>NC_091780.1:12072581-22072581 GCF_029378745.1 Bos indicus | reverse complement strand
CTGAGGGGTGGGAAGGCAGCTATAGTGCATGCCCAGGGAGGGACTGACTCTCCGCCTTTCCCTCCCTTGTTCCCCTCAGAGCCGGCAGCCTGCCTCCTTCCTGCACAGCCCTGCCCGTCCCGGCCCCATGCCCCCACCAGTCAGCCCCGGGCCACAGGCAGTGAGCAGGTACGCCGGAGCCCAGGCCCTGTGACCAGGCCAAGGAGACGGGGGCTCCGGGGTCCCGGCCACCTGTCCCCCCCCATGGAGCTGAGGCCCTGGTTGTTCTGGGTGGTAGCAGCAGCGGGAGCCTTGGTCCTGCTGGTGGCCGATGCCCGCGGAGAGAAGGTCTTCACCAACACCTGGGCCGTGCACATTCCTGGAGGCCCAGCCGTCGCTGACCGTGTGGCACGCAAGCATGGCTTCCTCAACCTGGGCCAGGTAGGTGTTGCTCCCTCTGGCTGGCCTCGGCACAGGACGTCACCTGGGGGTGGGGCCTGCGGGGGCAGGTGTTCTTGCACCTGGCGTGGAAGAGAGCCGAGGCTCGTCCTTCCCTTGGGCTTCTAGCTTAGGTTGCTCAGTGGACTGGTGCCTCGCGGGAGGTGGGGGTGGGTGAGGCCCCCTCAGCCCCCTGCACCTTCTTACTGGGTCCTGGGCAGGGACCGGATGCCCACCACCCAGCCTGCCATCCTGAGCCTCCCCTTGCAACTGGTTGTCCACCCCCACCCCTCGCCTCCCCGGGGACTGACAGATGGAAAGCCCAGCTCAGTCTCCCTGCTTTGTTACAGATCTTCGGTGACTATTACCACTTCTGGCATCGAGCGGTGACAAAGCGGTCCCTGTCTCCTCACCGCCTGCGGCACAACCGGCTGCAGCGGGAACCTCAAGTGAGTGCAGCCCCAGCCCCTCCCGCCGCCAGCCTTCCCCTTCCCTCGTCCTCCTCCCACACCGTCTTCCCCTCACTGCCTCACAGGTTAAGTGGCTGGAGCAGCAGGTGGCAAAGCGACGGGCCAAACGGGACATATACCAGGAGCCCACGGACCCCAAGTTTCCCCAGCAGTGGTACCTGGTACGTGGCCTCCCCGGCTGCCTCCACCCGTCCATCTGTCCACTCAGGGTTCCATGAGCAGGCAAGGCTGACTCTGAGGCCTCCTGTCAGTCTTCCTCTGTCTGCTTCCTCTTTTTCTTGCCCATCCTGCTAAGCCTTGGGGAGTGCCCTCCCAGAGTTCTTGATAATTCCAGGGAGCCCAGTGGTGGCATCTCAGGAGCAGGGGCAGGTGGAGAAGGGGCTTATGGAACGGCAAAGGGACCTTACCTAGCAACCAACCTCGTCTCCTAAGTGCTGGGTAATGGGGGTGGGTGTCTCTGCAGTCTGGCGTCACCCAGCGGGACCTGAATGTGAAGGAGGCCTGGGCCCAGGGCTACACGGGGCGTGGCATTGTGGTCTCTATCCTGGACGACGGCATCGAGAAGAACCACCCAGACTTGGCAGGCAATTATGTGAGGAGGCGGGGAGGGGAGTCCAGGGACGGTCCTGCTCTGCTGGAGTGTCCAGGCTGACCCTATGATGGCCACCTCCCTTCCAGGATCCTGGGGCCAGCTTCGATGTCAATGATCAGGACCCTGACCCCCAGCCCCGGTACACACAGATGAATGACAACAGGTAAGAACCGGTCCCTGGCCTCTGTCTCCCTTCTCATTTCCATCAAGGAAGCAGACGAGCCCCGTCCGAGAGGCTGAAGTCTTTTCTGCAGTCCTGGTCTAGCTGGGGCGCTGCGGGAGGGTCTGGTCAGAGTGGAGAGTGTCTATGTATGTGTGTGGGGGTGGGGGGTTGTCTGTGCATAGACGTGGGACAGCAGGCTAAGGTGGAGGGGCGTGTGGCCCCTCCCGCTCTTCAGGCTGCCCCTGCCATGCTCGGTCCGCTGCTAATGCTGTGCTCTTGACCCCGGCAGGCATGGCACACGGTGTGCAGGAGAGGTGGCTGCGGTGGCCAACAATGGTGTCTGTGGCGTAGGCGTGGCCTACAATGCCCGAATTGGAGGTGGGTGTGGGCCTTAGCCACCCTGTCTTCAGGACCACCCTTTCTGGTGGATTCTTCTGTATTCACTTCCCATCCAACCAGTGTCCTCACTTTCCTGCCGTACATCCTTCTGACCACATGGCTCTTCTATAGAGGGTTCTTAGCAACTCAGAGGGGCTTCCCAGGTGGCTCAGCGGGTAAAGAATCTGCCTGCCAATGCAGAAGATGTGGGAGACTCAGGTTCGATCCCTGGGTGGGGAAGGCCACTCTCCCCGCAACCCCCCACAGAGGAGGGCATGGCAAGCCACTCTAGTATTCTCGCCTGGAGAATCCCATGGACAGAGGAGCCTGGGAGGGCCACAGGGCCACGAAGAGTTGCAGTTCAAAGAGCTGAAGGCATCGTCTTCTGCTGGTGGCCCTGTGCTGCAGGGCGGGAGGAGTGTTTATTTGTTTTTAATATTTATTTGACTGCATCAAATCTTAATTGTGGCACACCGGATGTTTCACTGCTGCACACAGACTCTAGTTGTGGTGGACTGGCCCAGTAGGTGTGGGCGCTGGCTTAGTTGGGCTGTGGCATGTGGGATCTTAGTTCCCCGACCAGGGATCAAACTCATGTCCCCTGCATTGCAAGGCGAGTTCTGAACCAGTGGACCACCAGGGAAGTCCCGGGGGGACCGTTTCTTAGCAGGAGTTGCCCCAAAACCTCATCTTCCACTCTGAAGGGCCTTGAGCTCCGTGCTCCTTTGAGACCCCAGAGATTTGTCCTAGTCCAAAATGTGTGGTTGAGGGCTGGAGAGATCTCCCCTTTCTCCTGGGTCTTGTCTTCAAAAGGCAGAGGCCACCCAAGAAGCCAGGGGCTCAGGGTTTCTTAGCACCAGCCTCTGCCCTCCCCTTCCGGGTGCAGGGCTGGATGTGCTCCTGGGGGTGCCCCTGACAGCTGGACCCACGCAGCCTCTCTCTCCCTGCCCCCCTCTGTGGCCAGGGGTGCGCATGCTGGATGGCGAAGTGACAGATGCCGTGGAGGCACGCTCGCTGGGCCTGAACCCCAACCACATCCACATCTACAGTGCCAGCTGGGGCCCCGAGGACGACGGCAAGACCGTGGATGGGCCAGCCCACCTGGCTGAGGAGGCCTTCTTCCGGGGGGTCAGCCAGGTGAGGTGGGGGTCCTGTCCCAGCCCTGGAAACCAGGCCCGGCCTCAGGGGGCAAAGTAGGCACTGTCTTGGCCATGCTTCGCCTTTGTGTTTTTCTGTTGCTATTTATTTACTCTTGTGTTTAATTTATACAAAGCACGTTTATTAAAACGTGAAGGACAGGAAGAGAAAAGTAAATGCTAATTGCCCATAACTCCCACTCCAGTATTCTTGCCTGGAGAATCCTCATGGACAGAGGAGACAGTGCATGGAGTCACACACAACAGAGTGACTAAGCATAGCATGCAGCATCACTCTCCAGAATCACTACTCTGAAGATTTTGGTAGTGGACTGGGTCTCTGTGTAAAAAGAGATGAGAGAGATCTACCAGGGGTCTCCTTGGGGGAAGGGGCTGGATAGAGCGTCACTGGAGAAGGATGCTTCAGCCTTCCTAGTCTCAAGCAGCATCTTCCCACCAGGCCCTCCCTCCCCTAAGTCCTGTTCTTGTGTGACCCCAACCTGCTCTGTCCACAGGGCCGCGGGGGTCTGGGCTCCATCTTTGTCTGGGCCTCGGGGAACGGGGGCCGGGAACATGACAGCTGCAATTGCGACGGCTACACCAACAGCATCTACACGCTGTCCATCAGCAGCGCCACACAGTTCGGCAACGTGCCCTGGTACAGTGAGGCCTGCTCGTCCACGCTGGCCACCACCTACAGTAGTGGCAACCAGAATGAGAAGCAGATCGTGAGTCTCTTCCCGGGAGGGGGCTGGGGAAATGGGGCTGCTCGCTTTCTGGCTCTGCCCGGAGCCGCCTTTCTGACCCTATCTGCCTTCTACCCACACGTGGCTGGGCGGTGGTGGCGAAGGCATCATGGGATGGGAGCTAGGGGACCTCTCTAAGACTCTTGAGGGTCACGGAGCCACTGGTGAAGCCCTTGATAAGACTCTCCCTAAAAACATGCATCGCTCTCTTTTTTATTTGTTTTAACAATCTATTTGGGCTTCCCTGGTGGCTCAGACAGTAAAGAATCTGCCTGCAATGCAGGAGACATGAGTTTGATCCCTGGGTGGAGAAGATCCCCTGGAGAAGGGAATGGCAACACACTCCAGCATTCTGGCCTGGAGAATGCCATGGACAGAGGAGCCTGGCAGGCTACAGTCCATAGGGTTGCAAAGAATTGGACACAACTGAGTGACCTATAATTTCATTTATGTATGTATTTTTGGCTGTCCTAGGTCTTTGTTGCTGCTCCGGCTTTTCTCTAGTTGTGACAAGCGGGGACTACTTTCTAGTTGCAATGGGAGGGCTTCTCATTTTGGTGGCTTCTCTTGTGGTGCATGGGCTTTAGGGTGCTTGGGCTTCAGTAGTTTTGGCATGTGGGCTCAGTACTTGTGGTGCACAGGCTTGGTTGCTCCACAGCATGTGGGGTCTTCTCGACCCAGAGATTGAACCCATGTCTCCTGCATTTGCAGGCGGATTCTGTATACCACTGAGCCACCAGGGAAGCCCTGCATTGCTCTCAGTGATCTCCAACCTTTAGTTCAGCCCTCTTATTCTTTGGGAAACTGAGGCCCAGAAAGAAACAGGCATTGTCCTGTTGGCAGTGAGTTAGCAAGGCAGCAAATGGGAACGAGGCATCTTGGCCCTGGCTCCCCAGGGCCTGTGGCCAGAGGGAGGGCAGCCAGGTGACCCCTCTGGTGTCCTCCCCACGTCACATGCCCAACGTCATCATCCTCCTGTAGGTGACCACTGACCTGCGGCAGAAGTGTACAGAGTCTCACACGGGCACCTCTGCGTCTGCCCCACTGGCAGCAGGCATCATCGCTCTCACCCTGGAGGCCAAGTGAGTGGTGGGGACCGAGGGGCGAGCCTGTCCCCACTAGCGCCCCCTGCAGGGCAGCCCTCGGACTCCAGCCGGAGTCTCTGAAGAGACTGAGCCTTTCGGTCCCTCCTTTGCAGTAAGAACCTCACTTGGCGGGACATGCAGCACTTGGTAGTCCGGACCTCAAAGCCAGCCCACCTCAACGCCAACGACTGGGCCACCAATGGTGTGGGCCGCAAAGGTGAGGGCACCGTGCTCCCTGGGCTGGATTGAGGGTCCTGGGGGGCTGCTCTGTGCCCCCCAGCTGACCCCGTCCCTCGTGCCCCACAGTGAGCCATTCGTACGGCTACGGGCTGTTGGACGCCGGCGCCATGGTGGCTCTGGCCCAGAACTGGACGACGGTGGCCCCTCAGCGGAAATGCACCATCGACATCCTCACTGAGCCCAAGTGAGGGCTGGATCCCGGCTGGGAGGAGGGGCAGGGTGGACCCAAGGGTCGCCGTGGTGCCTGCTGGCCCCCCTCTCACAGCCCATCACGTGCTCCTTGCAGGGACATCGGGAAGCGGCTGGAGGTGCGGAAGACCGTGACCGCCTGCCTGGGGGAGCCCAGCCACATCACGCGGCTGGAGCATGCTCAGGCACGGCTCACCCTGTCCTACAACCGCCGCGGTGACCTTGCCATCCACCTGGTCAGCCCCATGGGCACCCGCTCCACCCTGCTGGCTGCCAGGTACTTGCCCTCTCTCCCGCCCAGCCTGTCCTGTCCCTTGGGTCCACGTGCACTCACTCATGGACTCACACAGCCCCGATGGTCCACAAATACTTCTCCATGGGGTAAACGCTGACGTTTCTGGGAGGGATGGTTTATGTCCTATGGGATTGTCCCATATTGCAGGAATCCCTGAGTCTACCCATGACATGCCACATCTGTGTGCCTCCCCATGTGTAGTCTGCATGTAGTTTTCCCTTGCATGTTTCCAGAATGTTCCAGCTGAGAACATTTGGCCTCCTGGGAAACAACCAGCAGGCATTTCTAGCGCAGCAGGGTTGGTGTGGCACCAGGGGAGTGTGTGTGGTCCGTGTGCTGTGGGCTTGGCACCCCCTGGCTGGGGTCCCCCAGATGCTTCAGGCAGCCATGTGCACATTCCTCCCCAGGCCACATGACTACTCTGCAGATGGGTTTAACGACTGGGCCTTCATGACGACCCATTCCTGGGACGAGGATCCCTCTGGCGAGTGGGTCTTAGAGATTGAAAACACCAGTGAAGCCAACAACTATGGTATTGGGGGATGCTTGAGGGCTGGGGTTCCAGGAGAAGAACTGGCGGGGTCTGGGGGTGGTGGGCAGGCATGCTCCTGGTACCTCCTGACTTCTGCCACGCCCCTCAATAGGGACACTGACCAAGTTCACCCTCGTGCTTTATGGCACGGCCCCTGAGGGTTTGCCCACACCCCCTGAGAGCATCGGCTGTAAGACCCTCACTTCCAGTCAGGCCTGTGTGGGTGAGTCGTGGGCGCTGTAGGGTGTTGGGGACCTGAGACTTGGGGGGATAGAGGGTGCCTGTCCTAAAGGAGGAAAGGGGGTGTGAAGGGACATCCTGGGGCCCTGGGTTGGGTTCTGGGTCTGGGAGCTCCTGGGGACAGCAGTGACTGTGTCCAGGGCTGCAGGGCCTAGCAGCCTTGGCGGCCTGGCTGACGCCCACCTTCCCTCCCTCCCCGGCCCGGCAGTGTGCGAGGAAGGCTTCTCCTTGCACCAGAAGAACTGCGTCCAGCACTGTCCCCCAGGCTTCGCTCCCCAAGTCCTGGACACACACTACAGCACAGAGAACGACGTGGAGATCATCCGGGCCAGCGTCTGCACGCCCTGCCACGCCTCGTGCGCCACGTGCCAGGGCCCCGCCCCCACAGACTGCCTCAGCTGCCCCAGCCACGCCTCCCTGGACCCGGTGGAGCAGACGTGCTCGCGCCAGAGCCAGAGCAGCCGCGAGTCGCACCAGCAGCAGCCGCCGCCGCCCCCTCGGCCACCGCCCGCGGAGGTAGCGACGGAGCCGCGGCTGCGGGCGGACCTGCTGCCCTCGCACCTGCCCGAGGTGGTGGCCGGCCTCAGCTGCGCCTTCATCGTGCTGGTCTTCGTTACCGTCTTCCTGGTCCTGCAGCTGCGCTCGGGCTTCAGCTTCCGAGGGGTGAAAGTGTACACCATGGACCGCGGCCTCATCTCCTACAAGGGACTACCCCCTGAAGCCTGGCAGGAGGAGTGCCCGTCCGACTCAGAGGAGGACGAGGGCCGGGGCGAGAGGACCGCCTTTATCAAAGACCAGAGCGCCCTTTGACGAGCGCCTACTGCCCGCCCCTTCGAGCCCATCCCCTCCTTGGGCACTTTTTAATTCACCAAAGTATTTTTTTATCTTGGGACTGGGTTTGGAGCCCAACCGGGAGGCAAGAGGGGCAGAAACGGCTTCCCACCCTACCCTTGGGCCCCCTGGCGGCCTGAGGTGGGCCAGCTGGGGGTGGGGGGATGGGGGGAGAGCCTGTCCCCACCCGCAGCAGCCCTCCATGTGGAGAAAGGAATGAAACCTTTGGGCAGCTTTCCAAGGTCCAGGCCCCAGCCAGAGCACCCGGTGAAGAGGGGCGGCCCTCCCGGGATTCCTGACCGGAGCTGCGGCTCCTGCCTCTCCCCGTCCCTCTAAAGCAATAATGGGCCCCATCCAGGCAGCAGGAGACTGGCCTAGGGGGTATCGGAAGGAGGCGGCCACCTCTCTAAGGGCTTCTGCGTCCAGACCCTGTTCTGCATATCTGGTGAGCCTCAGGCAAAAGCAGTGAGCGAAGGAAGGGACCAAGGCAGGGCAGGCACTTCCGGGGCATGCACATGTGTGCCCATGTGCATTCGGCCCTTGGCCCACCTCCACTACAGCGGGCGGGCTGCCTGCCTAGCAAGGCTGGCCCGGCCCCAGGCTGGTGTGCTGACCACCCTCCCCTCTCTACACTCTCCCCTCCCCCCAGGGCCCGAGTCCCTGTTTTCTGAGCCCGGGGCTTTCTGGGCTGTTGGCACTCACAGCCCTGGAGCCCCTGGGTGGGTGGTGGGGAGGGACGGTGGCCCAGCCGGCCTCTCCCGCCTCCCACCCGATGCTGCTTTCCCCTGTGGGGATCTCAGGGGCTGTTTGAGGATATATTTTCACTTTGTGATTATTTCACTTTAGATGCTGTTTTGTTTTGTTTTTTTTTTGTATTTTTAACGGTGGTAGCAGCAGCTGGACCATCCACCCTCCCACACCCACCGTCCACCCTGCTGTTGCCCTCGGCTGCCCTGGGCCTGAGGTGTGGGGGGTGGGCTGCAGCTGAGCCCAGGATACTGACAAGGCATGCCAGGCCAAGTGGGCCCTAGGGAAGGAGGATCACGGTAGAAGGGGCAGGCTGTCGTCCATTTGAGATGGGGCTCGTCGTGCCAAGGGCTCATGGGTCACTAGTTCTCCAAGTGCCAGGGGTGGGCAGGCAGTGGCACCGAGCCCCCTCCAACACTGTGCCCTGGTGGAGAAAGCACTGACCTGTCCTGCCCCCCATGTCTCCCTCTTCTGACGTGCCTTTTGCACCCCTCCCATTAGGACAATCAGTCCCCTCCCATTTGGGAGCTCCCTTTCCTTTCTCTCCCCCAGCCCCTCCTGGCACCCAGCCACCTGCCCAGAGGTGCCCCCTCCTCTTCCCACACCTACCCCCACCCTCCCGTGGCCAGCCCAGCTGGTTTTGTAAGATACTGGGTTGGTGCACAGTGATTTTTTTTTTCTTGTAATTTAAACAGGCCCAGCATTGTTGGTTCTATTTAATGGACACGAGATAATGTTAGAGGTTTTAAAGTGATTAAACGTGCAGACTATGCAAACCAGACCTGGTCTCCAGTGTGTGATATTCTTCCTAGGACTGCGGGGCTGCATCCAGGATGGGGCGGGGGTGAGGGATGGGGAGAGTTATGTGCCCACATGATGTCCTGCCTGCTCTAGCTGCCCAAAGGCAATCTCCCGAGGGGTTTAGGAGGTGTGGAAGGGACAGTAGCTGGCAACAAGCCCCAGGGGTGGAACAGATGAAGCCCCAGAGTGGAAGCAGCTGAGCACTTACTTCCTCCGCCATAGGCCTTGGCTGCAGCTGGGTGGAGAGCGATGGCCCGGGGTCCAGTTGCTCAGGGTGTCCCTTGGCTGAAGCACCTAGGCCAGCAGCTGTAGGGCTGAGGCCTCTGGTGGGGCCTAACTGAATCAAGATAGGCTTTGCTGGGGAGAACCTGAGTCCCACACTGAAAGTGCCATACCCCCCACCCCACCCCTGACACACACACTCTGGCCCAGGCCCCTCTCCTGCCCCAGGTCTCCCATGGGACAGGAAACCCCTGCCTGTGGTGGGGAGAGGAGCCAGGCCAGTTCCACGAGGATCCATGCCTGAGAAGTAGGCCTCTCCTCGGGATATTTACTAGGAAATTTTATTCAAATAGAGGCTGGCGCCTGAGCCCTCCTTGGGGAATCCAGTGGGGTGGGAAAGGCCTGGACTAGCCTTCCCCCTGCCTCTTTGGGGCGTCCCTGGCCTGCTGCTCAAATTGCCCGCCTGCCCTTCCTTAGGTTCTGGGCCCCCGGGCCCTCCCGGCCACTGCAAAGGCCACAGCCCTGCCCTGTGCTAGCGCTCCCCAAGCACCCTCTGCTGTTCCCCGGGGCGCTGTCTGGGCCCTGGGGAGTGCCCGGCGCAAACTGCTCTCTTCTGGGCCATTCTTTCCCAGCCCCCTCCTCCCTTCCGTTTCCGCGGGGCCCGTGTGGCCGGCAGCTGAGACAGCGGCCGGCGCTGGGCAGGGGGGGCGGGCAGGCGTCGGGGCTCCCGCCCGCCCCTTCCCCTTGGCCGGCCCGCCCCGGGGCCTGGGCCAACTGAAACCACAGGAGGAGGAAGCGCGGAATCAGGAACTGGCCGGGCGGTGTGGGGCCTGAGTGTAAGTCGGTCCTCGGCGGCCCAGGAGCAGCTGCCCGCACAGGTAATGCCTGTACCTACCTGTACCGAGGCCCGGGAGGTGGCGGCCAACCCGCGAGGTGGTTGGGCAGGGGCCTGGCGGGCGATCAGAGAGAGGGACATGGGACAGGGTGGAACAGGGGCCACGGGAGGGTAGGGGCTGAGGGTGGGGGTGGGGGGTGGCCGCCTGGGGTGCCTGCCGGGGCAGCCTTGGCCCTATCGAGGGCCCAGTGCACATCTTGCACCTGCAGCAGGAGCTGGGTGGAAAGATCCAGGGAGGGAGACTGGGGGAGGTTTCTGTTCCAGGCCTGGGGAGGAGACCTCCGGCATCAGGCCTCCACCTGGGACTGCAGTGGGGAGGGGCAGGACGGGAAGCACCGACAGCTTTCCCAGGCCAGGCGGTGTTTCGTACCCATCGCTGCGTTCCAGGGGGACAAGTGTCTACCTTCTGCCTGTCTGTGGCTCTTCAGCCCCTCGCCTCTCTGTCCTGCCGCCCCCGCCCCGTCCATCTCCAGCTACTCACCCCCAGTGGTGGCCTCTCCTCTCTCCGTCCCCAGGACGACACTATGGGCTTCTCTTCAGAGCTGTGCAACCCCCAGGGCCACGGGGCCGTGCAGCAGATGCAGGAGGCCGAGCTCCGGCTGCTGGAGGGCATGAGGAAATGGATGGCCCAGCGGGTCAAGAGTGACAGGGAATATGCCGGGCTGCTTCACCACATGTCGCTGCAGGATAGCGGGAGCCAGAGCCGGGGCATCGGCCCGCACAGCCTCATCAGTCAGGTGGGATTCTAGACTCCCCCCCTTTTCCTGCCCTCCACCAGCAAATTCCCATGGGTGCCTGGGTAGGTCCGCCTGCCCCTTCCATTTCCCGGAGCCCCCCGCTGGGGAGGGTTGGAGATTTGGCAGGCCCACCTCGGAAGCTAGGTTCCCCACTCCCTGCCTTGCCTGCCCCTCCCCACTGCAGTCCTGGACAGAGCTCACCAGCCAGACGGAGGGCCTGAGCCGGGTGCTGAGGCAGCACGCGGAGGACCTGAACTCAGGGCCCCTGAGCAAGCTGAGCCTGCTGATCCGGGAGCGCCAGCAACTGCGCAAAACCTACAACGAGCAGTGGCAGCAGCTGCAGCAGGAGTTCACCAAGGTGGGTGGGCTTCTGTCTTCCCTGCCTACATTTTGAGCCTCAGAGGGCTGGTTTTGCAAGGAACCCCTGGATTTCCTGAAGAAGTAGAAGTGTCTGACCACAGGCCTGCCCCCAGAGCAAGGTCCAGCTTCCTTCCCTCCTTCCCGCTGCAGCTAGGACTGGCCTTTGGCGGGGGGCCCCTCTGTTCTTTTTTCTGTCCCCCTACTGTGTGCCAGGGCAGAGGAGCACTGGGAAGCACAAGGATGAGTGATCCAGCCATCGCCTGGGAGGAGCTCAGGACCAAGGCGGGGTGCTCATCTCCTGCACTGCACCAGCTGGCCCTTGAGGGAGACAGAGAGGGATGGCACTTGGCCCAAGGCTCACTCCTCCCAGGGACTCAGGGACTCCACGAGGCAGCAGCGTGGTCCCCTGACTCGGAGGTTAAGGACTGGGGCTGTGAAGTGGGCCTGCCCGCATTTGAATCCTGCCCAGCTCCTCGGTCTAGAGGCTGTTTGATAGGAGCTATTTACGTGGAGGCTTTAGCCTTTTTCAATGTGCTGGGCAGCCGTCTGCACCACACCCCTTTTCCCAGCGCAAACCCCAGCTTTGCAGTGGCCCCACAGCGGCCCCTGGTGGCCAGTCTTCACCCAGTCATCCCTCTCTCCAGGAGATCACCTAATTCAGGTGTCAGCCTGCTTTTTGTAAGCAGTGTAAGCAGAACACAGACTTGCCCATATGTTTGTCATACTATGGCTACTAAAGAGCTAGGGCTTCCCTGGTGGTTCAGTGGTAGAGAATCCGCCTGCATTTGCGGATGGGATCTCTGGGTCAGGAAGATCCCCTGGAGAAGGGAATGGCCACCCCCTCCTGTATTCTTGCCTGGAGAATCCCATGGACAGAAGGAGCCTGGCAGGTTACAGTCCATGGGGGTCACAAAAGAGTCGGACGTGACTTAGCGACTAAACAATAGCACTGAAGAGCTAAAATGCCAGAGCCGAGCAATTTTAACAGAGACTGCACAGCCTATAAGCCTAAAATGTTTCCGCTCTGGCCCTGAAGGAAAAGGTTGATCTAGTCTGTGCACTTCGCTCTGTGGCAGATGAGGAAGCTGAGGTTCAGAGGAGAGGGGTGGGGTTTGTTCTGAGTATCCCAGCGCATCAGCAGGGAACTAGGGTCTTCATCCAATCTTGACCATCTGTTGTTCCTGCCACCAGGAACATAATTGGGGACCCAGTACAAAAGGAAAATACAGGGCTCCTTGTCAACAAATAATTAAGAATTTCAAGATGGCATCAACGGCGTTCAGCCAAGCACAGGTCCTTCTAAGCGTGGAGCTCTGCACAGCCCACACACACGCCTGCCACCTGATACCACTCTAGGCCAAGGAGAGACAGTTGTCGCCTGCCCAGTCCAGCTCTCTGCCACCCCCAGAGCCTCCCTGTCCTTAGCCTAGCTCCTCTGACCTTAACCTCAACAGCAACGGCTAAGTCTCAGGGGTCTCCAGGTCCTTCCTGAAGTATGGGCTTGGAGCACTTGCCCACCTGGACCACAGGCCCCATCCAGGGCTGCACCTTAGGCAGGAATCCTCCAGGGACCTGCTGAATTACACCGATCCCTCCTCTCTCTCCAGAGTCACAGCCAGGACATTGAGAAGCTGAAAAGCCAGTACCGAGCCCTGGCACGGGACAGCGCCCAGGCCCGGCGCAAGTACCAGGAGGCCGGCAAAGGTCCGAGGCTTCCCTCCCTGAAAAGGGTGGGGATTCAGCCCGGGC
Source organism: Bos indicus (assembly GCF_029378745.1). NCBI lineage: Eukaryota > Metazoa > Chordata > Mammalia > Artiodactyla > Bovidae > Bos > Bos indicus. The sequence continues at coordinate 22,059,756 of NC_091780.1, read as the reverse complement.
CCTTCCACAGGTATCACGGGGCAGCGGGCGCTGCCTAGGCCTCTGCTCTGGGTAACCCTCACTTCCTTCCCCCGATCTGGTAGACAAGGACCGTGACAAGGCCAAGGACAAGTATGTGCGCAGCCTGTGGAAGCTCTTTGCTCACCACAACCGCTACGTCCTGGGCGTGCGGGCAGCACAGTTGCATCACCAGCACCACCACCGGCTCATGCTGCCCAGCCTGCTTCAGTCCCTGCAAGACCTGCACCAGGAGATGGCCTGCATCCTGTGAGCCCACAGCCCCGCCCATCCCTGCTCCCACCTAGCCCGCCACAGCCCTAACGCCCAGAGGCAGGGTCCAGAAAACCCCACCCTGTGAAACTGACAGTCTTGTAATCACGTGCAAATGAGCCCTGGGCCAGTCAGTTGACATCCAAATTATATTATTCTGGGGCCCTTATTGCAGGGTTCTATTATGTGTATGGGCTCTTCCCTGGTGGCTCAGATGGTAAAGAATCTGCCTGCAATGCGGGAGACCTGGGTTTGATCCCTGGGTCAGGAAGATTCCCCTGGAGAAGGGAATGGCAACCCACTTCAGTATTCATGCCTGGAGAATCCCATGGACAGGCTCCTCTGTCCATGGGGTCACAGAAGAGTCGGACGAAACTCTTCTGAGTGATTAGCACTTTCACTTTCATTATATGTATTGAACACCATTCTAGGCTCTCCTGGGTGACCCAGCAGAGAATAGAGACAAAATTCTTTCAAATAGAGACTTTCAAATAGAGACAAAATTCTGTCCTCTAGGATTATTCATTTGTGGAAAAAGAAAAGGAAATCAGCAAGTAAAGCAGAAAGCCTGTTACAGGTGATAGATGTTATGGAGAAAAATAAGAAAATGGGGATGCAGGGGGGCAGGGTAGGAGGTTATTGTTTTTTAGGATTTTTTTTATGAGACAGTTCTTTATTTATTTTTTATCTTTACTTACTTAGTTTTGGCTGCACTGGGTTTTCACTGCTGTGCAAAGGGCTTTCTCTAGTTGCAGCGATCAGGGGCTACTCTCTAGTTGTGCTGTGAGGGCTTTTCTCTGGTGGAACACGGGCTCTAGAGCATAAGCTTTAGGAGTTGTAGCACACAGGAGTAGTCACCCTGAGGCATGTGGGACCATCCCAGAGCAGGGATCGACCTGTGTCCCCTGCACTGGCAGACCTGCACTGGACCACCAGGGAAGTCCGGGAGCTTACTATTTTAAGGGGAATGGTCTGGGAAACCCTCAAAAGTGCAAGGGTGAGCCAGGCAGATGTTTGGAGAAGGGTCATACTAGAAAGAGGGAACCGCAGGCTCGAGGTGGGAGAATGCCTGAAATCAAGGAACAGCTAGGAAGCCAGGGTAGCCTGTGCAGAGCACAGGAAGTCAGACGAGGGGCTGCAGGAGGATAATAGAGGGTCCGGCAGGCCATTGTGAGGACTTTGGCTCCGAGTGGACCAGAAGAGTGGCCGGATCTGAGCCGTCTTACTAAGGTCAGTCTGGCTGCCAAGTTAAGAATAGACTTAAGGGGGCAAGACAGGATTAGACCAGACAGGAGCCACTGCAGTGATCCGGACCACAGACTATGGCCACTAAACCCAGGCAGTAGCAATGGAGGGGAGAAGTGGTCCGGTCTCGGAAGTACTTTGAAAGTGGAGCCAGTGGAATTTCCTCATGGACTGGAAGCGGGGTGTGGACAGAACAGTCAAGGATGGCTCCAGGGGCTTGGTCCAGAGCCCCTGGAAGGCAGAGGCCACGTGGAGAAGGCACTGAGAGAAGCAGGTTCAGAGGACAGCCAGAGGAGTTCATTTTTCAGCTGGTGGAGTCTGGGTGTCTAAGAGATGTCCAATGGGATGTGTTGAATAGATGGATGGTTACATGAGACAACTGAAGCTCTGGGAGGTGTTGGGACTGGAGGTATCAATATGGGGTCAGCACAGTGATGGCTTCGGGGGTTATCAGAGCCCCCGGAGCCCCACTGTGGGGCTGACTGCCCAGAGCAGACACATTTGCAGCTCACATTTCCCGAGCACTTCCTCACACCAAACGCTCCACTCATCTGCGGTCACTGGGGCCTTGTTATGACTTCCGGGAGATGCTAAGTGACTTGCCTCTGGTCATTTGATTGGTCAGTGATGGGGGAGGGGGGAGGTGAGCCCAAATCCAGTGCCATGGGCCCCAAGCTTCTAGCCTCGTCCAGCCTGAGGTCTCCCTGACCCAGGGTCTGGTCTGGGGGCAGGAAGGAGACCCTGCAGGAGTACCTGGAGATTAGCAGCCTGGTGCAAGACGAGGTGGTGACCATTCACCGGGAGATGGCTGCAGCGGTGGCCCGCATCCAGCCGGAGGCTGAGTACCAAGGCTTCCTGCAGCAGTACGGGTAAGCCCCTCCTTGTGGGGGCCGGGCGCCTGGGCGGCTGGACTGTCGGGCACTGACGGGCACCGTTGCCGTAGGTCCGCCCCTGACATCCCACCCTGTGTCACCTTTGACGAGTCACTGCTGGAGGAGACTGAGCTACTGGAGCCCGGGGAGCTGCAGCTGAACGAACTGACAGTGGAGAGCGTGCAGCACACGTGTGTGGGGGCTCTCCTGGGGACCGAGGGGGGCGGTAGACGCTGCCCATGCAGCACTGCGGCCAGCCTGCCGGGCTTACTCGGCTTGGCAGGGAGGCAGCCGAGGGGCATGGCTCTCACACTGCCCTTCCTCCGGGCACAGGCTGACCTCGGTGACAGATGACCTGGCCGCAGCCACCCAGACGGTGCTCAGTCGGCAGGAAGCAGTCACTCAGCTGCAGCGAGAGCTCTGGAATGAGGAGCAGACCACCCATCCCCGGGAGCGGTGAGTGGGGCCTGCTGACAGCGGCCTCCTGGTCCTCCCTGCCCTCCATCCAGCCTGCCTGGCTCACCCCTAGCCTTCAGCTGCAGGCTGACCCCCTCTCTCCCCTCCATCACTGCCCGCCCCTGCCTGCAGGGTGCAGCTGCTGGGCAAGAAGCAGGCACTGCAGGAGGCACTGCAGGGGCTGCAGGTCGCGCTGTGCAGGCAGGCCAAGCTGCAGGCCCAGCAGGAGCTGCTGCAGGCCAAGCTGGAGTGGCTGGGCCCCGGCGAGCCCCAGCCCGTCTTGCTTCTGCAGGACGACCGCCACTCCACCTCCTCCTCGGTGAGCCGCCCACCGGCTGCCCCCATGCCGCCAGCCCTGCCCGCCCACCCCCAGGGGCTGCCCGCCTCATTTTCACCTCCCCCTCCCTCCCCAAGCCCGGCCACCCGCTGACGTCTGTCCCTGGCCTCAGGAGCAGGAGCGAGAAGGGGGAAGGACGCCCACCCTGGAGATCCTCAAAAGCCACATCTCGGGAATCTTCCGTCCCAAGTTCTCGGTGAGTGGATCCACAGCTCCACCCTTCCCTAAGGGGTGGGCCAGGCCAGGGCTCTCAGGGATGTCTCCCTAGGCCACTAGGTTTAGTCCCGGAGTTTAGTTACTGAAGGCTCCTCCCAGGCCACTTTTACTGGGGCACCCCTCTGTTCCCTGGGAGTCCAGATCCTGTCACCTCTGCCTACCCCTTCTTCTCTATCACCCACGTTGTGTGGCACGGTCACCCCAGGGCTCTCCCTGCTCCTGGAGTGGTTGCAGGCTGCAGACTGGTGTTCAAGGCAAAGCTTGGTTTGAGGTCGGCCAGCCTGGGCAAGTTTATTGCTGGTTCTGAGGGTTGCAGGAGGCTCTATGTGGCACTTCGGTGGTTTGTGAGGACGGGAAGCCTGTGAGAGGCAGACAGCCAGAGACGCCTCCCCCACAACCAACTGGCTGGCCTAGCGACTCCTCCTTGCTCCTCCCCCGTGCCTTTCCAGCTCCCCCCTCCGCTGCAGCTCGTTCCAGAGGTGCAGAAACCCCTGCATGAGCAGGTGTGGTACCACGGGGCCATCCCGCGGACAGAGGTGGCTGAGCTCCTGACACATTCCGGGGACTTCCTCGTCCGGGAGAGCCAGGGCAAGCAGGAGTATGTGCTGTCGGTGCTCTGGGACGGCCAGCCCCGGCACTTCATCATCCAGTCCGCTGACGTGAGTGGACCCCAGCCTCTCCTTCCCTTCCCTCTCCTCCCCTCCCCTCCCCTTCCCTTCAGCAGAGAATGACCTTGAGGCGGTAGAAAGGAGCTGCTATATCTTAGATGCCTCCCGGCAGAGCTGAAAGGGGCCGCAGAGACCACCCAATCCCTGCAAAAACCAACAGAAGTTAAGCCTTCAGCCTGCATCCCCCCATAAGATGGGGGAGCAGGCTCGTCGTGCACCCTCAGATCTCTGCCTCTCGCCCCAGGCAGTCCCTTTCTCTCCACTGCTCTTCCTTCCTCTCCTCTCCCATGGCCCAGTGACTCCCTGCCCCCAGCAATGGAGGCCGTTGACCCCAGGTCCCCCCACCCCTGCAGAACCTGTACCGACTGGAAGGAGATGGTTTTCCCAGCATCCCCCTGCTCATCGACCACCTGCTGCGCTCCCAGCAGCCCCTCACCAAGAAGAGTGGCATCATCCTGAACAGGGCCGTGCCCAAGGTGAGCCTGGGGCAGGGGCTGGGGGCTGCGGGTTTAGGCCCACAGAGGATCCTAACGCCAAGGGCTTTTCAGGTCCCCGGCAATTCATCTACATATGTGGGCTTCCCAGGTGGTGCTAGGTGGGAGGAACCCACCTGCCAGTTCAGGAGACGCGAGCAATGTGGGTTCAGTCCCCGGGTTGGGAAGATTCCCCTGGTGAAGAAGATGGCAACCCACCCAGTATTCTTGCCTGGAAAATCCCATGCACAGAGAAGCCCGGTGGGGCTACCATCCATAGAGTCACAAAGAGTCAGACACAACTGTAAGCGACTTTAGCACACACATACAGGATGCATATTAATACATACAGGGAGCCCAGTCAGCCTCCCGCTAGGCTTGGAACGTCAAGATCACTCCCGTTTCCTGGACCTCATATGCCAGGCTGGTGCTCATACACTCAGTGCGCCTGTCTGGTCCCCGAGTCATCTAGGTGTGATCCTGGGTCCAGTCCCCATTTTACAGAGCAACAAACCAAGATGCCAAGCAATGAAAGACACAGCGTTGGTGGGGGGTGTTCAGTCCTTTGTAGGGCCCAGCACGTGTGCCCGCCACTGACCTCCGACCCCTCCAACCACCTCCCTTCCTCAGGACAAGTGGGCACTAAGCCACGAGGACCTGGTGCTAGGCGAGCAGATTGGACGGGTGAGTCGAGTGTGCTCTGCCAGCTCCTGGCCGCCTGCCTTCCCACCCTCAATCTGATTCCCAGCTTGCACCCCTGTCCACCGTCCATCCACTGCCATACACCATCCTGCCAGAAACCGAGGGGAGAGTGCCTGCCCTGACAACTCCCCAGAGACGCTTCTTTTGCCAGCTCCACACCCTACTCCCCTCACACGCACGCACATCACCCCCACCCACCGCCCACCTCAAGGAGGTGAGACACGCTCTATTCATGTGACCTATAAAATATCAGCTTGTGGCCTGGCGGGCCAGTGGTGAAGACTCCATGCTCCCCATGCAGGGGGCACAAGTTTGATTCCTATCGGGAAACTAAGATCCTGCCTGCTGCATGGCATGGCCAAAAATAAATAGATAAACAAATATAAACGAATATAAATACATACAATACGTTCTTAGGAAAGAAGCCACTGTCCTAAAACTCAGAATGCTTTTCCAACCCAAGCAAAAGTGATTTTTGAACCCTGCACATCACAGTCTCAGTGACTGTAGTCAATCAGAGGTGACTTTCTCCGCCTGTCCCCTATGTCTGCTTGGCCCCCTGAACTGAGAGCCAAAATGAGCAGGACTAAGCATGGGGAGGGGGGGTGGTGCTGAGTCAAGGGCGGGTAGGGACAGGGTGGGCTGCGCTCCTGGGTGCAGGAGAGGCCCACAGTCCAGGGAAGACAGGTAGGAACCCCAGACTGTTTCAGGGCAACTTTGGCGAAGTGTTTAGCGGACGCCTGCGAGCAGACAACACCCTGGTGGCGGTGAAATCTTGTCGCGAGACACTCCCTCCTGACCTCAAGGCCAAGTTTCTCCAGGAAGCGAGGTGGGTGATAGAACACCCATCCCTGTAGGTCCCCCATACTACAACTTTCCCAGTGCATGGCAGGACGTTTGACCTCCAAAGGGCTTGACTTCTGCCGTGTTGTTTAAGCGTCCTGGCCCCCCCGTAGCTTGGCAGGGTCCAGGCTCGGGGACCCACCCGAAATCACACGTCCTGGTCAGCTGCTCTTCTCCTCTGCTGCCTGTCTTCTGTTCTCCCTCGGGCCACCTGGCCTTCCCTGGGACTCCAGGGGCTAGGGAAGCGAATGTGTAAGATCCCTCCCACCCCTGCCCGAGGCGGAGCATAAGCAGCACCCCCAACCCCGCAGGATCCTGAAGCAGTACAGCCACCCAAACATCGTGCGTCTCATTGGCGTCTGCACCCAAAAACAGCCCATCTACATCGTCATGGAGCTTGTGCAGGGTGAGCCAAGGGGGCTGATTTCTGGGGGTGGGGCACTCAGCTGGGCTAGGTCTCTTCCGTCTCAAACCCCCCATCCAAAGGCTCACCGAGCTTTCCCCACCAACACTGCCCACTCCCAGGGGGCGACTTCCTGACCTTCCTTCGGACGGAGGGAGCCCGCCTGCGGGTGAAGACACTGCTGCAGATGGTAGGGGACGCAGCCGCGGGCATGGAGTACCTGGAGAGCAAATGCTGCATTCACCGGTGAGGGGGTGAGGGGTGGGCATGGCAGGCCATCCCAACACCTCTCCCCCACCCCTGCCCCTTCACCAGCAGCCACCAGCTCCAGAGGTGGGGTGTGCCTCAAAGGGACCAGGCATTGTTGCAGGGGCAGCTCTGGCCCATGGCTGTGTCGAGTGCGCCCTGGCCAGGCAGCTGGCAGATGCCACACGGACATTGGCCACACAAGCCCTGTGTCCTGCTTTGCCCAGGGACCTGGCTGCTCGGAACTGCCTGGTGACAGAGAAGAATGTCCTGAAAATCAGCGACTTCGGGATGTCCCGGGAGGAAGCCGACGGGATCTACGCGGCCTCAGGGGGTCTCAGACAAGTCCCTGTGAAGTGGACTGCACCGGAGGCCCTTAACTACGGTACCTGGGCCTGATCCACGCTGGCCACAAGGCCCGAGGCCGGGCACGGGTGCCACCGCCTGCCCCTCTGTGGCCGGTGGGCGCAGCCCACTCACGCTGCCTCACCTCCTCGCAGGCCGCTACTCCTCCGAGAGCGATGTGTGGAGCTTTGGCATCTTGCTCTGGGAGACCTTCAGCCTGGGGGCCTCCCCCTACCCCAACCTCAGCAATCAGCAGACCCGGGAGTTCGTGGAAAAGGGTAAGGGAACCGGTGGCCTGACAGTGGCCCCAGAGCCAGGCCCTCTTCCTGGCTCTCCAGCTGGACTCTTCCAGGTCTCCTGTCTATCTTCCCCACTGGGGCACAGTAAGGACAATTCTTGAGGTACCATCCAGGGAACCCCTGTTATGTGCCAGGCTATACCTTTATTTCATTTACTCTTTTTTGAAAATTTTTATGTATTCAATTATTTTCGGCTGCTCTGGATCCTCGCGGCTGTGTGGGCTTTTTTCTAGTTGCAGCGAGCGGGAGCTACTCTGTAGTTGCAGTGCTTGGGCTTCTCATTGTGGTGGTTTCTCTTGTTGGGGAGCATGGGCTCTAGGCACGCAGGCTTCAGTAGCTGCAGCTCCCAGGCTCTAGAGCACAGGCTCAGTAGTTGTGGCACATGGGCTTAATTGCTCTGCAGCACGTGGGATCTTCCCGGACCAGGGATTGAACCCATGTCTCCTGCGTTGGCAGGTGGATTCTTTACCACTGAGCCACCAGGGAAGCCCCTCATTTACTCTTCATAACATGTGAGGTCAGGATTAAAAGGTCTCTTTTACAGACGGAAATTGAGATTTCACAAGAGTCACACAGCTAGCACACAGTGACTTGAGATTAGAATCTCTGTGTTTCTGGGAAAGAACAGGGGGCTCCTTAAAAATGCTGCAAGAAAAAAAAAAGGAGAACTTTGCAGCTTAAGCTGCCATGTCCCCAGGGGCTGCCAGGGGCCCTCAGACCCCCTCCTTATGCCTGGTATGCTGTGCTTGTCCTCACAGGGGGCCGTCTGCCCTGCCCTGAGCTGTGCCCTGACGCTGTGTTCAGACTCATGGAGCAGTGCTGGGCCTACGAGCCAGGGCAGCGGCCCACCTTCAGCGTCATCTACCAGGAGTTACAGAGCATCCGAAAGCGGCACCGGTGAGGCTGGGCCTCACTGCTCAAGCCAGCGGCCCCTGCGGGCAACATCATACCTCCTCAACGGGGCTCCAGCTCACTCTGCTGGACAGCTCTTCGACGTCCTGGACTCCAGCCTCTGGATTCTATGCTGTGAGCAGGGCTGCAGCTCCTGGCCTGCCCTGCATCCCTGCTCCTTCCAGGGCTTCCTCTTCCAGGCAGAAATAATAAATCCATTTGTGCTCATCAGGTGCTCTCAGCATGTGCAGTCCTCTGGAGGGCAGGTCTTAGGAGGACCAGAGGGCCTGTACCGTGGCCGTGGGGAAGGAGGAGGACGGGCAGCGTTCCCAGGGTGGAACCGACGTGGTGTGGTTGGTAGCTGTTGGACGTGAGACTTGGGGAGGAGGGAGAGAGACCAGGACAATGTGCAGGCTTCAGACCAGATGGAGGTGTTATTTCTGAACTAGGAGCCCAGGCAGAGGATCAGAGCTATGGGAACGATGGCGAGTTAGGAGAAGCATTTGAGGGGCCTGTGGGGATCTAAGTGCAACATGTAAGTCTGGAAGCTCAGAGTGAAGTAAAGGCTGGCAGCTGAGGTTTGTGAAAGTGAAAGTTGCTCAGTCGTGTCCGACTCTTTGCAAACCTATGGACTATATAGTCCATGGAATTCTCTGGGCCAGAATACTGGAGTGAGTAGCCTTTCCCTTCTCCAGGGGATCTTCCCAACCCAGGGATTGAACCAGGTCTCTCACATTGCAGGTGGATTCTTTACCAGCTGAGCCACCAGGGAAGTCATTAGCTTATAAATGTTTACAGACCCTGAGTCTGTGTCCCACAGTCAGATGAGACACAGGAGGGAAGAGGAGAGTGTCAGGGAAAGTTGGAGCTCCACCCAGAGCGGAGGGAGTGGCTGGAGAGAAAGAAAATGCTTTGCATCTCTCAAGACAAGTTTACCAAGCAATGAGTGGCCCTCACTTCCTCCCTTAAGTCCCCCGAAACCTAAAAGGTTATTTGAAACTTTTCTAGCAGCAAGGGTGAAGGTAAAAAAGACAAAGAGGGACTTTCCTGGTGGCCCAGCAGTTAAGACTGTGTGCTTCTCCTGAAGTGGGTTCAATCCCTGGTTGAGGAACTAAGATCCTGCATGTTGTGCGGTGCAGCCAAAAAAAAAAAAAACAGAAAAAGAAGAAGTATAAACAAACAGAAAAACAGAAACTAGGAAGACTTTTAGCTCCAAAGGACAAAGCAGTAAGAATTTTGAGGTAAAAATGACCATCTTTCAAGAAAGTTCAACAAGCCGTTGATATCCAGTTTCAAAGGGTTGAAAGGTGAAAGGCCTAATACTTGTTTAAACAAGAGGAAATCGAGTTAGAGTGTGACTAAGTGAAAATTCAAACTGTGTCTCCATTAGAAGTGGTGAAAAGTGGAAATGAAGAACTTCTGCTTCAGGGTAGGATGTGGTAGGTCCTCACAGCCCCCACTCCCATTGCAACAGCGAAGAGGAAACATCAGACGAAGATAGCAGTTTTTAAAGATAATGGCAAGTAGTGTTAAGAAATTGAAGACTATATGAATAAAAATTTCAAGGAGGAGAAAGCCCCTCCAAGGTGAACTGATGATGCACAGGTATTCTATTCCCTGAGACATTTGCTGATCTGGGACATCTCTGATGATCAGAATTAAGAAGTGCTGTTGGGGAGCAGGGGGAGAAAAGGTGCTTACAGGGACTGTGCTATGGATTGGCACCTAGAGGAACCAAAATACAAAGCCAGTTTCCCCCATGGAACGTTCTGGAGCAGTGTGGGCAACCAGGCAGGGGCTGGGCTGGAAAGGCAGAGGTTTAGAGGGAGGGGCCCTGAAACAAACTGATTTCTCCCTCAAGATACTGGCCAGGTTTTGAAACTGTGGGAGGCTAAAGAGCTAACTTTAAAATCTCTTTAGAGCAGAATTTGAAAGATTTGGAGAGACAGAGACTGGCCAGGCTTTCCCAGATCTGAGGTTTATCAGAACTGTAACTCTGCCCCAACTCAGCTCAATGCTTGATCACATCAAGGTAACTAGCTCCTTTGGGAACCCTCGGGGAGAAGTTGGGGAAAGGAATAACATAATATTTTACCCTTCTTTTATACCCAAAATGCAACATATGATAAACATTATAAAACAGGCAAAAAGGAAGAAAAACGGGACCAATATACAAGAGAAAAACAATAGAAGCAGACCCACAAATGATCCAAATATTGGATTTTGCAGGTAAGGATTTCAAAATAACTGTGCTTAATATGTTAAACAGAGAAAAAAGTGGACAAAATAGATGCAAATACAGAGAATTTCAACAGGGTTGGAATCTATTTTAAAAGAATCAAAGGAGCAGGTAGAACTGAAAAATGTCATCTCTGAAATTACAAATTTTAAAAATTCATAGAACTAAAGGATAAAATCATATACAGACTAAACACACAGTCCCAGGATTTGTTCCCTAACCAAAAGACAGTTAGTGAACTTAAAGTCAGATTTATAGCATCTAAACTAAGGGCTTCCCTGGTGGCTCAGACAGTAATCTGCCTGTAATGCAGGAGACGTGGGTTTGATCCTTGGGTCAGAAAGATTCCTGGAGAAGGGAATGGCAACCCACTCCAGTATTCTTGCCTGGAGAATCCCATGGACAGAGGAGCCTGGCAGGCTACAGTCCCGGGGGTTGCCAAGAGTCAGACACGACTTAGCAACTAAACCACCACCACCAGTATTCATATCTGGAAAATCCCATGGACAGAGGAGCCTGGAGCGCTGCAGTCCATGGGGTTGCAAAAAGTCCAACATGACTGAGCAATTAATAGTTTCACTTTTAATCTAATAAAGAGAGAAGAAGAAATAGAACAGAGCCTAAGAAACATGTGGGACTCCAAGGTAACTGAAGTTTCAGGAGAGAGAGAAGCTAGAACCAGAGTAAACTAGAGATCACCCAAATGTCTATATAGCAATAAAAAAGAACAAACTATAAGTATATGTACCAAACACTGATGAATCTCAAAGACAGGTAGAGTAAAGAAACTCTGCGTGAAGCAGTGCTTGTGATTCCATTTCAGGAAGTTCAAGCACAGGCAAAACTAAGCTATAGAGAAATGAAAACAGTGGTTGTCTGAGGGGTACCAGCAGAAGTGGTCAGCACTGCCTTGGTGTCGTTATAACCTTGCATGTCTCTACACTGACCACGTGGGCAAGGTTTGTGCATGGTGACTGGAGTCTTGACAGAACATACCACTATTATTCCTGGAGCAAGAGGACATAGCAACCTAGAGAGGAGCCTTCTTATATTGTGGGAGACCATTTCCCATCCATCTTTCTAGTTTCAGTTGAGTGCAGGTTTTTCTATCTGGCCCCCTCCCTTCACGGAGTAAGGCCCGAGGCCCTCCAACTGCTTGGCCATAGTTTAGAGTTGGCTCCACAGCTGCAGAGTGGCCTAACACCATGCCTCCTGCCATCTGTCCCTCCAGTTCAGTGTCAGCCTATAGCACTAGGGAGGTGAGAACTTGACACCATGCTGGTCATGGTTTTGCTGTCGGTGTGAGTAATGAGCTGTCTGGATCCTTGCGCCAGAGTTCTAGCCCACACTTGACCTGACAGCCCACGGAGCCCTGTCTTTGCTCCAAAAAGGGGATGTGATCTTTTCGGCCCCACGCTGAGTGCCAACGTGGCCAAGTAGTCACTTCCTTTTGGTCCGCTGTGACCTCAGTCTGGATTCATTATGGAGACATGCATACCCAGATGATGAAACGTGCGTTCTTAGTTGTTCAGTCGTGTCCAACTCTTTGCGACCCTTTGGACTGTAGCTCGCCAGGCTCCTGTCCGTGGTCCAGGGGGGACTGGACCATGGGGTTTTTCTGTCCATGGGGTTTTTCAGGCAAGAATACTGGAGTAGGTTGCCATGCCTTCCTCCAGGGGATCTTCCTGACTCCGGGACTGAACCTTAGTCTCCTGTGTCTCCGGCATTGCAGGCAGACTCTTTACCTGCTCGTTCATCTGGAAGGCCCTGATCTTTTAGTACTACACATATTTTTGAAAGCTGTCTCAAATCTTTCAGGGAGTGAAGTTGTATACTCCTAAATACGTTAACTGGTTGTTCCACAGAAACTCTTTTTGTATGGCAGATTTTCCTATCCATTAATTTTTAAAAAACTGCGGTAAAATGTAGATGATGAAATTGCCACCCCAAATTCAGATTGAACGTTTGCTCAACCCTGGCAGCCCAAGGCTGAAACCAAATCTTCTCTTGCTCTTGGGGATGTCTCTGGGAAACTCTTCAGCTACCGTGCAATCATTTTCCTAGAATGGAAACCTCGGCAAAGGTCAAGGTAACACATTATAGGCCAGGGTAAGGAGAGAAAGCTGCTATAAGGCTGCGTGGGTTTGGTTATTATACAAGGGGTCCCAAAAGAGGAAAGTGATAGTTTTTCCATAAAGACAAACTCTCTTGTTTTTTTGTTTTGTTTTTGAATATTTAGTTGTTCATTTGGCTGCAGCATAAGGGGTCTTAGTTGCTCCAGAGCACATGGGAACCCTAACCCATGAGCCATGTATTGCAAGGCAGATTCTCAACCCCTGGACCACCAGGACCTCTGAAAACTCTCTCTCATTACTGGGCTCTGAGAGGACAGACCTTGCTAATGTCTTTTTAAACATTCCATTATAACCAAATAATGAAAATCAGCTTGTCTTTATTGGCTTGGGTTACAATACACCTTTTCAGTGCTGTCACAGGTCTACCTGAATTCCCCTGTGATTTGCCACCAGTGGATAGACCAAGACATGGAGTAGCCTGGAATCCCATTAGAAGCACCTTGGTATTATTCTATCGATGACTTCCTCATTAGAAAAACTAACTAGTTCAAACTGCCCTAGACAGGATAGCCCAATACCTACCCAAGGCAGGGAAATGTGGTGGCTTCTCTTGCTGCAGAGCACGGGCTCTCGGATGCGCAGGCTTCAGTAGCTATGGTGCACAGGCTTAGTTGCCCTGCAGCGTGTGGAATCTTCCCAGACCAGGGATGCAGTGAGTACCCCCTGCACCAGCAGGCAGACCCTTAACCACTGGACCACCAGGGAAGTCCTAACTCTATCTCTTGATAGAGACATAAACAGGGAGGCTCTACGGTTGATCCCCAGTAGCATCTGGGATACAGTGGTTTGGCTACAGATAAGGAGACTGGCTGTGGTCTAACCTGCAAGTGGGTCTGATTATCCTACTGGGACGCATAGCTGTGGTCCCTCTCAACTTATGTTGCCTAAGATAAATAGACAGCAAGCTCCTATTGGTGCAAGCTCCCACCAGTGCAATGAATTGGACTACCTCTTGGGGTGACTGATGCTCCTGAAAAGAATTCTTTGCTGGATACATGAAAGGTCAGGGTGGTGGAAGGCAGACTGTTTAGAAAGGGCTCTGATACACTGCCCTGATGACTTTGCCACAGGAGGTAAGGCTTGACCACTGTCTAATTTGAGTCTTGTCAGAACACACTATGATTCCTCCTGGAACAGGGGGAGATAAGCAGCCTGGTGAAGAGCCACCTTCTTCTGGGAGATTCCACAAAGCCATTTCTCATCCCTTTGCCTAGTTTTAGTGAAGTGTAGGCCTTTCCACCTTGCCCCACCCTTCTCCCCCAACTTAGAGTGTAGCGGCAGGTCATAAAGTTGTCTGATTGCAGCTGAGTTATTAATAGTTGGCTTCTCAGCTGCAGAGAGACCTACCATCAAGCTCCCTGTCATCTGGTCCCTCTGGTTCAGTGTCATCCTGTGGCCGGGGAAGCTGGCACCAGGCTGGCCTTGCTTTTGCTGTCTGTGTGAGTAATAGCAGTGTGGATCCATCGGGGCTTATCATCTCCTTACTAGCTGGATCTCATGGAAGTATGGTGGACACATCTTGCTAGGTGTATGCAGAGATTTGTGCACAATGATTTGTGGCCCTGTTAGCTACCATGCTGCACTTAGGGAATGTTTGACCTTTTAAAAAAATTATTTATTTTTGACTGCTCTGGGTTTTGGTTGCTGCACTTGGGATTTCTCTAGCTGTGGCAAGCAGGGCCTACTCTCTTGTTGCCAAACACAGGCTCTAGGTCCTTTGGGCTTCATTAGCTGCGGCTCACGGGTTCAGTAGTTGTGACACACAGGCTTAGTTGCTCTGCAGCATGTGCTCTGTGGAATCCTCCAGAACCAGGGACCGAGTCCATGTCACCTGCATTGGAAGGCAGCTTTTTAACCACTGGACCTCCAGGGAAGTCCTTGACCTCTTGATAGAGGGGAACCTTTGGGAGTGATGAGAAAGTTCTGTGTTTTGACCTGAGTGATGATTAAACCTGTATATTCATTTATACCTGAGTTTTAAACTCATCAAACAGTATACTCAAGACTTGTGCCACATACTTTGTTGTGTCTCACTTAAAAAAAAAAAAAAAAGACTTACCAGAGAACCAATAAGAGCTCTTGAAAATAAGCTTATGATTGCCAAAATGAAAAATTCAATAGGCAGGTTGGAAGATAAATTTCCCAGACTACAAGGACAAAGCACAGAAACACAGAGGATGATGGACCCAGATTACCTCTAACACCTTAGCAACAGGCATGTCAGCAAATGAACCTAGAAAAATGTTTCTGATGGTAATAAATGAAATGGGAGTTAAAACAATGAAGTGGGTTTGAAAATCTGGCTAATCAACGAAAAAGTTGCTTAAGCAATTTTCAAGTTTGTAATTGATGGTGGAAGCTGGCACAACTCTTTTGGGGAGCAATAGAATGCCAAGTATCAGTCTTATCAGTCCTAATCTTTTGAGCAGGTAACCTCACAGCTGCAAATTTGTCCTAAGGTAATAATTTTAATTTTTTAAAATACTTATTTAGTTTTGGCTGCACCAGGTCTTATTGTGGTTCCTGGGCTCAGTAGTTGCCCTGTGGCACGTGGGATCTTATTTTCCCAACCAGGGATCGAACCTGAGTCCTCTGCACTGCAGGGAAGATTTTTAACCCCTGGACCACCAGGCACGTCCCGAGGTAATAATTTTAAAAGAAGACAAATGTGGAATTCATAGAGATGTTCACTAGTGTGGTTTAGTATGCTGCAAAATTATAAACCCAGATGTCCAGTAAAAGTACAAGCGAGGAACGCATGGGTCTTGTTCGTTAATTGCCAACTCAGAGAGGGAGTTGTGATTAACGCACGGTACCACCAGGAGGCAGCACTCCTTTGCCCAAGGAGCGTAACTGCATCAAGTGAAGGATACCTACACCAGAGCTGAGAGGGGGCCGGAAAACGCACTCCACCCTTCGGTTGGTGAAATGGAGGAGGACTGTTTCTGCTATTGGTAGTTCAGGTGCTGACATCTAGGAAGAGTCAGAAAACATCAAGTCACGCGTCCGTCCTCGCGGCTCCGCGGCGCGCGGTCGTCCGGGGTCCGGGCTGCGGCTGCGCACTGCGGACCCTCTGCCGGCGCCGGGGGTCACGGCGCAGACCGCACCGGAAGCGCCCGGACCGGCCGGCGGGAGCCGAGCGAGGGCCGCGCGTGGCCCGACTGGCCGGGCTCGGCGGGGCGCTCCACAGGCGGCGGCGGCGGCGGCGGGGCCGGTGCGCGCAGGCGGGGCCGGGGCGGCGCGGGGGCGCGGCGAGGCTGTCCCCGCCCCGCACGCCGCTCGGCCCGGCAGCCGTGAGAGGGGAAGCCCGGCGCCCCGGCAGTCGGGCCCCTCTGGGAACGACCGGAGGGCAGACGCCCGCCTTCGCCTGCGTCGCTACTTCCGCGCGGGTCGCCGGCCCCGGGGGTGTGAGGGCACGCAACGCGGCCGGCGGGGCCCAGGGCGGCGCGGAGGCCCGCCGCGGACGGTAACGCGCTGGGCGGGCGCGGACGGGGCTCCGGCGGCGGCCCCGGCCGAGGTCGGCCGTGGGCGTCAGGAGCGCATACGGTGGTGGTGCTTCGGGGTCGGAGGTGGCTCCGGCCCCCTCACCGGACAGTGGCCCTTGCGGTCCTGCGCCCGGCCGAGGCTCGGAGCGCCGCGGGCTGGGAGGGCCGGGAGAGGGCTGCGGGCAGCAGGCGGGCGGGCTGGCCAGTGGCCGAAGACCCGGCGGCAGGTACCGGCCCCCCTCGGTGATCCCACTTTCTCTTCCCAGCTCTCCACCTCCTGTGCCCTGGACCCAGCCTACCAGGGCTAAAAATATTGCCCGGAGGCTCCTGAGCGGAATCAGATCGTGCTAAGTAGGGCACAACGCTGCCGAGGCGACAGAGCGTCTCAGCCCCAGGGTTGGAAGAAGGCTCTGGAGCGGCCGCTCCCGCCCCCGCTTGCCCGGCGGCTAGGCGGCTAGAGGTCTCTCTCAGCCCCGCAGGCAAGTGCGGGCCACGGGCGGTGGTGGAGGGCGCTGATACTCTTAAGTTGCCCCCACAGCCCCGCAGCTGTGCCTGGCGTCTCCCCACCCAGGGGATCTTCGACATCCATCACTGCGGGCTTACAGACCCTAAATGGTCTGTAAGCAGAGGCTGAAAGTTGCCCACTGTGGGAATTAGAACAGAGAGAGGACTTTGTAAGAAACATAAGCCGTGGCTGCTGCTGGTTTTTTTTTTTGTTTTTTTTTTTTTTTTAATTCATTCTGTATTCCTGAATAAGAGGAACTGTGCCAGGAAGTGTTTTTGGTGAGTACCAGTCTGATCCAAGCAGGCAGGGAGAAAGGCTTTCTTGTTAGTCTCTTGGAGCTTTGGCTGTATCCTTTAAATCAAAATAGATACCAGTTTATTCCTCTGAAATTAGAGACTCATGGCCAGGGAGCCTGGACACCTGCCTCCTTTCACTGGCTGTGTCTTTCTTGTAGGCAAGCTCTGTGGGCGGCTGGTTATAACAAGAAGTCGTATGGGTAGCTCAGGAGTCACAGCTGGAAAGTTTTGTGATCCGGTTGTTTTTTAATGGCATCCACGTGGGAGAGAGTGTCACGTCCACCCTAGGGACAGAGCTGCTACCATGACCAGGCAGGACTGCCCTCAAATGTGCTTAGTCTTACTAGTGCTTTCTGTGTCTCAGCCAGGAGCATACAATCCAGGTTGGGTCCATAGCCAGTGTTAGGATTCCGTGCTTAGAAGTTTTCTTTTCTTTTTTTAAATGTATATCTCCCATATTTAAACAATTTTTTAATTGAAGGATAATTGTTTTAGAGTCTTGTTGATTTCTGTCATAACAGGAATTGCTCAGTCTCTAAGTTGTGTCTGACTCTTTGCGACCCTGTGGACTGCAGCAGGGCAGGCTTCCCTGTCCTTCACTGTTTCCAGGAGTTTGCTCAAACTCGTGTCCGTTCAGTCAGTGAATCAACAGGAGTTAGCCAAAGTATACATATGTCACCTCCCTCTTGAACCTCCCTTCCAGCTGCCTCCCCATGCCACCCTGCCAGGTTGTCACAGAGCACGAGAAGCTTTTGTTTCTTTGGAGTCAGGCAAATTGGTGTCCCGCGGGAGCAGGAACTCATTGGGACATTTGGTGGAAAGACCACCACGGGATTTTTGCTTGCCGGAGCTACATCTGCTGTCCCTCCAGCCAGGTGTGTGTGGAGGCCAGTATGAAGCTGAAAAAGCAGGTGACAGTGTGTGGGGCTGCTATCTTCTGCGTGGCTGTCTTCTCGCTCTACCTCATGTTGGACCGAGTACAACATGATCCTGCTCGACACCAGAACGGTGGGAACTTCCCCCGGGTGAGTCAGTCCTGGCTGCTAACTTCTGCCTGCATAAATTATCCAGGATCAGGTTATTGCTCCAGCTGGAGAGTCATGGCAGCCCAGGTCAACAGGCAGATTTTCTAGAAAGCTGTAGGCAATGATGGCAAAAAAGAAAGGAGAGAGGAAAAAATGGCCCTGGGTACTGCTGCTCTGTCCACCTGAATTGGCAGACATTGCTCGTGGATTGCAGCTTTCCCTCCCACTAAGCCCCGGTGCAGTCCTTGTCAGCAAATGGTGCTCCAGGTAGGCAACATGATTGTCAAGAATAGGCATGGGAGGTGAAATCCTTGCCATCCATAAGCTAGAGAGTGAGGATACTCCCAGCCCAAGTGGGCTGCAGCCCTCAGTAGTGATTCAAACCACACCCGTTACCTTCTGGCCCTTTAGGCTCCTGGTCCTGCCTTCGATTTGGGAAGGAAGGATCATAGTCAGGCTTCAGGTGGTGAGCCGCATGCAGTGATCCTCCTTGTGACATAGGGAGCTGGGGGTGACTGCTTTCTGCTTTTTTGGGGGCAGAGTCAGATATCTGTGCTACAGAACCGCATTGAACAGCTGGAACAGCTGTTGGAGGAGAACCATGAGATCATCAGCCACATCAAAGACTCTGTGCTGGAGCTGACGGCCAACGTGGAGGGCCCACCTGCCCTGCTGCCCTACTATGTGGCCAACGGCTCCTGGGTGGTGCCACCAGAGCCCCGGCCCAGCTTCTTCTCCATCTCCCCTCAAGACTGCCAGTTTGCTTTGGGGGGCCGTGGCCCGAAGCCAGAGCTGCAGGTAAGAAGAGTCAGAGCCGGCAGGGACCCCCGGTGGCCGTGGCCAGGGCACTGAGCTGCTCTCCTCCTGCCTGGCAGATGCTGACTATATCAGAGGAGTTGCCATTTGACAACGTGGATGGTGGCGTGTGGAAGCAAGGCTTCGACATTTCCTACAGCCCGCACGACTGGGACTCCGAGGACCTGCAGGTGTTCGTGGTCCCCCACTCTCACAACGACCCAGGTGAGTGAGTGCCCAGTGCACCCCAGGAGCCAAGGAGAGAGCTTTCTGTCTTTTTTTAAATGTATTTGTGTGGCTGCGCTGGGTCTTGGTTGCCAGGTGAGCTTTTCTCTAGGTGTGGCAAGTGTGGGCTACCGTCCAGTTGTGGTGTGAGGGCTTCTCGTGGTGGTGGCTTCTCTTGTTGCAGGGCACAGGAGGCTCTAGGGCATTTGGGCTCAGTAGTTGCCCTCCCGGGCTCTAGAGCGCAGGCTCAGTAGCTGTGGTGCATGGGCTTAGTTGTCCCGAGGCATGTGGGATCATCCTGGACCAGAGAGCGAACCCATCTCTCCTGCATTGGCAGGCAGATTCTTTACCACTGAGACACCAGAGAAGCCCTGTTTATTTTCTTTTTTTAATTGGAATACAGTTGATTTACAATGTTCTGTTAGTTTCAGGGGTACCGCAAAGTGAATCATTTATACATATGTATACTCTTTCATAGATTCTTTTCTTTTATAGGTCATTTCAGAGTATTGCATTCCCTATGCTATACAGTAGGTCCTAGTTAGCTATCTATTTTATGTATATAGTAGTGTGTTTATGTCAATCCCAGTCTCCCAATTTATTCCTCTTCCCTCTTTCTTCTGGTAACCGTAAGTTTGTTTCATATGCCTGTGGGTCTGTTTTCTAAATAAATTCATTTGTACCATTTTTTTTAGATTCCATATATAAGCAGTATCATATGATACTTGTTTTTCTCAGTCTGACTTAACTTCACTCAGTATCATGATCTCTGGGTCCATCCAAGTTGCCGCAAATGGTATTTCTTCCATTCCTGTCTTATGGCTGAGTAATATTCCATTGTTTGTATACACCACATCCTCTTTATGCACTCCTCTGTTGATGGGCATTTAGGTTGCGTCCATGTCTTGGTTAATGTAAACAGTGCTGCAGTGAACACTGGGGTGTATGTATCTTTTCAAATTCTGGTTTTCTCCAAGTATATGCTCAGGAGTGGGATTGCTGAATCATACAACCTATATTTAGGTTTTTTTAAGGAACCTCCATACTGTTCTCCATAATGGTTGTATGAGTTTACATTTCCACCAGCAGTGTAGAAGGGCTCCCTTTTCTCCACACCCTGTCTAGCATTTGTAGACTTTTTGATGATGGGAATTCTGACTGGTGTGAGGTGATAACCTCATTGTAGTTTTTATTTGCATTTCTTTACTAGTTAATAGTGTTGAGTATTTTTTCACATGCTTTTTGGCTGTCTGTATATCTTTGGAGAAATGTCTATTTAGATTTTCTGCCCCTTTTTTTATTGGGTTGTTTATTTTTTTGATACTGAGCTGCATGAGTTGTTTATTTTGGAGATTAATCCCTTGTTGGTTGATTTATTTGCAAATATTTTCTTCTGTTGGTGTCTTTTTGTTTTGTGTATAGTTTCCTTTACTGTGCAGAAGCCTTTAAGTTTAATTAGGCCCCATTTGCTTATTTTTGTTTTGCTTTTATTTTCATTACTCTAAGAGGTGGATCAAAAAAGATGTGATTTATGTCAGGGAGTGTTCTGCCTACATTTTCCTCTAAAAGTTGTATATAGTATCTGGTCTTAGGTTTAGATCTTTAATCCGTTTTGAGTTTGTTTTGTATATGGCGTTAGGTAATGTTCTGATTTCATTCTTTTACATGTAGCTGTCCACTTTTCCCAGCACCACTTACTGAAGAGACTGTCTAGTCTCCATTGTATATTCTTACCCCCTTTGTCATAGGTTAGGTGACCATAGGCGTGTGGGTTTATCTGTGGGCTTTCTATCCTACTCTGTTGATTTCTGGGTTTGTGCTCATACCATACTGTTTTGATTACGGTAGCTTTGTAGTGTAGTCTGAAGTCAGGGGACCTGATTGCTCCAGTCCCATTTTTCTTTCTCAAGGTTGCTTTGGCTTGGGTGGGCCTTCTGGTGGCAAAGGTAAGGGAGGGACAGTTGGAGAAGATGGTGGCATCCTCAGGGGACCCTTTGTTGGCTCCCCCAGGCTGGCTCAAGACCTTTGACAAGTACTACACAGAACAGACCCAGCACATCCTCAACAACATGGTGTCTAAGCTGCAGGAGGACCCCCGGCGGCGCTTCATCTGGGCAGAAGTCTCCTTCTTCGCCAAGTGGTGGGACAACATCAGTGCCCAAAAGAGAGCAGCAGTCCGAAGGCCAGTGCCCACTGGGGAGGCAGGAGGGCCCTCTGGGTCCTAGGATGGGTGTGAAGTCCTTTTCTGGAGCTGTGGGTGCCAGGGAGAGGCAAGAGGAGACGGCAGAGATGAGGTGTGGTGGTAGAGGGGTCAGGGACAAGGTGGCAGGAATGGATTTCAGGGTCACTAGTATTAGGAAGAAAGCTGAGCGCCGAAGAATTGATGCTTTTGAACTGTGGTGTTGGAGAAGACTCTTGAGAGTCCCTCGGACTGCAAGGAGATCCAACCAGTCCATTCTAAAGGAGGTTGGTCCTGGGTGTTCTTTGGAAGGAATGATTTTAAAGCTGAAACTCCAGTAATTTGGCCACCTCATGCAAAGAATTGACTCATTGGAAAAGACTGATGCTGGGAGGGATTGGGGGCAGGAGGAGAAGGGGATGACAGAGGATGAGACGGCTGGATGGCATTACCGGCTCAATGGACGTGAGTTTGGGTGAACTCTGAGAGTTGGTGATGGACAGGGAGACCTGACGTGCTGCAATTCATGGGGTCGCAAAGAGTCAGACACGACTGAGCGACTGAACTGAACTGAACTGAGTATTAGGAAAAGTCACAGTAGTGTGAGCACAGGGGAGAGAAAATGGAGGGCCTGGCCCTGGAAATGCAGACCGAGTCCAGGGATGAACAGAGCCAGAATGGCTGGAGGTTGGCTGGAGGTTGGCTGGAGGGAAAGGAGGGCACATGTCTATTCTCGTGGTTGGTCCTGGGTTCAGGTAAGCTGGCTCAGGGAGCCCAGTGCACACAGGTCCCCTCCTTGGTTGGCAGGACTGAGCAGAGGGTCTCTTCCCTAGGCTGAGTGTGTGCTCTTAACTCCAGGCTGGTGGGAAATGGGCAGCTGGAGATTGCAACAGGAGGCTGGGTGATGCCGGATGAGGCCAACTCCCATTATTTTGCGTTGATTGACCAGCTCATCGAGGGCCACCAGTGGCTGGAGAAGAACCTGGGTGAGTCCGGGCTCAGGAGCCGGAGTCTGCCCCTGTCACTGGGCCAGAGGACAGCAGTGGGGCTCTAAGGCCTGGGGTGGGCAGAGGGTGCTTCCTTTCAAGGCTGATTGCACCAGCATGGTTGCAGGGCGATGGCAGGAGGGGCTGTGGGGCCGAGGACCCAGTGGCCAGGCCCTGGGGCGTTCAGGCCTCTGACTTCTGTGCCCCTGCCCAGGTGCAACCCCGCGCTCAGGCTGGGCGGTGGACCCCTTTGGATACAGCCCCACCATGCCTTACCTGCTGCGCCGTGCCAACCTGACCAGCATGCTCATTCAGAGGGTACACTACGCCATCAAGAAGCACTTTGCCGCCAGCCACAGCCTGGAGTTCATGTGGAGGCAGACCTGGGGTAAGGCCAGGTAGGGTAGAGGGGGTCGCAGTGGTAGTTCTCCCAGGGGAAGGGCAGGGGTTTGAGAAATAAGACCCACCAGTCCTTCAGAGCACTGGTGTAGACCATCAGAAGTGCTCGCCTTCAGGTTAGGTAGGGGATTGCATTGATATCTCTGGCCGCTGTGGAGCCTATCTGTCCCCCGGAGGAGCCGTGGGCTCCCCTGCCCTCCTTGGTCCTGACCCTGGCCAGCATATCCTCGCAGCCTTGAGTGTACTTCCTGCCTTTAGCTGGAGTAGTTACCTCCCCCGCCGGCTTCCCTGAGCCCAGCTCCACGACCTGACTCTTTGGCGTGTCTTCTGTAGACTCGGACGCCAGCACAGACATCTTCTGCCACATGATGCCTTTCTACAGCTACGATGTCCCCCATACGTGTGGCCCGGATCCAAAGATCTGCTGCCAGTTCGATTTCAAGCGCTTGCCTGGTGGGCGGATCAGCTGCCCTTGGAAGGTGCCGCCCCGGGCTATCACGGAGGCCAATGTGGCCGAGAGGTACTTGCTCCCTGCCCTGGACTGGGTGTGGTGGTGCCGTTCTCCCTGTGCAGACATGTCTGGGCTGTGCTGCAAGGCAGGCTTCAGGTTCCACATTCATAAAATGGGGGCAGGGTCTGTTGGTGAATTCAGGCCCACAGCCCTTGCAGTGACAATTCTTTTAGTACTTTTTCCTGAAAAACCAGAGTGGCTGTAAGGTACCACCTTTTCCAGAAGGGTTTTATTTTCCCGAATGAGCGTGTTTTCCAGTGTCCTCATAAACTAATGCTGGAGCCAGTGGACTGCCTCAGAGGCAAATGATTCTCAGATTAGTGCAGCGCCTTCCAACCTTCAGCCTGCTGTGCCTTCGTTAAGCTCAGGCCTCCTGCCTTGGCTTGAAGTCAGCCAGGTTCCTCAGGCTCTGTGCACCTGGAATCTCATTCAGATGCACATTCTGTCCTGCCCCACAGAAAACAGACCCCTTTGAGAAAATCCTTGGGGACCCCTAAAAATGTTGCTGAAATGGCTTCCCTAGGAAAAGGTGGGTTAAGAGAGAGCTAAACAATGATTCAGCCAGAACTGGACTGGCCTTAAGAATGTAACCAGTTGAACTGGTTTTTGTGTTGCAACACTCCAGTTTCCATGATGTCCAAGAGGTGAAACATGTGACCAAAAGCAAAAGAAAGTAGTCTTTTGTTTCTAGAATCCAAAAATCTAAATGCTGCTTCCAAGTAAAACCCTTGGGCTTTTAAGGCACACTTTTTCTTGGAGCAGCAGCTGTGATCTAAGGCTAGGCAAGGTTTACAGAGCAAGTCATGGGAGATAGCCTCATTTTCTCCTTTAACAGGCTTACAGGGCTGATAAATTAGGGGAAGGTGGTATTTGAGGAGTCCTTCCTTGAGAACAAGATGGCAAAGAACAAACTGGACCAAGTACATTAGTGGCTGGTTGAAGTGTGACACCCGTGACATGCCACTCACCAGACTTGTCTAAAAAGAGCGGTGTTAATGCAACAGGGCTGTTTTGCTATTGATTATATTAGTGATTGGGATGAGAAAGAAAATGACACGTTTATATATAGTTACTACTATGTGCCAGGCACTGTTCTAAGTGTTTAACAAATATCAATTCAGTTCATTTTAAATCTCACAGTACTGTGATAGTGGGCACTGATGATAGGCAGTTTCCTCATTTGATGGAAACTGAGGCCCAGGAGAGGTTCAGTGAGTTGCCCGAGGTTGCACAGCTGGCGTTGGTGTCATCCGGCCCCCGGGTCTGGGCTCTTCACTCTGGGGCTGTGCTGCATCACTGACTGGTGACAAAGTAAATCTGGAGTGTCAGATCCCAGAAGATCTCAAGAGGTTGAAATGTGGGCTGAATCCAACCAGATAAGACTTCTGTTAACATTAGATATAACTGTAAGGTTCTACCCTTAGCGTCCGTAAACAGGATAGGAAAGTTCAGGATGAGAAAAGGTCTTGCTGGGCCACATGCACAGAAAACATGATCCCTAACGTCAGCACGGTGGGGTGAGCGTGGGGGCTGCTGCTGGGCCACATGCACAGAAAACATGATCCCTAACGTCAGCACGGTGGGGTGAGCGTGGGGGCTGCCAAACACGCCTGTGTGAACACACGGCCACTCTGGCCATACCGGGAGTGTGGCCTGCCTTCCCCTGGACGTGCGTGGTCAGTGCTGGGCCCTGCACTCCGGGTTCCTGGATGATGGGCTACTCAGAGACCTGCTGGTGAGTGGATTCCCAGCTGCTCTGTAGGAACTAGAGAGATGAAAGAGTGGGGATGGAAGAGCAGGGACTGCAGAGCCTGATGAGGAAGCCCAGGGGAACCCTCGCACATCTTGATTGTCTGAAGGACCGACATGGGCATGGAGAATTGACTTGTTCTGTGCAGCGTCCAGGGCAGAACTGGAGCCAGGGAACTGAAGCCCTGCCTCTGGAAGAACTCTCTAGTTGCCCAGAGAACCCCAGGCTCCCTGGGGCTGGGTTTCCCACCCACGAGCCGAGTGAGTCCGTGACGGGTGTATGAGGGGGCGCCTCTCGGGCGGGCGCCTCTCGGGCTGGCTTCCCTCAGGATCCGGGTGAGGCTCCGCATGAGCCGGTTCCCCTCCCCACCTGCAGGGCAGGCCTGCTCCTGGACCAGTACAGGAAGAAGTCCCGGCTCTTCCGGAGCAATGTGCTCCTGGTGCCGCTGGGCGATGACTTCCGCTACGACAAGCCCCAGGAGTGGGACGCCCAGTTCTTCAACTACCAGCGGCTCTTCGACTTCCTCAACAGCAAGCCTGACCTCCATGTGCAGGTGTGAAGGGACACTGAGCTGGGGAGGGGGCCTTGGCGGGGCTGCAGCCCAGCCCTTCCTGTGAGGTCTCCTGCTCCCCAATACCACTCCAGAGCAGGGGCACATTCGCAATTCTTGGGTGTGTTTTTCCTTTTTTGTCACAATTCTTTCCCAGGCTCCCCAGCTTCTGTGAGGTCCAGGCCAGGTCCAGGGACTGCCCTCTGCATAGACCAGATTGCTCCCCCTCACCCCCAGCTGTGGCACGGGGAGCCAGAATTCCCAATAGACTCTGGAGCTGATGGAAGGGGGTTTTGGGGTCCCCACAGGCCCAGTTTGGCACCCTCTCCGACTATTTTGACGCTCTATACAAGAGGACAGGGGTGGAGCCGGGGGCCCGGCCTCCAGGTTTCCCTGTGCTGAGCGGGGATTTCTTCTCCTACGCGGACCGGGAGGACCACTACTGGACAGGCTATTACACTTCACGGCCTTTCTACAAGAACCTGGACCGCGTCCTGGAAGCACACCTGCGGTGAGACGCCGCTTCCAGGCTGGAGGGAGAAGGGTTCAAGGAGGGGCTGGATTGGCTGAGCAGGGACGCGAAGGGCATGGAGACCAGGACACAGAGAAGGGGAGGAAGGAAGAGGCGTGGGGCTTGCAGAGCGAGGGTGGGCCCAGGCGAGCTGTGTGGCATGAGGCCAACTTGTCTGTCTGGGCAGGGGCGCAGAGATCCTATACAGCCTGGCTGTGGCTCACGCCCGCCGCGCTGGACTGGCCAGCCAGTTCCCGCTCTCGAACTTCGCCCTTCTGACGGACGCTCGGCGCACACTGGGGCTCTTCCAGCACCACGACGCCATCACAGGCACGGCCAAGGAGGCCGTTGTGGTGGACTATGGGGTCAGGTGGGAGTCCCCTCCTCTTCCCCATCCACTCTGTGCCGCTGCCCACCATCCCCAATATGAGGATGCACCGGGTGGTCCGTGGGCTGGCCTGCTGGGGGCTCACCCTGCTGGCTGGGGGACAGTCTCTCGGTGGTCACCTCTCCCCTGGTCCCTCTCCTGCCCATCCTCCCAGGCTTCTGCGCTCCCTTGTCAGCCTGAAGCAGGTCATCATGAATGCAGCTCACTACCTGGTGCTGGGGGACAAGAAGACCTACCACTTTGACCCAGAGGTGCCCTTCCTGCAGATGGTGAGCCACGCTCCTGCGTCTGCCCGAGGGGACCTCTGGTGTGCGGCCTGGGCCGAGAGCTGTGGTGCAAGGGCCTGGCTCTTCTTTTCCCTCCCTGTCCTGGGGTGAAGGATCCCTGCCCAGCACAGCCGCTGGTCCCCATCAGGACAGGTTGGGGCCTGGGGAGGCAAGTCTCTGAGTCAGGTTGAGCCATGCGATGGTTCTCCCCTCCCCCTGACTTAATTCCAGGATGACACCCGCTTAAATCACGACGCCCTTCCAGAGCGCACAGTGATCCAGCTGGAATCTTCACCCAGGTGAGCCTGGCTCTCCACCCCTCCCAGCTGCCGCCGCACTCTGAGGGATTCCTGGCCTGGCCGTGTTCCTGCTCCTGTTTCCCCAGAGCAGGGGCCTCCTGGGTGAGCCTGCCTTCTGCTCACAGGTATGTGGTGCTGTTCAACCCATTGGAGCAGGAGCGGCTCAGCGTGGTGTCCCTGCTGGTGAGCTCACCCCGGGTGCGTGTGCTTTCGGAGGAGGGTCAGCCCCTGGCCGTGCAGGTCAGCGCGCACTGGAGCTCTGCCACCGACATGGTCCCTGACGTCTATCAGGTGAGGGGGGCTCGGCATGTGGGGCCCCGCCACAGCCCTCTCTGCTGATCCTCGGCCTCTCCCCGGGGCCTCAGGCTGTCTCTTAACACTGGCTTCCCAACTTCCTGCTCGCAGCCTTCTTACTCCCCATGTTGGGGGCTGGCGTCTTGAGGAGAGGAGTTGCCTGGAGTTTGGTCACTCCTGGGGTTTGGGTCTGTCCTTGAAAGGAAGGTGACGTTTGCTGTAGTGTGACAGTAGGAAGGACACAGTTACGTTGTCCCATTATTCATTCATTCAGATTTTTCTTGAAATCTTACGTGTGGTTACCATTTTGTGATTTTCCGAGTATCATTGGAGACTCATGAAAGTCTTGATGAGGTGCAAGTCGCCTCACCTGCCCTTTGAGAGGTGACAAAGGCCCCCGCAGTGGGTGCAGGATTTGCTTGGGCTCTTAGGCCAGAACCTCAGTCCCGTGTCCGAGGCCATCAGCCCTCCCGTGCCCACAGGTATCTGTGCCTGTCCGCCTGCCAGCGCTGGGTCTTGGCGTGCTGCAGCTGCAGCAGGGCCTGGACGGGCCCCGCACGCTGCCCTCCTCCGTGCGCGTCTACCTACACGGGCGGCCGCTGTCTGTCAGCAGGAATGAGGCATTCCCTCTCCGTGTCATTGACTCGGGCACCAGTGACTTCGCCCTCAGCAACCGCTACATGCAGGTCTGGTTCTCAGGCCTTACCGGGCTCCTCAAGGTAAAGGGCCAGGGGCTGGGCGCTGGAGCGGGTCACGCGAGCTGCCTCCGGCCCGTGAGCACTGCCACCTGGCTGGCGGTGGACCTGGGAGGGGGCAGTGCCAGCCCCGAGCCAACAGCACAGGGAAGCAGCGCTGGGCTCCTTGGGGAGGTTCGTCCGTGCCCTCCCAGGGGGCAGGCCTGATGTGCTGGTGTGGGGCCAGGGGTCAGGGCTGTGTTTCTTGGCAGAGTGTCCGAAGGGTGGATGAGGAGCAGGAACAGCGGGTGGACATGGAGTTCCTCGTCTATGGCACCCGCTCGTCCAAAGATAAGAGTGGAGCCTACCTCTTTCTGCCTGACGGCGAGGCCAAGGTACCCTGAGGACACCCCACAAACCCCAGGGGGCCCTGGGGGGCTTCACGAGCCAGGGCACCTCACCCACTGCCCCCATGGGGGCGGGGGTCCGAGGAGCGCCACCCGGGGCTCGGGCCTGGCTCGGCCGGGGTCTCAGCCCAGAGCCTGCTGGCCACAAGTCCTGCTGCTTGACGCCGGCCGGCTCCTCCCTGTTTTGCTCTCGTGCCGGGGATTCAGCTGCCCCTGCTCTTTCCTCAGCCCTACGTCCCCAGGGACCCACCCGTGCTGCGCGTCACAGAAGGCCCTTTCTTCTCAGAGGTGGTTGCCTGCTACGAGCACGTTCACCAGGTGGTCCGGCTGTATAACCTGCCGGGTGAGCCCCACAGACGGGGAGCATGGGGAGGAAGGTGTGGCTCCACGGGCTGTGACGCGCTCTTGCTCCTGCCCGCTCTCTGTGTCTGTTCGCACACTTGTCCCCAGAAAGCACGTTGTTTAGCTTTCTTGGAGTAGAGCTTGGCCGCGAGTGCTGGGACTCGCCTGGGGCACCCTCTCTGGCTGTGGCTCACTCCTCTCAGCCTCTCTCTCTGTCCTGCACCCAGGGGTGGAGGGGCTGTCCCTGGATGTGTCGTCCTTGGTGGACATCCGCGACTACGTCAACAAGGAGCTGGCCCTGCGCATTCGCACGGACATCAACAGCCAGGGCATCTTCTTCACGGACCTCAACGGCTTTCAGGTGACACCTCAGGCCTGGGGCCCAGAGACCCCGCGGAGCACAGAGCTTGACAGTGTTTAATGGCTGCATCACAGGCCCTGGCGGGCGATCTGCTCTGATAGAGAAGGAGGAATCCGAGCATGGTGGGGGCCCAAAGGGGGCCAGAACGCCCCTGATCGGCTGGCCTCGCCCGCAGGTGCAGCCCCGACGGTATCTGAACAAGCTGCCCCTGCAGGCCAACTTCTACCCCATGCCTGTCATGGCCTACCTCCAGGACGCCCAGAACCGCCTCACGCTGCACACGGCCCAGGCCCTGGGCGTCTCCAGCCTCCACGATGGTGAGTGGAGCAGGCGCTGTGTGTGTGGTGGGAGAGGTGCAGAGGGCAAGCTTGAGAAGCCCGTCCCTGCCCCCGAGGCCTGTCCCCTCGTGGGCCTCTCCCTCTCCCAGTCAGCCACAGGCCCAGTGGGGGATGACAGGAAGGCAGTTGCCTGCTGTCGCCCCCTCTCCCCGCTGCCGGCAGCTGTTGGGGTGACGGGAGGGGGTGGCCTGTTGGATCCCCTCCAGAAGCAGCAGGCACTGAGGGGGATCGTCAGCTGAAGTGGGTGTGCGCCTTCTCCTGGGAGGGCCAGGGTAGGTACAGCCGGAACAGTGTCTTCAGGGTTAGGATGAATTATTCAGCAGAAGAGAAGAATGTGTCCTGTCTTTCTGCTAGCCGTCATTAAAAGACAATGACCAAAAAGAGAGAAGGGTGGTCTCGAGAATCAGAAGGAGGACTGAGAGGACCGACCTGGAGCCGGCAACCCGGGCAGCGCAGGCGGCTCCTGTGTCCTGGGGTGAAGCGAACAGTCAGCACTTGGGGCCTTCCAAGGCCGTCAGGCTGGCCACCTTTGGGCTGGAACGTTTGGCAGGGCTGAGCCAAGGGGGCTGAGCCAGGGATGCCCGATCCAGGCTCTGCGGGGCCTGCGGCGAGCACGGTGGGGACCTGGCGCCCTGCTGGAAGGCCTGTGCTGCTGCTGCCCCTTTGCCCACGGTCACCCGGGTTGTAAGACTCCTCACTCAGCCGAGTGTCCCGCCTCAGTGCCCCTGCCCTTTTGGAAAACGGTGCGCTCACAGTGGCGGTTTTACATGCAAGGGATCTGTTTTAGGATTGGGGGTGTCTTTCTGTGGTTGCTCAGGGTAAAAACCAAGGAGGCACATAAGTTAGGAAGGGGATACCGGAGGACAAGTAGAGCTCTGTATGGGCTCCCCTCAAGAGAGTCTTGAAAAAAAAGGTGCTGGAAAAAAATCCTCGTTCCCACATACGTACGCTTTGAGCCCTTCCCCCAGGCATCTTTTTAAAGGAAAGGAGAGGTGGTCGATCACCTGCTGTTTGACTGTCCTCTCGCTCCCTCCTTTGACGGATGTGGTGGACAGAGTTGGGTCTGTCCTGCGTAGAACCACGGTGGGAAGCATGTATTCTAGTCACAACAAAATCTGCCCAACCTGACAAAGCCTGGCCTGGGGCAGGGTCTCTGCAGCAGCTTCCCCTGGCGGTTGATAGGGTTTTGTGGTTGCTGCTTACTTTGTTGTATGTAGGCAGCCCAGAGACGGGTCCTTGCCTGGGCACCCAGACTGGCCCCACTCCTGAGCCACGGAACACACACGGGCAGCGAGCCGCCAGGGTCACAGCCCTTCCCTCGGCCCCTTCCAGCTCCCAGTTTCTTGGCTGCTTTGTTCCCTGAATGACTCGCCTTCCAGCCAGGCTTTCTCCTTGGGCCTTGGGTGGGCTGCTTCCAGAGGCTGGCATCTGCTTGGGGTCGAGGGAGGTAGGCTGGGGGCTCACAGTGAACTCCCCTAGGCCAGCTAGAGGTGATCTTGGACCGGAGACTGATGCAGGACGACAACCGGGGCCTCGGCCAAGGGCTCAAGGACAACAAGAGAACCTGCAACCACTTCCGCCTCCTGTTAGAACGGCGAACCCCAGGCAGGGAGGTGAGTTCTGGGCCTCCCCCTGGGACCCAGGTCAGGCTAGGCCCGTGGGTGGCTCTGGGTTCCAGCCCCAGCCTGGGAGCCTCCTCGAGGCACGCAGATGTAGCCAGAGTAGGGTCTGATCCCGGGTCGGCAGGAAGTGAGTCTGACGCTCTGCTGCTCCATCTCACGCAGCCTGGCACCTCCCTCTCCATAGCTCCCTGTCGTCTGTGCCTCCTCGTGCTCATCTCTCACCTTCCCACCCGCCCCTGTGTCCTCTTCCCCTCTTTGTTGCTGCCCCAATCATCTCACGGCTTTCTTTGCCCCCACCAGCCTGGCTTTTTCTCCAAACTGGCAGCCATGTTTAGGGGCTTGATCTTTCACAGCAGCAGGAACAGGAACCGAGAGGTAAGGGCCAGTGATGCGGTGTCACACTAGCCTTAGTGATGTGTAGCTGGAGTTGGAATCCCTGGTGGCAGAGCCTGCTGCCCAATCCCCCATCTGGGGCTTGGTCACTCACTCGTCAAATAGCTGCTGGGCTCTCGCTGTGCTGTGAGGGCTGAGAGGGCAGCAAATGCATACAATACTGACTCTGCACTCTAGGAATTGACTCGTGAGTAGGGGTGGGGGATGAGCTGTGTGTGTGCATATTAAAAGTAGAAAATGGGTATGTCCCCGGGTCCTGAGGAATGAGAGAACATAGTGGAATCCAGGACAGCTTCCTGGAGGAGGTGTCATCCATGAGCATCTCTGATGAGTGGGGGGTCCACCCTACACATTTGAACCAAGGCACAGGGTGGGAGGCAAGAAAGAATGTGAAGGGTAAGAGCTGTGAATTCACTCAGTTGGATCAGAGCCACCTGTCCGGTGTGACAGCCACTAGCCATGTGCGGCCATTTAAATGTATTCAAAACCAAATATAATAGCAGGTTCAGTTCTTCATTCAGACTAATATTCCAAGGGGTACCTGCTGTGCTAGTGCAGATGTAGCATATTTCCATGACTGCAAAAAGTTCTAGTGGCCAGTGTGGGCTGCCATGGAGGGTGGTTTGGGGCAGACAAAACAGGCCTGGAGTGCCTGGTGAAGGCTTTGGACTTCCTCCTGGAGGCCAGTAGGCACCTGAGCTGAAGGAATGCTATTCGGACTCTGCTCGAGGCGTATCACTCCCGCAGTGGGGGCCCGGGTGGGTCTTCAGGGTGGCTGCTTCGAGGCTGTTGACGCAGGAAGCAGTGTCGTTGGCTTGAACTGAGCCCTGGGAGGGAGGAACCTGGAGGTGGCTGTGAGGGCCCTGCCGAGGGGTAGTGGAGGTCGTGTCTGAGGGAAGGGTGAGATTTGGACAACAGGAAAGAGACGCTAAGAACATGAATTTAGAAAGCTGAGCTCAGGCCTGTGAGTGTGACGTCCCCGTCAGCTGACCAAGGAGTGGGGACCGCTGGGTTCAAGCATCAGGGTGGGTGGAGCTTGAAACTGGGGTCGCCCCAGAGGCTTTCTGCATCAGAGGCCCAGCCTCCATGGTGAAGTGTCCATCTGTCTGTCTTCCCTTCTCCTCTCTACTCTGAGAATCTCCATGGTAGGAGACATTGCTGATGGGAGCATGAGGAAGCAAAAAGCCCCCAGAGTTAGAGGTGCGGTGGCCTAGTGAGGTCACGCGTCCTAAGCTGCGTGAGGCAGGAAGCGACTGTGCTTGAAGGGTTCTGGAGTCAGGCACCCCATGTACCCAGACACGTCAGGGACGCTCTCTGCAAAGGAGCATCCTTCCCCTCCCCCGGTGCCGCGTCCTCAGCCAGACCTTGGCCCGTCCTGCAGGTCCGCGAGGCCGCCTCTGCAAGCTTCCCGTCCCTCCTCAGCCACCTGACCTCCATGTACCTGAACACCCCTGTGCTCGCCCTGCCCGTGGCCAGGAGGCAGGCCCCTGGCCCCGCTCTGCGCTCTTTTCACCCTCTGGCCTCCTCACTGCCCTGTGACTTCCACCTGCTCAACCTGCGGACGCTCCAGGCCGAGGTGAGTGTCCGGTTCAGCGCTGGATCTTCTGAGTGGACCTTGCCTCTCATCCAGACTCCTCTCCATCCAACCCTGCCTTCCTGGCAGAGGTGCTGCCCCACCTGTGAGCCCTGCAGAGACCCCTCCCCACCCCCACACCCATGCCCCCACACCCACACACATGCGCACACACATGCACTGCCCCGTGTGTCTGTCACCAGGAGGATGGCTTGCCCTCGGCAGAAACCGCGCTCCTCTTACACCGCAAGGGTTTTGACTGTGGCCTTGAGGCCAAGAACTTGGGTTTCAACTGCACCACCAGCCAAGGCAAGGTGAGCAGGGCCCTGGTGTGGGAAGGGAGCAGAGGGCAGGGAAACAGCACCAGGCACAACGGGCAGAGAGCTCGTTGAGGCAGGCAGCTAGTGGGGAAGTGGGCAGGGTTAACGCTGGGACTTCATGGAGAGAAGGGGGAGAAGCTGGTGACGTGTTTTCAAAGCCTCTGAGGCCTGGCAGGGGCAGTTCCAGACGAGGTGTCCAGGTAGACAGCTTTGGTTGCATGTGTATGAACCTGCGTTCAGCAAACAGAAACACCAGGAGTTAAAAACCAAAAGCCATCGTACTCTAGTCATTGTTTAAGCCAGCAAAGACTAGCACTGATCAGTGCATCTGCATGCTGGTGCCAGTGACTGAGAGGTAAATCAAGACATGGTCCCTGCTGGGATTCCCCTGGCAGTCCAGTAGTTAGGTCTCAGCACTTTCCCTCCTGTGGGCCAGGTTCAACCCCTGGTTGGGAAACTAAGATCCTGCAAAGCCTCGCATGGTATGGGAAGAAAAAGAAAAGATAAAGTCCTTGTCGTCAGAGACCACACAGCTCAGTGCAGCAGTTCCCACCCTGAGGTCCACAGGGGTTCCAGGGTTCCGCAGACTGAGTGCACGTGTAGGCACTTGCTGTGTGTGGAGGGGCCCATGCTGAAGTGAGGGTCACACAGGTCACGCAGAGGGAGAGCAGCAGCACGTGGCGGGTCAGCTCCCAGCACTGCCCTGCGCCTTCTCCCTCCCCACAGGTGGCCCTGGGCAGCCTCTTCCACGGCCTGGACGTGGTTTTCCTGCAGCCAACCTCCTTGACCTTGCTGTACCCTCTGGCCTCGCCCTCCAATAGCACTGACGTCTACGTGGAGCCCATGGAGATCACCACCTTTCGCCTCCGCTTGGGCTAGGTCTCCTTGTGGCCTGAAGGGAAATTTCATCCATGGAGACTGACCTCCTCACATGAGATCGGGTTGGACAAGCCACACCCGGTATCCTGTCCCGATCTACCTCTCAGAACCACGACAGACTGGGCTGTGCCCTCATTTTCCCTTTATTGTTGCTTCTGTGCAGGGGGGCAGCCCGCAGGCCCAGTGTTGGGTGGATAGGTAGGGCAGCGCCGCTGAAATGCAGCGGTGAAGGCCCTTGCTCAGAGGGGCCAGTGCCGGCCTCTGCTTTGGGGGGGTGTGTGTGCACTTCACGGGGCACCGGCTCAGGCACCCACCTTCTCCCCCAAATGGGATGGAAGAGAAGCAGGGGAGGCTGAGTGGGCCAGAGTCTGGCATCAGGCTCACGGTGGCCAGCAGCTGACTCTAGGGGAGTCCCGTAGTTGTGTAAGGACACATGTCCTGATGTGACGAGCAGGAGCGGAGCGACACCAGGAGGAGGGGCTGGGGACCAAGGGGTAGCCGTCGGGTGGAGGAGTAGAAGGAATGGCTGTTTGTGTGACGGCTCCTTTCTGAAGTGCTCCCTGAGCCGCACACCCTGGCCAGGGGCTGCCGTGTGGCAGGAAGGACTCATGACTGTCATGGCTGCAGGGCATAAGACACTTCAGGTACCAAAACCCCCATCTCAGACTGGGCACTTGGTCTGCGTGTTGATTTGTGGGGTGAGGGAGGGGCCACTCCGCTTGACTCCTCTTTGGTTCCTGCATGCTGTCTACCACTCTCCCCAGGAGCCACTTCCTATCACAGGGGCGTTTGATCCAGCACATTTCCTTTCCCTGGAAAGAAAGTGAAGCTTCCAACTTGAGAAGGCTTTCAACATCATCCTTGCAGGCCTGAAGCTTCTCCATCACATCCTTCTACAGAAGTCTTTGCGGGGAACTAGGAAGACATAGACTAAATTAGGAAGCACCGTGGCTGCTTGTCAGCTTTCATTGCAGCTTCGATTATTAGAGAAAAATTTATGATAGTCTCTACAGATGCTGAAACAATATTTGGTAAAATTTAAAATCTATCCCTTATTAAACAATATTTGGTAAAATTTAAAATCCATCCCTTGTTAAACTCTTAGTAAGTTAAAGATTAGGAAGAAACATCCTAACCTAGATAAAGGGTGTCTCCATCTGAAACCCACAGTCAGTGGCATTCTAAAGACCCAACCACCACAGACATTCCCAGTGAAGTCAGAGATTCGCCAAGGCCATACAGTTCCTTAGCCGTGTCCTGGCACTACTAACCCTGCAGTGTGGCAGATAGGAGCGGTGAGCAAAAGGTCCAAAGTAGCCGTCCAGTACAATCCGAGAGGATCAGCTCAAGGCCTTAATAGAGCATTCTGTATGTCGACTCAAACGACGCACGTTACATTTCTGTAAAGATTCTGGTTTTCTGCAGATCATCCCATAAATTCGATGCATTCCAGTGAGCTTAGATACTTTTTGGAATTTGACAGGTTCCAAAATTGTCAACATCTGTTGGATCATAGAAAAAGCAAGAGAATTCCAGAAAAACATCTGCTTCATTGACTACACTAAAACCTTTGACTGCGTGGATCACAACAAACTGGAAAATTCTTAAAGAGATGGGAATACCAGACCACCTTACCTGCCTCCTAAGAAACCTGTATGAAGGTCAAGAAACAACAGTTAGAACCAGACATGGAACAATGGACTGGTTTAAAAATGGGTATATATTGTCCCTGCTTATTTAACTTATATACAGAATACATCATGCAAAATGCCGGGCTGGATGGAGCACAAGCTGGAATCAAGATTTCTGGGAGAAATGTCAGTAACCTCAGATATGCAGATGACACCACCCTTATGGCAGAAAGGGAAGAGGAACTAAAGAGCCTCTTGACAAAGGTGAAAGAGGAGAGTGAAAAAGCTGGCTTAAAACTCAGCATTCAAAAAACTAAGATCATGGCATCCAGCCCCATTGCTTCATGGGAAATAGATGGGGAAACAATGCAAACAGTGACAGACTTTATTTTCTTGGGCTCCAAAATCACTGTGGATGGTGACTGCAGCCATGAAATTAAAAGATGCTTGCTTCTTGGAAAGAAAAGCTATGACAAACCTAGTCAGCGTATTAAAAAGCAGAGATATTACTTTGCTGACAAAGGTCTGTATAGTCAAAGCTATGGTTTTTCCAGCAGTCATTTATGAATTGTGAGAGTTGGACCATAAAGAAGGCTAAGCGCTGAAGAATTGATGCTTTTGAACTGTGATATTGGAGAAAACTCTTGAGAGTTCCTTGGACAGCAGGGAGATCAAACCAGTCAATCCTAAAGGAAATCAAACCTTGAATATTCTTTGGAAGGACTGATGCTGAAGCTCCAATACTTTGGCCACCTGATGCAAAGAGCTGATTCATTGGAAAAGACCCTAATGCTAGGAAAGATTGAAGGCAGGAGAAGGGGATGACACAGGTTGAGATGGTTGACTGGTATCACTGACTCAATGGACATGAGTTTGAGCAAGCTCTGGGAGATGGTGAAGGACAGGGAAGCTGACATGCTGCAGTCCATGGGGTCGCAAAGAGTCGGATATGACTTAGCGACTGAACGACAACAGCATTCATTTGGAAGAGTAAATGTGTGAGACTACTAAAAATTCTGAATGATCAGAGGGTGGCTGGGGCAGTGGTGCTGGGTAAAAGGCACTAGATTTCCCCGGGGGGCTCTGGGGTAGGATCAGACCGCTGGAACCAAAGGGAGAGCCCAGCATCAGACCCAGGTGTAAGGGACTCAGTACAGGATAGAGGAGTATTTTAAGTGGGGAAAAAAAGATGGGTTATTTAATACAGACTACAATAACTGCCTATCTGTTAAAACAGGAGCTCTCTACCTCACAGTTTACACAAAAAGTAGCACCAGAGGGAAAAAACAAAAAATTGAACTCCAGAATTACTGAGGAAAATATAGGATATTTTTATATTCCAGTGTGGAAAGGTCTTTTCTGAACAGAAAACTTGAAAGCTATAATAAGGGAAAAGATAAACAGATTTTACCACCAAAAATACGTGTAAAGTTTGTTTATGATGGAAACCACCAAGTTAAAACACAAATGACTGGGAGAAAATATTTGCAGCACTTCAAAACTTGGTGTGTACGAT
The DNA here is from genome assembly GCF_029378745.1 of Bos indicus. NCBI lineage: Eukaryota > Metazoa > Chordata > Mammalia > Artiodactyla > Bovidae > Bos > Bos indicus. The sequence goes on along the minus strand of NC_091780.1, from coordinate 22,022,596 downwards.
CACTTCGGGAGAATAACTTGCTTTGAGCTCCTTAGAGCAAGTCATGGGGCCTACTAAGCAGTGACCAGCTGAGTTTTTCTGGGTCACCCAGGGTCATTGCTGCCCGGCCAGGCCACGTGGCATCCTGTGTCACAGTGAAAGAATGAAGATTATCAGAGAATGTGACACATTCTGTGTCACACAAAGAATGAAGTGCTGAGCAGAGTGCCTGGTACATTTAATACAGTGAAGTCGCTCAGTCGTGTCCAACTCTTTGCGACCCCATGGACTGTGGCCCACCAGGCTCCTCCATCCATGGGATTTTCCAGGCAAGAGTACTGGAGTGGGGTGCCATTTCCTTCTCCAGGAGATTTTCCCAACCAAGGGATTGAACCTGGGTCTCCTGCATTGTAGGCAGACACTTTACTGTCTGAGTCACCAGGGAAGTGCTCAGTAAATATGAGCTACAATCATGTTCATTAAGGATGCTAAGCAATTACATTATAGCTGGTGTCATTTACTAGTATAACTTGTAATCCGGTTTTAAGGGAGAACCTGTGAACCCCCTAGGAAATTAGTAAAATAAAGGCTATTCTCTTTGGAGGTATTAGATATGCAAAGAGGTTATTCATCTGCCAGGGACTGAAGTGTTCATTCCTACATGCTGGCCTCTTAGAACCCCATAAGGCAGCGTTGCTCAAGGTGTGGTCCACAATCCCCAGAATTACTTGTTGAAAATCCAGCTGCCCGGCCTGTGCTGGCGGGGCTGCTCCTTCAGCCGGCACACTGGAGGGGCATCTCTACAGCAGAGCCACGGGTCCCTGAGACTGACTTGTGACACGAACAAGAAACAAAACCCTCCCTCAGCGCACAGGAGGAGAAACAGATTCCTTGGCACAGCCTGTTGAACCAATCTCTGGGAGGAGGGACCAAAGAATCCACACTTACAACAAGCTCCCAGGTGAGTCTGCTGCACTTATAACCTGAAAAAGGGCCTGCTCTTTTAAGGCTAGCAGTAACCCTTTCCCATGGAGCTCTGGCCCTGAGGCCTCACAATTCTGAGGGTTACATCAAAACCAGAACCAGATCCCTAATGTATACTTGAGGAAGTGTTTGCAGTTCAGGAAGGTGGATTACTTGTGCTTGATTGAAATTTTTTTAATATGCTTTTCAGCTTCCATTTCTTAAAGGATACTAAATTTTACACATACTTTGATCCCATTTGTTTAAAGTATTACCGCTGTATGGACTCATAATTGTACCATCTTTGTTCTGACAGATTTCCCTTTATGGTATGTGGTAGAAAAAAATGATGCCTCTTTTGCCCTTTGTAGTAGAATGCACATTTCCAGTTCAGAAATAGTTAAAATATGTATGTAAGTAATCCAGTTTATAAAATGTGATGTTCAGAATACAACAGCCTTGTTAGAAACCATGGGATTAAGAGTTGGTCTCTTTCCTAGGTTAGATTAATACCTGGACTTTGCTGGTGGACCAGTGGTTAAAACTTGTGCTTCCACTGCAAGGGGTCCAGGTTTGATCCCTGGTCAGGGAGCCAAGATCCTGTGTGCCATGTAGCACGACAGGAAAAAAGATCAGTGCCTGGAATTATGAATGTAAGGGCATTAACCCATAAATCATACTCTGGAATTGGAAAGAACTTGGAGATCATTGTGTCAATATAGTTTGATAACCTAATGTTTAACTTCTAATTAATATTTCTCAGTGTTTTATTTTTTTAAAAATTAACCAGGGACCTTAGGAGTAAGGGAGAATTTGGGAGGAAACAGAGCCCCGGGGGCAGATACCATTTACCCATGAGCCTGCTTTCAATGCAGGATCCTCTGTTAAGGAATACGGGATTTCTCTTCAATTACAAACATGTATGATGTCCCAGAAAGGCATGTAGAGCTCATTTAGTCCAACCCTCTCATTTTACAAATAAGCTGAGCCCCACAGAAGTTACATGAACTCCCCCATGCCAGTGGCAGAGCCAATTCAGTGTTCTTTCCAGTATACAATATCAATGCCAGGCTGTTACACGAATCTATTTTCAGTTAAATAAAACACATTAAAAAAAAAAAACAGAGCCAGGACATGAGAGAAACAACTTCAATCACCGGGAATGGATAGGATTCTATTCCTCTCTAACTCTCTACCCATGGAGAACCATTCTGTTTCCAGGAAGAAAGGAGGACTAATGTGGCCAGCTGGAACCATGACGAGAACAGCTGACTTACTGGGTCCCTCCTGCACAGGGTGGGCAGGCCACACTGCACTCTGATTCGGCTTGCCTAGGGGATGAGTTTAACCTGTGTGGAGAGAGTGACATCCTTACCCTGAAATTCACCTGCATACCACACTGTCTGTCACCGTGTTTAACTAATGATGCCCATGCACTCAGGAAGGAAATCATAGTGTGAGTGGTAGGAATGAGGCTTCCCATCCCAAAGAGATCTTTGAACTAAATTTTTGCTTTTCCCTAACAAAAAAATGTGTACAAAGAACAAACACTGCAAGGAGCAATTCTCACAGGAAAAAAACATGATAGAGGACAGACTAGATCCTTCTTCACACCAAGCCTCAATTTTACTTAGGGTCAGAGGGAAATTGATCGTAACAGTTGCCAGGACCAAGTGATTCTGCAAAGAGTGTCCATCCATTTTTGGCTCCTGATTTAGACCTTGCTAGTGGAGAACAAACTTGAACTGAAAGAACTCTGAAATTAGGTAGAGTAGGTACAGGAAACAGTGACAGACTTTATTTTCCTGGGCTCCAATATCACTGTGGATGGTGACTGCAGTCATGAAATTAAAAGGTGCTCTTTGGAAGAAAAGCTATGACAAACCTAGACAGCATATTAAAAAGCAGAGACATTACTTGGCCAACCAAGGTTCATATACTTAAAGCTATGGTTTTTTCAGTAGTCATGTACGAATGTGAGAGTTGGACCATAAAGAAGGCTGAGCGCCAAAGAATTGATGCTTTTCAACAGTGGTGTTGGAGAAGATTCTTGAGAGTCCCTTGGACTGCAAGGAGATAAAACCAGTCAATCCTAAAGGAAATCAATCCTGAATATTCATTGGATTGATGTTGAAGCTGAAGCTCCAATACTTTCGCCACCTCATGCAAAAAGCTTACTCATTGAAAAAGACCCTGATGCTGGGAAAGATTGAGAGGAGGAGGAGAAGGGGACGACAGAGGAGGAGATGGATGGCATCACCAGCTCAATGGACATGAGTTTGAGCAAGCTCCGGGAGATGGTGAAGGACAGGGAAGCCTGGCACGCTGCAGTCCGTGGGGTTGCAAAGGCATCTGAGACTAAGCGACTGAACAACAACGAGGCACAGGAAGCCTATGTGGGGGTAGGAATGAGGCTTCCTTGGCATTTGGAACACGACAGGGTTGAAGATGGAAGCAATAGCATTCAGCATGGAGGCCTGAGAGGCTCACTGATGGAGGAAAGACAGGTTTCCTTTGTCAGAATGCCTGGGGATGTGCATTCAAACTGAATGAGTAGACACTTGTCCTGCTGCCCCCTCAACTAGTGCCTCAGATTGCTAAATATTAAAAATGTAAAAGCATAGTCATACTCAAAAGGCAATCTTCTTTGACTAAGAATGGAGAGAACAGCTACAGCCATGAACAGAAGATGAGGCCATGCAGATCCAGAGAAATGGAGTCCAGTTAAGGACAGATCCTTGGAGGGGCCAGGAATCTCTGTTGACCTAATTCCAGGCTAGAAGTAAAATTGTTTTTTGTTTTGGCTATGCTGCAAGGCTTATGGGATTTTTAGTTCCCCAACCAGGCATTCAACCCAGGCGCTTGGCAATGAGAGCACAGAGTCTTAACCACTGGACTGCGTGGAAGGTCCCCAGACACATTCCTAGCCCAGCAACAGCCAAAGTAAGCATACAAGTATGTCATGAAGCTCTCTATCATCAAAGATTTAAGGTAGTGATGTATTAACATTAATTTCCTGATGTCGATGGTTGTACTTTGGTTTCTATAGACTATTTTTGCTTGCCTTGGGTGTTTGTTGCTGCTCGAAGGCTTTCTCTAGTTGTGGCAAGCAGGGGCTACTGTTCGTTGTAGTGTGCAGGCTTCTCATTGTGGGGGCTTACGGAGCACAGGCTCTAGGCGTGCGCAGGCTTCAGTAGCTGCAACGTGTGAGCTCAGTGGTTGCAGTGTGCAGGCCCTAGGGCGTGGGGATAGTAGTTGCACCACACCTTGTGGAGTCTTCCTGGACCATGGATCGAACACTTGTACCCTGCCTTGACAGGCAGACTCTTCACCACTGAGCCACCAGGGAAGTCCTAGCATGGTTGGAGTTAACCTCAAATTGTGGTCAATCTTGTTTGGTTAAAAAAGGTCCACGGTGGCAAAAAGAGGGATTCTGGTCTTGATCTTGACACTACTCCTCTGTTTAATCATTAACAGGTCTTCTCACCTCTCTGAGCTTCGTATTTCATCTTTGTAAAATGAGAATAATCCCTACCCTGCCTATCTCATCCAGTTATTATAAAGAACAGATTAGGAAACACATGTGAAAAGAAAACATCGATCACCTTGTGACCACAAAGTGGCCTTTGACCAAGCAACCCTCCTCACTCCCACAAGTGTACCCGTTTAGAGTGGACTAATAACTCTCAGCTGCTCAGCAGCGATCAACACCACTTCACTTGATCCCTTCAGGTGGATGCCTCAAAAAGCTCTGCTCCTTCTCCCAGACCCTGACGGGCTCCAAGGGTTGGTCAGTTCCTGGGGCACCCAGAAGTTCCTGTCACTTAGCAACGAAAGGAATCAGAGATGGGATGGTGGTGAGACAGGATGGGGTGCCAACCGCAGCAGGTTTCTGTGGCAACCTGGGGTATGAGGGACCCTCCCCCTCACAGGCCCTATCACGTTGCTGCTGGGGACTCTGCTGAGCCCAGCAAGACCTGCCAGTAAGCAGGGTGGCACTTCTTTCCAATACATATGTCAATACACACGTCAACTTCTTTCCCACCCGACTTCCTCAGCGAGGAAGCCTACCAATTTTGGAGCATCTACGTGTCAGGCATGTCACCTAGCTCAACCCTGATAATTATACAACCTATCCCACTGATAAGGAAACCAAGCTCCAAGGGGTTCAGGCCCTCAACCTGAGGGACCTGTCCCGGAGGGCACACAGTTGGAACCCTGCCCTACTGAAGGGCAGATATCTCCTCCCGACACACACACATCGGTTCCCCACTGGGGAGGCTGGAGGAGGAGCAGCAGCAACTCGAAGCTTTATCCAAATGTTTTATTTTGCATAATGACTTTCAGACCAGCGTTTATAGATAAGCCTAAGTCCCTGAGGGGCCAGAGATCCCACCGTGCAAAACAGACAGACCCAAGGCCTGAAGAGGGGCAGTGAATGCATTAGAAATACATGGGGCACATCATCCCACAATCTGGGGCTCAGTTAGTAGATCTTCAGACTCAGAAAAGACACGTGTATTTGGTCTCTAATATCTGTGCTGAGAGAACCAGGGAGGGAGCTTGGGAGGCATGGAAAGGCTGAAGTATGCATCTTCTCTGGCCTGGGAAACGATGGCTCCAAGTACCACTCAGAGTGTCAGCCCCCGCTCCTTAAACAGCTGCCTTAGAGCCTCTTCCAGCTGTCGGTTTGTTCCCTGGAGCCCCTTCACCACCTGTGCCGCCCACTCGAAGTATTCCTGGACTCGGTGTTCAGTCCATCCTGCATAAGAGTGGACAGAAAACCGCTCATGTTGATATCCAGGACTGCCCTGGATTTTGCCCACTTCCTGAGGGGCTTGGCGCAGGGCCTTGAGTTCTGATGGATTTGTGCTGAAAACTTCCCCTTGGCCCAGCTTCTGTATTTCTACTGTATGAAAGATCAGAGGGGTCTACTAAGATTAGTCTAGGGAATTAACAAGAACACTTGGGCTTTTATTCCAGGGGAACTGACCAACCTGTGCCTTCAGAAGATGGATACCCCTCCTTTTTCCCTCAGAGCAGGTGGGGGAGAGCGTACCCTCTGGGGTGCAGCGATTCAGGTCCCTCAGATTGTACAGCTTATCTGCCAGCTTCACCAGTTTAGCTCCGGGGCTGCTCTGGGGTGCGTGCTCCACCTGCAGCCGCTTTCTCTCCAGCTTGGGCAGAGTCTTGTCATCTGTCACCTCCTCCACCAGGCGCCGCACTTGGTCCCCAAAGTGCAGCTCCACCTCATCCAGGGTAGTGTCTGTGTCCTCCACTGTGTCATGGAGCAGGGCTGCCTGTGGACAGGCCCCCACTCAATCCTGGGACGCCTGCCACGGGTGCCCGAAGCTGATTGGGGCCCCTGATCCCCAGCCCAGCCTCCTAGCAGAGGAGGAAAGTTACCTGTAATACCACAATGTCAGTGATCCCCGCCTCGTGGGTCAGGATCCGAGCCACACCTGACGGGGCAAAGCAGGAAGTCAGGAGCGGGTTCAGGGCCGCGTGATGTGGGTTCTGCAGAGCCAGAGGTGGCCGCCCCTCACTAGCGGGGTGACCTTGGGCAAGTCCTTTACTCTTTTTTTTTTTTTTTGGATGTCCACTGTACACAGGGAACAGCCATGCCGACCGCCCCAGGTCGCTGTGAGTCTTAAACACGAACTGTGCCTGGCACAAAGCTAGGTACCCACTAGGTGCCCGAGGAGCTGCACGCCCTCCGCGTTCCCTTCCCGGTCCCCAACCCCTGGAGGCTACAGCCGTGGCTCCCCCGGCGGAGCGCCCACCGATAGGGTGGTTGATGTAGGGGGTCCCTTCGGGGTCTTTCCGCCGCTGCCGTTGGTGCTTGCGGGCCGCGAAGTCAGCAGCCTCCAGGAGCTGGGCCACCTCGGAGCCCATCGTGCAGGTGGGGCGGGTACCTTAGGTCCCAGGCGCCCGGGGAGCGTGGACCCAGCGTCCACAGCGCCCCCTGGCGCCGCGGAGGTCCGGGAGGTGGTGGAGTCTGGTCCGACGGGTTCTTCCGGGTCTGATGGGTGGGCCTTGGGTGTAGGAAGCTGCTGCCCACAGCTTCGCAGCTGCTAGTTAAGTGTGCTTTGCGGAGGGTGCATGAAGAATATGGCCTGGCTCTCTGGGAGCCCGCAGCCTAGGCGAAGGAGGAAAACAGACAAGAAGACAGTGGCCTCACTGTGTCCGGAGCAGGAAGGCGCAGAGGACTGTCCTAACTTGGTGGGAGAGCAAATCACTTAGCCTCTGGGCGAGAGACAACTTCTCAGGGGAGGACCCTCTCCCGCCATGAAAAGACAATTTTCAAGCTGCCAATGCTCTGAACATTCTCAAAGTGCTCTAAAAATCGTTCTCCCTGCAAGAATGGCCTGGTTGCTATGGGCAAAGCAGCCTCACACTAGGACCCAGAAGACCCCTGGGGTCTGCTGCTGCTGCTGCTAAGTCGCTTCAGTCGTGTCCGACTCTGTGCGACCCCATAGACAGCCCACCAGGCTCCCCCATCCCTGGGATTCTCCAGGCAAGAACACTGGAGTGGGTTGCTATTTCCTTCTCCAAGGCATGAAAGTGAAAAGTGAAAGTGAAGTCGCTCAGTCGTGTCCGACTCTTAGCCACCCCATGGACCGCAGCCTACCAGGCCCCTCTATCCATGGGATTTTCCAGGCAAGAGTGCTGGAGTGGGGTGCCATCACCTTTTCTGCTGCTGGGGTCTGACCTGGAAATTGGAGCTTACAGTGGAGCCTCGGTGATGGTTTCAGATAGACTCCCAGGCCGCAGTGCTGTTTCTGCAGGAACTGTTTTCTTTGCTCTCAGGTGCCAGGAACAAAATCTGCATGTCTTTCTTGTGCCGCGAGGGTTCCTACTTCAGTCCCCAGGCACTGCTGTGGGCCCTGGGCTTATGAGCGCTGTCACTGTTGCTCTGAGAGCATGACGTTGTCAGGCCTCAGTAGACACTACAACAACACCGCACTGTGGACTGGTGGCCTCTGGTCTTTTGGAGAAATCCCCTGTCTCAGCAGACAGTATCTATGAAGTATGAGGTTTGCTGAGACCGGAAGACCCTGGAAGAACTGTCCCTGTGAAGTGGAGTTGGCTGATTGCTAAGTTTACTCCAGTTGATTAGCAGCTTTTGTACTTTGGCTGGTAGCTGGGGCCCATGAGGACTCAGGGGACAAGTTAATGAGAGCGCTCGCGCTTGCTTTTCAGCTAGTCTTGGTGGTTGCCACGATGCAGAAGTTAGAGAGGGAAGCCCCAAACGCTGGCAACAAGGTCTCTGGGGCCTGAAATGGAACAAGCTGAATCCCCATAGCTTCCATGGCAGCCTGAAAGTTAAGAGTGGGTGGAGAGAAACATATCTGGCTCTAGGCTAGTGGCTTGACTTGGCTCATTCCTCATTCGGCCCTCCAGCCGTCTGAGCCTTTTCCCCTTCAGCTCAGAGAACCTTAGGCAGCATGGAGCCACAATCCCCATGTTTTTCAACAGAAGATAGAAACTCAAGTCACTTTCATCTCTCGCTAGAGGTCTGTGACAGAGAAGCTTCAGGTTTGTGTTAATGGTGCTTTAATTTTTATTTCCTTACTGTCTGCATCTGTGGCTTAAAAATAGAGCTGTTAGGGTTTCTAGGACCAGGGCCGAGGTGGAAGTGGAGGTGACCTCTCATGGGCTTCCAGAGGCGGTCAGGCTCTCTGCTGACAGGCTTGTCAGCGGGGCTACTGCTGTTCTTCAGCTGGATGATGCCTGCTCAGCCGGCCTCCCTCTCAGGTACAGTGCTTTCCTCTGCCCACCACCCCCTCCGGTACTTACTCTTTTAGCAGGTATAGGCTACTCTGGGGAGCTGGTGAGGAGAGAGAAAGCCTGCCTTTCTGATAATAGTTGGCCCCTTTTACTCTCCAAAAGGGATGAGTGGGATGTGGGTAGATCACTCCTACCTGTCTCCAGCCCCCCTCGCCCCTCCCTTCAGCTTTGGCCCACCACCCCCACCTGTGCCAGACCACCTGGGATGCTGACGGCCATCGCTACCCGGGTTTCTTCTGCCCTCGGCTCTCTGACACTCCGGAGGAAGCCTACTGCTGCCACACGCAGGCTGCAGGGGGCTTCTGCTGCACTCTGGCTGAATTTGAGGCCTTGAGCCAGGTCAATCTGTCTGCCCTTCGGCCTCCTCCCATCTTCAGGTGAGAACGCCAACCCCAGAGCCCTGGAACGCTGACAGGGTGTTCCAGTATCTTGGACTCTGTTCCTAATTTCTGGGGTGGGAGGCTTGTAGTTTACAGATCTCAAACATAAAATCACCTAAATACATGATTACAAAACAATCTGTGAAGGAAAAGTTCAGGGGGCTGTGAGAATCGGTAACAGGGAGTCACTGTAGGCGTTGTGTGGTAGGTGGGGTTGGACGGGTGTCAATACTGAAAGGAGTATCTGGAGCAATCATGTATTATCAGTTCAGTCGCTCATTCGTGTCCGACTCTTTGCGACCGCATGGACTGCAGCACGCCAGGCGAGCTTGCTCAAACTCATGTCCATCGATGCCATCCAACCATTTCATCCTCTATTGTCCCCTTCTTATCCTGCCTTCAATCTTTCCCAGCATGAGGGTCTTTTCCAATGAGTCGGTTCTTCGCATCAGGTGGCCAAAGTATTGGGAGTTTCAGCTTCAGCATCAGTCCGTCCAGTGATCAGTCCGTCCAGTGAATATTCAGGACTGATTTCCTTCACGATTGACTGGTTGGATCTCCCTGCAGACGGGGTTTGATCAAACATGTATTATCGTCGGGGTTTTCAATCCTGAATCTGTCCGTGAACGACTTCAGGGTACCTGTGAGCTCCCTGAATTTGTATTTACACGTTCTGCACTTTTCTGGGTAGCTTTCTCCAGACTCTCGGGGGCTCTGTAACGCACATGAAGCGGCGAGAACGACTGGGGCCTGCATCCTGATACCCTCCTATCTCTCACAGGGGTCCGGGCCCGCTCCTAGCGCTGAGCCTTTACAGCCTGCTGCTCGTGGCCCTGATGACTGCAGACCTTGTGCATTTCTGCCGCGTTCGGGGCCGGGGCCGGGGCCAATGCCGAGACCTGAGCCCCAGCAGCGACCGGCGTCCCTCTAGGTCCTCCACCGCGCGCCCCCTGCAGGTCTCGGCGGGAACAGACTAAGCGCGCCCGGGGCTTCTTTGCGTCTGCGGACCGGGGCCGAGCACCGCCCCGCGCCTGGCGCGCCCTCTCCTTGGCCCCGCCCGTTCCCCGCCCCCGGCCTCTGACGCAAGACTGGGGCGGGGCAGCCGGCGGCGGATTCCCGAGCCTCCACCCACCCTACTCCAGAGACTGCGCCTGCGCGCGCCCGGGACGTCTGTGGCGCGATGACTGTGAGTGGTCCAGGGAACCCCGAGCCCCAGTCGGTCGGCCCCGGGGTGCGTACCCATTTACCCATCCCCCTGGGCTATCTCCACTTCTCACCTGCTCGGGCGATTGCCGGGCCGCCTCCTCCCTCTCAGTTTGGCCCTCCATGGGACTCGCCCACGACCCTCAGCGTCCTCTCCCAGTAGCTCCGCGACTCACCCTGAGCCCACCTGCGACGTTTCCACGCGTTCCCTCCACAGGCTAGCTCAGTGGAACAGCTGCGGAAGGATGGCAACGAGCTGTTCAAATGCGGGGACTACGAAGGTGCCTTGACGGCCTACACGCAAGCCCTGGGTCTGGGCGCAACGCCCCAGGACCAGGCCATTCTGCATCGGAACCGGGCGGCCTGCCACCTCAAGCTGGTGAGGGAGCCGGCTGCTCTTCCCCTCGCCTGCCCGGGCCTCTTTTGCCCACCCCGCCGGTGCTCGGGCCCCCACACTTGTCACATGGCCTTTGGGCCTTTAGGTGACTCGAGAACAACCCTGTTGCCCAGTTTTGCCCGAAAAAGGAGATGACCAGCAACTCAAGCCCTGTTCTTTCTGTTTCAGGAAGATTACGAGAAAGCAGAAACAGAGGCAACCAAAGGTAGGGGAATGAGGGCACTTGGGTGGAGCCGTGGGGCTTCTGGGGTGGGCAACCCTCACTTTTTCCTTTTCCTTTCACCCCTAAAACACATCTGCCTCCTTTTTTCTCTTCCACTTCCCTGGGCATCTCCTTTTCTGCAGCTACTCTGACCTTTTCTGAGGCTGAAATACTGAGCCCCACATCCGTACCCCCACCTTCCTCTAGCCCTCGAGATCTTTCCCTACTGCTCTTGCTGGAGATGGTGGCCTCTCGGGTGCTGACAGAGCTCCTGTTTGTGCTCAGCCATCGAAAAGGACGGCGGGGACATCAAAGCACTTTACCGAAGGAGCCAAGCCCTAGAGAAACTGGGCCGCCTCGACCAGGCCGTCCTTGATCTGCAGAGATGTGTGAGCCTGGAGCCCAAGAACAAAGTTTTCCAGGAGGCCCTGCGGAACATCGCGGGCCAGATTCAGGAGAAGGTATGTGAGTAACTGGGAGAGCGAGGCATTGACCAGTGGTAGAGGGGCACTGGAAAGTGGATCTGGAGCAAAGGTATAATCACATATCTCTGAAGAGGGGATACTGATGGCAAATGACCTTATAGAAGGATGCACAACCTTGTCAGTGGTTGCGAAAAAGCACATTGAAAGAACAGCAAGGTGCTATTCTTTTCAGTGATCTGTTTGGCAAACATTTTTTAACGTTAAAAAAAAAATGTATTTATTTTTGGCTGCTTTGGGTTTTAGTTGCCGCACGCAGGATCTTTGATGCATTGTATGGGCTTCTCTCTATTGGTGCGTGGACTCCAGAGTGGGCGGGCTCAGTAGTTGTTCGTGGGCTTAATTGCCACTCTGCATGTGAGATCATAGTCCCCTGACTAGGGATCAAATCCATGTCCCCTGCATTGGAAGGCAGATTCTTAACCACTCGCCACTGGGGAAGCCCCGTGTGGCAGACATTTTAAAGTTCGTACACATTGCTAGAACGAGGGAGACAGACAGTTATAGGGTGAGGTTGGGGGGATCGTGGGCTTTTTCATGACTGCTTCCAGCTCCTTTGGGAGTCCTTTAGTACATCTGTCAAATTTGAGCATATACTGTGATTCAGTATGTTTTCTTTTTGCTGTCTTCCCTAGAGAAGCCTCGTCCATGTATGCAAGCAGGTGTGTGTATGTTTGTTTCAGCCTCGTTCGTCGTAATGAAAAATTGGAACTTGCCAAAATGCCCAGCAATAGGGGAATGGCTAAACAGATTGAGTCACATCCTTATTACAGATACCTACGTGTAGTTATTGAGAATAGGCAGGTGGTTATGCAAGGACGTGGAAAGCGGACAGTGTGACATCATCTATGTTAAAACAATCCCCCGTATGTGCACCCAAAATAATACCATGTTTTTTTCCATGGGTACACTTGGGTATGTCATTACAAAGGAAAATCTTTTAAAAGAGAGACATCACAGTGATAACAGTGTGACTGCTAGGGAGAGGAACGGGCTTGCAGGGGCTTTTCAAAAGAGATTTTGCTTCACCTGTTCATTTTTTAAAATAAAGAGACGATGTTTGTATGATTCACATATTTAAAAATTGAGAAGAGAATCTAAAGAGCATCATTAACTATTTTCAAGTTGGAATTAGCCTGACAATTAGGTGTTAATATGCTGACCCAGTGGAAGCAAGTAATATGACGGCAGACACCTTATCAAAAGATTGAGACCTGGGGAAGCAAATTATTTTCCTCTCAGCGTCAGCTCTGTTTGATCTGCAGGGGCTGCCTGGAGCTCTGTGTTGAGAAGGATTAGGAAGCAGGTTGCCTGGGCCTAGGAGGGGACGGATCGGTGGTGTCTGCCATGGATGCAGGAGGGGCAGTGGGACACACGGGTTAGGCATGTGCGCTATCCACGCCCAGAACCCCGGGGAAGGAAAAGGCCTAGGATGAGGTTGGTCATCAGGTTATTTTAAAAATCCATCAAAAAGAGAATCCTTGACCTAAACAGTGTATCAGCAACTTCATCATGACTTGCTGGCTCCCTTGCAGGAGGTATAAATGCCGATTCAGTGCCATGGGCTGTGCACCCGGACTGCCACACAATGCATGGCCCCCTGGGAGTGGGTTTTCTTGTGGCTAACAGGACGCCACCCTTCTGAATGGCACTGCCTTCAGCATCGGCACCACTCCCTGCTGCCCAAGGAGGAAACAGCTCAGAGAAGGAAATAGCCCAGGGAAGTTTGGGAGAGGCTGCCAGGCGAGTCTCTTCCTGACCAAGGTAGCTGGGTGCGAGACCTGGGCCCAGACATCCATGCTGTGCCCTCTGGAGTCAGGAGCCAGGCCTGGGGAGGAGCTGGAGAGAACAAAGAGGAAATGAGTTGTCTGGGCCCAAGAGGCATTTGCTCCCATGCTTTGCTGGTTTGTCGTAGGTGAGATACATGTCCTCAACGGATGCCAAAGTGGAGCAGATGTTTCAGATACTATTGGATCCACAAGAAAAGGGCACCGAGAAAAAGCAAAAGGTAGAGATCTGGGCGAGTGGGGCAGAACTCCCCTAGTGCTGCCCAGCCCTCCCTGTGTGTGTGTGATGGCCAGGAGCCCCTGCTGGCCTGGTCTGCTGGCACGTCACTCCTTAGGTGGTGCCGCTGGGCTCCCAGAGCCTGAGTGGGGGCGCAGAGGGCCTGGAGCCTCAGTGTGGGCCACGGAGAGGGAGCCGGTGTCCCTGGAGCACCTACTGGTGCTCAGGTCTCATGCCAAGAGCCAGGTGCACAGAGGCGTCTGAGTCACAGACTCTGCCTTTCAGGCTTTGCCAGGGACTTAAGACTCCATTTATGCTAACCATCAACTCCCAGAGCGAGCTCTTCCCTCTGCCTCCAGAGGGGGAAGCTGATGTTCAGAGTGGTGAAGTTCATGGCCAAGGCCCCCGAGCTCAGGGGCAGCAGTGAGGTTCAGGTGGTCTTTTCTCTCCATGCCGTGTTCCTGTCATGATGTGCTTCCTTTGACGCAGGCATCTCAGAACCTCGTGGTGCTGGCCCGGGAGGATGCTGGAGCCGAGAAGATCTTCCGGAGCAACGGGGTTCAGCTCTTGCAGCGCCTGCTGGACACGGGAGAGCCCGATCTGATGCTGGCAGCCCTGCGTACCCTAGTCGGCATTTGCTCTGAGCACCAGTCACGGGTGGGTGTGGCGGAGGGTCTAGCTACTGTCTCTGACAGTCTGTCTGTCCATCCACTCACGTGGGCTCTTAGTTCCCTGACCAGGGATTGAAGCTGTGCCCCCTGCATTGGAACCACAGAGTCTTAACCACTGGACCCCCAGGGAAGTCCCATAGCTCTCAACTTACAAGGCAAAGTATAAGGAGACACATAACAAGAGAGACAACATTAAAATGACAAAAAGACCAACATGATTTGGGACAAAGTGAGGCCAAGAAAGAGTGTAAGCAGCCCGGGGACACCCTGAGCACGTGTATCAGAAGGCTCACAAGTGTCGCCCTCGGCTCTTCTCAGAGGTGCCTGGTCACTGATGCCCTCCTTGTCCGTGTGGTAAAAGCACGCTGCTTGCAAAGAACAGGGCACCTGTCCTTCCCTCGCCACCAGGCTGGCATTTTGCTTGGACAGGGGTCCTCACAGTGTGTGACGTGGTGGGTCATGTGACCCACAGCGTCTTCACCATCGAGTCAGTGACCGGATATGCAGGGCAGGACCCTGAGATGGTTCTTCGTGGAGACTGTGGGTGTCCCACACACATGGTTCAGCCAGCACAGCCCTGTCCCAGGCTGGTGTCAGCAAGTCCCTGCTCTGGCTCTTGCCTGCACCAGCTGGACTCGGGGAACAAGGACTTGACCCTCAGTAGATTTTAGAGGAGCCCACAGTTCTAGATCAGGGGTGGAAATGTGAAACATTCTGTGAAAACTAGTCAGGCCAAGATCGGGCTCTGTTTCTGGGTCTCCCAGAACTAAAACTGGTAAAAGCACGTGAATTCTGCCCACCTCCTGCAGCCTTCCTGGGATCCCTTTGGGATCTTAGTTTCCCGATCAGGGATTGAACCAATACCCCTTGCAGTGGATACTCGGAGTCTCAACCACTGGACCGCCAGGGAGGTCCCTGGAGTGTTTTCTTTAGGAAGCCCTCCCAACAAGAGAATCCGGGTGTCACCCAGGTCTCACCCTCAGGCAGACCCACTGTGCCTTCTCGGGGAGCTGCTCTTTCCACTCATGTTTTCTCCCCTCTGACCACCCTCTGCAACCCCCAGTTAGGAATCACTGAAGCTGCCCTTTGCCAACTGGAAGCTCTGTCCACCTCTCTCCCCCACCAGACAGTGGCCACCCTGAGCGTGCTGGGAACCCGGCGGGTGGTCTCCATGCTGGGCGTGGAAAACCAGGCCGTGTCCCTGGCTGCCTGCCACCTGCTGCAGGTTATGTTCGATGCCCTCAAGGAAGGTGTCAAGAAGGGCTTCCGAGGCAAAGAAGGCGCCATCATCGTGGGTGAGTCGGTGGAAGCCAGTCTGTGTCCTGTATTGATGTCTTTGGGGGGAGCAGCCAAGGTGGCTGCACCTGCAGTTTGTTCGGGAGAAAGGCTTGTTGACGGTATCTCACTCTAGGTTCTAAGGACCTGGGGCACCTCTGGGGTAGGCTAGAAACCAGCACCCAGCTGCAGGTCCCCTCGCCCTACCAGGGAAGTTCAGAGTCAGACGGGGCTGGGCCACTGCAGAGCCAGTGAATGTCTTCCTGTTGCCAGATCCCGCCCGGGAGCTGAAGGTCCTCATCAGTAACCTCCTGGAGCTCCTGACGGAGGTGGGGGTCTCGGGCCAAGGCCGAGACAATGCCCTGACCCTCCTGATTAAAGTGGTGCCCCGGAAGTCTCCCAAGGACCCCAACAACAGCCTTACCCTCTGGGTTATCGACCAAGGTAGGTGACAGAGTTTGAAAAAGAGAAAGGTACTTCCCTGGCAGTCCCATGGTTAGGACTCTGCACTTTTACTGCTGAGGGCCTGGGTTTAATCCGTGGTTGGGCAACAATGATCCCATGTGGATCCCATGTGGCACAGCATATACATAAGTAAATAAATAGAAATACAGATAGATAGGGCTTCCCTGGTGGCTCAGATGGTAAAGAATCCTCTTGCCGATGCAGGAGACATGGTTCAGTCTCTGGGTTGGGAAGATCCCCTGGAGAAGGGAATGGCAACCCACTCCAGTATTCTTGCCTGGAGAATCTCATGCACAGAGGAGCCTAGTGGGCTACAGTCCTTGGTCCTTAAGAGTTGGACACGACTGAGCAACTCACAGTTATTGGCCATATGCTTATAGGTAGGTAAATAAATAGACCAAGCATATGTGTGGCATGCTGCTCGGATGGCTGGGCCTGCGCGACCCCAGGAGCGACTGCACCCAGCACGTGTGTCTGCGCCGAAGCCACATGTGCCCCATGCTGGACGCTTCAGCCGTGTGCGTGTGTACCCGCCCACACGTCGAGCAGGCCCGTGAGCAGGTTAACAGGGAGGCTGGGCCAGCTTTCTGTGTCAAGTTCTTTTCATTGCGTGTGTGTTACTTCTGTACACGGGGGGAAAATCCTTACAGTTTAATATAGAAGTTCACACTTCTCCTTTCCCTAAAGAAGTATAAGGAAAGGTTGGCAGAGTCCCAGTGTGAGCACGCCTGTTGGGTGCTCATCTTTTCTTGTTATCCCAATGATCCTATGAGGCATGAGGTTATTTTCCCTGCAGTTTTGCAGCTGTGAGGAACCTCCCAGCTCCAGAGCATCCAGCTCCACAGGCAGGGCCAGCCCACAGGCCTTAAGTTCTGAGGTCCTCTGCTGACCCCAGACCTGCCCTCCCGCAGACAGCGGGTCCGCCAGCCCGATTCTGTGAGCCTGCCTGTACCCTGTGAGCTCGTGCGAGCCGAGACCTCTTCCCTTTGCCCATTGGGGTTGGAACTCATGTTCTGCTGTCTGAATAGGGTGTCTTTTCAGGTCTGAAGAAGATCCTGGAGGTGGGGGGCTCTGTGCAGGACCCTCCTGGGGAGCTCACAGTGACGGCAAACAGCCGCATGAGTGCCTCCATTCTGCTCAGCAAGCTCTTCGATGACCTGAAGTGTGATGCCGAGAGGGAGAATTTCCACCGACTCTGTGAAAACTACATCAAGTAAGGGAGCCCTCCTGTAGCCAGGGCTCCCTCGAGAGCGCTGACTCTTTGGGGAGAAACAGCAGTGAAAGGTTTCCCATCAGAGAAACGGCCTTGGGGAGGACTTGTGAGAGTCAGAGCGGTCCCAAGGGTCACTTGTTGTTTCAGAGTCCCTCTGCAGGGACGTTCTTTTTTATGTATTTATACACTGCTTAGCGTATCAGATGGAGAAGGCAATGGCACCCAAGTCCAGTACTCTTGCCTGGAAAATCCCATGGATGGAGGACCCTGGTAGGCTGCAGTCCATGGGGTCACTAAGAGTTGGACACGACTGAACAACTTCACTTTCACTTTTCACTTTCATGCATTGGAGAAGGAAATGGCAACCCACTCCAGTGTTCTTGCCTGGAGAATCCCAGGGACCGGGGAGCCTGGTGGGCTGCTGTCTATGGGGTCACACAGAGTCGGACACGACTGAAGCAAGTTAGTAGCAGTAGCAGTAGCGTATCAGATCTATTCACCGACCAGGGCTCAAACCCATTCCCCTTGCTTTGGAAGCACAGTCTTAATTACTGGACCGCCAGAGAAGTCCCCAAGGATATTCTTTCTTATGTCAGTTCTCCTCCAGTGCAGCTGGCTCATTGCTAAAGAATCTGCCGGCCAGTGCAAGAGATGAAAGAGACACAGGTTCAATCCCTGGGTCAGGCAGATCTCCTGGAATAGGGAATGGCAGCCCACTCCAGTATTCTTGTCTGGAGAATCCCATGCACAGAGGAGCCTGGCGGGCTAGGTCCACGGGGTCACAGAGAGTTGGACACGACTGAACACACACAAGCTCCCAAGCTGTCTAGGGCAGCTGGTGTCCTCTAGCACGTGGCGTGCACCGAGCACACGCTGTGTGTCCATCCTGACACACCGGTGCTGCTTCACAGTCCTCACCCTTAAGGGCTGACAGCTAGGAGCAGACTGATGGTGACAAGTTGTGGAGTGAGTGGCCCAAGTTCGGACCTCAGTGACCACAGGGAAGGAGACAGGGTGGCGTGGGTGACAGCCACCTGCGTTAGATGGCAGGTCATTGGGGGTGGGGATGGGGCTCAAATGAAAGCCTGGATGAAGAACCCCGGTGGCTGCCGTCCAGAGGGGTGGTGTCCTGGTCTTCCCGCTGGCAGCTTTTCTTGCTGTTGTTGCCCACATCCTGCAGATGCCTGGCCAGTGGAGGAGGTGGAGGGAAGGGCAGTCTCTTTGTGCTGGCTGTGATGCAACAGCTGCCGCCCTGTGCCCCGCAGGAGCTGGTTTGAGGGCCACGGGCTGGCCGGGAAGCTGCGGGCCATCCAGACAGTGTCCTGCCTCCTGCAGGGCCCATGTGACGCCGGCAACCGGGCCCTGGAGCTGAATGGCGTCATGGAGAGTGTGATCGCCCTGTGCGCCTCGGAGCAGGAGGAGGAGCAGCTGGTGGCCGTGGAGACCCTGATCCATGCAGCCGGCAAGGCCAAGCGGGCCTCATTCATCACAGCCAACGGCGTCTCACTGCTGAAAGATCTGTACAAGCGCAGCGAGAAGGACAGCATCCGCATCCGGGCACTGGTGGTGAGACGGGCAGGCCTGGGCTGAGCCAGCAGGCAGCCAGGCAGGGGGCCCTGGCTGGCCCGTGTCTCACAGTACAGCCTCAGCACATGCTTGGTGAAAATGGGGGATGTGCAGGGCCTTGTCAAAGGGCCTCCCTGATCACTCACAACAGTAAAAAAATCTGCCTGCAATGTGGGAGATCTGGGTTCCACCCCTGGGTTGAGAAAGTCCCATGGAGAAGGGAATGGCAACCCACTCCAGTATTCTTGCTTGGAGAATCCCATGGACAGAGGAGCCTGGTGGGCTACAGTCCATGGAGTTGCAGAGTTGGACACAACTGAGCAATTTTCACTTTCAGGGCCTTGTCAAGGCCAGAGCAGGGCCCTGGCTTCTCCTGGGGAGGAGGAGGAGGTGAGGCTTGGACAGAGAGGACCTCTAAGAATGCAGGGCAGCCCGGGCTGCCCACTGTGGGCGGTGGGAGCGGCTCTAGGAGGAGTTTGGAGGACACTCTAGGCCAGGCAGGTCCGGGGTCTGTGTGAACAGGCTGGGCTGCCAGGCAGCCCCCAGAGCTGGTGGTCTAGGGAACACCTGACCCCTGTGTGCCTGTTGCAGCCCTGCCCCTGGAGGAAGCCGGTCCTCCTCTTTGGGGCACCTTGTCCTGGGTTTCTCCCTCCCATGGGGGTCCTGGCCTTGGCTGAGGCACCTGTCTTCTCCCCACACGTATCTTAGCTCTGCCCGTCAAGAGCTTCCTTGGTGTGAGGTGGGAAGGAATAGAGCAAGTCCCGTGCACATCGGCGGGGGTGGGGCCCGGGCCAGCATGTGGTCAGCATGTCAGTCTCTCCCAGATGCTCTCACGTGGCCACCCTAGCAGCTGGTTCTGTGGGCTTCCCAGGTGGCACTAGTGGTGAAGAATCCGCCTGCCAGTGCAGGAGACCTAAGATACATGGGTTCAGTCCCTGGGCTGGGAGGATCCCCTGGAGGAGGGCGTGGCAACCAACTCCAATATTCTTGCTTGGAGAGTCCCATGGACAGAGGAGCCTGGCAGGTTGCAGTCCATAGGGTCGCAGAGGGTCAGACACGACTGAAGCGACAGCACAGCACAGTCCAGCTGGTAGCCTGGTGGGGGTGTGCCTGGCCTCCAGGGAGCCTGGCAGAGCGCTGGGGGGAGCCCTGCCCTGCCTCCGTCCCTTGGCCAACAGCTGGTTCTCAACCTCTCTTGCAGGGGCTCTGTAAGCTCGGCTCGGCCGGAGGGACTGACTTTAGCATGAAGCAGTTTGCCGAAGGCTCCACTCTCAAGCTGGCCAAGCAGTGTCGAAAGTGAGTGATTTAGCATGGCCGTGGCTCCGTGCCTCCTGGCCAGACCTCAAGAGAAGAGGGGAATCCTCACTGCCCTGTCCTCCCCAGGCAGACCCTCCATGTGAACTGCTTCCATATGTGGTGGGGATGCCCCAACCACTGGCTTTTCCTCCCTGGGTCCTGGGGTGCCCCTCCTACCACTACCCCCGCCACCCCCCTGCCCATTCTGGTAGTCATCAGTGCCCTGCACGCCCCCAGGTGGCTGTGCAATGACCAGATGGACGTGGGCACGCGGCGCTGGGCAGTGGAGGGCCTGGCCTACCTCACCTTCGATGCTGATGTGAAGGAAGAGTTTGTGGAGGATACAGCTGCTCTGAAGGCTCTGTTCCAGCTCAGCAAGGTAGCCCCTGGGTTCCTGCAGTCGTCCAGGGATGCTGACTAGGATTAGAGCCCAAAGGGCTTTCTTGGCAGGTGTGGCCAGCGGCGTTTGTGACAGGGGGCTGGTAGCCCGAGTGACTGCCCTGTGTGGCCTGGGTCTTCTGACCTGCACCAGTGGTTCAGCAAGGGTGCTCTCTTAGGAGGAGTCGGGGAGGTCAAGTGCATGAGCTCCCAAAGTCAGGGCCACCCTGGGGCCGGGGAGGTGCCCGGATTCATCCTGGTGCCCAGGGGGCCCAGCCGAGGGTAGAACTGGGAGCCTGGGCAGCGCTGACCCCGGTCCTGCTCTGCCCCTGGGCTGGCCGCTGACGGCCCGTCTGCCCCCCGCCCCTCCGGCAGTCCGAGGAGAGGTCGGTGCTCTTTGCGGTGGCCTCGGCGCTGGTGAATTGCACCAACAGCTATGACTACGAGGAGCCGGACCCCAAGATGGTGGAGCTGGCCAAGTATGCCAAGCAGCACGTGCCCGAGCAGCACCCCAAGGTGAGGGGGCCCCAGCGTCATGGGGGCCCGTTGACCTGAGGCATCCACAGCAGATGCACTTCTGTTTAAGCGGGTTTCTTTCTCTTTTAATCTTTTTTTAACTTAATTTATGTATTTATGTTTGGCAGCACTGGGTCTTTGTCGCTGCCCGGGCTTTTCTCTAGCTGCGGTGAGCAGGGGCTACTCTTGAGTTGCCGTGTGCAGGCTTCTCGCTGCGGTGGCTTCTCTTATTGCAGAGCACCGGCTCCAGAGCTCAGGCTCGGTAGTTGCGGCGCACGGGCTTAGTTTCCTGCAGCATGTGGGATCTTCCCAGACCAGGGATTGAACCTGTGTCCCTTGCATCGGCAGGTGGCTTCTTAACCACCAGACCACCAGGGAAGTCCTCTTTCCCTTTGTTGTCATGCCCATCAACATGTGTCGTGAGAAGGGTTCCCCTTTCCCCTGCCTGATCGGCTGAGGTCCCTCTGATCAGCTGCCTCCTTCCCCAGGACAAGCCAAGTTTCGTGCGGGCTCGGGTGAAGAAGCTGCTGGCGGCCGGCGTGGTGTCGGCCATGACGTGCATGGTGAAGACCGAGAGCCCTGTGCTGACCAGTTCCTGCAGGGAGCTGCTCTCCAGGTGAGCCTGCCCCCTGCCCATCAGCCTCCCCGCTGCTGATGAAACTACAGAGGGAGCCTTCGCTGGTGCAGTGGGCTCCTGGAGCCAGAGGGGCCACCCACCTGGCAGTCCACCTTTGCTGCTCCCGGGAGTGGAAGGTCTGCCCGCCAGAGCCGCGGCCCGCCTGCCCAGCCTGGCACTCTCCCCGCAGGGTCTTCCTGGCTTTGGTGGAAGAGGTCGAGGACCGTGGCACTGTGGTTGCTCAGGGAGGGGGCAAGGTAAGCTGGCTCAGACTCCTTCAGGATGGGCCGTAAAACATGACTCAGTGGCTGCCACAGCAGAGCTCGGTGTTGGATGGGGACAGAGAAGTGTCATTAGCAGCCAGCAGGAATGTCTTCCTGACGCGTGAGTGATGCTGAAGGGCCCTGGACTTTGTGCCTACAAGGCTCTGAGGGCTCCTGTGTCATTGACCTTCATGGCCCCGTGCTTGGCACAGTCCATGTCTAGCCCTTAATAAGTGCTTCCAGAAGCGTCTGGGTAGCTTGCTGGGAGGCCTAGGAAGTGAGAGGGTGTGAGTGGGCGTGTGGTCAAGCCCCGGGAGAGAGACGGGAGAGGCGAGGGCGGCACAGTCAGGGCCTCGGGCCTCACGGTCCTGGCTGCACCCTGGGTGCTGATGGGCCCGTCCCACAGGCTCTGCTCCCACTGGCTCTGGAAGGCACCGACGTGGGGCAGACTAAAGCAGCCCAGGCTCTCGCCAAGCTCACCATCACCTCCAACCCAGAGATGACCTTTCCGGGCGAGCGGGTGCGTGTCTTCCTGCCCCAGCCCCGGCCTGTCCTCCACCCTCTCAGTGGGCCCTCCTGGCCTTTGAGTCGGGCTGTGGCTCCTCCGCGGGGCCTTGGGGGGGGGTGTGGGCGACCTCTCGGGGACTGGACTCCCATTTGCAGGGCCGGTGGGGTCGGGAGAGCCGGGGCAGGTAGCCCTGATGCATGGGTGCATATGCAGATCTACGAGGTGGTCCGGCCCCTCGTCTCCCTGTTGCACCTCAACTGCTCTGGCCTGCAGAACTTCGAGGCGCTCATGGCTCTAACGAACCTGGCGGGGATCAGCGAGAGGCTCCGGTGAGGTCCACGGGGATGCGGGACCTGGGCAGGGCACCGTGGTTTAGACCATTTACAGTTTTTTTTGTTGTTATTGTTATTCATTTACTTACTTTGTTTTGGCTGTACTGGGCCTAGTTGCTGCACACTGGCTTTCTGTAGTTGCGGTCAGTGGGGCCACTCCTCATTGCGGTGCACAGGCCTCTCTTTGTGTTAGCTTCTCTTGTAGCAGAGCACAGGCCCTAGGGGCCCTGGCACAGGCTTCAGTAGTTGTGGCACGTGGGCTTATAGTTGCTTCTCGGCACATGGGATCTTCCCGGACCAGGGATCGAACCCATGTCCCCAGCATGGCAGACAGATTCTTATCCACTGGACCACCAGGGAAGTCCAGCACTTTAGTTTGGAGAGTACTCCTCAGCTACTTATTTTCCAGACAGGCCGAGAGGCATGACTTGTACAGTGTTCTGCGAGAGGGCAAGGACCTAGGCCGTAAGAGTGCAGGCCCTGGCGTCAGACCAGCTGGGTTCAAATCTTGGCTTTACTGGTTGTTAGTGTGTAACCTCTCAAGTAACTTAATCCCCCTGTGCCTTAGTTTCCCCCTCTGTGAAATGGAATGGTTATATACCTATCTCATGGAGTAGCAGTGGGGAGGATTAAATGAGAAAATACAGGTAAAAGCATTGACTACCTAGATGCCTGACTCCCAGCAGTGTGTCCAAGCAATACGTATTAGCCACGTCACTAATGGTGAGACTATTCAGTCTCAGTCTCCTCTTCTGCAAAGTAGTGGTGATAATCACACGAGCACCTTTACCATAGGACTGTGGTGAGGATTTCTTTTTAAATATTTATTATTTGGCTGCGCCAGGTCGTAGTTGCAGCATGCAGGATCTTAAGTTGTGGCATAGGAGATCTAGTTCCCTGACCAGGGATGGAGCCTGGACCTCCTGCATTGGGAGCATGGAGTCTTAGCCACTGGACTGCCAGGGAAGTCCCTGCGGTGAGGATTAAGTAAGATCGTCCAAGTGCTGGGTCAGGGTGAGTGCTCAAACATTAGATGTTAGCATCGCCATCATCACCCCCAGGTCTCCTAACTCCTAGTTGAGAGCATTTTTCCAAGGTCCCGCGTGCTGTCTCCTCGGCCAGGTTAGAAGACTGGAAACCACTGCCCGGTGGCTTCAAACCTGCGCAGGGCGGTCTCTGCATATTGCCCAGGGAGATCCTTGGCCCAAGTCTTGTTGTATGGGGAAGCGGGGCTGGGAGTGACGGATGCAAACGCTCTGGTGATGCCGACGCTTCCGCCCTTGGCCCCGCAGGCAGAAGATCCTGAAGGAGAAGGCCGTGCCCATGATCGAGGGCTACATGTTTGAGGAGCACGAGATGCTCCGCCGGGCGGCCACGGAGTGCATGTGTAACTTGGCCATGAGCAAGGAGGTGAGGGCTGGTCCAGGCGGTCACACCAGGCAGGCATGCAGGAGTACCTGGCCCGGCTGGGCTCTGCCCCATCTGACTTGGTCCCTCCCCGCTTCTGGCCACAGGTGCAGGACCTCTTTGAAGCCACGGGAAATGACCGGCTGAAGCTGCTGGTGCTGTACAGCGGTGAGGACGACGAGCTGCTGCGGCGGGCAGCCGCCGGGGGCCTGGCTATGCTCACCTCCATGCGGCCCTCGCTCTGCAGCCGCATCCCCCAAGTGGTCAGTGCCTCTTCTTGGTGGAGCCGGGGGAGGTGGGCCAGGAACCCCCAGCCTGCTGGTGGTCGGTTGGTGAAAGGCAGCCCCAGGGTGTGTGGGTAGTGTTCGCTGCCGGGGTTCCCTACTGCTCCGTGGTCACACTGCCCTGTTTCTGGCAGACCACACACTGGCTGGAGATCCTGCAGGCTCTGCTTCTGAGCCCCAGCCAGGAGTTGCAGCACCGGGGTGCTGTGGTGGTGCTGAACATGGTGGAGGCCTCGAGGGAGATCGCCAGCACCCTGATGGAGAGCGAGGTGCTGGAGATCCTGTCGGTGCTAGCCAAGGACGAGGAGACCCCAGTCACCAGGGCGGCCACAGCTTGTCTGGGGAAAGCTGTGGAATATGGGCTTATCAAACCGAGCCAGGACGGAAAATGAGGGCCTGCCTCAAGCACACGCTACCCACTGCAGCACAAGGAGCAAGGACAGACTGGCTGTGGGGCTGGGACGCAAACGCCTGGCCTCTCCTCCCCGGCTGCCCTTTGATGTCCTCTGTTCTGAGTCAGGGAGCATGTTCACAGCCCTGCGCTCCCAGCACAGCCTCCGGGCGCACGCAGCAGGACACTTTTTCCTGCACTACTAAGACAGCTGGGAATGGGGACGGCTTGTCCTAATTCACCCTGTGGGTTCCTGGCATTGGGAAGGACACAGCAAGCAGCCTCACCAGCTACAAGCATCACCTGAACCTGCTAGCAGGACCACTTCTGATCCTCTAATAAAAGCTTGTGGAGGGATTTCATTGTTGTCCAGTGGTTCAGACTCGTGTTTTCAATGCAGGTTCGATCCCTGGTCAGAGAACTAAGGTCCCATGTGCCAGTGTGGCCAAAAAAATAAAAGTGCATGGAACTCAAGTATGTGCTCTGTCAGCGGGCAGGGATGGCTGGCAGTGGGCCAGAGTATGGAGCAGGAGCTGGGCATGACTGAGTAGTATGGGCAGCTTTACAGCAGCACAGCCACCTTTAGGGAAGGGATCAAATGGATTCCTACCCCAGGTCCACTGAGTTGCTTATCCCTGTTAGAGGGTCAAAGGGTAAACATTGGGGGAGCAAATCAGTATTTAGTTACATGGATATAAATGCATTCAGTTCAGTCGCTCAGTCTTGTCCAACTCTTTGTGATCCCATAGACTACAGCACACCAGGCCTCCCTGTCCATCACCAACTCCCAGAGTTTACTCAAATTCGTCCATTGAGTCAGTGATGCCATCCAACCATCTCATTCTCTGTCCCCTTCTCCTCCTCCCTTCAATCTTTCCCAGCATCAGGGTCTTTTCCAGTGAGTCAAATTTTTGCATCAGGTGGCCAGAGTATCGGAGTTTCAGCTTCAGCATCAGTCCTTGCAATGAATATTCAGGACTGATTTCCTTCTGGATGGACTGGTTGGGTCTCCTTGCAGTACAGGTCTCTCCAAGAGTCTTCTCCAGCACCACAGTTCAAAAGCATCAATTCTTCGGTGGTCAGGTTTTTTTTATAGTTCAACACTCACATCCATACATGACTACTGGAAAAACCGTAGCTTGGACTAGACAGACCTTTGTTGGCAAAGTAATGTCTCTGCTTTTTAATACACTGTCTAGGTTGGTCACAGCTTTTCTTCTAAGGAGCAAGGCTTTCATGGCTGCAGTCACCGTCTGCAGTGATTTTGGAGCCCCCCAAAATAGTCTTGTCACTGTTTCCATTGCTTCCCCATCTGTTTGCCATGAAGTGATGGGACGGGATGCCATGATGTTAGTTTTCTGAATGTTGAGTTTTAAACCAACTTTTTCACTCCTCTTTCACTTTCATCAAGAGGCTCTTTAGTTATTTGCTTTCTGCCAGAGGGTGGTGTCATCCACATATCTGAGCTAATAGGCCTTTCAATACTTCTGCCTTTGTACTGAGAGTTCTCAACGGCCTCCAGTCAGGGAGAACTCGGGATCTAGGGTTGGGAAAACCCTGAAGAGAACCCCCGTAGCTGAGCCGGGTTGGAGCTGGCCACCGCAGGTACCCCTACCTGGCTGGGCGGATGGTCCCAGAGCGCCTGCTTCCGCTCTGCGGGCCAAGCCCAACTTGACTCTCATTGGCTCATGGAGGTAAGTGACAGACTCCAGAGCCAATGGCTGGTAAAAGCTGCCCTCCGCCCACCTAGTACGACCGAGGCACGTTGGACAGCGGACCCACGCGAGTTAGAAGCGAGCTACCGCCCGCCCCAGACTGAAAAAAAGGACTGGCAGCACTCGTCCCTCGGGTCGCTCGTAGCCGACCCCTTAGTTCTTTGTGAGTGTCCCCCAGATGCTTCTAATACGGGCTCCGCGGCCCCTGCGAGCTTGCGGGGGGCGGGACCATCTGGTCCAAGCTCCGTTTCGAGCCACGCCCGCCGGCGGTTTGGCCCACTCCCCGCCTGGGGCCGCCTCGGCGTAGCGGAGGCCTCGGGACCGGTTCGACCGAGTTAGGACTGAACAGGCCGCGGCCGGAATTGCCCGAACCCAGGTGAGCACATCCATGGCCGCCCGCCCTGCGCGGGTAGGTCACGCCGCTCTCCGGCGATTGGCCCCGGGGAGGCTTCCGAAGCCAATGGGCGCTTGGCTCAGGGCGCGGCTCTTCAAACCTTTCCTCCGGCTGCCAGCCGAGTCCTGGTCCGGCTGTCGACCGGTTCCTGGTGGCTGCCCTGCCTCCCGGCCTTTCCTCCCTCTAGACGACCCATCGGATCGAGCTGCCTGAGGGGGTGGAGGACACAGGGTCAGGATTAAGGTCAGAGGCCTTCTTGGAGTGGGATTGGCCCAGAAGGAGTAGGAGCCCAGGCCTGGGTCAAGGAGAGACTGCAGGATCTGGCTTCAAAGAGTTAAAAATGCCAACGATATTCTGATTAAGCCGAACATGCTGTACGCAGAAAGGGCATCACCGTGTCACTTGACTCTGTCTCCCCATTTATGCGTGAGGGCCTTGAAAGCAGACAGCGGTGCTTCTCATTGACTTAGAATAAGGGATCAATGCAGTCCATGGGGTCCATAGGGTCGCAGAGTCTGACATGACTTAGCGACTGAACGACGACAAAAAGGATCAATAAATGCGTGTGAGATGAATAAATGAGTAGACAAGGTCCAGTTGAAATTGTGTTTACATAGGTCCCTAAAAACCCAGTGACCATTTTTAAAAAAACTTTTATCCACTCTCAGATACTGGATTTAATAAGCTGACACTGTGTGCTTACCACGCTATGTGCCAGCACTTTAAACCTTTATTTGTATCTGTTCATAGCAATTCCAAGGGTAGGTACAAACATCACCCTCCCCTGCTGCCCAGCTTTGTACAACTGAAGAAACTGAACTGGACTGAGAAGAGCTCAAGTCAATTGGCTAAGGACACAGGCGCTGCTAACTGCAGAGGCAAACTTGTGAGCCCTGGAACCGGTCCTGCCCCTTCCAGGGCATTGCCTTTGCCTTTCACTGGTGGGAAATGATGCATCTTGAGTTCAGCCTTCTGCCCCTCTCGGTGCTGTTACCTGCTTGTGTAAGGGTCAGTTTCTCTGAGTCTCCACTGTCAAACGGAGACAATTCTAGTTCCCAGGATTACATGGGATAATGTGTCTGACATTGGGAATTTGGAGTGGGAGGGACTCAGATTCCTAGTCCGATGCCTAAAGGAGAGCCTATTTAACTACCTAGTGCCCACTTTGTGGGACAGTGAATATGCTTGAGTCAAAAGGGAGGGACAGGGAAAGGGCCCCACTTACACAGCTCCGAATCGTTCTAAGTCTGGTAAGGACGCCCGCTCAGCGAACGTCGGTGGAATGCACGTCGTGTGCCTCTGTGGTTAGGAGGGTGGTTTTCCCCCCTTTTTCCCCCGTAAGGCAGCTGCAGCGTCTCGCAAGGGCTCGTCTGAAACAATCTCTCCGGATTCTTGCCCTAACCCTCCGTCTCGCCGGCCGCGCCAGCCAGGTCGCAGCCAGCCGAGGGCGCTGCGGGGCATGGACGAGGAGCGTCGCGGGACCTGGTTCGGCTTCGGTTTCTGCGGCTTCGGGCAGGCGCTGGGCTCGGGGCTGGGGCGGCAGGTACACAGCCCCGAGCCGCTGAGGACGCCGGGCGGCAGCCTCGGCGTCTGCCGCGTGAGCGCGAGCTGGAGCTACACAGCCTTCGTGACCCGTGAGCGCCCCCTCCGTCCCCGCCCCCGGCCACCGGCGCATGCCGCCCCCTCCGTCCCCAGCCCGCTCTCCGCCCTCCGCAGGTGGAGGCCGGGTGCAGCTGTCGGGCGCAGCGGGCGGCACGGCGGACGGATGCACGGATGCGTGGGCGTCGGAGGAGCTCCTGGTGCTGCTGCGCGCGGGGCCGGGAGCCGGGGCGGAACTGCAGGCCTGGGCGCCCGGTTCGGCAATGCGTGGGGACCCCCTCTGGTCCCAGGCCGTGCAGGAGGCGGAACACGGACCCAGCCGTGATGAGACCCAGGCGGGGCTGCTGCCGCTGCTGCCCTGCGCTCGTGCCTACGTGAGCCCGCGGCCGCCCTTCTACCGGCCTCTGGCCCCCACGCTGCGGGCGCGTCGGCTGGAGCTGGGCGCCGAGCACGCGTTGCTGCTGGACGCCGCGGGCCAGGTATTCTCCTGGGGCGCAGGCAGGTGAGTGGGGTTGGCCAGGTGGGCCTGCTGGACTTTTGCTGGGATGCCGGGGTTGAGGGTTCGGTAAATGTGACCTCGGAGTGGGAGGTCAGCATACAGGTGGCTGGAGGGAGTGATTGGGCAAGGACAGGGAGGAGACCTCTTGGTGTGACTGTAGCTGACTGGGACCTCCTTTGCTCAGGCATGGACAGCTGGGCCACGGGACCCTGGAGGCAGAGCCAGAGCCCAGGCTGTTGGAGGCGCTGCAAGGCCTACGCATGGCTGAAGTCG
This sequence comes from Bos indicus, assembly GCF_029378745.1. Classification (NCBI taxonomy): domain Eukaryota; kingdom Metazoa; phylum Chordata; class Mammalia; order Artiodactyla; family Bovidae; genus Bos; species Bos indicus. Next base: position 21,993,534 of record NC_091780.1, on the reverse strand, counting down.
CCGCAGGTGGCTGGCATTCTGTGTGCCTGAGTGGTGAGTGACCTAGGGCTTTTCCAAAACCAGCTCAGGGTCTCGCAGGTGCCAAACCTTCCTCCTCCTCTCCCCATCTGATGGGTGGCCTAGCCAGGCCTCCTTCCAAGCTCATCCCGCATCCATCAGCCCAGTCATTCCTGACTCCCAAATGCCTCAGATTCAGCACCTGCCCCCTGCCCCCTCATCACCACCCTCATAATCTGGACTGTTGGCAGTTGTTTCCCGTCTTCTGGTCTCACTACCCCTCCCATCCATCTGCCTCCATCCAGGGCTGTCATTTTGGTCCCCAAGGGAGAATGGGGGCGTGAGGGGCAGCCGAGACAAGGAGGACGGAGAAGAAAGGTAGCAGCTGCCCAGGTGGCCGTAATGCGTGGCACAGGGTAGACACTGAGAGGCCCACCCGGAAGAGGATGGTGGTCAGTGTGAGCTCTGGTGGTGTCGTGGCTGGTCACCCAGGATGGGAATGAGCGTCCCTTGAGACTGTGTTCACCCCTCTGGCAGGAGATCCAAGTGCAGCTGATAGCTAGGCTGTGGGATGGGGCTGGTGGCAGATGATTTTTGCAAGGATCTGCATCAGGGGCTCTGGCCACTACTTAATATTGTTACTGACCAGGTCGGGCCGCACAGCCAGCCAAACACTGAGACACCAAGGTTGATAGCCAAGAGTTTATTCACAAGGCAGCCAAGCGAGGAGACAGGAGAATAAGCCCCCAGTCTGCCACCTTGAAGGGTTTGGGTTATTTATGGCATAAGCCAGGTGGTCTTAGGCATGGAGAAAGGTGATTGGAGGTAGGGAAGAAGGTGAGGTAATCAGTGTTATGAGCAGGCATACCTGAGTCAACATGGTTCTGCAGATTTCAAAGTGGAGGCGCTTTGGGACTTCCCTGGCAGTCCAGTGGTTAGGACACGGAGCTTTCACTGCTGGGTTCAGTCCCTGGTCAGGGAACTAAGATCCCACAAGCCACGCAGGCAGCGGGAAAAAAAAGGAGGCAATTAGCATGATCTGAGGGTGGAGTTTTCCAGCCTTCTGATATCAGAATTCCACTCACTGGCCATGTGCACAGTCCCAGTTTTAGGGTCAGTGGTCCCATTTAGTCTCCAGCTGGCTTTTGCTGGGCAGGTGCTGACTCCAAGTTCCTGTGAAACAGCTGGGTTGCATGAAACTGTATGCAATTAAAGGGAAAAATAGAAAAATAACCAAAGTGAACTTAATGAAGGCACTTTACAAGCAAAGGGGTTTTAATAGTGTGTTCCTCATCTGTTCTCCAAGGAAAGTTCAAGAATTTCTCCTTAGTTATCACCTTCTGTTAACTCCGTGGGGCATGGTTTCACTCGGGATCTTTAAAAATGACTTAGGCCTGCATTCTCCCCTGCCTATGCTAATGGGCCTGGGTTGGCAGCCAGGCTTGAGAACTGCTGGGCAGGAGGAAAGAGACGAGAGGATCGGAAAGTGAGTGCAATGGGAGTCTCACACTGAGATCCAAAAGGAGTCTGAGGCCTCGGTGTCGTGTGGTTGGAGCACTGACGCTTCAGACCAGACCTCCTAGGTAGACACCAGCATCACTCTGCCCCTCGTGATCTTGGGCAGAACACCTCACCGCTCAAGCTTCTCTGGAGTAAAGTGGGGACGTGCTGCTTCAAACACTGGCACGGATTAAACACTTGAAAAAATCAGCTACTGCAGTTAGTGAGTTTTTAGCGTTAGGGCTCCTGCTCCAGCCAGCAAACTGTACGGTGTTGTGGGAGGGGGCAGGCGATGTTGAGAGCTTCTAGAGGCCTTCAGGGTGGGGCAGGGTGAAATGGGTCAGCTGTGCGGCGACAGATGGAAACCGACCTTTTGGTGATAAGCGAACTGTAGTGCATACAGATGTCAAAATACACGCAGTGTTGTGTACATGAAACTTATACAGAAAGTTTCATGCTGTGTCAGTTAAATCAGTGCTGTGTCAATTTAAAAAACACATTTTTTTAAAAAGGTCTTCAGGACCAGTGATGGGTAGGATTGAAGAAAGGAGCCTGGGCTCACTGGATGTGAAAGATACTAAGGAACTTCCAGGGACTCATTTCCAAATTGCATGTTGGGGGTGGGGGCTGGGAATTAACAACAAAGGGGAAAAGTGACCCTGGAGAGGAAAGCCTAGTAAGAGGTGTCCTTTAAGAACAGGGTGACCGGATGCACTCAAGGGGGAAAGGCCCTGCTGAGACAAGGAAGCTGCTGGGCCCTGGGGAGGTACTTAATCTGGAACGCTGACCTGGGTGCGGCAGGCAAGTGTTGTCTCTCGGGAGCCGCACTCCTACAGGGAATGTGGATGGATGCAGGGGTGATCTGAGTCTGTTTAATGGGACCCTATTCTCTCTGTCTCAGAGACAGGAGATATTTATATCTGGGGCTGGAATGAATCAGGGCAGCTGGCCCTGCCTACTAAGAGCCTGGCAGAAGATGGAAAGACAACTGCGGGAGAAGGTGAGGGTCAGTTTTGTTAAAAATTTATTTTACTGAAGTACAGTTGATTTGCAGTGTTGTGTTACCTTGTGCTGTATGGCCACGTGATTCAGTTATACCTACGCGTACATTTTTTTAATATTCAGTTTATCACAGGATATTGAGTATAGTTCCCTGTGCTATAGATTAGGATCTTATTGTATTTTCCATTCTATATATAATAGTTTGCATCTGCTAACTCCAAACTCCCAATCCCTCCCTCCCCTACCCCCTCCTCCTTGGCAACCACAAATCTGTTGGTGAGAGTCAGTTGTTGATTTCCACACATTTCTGTCATTCCTGCCTCCTGGCCATAGGCCGGCTTGAGAGCTACAGGGCTCAGAAGGGGTATGTGATATCCTTGGGACCCCAGGACACACTGAAGGACTCTGAGCCCCTTATGAGAGGGAGCACGGCAAGGCTGACGCCAGTGTCCTCACGGCTCACCCCACAAGCCTGTCAGCTCCAGCACTTCCCAGGGAATTCGGGGTTGGAAGGGACAGCTTTGGAGCTAGAGTAGGGGCTTCAGCTGTTCTGTGTATGAATGAGGTTTATTATTTCGATTACTTTTTACGATCGAGGTGTAGATCAGGTCTCAGTGAGTGTTCACCATCATCATCATCATAACTCTTACTGCTTCTCTGAAGCCTCAGGACTGGAAGAAGATGGTTCCGAAGTGAAGAGAGGCTCTGCGGGTGAGGATGGAGCCCCCGCCCCCTTCATAGCGGTCCAGCCATTCCCAGCTTTACTGGACCTCAGCCCGGGCTCAGAAGCAGTCAAGGTCAGCTGCGGATCCCGGCACACGGCAGTGCTGACAAGTGAGTGGGGCCAGGTGGGCTGGTTCAGGATGGAGCAGGAAGCCCCCTCCGCCCACTGTCTAGCTGGCGGCTGCAGGAAAGGGTGTGGTCACTTAAAAGACTAGCAGCCTCACTCCCTGGGGCCTTTCACAGAGGCTACCCAGCCTGTCAGGCCCCGAAGGTTCTTCTGGAGGGAGGCTAGTGTTTGCCAGCCTTGCATCGGATGAGGGTCTGCCCAACCCTGCTCCTGAGACTCCAAATTTAGCTGTGAGTCATAGCCGTTGGGCATATAGGAAGGTGAACTTTTTCAGTCTGGATCCTTTACCACCCCAAACGCGACCAGCCTGTGTGCATGCTGCGTGCTAAGTCGCTTCAGCTGTGTCCGACTCTTTGCGACTCTCTTTGCGATTGTAGCCTGCCAGGCTACTCTGTCCATGGGATTCTCTGGACAGAGGAGTGGGTTGCCATGCCCTTCTCCAGGGGATCTTCCTGACATGTGACTATTGTTAAAAAAGGAGAGGGAATGTGTTGGTCTGCCAAGCAAATTGCACGACGACCACAGTGAGCTGGCTGTGGGTTGTGGCAGGCTGAGCTGGACTCATGCCCTGTCAGCGTGGCAACAGCCCCTTTACTGTCCTTTCGGTTGCAGGAACGGGGGAGCTCTACACCTGGGGCTGGGGTAAGTAAAGGGTCTGCTTTTGTGATGCTTAAACTAAGGGGAGGAAAAGACCTGCAGGTAGCGGGCAGGTGACAACAGCAGTGAAGCGAAGCGGAAGCAGGGGTCTCAGTCTCAGCACGCCCGCTGGACTGAAAAGCCATCTGTTCCCTTCTCTGGAACAGATCTAGGCACACTCAGGGCAGAGCTCAGAGAACCAGGAGGTATCAGCATTTCCCATCTACCTTTCTGAAAAAGTATGTATCCCCAGGGAATGTTTCGCCGGCATCTCTGAGACCTATTTTGCTCTGGCCCTGGGAAGAGAAAAAGGTAGAATGGAAATCTCTGGGCATCTGAGCTTAGGAGCAGGGAGCCTGGAGGATTTGCCTGGCTGTATGGTGCTGGTCTGAACTCACGGAGCAGACAGCAGCAGAGTCGTGGCCTAAGCCCAGCCCTTCGGTCGATGGGCTGATTTTCCTTCCTGGAGGGGAGAAGTCACAGGGCCCAGCAGAGGATGGCAAAGAGGCTCATTTCACTTTAGGTAAATATGGACAGCTTGGCCACAAGGACACAACCACTTTGGACCGGCCGTGCCGTGTGGAGTACTTTGTAGATAAGCAACTCCAAGTAAGAACTGTGAGCTGTGGGCCCTGGAATACCTACGTGTATGCCGTGGAGAAAGAGAAGAGCTGACCTATGGTAAGGGCATAAAAGAACAGTAGAGTGGAAAATTATTCAGCCAACACCTGTGAAACTCGCCACAGGGCAAGGAAACCACTGCCACACCCAGAGGCCTCTGCTTTGCCCCTCCCGCTCATAGCCCTCTTGCTCCACCTTAGAGCAGGCAGCATCTTCAACTTTGTCCCCCCATTAGAAACACCTGGAGGGAACTCCCTGGTGGTCCAGTGGTTAGGACTCTGCGTTTTTCACTGCTGAGGGAGTAGATTCAGTCCCTGGTCAGAGAACTAAGATTCCACAGGCTGCAGGGTTTGGTGTGCCCCACACTCCCAGAAAAAAACACACCTGGAGATTTGTAACTGGATGCCTAGAGATGCATCATGAAGAGAAAGTGAAAGTCGCTCAGTCATGTCCAACTCTTTCAACCCCATGGACTATACAGTCCATGGAACTCTCTAGGCCTAAATACTGGAGTGGGTAGCCTTTCCCTTCTCCAGGGGATCGTCCCAACCCAGGGATCGAACCCAGGTCTCCCACATTGCAGGCAGATTCGTTACCAGCTGAGCCAGGGCCGGGATCATAGACATGATGAAATCGTGAACTTAAGGGTGTGGAACATAGACGTGGGTAGATTTTTAAAGGGCTTCCCTAGTGGCTAAGACAGTAAAGAGTCTGCCTGCAATGCAGGAGACCTGGGTTGAATCCCTCCCTGGTCAGGAAGATTCCCTTGAGAAGGGATGGCAACACGCTCCAGTATTCTTGCCAAGCTGCCCCATCCCAGATGATTTTTGAGGTAGTGCTAAGACTGGGAACCGCTAGAGGTCATCTTTTGTTATTCATTTGAACTGTTTTCCCTTTGAATCTTACCATTCCATGTATACCTCTTTATACAGTAAAATTTGTCTGCTTTTGAACTTTAGGTAAATAGTCATTCTGTGTATATTCTTTTATGTCTTTTTTCATCAGCACTGTAAGATTCATCTGTGGTACCCTACAGCTCATTCACTTTCACTCTGTTACATGAATTATACCTCAAGTTTATATATTCTCTTGTTGATACTAATTTCTTTTTTCTTACTGAGTTAAAACACAAATAACAAAAAATTTATTATCTTAATCATTTGCAGCCGTCAACACCATCCAGTCCCATCTCTCCTCATCTTTTAAGTCTGAAACTCTACAGCTATTAAATAACTCCTCGTTCTCCGCAACCCCTGACAACTATCGTTACACCTTTTGTCTCTCTTTGTGATCTTGACTACTCTACCTAATGTAAGTGGAATCATAACAGTATTTGTCTATTTGTGACTGGCTTATTATCAGTTAGCATAATGCCCTCAGGGATCATCCATGTTGTAGCATACTGCACAATTTCCTTCCTTTCTAGGCCTTATTAATGTTCCATTGTATGTATAGGCACTACTTTATCCAGTCATTGGTTGATGGACACTTGGGTGGCTTTCATATTTTAACTGTTGCGAATAATGCTACTCTAAACATGGATTTACAAATACCTCTTTAAGACTCTGCCTTTAATTCCTTTGGATATATACCCTAAAGTGGAATCACTGAGTCATATGGTAATTCCATTTTTAATTTTTTGAGGAGCCTGCATTACTGTTTTCCACAGTGGCTTTAACATTTTACAACCCCACCAATAAATAGTGCACAAGGGTTCCAATTTCTCCATATCCTTACCCAATACTTTTTTTGCTTTTTTAAAAAAATGTGTTATGTACTTTTGGCTGCGCTGGGTCTTCATTGCTGTATGTGGGTTTGCTCCAGTTGTGGTGAGCAGGGACCGCTCTCGTTACGGCGTGTGGGCTTGTTGCCGTGGTTTCTCTTGTACAGGTTGGGCTCAGCAGCTGTGGCGCACGGGCTCAGTTGCTCCTCAGCATGTGGAATCTTCCCAGACCAGGGATCCAACTGTGTCCCCCGTGTTGGTAGGTGAATCCTCATCTATTGGACCACCAAGGAAGTCCAATTTTTTGCTTTTTTGACAGTAGCCATGCTAATGAGTATAAAGTGGTTATCTCATTGTAATTTTGATTGGCTATTTCCCTAAAGATTAGTGATGTTAAGTATCTTTTCATGTGCTTATTGACTATTTACATATCTTTTTTGGAGAAATGTCTATTCAGGTCCTTTGCCCATTTTGAATCAGGTTTTGGGTGTGTGTTGTTTTAGGAGTTCTCTATATAAGGTATTAATACCTATCAGACTGATTTGGAAATATTTTCTCCCATTCTGTTGGTTGCTTTTTCACTCTGTTGATAGTGTCTCTTTTGCGTAAATATTTGTTTTTCGGTTGCATCGGGTCTTAGTTGTGGCTGTTGGGCTCAGTAGTTCGGTGCATGGGCTCCAGTTGTCTTGACACATGGGCTTAGCTGCTCTGTGACATGTGGGATCTCAGTTCCCAGACCAGGGATCAAACCTGTGTCCTCTGCGTTGCTTTAGATTTCCATGAGTCCGATTTATGTTTTTTTTTTGTTGCTTATGCCTTTGGTGTCATGTCTAAGAAATTATTGCCAAATTCAGGGTCTTGAAGCTTTTGTTCTATGTTTTTCTAATACTTTAATTTTTTAGGTCTTATATTTAGGTCCTTGATCCATTTTGAGTTAAATTTTTATATACGGTGACAGGTAAGGGTCAAACTTCATCCTTTTGTATGTGGATATCCAGTTTTCCCAGCACCATTTATTGAAAAGACTGTCCATTCTCCAGTGAATGGCCTTGGCACCCTTGTCAAAAATCATCTGCTTATATATTCAAGGGTTTATTTCTGGGCTTTCTATTCTATTCCTTTGATCTATATGTCTGTCTCTTTTATGTCAACACTGGCTTGATTACTATAACTTTGCAGTAGGTTTTGAATCTAGAATGTGTGAGTCCTATAGTTTTGTTCTTTTTCAAAGTTGTTTTGCTTGTTTGGGGTTCCTTGAGATCGCATGAGTTATAGGGCTTTTCTATTTCTGCATAAAGGTTCTTGAGATTTTAGGGATTGCTAGAATCTATAGATTGTTTTGGGTGCTACTGATATTTTAACAATATTAAGTCTTACTGATGCTGAAGCTGAAACTCCAATACTTTGGCCATCTCATGCAAAGAGTTGACACATTGGAAAAGACCCTGATGCTGGGAGGGATTAGGGGCAGGAGGAGAAGGGCACGACAGAGGATGAGATGGCTGGATGGCATCACCGAATGGATGCACATGAGTTTGGGTGAACTCCAGGAGTTGGTGATGGACAGGGAGGCCTGGCGTGCTGTGATTCATGGGGTTGCAAAGAGTAGGACACGACTGAGCGACTGAACTGAATCCATGATCATGGGATGTGTTTCCATTTATTTATGTCTATAACTTCTTTCAGCAGTGTTTTGTACTGGGTTGGCCAAAAAGTTTTTTTTTTGGTAACATCTTATGGAAAAACTCAAATGTGCTTTTTGGCTAACCCAACAGTCTTCATCATACATGTCTTTCACCTCCTTGGTCAATTCAGTTCAGTCACTCAGTCGTGTCCAATTTTTTGTGACCCTATGGACTGCAGCACGCCAGTTCTCCCTGTCTATCACCAACTCCCGGAGCCAGCTCAAACTCATGTCCATCAAGTCGGTAATGCCATTCCACCATCTCATCCTCTGTCGTCCCCTTCTCCTCTCACCTTCAATCTTTCCCAGCATCAGGGTCTTCTCAAATGAGTCAGTTCTTCGCATCAGGTGGCCAAAGTATTGGAGTCTCAGCATCAGTCCTTCCAGTGAATATTCAGGACTGATTTCCTTTAGGATGAACTGGATGGATCTCCTTGCAGTCCAAGGAACTCTCAAGAGTCTTCTCCAACACCAGTTCAAAAGCATCCATTCTTCAGCGCTCATCTTTCTTTACAGTCCAACTCTCACATCCATACATGACTACTGGAAAGACCATAGCTTCGACTAGATGGACCTTTGTTGGCAAGGTAATGTCTCTGCTTTTTAATATGTTGTCTAGGTTGGCCATAGCTTTTTTTCCAAGGACCAAGTATCTTTTAATTTCATAGCTGTAGTCACCGTCTGTAGTGATTTTGGAACCCCCCCAAAATAAAGTCTGTCACTGTTTCCCCATCTATTTGCCATGAAGTGGTGGGACCAGATGCCATGATCTTAGTTTTCTGAATGTTGAGTTTTAAGCCAACTTTTTTACTTTCCTCTTTCACTTTGATCAAGAGGCTCTTTAGTTCTTCGCTTTCTGCCATAAGGGTGGTGTCATCTGTATATCTGAGGTTATTGATATTTCTCCCAGCAGTCTTGATTCCAACTTGTGCTTCATCCAGTCCAGCATTTCTCATAATGTACTCTGCATATAATTAAATAAGCAGGGTGACAATATACAGCTTTGATGCACTCCTTTCCTGATTTAGAACTAGTCTGTTGTTCCATGTCCATTTCTAACTGTTGCTTTCTTGACCTGCAAGAGGCAGGTAAGATGGTCTGGTATTCCCATCTCTTGAAGATTTTTCCACAGTTTGTTGTGATCCACACAGTCAAAGGCTTTGGCATAGTCAATAAAGCAGAAATAGATGTTTTTCTGGAACTCTTTTTTTCAGTGATCCAACAGATGTTGGCAATTTGATCTCTGGTTCCTCTGCCTTTTCTAAATCCAGCTTGAACATTAGGAAGTTCACGGTTAAAATACTGTTGAAGCCTGACTTGGAGAATGTTGAGCATTACTTTGTTAGCATGTGACACGAGTGCAATTGTGCGGTAGTTTGAGCATTCTCTGGCATTGGAATGAAAACTGACCTTTTCCAGTCCTGGCCACTGCTGAGTTTTTCAGATTTGCTGGCATATTGAGTGCAGCACTTGGACAACATCATCTTTTAGGATTTGAAATAGCTCAACTCAAATTCTAATCACCTCCACTAGATTTGTTCGTAGTGATGCTTCCCAAGGCCCACTTGACTTCGCATTCTAGGATGTCTGGCTCTAGGAGAGTGATCACACCATCGTGATTATCTGGGTCATGAAGATCTTTTTTGTATAGTTCTTCTGTGTATTCTTGCCACCTCTTAATATCTTCTGCTTCTGTTAGGTCCATACCATTTCTGTCTTTCCCTGAGCCCATCTTTGCATGAAATGTTCCCTTGGTATCTCTATAATTTTCTTGAAGAGATCTCTAGTCTTTCCCAGTCTATTGTTTTCCTCTGTTTCTTTGCACTGATCACTGAGGAAGGCTTTTTTATCTCTCCTTGCTATTCTTTGGAACTCTGCAATTAACCTCCTTGGTTAATTGCCAAGTATTTTAGTCTTTTTGACTAAATTTTCCTCATTTTTTCCCTCATTTTTCTTTAGTGAGTTTAGCAAGTTGTAGGATACAAGAGCAATATACAAAAATCAACTATATATGTAGCCAAGTAACAACCAGAAATTCTAATTAAAAGATACCATTTACAATAGCATCAAGATATGAAATACTTAGGGATAAATCTGACAAAGATGTGAAATATTTGTACGCATGACCTATAAAATACTGCTGAGAGAAATTAAAGAAAACAGAAATAAATGGAGAGAGATGCCTTGTTTGTGGGTTATTAGTTCTCCCCAAGTTGGTCTACAGGTTCAATGCAATGCCAGTAAAAATTCTACCAGATTTTTCTGTAGAAATTGACAAGCTTTTCCCCCTAAAACTCATACAAAAATGCAAAGGACCTATAACAGAGAAAATGATGTTAAAAAACGCAAAGTTGGAAAAGTTAACTTTACCTGATTTTAAGAATTCATATAAATCCTCGTAGTCATTAGAACAGACAGATCAGTGGAACAGAAACTTACAGGAGAAAGTTTAGCTTTTCAGCTAATGGTGCTGGACAACTAGATACTGTATGAAAAAGAATGAACTCAATAGGTACTTCACCAGAGAAAGTAAGAATGATCACAGAGAAGCATGTGAAAAGATGTTAAACAGAATTTTTTTTTAAAAAAAAGTTAAACACCATCATTAGGAAAATGCACATTACAACCACATTGAGATACCATTTCACAGCTACTAAAATGGCTAAAATCATAAAGACCATACCAAGTGTCACAGAAGATGTGAAGAAACTGGAACCTTAATACATCATGAGAATGTGAAATAAGCCAACCACTTTGGAAATCAGACTGGCAGTTTCTTAAAAAGTTAAACATACACCTACCATATGTAAGATCCAGCCATTTCACTCCTAGGTATTTACCCAAAGGAAAATACAGCTGTACACAGAGACTAGCAATGAAAACTTGGGAGTTAGGCTTTTTATTTCTCTCAGGAAACTTTTTCTCAGGACAAGAGATGCTCTTAATTTAGAAACACTCAAAGTAAAAATCATGCTCCTGACTAAAAATTTCTTGTATGTTCTTTTAGTTGTTTTTCAGACAAAAACCAACCAAAAAGTGATTGGGAAACAATGAAAACACCACTACAATATATGTTTCTGAAATATAAGTATACATTTTAATTTAAGAATATATTTTAAAATCAGTACATGTGTACGCATGACTAACAGACCAAATCCACACCTGTAAGCTTCCAAGAACCATTTACTGTGCTGACAGTAGTAGGGTACAGGCAGAGGGAGAATAAATAATAGTGCTTCGGGTAGCGCAGTAGTGATCAATAGGGTAGGTGAAGAAGGAGCCTCATCGTGGACGCTACGGCAGGAATAACTCCCCAGGACTGACGTGCAAAGTTCCAGGTCTCCACGACAGGAACAGGAACAGCCCAACCCACCAAACAGCCTCCCTACTTGGCTACGAAGTGCAGAGAGTGGAGGGACTCAGGCACAGGGGCGCAGGGATGGGGGAACTGGACCCAGAAGTTCAGACAAGCATGTGTGTTCACACACCACCCCCGACCCACAGCATCACCCCACATGACAAAACTACACGACTGAACAAAGGCGCTCCCAGCCTCCCTGTCACCTCTTTGGCAGTGAGTCAGGCCATCCCAACTTCTGACACACAGACATCTTCATCAGGAGGAAGGCTGTCCTGTGTGGTGGGGACAGGCCTTTAGGTGAGAGCAAAGCTATTGAAGCTGTAGCGTTAATTGAACATCCCTAAACAAAAAAGATGTTAATTGCTAATTGTAAGTGTACAGACAAAAAACTGCTTCATGTCCCATACCCCAAGGATGGACACAGTCATTTTCCTACTCAAAGGTGAAATATAACAAGCCCTTGATCATGCTTCAGCAAGTACAGTTATGGGGCAGGAAAAGAAATTAAGTTCCATATGCTAAAATTTACACTTACTGCTATGAACTAAGTTTTAATGTATTTCTTGAGTCAAAACCAAATGTCTGAAGACGCACTAAGCTTATGACTTTCACCTGTAACTCATTCACTTCTCTAAGTTAGACTCATGGTAATGGAACGTGTCCAGGCTTTCAAGCATCGAAACTGAAGAAATATTAAAGCCACCCTGTATAATTAGGCACAGAAAACTTCAGAGGGGTGACTGATCAGGGCTTCTCAGGACTGGATGTTGGTTGAATTGAGGATTCGGGAAGCAGCATCAGATTTGGAAGCCTTTGAAAGTTCGCGCTGTTGAAAAATAAATAACATCAATGGCAGTACTGCCCCCTCTCATGCATGCCCTGCCCTGGTGAGTAAGCACGAGTGAATGTCAGCACACAGCCCTCTGAGGGCGTCTCTCTAAGATGGTGGGCCCTAGCCCAGCACAGGCTGTGTTAGGAATCCAAGGGAAGGGAATGCTTAGTCACAGACTAAGCAGGTACGTATTTGCCCCTTGATCGCTTTCCTCAGCCAGTCCATTTTGTTAAAACCTCACAGGAGAGAAATCCCTTAGACTTCACCAAGTACCCTGAGTTGTCAAGCTAGATAGGCAACAAATTTTGTTCTTTTGAGCCCTTTATGAAACAACGGGCCAGAGTGTATATCTACCAATCCCTGGGGCTGAGGGCCTGTTAACCTGCTGGTGATTTCATCTCGTGCTGGAGCACATGGTACCAAAGCAGAAGACAAAGCATGGCTGGCCAGTGAGAAAGGACAGGTGTTAGTAGAGGTTAGTCTACTGGCTTCAGTGCTGCCTGGTGGAGCCCACAGCCACACCAGCCCAAACCAGGAGAGCCTGCCTGACTGAGCCAAAGACAGCTATGTGTAAGCACCAAGTGGATGAAGCGGGGCTGGCTGAGCAAACAGGAAGGAGAAAGCTGGACTTTGTGGCCTGCAGTCAGCTAGCCACAGTGACAAGTACCCACTTCTGTAGGTAGAACCACAACAGTCAAGTACTTGATAGGGACTTCTCTGGTAGATCAGTGGTGAAGACAGCTTGAGGTTCAATCCCTGGTTGGGGAACTAAGATCCTACATGCCACACAGCATAGCCAAAATAATAATAAAACAACTCTTAAAAAAAAAAATAACTTGACAAAAGTAAAAGAATATAAAGTGAGCTTCAGAGCTCAAAATGAGCTGTAGCCTTGGGCAGCTGTCACATTCTCTATTACTGCAGCAAGACAGTTGATGCCCTAGGCTTTCACTCAATATCCCCCACAATGGTGAAGGACAGCCTCACCTCTCAATAGTTAGATACTCTGGGAAAAAAGAACACATCACTAAGGAGAGGGCACTGCAGTTAAGTGTTGGTAAAAGTGAAGTAGGTTACTAGGAGCTGAAGAGCACTGTGGGGGAAAAATAACTTTCTTCCAGTGCCTCCTATGTGCTTTAGCAGCTCAGTGTGGTAGAAATAGGCAAAGGCAAAGAAATGAGCATGGGCTAGCTCAGAGCAGACAGAAAGTTGGCAGTGCAGCTCTGAGGGGTTAGTAAGACATATACTCCAGGAAATAATCAGCACACAGGCCAAAAACCTTATAGGCAGCACACAGCTGGGGCTCCCCTCCCCACGTGATAGGGCCTTTCCTTTCTAGCACACTGGAGGCCCTTAATGTCACAACTGGGGAGGGTGGAAATTCTCTGTTGTGAAATAACAGGATAAAAAAACTTTGCCTAACTTTAGATGGGGCTGAGAATCCAAGTCTGAACAAGTTAATCAGCAGGTTAGTCTGTTTAGTCAGTCTGTTGGGAACTTAACCCAGATATTTACTATTTTTAGTATTAGGGATTTAGTATTAGTATTTAGTATTTGTATTAGGGATTCCTGCTTCCTTTGTTAAAAAAAAAAAAAACTTATGATAATACAGCTGAGATTATTGGTTAGTGCAGCCCTGTGCCCACATGGGAATGAAGCCAGCAGATGACAGATCAGCTTGGAAAAGGGACATGGGACATGCAGGGGTTGCCATACAGACCTGAAGCCCAACAGTGGAGCTGTCAGAGAGGGACGGATCCTTCTAAGAACAAAGAATTAAGACAATTACCAAGACTCCACCAAGAGAGCACCAGGGCAGTGATTAGAAAGGTTACCTCCTGCAGCCAGGGAATGGTATTTCTTAAGCAGAAGGATCCAGGTTAAATGTCTGGTTGCTGCTGCCATCTTTCTTCCTGTATACCACCCTTAAACCACCCCCACTTCATGCCATGGTCATGTCAGGAAAGGGATTCTCAGCCTCCAAAGATCTGTCCGAACTAACAGCCTGGGTGCCCCTGGGGAGATACCCCCTCTGCCCCAACTGTGTGCTCCCCAGGGACTGGTAGATACTAGAAAAGGTGAATTACCGCAAACTCAGAATAGGTGCTGGCAACAGAATTAATGCTGAAGTTGCGCCGTGGGGGGGCCGAGTCAGGGTACCCACCGCTGAGGATGCTGCCATTGAGCTCCAGGTTCTCCTTGTTGGCTCCATGCTTGACGGCACGGGGTGTTTTTTTCCCCGAACAGGTGGAAGTGATGACTGGCTGTAGAGAAAAGAAAGATCCTTCAATCCCTTATAATGACTACACATACACAAATTATCAAAGGCTGACAGACACTGTCTTTATTCATGTGTCTGTAATCCTATTCTTCTGGTTTAACAAATACAGATTCCCAATGATCTGCAGAACCCTTATCTTGAGCATGGTCTGTAGAATACTTGAAAGACTGAAGACGTTTTAGCACACACTCCTCACCCCTCTCCTGGGGTGAGAGTTCCTGTCTGCACCTAGTCATCCAATGTCACTGGGCTGGAACCCACATGCAGGGACCTCACACAGGATCACCGAAGACCAGGCTTTCAATGGAGATTTCAGTTTCTCAGCCATCCCAGTGCTTCCCACAACATTAGTCAGGGCTCAGGATGACCATTCTCTCCTCTTCTCTCATTTAGTCTTTGAGAGACTAGTTAGCTTCCATCTGTTAACTCAGCATCTCAATGATAATCGGATACAAGGACCTTAGAAACTGGAACAAGTAGGTGGGGCCTTGTGTGGCTGACCCACACTGACTCCTTTATGTCAGCTCCACCTTAGGCCTGCAGTCCCACCCTCTCCCGGTCCTGCATGACTGACCTTCAACCTACACACAAGGAATGTGCCCAAGCCAGACAAAGTCCCTATCAAGTCTGACCCTTGCCTTCACCTGATACGAAAACTGAAGAATGCCTTTTGTTGAGGCAGGTGATTGGTGGTCTCGTGACCCTGGGAGAAGGAAGACTGCACAGTGCCTATCAGTACAGACGCGCTGCTCCTAGATGTGTCCTACAGATGTGTCTACATCTTAAGCTTTGGCCTCTGTACCCCTTTCAGTGCTTGAGTGCAGATGCAAATGCCTCTGGGTCACTGTCCTCAGATCCTGCCTGTATGTAAATTACCCATAGTAAACTTCATAATTGCACTTTATGAAGCTACCTGCTTTGTTTTTCGGTCTCAAAGCTCCTTCTCAGTCCAGAGGAAAGTATTCAGTATCTCTGCCTCCCAACAGACCCTGGAGTGCATAGGTCGGGCCGGTGTTGCAGATGTGCTTGTACACAGAGCATACTGACCTTGCTGCCAGAAGGTGGAAGTCGAGACACAGGAGAGCGGTAGACTGTCCCCGAAAAGACAGGCCGAATGCTGCTGTTGGCCGTAGCATTGGACATGGTGGTAGTGTTCAGCTAGAACAAGACACAAGATTACTGACGTGAGACAACGTGCTGAGTAACCCATCCTTACACTACAGAGGAGTGAGGACGGGAAGCAGTCTAGAAAAGTGTTCAGTGTTGCATCCAGCAGGTGGAACTATAAAATGGGACAACCATTTTGTTTCGAAAAGTTAAACAGGCAACTATCCTAAGACCCAGCCATGTCACTCTTGGGTATTTACCCAAGAGAAATAAAAGCATATATCCATACAAAGACTTACACATAAATATTTACAGGAGCTTTATTTGTAGTAGCCAGAAAACTAGAAATAAGCTAAATATCCATCAACACAGGCAACTAGATAAGCAAATTGTGGTATATACATCCAGTGGAATACTGTTCAACAATAAAAAGAGTAACCTACTGACATAACACAGATGAAAAAAATCAGACACAGAAGTATACACACTGTGTGATTCTATTTCTACAAAATGTTAGAAAATGCAAATTAATCAATAGTACTGAGCGAACAAAGCTGTAGTTGCCAGGAGCTGTGGGGGATGGGTACAAAAAGCAGAGAATATAAAAGGGCAAAAGGAAACTTTGGGTGTGATGGGTAAAAATTTATAACATGTTCTAAAAATTTCATCACATTATTTTCCTAATAAAAAATTAAGTACCTAATATCAAACAATAGGGAACTAGTTTAATAAATGACAGAATGTCAAAAAAATAGAATATACCAGCTAATAATGAGCATATTTATAGAAAGTTTAATTCTCTGAAAAAGCAGAAATCAAAATTATATATTCTGTGATCTCTGTTTTATGAAAATACACTATTTTAAAAACCTTTTTATAAAAGCAGGAAAAACACCAAATATTCTCATTGGTGCTTCTGGAGTTACACACTATAGGTGATTTTTTAAAAAACATTTTATATGTTATAAAGTATGAGTTGAGGAGCAAAGAGGAAAATAGCACTCCATTTATTAAAGAAAAGGTTTAAAAAAAAGAAGGATGGAAGGAAGGAAAGGACGGACTCCCTGGTTTCCTGCTCTAGAGGTTAAGGAACATTAGCTATTCTATTTGCCAAGCATGAAAGTCTTACTTCACACAGTGCCATGGTCACTTGTTGGAATTACAGAATGAACCTCTGAAGGTTTTCATCATTACAGACTGTTGGCAGCTGCCGGCACCCTGAGTTTAATCCGGGACTCAACATCTGACACACATTAGAGCCCAGCAGCTCAGGCAGCTCCGCGTTACCTTGCGCACTTTGCCTGGAGTGCTGGGTGTCGGTCCTCGCCGCTTGGGTGTTCGCGGAGTACTGCCGTAGAGCATCTCTGTCTCTGTCTGCTTCTTGTTCTTTAGTTGCTATGTGAAAGTCAGGGGCAAGAGTGATAAATCCCAGAAGGAAAACAGCTCTGGGATGGGAGCAGAGGAAGGGCCAAAAGTACAATGCTAAAAGAGCTGCCATGAGCTGCGACTTCTTTAGCCAACCTAGAGCCCTGGCAGGGACTGTGGGCCGCTCCCTCATTGCTCTTCCCCAATTCCCAAGTTGGGTTCACTTACTCGTTCCTGCTTGGCTCTCTCTTTCTCCAGTTGGTGCATCTCCCACTGTTCTGTTACATACTCCATGAATTTCTGCCCATTCACCACAAATGCCTTTGAATGCTCTCGTTCCCACATTTCAATCCTTGCTTTCAACTCCTCTTCCAACTGAGACCAGAAACAAGGACATGTTAATTACATCAAATCTTTGGTGTGAAACCTAAAAGAAATGATTCTCCCAAAGAACGCCTCTTACCCACTCAGAGTATCATTAGCCTGACTTCAGGTAGCTGGACCCATATGGGAACAGGCCAGAGTGGCCAGAAATCAGTCCGAGCATGGTTCATTCATAATACACTTGAAGGTGGGAAAAAGTGAGAACCCAGAGCCTGCCCACTAAAGTTCTGGTGCTGGAAGCTGGAGGCAGCACTGGGGGAACCTGCAACATTAAGCAGGCAGTGTTCACAGAGCAGCACTAGCTAGGCTGCAGCCTGGGATCCACCCTTTACTGGCTCGGAAGAGGTGGGCCAGGTACTTAAGTGCTTAGTCCCTCAGTTTGCTCATCTGTAAAAATGGAAATAATAATACCAACCTCTTAAGGATGTTGTGACAATTAAGTGAATTAATAAATGGAAAGCACTCTAAGACAGTATCTGGCACTTAATTCAATAAATGTTAACTATTATTATTAAAATAGAGAACAGTAATGAAGTCCAAAGCACTTTCTCACAAGGTCACCTTGTGTTATGGGCTCAATTGTGCCCCCTGCCAAATTCATATGCTGATGTCCTAATCCCCAGTACCTCAGAACATGACTTTATTTTAACACAGATGTAATTAAGTTAAAATGAGGTCATAAGGGCGAGTCCTAATCCAACATGACTGCAGCTTTGTAAGAAAATTTAAACATACACACATACAGTAGGAGGACTGTGTGGAGATACAGGGAGAAGATAACTGTGTGGAGGCAGGAAAGAAGCCTCGGAAAACCAGCCCTGCTGACACCTTGATCTCAGACTTCTAGCCTCCAGGACTGAGAAGATGAATTTCTGTTGTTTAACCCACCTAGTCTCTGGTACTCTGTTGTGGCAGTCCTAAAAACATAATAAAACTTGATATTCAGTTATCAAGGAATACTTGAAACTAGCAGAGCCAGCACGTACTTACTATCCTTGCCTAACCTTTGGAAGAGAATACAGTTTGGGGGCAAAATGATTCAAAGCAAGGGATATACAAAAAGTGAGATATTTTGTAGCCATGCACCAAACATTCTCAGCAACAGTATTACCTTAGGGAGTGTTTTTTGGAGCTTGGCTCTCTGCTTTTCCTCTTTTAGAAGATTTCCTCCACGATTTGTAAATCGACTTGGATCTGAAGCTTTTCTCTGTGAAAAACACATTTTAATTAGGCTAAATGCCTGATTCTGCTAGAATCCATGCTCTCATAAATGGATGCATACTTGTAAGGAGACTTCTGAGTTTTCATCCCCACCCACTCTGAGCAGTGAGACATGGTGGCTTTCTAAGGCAGGGAGTGGGGTGTGACTACTCCCGGGGAGATGCAAGGTCAAACACTGGGGTGCAGGAAAACTACTGTTTCCTTTTCCATCTAAAAAGTAAGACAGGCTTTCATATTTACTGCACAATGTCACTGGCTCCTTTCCTTGGTTCAGAGGTCACCAAAGGGAAATGGGGGGTGCGGGGGGACAAGCAGGAGGTCTACACTCAGAGGGCTTGCTGGTGACTCCCCAACTTGCCCACTCCCACTGTATTAAGACAACACAGCTTAAATGTGCTCAGTGAAAGGGTTTACAGATCATGTGATTTTTATTAAATTAACCCTCACAAAATGGACAAAAAATATAAAATGTTAGGCTTCTTATTCTTTTTAACTTTTCTGTTTTTAGTTACGTTCTACAATATATCAGAATAGTAATGTAAGTTTATAATTTATAAATACAAATTAGGTGAATACACTAAAAAACAGGGCAGATAATCAAAAAAGTTTAGAAACAGTCTTGACAATTTGGGGACCAAACTGATAAATTCTATTTCCTTTCCAGGCTGTTTGATTAGTGACTTTCTATAAGCATATCTAAAAGGAATGGTAATTAGTTTCTTATTTTTCCTTAAACATTGCCATGTAAACAAGGGTTGCATATTTGGTTCTTTATTAGCTTTATATATATATATATTTAAATTATATAGTTGATTTACAATATTATATAAGTTTCAGGTGTACAACACAGTGATTCACAATTTGTAAAGGTCATACTCCATTTATAGTTATTATAAAATATTGGCTATGCTCTACAGTGTTCCATGCTGTACAATGTATCCCAGTGGCTTAGTTATTTTATACATAGTAGTTGTACTTCTTAATCCCCTACTCCTGAATAGTCCCGGTTTCCCCCTCCCCACTGGTAACCATTAGTTTGTTTCTATGTCTGTGAGTCTGTTTTTTTGTTATATTATATGTATTAGTTTATTTTCTAGATTCCACATATGAGTGGTATCTTACAATAGTCGTCTTTTTCTCTGAGTTATTTTACTAAGTGTAATACCCTATAGGTCCATCCAAGTTGTTGCCAGTGGCAAAATATTCTTTTTTATGGTTGAGCTCTTGACTTTCACTCCTCCTCCTCCTTGCTTTCTACCAGAAGTAAGGAGGAATGGAGGCCTAGAACACCTGCTTTTAAACAGCTGTGTGATCTCACGCAGTTTTCTCTACTTTTTTTGGGGGGGGGGGGGTTGGTAAATGGTTTTAATGTTTAACAGCAGGCCAGCTGTGGAGGACAAGATCCCCCAAGGCCCCAGCCCTTCTCCCATGATGGCATGGGACCTGTGTGTGCTGGCCAGCCCCGTGCCTGCCCTGACCCTGCGGCCCACCAGTCCTAGGGAGGGTGGGAGAGGAAAGTGGGGAGCCGGGAGTTCAGCCTGGAAAGTTCAGGGAAGCAAACACAGGGGCAAAAATATGGAACGCTTCATGAATTTGCGTGTCATCCTTGCGCAGGGGCCATGCTAATCTTCTCTGTGTCGTTCCAATTTTAGTATATGTGCTGCTGAGGCAAGCACAGTTTTCTCTACTTCTGAGTCCTACTTTCCTGCCTATAAACTTGGAGTTAAACTCTGGATTTGCTAAAGGGCTGTTCCAGCTCTATCAGGACTGGTTGGACCTGAGAATAAATCTCATGAATTTCATGCCTGAGGTGTCTCACTTGCCTCAACCCGATCCCAGCTCTGAACTCTAAATGCTCTAAGGGAACCTATTCATGCTGTCTATCAGAACAAAAGGAATACAGAGTACACAAATGTGCCCCAATAACCAGGCAATTTTCTAAGATAATAGCAAAAGTTTGAACAGTACAGAATGTTAGTTACCCGCCCCTACATCCACTCTTCTCTCCTTCCTTAGAAACAGACCCTGGATTTACCTACGGTAGCAGTTCTCCCAGCCTCGCCAGTAGCTGGTGTGGCATTTAAGTGGCGGTGCTATGAAGAGAGCCTGGGAAAGGCTCTCAGAGGGTGGGGGCAGTGCCTTTTGCGCTCCCGCCTTCACACGCTGTGTGAAACGCTGTGGTGGGAGCTCCAGAACCACCGTGGACCTGAGCTTAGACCCACCCCTCAGCAGTGGAGGAGCTATGAACTGGAGAAGCCTGGGACCCCACAGACTATGGAACGGCTATACCTGCCTTGCACTGCCTACCTCTAGACTTCCTTTATGCAAGAAACTTCAGCCTTATTGAAGGAATTAATTTGGGGTTTTTCTCTTACATGTTTCTAAGCTTGACAAATACAGATGGGTTAGCAGTAAATTACAGATGTAATGATAAAACCTGGTAAACGGCAAAGGAAACAGGCTCTGACTCCACGCAGAGGATGCTTTCTTAACACTACACTGTACTCTAAGGAAAACAGACAAAAAGTAGGGCAGTACCTCAAACTCTAAGAAAAGCCTCCAGCTCTCTTCCCACTTCTGGACACCTTCAAAGAGTTCTTTGTGAACCTCATAGTAGTTTCTTAACCGCACGATCTCGGCATCATGGAGCTGGAGCAGATTTTCTGTGTAGTCCTCTGTAAGATACAGGCCCAGTAGTTTTAAGAAATCCCTCCAGTGTTTAGTATCCCAATTCACTAATCCCTCATCCCCCTAAAATGGAAGCGGAGTTTTCCCCCTGACAGTAAAAGTGATACACAAGTAATTGTATGCTATAGATAATAAAAGCCAGGTTTGTCACCATCAGCCGAAGGACTGGAGACTGACTAAGGTGTAGAATAATATGACTAAGATTCTCAAAACTTCTGTCATCTTTTGCCTTGTCTTACGTTTCTTTCATATTCTTTCTTTTCATGCTGCCCAATAGAGGGCTGAGTCACAGAAAATGTCCAGAAATGTGGAATTCAGTAAAGACAGCAGCATCTTTATATTCAGTTCAGACCAGAATTCCATTGGGCTCTTGGGGGCATACTCCTGGGCTCAAAAGTGGGCTCTGCCGTTGACCTGCTGTGTGTCTCTGGGTTAAGCTGTGCAACATTTATGTGCCTCAGTGTCCTTCCTCATCCCTTAACATGAGTATTAAGTGAGATAATCCTGTTAAGAGTCTGACTTTGCACCTGGCAGCAGAGTAAGCATCTGATAAACATGAGCTTCACACCTACAGGCAGTCCACAGAGTTATGCTGCTTCAGAGATCCCTCATTTCCCAATAGCATTTGCAAATGCTTATTTGAACAGGAATGGCAATTTATGCTGAATGGCTTGGAAATGTATGCCTCTGTTCCAGAGGAAATACTTCCCAGTGAATGTCTGCATGTAAAACACAAGTGAGCAGCCACATGAAGAGCGACACTTCTATACGAACCAGAGTAGTAAGCAGCGAAAGCTTGTCTCTGCTCCTGGCTATAAAAACACCTGTCCCAGTACTGAGCCACCTCCACTCGGATTGCCTCAATCACTTTCTTCATGTTTTGCATTTTCAGTTCTTCCAACCGATCCACTTCTAATTGCAGCTAAAACAAAAAGACCTGTTAAAAGTGCTTGTCATATTTGTATATTTATGTAAATTTGCAAAATATTTTCCCTCTTTTTAATAAAGTGAAGTGAAAGTTGCTCAGTTGCGTCCAACTCTTTGCGACCCCATGGACTACAGTCCATGGAATTCTCCAGGCCAGAATACTGGAGTGGGTAGCCTTTCCCTTTTCCAGGGGATCTTCCCAACCCAGGGATAGAACCCAGGTCTCCCACATTGTAGGCAGATTCTTTACCAGCTGAGCCACAAGGAAAGCCCTTTTTAATAAAATTACAACACAAAACCACAGTGGCAAGTCAACACTCTATAACAATGATATCCTAGGAGCCAGAAATCTAAGAAACATACACAAAAAATAACAGATGATCAGGCTACTGCCACCCTTTTCTGATGCTTGTCTTAAAAACAGGCTCACTCAGGATTTCCTTGATGGTCTAGTGGCTAAGACTCTGCGCTCCCAATGCAGGGGGCCCAGGTTCAATCCCTGGTCAGGGAACTAGATCCTGCATGAAACTAAGACCTGATGCAGCCAAATAAATAAATGTTAAAAAAAGAAAGAAAAAAAACAGGTTCACGCAAGGCAGAAGCTGGTCAAGACATCAGTGAGTGCTCATGCTCAGTCGCTCAGTTGTCTGTAACTCTTTGCGACTCCATGGACTACGTAGCCCGCCAGGCTCCTCTGTCCATGGGATTTCCCAGGCAAGAATACCAGACTGGGTTGCCACTTCCTATTCCAAGGGATCTTCCTGACCCAGGGATTGAACCCACATCTCCTGCACTGGCAGGTGGATTCTTTACCACTGAGCCACTAGGGAAGCCCCAGAGATATCACACTTGACACCAAAAAGCTGACCCAGTGCCCTTAGGGTTTCTTACCGCTTTCCGGACCTTGGCCTTCGACCCAGTCATAACCGTGGCCACAGCTTCTCTTTCTTCTGCAGGTATTTGCAACCTATCCCAGAGCTCTCGTATCTGAGCACGCAGCCCCTCACACACTGCTTCATTTTGTGATTTTCGCACTTCCAGCTGTAGCAAGGAAAGCCAGTGGTTACAGCAATGACAGCAGCAGAGAGAAAGCCCTCTGGCTTCCCACAAAGATACATCTTTACCCCCATGGAGAAGAAGTCCTTTCACAAGACTGTGAAGAGCTTTTTCATGACTTCTGAAAACAAACTATAAGGCTGTCATTATGGTAGTAGGGTCTCAGATCTCCAAAATTAGGATTTAAATTTTAACTAAAAAAAAAAATTTTTTTTTCAGTCAAACACTAATTCAAATATCTTAGTTTTTCACCCAAATCCTGAATTTCATATTCTTAGAACCACATATAAATTAAGGTTTTTGTTTAAAAAAAATATTAAAGGTTGTATTTCATATAATACTCTCTTTATCTTAAAGGAAAAAACCGCAAGTTTTTTTTTCCCCCAAATTGCTGGATACTGTGGAGATCCCAGGCCATAATCTGAGCAACATTACCTGCCGGAGCAACTTCTGTAGTGTTGCAATATTTTCCAGAGATAAACAGAAGGCTTCTTCATCTTCACACACCACGTCTCTTTCAAAGCTTGTGTCTGGCGTGTGCTCTAATTCCTCCATACACAGTATGATCTGTCTCTTTATGTTAACAAACTCCTCACGCCTAGATGCCTATGAAAGAAGATGATTATAAGATACCTGGAGGAAAGTCAAATGACTTCTAGGACATATGAATGTTGACATAAAGCTATGACAAACCTAGACAGAATATTAAAAAACAAAGATATCACTTTGTTGACAAAGGTCCATATAATCAAAGCTATGGTCTTTCCAGTAGTCATGTACGGGTATGAGAGTTGGACTATAAAGGATGAGAACCGAAGAATTGATGCTTTTACACTGTGGTGCTGGAGAAGACTCTTGGGACTGCAAGATCAAACTACTCAATCCTAAAGGATATCAGTCCTGAATATTCATTGGAAGGACTGATGCTGAAACTGAAGCTCCTAATATTTTGGCCACTTGATGCAAAGAGCCGATTCATTGGAAAAGACCCTGATGCTGGGAAAAATTGAAGGCAGGAGGAGAAGGGGGCGACAGAGGATGAGATGGTTACACAGCATCACTGACTCAATGAACATGAATTTGAACAAACTGCAGGAAATACTGCAGGACAGGGAAGCCTGGCGTGCTGCAGTCCATGGGGTCACAAAGAGTTACACGCTACTTGGCAAACTGAACAGAAACACCAATGTTAGCATACTTTTGTTTCCCTCAAAGTTGCCACGTGTTGTCTAAACTGGTTCAGCTCTTCTAAGCTGGGAACTGAGGTGCTGTCGATTTCATAATGGGGCATGCAAAGAATTTCACACAGTTCTTGATCTTGTTCTTGAAGAATTTTCAGTTCTTGTTTTCTTTCCTTTTTCTGTTTCCTCCTCAGTTCCACCTGAGTGCGCAAATCCTTTTCTAGTTGCAAGATGGTTGTCTCTCCTTCTTCCTGTAGGAGACAATGTACCACTGTTAAGGTGCCAAGTGGATTTCTTCAGAGGAGGAGAAAGACGACGAAAAAAAAAGACTAGGATGACAGACTTTTAGTTAAACTTACAAATAAGTTAACTTATTTGTTAACCTAACAGAATATGGCACAGAGAGGGCCCCCTAACAAGGTTCCCCAATAAGGAAAGGTGCCAGGGCAATTTTACCAGAGGTAAAAATGGTTGAAAACCTTGCTTTGAGTTAGCTATGGTTATTTAGCTCCTAACTAAATGTTTATCCCAATAGTCCTAAGAACATCATTTAACCATCCCAATAATCAAAGGTTATCACTTAACCAATAAAAATCCATTTTGTACTCCTTGCTCTACTCCTGATAAGCAGAAGAAAAAAGTGGCAGTTATATGTCCTATAAATTTTATTCAACATTAAACTAGGAATTGTCATATAATTTAAGGGAGATATACTACTGAATACCTAACTTCTCATCCAATTTCATATCAAAAGTTAAAAAAAAAAAAAAAGACTAAAGAAGGAATCTCAAAAAACAACAAAATTCTGTACAGCAATTATCCTTCAATTAAAAAATAAAAAGGACTCTCTGTTCAAAATCAATGTATTTATGCCATTTGTGTTGATATCCAAGTCTGCCTGATTGCTCACGGCTACAAGATATTAATTATCCTTAACTCTTTAAACACAGTGTCCTCCTCCGAGGCTGCCTCCATCTAGATCCCCAGGCAGTTCTTTCTGTAACAGGGAGAGGGGCCTGAGACCTTACTGGCACCACATCAGCCCCCTGTGTGCTGTCCCTGCACCCACCTCTATTCCAGTTACCTTCCCAACCCTCACATTTGTCTTCACTTTCACGATCCCAACACTGATTTTACTGGTTCTAACCAGGGCAATGTTTCGGGGTCCCTCTGTCATTGACGTCATGCTTGCTGGTGTCTGCGTTCATGTCTGACTCGTGCTGGAGCACGGGACAGCAAACTCTCAGCAAGAAACACAGATGAGCATCCCTGGGTTTGACCTCACTCTCCTGATATTCCTACTATGGAAATACTTCTTCTCACGTGGCCACTCTAGCTGGTTCAGTGGTGTGCAGCTTTCAAGTATGAAAAAATCCACAAAGGCAGGTTTTGGGGGTAACTTTCCCTTATATGACTCATCACTTTTGTTTCTTAAGTAGCTCTTCACCTTCATGCATTGGAGAAGGAAATGGCAACCCACTCCAGTGTTCTTGCCTGGAGAATCCCAGGGACGGGGGAGCGTGGTGGGCTGCCGTCTATGGGGTCGCACAGAGTCAGACACGACTGAAGCGACTTAGCAGCAGCAGCAGCTCTTTTCATTTTCTTTCAAAGAAAGAATGGAATGATATCATCTATTCCTCTTTTAACTAAGCTCAGAGTTAAAAAAATTTTTATGTCCTACTAATTGATAGGAATAGGAAATTTGTTTTTGACTAAAACATTGCAACACTTAGGTGTTTCACCTCTCAACAGGGCAACTTATTTATATAAGTGAAAAAATGGCTTTGCTGGAACCAAGTAACTAGGCAACATGTTCTACCCATTTCTTATGTCCAGTATCAGCCCTACAAGGAAACTTTCCACCTGGAGCTCCAAATCAAAGTTTTTCCCTAAGTCTCAGACCCAAACAGGATCCCCTGACACCCTGCCACATACATGAAAAGGCTCGACATTTAACTCGCTGCACAGAGTATTCAGCTCTTTTTGACAGACGGCTATGCTTTTGATAAGTCTTTCCTTCAGGCTTTCCTCTTCAGCAATCATCATATCCAGGAGGTCCTATGAGAGAGAAAACAGTCCTATAAAACTTTTGGGTTTTCCCCCATTAACGTCAAACAACACTAAAAACCTCACAGTTTCAAAATTTTAAGAAAGGACTTAAAAAAAACCAGGACTTCCCTGGTGGTCCGGTGGTTAAGACTCCATACTCCCAGTGCAGAGGACCCAGGTTCAATCCTTGGTCCGGGAACTAGGATCCCCATGGCTTGGCCAAAACAAACATGCAAACAAAACCACGAGGAGCCTGTGACACCCTAGCGTTGCTTCTATATGCTATTTTAGATGAGACACCAACGTCCTTACCCCCGTCCCACTGCAGAGAGGCCAGTGCTACTAAACTCACCTTGATGTGCTTCTTTACAACCTCAGTTCTTTGTAACCGCTGGTCCTCTGGAATGCCAATCAATTCCCATATTTCCCGAAGGTGATTCAGGGCTTTCTGGAGACATACTATGGACTCCTCTGCCAGCACCTCACTAAAAAGCAAAAGAGAAGCCAGCTACCTGAGCCACTGCCTCCAGTCTAAAAACTGTATTTACAGAAACTAAAACTAGTTTCTCAGTGGGCTCAAGGCTAAAAAAATTGGAAATAAGCATTCAACTTAATTCATCTTTAACTAGTCCCCTATCCTTCCCCCCACAAACACCACAACCCTGGAAAAGCAAAATCCAGTATCATGTTACATTGTAGAAATCCAGTCTTACACTGTGTAAATTCAATCTTTTGAATAATATTCAGAATCTGGACTTCAATCGATGATTCTATCTACGGCAGTATAGTATGGAAAAACAGACAAAAATGTCAGCTCCTATAAAACAGCTCGAAGTTTATTGCAAATTTGTTATTCATCTTTTTCCCTTCCAGTTTTATTAAGCTATAATTAATATACAGCACTGTATAAGTTTAAGGTATACAGCACAATGACTTGATTTATATACATCATGAAGTGTTACCATAATAAGTTTAGTAAACATCTATCATTTCATATAGGTAAAATATTAAAGAAATTTAAAAATTATTTTTCTTACGACTAGAACTCAGTATTACTCTTTAACAACTTTAATAAATAACACACAGTGGTGCCAATTATATTGATCATGTACATTACATCCCTATTACTTATGTTAAAACTGATTTATCTGGACTTCTGTGGTGGTCCATTGGTTAAAAATCTGATTGCCAATACAGGGGAGATGGGTTTGGTCCCTGCTCTGGAAGGATTCCACATGCCATGGGGCAACTTAGTCTGTGCACCACAACTACTGAGCCCATGCACCCCAGAGCCCGCACTTTGCAACAGAGAAGCCACTGCAATGAGAAGTCTGTGCACTGCAATTAGAGAGTAGCCCCAGCTCACAGCAACTAGAGAAAGCCCACGTAGCAACAAAGACCCAATATAGCCAAAAATACATTAATGAAATACAAATTTTTTAAAATCCTGACTTATCTTATAACCTTCTGACTGCCCTCATCCAATTCTTCCTTCCCCCTACCCCCAGACTGGTAAGCTAAAACTAATCTCTTTTTCTCTGAACTTGCTTGTTTCTGAAATATAATTGACCTATCAGTTCAACTCAGTTGCTCAGTCCTGTCCAACTCTTTGCGACTCCATGAATTGCAGCACACCAGGCCTCCCTGTCCATAACCCCCGGAGTTCACTCAGACTCACGTCCATCGAGTCAGTGATGCCATCCAGCCGTCTCATCCTCTGTCGTCTCCTTCTCCTCCTGCCCCCAATCCCTCCCAGCATCAAGTCTTTTCCAATGAGTCAACTCTTCGCATGAGGTGGCCAAAGTACTGGAGTTTCAGCTTTAGCATCATTCCTTCCAAAGAAATCCCAGGACTGATCTCCTTCAGAATGGACTGGTTGGATCTCCTTGCAGTCCAAGGGACTCTCAAGAGTCTTCTCCAACACCACAGTTCAAAAGCATCCATTCTTCAGCGCTCAGCCTTCTTCACAGTCCAACTCTCACATCCATACATGACCACTGGAAAAACCATAGCCTTGACTAAACGGACCTTTGTTGGTAAAGTAATGTCTCTTCTTTTGAATATGCTATCTAGGTTGGTCATAACTTTCCTTCCAAGGAGTAAACGTCTTTTAATTTCATGGCTGCAGTCACCATCTGCAGTGATTTTGGAGCCCCCCAAAATAAAGTCTGACACTGTTTCCACTGTTTCCCCATCTATTTCCCATGAAGTGATGGGACCGGATGCCATGATCTTCGTTTTCTGAATGTTGAGCTTTAAGCCAACTTTTTCACTCTCTACTTTCACTTTCATCAAGAGGCTTTTTAGTTCCTCTTCACTTTCTGCCATAAGGGTGATATCATCTGCATATCTGAGGTTATTGATATTTCTCCCAGCAATCTTGATTCCAGCTTGTGTTTCTTCTAGTCCAGCGTTTCTCATGATGTACTCTGCATATAAGTTAAATAAGCAGGGTGACAATATACAGCCTTGACGTACTCCTTTTCCTATTTGGAACCAGTCTGTTGTTCCATGTCCGGTTCTAACTGTTGCTTCCTGACCTGCATACAGATTTCTCAAGAGGCAGGTCAGGTGGTCTGGTATTCCCATCTCTTTCAGAATTTTCCACAGTTTATTGTGATCCACACAGTCAAAGGCTTTGGCATAGTCAACAAAGCAGAAATAGATGTTTTTCTGGAACTCTCTGGCTTTTCCCATGATCCAGTGGATGTTGGCAATTTGATCTCTGGTTCCTCTGCCTTTTCTAAAACCAGCTTGAACATCGGGTAGTTCACGGTTCACGTATTGCTGAAACCTGGCTTGGAGAATTTTGAGCATTACTTTACTAGCATTACTTTACTAGTGAGATGAGAGCAATTGTGCGGTAGTTTGAGCATTCTTTGGCATTGCCTTTCTTTGGGATTGGAATGAAAACTGACCTTTTCCAGTCCTGTGGCCACTGCTGAGTTTTCCAAATTTGCTGGCATATTGAGTGCAGCACTTTCAAAGCATCATCTTTCAGGACTACTGGAATCTGGAATTCCATCACCATCTACTGGAATTCCATCACCTCCACTAGCTTTGTTCGTAGTGATGCTTTCTAAGGCCCACCTGACTTCACATTCCAGGATGTCTGGCTCTAGCACTATGTTAGTTGCTGCTAGAGCACAGAGTGAATATTAGTGAACACATTTCTATACATTTCAAACTTATCACCAGAATAAGTCTAGCTACAATAGGTCACCATACAAGATATTACCTAATTCTTGACTACATTCTGCACACTATCCATCTCATACCTGTAACTCATTTATTTTGTAACTGGAAGTTTGTATTTTTCTTTTTTTTAATTTGGCTGCACTGGGTCTGTGTTGCTGTGGGATCTTCATTGCTGCCTGCAGGATCTTTTCATTGTGGCATATGGGATCTCAGTTCCCTGACCAGGAATCAAACCCACATCCCCTGAATTGCAAGGCAGATTCTTAACCACTGGACGGCCAGGGAAGTCCCTGATAGTTCTATATTTAATTTTTTGAGAGATCGCCAACTGTTTTTCCATAGTGGCTACTCCATTTACATCCCCACCAACAGTGCACAAGGGTTCCCTTTTCCCAGTATCCTTGCCAATTCATGTTATCTGTTATCTTTAATAAAAGTGATTCTGACAGTTGTGAGGTGAATATTTCATTGTGGTTCTGATCTGCATTTCCCTTTTGATTAGTGATGTTAAGCATCTTTTCATGTGCCCGTTGACCATCTGTATGTCTTCCTTGGAAAAATGTCTATTCAGATCCTCTACCCATTTTTAGTTAAGGGTGTTTGTTTTCTTAATGTTGAGTTGTGTACATTCTTTATATATTTTGGATACTAACCCCTGATCAGTGTTGATGAGTATATAGAAAAGCCAGAACTTTTACACACTACTGGTTGGAGTGAATTAGTACACCACCTTGAGACTGTTGGCAGTATCTGCTACAGTTAAACTCTGGATGTGCTTTGCTACCAGTCAGCCAGGAGGCCTGGAACAAGTCACTGAAGCTTTTCTGTGCAAGAAATGAGGCTAGAGGCTCTCACTGGCCCCCTCTCTGTTACAGCATATTCAGGGTTTCTAAATCACCAGCCTAGATCTCCAGGAACATCAGTTTCTCCATAGTTTTAATATACTTATTTCCAAGACATTTTTCTAGCCAAGAAATCCCAATGTAAAGGTTTCCTGTTCTAGTTGCAGAAAAGCTTTTGCACAGATACTAGCTGCCTATACCAGATGGCAATATCAATAACACACATAATAAAGAGTGTTTAAAAGAATTTACTGGGACTTCCTTGGTGGTCCAGTGGTTAAGAATCTGCCTGCCAATGCAGGAGACATGGGTTCAGTTCCTGCTCTGGGAAGATTCCACATGCCTGGGGCAACTAAGCCTATGCGTCACCACCACTGAGCTCATACTCTAGAGCCTGTGCTCTGCAACAAGAGAAGACACTGCAATAAGAAGTCCAGGCACTGTGTACACAGCAACTAGAGAAACAGCCACAAAGACCCAGCACAGCCAAAAATTAATTAATAAAAAAAAAATGAAAACCTACAGAATGGGAGAAAATATTTGCAAATGATGTGACAGACAAGGGCTTAATCTCCAAAATACACAAACAGCTCATACAACAATAAAAAAAAGAGGAACAACCCAATCAAAAAATGCACAGAAGACCTTAATAGACATTTACCCAAAGAAGACATACAGATGGCCAGTAGGCACATGAAAAGATTCTCAGCATCACTAATTAGTAGAGAAATGCAAATCAAAACCATAATGAGGTACCACCTCATAACTGGTCAGAACAGCCATCATTAAAAGTCTACAAACAACAAACGCTGGAGAAGATGTGAAGAGAACCCTCCTACCCCACTGGAGGGAATGTAAGTTGGTGCTGCCTCTATGGAGAACAGTTTGGAGGTTCCTCAAAAAAAAAAAAATGGAGTTGCCATATGATCCAGCAATTCTACTCCTGGGCACATACCCAGACTAAACTATAATTTGAAAATACATGCATCCCTAGTGTTCACAGCACTGCTATTTACAATAGTGGGAAACAACCTAAATGTCCATCAACAGACGAATGGATAAAGAAGGTGTGGTGTGTATATATATTATATACATATATATATATGTGTGTGTGTATATATATATATATACACATTGTCTATATATACAATGGAATATTACTCAGCCATAAGAAAGAAAATAATGCCATTTGCAGCAACACAAATGGACCTAGAGAGATTATCATAAGTGAAGTAAATCAGAAAGACAGACAAATACCACATGCTATCAAGAATCTCGGAGAAGGCAGTGGCACCCCACTCCAGCCTGGAAAATCCCATGGATGGAGGAGCCTGGTAGGCTGCAGGCCATGGGGTCGCTAAGAGTCAGAAACGACTGAGCGACTTCACTTTCACTTTTCACTTTCATGCACTGGAGAAGGAAATGGCAGCCCACTCCAGTGTTCTTGCCTGGAGAATCCCAGGGACAGGGGAGCCTGGTGGGCTGCCGTCTATGGGGCCGCACAGAGTCGGACATGACTGAAGCGACTTAGCAGCAGCATCAAGAATCTAAAATGTGACACAAGACAGACTCAAAGATATAGAGAACCTATTTGCGGTTGCCAAGGGAGAAGGAAGGATTGGGAGTTTGGGATTAGCAGATTCAAATTATATAGCACACAGAACTATATTCAATACCCTGGGAATAAACCATAATGGAAAAGAATATATTTATAACTGAATCACTTTGCTATACAGCAGAAATTAACACAACATTGTAAATCAATTGTATTTCAATAAAACTTTAAAAGTAAATTAAAAGCATAAAAAATGTAAAAAAAATTATCATGGTACAATTATGTACTGCCTTGCTAATTGGATTCAGGTAATTCCTGAAAAGGTGCAAATTTGAGATTTTTTTCTTATACTACATCATTTGAAAAACTGAGGGTGCTTACAAGAATATCATTCAAGAATACAGAGGTTGAAAGGGGCCAATTTTTCCAGTCTGGAGACTCTTAAGTCACTAGCCCAGAAGATATCCTAAATGGCCCTTTAAATGATTTCCTACCTTCTGGCAGCGTTCCACTGATCTACCGCCTATTTTTTTTTTCTAAATAGCCCTCTAGAAAAGCTTGTTAAGCTCCTCTGTACAATCTGCTTCAGAAATCAAGCCAATAGTTAATTCAGTGACCATTCTGATAACCATATTTTTCAGGCGTATTTCTCATAGTCTTCTTTAAATATGAATACTTGAAACCAGATTACCTGAAATTCTGGTTTTGTTAGCATAGTAATTCCAGTTGTTAGATCTGTCAGGCTGGAACCAAAGTTAATTGATAACTTTTCCTTCCCCATCATTCACTTTCTTGAAAGCAGTAGATGCCTGAACAATCCAAAAACTGCTAATGGACTGGGGAGTAAGAGTCTTCTGTAAAATGTCATTTAAAATTTTACCAGTCTTCAGAATGTGTCATTAGCTGAAATACAGAGCAGCTTAACTGTGCTCTCTTTTAAATAAGAAGTTATTTGTCATCCACAACCTGACACCCAACATTTGTCTTCCAGTGGTACCAGTGATTTGTACTCCATTCCCATTCTCCCAAGGACAAGTATTTGAAAAAGAACCTTCAGAATCAGTAACCATGGAAGGAAGAGCCTTACAAAGCCATACATTAACCAGTTTGACCAATAACTACGAATTATTTAATAATGAATTATCACAATGGTTCATTCACTACTTTCAGAAAATAAGGTTAACATCTGTATCACTTTTAACACAAAAATCCTAGCCCTGGCATTGTTTTCATTTTAGTGATGAGCAAACTGACATTCAACATCATTGCCCAAAGTTACAAGGCCGGTAAGAGGCGGAGTGATGAGTCTGGTCGCAATTTCAATTCGGACACCCCTTCCCGCCCACCCCCCTTCTCCCTCAATGCCTGAAAAGTTGCTAAAACGACCGGACAAGTATTCCTTAATTGGGAGTTTTCTGAACTTGCAAGAAAACCAAGCTATGTTTCCAATTCGAGTAAAGTATTAACACTGCAACCCTGAGACACTGAAATGCAACGCTAAATTTGAAACCTGACAGCTTTATTGAAACCCTAACCACAAAAAACTCAGGACATACATAAAACAAGCCGTCGGTTCCAATAAGCAGCACCTGAGACGCTAGGCGGGCGGAGAGGGTGGGGCTCCCGGACTCCAGCTCCGACGCCGCGGGCCCGACCGCCCTCCCCACCTCGCCGCTGATCCCGGGCCCCTGCGCTCGGCCCACTCGGGGCGGCTGGACCTGCGGGGGCCGGAGGCCGCCGGGGAAAGGGTGCGTCAGGTCTGGCCTCCCCGCCGCCAGCAGCCCGCGGCCCTCGCCCTGGCTCACAGCTTCCCAGCGGAGCCCGGCCGCTCCCGGCCTCACTCGGGCGCGGCTGACAGGACGCCCCGACCCCGGGTGGAGGGTGGCCCCTCGGACCCCGCACCGCCCCGCACCCAGAAGGGGAGTCGCTCCCTCCCGCGCCCCCTCGACGCCCCCCACATGCACCTTCTCCTCATGACGGACGCTCCAAGCGGGCGGGCGTCTAGGCCCCCGACCTTCTCCACGCGGGCCGATCGCAGCAACCCCCGGCAAGCACCAGCGGCGTCTCCAGCTCGCAGCTGCGCGAGCCGTTAGCCCTCGGCAGAATTTCAAACCGAACCGGAGGCGGTATAAGCCCCGCGATTGGTGCCCCGTCCCGTCGCTCCTCGAGAAGCCCCGCCCTCACCCCGCCCACCGGCGCGCCGCGGTTTGGGGCGGGGGGGCCTGCGCACAGGGCGCGGTTTTCAAAGGGCGCGTCTCTGCCTAGAGACCGCCGAGTCTCCCGGTCTCCCTGGCTTGGTGCGTTTAAAACGCCTTGCCGCCCTCGGCCGGCCGGGTGACGAGAGCAGGAGTCACAGAAAAGCCTGGCGCCTTAATATCTTTCCCTCGCTCTTTCAGGCAGCAGTCCTGAAGACCGAGCTTTGGTAGCCGTTTCCCCAGATAGAGGAAAGCAGGACCTAAAGGGGAGAGGGAGGGACGTTGGACCTTGCTCTCCGGCCGGTGCTTTTCTAGTGATCTCATTTAATCTTCTCAACCATCCTGCTTTTGTTGTTCATTGGAGAAGGAAATGGCAACCCACTCCAGTGTTCTTGCCTGGAGAATCCCAGGGACGGGGGAGCCTGGTGGGCTGCCGTCTATGGGGTCGCCCAGAGTCGGACATGACTGAAGCGACTTAGCAGCAGCAGCAGTCGCTAAGTAGTGTACGACTCTGCGACCCCAATGGACTGTGGCCTGCCAGGCTTCTCTGTCCATGGGATCCAACCTGCCTCTCCAGCACTGGCAGGCGGATCCGTTACCACTGAACCACCTGGGAAGCCCAACCATCCTGCTAGGTAAACACCCCCGTTCTACAGAAGGAAGTATCTCTAAATTAAGGTTTGTGATTTCCCAGGTAACGATTGGTATATAAATGAGATTACCTGGATCGTGGTTTTCTTTAAAACTACATGGGTTTATATAATTGTCCCGTGAAAAATTAAAGACTCAAAACTCGACAAAGTTGCTTGCAGCTGTGTGCTGTGCTCACTTGAGTGTGTCCGACTCTCTGCTACCACATGGAATGTAGCCTGCTAGGCTCCTCTGTCTGTAGGGATTCTCCAGGCAAGAATACTGTAGTGGGTTTCCATGCCCTCCTCCAGGGGATCTTCCCAGCTCAGGGATTGAACCCAGTTCTCCAGCATTGAAGGCAGATTCTTTACTATCTGAGCCACCAGGGAAGCACTTAATGCTTACATATCACTTTTTCATGGTTGTGTAATATATGGTCGTGTAGATTCATGAAATTCAACTCTTTTACAGTTGATGAATATTTAGGTGTCATTTGTATAAATAATTGTTTTCATACCTCAATCTCAGCATCTTGCATTCTTTCTTAGGGTTAGTTCCTAGAAGTGTAATTACTTTATGCTCCCTCTTCAGACAGGTTGTATTTATTAATTTGCCCTCACCACCAAGGCATCCTCGCTGGAAGAATACCTTCCTTAAACTCAGCAGCATGGAGTACTGCTGTCATTGTGACATTGCTTTGCTTGATAAGAATAGTTGCTTGCTTGATAATAACGGAAATTGCACATTTCCCCCATGTTTATTGGCCAACAGTGGTGTCTGTGAATTCTCTTCATTTGCCTTTTCCCTGAAAGAAAAGTAAAGGATGCTTGTTTGCTTAACCTTCATGACTGTTTTTTTTCACTTTCAGAAGAACTTCACTGCCGTTTTCAACGTCCTTTAACTTGTTAGCTGTGCGCCAAACATTCGCACCACTGGGTGGCCTACAGGCACCACTCTTGCTCTCTTTGTTGATCAAGTTGAGAGTTTTCCAGAAAGCATCAAAAACTTGTGATCTTCAGACAGGTGGCCAGGGTTGTAAGTTTCCAGAGATAAGACCATTTTGCTATCATGTGCTTTACACTAGTTCTGAAGCTAACAAAGTCATAGAACCGTTGGAAGATAATTCAGGGCATATACTCAGCATGTAAAATGCTTTGAAATGTATGTATACAGAAGGATCATATTATAGCCCTAGTGAACTGCACTGTCCTAGAATTTAAGTGCAATGCACTGCCACCGTTTATTCACTTGGCCATAGTTTGTTTTTCTGACTGTGTAATTCTTTTTACAAACTAACAGTCCTGTCAGCAGTGTCTTTGATCTTGCACACTAGTTTGGTGTAACACTGTCAAGCTTCTAGCTGGATACTTGAGGTATGCATTTTCCTTGGAATTTCAACATAGCATTGTCATTTTCCTGTGGAAAGAATACTTTTGATGACCTAACAACACAGGTTTGGGTCTTCTTTTTTTTTTTTTAATATTTATTTATTTGGCTGCGTTGGGTTTCAGTTGACAGACACGGGATCTTTCATTCTGGCATAACTCTAGTTATGCGCATTTAGTTGCTCTGAGGTATGTAGGATCTTGGTTCCCTGACCAAGGATTGAACCTGTATCCCCTGCATTGCAGGGCGGACTCTTAACCACTGGACCACCAGGGAAGTCCCTGGATCTTTCTTTTAAGAAGTGGCAGCACTGTGGATTGGGGAACAGACTGGAGGCGAAGTAAATGGAAGGGACAGTTTTGCAAAAAGCCCGGGTCAAAACAAGTACATCTGCCATGGGGATGGTGAAGAGAAATGATCTAGAAGCATTTAGAAATAATAGGTAGGGGGACCAGCTGAATGTGGTGGATAAAAAGAAAAAAAAAAAATCTAAGGTCAAGGATATAATTTCTTGCATGAACAAAACTAGGGCAGATGATGAGAATGTCAATTAGGGAAACAGGAAGAGGGGCAGGTTTAGGGGCCCCACGTGGAGACATGAAGCTCAGCTTGAGAGTTTATTTTAGATGTGCTGAATTTCAACTGCCCATGGAATGGTCATGTTGGAAATAATAGCGTGAAGTTCAGCAGTGAGACAAAAGCTTGGGATGGGCAAGCGGATAACAACAAAAGACAGTGAAGGAGATGGCAACAAAGGAGGATCCACAGACAGAGGAAACAAAAGAGATGGAAATACAGCCTAGGAGACTCAGGAGGACAAAATTATCATGGAAGCCTTACAAGAAGGAAAAGTGGATTAACAGTGAGATCAAGTTAGAAGACAACCACTAATAGATGGTGGTTAGAGTTCACCATTTTCAAAGGGTGAAGGGAAAGAGAGGCCCTTAGAATTAGCACTTACAGGGGCACTAGTGGCCTTTAGAGGAGCACAGTGCCTAAAACTGCTCTAAAGGGGGACACAATCTTTCCTTCTGCAATAAGAAACCGAAGGCTTAAAATTCAAGTGCCTCCTTATGTTGAAACAACAGCAAACTCATTTTTCCTAAAATACAATGAGTCACAGAATTTTAGAATTGGAAGGGTGCTTACTGATCATCTAATCCCTGTTTTATGATTAAGGAAAGTGAATTACAGGGCAAGTTTCAAGGAAGAAACAGAACAGGCCCAGAGAAACTACCCAGTCCCAGCCGTGGAGCACACAAAGCTGCTATATAAAGCCCCCTCTACCTCCCCCCGATAAACTGTGGAAGTGCCTGTCCAGAACTAAACATAATACGTTGAGAGTAGAGGCTTTATTTACAGTGATACTCAAAGAGGATTTAGAAAAAGATCCTCCTTATCTTATTAGCAGGGGCTGTACTTCATGAACAAAAAAAAACATCCTGGGGGCAGGAGGTGAACTCTCTCCTCAGGTTCTCTAGATCCCAAGTGAGTTCCCTGCCCCCCAGCTCTTAGGAGGGTGGTTGGTAGACATCTTCTTAGCAGCTGCGAGTCAGACTCCTGCATCCCACTGAGGAACACGTCCAGGGAAGACATCAACACTGGCAGGGAAAATTTCAGGCTTTCACCTCGCTCATGGCCTCCATGAGGCGGGCACTGTTGGTGACTGCTGTCGTCAGAAAAATGAACCTGTACCCTAAGGAGTAAAAGCGCCATGAAACGTGACCAAGGGCAGATTTGAGCCCCCGACACCAGCCATGTGGGGCCCCTCCAGTTCCACAGCCGGGCTGGGTCAGAGCACCAGTCTGTAGTCACAGGTGCACCAGCACCACACTCTCGGGCCCAGCAACTTGCCATGCTGGGTGGAACAGGGCTCCCTGCTGTTCGGCCCCCAGCAAGATGGCAGCAGGTGGTACCCAGAGGCCTGTAAAGAAGCCTTTCTGAGGTCTCTGCCCTTGGCCCCCCAGATCCCATGGAGGCCTGTTCTCACCTTTCTCTCTGCCCAGGAACCGGAGGGCTGAGATCTCAGAGAACGTGCAGCCACCCAAGAACACCACCAAGATGAGGCGCAGGGACTCGCTGGAGGCCTTGTCGTCCTTGGTCATGTCTGCAAAGACCGGACCAGCCTCGGCTCTTCACTGGCCACGCAGGCTCGTACTGGGTGGTGCCTCGCGCCCTCCCCTTGTCTCACCCGCCCCCACTGGGCAAGGAAGGCCATGCACCTGTGAAGGCCAGCTCACTGCAGTTGAGCAGCCGCACCACTTCGTCCAGGCCCTGCCAGCCCCGCCGCTCCAGCACCTGGGAAGGCACAAGCG
This sequence comes from Bos indicus, assembly GCF_029378745.1. Lineage (NCBI taxonomy): Eukaryota > Metazoa > Chordata > Mammalia > Artiodactyla > Bovidae > Bos > Bos indicus. The sequence continues at coordinate 21,954,948 of NC_091780.1, read as the reverse complement.
CTAGTTTCAAGTCCAGCGGCAGCCAGACTGTCACGTTTCTTGCTAGCTGCTCGGGTAGTTACAAGCTGGGCCAGGCCAGGGACGAAGAGAAAGCAGAGAGCATGAAGTGTGAATGAGAGGGGGCCACATTCTCACCTGCTCGATGATTCGGCAGCTGAGGGGCACGTATGCACCGCTGAACACGTACGCCATGTCACGCGGCACTTTCAGGTCATACTCGCCATCCACGCGTGGGATCTGGAGGGTAAAGGGGAACACAGGAGGCGAGTGGCAACTCGGCCTTCCAGTCCTTTACCGAGTCAGAGAAAAGTGGTGTACCCCTAAGAGCAGTTGTTACTTCAACTAAAGGGAGAAGCAGCAATAGCCTTGCGGGGGCGGGGAAAGACTCCATAATCAAAGATGGAAGCTGTTCAGTACCTGCCAGTTCTGCTGAATGAGGGCCCGTGTGCCCTGGCAAGAGTGCCCCTTTGTGACCCTCCAGCAGCGACATGGGACACGCCTGTCACTGAAGCGGCACTTGGCACATTCTCTGGTACTCATAGGTATGTGTTACATGTTTACTAAATGAATGAACCTTTGTGTCTTGTCTCATTATTAAATTAAACTCATGCTATAATGCTACCAAACAAAAGAATCTTTTTCCTTTAATTTTTAGTTTTTGGCTGCATTTTGGTAGCATGTGGGAACTTAGCTCTCTGACCAGGGACTGAACCCACACCTCTGCTTTAGAAGCATGGAGTCTGAACCACTGAACCACCAGGGAAGTTCCCAAACAAAAGGATCTTTATAAAAACAAAGTAACAGAAAGGGTTTTGTGGGCTCAAAGTACTCCACAAAGGACTGAACCCACTGCCTCCCCTAGCCACTCCTGATCCACATACCAAATTCAGCTTCTTACTGATGGCTCGGAAATTGCTTCTCTTGGCCAGGGAACTGAAGGCATCAGTAATCTTTCCTGGGAAAGAAATCTGTGCTGGGTTTTATCTAAGGTTTATGGATTAAATTTATGCTGCCGTGGGTGATACCATTCAGGAAGTGACAGGACCGCCTCTCCTCAAAGAGCAGGACCTATCACACCTGAAGACCCTCCTCAAAGCAGATCACCTACAGTTCCCTGAAACCCATCAAGACATGCACGACCTTTCTCTCCCCACCCACAGTCTTCCTCCTTCTATAGGGCACCAGCCCTCTACTGAATGCAATCTACAGGGTGAGCTACAGTTTACTGGTTAAGGGTGTGGCCTTTGGAGTCAAACCTGACTGACTGAGGGGCCCTGAACAAGTCACTTAACCTCCCTCTGCCTCGGTTTCCACATGTGTAAAATGGAGATAATACAACTTACCATGGAGAAGGTTTGGGAGGATTACATGAAAAAGTGTATCTAAAAGGCTTAGCACATCAGTGTTTACTAACTGGAAGCTGTTCTAACAGGAAAGCAGAAGGAGTGGTGGTAAGGGCAGTGACAGTAAGGAATTGCCTTCTCCTCCCTCAGCTCATTCTCTCCTTGGCCAGCATGCTCCGCCTGTTGAGAGAAGAGGCACCAAGGGCCAGGGGGGGCAGAAGGGGCTACCTGTGCTCCCTGCTCACCTGCGGCCTTGTCCGTCACCAGCTTGCTCACTTTACTCTCCACGGCCGTGAGGGTGTCTCCCGGGGCCTGCTCTGTTAGGAGCCCAGCTCGCCGCAGGTTGAAGAAGGTCAGCAGGTGCTCGGGGCCATAGCTCTGAACAAAATGCAATTCAGCTCTCTACCAAGCATCCACCAAGGGCCTAGCCCTGTGAGGTGATACGGAGGTGGGCGAGAGGAGGATTATGTGTTCTGTGTCCTGAGAAGCCCACACTTGTTTGTGGGGAAGAATTTTTTTTTTTTTCAATTGGGGGATAACTGCTTTACAGTGCTGTGCTGGGGAAGTCACATCGGAAATAACCAAATACCAAACAGACAATAAAAGCAGCACGAAACAATTAAAGAACACAGAAAATTATGGATGGGAAGAGGTGGGGAAGGCTTCACAGAGGAGGCAGGACTTCAGAAGGACCTGGAAGGAAAGCTGTATAGATGCCTCATAAGGAGCTGAAGTGAGAGTCCAAGGCCAAGAACTCACCACTGGTTCCAACAGCTGAACTGTTCAAATTCCCTCCCGCACTAGCCACATAAAGCGGGGAGCAGAGTGAAATGAGGGCGGTGGGAAGGGTGTCTGTGCTGGGAGGGAGGCCGCATGGGAACAGAAGGGTAACCAGGACTGGAAAGGGGCTATTTCTTCTTCAACTCTTTCAAAAATGTCCACCAAATTCCCTCAAGAACACATTCTCCTGGCCTTACCTGCAGGTACTGGGTTTTCAGGGATCGGTAATCCTTGGGGATCAAACCTGAGGGTAAGAAAGGTAAAGGTTCAGGAGCCAGTTGAGGTGTCCTAACGTGTACAGCCAAACCCACCAATCAACAAACCCTCCTCCCCGCAGGAAAAAAACACAAACCCTAATGAGGAGGATGTTCAAGCTGGTTTTAGAAAAGGCAGAGGAATCAGAGATCAAATTGCCAACATCCTCTGGATCATGGGAAAAGCAAGAGAGTTCCAGAAAAACATCTATTTCTGCTTTATTGACTATGCCAAAGCCTTTGACTGTGTGGATCACAATAAACTGTGGAAAATTCTGAAATAGATGGGAATACCAGACCACCTGACCTGCCTCTTGAGAAATCTGTATACAGGTCAGGAAGCAACAGTTAGAACTGGACATGGAACAACAGACTGGTTCCAAGTAGGAAAAGGAGTACGTCAAGGCTGTATATTGTCACCCTGCTTGTTTAACTTATATGCAGAGTACATCATGAGAAACGCTGGGCTGGAAGAAGCACAAGCTGGAATCAAGATTGCCGGGAGAAATATTAATCACCTCAGATATGCAGATGACACCACCCTGATGGCAGAAAGTGAAGAGGAACTAAAAAGCCTCTTGATGAAAGTGAAACAGAAGAGTGAAAAAGTTGGCTTAAAGCTCAACAGTCAGAAAACTAAGATCATGGCATCTGGTCCCATCACTTCATGGGAAATAGATGGGGAAAACAGTGGAAACAGTGTCAGACTTTATTTTTTTAGGCTCCAAAATCACTGCAGGTGGTGATTGCATCCATGAAATTAAAAGATGCTTACTCCTTGGAAGGAAAGTTATGACCAGCCTAGATAGCATATTCAAAAGCAGAGACATTACTTTGCCAACAAAAGTCCATATAGTCAAGGCTATGGTTTTTCCAGTGGTCATGTATGGATGTGAGAGTTGGACTGTGAAGAAAGCTGAGCACTGAAGAATTGATGCTGTTGAACTGTGGTGTTGGAGAAGACTCTTGAGAGTCCCTTGGACTGCAAGGAGATCCAACCAGTCCATCCTAAAGGAGATCAGTCCTGGGTGTTCATTGGAAGGACTGATGCTGAAGCTGAAACTCCAATACTTTGGCCACCTCATGAGAAGAGCTGACTCACTGGAAAAGACCCTGATACTGGGAGGGACTGGGGGCAGGAGGAGAAGGGGATGACAGAGGATGAGATGGCTGGATGGCATCACCGACTCGATTGGCATGAGTCTGGGTGAACTCCAGGAGTTGGTGATGGACAGGGAGGCCTGCCGTGCTGCGATTCATGGGGTCACAAAGAGTCGGACATGACTGCACAACCGAACTGAACTGAGTGAGAAGGAAGGAGTTGGACTTGATATTAACTTTGCATCCTGTGTAGTCAATTCTAAATTGACTCCTCAACTGAAGCCTGCTTTTTGAAAGATAAAGCCTGGATCTGAGGGTTCCAAGAAAGAGCCCTGGAGAAGGGATACTGACAAATGCCAATTTCATCCATGGGGGTCGGGGAGGGGAATGCAAGCACAGGGAGAAGGGCCTTCCTGTGTGTGTTTCCCTGGCTAGGGGCCAGTCCTTCCAGGAATTGCTTAACAGCAAGTGAGGAATGGGAGAAGTGTCCACATGGGTTCCCAAAGTGCAACAGGGAACTCTTAGATATAAGAGGAAATGGGCTTCCAACTACAATAAAGGGGATTTAGAATAAGCAAATGACTTCTTTGGGTAAAAGCAACCTTAAAGAATATTTGCTGAGACTTTGCTGGTGGTCCAGTGGTTAGGAACGCACCTGCCAATGCAGGGGGCATACGCTGTGAAGCAAGTAAGCCCGTGTGCCACAACAAGAGCACCCTGCGGCAACAAAGACCCAGTGCAGCCAAAAATAAACAAATTTTAAAAATATTTGTAAACTGGAAGACTTCAAAACTCAGAACAGTTTGCCATGAAAAGCTGCAGAATCCGAGCTTCTAAAATGCTTATGAAATTGGTTTTTCCTGAACTGTATCTTGATTATGAAATCGTGTTGAGGGTAGGAGGCCAGATGGAATAATGAGAGACATGCTGCTCAGCTCTGCCCTTGACAGTCCTACGATGGGACAGGCCTTATTGCAGAGAAGAGGACGAGATGCAGACCTCCTTAGGGCCGGAACAATAAATCACCTTAATGACCTGGGGATGTTTCACCCCAAACAAAAACCTGCTTTATTACAGGGGATAGAATCCATGAGATTACAGGGGAATGTTGTCTGCTAGGACATTTCTTTCTTTCAAAATGACTTTTTCTGTCCCTAAGGTACAGCTTTTCAACCTATGGTCCCTGGGACTCACCATTCTCCGTGATGGACAAAAGGCACATAAGACGGAGGCTTTCTATGGGTGACACCTGCACAGGAAGAAAGTCAGGGGGAATTCGAGTTTTGTAACACGCGTTCTCTCTTCTTCCTCTGCTTGGGCCCCACCGCTCCCCACTCCCCGCTCCGCGCCGCCCCGCCTCACCTGCCGGTCTATGTGCTCTTCAATGTAGCTGGTGCTCTCCCGGATGTTGAACCCCTCCAGCAGCGCTGCAAGGAATCAGAGGAGAGCCTGTTACTGGGGGAGTGGCTCAGCTTGTTGCCATCTATGCTAACGGGCATCTGTCTCTCCATCTCTTTCTCCATCCTTTTTGGGGTGGGTTAAGGGGCCCCCAGAACTTCTAGCAGGAGCCAGCACTGGACAGTGCCAAAGAGCATCTTTTCAGGGTGGGCTGGGGCTGGGAGTCCAGGAAGCGGAAGCAGGAGAGGTAGCCAAGTCACCATGCTCAGTCTTGATGAGCTCCTGGAAGTCCTGCTTGGTTTTCTTCTTCATGATGGATTCACAGGCCCCGATATCTGCAGACGGGACAAAAGGGGAGCTGACACATTCCTGTTTCTGGAAGGAGGTCTCTTTACTGTTCAGGAGAATAAAAACTTCCTCAAGCAAAGTGCAGGAGCACTTCTTCCCATTTCGGGGCAAATAAGAGCACTATTCGGGACTTCCTTGGTGGACTAGTGGCTAACACTCCCAACACAGGGGAGCCCAGGTTCAACCCTTGGTCAGGGAACTAGATCCCACATGCCGCAATAAGGTCAGTACAGCCAAATAAATAAATAATTTTTTAAAAAAGCAACCAGAAACACTGATATTATTAAAATAATTTTTTTTTTTTTAAAAAGCACTATTTGATACATGAATGGGATCTCCTCCCAGAGGCAGAGCTCCTCTGCAGCCCTCCCCTCACCCTGGCCTCAAGCTGAAACATACGGAGGCTCAGCAGGCGGTGCTCCTGTTTCAGCCCCTTGAGCTCCTGGGACACAAAGTTCTTCATCTGCTTGATGTCCATGCCTCTCCGGCGCTGTGGGGACATGCCGGAGAGGTCAGGCCTTCTGCCCTCACACAGGAGTGACCACTGCCCACCCGCAGGTCCCCCCATAACCCCCGCCCCATAGTAGCATCAGGGGCGTCAGCAGCAGCAGCCTGGGGAGCCACCGAGGGAACAGACAGAGGCCCCAGGTGGGAGCCTCACATCATACTGGGCCTGCAGGTTCCGGGCCTTCTGGCTCAGGAAGCCGAAGACATTGGAGAAGTGCTCGTTCCGGATCTCATTAAACACCTGTGAGGGGAATGCGACAGGAACAGATGACTGCACAGACTCAGACCTCCCGTCTTCCTGCCTCCTCCGCGCAGCGACAGCACAGGGCGCGCGCTCAGCGGTTCTAGCAGAGAAAGCTGAGCCGATTTCGATGAGGATGTGTCAGATCCCTGCTGTGTGCCCTGGGGTGCCCTCTCAGCTGGCGGGATGGTCGATGAGGATGTGTCAGATCCCTGCTGTGTGCCCTGGGGTGCCCTCTCAGCTGGCGGGATGGCCCTCCCTCCAGGGACTCGGCCTCCCCTCCCAGCACGGGGGCCCGCAGCCTCGTGGTGGCAGCAGCCCGGGAAATCGTCTGCGGGCATCTGCGTGCTCACCTTGTCCTCGGCATTGAGCAGCACCTTCAGGCTCTTGTCAGAGGACGTGACTTCCGGGCCAAAGTCAACACTCCCTTTAAGAACAGAGGGGACAGCTCTGAGGATCTCCAAGGAGCCTTCCTTCCCCACCCTTTCCTGAACTGCCATGAAAGGTGTCCCCAGGACTTCCCCTGGCAGTCCAGTGGTTAGAGCTCTGGTTGGGTCCACTGCCAGGGCCTGGGTTCGATCTCTGGTCAGGCAACTAAGATCCCACATGCAAGGCAAAAAAAAAATGAGTTAAAGGTCCCCCAAACTATCTGGGGACTTCCCTGGTGGCCCATGGAGTAGGAAATGGCTACCCACTCCAGTATCCTTGCCTGGAAAATTGCATGGACAGAGGAGCCTGGCAGGCTACAGCCCATGGGGTTGCAAAGAGTCGGACATGACTGAGCACACAGTGGTGGCTCAGTGGTAAAGAATCCACCTGCTGGTGCAGGAGATACGGGTTCGATCCCTGATCCAGGAGGATTCCCTAGAAGAGGAAATGGCAACCCACTCCAGAATTCTTGCTTGGGAAATCCCATAGACAGAGAAGTCTGGTGGGCTACAGTCCACGCGGTCATAAAGGAGTCGGACTTTGCAACAAAACCACAACAAACCATCTGGAAGCCAGCACTTCACTCTGAGTCCTCCCCAAGGGAGGCCCAAGGAGTCGAGCACACCCCTGTCTCGCCGAAATGCCACTTACCACACTTGATGCGGAAGGTGTCATCCACCAGGCCCTCGTAAACCACCTGGGAGCAAAGTGCCGTCACGAAGTCCACGTCTGAAATCGAGATCCCCGACCGTGAGGGTCTTCCTCGACTCAGCCTACCACCCAGTTAGCTCAGTGTCCATGGGGCCCAAGTGCCCACGCCCTCCCTCCCCCAGGTCAATGCTGGCATTCACAGCCACCGCTGGAGGATTCCAACTGTGCCACCGTGTCTGCTATATTTCCGATATTCCCATGTCTTCTCGGGTCCATGAAGAGAGGAGCGCTGAGCACAGCTCACCTCTGTCCAGGAGAAAGATATGTCCAATTTCTGGCCTTCGGCCCTTGGTTTCACCATCCTCCTCCTCTTCCAGTCTCTTCCACAGTTCATACGACATCTGCTAGGGCCCAGCACGTCCTCAGTCTTGAGTCCAGGTCCCTTCTGCAGCCCCACACTTATAGAACCCAACCCGTTCCATGCAATCCTTCTCCTTGACCCCAAGGAACATCTGTTCCCATCCCTCCCCATCCTTCCCCACAGCAGTGAAAGAATCTCACTGCCCCCAAATATTTAGGAATGCTACCCAGGGGTGTCCTGCTGTTCTGTTAGCCACATGAGTTCTCTGCTCTGGGGACCTCTTCTGGGGCAACAAAAGCCTATACATCACATCACAGATGCCCTCGAATAATCCTTAGTGGGCAGAAAATGGGTGAAATATGGGCATCTGAGCAACAGAACTGCTCACCTTGGCACACCTGCCGATTCCATAGCAGTTGGGGAAGGGTCCATACAGGGTGCTGAGGAGGTGCAAAGCTTGCGCCAGAGTGTTGATCCAACGCTGATCTCCTTCCTGCAGGGACCACGTGGGCCACAAAGCTATAGATCAACCTGACAGATTCATCTGGAAAGGGGCGAGGCCTAGAAGCCCCGGAGCAGAAGGGCAGGGTCTCGGCAATGCTTCGGAAGGTTCATTTTCATTGGCCCCAAAGGAAGCCTTGTGAATATCAGTCAGCAGCATTCCACCTCCAAATCAGTATCACTCATGATACATGAGATGAGCTGGAAGAAGGTTGAATCCATAGCCCACAGGACCCCATGTTTGTCCCCACTCATTGATGCCAAGACCCGAGTGCCCTGCACTCACCAGGAAGTAGTCCCTAAAAAACTCTGGTAGTTCCATGCTCAACAGATCCACATCAAGAGGCAAGAGAGAGAAGGCCCATTCATCACAGCTCACATCTGTGGGTACAGAGAGCATCAGCCTTCCTGCCAAAGGCACGAGGCTCCACATGAAGAGGGAAGGCCCACTGCAGTCGTGCGAGACTTCCCGAGGGCCTGCCCCACTGCCTCAGGTACTGCACTAAGCACGGGATGCTCAGAGATGAGTAAGATACAGTCTCTGCCCGGAAGGGGCTCACAGGCTGATAAGGAAAGGATGTGCGTGTGTAACAGCCTGTAATACAATGTGATAAGTGATGTGTTTCCATTAGAGTGCCGACCAAGAGTGCCGATGAAACACTTATTTATCTATGCATCATCTGACAGCACTGACTGAAAGCTGCGCACGTACAGGCACTAGGGTAGGGGACACTGGGGACACGCTCCTAACTTCTGCAGCTTACAGTCAAGTGGGAGGGCGCACAGCCGACAAACAGGATTCCAGTTGCAGGCTCCAAAGAGGAAACAGCAACCTAAGAGTGCAAACAGCTCAAGGATCTAACCCCAACTACGGATATAAGACTTCCCTAAAGAAGTGACATTTAGGCTTAGAATTCAAGTATGATTCAGGTAAGCAAAGAAGCTGTAGGGTGAGGAATATTCTAGGCAACGGGAACAGATGTGTGAAGTCCCCATGGCTGGAGGGCGGTGACTCAGGAGAGAGGAGCACACGTGATGAGTCTAAAGGGCAGGAAGGGGCCAGACCACGGAGGTGCAGGAGGCCACACTGAGGGCGCTGGGCTTTATTCCGAGCAGGATTTCCTGCAGGAAGGACTGGGGACCAGGTCTGTGTTGCACACAGAGGAGGGAAGGCACACGGTGTCCTTGTGGGGGTCTTGGGAGGGAAGGAAGAGAGCACGGGTGATTTCCAACCACACCCCCCAGGATCCCTTCCATACTCTCCCACTCGTGGTCTAAGCTGGGGTCCTTCTTCCCACTCTAAGGACACTCTCCTCCTGCCAGGCCAATGGGAATGAGACAGCGAGCGAAAAGGAGGAGATACGGCAGGGGGCAACCCTCAGGGCCTTCTCCCACACATCCTCCCCCTTCCACTCACACCCATCTCCTCTCACCTCCATAGACGCCCTCTTCCTCAAGCACCATCTCGCACGCATAAAACTGAAAGACAAGGGGAGCTGATTAGTAACCCCCTTCTCTGTTCTTTCCATTTCTCTGGATTCCTCTGTGGTCACTGATGAGGACCACAGTTACTGAATCCAGTGAAAAAGACAGGAGAACCCAGACTTTTAGATCTAGAAAGGACCACTGGAATCATCCGGCCTAACACTGTTTCCTTTCCATCCATTTTATCTATTTATTAAGTCAATTGCTCTTTTCTCCTTGACTGACTGGAAAAGCTTTACAAAGGAGAGAGTATTCAGCTGTCACGGAAGGGTGAGTGCCACAGGTAGAGCTCGGAAAAGGGTGTGACGGTACTATAGATACAGAGGAGGAGGAGCAGGTGGAGGTAAAGAGCAGTGGGGCGGAGAGGGGAAGGAAGGAGCTCTGCTTAGGACATGTCCATGGGACCTCTGCAGACACCAGGGGGAGGTCTGGACAGACAGCCTTGGGGTTCATGGCACATACATTACATTTAAACTAGGTAGTTTGTTCAAAAGAACACAAAGAAGAGAGCTAAGGACAAGACTCTAGGGCACGAAAATTCAGAGTACACAGTCCAGGACCTTCCAGAGAAGACCAAGACAGAATCCACAGAGGCGGGAACAGAGAAACTAGCGCCTCTAAATAGCACCTCTAAAGGCAGAGGTTCAAGGAAGAATGGGCAGCCATCTCCAACACCAGAGATGTTAGGTAGAAGAGCCTGACACAGACATCACTGGGTTTGTGAAGAATTATCCGCTACCACTGCTTCTGCTTCCTCACACCCACCTTCATCTTTTTATCTAGATGCCCTAGATCTCTGTGGTCAAATCCAGTGATGTCTGTGTCAGGCTCCCAATGCAGGGGGCCCAGGTTCGATCCCTGGTCAAGGATCTGGATCCCACACACATCAACTACAGATGCAGCATGCCACAACCAAGACCGTGCCCAGCCAGATAAATAAAAACTGAAATCGGGGGCGGTCCTAAGATGGCGGAGGAATAGGATGGGGAGACCACTTTCTCCCCCACAAATTCATCAAAAGAACATTTCAATGCTGAGTAAATTCCACAAAACAACTTCTGAATGTGGGCAGAGGACATCAGGCACCCGGAAAAGCAGCCCATTGTCTTTGAAAGGAGGTAGGAAAAAATATAAAAGATAAAAAGAGAGACAAAAGAGGTAGGGATGGAGATTCATCCCAGGAAGGGAGTCTTAAAATAGAGAGAAGTTTCCAAACACCAGAAAACACTCTCACTGGCGAGTCTGTGGCGAGCCTTGGAACCTCAGAAGGCAACATAACTGAGAGGAAAAATAAATAAATAATTAAAACCACAGATTACATGCCCAACGGTAACTCCCAGTGGAGAAGCAGCGCAGACACCAGCATCCGCCACTAGCAAGCAGGGGCTGGGCAGGGAGGCACTGGCTGCATTGCTTAGAGTAAGGACGGGGCCTGAATGCCCCGAGGACAATCTGAAGGAACTAACTTGAGATAGCAAACCAGAATGTGGGACAGCTATCCTGCAAAAAGCCCTAACCTAAGACACCTGGCAGGCCCGCTCATAGAACAAAGGACTGAGCAGAGCAAGCTGGCTGTTGACTGGGCCATCCCCCGCCGGAGACAGGCAGGCGAGGGCAGCCAGAGCCGGAAGGGGGCAATTGCGGCCCGAGAGAGGCATCCTCTACCAAACTGCAAGCACGCTTCATTGCTAAGCAAGACTTCTCTGGATTCTGGACATCCGCCTGGGAAGGTACACCCAGAAAACCGAGCAGCAGGGACAGGGGAGGCAATAAGTCGCAGCGACCGCGCTCGCCAAGCACCTGGGCACAAAACGCAGTCCCAACAGACTGCGCCTCTGAGGACTACCCGAGTACCTGAACCCCAGCGGCTTAGATCTGGGAAGTGCATGAAACCCAGGGCCGGCCTCAGACAGTTCCCGGCAGAGCAACCTACAGCCTAAGCGGTGTAGACAGGGAAAGCACACACGCCGTGAGCGGGGGCAGGCCCTGTGTGGCCGAGACACTGCTAGACGCGCCAGTGTTATTTGTTTGCAGTGTCCCTCCCTCCCCACAGCACGACTGAACAAGTGAGCCTACAAAAGTGTCCACCACCGCCCCGCTGTGCCAGGGCGGAAATTAGACACTGAAGAGACCAGCAAACAGAAGAAGCTAAAACAGAGAGACCCTCCTTGGGAGTGACAGGTACAATAGATTAAAACCCTGTAGTTAGCACTGACTACATAGGAAGGGGCCTATAGACCTTGAGAAGTATAAGCCAGATCAAGGAACTATCTGAAAATGAACTGACCCCACACTGTCCACAACAACACCAGAGAAAGTCCTAGATATATTTTTACTATTATCATTCTTTAAATTAAAAAAAAAATTTTTTTTTTAATTTTTAAGTCCTCCATTACTCCTTTAATTTTCACTTTTATAACCTATTACTTTGAAAAAAAAAAGACCCTATTTTTTTAAAGCAAACTTCATATATATATATATTTTATAATTTTTGACTTTGTTTTTTTCTTTAATATTATATTTTTGAGACTCCAACCTCTAATCTAGATTTTTAATGTTTGCTTTTTGGTATATGTTATCAATTTTGTACCTTTAAGAACCCAACCTTCAGTACCCATTTTTACTTGGGAGCGAGATTACTGGCTTGACTGCTCTCTCCTGCTTTGGACTCTCCTTTTTCTCCACCAGGTTGCCTCCATCTCCTCCCTCCCCTTTCTCTTCTCTACCCAACTCTGTGAATCTCTTTGTGTGTTCCAGGCTGTGGAGAACACTTAGGGAACTGATTACTGGCTGGATCTCTCTCCTTTTGAATTCCCCTTTTATCCTCCTGGCCACCTCTGTCTCCTTCCTTCCTCTTCTCTTCTATATGTAACTCCATGAACATCTCTGAGGATCCAGACTGTGGAGACCACATAGGGAAGTGATTACTGGCCAGCTTGCTCTCTCCCCTTTTGATTCTCCCTCTTCTCCTGGCCACCTCTATCTCCCTCCTCCCTCTTCTCTTCTCCATGTAACTCTGTGAACCTCTCTGGGTGTCCCTCACTGTGGAGAAACTTTTCATCTTTAACCTAGATGTTTTATCATCAGTGTTGTATAGATGGAGAAGTCTTGAGGCTACTGTAAGAATAATACTGAAAACCAGAGGCAGAAGGCTTAAGTCCAAATCCTGAGAACACCAGAGAACTCCTGACTCCAGGGAACATTAATCAATAGGAGCTCATCAAACGCCTCCATACCTACACTGAAACCAAGCACCTCCCAAGGGCCAACAAGTTCCAGAGCAAGACATACCATGCAAATTCTCCAGCAACACAGGAACATAGCCCTGAGCTTCAATATACAGGCTGCCCAAAATCACACCAAACCCACTGACATCTCATAACTCATTACTGGACACTTCATTGCACTCCAGAGAGAAGAAATCCAGCTCCACCCACCAGAACACCGACACAAGCTTCCCTAACCAGAAAACCTTGACAAGCCACCCATCCAACCCCACCCACAGAGAGGAAAAGAGAACTCCACAAACTGCCAGAATACAGAAAGGCCACCCCAAACACAGCAATATAAACAAGATGAAAAGGCAGAGAAATACCCAGCAGGTAAAGGAACAGGATAAATGCCCAGCAAACCAAACAAAAGAGGAAGAGACAGGGAATCTACCTGATAAAGAATTCTGAATAATGATAGTGAGAATGATCCAAAATCTTGGAAACAAAATGGAGTTACAGATAAATAGCCTGGAGATAAGGATCAATGCAAAAGGTTTAACAAGGACCTAGAAGAAATAAAAAAGCGTCAATATATAATGAATAATGCAATAAATGACATAAAAAACACTCTGGAGGGAACCAACAGTAGAATAACAGAAGCAGAAGATGGGATAAGTGAGGTAGAAGATAGAATGGTAGAAATAAATGAAGCAGAGAGGAAAAAAGAAAAACGAATTAAAAGAAATGAGGACAATCTCAGAGACCTCTGGGACAATGTTAAATGCCCCAACATTTGAATCATAGGAGTCCCAGAAGAAGACAAAAAGAAAGACCATGAGAAAATACTTGAGGAGATAGCAGTTGAAAACTTCCCTAAAATGGGGGAGGAAATAATCACCCAAGTCCAAGAAACCCAGAGAGTCCCAAACAGGATAAACCCTAGGCAAAACACCCCAAGACAATATTAATCAAATTAACAAAGATCAAACACAAAGAATAAATATTAAAAGCAGCAAGGGAAAAACAACAAATAACACACAAGGGGATTCCCATAAGGATAACAGCTGATCTTTCAGTAGAAACTCTTCAGGCCAGGAGGGAATGGCAGGACATACTTAAAGTGATGAAAGAAAATAACCTACAGCCCAGATTACTGTACCCAGCAAGGATCTCATTCAAATATGAAGGAGAAATCAAAAGCTTTACAGACAAGCAAAAGCTGAGAGAATTTAGCGCCACCAAACCAGCTCTCCAACAAATGCTAAAGGATCTTCTCTACACAGGAAACACAGAAAGGGTGTATAAACTCGAACCCAAAACAATAAAGTAAATGGCAATGGGATCACACTTATCAATAATTACCTTACATGTAAATGGGTTGAATGCCCCAACCAAAAGACAAAGACTGCCTAAATGGATACAAAAACAAGACCCCTATATATGCTGTCTACAAGAGACCCACCTCAAAACAGGGGACACATACAGATGGAAAGTAAAGGGCTGGAAAAAGATATTCCACGCAAATAGAGACCAAAAGAAAGCAGGCGTAGCAATACTCATATCAGATAAAATAGACTTTAAAACAAAGGCTGTGAAAAGAGACAAAGAAGGACACTACATAATAATCAAAGGATTTATCCAATAAGATATAACAATTATAAATAAATATGCACCCAACATAGGAGCACCACAATATATAAAGCAAATGCTAACAAGTATGAAAGGGGAAATTAACAATAACACAATAATAGTGGGAGACTTCAATACCCCATTCACACCTATGGATAGATCAACTAAACAGAAAATTAACACGGAAACAAACTTTAAATGATACAATAGACCAGTTAGACCTAATTGATATCTATAGGACATTTCACCCCAAAACAATGAATTTCACCTTTTTCTCAAGTGCACATGGAGCCTTCTCCAGGATAGATCACATCCTGGGCCATAAATCTAGCCTTGGTAAATTCAAATAAATTGAAATCCTTGCAAGCATCTTTTCTGACCACAATACAGTAAGATTAGTTGTCAATTACAGGAGAAACACTACTAAAAATGCCAACATATGGAGGCTGAACAACACACTGCTGAATAACCAACAAATCACAGAAGAAATCAAAATATGCATAGAAATGAATGAAAATGAAAACACAACAACCCAAAACCTGTGGGACACTGTAAAAAGCAGTGCTAAGGGGAAGGTTCATAGGAATACAGGCATACCTCAAGAAACAAGAAAAAAGTCAAATAAATAACTTAACTCTACACCTAAAGCAACTAGAAACAGAAGAAATGAAGAACCCCAGGGTTAGTAGAAGGGAAGATCTTAAAAATTAGGGCAGAAATAAATGCAAAAGAAACAAAAGAGACCATAGCAAAAATCAACAAAGCCAAAAGCTGGTTCTTTGAGAAGATAAATAAAATTGACAAACCATTAGCCAGACTCATCAAGAAACAAAGGGAGAAAAATCAAATCAATAAAATTAGAAATGAAAATGGAGAGATCACAACAGACAACACAGAAATACAAAGGATCATAAGAGACTACTATCAGCAACTATATGCCAATAAAATGGACAACTTGGAAGAAATGGACAAATTCTTAGAAAAGTACAACTTTCCAAAACTGAACCAGGAAGAAATAGAAAATCTTAACAGACCCATCACAAGCACAGAAATTGAAACTGTAATCAGAAATCTTCCATCAAACAAAAGCCCAGGACCAGGCGGCTTCACAACTGAATTCTACCAAAAATTTAGAGAAGAGCTAACACCTATCCTACTCAAACTCCTGCAGAAAATTGCAGAGGAAGGTAAACTTCCAAACTCATTCTATGAGGCCACCATCACCCTAATACCAAAACCTGACAAAGATGCCACAAAAAAAGAAAACTACAGGCCAATACCACTGATGAACATAGATGCAAAAATCCTTAACAAAATTCTAGCAAACAGAATCCAACAATACATTTAAAAGATCATACATCATGACCAGGTGGGCTTTATCCCAGGGATGCAAGGATTCTTCAATATCTGCAAATCAATCAATGTAATACACCACATTAACAAATTGAAAAATAAAAGCCATATGATTATCTCAATAGATGCAGAGAAAGCCTTTGACAAAATTCAACATCCATTTATGATAAAAACCCTCCAGAAAGCAGGAATAGAAGGAACATACCTCAACATAATAAAAGCTATATATGACAAACCCACAGCAAACATTATCCTCAATGGTGAAAAATTGAAAGCATTTCCTCTAAAGTCAGGAACAAGACAAGTGTGCCCACTCTCCCTACTACTATTTAACATAGTTTTGGAAATTTTGGCGACAGCAATCAGAGCAGAAAAACAAATAAAAGGAATCCAGATTGGAAAAGAAGAAGTAAAACTCTCACTGTTTGCAGATGACATGATCCTTTACATAGAAAACCCTAAAGACTCCACCAGAACATTACTAGAGCTAATCAATGAATATAGTAAAGTTGCAGGATACAAAATCAACACACAGAAATCCCTTGCATTCCTATACACTAATAATGAGAAAATAGAAAGAGAAATTAAGGAAACAATTCCATTCACCATTGCAATGAAAAGAATAAAATACTTAGGAATATATCTACCTAAAGAAACTAAAGACCTATATATAGAAAACTATAAAACACTGGTGAAAGAAATCAAAGAGGACACTAATAGATGGAGAAATATACCATGTTCATGGATCGGAAGAATCAATATAGTGAAAATGAGTATACTACCCAGAGCAATCTATAGATTCAATGCAATCCCTATCAAGCTACCAACGGTATTTTTCACAGAGCTAGAACAAATAATTTCACAATTTGTATGGAAATACAAAAAACCTCAAATAGCCAAGGCAATCTTGAGAAAGAAGAATGGAACTGGAGGAATCAACCTGCCTGACTTGAGGCTCTACTACAAAGCCACAGTCATCAAGACAGTATGGTATTGGCACAAAGACAGAAATATAGATCAATGGAACAAAATAGAAAGCCTAGAGATAAATCCACGCACCTATGGACACCTTATCTTTGACAAAGGAGGCAAGAGTATACAATGGAGAAAAGACAATCTCTTTAACAAGTGGTGCTGGGAAAACTGGTCAACCACTTGTAAAAGAATGAAACTAGAATATTTTCTAACACCATACACAAAAATAAACTCAAAATGGATTAAAGATCTAAATGTAAGACCAGAAACTATAAAACTCCAAGAGGAGAACACAGGCAATACACTCTCCAGCATAAATCACAGCAGGATCCTCTATGACCCACCTCCCAGAATATTGGAAATGAAAGCAAAAATAAACAAATGGGACCTAATTAAAATTAAAAGCTTCTGCACAACAAAGGAAACTATAAGTAAGGTGAAAAGACAGCCTTCAGAATGGGAGAAAATAATAGCTAATGAAGCAACTGACAAAGAATTACTCTCAAAGATATACAAGCAACTCCTGCAGCTCAATTCCAGAAAAATAAATGACCCAATCAAAAAATGGGCCAAAGAACTAAACAGACATTTCTCCAAAGGCATACAGATGGCTAACAAACACAGGAAAAGATGCTAAACATCACTCATTATCAGAGAAATGCAAATCAAAACCACAATGAGGTACCATTTCACACCAGTCAAAATGGCTGCTATCCAAAAGTCTACAAGCAATAAATGCTGGAGAGGGTGTGGAGAAAAGGGAACCCTCTTACACTGTTGGTGGGAATGCAAATTAGTACAGCCACTATGGAGAACAGTGTGGAGATTCCTTAAAAAACTGGAAACAGAACTGCCATACGACCCACAATACCACTGCTGGGCATACACACTGAGGAAACCAGAAGGGAAAGAGACACGTGTACCCCAATGTTCATCACAGCACTGTTTATAATAGCCAGGACATGGAAGCAACCTAGATGTCCATCAGCAGATGAATGGATAAGAAAGCCATGGTACATATACACAATGGAGTATTACTCAGCCATTAAAAAGAATACATTTGAATCAGTTCTAATGAGGTGGATGAAACTGGAGCCTATTATACAGAGTGAAGTAAGCCAGAAAGAAAAACACCAATACAGTATACTAACGCATATATATGGAATTTAGAAAGATGGTAACAATAACCCTGTATACGAGACAGCAAAAGAGACACAGATGTATAAAAGTCTTTTGGACTCTGCGGGAGAGGGCGAGGGTGGGATGATTTGGGAGAATGGCATTGAAACATGTATATTATCATATGTGAAACGAATTGCCAGTCCAAGTTCGATGCATGATACAGGATGCTCTGGGCTGGTGCACTGGGATGACCCAGAGGGATGGCATGGGGAGGGAGGTGGGAGTGGGGGTTCAGGATGGGGAACACATGCACACCCGTGGTAGATCCATGTCAATGTATGGCAAAACCAATACAATATTGTAAAGTAATTAGCCTCCAATTAAAATAAACAAATTTGTATTAAAAAATAAAAATGTATATAATTGACATATTAAAAAAAAGGCAAAATGAGAGAAAAAAATCTTTATTAATAGGTCCAAAAAAAAGTTAAATCTATTAATCAGCATTGTTTTATTAATGAGGCTGACTTTTCCAAATATTTCTAAGCCATTCCTTTTGTAATTAAAATAATGTTCTTGCTAATTCATTTATTAGAATCAAAGTTTTCTTATGGGTGTATGTGAGTTTTCTGTATAGCAATACTTATAAATATTTTCCCAATTTGGTTTAGCTTTCATAATTTTTATGTTGGTGGTTTATGTCAATTTTTAACCTTTGTGTAGGTTATTTTCCTTTACTAAGTGGCATATTATCCAGTACTTTGTTAGCATCTCCTATGACTGTTTATTGTATAAAATTATTCTGCCTACTTTTGTGTGCTATGTAAATTGACATCTTTTATATGTAACTCATGTATGGATGTGAGAGTTGGACTGTGAAGAAGGCTGAGCGCTGAAGGATTGATGCTTTTGAACTGTGGTGTTGGAGAAGACTCTTGAGAGTCCCTTGGACTGCAAGGAGACCCAACCAGTCCATTCTGAAGGAGATCAGCCCTGGGATTTCTTTGTAAGGAATGATGCTAAAGCTGAAACTCCATTACTTTGGCCACCTCATGCAAAGAGTTGACTCATTGGAAAAGACGCTGATGCTGGGAGGGATTGGGGGCAGGAGGAGAAGGGGACGACAGAGGATGAGATGGCTGGATGGCATCACTGACTCGATGGACATGAGTCTGAGTGAACTCCGGGAGTTGGTGATGGATAGGGAGGCCTGGCGTGCTGTGATTTATGGGGTCGCAAAGAGTCGGACACGACTGAGCGACTGATCTGATCTGATCTGATTATTATTATTTCCCATATTTTTCCTTTTAAAGATCAAACTGATTGATTCACAAAACTCAAATCTTATTTTTACTTTTGTAAATAAAATATCTAATTATTTTACTGCCAAAAAAATAAATAAAAACTGAAATCTTATAGGCCTATTTTTAATTCTAACTAATGGGATTCCTTTGCCCACTTGGAAAACTGCCAATCTTCATAATTAACAGAGGGAGCTCAGGAAGAAAGAGAGATCTCCTCTTCCCTACAGCCACTACAGAGACCGTCCTGTGATGGAAAATCAGGTCAAAGAATTTGATTTGATAGGTTGTTAGAAAGAAAAAAATTCATTAAAATCTCAGTTTCGTTTTTCTGTGTGTTATGGAGGCTTGAAGCATTATTTGAAACTGTTACCAACTTGTTCTGTTCCCTTTTTAAACAAATATGTCCTTGGAAGTATAACTGGAAAAAAAGGGTTCTGTAAGACTACAAAAACTAGAAATTAACTGCTATAGCTCCTTTAAATAACATTAAAAAGTATCTTGTAATTCTGATTGGTTATTTTACTCAATAATATTCTTGCCGTAGTCATAATGTTATACTTCATATACTTATATTCCTAAGCAGGATAGCTTCCTAGGTGGCACAGTGGTAAAAGGATCCATCTGAAATGCAAAAGACATAGGAGATTCAAGTTCGATCCCTGGGTCGGGAAGATCCTCTGGAGGAAGGCATGGCAACCCACTCCAGTATTCTTCCCTGGAGAATGCCATGGTCAGAGGAGCCTGGAGGGCTACAGTCAGTCCATGGGGTCAAAAAGAGTCAGACACAACCGAGCACACACACGCTCACATGTAGAGGCCACCTCTCACCACTGTACAGTCTGTATTTGGGGTAATTTGATAGGAGACTCTCTGCTACATTAATAAAAAGACAATGGCAGGTATTTTGTTCAGTCACACAGAATTCGCTTAGAGGGAGACACAGCTGCTAGCCCTTTACCCCGTCCCAGTCCCTCATGCTCTTCTACCTTATCTCACTCCCACATGGGTCCAAACTCACCTTCTGAGGACTGAAGATCACTTTGTATTTCCGAGTTCGGCCAGCCATTTTGTCAGCATTGACGAGACCTAAAGACAGAAGGGATGCAGCCCAGAAAGCCATGGGCCTTATGTTAGACTAGAAGCAAGAAAGCGACGAGCCTTGATGAGGGGCACCGCCAACCTGAACAATTCTTTTCTTCTGAAAGGGTCCTAGTGGTCGTGCCCTCAGACGTTCCCGTCCACCCCCAGGTCTTAGTGACGGTGAACACTGTGACACTCACTGGCAATGTACCGCATATTCTTGATGCGAGGTCTGACCAGGAAGCACAGCCTATGGGAGAGAAGGGGGGGAAATCCTAGTGAAGAAAAATCATGAAGTTGGTGATAGTCATGGCAACTCTCCCACCATGTGCTACAGTTCTCACCCAGCCAAAGCCACGCCAGCGTTCTCGGCTGACTCACCACGGAAGACTCCCCTCAGTAAAGCAGGTATAGGTACAGAAGAACCCATTTGCAGGGCAGGAATAGAGATGCAGATGTGGAGAACAGACTTGTGGCCACAGCAGGGGACGTAGAGGGTGGGAAAAACTAAGAGGAGCATCGACACATATCCACTACCACATGTGAAAGAGATAGCTAGTGGGAAGCCGCTGTATACACAGGGAGCTCAGTCCGGTGATCTGTGACAACCTAGAGGGCTGGGATGGGGTGGGGGACAGGAGGGAGGTTCAAGAGGGAGGGGACATATGTATACTTGTGGCTGATTCACACTGTTGTATGGCAGAAACCAAAACAACATTGTAAAGCAATTATCCTTCAATTAAAAGTAAATTAAAAAACATAAAGCAGGTATATTGTGATGAGCTGGGGGTACTTATTGGCCTCATGGTGGACCCAGAAGTTTCTGCTCTCAAATAATTTACAGTTTATTGGGCAAAATAAGATGCATGTATGCATGAAGTATATTAACCATCAAGTATTCAAAAATAATGCAAGGAAGTATATGACATGTTTTTCAAACTGGGGTTCGTGGATGTCTTCTCCATGTATCTAGGAGGGTTTGTTCCTCTAAGGGAGGGTGTACATGACTTAAGTTGAGAAATACTGAAAATAAAAACAAACACCAGACAACAGGCAGCATGTGACTGAGTGCCAGGTGAACAGGACAAACTGATCTCCATGCAAATCCAGGGGAGGAGACAATCACCCCGGGGTGGCCACCCTGGGATGGCTTCGTGGAGGAGTGGGGCTGGGCTCTGAAGGCTGGGTGTCTGTCACGAGAACAGTGAGGAGAGGAGAGAAGGTCAGGCAGAATGGGTGGAGTGGCCAGAAGCAC
The DNA here is from genome assembly GCF_029378745.1 of Bos indicus. Classification (NCBI taxonomy): domain Eukaryota; kingdom Metazoa; phylum Chordata; class Mammalia; order Artiodactyla; family Bovidae; genus Bos; species Bos indicus. The sequence goes on along the minus strand of NC_091780.1, from coordinate 21,933,619 downwards.
GGAGGTTTGTGTGTAGAGTGGGGAAACACATGAAAGTGTACCAGGTAAGAGAGTATGTGCAAGAGGCCAGGCTGGAAAGAGGGCGCAAGGCCTTCTGGGAGGCAGCTTTGGAATCTATGATGAGCAATGCAGACTGTAGTGGGTAAGTAAGGGAAGGCCTGAAGGTTCTGGAGGAGATCACAAGGAAATTATTTGTGAAAGATTAATCAATGTGGTGGGGGAGTGCTTCCCTGATAGCTCAGTTGGTAAGGAATCCACCTGCAATGCAGGAGACCCTGGTTCAACTCCTGGGTTGGGAAGATCCCCTGGAGAAGGGAAAGGCTACCCACTCCAGTATTCTGGCCTGGAGAATTCCATGGACTGTATAGTCCATGGGGTCACAAAGAGTCAGACACGACTGAGCGACTTTTTCACTTTCTTTCAATCAATGTGGTTAGAGCTGGTAGATTGGGTTAGAGAGAGAGGAGGACAAGGGAGGGAGAAACTGCAGACGAGGAGACCAATTAGGAGGATAAATCATAACCTAGGGATGAAACTGTAAAAGTGCAGGGAAGTGAATGCTTTGATATCACATATGTCATGGGGCTAGATCTCAGCCAAGGACTGATCACAGGCTAATGTGCAGGGACCGAGGCTCCCGGACACTCACTGTTCACTGGAGCTGAGGGCTGGTTTGTTCTCCACTTTGTACAGCTTGTCTACCTCGTGTTGCTACAGACAAGAATCAAACAAAACAACGGACGTTAAGTGTGATTGGGAACCTGAAGCCTGGTACAAAGACTGGGGTCTTCTGAAAGGGCTTCCTCCTACTTACACTAACTCTAGGAGTCAAAATGCCTCCCTAACAACCATTCCACTTAACCTTCCTCAAACTGTCAGTAGAAAAATCAACATTTAAATAATTCAAAAACAATACAAAGAGGATCAATCCCTCCCAGTCCACTCAATTCTGCTATCCTGTATTTACCCTAGAAGGGTAGTAATTACTCCTCAGTAATTTGTACCATTCATCAAAAGAAAAACTGCTTAATGAGGAAAGAGGGGCCTGATCCACCTGGGAATGGGGGCAAGGTACCTTTAGAATGGAGACATTGGCGATTCGATCCAAAGGGCTCATGAGATCCGCCTCAATGAACAAGTCTTTTTTTCCGGGAAGCTGAAGGAGACACAGCATGTTGGATCACTCTCAGGTCATACAAGCCCCTCAGTTGAGAGTTCACTCAGTCATCCATTTAATAGAAGTCTCTGAGCTGGGGACTTCCCTGGTGGCCCAGTGGACAGGAATCCACCTGCCAACACAGGGTACATGGGTTTGATCCCTGGTCCAGGAAGATCCCACATGCCATGGAACAACTAAGCCCGTGTGCCACAACTACTGAAGCTTGCGTGCCTTAAAGCCCATGATCTGCAACAAATATGTCACCGCGATGAGAAGCCCATGCACTGCAATGAGGAGTAGTTCCCGCTCACCACAACTAGAGAAAGCCCAGGAGCAGCAACTAAGACCCCACACAGACGTAAGTCAATAAAGAAAATTACTAAAAAAAAAAAAAGTCTCTGAGTTCCTTGAGTTCCTTGGAAAGGCACTAGACCTCATCTAACCCAGCATCTTATTTATTGTCTATATCCACAGTTGCCATTTCTTTACATATTCACCTATTTTTGTCTTCTATTCATTATTAGTTCCAGTGGAAAGATATTTCATCTTTTTTTATGGCCATGCAGCATGTGGGATCCTAGTTCCCTGCTCAGGGATCCAATCCATGCCCCCTGCACTGAAGCTTGGATCTTAACCACTGGACTGCCTGGGAAGTCCCTCACCTTCTTTCTAAGGTCACATCCTTGTCACACAACCCTCCTGCTCGCCTGTGACCCTGTTCTACATCACTGCTCCTCTGCTCCACTGCCTCCTCCTCCATACCTCCTGATAAACCAATTGATCTGCTGAACGCAGCCAAACAAAACAAAACTGCACCGTGTATCCTGCAACCCCACAACTAACTGCCAAATATCTCTTCAAATGGCATTTTACTTCTAATTACAAAAAGAACCAATGTTCAAGGCAGAAAACTTAACCCACGACAGTCCTCACCCTCCCACCCACTTCCTGCTTCACCATTCCCGACGCTGCTCTCTCATCTGTCCAGAGGAAGGACAGGTCACACTGAGCAGAAGAGAGGGTGAAGTCGTTGAAAGCTTCCTCTCAACATGATTTTGACAAATGGGTAGGCTGTGGGCAGTGACAGATCGAGATGGCAATTAAGCCAAGGCCAGGGAAAGCCAAAGGCTGAATGGTAAGGGCAGAACAGCAGTTCAGTTCGCCTGATGGCTAAGATGCATGTAGGCAGTGGTCCTCAACCAGAACTGATTTTGCCCTTCAGGGGATATCTGGCAAAGTCTGGAGACATTTAGGTTGTCTCATCTTGGGCCAGGGTGTGTTAACAACATCTGGTGTTACTGGTAGAGGTTAGGGATGCTGCTAAATATCCTACACTACACAGGACAGTCCCACGACAAAGAATTAACCAGCCCAAAATGTCAGTGTCACCAAGGTTGAGAAATCTTGGGTGTTGGGGAATGGTGGGAAACAAGGCTGAAACATTCACAGGAATCGGGGATAAACCTTCAGTAGCTACCTAATGCCTGCTGCTGCTGCTGCTGCTAAGTCGCTTCAGTTGTGTCGGACTCTGTGCGACCCCATAGACGGCAGCCCACCAGGCTCCTCTGTCCCCGGTATTCTCCAGGCAAGAACACTGGAGTCGGTTGCCATTTCCTTCTCCAATGCATGAAAGTGAAAAGTGAAAGTGAAGTCGCTCAGTCCTGTCCGACTCTTAGCGACCCCATGGACTGTAGCCCACCAGGCCCCTCCGTCCATGGGATTTTCCAGGCAAGAGTACTAATTTTTCATCCCTCTCTTCCATGTATTACATGCCTTGTCCTTCCCTGGTTCCTCAACTTTGCTCCCACCAGTACATCTGCCTGTAATACCCTCTCCCATCTCCAAGGAAAGTATGCTTATCTTCACACTCCAGTCCTCGAAACTCCTAGATTACTCCAGCTAGAAATGACTGTTTCATGAACTCTAGCTGTCACTCATTTACCCCAGAATACCCTATTTGTGCTAATTTGTGCTTCATAGGCTCCCAGTAATGCCTATGAATAGATCAGGAAGTAAGATCCCTAAGGACAAATTTGTCTTAACCATATTTCCATCTCCAGTGATGCCTGACATTAGTGGTGTCTCCCTTGCCCGTATTATAAAAAAAAAAAAAAAAAAGGATTTCCAATAACTCTGGCCAGGTCGTCTCAAGAAGCTCTTAACTGCTCTCTGATTTTTCTCCCTGAGTGCTTCATTTTGGACCTGCCACAGAAGCTCCAAGGACCAAGGCAAGATCAAGGGAACTCAGTAAGAAAGAACTAGGCATCCAGAGAGTGCTAAACTGTTGATGCAGTAAAGGCCCCCGACGTGGAGGGCACTGACCTGCTCCAGCAGGTAGATGAGCTGGTCTCGGGCCAGCCTCTTGAGCATGGAGAAGTCAGGCAGCTCTGGGGCGTCCGGTCGATGAGGAAAAGCCATGGCGGCGGTCGCAGGGTGGAAAAGCCGCAGGGTGGAAGAAGGGGGACGCCTCCTCCTCCGCTCCGAGGAGGCCGGCAGCGGCCCGGGTAAGCGCAGGATGTTTCTCCTTCAGGTAAGGGCACGGAACCCGAAAAAGCCCCCCAAGGGGCCCTCGCTCGTCAGCCACACTGGAGGAATGAATGGCCGGCCACCTCTCGGCCAGACAGCTGCAGCCAGAGACCTTGCTTCAGGCCTGCAGCCACTGTATCCCGCCCCGCCCCTCCCGGTCCACTCCGCCCGTCCGCTGGATGCGGGTCTACACCTGCAGAGATACCAAAGAGAGGGGTGGCTTCCTAGACCTCCCGGAAGTCCCGTACTCTCGAGCACCGCTCAGGGTACGCGGAAAAGGACGGCGTCCTGGAAGGGACATTTGAAAACGCGCGGCAACGCATCAGCGTTCAAGTTTCTTCCCGGACCAGAGGCGAGTGTTCCTGTGATAAAAGGATTTTACTTTAAACTAACTTTGAAGGGAACACCCAATTCTCCTAGCTCACGCAAGGAAGCGTTGGGCACTTGCTCTATTTTCAGAACTTGGTGAAATGGGCGAAACCAACTCGGAATCCGTAGGGCACTGATCACCGGGGATCTTGGCTGTCGATCACATCTACTCCACAAAGTTAGCGGCGAGCTCTGAGCTCTCCCGCTTCTGACTTGCGCGAGGCTAGATGCCCGAGATGGAGGCGGGTGCGCAGTGAGAGAAGAACGCGTTAGGAGCCAATGGAAGCTGAGTCTCACCACCTATGACCTTTCAATATCAGAGTCCTGACTCATTAATGCTTTTCGTGGGAAAACGGATAAACTGTGACATATTCATACAATAAAAATAACTGAATAAATGAAAGATCAGATCAGTCGTTTAGTCGTGTCCAACTCTTTGCGACCCCATGAATCGCAGCACGCCAGGCCACCCTGTCCATCACCAACTCCCAGAGTTCACTGAGACTCACGTCCATCGAGTCAGTGATGCCATCCAGCCATCTCATCCTCTGTCGTCCCCTTCTCCTCTTGCCCCCAATCCCTCCCAGCATCAGAGTCTTTTCCAATGAGTCAACTCTTCGCGTGAGGTGGCCAAAGGACTGGAGTTTCAGCTTCAGCATCATTCCTTCCAAAGAAATCCCAGGGCTGATCTCCTTCAGAATGGACTGGTTGGATCTCCTTGCAGTCCAAGGGACTCTCAAGAGTCTTCTCCAACACTACAGTTCAAAAGCATCAATCCTTCGGCGCTCAGCCTTTTCACAGTCCAACTCTCATATCCATACATGACCACAGGAAAAACCATAGCCTTGACTAGACAGACCTTTGTTGGCAAAGTAATGTCTCTGCTTTTGAATATGCTATCTAGGTTGGTCATAACTTTCCTTCCAAGGAGTAAACGTCTTTTCATGGCTGCAGTCACCATCTGCAGTGATTTTGGAGCCCCCCAAAATAAAGTCTGACACTGTTTCCACTGTTTCCCCATCTATTTCCCATGAAGTGATGGGACCAGATGCCATGATCTTCGTTTTTTGAATGTTGAGCTTTAAGCCAACTTTTTCACTCTCCTGTTTCACTTTCATCAAGAGGCTTTTTAGTTCCTCTTCACTTTCTGCCATAAGGGTAGTGTCATCTGCATATCTGAGGTTATTGATATTTCTCCTGGCAATCTTGATTCCAGCTTGTGTTTCTTCCAGTCCAGCGTTTCTCATGATGTACTCTGCATATAAGTTAAATAAGCAGGGTAACAATATACAGCCTTGACATACTCCTTTTCCTATTTGGAACCAGTTTGTTTTTCCATGTACAGTTCTAACTGTTGCTTTCTGACCTGCATACAAATTTCTCAAGAGGCAGATCAGGTGGTCTGGTATTCCCATCTCTTTCAGAATTTTCCACAGTTTATTGTGATCCACACAGTCAAAGGCTTTGGCATAGTCAATAAAGCAGAAATAGATGTTTTTCTGGAACTCTCTTGCTTTTTCCATGATCCAGCAGATGTTGGCAATTTGATCTCTGGTTCCTCTGCCTTTTCTAAAACCAGCTTGAGCATCAGGAAGTTCACGGTTCACATATTGCTGAAGCCTGGCTTGGAGAATTTTGAGCATTACTTTACTAGCGTGTGAGATGAGTGCAATTGTGCAGTAGTTTGAGCATTCTTTGGCATTGCCTTTCTTTGGGATTGGAATGAAAACTGACCTTTTCCAGTCCTGTGGCCACTGCTAGTTTTCCAAATTTGCTGGCATATTGAGTGAAGAAGCCAGACACAAAAGTGCCTTCTATACTATTTACAACAGGTTCTTGAACAGGAAAAACTATAGTGAAAATTTCAGAAAAGTGATTGAATTGGGGAAGCTTAGGGAATTTCAGGGGTGATGATAAAGATCTATATCTACTTTGTTTGGGTTTTTTGTTTGTTTGTTTTTAAAAAGCTCATGAGAGACATTATAAGGGACAGGTCTGGCTAACAATACCTGAACTCACTAATCAGTCGTGACATCACAAACTCATCTCCTGGTGAGATGCATAGGAAGTACAAATTGAACCTGATCAAGCCTCAAGATCTAACTGCCGGTTCATAGGAAATACAGAAGGTAGTGGAAACGTGATAAAAGACATCATAAGAATAAAATCAAGCATATCCAAAATGCACAAAATTTTATGGGTCAAATAACCTGTCAAATGACAAAGAGAAGAAAGTGGAAGGGGAAATCCCTTTAAAATCAAAAGACTTCTGGGACATGACACAATGCAATATTGCAATGTGTGGACTTTGTGTGGATCCTAATTCAAAGAAATCAACCAGAATATTAGCTGATAATAAGGAATTACTAAAACTTTCAAGGTATAGAAATGGTTCATATGTCTTGTGTTAAAAAGGAGTTCCTATCTCTGAGACACATACTGAATGAAGTACTTACAGATGAAATAATACAATGTCTCAGATTTGCTATTTTTAATATTTATTTTTATTTATTTGATTGCACTGGCTCTCAGTTGCAGCATGTGGGGTCTCTGACCTTTGATGAGGCATGCAGGATCTTTAGCTGTGGCATGTGGCATCTTTTTTTTTTTGTCGCGGCTGAGAACTCTAGTTGCGGCATGCATGTTAACAAAGTTTGGCCATTTGTTAAATGCTAAAGCTGGGTGATGGGTACACAGGGGTTCATTGCATTACAATATTCTGCTTTCAAATATTTGAAAACTTAAAAAACAATACAACAATACAAAGCTTTTATGCTCATTGAGTGTTTTTTACTGAGCTTCCTCTCACCCCCTCCCCTTTAGTTAGATCAAATCTCAGCTGCACAGAAAGGAAGAAGCTGCCCTTCACAGATGAGTGACACATACACTCTCCAGGTCACAGGGACTTTAGTCCCTTCTATCATAAGTTTGCTAGCCTCTTGAATCTGGCCCCAAAGTTGCTCTGAGTTGCCCATTCCGCCCAGTCTGTTTCACTCCAGCTTGCGGATCTTGTCTTCTGTTGCCTCCTCCACAGATGCCCCACCTGTGCCCCCTAATGCAGCTCCCCCTCATCCAGTGTGATGTGAAAGTCCTTTGTGTCCAGAACTAGGACTGACTGGGGATAGGGCATCATGGAGTCCTCTGACCCCTGCCCAAGAATCCCCATTCCCCTGTCCAGCCTCCCAGCTTGGGCTGGGGCAGTGGGGGACCAGGGAGGAGAGGACGACAGTATCCCCAAACACCTCAGTGCCAGTGGATGAAGATCCGAGGCTCTGACCGTATAGAGAAGGGACGGGTCGACCTGTAGGAAGTGTAGGCCTTCATGACAGGCAAAGGTAAAAGGCTGGACTTTCTGTCATTGTGGATTGGCTGATGGATTGGGTTTCCCAGGTAGGGCTAGTGGTAAAGAACCCATCTGCCAATGCAGGAGACCTAAGAGGCTTGGGTTGGATTCCTGGGTCAGGAAGATCCCCTGGAGGAGGGCATGGCAACCCACTCCAGTATTCTTGCCTGGAGAATCCCCCCTGGACAGAGGAGCCTGGTGGGCTACAGTCTACAAGGTCGCAAAGAGTTGGACGCTGAAGCAACTGAGTACATGTGTAAGGTTTCCCAGCCATTTTTTCATTCACTCAACCAATATTGAAATCTATGTTAGGGGAAGTCCCTGGAGGTACAGTAGTTAGGATTCCGTGCTTCCCCTGAAGGGGACGAGTTCAGTCCCTAGTCATGAAACTAAAATAAAATACCACTTGCCGTTCTGCAAAAAAAAAAAAAAATCTACGTCCGGTTGGAACTACAGCAATGAACACAGACAGGTCTCCTGCCCTTATGGGATCTACTTGCTAATGGGGCAAGGAAGGTGATGACAAATAATACATTACTGCTGCTGCCAAGTCGAGTCAGTCATGTCCAACTCTGTGCAACCCCATAGACGGCAGCCCACCAGGCTCCTCTGTCCCTGGGATTCTCCAGACAAGAATACTGGAGTGGGTTGCCATTTCCTTCTCCAATGCATGAAAGTGAAAAGTGAAAGTGAAGTTGCTCAGTCGTGTCCAACTCTTCAAGACCCCATGGACTGTAGCCTACCAGGCTCGTCCATCCATGGGATTTTCCAGGCAAGAGTACTGGAGTGGGTTGCCATTGCCTTCTCCAATACATTACTAATACATTTCAAATACTGGGAAAAATTAAAAGGTGTGCTGATAGCTAGACCATGAAGTTGTTTTAGACTAGAGTGATTAGGGAAGGCCTACGAAAGTAACATTTGACCTGAGACCTGAATGGTAAGGACCCAACCAAATAAAAATCTGGCCACAATGAACTAGTAAGTGCAAAAGCCTAAGATTAGCATTTATAATGGAGAACAAAAGATTTGAGCTAGTGAGCATTAAGATGCTAGGGGATGAGGTAAATTTAAAACGTATCTAAGCTAGTAGTAAAAGCTTCTATTTTATTTATAGTCCCCTGGGGAAAGAGCGTCGTCAAATGGTGTGCAGGGTTAGAAATGCCTGTTGAAGCAGTCAAATAGCATCTTGCTGCTCGAATATTCTCATGGCAAATTATTTTTAAAATCATGAAAATACTTATGTTTGTAAATTACTTGAAAGTGGCAGAGCAGTGACAAGGGCCTTGTGTGTCCACTGCTCTATTACCAGAACCTGGATTCCCTAACTTTGACTGGCATGTGATAGGGTCTTGCCCATTTATACCGAGCCAATGCTCCAGTTAACAGCAATCAGTGATATTATAATTGCTATTAATGACATCTGAAATGGCAACAAGATACATGAACAGACTATCAATGACAGGGTTGGGATATCTACGTCTCCATTAGAAAAACATTCTGCATACAGGTAAATTCTGACTAGCCTACTTTTGCTGGTAAATTGTTAAAGTGAGACACTGTTGAGAACTATCACTGGACTCTTAGGTTGCCTGAATATCTGTCTTTTGATAATCACTTTCTGGTGATTATCTGATTCATCAGATATTTCTCAAAGAATCAGTGAATTAACAGGAATCGTGCCAGGCAGTGCTGGACTCCAGGAATTTAAGAAGACTTAAGAGTGAGACCTGGGTTCAAGTCCCAGTGCTGCGCTGTCACGCACAGCAACAAGGCTGTGGGTAGATCCAAACACCCTGGATACCGAATTTGTAAAAGTCATCTACTATCTGTTCTTTTCTAGATCACAAGAGCCTTGTAAAAATCTGATAAAAACTGTAAAATAAGATTCTATTTAAACTTTTGGAAGTGGCTGGAGATATGTTGCGAGCCTGTAAAGCCTGTGCCTGCCCTGTATTTTTTGTTTGGACAGACCCCCACATCCCGATCTTCAGGGCCCCGGCAACTGTAAGAGCAACTTAAGACTTACAGTGTTTAGGGTGTTTAGGGGAGGCTTAATGTCCAGTTTTTAAGTGTCAAAGTTTGTAACTAAGCAGGGCTGGTCAGCACAGAGCCCTCTGCTGGCGATACCTCTGGCTACATTTCTCTCCCAACATTTAGAGGCTCTGTTTTTCTTCCCTTTCCTTCCCAGGTAAGCAAACCCTCCCATTCCCACAGAGCACCAATTGAAACAGACTGCTTCATTTTGCTTTATTTTGCACATAATGAGGACAACCAATTGACTAAGCAGTTCCAGAACCGTTAAGTGTTCATTAATCAAGAAGTAAATGAGGTGAGAAAACAAACTTAATCTCCTCCCAAATATACTGCAAGTATCACAGAAACTTGTAACAACACATGCAATACAGGTTTTTCAGCACACACACAGCCCAAGGGAGAAGGGTGAATCCTGACGATGCATGTGGGTCAGAGCAGGGGCTGTGCTCCAGGAAGCTGGACTCTACCTGGCGGGTCACTGCCCTGCTCCCAGACACATCTGCCCTGTGAAGTCCTCTGCCCTTTGTCAGATTCAAACCTTTCATCCCACATTCCAGGCTCATGGTTCCCCCCCACTTCCAAGGTGGAAATCCACACACAGAAATCCAGGCTTCAGAACCAAATATACTCGCCCAGCTGTGTGTCACATGGCACATCTCCGGCTCAGATTCTGTACAGGAAGTTCCCATTGCTGTCAAAGAACTCTCGTCCCCTCTGCACGACTCTTTTGCTGAAGATCTGGTCACCTGCCTCCCCTGCCTTCAGCTCTTCCAGCCTCTTGTCACTGGGTAATCCATCACTGTCAATTCCTCTGGCGCCCCTACAAGTGCTGGTAGGGTGACCTGCAGCAACAGGCACAAAGTCCTTCCCCTCCTCCAGGCCCTGGACTCCTTTATTCCTTTCCGTCTGCCTCGTTGTTATATTTGTACTCTGAGTATTCAATTCAATAGCTTTCAAAGCTGTGCTGTGACCATGGCCTCTGGATGAGGCTTCATCCCCAGGAATCAGCAAAGAACCTGATACAGACTGGCCTGCAGAAAGCGGTTTGGAGGAATCTCCAGGGCCTGGGAGCTCCGGGATCGAACGGGCAAGTCCGATTTTCTTAAGCACTTTTTGATCCTGTTTCAGTTTCTGTTCCAATGTGGGTATGAACTTGCTTTTTAAAACCCTTCGGATCACATCGGTGCTGACATCAAAGCCTTCAGCCAATCTGGGAACTGACCAAGACTCTGAAAATTCCCTGTGTAAATACCTGTGAAAAAAAGAAGCAAATTTTCCATCTGTGAAGATTCTCCTATTAGAACAGTTAACAGATTATGTAACACTAGTGATAAATACATGAAAAGGAGGCTTGGAAAAACTGCAAACACAGTCTCTGTCTTGCACCACTAAATGTCTACAGCCAATTCTTCTGTGCTTACAGCAACACCCAACTACTTCTAGTCATTTAATGTCAACTGGATTCCTCTCACTGCATGACAGGCCCCAGTAAGATCCAGGGGATGCAAGACAGTCTTTCCCTTCAAAGAACATACAATCCAGACATGCCTGACAGGGCAGTGATGAAGACTCCGTGCTTCCAATGCAGGGAGCTTGAAGACGCAATGCAGGCAGGTATGAACCCTGGTTAGGGAAGTAAGATCCTGCATGCCCCAATAATGCAGCTAAAAAACAAAACAAAAAAAGACCGCTGTGTTGATTGAATAATAAATTGATTATTCAATTGGCTACTAATAAATTAATTGATTGTATAATAAATACCCAGCCCAGGGCCTACCCTAAACAGACATTCATTTAAAAAAAAACAAACAAACATACTATCTGGTGGTGGAGACAAATGTATTAACACCCAGCAAAACCAGCAACACTATGAAAAGGATCTCAGCAGAGGATGCTGAGAGAACCAGGGAGGGTGAGGGAGGGACAGGCTAGCACCACACCTGTTGGGCAGGCAGCCTAAGAATTCTTCAGGAAGTCCACCCTAGAGCTGGTCTGAAAACATGAGCAGTTGTAACAAGCTGGGAGAGAGGAGGAGAACAGGGGGTCAAAGGAACTGATGGTAGAACAGGCAGCAGGTGAAATACAAAGAAGCATACCACCTTTGTTGGGAAGAGTTCTATCTGTGTGACAGTGGGAGAAGGACAAAGACCATGTCTTGCTTAGGGATTCTGGAGTTTATCTCAGAGCAACAGTGAACAAAGGAAGAATTTTAAGCAGCAGAATGCCATGAGCAAATTTTCATTTTGAAGCTCAATCCAGTGATAATGAAACAGGGTGCAGTCATCAATTAGTATCCTTGAACTATAATCTGTATATTAATGAACAATAACCTGTAACTTGCTTTCACTGACCAAGCATGCTCTAACTGTTCCTGCAAAGTGCATACCCTCCCAGCTTCACAGCCTAGACAGTATCTCACACGATTCCTTTAACTGACCCCTGTAGACAACACTTCTGAACAGGAGTCAGAGTAGTGACAGTTGCTTAAGTTGCTGTTCAGGCCATGGGGCTAGTTTTGCCCAGCTCAAGCTAGTGGAGACCCCTGACCATTCAACTGGGCCTGTATGAGTGTCCAGTGAATGCCCTTTCATTGTCAAGGGGCAAAATCTCCATCCTGAGATTATGCTAATGCTGCCCATCATTTTCTGAATGTGCATTCCATGAAGAACCACGTAACTCAAATACCCCTGTGCAGAGCTCCAATTACTTCACCTTTTTCTAACCATCAGCAACTTTTCCTGAAGCTTCAAACCACCCTGCTTCTCTTTTTTTAATATCTATTTATTTGACTACCCTGGGTCTTAGTTGTGGCACGCAGAATCTAGTTCCCCAACCAGGAACTGGACCCGGGTCCTCTGCATTGGGAGCGTGGAGTCTTAGCCACCAGGAAGTCCCCCTTGTTGCTTCTTTACCCCATAAATATTCTAACCCTCTCCTTCAGGGATGCTGATTTGAGATTTGTTCTCGTGTCTCCTTGCTTGGCTGCCTGTGAATAAACCCTTTCTCTGCTGCAGACCTCAAGGTTTCAGCACTGGCTTGCTGTGCATCAGGTAAACGAACATGGTTCAGTTACGTGGTTCAGTAACAGTAAATTTTGGCGCAAGACCAGAGGTGGAAAGACCAGGCAAGAGGCTGTCAGGAATTCAGGCAGTCTGAACTCAGGCAGGGGCAATGAGAGCAGGAGAGAGAGACTTGAGAAATACTTTAAGAAGGCCAAATAGGTGTACTTGGTAAGGAACTAAATACTGGGTTAAGAAATAGGTTGAGAGTCAGTATTTTTTGAGTAGGTGGTTGGTGGGAACATTCAGGGATATAGCAAAAATAGAAGAATGAAATTATCAGGGAACAATGATGAATTCTATTTTGTACATGTTGAGTTTGAGGAACTTGTGTGACAGCTAAACAGCGATGTCTAGTGCACAACTGACTACAGAGTTCAGAAGAACATGGCCTGGACATGAGAGAACTGGTAGTCATAAGCCAACAGCAGGAGGGGCTGAAGCCACCTGGCATCAGGTGGGGAAATATGCAAAATGAGATAAAAGACCCAGGGCACAACTGTCAAACTCTACAATACTTAAGGTATCGCAGGAAGAAGGGAAGCCCAGAGAGGAAACAGAAAACCAGTCCTACAAATAGAGGTGAGTGGTCCCCTGGGTCAAGACCATGTCTCATGTAGGGATTCTGGAGTTTATCTCAGAACAACAGTGAACCAACGAAGAATTTTTTCTTTTTTTTTTTTTCCAACGAAGAATTTTAAGCAGCAGAACGCCATGAGCACATTATCATTGCTCAAAATTTTGAGGCTCAACCATCAATTAGATTCCTTGAACTATAATCTGTATATTAATGAACAATAATAACCTGTAAGGGTCAAGGGAGAATTTCAAGAATGCAGACAAGGTCAAATGCTGAGAAGTATTAGACAAGCTAAAGTGTTGAGAGTCAGTTATGCCTAGCACTGAGGAAGTCACTGGTGTATCTGTGAGCAGTTTCATTGTCATGATGAAACAAACAAACAAAAACGAGAGCAGGGAGCCAGGAGGGAACTAGAGGAGGAGGGAGTGTAGAGTCAACTTGACAGTTGGGTTTCCTTTTTGCTTTTGTAATCCAAGTGACTGACTTAAGCTTTGCTTGCCAAGGCATGCACTTTGAAGATGGCTGTTTTCAATAAACACACTGCCAGCCACACAACTAGATAAAAAGCCAGGCTCTAGCCACCCCACTGAGGCACCTTTGTTTTAGAGACCATGGTTGACTTCAATAATTAACCACTTGGGCCACTTGTTTTTTCTCTTCCTGTGCTTTAAATTCCCATTGAATTTGCCAATAATGAGTGAGCCCTCAAAACCCTACCCCCACACCCCTCCTCAAAAAAAACTCAGGCCCCAGTGTTCAAACCCAGTAAAAGTAGAACTCCAGGCCCTTGCAACTCTCTCTAGCCATGGCCTTGCTGTGCAGCCTCAGGTGGGCTGTGTAATTTTCAGGCCCTGTAAGTAATAAACGTTCACCCACCCCCAAAGTTGAGGTCACTTAAGGACATGTTGCAATCTTAAGACACAACAGCTGGCCCAGCCACAGCACTGGTTATTGATAGACTGAGCCCAGCACACAACTCGGACAAGTGGACAGAAAAATGTATCTGAGGAATTAGGCAGGGATTTGACCTAGAGCACCCAGAGGACTGGTCCTAGACAAGTGAAGGACTGCCACTTCCCCCTGTGATATGACTAGAGGACAAGACTGAAAGTGGAAGGTAAGAAGCAGTCCAAGAAGCTTTAATAATTTTTACCTAATGGCCTGATTTTTCTCTCAAATAAAAAGATTATTTAATGATCCCCAAAGGGGAGGTGACAGGTAAGAAGATGGAAGGGTTAAAAATGCTGGCATTCAAGACGAAGGAAGCTGACAGAAGAGAGTTGTTGTAGGCTCATAAAATCTTGATCATCTCTATAAATCCCCGTGATTCTAAGTCTCAACTCCAGAATTATTCTGGTGAGAATGAAAAACGGAACATGACCTTCGGAAGACTATTTAGCAATATTTATCAAAATGCAAATTCATTTAGCTTTGGCTTCAGTAACCCTACTTCTGAGAATGTGTATAATGCTTCTGGCAGATATGGACATTGATGGGTACACAAGGTCATGCACTAGGGCACTATTTGTTACAGTGAGTGGGTGGGAACAATTCAAACGCCCACCATAAAAGACCAGTAATATAAACTACAATTTATTAAGCATCTACAAATGAGAATGAGGCGCTCTCTCTTGGGAAGTTGAAAGATCTTCGGAATATATTAAATGAACAAGTAAAGTGTAGAAAAGTTATTTATAAATTGTTTGAGACTACGAAAGTGAAAATAAAATTCTACATTCACATGGGCTTGCTTCTATGTGCAGAAGGAAACCTAGATAGTGACACAAGAAAACTATTAATATTTTAATAGTATTTCTATCCACAGGAGACTAGGAGGGTTAACACTTCTCAACACATACGCAGTTATACTGCTTTAATTTTGAGCCATATGTAATGCACTATGTATTCAAAACAAAAATCTTAATAGTCTTACCGGATCTGCTCCATGGCTTCCCACGTCAGGGTCCTGGGTGGGGCACCTGACGCCTCCATTTGCCTTCGAATTTTCTGGAACCGGATGGCTTTTTTCTGTCGTTTCAGGGCGCTGGGGGAGAGAACCAATGGCAGAAACCATGCATAGACGCTAGATGGGTGGTTTAAGAGCCTTGGGGTCAGTCACAGAGCGTCCAGCGCACTTCACTTTGCAAACACTACGTGGCCATGTCGGCCAGCCAGAACACCGCCCCAGAAGTCTAACACCAAGAACAGCAGCCCATAAGCTGTTGCTGAATTCTTCAGTCGGGTGATGAAATACGTCCTTGGTGAAAGGACCTGTGGTCCCAAAGGATCTAACACCTGCCCCTGCGTCCCTAAAAACGGGTGAGAAGGGCTGCTGCAGGACGCCCAGCGCCAACCGGGCGCGGACAAGGGCGCCCAGACCGAGGCCCTGCTTCAGGCTGAGGGCCCGGGAAGGAGTCGGTACCTCTCCACCTCCTGCAGTTCTCGCTCCTCCGGTTCCCAGTCGAAATCGGGGTCCGGCTCTCGGCTGGTAGAGCCCGGGATGGTCACCCTCCGGGTAGCAAACCCACAGCGAGCAACCGCTGCGCAGACACGCCCGCCCAGCAAAACGTTCGGGGAAAACGCCATGTTTACAAAAACCCCCTTCACGACCCACGGACTGGCAGCACCGGAAGCCAGGGACTGAACCGGAAGTACGCAGGGGGGGCAAGCTCGGGGACGTCGCGGTTCTTTCCGGCTTCAGGCTGAGGGCGTGGCTTTTGGGTTTAAACCGCTCGGTGGCCCAGCCCTCCCGATAATAACTACGGGGCGCGGGGAGGGCGAGTGTTTTCCCTGCAACTCCCGGAACCGGAATGAGGTAGAGGACGCTCCTGCCAAACGCGATAAATTTTAAACACGAGCTCATTGGCCAAGAGACGCCCCTTTACCCTAAGGGCTGCCCAGGCCGGCTTGCCTCCGCCACGGTCACAGGAAGGGCGTCCCCTCAGCGGTTCTCTGATGGCGACAGCCCCGAGCTATGGGAACTGGACTCCTCTGGGAAACGGATTTCTTGTCGCCTGGATGACCTCTAGCCCAGGGCTGCACCCAGAGTACAGATTTAGCGGTAAATCCAGGCTAAGGTTTGAAGGACGGAGAAGACAAGTTGTTAAGTCAGCCTAACGAATTGATCCTTTTGAACTGTGGTGTTGGAGAAGACTCTTGCGAGTTCCTTGGACTGCAAGGAGATCAAACCAGTTAACCCTAAAGTTAATCAGCCCTGAATATTCATTGGAAGGACTGATCCTGAAGCTGAAACTCCAATACTTGGGCCACCTGATTCAAAGGACTGACTCACTGGAAAAGGCCCTGATGCTGGGAAAGATTGAAGGCGGGAGAAGAAGGGGACAACAGAAGATGAGGTGGTTGGATGGCATCACTGACTCGATGAACATGAGTCTGAGTAAGCTCCAGAAGTTGGTGATAGACAGGGAAGCCTGGCATGCTGCAGTCCACTGAGTCACAAAGAGTCGGACTTGACTGAGTGACTGAACTGAACGAGATCCAGGGGCTGGGAGCAAATTGCGAGAACCATCGTCAGAGTGAAAACTGCAACCCTAAATATCCTCTGATGCCCAGTCATTTGAGAGATGAGCTGGTGCTTCACTCTCATACTTGAAGTTGGTCAGACTGATGGCCAGGGTTCTGGAATGGAGGAAGAGCAGAAATCAGGGAGAGAGAGAAAAGGAACTGCGGTACCAGACACCCAGATGAAGAGACAGCCCACAGATTCATTTTCTCTAGAAGCCACTTAAAGGAAAGACCGTGCATGCTAAGTGGCTTCAGTCGTGTCCAACTGTTTTTGCAACATTATGGACTGTAGCCCTCCAGGCTCCTCTTTCGCTGGGATTCTCCAGGCAAGAATACTGGCATGGGTTGCCATGTCCTCCACCAATGGATGTTCCCGACTCAGGATCAAACCCATGTTTCCTGCATTGGCAGGCTGGTTCATTACCAGTAGCACCACCTGGGAAAGACCAGAATGATATAAATGTGCTGAAATTCTAAATTAAGCCAGCCCAAATGGTTCCGGATTTTATTGTACCAAAAGGCTAACGATCTCTTGTATTTCCTGTCCTCTTTCCCAGGCTAAAGGGAAAACTTTGGATTCCCCGCCCAACTGCAGAAGGGCAGAGGGTTACTCTCGAGCTGGGCAAGTGAGGGGGTCCAGGGGACAGTTACCTGTGTTTCTGCCTTCTCTTTCTCCTCCCAACTTCTAAGACATCTGGCTCAGCTGGGGTTACAATTTTCTTTGGTATTTTCTTGCGTACAGTGTATAAAGGAACTCCATTCCTAAATGTATTGTAGTCAGTCTTAGAGAGTGCCTGCAGAAAAGTATTAGAAGGGATGGCAGCTTCCCCTTTTACACACTCCTCCTCAGATTCCTCTTCTTCACTGTAGCCTTCCTCTGATTCACTGGCCTTCCAGGTATTCAGCTCCATCCTCTTAGATTCGGAGGGGAGAAGGATGGGGTAAGGACCTTCGTGGTGTTCTAAGGGGATGTTCCTTAAGGACAGAACAGTCCACTACAGAATGGGATGTTTTCCACTAGGTTTGGGGTCTGTGGCGGGGGGGCCTGTGCAATGTTAGATTTGCTGACAAGCCCCACTCATCCAGCATCACTCCATACAGCACTCTGGGGTGCAGGAGCTGAGCTGAGCTGGCCATGACCTGAGCTTTCTTTGTGATGGGCAATTGCTGGGAGCACTAGGGGTACCTTCACTTTGAAAAATAGAGCTGAAGACCTATGAGCCCTATCGGTGCTAGACTCAGCTGGTGGCTCATGATGGCCCTTTGGCAGGCTCCTGCTCTTTCCCAGGTTTTGTTGGGCCTCTGGGACCTCCTCCTTGCTCCTGGAGCTGGCAGTGGAAGCGCAATCAAGTGCACTGCGCTCTAAAGTGGATTCTTGCCACAGCTGACCCAGTGCATGACAGGACTTATCCTTCTTTTTTCACACCAGTTCACACAAGTCCCACTCCCATCCTTTCCTGAACCCGCAGGCCAAGCCCCTGGAATTAGGCCACCTCAGTGTTCAGGACGAATATCTGCTTGCCTTCCTTCAGTGCTTCTAGTAACCACATCTTGGACGGTCTCGGCACTTGGGAGGGACAGCTGTGATTAGCACACATGCCCTTCATGTGCTCATCAGACTGCTCCTTCACCATCGCCATCTCTTCCTGAGGTGCGCCCACTCTGACTTCTGATTGCCACTTCCACCAAACTCAGCCCAAATTTGTCACTTTAAGATTTTACCATGTGCCTACATCTAAAGGTCACTTACAATTTTTCTGTCCTTTAAAAAGACATGGACATTTCCTGATTCCTAGATTTCTGGATCCTCCTTCAGTATATGATACTCTATTACCTCCTCCTTAAAATGTTTTGGAGTCCCTTGCCTAGCAGGACGCACTTTTCTCACTATTTAGACAAACATTTTGTTCTAGTACCTAAACTATCATCATTGCTTGCCTGAATTGCCAGCATTCAGCAGGATCTTAACTGGATTCCCTGTCTTCCCTCCTTGATCCATCCATCCATCCATCACAGCTAAAATGCAAATTTGTTACCCCTCAATTTAAAACTCTCCAAGGTTTCCCATTAGCTCAAGTCCAACACCCCTTAGGACAAGAGACCCTCCATCAAAAAACAAGAAACAAACATACAAACAAACAAAAAGCAAGCAAAGAGGTGGAGAGGCCCTGAGCTGGATCACCCCTTCTTACATTCCTACTGTGCTCAAAGCCCAGGGCCCTGGGTACAAAGCAGCTCCTAAGTGTTCCATATTTAAGCTTAGAAAAGGCTTCCATAAATCCCTTTCTTGACAATTGACAAAGTATACATGGCTAAGAAGTACCATCATAAAGAAAACCTATCTTTTAATTTTTATGTAAAGATTTGGGGCCAGAAGAAGGCTTTCCTCTGAATATCAGCCCTAAGGGAAAGCTGGGGAAATCCTGGTGTTTGGACTCACCACCTTAGGCACTCAAAGTCCACTTTGCTATAATGGTCACTGCATTCCCTTCAGAGAGTAAGAAAGCAAAATAAGTGGTGTTTCTAGAGCCTGTATTTGCAAAGGCTTGTAGAGAGAGGCACTGAGCTAAAATTACTGCAATTGCCAAAAACAGGCATGTTGAGGGTGACCAAAATGTTGAGGAATTTCGAGGTTAAACTTTCTTATGAAATGGGTTGTGATGTATATTCTGCCTCATCTCAAGACTTTATTAACATGATGGTCACAGGTGCACAGCCCCAGCTCAGCTTCATGGTGTCTTGACTGCCTGTGTCGCTGTCCTGACTCCACTACTTTTGAGCTACCTGATCTTGGGTTACTGAACTTCTGTCAGCCTCCATCTCATCTGCTAAATGTGGCTATTCAAAGGACCTGCAACGCTCAAGTTGTGAGGACACCTTGTTCTCACATGAAATAATGTATGTGAAGAACACTTAGCTCAGCATTGGGGCTGGAGGAAAATTCGAGGTGCCCAGGTAGGCAAAATATGTCCTACAAATACAGTATATGGATGGAGGGGATGAATACAGGAGCAGAATGAAGAAACAACTCAGTGGTGGGCAGAGGCAGAACCAGCAGAGGCAAGAATAGAATAAGGGATAAACTATCACTTTGCTAACACTTAAAGAAAAGTCAGCATAGAGTCAGGAGCCTGTAACTCCTGCACATACTCCCTTCTTAGTAACAGGTTTGACATCCCTGGGGCTTGTCCAAGAAGCAAGGTGAAAAGCAGCAGATACATCCAAGAGGGCTCATTCATGCCATTTATTCCAACAATCACCCTCTTTAAAGAGACACTTACCGGTTCTTTATCCCTCCCCTTATGCTGAAACCAGTTAGAAGGCATTCATGAATGTGCCCACAGCACCACGATGGACAGTTCTCCGGATCAGTTAGAATAAATACTGCTGGGAGGATTACTCTTCCTCCCGGGCTATCAAGGCCACCAGTGCCGCCCGCACGTCTTCTGCCTGGGCTGGGGGCAGCAGACATTCTCTGATGAGGGCCAGAGCTGCCGCCTCGGTCAGGCTGCTGAAGTCTTGGGCCGTTTTGACCGGGAGGTGCCCAGCCAGTTCACAGAGGGCAACGTTGAATGCCTCACCTTCCTTTATCCCAAAGCTGGGCCTCCGGGGCCACAGAATGACCCGGACTCCCGAGAGAGCTGAGGAAGATGTCGCCTTTCCAGGTGGGGCCCCCCGAGTGACAAACAAGTTATGCGCAATCTCACAGTCAGTCAGGTAGTCAGTGGCACGACACACCCTGCTTATCAAGGCTTCCAAGTCAGGTCCTGGCCTACTGGTGTAAAAGAGGAAGCCAGGAGCTGGGAGGGCCTGGAGCACATGCAGACGGCCCCGAGGGTCCAGGGGTTCACTGGGGGCCCCCTCCACGGGTAGCCGGTGGGCCAGGTAGTAGCCATGCAGGTGGAGGTGGTTCACTGAGGCCAGGCCACCCAGGCTGTTGAAGCCCACACGGAAGCCTGGGTGTGAGCTCAGCAGTACAGCCTCGACCCCGGCCCGCAGCGCCCCAGGCAGCAGGCGCTGGGGGAGCCCTCGGGCAGGTTCGGGCACCAGCAGCACATGGCCCCACTCCAAGGGGCTGACGTTGATCACCACCAGGATGTCCTCTTGCTGGACAGTGCCGGAGCAATCCTGCTTCCGGTGCAGACGAAAAAGGACCTCTCCTGGCCGGATCTGGTTGAAGTTAAACTGTTCGGGGTCAAACTCCTGCCTCACGCTCTTGATGTTCTGGGGGCACCTTCTCTGCACACCCCGCTCCACGTTCAGCTGAGCCACAAAACCCACGGTCCCAGGGAGGGTTTGGGTCGGCAGCTCCCCCAGTGGGTAGCGGAACAGCCCCAGCTCCATCCGCTGCCTCCAGGCTGAGCAGAGGGCAGAGTCAAAGTGAGACAATGGCGGCGTGTTCAGGAGGCTGAGCGCGCCCCTTGGCCACTGAACCCCTTCCATCATGAGTTCCTCCTGCTCATAGACAAAGTCAGGAATGCCCTGCCCTTCCCAGTCCTCCTTGTTTGGAGGCAGCAAATAGGAAGTTTCATTTGAAGCATGTGGAATAGCCATGGGGCTGACCTGAAACAATCATAAGGTGAAAAATACATGATGCCATCCCATTTCTAAAGATTTTTTAATAATAAATTCACTACTTTTTACTTATGTATTTTTATTTTTTTAAATCTTTTTTGGGGGTTTCCCTGGTGGCTCAGATGGTGAAGAATCTGCCTGCAATGCAGGAAACCTGGGTTCCGTCCCTGGGACAGGAAGATATCTTGGAGAAGGAAATGGCAACCCACTCCAGTATGCTTGCCTGAGAATTCCATGGACAGGAGAGCCTGGTGGGCTACAGTCCATGGGGTTGCAAAGAGTCGGACACACTGAGCAACTAACACACACACAAAGTACTTTTATTTACTTATTTGGCCGTGTGGGGTCCTAGCTGCAGCACAAGCGGTTTTCCATCTTAGTTGTGGCGTGCGGGATCTTTAGTTGCGGCATGTGAGATTTTTATTTGTGTTATTTATTAATGTATTTGGCTGTGCCACTCAGCTTGCAGGATCAGTTAGTTCCTCGAGCAGGGACTGAACCTGGGCCATGGCGGTGAAAGCCCAGAATCCTAACCACTAGCCCACCAGGGAACTCCCCTATTTTAATTTTTAAATAAACTTTACTCTTTGTTCTAATTACAAAAGTAATATATGCTTTTGGTAAAATATTTTGAAAACACAGAAATCACTCATAATTCTATCACCTGCAGGTTAGCATACATTTTTGCTGAATTAAAGATATAAATTACATTCTTTCTCTTTCTAAAAATTACACATAATGAATAAATTTTCCTAATGGAGAAAAGAAATACAGATAAATTACAACACTTATTCCAATGCCCAGGGAAAAATCACAATTTATATATGTAGCTTCATATTCATATGTAGATAGATCTTGATTTTTTTTTTGGCCATGCCATGAGGCATGCAGGATCTTAGTTCCCCAACCAGGGATCAAACTCATGCCCCCTGCATTGGGAGCACAGTCTTAACCACTGGATTACCCGGGAAGTCCTGGAACTTGTTTTTTTTTTTAACTGATCTTTAACTCTTGTACATTTAGGTTTTTCTGGCTTCTTACTACCATATACAGTGTTGTGATGGATATCCTGTGTATCTATCTTTGCAGATGCTTTTATTTTCATTTAAAATAAAATCTTAGTTGACCATGGGTTCAGAAGAGGCTCGTGGCTCAGGCTTTCAATACACAGTCTGGCAAACTGCCCTCCAGAAAACGGCACCAGAGCCCAGTGCCTGAGAGTGGCCACGGCTTCAAAGCTTACTACTCCTTTCACGGGAAGAGCGTTTCCACTGTTGTGCAGTAATTCCAAATGGCCATGCATACACCCACCTGGGTGAGGATGGCCAATCATAAGTGCCCAGGGCCAATCCTTTAAGGTGGAAACAGGTGTCAGTCTTCATCTCCACTGGGTCCCTGAAGCCCAGGGGACCAAAGGGGTCAGGGACATGACCTGCTGTTAGCCCACAGGGGACTTCAGAAGGAAGCTTACCTCAGTTGAGTCGCCTCAGCACAAGCTTGGGTACCCTCAGCTCTGCTGGTCCAGGAACTTTACATTAATAAAACAGAAAAACATGCAAAACAATGTTTTGTTAAAAGTCAAGCTGAGTTTAATGGGTATAGAATTTCAGTTTTGTAAGGTAAAAATATTCCAGAGATTGGCAACACAATAATGTGAATATACTTAATACTACTAAACTGTACACTCAGAGATGTTTAAGATGGTAACAGTACTGAACTGTACACTTAAGAGATGGTTAAGATGGTAACACGACTGAACTGCACACTTAGAGATGGTTAAGATGGTAAAACTTTTGCATTTTTTACCACAGTAAACATTTTTTTTTAAACTTGAGCTTAAATTTTATACTTTAATTTACTAAGCATAAAAATTTATGCATAATTTACTAAGCATAAGTAAAATATAAAGTCTTAAATTATTTTATTAAAAGTGAGTCTAGGACACTTCTCCAAAGATATACAAATGGCCAACAAGCATATGAAAAGATGCTCAACATCACTAAGTAAGGAAATAAAATCAAAATCACAATAAGATACCACCTGACATTCTTTAGGATGGCTACTATCAAAAACAGAAAATAACAGGTGTTGGCAAGGATATGCAGAAATTGGACCCCTTAGACACTACTGGTGGGAATGTAAAGTGATACAGTTGCTATGGAAAACAGTAGAGCAGCTCCTCAAAAAAATAAAAATAAAATCACTATGTGATGCAGCAGTTCCACTTCTGGGGGTATATCCAAAACAACTGAAAGCAGGGTCTCAAAGAGGTATTTATACACCCGTGTTCAGGGCAACAGTAGCCAAGAGGTGGAAGCAACTTAAGTATCCATCAATAGATAAATGGATAAACAAGAGGTGGCCTATACAGGCAATGGAATGTTATTCAGCCTTAAAAAGAAGGCAATGCCAACACAGGCTACAACATGGATGAACCTTGAGGACTTTGTGCTAACTGAAATAAGCCAGGCACCAAAGGACAAGTTATTTATGATTCACTTATACAAGGGACCTAAAGTGCTCAAATTCTGGGATTTCCCTGGTGTCCAGGGGCTGCAACACTGCGCTCCCAATGCAGGATGCCCAGGCTGGGTCCCTGGTTGGGGAACTAGATCCCACATGCCACAGCTAAGACACAGTGCAACCAAATAAATAAATTAACTTAAAAAAAAAACGCTCAAATTCATAGAGACAGAAAGCAGAATGGTGGTTTCCAAGGGCTGGGGGGAGGGG
The DNA here is from genome assembly GCF_029378745.1 of Bos indicus. Taxonomy (NCBI): domain Eukaryota; kingdom Metazoa; phylum Chordata; class Mammalia; order Artiodactyla; family Bovidae; genus Bos; species Bos indicus. Next base: position 21,909,713 of record NC_091780.1, on the reverse strand, counting down.
GAAAGGAGAAACTGTTGTTTAACGTGCGCAGAGTTTCAGTTTTGCAAGAAAAAAGTTCTGGAGACTGGGCTACCAAATAATGTGAATATACTTAATACTCCTGAACTATACACTCAGAAATGGTTAAGGTTTTAAAGTTTATGCTACACTTTTTTTTTAAACCGAATTTTTAAAATGTCAGGATGGTAAATTTCATGTTATGTGTATTTTGCCACAATTCAAAACAATTTAAGTGATTCTCAAAATAGATTTAAGAAATCCAACAATTTGCTGAATTAAACCTAAGTAGGATGTCATCACTGACTCAATGGACATGCATTTAAAAAAACTCCAGGAGATAGTGAAGGACAGGGAAGCCTGGCATGCTGCAGTCCACAGGGTGACAAAGAATTGGACACGACTGAGCGACTCAACAACATTCACTTAAGTGTCTCTCATTCATTCATTCAGAATCAACCCATTTCAATTCCACTGTTGACATTCTAGGGCATCTCTTCTGTGCACCCTGGTCCATGTTCTGCTGAGCCACAAAATCAAAGTATTTAGGAAGTAACTGCTGTGTATGAGGCAATGAAGACATGGTAGCAAATAAGGAGAACCAAGTCCATATCCTTAGGGAACTTACATCCTGGGATGAAGTTAGATGATAAGCAAAAGGAAAACATTAACTACCTGTGGTGAAAGCATTTTGTGGGAAACAAGTCATAAAACAGGGGGTGACTAAGCGGTGGGGTCAGGGCATCCCACTTCCATAAGAGGGATGTGACAGCTGAGCTAAGACAGGAAGGATAAGAAGAGGCCTACAATGAAGAGCTGAGTGTACTCCAGGCAAAAGAAACCCGAAGTCCAAGGCCACGAATCTTGCAGGCAGCTGGTTGGCCTGTTCTAGGAACAGAAAGGAGGCAATGTTACTGGGGTATGGCCAGCAAAGGGGAAAGGACCCCCCAACCAGTGAAGCTGGAGAGGAAAGCGGAGGCCAGATTAGCTGCAGGGCCTTATGCATCATGGACAGGAACTTGGATTCTATTCTAAATGGAGTAAGAAATCACTGGTAGGTTCTAAACAGAAGGATCATTTGGTATTTTACTTTTTGGCCACACCACACAGCATTCTGTGGAACTTCTCTGACCAAGGATTGAACCCAGGAAGTCCAGGACTGTCTGATATTTTATAAACTTTTTTCTGTTATGCGGAAAATGGATCGTAGGGGAGCAAAGGGGAAGCAGAGACCACTGTGGAGGCCACTCTGGTGGCCAAGTGAGCAGTGAGGTGACTGGACAACAAAGATGGCAACAGAGTTAGGAGGAGGTGGGGATATGGGTCATGTTTTAAAGACAGAACCAACAGGGCCTGCTGACAGGCTGACTACAAGACTAAGGGAAAAGGAAGAACTGGGAGTGACTCAGCTTCAGGAACCAGGCCCTGCAGTGGCATTTACAGAGATGGAGAGGGTGGAGATGGGGTGTGGGCAGGAACAGGTGACTAAAGGAAGGGAGAGATCAAAAGATCAGTTTTCATTACTGAATTTGAGATGTCGCCTGCGCATTCAAGAGAAGTGGTGCAGGCAGCTGGACAGTCAAACCTGGAGGTCAAGGTTGAAGTCTGGGCTAGAAATTTAGAATAACATTAAGTAAGACCCAGGGGCTAGGACCAAGAATCCAGAGCCAAGATGGTACCAAAAGACTAAAAATATGAGTAAAGATATATCAGTCAACAGAATCAATAGGAAGTGGGTATGGCAGTACTGATATTTAAGTGAAAGAATAGAAAGAAAGAATTGAAGTCGCTCAGTCGTGTTTGACTCTTTGCGACCCCATGGACTGTAGCCGGCCAGGATCCTGAGTCCTTGGGATTCTCCAGGCTCCAAGAAAACTGGAGTGGGTTTCCATTTCCTTCTCCAGGGGATCTTCCCAACCCAGGGATGGAACCCAGGTCTCCCACACTGCAGGCAGACTCTACCATCTGAGCCACCAGGGAAGATATTCAAGTGAACTAAGAGGCAAAAAAAAAAATAAAAAAACTAGAAATAAAGAGGAATATTTGAGAATAACAAATCATAGTGACCAGGTGACAGGACTGAATCTTCATAGGAAAACCAGGAGGAAGGGAACACAGGTCCCAGGTCTCTACTCTGCCAGGCATGGGCTGGGGATTTTCCAAGTTTAATTAGGTGACCCTCACAACAAGCCTGTGTGGTGGGTATCATCCTGGCAGGAAGGTGAGAGATCTGATTTTGGAGGCTAACAAGATATTTGAATTCTGACTCTTCCATTCACTAGGGATGATGTGACCTTGAGCCCCTAGAACAAAACCCATTTCCACAGCATGGGCTCTGGGCTCTCAAGGCTTAGCTGTGCCTCCCCTCACCTCCTCTCAGACCACTCTTCCCCACACCTACTCTGCTCCTCACTCTTCCTAAACCTGTTCCTGCTCAAGGCTTTGGTGCTTTCTGTTCTTTCAGTCTAAAATACCCTTCTCCCAGAGTGTCTTCACACTCCTGTCTCATTTAAGCCTCACAGCAAACAGTACCACCTCAGACATGGGCTTCCCCGGTGGCTTAGGGAAGCAAACAGGAAACTGAGGTTCTATCCCTGGGTCAGGAAGATCCCCCGAAGGAAACAGCAACCCACTCCAGTATTCTTGCCTGGGATATCCCATGGACAGAGGAGCCTGGCAGGCTACAGTTCATGGGGTCACAAAGAGTCGGACCTGACTTAGCAATTAAACCACCACCACCTCAGACACACCTTGGTGGCCACACCATCTAATGTCTCAAGGGAAAGAGGAAGAGGGAAATAATACGACAAGCAGGGAAAGAAATGTCTTGGAAAACAAACACCAGGAGCTATTTTTAAATCAGCCACTCAGTTTTATCACTGTTATCAAGGGTTCATTGAACACAGAAGGACAATATGTTAAGCAAGCTCACCAGGGACTGCTAAATGACTCAGAATGCTGATTTAATAATTTATAATGAGAAACATGGCAAAGAGCACAAAATGTTCTTGGTGGCTGGTTGTTATAGGCCTTCCTCCATACAAAAATTTACCAGGAAGCAAAATTATAATCAAAAGATTGTTCAATGAAGAAGGGTTCAAAGTCAAGTGAGGTGGCTGAGCAATCTTCATGACAGCTGGCCACTATGGCGGGGCAGTGTCAAGTCCCACACCTTCACCATGAAAAGATGCAGTCTCACCCTGAAGTCCAAGGATGTGCACTCACTGGTTGGTGTTCTGTCTTCTTAGCCTAGCAGAGGAGACACTGTGACAGCTTCTTGTTCGTTGAAAGTGCGACTTGCGATCCCATGGACTATCCAGTCAATGGAATTCTCCAGGCCAGAATATTGGAGTGGGTAGCCGTTCCCTTCTCCAGGGGATCTTCCCAGCCCAGGGCTCAAATCCACGTCTCCTGCATTGCAGGCGGATTCTTTACCAGCTGAGTCACCAGGGAAGCCCAAGAATACTGGATTGAGTAGCCTGTCCCTTCTCCGGGGGATCATCCGACAGAAATCAAACCGGGGTCTCCTGCATTGCAGGCAGATTCTTGTTTGTTGCCTTTTATTAAATGAAGACCAACTCCTTCTTGGACAGGAGTCTACTGTCAAGAGACTACACTCCAGTCGCTTTGACTGGCTTTGGTGTTCCCACTGCTCTGTAGCCTCTACTTTCTGGAAGGTAATATTTCCACAGTGGTGGGACTCACAGGTTGATACAATGAGTCTTACTAAGTCATTCTCCAATGATCACCTTATCATTATTGAGTGCTGGGAAAATTAAAGTTACTCAGCAAAAGCATTCACTCAACAACTGCCACACCTTGTGTCTGAAAATCATGATTCCCACAGCTCCTCATGGAGCTTGCAGTCTAGCGGGAGAAAAAGACATTAATCCAATCATCACACGTGTAAATATAGATGGCAAACATGACAGACGCTGTCAAGGAAAGCACTGGATCCTCTGTGAGTGTAATATAGATCCTTAATCTAGTCTAGGAAATCAGGGAAGGATTCCCTGAGGATAAGATGGAAGAAGAATGGAGAACCCATAATGGCTGAAACCCAGAAAGCCTGAGGAGACTGGCAGAGAGAGAAAGAGAGGTTGAACTCGAATTATAGGGGGTTGGTTTCGGTATTTAACTCCTTAATGGTTTTAAACTGACATGCTCATATTTAGACTTTACAAAGATCAGCTAGTGGAATGAATTAAAAGAATCAAGAACTATATTTTGTCTGTTATACCGTATTAAAGTAGAAAACAACAATAAAAAATAATGAATCTCACTATCTCCTCCACTCGGTAGCTTGTAACCCCTATCTTTCGGAATACTCATTCATGCATGCATCCAGTACAAACTGAGAGCGAACCGTGCATATGCCAAGCATTGTCTTAGGGGTTGAGAGGAGACAAGAGCAAATAGTTCGTTTCAATTCCTACTCCCCCAGTATGCAGTCTGGGAGCAGGTCACAGGGCAGCATGCAGGCTGGGGAGAGGAGTACAGCAGTGGGGATCCTTGAAAAGAGCCTTAGAATGGAGCCACCGCTTTTTAAAAGCTCGAGTCTAGACAAGTCTCTAGACTTGGTGGGTTCCATACCTAGGCTGGAAGATCCCCTGGAGGAGGGTATGGTAACCCACTCCAGTATTCTTGCCTAGAGAAGCCCCATGGACAGAGGAGCCTGGCAGGCTACAGTCCATGGGGCCGCAAAGAGTCGGACACGACTAAGCACGGAGGAGGGTATGGTAACACACACCCCCCCACCCCCCCCACCCCCCCCACCCCCCCCCACCCCCCCCACCCCCGTGAGCCTTTGTATTTCCCCCTTTGGAAAACGGTAACTCACCTTGCAGAGATTTAAGAATTGAAGCTAATTATGCACAGCGCTTGGGACCTGGTGGGCCCTCAATAAACAGCCTTAGCAGGCAGCAAGGTTATGGTTATTTCTGCAGACGTGACATGAGGGTTCCAAATAGTACGGCAGGTGACGAATGGCAACGTCCGGGTGGAAAAGCCCTCGATGGGCAGAGATGGCAGCCGACCGCCTCGGGCCACTCAGCGAGCCACGAGGTTTCTCGGTTATCCCGGCTCCAAACACTCTCCGGGCTCCGACCAAGGCCGCCACCCCCGACACCCCCGACACCTACTGCAGGTGAGGCGGACACACCGCGCGACTACCCCCAAACTCCTACCGGGGCCATCGCGGGGTCGTGGCGCCCTCAACGCATGCGCGGCCTGCACGCCAGCGCGCGAAGACGGCCCGGCCCGGCCCGCCCACCCTGGAGGCGGGGCCGTGATGCCTGGGCCCCGCCCCGGAGCGTCCGGCCCCGCCCCGGGCCCCGCCTCCAGCTTGCCAGGGACCGCCCGGAGCCAGGAGCCAACCGGCCGAACCGGGCTGGGAACGCCTGGGAGCCTTAAGGAGGGGGCGGGCCCGGGGGCGGTGGCCCCAGGAGCGGTTGCCGCGGGCACCGGGTGGTGACGCGACCCGAGGGCGGAAGTGAGAAAGTTGCCAGCGTCCCGAGACAAGTTGGCGGAGTTGTGTGCGAGCGGCAGCGATGGGGGGTTCGGGCAGTCGCCTATCCAAGGAGCTGCTGGCCGAGTACCAGGTGCGCGAGACGCCGGTCCCCAGGGAGTTTGCGCGCGGCCTGCGCTCGGGAGAGGACGGTCCCCGAGCCGCGGCCGGGCGGGTGGGCGCGGCCTCTGGCCCCGGGCGGCCTGCTGACCCTCCTCTCTCGTTTTGCCTTCCAGGACTTGACGTTCCTGACCAAACAGGAGATCCTTCTGTAAGTGCTGTTTCGAACCTCACCTCCGGGATGCTCTCGGAACGGCTTCGGGAACGGGGAGGCTCCGTCTTACTGATGGGCAAACCGAGGTCCCGCCAGCGGGAGGGGCAGGGGCCTGCATGAGGCCAGCAGCTGAGCCGGAACTGGGGGCCGGAGCCCCGGGCCCTCGGCTGTGCCCTCTTGCCGGCACGCCCTCCCGTCTCGCGCCGGCGGCCCCAGCGGTGCACCGCGGAGCAGCCTCCAGCCAGAGTTGGGTGCTCTTTGACCCCGCTCCCCTGGCTTCTGCAAAACGGAACTTCCTGCCCCAGTCCGGCCGAGACTGCTGTAGTTCTGGGCTGCTTTGTCTGCTGGAAAAGCCAGAGAAACCTTGGGGAGCCCTTTGGCTCCTCCTTTATCTGAATACTACCGTAACCGTTAACGCTTACTGAGCATTTCCCATGCTCTGCTGAAGGGTTGTCTACGTTTCCTTTGTAACCCTCACGAGGGAGGTATGGGGACAGTGAAACAGTCGGATGACTTGCCTAAGACGACATTCTTGAGTAAGAGGATTTGAACTGGGGCTGGAACCGCTTTCCTAGCCAGTTTTATGTGGCCGCACACCTGAGCAAGAAGGTTCCTAGGCTTCTCCTGGCAAAAAAGAATGCCAGTGGGAATGAGGTGGGGCCTAAGGGGTAGAAAGTTCAGGGTAGCTGCTTTGAGGAGCAGCGGGAGATTCCTGAAATGAAATGAGATTTCAATTTAGCTGTTTTTCACTTGCTCTTAATTTAAGACCAATTTCTGGCCCCTTCTCGGACCTCTCCACACCTGGGAGAGTCTTGAATCAGGGCCAAGCACAGTGCCTGGGACATGGGGTCCCACAGTAAACCTGCAAGGATGGACTCCCAGACTCCCTTTACTGTCTTGTGATGTATCTCCTCTTGCCTTAGATGTCCTGAGGGCTTAGCTCCTCAGCTGGTTCCTGATGGGTATTCAAGGCCAGGAGGGGGGATGTGATACACTTAGGGAAGCACACTAACAGGTTCTCTTCCTTCTGCCAGAGCCCACAGACGGTTCTGTGAGCTGCTTCCCCAGGAGCACCGGAGTGTGGAGGAGTCACTGCAGGCTCGAGTGTCCTTGGAGCAGATCCTCAGCCTTCCAGAGCTCAAGGTGCCAGCCCCCCTAGCCTCCCTCTGCTACTCCTTCTGAGGTCACATGGTCACTGCTCCCCATTCCAGTCTTCTCTCTGTTTCACCCTAAGTTCCTGGGTGCTTTATCAAGGTCATCCGGGGGAGTTATATAGTAATAGAAGGATGTTTTGCACACTGGGATCCTCAGACATATTCTTGGAGGTTCAAAGTTGTGTCCTTTAAGAGGAGTTGAATTACCTTATTGAAGTTTGAGAAAGTCTATTCCAGAGGCTGATTGCCTTTCCATAGGGCTGCTGTGAAAATTTTTATGCAAAGGCCCTGGCCTATAACACAGTAATTGCTCAATTCAATATTTGTGTTTTAAAATAACCAGCTCATCTTGTTCTCTTTGCTTAGGATGCCTTCCTCTTCCTTACTTCTCTGCTCCTGGGCCTGCCTTTATTAGGTTAAGCTCTGATGCCCAGAAAGCCATTTCTGTCTCTTCCCCAGTGGGGTCATGGGTCCTCCTGACTTCTATACTGGCCCGAGTGGTGATGGTTCTCCCCTGAGAGGCTGAACTGCTCCCTCCAGTTTCCTGGTGGCGTTTGAATATGTGATTTGGGGTGCTTCGTGTGTGGCGTTCACAGAAGGCTTTCTTGCTTAGGCCAACCCCTTCAAGGAGCGAATCTGCAAGGTCTTCTCCACTTCCCCGAGCAGAGACAGCCTGAGCTTTGAGGACTTCTTGGACCTCCTCAGTGTGTTTAGTGACACAGCCACCCCAGACATCAAGTCCCACTATGCCTTCCGCATCTTCGGTAAGGAGCAGGGGGCCGGGTGGAACACCAGCCTCTCTGACGTGGTCTTTGTGGAGATGCCTGAGGGCTCAGGGAGTCACGAGCTGGGTGCTCATCCCGACCACCTCCTTTTGGGCTTCCTGTGTCTGATTTCTAGACTTTGATGATGATGGAACCTTGAACAGAGAAGACCTGAGCCAGCTCGTGAACTGCCTCACGGGAGAGAGCGAAGACACACGGCTCAGTGCTTCAGAGATGAAGCAGCTCATCGACAACGTGAGCAGTAGTGGCGGGTGGGCTGGGCTGGGGAGCAGGTGGGGAAGGCTTGGGCTTTGGCCTTGAAGCTTCCCCTTTCCAGATCCTAGAGGAGTCTGACATAGATAGGGATGGGACCATCAACCTCTCCGAGTTCCAGCATGTCATCTCCCGCTCACCAGATTTTGCCAGGTATGACTGTGGTCTTCACCTGCTGCACCAGGTCTGGGATGTTATTTCTGGAGGTGGTCCCTGGGGTAGGAAAAGGCCTCCTGCTTCCTCTGAATATATTAGAAGGGGACTCACTTCTAGAAAGGACTCACTGCCCATTCCAAGGGGTCTTGGGGGAGGGGTAAACTTAAGGTTTAGTCCCTACCCTCCTCTTTCAGCAGAAAGCCCTAACACGCTCTTCTCTTGTTCAGTTCCTTTAAGATTGTCCTGTGACGGGAGCCACAGCATGTGCAGCAGCACCCTGTTGAAGAATGTCCACTGCTGAGCTGTGGTCATGGTTACCCCTGTGTTGTCAGCGCCGGCCAAGCTGGCCCAGCCTGGAGCTGGCACTGAGCAGTCTTGCCCGGGGCTGTGGAGGGCCCTCCACGTCAGGGCCTTTCCCCTTCTCACTGTCATCGCTCTATTTGTGTTTCTACTAATCAATAATAAAGGTTTAGAAATTTTGAGCCTTTGTGCAACACTAGAATTACTGATGTGAAGGAGTGGACTTATATATATATATGAGCCCTCGGTCACCCTGGGGATAAGTAGGATTTGAAGGGGATGGCTGATGGCTCATATGGTGAAGAATCTGCCTGTAACGCAGGAGACCCAGGTTCAATCCTTGGATCAGGAAGATCCCCTGGAGTAGGAAATGGCAACCCACTCCAGTATTCTTGCCTGGAGAATCCCACGGCCAGAGGAGCCTGGTGGATTACGGCCCATGGGATTGCAAAGATTTGGACACAACTGAGCGACTAAGCATGCAGGCAAAGAAGGAGACAGCAGGAAGTCAGACTATCTGCCCGTCTCACCCTCCCTTGTGAGGGGATATGAAGAGGAGCATGAGGGGTGGAACTCTTGTATCCTGATAGTGGTGGTGGGTACATGAACTTCTACATGTGTTAAAACTCATAGACCTGTGTACTAAAAGAAAAAAGGTCAGTTTCACTGTGTGATCATTTGAAAAATAAAAATGCTTTTCAAGTCAAAACAAGAAAAGCCAAGACCTTTTCCCCTGTACCCCATCCCTGAACCGAACCAGGGGTGCAGAGTAAAGGGACTGAAGTAAACAAATCCTCTCTCCTACCCACTTTACAAACCTGGCTTGGGCTTCCCTGGTGGCTCAGTGGTAAAGAATCTGCCTGCCAATGCAGGAGACATGTGTTTGATCCCTGATCCTGCAAGATCCCACATGATGCGGAGCAACTAAGCCCATGCACACAGCTCCTGAGCCCATGCTCTAAAGCCCACGACCATGAGCCCTAGAGCCCACGCTCTGCAACAAGAGAAGTCACTGCACTGAGAAGCCCGCGTACCACATCTAGAGTAGCCCCCGCTTGCCACAGCTAGAGAAAAGCCTGTACAGCAAGGAAGACCCAGCATAGCCAAAAATAAGCAAAAAAAAAAAGAACCTGGCTCCGTGGGGAGATGTGGTCAGCCAGGCTGGGCTGGTGTTAGCCCACTAGCACCTGAAAGAGGCGGCCTAGAACCTCCCAGAACTCAGAGAACTGGACCAACCTCAAAAAGCAACAGTCCTTTAAGAGGAAGGGCCCAGGATTCAATTTCAATTCTTTAGATTTTATTAAAAAAAAAAAAAGTAAAGTGCATTTTTATTAAAAAAAATATATATATAAAACCCACATAAACTCAACGGTCCCTGTGCTGGGCAGTTATCAGTGGTGCACGGGCTTAGTTGTCCCTTAAGAGTAGAGGTTGTAAGGTGTAGGATGAACTAGGGGCTGGGTTTGAAGGCCAGGGCAGGTGTGGGAAAAAGGGACACAGGTTTGTAGGCTGGAGGAAGGCAGGCAACAGTCTCTTCCTAGAATTCTGAGGGATGATGTTCATCGTCATAGACTCTTCTGGACTGGCGCTGCCCTGTCGCTCTAACGTGGCTGCAGCCTGATACAGGCTGGAAAAGTCCAGGAGGAGGTGGGCCTGAGCCCAGGGCCTCAGAAGGGCTGCCGGGCCAGTGTGGCCCTCTGGTCCCTGAGGTGACAGGATGATGGCTGCAAGGACGTGGCCAGCGGGGGAGGCTGGACCCCTTGGAGCCCAAGCTGGGCCCGTCTCTGCAGTGAGCAGGGGCAGCCTGTGACAGCAGGGGAAGGCGGAAGAGGCCGGCTAGTGCGCCGTTTCCAGCTCTGTCTCACACAGCCACTTTGGATGCATCCTTCCAATCTGGAAGCTGGGAGCCGGGCACTGGGCTGGCCACATGTGTGGCGTCATCTTGCCTCTCTTTTCCTGTTTCACATTTTCGACTGTTTTTAAACAAAGGGCTCAGTTCACTTAAGGAGCATCTGCTCACTTGGGCAGGCCCCCATCTTCAGCTAGGACCCACAGGGACATGACCATCTGGGGTGGAGGATGGGGGGGCCTTGCTACTTGGCAGCGGGCTCTGTCGCTCCTGAGGGCTGCACACCGCGGCTTCTTCCACGAGGAGGGGCAGAGGTCCAGCCAACCAGCTCTGAGCACTCGGGGCCCCAGAGGGAGGCCGCCTCCAGAAGTCTGCTCTCACACTACCGAGTCCCGGATCTCAGAGCCCAGGCGGACCCGGGGCCGGGGACATGTCGGGGACACCTCCACAAAGCTGTCCTGGACGCTCAGTGGCCTCTTCTCTGACTCCGTGAAGACGCGGGACCTCTGGAAGCTGTCCAACAGGGCCTGGTAGCCTTGGTGGTCCAGCGGGGTGCTAGGGGGGCCCACGCCGTTGAGCGGCTGGGTCTCAGGCGGCAGCACCACTGGGCGGGTCTTGGGGTGCACACTGGCACACTCCCCCTGCTTCAGGAAGACCTTCATGCCGCCGCGATGCCGGTAGAGGAAGAATAAGATGAGGAGCACCACGGCGAACACGAAGAGCACACACATCACCAGGAACTCCGTCCAGTACGACTTGTCCATGCGCCAGCTGGCCTTGCCGCCCGCCGGTGCGCTCACCCGAGACGTGTTGATGATGATGCTCCGGTCCTCACTGCCAGCCGCCTCATCCTCCACCACCTTCGGGCAGTAGCTGGCCTCCAGCTGCTGGATGCCTCCCTCCAGCGACCAGCACTGGAACAGCCCCAGCTCCTGCTGGCTGCCCACCAGCAGCAGGTCCCCGGTGGCCAGCACGCGGAAGGAGGCCGAGGCATTGATGGGGGCCCCATTGTGCAGCCAGAACCGGGTCGCCAGGTTGGACAGGAGCGGGCAGGCCAAGGTGTTCACCGTGTGGGGCTGGAAATGAACCTGCTCACAGGGCTTCTCACCTGCAGGCAGAAGAGGCACAGTTCCCGGTCAAGGGGGCTGGTGTCTCCGCTCGCCCCAGGCTCACTCACCCACCTCCCTCCAGGCTGTGCACCTCGTGGCTATAAGGGCAGCTTGGGGACTTTGGGGACTGTGGGTCTCACTTGCCAGGACCCTGCTTCCGGGGCCAGAGGGATGAGCAAGTGAGGAAAGGCATTTACGCCCATCAGTGGCTGGAGGAGCCTGCCAGGCAGACTTGGCCCTTGCCTTTCCGCCACCTTTTGGTGGGGACCTTACCCTTTGGTACAAACGCCCGGATCTTGGAAGGGCTGCAGGCGTTCTTGGCACTGACCCCCTCGATGTCCTGGATCCATGGCCTGGGGACCAAAGAGAGTCTGGGATGGGCCAGGAAACCCCAACAGCCTGCATCTGCCCCCATCCTCCTCCGTGCAGTACGCACTGTCACACAGCCCTGCAGATGTAAGCCTGGGGAAGGGCTCAGGGACAACCAGGACCAAGGCAGGGGTGAAAGGCAGGCGGCCTCCCTTCGCAACTCCCCAGCCCACAGGCTCTGTAGACAGAGCTGGCATCTCCTCTGTCTACACAGTATTTACTTCATATTAAAGTTGCTGTGATAATTCCTTAATCACAAAAGCAGAGTGAGTCCCTAGAGAACGTCTGGAAGGGCAGCCAAATCTGTACGTATTAACATATATCTGTCTCTTTTAAAGCAAAGCACAGGCACTGATTTAATTTTGGAAAACACAGAACTCAATCAAGCACAAACTCAACCGAATATTACAAAAGTCACAATCAGAGGCTTCCCTGGTAGTCCAATGGCTAAGAGTCCGAGCTTCCAATGCAGGGAGCCCAGGTTCCATCCCCGGTCAGGGTATTAGATCCCACATGCTGCAACTAAGACTCAGAATAACCAAATAAATACATAAGTATTAAAAACAAAACAAAACTTTATGGAGCTAAAATATAATTAAAAAAAACACAATTACCTATTCAACAATAAAGGTGGTATTTTTTGGAGTGTCCCTTCAGGTATACATATGTGTACACACACACACGTGATGTTTTAAAATATAAAACTGGAAACAGGTATGCCCTTGAGTGAAGTATAGACACTACAAATAGGACAGATCCAATTTTTACTTAAAATGTATGTATTTGGGACTTCCCTCATACTCCAGTGGTTAAGACCCTGAGCTTCCAATGCAGGGGGCCTGGGCTTGATCCCTGGTCTGGAAACTAGATCCCACATGTCACAACAAAGATCAAAGACCAACTGCAGCCAAACTTTTTTTTTTTAGTTTTTAAAAAAAAAAAGTATTTTTGTTCATATTACACATATTTGGAAAAATCTGGGAGGATATATATTAAATCTAAGTCTCTCTAGGTTGTAAAATTTGGATAGTTTTTATTTTGTTTCTGCTTATCTCTATTGTCTAAGTTTTCTTAGACAAAATAAGTTATTCTGAAAACAATTTTTAATTGGTTTGTTTTTAGCCACGCCACTTTCGGGATCTTAGTTTCCTGGTCAGGGAATAAACCCTCGTCCCCTTCAGTGGAAGAGCAGAGTTCTAACCACTGGACCACCAGGAAGTCCCTTAATGGGTCTGTTAATGGATTGTTATGGAGCCCTTATTTTCTGTTATTTAACTACATTCATGTGCCAATTCACATTCTCCAGCAAATCTTTTCACAGCTATGACATTTTATACTAACTACCCAATCCTGTCCCTGCTTTACAGATGGGTAAGACAAACATAATTTACTGTCTGAGTTACAACTCTTTTGAGAGTCAGGAAGGGAGCTGATTAATAATTATCCCCAGGGCTTCCCTGGTGGCTGGCTCAGTGGTGAAGAATCCACCTGCCGATGCAGGAGATATCGGCTTCAATCCCTGATCCAGGAACGTCTCACCTACTGCGAAGCAACCTGTGCACCACAACTCCTGAGCCTGTGCTCTAGAGCCTGAGAGCTGTACTGAAGCCCACACTCTAGAGCCCATGCTCCCCAGCAAGAGAAGCCACTGCAAGGAGAAGCCTGTGCACTGCAATTAGAGTAGCCCCCACTCGCCACAACTAGGGCAAAGCCTGCATAGCAACAAAGACCCAGCATAGTCAAAAATAAATAAATACAATGATTAAAAAAAAAATGATGCCCAGACAGCGGACACAAATGAGGCTGTGTGGTGATTCCACAGAGGGTCTAAAGCAGAGACACTTGGAGGCAGGTGCGCCAGGAGGGACAAGGGGAAGGGGCCCAAACTAGCTCTTACCTGACGGCCACCTCTGGTTGGTAGAGGCTGACGGACGCACACCTCCAGCCGCTCCAAGCGCAGTAGGGGTCCCGGGCCAGGAGGCAGTCCCTGCAGCTCTGGTACAGGCTGCAGTTGGCCACAGGCACCTTGACTACGCTCGAGTGTGAGGCAGCGTACAGCAATCCCTGCAAGAGACACGCAGCATGGGAGGCAGGCCCCGGCTCCCACAGCTACACCCGGCTCCAGTGCCCCACAAAGCCACCTCCTGGGAGCCGCTTCTCAAGCACCTGCCCCTCCCCCCACATTCCGACAGCTCCTGTCGGAGCCTGGATCTTTCCACCCGACTGGGGCAGGAGGGCAGGGCACCCCAAGCCCACTGCCCAGACTCCCCTCTGTACTCCCTCTCTGCTCACCCTGTCGGCGTCCAGTTGCAGGTTCCGCACGGGCTGTCCTGCCGGGAAGACCTGGAGCTCTTCAATGATGTGCACCGCGGTGCCCACGCTCACCGCCTTGTGCACCCAGCCGTCACCTGCGATAAGGACATTGCTCAGGCCCTGTGAAGAGCCTGCCGCCCATGCCCCCTCGACCCCCAGCCCGCCTGCAGTGGGCACGCACCAGTGCCCAGGAAGAGGACGTCGTAGGTGCGGTTCAGGGCCAGCACACGGTGGACAGTCACATGCTGGTAGCGAGCCTGGGGCTGCAGCAGCAACATGCGGCCGCGGACCTGTCCGTCCATCAGGAAGTGGTCCTTGAGGAAGTTCAGCACGCGGTCAGGGAGCTGCAGTGACGAGTTGATCTTCCTCTCCCGGGCACTATTGGTGATGCACTGAAGGAGAAGGCGTTGGTTTGAGATGGGCGGCATTGGGGTGGCCAGCAGGATGGGTGTTCTACAGATCCCGCTGGGATTGCCACGCCCTGCCTCCCCAGTGGACAGCAGGGACTCCCCCACCCTCAGAAGCCAGGCCACAGCATGGCTCTCCAGTTCTGTGGAGCCGACACGCTTCTCTGCAGGTCTAAGGCTGTGGGGCCGTGGGCCCTGGCTGCCAGGGTTTCCCCATCTCTGCCCACCAACCACCTCTCCTTCCTGCCCATCCTTCCCCCACCCCCTCCCCTGGGCATGACCGCACTTTCTGCTCCTGTAGCATCCTTTCAGCAGGAAGTGACAGAGTTCCTTTCTCAAGAAGCCCTGGCTGAGCAAGGTGTCCCAGTGTAGGGGCCACAAGGGCGTCTGCAGTTAGTCTGCCATATCGCCAGAGGCTTCCTGGGCTTCCCTGATAGCTCAGGTGTTAAAGAATCCGCCTGCAATGCAGGAGACCCCAGTTCAAGTCGTTGGGTCAGGAAGATCCCCTGGAAGAGGGCATGGCAACCCACTCCAGTATTCTTGCCTGGAGAATCCCCATGGACAGAGGAGTCTGGCAGGCTACAGTCCATGGGGTCACAAAGAGTCGGACACGACTGAGTGACGGCACAAGGGTTCCTGATTCTCTCTGCCCTGGGGCATTCTCTGTAGCAGCTCCAAGAATTAACATCCCAGAGTGACCCTCAATCACTGAGGCCCAGCAGTTGGTAACAAACACCCCAGTGGGACGACGCTGAGATATACTCCACATAGCCTCCCAGGGCCCCGGGGCCTCAGCTCCAGGCACCCACAGCAGCAGCAGTGTGGCGACCCCCGCTTTCTTGGCTCCGCCCCTCCCTCCACAATCCTGTCCCCTCTTTGCTGCTTCCGGGGAGTAGCTCCCCTAGAAACTGCCAGCACCCATATCCTTGTCTCAAGGTCTGCTTTGTGAGAAGCCCATGAGGCTGGAGGGAAAGAAGAGAGGACCATTTGCCCACGGCCAGCCACTCAACAAGGAGCTCACGGTGGAGTGGGAGAGAGGCATGCTGCAGGCAGCGCTCTGATGGGACCGCCCTGCCCAGCCCACTGCCATCCTGATGTCCACGGTCACGTCGAACTTGCAAAGACAAGCAGCCCTGGGTTCTGCCCCCACTTTCAAGATGAGACAACAGGCTTAGAAAAAGCAAGCAAGCCCAGCACGGGGTGTGGACCCGTCCTCCCAGCACGCTGCCCTGCGGCAGGGAGCAGCACTCACCGCGCCCGGCCGGGGCGAGGGTACTGGGTGGGTCACTGTGTACCACTGCTGCGTCTCGCGGTTCACCTCCTTGTAGAAGCCGTTGAAGGTGGACTGCACGTCCTTCATGGTGAAGACACAGACGGCAGAGCCCTCCGTGGTCCCCCCGTTCCTACCGAGGAAGTTGGCTGAATGAGCCCCAGGAGCCTTGGGGTTCACAGTGAGGCCAGCCACGCACCCCTCACCCTGCCTGTTCCCAGCTAGGTCCCGGGGGGCGCACCACTGGGATGTGAAGACCCCGTAGAAGAGGGTGTCGGGCCAGTCCTCGGGGCGGGGCGTCAGCGTGAACATGTCCTGTAGCACGTTGAACGGGAAGCCGTCGTCGGGCCGCAGGCACAGCAGCTGTGCCTTCAGGAAGGACGTCCAGCGCTGCTGCAGGACGCGCCCGCCCCCTTCGTCGCCCTGCACCAGGGAGAGGGGCTGGGCTCAGGGGATGGCGCCTCGCTTCCCCTCCCCAGACACCAGGAAGGGCCCGACGGACACAACACCAGGCCTGAGCTCATCTCAAATCAAGAAGACAGGGCTTCGTCGCCCTGCACCAGGGGGAGAGGGGCTGGGCTCAGGGACGGCTCCTCGCTTCCCCTCCCCGGACACCAGGAAGGGCCCGACGGACACAACACCAGGCCTGAGCTCATCTCAAATCAAGAAGACAGGGGACTTCCCTGGTGGTCCAGTGGTTAAGACCCTATGCTTCCAGTGCAGGGGACGCTGGTTCAATCCCTGATGAGGGAACTAAGATCCCACATGTTGCATCCCATGGCCAATATATGTGTGTGTTTATGTGTATATATACATAGAGAGAGAGAGAGAGAGAGCACGCCTCCGGCTAGATCTAAATTTCACATAAACAATAAATTAAAAAAAAAAGACTTGAAGTGGCAGCCTTCAGTCCCCCCCTTGCCAGAAGGCTGGCTAGGTAAATGACAGTGCTTCCCTAACTGCAAGGAGCCAGAAAAAGGACGAAGGGAATCTGTCTACAAACATGAAAAGACGTCACGATTTACTGCTGAGCAGAAAGGGAGGCTAAAGAGTTGCATTACAGTGTCTCTTTGTTTGCACATGGTTTTACACAAGACAAATATGTAAGTCTTTACATATGGGCAAAAGTATAAAGATTAGCAAGGAACATTCTAAATTGTTAACAGTGGTCACTTCTTGTGGAAGGATGAGATTTTAACACCGACAGTCACCATCTAGTGGTTGCTCAGCACATTTCCAAGCACCGTACATGCTGAACAGAGGCGGGAACTGAAACAGATTTCTCAGCAAGGAAATTGCCCAAGATCACACGACCCGCAGGGTTTGAACCCAGGCAGCTGGGCTCCAGCATCGACACTCTTAATCACCATACCAAGCTGCCTCTTTATCTTGTGATTTTTGTGTATACTTTGCTATGTTTTCACGTTTCTTTTAAATAAGAAAAAAACAGACATTTTAACTTAAAAGAAGAGAAGACTTCTCTGGTGGTCCAGTGGTTATGAATCTGCCAGCCAATGTAAGGGACACGGATTTGATCCCTGGTCCAGGAAGGTCCCACAGGTCGCAGGGCAACTAAGCCCGTGCACCACAACTACTGAGCTGCACGTTCAGCCTGGGCTCTGCAACAAGAGAAGCCACTGCAGTGAGAAGCCCGTGCACCTCAACTAGAGAAAAAGCTGCCGCTCAGCACAGCTAGAGAAGAGCCCGGGAAGCACTGAAGATGTAGCTCAGCCAAAAATTCAAGAAAAAAAGAGAAATGCCAGTAGCCAAGCTGTTCCTTCTGGAGGACAGGAGAAGGCCACAGACGTGGGGCCTCTAGGGTGGCCCAGCCCCCTCACCTTGCAGATACGGGCGATGCGGGACACCATGGTGTTCTCAAAGAATTCCAACTCCTGGCCAATCTCTCTGAAGAAGAAGTAGATCTTGTCATCGTCCCCTTCCGAGCTGCCCAGGCTCTCGGGAATGTAGGCTGAGGCCATAAACGCTGGGTCTGTGGGGGGGTCGGTGGGGAGCACCATCAGCCCAGCGATCCCAGACAGGCGAGACTGCTCTCTGGCCCTGCTGGGGGGACAGGGCCCCCTCCCTGGGGCCTGGGGACTGCCCACTGGGTGGGCGGCGGGAGGATTTCACCTTGCAGCCAGTTGAGGGAGGTCTCAGTCTTGATGGGGCGGAGGCTTTGGCTCCTGGAGATGGTCGGGTCACTCCCCTGGAAGCTGCTGACTGTTCCCGTGTACAGCTCGCCATCTGCCAAGAGAACATTTCCCATGGGAATGGGCCCTGGGCACAGCCCCTTCCCGCTCAGGGCCCACAGTGACCTGAGTGCGGCCCTTCTTGCTTGAGGAGAACAGAGGAGGGAATAAGAACTAAGAAGAGCCAAACTGAAAGCCGCCTGGGGTCGCCGCACCCCTGGGAACCAGCACGGCACCAACGACCCGGGCCCCCCTGCCTGCCCCGCCCCTCACTCACCAATCACTAGGGCCGTGGACTTGAAATTGGGGTCAAAAGGACAACGGCCCTTGCCATCTTCCAGGAGGATGTTGCCCTGCTTGTCCTGTGCGAGCGTGAAGTTCTCCACGTCCTGCAGGGGAGCAGAGCAGGGAGGTCAGGGCCACACCGGGGAGTGAGCGAGCTTGGCGGAAGAGCAGGGAGGTGTCCAGAGCGAGGGCAGTGGTCCAAGGGCCTCCTCCCGATCCTGGCCTCTGGGGCACAGTCCCTGCAGCGCCTTGCCATGACCCCTCACAGTGGCTGGCCCACGGGGCAGAGAAGAGGCTCAGACAGGCGACGTGAGCCAGGAAAGGACAGTGATGTGGTTCAAACCCAGGAACGTCTGACTCGGAACCTGGCTGCTCCGACTCACGCCCTGAAAATGCCACCCTCTACAAAGTTGTGCAAAGGGCAGAAACACAAGGGCGTGTGTGTGATGAGGAGGGTGGATGAGATGGGCTGGCCAGGACTAAGCGAGAGCTGGAGGAAGTGAGAGGGTGTGATCGTGGGTCAGCCAGGATCTTGTGCTCAGGGAATCCTATAGGTCTGTCTTCTACCCGCACCCTGCAGGGAAACCCACCCATCAGGGCTGGGCAGGGTCCCCAGGCTCTCAGGGCCCTTGACCTCCCAGAAGCCTCCCACCAGGGCCCTGCCCTTCACCAGGGGTCAGTGCTACAGACCAGTTCCCTGGGGGCAGAAAGAGGGTACTTCCTGGGCCAGCCGGGGGCCGGCCCGGGGTGCAGAAGGGCACTCACAATGTAGGTGCACGCAGGGCTGAAGGCCTCCGTGCCACAGGCGATCAAGTGGCTGCTGTTGAGTGGCAGGAGAATCTTGATGTAGTTTTGACAGTCCCGCTGGAGGAAGGAGGAGGATGTAAGGCACAGACAGGCCACCAGGGGGGGCCACTGAGCCCCCCCGAACCAGACCCAAGGGGCAGTGCCTTCTGGAGCAGAGGAGACGGAGGACCGTGCCCATGTGTGCATATGTGTGTGTAGGAGGGGACCTTGGGGCTCAGCTAGCTCTGTGACTAGGAAACTTCACTTCAGTCTGGGGTGAAGGCACAAAGCATCTCCCTTTTGAGCTGTCTTATCCCAACCTGGTGAGGAAGTTGAGCCCAGAACAGAAGGAAACACACAGCCCTGAACCCTGGACTCCAGACTCGCGGATTGCCTCTGAGAGGGTGTCCTAACAGGCATCTCCTGAGCTTCTGACTGTTCCCCCAAAACGCCCTCCTCTGGGGTCTCCCCGCTTTCATAGACGCCAACTCCATCTTCTCAGGCCCCAGACCTCACAGCATCCTCGACCCCCCTCTTATACCACCCCCACCCTGGTTCTCCCATCCGGAAATCCTGGTGGCTCCGTCTTCAAGATACATCCAGGATCTGACCGAGACGTCCCGCTCCCTTTCTTGGTCCAACGCTGGTCCGGGCCACCATCCCCTTTCGCTCCTCGCTGGTCTCCCTCTATTCTTGCCCCAGGAGCCCGCTCCCCACCACGGTAGTTAGAGCGACTTTCTGAAAACCCACACTGGACCACGCCACTGCTCTGCTCAGCCTGCCAGTGGTTCCCCAAATACCTCACTCAGAGTGACATCCACAGTCCTGTTCTTTCTCCACATCAAACCCCTCACCCCTCCTCTTAATCTTGGCTCAAATGTCACTTTTTCTAAAGGAAGTGTAACCTGACCACCCTTAAAACAAGACTGATTTCTTCTTTTTCACAATGATATAATAATCAGGAGATCAAACCAGTCAATCCTAAAGGAAATCAACCCTGAATATTCATTGAAAGGACTGATGCTGAAGCTCCAATACTTTGGTCACCTGATGTGACGAGTCAATTCACTGGAAAAGACCCTGATGCTAGGAAAGACTGAGGGCAAGAGGAGAAGGGGGCGACAGAGGATGAGATGGTTGGATGTTATCACTGTCTCAGTGGACATGAATTTGAGGAAACTCAGGGAGACAGTGATGGACAGAGAAGCCTGGTGTGCAGCAGTTCATAGGGCTGCAAAGAGTCGGACACAACTTTGTGATTTAACAACAACAACAACAACGATAATAACCAGTGTCTCAAAGCACCCAGGCACACAGTAAGTACTTAACACATTTCTTCTGAATAAAAGAAATCAAAAGCAGTCAGGGCTTGAACCTGTGTCTTAAAAAAAAATTTGGTGTGTGTGTGTGTGTGTGTCGGGGGTGGGTCATGCCACTTGGCTTATGGGATTTTAGTTACCCGACCAGGGATTAGGAGTCCTAACCACTGGACCCCATGAAATTCCCTGAACTTGTGTCTTGACCCCAAGACTGGTGTCTTTTGCCTTCACCGTAGCTGCCCCCCACTGCACTCAGGACCAGGAGGCCTCTGGGAATGGTGGGGAGTCTTCCCAAAGAACTCTGGGCTGACCGGTCCCCACTCATTGGTCTGGCCAAAACCAAGCTAGGGTATGTCAGGCCTGCCACATCAAGCACCATCCTCAAAGGGACAGACTCCCACCCCCACCCAATCACTGCTCCTGCTGGAAGCTGACCTCTGTTTGGCCCTTATCATATGTATTAGCTCACTGAATCCTCGTGGTAAGTCCAGTGAGACATCCATGCTTACCCCCATTTTACTAAGGCTTGGAGAGGCAAATCCATTTGTCCGAGGTCACAGAGATAATACGTACAGGGTCGAGACACAAACACAGGTCTGGCCATCTCAGAAATCCATGTCCTTTCCACCACAGCTGGCAGCATCTGCTCCCACCTCCGGCCTCCATCCTGGGCCCAGACCTACCACCTCCAGCCCTCCTTCAGCCCAGGTCACCTCCAGGTGCTGGCTCACCTCTGGGTTTTTGCCCTTGAAACTGCACTGCTTCTTTCTCTCTGCATCTGCGCGCCACAGCAGCTGGGGAACCAGAAAGGGGAAGGTCAGTGTGCACCTAGGAGCAGAGGCTCTGCCTCCCGTGTCTTCGCCCCTCCCCCTGGGAGCAGAGGCTCCGCCTCCCGTTTCTTCACCCCTCCCCCATTTGCATCATCCTGGGGCCCAGAAGTTCCACCCCCCACCCAGCCACCCACCGGCACCGTCCACCCAGCCTAGCCCTGAGCATCATCTGACCTCCTGGTACTCCCCGCCTGGCAGGAAGCTGACGCTGCTGTTGAGTGCCAAGAGGGCCTCTCGAGCGCCCACGTACACAGTCCTGCCATCCTTGCTCAGCAGGAAGGATGTGTAGTTGAAGACGTTTTCAGCTTCAAATCTGAGGAATGGTCGCTTTTCAGAGCCTGGAGAGAGGATGATGGACATTACCTGGGGGCCACTCCTCCCCTGAGAACGCTCTTGCATCAACCTCTAGAACAGACTGATGCGGTTGAAGGTAGATCAGCAAGGCAGTGGGTGCATAGGACCGGCAGTCAGATTTAGGGGAAGCAGCACTCCCGGATTCTCAAACATTATGTATGAAACAAACGCACAATGATGAATGTCAAAGAACATTAGTTACAGCACCATTCATGTTAATGAAAGACTGAAATCACCTCAAATCCAACCACAGGGGGCTGGGTGAAAATAAATCTCAACACTTTCTATGCCGGAATACTATGCAGCTGGTAAAATGCTGTTGTATTAGCAACTCCGGACAAATAAGCAAAGTTATCTAAGAAAGGCATGGTCAAAATATTAAGTGAACTGAAATAGAAAGTGATGGATTTTGAGCATCTAACAGAATGTAAGAAACGAAAGTCTCTTTAACATTCTCCTTTGAGTGCCATTAGACCCAAAGAGAAGGACTTGTAAGCACAGCCCACTCCCGTGGGCAGCAGCGATCACGAGTCACAGAGGAATGCAAACACGGGGAGCCAAACTTCAGGTCTCAGCACTGCTTCGTGTCACTCACCGGCGATTTATGGTTATTAAACCGAATGTAAATGCTAATAACCTTGACCTCAGAAACTTGAATGTACACCAGACAAGCACTGTGATGCTGGGGGTGAAAGGAAATCAAGGAAAATGCCATCTCCATATCTTCCTCTGAGAGGAAGGGCCTCTGAGAATAAGGGCCACAAGAGACTATGGTTTGTAGAACAAGAACTTGAGGCTTAAGCATATTACTTACATTTTAAATTGCAAAGGTAACCAAATATAGAGGCAGACAATGCTTGGAGGAAGTAGGGAAGGGTGATGGAAGTGATGGAAAACTTTACTTTTCTTAGGGGCAAGTCAGTAAATCCAATAAACCAAGAAATCGTGGAGTAAACATTTTATTTAAGTGGAGGGAACCACTCTGTAACAAGAAGTCTAAATGATTAAAATTGCCCCTTTTACCCAGGCCTGCGGCTGGGGAAGACTGAGGCAATTACTGCTTTTCACAATAAGTCTTTCTATGCTTAAAAAAAAAAATACTATGTGCATGTATATATCATATAAATTTCAAGTATCTTTCATTGTTGTAGAATATATAATAACAAGGAAAGATACTAGTTATCTACTATTAAATGAAAATGAAAAAACACTATACACAGTTAGATTCTATTTTTTTGTGGGAAAAACATAAACATGGGGAAAAACAGTCAAGAAGGATGAATCACAAAATACTGAAAAGTGGTATCCTGGTAGAATTCTAGGTTATTTTTTTCCCTTTGCATTTGTTATCATTTTTTGATTCTATAGGTTACACTTGTGCAATGTTAAAGAAATAAATTAGAAGGAAAGGAAGAAGAAGATAAACACACATATCTACCCACCAGGGTACTGCCTATGCCCTCAGTGACTGGTGGATTTGGAGGGAAATCATTTAAAAAATTCTAAGCAGCTGATAAGAAAAGAAAAACAAGCAAAAAGCAGCCACCGTGCCCAATCCCAAGCATCTCGTAACTGACCAGTCGACTGCAATCACTCTAACAGTTTCATGAAGCTGAGGAAGCAAAAAAAAAAAAAGCAGCATGCCAACGAAGCAGTTGTGAAGACAGCTTCATGTGTGTTTACAGGGTGAGCATTTTTACATACCCCTAGCCTGGTTCCACAAAGGGCAAGGATCATGAAGAAAAGAAGGTAGTGAAATATAAATGCTAAAAATCAGGAGCAGAGGGGGAAAAAAAATCTGAAGAAAGCATCTAAACCAGATAGGAAGGACGGGTTCACATCAACAGGTCATAAGGTCCTCAGGCAGCTACCAGACATGGGCTCTGCATTTAATGTTGAGCCTCCCAGTGGCCAAAAAGAAAAGGAAAATCAGGTTACTTTGTCCTCACTGTTCAAGAGGAAGAACACGTACCAGCCTTTTTTGGGGGAGCCAGGCTTTTTACCTGGCTGTTCATGCTGAAGGAAGCCCTTCAGTAGGACTCCCCAGCACCTCTAATGGGAAATCCCTCTAGCAAATAGGAATGATGGAGTTCCCAAGGCTGTTGTTTCGTCACAAGGTCTCCTGATGCGAGAAGGCAGTATTACCAGGTACCAGTGTGGGAATCTATGAGGGAATCTGCAGCTAGGAGGCCTGTCAGTCTAGAACCAGAGCAGAAACACAGGCTGCAGTGGCAACTCACAGGGCAGAGTCCTGCCCACTGTCCAGAGCCTGAACTCTGCTGCAGGAGCCACAGAGGACAGCTGGCAACTCACAGGGCAGAGTCCTGCCCACTGTCCAGAGCCTGAACTCTGCTGCAGGAGCCACAGAGGGCAGCTGGCAACTCACAGGGCAGAGTCCTGCCCACTGTCCAGAGCCTGAACTCTGCTGCAGGAACCACAGAGGGCAGCTGTGGTCTGGAGAAGTTAAGGCCTCTCTCAACTCTTACATTCAGATTGGAATCACACTAGATTCCAAGTCTTTTGCCTCAAATTCCCAACTCCTCACCACTTCTCTTAGCACTCTACACATCGGAAGGGGGACTTCTCTGGTAGTCCAGTCGTTAAGACTTCGAGTTCCCAATGCAGGGGGTGTGGGTTCGATCCCTGGTCAGGGAACTAAGATTCCACATGCTGCCTGGCGCAGTGCGTGCGCGCATACACACACAGACACACACAGACACACACAGACACACAGACACACACACACACACACACACACACACACAAGGATATGCTGGCAGGCCCAAGGAAAGTTTCCAGCACTAACCCCCTACTTGTCCCAACCATAAAACCCAACACATAATTGAGGCCCAATTATGTTGCTTGTACTTTGAGCTGATGAGCTGGTCAGCCTTTTGGAACAAACAGCCTGGTCATTTTGCATTCTGCTCTGGGAAGAACCATCCCCCTCCCCTTCCCCTCAACCAAGAGACCCCTCTGCTTGGCCACCACAGATGCCCCCAGGAAAGTGTTGGGTCAACATGTTGTACTTATTAAGTCCCTGGGTACCCATGACGGTCCTGTGAGATAGAAACTGCTGCTAGCCCCAGGTTACAAATGAGGAAATTGAAACTCAGGATCAGTAAGCAATTTACACAAAGCCCCGCAGCAAGAGTCTGTCATACGGAGTGAAGAAAAGAGAAAAATATAACGTACTAACACATACATGTGGAGTCTAGAAAAAATGGTACAGATGTACCTATTTGCAGGGCTGTAACAGAGAGGCAAACAAATGTGTTGACAGGGGTAGGGTGGTAGGATAGACGGGCAAACAATGGAAACAGTGACAGACTATTTTCTTGGGCTCCAAAATCACTGCAGATGGTGACTGCAGCCATGAAATTAAAAGACACTTGTTCCTTGGAAGAAAAGCTATGACCAACCTAGACAGCATATTAAAAAGCAGAGACATTACTGTGCCAACAAAGGTCCATCTAGTCAAGGCTATGGTTTTTCCAGTGGTCATGTATGGATGTGAGACTTGGACTATAAAGAAAGCTGAGCGCTGAAGAATTCATGCTTTTGAACTGTCATGTTGCAAACGACTCTTGAGAGTTCCTCGGACTGCAAGGAGATCAAACCAGTTAATCCTAAAGGAAATCAGTCTTGAATATTCATTGAAAGGGCTGAAGCTGAAGCTCCAATACTCTGGCCACCTGATGTGAAGGACTGACTCATTGGAAAAGACGCTGATGCTGGGAAAGATTGAAGGCAAGAAGGGGACGATAGAGGATGAGATGGTTGGATGGCATCACCGACTCGATGGACATGAGTTTGAGCAAGCTCCGGGAGTTGGTGATGGACAGAGAAGTCTGGCGTGCTGCAGTCCATGAGGTGGCAAAGAGTCAGACACGACTGAGCTGAAAAGACTAAACTGAGGGTGGTGGGATGACTCGGGAGATTGGGACTGACATATATACACTACCGTGTATAAAACAGATAGCCATGGGAAGCCGCTGTGTAGCACAAGGAGCCCAGCTCAGTGCTCAGCGATGACTTCCAGGGGTGGGACTGGAGGTGGGTGGGAGGTCCAAGAGGGAAGGGTCTGTGTACACATATAGCTGATTGACTTTGTTGTACAGCAGAAATTAACAACACTGTAAAGCAACTATACTCCAATTTAAAAGAAAAAAAAAAAAGGAAGTGTGATGGAAGGCCAACTCAGGAGGTCTCCTCCCTGGACTCCTGTCTACAAACTGCAGCAAAACTACCTGGAAGACCTACACTCTAGATCCACGAGCTGACCCTGAAGACTCTGACGATGCTGGCCCGTGATGGGGCCTGAGAACATGCAAGGTTTTGAATCTCCCAGGGGATTCTGAAGTAGGAGGCTCATGGAGCACACTTTGAGAAGCACCATGTTTGTAGGGCAGGGTAGATGCCATCTCACCAAACTGGAGTTTTCTCATAATGGGGATAATGAAAACAAAACTCACAGCGGGCTCACAAGGAGTCAGTGAGGCCAGAGCAAATGGCCACTGCAGTCCCTCGTCTTTTATTTTAGTATTTTTTATTTATTTTTAATTAATTAGTTTCCGGCTGCACTGGGTCTTCGCTGCCGTGTGGGCTTTCTCCAGGTGCAGTGAGCGGGGGTATTCTCTAGTTGCAATGCACAGGCTTCTCACAGACCAAGATTTCTTGCTGCAGAGCACAGGCTCTTAGAGCGCACGGGCTTCAGTAGTCCTGCGCACAGGCTCAGTTGCCCCGAGCCATGTGGAATTTTTACAGACCAGGGATCGAACCCATGTCCCCTGCATTGGCAGGCAGATTCTTAACCAGTAGACCACCAGGGAAGCCCCCTCCTCATCCTTTCACAGCGCTCCAGTTTCCTGACAGTGAGGGCTTATCTGCCTACAGAGGAGGCGCATTTCTACCGAGGCAGCAGGTCCCCGTAAGCCTGGGCAGAGGCTGCTCTTGCAATCTGTCCACACACAGGAATGCCAAAGGTCAGAGATAAGCTTTAGTCCAGGTGGCAGCTCAGCCTTGCTCAGGCCTGGGGGCATGGGGGGCGGGGAGACTTGCCAAGGGTCACAGCCAGGTGGGAGGGGCAGCCGAGGCGCCAGCTGCCCAGCCCTGGTCCAGCCCCGCCCTCCAAACTCACCAGCTGCCCAGGAGCCCCCACACCTCCTTCGTCATACTGGGAGTCAATGCAAGTGCCACGGGACAGAAAACACCCTGAAGAAGCAGGCGAGGGGTCCTCTCACACGCATTCCCATTCTGGGGATCCTGTCCCTCGCTCCCTCCGCCCCACGTCTCTCAAACTCAAAGCACCACGGTATCCTGAAGGCTTGCCCATCCACAATCCCTCTTGCCCTGTGGCCTTCACCAGGGTCAGTCGGTGGGGCTCGCTTGCCAGCTGGGAGTGTCAGCAAGCCAGAAGTTAAAAGCACAGACTCAGAAGGACTTCGCAGGTGGTCCATGGCTAAGACTCCGTGCTTCCAATGCAGGGGGCCTGGGTTCGATCCCTGGTCAGAGGACTAGATTCCTACATGCTGCAACTGAAACCCAGCACTGCCAAATAAATAAACAGCACAGACTCAGAGACCTGGGCTCAACTCCTGCCTCTGTTACTTACTGTCTGTGTGCCACTAGGACCAGCCACTTCAAATCTGCTGCCGCTTTTGCTAAGTCGCTTCAGTCATGTCCGACTCTGTGTGACCCCAGAGACGGCAGCCCACCAGGCTCCCCCGCCCCTGGGATTCTCCGGGCAAGAATACTGGAGTGGGTTGCCATTTCCTTCCAATGCATGAAAGTGAAAAGTGAAAGGGAAGTCGCTCAGTCGTGTCCGACTCCTAGCGACCCCATGGACTGCAGCCTACCAGGCTCCTCCATCCATGGGATTTTCCAGGCAAGAGCACTGGAGTGGGGTGCCATTGCCTTCTCCACACTTCAAATCTAGGCACCCTGTTTTCTTTATCTGTGAAATGAGGATAATAGCACCTTGCCTCTCAGGGTAGTTACAAGAAATGAGATTAGACACGTAAATAGTAATACATGTAATAACCCACATTTACTGAAAGCTTCGCTCAAAACAACTTTGCACACGTTATCACGGTGTTGGCACGGTGTCTGGCGCATGATCAACACTCCAGCAGATCAAAAACAAAATCAGAAAGCCCTGCAGGAAAATCCAGCCTGGCGAGAGCTGCCAGAGAAGCAGGGCTGTTTGGAAGAGCTGGGCTTCCCTGGTCCTCACCCTGGGCGCCTCTAACCTCGGCCTGTGCCGAGCCAGCGAGGGTCTCACAGCCAAGCAGAGGGCGTGGGCTTAGACAGGGCCTGGGGTCACAGGCCCGTGTGGTGTGTGTGCGTGTGTGCGTGCGCGCGCTCTGGTTCCTACTCAGTGGTGTTCTGAGTGGAGTTCCTGCCTGAGCTTGCCTCTGTGTGTGTATGCGTATGTCTGTGTGTGTATACACCCTACTGCAGGGCTTGTCCGTGCTTGAGCGTTCGCTCCGGGGTGCCATCTGCAGAGGTGACTGAAGGGGGGAGGGTGTTTATGCACTCAGCTTCCCGAGTGCTGGGGCACAGGGTCAGTCTTAGCGTCTGCCCTGCCCTGTGTGTGGCAGAGAGTGTCCTGTGCTGCTCAGACACCCTCCACGTCCTCTGCCCAGCGGGTTAGTCCGGTGCAGAGAAGGTCGGGCTGCCTGAAGCTGTGGCTGGTTCTCCCAGGTGGGATGAAACATTCCCATCCAGCCTAGGGCCGGCTTGAGCCAGTGGCTTCTCCAGGGCTCCAAGATGGTGAGATGGGGGCTGGCCTGGGCGGGGGAGTGCAGCTTGGGCTTGTCAGGGCTACCTGAAGGGCCCCCACTTCCACACCCTCGGGACTGGCGCTCTCAGCCGGAAGTGATGCGGTGACAGCTCAGCCCCCAGCCTCAACTGGAGTTCCTACCCTGGGCCGTGACTCAGCCGGAAGCCTGGAGCTGTCCGGGGTGAGCCGGGAACAGGGCTCAGCTCCGTCCCCACCCCGGGGCAGTCCCCACCCTGACAGTCAGGCGCTGCGGCAGGCCCCCGTGACTCAGAGCCCCACCCCACCTTTCCCTGCACTGTGGCTGCAGGGTGGGGGGGCCACAGCGGACGCTGACCTGGCCTCAGCAGTCTGCCCTCCACAGGCCCCAGCAGGACTGAGCCAGAAGACATCAGCTTCCCTGTGGAGTCAGAGCCCGGAAGTTGCCCCCAGTGGGCAAGGGAGGGTGGGGGGTGGGGTGGGCGGCTGGCTACAGGTCAGCTTGAATCCCAAGGTTCCCAGAGAGGGGTCTGTCTGGGCCCCAGGCAAGAGAGCCCCTGAGAGAGGCTCTGCTGGAGCACCTCTTCCGCAGGGAGTCACACGAGAGGGACCCTTGGACCCACCTGCGCCAGCCGGAGCACCGCCCTCCCGGCCGGGAGCGCTGACTCAGCACCGACCTGCATGTCGTGTCCTCCTTTCACACCGCCCAGCGCCGCACAGGCCCGACGGGCTGCGGGCGGCGTGCCAACTCTGCTGTCACCAGCCCCGGTGCCAGGGCAGAGTCCCCAGACCAGACAGGGAAGGGTCACTCGTGGTGGGGGAAGGGGGCTACGTGCCGGAAGTGCTTCCTACGGACTGAAGTCACCGAGAAAGACAGAAAGAAATCGAGGGAACCCAGCCTGGAAGGGGCAGGCACACTCAGGAAAAGCCTGGCTCCTGGCTCGGTGCTGCTCCAAGCCGGCCAACTGCTCCTGCCACCCCTAGGCGGCCCCCAGCCCCTTACAGACACCCCCTCCTTCTGTTCATCTGGCCAGCACAGTCTTAACCCAGGACCTGTCATGAGCAGCCATCATCTTGAGAGCCTGACCCCCACCTACCCCACCCAGGACCAAGGTCAGCTCCTGCAGCCCTCTGCTTAAGGGGCTGGCTGTCCCCTCTCTGCTGAGGCCCATACCCCCACTCTCCTCCTCTCAGAGCCGCCCCTTTTCTGAGGAAGCTGGGGCTTTCAGGCATAAACAGCCTCAACTTCCCACCGTTCACCCCAGTGCCCCTCATCTCCTCAGAAACCAAGTCCTGGGTCATCAACCTCCATCTCTCATCCCAGAAGCCTGTGTGCTTCCCTCCTCGCCTTCTCAGACCAACTCCTGAGAAGAGCCACCCAGAGCCGTCTCCACTCCTCACCTCCCACTTACTCCCTGACCGGAGTCAGGCCTTAACCAGCCCCACACTCACTGGGCCTGGGCATTGCCTCCCTGCCAAACCTCGGTGCCAAGGGGCAGGGCCTGGAGGGGGTCCCTGAGCGTCTGCCACGCCGGCCTTGGCTGGGGAGGCTGGGGGCGGGGGGTGGGGGGGCGGTGGTCTCCTCATGTCTCCCTCATCCTCCTCCTGGGCCTCATCCCTCAAGCGCTGACTCAGCACTCTAAATAAAAGGGCTGCTGCCAGGCATCCTGGCCGGGTCGCTGTGAGGTAGGAATTACCATCTGCTTTTTGCAAGGGAGAGAACCAAAGCGCACGTGAACTGACATGCCCTTAGTAATGCAGTTAGGAAGAGTGGTGGAGCTGAGATTCGAACTTGGGCTACCAGCTCCAGAGTCAGTGTTACAGATCACCTCCAGCCTCTCCAGCCTTTCTGCTCTTGAACCTTCTTGTTCCCTGGGGTTGGGCCTTTGGACCTTGGGCCACACATTCATTCTGTTTCAATGTCCTGGACACTGGTGACTCCCCAGCTTCTTCATCCAGGGCAAGCCAGACCCCATGATGCGGAGACCCTCCATGGGCGCCTTCCCGCCTCCACCCCTTCCCAGACCACTCCTCGACTTGGGATCTTGTGTGTCTGTGGGGCATCACTCAGCAGGCTGAAAAGCCAGGAGGCGCACTTCCTGTCTCCCTTTCTCTCACCATGGACATCTGGTCCACGGTCACATCCTGACAAGTCCCCTCCTCAACGCCATCAAGGTCTGCTCCCCTCACCACCCCCACTACCTCAGGCCTACACCGGCCGCCCCCCTCTCTCACCTGGGCCACTGGGGCAGCTGCCAGCTGGCCCCTGCCCCCTGCCCTGCTGCTGGGAACTGTCACTGTCCTGTGACCCAAAGCCTCGGCCCCTAACTCACCAGTTCATGCCACGTCCCCCTCCCATTTCAGGAGAGCTAACTGCAACTCAGGGTCCTATTTCTCCTCCCCAGCCTTCACCCAGGCAGTCCCCCTACCTGGAATGCTCTTCCTTTTGACTAACTCCTACTCATCCTCTGAGACTCAGCCCGGTTTCACCTCCTCCAGGAGGCCTTCCTGAATCCCCGGCTGGGCAAGGGCCCTTCTCTGTGCACCCATCACTTCCTGATCACACTTCTGGCTCTGCACTGGCCACACTGTCTGGCGACGATGGGCCTCTGATGCCTGTCTCCCTCACCAAGCTTGGATCCTTGAGGATCAAAACTGTCTTACTGGGACTTCCCTGGTGGTCCAGTGGCTGAGAATCCGCCTTGTGATGCAGGGGACTCGGGTTCGATCCCTGGTCCGGGAAGATTCCACAGGCCGCAGGGTAACCGAGCCCATGTGCTACAACAAGACAGCCCTCATGCCACAACAAGGACCTAGCACACCAAAATAAACAAATAAATAAAAACAAAGTGGCCCTAAAAAAAAAAAAAAGGGCTATCTTATTATTTGTATCCAGTATCTGTATCACCAGGTGAGTTCCAAGGAGTTGTTCAATAAACATTTGTTGATTGAATGAACGATTCACAGGGTCCCAAGTCCCAGTTTGGGGTGCTCTGGGCAAGGGATGGACATCAGATTCAAAAGGGGCAGTCCAGAGGTCCTAAAGCCTCACATTCTCGAGAGTATGTCTGAGGAGCACAGCCCCTCCCTGTCCCCTCCCCAAAAGCTCAGTCCTGGGATCCCAGGGTCCAGAGGGAAGCATGACAGCTGAAAGCACTGCAGAGAGGCAGGGAAGGCCACGGACTAGAAACGAGTCAGAAGACTTGTGTGAGTCCTGACTTTTATCACTGACCAGCCAGACAAGATAACCTGCCTTTTCTGGGACGAAGCCCCTTTGCAGGGTTGCTGAGAAGACCAAAAAAAAAAAAAGTAGTCCATGGAAGTGACAAGCTCCCAGATTAGGAGCCACCAACAATTAGGATCAGCCTTACCCATGCCTCTCCCCCACGTCCTCACCTTTGCCCCTGGCCACCTTGAAGCCCACTAAGGGGACAAGGGGGAAGGATGGGGGTGCAGCTTCCTACAGGCAGGCACCCCTCTGAAGGGGTAGCTGCTGCTTCACCCAGACCCTCACTGCTCAATGGAACAAGGACCAAGTCTCAACAGGTCTTCAGATGAGCTGGAAATCTGGACTTTTATAGAAAATTTCCTGAGTTTTAAATACCGCTGACTAAATAAAAATTTTCTAAAACACCTGGAGGCCAGACAAAGATATATCTCCAAGCTGGCTCTAACCTGTTGCACAAACATCTGGCTGAGACATTTGCCCCAGTCTCCAGGGAACCACATTCCTGGCCAAATCTGCTCCTTGCTTGCTTGCTAAGTCACCTCAGTCATGTCTGACTCTTTGCAACCCTGTGGACTGTAGCCCGCCAGACTCCTCTGTACACAGGATTCTCCAGGCAAGAATACTGGAGTGGGTTGCCATGCCCTCCTCCAGGGGATCTTTCTGATCATGGATTTGATCATCATCAAATCCATGTCTCCTGCATTGGCAGGTAGGTTCTTTACCACTAGCACCACCTGGGAATCCCCTAGGAGTCTGCTGAGTGTACCCTATTTCCTGATGGCTGGGCCAACAGGGCATCAGTTGGCTCCTTTGTCCAATCTAAGCAGTGACCTCAGTAGTTTTTTCACCGATGGAAACACACAACCTATTACTTATTCAAGGACCACATGAGAAGCTGCTCTTCCAATCCTAAGCACCCAGGGATGGGGGAGTGGGCTTACAAGTCCTAAGAAGCGGACAAAGGAAAGAGTGACAGACGTGCCCTGAGTCCAGCTTTCTCTCCAGGCCCCGAGCCATCCCCCCCTTCCATGTGGGAGATGAACATGCAGGTGTATCCAGCTGTGGCCCAAGTTACGCAACCTCAGAGTTGTTTTTTTTTGCTGGGCTGGCACACGGGCATTTCAACACCCAGAAAAATATGGGTTATTCAGAGGGCAGAGTGGAAGCACCGAGGGGCAGGGAGGAGGGAGAGGTGTGGTCCAGCCCCAGGCAGACCAGGTTTTGGGGCAGAGGAGGACTTTGAAAGAGCTGAACCAGGAGCACTTGAAAAGTGGACTGAGTTAAGCAGGACCCTGCGGGATGGCCTCCGATCAGCCCTAGGGTGGTGGTGGGGGGAGGTGTGTGGAAAGGATGGACTTGCTTGTTCTCCTACCCCCGGGGAAAGCAGGGGGTCTGCACTATTTCATTCCCAGGCCAGATCATCTTAGCAGCAAGCAGAGGGCCTGTAGACAGCCAGCGCTCAGACTGTATCGACCAAACTGATGCAAATAACCTCACCCAGCAAGGCGGGCAGAGATTGTCACCACAGAGAACAGAAGCCGCTACCTCTTACTGAGGACGGAGCACGTGCCAGGCACCAGGCCAAACACTTTACATACATTATTTCACGTAATCCTCTCAGAACCAAGAGAGGTGGGTCCTGCTATTATTATTCCCATCTTGTCAATGTGAAATCAGGCCTGCGGAAGGCAGGCGCTGGCCCCAGCTTGTGCAGTCAGTTGGCTGTTAGCCCCACAGTTACAGCTGGGCGCAGAGGGGCCACGGAGACGCCAGCCCACCAGATAGAGCTGAAGACAAATGTTCACCTTCAAGTTGAGGCCACCTCAAGGAGGGAGGCCAGGAACCAGCCAGGAAAAAAACTTTGAAAGCAGCTTGGGGAATTTCCTGGTGGTGCAGTGGTTAGGACTCTATGCTCTCATTGCTGAGGGCCTGGGTTCAATTCCTGGTCAGGGAACTAAGGGTCCCCGAAGCCAAGTGGCCTGGCCAAAAAGAAAGCAAGCAAGCGGCTTTCATGGGACTTCTCAGGGCAGCCATGACCTCGGGTGCCCGCTTGAGGTCAGAGGACAAACAGCTGATTCAGGCCACTGCCATGTCCTCTCTGCTCAATGGGGTTTTGTTGACTGAAGTTTGCAGACTTATGGGTTTCTGTGCAATCTAGATTGGAAACACTGTGTCCAGAGTTTTCCAGCCAGGCACTTCTGAGGCCGCTGGGGAGGGGGCGGTGGGGGGGATTCATAGCTCCTTTAATTGCCCAAATAAGGGGACCCAATGTGACTTTCACAAGCAGAGGAGCAGGTTGTTTTGTTTCTGCCCACATGGCCAGGCTGGATGGCACTGCACACCCGGGGCCCTGTTTCCAGTCTGCATCTCTCCTGTTCCTGATCACTGCAAAGCCTCTCTCCTGACCACACAGTCTCTGATGCAATAGAACCAAGTTTCCACACTTTTCTTTGAAGCATTCCTTTCACACGGACAAGAGACTTCCTCTTGAGGCCTCTGCGGCCCGAGCTGACCCTGGAGCCCCCAGCCCTCCTCCCCCACCTCCTGTTCACAGGGTGAGACAAGTGGGGCACCCCCTTCTGATGGCCCCAGGCATTTGCTGCTGATCAACAGCAATGAGGGCTCCATACAGAGAGCACAGACACAGACTTGTAAGGATTTTGCTTTAAACCAGACACAGGCCATTCGCCCTAGGCACCCCAGGCCTTTGGGGAGTTTCGGTAGGAATTCAGAATAGGAGGGCAGGTGGCAGGAAGAAGGGTGTGTTCTCCATGAGGGAGGGGCCTGGGGCTCCAAGTCCCATGGTCACCCCAGGCCTGCCCAGCATGGGCTCACTGCCAGGAATATCTAATGAGCCCCCAGGGATGAGACAGGAAACCGCTTCAGGCCACGCTCTGAGGGTGCACCCGCTCGGTCCCCAGGGCATTCCCCTCTGGGGCTCCCAGCGGCTGGGAGACGTGCATGTAGACTGCAGCGGGGCAGTGGGGATTCAGGACCTGGAGCGAAGCCAGGGAGATGAACACTCTGGGTGCAGTGCAGCTCAGCAAAGTGTAGATACTCACACTCACGTGCTCAGGTGCTGCCAAACGATGCCAGGGCTTTGGTGGGACTGCCCTGGTGGCCCGGGGGCTAAGACTGCATGCTCCCAATGCTGGGGATCTGGGTTCCCTACCTGGTCAGGGAACTAGATCCCACAAGCTGCGACTAAAGACCCTGCATGCCACAACAAAGACTGAAGACCCTGCATGCTGCAGCTGAGACCTGGTGCAGCCTATTAAATAAACTAATTAAAAGAAAAAAAGAAAAAGAGGACCCCTGTGCATAGACCCAGCTTCAAGCACACAGTGGAAAACCTCTTTCTCGAGGCTCCACAGCTTGGAAGGCAGAGTCTATGAACGGCATCTCAGGCCCTCGGCCCCTCAGCTGGCCGCCTCTGTGCCTCACCAAACGCGCGTGCCTGCACAGTCGTCACAGGTGAGCCTGAGTGTCTTCTTTTAGGGGGGTTAGGATTTTACCACACGACTTGTGGGAGTACACAGACATCCACACCACAGCACCAAACTGACCTGTGCAAGGGGTGCTGGCATGTGACACAAGCCTGCACTACAGCCTGGCCACGGTGCCGGACGTGCGGAAGTGGGCCAGGCCTTCGGTGTGGGTAGTTAACAACCAAGTGTTCCAGCCGCTCTCAGGAAGCAGGCCCTCTCAGTTCCTCCTCACAGCTCCCCTCTCTGCCTTGCCTTCCCTCTCTGTCTGTCATCCTATGAGTGGTTCCCGGCCAGCTTCAGAGGTGGACACAATACCTGCTACAGTTGACACACCCCCTGAGCCAGCCCAGCTTTCCCAGGGCCAGAAGTAGCCCATCAGAGCCTTTGCGCCCCTCCTCATCTCACCATCTCGCAAAGCTGAGAGAGTTTGAGGGCAAAGGGAGTGGTAGCCTCAAGAGTGAGAGCAGCGAGGCAGCGGGCCTGGATCCGGATACACCTGTGAGCCTCAGTCACCCAGCTGGAGCGTTCAACGGACTGTGGTCAAACTAACGCCCCAGCACTGCCACCCCCCACCTCAGGGGCAGAATCACCCGGGCTCTGGGCAGGATGTGTCAAAGCCCATGCTAACGCGTGGCAATCAATATGATAGCTAACACTGATGGAGCAGGTTTTATGTACCAAGCCCTGTCCTAAGGACTTTTCAAACAGAAGCTGATTTAATCATCTCAATTCTGAGGTGGGTGTTATCATTATCCCTGTTTTACAGATGAGGAAATGAAGCCCCAAAGAGGTTAAGCAGCTTGCTCAAGGTCACACGGTTACTTAGTGGCAGAGGCAGGATTTGAACTCAGGGCATCATCTCAGTACTATCCTGCAATGTTTCAGACAGGGTTTCCCCAGTGGCCCGGACTTACTTTAAGGACCGATTCTGCTCCTCTTTCTTATTGTAAATGGAATGCTTTTTAAAAAAAAATTTTTTTTTTTTGGCCACACTGAAAGGCATGTGGGATCTTACTTCCCTGACCAGGGATCGAACCCGCCCCTGCCCCCACCCGCATTGGAAACTCTTGAGTCTTACCCACTGGACAACCAGGGAAGTCCCAGTAAATGAAATGCTTTTAGAAGTGGAGACGCTGTAAAAACAAGGAAGCCTGGTACAGTTTTGATTTGTAAACTCTATTTTATACATCCTTTATCTGAATTCACTCAGTATGACAACCAACAAGTTGAACAGCTTGGAGAAACAACATCTGTTGGGCACCTATATATGTTGCCTAGTCTCATGAAATCTCCAAGATAGCCACGCAAAAAATCCAGTAACAGTGCCCATTTTATGGATGAGCAAACAGGGGCATGGGAAGAAGTGGCAGTAGCAGAAATGGGATTGGAATCCAGGTGCCTCTGATTTCAAAGAGTTGGAACAGCAACCAGACGAAAGGGGAAGTAAGGATCAGGGGAAGTAAGGATCGCGAAGAGTGGAGGGCGCCACAGAAGCAGATGTGAGCACCAGACAGGGGACCTGGCCAAGGAGGATGGTGCTCCCGGGTGACTCCGGGGAGGGGGTCCTACGGTGGCTTCCAGGCCCTGGGGGTATCCCACCACGTCTGGGCAGGGGGTGCAAGCTGAGCCAGCCCGCTAGAATGAACAGGCGGAGGGAGAATGGGGCACCCGCCGCGGTTCCCGAGTCCTGCTCTGACTTGCTGTAACACCAGAACCCCAGTGTTTACCGGACGGCATCAAGGGCCCCTCCACCCCAAGCCGCCCTCCGGGGGCGGCACCGCGGCTGGCTCTGGTCAGCATCAAAGACAAGCAGATGTACAGGCGGACCAGCGGGCAGCCAGCACCGGGGGTGGGCGACATGGGGGCAGCGTCACCGCCGAAAGGGCGCCGTACCAGGGGGCGAAGGAGGGGCCCAAAGACCCCCTCCCTGACCATTAAAAGAATGGAAGAAAGAGACCTGCGGCTCCACAGCTCCCCTCTCCTCCCTCCCTCCCGGCAGCGTGCTGGAAGGAGGAGGGCTCCTCATGGACCCCAAGCCTCCGACAGACCCCCTCCCCTTCCCTCTCCTTTGTCACCACCACCTCCGCCAGAGCCACCTCTCCGGCCCCCTCCCCTCCTCCAGACCCCCGCCCGCGTCCTCCGCGGGGTCGCCCAGCACTCACCGAGAGGCAGGCTGATCCGAGGGGTGAGCGCCCGAGAGGGAGACGGCGGTAGCAGCAGCAGCGGCAGCAGCAGCAGCAGCAGCGGCAGCGGCAGCGCGCCCAGAAGGGCGGACGCTCGGCTCCCCCGGCCCATCGCGGCGCGCCGGACTCGGACCGCGGGGAGCGACGGCGTCCTCCGGGCTCGGCTCAGGTGGCTCTCCGGCACTCGCGGGCGGCAGCCCCGCCCCGAAGTCCGGCCCCGGATTGGATCGGCCGCCCCCGCCTCCGGACCTGGGGGCTGGAGCAGGGTGGGAAGTGGGGTCACGTGGGCTGCGCGCACGCTCGCCCCGCCGCCCGCCCCCTCCCCGGCACCGCGGTCCTCCGCCAGCGCCGCTCGACCGAAGCTCGCCCGCGAGCACGGCAGGGAGGGGCCCAAGGAGGAAGTTGAGCGGTTGGTCCAGCCCCTCCCGGCTCAGCTCCCGGCCCGACCCGTCCCTTTTCCCTTCCTCCTTCCTGGGCGCTGGAGGCTCCAGGGGCGCCAGCGGGAGTGCACCTAGCTCGGTGCGCGCCAGGCAGGAGCCGAGCCAGGCCATTAGCAGCAGCAGAGGCCGCGGGAGCGCGGGGGCGCGGAGGAAAGCAGACCTCTGGTTCCCCGCCCCTACCTCTCAGACCCTCCCACCGCCGCCCCGGCCCCTTCCGGCTCCTCAGGGACCCTCAGCGCGTTTGTTGGGGAAAACGTGTGGTTCTCTCCACTGTGAGCGCGTGTCTTCTCCCTTTATCTCTGCCGGCCCCCTCCCCCGTGCGCCCTCCCCCTCCAGTGCTCCTGGCACCCACATGTCGGTAACCAAATGAACTCCGCCGAGCTGCTGCAGACTCCGGGGCTAGCTGCTTCTGCACCTAATTTTTGCATGGGTCAGTCCACTTTAGGTCTTGGCTGAGGGTTCACTCCAGGCTTGACACTTAATCTAGATGCCCGCGTGGTCATCCACGCTTGGAATTCTGTCCACACGAAGCCAGACTTCGGATGGGGGGAATCCGGGCAAAATTAGCTTAAGTGGGATAATAGGATTTAATGTACTGCCAAGGACGTGAGACTTTCTCCACAACTGCACGTGGCCTGGCAGCGGATAGTACTCCCTAAGGCTGGAATCCCAGAGCCACCACCCCACCCCCCACCCCGGTCCTCCTGCGTCCCCAGGGGTGGAGTTCAGTAGGGCTGAGACCAGGGGTTTCAAACTGCGCACAGGATCCCTTAGGTGGATCCTGAAATCAAGTTAGTGAATCCCTATCAACATTAAAAACAAAGAAACTGAATGGAAGATACCAAAGTGCAATGATCATAGAAAAGATAAGGAAAATTTAGGAAGCCCAGTTCACCTTTTCTCAAGTGAGCTCAGGATCACGTGCATGCATCGTGTGGTGCTATTGCTTGGGTCATTTCTGACTCTGCAACACCATGGACTGTAGCCCACCAGGCCCTTCTGTCCATGGGATTCTCCAGGCAAGAATACTGGAGTGGGTTGCCATGCCCTCCTCCAGGGGATCTTCCCAACTCAGGGATCAAACCCGTGTCTCTTATGTCTCCTGCACTGGCAGGAGGGTTCTTTACTAATAGCACCACCCGGGAAGCCCTTGCACAGCATCACAGTAAAATATAATTCTTCCTGTAGTCCAAGTCAAAAGGACTTGGAAAACCTCTGCCAGTCATTTCCATGGCAGTAGGGACAGTTTCTCCAGGAATTAGCCGCAGTGGCTGGAAAGTTCCTCTTCACCCCCAGCCCGCAATGAGCTTTCTCAGAGCCAGCACCATTGGCTCTTGCCCTACTCCCAGGGCCTCCCACAGGGTGACTGACAAGGGGTGGGCACAGTGCTAACATGGTCCCAGATCTCCTCACGCACAGCCAAGCTTCCATGATCTCTGTATCTCCACCTTCTAGACCGGTGGCACCCTTTTTAAAGGGTCGTCCAGCACTGGACACAGAATTCCACCTGGCACGTGGCCAGCAACACCTACCCACAGTTCTAGCATTGCCCAGGCCTGGGAATGCCGTATCAATGGTGTCAAAACATCTTTAGTCAGTGACGTCCATGCTTCTATCTGTAGCTAGGTGTGTGCTCAGTCAGTCATGTTGGACTCTTTGTGACCCCATAAACTGTAGCCCACCAGGCTCCTCTGTCCATGGGATTTTCCCCAGCAAGAATACTGGAGTGGGTTGCCATTTCCTCCTCCAGGGGATCTTCTCAACCCAGGGATCAAACCTGAGCCTCCTGCATTGGCAAGTGGATGCTTTACCACTGTGCCACCCGAGAAACCCTGTACCTAGGACCTTTGTCCTAAATTCCAAATGGCCTTGACATTTCTACAAGGCTGTCTTATCTGATAGGTATCTGAAATTCAATGTGGTTCCAGAACATACTCCATCAGTGTGAGCCTCTCCATCCCATTTAATGGCAAGTCTGTCTTTGAATTGCTCAGATTAAAAACCTTAATTCCTTTCTCTTCTCTTGCTCCTCATACTCAATCCACTAGCAAATCTATAATCTGACCACTTACCACCTCCTGGGGTCCCAGTTACTGCCCGCTTCTCGTGTCCGACTCTTTGTGTGACCCCATTGACTGTAGCCCACCAGGTTTCTCTGTCCGTGGAGTTTTCCAGGCAAGACTACTGGACTGTGTTGCCATTTCTTACCCCAGGGGTCTTCCCAACCCAGGGATCGAACCCGCATCTCTGGCATCTCCTGCGTTCAGGCAGGTTCTTTACCACTAGCACCACCTCAGAAGTTTCTACCCTTGTTGTTCAATCGCTCAGTCGTGTCTGACTCTGCAACCCATGGAGTGCAGCATGCCAGGCTTCTCTGTCCATTACCAACTCCCTGAGTTTGCTCAAACTCACGTCCATCGAGTCCGTGATACCATCCAACCATCTCATCCTCTGTCGTCCCCTTCTCCTCCTGCCTTCAGTCTTTCCCAGCATCAGGGTCTTTTCTAATGTGTCAGCTCTTCGAATCAGGTGGCCAAAGTATTGGAGCTTCAACTTCAGCATCAGTCCTTTCAATGAATATTCAGGGTTGATTTCCTTTAGGATTGACTTGTTTGATCTCCTTGCTGTCCAAGGGACTCTCAAGAGTCTTTTCCAGCACCACAATTCGAAAGCATTGAATCTTCAGTGCTCAGCCTTTTTTATTGTCCAGCTCCCACATCCATATATGACTACTGGATTCTAAACCATAGCTTTGACTACCCTTGGGCTTTTCTGGTGCCTCAGCTGGTAAAGAATCTGCCTGCAAACCGGGAGACCTGGGTTCGATCCCTGGGTTGGGAAGATCCCCTGGAAAAGGGAACAGCTACCCACTCCAATATTCTGGCCTGGAGAATTCCATGGACTGTAGTCTATGTGGTCACAAATGGTCGGACACGACTGAGCGACTTTCACTTTGACTACCCTTGAGCCGTTCTCAAACTGTTCTCAACTCAGGAGCCAGAGTGAGCTTTTCAAAACCAAAGTCAGGTCATGGCACTCCTGTGCTCAAAACCCTCCAGTGGTTCCTTACAGTGGTGTGCAAGGCTCCAGGCTACCTCGCCCACGCCCACTGCATCATCCATTGCTCTCCCCACCCCTCACTCACTCTACCCCAGGCACTCATGAGGACGAACACGCTTGTGCTAAGACCTTTGCCCTGGCTCCTCCCTCTGCCTGGAGTTCTCTACCCAGAAAGTGATTGAGTCCCTCGTTTCCTTCAAATCTTTCCTCAAAGATCACCTTCTTAGTCATAAAAAAAGAACAAAATAATGCCATTTGCATCAATATGGATGCACCTAGAGATTATCATACTGAGTGAAGTTAAGTCAGACAGAAAGACAAATATCACATGATATTGTTTATGTGTGGAATCTAAAAAAAGGCCACAACAGACTTGTGGACACAGCTGGGAAGGAGAGGGTGGAATGAACTGAAACCTATACATTACCATATGTAAAACAGATAGTTAAAAGGAAGTTGCCCTGTAACACTGGGAGCTCAACCCAGCGCTCTGTGACAGCTTAGAGGGGTGAGACGGAGGTTCCAGAGGGAAGGGATATAGGTATACTTGAGGCTGATTTACTTTGTTGTACAGCAGAAACCAATACAACATTTAAAGCAATTATCTTCCAACTAAAAATAAATTTAAAAAATAAATATAAAAAGGCTACAAATGAACTTATCTGCAAAACTGAAATAGAGTTACAGATGTAGAAAATTAACTTATGGTTGCAGGGTAGAGGGGAGGGGGGGATAAACTGGAAGATTGGGGCCGACACATACACACCACTATGCACAAAACAGATAACTAGTGAGGACTTCTGCAGGGCACTGGCAGTTCCACTCAATACTCTGTACTGACCTATATGGGAAAAATCTAAAAAAGAGTGGATGAATGATTTTGTATAAAAGGTTCACTTTTCTGTGCTCTTGAAACTAAAACAACATTGTAAATCAATTATACTCTAATTAAAAAAAAGAAAAAAGATCACCTTCTTGAAGAATCTGAAGTTTCCCCAATATTCCCTTCCCTGAGATGTTTTTCCGACATGCTCACCATCTTCTAATATACTAAATGATTTGCTTATTTGTTGTGGTTTTTCTTTATTGTCTGAACCTCCCACCTGCCTTCTCACCCCCAAGAAATGTTGACTGAGGAGGGCAAGTATTTTTGCTCCTTTGGCTTGTTAAATAAGCTATCCATAGCCTCTAGAACAGTGCCTGGCATATGGTTAACCCTCAGTCAGTACTGGCTGAGTGAATGAATAAATGAATGCCGCCTCAGAGTCAGGGAATACTGTGGGCCCATGTCAACTAACAACTAGAGCTCCTTGTTGATACCAACTTTGGTCTGGAATTCCCTGAAACCAGAAATGATGCAATTAACTTTTTTAAGCTACGCACAAGACTTTGTATTGATCTCCTTTAAATCTACTGGTTCTGGTCCAGATCTCATCCTATTGAGGTCATTGTGAATATTGATTCTATCATACAATTGGCTTCCCCTCCCAGTTTTGAGTCATCTATAAATCTGATAAGCATTCTTGACCATTATTCAAGTCACTGATAAAAATATTAGATGAGCAGACCTAACACCCACTTCTTGGTTTCTAAATATCACTCTTTAATAAAAGGCAACAGAACTCCTTGGAGAAATGAAAAGGAAAGTACAAGATGATCCTGGGACCTTGTGTTGGGCCAGAAAACAAGGAAGTGACTAAAGACTAATGGGGTCATGTCAAAAGGATATAGGGCCAGCTTGATGACCAAACTTGGGACAATTCGAGCATCAGAAAGCATAATGAAGTAATGGATTCTAATGCATAAAAGTAAAACAATCCATTAGTCTACAGTAAAACTCAGCAAAGCAGAGAGAGAAAGAAAAGGGCTGGAAAGAATAAATTTCTCTATAGAAAAGTGCTGCTGCCTGATAGACATAGAGGAGATGATAGACTTAGAAAATCCAGATTCAAGCAAGCAGAAGGTATCAAGAAGAGGCGCAAGAATACACAGAAGAACCGGACAAAAAGAGCTTCACGACCCAGATAATCACGACAGTGTGATCACTGACCTAGAGCCAGACATCCTGGAATGTGAAGTCAAGTGGGCCTTAGAACGCATCACTACGAACAAAGCTAGTGGAGGTGATGGAACTCCAGTTGAGCTATTTCAAATCCTGAAAGATGATGCTGTGAAAGTGCTGCACTCAATATGCCAGCAAATGTGGAAAACTCAGCAGTGGCCACAGGACTGGAAAAGGTCAGTTTTCATTGCAATCCCAAAGGAAGGCAATGCCAA
Organism: Bos indicus; assembly: GCF_029378745.1. Taxonomy (NCBI): domain Eukaryota; kingdom Metazoa; phylum Chordata; class Mammalia; order Artiodactyla; family Bovidae; genus Bos; species Bos indicus. The sequence continues at coordinate 21,866,772 of NC_091780.1, read as the reverse complement.
AGAATGCTCAAACTACCGCACAATTGCACTCATCTCACACGCTAGTAAAGTCATGCTCAAAATTCTCCAAGCCAGGCTTCAGCAATACATGAACTGTGAACTTCCTGATGTTCAAGCTGGTTTTAGAAAAGGCAGAGGAACCAGAGATTAAATTGCCAACATCCGCTGGATCATGGAAAAAGCAAGAGAGTTCCAGAAAAACATCTATTTCTGTCTTATTGACTATGCCAAAGCCTTTGACTGTGTGGATCACAATAAACTGTGGAAAATTCTGAAAGAGATGAGCACACCAGACCACCTGACCTGCCTCTTGAGAAATCTGTATGCAGGTCAGGAAGCAACAGTTAGAACTGGACATGGAACAACAGACTGGTTCCAAATAAGAAAAGGAGTACGTCAAGGCTGTATATTGTCACCCTGCTTATTTAACTTATATTCAGAGTACATCATGAGAAACGCTGGGCTGGAAGAAGCACAAGCTGGAATCAAGATTGCCGGGAGAAATATCAAGAACCTCAGATATGCAGATGACACTACCCTTATGGCAGAAGGTGAAGAGGAACTAAAAAGCCTCTTGATGAAAGTGAAAGTAGAGAGTGAAAATGTTGGCTTAAAGCTTAACATTCAGAAAACGAAGATCATGGCATCCGGTCCCATCACTTCATGGGAAATAGATGGGGAAACAGTGGAAACAGTGTCAGACTTTATTTTGGGGGGCTCCAAAATCACTGCAGATGGTGACTGCAGCCATGAAATTAAAAGACGCTTACTCCTTGGAAGGAAAGTTATGACCAACCTAGATAGCATATTCAAAAGCAGAGACATTACTTTGCCAACAAAGGTCTGTCTAGTCAAGGCTATGGGTTTTCCTGTGGTCATGTATGGATGTGAGAGTTGGACTGTGAAGAAGGCTGAGCACCGAAGAACTGATGCTTTTGAACTGTGGTGTTAGAGAAGACTCTTGAGAGTCCCTTGGACTGCAAGGAGATCCAACCAGTCCATTCTGAAGGAGATCAGCCCTGGGATTTCTTTGGAAGGAATGATGCTGAAGCTGAAACTCCAGTACTTTGGCCACCTCGTGCGAAGAGTTGACTCATTGGAAAAGACTCTGATGCTGGAGGGACTGGGGGCAGGAGGAGAAGGGGACGACAGAGGATGAGATGGCTGGATGGCATCACTGACTCGATGGACATGAGTCTGGGTGAATTCCGGGAGTTGGTGATGGACAGGGACGCCTGGTGTGCTGCGATTCATGGGGTCGCAAAGAGTCGGACACGACTGAGCAACTGAACTGAACTGAAGGATAACTAATGGATGCTAAACCTTTGGGTGGAAGATTGTTAGGAAACTACGTTAACAAGATCTCTGAGATTTCCCTGGTTGTCCAGTGGCTGAGATTCAAAGCTTCCACTGTAGGAAGCGTGGGTTCCATCCTTGGTTGGAGAACTAAAATCCTACATGCTTCGTGGTACAGCCAAAAAAACCCAAAAAGGAAACACAGTCTCAAAGTCTGACCCACAGATGACTTACTAATGACCAGTGGGAAAATGTTTCTCTAAGGGAGCACTGGTGGCCACTATCTTTTTTGCCCCCAGTGGCCACCATATTAATCAAGTGGCCAAAAGTAACATCATTGGTAGTGGGACTACCTGATATCATTCACCTCCTGATATGAGTCAATAAAAAATACACAACTCATCAACAATTGTATCAAAAGTATGTAACCCAGATCTAATAGTGAGGACACAATAGGAAACATTCAGCTTCTATAAGACAAAGAGCTTGGACTCTTCAAAAAGGTCAAACTGATGAAAAGACAAAAAGGACAAGAGAACTGTTTTAGGATAGAAAATTAAAAAGACATGCAATATGTGAACCTTGATTGAAATCCTGAAGGGGAAAAAAAAAAAGCCACAGAGCAATTGAGAAATTGCTAATACACATGCACTGTGTATGAGATGATATTATGGCATTATTCGGAGAAGGCGATGGCACCCCATGCCAGTACTCTTGCCTGGAAAATCCCATGGACGGAGGAGCCTGGTAGGCTGCAGTCCATGGGGTCGCTAAGAGTCGGACACGACTGAGCAACTTCACTTTCACTTTTCACTTTCATGCACTGGAGAAGGAAATGGCAACCCATTCCAGTGTTCTTGCCTGGAGAATCCCAGGGACGGGGGAGCCTGGTGGGCTGCCGTCTATGGGGTCGCACAGAGTCGGACACGACTGAAGTGACTTAGCAGCAGCAGCAGCAGCAGCAGCATGGCATTATTGTTCATTTTCTTAGGTACAATATGGTACTGTGTTCTTAGGAGAATGTCATTGTTCTTTGGAGACGCCTGCTGAGGTCTGTCGACATGAAGTATCATGATATCTACAACTTACTTTCATACGATTAAGCCAAAACAAGTGGGTTGTGAGTGTGCATTTGTGTATGAGAAAGAGTGTGAGTGCTACTGTGGCAGAGTTTTGACAACTGGTTAATATAGAAAGTTATGGGTGTTTTTATATCATGTTTTATAAATTTTAGGGGAAAATTGAGGGAGGCATTTCCAAAAACAGAGCCTACTGGAGACCTCCATCCAGGTTGAAACTGATCGACATCCTTTGTAGGCTGAATCATGTGTTAGCTATGGTGTCTTCCTTACTGCACCATTCACCCACATTTCTTCATATTATCCATAAGAATCATATGAGGGCCTTCCCTGGCAGTCCAGTGGTTAGGACTCCGCAGTCTTGCTGGGTCCAATCCCTGGTCAGGGAACTAAGATCCAACAAGCCACATAGTGTGGCCAAAAAAATAATAATAACAACAATAACAATAATATGAAAAAATTATAAGAAATCTTATTGAAATCAAGATCCTAGCTATAACTATAGCACTGACTCATTGGAAAAGACCCTGATACTGGCAAAGACTGAAGGCAAAAGAAGTGGGTGGCAGAGGATGAGATGGTTACATGGCATCACTGACTTAATGGACATGAATCTGAGCAAACTCTGAGAGATAGTGGAGGACAGAGGAACCCGGTGTGCTGCAGTCCATGGGGTCAAAGTCTGACACCACTTAGCTACTGAATGACGACAACTAACTATAGCGTTTCCTTCTATCTTCTGCTTACTGCTGTTACCTAGAACAGGGCCTGATGAGTGGCATCTGTTTGATTAGAATTTATTGAGTGCCAGAATCTCCACATCAGGTCTCCCCTCAAGCAGCAACCAGGCTGGTTTGCCCAAGTGTCTTGGCAACACATGGGTGCTCCTCTCTGAGAGGAGGCAGGGGCTGATGTAGTCTCACTTGGCAGTTAATTATATCCCACTCAAACACTTCAAGTGTGTCTTCTGCCAACTCGGTGCAAGCCCCTTGAAGACAGTGACGGGTCTTGCCTCTCGAAACCCCCCTGCCTCACATGGCACCCCAGTAGGACCTCCACTGTTAAGTCGCTTCAGTTGTGTCTGACTGTGTGTGACCCCATAGACGGCAGCCCACCAGGCACCGCCGTCCCTGGGATTCTCCAGGCAGGAACACTGGAGTGGGTTGCCATTTCCCGGACAAAATGCGGGCCCCACCTGTTGGCCTGGAGAGGAGCCCTCTAACTCATGCCCCAGCATGGCAGCCTTGGGCCTTGTGGGCTCCCCTGTCTCCCCCTGGCATGCTAATTTGTTCTCCCCAGGGTAAAAAAAAAAAACAAACAGGAGGATGACTGACAGAGAAAAACCTCATTTGAGCTGACTTCCTGTGGGCTGAAGAGCGGTTCCCAGGCCAACACCGTGTCTCCTGTTCCCCTTCGCCACCCTTGGATGTAGGCAAGTCTTTCTCAGCCAGAACGCCGGTGTTTATAAAGAGCTCAGGGCGCCACTTGGAAAGAGTATAGAAAGAGACAAAGCGAAAACCAGCGGTTCCTCTGTGCCCCCGGCCAGCAAGATGCAGTCAAGTCTGGCTTCCTTTCTCTGTCCACACTCACACAACTCATTCCCCATCCATCCTCTCTCTCTCTGAGGGTCTCTCTCTCCTGTACACACAAGCACACACATAAGAAGGATAAAAATGCGAGAAGGAGAGGTGAAATGTGCACGGGGACGGAACCCAGGCCTCCCGCATTGCAGGCAGATTCTTTTCCAGCTGAGCCACTGGGAAAGCCCAAAATATGCACAGGAATACATGCAAAGAGGCCAGACAAAATGGGGCCACATGTCTGAAGGCAGCCAAGGAAACTTCAGGGATGACAAGTGTATTTTGTATCTTAATTAGGATGTTGGTTTCCCAAGTGTAAACAGATTAAAATTTTTTGATCTGTACACTGAAGATCTATGCATTTTCCTGTATGAAATTTCTACCTTATACCTGTTATTGTGGGATGGGGGTGGGGGTAAGCAAGGAGACCAAAAGGTAAAAATATAATAATAATAATCATCATAATAATAAAACACCTCACCTGCAGGATCAGGTGAAAGAAGAAAATGAGACTAGCTATGGGCCGGAGTCGGGAGTGGGCGTGGGAGGGGAGCTTTTCCAGGTTTTCTAGGTGGTAAAGAACCCACCTGCCAAAGCAGGAAACATAAGAGGTGCAGGTTATATCCCTGTGTTGGGAAAATCCCTGGAATATGAAATGGCAACCCACTCCAGTATTCTTGCCTGGAGAATCCCAGGGACAGAGGAGCTTAGCGGGCTACAGTCCGTGGGGTCGCAAAAAGCTGGACAAGACTGAAGCGATTTAGCATGCACATATCAGGGGGAGAAGGTGAAGAGAAATAGGAAAGGCTACAAGAGAAAATAGGGCTTTCTAGGTGGTGCTAGTGGTAAAGAACCCACCTGCCAATGCAGGAAACACAAGAGACATGGATTTGATCCCTGGGTGAGAAAGATCCCCTGGAGGAGGGCATGGCAACCCACTCCAGTATTCTTGCCTGGAGAATCCCATGGACAGAGGAACCTGGCAGGCTACAGTCCATGGAGTTGCAAAAAGTCGGACACAACTGAAGCGACCTGGCATGCACACATACAAGAGAAAATAAAGCAAAGTGTGGCTAAAAATATAAGGCCTCTGTAACCTGCTCAGTTACAAAGGAATAAGGCAGTGTGGGCTCAGGGCAAGTGCTGGCCGTGCAATGGTCCATCCAGAGCACAGTCAGCCTCTTGAGCCGTCAGTACTCATTAACCATCTATACGTACAGCCTCCGCCCAGGCATAGGCCAGCTCTGACCTGGGGCACGGATGGCTCCTGCCAGCCTGCCCCCAGCCCGGCCTGCCGGCTCTCATTTCCACCCAGGGGATCCTGGCTCTCACACAGTCCTACTCTGGGAGTCATGGCTTTGCTTTGTTTCCCGGCCGTGGAGGAGGGGCCTCTTGCCAAGCCCAGTGGAGCTTGAACCCAAGGTCTCACCCGCCCCGTCCTGGAGTAGCACTCAAGCTCCTCCCATCTCTGGGTTCTGGCTGGCAGGCTGCCCAGCAAGGCCTCGCAGACACGCACTGGCGGTAGCCCAGCTCCCTGGGCCTTGGCCCCCTGCCACCATCCCCTCGTCGCCCTGAGCCCTCCTCTCATGCCAACCTGCAGCTGCAGCTCCCCTCCCTGCCCAGCTGGGCACAATGCTGCTGTTTCCTCCCCAGGGGCTGGGCTGCAGCATCAATACATTTTGATGAGAAAGCGACACCAGCTGGCACACCCTGTGTGTGCTTTTAAATCCGCCAATGACTTCCAGATGCCGGGGGCTGGGAGTGTCCCTGGGGCAGTACCCTCTGCAGTGGGGGGCACTCACGGGGCCAGCACGGCCCCCACCTTTGAGTCTCACCAGCGACTTTAACCAGGGTCTAGCAATGAATGTAAATGAGCCTCATCTCTCTTCTGCAAACTGTGCTCCTCTTCACTGGTCCCTTATGTCTCTTTCTTTTTCAAAAATGTTTATTTACTTATTTGGCTCTCCCAGGTCTTAGTTGCAGCATGTGGGATCTAGTTCCCCGACCAGGGATTGAACCCAGGCTGCCTGCATTGGGAGCATGGAGTCTTAGCCACTGGGCCACCAGGGAAGTCCCGGTCCCTAATGTTTCTTGCTCTGTGAAGTGGTTCGAATCCAGGGATGAGGCACACCAGTTCTTCCATAAGAAGTAGAATTTCAGCACTATCTGTTATTTTGGGGACTGTAGCAAGCCACGGGATCTCTCAGAACCTCAGCTTCCCCATCTGTGAGATGGGAATGCTAACAGTACTGCCTGCGCTGTCAGGAGAGCTGAGGAGACAGGGCTTACAAGGCGACGGGCAGCCCCGGTGCGTGGTGAAAGCCGAGCACGTTATATTATGGGTTCGCCTCATTTACCTAAACGTGGCCACAGCCATCCTAAGATGTCCAAGCTAGAGGACCCTCTTCTGGGCTCTCTGCTCAGGTTCGGCCACCTCCTACCAACCCAGTGCTGAGGCTGCAAGTCTCACGGGGAGAAGGAACCGGCCCGCCCAGCCCAGGCCCTGGGTGCGCCCGCTGCGGTGAAGAGCTCGCTGCCCGCCCCAGCCACCCCCACCGGGGCCTGTCGGGGCCTGAGCTGGCCACTCCCTGGGAGGGGACCCCCCTGCCCCACAGGGCTGTGGTGCAACCAGCCGGGCTCAGCTTGTCCCTGACTCGACACGGTAGAACACAGTAGAACACGGTAGGTTGCCACCATCGTGCCCAGGCTCCCGATGCAAGTTCCGAGGGGCTGTCTGCCTGGGCCCCCAGGTCTGTCCTCCAGGGGGCCTGGAGAGCCTGGCTGATGCGTGGCACCTGTCACCCCAAAGGGGCACAATTACTGTCCGGTGACTCTCTTTCCCCTGAAACCTCATACCTGCAGCCACTCAGAGGTATGAGGCAGACATCCTAGGCCGGGTGAGGATGGGAAGCAAGGAGCATAAGCCTCTAGGACAGTCTGGTTTCAAGTCTGGCTTATGAGACCCTTGCAGTCCCAAGATCTTGAGAAACCAGCAATCTACCTCTCCATTTGTCCCCAGTTCTTCCTCTTTAAGTCCCTCTCTGAGCCCTAGGCCCCTGGCCATTGCTTCATGGAGGGAGAGCAGACCTAGCCAAGGCCTTTCATCACTCCCGAGAAGGAACCTTCCTATCAGAGGACCAAAGCTCTCTCATCCCAAAGAGGTGGGGCCCTCCAAGCCCCCATGGTTCCCTGTCACCTTAGGTCACCTGGTGGCTCCGGCTCTTACTCCAAGAGAGCCTTGCTGTTGGTTCCAGCACTGCCTTTGAAGAGTGGGCCTAGACAGCTGAGCCCATTGGGTGGGGGATGGATGGGTGGGTTCCATTGATTTCCTGTGGCTCCAAAGACTACTCTGATAGAATGGAAGGAAGAATATATTACTGCCACAGTGTGCCCACCTGCCGGCCTAGACCATGGCACCAGAACAAGATGCTCACAAAAAGCCGGTACGTGGGTAGCACCCCAGATCCATGCTCAGACAGGGATCTTACACAGCAGCTCTCCAGGCCTGAGACTCCTGGGATGCCTGGCAGCACCCCAGTACTGAGCACCAGGCTGGAGGACACCATAAGTCTCTGAGTGGGCACAGCTCAGCTCTAGCAAAGGAGTCGGAGGAAGACTTGCCTGGTGGTTCAATGGCTACTGATCTCCCAATGCAGGGGGCCCAGGTTTGATCCCAGGTCAGGGAACTAGATCCTACATGCCACAACTAAAGATCACATATGCCAACACTAAGATTGAAGATCCCACATGTCACGAGTAGGACCTGCCACAGCCAAATAAATAAACAAAAATATTTTTTTTTAAAAAGGAGGGGCTCTAAGGGGCCTGGACCCAGGGCCTGATCCACCCAGTCCACTCTGCAAGGGAGCAGACCCACCTTGCTCCTCTCAGGCTCTTCCTCTATGAACACTGCCTTCACTCTTTCCTTACAGCCTGTGAGCAGTGGAGCAGAGCAGGGGGTCCTTTAACCAATAGAGTCGGCCTCAGTGAGATGTGAACCCCAAGAATGATGACAGTAATCAGAGCTTTTATTTGATTTCAAAGAGATTGTTGCCCTCCTCCCCTCCCCAACCCCAAAAAAGTAAAGATAATTTCTTTGGGGTGTTTTCGTCTGAAGACACAGGAACTTTCAGAATTAGTCTTTATTAGGTAAAAAGAAATACCAGAATTAAGAGTTATTATACACCTTAACATGAATTATTAGGCAAATTATGCCCACCTAAGGGCTTCCCCAATGGCTCAGCCAGTAAAGAATCTGCCTGTAATGCAGACGACACAGGAAACTTGGGTTCGATCCCTGGGTTGGGAAGATCCCCTGGAGGAGGAAATGGCAACTCACTCCAGTGTTCTTGCCCGAAAAATCCCATGAACAGAGGAGCCTGGTGGGCTATAGTCCATGGGGTCTCAAAGAGTCAGACTTGACGAAGCATGCATGCCCACCTAAAGCAAAACTGATGTTTACAAGGCTAACATTTATTGAGTACTTTCTATAAGCAAGCCACTGAGCTGAGCTTTTTTACATCCAATCATTTACTTACATCTCACAAGGTGAAACAGGAATTATGATATTCCCACTTTATAGTTGAGAAATGGGGGCACAGAGAGGTTCAGGGACTTGCTAAGGTCACATACGTGGCAAGTCAGTACTAGGCCCAGAAACTGGATTGGACTCCAGAACCCTGTGGAGATGCTCTACATACGGGAGAATTTCAACCAGGGTTTTGTCTCAAGCTATAACCATCTCCCTCTTGATAACATAAGCTACTGTATTTTCCTCCCTCTCTCCCTACCCCTTTTTTCCCCTTCTTCTTTCACTCATTCAGTATTTCTTGTGCACTTGCTGCCTTCTAAGCATCGCTGAGGTTGAAGAAACTGACATGGTTCTGCCTTCACAGAGCTTCCAGTTCATCAAGATTCCTTAAATTCTTCTTCCCAGAGAATAACCATTCTTGTCCACATTTCTTTAGACACTTTCACTCACTTATTCCTTTGTCTCCAACAAAGGGCCAGCCTGGCAGAGCTCCAGACGTGCTGCCAGGCTTCGAAGGCTAGAATCGTGCCATTTTCAACTGCCATTTCTGGAATGGCTCCTCTGAGCTGCCTCTGCACTCTGCTCAGATTTCCATTAAGGCACTCGTGATTCTGTAGTGAAATATTCATTTACACATCTCATCCCTATCTTCTACTACAAGCTCCTTGAGTGCAGGAACTAGGCCTGCCTAACTCGGGTTTTTAATCTCTATCCCCAGTGAAGAGTTTGGAAATAGCAGGCATCCAGGTGGCTGAGACAGTAAAGAATCAGCCTGCAATGCAATGTTCGATCCTTGGGTAGGGAAGATGCCCTGGAAAAGGTAATGTCTACCTACTACTGGAATGACTACCCACTCCAGTATTCTTGCCTGGAGAATCCCATGGACAGAGCAGTCTGGTGGGCGACAGTTCATGGGGTTGCAGAGAGCTGGACATGACTGAGCAACTTTCATTTTCAGTAAATGTTTGCTAAAGTGAATAAGTGAGTTTTCTGTTCTAGCTGACTGTCTCAAATCACTTCCAAATGATTCATTTAAGTGTTCCTTCCTGGATCTTTTTTTCCACCTTCCTCTTAACCTTTTCAAAGGAAAGGCACCTCTCTGATGTGGGAAGTCCCACTTCCCTGCTTTAGGGCAGCCAAAGGATTTCTTGCTCACACAGTCTCAACAGATTTGTTGGCTTCACAAGAGACAGTATTTTGGAAAGCTGAATGCTTGTTTCCTGGGGTTTTTTTAGGGCAATTCCATCAGATAATACATTAAAGCGAGAGCTCCAAGGTTTAGGACCAGGGAGAGAGACTCTCTGTCTTCCCCAAGGTGTCAGCCTCCATTCCCCACCTTCAGTTCACCAGCTGCCAACGTCCTCATCTTTAGACCGCCTGTCTCCAAAAGTCTGAGCCCCAATTGCAAAGAGACATACCCCAGATTTCCCTGGTGTTGTTCAGTTGCTAAGCTGTGTCTGACTCTTTGAGACCCCATGGACTGCAGCACACCAGGCTCCCCTGTCCTACACTATCTCCCAGAGTTTGCTCCAATTCATGTTCATTGAGTCAGTGATGCTATCTACCCATCTCATCCTCTGCCACCTCCTTCTTCTCAGATTTCCCTGAACTTTAGTAATAATAAGCACCAGTACACAGAATCGCACAGCCTGGAAGTCAGGAGACTGGGTTCAAATCCTGACCTTGCCAACTCATTATCATCTTGGGAAGTAATTTAATTTCTCTGGATTCTGTTTCTTCTATGAAAATAAGGAGTGGGACTGGGTAGATTTCTAAACCAAAGGCTAAACCATCTCTGGGCAAAAAAATTTCTTAATTGTGCATTTCCCAGTCCTTATGGCATTCGACCCTTATAAGAAACTTTCAATTCATAAGCCAAACAACATACATTACTAGTGAGGAAATGTGAGCAGAGGTCGATGACCTTACTCAGGTGACCCAGGCCCCTGACTCTTGCCATACCAAGATGGTTCCAGAGAGCCCACTGGGGCAGCCTCAGTTTCCAAGACCCCAACTTCCTTTCCCTCCTAACCCCTACATCCACGTTGTCACTCAGAGAGTAGAAGCTATGACAAAGAACCTGATTCAAGGGTCATAGCCAGGGCCATATGAGGAGGCGCCCAGGCCTTTCTCAAATTCCGAATGATCTGCCTCCAGGAGGACCACTGCCTCTCAGTTGCAGTTTTGGCTCAGAGGCCCAGGATGGCCACGGGAACGTGGGCCCAGCCTCCCGCGTTCCCATGACAACAGGTTCCCCCAGTGGCGGTGCGGGTGCCCATCAGAGCGTGCAGGTGGCGCCCTTTGGGAGAGGGGCCCGGCGGGAAGTAGGGGGCCGGGGCGGCGCCTGCCGCGGGGTGGCCTCCCCACTTCCGATCTCCTCCTCCCGGGGCCGCAGTTCCCGCCCGCCCTGTGCCCTTCGCCTACCTGAGAGTCACGGCCCGCGCGTGACCACCGCCCACTACAGGGTCACCTCTGCGCGGCGGGGCGGCCCTTCTTCTCGGTGTTCCCAGACTCGGCCCTGCTTCCAGGCCCCGCCCGACGCACTCACTTCCCGGGTACCGGGATGTCCCTGCAAATACCCTCGGTCTGGCGCCGAGTCCCCGGAAATGCAGGGCAGCCGCCAAGCCCCGCCCCTGCCCATGTTGATGGAATTGTCCGGAGGCGCCCCCCGGGGCTTGCTCGCTGTCCAGCGGGCTCCCGCCTCTGCCCCCAGGCACTGATGGCGACATAAGTCTCGCTGCTAGTGCCAGTCGGACACGTCCCCGAGACTGCTTGGCTGCCCTTAGGCCGTGGGGCCTATAGCCCCCCAGTACCACCTCCATCTTCCGAGCCTCCGCCTGGCCTCACTTATGCCCTGCAGGCAGCAATCTCACTAGCTGGAATTCGGAGGCCGGGGGTTGTTATCCTAGATCTGTTATTGAAACAGAGTTGGGTTGCCTTATCTGCACAGGCTTGGTAAAGCCAAATCACTGACATCTACCACTACCCCGGGTTCCCTGGTGGCTCAGTGGTAAAGAACCCACCTGCCAATGCAGGAGATGCAGGTTTGATACCTCGCTGGGGAAGATCCCCTGGAGGAGGGCATGGCAACCCACTCCAGTATTCTTGCCTGGAAAATCCCACAGACAGAGGAGCCTGAAGGGCTGCAGCCCATGGGGTCACAAAGAGTCAGACACAGACTTAGCCACTTAAGCAACACTACGACCGAACACCGAACTGGCTGTGTTACCTAGGGGGAATTCCTTAACCTCTCTGAGCCTTGAGTTCTTCATCTGGAGCAGCAAGGGACCTCACAGGGTTGCGGTGAGAAGCGCAATTATGTAGGCACACACCTGGCACATGGTCAGCTCTTTATAATGGTAGCATTGTTTACAGTCAGAAGCAAGGGCGAGCAGGCTACAGAGCCACCTGCGTGAAACCACTCACTTCTCCACCCAGAAATTCTGCTCACGGCGTCCCCTAACCTGCCATGGGCTGGGCTGTGGGAGTGAAACGAAAGGAGGAGATCTGTGGGAGGGGTGAGAGATAGTTATAAATAGTATCTAGCATTTATCAAGTGACCTTGGCTCGTCCCTCTCCAGCCCTTGCCTCCTAGCTTTGCTGTCTCAGGGTGGTTCCAGAAACAGCCAGTTCTGGGCGTGTAAGTAGCTGAGCTGGCCAGAGCTGGCCAGTCAAGGAGCTGGTGAAACCAGAGGCCAAGAGCCAGCTTTTTCCTAGGCCAGGCTAGGCTTAGGTGCTTTCTGTGGCCTCTCCTCTGGACAGAGGGGCTTGGGACTTCCCTGGGGGTCCAGGTGGTAAGGCTTCTGCGCTTCCAATGCTGGGGACGTGGGTTCCCCCTCTGGTGGCAAGGTCCCACAAGTTCTGTTGTTCGGGCAAAAAAAAATAGAGAGGGGTAAGGGACTACCAGACTCCGCACAGAATGCTCTTCCACACATGGTTATTCTGTTGTCCATCAACAAACGTTTGTGTGTGTGCGTGTATTAGTTGTTCAGTCGTGTCTGACTCTTTTTGACTCCATGGACTGTAGCCCCGCTAGGCTCTTCTCCATGGAATTCTCCAGGCAAGAATACTAGAGTGGGTTGCCATTCCCTTCACCAGGGGATCTTCCCTACCCAGCGATGGAACCCGGGTCTTCTGCATTGCAGGCAGATTCTTTACTGTCTGAGCCACCAGGGAGGCCCACAACATGTTTACTACCATAAAATTTGAAACACAGAAAAACACAATGAAAAATATCACCCTACCCAGAGACCACCACTGTTAATATTTCCTACCACTTTTTTGGAGGTACAATCTACATACTGCAAAGTGCACAGATCTTAAGTGGACTGGTATTAATATGTTGGTGACGATCCTCCTGGCTCTTTTCTATACAGAATTATACATTTACATTGTTTAGAAAAGGTACTATTCAGTGCATAATCTTTTGTGACTTTCCCCTAGGTGTGTGTGCTGGTAGCTCAGTTGTGTCCGACTCTTGGAGACTCCTCAGGCTCTAGCCCACCAGGCTCCTCTGTCCATGGGGATTCTCCAGGCAAGAATACTGGAGTGGGTTGCCATGCCCTCCTCCAGGGGATCGTCCCAACCCAGGGATTGAACCTGGGTCTCTTGCATTGCAGGTTGGTTCTTTACCATCTGAGCCGATTTCCCCTAGGACAGACATATATCACAGAGGTTTTCCTGTAGCATTAGAAATTCTCTCATACCTTCATTTTTAGTGCGTTCTGTCATAGGGATGTGGCACACATTTTTAAGTAAATCTCTACTACTGGACATTGAAATTGTTCCTAACTGTTCATTATCATAAGTAAGAGTTCCACAATCATTTTCTTTTTAAAACTATTTATTTGCTTTTTGGCTGTGTTGGGGCTTAGTTGCAGCACTCCGGCATGGGGGCTTAGTTGCTCTGAGGCATGTGGGATCCTAGTTCCCGACCAGGGATCGAACCCAAGTCCCTTGCATTGGAAGGCAGATTCTTATCTACTGGACTACAAGGGAAGTCCTCTCAATCTTTCTTTTTTTCCCTTGTATTTTTCTTTCCTGCTCATACTCTCCAATTAGTAGTAGCTGTGTTTATAACTAAGGTGGTGGGCTTCATTTGTGCAAATGGCTTTAAAAATAGTCCAATCAGATTCCCTTGGTGGTACAGTGAATAAGAACCCAGGGCACACGAATTTGACCCCTGGTCCAGGAAGATTCCACTTGCTGAGGATCAGCTAAGCCCAGGCCCCACAAATACTGAGCCAGTGCTCTAAAGCCCCACAAGCTGCAACGACTGAGCCCACCCACCCTAGAGCCTGTGCTGTGCAACCAGAGAAGCAACCACAGTGAAAAGCCCGTGCACCGCAACCAAGAGTAGCCCCCGTTCACCGCAACTAGAGGAGGCCCGCATGGAGCAACGAAGACACAGTGCAACCAAAAATTAACTCATTAATTAAAACAATTAGTCCAATGGCTTTACTAAGTCTGCCTTCCAAACACTGCTGAGGGTGGGAGGGAACAGGAAGAGATGCAAAACATCAACCCTGCCAAGTTTCAGGCTCGAGGAGGAGCACGTTGTGTCCTGCTGAGCCCGGGCTCTTCAGAGGAGCTCCTGGAACCTAGGCCCCCTCCCCCGTGGGGCCTCAGAGCTCCAGAGGGCTTGAGGCAACCCTGAGCTTTCCTTGTCCAGCCCAGCCCAGAGCCTCCAGGAAAGAATGCTGTCCACCTCCACATCACTCGCATGGCCTTTGGCTCTCCCTCGTGTTTTCTTCCTTCTCCCTCCTCCCTTTTCTGCCCCTTCTGCCCACTCCCTTTTCCTGTCTGTCTTCCTCCTCCAACCTTGCTCCAGCTTTTTATGGAAAAAAGGGAAATATCTTTGATGCACTTTAGAAAGGCCTTATCTTTAACATTATTGATCCCCCTCCACCCACCCCTTTCCTGGCTGTGGGACCTCAGGTGCAGAGAGGCTTGAGTTAATCGCCTTCACAGTTCACAGCCTTATCACCATGGTCGGCACAGGGTCGCTTGATTAATGTGGCTGTTCATTTCCTTTTATCTTTCCACGCCTCCTCCCACCCCTCCCCCCACAGGCTACCATTTTAAGGTGTGTAATATATGCTTTTGTTTGTGGGCATTCTTGCTAGATATACTGTAGAATTGTATACGTGTACTTAAAAAAAAATTTTTTTTTAAATTTTGAAACAATTATAGACTCACAGAAAGTTACCAAAAAATAGTACATAGTGTCCCGTGAGCTTTTTATCCAGCTTCCCCCATCGGTGACATTCTACAACTGTGTATATGTGCTCAATCCTCAGTCCTGTCGGACTCTTTTTATGACCGCATGGACTGTAGCCCTCCAGGCTCCTCTATCGTTGACATTTCCCAGGCAAGAATATTGGAGTCAATTGCCGTTTCCTCTTCCAAGGGATCTGCCTGACCCAGGGACACCCAGGGATGGAACCCGTGTCTTTTGTTCTCCTGCATTGTCAGGAGGATTCTTTACCACTCAACCACCTGGGAAGCCCTAGAATTGTAAAACTGTAGTACGATAGCAAAACCAAGAGATTGACATTGGGATCATACTGTTAAATAGAGACTGTATTATTCAGTTTTCTCTTGCAGTTATGTGTGTGTGTGTGTGTGTAGAATTCTATGCTATTTTGACCCCATGAATAAATTAGTGTAACCGTCACCACAGTCAAGATACAGAAGGTCCCGTCTCCACGGGGACCTCCTGGTGGTGTCCCTTTATAGTCACGCTCCTCCACTCAGGTCCGTGGACTTGGCAACCACTAATCTCTTCTCCATCCCTATATTTCTGTCATTTTGAGAATGTTATGTAAGTGGAAGCTTTTTTTTTTTTAATTTTTATTGGAGAATAGTTGATTTACAATGTTGTGTTAGTTTCTGCTGTAGAACAAAGTGAATCTGTTATATATATACACTTATATCCACTCTTTTTTATTTATTTTAAAAATATTTTATTTATTTACTTACTTGTGTGGCTGCATCAGGTCTTAGTCGCAGCACTTGGGGTCTTCATTGCTTCTTGCAGGATATTTCGTTTTGTGACAACGGACTCTATTTGCGGTGCTCAGTAGTCGTGGCACATGGGCTGAGTTGCCCCAGGCATGTGGGGTCTTACTTCTTGGACCAGGGATCAAACCCCGTCCCCTGCATTGGTAGGCGGATTCTTAACCACTGGACTACCAAAGAAGTCCCTATCCACCCTACGTAGATTCTTTTCACATATAGATTATAACAGATTATTGAGTAGAGTTCCCTGTGCTATACAGTAGGTGCAAATAGACTGGCTTTGAGACTGGCTTCTCCCTCATCATATTGCCCTTGAGATACATCTGTGTTTTTGTAACCTATGGGCAGTTCTTTCCTTTTTATTACTGTTTTGTATTCCATGGTATGGATGTACCAGAGTTTAACTATTCACCCACTGAAGGAGATTCGGGTTGTTTCCAGTTTGGGGCTATTACAGATAAAGCTGATTAATGTCCAGGTTTTTGTATGGATGTAAGTTTTCATTTCTTTGGGATATAGGTCAAATTTGGGATTACTGCCTTTTTTTTTTTTAAGGCATTTTATTTATTTATTTATGACTGCACTACGTCTTCCTTGCTGTGCTTGGGCTTTCTCTAGTTGTGGCAAGCGTGGGCTTCTCTTCTTTGCAGAACACGTGTTCTAGGCGTGTGGACTCCGTAGTTGTGGCACACGGGCTTAGTTGCTCCACGGCATGTGGAATCTTCCTGGACCAGGGATTGAACCCATGTCCCCTGCATCAGCAGGCAGATTCTTATCCACTGTACCACCAGGGAAGTCCTGGATTGCTGGGTCTTATGGTAAATACAGCTACAGTTTTATAAGAAACTTCCACACTATTTACCAGGATGGATATACATTTTATAAGAGATCCAGTTTCTCCCCCTCCTTGCCAGCAGTTGTTGTTATCACGGTTTTCTATTATGGCCTCCTAATAATTGCAAAGCAAGGCCTCATTGCGGTTTTAATTTGCATTTGCCTGGTGGCTAATGATGATGAACATCTTTTCAGGTGCTTATTTGCCATCCCTATCTCCTCCTTAGCAAAACGTCTGTGTCCCATTTTCTAATTGGACTGTTTTGTATTTTTAATTTATATAAACAGCATTTAGTCATATACCTCATTCCGTTTTTTTGTTCGTTTGTTTGTTTGTTTATTCCACAGACCCATCCATACTGCTCTGGACACATCTTTTAAAAGCATTTTCTGGGGCTGCACTAGGTGGGTCTTTGTTGCTGCTTGGGCTTTTCTCTAGTTACGGCGAGCAGGGGCTACTCTCCAGTTGTGGTGCACGGGCTTCTCACTGGTGGCTTCTCTCGTTGCGGAGCACAGCCTCCAGGGCACGTGGGCTCGGCGGCTGTGGTTCCCCGGTTCAGTAATCATACTGCCCTTAGTTGCTCCACTACCTGTGGGATCCTCCCAGATCAGGGATTGAACCCGTGGCTCCTGCATTGGCAGGCGGGTTCTTTACCACTGAGCCACCAGGGAAGCCCTGGACACATCTCATCTGCTGCTTCTAGCTGCTGCAGGGTATTCCAAAGTGTGGCTCTACCACACTTTATCTATCTACTCCCCGAACTGCCTACAACCTCCCACCCCCATAAAGAAGACTGCAGTGACTGTCTTCTTCCCTCTTTACCATATGGGCCATGTGAGATCTCTTGCATATTCTTCTAAGGGTATGACTTGTTGTGGGTCACAGGGCACCCTGCCCACATGCCCACATACCTACATGCCCACATGCCCACCAGCATGGACCCCTTCCCTCTGTCAACTCCTAGCATTATCCAGCTGCCTAACTTTTCCAGTCTAAATGATATGAAGTTTTAACATTGCATTTTTTAATCTCTTTATTATTTCTTTTATTTAAATAAAAATTATTTATTTATTTGTGGCTGCACTGGGTCTTCGCCTTGCTCGGGCTTTGTCTAGTTGTGGTGAACAGGGGTTTCTATTCGCTGTGGTACTCAGGCTCTCATTTCGGTGGCTTCTCTTGTCTTGGAGCATAGGCTCTAGGCACACAGGCTTCAGTAGTTGTGGCTTAGTTGCTCCGAGCCACGTGGAATCCTCCTGGATCAGGGACTGAACTTGTGTCTCCTGCATTGGCAGGTGGATTCTTTACCACTGAGTCACCAGGAAAACCCCAACATTTTATTTTTAAAATTAAGTTTGCATGCGTGCATGGGTGCTAAATCCCTTCAGTGGTCTTTCTGACTCTGTGACCCTCTGGGCTGTAGCCCACCAGGCTCCTCTGTCCATGGGATTCTCCAGGCAAGAACACCAGAGTGGGTTGCCATGCCCCCCTCCAAGTTTCAGATCAGATCAGATCAGATCAGTCGCTCAGTCGTGTCCGACTCTTTGCGACCCCATGAATCGCAGCACGCCAGGCCTCCCTGTCCATCACCAACTCCCGGAGTTCACTCAGACTCACGTCCATCGAGTCAGTGATGCCATCCAGCCATCTCATCCTCTGTTGTCCCCTTCTCCTCTTGCCCCCAATCCCTCCCAGCATCAGAGTCTTTTCCAATGAGTCAACTCTTCGCATGAGGTGGCCAAAGGACTGGAGTTTCAGCTTTAGCATCATTCCTTCCAAAGAAATCCCAGGGCTGATCTCCTTCAGAATGGACTGGTTGGATCTCCTTGCAGTCCAAGGGACTCTCAAGAGTCTTCTCCAAGACCACAGTTCAAAAGCATCAGTTCTTCGGTGTTCAGCCTTCTTCACAGTCCAACTCTCACATCCATACATGACCACAGGAAAAACTATAGCCTTGACTAGACGAACCTTTTTTGGCAAAGTAATGTCTCTGCTTTTGAATGTGCTATCTGGTTGGTCATAACTTTCCTTCCAAGGAGTAAGCGTCTTTTAATTTCATGGCTGCAGTCACCATCTGTAGTGATTTTGGAGCCCCCCAAAATAAAGTGTGACACTGTTTCCACTGTTTACCCATCTATTTCCCATGAAGTGATGGGACCGGATGCCATGATCTTCGTTTTCTGAATGTTGAGCTTTAAGCCAGCTTTTTCACTCTCCTGTTTCACTTTCATCAAGAGGCTTTTTAGTTCCTCTTCACCTTCTGCCATAAGGGTGGTGTCATCTGCATATCTGAGGTTATTGATATTTCTCCTGGCAATCTTGATTCCAGCTTGTGTTTCTTCCAGTCCAGCATTTCTCATGATGTACTCTGCATATAAGTTAAATAAACAGGGTGACAATATACAGCCTTGACGAACTCCTTTTCCTATTTGGAACCAGTCTGTTGTTCCATGTCCAGTTCTAACTGTTGCTTCCTGACCTGCATACAAATTTCTCAAGAGGCAGATCAGGTGGTCTGGTATTCCCATCTCTTTCAGAATTTTCCACAGTTTATTGTGATCCGCACAGTCAAAGGCTTTGGCATAGTCAATAAAGCAAGTTTATCTCCAAGTTTACCACAGTATAATTTACACACAATGATAGTGACACATTTTACACTCATTTCCTTGAATTTTGACAAGGGGACATACCTGTAAACACAAATCAGTCCCATCAACCCTAAGCGCTCCCTATGCCCTTTGTCGTCAGTCTACCTTCTCCATCTTCCACAACCAGTGATCTGATTTTTATCACTAAATTTTTCTGCCTTTTCTAGAACTCCATACAAATAGAAGCATACAGTATGTACTCTTGTGTCCGACTGCTTTCACTAACATAATGCTTTTGAGAGATGTATCAGTAGTCCATTCTTTTTTTCTTAATCATTGAGTGGTATTTATTGTATGAATATCAGTTTGGTTTACCTACTAATGGACTTTTGGGTTGTTTCCTCTTTGGCAAGTTTGGGGCTATTATAACTAAAATTGCTAACAGCTACTGCTTTAATTTATATTTCTCTGATTTCTAATACATCTTAACATCTCCTCCTGTATTTGTTAACTTTTAAATTTCTCCTGTAAATCACCTTTTTATCTTTGCCCATTTTCCCGCCATTTGACTTGCAAGAAGATTGTCTTATTGACTTGCAGAAATTCCTAGTATATTCTGAATCTAGATATTAGTTCTTTGTTGGCTTTAGATATCACAAATTCTCCCAATTTTGTCATTTGTTAACCTTGTCAATGAACTCATACTTGGGCAGTAATCAAATCAATCGATTTTTTTTCTTTTTGCTTTATGTTTTATGCTTCTGAAATTTTGCTTAATAAGTTAATTCGTACCCCAAGGTCACAAAGATATTCTTCAATATTTTATATTATTAACTTCACAGTCTTCTGGATACATTTAAGTCTTTAACCCAAAATTCACTTTTTCATGTGGTGGTAGATTTCATGAGATTCATTTTTGTTTTTTCCATAAAGTGAACCATTTTTCCCATTACCATATTCCTGTTGCTCTCAAACTTGAACATGTATAAAAATCACCAAAAAGCTTGTTAAAAGCACAGATTGCGTCTCACTCTTGGGCATATACCCAGTGTTCAGTCGCTCAGTTGTGTCCAACTCCTTATGACCTGATGGACTGCAGCCAGACAGGTTCTTCTGTCTGTGGAATTTTCCAGGCAAGAATACTGGAGTGGGTTGCCATTTCCTATGCCAGGGGGCATATACCCAGACAAAACTATAATTCAAAAAGATACATGAACCATTATGTTCATAGAAACACTACTTACATTAGCCAAGATATGGAAACAACCTAAATGCCCATGGACAGATGAGTGGATAAAAAAGATGTGATACACACATGCAACACACACACAAAGACACATACACAACGAGCTATAAAAAGCATGAACTAATGCCACTGGAAGCAACATGGACCTAGAGATTTTCATACTAAGCAAAGTAAGTCAAAAAGAGAAAGACAAATGCCATATGATATCATGTATATCAACATAAAATATGACACAAATGAACATATTCACAAAACAGAAACAGATTCACAGACATAGAGAACAGACTTGTCATTGCCAAAGGGGAAGGGGGTGGGGGAGGAAGAACTGGGAGTTTGGGATTAGCAGATTCGAACTACTGTATATAGGATGGCTAAACAACAAGGTCCTCCTGTACAGCACAGGATACTGTATATTCAATACCCTGTGATAGACCACAGTGGAGAAGAATACAAAAAAGAATGTATAGGTAAAACTGAGTCACTTTACTGTATAGCAGAAATTAACACAACATTGTAAATCCACTATACTTCGGTAGAATTGCTTTTTAAAAAGCACAGATTTCAGGTTTCTCTGGTGGTCCAGTGGTTAAGAATCCACCTGCCAGCAGGGGACACGGGTTTGACCCCTAGTCTGGGAAGATCCCACATGCCATAGGGAACTAAATCTGTGCACCACAATTACTGACCCCAAGCTCCAGAGCCCACGAGCCTCAACTACTGAAGTCCCTGCACACCACAGCCTGTGCTCCACAAGAGAAGTCACCACATTGAGGAGGTCACGCACCACAACTGGAGAGTATCCCCCACTCACTGCAACTAGAAAAAGCCTTCGGAACAAGGTCCGAGCCATAAATAAATAAAAAGTAGCACAGATTTCTGGGCCCCACCCAGCTGATACAGGTGGGACCCTAAAGTTTATATATCTAATAAGTTTCCAAGTGATGAGATGATACCACTGCTACAGGTGGAGAAAGCAAACTGCCAAAGAAAAAAGAAAAAAAAGTAAGAAAAATAAATTTAAAATAGAAAAAAGAAAGAAGAAAGAGAAAGAAACAAATTTAAAAAAAAAATGAGAACAACTGCTATGTACTTAAAACCTTTACCTCTCCGGGTTTTTTCCCTGCCTCACTGGCATCCTCCATAATACCGGGCACTTCTTGGCTCTCCTCCATCCTACACACCACCCCCATCTCCCCTGGGTCTCTTGGAACATGAATCCACATCCACACATTTTACGATCACATCCCCATGGCTCTCCTGAACCACACTCTTCCATCCTCTGGTAAATGCCCTGAGGTTGTCCACCCACCTCCCGGCCACTCCCCTGTCGTCACTGGAGACTTAGGCACGTGGCTCCCCATTTTTATCTCCAGCTAAAGCCCTGTCATTGTCCTTGATGACTTCAGCATCCACGTGGAAGACACATCCTAAATCTGGTTTCTCAGGTCTCCAATGACCTCTCTCACTCACCTCAGCCACCACTCCCATTTACTGGAAGTAATTGGCTCCAATACCAAGGTCCTCAGTTCAGGAATCACTTTCTCTGGCATAGTCTCTTTTCCTTCCAGCTTTCTTCTTTAGCATACTCCCTCTGAGCCTCCTTGGCTTCCCAGGTGGCTCAGGGTTAAAGAATCCGCCTGCCAATGCAGGAGACACAGGAGTCACAGGTTCAATCCCTGGGTCAGAAAGATCCCCTGGAGAAGGAAATGGCAACCCACAGCAGTATAGTTGCCTGGAGAATTCCATGGACAGAGAAGCTACATGGATTGGTGTGCTATAGTCCATGAGGTTGAAGAGTCAGACACAATTTAGGGATTAAATGACAATGACAATCCATGGTTCTATATCCCCATATTCAACCAACCACAGATTATGTAGTATTGTACATATTTATTGGAAAAAAAGTGCATATAAGCAGACCTTCACATTTCAAACTCTTGTTGTTGTTCCTGGGTCCACTGTACATACATACAATAATAGCCTTTGACTCCCATCCCTCCCATCCCACTGCCTGCTCCTTCCCACCCCAGAGCTCTTACCTGGAAGGTTCTCCTCCAGTTTCAAGCTATACCCAGACTGGGAACTCCTAGTTCAACCCTTAGCAACGCTTCTCAAACTTTCATATATAGCTGGGTCACCTGGGTACATGCATCAGTGTTAAGCTGCTTCAGTCATGTCCAACATTTTGCAACCCCGTGGACTGTAGCCCTCCAGGCTCGTCTGTCCACGGGATTCTCAAGAATATTGGAGTGAGCAGCCATCTCCAGGGGATCTTCCTGACCCAGGGATCACCTGGGAGATCTGATTAAAATGCAGATTTAGATTCTGAAGATCTGGAATGGGGACTGAGATCCTGCATTTTAACAAGCTTCTGTGTGCTGCCTGCGGGGGTTGTGCTCAATCATCAAGCTGTAACCCTTTGGACCCCTGCTCCCAGGTCTCCTCAGCAAAGCCTCCTCTGACCTTCCCAGATTATATCTCCACCATCAGACACTCAGCACCGTTTGTCTCCTTCCTAGCACTTTACCCTATTGTCATTTGACATTTGAGCTTATGATTATTTTTTAACTCTTTTTTTTAAATAAAAAATATATTTTTTAAATTTTTTAAATATTTTGACCACATGGCATGTGGGATCTTAGATCCCTAGCCAGGGACTGCACTGGAAGATGGATTCTTAACCACTGGACTACCAGGGAGGTCTCTGTGCTTGTAATTATTTTATCAGAGCCCACTCCCTCAGAGGGCTTCCCAGGTGGCACAATAGTAAAGAATCCGCTTGCCAACAGCAGATGCAAGAGAAGTGGGTCGATTCCTGGATTGGGAAGATTCCCTGGAGAAGGAAATGGCAACCCACTCCAGGATTCTTGCCTGGGGAATCTCATGGACAGAGGAGCCTGGCAGGCTATAGTCCATGGGGTCCCAAAGAGTCGGACACGACTGAGTGACTGAGCACACACACACGCACACTCTGTCCCAGAAAATGAACCTTTCAGAAGGCATGGAACATTTCTTTCTGGGTTTGTTTGCCATTGTGCTGGCCTCGAATCACCTCACACACTGCCTGATACCCAGCAGGTGCCCGGCTTGTACACAAATGTAAACCTTCGCAGGACATATGAAGGAATATGCTGTTCGGTCAGTCAGAGGAGCAGTTCCCACTCCCACCCTGAAGTCCCAGGTCTCCTGAGACCAGGAACTGAGCAAGTGATGCAGGAGACATCTGGGCTCAAAATCTCTTCTCTGCCCCTCAGACAATCCAAAGGAGAGAGACCCAATGAGCCTTCCATGTTCCTTGGAAACTGATCTTTTTTATTGTGGTTGTTGGGATGTTGTCCGGAGAAGACGATGGCACCCCACTCCAGTACTCTTGCCTGGAAAATCCCATGGACAGAGGGGCCTGGTAGGCTGCAGTCCATGGGGTCGCTAGGAGTCGGACACGACTGAGCGACTTCACTTTCACTTTTCACTTTCATGCATTGGAGAAGGAAATGGCAACCCACTTCAGTGTTCCTGCCTAGAGAATCCCAGGGATGGGGGAGCCTGGCGGGCTGCCGTCTACAGGGTCGCACAGAGTTGGACACGACTGAAGCGACTTAGCAGCAGCAGCAGCAGCAGGATGTTGTCCAGGATTGTGTGGAAAGGGTTAAAGCACTTACAGAAAGGGAAGGACCGCCCTCCAGCCCTGCCTGAGATGCTCTGCGAAAGGTCAGATGTTTCCAGAATCTTAACAGACAGCCTGTGTCTGTTTAAAGGGAAAGACAACAAGTTCTTGGGCTCCCATCCAGCCCTCGTGGGCAATTTTCACCCGGTTCTGCAGGCACCCAGCCAGACGCCTGGCCAGAGAGCACACCCACCCACCCCCTGCCCCCTCTAGATGGCCCTAGGCAGGCCAAGAGCTCTCTCCAACTCCCAGCCTGGAGCCCTTCCCCTGGGGAAGGCTGGCATCTGACGAACAGGGCATGCATACCAACTCTGGGGCCTGTGATACACCAGGAATGATGGGGGAGGGGTGACTTCCTGCGGACATTGAATCTTTTCAGCTGAAAGGGACTGTATTCTGACCCTGTCATTTTAGAGATGAGACTCAGAGAGGGTGGCTGTGACGCAATATAAGAATATCCTGACCCAGAATCAGGAAAACCCCGGGTTCAAAATGCAGTTCAGGGGCCACGAGCTATGGGATCTCAGGTACAAGCCTTTCTATGTGTCTGTATCTATTTGTAAAAAGTTCGTACAAACGCTTCCCATCCCAGGTAGCTTGCCCAAGGTCACACACAGCACACACACACCAAGGTTTTCTGACTCCCAGACAAGGGCCAAGTCCCCTCCAGAGGTGAGCAGCTTACATTAAATGTTGATTGATCATAAAATATAGCTGGAGACACAGTTAATTTAACTTGGCCTTTTACTACTTAATCATGTTCTTTGTGCAAAGAAAAAAATTCCTACTCCCTGGAGGAAATAATTGCTAATATTCTGGCTTTCCTGGTGGCTCAGATGGTAAAGAGTCTGCCTGCAATGCAGGAGACCTGACTTTGATCCCTGGGTCTGGAAGATCCCTTGCAGAAGGGAATGGCTACCCACTCCAGTATTCTTGCCTGGAGAATTCCATGGACAAAGGAACCTGGTGGGCTACCGTCCATGGGGTCACAAAGAGACATAACTGAAGGACTTTAACTTTCACTTTCTTACCCCCTGAAGGAAATAATTGCTAATATTCTGACATTTATCCTTTCGGAATGTCAAAGCATATATAAGGTATATATCCAAATACTTTTTTTTTTTCTCCCTAGCTAAGCAGTTTGTGAGATTGAATCTGAAATAGGAATTGAACCTGGGCCCTCAGCAGTGAAAGCATAGTCATCACCACCAGGAAATCACCAGGGAATTCCCTATATATTCTTTTCAACAATAAGATCAGAGGAGATCTATCTATCTGTGTATTCATCCATCCACAGTTTTACATATATATTGCTCTTTCTCATGTAATTTTTCAATGGACAATTGACATCCTTTCATGTCTGGATATAGTTGGATCAACAAAGCATTCTATAGTTTGTTTCATCCCCTATGTCAAGACATTTAGGTTTTCGATTTTCCATTATGAGTAATACAGATCCACCTTTACTCACTTGTTCTGTCATTTTCTTAGGATAAACTCCTCACTGAGGGCTGGATGATCAGAGGGTCTGATACATGCTGCACAACTGTCCCCTACAAATGCTGTGATGATCATTATTTCCTCAAACAACAGATTTAATACGAAGGCTGGTCCTCCTTTAAATAGAAAGTGTTCTCCCTCACCAGCACACTCAGCTTCAGATGGGACGAAGCAGAACCCAGGTGGGCTGAATGGGGCCGGTTGATGCAGGGCAGATGCTTTGCACCCGACCCTTGGCTGCATCTACGCAGGCAGTAGCCTGGCTAATAAGATGCTCCCATCTGCAAGCCCACAGCATGTCTGGGGCCATGGGAGACACAAGCAACTGATCCAGATACTTTCCATCTGATAGATGGAAAGGGCTTTCTTTCCCCGTATTTCCTTGTCCACGTGACCTCCAGCCCACTAAACAACCACCCTCCAGCACTCTTTATTTCCTAGTTAGATAGCACTACTTATGTAAGATACTGTTTATTACAGGTGTCATTTCCACTATTACGTTTCATCTCTACGTTGGCCCAGAAAGCAGGTGCATGCGTGTTTGGTCATGTCCGACTCTTTGCAACATCATGGACTGTAGCCTGCCAGGCTCCTCTGTCCATGAAATTCTCCAGGTGGAAATACTGGGGTGGGAAGCCATTTCCTTCTCCAAGGAAGCAGGTACAGGTGGGAAAGCTGAGTCTTGAGCAGATCAAGATCTTGTCTAAAGGAACACAGCAGATAACTAACCTATTTGGGATTCAAACCTAGGTCTGTCTTACTACCAAACCTGTGTTTTTCTTTAAAATTACTGTAGAACTAGTATGTATATCAGTGTAAACACAAAAGCCTCAAAAGATGCAGCTGGTTTGTGGTGCGCAGTAGACATTACCCGGGCTCACCAGTATTTCTAGCCTCCTTTTTCTGGATACATAGGAGGACTGTACTCTCTGGAAGTCAGGTG
Organism: Bos indicus; assembly: GCF_029378745.1. NCBI lineage: Eukaryota > Metazoa > Chordata > Mammalia > Artiodactyla > Bovidae > Bos > Bos indicus. The sequence goes on along the minus strand of NC_091780.1, from coordinate 21,840,493 downwards.
CAGCCACATGAGTCGCTCTGGCCAGTGAAATGTGAGGGGAAAGTGACACATGTCCCTTTGGGGGGTTTGAGAACCCCTGTGCGGTTCTCATGCCTTCTTCCATGGCAGTGGTGAATCCTGAAGCCTCTTGTGGGGGTGGTGCCTTCATGAAAGTCTAATGCTGACGAAAGTGCTGACCACAAAGTCCTGAGCCTATGCAAGCCACATGGGATTCACGCATGGGCAAGAAATAAATCTTGGTTGTTTTAGCCAAAGATGTTTAGAGGTGTTTGTTACCACATCATAACCTAGTCTATCCTGACTGCTGCAAGTGGTGATGGGGAGTTTCATGTCTTGGTCTAAAGTCTTCTGTAGTCTTTATCCTTTAAGAAGATATCTATTTATAATTTTAAAAAATGAGTCATAAATGGATACCAGCAAGAACCTACTGTCTAGCACAGGGAACTCTGCGCAATGTTATGTGGCAGCCTGGATGGGAGGGGAGTTTGGGGAAGAATGGATGCATGTATACATGGCTGAGTCTCTTCAACGTTCATCTGAAACTATCACAACATTGTTAATCATCTATACCCCAATACAAAATGAAAAGTTAAAAAAAAAGTCATAATACACATTCACACAATTGGGAGCATAATACACACCCTGCTACCCAACTTCTTTTATTCTTTTTCTACTTTTTGATTTATTTTTTGCAGCACTTGGTCTTCCTTGCTGTTCTCAGGCTTTCTCTAGTTGTGGCAAGTGGGAGTCACTCAAGTTACAGCAGGTGGGCTTCTCCTTGCAGGGGCTTCTCTTACTGTGGAACACTGGCTTAGTTGCCCCGAGGCCTGTGGGATCCTCCTGGACCAGGGATCAAACCTGTGTCCCCTGCACTGGTAGATGGACTCTTATCCACTGTGCCACTAGGGAAGTCCCTATTTCATTCATTTTAACAGCTTCACAGTATTCTATTCTCTGAATATACCATAATGTTTTACAGCTGACAACTATTGACAGATATGTTGGTTGTTTCTGGTTATTCTCGAAATACATGCTCCAAGCTACAGCTAGACTGTTGCAACATTTATGGGAAAAGAAGGATTACTATTTACTTTCTCTTTTTTTGGTTCAGATCTTGCGGTTAGTTTCCAGCCTGAGCTCAGCCCTCTTAAGACGGCTGAGGGCACCTCCTGAAGAGAGATGAATAAGCCAAGCTGCCTGCACCCCTCCCAGGATGTACGGAGGAGGCTGAAGGGCACCTGTCCATGTGCATGCGTGAAGGCTGGGTGCTGGCCCGGAAGAACAGGGCAGGGAAGCACGTACCTGTACAACCTGGGCTGAACTGACCCTGACTCATATGTTCAGGAAGATAAGTTAACGGCCTGGAAACTCCAGAGCTCTGCGTGAGTTCTGACTCACTGACAATTATCCATAAACAAGTCATCTCACTTCTCAGTGTTTTTCTGAGTGCCACCACACGATCTTTGGGGAAGGGCTGTGCCATTCATCCTTAGGAGCTTGAGAAAGATGAGAGCTGTTCAAAGAGCACCAAGAGGACTAGAATTGTTGGTCTCATTCGTTGGAAGGTGTTGAATGACTCATCACGTTCGTAATTTTGAATGGCCCCCCCAGTGGAGGGTCTATGAGTGGCTGACGCAGGTTTTACCTGCATCACATTCCCAGAGTGATTTGACTCACGACAATGGTCACATGCCTATCAAGACCTCTTTCCATCCTTTCTCTTCAGTGCGTGCGTGCTAAGTTGCTTCAGCCATGTTCGACTCTTTGAGACCCTGTGGACTGTAGCTCACCAGGCTCCTCTGTCCATGGATTCTTCAGGCAAGAATACTGGAGTGGGTTGCCATGCCCTCCTCCAGGGGATCTTCCCAACCCAAGTCTTTCATGCCTTTTGCAGTAGCAGGCGGATTCTTTACCATTAGCACCACCTGGGAAGCCTGTACTATTTAGAGGCACTGCTGTGATTCCATGGTAGGGAAGAAACTGGGGTTTCTCAGCCAAGAAAGAGGGCGTACTTTAGAGTTTCCCTGGATGTGACTCAAGGGTTACATATAGATCACAGAGCTCAAGAAGAACTTAGAATCAGCTATACTTCAATTGGAGAAGGCGATGGCACCCCATTCCAGTACTCTTGCCTGGAAAACCCCATGGACGGAGGAGCCTGGTGGGCTGCAGTCCATGGGGTTGTGAAGAGTTGGACACGACTGAGCGATTTCACTTTCACTTTTCACTTTCATGCACTGGAGAAGGAAATGGCAACCCACACCAGGGTTCTTGTCTGGAGAATCCCAGGGATGGGGGAGCCTGGTGGGCTGCCGTCAATGGGGTCGCACAGAGTTGGACGTGACTGAAGCAACTTAGCAGCAGTAGCAGTAGCAGCATACTTCAATTAAAAAAGAATTTTTTAAAAAATAAAATGAGAAAAAGAATGTTGGAGATCAGAGTACTACCCCCTCATACAGTAATTCTGAGTATGTGCTTATCTGTAAGACAACCTAAGGGAAAAACAGGTTTGGAATGTGGATTTTTCTCTTTTAAGACATTCTCACATCTGGTCTGGAGTCCTGAAAAGAGTTTCTGACGTCTCTAGTCCTGGTTTGGCACCTATGACGCATATGACCTTAGGCATGTTCCTTAAGCCTCTGGGCACCTCAATTTTCTCATCTATAAAACGGGGCTTCTGATCTTGCCTGACCTGTCTTACAGGTCGGTGTGACATGCGGTTTAGATGAGGCACCGCGTATGAAAGTGTTTTGGAAATCCAAAGCAACTGCATACCTGCAGAGCTCCCTCACTACAGCTCCGGTCCACTGCTCAGACCGCAGAGGCATGAGGGACACCAGGACCTTCATTCAAAAGTGGGTCTTGGGACCTCCCTGGTGGCCCAGTGGCTAAGATGCTGTGCTCCCAGTGCAGGGGGCCTGGGTTCTGTCCCTGGTCCAGGAACTAGATCCCATATGCTACAATTAAAATATCCCTTGAGCAGCCAAATAAATAAATAATAATGATAAAAAACTTTAAGTGAGTCTTATATAGGACTTCCCTGGTGGTCCAGTGGCTAACAGTCCACCCTCCCAGTGCAGGGAGCCTGAGTTTAGTCCTTGGGCAGGGAACTAGATCCCACTTGCTGCAACTAAAGATCCTACATGCTGCAACTAAGACCCAGCCAAATAAATAAATATATTTTTTTAAGTGAGTTTTACAGAGCGGGTATCTAGAGAGAGTCCCTGAGCACCAGGGACTGTTCTAGAGCTGGGGAGGCAGCAAAAAGAAATAAAGACAAGGCCCTTCCCTCTTGGAGTTTATATTCCAGCGGAGTGGCAGACAACTGAAAGGGAGACAAATTAAAAACAAGGACAGAAGAGCCTGGCAGGCTACAGTCCATGGGGTCGCAAAGAAGTCAGGCACGACTGAGCGGCCGACACACACACACACACACACACACACACAGCTTCAGAGAGAGGTGAGTGCTTCGAGTGAATGAAACAGGGTGAGGTTGTTAGGAAGGGATGAGACAGGGGCTAGGTTACAGGGTGACCAAAGAGGGCTTCCCTGAGGAGGTGACACCTGAGAACTAGGATCCAAGTGACAAGGACAGCCCCTAGAAGACCCAGAGCACGAAGTGTCCCAGCGCAAAGGGACAGCCAGCGCAAAAGCCCCGAAGCAGGAAGAGACTCCTGTTCACAGAACCTGGAGAAGCTGATGGCTTGGAGCTGCAGTGGGATAGGGCGGCGGTGGGGGGGGGCCACAAGCCAGGGCTTGCAGCGTGTTTTCTGGAGAGGGAAATGACACAGGATCTCCTTTTGTGTTGTACTAAGATCAGCCTCCAAAGGGTTGGAAGTTCTGTCTCTCACAGGCCATGTTGGGGGCCCCAAGAAATGTTTAGGGCCTTCAAGGGCTTTATCCAGGAACCACCCCAACCTCCTGAACAGTCCATGGGGTCCCTAGTTCCTACTAGGGAAACTGAGAGGTAGAGAGAAAGTCACTTGCCTAGGGGGACCCACAATTTCCTTCCCAGGCTGGCATTCAACCCCAGATCTCAGATCCTGCCCCCCAGGCCCAGCCTCTCTCCACCCCACGGGGCCACCCCATAGATGGAGGATGGGAAGGGAGCCGGAAGATGGGCCCAGTGCCCCAAACCTTCCTGCTTCAGCCAGTGAGATCCCTGGGCTGGGCTCCAGAAAGGAAGGGCCTTGTCCAGCTTGGCCCTGTCCTGCATCACCCGGCCCAGCCCTCAGCCTTCAGCTGGCAGGGATGAGGGGGCGAGGTGGGGCGGTCAGCTCCAGGAGCTGGGCCAGCCGAGAGCAACCTGATCGAACAGGAAACAGGCCTGCCGCCAGACAAAGCATCACCCGGCACCTGGAGCCTTTGTTTCCTGGCTGCCCGTTGCAAACTTTCCCAGGCACCTGCAGCCGGGCCTCAGGAGCACCTGGGCCAGGAAGGGCCTCCCACGGGATCTGGTTTTTCTGAAAAAGGGAGTGGCCTGACTTGTGACCCAGAGGGAGGTCTTGTGACATAATAATAACAACAATAACAATAGGTCCTCTACGTGTAAGAGGCAATTCATCAAACCCTCTCAACAAACCCAGGAGGTCTCTACTAATTATTCACGTACTACAGATTACGAAATGGAAGCACACGGAGATAAAGTGACCTGCGCCAGGTCACACAGTATAAGGAAGAGAAAACAATATGGGCTTTTGAATCAATGAATTCCAGCCCTACCTGTGCCTGTGCAAGGCATTTAAAATTTTCCAAGCTTGTCATCTTGTTCTGGTCTCAGAGGACTGCGGTGTAGATTAAATGATATGAGATATACAAGGCCTCTGGCACATGGCTCCCCATCCAGACAGGTTTTGCTCCCCACCTCCTAGAGCTCTGTGATCATGTTACCATCACTGGGCCTCAGTTTCCTCATCAAAAAAAATAGGTACAATAACATTACCCAATAGGGCTATTGAAAGCCTCATGCTCTTCTGATAGGAGTGCCTCATCTTTTGAAAGGATGCGACAGAGGATGAGATGGCTGGATGGCATCACCAACTCAAAGGACATGAGTTTGGGAGATGGTGAAGGGCAGGAAAGCCTGGCATGCTGCAGTTCGTGGGGGTGGCAAAGAGTCGCGCACTAAGCAACTGAACAATATGTTTTCAAAAGGCCCCATTCCTGGGACCATCCTAGCAAGACTCCATTTTACAAAATTGCCATCTCTGCTTTCTACCAAAACAAAGAAACACAAATAGAAAAACCAATCTTAGAGCCATTCTCCTTTTTGAGACAAAAAGCCAATATTATTCACACTGCTCGGCTTGGAAGATTTTCTCAGCAGGAAAACCAGAAGTGACAGCTCAAGGCATAACACGGGTTCCAGGATTCTCTCCAGCTTCACACTCCGAGACCGACGACCCACCCACAGCAGCCGTGACAGGACAGACAGCTCGTGCAAAGCGCAGGGAGGATCCACCGGGGATTTCAGCCCAAAGCAAAACAAGACACTAAACTCCTTTACCTGTAAATGAGCCAATACTGATCAAGCTTTTGTTATCAGCAAAGGCACTATGTGGACATATGTTTCCCCAGTATCAAGGAATATACTGATACATGAGAACACAGTACCACCACTGTTGTGGATACTCATCAGGGCGGTGGCCTCAGCTCTTCCCAAAGGCCACGTCTGTTTTTCTCAATCAACTTTTGGGGGATCAACTGCCCTTTTTCTAGTCCAACTCAGCCAATCATGTAAGGGCTGCCAATCAACCCACATCACCACCCCTGGTTACACTGACTGGTCCAAGAGAAAGGTAGAGAATAAAAAAAAAAAAAAAGTCTAGCAGAGTTTTTACCAGAATTTCAAAATTGGAGCTGGAGAGGAAAATCCTATTCTTCTTGGATTTGGTGAGCTTGAAAGATGTAAGTTCGGACCACTGAGCCATCTTCTGGATGGAGAAAGTCTGTTTGCAAAAGCAAGGGATGAAGATACCAAAGAGAAAAGCCATCATGAACAGCAGGGTATCCTGATACAGCCCCAGATTGCTGTTGTCTCCTAAGAAAGTGAAAGTGAAAGTCACTCAGTCATGTCTGACTCTTTATGACCCCTTGGACTATACAGTCCATGGAGTTCTCCAGGCCAGAATACTGGAGTGGGGTAGCCTTTCCCTTCTTGAGAGGATCTTCTCGACCCAGGAATCAAACCAGGGTCTCCTGCACTGCAGGCGGATTCTTTACCAACTGAGCTCTCAGGGAAACCAGGTCATCTCGTAAGGTAGGCTCAACCCTTCCTGCCCATCTCCTAGTATGTGTTTAAATGAGCCAATAAATTCTTTCCCATCCCTTGCTAGTTAAAGAGACCTTCCTAACCCAGCCACAAAGCACTGGGTGTAATAAACACAGCAGTTGAGTAGGAGAGATGTCGCAGGCAGGACCTGATGACTTGCCAAGTGAAAGTTTTAGGCAATCTGGACTGTGAAATCTGAGACAGACAAGATCACCTGATTCATTAAAATCAACAAACACGTACTGAGCCCCTCCTTACACCAGGGATGGTATTAGGCATTCAGGATGTAACGGCGAGTGGGACAAACCAGGTGCTTTTCCTCCCTCTGGAGTAATCAGAAGGGACTTCCTGGAGCTGCTGAGGTTTGAGGAAGTCTTCAAGAGATGGTGAAACCTGGTCAGACTGAGGGCGATAGAGAAAAGTGTGAATAAAAATATGGAATATGGAGACATAGGACTTGCCTGGTGGTCCAGTGGCTAAAACTCTGAGCTCCCAATGCAGGGGGCCCAGCTTCAACCCTTCGTCAGGGAGCTAGATCCCCCATGCCATAACTAAAAGATCCCGCGTGATGCAACGAAGACTTGGTGCCACCAAATAAGTATTTTTTTTAAAGAATGAAAAAAAAAAAAAAGATATTGTGGCACAACATACGTGTCCGTGAGGGCCCACAGTCTTGTATTTCCATGGTGCCTGGCTATAGGTCACACTCAGTACAGGTTGATGGCCTGGTATGAGTAAGTGAATGAATACGTGAATGGAGCAAAGTGCAAGTCATTTGGAGGAAGACCAGCTATTCAGCTTGACTGCAGAAGAGCTACTTTTAGAGAAGGTAATGCCAGACCATAGAGGACCTCAATGAAAACCGTGGTCTCTGCCTGGACCACAGCACACAAGCCCAGTTCCGTCTGGGCTGGGCAGGGCTGGCAGGGCAGCACAGTGGATCCCACAGGCCCCTTGGGGCCCCCATCTCTGTTGTGGTTGCCACACCCACACGCTCTCAGCGTCACCAGCCAGGCTCTGCCCAACACTCTAACCAGCACCCCAGCCACCCAAGGTCATGCCCCAGACACCACCGCCCTCCTGGCTCCTGGGCGAAGCTGCCAACACAGCACTCCTGCCACAGTCTGTAATTTGAACAGGACCTCCTCCCAGCCCGACCGCTCCTGGCCTTCTGCACCCGAGACGTACCCACTGTGGGAGCTGCCCAGAGAGGAGTGGTCTGTTGTCCATCAAACCCCTGCACCTGGGCTGCCTGCAGGAGAGGACTGAAGTCCCCGCTAGTCTGAGCCTGGGCACCATGGGGGCATCAGAGGCCTCTACTTAGCCCAGAACTAGGGAGACTGCGCCGCCTTGTGGCCAGGAGCCACCCAGCACCTTGGTCTTCCCAGTTCAGTTTAGTTCAGTTGCCCAGTTGTGTTCGACTCTTTGCAACCCCATGGACTGCAGCACGCCAGGCCTCCCTGTCCATCACCATCTCCCGGGGCTTACTCAAACTCATGTCCATCGAGTCGGTGATGCCATCCAACCATCTCATCCTCTGTCGTCCCCTTCTCTTCTTGCCTTCAATCTTTTCCAGCATCAGGGGCTTTTCCAATGAGTCGGTTCTCCGCATCAGGTGGCCAAAATACTGGAGTTTCAGCTTCATCATCAGTCCTTCCAATGAATATTCAGGACTGATTTCCTTTAGGATGGACTGGTTTGATCTCCTTGCTGTCCAAGAGACTATCAAGAGTCTTCTCCAAACCCACAGTTCAAAAGCATCAATTCTTCAGCACTCAGCTTTCTTTATAGTCCAACTCTCACATCCATACATGACTACTGGAAAAACCATAGCTTTGACTAGATGGACCTTTGTTGGCAAACTGATGTCTCTGCTTTTTAATATGCAGGTTTCTTCTAGGTTTCTTCCAAGGAGCAAGCATCTTTTAATTTCATGGCTGCAGTCACCATCTGCAGTGATTTTGGATCTCAAGAAAATAGTCTGTCACTGTTTCCATTGTCTCTCCATCTATTTGCCATGAAGTGATGGGACCGGATGCCATGATCTTAGTTTTCTGAATGTTGGGTTTTAAGTCAGCTTTTTCACTCTCCCCTTTCACTTTCATCAAGAGCCTCTTTAGTTTCTCTTCGTTTTCTGCCATAAGGGTGGTGTTATCTGCATATCTGAAGTTTTGATATTTCTCCCAGCAATCTTGATTCTAGCTTGTGCTTCATCCAGCCTGACATTTCACATGATGTACTCTGCATATAAGTTAAATAAGCAAAGTGACAATATGTAGCCTTGAGGTATTCCTTTCCCAACTTGGAACCAGTCTGTTTTTCCATGTACAGTTCTAACTGTTGCTTCTTGACCTGCATACAGATTTCTCAGGAGGTGGGTCAGGTGGTCTGGTATTCCTGTCTCTTGAAGAATTTTTCAGTTTGTTGTGATCCACACAGTCATGTCTTCCCAGACTATGAAAATTTGCACCGTTAATTTGGGGGGGGGGGTGTGTGTGTATGTGTGTGTGAGCCCAGTTGTGACCAACTTTTGCGACCCCATGGACTGTAGCCCGCCAGGTTTCTCTGTTTATAGAATTTTCCAGGCAAGGATACTGCAGTACGCTGCCATTTCCTTCTCCAGGAATCTTCCCAACCCAGGGATCAAACTCATGTCTCTTAAGTGGTCCTAACTAGCAGATGGGCTCTTTACCACTAGTGCCACCTGGGAACTTTTATTTTTACTTTTTGGCCCAGTCACATGGCATTCAGAGCTTCCCTGCCCAGGGATCAAACCCACATCCCCTGCATTGGAAGCTCAGAGTTCTAACCGCTAGACCACCAGGGAAGTCCAGGGAAGTTTTTAAAAAGGAAACAACAATTTTGAAAAGCTGAGAACACAAATCACTTAAGTGGGTATCTCAAGGAAACTTGTGGTAAAGACATTGGGGAAAAAAATAAAGCAGACTCTTGGAAAAAACTATTTTAGAATTTCCAATGCCAAAGTAAATTTTTCTGACTGTAATTTCTTTTACATTTATCTGCTAAGGCAGGAAGATGTGATGTCTGAAAATTGTTGTTTTAGGTGCTTTCCAGTTCTATGCAGTCTTCTCATGTTCCGTGTTCTTATGGAACATGCCTCCCACTTCTGTGATTCTTAACAGCCCTGTCAGGCCAGATGGATAGTAAAGAGCTCCTCTTCCCCACATTCCTCAGCTTTGAAAACTCAGTTTTTCACCTACATAGTGTTTGTTTGCAACGGGGGCAAACCTCTGAGCATCTTTACAAGCATTTTTGTCTATGATACGTAATACCCTGTATAGATGCTCATTGTTATTGCTGGTAGTGTTTGTGGGGGAGGAGAATGGCGATTAAAAAACAAAACAAAACTAGGAGACAGATCCTGATCTCAGGGGCCTGTCTACCTTAGGCACAACACACACACACGACACAACTTGCAAACAGTCAGAAATTAACAGCAGGGTATCAACTAAACATAGGAGTGCTGAGAGCAGTCATCAGAGTGAGTGGAAGGCTGAAGGCAGGGCACTTGCTGGAGATATAGTGTGAGGGGAGTCTGGAAGAATGCCAGGCCCGCAGACTGAGGCTGTCTGGGCTTGGATAGATGTTAAGGAGGCCAACATGGACTTTCGTAGTGGTTCAGTGGTTAAGAATCTGCCCACCAACACAGTGGACATGGGTTTAATCACTGGTTGGGGGACTAAGATCCAACCTGTTACAGGACAACTAAGCCTGTGTGCCCCAACTACTGATCCAGGGCCCGGCAGCAGCAACTACTGAAACCTGTGTGCCCTAGAGCCTGTGATCTGAAACAAGAGAAGCCACCGCAGAGAGAAATCTATGCACTGCAACTGGGGAGTGGCCCTCACTCCCTACAACTAGAGAAAAGCCCTTGCAGCAACAAAGACCCAGCACAGCAAACAAAAAAATAAAAAGAAGACAGTCAGATGAACCAAATAGCTGAAGACATCAGGCCAAGAAAGCCCTAGTGGTCTAGTGGTAGGAGAGACTCCATGCTCCCAATGTAGGGGGCATGGGCTCGATCCCTACTCAAGGAACTAGATCCATGCATGCAACAACTGAGAGCTGGCCAGCTGCAGCTAAAAGGCCCTGCGGCCGCAACCAAAACAGCACAGCTAAGTAAGTAAGTGAACAATATTAAGGAAGCCCGAGGCAGTCATCCTACCACCCCAAGTTCCAACTTTGTAGGACCATCTCTACATTTGGATTCCACCAGGCTTCTTAACCACTCAGGAGGCAGCCCCTGCTCACGACCAGAAGGATTGTCTATTACCCTAGGCAGTTGCCCACCCACTGCTTTTGAAACAGCTCCCAGTTCATTCTCTGGGCGAGATTTTGCTGTCAGCGATGATCTCAGCATTTGGACCTATACCTGTCTGGATCTGGCTAGTCCCTGGATGACCCAGTGAGATTCTGTGATCTGGCTTCTGGACAGACCCAACTTTGCTCCTGGCCTCAGGGTGGGGGGCCGGGCATGATTCAGGATATTTTTGGCTCTTGGTAACAGACACCCTACTCGAGCCGGTTGAATCAGTGAGGACGGTTATTGTGTCACTTAATAGGAAGTCCCACAGGAGGGTGGTCTCCAGGTAAGCTGATACAGCCTCTCAGTGAGGACGGAAAGACCAAATTCATGCGCCTCTTTGTTTACTCCTTCCCTGACATTGGAGTTTGTGCCATTCTGACCTTCATGCGTGGAAACACCTGCTTGCTCACAGCCTTACCAACAGAATGTATTGTCAAACATTTGGAATTCTGCCAATCTGATAGGGGAAGAGTGGTGTAACAGTGTCATTTTAATTTTAAGTGCTCTTACGATGAGCGAATTGAGCTTTTTTTCATATACTTAAGGGCTACCTGTTTTTCCTTTTCTGTGACCTTTGTCTACACTCCCTTGCTCATTTTCCATTCAGGTTGTTGACCTTGGATGGAGGTTTTTTTTCCATCTCTCTGCTCTGGCTTTTTCAGGGCTTGCTTCCTGCTCAGGGTGGAACCAAGAGGGCAGCAGCAGCTTCCCGACCTTGAAATGTTGGGAAGTGTCACTTTCTGTTTGTACCTAACCCAGTTCTATTTCCCAACCCCCGTCTCCCTTTTCTGTTTCTTCTTTGTTTTCTTTTTTGTTGTTGTTTTTTGTTTTTGCGGCTGCACCAAGCGATTTGCAGGATCTTAGTTCCCTGACCAGGGCTGGAAACAGGGTCCTCTGCCGTGGAAGCTCCGAGTCCTAACCGCTGGACTGCCAGGGAAGTCCCATCCTGTTTTTCCTTTGGATAAGAAGAGACTGACTTGCCTACTTTGCTTTGCAGTGAGGCGTGGCCATGAGACACAGTCCTGCCCAATGAGATGAAGGTGGGAACATGTGAGGGACTTTTGGGGAAAGATGTGGTTAGAAAAAGCACAGGTGTCGGGCTTCCCTGCTGGTCCAGTGCTTATGAATCGCCTGCCAACGCAGGCGGACATGGGTTTGAAGACCCCGCATGCCATGGAGGAGCTAAGCCCATGAGCTACAACTACAGAGCCCACACTCTAGAGGCCTCAAGCCAAAACTACTGAAGCCGGTGTGCCTAGAGCCTGTGCTCCACAACAAGAGAAGCCCCTGCAGTGAGAAGCCTGTTCTCTGCCAGCTAGAGAGTAGCCAGAGAAAGCAACGAAGACCCAGCACAGCCAAAAATAAGCTAAAAAAACACAGGTGTCATGGGCATAGCCCCTTTCTTCCTGTTTTAATACGGACAGAATGGCTGGAGTGGCAGCCTTCTTGACACCATAAACAAAGACAAAGACAGTCACAGGAATGTTGATCCTTGTATTACTAGAACCACCAAACCAATGCCAGGAACCACCTACCTCCAGACTTTGTATATGGCTCACTGAGTATCTTCACTCCTAAACTATATTTGTTGGCACGTAGGTGGAAGGAGGTATGTTCTGTTACCTGCTGATGAAAACATCTCTAACCAGTGCATTGTGGCTTTCTCTTAGCAGAAAAATCTTCCCAGAAGTTCACCCTTCCTCATTCCCTGGACTTTTCCTCAGGATATTGGTCACACTGGTCCCGAACCAACCAACTCAAGGGGCATAGGATTTCCCTTAGGCCGATGGGGTCACTCATCACTCCTGGGCTGGGGGCAACATTCCCTGAGGCATAGGGACGCAGGGAAGAGAGGTGAAAACCAGAGGCGAGAGGCTTGCGGCATTTTCAGAAACCAAGGGGGTGAGAAATGGCTGCTCGGTAGCCAGGCACGGGGTCTCCTGCAGTGAGCGAGACAGTGGCCTCAGCTCGGGACTGTGCCTGGGGGAGCGACCTGTGTGTCGCCTCCGTGGACCCGCTGCCCTGTCATCCTGCTCTAGGGCACCGCTGGGCTCCACCTGTGAGCAGAGGTTTGCAACCTGTCCCACCTGTCCGGCAATCAGGTCTTGTAAACCAAGAATGCACAGTTACATGAGCTACATACACTTCTCTCAGTGAGGTCAAAGAAATAGTTGTAGTCCTTTAAGACAAAAACTTTCCTTGATAAATGAATAGATTATATTAGTTTATAAAGTCTGTGAGGACAGGGGTGTATCTTTCTTGTTTTCTGCTATACCTCTAATCCCCAGCAATTGGTTACAATTGTTGAACAGAACAGAGCTTTTGGACATAGTTTTTTTAGGGGGTGGGGGTTGCCATGCGGCATACGGGATCTTAGTTCCCTAACCAGGGATCGAGCCTGTGCCCCTTGCATTGGGAGTTTGAGTCTTATTTTTAAAATGTTTGTATTTATTTATTTGGCTGCACCAGGTCTTTGCTGCGGCACGAGCAATCTTAGCCGTGCGTTGTGAGAAAGTTTCCTGACCAGGGATTGAACCTGGATCTCCTGCATTGGCAGTACAGAGTCTTAGGCCAGTCTTAGACCACCAGGGAAGTCGCCAACATAGACATTGACATCAATCAACCCACTAATTTGGGGGCTCTGATAATTCAGTCTGCTACCATCTGACTGAATGATACTGGTATCTGCTCTGTACTTCAGCCTCTCCACCACCAGACAACAATAAGAAGTCTGTTTGGAGACCTACTAAGTCCAGGATATCTGCTTTTAGCATTTCAAGCCAAGGGTGCTATGGAGCTGGGGATGATGAACACATTCTGGCTCCCAGGAATCATCGTTTCCTTTTCCGGGCCTTCCCAAATCACCCCTTTATACCTGTTCAGCCCTCTGGCTCAATGTTTGAAGTCCCCATTTTCTTTCCTTTTAAAATCAAGAATGGCCTTTCCACTCTCTCCAGCCCTCCAGCTCATTTTCTGTTGAAACATTTCCAAGACCACAGGCACTGACTCAGCGTCCCATTTCTCAGTGGGAGGGATATAATCAGTCCAGGCCAAAGGACCTTGGGGGCTTCCCTGGTAGCTCAGCTGGTAAAGAATCTGCCTGCAACGCAGGAGACCCCAGTTCGATTCCTCGGCCGAATCCCAAGATGCCTGGTGGGCTACAGTCTGCTGCTGCTGCTGCTGCTAAGTCACTTCAGTCATGTCCGACTCTGTGTGACCCCATGGATGGCAGCCCACCAGGTTCCCCCGTCCCTGGGATTCTCCAGGCAAGAACACTGGAGTGGGTTGCCATTTCCTTCTCCAATGCTACATTCTATGGGGTCGCAAATAGTTGGACACGACTGAGCAACTAAGCACAGCTCGCAGCACAACAGACCTTGTTTCAAGGAGCTAGAGGTTCATTTACAAACTCTCCAACCCACCTTGGGGATAGCTAAGAGCTAGTTCCTCCCTGAGTTGCTCGCACACTTCTCCAGGTCTGAAAGGCAAAGGTCCCATTGCTGACAGGTTCCGACCTTCCAAGACTCCGCTCCCAGCATCAAACGCAGGTCTGCTCTTCCTTTCATCTCTTTGCTCTAAACAAAAGCTCCTTTTCATTGTCCTCCCTCGATTCCACTCCCAGCATCTAGTGTAGGCCTGCTCTTCCTTTCATCTCTTTGTTCTAAACAAAAGCTCCTTTTCATTGTCCTCTCTGGCAATGTTCTATTACATTTGTTTATTTCCTCCATTATAAAAAATAATATAAGCTCAGGGACCAGTGGTTAAGACTCCAGTGGTCCAGTGGTTAAGACCATGCTGTGCTTCCAGTACAGAGGGCAAGGGTTTGATCCCTGGTCAGGGTACTAAGATCCCACATGCTGCACAGCATGGCCCAGAAAAATAAATTAATTAATTAATGAAAAGGTAACTTAAAAAAAAAAAAAGGTAATATAAGCATATAAGCTCATTTAAGAAAATGTAGGAAATCTAGCTGGGCTTCCCTAATAGCTTAGTTGGTAAAGAATCTGCTTGCAATGCAGGAGACCCCGGTTCGATTCCTGGGTCGGGAAGATTCCCTGAAGAAGGGATAGGCTACCCACTGCAGTATTCTTGGGCTTTCCTTGTGGCTCAGCTGGTAAAGAATCCACCTGCAATGCAGGAGACCTGGGTTTGATCCCTGGGCTGGGAAGATCCCCTGGAGAAGAGAAAGGCTACCCACTCCAGTATCCTGGCCTGGAGAATTCCATGGACTGTAGAGTCCATGGAGTCGTAAGAGACTTTCACTTTCAGAAAATCCAGCTAAGTAGGAAGATGTAAGGAAAACATACTTCCCCTTTTACCTAAAGTCAAGCACAGTCAGTGACAAGCTGTTGAGGCAAGGAATATTGTCGTGGTCTGGGCCCGGGTTGGAAAAGAATTTCCAGACGTGAGACAGAATGAGAGGGAGACGTTGTTAGAACAGTGGACCAGTTCAAGGGATAACTGATATTGAACAGCGGTCCTTAGTCCACTTTTATACCCAGGGTACAAGGAATGGGATGGGGTCTTGCGGGTCATTTGCTGATTGGATGAGGGATGTATACTCGGTGGGGGAAGAGTAAGGCAAATACCTTCTCCCTATAGGGTAAGAGGGGAGACAGGTTATATTGCTCAGGAGGACCCGAAATCTGTTAATAGTTACAATGTGGGGGACGGAAGGACGATAAGGGTTGGTTTTTCTGTTCCTGCATTCTAAGACCCTCCTTGGTTTTATCTGCTCTTTAGTCCTTGGGTGACCACAAATATGGCTTTATTTGGAAAGCCCACAGATGGAGAAGATGGCAGACTAAAGTCTCAAAATAACCATCTAGTTGAGGTCTGGATGCCAGATTCTTTTATAGAACCAGAGAAAGAAACGATGAGGAACTAAAATCAAAAAGCAGAATAAAGATGGAGAGGCAATGAGGAAGTAAATAAAAAGGGCTATCAGTCTTGCAAAACATCTCCAAGAATGGCCAGCTTTGGGGACGGGTGTGTTAATCTCTTCTTTCATGCAGCCAGTCACAGGTGGGCAGGGTCAGATTGAGAAACCTATATGCAGGTCTGGAAGCAAGTTAGAACTGAATGTGGAACAACAGACTGGTTCCAAATAGGAAAAGGAGTACGTCAAGGCTGTATATTGTCACCCTGCTTGTTTAACTTCTATGCAGAGTACATCATGAGCAACGCTGGGCTGGAGGAAGCACAAGCTGGAATCAAGATTGCCAGGAGAAATATCAATAACCTCAGATATGCAGAGGACACCACCCTTATGGCAGAAAGTGAAGAGGAACTAAAAAGCTTCTTGATGAAAGTGAAAGAGGAGACTGAAAAAGTTGGCTTAAAGCTCAACATTCAGAAAACTAAGATCATGGCATCTGGTCCCATTGCTTCATGGGAAATAGATGGGGAAACAGTGGAAACAGTGTCAGACTTTATTTTTTTAGGCTCCAAAATCACTGCAGGTGGTGATTGCAGCCATAAAATTAAAAAACGCTTACTCCTTGGAAGGCAAGTTATGACCAACTTAGATAGCATATTCAAAAGCAGAGACATTACTTTGCCAACAAAGGTCTGTCTAGTCAAGGCTATGGTTTTTCCAGTGGTCATGTATGGATGTGAGAGTTGGACTGTGAAGAAAGCTGAGAGCCAAAGAATTGATGCTTTTGAACTGTGGTGTTGGAGAAGACTCTTGAGAGTCCCTTGGACTGCAAGGAGATCCAACCAGTCCATCCTGAGGGAGACCAGTCCTGGATGTTCATTGGAAGGACTGATGCTGAGGCTGAAACTCCAGTACTTTGGCCACCTCATGCGAAGAGTTGACTCATTGTAAAAGACTCTGATGCTGGGAGGGATTGGGGGCAGGAGGAGAAGGGGACGACAGAGGATGAGATGGCTGGATGGTATCACTGACTCGATGCACATGAGTTTGGGTGAACTCTGGGAGTTGGTGATGCACAGGGAGGCCTGGCGTGCTGCGATTCATGGGATTGCAAAGAGTTGGAAACGACTGAGAGATTGAACTGACTGACTGAGCTCAACAAAGTCACTTTTAGTCCAACAGTCAGGCTGAGGGGCTGGGTTTTCTGAGGCAGGCCATTATGTATGATGATAATAACAACAGCTGCGAAAAGCAAGTCAAAGAAACAGTTCCAACATGAAGTCAGAATTAGTTTTTCTCTGCATTGGGAGCACAGAGTCTTAGCCATGGTAAAATAGGAGGGAAGGGGGACAGGAGGCAGAATTTTCGAAAGAATGACATAGCCCAAGGACACAACATAGACCGATTGGAATCAAATGGGTCCAAGATGGCAGACAAGTCAACTTTGACTAGACCCTGATCCTCAATCAGCAAGCTAAATGACACACTCAGAGGTGCCATGATGGTTCCAAAGTTGACCATCAAAGACCAAAAAGCAGACAGTAGTCCAACCCCTGGAAATCCCCTCCCTTTCCCCAAAATAGTTGGAATAATCCTCCCACTCATTAGCCTATGAAATTATCCAGCCCATAAAAGCTAAGCACAACCCCTTTCGAGGCCACTGTATTCACCCTCTACGATGGCCCATGCTCTGTGGAGTGTGTTTCTCTCTGAATAAATTCACTCGTTACCTATCACTTTGTCTCTCACTGAATTCTTTCTGCTATGAGACATCAAGAACCTGAGCCTGGCCTTTCTCACTCCCTGGCCGTCTTGGTGGCTGCTCTTGGTTGGAGGCATCCCGCACCTAAGGCAGGGAGATGGTGGCCACCATGAAGGTGAAAAAGTCACTGGAGTGAATCAACTCTAGGCTCCAACTGGTTATGAAAAGTGGAAAGTACATGCCTGGGTACAAGCAGACTCTGAAAAGGATCAGACAAGGCAAAGTGAAACCGGTTATCCTTACCAACACCTGCTCAGCCTTGAGGAAATCTGAAATAGAATATTATGCCATGTTGGCCAAAACTGGTGTCTATCACTACCATGGCAATAATATTGAATTGGGCACAGATGTGAAAAGTACTACAGAGGTATGCACACTGGCTATGATTGATCCAGATGATTCTGATATCATTAGAAGCATGCCAGAACAGACTGGTGAAAAGTGACTCATGTACAATTTTTCTTTAATAAAACTGGCAAGAAAGAGCTTGTTTAAAAAAAAAAAAAAAAAGAACCTGAGCCTGTAACCAGGTCTGTGATCTCAGTTTGAAGACTGTGGGTTTTGGCTCAGTTCAAGTTCCAATCTGGGTTTTGGCTGGATTTGAGTCCCGGCACATGGGTTCAAGTCTCAATCTAAGGTAAACAGCTTCAGTTGGACCACCAGAGAAGTCCCTTACAGAGATTCTTACCTTAGTTTCTTCACCTCTGGAAATTTTCTAAGGTGAACATATGTTGCTTTTGTAATCACAGAAATGTAACATTTGTTACAGGCTGAACCATGCCCCTCAAATTCACATGCTGAGGTGCTAACACCCAGTACCTCAGTATGTGGCTGGATTTGGAGAAAGGGCCTTTAAGTAGGTATTTAAGTGAAAAGGGGGGTCATTAGGGTGGGCCCTACTCCGATATGGACCCTACTCCACACTTCCCAGGTGGCATTAGTGGTAAAGAACCTGCCTGCCGATGCAGGAGACGTAAGAGACATGGTTTGACCACTGGGTAGGGAAGATGCCCTGGAGGAGGGCATGGCAACCCACTCCAGTATTCTTGCCAGGAGAATCCCATGGACAGAGGAGTCTGGGGGCTACAGCCTAAGGGGTTGCAAAGAGTCACACAGGACTGAAGCGACTTAGCAGGCATGAAGCACTACTCCAATGTGGCCACTGTCCTTCTAAGAAGAGGGGATTAGGACACAGATACTCATAGAAGGAGGCCCAGGGAGAAGATGTTGTTGTTCAGTCATTCAGTCGTATCCAACTCTTTGTCACCCCATGGACTGCAGCATGCCAGGCTTCCCTGTCCTTCACCAACTCCCAGAGCTTGTTCAAACTCATGTCCATTGAGTTGGTGATACCATACAACCATTTCATCCTCTGTCGTCCCCTTCTCCGCCTGCCTTCAATATTTCCCAGCATCAGGGTCTTTTCCAGTGAGTCAGTTCTTCGCATCAGGTGGCCAGTGTATTGGAGCTTCAGCTTTAGCATCAGTCCTTTCAATGAACATTCAGGACTGATTTTCTTTAGGATTGACTGGTTGGATCTCCTTGTAGTCCAAAGGACTCTGAAGAGTCTTCTCCAACATCACAGTTTGAAACCATCAATTCTTCGGCACTCAGCCTTCTTTATGGTCCAACTCACATCTATACATGACTCCTGGAAAATGCCACTTTGACTATAATGACCTTTGTTGGCAAAATAATGTCTCTGCTTTTTAATATTCTGTTTAGGTTTTCCATGGCTGCAATCACTGTCCACAGTGATTTTGAAGCCCGAGAAAATAAAGTCAATCATTGTTTCCCCATCTATTTGCCATGAAGTGATGGGATTGGATGTCATGATCTTTGTTTTTTGAATGTTGAGTTTTAAGCCAGTTTTTCACTCTCCACTTTCACTTTCATCAAAAGGCTCTTTAGTTTCTCTTTGCTTTCTGCCATATGAATGGTGTCATCTGCATATCTTAGGTTATTGATATTTCTCTCTCGGCAATCTTGATTCCAGCTTGTGCTTCATCCAACCCAGCATTTAGCATGATGTACTCTGTAAGTTAAATAAGCAGGGAGACAATATACAGCCTTGACGTACTCCTTTCCCAGTTTTGAACCAGTCCGTTGTTCCATGTCCGGTTCTAACTGTTGTTTCTTGACCTGCATACAGGTTCCTCAGGAGGGAGGTAAGGTGGTCTGGTATTCCCATCTCTTGAAGAATTTTCCACAGTTTGTTGTGATCCACAGAGTCAAAGGCTTTAGAGTAGTCAATGAAGCAGAAGTAGATGTTTTTCTGGAGTTCTCTTGCTTTTTCTAATATCCAACGGATGTTGGCAATTTGATCTCTTGTTCCTATACTGTTTCTAAATCCAGCTTGAACATCTGAAAGTTCTTGGTTCATGTACTGTTGAAGCCTAGCATGGAGGATTTTGAGCATGACCTTGCTAGCATATGAAATGAGTACAATTGTGAGGTAATTTAAACATTCTTTGGCATTGCCCTTCTTTGGGATTGGAATGAAAAGTGACCTTTTCCAGTCCTGTGGCCACTGCTGAGTTTTCCAAATTTGCTAGCATGTGTGAAAGTGCAGCACTTTCACAGCGTCATCTTTTAGGATTTGAAATAGCTCAACTGGAATTCCATCACCACCACTGGCTTTGTTCATAGTGATGCTTCCTAAGGCCCCCTTGACTTCGCACTCCAGGATGTCTGGCTCTAGGTGAGCGATCACACCATCGTGGTTACCTGGGTCATTAAGATTTTTTTGTATAGTCCTGTGTATTCTTGCCACCTCTTCTTAATATCTTCTGCTTCTGTTAGGTCCATACCGTTTCTGTCCTTTATTGTGCCCATGTTTGCATGAAATGTTCCCTTGGTATTCTTGGTTTCCTTGGTATTCTTGGTATCTTGAAGAGATCTCTAATCTTTCCCATTCTATTGTTTTCTTCTATTTCTTTGCATTGTTCACATAGGAAGGCTTTCTTATCTCTGCTTGCTACTCTTTGGAACTCTGCATTCAGATGGGTATAGCTTTCCGTTACTCCTTTGCCTTTTGCTTTTTTTCTTTTCTCAGCTATTTGTAAGGCCTCCTTAGTCAACCATCCTACCTTTTGCATTTCTTTTTCTTGGGGATGATTTTGATCACTGCTTCCTGTACAATGTTACAAACCTCTGTCCAGAGTTCTTCAGGCACTCTGTCTATCAGATCTAATTCCTTGAATCTATTTGTCACTTTCACTGTATATGCATAAGGGATTTGATTTTGGTCATACCTGAATAGCCTAGTGGTTTTCCCTACTTTATTCAATTTAAGTCTGAATTTTGTAATAAGGAGTTCATAACCTGAGCCATAGTCAGCTCCCAGTCTTGCTTCTGATGACTGTACAGAACTTCTCTGTCTTCAGCTGCAAAGAATATAATCAATCTGATTTCAGTGTTGTAGCCACGCGTTCCAGGAAACAAACTCACTCAGAAGGACAATGCAGATAGTGGAGTGCAATTTATTACACCTGCGGGCCCAAGGCAGAGTCTCCTCTTAGCCAAGGACCCTGACCAGTTTTTGTGAAAAACCTTATAAACCTCAAGTGTACTTACTCAAACCCACCTCCTCAAATTCCTTGAAACTAGTCTGGACAAGGTAAAAGAGGGGTACGATCAAATTTACCCATGATTCATGTGTCACAAGACTAGACAAACAGTGGATATTTATCAATAGGTCTGTGGTCATATCCCAATAAACATAATGGAATTTACCACTTTGTTCTGTTACAGAGAAATTAGCATATTATTTTAGGCAACGGAGAGTCCAAGTACAAGTCCTGATGCTCTTTTATCAGGGGGTCTGGTTTTCCATGGGTATGCCATTTCTATAGACACTGGGCACCAAGTTCAGAGTCCATTGGGAGGGTGACCATGCGTGTAGCCTAATGTTCACAGCCTGGCCTAAGATGGAGTCCAGCTCTGTCTGTTTCCTCCTTCATTCCCCACTCTTGATGCTCTTAACTTATATTATGAGCATCATTCATAGGAATATATTGAATACATTGTAAAATTCAGGGTCCACAAAGCAGAACTATCAAGGCAACTACAACAATGGTAAGTATAGTTTTCCACCAGTCGCCCTTCACCCAAGATAGGACCGAAGTCCAGAAAGGAATGTTTTCATTTGACATTGCTTTTACCTGGTTTTTCATGTCATCTAAAGCAGTTGATACATTGCCAGATAAGTCAGGAATGCATACACAACATTCAACCTCAATTATAGCACAGGTCCCACCAATCGCCCTTCACCCAAGATAGGACCGAAGTCCAGAAAGGAATGTTTTCATTTGACATTGCTTTTACCTGGTTTTTCATGTCATCTAAAGCAGTTGATACATTGCCAGATAAGTCAGGAATGCATATACAACATTCAACCTTAATTACAGCACAGGTCCCTCCTTGAGCAGCTGTATGTCCAAAACCATTCTATTTTGAATTACCACTTTTCTCATTTGGATTTGCTCTTCATTTAAGGCTAGGATAGCTTTTGTTCTATCTAGGAGGGCCTGTTTTGTGAAATTAGTCAAGGCCTCTAATTTAATCATAATATCTGTTGTCCCTATAGAGGGCATGAATAAGGCAGCAATATACTCATACCATTGAAACACAGATCTTGTCCACCTAGCGTGTAAATAAGGTAGATTTACCTGGGTTTGTTGTAGGTTAGGCTTTTGTTACACTGGCATTTATATCAAATCTAACCCCATGACCCGAGTCTATTGACTGTAGGTCTGGCTTACACCCAGAGACCAGGGAGAGATTATGATTGTGTCCTAGAAAAAGCAGAATGCTTTAAAATTTCCTTGGCAGAGTGGTGCACCCACCAGGGAACTCCATCCATCACAGACAGAGGCATAGCCCCACATACCCAACAGTTGGAGGTATTGTGGAAGTCCACGTAGGAATGAGCACGTTGATGAGACCAAGCAGCAGGAGTTGATTATGTGGCTTCATCCTCAAGGGGCTCGTCCAGGATCTTCTTTTCTTTCTTCTTAAGGATGATCTTGTTCTATCAATGGTCAGCGGGGTCCGTCTGTGCAGTCCACTCAGCGTTTTCTGGGTCTGCGTGGTATGTTCTCTTCACCCTCATATGATGGCTCCAAGGGGCAATACCTGCAACTTAAATGCAGTAGGGGTAGTTAGAGTAACAGTATAGGCCCTCCCACCGAGGGGCTAGTGAATCATGTTTCCAATCTTTGACCCATACTTGGTCACCAGGCGTAAACCCATGAATCTGTTCCCCAAGGGGAATCGGCACCCTTTCTTGTACAAACTTAGTTACCCGATTTATTACCTTACCCAGTTCCATCTGCTGAGAAATCCTATCCCCACTTACCTGAGGCAAATTTGTTGATACCTGTTTTATTATGGGAGGCGGCCTCCCATACACAATTTCGTATGGAGAATAGTCTTGGGACTGTGGGGTCATCCTGAGTCTGAGCAGAGCCGTCGGAAGCAAGTCCACCCAGGAGCAGTCAGTCTCTGTGATCCACTTGGAGAGTCTCTTTAAGTGTCCGGTTGGTTCATTCCACCATCCCAGAACTCTGGGCCTGTATGCAGTGTGCAGTTTCCATTTGATGTTTAAAGTTTTGTTTACTTGTTGTACTAAATCAGCTACAAAAGCCGGGCCATTGTCTGATCCGATGCTGGTAGGAAATCCAAGTCTGGGAACTATTTCCCTAAGCAGGCATGGGGCTACTTCTGATGCTCTTTCAGTCCAGGTAGGAAAAGCTTCAACCCACCCCGTGAACGTACAGACCATGACCAGCGGGTAACAGTAGTGTCGGTGAGGTTTCATTTCAGTGAAGTCCACTCCCAGGTGTTCAAAGGGCAGCGTGCCTTTCAGCTGAATAGCTGGAGGTTTTTGTCTGTGCCGAGAGGCAGCATTAACCTGTGGGCAGGCAGCATGGCCTAGGTGGGTCGCTTTGGTGTGTTTGGCTTACCAGAGTGTGTACCAGCTCCTCCGGTACCAATAATTTGCCACTTGGCGATTCCCACCATCCCTTTTCAGTCTTGATGGCCCCTTCCTCTTTGGCTAACCTGACAGCCGTTGTTCTTGTTTTATCAGGCTAGTGCCATCAGTATACAGGACCCAACTAGGGTCTGGAACCTTGTGCCCTTCTTTAAAACAAACCCCAGATACCTTACCTCCTCCTTGCAGATCTGTGCCTTCTTCTTCGACACCCGGTAACCTGCTTCCATCAGCAGCTGGAGCAGTGCTTTTGTCCCTTCCCAACATTCTTCCTTGGTTTCAGCAGCCAGCAGCAGGTCACCCATGTATTGTAGGAGCCAACATCCATACTCTTTCGGATGGAATGAGTCCAGGTCAGAAGCCAAGGCTTCCCCAAAGATGGTTGGGGAATTTTTAAACACTTGTGGAGGAGTCCAGATGAGCTGTTGCTTGGTGCCCCCAAGTGGATCTTCCCATTCAAAGGCAAAGATGGGCTGTGACGCTGGGACAAGGTGTACGCAGAAGAAGGCATCCTTGAGATCTAGGTGAGTATAAACTTTAGTCCTCGGCTGGACGAGGCTAACTAAGGTATGGGGTTTGGAACAGTGGGGTGTAAAGTCACAGTAGCCTGGTTGACTAGCCTGAGATCTTGCACAGGCCTATAGTCCCGTTCTTCTTCGTTTTTGACCGGCAGGATCGGCGTATTCCAAGCTGACTGCACTCTACTAGAATGCCCGCTTGTTTTAATCTATTGATGTGGGGCAGTATGCCGGCCCAGACCTCTATCGGTAGCGGTACTGGCGCTTTCTAACCGTGATGGTGCCTGGTTTGAGTTCTATTATCACTGGGGCTTGATGTTTAGCTAGCCTGGGGGAAGGCAGGGTTGTCTTCCACCCAGACCTCAGGGAATAATTGAGTTAGCTCTCTCTCATGCTCTTCCGGCCCACCCGGTTCCTCCTTTGGAGGCTCATGCAACCTGCACTCATCTTGGGGTGGTATTGAGAGAGACAGCAAATAAGTCATAGTGTCCGTCTGGAAGGTGGGCCTCTCCTCAGGGGAGAAAGTCACTTGTGCTCCTAGTTTGGAGAGCAAGTCTCTTCCCAACAGGGGTACTGGGCACTCAAGAATGTAGAGGAATTCATGAATCACTTGGTGCCCCCCATCTGACATTTTCTGGGCTGGCAAAACGATTTAATCATCTCTTCTCCCGATTCCCCAGTTACAGCGGTAGTCTTTTTGGATAATGGTGCCACAGGTTTTGTTACTACTGACAGTTCTGTTCCTGTATCCACCATGAAGTCAATGTTTTGGTCCCCCAGTTTTAAGGTTACCATGGGCCCTCGGGGACCTGATATCTCTGAGCCCCGGCAGCCCTATTTAATTTCCAAGTCAGCAAGCCCCACAACTGCGGGAGCTTCCTCTTCCTTCCTTTCCTTAGGGCATTTATTCTTCCAGTTGCCAAAACCTTGGCACCGGGCACACTGGTTTGGCTGTAACGGGGTCCGGGGCCTCGGTTGGGACGGGTTGAAGGACTGTCCTGTCTCTGGGGCAGAGGAGGTTTTCTGGAAGGCCCAAGATAGACTTTCCCAGAGCAGCAGCTAGCATTGCAAATCTCTTGTCTGTTCTCTTTCAGTCCCTCCGGCTCTCTGGCAGAGCGCTGCTGCTGCTGCTAAGTCACTTCAGTCGTGTCCAACTCTGTGTGACTCTATAGACGGCAGCCCACCAGTCTCTGCTTAATTTCAACGTCTCCCTCCCCTTCCTGTCAGTGCTCACCGGGACAGACGAGTATAGCTTGGGCGGTTGGGCTGGAGCCGAATCCTGGAAGTGTTGGCCAGAGGCTTCTGCCACTGGGATTGGAGCCTGCGGAGGTGGCGGCTCTATGACCTCTGGGAGAGCTGGCAGAGGAGCTGCGGCTGCTGCAGGAACTTCACCTGGCCCTGGATCAGGCATTAAGGTGGCCTCCGGTCCTGGTGGGGCACTGGGCCGGTGGGCGCATCGTCATCCAGTATGGGGGAGGGGTGGGTCATCCTCGTCCAAATCCTGCCAGATCCCAGAGGGAGAAGGGGGATCGGCGTGTCTTCACCTGCTGGTCAGCAAGGCTGAACCAGAGCACCACGTGGTCCAAGACTGTTTCTCATTTAAAGTCCATTCTGCCTTGGTGGGCTTGATCAGGTGCGGATGAAAACACAGATGGGTTAAATATCCCACGTCCCAGGCCGTCTCCGGAAAGCCAATTCATACTCACTTATGTATCTCCCTCCTTCTAGCCCGACAATTCCGAGGAGTCAAGAATTTCACAGCAGACGGGACACCTCCTGGGGGAGGGCAGAATATGAGCATATGAGGACCAGTTTCCTATCCTAAAAATCCCCTGGCAATCGCTGGTAATAATTTTCCCTGAGACCGCGTGGACATACCTCCTAAAGACCTTGCAAATTCCCTTCCTAAGCCCTAGCACGCTCGTCAACCTGTGTACTAAGCAATTGCCGCCTGCCTATTCCAGGCTCCTGTGGGTCCGTGCCCCGTTTAGTCCCTCCCAGGAGGGTGATCAGGCACCCTCTTCCACCCTGCTGGGTGGGTTCCTCATCACCTGAGCACTCAGTTCCCCTGCTGCCGTCCACTACCTGCTGACGTGAGACGTCCGGGCGTTGAGATGCAGAATCCTTCCAGAAGGGCGAGGCTCCTTCCCCCTTCAAGAAGATTCAAGCCGCAAGGCCTCGGAGTAGTCCCAAATGGGACTTGTCTCCTCAAAGTGAGGAGTTTCCCGTCCAATGCACCAAATGTAGCCACGCGTTCCGGGAAACAAACTCACTCAGAAGGACAATGCGGATAGTGGAGTGCCGTTTATTACACCTGCGGGCCCAAGGTAGAGTCTCCTCTTAGCCAAGGACCCCAACAAGTTTTTGTGAAAACTTTATGAACCCTAAGTGTACTTGCTCAAACCCACCTCCCCAAATTCCTTGAAGCTAGTCTGGACAAGGTAAAAGAGAGATACAATAAAAGTTAACCCATGATTCATGTGTCACAAGACTAGATAGACAGTGGATGTTTATCAATAGGCCTATGGTCATATCCCAATAAACATAATGGAATTTATGATTTTGTTCTGTTACAGAGATAATTAGCATATTCTTTTAGGCAATGGAGAGTCCAAGTACAAGTCCTGAGGCTCTTTTATCAGGGGGTCTGGTTTTCCATTGGTATGCCATTTCTATAGACACTGGGCACCAAGTTCAGAGTCCATTGGGAGGGTGACCATGCATGTACCCTAATGTTCACAGCCTGGCCTAAGATGGAGTCCAGCTCTGTCTGTTTCCTCCTTCATCAGTACTGACCATCTGGTGATGTCCATGTGTAGAGTCATCTCTTGTGTTGTTGGAAGAGGGTGTTTGCTATAACCAGTGAGTAGCACTGGAGAAGATGGCCATCTGCAAATGGAAGCCTCAGAAGGAGCCAACACCTTGATCTTGGACTTCTAAGCTTCAGAAGTGTAAGAAAATAAATTCTTGTTGTTGAACCACCCGGTCTCTGGTATTTGTTACAGTAACACTAGCGGATGAATATACCGTGTCATTAAAAAGAGGGAGAAAGCAATCAATACAATAAGTTCTTGGCGTTTCAGATGCTCACACTGGAGGTTACTGCTGGTAATGAGAAAGGCTTGGGGTTAGGAAGTAATTTGTAACTTTTTTTTTTCCTAGCTGAAATTTGAGCTTCAGCCTGTGGGGCAAGCAGAGGATCCAGCAGAGCCAAGATGAGGCATCTTTACTACAAGCTGCCACTGGCATCCACCTACACAGGCACTGGAGAGTATTCACAGAGCCCTAAAGGCGGATCTCTTCCTGATGAATGGTCCTGAGTAGAAAGTCTGCCCCTGGGGCAGGGAAGAGAAAGGGAGGAACAAAGAGAAGGGTGGTTCTTTTGAAAAAGTCTTCAAAAGAGCAGACAGTGCAAGGTCCAACCTGGTGATCACTCAGGCCCACCTCATCCTCCAGGCATAGTTCTGATTTTCCGGTGGGCCCCCGTTGTTGTTGTTGTTCAGTCACTAAGTCATGTCCGAATCTTTGCGACCCCATGGACTACAGCATGCCAGGCTTCCCTGTCCTTCACCATCTCCCAGACTTTGCTGAGATTCATATCCATCGAGTCAGTGATGCCATCCAACCATCTCATCTTCTGTCGTGCCCTTCTGCCCTTCTCCTCCTGCCTTCAATCTTTCCCAGCATCAGGGTCTTTTCCAGGGAGTTGATTCTTTCCATCAGGTAGCCAAAGTACTGCAGCTTCAGCTTCAGCATCAGTTCTTCCAATGAATATTCAGGGTTGAATGGGCCCCAGACCCTTTTAGAAATTGAGCAAAAGTAAGAGAAAGATGCCTGGGCATAAATGGGGCAGGGGTTGTGTCTTCCCTTTCCAATATTCAGGTACCCTAATTGAATTTCCTTTCTAGTTAAAAACATAGAAAGGCAATTAACGGCACTGTTTCAATTGAGATCCTGTCAGCAAACAAAGTGCCCATCGAGTAAGAGATAAAACCTGACTGAAGGGTAAAAGGGCAGTCAGATGGAAACTGGGAAGAAGCCAGGAACCAGAACAAACATTTCCACGAAACAGGAGGCAAAGGCTCCATGGAGGTCTATCCTGATTCTCCAGAGAGCAAGGTGGAATGGAGGACCTGCAGAAGTATCTTTTTTGCATAACGTGCCCTAGGAGAGGGGCTTCCCAGGTGGAGCTAATGGTAAAGAATCCCTCTGCCAATGTAGAAGTCACAGGAGACATGGGTTCCATCCCTGGGTTGGGAATATTTCCTGGAGGAGGAACTGGCAACCCACTCCAGTATTCTTGCATGGGAAATTCCATGAACAGAGGAGCCTGGTGGGCCACAGTCCACGGGGTTGCAAAGAGTCAGGCACGTCTGAGCAACTGAGCATGCACACCGTAGCGGGGGCATCCTGGGCTGACTTTGTGGCCCAGAAATGTTTCCTCTTGAGCAGAAGCACATCAGAGAGCAGGAAGCTAGGTGGAACCAAGTGTTGGACACAGGTGAAACGAGCCTGTGCGATGAGAAAGTGAAGTTACGAACATACAGGTAAGTGGCCAAGCTCAGGGATTCTTCTATGCATGGGGACATGTGAGGCTTGCTGAGTTCACTGGACTCCCTCCTATACACCCTGAATGCCAGACAATGAACAAAGCAGTGGAGATTAAAATCTTTTTGCCTTACTGGCAAACTGGAAAGTATAAGAATGTTCATCACAGAGCTACTCATATTTGTGAAAAATTGTCCTCAACTAGGGGCTGCTGAAATAGATGATGGTGCATTGTTTGAATGACTTTCAGGCAGCCATCTAAAATGATGGTGTAGAAAATGGTCTAAAGAGCTTTCTCACTCCTACTTTGAGCTGTGGGGTCATTTTTCCTTTGAACTTTTTTTTTGGGGGGGGGGGTGGGGCCAAGCAGCAGCTCATGGGATCTTAGTTCCTTGTCCAAGAATCGAACCTGTGCCCTCCGCAATGGAAGGGCAGCATATTAAACACTGGACCACCAAGAAAGTCCTTCCATTGAAAGTTTCAAAGCAGATTTAGCCTTCAGGGTGGGATGCAAATAGCCACACCCTTTCCTTCCTTGACTCTCATTGCAGTGTGAAATGATGTCTCCCAAGTGTTTGCTCCACGTAGGTTCAGATCACACTGGGACCACCTACAGGGCAAGACCCTTTAGCCTCTCTTATGCTCAGTTCTGGGCTTCCTTGAATCCACCTGCAATGCAGGAGACTTGGGTTCAGTCCCTGGGTTGGGAAGATTCCCCTGGAGAAGGAAATGGCAACCCACTCCAGTATTCTTGTCTGGAAAAATCGCATTCTGGACAGAGGAGCCAGGCGGGCTACAGTCCACGGGTCGCAAGAGTCGGACATGATTTAGCGAGTAAACCACCAGCAGCAGCCTCTGTTCTGCTCTGTAAAGCAGAGGGAGTAAGAGTAGACCGCCTTTCACTTTATGTCCTAAGGGAGAGGAGACACATAGCGGTGACAGCCAGAGTGCTTATTACAGGAGACCAGGTCTCCATCCCGCGCTTGCTGAGCTTGGTGGCTCAGATCCCGACTTAGCTACCTTCCTCCTGGGTGGCCTTGGACAAAGAACTTCTGCCCTCTGTAAAATGAGGATAACAAAACATGAGGATGGGGGTTAAGTGCATTAATGTAGCTAAAGTGCTTATATTGAGAATTAATATTAATATATCTAAACGATTCTGTCCAGTAGAGTAACCATCAGCTACCTGCATCCATGGAGCACTTGAAAATGTGGCTCCTTCAGACTGAGGTGTGCCCTAAGTATAAATGCACTTTGGATTTTGAAGACTTAATAAGAAAAGAGAATGCAAAATATCTCACAGATAATTAATATTTTACATCTTTTAGGATAAATAGAATATATTTTAGAGTTACTTTCACTTTTAAAAAAACTTTTAATAATACCGAGCAGTTACTAATTTTCCCCTGGATATCTCCCATATACTCATTAGGTGTACATGTTTGTTACTTGGAGAAGGGAATGGCTACCCACTCCGGTATTCTTGCCTAGAGAATCCCATGGACAGAGGAGCCTGGTGGGCTACAATCCATGGGGTCACAAAGAGTTGAACACGATTGAGCAACTAACACTTTCACTTTTCTTCTTCGTACATGCTTGTATTAACATACATGTCTGTTTGTATTTCTTCCTATCTAAAATTTTTTTGGTCATGCCAAACAGCATGTGGGATCCTAGTTCCCTGAACAGGAATTGAACCTGTGACCCTTGCATTGGAAGCTCGGAGTTTAACCAATGCAATGGACCACCAGCAAAGTCCCCAGATACCTTTTTTTTTTTTTTTTTGAGGGGGTTAGGGTTAGGGCTCTTACTTCCCTGATTAGGGATCGAATTTGAATCCCCTGAAGTGGAATGTAGCGTCCCAACCACTGGACCACCAGGGAAGTCCCCTGTCTGTATTTCTTAAACAATAAATAAAATAACATGCAGCTACTAGACTATTTTAAATCACCTAATTGGCTGGCACTGCGGGTTTATTAGCTGGCTTAGAACACAGCCAACCTGGCATGTAGCGGGAATAGTTGAAGCTACTATCAGACAGTAAAGAATCCGCCTGCAATGTGGGAGACCTGGGTTCAATCCCTGGGTTGGAAAGATCCCTTGGAGGAGGGCATGGCAACCCACTCCAGTATTCTTGCCTGGAGAATCCCCATGGACAGAGGAGCCTGATGGGCTATGGTCCATGGGGTTGCAAAGAGTCGGACATAACTAGTGACTAAGCACGTTAGTGTTTAGCGCTTGGCACTTGGTAAGCACTTATCAAGTGGAAGTTTTTGTTCTGAAGACTTCTCAGGGGCCCTCTCTTGCCTCTGCTTTGGAGATCTATGCCTGGGAGGCACTGTCTGTTTCCCTGCGGGATTGGTCATAATCATCCAGGGGGAGAGCTTCCCCATTTTTCCTTTAATCTTCCCCACCCCCAAGACCTCTCCAGGGATGTCTACACACACAGGCACACACACACACACACACACACACACACACACACACACACAGAGGTGCAGACTTTCTTGATGTGCAGTCCTCCAGCACCTCCTGTCACTCCTGTGGTTCCGGTCCCCAGTCACTTTGTCCCACACTGAGTTCACCTGGCCTGGGCTTGGGGATTCCTCATTCTCTGCTTTATGCCCAGGCCCTGCGCTTCTGAGGCTTGATCCCCGATGCTCAGACACATGGAATGTTGCCAGCAGGGCCTGTTTGCAAGCTGCCAAAAGGATGCCCAGAGAGGCCTTTACTCTGACAAATTCACTCCTGGGGCCCCCAGGTCTATCCTCAGCCTGGCAGCTGGTGGAGAGAAGATGGCATCTCAATTGTGGACTTGGACGACTCAATTCTTCAGGGGCCCAAAGTACACACCAGATGCCACATTTCCACGGCCTTTAGCAGCGTGAGAACTGTTATTCTTTCAGTGAGTATCTGGATCAGTCACTTCGGCTGAGGAAGGGGAGGTGCCAGGGACATGGTTAAACATTGGAGGAACTGAACAGCTTTACTGGGGTCTTAACAGGAACTTGGGGGAAAGGGACCCCCCATCAGAGAGAAGAAGACAGGGGAGAAGATCAGAAAAATGAAAAGGGGCCAGAACAAAATAGCAGGAGCCTCTGCCTGGGAGGTGTGTGTCCAGTGAGAAATCCCCAGTGGCAGGGACAAAGGACCTTTTTTAAAACAAGTGTGGTAAAATATACATGGTTTCCCTGATGGCTCATCAGGTAGACACAGGAGATGTGGGTTCAATCCCTGGATCAGGAAGATTCCCCTGGAGGAGGAAATGGCAACCCACATAATACACATAACATAAAATTTATGTTTTTAACCATTTCTAGGTGTACATCCTCCTTGTTCAGAGCCATCACCCCATTCCATCTTCAGAATTCTTTTCATCTTCCCCACACAAAATTCTGTACCAATTAAACTATAACTTTCCATTCCTCCAGCCTCTGGCAACCACCATTCTATTTTCTGTCTGTGTGACCATTCTCAGTACCTCATATGAGTGGAAACATACTGTACTATGTTTGGCTCATTTCACTTAGCACACTGTCCTCGAGGTTAATCCATGGTGCAGCATGCGTCAGAATATTCTTCCTTTTTAAGGCTGATAACATTCCATTGTGTTGTTGTTGTTGTTCAGTGACTAAGTTGTGTGCGACTCCTTGCGACCCCACAAACTGAAGCACGCCACGCTTCCCGGCCCTTCACCAGTATAACCACATTTTGTTCATCCATTCACCCATCGGTAAACACTTGGGCTGCTTCCATCTTTTGGCTGTTACGATTAATGCTGCTATGAACATGGGTATACAAACATCTCTTTGAAACCCTGCTTCCAATTCTTTCAGGTATCCACCTAGAAGTGGAATCGCTGCATCATATGGTAATTCTACTTTTAATTTTTGAGGACTGGTATACTATTGTCTTGGAGAAGGCGATGGCACCCCACTCCAGTACTCTTGCCTGGAAAATCCCACGGACGGAGGAGCCTGGTAGGCTGCAGTCCACGGGGTCGCTAAGAGTCGGACACGACTGAGTGACTTCACTTTCACTTTTCACTTTCATGCATTGGAGAAGGAAATGGCAACCCACTCCAGTGTTCTTGCCTGGAGAATTCCAGGGATGGGGGAGCCTGGACTGCCGTCTATGGGGTCGCACAGAGTCGGATACGACTAAAGCAACTTATCAGGGTAGCAGGTAGCATACTATTGTCTACAGTGGCTGTGTTAGGGGAAGCACACTGACTGAAACTGCCCCCCCTGGCCAGGCACCCTGTAACCATTTGCATGCGTTGTTTTATGACAGGAGGTCCTGGTAAGGAACATAGAACTAATAAGCCACCAGCAACCGGAAGAGTTCAGGAAAGGTCAAAAGGAGACACTATGTGTCTGACTACCTCCCTGAATCCTTCTCACTGGCATCCATCTTGGCTGAGTGATGCATGTGCCACCAGGAAGGACTCTGATTCAGAATGATTGGCTAAAGACAACCTGGAAACTAATGCCATCAACATAAAACCCAAGATTGCGAGCCACATGGCAAAGCAGTCCTCCTGGGCTTCCTTACCCCACTGCTTTCTGCCCGGGCGCCCCTTCCCAATAAAATCTCTTGCTTTGTCAGCGCATGTGTCTCTTCAGACAATTCATTTCCGAGTGTTAGACAAGAGCCCACTTTCGGGCCCTGGAAGGGGTCCCCCCTCCTGCAACAGCTGTATCATTTTACATTCTCACCAACAGTGTGTTAAAGTTCCGATTTCTGAAAAGACAACCTACTAAATGGGAGAAAATATTTGCAAATGATATAACAAATAATAGTTAATATTAAATGTACATAAAGAGCTCATACACCTCAACATAAAAAACTCCCAAACAACCCCATTGAAATATGGGTGGAAGATCTGAATAGACATTTTTCCAAAGAAGACTTACAGATGGCCAACAAGCACATGAAAAGATGCCCAACACTGTTAATCATCAGAGAAATGCAAATTAAAGCCACAATAAGAGATCACCAAACATCTGTTAGAATGGTTATCATCAAAAAGACACAAGTAAATGGTGAGGATGTGGAGAAAAGGGAATCCTCATACACCAGTGGTGGGCATATAAATTAGTGTAGTCACTGTAGAAAACCACACTGAGGTTTCTCAGAAAACTAAAAATAGAACTGCCAAACGACCCAGCAATCCCACTCCTAGGTATACCTCCCCCCAAAATTAAAACACTAATCTGAAAAAGTACACACACCACAATGTTCACAGCAGCATTATTTATAATTGCCGAGATATAGAAGCAACCCAAGCGTCCATCAACAGATGAATGGATAAAGAAGATGTAGGATAAAACAACAACAACAACATAATGAATATTACTCAGCCATAAAAAGGAAAGAATTTGCCAGTTGCGACAACATGGTTGGATCTATAGGGTATTATGCTCGGTGAAATAAGTCAGACGATATCACTTATATGTGTAATCTAAAAAATAAACTAGCGAATATAACAAAAAGAGACTCATAGATATAGAGAATAATCTAGTAGGTTAACTATGGGAAGAGGAGACAGGGGAGGGAAAAGATAGGGGCAGAGAATTAAGAGGCACAAACTTCTACATATAAAATAAATAAACTGCAAGAATATATTGTAGGAAACAGGGAATACAGCCAATATTTTGAAATAACTATAAATGGAATTGGAGAAGGCAATGGCACCCCACTCCAGTGGAATTGGAGAAGGCAATGGCACCCCACTCCAGTACTCTTGGCTGGAAAATCCCATGGGCGGACGAGCCTGATGGGCTACAGTCCATGGGGTCGCTGGGAGGCGGGCAGGACTGAGCGACTTCACTTTCACTTTTTACTTTCATGCATTGGAGAAGGAAATGGCAACCCACTCCAGTGTTCTTGCCTGGAGGATCCCAGGGACGGGGGAGCCTGGTGGGCTGCCATCTGTGGGGTCTCACAGAGTCGGACACGACTGAAGCGACTTAGCAGCAGTAGCAGCAGCATAAATGGAATACCACCTTTAAAAATTGTGAATCATGGCCTTCCCTGGTGGCTGAGTGGTAAAGAATCCTCCTGCCAATGCAGAAGACACAAGTTCAACCTGGGAAGGTCCCACATGACACAGAGAATCTAAGCCAGTGTGCCATGACTATAGAGCCTGTGCACACCAAGCCCGGGAGCTGCAACTACGGAGCCGATGTGCCACAACTGCTGAAGCCTACATGCTCTAGAGCCCGTGCTCTGCAATAAGAGGAGCTACTGCAATGAGGAGTTTGCCAGCACAACTAGTGAGTAGCACCCACTCGCTGAAACTAGAGAAAACCCCTCACAGCAAGGAAGACCCGGCACTGCCAAAAATAAATAAATAAATAAAATTTATTAAAAAAAATTGTGAATCACTATGTTGGACACCTGAAGCTTATATAATATTTTACATCAAGTCATACCTCAGTAAAACACAAAAGAGTTGTGGGAATTCCCTGGTGGTCCAGTGGTTAGGACTCAGCGCTTTCACTGCTGTGGCCCACATTCAATCCCTGATTGAACTAAGATCCCTCAAGCACACGGTGCACCAAAGAGGGGGAAAATGTTCCAGTTACTCCGCATCCTCACCCACGTTTGTCATTCTCTTGTTCTTCTTCCCTGACTCTGAGTCCAGGACGGGTGGACAGCAGAGGAGACAGAGGATGGAGAAGGGAGAGGAAGGGGCTTGGGAGGCAGTGGTGCTAGACTCCGGCCATCGGGGCCTGGAACACAAGGCGTCTTGACGCTTGAGCCCGGGGAACGGTGAGGAAGATGCCAGGGGTCCCACTTCCTGTGACAGGAGTGAGAGGAGATTCTGTTTAGATCTCAAGGGCCAGGGCTATCCCAGCTGGCACACAGCTCACGGCCTGGGCACTTGGTCCCTGCCTGAATTTACCTCGTGGGCAGACCATCTCCAGGCCAAGGGAGGAAGGCCTGGAGGGCTGGGATCAGCGCAAGGGGCCGTAAGGGGCTGCATGCCTGGGTGACTCTGCCTGTGGGCGGGCCCCCCGCCCCTCCCTGAGTAGACACTGCCACCTTCTGGCCTTTGTTGATCAACTGCCCCACCCCATCCAAGGAGGAGCTTTGTCTTAATCAAGAAAGGGAACTGAAATGAGGTTTCCTTTACGTAAGTGAACCTGTGTGTGTGTGTGTGTGTGTTTAGTCACTGACTATGACCCCCACGGACTGTAGCCCACCAGGCTCCTCTGTCCATGGGATTCTCCAGACAAGAACACTGGAGCGGATTGGCATGCCCTCCTCCAGGGGATCTTCCTACCCAGGGACCAAACCTGTCTCCTGTCATGGCAGGCGGGTTCTCACCACTGAGCCACCTGGGAAGCCTGAGGTTTCCTCTACCTGTTTACAATCCTGTCTTCCTGGGGCCCACCCAGGTTGCCTGCCTCAGAGCCTTTTCAACCTGTTGGTCTCGCCCACTAAGAGCTTAACGCGAGGGCTGCTGCTATACTGCTCCAGAGATAGGCTTTGTCTGCCTTGATTTTCTGTTGACTGGGGGCAGGGTCTCACTGTGGACTGCCGTCACTGCTGGGGTAAAGGGTCCAGTCACAAGCGCTGTTTCCAGGGTCTCTCCATTGTTTCTTTGTTTGCTGGTTGGTCGTTGGTGTTTTGGTTTTGGTTTTGGTTTTTTGGAGGGGGCGGAAATCCTCAACTATTGTTCCCTCTTAGGCAGGCCCGCTGGGATTCCATGACTAGTTAACCAGTTTCTCAAGTTTCTGAAGGTGTTTCTCTCTCTTTTTTTTTTAAAAACAGTTTAACTTCCCCCCTCCCCCCCACGCCCCCCCCCCTTTTGTCTCATTACTTGAAGTGTGGACAAACACTTTCCTCCAGGCCCCATAAGAACCACTGTAACTTGGCCCCAAGCCCTTTGGGGGACTTCCCTGGTGGTCCAGTGGCTAAGTCGCTGAGCTTCCAATGCAGGGTGCCAGGGGTTAGAGCCTTGGTCATGGAAATAGTAATAGCTCCCACATGTTGCAACTAAAGATCTTAAATGCCACAACTAAGACCTGGCACAGCCAAATAAATACACACTAAAAAAATTTTTTTTTAGGAAGCCCTTTGTTTGGCTGTCTCAAACTCAGTGTTAAAACCCAAATCCTCTCCAGCAGCAGACCCCACTGGAAGACCACTCTTCAATCTTCACCAAGACCAGTTCCTGGGTCTTCCCATTCCCAAGTCCCAGATCGCTAGACTACCATGTTGACTGGTTTCTTGTCTTAGACTCCAGGATGTCCAATAATGTTGTCCTGGCCTTGTCCAGGGAGGCCCTGAGTCCCTGGGGATTCGGTGGGGGGAAGGAGGAACCTGGCGGAGGGGCCAAGGCTTCCCCGGTACACACCGCATCCACCGATGGTCCACCCCCCATTGCCCACCTCCTTCCCTGACTTGAAGATTCTCTTCCCACTCCACGTTTCCTCCCTCCTCACCGCAGGGCAGATCCATTCATTAGCCACCTGCAACAATGCAATTCCTTCTTCCTCTTCCCCTAGGCGGCATGTTTCAGAGGTTCCTATGGAGATTGGCCTTCTGGAGGTTGAGAGGTCATGGCCAGACCACACGTCCCAGCCAGATCGCAGCCAGTTGTTCAGAGGGCGTCCTTCCCTACTACCCAAAGGTGGTGGCTGTCAGATATTCTGGAAACAAGGATGCTCACTCCTAGAGTCCTCAGGGGTTGCTAAGGGGAGCTTGGGGCTTCCCAGGCGGTGCTACTGGTAAAGAATCTGCCTGCCAAAGCAGGAGATATAAGAGATGTGGGTTCTGTCTCTGAGTTGGAAAGATCCCATGGAAGAGGGCATGGTAACCCACTCCAGTATTCTTGCCTGGAAAATTCCATGGACAGAAGAGCCTGGAGGGCTACTACAGTCCATAGGGTTGCACAGAGTCAGATGTAACTGAAGCGACTTTGCATGCATACATACAAGGGCACTCTGAGGTTGTCTCTATTCCGCAGGCTCGACCCAGGGTTTCAGAAGCTGTCCAGACTGTGACGTCCGGCAGGGCAGACACACATCAGCCCTTTTGCTCCCCAAGGGCCCCGTGGGGTGACCGTGAGTGACAGTAACAGGGAAAGAGACATGGTAGGAGATGGGAGGAACCACCCCTCTGTTCCTGGGGAGTGTTCCTGGGGGCTGCGCCTCTGACCATCAGACCTAAAAGGACCAGGTCCTGCTGACACACCCTCAACCCCACTGGCCATCCTCTTTCTGGAATTTTCTGCAAACCATTTTTTTTTTAATGGTCTTTCAGCCACGTCTGACTGTTTGTGACCCCATGGACTGTAGCCCACCAGGCTCTTCTGGCCATGGGATTCTCCAGGCAAGAATACTGGAGTGGGGTTGTCATACCCTCCTCCAGGGGATCTTCCCAACCAAGGGAAAGGTCTCAGGTCTCCTGCAGTACAGGTGGATTCTTTACTGTCTGAGCCACCAGGAAACACCACTATGAAGCTCTTTGAAAAAAAAAATATATATTTCATACCTAAGTACGTGGGACTGGAATTGGGTTTATAAAGTTTCCTTAGTTTATTTATTTTATTTTTTGGCTGTGCCTTGGGGCATGAGGGGTCATAGTTTCTGGACCAGGGATTGAACCCTTGCCCCATGCATTGAAGTCTTAACCACTGGACCACCAGGAAAGTCCCTATAATGTTGATTTTATATTTAGTCTCACATAAAAGTTTTCAATAGCCTCCCGCAGATCCTGGAATAACGAAGTCCTTACCAAGTCTGGAACATCCCATGGACGGAGGAGCCTGGTGGGCTGCAGTCCATGGGGTCGCTAAGAGTCGGACACGACTGAGCGACTTCACTTTCACTTTTCACTTTCATGCATTGGAGAAGGAAATGGCAACCCACTCCAGTGTTCTTGCCTGGAGAATCCCAGGGACTGGGGAGCCTGGTGGGCTGCCGTCTATGGGGTTGCACAGAGTCGGACACGACTGAAGCAACTTAGCAGCAGCAGCAGCAGCAGCAGCAGTACCAAGTCTTGAAGGCCCACGAGGAACCAGCCCCTGCCCCGTCCCCTGAACTCACCACCCAGCCCTCTCCCCTGGCTCACCACACTCATCTTCTCGAGGTCCCACCATTCCAGGCCTGATCCAGCCCCAGGGACTTTGCACTGACTGTTCTTCTGCTCAGAATGTTCTTCACACCGGTGGCCTCATGGCCGGCTCCTTGTTGTTTCGTTTGTAGCTTAGACGTCAGCCTCCCCTGACTACTCCAGTCTAGAGTAGCCTCCCCTTCCATAAGCTCTATCTCCTCATCCTATTTCACTTTCTTCTCCATACATAACTCTCTCTGAAGCTTACACTTCAGGATCCCTCACTCACATAGGCCCCTTCCAAGGGTCTCCCTAATTTTGTATTATTTTCTCAGAAAGGATCCCTTCCTCGGCCAATCCAACTGTGTAAGCTCCAGGCCCCTCAGAATCTAGACTCATCTGTACCCAGAGCAAAGGACCAGGCTGTATTTGGAACATCCTGTGCCTGCCATTGGCAGGAAGACAGACTCAGCATTCCTCCTGCCAGGCTATTTCAACACTCGTGGCCTCCCTGATCTCTTTGGGTTTGGATGCCAAGAAGAAACCTTGCCCAGGAATCTGGGTAACTGCCCTGCTCACTGTACCCAGGATTCAAGGTTGAGGTGGGGGGCAGAGTGGGAGTGGTGGTGGGGGAGAGAATGAGGGATGTCCAAACTCCAAAGGCGGCTCTCTGTGCATCTCCCTTCTGGACACCCCTGCCCTGACTCCCCGAAACAGACATAAACATTCTCGATCAGCAGCCATACCACTCTCTATTTAGCGAGGAGACTGAAAAATCTACACTTCTGTAGAATCTTTAATCTCTTTCTTTTCTAAGATATTTTGGCAAAGCTAATCCTAAAGTCTATCACTGACTCCTCTCACCAGCTTGAGCATATATTCAGTGCGCAGGTTTTAACCCTCCTGCTGCCTTGCGACCTGGCTAAGTGATCACACAACTTTTCCATTGGGCCTTCTGCATAACCACCACCGAGTAATCGGAGAGGAAACCTAATTACCTCCTAATGAAGTTCAGGTCTAAATGATTGAAGAAGGACTTTCCTGGTGGTCTGGAGGCTAAGACTCTGTGCTCCCAATGCAGGGGGTCCGGGTTCAATCCCTGGTCAGGGAACTAGATCCCACATGCCACAACTAAAGATCCTGCATGCCCCACCTAAGATCTGGTGCAGCCAGATAAATAAAAATAAATAGTCATAAAATTTTTTAAATGACTGAAGAGGTAACTCTGGTTCAAAGGAAAAGAGCTAATGCTTCCAATAAATTTCTATATCTACGCTGAATTCAGGGAGGCAGGTTCCAAAGACATATTTTCTATTTAATTAAGTGAGGGGAGACTTGGGGAGACCACAACACCCTGTGGTACATCCCATGACACAGTGGAAAACTCACTAACCTGCCGTTGAAAGTCCTGCTCTGTTCTGGGCAAAATGATTACCTTCTTCACGGAGTTACTATGCACGTTGTCCCAGTCAGCTCAGGCTGCTGTAACAGATCACCCCAGACAGGTGGCTGAAACAGGTAACTTGTACTTCTCACATTTCTGGAGGCTAGGGCTCCAAGAACAAGATGCCGGCTGATTCCATGTCTGATGAGAACCCATTTCCAAGCTGCAGACACCTGGCTTTCCCTTGTAACCTTCCCTGGTGGAAAGAAATCCGGAGACACCCTCAAGCCATTACTGGGAGCCACGGTGAGCTGTCCTTAGGATCCAGGCAGACTGCCACCTCCTGGTGGCCAAAGCAGTAAGAAAGTTGATGGTGAATGAACTTATTGAGCTTAAGGACTGCAGACACACAACATTCACAAAGACTCCCGTCTGTGATGTTGGGCAGTGACTCCTGCGAGGACTGTGCCTGACCCCACCCCATACACGTGTTACTTCTGACTTCAGCTCATCTCTTTTTAACTTCCACTGACCAACTGGTTGTCACACACTCCGCCAGTCTCCTGCATGTTCCCAACTGTTCACCCCCTCACTCTCTGCCTCCCACTTGTCAGAGGAAATAGATGCCATCAGGCAGCCACGTCCTCCCCAGGAAAGAAGGGGGAGACTCTCCCATCTGCCGTCGGGGTCTCAGAGCCCTCAGGGTCTGGGGTCTCAGCCACCTCTCGCCTTTACCCTTCTCTCTCACTGGCATATTCAGCCTCACCTCTGCCAGCTCCTTTTCCTGAGCATTTAAATTCACCAAAGGTTGGGAACTCTCTGGAGGTCCATTAGTTAGGACTCTGAACTCTCACGGCTGAGGGGCCAGGGTTCAGTCCACGTTGCTGTTGTTCAGTGGCTAAGTCGTGTCTAACTGTCTTAAAACCCAAATTCCCAAAGCCCTCCTTCCGCCTCGGCTCTCCCTTCTGATTCCTTTTCCCTGAAAGAGAGGTCTACACTGGCTGACCCACTTTGCTAACTCCTAGCCTTTCCTCAAGCCATCGCTGGGAAAGCACCTGCTTTCCCTGTGGCAGCCGCCGTGCCACCCAGCAGAGAAACAGGAGTGCCCACTGCCAAGGTCAGAGATGGCCTCTGGTTTGTCTTTTTGGTTGAGCTACGTCTTTGTTGCAGCACACAGGCTTTTCTCTAGTTTCAGTGCGTGGGCTCAGCAGTTGTGGCACTGGAGCCTAGTTGGCATGCAGCATTTGGCATCTTAGCTCTATGACCAGGGATTGAACCTGTGTCCCCTGGATTGGAAGGCAGATTCTTAACCACTGGACCCCCAGGGAAGCCCCACAGATGGTCTCTGGATGGCTAAACCCAGGGAACACCTCTCAGTGCTCCATTTCTTGTCTGTTCTGTAGTTTTCCCACTTCCGTCCATCCTTTGGGAATCTCACACTTTCTGTGACAGCCCTTCTGGGTCTCCTCTTCCTCCAGGGCCCTCGGGTGTTGGTGCCCCGCAGGGTTTCATCCACCCTCCCGCCTCCTCTCATCTCCTCCATCCTCACAGCACACTGTCTTCCTGAGCAATCTTTTCAGACCCAAGGCTTCCACCACTATCTCTAGGCTGAGAACATTTAGGAGGAAGTAACATGTTGAAGGTGCTTCCCAGGTGGTGTAGCGGTCAAGAATCCATCTGCCGATGCAGGAGACGTGGGTTCTATCCCTGGGTCAGGAAACTCCCTTGGAGGAGGAAATGACAACCTTCTTCAGTATTCTTGCCTGGGATATCCCATGGACAGAGGAGCCTGGTGGGCTACAGTCCATGGGGTCACAAAGACTTGGACATGATTAGAGACCAAACACACTCACAACATGCTGAAGAATGCAAAATAAGCATATATGGGAGGTCTAGTGGTTAAGATTCCATGCTTCCAATGCAGGGGGCACAAGTTTGATCCCTGGTTGGGGAACTAAGATCCCACATGCTACATGGCTCAGTCAAAAATGGAAAAAAAAAGCACATATGAACTGAGACTACCGTGTGAAGGAAGACAGTTGAGGGAGAAAGGAAAAACACTGGGTCCTTCCCTTATGACTATGGGCAGATGAGCACGCCACCCTACGTCCTGGATTTCTCACAGAACTGGAATAAAAATAGTACACACTTCATAGGGTTGTTATGAGGCTTAAGCGGGATAATTCTAGAATAAGCACCCAGTGTCTGTACTTGTCAACATCATGACTCTGTTATTTGCAAGGGTAGAGAAGCAATAGGGAGAAGAGAGGTTAAGCTGAGACATGGTAGCTTGGATCCAGGTTTTGAAATACATGAAAGCGGTAGACTGATGGGGTCTCTTTGCCAAGGGCATTCCTAACCCAACAACACAGACACCATGGGGCTCAGAGCCAAGCTGGAAGCTCCTTCCCAGGCCTGCTGCTCTCCTTCTGGCCATCTGGTTGACCTTGTGAGCCCCTGACGTGGGTTCAGCAAGTGGTTGGCTACAATGCCCTACGTGCATGTCCTAGGCATTCCCAAGACAGTCTGTTCTGAAGGAGGGGGAGGTGCCGGTGGCTGGGAATGATAAACTGTTTAGAGTCAGGGAAGGAAAGGTCACCTTTGGGCTGTGACCTGGGGGAAGGGACACTTGTCCCAGAGGAACAAGCACTAGTCCTTAAGAAGTACATTGAACCTGCCCTTGGCACTTGTCCAGTCACCAGGTCTTAAACACAAATGCTACTTGTTGGTGACACAGGCTTCAAATGAAGGCTCGTAGGCTAATTTGTGATAAGTGTGCTAAGTCGCTTCAGTTGTGTCTGACTCTTTGCAATCCTATGGACCATAGCCCACCAGTTTCCTCTGTCCATGGGATTCTCCAGGCAAGAATACTGGAGTAAGTTGCCATGCCCTCCTCCAGGGAATCTTCCCCACCCAGGGTTTGAACCCGAGTCTCTTATATTGCCTGCATTGGTAGGTGGGTTCTTTAACACTAGCTCCACCATCAGACTGCAATGCAGGAGATCTGGATTCAACCCCTGGGTTGGGAAGATCCCCTGGAGGAGAATAAGGCAACCCACTAACAGTATTCTTGCCTAGAGAATCCCCATGGACGAGCCTGGGTCAGCAGGGTTGCAAAAAGTCAGATACAACTGAGTAACTAAGCACCACACACAGGCCACCAATTCCGTGATGGCTGCAGCCAACTTACACAAGCTCAAGAGTTCCAACTGTTAAATTTTCAGGAATTTTGTAAGCCAATTATTAAACATAGGCACTATCAAAAATTAAGTTATGTAAACTCACAATGAAATAAACCATACTGAATGACTCTAAACTCATTGATTCCTATTTTATGGTATTTTACTAGTATTTCTCCTCTTCAGGATATTTACATGTATTGTATCTATCTGATGGAAAACTCTAACGTGGAAATACTATACAACTCTATGTTCAGTGATGTTATGTTAGTAGTTCAAAATTGGCCATGGTGGAAGTATCTATAGTACAGAAATGCTACAAATCAACTTACAAACACACCCTCCATAGAGTTGGTTGTTA
Organism: Bos indicus; assembly: GCF_029378745.1. Classification (NCBI taxonomy): domain Eukaryota; kingdom Metazoa; phylum Chordata; class Mammalia; order Artiodactyla; family Bovidae; genus Bos; species Bos indicus. The sequence goes on along the minus strand of NC_091780.1, from coordinate 21,797,201 downwards.
ACATTTACTGGGGACTTTCCTGGTGGTCCAGTTGTTAAGAATCTGCCTTGCAATACAGGGGACACAGGTTTGATCCCTGGTGGGGGAATTAAGATCCCACATGCCTTGGAGCAACTAAGCCTGTGATCCGTTGCAACTACTGAGCTCATGCACACCAGAGCCCACACATCACAGCTAGAGAGTCTGTGCACCGCAACGCAGAGCCTATGTGCTGCAACTAAGACCCGATGCAGCCAAATCAATTAATTAAAAAAACAAAACATTTACCAGCACCCCCCTGGGTAAACTGATGTCTAGAAAAAAAAATTTTTTTTGGCCCTGTGACTTGTGGGATCTCAGTTCTCAGACCAAGGATTGAGCCAGGGCCGTGGCAGTGAAAGCCCATTATCCCAACCACCAGGCCACCAGGGAACTCCTACTGAAATTTTGCCTTTAGCCACTTCTTATGGGCTCAGCTGGTAAAGAATCTGCCTGCAAAGCGGGAGACCTGGGTTTGATCCCTGGATTGGGAAGATCCCCTGGAGAAGGGAACAGCTATCCACTCCAGTATTCTGGCCTGGAGAATTCCATGGATTGTATTGTCCATGGGGTCCCAAAGAGTCAGACGTGACTGAACGACTTTTACTTCTTATGAGTTTCAGCAGTCTCCATCAGCTCCACAGAAACTGGACCTTCTAGTTTTGGTAGTGTAGCAGTGTTAGTTGCTCAGTCGTGTCTGACTCTTTGTGACCCCATGGATTGTAGCTTGCCATGCTACTTTGTCCATGGGACTCTCCAGGCAAGAATCCTGGAGTGGGTTGCCATTTCCTCCTCCAGGGGATCTTCCCGACCTAGGGACCGAACCTGGGTTTCCTCCATTGCAGGAAGATCATTTACCGTCTGAGCCACCAGGTAATCTCACTGGACTATATCCCACAGAATGTGAATGTTACTGTGTTCAGTCGCCAAGTCATATCCAACTCTTTGGAACTGCAAAGAGTTGCAAATGGACTGCAGTATGCCAGGCTTCCCTGTCTTTCACTGTCTCCTGAAGTTTGCTCAAACTCATGTCCATTGAGTTGGTGATGCCATCCAACCATCTCATCTTCTGTCACCCCCTTCTCCTCCTGCCCTCAATCTGTCCCAGCATCAAGGTCTTTTCCAGTGACTCGGCGTTTCATATCAGGTGGCCACAGTATTGGAGCTTCAGCTTCAGCATCAGTCCTTCCAGTGAAAATAATGGTGGCCATTACTGATCACTTAACACTTGTCTCACCCTCCTTTGGGTTGCCCTTACAACATCACCATGAGCTTGGTATTAAATTTTACTCTACCATTTTACAATGATAAAGTGAGCCACAGAGAAATTAAGTAATTCTCTCTCAAGGTAACCAGAAAAAAAAAAAAAAAAAGTAACCAGAAAAAATAAGGTGGAATCCTCTCCTAAGCACTACAGATAAAGAATAATCTGATAAGGAAATGTGATTAAGTGGCACAACTGCCACACCTTTAAGGCGCCAGCCCTGACTTTAATTTTCCCTACCAAAGGGCATTCATCTTGATGTTGTTTTATTGTTCTTAGTCACATTAAATAAAACAGAATATGTCCTATCCCAGAACTTTAGACTTTAATGAATAAGTAAGACTGTTCTGGAGTTAACTGATCCACTCTTTCAGTTGGCGTGTTATCATTCAGTCTCTCAGTCGTGTCCAGCTCTCTTCGACCCCATGGACTTGCAGCACACCAGGCTTCCCTGTCCTTCAGCATCTCCTAGAGTTTGCTCAAACTCACATCCATTGAGTTGGTAATGCCACCCAACCATCTCATCCTCTGTCATCCCCTTCTCCTCCTGCCTTCAATCTTTCCCAGCATCAGAGTCTTTTCCAATGAGTTGGCTCTTTGCATCAGGTAGACAAAGTATTGGAGCTTCAGCTTCAGCATCAGCCCTTCCAATAAATATTCAGGGTTGATTTCCTTTAGAATTGACTGGTTTGATCTCCTTTCAGTTGATGTAGTACTTCTAAACAATCAATTATTAATTAGGAACTGAGATCCAGCTATGAAACCAACTCAGTTCAAGACCTGCACACCTCTCATGAAAGCTAAAGACCAGAGTCTTTAAAGTTCCCACAACTTGTAAAAGGTTACAGAGCTTGTAAGAGATGAAGACAAGATATTAACTAGGCCTGCCTGGATTCCAGAGTCCCTGCTCCAATAAGAGGCATATGATGACTGGGTTAAAAAGCAAAATTCAACTAAGTAAATTTAAAGGTTTAATTGTCCTTATTTAATGATTCATGAATTGAGCAGCAGTCCATCTGGCAAAGGAGCTCTGAGGAACTATTCAAAAGGGAAGACTTTATAGGCAGAAGGCAGTACAAGGAAGTTATTCTAGCTGAGAGTGGATTGTTTCAGGCAAGGTCACCTTCCTTTAAGGGGAGGCTGGTACTATCAGGCAGGTAACCCTTACTAGTGCTGACCAGGTAATTCCAGATTGGCTGATTAAAGATCACATTCCTGGGAGAGGCTGAAAATGCCAAGAGGTTAGGGCTTTTTGTTTTTTTATTTTATTGAAGTATAGTTGATTTGCAGTGTTGTGTTAGGCGCTTCCCTGGTAGCCCAGCTGGTAAAGAATCTGCCTGCAAAGCAGGAGACCCTGGTTTAATTCCTGGGTTGGGAAGATCCCCTGGAGAAGGGATAGGCTACCCACTCCAGTATTCTTGGGCTTCCCTGGTGGCTCAGTTGGTAAAGAATCAGCCTGCAATGGCTACCCACTCCAGTATTCTGGTGTGGAGAATTCCATGGGCTGTAGTTTTGGAGAAGGAAATGGCAACCTACTCCAATATTCTAGCCTGGATAATCACATGGACAGAGGAGCCTGGTGGGTACAGTCCATGGGGTCACAGAGTCGGACACGACTGAGTGACTAATTTTCATTTTCAGTGTCGTGTTATAGGTTAGTTATTAAGTCTTGACTTGCTGATATGGGGTTTAGCACAAGGGAATTCATTTGGAGTCTGTTGTCTCTTTTTCAACACTATTGGGCATTTACTTTAAAAAGCCTTGTAGAGGCATATTTGTGCTAGGTTGCTTCAGTCATGTCTGACTTTTTGCAACCCTATGACCATAGCCCACCAGACTCCTCTGTCCATGGGTTTCTCCTGGCAAGATACTGGAGTGGATTGCCATGCCCTCCTCTGGGGGATCTTCCCAGAAGAATATTTAATGGTAAAGAAAAAAGCCTGTTAAGTATTAAATTAAGGGACTTACCTGGTGGTCCAGTGGCTGAGATCCTGAACTCCCAAACAAGGGGTCCCAGTTTCATCCCTGGTCAGGGAACTAGATCCCAAATGCTGCAACCTGCATGCCACAACTAAGACCCAGTGCAGCCAAATAAATAAAATACATTTTCAAAAGTATTAAATTAAAAATGGACGCTAAAAAGAATCTGAATTTTATCAATTCTTGGGTACATGTTGTTTTTCACATTTAACATGTCTGGAATCGGGTGCATCAAAAACCAATTCCAGGGGAATTATAGATATCAATGTGAAAGGTAAAACAATAAAGCTTCTAGAAGATATTACAGGGCTAAGAAAAGATTTATCAAACAGGAAATAAGACATAAACATAAAAGGCTAATAAGTTGGACTAAATTAAAATTAAGATTTTTTTTTTGCATCAAAAGACATTTGAAGTGAATGAGAAGGTGAGCCAGTGAATGGGGGAGAAAACTTTTGCAATACATATATCTGAAAAGGGGACTCATATCAGAATGTATATTGAACTCCTACAAATCACAAACTGGCGAACAATCCAATGGAAAAAATTAAGCAAAAAGCTTGAAACAGGCACTTCACAAAAGAGAATATTCAAATGGACAATAAGGATATGAAAAGAAGCTCAATCTCATTAGTCTCCAGGGACATTCAACTTGTTAGTCTAACACGCTGACCAATTGCTCCCCAGAGAACATGGGAAATGCAATTTAAAACCACCATGAGAACCACAATACACCCACAAGAATGCCTAAAACTGAAAAGAATGAGAATGTCGACTGTTAGCATGAGATGCAGAGAAACCAAAGCTCTCTTAACGTTGCAGGAAGAATATAAATTAGACACTCAGAAAATTGTTTGGCAGTGTCTGTTAAAGTCAAAGGCTTGTCAGTATCATCCAACAGAATTTCATACAAATGTGCAGCAAAAGATGAGAACCAGAATATTCATAGAAGCATCATTAATAATAGCCCCTACCTGGAAACCACCCAAATGCCATCTGTAGTAGAATGGACGCATTGCGGCAGATTCATGAACAGAATTTTATATAGAAGCAGAACTAATAAATTACAGCTACATGCAAAAACATGGATGAATTTCACAAACAGCATTGAGAACAAGTAAGACACAACGGAGTACATACAGTATGATTCCATTTACAGAAAAACAAAAATAGGCAAAAGCAGTCTATTTCAGTAGAAGTTAGGATAGCAAATGGGAAGTTGGGAAAGGTAGTGCCTAGAAGGTGGTTTAAGGAGGGTTTGGGGGACCCTGGTGATGTTGTGTTTCCTGATATGGGTAGTGATTCAGTCAACATTTGTAAGTTGTACACTAATAATTTGTGTACTTTCTGTATATGTGTGTTAGTCGCTCAGTAGTGTCCAACTTTTTGCAACCCCATGGACTGTAGCCCACCAGGCTCCTCTGTCCCTGGGATTCTCCAGGCAAGAATACTAGAGTGGGTTGCCATTTCGTCCTCCAGGGGATCTTCCTGACACACGGTCTCCTGCATCGGCAGGCAGATTGTTTACCGTCTGAGCCACCATATGTGTGTATAGATATATATTATACTTCAGTAAAAAGTATACCAAATAAAGATAAAATCAAACAATTTGAGACCGAGAAGGTTAATTACTCACAGATCTTTGTTGAAAGACCTGTTCAATGATGTCATCCAGTTATCAGGAAATTGAACTCAGCAGGTAGGAGTGGAATGTAAGAACCACTGCAGAGCCAAGAAACAGGCAAACACGTAGATAAATCTATTTGGAAAAAAAATGGAGGGGCTCAGAAAACCCAGTGGAACCTAAAATGCTATGGAATAATAACATGGAAAATAGGAGAGGAGAAATTGGACAGAAATTATCTAATTTTACATATTTCTAAGAAGGATAAAGACAATGAGTTGTAAACTTTTTACAGTCAAGTCAAGAATTTAATTTCTAAGCAAGTAAAAATATAATGCACAATTTTGAAACCAGTGAAAGGATGAGAAAGAATAAAGAAGTCTGCATTGTTATAGTAGAAAACTAAAAAAGGGGGGGCTTTCCTGGCAGTCCAGCAGTTAAGACTCCGTGCTCCCAGTGCTGGGGGCAACGGGTTCAATCCCTGGCTAGAGAACAGGATCTTGCATGCTGCGTGGCGAAGCCAAAAATAAAAAAGAAGAAGAAGCACTTAAAGACAAGCATGGAAAATAGAAAATGCAAAATAAAGTGACAGGCATAAGTTTACAATTTTCAGTAATCCCTATACATGTAAATAGTTTAAATGTGTCTGTTAAAAGACAGGGGCTTTTAAATTTGTTACAAAAACAAAATTCAACTACATGTGATTACATGTAAAACCTAATGACAGAAAAGAGGAAAGTAAGAAGCATGAAAAATATATATATATACCAGGCAAATACCAATGAAAATAAAGCTGATGTTGCAATATAAGATAAATCTTAAAGAAAAAAGCAGTATTAAGTATAAGGATGATCATAGGTCAATGATGAAAGGAAAAATTCACTAGAAAAATATCGCACATACACCTACACTTTACAACATAGCTTCAAAATATATAAAGCACACATGGATGGAATTACAAAGAGAAACGAACACGTTCACAACCATCCTGGGAGAGCTTACCATCTCTCTCAGAAACTAAGAGATTCAGCTTAAAAAATGTGTAAGAATATAGACTGGAAGAACACAGTGACAAGAATGTTCTAACGTGCAGTCACAGAATGCTGTATCTTACAATTCACGTGTATGTTCAGTGGCTCAGTCATCTCCGACTGTTTGCAAACCCATGGACTGTAGCCTGCCAGGCTCCTCTGTTCATGGGATTTTCCAGGCAAGAATACTGGAGTGGGTTGACATTTCTTCCTCTGGGGGATCTTTCAAACCCAGCAATCAAACCTGAGAGTCTCCTGGGTCTCCTGCATTGGCAGGCAGATTTTTACCACTAGTGCCACCTGGGAAGTCTTAGGGAACTACATTTTTTTGTCTTCAAGAACACACAGAAGTTACAAATGTGGCTACACGTGGGACCACAAAGGAGGAGTCAATAAGTGCCGAAGAAGCATGAAAACTTGTGCTATAAAATATAACATCACTATCAAGCAGAAAGCCCCCAAACCTACTCTGGCACAACAAAAATAGGACAAACTAACATCGGGGCCTTCCCAATGCAATGGGAAGGACACACTTTACATAACATTTTGGTTATTTTTTTTTTAAGCTTGAATCTAACGATAAGGAAACCATCAGACAAAAGAAACAAAGCAATTGTGAAGGACAGTCTACAAAACAGCTGCCCTGGAATTCTTCAAAAATAGCAAAAGTATACACCTCCCACTGATTCTCCCACGAAAGAAGAAGGTACTGCTTTAGATTAGAGAAAGCTATGAAGGACTTCCCTGGTGGTCCAGTGGTTAAGACTCTGAACTCTCAATGCAGAGGGCCTGGGTTTGATCCTGAGTCAGGGAACTAAATCCCACATGCCACAACTAAGACTCAGTGTAGCCAAATAAATAAATATTAAAAAAAAAAGAATCTAATGAGATGTGACAACCAAATGCCATGCCTGAGCCTTGATTCTGGATCACAGACCATCTTCCCAAATTTAAAGGAATGACTGGGACAGTCTTGGGACAATTTAATACAGACTATAGATTATATAGCATTACCGTATAAATGTTAAATTTCTTGTGTGCAATAACGTGTCCCCCCGCCCTTTTTTTTTTTTTTAAGCTCTTAGTGCTTTCCTCTAGGGTAATTCTCCAACCTCTTGGTCTTAGGCTCCCTTTACAGATGGTGATTGCAGCCATGAAATTAAAAGACGCTTACTCCTTGGAAGGAAAGTTATGACCAACCTAGACAGCATATTCAAAAGCAGAGACATTACTTTGCCAACAAAGGTCCGTTTAGTCCAGGCTATGATTTTTACAGTGGTCATGTATGGATGTGAGAGTTGGACTGTGAAGAAGGCTGAGCACCGAAGAATTGATGCTTTTGAACTGTGGTGTTGGAGAAGACTCTTTCGAGTCCTTTGGACTGCAAGGACATCCAACCAGTCCATTCTGAAGGAGATCAGTCCTGGGTGTTCTTTGGAAGGAATGATGCTGAAGCTGAAACTCCAGTACTTTGGCCACCTCATGCGAACAGTTGACTCATTGGAAAATACCCTGATGCTGGGAGGGATTGGGGGCAGGAGGAGAAGGGGACAACAGAGGATGAGATGGCTGGATGGCATCACCCACTCGATGGATGTGAGTCTGAGTGAACTCCAGGAGTTGGTGATGGACAAGGAGGCCTGGCGTGCTGCAATTCATGGAGTCGCAAAGAGTTGAATACGACTGAGCGACTGCACTGAACTGAACTGAAATGAACACCCTGAGAAGTTGTTGAGAACTCCAAAGGGTGTTTGTTTACACAGATTATTTAAAACCCTATCTGGGGCTTCCCAGGCGGTGCAATGGTAAGGAATTCGCCTGCCAATGCAGGAGACTCAGATTCAATCTCTGGTCTGGGAAGATGCCCTGGAGGAGGAAATGGCAACCCACTCCAGTATTTTGCCTGGGAAATCCCATGGACAGAGGAGCCTGGCAGGCTACAGTTCATTGGATCACAAAGAGTTGGACGTGACTGAGCACACACACGAAAAGCTATTTACTAAATTAAAAGTTAAAACAAAATTTGAAATATGTTTATATATTCACTTAAAAATAACTACATTTTCCAAAATAAAAGAGTTAGTGAGGAGAGCTGTTTTGTGTACATTTTGCAACGCTCTTCATATCTGACTTCTCAGAAGTATTAGTAGCTGGATTCTCACGCCCGCTTCAGCATTCAGACGAGATCGGGCGCGTTCAGGGTGGTATGGCCGTAGACTGCTTCAGCATTCAGTCTGTTGCTGTATTTTGTTTTGGTTGAAGTGTTTCAAGAAAATCCAGCCTCACGCAGATATGCAGTTGGAAAAAAAGAGGAGTGTTTCAATAGCTTTTTCAGATGTTAGGATTCTTCTCCCCTCCTCCATGCTCTCATTATCAAACACCATTTGATTTTTAAAGATCAACAATACCAAAAACACAAAGTAGAATAAAAGAAAAGTTTTTTATAAATATAATTTAATTAAAGCTGTTTACAACTATTATCTCCCACAGGAGTTACACATGAATTTTAAAAGTATAAGAGGAATGGTCCAGCGGTTAAGACTCTGTGCTTCCACTGCAGGGGGCACGGGATTAGTCCCTGGTCCAGAAAGTTCCACTTGCCTCACAGAATGGCCAAGAGAAAAAGAGAGAGAGATGAGAGAGGCAGCACAAGTGGCACACAGGGTTAGACGAGCCAGCAGGGGTCTGTGGAACTTGAGGGTTCACTGCCACAGGAAGGAGGACCAGGCGTGAGTGGGTTTTTTTTAAGATTTACTTTGAATGAGAAAGTGGTAAGTAGCACAAGCAACTGAGAGTGTGCCCCTAACATGAGAGCTCTTCCCCTTCCCACTTCTCTCTCTCTGTGCTGTGCTCAGTTGTATCCCACTCTTTGCGACCCCACTGACTGTAGCCCACCATGCTCCTCTGTCCATGGGATTCTCCAGGCAAGAATCTTGGAGTGGGTTTCCATGCCCTCCTTCAGGGGATCTTCCCGATCCAGGAATTGAACCCACGTCCCTTGAGTCTCCTGCATTGGCAGATGGGTTCTTTGTCACCAGCACCACCTGGGAAGCCCTCCTACTCCTCACTCCAAGGTATAATTTTTTGGGGAAAACAAAATGTCCTATATCTAGTTAGTTGTGTTACCTACTATTACATCTCTAGTCTGTTTTCCTGCTGTTGCTGCTGCTAAGTCGCTTCAGTTGTGTCCGACTCTGTGCAACCCCACAGACGGCAGCCCAGCAGGCTGCCCCATCCCTGGGATTCTCCAGGCAAGAACACTGGAGTGGGTTGCCATTTCCTTCTCCAATGCATGAAAGTGAAAAGTGAAAGTGAAGTCGCTTAGTTGAGTCCGACTCTTAGCGACCCCATGGACTGCAGCCTACCAGGCTCCTCTGTCCATGGGATTTTCCAGGCAAGAGTACTGGAGTGGGGTGCCATTGCTTTCTCCGAGTCTGTTTTCCTACACTAAGCAATTCAGCAGGACCGAATGTCCTACAGTTTAACTAATTCTGACACGATCTACTTGCTGAAAGCATTAGATCCTTCAGATTAAGAGCTCAGATCTACAACACTGGTGCTTATCACCAGCCAGGGACATTTCAGTTGCATTTCTGACTCACCCACTAAAAACTGGGGATTTACATGACCCCTTCCTTGGGCCCCATAATTTCCTAGGACAACTCACAAAACACTGGAAAGGTTGATTCACAGTTCTCAGTTTATTTTAAAGGATGTATAAAGGCCTCAGATAAACAGCCAGATGAAGAGGTAATAGGGTGAGGTCCAAAGGGGTCCTGGGCACAGGAGATTCTGTCTCAGTGGACCTGAGATGCTCAAAAAGGATTACCTATGAATAACAGAAGGAAACTCCTATCTCTTAGGAAATTTCAACAGTTTTGTGAGCTCTGTGCCAGGAACTAGGGGCAAAGACCAAATATATTCTCTACCACAACTTTCTTATAAGGCAGGCATGGCATTGACTGATACCTGGCTTAAAGTCTAAAAATCATGCCCAGATAACACATGTAAGCATTTATAGTTTAGCAGATAAAACTTTCATTTCAGTTAAAATTGAACACGTGTCTGAACCATTGATCTTGATCAAGTTAGGGCCAATGACTGTGATTTGTTCACATCCCCACAGTCGTGGATCAGAAAATATTCTGATCAAATAATCTGCAAAGGAGATAACCTAGCTTCGAATCTATACTATAAAAGCAAAGAGACAATGATTTTCTGCTCAGTTATCACGTTTAGGATCTTTCCAAGGAATGTAATAGGACCCAGGAAGCACCTCTTGCTGTCTGTGCCAAAAGTTTCATGCACTGTCCTTGAGCACGGAAATGGTCAGCTGACCGGCTATATGCAGTCCACAGTGGTTCTCCCACAAACATCCACACAACTGTCACACAGCTCTTTTCATCCAGTGTGAAGCCATGATAAATGACTGCAAGAAGCATTATCACCTTTCGTTTCTTCATAAAAATCTGAATCCCTGTTATTGTTGTTCAGTTGCTAAGTTGTGTCCGATGCTTTTCAACCCCACGGATTGCCTCACACCAGGCTTCTGTGTCCTCCACTATCTCCCGGAGTTTGCTCAAATTCATGTCCATTGAGTCCATGATGCAATCTAACCATCTCATTCTCTGCCATCCCCTTTTTATTTTGCCCTCAATCTTTTCCAGCATGAGGGTCTTTTCCAATAAGTTGATTCTTCGCGTCCAGTGGCCAAAGTACTGGAGCTTCAGCTTCAGCATCAGGCCTTCCAATGAATACTCAGGCTTGATTTCCTATAAGATTAACTGGTTTGACCTCCTTGCAGTCCAAGGGACTCTCAAGAGTCTTCAGCACCACAATTCAAAAGCATCAAGTCTTCAGCACTCAGCCTTCTTTATGGTTCAACTCTCACATCTGTAAATGACTTGTGGAAAAAGCCCACAGCTTTGACTATACAGACCTTTGTCAGCAAAACGATGTCTCTGCTTTTTTAATATACTGTCTAGGTTTGTCATAGCTTTCTTTCCAAGGAGCAAGCACCTTTTAATTTCAAGGCTTGTAGTCACCATCTGAGTCCATGAGTCCTCTTTATCTCTTTCATAGTAGTATCCACTGCCATCCAAACTGTAGCAAATTTTACATCCTAGTGCAAATGCTCCCAGAAAAACATCTTTTCTTTTCACTATTTTAAAATGCATTAAAAAGTAGGCTTTTAATTTATTTGGCTTTTAATTTGATTTAAATTTATTTGGCTATGCAGGGTCTTAGTTGTGGCAGGTGGGCTCTTAGTTGGAGCATACAGGATCTAGTTCCCTAACTAGGGGTCAAACCCAGGCCCCCGGGGCTGGGAGCAAAGAGTCTTAAAAACTTGACCACCAAGGAAGTCCCAAAACATCTTAACCTTTTCTTCATAATCTGGAAGTTTACTTTTATGTATGGTTATTATGTCTATCTAGGAGTAGTTTCTCCTTATGATTTTTTTTTCTAATTCTGGATCATTCTCATATTTGTCAACTTCCAGTAAAGGACTCCAAGCTGGCACAGCTGCTGCAGGCTGGGCTTCAGGCCACAGGGATACCTCAGGTCATCTTGGGACTTGTCCATGTGCCAGATGTGCACCATGGTCTGGGCCTGGGGGGCTGCGGGGCTGCGCTTTCCACCATAGTGGGCATTGCAAGCACCAGGCGCTCTGTGACCTGCGTGGGCTGAGCTGGGCAGAGTCCCTGGTGGCCTCTTTTAGGGGGCATCCCAGTTTGGGCCACTGCCCAATCCTGGTTTGCCAGTCACTGAGACTGTGTAAGACCTGACTCAGGGTATTCACTTACAATAACAAAATGTATGAGTGATACCTTCTCAAAGGTTAATTGCAATGTGGATTCTGAAACCACACAAATGTGCTTTTCTCCTCTGTTACATTCAGACCTCTCACATTCAAATCCATTCTCTTTACCCATGCATGACTTTTTAACATCACGCATTGGTCATTTGGAAAATACTGGCTCAGTGAGTTATGCAGATCTTCCCAAAGTGGACACAGTTCCTTATACAACATGAAAAAAAAAATCACATTTGTTAATATCACTAATCTCACTAGAAACATTATTAAGAATTGGAAAGCTCTCAAGCTCAGGGTATCCACAAGTTTTCCAAAATTTTAGTTTTCCCTTGAAAGCTCCAGTTTAAACAAATTATTGGTAACAGACACTATAAGCTATTTTCTTGAAGTGACTGGTTCATTTCATTCATTTTTGAGAAAATACCTACCAGATACTTGTGTCTGAATGGCTTCTCTATCAGTTGTTCTTTCTAGTTAAAATGATGTTCTGTGAAGAAAGCAGCTGGTGCAGCTCACAACTTAAATAAAGCATTCCAGTTCTTTCTAAGTTCTTTTCTAGGAGACAACCATCTTACATGGGTCTGCAGCCCAAGTGCTTCGTATGCATTTCCATTTGTATTATTATGTATATTATATAGGACATTAGAAAGATGTATACCCAAGAGTTATGACCTAATCAAATAATTAATTTTTACTGCTTTATTAAGATCTTATTAATGGACTTAAAAAAAAAAAAAGAGTGCAAGGTGGTGAGAAATAAAATCATCATGGTTTGGTGCCTTTGTCATGACTCAGGCTAAGTTGTAAGCAGTTATCCCCACCGTTGCTTTTGCATCATTTGGGCAAATGTTAGCACAGTGAGAAATATAACTGACTTACTACTATGATCATAATTTAGATCTCATGGTCCCCCCCTTCCTCAGGGTCTGCGGACCATACCCTGAGAACCGTTGGCTGCTGCTAGGTTGCACCGTGTTTTAACCTCCACCTAACTTTACATTCATTGAGTTCTGAGCTTTCCTTCTCAGGTGTCCCCAGGAAGAGCCCAGCACCTGAGCTGGCGGCTTCCAGTCGGAGCCAGATCCGAGGGGGAGGTGAGGGGGCAGGTGGGGTGTGTGGGTGTGTGTAGGGGGGAGGGGTGGGGGTGGGGGGGGGCAGGGGAGGGATGGGGGGGCAGGGGGGTTGGGGTGGGGGTGGGGCCCCCCCCCCTCCGCAGGGCACTGCAGCTGTACCCGAGCTGCCCTCGCCCCTCTTTCCCTGACCTCACTTCCTCTTTCCCTCCCCTAGCCCCCTTAACTCTTTGCTTTCCCCCAAGTACGGAGGAAAAGCTTCAATTTAAAGAAAGCTGCCAGAGTGAATAATTCTGGGATAAGAGGCACGCTGCACAGCACATAAACTACTGTGACAATTTGTTTCAAAATTAAAAAGGCTCTAATTATCCATATCCATAGATATCTTTTTTAAAAAAAACAACAATTTATTATTTATTTATTTGGGCTGTGCTGGGTCTTGCGTGGGGCTTCTATTGTTGTGGAGCACAGGCTCTAGGCACTCTGGCTTAGCTGCTTTGCAGCCTGTGGGATCTTCCCAAGAACAGAGATCCATGGCGCCTCCCCGCATGGCCCCTGGACCACCAGGGAAGCTCTATCTATAGATATCTTGATTGTTCTTTTTCTGGTTTCATATTTTCTTGTTATGTAATTGTCAACCACCATAGAATTGTATAAAGTAAAAACTGAGAGTCTCTGACTATACCCCTCTCCCAGGCTGTCTTTGGTATCTGTGCCTCTAATTTTTCCCACATATGTATGTATAAGATAGGATGCATGTGTGCGTGCTAAGTCACTTTAGTCGTAGCCTGTCAGGCTCCTCTGTCCATGGGATATACCAGGCAAGAATGGGTTGCTGTACCTTCCTCCAGGGGATCTTCCCAACCCAGGGACTGAACCAGTACCACCTCAGTTCAGTTCAGTAGTTCAGTCCTGTCTGACTCTTTGCGACCCCATGGACTGCAGCACGCCAGGCCTCCCTGTCCATCACCAACTCCTGGAGCTTACTCAAACTCATGTCCATTGAGTCGGTGATGCCATCCAACCATCTTATCCTCTGTCGTCCCCTTTTCCTCCAGTACCATCTGGGAAGCCATAAAATAGGATATTTATCTGCAACTTTCTATTTTCACTTAATATGTCACAGTGCATTTTTCTATATCAGCAAATATCTACTTCATTCTTTCTTATTTGTTCATTTATTTATTCGGCTGTGAGGGTTTTAGTTGCAGTACTCGAGATCTTTAGTTGCGGCATGTGGGATCTTTTCATTCTTTTTTTTTAGTTGCAGCATGTGGGATCCAGTTCCCTCACCAGGGACTGAACCTTGGCCCCCTGCATTGGGAGTAAGGAGTCTCAGCCTCTGGACCAGCAGGGAAGTTCCCATTCTAAGCGTTTTATCTGCATGAATTTATTTAATCTTAAGAATCTGCCTACAATGCAGGAGGCACCCTGTAATGCAGAAGACCTGGGTTCAATCCTTGGGTCAGGAACATCCCCTGGAGAAGGAAATGGCAACCCACTCCAGTATTCTTGCCTGGTATATCCCATGGACAGAGGAGCTGGGAGGGCTACAGTCCATGGGGTAGCATGCTAAGTCGGACACGACTTAGTGACTAAACCACCCATAACTGCTGGGAGTAGGTACTGTTATTATCCCCATTTGCAGTTGAAGCAACTGAGGCTCAGATTTGAACAGGCAATGAGAGAATTATAACAAAAGATTTCTACAAACGGAGAAAACTTTATGCTCTGGGACTCTGTTACCAATAGAGTAATGAAGCCTCTGATTCTTTTTAATGCCTTTCAATCATTTCACCTTCCTTCAACTTTGGATCTCTGGTTTTATTAGGAATTTTGAGGATCAACGTAAGTAATCTAAGAGAAAATTTCATGAAATTAGTGTTTTTAAATCTTCCAAATTTGTTTCTGGACTCCGCCTGTTACTGTCCATAGATTTATTTTACAAAGCTAAGATCAGGGTAGTAGTTCCTGTTCTTTTTTTAGGAGGAGGGGTCTGTTTACCTTTCAATATGATTAAAGTGTAAATGAATGTTGTGCCCCTCCCCCTTATCCCCAAGGGACAGTGCAGGCTTGAGAACTTGAACTTGTACTTGGCCAACAAGGGTGAGTTGAGTCTGTCTATTGAGAGGGGGTGGTGGTGGTGGTGGTGGTGGCAGTGGAAAGAACCCACTTGATGGAAGGAAGGGACAGTGCAACTGCTCAGAGCCAAGGACTACTCAGGGGAATGGCTAAATCTAGGGTTTGTGTGGAGAGGGAATAGTAGAAGAGAAGGGTGGAGAGGTAAGTGAAGGTTATGAATTGCTATAAGCCCTTCAGATTTTATTGTATCAGGCGTGAAGAGCTACTTCCCTAATTTGAGTGGAGTGACTGCTCAGGCCTGTGCTTTAGGATGACGAGGCTGGAAGTGGCTGGCGGCGAGGGCAGATGGGAGGGGGAGTGAGCACAGACTACTGGCAGGGAAATCACTTTAGAGATGACCATAAATAGCTCTGCTATCAACACCTCCCCCACAACCCTCCCCCTTCCCATTTTCTGACTTCTAATAATGGCCTCACCATTCTCCCAGTGCCAGGGATGGAAGTCTGAGTCACTGTGCCTCCGCCCCCGTCCAGCAAGCTGCAATTCCTGCAGATGCCATCTCTAAACCGCCTCTGGTCTTGCTCCTTCTTGAGGGTCCTCCCTGGACCCCGAGTCGGGCCTGTCTCTGGTTCAGGCCTCCCTTCCCTAGGCCTGCTCCCCTACTCTCTGACATCCCCTCACTGCTGGGCCAGATGTTCCCAGATGTTACCCTTCTGCCAACAAACAGAACATGAAACAAACATAGGGTGAAACGAAACCCCTGTGGTGTCCACCTGGAGGAAGTACAAGGCCCTCACTCTCCTTGTCTGCCTGGTCAGCTTCCTCCCCGTCTTTTTTTCCTTCTTAATTTACTATTTATTTTGACTGTGATGGGTCTTTGTTGGTGCCTGGGCTTTTCCGCTAGTTGCAGAGAACAGGGGCTACTCTGTAGTTGTAGTGCGTGGGCTTCTCACTGCGGTGGCTTCCCTTGTTGCGGAGCGCGGGCTCTAGGGCATGTGGGTTTCAGTAGTTGCTACAGGTGGGCGTAGTGGTTTCCGTTCCCGGGCTCTAGAGCACAGGTTCAGTAGTTGTGGCACAAGGGCTTACTTGCTCTGCGGCTTGTGGGATCCTCCCAGACCAGGGATAGACTGGTGTCTTCTGCATTGGCAGGAAGGTTCTTTACTACTGAGCCACCAGAGAAGCCCCTCCCATGTCTTAAAGATCAGTGAGCACACATGTGATGGGTGTTTCTGCCCTGAGCTCACCAGGGTCTCCTCCAGCAGAGGTGATTTTCTGTTTGCCGGATGCCTGGTGTGTCATCCAAACTCCTCTTGGGACACTTTCCTGTTATGTTTGGTTTGTGCTTGATTTGTGGCTTCCTAAGGGTAAAGACTGAGTGACATGCATTTTTGTGCCTCCACCGGGAACTGTGGAGAATAGCAAAGAGATAAGAAAGCCTTCCTCAGTGATCAGTGCAAAGAAATAGAGGAAAACAATAGAATGGGAAAGACTAGCGATCTCTTCAAGAAAATTAGAGATACCAAGGGAACATTTCATGCAAAGATGGGCTCGATAAAGGACAGGAATGGTAGGGACCTAACAGAAGCAGATGATATTAAGAAGAGGTGGCAAGAATACACAGAACTGTGCAAAAAATATCTTCACGACGCAGATAATCACAATGGTGTGATCACTCATGTAGAGCCAGACATTCTGGAATGTGAAGTCAAGTGGGCCTTAGGAAGCATCACTAGGAACAAAGCTAGTGGGGGTGATGGAATTCCAGTTGACCTATTTCAAATCCTAAAAGATGATGCTGTGAAAGTGCTGCACTCAATATACCAGCAAATTTGGAAAACCCAGCAGTGGCCACAGGACTAGAAAAGGTCAGTTTTCATTCCAATCCCTAAGAAAGGCAATGCTAAAGAACACTCAGACTACTGCACAATTGCACTCATCTCACACACTAGTAAAGTAATGCTTTACTAGCTTTACCATAAACTTCCAGATGTTCAAGCTGGTTTTAGAAAAGGCAGAGGAACCAGAGATCAAATTGCCCACATCTGCTGGATCATTGAAAAAGCAAGAGAGTTCCAGAAAAACATCTATTTCTGCTTTATTGACTATGCCAAAGCCTTTGACTGTGTGGATCACAAAATTCTGAAAGAGAAGGGAATACCAGACCACCTGACCTGCCTCTTGAGAAATCTGTATGCAGGTCAGGAAGCAACACTTAGAACTGGACATGGAACAACAGACTGGTTCCAAAAAGGAAAAGGAGTACGTCAAGGCTGTATATTGTCACCCTGCTTATTTAACTTCTATGCAGAGTACATCATGAGAAACGCTGGACTGGAATCAATATGCCGGGAGAAATATCAATAACCTCAGATATGCAGCTGATACCACCCTTATGGCAGAAAATGAACTAAAGAGCCTCTTGATGAAAGTGAAAGAGGAGACTGAAAAAGTTGGCTTAAAGCTCAACATTCAGAAAACTAAGATCATGGCATCCAGTCCCATCATTTCATGCAAATAGATGGGGAAACAGTGGAAACAGTGACAGACTTCATTTTTTTAGGCTCCAAAATCACTGCAGATGGTGACTGCAGCCATGAAATTAAAAGACACTTACTCCTTGGAAGGAAAGTTATGACCAACCTCGACAGCATATTAAAAAGCAGAGACATTCCTTTGCCAACAATGGTCCATCTAGTCAAGGCTATGGTTTTTCTAGTAGTCATGTATGGATGTGAGAATTGGACTACAAAGAAAGCTGAGCACTGAAGAATTGCTTTTGAACTGTGGTATTGGAAAAGACTCTTGAGAGTCCCTTGGACTGCAAGGAGATCCAACCAGTCCATCCTAAAGGAGATCAGTCCTGAGTGTTCATTGGAAGGACTGATGTTGAAGCTGAAACTCCAATACTTTGGCCACCTGATGCAAAGAGGTGACTCTTTTGAAAAGACCCTGACGCTGGGAAAGATTGAAGGCAGGAGAAGGGGACGACAGAGGATGAGATGGTTGGATGGTATCATTGACTCAATGGACATGAGTTTGAGCAGACTCCGGGAGTTGGTGATGGATAAGGAGGCCTGGTGTGCTGCAGCCCATGGGGTTGCAAAGAGCTGGACACGACTGTGCGACTGAACTGAACTGAGCAGGGAATCTGCACATGACCTAGACTCAACAACTTAGTTGAAGTTGACTGAAAATGTGCAAGGGTGGGAGTTTCCAATTCTGCTGACCCCAAACTGGAGGATCTAAGCACCTTTCCTTGAAACATCATCTTTCTCTGAGGTGGCTTCAAGGCTAGTAGTTATCACCACCAAAAATTCCAAACAAGTACAATAAATAGGGACTCTGGTTCCTTCTCTTTTTCCTTAAAAGAATGATGGACTCTTAGCCAGGTATATGGATGTGAACTGGCTTCCCTGGTGGTTCAGACAGTAAAGAAGTTACCTGTAATGCGGGAGACCCAGGTTTGATCCCTGAGAAGGAATGACTACCCACTCCAGTATTCTTCCCTGGAGAATTCCATGGACAGAGGAGCCTAGCAAACAAAATGCATATCACTCAGTCTTTACCCTCAGGGTCACAAAGAGTCGGACATGACTGACACTTCACTTTCATGCGTATGAACCAGAGTTCTGCTACTTCCCAGCTGTGTCTTTTTGAGCAAGTGTTCTAACCTCTCTGAACCAATGGAGCTGACACCAACCGCCTCACCAAATGATACTGGATGGACAAGGCTGCCATAGAGCTGGAGCCCTGGGAGGTGGGGCAGTGAGAAGAGTTTAATCGGAAGATTTTGCCTTGATTATCCCGGGCTGCTGCTGTGCTTGCAAAGGACCCATATGTTCCCACCCTGATCCCTCTACAGGTAAGGGCCAGACTCTGGAATACGCTGAGACTCTAGTACTGCCTCTTGCCAGGTCTCAATACCCTGGTCCACAATATAAAGAAACAATATGTGGAGGGCAATTTCTTTATAACCATTTCAGATGTGGCAGTACAGGTAAGTTGTACATAACAGAATCTGATCTTTTGAGCCAAAAGGAGGCTGGGGGGGAGGGCATTCTCCCAGTTTATAGGTATAAACAGTGAGGCCTTTGTACCTGATGATACTAGGATGGCATGAAAGCCAAATACCAGAGGCTTCCACGGTCTCTGCTTGTGGGTTTTTGTTTTTTTCTTTTCTTTTTTCTACTTGGGTTTTGAGCAAGAGAATTGGGAACAAAATGAAAGGGATGATGGGTTATTCTGGGACATGCTGGCTCAAGATCAGGCCTCTGAATAAGGCCTTAGACTTTGGGGGGGCCCCCAAACAGCCCCGCTTTGGGCCCAATCTACTAGATCTCTGGGCCAAAGCGGTAGCTCTGCCTGGCTGAGGCAGGGAGAAGGAAACTTTGAAGTCAGTAATTCAAGGTCACTTTGCTGGCCCAGCTCCATCTGGCAATGTTGACTCTGAGGCAATGAAGGGGAGAGCTGGGAACACAGGGCAGAAAGAGGTGGCTAGCATTGGAGGGAGCTGGTGTAACTGGGAAAGTGGGGGGCTGGCCTCAGATGTTTCTAAATAAAACCCAGCCCCAGCTGAGACTTTGGTTGTTTATGGCAGAACCGACCAGTATTGTCTTTTGTATGAACAGGCAAAAACGTGCCTGGTAGATTATTCAGCCAGGCTGCCTGAGTACTGCCTGATAAGCATCGGTGGTTGTACAGGGTGTGTCAAGGCTTTAACATATGTTTTTTCACCCAAGTCTTCTGGCAGCCCTGTTACTGTTATCGTTCCCCTCTCGGAAGGGAGGGTACAGACTCTGGCTACGCTGAATGACTTCGAGGACTAGCAGCTTGACCTGCTGAAGCAGTGGGACTCCAGTTCTTGAGTCGGGTCAGTCTACCTAACGCGTAGGAGGATCTGAGAGCGAATCTGAGAAGACCCGAGGTGGCCATGATTTTAGTTCAAGAACGCGGAACCCGCACTGGTTTAATGCGCCCGGAAATTTCAGCCCAGCCAATGCGAAGGATGCAGTTGTTTGTTCAAATTTGCCTTTTTGGGCTTAAGCTGATGCGTCAGCAATTGACACTCTGGTTTAAATAGGGCATCCTGGAATGAGAGTTATTCCTCGCTAACGGGTCCCCCAATCCTCCAGCTCCCATCCCCTGCTCCCGGGTGCCAGTCGGTCTCAGCGTGTTCCAGGGTCTGGCCTTTACCTGTAGAGGGATCACGGTCTCACTCGCCTCTCGCTCCCGTGGAGCCGAGCCTCCTCCGGTGCCCAGGGAACCGCGCGGGGTGCGGGGGCGGAGCCTCGGCTGGTGCAGGGCCGGGGGAGGAGTCCCCCAGGCCGGACTCCGCCTCCTCCCGGTGAGGCCCAATAGGGTGGCGGCCCCGGCAGCCCCGCCCCGGCCCTGCCCGCGCGGCCCGCGCTTCGCAGGCCTTCGCAGCCCGCCGCCAGGCAGCAGCCGGCGCTCGGATCTCGCCTACCCGGGTTCCTTCGTTCGCTCATCCGCCAGTCCGACCGCCCACCCGCTCGGGATGGCTGGTTACCTGCGAGTCGTACGCTCGCTCTGCAGAGCCTCTGGCTCCGGGTCGGCCTGGGCGCCAGCAGCCTTGACAGCCCCCAACTTGCAAGAGCAGCCGCGGCGCCACTGTGAGTGCCACGAGGAGGGTCCGGGCGGGGTGCGCGCCCGGCACCGCGACGTGGCGGCCTTCCGGGCGGGGACCAGCGAGCGCGACCCGGGACGCCCGCGGGCCGGGGACGGCGGGGTAGAGCACACAAAGAGCCGGCGCACGGGGGCTTGCTCCCTTGCCCCACCTTCCAGGCTGTGCCAGTCGCAGGGGTGGGGACTTGAAGAAAGCTGGCAACTGGTAGCCCGGGGCGATCTCGGCCCTTGCAGCCCTGTGCCCCCAGATTTTCCCGCAGGGGGTTCTGGGGGTATCCCGGGCTCAGAGGGTATCCTGCCCGCCCTGCGCTCCTGGAGGGAGACAAAGCAACCGAGTGCGTGCCGGAGCGCCTGGCCCGTTCCCCAGCGAGAGGGAGGGTCTCGGCGCGGTCCCCGATCAGACAAAGGAGGGGAGGGAGGAGGCAGCCACTTCCCCTTCCTTCTCACCCTGGGCGCTAGGTAACCCCTGCTCGCTGTCAGGCACTCGTCGGCTATTTTTGGAGCCTTTTAGGCTACAGCTGGAGGAGCGTCCTTTTTATTTTCGCTTTGTTTGGACGCCCCCGTTCTCCTTGCCGACGCACTTGAAGCTCCATCCTGGGGCCTGTCCTTGGCTTGACCGGCCTCTTCTCGCCAGCCGGCTCCCGCGCCACTCCTGGGCCCTGCCCAGCTCACCCGACCAGGAGACCTGGCAACCGAACCAAAATGTCACTTTTCCAAATCGTGCGTCATAACTTCTGTGGTACCCTTAGTCCACTGCTTCGGAGAGACGGCAGTAGTCTTTTTTTTTTTTTTGGCCTTGCCAGGTCTTCGTTTCGGCATATGGGATCTAGTTCCCTTATTCGGGATCGAACTGGGGCCCCCTGTATTTGGAGCACGGAGTCGTAGCCACTGGACCACCAAGGAAGTCCCGAAACGACAGTAGTCTTGATAAGTAGGGCGTCCAGGGACGGGGGAGCCTGGTGGGCGGCCGTCTGTGGGGTCTCACAGAGTCGGACAACACTGAAGTGACTTAGCAGCAGCAGCAGCAGCCTGAACTTCCATTACCAAGGCAGGCTTGCCCCTCTGACATTGGTCTGCCCCCTGGCTGTCCATCGCAGGCTGCAAAAGGCAGGGAACAATGTGGGTCCCTTGGCCCTGGCTACTGCCTGTTGCCATGGAAACCCCTCTCCTGCCTGGCCCGCAGCCCCTTGGAGTGAGGACAAGGGGGTGGGGCCCAGGCAACTTGGTCTTACTGCTGGAGTAGGTAATCTTTAACCTAGTGTGGGAGCAGCTGACCAGAACCCAGAAAGGCCCCGGCCCTCTCCTTTCAAGGAGAAAGGGGCATTTCTGTTTTTGTATACTCATGGAATTTGTCTTTAAGGAGCCAGCCCTGCAACTCAAGGTTCCATGGGTCCCCAGACCCCAGACAAAGTTTCCCATATGGCACCACCTTCAGCAAAATATGGCAGGAGTTAGATACATTCGCCACTTCTCCCTTTTATTTTTTCTTCTGCACATATGGTAAAAAACAAAATTAAATTAAAAAAAAAAAAACCACATAAACAAGAAAACAGAGCCCCTTTGGGGGCCTGAATTTTGGTAACATGTAAAAAGAGCAGCCAGTGGCAGGTCCTTTCAGAAGCCCCTAAGAGGGGTTTAGTTATTAATGAGGAGAAAGCCTGGTGTTTGAGTTGGACATGCATGCGACCGTACAGTTGTGACCTCTGCTAGCTTGTTACTTGGCAACACTGCTGGAGACAGAATACTTGGCATTCCCCTTGATGACAAGAAAAGAATATGCTTTGGCTAAAATACTCTTGTGTTTTTGCTGCCGGGTAATTCCCACACGTGTCTCTTTCTAGTTTTGCAACTCACAGGCCTCCTGCTGGTGGTGGTTTTGATAAGTTCGCCTGGGGAAGTGAGGGTGGGCTCTTCTCAACCGCTCAGCGGGAACTTTATCTGGCCTTCCTTCGCTCCGCTCCTAGCCTTGGAACTTCTTAATTTCCTCACCCCCCTGTTCCTCAACTTTTCAGATCTCCATGACCTGCTTCAGATCTTGGTGACTTGTTTACCCTTTTAGATTTCAGAGGAAATTATTTAACAATTGTTCGAAGTTGTGCAGACCTATCAGTAGTGTTCTTACGTGTTCTCCACTGAGCCTTGTTTCAGCTGCATCAGATAAGACCATAGCTACCCCATCAGACGTGGCGCTGCTGCTGCTGCTGCTAAGTCGCTTCAGTCGTGTCCAACTCTTAGCGACCCCATGGACTGCGCCCGCCAGGTTCCTCCATCCATGGGATTTTCCAGGCAAGAGTACTGGAGTGGGGTGCCATTGCCTTCTCCGCAGATGTGGCGCTAGGGGTAAAGAAACCGTCTGCCAATGCAGGAGACATAAGAGATGCAGGTTGAGTCCCGAGTTGGGAAGCTCCCCTGGAGAAGGGCATGGCAGCCCACTCCAGTATTCTTCCCTGGAGAATCCCATGGACAGAAGAGCCTGACATTCATAAGGTTGCAAAGAGTTGGACACACTGAAGCGACTTAGCATGCACGTACCCCATCCGGGGTGTTTTGGGTGGTCATGTTTCGGCCCTGTAGGTTTTAAAGAAAAACTTCTGGAAGGGCCTGGGGCCTGTCCCCCAGATCCTTTATGGAAAGCTGAGGCCTCTTTTACTGATTCCAGGATGGGGTGTTGGAAATTGCTCTCTGATTACAGGAAGTCAGCCTTGTGACTTGCTCTGGAGTTTACACTTCTGTAAACCCATGTTTAAAATGCCAACAGATGGCAAATATTAACGCGATAAATTGTGAGCTACTCCAGCCCGTTACCTGGCCACCCAAGTACATTCGTGATGGTCTGGTGCCATTTCGTGGTGAGAACTCACCGGCCTCTGTGTGGTAAGGCATCCCGGGATGGGGGAGGGGATGGAGTAACTTTCTGACCAAAGAGTAGGTTATGACAGGGCAGCCCTGACCAGACTGAACTGACCGTAGCTTGACATTCATTCATGGACTTCAGCAAATATTGTGCTTCTACTATGTGCCAGGCACTGTGCCAGGGACACTCTGGGGACAGAGCTGGGCATAAGGGACAAAGACTTATGGAGCTTAAATCCTAATGTGAGGAAGGACAGTAGACAAGGTCGAAGTTGGCTAGTGTGATGTACGTGACAAGAGCCAAGGAGAACAAATAAGGCAGAAAGATGCGGGCGAAGGTCTGGGTAGGGCTGCCAGGTAAGACCCCAGTGAATGAAGGATAGTAAGTCTCCTATACGACCTAGTTCTGTTCCTAAGACCCATTTGTTCGTAAGTCCAACAAAGTTAGCTTAGGTACCCAGCTAACACAATGGGCTATTTAGTACTGTACTGTGATAGGTTTATAATACTTTTCACATGAATGGTCCATAAAAAAATAAAGAAAACATTTTTAATTGTACAGAACAGTGCCTTGAAAAGTACAGGAGTACAGTACAACACTGGCACACAGGTGCTGGCATCGAGTGAACAGGCACGAAGAGTTACTGAGTGGAGGTGGGAGACGGTAGAGCGGAAGGGTCGTCAGCAACATGAGACGGAGGGCAAGAGACGGAGGGCAAGCTGCGGTGTCGCTCACGCCGGATGCTGGTGGCACGGGTTCCGGTTCCTTGCTGGAACCAGATGCATGTTCGAATCTTTGAAAGTCTGCATCTTGAAAGTTCATACGTAGGGGACTTACTGTACTGAGGGAATAAGGGAATGAAAACAGGCCGTTTAGTGTTCAGGGGAAGAGGGAATGCTGATGCCAAGGCCATGATGCAGGAGGGTACCTTTGCTTGTTGGAGAAGCAGAAAGTCAGGCTGGCTCAGAGCGTGCGATGGGAGATGAGATCAGGCTGTGGGGGTTGGGGGGGCTTGTAGGCCACTTTGGAGGATTTTGGCCTTTTCTGAGTGAAAGAGGAGGCTTTTCAGGGCTTTGAGAGGAGTGTAACTTGATTTACATTTTAACAGGACCGTTGCTAGCATCAGGGACCTGGTAGGAGGGTTGCTTGGACCTTGGTGGCAGTTGGATTCTGGGCTTATTTTGTAGGAAGAGCCTGTAGAATGTTTGTGATGGTTTGGACGTAGATGCAAGAGAAAGGCAGGCGTGAAGGAGGACACCAAAGAAAATGCTAGAGCCTCTTCTGGAATTGCTGCCCAGCCTTCTTGAACCCTCAGGAATTGGGGGCTTCCCCCCACATTCTACTAGGTCTCTCTGCTGACAGGAGCGTGGGTGGGAATGTGGTGCAACCAGTCACATAGACAGAGGCGGGTGAGGGGTGCCTGTCACGGGAGGGCCCTTTAGCTCAGAAGCTAGATCTCTTTACTTGAGCAGCAAGTAGATCCTGAAACCCGGGCTGGGTTTTGAAATCCTTACTCCATGTTCCCTGGCTGGGAGTTGGCCTAACGGACCTCTTGGGACTGGTGTAATTCCATCCTACACTCGGCCCAAGAGGATAGTATTTGTGCAGTGGGTCATCTGAAGATTTCATGGTGACTGTTACTTGGATTTCAGGTCACCTGTCACCACCTGTCTCCCAGAGAGAGGCAGATGGTGGGGTTGTCTCCACCATAGTGGCTAAACAATAGGCAAGCTTTCAAACTCAGATGCCTTGGGGTGCTCTGGAGGGCACATGGCAGGGCTCGGACAGAGGGAGAGGCTGACCTCTATCAGCCTGTCCTTCATCCTTGCTGTGGGCGAGCAGGGGCTCAGTGGGATGAAGTGACTCCTTCTTTAAGAAGGACTGGATTTTTATGTATAATCTTTTTTTTTTTTTTAAACTGGTTTAAACTGGTTTAAAAAGCATTTTTTAATTTCCTATTTTTTTACGGTGGTAAAACTGCACAAGAAAAACTTCCACCTTAACCATTTTCATGTGTGCAGTTCAGCGGAGTAAAATACACTCACCTCGTTGTTCAGCAGTCTCCACAGCTTTTTCATCTTGCAAAACTGGAGCTCAGTACCCATTAAACAACTCTGCTTCCTTTCCTCCCCGCCCCCGCCCCTGGTAACCACCATTCTACTTTCTGTTTCTGTAATTCTGACCACTCTAGGTACCTCATGTAAGTAGAATCGGACAATATTTGTGTTTTGTGTGACTGTCTTGCTTCACTTAGCAGGATGTCCTCAAGTGTTTTCCACGTTTAGCACGTGTCAGCATTCCTTCCTTTTTAAGGCTGAATAGGCTTTCGTTGTCTATATATAGCACATTTTAAAAAATATTCAGATTAAAATGTATTGTTCTTCTGAGTCAGGTATAGGAATTGTGAAAAGCTTGGGTGATATAGTTATTAAATCCTTACATACTTAATACTATTTCTAATTTATTATGAGTTACTTCCCAAAAATGTTAGTCACAGCTGAATTGAAAAAGTATTTGAGTACTACATAAAGTTTCCATGCTATGCTAAGTCACTTCAGTCGTGTCCGACTCTGTGTGACCCCGTGGATTGCAGCCTAACAGGCTCCTCTGTCCATGGGATTTTCCAGGCAAGAGTACTGGAGTGGGGTGCCATTGTCTTCTCCGAAAGTTTCCATAGGAGCAGGCATATAAGGCTTTGTCATATACTTATGGAGAATTGTTGTAGGTGTTACAGTTTATGAGGTCCCCAGTTTGACTTAATGGGTTGAATAAGTCTCTGCTACTAGCTGCATTGTAATTTCCAAAAGTAATAATGCATGTAATTAGAAATAAAATAAGAAAAACTTTTTTTTTAAACTTTTTATTTTGTATTGGGATATAGCCGATTGATGGTGTTGTTTAGATTCCACATATAAGGGATGTCATACGATGTTTTTCTTTCTCTGTCTGACTTGCTTCACTCAGTATGACACTGTCTAGGTACATCCATGTTGCTGCAAATTATTTCATTCTTTTTAATGGCTGAGTAATATTCCATTGTATATATGTACCACATCTTCTTTATCCATTCCAATAGAGAAGCTTTTTAAATTAAAGATCTTCTTCTCAAAAACAAATAAGTTATTTGGGAAAGGTGGTGATGTTGTTTATATAAGTATACCACATTGTAAGTCTGATCCAAAGGGAATTTACCATTGTGGAATTTGAAACAAAAGAACAAGTGGCAAAGGCTATTGAGGTAGGGCCAGATCCATCCCCGAAACTTGGAAGCGCTTCCTTTTTTAGTTTGAAAGCAAGTACATCCATGTTTAAGTTGTGTGGGGCCCAGTTTTGGAAAAAACTCAGAATCATGAACATAGTTTAACTTTTTGGTGAAAAGTTTTTTCTTAAACATCCTGGATTAGTTTCCAAAAGGTTCTTTTCTCATCTTGAATGTTCATATCACACTTTATTTCTCCATTCATCTGTTGATGGACACTTGGGTTGCTTCCACCTCTTGGCTATTGTGAATAATTCTGTTGTAAACATGGTTACACAGATAACTTTTTGAGACCCGGCTTTTAGTTATTTAATCAATTTTTTGAGGAACCGTCATACTGGTTCCCATAGTGGCCCCACCATTTTCTATTCTCACTAGCAATGTACAGGGGTTCCAATTTCCATCCTCATCAACACTTGTTACTTTATGGCTTTTGTTTTTGTTTTGATAGTAGCTGTCTTAAGGGGTGTGAGGTGGTGTCTCATTGTGGTTTTGGTTTGCATTTCCCTAATGATTAGTGATGTTGAACATATTTGTATGAGCTTATTGACGGTTTTTTGAGAAATAGCTATTCAAGTCCTTTGCCCCTTTATTAATCAGGTTTGTTGTTGTTGAAAGGGCCTGTTTTTTTAAGCCTTGGTCACCAAACAGCATTAAAAAAAAAAAGGAAAAAAAAAAAAAAAAGACCCACTACAAAATGACCCACCCCACAAACAAAATGAGCCACAAACAAACAAGAAGACCCACCCCACAAACAAAATAAGCCTCTGCTGCTGTGGCTCACACCTCCGATCCCTGTTCCCAGCTCCTTTGGGCAGTTGCTTTGAGGAAGGCTGACACTTGACTTTGATAATAATGCCTCTTGCTCTCTCTGTTATCAATGGTGATAGTGATAGGGTTAGTCACTCAGTCGTGTCCGACTCTTTGTGACCCCATGGACTGTAGCCCGCCAGGCTCCTCTGTCCATGGGATTCTCCAGGCAAGAATACTGGAGTGGGTTGCCTTTCCCTTCTCCAGGGGATCTTCCCAACTCAGGGATTGAACCTGGGTCTCCTGTATGACGGGTGGATTCTTTACCATCTGAGTCGGTTTTCCTTCCCCCCCTCATTCTTTAAGGGTGGGCACTGCTGTGTTGAGGTGTTTCAGGAAAGGCCATTTACCCTCGACACCTGGTTGTAAATAAGCGGGCCCTGTGGTCTCTGAGGGTTTGACATTTGCATACACAGCTGGGAGGGCTGCCTGCTGTGGTCTTGACATTGAACTCCCCCACTGAGGTGTGGTGTCCACAGGCTGCTGTGCCTGAAGCTTAGAGCTTGAGTGGAGCCCAAGCTGAGGCTGAAACCTTTAGGACTGGCCCCAAATGGACCTCTCCTTAGGGATTTGGATTATGGTAGCCTTAGTACATTTAAAGGTCTTCCCCTGGTAGCTCAGCAGTGAAGGTTCCACCTGTCAAGAAAGAGACGGGGGTTCGATCCCTGGGTCAGGAAGATCCTCTGGAGAAGGAAATGGCAACCTGTTCCAGTGTTCTAGCCTGGAGAATTCCATGCATGGACAAAGGAGCCTGGCAGGCAACAGTCCATGGGGTCCCAAAGTGTTGGACATGACTGGGCAACTTAACAGCAAGTACATTAAAAGAAATTGATGGCTCTCATCACATTAACTCATAGAAGATGCATCTGAAAATTAAGCGAGCTAGCTCTACAACAGCCCAACAGGTCCAACAGGTTTCTGCAGGGCCACTCCTGCTTTAGACCAGACTTGCTGAAGGTCCAAAGTCCCCACTGCACCTTGGGAGGAGCTGGAGCAGTGCCAGCCGTGTTCCATCTTGTTCCCTGGGGGAAGAAGTATTTGGAGCCTGTGTTTGCTTTCTGCTTCTCTCCGTCTGGCCCACAGGGGCATCCAGAGGCTATGCTTGAGCCAAGGCCCTGGGATCTATCCTGACCCTGACACAAGCCATGCTCCCTGGGTCTCATTTTTCTTCCTTTTTAGATTAAAAAAAAAAAATCTGTTTGCACATCTTTGGAGAGTGAGTCATCCGGCTACACATAATTCACTTGCTGCTTCTGCAGGAGGGGGAGCGAATGCTGGGCAGTGGGACCTGGCTGACACGCCTCCCTGCGTGGTGAAGCGTGGGTCTGGCCAGGAGGAGAAGGGCTCTCCCACCGACCTCCTCTTCTCACGGCTGTGATATGCTGTGCGTGTGTCTGGTTCTAGATGCCGACAAGAGGATCAAGGTGGCGAAGCCAGTGGTGGAGATGGACGGCGATGAGATGACCCGTATTATCTGGCAGTTCATCAAAGAGAAGGTAGTTCCCTCCCAAAGTGGGCGGCCTTGCACATGGCCGGCTGGGCTCAGTGATCAGTCCCAGCTCCTGTCTCCTGAGCCCTGCTTCAGGTCCCCGGGATTCACCCATCACCCTGGTGGGCAGGAGCAACCCTATTTGTCTCCTTCCACCCACCCTTCTGTCATGTCCAGACCACTCATGGGCCTTGTTATTTTATTTATTTTTAAAATATTTATTTATTTGGCTGCATTGGGTCTTAGTTGTGGCTCTCAGGCTCAGTTCCACAGCATGTGGGATCTTATTTCCCAGACCGGGGATTGAACCCACATCCTCTGAATTGGAAGGCAGGTTCTCAACCACTGGATCACCGGGGGAGTCCCTGCTCTTATTATTTTTTAAAATACTTCTTTTTTTGGCTGTGTCAGGTCTTCACTGTATCATGGGGGAATTTTTTGTTTCGGCCTATGGACTTTAGCCGTGATGCAGTCTCAATAGTCATGGTGCGTGGACTTAGATCAGGCACGGGACTGTCCTCAGCCATCTTTGTCTTGTACCAAGGTTAAAGCATTTTAAAGAATGTGATTAAACATAATCGCATATCATGTCTTTTTTTTGGCTAAATTAAGCTTTTGTTTTACTCTTCAGATTAATTAACACATATATACAGATACAGGAAATATAAGAAACACACTGGAGGAATTCAATCTGTGTTGCAGATTGCATATTTATCTCCTTTCAGAGAGCTGGCACAGGTTGACTTATCCTTTAGGAGTTTCTTTTTTGTTTTTAATTTATTTTTTATTGAAGTACAGTTGAGTATGTTGTCTTGATCCACTGCGTTCCGATGCACTCCCTTGAGGGAGTGAAAGATGAGCAGGGATCATGAACCTTTCCTTAGCGGTCTGGGGATGTCATCGTGAGTCGTGGCGTGGTGTCTGTTGGGGACAGTGATGTGTTTGAGCCACCACTGCAGGTGGTTCCCAGGGTGGCTGCTTGACTGCTCCAGAGTCTCTGTGGGCTGGGTCTGCCCAGGGGAATACACGGTCCATGTGAAGACCCCCGCCTTGTGTGTCTGTCCCCAAGAACAAGGTTGAGAATTGCCGCTTCTGAATGGGGAAGGAGAGGGAACCCGCTGTTCGGAGAACTCTAGATGTGTTTGGAGTGGGGTTTGGCTGAGTTGATGGGCCACCACGGGGGATCGGTGGTGTTTTATGTGGTCCACGCTGGGGAAGAGCCCTCCAAGGGGCTTCAGCCTGATCTGCCAGCCTCTCTCCAGAGCCCCAGCTTCCTGCCAGCTTTGGCCAGCCCTCCAGAAGTCTTTCTTCTTCCCCTTCCACACGGGGTGAACCCAGGTGCCCCTGAATCCCAGTCAATCTGGGCTGATGCCTGGCCCTGGCTGTCTGTTTCTAGCTCATCCTGCCCCACGTGGACGTCCAGCTCAAGTATTTCGACCTGGGGCTCCCGAACCGTGACCAGACCAATGATCAGGTCACCATCGACTCTGCGTTGGCCACCCAGAAGTACAGTGTGGCTGTGAAGTGTGCCACCATCACCCCCGACGAGGCCCGTGTGGAAGGTGCGAGGGGGTGGGGGTGGGGCAGCTGGGACGGTGGGGGTGGGGACAAGGAGTTGGAGGGTCGCTGTCTTAGGCTGAGCCTGGCGGGTGGGGCTGGAAGCACAGCGTCTGGACTGAGGCTGTGTGTTGCCAGGTTCGTCAGGCTGGGTTCCGCCCAGCGTGAAGCGGCAGTGATACGGCTGACAGAGCGCTCACCGTGTGCCAGCTACTGTTCTGGGCACTTTACACACAACATGCATTTAAGTCTCACAACAAGCCAAAAGGCCAGGGGTTTTATCAACGGTTTCGTTTTATGAGCTCTTGCCTGAGGTGACACAGCTGGATCTTGAAGCTAAGAAATCTGATTCAGGAGCGCCCATGGCCACTCTCGACTCTGCTGCTTCCCCAGGGTGGTTTTTAGGAGCCCCCTTCTAGCTACATTCCCGCTTAGGGTTCAAATCCTGGTCGGAAGGTTTGGGCTGCAGTGGGGCCACTTCCTCTTTGTCCTCATAGAGTTCAAGCTGAAGAAGATGTGGAAGAGCCCCAATGGAACCATCCGGAACATCCTCGGGGGAACGGTCTTCCGGGAGCCCATCATCTGTAAGAACATCCCGCGTCTCGTCCCTGGCTGGACCAAGCCCATCACCATTGGCAGGCATGCCCACGGCGACCAGGTTGGCCCCGGTGGGAGTGGGGCTCCGAGGGCCTGGGACAACCTGCCCCCAGCTGGAGCCCTGGGCCTGAGCCATCTTCTCGTCTCTGCAGTACAAAGCCACAGACTTTGTGGTTGACCGGGCTGGCACATTCAAGGTGGTCTTCACCCCGAAGGATGGCAGCGGCCCTAAGGAATGGGAGGTGTACAACTTTCCTGCTGGTGGCGTGGGCATGGGCATGTATAACACGGATGAGGTGAGCAGCGGCGCCTGGGCTCCCTCCCCCACCCATGTCTCTGTCTCCGGCCACATCGGGTTGGTGGTTCTGACTCTTCCTGTGTCGGTGGCCTGAAGGTCTGAGGCCTGAGAGCAAATGCATCTTTAAGTGTATTCAGGGGGCCCTATGGTACGCCTAGCATCCTGTGCTCATTCTCGGGTGCGTCTTGGGGCATATTGGTTGTCAGCTCTTGGTTTACAGCAAACTGGGTAAGTGCTTCTTTCCCTCCCTACCCCCATTTCTTGGCTTTCCTTTCCTCTGTGGTTGGCCTCATTCTTAGGCCGTGAAGAAATGGCCAACACTGGCTCCGGGCTTATCCCTGCCAACCTGGCTATCCTGGCAGAAAAGAGCCTTTTTGGCTCCTGGTTCCAGCAAAAGTAGATGGCTTGGGTCACATGGCCATCTCCCAGCCAATCGTGAAGGCCCAGGGGAGGAAGGGCTCTGACTGGATAAACCCGGGACACAGGAAAGACAAGTAGGTGGGCTGAGGGCATGGCCCCACCCTAGCCATATGGTTTTGGAAATGGGGAAGGTGATAGCTTTTCCAAGTAAAGCTGGGCGTCTGCTTTCTCCCAGAAATTGGGAGTAGGGTGCTGGGCCAGCAGCAACAGCAGATGCTCACTCCAGGAAAATAAAAAGTGAAAGTGTTCGTCGCTCAGTCGTGTCTAACTCTCCATGTCTGTAGCCCGCCAGGCTCCTCTGTCCACGGAATCCTCACTCCAGAGGGCTGGGTGAACCCTGACTGCCTGGGTCGAGTGCGGGGAGGGGACTGCTGTTCCCAGGGCTGGGCCTGCCTGGGGGACCACTCCAGGGACCTCTCTCTCCCTGCAGTCCATCTCAGGTTTTGCACACAGCTGCTTCCAGTATGCCATCCAGAAGAAGTGGCCACTCTACATGAGCACCAAGAACACCATCCTGAAAGCTTACGACGGGCGCTTCAAGGACATCTTCCAGGCCATCTTTGAGAAGTAATGGCTTCTCCCTTTACTGTTTCCCAGGGAGTCCATGACCCTCCTTCCTGGTCCGCTCAGTCTTACCCACCCGGGGAAGCTGTCCTAGTGTGTCTGTCTTGGCCCTGAGACTCAGGGAGGGATTCCCCAACCTGTCAGCCTCCTGCCCTTTCCTCACCACAAGCCCTTTTGCTCCCAGGCACTACAAGACTGAGTTCGACAAACATAAGATCTGGTACGAGCACCGGCTCATTGATGACATGGTGGCTCAGGTCCTCAAGTCCTCAGGCGGCTTTGTGTGGGCCTGCAAGAACTACGATGGAGACGTGCAGTCGGACATCCTGGCCCAGGGTACGCGCCCCGCGGGGATGGGGTGGACCGTCGTTTTTCCCTTGCTGGGAGAGAGGGTGGGCCGGGAGTCGGTGCGCTGGTTTGCACACCCTTTTGGGAGGAAACTGCTCCAGTGGAGCAGCTGGACTGGGGCTTGCCTGCTCATCACAGGGTCTGCTGTAGACACATGGACCAGGCGCTCTCTGGTGTCTGAGTGAGGAAGGGTCATCTGTTATGTTTGGACTGGGTTATTGCTAAGGCTGCTGTTCCAGAGGAAGTAGTCCACAGCAATTTAGGTCCTAAAGGCCAGGCTTGTTAGCCCTGAGGTTGTTCCCATCCGTGAAAGGGCCTATCCATGCAGGAGATGTTCCTGTCCATGCAGGAGACTCAAGAGACACGGGTTCAGTCCCTGGGTTGGGAAGATCCCCTGGAGGAGGGCATGGCAGCCCACTCCAGTATTCTTGCCTGGAGAATCCCATCGAGAGAGGAGGCTGGTGGGCTACAGTCCATGGGGTCACAAGGAGTCAGACATGGCTGAAGTGACTTAGCACAGCACAGCGCATGGAAGGGCCAGGTGACTCTGCTTGGCTCCAGATTTGGACGAGGTTTGGCTGTAGTAGAAAAATGGGAGTAAGTATTCGGTTGACTGAAAAGTTTGTTCAGGTTTTTCTGTAACATCTTTGGCCAAGTTTTTAGCCAACCCAGTACAAGCAGATGGTCTTTAAATTGCAAAGAATTTGTTCTGCACAGTAAATCTTGTGGATATAGGAGAATATTGGGGGATGATGGCAAACCCCCCAGCCCTACAGCATCCTAAAAGACAAGCTGAGTTGCAGCAGAAAGCCATTAGGGAGGAACAGAAAGAAATATTCAGTTGTAATGGGAACGAGGGGCTTCCCAGCTGATTCAGTGGTAAAGAATCTGCCTGCCAATGCAGGAGACGAGGGTTCGATCCCTGGTCCAAGAAGATCCTCTGGAGAAGGAAATGGCAACTCACTTCAGTATTCTTGCCTGAGGATCCCATGGACAGAGGAACCTAGGCTCCAGTTCATGGGGTCGCAGACAGTCGGATACAATTGAGCAGGCACAGATACAGTCATATTGGGACTGAGAGCAAGAAAGATAATGGGAAGAGGCAACATGCATGCATAGGGAGTGGAAGAGAAACCAGGCTTTGTGAGAGAGGGAGGCGAGGTCTAGCTCCCATGAGGAAAAAGTAAAACCCATGTCAGGCTACAGTGAAAAGGCAGAGGGTCTCTGTACTTCATAAAAACCTTCGACTTTATTTTGAAAAGTTCAGTGTGACCCTCTCACTAGAACAATTCCTATCTAGGATGGAAGGATGACAAGCCCTAGCACACAAGAGAAAGGCATGAAGTGTATAAGGACTAGTGAGTATGAAGGTCCCACATGAAAATGGAGAAGGGATCCCCCTTTCTCTGCCCCAACAGCAAAAATTCTTAGGCAAATAATTTCCCTCTAGAAGTTGCCCACTTTTTCTTTCTTGGGCATTTATAGTTCTTATTATGGTGCTGTGGGGTGCTTTTGAAGCCCAGGAGACCTTGACCATAGTAAACATTGACATCTGGATTTGAAAAAATTTGGAAGTAGATCACAAAGCTCTTTTTAAATTTTTAAATATTTATTGTTTTTTTGACTGTGCCAGGTCTTTGTTGTGGCATACAGGATCTTTGATCTTTGTTGCCGCCCTTTGGGATCTTTAGTTTCGTCATGTGGGATCTAGGTCCCTGACCGGGGATCGAACCTATGCCCCCTGCTTTGGGAGTGATGAGTTCTATCCATTGGACCACCAGGGATGTCCCAAATCGTAAAACTTTCAAGTGGCCTAAAAGAGCAGAGAGCTTCCTGGGTAGCTCAAACAGTAAAGAATCTGCCTGCATTTTGGAAGACCTGGGTTTGATCCCTGGGTTGGCAAGATCCCCTGGAGGAGGGCATGGCAACCCATTCCAGTATTCTTGCCTGAAGAATTCCATGGACAGAGGAGCCTGGCGGGCTACAGTGTGTGGGGTTGCGAAGAGTCGGACACGACTGAGCAACTAACACACATACTCAAAAGAGCAGATAAAGTGATGACTGTAAAATAGCTGGCCACAGGCTTTATTCTTCCTGCTTGAATGAGCCTCTTGGTCACCTGCCAGGGTAGGTGGGTAGAACTTTGGAGCGGGGGGAGTCTTGCGCCCTGGGGGGCCATAGATTCTGGGGCACGTGGAGGTAGAGGATGTGGGTGTATGCCAGCAGGTGAATGAGAACCACCTCTGAGTGCCACCTGCCCTGTGCTGGGCCCTGGAGACCCAACACAAGTGCCTGAGGAGAGGTGCTGGCACTGAGGGGGGTCTTCCTGCTCTCCAGGCTTTGGCTCCCTTGGTCTGATGACGTCCGTGCTGGTCTGCCCGGATGGGAAGACCATTGAGGCTGAGGCTGCTCATGGCACAGTCACCCGCCACTATCGGGAGCACCAGAAGGTGAGTGCCAGGGCGGTGGCTGTGTGCCCTTCTATCCCTGGAGCCCAAGCCCACTGGCCCTGAGGGCTGGGTGCATGGGCCTGGTCCTGTCAGTCTAGAGGGGGCATCTGTGTCCAAGGGGCCTTTTCATTGGCTGCTTGGCTCTTCATCCCCCTGCGACCTCTTCCTCCAGGGCCGGCCGACCAGCACCAACCCCATCGCCAGCATCTTTGCCTGGACGCGTGGCCTAGAACACCGGGGCAAGTTGGATGGGAACCAGGACCTCATCAGGTGAGTTGGTTCTGGGCAGGTTCTGGGCTCCAGCTCCATACAGCTGGGGTCTCACTCTGCCCCGTGCCCTGCAGGTTCGCCCAGACCCTGGAGAAGGTGTGCGTCGAGACGGTGGAGAGCGGAGCCATGACCAAGGACCTGGCGGGCTGCATCCACGGCCTCAGCAAGTGAGTGGTCTGGGGTCAAGGCAGGGCTGGGCTTCCGGGGGCTCAGGGTCAGGTGGATCGTAGCCCAGGGTCCCTTGTAGAGGCTTCTTCCTAAGTCAGCTTGGCTGCCAGGGGACAGGACAGGTCCATGGCCCTGAGTGATGGTGGCTGGGGCTAGCCTCCCCACACCAGGCTCAGTGAATGGGTCCCTGTCCCTAGGCCGGCTGCTCAGAGCCTTCCATCCCCTGCCACAACCACCTCCTGGCTTCTCTCAGAAGAGCTTTACTGAGCTGCCTGTTGTAATCTGGAAAAGCAAAGCCAAGCCTCGCTGGGTTCCTGTTGAGTTTGCTGTGGCCCCCTCCCCCGCTTTTTTTTGCCCACTCCATGCTGTATGTAGGATCTTAGCTCCCCGACCAGGGATTGAACCTGCACCCCCTGCAGTGGAAGTGCAGATTCTTAACCACTGCACCACCAGGGAAGTCCCGCTGTGGCCTCTTGACAGTGCGCTCCAGGTAGCCTCTGGCCTGTAGCCCTCCGCACAACGGCACAAGAAGCCTACTGTCTGGACGCTGCCCTGGATGCGGCGGCAGCGGCGGGGCGGCGTCTGCCAGAACCACTCTCACATGCACGTGCTCTCTCGACAGTGTGAAGCTGAACGAACACTTCCTGAACACCTCGGACTTCCTGGACACCATCAAGAGCAACCTGGACAGAGCTCTGGGCCAGCAGTAGCGGGCCAGGGTTGCTGCCAGCTGCCGAGCTGGCCGGGCCGGAGGCGAGCGGGCAGCCAGGGGTCCCCCTGCCCCCCCAACCGACACGCCCCGCGGCGGAGGGTGAGCCTCTTAGCCCCTGTTAGGAGGCCTTTCTAGGGGACGTTTTTTTTTTTTATAAGCAAGAAGTTTTTAAAAGTATCTGTGTGTTTCCCCTCATGGTGACGTGAGGCAGAAACAGTGTGTTTTACCTCAGCCGGTGGTATCTTTTGCATACTGTAATTTATATTGCCCTCGGGACACATGGTGCCATATTTAGCTACTAAAAAGTTCTTCACAAAACAGGTCTGCTGTGTTTGTCCCTGAGGGGAAGGAGGCAGCCAGGGCTGAAGAGGCAGACGCCTTCAAAGGGCTGGTGGATTCCAGCAGGGGCAGATTGGGATGCCCAGGCTGCCGCAGGCCTCTGCGGTGCAGGGGCCGGGTGCGGGGGTGGGGGTGACCGGGCAGCAGGTCTTCGTGGGGCGTTCACTGGGATTTCCCAGCACGTTCTGGTTTCTATATCCTCTTCTCCTTTTTGAGAGTAATCACTTCCCACTTGATTCTGGTTATACTTTTTTGTGTTTTGTTGTTGCTGTTATTGTTGGTTTTAACCAACAATATTTTTTGTCATTGTTGGTTTTAACCTTCTAAACGTCTCCAGACCTCTTGATTTGCCTGTTTCTCAGTCCTCAAAACAGGTCCCACAGAGTCACCGCCTCAGTTCTCTTGCCCACGGTTGCTTAGAGCTTGAGCCTGGGAGTGTGCGTGGGGCTCCTGTGTGGTTGGTCCGGGCCACTGAATCCCAGACTCGGGCTCCTCTTCACTATTCTTTGGCAAAACTAGAACACTAAGATTATAGAGTTGTTTATACATGCTAGTGGTAAAGAACCTGCCTGCCAACGCAGGAGATGTAAGAGATGCGGTTCGATCCCTGGGTCAGGAAGATCCCCTGAAGGAGGGCATGGCCACCCACTTCAGTATTCTCGCCTGGAAAATCCCACGGACAGAGGAGCCTTGCGAGTTACAGTTCATAGGGTCACAGAGTCGGACTGAAGCGACTTGGCAAGCAAGCAAGCAATACAGCTAAACAGATCCAATTTAAAGGGCTGTGCTTTATGCAGGGATTATATTCTACTTTTGGTGTTAAATGTCCTGGGCAAGAGTTGTGACTTTTTTTTTTTTTTTGGCCATCCTGTGTGGCTTATGAGTCTTGGTTCTGTGACCAGGATGGTACCCAGAACCTTTACTGTTAAAGTGCAGTCTTAAAAAAAAAAAAAAAAGTGCAGTCTTGTGCTCAGTCGTGTCCAACTCTTTGTGACTCCATGGACTATAGCCCGCCAGGTTCCTCTGTCCATGGGATTTCCCAGGAAAGAATATTGGGAGTGGGTTGCCATTTCCTCCTCCTGACCCAGGGATCAAACCCGTGTCTCCTGCATTGGCAGGCAGATTCTTTACTACCACACCACCTGGGAAGCCCATACCTGGTCTCAGGTCTTGACTTGAAAAAAATAAACACTTGGCAACCCGAAGTCCATTTCCCAAATTCGGGCGGGCTCTTGTAGGCTCCTGAAACCAGATACCTGGAAGCTTTGAGATGGGCTCCTAGGCGCCCATCTCCATGGAGGTGTTTTAAGCCCATTCTTTCCCAGTCATCACTGGAATCCCAGGGCTGGAGGAGGAAAGGCTGGCATGCTGGCTGTGCCCGGACCAGCTCCTGGGGGAAGCTCAAGGTTTCCAGGCCTTCTTCCCCATCAGTGAACAGCCAAGGGCTGGCAGCTCCCCAGGAGACACAGCCTCTGAAGCCCAGTCTGGCACCAGGAGCTGGCTTCTGTCCTGGAGGCCTGTTGGTGGGAAAGCAGCTTTTCTCTACAAGTGGTAGGAATTCTGGGGTCTTGGCCGGCACCCCTTTCTCATGGGCTCAGAGCCCTGCAGGTGGCCATTCTAGTGGGAAGGACGGTCAGGTGCTCCTCTGGGCCCCCTGGAGAATGAAGTACTCATAGGGGGTTCCTTCCCGGGAAGGGGTGAGAACAGTTCCACCCAGAACCATGGAAAGAAGCACTCGCAGTCACCTCACTAAAGAATATTCATTTATTTATAATTATTGCTAAGTAAACTTCTCTTTGAAACAGGAACATAAAAACACAGTAGGGCTTTGCACGAGTGGAATTTCTAAAACAGTTGGTTCGTATACATGTCAAAATAAGTTAGAATGGAGTTCGTCCAGGAGTTTCCAAGTCACATGAGAGGCCTCAAGAGCCTCTTCTGAACAGGTTGGGGCAGGGCGGGGCAGGGTGAGGACTGGAGCCTTGCTGAGACCGCCGCCCTCGCCCCCCAGCTCAGATTGTGAGTTGTGCTGCTGCTTCCTTCTCTCAGCCTTGCCCAGGTCCAAGGCACGGGGCAGGGGTGGGGGTGGGGGGTTGTTCAAGTATGGAACCTCTCAGAGGGCTGGTGCTGATGGCGGGGCTGGGGGAAGACAGGAGAGCACCAGCCTGGGGGCTGGACCTTGTCCTGTGGGCTTCCAAGACCAAGGCCACCGGGTGGCCGGAAAGAGGAGGAGGAGGAGATATGGGTTTTTGTTTTTGGTACCTGGGGTGGGGGGAGAAGACGTGGTGGAAAGAGGTAGTTTGCAGGGGACAACGCTTCTGCTCAGCAGGAGAAAATGTCATCTACAGTGACGGGGTCACTGCCACCTGAGGGTCGTCATGGCGGGCACCTGGGAGGCTGGGGGCCTCGGGGTCTAAAGAGCCACACTTGGGGTGAGTGAGGACCCCCAGTCCTCCCATTTGCTGCTCAGCATGAACTCTAGTGAAGAAGGAAGGGGCACCTGGCTGCCTGATCCTGAGGCTTCTGTGTCCTCCCCTCCCCCCATCCTGATCTCAGCCACCCTGAGGCCTGGCTTGTGTGTGTGTGTGTGTGTGTGTGTGTTAGTCACTCAGTTGTGTCCAACTCTTTGCCACCCCATGGACTGTGGCCCGCCGGGCTCCTCTGTGCATGGGGATTCTCCAGGCAAGGATACTGGAGTGGGTTGCCACTGGTCCTTCAGGAAGGACACAGCTCTGGGGGCACCTCCTCCCAGCTGCTCCCTGGGGCCCGTGGCCTCACCTCCTGTGCCTTTGCGGATGGCCCTGCCTGCCCCCACTCCCACCCCATCTCACAGTCCTCAGGGTGCGAGTGGGTGGGAGTCTGGGTGCCCTGGCATTCCTCAGTGTGCTCTTTCACCGTCCCGGGGGCCCTGCAGTCTTTTTCAGCTCCGAGGCAGGAGCTGGGGACAGAGAGGCTGAGAGCGGGCAGGCATGGGAGCTCTGGCCGCTGCTCTGAACGGCATGGAGCGAGTCACTGGCGGGAGGGGCCGGGCAGGGGTGGAGGGCCTGCCAGGCTCTGCCCCTTCCTGCCTCTCGCCCTCGCCTCCTGAGGCTTCCTGCCCACAGCTGCACGCGCCCTCCAGGGCCAGACCAGCAAGTACCCCCTCCATCCCCACCCCGAGTCCCTGGGCTGCTCTTGGTTGGTTGGGGAGCCACAAAGCATGCACAGCACACAAGAAAGCTTCCGCGGGGAAAAAGAAAATGATGTCCATCAGAAAAGAGAATAGGTGACGCAGATTTGGAAAGAAAAAAAAATAAATTACCTTCAAAATACCCCCCTTTGCTCAAAAAAAAAAAGGGTTTTTTTGTTTTTTTCCTCTATGGTCTTCCTTTTTAAAATATGTTGCTCTTCCTAGGACTCTGGTGACTCTTGGCTGTCCCCATCCTCAAAATGCATACTTATTAGACCTTAAATAAGAAAAAGTCCAGTCCCCCCTCCCCCCCACAAGCCATCCTTGGCCTCCTTGAGGACAGCCCCTCTTGGTCCCCAGTGACCCCCTCCCTGTTCCCCTCACTTGGGGGGCCGCCACCTTTGTTAGCAAGTGCCTCATGCACTGCATGTCCTGGCTTTGTCAGGGGACCCTGGCGTGCTGCCCTGGATAACATTTTGTTGGAATCCACTTTTGGGACACCCATTTCCAACCAAACAGGGCTGTGAGATGGGGGCTTTCTGGGGGCTGGCTGGAGAGGATGGTAGCCAGGGTTGGGGCTGCACCCTGCTTTCCTATGGGCCGCATGCATGCCTGGCTGGCAGAGAGTGTGGAGGGCACCAGGAGGTAGAAGGCAGAGGGCCCTGCCTGGCTGTCTGTGGACTGGGTGGGGAACGGGACTCGGCCTGGGCTTTTCCCAGTCTATGGGCTGATGGGAGTGGGTGACGGTGGGGAGCAGGGCTGACCAACCAGCACAAGAGCTCCACCATCCCTAGAGACAGGAGATGGTCCAGAGGAGAAACACGCCATGGCTCAAGAGATCTCTTCTCCAGTGACAGGGCCCCTGAGGAGCCATGAGGGCAGCCCCCCAACACTGGTTGCCCCCGCTCTGCTGGGCCTGAAGAGACAGAACCACTGCCCTAGTGGCCTGTCCCCAAACAGCCCCCATCCGCATTTTTCCCGCAGCAGCAGGCCCAGGAGATGGGGACCTGGGCTTCCCGGGTCATCCTTCCTTCCCCACCATGCTTGGGGCCTGTGCTGGGTTCACAGCTGAGGCCAGTAGTACAGTCTCCATTTGGTCTCCAAGTCCCTAGTGGTGCAAATGACCAAGTGGGAGGGCAGGGCTCAGGACAGTGGGGCAGCAGCTCGTTCCTCAGCTGCAGGGAGGCAGCCGGCACGCCCCACGCCCTCCTCGCCCGTTCGGGGCGGCCGGGCCTGTGCTATAGCACGTTGTAGTAGGCCATCTCTTTCATGGCCTGTTCGGAGAGGACGCTGGCCTCAGCGCTGCCATCCACACCCGCGTAGGCGTAGGCGTTCTCCTCGAAGTCCTCCATTTCCTGCTGGCTGTCGAGCTCAGAGGGGTCTGTGCCCGTCAGCTCCATCATGGGGTCTGCAAGAGAGGGCACAGTCAAGCTTAGCTGCTGCCTGTGAGAATGGCCAGTCACTCCCACACAGGAAGCAGAACTAAAGGAGTGGTTCCTAGTCACAGCTTCCAGAAGACTCAGTGGTTTCCTCTACCGCCCTGCTCTGGGGGGACCTGACTGACTCCCGTGGCTTTTCAAATGTGTGCCGAGTGAGTTCAGGCCTGGATTTGAACTCTGGGGGGGGTCTCTTGCACCTCCTGAGTCATGAAAGTGAAAGTCGCCGTTTTCTCCGACTCTGCCACCCCATGGACTAGCCCGCCAGGCTTCTCTGTCCATGGAATTCTCCAGGCAAGAATACTGGAGTGGGTAGCCGTTCCCTTCTCCAGGGGATCTTCCCAACTGAGGGATCGAACCCACGTCTTCTGCTTTGCAGGTGGATTCTTTGCCATCTGAGCCACCAGGGAAGACCCCTAAGTCACTAAGCCCTTATTTATTCTTTGCAACATGACTAATTAATCCCCTTTCCCATATGAAAGATTCCTGTGCTGTATCATGTTGGCCACACCACTTATTTGGCACCTACTGTATGCCAGGCACGTGACATGTATCATCTCCTGAATGCTCACAGCGACCCCATTTAGGAGAGCAAAAGCAAGTTCAGAGAGGTTTATCAACTTGCTCAGGGGCACCCAGCAAGTGCTATTGTTTTGATCTACTTGTGACTGTCTCAAAGGGCTGTTTCCTCTGGTGCCAACTGTATCCTCTGGCCCTGCTCTCCAAGGCCAAACACTCAAGGTAGGTAAACAAAGATGATGAGATAAAAACTCTTTTAAAAGGCCTCCAGTCATTTTATCAAATTGAAATCTTTTATAAAGCTCTTACTGTTGGAACAAAGCCAGATAGAAAACTCCACAGAGGTGGAGGCCTGGGTGGGGCTGCCTTCTGATGAGTTTTGGAGGGAGGGAGGCCCAGAGGACACAGGGAGGCTTGCTGGCAGGGACTGTGGCTGAGTCCCAGTGTGCATTGTGCCCCATCTATCTAGGAGATGCGATGTATTTGGGAGGAAACAGAACCCAGCCCAGGGGTAGCCTTGATGAGTCTAAGGCATGGTTTTTCAACCTTGGCATCATTAACACCTTGGGCCATGAGTCTTTGTTTTGGGGGACTGGCCTGTGCATTGTAGGATGTTTCACAGCATCTGTGGCCTCTGCCAGCTAGATAGCAATAACATCACCCAAGCTGTGATACCCAACTGTCTCTTGTGTATTAGTTGCTCAGTCGTGTCTGACTCTGCGACCCCAGGGACTGCAGCCCGTCAGGCTCCTCTCTCCATAGGATTCTCCAGGCAAGAATACTGGAGTAAGTTGCCATTTCCTCCTCTAGGCAATCTTCCTGACCCAGGGATCAAACCGGAGTCTCCTGCATTGCAGGTAGATTCTTACCGTCTGAGCCACCAGGGAATCCCCAAATGTCTCTTAGACATGGTCAAATAAATGTCCCCCATTGAGAACCACTGATTGAATGGCAATCCCACTCCTTGCCAATGAGTGGCTCAGGATGAGGAATGGGACCCAATTCTGGCCAATGAATCATGAGGAAAGGCCTACTAGTGAGTTCTGAGAATGTTCTCATTGGTTTCATAGAGCAAAGGACAGCAGGCTCTTGCTCTTCCAATGGAGGTGAACAGGGAAGCATGTTGCCCTAAAGGCTACTGGCAGCTATTTTGTG
The DNA here is from genome assembly GCF_029378745.1 of Bos indicus. Lineage (NCBI taxonomy): Eukaryota > Metazoa > Chordata > Mammalia > Artiodactyla > Bovidae > Bos > Bos indicus. Next base: position 21,754,260 of record NC_091780.1, on the reverse strand, counting down.
ACCATGAGGAAAATCACAGCCAATGCTGTGGAGAGAGGGAGTCTCACCCTGTCATTGCTGAGGGGCTGGATCAGTCAACTTTGCAGATAACCTGGACTGCAAATCATTTCTTCATTTATTTCCTTATTGTTTAAGCTGGTCTGATTGGGGTGTCTGTTGTGTCCATGGCATATGACACACTGAGTCTTCTGACTATAAAACAAGGTCAACTGCACCACGTCTTACAGACCCTAGGCTGTTTCTTCCTCAAATCCTAGTGGCACACTTTAATCAGCTATCATATAGCTGATTAAAAATAAGCTACATAAAGGCTGAAGAATTGATGCTTTCAAATTGTCGTGCTGGAGAAGACTCCTGAGAGTCCCTTGGACTGCAAGGAGATGAAACCAGTCAATCCTAAAGGAAATCAACCCTGAATATTCATTGGAAGGACTGGTGCTAAAGCTGAAGCTCTGATACTTTGGCCACTTGATGTGAAGAGCCATGATGCTGGGGAAGATTGAGGGTAGGAGAAGACGGGGACGGAGGATGAGATGGAAAGATAGCATCATCGACTCAGGGGACATGAATTTGAGCAAACTCCAGGAGATGGTGGAGGACAGGGAAGCCTGGTATGTGGCAGTCCATGGGGTCGCAAAGAGTTGGACACAACTTGGCAACTCAACAACAACAACAAAATAAAGCCAGGAAAAAGTTCTACCTTCGAGTCACTTGTTACCCTCCCAACTTTTTTTATTAACTCTATTTGGCAGTTCCAGTTGGCCCCAGGGAACAATTTGTACCATTTATTTACTTATTTTTTTTGCAAAAACATTAATCTACCTCTTGAATTACAGTCCTATAGTTTATTGGATAGCTCTATCTAGAATGTATGCTGCCTTCCTCCTGCACAAGATCAAGCCTGAGCTTCTCAGACCAAGGTTATATATGAGTGACTTGGGCCCCAGCCATTCCCCTGCCAATCCCTGCTTTACTGTCTGTTATCTGGTACAATCAGGAAGAAAGCCATTGTAGGCATCCTTGGTTGCTGACCTCAGATAGAAAGAGCTTATGCCTTAGCCACACCCTGGAAGAGAGGTTTGTAGGGACAGCTGCTTTCAAAGGACCAGTCCTGCTCTGTCCCTCCTGCTGGGTTTGCTTCCTAGCAGATGCACTAGAGTACTGGCTCTCAGACTCTACTCTGCATAGAATTAACTAAGGGGCTTAAAAAAGAAAAAAAAAATTCGGATCCTGGGCCACACGCCAGATCAATTACATTTGAATCTCTGTGGTTGAGACTCAGGCATCAGCACTTTAAAACTTCTCTAAGTGATTTCAATGTGTAGCCAAGTTTAAGAACGGCTCTCTAGAGCTTAGAATCAGAGGTTCCCAATTTGAGTTTCTTGACCGGTAGCTTCCCTTTGACTTAGGAACTTGGAAATGCAAATGGTCTGACCCCACTCCAGACCTACAGAATGAGAAGCTCTGGGGGGTGGGATTCAGCACTTTAACAAGCCTCCAGTGATTCTCATGCTCCCTGGCTCAAATTTGAAAACCATCACTTCATTCAATGCCTCTCAAGTTTTCCAGTGCAAACAAATCACCGAGGGATCTTTGCGAAATGCAGATCCTGATTCAGCAGGTCTGGGGTGGAGGTGAGTCTGCAGTTCTAGCAAGATCCCAGGTGATGCCAACACTGCTGGCCCCAGAACCATATGCTAAGGAAGAAGGTGCAACAGAGCATCTATATGCAGTCAACAGCATTCTATCCTCACTCAGGGAGAATGGAAAACTGAGGACACTTGTTTCTACCAGAAAACCCCAGGCCACTCACTGTTCCAAAGCTAAAGCAGGGTTATTTCCATCATGCCCCAGCATCTGATTGGCTCCTCGTGAGTAACCTCACATGGCAAGTCAACCCACCCAGTGATTGTCAACACACATTCCTAGCTGTGCATCTTGGAAGAAACTCCAGAAAAGTCAAATAGCTCCAGACTATACAAGGAACCTTCTGCAAGTGTGGCTGTCTACTCCTTCCTGTAGAATCTCTAGTGTCTCCTCCCCATGAGGCCAGAAAGAAGAAGGTGCTTCCACTACTGACCAGTGTTGAGGGGAGAGGTCATCACTAACACGTGGGGATGTTATAACAAACAGCCAATGAACCCTCCGCCAACTGCAGAGGTGAGCAAAAGTCTCCTGAGTATGTGGGCTGCATTCCTTCCGCCAGGCACTAGGAAGAGTGTGACTGACTGTATTACCCTTTTTGCCTTGGCCACTGGGAAGCTCAGGGCTCCCTTTTGCATGCCCACAGAACCTCCCACTTGTACTTGGGCTTGTGACCTCACCTGGCTCTCCCTTATCTTTCAGTTGGCATTTTCCCTTTTGTTACTTTCCTTCCCATCCATTTTTAAACTCATTATAAACTGGGGGATTTTTGCAGAAACTAATGCCTTTGACCAGTTATTTTTACTTTGGCCAGTCAAATATTAATTCTGTTATTTCACTAACACTTTGCAGATTATTACATTCAATAGTTATACCTGACACACCTATAAAGTCTTCTCCAGCACTATGAGTTTCATTTTCATTTTGAATATCCCAAACACTAAGGTTTTCTTTTGTCTTTTTGTTGGTCTAATACATTCTGAATCAGAACTATATTCTGAAGAACTATCATCTTCTGAGACACTATTATTTATGTTGCTTAGACAATCAGAGGAAGTAACTGCATAAAATTCACCGAAAAATTCTTGTTTTACTCAAAATTTTATAATGCATCATTTTTGAAATTTTATGGTAATAAACTTGCATTTATAACATACACAAGGTTGGAACAAAAATCTAACAGAGCAAAATGTGAATTATAACAATCGTAAATTGTATAATGAACCCTTGATCAGTTTTAAGCTCTAATAACTTTGCACGGTGACGTTAATTGTATCACTCTCTAAAAACATATTGATATGTCTCCAGACAAAAACGTCTGGGTAATAAAAGACATATTAACACATCTCCGGTCAAATAATGTGTTAAAAATGCCCTGTCTCAGTGATGATCTTGCATGAGTTCCCTAACTTCTCTATCCTTCAGTGCCTGCATCTGTACAATGGTGATAATAACAGAGCCAACCTCGCAGTGAGGGTCACATGAGTTAATAAAGGCTTGGCACACAGCACTCAACAAATATTCTTTTTATTATTGTTTATGTGAGCCCACGTAAGTCCTTTGGAGAATACATAAACGTCCCATCGTTATCACGCTGATGGCCCTCCGGGGAGCCCCCTCTCCAGACCTGAGCCCACCCCAGTGAGGTCTCAGGCCTGGCCAGCCTCCCCACTCCCCTCACTGGACAGGAGGCTCCTGAGTGCGCCATGACAGGACCATTCCTGCTCCGTCCTCGGCGTGTGGCCCACCCACCTTGGCTGTCCAGGCCGATGTCCATGACGCCGTGCTTGACCTTCATGTGCCGGCTCAGGTTGCCCTTGAGGTTGAACTTGCTGGAGCAGTAGGGGCACTTGAAGGGTTTGCTACCCGCGTGAAGGTGCATGTGGCCCAGCAGGTTGTACATGCGGTTGAAGGACTTCCCGCACACCTGGAACACACCCCGCCCCAGCCCGGCCTTGTCAGCCTGGGGGCCTGTCCTCCCCCGCCCCTAGCCGCTCCCACCTCCATGGCTGGGCCTGAATCGCATCCCCTTTGTCCCTTCCTATGTGACTGCAGAGGCCGAGGACTGGGCCCCTCCTTGCAGGTCACTGTTCCTGCGGGTCTGCCCCACACTCCCCGAGCCGAGGCTGAGACCCAGGCTGGGAGCTCCGGCAGCACTGAGTCTCTGGCCTGGGCTCCTTCCCTGAGGCTGCACCGTGACCTTCACCCCCGCCCCCAACTCTCCAAAATCAACTTCGGGGAATTCCCTGGCGGTCCAGTGGTTAAGATTCTGCACTTTCACTGCCAAGGGCCTGCGTTCCATCTCTGGCTGGGGAACTAAGATCCCACAAGCCTCAGTGCAGCCAAAGAAAAGCAGCCAATTCAGTAGCTTGTAGGACCTCAACCCTCACCACCTAGCCCCCACCCCCCCAGAGCCCAGCAGTTTCAGCCAACGGGGGTGGGGTGGGGGGAGCGGCCCCTCCTTGCCCAGCCTGGGTCCCGCCTCCTGTGATCACACGCCGGGGCCACTTGTGAGCAAGTCCTGCCCCGGGGCCCGAGGGTCCGGTACCTTGCATTTGAACGGCTTCACGGGCGAGTGGACGATCATGTGGGTCTTGAGGGTCTGCTTCTGCACGAAGGTCTTGAAACAGATGTGACACTGGTAGGGCCGGACGCTGGTGTGGATCAGCATGTGCCGCTTCATGTTAGCCTGCAGAGTGAACTCTCGGCCACACACCTCGCACTTGAACTCCTTCACGCCCTGTGGGGAGGTGCGGGGGCGGGTGGGAGCCGTGGTCAGGACCGCACGATGGACACAGGTTCTGGGAGTGTGTTCGTGCGGCCCTGACCATCAGGGCTTCTGGGAAATGACTTTCTGTTGTTTGCTGTTTCTTAGTCTCTCAGATGTGTCTGACTCTGCGACCCCATGGTCCCAGTGTCTATCTCTCGGCAGACAGACCGTGTCTCCTGTGTGGGCCGGCTTGACACAGTGAAGATGATGTGTGTGACCACCAGGGGGCCCTGCCCTTGGGGAGCTGACTTCGTGCATGGTGTGTGCACTGCATACACTGAGGCTGATCACGGGAATGTTTTCAGTTTTATCAGCCTTTGATTTTTGCTTTCCCCTTTTCTTCATAGTATTATTTATTTATTTATTTTAACACTTCGTGGACTTGTGGAGATTTTAAAGTCTACAAAGATAGAGGAGAAAGATGGCAAGTACACAGCACGTGTACTTATCGCTCTCTATTCTCATCACCCAAGCCCCCTGCAGGCATAAATAGTCAATCATCTGGTTTTATGGCCAAGGCCAGATTCAGCTTCAGAATCCTTCTTAACATTACAGTCTAGGTAGCTACACCAATTGAATGGAGGAGCCCAAGGGGACTTCCCTGGTAGTCCAGTGGCTAAGACTCAACTCTCCCAATGCAGGGGACCCTGGTTCGATCCCTGGCCATGGAACTAGATCTTATATGCCATAACTAAGACCCAGTGCAGCCAAATAAATTTTTAAAAATATATTAAAAAAAAAAAAGTTCCCAGGGCTGGGACAGGCTGGATTCTCGGCTTGGCAGGATATTCTCCCCTACTCACTGCAATGTCCACTGTGAGAGACAAGGACACGAGTTCAACCTGGAGCCTCTCTAAGGCCACAGCTATGGACAGTGGTAGCTCTATGCACATGCGTGCTCTGCTGGTCAGTCATGTCCGACTCTTTGCGACCCCATGTACTGTAGCCCGCCAGGCTCCTCTGTCCATAGGACTTTCCAGGCAAGAATACTGGAGCGGGTTGCCATGCCCTCCTCCAGGGGATCTTCCTGACCCAGGGATCAAATCGGAGTTTCTTATGTCTCCTGCATTGTAGGTGGGTTCTTTACCACTAGCGCCACCTGGGAAGCCCCAGCTCCATGCACATTCAGCTTCAGTGTGAAGCTGGTTGGCTTTGGGTGGAAGCCACAGCGCAGGCCAAGTGCCAGAGTGGGATGGTGGGACCCGAGAAGCCTCATTCAGCCTGTCTGGATGTAAAGGCCCCTCAAAGGAGGTGACGCTGGCTGAAAGTCAGGGTGGTTAGCAGCCTCCAGGGAGGCAGGAAGGCAGGGGAGAACTGGTCAAGGTGATGTCTAGAGACACGGCAGACAAGACAGTGTTGCTCTGCCATCTGTCTCCACAGGCCACTTTGCCTCATTTCAGAGTATTTGGAACCAATTGTACTTCTCCATAACAAATATTTTCCCTTACATTCATTCCCTTTTTAAAGCTTTTTTTTTTTTTTTTAATATTTATTTGGCTGTATCGGGTCCATGTTGTAGCACATGGGCTCCAGAGCACACAGGCTCAAAAGTTGTGGCCTGTGGGCTTAGTTGCCCTTTGGCATGTGGGATCTTAGTTCCCCGACCAGGGATCAAACCTGCATCCCTGCATTGGAAAGTGGATTCTTAACCACTGGACCACCAGGGAAGTCCCTCATTCCCTTCTACAATGAAATATATTTAGTATTTGCTTAAAAGAGAGTCAATGGCACCCCACTCCAGTACTCTTGACTGGAAAATCCCATGGATGGAGGAGCCTGGTAGGCTGTAGTTCATGGGGTTGCTAAGAGTCGGACACGACTGAGTAACTTCACTTTCACTTTTCACTTTCATGCATTGGAGAAGGAAATGGCAACCCACTCCAGTGTTCTTGCCTGGAGAATCCCAGGGACGGGGGAGCCTGGTGGGCTGCCGTCTATGGGATCACACAGAGTCGGACACGACTGAAGTGACTTAGCAGTAGCAGTAGCAGTAAAAGAGAGTCACACACTTTTGATAGACTCTCGTAATTATGAGAGGCAAGGGGAGCCCTTTGTGTTCTTGAGCATCTCATCTACTTCCCTACGGCATCCTGGCCTGTCTCTGGCCGGGTCCTCCCAGCTGTGAGATGGAAAATCAGCGATTCTCAAACTATGCTCCTTGGGTCCTGCAGGGATTCTTCAAACACTTCAGTTCAAATGTTTTAAAATGAATAAAGTTTTACTATTTAAAAAACTAATTTCAGAGCACCTGAGACACTGGGGCTGAAGCCCCTGCAGAGCTCCAGGCTTGCGGCCCAGCAAGTCCCCCCAAAGCGTTTGCTGTTGACCTAAGGGGACCCAGCAGGGTGGCAGATGTGTCCCCTCTGCTCACCTGCATCTGAATTGCAGATGTCAGGATTAGGGAGGAGAAACCACATTCAGAAACATGTCTTTGGTTGTTAAATTAAAAAAACGGTTCATATCTTAAAAAAAAAAAAAAATCCCCCAAACTACACACACAAAAACCAAAATCCAAATAAACAAAAACTAGTTTCAGTTACATCTTTTTCCTAACACTCATCAAAATAAAGCAGAGACATCACTTTGCTGACAAAGGTCCATCTAGTCAAAGCTATGATTTTTCCAGTGGTCATGTACAGTCCCTTAGACAGCAAGGAGATCAAACTAGTCAATACTAAAAGAAATTAACCCTGAATATTCATTGGAAGGACTGATGCTGAAGCTGAAGCTCCAGTGCTTTGGCCACCTGATGCAAAAAGCCAACTCACTGGAAAAGACCCTGATGATGGGAAACATTGATGGCAAGAAAAGGGGGTGACAGAGGATAAGATGACTGGATGGCATCATTGACTCCATGGGCATGAATCTGAGCAAACTCTGGGAGATGGGGAAGGACAGGGAAGCCTGGCATGCTGCAGTCCATGGGGTGCAAGGAGTTGGACACAACTGAGCAACTGAACATCAAAATAAATATAATGATAAAAATAAGAAACATTTGGGAATTCCCTGGTGGTCTGCTGGTTAAGAATCTGCCTGCAATACAGGAGATGCAGGAGACAGGAGTTTAATCCTTGGGTAGGAAGATCCCCTGGAGGAAGAAACTGCAACCCACTCCAGTATTCTTACCTGGAAAATCCCATGGACAGGGGAGCCTGGAGAGCTACAGTCCATGGGGGTTGCAGAGTTGAACACGACTCAAGTGACTGAGCACACAAATATTAAAAAAAGAAAGAAAGAAACGTTCACCACCTAAGTGGTCTCATCCAGCACTATGGGAAGCCCTGGATGAAAGCTCGGCAGGAGGAGAAAGCAGAGACTCAGAAGGCCGGCCGGGGGGAGGTGTGTGCCTGGCGGGGAGGTTCCAGGGGCCAGGTCTGGCCAGGGTGCGGCTGGCACACGGCGCCCTTACCTTATGGGTGAGCGAATGCTGCTTGAGGTGGTGGATCTGGCTGAATTCCATGCCGCACTCGGTGCACACGAAGGGCCGCACGTTCTGGTGCTTGAGCATGTGATTCTGCAGCTGGCTGCGGTAGTGGAAGGACTTGTCGCACTCCAGGCACTGGTAGAGGGTGGGGCCCTGGTGGGAGGCCAGGTGGCGCTTCAGCTGCGTCAGGGTGGAGAAGTCCAGGCCGCACTCGACGCACACATGGCAGCGGCCGCTCTCGTGCTTCACCTCGTGGGCCTTGAGCTCGCTGGGGTAGGCGAAGCCGCGGCCGCAGAAGTGGCAGCTGTAGGGCTTGACCTCCGAGTGCAGCAGCATGTGGCGCTTGAGGTGGCTGGTCTGCGTGAAGGCCTTCTGGCACACCTGGCACTTGTGTGGCCGGGTGCCCTGGTGCGTCAGCAGATGCGTCTGCAGGTGGCTGGGCTGCTTGAAGAGCTTGCTGCAGTGCGGGCAGGAATGCGGCTTGATGCCGTTGTGGCCCAGGATGTGCGTCACCAGGTTGTACTTGGACGTGTAGGACTTCTCGCACATGCGACACTGCCAGCGCTTCTGCCGGTCGCCGGCCTCCACCAGGTACGAGTCGTCGATCTGCACGTTGATGTCCAGCCGGTCCAGCTGGGCCTTCTTGTGGCGCTCCACCGTCGAGCCGGCTGCGTCCGCTTCGAACTCGCCCACCTCCTGCCACACGAAGCCCTGCTCTGGCTTCACGGGCTCTGGGGACTCCATGGTGGGGGGCTCGGGGTCGCTCAGCGGGGGCAGGTGCGGCGGCTCGAAGCCGCACTCCACGGGCAGGGCCTCCGGCCTGGGTAGCGCCATGCTGGGCTCGGCGAAGGCGTCCCGGGCCGGGTCGGGGAAGTGGGGGTCGAAGGGGGCTACGTCCAGCTCCGGCCGCGGGGCGCGGGGAAGGTGTCGCAGCGTCCGGGGCTTGCGGCTGAAGACGCTGAGGTCGATCATCTTGACCGCGCTGCTCTGCACCAGGGCCTCGCAGCCGCCGCCAGCCGCCTCGGCTGGGGCCTCTGCTGGGCCGGCATCCTTGTCGTCGCCGCCGGGCACTGACACCTCGTAGACCTCCTCCTCCTCCTCCACCTTCTCAAACTTGACCTTGGGCACCAGGCGCACAGGCGGCCGCGTCTTCCGCCGGGTGTGCTTCTCGAAGGCCGCCTCCACCTCCAGCACCTCCTCCTCGGCCGGCTCCTCCAGGGCCCGCCCGTGGCAGGCCAGCTGGTAGACGTCGGGGCCCGGGGGCCGGGGCTCCCCTATGGCTGCCCCGGACAGCTCCGGCCCCAGGTCCGGGTAGAAGGCTTCGGCGCTTATGGTGGCTCCAAAGAGCTCATTTTCCGAGACCAGGCCCAGCACGGCGGCCTGAGCCAAAGACAGCACCACCACGGCATCAGTCTGTGTCCCTGAGTCCATGAAGCCCTCCATCCCGTGGCGGCTGGCTAGGAGGGCATCGCTGCGGGAAGAGAAGGGAACATGAGCACCGCCAGCTCAAGGCTGCCAGACCGACGACAGACAGACACAGCTCAGCGAGGGCTCGCCCAAATCTGGGTGTGTCTGTCCCCGACGTCTTTCTATTCCTGTCTTGGGAACAGGGCACAGGGTAATTACGGGGAGCCATGACACCCTCTGTGTATCTGATCTTTGTTTGCCACAACCTCCATCTGCCTGTGGGGGTCCTGGTTAAGCCCTGCCCCCTTGCTGGCCTCAGTCTTCCCATCTGTGAAATAGGGAGGCTGGGTTTCCCCAGTGGTACAGGAGTTCCCAAAAGAATGGGATCCAAAATGGCAAACAGTAAAGATTCTGCTCTTTTAAAAACTGATGTTAAAAAAACCCATCTTTACTCAAATGAAATATATACCTTGTTCCCACACAATGGCTTTGTGTCTAAGGTATAATTTTACACTGACCTTGAGACTGTACAACTGTCACCATTTGCTTGGCCATGTGAATGTGGTGTTTTGGGTTTTTAAATATATTGGGCAAGAACAAGGCAACACACAAAAATAAATTAGGTGCCGAGGCCAAGCTCAGACAGCAGTTACCACCTGTCAGCCCTGATGCTAAATGACTGTGCCTTGCACAACAGGTCATTGCTCTTGATTAGCTAAATGTTGCACATTTAATGACCTACGTTTACACTGATTAAAATATAGCTTGTGTCTGATATGTACCCTGGAATTTCATAAAAGATCTGACTTGAAAGGAGTCTGTGATGGCTAACAAGCTGGAGAAAACTGGCTGAAGTGAATGCTAAAACTAGCTCCCAGCTTCACAGCCACGTTCTGTGATCCAACAGGTGTTTCTACAAAAGCCACTAAGCCCACCTGTCCGGGTCCAAAGCCGGGGCATCAGCTTCCTGCCTTCCTAGGGGATCTGCCACACCGGTGCCCTCTGCGTAGCCTGGCCTTTGCACAGAGTTCTCCCACCGGGGTGCCCTTTCCCCAACCCCACTGAGCTCCTGGCTCCTCCCACCAGCTCCCCAGGCTTCCCTGAAATTCCCCCAGTTCCCGGTGCTTCTCAGCTCTCCAGCTCTCCCTGATGTGGGAGGGCCTCCTCCCTGGCCTGGGGTCCTCATCAGATTGCACCCTGCCCCCCTGCTCGGTGTCTAGCACAGCACAACAGAGGCGCTCCATAAGGAAGGGGAAAGACAGGACTGTGGTGGCTCCTGCCTGAGGCTTCCTCCGGGGCCAGGGTCAGGTGCATGGCGGCGGCCCTTCCTCAGGAAGCAGGCTCCCGGCCGGTGTCTCCCTCCCCCTAGTAGGCCAGAGGAGCTTCCCCTTCCTGAAGCCAGCTAAAAATAAAATACCCCAGAGAGGAATTTTAGCCTCCTTGAAATGGACACTAAAGAGTAAACTATTAAGCTTAAAGCAGGGCTCTTGTGGAAAGGGTCGGACGGAAGGAAAACCTCTGGAACAGGCTGGGGGTTGTGAGGAGGGGGTGGCTAGCCCTGATGGAGAGAGCTCACCCTCCCACCCCGAGTTGGAAAGAACACTCAGCTGGGAGTCAGGCAGCCTGGCCTCAAGTCCCAGCTCTGTCACATACAAGTGACTAAGCTAAGTCACTTCTGCATCTCAGTTTCCCCATCCAAGAATGGGGGAGGGGGACTTCCCTGGGGGGGCCCAGTGGTTAAGACTCTGCATTCCCAATGCAGGGGGGAACCCAATGCAGGGTTCTATCCCTAGTTGGGGAACTATAAGACCGCCCCCCCTATGCTGCATGGCATGGCCTAAATAAATAAATAAATAAATAAAATTAACTGGACCGCCAGGGAAGTCCTCAAAGAAGCAGACTTTCTGGATGAAAACCACAGACCTGAGAGATTTCTCCATTCTGGGGTCCCAAATTCATCAAAGGTTTGGGTGATTCTATGTCAGCCTCTAGAGACTAAGAACTCATTTGATCAGTGCAGCAAATAATTTGCTAAATCCTTGGTCTGGGTTGGGCCCTGTGCTTGGAGATGAAAGGCAATGAGGTCCCCCGTGGTGTCCAGAGGAGACTGCTGTGCCCACTGCAACCCCCCTGCCTCCCTGTGCGGGGAGCCTCACTGCCTCGGAGGACAGCGGCCCATCTGACCCAGCGTCCAGCAGCGCCCAGCGGCAGCCCTCGTGTCAGCTGTGGGCTTGAGAAAACAAGCAGCTCAGCACTTTTTCCAGACTTCCCCAAAGGCAGGGCCAGCAGAGGGGAGGGACTGACCCTCAGCGGCGGAGCCTGTGCTGGGACTTGGCCTGGATTCTGAATTCAGATCTGGACTTTGCCCGTTTCTGGTTCAGGCTCATCCTGTCATGCCCTGAGCCTCAGTTTCCTCATCTCTGCTGAGAGGGAGGTGATGCCTGAGTCCTGGGGTGCTGAGGACATGAGATGAGTATGTCGGCAGAGATGTCAGTCCCTCCCCTGTGCTTTTCTCCCCTCCAATCCCACCTACTTTATTTTTAATTGGAGGATAACTGTCTTACAATGTTGTGTTGGTTTCTGCCATACAACAACACAGATCAGCCTTAAGTATACAGATGTCTCCTCCCTCCCACCTCCCCACCCCACCCCACCCCTCTAGGTTGTCACAGAGCCCCAGGGTTGAGCTCCCTGCATCATACAGCAAATTCCCACTATTTACCTGTTTTACCCATGGGGATGTATATGTTTCCAGGCTCCTCTCTCCAATCATCCCACCCTCTCCTTCTACATGTCTGTTCTCTATGTCTGTGTCTCTATTGCTGCCCTACAAATAGGTGGATCAGCGCTATTTTTCTAGATTCCACATCTCCTGTGCTTTCCTCCAGGCCCCAGTCCCTGGCAGCACCCCTCTTCTAGCACCTGAAGGGAATGGGAGCAAAGAAACCCATAACACATCACTCTATCGGCAGATGAGGGCTTCTCAGGCGGTGCAAGTGGTAAATAACCCGCCTGCCAATGCAGGAGACGCGGGTTCGATCCCTGGGTCAGGAAGATCCCTTGGAAGGGGAAATGACAACTCACTCCATATTCTTGCCTGGAAAATCCATGGATAGAGAAGACCGGGGGGCTACAGTCCATGGGCTCGCAGAGTCGGACATGATTGAGCACACACACAGACATTGGCAGATGAGCGCCTGCCCATGGAAGCACATGTCTGGGGCAGCTCCCCACAGGGAGGGTGGTCGTGTAACATTCCAGCCCTGTTAGGAGGACCTTCTAAGAGCAGAAGGGCCACTCCCAAGGCTCATACCAGGAACCCAGGTGCAAGCTGAACCTGCCCCCGGCCACCATGCATCCCCCTCCCACGGGGACAGGCTGGTGGTTTACTTTGGGGCTGAGGACTACAGCCTGTGCCTGAGTGTAGACGGGGACCTGCCCACGGCCCTTGCTCTCGAGGGGTTTATGCCCAAGTGTGGGGACACACAGCTGCCAACAACTAACCACAAATGCGGTGATTGAGTGCTCAGCAGGTCCTAGGCAAGCCTTTTAATCCTAAAAACAACCCCGTGGGGGTGGGCAGTAGTGGGCACCACACTCCACGGCCCGGGAATCCGAGGTGTAAGTAGCAAGCTCAAGAGTGCCCTGGCAGGCCAGTACTAAAGACTCTGTGCTTCCAATGAAGGGGGCATGGATTTGATCCCTGGTTGGGGAACTAGAAGACAGAACAGTGCCCCGGCAGTGAGGGCAGCACTGGGTCAGCACCTTGGCCCATCCAGGCTCCGTACCTGCAGCTCCGCCCCGCCGACCGTGCAACCTGGGAGGCCGCGTCTTGGCTCCGAGCCCTCCCTCCTCAGGCTCCCGTGAGCCAGCGGGAACGCACAGGTAGACTCAGGACCCGCTCCTGTCTGGCTGGTCCAAGGCTCCAGCCGGACTGGGCAAGGCGGGTCCCCTTCCAGGGCAGCTAGAGCCCCTCTCTCCTTGGGTATCCACTCAGAAAGCACTTCTTCCTGGGAGCCTTGATTAACCCACCTGCTGGTCAGGCCCCTGCTTAACCGACGCATATCACCCTGTAAATACACGCTGAAGGGGCTGAGTGTTCACTGGGGCAGCCAGGCAGGCTGTGTGTGGGGGGCGGGGAGGAGCTGTGTTTGTTGAGACAGAGGCCCGGAGAAAGAAGACAGAGGGAATCTAATTCTCCTGCATTTCACATGCGAGTTTGTCTGCCTATCGCACACGGGGCCCGGGGGTTGGGAAGCTGGGGGTTTTGCAACGCGGGTGCCATCATTCCTCCTCCTCCTGGGCCATCTTTTTGTGCCCCCCACCCCCGCCCCAGCTCTTCTCACAGGCCACAGCCCTCCTGTTTTAACATCCTGGCACGGGCTGCCCAGGGCAGGAGGCGCACCCCACCTGTGCGCCAGGGCGGGGTCCCCACACTTCAGGGCCCCTCTTGTCATCGGCCTGGGCCCTCTTGCGGCACGTGGCTTCTCAGGGCAAGGCCTCTCTCCCACCCCTTGTGCTGTGGGCTCAGAACAAAAGCTCTCTACAGTGTCCCAGAGAAAGGGGAACTCAGACCGCCCTGGGCTCTGCACTGCCTGGGCTGTGAGATGAAGGGCCACCAGGGGAGGGGATGTGGCTCAGCCTCCTACCAGGACACCCTGGTCCCCAGGGTGGAGAGAAAGGGAATGGAAAAGGCAGGGAGACAGAGGGAATAGAATCACTGCTTAATTGTAGTGTGAAGACCTGCAAGGGGAGTTGGGGGGAGGGGGGCCACAGCAGAGAGAGACAGAGAGAGGGGGAGAGAGAGAGAGGGAAGGAGGGGAGAGGCTGCGGAGGCCAAGAAACAAAAGCGGGGGAGGGGGAGGAGGCGCCTGCAGAGGGGGAGGGGACTGTGCCAATGACACCAGAAGCCCAGGGCTGTCCTATTTCCCAGGGCTTAGCATCACCCTCTCCCAGGCCAGCCCATGGGGAAAGACACAGTCTCATTCCCGGAGGCCCAGCAGGAGGCCTCCCCAGCCCAGGCAGGGCCCCAGGGCCCCCAGAGCTCTCACTGATGCTTCATCTATTGCTGTGCTAAGGTCCCTGTAAAACACTGACACAAGCTTGTCGAATTAATGAGTGACTTGCTCGGTGACCCTGGACAAAGTCACCTGGTCCCCCAGGGTCTCAGTTTCCTCATCTGTAAAATGGGCACAAGTGGCTTCTTGGGAACTTGAGGGCGGGTTAATCCTTGGCTTACCTGCCTGTGTTCTGGGGTCTCCTCCCCAAGACGGGAGCCCACTTCCTCTCAGCTACACTGCTTTAAAAGCTCCTCTCATGGAGACCCCCACCTTCATGCACCAGGGGAGGGTCATGGAGCTCAGGGCCACCATTGTCCCTGGGAACCAGACAGTGGGGGAGTTGAGGCCTGGTCTTACTTGGGGCTGGCAATACAGGAGTCATTTGGAAGGAAGAACCAACAAGACTTTGTGATCATCTGGCTATTTTTGCCTCACTCTTGCCACCAGGACATCTCAAAAACCAACTGAAGACACAGGAATGCTCCGGGGCTTTTGCCCAGTCTTGGGACGTCACTCAGTGCCCTGTGATCCATTACCCTCAGGGTGATTTTTGAGGGTCTGCTCCCTGACACAGGCCCCACGAGCCCCGGGCTCCTGCTGGGGAGACAGGTTCACCCCTTTGGTACTGCAGCTGAATCACTGACTCAACCCACCGGCCAGGCGCGGGGTGCCATTCTTGGCTGTGAAGATTTCTTAGTTGTTGCTGTTGTTCACTTCCTAAGTGGTGTCCGACTCTTTGCGACCCCATGGACTGCAGCCCGACAGGCTCCCCTGTCCATGGAATTCTCCAGGCAAGAATACTGGAGTGGGTCGCCATTCCCTTCTCCAGGGGATCTTCCTGACCCACAGATGGAACCTGGGTTTCCTGCATTGGCAGGAGGGTTCTTCACCACTGCGCCACCTGGGAAGTCCGAGGACATGGTAAGAAGCATAAGTTCCCACACCAGGGGGAGCTGCTCTGAGCAAGCTCAGTCTAAAACCTGAGGCACCAGGAACTTTGGGAGATGAAGCACTGGGCTCAGGTGGGTACAGGGCCCCACAGAATAGCCGCTGGGTCCCGAGAGGCTGAACTCTGAGTGGCGGGGACAGGACCAGTGTCTGTGCCCAGGGAGGGGGATAGGGAGTGACAGGTATGAAAATGACTGTTTTTTTTTTTTTTAAAAAAAAGCACCTCACGGGACTTCAACTTAGAGCAAAACCACCCTCTTTGTTTCCTCTGTTGTCCCCCTCTTAAGGGTAAACTCTGCTCACATCCCATGAAAGGAAAAGGAAGCGAAAGTAAAGGCTGGAGGTTTGTGCAAACCTCAGGGCTCCTTGCCGCAGTCTCACTTCTGTCCAGCCCACAAGGTCTCATTGGACTCTGGAGCTGACCAGGCGGCTGGGGTGGGGGTGGGGTGGCCCAGGGGGAAGTGTCCGAGGCTCTTCCTTACAGGAGTCGCTCTCTGCCTCAGCTTCCCCTTTTTCCTTGGACAGATTTGCTAAGCTCTGGCTCCAGAGGTCAGAGTGGCTGGGCCACCAACCCAACACAGGAGGGCCCGATGAGGGGAAAGGACTGGTCCAAGGTTACACAGTGAGATGCTGGTGAAGCCCAGAAGCCCATCGTCAGCCAAAATCTACCTGACCCTCTTTTAAAGCTTCCTGTACGTCTGCATCTTACACATACACACAAATATACACAGTGCTGTTTCCTACCTCAGGGCCTTTGCACAGGCTGACTCCCCTGGCAGGACTTGCTCCTTCCCTCCCACTGGGTGAATACCCGTTCCTTCTTTAGCAATCAGGCTTCCTAGGTGGCTCACTGGTTTAAAAAAAAAAAAAGAAAATCCACTTGCCAATGCAAGAGGCATAAGAGACTCAAATTCAATCCCTGGGTTAGGAAGATCCCCTGGAGAAGAAAATGGCAACCCGCTCCAGTACCCTCGCCTGGAGAATTCCCTGGAAAGAGGAGCCTGGTGGGCTACAGTCTATGGGGTCACAAAGAGTCGGACACAACTGAGCAACTGAGCCCACACGGCACACACACACAGGCATGGCCTCCCAGGAGATATTCCTTTGCCTGGGGGCAAGGCGAAGGCCTCTTCCACAGCCTGGGAACAGCAGGTTAATTTTACCAGTGTCTAGGCTGGGTGCCCAGGTGTTTGGTCAAACAACAATCTGGATCTTCTGATGCTGTGATGTCATGGTTGATGTGATTAACATCTACAATCAGCTGACTTTAAGTAAGGCAGATTACCCTCCTTAACATGGGCAGCTCTCATCTAATCAGTTGAAGTTTTCAGAAAAAAAACCTCAAAGTTTCCCCAGAGAAGGGGATTGCATATCACAGAAATCCTGCTTGGGCCTCCAGCCTGCCAGCCTGCCCTGCAGATTTTGGACTTGCCAGCCTCCACAACCGCATGAGCCAATTCCTTAAAATAAATCTCTCTCTCTGTGTATATATCCTGCTGGTTCTGTTTCTCTAGAGAACGCTGATACAGTTGTAGCGATTCACAATTGTATCTGTTGATGGGCCCTCTCCCCCACCAAAGGTCCACCCCGTAGGACGGTGACTGCAGGGGACTGTCCGGAGAGAAAGACACCAGGCTCCTCTGTCCATGGGATTCTCCAGGCAAGAATACTGGAGTGAGTTGCCATTTCCTTCTCCAGGGGATCTTCCCAACCCAGGGATCAAAACTGTATCTCCTACATCTCTTGCACTGGAAGGCAGGTTCATTACTATTAGTGTGACCTGAGAAGCCCCAGAAGTGTTAGTCCACTCAGTCGTGTCCGACTCTTTGGACCCCATGGACTGTAGCCCGCCAGGCTCCTCTGTCCATGGGATTCTCCAGGCACAATCTTGGGCCCACTCTCAATTCAAACTCTTCCAAGGACAGAGGTCCTGACTTCACAGGGTCCAACTGGCACTGCCTGATGAGAGCACCGGTGCCTGTGCCAGTTAAATCAGAATCTCTGCCTCTGGGGCCTGGATATCATGTTTCTCCAAATCTTCCCAATACATTCTGATTCTCAAAATGAATTAGTAAGAGCTGATGAGCACCCACATGGCCTGGGCCTGAGGGTGAATGAAGAGTACCCTCCCATGGATGCTGTGACGCCTGCACCTGATGGGCCCTTCTTCCCCACTCTGAGGGGTCCGATGCCCAGGCCAGGACCCCCATGCAGCACACCCACGCCTACCCACCACCGCAGGCGGTTCATACAGGAGCTGAGACCACTGGTCTGCTTCTTCTCATGTCCCAGATGGACTTAGGCCATGGAGGTTCCCCTCTTGGAAGCACAGCTATGCATCAAGCCTTACACTCTCAAGCAAACTCTTCATACACAAAGGTGCATGTGAGGTGGAATAAGGCCAAAACTCAGGGGCAGTGACACGGAGCCAGCTGGAGCCAGCCCTCCGAGGAGGAGGGGGTGAGCATGTCCGGAGAAGCAAGGCCATGCACTCCTGGGGAGTCCGGGTTCCTGAAAGCTGCCAGCCCCTGCCGCCAGCCTGGGGACCCTCAGTCACCGTTCTGTCCTGAGGAAAACTGCGTGGGTTCTTGATTCTTGTAGAGAGTGCTTGTGACTCTTTGCGGCCCCATGGATGTAGCCCGCCAGGCTCCTCTGTCCATGGGAGCTTCCAGGGAAGAACACTGGAGTATTCTTCATTGCTGTGCCCTCCTCTAGGAGGTCCTCCTGACCCAGGGCTCCAACCCCTGTCTTCTGTGTCTCCTGCACTGGCAGGCAGATTCTTTACCACTGAGCCACCTGGAACCCCTTGTGGAAATGAGCCCAAAATAACAGAGCATCTAATTAACTGCCAGGAACAAACACTGAGCTGCCTATAGAGCTGCAAACAAAGCACATGGCATCCTCCTCGGGTACAGGGGTGACGTGTGCCTCTGATCGCAAGTCCCTGCGTCCCCAGAAGGCTGTGGGCGAGGGTTCCTCCGGCCTGATGCCTTGCTTGCCACAAAGAGAGAAAGCTGGGTTCTCCCGCAGCAGGAAAGTAGCCTTGCTGAAGACCCCTCATCTTCGAGGCTGGTCTTGGAATCTTCATCAGTAGGGTTGGAAGGGCCTTTGGGGACGCTTCTGTCCAATGCTGTCATTTGACAGATGTGGAAACTGAGGCCCCAAGGCTCCCGCCCCACAACGGGCACCAAACTGAGGCTCTCGATTCCCAGTGCATGTCCATCCACCCACCCATTCATCCACAGCAAACATGGCAGCCGCCCCACACACTCAGGCTCCCCCACCAGCCTGTCGGCTGCATCAAGTCCAGACACATCAGTAAAGACCTGTAAGAACTTGCTTGATTGGCCCTTGCTTACGTGGCAACTTCATAGCACTGCTTGTTCCCTTAGTCATCACCCTCCAGCCACGTGGCCCTTCCTTATTTTCTTTAACAGATTCACATGCTGTTCCCGGTGCCTTGAATGCTCTCTTGTCCCTCAGCCTCCAGCCTTCAACTCCGGCATCACTTCCTCAGGAACCTTCCCTGCCCACTCTTCCAGCCAGGTCTGGTCCCCCAAGTTCTAAGTAGTTATAAGCTTACTGCTTTTCCTTCCTGGACTTTACCACAATTTTCAACGACAGGTCTAATTGTGTAATTATTTGCTCAATGTCTGGTACCCCAGTTAGATCACAGACTATGGGAGGGCAGACAGCACGTCCGTGCGCCCATGGTGCCGTCCTCACAGAGCACACATCTAGAATGATCGCTGTGCCTTTCGAGAACATCCATTCCAAGTGGGAAGAAAAAAAAAAGAGCCCCTTGCCGATCCCCAGGTGGACACCCCCAGGTCTGTGCTTCTTTTCCCTGAGCTCCAGGACTAGTCCCGGTTCCCAGGAGAAGGAATGGCAAGCTTCATGTTTCTGCAAGGCTCGTGTCTTTTCTCCAATTCCAGAAGCAAAAAGCAAGTCTATTCTTGAAACAAGGACACTCATCTGGACCCAAAGATCACCAGCGTAATGTAACAGGGAAAAACAAACAAAACTTGGGCTCACAAGTTCACGGACAAAGATAAGAATCACAACTGAAGGAACATCGGGAGCCTTTATTGGGCTTGACCTTTGTCAGGTCCTGTGATGAGCGCGTGCAGTTCCCAGGCTTCCAGGCAGCCCTCATGGGGAGGAGAACCATTTCCATTTTACAGTTGTGGAAACTGAGGCTTAAAGAGAGGCAGTCCCTGATGGGTAGGGCAGGGCAGACCCCAGCTGGGCCAGCCCCAGGGGCCCAGGCCCAGCTCTCTCCACCCTGCCACCTTTGGGTGGGGATGAGCTTTCTGGGTCAGCTCTTATTTCCTTTCCAACCTCGGTTTCTCCACACCGGGCCCGATTCAGACCTGGGAGCCCCTCCTGGCTTCCCTTCCTCCTCCCCAGCCTTGTCTCAGGCCCCTCCCACACTGAGCCCTCAGCCTTCTCCATCCGTCTTCCTCTCCCTCCTTCCGTTTCCGTGGCAACCCCATCCTCTGCTCTGCCACTCGGTCCTGCGTTCCCATCTCTTTCTTTCCTCTTTCATCTCTCCCCTCATTGCGGTATATAGCCCAAATCCCCCTCTGTCCTTTGCTTCTGGTCTCTAGTCCCTTTTACTCGCCTTTTTATCTCTTTCAATATTCTCTTGTCATCTCAGGGCGACATTTATTTATCTCTTGCTAAAAAGAAAGAAAGAGAGAGGGAAGAGGGGAGGGAGAGAGTGAGAAAGGGAGGGAGGAGGGAAGAAAGAAGAAAGGAGAAAAAAGAAACCCTATTTCATCAGCTCCAGCCATCTTTCTTTCCAAGGGCTAGACTCAGACAGATCCCAGAATGGACCCCCTGCTTTGCCACCATGCAGACCCTCTACTGACCTCACTAACCCCTGAAGAAAGAAACGGCAACTCACTCCAGTATTCTTGCCTGGAAAATCCCATGGACAGAGGAGCCTAGTGGGCTACAGTCCATGGGGTTGCAAAGAGTCGGACATGACTGAGCACACATGCAACCACAGGGAGGAAGTAAACACAGGTGGGGGTTGTCCAGGGGATGAGGGCTCACTGGGAGACGGGGCACCCTAGGGGGCTTGGCCCTGCTTCTCTGAGGTCAGGCTAGGGGAGGCACCAGAGGCCCCTTCAGGAGAGAACAAGGCTAGACCCAGACTCAGGGTTAAGCTGGGCCCAGCATCCCTTTGCATCCCTGTCCCAGCAGGAAATCACTGCAGTTCAGGAAAAGTGCACACACAAACTGCCCCACGTCCCACACCTCCTCCAGGCCTCACCTTGCCTCGTGCGCACGTATGCATGAGACACAGGGCCTGTCCCAGTCTGGGGCCCACAGCGATACTGCGGTACCCAGCTCCCCTCACTCCAAACACAACAGTGAGATTCACAACCACTCTTCATAATTCGTTCTTCCTCGTGATCCTAAATGGCCTCTGAGCAAAGGTGGCACCAACTGGTGGGGACTCTCTGACTCTGCAGTTTTTTTGACCACGCCAAGTGGCATGCAGGGATCGAACCTGTGCCGCCTACAGTGGAAGCACAGAATCTTAACCACTGGACCGCCAGGGAAGTCCTGTCTCCACAGCTGAAGACAGAAGTAAGGGTTGTCAGTTTTTTCCAACTTTTTAGCTGCCATTAGTTGGGCTTATACTACCTTCCAGGCACGCAATATAGCCACCCCAGGGAGACAGGCATCTTTATTTTCATTTTACAGATAAGCCAACTGAGGCTTGGGAAAGCCTGTCATTTGTCCAAGTCACCAAGCCAGTAGGAGGTGAAGGTGAGATCTGAGCAGGTTACAATCATGCCCCTTTTTCTTTTCTTCTTCCTGTGTTCCCGGGAGAGGAAGGTCATGCGACTCCCGGCCCAGACACCCCAGCCCCTGCCTTCAACACAAGAGAAACAGATTTACCACCGAAAACAAAGCAAGCCGATCACAGCCGGGCCCCAGTGTCTCAAAGTGACAGAGAAAACACGGGAGCTGGTGGAAAATGCTATCAAGTCCTCTGGGAAACCACAGCCACATGGAGAAGAAAGAGGCCCTGGACCCCTTCAGGAGTCCATGGGCAGCTTGAGCTACTGCTGAAGCTGAGCTGTGTTGTGGGCCAGGGAGGAAGTACTGGTGTCCACGAAGTCCTGGGGCTCAAAGGCCCTTCCAGAGTAGCTCCCACCTGCCCCATGCAAGCAGCTGGCAAGGCCCGGACTCAGGACGCAGCAAGGCCCAGTGATCCAGGCCTGCCAAGCCCAAGGAGGTGTCAATGACATGACCTCTCTGTTTCTCCTCTAAAAGGCAGGCTGAGCACATCAGGAAAACCAGGAGCAGGGCCCAAGGAGGAAGAGATGGGCAGCAGCAGAGGGGGAGGGGAGGCATAGAAGGACAGCCCCTCAAGGTCTCCGCAGTCAGTGGCTCAGCCTAAATAAATCTGCCTGCAATCCAGGAGACCAGAGTTCGATCACTGGGTCAGGAAGATCCCCCTGAAAAAGGGAATAGCTGCCCACTCCAGTATTCTTGCCTGGAGAATCCCATGGACACAGGAGCCTGGTGCGGTACAGTTCATAGCATCGCAGGGAGTGGACACGACTTAAGTGACTAATACACAGAGGGGAGAGGAACCCAGCTCTCGGTCTGGCAGGCCCAGCCCACACCCCCATCTCTGCCACAGATGAGCTAGGTGACCTTGGGCAAGTTCCTCAACCTCCCTGGGACTCGGTTTCCTTGTTGTAAGACAAGGAACTGTGACATGAAAAGGATCCACCACATACTGAGCCCTTCCTTCAGGCCAGGCTTTTTTGCCTGATGAGATCATGGGCAGAAAGCACGACTCCCTTTTTTCTTTTCCCTTTGGCCACACCACGCTGCATGTGGGGCCTTAGCTCCCTGGCTCTGAATTGGAAGTGTAGAGTCTTAACGAATGGAATGCCAGGGAAGTCCCAAGCGTGACGTCTTGAAACAAACCCACGTTACAGAGGAGGCAACCAAGGCATAAAGGAGTAACTCACCCAACTCACCCCATCTAGGATACACACAAGAGAAGTAAGTGAAGTTTGGGTTTCATTCTTGAGTCTAACTTAAGTGCTTTAAAATTTTTTTTTTTAATTTTGGCTGTGCTAGGTCTTAGCTGTGGCCTGTGGGATCAGCTGCTGTGTATGGGCTCTAGTTCCCTGACCAGGGATAGAACCCAGGCCCCCACATTGGGAGGGCAGAAGTCTTAGCCACTGGACCACCAGGGGAGTCCCTTAAGTGCTTTTTAAGGCAAAGGAAAGAAAGGAAATACAGGTATCCGTGGGGGATGGGCTCCAGGCCCCTGGTGGAGACCAACACATGCAAATGTTCGAGCTCCTTAAGTAAAGTGGGCAGTACAGTCAGCCGCCTGTGCTGTGTTTGATAACAAGGCTGGTGGTGCACAGTAAGGACTCGATTCCCGGGAGTTGTTGCTGCTGTTATCATTCCATTCATCATCCACGCCCTGGGCCAGGCTGGTGATGGTGGCTGGTGGGAAACACAGACCCCACTCTCGGGGACCTCACATTTTGGTTTCAGAGACAAGACAAAGAATCATGGAACAGGAGAGGAAAAAAGCACAAAAAGCATGGGGTGCCACAAAAAGACAGAGTAACTTTGCTTTTTTTTTTTTAAAGGGTGTCAGAAAGATTCTTGCAAGTCAACGGGCACTTTGGGAGTCAACGGAGACTCCACTGGCTGTGGGGTCCGGCTTCACCCCGTTATATATTGGTTTGGGGGAGCCTCAGGCCCCTCATCTGTGACACAGGATCCTAGTTTCCACTTCCCAGAGCTGAGCCCTTCAGTCCAGTGAGCATGATCTATGGGATGCAGTACACAAGAGAGGGGCTGAGACAGTCTAGGAAGAAGAGAACCTTGCTCAGAAGCCCCCACCCACCTCCCCATCTGCTGCAGCGAGAGATGAAGGGAAGGGAAAATGGCAGAAGAGCAGCAGGCAGAGAATGTGCCGAGGGCTGAGGACGGCCGAGGAGGGTGGCCTGGCCGCGGAGCCCTCTCCTCACTCACGGCAGCCGGCGTGACTCATCCTGAGCCTCCAGCCCAGCAGCGTCCCTGGCAGCATCTGCCGATGCTGTAATCAACATTTATTTTGCAGTCACCCACACACCCAAGTCGAGTCCGGATTTATGCCAGGAGAGGAGTAAAGAATGCCTCTCTCATTCACGTAATGCCTTCATGTATCTCCGGAGGGGAGGGACAGCTGGGGAAACATTCAGCCCGAGAGTGTACACATGCATACATGAGACGCACATGGCCATCCACGCAAGCCATCGTCAGCGGCAGTACTGTGCCAGCTCGCTCCTTAGTCACCTAACCACCCGCACTGTCACATGGTGAGTCGTGGGTCAGAACCCACGTGAGGGGTGGACACCTGCAGTCCAGCCAGGAGGATGAAGGTGGGGCCGGGGGCAGCCCCTGAGACATGCAGACGTGAGATGAGAGGTTCAGGGCAGACTGCACACAGAAAGCAGGGAAAGAGGCTGGAGCCCCAGGACGGGGGTGACGCAGCCGGCCCCTGAGGGGTCTGTACTCTCCCAGGACTCATGGGGGCTGGGGAACCTCTCACCTGCAGGCTAGAGGAGAGGTAGGAGGAGGACCAGAGGGCAGAGGCCAGAAACCTCTGGGGTGGCCTGGACGGAGGGCAGTGGGGCGGGAGGGCCTTGAGGGCAGGCGGGTCCACAGACATCAGAGGAGAAGGTGGCCAGGGTGGCCGGCTCAGCCCAGAGTGCAAACCAGTTTCCTCTGATCTGGATCATAAAGGATGACACTGAGGCCCTTCAGAGCAACAGTTCCCAGGCTCTTTGGCACCAGGAACTGGTTTCGTGGAAGACAGTTTTTCCACGGACAGGAGCAGGGTGGGGTAGGGAGGGGGCGTGGTTGGTTTCTGGACAATTCAAGTGCATCACATTTACTGTGTACTTTATTATCATCACATCAGCTCCACCTCAGACCATCAGGCATTAGATCCTGCAGGGTGAGGACCCCTGCTTTAGAAAACCTCAGACCATCAGGCATTAGATCCTGCAGGGTGAAGACCCCTGCTTTAGAAAACCTCACCTGCAGAGTGCTAAGCTGTGGACCACCTGTCCCCAGGTGCTAAAATTCAAATGCATGTGGTATGTGACGCAAAGGCCAAATGAGTTTAGTGGAGGCGACTATTATAAACCAACCAAACGTCTGGCCTTCACCACAGGTGTTTGCGGTGGACTTGAGGGTTTCCTCAGCACACCACCTGCTGTGGTGACAGCCTGTGGGGTTGAGGTTCCTCAGAGAGGGCCATGGTGAGGCCCCACGACCGAGGGTGGCAGGAGGGCCTGGAGCGAGCCAGGCCACTTCCTGGTTGTGAGCCCTTGGGGCAAGTTGCTTCATCTCTCAGACCCTCAGTTTCCTTAAGTGCAAACGGGAGGGATGGCTGCCTTTCCTACAAGATGGCTGAGATCGTGTGAGTGAAAATACCTGGCACAGGTGCTATCAGCTATGAAAGGAAATTCTTTGCTTTACCCTTGCAAGATATATAAACACACTGTGTGATTCACCCACAGCCCCCAGATATTTGATATTTTCTTGGGAGTTCAGTCATTCAGTCGTGTCCAACTCTGTGACCTCTATGCACTCTAGCCCGCCAGGCTCCTCTGTCCATGAGATTCTCCAGGCAAGAACACTGGAGTGGATTGCCATTCTCTTCTCCAGGGGATCTTCCCAGGGATCGAACCCACATCTCGTGCATTGCAGGCAGATTCTCTACCGCTGAGCCACCAGGGAAGCCCGATACTTTCTTAATATCACTAAATATATCTGCAGTAAGACCTACAAAGGAGTGGTAAGTGCATGAACATTTGGAAAAAGCAGCTACTATTTTGAGAGACAAAAAGTAACCAAATCAGGTACATGGGGAGAGATGCTGGAACTGAACCCAGCATCTTCAAGGAAGTTTCCAGCTGCAGCTTTGAGCCACACAAGAGCCCCTGGGTTGCCAGACAGGGGTGCGGTGAGGGTCTCTTGGGATGTACCATGAAGCCCTGGGGAGGTGGGAAGTCCTTTCCCGGTGCACCTGGAGAAGCCTGTGTCAGACACCAGATGTTTTCTCTTTTCTAAAATTTCACAACTCATCGGGGTGGCTCAAAAGACCAAAATTTTGGGAAATTCCCTGGCTGTCCAATGGCTAGCACTCTGTGCTTCCACTGCAAGGAGCCTGGGTTTGATTCCTGATCAGAAAACTAAGATCCCTCAAGCCGCACAGCACAGCCAAAAAAGTAAACAGATAATTTTAAAGAGAACACGCTTCTAAAAGAATGACAACACCCACCTCTCCTCTCACCAGAATGTGTGTGTAGTGTCTCTTTCTGGGACCACTGGGCACCTTCTTAGTCTCAATGCTACCAGCTGGGATGACCCACTCTCAGCAAACAGCCCCCACAGGTCACAGGGTGAAGAGGAGTGTCTAAGACCCCCAGGCTGGCCTTGATTCCTTGAAACTAAAGTGTCCAGGAAGCTTCTTGGGTGAAGACCGCGTGTATGTACACGCACATGTGTGTGGGCCAGAGCCACGGGCCACACTCCTTCCTGCATTGTGGCCAGGACTATTCAGAGTCCTGAATCAGGAACATGCGGGGCCTCCTCTGAACACCCCCAGATCTGAGTGCCAAGGTGCACGATAAAACAAGTTCTTTTGGGACCCAGAAACACAGGCCGGGCAGGGAACAAGCACACCTGCTCGTCCAGGCAGAGCCCTTGACGGTTTACAAAGCCATTTCCGGGCACAGTGCCACTGGGTCCTCCCCGCCCGGTCTGAGCAGTCGTCTGTATGGGCAGCACCTGTGTAGGCAGTGTTCTTATTCTTGTTCAACTGGTGGCATAATCCTGATGTTAGCAGACTGGCTGGCGGTCCTGAGAACTCCAGTGCCAGCCTGCGCCAAATCTAAGAGCGTTATCTGATTTAATACCGACCACAGCCTGCATAGCACAGCACGTACTCTGTGTGGGGCTTACCAGGTGGTGCCAGTGGTCAAGAATCCGCCCGCTAATGCAGGAGACACAGGAGATGCGGGTTCGATCCTTGGGTAGGGAAGATCCCCTGGAGAAGGAAATGGCAACCCACTCCAGTATTCTTGCCTGGAGAATCCCATGGACAGAGGAGCCTGGCGGGCTACAGTCCATGGGGTCGCAAAGAGCTGGATATGACTGAGTGACTAACTCTCCTCACTCTTCACTATATAGCCAATTGTGTTAGTTGGGTACCCAGACTAACTTTGTTGGACTCACGAACAAACTGGACTTAAGGAACACGCTCTCAGAACGGAACTGGTTCGCATGTAGACTTACTGTAATTTAAAGACAGGTTGAAAAGTGCTGGTTTAGAGCTGAGACTCTGAAATCTGAAGGCCTGAGTTCAAATCCCACCTCTGCTTCCTCCCATCCCCTTGACTCTTTCTCCTAAGGTGGGGCTGGGTGCCGACAGGACCTGCCCTCAGAAATGAAAACATGTAAAGTGTGAACCCAGCGGCCTGTTTGCTACTATTATTAGCATCCGGGAATTGGCCTGGGGCCACAAAGCGACTTCCTAGAAGAGCCAGCTCCTTGTGCCAGGTCTTGAAGGGCTGACTGACCATTGGGCCCTCTGCCACCCTGGAACAAGGGGTGGCTGGGGGCCCCCGGAAACCTGTCTGTCTCTTAAGCCTGATCACCTTCTTGCCTCTGCCAGGAGCGAGCTGCCTTCCCGGGCTCCCCTTTCATCTCCAGGCCAGGTGCTGTGGGAGCCTTAATGGGGTGTAAGGAGATGTTCTTGCTCAAACTGGAAAAACCCGATGGGCAGCCAGACTCGCCCTGGCAGGTGTGGGTTTGGCAGTGGGTAGTCTTCAGAGGTGGGCGGGGCCAGGCGGGCGGTGGTACCCTTTGTGGCCTGGCCCCAGGATCTCGGCTCTGGGAGACGCTGCAAGAGATGCTGTCTGCTGGCTGGGTACCTCCACCCCTTCACTGGAGCACAAACCTACTGTCCCCGGAGGCAGGGTCTGCCACCCCCACCCACAGCTCCCCTGTCTCAGTCACCCAGACTTAGAGGCAGGACACAGCCCAGCCCTTCGGAGCCCCAGGCTATCCTCCTCCTGAGGGTATGTCGCCCACTGAACTTGCACACAGTAGGTGCTTCACCTGTGTAAGATTTCCTGGATAAATCATCCTTCGGGGGCATTCAGATCCACTTCTCTGATGTTCCTCCTCCAGTGAGCCTGCTCGCTGTCCCGCCCTGCTCAGGCCACCGCTGTGCCTGGTGGGACTGGCTTGTCCTTCCACCTTCCTCCACGGACACGGCTGGGTCCCTGCCCTGACCGGCAGCGGCGGCTCCAGCCAGTGGTGCTGCCCTTGAGTCTCTGTCTCCTCCTCCCTAGAGATGCCAGGCTCTGGCCTTGGCCTCTGCTTTCTCATCCTGCAGGGGGTTCCCTGAGAGAAACCCTCTTCCATGTGCTTCAAAACTCCATCAGGCCCTGCAGCGCTCCGGAGCTGTCAGGCCTTCCATCAGTCACACCTGTCTAAGCCCCAAGGCTTGCTCAGCTGCCTGGAGCAGTCCGCTGGGCCAGACCCCTCCTTTCTGCCGTTCCAGGTTTCCAGCCTCCTTTGCAGGACTCCAGGGCCAGCTGAGGCAGGCCTGCCGACCCTGAGGCCAGGACCACCCGGGGCCAAGCCAGAAAACCCCGTGATGCCTGCGATCACTCGGCCTTTCCTCTCGCGCTCAGCCCTGGCCCAGGTTCCCATGGCCTCCCCGAGCCCTCCCCCAGCCAGGGGGGCCAGGCTCCCACAGAGAAGGGAGGTCTAGGGGCTCTGCGCCCAGCTCAGGTCCTTCTCTCCGCACACATTAAGGCCCACTCTGGGGCCAGGCAGAAAGGGAGACCATCCCCAGGGCTGTGTCTGCATCCTGGTGACCAATTCAGGGTTTCTCAGCGAGAACCGCCTGACCTGTGATGAATAGCTCCCTCTTGTCTGACAGAGACCCTTCCCTCTCAGAACACCCTTCCCTCGCAAAGCGAGACCCCAGAGGGAGCCGGTGTCCTGCGTGGTGGTTCTTTTTCACACATCTAGAGCACACGGGGCGGGGGGTGGTGGCGGCGCTGGTGTGATTAAAACCTCCACACTCTCCCTTCCTCAAATAAACCGACTTCTCTGCTCATCCCGGTCCTTGAAAACAGAAGCACTATTCAAAAATAAAAAGGAAAAAAGAATTTAAAAAAAAGGGGGGGGGGGAGCAAAAAAGAAAAAAAGAAAAGGAACTGAATAGAAGAAGAAGAAAAGGGATAAAAAAAGAGAAGGAGAAGCAGGCGGTCCCCGAGGGAGCGGGTGAGTGCTGAGAATGAAAGGCAGGAAAGTGGAGGGAAGGAAAGCAGAGATACAAAGGGGGAGAGAAAGACAGAAGCTTTGAAAGAAAGAATGTTCCAGCGTGAATGCCGCGTGCAGGGGAGAAGGGGGCGCTTGAAAAGGAACAGCCCCGATGCGGTGACCCCTCATTCACAGAAGGTGCCAATCACCGGGACAATGCAGACCCTTTCTTCTTTCTCTTTCTCTCCTTTCCGGGAGAGAGGGAGGGGCTGGGAACCGCAAGTTAATTCCTAAAAGTAACAAAAAAATAAATGCAGTTTTCCTGGAGAAGCATCAAAGGGTTGCTTTAAATGCTTCCCCCCAAAACTCACTACACCCACAAGAGAAGTGCTTCTTCTCAGGGAAGCAGGAGGCACAGGCCAACAGCCATCAGCTTTATTTCAGGGTCAGCTTCCTCTGCCCCAGCCCCGGGTGAGCCCAGGCCGGGAGAGCCCTGGGCCAGGACGCTGTGAGTAAGGCCTGGCCTCTGCAGTTCTTGGCCCTCTGGGTTCTCCTGTTTGGGTCTGAGAGTTGAGAGCCCAGGTAGGAGGACCAAGGAGGAGGGTCTGAGCAAGGCGGCTGTTCTGGCTGGAGGCCAGCCTGGGGCCCGAGTCTGCTCAGGAGGGGCTGGGTACCAGTGGGGGGGGACACTTTGAGAGGGCCCTGGGATGGGGTATCCTCTCCTCGGGCTGCCTCAAGGAAGTGGCTGCCTGCTCAGGAGGGTGAAAGGGTGGCGGCTTCTCCCTTTTCACTGGCTGCCAGCTGTTGGATCAGTGTCCTTCCAAGGGTGGGGCCCTGTGGACATCACAGATCAGCAACTTCCTTGGGCTGGCCGAGACCCAGGACTAAGAGCCAAGTAGGCGCCCCGGAGAATCCCAAGTCCCCCTTTTGAAACAGGCCTGGATGTGGGCTCTGTCCTTGCTTCCTTTCTGCAGACAGACAGCAGCTATGACGGGGTGTCTACTGTGTGTGGGACTCATGCTGAGCTCTGGGGAGAATGCGGTGCACGGGACAGTCCCTGCCCGCACTCGGCCCTCAGTCTAGTGACCAAACATCTCCCTGAAGGTCCCCCTGAGAGGGTGGGGCAGGTGAGTATCCCTGGCCCCCCTCTTCGTCTTCCCTTCTCTGGCTCTTCCTGTTTCTCAATACTCAGTGAGTCACGGTGAAACCTGAAATGGGGTCACCTTTATGCAGAGGCTTCTTTTTCCTTCTGATCATCCAGACGCTGGATAATGAGAAATGCCTGGGAGCAGAGAGGCTGAGTGGAGGAAGACTGATTGGTTTATTGATTGATTGAGCGAGCCTCAACCTCACTCATCTATGGAGCCATCAGTCTGTGCAGAGCTGGGTGGCAGGGGCTGGGATCACAAAGTGACGAGGACCAATACAAGGCCCCGAGATGCTTGAGGCCCATCTGGGGGGGAGGGGCGGGGGAGGGGCTGGGATGCAGCACAGACCCAGGAATGAAAACCCTGCCTTTGCTAGCTTCACCTGGGAAAGACTGTTGCTCAGTCTGAACAGGCCCAGAAGGGCCTCCGAACCTGAGGAAGGAAGCTGAGAGAAGGGGCACGTGGAAAATGCCAGGGAGCACAGGGCGAAAAACATCGCTGAACTACCCGGACTGTATCATCACACTGGCAAACCCAGCACATGCGAAGTCCAGTGAGTATTTATTGAGCACCTATGTGCCCCCAGCCCCTGGGCATTCGTAGGGAGACCACAGTGAACCGGACTCACTCTGCCCTTGGGAACTCCCAGGGTGGGAGGAGTGACAGGCAAGAAAACAGGCGATTGAGTTCAGCGCACTAAGATCTGGGTGAGGGCGAGAACAAGGGATCACGGTGGGGGTGGGGGGCGCCCAGAGGAAGGGCAGCCTTGGTGAGGTAGGGGGGTGTCCGGAAAGCCTTTTCAGAGGAGGTTGGCACAGTCACTATAATAGATTAAAATGAACTAAATTTTCATTTGCTTTCAAGAAACTTTAAAGAAGTTTACGGGTGAGATAGCCTAGTGTCCTGGAGAAGGCAATGGCACCCCACTCCAGTACTCTTGCCTGGAAAATCCCATGGACGGAGGGGCCTGGTAGGCTGCAGTCCATGGGGTCGCTAAGTGTCGGACACAACTGAGCGACTTCACTTTCACTTTTCACTTTCATGCATTGGAGAAGGAAATGGCAACCCACTCCAGTATTCTTGCCTGGAGAATCCCAGGGATGGGGGAGCCTGGTGGGCTGCCGTCTATGGGGTCACACAGAGTTGGACACGACTGAAGCGACTTAGCAGCAGCAGCAGCAGCAGCCCAGTGTCCAGAAAACAAAAAAGGAACCTATTAATGACTAATAGATAAAGTGTATGTGATAGAGGGACTTTCCTGGTGTCCAGTAGTGAAGACTCTGGGCTGCCAATGCCAGGGATGAGGGTTTGATCCCTGGTCAGGGAACTAAGATCCTGCATGCTGTACAGTGGGGCCAAAAAAAAAAAATCTAATAGAGGTTTTCTTGACCTTTTGGTGTACTGAGAAGAATCAGAGCTAGACAGAGAAAAACCAAGCAGGTGAAGACAATAATGAATTCTTTTTAAAGAAGTAATAGGTCAGTGCTAAGCTTAGCAGAGAATGGTATATATTGTGAATTTAACCTCGAATTGTGATAGAATGATATTAACAGGAAAGGCAGTGACATGGAGGCAATAGGTAACATCCAAAATTGGTAAATTGAGAAGTAGTGGGATAAATGTACTTTTTTCAGAGTATGGAGGTGAATATCAGAAAGGAGAAGCGAAAGGAATTGAGAATAGTGAACCAGTCTGGAGGGCTGGAGTGAGGGGAGCGAGATGGGCCGGGGTGGCGGCTGCTTCATCTGTGTTAAGCCTTTCAGTACTGTTTGACATTAAAAAAAAAAAGATGCATATGCATTACTCTGATAAAGACAAATTAAATGCAAGCAAACAAGCAAAACAAGGGTTGGCCAAGGAGTCACTGTGAAGTCAAACTGGGATCCCTCTAAGGTCCTTGGAGGACTGGGCCAAGCAACAGAAAGGGCACTGTCCTTACACGCTTATGAGGATAGAAATTTATTTGAGAAAGAACAGAATTCAGTGGGCTCCCGCCCAAGATAACACAATTAGCGGGAACAAGACGGAGGGAAAAACCTTAGGGAAAGAACATGCACAATACTGGCACGTGGCTTTAACAACAAGACCCCAGAGCTAGGGACCCTTCCCCAGGAGACCCAGAGACCAGGGTGCTGTTACTAGCGCCCTCGTGCACGGGCCCAGATCCCCAGGAACACCGGGGTACATTCATACAGCCGAGTTGGGCCAAGGCAGCATGATCTACCTGCAGGGAGTGGGGTGGTCAGAGCGCACCAGCCTGAGCCCGGGGATCCTTCACCCCGCTCCAGCCCCTGCTGACCCTCGGTATCATGGGCACCCCACCCAGGGCACCCTCAAGCTCCGGCACTCACACATGTGCTCACTGTTCTCACCAGTCACTCCTACCATCTTATGGTCTTTTCTAGGCCTTTTAAACTGGAAACGTGTGGAACTTGCCTGATGGTCCATGGCCCAAGACAGCACGCTCCCAATGCAGACAGCCTAGGTTCGATGTCTGGTTAGGGAACTGGATCCCACATGCCCCAAATAAGACATGGTGCAGCCAAACAAACAAATAACTTGAAACATGGAACAGCAACACCCCACTTGCCCAGGTCTCCTCTTTGGTAAGCACAAATTCCCCCAAGAACAGAGAGTGTAAGGTATTGTTCCCAAAGCACAGGAAATCTATTAATACAAGTAAGCCTGAAGTGGGCACCTCCAAGAGGGGCCTTCGGTGTCACAGTCACCCCTCAAGGGGACAGAACCCCTCGCTCACAGCCTCTGGACCCAGTCCTAAAAAGCCTCTTTCTCTGGCTTCCCAGACCACAGCAGATGCAAGCTGCAAATGAGGAGGAGCGAGGCAGTGTGAGGGGTGCTCCGGTGAGGCTGTGTGGGCTGACAGCGAGGGTGCAGGATAAAAATTTTACCAAATGAGACTCCCCTGGTGGTCCAGTGGCTAAGACACCATGCCCCCAATGCAGGGGGCCCAGGTTCCATCCCTGGGCAAGGAACTAGATCCACATGCCATAGCTAAGAGTGCCCACGCCTCGACTAAAGATCCTGTGTGCCGCAACTAAGACCCGGCACAACCATATAATAAATAAAAATATATATTAAAAAATGATGACCAAATGGCAGCCTGGGACTGTTCAGGGTAGGGCAAGCAACTACAATACCTGAGAACACCGTTCAGTCACTAGATTCAGATCCATGACTCAGAGTCAAGATAGGTGAGAGCGTATCCGAGTATATACCACAGTCTCTGTCTAGCACTGTTGGGTCCAGGCTTGAGGCTCAGGGGCACTACCGTGTAACTTGCCCAGTCCTAGGGCAGACACGACAAAGGCATCAACTCTGCCCAGTCTCCCAGCTGCCACTGCGGCCGTGGGTCAGCAGGGCTGGGCTCTGGGCCACTTCTGCCCATGCCATGCTCCTGGGTACAGACTCAGCCTCTCAGAATCCCACCCGCTAAATGAGAACACCTTGCCCAATCAGGCTAGGCTTGCTGTGAATCAAGTGAACCATTCTTTCTTTAAAGAAAGTCAAAAGTCAGCTGAGGCATTTTACAAATGTAATGTTACTAGAGCCACCTCTTTTTGTGGGTGGCTGGACAGGACATCTCATGACTCACACAGGCATAGGGAACAAAGGAGTTACCCCAACTCTACCTTCTGCCTTGGGCTTCCCTGGTGACTCAGACAGTAAAGAATCCATCTGCAATGCAGAAGACCCGAGTTTGATCCTTGCGTGGGGAACATCCCCTGGCGAAGGGAATGGCTACCCACTCCAGTATTCTTGCCTGGAGAATCCCATGGACAGAGGAGCCTGGTGGGCTACAGTCCATGGGACCACAAACAGCTGGACACGACTGAGCGACTAACACTTTCACTACCTTCTGCCTTAGGACTTTTTAGACACAGCGAAGCAAGTATCAGGCAAGTTTCAAAACCATGCAAACTTATACTCGAATGTTCTCAATCAGATAAAGCCAGAATCCACTCTACAAGGCCTGCCTGGACCGTTCAAAGCCAGTGTCACACATTCACACACACAAAAGAGGGAAATTATTTCAGATAAAAAGAAGCTAAGAATATATAACAACCAAATGCCACACACGAACCTTTTTGGATCAAGACAAGAACCTAAAAAACTGTTTTGGAGGACAACTGGGAAAATTTGCATAGGACTGTTTATTAGATATTATTGACTAATTGTAGTTTTTTAGGCACGATGGTACTGTACTTATGTAGAGGAAACCCTTGTCCCTACTAAAGACACCTGGTGAAGTATCTTTTCAAGGGTGAACCAGCATGTTGCCTAAAACTCACTTTCAAAGGATTCAGCAGAGCCATTTGAAAGAGAGTGAGATAAAAGATAAAACAAATGTGGCAGAATGGTAATGATCGTGACTCCAGAAGAAGGTTCTTAGCTTTCCTGCTAGGTTTGACATTTTCAAAATAAAAAGTGGTGAGGATACAGACGACACAGGCGAGTTATCACCTGTTCTTTGCATTTGTTGGGCTGATGTTGGTTTGTTACCCCACCTGCCCAGTGAAGAAAGTGATGTGCTTGTGATGAAGAGATAGGCCACTGGGACTTTCTGGTTGGTCCAGTGGCTAAGACTCTGACCTCCCAATGCAGGGGGCCCAGGTTTGATCCCTGGTCAGGGAACTAGATCCCACATGCCATAACTAAGAGCCTGCAGAGCCAAATTAATAATTTTTTTTTTTTTTTTTTTTTTTTTAGAGATGGACCACTGCAGTGCATCCCAATCTGTTCACAGAGGAAATAATGCTGGGACTGTACACGGGGGTACTCAGCCCCGCCCTACCTAGCTGCCTGTGAGCCGAGGCAGAGCTTAGTGGCTCCAGCACTCAGCCCAGCGTGTTGGCAGGCAAGCCAGGCCTTCGGTCCAGGCCTGCGGTCAAGGAGGGTGGAAACTTTCAGGTCCTACCTGTTTCTCTGTCTCCTCATTGAATTCTCCCCTGGCAGAAGAGGGGGACCTTTCCCCCTCAAACCTATCTCCCTTACAGGTCTGGAAACACAACATCCAGATTTGAATTCCTTATGCCTGGACCCATCACTCCCCAGGTCCCCAGTTCTTTGGGGGCTGAAGCTCTGCCCTCCTCCTCTTTAAGCACAGATCCCTCACTTGCAGGTCAGAGAAGGGACTTCCCTGGCTGCCCCGTGGTTAGGATTTTGCTTTCCAATGCAGCGGGTGTGGGTTTGATCCCTGGTCGGGGAGCAGGGATCCCACACTCCCCCAAGGCCAAAAAATCCAAAACATAAAACAGAAGCAATATTCTAACACATTCAATAAAGACTTTAAAAAAAAAAGGTCCACATTAAAAAAAAAAATCTGAAGGTCAGAGAAAAGGATGTAAATTGTGGGGATTATGAATGCCAGTGTCAGTCAGGACCACGGCACACCTGTTAGGGATCATTTTGAGTGTCATGTTCTAGTCAGCTCTCACCTAGCCGGGGGGTGGGGGGTGCAGAGATCTGAAACCCCAGGCTCTGCTACCCAGAGGCGGTCCTTGCTGGTGATGGGGCCTGGTTTCCCCTTCTGAAGAAGGTCCCTTCTAGGGCTCCAAGTCTGCTTGTGCTAGTTGCTCCTCATGTCCGATTCTTTTGCGAACCCAAGGACTGTAGCCCATCAAGCCCCACTACCCATGGGATTCTCCAGGAAAGAATACTGGAGTGGGTTGCCATCCCCTTCTTCAGGGGATCTTCCCGATCCAGGGATGGAACCTGCGTCTCCTGCAATGTGGGCAGATTCTCTACCGTCTGAGCCACTGCAGTCTGCTTAGAGCTTCCCAGTTCATCCTGGTCCAGGACTCAGAGCTGAGTAAGCAAGACAGGCCTTTCCATCCACGGAGAAAAGTCCTAGAGCATTCCTGTCCTGGCACATCTGCCTACTGGCTCCGGCCACCTTCCCAAAGTGTTCATCAAGTGCAGCGTTGGTGGTATAGCAGTGAACGTAGCTGCCTCCCAAAGTGTTCTAAGAGATTCCTGGACCTGTGGCCTAGGGGAGCAAACGCAAATCCCAGGATAGTCCACCCCCAGAGACTCTGGTGATTTTTAAAAGCCCCTCCAATGGTCCAAATGTGAGCCAGGTGGAGTCCATCTCCCAGGCACAAGGTCCTTGGAGCTGAGGCAGACTTCTAGTTCAGCCCCGCAGCCTCTCCTCCCCAGCCTCTCCCGAAGCCCACCTTCGGAAGCCTGCCTGGGAACAAACCCTCTCCTTCCCTGCGCCTTCCCAGACCTCTCGCATTATTCAAGATACTTGTACCTCAAGTATCTCTTCAGAACCCCGGGGCTGCCTGCCTCTCAGGAGGGCAAGGCCGGGGAAGGCCACATGCAGGGCTGGGTGCCTTTCAGAGGCAGTGGGAAACTTGAGGAGGCTTTTAGGAGAGGACACATGAGCCAATGGCTGCTTTGAAGATTGTCTGGTTACTGTGTAGAGAGGGTAAGGGAGGCCGGGACAGGGTCCCACCAGGCTTATCCATTTAACCCCTTGCACTCCGGCCCCCTGCACCTCACCTCCACCCCAACCCCTGCACTGGGGGCTCCAGGCCCTCGTGGAAGCTGCAGCCTTGGGAGCCACCGTCAGGTCCATCCCCAGGGCTCAGTGGTGTCACAGGGGAGAAAGGGACGGGTTTTCTTTCCACTGTGGCCGGCAGCACTGACAGCTGAACGTGCAGCGGAGGCGGTGAGTGCCGAATGCTAACAATGAGAATTCATTCCAGGCTCCCAGTGGGCAGAGACCATCTGGACCCCACCAGAGGCCACTGGCGGGACATCCCCCGTCCCTCGGTAGGGGGCAGGTGCTCGCCTGGGCCGAGAGAGGCTTCGGAAATCCGAAGGGGCACCCTTCCTTTGCCCTTCAAAGGGACGTGGAAATCAAACAGCACCAAATGAATGGGTGGAAAATGTTACACAGCAAACACGGGAAGGGTTTTGCCCCCAGATAAAAGGGATGGAAAGAGGAAGAGAGAAATGGAGGTGGAGGGAGGAAGGTAGGGCAGCAAGAATGGAGGGGAGGGGAGGGGAGGAAAGAAGGAGCGGGGGAGGGCCTCAGAGCTTTCTCAGGTTACAGAGAAACAGAGGGAGGGACAGAAAGGAGAAGCTGAGGTGGGAATCGCTCCAGCCCTAGAGGAGCTGCCCCTGGGGCAAAGTGGAGACAGTGCCTCTCAAAACCCACAGCTGGAATAAAAAAAAACCCACACAAAAAAACCCACAGCTGGGTTTGGGCAGAAAGCCCCTCGTCTAATGAAGAGAAGCCCACTGCTGCCACACTTGAGGCCTCAGTCACAGGTTTACAAAGCTGCTGGGACTTCCCTGCAGCCCTGGGTGGTCCCGTGGCTGAGATTCTGCACTCCCACTGCAGGGGGCACGGGTTCCATCCCCGGTCAGGGAACTAGAGCCCAAACACCATAACTAAAGATCCCACATGCCGAGACCCATCGCAGCCAAATACATACATAAAATATTTAGAGGGGAAAAAAAAAAAAACCAGTTCACAAGACTGGGCAATGTGGACCTCAGGACGCTGTCCCTTGGGGCCCTGGGAATCGTGCTTGGCCGCAGCCATCTAGGAATTCACACTAATTTGCAAACAAAGGGGCCCTCACTTCCAGGTTGTACCAGGGCCCGCACACATTGTGTGGTCGGTGCTGGCTGTTCTTTCCAGAGGACGTTTTGCTAGAAAGGCAGAATCAGGAAGGCAGGGGCCGGCTCTGACTGCTGCTCCCTGTTTGCTAACCAAACACGTGGCCGGCGTGTTGACTTAGCCACAGAGTGGGAGTAAGCACAGGGCTCCCTGCCTCCCCCTCCAAAGAGCCAGCCTCAGATGACACGTGTGTGGAACTGTGCCCCTGCATGTGCTGTACATGTCATTGTTCCAGAGGCGGTCAGGGCCTGCCGTACTCCAGGCACCAAGTGCTCCTGACCTTTCCAGCCCTTCGTGCGGAAAGCATGGCCGGCCTGACGAAACCCGCCCAGTCCCGAGAGACCTGCCTTCCGCTGGTGGCCGATGAGGCTTCAGAACCCACATTCTCAATCACCCACATCCTTCACTGTGTGGAGTGGAGATGCCATCCAGGATGTTTTAGGACCAAGACTACACCTCGAGACGTGGCTCCCACAGTGCTCGTGAGGTCACCAGGTCTCCAAGTGATAGGCTGAGGCAGACCCAGCCTAACCCAGGCTCCCTCCCCTACGAGTGCCCCCCCCCAAGATGCAGGCTAGGGACCCTCAAATTCCAATACAATACGGGCCTCTCCCCCTGCCAGCACCTCCCTTCTGAAGACAACAGGCAGAGGCCCTGCAGACTACCCTTCCACCGGCAGGGAAATCTTGGGGTACACTGCTCTTGCCTGGGGTCCTTTCCAAGATCCCTGCCAACAGGCCTCCTCCTCTGAAGGGGCAGAGGACCCTAAAAGCATAATTTCCCAGGGCTTGCAGTCAGATCATTGTACTTCTCAAGCCCAACTTAATGGGTAACATGGAAGACACCTGAGTCCCCACAGATGCCAGGTGCGCCGAGGATCACACCTGAGACAGCTGGGTCCTGGCACCCCGCCCACAGCGAGAACAAAGCCAGGCTCAGCGGGCAGCATCGTGTTTGGGCCAAGGGCAGGCAGGCGGCTCAGAAGGGGCCATCCAGAGTAAGCAGAGGAAGCAGGAGGCCAGGCCTGCGAGGGAGCACCCGCCAGGAACTGAATTAATCAGCAGGAAACTGATGGCTGTTTCCTGACAACTCCACTCCACCACTACCACCACCACGAGCACAGAACACACACACACACGCACAGGAATTCGGAAACAGGGAGGGCACACACACACACACACGCACAGGAATTCGGAAACAGGGAGGGCAGCTGGCAACTTCCTCGAGACCCACAATGCAACCACTTTTTCAAATACCTAGACAAAACAACATGGAGCACCCACCCTCTCCCCAGTTGTAGAGGGTGCGAGGAGCCCCTCCTGCATGTTATTTCTATCTTGCATGAAAACCTTTCCAAGAGGGGCTGTCATTCCCCGTTTTCTAAACTCCGAGTTGCGAAGCAAAGTGAGAGGACCTAGGTCACAGCTAACAGTGCTCGAGTTTTCAAGGCTAGGCCTGGCAGGACGACAAAGGCCAGTTCTTAAACCATCTCACTCCACCCTGGACCAACAGATCTCTCCCACAGACTCCAAGACCAGGGCTTAAAGGAATCCTACGGGGACTTCCCTGGTGGTCCAGAGGCTAAGACTCCAAGCTCCCAACGCAGGGGGCCTGGGTTGGATCCCTGGTCAGGGAACTAGACCAGACATGGTGCAACTAGATTCCACGTGCTGCAATGAAGACTGAAGATCCTGTGAGCCGCAACTAAGACCCAGTGCAGTCAAACAAATATTAAATGAAAACTAAAGGAATCCTACGGCATGAGAAGGGGGCTCAAAAGTGAGGAACCAGCTAGTGTGGCAGTGGACGCCCTTCTGCATGAACTGACCCATTGACATTCGGAGGGTGGGGCGAGCGGTCTTCCACTTCTCCCGACTCTCTTGCTTTCCACTTCTTCAGCTTAAGAGTACACTTTTAAACATACCAGTATGGATGGAGGAGCCTGGCAGGCTATAGTCCATGGGGTTGTAAAGAGTCGGACACAACTGAGTGACTGAGCATATACATGCATGTGTTTCTCAAACTTCCTGCAGTTGAAGAGCTGTTTTATTTGAATCCCTGGAAGAATTAACACTAACAAGCAGCTCCTGGTCCCAACACCTGTCACATGAAGTCAGCGATGCCCATCTCGGTCCACTCTGATCAAGATGCAGCTGTCAATCATCCACTTGGATGTCGTCGTGGCAACGTGAAACTATGTAAGTTTCTCAGCCTCATTTTCAATATTTCTTGGCTGGGTAACGCTGTGCAGACCAGCAATGGTCCATGGCCAGGCCTTTTACGTGGCGCTGGCCTCAGAATGCATGAGAATGTTTATAAATTCAAGAATTTTAAATGCAGAGGGATATCTTTCTTCTTAGGTGAAAATTCTACTCACAGGTAATAGAGCCTCAAATCTGCCCTTAATATTTCAAACGTGTTTGTAGTCACCACTGTTTGGGGGCAGTTGATTTTCCAGTCATCTCTCCTGCCTCTCCTCTCTCTTAAAAACAGAAAATAATACATTAAAGTTTCTTAAGCATTCTTGGAATTTACACTCAGCAACACATGACCCACTGAGCTCCATGAAGGTGAGGCGTGAAGAGAATGTTCTGTCAATGAGAAATTCATAAGTGCTCAGAACAGAGCACAAAATTTGCAGTTCTTAGGCAGGGTTACAGCGCCATTGGATTCCTGCAGATGAAAAGAGGCTTGGGTTTAGATCAGCCCAAGCATCTCTGTAGGTTAAATCTCAGAAGAGAAAGGCTGCTGCAGTAGTTCAAAGTTGGCCCACGTTGGCCGTAACAAGACTGGTAACTGGGAACGACCCGAAGGCATTGTAAGATACAGACTTTTGAGTCCCGCCCAGATCCTGCAGGCTTGGGGCTGGACACAGGGAACTGCATTTTATTTTTTAATAATTATTTGTTTGGCTGTGCTGGGTCTTAACTGCAACATGTGAGATCTCTTAGTTGCAGCATGTGGAATCTAGTGCCCTGACCGGGGATCAAACCCAGGCCCCCTGCTTTGGGAGTGTGGAGTCTTAGCCACAGGACTACCAAGGAAGTCCCCAGGGAACTGCATTTTGACCAGTTTCCTCCAGCAGGGAATCACAAATGGTGTGGCCACTGAACCTGCCCTTCTGCGAAAGAACCAGGAGTGACCAGTGGCTCAGAAGATTTGGTCTTGGTAAAGTAAAACGGGTCCAAATAAAACCAACTGGGTTTATTGCACTGGAGCGAGTGCTAGCACTACAAAGCCCTGGCATAGAGAGACCCGTGGAATAAATCCACCTGCTTGTTTACTGAAGGTGGTCTCATATTCTCCACTTAGCTGGGCCCAACACCTAGCAGTCTCAACTAGTGTCAGCTGTCGTCCACAGCCCAGGAAATCAAAGCTCAGAAGGCTTGTCATTTGCCGAAAGCCAAGTTCTTAGAAAAACCAAGACTTGCCCCAGGGCTCATGCCTCTTTTCCTCTGTGCCTCAAGTTTCCTCATCCATACAATGGGGATAATACTTGCCAATTCTCAGGGTGGTTGTGAAAATTAAATGAGGGAATGTCTTTGTAAGTGCACTTGGCCTGGTCTCTAGTAAACAATAATAGCTGTTCAGATAATCATGATCAATTTTGAAAGTCTGAGATGACATAAAATCTGTTTCCATTGCTGGAATTTGCTTATCCCAGATGGTTCTTGTTAGCACTAAATACCGTGGAGATGCTGATTGGCCAGAACTGTCCTTGCACCTTGGTGGAGACTTTCCATTTGGGCCAGGAGGGCCAAGCACCCTGCAAATACCCCACCCTGGACACACACCTGGCCTGCACTTGTTCTTGGGGAGACCAGCTGGCTGGCGGAAGTTCCCTGCAAACATGTTCCTAGGCTGAGCCCCTCTGAGAGGTTTCACAGTGGGGACCCATCCAGAACATTTATTATGTCCATAATATGCCAGGCATGGGGCTGGGCACTGGAAAATAAAGGAACTGCAATAAATGAAGCAGAGTCTTCCCCTGCCATAAGCTTACAAAACTTTCAAGTGGGAATAAATTGGTTTTGATTAAAATTTTCCATTATAAAATTCATAAAACCGCCCCCTGCAAAGAGTTATGGAAATGAACAAAAAATTAATACTCCTCATCCTAACTCAAGCATGTCTTGTGTTATTTCTTTCTGGTCCTCTTCAAACATATGGTTTTCGCACGGTTCTAATCATGGAGTGTATAAGCCTGGTGTCCTGCTTATTTTCCCCGGATTGGACACTAGCAAGTTTCCATGTTGCGTGTTCAGAACCAATGATCCATATTCATAAACACAGAACATTTGCAAGAGTGCACAGATCACCGCTTGCCTGCCCATTCTCACAGTGAAGGACATTCAGGGTGTTTCCAACTTGTCCACCCTGCCCACTAAACACCTTCATGCATTCATGCAGAAAGACAGAGGGAAGCGGCAACTGGTGTGTAATGCGATGGTGGCAGACAGGCCTGGGTCGAATACTGCCATAGAATGAACTCGGGCAAGTTACTGAACTAACCTCTTTGAACTTCAATTTCCCCCCAGATGGGCATAACACTTCCATCACACAGTTGTGAAGAGGATTTAACAGGAGACCATCAGTAGAACAACTTGCAACGAGCCTGATGCTCAATAATTATGTGCCTTCTCTTTTCTTAAACATCACAAGGTCCTGACTGACTCCTTGGTGCCTTCTCAAGGACCGGGGCAATCAGCAGACACCCTCAGAGCACAGAGTGCCAACTTCCCCCACCCTCCACACAGATCGCTAAATCCTGGGAGATGAAGCATGTGCAAGCTGAGGTATCCAGGAGGGAAGTGATAAGTGCTCTGCAACTTACTTAAAAAATGGTTCACGGGTTAAAAAAAAACATATACATGTACAGATGAAGCAAATATGCCAAATGTTCACATCTGTTACATCCAGTCTTGGGTGTATGAGTATTTCCTGTACTATTCTTTCAACTTTTCTATGTATTTGAGATTTTTCATAATAAAACCTTGGGGGAAAACCTCTTACTAATTCAAAAGGTTTAAAAAATGGTATCATGCTTTAAAAACTTGCATTATATCCATTTATTTGTTCAACAAATATTAATTCAATAGTTAACAAATATTAATTCAATAGAGTGTCTGTCATGCGGTGAGTTGATCCAACCTCATAGAACATACCATCTGGCATTTCTTTGGGTTGGGTTTTTATTTGCTAATTATATATAGTTTGTTCACTTTGTTTTTTAGTTTAAATCTTGATTTTTAAAACCGGTATGTATAGGTTCTTGGTGGAATTAAAATATTAACCCCTTAAGTGTCTTAGGAGACGATCTTTTCCCCCTAGCTCTCAAGTGTTTTGTAGAGTTGACACAGCAGCTACAATTTGTAAAATGTAGTCAAATCTGTTGAATTTTTTTGATGACCATTTTTATTTCTAAACTTTGGAAATCAAACTCCAGACCAAGATTTGGTATAAATTGTACACACTGCTATGTTTACTCTTTATATTTGTTTCAGTATTATCGTGGTGATTAGCATTTTAAAAGCCATTATATTAATCAGTGATGGTGATGGCAGGCCCTTGTTACTAGTTTTAACAGGAATGCCTCTAGTGTTTCTCAGTTAATTATAACTTTGGCTACCGGTTTGAAATAGATATCCTTAACCAAGCTAAGAATACACCTTTCTACTTTTTTTGGTGTATTGATTAGTTAGAAAGGGTTGTTCAATTTTAATCAATTATCCTGCTGCATATATTGGAATCAATCTGGTTTTATTTCCTTAAACCATTAGCATGAGGCAGTTACTATATTAAGCTTCTCTAGTATTGACAATTTCCCCCACTTGCCCCATTGGGTTTTGGTGGATGACTTCTTTAATATATTATTGAATTCTATTTCCTCTTAGCATTTTCATTCTTTACCATGGTCTCTTTGCCATGTTTAATATCAGGCTGATTTTGCTTTTTAGAATGAATTGGAGAGCTCTCCATCTTTTCTTCTAAGCCGTGGAATAGCTTAACGTTAACAGTATATCAAATTTGAAACAATTACCTAGCAAAAACACTTGGGACTGGTGTCTTCTTTAGGTAGAGAGGGTAGCACTTTGATAACGATTGCAAATTTGTTCTCAATTAACACATCCATTTTCAGAAAAGCATTCATTTAATTGAGATTTTCAAATTTAAGCCTAGTGTGCATAGATTTTCATTTTTTGAAACCTTTCTACTTACTCCAATGTCCCCTTTCTCATTTCTATTGTTATTTTCTTTTCTTTTCTCTTTTATTTTTCAAATAGATTTGCCGAAGGTTAAGCCACTTTACTGTTGGTTCAAACACAGAATCAGCTCTTGAATATACTTGCTAATTTCATTGCATTTCTATTTTCTAATTCACTTATTTCTGCCTTTATTTTTACTTTTTCCCCCCTCCCGTTTTCCTTAGGGGCTGTTTTTTATTTTTTTCCTCCCCTAAGATCTCAGGCTGAATACCTAGTCTCTTTTTTCTCTTTCACTTTTTAATAATAAAAACATTTAAGGCTATGAGAACAGTGCCAGCTGTCTCCCATAGGTGTGCTTATGTGGCACTCCTGTTTCCAATGCTTTCTAAATATTTGTTACTGTGCTCTTTATTTCTTCCTTGACCCAACAGCAATCTAGGAAAGCATTTAAAATTTTTTTCAAGCAGTTCGGTTTTAGTCTGTATAAATTTACACTATTTTGTCGAGGTTTAACTGCATGGTGATCAAAGGACTCTCCGACTGGCACAACTTCTGTTTTGGGTAGACTGTGAGCTCTTACATTCGGTTACTGGTGACTGGTTACAGAAATATTTGCAGAGCATATGCTTGCTAGGAAAGCCCAAGTGCTTTTGAAAAGTTTCTGCTTGCCATAATGTT
This sequence comes from Bos indicus, assembly GCF_029378745.1. Classification (NCBI taxonomy): domain Eukaryota; kingdom Metazoa; phylum Chordata; class Mammalia; order Artiodactyla; family Bovidae; genus Bos; species Bos indicus. The sequence goes on along the minus strand of NC_091780.1, from coordinate 21,709,992 downwards.
ATGTCAAATGAAAGAGGGTATAAAGTTCAGTGTGCTTGTAACCAGTTTAAAAGAATATGTATTTACCCATGTGGATGGAAAAAGACTGAAAAAATATATAAAGGTACTAATCAGTGCTTTGGCCACCTGATGCAAAGAGCTGACTCATTTGAAAAGACCCTGATGCTGGGAAAGATTGAGGGCAGGAGGAGAAGGGGACGACAGAGGATGATATGGTTGGATGGCATCACCGACTCAATGGACATGGGTTTGGGTAGACTCCAGGAGTTCGTGATGGACAGGGAGGCCTGGTGTGCTGCGGTTCATGGGGTCACAAAGAGTCGGACATGACTGAGCAACTGAACTGAACTGAAACAGTGCTGGAAATTTTTCTTTTTCTAGTTGTTGGGTTTTTTTTTTTTTTATATAATGTGGACCATTTTTAAAGTCTTTACTGAATTTGTTAAAACATTGTTTCTGTTTCATGTTTTGGCTTTTTTGGCCATGAGGCATGTGGGATCTCATGCACCCGCTGTGGGTTCCCTGTGGGAACCTGCACCCCCTACGTTGGAAGTCTTAACCACTGGACCACCAGGGAAGTCCCTGTGTTGGTCATTTCTAATGGGTGAGAGTATGGGCAATTTTCACTTTCTTTACAATTCTCTGCATAAGATTTACTCTTTTAAAAAGATTTCTTTCAGTGTTTGGTAACGAAAATGCTTGTTTCAAGCTTTGTCTTTGCAAGCTCCCTTTGGCCAGATAGTTAAGAAGTCACCAGGAAGAACCTGAGGAATAATTGGATTTGGACCCCAAACAGTGCCTACACCTGAAGACAGTGGCCCTGCGAGGAGCTCACAGTCACTCAGGCCGTGGAGGCCCCCCTTGCTGGAGGAGATTCACTCCCCAGGGGCCTCCCCTCATCTCTCCACGCTCTTCATGCTTAATGATGAGCCCCCCCCCTCCAATTACTGTCACCGAGGAGTTTTCCCTCAAAGGGAAAAACAATGAAATCCAACTTTTGCAACTGATGCATGCAGACTTTTATTTCCCTTCTACCTCTACACGATCTCTAAGGCCCACTCCAAAAAGTGCATTTTCAACCCCAAATCAACTGCAGAGCCCCTGTAAATCCAGGGAAGCTCTGGGCCCTGGAAATGGACAAGGTGGCTGTGCCTCCAGCTCGTGCCACTCTCAGCTCAACACCAGCAACTCTGGAGAGAGAACAGCCGAGTTCCCATGAGCTGCGCGCTCATGGAGTGGGATCGAAAACTCCAGCGAGGTCGAGAAGCCTGCTGCGTGACAGGGACAGAAAACAGGGATGGAAGGTAAGAGAGAGGTGGCAGGGATGAGAGAGGGTGAGAGAGAAGAGGTGTGAGTGACAGCGAGCGTTAGGGAAGTGGAGTGGTGGTTCCAGGCGCTTCCTGGGAGCCCCATGGTTTCAGAAGCATTTCACAGGCATGAAATGTGCCAACGGCGAAGCCCTGGCACTCCTAACAAGGAGCCATGGGACTTGCCTGGTGGCCCAGTGGTCAAGAATCCACACTTTCACTGTGGGTGGCACAGGTTCAATCCCTAGTTCAGGAACTAAGATCCCACACGCTACTCAATGCGGCCAAAATATGCCCCCCTCAAAAAAAACCCAATAAAACCCAAAACGAAGAGTCATTTTACACCAGGGTCTTTTCTGCTGTTTCTCTGTCCTCCATCCTTGCTCAGCCCTGTCCTCTGCTAGAAGACAAGATGTCTCAGCTGGCTTCCACTGAGCACCCCCACGGAGTCTGGGGACACTCCTAGAAAGTCAGGGAAGAGAATCCTGACCCACAGAGAACGTAGTAAGACAGCTAAGCAAAGAGGGCAAGGGCCAGAGGAAGTGCAGCAACACACAAGGAGATGCTGCGTGTGCTGAGCACCCCAGAGGAGTGGCTTGTCTCCTGGGAATGTCTCTTGTCTCTTTCTCCATAAACCTTCGCCCCCACCCCACAGTGGCTTCCTATATCCAGGCAGGTCTGCCCACCACCCTGACCGTTCTGGGCAGAGTGACCTTCAAGTATGTCTCTGTTTCAAACTGATGTCACTTACGGGTAACAGCTGCGTGCCCTCTGCTCTGTGCAGTATCTCCACAGTGGACTGAGTCACCCAAACCAGAATGCAGCCACTACCCTTTGGAAGAATGGTCCTCAGGGAAATGTTTCAGCTCTAACTTTTATCTAGAAATCAAGAGGCTCTCCACCGGCTCATCTGACCCATCTCTGCATCTCCTGTTTTTCTTTTCCTTTGGCTGCACTGGGTCCTCACTGCGGCACATCGGTGTTCTCCTGTTGCAGAGAACGGGCTCTAGAGCACGCAGGCTTAGTAGTCCCACAGCATGTGGGATCTCAGCGCCCTGACCAGGGACTGAACCCCTGTCCTTTGCATTGCAAGGCAGATTCTCAACCACTGGACCACCAGGGAAGTCCCCCACTTTACTTTTCTACTGTCTTGGAAATTAGGTGGCAGAGTGGTTCAACGAATGGGAGTGTGAATTCGGGATTCACTCATACCTGGTTCAAATCCCACTACTATCCCTTACAGGTGCAAGGCCTGGGAAAGTGGCTGCCTTTATGAACCTCAGTTTTTCTGCCTCTAAAATGGGTCAAGAATGCTGTTTCTTACAGAGTCACTGAATTAGAAGTGCCTGGCCCAGAGCAGGTACTCAACAAACATTGGTCCTCCTTATCCTTCCCTTGCTGGAATTGGGGAAAAGTGTTAGTCACTTAGTCAACTGTGTCCAACTCTGTGCGACCCCATGGACCCCAGAGGCCCACTAGGCTTCTCTGTCCATGGTATTATCCAGGTAATACTGGAGTGGGTTGCCGTGCCCTACTCCAGGGGTTCTTTCTGACCCAGGGATCAAACCTGCTCCTGTAATGCAGGCGGATTCTTTACCACTGAGCCACAGGGTATCTCATTCAGTAACTATGAAAGTCGCTCAGTCGTGTCTGACTCTTTGCGACCTCGTGGACTATACAGTCCATGGAAGTCTCCAGGCCAGAATACTGGAGCGGGTAGCCTGTCCCTTCTCCAGGAGTCCTTCCCAACCCAGGGCTTGAATCCAGGTCTCCCATGTTGCGGGCGGATTCTTTACCAGCTGAGCCACAAGGTAAGTCCAAAAATACAGATCTTCCCAACCCAGGAATCGAACTGGGGTCTCCTGCATTGCAGGCAGATTCTTTACCAACTGAGCTATCAGGGAAGCCCCTCAGTAACTATAAACATGAATTAATAATACATCTCAGTGGGGACTTCCCTGGTGGTCCAGTGGTTAAGATTCTGTGCTTCCAATGCAAGGAGTGCAGGTTCTATCCCTGGTCGGGGAACTAAGATTCCACATGCTGTGCAGCATGGCCAAGAAAAAAAAAAGCAACTATACTCCAGTAAAAAATGTTAAAAAAAAAAAAATATATATATAACTCAAGGGAAAAATTTTACTTGGGATTATTTCCTGGTCAGTTTTAAGAAACACAGTCAAGCACAGAAAACATAATTTTATAAATGATCTGTAAACGGCTCATACAGAGCAGATATTTCAGGTGAAATGAAAAGGAATTCAAGCAAAAATACTGTATTTATTCCTCTTAAGGGTTTTTCAACCCTCAAATCAACCTTTCCAAAGGGGATTTCCCCACATGGAATAACAATGTAAACCCCAAGTCCCCTGGCTTATACCAGAGTGATCTGTCAATGGCTTCTCTGCTCAGAACCCACTGGTGGCTCTCCCAGGTCTCTGAATGAAGTTCAAGTCTTTGGACACATTCCCAATCGGCCTCTCCAGCTCCATCTTCTGCCATCCCACCTCGACACCCTATCTCCCATCCGCAACAAACCACCACTGACTCTTTGAATGCCCCTGTTCTTTCTGACTTGGTATATTCTAGTCCCCCAGTGGAATGCCTCGGCTTCCCTTGCCTGCTAAGACTCAGCTAAACACCACCTCCACCAGTAAGTCTTCCCTGAACTGCTCCCCAGCTTCACTATGTCTGCAGAGCAAACTTCTCATGCTTTTGTCTGCATATCCCATATCCCTTCAGTTTGAGGGCCTGCTGGGGACAAAGACCACGTTGTTTCCCCTTTATATCAGAGTTTACTAGGTGTTTGGTATTTACTGACTGAACAAAGGAATAAAGAAAATGATGGAGGTTTTTAAGAGAAAAGAGGACTCACGGTGGAGCAGGGCTCTCCCTGACTTCACATGCCTGCAGTCCACAGGTAACAATGATCACCACGTATCACACAGCACAGACAAGGTCTGTATAGTCAAAGCTATGGTTTTTCCAGTAGTCATGTACAGATGTGAGACCATAAAGAAGGCTGAGCACCGAAAAGAATCGATGCTTTCAAACTGTGGTGCTGGAGAATACTCTAGAGAATCCCTTGGACTACAAGATCAAACCAGTCAATCCTAAAGGAAACCAACCCTGAATATTCATTGGAAGGACTGATGTTCAAGTGCCAATACTTTGGCCACATGATGCAAAGATCTGACTCATTGGAAAAGACACTGATGCCAGGAAATATTGAAGTTAGGAGGAGGAGGCAGCAGCAGAGGATGAGATGGTTGGATAGCATCACCGACTCTACAGACATGAGTGAGCAAACTCTGGGAGACAGTGCAGGACAGGGGAGCCTGGCATGCAGTAGTCCATGGGGTCGAATGGGACACAACTTAGTGACTGAACAACAACAATACAGCATAAAGCACACCTATTAAAAAGTAGGTACATGAACCCACTTCACAGGCCATGAAATCAAGGCTTGCTGGGGGAGGCTGTGGCTCGTCAGGGCTGGGAGATGGCAAGCCAGGACAAAGGCCGTGGCTCCTTGGATCCTGAGTCCCATGGCTTGAAGTAGGTCCTCCACTTGCCTGTGATTCTACTTCTGTGGCAGACAACCCTTTAGATTCATCCCTGCTTGTGGGGAGAAGAACAATTCTGTGTTTCAGTGATTAAGCCCCTCCAGGGCTTCCCAAGGCCAAGAAGGTGCCAGGTTAGAAGTTATAACTCAGGGACTTCCCTGGTGGCCCAGTGGTTAAGAATCTGCCTTCCAGTGCAAGGGACACGGGTTCAATTCCTGGTTGGGGACTGGTCAGGAAACTAAGATCTCACATGCCCGGGGTGACCAAGCTCATGTGCCACAACTACTGAGCCCAAACCCTGTGGAGCCCATGAGGTGCAATGAAAGATCCCACATGCTGCAACTAAGACCTGATCCAGCCAAATAAATATTTTTAAATTAAATTAATAATTTTTTATAAAAAAGAAGTAGCAGCACACATGGGAGCAAACCATCAACTGTGTCTTGGGCGACCCAGAGCCAAGACCCTCACCCTTGGACCCAACTCTTCCATCCTGCTAAGGGTGGGTGCCACACACCATCTCTCACTGGACACCAAAGCTGCCCACTTCTCATGCCTTTGGTGGGTCCACCATCACCAAAAGTGGACCCTGGTTTTCTCCAAATCAATGAGCTAAGAAGCAAGGTGAGGAGTTTCACTGGAATCTAAGGTTGCAGAATGAGGCCTGCAACACTGTGTCTCAAATGGGGGAGGCGGGTAGAGACTGTGGGAAGGAGGGGCCATTGAGGGATGAGAGGCAGGGCCGGGCAGATAAGAGATCGCATCCACCAGACAGATAACGGGACCACAATGACAAAGGAGCTGGAGGCCGTGCTGGAGTGTGGAGAGAAAGAAAGAGCATATTAAATTTTAAACAAAGCCCACCCCGGGGGAACCTCCAGCCTTGTCTCCCAACCTGTGCCTCCCATCTCCAGCTCACAAGTCGCCAAGTTCACAGAAATCGAAACATCCCTCATCTCTAGGGGGTTGGGTTTTGTTTTGTCGCTGTGTCTCTGGGGGGTGGGGGAACTTGGGCCTCCCAGAGGCCCAGGGGTCTTCCCACCAGGCCTGAGAAAGGAGGGCAGGCTAGAAGCAGCTTCAGCTGGGACAGCCCTGCTTGGAAGGGGGAGCAATGGCAGGGCTGGGAACCAGAGCAGAGCGGGTACAAGAAAAGAGCTGGCAGTGCCAGGTCCAGATGGTGGGCAGCAGCAGAGATGTCACCAGGAGCCAAGAGGAGGGAAGAAACTAAGAAGTAGGGAAGGTCCTGAGAGGCCTTGCCAACTGCCATAAAGACTGTGCTGGCGTGGAGGAGGAAGAGAACAGAAAAGGAGGAAGAGCGAGCCCAGAGCTGGAGCAGGAAGGCCCAATTTAGCCCAAGCACGTGTTACTTCCTCTGTAATTCCATCAAACCTCCCCCACCCCACCCCAAGGTGATGACTGGGGAATGGGGCTGCAAGGGCTGAAGGTCTGGAGAGAGGCACTCCCCTGGGGCAGGACCCATGGGGCAGGGCCTGAAGCTTGCACACAGCATCCTCCATGCCAGCCCCACAAACACCAACCCAGCCAGGCAGGACCGGCTTCGGGTCTCCGGAGTCAGGACAGGATGTTTGTTTCACAAGCACCTTCTCCGAAGAAAGACCAGCCTAAGTCTGGAATCCTCAAAGCTAGCGCTGCCCCGGGCACCCTGAGGATGGGCTTCTTGAGGATTCCCTGGGGAGCCACAGGCCTGCACTCAGAGGAGACAAGAAAGGCTCTAGTCTCGGTGCTCAAGGCCCACTGTGAACAAAGGGGCAAGGATCTGCGGGTTCTCTTTCAAGGTCAGCTGTGCCCGGGGTCAATCAGGCCTTTCCCAGGCCAGTCCCTCTTAAGCAGTATCTTAAAAAAAGCACAACCAAGTTTTATTAATAAAAGAATAAGACTTAGTATTCACCTAAAAGTAACCAAAAATACTACATAGCATTTCTGGAGGCCAATTTAACCATCTAAATCCAGGGCCATTAGAATGTGTCCTGGGCCCAGTAATTCCCTGCTAGAAATGTATGCCAAAGATTTAATAAAAAAAATACCCAAGGTTGTTCACCACAGCATTCAAGAGAAAAAGAGAAAAAAGTTTAAATTTAGGAAACTGCTTAAATATATGGAAGAGTATATCATACACTGAAATATTAATAATTACAGGCATTTTAATTTTCTTCTTTTTGCTTGTTTCTATTTCCTAAATTTCTTGCAACAACCGTAAATCTCTTTGTTACAAGAAAAAAAAAATCAATAAAAGCTATTTTCTAAAAAACAAAAGGCAGAGATCCAAGAGACTGTGCATTCCTTGGACATTCGAACCTGAACTGGATTAGAACAAAACAAAACTGGACAGACACTTAAAACCACCTAAGAATATTTTTAAGGACTAAGAGGTGTTTTCCACTGAAGAGGAATTAAAATCCTCCAGAAGGCTCCCCTGATGGCTCAGTGGATAAGAATCTACCTGCAAATGTAGGGGACACAGGTTCGATCCCTGGTCCAGGAGGACCCCACATGCCACAGAGCAACTAAGCCCGTGTGCCACAACTATTGAGCCCAAGCTCCAGAACTACTGAAGTCTGTGCTCCACAACAAGGGAAACCCCTACAATGAGAAGCCCACGTACCGCAACTAGAGAGTAGCCCCCAGTCTCTGCAACTAGAGAAAACCCGGGCAGCCATAAATAAATCTTTAAAAAAATAAAACCAAATCCTCCAAAAAGCCCAAGTGAGAGCAGGGAAGGCAAGTCAAGAGCAGAGAGTTAAGTCAGGACCCAACTTTTCTGTCCGTAGAGTGACGGCCATGGGGAGAACAGGGGGTGGGGATGAGAGCAGGCAGAGAGGCTGATGTGTGGGAAAAACAACAGGAATGTTCCTTTCGTCCTTGATCAAGGAAAGAACAATGACCACCTCCTTCGACACTGAATTCAAAGCGGGGAATTACAAAATGGCCATTCTGAGACTTCCCTGGGGGTTCAGTGGTTAAGAAACTGCCTTGCAATGCAGGGGACGTGGGTTTGGTCCCTGGTACCCACTCCAGTGCTCTTGCCTGGAGAATCTCAGGGACGGGGGAGCCTGGTGGGCTGCCGTCTATGGGGTCACACAGAGTCGGACACGACTGAAGTGACTTAGCAGCAGCACTAGCAGGGAACTAAGATCTCACATGCCTGGAGTAACTAAGCCTGTACCACAACTACTGAGCATGCGCTACAATGAAAGATGCCACGTGCCGCAGCTAAGACCCAACACAGTCAAATAAATATTAAAAAAACAAACAAAAACAAATGGCCAGTTACGGAGCTGAGTGACATTTGTTCATCTACTTGGCCATAGGGAACACATTTTTACAACCAAGATACAGAAGCCCCCAAAGAGGCTCTTGGGAGAAATTCTGACAAGCTCTGCAGCTGAAGCAAAAGAACTTAGCTGGGAACTTCCCTGATGGTCCAGTGGTTAAGACTCCACACTCCCAATACTCGGGGTACAGGTTCCATCCTTGCTCAGGGAACTAAGATCTCACATGCCACACAGTGAGGCCAAATAAATAGACAGACAATAAAAATACTTAAAAAAAAAAAAAAAAAAAACTGAGCTGATGTTACAACAGAAATTTTCCAGATGATGAGCTAGGACACAATCGGGAACTGTCGGGAAGGCATGAGAGGACCACGTGCACCAGTTGCAGAAGTTGGCCTTTGTGTAAGATGAGCCAGAGCCCAAGAAAGGAAAAAGCTCACTGCCATGGACTTAATTATTCAAGCATCAGGAAAACTTGAGGAGCAGTGGGAGCTGTCTGAATTTCTCCATTCCTCTTTCTGATTGAAAGCTTTAAAATCTATCTCAAAGATCAAAATCTGTCCTCTGGGGAAAAGTTTATGGGGTGCCTCCTATCCATGCATGCATTCAGCAAACAGCCCAGAGCAAACTTAATGTGGGTACCACTCTGTAATGCTCAAGGTGCTTCCACTTCCTCTGGTCTAACAAACAAAAACAGACAGCGTAAACCACTAGGACGCATCCTTGGTAAAGATGCCGAGTAGCACGGTGACCGGGCACTGGACATGCCAGCTCCAGCCCACGGGTTCCAAAGACCGCCACAAACATTCCTCAGCCCCAGTGGACCCTGCCTCTTCCTTCACAAATGATGATTCCAACTTGGATAATCAATACGGTGCTGCCCATGAGGGCAGCTGGTGCTGGATGATTCTATGTCTCTTAAAGACATCAAATTCTCCCCCCAGGTGAAGCTGTAGCCTACAGATGACAGCCTCGTATTATATACGACCAACACCTTTAGCTTTGTTCTCCGTAGAGAATTTCTCTTCAGCGAAGAGGAAGCAGTCAACACCCCACTTTGAAAACAGCACAGGTGTTTTCTGCCAGACAAAACCCAAAACCCCAAATCAAAAAACCACCTCCCCTCCCTTTTAATTAAAGAGATCCCATCCAATCGCACCTGTGTAAAGATAGGAAAAGTTGTGCTTCCAGAATGTTCCACGTTCCGGGTACCATTAGCCCTGAAAACTTCCCCGCTGTAAAACAAAATGAAGGCACCAGGAAGCGCTCCCTTGGCACCTGACAGCTGGGACCTACCCGAGGCCGGTTCACACAGACAGTAATAAAAGCTCCCTTGAAATAACGTAAAGCTCCAGACATTCTGATAAAAGCTGGGAACTTCAAAGGTAGGACCGCAGAGCCCATCCCTCATCCTCCTCATTGTGTCTGATGTGGAGGGCTGGGTTCTGGGCTGACTCCACTACCTACTGCCCAAGCTTTGCCCAGGAGGACTCGTGAGCCAGCCAGCCAGCCAGCTATAGGAGGTAGGGTGGAACCTCATTAAAAAAAAAAAAAAGCTTTTATGGCTATTCTTTTAATTATTTTTTTTTTGTTTGTTTTTGTTTTTGTTTATGTATGATTCTTTTTTTTTTTTTTGCTTTTTTTTTTTTTTTTAAATTTCAGGTATACACGTGCTCCCCATCCTGAACCCTCCTCCCTCCCCCCTCCCCATACCATCCCCCTGGGCCGTCCCAGCGTACCAACCCCAAGCATCCAGCATCGTGTACTGAACCTGGACTGGCATCTCGTTTCATACATGACATTTCACATGTTTCAATGCCATTCTCCCAAATCTTCCCACCCTCTCCCTCTCCCACAGAGTCCATAAGACTGTTCTATATTTTTTTATTTTTTATTTTTTATTTTTTATTTTTTAATTGGAGGATAACTGCATTACAATGTGTTGGTAAAACAGACAGCTAGTAGGAAGCTGATACATAACACAAGGCGCTCAGCTTGGTGCTCTGTGACAACCTAGAGGGGTGAGATGGGGTGGAAGAGGGAGGCCCAAGAAGGAGGAAAAAGTGAAAGTATAGTTGCTCAGTCTTGTCCGACGTTGTGACCCCAGGGACTGTAGCCTACCAGGTTCCTCTGTCCATGGGATTTTCCAGGCAATACTGGAGTGGGGTGCTATTCCCTCCTCCTGGGGATCTCCTCCACCCAGGGACTGAACCCGGGTCTCTTGCATTGGCAGGTAGATTTTTCACCATCTGAGCCACCAGGGAAGCCCCGAAGAAGGAGGGGATACACAGAAGGAGGGGATGTATACATATAATTATGACTGATTTGCATTGTTGTAGAGTAGAAATCGATAAAATTTACTTTTAAAATATTTTCTTGTCCGTGCTGCATGAGTGATCCTAGCTCCTCGACCAGGGATCAAACCTGAACTCCTTGCATTGGAAGCATGGAATCTTAACCACTGGACCACCAGGGAATTCCGAGGATGGAGCTTTATACTCACTACTCTGCCCTGGGGGATCAGGGGAGAGGAGGGCTGTCTAGGCCATGATGCACAGCCCATTGGTCCTTGACCTATGAGAGGCTGGTTAAAAATAAAGGAAGGAAACAAGAAAGTACTGATCTACAGATATGAGCTCCACGATTCTGCAGTGAGAGCTGGACTCAATGCTAGGTTCCAAGGCGCTCTCTGTGAACTTGGGCAAGTCATTGCAGACTTTCAAGCTTCAATTTCTTGGTCTATAAAATGGTAGCCTCCTTAGGGGCTGTTGAGTTGAATAACTAAAATAGCCTATGTGAAAAAGCAGAGCAAAGGTGAGATCCTTCTTCTCTTCCTCCCTCCTTCCCACTCTAACCTCCTTCTTTGAAAAAAAATGTTTTGTTTTTTTTTTTAAATTAGGTGACATAAGGAATTCTCTGGTGGTTCAATAAGCAAGGAAATCAAACCAGTCAATCCTAAAAGAAATCAACCCTGAATTTTCATCGGAAGAACTGATGCTAAAGCTCCACCACTTTGGCCACGTGATGCAAAGAACTGACTCACTGGAAAACACCCTGATGCTGTGAAAGATTGAGGGTAGAAGAAGGGGGTGACAGAATGATATGGATGGAATGGCATCACCAACTCAAGGGACATGTGTTTGAGCAAACTCTGGGAGATGGTGAAGGACAGGGAAACCTGATGTGCTTCAGTCCATGGGGTCAGAAAGAGCTGGATATGATTTAGTGACTTAACAACCACCACCAGTGGTTAAGACTCTGCACTTTCGCCGCAGCGGGCACAGGTTTGATCCCTGGTCGGGAAAGTAAATTGCTGCAAGCCACATGGCATGGCCAAACAAATAAATTAGGTAGTATACACACAAAGTGCAAAATTCAAAAAGAAGAAGGAACACACTGAACAGTCCGCATCTGCTGTGGGAAACCACTATTACCAGTCGCCTAGGTATCCTTACAGCATGCCACACAGCCACTCATTCTGTCTCTTACTTTCTTACTTAATGGCTTGGCAACCACATCCACATACAGGGAGCTTTCACATTCCTTTTTACCGCTGAACTGAATTTTCAGTGCATGGACATAGGATAATTTATTTAACAGTTTTCTACTGATGGACAATAAGGTTGTTCCACTTGCTTTTTTTTTTTTTTTTGCTTTTACAAACAATGAAGCAATAAACTATCTTGATAAATGCATCATTTCACAGGTATACTCATACCTGTGAAAGGAATCCTCAGAAGTGGAGTTGCTTGTGCAATTTTAAAAAATATTGTCAAAACACTCTCTATACAGGTTGTACCAACTTATACTTTTTTAATAATTCGGAGAGTATCTATTCCCACTGTCACTTCTTCATAGCAGAGTTAACACTTCTCTTAACACTGGTGGGCTGAAAGAACACTTCATATGGTGAAGAACCATTTGTATTTCCTTTTCTGTGACTGGTCCATTAGCCCATTTAAACAATTGGGTTAATGGGACTTTTCTGGTGATCCAGTGGCTAAGACCCCACACTCCTAATGCAGGGGCCCAGGTTTCATCTCTGGTCAGGGAACTAGATCCCACACAAAACAACCAAGAGCTGCATAGACAAAGAAGTAAGTATTTTTTAAACAAATTTGGTTGATGGTCTTTTTCTTATTGATTTCCTCTTTAGATATTAAGAAAATTAGCTTTATCTCTGATATGCGTCATGAAAATGTTTTCCCAGTTTTGAGGCGTAGGAGACTCTTTTGACTGTTTATGATGATTTTTGCCTCGTAGAAATTTACTTGTGTAGGGTCAAGTATAATCAGCTTTTCTTCTATGGCTCCTGGGTTTTAAGTCATACTTGGAAACTATTTTTCCTGAGTTTGTTTTTAACATCTAACATCTCTAATCCATCTGAATTTATTTTGTTATAGCGTGTTCTTTTTTTTTAATGTAGCCATCAGGTTGCCTCACGGAGAAGGCAATGGCACCCCACTCCAGTACTCTTGCCTGGAGAATCCCATGGACGGAGGAGCCTGATAGGCTGTAGTCCATGGCGTCGTGAAGAGTCAGACATGACTGAGTGACTTCCCTTTCACTTTTCACTTCCATGCATTGGAGAAGGAAATGGCAACCCACTCCAGTGTTCTTGCCTGGAGAACCCCAGGGATGGCGGAGCCTGGTGGGGTGCCGTCTATGGGGTCGCACAGAGTCGGACACGACTGAAGTGACTTAGCAGCAGCAGCAGCAGGTTGTCTCAAGTCACAAATTTTAAAATGTCACCTTTCTTATTAATTTATTTTTGAGTCCCTTCTCTTCCTTCTCTTCCATATCATGCCCATCTTCTCAGAATCATACTTTCTCTCTCCAAGGCCCTCCCATCCCTTCATTCCATTTGTGACCCAGGTGGTGATTCATGTTATCATGCTTGACAGTCATACAAGTTATGCTGAATGCCAGTATCTTAGAGTAGGTAGAGATTTCAGAAGCATCCTTTTATTTTAAAGCTCAGTCACTCAGATCCAAAGAGGTAAACTGGGCTTCCCTGGTGGCTCAGTGGTAAAGAATCTGCCTCCTAATGCAGGAGAAACAGGTTCGACCCCAGATCTGGGAAGATCCCACATGCCACAGAGCAATTAAGCCCATGTGCCACAATTACAGAGCCTGCGCTCTAGAGCCTGGGAGCCGTGACTGCTGAAGCCACGTGCTCTAAAGCTTGTGCTCCACAGCAAGAGAAGCCACTGCAACGAGAAGCTCGAGTACCGTAACTAGAGAGTAGCTCCCGCTCTCCCCAAGTAGAGAAAGACCATGCACAGCAACCAAGACCCTGCACAGCCAAAAAATAAACAACTGAAACAAAAAACAAAGAGGTAAACTGGACTTGTCCAAGATCACAGGGTAGGTTAATGCTTAATGCCTGTGATTTTATTACTATTCAAGAAGAACAGAAATATTGATTTTGCCATAAATTCCATCCAATCAATAGATATCTATTAAGCAACCACTCTGCCCAACAGTGAGCCAGGCACTAGGGCTCCAGAAATAAATGACACAGCTCTGCGCTTTTAAGAAGTTCAGAATCCAGTGTGGGGTCTGAACACACATCCCCACAGCCTACCAGGTAAGGTGACAAGGGCGAATTAATGTACAAGGACTGGTTAATTTTGCAAGGGATGGCATGAGGAAGGCTCAGAAGTACAGTTTTCAACTGTGCCTGACATAATTAGGCCTTTGTCCAAATACGGAGAAAAGGCATTTGGCAATATAGGAACAATAGGACAAGGTGGGGTGTCTGGTGGTATACAGTCAAGTAGGAAGTCATCTGGCTTAGTGTTAGTGGTGGGCAGAATTTTCGATGAAAAGGCTCCTCTGACAATCCACGGTCATTAGCCAGCCTGCATGTGGGTTTGGGCTCTGGTCCCCAAACTATAAGCTAAGAAATGTAAATAATGGCTTATCTGTAAGACCTTAAGGTGTCTGGCAGAAGGCAACACATATTCTCCCAGGAAGAATGTACTCTCATCCCACACCTTAAAGAATTCTCACAGATGGAATTCTAACAAACATAAGCTCACAACAGAAAATCACAAAATACATAAGGAAACAAGCCTTCATGAATGGGAGTGAGCAGAACCATCAAACAACAGAACCATACCTGCAAATACTGCAGATACTAGAATTACTGGATACAAAAAAAGAAAAGGTATGTACAACATGATAAGGAAATAAGGATTTAAAAACCCAGGTAAAGGAAAAAAACAAAATAAAATAAAAAGCCAGGTAAAGGGTAAGAGATTTTTAAAAGTCACACATATTTGAAAAATGATAAAACAAGAAACATGATTCTCATCCAGATTATAAACTTAAAAATGAACATCAAGGAAAATAACTGCAATGGATTAAAACACAAAAAGTATATTAAAACTTGTGAGTTAATACTGATATTAAAAATACATCAGTGGAAGGCCTGAACAGAAAATCAGAGATAACTGAAGAGAGAATTAGTGACCTGGAAGACAAATAAGAAATTACCCAGAAAACACTATAAAAGTGTTGAAATTAAAAAGAAGTTAAGAGATGAAAAGGACAGAACCAGATCTAGCATATCTAATCAGAGTTCTGAAAGAGAAATCATAGAAAATGATAGGTAACAGTCAAAGAGCTAAAGGATAAAAACTTTCTAGAACTGATAAAAGTCACTAATCTTTGGTTTTAGGAAGTCTAATGAATTCTTAGCCGAACAAAATATAATCCACCCCTAAACACATTAAGCTGAAAACAAAGAAAAAAAACCAACAACCAAAAAAACCCACATACTCATGTGTACGTGTGTGAACACACACCACCACCACCACCACAATAACAAAACAACAACCAGAGAAGAAATTGCCTGAAATCAATAACTGGGCTTCTCAATATCAATAAGGAAAGCCGAAAGACTATAGAATACTATCTTTAAATACTAAGATAAAATAACTGTCAAGCTAAAGTTTTATACCCAGTAAAACACTCTCTATGAAATAAAATTCGAATCAAATAGGAACTGGAAGTTAATGATTAAAACACCTCCACCACAGATGTTCTGATTTCAGAGAGAAAGCCTGAGATGTGGGAAGTAATATGAGTGAACAAAATGGTAACTGTGTGGAACTCAAAAGTTAGCCAACCATATAGAGCACTGAAAAGAAGGTCCAATTTGTGGTATTAAACAGTGAAACAAGACAGAGCTAAACCACCCCAAGACAACTGAACATGAGCAGGGACGATGGTGACTTCACATAAAGCATCCTGAGAGCCTTGAATTGCTTGGAAAAAAGATACCAATACCAACTCACTTTAAACCTTATACAGTCTTCATGCATCAAAAGAACAGAAATAGAGTGTATAAGTTCCAAAGCAATAAAGAGGAAAAAACAAACAAAAAATGGAGAAGAAAGAATGAGGAAAAGAAGAAACTTGATGCTTTCCAACTGTGATGCTGGAAAAGACTCTTGAGAGGTCCTTGGATGGCAAGGAGATCAAACCAGTCAATCCTGAAGGAAATCATCCTGGAATATTCACTGGATGAAAAGAGCTAACTCATTGGAAAAGACCATGATGCTGAGAAAGATTGAAGGCAAAAGGAGAAGGGGGCAACAGAGGATGAGCTGGTTGGATGGCATTACCGACTCAATGGACATGAGTTTGAGCAAGCTCTGGGAGCGAGTGAAAGACAGGAAGCCTGGTGTGCTGCAGTCCATCACAGGGCAGGGATAACCAACCAGCGCTGCCAGCCTCTGAGGCCTCCCTGAGCCTGAGAGGCCAGCTTGGGTGTGTCCTCATGAGGACATTCTGACATGGCACATAAAACAACCATTATTAAAGTTTGTATGATTTTTTTTTTTTACACCAACCTTCCCCTTTCAAAATTGCATCCCACTGCAGCCCCAGTGGGAATAAGTTGGGGGTGGGGATGGTGTTTAGGTACCACTCAAAAGACAAACAATACAGAACTAAGAGTCATCACAGAAGTTATAGTCTCCCACATAAATCTGCAGGGTGGACATTCCTGCTTTCTTTAATTTTTAGAAAATTATTTTTAAGGTGACTTTAGTATTTAAAATATATACTGGATTTATTACAGTATTACTTCTGTTTCATGTTTTGGTTTTTTTGGCCACGAGGCATGTGGGATTTAGCTCCCCGACCAAGAATCGAACACACACCCCTGGCACTGGAAGGCGAAGTCTTAACCACTGGACCACCAGGGAAGTCCCCATTCATGTTTTCTGTAGTGATCATTTTTACCTGATTTTGATTCCCTATTTGTTATACCCTGGGAGGCAGAGAAAGCAGGTGGGCCACAATGTGATCTCCTATTCTCAGCTTCTGACTACACTGAAAACCCTCACATTTCCAACAGTCCTCTTGGTTCTCCCAAAATATACACATGATGTGTGCGTGCTCAGTCTCCTCAGTTGTGTCCGGCTCTTTGCGACCCTATGGACTGTAGCTTCTCTGTCCACAGGATTCTCCAGGCAAGAATACTGTGGTGGGTTGCCATTTCCTTCTCCAGGGGATCTTCCCAGACCAGGGATCAAACTCACGTCTCCTGCATTGCAGGTGGATTCTCTACCCTCTGAGGTATCCGGAAAACCCACACATGATAGAGCATAGGATTTAACAGCAGAAACTCCTTTACCATGATGGTGGTAGAAGACAGAACCAAAGCCCCCTCTAGAGATCAACCTGCTTCTAATAGTCCTTTTACTCCATTTATAAATATACAGATTATAAAGATAATACATAGCGATAAATATTCAAATGGCACAGAAATGAGTAAGAGAGAAGACAAAAGGCCTCTGTACTAGGGATGCAGGAAAGGTCCAGTCTGGGAGCTATACACATTAATTAGTAGGTAATAAAAGCCAGTTCGGAGAAGGCAATGGCACACCGCTCCAGTACTTTTGCCTAGAAAATCCCATGGACGGAGGAGCCTGGTAGGCTGCAGTTCATGGGGTCGATAGAGCCGGACACGACTGAGCGACTTCACTTTCACTTTTCACTTTCATGCATTGGAGAAGGAAAGGGCAACCCACTCCAGTGTTCTTGCCTGGAGAATCCCAGGGATGGCGGAGCCTGGTGGGCTGCCGTCTATGGGGTCGCACAGAGTCAGACACGACTGAAGTGACTTAGCAGCAGCAGCAAAAGCCAGTTATTTCACCTTTTGAAGCTGCTGATTCAACATACATTTAGCCCCACTTTGACCTCTAACATTCTTTGATCCCCCCTTTCAGAATCTACCCCAATTTCCTGCAAGCACCTCACTTCCCTTATTTGACTGTGTTCAAGCACCTTCTATTCAATTCTAGAATTTTTTAAAAACATTATTAATTGTATTTTTTTTAAGATTTTTTTTTTTATACTGACCATTTTAGTTAAAGTCTTTATTGAGTTTGTTACAATGTTGCTTCTGCTTTATGTTCTGGATTTTTTTTTTTTTTTTTTTTTTGAGCCACAAAGCATGCGGGTTCTTAGCTTTCCAACCAGGGATCAAAAGTGCATCCCCTGCACTGGAAGGCGAAGACTTAACCACTGGACCACCAGGGAAGTCCCTGGATTCTAGAATTCTTAATTTTCCTTGAAGTACTGCAGCAGTCTTGTTTTCTAATTTTTTTTTTTTTTGCAAACTATCATGAGTTGAGTATAATAGTGACACAGGCTCTCACTGGCTAGCCTGGCAACTCTGTGCTATTTGTAACACGTTTCCTTGGGAAAATCCTTGCAGTTTTATGCATGAACAATTGGGAGATGCTTACTTGTAAAGTGGAGGCCTCCGTAATCTCAATTTCTGTTCCTACTGAAAACAGCAAGCCCCTGGTTTCACCTGCCCTGTTTCTAAGGTGGGCTTTACTCACATAGACTCTGGGGCCTGACTGCCTGGGTGCCAATCCTGGTCCTGAAACTTACTAGGTGTGTGACCTAGTATTCAACCTAAATGGGCTAATACATATGTGGAAAGTGCTAATACATATATGAGAATAGCGCCTGGGACATAGCCAGTGCCGCATAATAAAAGAGCTGGGAGACATTAGTCAAGAAAGCCCTTTGTCCCTAGTTCTGGGAGGCTATAGACCACCCCCCCCCACTGTCGGAGAAGGCAATGGCACCCCACTCCAGTACTTTTGCCTGGAAAATCCCATGGATGGAGGAGCCTGGTAGGCTGCAGTCCATGGGGTCGTCGGACACGACTGAGCGACTTCACTTTCACTTTTCACTTTCATGCATTGGAGAAGGAAATGGCAACCCACTCCAGTGTTCTTGCTTGGAGAATCCCAGGGACGGGGGAGCCTGGTGGGCTGCCGTCTATGGGGTCACACAGAGTCAGACACGACTGAAGTGACTTAGTAGTAGTAGTAGTATAGACCCCTTTGAGGCTGGTGAAAGCTATAGGTCCTACCCCTAGAATGTCACCCTCTGTACAGCTGCGGATGTAACTGAAGCCGCACCATGGCTGTGAAGGTCAAGAAGGTCTGATTCTAGCCCTCTGGTTCTCTCTACAGTGATGTGAGGATCTCAGGGTCAAAACACCATGGCAGTTCTTGAAGTTATTATGTTCACATGCACAGCAGTGAAGCAGGTCCCTTCCGCCCTCAGTTTGGGTAAGAAATGTTACACCCTTCTTCCTCAAAGTCCCTTTGACCCTGCCCATTTTTCTCCTGCTTCAGGTCAACTCATCCCTGGGTCACCTTAAGACAGTCTCGCAAGACTTTCCTGGTGGTCCAGTGGTTAAGACTCCATGCTCCCAGTGCAGGGGGCCTGAGTTCCATCCCTGGTCAAGGGAACTGGATCGCATGCGCTGCAACTAAGAGTGCATATGCCACAAGGGAAGACCCCCTTGTGCTGCAACTAAGACCCAGTGCAGTCAAATAAATAGATACATACATACGTAAATATTAAAAATAAAAAGACAGTATTGTATGTGCCACAAAGTTCCACATGTTTTTTGTGAATTATTCTCATCTTTCCCCGAAGAATGGTCTGGCCCCTCTTTAGTGTTCACTGAAGTCAGACTAGAGCATGGACTAGTGTCCACTGCTGGCCCTCCGACCAAGAGCATGGCACAGGTGGATGCTGTGTAAGCCCAGGTCCTCTCCCTCCATAAGCTTGGAGACAGCACCCACCACAAAAGCCAAAGACCTGAGAAGCCAGAAGGAAGCTGTGTGTGTATGCGCTGTGTGCTCAGTTGTGCCCGACTCTCTGTGTAGCCCACCGGGCTCCTCTGTCCATGGGATTCTCCAGGCAAGAATACTGGAGTGGGTTGCCATTTCCTCCTCCAGGGGATCTTTCCGACTCAGGGATCAAACCCGCATCTCTTGTGTCTGTTGCACTGACAGGCGGATTCTTGACCACTGAGCCACCTGGGAAAGAACTTGTGGGATGATCTAATTGCCTTGTTATTACTCCTCCAAGTCACTTCAAGGTGGGTGACTTGCCTGAGGTCACCCAACTCACTTGCAGCAAAGCTGGGAACCTCCCAGTTCGGTACTTTGATTCCATCAGCATTTCTTAGACTCTACCACGCACGGGAATCTTAAGATGCAGATTCAGCAGGTCTGGGGCAGGCCCAAGATCCTGCCTTTCTAACAAGCTCTCAGGTAATGCTGCTGCTGCTGCCTGGACCACATACAGAGCAGCAAAGGCTTACATCAAGGCTAATGGACTGTCCCACCTGGTTAAAGCCTCTTTGCCCACCCTCTGCGTGGCTGTTTAAATGCCTTTTCTTCAGGAAAGCCTCCCTTCCCCCATTCTTGATTATCAGCTCCCGTGGTCTCTGTACTTTTTCCTTTGAAGCATTTGTAACAATTGTAATTAAAGAGTATTGGTGTAATTATTAGTTTAATGTCTGTCTCCCAGGGAGACTGCAAGCTCCACGAGGATGGGACTGGCAGACTGTCAATAAAAGGGCAGCTGTTGTGGACTTCCCTGGTGGCGCAGTGGCGAAGAATCTGCCTGCCAACACAGGAGACTCGGGTTCAGTCCTCGATCAGGGAAGATCCCACAAGCCTCGGAGCAACTAAGCCTGTGCGCGGTAACTACAGAGTCTGGGAGCCACAACTGCTGAGCCCATGTGCTACAGCTGCTGAAGCCTGTGCGCCTCAACAGAAGACACCACCACAGTAAGAAGCCTGCATACCGCAATTGTAGAGCGGTCCCTGCTTGCTGCAACTAGAGAAAAGCCAGAGTAGCAGTGAAGACCCAGCATGACCAACAATAAATACATTTTTTTTTAAGGGCAGCTGTTGTGGGCTGAGTAGCCTGGACCAGCGTACTTGGAGTAGGAAGGGAAGGCTTGAGCAGGTGGGAAACACTTTCTAGAGGCCTCATGGACAAAGGTGACACTTTTGGCTTTAAAATTCCCACCAGTTTCAAATACATGTGGACTAAAACGTAACTTGAAAAGCAACCTAAAAAACAAAGTCTCTTAAATCTTTATCAAGCGCAAAACAGACCCAATCTGGTACTAGCCACTGTGCCTGGGAAATAGTTAGGTCCCCAAAATAAATATTCCCTTACAGGGGACTTCCCTGGTGGTTCAGTGGCTAAGACTCTGCACCCCGAATGCAGAGGGCCAGGGTTCGATCCCTGGTCAGGGAACTAGATCCCACAAGCAGCAAGAAAGCGTTCACATGCCAAACTAAGACCCAAAGCAGCCAAATAAATAAATACTTTCAAAAAAAAAAAAAAAAACTTTTACAGTCTTCAGACACCTTGAGGGCCTTGGCAAAGGAAGCAGAGGGCCATTTCCCTGACCAGCTTCACTGCATTGCAGACCAACAATTTCTTTTTCAATTTTTCCGTTGCTATCCTTTCTAGCAACCCCAAAGCTCTGAATGCCCAGCTCCTTGACATGGGCAGAAATACCTGAACTCATCATCATTCTAGGGCAGCCAAGTCTGAAGTCAGTCTGCTTGAGTTCAGACACCACCAGCTTTGTGCTCTTGAATGAGTTACTGACTCCTCTGTGCTTCAGTTCTCCAATCTGCTAAATGGGAAAGAACCTGCCTGCCAATTCAGCAGTTCAATTCCCGGGTCAGGAAGATCCCCTGGAGGAGGAAATGGTAATCCACTCCAGTATTCTTGCCTGGAGAATCCCATGGACAGAGGGGCCTGGTGGGCTACGGTCCATGGGGTGGCCAAGAGTCAGACACGACTGAGCAACTCAGCCTGCAAGCAACAACTAGCACCTGTGAGGACTCTTAGGGAGACAATACACATAGAGCACTTACACAAGCCTGGCCCAAGACCTACGGTTATTATTATCCTCCCCACAACCTGTCCAATTCAAGATCTATTGTTTCACAAGTCTCCACCCAGTGGCTCC
This sequence comes from Bos indicus, assembly GCF_029378745.1. Taxonomy (NCBI): domain Eukaryota; kingdom Metazoa; phylum Chordata; class Mammalia; order Artiodactyla; family Bovidae; genus Bos; species Bos indicus. The sequence goes on along the minus strand of NC_091780.1, from coordinate 21,688,496 downwards.
ACCCCATGAGATTTGCTCTTCCCAGCCCCTCCTGCCTTACCTGTCTGGAGCTTGTTCAAAGCCCTGACTCACAGCAAAACTCTGCAGCTCCCATCAATTACCTCCCTGCCTCTGCCTCCCGTCTGTCATTTGTCGGTCCCTTCTGGGAGGGAACTCTTTCCTAACACCCAGTACATTTACTCAACAAGAATTTATGGAGGGCCCACTATGTGCCGGGCCCTGTTCTAGGCACAGGTGATCATTAGCAATGAACAACGAAAGACCTCATGAGCTGAAGGTAGTAAGAGATGTAGCCCAGGAAGAGATACCAGTTTGGGTCTCTGGCCTTTCCTTTCCATCCCCATTCTTCTCCCGGATCATGCCTAAATAAATCACACACAGGTACAAAGCAGGAAGAAAGCATCCCAGATGAAAAAATGCTCAGTGGGACTTAGGTACAAGCCGATGACTAAACTGCTGCCCCGCTGAACTGGCAGACTTTGAAGAAGTCCGTGTTAAAACACCCTGAAACACCCGGTTTCCCCACGTAGTCACACCGGCCGTCAAATCCTCCAGAACAGTATGCGGAACACAACCAGAAAATAAGGTCCTTCATTTACTTATGTCATGAGCGTATCTCAGGTTTTCATGTTCTCACTGCCACATTTTTTGGATGGAGCGTAACTCCAGCAGGCATACAGGCAGCAGCTTTGTGTTAAGAGCCCTTGGGGGACTTACTTCCCTGGTGGTCCAGTGACTGACTCCACACTCCCAATGCAGGGGGCCTGGGTTCAATCCCTGGTCAGGAAACCAGACATCACATGCCACAACTAAGACTGGGTGCAACCCAAAAAATAAATACATATTAAAAGAGAGAGAGAGAAAAAAATAAATAAATAAGAGAGAGAGAGATCACTGGAAATAGGCTCTGAAAGGCTGTGTTTGAGTGCTGGCACTGTCAATCACTGCGTGATTTCAGGCATAAAGTTTTTCTCTTGTCTCTACCTTTCAGACAAGCTCTAAGGTCCTCTTCCAGTTTTGTAGTCTAAGGGCTAGATCGACCACCATTAACACGAGACTCAGCAGATTCCTTAATTCAACAAGATGAGCCCCCGCCCTCAGATTCCTGGCTGAGCCAGCCAGAAGAGAAGCTGTAAACAGCATCCTGAGATGCGCTGACTCCTCCTTTATTTATTTACTCCCTTCCATCTTCAAACCTGAGATTTCCAAGCACAACTCTGGTAGAAATATCCCTAGGCCACAAGGCAAACCTAAAATAGAAGGTATGCAAAATCTCTGGTGGGCCCATTAGTCTCCCTTCCTCCAACTCAAAAACCATGCCAGACCTTGTCCGTCTCCTTGTCTCCAGACGGAGAGCCTAAAATAAGTCTCCCTGGTAGAAAATGCCTGGTTGGAATGGAAGTGCCTCAAGTTCAGAAGAAATGGCTCGATGGCCACACACCACAGGTCAAGGACTCACCCAGAAATCTTTTCTGAGAAGCGGGAACCTCTGTTCCCACTTCAACGCCTCTCCCTCCATGGGCATACAGGCAACCAGATGAGCCTGGAGGAAAGGAAAACATGACCCAAATGGCCAACTCACCCTGCCTCAAAGAGAGCAGCTGTACCTCCACTGCCCTCAAGCAAGAAGGCAGGCTCCTGCAGGTTACTGGAACACTAGAGCCACTAGAGCTACAGGTGACCAATTAGAGGTCCTGTTCCCAGACTGGCAGGTGCCTGGCACACAGTGACGTGTGGCTGGAGGGCCAGCTGACAAAACCACCAGGAAAGTTCTAGAGACTAATATTTGCTTTAAACGAGAAAGGGACTACCATAAGTCTCAAAAATCAAAACCAGACAGGCCCAAGGCTTTGATCACAAACACTAAGAATGCCTTTTCTTAAAGTCTAAAGACAATTAGGGGCGGTTCACCTCCCCTCCCCCACCTGGCCCGGCGGGTCCTTTGAAGGCCCCCAGGTCTCCGGGCAAAAGCAGGGATGCAGGCTCCAGGCCCTCCGCTTGGCAGAAATGAACTTTGACTGTTTTACTTACACGTGTACAAAGGCAGCACTGAAAGAGCAGCTTCGAAGTTGGCTGGGTGACCCCCACAGTTCAAAGTCCCTCTCCGCACACCTGTGGGGTAATCTTGTGAGTTTCCCCGGCGCCCTCCGGAACTGGCTATATCCCCTCCAGGTCTACGCCGGCTGGGAGTTTCCATTTTGCACAGAAATCAAGGCGTTCTCGGTGCCCTTAGCACTTAGGGCGCTCCGCCCGCAGCTCTAGGGTGGGCCTCCAGGCGGGTCCCTCATTGGACCGCTCAGACCGGGAAAGGACCAGCACCTCGTAGTGACCCTGTGAAAATGCACCCGGGCTCCGAGTACGCCTTGCCCGATCCCTTGCAGAGCTAAGAGATACATTAATGATCGTTTCGGGTTAGTTAAAACCCACGCAAGCACCTCCCTGGCCTCTTAAATCTTCCCAAACTACAGCACAGACTGAAGGGAAGCAGTTGCAGCGACCATAAAAGTCATCTTAAAAGGCAAGTTGGAAAAAAAAAAACCCGATACGCACTAGTTAGCAAGTCCGTGGTTAGGGGGGCGGTGGCACCAGGGCCGGATCTGTGGGCTCTGCACGCTGGCTGGGGCTGTCCCGTCGGTCCCCAAGTCCCCCGCGCCCACCTGGCAGCCTCCGGGGCCCCCCAGTCTGACGCCAGCGATCACACCCCACAGCTCTGTCCAATTAGGAAAATGACCGCGAGGAAACGGAGAAGGGTGGGCGACGAGGAAGGGGAACCGAGACCGACCAAGGAGGGCCGTGGGGACCCGGCCGGACGGCGAGCGCCTTCAACAGGTCCCCGGCCCCGGGCTGGGGGGGCGCGCGGCGGCCCCGGGGGGGCGCCCCCCGACAGCCAGGCGGCGCGCCCGGCCCTCCCCCACCCCGGACGGCGGGGACGCGCAGCCACCCCACCCGCCCGGAGAATAAAGTTTGTGGGCAGCGGCGGGGCGGGGCGGCGCGGCGAGGGGGTGAAACTTTGAGTCCGGGCGGGCGGCGGGGGGAGCGCACCGGGCGCCGGGACACCCACGTGCGGGCCCGCGAGCCGCCGCCGCCGCCTCCGGGCCTCCCGCCCCGCCGCCGCCGCGCTTTCCTTTCATTTTTGCTTCTCTCTCTCTCTCCCCTCCCTTTCTCTCTCTTCCTCTCTCTCATTCGCGCGCTCTCCTCGCTCTCGCCCGCTTTCGCTTGCACGCTCCCTCCTTCCCTTCCCCCTCTACACCCCCCTCCCTCCCTCCAGACGCCATCTCTCCCTCTTTCCCCGGCTCTCCCTCTCTCCCTCCAGCTCTCCGGCATGAGGGAATGTGGAAGTGAAAGGAAAAGACGACATGTTTGCAGCGCGGCGAGGGCCTGCGCGCCGCCGTCCCCGGGGAGAGGCGGGGGGCGGGTCGGCCGCGGCCGCAGCGACCCACCCCCGCGCCCCCCGCGCCCCCGCCGGCGCGCCGCCCGGGGCTGCGGGGCCGGGGGCCGGGGGCCGCGCGGGACACTCACCCTGGGTCCGGGCGCGGCTCCTGCGCTGGGGCCCGTGGCGGGCCGGGGCCGGGGGGGGCTCCTGGCTGCCCACCGCCCGGGCTGCTGCTGCGCGCCCGCCGCCCGCCTCCACGCGCGCCCGCCGCCTGCTCCTGCCGCCCTCCCTCCGGCTCCTCTCTTTCTCTCTCTCTCCCCCTCTCTCCCTCTCCTCTCTCTCTCTCTCTCTCGCTCGCTCGCTCTCTCTCCCTCCCTGGAAGAAGGGAATGAGGCAGGGCTGACGTGAAGGGATGCAAAACAGCTCCTCCTAACCCAGCTCGCGGAGGAAGAGAAAGACAGAAAAGCAGCCCTTTTATCTCTCTTTTGTTTTCTCACTTCCTTCCACCCCCCCCCCCAACACCCCCCTCTTGTCAGCCCAAGTTTTCTTTTCTCTTTCTACCGCAGAGAGGATTTTTCTTCCTTTCTTTCTCTTTCTTTCGGTTCAACTCTCCCACTCAAATTGAAAGCCTGGAGGGGTTTCTCTCTTTCTTTTTTTCCCTTCCCTCTTTTCTTCCTTCTTCCTCCTTTCTTATTTCTCTAAAAGGGTTTTGTTTGCTGTGGGAGTTTCGTTTGAGAATCAAGTCACGCCTTTTTTCCTCCTTTTCTTTCTCTCTCTTTTTTTTTCTCCTCAGCAGAAAAGGGGAACAAAGATTAACTGAAGCGGGGGAGAGGGGGAGCATAAGAACCTCTCATGGAAATGGGGGGCCCGGTTCTGCCTGGCACAAAGGGGGCCAGGGGACGCCCCCCCCCCCCCCCCGCCCCCGTGGGAAGCATGGGACGTTCTCCCGAGAGGAGAGTCGGTGGGGGTTGGGGGGACGCAGCCGCGGGTGCTGATTGCCGGTTTCTTCCGAAGTGCGGGCGGGGGCCGCCAAGCCCGCCCCTCCCCAGCCAGAGGTGGAAGGTTGGGTGTGTTCTTCACTTATATATTTTTAAAGTAGGCAGATGGGCTTGGAACAAACATCCCCGCAGAGCAATGAACTGTAAAAAGCCTTTGAACAGCTGTTTGCAGAGCCCTGGACGTCCAGACTCGAGGGAGCGGGGCGTATTGCGAGCGCCTGGGTCGGGGTGGGGAAGGGGATCGGAGGAGCCGCTGGGATCCGGCCCCCGCAGCCTCGCCCGTCGCAGAAGGGCGCGCTGCTGGGGGGCGCCGAGGCGTGGCCGTTGGTCTTGCGGGGGTCGGGCCCCCAGCTCCTCCCTGCAGGGCCGCGGGCCTTGGCGCAGCTTTGCTTTCCCCCGGCTCCCGACCGGCCTCTAACGTCCAGCCGCTTCTCCACTCCGAGCCCTTGGACCGAACGCGGCAGAGACCCCACGAAGGGTCAATTATTCATGGGGCGCCTGGGCGTGTTCTCAAGAACCTGCTCTGCCTTCTTCTCCAGTGGGGAGAAGGGAGGGGAAAAGTTCCCAGAGCAAACTTGGGCCACATGTCTCTTTTGCCCAACTAAGTATTGAGCACCTGCTGGATGCCTGGCCTTTGGACTGGGGGCTGCTGCCAGGGACTGGGGAGAAGCGTGAGTCTCCATGGGCCCCCGACGTTTCCGCAGGAAACAATGCTAGAGGAGGCTGCGGCTCCCGACCAGGTCACCGGGAGGAAGGAGAGCCTGGATCCTCTCCCCTCCCTCCGCTCTTCCTTCCCCTTCTCTTCCTTCCTCCCGGCTGCGTCTCCTTGGCTCCACCCCTTCTCCTCATCAATTCCTCCCACACTTCCCTGCTCTCCCTGGCTTTTCACTGGAGGGTCCCTTCTCCCAGCGAGGAGCAGATGCTGAGCCCCATTGTCTCCCCCCCCCCGCCCCCCACTCACACACAGGACCTGCCACTCTGCACCCCTCCCCCCAGCCCGCAGGCCTGGGCCTTTAGACACTGGAGCCCCAAGGCCACTGCCCCTCACCCCACCCTAAACCAGCTCCCGGTGCTGTGAGCAATGACTCCAGTCACTCAGAACATGATTTGTTTCTGACTGGGAGTGAGAAAACAGTAGCCTGGGACTTGCTTTAGCAAGGAGGACTCCGTGGTTTTTAATATCACGGCAACTGAGCCCTGGATGACCCCAGTGCATCCATCCCCCATCCATACTGCCCTCTTAACGGGGTGTCCAGAGAGCCACATTTCTGTCATTTTAGAGTCTGCTTAGTGCACCTAAATTATTTCCTCCAAATAAAACAAACAGCACTGACCGTGGAGCATTCGGGTAACCCATGCTTACTGAATACCTGCTCTGTGCCCACTCCATGCTGGGTGCTAAGGACCTAACAGCCATCAGTGCCTGTGGTCGTCACTCAGGCTTTAGACTGGCAGGGGAAGAAACAAGAAGACAGGCAACCACAGGGCCTCATGTTACACGTAAGGATGAACCAAGGGAGCATCTAGAAAAGGGGTGCTTGGACTGAGACAGTCAGGGATGACTCCTGGAGGAAGTTGTGTCTAGATGTCTAGGTAAATTCGTGTGATAGCACAGCCTGTCTGAAGGTGCCAAGGCAAGAGAGCGCATTCTTCTGGATTCTTGGAGTCTCCAGCAGTGGAGAGTACAGTGGCGGAGCAGGGACACACAGGTGTCCGAGCACCAGTTGGGGAGGGGCAGGATAGCAGGGAGATTTTAAAATTTTCGCCTCTCCCACTTGCTCACATCATGAACTTGGGTGGTTAATAGCCTTAGTTTCCATCTTTATAAGCTGAGGGTAAGAAGACCTATGGGCTTCCCTGGTGGCTCCATCAGAAAGAATCCTGCAATGCAGGGGACTGCTTGGGTCTATCTGGGTTCGATCCCTGGGTTGGGAAGATCCCCTGGAGAAGGAAATGGCAACCCACTCCAATATTCTTGCATGGGAAATCCCATGGAACAAAGGAGGCTGGTGGGCTTCAGTCCGTGGGGTCTGAGAAGTTGAACACAACTGAGCAACTAAACCACCGAGAAGACCTATGGGCCGCAGAAGTGGTGTTTTATGTTTAAGGGTCCAGGTTGACTTGCTGCATATTCCTGGGCCAATTGACCTCTCTGAATATAAGTTTTCTCATCTGTGAAATGGGGTAAAAACAACTGACTCACAGGGTTTCTGTGAGGCTTAAAAAAGCCTGTGCCCAGCTCAGCATCTGGGACATAAGCTCCAATGCCTGATAGCTTTTATTCATTGTCATTATGTGTTAGGGAGTGACTGGAGGTGCTCTTACCAACTGAAAATGAGATTTATGTTAAGGGTTGAAACTTGAGTGAGTCACCATACCTGAATTGTGATGAACTGGCTGTGGAGAGAGCATTCCTTCAGAGATGCCCTGTGTCCTCATGGGTGGCTGGGACTGGGGATCACCTACATCCAACCAGGATGGCCAGGGTGTCATCTCAGGAATGAGACCAGAATGTGACAACTGTGGTTACCAAGGCCTGGCCTGATGGGTGGAGATGTCGCCTGCCCGAAGAGCAAATAGGAACAGAGGAGAGTGGGCCTTGTAAAATCCCGGAGGACCCCTAGGAGTAGGTGCCTGGCTGTTTGCTCAGTGGAGAAAAGTAGACGCAGAAGTTCACACTGGGGAGAAGAGACGGGGAGAGAGTGACTTTTGACTCCTCTAGAGCCCACATTACATCTCTTGAAACCTCTTAGTCCTTTGCTTGGGTTCCTCATTCTCCAGGCAACCTGCAAATGAACTTGGCATCAGCAACCTGCCCCCTGGATCCAGGCAGACACCAGGGTTCCAGTTCCTGCATCATAAACCTTTTGCACTTCTACTATTTCTTTATGACACAAGTTCATTGTGAGAGAATTTCATAACCAGCTAAGCAAATCTGAAAAAGAACTCCTGTAGAGACATTACAGTTTGGTATATAACCTTGGACATTCTATAGGCACACATCTGCACATAAATGCGTAGTAATAAAACTATGCAAAGTAAATATTGTTAACCAGATGAATGACTATACATGTAAATATATTATTTTAAGAAAATTAACAAAATGACATAATGTTATTCCTACCGAATAGCAGCCACTTTTACTTGATAATATGTCACAGATATCTTCCCCTGTCTGTAAACATCCATTGTCATTCTTAACAAATGGTATTTTCCCATAGCATGTGTTTATATTACTTGTTTAAAAACAAATCACTGGACTTGCAGGATATTCCCAATTTTCTGCTTTTATGGACCTGCTGTGATAAATATACTGTACAGTCACCTTTGTGCCAGATAAATGTCATATTCTGGTCACCATTTTACAGCTGAGGAGACCGAGGCACAGAAAAGTTTAAAAGCTTTCCAAGAAAAAAAGCTTTCCAAGGTCACAGCTATGGAGTGACTGAGCGAGAATTTGCAGCCAGTTTCTAGGTGGGAGTTCCTTTCAACATCTCTCTTTTCTTCTTTTCTTTCCCATATCCCCTCCTCATGGGTGTGTGTATGCGCGTATTAGTCTCTCAGTCATGCCTGACTCTGTGACCCCATGGACTAGCCCACCAGGCTCCTCTGTCCATGGGATTCTCCAGGATTCTCTGGAGTGGGTAGCCATTCCCTTCTCCAGGGTATCTTCCCGACCCAGGGATGAAACCAGCGTCTCCTGTGTTGCAGGCAGATTCTTTACCATCTGAGCCACCAGGGAAGCCCATCCGCTCCTCATACTTCCCCGTTTTCTCTCCCAGATCACCTCCCTGCAAGAACCTGTCTGGGCAGTGACCCACTTCCTTCTCTGCCACCTGAGTAGCTTCGGTAATGGCCATCTCCTGGGATTGTGGGCAGGCATGAAAGCAGGTGATGTATGACCCGTGATGCGTGATACTTCATTTGGCAAACGGTGAAGCCTGTGTGAATGACCGTGAGGAAGTACTCACAATGGCCTACGCTCACAGACACCACCACCTTTAGCCAAGTCCCCCGATCCTCTTAAACCCAGGAAGGAAGCCTTCAGATTCACTCACATGAGAGAGAAAGAAATCAGCTGTTCCGATGCAGAAGCAGTAAAGGAAGCCTCCCCTGGGCTTTTCAGGAGCCCCATGGCTGGAATGGGAGGGAATATTTGTTAGTATAAGGTTTATTAATGGGAGGATGCAGTCATGTCACAGACCTTCAAGAATGTTCATACCCATCTCTGAAATCTCTGAAAATCTGAAGAATCTAATAAACCAAATAAAGGGATGAAACACAGCTCTTCAGTGTTCCAATTGACGTATTCACCAGAGTAACTGCTGGGAGATCAGCAGATGATTATTAAAATTTGTTGCTTTCATTGGCAGAACCAAACAAACATTAAAAATTTATATCAAGGACTTCCCTGGTGGTCCAGTGGCTAAGGCTTTGTGCTCCTAATACAGGGGGCCTGGATTCCATCCCTGTTCATGGAAGTAGATGCCACATGCCGCGACTAAAAGGTCCTGCGTGCCACCGCCACTAAGACCCGTGCAGCCAGATAAAGAAATATTTTCATAAATACTATATATCTTTTTGCCTTTTCATACTGTTCATGGGGTTCTCAAGCAAGAATGCTGAAGTGGTTTGCTATTCTCTTCTCCAGTGGACCACTTTTTGTCAGAACTCTCCACCATGACCAGTCCCTTGGACCGCAAGGAGATCAAAGCTGTCAGTCCTAAAGGAAATCAACCTTGAATATTCATTGGAAGGACTGATGCTGAAACTGAAGGTCCAATACTTTGGCCACCTGATTTGAAGAGCTGACTCATTGGAAAAGACCCTGATGCTGGGAAAGACTGAAAGGCAGGAAGAAAAGGGGATGACAGAGGATGAGATGGTTGGATGACATCACTGACTCAATGGACATGAGTTTGAGTCAGCTCTGGGAAATGGTAAAGAACAGGGAAGCCTGGTGTGCTACAGCTCATGGGATCACAAAGAGTTGGTCACAACTGAGCAACTGAACGATATAATATATATGTGTATATACATATATATATATATATTTCAGTGACTTTGCAATGTCTAATATAAGGTTTTGAGAATCAGACCTCCCCACTGGATGGATTCCAGTCAATAGAAGATGCAGGACCCTGAGGATGGAAGGAACTTCAAGGGGTTTCAGAGAGCAGAGGCAAACCTTGAACTCCTGAAAGGATGGGATGTAGGAGGTGGCAGGAGGACCAGAGCTGGAGAGTCACTGAGAACTAAGTCAGGGACCAGAGTCCTACAGAAGTTGTATTGGGCAGCAGCTCAAAATTCTCAGAAGTGTAGTGGCAATTTAGGGAGACTCAAGGGGGGCCTCCCTGGTAGCTCAGCTGGTAAAGAATCCTCACGCAGGAGAGGAGGTTCAATGCAAGAGACCCTGGTTCAGTTCCTGGGTCAGGAAGATCCCATGGAGCAGGGATAGGCTATACCCACTCCAGTATTCTGGCCTGGAGAATTCCATGGACTGTATAGTTCATGGGGTCTCAAAGAATCGGACACGGCTAAATGACTTTCAGGGTTTGTAGGAAAAACCCAAAGAAAGCAAGTCTTTGTAGCTGGATAGATGGGGTGAGCATCTGACCTTTGTGCATCATTTTTCAGGGAATGACGATAGGGTGAAACTTCCATCCCCCTTACGACCAAGAGTGCATAGTTGTGTGGCTTTATTCCCATCATTGTTTGGACCAGTAAATTAACTGGCCTTATTTGCATAAATATAAGACTAAAAATAAGCTAAAAGAAACATGGGCCACCTACCATAAACAGGAAACTGCTAGCTTCACCAAACAGTTAAAAATACATAAATACATAAAGACCACAATGATGACATGTATTCCTATAAGAAGGCTGATGGATCAAAGCCTGGAAAATAATTTGATATTGTAAGTCAAGAGAAGTTGAAAAAGTTTGTGTCTTTTGATTAATAACTTTAGTTCTAGAAATCTATTGGAGGGGGAATCATCAGTGTGGACAAAGATGTGAGTTAAGGATGTTTATCAAAATGTTATTTATGTTGGCAAAAATTACAGCCAATAAAAAGGAAAAGAACAGAAGGAAGAAAGGAAATAACCCAAGTATTCAACAGTGAGGAAATGTTTAAAGAAGTTACGGCATGCATGTTTGATGTAACTGCATTGCTATTAAAAGCCATGTTTTTGAAGAATATTTAATGACCTGAAAAATGTTTCTGATGTAGTGCGTGAGATACAAAATTGCATATGCAATTGTAGTCTTGCCAAGTTTTGTATATACATATATATTGAATATTTATCCTGAAAAGTACATATAAAAACTTGGAAGGAAATACAGACAAGTTTAAAAGTTACTTGTAGAACTTCCCTGGTAGTCTAGTGGTTAAAACTTCCGTTGCAGGGAGCATGGGTTTGATCCGTGGTTGGGGAACTAAGATTCTGCATGCCACACAGTGTGGCCAAAATTTTTAAAAATAAGTAAAAATTAATAAAAAGTTATATGTGTTTGTTGGAATATTAGATAATTTTTTATTGTCTTCTTTGTCTCAAAGTATTTGTCAAATTTCTATAATGATTATATTATTGTAAACAATAACCTGTATATTTAGAGAGCAAGACCTGGGTTTTTCATTTATTCTACAGTCAATAGTGAAAAGACCCAGGCCAGGGCTTCGAGGACCTTCCAGTTTGCAGGAGAAACAGCCAAGCAAACAGGGACAGGAAGTTACGCTACAGAATGCAATTATTCCTCCTCCCCTGGAAACTTTTGAAGACCTAGGAGGAAAGAGGAACCAAGCATTTTGGTTGCTGATGATTTGGGCTCTGGGTTGAATAGACTATCTATTGTGAAAGTGTATTGTGCAAAAAGAGAATGGGGCTTTTTGTGAAGGGAGATAAAGAGAGTGTGGGGTGGGGACTGGGAGGGTGGGGGAGGAGGAGGCAGGCCTGGAAGTGGGGTGAGTGGACTGTGAGCAGAGCGGTCCTGAAGGTCCCCGAAAGTCATCCTCCCCACCCTTCACCTGGGTCCCAGTGTCCAGGCTAGCAGATTACCTGGCTTTGCATTCTTAACAGGGCCTCAGTCAATGCTCTGTCAGTGTTTATCGTCCATAAGAACAGATGAATGAATGAGCATGTAACATCAGGGATCACCCTCATGAATTTCCTTTAAGGCATTAATTAAACATGTTGTCTGAAGAAGAAAGACTCCATTGTGAAACCACAATGATGAGCGAGGCAGGAGGGGAATTGAACGTCTCCTCTCCACCGAGGCAGCAAGGTATGTTTGTGCGTGAGCGTGCATGTGTGTCTGCAGGTCTGCTTTAGCATCAGGAGGGACCTGGGTTCAAGTTTGAATGTGGCATTAAGTGGAGTCTGAGGAGCTCTTGGTTATGGCGACTTGCAAGCTGTATGACCTTGTTGTTCAGTCGCTGAGTCAGATCCGACTCTTTGCGACCCCGTGGACTGCAGCACGCCAGGCTTCCCTGTCTGACCTTGGCCAGACTCAGTTTCTAAATGCTTCACTATTATACCTAGAAAATGGGGCTTAGGACAACCCATTCTTGGAGACCAAATAAGATAGTGCAGATAGGATAATGCTGTGTAGACAGCAAACACTTTGCAAACAGATCGAGCTATTAATGCCAAAATTATTACTTGTAAACCCCGAGGCATCGCCATTTGGCAGGAGTCGGAGAAGGGTCCTTAGGCTGATGGCTTGGCTGATGGCTTTGTTGTGTTCTTTCTTCATACAGGAACTCTTTTTTGGTCCTTTATTTTGGTCCTTTTGCCTGTATTCTTCACTTCATAACAAATATTTATTAAGAACCCACAACGTGCTGGCTGTCCTTACAGGTCTTACAGGGTAACAAGGGTGGCAGATGTGACTAGCGATGACTTCTACACGAATAGAGGAGGGGTGCCCAGCTCTTCTCTTTGAGAAAAAAGGTGATGTTTAAACTGAGTCTTGAAAGTGGGAAGCTGCTCAGCATAGCGAGGGGGACAGGACTGTGAACAAGGAACAGACTTTAGGAAGTTACTTAACCTCCCCAGGGCACCATTTCCTGCTCTGAAGAATCCTGCTTGGCCTCAGAATGAGACAATACATTCAAAGCACCCAGCACAGTGCCTGGCCTTTAGTGGGTACTGGAAAAAGCCAGTCCTTTGTCTCCTCTGTATCAAAATCACTTCCTCTTTGAAGCTTACTTCCTGTTCACATTTTGTTCTTTTCCCCAGTTCCTGAAGATATACTGACTTTGGCTTGGGCTGTAAGTTACTCAGCCTGTTTCCCAGGATCCAGAAAATAACTTTAAAAGTGGATCACAGTTTCCTCCACAAAGAAAAGCCCAATGAATTCAAAATACAAATGTCATGTGGATCATATTCTTTGTTCACAATATGCTAACACTAGAAATTATTGTTAGAAATTGACTATTTAAAATTCTCCCAAATAAGCTTTTGGATAAAGGAGAAAATCAGGAATGAAGTGGAGTTTGTGTGTGTGAGCTTCACTGCCTTTATTTATTTATTTTTTTGCATGAATACAGTTTTCTTTGGGGGGCGGTGTGTGTGTGTGTGTGTGTGTGTCTAACTTTGTTTTTTTGAAGTATAGTTGAGTTACAATATGGTGTTAGTTCCAGGTATACCACACAATGATTCAGTTATATATACTAGGAGTTGTGTTAATTTAGAAAGAAAAATAAAGAGTCACACCTAGGAAAACCAACAGCATGTACACAAAGCTTTACTCAAAATTTTATTTAGTTTTTAAAGTGATTTTACTATTAAATCCAGAGAAATTTAAACAAGCAAAATGCTCATTAAATACTTTAGAAATACATGAAAACAAAACCCCAAATAAAGATGAGGAAGGAAGAGATCAGAAAAGAAACAGAAAAAAATTAAAAAATAGAAAAACAGTACATAACACATACATCCTTGAGTTGATTCTTTATGTAAAAAACAAGATCTAAATAATACAATGGACAAATATGATGAAGGGAAAAAAACAGAAATAAAACTTAGGGTGAAATGGTAGAAATGACAAAATAGACTTAAAAATATAAAAGAATATGTGAGATTGTAGACAAATTTGAATACTTCTGAGATAATTTTCTGTGGGAAAAAATAGAGAAGTTTCTCTGACAGAAGCAGAAGCAGAAGCAGAAAATTTAAGCCACCTCCTTCAGCTTCTGTTCAAAATCAGCGGACAGAGCGTCTGCCCCTGACCAGCTTTTGGAAACTGCACTTTTTCTCGGCAGCATTTCTCACCATCTGATATGACATATGCCTAATTGCTTACTTGTTTCCCTTCTTCTCTCCCCACTAGAACACCAGCTTCCTAAGAAGAGAGGACTTTAGTGTTTTTAATTAAACTTTTAATTTCGAGATAATCGTGATTTTTTTTTTTTTTAAAGTAAGCATTATATTTTGAGATGCTTGTACGAAAACTATCTGGGAATTCCCTGGCAGGCTAGTGGTTAGCACTCAGCGCTTTCACTGGCGGGGCTGGAGTTCAATTCCTGGTGGAGGAACGAAGATCCCACAAGCCAAGAGGAGCTGTCAAAAGAAAAAAAAAGAAAGCTATTTTATTTGCTGCTGTATCCCTATGCACAAACCTGGGCCTGAAGCATATCAGGCACTTGAAATAAATACTAGTTTAACGAATAAACAAGTTGAGGAGGAATTTAAGACAGATATCAAGAATGCTGTGCCCCAAAGTTGTGAGTTCAAATGGTTTTACTGGGGAAGAGGGTTTATCTTCTAAAGTTTTGAAGCATGGGATATATAAACTAATCCAGAATATAGCATTTTCTCTATGAAGAAATCTATAATTTTTTTTCCTAAGGTTAAAAGAAAAGATGACTAGGGAGAGACATTCTTTATGCCTAGTGCAAAGGCTAAATGATGTAAAGATGGAAAGGTCAATTTAATTTACAGGCTTAATGAAAATCCAAATGTGATTTTAACTTTTCAAAAAAAAGGAAAAGATTATAAAATTCATTAACTCATTTAGCAGAATAAAGAGGTAGAATTTCAACGAAAGTTTTGTAAAATGAGAGTGAGGATGAGGGAATAGAAGTAGCCACAAAACATATTATGAATTTGTGATATTTAAAATTGTGTGGTATGAGGACAAAAATTTGTAGTTGTCTTAGTAGTTTAAAATAGGACTTTTAGAATGAGACAATGATACACATGTAATGTGTAATAAAGTACCATCGTCAGGAAAAGAAAGGGTAATTTAGAAAATTATTTTGGGCTAACTGGCTGGCAATTTGGGGAAAAAAATGTATCCTCATCTCACATAATACAACAAATATATTTTATTTGGACATAATAATAGCAATAATAATAAAGACCAAATGTAAAAATGTTGTGAGGAAAAGAAAATAGACAGTTTCAAACACCTGGAGAAGAAATGACTCCCTAAGCTTAGAACCAAAGGGAGAAATCAAGGAAAAAGAGAACATTTTTGGTTGTATAAATAAGTCAAACTTTACATGGTAAGAAAACAAAAATTATCTCTAAATGATATGTTGGAGGTTTTTTGTTTGTTTTTGAAAAATACGTATTTATTTATCTGTGTCAGTCCCAGTTGCAGCATGCAGGATCTTCCTTATGTCATGCGAAATCCTCCTTGTGGCAAAGGGACTCTAGTTGTAGTTGTGGCTTGGTTGCTCTGAGGCATCTGGGATCTTAGTTTCCTGGTCAGGGATCGAACCAGACACTGTCCCTTGCATCGGAAGGCAGATTCTTAACCAGTGGACCACCAGGGAATTCCCTCTAAGATGTATTGTTAAGCAAAGAAGGCAAGTTGCAGTTAGTATGATGTTCACATAAAGAAGAAAAATGTACACAAAACAAAACTATGTATTTTTGTAAATGTATGAAGTGTGTAAATACCTAGAAGGTGGTCAGGATGGATATACACAAACTGATAGCATTTGGAGTGGGCTAGCAGTGGCCACAGGACTGGAAAATGTCAGTTTTCATTCCAATCCCAAAGAAGCTAAGCTAAACTAAGCTAAGTAGCTTCAGTCGTGTCCGACTCTGTGCGACCCCATAGACGGCAGCCCACCAGGCTCCATCGTCCCTGGGATTCTCCAGGCAAGAATACTGGAATGGGTTGCCATTTCCTTCTCCAGTGCATAAAAGAGAAAAGTGAAAGTGAAGTCACTCAGTCGTGTCCGACTCTTCTCGACCCCATGGACTGCAGCCTACCAGGCTCCTCTGTCCATGGGATTTTCCAGGCAAGAGTACTGGAGTGGGGTGCCATTGCCTTCTCCAATCCCAAAGAAAGGCAATGCCAAACAATACTCAAACTACCGCACAATTGCACTCATCTAACATGCTAGTAAAGTAATGCTCAAAATTCTCCAAGCCAGGCTTCAGCAATACATGAACCGTGAACTTCCAGATGTTCAAGCTGGTTTTAGAAAAGGCAGAGGAACCAGAGATCAAATTGCCAATATCGCTGGATCATCTAAAAAGCAAGAGAGTTCCAGAAAAACATCTATTTCTGCTTTATTGACTATGCCAAAGCCTTTGACTGTGTGGATCACAATAAACTGTGGAAAATTCTGAATGAGATGGGAATACCAGACCACCTCACCTGCCTCTTGAGAAACCTATATGCAGGTCAGGAAGCAACAGTTAGTACTGGACATGGAACAACAGACTGGTTCCAAATAGGAAAAGGAGTACGTCAAGGCTGTATATTGTCACCTTGCATATTTAACTTATATGCAGAGTACACCATGAGAAACGCTGGGCTGGAAGAAGCACAAGCTGGAATCAAGACTGCAGGGAGAAATATCAATAACCTCAGATATGCAGATGACACCACCTTTATGGCAGAAAGTGAAGAGGAACTCAAAAGCCTCTTGATGAAAATGAAAGAGGAGAGTGAAAAAGTTGGCTTAAAGCTCAACGTTCAGAAAACGAAGATCATGGCATCTGGTCCCATCACTTCATGGCAAATAGATGGGGAAACAGTGGAAACAGTGTCAGACTTTATTTTGGGAGGCTCCAAAATCACTGCAGATGGCGATTGCAGCCATGAAATTAAAAGACGCTTACTCCTTGGAAGGAAAGTTATGACCAACCTAGATAGAATATTAAAAAGCAGACATTGCTTTGCCAACAAAGGTCCGTCTAGTCAAGGCTATGGTTTTTCCTGTGGTCATGTATGGATGTGAGAGTTGGACTGTGAAGAAAGCTGAGCGCCGAAGAATGGATGCTTTTGAACTGTGGTATTGGAGAAGACTCTTGAGAGTCCCTTGGACTGCAAGGAGATCCAACCAGTCCATTCTAAAGGAGATCAGTCCTGGGTGTTCATTGGAAGGACTGATGCTGAGCTGAAACTCCAATACTTTGGCCACCTGATGCGAAGAGTTGACTCACTGGAAAAGACTCTGATGCTGGGAGGGATTGAGGGCAGGAGGAGAAGGGGACGACAGAGGATGAAATGGCTAGATAGCATCACCGACTGGATGGACGTGAGTTTGGGTGAACTCCGGAAGTTGGTGATAGACAGGGAGGCTTGGTGTGCTGCGATTCATGGGGTGGCAAAGAGTCGGACACGACTAAGCGACTGAACTGAACTGAACGGAACTGAACGGGACATTTGATTTATTTGAACTGTAAGGGTTTTAATATCATACAATAAGAGCACACACACTTTGTTGTTTTTCTGTTGCTAAGCCATGTCTGACTCTTAGCGACCCCAGGGACTGCAGCATGCCAGGCTTCCCTGTCCTTCAGCATCTCCCTGAGTTTGCAGTAACTCATGTCCATTGAGTTGGTGCTACCATCCAACTGTCTCATCCTCTCTCGCCCCTTCTCCTCCTCATACTCATAAATCACTTGTATAGTTTTAAAAGAAAAAGTGATGACAAAACTAAAAAGACAGTGTTGAATATGTTTAATACCTTAAAAATCACATTAAAATGTTTTTATGTAAATGATTTTTTAAACTAAAGTCCCAATAGACAAATCATTAAAAGTTACATGAGTCAGGTCACTGAACAGAAAATACCAGAAACAAAACTAGAATGTTTGCACTCATGTCATTTAAATAAATCCAGAGTGAAAGCTGGCACTGAAGATTAGGATTCCAGCTTCTCTTCTGGACCAGGGACCTGCTCAGTCTTGGGAAATAGGCAGCTTAGGGGAATCTGCAGCAGCGGGGGGAATGGGAGACCCAACTTAAATTCTCTCAACTGGACATTTTGTTGGTGTTGGATGCTAACCCTTTCCTCTGGGGTGGGTCGTCCTACTTTACCTCCTTGCCTTTTCTGCAAGAGAGTGCGACTCGGAGAAAGGAAGCAGAGAACTGGTGGGACGGCCTAGTCTGCAGACAAAACTGGGGATATTTGGTCTAGTGCCCTCATGCAAGTGCCCTTCTTGGGGACTGAGCTCCAGAGCATGGGGAAAGGTTGGCTTTAGGGCTTCCTCAAGCTGAGAAGAAACCATGGAAACAGGTGAGCAGGACTGATGAACACAAAGGGATTTTGAAGCACTTGGGGTAGAGTGGAAACCCTCACTTTTACCCGTTGGGACCGTCTCTTTTGCTGTTTAGATCCTCAGCGTTGGTTCCACTCTTGAGCCACACAAGTCTACACTGTCTGAGCTGCTTGTGTACCTGCCCACGTGACCTCTTTTGCCGCATCGGTACAACCTGGGTTTCTCCTTGGAAGAAAAGCTATGACAAACCTAGGCAGCATATTAAAAAGCAGAGACATTACTTTGCCAACAAAGGTCCATCTAGTCAAAGCTGTGGTTTTTCAGTAGTCATGTATGGATGTGAGAGCTGGAGCATAAAGAAGGCTGAGCACTGAAGAAGTGATGCTTTTGAACTATGGTGCCGGAGAAGACTCTTGAGAGTCCCTTGGACTGCAAGGAGATCAAACCAGTCAATCCTAAAGGAAATCAACCCTCAATATTCATTGAAAAGACTGAAGTTGAAGCTGAAACTACAACACTTTGGCCACCTGATGAGAAGAGCTGACTCATTTGTAAAGACCCTGATGCTGGGAAAGATTGAAGGCAGGAGAAGGGGCAACAGAAGACGAGATGGTTGGATGGCATCACCGACTCAATGGACATGAGTTTGAGCAAATTCCAGGAGAGAGAGAAGGACAGGGAGGCCTGGTGTGCTGAAGTCAGTGGGGTCGCAAAGAGTCGGACGTGACTTAGTGACTGAACAACAACACAACCTGGGTTGAAACCCAGCTCTGCCTGCTACTTGACACTGGGAAAGTAATCGAACCTTCCTGAACTCATTTTTCACGTTTTAAAAAGCATTCTTCATTCATTATTATTATGATTTAACTTACGAGTTATTTGGCTGTGTTATTTTCAGTTTTGGCACATGGGATCCTCCTTGTGGCATGTGGGATACTTTGTTGCAGCTTGTGGGTGTCTCTAGCTGTAGCGTGTGGGCTTAGTTGCCCTGCAGCCTCTGGGATCTTAGTTCCTCAACCAGGGGTCGAATTTGTGTCCCCTGCATTGGAAGGCAGATTCTTAACCACTGGACCACTAAGGAAGTCCCCCACTTTTCTAAATGAAAGGCCAGAACAGAGCTCCGCTCAGGGTGTGGGGAGGATTTAATGAGACCATGAAGCATCAGAACCGGGTCAGGCAGAGTAAAGGACTAGCAAATGATAGGTGGTCCGTTGTTCGCTAAAGGCTTAGCCTCTTACAGCACAACACAGGTCATGGATTTGAACTTGTGCATGTCATAGCTGCTGCCCATCTCTACTTACATGTCCTCTTTACGTGTCACTTGTCCGAAATAGACAAGTCTCCATGCCTAATCTGTCCCACACACTGGGCTCCTGTCAATGGCACTGCATCCGAGGCCAGCCAGAAACCTGGCTTTCATGCTAAGTCGCTTCAGTTGAGTCTGACTCTTTGCAGCCCCATGGACTGCAGTTCACCAGGCTCTTCTGTCCATGGGATTTCCCAGGCAAGAATTCTGGAGTGGGTTTCCATTTCTTCCTCCAGGGGATCTTCCCAACCCAGGGATGGCATCTGCATCTCTTATGTCTCCTTCATTGGCAGGCGGGTTCTTTACCACTAGCGCCACCTGAGAAGCCCAGAAACCTGGCACTACTCTTTAAACCTCAGTACCCCTCGATGCCCAAGACACATGGATTCCACCGTGGAAATACCTTTCAGGGATTCATTACCCTACTCGCACAAGTCTGATTTGGCTGCTAGTATTTCCCTCTCCTGTAACAGTCGTCGTCTTCTTTTTAGTATTTTTATTTATTTACTTATTTGGCTTCACCAGGTCCTAATTGTGGCACACAAGATCTTTTAGTGGCGGGATGTGGGATCCTTAGCCTGGCATGCGAACTCCTAGTTGTAACAGCCTTCTAATTACTCTCTCTGCGTCTACCCTGGACTCCTCAGAGCCATTCTTTAAAAAAACATCCTCTTGATGGCTTATAGCCTTTTAATGGCTTCCCGCTGGCCTTAGGATAAATCAAAATAAATAGTAAAAATTATTGAGCAATCACATTGCTCCCTCACTGTCTGTGGGGATTTGTTTCCACAGTGCAAAATGGCATGGTCTTTGTATATAACCAGTTTCCCTGGTGGGTCAATTGGTAAAGAATTTGCCTGCAAGGTAGGAGACCCAAGTTTGATCCCTGGGTCAGGAAGATCCGCTGGAGAAGGAAATGGCAACCCAATCCAGTATTCTTGCCTGGAGAATCCCACGGACAGAGGAGCCTGGTGGGCCATAGTCCATGGGGTCACAAAGAGTCAGACACGACTGAGAGACTAATATTTTGCATATTAACACAAGCACATCCGCCTCTGTACTTTAAGTCATCTGTAGATTACTTGTAATATCTAAGAAAATGTGAAATCTATGCAAATAGTTATCAATACAATGTAAAAGCTATGTAAATAGTCACTGGCTTGACAAATTTAAGTTTTGTTTTTTGGAACTTTCTGGTTTTTGTTTTTTTTTTTTTCCCAGATATCCAAGGTGGATTGAATCTGGGAATGCGGAACCTGGAGATATGGAAGGCCAACTGTGCTGTGTGCCAGGCACTGTGTTAAATGTTACACTTTATTTATCTCTTTCAACTCTGGAAACCCTGCCAGGTAGATACCTAACAGCATGCTGGGTCACCTTCAACAAGTTAATTTAGTGACTCAGTTTCATTATCTGCTAAGTGGTAATACCTTATCTCTTAGGAATATTGTAAGGATTAAATTAGTTATGTCCTGTAAAGTTCTTGGAAAAAATGCCTGGCTTGTATTAAGTGCTTATTAAATTCAGCTAGGTGTTGGAGAAGATGCCCCATTTGCAGCTATGAAAACAAAAACAGAGAGGTTAAGAAACTCACCAAGGGACTTCCAGGTGGCCCAGTGGCTAAGACTCTGTGCTTCCAATGCAGGGGGCCTGGGTTCGATCCCTAGTCAGGGAACTAGATCCCACATGCTGCAACTAAAGATCCCGCATCCCCCAACAAACACTGAAGATTGTGAGTGCTGTGACCAAGACTCAGTGCAGCCAGATAAATATTAAAAATAAAAGAAAAGATATTCACCCAAGGCCCCACAGAGAGTAAATGACCCCATCAGGATTCATACCCAAGCCTCTTGAGGCCCATCCCTGAGCTGAGTCTTCGAGGAGACTCTTAGGTCATTTCCTGTTACTCACTGTCCTCTTCCAAAGTCCCCCCACCTGCTGTACTCACTGCAGCCCCTAAATGCACCTCAGTTCCCCACCTGTGTCCTTCACATGCTGTCCTGTCTCTTACGGGCCTTTGTCTCCTCCAGGAGGCCCTCCCTGGACACCAGATCAGGTTGTTGCAGGTGTGCATGCTCAGTCACTCAGTCATGTCTGGTGCTTTGTGACCCCATGGACTGCAGCTCACCAGGCTCCTCTGTCCATGGGATTTCCCAGGCAAGGATACCCCCAGCTTCTGCTCCTCCTAAATGTGCAGTGGCTATAGTGGCGACTGCCAGAGCGTGTAGGCAGACCCTCCTCACCTTCAAGGGATGGGGTGTGCTGGCCCAGCGGTGTTTCTTTTCTTCTTCTAGGCTTCCTAGGTGGCTCAATGGTAAAAGAATCTGCTGGCCAGTGCAGGAGATGCAGGACATGTGGGTTTGATCCCTGCGTCAGGAAGATCTCTTGGAGGAGGAAATGTCAACCCACTCCAGTATCCTTGCCTGGGAAATGCCACAGAGAGAGGAGCCTGGTGGGCTACAGTCCATGGGGTTGCAAAAAGTCGGACATGATTGAGCATGCACATATTATTGCAGGAAAGATAGTGGGGCCCAAGAGGTTGGTCACATCCCAGTGTCTGGAACGGCTGCCAAGTATAGGTTCTTGGCTTCCCACAGGAAAGAATTTAAGAGAGAGCGACAGAAGAGTGAAAAAAAGTTTATTCAGGGAGAAAACACATTCCATAGACAGAGTGTGGGCCATCTTGGAAGGCAAGAGTGGCAAGAGACCTCTGGGTATGGGGTTGTCAGTGTTTATAGGGGTGGGTTATTTCATAGGCTAATGAATAGGAGCTGAAGCTCCAATACTTTGGCCACCAGATGTGAAGAGCTGACTCATTGGAAAAGACCCTGATGCTGGGAAAGTGAAGGCAAAAGGAGAACGGGGTGGCAGAGGATGAGATGGTTAGATAGTATCATCAACTCGATAGACATGAATTTGAGCAATCTCCAGGAGATAGTGGAGGACAGAGGAGCCTGGCTTGCTGCAGTCCATGGGGTCGCAAAGAGCTGGACAGCACTTAGTGACTGAACAACAACAATGAGTGGGAGGAGTATTCCAGCTGTTTTGGGGAAGGGGTGGGGACTTTCAGGCATTGGGCCACCGCCCACTTTTTGGCCTTTATGGTCCTGGCATCTGTGGGTGTGTCATTTAACGTTTTGATGTGTTACAATGAACATATACTGAGCACCATCTGGGACATAGCTGGTTCTAATCAGCTTATGTCATGTCCTTGGGCTATGCCATTCTTTTAAAGGTTGTGCCCTGTGCCCTTCCTGTCTCATTCTGTCCCTCTCATTGGCCCATCCCCCCACTTCTTGGCAATACTTTGCACATTAGCAGTTATTGAATTGATCATTACACTGTGTTTCCTGTCTGTCTTTGCTGGCTTGCAGTGAGGGTGGGACTATGTCTATCTTAAAACCTCCAGTGCTTAATCAGTACTTATAGAATGAATGAATGAACCCCAGAGATCTCAATCATCCTTGTCAAGTAGGTGCTGCAAAGCTCTTTTCTAAGAGGGACGTTGGCAATGAGGGGAAATTCGATTGAAGACCCAAGCCAGGGAGAGGTCTAGGACAAGGGAGAGGGGGCTCATTGGTACAAGGCACTGTGGGGGCCAAGTGGAAAGAGGTATCGAAGCATAGAAGGCAACAAAGTCATGGTAAGCACCTTGCTCCGGTGCCAAAGCCATGGGCCTGAGTGGGGAGAGCTGACTGGGGAGGGTCTGGCACATGATAAGTGCCCCCAAAATGGGGGCCATTCCTATTAATAAAATAATAATCTGCATGGAGCTCCTGAGAAAGGTTGTTTTATTTAGAAAAATGAAAAGGGAAGAAAAGGGGAATAATATGAACCAAAATACAGAGAAAGTGCAAAGCATTTGTGTGTGGTCAGAGTGGTGGGAACTAGGATGTAACCATGGAAGAATTCTGGGTGCTGAGGCTGGAAAGGGAGGTTGTGGCCAGAATGGAATGATCTTGGATGCTGTGTTGAGGTATCCGGGCTTTATCTTGTAAATTAGTTATCCCCCGAATGTGTTTGTTAAATGACATTGGATAAGAAAGGCTTCAGTGTCAAATAAGTGAAAGTCACTCAGTTGCGTCCAACTCTTTGTGACCTCATGGACTCTACAGTCCATGGAATTCTCCAGGCCAGAATACTGGAGTGGGTAGCCTTTCCCTTCTCCAGGGGATCTTCCCAACCCAAGGATCGAATCCAGGTCTCCTGCATTGCAGGTGGATTCTTTACCAGCTGAGCCACAAGGGAAGCCCAGGAATACTGGAGTCGGTAGCCTATCCCTCCTCCAGCAAATCTTCCTGATCTGACCTAGGAATTGAATCACGGTCTGCTGCATTGCAGGCATATTCTTTAACAACTGAGCTATCAGGGAGGCCCAGTGTCAAATAAGTTTACAACAAATACTGTATGATATCACTTATACAGTAAGTCCCCTGCATACTAATAAGTTCTGTTCCAAGAGGAGAGCATGTTCATAAGTCCAATTTATTTGTAAGATCAACAAAGTTAGCCTTGGTACCCAACTAACACTGTCAGCTATATAGTTCAGTTCAGTTCAGTCGCTCAGTTGTGTCCGACTCTTTGCAACCCCATGAATCGCAGCATGCCAGGCCTCCCTGTCCATCACCAACTCCTGGAGTTTACCCAAACTCATGTCCATCTAGTCGGTGATGCCATCCAGCCATTTCATCCTCTGTCGTCCCCTTCTCCTCCTGCCCTCAATCCCTCCCAGCATCAGGGTCTTTTCCAATGAGTCAACTCTTTGCATGAGGTGGCCAAAGTACTGGAGTTTCAGCTTTAGCATCAGTCCTTCCAATGAACACTCAGGACTGATCTTTAGAATGGACTGGTTGGATCTCCTTGCAGTCCAAGGGACTCTCAAGAGTCTTCTCCAACACCACAGTTCAAAAGCATCGATTCTTCGGTGCTCAGCTTTCTTCACAGTCCAACTCTCACATCCATACATGACCACTGGAAAAACCATAGCCTTGACTAGACAGACCTTTGTTGGCAAAGTAATGTCTCTGCTTTTGAATATGCTGTCTAGGTTGGTCATAACTTTCCTTCCAAGGAGTAAAGGTCTTTTAATTTCATGGCTGCAGTCACCATCTGCAGTGATTTTGAGCCCAAAAAGATAAAGTCTGACACTGTTTCCAAAGTTTCCCCATCTATTTGCCATGAAGTGGTGGGACCGGATGCCATGATCTTCGTTTTCTGAATGTTGAGCTTTAAGCCAACTTTTTCACTCTCTTCTTTCACTTTGATCAAGAGGCTTTTTAGTTCCTCTTCACTTTCTGTCATAAGGGTGGTGTCATCTGCATATCTGAAGTTATTGATATTTCTCCTGGCAATCTTGATTCAAACTTGTGCTTCTTCCAGCCCAGCGTTTCTCATGATGTACTCTGCATATAAGTTAAATAAACAGGGTGAAAATATACAGCCTTGACGTACTCCTTTTCCTATTTGGAACCAGTCTGTTGTTCCATGTCCAGTTCTAACTGTTGCTTCCTGACCTGCATACAGGTTTCTCAAGAGGCAGGTCAGGTGGTTTGGTATTCCCATCTCTTTCAGAATTTTCCACAGTTTATTGTGATCCACAAAGTGAAAGGTTTTGACATAGTCAATAAAGCAGAAATAGATGTTTTCCTGGAACTCTCTTGGTTTTTCAATAATCCAGCAGATGTTGGCAATTTGATCTCTGGTTCCTCTGCCTTTTCTAAATCCAGCTTGAACATCTGGAAGTTCACGGTTCATGTATTGCTGAAGCCTGGCTTGGAGAATTTTGAGCATTTCTTTGCTAGTGTGTGAGATGAGTGCAATTGTGCGGTAGTTTGAGCATTGTTTGGCATTGCCTTTCTTTGGGATTGGAATGAAAACTGACCTTTTCCAGTCCTGTGGCCACTGCTGAGTTTTCCAAATTTGCTGGCATATTGAGTGCAGAACTTTCACAGCATCGTCTTTCAGGATTTGAAAAAGCTCAACTGGAATTCCATCACCTCCACTAGCTTTGTTCATAGTGATGCTTCCTAAGGCCCACTTAACTTCACATTCCAGGATGTCTGGCTCTAGGTGAGTGATCACACCATCGTGATTATCTGGGTTGTGAAGATCTTTTTTGTACAGTTCTTCTGTATTCTTGCCACCTCTTCTTAATATCTTCTGCTTCTGTTAGGTCCATACCATTTCTGTCCTTTATCGAGCCCATCTTTGCATGAAATGTTCCCTTGGTATCTCTAATTTTCTTGAAGAGATCTCTAGTCTTTCCCATTCTGTTGTTTTCCTCTATTTCTTTGCATTGATCACTGAGGAAGGCTTTCTTATCTCTCCTTGCTATTCTTTGGAACTCTGCATTCAGATGCTTATATCTTCCTTTTCTCCTTTGCTTTTCATTTCTCTTCTTTTCACAGCTGTTTGTAAGGCCTCCTCAGACAGCCATTTTGCCTTTTTGCATTTCTATTTCTTGGGGATGGTCTTGATCCCTGTCTCCTACACAATGTCACGAACCTCCATCCATAGTTCATCAGGCACTCTATCTATCAGATCTAGTCCCTTAAATCTATTTCTCACTTCCACTGTGTAATTGTAAGAGATTTGATTTAGGTCATACCTGAATGGTCTAGTGGTTTTCCCTACTTTCTTCAACTTAAGTCTGAATTTGGCAATAAGGAGTTCATGATCTGAGCCACAGTTCAGCTTCTGGTCTTGTTTTTGCTGACTGTATAGGGCTTCTCCATCTTTGGCTGCAAAGAATATAATCAATCTGATTTCGGTGTTGACCATCTGGTGATGTCCATGTGTAGAGTCTTCTCTTGTGTTGTTGGAAGAGGGAGTTTGCTATGACCAGTGTGTTCTCTTGGCAAAACTCTATTAGCCTTTGCCCTGCTTCATTCCATATTCCAAGGCCAAATTTGCCTGTTACTCCAGGTGTTTCTTGACTTCCAACTTTTGCATTCCAATCCCCTATAATGAAAAGGACATCTTTTTTGGGTGTTAGTTCTAAAAGGTCTTGTAGGTCTTCATAGAACTGTTCAACTTCAGCTTCTTCAGCGTTACTGGTTGGGGCATAGACTTGGATTACTGTGATATTGAATGGTTTGCCTTGGAAATGAACAGAGATCATCCTGTCGTTTTTGAGATTGCATCAAGTACTGCATTTCGGACTCTTTTGTTGACCAGCTATATAGTACTGTACTTTAATAGGGTTATAACAATTTTCACAGACCTTACAAAGGACTGGGAAAAGACTCTTGGAGGGCACAAATAGAACCCTGTGTGCACCAGGACCCAGGAGAAAGGAGCAGTGACCCCACAAGAGACTGACCCAGACTTGCCCATGTGTGTCCAGGAGTCTCCAGTGGAGGCTTGGGTCGGTGGTGGCCTGCTGCAGGGTTGGGAGCAGTGAGTGTAGCAGTGCATGCATGGGATCTTTTGAAGGAGGTTGCCATTATCTTCATTACCTTCTCCATAGTTTGGCCCCAGGTAAATAGCAGGGAGGGAACACAGCCCCACCCGTCAGCAGAAATTTGGATTAAAGATTTACTGAGCATGGCCCTGCCCATCAGAACCAGACCCAGTTTCCCTCTCAGTCAGTCTCTCCCATCAGGAGGCTTCCATAAGCCTCTTATCCTTCTCCATCAGAGAGCAGACAAACTGAAATCCACAATCACAGAAAACTAGCCAATCTAATCACATGGACCACAGCCTTGTCTAACTCAATGAAACTATGAGCCATGCCTTTGTACGGCCACCCAAGATGGACAGGTCATGGTGGAGAGTCCTGACAAAATGTGGTCCACTGGAGAAGGGAATGGCAACCTACTTCAGTATTCTTGCCTTGAGAACCCCATGAACAGTATGAAAAGGCAAAAAGATAGGACACTGAAAGATGAACTCCCCAGGTCAGTAAGTACCCAATATGCTACTGGAGATCAGTGGAGAAATAACTCCAGAAAGAATGAAGAGACAGAGTCAAAGCAAAAACAACACCCAGTTGTGGATGTGAATGGTGATGGAAGCAAGGTCCGATGCTGTAAAGAGCAATATTGCATAGGAACCTGGAATGTTAGGTCCATGAATCAAGGCAAATTGGAAGTGGTCAAACGAGATGGCAAGAGTGAGCATCGACATTTTAGGAATCAGCTAACTAAAATGGACTGGAATGGGTAAATTTAACTCAGATGACTATTATATTTACTACTGTGAGCAGGAATCCCTTAGAAGAAATGGAGTAGCCATCATGGTCAAGAAAAAAGTCCAAACTGTAGTACTTTATGCAATCTCAAAAATGACAGAATGATCTCTGTTCGTTTCCAAGGCAAACCATTCAATATCACGATAATATAAGTCTATGCCCCGACCAGTAACTCTGAAGAAGCTGAAGTTGAATGGTTCTATGAAGACCTACAAGACCTTTTAGAACTAACACCCAAGAAAGATGTCCTTTTCATTATAGGGGACTGGAATGCAAAAGTGGGAAGTCAAGAAACACCTGGAGTAACAGGCAAGTTTGGCCTTGGAGTACAGAATGAAGCAGGGCAAAGGCTAATAGAGTTTTGCCAAGAGAACGCACTGGTCATAGCAAACACCCTCTTCAGACAACACAAGAGAAGACTGCACATGGATATCACCAGATGGTCAACACTGAAATCATATTGATTATATTCTTTGAGCCAAAAATGGAGAAGCTCTATACAGTCAGCAAAATCAAGACCGGGAGCTGACTGTGGCTCAGATAATGAACCCTTGATTGCCAAATTCAGACTTAAGTTGAAGAAAGTAGGGAAAACCACTAGACCATTCAGGTATGACCTAAATCAAATCTCTTACAATTACACAGTGGAAGTGAGAAATAGATATAAGGGACTAGATTTGGTAGACAGAGTGCCTGATGAACTATGGATGGAGGTTCGTGACATTGTGTAGGAGACAAGGATCAAGACCATCCCCAAGAAATAGAAATGCAAAAAGGCAAAATGGCTGTCTGAGGAGGCCTTACAAATAGCTGTGAAAAGAAGAGAAGTGAAAAGCAAAAGAGGAAAGGAAAGATATAAGCTTCTGAATGCAGAGTTCCAAAGAATAGCAAGGAGAGATAAGAAAGCCTTCCTCAGCGATCAATGCAAAGAAATAGAGGAAAACAACAGAATGGGAAAGACTAGAGATCTCTTCAAGAAAATTAGAGATACCAAGGGAACATTTCATGCAAAGATGGGCTCGATAAAGGACAGAAATGGTATGGACCTAACAGAAGCAGAAGATATTAAGAAGAGGTGGCAAGAATACACAGAAAAACTATAGAAAAAAATCTTCATGACCCAGATAATCACGATGGTGTGATCACTCACCTAGAGCCAGACATCCTGGAATGTGAAGTTAAGTGGGCCTTAGGAAGCATCACTATGAACAAAGCTAGTGGAGGTGATGGAATTCCAGTTGAGCTATTTCAAATCCCGAAAGATGATGCTGTGAAAGTTCTGCACTCAATATGCCAGCAAATTTGGAAAACTCAGCAGTGGCCACAGGACTGGAAAAGGTCAGTTTTCATTCCAATCCCAAAGAAAAGCAATGCCAAAGAATGCTCAAACTACTGCAAAATTGCATTCATCTCACACGCTAGTAAAGTAATGCTCAAAATTCTCCAAGCCAGGCTTCAGCAATACGTGAGCCGTGAACTTCCAGATGTTCAAGCTGGATTTAGAAAAGGCAGAGGAACCAGAGATCAAATTGCCAACATCTGCTGGATTATTGAAAAAGCAAGAGAGTTCCAGGAAAACATCTATTTCTGCTTTATTGACTATGCCAAAGCCTTTGACTATGTGGATCATCACAAACTGTGGAAAATTCTGAAAGAGATGGGAATACCAAACCACCTGACCTGCCTCTTGAGAAACCTGTATACAGGTCAGGAAGCAACAGTTAGAACTGGACATGGAACAACAGACTGGTTCCAAACAGGAAAAGGAGTACGTCAAGGCTGTATATTGTCACCCTGCATATTTAACTTATATGCAGAGTACATCATGAGAAACGCTGGGCTAGAAGAAGCACAAGCTGGAATCAAGATTGCCAGGAGAAATATCAATAACCTCAGATATGCAGATAACACCACTCTTATGGCAGAAAGTGAAGAGGAATTAAAGAGCCTCTTGATGAAAGTGAAAGAGGAGAGTGAAAAAGTTGGCTTGAAGCTCAACATTCAGAAAAGTAAGATCATGGCATCCGGTCCCATCACTTCATGGTAAATAGATGGAGAACAGTGGAAACAGTTTCAGACTGTATTTTTTTGGGCTCCAGAATCACTGCAGATGGTGACTGCAGCTTTCAGTCAGCAACCAAGCATTAAAAATGCTTGCTCCTTGGAAGAAAAGTTATGACTAACCTAGACAACATATTAAAAAGCAGAGACATTACTTTGCCAACCAAGGTCCATCTAGTCAAGGCTATGGTTTTTCCAGTGGTCATGTATGGATGAGAGAATTGGACTATAAAGAAAGCTGAGCACTGAAGAATTGATGCTTTTGAACTGTGGTGTTGGAGAAGACTCTTGTGAGTCCCTTGGACTGCAAGGAGATCAAATGAATCCATCCTAAGGAAATCAACCCTGAATATTCATTGGAAGGACTGATGCCGAAGCTGAAACTCCAATACTTTGGCCACCTGATGCGAAGAACTGACTCATCTGAAAAGACCCTGATGCTGGGAAAGATTGAATGCAGGAAGAGAAGGGGTCGGCAGAGGATGAGATGGGTGGATAGCATCACCGACTCAACATACATGATTTTGAGCAAACTGGAGATAATGAAGGACAGCGAAGCTTGGCATGCTGCAGTCCACGGAGTTACAAAGAGTTGGACACAGCTGAGTGACTGAACATAGAAAACAAACTCAAAAGATAAAGAAAACGTTTTGTTTTTTATTTTTTTAAAATGTTTATTTTTGTCTGCAGCAGTCTTCACTGCGGTGGGCAGGCTTTCTCTAGTTGCAGTGGCCAGGCTTCTCATTGTCGTGGCCCTTTTGTTGAGGAGCACAGGTTCTGGAGCGCAGACTCAGTAGTTGTGGTGCACAGGCTTAGTTGCTCCAAGACTCGTGGGGTCTTCCTAGACCAGGGACTGAACCCGAGTCCCCTGCACTGGCAGGCAGAGTCTTAACCACTGGACTACCAGAGAAGTCCAAGAAAACATTTTCAATCTTACAGTTTAGTAAGTAACCTTACAGTACAAGTAAGTAACCTTGAAAGTACAGTAGAGTACCAGCTACATCAGTACCACAACCGCTCTTTTTGGACATCCTGGGCTTGAAATAATGATGCTGTACTACTATACGCTATACAGTACTGTAAAGTGCACAAAATCACAGTCACTTACAAAGCATGCAGGCACGTGACAACGTATGCCAGATACTTGAACTATTAGACATGTGGACTATCTTATGTGATCAGACATGGCACATTCAAATCTTTGAAAGTTCAAAGAAACTTGAAGGTTCATACATAGGGGACTTACTGTATGTGTAATAAAAAATACAACAAAGGAATAAATATAAAAAAAAAGTGAAGCAGAGTCATAGATATAGAGAAATAACTAGTGGTCCCAGTGGGGAGAGGGAAGGGGGACAGTGACATAGGGTTAGAGGATTAAGAGGTACAAACTACGGAGTATAAAATAAGCTACAAGGATATATTGTATAGCACAGGGAATATAGTCAATCTTTTATACTAAGTATAAATGGAGTATAACCTTTAGGAACTGGGAATTACTCTACCATACACTTGTAACACATAATATTGTACATCAACTATACATCAATAAGGAATTCCCTGGTGGTCCACTGGTTGGGATTCTGCGCTTTCACTGAGCCCAGATTTTATCCCTGGTCAGAGAACTGGGATCCCATAGGCTGTGTGCGGCACACCAAAAGAACAAAATAGAACAACGACAGCCATTTCCAACTAAAAAGAAAAAAGCAGGGTAAAAAAATGAAAGCAGCTCTTTACCAAAAGACTACTTGGAGCCCTTAATTTGTCATTTTGTGTTTGGATTCTCTAACCTGGGTATGCTATAGAGAATTTCTTAAACTTATTTGATCAAAGAATGAAGGTTCTAAGGAAGATGACTTGGAGAAGTATTGCTGTAGGCATTGGGCAACCCTGAAAGGTTTTGAGGGGTATAAAGCCATGGGGTCAGATTTATGTTTTCTTATTTCTTAAATAATTAATTACTCAGTTGGCTGTGCCGGGTCTTAGCTGCTGCTCATGGGATTTTTTTGGCTATGACATGTGGGATCTAGTTCCCTAATCAGGGTGAACCTGGTGCCTGGCATTGGGAGCTCAGAGTCTTAGTCACAACCACTAGGAAGTCCCCAGATTTCTGTTTTAGGCCAAGAAATTCTGTGGCCCAATTGCCAGTGGGGGAAGAAGCATAGGGAAAGGAGAAGAAGGCAAATATACAATCCACCAGCTTCATGAAAACAGAGGCTCGCATGCCTGTCAGAGAACTGACTTCAGCCACTGACTGACACGGGGAGCACTGAGCTTAGGCTTGGCTTGGTTGCTGTCTCCATACATCTAGAGGGTCTGGCAGGGTAGATGCTGAGTGCTAGAGATGGGTTTCAGGCATCCGGTGTCTGTGATAAATAAGGGGAGCCTGGCGACTTTCTCCTCTACATACTTCCTCTGCAGGCCGGGGCCTCTCACGTTCACTGTCCAGCCTCTCAGGCCCTCCCCGCCCCCCGCCCCCACCCCTGGACACTTCCTGCCCAGCTGCAGTCGGACCATCCTGCTTTCCTCTCCTCCCTTGGATTCCATGTGTGAGTCCAAAATGGCCTAAGTCGCTGTGGAGCTGCAGATTCACCTCAGTCTTCCTTGTACACCTGTAAAAATCAGATATAAGAACGTTCTCCTTGACACACCTCTATCAAGAAAAAACAACAACAACCCATAATATATGAAGAGACATTCAGCCTAACAAAGCCCTGCCGTCAACCCCCTGAGCCCTTGGAAGCGCTCAGAAGCCCCTTGAGTTCCCCACTGGAGTCTCCATCTGCTAGATGATTCTCATTAATTAAGCTTGCTTTTTCTCAAGCACCAGCTCTTCTAATAAATCAAGTCCAGGTTTCAGATCCAAAATCTTTTTTATATGTCATCCGCGGTTGTAAATTTTGCTTTCTAATTTTTACTGCAAATATCCAAGCACTTCCTCTATATAATGGATTAAATAAAAATTTCCCTGCTAGCCTGGGAACTTGATAATTAGAAATCTCTCCTCTCCTCTCTTCACCCGAGTAAAAATGTGTCTGTTGTGGAGTGTGACACTGATTTACAAAAGACCTTTTCCAGCATAACCTATCTGGGAGCTCTTAGGCACTTTCCCTAATCATATAATTGTGTATTTCCTTGTGCATTTGGTCACCCCAGGTGAACTTTCACCTTACTCTTTCTCGATCTTTCTGACATCTAACACCCGCCTCTCCTGCTTCTTAAAATGTGTCCCAATATGGCTTCGAGGGCTTGACCCCAAGGGACTCTAAGTCTGTGCTATTGGGTGGGTGTTGACTCCACCCTCGAAGGCCCAGCCAATCAACACATCCCATTTCTGTGCGTCAGTGTAGAGCCAAGTCAGGCCTGCTAGAGTCAGTGAAACTCAACTAGTTACTTGACTTATTGGGTTTCCTGTTCCTTTTTCCTGATCGGCTGTTAAGGATGGGTGCCATGGCTGCCATCTTGCTGTTTCAGGAAAGTGAGGCCAACGTGAAGGAGAGCAGAGCTGAGAAACGGGACTTAGAATTAACCGTCCTTTGATCCTCTGATCCAGCTGCACCTGAAGCTCCACCTACACTGAGGTTTTAGTTCTATGCATCAATAAATACACTTTGGTTAAATCAGTTTGGGTAGGTCTTCTGTCACTGGGGAACCAAGAGTCCTCTCTCTAATACCCGTTTGCTTCTGCATTAGTGAACCCCAAGGCAGACTCTGGGATCCTGCACTGTTGATTCAAACACCCCACTCCTCTCCCTGTCTTTGGAGGCTCAGCACTGCGTACACGTCTTGCTGAAAAAACGGGAACAATTTTTAAACAGTGTGAGCTCCAGTCTCCTCTGTACCTCCAAATAGGCAAGTCACATATGTTCCTAGGGCTCCAGCAGACACTCTGGTTGATATCTGGCAGCGGTCCTGAAACCCAGAGCAGTTTTCCTGCAGGGAGAGACAGCCAGCCTCAGGCAGAAATAGGGTGTCAGGGAGCTCAGGGCGCTCTGAGTCTCCTCATGGGCTAACTGAACAAGTTTTCCTCTTCCTGGCCCATCTCCAGAGGCAGAGAGAATTCATGCCGTGTTTGGAAGAACTGTCAATATTGTGGGCAAGGTAAGGAGAGGTTAAAGGTAAGGGCTCAGGCATCAGCCAGATCTGGGTCCAAATCCTCATCTTAGGACACACAAGCTGTGTGCCAGTGGCAAGTAACTGAGCCCCTGAGCCTCAGTGTTCTCATCTGTAAAATAGGGATAACAGGATCCTAGGGCTTCCTAGGTGGCTCAGTGGTAAAGAATCTTCCTGCCAAGCAGGATACACGGGTTCAATCTCTGGGTCAGAAAGGTCCCCTGGAGAAAGAAATGTTAATCCACTCCAGTATTCTTGCCTGGAGAATTCCGTGGACAGTGGAGCCTGGTGGACTGCAGTCTATGGAGTCACAAAGAGTTGGACACTTAGCGACTAAACTACAACAGCAACAAAAACAGTATCCACCTCAAAAGTATTGATGGGAACTGAATGACAGTAAAAGACAAAGCCTGAAGGCAATACCCACTATATGGGAAAAAAATTTATTATTTTCATCTCCAAGCTTGGCCTAACCTCTGCTGCTGCTGCTAAGTCACTTCAGTTGTGTCCGACTCTGTGCAACCCCAGAGATGGCAGCCTACCAGGCTCCCCCGTCCCTGGGATTCTCCAGGCAAGAACACTGGTGTGGGTTGCCATTTCTTCTTCCAACCTCTAAGCATGCTAAAACATTCTGTTAACCGGAAGAGTTCAAAAGACAGAAAAAGGGACCTCCCTGGTGGTCCAATGGCTAAGACTCCAAGCTGCCAATGCAGGGTGCCCAGGTTCGATCCCTGGTCAGGGAACTAGATCCCGCATGCCACAAGGAAGATGGACGATTTGGCATGCTGCAACTAAGACCTAGTACAGCCAAATACATAAATAATTTTTTTTTAAGATTTAAAATATATAGGAAAGGCCAAATCTGGCTACAGTTTGGTTACCATTCAATAGGAACCATGGGATGAAGAATATGGACTTTAGCTTCGGGTAGACCTAGGTTCAAGTTGGGCTCTGTCACATACAGTTGTGTGACCTTGAACAAGTCATGAGTGACCATTCTGAGCCTCCACTGCTTCATCTGTAAAATGGGCAAATGAAAACCTACTTCAGAAACTTGTGGTGAGGATGTAATGAGCACCTGTTTGGCACATTGTTCAAACCTCCGTAACGGTGGGTATACCTCAGCTGTGTCTATGGGCAGGCTATGCAAGCGATGATCCTTATTTACATGAAGAGAGGAGTGAGGCTGCTGTAACTTTATTCAAGCAGCATTAATTATTCCTTAGACAAGGGCTGTGATTTATGATGAGAGAAGAGGAAGAGAAGAAAAAAGAAGAGGAGAGAACAGCCTGTGCTGGGGATGAAGAGCTCGGTGGAGAGATGTTATCATGAGACCATTATGCAGACTGCTGTTCCTGGAGCTGATGGCAGGAGTGCTGATCCAGGTTTCCTGAGACCTGCGTTCTAGCCAGTGCCTCTCCAGCCAGATATTTCAGTCCTGGCTGAGGCGCCTTCCTTAACTGTGTGACCTGGAAGGGCACAGCCTCTCTCAGCCTCTTGTCCTATCAATAAGATGGGGCTGTGAACACTGGTCTCTTTCACAGGATGGCTGTGGGCATTGAACGAAATGTGGAAACACTTTAAAAACTCCAGAATCCTCTTATTGCCCCCAGTGGCCCTCATATTCTATGGTTTAGGTTCTGCCATTTTCCAGTGTATGTTACACAGTGTAAAAACACACCTTTTCGGGACTTCCTTGGCCATCCAGCAGTTAAGACTCTCTGCTTCCACAGCAAGGGTCACGGGTCTGGGAATTAAGGATCCCGCCTGCCATGTGGCAGCAGCTAAAAAAACAAAGTACAAAAACATTCATGCTTTTTCTATATCTGTTTCATGCCTTGGAGGGTGGACACCGTGGGGACCTGGGTGGGGCAGCAACAAAGAATGTGGGCTCCCTGATGGAGGAGGTGGTTAGGGTGGGGCTGTTAAAGAGGCAGTGGCTGAAGGGGTGGAATGGAGACAGGCTAATCCACTTAGGTGTCAGACAGACCTGAATCTGAATCTTGGCCCCCAGCTGGAGACCTTGGGCAGATCACTTATGAACTTTCCAGCTTCCCTTTATTCACGGGGATGAGAGAGCTAATTGTAAGGACTAAAAGAGAAACATGTTTGAAGCACTTAGTATGATCCGTTGCTTGTTTTTGTTTTTGTTGTTCACTCAGCTGTGTCTGACTCTTTGTAACCCCATGAACTGCAGCATGCCAGGCTTCCCTGTCCTTCACTATCTCCCAGAGTTTACTCAAACTCATGTCTATTGAGTCAGTGATGCCATCCAACTATCTTATCCTCTGTCACCCCTTTCTCCTCTTACCCTCAATCTTTCCTAGCATCAAGGTCTTTTCCAATGAGTTGGCTCTTCACATCAGGTGGCCAAAATATTGTAGCTTCAGCTTAAACATCAGTCCTTCCAATGAATATTCAGGGTTGATTTCCCTTAGGATTGACTGGTTTGATCTCCTTGCAGCCCAAGGAACTCTCAAGAGTCTCCTCCAAAGACACAGTTTTTGTGCTTAGTCACTCAGTTGTGTCCGACTCTTTGCAACCCCATGGACTATAGCCCACAAGGCTCCTCTGTCCACGGGATTCTCCAGGCAAGAATACTGGAGTGGGTTGCCATGCCCTCCTTCAGGGGATCTTCCCAACCCAGGGATCAAACATAGGTCTCCCGCATTGCAGGTGGATTCTTTACTGTCTGAGCCACCAGGGACTCTTTGTAACCCCATGGACTGCAGCACACCAGTTTTTTGGTCTCCATTAATTCAGAAACAAATCCTCCCAGGGTTGAAACCACACACACAGATTGGGACTCGAACTCAGTTGCACCTCAGATGGCATTTGAGCCCAGCTAAAACTCAGACTGGGACTTGAACCCATGGGCTGGAACTTAAACCCGCTTGACTTACTGACAATCAGGTTCTTTATGTCTTAGCACAGAAAGAATTCATCAGGAGGCAAAGTGATAGGTAAAAAGTAGATTTATTAATATAGGATGCTTCTGAGGAATATGAGTAGGTAATCAAGGAGGGCTCTGCCTGGGGAACTAAGTGGGAAAGTAGGTTTATTCAGAGAGACACACATTCCATGGGCAGAATGTGGTCCATTTCAAAAAGTTGGAGCAGGCCCAAAATACAGAGTGGTTCGTTTTTACAGGCTGGGTAATTTCATAGGCTAACAAGCAGGAGGATTATTCCAACAATCTTGGAAAAGGGGCAGGCGTTTCTAGGAACTGGTTCACCCACCCAATTTTTGGCTGTTTTTGGTCAGTTAGAACTGCCACAGTGCCTGTGGGCCTATCGTTTTGCATAGGCTAATGTATCCCAGTGAGGCTCATGGTCTACTGGAAGTCGAATCTTCTGCCTTCTTGGGCTAATCATTTCTAACCAGTTTCTGTTGTATCCTCAGGGGCTATATCATTCCTTAAGGGTTGAACCATCCCCTCCCCACTTCTGTTTCAAGATGAGTCTGAGATTTTCAAATATACTTGGCTTCCTTCATTTAATGCTATTTGATTGACTTAGAATGGTGAAGTGTGGACTTTTATGGTTGGAAGGGATATTAGTCAGGGCTTAATAGCTGTGGCCTCAGGAATCCTGGGCTCTGCAGAGCTGCCTCAGAGTCAGGAAGGCCCAGCAGGCAGGGTTCCAGGACTTGGTGGCTAAAAGAAGTTTGAAAACCCCATAGTCCAATGCCTGGATCCATTATGCTGTTCTTAGTGTGAGGCTGAGGAGTAATTCTATAGCAGTAGAATTCACTATCTTTCTTTACTGGAGAATTGAGTGTCCTGTCATGGTCATCTGTGTCCAGCTTTTATTTTTATTTATCTGTCTATTTTTATTTATTTATTTGTCTGTGCCATGCATCTGGCAGGGATCTCAGTTCCCCGACAAGGAATTGAACCCACACCCTTGGTGGTGACAGGAAAGCCTGGTGTGCTGCAAAGGGTCGCAAAGAGTCCGACACGACTTAGCAATTGAACAACAATCTGAGCAGTGAAAACATGGAGTTCTAACCACCGGACTGCCAGGGAATTTCCTGTGTCCAGCTTTTAGATCAGAGCTCTAGAATTCTCTATCGTTAAAAAGCAGCTTCCAGCATAACCCACTAGGAGCCCCAGGGTTCTGCCTGATTGGTCCTCCTGAGAACAGGCTGGAGGGCTGAAGCCTCATGTTGAGGAGCAAAAAGAGGAAGGAGTCCAGAATTCTGGAGAAGTCAATCCTTTTGGGGGGAGATGTGGTCCTGGAGGCCAGATGCCTCTGGGACAGAGAACTCCATCCTCTATGAAACCTCATGTTGTTATACAAAAGGCTGTAATTAATACCACCAAGGCTCCGAAAAGACATCTTATCTTTCTAATAAAAAATGAAAGCTACTGGGCCCAATGCCCAAAGCGTGCAACCATTGCCAGCCCAGAAGCCTCCAGCAGAGGGCGTTCACAGGGACCGAGGTGTCCTCATGTCAACCACCCAAACTGCAGGAGAATGGAGCCCTGCCCTACCTAGTTCTGCTCAGCCAGAGCAGGGCAGGTACCAGGAGACCTGAGGCCCAGGGGATATGAGTCATTCAGTGAGGAAGCCTTGGAGTGTCGGGGGAGGCGGGAGATGGAGAACACGTATCAGGGTTGATTTCCTTTGACCTCCAAATTGCACATCAATTTGTCACCCATTTTGCACTGAACAGGCTTTCCACCCTGGCGCAGAGCACAGGGGCTCAGCCAGGACCTCCCCACACACTGCTTGCTCACCTGCTGAAAGCGCCCCTGGAATATATCATGTAAAAGCTCCCCATTCCATGGTATCATGTAAATGTCTCTGCCCGTTGTCAAGGCCTTTGACTATCTGCCTCTACAGTCTGCCTCATCTCTACATATGCTGTTTGCTTTGGGCAGACTGGTCCCCTGGACGGCTGCCCCACACTGCCATCCACTTTCCCTTTTGCAAAATGTCACTAGCAGGGCCCACTTCATAGTTGCTGTTGTGAGGATTAAGTGAGAGACCACATGTGAATCGCAAAGCTGGAGCATGATGGATACTTAGCATAAATGTTTGTGATGATGATAATTGTGGGCTTTTAAATATTTATTTATACATTTGGCTGCACTGGGGCTTAGTTGTCACATGTGGGATATTTAGTTAGCAGCGTTTGAACTCTTAGGGCAGTGGCAACCCACTCCAGTGTTCTTGCCTGGGAAAATGGACAGAGGAGCCTGGTGGGCTACAGTCCATGGGGTCTCGGAAAGAGTCGGATGCAACTGAAGACTCACGCCTGTGCTTTTGGTGTCACATCCAAGAAGTTATTGCAAAATCCAGTGTCATGGAGCATTTCTTCTCTGTTTTCTTCAAGTTTGGGGCCTTATGTTTAGATCTGAATCCATTTTGAATTAATGTTTGCATATGCTATAAAGTAAGGGTCCAGTTTTATTATTTTGCACGTGGATATCCAATTTTCCCGGCAGCATTTGTTAAAGAACAGTTCTTTCCCCACGGAGTGGTCTTGGCACCCATCATTTTGTAAGGGTTCATTTCTGGGCTCTCTAATCCACTGATTGTGTCTATAGTATCACAACATTTTGATTGCTGTATCTTTGTAAAACGTATAGAGATTGACATGTGAGACTTGCAACTTTCTTCTTTTTTTTCAAGACTTTTTTTTTTTCAGTTCAGATTCCTTTGAGGTTCCATGTGAATTTTAGGATAATTTTTTTTTTCTTAATTTCTGCCAAAAGTCGTTGGAATTTTGATAGAAATTGCGTTGAATTTGTAGATCACTTGTAATGACATATATTAAGTCTTTCAGTCCATTAACATGGCATGTATTTCCATTTATTTGTGTCTTCTTTAATTCTTTCAGCAGTGTTTTGTAGTTTTCATTGTACAAGTGTTTTTTTTTTTTTGATTGTTCTTTGTTAGTGTGTAGAAATGCAACTGATTTTTATGTGTTGATTTTGTATCCTTCAACTTTGCTGAATTTGTTTATTCTAACACTTTTTGGTGTTTGGAGTCTTTAGGGTTTTCTATATATAAGATTATGTCATCTCTGAACAGAGATAATTTTACTTCTTCCTTTCCAGTTTGGACCCATTTAATTTCTGTATTTCTTATACGATTGCTCTGGCTAGAACTTCAGTACTGTGTTGAATAGAAGTCGTGAGAGTGGGCATTCTTGTCTTGTTCCTGACCTTCAGTTCAGTTCAGTTCAGATGCTCAGTCATGTCTGACTCTTTGCAACCCCATGAATCGCAGCACACCAGGCCTCCCTGTCCATCACCAACTCCCGGAGTTCACTCAGACTCACATTCATCGAGTCAGTGATGCCATCCAGCCATCTCATTCTCTGTCATCCCCTTCTCCTCCTGCCCCCAATCCCTCCCAGCATCAGAGTCTTTTCCAATGAGTCAACTCTTTGCATGAGGTGGCCAAAGTACTGGAGTTTCAGCTTTAGCATCATTCCTTCCAAAGAAATCCCAGGGCTGGTCCCCTTCAGAATGGACTGGTTGGATCTCCTTGCAGTCCAAGGAACTCTCAAGAGTCTTCTCCAACACCACAGTTCAAAAGCATCCATTCTTCGGCGCTCAGCTTTCTTCACAGTCCAACTCTCACATCCATACATGACCAACTGGAAAAATCACAGCCTTGACTAGATGGACATTTGTTGGCAAAGTAATGTCTCTGTTCCTGACCTTAGAGGAAAAGTTTTCAGTCTTTCACCATTGAGTATGATGTTAGCTGTGGGCTTAACATACATGACCTTTGTAATGTTGAGGTTATTTCTGTCTAGTCCTAGTTTGTTGAAAGTTTTTATCATAAAATTTTGTTAAATTTTGTCTAAAGCTCTCTCTGCATCAATTGAGATGGTCAACTGGTTTTTGCCCTTCGTTCTGTTAATGTGTGATCTTTGAATGTTAGATCATCCTTTCATCCCAGGAACGAGCTCTACTTGGTCATGGTACTTAATCTCATTTTTTTTTTGGCTGCGCTGGGTCATCATTGCTTTAAGAGGGCTTTCTCTAGTTGTGGTGAGCTGGGGCTACTCTCCGCTGCAGTCCTCGGGCTTCTCAACACGGTGGCTTCTCTTGCTGCAGAGCACAGCCTCTAGGGGATGGGCCCAGTAGTTGTGGCACACGGGCTTAGCGGATCAGGGATCGAACCATGTCCCCTGCTTTGGCAGGCAGATTCTTATCCACTGCACTACCAGGGAAGTATGGTACATAATCTTTTTAAGGTTCTGTTGAATTCAGTCTGCTGATATTTTGTTGAGGATTTTTGCATCAGCCTTCATTTGGGGTATTGACCTATGGTTTTCTTTTATTGCAGTGTCTTTGGCTTTAATATGAGGGTAATGCTGGCCTCATAGAATGAGTTTGGGAGTGTTTCTTCCTCTTCACATCCTGTTGAAAGATGATGCCTAAAGCTCAATTTCTCTGTACGCTGGCGCCAATTCAAATCTTGGAGACAGCGTTTTGGATAAAGTAGAAAAGAGTAGCTTTATAGCTTTGCCAGGCAAAGGGGAGTGTAGTGGGCTAAGGCCCTCAAAACCAAGTATCCCAGCTTGGGGAAGACAGTGACAGGTTTTATAGTAATTGTTCAAAGACAGCATGATCAGCTTATGGACATTCTTCTGATGGATTGGTGGTGAGGTAAGTAGGAGCCCACATCATCAACCATCAGGTCCAACTGGTCTGGCGTCTACATGTTATGGCCTACTATAATTAATTGTTACTTCTTCCTCCTGGAGATGGTTTCAATATCTGCAGAATAGCTCAAAGATATTGTTGTGTGTATCTGTTAACGGGGCAACAGGACTTTGCCCTAAGGCTGCTCTTGACTGTTTCTCCCTGGTCTCACATCCCCTCCCTTCCCTAACCAACAACTGCTTGAATCTGCCCACTGGAACCCAGGAAAGGTCATGGAGGATGAATGAGTGTTGTTTCCTATAGTCAAAGAAATGGGGGACACAGAAAGGCCTTGTGCCCAGGAGCCCCACAGGATGCTGCGTGGTATCAAAGAGTTTGACGAGGATTGGTTCTAGTTCTCTAAATATCTGATGGAATTCTCCAGTGAAGCCATCTGGTCCTGGGCTTTTCTTGGGAGGTTTTGGGAAGTTTTGTTTACTAATTCAATCTTACAATAGTTATATGTCTGTTCAGATTTCCTATTTCTTCATGACCCAAGTGTGTATTTCTAGGAATTTATCTGTTTTTTTTTCTAGGTTATCCAATTGTTGGTGTACAACTGTTCATAATATTCTCTTATAATCATTTTTATTTCTACTGAGTCTGCGGGCTCTAGAGCCCATGTTCCAGAGCCCATGGAACTGGAGAAAGCCCTCATGCTGCAACGAAGACCCAGTGCAGCCAAAATAAAAATAAATAGTAAAAAGAAATTTAAAAAAGAAAAACAATAGAAAAGAATCAACATAATTAAGAGTTGGTTTTTGAAAAGATCAACAAACCCTTAGCTAGATTCACAAGAAAAAAAGAGAGAAGACTCAAAAAACCGAAATCAGAAATGAAAGAGGAGACATTAGAAACTTGGTAACCAGTTTGATGAAAAAGTGAAAGAGAGGCATCTTAGTATATTGTTCAGTCTGTATGCTAGTGAAACAATCCCTATTAAAAAGCCTCTATACAGAGACTTCCCTGGTGGTCCAGCAGTTAAGAATTCACTTTGCAATGCAAGGGATCTGGGTTCGAACCCTGATTGGAAAACTAAGATGCCACCTGCTACTGGGCAACTAAGCCCATGCTTCGTAACAAGAACCTGTATGAAGAGCCTGTGCATTGCAACAGGAGCCTGTGCGTGCGTGTGTGCTCAGTCATATCTGCCTCTTTGTGACCCCATGGACTGTCGTCTGCCAGGCTCCTCTGTTTTGGGGATTTTCCAGGCAAGAATACTGAAGGGGGTTGCTATTTCCTCCTCCAGGGGATCTTTCAGACCCAGGGATGGAACCCAAGTCTCTTGCATCTTCTGCATTGGCAGGCAGATTCTTTACCACTAGCGCCACCAGGCAAGCCCCTAATGAAGGCCCAGCACAACCAAAATAACAGTAGAATAAAATAAAATCACAACCCTCCCCACAGCACTTCCCATTACTCGTAAAAAAAAAAGGGTGTGGGGGAGAGAGAGAAGCCTTTAGGCAGAAAAAGATGTTGATTCCAGTGTTACTTTTGACAGAAAAAAAAAATTGGGGAGCATCCTGAACTGTTTTGAGATGTGTTTCCTGGGGTAAAGCCTGGAGATCTGTGGGACTAATTTATCTTAGCAGAAGCCTGACATGGGGAGGCCACAGTTACCAGCTTCTGATGGGAGAAAAGCCGTCTGAGGAAGATGGTACAAGGAGTGTAAGATCTTTGAGGACCAGAGACAGGCTTACTTCAGGAGGCCCCATCCCACATCACATGAAGCATATTAAAATGCATCCTTTGCTAAGTCACTTCAGTCGTGTCCAACTCTGTGCGACCCCATAGACGGCAGTCCACCAGGCTCCCCTGTCCCTGGGATTCTCCAGGCAAGAACACTGGAGTGGGTTGCCATTTCCTTTTCCAATGAATGAAAGTGAAAAGTGAAAGTGAAGTCGCTCAGTCATGTCTGACTCTTAGCGACCCCATGGACTGCAGCGTACCAGGCTCCTCCATCCATGGGATATTCCAGGCAAGAGTACTGGAGTGGGGTGCCATTGCCTTCTCCAAAATGCATCTGTATCCATAATTAAATATAATTTATGTCTAACCCCTCTGTAAGAATTGCATTACAGTATTCTGCTTGACAAATATTACATTTTGCAGACAGTTAAACATTTATCATTCATGACTACCATTTAAGGTTTTGGAGTCCATCCTTTTCGTTTGCTTGTTGTTCGTGTTTTAGGTTGCAAACATTTGACTGGGCCTCAACTCTGTGCCACAGGATCCGGTGGGTGCAGCAGCGTGGGGCATGCCAAGGCCAGTGAGTGACAGTTTCAGGAGCCTGGACAGGCTCTACAGAAGGAGCTCTCTACCCATGAGAGAGCTGCCTCCACCAGAAGAGTTTCCTGTTCCTCGAAATAATTTTCTTTTAGGACAACTAAGGTCTATTTAGCACCTAGGACATGCCAGGGACTGTCCTGCTATCAGAAATGCTGCAGGGAGGATTTCTGGCTTTAATAGGAAGCAGGGAATCATGGTTTCTGGAGTCTCTTCCCAGTTTAATGATTTCATGGGCATGAAGTCCTGGCTAGCAGCTGCCACTCATTCTGAGATTTCTGGACCAGCAGCAT
The DNA here is from genome assembly GCF_029378745.1 of Bos indicus. Taxonomy (NCBI): domain Eukaryota; kingdom Metazoa; phylum Chordata; class Mammalia; order Artiodactyla; family Bovidae; genus Bos; species Bos indicus. The sequence continues at coordinate 21,644,731 of NC_091780.1, read as the reverse complement.
CAGTCCGGAGCTTGTTAGAAATGTTAATCTCAGGCCTACCAATTCAGAATGTGCATTTTCACAAAATCCCAGGTGATTCCCATATACATTGCCTTTTTAAAACTCTGACTAACCTGTGTCACAATGTTTGACTACGTGGGCTGGGAGCTGAGGCTCACGTGGGTGAGATGACTTGCCCATGCTTCACAGAGGGCTGCCCTGCACTCCTGACCTGAGAATGCCAACGGCCAGGGCCTGGAAGCCCTCAGGGTGATGTGGAGCAAGCGACAGGGGTGTGATGGATCTAGCAGGGACTGAAGCCAGTGGGCGTTCAACACTGGCCCTCGTGGAGCTGGCAGTCCTGGGAGTGTTAGACAAATGCCCATGTGACTCTGAGATAAGCTGGAAGATCTGGAAAGCCCCCTTGGCTGCTGGGTGGCCATGAAGTTGGCAAAGGTTGTGTCATCTCCTGGTAGGGAAGTTTTGCCATTGTAAGGATGCTCCAGGTCTCTGGCCTGCAGGACCTCTGTAAGGACTCACCCCTGATCTGCGTTATAGTGGCTCCTTTTCAACGTTTCTGGCTATTGATTTTTACATATTTTTAATCTTTTATTCATTTATTTGGCCGCATGAGGTCTTAGTGGTAGCATGAGGGATCTTTAGTTGTGGCATGTGAGATCTAGTTCCCTGTGTGCACGCTTAGTCATGTCCAACTCTTTGTGACCCCATGGACTGTAGCCCACCAGGCTCCTCTGTCCATGGAATTCTCCAGGCAAGAATACTGGAGTGGGTTGCCATTTCCTTCTCCAGGGGATCTTCCTGACCCAGGGATCGAACCTGGGTCTCCTACATTGGCAGGGGGATTCCTTACCACTGTGCCACCTGACCAGGGGTCACACCTGGGTCCCCTGCATTGGGAGCTCAGGTCCTAGTCACTGCACCACCAGTGAAGTCCTTCGACACTGACTTTTAGTATATTAGCTTGTTATTTTGTCTTATTTTAGTGCACATCTATTTTAATTCGTTCATTCTTTAGTGTATATACTTTATTGTTTTGGTTTGTATTATTCCCCATTATTTTTCCTTTCTAAATGATCTCATTGTACCTTCCATCCTTTCAAACCTTTTATGCCTCCTGGTTTCCTTTCAGATCTTCTCTTTAATTATCTGTGTTTATTGTTATATTTCCCTTCAATTTAAAAAATCATATTTTTCTGACTCAAAAAGCATCATGCATTTTTATTGCTAAATGTTGGGAAAATATAGGAAAGGGTATAAAGAAGAAAATTAAAATATCCCATTAAGCTCTTCTCTAGGGATAACCACTGTTGTTTTATTTTATTCTTTTCAACTACTTTTTCTGTTCATAAACACATAGACATTGCTTTAACCCTTTGTCTCTGATATGTGTTGTAAATATTGTTCGTTATTTGATGTTTGTTGAAAAAAGTCTTCATTTTTTAAACAGCAAAAGTGGCATATGTTTGATGTGAAAATATCAGACAATACTAATAGGTCTACAGGAGAAATGCAGTACCTTCCTCCCCCCATGTCTGGGAAACCAGCCTGAGACAACCACCAAGAAACTGTTAGGCAGTCATCCTTCTGCTGCTGCTGCTGCTGCTAAGTTGCTTCAGTCATGTCTGACTCTGTGTGACCCCCGAGACGGCAGCCCACCAGGCTCCTCCGTCCCTGGGATTCTCCAGGCATGAACACTGGAGTGGGTTGCCATTTCCTTCTCCAGTGCATGAAAGTGAAAAGTGAAAGTGAAGTCGCTCAGTCGTGTCAGACTCCCAGCGACACCATGGACTGCAGCCCACCAGGCTCCTCCATCCATGGGATTTTTCAGGCAAGAGTACTGGAGTGGGGTGCTATCGCCTTCTCCGAGTCATCCTTCTAGACTCTGAAAATGCCTTTTCATGTTCAGGTATTTTTCTCTCTCTTTTTTTTTTTTGCTAAGCTGCATGGCGTATGCGGGCTTCCCTGGTGGCTCAGTGGTAAAGAATCTGCCTGCCGAGCAGGAGACGGAGGGCTCCATCCCTGGGTCAGGAAGATCCCCTGGCGGAGGAAATGTTAACCCACTCCAATATTCTTGCCTGGGAAATCCCATGGACAGAGGAGCCTGGCAGGCTATAGTTCATGGGGTTGCAAAAAGTTGGACACAACTGAGTAACTAAACAACTATGGCATATGGGATCTTAGTTCTCTTACCAAGGATTGAACCTCTGCCTCCTGCAGTGAAAGCACGGAGGCTTAACCCCTTGACCATTAGGGAAGCCCGTTGTGTGCAATATTTGTACTAGACATACTGTTCCACCTTTTGCTTTTCCACTCAAAGGCACATGAAGGGCATCTTTCAACATCAGCCCTGAGCAGTGTGGAGGTGGGGTTTTGAAGGGACCACAGCCAGGACACCCTGGACGGCTGTACTTGCCAATCACTCGAAAGGTTCCCAAAGTAGTTTGCATACAAGAATCAGCAGCAGGATAAGGATCAAAGTGCCATTCATGTCATTGTTAGCTGAGCAAATGCCTGACACCAGAGAGGGCTGGGTCTGAGAAACCACACAAAATGTGTGCCCTGATGCTTCCGCCTTGTGTAGCAATTCTTCTGTACTGCAATTAGCACACGGCAGGTGACTTTCAGCCCCATGACTAGGTTTCACCCCCATGGGCTGGGAGTTTGAGAAGGTGACTTCCCCTGTCTCCTGGTTCTTCCTCAGGAGAGGTACTAGTGCAGGCAGCTGTCGAGGGTGGGGCTCTGCCTGCCTGAGCAGAAGTTTTCTGGGTCTCTTGGATTTCACTGTAATGATAATAACATCCAACAGACTTCTAAGTATGCTTCACATACACTAAACTTGGTTATTCTTCATGCATTCTAAGTCATGTCCAACTGTTAGCGACCCCATGTACTACAGCACGCCAGGCTTCCCTGTTCTTCACTATCTCCCTGAGTTTGCTCAAACTCATGTCTATTGACTCAGAGATGCCATCCAACCATCTCATTCTCTGTCGCTCTCTTCTCCTGCCCTCAATCTTTCCCAGAATCAGGGTCTTTTCCAGTGAATCTCCATTCTCTTCACATCAGATGGCCAAACTATTGGAGTTTCAGCTTCAGCATCAGTCCTTCCAATGAATATTCAGGGTTGATTTCCTTTAGGATTGACTGCTTTGATCTCCTTGCTGTCCAAGGAACTATTTTTGGATAATAATATTTTACAGAGGAGAAAACGGAGGTACAGTGTGGTTAACTAACTTTGTCAAAGGTCACAGGGCTAGCTAGATGTCAAACCTGGATTTGAAAGCAGGCAGTCTAAAACCTGTGTTCTTAACTAATATGCTACTCTACTTCACGTCCTAGTTCCTAGTGGCTTCTGGTTATTTGAGACTTCCCTGGTTGCTCAGACGGTAAAGGAATCTGCCTGCAATGCAGGAGACCTGGGTTTGATCCCTGGGTTGGGAAGATCCCCTGCAGAAGGGAATGTCTACCCACTCCAGTATTCTGGCCTGGAGAATTCCATGGACTGTATAGTCTGTGGGGTCAAAAAGAGTCTTGGACATGACCGAGCGACTTTCACTTTCACTTTCTAGTATTCTTGTCTGGAGAACCCCATGGACAGAGGAGCCTGGCAGGCTCCAGTCCATGGGGTCACAAAGAGTTGGACACGACTGAGGGGCTAACAATTTCACTTTACTTTCCGGTTGTTTACATCGTCCAGATCTAGCATCGGGGTTCACGGGATCACTTCTTCCTTCGCAGGACACCATATTGCTACAGTGTCCTCTGGTTATAAAGCAATGACTAAACATTGCCTGGGCATCCCAGGTGGCACTAGCGGTAAAGAATCCGCCTGCCAGTGCAGGAGACTTAAGAGACTTGGATTCCATCCCAAGGTCGGGAAGATGCCCTGGAGGAGAAAATGGCAACCCACTCCAGTGTTCTTGCCTGGAGAATCCCAAGGACGTAGGAGCCGACATAGGCAGACTGCAGTCCCTGGGGTCACAAAGAGCCGGACATGACTGAGCAGCAGCAGTGTGTTGTGGACGCTGTCTGTCGCAGCCACGCTGTAACCATGAGAGCATCTCATCTGCCTTCTGGGTCAGGAGGCCGAGGACAGTGGGACTAGCAGGCCTGGCCATGCTTGGCACAGTGTCTCTCGGGACTCGGCGGCAGATACCTGAAAGGGAAAGTAAGGGAATCTGAAGCCTAAGGGGATCTGAAGAAGATCAACTATTCTTTCATCTATCTAATTAATCTATTTTTAAATTCATTCAAAATATACTCATTGAGCTCAAACTCTATATCACGCAAAATTCTAGATGTCTCAAATACATCATTCAACAAAAGTGCTAGATTTACTGGAACATATTCTGGTAGAAGACACAAAATTTAAAAACTAAACATTAATTAATATATTCTTAATGTGATATGTTAGTTATAAAAGCAATGAAAAATGGGAAAGAGATGGTGAGTAAGAAGTGAGGAGAGAAACATATATTTATATATTTAATAGCAGGGAACAAAAGCTACCTTTCACATATTAATGTTGCTGAATCTCAGACAATTAATATTAAGCTGCAAAAACATGATGCAATATGATACCATATCCAAAATTCAACATAAGTTATGAAAAAAAGGATATTTATCTTGATAAAAGATTTGTTGTAAAAGTATTAGGAAAGCATGAAATGAAAATAATTGTGGTGAGTGAGAGAATTAGAAGGAACTTCCAGTGAATATCAGTAATATGCTTTCTTGATTTGTGTGGTAAACTAATGAATTCTCATTTTATTGTTGTTTTTAGAAATTATATGTCATTTTTGATAATTCCCGAAAGCACATTCTTTTAAACCATGGCACATCATGCAATCAGAAGGAGTAATTCATGAATATCTAGGTTCTCTCCTCTTTCTGTCTCCTTTCAAAGATAAAGATGGAGCGCCTAAATTCCTGTCCCTCACCAAGCTCTCCGTTTCCCAGGCTGTGGTTCGTGTCTTCCAATGAAGTTATTAGGCATTCCACATTTCCTGTTAAATTTATGCCTAGGTATTTTACAGCTGTTATCACTGTGAGCTCATGGTGTTTAAAATATAGTGCTTACAGTTTTGTGTTTTTATCTTGTCAAATCTGTCAACCTGTTCCTTTGTGCTTGCCTACTTTGATACTAGTCTTAGAAAAGCCTTCTCCACTCCAAGACTATGGAACTGTTTGCTTATATTTTCTTTCAAACCATTATGCTTTTACTTAGTGTGATTAAAAGTTTTTTGTTCACATTTAAATCCTGTAAGGGTTTATTTAGCACCTGATATGAGGTAGTGCTCAACTTTAGATTCCAAATGGTTAGCCGGTTGAACTGATGCACTGTATTGAATCACCCATCTTTCCCCCATTGATTTGAAATTCCACATTTATCACACATGCAGTTCTTATATTTATTGAATCTCTTTTTCAGTTTTCTCTTCTGTTCTATTGATCTGCTATTCCCCAACCAATACTACAAAATGACTTTATTTCTTATTAGAAAAGCAATAAAGGCTTATTACAGAAAGATCAGAAAATACACAGACATGAAGAAACAAAAAAACACCTGTGACTGTATCCAGGGAACTACCATTTTACTTGGTGTTTATCATTCCAAAGCATTTAATTTATATAAATATATATTCATAAAGTAAAACTAAGACCATGTCATATACTTAGTTTTGTAAACTTTTTCAATTTATGATGCTCCAGGAATGTTTCTTTGCCAGCAAGTACTCTTCTTTTTTAAACTTAAAAATATATATATTCATTATTTATTTGGCTACTCCAGCTCTTCATTACAGCATGCAGGATCTTTAGCTGTGGTGTAAGGAATCTAGTTCCATGACCAGGGGTTGAACCCAGGCCCCTGTATTGGGAGTATGGAGTTTGTTTTTTTTTTACCTAGTGGATAATTGTTTACAACATTGTGTTGGTTTCTGCTGTACAACAATGTGAATTAGCTGTAAGTATTTATATGTATATATCTCCTCCGTCTTGAGCCTCCCTCCCACCCCCAGGAGTCCGGAGTCTTAGCCACTGGACCATCAGGGAAGTCCCTTTTTAAAACTTTTTTTTTTTTTTTCCTGTAAAATATAACGTTTGTACAAAGAGTACACAAAGTGAATGTTTTTAGCTCAGTGATTTATCATGAAATAAACACTCACGTAACCGCTACTCAAGTTAAAAAACGCATGTCAGCACCCTGGAAGCCCATCTTGTTTGCTGTTAATCACTGCTTCCTTCCTCACAAAGATAACTTCTAACCTCCTTGCTTTTCTTCCCCTAGAACTTTACCACGTGAACTTTAATTACCAAACAATATAGTTTTGTTTTGTTTCTGTTTGTTTTTGGCTGCATGATTGTGGGCTCTTAGTTCCCTGAGCAGGGATGGAACCTGTGCTGCCTGCAGTGGAAACCCAAAGTCCTAACCACTGCACTGCCAGAGAATTCTCCAGCATATAGTTTAGTCTTAGCTAATTTTTGGACTCTATAGAAATGGAATTATGCAGTCTATGAGCTCATTTGTGGCTGGCTTCTTTCACTCAGTGTTATTTTTGTAGTAGCCCTGCATGTTGTAGCAGCAGTTCATTCATTTTTACAGATGTATAATATTCCACTATACAACCGTATGACAATTTATTTATAAATTCTACTTTCTATGCAAATTTGGACCGTTCCAAGTTTTGAACTATTACAAACAGAGCCACAATCATTTTTTGTGTTGTATATCTTTTGGTGTATGTGTGTACATTTTTCTGTTGGTTGTATGCCTGGGAGTGGAACAACTAGTCATCGGGGTTACTTACGTTCAGCTTTCATACATACTGAAACAGTTTTTCAAATGATTGTACCTTCTCGTCCACTGAGAATTTTAGTGGCTTTATGACTTTAAGGTTTTTTAATTAAAAAATTTTCAGCTTTATTAGTTGACCCAAAGTATATATATTTAAGGTGTACGATTTGATGTTTTATTTTTTTATTTTTTTTTATTTATTTTTTATTTGATGTTTTAATATGTTTACATTATGAAATGATCATCACGTCAAGCTCATTAACCTATCCATCACCTCACATACTATAATGTGGGAAGAGGAAAAATATTTTTTTCATCCCCTAAAGTTTTGATGACCATGAAAGAACAGAAAAGTTTGGGATACCCTACTCATTCTGGAAACTACTAATGAGATCCTGGGACAACAGGTAAAAGCTGGCAAAAAGGTAAGAATTCTTACCATGCCAGCCTTCTGCATTTCTATCTGTAGTGTCTGGTTGAGAAAGGAAGGCAAGAATTTTTCTTTGTCTTCTTTCTCTCTAAACACAGATTAATAGGAGAAAACATTTGTGTAGACCACTTCTTTGGGTTTGGGCAGCTTTGATTATTTGTTATCAATCCAATTCTCTCCCAAGGGAGGATTTAATTTTTTTTTTGTCTTTGTCTTTTGTGTTATTTGTCATAATGAAAAGAATCATAAGATAAAACATAAACGTAGGTCCTAGAAGCCTGCCGCCTGAGCTGGCCTCAAAAACAGGTGAGTTTAATTTTCACTGGACTGTCCTCTGTTGGGATGACCTATGTGGGGAGTCATCAACTTTTTAAAATATTTATTTATTTGGCTAAACTGGGTCTTAGTTGTGGCATGCGGAATCTTTCAGCGGCTGTGAACTCTAAGTTGTGGAATATAAGATATCGAGTTCCCTGACCAGGGAATGAACCTGGGCTTCCTGCATTGGGAACACAGAATCTTAGCCACTAGACCACCAGGGAAGTCCCTTATCATGCCTAATTAACCTGCTGCTGCTGCTGCTGCTAAGTCGCTTCAGTTGTGTCTGACTCGGTGTGACCCCATAGACGGCAGCCCACCTGGCTCCCCTGTCCCTGGGATTCTCCAGGCAAGAACACTGGAGTGGGTTGCCATTTCCTTCTCCAATGCAAGAAAGTGAAAAGTGAAAGTGAAGTCGCTCAGTCGTGTCCGACTCTTTGAGATCCCATGGACTGCAGCCTACCAGGCTCCTCCGTCCATGGGATTTTCCAGGCAAGAGTACTGGAGTGGGGTGCCATCGCCTTCTCCGCCTAATTAACCTAGGAGAAGGGAAATACCCAAATTTAGCAGGCTCTAGCCTTCCACCTGGGAGAAGTGAAATCCCTAACTCCTGTGCATTCTAGCCATCCTGTCCCAGGTAAGGAGGGTGTGGAGATGAAGAAGCACTTATGTATGAAGTTTATAGTTCAGACGCGCTGGCTCACTAAAACACTCAGACTTAATCATAAGACTATAGAACGCTTCTCCTCCCCTCAGGATTTAAACATTACTTAAGGCCTATTTGCAGCAGTTATTTTTAACTAAGACATCTTGCCCAGCACCAATAAAAAATCACAAGAAAAAAAGCAAAACACACAGTTGGAAGAGAGAGAGGGGAAACTTCAGAACCAGGCTCAGATATGACAGGGATGTTGAAATGATCACACTGGAAATTTAAGACCACTATGATTAATAGGCTAAGGGCTCTAATGGATAGAGTAAACAGCATGCAAGAACAGATGAGTAATATGAGCTGCTGCTGCTGCTAAGTCGCTTCAGTCGTGTCCGACTCTGTGCGACCCCATAGACGGCAACCCACCAGGCTCCCTGGTCCCTGGGATTCTCCAGGCAGGAACACTGGAGTGGGTTGCCATTTCCTTCTCCAATGCATGAAAGTGAAAAGTGAAAGGGAAGTCGCTCAGTCATGTCCGACTCTAGCAACCCCGTGGACTGAAGCCTACCAGGCTCCTCCGTCCATGGGATTTTCCAGGCAAAAGTACTGGAGTGGGGGTGCCATTGCCTTCTCTGGAGTAATATGAGCAGAGAGATGGAAATTCTAAGGAAGAATCAAAAGAAATGCTAGAGATCCAAAACACTACAATAGAAATGAAGAATGCTCTTGATGGACTTAGTGAACTAGAGACAGCTGATGAAACAATCTCTAAGCTTGAGGATCTCTCAATAGAAACCTCTAGAAGGTAATGTTAGCAAGCTGGCAGAATAGGAAGTTACCAGCCCTTGTCCTCCCACAAAAACAGTGATTTGGGGCTTCCCTGGTGGCTCAGAGGTAAGAATCCACCTGCCAATGCAGAAGACACCTTTCCATCCCTGGTCTGGGAAGATTCCACATGCCGCCAGACAGCTAAGCCCGTGTGCCACAACTACAGAACCTGTACTCTACAGCCTGGGAGCTACAACTACCGAAGCCCAAACACTGAAGAGCCTGTGCTCCACAACAAGAGAAGCTGCTGCAATGAGAAGCTGGTGCGCTGCAACTAGACAGGAGCCCCCACTCACCACAACTAGAGAAAAGCCTGAGCAGCAACGAAGACCCAGTACGGCCGAATAAATGAGAAGTTAAAAAAACAAAAAAAGCCCCAAACCAATGATTTGGTGGCCATCACAGATAACAGTGCCTTTGTGGGAGCTTTGGGATCCAGGTAGGAGTTTGTAAACCCCTAGTTGAGCCCAAGACTGAGGAGGGCCTCTTTGAGAAGGCAGATCCTGCATCCCAGTGGCCGGGCCATGGACCTTGGCCACAGCGGCAGGCCTGGAAGAGCCCTCTACCCCTGTGGACTCGGCTCCAAGCCTGCTTATCTATGGTCATGATATGGTTCTCAGCAGGGGAACTAGAGAGTGTCACACTTGTCACGCTGCTGGAATGACCCACAGACTGGAGAGCTAACTGAACGCCTGCGAGCAGGCCCTTCCGCTTTGCTCTCCCGCAGTCCTGATCACCCAGGGGCCCTGGGTGAGCCATGCCAGCCGGCACCTCTAGCAACAGGTGTGTCGACTGCAGACTTGACTGTGGGCAGCCCCACGACCCAGCTCTGGCCCCGTTCTATGACAGTCCAGAGGTAGTTGTGCCAGTCCAGGGGTCCAGCAGGGGCCTGCCCAGGCTAACCCCATTCATGCCCCAGGTAATAGGCCTGTCACCTGTGGGCCGGACTGTGGACCTGGGAGTGGCCGTGAGCCCTGGCCTCAGTCCACCTCAACCCTGGTCCCAGAGGCATTTCCCTTAAGTCTTGGGATCTTCGAGGAACCACTCCTGCCCGTGCCACTGGTAACAAGCCCACTATGTATGCATTTATGCTCGGTTGTTTCAGTTGTGTACAGCTCTTTGTGACCTCATGGACTGTAGCCCACCAGGTTCCTCTGTCCATGGGATTCTCCAGGAAAGAATACTGGAGTGGGTTGACATGCCCTCTTCCAGGGGATCTTCCTGACCTAGGGATGGAACACGAGCCTCCTGTTGTCTCCTGCACTGCAGGTGGGCTCCTTTACCTCTGAGCCACTGGGGGAAGCCCAGTAAGCCCCCTAACCAGGCCCAATTGTAGACCCAGTAACAATTCCATGACCCAGCTCCACCCTGGCTTTACCACCACCCTGGAGGCAGTCTTGTTGTCCCAGGGACCCAGCAGGAGAAAACAAGGAGAAAGACCTGCCAAAACCAGTCTGTAGAGACTAGGAGAGGTATCTGTTCCTTCAAATGCACAGACACCAGTGTAAGTCTACAAGTATCACACACACACACAAAAATCAGTTAATCATGATAAAACAAAAGGAAACTAAAGAATGCAAAAAGTGAAGAATACATTCAGGACTTACCAGTATACCATCAAATGAGATAACATACACACTGTGGAAGCTCCAGGGAAGAAGAAAGAGAGACAGAAAAGGGCAGAAGGCGTATTTAAAGAAATAATGGCTGAAAAAGCAAAGTGGAAGTATAAGTTACTCATTTGCGTCCAACTCTTTTCAAGTCCATGGTCTGTAGCCCACCAGGCTCCTCTGTCCATGGGATTCTCCAGGCAAGAATACTGAAGTGGGCAGTCATTCCCTTCTCCAGGGGATCTTCCTGACCCAGGCATTAAATCCAGGTCTCCTGCATTTCAGGTAGATTCTTTACCATCTGAGCCATCAGGGAAGCCCTACCAGGGATCAAACCTGGGCCCCCTGCATTGGCAGCTTGGAGTCTTAATCACCAGACCATGAGGGAAGTTCTCTTATTAATCTGTCTTTGTCAGTTTAATTTTCAAATCCAGCCAGGGACCCTAAGAGGGTTGAGGAGTACCTTTTATTCCCCAATAAATATGTACTTCTAAATGAAAGAAGCCAATCTGAAAAGGCTATAGACTGAATGATTCCAACTATATATCATTCTGGAAAAGGCAAAACTATGGAGACAGTAAAAAGATCAGTGGTTGCCAGGGATTTGGAAGGAGGGATGAATGCGTAGAACACAAAGGATTCTGGGGGGCAGTGAAACTATTCTGATGTAGTGGTGGATACATGTCATTATCCATGTGTCCCCACGCATAGAATGTGCAGCACCAAAGTGAATTTGAATGCAAACCATGGACGCTGGATGACAATGATGTGTAGGTTCATTAATTATAACAGATGCATCACTCAGGTGGGGTGTTGATAGTGGAGGAAGCTATGCCTGTGTGTGTACAGGAGGTATGTTGGAAACCTCTGTACTTTCCACCGAATTTTGCTGTGAATCGAAAACTGCCCCAAGAATAAAGTCCATAATTTTTTTTTAATGATTCAGTGTCTTTGCCAACCACAGAATCATTCTTATTTACCTCAGGACACTTTCAGATTCTGTAAAAAGTCAGGACATTGCGAAAATAATTGTCCTATAATTAAGAAGAAAGGAAGGGGGAATTTAATAGTGATTGCCCTAGATTTCTGATAATGGGCAAATAGGCCCCTTGAATTCCTCTTTAGAGGAAATCTACATCTTTTCTCTGTCTCCTTGAGATATACATCTTACTGAATCTTTGAAATATAAACATCCAAGGAGATAACTCTCAGCTAGCAGAGCCATCTGAGACTAAAAGGAATAAAAGGGGGAAAAGAGGCTCTTTGGAAACAAATTGAGACTTGCTTTTTCTATAGCGTTGCTGGCCCTAAATTTAGTCCACATTCTTCATAATAGTATATATCAGGACAAATAAAAATTCTTACAATTTTTCTCCAGAAAAATTGGTAAAAAGCTTTAGCCTTCATGAGCAGGTAATTTTAGCTGTTCTACTTGCTGGAAACATAATTCGGATTAAGAAAAAAAAAATAAGGCAAGCATGAGAATCAACTAACAAAAATTAGTGAAATATATGTTTTCTGTGTTTATACCTAACTGGTGGCCAAAAGAGAGAGAGGGAGGGAGGGAAGGAGAGAGGGAGAGGGAGAGAGGGAGAGGGAGAAATCTCTCGGGGGTCAAGCCAGCTAAACTGAATAGTTTTATTATAAGGATTAAACGAACTTTAATATCAATAGTGTACAAATGCAAAAGCAGATTTTTGTTTTCTTTCTGTTACAAGGATAAAATTTTCTTGGATTATTGGTCTGCTCTTAATGAGAGATTGTAAAAAGGGTGCTGTTTTTGTATTTTTAAGTACGATGAATAATTTTCCTAGGAAATACAGATTTGATGGCTTATCAAAATATAATTTCCTGTGCTTCTTGTTGACTTCATTAGGTCTTTGATTAGTTATAAAACCAAATCTTCTCAATATTAAAAGAGCTAAGGTTTTTTTTTTGTCTCAAGTATTTTACTTCCTATATTTGCCTTTGATATCTTTTATTGTCACTTTGGTAAATGAATATGTAACTATTGTTTCTTAGTGATCTATGATCCTATTTAATCAAGTGTTCAAACCTTTTGGCATTTTGACTAACTTTAAAACATAAAATTCTAAATAATGTCTTTTTGACTTCAGAGTAACTTTGAGATTTTCCAGAAGGCACCTGGAAAATCTCAAAGGATTTGTTTTCTCACCTGGTAGAAAGAGAGATGTTAAATTGATTAGATTTATTTGTGATGTTAAATTGCATGGGCAGCATTGTTAAAAAAAAAAAAAAGATGTTTAACCTTCTTTAGATTATATTTGTTGGATTTATGTTATTAATACAAATCTTTCAGGGACTCCTCTGGTTGTCCAATGGTTAAGAAACCACCTTGAAATTCAGGGGACTCGGGTTCTATCCCTGGTCGGGGAATTAAGATCCCACATACCTTGGAGCAGCTAAGCACCCCGAGCTGCAAATACTGAGCCTGTGTGCTACAACTAGAGAGTCGGTGCACCTCAATGAAAGATCCTGCATGGTGCAATGGAGATCCTGCCTGCCGCAACCAAGACCCAACACAGCCAAATAAATAAATGAGTAAATATTCTCAACTATATTTAAATATTTCAGCAATTGTGTAAAACTCCTAGAAATTTGTTAATGTACTTACTATCTATGGAAAATTCTGAAAGAGATGGGAATACGAGACCACCTGACCTGCCTCTTGAGAAACCTGTATGCAGATCAGAAAGCAACAGTTAGAACTGGACATGGAACAACAGACTGGTTCCAAATAAGAGAAAGAGTACATCAAGGCTAGTATATTGTCACCCTGCTTATTTAACTTATATGCAGTGTACATCATGAGAAACGCTGGGCTGGATGAAGCACAAGCTGGAATCAGGATTGCCAGGAGAAATATCATTAACCTCAGATATGCAGATGACACCACCCTTATGGTAGAAAGTGAAGAGGAACTAAAGATCCTCTTGATGAAAGTGAAAGAGGAGTGTGAAAAAGTTGATTTAAAGCTCAACATTCAGAAAACTAAGATCATGGTATCTGGTCCCATCAGTTCATGGGAAATAGATGGGGAAACAGTGGAAACAGTGACAGACTTCATTTTCTTGGGCTCCAAAATCACTGCAGATGGTGACTGCAGGCTTGAAATTAAAAGACACTTACTTCTTGGTAGAAAAGTTATGACCAACCTAGACAGCACATTAAAAGCAGAGACATCACTTTGCCACCAAAGGTCTGTCTAGTCAAGGCTGTGGTTTTTCCAGTAGTCATGTATGGATGTGAAAGAAAGCTGAGTGCCAAAAAACTGATGCTTTTGAACTGTGTTGTTGAAGACTCTTGAGAGTCCCTTGGACTGCAAGGAGATCCAACCATTCCGTCCTAAAGGAGACCAATCCTGAGTGTTCATTGGAAGGACTGATGTTGAAGCTGAAACTCCAATACTTTTGCCACCTAATGCAAAGAACTGAGTCATTTGAAAAGACCCTGATGCTGGGAAAGATTGAAGGTGGGAGGAAAAGGGGACAACAGAGGATGAGATGGTTGGATGGCATCACCGACTTAATGGACATGAGTTTGGGTAGGTTCCGGGAGTTGGTGATGGACAAGGACGCCTGGCGTGCTGCAGTCCACGGGATCGAAAAGAGTCAGACACGGCTGAGCAACTGAACTGAACAATCCAAAAGTACTTAATCCTCAAAGAGATTCATGGAAAAGACTCTGACAAATACTCTGGAGTACAAGTTTCTGATAACTCTGAGATCTTATCACTGGACTGGGTAAGGATTTCCAGAACTCTAGTAAAGAAACTGATGGATTCATAAAGGTGGTTAACTCAAGATAAAGCAGAACAAAAATTAACTCTACACGACTGAAAAAACTGATGAGGATGACTATAAAATTGTTATGATCTTTTTGTCCAAAACTTCGCTAGTTCTTCCCAGGTGGTTCAATGGTAAAGAATCCACTGTCAATGCAGGAGATGCAGCTTTGATCCCTGGGTCAGGAAGATCTCTGGGAGAAGGAAATGGCAACCCATTTCACTATTCTTGCCTGGGAAATTCCATGGACAGAGTGGCCTGGTGGGCTACAGTCTGTGGGGTCACAAAGAGTCAGGCACTACTGAGTGACTAAAACAAAAACAATAACAGTTCTTTAATGTTTTATTTTCTGGATATAAGGGTTTTTTTTTTTTCTTTTTTCACAAGTTATTTATAACTTACAGCAATTAATAAATTATACTATTATAAACAGAAGTAAAATTTCCTTATCAATTGCATTATAATGAACTCTAATCAGATCTTTAGTACTACCTACAGACTAACTATTTAGTGAGTGAAAATTGCTCAGTTGTGTCCGACTCTTTGTGACCACCCACCCCCATGGACTGTAGTCTGCCAGGCTCCTATGTCCATGGAATTCTCCAAGTAAGAATACTGGAGTGGGTAGCCTTTCCGTTCTCCAGAGGATCTTCCCTATCCATGGATTGAACACTGGTCTCCCACATTTTGGGCAGATTCTTTACAGTCTGAGCCACTAGGGAATGTCTGTGCCCACTCCGCCTCAGGTTGGTATGTTGGAATCTAACTCCCAGAGTGATGGTATTTGGACATGAGTGGATCATGTGGGTGGAACCCTCAGGAATGGGACTAGTGCCCTTATCAAAAGAGACTCCAGAGAGCTCCCCTACTGCTACCATGAGGACACAATGAGAAGACAGCTGTCTGTGAACCAGGAAGTGGGTTCTCACCAGACTCTAAACCTCCTAGCAACTGGATCTTGGACTTCCCAGCCTCCAGAAAGGTGAGAAGTACATTTCTGTTACTTGCAAGCCACCCAGTCTAGAGTTGGAGAAGGAAATGGCAACCCACCTTGCCTGGAAAATCCCATGGACAGAGAAGCTGGGAAGGCTGCAATCCATGGGGTCACAAAGAGTCACACAAGACGTAGTGACTAAACCACCAGTATAGAGTACTCTGTTATAGTAGTCTGAACAGACTAAGATACTACCTGATCCCTCCAGGGTTCAGAAATTCTTATTGAGCCTTGTAAACAATATACTGCTTATTTAACGTATATGCAGAGTACATCATGAGAAACGCTGGACTGGAAGAAACACAAGCTGGAATCAAGATTGCCAGGAGAAATATCAATAACCTCAGATATGCAGGTGACACCACCCTTATGGCAGAAAGTAAAGAGGAACTAAAAAGCCTCTTGATGAAAGTGAAAATGGAGAGTGAAAAAGTTGGCTTAAAGCTCAACATTCAGAAAACGAAGATCATGGCATCTGGTCCCATCACCTCATGGGAAATAGATGGGGAAACAGTGGAAACAGTGTCAGACTTTATTTTTTGGGGCTCCAAAATCACTGCAGATGGTGACTGCAGCCATGAAATTAAAAGACGCTTACTCCTTGGAAGGAAAGTTATGACCAACCTAGATAGCATATTGAAAAGCCGAGACATTACTTTGCCAACAAAGGTTCGTCTAGTCAAGGCTATGGTTTTTCCTGCGGTCATGTATGGATGTGAGAGTTGGACTGTGAAGAAGGCTGAGTGCCAAATAATTGATGCTGCTTTTGAACTGTGGTGTTGGAGAAGACTCTTGAGAGTCCCTTGGACTGCAAGGAGGTCCAACCAGTCCATTCTAAAGGAGATCAGCCCTGGGGTTTCTTTGGAAGGAATGATGCTAAAGCTGAAACTCCAGTACTTTGGCCACCTCATGGGGAGAGTTGACTCATTGGAAAAGACTCTGATGCTGGGAGGGATTGGGGCAGGAGGAGAAGGGGACGACAGAGGATGAGATGGCTGGATGGCATCACTGACTCGATGGACGTGGGTCTGGGTGAACTCCGGGAGTTGGTGATGGACAGGGAGGCCTGGTGTGCTGCGATTCATGGGGTCGCAAAGAGTCGGACACGACTGAGTGACTGAACTGAACTGAACTGAACCAATATACTGAGGCAACAGGGAAGCTGTGGGGTTTCCCAGGATGAGTCAGAAAAAGCTTTGCAGTTTCTGCCTTGTTCTCTAAAACACTCTCTACTGAAGCCCTTAGACACCATATTAAATCTGACTGTATAAAATCTGACTGCCCACCTGGGAAGACAATGTGAGGGAAGCTGGGGACTACCTAGAAAAGTAGAAAACCCAAATTGAGCCCAATTTGGTTTTTAGCTATTCCCCCCAAGGCACGAAGTATGAGAATGAAACCTTCTTGGACCTTCCAGCCTAGCCCAGCTGCCACCTGAATATCACCTAGTGACCCTTGTCAATGCCATGTGGAAGCTGAAGAATCAGCCTTGCTTAAATTCTTTTTTTGGCTGCACTACGAGGCTTGAAAGACTTTAGTTTCCTGACCAGGGATTGAACCTGGGCCATGGTCACATTCTTGACCCAAATACATTAAGATCTATTTCAAGTTTTTTTTTTTTTCTTTAAGTCACTAAGTTTCATGGCAGTTTGTTTTGCATCAATAGCTAGCTGCTGCTGCTGCTGCTGCTGCTAAGTCGCTTCAGTCGTGTCCCACTCTGTGCGACCCCATAGACGGCAGCCCACCAGGCTCCCCTGTCCCTGGGATTCTCCAGGCAAGAACACTGGAGTGGGTTGCCATTTCCTTCTCCAATGCATGAAAGTGAAAAGTGAAAGTGAAGTTGCTCAGTCGTGTCCGACTCTTAGCGACCCCATGGACTGCAGCCTACCAGGCTCCTCCGTCCATGGATTTTCCAGGCAAGAGTACTGGAGTGGGGTGCCATTGCCTTCTCCGCAATAGCTAGCTAAAACAATATTAATGTCAAATACCTTCATTCTATTTTTTTAGTTTGTTTTATTTCAGGTACATAACATTTATATTTTCTTCCTCAGTTGATTTGTACGAAGTCTCTTTTATTATTTTTCCTCCTATTTTGCTGTTCTTATAGGCACCTATGCTATAATCTTCCAAATCTACCAACTACATTTATTAAGATACATGTCTGGTCTTGAAAATATATGATATTTTATTTTTTGTACATACTTTTATTTATTTTTATTGAAGTATAGTTGATTTACAATGTGTTATTTTCAGGTGTATAGCACAGTGATTCAGTTTTATAAATATATGTGCTGTGCTGTGCTTAGTTGCTCAGTCATGTCCACCTCTTTGCTCGGCAGGCTACTCTGTCCGTGGGGATTCTCCAGGCAAGAATACTGGAGTGGGTTGCCATGCCCTCCTCCAGGGGATCTTCCCAACCCAAGGATCGTACCCAGGTCTCCCACATTGCAGACAGATTCTTTACTGTCTGAGCCACCAGGGAACCCAAGAATACCGAAGTGGGTACCTATCCCTTCTCCAGAGGATCTTCCCGACTCAGGAATCATCGACTGAGCGACTGATCTGATCTGATATACATATATAAAGTAGTGCGTGCTCAGTAGCTCAGTGATGTCTGCCTTTTTACGACCCCATGGACTGTAGCCCACCTGACTCCTCTGTCCATGGGATTTTCCAGGCAAGAGTACTGATTCCTCACCACTAGCACCACCTGGGAAGCCCAACACACCAATCTCTCTCTTGAGTGTACCCTCTCCCGCCTCACCTCCCCCAAAACTGTCTTGTGAAGGTTTCTAAGGTTTACAACAACCTTGTGTGTCATAGAAAGGACCTGGAAGCCAGCTAGATCCAACACTAGCAGAAAGGAGGAAGAACAGGGGCTAGGTTTTAGATGGAAGGATATCAGGGAAAAAGACCTAGATTCCATGAAGCAAAATGGTAAGATCTCAGAAATTTACAGTTGAGTGTAAAAAAGTAAAAAACAGGACATCATTTAAAATAAGACGTCAATTATGTAACTTTAAAAGTATGTACATGTACACCTCAAACTGGTACTACATTGTAAATCAGCTATCAGTTCAGTTCAGTTGCTCAGTTGTGTCGGACTCTCTGCAACCCCTGGACTACAGCACGCCAAGCTTCCCTGTCCATCACCAACTCCTGGACCCTGCTCAAACTCATGTCCATCAAATCCGTGATGCCATCAAACCATCTCATCCTCTGTCTTCCCCTTCTCCTCCTGCTCTCAATCTTTTCCAGCATCAGGGTCTTTTCAAATGACTCAGTTCTTTGCATCAGGTGGCCAAAGTATTGGAGTAGCAGCTTCAGCATCAGTCCTTCCAATTAACAGTCAGGACTGATCTCCTTTAGGATGGACTGGTTGCATCTCCTTGCAGTCCAAGGGACTCTCAAGAGTCTTCTCCAACACCACAGTTCAAAAGCATCAATTCTCTGTGCTCAGCTTTCTTTACAGTCCAACTCTCACATCCATACATGACTACTGGAAAAACCATAGCCTTGACTAGACAAATCTTTGGTGGCAAAGTAATCTCTCTGCTTTTTAATGTGCTGTGTAGGTTGGTCATGGCTTTTCTTCCAAGGAGCAAGGGTCTTTTAATTTCATGGCTGCAGTCACCATCTGCAATGATTTTGGAGCCCAAGAAAATGAAGTCTGTCACTGTTTCCCCATCTATTTGCCATGAAGTGATGGGACCGGATGCCATGATCTTAGTTTTCTGAATGTTGAGCTTTAAGCCAACTTTCTCACTCTCCTCTTTCACTTTCAACAAGAGGTTCTTTAGTTTTTCGCTTTCTGCCATAAGGGTGGTGTCATCTGCATATCTGAGGTTATTGATATTTCTCCTAGCAATCTTGATTCCAGCTTGTGCTTCATCCAGCCCGGTGTTTCGAATGATACACTCTGCATATGTTAAATAAGCAGGGTGACAATATACAACCTTGACGTACTCCTTTCCCTATTTGGAACCAGTCTGTTGTTCCATGTCCAGTTCTAACTGTTGCTTCCTGACCTGCATACAGATTTCTCAGGAGGCAGATAAGGTGGTCTGGTATTCCCATCTCCTTAAGAATTTCCACAGTTTGTTGTGATCTACATAGTCAAAGACTTAGTTATACACCCCCCAAAAATTTTTTTTAATTATGTATACATAATAGCCTATAAGAGGAAATAATCTGAAAAAGAGCATATGTGTGTGTGTATATATGTATGTGTATATATATATATATATGTATATATATATATATATATATATATTTCTTCTCAGGTGGCTCAGTGGTAAAGAATGTGCCTGCCAATGCAGGAGATGCAAGTTCGATCCTGGGGAGGGAAGAACCCAAGGAGAAGGAAATGGCAACCCACTCCAGTATTCTTGCCTGGAAAATCCCATGGCCAGAGGAGCTTGGTGGGCTACAGGCCATGGGGTCGCAAAGACCTGGCTGCATCTTAGTACAGCACAGCATAGGGAGTGTGTATTTTTTTCACCCAGTGGTTCAAACGCATTTTAAACAGCTTCTTATTTTATATTGGAGTATAGTTGATTAACAGTTATGATAGTTTCTAGTGTACAGCAAAGTGATTCAGTTGTACATATATATGTCTATTCCTCTCAAATTATTTCCCCATTTAGGTTGTTACATAATATTGAGCAGAGTTCCCTGTGCTATACAGTAGGTCCTTGTTGGTCATCCATTTTAAAAACAGCATACATATTGAAATGTACCATGTCAATCCCAAACTCCTTAACTATCCCTTCCCCTAGAAATGTGTATTCCTTTTTTCTTTCATCCTTTTTTTTTGACCATGCCATGCAACATGTGGGCTCTTAGTTCCCCGACCAGGGATTGAAACCACTCCCCCTGCAGCAGAAGCACAGCCATCTTAACCACTGGCCCACTAGGCCAATATTGGGAGTGTGCATTCTTAATTTTACCAAGTACTGTCAGATTACTCTGCAGACAGTTGCACCACTTTATGTCATACCAGCAAGACACGAGGGCTCTTCATCCCCCCATATTCTCCAGAACTTGATAACATCTAACTTCTTCCTTTTGTAAAGCGGTGTCAGTTGTTTTGATTTGCATTTTTCTCGTTACTGGTAAGACGGAATATCCCTTCCTGTGTTTTCTAGACTTCTGTGTTTCCCCTTCAGTGCAGTGTCTAGCTAATCCTTTGCCCATTTTAAAAATTGAGTTTCCTGTCTTTTTCTTGCTGATCTACAGTTCTTGAATGTTCTAGGTATGACTCTGCTCTTGGCTTTGCACAGATTGTTCTCAGACTACCATTAGTCTGCTCACTTTGTTTCTGGGGCACTCTATGGAACTCAAATCTTTAGATGGTCAAATCCCTTGATTTTTTTTTTTTTTTTGGCCTTTATAATTTTAAAAATCTTGTTTAAGAGTTCCTGCCCTTCCCAAGCTTATAAAGCTTTTCTTCTTCTTTTTTTCCCTTCTGATAGTTTTTACCCCTGAACCTGCCACCAGACCTCTGGGACTCTGAGTCTCTCATCAGCAAGCTCCCTGGCATCGTGAACCTTTCCTATCAGTGTTCCCTTAGCCTTTACCTTCTTTCTCTAAATGAATCCTAGCTCTCCCCAGGAATGCTGCTGAACGCAAGGCTACTGATTAGACTCTAGAGCACACTGGGATAAATTAGAAAAAGGCATCACTTCTGGGTAACAGAGGCCCAGGCACCCGAGTGGTGAAGGGAGTGTGGACCGGACATTTTCCCTGGTGACCGTCTTGCCTGGCACTCTCATGCAAGACACATTCCTGGGCAAAGTGTGGTTTTACTGTAGCCCTTGTCATCTTTTTTTTTTTTTTTTAATATTTATTTATTTCACTGGACTGGGTCTTCTTTGTGGCACATGGGATCTTCCCACTGGGGCACGAAGGATCTAGTTCCATGACCAGGGATTGAATTCAGGCCCCCTACATTGGGAGCTCAGGATCTTAGCCACTGGACCACCTGGGAAGTCCCACCTTTATCATCTTTTACCCCCAACATTTCAATTCTTAAGCACTGTACTCTCTGACCACTTCCTATATTTCTTGCTCCATCAATATCTCATCCCTGTAGGAACCTGCAATGCACTGACACCACTTTCTCCATGTGCCTCTGCCATCTGGTCTTCAGCCCCCTTCCACCAGCAACCCTCATGACACAGTTTAGCCTCCAGGTATCACATCAGGATAACCACTTCCTTGAACTCTCAGCTCCTCTGGCAAAACTCCAACCCAAGTTTTTTCCAACTTTCTTCTATCTCTGTAGTTGTACTTGAACTGACTGCTGAAAATTCATGATCATGCTGAAAAGCCTCACTTTTAACGTGTGACCACATATCTCAACATCCTTACTGACTCTTCCTTCCATGAGGACTGTTCTTCCAGCAGATAGTGAATGGCTTACTCCACTGTTTAGTTTAAGGCCCTGCTCAAATCTCTTTTCTCTTGCTTTTTTTTTTTTTTAATCAAAAAATTTTCTTTTGGCTGTATTGGGGCTTCATTATGGCACATGGGTTTTCTCTAGTTGTGGCACTAGGGTTAATTAGTTGTGCCATGCAGGCTTAGCTGCCCTGAGGCATGTGAGATCTTAGTTCCCTGACCAGTGATTGAATCTGTGTCCCCTGCATTGGAAGGTGGATTCTCAACTACTGGACCACCAGAGAAGTCCCTCAAGTCTCCTCTTTAGAAAGGCCCTTCTTGATCATTCTATATAAGACCCCTCTCCCAGCATCATCTCCCTTACTCTGCTCTTTTTCATATGGTATTTCATCTCCCAACATAATGATTCATTATGTGCTTGCTGCCTGTCTTCCCTATCTTCCACCTGAATGGAAGCTCAGTAAAGCCTACTTCTCTATTCTGTTCTACGCTGTATCCCCAGAACCTAGAACAGTGTTGTCACATGAGAGGCACTCAGTAAATAATTCTGAAATGAATGAATGATGATGGTCTCCAGAATGGATGTCCCAAAGCATTAAAAAAAAAAAAAAAAAAAGAGCAGGTGTGGCCATCACTGCCAAGAAGACCCTGAACTTATATCCTCCCAGGGGCACACCAAAATTAGAACTATTTACAGAACAACTATTTATAAGGACAAAATGAATATTAGCAGAAAAGACTTTCTGCAAATAAAGAAAGAAGGAACCACAAAGGGACAGGTAAGAAGTACATACATGCACCATAGTCAAAACCCATACCCCTAGGGAGGTGACCCACAAACAGAAGAATAACCACAATTGTGGAGGTTCTCCCCTGAGAATGAGAGCTCTGAGCTCTAACTGAGCTCTCGGGCCTGGGGTTCCTACACTGGGAAGACCAGACCCTGTAACAGTTGGCTTTGAAGGCCAGCAGGGCTTGCATATAGGAAAGTCTGAGGGCTGTAGAAAACAGACATTTCATGCTTAAAGAGCCCATACCAATCTACATGCTCCAAGTCTCAACTCAGAGGCAGTAATTTGAAAGAAGCCTGGATCAGACATACTTGCTGATCTTGGAGAGCTCCCCAGAGTGGCAGGAGGCAGGAGGCAACTAGAAGTCCCCTTAGAGATGTAGATGCTGGTGGCATCAATCTGGGGGAATGTGTTCTACCATGAGGACACTGGTATTGGCAAGTGCCATGTTAGAGTCTTCTCTCAGGCTTATTAGCACAAGGACATTGTCCACCCACCAGTTGGCTGGCACTAGCCCTGGGACCTTTCAGACTGTGCAGTACGAGGCAGGACCTGGCAGCCAACAGGCCAGGAGCTAATCCTGCCTAGCAGCATGCCCACAGTAGTCAGCCCCAGCACAACAGAAAAGTTCACAAAATTATAGTAATCAAATGGCATAAAAGCAGACACCTGGATCATAGAATAGAGAGCCTAGAAACAAACCCACATTTATATGGTCAATTAATTTATGACTAAAGAGGCAAGAATATACAATGGGGAAAAGAAAGCTTCAATAAATGATGCTTGGAAAACTGGACTGCTACATACAAATGAATCAAACTGGACTACTTTCTCACACCATATATAAAAATAAAGTCAAAGTGGGTTAAAGACTTAAATGTAAGACCTGAAACCACAGAACTCCTAGAAGAAATCATAAGCAGTCTGCTCCTTGACATTGGTGTTAGCCATATTTTTAGATATGTTTCTTCAGATGAGGGCAACAAATGCAAAAATAAACAAATGAGATCACACCAAACTAAAAAGCTTTTCCACAATGAAGGAAACTATCAACAAAACAAAAAGGCAATCTACTGAATGGAACAAGATATTTGCAAATTATATAACCAATGAGGGGTTAATATACCCCATAAATAAAAACCCAATTAAAAAGATGGGCAGATCTGAATAGATATTTTTTCAAAGAAGACATACAGATGGCCCACAGACACATGAAAAGATGTTCATCATTAACCATCAGGAAAATTAAATCAAAACCACAATAAGAGGGGACTTCCTTGCTGGTCCAGTGGTTAAGAATCCACCTTGCAATGCAATGGTTTCTATCCCTGATGGGGGAACTAGGATCCCACATTCATGGAGCAGCTAGGCCTGCACACCACAGCTAGAGTCTGGGCACCACAGTGAATGATCCAACATAATGCAGTCAAATAAAAAAAATATTAAAAAAAAACAAACCCGCAATGAGATATCACCTCATGTCCACTAGGATGGCTACCATGAAAAACGAACAAACAAACAGAAAATGAATGTTGGTGAGGACGTGGAGAAATTGGAATCCTTGTTGGGAATATAAAATGGTGTAATAATATGGTGGTCCCTCAAGAAATTAAAAACAGGAGACGTCCCTAGTGGTCCAGTGGCTAAGACTCTGCACTCCCAATTCAGGGAACCCAGGTTCCATCCCTGGCCAGGGAATTAGGTCCCAACTGCTGCAACTAGCAGTTTGCTCGCTGCAACTAAATATCCTCCTGCATACTGCATTGAAAATCCCACATGCTGCAACTGAGGCCTGGCGCAAATCAAATAAATAAATAAATATTTTTTAAAAAAGAAATTAAAAACAGAATTTCCATATGATCCAGCAATTCCACTCCTGGGTATATAATTCAAAATAATTGAAATCAGAGTGTCAAAGAGATATTTGTACACCCACATTTATAGCAGCATTATTTACAATAGCCAAAAGGTGGAAGCAACTCAATGTCCATCAATCAGTTCAGTGCAGTTGCTCAGTCGTGTCTGACTCTTTGTGACCCCATGGACTGCAGCATGCCAGGCCTCCCTGTCCATCACCAACTCCCAGAGCTTGCTCAAACTCGTGTCCATTGAGTCGGTGATGCCATCCAACCATCTCATCCTCTGTCAACCCTTTCTTCTCTTGCCTTCGATCTTTCCCAGCATCAGGGTCTTTTCAAATGAGTCAGCTCTTCGCATCAGGTGGCCAAAGTATTGGAGTTTCAGCTTCTACATCAGTCCCTCCAATTACTAGGTGAACGGAAAACAAAACGTGGCATATCAACATAATGGAAAATGATGGTCTTAGAAAGGAAGGAAATCCTGTCACATGCTACCACTTGGGTGAATCTTGAGGCCACTATGTTTAGTGAAATAAGCCAGTCTCAAAAAGACAAATATTGTACAATTCCACTTATAGAAGGTACCTAGAGTCATCAAATTTATGGAGACAGAAAGTAGAATGGTGGTTGCCAGGGGCTGGGGGAAGGAAGAGCTGCAAACTATTGTTTATTGGGTAAAGAGTTTCAGTTTTGTAAGATAAAAGGAGTTCTGAGGATGAATGGTGGTGACTGTTGCACAACAAAATGAATATACATAATCCCATGGAATTCTACACCTGTAATGTTTAGATGGTGAATTCAATCCTATGTATTGAATTTTTTTTTTAACACGATTATTTAAAAGGTGAGATCATTGTTCTCTTACAGCAGAATATAAAATTTGGAACGTATGAAGATTATAAATAAACAGAGGCTTAAATTGTATTTAAAATTTTAATGAAATAAAATAAAAATTAGGTTGTGTTATAAGCCAAACTTGCCTTTAATAAATTGGTCCTGATGAAACTCAAATAGTATTGTAAACTTGTAGATCTATTGAAATTTTCTACTTATACTTTCTGGGTAATATTTTCAAAGTGTAATAGTTCTGTAATTATTATAGACAATAACAGCAATACATTATATTTTAATACTTGATTTTATTTTTTGACACTCATGCTTTGGACATTTTGGACAAAAATGATTATATGTATATGTTAAATTTTAAAAATGAGTCTGTATTTGCCTATACAACAACCTAAACACAAAAGGAGAATATTGTCTCTAACTCAAAGTGTGTTTCTCTATATTCCAACCTTTGTTATACATATAAAACTCTACCAACAAATTGGTATTCTCCCTAATATGTCCCTAAGGGTATTTTTGTACATGTAATGAGCACTGAACCAAAGACAGGCTGATCCAAACTCTTGTACCTGATGTCTCCTGTTTTCCACCCATCTCCTAAATAAGATTTCTCTTCAGGTTAGCAACTAAATACATCTGCCAAAAAAGGATAAATAGCAGAAAGCCTCTACCAGATATAAACTATAAGTTCAGAGTAATGATAAATTACTAGAACACTATCACCTCTAATTTGAAAATAAATGCAAACAACTGGATCAAGTTATGCAAGTGTTTATACAATCATAGCAGAATCAGGAATTATTACTGGTACCTATCATACCTGGTAAGTCTGTTCACCATATGGCCACTGAGAACAATTCAGGAGTTATATTATCAGTGCTGATATTACATTTTATCTCAGGAGAAAACAAACAATTATAGCTTGAGTCAATATTTTTAGTGAAGGCTCATCAATTTATAAAATGAAAAGAGCAATACGTTTAAACATTGACAACAAAAGACTTTTGAAAGACCCATCCCCCAGCTGGGATGCACTTGTCCACAGATGGTATAGGCCTATGAACATTACTAGCCAGATTATAAAGGGAATCTTCATCACTTGGAATTAGTGGAAACTTTGGAATATAAGACAGGATTTAAAAAAATAAGCTGAACAAATTTTGCACAAAAATCTAATTCACATGGTCAGATGCTTTATCACTCGACAGTCAACAAAATGATAGAACTCTCCCTCTGCAGAGTCAGGGCAAAGCCCTTGTCTCTTGTCTATGGATATTTATCTAATGCAATCATATTCATTGATCTATTGAACACACACTTGCCTGTATTTTTGAACACACTGAAGGTTTTTGTTCAGATGTATTGATTGTATTTGAACATGACTATATTCACAAGAATCTTAAACCACCCCTTGAGATGTGACTCTCTGTGAAACACAACATTCCTCAAAACGATACTCTAAATATATTCACTATATTTATATATTTTCCTTATGCCATAGATTTTTTTACTTCAAAATATGGTCTGGATAAGCTAGAGTATAAATAAACTGATTACCTATAGGAGAGGAAGGGAACAGGGTGGAAGAGACAAGGGGAGAAGATATACTTGTCTGAATATACCTTGTTTTGTAGATTTGACTTTAGACTTACATGGATGTTTAACATAAAAGTAAAACAAACTTAAATCAAAATGTGTTGGCAATTTGTGTCTTCCTTTCTTTTTTTTTGATCAGTCTATCTAGAAGTTGATCAATTTTATTGCTCGTCTCAGAGAACCAGCTTTTGGCCTCATTGATTTTCTCTAATGTTTGCCTGTCTCCTATTTTATTGATTTCCAGTCTTATTTCTTTCCCTCTACTTATGTTGAGTTTAATTTGCTCTTCTTTTTCTAGTTCCTTAAGGTGGAAGCTTGATTTTAGACATTTTTTCCTTTATAATATAAATATTTACACAGCTATATATTTGCCTCTAAGAATGTTGCCTATGTGTATGTGTTTGCAAAGATTGTGTTTTTAAATCATAAACCCAAAGTCTTTACTAGATACAAGAATATTCAGATTGCTATTTTCTTCTTATACCAGTTTCAGTCATTTGTGGTTGTCAGTGGCTTTTCAAGGGACACCCTGGGTGCTCAGTGCAGCTCCTCCAGCCAGGCTGGCCGGAACCATCTCTGAGACCTGAGTGAGCTGCGGGAACTGCTCAGCTTACAGCTTCTCATAGTTGCTCTTTCGCTGCTCTGCAAAAAAGGACTCTGGGTGTGTGCATAGCTTTAAGGGTGTTACTCCTCCCAGGCTTTCTGGGTGGAGAGAGCTAAGGAATCTGTTAGTGTATTTCTTTTAAAGATTTTTTTTTCTTTTGATGTGGACCATTTTTAAAGTTTTTATAGAGTGTGGCTACTGTTTTATGTTTTGGTCTTTTGGCCATGAGGCATGTGGACTCTTAGCTCCCCAACCAGGGGTCAAATCAGCACACCCTGCACTGGAAGGCAAAGTCTTAACCACTGGACCACCGAGGAAGTCCCTCTGTGTACATTCTTATATCTGTGTCTGTTTCTTTATGTATCTATACTGAAAACCATAAATCACACAGTACCTCCAATTCCAATCCCATCCCGCAAGCTACCCTTTCCCTATTTTTAAGTGTTCTCCCTTTCCATATTTTTTAAGTCCTTTCTCTGACAGTGAGAAACTTGATCCCCACTGTCTTTGATATAATAAATTACATGGTGAATCCCCTTGTGTGTAGCTAGCCTCTTATTGCCACTGCCACCCCTCCCCATGCCCCTAGGCATCCACTCCCCTTGGGCTCCGTCACCCCTTGAAGGACCACCTTGCTCACAAGAACTCCGTCTCACCCCTTATCTCATGCCACACTGAACCTCTGCTCCACAGCCCCCTCAGCCCTGCTCAGACTCTGATGTCCCACACCAGGCCGCCCGCGGTGGGAACACCCTTCTTACCCTGCCCTGCACATTGACTCCCAAGTGGAGACACCCCTTACAAAGAGCAGGACACGAGTGAGCGACTAAGCACAGCACACAAATATCATTAACCTATCACCTAAACAAAAGTAAGAATCATGACAATAATTTATATCTAACATATACCCCTCCCCTTCATATCACTCCTTCCAGATATCTACCAAGATATCCTGGGGCTGGAGGGATAAATTCGGAATTTGAGATTAACAGATACACACTACTATATATAGAATATATACGTAAAATAGATACACAACAAGGTCCTACTGAGGACAGGGAACTATATACAGCATCTTGTTATAACATTTAATGGAAAAGAATCTGAAAAAGAACATATATATATATATATTATACATTTATAATATATTTGTAACTGAATCACTTTGCTGTACACCTGAAATATAAATCAACGATACTTCAATAAAAAAAATAATTTAGGGACTTCCCTGGCAGTCCAGTGGGTAAGACTCTTTACTCCCAATACAGAGGGGCCAGGTTTGATCCCTGGTTAGGGAACTGGATTCCACAAGCCACAACTAATACCTGGTGCAGCCTAAACAAAGACATAAACAAAATAAAATTAAAAAAATTAAAAGTGGAATGTAGTAAAATAAAGGTTAATAAAGATGGAAATCACTGCTCTGAAAAAAAAAAAGCATCCTGAAGCCAATGTTCATCATTCCCTTGATTTCCTTTGTATAATTTTATTGCATTTATATGTATACAAAAAATACATATTTTTTAGTTGTTTTTCAGCTTTACAGAAAAGGCACAGAATGTATGTAACCTTTTGGGCCTTACTTTTTATCTTTGTATTTTATTTCTAAGATTCATCTATATTTTGTGTTTCACTAGAGTGTATTCTTTTTTTTTTTTTTTTTTGATTTGTTTGTTTATTTGGCTGAGCCAGTTCTTAGTTGTGGTACTCGAGATCTAGTTCCCTGACCAGGGATTGAACTCAGGCCCTCTACGTTGGGAGTGCAAATCTTAGACACTGGACCACCAGGGAAGTCCCTAGTTCATTGAGTTTTGACTACTCTGTATATTTGAGTGTATGAATTTACCATAGTTAATTCATCCATTTCCCTATTGGGGGACATTTAGTTTATTTCTAGGTTTTGTTTGTTTTATAGTTTTGTCATTTCCTTGGAATTTGAAAGCTTTTTCAGGATGTGACAGAGTGTGAATCTTTTTTTTGTTGTTCAGAAAATTTTCTAACACCTGTGTGACTTTTCCAACTTGACCCTTTTTATTGTTTTCAGTCTACAGCCCCTATAGTAACTGCTTCCACATTTTTAATATTTTTAGTAATGCTGCTATGGACATTCTTACATGTCTCCGGATATGCATGTCTAACAGCGTAGGTATATATCTAAGAGTAGACTTGCTGAGTCATAATAATCTTATTGTTTTCTAAGGTTGTTGCCTGAACTTACATTCCCATCTGCAACGTTTAGGAGATATTATGGGTTTGAAAAGTGAAAGTGAAGTCCCTCAGTCATGTCCGACTCTTTGCCACCCTATGGACTGTAGCCTATCAGGCTCCTCCGTCCACGGGATTTTCCAGACAAGAGTGCTGGAGTGGATTGCCATTTCCTTCTCCAGGGGATCTTCCCGACCCAGGAATCGAACCTGGGTCTCCCACATTGCATGCTTTCTAATGCTTGATTGCATCAATCTTTTTGCTTTTGCCAATCAAATGCTTGTAAAAGAGTCTCTCCTTGTGGTCTTGATCTGCATTTATTGGATCATTTTTAAAATCTCTCTTCATATTTTGTTCATATATGTGGTTCCCACATCTTTTGCCTATTTTTCTATCAG
Source organism: Bos indicus (assembly GCF_029378745.1). NCBI lineage: Eukaryota > Metazoa > Chordata > Mammalia > Artiodactyla > Bovidae > Bos > Bos indicus. The sequence goes on along the minus strand of NC_091780.1, from coordinate 21,614,599 downwards.
ACTTTTTGTCCCTTTCATATTAATTAATTAAACTTCTTTATCCATTTTTGAGTTGAATTCTTTGTCAATGTGTGCCTTTTATTTTCTTGAGTTTTCCTTTGAAAAAAAAATTCTAAAGCTTATGTAGTCAAATTGTCTATCTTATATTTTATTGTCAGTGTTTTTCATAGCTTGTTTGAGAAAATTTTCCCTCCTCCATGTTCTAAAGGATGGGTCTTTAAGCTCTCTGATAAAAATTTTCCCATTTTGCTTTGGAAGGTAAATTCTTAATTTTTTCTTTTTTTATTTCCTTTTTTTTTTTTTTTTGGCCACACCACAGGGCATGGGGGATCTTACTTCCCCAACCAGGAATCCAACCCATGCCCCCTACATTGGAAGCTCAGAATCTTAACCATTGGATCACCAGGGAAGTCCCTGAAGTCTTGATTTTTTGTAATTGAGTTCTACATATCATATGAGCAGGGGTTCAACTTTTCCCTACATAGATAACCATTTCTTTCAGCTCCCTTTCCACTTACCTACCACATAAAACTATTCACTCTGTCTTTAGAAATGTCCTGGCTATCTTTGGACCTTTACTTTTCCGTGTACACTTTGGAATAATCTTAACAAGTTCTATGGAAAACCATACTGAGATATTGATTGAAATGGCATCAACTGTAGATCAGTTTGGGGAAGACTGACATTTTAGAATAATATGCCTTTCTATCCATAAGTGTGATATATCCCTCTACTTATTTAGGTCTTTTAAAGTATGTTCTAATAAAGATTTATTATTTTGTCTTAGAAGTCTTTTAATATTTTCTCTTTAATTACATTTTCTAGCTGTTTACTGCTGGGGTATAAAAATGCAACTGACCTTTTGTATATTAATCTTATATATTTCCATTTTGTTAAACTCTTCTATTGTTTCTAATGATTTATCTGTAGATTCTTTTGGGATTTCTATATTATTATTTATAAATAATAAAAGCTTTATTTCTTTTTTTCCAATCATTATGCCTTTAATTTATTTTTCTCACATTATTACATTGACTAAAACCTCACATACAATACTGATTAAAAATAATGATAGTGGGCATTCTTATCTCGTTTCTGAGTTTAAAGGGAATACTTTTAAAGTATCCCTTTAGAATCATGTTTGCTCTGTTATTATTTTTGTTAATATTTATTTATTTGGCTGTGCTGGGTCTTAGTTTTGGCACATGGGATCTTTAGTTGCAGTGTGTGAACTCTTAGTTGCAGTACATTGGATCTAGTTCCTGACCAGGAATTGAACCAGGGACCCTGCATTGGGTGTGCAGAGTCTTAGCCACTGGACCACCAGGAAAGTCCCATTTTTTAAAAATAGACAGCATTGGAGAAGGAAATGGCAACCCACTTCAGTGTTCTTGCCTGGAGAATCCCAGGGACGGGGGAGCCTGGTGAGCTGCCGTCTATGGGGTCGCGACTGAAGCGACTTAGCAGTAGCAGCAAGCAGATTTAAAAAGTTTCTTTCTGTTTCTAATTTACTATGAGTTAAAAAATAATGTATGAATACTGAATTTTATCAAATAATTTTTCTGTATCTATTAAGTATTTACATGGATTTACAAATCTTTTAACTTAGTAAATTACATTTGTAGATTTTCTAATCATTCTTTCATTCTTTGGATAAATGTACCTTGGTCATAGTGTATTATATTTTTTATACACTTTGGGTTTGGTTTGATAATATTTTATTTAGAATTCTTACATCTATATTTATATTATTGTCCTTTCTCATAATCTCAGTTTGTCTTTAGCATCAGAATTATGTTGGCTCTGTAAAGTGTGTGTGAAAGAGTTTGTATTAACTTGGGTTGATCTGTTCTTTGAAAGTTTGATAGACTTTTCCTTTTTTTTTTTTTTGATAGACCTTTCCTTAAAAACTTAGGGCCTAAAAAAACTGAGAAAACCAAAACTGTATGCCTAGGATTTACTTAATGGAAAGATTTCAACCACTGATTAATTTTAAAAAGTTACAATGATCTTAGAAAGATAGCAATGAGTGGTCCCGGAGAGAAATCTTAGTTTCCTGCCCAGGAATTGAGCCTGGATCAGTTCAGTCGCTCAGTTGTGTCTGACTCCCTGTGACCCCATGAACCGCAGCACTCCAGGCCTCCCTGTCCATCACCAACTCCTGGAGTCCACCCAAACCCATGTCCATTGAGTCGGTGATGCCATCCAACCATCTCATCCTCTGTCGTCCCCTTCTCCTCCTGCCCTCAATCTTTCCCAGCATCAGGCTCTTTTCAAATGAGTCACCTCTTGGCATTAGGTGGCCAAAGTATTGGAGTTTCAGCTTCAAAATCAGTCCTACCAATGAACACCCAGGACTGATCTCCTTTAGGATGGACTGGTTGGATCTCCTTGCAGTCCAAGGGACTCTCAAGTGTCTTCTCCAACACCACAGTTCAAAAGCATCAATTCTTTGGCGCTCAGCTTTCTTTATAGTCCAACTCTCACATCCATATATGACCACTGGAAAAACCATAGCCTTGACTAGATAGACCTTTGTTGGCAAAGTAATATCTCTGCTTTTTAATATGCTGTCTAGGTTGGTCATAACTTTCCTTCCAAGGAGTAAGCGTCTTTTAATTCCATGGCTGCAATCACCATCTGCAGTGATTTTGAAACCCAGAAAAGTAAAGTCAGCCACTGTTTCCACTGTTTCCCCATCTATTTCACATGAAGTGATGGGACCAGCTGCCATGATCTTAGTTTTCTGAATGTTGAGCTTTAGGCCAGCTTTGTCACTCTCCTCTTTCACTTTCCTCAAGAGGCTCTTTAGTTCTTCTTCACTTTCTGCCATCAGGGTGGTGTCATCTGCATATCTGAGGTTATTGGTATTTCTCCCAGCACTCTTGATTCCAGCTTGTGAACCTGCATAGCCTGGGTGAACTCTAGGAGTCCTTGCCACTAGACCACCAGGGGCTAGCCAGGAGACTTTATCTCTGGATAAAGAGCAAAGTTCCCCTGGCTCTTAACCCCACTGGAAACAAGAATGTTTCAAGGAGGCAAGAAGTATAAAAACAGGTACAAAGTTTATCTTCAGAGACAAAGCACAACATACGGGAGAGCACACAGAGAACCAGTTTGTTTATTTAAGACAGAAGCAGGGCTGAGATAACACACCCAGAGATAAGGGCGTCCTCTCTAAGGAGCAGGAGAACAGTAGAGAGGTGATGTAAATCACTTATACAGGACTGTCCTTCAGGGTCTTATTTACCTTTGGCCTATTACCTTTTTTCTTTCTTCACACCTGAATGGTCCTAGGATACTCCCCAACATGTGTGTGCATCTTTTTGCTAAGATAGATCCCACCACAGAGGGCTGGGGGTGCACGTCCACTCTTATGGGGTGCTGCCCCATTCCTTTTTGACCTCCAAGGAGTCTTCCTGCACATGTGCAGACAGGGAAGTCTTGACCTCAGGAGTGGTCACCTTATCTCTGCTTTAACAGAGCGCAGCTTCTGCCACCAGCTTTGTCCTTGGAGTGTCTGGGTAAGAACTGAGCTTCAGTTTTAGTCCATTTGACAAACACCAGATGTCCAGCCCAGGGGTCCCTCTATCTTCTACATAGAGTATAAGACTACTCTAATTTTTCATTTCTTATTGAGTTATGATTAAATATATTTTTTTGAAAATCTGAATATTTTGTCCAAGTTCTGAAAATTGTTGGTGAATAGTTGTTAATCACAGCCTCTTGCCCTTTTAATCTATGCTTTATCTGTGATTATGTCTCTCTTTACACTCACAGTACTTGTTTGCATCTTATCTGTCTTTTCTCCTGATCAATATTGCTAGAAGCTTGTCAACTTTATTCTTTTTTAAAAATTCTTTTATTTATTCATTTTGTCAGGTTGGTTCGACATTTGGGATCTTAGTTCCCTGCCAGGGAGCGAACCTGGACCCCTTGCATGGAAGTGCGGAGTCTTAACCCCTGGAGTGCCAGAGAAGTCCTGTCAATTTTCTTCTTCTTTTTTATTGCAATTTATTTATTTTGCCTGTACTTGGTGTTCGTTGCTATGTGTGCTTTTCTCTACTTGTGGTGAACGGGCGCTCCTTTCTCTTCGCCGTGCATGGGCTCCTCTTACCGTGGAGCATAGACTCTAGGGCGCACAGGCTTCCGTAGTTGCTGCGCTGGGCTCTAGAGCACAGACTCAGCAGCTGTGGTACGTGGGCTTAGTTATTCTGGGGCATGTGGGATCTTTCCAGACCATTAGAACCTGTGTCTCTTGCATTGACAGGTGGATTCTTTACCACTGAGCCACCAGGGAAGGCTAATTTTATTCTTTTTCAAAGAACCAATATTCACTTTTTGATCAACTCTGTTGAATCCTTTTTTTTTTTTTTTTAATCTTTTATTGGTTTCTGCTTTGGTTATCTTTTTCGTTTTATTTTGTTGTTCTATTTCTAGTTTCTTAATGAGACCACTTAGCTCAGTAATTTTAAACCTTTCCTCTACTTCAGTATAAATATTTAAGCAACTTGAAGCAAAGATTTGCTGTATCCCATGTACAATATTTTCTATCATTCTGTTTTGGTTATTTTAAATTTCCATGATGACTAATTGTGTGTGTGTGTGTGAGTCTCTCAATCGTGTCCAACTTCGTATGACTCCATGGACTGCAGTCCGCCAAGGCTCCTCTCTCCATGGAATTCTCTGGAAAGAACACTGGAGTGGGTAGTCATTCTCTTCTCTAGGGGATCTTTCTGACCCAGGTCTCCTGCATTGTAGGCATATTCTTTACCACTGAGCCAGCAGGGAAGCCCAGATGACTAATTGTACACATGCTATTTAGTAGTATGTTTAAAGGTTTCCAAGTAAGTAGGGATTTTTAACTTACCTTTTTGTAATTAACTTCTAACTTAATGAAGTTTTACACAGAGATTAGGATCTACATAACACCAATGCATTGAAAAATGTGTTGAGGTTTATCAATTTTTGTTAAGTGTTTTGGGTGACTGAAAAAAAAATTTGCTTTCTCTCACTGTTAGATACAGGACACTCTCCATATTTATTATTATATCAAATTTGTTAATCATGTTCACATTTTCTATATCTTTGATAAATATTCTTCTGCTTGACCCATCAATATTCAAGAGAGATATGTTGAAATCTCCCACTTTGACAATACGTTTATGAATTTCAGGAGTTCCCTGGTGGGCTAGTGGTTAGAATTTGGTGCTTTCACTTCTGTGGCCGGGGTTTAATCCCTGGTCAGGGAACTGAGATCTCGCCAGCTATATAGCACGGCCAAATAAAAAAAAAGAATTCCTCCCCCCCATATCTTTATTCATTTTGTCTTATATACTTTATTACTTGCATACAAGTTTAAAGTTGCTATAACTTCTTAGAAAATTGTGTGTCATCATATGGTGGACATCTCCCTTTTAATAACATTCTTTATCTTAAACACCATTTCATCTAATAATATGATTACACCCATCTTTCTTTTAGTTTATATTTGCCTGATACGTCTTGATCCATCCTTTTACCTTTAACATTTGTGTGTTTTTATGTTTTTAGGGGCATTTTACATGAGATTTTTTTGTTTTCTTTTGGCTTCACTGAGTCTTAGCTGTGGCATGCAGGATCTTTAGTTGTGGCATGTGGGATCTAGTTCCCTGACCAGGGATTGAACCCGGGCCCCCGCAATAGGAGCATAGAGTTTTAACCACGGACTGCCAGGGAAGTCCCTGTCCTGATTTTTTTAGCTCAAGTGTCCGTCTTACTACTCCTGACTACAGGCAGCTGCCTCTGCTGTCCTCTCTTTGCCACAAACAAGGGAAGAAAGCAGAGAACTCGTCTCCTATTCTTACTGTGGTGCTTCAACAGATCATCTTCAAGCACCCCCGAGCTTTCTTCTATTTCCCGTACCTAACATTTCAGCTTAGAGCCTCTTCAGCAGCCTTCTCTTCCATGTGGTTGGTGTTGTGGCTTCCTCCTTCAGTCTAGCCTCATTCTCCTCCGTCTTCCAAGCAGTTCCTCGTCAAGTCCAGAACACTCCTTGTTTTCCAGTGTTGCATAGTGTTCATGTGTGTACGCATACACGCACACGTGGGCACATGTACACGTGTGCGTGTCTCCCTACCTCTTGTCTGATCCAATAACTGTGATGTATATTCATGAAAAGAATGCAAGCGTGCTCAGTCACTTCAGTCATGTCCGACTCTTTGCAACCCCATGGACCTTAACCGCCAGGCTCCTCTGTCCATGGGATTCTCCAGGCAAGAATACTGGAGTGGGTTGCCATGCCCTCCTCCAGGGGATCTTCCCAACCCAAGGACTGAGCCTGTGTCTCCCGCATTGTAGGTGGATTCTTTACCCACTGAGCCACCTGAGAGGCCCTCATGAAAAGAATAATCAGTCTTATTTTTAAGTATCTAAACCTATTCTAGGACTTTATCTGAAGAAACAACAGAATAGTAGTCAGTTTTATTTCAAAGATTTCCTTTGTATCAGTACTTACATAATATAATTAATACGTGAGAAAGTAGCAAGTCAACTTTCCAAGTACACGCCTTTCTTTCTATTTGGCTTGAAGCATTCACCTGCCTAGAGGTGGAAGAGGAAGTGTGAAAAGGAGAAACAGTACTAATAAATTTCATTGTAATTCATACTTTTTAAGACTTACATTTTGGGATTTCCCTGGCAGTTAGTGGTTAAGACTGTACTTCCACTGCAAGGGGCATGGGTTTGATAAATTGTGGGAACTAAAATCCCATATGCCTCCCAGTGCAGCCAGGGAAAGAGAACGAAAGACTTAATTTCCTTCTTTGAAATTTGGGTGTGTTCTACAATCAGTGTTGACTGACAACAGTTGTTGGCTAGGCAACAGCCATAATATGATTGTCATTGTCTGCACATACCCAAAGTTGGTTTGGAAACCTATTGATATCTTCTACAAGCCTTTTTAGGGGGAGCTTCCCTGGTGGCTCAGACAGTAAAGAATCTGCCTGCAATGCAGGAGACGGTGGTTTGATTCCTGGGTCAAGAAGATTCCCTGGAGAAAGAAATGGCAACCCACTCCAGTATTCTTGCCTGGGAAATCCCATGGACAGAGAAGCCTGGAGGGCTACAGTCCATGGGGGTGCAAAGAGTTGGACACAAACTGAGTGACTGACACTACAAACCTTTTTAAAGACTGGGGAGGAGCAGCATAAAAACTTGCAGGATTGGTGTCATCAGTTTGTAAGAAAATCCCAGAAGCCGTAGCAGATCTCTTAGAGCTGGGTTAAGAGATTCTGTGTTAACAACACTTTTGATGCACAGACAACAATACTGTGGGAAAAGACATGCTCATTACTAACTCTTAAACATTCTCTGCATCAGCTTCTTCTGTAAAGAAGTTACAGGAATACTTTCCAATTTGCTTATATTTTCCTTTTTAGCTATGCACAAGAGTGATCCATGATAAAAATGTATGTCTAAATAAGTCTAAAAAGAGCTTTTTTGATAAATATAAACCAACATTCTAAATGATAAGAAAGCATTGTTCATAACATAATTAGCAGCTTGTTTTTCTTCCTTAGGAGTACCTAAAATAACAGTGCATTTTACAACTGATGTCATTCATTTCAGTGAAATGCAAAATCGTGGAAAGACTGAAGAGAGAAGGAATTAATATCCAGCTTCTGACATTCAAAATAAAATTATGCAGCAAGATATTAGCCTTGCAAAATGAGTGTTTGTCTTAAGAGAAGTTCTTCTAAATTCTTTTCTTTTGATACTGGGCACATGAGCATTTCAACAGCCAGGCCCAGAGGTTTCAGCCTGTGGGGTCCTCTATCTCTAAGAGGAGAAGATAATCTTTCTGGCTCTGGAAGGCAGGCCAGGAGTCTTGCTGCCCCACCCTGGAGGGAGGTGAGGGAAAGCAGGGCGGAATGTCACCTGTCTCAGGCCCTGGGGAAAGTAGGAGATGAAAGCCATGAAGGAGGAGAGAAGGAGAGCAAGATAGGCAGAAATGAGACCCAAGTTTGGTAAGTCAGTAACACAGTGACACCCATGATGAAGGGGGCTATGACTCTCTTCTTGCTTGGAGCTCCTGGTGGCGGCTCCCTCAAAGAAAGCCCTATGGGACTTCCCTGGTGGTCCAATGGTTAAGACTTGCCCTTCCAATTCAGGGAGTATGGGTTCGATCTCTGGTGGGGAAGCTAAGATCCCACATGCTTCATGGCCAAAAAACCAAAACATAAAGTGGAAACAAATTCAATAAAAACTTTTAAAAAATGGTCCGCATCAAAAAGAAAGAAAGAAAGTCCTATATCAATGTGAGGTACAGTCACATCAAATTAAGGTGTAGTTTGGCAGGTGAAGGGGCCTGGCCACTGAAGCTCCCTGGGGCACTGCAGCACACTCCTGGGAGGATGGGACCCCGACCTAGCTGAGAGTGCCTGGTGGGTTCCAGCATGCTCTTGTCAATGGTTGTTCAATAGCTAGTTGTGATTTCAGCGCTCTCACACGAGGAGATAGCACATGTTCTTCTACTTTGCCATCTTGATTTGATTTGAGTGCCTGGTGAAGTTGCTGGAGAGGGTCACTGTGACGTGACATCCCCTACATTCAGAAGGGACCTGAGCCAATGACGGCGAAGGCCCCCGAGTCTCCCTTCCACCCCTGTCCTGGGGTTCCAGAAGCCACACCCTGTCCCCTTCTGCTCCTCAGTCACCATCTTGGACAGGAGTGGAAGACAGGCCATTTTTCTTAGAAAGCTGAGCCTTGTATGTAAAGGAAACTTTTTTTTTTTTTTTTTTCCCCTTAGAGGCTGGGAAACTGACACCAGCCAGAAAATAGGAAGACAAGGGAAAATGAAAGAGCTATATTTTTTTTTCACATATCAGCCAAGTCAAGACCCTGATACATTTATAAAAATAAAAGCTTGGAACTGAAATATACTTCAATAGGAGAATGGTTTAATAAATTATTTCATAACCATTTTACATGGCTATGAAAATTATCTTTGTGGATTATTTTAATTATACAATAAGTTGATGTCACGGAATCAATGTGTATATACTGAAAGATCTCAGTTATATATAAAAAACAGACTTGAGGAAAGTCATGAAAATGTTAACAATAGTTATTTTATTTAAAAAAATATTTATTTGTGAAATCTTTTTAGTTGCGACACGGGAAGTCTTAGTTGTGGCATGTGGGATCTAGTTCAGGGATAGAACCCGGCCCCTCTGCGTTGGGAGCACAGAGGATTAGCCACTGGACCATCAGGGAAGTCCCAACAATAGTTATTTTGAAAGAAGTTATTTTCTATAATGACTGTGTAGATCTGAAAAAATAATAGATAAAAATTTAAAACAAAATCTTACAGAGCAGTGTTACAAATGGATTTCTAAAGCCCCTTGCTCTTCTCAAATCAACATACCCCAACTGCAGCAGGATGTGGGTGACATAGCTGTGGGAAATGGTCACTCTTCCCTGTTTCTCAATATCTAGTCCAAGTAGGACAGTTTGCAAGGAAAAGTCAACAGGATATCTCTATAACACCATCCCTCAAAGCAGAAATATAATGTTTCTCAAAGATCATTGTCACACATTGTTGTTTAATACCACCCATTTAGATTGGCATGGATTCTGACAGGTCTAGGAAAACCCCTGATTCTGGCACTGACCCTCAGAGATAATTTACTTCTGCCTGGGGTATCTGCTTCTCTGGTGGCTCAGTTGATAAAGAATCCACCTGCAATCCAGGAGACCTGGGTTCGATCCCTGGGTTGGGAAGATCACCTGCAGAAGGAAATGGCAACCCACTCCAGTATTCTTGCCTGGAGAATCCCACAGACAGAGGAACCAGGTGGGCTACAGTCATGGGGTCACAAGAATCAGACATGTCCTAGTGACTAAACCACCACCATCACCATGGGATATCCAAGACAAATATTTAAATACAATCAAAATGTTACCAGATCCCCAAGCAGATAGCCTGAGAAGAATTACAAAAGGGAACTTGCCCTACTTTTTAAAGGAATATTTCATAGAACTACAACAATTAAAACAGTATTGGTACTACACAGACAGATCAGTGGACCAGAATAAAAAAACTAAGAAATATTTACACGTAGTTTCCACATTACAAAAAGAAAACTGATATGACAAAGATGGTATTTCAAATAACCTCTTAGGGATGTATTTAGTTCTGAATCAGGAGGAGCTATTATAGATTCATAAGAATTAGCTCATATTTAATCACTGTGAAGTCAGGTGGGCCTTAGGAAGCATCACTATTAACAAAGTGGAGGTGAAGGAATTCCAGTTGAGCTATTTCAAATTCTAAAAGATGATGTTGTGAAAGTGCTGCACTCAATATGTCAGCAAATTTGGAAAACGCAGCAGTGGCCACAGGACTGGAAAAGGTCAGTTTTCATTCCAATCCCAAAGAAAGGTAATGCCAAAGAATGCTCAAACTACCACACAATTTCACTCATCTCAAATGCCAGTAAAGTAATGCTCAAAATTCTTTAAGCCAGGCTTCAGCAATACGTGAACCGTGAACTTCTAGATGTTTGAGCTTGTTTTAGAAAAGGCAGAAGAACCAGAGATCAAATTGCCAACATCTACTGGATCATCAAAAATACAAGAGAGTTCCAGAAAAGCATATATTTCTGCTTTATTGACTATGCCAAAGCCTTTGACTGTGTGGTTCACAATAAACTGTGGAAAATTCTTCAAGAGATGGGAATACCAGACCACCTGATCTGCCTCTTGAGAAACCTGTATACAGGTCAGGAAGCAACAGTTAGAATTGGACATGGAACAAAAGACTGGTTCCAAATAGGAAAAGGAGTATGTCAAGGGTGTATATTGTCACCCTGCTTATTTAATTTATATGCAGAGTACAAATGCTGGGCGGGAGGAAGCACAAGCTGGAATCAAGATGCCTGGAGAAATATCAATAACCTCAGATATGCAGATGACACCACCCTTATGGCAGAAAGTGAAGAACTGAAGAGCCTCTTGAGGAAAGTGAAAGAAGAGAGTGACAAAGTTGGCTTAAAGCTCAACACTCAGAAAACTAAGATCATGGCAGCTGGTCCCATCACTTCATGTGAAATATATGGGGAAACAGTGGAAACAGTGGCTGACTTTATTTTTGGGGGCTCCAAAAATCACTGCGGATGGTGATTGCAGCCATGAGATTAAAAGACGCCTACTCCTTGGAAGGAAAGTTATGACCAATCTAGACAACATATTAAAAAGCAGAGACATTACTTTGTCAACAAAGGTCCATCTAGTCAAGGCTATGGTTTTTCCAGTAGTCATGTATGGATGTGAGAGTTGGACTATAAAGAAAGCTGAGTGCCTAAGAATGGATGCTTTTGAACTGTGGGATTGGAGAAGACTATTGAGAGTTCCTTGGACTGCAAGGAGATCCAACCAGTCCATCCTAAAGGAGATCAATCCTGAGTGTTCATTGGAAGGACTGATGTTGAAGCTGAAACTCCAATACTTTGGCCACCTGATGCCAAGAGGTGACTCATTTGAAAAGAGCCTGATGCTGGGAAAGATTGAGGGCAGGAGGAGAAGGGGACGACAGAGGATGAGATGGTTGGATGGCATCACCGACTCAATGGACATGGGTTTGGGTGGACTCCAGGAGTTGGTGATGGACAGGGAGGCCTGGCGTACTGTGGTTCATGGGATTGCAAAGAATCGGACATGACTGAGCAACTGAACTGACTGACTGATTAATCACTGTAAGCTCATATTTAATCACTGTGGACTCCATGGCTTACATAAATGCTTTCTACCTACCTGCTTTGGTCTTATGTTCTAGTTTAAAGATTTGGGGGCTCAATTTTTAAAATTTTAGTTATATTTTTGTATTCTTTATTTTTATATTCTTATAAGCACTTCCAAATATTTTATATAAAAGAACAAGACTTGTGTAGGCATAACTAATTAAAAGTCAGAAGTTTAGGGGCAATATTGTAAAGCAGTCACTCTCCAATTAAAAATAAAATAAAAAATTTAGGGGAATTCCTTGGTGGTACAATGGTTAGGATTCCACGCTTCCACTGCAGGAGGCACAGGTTCCAACTCTGGTTGGAAAACTAAGATCCCACATGCAGGGGGTTTGGCCAAAGATAAAGTCAAAAGTTCAAAAAGGCAGATGTGATAAATACAAAGTGCTATGAGTACTCAAAGGAGGTTAGAATAAGTTACAGGGGAAAGGTGGTATTCTAGATGAGTCTTGGAGGATGAGCCACATTTTAGGAGATGGAGATGGTGAGGGGATGGTGTTCCAGGTAGAAGGAACAGAAATGCAAAGGCACAGAGACAGAAAAGAACTGGGTTCTACGAGGCACAGGAAGTGGTCCTGTGTGGTCATGTATTCATTCATTTACTTATTCCAAAACACTTGTCAAGGGCCTAATATGTGCCAGATCCTTGCTTCTAGAGTTGGTTCAGTTGTTCAATGAATATCATCAGAGACTTTAGTCCTTCACAGATTTCCAGTTGTCCGTTTTCTGTGCATCAACAGTGTTCCCCTCTGGGGACACAGTGGCTGCAGCAGTCCCTAGCATCAAATCCTCATATGACAATATGCAAGAAAGCAATCTCCCCTCACTTGTCAATTATTATTAAGGGAGAAACCTCAGCAGATTTCCTTGAGGCTCAAGGGCTTTTTCCCATGCCCATCTCCAATTATTGAATTGTCTGTTTCTGCTGAGAAGACTCTTGAGAGTCCCTTTGCCGGAAGGAGATCAAACCAGTCAATTCTAAAGAAAATCAACCCTGAATATTCATTGGAAGGACTGATGCTGAAGCTGAAGCTCCAATATTTTGGCCACCTGATGCAAAGAGGCAACTCATTGGAAAAGACCCTGATGCTGGGGAAGATTGAAGGCAGGAGGAGAAGGGGATGACAGAGGATGAGATGGTTGGATGGCATCACTGACTCAATGGACATGAATTTGAGAAACTCTGGGAGATAGTGGAGGACAGAGAAGCCTGATGTGTTGCAGTCCATGGGGTTGCAAAGAGTTGGACATGACTTAGTGACTGAATAACAACACATTCTGCCTCTGATACTCTGATAAATGGAACTGGACAAATGAATTATCTATATAAGTAATAAATTGCATCCCTCCCTAAAATCAATACCAAAAAATCAACTCAGTTTATTATAGACCTGAATGCCTGGAATAAAACTTAAAAACATTTTTTAAAAATATAGGGAATATCTTTCAAATTTTAGAATAGGGAAAGATTTCTTAGACAAGATGCCAAAAAATTCTAACTCTGAAAGAAAAGATTTGTATGTTGCATTTAAATTAAGAGCACTTATTCATCAACAGACACTGTAAAAAATGAGAGGAAAAAGGGGAGAAAATATTTACAACATATGTATCCAAACAAAGAATTGCTGCCAAGAATGCATAAAGAATGTCTTCAAATCTATGAAGAAAAAAATAAACAACTTTATCAGAATATGGGCAAAAGACACAAACAGGCATTTTACAAAAAAGAAAATACATATGGTCAATAAGTACATTAATTTCCATATTAATCAGGGAAATGCAAATCAAGATCACAATGAGGTAACTTTTAACAACCATGACAAAAATTAAGAAATCTGACTATACCCAGTGTTGAAGAAGATATGGATTAATGTGACCTCATAAATGTTGCTGGTGAGTGTATACATTGATTTAACTACTTTGAAATATTTGAAATATAAATTTGAAAGATATTCCCTATATTTTTAAAAAATGTTTTTAAGTTTTACTCCAGGCATTCAGGTCTATAATAAACTGAGTTGATTTTTTGGTATTGATTTTAGGAAATTATTGTATACATTTGAGCATTCTTAAATCCTATGGCCCAGTGACTCGTAGGTGGATAGCTGAGAGGACTCTTATACACATGCGCCAAGAGACACATAGGAAGTGTTCACACATGTATTGTGCAGTGTAGTAAAAAATTAGAATTGATGCAATGCCCGTTGGTAGAAGAATGAATGAATAAAATTTGGTATATTTACACCATGGAATATTATACAGCTCTGAAAACAAATGAACTATAGCTCTAGGTGTTAGACAATAGGTATGAAGCTGGACAGCATAATGATGAGGGGGAAAAAGTACTTATCAGATGACCATATAGAATGCAATATATATTTTATAAGACTTTAAAACAAAGAAAACAATACATTGTTTGAAAGTGAAAGTCGCTCAGTTGTGTCCGACTCTTTGCAACCCCATGGACTATACAGTCCATGGAATTCTCCAGGCCAGAATACTGGAGTAGGTAGCCTTTCCCTTCTCCAGGGGATCTTCCCCAACCAGAGATTAAAGCCAGGTCTCCTGCAATGCAGGCAGATTCTTTACCAGCTAAGCCACAAGTAGGCAGCCATATATGTGATAAAACCATTTTTAAAAAGCAAGGACTATACGTATATGAAACCAGAGGCACAGACAACAACAAAAACCTACCCAATAAAACATGGGCAAATGGGAATTGCCTGGAGGTCCAGTAGTTAGGTTAGTAGTTAGGACTCCATGCTTTCACTGCTGGGGCCTGGATTCAATCCCTGGTCAGGGAACTAGATCCCGCATGCCGCAACTAAGACCTTGGCACAGCCAAATAAATAGTAAAGAAATAAATATTTTTTAAATGGTTAAGACATTAAATTTTATGTGATGTGTATTTTACCACAATTTTTTGAAATGAAAAAAAGCAAAGCAATTGTAAGCATAAAATTCAGGATGGTGTGTACTTTGGTTGTGGAAGGATGGGGATGGGAAAGGTGAGGAGCCAACTAGTTATCGGTAATATTCTAGCTCCATGGTGGATTCGTGGGGGTTCATTATAGAAATGCCTACATAAACAAATCAAAGTAAATAAAATGAAAATGATCAGGCACGGAATAAACAATGATAGTGTGATCTTATCTAAGAATTAAAATCTAAATACATGCATTTCAGGTCCAAAAAATAAAAATCATCTTTAAAATGCACTTCAACAACAAAAAAAAAGACAAAAAAATAAATAAATAAAATAAAATGCACTTCAAGCAAAAAGAAGAGACTGTAAATCACTCCCTATTTACTGTTGGAATATTTTCGCAGTCCTTCTATATATGTGTGTGTGTATATACATACATATATTTGTGCTAACACTAGAAAACGGAACACTCTCTTTTGTACTTTTATTTTTCACCTAACGATAAATTGATAACATGTTTGCATGTCATTAAATATTTTAAGAGTATTTTAAATATAGTCATAAAATTCCATTGTATGGATATACCATAGTTTAGTTAAATAAATGAATATTGTTAGAATTTAAATTGCTCCTAAAATTTCCCTGTTAGTAACATGCTAGATTTAATATTCTGGTGGTTAATCTTTGTACCTATTTTTTCTTTTTTTTCTTTTTGGCCATGCCAACAGGCTTGGGGCATTTTAGTTCCCCAGCCAGGGATTGAACCCAGGCCACTGCAGTGAAGGTGCTGAGTCCTAACCACTGAACTGACAGGGAATTCTCTTTGTACCTGTTCTTAACTCTTTCTTCTGGGGAAATTCATAGTCATTAAATAGCTGAGGCAAAGATACAGGAAAAAGTTTAAGGAGTTTGATATCAAAAAAAGTTCCATGATCCTTCAGAAAGGTTTACCAAGACTCATTCCCACCAATAAAATAAACAAACAGTACACAAGTCCATTTTCTCATATCCTCATCGACTCGGAGCTTTACGAGTTTTTAAATCCTTTCTAAAAAGTCTTATTTCTGTGAAGTTTTAATTTGCAATTCCCCGATTACAACTGACATTGAATATTAAGATGTTTCCATAACTTAAAAAATTAACTAGTTTTTAATCGAAAAAGTAATTCATGTACATGGTAAAAATATAGAACAGCATAAAAAGATACGCTGTGAAACCTGTCTCCTTCCCACCTTGGACCGCAGTCCCCTCCCTGAGCAGCCACCATGACCAGTTTCCTGTTTCTCCTTCCCAAAATATAATGTACATAAGCAAGCACACAAGTAAGAAGAAATGCATTTACGTACAACCATATTATTCTTTTTAAAAGCCAATGAGAGGGACTTCCCTGGTGGTCCAGTGGCTAAGATTCTGTGCTCTTAATGCAGGAGGCCTGCGTTCGATCCCTGGTTGGGGAACTAGATGTCACAACTGAAAGAGGCCAAGAGGCCCTTTCAACTATGCTTCATCACAGTCTGAACAGGGAGAGAAAGGAGGAAGAGTTTGTCTGCCAGTTGCCGTCCCCCATTGGTCAAAGATTCTCTCCACAGTTTTCATCCCTCTGCACTTAAGAGTTATACAAGCCCTGGTGCCCAGAGGGCCCTGGTGCCTCGTGCTTCAGCCTCAACAAGGACGCCCCAGGATAAGAGCGGGCACAAGTGACGCAGGAGCATCTGAGGCACTGTTGGGCTGTACCCACATGAAGTGAGTTGAAGCACTGGTGGTTTGTTGCTATAGCAACAGCTGGAACGGAACAAGAGGCCAAAGCCCCCAGAGACAGGTGGGGCTGAAGGTCCGACCCTAGCACGGACACTCAGATCTGCTTGGGCTGCCCCTCACCCATCTGATTGCCATACTGCTATGGGGTCTCCATTTTTGTTTTTCTTTTAGCCAAACCATGTGGCACGTGGGATCTTAGTTTCCCGACCAGGGATCGAACCCATGCTCCCTGCAGTGGAACTGCCCAGGAAAGTCCCAGACATGAGAAAAGATTCCTTAGTCTCAGAATTGCCTTCAAGATGGTAGCCAGCCACACTTCCCTGAAAAGACTTTTACTTGGGAGTCTAGTTTCCTGGTGGTGCCCATGTGTCTACTCCCACAACCCCACGGGGCCTCTGAAAGATACCGACTGGTGGCCGTGTTCTTCCTCAGTGTCCTTGGGCCTTCCTGGGCCTAGTCAGATAGTGGGTTCTCAGTCTTACATAGTAAATTCCTTCTTACATTCTCCTCTCCCTGAGCTTTGAAATCACCTTGTCAAGACTGTGTCAAGGAGGTTCTGGCATCTCCACCTCATCGTCATGTACAAGTTTTGTAGCCATCTTCACATACAGTTAAGACCAGCTCCAGGGCTTCCCTGGTGGCTCAGTGGTAAAGAATCCGTCTGCCAATGCAGGAGATATGAGTTCAATCTCTGGGTTGGGAAGATCCCACGTGCCAGGGAGCAACTGTGCTGTAGAGCCCACATGCCCAACTACTGAAGCGCGAGCCCATGCTGCACAACAAGAGAAGCCACCACAGTGAGAGGCCCACACGCCGCAACTAGAGAAGAGCCCCTGCTCGCCACAACTAGAGAAGAGCCCACACAGCAACCAAGTCCTGGTACAGTCAAAAACAAACAAATAAATTATTAAAAAAAAAAAAAAAAAAGACCAACTCCAGGCATCTTCACTATAATGTTGAAGGCCATCTCGCAGGCAAATACCAGATGGCAATACATTCTCTCAGGACTTCCCTGGTAGCCTAGTGGTTAGGACTCCACAGTTCCAGTGCAAGGGGGCATGGATTTGGTTCCTGGGAACTAAGATCCTGTATGCTGCATGGCGCAGCCAAAAGTGCCTACGTTCTCTCCAACCCAGCCACATATTTTACTCCCCTGGTCGATCACCTCGGATCCACTGCCACATGGCTTCCCTCTGTTCCAGATGGCCTGCGTGGACCAGGTCCTGTGATTCCTCGGGTGAGTCAGCTGAGTCTCTAGGAGGAGGGACTGTGTAAACTCCTGCTCAAGTTGTGGTGAGTCCTGATTTTCATTATGGTCCTGGAGACAGTGAGCGGTGATGGAGGCAGATCGTAAGAAAAGCAAATGACATCTTGAGAGGCATCTGCTTCCAGTGACGTCTGCACACTGTCTCCAGATTCCAGTGACAGGGGGCTGCTTCTGCTGGTCATGAACACTCCTGGGAATCTGTGGGATCAAGGTTTCTGTTCTCATCCACACAACACCCCCATCCCAGAGTCCCATGCTTTTCCGAGCGGAGCCTGGTTTTGACAGGAGATTTGTCAAAGCTACCCATTCAGTCTCCTTTGGCAGCACGGGAACCCTTACAATCAGCTGCTGAGCCTGACATTTAGCAGTTGGCCCTGAAGCTGCAGGAGATGAAAGTCTCCTTAAAAACTGCCATAAAGCTCTAGTGGCTTTTACACAATCTTAAGTTGGCTGTGAGCTACTCGAAGCCTATCATTTTCTTTTTTTTTGCAAGGTTTCTTTTTTGCAAGGCTCTTACTAAAAGCCAGCCTATTCTACATTTCTTATAATTATCATTGCCAACATACAATCAAATACTGTGTTCTCCTCTCCAGCTCAATCTCACCTTCCACTTGCACCTCACCCCCAATTAACCCCAGATGAAAACCTTAGTCATTCTGATACCACGTCATGCCAAGGGTTATTACCACCACCCACTTACCGTGATCAATATTGTCCCTACTGCAGTCAAAACAATAGGAACTCCAGTGTCACAATCCTATCCTTTTGTGGGATCTTAGTTCCCTAACCAGGAACCGAAGCCTCATTGGCAGCACGGAGCCTTAACCACAGACAACCAGGGAAGTCCCCACAGTCCTATCCTGAAAGTCTGCTTTTCAGGATCACCCTTGGGACCCACTGTCTCTGGGGGCCAGTGGCGCAGTGTGGCCTTGAGATGACGTATGGGGCATCGTTTCCGCGTGGAGTCAGTTGGAGCCCAGGTGGAGCTGGGTCACTACGGAGGGGCTAGGACAGGACAGGTCAAAGACACTGGAGGATGAGAGGCTCGGATATGGCATTGAGAGATGTCTGCTACAAAGGCTCAGCATAGATTTTCTTTCCAAACTAGGTTTACCCCATTTGCATGTATTGATTCGATGTGATGGATAGGTTTAGTTCTCATTCTGGCATCCTGTTTGACATTACGCTTTCCTCTCTTGAGTGCTCCCTTTGTTTTGCATCTTTTGCTCTGTGCTGGTGTGTATGTGTGTTTTCTTCAGGCTATTTTGCTGCATTGGTGGTAATTTAGCACACTATTTCTTCTGGAACCCTCAGACTTTGTCAGGGCAAGATGTGTCAGATATGCTAAAATGTGATCTGAGGCATAAAAGCCAAGAATCCACACACCCTCCGCCTCCTGCTTTGTTTTACTGTTACATATTTGTGCCCAGTGGAAATCTTGATAAATTCCATTTTTGCTTTCCACCAAAGGATGAAAAGAAATTTGGTGTGTTTATGATTACATGCACAGCTTTAGTGAGAACACTCCCGAAAGTGCTTCCATTTTGAGTAGGGTTTTTTATTGTTGTTACTGCTGCTGTTGTTTTTTTTTTTTTCCTTTTTTTTCCCCTGGCCACCCTGCACAACTTGTGGGAATCTTGGTTCCTCGACCAGGAACTGAATTAAACCCACCAGGCCCGAGGCAGAGAGCGCACGGAATCCTAACCACTGGACCACCAGGGAATTCCCTTGATTAGGGTAAATGAGAACCAAATCCTTTGCTTACAATTTTACCTGCCAAGTGGAAGAATTCTCTTGCAGCCGCTTTTGGCTCCTCAGTTTCACACTTTGTTCCCTCGACACTCCCCACAGTCGGAGCATGTTTTCCTGTAAAGGGACCCCTTGACCTTCTCCCCTGTGTCACCCACTGTGCCCTACGCCAGATGCATCATGGCACCAGAGGGTGGCAGGGCACTCCTACACCAGGACAGCTGTCAAAAACTGAATTATAGGTGGGAAGGACTACAGACCACATACATTTATTCTACAAAAAACAAACTAGATGTATCCCATGTCAGCTTTCACTCCATTATCTGACATAAGGCAAATAAAAATTTGGGCAAAAGGAGGTAGTGTTCTTAACTGACTACACCAAAATTGCCTTCTTGCCTATGAAAATTTTACAAAAGCAGATACCCACGTGAACACCTTGTTGCTGCTGCTGCTGCTGCTAAGTTGCTTCAGTCGTGTCCGATTCTGTGCGACCCCATAGACGGCAGCCCACCAGGCTCCCCCATCCTTGGGATTCTCCAGGCAAGAACACTGGAGTGGGTTGTCATTTCCTTCTCCAATGCATGAAAGTGAAAAGCGAAAGGGAAGTCGCTCAGTCGTGTCTGACTCTTTGCGACCCCATGGACTGCAGCCCACCAGGCTCCTCCGTCCATGGGATTTTCCAGGCAAGAGTGCTGGAGTGGGGTGCCATTGCCTTCTCCAGAACACCTTGTTAGGGACCTTCAAACCCTCCTTAAAAGAGACCATGGAACTGAGGAAGCTTAAACGATCTCCATGTTGTACCTTGTGTGTGCTCAGTTGTGTCTGACTGTGTTCGACCCCATGGACTGTACTACCAGGTACAGAATTATCCATGCAAAGATACTGGAGTGGGTTGCCATTTCCTCCTCCAGGGGATCTTTCCAGGGATTGAACATGAGTCTCCTGAATCAGCAGGTACATTCTTTACCACTGAGCCACCTTGGAATCTTTATGCTGTACCTCATGGTTTATAATGTAATATAGAGTCATTGATAACCCACAAATAGTTGTAAGAAAGTCCAATGAAGCTCTGCTGTTTTTTTCCCCCCATGATGATTGATGCTTTTTTAGGAAATGAATATCAGAATTAAAAAAAAATTTTTTTTTCTTGTTCTTTTTGGTTCCCTGTCTTGCTGGTGCCTGGTCAGCTGACTGTGCTGATGAAGTCACAGAGCTCAATAAGCAGATTACCCTTCCTAAGAAAGGATTTCCAGCAGTGCAGTCTAATAGGACTTTCTGCAATGAGGGAAAGGTTCTTATCAGAACTGTCCTACATGGTAGTCACTGATCACATGTTGCTAGCTTTTAAGCCCTTGAAATGTGGCTAGTGAGACTGAAAAATTGAACTTTACATTTTATTTAGGTTTAATTAACTAAAAAATCCAGATGTTCAAGCTGGATTTAGAAAAGGCAGAGGAACCAGAGATCAAATTACCAACATCTGTTGGAACACAGAAAAACCAAGAGAATTCCAGAAAAACATCTACTTCTGCTTTATTGACTACGCCAAAGCCTTTGACTGTGTAGATCACAACAAACTGTGGAAAATTCTTAAAGAGATAGGAATACAAGACCACCTTATCTGCCTCTTCAGAAATCTGTATGCAGATCAAGAAGCAACAGTTAGAACTGGACATGGAACAACAGACTGGTTCCAAATTGGGAAAGGAGTGTGTCAAGGCTGTATGTTGTCACCTTGCTTATTTAACTTATATGCAGAGTACATCATGCAAAATGCTGGACTGGATGAAGCACAAGCTGGAATCAAGATTGCTAGGAGAAATATTAATAACCTCAGATATGCAGATGATACCACTGTTATGGCAGAAAGTGAAGAGGAACTAAAGAGCCTCTTGATGAAAGTGAAAGAGGAGAGTGAAAAAGCTGGTTTAAAACTCAACATTCAAAAAACTAAGATCATGGCATCCGGCCCCATCACTTCATGGCAATAAGATTGGGAAACAATGGAAACAGTGAGAGACTTTATTTTCTTGGACTCCAAAATCATTGCAGATGGTGACTGCAGCCATGAAATTAAAAGATGCTTACTCCTTGGAAGAAAAGCTATGACCAACCTTGACAGCATATTAAAAAGCAGAGACATTACTTTGCCAACAAAGGTTCGTCTAGTCAAGGCTATGGTTTTTCCTGTGGTCATGTATGGATGTGAGAGTTGGACTGTGAAGAAGGCTGAGCACCGAAGAATTGATGCTTTTGAACTGTGGTGTTGGAGAAGACTCTTGAGAGTCCCTTGGACTTCAAGGAGATCCAACTAGTCCATCCTAAAGGAAATCAGTCCTGAATGTCCATTGGAAGGACGGATGTTGAAGCTGAAACTCCAATAATTTGGCCACCTGATGCGAAGAGCTGACTCATTTGAAAAGACCCTGATGGTGGGAAAGATTGAGAACAGGAGGAGAAGGGGACAACAGAGGATGAGATGGTTGGATGGCATCACCGATTCGATGGACATGAGTTTGAGCAGGCTCTGGGAGTTGGTGACGGTCAGGGAAGCCTGGTGTGCTGCAGTCAATGAGGTTGCAAAGAGTCAGACACGATTGAGCGACTCAACTGAACTAAAATTTAAATTTAAATAGCCACGTATAGCTAATGGTTGCCATAAAAGGCAGTAAAGATTTGGAACCATTTAAGGAAAAAGATGATACAGAAAGGGGAAGGAGGTGGTGGGGGCGGTATCCTGGCCATGGGGCTGTGACCAACCTGAGAGTATTTTGGTTGGTTGGTTTTTTAAATCATTTTATTCAGGTTTGTTTGTTTGTTGCCCCTTGGTGCAGCATGTGGTATCTTAATTCCCTGATCAGGGATCAAACCTGAGTCCCTTGCATTGGAAGCACAGGGTCCTAACCACTGGACCACCAGAAGTCCCCAGGTATGGATGACATACAAAAAGCTGTACATATTTAAGGTATACACTTCATGAGTTTGGAGATAAGTACACACTCATGAAACCATCACTACAAGCTATGCTGTAAACATATTGTCATCTGCAAGTTTCCTCAAGTCTTACTATTATTTTGTACTGTGTGTGTGTTTGTGTGTGTGTGTGGAAGAACACTCAACGTGAGATCTACCCTCCGTTAATGTTTAAGTATATAATACAATATTGTTAACTACAGGCACTCTGTAGTTATAGATCTCCAGGTATCATTCACCTTGTACACCTAAAACACTGTGCCCTTTGACTACTACCTGCCTGTTTCTCCCTCCCCCTTTCAGCCCCTGACAGCCTCTCCACTCTCTGCTTCTATGCATCTGATTATCTTAGATTCCTCATGTAAATGAGATCACGCACTACTTGTCTTTTTGTGCCTGGCTTCTTTCATTTCCAGGTTCATCATGTTGCTGCAAATGGCAGGCTTTCCTTCTTTTTTTCAACCCAAATAATATTCCATAGTATGCATATACCACATTTTCCTTTTCCATTCATCCACTGATGGACATTTAGATTGCTTCTACTTTTTGGCTGTTGTGAAAGAAACACGGGAGTGTGGACATTCCTTTGATGTCTTGATTTCAGTTTCCTTGTGCATGTACCCAGAAGTGAGATTGCTGGATCACTTGGTGGTTTTCTTTTTAATTTCATGAGAAACTTCCACAATGTCTTCCATAGTGGCTGTACCAATTTACATTCCCATCAATGCCATACAAGGGTTCCCTTTTCTTCATATCCTTGCTAACACTTATCTTTTGTTTTTTTTGATAATAGCCATTCTAACAGGTGTGAGGTAATACCTCATTGTGGTTTTGGTTTGCATTTCTCTGATCATTAGTGATACTGAACCGCTTTTCATACATCTTTTGTCCATCTGTATGTCTTCTTTGGAGAAATATCTATTTAGTTCATTGGCCTATTTTAAAAAATCATTTCCCCCACCTTTTCTATTGAGTTATGCGAGTTCCTTACATCAGCCTGGGGAGTTTTTGTTTTTTTTGGTTTGAAAACTGATTTTATTTACCAGCAATGTGATTTTGGTTTAGTGACAAATTTTATTTTTAAAAAAAATTTTTATTGGAGTATAGTTGATTTACAATGTTGTGTTAGTTTCAAGTGTACAGCAAAGTGAATCATTTCACAAATACACATATACCCACTCTTTTTTAGATTCTTTTTCCATATAGGTCATCACAGAGTGTTGCCTAGAGTTCCCTCTGCTATACAGTAGGTCCTTGGTAGTTACCTATTTTATACACAGCAGCGCACAGCGCGCGCATGCTTAGTTGCTCAGTAGTGTCCGACACTTTGCGACCCCACACTTTGCGACCCCGTGCACTGCAGGACCCGCTAGGCTCCTCAGTCCAAGGAATTCTCCAGGCCAGAATACTGAAGTGTGTTGCCATTTCCTTCTCCAGGGGAACTTCCCAACCCAGGGATCGAATCTGCGTGTCCCGGGTTCTTTACCGGCAGGGTTCTTTACCACTGAGCCTCCAGGGAAGCCATTAAACCCGTACAACCTCTCTGATTCGGACCCCGTTTTACAGAGTAAGAAGCTCAGAGAGGTTGAGGCACTTGCCCAAGCTCACACAGCGCGGATTCCAGCCTTGGTAGGTCAGTTGATCCGACACCCAAGCCCAGGCTCCTTCGTGACAGATCCCAAGAACCCCTCCCTCGGCCACTGTGAGGCCTCACCCGGGCAAAATGGGCAGCTCGGCACTTACACCACCCAGCCGCCTCTGGGGCCGTTTTCTTTTTCCTATTCTTGCTCTCTGGAAACGCATCCTATCGGACCTGATCCTATGGGTTCTCTGAGCCTCGATTTCCCCTTTGTGGGTGTAGGGAGTAGGGGTCTCCCACTAGTAACAAGGACGAGGGAGAGAAAAGAGAAGAGAGTGGCTCTCTCCCTCATCCCACCCCCACCTCCGGGCTAAGACCCCAGCCCGGTCCTCCCGGAAGCCCACTTCCCACCAAGCAAGGTCCTGCGGCAGGAATGGGGCTCGGCCCCTTTAAATCCCGCGCGGGAACGCCCGGGGCCGGGCCGCGCAGCCCGTGATCGGCCGTCGGGAATTGCCGGCCTCCGCGCGTCCTCCGGAAGCTTCCCCTCGCGCTGCCCCCAGCCCCGCGTGCCCACTCGGTTCGCCATCCCTCGAGGGCGCCGCGGCCGTGGGGAGGATGAGCCGCATCTACCACGACAGCGCCCTCCGCAACAAGGCGGTGCGGAGCGCGCGGCTGCCGGGGGCCTGGGACCCTGCCGCTCACCAGCGGTAGGCTCCGCCCGCGTCTCTCCACCGCCTCCCGGCCCGGCCTCTGTCGGCTGGCGAGCATCTGCTTTGAATCCAGGCTCCCTGATTGCGCGCGGGGGTTGGGGTGGGGATGGCGCCACCGGGATGGTGTGCGGGTGGGAGGAAAGGCGGGGCTCGCCGAAGACCTCCGGGGCCTCGGGATCGTCTCTCACAGTGCTCCCCTCGGATCGCACCCCAGAGACACCGATCCGCGTGAAGCTCACGGACGGTCGGTCTCAACTCCTAAACGGGTCTCAAAAGGCGGTGCTTACTCACCTCCACCTTTGTCTTTACCCCGCCCCGGTGACTCCACGCACCGCCACTTGCCCTTGCCTTGTCTTCAGGCCTTTGCACAGCTCCAGAAAGACAGTGTCCTGCAGGGACGGGCACAGCGGGTGGGAGTCGGCCTGGAAGGGTTGGGGGAGCGCAAGGCCTGCCCGGAGGCCTGTTGGGTCGGGAGGGCCCAGCCCTGCCATTATGGACCCGGAGGTTATGAGAACGAATGGACCATTCCATTTGCAATGACAAAACCTAAAGAGTTTGAGCAAACTCCAGGAGATGGTGAAGGACAGGGAAGCCTGGCGCGCTGCAGTCCGTGGGGTCGCCAAAGGTCGGACACGACTTTAACCACTGAACAACCAACCACCACCACCAAAGACTGAAGGGCTTAAGGGGCGTGGGTAGGGACAGGTAAGGTCCAGGGAGGTTTCATTTCATTCCCAGCCCTTCAGTTGCCCCCACCCCTCTTCCATTTCCATGGTTCCGAAGGCGGTAGTCCCTAGGTTCTGCTTTTATGAAAACTGTAATTGGGAAGAGAGGGTCCAGTTTCTCTCAGTGAGGGACCCTGTGACCTTGGGCTTCTCAGGAAACTTCTGAGTCTGGGTTTCTCCATTCTAAAAATGGATAAGAATGAGAACAGAAATAGGAAAGTGCTTTAAAACAGGTGAAAAGGGAAGATACTTTATAGCAGCTTAGACCTTAGAACCCCACCCCCAAATTTGGTTACCTAAAAAAGTAAAGTTCTTTATATTTTGTAAACGCTTAATAGTTTACAAAGCACCTTCGCAGTTTACAAGGCACCTTCACGTAGGTAGTCGGATGTCACCCTCAAAGAATCAAGTGAGGTGGTTGTTACTGGCATTTGGCGGATGTGAAGACTGAGGTTCTGGTTACAGTAACGCCCTGCAGGTGGGGCCATTGCACTTGTGGTTCTTTGCTGAGGACGACAGAACCAGTGAAGCCCTCATTCTCTCTCTTCCTCAGAGGAGATGGTGTCCTGCTGGAGGGAGAATTACTGGATGTATCCCGGCACAGCATCTTGGATGCCCACGGCAGGAAGGTGAGGATGTTTCCCAGGGGGCGCCCTCAGGGCACTGGCTTCAGGGTTCCCACCCACCAGGGTATCTCTCTCTGCTTGACTCTGCCAGTGCCAAGACTTGGGGTCCAGCTCTTTCCTTGTGAGGCTCACAGGGCAGGTAGAGGGTTGGCTGGGAGATTGGCAACCAAAAGGGGCCACGGATGGAAGGGATCAGTAGGGCTGTACTGGGTGGCAGACAGACCAGGGTTGGGGGTGGGCGGTGGGGACTGGGGTCTTGATGAGAAGACAGACCAGGCCCTAAACCAAGGGGTGTGTTTGGGGCCAGGACTGGGAGGGCTGAGAGCAGGATGGGGTGAGGTCAGTGGTTCAGGACTCAAGCTGGGGGTCCTGAGTGGGCTGGAAGGCCCTCTGAAGAGGTCCTATCTCCCGATGGAATAGAACTAGAATGCCGGGAACTTCTCTGGGTAGGCAGGATGAGTGGCTCTGGGCTGAGGGCCTGGCCCCTATCCTCTGGTCTGGTGGTTCCCATTGCTTCCAGACCTTGATGAACAAGGTCAGAGCAAAGTTACCTGCCTATACGGGTGCGAGGTGAACCGTGACCTTCCCCTTTGGGGTACCAGCTGTGTGGCTGGGAAATCATGTGTACCTTGAGTTGTTTAGAGTTGAATTACTTTAGATGTACTGTTGGAGTCTGCTTTCAGAAGGAGCCCTGAAGCAACTCCATTTGCAGAGTGGTGAATATCTTAGCAGGGCTTTCGCATCTTTTTTTTTGTCCACGTATAGCTCATTTTGCAGGGATCTTAGTTCCCTGACCAGGGATCAAACCCGGGTTCCCTGCAGTGGAAG
This sequence comes from Bos indicus, assembly GCF_029378745.1. Lineage (NCBI taxonomy): Eukaryota > Metazoa > Chordata > Mammalia > Artiodactyla > Bovidae > Bos > Bos indicus. The sequence goes on along the minus strand of NC_091780.1, from coordinate 21,587,672 downwards.
TACGGAGTCCTAACCACTGTACCATCAGGGAATTCCCTTGCTCATCTTTTAATATCCCTGTGTGGCTGGGTGTTTTGGAATACTGGATTTTTATAAAGCAGGTCACCAGTGTGGACCTGGACATTCGTGTGTGCATGAGTGTGGAGCCCTGAGGTGGGAGGAGGGTTGCTGTGTTCTGGGCCTTTGTTTCCAGCTTGAATGTGAGGTCTACCTTGCTGATACCACCCGAGGCTTCAGCTCCCACGTCCATGCCCTTCTCTTCTTGTCCTCTCAGCCTCCTAGTGTCACGTCCTTTATCACCCCCTTCTCAGACGTCCATGGACACACCTGGCTGGCATTCACCATCCCCTACTAGCAAGGGTTTCTTTCCTGAGCATGAGTTCTGAAAAGCTTTTTGGAAGAAAAGCTATGACAAACATAGACAGCGTATTAAAAAGCAGAGACATCACTGTGCTGACAAAGGTCCGCATCATCAAAGCTATGGTTTTTCCAGTAGTCGTGTATGGATGTGAGAGTTGGATTTTAAAGAAGGCTGAGTGCTGAAGAATTGATGCTTTCAAATTGTGGTGCTGGAGAAGACTCTTGAGAGTTCCCTGGACTGCAAGGAGATCAAACCAGTCAATCCTAAAGGAAATCAACCCTGAATATTCACTGGAAGGACTGATGTTCAAGCTGAAGCTCCATTACTTTGGCTACCTGATGTGAAGAGCCAACTCACTGGAAAAGACCCTACTCGCTGGAAAAGACCCTGATGCTGGGAAATACTGAGGGCAGGAGTAGAAGGGGGTGACAGGATGAGATGGTTAGATAGTATCACCGACTCAATGGACATGAGTTTGAGCAAACTCTGGGAGATGGTGAATGACAGGGAAGCCTGGTGTGTTGCAGTCCATGGGGTTGCAAAGAGTCAGACACAATTTAGCAACTGAACAAGTTCTGAATCTGTACCCCTCCCCCCTTCCAAATAACCCCAGAGGTACTGACCGACTTATCTCCTTGATCTCTAGAACTGAGCTCAGCAAGTTCCAGAGGCCTGTGGCTACCTGGAGCCAGTTTCTCACCCACACCCCTTGTGAACCGCCTCAGCTTCCAGCTCAGCACTAGTTTCAGGCCAGGAGATGCTTTGCTTCACCCTCCCTTCCTTAGCACGCGGGTCAGCAGGGTGAGCACCCCAGCCCGTAACCCCAGCCAGCCTGCCCAGCAGAGCCCAGCAGGACCTGATGTGGGGCTGGACTGCCCCGGCTGTCCTCTGCAGGCAGGGTGTTCTCCAGCCCCTCTCCAAACCTTCCTCCTCCTTGTTCCTAATGACAATCACTATATGCCCCCGACCACCAGCCTGCAAGCCTCCAGTCTCCTCCAGCTCTCCCCCAAGTGGGTAATGCTTGGCCCTACAGGTTTCCTACCTTGACCATGTCACACCTCCCCTTCTATGTCCCCACATAGGCCCTTAGGAACTCAGCCTGTCCTGATTAAACCTTGTGCCCCCTCTCCTGCCTTCTGGCTGCAACCCAGCGCCGGTCCCTGCCCTGCAGCCTGCTGGTCTCCTGAAAGACATCTGTCATAGTCTAGGTGCTGTTCAGAAACCTTTCAGGATTCCCTCTGGTCTGCCATGTAAAACCCAAACTCCAGATGCCAACTCAAGGCCTGTCTTATATCATCCCCCACGTGCTTCCGCAGCTCAGACTCCCCTGAGGCTTCCAAGGCCCCTCCGTTGTTCAGACGTCCACATGGGACCTTGACTTTTGTTTTCTGTGCCTGTCCAGGCCTTTAAAATCCTGCCTATACCCTTACTCGCACAGTTGCAGGTTTCTCCACACTATGAGGACTTGCCTTCCCTTTTTGTCCCAGGTGGTGGTTTCCTGTTCTTCAATCTCTAGTTTTTGTTTTGGATTATAGTGTTTATTTAAAATTTTCTTGATGTATAGTTGATTTACAACGTTGTCGTCTCCTGATTAGGACAGCTGGCAGACAGCATGTGTCGCACACTTCATGTTTACACTGTGGTTGCTCCTTTGTTATCTCTTGAATCCTTACAACATGCCTGAAAGTAGACCTCACGTTGTCTCCAGGCAACAGGGGAAACTGAGGCTAAGCGTCACATGCTGCAGGACCCACATATGTTGGAAGGGGAAAGTGGCAGCCCTCACTCGGAACTCCATCTCAGTGCCCTTTCTGTGGCGTCTCGGCTGCTACTACTCCTGCTTTGTGATATTTGGGGTCCTTGGGTTATGGTTTTCTATTCTTTCTGGCTCTGACCGAGTGGAAGCTGTGGGGTTGGGCTCTGAGCCTGCCCTCTCATGGATGTGTGGCCATGGTTCATCACGTGTGGCACATGCTGTACTCAACATGTGAATGAATGAATAATGATTATTGGGAGTGGGGGCCCTCTGGCCAGCTTGAATATCTTTTGGAGCCAAGGTGGGATTCTAGGGTAGAGAGTGAGGCTGGGGGGCTGCAGCCAGAGCACATGGGGAGTGTGTGCATTGTGGGGTGAAGGGAATGAACAGCCCCTCACTCTCTCTGCTTGGCCCCAGGAGCGCTACTACGTACTGTATATCCGGCCGAGTCGCATCCATCGCCGTAAGTTCGACCCCAAGGGAAACGAAATTGAGCCCAACTTCAGCGCCACCAGGAAGGTGAACACAGGCTTCCTCATGTCTTCTTACAGTAGGTGCCCTCTGCCCTTCCTGCCCCGGGGCCGTCCTACACTGGCCTTCCTTTGCCTCCAGAGGTCTCTTAGGCGCCACAAAGTGTCTTCTCAGCATGACTGAAGTCCGTGTCTGGTCTGAGGGACATCTGGCTGGGCTCTTCCTGCTCTCCATTCACGCAGAGGGTCCCCAGTGCCCTCCCTCAGTGCTGAGGGCCTGCTGCCTTCCCAGTGCCTCCTGTCTCCTGCAGTCTGGTGGAATCATTCTCCCCACCCCCAAGCTGAGATCAGCAGATTTGGGACTTCCAGGGTGGGCAGTGAGAGGTTGTTGGAACCCTGGCTGAGCCCCTGCGCTCTGCCCAGGCCAGGATAAGCAGGCCAGTAGAGAATCTGAGGACCATCCAAGTTTGCTGCTGGTTCCAGCAGACCCCATCCCAGCCAGGGGAGACCTCTGCCTGGTCCCTGGGAAGGCAGAATTGTGTGAAGGGCTTGAATCCTGCCTCCTCCATGGACTACTGTGTAACCTTGGGCAAATCACTTAACCTCTCTAAGCCCTAGCTTTCTCATTTGTAAATAGAGACAGTAAGAACACTGACGCCTGCTGAGGGTTTGCTGTGTGCTGGGCCTCATGCTAAGCACTTTATGTACATTAGCTCTTTCTTTTATACCTCATGTCAGTCCCATCAGGTAGGTACCGCGTTTCACCCTATTTATCAGGCACAGAGAGGTTAAGTAACTTGCCTGTGGTCACACAGCATGTAAAGCAGATGTGTACCAGGCAGCCTGGCTCCAGAGCCCTTACCCATAATCCTCTGCATGCGCTCCTTGATGAGCAGGGGCAGGATGGGAGCGCGGGTGTTTGTAAGCAGGTACAACAGTCAACCCTCAGCTGGCTTCTAAAGAGCCCTCCCAGAGTGCTTGCTGTCACACTGGTAATGACCACCTCGTGCTGGTAGAAGCCCAGGGGGACAGCCGGCAGAGAGCATTTATCGCACACTTCACGTTTACACTGCAGAGGTGGAAGCCAAGGGTGACTCGGACAGACTGACGCCTGAGGCGCTGAAGGGGCTGGTGAATAAGCCGGAGCTGCTTGCGCTGACAGAGAGCCTCACCCCCGCTGAGACTGTGGCCTTCTGGATGCCTGAGTCAGAGGTGGAAGCCATGGAGCTCGAGCTCGGGGCTGGGGTACGGCTGAAAACTCGAGGCGACGGCCCCTTCCTGGGTGAGCAGTGCAGCCCTCGCTGTGGCCTGATGCCCCTGTATGGCCTGTGGGGGGGCTCCTGGCTTCCTGTCTGAGGGCCCCTCACCCCTCCTGCTTAGGGCTCACGGAGCAGGTCAGGTCCGGCCTCCCTGCAGACATGACCCCTTGAGATTGATTTCTCAGTTCTCTGGACAAGTGGCCTGGAGGCAACAGCCTGGACGTTCTGGATCCTGGGGTGCTGCTCAATCCTCTGGTTCCTGTGGGTGCCCTCTCCTATCTGGGGCCCCCGCCAGGGGCTCCCTGAGCACACTCAGGCCTAGAGGACCCCAGCAGAAGGGCCGGGCTCCACCAGGTTTCCACCACATGTAGAGAGGCCAGACAGTGTGAGGGAATTCTGAGGGAAAGGAAGGGAGTCTGAGGGAATTGTGAACTTCTTTCAGATTCATTAGCCAAACTCGAGGCTGGAACAGTGACCAAGTGTAATTTCGCTGGCGATGGGAAGACGGGAGCATCCTGGACAGACAACATCATGGCCCAGAAGTCTTCGGAGGGGGCTGCAAGCGAGACCCGCGAGCAGGGGGACGGCGCGGCGGACGAGGAGTGGGTAGGTCCAGGGTGTGGGCCTGGCGCTGGTGTGGTTTCTCTCCTGGCGGGAGTTTTGTATGGACTGGTTGCAGTTGGGTGGTAGCAGAAAGAGACAGCAACTTAACTTTACTCCCAGCTTTGGTGGACTTCCTGAGTGTAAGCCTGATGAAAAGTCCCTCAAGACATGAAGGGACCTTTCTTCCTGGTGGGCCTGAACTGTGCCAATCAACACGAGAGCCCCACAGATTTATAAGAGCAAAGGACAGGACAAAGGGAGCGCAGAGGGGAACCAAGGAGACTTAATGCCAGGAAGGCTCCAGACATTTCCACTTCACGTGAGTACATTAGCCGTGTCGAGCCGCTGAATGAACATTTCCCCCCACTCTGTTCTGGGCTTCCTGCCCAGAGTGGCTGGAAAATGGCTGACTTGGACCTTAATAGCTTTTTTGGCTCAAAGGTCAGCCCCCTAGTTGATCCTCAACTGATTCACAGTTGATTTGGTTTTTTGAGCTGCATTTCACCCGAAGATTTGAATTGGTGTCAAAAGACTCCCAAATTGAACATTTAAAACCAAGTCTCAAAAAAACGGGCTGTCTATCTAGCTGATGAAGTGAAGACATTAGCCAGAGAAAACAGGGGCAGATAGAGGAAATGGATTGTCTTTTGTCTTAATAAAGCGAGTCTTTGACTATAAAACAATGGGAATTGCCAGGCTGGCTCCCTGGGCCAACGCTAATGAGATGAGGCCAAGGCAGGCAACTGAGGGCCCGACCGGTACCACTGGAGCGAACCCTTGTTTGATGACAATAGAAGACGTTTATGAAATACACTCTGTTTATCTCTCTTTACCTCTAGGACGACTGAGGTCAGGGAGAGATGGGGTACCTCCCGGACCCACCGGCACCACTGAGCATTTCTTCCATCAACTTTCACTCTGGAGCTCAAGGGAGCAGGTCCACCAAGCCTTACTTGATTCTTCCTTATGGCCGCCATGGAATATAGTCTTCAAACAAGCTCTGCTCAAATCAAATCTAAGACCCCGATGTTAGCCGTGGGGCGCCAGGCTGTGGCTCGTGGAGGGTCACTCCCTGGCTGTGAGTCTAGCCTTCCCCAGATTTTCATGGTAGCCCTTGCCCTGAGCAGCAGGCTTGTTTGTGAAGGCAGGCAGGGGGGTGAGTCCCCCTAGGGCAGTCAGAAGATCTGGAGTTGCTGCAGAATTGGGGGGAATCCCTCATCTGTACGCAGAGTGGCTCCAAGGAGAAGTTACTGGGGCCTCCTCCTTCTGTCCTTCTATTTCCTGCTTTCCTCCTGCAGCTGCCCTCCTCCCCAGTACTCTGTGTTGGGGGCCTCTGCCCTCTTGCTCAAGCCTGCTCTTCCCTCGTGCCCTTCACAGCCCCCAGAACTGCCAGTTCTTTTTCTTCCTCTGGTTCTCTGCTACATTGGGGGTTCCTGTCTCCTGACCTCCCTTGGCTGTTTTCCTGGGGATGCTCTTTTTACCGAGGCTGAGCTCGTTCATAGGCACGGCCAGCTCATCTCCTTCTCACTGACTCCCTCTGCCAGGCCGCAGAACACATTTTGGATAACACCTTTCTTTCTTGTTTTGTACCTTGAGAATTTTTTATGAATGAGTAAAATTTCAGGAAAGGATTCCTCTACACTGACTATTTTATTATTAGGTATAAACTGAGCTGCTGCTGCTAAGTCATTTCAGTCATGTCCGACTTTATGCGACCCCATAGATGGCAGCCCACCAGGCTCCCCAGTCCTTGGGATTCTCCAGGCAAGAACACTAGAGTGGGTTTCCATGTCCTTCTCCAATGCTTGAAAGTGAAGTCGCTCAGTCGTGTCCGACTCTTAGTGACCCCATGGACTGCAGCCCACCAGGCTTCTCCATCCATGAGATTTTCCAGGCAAGAGTACTGGAGTGGGGTGCCATTGTCTTCTCTGATAAACTGAGCAACCTCCCTATAAGAAGACAGCCATATCTTTTTTTTTTTTTTGGCCACACCACACAGCATGTGGGATCTTAGTGCCCCCACCAGGGATCGAACCCATGTCCTCTGCATTGGGAGCTCAGAGTTTTAACCACTGGACCATCAGGGGAAGTCCCAAAAGCCCTATGCTTTTGATCATGAACATTATCTTGCAGGGTAATGTGCCCATATCCACATCAATGAAGAGAACAGGTGTTGAAATCTACATATCCTAAGAATGGGTAGGGACTTAGAATGTAGATCCTGCTTGCCTCAGGGAAAGGGGGGTGGTGGTAAACTAACGAAGTCCCCTAATGGGCCAAACACAACACTAGATGCTTTCCGTGATGATAATTATAGTCACTGACTGCGGAGGGCCTCTTGGTTCTAGTACTTGTGCCAAGCATTTGCAGTGTTTTACTTGTTACAACCATCCCAAGAGGCACAGGTGATTATTATCTCCATTTTTTTTTTTCAGATGGTTTTCATGGTTGAGATCCCAGCATGTATTATCATGGTTCAAACTGTCATTTGCCTTCCCGTATATTTGAGCCTGGGCTCAACAGTATGGCTGTGAGGCTTGGGATTAATACTTCATTTAGACTGACCGAAGTTACAGGTGGCTGGAGCGCTCATGAGTCTCTTCTGTTCTTGCCGCCCTTGTCTCGGTTCACATCTTTTTCTCTCATTGCGGTACTCTAGAAGCCGCTTCCCTAGTGTCCTGTGCCTGAATGGGGCTGGCTCACCATTGAGCATGCTGGGACCTCAAGCACGTGGTGGCCAGGGAGGGCTTAAACAGGAGGAGGACTGGGTACACTGACTTGGGGAGAGGCACCCAGGGAGGGCATCCTGCTGCCCAAAGGGTAGGGTCAGCTCCTGTGGGCAGGCCACCATCCTAAATAAGCAGGCACAGTGTGTCAATCGGGAAGCCGGGGGCAACAGCTAGGTTCCGGGATCTCAGCAGGTTGGGGAGGGGCTCCTGGAGGAAAAGGCTATCATGGCTGGAGCTCAGAGAGTGATGGGAGTGGAACTGCGTTGGAGGTGAGGCTGGAGGTCAGGCATGGCATCTTCAGCATGTTAAGTGTTGATGTTTTGGGACATTATCCTTAATATCTTGGAAGCCAGTGATCCCAGGGAGAGTAATATGATCTTATTTGTATATTTTAAAGATTGCTTGACTGCAGAGAAACTGAAGGCAATGAGCCCAATAGGAGACTGCTGCTGTGGTGGGGGTGAGAGCCTAGAGTGATCTGGTCTATAGCAGCGGCAGAGGAGATGGAAAAATATTCAGGCAGGCAGGTGGAAAGGGACTTTCCAGCAAGAGAATAGGACCTACAAAGCCATGGAGATAGGGGAGTGGCCTGACCTTGGATATATAATTTCTGTACATGGTTACTGCAATATTATACCAACACATAAAATTTGATAATCCTTTTTCAACTGATGTTATATAACCATTGTCTATATTGCCACATAGTCTTCATACATTGTTTTTAAGATTGATTAACCTTAATGAAGATGCCCTGGAGGAGGTCATGGCTACCCACTCCAGTATTCTTGCCTGGAGAATCTTACGGACCGAGGAGCCTGGACAGGACTGAAGCAACTAAGCAGCAGCAGCAGCCTTAATAGTTCTGTCATTTTCCAAAATTTGGGTAATTAATTGATCCCTATTTGGAGCTATGTCAAAAACAATTTTAAGTTACATAGTTCTCTCACCTGCCTGCCCCTCCCCCTTGACTATATTTTGGGGGTAATTTCCTTAGGGATGGATTCCCAGGAGACAGATTACTGGAAATCTAGGGATTCTTTGTAAAGATCTTGTCATATTGCCAGATTGCTTTACTAAATTATCTCACCGGCAAGGCAGAAAAGGACTTATTTTCATGCTACTCTTGCCAGATTTGGATGTGATAATATTTTAAAAATGGATATTGATAAGGTGAAAATAATATTTTAACTTTAAAGTTAATACTTTAATTTTAATTAGCCTTTTCCCCCATTAATAGTGAGCTTAAATATTTTTTTCATCTTTGTTTCCTAGATGTATATCCTTGTTTGTTATTCAGTACCTTTGCCTATTTATTACTGAGGGCGAAGGTCTTTTGGGTTGGTCAGTTATATTTTAAATATAACCATTTTCCATATTTAAAAAACTTTTCCATTAAAAAATTGATTTACAGACATAAAAAATTTATATATTAGTAGCTATGCTGTTGCTAAGTCATGTCTGATTCTTTTTGACCTCATGGACTGTAGCCCGCCAGGCTCCTCTGTCCATGGAATTTCCCAGGCAAGAATACTGGAGTGGATTGCCATCTTTTCCCCCAGGGCATCTTCCCCACCCAGGGATCAAACCTGCCTCTCCTGCTTGGCAGGTGGATTCTTAACCACTGAGCCACCACGCAAGCCCTTTTGTGTATATACTTCTAGTCTTTTACAAAGTACAGTGTCCCTGTACATACTTCGTGTAATCTTTCCACTCACAGCTATGCCATGAACATTTCCCTAGACATAAACCTTTCACAACATCATTTTTTATAACTTTAATATTTCTCGTATGCACGTGGATCAATGCATTTAACCAATTTCTCATTTTGGAATAATGAGTTGTTGCTTCCCATTTCCCCCGAAATAAGACTACTGAGATGCACGTTCCTGAGGGTAAATCTTTTCACACATCCACAGTCGTTTTATTATAAGTTCTAAACTGCAAATGCTGGGTCTAATGTTCAATATATTTTAAAGGCTTTTTTATACGTATTGTCAACAGTCCTTTGGGCAGGTAATTCCCATTTGCAGCTCTATCTGCAATATAAGGACGTGCTCCACTCACCCCCACTAAGGTATTAAAAGAAAATACAAACCCTACCAATGTGGGGTCGCAGGTACCTTTTAAAAGGAATTGCATTAAAGATCCCTTAATTCCACCATTCGCTATCTACCATGGAGAGACAGCCCTTTTGCACGAGGAGGACTTTTGCACGAGGAGGCACATATGTAATTCACTACAGCACTGCTTGTAATACCAAAAAGTAAAGATGTTCCCTAATGTTCGGAACGCTCTGCAGTGTCAAGCGAAAAGCATGACCGTGTGTGTTGACGCAGACCCAGATAAAAAGAGGCGCCCGCGCGTCTTCAACCGCGCTTCAAAAGAGCGCGGCTGCTTTTGCGGTTTCTGCTTCTCCATCCCATCCTTTTCCGACTGGCTCGGCTTTGCGCAGGGCCGGGATTCTGCGGCAAGCAGTCGTTCTAGACAAAGGGCAGAGAGCCGCGTTCGCGCCCTGGCCAGACCCTGAGTGGGCAACCGACGCCGGCCAAGGTGACGGCCCTCCCCAAATTCGGTGTTCGCAGGAGCCTTTCCCCGCCAGCCAGCCTCCCATCCTAAAGAGCCTTCCTCCAAGGCTTGCCGGGAAGCCGGACTCTTCGTGGTCAGGTCCCTGGGCGCCGGGACATGTTTCCGGGGACCACTCTCAGCAGCGCACCAGCCGGAAGAGTCCTTGTTGTGGCGGAAGGAGAGGCTCCTCTGGAAGCAGCCGGTGGTGAAAGGAGCGTGGCGGGCAAAGATGATTCAGGCGATTCTGGTTTTCAATAACCACGGGAAGCCGCGGCTGGTCCGCTTCTACCAGCGTTTCGTGAGTGCGCAGCTTCGTCACGTCCTTTCAGGGCGCCTGCGCCCCCTTCCCTTTTTGGGGGCCGTACGGCGCTCGCGGGCAGCGGCCGCTGACCTCGGGGTCCAGCAACATGAGTGACCCCAGACTCAGCCTTCCGCGGACGGCAAGTCCCGGAAGGACTCTTCCAGTCTCAGGCCTTGGGTCCCACGCCCCGCTTCACCGGCTCTTCCCTCCCTCTTCCTGGACCCCGACATTTCTGTGCTATTCTGTGACACTTCTCCTAGAGTCTCGGGGCACTTTAAATGATGGTGGGGATGTGCCTCCTTGACAGCTTGAACGAAGTCTTATTAATCTTGCTGGTCGCTAAACGGAGTTTCCTGAGGAGGAAGAAATATGCAGCCTTTTAATGGTTTTGCTTTAGCCAGAGGATTTGAAAAATGCTTTCTTGGAATTATTTTACTTCAGTGTAGGCTAGGAGTGCCCAGGGACTAGACAGCCTTCATTCTGTAGAATTGAAGAAAGTTTCAAAGTGGGAAATATTGAGAAATTATAAATGCTGCCGCGTGGGGGCTCAGTGAGTGAGAATGCGAGTTATCACTCACGAATTTTCCAAAGACGTTCCTCTGAAAAAATAAGCATCATCATTTGCCTCCTGCACCCCGACGTTTTATTTCTTCGTGGCTAGGTTTCAAAATGTTACGTATATAATTGGTGGACTGAGAAAACCATAAAGGGGAAAGTGTCAGAAAACTTAAATTCAGGCCTCAGCAACACCTTCTTTTTTAAACCCTTGTGTCAAGTTAACAAACCTCTTTCAGACTTTATTTCCTCTTGTTAAATAGAATGAATAGAAATGAGAGAAATTTTCGGGGGGTACCTTTTAAATAGACTTGTATAGCTTGGTTACATTTTATTAAATCATACCGATTTATATTAACATTCAGTAACTATTCCGTTTGCATTTGTGTGTCAGTTTTTCTCAGGTTCTTAAAAGTGTTATTGTGATATGTTACATACCTACAGTTCACCTTTTAAAAATATACAGTGGAATGGTTTTTACTACTTTAAAAGTTATGCAACCATCACCACAATTTTAGAATATTTTCATTATCCCCAAAAGGAATCCCTACCCATTAGCAATTACTCTGTATTTCCTCAATTCCCCTAGTCTTAGGCAACCAATATCTATTTTCTCTCTCTCTAAATTTGCCTGTTCTGGACTTTTACGTAAAATGGGATCATACAATATGTGGTCTTTTATTACTGACTTCTTTCTTTTAGTATAATGTTTTCAAGGTTCATCCATGTTGTAGTGTTACCAGTTCTTTATTCCTTTATATTGCCAAGTTACATTCCATAGATAGGTTTCCCAGGTGTTGCTAGTGATAAAGAACCTGCGTGCCGATGCAGGGGACATGAGACCTAGGTTCAATGGCTGGGTGGGGAAGATCCCCTGGAGGAGGAAATGGCAACCCACTCCAGTATTCTTGCCTGGAGAATCCCATGGACAGAGGAGCCTGGTGGGCTACTGTCCACAGGGTTGTAATGAGACGCTAGTAAAGTGACTTGGCACATATCCCATTGAGTGGATCTATCACATTTTGATTATCCATTCATTAGATGCTATTTCTACCTCTGGCTCCTGTGAATAATGCTGCTACAAACATTCATGTACAAGCTTTTTGTGTGAGTGTGTATTTACATTTCTCTTGGGTATGTATCTCGGAGTAGAATTGCTGAGTCACGTAGTGACTTTGTAGTTGTCATTTGGATGAACTGCCAAACTGCTTTCTAAAGTGGCTATGCCATTTTACATTCCTATCAACAATATATAAGCAATACAGCTTGGGACTTCTCTGATGGTCCAGAGGTTGAGAATCCACCTTCCAATGGAGGGGACTCCTTGATTGGGGATCTAAGATCCCATGTGCCCTGGGGCAACTAAGCCCATGCCGCAGCTACTGAGCCTGTGGGCTTCCCTGGTGGCTCAGACGGTAAAGCGTCTGTTACAGTGCGGGAGACCTGGGTTGGGAAGATCCGCTGGAGAAGGAAATGGCAATCCACTCCCGTACTCTTGCCTGGAAAATCCCATGGACAGAGGAGCCTGGTAGGCTACAGACCATGCGGTCGCAAAGAGTCGGACATGACTGAGCAACTTCACTTTCCTTTTCTTTGGTGTGCTGCAACTAAGACTCAAAGCAGCCAAAAATAAATATTTTTTAAATTCTAATTTTTCTACCTCTCTGTCAACATTTTCTATTATCTTTTTGATTAAAGACATTTTAGTAAGTATTAAGTGGATTCTCCTTGTGGTTTTGGTTTTTTTCTAATGACTGATTTTTTTCCTGCCCTTACTGACATTTGTATATCTTTGAAGAGAGGAGGATTTTTAAGAACTAAATTAGCTCCTTAGTGAAAATAACCTTGGAAACTGCAAAGTACTAAAAGATATGAGGGATTATGAAAATCACTGAGAGATGTAAGCAGTTGGTAATTTGCTGTTTTGTTGAATTAGAAATTAGGTAGCCTCAGCATTTCATACTGCTTACCCACTGACTACCATCACTTCCCGGTAGAGTCAGATAAAAGGCTTTAGTTTTCAAGATTTCTTTCAGTTTAAAAATGCTAGTGCTTAGCATGTTTTGTATTTCTGGGTACCCAGAGTTAAGCCTTTACAGCATCCTGGCATCTTTGAACTTTGTGAGTTCTTTAAAATGGGAACCAGAAAATAGTGATTGATTTACTTAAACTTACAGTGTCCAGTTATTAGCAAGTTTTATTATTCATCCATTCATTAAATGTGGAGAGCCACTGTGTACCTGTGTAAGTCAAAGTTTTGAAACATAATTGCTCCACAATGATGTTTTTCCTCTTTTTTCTTCTGTTTCTTTTAAATAACCACTTCTAGCCTAAATTCAGTGCTATGGAGGGAAAGGGGTTAATGTTACTTGAGTTTATTTTCTAACTCTGAGGGTGAGTCCAGTCTGACAGTTTTCTTAAGCTTTGCTACTCAAAATGGTTCTCAGATCAGCAGCGTTCTTATTACCTGGAAACTTGTTAGAACTTCAGTCTCAGGACCTACCCCAGACCTACAAAATTAGCCTGCATTTTAACAGTATTTCCAGGTGAATCATTATTCAAACTCACTGGGTGGTTGTTGCTTTTTTTTGGCTGAGACACCTCGCTTGAGATATCTTAGTTTCCCTGCCAGAGACTGAACCTGTGTCCTTGGCAGTGAAAGCGCAGAGTCCTAACCATTGGACCACTGGGAAAATCCCATTATACGTTGAGATTTGAGAGCACTGGTTTATAGCTTTTAATTACTTTTGTCTTTTTTTTTTTGACCAAGAGACACATGGGATCTTAGTTCCCTAACAAGGGATTTGAATCCACACCCCTAGCAGTGGAAGTGCAGAGTCTTAACCACAAGACTGCCAGGGAAGTCCCTGTTTTTGTTTTAATAACTGATTTCTCCCTCTCCATATCCTTTTTTTTTTTAAACATACTTAATATGAACCTCATATATATAAATAGAAATCAAATGTGGGTCATCAAGAGATCCCATCACATTTGAGCTTTCTGGTGTGTAGTAAGTGAATAGTAAGTGAAAAAAGGTATTTATAGATCTGCAATTGTTCAAGATTCAAATCTCTCAATAGAATATTTTCTGCTTTCTCAGTAGTACTTTGTTGGTCACACAGCATCTTATGTATAATGTCTGTATTACCGGTATTCAGTTCAGTTCAGTTGCTCAGTTTCCAACTCTTTGCAACCCCATGGACTGCAGCACGCCAGCCTTCCCTGTCCATCACCAGCTCCCAGAGCTTGCTCAAATTCATGTCCATCAAGTCGGTGATGCCATCCAACCATCTCATCCTCTCTCGTCCCTTTCTCCTGCCTTCAGTCTTTCCCAGCATCAGGGTCTTTTCCAGTGAGTCAGTTCTTCGCATCAGGTGGCCAAAGTATTGGAGTTTCAGCTTCAGCATCAGTCCTTCCAATGAATATTCAGGACTGATTTCCTTTAGGATTGACTGATTTGATCTCCTTGCGTTCCAAGGGACTCTCATGCAGGTTTTTAAAACGTGTACATGACTACATCTTGACTTCCTTACAGTGGTAGATCTATTGACATTTGTTATTTGTCCTGGCATAGATGTTTTCTAGGGTAATATAAAATATTTCAGGACTGTGCCTTCTAGGTATTTTTTAACCTTGTATGAGAATTCTTTGACGCTGTATGAGAAATATCAGCTCACCTAGCAGGACAGTAATGGTTAGGGACTAGATATCTAGGTTAATATACCTTATTTTATTTCCTGTAACAGAGCCTTTTCCATTTGCTATAGATTCTCCTTTTATTTTTACCTCCACTCATCATTTCTGTCTTTTCAGGAAACTGGTACCAAATGTTCAGATCATTCCTGTTTGGAAGGGGTATAGTTTTTCAGGCTTTCCCACTGACTCACTTTATTTCTTTTATTCCATAGCCAGAAGAAATTCAGCAGCAGATTGTTCGAGAGACCTTTCATCTAGTTCTCAAGCGGGATGACAACATCTGTAACTTCTTGGAGGGTGGAAGGTAAATCATCAGTTTTCTCCGCATATATCCACTTTCGGGTGGCCTTCATCATGCCATTATTGCTTCTTCACGCAGTGCTTAAGTGTCGGGCAAGTATCTGATGCAGTTGATCTGAGCTGAGCATAGTCTGCTCAGGGAGAGACTCAGCTCTGTTTGGGAAGCTATTAAATGATTGTGCTTCAGATATTTAAATGTTTGGTTCCTGGGAGAATGCTGCTGCTAAGTCACTTCAGTCATGTCCAACTCTGTGCGACCCCATAGATGGTGGCCCACCAGGCTCCCCCATCCCTGGGATTCTCCAGGCAAGAATACTGGAGTGGGTTGCCATTTCCTTCTCCAGTGCATGGAAGTGAAAAGCGAAAGTGAAGTCGCTCAGTTGTGTCCGACTCTTAGCGACCCCATGGACTGAAGCCTACCAGGCTCCTCCGTCCATGGGATTTTCCAGGCAAGAGTACTGGAGTGGGGTGCCATCACCTTCTCTGTCCTGGAAGGATGGGTAGAAGAAAAAATGAAGTAAAATGGCTTTAGGCACCTCTGCCAAATTTGGTTGCCCTTCACCTGGTAGAAATGGCTTATTGTTTGGCCTACCCTCCTCCTTTGTTTTGGGCCCATTTTCATTCCTTGGCACAGAGCTTCTCTTTGATATGTTCAATTCCAATACAAGCTTTTAAATGTTTCCCATCCTCCGCAGTTTGATTGGTGGCTCTGACTACAAACTGATTTATCGGCATTATGCTACCCTCTACTTTGTATTTTGTGTGGATTCCTCAGAGAGTGAACTTGGGATCTTGGACCTCATCCAGGTATGTGTAGCAGGTAATGATGGTAGCCACTTCAGAAAGTTTGGTCTGGATTTTTAGTAGCTAAAAATCTGTAGTAGCTAAAAATTTTTGATCTGTATGTAGATCCTAATTTAGTCAGTCTCTTTATTGATACTGGTAAACATTGCTGCATGTCCACCAGGTGGTGCTCTGAGAAAGCGCCTTAGCAACCCTCGACCATTCTTAGCGCTTTTAGGTTCTCTGCTTCTCCAGCTCTCACTGCCCTTGGCTTTCTTATGAGTCTGACACCAATTCCTATATGTATACTCCCCCCACCCCGCACCTGAAGCAAGTAACTCAGTTCTCCATGGACACTCACCAGGGGTCCCACAAATTTACTCAGCTCTGACACTTATCTACCCAAAGATGGACACCGATGTCAGGTCCGAGTTGTCTGTCGCCTGTGCATTTGACTGACAGCCTGTAGATTGACTACGCCCAAGATTGCCTCCTCGCATGATTTCCTCCTCAGGTTCAGTTGATTTGCTAGAGTGGCTCACAGAACTTTATAGAGAAACATTTTACTCTGCTAGCTTAATGTGAAAGGATATAACTTAGGAACAGTCAGATGGAAGAGATGCATAGCACAAGGCAGGGGAAAAGGGCGTGGAGCTTCTGTGCCCTCTCCAGGGGTGCCACTCTCCTCAGATCTCCACTGTTACTAACATAGAAACTCTCTGAAACCTATCCCTTTTGGGTTTTATGGAGGCCTCTTTACATAGGCAGGATTGATTGAGTCATTGCCTGAGGCTGCATCCCCTCTCCCCTCCCAGAGATCAGTAAGTGGGACTCAAAGTTCCCAGTCATACAGTAGGTTCCCATGGCAACCAGCCCCCATTCTTTGGTGCTTTCCAGAAGTTAACCTTATTAGTAGAATAAGACAACCCTATCACTGTGGAAATTCCAAGGTTTTTAGGAGCCAGCAACAAGGATGA
Organism: Bos indicus; assembly: GCF_029378745.1. NCBI lineage: Eukaryota > Metazoa > Chordata > Mammalia > Artiodactyla > Bovidae > Bos > Bos indicus. The sequence goes on along the minus strand of NC_091780.1, from coordinate 21,571,317 downwards.
ATACCAAATATTTGTCATTATAAATTATACTATCATGTCATGTTTTGAAATATTTTTTTAAGTATCAAACTAAATGATATTTTAAAAGACATACTTTATATTTTCACTTGTAATTCTAGCCTGAAACAAAGGAACTTGATGTTTTATCTAATAAGTACAGTCTTGACATAGGTAAACATGATTTTTTAAGGCTTCTTGAAAATTAGAAATGGCTTACAGATTTGTTTTCATTACTTTCATGGAAATTGAGGTATGGGGGACCCTATACTGGGAACCATTAATTAGGACAATAATGGGTACAATATCATGTACCCATTATTTGTTACATGATATTCTAGATAGACTTTGTGTGACTTTAACAAGTCACTTAAGTTGAAAGCACTCAAAAAGAGCATGTGTAAAACCTAATAACACCAATTATAGAAAACTCTAGCTATAAAATACAAACTTTACTTGTTTACAACGATATTTTATTAAGATAAAATTAAAGAAGCTAAATTTAATAAACTTTAGGATAAAGAAATGGAAATTTTGAATGTGTATTTTTATTTTACATATACTATACTCTTCCAAAAAGTTATATTCTTGGATATAGTAACTTTTCATTTTATTTATATATTTTACCCATTCACATTCAGAAAATGATTTAGTAGTAGTTTAAAAATTTCATGTATCATATTCACTTATCATATGTAAAAGTATAAATAAATACTGGAAACAGCCAAAAAAGACTCATCTCTGTGGTAATTTTAAATGCTTTCTTAACACCTGAGTCAGATTGGATATTGAGAGTCAATGTGGGATAACAGAAAGAGCTCAAGATCTAGAATCAGAAAACCTAGGTGTGAGTCATGGATCCCCCATCTGGTATAGAAATCTTAGGTTGTTAGGATGGAAACAGACTTGCAGAGAACAAATGGATGTTTGTCAGGGACGGGGGATGGAGGTGGAAGGCAGCACAGGCAACGAGGACTGAGAATACAGACCTCTGGGTGTCAAACAGATGAGCCGGGACATAGTATACAACGTAAGGGATGTGATCCGTAATATTGCAGTAACTGGGTTTGCAAACAGATGATTACTAGTCTTATTGTGTTGATTGTATCATAATATATGCAAATGTAAAATCACTATGTAGTATATCTGAAGCTAACATCATGTTGTATGTCAACTATATTTCAACTAAAAAAATCCAAAATACTATGTCATAGAATTCAATTGTGACAATGTATTAAATATTTTACACTATAGAATGCCATAGGAGTATGCATGTAACACATGTATTAGAAAATAAATGAAATATAGCGATAATATATTTTTTAAATTGAGATGCAGTTTTTGGAGGAGGTGCACTTCAGATATCTATGTTAACAAGACAAAGAGAAAATGTAACTTTATGATATTACGGACATTTATTAAATACTTAGGGTGCATTGGATTTGGGAAGATAGATAAATAAAAAGTGAGAATAATAGTAAGTAAGAGGTTTGATCTTTTAAAAGACAATAAAATCAATAGTTAACCTGATAAAAAGAATAAAAGTCAGAAAAAGAAACCATCAAAATGTTTTTAGAGGTTGAAATACATAGTTATAATGCCAATGTATTTGAAATAACTGACTCCAAAAAATAAATACCCAAAGTAGGTCCACAGAAAGACCTTGAATCCACAGAAAGACCTTGAATCCAATATCCTGATGAAATAAGAAAGGTTAAATGAAAAACTGACTCTCTAATAGACTCAGTAGATTTTTTTAAAATGTTAAAGTACAAGAAAACCTCTATTATGTAAGTTATTTTTTAAACTCAGACTAAAAAAATCGTCCTGTTTAAGTGTATTTTATGGAGTAGATTGGTTATGATCCAAAAGCCTCTCAAAAAGAAAATATTAGTCAGATATGACATATTACTATTGGACAGAATTGTTCAATAAAATCTTAGCCAGTTATTTGTTGAAGCACGAGTCATGAGACCTGTCTCTTGTTTTAGATTCTCCCATTAACAAGCAGTATGATCTTAAATCATTCATGTTTTGTTGGTGTAAGAATTTTTGTTTCATGTTTTGGCTCTGTGTGTATAAGCATTTGTTTTGATTTATAAGTAAGATGTTCTTTTTTAAGTTTTTTTCTCTCTGGAATACTGCATACTAAAAGAATTATTCAATATGTCCTAATAGTCTTTATTCCAAGGGTACAAGTCAGTTTAACAATGAAATATTCTTGTGTATGTGCTTAGTCGCTCAGTCATGTCCAACTCTTTGCAACCCCATGGAATGTACCCCGCCAGGCTCCTCTGTCCATGGGGATTCTCCAGGCAGGAATACCGGAGTAGGTTGCCATTTCCTCCTCCAGGGGTTCTTCCTACCCCAGGAATCAAACCCAGGTCTCCTGCATTGCAGGTGAACTCTTTACCATCTGAGCCACATCTCTGTTACAGCAATAAGAAAGATAGTAGAAACTAATGTAATTTCATCCAGTAGATGCTCAGAGAAATAATTACCCAAATTATTTTTCTGAAGTACTCTTAAATTGGAATAGGAAGTATTTTTACTTGGGTATTCAGTGTTTATTGTTGAAGAAATAATACACTTATGTGGCTCAAAATTCAAAAGGTATACCAAGAATATAGTGAAAACATCTTTCTTCTCCTCTCCCCGTCACCCAGAAACAGCCAATTTTAGTTTTAAAACCAAGAGCCAGAGTGTTCTCAGGGGAGAAATCTACAGGCATTTATCAAAAGGGTGTTTCTTACTGTTCACTCTAATTTGAGCAAACATTTTAATGAATGATTAAAAAATTAAGTGGACCCGCACTGTTCAAACCTGTGTTGTCCAAGGATCAACTGTGCTTCCAGCTTATAAATTACTAAAAACCCAATCAGAATCCCAATAAGATTACTGTTGTTTTTAAGTAATTTTTATTGTGAAACATGTATACATAACAAATACGGAAAACATGCCTATATAGTTTGAAGAATACCAATTTAAAGAAGAAATTGTCACCCAGATTAAGAAATAGTACGTTGCTAGGGCCTTAAATCTCCTATATGTCCCTCCTCAGTTCTATCCTTCTCATTCAGTTTTTCATACTTTTAAGTTGATCATTGCTTTGCTTCTCTGTATTGTTTTATCATGTGATATGTATTCCCTAAATGATACTTTGCTAGTTTGGAAAAACTTGAGTGTAAGTAGCAATGTAAGGAAAGGATAATTTGCCACCTTTTATGTAGATTCAGGGGCTGGCAAAACTAAATTGATGGCAGGAGTTAGGATGGTGGTTACCTTTGGAGAGGGGGCTTCTAGGGAGCTCTAATACTGCATTTCAGTATCAGGATGGCATTTATATGGTGTGTTCATTCTGAACTCATTATCATTTGTACACTTTTCTGTTTAAGTCTTATATTTAAAGGTAAATTAAAATTGTTAAGCATGTTAATTAAGTTGATTCATGGAAAAGTATTTTGAAGTTAACGTTCATTGAAATTAGCCGGATAGATCTGTTAACACCATCATAATGAAAAATTCTTTCGCATGTGTAAGTGGTGGCTTGGGGAAAGGACATAGTTAAATAGTTATTTTGTTATTCTTTTGTATATTGATAAATTAGCATCTTATAAAAGGGGAAAGAAAGCCATATGTGTCTGCTGGTTGTGTTGCTATACTGACAACAAGGTGGTCCTATCCTCAGTTGCCCCCTTCAGATTGGGATAAGTAGGGAGATCAGCTGGAAGGTTTGGAGTGCATTGGGGTTTTTTGAGGGTTTTTGAGATCTATCATAAGGCAAATAGTATCTTGACTGCCCCCTTTACTTTCTCATGTGACATTTTATGAAGATAGGAATTGTGTATCTATTTCTCCTTGTTTCCTAGGTTTTCGTGGAGACTCTGGACAAGTGTTTCGAGAATGTTTGTGAATTGGATTTGATCTTCCATATGGATAAGGTACTACTCTCCCAAGCCAGGGTTACTGGGAAGCTAAGAACTTTGACCATCTCTAGCCACCTGTACACTTTCATGTACTTCTTCTTTTTTTTTTTTTTTACTTTGGAGATAGTCTTAGAACTTGTTTTATTTAGTAACTTAAGTTTATAGTTTTGGGAGTACTTTGCTAAGATTTGTTACCAGTTTTAACACACACAGGATTATTACTGGGCCTATATTATGGTTCATTTTTCACAGACAGATTTGTTGGTTTAGGACAGTGATGGCTACCAGGCCAATGGTGAGATAAGTAGGTTTATGTTGATTTTGAAATGAGTTTCCTAGGTATAGTCCAGTCACAGTGAAGCTTTGAAATAAACACTGCGTGGAGTTATTTTGGGTTTTTTTTTGCTGCTCCGCAGGGCATCTTAGTTCCCTGACCAGGGGTCAAACCCATGCTCCCTATACTGGAAGCACAGAGTCTTAACCACCAGAACACCAGGGAAGCCCTGACACAAGGGTTTTTGACTTAGTGAAATTTACATTTTTCCTAAAGAGTAATGTAGTGACTGAGACATCAGTAACATGTTTTGAGGTCAGGTGATTGATATTCTATAGCCTGCCAGGCAGAATTGAAGTGGGCCAAAGTACATGTCCGTAGTTACGAGTTGTTAGCATCTAACAGTGACATGGCTAACATCCTTGTGTGAAAAATTATATGTGGGAGATAGCCAGCAAGGGGATAGATAGGGGCTTCTTTTATCCAGCTCAGCACACGCTGTACCCAGTGCTGTTCACTGGTGGAGGTGGGTATATCTTAGGTTTGCTTGGCTCTGGTCTTTCTCCCACCGATTATCATCTCTATGATCCATGGCCCTTGGAGGGAGATAAAGATGTTTAGGAGACTATTCCTCATTGCTGAGCCATGATCCTTTATTAGTCTGTTTTCATCATGACAAGGCAGGTTATTTTTAGATCCATCATTGCCATCGTGAGGACTTTGACATCTCAGTAGAATCTTCAGTCTCGGTTAACTTTCCCAGAGTTTTCCTGGGGCACATTCTGGGCCAGTGCAGTGGGTGTTGGAATGGAGTAACGTTTTCTCTCTCAGCATCTGGCTTGGCTGTGTGGCTCCCTGAGCAGCCTGGTACAGGAGAATCACAGAACCTCATTCCTTTGGTATTAATAGGTACTTAACTTGGGGCTCCCTGATAGCCTCACAAGGCTTCCGGGGCTCACCAATGCTTTTGAGGTGGTCAGTCTCTCTTTTCATATGAAAGGATCTTAGAAACTTCAGAGACCTCTTATCCCTCCTCTTTGCAGCTAATAAGAGTTGTTGTAGACCGGGCTTCCCTGGTAGCTCAGCTGGTAAAGAATCCACCTGCAATGCAGATGACCATAGTTCTATTCCTCGGTTGGGAAGATCGCCTGGAGAAGGGAACGGCTACCCACTCCAGTATTCTTGCCTGGAGAATTCCATGGACAGAGGAGCCTGGCAGGCTACAGTCCATGGGGTTACAGAGTCAGACACGACTGAGTGACTTTCACTGTTGGTTGCTAAAGATGCTGCTCTCTGGTAATTTCTGTCAAGGAGAGGCATAGCTCAACTCCATTTTCCTTCTGTACCAGTGGGGAAAAAGGTTAAGATTAAAGAGACTTGAGAATATGGAAGGAATCGAGGAATGCCATCCATAGGCCTTATTGTTACTATTATTTTAAAGCAATTAAAAAAAATTGTGAAATACAAGGTGTTACCTTGGGGTTACCACCTGGTTTCAAAGTGGATTCCTTTTCAGTCATCACCTGTTGCTTACCAAGCCGGATCCACATCTCAGATCACAATTTAAGGGGTAGATTTTCCCAGGGAAAGGAAATTCCCAAGCAATAGAAGAGGAGGCACTGGTCTTATCCTCCCGTTGTCCCCATGGGGAGGGCCTGTCTCTGCTGGTATCCCCCACCTCCCCCCCATACCCTCCTCCTCCTCCCAAGGCCCTCTCTTTTTATCACGCAGCTAAGGGAGCAAACTTACTAGTGAGATACACAAACTGCCTGGATACTAGACAATCTGTGTTTGGGTGCCAGCTTTCTGTAGAAGTTGTCTCAGAATGCCAGCTGCCTAACACCTGAAAACTCAGGGGCCTATGGGATGATATACCTGGAGGAGGCAATTGAGGGTCCTGTGGGAAGTTGAGCTTGGGTCCTTTGCATTTTAGTTTACAATTTAGGGTCAGTTTTTAAGTTACACATGTGCTCATGCACACACACACATGCCTGCTGGAATTTTGATTGGAATTGCATTGAATCTATAAAACATTGAGGAGAATTTACTTTTTATAATATTGTTTTATCCATGTTATGGTATATCTATTTATTTAGGTCTTTGAGGTTTCTCTGAACTTTTACAGTTTTTCCCATAGAGATTTTACATATGTTTCATTGAATTTGTTCTTAGATACTTGTTTTTTTATGTACTGATGTTTTAAATATTCATTTTTTCCTTTATTGCTGCTGTCGTCATATAGAAATCACTTTATTTCTGCATGTTGATGTTCAATTCAGAATTATGTTAGACTCTTACTAATTCTGATGTTTTATCTGTAAACATTCTGCTCCTTTCTTTTCAATCCTGTACATTTCATGTCTTTTTCTTGCTCTACCCTACTGACTAGGAACTCCAATGTAATGTTGAATAGAAGTGGTGATAGTACTCATCTCATTTTGATCCTGATTTCAAAGGGAAGTTCTCTTCCTGTCAGTATTTGCTGTATATATAGTATTTGAAGTATAGTAAATTTGGAGGTAAATGTTCTTTATTAGGTTAAAGGAAGTGTCTTCTCTTTTTAGTGACTAAGAATTTTTAGTCATGGAAAGTTGTTAAAATATATCAAGAGCTCTTTGTCCATCTCCTGAGGGAAACACTTTTTTTCCCTGTATTATTCTAACATTGTTTTTTAATTATTTATGAGGATACTTGCTAAAGCAGTAAAGTCATCTCAGTCCCATCTATTTTATTGCACATGACTTTTGCAGGAAATAAAAGGCCATAAAAATATTGTTCTTTCTCGTATGTCTTATCTTCACATGAGTTCTATACAGTGTTTTGCTGTGGCTGCACATTTCTTTTACAGGTTGTAAAACTGTTTTATTTTTAGTTGCTCTATGACATCAGGAAATTGCTATCCATATCTCCTAAGGCTTTTGAAAAGTGATGATCCAAGGAACCCAAATCTCACTCTACTAGCCGTATAATGTCAGCAGGTATCTTCCAACAGGTGGCTTTCTTTCAGTGGGATTTCAGGCTCACCTTTGCCCTCAGTGTAGAGCAGCTGCTAATCCAGGCGTAGCTTCTGTTGATAGAAGAAAATGGTCTTTTTACTCAGATAAGTAAAGGATCTATCAAAAGACAATAAGAATGTCACCTTTAATGCCATCCTTCTTAATTGAAGAGTCTGTCCACCTCAAGTCAGGATTCCCCTCAGATGGTTTTACACTGTGCATTGAGTCGTCACGGGGAGCTGCCCCATTCCTCTATGCAGTGGTGGCTGGAGCAGGAGGCCTGTGTAAGGACCAGAAATGACTGAATTCCTGCGGTCCTAGGAGTTGTTTTTCTTCCTAATCTTGAGATTTCTTTCTCAGCTTCTAAGTTATTTTTGTCAGTGTCCTGTTTTTATTACTGTGGCTCTCTTCACCTCTTCTCTCACCCTTTCTTCCTGTATTAAAGAAAGTGTAATCCATTCCATTTCTAGAACTAAGTTCTCTTCCTGTCCCTAATATGCATCATAAATCTCACTTGTTCAGCTCATCTCTGAGATGTCTTTATTTGCTCTTTCTTCTGTAACTGCAAATTTCCCCAGATTGCCCCAGTCTCCCACAGAATACAGCTCTCCCATGCTTCTGCTGCTCCTTCTAGCTGTCATTTCATTTCCATCATTTCATTGAAGGTAAACTTCTTCAGTACGCAGTCTTGCATTTCTACTTTATCTGTTCTTTTTCTGGAGCCTATAGCCTGGTTCTCACTTCTACCCAGAATTCATTGATTATTTCCTAAATCCATTTGCCAGTCATCACCTTCTGTAATGTTTCTGCAGCATTTGATGCTGTTGATCATTCCATGGAGCACTGCCTTAATCCTTTTCCTGCCTTAGTTTCTGTCACATAGCTCTCCTGGTTTTTCTCTTATCTCTTCCCACCTTCTACCAGTAAATTACGATGTCAGTCCTCTCTCGCTTTACTCATTTCCTTCTCATGCTTCCCTCTTAGGTCCCAGTTGCTCAAAGACATTTCTTTCTCATTTCATTCTAGTGTGTTGTTTCTTCTTGCCACTTCTTATCTGTAGCCAGGTTCAACATGTGTCTCCTGAAAACTGTTTCTTCCCTTAGCTTCCCTTTTTTGGTGGCAGTACCGGTATTCTGTGTCAGGTACATGCAAAACCTTTCCTCCTCCTTTCGTGCCCCCAACAGCCAGCCAGTCACTAAATCCTGTGCTTCTTTCCATAGGGTCCTTCTTATATCTTGTTCTTAGATTCACTGATTATTAACATTTGTCACACTTGTATTTGTATTAATCTCTCTCTAGATGTATACGTTTTTTCCCTGAACCATTTGAGAGTTGCTGACATCGTAACTTTTCAACCCAAAGTACTTCAGCAGACATCTCTTAAGGACAAGGACGGCATGTTATATAATACGTTGTGTATAATTCTCTAACATACTTAATTACAGCATAATTAATTATTAACCACAACATAATTAACTCTCAGGAAATTTAACATTAATAAATACTGTTATCCAATATATAGTTTATGTTTAATTTTCCACATTTGTTCCACTAATGTCCTTTATGTGTATGTATATTTTATGATCCTAGTTTCAGTTGAGTCAAGCACTGCCTTTAGCTATGGTAGCTCTTGATTTCAGTTGTGTCTGTCAGATTTTCTAACTGTGTTTTCTCTTATTGTTGGTCCTACACACTGGAATTAGATTCATTTTCTTTCTTTTTTTTTTTCTTAGATGTTTTCAGTTCATTTATTTATTTTTATTTATTCATTCATTCATTTTTTTGTGCCATGTGGGGTCTTAGTTCCATAATGAGGGATTGAACCAGTGCCTCTTGCAGTGGAAAGCATGGAGTCATAACCACTGGACCGACAGGAAGTCTCCTAGATTCATTCTCCAAACACTTTAAACAAGCTCCCTTGATCACAAACCTTTTTTGGTCCCCCATTGTCAAGCTTTGACACCGTGGCCGGGCATGCAAGGTTCTCCACCATTTGTCCCTGTTCTATCTTGTCCTCACTTACCATTACTTCTAGCCAGATACCTTCTGCTCTAGCCAGACTGAATCAGTCTTTATGTCTTTGTAATTCCTGCTCCAGAGCCTCTGCCTGAATTGCCTTTCAACATCTTAAACAACTGAATCCAGCTTGTCTTTTAAGCTCAGCTCAAGTCCTACCACCCTAAAGATTGTCCTGGTTACTCTGACCCGTTGTCATCCCTGTGAACAATACGTAGTGCTATTTCTGATTTGTGTACCTTAGTTTATGTAAGTTTGTATGTTTTTCCTTCTTCATTAGACTGTTCTTTTCTTTGTGTTTGCCCTTTTCTCCCTCACTGGATCTAGCGTGGCCCCTTTCACTGTGGGAGTGTCTCCAGGTGTATATCAATAAAGAGTTCTCATGCCTCTAGCCTCACAAATTTCTTCATGACTTAAAGTGCTGCAGGTTGGAGTCAAGTTTGTTTTCATAACCTCTGGCATAGTCCCCAGCTCTCTAGACTGTGCCATTTGGAGCTTATCTTGCCTGGGGCAGTTGGTTCCCTTCCACTTTCAGAAATCCCACCAAGTACATCCTGGCTGAAGTGGGAATTGGCGTTGATCTTGGTGAATTGAGTTTTGTTCAAAGAAAGTCATGTGAGTAGCCTCCTATTCTGTTCTACTGGTGTCTTAGCAGCAAAGCTGGAACTCAGTTGTGCTTTCACAGTTTTGGTCATCAGAGTCATCATTTAGTGGCTGTGTCAAGGGAGGGCATCTGGTTTTTATAGATTTCAGTCTGCAATGGGCTGTCTCAGGAGATTTGGAACATATGTTTTGGGGCAGGTCTGAACCCAAGAAACCTTGTAGTATAGAATTTAAAATCTCTGCTAAGTATAGGCTGCTGAAATGGGAAAATGCTGACGGCTCAAAATTGAAATGAACTGTTGAGCCTTAAGATGAAAGGATTGTAGATAGTAATAATGCATGGTGCTCCTTAAATGTCCCTTCTGAAAACAGATGCTGTGATAAGAAAGCTCATTAATGCTCTCTACACCAGTGACATTTGAAGGAGATATCCTGATTTCTGTCTCAAAAACTGGAGGAAGAATAAAGGACACACGTTTTGTGTGGTTTCAGTGAGGAAGGAGGGGCTGTTTGGGCCCAAAAGGACAAGATATTCTGTTTGAGTTTCAGTTCTTATGTAGGGTGGTAGTTGGCATATCTGGCTACCTGTGTTTCTGTTTCTGAATGGTCCCAAGAGAGTGGAGGGGAGCTGAGGCCTGTCTTTTGTCCCATTGCATTCCCAGGCCCTGATGCTTGAGAGAGAATTTTGTGGCAGAATATTTTTCAGAGGCCAGTATCTCTTTCCATCAGGACAACTCAGAGATTAGCAATAATGATTTCTTAAATTTCTAACATTGCTATACTTGGTTTAAAAAAAAAAAAAGGAAAGAAAAGCTTAGTTCAGTTCAGTTCAGTCGCTCATTCATGTCCAACTGTTTGTGACCGCATGAATTGCAGCATGCCAGGCCTCCCTGTCCATCACCAACTCCCGGAGTTCACTCAAACTCACATCCATTGAGTTGGTGATGCCATCCAGCCATCTCATCCTCTGTTGTCCCCCTCTCCTTCTGCCCCCAATCCCTCCCAGCATCAGGGTCTTTTCCAATGAGTCAACTCTTTGCATGAGGTGGCCAAAGTACTGGAGTTTCAGCTTTAGCATCATTCCTTCCAAAGAAATCCCAGGGCTGATCTCCTTCAGAATGGACTGGTTGGATCTCCTTGCAGTCCAAGGGACTCTCAAGAGTCTTCTCCAACACCACAGTTCAAAAGCATCAATTCTTCAGCGCTCAGCTTTCTTCACAGTCCAACTCTCACATCCATACATGACCGCAGGAAAAACCATAGCCTTGACTAGACGGACCTTTGTTGACAAAGTAATGTCTCTGCTTTTGAATATGCTATCTAGGTTGGTCATAACTTTCCTTCCAAGGAGTAAGCGTCTTTTAATTTCATGGCTGCAGTCACCATCTGCAGTGATTTTGGAGTCCCCAAAAATAAAGTCTGACACTGTTTCCCCATCTATTTCCCATGAAGTGATGGGACCAGATGCCATGATCTTCGTTTTCTGAATGTTGAGCTTTAGGCCAACTTTTTCACTCTCCTCTTTCACTTTCATCAAGAGGCTTTTGAGTTCCTCTTCACATTCTGCCATAAGGGTGGTGTCATCTGCATATCTGAGGTTATTGATAGACTGCTCCAAACTACACTTAACATTGGGTACAGTACACACTATCACTTTACTTACTTGAACTTTGCACTGCCTCAGCGTGCAGTGTCATTGATTCCCACTTGAAATCGCAGAGAACCCTTTTGGTTTGTTTAATTGTTCCTTATTGCCGGTTAAGGGCATTAGGATGACAGTGTACACAAAACAGCCAGATTTGACCTTTAGAGCTATCTGTTTGTATCCGGCCTTTTCAGTAAAACCAGTGTTTGATAAGATTGTAGTTAGAGCAGAGCGTATTACCGATGATGTTACTTGGTTGTGTTGCTGCTGCTGCTGCTAAGTCGTTTCAGTTGTATCCGACTCTGTGCGACCCCATAGATGGCAGCCCACCAGGCTCCCCCGTCCCTGGGATTCTCCAGGCAAGAACACTGGAGTGGGTTGCCATTTCCTTCTCCAATGCATGAAAGTGGAAAGTGAAAGTGAAGTCGCTCGGTCGTGTCCGACTCTTAGCGACCCCGTGGACTGTAGCCCCCCAGGCTCCTCCGTCCATGGGATTTTCCAGGCAAGAGTACTGGAGTGGGGTGCCATTGCCTTCTCCAGGTTGTGTTGCAGGTAAATTGTATATCCCTTTGATGGCTAATGTGTAGGTGCCCTAGAAGTTTGGAACAGAGATTTAGTTGTGTTGTTCTTGCTGTTATCCTTTAGGATACACAAGAGGATTGGCCTGCTCTGAGATAAAAAGCAGAATTTCTTGATCCCTAGTTGAGAACCCTTTTTCAGACTTGATGTTTGTATCAGTCTAGGTAGACTTGGTCACGTGAGCTGTGTGTGCTAAGTTGCTTCAGTTGTGTTCAACTCTTTGTGACCCTGTGGATTGTAGCCTTCCAGGCTCCTCTGTCCATGGGATTCTTCAGGCAAGAATACTGGAGTGGGTTACCATTTCCTTCTCCAGGGGATCTCCCCAACCAAGGAATCGAACCCATGTCTCCTGGGGCTCCTGCATTGCAGGTGAATCCTTTGCTGCTGAGCCACTGACTTTAATTTTCAATAGCTTACAGCAGAAAGGCTCACTTCTCACTCATGCTGTGTGGCCATTGTAGTGTCTCTGCCACTGTAGTCACTCGGGCCCAGGCTGATGGAAATCTTCATCAACGTGCACTTCCACCTGGGCACTTGATGTGTTGGCTCTTAAAGTGGCATATCTATCACACTCACATTTCATTGGCTAAAGGCAGGTCACACGGCCACGCTTAAAGACCTGGGGAAGTGCATTCCTACCCGTGTGCCCAAGACGGGGGAGAACCTGAAATAGTTTTGAATATACTAATGACTACTACAGGGTTTTTTTGTTGTTGTTGTCTTCATTTATTTTCTTAGGGGAAAAATAAATCTGACATTTGCTTCAGTATCACTTTATAGGTGAAAACAGAAATTTTTAGTATCAGAAAAATAGAGGAACACACTTGTAAGAAGGAAACATCATTGACTCTTAGTAAAAGGCATCTAGTGTAGCCACTTTTCACTTTCTCTAATGAAATACTTGGTATTTTTCTCTTCTATAGTTCTCCAATGAATTTCAGGTGACTTACCAAATTAAAATTCCCTAATAGAATAAACTGCTTCCATATCTGCAAATGCTATAAGATATGATGTGTAAAAATTTACTGAATTTGTTGATTTCTGTTTCCAAAACCAGAATTTTAGGAGACCAAATGGTAGGAACAAAGGTTAAAGGTATGGCAGGGGATAAGGAGGCATGGGAACATTGCGGGTGAAGACCACTGGGACTGGGAACTTGGCATCAACTCCGGCTAGTCAGAGGGTCTGCCAGCAGGGGCACTAGTGGCGTTCTGGTGCAGTGCAGTTTCTCACTGAATTGCTGATATCCTTGATCCCCTCTGCTGAATGCCAGTGGGGCCTCTGCCTGATACATTTCCAGATGCCCTCTGGGATGGGAACAATGCTGCCCTAGATGAAGAGCAGTGAGTAAGAGTATGGAGTTGGTCAGAGAGAAGTTTGAAGAAGTAGTTGATGATCAGATTGTGGAGGGCCTTGACCCTTGAATTTCTTGAGTCCAGTGTACACTCCCCATTGCCCTTCTTGTTAAGCACTTTTGATATTTCCTCATTCTTAAACTATTCTTTGTTTCTAGTTTCCATGGTTCCCATTCACCTGATGTTTTTCTACCTTTCTGGCTGTTTGATCTGGCACTTTGAGCTTCTTACCTCTTAAATGATCTCTCTTTTCTTTTAGACATTCACTTCTTAGGACATCTCACACAGTCCCATGATTTCAGTTATCTTTCTGCTGGTGGTTCCTAAAGTACCATCTGAACTCACTTCACACTCAGTTATGTCCAAAATAGAATCTCTAGCCCCTTCCATTTCCAGACTGACAGTTCTGGAAAAGTTTTTAGGGAAACCTTTCTTGGCATTCCCCTTCCTGCCCGTAGACTGAAATAGGTGTGTGCATGTGTGTGCTCAGTTGCTTCAATCGTGTCTGACTCTGTGACCCTATGAACCGTAGCCCACAAGGCTCCTCTCTCCATGGTATTCTCCAGGCAGAAATACTGGAGTGGGTTCGCCATGCTCTCCCCCAGGAAATTTCCCGACCCGGGGATCAAGCCCTTGTCTCTTACGTCTCCTGCATTGGCAGACGGGTTCTTTACACTAGCGCTGCCATTTCCCCAGCACCCTCAACTGCTTTTGCCGTGACATTTAACACCGTGTATTGTTTTTGCTTACTTGCCTGGTTGAGAGCACACACCCTGTGTGTGTTGGGACCTGATTCCTGGCTCTGCCACTTAAGAACTGTATGGCTTGTGCCTTTGGAACTTATATGTAGACAGGAACTCGTGATAGCACCTAGCTTTTATGGTGGATAGCAGCTGGCTTATATGGAGCATTAAATGTACAGCAGGTACTTAGAACAAGGCGTGTACATAGTAAGTATTTTATTCTTTTGTTTGTTGCCCATCCCCACTTCAAGATACTGTTAAGGTAAGGACCAGACTGTCTTGTTCACCCCCCTGTATTTCCAGATAATAGCACAATACTTGACACGTACTGCTTATTTATTGTTGACTTCATTTGTCCGTCTGCTAATAGGGAAATAGTTAATCAAACTTTCGTTTTCTCATGAACCTTTTATCTACTAGAGAGAGAGAGACAATAAATGTTAGGTGGTGATAAGTTCAGGGGAGAAAATAAGCATGCTGAGGAGTGGGTTGGTAAGGCTTGATGTTTTATACAAGGTGCTTAGGGAAGGCATCACTGATACAGTGGCATTTGAGCAAAAACCAGCAGAAAGTAAGAGAAGTCAGAGATAGGTTCTTCCCTGGGGAATTCCAGGTCAGTGGATCCAGTCCAGAGACCTTGGGGCCAGTATACCTGAGTGGAAGTGAGAAAGGGGGAAAGTAGCAGGAGATGAGGGAGGGATGGGGAAAGTGGGGCAGGTAGGTCATCGTAGGTTATTGTTACAAAAGAGATTGACATGACTCCCTGCCTCTGGAGAGGGCAGCTGGGTAAGTGTGGGGACTCACTTTTCCAAAATGTTGGGCCATGTGCATTTTTTGCCGGTTTATCACCCTGGGGCTTTAGGCCCAGTGCACTGAAGAGAACAGTCCTCTCTCGGTTCAGGCTTTATTGCCTAGGACAGCCAAGAGTTTAGATTGCTCTCTGCTGCTCTGAGACAAAGTCTGAGCTTGAAGCCAGATAAGTTGATAGGTTGTCTGCAGATGACCCCTTTCCCCTAGCCTAGGAACTGTGATTAACTCCAGAGGATGAGTGGGGAGGGCTAGTGAGTGTGCACAGCAGCAGTCATGGCCCTGAGTACACCTCAGGACCCAGTTATGAGTCTGAAAGATCGCTCCTGATTGGGGAAAACAATACACTACATCTTGGTCCTTGATAAATCTTTGTGGCTTTATCTGCGTATGACCTCAAAAATTAAAGTCCACATTCTGTAGAGAATAAGTTGGTCTATTTCTGAAGGTAGCCAAGTCTGCACCACGAGACATTTTAAGTAGCTTAGGGGTGGAGGGAAGCCCAGGCCCGTCCACCTGAGGTTTAACTCCAGACAGCCCTGAAGGGAGGTCACCCTGTCATAGCCTGGAGCCAAGCACTTGCTGTTTTTTAGCCCAGTCGCTACGCGAGTACTGCCTTTTAGATTTTCAGGATCCATGTATCTGAATTTACCCTACAGCAATCATGTTCATGTTGATTAGAGAAACCTCAGGAAAGGAGTGGACAGTTCCTTGCTGACTGCGCCCGACCCCTTGGCTTTTAAAGCTGCTGCTGCTTATCCTACTCACAGAGTGAGAGAAATGGGCACATTCTGCACAGGTCTGTCCCTGGCACCCTGCTGGCTTTCTCCTCATACCTTGACCCTTGGGCGCTCGTCTGCTTTGATGCAGACAGGGAACAGATCCGCCTCTTGTTCTGGCCCAGGCTGAAGGCCTGTGTTTCTGTGGGTGCTCAGTGCCTTCCGTCTTTATGAGCTGGCGCCACTTCCAGCCTCATGTACGCCCACAAGTCCACTCACTTTCTCCTCCCCCCTCACCTCCTTTCCTGCTCCCCTCCACCCACTTACCCACTGAGTCACTGTCTTCCCATTCTGCCAGTGTATAAATACCGTCTTTCTTCAGAGTATGAAATCTCAGGGATGCCTGCTTTGCTTTCTGTTTCCAAGTGGTGACAAAATGATACTGGTTCTTTCTTCAGGTCTGCTTCCGCCCACCTCTGCCTTTCCTTTCCCTTTCCTTTTCCTTGCCAGATAACTAACAGATCAGCTCTGGGTAACTACAGCAGCTAAGCCAGTCTTTCTCCCAACTGTTTTCACTTAGTCTAATCTTTCATAGAAACAGTTTCCCCATTTTCCCTTCGGTCTACATTCTTCCCTCTGGTCTCAAAGGATCTCTGGCTTGTGGATTCTCTCACTCCTGGGGCTCCCTCTGCATTAGAGCATGGACCCCCCAGGCCCATCGGGCACATCTTCCTGTTTTCCATATGTACTGTGATTCATTCCCACCTTTCTGCCTTTGCCCATGCCTTGTCGCCACCCTGAAACATCCTCATCTTCCCCCCAACAAGCTTTGGAGATTTCAGAACCCAGCTCAAGTTTTACATTTGATGAAGTCTTCTTTGAACTCCACTATTGTAGATCTCCAACCTATTTCTCTTCTTACTCATGCTTTAAAGTTTGTATTCCTAATTCTTTCCAGTAGGTTTTAAAGTCTTGGAATAATGTCAGTATGTCATTCTTTGTTGGTCATCTGAACAGGACAGGGCACTCAAATATAATCTATGGGTTGATTATTACGGTTGATTGATTGTCCAAATTTGGTGTGTTTTCAATTTTCAAAGCACTTTTCAGATATAATGTCTGATTCACACAGCTAAAGGCTTGTTTTTAAAAACTGGTTTCTAATTAGACCTCCACTTTCAAGATTATGACCTATGTGTGCCCACTGGTTTCAGGGCATACATCAGCTTAACTTTGCCTTTGCTCCCTTGGGAGGTAACACGTGGTGGGCTCAGGAGGAGCCCTGTGTTCCTTGAATGGGATTCTGCCTGAAATGGCTTCGTGGGTTCTGGCTCTGACAGATTCTGTGTGACTTAGGCAGCCCTCTTGAAACCTTCTTGTACCTCAGGTTTTTTGGTTGTAAAACAGGGGTGACACCATCTTTACTTGACTCTTAGACCCCCCTTTTTTGGGTAATATTTATACTTTAGCATATCAAATCCAGTTTGCCTTACAGGCAGTGGCATTTCATAGTTCACTTGCGTTTCAACATTATCTTTTTTAGTGATACATAAAATAATGGTATGATTTATAATCAAAAACTCTTTGCTTTGATTAAATACATTAATATTCACCATTCATGGTTATTTTGAGGATTGAAGTTGGTGAGTAATTGCTTAGCTTAATAAATGATGACTTCTGTCTTTATTTTTATAGTTTTCCTACTGTTCTCTCTGCTTTCAGAATTACCCCCTTAAATCCATCCTTTACACACCTGCCTAATGACGTGTTACAGGTGTGTTGAGACTGACTGCCTCCCCTGTTTGAATTATTCAGTGGCTCTCTCCCCCCACAGCAGTGACTCTTCCTGGGAAGAGGTATGTGCCTCATTCCTTCCCCCACCGTCCTCAGAACCCTTGTGAATACTGAGTGACACTGGCTGCTAGAGAGAAGTGTGTTCTACAGGTGAAATTTGGTGAATGTAGGAAAAGAGCTGGGGACCACTGCCATAAGGATTGAACTAAGGCCCTTTAACATCAGCTGCAAAGACCTCCAAGACCTTCTTCAGCCTGCCTCTCGAGCCTCACCTCCTGCCATTTCCTCCTTGAACTCCGTGTTCCAGCAACACTGACTATTTATATAGCTTGCCTTTAGGGATGTTATAGCTTTGTAAATTTTTGACTCAGCATATAAAGGGCTAGAGAAGATGGGCAAGGTCCAGGGCCGTTCCAGGAGCAATGCTTTAGAAGGAACAGGAACTGTGGGGATGGGGATCATCTCCTCAGAGACAGGATTGTGGACCCAGGCATGGCATTTGGAACTTTTTCTTGATGGTCAAATAAATTGTGCTTCCCTTTCCTGACTGCCTGCCATTTGTTCAGATTAGAGAGAATGATAATAGTTCTCCGCATTTTATAGTCGAAGAAACCGAGTTTTAGAGCTGAGATGACTCAGTAAGTGGCAGAGGCAGAATTCAGACCCTGGACTCTGGTTTCAGAGCCTGTAGTCTCACAGCTATGCTACCTGTAGTGTCCTCTTCTGATTTAGCATTCTCAACGTGGTAAGAAATACATTAAGCTCATGTTTTGCTTTTTATGATTATTATTATTATTTTTATTTGGTTTCACTGCAGCTTAGTTGGAGCATGTGGGATATAGTTCCCTAACTAACCAGGGATCGAATCCGGGCCCTGTGCATTGTGCATGTGGAGTCTTACCCACTGGACCAGGATGTCCCTAAGTTCATGTTTTGTTAGTAGATAATCAGCCAGAGAGAGGATAAAATTGAGGAGAACAGGCCTGGACCATTTTTTTTTACCCAGTGTTGTACTTAGTGCATTTGGGACCAGTGTTACAAACAGGCAGGAAATGGCGGAGGATGAAACAGTAGACAATAAAGAAAAGGTCCTGCTAGAACATTTTTATAAATACTTTAGAGAGAACTCTGACTCATGATGGGAAGTTTTTTTAAAGGAAGGAATAATATGCAATGAGTATAATTTGCTAGTCAGCGATATAGATGTAACGGCACAAAACATGAAACCTGCGCTGAGGGACTCCCTGGTGGTCAAGTTTCACAGTCCGTGTTCCCACTACAGGGGCCATGGGCTCCATCCCTGCTCGGGGAACTAGGATTGCACATGCTGCACAGCCTGGCCAAGGGAAAAAAAGCAGAAAGCGAGTAATCCTATTTTAAAGAAGAAGAATCACTAGCAGAGCACACAGAATAGTTAATGAGTTACTGGGTAACTTTCTATTCCCCTGTCTGGATAGCTTCTCTTTCATTTACCAGTAAAGGCCCACCCTCATCCAGACTTCATAGCATTTTATACTTGGGTCATAGTACTTACCACTTCCTTTTATTATAGTTAATTCCATACATGCTTTATCTCCCCTACTTGACTATAAGCCCTTTGAGGACAGGGTCCAAATCTTATCTTTATTTCTTCCTTCTGGCTCTTAACATTCTGTGATGTTAAGCATATTTAAAAATAGACATTGTTACAGATCACGTTATTTTGGTGAAAACCAGTGATTACTTGAATCTAATACATTATCTCGTGTGTGTGTGTGTGTGTGTGTATACAGTGGACTCACATACAAATATTTAGTTTATACAAAGTCATCTCTAAACCATTTGGCAAAAAGAAAGAGAATAAAAATCGTAAATACAGAATGATTCCGCCCACAGTTCTCCTCCCTCAGTCTGTGTCTGGAGTGAGTGTGAGATGGAAGGTTTGAATCTTTGCCTCTGCCCTCATGTGCCTGTCACGTGCCTCCCATGAGCAACTTAGGGTCTCTGGAGTGATTTTAATGCTTAAAGATACAGTGCAGATTTTCAATCTGTGTAGTCCTTTAAGAAACCAACCACTTCATCTAGCACTTAACTGGAAAAAAGAAAAGAAAGGTCTGGGTTGGACCTTAGGTGATTTTAAGGGCTTTTGGCCATGTATGGTTTCCATCTTACTTCCTTAGAACTTGAACCTTATATAAGATGAGACTCCACTATTTTCTCATTTTTTTTTCATTGAAAATATGTGTGATCATGTGAGTAAAAGAGAATGAAAGGCAGGAAGTCAGGGGCTAAGTATTGAGTCTTCTGGAATTTCATGACAAGTCATCTGAAGAAAACTGTGGAAAAAGTCCAAAGACCAAGGAAGTTCATAAGGAGTTCAGGAGACACTAATAGCAAGGAAAAGAGAAAAACAGAACTTTATTAAACAGATTGCTTTGTTTACCTGTTTTCTTTAGCAGAGGATGCCACGTTTCTGGAAGGTGTTTTTATGCCCTCTTCCCCTTTTTCATTTCTTTTTAAAATGGATAATACGGGAACTAGAGACTGGCTCTGGGCAAAATGATTCAGACGGTTTTCCCTTCCCCTGTCAGTGAGGGTCCTCCTACCCATTGACCTGTTAAGAGCCACCACACCCGCTAACACAGACAAGGAGATGATGCATGCATACCCCATCTTACCTAGAATCTCTTCCTTCCTTACTCTCTGGAGGCGTTTCCTAGGAATTGATGAAACCAAACAGGCTTTGTGACTTGGGGTAGAAAAAATTATCAGCACTTAGCTTTTGTATAGTAGACTGTTTTATTAGTGATTAACAATTCTCTTTCAGAACTTGAGTGTTGCAGTATTGGCATCCTCCTGTTCCAGTGCAGCAGACTCTGTGACCATGCTTTCTTGTTTGATTAGTGTCTTACTGTCTTCTCTGTGGTGATCGTTGTTTTAAAAAAGATAGGAGAGTATGGCTAGCCAGTGGGGATGTGAGCACTTGTCTTTTGTGCATGGCAGGCTTCTGTCCTCCAGTGTGAAATACTTGAAGAGGATTGATTTGGTTGAGAGGTTTCTGTGGATATAAGTGAACTTGCAGCGTGGTATGTGTTAACGTCCCAGTAGTGTCCTGGAAGATCTTACCTCCCGCCTCTGCCTGTGGAGTTCCTCCAGAAGGGTTCCTGCCGTCCCCATATAGAACTGCATTTTACTGTAGGAACAGTGTTTCTCATGGTGCTTCGTTGTCACTGCACGGCTGCTCTGTGGTACCACGTCCTGAGTCAGCATTTGTCCTACTGGCATGAGAGCCTTGTTTATTATATCTGTAGAAAAATACATTGTTAAGTTTAATACTTAAACGTTTGGAATATGGCCCACAATCCCTGGAGACAGTATTTTTACTGGAGGAAAAAGAGTAATGTTTGTTACCAGGCTCCAGATCACTTTGCTTTTAGTGATTCCTGGAGGACCAAGGGAAGGAGAAGTGCCCACTCAACTGAGAAGGTATCTTGAGACTGAAAGACAAGGCGGGTGGCTCTATATAATCAGTGGATCAGTTTATTATTATAGGGTAACTTACTCACAGGGTGGGGTTAGGCAGACAGTGCTCCAGAAGCTTTTGTAGCTGCAGTCCACACAGCTGAGGGGCCACTGAGACAGTTTCATAGCTTACCTAGTGCAGGAGAAGGTGTATGCTTGGAAACAGTCATGCGTTCCTAAATCATGACTTATGAATGGGTTACTAGTCTCATGGGTGTTAAGCATAAGTGAGCAAAGGTCTTCATCATTGTTTGGGGACTAACAGAACATAGAGGCCACCTGGTTCTAATGATTATTAAACACTATCTATTACGTACAATTCCCAACAACAGAGAAGGGATTACCACACAGTACAGTCTTGGGAAGGGTCAGCAGAAGGACAGGAGGATCTGTGTGGGCTCACGATGGCATCAGTTACGCTAATGGCCATAGACAGTGGTGGCTTCTGTTCACCTGGAATTGGATTCAGGACGTTTTTTACTTCAGTGAGAAACATAACCAAGGATGAACTTTTGAAGATCCTAGAATCCTCTGTTCTTGGATAGGGTTGTTGAAAGTAACTTGCCTCCATTCCCTGCAGTTCCAGAGCTGTGTCCCCAAGGAGCACATCTGTCCTTGAAATGACACTTTTATTTTCCCCCTTAGATTGCATCAATCCTGACATGAAACAAGCAAGCTCATTTTAACCCGCTTTTACTTGTAGAGGTTAACTCCTCTATGTCCAGGCAGTAGAGGGTACTTTTCAGTGCCAGAGTGGGAAGCCAGGCCAACTCAGAAGGCCTGTGTCTCCTCAAAATCAGGACTTGTGAACCATATAAGCCCCTTTCATCCATTCAGCCAGATTTGTGAAGTACCGCTGTAACCACCACAGCGCTTGGCAGTGCAGACCCAGAGATGAATGTGACATAGACTCTGCCCTCAAGATCATGAACTCCTTATTGCAAAATTCAGACTTAAATTGAAGGAAGTAGGGAAAACCTCTAGACCATTCAGGTATGATCTAAATCAAATCCCTTATGATTATACAGTGGAAGTGACAAATAGATTCAAGGGATTATATCTGATAGACAGTGCCTGAAGAACTATGGACAGAGGTTCGTAACATTGTACAGAAAGCGGTGATCAAAACCATCCCCAAGAAGAAAAGCAAAAAGGCAAAATGGTTGTCTGAGGAGGCCTTACAGATAGTTGAGAAAAGAAGAGAAGTGAAAGGCAAAGGAGAAAAGGAAAGCTATATCTATCTGAATGCAGAGTTCCAAAGAATAGCAGGAGAGACAAGAAAACTTTCCTCAGTGATCAGTGCAAAGAAATAGAGGAAAGCAATAGAATGGGAAAGACTAGAGATCTTTTCAAGAAAATTGGAGATACCAAGGGAACATTTAATGCAAAGATAGGCACAATAAAGGACAGAAATGATATGAACCTAACAGAAGCAGAAGATATTAAGAAGAGGTGGCAAGAATACACAGAACTATACAAAACAGATCTTAATTACCCAGATAACCACAATGGTGTGATCACTGACCTAGAGCCAGACATCCTGGAGTGCAAAGTCAAGTGGGCTTTAGGAAGTATCACTATGAACAAAGCTAGTGGAGGTGATGAAATTCCAGTTGAGCTATTTCAAATCCTGAAAGATGATGCTGTGAAAGTGCTGCACTCAACATGCCAGCAAGTTTGGAAGACTCAGCATTGGCCACAGGACTGGAAAAGGTCAGTTTTTATTCCAGTCCCAAAGAAAGACAATGCCAAAGAATGTTCAAACTACCTCACAATTGCTCGCATTTCACACACTAGCAAAGTAATGCTCACAATTCTCCAAGCCAGGCTTCAACAGTACATGAACCATGAACTTCCAGATGTTCAAGCTGGATTTAGAAAAGGCAGAGGAACCAGAGATCAACTTACCAACATCCATTGGATCATAGAAAAAGCAAAAGAGTTCCAGAAAAACATCTACTTCTGCTTCACTGATTTTACTAAAGCCTTTGACTGTGTGGATCACAACAAACTGTGGAAAATTCTTACAGATGGGAATACCAGACCACCTGACCTGCCTTCTGAGAAATCTGTATGCAGGTCAAAAAGCAATAGTTAGAACTGGACATGGAACAACAGATTGGTTCCAGATTGGGAAAGGAATACGTCAAGGCTACATATTGTCACCTTTTTTATTTAACTTACATGCAGAGTACATCATGCGAAATACCAGACTGGATGAAACACAAGCTGGAATCAAGATTGCAGGGAGAAATATCAGTAACCTCAGATATGCAGATGATATATCTGTGACCCTTATGGCAGAAAGTGAAGAGGAAGTAAAGAACCTCTTGATGAAAGTAAAAGAGGAGAGTGAAAAAGCTGGCTTAAAACTCAGCATTCAGAAAACTAAGATCATGGTGTCTGGTCCCATCACTTTATGGCAAATAGATGGAGAAACAATGAAAAGAAGAAACAGTGACAGACTTTATTTTCTTGGGCTCCAGAATCACTGCATATGGTGACTGCAGCCATGAAATTAAGACACTTCAAAGAAAAGCTATGACCAACCTAGATAGCACATTAAAAAGCAGAGACATTACTTTGCCAACAAAGGTCCGTCTAGTCAAAGCTATGGTTTTTTTCAGTAGTCATGTATGGTTGTGAGAGTTGGACCATAAATAAAGCTGAGCACCAAAGAATTGATGCTTTTGAACTGTGGTATTGGAGAAGACCCTTGAGAGTCCCTTGGACTGCGAGCAGATCAAACCAGTCAGTCCTAAAGGAAATCAACCCAGAATATTCATTGGAAAGACTGATGCTGAAGCTCCAATACTTCAGCCCCCTGATGTGAAGCACTGACTCACGGAAAAGACGCTGATGCTGGAAAAATTGAAGGCAGGAGGAGAAGGGGATGACAGAGGATGAGATGGTTGGATGGCATCACTGATCGATGGACATGAGTTTGAGTAAGCTCTGGGAGTTCGTGATGGACAGGGAGGCCTGGCGTGCTGCAGTCCATGGGGTTGTAAAGAATGGGCACAACTGAGCGACTGAACTGAACTGAAGGTCTCCCTTCAAGGAGAAGAACAGACAAGTGAAAAATATGACAGTGCACTGAGCTGAGTGCCTCGGGCGAGATGCATACTGGACACAGCAGTATCACTGAGAAGAGGTGATTGCCTCAGCCCGGAGAGGTCTTCAGTCTTTCTTGAATTTACTTCACCAAAGTCTTGGGTGTTATCACCTCAAATCTTGGAAGGCTCCTTTTGCAATCTCTGATTTTTATAGAACTGCTTAAGAAGATCAGCATGAAGAATAGTGGAAGGTAGTGAGGGTTAGGATTAGCAGTTCTCAGCAGAGTCGGCAGCACCATAAGCCCTTGTTCCAATTAGAGAAGTGCTTTCTTTCCATCAGGAAGTCCCAGCAGGTTAGACAGTCATTTAACTCTCCTTTAATACCTCCCAGGGCTGTTTTCCCCTTTCTATGCATTTTCACAGTGCAACTGCTTACCAAGCCTTTGTTGGCACAGAACCTCTGATTCAGGTCCTTCAGAACAGAAGAATCACACCTTCCAGGAGTCCCAAAGCTATACCTAAGCACTAGTGAATGCTCAGCATGCACCAGATTTATTCTTCTTATTTTCTATATCAGTAAACTGGGTCACAGGAAAACTTCTGAGAGAGCCCAGGGTACAAACTTACATTCAGGTCAGGACCTTCATCTTGCCTCTAGGGAATGAGACGGAGAAGGCCTCAAACAGTTAGCTTATACAGACAGAAAAGAATAGAGGGGGCCACACTGGATGCCCAGCGGGACCAGTTATAGAAGCAGGTGCCTCCTCTGGAGGGAGGGTGATGTGACAGCTTCCTGGAAAAGAAAAATGGGAGACAGATGTCCACGTGTGGGGGGAGGGGAGAGGGAAATAGTCTTGATAACAGGTTAGATTGCTTTTCAGAGCTATACACCTCTTGACTTCTAGTCATTCCTGCTTTTTGACTGTTGTGAGGGGACTCTCGAAGAAGTCTGCTTTCTTCTGTTCTTGTGCCCCCTCCCTGATCAGGTTTTGGATTTCTTCTTCCTCTACCTCCCTTTGTTGATTTGATCTTTAACTCTCAGTGTTCTCTGAGAGTTCTCTGAGATGCTTCTGGCATCCTCAAGTTCAGTCCATCAGTCAGCTCGTGTCGTTTGTCAGAACCATTCTTTATGATTTGTTACCTATAGTTTTTTAGGTACATGAGTTTGGTGCTGATTCTCCACTGTCTTCTCCCCACATTCATGCTTGGCAACCTCCAACTTTCTCAAGGCTCCTCTGTCTCCACTCAGAGAAAGCTCACCCACTTTCCATGGTTCGCTGCAGGTTCAGTGAAAGAAGGTCTTCACCGACTTGTCAGGTTAACCTGGGCATCTCGTGCGCTAATCCCCCGTGGCTCATCCTTGACTCGTTAACACCACATGAGTCACTGTGGTTACCAAAGGTCAGTTGTGATAGCTCCAGACCTGTTGATGCCAGTTATATTGGTATTGTGGGTAAGTCATTTATCATAATTAATAATACACAGATAAACCATACGTGAGAAAAGAGATTTGTTCTATAAAACTTATCTTGCTTTGGAAAGGCAAGATACTTAAAAGAGGAATGAAGTTGAAGTTGGTTTGGGCAGGATAACTAAAGGAGACCAGAGCAGGAGGACTCCTAAAGTCTAGAAAAATTCCGTACTTCCTGTTTCACAGAAATCTGAGTCCTCCCTCTCCTTTAGAGAAACTGGAAATTGTAGATGATACATTATGAGTGAAGTGTATACAAGAGAAATTGCATAGACGTTGTTTAGTTGCTAAGTCGTGTCAGACTCTTTGTGACCCCCATGGACTGTGGCCCACCAGGCTCCTCTGTCCATGGGATTTCCCAGGCAAGAACACTGGAGTGCATTGCCATTTCCTTCTCCAGAGGGAGCTTCCCAACCTGGAGGTTGAACCCGTGTTCCCTGCATTGGTAGATGGCTTCTTTACTACTGAGCCGGCAGGGAAGCCCCCACTGATGTCTAACCGGTAGAAAAGAGCCTGTGGGCTCTACACCAAAAGTTTGGTGGCTCTCAGAGTAGTGTCTGTAGTAGATGGTTGTAGTAGAAGCTTGGACTTTGAGGGAAAAGTCACAGTCAAAGTCAAAATAACTATCTTTATTACATGAGTTGTTGGTTTTAAATGCTCTTCATTGGGGTAGAGAAATCAGTGTTACTAATCTGCTGCCTCCCTCTTTTCCCCCCATCTTCCTAATTCTACTAGCTCTCGTTTTTCTGCATTGTCAAAGCATATAGCATTGACATTCTCTTGTCACTCTAACCCCACTTATCTTAGTCCTACCAGTAAGGAATCAGTGCTCACTGCCAGTCTTTTTGCCACGGTTTTTCCAGTCACCTCTTGGTTGGCAGAGTTTTTTCTTCAAAACAGAGGAATTTCTCTTCTGTTACTCTTAATTGACGGTCACCTAGGTGTAAAATTCTTGAGGTTACCTTTTCTTTCCTTGGGAATTTTTGTAAATACTGCTCCTTTTTCTGCCAACATTGAATTTTACTGTGGGAATTTTCAAGCTTGTGTCCCTCTTTTAAGTGATTTGATCATTTCACCTGCTTGTGGAAATTGAGAAACCTTACCTTCAAGGTCTGTCTCAGCACTGACTGTTCTGGGTCAGTTTTTCCCTGGAATGCAATGTGCATTTTCGGGAACATCTTGAATTACATTTTTGCATCATCTTTATGAGCTGAAGGAGAAGGCAATGGCACCCCACTCCAGTACCCTTGCCTGGAAAATCCCATGGATGGAGGAGCCTGGTAGGCTGCAGTCCATGGGGTCGCTAAGAGTTGGATACGACTGAGTGACTTCACTTTCACTTTCATGCATTGGAGAAGGAAATGGCAACCCACTCCAGTGTTCTTGCCTGGAGAATCCCAGGGACGGGGGAGCCTGGTGGGCTGCCATCTATGGGGTCGCACAGAGTCGGACATGACTGAAGCGACTTAGCAGTAGCAGCAGCAGTTATGAGCTGAGTCTTTACATCCCTCTTCTGTTCCATGTTACAGGTCTCTTTTACATTATGTTTTATCTCCTTGGCTGTCTTCTGTAACTTATTTTCTCCCTATTGCTGTTAATTCTTCTTTTTGTCTGGTTCCTTTTATTTGCTTTTTAAAAATTTCTCTCCTTTTTGCTCCTTCCTGTGTTTTTAGCAGTGTCTCTTCTCCCTTTTCTTCCTTCCAGATTCTTCTTCATTTCTCTGTGTTTTTTTTTCCTTCCATTTATGTCTTCTCTTCTTGTCTCCATTTCTCCCATATAAGCTCTTACACTTTGGCTTTGAGCTCTTGCTTCATAGTTTTCTTTTTTCAATTCTGTAAAATATTTTGTTGCATTTTATGTGCTCTATGACAGCATTTTTCTGACATGTAGTCTTAGTCTGCCCTTTGGTTTTCTTGTATCTTTCCTAATTTTTTTCTTGTTGTATCTTTATATAGATCCCATGCAGATTTCATTTTTATAACTCATCTTTAAATAGGTGGGTTTTTCAGGGACCAGCTATTTGCAGGATGCTGTTTAGGGGAAGTACCAAGTCTGTGTTCCAGGCTGACTGCAGTTGTTCTCATGATTTCAGGTTCCAGCCGAGTTTCTTTACTTTTATTTCTACCCAGCCAAGAGAAGTGGACATCTGTGATTTTTCTACCATGCAAAGACTGCCCTCTCTGCTCCACAGAGACCAGCTCTGTGAGGCAAAATAGAGCTCATTTGGATGATTTCTCATTTAGCCCCAACTTCAGGTCCAAGGAAGCGCTTATCTTCCAAAAATCAGGAAACTATTGGGTCACAGAGGGTGTGTCCCTCACCTACAAGAAGCATGTTTTGCAGGCCTTCCTGAGCTCTCCAGCTCCCATGCCCTCTGTCTGTAGCATCCTTTCTTTTCAAAAGGAAAGGAGCCCTTGCTTGGGCTCCCTGCTTTTGACAGCTTTTACACCCACTTAGTTGGCTCTTCGCATCAGGTGGCTAAAGTATTGGAGCTTTAACATCAGTCCTTCCAATGAATATTCAGGGCTGATTTCCTTTAGAATTGACTGGTTTGATCTTGCTGTCCAAGGGACTCTATATAGAGAGTCTTTCCCAGCACCACAATTCAAAAGCTCAATTCTTCAGCGCTCAGCCTTCTTTATGAGCTGACTCTTACATCCATACATGACTACTGGAAAAACCATAGCTTTGACTAAACAGACCTTTGTGGGCAAAGTGATGTCTCTGCTTTTTAATTGGGAGCCTTGGATTATGGTTATCTTCAGTTTGTTGAAAATGGAGTTTGCATTTTTGTTTATTTCTCCTTCTTGCACTTGAATACCTTTTTGAATAATATTTAAAAATTATGACTTCACAATGCAGTGTTCAAATCAGACTAATGTTTTCTATTAACCAACCACTGGTCCCCTTATATCCTCTGTTAGGCCTTTTACTACACCTTCCCCATGAAGCCTCTCCACCACACTGTTATCCATCTTTTAAGCACTAAAGCCCAAGGAGGATTCTGTTCAGATTTATGAAAAGCCTGTTATTCATTCAGCACGCCTACTCCACACTGGGCATTGGTCTAGGCCTTGGGAAGAAAACATGGAAGAATTCCTGCTTTATCTTTGACACACCAAAGGCAAGTCCTAAAGCGATTCCATGTAGAGTCTTCCTCTATGTTTAGAAGAAGAGAGTAAAAGACTCAGTTTGGGATTTTGAGGAAGTATGGTGGAAACATGAACTCTGGAGTCAGACCTAGATTCAGTGATCAGGTCACTAAATATGACCTGCTAAATATGTGAGGTTGGGACAGTTTATTGACTTTCCATGTATTAGTTTCCACATACCAGTTTACCTCAGGTGGATGTTATAAAGTTAAAATAAGTTACATATAAAGTGCTCAGCACATAGTAGATGCTCAACAAGTACCACTCCCCCCATGAAAAAGGCATTCTTTACAAAGAATAAATACTAGGAGTACAGGTATAGAGACCCCTATTTTTTAATTGTGGTAACATTTACATAACATAAAGCTTACTATCTTCATTTTTAAATGTACTGTTCAGTAGTGTTAAATGAGTTCACATTTTTGTGCAGCCCATCTCTAGAGCTCTTTCTCTTGCAAAACTGAAGCTGCATACCACTGAAGAGCATCCCCATTCCCTCGTCCCCACAGCTCCTGGCAGTCACCATTCTACTTTCTGCCTCTATGATTTTGACCACTAGGTACCTTATATAAATGGAACCATACTGAATTTGTCCTTTTATGTCTGGTTTATTTCACTTAGCATGATGTCCTCAAGGCTCATCCATGGTGGAGCACATTGCAAGATTTTCTTGTAATGCTGAATAATATTCCATTGCCATGTATATGCCACATTTTATTTATCCGCTCACTCATTGATTAGGTTGCTTTCTACTTTTGACTATTGTGAGTAATGCTGCTGTGAAGATAGGTGTACAAATCGCTCTTTGAATCTTTTGAGGATAATCCCAGAAGTAATAAGGTAACTCTATGTTTAATTTTTTAAGGAAACATCATACTGTTTTCTGAAGCCTATTTCTTGATGGGGAAGTATAAACAGTGTAGTTCCCCAGAGACTAATTTTAAAACCAGCTTGTTTAATGTTTTATAAACTATCTGTATATGAGAGTTTCACTATTAAATCTCCTTTGCATATAGATAATGAAATAGTTCATATTGTGTAAAATATAAGAACACCTCATATGAGTATAGACAGAAAAGTGGTTAATAAGGCTTAATTAGTGTAGGGAAACATATTTGTATCTGAATGTATGCTTTAGTATCCTCCCTCAAGGTCAGAAGTACTCTAGTTGCAGCTGTTAGTGTATTTCCCCACTTACTGTGAACAAAACATGGAGAACTGATGGGCCAGTAAACTTCATATGTCAAAAGTACACAGACACACAGACATGTCTTTTTTCTTGACTCTCCATACTGTGGAGTATATTGGCCGTCAAATCCTCCACAGTCTAGTCTAGTCTAGACCAGTGTGGTCTCAGCTGAAGACGGTTGTTGCCCCTGCAGACATTTGGCCATACCTGGAGACACTTGTGTTGTCTCAGCTGAAGGGGTGCTCTGGAATCCAGTGGACAGAGACCAGGAGTGCTGCTCCACCTGCCACAGTGCCTGGGGCAGCTCCCCACCACAGAGAACTCTCCAGCCCCAAGTGGCAGCTTGAGAGACCTTGCCCTAGACCCAAACTACCTCCTCAGCATTGTTCTCAGCCTCTCTCGCGTGTAAACCTGACATTCCAGCCAGACCCGGGTGCGCCTCAGACTGTACACCAGCTGAAATCCTCCTCCCTGCTTCTCTGGTGTCAGGCCCAGCTTCAGGTCTCTCACTGTCTGTGAAGCTGGCTCTGGCCTCTCTGACCACCACTGTCTCCCCTCTTGGACTTCCTGTAGGGCTGTCCCACTAATTTGGCACTTGGTTGACCATACAAGGTGGTCTCTTTCCAAGTTGACTAAAGTGCCTTGAAGGCCATGTTGATATGACTTGATGTGAAATGTGACATACCAGCCCTTACATACCCCAGTGGGCACCTCTGACCTGACCCACCTGGGGCTCCATGAAAGCTTCCCTGCATGCATAGTGTAGAGTTGCTGAATCAGCACAGTACTCGACCATCACCGCAGTCTGAGAACTGTGAGCTGGGTGGAAGGCCCACATGGGAGCCCCATGACCAGAGAGGTGTTCCTGCTGAACCTGGTTTCCTCTCTAAGCTAGAACATATGAGGGGGGTGCCAGAGGATGGGCCTGTTATGACCTAGCTTATGAAGCCTGGAGGATAACGTATTTCACATGGAAATGTATGCAGACAGGAACTGTTCTGTCATAGCTGGGCTAGTTGAATACCAGTTGGTATTTATGATGATCACACTTATAATGAAAACCATCATTATTTATTTAGAGCCCAGTGTGTGCCAGGCACCACGTAGGTGCTTTATACAGCTTATCACATTCAGCCCTTACCGCAGTCCTGGAAGGAACCTGAAGCACTAAAAGGATCATTTGCCCAAGGTCACTCAGCTCACAAATAGTGGAGCTGAAATTTACACACAGTCTGACTTCATGCAGCATCACCTTGCCTTGAGTGTAGCCAGGCCCTCCTGCCACTGGTCCTGGGGGACATCTGTGTCTTGACACACTGAAATGTGGCCTCACCCGGGAGGTGGGTGATCCACGGGGCGGAGGCGTTCATTGCGCATCAGGTGCCAGTGTCGTGTCTGGCCTCTCTGCTGCTGCAGGAGAGCCCACAGGGTTTGCTCTGGGGCCACAGCCTCACAACCACAAGGGGCTCTGACCCTTCTCACTTCTGCTTCCCCTGCAGGTACACTACATCCTTCAGGAGGTGGTGATGGGTGGGATGGTCCTGGAAACAAACATGAATGAGATCGTGGCTCAGATTGAAGCCCAGAACAGGCTGGAGAAGTCCGAGGTGAGACACTGCTGGAATTTTGCCGTGGCTGGTTAGAGAAGACCTGGGCAGAGGGAGGAATGGCTGCTGTGTGGAGTTGGATTATTGTGGAACCTTAGGAGTATTTTCTGCTCCATCTTCTTTTTTTCCCTGACTCAATTGACACTCATTTGGTTGTTCGAAGATTAAACAGGTGAGAATGAGGCTAAAAGTGTGAATGGAAAGCCAGGTGGCACAGGAAGGCAGACCGCTTCTGGCTTGGGGGATTATGTGGGTTGTAATTCCTCCTTTCATGACCACATGTTCCCTGGGGGACCCAGAATCACCTCAGATTCCAGTGTGGTTTCCTAGCTTGTGTGCCTGAGAGTCTGGCTCCAAGCAGCCACTTCTTGTGGTGTCTGTCAAACCTGAGTGGCCAGTTTCCAGTTAGCCTGATAAAAAGCTACAGTAGAGTTTGGGCTGAGTTTGAAAATAGCTTACTCCCAGGTCACCCCCTGATAGTGCTGTCTGATACAGATGCTCCCAGTACGTTCTACCCTGTTCCCCTGAGGTCTCTCCATCACCTTCGTCAGCAGTACCAGGGAGCAGAGGTTACCGGCACACACCTTCACAAATGGGACAGCAAGCACGACAAATTACCTCTGTAGTTATCTGAGGGTCTTAAAGAACTTCACCACTTTGTGTATCAGAGCTTGATCTTGCGAAACCAGGGATTCTTTGTGAGGACTGGCAGTCCTGCTGAAGAAGCTTTTCCAAACCGCAGCTATTGTGACAACTAGAGTTCTCTTAGAAATGCAGGCTGGGAAGCTTCCAGGAATAGTAAGTGAGTCAGAGGCCAGAGGTTTGGAAACTGGAAGAAACAGAGACTTGCTGGGCAAGGGTGGGATTGGAGTCAGGATCCTGAAAGTGGAGGAAATGGTTTTGAGAATGTCCTCATCAGCTCTGCCCTTCTCCGCACGCCTGGGCCGCTGGAGGGCTGGGGCTCACCGCAGGTACCCTGCTCTGTCTCCAGCCCTTCCGTGTCTGTGTGTGCTCCACCTCCTCTGTGGCCTCCCCCGTCTGTGGCCACATGTCATTTCCAAAGCCAGCTCTTCTCCATCTCATGTTATTAGTTGGCAAGCAGTTGTCCTAAGCTGGGACATTCCTTTTTCCATTAAGAATGTCCCTGTGACTGCACTCGTCTGTTAAGAGTCTTCAGTTTCTTGAGGAAAGTGTTGTATTTTTGTTTTGTAACCTGAAAAGTGACCCTGATACTGAAGACAACTTGGTTAAACCGAGCTGGTTATTTCAGCGGGCATCTGTTGGGCAGCCCCTGTGTGCCAGGCACTGTGGGCGCTGGGGCCAGGAAACTGCACGAGACACAGCACGTGTTCTGGGGTGCAGAGTGTGGGCCCCTTTACTGCGGGACCCACTGACCTAAAGAGTTGTGTTGGCCACCTTTGAGGTATAGGATGGAAAAATCAAAGCTTGAGTTACATGTACTCAGTTTGGACATTTTCTCTCCCTCTTTCACTTGTTTTTTTGTTGTGAAAACATTAAGCAGATTACAGTGAGTTTATCACACAGCCGCCTTTATACCTCTGCAGGGTGGCCTTTCAGCCGCACCTGCCCGGGCGGTGTCCGCTGTGAAGAACATCAACCTGCCAGAGATGCCCCGGAACATCAACATTGGCGATCTCAACATCAAGGTCCCCAACCTGTCCCAGTTTGTCTGAGAGTGGAAGACAGCCGAACTGAGTCCTTGGAGCCAGCAGAGCCTAGCCAGCCCTGCAGCACAGTCCGCTCTGCGCCCTCAAGGAGTCCAGCCTCGGGCCCTGGCCCCCACTGTCCTGGAGCAGGAAAGAGCCCTGTGTCCACTGCCAGCCTTCTCACGTGTGCGGCCTTGCCCATCTCTCGGACACGGCGACTGTGGATGTGAGGGGCCCTGGCTACCTCAGTGGGGGTCAGGTGCCCGAGTCACACGCCCCCTTTCCCTCCTGTGTGCAGCCACTCCCAGGGATTGGGGACTGTAGGGAGAGCCCTCTCCCCACCCCAATCCCAGAACCCCCCACGAGGATGTGTGCTGACTCGAGGCTTCAACCTTGAGTTGAAGGCTCCCTGAAATCCTGCAGCATTGACTGTGATGGCGAGGTGCTGTAGCTGGGAACGGATTGACCCTCTAGATCTGGAAACATGGTGCATGGCAAACAAGGACAGGAATTGAAGGTGATCCAGAGTAGCCTGCTGGCTCTCCTAGGGTTGGCACACCTAGAATCCTTGGGCACAGCCCAGTCTTCTCACCCCACCTACGTTCCCCACAGCCACAATTCCAGCTCTGCTAGCCTAGCTGTGTGTTTACAGGACACAGTCCAAATTGTAAGCCTGTTGCTTGCCTGCCTGCACACTTCTGCCCATAGGGAGGGTACCTCCCACAGCCAGAGCGGGTCCCGTCAAAGGGGTGGGGCCCCATGTCTGTAGAAGGCAAAGTTGACAACATGTGGAACATCTCAGAATTGTGACTGTTCCAGGTTTAAAATACATTCTCCTCCCGAGGAGCAGATGGGTCCATTGCTGTGTTCTGAATGATGGGTGCTCTCTGGGTGGAAAGCCACTGCAGTCTGCACCAGCTTGTGGAGCATGAGAGCCTGTGCCGGGGCCCCCTGTTCTGGACCTGGGGACACAGGGAGCGTGCTGGCTGAGACCTGTGGCAGCACAGCATCTTTTCCCCACGTTCAGAGGGTCCCTCCCTGAGCTTGCTCTGGGCTCGCCCTGTGCCCTAAGGTGACAGTTCACTAGAGCTCACTGTGGAAACCTGTAAATATTTTCCATGTGGTGAGGGTCTTTGTGCCTGTGGTTGGTTATCTTAGAGCTGGAGCTGCTCCTCGGAGCGCCTCTTACCCCTGCACTGCCTTGGGGCCAGGCTCAGGTGCCTTGTTGAGCTGCCTTGAGGTTAGGGAGCTCGCTGTACCATGCTGTTAAGTCTCCCAGCCTGGGGACTTCTCGTGCCTGCTGGCTGTGGCCCAGACTGTTTCCTCAGGCCTCCTGATGTCACAGAGCCTGTCTGAGGTGTGCCCACCGAGACCATGTGTCAGGTCACGTCTTCTCCCGCTTTGAACAGTGCTTCCTGTGGTGGGTGTCCTTTATTCCCTGTAGCCTCTTAACTTCAGTCTTTTGGAACCTCTCCCAATAACCTCAGAGATGGCAGTGTTGCTCAGAAGATAGACGCTCTTATGTGGGAAGAGGGAAATGTAAGTAAATATATCTATCCAATGTCAAAGCCTCTGATGTTCTTTTAAAAAGTTTTCATTTTTTTTTTAACAGACATTTCAGCCTGTTCACATTCCTCTTTCATAATTTGCTTAAAGTGAAGTAGGAAAATGTTATTTATTTGATACTTTCTGTAAGATGGCATGAGCAAGATCCTTCCGCAGTCCTTACAACAGACATTAATATCTCTCATTCTGCAGGTCAAGAAAGTAAGACTCAGAGGGGTCAAGTAACTTGCTTTAGGTCACACAGAGCTAAGAGTTGAGACTGACTGCCCAAGTCCATGGTTCATTTTTTTTTCCCGCTGCTCAAAATGGCTTCTCCCAATTTTATTTTCTTTGTTATGGATAAGGAAACCTCAAAATTTGTAGATAGCTTCTCAGAAGCTGTGATTAAAACAGGTTTGGTTTTCTAAAGTAGCCAGTGAAAGCATGAAAGAGTATAAGAACTAGAAGGTCCTCCACATGCCTGCAGTGACCTGATGAGGAAACCGAAGCCCAGGGTGTCATGTTGAGGGTCACAAAGCTAGAACCAAGTCTCTTCTCCTTTTTAGAATTTTTACTGGAGTATAGGTGATTTACAGTGTTGTGTTAGCTTCAGGTGTGAATCAGCCATGTGTACACTCACCAAGTTGTTTTTCTTGTTTGCTTTATGGCCCATTGCATTGCTACGGCACAGCCACATGTCCTGGATTTCCTGGGATACTCTGAATGTCTTGCCTGCCAGAAACCAGTGATTTCCCCCAAACCATTGACTGGTCTGGAGACTCCAGCAGTGGAAATTCCAGCCTCATCCCTTGCACTGCCTCTAAAAAATGACATAGAACTTGAGCCTGGTCTGTGGTGTGGAACACTTGATCCCTTTGGATGAGCCACAGTAATTGTTCATTAGCTACTTGAGGTTGCCTGTAAATCAACCTTTCTGGCCTGGTATCAGCAAAGCCATAAACTTTAATAATAAGGAAATCCTTATTGGCCTTTTTTCGGAGAGGGACACAGATATTGCTGCTGAGAGACGTCAGTTGTGTAAAGGGGCTAGGTTTGAATTTGGGGGTCCTTGGCCCTGCGTGTCTCACACTGAGGATTTCCTAAAGTGGTATAGAACACTGGGTTTTCAGTGCTCACTGCCACTAATAAAACTCATATTCTTCCATCATTCAATTTCTAAGTGCCAGGCCAGTTCTAGGCCCCCAAAGATAGAGAGAAAAGAGGCTCTGGCCCCTGCAGCTGTCTCTGCTGTGTCTAATGCTCAGGTTGCATCTGGCAGCCTGAATGTGGAGACGAGTCAGTGACTTTGTGTTGCATGGAGTATTTAGCAGACAGTAACTCGTCTCCCAAGCCCAGCTGACCCTACTGTGCCCTGCTGTCCCTGCTCCAAACAGCCTGTCTTCAAGCTTCTATCTCAAAAATACCATAGGCCGGGTAGCTTAAAGAACGATGTCTCACAGTTCCAGAGGCTAGTCACGGTCAAGGTGCTGGCAGATTTGGTGCCTAGTGTGGACCAACTTCTTGTTTCCCAGAAGGCCATATCCTTGCTCTGTCCTCACATGTTGAAGAGAAAGCCCTGGGCTCCATCCCCGTATAAAGGCACCATACTGACCGTCGGGGTGCCCCCTCATGATGTCACCCAAACCTAATTACCTCTCAAAGGCCCTGTCTCCAGATACTTGCACATAGAGAACTGAATGTCAGCATATGAATCTGAGGGAGGACAGTGAGATGGATGGCATCACCAACTCGATGGACATGAGTTTGAGCAAACTCCATAGGGAAGGAGTGCTGCAGTCCTGGGGGTCACAAAGAGTCAGACATGACTCAGCGGCCGAACACCACCACCAAGCATTCAGTCCACGCAGCGTACCTAATGACCCCCTGTTCTGCTACGCCTGGTCATGGCCCTGTGCTTGTCACATTGAGGACTGTTAGGATATCTTGAATCTTCTCAAGTCCTTGTTACTCAGGCCTCTGCCACTGACAGAGCCAGCCTTTTGTCCCCACCACCTCCAGCTCCATGGAGCCAGCCCAGGGAAGCCCTCTAGGGCCCCAGCTTCACCAGAGAAGAAAGCAAGAGAGTTAGGCTGAAACCAGGGTGCTGGCTAAATCCTGTCTTGTGGACCAGTATTTTGTAGGGGATGTCAGTGTGGTCTGTGGGTTTCCAGATGGGATGCAGCAGTGATTGGTGACCTAAGATAAAGATCAGGAGAGATTGATAGCCAGGAGACAGCCTCTTAGGGATGGGCAAGACCCTGGGAGGAGGATGTTGGCTGCTAGCAAACATCCTGGCCGTCAGCTTCCCAAGTCTCCTCCCTGCTACCAGAAGGGTGTCCATCTCACTGTGGTCATTGTGAGCCTGGTGCCACAGGCTAACAAACAGCTGACCTCGAGATTAAGTTGATGCCGGCCAGGGAGCACTGGGGATCCTACATCTGCGGTGCTGGCAGCAGTTAGCAGATGGACAGGCCTCCTTTAAGAAACAGTTCATGGAAGTGATTACTGTTTCCGAAAAGATTCTTTCCTATTTCAGTACATTCATGTGGTCCAAAAAATAAGGAAAGGCTTTGAGCCAAACTCCCACTCAGTTCCCCCAAACCACTGAGCACCTCCCACCCCAATCCCTGGTAGCGACAAGTGTTTCCAATTTAAAAGATGAGGAAACAAAAGCCCCTGCAGTTTTATTACCAAAACAGAGTGTACTTTCCTGAGTTCTGTTCCCTTTGACCTTGGTGGTTGACCCCAGCCCTCTACCCCCAGCCGTCCTCTGTAGTGAGGCAGGGCCTCCCAGCCCACCCCGTTTTCCACGGGACTCTGATGTCCTGTGTGTTAGAGCTGTTCGTTTGCACCTCCCCTACTAGAATGTACGCCCCTCAAAGGTGGGCTCTTGTCTCTCCTGCTGAGTTCTGTGTCCCAGCTGCTATGAACAGTGTGCATGGTATGTATCAGTAAATAACTATGGAATGAGTGAGCGGTTGAGACCAATGGTCATCATTCTACCAGTCGTTCATAGCTTCTGCTCCCGAGGGCCCCATGCTCAGTCAGTGTTTTGGGTAATGGCATTGGGAACTGCCGGTAGAGAGGGACCAGGTAATGGAGAGGAGAGTTGAGATAGGAGCTGCTTCAAGTCAAGGGAGGACTCTCGGTGGGAAGGACCCTTGCGAGACGCCAAGGAGTGGAGACTAAGAGATGGCCTCTCTTGGTCCTGCCGTTGCCTCCACCAGGTTCCCTCAGGGAAGTGAATGAGGGAACTGGGAAGGGGTGGTTAGCCTGGTGGGGCGGGTCTAGACCACAAGGTGGTCCTGACAGCGTGGGTCACAATCCATCTCTGTGATGTATAGAGCCTTCTTTGGAAGGTCAGCATCTGCATCCATAAAAGGATGCCAATAACTCCTGCCTCCGGAGGTGTTTGAGGGTTAACTGAGGATTGATGAAGACCACGGAAGAGTCGGTAAACACAGGCTGCTGTCACCACTGGGGCTTTTGCAGAGGCAATGGGAACTGAAGTAGATGCAGTTAGCTAGGAGAGGTTTGGTGGTGCTGGGATGCAGAGACCAAAGTCCATGGTGCTCGAGTCCTGGCAGAAGCTCTCAAAGGTGGGGCCACAGATGGCTGCTGGGGACAGAACCTGATGGCCTGTCCCCCCCGCCCTCGCAGTGCACCCCATGGACTGTAGCACGCCAGGCTCCTCTGTCCATGGGATTCTCCAGGCAGGAATACAGGTGTAGGTTGCCTTTCCCTTCATCAGGGGATCGTCCCAACCCAGGGATTGAACCCAGGTCTCCTGCACTGCAAATTCTTTACCGTCTGTGCCACCAGGAAAACCCACATCTAGAGGCCACCACTGGATAAAGTAGGGGTAGGGGAAGCAGTGGAATCTGGAAAGTGAAGCTTCCCTTACAATGAGGGGTTTGAAGGCACCAGAGAACAAATGTGTGATTGGTGGGACCAGAAGTGCGGGGGACACAGCCTGGAACTCACGCCCCCCCAGAGTCAGGGCCATGGAGAGACCCCGAAGGCACAGTGGCAGGAGTTGGCACTTGGCCAGGACTGGGATGAGGACCTCTGACCGTTCGGGCCTGGCCAAGAGTTGGGGTCCTAGAGGAACTTCATGCTTCCCATGAGACATGGGAGCTTTGGCCTTTCTCAGGAGCTAACCTGAGAAGGCAATGGCAACCCACTCCAGTATTCTTGCTTGGCAAATCCCATGGACAGAGGAGCCTGGTAGGCTGCAGTCCATGGGGTTGCTAAGAGTCGGACACGACTGAGTGTCTTTACTTTCATTTTTCACTTTCACGTATTGGAGAAGGCAATGGCAACCCACTCCAGTGTTCTTGCCTGGAGAATCCCAGGGACGGGGGAGCCTGATGGGCTGTCATCTCTGGGGTTGCACAGAGTCGGACACTACTGAAGTCACTTAGCAGCAGCAGCAACCTGACTTTTTTTTTCAACACTGATATCAGCCTGGCCTCCTGAGAGCACCTAGGATGGGGCCACACCTCTAAGAGGGCAGATTGAAGGTTATCTCCTGTATTGGTGATAACAAATGCCTTTGACAGACCCAGGGAGTAAAGGCACAGCTGACATAATCTGGAGAAGGAAATGGCAACCCACTCCAGTATTCTTGCCTGGAAAATCCATGGATGGAGGAGCCTGGTAGGCTACAGTCCATGGGGTCACAAACAGTCGGACACGACTGAGTGACTTCACTGGCATAAGAAGAGGAGGTACTGGTCAATTTGTACTTTATTCATTTTTTTGGTAAGAGTTCGGCTTTTTATATCAAACATGTTACAAAAGAGGTTTAGTCAAAAGCCCAAAGCCCATGTCATGATCAGACTCCTCAGGCCCCTCTTTCTCAGCTGTCTTCTTAGATGTTGGGGGCAGCAGGAACTCCTGCAGCTGCAGCCCCAGGCACTGGGCAAGCTCACCAACCCCTGCCCTGCACATGAGGTTCAGAGTGTCGACACTGGCCAGAGCCTTGGC
This sequence comes from Bos indicus, assembly GCF_029378745.1. NCBI lineage: Eukaryota > Metazoa > Chordata > Mammalia > Artiodactyla > Bovidae > Bos > Bos indicus. The sequence goes on along the minus strand of NC_091780.1, from coordinate 21,531,686 downwards.
AAACCATCCTGGCCAGAAAGGGTCAATGTTTACACCAGCCGCTTAATGAGGGCATTGCTCCTCCATGACCGTCACCTCATTGTGCAGGGTGAGGGCCAAGTTAGATGCAGGCGAGCTTCAAGATGGAGGCCACGATACAAGCAAACGTGAGGCAGGCACTGCTGGGCAGGTGCTGGGTACTGGGTGAAGTGAGGGCCTCACTGCAGCACGACCCAAGCTTCCTCCGAGGGACTCCGCACCTTAGTGGCAGCTGAGAAAGGGAGCCAGGTAAGTTTCTCAAGGACGGGATCCACGGACTCTTCAGGCTCAGATGATATTCAAAATATCTACCAACTATTTAGAAATATGGTAACAATAACCCTGTGTACGAGACAGCAAAAGAGACACTGATGTATAGAACAGTCTTATGGACTCTGTGGGAGAGGGAGAGGGTGGGAAGATTTGGGAGAATGGCATTGAAACATGTAAAACATCATGTATGAAACGAGTTGCCAGTCCAGGTTCGATGCACAATACTGGATGCTTGGGGCTGGTGCACTGGGACGACCCAGAGGGATGGTATGGGGAGGGAGGAGGGAGGAGGGTTCAGGATGGGGAACACATGTATACCTGTGGTGGATTCATTTTGATATTTGGCAAAACTAATACAATTATGTAAAGTTTAAAAATAAAAATTAAAAAAAAAAAGTTAAAACTAGAGGAAAAAAGGAGAAATAATTCATGACATATATTAATGGCACACTACAGAAAAGTTTAATGAATGTATTCCATTATTATATATATAATTATACACAATTCATAAATACGAGTCACATATATACTCATAATTATATGTAATTATGGATAAATTTCCAAAACATAATATGAGTGTTGAATGAAATGAAAATTGCAAAAGACATGTATGTTATTATATCATGTATATAAATAAAACATCTAACATAAAAAAAAAAAAAATATCTACCAACTAGGCCTGGCTCAGGCACTGACAAGTGGAGCTACCAGACCAGGGCTTGGCGATGCTACTGGTGGTCCATGATGCTTCTGCCTCTCCTGTGGCAACAGAGAGGAGCAGCTCCATCCTCTGCTGGCCTGCGTGGGGCCTGGTTGTTGCAGTTGTGGCTTGGACACTCAGCGTGCCTCTTCCTGCTTGGGTCCTGAGGTGGGAGGGACAAAGAACCTTCTCATACCCCATCCCTCAACCCTTATGAACTGGCAGTGAAACTGGAGGTCAGGAGATAGCTGCAAGCCAGAGCACCCATTGCAGAAGGTCACTGCCTTGGCCCTGGGCAACCTGGGAGTGAAGTTTTCCTCTAGCCACCCAGACCCGAGCACTTGACATTGGGCCCCCTTTCCAAGCCTCCAAGTGGCTCCTCAGCTGGCCATAGACCTCACTAATCTCACTCTGGCTGGCAGGCAGAGGGTAGCTGCACACCATAGATGGCAACATGCGTGGCCTGGGAGGTAAGCCTTTCTTGCTAGGAAAGAGCTTATTCAAACTGAGGCAAGGTAGGATTTGATCCGCTGAGTGCTGAGCCAGCTTTTCTGGAACTTCTTTTGTGTGTCCAGCAGGTACAGCTGCTCCACCGGGAAGTGGCTCCCACTCAGATGCTGGCCTGGGCACTTCTGGGTGTTTTCTGTTGAAATTCCCTCTTTTTTTCTTTTTTTTTTTTTTGCTGAGTTCCCCCAGCCTCTACCTGCCTCTTTTCCACCAACTGGCCCCCTGCCTGGACTCTAGGAAGTGTCAACCAACCCATCCATTGTTTAAAGTAGACGATGACATTACAAGATTAGAAGGAATCCCTGGGGCCAAGGTCTGTGCCAAACTAGCAAGTGATACGGTAATACCACCTGGCATTGCAAGTTACTTGGCACAGGTTGGCAGCCCATGGCAGCAGACTCTCCCTGTCAGGCCCCTCCCTGAGCCACAGTGCTCAGGGTGACAATCGTTTCCTTTCAAGTCACCCATTCCATCCCAGCCCCACCCCATTGAGCTGCTCTGGGTTCCTGTGGTCCCAGAGGCCTCAGAGTCCAGGCCAGGGCAGGCTTTGGTCCTGGCCATCCCCTCTGCCTGTCTTCAGGCCTTCCTCACTCCCTCACTTCAGGAGAGTCTTTGCACAAATGTTGCTCTCAGACCTTCCCTGCTCTCCTTCCCTGTTTCTCACAGCGCTTGTCAAACTGACATCATCATGTTTGTAACGTCAAACTCTTTTTTTTTTTGAACTGTTTTTTGCTGCTATTTTTGCTGTGCCTACCACAGCACCTGACCCACTTTTGCTGCCAGTTAAATGATTGTTCGTGAGTGAATGAATGAACACCTCTGTTTCTCTCTCAACGTGCATGAAGAGAGAGAGCTCCACACTCACTCCAGGCTTGGGGGCTCTGTGGGAGGGAGTCTTGGGGCCTGGTTTCTTGATTCCCCATGTGAGCCTGAATGTGTCATTTAGTGCCTGCTTCTTCCCTGATAGTTGGTAAAGAATCTACCTGCAATGCAGGAGACCCCGGTTCGATTCCTAGGTCGGGAAGATCCACTGGAGAAGGAATAGGCTACCCACTCCAGTGTTCTTGGACTTCCCTTGTGGCTCAACTGGTAAAGAATCCGCTTGCAATGCGGGAGACCTGGGTTCAGTCCCTGGGTTGGAAAGACCCCCTGGAGAAGGGAAAGACTACCCACTCCAGTATTCTAGCCTGGAGAATTCAGGGTCACAAAGAGTCGGACACAACTTGAGCAACTTTCACTTTCTTCCTAGTTGTAAGAATAGTGTATGAGAACACCCTTATCATGGAGATGTAAAGAAAGCCCCAAATGGAAGGTAAACTGGGTTTGAATCCTGGATTCACCACTTGCCAGCTGTGGCCTTGGGCAACATACCTAACCTCTCTCTGCTTCAGTTTCCTCATCTGTGAAACAGGATTAAAACAGCTTCCTTGAATCAGTCAAAGTTCTTGATTGCAAACAATAGAACTGACCCAGAAGCTTACTAAAGGGTTATTGAGGAGGCTCAGCAGGAGGATGGAAAGCCTAAAACAGCTGACCAGGTCACAAGGAAGACTATGCTCGGGAGTATGCCACCAGCATCGCCAGCACTGGCCCTGGGGCTGCAGACCCTGCTGGCCTTCCTTGAAGAGACAGACTCCTAGCAGTACCTTTGATTGGTGGATCAGAGGCACTGCTCTGCTCCACCGCTCTGCTCCACCTGGTCAGCAAGTAGAGGGGCTGGCCCAGCATCACACAGTGGGGAGCTCGCTGAGCTATCGGGGAAGAGATGCCACTGCCCACCACATTACATGCAGAGGGTTGTCCTAGGGATTAGCAGTTAATCCAGAACCCTGTACGCAGCTGGTGGGAAACTGGTGGAGTCCACTGGAGTTAGTGCATGCTTATCCTATGACTCACTGATGCCAAGCGAGTGTGCATGTCCTCTGGAAGACAGGGACAAAAAACATTAATAGCAGTGCTATGCATAATCACCAAAAACTGGGTATAGCCAGATGCCCATCAAAAAGGGAATACATGGGCCCTTCCTGGCAGTCCAGTGGTTAAGACTCCACACTTCCAACGCAGGGAGCACAAGTTCCATCCCTTGTCAAGGAATTAAGATCACACATGCATCATGGCCAAAAAACCAAAACATAAAAAAACGGAAGCAGTATTGCAACAAATTCAATAGAGATTTAAAAATTGGTCCACATTAAAAAAAAAAATTTTAAAAGGGACTACATGAATAAATAAGTACCCTGGAATACTACAAAACCACAAGAAAGAACTACAACTACGTATAACAATGTGGAGATATCTAAGAAACACATCGCCAGGCATAAAAAGCCAGGCCGAAAACCATGTAGGTTGTATGGGTTCATTTATTGCCACTTCAAACACAGGCAAAATGGTTTTAGAAGCTAGGACAGTGGGTGTCGGTCTAGAAAGACAGAGAAGAAGGGGCTGGGGTGGGGTTCCTGATGCTGAGAATGCTCATTTTCTTCAACTGGGTGCTGGTTTCACAGTGTATTCTTTGTGAAGCTTCACTGAAGTTCCTCATTTATGATTTTTTTTTTTTTTCTCTAGGCTTGATATATTTCTATTTAAAAAATAACATACAGGGCTTCCCTGGTGGCTCAGTGGTAGAGTCCACATGCCAATGCAGGAGATATGGGTTAGATCCCCAATGCAGGAGGATTCCACATGCTGAAGAGCAACTAAACCCATGTGCAACTACTGAGGCTGTGCTCTAGAGCCTGGGATCTGTAACTACTGAACTCACACACCCTAGAGCCCATGGTATGAAGAGAAGCCATGGCAATGAGAAATCAGTGCACTGCAATTAGAGTAGACCCTGATCCCTGAAATGAGAGGGGAAAAAAGTCCACACTGCAACAAAGACCCAACACAACCAAAAAATAATATTATTAAAAATGGTGTTAGAAAGTGTTCTGGTTTCATTCTTTTACAAGTGGTTGACCAGTTTTCCCAGCACCACTTGTTAAAGAGATTGTCTTTTTTCCATTGTAAATTCTTGCCTCCTTTGTCAAAGATAAGGTGTCCATAGGTGTGTGGATTTGTGGATTTATCTCTGGATTTATCCATTGATCTATATTTCTTTCTTTGTGCCAGTACCATACTGTCTTGATGACTGCAGCTTTGTAGTATAGCCTGAAGTCAGGCAGGTTGATTCCTCCAGGTCCATTCTTCTTTCTCAAGATTGCTTATCTATTCGAGGTTTTTTTTGTATTTTCATACAAATTGTGAAATTGTTTGTTCTAGTTCTGTGAAAAATACTGTTGGTAGCTTGATAGGGATTGCATTAAATCTATAGATTGCTTTAAGTAGTATACTCATTTTCACTATATTGATTCTTCAAATCCATGAACATGGTATATTTCTCCATCTATTTGTGTCCTCTTTGATTTCTTTCATCAGTGTTTTATAGTTTTCTACATATAGGTCTTTTGTTTCTTTAGGCAGATTTATTCCTAAGTATTTTATTCTTTTCGTTGCAGTGGTGAATGGGATTGTTACCTTAATTTCTCTTTCTATTTTCTCATTGTTAGTGTATAGGAATGCAAGGGATTTCTGTGTGTTAATTTTGTATCCTGCAACTTTACTATATTCATTGATTAGCTCTAGTAATTTTCTGGTGGAGTCTTTAGGGTTTTCTATGTAGAGGATCATGTCATCTGCAAACAGTGAGAGTTTTACTTCTTCTTTTCCAATCTCTAACACCATACACAAAAATAAACTCAAAATGGATTAAAGATCTAAATGTAAGACCAGAAACTATAAAACTCCTAGAGGAAAACATAGGTAAAACACTCTCTGACATAAATCACAGCAGGATCCTCCATGACCCACCTCCCAGAGTAATGGAAATAAAAGCAAAAATAAACAAATGGGACCTAATTAAACTTAAAAGCTTTTGCACAATGAAGGAAACTATAAGCAAGGTGAAAAGACAGCCTTCAGAATGGGAGAAAATAATAGCAAATGAAGCAACTGACAAAGAATTAATTTCAAAAATATACAAGCAACTCCTGCAGCTCAATTCCAGAAAAATAAATGACCCAATAATAAAATGGGCCAAAGAACTAAACAGACATTTATCCAAAGAAGACATACAGATGGCTAACAAACACATGAAAAGATGCTCAACATCACTCATTATCAGAGAAATGCAAATCAAAACCACTATGAGGTACCATTTCACGCCACTCAGCTCAGAATGGCTGCTATCCAAAAGTCTACAAACAGTAAATGCTGGAGAGGGTGTGGAGAAAAGTGAACCCTCTTACACTGTTGGTGGGAATGCAAACTAGTACAGCCACTATGGAGAACAGTGTGGAGATTCCTTAAAAAACTGGAAATAGAACTGCCATATGACCCAGCAATCCCACTGCTGGGCATACACCCTGAGGAAACCAGAATTGAAAGAGACACGTGTACCCCAATGTTCATCGCAGCACTGTTTATAATAGCCAGGACATGGAAGCAACCTAGATGTCCATCAGCAGACAAATGGATAAGAAAGCTGTGATACATATACACAATGGAGTATCACTCAACCATTAAAAAGAATGCATTTGAATTAGTTCTAGTGAGGTGGATCAAACTGGAGCCTATTATACAGAGTGAAGTAAGCCAGAAAGAAAAACACCAATGCAGTATACTAATGCATATATATGGAATTTAGAAAGATGGTGTAACGATGACCCTATATGCGAGATAACGAAAGAGACACAAATGTAAAGAACAGTGTTTTGGACTCTGTGGGAGAAGGCAAGGGTGGGATGATTTGAGAGAATAGCATTGAAACATGTATATTATCATATGTGAAACAGATCACCAGTCCAGGTTTGATGCATGAGACAAGGTGCTCAGGCCTGGTGCGCTGGGATGACCCTGAGGAATGGGATGGGGAAGGAGGTGGGAGGGGTGTTCAGGATGGGGAACACATGTACACCCATGGCTGATTCATGTGAATGTTTGGAAAAACCCACTACAATATTGTAATTAGCCTCCAATTAAAATAAATAAAATTTTTAAAATGGTAACATACAGGTTTAAAAAAAAAAGAATTTGTCCCCAGGAAGCACTGAGGATAGTGCCCATGGTATGAGCTGAATAAATGTTAGGTCATTGTTGTTAGCATCGTCCTAGTCACCAGTTGGTCTTTCTCCCACCTACCACACCGTCCTCTAGACTAGAAGAGACCCCTGTGTTTTCAACTCTCAAATCCATCTGTAGACAGAGCTGGTGCCACAAGTTTAGGGGTTTTGAGCTCGTTTGTAGGTGGTGGGTAAAGACCTCCTGGATCAGTGCCACCCAGTCACTCATCAGGGAATCAGCCACTTCGTGCAGAGGCCGGGAGGCCAGAGAGAGTGAGAACTGGGCACACCAAGGGCCTGCAGGTAGCTGAGGACAGGAGTGGAGCTGAGATCTGGGTGGTGATGGAGAGCTGGGGCCTCAGAGACGGGGAATAGGTTGGAGGTCATCCTGAGGACAGCAGGAAACCTGGGAGGGAGTGGGTGCGTGTGTGCGCATGTGTGTGTGTGCGTGTGTGCACGTGTGTGCGTGTGTGCGTGTGTGTGCGTGTGTTGGGCACGGGGGAGGTTTATGTGTCCCGTTTTGCTCTGGCTTCAGTGAGGAGAATGAATAAATGAAAAAGGAGACCTGATCACAAAGAGCAGAGGGCAAGAGGGAGGGATTATGAAAGGGCATGAGAAAACTCTTGAAGTGACAGATATGTTTATTATATTAATTGTGGAGATGGTTACATGAACGTACATGTGTTGCAACTTATGGACTTCTGTTATTATTATTATTGACTGGGCCATGTGGCATGTGGGATCTTAGTTCCCTGTTCAGTTCAGTTCAGTCTCTCAGTCGTGTCCTACTCTTTGCGACCCATGAATTTCAGCACACCAGGCCTCCCTGTCCATCACCAACTCCCGGAGTCCACTCAGACTCACGTCCATCGAGTCAGTGATGCCATCCAGCCATCTCATCCTCTGTCGTCCCCTTCTCCTCCTGCCCCCAGTCCCTCCCAGCATCAGAGTCTTTTCCAATGAGTCAACTCTTCGCATGAGGTGGCCAAAGTACTGGAGTTTCAGCTTTAGCATCATTCCTTCCAAAGAAATCCCAGGGCTGATCTCCTTCAGAATGGACTGGTTGGATCTCCTTGCAGTCCAAAGGACTCTCAAGAGTCTTCTCCAACACCACAGTTCAAAAGCATCAATTCTTCGGCGCTCAGCCTCCTTCACAGTCCAACCCTCACATCCATACATGACCACTGGAAAAACCATAGCCTTGACTACACGGACCTTTGTTGACAGTAATGTCTCTGCTTTTTAATATGCTATCTAGGTTGGTCATAACTTTCCTTCCAAGGAGTAAGCGTCTTTTAATTTCATGGCTGCAGTCACCATCTGCAGTGATTTTGGAACCCCCCAAAATAAAGTCTGACACTGTTTCCACTGTTTCCCCATCTAATTCCCATGAAGTGATGGGACCGGATGCCATGATCTTAGTTTTCTGAATGTTAAACTTTCAGCCAGCTTTTTCACTCTCCTCTTTCACTTTCATCAAGAGACTTTTTAGTTCCTCTTCACTTTTTGCCATAAGAGTGGTGTCATCTGCATATCTGAAGTTATTGATATTTCTCCTGGCAATCTTGATTCCAGCTTGTGCTTCCTCTGGCCCAGCGTTTCTCATGATGTACTCTGCGTATAAGTTAAATAAGCAGGCTGACAATATCCTGCCTTGATGTACTCCTTTTCCTATTTGGAACCAGTTCTGTTATTCCATGTCCAGTTCTAACTATTGTTTCCTGACCTGTATACAGGTTTCTCAAGAGGCAGGTCAGGTGGTCTGGGATTCCCATCTCTTTCAGAATTTTCCACAGTTTATTGTGATCCACACAGTCAAAGGCTTTGGTGTAGTCAATAAAGCAGAAATAGATGTTTTTCTGGAACTCTCTTGCTTTTTCAATGATCCAGCAGATCTTGGCAATTTGATCTCTGGTTCCTCTGCCTTTTCTAAAACCAGCTTGAACATCTGGTAGTTCACGGTTCGCATATTGCTGAAGCCTGGCTTGGAGAATTTTGAGCATAACTTTACTAGTGTGTGAGATGAGTGCAATTGTGCGGTAGTTTGAGCATTGTTTGGCATTGCCTTTCTTTGGGATTGGAATGAAAACTGACCTTTTCCAGTCCTGTGGTCACTACTGAGTTTTCCAAATGTGCTGGCATGTTGAGTGCAGCACTTTCACAGCACCATCTTTCAGGATTTGAAATAGCTCAACTGGAATTCCATCACCTCCACTAGCTTTGTTCGTAGCGATGCTTTCTAAGGCCCACTTGACTTCACATTCCAAGATGTCTGGCTCTAGGTGAGTGATCACACTATTGTGATTATCTGGGTCGTGAAGATCTTTTTTTGTACAGTTCTTCTGTGTATTCTTGCCACCTCTTCTTAATACCTTCTGCTTCTGGTAGGTCCATACCATTTCTGTCCTTTATTGAGCCCATCTTTGCATGAAATGTCAGAGATCTCTAGTCTTTCCCATTCTGTTGCTTTCCTCTATTTCTTTGCACTGATCACTGAGGAAGGCTTTCTTATCTCTCCTTGCTATTCTTTCGGCCTCTGCATTCAGATGCTTATATCTTTCCTTTTCTCCTTTGCTTTTTGCTTCTCTTCTTTTCACAGCTATTTGTAAGGCCTCCTCAGACAGCCATTTTGCTTTTTTGCATTTCTTTTTCTTGGGGATGGTCTTGATCCCTGTCTCCTGTACAATGTCATGAACCTCCGTCCATAGTTCATCAGGCACTCTATCTATCAGATCTAGTCCCTTAAATCTATTTGTCACTTCCACTGTATAATTGTAAGGGATTTGATTTAGGTCATACCTGAATGGTCTAGTGGTTTTCCCTACTTTCTTCAACTTGTCTGAATTTGGCAATAAGGAGTTCATGATCTAAGCCACAGTCGGCTCCCAGTCTTGTTTTTGCTGACTGTATAGAGCTTCTCCATCTTTGGCTGCAAAGAATATAATCAGTCTGATTTTGGTGTTGACCACCTGGTGATATCATGTGTAGAGTCTTCTCTTGCTTTGTTGGAAGAGGGTGTTTGCTATAACCAGTGCATTTTCTTGGCAAAACTCTATTAGCCTTTGCCCTGCTTCATTCCATATTCCAAGGCCAAATTTGCCTGTTACCCCTGTTTCTTGACTTCCTACTTTTGCATTTCAGTCCCCTATAATGAAAAGGACATCTTTTTTGGGTGTTAGTTCTAAAAGGTCTTGTAGGTCTTCATAGAACCGTTCAGCTTCTTCAGCATTACTGGTTGGGGCATAGATTTGGATTACTGTGGTATTGAATGGTTTTAGTTCCCTGACTAGGGATCAAATCCACACTCTCCACTGGAAGAGTGGACTCTTAAGCACTGGACCATCAGGGAAGTCCAGAACTTGCAGACTTTATACATAGTTTGTTGTATGGCAGGTATACCTCAATAAACTGTTTTTAAGGAAAATCCAACTCTGCTAGACTAGAATTCTAATAAAATTCGTATCCTTATTTTACAGATGAGAAAAATGAGCCTCTTTGGGATTAAATTACTTGCTGAGGGTCGCTCAGCTCTTAAAGGCTGGATCCAGAGTGTGAATAGACCAGGTGTGCCCGAATTCAAAACCTGTGCCTTTTAATCCCAAAGGAGTCTGAGTGGCAGGCCAAGGGGCCAGGAGTGAGAGCCCCCAGGTCTGAATACAGCCCACCTATGGAACCCCAGAGCCAGCCCCTGCTTAAATAGAGTTCCCCAAGAGCCCCCTCAGTGGGGAGGTAGGCAGACGCCCAGCCCCACAGTTTTCAGAGCAGCCCCACGTCTCCTGGGAGAGTGGGCACAACATGGCAATGGCGGGTTCTGGAGCTGACTGGTACCCCTTGGGAGGGCTGACTTAAAATTTCAGGAATTTCACAAATCAGTTGCTAAGCATAGCCATTATTTTTTCCCCATAAATCAGAATGTAAACCAGACATACAGAACAATCCACATAACCCCAAACAAGTTTTAATTTTCCTCTGCTAAAAGTTATTACCCAGGAGGTATTTAATAAGCATTTGTTGAATTGAAAAATAGAGAAATTTTAAAACTCTGAATTTTAGTAATTTTTGACTTACTCACTTACTGGACCAAAAAAAAAAGGAGAAGGAAAAAAGGCTAGTAGAGAAGAGTATCTTCAGATAGGCCTCTATCATTTCCACTTTGATGCTCTCTGGTTATCATCAGGACAACCAGAGTAACCTAGAGCTGCTTCAGCAGAAATGTCAGCTCCCAGTGACTACTTGATACTTTGGTGACCTAATGGTCCTCAATCCATTCAACACGGGAATTCTGCCATAGAATTCCCACAGTCTGAAGAGAGAAAGAATATTAGAAGTTTGCTACAGAGTTAAAGTAAATTAAAGGAAAGCAAAGAAGTGTTTGTGCAACCAAACAGCCAAAGGAATTCTTTAGAGTCAGTATTTCCAGATAGCAGGAAAACATAGCCATGATCAAAAATTAAATTATATATGTTTACGATTAACTGAAATATGTAAAATACAAAGGTCATAATACTCAAAACTCGTGACCTCCTAATTATGTTCCCAGTTCTTTTTTTTTTTTTTTCCCCAGAGTTTGGAAATCTGTAGTAAAGATGGAAGGGTCTGGGTTGTAACAGATGATAAATATGGCTGTAGAGGGAGTGACTGGATGAAATACTTGCCCAGGTTGGAGTCCCTAGACATGACAGCAGCAGTGATGGGAAGCCAGTATTAGCTGCCAGTATTAGCTGCCTGTGTTCCCACTTCTGTGTGTGATTGGCTACATGGTGGCTCACCCTGCCTGTGCCCCCTGGTTCACATCCCCCAGCATGCCCAGCGTCTTGGATCAGCTGAACATCGTGAATGGCATCCTTTTCATTCTTTTCCAGTGAGGCCCCACTTGGACATCAGCCTGTACTTTCTTGGACTTTTTAAACTTTACTAGTTGGCATGGCTCGGATTGAGAAGTATATCCTGTGGGAAGGAGTTTCTCGTGAATCCTTCCATAAATACTCTGCATAATTGGGCAAACACAGATCTGTAATCTTTTTCCCCTTAAGGCACAAAATTGTAGCAAACCATGCATGTAGATATTATTCTCCTGCACTGAATCTGCCTTGGCGATCATTTCATGTCAGTATGTAAAGAGCTAGTGTAAAGAACTCGCCTGCCAATGCAGGAGATGTAAGAGACATGGGTTCGATCCCTGAGTGAGGAAGATCCCCGGAAGAAGGGAATGGCAACCCACTCCAACATTCTTGCCTGGAGAATTCCATGGACAGAGGAGGCTGGCGAGCTACAGTCCATGGGGTTGCAAAGAGTTAGACACAACTGAAGTGACTTAGCACACACGTGTGTGATTAGCTACATTTTATTTAGCACTTCTCTGTTATGTTCCCACTTCTGACCAGTATTCATGCTCTTTCAGTTCTGTGCACCATCATGTCTATTAGGTAGAGACCATCTCTTCCCAACTCCTCTTCCTGTGGTAGCTTGAATTTGGACAGGAGGGATTATTTACACCCTAGAGATGGGAAGGGGCTTCCCTTGTGGCTCAGCTGGTAAAGAATCTGCCTGCAATGCAAGAGACCTGGGTTCAGTCCCTGGGTTGGCAAGATCCCCTGGAGAAGGAAAAGGCTACACACTCCAGTATTCTGGCCTGGAGAATTCCATGGACTGTGTAGAGATGGGAAGAAGCTGCTGCTGCTGCTGCTGCTGCTAAGTCACTTCAGTCGTGTCTGACTCTGTGCAACCCCGTAGACAGCAGCCCACCAGGCTCCCCTGTCCCTGGGATTCTCCAGGCAAGAACACTGGAGTGGGTTGCCATTTCCTTCTCCAATGCATGAAAGTGAAAAGTGAAAGTGAAGTCGCTCAGTTGTATCCGACTCTTAGCGACCCCATGGACTGCAGCCTACCAGGCTCCTCCATCCATGGGATTTTCCAGGCAAGAGTACTGGGGAAGAAGCTAAATCAACACAAAGCCTTCAAGCTCCCCACATCCCCCTCACCTGTGGAATGTTAAACATTTAATCATCACATCACTAAGCCCTAGGGTCTTGGGCAGGAGGCTCAGGTCTGGGGTTGAAGGGAGAGGCAAGCCCAGACAGAGGCTGGAAGCCCCGGGCTGCCTGTAAAGAGAGCCCAGCCGCCTGACCTTTCGTGTATTTCCTCACTTAATCTCACCACAACCCCAAGAGGTAAAGTGCTATTACTGCCTGCAGAGAAGTTTCTTGCCCAACTAATAAGTGTCATGTCTAGTCAAAACTACGGTTTTTCCAGTAGTCATGTACGGATGTGAGAGTTGGACCATAATGAGAGTTGAATGCTGAAGAATTGATGCTTTCGAACTATGGTGCTGGAGAAGACTCTTAAGAGTCCCTTGGACTGCAAGGAGATCAAACCAGTCAATCCTAAAGGAAAGTAGTCCTGACTATTCATTGGAAGGACTGATGCTGAAGCTGAAGCTCCAATACTTTGGCCACCTGATATGAAGAGCTGATTCATTGGTGCTGGAAAAGATTGAGAGCAGGAGGAGAAGGGGGCAACAGAGGATGAGATGGTTGGGTGGCATCATAAACTCAATGGACATGAGTTTAAGCAAACTCTGGGAGACAGAAAAGGACAGGGAAGCCTGGCATGCTGCATCCGTGGGGTTGCAAAGATTCAGAAATGATTGAGTGACTGAACAACAATAAGTGTCACAGCCCAGTTACAAAGCCTAATCCTCAGCTGTCGCTGTCCACACAGCCCACCCCCTGCAAGCATCAGTGTTGGACGCAGGGTCTGGGCTGACCCTTTCCTGAAACCTCCAGCTAGGTGCAGGCAGGAGCCTGGTGGAGGCTCCTGTGACCTCTAAGCCCATGGCCCACTTCTCCTGTGGATAGCCTGTCTTGGGGGCCATGTTTTGTGCAGATCTAAGTACCAGGGAGAGGACAGACCCGTTTCCCATGACTAAGGCCAAGGTCAGGTTGACTTCTTTCAGAAACAGCTTGGGCCTCGATGTGGGGGTGGGTGGGGCAGGGCCTTGTGGTGGAGGCCCCACAGCCTCCTGAGGGCGCTGAAGAGGAGAAATTCCAGAATGCTGAAGCCTGAGGGGCCTCTCAGATCCTCCTCTTCACGTGTGAGGAAAGTGAAGACTTGGGACTGGAAAGGTCCTTGGGGCTGAGAAGGGGCTGACTGTCCAGTGTCTGGGGCTTCAGAGAAGGAAGTTCAAGAGAAGGTCTCAGGCTGCCAGAGCAAGAGGAGGAAGCCCTGGGTGGCTAGACAGGTTGGAGCAGGTCTCCCAGGGGCCGTGAAGGTTATGGGTGGGAAGGATGCCTGCGACTTTCCCTCTCGTGCTGGGTGTGTGTGGGAGTGGGGAGGGAGGCTGTGGTGCAGGGCTGGGGGTGAGCAGTGGGTGAGCCTCAGGTGAACTGCGTGGGGAGTGGACGGGGGCTGGACTGGAAGAGGCTGGGGGCAGGGCTGAGGGAGGCCTCAGGACACTGCTGAGTGTACTGGGTTCAAAGATGTCCCCGCAAGAGATATGTCTAAGCTCCAATGTCTGGAACCTGTTCAGATCAGATCAGATCAGTTGCTCATTCGTGTCCGACTCTTTGCGAACCCATGAATCGCAGAACACCAGGCCTCCCTGTCCATCACCAACCCCCGGAGTTCACTCAGACTCATGTCCACCGAGTCAGTGATGCCATCCAGCCATCTCATCCTCTGGCGTCCCCTTCTCCTCCCGCCCCCAATCCCTCCCAGCATCAGAGTCTTTTCCAATGAGTCAACTCTTCGCGTGAGGTGGCCAAAGTACTGGGAATCTGTTAATGTGACCTTATTTGGAAAAAAGGGGATGTGATGTAATTATATGGGCTTCCCTCATGGTTCAGATGGTAAAGAATCTGTCTGCAGTACAGGAGATGCCGGTTCGATCCCTGGGTCAGGAAGATCCCTTGGAGTAGGAAATGGCAACCCACTCCAGTATTCCTGCCTGGAGAATTCCGTGGACAGAGGAGCCTGGTGGGCTGTGTTCCATAGGGTCGAGAAGAGGCAGACTTGACTGAAGCAACTTAGTACACATGACGTAATTAAGTTAGTTATTTACATGAGATTATTTTGGATTATTCAGATGAGCCCTAAACCCAATGACAAGTGTCCTTATAGGAGATACGCAGAGTTGAGGGCCTTGTGAGCCCAGGCAGAGACCGGAGTGAGGCAGCCACAGGCCATAGTCCGCCTGGAAGCACCAGAGGCTGGACAAGCCACTGAAGCACCCCTCCCGAGCCTTCGGAGGGGGCACTGCTGCCGCTGCGATTTCAGGCTGGTCGCTCTCCAGATCTGTGAGTAATACATGACTGTTGTTTCCAGCCACCCAGTTTGTGGAGATTTGTTACAGAAGCCCTAGGAAACCATCAGTGCGGGGTGAAAACGGGCAGTTCCAGAGGTTCACCCACTGCACAGGGAAAGGAGACTCACAGATCGGCAGGTGGAAGGCGGTGGGTTCAGGCTGGGGGCGAGGAAGGGAGGCCTGCAGAAGGGGACGGATGGAAAAGACTGCGGGTGGGAAGCGGGCAGAAGCTTGGTGCTCTCAGAGTGGACGGGAGAGGAGGGAACTCAGGAAAAAGGCACTTTCAGGAGATGGAAGGGCCTGAAAAGAGATGCGAGCGGGCTGGCCAAGAGGGCAGAAGGGGAAACCCCCCTGGAGCTGAGCGTCTCTAGAGGAGGAGGCTGACGTGCCCAAAGGAGAGGCACGGCCAGAGGAGGCATGGGCCACGCCAAGTGGGCCAAAGACGAGCCCTGCACAGACATCACCACGGGGTGAGTCGTTACTGACGCCTCCCGTGGGCCGGATGTCAGTAAACACCACGCACAGCTTTCCTTGAGTAACTCTCACAACAGCTCTACGAGAGGCTTTTCCCATTTTACAGACAAGGAAGTTAAAGGTCAGGGTTAAGTAAGCACCCAAGATAGTTGCCCAGCTTATGTCAGACCCTGACTGGAAGCCATGTATCTGCCCGTAAAGCTGACCTCCTTGGGAGCACTCTGCCCTGCCCTGGGGTGGCTTCTGGGGGCAGCCTGTGGCCAGCATGTGGAGGATGGGGATGCAGAGGGAGCCCTAAGCTGGGAGCCTGCCTCCCTGCCCTCCTGGGCCTCCCTGCCTCTCATCCCTGCCTCAGGGACCTCTGTGCCTCCCCCTAGGTTCCCAGTCCATCCTGTCCCTTCCACGCCTGGGACCCCGCTGGGCTCCACAACAACAACAGGCTCTTTCCCACTTCCGGTCTTGCCCAGACAGTCTGCTCCAAAAGCTGCTCTTTGTCCCCCCGCCTTTTTTTTTTTCCAAAAAATGTGTTTTTAATCAATTTTATAATAAAACCCAAACTGAATTCTTGCAAACAACAGAAACAAGAAATAATAAAAGAAAAAAAATTCTCAGCTCCAAGAAGTGCTGACTCCAGCACCATTCTCCCCAGCCCAAGCTACACTCTGGTTCCCTCCCCTCTCACCCCCAAAACCCAACCTCCTCCAACCCCAGCCTCCAACCTATCCATAGTTGGAAAAACCCAAAGGAACTTTTTGGCCAACCCAATACTTTGTTTAAATGGCACTCTATGGACACTCTGGCCTTTTTTTCTTTTTGTAACAATGAATTCTGCAATAAACTTCCTCCTCCACATCTTTTAAGTTCTGGTTGTTTTTCCCCTGGGTTTGAGATAAATTCTGCCAAAGCAGAGTCACTGGGTCAAAGGGGATATGCATGTGAATTGTTAGTTTGATTCTTTGCCACCTCCATGTACTGAAGCACACCAGGCTCCTCTGTCCTTCTCTATCTCCCAGAGGTTGCACAAATTCATGTCTGTTAAGTTGGTGATGCTATCTAACCATCTCATCTTCTGCTACCCATTTCTCCTTTTGCTATCAATCTTCCCCGGCATCAGGGTCTTTTCCAATGAGTTTTTTCTTTGCGTTAGGTGGCCAAATTGTGAATAGGTCTTGGCCATTTTGCTCTCTCAGATGGTCAGAGCATTTCCGAAGAGCTCCAGAAGGGTATGAAAATGTGAGTTCCCCACACCCTGGCCAACTCTAGATGCTATCGATAATCTAAACCTTCGCCAGTATCATGGGCGAAAAATGACATCTCACTGTTTTGAAATTGTATTTCCTGGATACAACTAAGGTAGATGAGCTTTTCGTATGACAGCTGGCCTTTTTTATTTCCTCTTCAGTGAGTTTTGCCAGTTTTCAACTGTGGTGTCTTTGTTTTTAAAGATCAACTTGTAGGAACTTTTTTGAACATTATTGACATGAATTCTTTGTTGTATTTGTTGCAAATATTATAGTCCAGTGTAACAATTGTCTTTTACCGTACAAGTTTGTATATACTTGAATTATTTTTAACTCTATTACAAGATATAATGATGATATAATGAACTCTCAGTGTAGCTACTTTTAAGCTCCAGTAGTGATTAAGATAAAGGTAATAGATTTTCCCCCAGTATGAAGTTTTCCTGTTGACATTGCTTGTGGTGGTTTTTGCATTGCAGAGATTTTTTTTTGCTTCTGTGGAGTCAAATTCCTGTCTTTCCTTTTGTGGCTTCTAAGCTTTATATAATATATACTTAGAAAAGTCTTCTACTCCACAATTATTAATAAAACAGCTTCTTCTAGTTCTTCTAAAACATGATTTATTATTTTGTAAAAGGTGGCATAGTATTTTTTTTCACATGGAGAACCATAATTTATTTAATCAATCCTCAACTACTGAACATTATTTCTGTTTCCCCCCTCTTCTTTTTTCCTGGCTGCACCTCTCCTGGGTCGGTGGGGTGGGAATCTTTCCCAAACCGGAATTAAACCTGCGCCCCCTGTGGTGGAAGTGTGGAGTTTTAACCACTGGACAGCCAGGGAAGTCCTCGCCTATTTTATATTTTTACTTATTTTTGCCTGCCTCAGGTCTTAAGTTGCTGTGCACAGGCTCTCAAGTTGTGGCACGAAAGCTTAGTTGCCCCAAGGCATGTGGGATCTAGTTCCCAGACCAGGGATGGAACTGTAGTTGTCCCCTGCATTGGAAGGTGGATTCTTAATCACTAGACCACTAGGGAAGTGAGTGAGTGGTCGCTCAGTCGTGTCTGACTCTTTGCAACCCCGTGGACTGTGGCCCACCAGACTCCTCCGTCCGTGGGATTCTCCAGGTAAGAATACTGGAGTGGGTTGCCATTTCCTTCTCCAGGGGATCTTCCCAACCCAGGGATTGAACCCAGGTCTCCCTCATTGCAGTCAGACGCTTTAACCTCTGAGCCACCAGGGAAGACCACTGCGGAAGTCCCACCCCTATTTTAAATCATGTTGTATTGAGCCACCAGCCCTGACTTTCCTCACCTCACCTGGATTATTTCAAAGCAAACCCCAAACATCAAATCATTTCATTCATAAACATAAAAGTTGAAACATTTCTATATCATAAAATCTATTAATCCTCTGCTCTTCCTGTCTTATACTTCTAATTTTCTTTATATTTTGAATAGCCAGCTTATTCATGTGGTTCAACATTGAAAAGGACCCAAGGACATATTGAAACCTTTGTTCCCACCCTGTCCTTTAGGGGCTCAGGGCCCACCTGCAAGACAATCTAAAGAGCCATCGTATACATTATGTGAAAATGAATCATGTGCTGTTCCCCTTTTAGGATACAATTGATAAACTACTTGAACAATAGTCTGCACCCAGCTTTCATTAGTTAACAACACGTCTTTTTGTTTTCTTTTTAAAGATGGCATGCCATATTTAATTGGTAGCATTGTTACTTTCATCAGAGAAGGCAATGGCACCCCACTCCAGTACTTTTGCCTGGAGAATCCCATGGACGGAGGAGCCTGGTAGGCTGCAGTCCATGGGGTCGAGAAGAGTCGGACACGACTGAGCGACTTCACTTTCACTTTTCACTTTCATGCATTGGAGAAGGAAATGGCAACCCACTCCAGTGTTCTTGCCTGGAGAATCCCAGGGACGGGGAAGCCTGGTGGGCTGCCGTCTCTGGGGTCCCACAGAGTCGGACACGACTGAAGTGACTTAGCAGCAGCAGCAGCACTGTTACTTTCATAAGGGAGAGACATAATGTTACATAAAATAATTGTGTGTCTTACAATCTAGACTATCTTAGAATCAATTGAATAGCATATATTTCTTCCCTCCTTCCCTTTTATTTTTCTTCATATATATATACACACACACTCAAGCAGTAGCCACAGGACTGGAAAAGGTCAGTTTTCATTCCAATCCCAAAGAAAGGCAATACCAAAGAATGCTCAAACTACTGCACAATTGCACTCATCTCACACGCTAGTAAAGTAATGCTCAAAATTCTCCAAGCCAGGCTTCAGCAATATGCGAACCGTGAACTTCCTGATGTTCAAGCTGTTTTTAGAAAAGGAAGAGAAACCAGAGATCAAATTGCCAACATCCGCTGGATCATTGAAAAAGCAAGAGAGTTCCAGAAAAACATCTATTTCTGCTTTATTGACTATGCCAAAGCCTTTGACTGTGTGGATCACAATAAACTGTGGAAAATTCTGAAAGAGATGGGTATACCAGACCACCTGACCTGCCTCTTGAGAAACCTATATGCAGGTCAGGAAGCAACAGTTAGAGCTGGACATGGAACAACAGACTGGTTCCAAATAGGAAAAGGAGTACGTCAAGGCTGTATATTGTCACGCTGTTTATTTAACTTATATGCAGAGTACATCATGAGAAATGCTGGACTGGAAGAAACACAAGCTGGAATCAAGATTGCCGGGAGAAATACCAATAACCTCAGATATGCAAATGACACCACCCTTATGGCAGAAAGTGAAGAGGAATTCAAAAGCCTCTTGATGAAAGTGAAAGTGGAGAGTGAAAAAGTTGGCTTAAAGCTCAACATTCAGAAAACGAAGTTCATGGCATCCGGTCCCACCACTTCATGGGAAATAGATGGGGAAACAGTGGAAACAGTGTCAGACTTTATTTTTCTGGGCTCCAAAATCACTACAGATGGTGACTGCAGCCATGAAATTAAAAGACGCTTACTCCCTGGAAGGAAAGTTATGACCAACCTGGACAGCATATTCAAAAGCAGAGACATTACTTTGCCAACAAAGGTTTGTCTAGTCAAGGCTATGGTTTTTCCTGTGGTCACGTATGGATGTGAGAGTTGGACTGTGAAGGAGGCTGAGCGCCGAAGAATTGATGCTTTTGAACTGTGGTATTGGAGAAGACTCTTGAGAGTCCCTTGGACTGCAAGGAGATCCAACCAGTCCATTCTGAAGGAGATCAGCCCTGGGATTTCTTTGGAAGGAATGATGCTAAAGCTGAAACTCCAGTACTTTGGCCACCTCATGCGAAGAGTTGACTCATTGGAAAAGACTCTGATGTTGGGAGGGATTGGGGGCAGGAGGAGAAGGGGACGAGAGAGGATGAGATGGCTGGATGGCATCACTGACTCAATAGACATGAGTTTGGTGAACTCGGGGAGTTGGTGATGGACAGGGAGGCCTGGCGTGCTGCGATTCATAGGGTCGCAAAGAGTCGGACATGACTGAGCGACTGATCTGATCTAATCTGATATATATGTATATGTATATTTTATTGAGTTGCTTCCCTGATGGCTCAGACAGTACAAGCTGCCTGCCTTGCAGGAGACCCAGGTTCAATCCCTGGGTCAGGAAGATCCCCTGGAGAAAGGAATGGCAAAACTCTAATATTCTTGCCTAGAGAATTCCATGGACAGAGGAGCCTAGCAGGCTACAGTTAATGGGGTCACAAAGAGTCAGACGTGACTGAGCAATTAATACTCACACACTCACAGTTGACTTACAACGTTTCAGGTGCACAGCAAGGTAATTCAGTTATACATACACACATATACTATTTGTGAGATTATTTTCCATTATAGGTGATTACAGGATGTTGACTACAGTTCCCTGTGCTATACAGTAAACCTCTGTTGCTCTTAACAACATGCCTTGAATTTGGTTCTGTAGATAGCATCCTAGTTCTTTCTTATATGTAGGTATTACTTTCTGTTACATATAGCTACATATTACATTTCGTTACATATAGCTATATAGTACATTTCAATGCAAGGACTTACAAGAAGAATTCAATTAGCCCATCTCTACTGGTGGAGTTGAGGTCCTTCCCAGCTACAGTCACTGCTGCAGTGAAAAGCCTTATACAGTCCCCATGTTGCTTGTGTGTGAGCATATCTGTAGGATTCGTTTCCAGGAGTGGAAGTGCTGAGTCAAAGGGGACCTGTGTTTAGATGTTGAATAAATATTACCAAATTGCCTCTATCGAGTTGAGTCAGTTTACACATCAGCCAGCAGTGCCGAGGTGTGGCTGTGTCTGTGTGTGGGTGCTTGTTCTCTTCCCACTCTTGCCAATATATGGTGTTTCCAAGCTTTATGCTTGCTGTTCTGATAAGTGTAGAATAGTATCTTTGGAGGTAATCTTTACTTTTTATTTATTTATTTATTTTTTTAACCATGCCACAAGATATGTGGGATCGTAGTTCCCTGACCAGGGATCGAACCCTTGCTCCCTGCAGTGGAAGCCCTGGAGGCCTAACCACTGGACCACCACTGAATTCCCCTGGAGATACTCTTTTTAATGAGTTATTGAGCATCTCTTTACATCTTTAAGGGCCCATTGAAATTTTCCCCTTTCCATTACCATTAACTGTTTCTTTATATTCTTTGCCTATTTTCCTCCATTTGAATCATTGATGGTTCATTTAAAAAGGATTTGTGGGAGACTTCTCTGGTGTTCCAGTGGCTAAGACTCCTTGTTCCAAATGCAGGGGGCTGGGGCTCCATCCCTGGTCAGGGAATTAGATCTTGTATGCAACAACTAAGAGATCCCAGGTGTCACATAAGATCCAGCACAGCCAGATAAATTCATTAAATAATTTTTTTTAACCACTAAAAAAATTATTTGTGGGGGCTCTTCACATATTAGAGAAATCTACCCTTTGCCTATGTTATGAGTTGCAGTTTTCCCCTCAGGTTTCAAGTTTTCCTTGGACTTTGCTTGTGGTGGTTTTTTGCAGAAAAAAAATTTTTTTGGTAGTCAAATTTATCAATCTTTTCTTTTGAGGCTTCAGGTTTTGTATAATATTATAAAGGACTTCCCTACTCCGGGATTAAAAAAAAAATTCTCCCATGGTTTCATTCAGTAGTTATAAAATATGATTTGTTTTTCATGATGGGATAATAGTTCATCATATGGGAAGACCATAATTTACTCAACCGATCACCAATAGCTGAATATTTGGGCTATTTCTGATTTTTTCTGAACTATAAATAAAGCTGCAGTAAAATACTTTTCCATAAATATTCTATTACACTAGGCTAAATTCCTGAAAGTGACCTTCATTTCCATCCCCAAACTGCCCTCCAGAAAGTCAGGCTGCCCTTCTGCCATAGTGGCTTCTGTACTGCTCTCAAAATGCTCACAGAGCCTTCGGTCAGAGAGGCAAGGACCCAGGATGGAAGATGCTCTCCATATGGCCTCATTGAGTCTTTCTTTGGCTTGTCAGCCACAGAGAAGATTATGTCAAATATGCTAGAGGAGGAGCTCAGGCATCATTAGACTGGAAGGAGAGGAGGAAACCCCAGAGTAGCGGCAAGAAGGACTTCCCTTGTGATCCAGGCGCTAAGACTCCACGCTTCCAATGTAGTGGGCCCACGGTTCAATCCCTGGTCAGGTAACTAGATCCCACATGCTGCAACTATAAAGATCTGATCTCTTTGACTTCCCTGGTGGCTCAGTGGTAAAGATTCTGCCCGCCAGTGCAGGAGACATGGGTTCAATCCCTGATCCCAGAGGATCCCACAAGCCTTGGAGCAACTAAGTCCGTGTAACCACAATTACTGAGCCTGTGCTCTAGAGCCTGGGAGCCACAGCTACTGAGCCCATCCATTGCAACTACTGAAGCATGCACGCCTAGAGCTTTTGCTCTGCAATGAAGAGAAGCCACAGCAATGAGAAGCCCGAGCACCACAACTATAGAGTAGCCCCCGCTTGCTGCAACAGGAGAAAAGCCCATGCAGCAACAAAGACCCAGCACAACCAAAACTAAAGATAAATAAATAAAATTAAATATATAAAAAATATATTTATATATAAATATGTATATAATTATATATACACACACACACACACACACACAAAAGATCTGATCCCACATGCTGCAACTAAGATGTGCTACAGCCAAAAAAAAAAAAAAAAGCTGCTAGAGTCTTACTCAGAGCAGACTTATTATTTTACATACAATTCTATTCTCCAATAAACCTGTGATTCTGTTTTAAGACCACAGAAACAAATTAGAAAGGGGAAGCGAGGCTGCTACTTACAGCATCCTAGCCCACTGTGCCGTTTCTAAAGGAAGAGCAAGTGCAAGTGAGTCAAAAAGCAACCACTTTGGGCCATGCGGTGCAGGGCTAAACTCCCACAGATTCAGGTAATGGATGAGGAAGTCGATTAGATTGGGCGGTCTCTAAATTTGCTTGTAAATCTGAGATTCTGGAAGGTGTCTTGAACCTTGTGGTTGCCCCCTCCGCAAAAACGCCCTGGTCCTAATTCCTGTATTTTCTGAATATGCTTTGCTATGTGGCAAAGAGGAATTAAAACCGCAGATGAAATTAAAATGGGGTAATCAGCTAACCTTAAAATAGGGAGAAACCTTGGATTATTGGAGTGGACAAAATGTAATCACAAGGAGCCTCTAGAGTAGATGCAGGAGGGGAAAAAAAGGATTGATGTCAGAGTGATACAACGACAGAAAGACTGGATGGGCCACTGCTGACTTTGAAAATGGTAGGGGGCCACAAGCCAAGGAATGCGGATACCCAGAAGAGGTTCTGTAGAACATCCAGAAGGAAACCCTGTGGACACCCTTGAATATACATAGCCTGATGAGATCCATTTTGGACTTCACTTACAAAACTAAAATAAGAAGCGCGTTGTTTTAAATTTGTGTTAATTTGTTACAACACCCATAAAGAAAAAGTGCAAATAGCATCTGATACTGCCCAGTAAAAAGATGCCCAGGGAAGAGGAGTGCCTTGGCCCTGGACGCTCAGCCTCTAAGGAAGCAGCATACCCTGACTCTGGTCTGGCTTTTTTCTTTTTTGCTAGGTCCTGCAGCTTCTCTTCCTTCCTAATGATGAGCCCCCGGTATCACGAATGTTAAATTGTGTGCTGCAGAGATTCAGTTATCTGGAACGGCCATCTCCATGGGGATGCCCGGTTTGTTTTTTCAATGAGTGGGGCTCCCCCTCCCCTCGCCCCAATTCGAAGGGTGGGCCTCTGTGCCCTTCCCCCAGGGGCAGATGCTGTCCAGATGTGGGCGGGGGCGGGGCCCTGGGGCTGCGGCCACGGCGGGACTGTTTGGGGAGCAGGGGAGGGGCAGTGGTTGTGGAAGCTGGAGACCTGGGGAACCAAAGAGCAATTCCAGGGCCGGCGGGCGGGCCGTCGCTGGAGCAGCTCCCCTCGGGGTGCTTCGAGGAGGCTGCGGGCAGGCAGGGGAGGAGTCCCGGCGGAGCTGCGGGCCGGCAGGGGTTAACCCGGGAGTAGTGGTCGGGTCAGGTTACTTCCCTTTAAAAAGAAGGGGAAAGGAGGAGTCAGGCACTGGTGGGCAGTGTCTGTGGCTGGTCCGGGTCGTCCATCGGGGGAGGAGGCTCGCAGCCGGCCAGGGTCGGGCGCCTGGCAGCCGCAGGCAAGTCGAGCGGGGTGCAGAGGGGACCGGGTGCGCGGAGGGGCCGCGGGGCGCAGCCGGGCTGAGGCAGGGACCCCGATGCAAGCGCGCTCAAGACTCCGACGTCCCTGCCGACGCCCCCTTCCCAGACCGGCACACTGAGGTCCAAGGCGAGCGAAGGAGAGAGACCCCTCTAGGATCGCGCCGCCAGGATGGTCCCGCAGCGGGCCTGTCAACGGTCGGGGAGCGGGAGGTCCCGCCCTGGAGAGGTGGCTCCCAGGGTGGCGAGCGCGGCTGCTGGCGCCTCTGGGGGTGGACCGACGGAGAGACACCACTGGTGCAGCGGACTCAGCCCTGCTGGGGTCCCGGGCCAGGTGGGGTGGGGACAAAGCGTGGTGGCGAGCGTGGTGACTGGTGGTGACTGTGAGACTCAACCGCTCAGACTCGCAGTGGCTGGGGCGGAGCCAAAGATGCGCGAGGTCCTGGCTAAGGCTTGGGGGTCTGTCTACAGAGCCCCCAGAGCGGGAGCGGGGCCGGGGTCAAGACTCCAGCAGGAGATCCCCTTAGCTAGCCTTGGACGTCTTGCTTCCCTCCAGAGCCCTCCACCCGACTACTATTTTAAAGGGAATTCCTATTTTTAGTGAAAGTTGCTCAGTCGATGTCCGACTCTTTGCGACCTCATGGACTATACAGTCTGTGGAATTCTCCAGGCCAGAATATACTGGAGCAGGTAGACTTTCCCTTGTCCAGGGGGTCTTCCAAACCCTGGGATCGAACCCAGGTCTCCTGCATTGCAGGCAGATTCTTTATCAGCTAACCCACTCCCCTGCTCCTTACAACACCACCACTGGGATGAGGGTTTTCCTGATGTGGGAACAGAGTGCTTGCTCCAGCCCTACCCCGAAGCCGAGATGATCAGTGTTCCTACTGCTATAGGCATTTGCTCTGGTGAGGGGCTTCCAAGTAGAGCCAGTAGGGTCCTAACCCTGCACCTCCCCACCCCTCCAGCAGTGCGGTGAGTGGGGGTGCCCAGGTGGGTCATGCCTTGGGTTTTGTGACTTGAATCCTCCTCCTCCTCCCTTCATCCCAGCTCAGGGCAAAGTGCTAGTTACTGGAATCAGTGGGACAGTCAGGCAGTGTGGCTGGCTGGTCAGAGCGCAGTTCTCAGTCAGACCTGAGGTCTGAAGCTGGCTTAGTCCCTGAGTCTCTCAATGACCTGGACATCTCTGGGCCCTGCTTTGCTGCTGCTGCTGCTGCTGCTAAATCATTTTAGTTGTGTCCGACTCTGTGCGACCCCATAGACGGCAGCCCACCAGGCTCCCCCATCCCTGGGATTCTCTAGGCAAGAATACTGGAGTGGGTTGCCATTTCCTTCTCCAATGCATGAAAGTGAAAAGTCAAAGTGAAGCCACTCAGTCGTTTCAGTCGTGTCCGACTCTGTGCGACCCCATGGCCTGCAGCCTACCAGGCTCCTCCATCCATGGGATTTCCCAGGCAAGAGTACTGGAGTGGGGTGCCATTGCCTTCTCCAGAGCCCTGCTTTATTCACCTGTAAAAGAGGAGTGTGGGCCTTCCCAGGTGGAGCTAGTGATAAAGAATCTGTCTGCCAATGCAGGAGACAGCAAGAGACAAGAGTTTGATCCCTGGGTCAGGAAGATCCCCTGGAGTAGGTAATGGTAACCCACTCCAGTATTCTTGCCTGGAGAATTCCACAAAGGAGCCTGGAGGGCTACAGAACATGGAGTCGCAAAGACTCGGACACTACTGAATGACGCAGCACACACAGGCACACACACATACAAACACACACAGTGTGTCTGAAAGAGGAGTCTTGGAGCAGATGGGCCTTCCAGTTGACTGTGATTGAAGAGTTGGCTGCAGACATGTGAGGTGGGGGAGGGGAACAATGGGGGCGCAGCCAAGAGGAAGTGGGAATGGGCCTCGGATCTGCCAAAGATCCCCTCCCCACACACTGGGGGCAGGGGAGGTGGGGAAAGCAGGGTGACTTGCCCAACTCTGGCAGTAGGCTGGCATCCTCCCCTAGCCCACCTCCCTAAAGAGCCCTAGAGTCTAAGCCTAGACTATGAGTGAAAGGAAGCTTAACCCAGAGAGCTGCTGCCACTTCACAGATGGAGAAACAGGCTCAGCTGTGTGAGGCAGCCCAGCGCCTGCCCCGTGATTCCCCGCCTCCCGAGTCTGCTAGAGAGTGGGGCATCAGCTCCCCACTTCCACCACCCTTAGGCCAAGTTTTCCAGCCCCTTTGCTTCAGGAGTTTTATTGCTAAGCTTTCTTTCTGAGAAGAAAGGTTGGGGTCCCCAAGTGGGAAGGCAGCAGTCTCCCCAGTATTGGAGTTGGGCCTAGTTCCTGGGCCTCTGCCTTTGATGGAAGACCAGGACCCCACGCTGGGGACTCTTTCAGAATCTGGGAAGGACGGTATGGATGGCGCGCCAGCCGCTCACATGGAGCCCCCTGAGAGCCTTCCTTCACACAGGCCACCAGCCATCACCTCCAGCCTGGGCCCAGGCCTAGGTGTCTGTCATCAGAGGCGCGGCCGTGTTTCTCAGCTGCACCTGGAGGCTTACCAGGGTCCCCCACAGCGGCCTGAGTCTGGGAGCACTGCCCTCCCCTTCTGATAAGAAGTTCCACTTCCTAGAGCCCCCGCAGCTCCCGGTCCTGGTCTAGGGCCAGGGAGTTGCTGGCCCCCTTGTAGAGCCCCCAAGCTGACTTCACCAGATTCCCAGTCTCCTTGCAGCAGCCACTCCCGCCATGTCCCTTAGAGTACCTATAAAATTCAGAAGAAGGGACACACAGTTCCCCTAAAAGATGATCAGATCTTTCTTCCTGCCTGGCCTTCTTTAAATTGCTGTCCTGTGCTGTCACCTCCTGAGGTCTCTTGAAAGATGTATGTCTCCTCCTGAGGTCTTTTAACCCTCTGGGGCACTGCACAGTAGGAAATGTAGGGGCTGTATGAGAGGATGCTTTCGGGAGGCGTGTATAATCCAGCAATAGAATCTGCCACAACTGTCTGTGTGACCTTGGGCAAGTCACTTAACTTTGTGCTGTGGTTTCCTCAAGAGCCAGTGGTGGTGATTATCCTGATGGTGATTGTCTGAGTTCGGTCACACAGAAGGCAATTTTCCAGGCAGGATCTGCAGCCCAGAAAGGCCCTTCCAAGGCTGGTGTCCTTCCACCCACTCCCCACGGTCCCCATCTCTCCTTTGCTCCTGAGTGCCTTGGATTGGCTTCCAGAGGTCAAAACAGGAGCTGACTTCCTATGGGGGCTTTCTGCGGTTCTCACAGGATGGACAAGGTCCAAAGCTCCCAGAGGAAGCACCCTGGGGGGCTGGCCTGGGCCCAGGCTCCTGCAGCTGTGGGTGGAGACCTCAGAAGCCTGGGAGAAAGCCAGGAGCCTCAGGGGCCAGAAAGTGCCGGCGCTGGGGCCCCAGCCTCATTCCTGCTCTTCACTGTCTGCTCCTTATGCCTTCGGTTTTTCCATCGCTCCCAGCCTGCCCAGCCCTGCAGCTAAAGGCGGGGGAGGTGCTGAGTAAGCCTGAGCAACAGCTTACCCCCAGGGCCCGGTAGTCTGGGAGGGAGCCTGGGCTGCATAGTTGCCAGACTTCTGGTCCTGGGTTTCCCCACCACAGTCCCTCCCAGGCTCCTGGTGTTTTCATGTTTGAATAGAAAGTAACTTGCACTCCCAAACCTGAGATAAAGCTTTGTCTCCTATATGAGTGGCTATGCCTCAAATATTCTCTAACATGAGCATTGTTAGCCTTTTTTTTTTTAATTTATAACTTTTGTTCTCTGGACCAAAGCATAATCAGGTTAGAAATATATAAACCCACAGGTAGAAAGGCAGCTTTGGTTGAGACGGGGGCTGGGGACTCAGCTTCTTCCCCATCCAGAGATAAATAGTAAAAGGAATGCACACATCTGCTCATTGGCAGAAAGCTTCCATTCCAAAGACCCTTTGCACATGTCGCCTCCCCAGAATCCTACGGTGTGAGCGCAGCCGAACAAGATGATTTTGTTGGCTATCTAGATGAAAAATTTTCATTTATTTATTCATTTTTAATAATTCTATTTATCTTTGGCTGTGCTGGGTCTTCGTTGCTGTGTGGACTTTTCTCTAGTTGCAGCAAGTGGGGGCTACTCTCTAGTCGCAGTTTGTGAGCTTCTCATTGCGGTGGCTCCTCTTGTTGTGGAGAACCGGCTCTAGGACACAAGGGCTTCAGGAGCTGCAGAGCCTGGGCCCTAGAGCACAGCTCAGTAGTTGTGGCATGGGGGCTTAGATGCTCTGTGGCATGTGGGAGTCTTCCCAGATCAGGGATCAAACCTGTGTCTCCTGCATTTGGCAAGTGGATTCTTTACCACTGACCCACCGGGAAAGCCCCTTTATTTATTTTTTAATTTTTATTTTATAAGTCATTTTCCTTTTACAAAGCAACCTTATCCGTGGTACTTTGTTACGATGGCCTGAGCTGACTAGTACATCAACTTTATTTTTATTTATTTCTTTTAGTATTTATTTGGCTTTGCCGGGTCCCAGCTGTGGCACACGGGATCTTCAGTCTTTGTTGCGCCATGTGAGGTCTTCAGTTATGGCCTGCGAACTCTTAGTTGCAGCATACGGGCTCTAGTTCCCCGACCAGGAATGCAATCCAGGCCCCCTACACTGGGAGCATGGAGTCTTAGCCACTAGACCAGCAGGAAAGTCCCGAATTGTCTTATTGTTGCATCTGTTCCATGAGCATGTGTTACCTGTCTGCTGTGTACCAGGTGCTTGCCTGGTGTAGAGGATTCTACCCTCATGGCACTGAGTCTTGGGGGTGCTGCGAGGGCTTCCCTGGAGTAGCATCACTGAAGTGAGCTTCCTGGATGAGTGGGTGGCAGGTGAGGGAAAGACACAAGCTTTCCAGGCCCAAAGAGCAGCTTGGGGTGGGAGTGAAGGGTGGAGGAGGGAAGAGATGATGGGCTCGAGAAACCAAAAGAGGCCAGTGGGGCAGAACAACAGGGGGCAAAGGCTTGAGATGAGACCAGAGACTCACTGGAGGCTATATCATACTGGACCTATAGGCCGTTGCAAGGAGTGTGGACCTTGTCGTTCATTCAGCCAACACTGGGCTTCTCCCCTGTGCTAGGCATGGCGCAGTCTACAAGTCATGGCTCCCTTGAGGTGCCTCGGTCTAGTGAGAAGCTTTTGAACAACATAGATGGCCTTTTCTTAAGTTCTGTGACAGAAGTGTGAGCCAGAGGCCAGGGAAACATCAGGGGAAAGGAGCTGCCTCTGCTTGAGAAGGCAGTGACATTTGACCTGGGTTTTGAAGGATGAATAGGAGTTTGACAGGAAAGAGAGGAAAGGCATTCTCAGCAGTGAAAGCAGGTACAGAGATATGAAAAAGTCCAGGGAGTTTGGGAGAAATGCCAACAACTGCAGTCACGCTGGGCACCGGAAAGAGGAGAGGCCAGAAGGTCAAGTCCACAGATTTTCAGGCTTGAGCCAGAGGTGAGCTTTCGTCCTCTAAGCAGTGAGGGGAGGGACACCAGGTGCAAGCAGGAGAGGAAGGTCTCTCTGCCAGGTTGTGTGGGCAGGTTGGGTGACAGGAGAGGAGAGCGAGGTTATTGCTACCCAGTGGGCTGTGGCCGTGGCCATGCGTGGGCTGTGGTGGGGGCTGGGAGAGAGATCTCTTTTTATTATCAAAGAAGGTGGGGGCTGTGGAGCTTGCCCCTCTCTGTGTCCCCAGACTGGGCCGGCACAATGCCCAGAAAAGGGACCTCTCATTCCAGGGCAATAGGCTGCCTGCTGCGCCAACTTTGAAGACCAGAGGCCCTTTCCAAAAGAGTAAGGATTCCAGCCAGCTGGGCCCATGGGCTGTGTCCAAAGCAAACAGGAAAAGGCCATGGTGGGCCAGGCAGGGCCTCTTTCTTTGTTTGGAGTCGGGAACAGGCCAAGCAGGCTTGTGTGTCTCTCTGCTGCAAAGGTGGGAGCAAGCTGCAGGCCCTACAGAGTAAAACTTGTTGTGGGGGGAATACATGGCCCCTGGGTGCCAGCCTTCAAGGGCACAAGAAAGATGGTTTTTCTTGGCAAATTCTAGCCCTGATGGAGTGAGACGGGGAGCACACACTTCTCTCTCTCGATCATCCTCAGGGGCCTCTGTTCCCTTGGTCACAGTGACCAAGCTGGAGCCCTCCCCCGGGGACTTGGTTTCCCCACTCTTGCTCCTTGGTCATTAGCCCAGGCCTAATAGAGGTGGCTGCAGGTCACTGCAATGGAAAGTCCACACTGCCCAGACCAGGGCCCCGGGGGCATGTCTCCAGAGAGAAGGAGGGAAGTGCTGACTGCTCAGAGCACCTCGAGCCCAAACATGGGCACCCGGGATTCCCCTGAAGACTCTATCCTGTACTCAGACCCAGGCCAGATGACAGGTGGCAGTCATTCAGTCTCCCAGGGATGCCTGGATGAATTAACCTATGAATATATTCAATCCACTCACACATTTGTTTACCAAGTCTCCAGGCAAGCTCAGGGATGGCCAGCCCAAGCCAGGGCAGGGAGTGGCAGAGGAGCAAGGTCCTCAAGGAGCTGATGAAGAAGGCAGACTCAAGCCCTGAGATGCATCTGGCCCGAGCAAGAGTCTTGCCTGTATGCCATGGTTGGAGAAGGGCTCAGAGAAGGAGCAGACCATTCTCCCAGGGCAAGGTGGGAGTGGAGGCAGGGGTGGAGATGGGCTACAGAGACTCCAATAAGGAGTGACTCCTGAGTCGAATCACTCATTCATCCATGCACCAGTCCCTGCCTGTGTGCATTCACTTCAGTTCAGTTTAGTTGAGTCGGTGATGCCATCCAGCCGTCTCATCCTCTATAGTCCCCTTCTCCTCCCGCCTAAAATCTTTCCCAGCATCAGGGTCTTTTCCAATGAGTCAGTTCTTTACATCAGGTGGCCAACGTATTGGAGTTTCAGTTTCAGCATCAGTCCTTCCAGTGAACACCCAGGACTGATCTACTTTAGGATGGACTGGTTGGATCTCCTTGCAGTCCAAGGGACTCTCAGGAGTCTTCTCCAACACCACAGTTCAAAAGCAACAATTCTTTGGTGCTCAGCTTTCTTTATAGTCCAACTCTCACATCCATACATGACTACTGGAAAAACCATAGCCTTGACTAGACGGACCTTTGTTGGCAAAGTAATGTCTCTGCTTTTTAATATACTGTCTAGGTTGGTCATAACTTTTCTTTCAAGGAATAAGCGTCTTTTAAGTTCACGGCTGCAGTCACGATCTACAGTGATTTTGGAGGCCCCCCAAAAATAAAGTCTGTCACGGTTTCCACTGTTTCCCCATCTATTTGCCATGAAGTGATGGGACCAGATGCCATGATCTTAGTTTTCTGAATGCTGAGCTTTAAGCCAACTTTTTCACTCTCTTCTTTCACTTTCATTAAGAGGCTCTTAAGTTATTCTTTGCTTTCTGCCATAAGGGTGGTGTCATCTGCATATCTGAGGTTATTGATATTTCTCCTGGCAATCTTGATTCCAGCTTGTGCTTCATCCCACCCAGAGTTTCTCATGATGTACTCTGCATAACAGTTAAATAAGCAGGGTGACAATATGTAGCCTTGACATACTCCTTTCCCGATTTGGAACCAGTCTGTTCCATGTTCAGTTCTAACTGTTGCTTACTGACCTGCACACAAATTTCTCAAGAGTCAGGTCAGGTGGTCTGGTATTCCCATCTCTTTCAGAATTTTCCATAGTTTGTGGTGATCCACCCAGTCAAAGGCTTTGGCATAGTCAATAAAGCAGAAATAGATGTTTTTCTGGAACTCTCTTGCTTTTTCCATGATCCAACAGATGTTGGCAATTTGATCTCTGGTTGCTCTGCCTTTTCTAAAACCAGCTTGAACATCTGGAAGTTCACAGTTCACATACTGTTGAAGCCTGGCTTGGATAATTTTGAGTATTACTTTGCTAGTGTGTGAGATGAGTGCAATTGTGTGGTAGTTTGAACATTCTTTTGCATTGCCTTTCTTTGGGATTGGAATGAAACTGACCTTTTCCAGTCCTGTGGCCACTGCTGAGTTTTCCAAATTTGCTGGCATGTTGAGTGCAGCACTTTCACAGCATCATCTTTCAGGATTTGAAATAGCTCAACTGGAATTCCATCACCTCCACTAGCTTTGTTTGTAGTGATGCTTCCTAAGGCCCACTCTACTTCACATTCCAGGATGTCTGGCTCTAGGTGAGTGATCATACCATCGTGATTATCTTTGTCATGAAGATCTTTTTTATACAGTTCTTCTGTGTATTCTTGCTACCTCTTCTTAATATCTTTTGCTTCTGTTAGGTCCATACCATTTCTGTCCTTTATTGAGCCCATCTTTGCATGAAATGTCCCCTTGGTATCTCTAATTTTCTTGAAGAAATATCTAGTCTTTCCTATTTTATTGTTTTCCTCTATTTCTTTGCACTGATCACTGAGGAAGGCTTTCTTATCTCTCCTTGCTATTCTTTGGAACTCTGAATTCAAATGGGTTTATCTTCCCTTTTCTCCTTTGCTTTTCTCTTTTCTTTTCACAGCTATTTGTAAGGCCTTCTCAGACAGCCATTTTGCTTTTTTGCATTTCTTTTTCTTGTGGATGGTCTTGATCCCTGTCTCCTGTACAATGTCACGAACCTCTGTCCATAGTTCTTTAGGCACTCTATCATATCTAATCCCTTGAATCTATTTCTCACTTCTACTGTATAATCGTAAGGGATTTGATTTAGGTTATACCTGAATGGTCTAGTGGTTTTCCCTACTTTCTTCAGTTTAAGTCTGAATTTGGCAATAAGGTGTTCATGATCTGGGCCACAGTCAGCTCTCAGTCTTGTTTTTGCTGACTGAATAAACCTTCTCCATCTTTGGATGCAAAGAATGTAATCAATCTGACTTTGGTATTGACCATCTGGTGATGTCCATGTGTAGAGTCTTCTCTTGTGTTGTTGGAAGAGGGTGTTTGCTATGACCAGTACGTTCCCTTGGCAAAACTCCGTTAGCCTGTGATCTGCTTTGTTTTGTACTCCAGGGCCAAATTTGCCTGTTACCCCAGGTGTTTCTTGACTTCCCACTTTTGCATTCTCTAGTCCCCTATAATGAAAAGGATATCTTTTGGGGGTGTTAATTCTAGAAGGTCTTGTAGGTCTTCATAGAACCATTCAACTTCAGCTTCTTCAGCATTACTGGTCAGGGCATAGACTTGGATTACCGTGATATTGAATGGTTTACCTTGGAAACAAAGAGAGATCATTCTGTCATTTTTGAGATTGCATCCAAGTATTGCATTTTGGACTTTTTTGTTGACTGTGATGGCTACTCTATTTCTTCTAAGGGATTCTTGCCCACAGTAGTAGATATCATCTGAGTTAAATGGTCATCTAGTAGTAGATGGTCATCTGAGTTAAATTTGCCCATTTCAGTCTATTTTAGTTTGCTGATTCCTAAAATGTCGACATTCACCCTTGCCATCTCGTTTGACCACTTCCAATTTGCTTTGATTCATGGCCCTAACATTCCAGATTCCTATGCAATATTGCTCTTTGCAGCATAGGACTTTGCTTCTATCACCAGTCACATCCACAACTGGGTGTTGTCTTTGCTTTGGCTTTGTCTCTTCATTCTTTCTGGAGTTATTTCTCCACTGATATTGTAGCATATTGGGCACCTACCGACCTGGGGAGTTCATCTTTAAGTGTTCTATCTTTTTGCCTTTTCATACCATTCAGGGGGTTCTTAAGGCATTCACTTAACAAATATTTATTGAAGACATCCCTGGTGGTCCAGTGGTGAAGAATCCACCTGCCAATGCAGGGTACATGGGTTTGGCCCCTGGTCTGGGAAGATCCCACATGCCATGGAGCAACTAAGCCCATGTGCTGTGACTACTTAGCCCACGGTCTAGAGCCCGTGCTCCACAATGAGAGAAGCCAACTAGAGAGCAGCTCCTTCTCCCTGCAGCTAGAGAAAGCCTGCCTGCAGCAATGAAGACCCAGGGCAGCCAAAAATAAATAAATAAAAAATTAAAACTATACGTTAAAAAAAACCCAAATATGTGTTGAGTGACTACTACATGCCCGATACCATCAGTGAGCAGAAGCAGCCATGGACGGCTCTCATGGGGGTCTGTTGGTGGTGGGGGTAGGGGAAGCACTCAGGTCATCACCACACAGATCAAATGGAAAACTATGCCAAATTATAGGGCTTTGAAGAGAGGTTTGTGGTTCTCAGGAGCTTGACCTGGTCAGGGAGGCCAGGACATCTTCTCTGAGAAAGACTTGAAGAATAAATAAGGAGTAACCAGAGCAAGAGTAGGAGGAAGATGATCCAAGCAGAGAGAGTTGCACGTGCAAAGGTCCTGTGGTAGATGGCCTGGATGAAGGCCAGACTGGCTAGAGTTCCACAGCAGAGAGGAGTGTGGTAAGAATGAGGTCAGGCAGTCAGCCAGCTGACAGCACTTGACTTGCCGGTATCAGAAGATTTGGTCTGAATTCCGAGAGCAAAAGGATACTTTTAAGCAATGGTGCAAAATGATTCAACTTATGTAGCAAACTGGTTTTATTGTTGTTGTTGTTGAGTCAACAAGTCGTGTCTGACTCTTGGCAACCCCATGGACTGCAGCACACGAGGCTTCCCTGTCCTTCACTATCTCCCGGAGCTTACTCAAACTCATGTGCATTGAGTCAGGGATGCCATCCAATCATCTTATCCTTTGTCATTCCCTTCTCCTTCTGCTTTCAATCTTTCCTGGCATTAGGGTCTTTTCCAGTGAGTTGGCTCTTTGCATCAGGTGGCCAAAGTACTGGAGCTTCAGCTTCAGCATCAGTCCTTCCAATGAATATTCAGGGTTTGAGGAGCCCAAATGTTAGCAAGGAGTCCATGAGGGTCTAGAAGTGCCCACATAAACAGTGAGAATGGCTTTGACTCAGGACATGGTGAGACTGGGGGGCAGGGTGAGTTGAATGTTGGGGTGAGGATCAGGCAGTGTTGAAGTCTGAGAAACTGGGCTGGTGGATGGGAGGGGTGACAATGAACTTCGTATTCCTGTAAGAACATATTATATTGAGTATGATAAGTAATATCTTCATTTTTCCCAGGGATAGAATGGTTGACTTCTGGGGAAAAAGAACAAAGGACTTTCAGGTTCTACTATAATGCGTGTGCTCAGTCACTCAGTTATGTCCGAGTGACTCCTCGGACTTTGTGACTCCTCAGACTGCAGCCCGCCAGGCTCCTCTGTCCATGGGATTTCCCAGGCAGGAATACTGGAGTGGGTTGCCATTTCCTCCTCCAAGGGGTCTTCCTGACCCAGGGTTTGAACTCATGTCTCTTGCATCTCCTGCATTGGCAGGAGGATTCTTTACCACTGAGCCACCTGGGAAGCCCTCTACTATAGTAGATGGTGTTTAATATGTTTTCTCATTAAATCTGTTCAACAAACCTGAGAAATAAATTCTAACATGTGTGTATGAAGAAAGGGGTCTCAGAAAGGTAAAATTACCTGCCCAAGGTCATGGCTGGGAAAAGGTTAAGCCTCCACCAGCCTCCTCTCTTTAAAAAAAAAAAAAAAAAAGGCAAAACAACTTCATTTCATTCCACTCAGTGTGCTGATAATTGAGGGGAAAGTTTTTGGCAAGAAGGGAAAGGGAGGGGACCTGGAAGAACTCCTTCCTCTGGAAGAATGCAAGGGAGGCTGGGGCCATGGCTCTGGGGTGCCCTGGGCCCCCGTCCAACCACAGGGGTGACTAACTTGCTCTTGACCCGAGCCGGAAGCCGATTCTCCCTTTCTCTCTACCTCCCACCTCCTGCCCCGGGGAAGTCCTCCTAATCTCCTGGATCTAACCTCCATCCTCTTGTTTCTGTGCTACTGTCTCAGCTCACAGGTGCATCCAAGCCACCTGGCTGCTACCTCTCCCCGCTGGCTGCCTGCCTGCCCTTCAGCCCTTGGTGGGGCTCCCAGGCGGCCTGTAACTGGATACCAGACACTGCTTCGTCCCTTCAGGCACCCCCCCCCCCCCCCCCCCCCCCCCCCCCCCCCCCCCCGCCTCTGAGCCGCACTCCACGCATCCTGTTTCTGGATCTGCTCTTGGAAACCTGGATAGAGCGTGTTTCCACTCAGCCCAGTGACCTTCGCCTGTCTGAGCCCTGGTTAATTTTTGCCCAATCTTTGCAGGCTCTGGGGCCCCTCCCCTTTGGGGATATAAGCCTGGTCTGAGGCTGCCCTGTTCCCTGCCCGTTCCTGAGCCTCCCCGAGCTCCCTCCCCATTCTCACCATGGCCAAAGGATTCTACATTTCCAAGGCCCTGGGCATCCTGGCCATTCTCCTGGGCGTGGCGGCCGTGGCCACCATCATCGCTCTGTCTGTGGTGTACGCCCAGGAGAAGAACAAGAATGCCGAGCGTGGCACCGCGGCCCCCACGAGCCCCACAGGCCCGACAACCACCTCGGCCACCACCTTGGACCAGAGCAAGCCGTGGAACCGATACCGCCTCCCCACGACCCTCTTGCCCGACTCCTATAGGGTGACGCTGAGGCCCTACCTCACTCCCAACAATAACGGCCTGTATATCTTCACGGGCTCAAGCACTGTCCGCTTCACCTGCAAGGAGCCCACGGACGTCATCATCATCCACAGCAAGAAGCTCAACTACACCCAGCACAGTGGGCACTTGGCGGCCCTGAAGGGTGTGGGGGACACCCAGGCCCCCGAAATCGACAGGACCGAGCTGGTGTTGCTCACAGAGTACCTGGTGGTCCACCTCAAGAGCTCCCTGGAAGCAGGCAAGACATACGAGATGGAGACCACCTTTCAGGGGGAGCTGGCCGATGACCTGGCGGGCTTCTACCGCAGCGAGTACATGGACGGCAACGTCAAAAAGTGAGTCAGGTGGGCCTGCCGGGTGGGGGCAGGTCCTAGACGCCGAGGCAGAGCGGGATCCTGGGGGCCAAGGAAGGGCTT
This sequence comes from Bos indicus, assembly GCF_029378745.1. NCBI lineage: Eukaryota > Metazoa > Chordata > Mammalia > Artiodactyla > Bovidae > Bos > Bos indicus. Next base: position 21,494,409 of record NC_091780.1, on the reverse strand, counting down.
GGATTCGGGGCCTTTGAATGTTCCAAAGCCCTTGGCTGGCCCATTGCTCCATCCAAAGTTCCCAAGACAATCCGCCGTTTCCCCGAGCCCCACCCCACTCAATCGGCAGTCAGGGATAAACAATGAAAGCCACCTTGGACAGATAAGAGAATAGGCTCTGAGGAGAGAAATGTGCCAGTGTCTCCCGGCTAATACAGGATGGGGGCAGCCAGGACTTTGACCCTGAGTCCAGAAGGAGCTCTGATCGCCCATGTCAGCTGGCCTGTCGGCCTCGAGGTGGCCTGGGAGAGGAAAGGGGGGGTGGGGGTAAGGGGACAGGGATGAGGCCGGGCAGCATCTGTGAGCCCGCCCCCCTGCACATCCAGCCACAGTCTGCAGCCCCCACCCTGCACACCCCGCGGGCACAGACACTCTGTGGGCACACCCTCTAACCCCCTGCTCTGGGCAGGGTCCTGGCCACCACACAGATGCAGTCAACAGATGCCCGGAAGTCCTTCCCCTGCTTTGACGAGCCTGCCATGAAGGCCACATTTAACATCACCCTCATCCACCCCAAGGATCTCACAGCCCTGTCCAACATGCCACCCAAAGGTGAGCAGGTCTGGCTGAGGCCTCACAGCCTGGGCCTGGGAAAGCAGACCCTCCCCGCCAGGGCTGGGGCGCAGGGGAAGGGGAGGAGGCACACCTCCACAAGCCTGCATGCTCCCTGCCCAGGTCCCAGTGTCCCGTTTGACGGAGATTCCAACTGGAGCGTCACTGAGTTTGAAACCACGCCGGTAATGTCCACGTACCTCCTGGCCTACATCGTGAGCGAGTTCACGAGTGTGGAGTCAGTGGCTCCCAATGATGTCCAGGTATGAGGCCCAAGCTCACCTCACCTTCCCCAGGGTTGGTCCTGGCCTGGGAGACATTCCTGTTTATCCTCATCCTGGTCCCAGCCCCTAGGCAGTGTGTGAACCCCAGCTCTGAGTCATCTTGGGCAGCTGTCTTTAGTTCTCTGAGCCTCAGTCTCTGCATCTGAAAAGTGGGATCCTCCTCATTAACAGGGGCTTCCCCAGTGGCTCAGCGGTAAAGAATCTGCCTGCACTGCAGGAGCCACAGGAGGCACAGGTTCAGTCCCTAGGTAAGGAAGATCCCCTGGAGAAGGAAATGGCAACCCGCTCCAGTACTCTTGCCTGGAGAATCCCCATGGACAGAGGAGCCTGGCGGGCTACAGTCCATGGGGTTGCAGAGAGTCAGACATGACGGAAGCAAATTAGCATGCACGCACCCCTCATGAAGGGAGTTCCCGATTCCTGGGTGCCAGACAGAGAGTGGCCATGGCTCATTCCCCGCAGGCCCCTCCCTATGACTCCAAGAGAGACACCTCCCAGTCCACACACTCCCGGCTGACCAAGCTTCCCAGTTTAACCTGGTTGGTCACCAGCCTGCCAGACTCTGGGACTGGCCCACCTGCACCGGACCCAGGAAGAACCCCTGACCTCTCCTATCCTCTTTGCAGATCCGGATCTGGGCTCGGCCAAAAGCAACTGCAGACAACCATGGCCTTTACGCCCTGAATGTGACAGGTCCCATCCTGAACTTCTTTGCCAATCATTACAATACAGCCTACCCACTCCCCAAATCTGGTGAGTGAGGGGCCTCGTGTTGGGGGAAAGTGAATGGGTCTCCCTTCTCATTCCCGGAGGCCATCCTGCCAACTGCCTGGCCTCCCCAGACCAGATTGCCCTGCCCGACTTCAACGCCGGTGCCATGGAGAACTGGGGGCTGGTGACCTACCGGGAGAACGCGCTGCTCTATGACCCTCAGTCTTCCTCCAGCAGCAACAAAGAGCGAGTAGTCACTGTGATTGCTCATGAGCTGGCCCACCAGGTATCCTCCCATCATGGGGAGTGCAGACCAAGAACATGGGGGGCTCCGGGAGGAGATGGCACAAGTCATGGCTCTGTCCTCAGAAGCTGAGAAGGGAGGGGGGATTCCACCTGGCCAGGGGGTTTGGGGAGGAGTCAGGATGAAGTCGGTAAAGCCTCCAGCTCAAGCTGGCATGTGGGGAGCACTCGGCGAAGGGTAGCCCTGAACATCGTTAGTGACCGCGAGGTCCGAGTGATTTGCTGGGCTGACCCCTCTCCCCTACAGTGGTTTGGGAACCTGGTGACCCTGGCCTGGTGGAATGACCTGTGGCTGAACGAGGGCTTTGCCTCCTATGTGGAGTACCTGGGAGCTGACTATGCAGAGCCCACCTGGAATCTGGTGAGCCCCCTGCCTGGGGACCACTGGGGTCTGGGATGGGGGATGACCTGGGTCACCCCCTCTGAGGCCAGTCCCCTGATTGGCTGTTGGGGGTTTGCAGAAAGACCTCATGGTGCCGAATGACGTGTACCGTGTGATGGCCGTGGACGCGCTGGTCACCTCTCACCCACTGACCACCCCTGCCAACGAGGTCAACACCCCTGCCCAGATCAGCGAGATGTTCGATACCATCTCCTACAGCAAGGTGCTGCCCAGTCCCCATGCTGGTCCTTAGACAGTTGGGGGGTGGGTGGGGAGGGCAGTGGGAGTTCAGCCCCCCAGGGCTCGGTGAGCACCCACCCAGCCCGATGGGAACACAGGGTCCCTCAGCTGGGTCAACACAGCCTCCTGAGCTCCCTCCCCTCCACAGGGAGCCTCGGTCATCCGGATGCTCTCGAATTTCCTGACTGAGGACCTGTTCAAGAAGGGCCTGGCGGTGAGGATCCTTGGCCAGTCACGGGTGGGGGGTGTCTCCTCTGAGCCCTGGCCTCACGGAGGCTGTGGCCGAGCCTGGGGCCACAGCTCAGCCCTCACCGAGCTCTGTCTTTCTGCAGTCCTACTTGCAGACCTTTGCCTATCAGAACACCACCTACCTGAACCTGTGGGAGCACCTGCAGATGGTCAGTAGCAACCAGCCCTCCTGAAGATGTTCTGTGGGGGTCCTGAGATGCTGAAAGCCCCAGGGCCGGCAGCACCCCCGTGGGAGCGAAGGTGCCCAGCTCCCCTGCTTACCCCACACCCCAGGCAGGACATCTGGAGCCTGGCCTGCTTACTGGCTGCTCCTCTCTAAAGTGGGTGCAGCGATGACTCCTTGAAGGAGGTGTAGCCAGAGCTTGGGTCATGAGCCTGGCAGGTGGCCCCCCACTGGCACCTTGCACTATAATGAAGTCTATGAGGGGAGCCGGGGAGCACCCTCCTCTGAGTGTTGAGGAAACGGGCTCTCACGTTTCCCAAGACCAAGCCATCATCTCCCTGGAATTTTGGAGCCAGTCATTCACCAGCTCAGCGCTCCTGGCTGCCCTGTGCCCCACCCAGCCCCTCTCAGGCACCACTTTGCACACACTAGCACCCTCAGCACGCTCTCTGACCCTCCCGTCCAGCCCCACCTCACATTCCTGTCCACTTAGACCCCGAGGGGCCCTGTCTGGGGCAGACCCTCTGACCACTCCCACCCTCCCGCCTGGCCCTCCCCGCCTCTCCTGAGGCTGGCGTCTGCACCCTCTCCATCACCCTCCATCATCTCCCACCCCTTCTCTGTGGCCCTGGTCAGCCTGGCTGACCCCTCCATGTGCCCACACGCCATGACCAGCCTGACCTGGGAGGGAAGACACCAGGCCTTGTCACAGCATCACAGGTGGGCTCCTGGGTCCTCCTGGCTGATCTCCAGCCCAACATCCCTCTGTTGTGAGCCTGGTCCCCACCCCCACCGCCCCCAGCCTCAGTCCCTCTCCTCTGCTTCCACTGTCTGCCTTGCCCGACCTCAGCTTCCCATTCCTTTCCTCCTCCACACCGACACCCCTTCAAGCTGCATCTCCCCCTCCCTCTCCCCCAAACCCCCTCTCTCTGCATCCCCCCAGAGATCCTCTCTCTCTCAGCTTGCACCTTCTGATAGCATCTTCTGCCCTCTATCTATGCTCTTCTTAGTTTTTTATTTTCTCCGTTATTAACAAATGTGGTTGTTTTTTTTGTTATTATGAAAGCAATAGGCACATGTGAGAAAAGATTTAAGACAATAACAACCATCCTAAGCCCATCCCCAGACCCCCATCCGCATGTGTTTCCTTCACATCGCCCACAGCCCTCTGCTTCTCTCTGCCTGTGACTTGGGGACACTGGTTTTCCTTTATCTCTGTCTCCTCCTCTTGCCTGTCTTCCCAGATTTGTTCAGGCTGAGCCATGGGGCATCCTGGGTGCCCCGCCCTGACACACACCCACCTCAGGCTTGATCACAGAATGTGGGGTTTGGGGGGAGCATGCAGATTTCCTTAACACAGAATGAACCAGAGGCTGGAAAGCTCTTGGCTCGTCCAGCGCTGGGCAGCTGAGAGGAGGGCGAGGCAGTCTGGGAGCCCAGCCACAACCTCACGGCCCAGTGCTCCTCCACTACCTCCCAGCAAAGTGGCACGCTAAGAAGAGGGCAGGGGTGCAGGGGAGAATGGTGGGGGGGGGAGGGTGGCCATCCACTCATGGCTGCACCATCGCCCTCTGCCCAAGGCTGTGGAAAATCAGTTGTCCATCAGGCTGCCAGACACCGTGAGTGCCATCATGGACCGCTGGACCCTACAGATGGGCTTCCCTGTCATCACCGTGGATACTAACACAGGGACCATCTCCCAGAAGCACTTCCTCCTTGATCCCAACTCCACCGTCACCCGCCCCTCACAGTTCAAGTGAGCAGATGGGGTCACAGAGACAGGCGTCCCAGGGAGGTTCTTAGGGGTGGTTGCCATGAGGTCCTCTGACCATAGCAGGGCCTGGCCCACTGTGGCCCCTGCCAGAGTGGTGGGTGTCAGTCCAGCTCCTGGGCCAGGAGGAGGGAGGCGTTTAGTGCCAGAGTCAGGCAGAAACTGGGAGCCTGGGCAGGACTGTTTTTCACTGGCAGTGGCCAAGAGCTGCCATTTCTCAGCCCTGGCCTCTGGGATTTCTTGTTGCAGCTATCTGTGGATTGTTCCCATCTCATCCATCAGAAATGGCCAGCCGCAAGAACACTACTGGCTTCGGGGCGAAGAGAGAAGTAATCCGGCCCTCCCCTAGGGGACAGTAACCCCCAGGCCATCCTGCCAGCTCCTGGCCCTGTTCTGGGGTTTTGGCAGCCCTCATCCTTGGGGGTGTCTGTCATCCTTTCATTCAACAAATGGAGCCAGCTTCTTTGGTTCTAATTTCTACTCGGTTGCTGCCCAGCTGTGTGACCCCAGTCAAGTTACCATCTGTCATTGTTCTCCATTTCCCCATCTGTAAAATGGGGACAACATCTACCCCCATTGAGTTGTATGACAATTAAGGGAGAGGATTCCCATGAAATGTTCACGACAGTGCCTGGCGCGCAGAATGTGCGGTCCTGCTCAGCCAGGCACCGAGGGAACCAAGGTCAGGGCAGGCCATCCCCTGCCTAAGCCAAGGCTGCAGATGAGGGAAGGGAGACAAGCCATTCGCACTTTCTGGAGCTGTGCTGAGTGCTCTATCAGAGGCGTTTATGGCCTCTGGGGCAGGTGGGCAGAGGTCAGAGAATAAGGAGGCTTTCACTTCATGGAGAGGTGAAGAAAGGCTTCCTGGAGGAGGTGAATTGAGTCAGAGGACTAGCAGGTGTTCACCGGGCTGATGGCAGCAGAGAGACGCCGTCCAGGCAGAGTCAATAGCAAGTTCGAGGCTTGAGGTAGGAGAGAACATAGGGACTGAGCTTGGCTGAGACAGAGGAGCAGTCCCTGCCAGCTGCAGGAGACAATGTCCTCGGGCCAGGAGGAGCCAAAGTGATTGAGTCTGATCTGCAGGTATGGAAGGAGCCCCTCCGGCTGCCTGCCGGGAGGAAGGCTGGAGGTAGACCTGAGAGGAGGGGGCGTGGAGCCCCCAGGAAGAGATAAGCAGCGCTGGGAGGCTAACTATATGGGAGGCGCTTCCTGGGTGTGATGGAAAGATGGGAGGAGGAGGGTCTGGAGACTGAGCAGCGGCCTGGGAAGCTGAGTCTGAGCTGGAGGGGGTGTTGCTGATGGAGTTGTCCCAGTGGGTGTCACTGGCCTGGCCACTGAGGTTCACAGATGGCAATTGGTCTGTCCAAGGTCACCCGCCTGAGTTTGTCCGGGCAGTCCCACCCTTCTTCTCCGCCCCTCACCTTGGTGTGGGCCCAGCGGCCTGAGGGCCAGCTGCTACCAGGCTGCTCAGGAGGCGGTTCTGCCAAGGCCTGGGGACGGGAGGACCCAGGTCAGGTCAGCCCAGGGCCTTCTGAGCAGCCTCTCCCAGCTCTGGTCTCTCCCCACAGACCAGAATGAACTCTTCAAAGCCGCAGCAGACGACTGGGTCCTGCTGAACATCAACGTGACGGGCTATTACCAGGTGAACTACGACGAGAACAACTGGAAGAAGATTCAGAATCAGCTGATGTCAAGGCCGGAGGTGGGTGCCTGCCGGCCCATGCTGTCCCCTGCCCAAGGCCCAGTCCCAGGATGGCAGCCCAGACTGCAGGGCCTGCCCCATGGCCCGCCCAAGGTCACATGCTCTGTTGCCCCTTCTAGAACATCCCTGTCATCAACCGGGCACAGGTCATCTACGACAGCTTCAACCTGGCCAGGTGAGTGCCCGCCCTTCTCCCTCAGGCCCCTCAGCTCAGCCACCGAGGCCCGGTGATTTGGCAAGTGTGACTCCATAGTGAGAGCCCTGCTCCCTCATGTGGTCCTCATCGTGTGCCAGGAATGGGGTGCGGGCTTCCTGTGCTTCGGGACGCCCCTCCCTTGGCCCCAGACAGTATCACCATTCAGCCCAGAGTTTCCAGAGAAGAATCAGAGTCTCAGAGTTTAAGCATCTTACCTGAGGTCACACAGTAACTCATGACAGCCAGATACAGATCTGTCCAACTCTGGAACTCCAGTGTGCTCCACCACACCCAGATTTTTCAGAGGGCTACCTATGGGTCAGGCTTCTGAGGTGGTGCTAGTAGTAAAGAACCCACCTGCCATGCAGGAAACTTAAGAGACTTGGGTTCGATACCTGGCTCAGGAATATCCCCGGGAGGAGGGCATTGCCTAGGGAATCCCATGGACAGAGGAGCCTGGCAGGCTACAGTCCATTGGCTCGCACAGAGTTGAACACAACTGAAGCGACTAAGCACGCATACGTGCCCCTGTCTCTCTCTTTAGTCACTCAGTCGTGTCCGACTCTTGTAACCCCATGGGCTATAGCCCGCCAGACTCCTCTGTCCATGGGATTCTCCAGGCAAGAATACTGGAGTGGATTGCTGTTTACTTCTCCAGGGGATCTTCCCAACCCAGGGATCGAACCAATGTCTCCTGCACTGCAGGCAGATTCTTTACCCTTTACCGACTGAGCTAGGGGAGTCAGGCTAAAAAACCTGGGAAGGACATGACAGGAGAGAGGCAGGCATAGATAAACAGAGATTTATTGAGCAGCTGCTGTGTGTGTAAGCACCGGCAAATGCTAAGTTCTGTGATGTCACCCATAGACATGGACATTTATGAACAGATGGCCTGAGAAGGTGGAGGGAGGAAATCTCAGAGGGCCAAGCAAATGAGAAAAGAGGTGGGCAGAGCAGAGAGCAAAGGCCTCTTGTCTTTTTGAATCTCAGATCTGTCTCTTAAGGTCTGTGTGGTCTTCGGCAAGGCATGTCACCTCTCTGAGCCTCAGTTTCCTCATCTGTAAGATGGGGATAATGAGCAAGGGAATGTGACTGGCAGTGGGTGCGCGTCTCCTCCCTCTCCCCCCAGTTCCACTCCACCCGAGGTGAAGGCTACAGCTGGTCCATTTGGGCCTCTGGGACCTCAGGCTCTAGGAGGGGGCTGGGACTCCCACAGAGAGCCCGGGTTGGGTGGGGGTGCTTACTTGAGCCCCTCTATCTGTCCCCAGTGCCCACATGGTCCCTGTCACCCTGGCGCTGAACAACACCCTCTTCCTGAAAAATGAGATGGAGTACATGCCCTGGCAAGCCGCCGTGAGCAGCCTGAACTACTTCAAGCTCATGTTCGACCGCACAGAGGTCTATGGCCCCATGCAGGTACGTCTCGAGGGGCATGCCAGCGTCCAGTTCCCCAGTGCCTGAAATGACGCCACGAGGCAGTGAGTAGAAATATTGCCTGGAGTGGTGAAGCGCCGCACCTGGTCCTTGGTGGTGGTGAGAGAGCAGGAGGGATGGAAGGGTGAAGGGAGCAGGGACTGAGAAGGTGAGCAAGTTGGGCATGGCAAGAAACGGAAAGACTTCTAGCAAAGTTTGCTAAATCTGGAAGTTAGCACTATCAGAAGGCAACAGAAAAAGCCACAGTACAGGAAGGGGATGGGATTGGGGGCAAAGACTTCAACCTGTTGCGTGGCCTCCGGCAATCCTCTTCAGCCCAAAAGAATCCTCTGTGAAAAGAGCGGGCCTCTGCTTGCCTAGCAGATGTTAACAGTTTGGAAGCTTGAGGGGAAGGTAGAGGGAGGGGATGGGGGGTTGGGGGTGGGATCAGAGGCAGAGGCGAACTGCTTGCTCTGTATCCATAACTGAATGCAGAGGGATGTTCACTGCAGTGTGGTTTATAAAAGACAAGAAAACCAAAAACACTTAAATGTCCAAAAGTTGGGGATTGGTTAAGTAAGCTAGAATATCCATTTGATGGAATATTATGTAGTCATTGGGCTTCCCTGGTGGCTCAGTGATAAAGAATGCTCCTATAATGCGAGAGACGCAGGTTCCATCCCTGGGTCAGGAAGATCCCCCGGGAAAGGGAATGGCAATCCACTCCTGTATTCTTTTTTTTCCATTTATTTATTTATTTATTTTAATTGGAGGATAATTTCTTTACAATATTGTGATGTTTTTTGCCATACATCAATATGAGTCGGCCTTAGGCATACACCAAAGGATTCTCCAGTATTCTTGCTTGGAGAATTCCATGGACAGAGGAGCCTGGCGGGCTACAGTCTATGGGGTCTCAAAGAATAGGACAAGACTGAGCAACTAACACTTTCTTAACACTTTGGGGTGGTTAGTATTTTCTGCTTATGCTTTACGGAGTTTTCTAAGTTCCCCACAGTAAAGGCAGAATACTTACAATCGGGCGGTGGGGGATGGTGGCCCTAAAACAACATTAGGAAATAGTGACACTTGGACATGGACCGTCAGAACTGGTGGAGGATTTGAGGAGAAAGAACCTCAGATCAGTCATCTGAGACCTGGGTTAGTGCCGCCCCTTGGAGTGCTATCTGGCCTTGGGTTACTCCCTTAGCCTCTGGCCTCTTGCTTCTGTAACCATTAACCCTTGCTATGCTTGCTCACTCACGTCAGAGGCTCCGTGGGGCTCCAGTTGGGTCAGTCTTGAGTCTCCTCTTTGATTTTTTTTTAAATATTTATTTACTTACCTACTTATTTGGTTGTGCCAGGTCTTAGTTTTTAGTATATATTTACTTACTTACTCACTTATTTGGCTGTGTTGGGTCTTGGCTGCAGCACACGGGATCTTCATTGCATCACGGGGGATCTTCCCTTGTGGCACTGGGCTTAATTGCCCCAAGGCATATGGGATCTTAATTTCCTGGCCAGGGATCCAACCCGAGCCCCCTGCATTGTGAGGCAAATTCTTAATCACTGGATCAGGGAAGCCCCATGAGTCTCCTCTTTGAAGCTGTTCATGTTCTCTTTCCCTAGAATTACCTCAGGAACCAGGTTGAACCCATCTTCCTATATTTTGAAAATCTCACCAAAAACTGGATTGAGATCCCGGAAAACCTGATGGACCAGTGAGTATGACCTGTCTTGGGTCTTGGCCCAGACACCCTGACCTGGGAAGTCTAGAGCAAGTTCCCACAGCAGCCTCCTCCAAACTTCCCAATTCCTGGCTAGACCAGGGCCACCAGTCAGGGAGGAAACCGCCCCCTCCCTGACCCCACCCAGGAGTGGGGGGCCCTGCCCCAAGGCTCCATGTGGCCTGTGAACCCGTCTGGCCTCTTTGTGTGAAGGACCAAACTGAACCTCCCTAGTCCCTTCACTGGCATGGTCATGCAGATTCTAGGTGTTAAAGGTGGGGCTGGGGTCTGTGCCAGCCCTCCCTGGGCTGCACAAGGCAAGAAGCAAAGCACCCAAAGGGTAGGTGGGCTGTGGCCTTAGAGCCCCACACCTGCTGCCCTACCTGGAGTTATATGCCAGCAGGTGGGCTACAGTCCACAGGGTCGCAAAGAGTCAGACACAAAGAGTCAGACACGACTGAAGTGACTGAGCGTTAAGTACGAGCACAGGGAGAGTCTTTGCTGGAGCCAGGGCCAGGCATGCTGACAGAGTGTCATCACCCCTGGTGCAGATACAGCGAGATTAACGCCATCAGCACTGCCTGCTCCAATGGGTTGCCTAAGTGTGAGGAGCTGGCCAAAACACTTTTCAACCAGTGGATGAATAACCCTAACGTTAACCCGTGAGTGTGTCCCCTGCTTGTTCCCTGATCTTTATCTGTCCCTCAAGCTCACAGCCCTGTCCTCATCGGACCCTCGTCCCCCACCCTCTTGCTGCTTCTCCACCTCTGACACCCCCAACTCCATGCCAGGATCGACCCCAACCTGCGGTCCACCATCTACTGCAACGCCATCGCCCAGGGTGGCCAGGCAGAGTGGGACTTTGCTTGGCGTCAGTTACAACAAGCAGAGCTGGTTAATGAAGCTGACAAACTCCGCTCAGCGCTGGCCTGCACCAACCACGTCTGGCTCCTGAACAGGTGAGGACCAGAGCTGGATGGGGCTGGATGAGTTCCCCTCCCACCGGAGACCAGGGTCCCAACGTGGGGGATAAAGAACCAGCCAGCCATCCACACTATCCTTCGTGGGATCCTTCCTAGCCCATGCAGTAGGCCAGTGTGTTTCCCATTTTACAGATGAGGACACAGAGGCTCAGAGAAGCAAAACAACTCACCCGAAGTCCAGAAGCTTTACTAAGTAAAAAACAAAAGCAACAATCAAGATTTGAGTCTGGATCTGGGTCCACATCCTGTGCTTTTAACTGCTGCATTTCTCCTGGCCTTTACCTCTCTCTCAAGGGTCTTGGCACTGGCTTCCCTGGTGGCTCAGTGGTAAAGAATCCACCTGTGATGCAGGACACCTGGATTCAATCCCTGGATCAGGAAGATCCCCTGGAGGAGGAAATGGCAAACCACTCCAGTATTCTTGCCTGGGAAATCCCATGGACAGAGGAGCCTGGTGGGCTACAGTCCATGGGGTCGCAAAAGAGTCAGACACGACTTAGCGACTAAACAACAACAAGAGTCCTGCTGCAGATGGACTTGAGTCCTGGACATCCAGCTGGGCACCCCCAAACCCTTGGATGAGGGCTCCTGGCTCCCACTGTGTGCCTCATTGCCATCTCCTGGACTTCAGTAAAGAAGAGCCACCCTCAATGTCAAAGACAGGAGTGGCCACTCTACCTGATATAGGAATCACCCCTTCCTTCCTTCATTCATCACTAGATATTTATCAGACACCTGGTCTATGCCAAGTATGACACCTGGCATAGCCAGTGACCCTGCTTAGGGGACTCAGGGTCCCATCTATAAGAGGGAGGTAGGACCAAGGAGGCTTCAGCCCGCAGCATTCTGAAGGGATGTTGAGAAGATGCAGGAGAGGAATGCAGGAAAGGACGAAGGATGAGTGTGTGGGGGGTGGGGGCAAGCAGGGTCCTTTTACTCACTGCACAGCATGCTGAAGGGATATTGAGAGGATGCAGGGGAGGATGCAGGATGAGTGTGTGTGGGGGTGGGGGGTGGATAGGCTCCTTTCACTCACCGCACATCATGCTGACCTCACAGGTACCTGAGTTACACCCTGAACCCCGACCTCATCCGGAAGCAGGACGCCACCTCCACCATTACCAGCATTGCCAGCAATGTCATCGGGCAGTCTCTGGCCTGGGACTTCATCCGGAGCAACTGGAAGAAACTCTTTGAGGAGTGAGTCTGCCAAGAGTGTGTTAGGGGAAGCGCCCACCAAGGCTGGGTCCCCTAGGGGTAGGAGTGGGTCCCCTGTGTGCACCAGACCCCGCAGGCTCAGGAATAGAGAGCAGACACTGCATTGGAGTGGTCCAAAGAGAACCCAGGGGCTTCCCCGGTGGTCCAGGGTTCAGACTCTGTGCTTCCAATGAAGGGGGCTCAGGTTCAATCCCTGGTCAGGGAACTAAGGTTCCACATGCCTCGCAGTGCACCCCCCCCCAAAAAAAAAATGCCACGAAAAACAAAACAGAAAACCAGATGAATCCAGCTTGAGGTCTGTAGGGGCAGGAACTGAAAGACAAGGCGGTGGGGTCGGCTGTGCCTTTTCCCACTTGGGGGAAGAAAGTCTACCTGGAGGGAGTGTTCTCTGAAGAGATGGGAACAAGGACATGCGGCCAAGCCTGGGTTTAGGTCCCTGGTGGTGTCTCCTTGGGCGTGTCACTGCCTTGCATCTATGAGACGGGGATGGTCACAGCGTGTCGCCTGCCAGTCACTGGACATTGCTTCCCCGCCCTGCTCATGGCTCCTCTCTCTCCTCCCGTCCTGCAGTTATGGTGGTGGTTCCTTTTCCTTCTCCAACCTCATCCAGGGTGTGACCCGAAGATTCTCCACTGAGTTTGAGCTCCAGCAGGTAAGAAGCCTGGGACCCTGGGGCTCATGCCCCAGAGGCCCACCCCCAGTCTCAGGGGGCAGCCGCCACTCAGCTCCCACCGAAAGGCAGGGGGTGTTCATAAGGCAGTGGGGCTCCATGTGGTCAGGCCTTCTTCATGTACAGAGGAAGCTGGGTATCCAGACTTCTTAAATATCACAGTTCAATCGCAGTTATTCATCTTGGAATTTTTTATTAGCAAAAGGTAAAGAGAGTAATATAATGAACCTCCAGGTACCCATTATTCAGATTGAATAATTATCAACTTTTGCCGACACTTTTTTTTTAGGGGAAGACAGTTTTCAAGCAAATCACTGATATTATATAATTTCACTTATAAACACTTTAGTCATATCTAAAATAAAGAAAAATTTTAAAACATAATCCATCATTAGCAAACCCAAGAAAACGAACAATTCCTTACTATCATCCTATACCCAGGCCATTTTCAAATTCTCTCTCTTTTTTTTTTGGCCATGCCTTGGCAGCTGGCAGGATCTTAGTTCCCCAACCAGGGATTGAACCCATGGCCCCTGCTTTAATTAAGAGCGCAGAGTCTTAACCATTGGACTGTCAGGGAAGTCCCTTTTACACATTTTTGAGTCAATCTCTGTTTTCACTTCTCTTGAATGTATTCCTAGGAGTGGAATTGCTAGGTCATTTGATAACTATGTTTTTTGAGAAAACACCAAAATGTTTTCTAAAGCAACTGCATCAGTTTACATTCCCATCAGCAATGTATGAAGGTTCCAATTTCTTTATGTTTTGGGGAAAATTGTTATTTTCCTTTTTTGTTTTAAAAAAAGTTTTACATCTGTAAAGTGTATCTCATGGTTATGAGTTTCATTTCTCTGATGACTCATGATGTTGAGCATCTTTTCATGTGCTTTTTGGCCATTTGTATATCTTCTTTGGAGAAATATATTCAAATCCTTCATTCAGTTTTTCATTAGTGTATTTGCCTTTTTATTGTGAGTTATAAAAGCTCTTTATATATTCTAGATACCAGGCCCTTATTAGACACATGATTTGCAAGTATTTTCTCCGATTTTGTGAAATTGTCCTTTCGCTCTCTTTACAATGTCTTTGACACACAGGAGTTTTTTTATTTTGATGAAGTCTAACTTACTACTTTTCTTCTGTCGCTTGTGCTTTATGCGTCATATATAAGAAACAATTACCAACCTGAAGTTCCATCTATGCTTCTTACTAAGATTCTTCTCATCTTAGCTCTTACATTTAGGAGTGATCAGTTTGACTTGATTTTTGTGTATGGTGTAAGGCAGAGGTCCAACTTCACTCTTTTGCACGTGGCTATCCAGTTGTCCCAGTCCCATTTATTTAAAGGACTATTCTTTTTTGTAATATTAGTCATTAAAAAAAATTGTCATTGGAGTACAGTTGATTTACAATGTTGTCTTAGTTTCAGGTGTACAGCAGAGTGAATCAGTTATACATTTACATATATTCATTCTTTTTCAGATTCTTTTCTCATACAGGTTATCACAGAATATTGAGTGGTGTTCTCTGTGTTATATAGTACTGGTTATCTAGCTTATATATAGTGGTAAATTCTAAGTTTCTGATTTATCTCTCTCCACCCCCCATGTTTCCCCTTTGGTAACCATAAATTTGTTTTCCATATCTGTAAGTCTTTTTCTGTTTTGTAAATAAGTTCCTTTATATCATTTTAAAAATTAGATTCCACGTATAAGTGATAATATATATTTGTCTTTGTTTGTCTGATTTACTTCACTTATTATGATAATCCCTAGGTCCATCCATATTGCTGCAAATGGCATTATTTTGTTCTTTTTTATGGCTGAGTAATATTCCATTATATACATGGACCATGTCTTCTTTAACCATTCCTCTGTTGATAAAATGACTGTTCTTTCACCTATTGAATGATCTTGACACCAGAAAATCAATTGACTATAAACGTTAGGGTCTATTTCTGGACTCTCAATTTTATTTCACTAATCTGTTTATATTTAGGTTAACACAGTGGTGTCTTAATTATCATAGATTTGTAGTGAGTTTTGAAATTTGGGTTGTAAGCCCTCCAACTTTGTTCTTTTTCAAAGTCATTTCACTATTCTGAGTCTTTGCATTTCTTTATGAATTTCTTTACGAATCAGCTTGCCAATTTCTGCAAAAAAGGACAGTTGAAATTTAGATAGGGATTGCACTGAATCTGTGGATCAATTTGGGGAGCATTTCCATGGTAGTAATATTAAATCTACCAATTCATTAACACAGATTTATTTAAGTCTTTTTTCCCCTTTTATTTAGGTCTCAATTTTTCTCAACAATATTTTGTAGTTTTCCACATACCAGTCTTGCACTTCTTTTGTCAAATTTATTCCTAAGTATTTTATTCTTTTTGATGCTATGGTTAATGGAACTGTTTTCTTAATTTCATTTTCAGATTTTTCACAGCTAGTGTATAGAAATACAATTAATTTTTGTATATTGATCTTGTATCCTGCAAACTTGTTGAACTCAAGTTTTAATAGTTTAAAAAAAAAAATAGTTTTTTTCCCTTTCAATTCCTTGGGGTTTTCTGCGTATAAAATTGGGTCATCTGTAAATAGAGATAGTTTACTTCTTCCTTTCTGGATCCTTTTAATTTCATTTTTCTTGCCTAATTGCCATTGCTACAACCTCCAGTACTAATACATATTTTAATCTTTAAAAAAAAAAAACAACACTTATTTGCTCAAGCAGTCAGGTCATGTGTGCTATAGAAATGGCCACATTTTGAATTTGGCTGCTTGCTCCCTTTTGGTGCCTGTTTAATTTGTCCTTCTCTCCTCCCTTGATTGGATTAAGATTGTATTTCAATTAAAAAGAGAGGATCAGCTCAATGAAGAACCTCACAATGAAGTCCACATACACATAGGAGCCTGGTTGGCCCTTGGGGCTGTCATTTTTGGCCTCTGCCAGTGAGAGGGAAGGACTCCCTACGCCCGGGGGCTCTAACATGGCCGGGAGGGGTAGAGGACCTGGTAGCCCTCTCGGGGATGTTAGAGACTCAGCCTGAGGCTCAAAAGCATCCTTTTCCTGGCAGCTGGAGGAGTTCAAGGAGAACAACATGGACGTCGGCTTCGGCTCAGGAACACGGGCTCTGGAGCAAGCCCTGGAGAAGACTAAAGCCAACATCAACTGGGTGAAGGAGAACAAGGAGGTGGTGCTAAACTGGTTCAAAGAGCACAGCTAAACAGTCTCTGGTCCTTACATTCACCTGGTCCCTATGTGAGACGCCCACGTGCCTCTGTCCCAGGGACCCATGGCAGGGCCCTTGTTTCTGAAGCCTGAGGCACCAGCGTCCTCCCCTTGGGGACAGAGTCTCTGGCCCATGTTCACTCCACTCTTCCCAGGGGACCACTCCAGTTTCTGATGCCCAGATTGTCCAAGTGCCTCCCAGCTCCTGCCCCTCATGCCAATGGCACCCCAGGCTTGGCATGGCTCCTGTCACCCAAGGCTCTGGGTCTGATCTCAGGGAGTCCAGCTCCAGGGTCAGATGAGAAGCCCTCAGTGGATGATGGATGGCCTTGGGGGGCTGCCCTGTGCCGTCTCCTATCCTCCCCTAAAGACCCTGGAACTGAAAAGTCTACAGAGCACCAGATCTGTATATTTTTTTCTAAGATAAAATATAAATAAAAGATTTCTAGATGAGCTTCCAGACTCATTACTGAACTTGAGCAGAATGGGTCTGCACACAGGCCAAGGGCATGTCCGGCCACCTTGCCAGGATCCCAGGGTGACATATCAGTTTTTTAAAATTAATTTTTACAATTTTGGCTGCACTGGGTCTTTGTTGTGGCACACGGGCTTTCTCTAGTGGTAGCATGCAGGCTCTCTAGTTGCTCTGTATGTAGGATCTTAGTTCCCCAAGCAGAGATCAACCCTGTGTTCCCTGCATTGGAAAGTGGATTTTTAACCACTGGACTATCAGGGAAATCCTTCAATTTTTAAACTGGTTGTTTTCAAGAGTAGCCTACAGAATAAGACAGGTGCCCACCAGATCACCTAGGGCAGCCAATGATCAGGGCCAACTCCGAGGAGAAGGTCTGGGATCAAGAGGGCTCCTCGGACCACACTGGCCTTGGTGGAAATGTCTTGCCAAAGGAGGTCCAGCTGAGTGCCCAAGGCTGCTGGGGGGGGGTGGCGGGAGGGGCCGGGGGAGGCATAGAGGGTAGGAACATACAGCCCAGGCACCTCAGGGGTCACCTTCAGTTGCCATCACCTGTGAGCTGCTCCAGGCAGTGTTTCTCCACCCCTAGGCTTTGGTTTCCTCATCTGCGTATAAAGACATTTTATATCATAGGGTTGGCTTCCCAGGTGGCGCAGTGGTAAAGAATCCGCCTGTCAATGCAGGAGATACGGATTCAATCTCTGGGTCGGGCAGATGCCCTGGAGAAGGAAATGGCAACCCACTCCAGTATTCTTGCCTGGAGAATTTCATGGATAGAGGATCCTGGTGGGCTACAGTCCATGGGGTCACAAAGAATCAGAATGATTGAGAGACTGAGCGTGCATTCATGCATGTCATACGGTTGGTGTGTGGATCTAAGGAAAGTCACGTACTTAGGGCACAGTCTGACACTTAAGGAGAGCTGTCTCCTGCTCAAGGCCCCGTTGGTCCTTTTCCCTCCTAGCCTCTTATGAGAAGCTCGCGCCAGCAGGCCCGGGTCCACGAAGGCTCCCCTGAGCTCCGTTGCCTTCCGCATATCAAAGGGTGGGGTGGGGCCAGGGGGCGGGGCCAGCCTTGGTTGTGGGTCCCTCCACCAACCAGGAGGCTCCCCTCAGCCCAGCCCCTCTGGACCAGCCCTTCCTGTCGCCAGGGCTCAGTGGCTGCGGCTGGCACTTGACCTTCTGGGGTCCCCGCTGGAGAAGGGACCAGACCTGCCATCTAGGGTCGCTGGGGGAGAGCTGGCCCCCGGGTAGAATAGTCAGCAGGGACTGTAGTCTCCGAGCCTGGCACTCGGCTAAGCGTTTATGCGCATTATCTCATTTGGTTCTCAACAGGGAGATAAGGACCATCTTTATCTCGGTTTTGAGATAAGGAAACTGTGGAGCAGGAATATTAAAGACTCAGGCTCTAATGCGGAGGCTGTTTGCTATGATCAGTGCGTTCTCTTGATAAAACTCTATTAGCCTTTGCCCTGCTTCATTCCGTACTCCAAGGCCTAATTTGCCTGTTACCCCAGGTGTTTCTTGACTTCCTACTTTTGCATTCCAGTCCCCTATAATGAAAAGGACATCTTTTTTGGGTGTTAGTTCTAAAAGGTCTTGTAGGTCTTCATAGAACCTTTCAACTTCAGCTTCTTCAGCATTACTGGTTGGGGCATAGACTTGGATTACTGTGATATTGAATGGCTTGCCTTGGAAACGAACAGAGATCATTCTGTTGTTTTTGAGATTGCATCCAAGTACTGCATTTCAGACTCTTTTGTTGACCATGATGGCTACTCTAGTTCTTCTAAGAGATTCCTGCCCACAGTAGTAGATATAATGGTCATCTGAGTTAAATTCACCCATTCCAGTCCATTTTAGTTCGCTGATTCCTAGAATGTCGACATGCACTGTTGCCATCTCCTGTTTGACCACTTCCATTTGCCTTGATTCATGGACCTGACATTCCAGGTTCCTATCCAATACTGCTCATTACAGCATCGGACCTTGCTTCTATCACCAGTCACATCCACAACTGGGTATTGTTTTTGCTTTGGCTCCATCCCTTCATTCTTTCTGGAGTTATTTCTCCACTGATCTCCAGTAGCATATTGGGCACCTACTGACCTGGGGAGTTCCTCTTTCACTATCCTATCATTTTGCCTTTTCATACTGTTCATGGGGTTCTCAAGGCGAGAGTAGTGGTTTGCCATTTCCTTCTCCAGTGACCACATTCTGTCAGACCGCTCCACCATGACCCGCCCGTCTTGGGTGGCCCCACATGGCATGGCTTAGTTTCATTGAGTTAGACAAGGCTGTGGTCCTTGTGATTAGATTGACGAGTTTTCTGTGATTATGGTTTCAGTGTGTCTGCCCTCTGATACCCTCTTGCAACACCTACCATCTTGCTTGGGTTTCTTACCTTGGACATGGGGTATCTCTTCACAGCTGCTCCAGCAAAACACAGCTGCTGCTCCTTAACTTGGACGAGGGGTATCTAATGTGGAAGCGATCCTCCATTTGGGGATGTGGTAGTTACCTGCTCGTCACCTGACCGCTCACAGCACTGGCGTTCACAACACCTGTGTGGCTGGAGGAACTATGTCCGGAGGGACAGGCAGAGCCAGAGACCTGTTTGCAGGTGGTAGGCAGAACAGGAGGTGACTAGAAGTCCAGTTGCTGTCTCAGTCCAGAGCTTTGTCTACAGGTGGATCCACCTCTCCTAGCCAGCGGGTGATGGCAAGTCCTTAAGATGAGCCAGAAGCAGCAGGGGGTGGTGCCCTCTCTCAACTCCCCACCCTCCAGGAGACTCCTCAGGAGGCATGTCCTCTGCACTGCAGGGTCACTGAAAGGCCTAGGAGAGGTACTCAGCAAATGTTCTGTCTCCTGTGGATGGTGCCTGGGTGCCCAGGAAGGTATGGGTAGGCCAGTCATCCCAGAGAGGGGACCAGCCTCCCCTGCAAGGCACTTCGTAGAGGTGCAGCCAAGAGCAGCCCTGCCTGGGATGGAGCCATAAATGGAGGCAAGGGGCTGATGATCCTAAGAGGCAGGGCTGAGCCTGCACTCCCAAAGGGTAAGGACAGGGGTGGAGGGTTGACCTAACCCCCCTGGACCCTGCTTCCCCAACTCCAGCAGCAACTAGGAAGTGTCCCAGGCAATTCCAGCTGGGGTGACAGCAGCCTTTTGCCTCTGTATCTCCCACAGGAACATCTCTTGAAGGGAGTTGGGAGAACAGGGTTACCAACTTCTAGAAGACACTCAGCTCTGGCTGCTGCTGGTGGGAGCGCCACTCCAGCCCCTGACAATGTCATTAGTGACTGGGCCAGGAAGTACTTCTCTCTGTCCCTATAAAGACTATGCCCAGATAGGTGGGAGCCAAAGGAAGGAGACGGGCGGTTATTCAGCTCCACCTTCTGTGCAGGTGCTGTGAGACTGTGTAGCCAAGACCTTGGGTCTTCTCAAGAAGGAAAGAGCACTGGACAGGGAGTCAGGGGCTTGAAGTTCCAACCCGGCTGAAGGGCTGGATAGAGTTCTCCTCTCTCTGGACCTGTTTTCATAAAAATGAAAGAGCAAAAAATATCCATTGCTCCTGGACCTGCGTGGGCCTCAGCCCCAGGTTCCGGCTTGATGCACTGAATCACACTCTCAGGGTGGGACCCTGGAACCAGATGACTCAACCTGTTATCAGGTGAGGGGACCACTGGACTGGAGCATCTCTGGGGTCACGTAACCCTATTCAGGTATTCCATATTGAGCTTTTGTTGTTGTTCAGTTGCTAAGTTGTGTCCAACTCATTGTGACCCCATGGACTGTAGCTCGCCAGGCTCCTCTGTCCACGGGATTCTCTAGGTAAGAATACTAGAGTGCGTTGCCATTTACTTTTCTAAGGGATATTCCCAACCCAGGGACCACAGCTTCTGCATTGATAAGCAGATTCTTTCCCACTGAGCCACCTGGGAAGCACTGAGCAATTACCATGCGCCAAGCCTAAGAACCCTGAGGGGTAGGGTTTATAACTGTCTCCACAGCTGAGGAGGCAGAGGCTCAGGGAGGTTTTGAAGCTTGCCCACGGTTAAACAGTTAAGAGTTGAATGAATGTGCACCCAGGGCAGTGGCATCCTGTGTCCATCTCCTTGCTGTATGCAACCTCGGCTGAGGTTTCCTCCTCCTCTGAGGGGGCTGGCAGCTCCTACAGAGGGCCCTGGGGTAAGAAACAGAACCCACTTCTGAAAGGTTGGGGGACTGGTCACCTAAACCAGTTCCTCTTTTGAGATGGGAAAGCTGAGGCACAGAGGAGTGACTTGCCTGGGGTCAAAGGGCGTATCAGCAGACAGCGGGTCAGATGGGAGGCCCTGCGTGTGGGAACCCACGCTCTGGTCTTCCTCCTGCCCCCTCTCTCGCACTGCACCATTAGAACGGCCCCCAGCCTGGCTCCATTACCATGAGGCTGCCATAAAGACCAAGGGAGGCTCTGATTAGGCTGTCTCATGGCAGCCCTAGTGAAATAATACATGATGCTGAGGAAGATTTAAGGCAAAAGGAGAAGGGGGTGGCAGAGCATGGGATGGTTGGATGGCAACATTCAGTGGACATGAATCTGAGCAAATTCCGGGAGACGGTGAAGGACAGGGAACCTGGCATGCTGTAGCCCATGGAGCTGCAAAGAGCTGGACACAACTGAGCGACTGAACAACAGCACATGGAGCCACGCACAAGCACCTTTTGGGAAACAATGTCACTAACTGTGAAAGAGCCCTGTGGGTCAGCAGGAATGCACCCAGGAGAATGGGAAAGGGCCGCGGTAGTGGGGTTGAGGCAAAGGGACAGGCCCAAGCGTTAACCCAGCTTGCCCTGCGGGCCAGGTGGAGCCCCTGCAGGATAATAACTGTCAAATTGGCAATTGAGGGCCTACATCAACCTCAGTAGGCCTGGATTCCCGGTGGGGAAAAGCAGCATGACTTACTTGTTCCTTGCCCTACGGAAACATTTCTCCTTTTCCAGAAGCAATAAAAACCCAGTGGACAGAGGAAAAACAGACCAAACCAATTTTTTTTTTTTTTAATGAAGTACAAAATCTAAGCATATAGATTTCTTCTCACTCCCACCCCACCCACCCCCCACCCCCAGTCCACTCCCCTACCAGTCCCAGCCTGGCCAGCCACTGTGGTCAAGTAACCACCATCTTACTGCCACTCAGGCTGTGCCCTGCAGAGCACTGGACATTCTAGGGGATGTCGAGGAGTGGAGGGACTGCCCCAGCCCCGACTTCAGCCAGGGAGGTGACCTGGCTTTAAACACTGCTTCTATGAAAGACATCACTTGGAAAAGGGATCCTTGATAAAAGAAAGCCTGAATACTACTGAAGTAGCCGATGAGGTGGGCAGCCTACACTACAGACCTGATTCCTGGCTGAAAAGGGGGGTGGCCTTTACTACTGGCAGCCAAGGCCATTAGTAGAACATGCCCAGGTGCGTCTCCACCAAATCTTCTTGCCAAAATTCAGGGCAGCCGCTGAGCGGAAGGCCTGAGTTCTGGGGAGGGCTTTCATCACTGAGCTGGAGGGCAGGGCCTGGTCCCTGGTCCTCCGAGTTGGGCAGCACCTCTGCAGTGTGGCTCCAGCATCCCCACTGGGTCTGAGGCTGGAGTCGCTGGCAGGCTGGGCGGGGCAAGAGAGGAGGGGTTTCTGGCAACAGACAGGACTCCGGAGACACAGAGATACCCTGAGGGAGAGAAGAGCAGCAGGTTAGTGGGCCACTGCCTCAGGCCCTGAAATCCCGAACCTGAAGGTTGCCCATAGTGTGGCTGGCAGCTGCTGAACGGCCCCCAGGCCATAGATGCACTGAAGCAGTGGTTAAGGGTACAGGCTCTGGAGATACACTGCTGCTGCTACTGCTGCTAAGTCACTTCAGTCGGCTCCGACTCTGTGCGACCCCACAGACGGCAGCCCACCAGGCTCCCCCGTCCCTGGGATTCTCCAGGCAAGAACACTGGAGTGGGTTGCCATTTCCTTCTCCAATGCATGAAAGTGAAAAGTGAAAGTGAAGTCGCTCAGTCGTGTCCAACTCTAGCAAACACATGGACTGCAGCCTACCAGGCTCCTCCGTCCATGGGATTTTCCAGGGAAGAGTACTGGAGTGGGGTGCCATTGCATTCTCCAGGAGATACACTGTCAGGGTTCAAATCCCAGCTCAGCTTCTCACTAGCTGTGAGAACTCGTGCATAACCTCTTTTAGTCTCAGTTTTTTCCTCTAAAAAAAGGTGATGATGACAACAAAACCCACTTCATAGGGTTGCTGGAGGGCTGATGAGTTAATACACATTAAGTACTAAGAATGGGGTTGGGCACACAGTAGCATTCAGTAAATCTCCTTTATCAATATGCTCTTTTATGGAAGCTTGAGGAAAACATGAAGGTCATCAGTTTCAAGCCCATCTACTTAGGAAGCCCCTCCCCCTGGGGCAGCCAGGCCTCCCCTCCATTCTCACTGCCCCCCACCTCCCGGCAATACGGAGCACCAGGAGGGAATTTCCTGAAGGCCCCTGCTACCTTCCACCCTGTAGTCTGAAAGCAAGTCTTAAGATCCCGCCTCGTCCACATGGCTGTGAAGGCGTTTAGGTAGAGGTGGGGGTGGACTTAACTTTCCAGGGCCCCACCCGTCTCCCCAAGGAGGTTAGGGTCCTCTTCATCCCTCCGCTTCAGCTTCTCTCCATCCCTAGTCAGGATTAGGTAATCCGGGATCTAAAAGGCATGAGATTCTCGGGAGACCAGAGCTTACTCACCCCCTCCGTTTCCAATCGAAGCCTGGGGACCACTCCGAGGGAAGTGGCAAGAGCCTGAGCGCGCACCTGGTACACTGCAGCCAGCTCCAGAGACGCGGGGGGCGATGTCCAGGGCGTGGGCTGGTTCCGGGGCTCTGGGGGTGTCTGCATTCCACAACAGGCTTGAGGAGACGTCCAAAGGGCCGCATCAGGGGCTCTTCCTTGAGAGAGCTGCGGGGGAGACTGCATCCCGGGGCAGTAAGGGGGTGTCAGCCAGGGTCCCATGTCGGGGACCCTGCTCCCCAGGCGCTCGGGGGCCGCTAGGGCCTCGGGGCAAACGGGCGGGGACCTGCAGGACACCGCGGCACCGGCAGCCGAGCCGGAGCAGCAGCATCCTTGCCTCTGCGCCTCCGCGGGGCCGCCGTCGGGGCACAGCGCGCAGCCCCGAGGGGGCGCCGCGTCACTGCGCTGCAGGCGCCGGCGCTGCAGGCTGTCCTCGCTGAGGCCCAGCACGGCCGACAGGTGTCCGATATAGCGGATGGCCAAGCGCAGCGTCTCGATCTTGGTCAGGCTCTGGCCGGCGGGCGCCACGGATGGAGGCAGAAAGCGGCGCAGCTCGTGGAGGGCGCGGGCGAGCGTGCGCATGCGCAGCTTCTCGCGCTCGCTGGCGCTCTGCCGCTGCCCGCCTGCAGGCCGGGTGCGCGCTCGGCTGGGCGCCGTCGAGGCGGCTTCTGCGGCGCCGCGGGCTGCGGGCGCGGGCTGCGAGGGCCTGCGGGCGCGGTCGCAGGGGCATGAGCCCGACGAGTCCGAGGAGGAGGAGGCCGGGGACGTAGAATCCGAGTGGCCAACCCAGCCCCAGCCCTGAGGGAAGATCCAGTGGTCTTGGCCGAGGAGGCTCTGCAGAGGAGGGGACTGGGCCATGGCCGGGGCTGACTGCGGGCTCCTCGAGGCAGGCCGGGCCGGCCACCTCCAGGACTGAGCTTTTATTCAGACCGAAGGTGCGAGGTGGACCCCCGCCAGGTTGCGGAGAGGTGTCAAAACCCACAGAGCCCAGGGAAGGTCTGGGCAGGGGGGCCCTGGGAAAGCGGGCCCATTTGCGGAGGTGTGGATTCTGACTCCTCTGGGGGGTTCTAATGGAGGTCCCTGCTGCCGGGGGAAGTGTGGGAGGAACAATTCGCATCTGGATGGAGCCGCGAAGCTTCTCACCGTGTTCCCACCCACCCCGCCTCGTCCACTGCTCCGGTGTGTGCCCGGACCCTGACAGTGGTGGGCAGTGGCACCGTCTGGGGGCGGCCAGGCAGTCCCTCAATGACTCATGGACCCCTGCAAAGAGTGGCCGCCTCCCTCATCACCACCCTCTGGGAGGCTGTGCCCAGTAACTCCTACCCAAGTGCCTAAAATTGTGCGGGGTAAGGCGTCAAGACAAACGCTGCGGGACTTGCTCACAGTGATGGCGGGAGAGGGGGTTAAGGAGAGGAGCGGAGGTACAGGCGGACCCTAGGGTTCCCATAACCTGCACTTGCTACTTCGCCGAGTGATACCGAGGTCATCTCACTGTCCACAGTTTCTTTCCCTGAAAAATAGGACAGAGCCAGCAGCCCGGAGAAGAGACATGGAGTGTAGTGGGTGATGAAAATGAGGGAGGGTGGGCCCCCAGGCAGGCCTGAATCAGATCCTCCTTATTTGCTGTGTGACCTTGGGGAGTTCATTTAACTCCTCTGAGGCTCATCCTCATGACAATAATAACATAAAATACCTACCACCTAGGATGATTGCTGGTGCTAAATGGAACCGTCTATGGGACCACTTAGTAGAAGCCTGGCAAGTGGGCTAAATGTTTGCTACTATCATTTTCTAAAGAAAGTATCAATATTTATGTCTCAAGATGCTTGTGGGTATTAATCATTTAATTCATATTTGTTTAGCAACTAGTGAATGTCAGGCATGCCAGAGTGAACAAGATAGTTGTCTCTGCTCTCGTGGAATTTCAGTCTTACGGGGAGATATGTCAACATATAATTAGCAGCCCCACTGCTAGCTCGCTGTGTGTCCTTGGGCAGCTCTGAGCCTGAGCTCTTAAAACGGGAGTAATAATTATAGTATCTGCTCACAGGACTATTTTTACAGTCTTATAGTATAACCTTTGACCCAGTAAAGTTTAAAAGTGCCCACTCCTCAGCAATAATTGCAGTTTAAAGGAGGCGTCAGTGTTCTTCATATCTTCAGAAAAAAGGCTGAAATCCAAAGCTAAAGGCCAAGTGAGGAGCAGGAATGGTTGAGGTCTGGCCACAGAGGCAGAGAGGTCACAGCTGGGCCTTGAACCATGATTAGAACCTGCGTAGGGAGAGAGGCAGACAGGTAGAGAGCATTCTGAATATGGAAGCTGCATAAGCAGAGGCCTGGCAGGGGGACTTCCCAACGTGCTTCCGTGTGCCAAGATGATGTGAAGAGCACAAGCCTACCTTGACTGGGGCTAGGCTAAGAAGGTGGATTTTACTCCTAAGGCAAGGGGGAGCCAAGTGACTTTTGAGCAGAAGTGTGACAAAAAAAAAAAAAAAACCTCAGCATTCAATAACTAAAAGTTAACTATGTTTCAAGAGTGGGTTAACCCGCACCAGCCTAAAGTTATAAATGGCCTTGTGGTATTTTTGAGACTGTTTAAAAATTAACTTTTAGTTACATTAATTATATAACAGTACGTTCTCTTTATAAGAAATGGAAACATAGAGCTGGAGTTCCTGTAATGGCTCCCCAGGGGTCATGTGTCCTTCCAGGCTTGGTCCCTGTGCTCTCCCAGAAACATTTGTATCCTTAGAAAGCACGTGGTATAAATGAGATAACATTATGGCAAGTTGTCTGTAATTTGCTTTTTCTCATTCAGCAGTGTATCTGAGAGCCTTCCATGTCAGGACCTGTTTAGCTGATGCATAGTCATCTGTTTAAATCTTACTGTGTAATTTTAACTGGAAAAAAAAAATAATGGTAGGAGGTGCAGATGAACCTTCAATGATGAAATTATATCACTTTCTCCTCAGAACTTAATTCTTTAAATATTGGAGAAAATATGTCCAAGTTACTACTCTATGATGAAATAATAACTGACATCGAATAAGACTGGTCAGGGCACCTGTTTTTAGTTTACTATAAATAATAAGGGCACACATATTTAATTTGTCCATCACACAAAAAGAAGGTGGAATCAATCAACAATGGCCTTGATTTCAAACAGGAAAGAAGCAATTATGTAATATTTAATGATTTAAAAGGGTTTAAACCAAGGTTAAAAAAAATAATAATCCTGGGTACCTCCCTGGTGGTCCAGTGGTTATGACCCCTTGTTTCCAAGGCAGGGGGCATGAGTTCAATCCCTGGTTGAGGAGCTAAGATCTCACATGCTGCATGGCACAGCCAAATAATTTTAAAAATAATAATCCTTTTTTCTAAGGGGAGGGAGACTTAGAAAATAGTCAATCCTACCTACACTTTTAAGGATTGTGGATGTCCTGGAATGTGAAGTCAAGTGGGCCTTAGAAAGCATCACTAGGAACAAAGCTAGTGGAGGTGATAGAATTCCAGTTGAGCTTTTCCAAATCCTGAAAGATGATGCTGTGAAAGTGCTGCACTCAATATGCCAGCAAATTTGGAAAACTCAGCAGTGGCCACAGGACCAGAAAAGGTCAGTTCTCATTCCAATCCCAAAGAAAGGCAATGCCAAAGAATGCTCAAACTACCGCACAATTGTACTCATTTCACACATTAGTAAAGTAATGCTTAAAATTCTCCAAGCCAGGCTTCAGCAATACGTAAACCATGAACTTCCAGATGTTCAAGCTGGTTTTAGAAAAGGCAGAGGGGCCAGAGATCAAATTGCCAACATCCCCTGGATCATGGAAAAAGCAAGAGAGTTCCAGAAAAACATCTATGTCTGCTTTATTGACTATGCCAAAGCCTTTGACTGTGTGGATCACAATAAACTGTGGAAAATTCTGAAAGAGATGGGAATACCAGACCACCTGACCGCCTCTTGAGAAACCTATATGCAGGTCAGGAAGCAACAGTTAGAACTGGACACGGAACAACAGACTGGTTCCAAATAGGAAAAGGAGTCTGTCAAGGTTGTATATTGTCAGCCTGCTTATTTAACTTATATGCAGAGTACATCATGAGAAACGCTGGACTGGAAGAAACACAAGCTGGAATCAAGACTGCCGGGAGAAATATTAATAACC
This sequence comes from Bos indicus, assembly GCF_029378745.1. Classification (NCBI taxonomy): domain Eukaryota; kingdom Metazoa; phylum Chordata; class Mammalia; order Artiodactyla; family Bovidae; genus Bos; species Bos indicus. The sequence goes on along the minus strand of NC_091780.1, from coordinate 21,467,137 downwards.
TCAGATATGCAGATGACACCACCCTTATGGCAGAAAGTGAAGAGGAACTCAAAAGCTTCTTGATGAAAGTGAAAGTGGAGAGTGAAAAAGTTGGCTTAAAGCTCAACATTCAGAAAACAAAGATCATGGCATCTGGTCCCATCACTTCATGGGAAATAGATGGGGAAACAGGGGAAACAGTGTCACACTTTATTTTTGGGGGCTCCAAAATCACTGCAGATGGTGACTGCAGCCATGAAATTAAAAGACGCTTACTCCTTGGAAGGAAAGTTATGTCCAACCTAGATAGCATATTGAAAAGCAGAGATATTACTTTGCCAACAAAGGTCCGTCTAGTCAAGGCTATGGTTTTTCCTGTGGTCATGTATGGATGTGAGAATTGGACTGTGAAGAAGGCTGAGCACCTAAGAATTGATGCTTTTGAACTGTGGTGTTGGAGAAGACTCTTGAGAGTCCCTTGGACTGCAAGGAGATCCAACCAGTCCATTCTGAAGGAGATCAGCCCTGGGATTTCTTTGGAAGGAATGATGCTAAAGCTGAAACTCCAGTACTTTGGCCACCTCATGCAAAGAGTTGACTCGTTGGAAAAGACTCTGATGCTGGGAGGGATTGGGGGCAGGAGGAGAAGGGGACGAGAGAGAATGAGATAGCTGGATGGCATCACTGACTCGATGGATGTGAGTCTGAGTGAACTCCAGGAGTTAGTGATGGACAGGGAAGCCTGGCGTTGCTGCAATTCATGTGGTCACAGAGTCGGACGCGACTGAACGACTGAATTGAACTGACACTTTTAAGGATTAAAATAATGGCAAATCATTATTTATCCAAGGCTGCACAATACTTTAAAGATCTTGACATATACTATAGGAAATTTATGTAGATGTAACTCACAGTTATAAACAGGATTCATCAGGTTTCATGTATATTGATCTGGATTCTGGAGTGTCAAATTGAGGTGCTGTTGATATTGAGTGCTCCAACTCACCTCTTTTCACTGCAATATAGTATTCATAGCATGCTCACACCATAGTCAGTCTCTCTTTAATGCACCTTTGGCGTGTTTTTAGTTTTTGCCAAAGAGTGCTGCTTTGTGCACAGGCAACTAGGTATGGAGTAGTGGAGTGGCCTTGTGATTCCCAGGAGGGAACAAGCCGGAGAGACCTCCTGTGAAAGCACTTGGTGAATTAGGGGAATTCACCATTGACGGAGCCCTGCATACTGTCCTTTCCTCTCTAGGATAGCCTGGCTTCCTTCTGTCTTAGTTTGGGTTAGTCCTAGAGCCCAGGCCTCAGGCTGACTGTGGGATGGCAGAGCACAAGTTCTGGGAGGTGAGGCCCTGGAGCTGGTCTGTTGTGGCCCCTGGCTCTTCACTGGGCCCCTCAGCCAGGCTCCGGGAGCCCAGGGGCACACTGCTGGCCCCACTCAGCATTGGGAGGCAGTGTGGTTTAATGATTAGGAGCCTGGACTATAGAATCAGATAGACCTGGGTTTAGAGTCCAGGCTTCATCCTTTCTCAGCAGTCAGAACTTGAGCAACTTAACCTCAGTTTTCTTGTCTATTAAGTGGGGATTCTCATTTCCAGGGCAATTGTTAGTGCAAAAGCAAGATAACGCATGTCTGGGGACTTTCCTAGAGATCCAGTGGTTAGGACACTGTGCTTCTAACATCACAGGCATGGGTTCAGTCCCTGGTCGGGGAAGTACGATCCAGCATGCCACCCGGTGTGGCCAAAAAATAAATAAAAAATAATAAACTTGTTTAAAAAATAAATCTATTCAGTCACTCAGTCGTGTGTGACTCTTTGTGATCCCCTGGACTGCAGGGTACCAGGCTTTCCTGTCCTTCACCATCTCCCAGAGTTTGCTCAAATTCATATCCTTTGAGTCAGCAATGCCGTCCAACCATCTCATCCTCTGCCGTCCCCTTCTCCTCTTGCCCTCAATCTTTCCCAGCATCAGGGTCTTTTCCAATGAGTCAGCTCTTCGCATGGGGTAGCCAGAGTATTGAAGCTTCAGCTTAAGCATCAGTCCTTCCAATGAATATTCAGGACTGTTTTCCTTTAGGATTGACTGGTTTGATCTCCTTGCAGTCCAAGAGACTCTCAAGAGTCTTCTCCAACACTACACTTCAAAAGCATCAATTCTTCGACACTCAGCCTTCTTTATGGTCCAACTCACGTCTGTAAATGACTACTGGGAAAACCATAGCTTCGGTTATACGGACCTTTGTGGGCAAAGCGATGCCTCTGCTTTTTAATATGCTGTCCAGTACTCTTGCCTGGAAAATCCCATGGACGGAGGAGCCTGCTAGGCTACAGTCCATGGGGTCGCAAAGAGTCAGACACGACCTAGCAACTTCACTTCCCTTCACTAGGTTTGTCATAGCTTTTCTTCCAAGGAATCACTGTCTTTTAATTCCATGGCTGCAATCACTGTCTGCAGTGATTTTGGAGCCCAAGAAAATAGTCTCTCACTGTTTTCATTTTTTCCCCATCTATTTGCCGTGAAGTGACAGGACTCCTTAAAAGGAAAAGATAATGTATGTCATCACCACCATGTCATAGAGCCTTTGTTTATAAGTCTTTCTTATAGCAAGTTCGGGGCAGCAGAATGAAGTGGGTTAAGGACAAGATTGCATTGTGGTAAGACGGCTGACAGCTTCATCCGTGACCCCAGAAGATGGTTCCTTCCTCCCTCACTCTAGCACCAGGCCTTGGGCATCCTGCCCTAACCCCCTCCTCCAACTTCAGCCTGTCTTCTCCATGGACCCAGCATGGGGTTTGTTCTCAGCAGGGCACTCCAGCTCCTGGCCCGTGGCAGGGCTCACCAGTGCTCCAGGGCAGAGGCAATGGAAGAGTTCTAGCTGTTGGAGCTGGAGTTGGAGCTTGGTTGGAGCCAACCAAGGCCAGAAAGCGGAGAATCTGAATCAGCTTCTCCTGGTGGACTGGGTCCTGGCCCAGGTGCTTTTCCCACTTGCTCTCTGGCCCTGAGACTCAAGCATTCCTCCTCGTGTGCTTGAAGCAGCCCCAGGTGCTGCATGAACAAGTGAGGTCTGGCCCCCATCCCCCAGGGGCTTCCAGCTGGGCAGTCTCCATTTCTCATTCATTTGACTTGCCTGGTGAAAGGAGGGACATCTATGGCTGTGTGCTGTTAGATAAGGTGATTAACTTTTGAGCCTCAGCATGATAGTGACACCAGTTTCACCCCCTTCCTTCCTATGATAGGAGGAGGTGGTCTCTAGATCAGGGAACCATGGTCAGTAGAATGTTCACTAGTGTGGCAGACTCTTCTGGTTGTCCACACAGTGTCTGTTATTGCCTCTATTCTTCTTTCTTCTTTAATAACAGGGCTCTGTATTACGGAACGTGATGTGCCCAACTGAAAACTACATTTCCTAGCCTCACTCGCAGATGGAATCATCAATGAAATGTTAGGAGAAATATTGTATGGGGTTTCTAGGAAAGCTTTTTAAAGCAGAGAGGTACACTCCTCTGACTCTTACTCTCTTATATTGTCATCCTGGAAAACTTAAGTGATGGCTGGAGCTTCAGCAGCTTTTTTGTGACCCTCAAGCAATCTCAAGGATAAAAGTCACATCTAAGGAAAGCCTTCCTCAGTGATCAGTGCAAAGAAATAGAGGAAAACAATAGAATGGGGAAAGCTAGAGATGTCTTCAAGAAAATTAGAGCTACCAAGGGAACATTTCATGCAAAGATGGACACAATAAAGGACAGAAATGGTATGGACCTAACAGAAGCAGAAGATATTAAGAGGAGGTGGCAAGAATACACAGAAGAATTATATAAAAAAGATTGTCATGACCCAGATAACCACGATAGTGTGATCACTCACCTAGAGTCAGATATCCTGGAATTCGAAATCAAGTGGGCCTTAGGAAACATCACCATGAGCAAAGCTAGTGGAGGTGATGGAATTCCAGTTGAGCTATTTCAAATCCTAAAAGATGATGCTGTGGAAGTGCTGCACCCAATATGCCAGCAAATTTGGAAAACTCAGCAGTGGCAAAGGTCAGTGGAAAAGGTCAGTTTTCATTCCAATCCCAAAGAAAGGCAATGCCAAAGAATGCTCAAACTACTGCACAATTGCACTCATCTTACATGCTAAAGTAATGCTCAAAATTCTCCAAGCCAGGCTTCAGCAATATGTGAACTGTGAACTTCCAGATATTCAAGCTGGTTTAAGAAAAGGCAGAGGAACCAGAGATCAAATTGCCAACATCTGTTGGATCATCAAAAAAGCAAGAGAGTTCCAGAAAAACATCTACTTCTGCTTTACTGACTACACCAAAGCCTTTAACTGTGTGGATCACAACAATCTGTGGGAAATTCTTCATGAGATGGGAATACCAGACCACCTGACTTGCCTCCTAAGAAATCTGTATGCAGGTCAAGAAGCAACAATTAGAACTGGACATGGAACAACAGACTGGTTCCAAATCAAGAAAGGAGTAAGTCAAGGCTACATATTGTCACCCTGCTTATTTAACATATGCAGAGTGCATCATGCAAAATGCTGGGCTGGATGAAGCACAAGCTGGAATCAAGATTGCTAGGAAAAATATCAGTAACCTTAGATATGCAGATGACACCATCATGTCTAGAAGAAGAACTAAAGAACCTCTTGATGAAAGTGAAAGAGGAGAGTGAAAAAGTTAGCTCAAAACTCAACATTCAGAAAACTAAGATCATGGTATCCAGTCCCATCACTTCATGGCAAATACATAGGGAAACAATGGAAACAGTGACAGACTTTTTTTTTTTTTTGGCTCCAAAATCACTGCAGATGGTGACTGCAGCTATGAAATTAAAAGACATTTGCTCCTTGGAAGGAAAGTTATGACCAACCTAGATAGCATATTCAAAAGCAGAGACATTACTTTGCCAACAAAGGTCCATCTAGTCCAGGCTATGGTTTTTCCAGTAGTCATGTATGGATGTGAGAGTTGGACTATAAAGAAAGCTGAGAGTCAAAGAATTGATGCTTTTGGAGTGTGGTGTTGAAGACCCTTGAGAGTCCCTTGGACTGCAAGGAGATCCAACCAGTCCATCCTAAAGGAAATCTGTCCCGAATATTCATTGGAAGGACTGATGCTGAAGCTGAAACTCTAATACTCGGGCCACCTGATGCGAAGAACTGAGTCATTTGAAGAGACCTTGATGCTGGGAAAGATAAAGGCAGGAGGGGATGACAATTCAAAGATTGAAGAAGGGGATGACAGAGGATGAGATGGTTGGATGGCATCACCGACTCAATGGACATGAGTCTGAGTAAGCTCTGGGAGTTGGTGATGGACAGGGAAGCCTGGCGTGCTGCAGTCCATGGGGGTCACAAAGAGTCGGACACGCCTGAGCGACTGAAACTGAACTGGAAGAGATTCTGTTAGGCTGGAATGACTCATGAGATCTAATTACTAAGAAGGTAGAATCAACAGAGCCCTGTGTACCCTCCTTCTAAGTTCAGGGTCAGGAGGCATCGTGTAACCAGCAGCAACTGTGGGACAGGCATGGTGGTCATTGCCTTCCAGGCACCAAGGGTATGAAAAATGTGATTCCGTTCCCGTTTTCAAGAAAAAGGGGATCTTTAATCAAGGAGACTGAGATGGTTAGATAGCATCGCGAACTCAATGGACATGAATCTGAGCAAACTCTGGGAGATAGTGAAGGAAAGGGAAGGGAAGGGAAGCCTGGCATGCGGCTGTCCATAGGGTCACAAAGAGTCAGATATGACTTAGTGACTGAACAACGACAACAGATCAAGGAGGCAGTGGGCTCTTATTGCCTGTGTGGGGTAAGTGGCCAAACCTGGGGGCCACAGTTTATGAGGGCATGGGACAAACCTGGCTTAGGGGAGGGGGTTAGTGAGGGGACGTGACGCTGGCTCACCAGAGAAATAGCTGAAGGACTCAGGAATGTTTCATGCAAAAAGGAAAAGACACAGGAATGTGAGCGTCATCTCCAGGTGCTGGGGAAATACTCCAGGGAGAGTCTGAAGGAGATCACAGGGGCTGTCTTGTGGGGGAGTGAGTGGCCTATTCCTGGAGGTAATCAAGAAGAGGCCAGATGAAGGCACTTCCCTGGTGGTCCAGTGGCTAAAACTCTATGCTCCCAAAGCAGGGGGCGCAGGTTCAATCTCTGGTCGGGGAAGCAGATCCCATATGATGCAACTAAGAGTTCACATACCACAGCTGAAGACCCTGTGTGCCGCAACTAAGACCTGGTGCAGCCAAATAAGTAAATTATATATGTGTGTGCGTGTGCATGTGTGTATTCTTAAAGAGGCTGGAAGAGTACACATAGGAGCTGGAGGGGATGGCTGCTGCTGCTTCTGCCAACACTGACCTAAAGTACCATAAAACGAGGTGCTTGGACCTGATGATCCCTGAGGACCTTTGAGAGCTGAGGGCAAGAATCAGCAGCTGTCCCCTCAGGGCCCTGGGCAGTCTCGGCCTGGGAGCCACGGGAGACCTGGCTTCAGGACACCTTGGGCGGGGGGAGGGCAGAACGAGGCCTCACAAGCGTTTCAGCACTTGTGACACTCCTACCCCTGCTCTTCTCTGTGCCTGCGGCTTGGGCTCAGCTGGGCCTGCTCTCGGGCCGGAACCACAAGGCCCTGAGTCAGCTTTGCTCACTTGTGTAGCACCAGTCAGCTGGGCACAGAGGGGCGGGCCACGTTCCCGTCAATACTCAGATTATGAGTGTTAGTCGTTCAGTCGTGTCTGACTCTTTGTGACCCCACTGACTGCAGCCTGCCAGGCTCCTCTGTGCAGGCGATTCTCCAGGCAAGAATACTGGAGTGGGTTCCCATGCCCTCCTCCAGGTGATCTTCCTGACCCAGGGATCGAACCTGCGTCTCTTATGTCTGCTGCATTGGCAGGCGGGTTCCTTACCACTAGCGGCACCTGAGGCCCCTGTCCATCATCCCCTGATTGATGCCCCAGACCCCGGTCAGAGGAGAAGCGCAGAGAGGCCCAGGTTGGAGTCAGAGTGTGCTTTTAGCTCCGGCCCTGCGAGGGAGGGCAGGCCGTTCCTCTGGTCAGCCTGTGCTCACTCAGTGGCTCAGAGCAGACCTCAGCGTTTCTTTAACCCCAGCCCTGCTCCCAGAAGTTCTCCACCTGCTCCTTCCTCCTGGGCAGGCGGTGCAGGGCCCTGGGGAACAGGCCTGGGTCCTGGAGCTGGTTGCAGGGCTGGCCTCTGCCCCACAGGTCTTCTTTCCTCCTGCGTCCCTTCCCGGCCCCGGGGTGGTTGGGTGGTGGGAACGTGGGTGTGTGGGGCAGGGAGACGGGCCACTGGGGGCTGCAGGGCCGCCGTGTGGTATTCTCATTACCAGCCAGCGCGAGGGCCAGCCCGGCCTCCCCCTTGGCCACGGTGGCTGCCTTCACACCTCCTGTTGCCTGTTGACACAAGGCCGCCTCCTCCAGGGCAGAAGGTGTCGACTTGGGAACCAGGGTGTGCAGGGGCCTCCAAAACAGCCCGGCAGCAGGTCCCCTTAGAAACCCCAGAAAGCACTTCGGGGTAGGGGCGGGAGGCTGCAGGCCCCCCTTGTGGGAGGCTCAGGGTAAAGGCAGAGCCTGTGTCCCTGTGTTGGTGGGGGTGGTGCGGTGATACCCAGGGGCCTGCATGTGCCCCTTGCTCACTCCAGGAGCCCTGAGTATCCAGCCCAGAACCCTGGACACTCTCCTCCCGTGGCTCCAGGGATGGGCGTGTGACTCTGGGCATAGCCAGGGAAGCCCAATGACCAGGCCCTGCCAGCAGAGCACCATCAGTGTCACTGGGGGTGCCCAGAGGCTGACAGCCATCTGGGAAGGGCATGGAGCAGCCCTGGGCACTGTACCCACCCTGACTGGGCCTCAGACGGGCCCGGCTCTGAGCACTTCCACACCCCACGGTGCCCAGCATTGCCCACATAAGTCTGTTCAGCGCTCAAACCCCAGGCCTGACAGCCTGCTATTCCCTGTCTTGCTGAGTGGGGAAATTGGGCCCAGAGAGGCCCCTTCCTTTGCTTTAGGGCCCCCCAGAACCAGAATTCAAACCCATAAAGGCCATGCACACCCCCATGAGGAAACATCATTCCTGACCAGGGGGCTGAGACTCGGGGTGGCGGGGGTTGGGGGAGGTGGTGGAGTCTCTGCTGCTCTCTGGGAGCTGAGAGTTTGAGGAGGAGAAAGACAAGTTGGCTCCAAGATTCTGTGGGGGCCTGATGTGCTGGGAGGCCATGGGCGACAGAGAGGTGCTACCTGGCCAGGTGATCAGGGCGGGTCCTGGGAGGAAGGGAGGGCCCTGAAATTGTGGATTTTCTCCAAGTTGGGGTGGGGTCTTCCTGGCTGAGGGGAAAGGTGTGAGCCTGTCTGGAAGCAGGGACTCAGGGGTAATTGGGGCGATGCCAAGCCGTCTGGAGCCCTGGGACAGAGGTGGGGAGGGTGGGAGGGGTGTGGACAAGAAAGTGGGAGCTGGGTGGGGTTGGAAAGTCCTGCTGAGTGAGGAGTTTGGACTCTTGAGGAGGCAGTGAGATCCCACAGAAATTCTGAGGAGGGGGAGGTGTCGGAAGGTAAAGAGATGGAGGTAGGAAACAGGAGACTGCGGTCACATCAGGGCAAAGGCTGTCTAAATAGGGTACAGGCAGGGGCCCTGGGAGTGGGCCAAGGATACCATAGGAGGTAATGTGGGAAAAGATGGATGGGGGTGCATGCGAGAGGCTGGGGCCACAGGCATCCAGGGAGTGCCCAGCAGGCTGAGGGCAGGGAGGTGCACGCCATGTTCTTCCTCCAACAAGAAGGGTAGGCCAAGGAGGCTGGTGTGGAAGGGCCTGCAGAGGCCCCAGGGTGGCCTGGTCCAGCTCCTGGGGCAACAAGTCTCAGCAGAGACAGCTCAAGCCTAGGGCCAGCCACGCCTGGGCTCAGTGCCCACCTTTTAGCCTCAGTCTCCTCATCTATGAAGTGGATGTCCTTGCTGGGAGGATTAGATATAGCATCATATGTTCATCATGGGGGACTCCAAGAGTATTGCCTGCCTGTCCTGCTGGAGAGGAGAGGCCATCTGTGGTCTTGCAGCTCTTGGGAGGGACAAAGTGGGAGAAGGAGAGGCACTAACTTGTTCAGGCTCTGCAAGGGGAGAGCCAGCCGCCCCAGCCTGATTACCGAAAGCCTTAGGGGGGCCTGGGTCCACCATCTCTGCTACCGGAGTGCAAACAACAGAGGCAAGCGGGTTGCGAAGTCTTTTCTTCCTTCCCTCCCTTCCTTTTCTTTCTTTTCTAATTTATCAAACCAATAATAATCATTACACAGAAGTAAGACTTGGGCTTCCCTGGTGGCTCAGTGGTAAAGAACTTGCCTGCCAATTTAGGAGGCAAGGGTTCAATCCCTGGGTCAGGAAGGTCCCCTGGAGAAGGAAATGGCAACCCAGTCCAGTATTCTTGCCTGGAGAATCCCATGGAAAGAGGAGCCTGGTGGGCTACAGTCCATGGGGTCTCAAAGAGTCAGACATGACTTAGCTACTAAACATCAAAAAAGTATAGACAATCAAAATGAAGGGAATTTTAAAGCCCCCACTTCCATCCACCCAGAGAGGACCAGGGTCACACTTAGTCTATATCTCTGCATCCTAACCTTTTCTAAGCATCCCTACAAACACAGAACATGGAGATGGAAGCATTAAGGGAGCATACTGAGTTCTTTGGGCTTCCCAAGTAGCACAGTGGTAAAGAACCCACCTGCCAATGCAGGAGACCCAAGAGATGTGGGTTCAATCCCTGCGTGGGAAGATCCCCTGGAGTAGGAAATGGCAACTCACTCCAGGATTCTTGCCTGGAGAATTCCATGGACAGAGGAGCCTGGCGGCCTATAGTCCATGGGGTCACATAGAGTTGGACACAACTGAGCACATACACGTACTGAGTTCTTTTGCCCATTGTTTTTGAAGCTTCTGGTAATAGATATTCTCTCTTTTAAAACAGCTTTATTGAGATGTAATTCACATGCCATACATTCACCTGTTTAAACTGGTAGAATTCAGTTTCTGTATATTACATTTAAAATTCCTTTAAATTGCAGTAAATATATTTGGTATAACATAAGATTTGCCATCTTAACCATTGTTAAGTATGCAGTTTGGTGGCATTAATTGTGCTCAGTGGCATTAATTGCATTTGCAATGTTGTTCAACCATCACCATTTCTATTTCCAAAACTTTTTCATCATCTCAAGCAGAAACTGAACCCATTAAGCAAAAACTCCCCTTTCCCACCAGCCCCTCAGCCCCTGGTCACCTCTCATCTGCTTCCTGTCTCTATAAATTTATCTGTTTTAGGTATCTCGTGTAAGTATAACCATACAGTATTGTCCTTTGGTGTGTCTGGCTTATTTCACAATGTCATCAAGGTTCATCTGCAGGGTAGCACGTGCCCAAGCTTCATTCCTTCTTACGGTCAAATAACAGCCCATTTTACGTTCATACCACATTTTGTTCACTCATCACTTGATAGACATTTGGGCTATTTCCACCTTTCAGGTGTTATGAACAATGCTGTTATGAACGTTGGCAGACAAACATCTATTTTAGCCTCTGCTTTCAGTTCCTTTGGCTGTATAAAGTGTATGTTGTTTTGTGACCAACTTCTCTCACTAATGTATTCATAACTCTCAAAAAAATTGGAGTATAATTGCTTTACTATGTTGTGTTAGTTTCTGCGGTACAACGAAGTGAGTAGGCACATATATACAGATACCCCTCCCTCGTGGGCCGCCCTCCCGCCCCCTCATCCCACCCATCCAGGCCATCACAGAGCGCTGAGCTGGGCTTCCTGTGCTACACAGTGTATGAATAACCTTTTCCAGATCACTAGATTTATTTCTGCAATGAGATTTTAAAGTACTCCCTGGTGTGACAGTAACTGTTTAGGTGACACATTTTCTAGTATATACGGAGATGCCTCGAAATTTTGCACATAGGTATATATCCGTATACCTATGCTTTTAAACTATGGAGAAGGCGATGGCACCCCACTCCAGTACTCTTGCCTGGAAAATCCCATGAATGAAGGAGCCTAGAGGGCTGCAGTCCATGGGGTCTCGAAGAGTCAGACACGACTGAGCGACTTCACTTTCACTTTTCACTTGCATGCATCGGAGAAGGAAATGGCAACCCACTCCAGTGTTCTTGCCTGGAGAATCCCAGGGACGGGGGAGCCTGGTGGGCTGCCGTCTATGGGGTCGCACAGAGTCGGACACAACTGAAGTGACTTAGCAGCAGCATACTTTTAAACTGCACATGTCACCTGTGAATGCAAACTCCTTGTAAAAATTTTAAACCTTGTAGATATGATTAACATCTCTTTATATCAGCCCTCAGAACCCAGCCCTGCCCCACCCGCACACCAGATAAGTCCTAGATCTTAGCCTTGGTGAGTATGCATTTATGCACACACATGCTGTGGATCCTTACAAAATGCACAGCAGGGGTTTGGTTTTTAGATTTTTGTTCTTTTTTGCTTTTGCTTATATCAATCAAGTCACACGGAAGGGGTTTTTCTGAGGTTTGGATCTGTCAGGAGCAAGGCTTCACTTGCACCTTTAATCTTTTCTTATCAGGATGAATTCCCCATCAGGGAAATCGCTGGGCAAAGGGCATGCTGAGGCTGTTCTGAAGCCTGAGGCCAGCCTTGGGGAGGGCCAGCGGGGTGGGGGCAGAGGCGGGGGTTGTCAAGGCCAACCTGGTTGTGGGAGGCAAGCAGCAGGTGTCAGCACTCCTGGGGGCCTCTGCCAGACGGGCCGCCCATGCTGGGTGCTGACTGTGCACTCCCAGGGCCTGGGGTGAGGCATGATCTCCAAGGGTGAAGGAACTTCCTGGGCTCTGCCGAGGGCTAGACTTGGCTTTCTCTTGGTGGGTTTATCCTACCCTCAGTAGGCCCATAATCAGTACTGACCATGTAAGACCCTTCTGTTTATAATCTGGTCAATTTAAGCCCTGGATTCCCACGTGGTGCTAGCAGTAGAGATGCAAGTGCTATCCCTGGGTTGGGAAGATCCCCTGGAGGAGGGCCTGGCAACCCACTCCAGTATTCTTGCCTTAAAAATCCCATGGATTGAGGAGTTTGGAGGGCTACAGTCCATAGGGTTGCAAAGAGACCTGACTGAAGCGACTTGGCATGCATGCATGCAACTTAAGCTTTATCCTTGCCCCCTACATGTTTTCCACTCTGTTCAGGGCTGTTTCCCAGTCTCTGACAAAGGATCCTATGCTCAGAAGCTCTTCACTTCCCCAGACCCTACCCAGACATTCCAGCCCACTCCCAGGAGCCCCCATTCTGCTCTATATTAGGTCTGAAGTTAGATACCACAGGAGAAGGGAGGTGATGTGCTCCTTCCCCAGCCCTTGGGAAGGACAGCCTGGAGCTGACTGAGGCCCGGAGCCACCCAGTGACTTGGCTGGAGCCTCGCCATTGTCCTGGCTCCTCACTGTTCTGTTCAGTCAGCCAGGGCAGGCATGGGGTTAGAAGAAGCCAGAAACCTGTGTATCCTGCCCGGGGGAAGCACCATCCTGTGCTTTCTGCAGGTACTGGTGCTGGATGTGCCCAAAGTTGGCCGCTGAGTTGGGCCTGTAAATCCTTAGGGGGAGCTGGCGAGCCTAGAGTTTTGGTCAGCTCGTGGTCTGATTGCTTTCAACCTCTGCTTCCAGGGGTATGTAGGGAAGGGAGGGAGACCTGAGCCCGTCTGCCTTCTTTTCATTCCTCTGGGTTCCATCTTGCTTTACCTTTCTGCACACAGGTGTATGTTTTTCCCAGTGGACAGATGAGCTAATTGGGGTCCAGAGAGAACAAATGGACTGTTTGGGGTCACATAGCCCATCACACTGGCACGAAGTCAGCCTCACCCATTTCTTAAGCCAGCCTCAGCGTCTCTGACATATCTGCTTAGCTTCCAGTGCCCACCACCTCCACCCAGCACTGGCCCTGGCCCCAGAAACATAAATAAAGTCCTCTGACAATGGCAGGAGGTCCGCCCAGCCCAGATCCCAAGATCCCAGGTAGGTAGGCAGCGCCCTCTGCTGTCTGTGGCTGGGAATGCAAGGATACTGGACACCCAGGGGCAGCTCTCTGGCCTGAGACCATGTTTTGCAACCAAGGCATGCAGTCTCCCAGGACATCTCAGCAGGTAGTTGGGAGTCCTTGCTCCATTTTACAGCTATACTGACTGAGGGGCCGTGTGACAAGTTTCCCTGTATTCACATGTCTGCATCTTTGCTTTGGGCTGGTTCAGCTACTTACGTCACCCTTTTCATGCCTGATTTCCCCATGTTTCACTATAAGGCTCAGACCCTTCTCCACTTACCCAGATGAAGTGAAGAAGCATAGATGTGACACCTCTAAGGGGAGAGACACGATCTACTTTCCCTGCCTTCTCGGCCTGGCCCGGCTCCCAGAACTGGCACTTCCTCCCCAGCCTTACCAGGAATCTGACAGATCTCTCTCCTTTCTTCCCACCCCCTCCCTCCTCATCACCCCTCTGCCTCCTTCCTGTGACTTTCACTGGCTGTGCATTCCAGCTGATCCATGACCAAGATAATCAGATTATCATGGGTCCAGAATAATCTATTCCATATGGCTTGCCAAGCCAGTGGCTCCGGGAGCTAAAGGTGTGAGGGGAGGGTGGTGATCTCAGTTGGAAGGGGCTTCCTGGGAGCCTCGGGGGCCTTCACTGGGAGCTGATGGGGAAGGAGGGAGGTGGAGGGGAAGCTGGGAGCCTTCCTGCTGGGCCCTCTGATGGCTCTGGGCTCCAGGAGGCTGCAGCCCCACCTCCAACACAGGCACGGCCTCATCTGTCCATGACACAGTGGAGTGTAGGCTCCATGGTGGAGGCTGGGCACTCCCCATGCCTCTTCCACTCTCCGGATTGGAAGGGGCTCACTGTAGCGCACGGCTTCTCAAAAGTGGTTGAGCTTCACCGTTCTCAGGACATTTCACTTTACATACCCGGAATCTCCTCCAGGGATTCTGGCTCAAACAGGTCCAGGGTGGATCTGGAAATGCTTTACATTTTTAACATGTCAACAGATCCAGGTGACTCGTAGTGAGGTTTCAGGGGGCCTTGAGGACTAGGGGGCATCGCCCCCTCTTCCTGCACCCTCACTCTTGAGGCAGCCCTGCAGGAGGAAAGGAGCCACTGGAGGTTTCCAGAGGAGACGGGGGAGCTGGTGGGAGGACAGGACACTCGCTTTGGTCCCAAACAGCACCAGACGGACCCCCGCTCTGCGCCTCCTGGCCATGTGACATAGGACCACCCCCTGCGCCTCCATTTCCTTAACTACCAGGTGAAGCAGTGACATCCACATCACAGCACGCTTGTGAGCTGGGATCCGGCGGAGGCCAGGCCCCAAGTGACAGCAGGGACACGCATGAGGCGCTGCTGGAAGTATGGTCTGTGCAGGATGATTTGATACCCTTGCAACATCAGCACAGCAGGTATGATTCATGGGAGAGGTGGAGACTGAGTTATCCAAGTGACACAGGTGGTACGTGGCAGAAGAGGGATTCGATTCTAAGCGAGGCGTGTCCTAAGCTGCCTGAAGATGGGGCTTCATGAACAACAATCACTCTCCTTGAAAGGGCCTTTCTCTCAGACCGGTGCCGAGGTGTGGCGGGAAGATCCCCGGCAGCAGGGAACACCCAAATTAGGAGCCTCCCAGGAGGTGTCCCTGCTGATGCTAAACAGGCTGGCGGTAGGAGAGCCGCTTCCTTCTCCTGGGGCCTCTGGCTCCGGCGGGGTCGGGATTAGGGGCTGCGAGGGGAAGACTGACATTGCACCTTTGATTAGCACTCTCCTGTCAGTGGGGCTGGCTGGGGAAATGAGGGCACTGAGGCTGGGAGGTGGGAGGGGGCAGCGCCCAGGATCCAGGGTCGACCTGAGGCAGCCGGCTAGCTCCTAGAAAGAAGGCTGAGACCCAGGCCCCAGCCCAAGGGGGTGCTGCCCTCTCCTGCCTGCCCCCACCCTGGCCGAGGACCCCCTGAACTCTCACCTCCGCTCAGTGGGGCTGCCCCAAGGCCTCATTTCCCAGCCTTACACGTTGGCAGGCGAAGGCAGGCTCGGGCCGGGGGAGCAGGAGCCACTGGTTCTGGCACTTGTCAAAACACAGGCCCCAGAGGTGTGAAGGCCTTAGCCCAGCGGGAGGGCGTGTGGGCCCTGCTGCCCGGAGAACTCATTAACTGGGGCAGCTCCCTAATGAACCCACCGGAGGGGCTGGCGATAAGAAGATCAAAGGTGCGAGAGGCATGGGGGCTCCGGGGAAGAGGGAGGCTAGCTGATGGGAGCCCGGAGAGCCCAGGCTCCAGCTTGGGGGTCCCTCCTTTGTCCCTGCTTGGCTTCATCAGGCCCATAGCCTTGCACACACTGGGCTTGAGGGGTCACAGGAGAGGGAGGGATTCCAGCTGGCACCTCCAATTTGTCAGCCTTGGAGCTGAAGATGGAAAGACTGGAGTTGGGGGCAGAACCCTCCCAACCACCCCGCCTCTCTCATGCCGTTTTATTGTGAGTTCTTGGCCTCCATGGACACCCATGAATCCTTTTAACCCTCTCTCAACCCTGACACCAGAGATCTTCCCATCACATGCCATGCATGGTGTCTGTCTCTTGCTCCATAGCTTTCAGTGGTTCCCACGTAAGTGAGCAATTAACGTTAACTGTTGGCTCTCAGATTTGAGCATCCTCAGGGGCCAGAGCTGTGTTTTTAGGATCAACAGCCTACCTCCCATGCACATATGGCCCTTTGTTTAAAGAATGTCTAGTTGATTTTGTACTTAACAAAAATTTACTTTAAGAGCATTGTTGCCCACAAACCAGTCATGGTGGTTTCCCCTGAACTAGGAATTGGAGACCTCAGAGGCAGAAGAGTAAAGAAATTTGATATGCCCTCTGTACTCATTCAACTTTTAATCACGTGCATATATTAGATTTTCAAATAAATAATAATATAACAATACAAGAAAAGGGTGGCTGATTTTCTAGGAGCTTTTGGTCATTCTGAAAGTGAAAGTATTAGGCACTCAATCGTGTCTGATTCTGTGTGACCCCATGGACTATAGCCCACTTGGCTCCTATATCCATGGGGTCTCCAGGCAAGAATACTGGATCGGGTAGCCATTCCCTTTTCTAGGATATCTTCCCAACCCAGGGATCAAACCCTGGGTCTCCTGCATTGCAAGTGGATTCTTTACCGTCTGAGCCACCAGGGAAGCCTGGTCATTCTGAGTTTTCTCAGTTATCAGCTACAAAGTGGAAATCAGAATTGTATGGGAATTGGAGGAATTTGTTGACATTCAAAGGTTGGCAACAGCACGCCCAGAGCCCCCTGGAATCCCATCCCTCCTGCCTGACCAGCTTTGCCTCTGCACCTCCTCGTACTTGAATGTACAACCTGTTTCCACTGTTTGTTAGCTCCAGTCAAGTGTGATTAAAGGGGGGTCTAATGCCAGATTCTTGGCGTGGATCTAGAACTCCATCCATTGTCCAGGATCCAGACAGGGCAGACCATATTGACAGCTGCATGCCTGGGAGGGGCCTCGTAGGCCAGGCTCTCCTAGGGAGCCAATGGGCCCTGTGGCATGTGTCCATGGGATGGACTCTAGCCCTTCTCTCCAGGGGTGGGTTGGCACTGTCTCTCCTATATGTGATCATGGGCATAAGCATCTGGGGCTGCTGAGACAGACTGCAGAGTAGGGGGTAAAGAGAGGCCAAGGGCAGTAGAAGAGAAAGGAGACAAGGGGAGAGGGGTGGTAGTGAGCAAAGATGCTCAGGAAGAAGGTACCAAGTCACTTGGCTTTCTTTGCTACAAACCAGCTCACCCATGAGTCTCACAGAACTGGAAGCCTGGGGGACGCAAGACAGCAGACCTCTGAAAGAAACCCTAGACACCACTTCTTTGGAAGACATGAGACCAAACTCCAAACACTTCACAGTTCAGCTGGAGAGCAGACCTCCATGCATGAAGGAGCTATTGTGACATGTAAACTCAGACCCAAAGGGTCAGGCAGGCGATTGCAGACACTCTGAGCTTTTCCATGTGGACAATCATGTTGTCCATAAATGGAGACAGTTTTATTTCTTCCTTTCCAATCCATATGCCTTTTATTTCTCTTTCCTTATTCCAAAGGTGAGACCCCCACCTCCCAACATTGACAAGGTGTGGGTAGAAGCCAACATCCTCGCCTTGCTCTGAGTATTGAAGGAAATCTTTCAGTCTTTCCCTATTTAGTATGCTGTGAGCTGTAGGTTCCCTGAGGATGCCTTTCATCAGACTGAGAAAGTTCTCCTTTAGCCTAAATTTGCTGAGAATTTTTATCATGATGGGGTGTTTGTTTGTTGTTGTTGTTGTTTTTTGCCATGCTGTGGCTTGTGGGATCTTATTTCCTGACCAGGGATAGAACCTGGGGCCCCTGCAGTAAGAGCGCGGAGTCCTAACCACTGGACCACCAGGGAATTACTCTGAATTTTCTGAAGTGCTTTTTCTGTGTCATTGTCACTCACATTTCATTAGCAAAGCCCGTTATTCCTGCCCCAAAGTGGTGGGATACCAGCTAAAGGCCAGAGGTGGCAGCTGTGGCAACAGGCCAATCCCTTGACCCTGCCAGGCTGAGGGTGTCCTGGAGGGCAGCAGGGCTCCTCTCCTCCAGCTCAGATGGTTCACCAGCCTGCCCAGATTCTGCCAGCTTTCTGGATTTACCCCGGATAGCTTCGTCTCTCCCACTCACCACCACCAGGGAAGGGTACCCCCAGGACCAGTCTGCCCTGGAGGAGGAACATGGAGTCAGGGCCCCACGCCCTCCTGGCCTCTACAGGAGTCCAGGGACCTGCTGCCACAGCATGCCTGTGTTAG
This sequence comes from Bos indicus, assembly GCF_029378745.1. Lineage (NCBI taxonomy): Eukaryota > Metazoa > Chordata > Mammalia > Artiodactyla > Bovidae > Bos > Bos indicus. The sequence goes on along the minus strand of NC_091780.1, from coordinate 21,449,259 downwards.
TCACTCAGTCGTGTCCGACTCTTTGCGACCCCGTGGACTGTATGAACCTGCCAGGCTCCTCTGTCCATGGACTTCTCCAGGAAAGAATACTGGAGTGGGTTGCCGTTTCCTTCTCCCCCATTATACAAACTGGAAACGAAGGTTCAAGAAAACTTTTTTTTTAAGCATTTATTTAATTCTGGCTTGCTGCATCTTGGTTGCTGCGTGGGCTCTTCTCTAGTTGCGGGTAAGCGAGGGCTACTCTTTGGTTGTGGTGCATGGGCTTCTCATTGCGGTGGCTTCTCTTGTTGCAGAGCTCCGGCTCTAGGGTGCGCGGGGGCTTCAGAAGTTGCCGCTCCTGGGCTCTATCTAGGGCACAGGCTCAATAAATGTGGTGCACTGAGCTTAGTTACTCCGAGGTGTGTGGGATCTTCCTGGACCAGGGATCGAATCCATGTCTCCTGCATTGGCAGGAAGATTCTTTACCACTGAGCCACCAGGAAAACCCTCAATAAAACAAGAATTTGCATAAGGTTTCCGACAGGTGAAGGCAGCCCCAAACCTAAGTACCAGAATTTGCAGTTCCCTGACCTGTCTTCCCTTAGCCTGCTGAGCTGGTCCAACACCCTGGACAGCGCCTGCCACTGGCACAAGCAGAAGGCCGGAGTGTCCGGGTCAGGTGTCCATGCGAGGGCCCAGGTGGGGCCAACCTGGCGCAGCCAACAGGCCGACACCTTCGCCCCCCGCAACCCCCACCCCGACATTGGTTCAAAGGGTCAAGCCCCGCCCCCGATAGGCCCCCGAGCCCCCTTTGAAGTGCTGATGCGGCCTGGAAGAGGCCACTTCACACTTCGGGGCTCGGGGATAAAGCGGTCGCCGGCCGCCAGCCCCCAGACACGCCGCCGCTGCCATGGCCCAGCCCCTGTGCCCTCCGCTCTCTGAGTCCTGGATGCTCACGGCAGGCTGGGGCCCAGCTCAGCCGCCGCCGGCCGCCGACGCGGACTGCGGTTGCTCCCCCGCTTCGTCCCCGGACTCCTGGGGCAGCGTCCCGGCCTGCAGCCCCGTGCCGAGCCCCGGGAGCCCGGCCACCCGCGTCGCCCTCCGCGCCCGGGCAGCTGGGAGGCGAGGCGCGCGGGTAGGCCGCCTGGGCGCCGGGCAGCGGCAGAGCGCCAGCGAGCGCGAGAAGCTGCGCATGCGCACGCTCGCCCGCGCCCTCCACGAGCTGCGCCGCTTCCTGCCTCCGTCTGTGGCGCCCGCCGGCCAGAGCCTGACCAAGATCGAGACGCTGCGCCTGGCCATCCGCTACATCGGACACCTGTCGGCCGTGCTGGGCCTCAGCGAGGATAGCCTGCAGCACCGGCGCCGGCAACGCGGCGACGCGGCGCCCCCTCGGGGCTGCGCGCTGTGCCCCGACGGCGGCCCCGCGGAGGCGCAGACGCGAGGCTGCTGCTCCGGCTCGGCCGCCGGCGCCGCGGTGTCCTGGGGGTCCCCGCCCGCCTGCTCCGGAGCCCTGGCAGCGCCCGAGCTGCGCGACCCTCCGGTGCTATACGACCGCGGGGCGGCGTGCCCGCAAGGACCGGCGATGGAGCCGAGCCCCTCATCCCCGGTTAGTATCGCCCTCCTTCGCGCGGAACTCCCTCCCGGCTCAGCGCCGTCGTGGGGTGGCACTACCTGCCGTCTCATATCCCCACCTCACACTCCGGGGATGAGCCCCCCGTGGGGCTCCCCCACCGGCGGCCCGGCCTCGCCTGCTCGCTCTCTGGAGCGACACGGTTGGCGTGCGCAGGGCGCCTGAGCGGCGAGGGAAGGGAGGGGGACACTGGGGACCCCCCTGAGAGCGGAGCTCGCGAGCGCGGACACCCAGGCTCGGCGGCCTCACGCTGAGGACCACGCTGTCCCCTGTCTCCTCCAGCTCTTTCCCGGCGACGTACTGGCCCTGCTGGAGACCTCGATGCCCCTCTTGCCCCTGGAGTGGCCGCCGGCCTGAGAAGTTGAAGTGACGGCGGACATCTGGCGCCCAGTTCTGTGAGCACCGACGCCTTTTTGGCCTCCGCGCCTTCGAAGCGGTCCCTCTCCAGACTCCCTTTCCTGAAAGAGGGCACCGAAGATACCGGCATGGGCATCGCTGGAAGTGAGAGCCGGTCCCCACCTAGGACGGACTTCCGCAACCCCTCCCGCGATGGAGGGGCTCAGAGGGTAGACACTTGGGAGACAGGCAGGAGCTCTGCCTAGTATGTATTTATTTATTTGTGAATAAACTCTGTGCTGGTGTCAGTTGGCAAGTTCTTCCTCCACAGGGTCAAAGCTTCCCTCCCCTCCTCCAAAGGACGTCAGGGATTTGGGAGTCCCCGAAGCACACAGCCTCAGACCCCTTCCTCCTTGCCCCCAGCCCCGTCTTAGCACCCCGTTATTCCCGATGGGCCCACCTGAAGGGGGCGGGGCTTCATTTGAGGAAAGCGGCCGCAAGCTGAGTCTCTCCACCTTTTCTTTGAACCTGGATAAAACCAAGTATCTCTGTAGAAAATGCGTTTCCATTAGTGCATACTTACTGTGCACCGGGTCTTTACACATTTTATTCCTAAGTAGTTATTTTGCAGAAGGATAAACCAAGGATCAGCACTCAAACCCAGGTATGACTTCCAGAATCTGAGCTCTCGGCCCTGGTTGGGTTTTGCCTGCTCCGCTCTTTCTAGGGTCTGACAGGAAGCCAGCTCCGAGGGCTCACTGCATGTGTCTACTGCCCTTGTGCTGGAGCATCAAGGCCTGGACCCTGGCATTCTCCCATCTCCCTTCACTCTGGTTTCTCTCCCATGTTTAGGGACATAACACAGGTGGATCAGTCCCAGTTTTAAATAGCTGTGACCTCCCAGAGGCCTGGCTCAGGCAAGATGAGAGGTCCATCGATTGTATCCAGATCCACAGAACTGACCTGGATCTAGGCTTGGATTCAGATTAGGGAAATGCTGTATGCGGGAAGGGGAAACCTGGGTTCAGTCAGGGGGTCTGGTGAGCAGTCAAGCCTGGGGGTTGGTGAGGTGGGGTAAGGGGTCTCTCAGCCATCTATGAATGCTTCCCCCCTGCCCCCCTCAAGCATCTTTGAAATACTAACCTTGGCATTTAAAAAAAATACCTTTATTGAGATATAATTTATACCATGAAATGCATTCTTTTCAAGTACATAATTCAATGGTTTTAGTATATTCATAGTTAGGTAACCATCACCACTGTCTTATTTTGGGTCATTTTTACTACCCCTCAAAAGAGACCCTGTAACCATTTAGCAGTGATTCCCTGTTACTCCATCCCCCTTTTCTCCACCCCAGCCCACTCATCTGTTTTCTTCTAGCTCTACAGATTTGCCTATTCTGGACTTTCATATGAATGAAAGCATATTTTCTCGTGTATCAGTACTTCATTTATATTTATTGCTCAGTAATATTCCATTGCATGGGTGTAGCACAGTTTATGTATTTATAGGTTGATATTGATTTGTTTTGAAACTACTTCAGAGATCATTCCCAATGCTCTGGCCCAGGCCAGGAGGGGCAGTAACTCGGAGTGGGCTGGGGGTCACAGTGTGTAATTCAGGAGTCCTGGCGCACCCTGGCCAGCATTTGGTTGTAGAGAGTGGGATCCAAAAGCGGAGGCCCCGCAGGGGGCGGGACCTCACACCTTCACTGATCCGCCCCTTGCCCGCGCCTCCGCCCCCAACTCTCTCTTCCCTCCCAGGGCCCTAAGGAGCTGAGCGGGAAGTCTTCTCCAGGACCCTGCCCAGTTTAGAAAAATCTATTTGCATGGTAAAGGCCCCGTGGTTTAGGACGGGGAATTAAAGTTATTAGCAAGTCTTTTCATAGATAAGTGGGGCTCATCGGCCAGCCCCCTCCCCTGGGGTGCGCCTCCCCTCGCTCTCCGAGCCTAGGAGCGGCCCACTGTTTATTAGCACCTGGGTGTGAATTTCCATTAACACGTCCCCGCTAATAAGAGGGCTGGAGATGGGAAGGGGCGCCTCCCACCCCTCCCGCGCCCCACCCCCTTCCTGGGGGGCACCCACCGGGAGGAGGGCCGAGAGCGGCTCCCAGGTAGGTGAGCCCTGGGCGAGGGCGCGCTGTCAGTTCTCTGCTAACCTGTTGAGCTAAGCCGTTAGCGGGGCCGTGTGGAGGATGGAAGTTGAGGACGATCAGGGGCCGCGTTGAGACTGGGCCCCGGGTGTGACTCTGGGGCCGGTGTGCTTCACCGCGGGCGCATCGCCTTTGCGACAGCTGAGCAGGGACAGAGGGTGCTGGGTGGCACGTCCCCTCACCGTGGGGGGCTGGTCCGGAGCGGGCTGCGCGCAGGCCTGCTGGAAGTGGGGTGGGGGTGGGCGTGGGCGTGGTGGGGAGGGCGGAGGATGGCATCAGCGGCTGATCCTGCCCGGCTCTGGTCGCTGCTGGCCGCCTTCGCAGCCCCCAGGGGTCAGAACCGTCATGGTGGAGAAGCACATATATACGGAGCAACCGGACGAGCCGGGGCTGTGTTTAAGGCTTTAACTTCACCAACTGGGGGCGCTTCCCTGGCTGGCCAGTAGTTAAGACTCCAGGCTTCCAATGCGGGTCCCATCCGGGGTCAGGAACCAAGATAGAATTCCACATGCCCTGAGGAAAGGTCAAAAGGTTAAAGGAGAATGCTATTTATATATATATTGCTAAAAAATAAAATGTTAAAGAAAATAAATTCAACAACTAATTTCAAGTCATTTAAACCTCAGATGCACAGGTGAGGTGGGCAGGTGGTGGGGCACCTGTAGCTCTTTTACAGATGAGGACACTGGAGCTCAGAAAAAGAACAAGGAGATTTTCACAAAGCTAGTATACCTGGTTCGGAGAAGGTGATGGCACCCCACTCCAGTACTCTTGCCTGGAAAATCCCATGGATGGAGGAGCCTGGTAGGCTGCAGTCCATGTGTTTGCTAGAGTTGGACACGACTGAGCGACTTCACTTTCACTTTTCACTTTCATGCATTGGAGAAGGAAATGGCAACCCACTCTAGTGTTCTTGCCTGGAGAATCCCAGGGACGGGGCAGCCTGGTGGGCTGCCGTCTGTGGGGTCGCACAGAGTCGGACACGACTGAAGCGGCTTAGCAGCAGCAGCAGCAGCAGTATACCTGGTTGGGGCTTCCCAGGTGGTGCAGTGATGAATCCACCGGCCAAGGCAGGAGATGCAAGAGACACGGGCTGGGAAAAATCCCCTGGAGAAGGACATGGCAACCCACTCCAGTATCTTTGCCTGGAGAATCCCATGGACAGAGGAGCCTGGCAGGGTATAGTCCATGGGGTCTCAAAAAGTCGGACACGACTGAACGACTAAACAACGACAAAGTATACCTGTTTATTGGGTGGCGACATTGGTGAGCGGTACTCAACAGTTCTGGTCTTTGCTGTAGCCCGTCAAGCAAGTAGTATGTGTGTGTGTTGAGGGGTCTGAAATACAGCTCCTAAAGCACATGGGCCACCGGTGCCATCACCGGCAGGGACCTGCCGCTGCCTGCTGACCACATGTATTGCTCCTGTGAGAGAGCCGTATTTTGTAGATGCTGATGCTGGACGGGTCAGTGTTTTCAGGAGGGGCAGCTAAGCGATCAGTTGACACTGAAGACATTGCTTCAAGGACACACCACATGGGTCACCAGATGAACCCAGGGCTGGAGGGGAGGGCTGGTGGTCTATATCAGCAGAGGGCAGACTGTCCCAGGAGCCGGGCTGGAAAGCTGGGCTCAAACTTGGTCAAGTGGGTGGTGTGCCTGGTTGGAGGGCCATGCTGTGCTAAATGAACCAGCCCATCTGAGGGGCGGGGCACATGGATGCCCCAGGATTCTGAAACACCCCCGCTTGGAAAACCAGGCTGGCCCAGGGCTCAGGAGGGAAGCCAATCCTAACTGCAAGGCCCGGATTGTCCCAGGGTGAGGCCAGGCCCACTTTGTCCACTCTCCTCCTCTGCCCCCTCCCCATCCAGGTACAAACCCTGCCTTTGCACAACCCTGAGGGTGAGTGCCTCCTAAACTCTGTGCCCTGGACACCCACCTGCGTCCTAATGCTCCCCAAGAAAACCCAGTGTTCTTGGTGCTTCTCAGGGGCCCTCTCTCCCAGAGGGCAGGGACCTCTTTGGGGGCCACTGCCACAGCCCCAGTAGTGCCCCAGCTCCATGGGAGTGGGGCTAGAGCCCTGGATTCCCCAGCCTTGTGCCACCTGAGCCTCTTCTGCCCACCTTCTGGTACTTTGCCAGCCCTGGTTCCCTCTCCCTTATCCCTCTGTGGGTCCAGTATGTAAGGTTCCCTGTGAATGCCCCAACCCCCATTGCTCTCCCCACCCACACTAGGAAGTGAGGAGGTGCCTGGTGTTGGCAGCATGTGACTTTAGAAAGGGTGGACAGGGCACCTCCATTGTCTTGGCCTGCTCAGCACCCCTCCTACTCTTGTCCCTTGCAGCCTGTCATTTTCTTTTCTCCAGACAGCTCTCCCTTCCTTAGTTTGGGTGGCCTCCATGCCCCTCTAGGGATGGGCACGTGTGCAAGTTTAAATGGTCATCACAGTGAGTGGTTCAGGGACGTGACCACATACAGGCCAGTGAGGAGCAGGCTCAGGACTTTGCTGGAACCACTGAAAAAGGGACAGTCACCGTGGGTGCTGTTAGTGGTCTTTTTGCCACCCAAGCAGAAGGGCCTACCTAAAAAAGGGAATCAAAACTGGGGGGTGGGGACTTCCCTGGAGGTCCAGTAGCTAAGACTCTATGCTCCCAATGCAGAGGACCCAGGTTCAATCCCTGGTCAGGGAACTAGATCCTGCATGCTGAAACTAAGACCTGGTGTAGCCAAATAAGTAAATAAAGAAAAATAGATACTAAAACAAAACAAAAATAAACAACTTGACCTGGGGCCAACCACATGGAAAGCATTATGTCTAGACTTTTACACTCCATGAGCCAACAAATTCTCCTTGTGGCTGAAGTTAGTTTGAGTTGGGTTTCTGACTTTTGCTACTGAAAAAGTCCACCAGCATTTGATAAGGTTGTTCCAAGTCTTGACTGCAGTCTCAATTTCCCTCTTTGTTAGATGGGGATAATCATACTTATATTTCACAAAGTGACTTAAGGCTTTTATCTAAAATACAGAGACCCTGGTAGATGCCCTGTAAATGTCAGTTCCCCGTCACATTTAGGTGGCATGTAAAGCCGAGACGATCATCCTAAATTTTCCTTCCTCATCCCAGAGAGACCTGCCAGCCACCATGCCTACTGTGTAGAGGAAAAGGATACTGTAGAGCATTCTGTTTTTGTTTTTCCTGCTGTGTTTTCATTCTCATGGTGAGGACGGCGAGGGGCAGAGTGTCTCGGGTGGGGATCTCTTCATCCAGGGGGCATTCAACTAGTCAGGTGTCATGTAACCTGCCATGAGGTTACAAAGACTGTGAATGACTCAGGGGAGAAAGTGGATAAGGACACAGAAACAGTTCAGTTCAGTCACTTAGTTGTGTCCAACTCTGCGACTACAGCACGCCAGGCCTCCCTGTCCATCACCAACTCCCCGAGTTTGCTCAAACTCATGTCCATTGAGTCAGTGATGCCATCCAACCATGTCATCCTCTGTTGTTCCCTTCCCCTCCCATCTTCAAACTTTTCCAGCATCAGGGGCTTTTCAAATGAGTTCTTCACATCAGGTGGCCAAAGTATTGGAGTTTCAGCTTCAACACCAGTCCTTCCAATGAATATTCAGGACTGATTTCCTTTAGGATTGACTGGTTGGATCTCCTTGCAGTCCAAGGGACTCTCAAGAGTCTTCTCCAACCCCACAGTTTAAAAGCATCAATTCTTTGGCGCTCAACTTTTTTTATACTCCAACTCTCACATCCATACATGAATACTGGAAAAACCATAGCCTTGACTAGACAGACCTTTGTTGACAAAGTAATGTCTCTGCTTTTTAATATGCTGTCTAGGTATGGTCACAAACCATGCAAGCATTCAGTCTTGGGAAAGGCTGGGCGCACTAACCACCTGCAGTTCTCAAAGGCACCACACGGTGTCCTCAGAGAGGCAGGCGTAAGCTTTGAGCGGCAGGGGACTGACTCCACCCAATTTTCCTGGGAAGGGCAGTTTCTAGAAAAGAAAAAGGTACCTCTGCGCCTCCCTCCTGGGCCCCCAGCCCCCAGTCTCCTCTAGGGTTCCCAGGCAGCAGTGGCAAAATTCCTGCGTGCCCCCACTTTGCCTCTCACACCTGTGTGACCTCAGGCAGTCAGTCAACCTACTCTGAGCCTCAGCCTCTCCAGAGTGATTCCACAACAAGTGGGCCAAGAGAAAAGGGGGCCACACACAGCCCGGTGGACTGGGTGTCTTGCTTATTTGAGCAGAGTGGCTCCTGCTCTGTTTGTGGGCCTATGAGGCAAACGGTCCTCACCAGGCCTGGGACTCTGGCTGACCTCATTGCCTGGGCCCTGCTGGGGGTCTGGACTGAGTGGGAATGAAGGACACACACCACAGCAGCTTTGGAGCCTGGAAACAATATCTCTGTTTATTCAGGTGACATCTGCTCTCCTGAGCATTCTGACAAGTGGCTTACAGGTTGAAGGCCCCCCCACCCCCAAATCATGTGTCTCCCCTTGCTGGCTTGCAGAGGTCCCAGACATCAAGCCAGGCCCCTGAAGCCTACTGAGCTTCAGCCCTTTGTCTTGTCTCTTGATCTCAGAGCGTTCCGGGGCAAAGCCTGCCTGCTGCCAAGCTCTTCAGAGCCTAGGGCCGCAGCCCGGTCACTTCTTAAGGTCCTCTTTTTGGAGAAGCAAGGAATACCTCCGAAGCCGGGTCCAGTGCTCTTCCTCTTTCACCTTGTACTTTGCCAGGTTCTGAATACTGTGGGACAGGCCACTGATGAGGGGAACTTGCTTTGTACCACATCCCCCCCATTCTCTATTCCCCCCACCCAACCCCCCACCCAGGGCTCCTAGGTCCCCAGGGCAGACCCTGACCACCCTGGGCTGATATGAGAAACTCCCCAAATGACACATCTGCTTCCTGTCTGTGTTCTCAGGACTCAGCCTGGTGCACAGAAGGTACCTGAATCAGCTTTGCAGAAGGAATAATAGGAGTGACGGAAGGTGAATTTATGAACAAAAAGTCTATTTGCAGGACCAACATTAAATACATCCGAATGCCACCAGTTACGTGTAACATCTCGTGAGCACGTACTAGTGACCAGCACTGGGGGAAGCGTTGGCAAGATCAAAGTGACTAAAACAGCTGCCCTCTCCCCCACCACAGTTTAGTGAGGTGATCAGTCACTAAGTCATATCCGACTCTTTGCGACCCCATGGACTGTAGCCCGCCAGACTCCTCTGTCCATGGAATTTCCCAGGCAAGAATACTGGAATGGATTGCCATTTCCTATTCCAGGGGATCTTCCTGATCCAGGGATCAAACTCTTGGCTCTTGCTGTCTCCTGCATTGGCAGGCAGATTCTTTACCACTAGCACCACCTGGGAAGCCCAGTTTAGTGAGGTGACAAGAGGAAAAGAACTTTTGTAACAGGAGGCATTTAAAAGCAATAGAATAAAACTAGAGAAGAGCACTTCCTGCCTGGGGAATGCCCCCAGAGAATAGGATTTCTGAGTTGAGTCTTTAAAAAAAAAATAAATGCACAGTCAGTGTGGCAGAATCAGAGAAGCCCAGGGTCACCCTTCAGGCTGCATGCAGACCTGGCCATGGGGAGCAGGCAGAAGAGAGGTGGCCTTCCTTCTGGGGAGGGGTGCGGGCTGCTGCCAGCTTTCTACCTCGGGCGCCTGAGTAAGCGGACAACGTTTAAAAGCTTAGAGCAAGTGGGAAGAGGGAAACTTCTGGGGGAAAGACAAGGACCACAGGTTTGGGTATGTTCTGCGGCTCTGCCAGTCGGACAGCCACATCGAGATGTCTGGTACTCAGTGCATTAAAGCATTTTTTTTTTTAATGTAAGTAACCTATGCTTTGCTTAAAAAAAAAATCAAAGGATTCAAAAGTGGGTATACAATTAAAAGTAAACCTCCTTCTCACCTCAGACCCTTATTTTCTGTTCCCGAAGAAACTGTAATGAATGGCTCCTTGTAAATCCTTGAAAACCGTTCAGACACACAAGTGCAGGCATGCATATCATCTCTCCTTTTAAACTTAAAAGGAAGACTGCAACACACTGCCTGCCTTTCTCACTGAAAATGTATCCTGGCGGTTGCTTCCTGGCAACACTCAGATCTGCCTCTTTCTCTTTCCCTATTGACGACCCTTGGAGTTTCCAGTCCCCGTGTGTGGGGTGTGTGTGGGAGTCAGTGGGCAGGGGACAGGCAGAGGGTGTGCAGGCCTTGGCCCCTCGCAGCTCGTGTGCAGACCCAGCTCCTTCACTTAGAAGCTGGTGACCCTGGACCGGCGAGTTGACCTCTGCCAGCCTTAGCTTCCTGGCTGTAGGGGATAAAGTTAACCCTAGTAAGAAACAAGATGTGCCTCAAAGTACTGAGCATAGTACCTGGTACACTGCAGGTGCTCAGGAAAGGTTAATTCTTTTCATTTTTTAAAATTGAAGACTACTTGATTTACAATGTTGTGTGAATTACTGCTGAGCAGCAAAGTGATTCAGTTACATACCACCTGTCAGCAAAGCCTGGGGGAGGGAGGGGGAAACATCCCACTCCACAACTTCTGTTTGGCTAAACAGGCAACCAAAATTACTCCTAACCAAAGACAAATCAGGCAAAATGATTCACAACGTATTAACAAAGAACTCTTTAAAATCAAAAGAAAATGAGGACTTCCTTGGTGGCCCAGGGGCTAAGACTTCCCGCACCAAGTGCAGGGGGCCCGTGTTCGATCCCTGGTCAGAGAACCAGATCCCACGTGCCGCAATTAAGACCTGGCAGAGCCATATACATAAATAAATTAAAAAGAACTCAGCCATGAGAAAGAAAGCCAGATCAATTTACAGAAGGAGACAGAGAAACATAGAATAGATATAACATAAAGATGCTCAACCTCCTTAATTTCCAAATTGAAAGAGTTATGAACTATGAGTTTTGTACCTCATTTCTTGGCCAGTCTGGGGAGGGGCTAAGGACGCAGGGTGAATCTGCCCTTTCAGACGTACCTCCCCTGTAACTCTGAAAGCCCACCTCCAATTCATCCCACAGAAATACTAGGAAAAACTCACAAAAATGACTGTGGGAGGATGTTGGCTGGGAAATGGGGCCAGAGTGACCCCCGTGGTGGAGTCTGCTGTGGGCTGGGGCGCAGATGGGGGAAGAGGGCTCAGGAGTCGGGTGTAGTCACTGGGAGCGTGGCTCTGGGCGGAGGAGGAATAGGCGGCTCAGAACTGGGAAGGCGCTGGCTTGTTTCCTAACTTGGGAATGCAGTGGGGACACATGCCTGTGATTAAGACCCTGGAGGGAAGAGGTCACCGACCCGATGGACAGGAAGGTCTGGGTGCCTGGGGGAGGAGATAGCCGTGGGTATAAGCAGGAGGCCACTTTCTCTGAATCAGGAGGGAGACAGGGAGTGAGGGTGGGGGTGACCTGGGTGAGAGGGCAGCCAAGGTCCTGGGTGCTCTGGGAAGTGGGAGGCAAGTTTATCCACCAAGGGCACCGCAGAGGTGTGGGGAGCACGTGGAAGCTGGGCGGGTGGCTCTCATGGCACCAGTGCCCTTCCCTTTGGCTGAGCACCGGCGCTCAGCAGTGAGGAGGGACCCGGGAGGATGCCTGCCCCTCTGAGGCTAGGTACTGACTGTCCCTGGGGACAGCCCTCCCTGGAGCTCCAGACACCCTCCCTCCACCATCAGGCAAAGAAAGGGTTTTCCTTCCCCATGATGGCATAACAAATATGACTGCATTCTATTGTTTTGAAGCAATGTGTGTGCATCCAACTTCCAAAAAGATGGGCTGTCCATCTGCAAAGTGGGAGAGCAGATGGAACATCTGTAAGGCCTCAGGCAAGACCTCTGAATTCCAGTAGCCTTACAGCCTGCACACGTGGGATCTATGGGTCTATAAATAATTTTCCAGAAGTTTGTCCCTCTGTTTCTCGAGAAAAGCAGAACTTCCCTGGTGGTGCAGTAGTTAAGAGTTTGCCTGCCAATGCAGGGGACACGGATTCAATCCCTGGCCTGGGGAGATTCCACATGCCGCGGGCAGCTAAAGCCCATGTGCCACAGCTACTGAAGCCTGTGTGCCCTGGAGGCTAGCACTGCAGCTGGAGAGAAGCCCCTACTCGCTACAACTAAAGAAAGCCTGAGTACAGCAACAAAGACCCAGCACAGCCAAAGTAAAACAAATATATTAATTAATCAATTAATAATAATAAAAGAAAGGCAAAGGAAGGTTAGGACAGGCCCACAATTTCCCTCCTAGGGACAGTGAAGACGGGGCAGTGGGAGTATTCTTCCTCCACCCTAAAGGGAAATCTCATCTGGGGTCCACATGGGATCTGCCCAACCCTTCGCCAAGCCGGTGTGTGCCCTGTGGAAGTGAGACTGTTGGGTCAGCCCAGAAGCCCACCTTCTGCTTGGCTACAGGGAATAAAGGGGGCATGGAAGGAAGAAAGAGGGGTGAGGAGTTGTTTCTAGCAGCTTCCTGTGTCCTAAAATTTCTGTCTTGTGATCAAAAGTCTGACCCAGCCGAGACAGCAGACCTGCCATCAGGGAGTGGAACCAGATGGGAATGGTGCCCTGGAGGCCCAGGAGGGATGGGGAACAGAAGCCAGGCCTGTGGAGGGGGCTGGGGTGGCGTACTGGGTGCTAACTGGCCTTCTTCCCAAGTCCAAAAGGCATGCTTCAGTTTCACACTGGCTATTTATAAAAGTCCCAAGTGCACATTTTGCAAAAACACTTTGGACAGACTGTCTTAAGTTTGAACTCTGAGTCTATTGCCGCATAGATCCATTGCCTTAAAGTTTCACCTAGTTTTAGGGCCAAGGGAAACTGTTTCAGTCACAAGGAGTAAACAGAGACCAAAAAAATGATTAAAATCCTTGGACATATTTATGTCCAAGAAAATGAGAATAAAATGTTAATGACAGAATCTAGGTTATGGGAATATAAATGCTTACCGACTTTTTTTCGGAACTGAGGTCTATTTAACATAATAAAGTATTGGAGGCAGGATACTCTTTGGAAAAGCCCCAGACGTCAGACCTCAGAGCAAGCAGAAGGGGGAAAGTGGAGGTGTTAGTCACTCAGTCATGTCTGACTCTTTGCGACCCTATGGATGTAGCCGGTCAGGCTCCTCTGTCCACGGGATTTTTCAGGCAAGGGTACTGGAGTGGGTTTGCCATTCCCTTCTTCAGGGGACCTTCCCAACCCAGGGATCGAACCTGGGTCTCCTGCACTGCAGGCAGATTCTTTACTGTCTGAGCCACCAGGGAGCAGGAAATGCCTTGACTAAATCAGTGTTTCCTAATTTATCTCTGGGACCTCGAGGGAAATGATTGAATCCTGTGATCAGGCCCAAGTAAATGTCCCTTCAAGCTGAGCTGCCCCAACCACACCATGCAACCCCTCCTGGCTCCTGCTGGGTCCTTGGACCGAGGGAGCACCTCCCTGAGCTTTTCCCTTCCCCAAGCTCCCACTGCTCTTTCAGCCCTGAGCCCTGCACCTGGCCCCTCAGCCCCCCACCTGGTCAGCCATGCTGACTCCAGCCCACTTCCCAGCAGAAGGTTCCCTGGGAGGCGGGCCCTTCCACCCCACCCGGCTTCTGCAGTTGCTCCTGGGGAGGGGCTGGGGTGTGGGACCTAGGAGCTAAGATGTGTTGATAAAGGAAGAGACACGGTTGGGAAGGGGAGATAGAGGAACGCCTTCTATACCCGATGGGGGCCAGGATGGGTCTCTGGAGACTGGAGGGGGTCAGGGCAGAAGGGACTGCCTTCTTAAGAGAGCAGACCCAGCCATGGAGGAGTGGGGAAGGATATTATAGACACACTTCCCGTGGAAATTTATGTACATAGACATTAAAAACCAGAGCAACAAGGAAGTTTTTCTTAAAAAGTCATTAAGTTGTATTCTGGAGTGACATAAAGCCAGATGAAAAAAGTGAACATGATCTCAACATAGTAAAAATGCTAATGATAAAATCTTAAGGAAATTTACTGATGCATTAATGGCAGCACTGGGATCTGGGGGTGATATTAATTTAAATAATAATTAAATTATTATTTAATTTAATAAATAAATTAAATTTTCTTTATTGTCCTGTTTCCCAAATTTCTATAAGTGCATATATATATATATATATATATAGCTTAGAAGACTGAGCACTGAAGAATTGATGCTTTCAAACTGTGGTGCTGGAGAAGACTCTGGAGAGTTCCTTGGACTACAAGGAGATCCAACCAGTCAATCCTAAAGGAAATCAGCCCTGAATATTCATTGGAAGGACTGATGCTGAAGCTGAAGCGTCAATACTTTGGCCACCTGATGCAAAGAACTGACTCACTGGAAAAGAATCTGATGCTGGGAAAGATTGAGGCCAGAAGGCGAAGGGAGCAACAGAGGATGAGATGGCATCACCAACTCAATGGACATGAGTTTGAACAAACTCTGGGAGATGGTGAAGGCAGGGAAGCCTGTGTGCTGCAGTCCAAGGGGTTGCAAAGAGTCAGACACGACTGAGCATCTGAACAACATAAAACTGAGAAATAACGAGTAACATTTTTTCAGTGGGTAATTACTCTGTTATGGTAGTAGAGCTACATGAGAAGCAAACTTATCAGGCTAAGCAGGGTTAGTTAAGCGATGTCTGAGTGGTAATGTCCACCTGCGCCCTGACTGAGGGAGGAAATGGTCAGGGACTAAGGCATCCTGAGTTGCTCAGGTCCTCGGCTGTCAGGCAGGAGGTGAGCTGCCCGGAGCTGGAGCCACTGGCCTCTGGTCCCTTCCCACTGGGAGGGCAGTCAGTTGGCTTTTGGGTGAAGTAGGAAGGCACACCCTTCCTAGGCTAGTGAAAGAAGGGAGTTAGAGAGGACAGAAAGGGGAACATGCTCATTAAACAACTTCTCTGAGCCTTATCAAGCAAGAGCACCAGGAAGCTCCACAGCATGACTCTCAACCCAGGAGAATGGCCCCACTACAGCCATGACCTGACCTCATTCTCTCGACTTTTTTTAAGCCATTGTTTGAAATTTTCCAAAAACATCCGTAT
This sequence comes from Bos indicus, assembly GCF_029378745.1. Classification (NCBI taxonomy): domain Eukaryota; kingdom Metazoa; phylum Chordata; class Mammalia; order Artiodactyla; family Bovidae; genus Bos; species Bos indicus. The sequence goes on along the minus strand of NC_091780.1, from coordinate 21,434,116 downwards.
GTTGGGTAGAAAAGTTGCAAATAGGAAAAATACAAAGAAAAAACATCACACATGCTTCATTATCCAATATAATGTTGTGGATGGATTAGAAGAGACCCCAGCTGGACTTCTCCAGAGATCCAGTGGTTAAGAATCTGCCTGCCAATGCAGGGGACACAGATTTGATCCCTGGTCAGGGGAGATTCCACATGCCTCAGAGCAACTAAGCCCGCGGGCTTCAACTACTGAGCACTCACTCTAGAGCCCGGGATTGCAGCTACTGAAGCCCATGCGCTTGGAGCCCGGGCTCCACCTCGAGAGAAGCCGCGGCAATGAAACACCCTCACACTGCAACTAGAGAAAGTCCCGTGTGTAGCAATGAAGACCCAGTGCAGCCAAACATAAATAAGTAAATAAATGAAATTAAAAAAAAAAGAGAGACCCCTGCTTTCTCAGAATGGACTGAGTACCATTAATGATGCTTTTATAGCAGGAAGGAACACAAGCAGAGTCCCCTTGGGGCTGGGGGTTACAGACAGGGAAAGAGGAGAGGTGTATCACGTAATTGTTTATATGGATGATGGAGAAAGGAAAGGGGGCTCAGACAAGGGGCTGGCAAACATTTTCTCTACAAGGCCAGCTAGGAAATGATTTAGGCTTTGTGGGTCAGAGCGTCTCTGCTGCAGCTGCTCAGCGCCTCTGTAACTCTTACATACGCAGATGAGACATAAAGCGGTGGGTGTGGTGTCTTCCGGTGAAACTCTATTCACAAAAACAGGCAGTAGGCCAAATTTGGCTGTAGTTTGCCAACCCCTGTCTTAGATGACTGTGTCTGATAATCCAAATATACTTAAAAAAAAAAAGAATTGAAAAAGCAACAAGAAAAAGACAGCCTTGACAGGAAGAAAACACCAACTTGAAGCCTTTCTTTTCTACCGGCCTGAATTCTTTCCTCCTTTTCTTCCAACCTGAGTGGGATTTAAATGCCGAAAAGGATCTTATGATCAAGCAAACCACTTATTCCATGGTCCAGAGACTACCCCCGGTACAGAGACCCAGAACTTCACCTCTTTTGGAAGAATTTCTCGCATCTCTCCTCCAGGGGCAGCGCCTGGGCAAATGTTGGGTGGGCCAATATGCTAGCTTGAGGAATGGTGCAGTTTCTTGAGAAGTTTTTTAGGAGTGGGTAGTCCTCAAAATTAAAATAGAAAATAGAATTTGGGATGTCTTCTGCTTTGCTGGCAGATCCAATTTCATCTGGATGGTCTCCTGGGATGAAACAGGAATGTGGTGTTCTGTTCTAGTGATTACCTTTTCTGTGCGCTTTGCGGTCAGGGTGGGTGCGAAGGGGCTGCTCTCTGCTTACAAAGCCTGGATCACTGGGTTTGGGCTAAGAGGGGATCACTTGATCTGGAGGAGCAGGAGTCCAGACGGGAGACTTGCCCAGCATTTTATCTAAGCGCCAGTGAGGACTGAGCGGCAGTGTCCTGGTCTGCGGGGGCTGGGATAAGGAGTGGGGAGGAGACTGGACAGGGTCACCCTGTGCTCTATGCAAGGACTGAGAGAGTTGGAGGTGGTCAGCAGGCCACAGGTCTGGGCGGCAGCCCTCACGGGCCCCCTCCGTACCTCGGAGCAGGAAACACGGGTGGTGTAAAGACACGACAAACACTGGGTTCCAGGGGGCTGCCAGGGAGTAGGATCTGGGGAGAGCAAAGGAGCAGATGATCTGCGACTTGGCCACGTCCATGAGGAACACAGAGCCATCTCTGGAAAAGGTCAGCACCTGGGGAGCAAAGAGATGGTGAGTGGGGACTTCTCCAGTCTGTCACTCATCCCAGTGTGAAATAAGAAAAGCAGCTAGAAATAAAAAACAAAGGGGGAATTTATTCACCCTTGGGCACCCAGCCTCTGGATCCAGCTGGAGCTGTTCGGCGGGCAGCAGGAAAGCGGCGTCTGCTCCTGTGGAGCTGCCGGCAGCAGCGGTAAAGAAGCCGCCTGCCGGGGCTCACCTGTCTTCCCCACTGAACTGGGAGCTCCACGAGGGCAAGGGCTTTCTCCTCCCAATCTGTGCCCAGCACACAACAGGCCTTCAGCAGAGATTTTTGGGAAGGAATAATGAACACATTCACTAAAGAAGAATGAGGGGCCTGAGGAACCTACCATGCCAGGTAAGGCTTGGACCGGGGCCACGGCACAGATGGCTTCATCCAGGTACTTCACTGGCCTGTATTAAACAGACACACAGACATCCAGACTGTGGGAGTTTTCAAGTTTTGCCGTCCTCTCCTAGGCATATACCTATATCCAATACAGACAAGTTCTTCTCTAGAAGCATCAGGATGTATGTCAGAGATGTTCATAGGAGCAAAAACTGGGAACCGTCTAAATATCCATTGCTAGGAGAGTGCTTAGGTAATTGTGTTACATTATATGATGGGATACTATATAGCAATGAAAATAAAAGAGCTGGAGCTGCACACGACATGTACCATTCTCCTGAACAATACTGCAAAGCAAGTCACAGAATAAATGGCAGTAGAAAACAAATTGGAGAATACACAGAATATGATCCCATTAGCAAGTTCCCTAAAATATGCACAGCTGGAGTGTATATGGCTTGGAGATACAGTCGTATGAATGTGGTTAATTCTTGAAGGAAAACAAAGAGATGATGAATTTAGGAAAACAGTGGGGTATATTTTTTTTCGAAAAAAAATTAGACATAATATTTAGCAGTAACTCCCATTTTAAAAAAGGTGGAGTCTATTATACAGAGTGAAGTAAGTCAGAAAGAGAAAAACAAATATTGTATATTAATGCATATATATGGAATTAAAAAGATGGTCTGGTGAACCTATTTACAGGGCAGCAATGGAGACACAAAGAGAACAGACTTGTGACACAGGCTGGGGCAGGAGAGGGCGGGAGAATGGAGAGGTTTGCATGGACACATATACACTAGCGTATGTAAAATAGATAGCCACTGGGAGTTTGCTGTATGACTCAGGGAACTCAAACCGAGGCTCTCTGACAACCTAGAGGGGTGGGATGGAATGGGAGGTGGGAGGGAGGCTCAAGAGGGAGGGGACATATGTATACCTATGGCTGATCCACGTTGACGTATGGCAGAAACCAACACAATACTGTAATTATCCTTCAATTAAAAATAAATAAATCAAGGGGAAAAATGTGGAGTCTGCTTTTCCACTGCTTAAATGTGGGCATGGCCAGATGACATGCTGTGTCCAGTGTAACACAAGCAGTGCACAGGGCTTGGAAAACATCAGTGAGCCTCGATGGCGGCTGGGAGCCCTGAGGTTTACTGAGGAGCCTGGGACAGCCTGCAGGAGAGGCTGCAAGGAGGAGTGCCTTGGCCACCAGCTGCCAGCTGCCTGTATGTGAGTAAGGCCCGCTAGTCGGCCCCTCACCCATGGGCATCTGTGAGAGTCAAGGCAAGCCCAGAGCAGGGATTGTCCAACTGAGCCCAGCCCAAGTGCTGACCTACAGCATCAGAGGTTAAGTGGTGACTGTTTCCTTAAGTCGCTAAATTGTGGAGTAGTTTGTTATATGCAGCAATAGATAATTAAAATCAACCCTGAATATTCATTGGAAGGACTGATGCTGAGGCCGAAGCTCCAATACTTTGGCCACCTAATGTGAAAAGCTGACTCACTGGAAAAGACCCTGATGCTGGAAAAGATTGAGGGCAGGAGGAGAAGGGGACAACAGAGGATGAGACGGTTGGATGGCATCATGGACTCAATGGACATGACTTTGAGCAAACTCTGAGAGATGGTGAAGGACAGAGAAGCCTGGTACGCTGCAGTCCGTGGGGTTGTAGAGAGTTAGACACAATTTAGTGACTGAACAACAACCACTTTTGAAGTGGAGGAGAGAAGGATGTGATCCAGGAGAGGCATACAGAGAGCCTTAACTGAATTGGAAATGATCTATTTCTTAAGCTTGGTGATGGGGACAGTGGAGTTCCCACCCCCGCCCCATATGTACGCTAAATACACACCCTCACACATACTATACAGGTTATTTGCATGCATAAAATATTTCACAATTTAAAAGAGGCCTTTGAAGAAACTGACTACAAACAATATTTTGGCAAAAACAACCCTCTTCTTGGTCACATGGGATAGGAAAGATGTCATTTGTGCCAACACACAATTTATATACATAGAACTCATATATATATCTCCACACGTATGCTGCTTCTGCTGCTAAGTTGCTTCAGTCATGTCCAACTGTGTGCGACCCAATAGATGGCAGCCCACCAGGCCCCCCCATCCCTGAGATTCTCCAGGCAAGAACACTGGAGTGGGCTGCCATTTCCTTCTCTAATGCATGAAAGTGAAAAGTGAAAGTGAAGTTGCTCAGTCGTGTCCGACTCTTAGCGACTCCATGGACTGCAGCCCACCAGGCTCCTCCGCCCATGGGATTTTCCAGGCAAGAATACTGGAGTGGGTTGCTATTGTCTTATCTGAATGTATGCTGCTGCTGCTAAGTCACTTCAGTCGTGTCCGACTCCGTGCAACCCCATAGGCAGCAGCCCACTAGGCTCCTCTGTCCCTGGGATTCTCCAGACAAGAATACTGGAGTGGGTTGCCATTTCCTTCTCCACTCTGAATGTATAGGGTTGGCCAAAAAGTTCATTTGGGTTTTTCCATAAAATACAGAAAATAAACCCAAACGAACTTTTCAGCCAACCCAATAAAAGACTTTAGTAATTCTGAGAAGCTCACTGAGACAGTGATGACCAGAGGGAAAGTGAACTCTAGTCTGAGAGGTTGTTTCAGTTTCTTACTGTTAAACAGGGCGGTATGTCTGGCAGATCATGTACCCCGCCCTCCCCCCAACCACCCACCTCTCCACCAGCAGACTGATGGTGGAGTTCTGGATCCCCGAGGCCGTCACCAGATGGAGAGACGCGTCTGTACACAGCACCACGCATTTCATGTGGCATTTCACTGAGCCCTCCGGATACACATTCTGTCCTTTGTGGACTAGGAAGTATTTCAGGAAGTGGATGCTTTGGCAGAAGCACTTTTCAGGAAGAGCAACAACTCCAAGAGTGAGTCCTGGAGGAAGGGAGGGCACGAGTAGGTCAGGCAAGGGGCAGAGGGAGGCAGCCATGGGCGCGAGGTCTGTGACCAGCGAGTGTGTGAGGGACAGGAGGCAAAACCAAGCACTGAGGGGCTTCCCTGGTGGTCCAGTGGCTAAGAACCCACCTTCCAGGGCAGGGGATGCGGGGTTTGATCCCTGGTTGGGGAACTAAGATCCCACAGCCCGCGGGGAAACTAAGCGCGCGCGCCACAACTAGAGAAGCCTGTGTGCTGCAGTAAAGACCCAGAAGAACCAGAAGAAAAACCAAACAAAACCCAGGCAGCGAGCATCCTTCGAAGTGAAGGCAGCCTGTCTACTAGGCTGTCAGTGTTTTAACTAACATTTCCTACAGAAAGGAATTCATAGCCAACGCCCACGGGGAGAAGGGAGCCCCCTTCAGGAGGAACCCTTCTAAGTATGTGGAAGAACCAAACCCAAGGAAGGGGACAAGTCAGCACTGGAGCGGAAGGAAGTGTTAACCCGGGCAGGTCAGGGTGTGTAACGCAGCGGTGGAGGGCGGGGCGGGGCGGGGCTTACCTTGCGCCAGGTCCCAGAGCGAGAGCACGCCGTCCTCGCAGGCCAGCACCAGGTAGGAAGAGCAGGGACTGAGCTGAGATACCACGATGGGCGCGGCGCACGGCCACACGCCCTCGGGGTCTAGAGGGGAGATGCCACTCACCAGGCCGCCCCCGGACCCCCGCTCCCACCCATCACCGCCACCCGGATGACCTGAGACCCAGACTGGTCTGCCTGTCTGGACTCACCATCTCTCTCCTCTCTGTGCCATGCTGTCTCCTTCCTCAGGATAATATAACAAGTTATATGATTATTATACTACAGTTAACAGGGATTGGGGCTTCCCTGGTGGGTCAGTGGTAAGGAATCCGCCTGCCAAGCAGGAGACATGGGTTTGACCCCTGCATTGGAAAGATTCCCTGGAGAAGGAAATGGCAATCCACCTCCGTATTCTCCTGCAGAATCCCATGGACAGAGGAGCCTGGAGGGCTACAGTCCATGGGATTGCAAAAGAGTACCACAGGACTGAGCGACTGAGCATGAGTAGGAACACTGAGTGAGGACTTACTAGGTGCTAAGCACCAGAGCTGGCACTTTATGGGCTTCATTTCATTTAATTCTCACAGGGATCCTATGAGGTGGGTCCTATTAGAACCCGCATTTTACAGATGAGCAGAATGAGGCAGAGAAACAAGTGACTTGCCCAAAGTCACAAGAGCCAGTCAGTACAGAAGTGGAGATTAGAAGCCAGGTTTCCTGGGAGAGGGATGGAAGGAAAGAAATTCTTCCTTTGTGAGTTTTAAACATTACTTCTGAGTATAACTCTGGACAGCATAGTGTTAGCTCAAAGAATTCACACAGAGTGAATTTGTTCGTGGAACTGCCTCCCTGAGTTTGTCAAAAACAAACCACCACCACTCATATTTCTTAAGTGCCTTTCAACTTCAAAAGAGCCTTCATGTAGAGAAACTGGATTTTGCTATTCACGACTAATGCGTAGAGTACATAAGGATGGTGTAACTGAGGGGTTTTCTGCTTTGGAGGAGAAAACAGGGGATTAGGGCATCAAGTGACTGGCCTGAAACCACACTGATTGCAGACACGTGCTGGAACCAAGCCCCTCCTTTTTTACCTTCATTGCCTAAGGAGCCCTGTAAACCAGACGGGCTCTGTCCCCATGGACATCATCTTTAAGAAACACGACAGTTCAGAGACACAGCCTTGGGGTCACACCACAGCTAGCAAGCCACCCACTCTGTCTGCACAGCTCTGGTCCCCTAAAAGCCACGCAACTGTCAGTCACGTGCTCTTGGCTAAGCTGAAGAAGGACACGAGAGCCCTGAGCTTAGGTGACTCCCATCCCGGCAGTAAAGTACCAACTTTATCCTTCAGCGTCCGGTTAAGTGAATAGAAGAAGAAGTTGTGATGATCGGTCCAGTGTACACCAAGGACACAGGCTAGCCCTGGGAAAGAAGAGAGGAAAGGGGTGTCACGGAAGGAGTGTGGGTGGACTTTGATTTGGGTGGAGGGGTTTGCCCAGGAGGAGGTCAGTTTGAAATGGTTTGTGCCAATGGGCAGCACCCAACTGAGGGGTGAGCTACCAGCTGAGGGGCTGGGCACCCCCAGGAGGGCTGCTGCTGGGGCCAACTCATCTTCCTGTGCAGGAATGATGGTCACTACTACCCATCGGCTGCTTTCACATCTTCTAGATAAATTCCTGCCCACTGGGCTGTCAGTGTTCTAACTAACATTTTCTACAGAAAGGAATTCATATCCAGAGAGGTGGACCATAAAAAAGGCTGAGTGCCAAAGAATTGATGCTGGAGAAGACTCATGAGAGTTCCTTGGACTGCAAGGAGATCAAACCAGTCAATCCTAAAGGAAATCAACCCTGAATATTCATTGGAAGGACTGATGCGAAAGCTGAAGCTCCAAACTTTGGCCACCTGATGTGAAGAACCGATCATTGGAAAAGATCCTGATGCTGGGAAAGGTTGAGGGCAGGAGAAGGGGGTGACAGAGGATGAGATGGTTGGATGGCATCATTGACTTAATGGACGTGAGTTTGAGCAAACTCTGGGAGACGGTGAAGGACAGGGAAGCCTGGCATGCTGCAGTTCCTAGGGTTGCAAATAGGCGGACATGACTTAAAAGTCTGAACAACAACAAAAATCCGGAAGCAGCCTGGCGGGATGTGTGCACACCATCCTCTGTGGCAGCTCACACCCTGAAGACGGTGCCAGCGTCCATCATCAAGGAATCTGGTCTCAGGGGTCACAGGTGCAACTAGAAACCGTTAAGCTGCAGCTGGCAACCCACTTTCCACCTCATTCCCTCCCAGCAGGCAGGGTGTGCTGAGCAGAGCTTCTCTAGGAGGGCTTGCTGGGCATTCCCCCGGATGACCACCTGCTTCCCCTTCCTTTACCTGGGGATCTCTTGACTCCCGCGGGCATTGGGATTACGCGACTGGGAAGGAGGAAGTAGAACGTAGCCATACTGGGAAAGAAAGAGACACTAGTCAGAGCCGTGGTGGACTCCTTGGCAAAGAGAAGTGCTGTCAGCATCTTGGTATTAAGACCAGAAGTGAGTAGTTCAGAAGGATCTTCCAGGGCGTTCAGGGCCACGGAGCAAATTATATTCTATGTGCTGGTCCTGGTGTGTGTGGGCCCTTGGAGTTTGGTGAGGGTTAACAGGCAGAGTGATGTGAGTTACGCCCATGCCAGGAAGAGCACCCAGTATGGGCAGAGCCATTCCTGTCCTGGAGGAGGACCCCTTCACGATCAGACTTCGGTGAAGTACGTAAATGTTCCTATCCCGGGTGTACTAAGTTGGTACTTTTTTTTTTTTTTAGTTTCTGTTAGGGCCTAGCTAGCCCTGGGACATTGTGTAAAGTGACAAAATTCAGGTCCACATGATGGCAAGATGAGAGGTTTCACTCCCCATGTGAAGCAAGAACATTTCTGAGACCTGCAATAGTTGTGAGGAGAGCTAGCTGCTGAACCTGCTCCACCAGATACTTCAAGGACTCAGGCTCAGGTTTTACAATCACTGAGGCCTACCTGCTCACTGAAATTAGAAAGTAGCGTGTTTTAAGAATTACACATTAATATATTACATTTAGGAAGACTGGATGGAAGTGGAGGAAAGTGTTATTAGTGGTCAGTTTTCCTCTCTAGGATCATCTGTGTTGTCTAGATAAGCAGGAAAACAATTTTTTTTAAGGAGATGCTATCATGCAAAAAAATTATAAAATAGGGAGTCCCTGGTGGTCTAGTGGTTAGGATTTGGCGCTTTCACTGCCATGATCTGGGTTCAAGCCCTGGTCAGGGAACTGAGATCCTGTAAGTAGTACTGCATGGCCCCCCACCCCCCACCCCCCAAAAAAACCTCTAAAACTCTACTTTTCATCTCCATAGATGCCTATTCCTTCTTTTAAATCTATGTTATCATCCTTTGTTCTAATTATAAACAACCCATCCAACTTTTCAAAAGATTTTGCTGAAGTTCTCAGAGAAGTCACCCAAACCATCAAGAGCTTTGAGACTCTGAATTAATTCAGGACTTTGGGTTGATTTCTGCCTGTACTCACAGAGGAGAAGCTCCCAGGGAGGGGTTGTTCTGGCCTCACCCCCGCACCCCTGACCTCCAGGCTCACCTGATTGGCTCAGGCTCCCATTCCCCATCCAGGAACTTCTTGTAGGTGGCTCTTAAGATTGCCTCCCGCTTCTCCCACTGGCTCGCCTTGATGTAGTGATTCTGCCCAGAGCCCAGCCCGCGGCAGCCCGCTATCTTTGCAAAGGCTTCCAGGGGGCTCTTAAATGTGGTACCTAGGTTGAAAATATCCCAGCATGGGTTAAACCATCTGATGTCCTCCTTCCTGTTTCTCCCTCCTCCTCTATGCTTCCCGGTTTCCTGCAGAATCCCTCTTCCTCAGAAGTCTGTTCTTGCTCTGCCCAGGTGATCAGCCTTCTCCCTGGCCTCCCTCCTACTCCACTGGCTCACGGAGCACAGGTGAAGGGCAGCTGCCCTCCCTCCTCCCACTCCTCCATCTCCATCCTGCTGTCGTTTCCTGTTTCCAGACTACAGAATCTCCAGAGGCCAGGGAAATGTTCACAATGTCACTAGAGACCTTAGATCACCATTGCTGTCTCTCCAGCCCAGCAAGGCCCCAAACCTTCCAGTCACTCGCACTATGCAGCTATGGCTGAGGACCCTCAATACACAATCCCAGCCTCCTCCGGGAGGCTTACACTGATCCAACTGCCTTCCTTTAGAAATTCTCCTTTCTCTGCCAATCATTTTTATCATTCTCCTTCCCAATAACCTTTCATTTCCTTCTTTCTCATCTGCTCCTAAGTCCACAGTGGGGACTTCCCAGGTGGCTCAAGTGGTAAAGAATCCACCTGCCAATGCAGGAGCCATGGGTTCAATCCCTGGGTTGGGAAAATTCCCTGGAGGAGGAAATGACAACCCACTCCAGTATTCTTTCCTGGGAAATCTTCTGGACAGAGGAGCCTGGTGGGCTACAGTCCATGGGGTTGCAAAGAGTCAAACATGACTGAGCAACTGAGCATGCACACCCACAGTAAACCTAAGCAATCTATTTTCTGGGCATGAACCTAATTTTCAGAACTCTTACTCTTTGGAAGGTGCCCAGGAGGTCCCACAGGGCCCCAAGTCCCTTTCTCCAGAGGCAACCATTGTTACCAGTTTCTTGTACAACTTTCTAGAAACAGACCCCTTCTAGATGGCAGCAAGTGTGTGTTACTTGCTCAGTTGTGTCCAACTCTTTTGCGACCTCCTGGACTGTAGCCCACCAAACTCTTCTGTCCATGGGATTCTCCAGGCAAGAATACTGGAGTGGGTTGCCATTTCCTTCTCCAAGGAATCTTCCTGACCCAGGGAATCAAATCCAGGTCTCCTGCACTGCAGTTAGACTCTTTACTGTCTGAGCCTTCAGAGAAGCCCCAGATGGCAGCATATTACTACATTATATAATGTATATAGTATAGTATATATTATTATATGTATTATATGTACATTTGTATATATTTTCTAAAACAAATGTTCAGTTCAGTTCAGTTGCTCAGTCGTGTCCGACTCTTTGCAACCCCATGAATCCCAGCACGCCAGGCCTCCCTGTCCATAACCAACTCCTGGAGTTCACTCAGACTCACGTCCATCGAGTCAGTGATGCCATCCAGCCATCTCATCCTCTGTCGTCCCCTTCTCCTCCTGCCCCCAGTCCCTCCCAGCATCAGAGTCTTTTCCAATGAGTCAACTCTTCGCACGAGGTGGCCAAAGTACTGGAGTTTCAGCTTTAGCATCATTCCTTCCAAAGAAATCCCAGGGCTGATCTCCTTCAGAATGGACTGGTTGGATCTCCTTGCAGTCCAAGGGACTCTCAAGAGTCTTCTCCAACACCACAGTTCAAAAGCATCAATTCTTCGGCGCTCAGCCTTCTTCACAGTCCAACTCTCACATCCATACATGACCACCGGAAAAACCATAGCCTTGACTAGACGGACCTTTGTGGGCAAAGTATGTCTCTGTTTTTGAATATGCTATCTAGGTTGGTCATAACTTTCCTTCCAAGGAGTAAGCGTCTTTTAATTTCATGGCTGCAGTCACCATCTGCAGTGATTTTGGAGCCCCCCAAAATAAAGTCTGACACTGTTTCCACTGTTTCCCTGTCTATTTCCCATGAAGTGATGGGACCAGATGCCATGATCTTAGTTTTCTGAATGTTGAGCTTTAAGCCAACTTTTTCACTCTCCACTTTCACTTTCATCAAGAGGCTTTTTAGTTCCTCTTCACTTTCTGCCATAAGGGTAGTGCCCTCTGCATATCTGAGCTTATTGATATTTCTGCCGGCAGTCTTGATTCCAGCTTGTGCTTCTTCCAGTCCAGCGTTTCTCATGATGTACTCTGCATAGAAGTTAAATAAGCAGGCTGACAATATACAGCCTTGACGTACTCCTTTTCCTATTTGGAACCAGTCTGTTGTTCCATGTCCAGCTCTAACTGTTGCTTCCTGACCTGCATATAGGTTTCTCAAGAGGCAGGTCAGGTGGTCTGGTATTCCCATCTCTTTCAGAATTTTCCACAGTCTATTGTGATCCACACAGTCAAAGGCTTTGGCATAGTCAATAAAGCAGAAATAGATGTTTCTCTGGAACTCTCTTGCTTTTTCCATGATCCAGCAGATGTTGGCCATTTGATCTCTGGTTCCTCTGCCTTTTCTAAAACCAGCTTGAACATCAGGAAGTTCACAGTTCACGTACTGCTGAAGCCTGGCTTGGAGAATTTTGAGCATTACTTTGCTAGTGTGTGAGATGAGTGCAACTGTGCAGTAGTTTGAGCATTCTTTGGCATTGCCTTTCTTTGGGATTGGAATGAACACTGACCTTTTCCAGTCCTGTTACCATATATTAACTAGCAGTTCTTGAAATGTGGTCCCAGATCATCAGAGTTAGAAATGAAACAGAAATGCTGTGGGTCAGTTCAGTTCAGTCACTCAGTCGTGTCTGACTCTTTGCGACCTCACGAATCGCAGCACGCCAGGCCTCTCTGTCCATCACCAACTCCCAGAGTCTACCCAAACCCATGTCCATTGAGTTGGTGATGCCATCCAACCATCTCATCCTCTGTCATCCCCCTCTCCTCCTGCCCTCAAACTTTCCCAGCATCAGGGTCTTTTCAAATGAGTCAGCTCTTTGCATAAGGTGGCCAAAGTATTGGAGTTTCAGCTTCAACATCAGTCCTTCCAGTGATCTGCTTTAGGATGGACTGGTTGGATCTCCTTACAGTCCAAGGGACTCTCAAGAGTCTTCTCCAACACTAACGTTCAAAAGCATCAATTCTTTGGGGCTCAGCTTTCTTTATAGTCCAACTCTGACATCTATACATTACTACTGGAAAAACCATAGCCTTGACTAGATGGACCTTTGTGGACAAAGTAATGTCTCTGCTTTTAATATGCTGTCTAGGTTGGTCATAACTTTCCTTCCAAGGAGTAAGTGTCTTTTAATTTCATGGCTGCAATCACCATCTGCAGGGCCCAGCAATTTGGGTTTTTATAAATCCTCCAAATGAGTCTGATCCAGCTAAAGTTTGAGAATTGCTGTCATACCCTGCACGTCTGGCATTTTGTTTTTTGGTTTGTTTTGCATTTTGATTTGATGACATATCTTGGGAGATCTCTTTATTTCAGTACTATAGATCTTCTTGTTTGTTGCTTATTTGCATTTATTAAACCCTTTCCTTGTTGTGAACTATAACACATTCAGAAAGGAGCATAAAAATGTATCTTTTCCTTTAAATGCATCTTAATAAATTATGCTAAAGAAAACATCTGTCTCTTCTGAGGTCAAGAAACAGATTATCACATCTCCCTGCTAAAAGCTTCCCAAGGGCCCTGCTCCGGTCATATGCTATGCTATGCTATGCTAAGTCACTTCAGTCGTGTCCAACTCTGTGTGACCCCATAGACGGAAGCCTACCAGGCTCCCCTGTCCCTGGGATTCTCCAGGCAAGAACACTGGAGTGGGTTGCCATTTCCTTCTCCAATGCATGAAAGTGAAAAGTGAAAGTGAAGTCGCTCAGTCGTGTCTGACTCTTATCGACCCCATGGACTGCAGCCTACCAGGCTCCTCCATCCATGGGATTTTCCAGGCAAGAATACTGGAGTGGGGTGCCATTGCCTTCTCCGGCTCCGGTCATAACCCCCTGAGAAAAGCAGCAGCCATTCTCTTGGCTTTTAGGTAATCACTTCATGACATTTATGTTACTTTTATGCTACCTAAATATGCATCTAAACACCACAGCTTTGTTTTGCCTGGTTTTTGAGCTGTACACAGTGGAATTGTACAGTGTCAATTCTATATGTGCCCTCTTTTGCTTAATATTGTGAGATTTATCCATTTTGTTGTGTATATTTGTGGTTTTTCCTTTTCACTGCTGTATAGTATTCCATTGGGTGGAAAATATATACATATATTAAGGTTTATTTACATGTTCTTTTGTTGATGGATTTTCAGTTGTTTCATGGTTTGCGGTTATTGGAAATCATGCCATTATTATTATTCCTGTACATTCTTCCTGAAATACCTTTACTTTCAAGCCAATCAGGTATACATCTAGAAGCGGGGTGACTAACTCATTCTGGTTTGTCTAGCAGTTTCCTAGTTTTAGCACCAAAAGCCCCATGTCCAGGGAAATCCCTTAGTCCCAGACAAACTGATATGGTTGATTACCCAGTGTAAATGCTGGGTCAGAGAATGTAACTTTTCTTTAACACTAACACTAAATTGTTTTCCAGGGTGGTTGTACTGATTTTCATTGCTATCTATGTATGGGAGGTTTGATTGTTTCACATCCTCACCAACTTGGTATGATTAATATCTTTTATTTATTTATTTTAAAACAATATCATCATTGTTTTATATTAGCAGCATTATTCCTTACTCCTTTTGTTAGAAAAACACCCTGCAGTGTGTGTGCAGATCTGTGTATAATCAATATCTTTTAATTTTAGCCATTCTGGTAGGTGTTAAGTGGTATCTCATTATGGTTTGGTTTTTTTTCTCATTGTGGTTTTAATTTGCCTTTCCCTGATAACTAACTATGCTGAACATCTTTTCATATGTTTATTGGCCATTTGAATAATCTCTTACCTATTTTATACCAAATTACCTGTCGTTTTCCTAACAATCTGTGGGAATTCTTAATAGAGTCTAGATATGGACCATTCATAAGTCTTGTGTGTTTTGAAAATGCCTTCTCCCAATACATAATTTGCCCATTCATGCTGTTAATGATGTACTTGGATGATTAGAAGTCTTTAATTTTAATATAGTCAGACTTACCAACTTTTCTTATAAATAAGTACTTTTTGTCTTTGGTCTAAAAAGTCTTTCCCTACCCAAAGGTCATAAAGATATTGCCTTATATTATTTTCTAAAAGTTTTATTGCTTTGTCTTTCATATTAACTTTTATGATTCATCTGGAATTTAATTTCGTATATCATGTGAGGCAGGGGCCATATGGACAACCAGCACCACTTACTGAAGTGACCATTCACTGCTCCGTAGCACCACCTTCATCAGATATCAAGGGTCCATTTCGGCCTAACTCTGTCCTGTCTTCTCAGTCCTGTGTTTTTCATCTAATCTTTAAATCTACTATATTCTATCAACTATTTCTATATTTTATATATATCTTTCCATCTATTATTCACTCATCTCTTTTTCTACCTTGTTTTAACTACTGTGACTTTGTAATAAATCTTGATGGAGAAATCATATCACCATGTTCTTCTATGAGAGTGAATTGTCTATTCTTGGTCTTTTGCATTTGTCTCTTTGTTTTTAATGGCTGCAAAGTACTCGGAGTGTACCAGATTTACCTCACTAGTCTTATGCCTCTATAAATAGCACTGCAGTAAACACCCTTGTAGGTATATCTCTAAGGTCATGTGTGAATATTGAGAGGATAGACTGTATGTCCTCTGTCTAAAGTGTGGACTTACCCTCTGGTCCTCTTAGCCAACTCCCACTTAATTCTTAAAACCTTCTCAAATGTTCCTTCTTCTGAAAGAGCCTCTGCCTATTCCCTAGGCAGAGTTAGTTACTCCTTCCTCTATGTTTGTCTGGTCCTGGATGGCCCCCACTGCTGCACCTAATCAAATCCTACTGTGATGGTTTCCTTTTTCACCTGCAGCTTCTGGAGCACGGGACATGTGTCTGACTCATCTTTGTGCCTGGTGCATTATCGGCCCTCAGCAAATACTGGTGAATGAAGTAACACAGGAATGTAGGAATGCGTGAACCCCACCAGCACTAGGGGAAAGGTGTCTCCTGATGTCCCAATTCTTTTAGTTAATTATATCCTTGTAACATTTATATTTTTAATCTTTAGTCCCAGAGCCTATGACTTGTAAATCAGATATTGCTGCTAATAAATGAAAAATGTGGAGAAAGAGAAAGGAAAAACTAAGAAATCAATGGCAAAAGGAAAGACAGTATTCATGGACTTATACGTACCTGTAATTGGTTTGGGTGGTTTGATTTTCATTATTTGAACTGGAAGACTCAACTTAACATCTCCTCTAAAAGAAATGTTCATATCCTACAATAAGGAAAAAGCACAGATAATAAGCCAACAAAGGAGATAAAACAGGATCCTTAGAAACACTCATTTCAAAAGAAGGTGAAAAAAGAAAAAAAAGAAAGAAAAACAGGCGGGAAAAATAGAAACAGCAAAGTGGTAGATTTAGACATAAATACAGCAAAAATCACTTTAAATATAGCAAAAATCACTTTAAATATAATGGCATAAATGGCCTAAACACCCCAGTTAAAAGGTAGAGTTTGACAGATTGGATTAAAAAGGCAAGACCTAATGATATGCTATCAAAAAGAAACTTATCTTAAATGTAAGGATTCTTAAAAGTATATAAAAAGTATATCTTATAAACTAATCAAAAGAAAGCTGAGGTGGCTATATTAATATCTGACAATATAGATTTCTGAGCAAAAAATGTTACCAGAGATCAAAGCGTCTTTGAATAAAGATAAAACAGTCAATTCTCAAGGGGATATAAAATTCTAAATGTTTCTTGCACCTAATAACAGGGCTTCAAAATACATGAAGCAAAAATTCTTAGTGTGAAAGCAGAAATAAATCTATAATCTCGTAGATTTCAACAGTCTTCCCTCAGTAACTGATAGGATAAGCAGACAGAAAATCAGTAAGAATATAGAGGGGAAAGCAGTAAGGATATAGAAGACTCGAATAACTTGGACCAATGACAACCGACTGCATGTTCTTTTCAAGTGCGCATAGGATACTTAACAGAATTAACCATATGTGGGGCATAAAACAAGTCTTAATAAATTTGAAAGGTTTCAAATTATATGAAGTATGTTCTCTGATCACAACAGAATTCAGTTAGAAACCAGAAAAAAAAAAGAAAGATATCTAGAACATCTCAAGTATTTGGACACTAAATAACATGCTTCAAAAAATAATCCACTGGTTTCAAAAAAGAAGTTAAAAAACGCAAATTAGGAAGTATTTTCAAAAATGAAAATATCAAAATTCGAAGGAAGCAACTAAAGCATTAGTTAGATGCAAGTTTATAGCACTAAATCGGAGAAGGCAATGGCACCCCACTCCAGTACTCTTGCCTGGAAAATCCCGTGGACGGAGGAGCCTGGTAGGCTGCAGTCCATTGGGTCACTAAGAGTCGTACACGACTGAGCGACTTCACTTTCACTTTTCACTTTCATGCATTGGAGAAGGAAAGGGCAACCCACTCCAGTGTTCTTGCCTGGAGAATCCCAGGGATGGGGGAGCCTGTTGGGCTGCCGTCTATGGGGTCGCACAGAGTCAGACACGACTGAAGCGACTTAGCAGCAGCAGCAGCACTAAATGCCTATATTATTCGGTGAAATTCCTAAGGTCTTGGTGCTTGGTTCAGTTCAGTTCAGTTCCTCAATTGTGTCTGACTCTTTGCAACCCCATGAATCACAGCACGCCAGGCCTCCCTGTCTATCACCAACTCCCGGAATTCACCCAAACTCATGTGCATCGAGTTGGTGATGCCATCCAGCCATCTCATCCTCTGTCATCCCCTTCTCCTCCTGCCCCCAATCCCTCACAGCATCAGGGTCTTTTCCAATGAGTCAGCTCTTCGCATGAGGTGGCCAAAGTACTGGAGTTTCAGCCTCAGCTTCAGTCCTTCCAGTGAACACCCAGGACTGGTCTCCTTTAGGATGGACTGGTTGGATGTCCTTGCAGTCCAAGGGACTCTCAAGAGTCTTCTCCAGTACCACAGTTCAAAAGGATCAATCCTTTGGCGCTCAGCTTTCTTCACAGTCCAACTCTCACATCCATACATGACCACTGGAAAAACCATAGCCTTGACTAAACAGACCTTTGTTGGCAAAGTAATATCTCTGCTTTTGAATATGCTATCTAGGTTGGTCATAACTTTCCTTCCAAGGAGTAAGCATCTTTTAATTTCATGGCTGCAGTCACCATCTGCAGTGATTTTGGAGTCCCAAAAAATAAAGTCTGACACTGTTTCCACTGTTTCCCCATCTATTTCCCATGAAGGGATGGGACCAGATGCTATGATCTTCGTTTTCTGAATGTTGAGCTTTAAGCCAACTTTTTCACTCTCCTCTTTCACTTTCATCAAGAGGCTTTTTAGTTGCTTTTCACTTTCTGCCATAAGGGTGGTATCATCTGCATGTCTGAGATTATTGATATTTCTCCCAGCAATCTTGATTCCAGCTGTGCTTCTTCCAGTCCAGCGTTTCTCATGATGTACTCTGCATAGAAGTTAAATAAGCAGGGTGACAATATACAGCCTTGACGTACTCCTTTTCCTATTTGGAACCAGTCTGTTGTTCCATGTCCAGTTCTAACTGTTGCTTCCTGACCTGCATATAGGTTTCTCAAGAGGCTGATGCTTGGTACAGGCACACAAATATTTTAATGGAACAGGATCAAAAGTGTAGAAATATACATAGGAATGGTACTTGTGTTGCAATTGCTATTTTTAAAAGACAGATCAACGTGGATCTCTTCCTTGTTCCATTCACAGAAAAAACTACCACGTGTATAAAAGAGTGAAATGTGCAAAAAAACACACAAACAAAAAACAAATACACTACGAAGTATTAGAAGAAAGCACAGGAGAATTTATTTATAATCTTGAGATAGAGAAAACCTTCTTAAGTGCAATGGCTGTAAAGAAAAGGTTAAAAATTCTGACTATAACAGAATCTAAAATGTCTTTACAACAGAAAAGCACATGAAGTAAAAAAGGGAAACAACAGATTGGAAGAAAATATGTAATTGGCAAAAAATTCACAGGCAATTCACAGAAGACAAAACCTCAATAGCCAGTAAAAATATGAGGAGATTAATGAAAATTAACATGAGACAATATTTTGTTTCATCAATTTGCACAAAAATTAATAATATCAAGGTTAACCAGGCTGTGGAGAAATTGATTGAATGTAAATTGTCATGTCATTTTTGGAGGACAATTTAATAGGATCTATATTAAAACTAAAATTGCACACATCCTTCAGGAGCACTCAGGTACACAAAGAAGAGTTTAGAAAGATTTTCACTGCGTTATATAAAAGCCACAAATTAGGAAAACCTTCAATAACACCAATGGATGAACAACCAAATAAACTACGGTACATCTTTAGTAGGAATAGAACAGAGGAAAAGAACAAGGTAGGTTTGTCTGACATTGCAAAACTTTGCCAATAAGTTGATTAGTATAAAAATGCAAGATCATAAGAAAATCTGTATAGTATGATGCCACTTATATAGAAGAAAATTCCCATAAAATGAAAGTATATTTTTCAAAATAAACTGATATCTGAATCAAACTGTATACTAAAGGCCTATAGAAAACACACACCAAGCTAATAATGGTGATGATCTCTGGAGAGGGCTGCTGAGTCTGCATTACTTGGTTCTTCCCAAAGTGATGTGTTCACATAGCATTTGTATAATTTGAGACAAAACGTAATTTTAAAAGGGATAAAGGAAAGGCCTCTGGAGAGAGACTTCCATTTGGAAGTTCACCATTTCTCTTCTGATAGGCTTGAATCCCAAGAGCTAAGCCTCTGGAAAGCATGGTGTGCTCTTTGCCTCAGAGGCAGAGTCAGGAAGCTCCAGGGAACCCAGTCTGTGCTCTGCCGTATCCCAATACAAACGTGACCTCCAACACCAAAGTAGAACAAAAAACCCCAAACGTGAGTTTGGTGGATTGGGCTGCTTACATTGGCAGAGGCAAGCTGGATTCTATGGGGCCTGAAGTATATATGGTTTAGGGGTCTCTGTAAGAAAGAGAATACAGAGTGCCAATGACCACCTAATACAACTCAGTTCGGGGGCTATTGTGACAGAGGGGAAGTTTGAGTGAGAAGAGATGGTGGTGGTCTTAAGTGATTATGGTTAAAACATGTTACTTTTTCCAATTTTACAAAAGTCTGTGGCCATGTGAAAACACTGGCAGGGCCCCTGTCTCAGGGAAACCCACCCCTGAACAAATGACTTGGGTCAGTTCTCCTCAAGAATGAGGCACAAGATCAAATCACAGAGAATCTGAAAACAGTGCCCTGGTAAGAATATTTTATTAATATATTTGACATTTAAGGTACCTTTAAAATCAAAATAAAAATTTCTAACATTCAAGTTAAATCTCTTTGGAGATATTCTTTAAAGTTTCTTACCGTATCTAAACTATCTGCAGTCACAGAATCAGGAGTGTTCTGGGGAGAAAAATGAGAAATTAATTCATGATGGGTTTGGTATATGCTCCCCTTCTTCCTTTAATTTTTCGCATTGCTCCTTCTTCCCCTCAATCACTCTTGTGAGATGTGAACTCATCCCCATAGACATGGAGGGCCAGTATTTGTGCAGTCCTCTGGCCTGTAGGATTTTAATACATGATACCCATTCTCTAGGATCTTAAAACCTATTTGGGGAAACAAGAAATCATCAATGACGTTAAGAGAGAATATGAGTGAAAGGGAGGGGGTCAGCTAGGAGACTATTACAAAAATCTAAGTTAAAGTGAATATTTCTGATTGACAAAATTTATCAGTGATGTTGACAATTATTATTTATAAGTAACTCTAAATATAATTCATAGTACAAGAGCTACCACTGTAACTGGCATAAGTTGATTGCTTCTCAGTGTATAAAAACAGTGAATTATGGTGACAAATCACCCCCATTCCAAGGTGCTTTTCCCACTTGGATAATAAATTAATCCCTCAAAAAATGTATCTGTTGGGCACTGAGTAGGATGCCATGGGGATGGTGACAAAAAGAAGCAGAAGGTACAACAACCTAGAAATTTACCATCTAGTTAGGAGAAAAGAACCGCTACTGCTGCTGCTAAGTCGCTTCAGTCGTGTCCGACCCTGTGCGACCCCATAGACGGCAGCCCACTAGGCTCCTCTGTCCCTGGGATTCTCCAGGCAAAAACACTGGAGTGGGTTGCCATTTCCTTCTCCAATGCATGAAAGTGAAAGTGAAAGTGAAGTCGCTCAGTCGTGTCCGACTCTTAGCGACCCCATGGACTGCAGCCTACCAGGCTCCTCCGTCCATGGGATTTTCCAGGCAAGAGTACTGGAGTGGGGTGCCATTGCACAATAGGATAGTATATGAGAAGTGTCAAAGAGAGGTACAAAGAATAGATTCTGTAAGAGTTTAGAGGAGGAATGTCTCTGGGCCAGTAACTCTCCCAGAGATACAAAAAATCACACCTTGCTACAAAGACATTCACTGGAGAAAAAGGGCATTTATTCAAAGCCACTCAATGTACATGGCATTGAATGTGAGTCTCAATCTTGGTCTCGTAGATTAATTTCACTAACACTTTATAGCACATAGCACAATATGTTTTAAAGGCATCCTCAACTGATATTTGTTGTCATTGATTAAAAAAAATAATAAGTACACTTTGGGAATTCCCTGGTGGTCCAGTGGTTAGGACTGTGCACTTCCACTGGGGAGGGCATGGATTCAATCCCTGGTCGGGGAGCTCAGGTCCTACATGCCACACACAATACAGCCAATATATATAATAACTGCACATCAGATAGATGAGAAAATTGTCTTAAAATCTTTTTTGTTTAAATATTGTATTTTGAAGAGATGGCATGAGTCCCAGGGATCACATATAATTAAACTGAAATAGATTTCTACCTACCTTCTAAGAATAATATGAAGAATACATATATTCCCATATATTTAGAACAACTCCTTTATACCATAATCTGGAGAGTGTAGTGGAGAGTGTAGTGGAGAGACATGGAAGGATTATTTCAGCCCAGGAGGGGAAAAAATATATCTATTAGTCAGAGTCAAAAAAAAAAAAACACTCTCCCAGAGAAATGCCTGGGAGTGGTCTTGGTAGAGAGGCAACTCCCAGAGGAGAGAGATACCACCGTTTAAGACCCCTCGGCTTTTTAACCATCTTATTTTAACCAAAGCAAACTGACTTAAGAGACACAGGCCAGGGTACCTCTTGTCCTGTCTTACAGCCTCCAGACAGGCTCCTTCATCTTGAAATTGCAAGAAGGAGGTGCGCTAGATGTGGGCAGGGAGGAACATATCAGTTGAAGACAGGTGTTACCTACCAATTGCAGCTGCTGTCTGATTTTCTTCTTTGTATTTACGGCAAGTTGGGGGTACTGCACTTCCTTGATCCAAGACTCCTTGGGCAGCTTATACACATCCAGCCAAATGTCCCCAGCTCCTGCATTGGGAAACCGAGGAACCGTTGAGCAACCGCAAACAGGCAATGAGTTTCCTCAGAGAAACGGCCCATCTCAGAACCACTGGCACAGAGGCAACTTTGACAAACGGAAGGAGATGTGGTTCTGTAGCGGTTGTTGCCAGTCCTCACTCACAGAGAGCCCTGAACTCCTCTCCCCAGGCCGCTGCCTCTAACTGGAGATGGGCTTCTCACCCTCACAGCACCAGTGTAACAGTTTTAACCTGACTGTCCACGCTGCCTGGTCCCCACGCTTTCTAGGTTCCAAATGATAAATTCCACTGACGTTTTGTGTTACAGCTGTTCCCACCTGGGGAGGAAAGTGGCATATACAGAAGCAGTAACCGAGAGGGGTATGGCTGACAACGGGCTAGAATCGAACTCTGAGAGATGCCTCAGGAGAATTCTTCTGACCAATATTTGAGGAGATGACAACCCATGGGGTGGCTGTGAGCACTTTATCTTGTCAAAGAAACATGCTCAGCTTCTGTACTGAATACCTGCCAACCCAGGAAAAGTTACTTTCCTAGAATGGGATTCTGGCTAAATGTTTCCTTAAAAAAGTAATCATATAGACATCTTGTTTTCAGACTTTTGGACTCCAGAGCTGTTGGGGAGTACATGTCTGTAATTTTAAGCCAGCTAGTTTGTGGTACTTTGCTATAACAGCCCTAACAAACTACTACAGATAGTATAAAAGTTTCCTTTGGTGCATAAAGCATTACAAAATAGGTATCTTTCTCCAGCACCTAACATCTGAGGGACCTGGGGCAAGAATCTAAATAGAGGCCGAGACGCCAAATGTCTAATTATTTAAAAGTTAAAAGTCAAGCTAATAATCATTTGGATAAAATATATTCTATTACCACAGGAATAATTGCAACAAGCAAGATCCAATGTTGAATGCTAAAACTGGTGGGCAAAACTTTAATGACAAACAGGATATTTGCATAATCTCCAAGTATCTCCCCCTAAATGTTTATCAGTCACTGTGGAGGTTTCAACATAGGTCTCAAAATTCTCTGATCATCCTACATCCAGAAAATGGTGTTTACATTCTCTCCCCTTCCAGTGTGGTCTGGACCTAGAGCATGGAAGGGGGAAAACAGTCGCTCAACCGTGGAGAAAGCTGGCAGATCACTTTAAGTGATCAGGGTTAACATCAGCAGTGGTGCTATCACATACCCCCCAATATAATTCAATGAAAAGAGCATTTCACCTCTGTGAGATCTTCCTCCAAATCCTTAACCCCAGTTTGAATCATGAGGAAAAATTCAAACTGAAAATCAGGGCCATTGCACAAAATACCTGACTGGTACTCCTCAAACATGTCGAGGTCATGAAAGACAAGGTAAGACCAAGACATCACACATATAGGTACAGTGTGAAAAGATGATGACCGAATGCAATATGATATCCTGGATTGTACCTTGGAGCCAAAAAAAAAAAGTATCTAGGAAAAACTGGCAAAATCTGAAAAAAAAAATCTGTAGTTTATTGTATTATACCAACATTATTTGCTTAATTTTGACAAATGTACCATGGTTATATTAAATGTTGGTATTAGGGACACTGGGTGAAGGATATAAGGGAACTCAGTCATATCTTTGCAACTCTTCTGTAAATTATTTCTAAATAAAAGGGTTGGAGGGCTTCCCTTGGCTCAGTGATAAAGAATCTGCCTGCCAATGCAAGGGACACGAGTTTGATCCCTGGTCTGGGAAGATCCCACGTGGTAAGGAGCAACTAAGCCCCTGTGGTAAGGAGCACCACACCACTGAGCCTGCACTCCAGAGCCTGGGAGCTGCAGCTACCGAGCCCACATCCTGCAACTGCCGAGGCCAGCACATCCTAGAGTCCGTGCTCAGCAACAAGAGAACCCACCACAGTAAGAAGACCACGCACTGCAACTAGAGGGTAGGCCCTGCTCTTCAAAACTATGGAAAAGCACATGCAGTAGCAAAACCCCAGCACATCCAAAAATAAATAAATAAAATTATTTTTAAAAGTAAAATGTTTTTTGGGGAAAGTGATTATCTGGAAGATACTGGAACTCTAAAGAGCCTTTGGTCAGTCTTACCTTGTAGGAGCAAGGCTGCAAAGTTCCCTCCTTTAGAAATTTCCATCTTTATACAGGTGGTTTGCTTGCTGGCATCCTCCTAAAAAGAAGAGAGAAGCTGATAGAATAAGTTCAGCCTGATGATAGAGGAGAGTGTATTTCAGGGCCTTTCGTAGTTCACATCAGGAAAAAAAAAATCCTTCTAAAGATTGAGGCATAAAAAGATGCCTCAAATTGCTTCAGACTTTCCATTTTTGTATAGGAATTGGACAAGATTGCATGTAAAGCAGTAGAACTCAATTTTCCATCTAAAGAATTTTGGACTTATTTCCTGGTTTCATAAATACTCCTGATCATTTGCAGTGATTTCATACTATCTGATCTCCTGCTCAGGTTGCAAACCCTCAGACCTATGATTAGCTCTTTTCAAAATGTGTTGAAAAGAGTTCTACATGACAATGAAAACTCTGGTCAGTTGCTTGAAAAAAAGGCTCTGTCTAGGCTATAGTACTGCCATAGTCTGATTTGGCTCATAAACAACATCTATTTCTCACGATCCAAGGTTTCCAAGGATTTCTGGCAGATTCAGTGTCTGCTAAGACCTAGCTTCCTGGCTCATGGACCGCCTGCCACCTCTGTGTCATGTGGTGGAAGGGTTGAGGGAGCTCTCTTGGGCGGTAATTCCACTCATGAGAACTCTGCCCTCATGACCTAATCGCCTCCCACACTGGGGATCAGAATTTCAACATGAATTTTAGAGGCACAAAAATATTCAGTCCATATCGAGTGGAGACTGAATGGAACCCTAGTATGAAACCTGCTTGAATTTTCAGCAAGGTGAAAAAGACTCAATGTATACAGATGTGCTGTACCTTTCAGGAGCTCTAAGACTAGCAAAATTAGGTGCCTAGAAGAATTAGGCTAGTAAGCCCCCTAAGTTATTTAAGGAGAGGGAGTTTTAAACATTTAGTTTTTCTTTCACTTTCTTGTTTAAAAATGGAAGTATATTTGATGTACAATATGAAAGTGAAATCTGAAACTGAAGTCGCTTAGTCATGTCCGACTCTGTGTGACCCCATAGACGGAAGCCCACCAAGCTCCCCCGTCCCCGGGATTCTCCAGGTAAGAATACTGGAGTGGGTTGCCATTTCCTTCTCCAATGCATGAAAGTGAAAAGTGAAAGGGAAGTCACTCACTCGTGTCCGACTCTTTGCGACCCCATGGACAGTAGCCTACCAGGCTCTGCAACCCATGGGATTTTCCAGGCAAGAATACTGGAGTGGGCTGCCATTTCCTTCTCCAGGGGATCTTCCCAACCCAGGGATCGAACCCAGGTCTCCTGTGTTGCAGACAGATGCTTTACCATCTGAACTACTAGGGAAGCCCGATGTACAGTATAGTGATTCACAATTTTTAAAGTGTACATTCCATTTATAGTTATTATAAAATATTGGCTATATTCCCCATATTGTTCAAAATATCCTTGTAGCTCATTTTACACATAATAGTTTGTATCTCTTAATTCCGTAATCCTATATTACTCCTCTCTACTTCTCCATACCCCTTGTAAGTACTAGTTTCTTCTCTATATCTGTCTGTTTCTTGGTTTTTTCTTTTTTGTCATATTAGCTAGTTTGCTATATTTTTTAGATTCCACATAAAAGTGATATCATACAATATTTGTCTTTTTTCACTTAGCCTCAGTTCAGTCGCTCAGTCCTGTCTGACTCTTTGCGACCCCACGAATCGCAGCACACCAGGCCTCCCTGTCCATCACCAACTCCTGGAGTTCACTCAAACTCATGTCCATCGAGTCAGTGATGCCTTCCAGCCATCTCATCCTCTGTCGTCCCCTTCTCCTCCTGCCCCCGATCCCTCCCATCATCAGAGTCTTTTCCAATGAGTCAACTCTTCGCATGAGGTGGCCAAAGTACTGGAGTTTCAGCTTTAGCATCATTCCTTCCAGAGAAACCCCAGGACTGATCTCCTTCAGAATGGACTGGTTGGATCTCCTTGCAGTCCAAGGGACTCTCAAGAGTCTTCTCCAACACCACAGTTCAAAAGCATCAATTCTTCGGCGCTCAGCCTTCTTCACAGTCCAACTCTCACATCCATACATGACCACTGGAAAAACCATGGCCTTGACTAGACGGACCTTTGTGGGCAAAGTAATGTCTCTGCCTTTGAATATGCTATCTAGGTTGGTCATAACTTTCCTTCCAAGGAGTAAGCGTCTTTTAATTTCATGGCTGCAATCACCATCTGCAATGATTTTGGAGCCCCAAAACATAAAGTCTGACACTGTTTCCACTGTTTCCCCATCTATTTCCCATGAAGGGATGGGACCAGATGCCATGATCTTAGTTTTCTGAATGTCGAGCTTTAAGCCAACGTTTTCACTATCCTCTTTCACTTTCATCAAGAGGCTTTTTAGTTGCTCTTCACTTTCTGCCATAAGGGTGGTGTCATCTGCATATCTGAGGTTATTGATATTTCTCCCAGCAATCTTGATTCCAGTTTGTGCTTCTTCCAGCCCAGCGTTTCTCATGATGTACTCCACATGTAAGTTAAATAAGCAGGGTGACAATATACAGCCTTGACGTACTCCTTTTCCTATTTGGAACCAGTCTGTTGTTCCATGTCCAGCTCTAACTGTTGCTTCCTGACCTGCATATAGGTTTCTCAAGAGGCAGGTCAGGTGGTCTGGTATTCCCATCTCTTTCAGAATTTTCCACAGTCTATTGTGATCCACACAGTCAAAGGCTTTGGCATAGTCAATAAAGCAGAAATAGATGTTTCTCTGGAACTCTCTTGCTTTTTCCACGATCCAGCGGATGTTGGCCATTTGATCTCTGGTTCCTCTGCCTTTTCTAAATCCAGCTGGAACATCAGGAAGTTCACGGTTCACATATTGCTGAAGCCTGGCCTGGAGAATTTTGAGCATTACTTTGCTAGCGTGTGAGATGAGTGCAATTGTGCAGTAGTTTGAGCATTCTTTGGCATTGCCTTTCTTTGGGATTGCAATGAAAACTGACCTTTTCCAGTCCTGTGGCCACTGCTGAGTTTTCCAAATTTGCTGGCATATTGAGTGCAGCACTTTCACAGCATCGTCTTTCAGGATTTGAAATAGCTCAACTGGAATTCCATCACCTCCACTAGCTTTGTTCATGGTGATGCTTTCTAAGGCCCACTTGACTTCACATTCCAAGATGTCTGGCTCTAGGTGAGTGATCACAGCATCGTGATTATCTGGGTTGTGAAGATCTTTTTTGTACAGTTCTTCTGTGTATTCTTGCCACCTCTTCTTAATATCTTCTGCTTCTGTTAAGTCCATACCATTTCTGTCCTTTATTGAGCCCATCTTTGCATGAAATGTTCCCTTGGTATCTCTAATTTTCTTGGAGAGATCTCTAGTCTTTCCCTTTCTGTTGTTTTCCTCTATTTCTTTGCATTGATCGCTGAGGAAGGCTTTCTTATCTCTCCTTGCTATTCTTTGGAACTCTGCATTCAGACGCTTATATCTTTCCTTTTCTCCTTTGCTTTTTGCTTCTCTTCTTTTCACAGCTATTTGTAAGGCTTCCCCAGACAGCCATTTTGCTTTTTTGCATTTCTTTTCCATGGGGATGGTCTTGATCCCTGTCTCCTGTACAATGTTTAGGAGACAATCCCTGTCTCCTAAACGCTATTGGTGTGTTGTAATTCACTAACATTATTTTGTGTATAATGTCCCTGTCAAGTTTAGATATCACAGTTCTGCTGGTCACAGTTCTGAAATGAGTTGATGAGTATTCCTTGTATCTTTTTTTAAAGAGATTTCTTTTTACATAAATTTAAAAACAGTTTTCCCTGGTGGTTCAGATGGTAAAGTGTCTGCCTGCAATGTGAGAGACCTGGGTTCGATCCCTAGGTCAGGAATATCCCCTGGAGAAGGAAATGGCAACCCACTCCAGTACTCTTGTCTGGAAAATTCCATGGATGGAGGAGCCTGGTAGGCTACAGTCCATGGGATCACAAAGAGTCGGACATGACTCAGCAACTTCACAAAGGCACAGATATTAAAGGTACAACTTGATGAGCTTGGACATATTTAAATGATGAGTTTGGACATTTTATATTAAAGGGTCACCAGTCAGGGGGGCAGTGGGGTTTCTCGGAGCTCTCTGGGGTCCACTCTGCCCCTAATACTGATTAAACTCTTATGCTATGCTATGCTAAGTGGCTTCAGTAGTGTCCGACTCTGTGCGACCCCATAGACAGTAGCCTACCAGGCTCCCCCATCCCTGGGATTCTCCAGGCAAGAACAGTGGAGTGGGTTGCCATTTCCTTCTCCAATGCATGAAAGTGAAAAGTGAAAATGAAGTCGCTCAGTCGTGTCCAACTCTTAGCGACCCCATGGACTGTAGCCTACCAGGCTCCTCCGTCCATGGGATTCTCCAGGCAAGAGTACTGGAGTGGGGTGCCATTGCCTTCTCCGATTAAACTCTTATAACATCTTTTAATTATCTATTTTGACTGTGCTGGGTCTGCATTGCTATGCACGGGCTTTATCCAGCTGGGCAAGCGGGGGTTACCCTGTCGCAGAGCGTGGGCTTCTCATTGTGGTGGCTTCCTTTGTTGCGGAACATGGGCTCTAGTGCCTCAGTCATTGCGGTAGTTGCTCGTGGGCTCCCGAGCTCCAGCTCAGTGGTTGTGGTGCACGGGCTTAGCTGCTCCGCGGCATATGGGATCTTCCTGGACGAAGGAGCTAACCTGTGTCCCCTGGCAGGCAGATTCCAATCTACTGTACTACCAAGGAAGTCCCCAACAGCATCTTTTGATGAGCATAAGTTTTAAATTCGTTTTATTAGGGATATGATAATAACATAATAAACTGTGCATATTTAAACTGTACAGTTTGATTAGTTTAGACATATATAGATCCCTTGAAACCAGCACCACAATCAAGATAAGGAACATATCCATTCTTCCCGCCCCTTTGTAAGCCTTCCTTCCACCCCTCTCCCAACCTACCCAGGCAAAAACTGGCATTCTCTGTCCCTAGATTAGTTTTGTATCTTCTTGAATTTTATAGAAATGGAATCATACAGTATATATGTATTCTTTTTTGTCAGACTTCTTTCACTCAGCCTAATTATTCTGAGATGTAGCCATGTTGTTATATGTATCCCTTTTTACTGCTGAGCAGTATGTGCCAAGATCGATTTAGCCATTTACCTGTTGATGGGTGCGGAGTGGTTTCTGGTTTCTGGCTAAGACCAAGAAAGCTGCTAGGAATGTCCATGTACAAATCTTCATATGGAAATATACTTTCATTTCTCCCAGGCAAATATCTGGGAGTGGAATGGCCACATCATATGGCGGGTGTACGTTTAACGTCTTTTTTAAAAATAATTGCCAAAGTGGTTGTGGTACTAGTCCTCACCGCCAGCAGTGTATGAGAGTCCCGGCTGTTTCATAGTCTGCTAACACTTGGTATGGTCTGTCTTTTCAATTTTAGGCATTCTAGTACACATGCAGGGACAGATCATGATTTTAATTTGTATTTTCTCTAATGACTAATGGTAGTGAACATCTTATTTATCTTCTATATATTCTTTGGTGAACTGTCTTTTTTTTTTTTTTAATCAAGATATTTGCTCATTTTAAAAACCTGTGTTGTTTTTCTTATTTTTGAGTTTGAGAGTTCTTTATATCTTCTAGATACAAGTCTTTTATCAGATATGTGATTTGCAATTATTTGCTCCTAGTCTATAACTTGCCTTTGTATTCTTTTAACAGTGTCTTTTGTAGAACAGAAGGTTTTAGTTTTGATGAAGTCTGACTTATCAGTTTTTTTTTCTTGTATGAAATACAATTTCGGTATTGTAGTTTAAAAACATAAATACAGTATACTAACGCATATATATGGAATTTAGAAAGATGGTAACAATAACCCTGTGTACGAGACAGCAAAAGAGACACTGATGTATAGAACAGTCTTATGGACTCTGTTGCAGAGGGAGAGGGTGGGAAGATTTGGGAGAATGACATTGAAACATGTAAAATATCATGTAAGAAACGAGTTGCCAGTCCAGGTTCGATGCACGATACTGGACGCTTGGGGCTAGTGCACTGGGACGACCCAGAGGGATGGTATGGGGAGGGAGGAGGGAGGAGGGTTCAGGATGGGGAACACATGTATACCTGTGGCGGATTCATTTTGATATTTGGCAAAACTAATACAATTATGTAAAGTTTAAAAATAAAATAAAATTAAAAAAAAAACTTTGCCTAACAAAGATCACAAAGACTTGCTCCTGTTTTCTTCTAGAGGTTTTATAGTTTTTGAGTTTTCATATAGCTCAAATGATCCATTTTGAGTTAATTTTTGCATATCACATGAGGCCTGAGAGATTCCTAATAGCTTGGTTGGTAAAAAATCTGCCTGCAATGCAAGAGACCCCAGTTCAATTCCTGGGTTGGGAAGATCCAATGGAGAAAGGATAGGCTACCCACTCCAGTATTCTTGGGCTTCCCTGGTAGCTCAGCTGGTAAAGAATCTGCCCACAATTCGGGAGACCTGGGTTTGATTCCTGGGTTGGGAAGATCCCCTGGATAAGGGAACAGCTACCCACTCTAGTATTCTGGCCTGGAGAATTCCATGGACTGTGTAGTCCATGGGGTCACAAAGAGTCGGATGCAACTGAGAGACTTTCATTCACTCACATGAGGCATGAGAAGTTTCTTTGATGAAGTCCCATTTCAGTTTTTTTCTCTTACAATTAGTGCCTTTTGTGTCCTAAGAAATCTTTGCTTGCCCCAAGGTTGCAAAAACCATTTCCTGTATTTTTTTTAAAAAGGATAATGTCTTTGCCCTTTAAAGTTAAGTCTATAATTCATCTCTAATTTTTATATATGATGTGATGTAGGGTTGAGCTTCATTCCTTCCCCCAATATGTTTATCCAGCATTCCAGCATCATTCCAGCATCCCCCACACAAACTGAATTGCTTTGGGCTCATCAGTAATATTTTTTATAAAATAAACTGCAATTAAAAATATAATCTTAGCAATACCTCCTCCTTTTTAGGTTTGTTAATTTAAAAAACACTTTCAGAAACCTACAGCATGCAGGCAAGGTACTAGGAATAAGAAATATATGGGTCCATGTCCTGTGCTCTCGAGGAACTTACCTCCAGGAGAAGAAACAGTCATAAACAAATAAGTATGGAGGGTGGAGAAACACTGTGATAGAAATCCTGTCCTATATGGTTGTGACACAGGAGGGAAAGGTCAACTTCTCTTGGGAAAGTAGCTCAGAGAGGAGGATGTCTGAGCTGGTCTTGAGGAATGAGAGCAATTTACGAGGCACACATAGTAGGCAGGAAAACAAGGAGAGCTTTCTAGGCGGAGGGGAAGAGTATGGATAAGAGAACAGGATGTGAAGCAGCCTGGAAAATTTAGGGACTTGTTAGTAGTTATTAGGGCTTCCCTGGTGGCTCAATGGTAAAGAATCCACCTGCCAATGCAGGAGACATTGGTTTGATGCCTGGGTTGGGAAGATCCTCTGAAGAAGGAAATGGCTATCCACTGCAGTATTCTTGCCTGGACAATTCCATGGACAGAGGAGCCTGGTGGGTTATAGTCCATGGGGTTGCAAAAGAGTCAGACACAACATAGCAACTCAACAACAACAAAGTCGTTAAGAGATACATTGATCTGGTGCTCAATTTGGACTGGAATTCCTTAGCAATTTTCTTCTCTTGACAAGAGGGTAAATAAATTCAAGGCATTCAGTATGTACTCTGATGGTGAGGGAGCTTTCAGTTGGATATTCTGGAGGAAGCTCCCTGGCCAGGGAGGTCTCTACTTCTCTCTACTCTAGGATAGCTGTCATTGCCTCCATGTTAAAAGTAAACTTGATTTGCTACAGCTTTTGGCCCAGCTATCAATGAAAGAACAGGAGCTTACCAATTCATTGATGGCTTTGATGAGGTAAAGACCATCCTTATAAAAATAAAACAGTCGAACAATACCTGAAACAGAAAAATAAGGAAGATTGAGAGACAGACAAGTGAGCTGAAGACAAATTGGAATTTTATATATTTGACTTTCTGAAATATCATAAGCTCGTCCATTATTAGGATTCCTCCCTAGCCCCTCCACTGCCTGTGATCATCTTGGTTTCCTGGCCTTCTTCCACCCCTCACTTGAAATGTTCAAGCTATTTTCGCTCTTAGGTCATCTCTAGCTACACTGGCCCTACCTTCTTATTTTAGAATCTGTTTGTAAGCACTTCAGCTACACTGATCCACTCCTTGATTTCTGCCCACCTGTTTTAGCACATCACCCCAGCGTTTCACACTGTCACCCAATCACTTCCTATGGCAGCGGTGGTTTAGTTGCTAAGTCCTGTCTGGCTCTTGCGACCCCATGGACTGTAGCCCACCAGGCTCCTTTGTCGATGGGATTTTCCAGGCAAGACTACTGGAGTGAGTTGCATTTCCTTCTCCAGGGGATCTTCCAGACCCAGGAATCAAACCCGGGTCTCCTGCATTGCAGGCAGATTCTTTACTGACTGAGCTACGAGAGAAGCCCTCACTTCCTGTGAGTGTTCATTATTCCACTTGCGAGTGTATGGATTCTCTGAGGGAAAGGATAGTTTCTTCCTCTTCTATGTGCCTCATCTCTCAACCCCCAGCAAGCTCCCCATGAAGTTAATTTTGTCAATTCAGTAAGTAATTCAGTCATTCTAATTCCCGTTTAACCTAAGGGTTCTAGTATATGATCATCACCCACAAACTTCAAAAAAACACCACTTTCTTGAGGTGCCTCCCAGACACTCATAACCTACCTCTATTGCCATAATACAGACTTTGAAGAGGCACCTGGCCCGCTGTGGGTAAAAGTCTAACTCAACCCAATAAATATTCATGGATATCTGCTCCAAGACCGCAAAGGCTCGAAGGACAACCAAGGCAGTCTCCGCCTTCCCGTTTATCACATTCAGAATCACAGAGACATGAAACCAACTGGATATAATGCAGTGTGATAAATGCAATCCTATCGTCAGACCAAACTCCTCCTGAATATCAACATTCCTACTCCAGGTGCCTCAAACATGTACATGTGCAAATGGAAGCTTTCAACTCACAGTCCCCTGGAACCTTACTCTCCTATAACTGCTTTTCAAGGAATGGTATCATCTTCTACCCCATTATCTAAAGGCAGAAAGGAGTCATTTTTCTTCACACCCACCACTCCCCAACTCCACACATATGTTCCGTCTCTCACCAAGTTTTTCCATCATATTTTCCTTTTCATTTTTTAAGCTTTTTGTTTTGAACTAATTTTAGACATATAGAAAAACTGCAAAAATACTACAAAGCATTCCCTTATACCCCTCACCTCACTTCCCCTAGTGTTAACATCTTACAGAACCATAGTGCACTTTTCATTTAAACCGCTCCTGCCTTAGTTCAGACCTTCATAATTTCTCTCTTCAATGGATGCACTAGCTCTTCCTGGTCTCCCTACCTTTCCATTTGGGTTTTTCAAACTCCTATCTGGGTGCTCTTCCTAAAACATCAATGGCATCAGGTCATTCTCCTACAGAAAGAGTATCCTCCAGGACACTGTCCATAGTTCTCTGCACAAAGGTTCCTCTGCCTGGTTCATCCTCAGGCTGAGTGGGGAAAGCAAGCCTCGTGTATGTGAGCAGCAGGACTGCTGAGTGCTGGAAAGGGTGTGGACTCTGGGGCTACACTGCCTGGTTCAAATCCTGCCTGTGCCACTTTCTCTGTTGTTATTTAGTGGCTAAGTCATGTCTGACTCTTTGCAAACCCATGGACTGTAGCCTGCCAGGCTCCTCTGTCCATGGAATTCTCCAGGCAAGAATACTGGAGTGGGTTGCCATTTCCTCCTCCAGGGGATCTTCCCAACTCAGGGATCAAACCCGCATCTCCTATATTGGCAGGCAGATTCTCTACCACTGAGTCACCCAGGAAGCCCGCTTTCTGCATTACCTCTTCTGAAAAACAAGAATAATAAACTATACCTATCTCCTAGGCTATTGTGAGGGTGAAATGGACCAACCTATGTGAAACGTTAGAACAGTGCCTGGCACACCACACTGTCCTGCAGATGTTGGCTGCTACTACATGACCAGGGAGAACTCTCCATGTCTGGTCCCTCCCATGCCTGGAAAGAAGATTAAACTGAACAACAGTCTACAGGTACCTGTAAATTAGGCTAAAAAGGAAAGAGAGGAACATGTACCCATTTCATCCACAGGAGCAATAAGTATTTCACTCCCCAAATCTGTGGCCCAGATGGAAATGACATCCACCTTAAGTTTCTCCCAAACATATAATTGTTTAGCGTTATGCAGATTATAGATAGAGAATCCTTTGCTTCCTCCAATAAACACATAGTCTTGGGAAACATCCATGCAGTTTGGCATTGTGTTGAGCTGGAAAAAGCAAAACAAAGAGAAAGGGAACAGTTTTCAGTTACTGCCATCTGAAAGTAATATGAGCTAACTTTTCTTTTTTTGGCAGCAGTGTGCAGCTTGTAGGATTCTCAGTTCTCCAGCCAGAATGGAACTTCTGCCCCCTGCAAGGGGAGTGTGGAGCCTTAACCACTGGACCACTAGGGAAGTCCTGAGTTAACTCTTCAAAAAGGGATGCAGGTCCTTCCTAGTTATGGTATCCCACCCAAATGCAGTGCCCATCTAAATATCTTGCCCAGATATCAAGAAAGTCATAGTATTCTACATTTAGGGGAAAGGGGCAAGAGAAAGCAAGGAAGTTGAGAAGAAATGCTCGTTCACAACACCAAGCGTGGCCACAGCCCTGCGATAAGTGGACCAGTGGCCCCATTCCCTGTACTTTGTTCTTCTAGAACACTGTGGAAAGAGTTGTAGCTGACACCTGGGCAGATTCTCAACCACCAAGCAAGACAGCGATTGATACACTCCAAAAGATTTTCAAATAACAATAGGATGTAAAAGGTAGATGTGCATAATCTTCAGTTAACCAGAACACCCATTTACCCAGGCAATGACTGCTGCTGCTGCTAAGTCACTTCAGTCGTGTCCAACTCTGTATGACCCCATAGATGGCAGCCCACCAGGCTCCCCCATCCCTGGGATTCTCCAGGCAAGAACATTGGAGTGGGTTGCCATTTCCTTCTCCAATGCATGAAAGTGAAAAGTGAAAGTGAAGTCGCTCAGTCGTGTCTGACTCTTCGCGACCCCATGGACTGCAGCCCACCAGGCTCCTCCATCCATGGGATCTTCCAGGCAAGAGTACTGGAGTGGGGTGCCATCGCCTTCTCCGCAGGCAATGACTAGATCCGTTTTAATCAGCATCAGCATGCCTGTAATCTTTCCAACATGCACCTGTCCTACAGGTAAATGAAGATTCCTGGCAGGAATTCCTTCCCAGGAGCAGGTGTTTTCATTTATTACCTTAACACTCAGTTGAGGAGACTTCCCTGGTGGTTCAGTGGTTAAGACTCTGCCTTGAAATTCAGGGGACACGGGTTCGATCCCTGGTCAGAGAGAGAGCCCACATGCCCCAGTTAGTGAGCCCATGTGCTCTTGAGCCCCTGTGCTATAACAAAAGAACCCACATGACAAAATGAAGATCCCACGTGGTGCAACTGAGACCCAACACAGCCAAATAAATAAATAATTAATAAAATAAATGTTAAAACCACCACTCAGTTGAGAAACAAGGCCACCTTGGCAGCTGCTCCATACCTTACTTTCTCTAAGTGGATGGTAGATGGTGGGCAGGGTCCGGCGGAGCTCAGCTTTCTTTGAGGTGTCCCTCGCCTCAATAATTTCCCATGAACGGTCAAACAGTGAGTTCACCATCTTGTTGATCATTCGATATGGCTGGGGTAGGGAATCTTGCTCTTGATCTGGATCCTTGAAGACCCAATCATCTTCATCGTCCTTAGACCAGTCCTTCTCTGTCGGGGACGGCACCTCCAGTGTCCCCTTTCGGGTAAAGATGGGGAGCTTCATCTTCTGACTTCGACTTCCTTTGGGACTTGCCATCACAGAAGATAGCATTGGAAATGTCTATGAAATTCTGAAAAGCTGGTCAAAGAAGTAAGCCAAGGTACTTAGAGATAAAAGGGGGAAGTTATCAGAAGACAGCACATCATCCTCCTTAGAGTATTAGGTTATGGGCACTATTTATTCTAGAGCCTGGCACCTCCCTCATTACCACATCATTAATATATGCTCTTCATTTTAATAAGGATATCAGCAGAGACAGGTTTTGACTATTCATATCTTTCAGGCCACCCCAAGATGACATGTGCTATGATGAAAGGAAAGGAGTTTGACTTCTTGCTGCCTTTCTTCACCTCCTGATAAGAGAGTGGCTTTCTGTCCCAAATTGAATACACCCTTTCTCTGCAACTTAGGCCTTCTCCTGGCTCTTCCATCTCTGCAAATGGCTGTGCTGAAGCCAGCTGGGTAGGGGGCCATGATTCTCTGCTTGTTTTCCTTTCACCTCCAGTCAGGTACAGTGCAAACACTTCCATTCCTTGCTGTCAAGTTTACTCCTTCCTCTCTATTCCCCCTGCTGCCATCCAGCTCTGTAGGCACAGTGCCCAGAGCCTATGAGATTTCTCAAGGGCTTACAGAAATATCTGAGACCTGAAAAGAAATGGACTAAAAAAGAAAATCCCACAAAATCAAAATAAATACTTATGAAAACACTGACAGCATATCAACTCCACTGTGTGTACATAATATCTAAGTCTATAAGAAAAGAACAAGTAATCTGTATTTTATAAAACTCAAAACTGTACACTTATAAGAAGGTTTTCAAATGTTACAGTTAATAAAAGGCATTTAATGTGGCACACGGGGTACATTTTAAGATGTTTAATAGGTAGTGGAGTAGGGTCTTGCACTGTTGGAGTGCCTTGGGGCCCTGGAAGCCTTATAAAGGCCCTGGTACCATCATCTTTTCTCTCGTGTGAGAGTACATCTGTGATATTTCCGTGCAAAGTGAGAAGAGACTATCTGGGTCTGAGTCTGAAAGGAAAGAACCATCTGAAATCATCAGTAGGAACACTAAACTGAGCTCACACAGGGCTAGGAATAATGCCTGTTTCCACCAGCAAGAACAGAAAACCTCATTATTTACAAACATCAGGTAGAGTACTCAGGAGAATCTAGCCAAGTAGTGGGAAAAATTAA
The DNA here is from genome assembly GCF_029378745.1 of Bos indicus. Lineage (NCBI taxonomy): Eukaryota > Metazoa > Chordata > Mammalia > Artiodactyla > Bovidae > Bos > Bos indicus. The sequence continues at coordinate 21,396,925 of NC_091780.1, read as the reverse complement.
TCCTATTCAAATACTGTTCTGGTATTGCCCAACAAAACTTGGAAGTCAGAAGATCAAACTTAATGAAGTAACTTGACTACAAATATTTATAGAACAAATATTTATAGGAATACAAATATGAAACCAAGCCCAGATAAAACTAAGTTCCCTTACTGAGTTTGTGATTAATCTCTCTATCTAAAACTTTACTCCCTTGCCTCTCTCCTTTGACTTCACTCCATTTCTTCTGCCCTCTGACCTCAATCCTGAACACCAGTCAACCAGAATCAGATGACTAAGATTGCAGTTGCCGATAACATCGTAAATGTACTAAGATTGCTGTTATAGACATCATCATTAACGTACAAACTCAGGTTGTTTATCTAGGGCAAGATTAAGCTCTTAGATCCCCAAGTCACGGACTACCTGGCCAGAGAATCACGAACTGGGTCATCCATAGCTCCCAAAACTATGACTAAGACATGTCACAGAAATGTCACAAGACAACAATAATCCCAATTTCTTTTCCACTTTGAAATATCCCTAACCCAAAAACCAAGAAGGAGTGGATCCAAGACTCATTTCCCACTCCCTTGCTTTGTGCCCTGCAATAAACCCTTCAGTTCAGTTCAGTTCAGTCGCTCCGTCGTGTCCGACTCTTTGAGACCCCATAAATCGCAGCACACCAGGCCTCCCTGTCCATCACCAACTCTTGGAGTTCATTCAGACTCATGTCCATTGAGTCAGTGATGCCATCCAGCCATCACATCCTCTATTGTCCCCTTCTCCTCCTGCCCCCAGTCCCTCCCAGCATCAGAGTCTTTTCCAATGAGTCAACTCTTCGCATGAGGTGGCCAAAGTACTGGAGTTTCAGCTTTAGCATCATTCCTTCCAAAGAAATCCCAGGGCTGATCTCCTTCAGAATGGACTGGTTGGATCTCCTTGCAGTCCAAGGAACTCTCAAGAGTCTTCTCCAACACCACAGTTCAAAAGCATCAATTCTTCAGCGCTCAGCCTTCTTCACAGTCCAACTCTCACATCCATACATGACCACCGGAAAAACCATAGCCTTGACTAGACGGACCTTTGTTGGCAAAGTTGTCTCTGCTTTTCTTTGCTGTAAACACTTGCTGTCAAAATTTGGCTTTCTGTGTCATGGACACATGAGCCCTTGCTCAGTTACAAAAATAATCAGCATCCAATGGAGTAAAATTCACAATGTCTAAGATCCAATTAAAAAATGACTGTGGTATATCTACATTATGGGATACTACTGCTGCTGCTGCTGCTAAGTCGCTTCAGTCGTGTCCAACTCTGTGTGAACCCATAGATGGCAGCCCACCAGGCTCCCCCGTCCCTGGGATTCTCCAGGCAAGAACACTGGTTGCCATTTCCTTCTCCAATGTATGAAAGTGAAAAGTGAAACTGAAGTCACTCAGTCGTGTCCGACTCTTCACAACCCCATGGACTGCAGCCTACAGGCTCCTCCGCCCATGAGATTTTCCAAGCAAGAGTACTGGAGTGGGGTGCCATCGCCTTCTTTGTTACGGGATACTGCTGCTGCTGCTGCTAAGTCACTTCAGTCGTGTCCGACTCTGTGCGACCCCATAGACGGCAGCCCACCAGGTTCCCCCGTCCCTGGGATTCTCCAGGCAAGAACACTGGAGTGGGTTGCCATTTCCTTCTCCAATGCATTACTACTCAGTAATAAAAATCAAAAAACTACTGATAAACACAAAAACATGGATGAACCTCAAAGGCAATATGCTGAATGAAAGAAACCAGTCTAAAAACCTATGTGCAGTGACTCCATCTATAAGGCATTCTTGAAAATCAAAACGAAAATGGGGATCAGAACAGTAGTTGTCAGGAGTTATAGGTGGGGGGTGATGTTATTTTAAAAAGAAGAGCATGAAGGAATTTTGGGGGTAGTGAGACTCTTTCATTCAGATTGTAAAGAGCTCTGCAGAGACAATATGATTATCTATAGAGAAAACCTGATTATCTATGGAGAAAAGCTGATGGAATCTTTTAAAAAAAATTTTACAAGAGCTAATAAAGTTAGCAAGGTTGCAGAATAAAAGTTCAATATACAAAAATATACTCTATTTCTATATAATGACAACAAACAATCAAAAATTAAAATTAAAAATGCTATTGTTAATAGTATAAAAATATGAAATACTTAGGGTTAAATCTGACAAAAGATGTACAAGACCTGTGCCCTGACAGCTATAAAATACCACTGAGTGTGCATGTGTTAGTCGCTCAGTCATGTCTGACTCTTTGTGACCCCATGGACTGTAGCCAGCCCAGCTCCTCTATTCATGGAGTTCTGCAGGTAAGAATACTGGAGTGGGTAACCATTCTCTTCTCTAGGGGACTTTCCTGACCCAGGGATCAAACCCAGGTCTCCTGCATTGCAGGCAGATTCTTAACTGTCTGAGCCGCCAGGGAAGCCCATAAAATATCACTGAAAGAAGACCTAAATAAATGGAGAGAGACAGATCTTATTCATGGGCTGGAAGACAATGTTTTTAGGGTGTCAATTCTCTCCAAATTGATTTATAAAAAATTAAAATAATCCCTATGATAATCCCTGTTGGCATTATTTTTTAGAAATTAAGAAGTTGATGTTACATTTCATATGGAAATGCAAAGTACCTAGAATAGCCAAAATTACTTAGAAAAAGAAAGAATTAGAAAATTAACATTACCTACTTCAAGACTTAAAAAGCCACAGTAATCAAGGCAGTATGATATTGGCACTTAAAAAAAAAAGACAAAAAGACAACAAATAACAAGTGTTGGTGAGGATGTGCAGAAAAGGGAACCCTCATACACTGCTGGTGGGAATATAAATTAGTGAAGTCATTACAGAAAATAGTATGGAAGTTCCTCAAAAAAATAAAAGTAGAATTACCACTGTTGTTGTTTTTCGGTTGCTAAGTCGAGTCTGACTCTGCAACACCACAGACTGCAGAACTACACAGAAAAGGTCTTAATGACCTGGATAAACAGGATGGTGAGGTCACTCACGCAGAGCCAGACATCCTGGAAGTCAAGTGGGTCTTAGGAAGCATTACTAGGAACAAAGCTAGTAGAGGTGATGCAATTCTAGCTGAGCTACTTAAAATCCTGAAAGACGATGCTGTTAAAGTGCTGCACTCAATATGTCTGCAGATTTTGAAAACTCAACAGTGGCCACAGGACTGGAAAAGGTCAGTTTTCGGTCCAGTCCCAAAGAACTAACATATGATCCAGCAATTCCACTTTGGGGCATTTTTCCAAAGAAAACAAACAAACAAACAAAACTATTTTGAAAAGATATGTGTATCCCTAGGTTCATTGCAGCATAATTCACAATAGCCAAAATATGGAAGCAACCTAAGCATCCTATCGATAGATGAATGGAAAAAGAAGATGTGATATAGATAATGGAATATTATTCAGCTGTAAAAAAGAATAAAACCTTGCATTTGCAACAACATGGATAGACCTAGGGGCTTCTCCGGTAGCTCAGTCAGTAAAGAATCTGCCTGCAGTGCAGGAGACTCGGGTTCAATCCCTGGGTCAGGAAAATACCCTGGAGAAGGAAATGGCAACCCACTCTAGGATCCTTGCCTGGAAAATCCCATGGACAGAGGAGCCTGGTGGGTTGTAGTCCATGGGGTCGCAAAGAGTTGGGCACGACTGAGTGACTAACACCAGACTTAAAGTGAACTATGCTAAGTGAAATAAGTCAGACAAGAAAGACAAGTACCATATGATTTCACTTATATATGGAATCTAAAAAAATAATACAGGGACTTCCCTGGTGATTCAGGGGCTAAAACTCCATGCTCCCAATGCAGGGGGCCTAGGTTTGATCCCTGGTCAGGGAACTAGAGCCCAGATGCCACAACTAAGAGTTCACACTCTGCAGCTAAGACCCGGTGCAGCCAAACAAATTAAATTAAAAATACTTAAAAAAATACAAGTGAACAAACAAAACAAAATAGTCATAGATACAGAAAACAAAGAGGTGGCTGCCAGAAGCAGTAGGGGATGGAGAGATATGTAAAATAGGTCAGGGAGATGGAGAGGTACAAAAAAAAAAGACAAATATATCAATGAAACTAGAGAAGACAGAATTAGATTCACACATATATGGACAGTTTGTTTTTGACAAAGATAATTCAGTGAAGAAAGTACAATCCTTTCAATAAATAATGTTGCATCGGTTAAATATCCATATGGGGAAAAAAGAACTCTGATCCATACCTTGCACTATATACAAAAATTAATTCAAAGTAGTTGTTGTTTAGTCACTAAGTCGTGTCCGACTCTTTTGCAACTCCAAGGACTATAGCCTGCCAGGTTCCTCTGTCCATTGGATTTCCCAGGCAAGAATTCAAAGTAGACCATAGGCCTAAATGTAAAACTATAAAACTTCTAGAAGAAAACATAGGGAAAAATCTATGCAATCTTCAGTTAAACAAAGATTTCTTAGCTATGACATTAAAGCACACACTCCATAAGAACAAACTGATAATTTATACCTTTCAAAAACAAACTTATGCTCCTCAAAAGACATTTAAGAAAATAAAAGGTAGCCCAAAGACTAGGAGAAAATACTTGTAGGCAAAATGTTTGTATTCAAAATATTTTGAAAATTCTTAAAACTCAATAATAAGAAAATGATACATTTTTTTTCAAATGGGCAAAAGATTTGCATCAACACTTAACAAAAGAAGATATACAGATGGAAAACAGGCATATTAAAGATGTTCTTCATGGTTAATCATTAGGGAAATGCAAATTATAATTACAGTGAGACAGTACTACCCATGTATTAGAATGCCTGAAGTTAGAAAGATAGACATAACAAATGTTGTTGAAGATGAGGAAAACTGGAACTCTTCCAGTTGTTGCTGGGAAAGTAAAACACTACAGTTTAGAAAACAGTTTAGCATTTTCTTAAAAAGTTAAATTTACATCTACCACAATATCCATTCATTCTACTCCTAGGTGTGAAATAAGGGAACTGAAATCATATGTCCATACACAGACTTGTAAATGAACATTCATTACAGTTTCACTTCCGGGAGTCTCAAACTGAAAGCAACCTAAATGTTTATCAACAGGTGAACAGACAAACTCCTACACATTCACATCCCATTCACATCAGTGGGAACACGGAATAGTAGAGCCTCTTTGGAAAACAGCTTGGCAGTTTCTTACAAAGTTGAAAACACACTAACAGGATTTAGCAATGCCATCTCTACATCTGTATGCAAGAAAAATTAAAGTGTTTCATATGAAAATCTGTACTTAAATATTTATAGCAGCTCTATTTATAACTGCCTCCAACTGGAAACAATGCAAATGTACTTCAGTGGATAAAGAGACAATAAACTATAGCACATCCATACAATGGAATACTACTCAGTGATTAAAAATTTACAAACTACTGATATAGACAACATGGGTGAAACTCAAATGCATTATGCTAAGTGAAAGAAATCAAATAGAAAAGCTACATACTGGACTTTTTTGGTCCAGAGATTAACACTCTGCACTTCCAATGCAGGGGCATGGGTTTGATCCTTGATTTTGGATGTACCACATGCTTCACAGAGTGGCCTAAAAAAAAAAAATAAAGGCTACATACTGAATGATTCAATTTATGATACTGTGGAAAAGGCAGAATTGTAGGTATAGCAAAACAAACTATACAAATCTGTGTTTAGCAGCACTCTATGCTCATCTCTATCATCTGACATATCACTGCACTGTACTTTCCTCTTTTCTTGTATGCCTCATTAACTCTATTGCCATAGGCCTAGAGCTTAGCACAGTGGGTGGTACAGTTCAGTTGCTTCGGGGCCAGGTTCTCACATCCTGCCCAGCTGTCATCCCCGAGGAAGCCAGGCATCCAAGGCAACTAGCTCTCAGGCTCCTCAGGCCGCCCAAATGGGGAAGCCAGGTCTCATAGACTGTGAGCCAGACAGATGGCCACTGCTAGAGGGTCACAGAGACAGGGAAGGGGGAGAGGTTCACTGCTCCTCCTTGGGCCAGTGCTAGTGGAGGGCCTTAGTGAGGGCTCTGGAGCCCTCAGGACACAGTCCCCAATCTGTTCCCTGGGCCTTCCAGCTCACCCACTAGCACAAGGTGGTAAGCTGGAGGGCCTCCAAGAGAAAGCCTGAATCTGCCTCTTACCTCACTCTCCACCTGATGACCACCACACCACCAACCCCTGACTCAATCTCTTCTCCAATGGTCCCTCTTGACAGTTACCAGTGGGCAGGGCCCACTGCAGTGCTGACCAATAGCTGGGCAGGAACACTAATTGTGGCTCATTGACAGTTGGTTGCTTGTGGGCAAGGCCCACTGAGGCACCGACCAATGGCTGAGCAAGACCTGTTGCCTAATAACAGGGTACAGAGTAAATGAGGCACAGCAATTGGGAAATAAGTGCCTCAAGGCTGTATATTGTTACCCTGCTTATTTAACTTATATGCAGAGTACATCATGCGAAATGCCTGGCTGGATGAAGCACAAGTTGGAATCAAGATTGCGGGAGAAATATCAATAACCTCAGATATGCAGATGACACCACCCTTATGGCAGAAAGTGAAGAATTAAAGAGCCTCTTGATGAAAGTGAAAGAGGAGCGTGAAAAAGCTGGCTTAAAACTCAACATTCACGACATCTGGTCCCATCACTTCATGGGAAATAGATTGGAGAAACAATGGAAACAGTGAGAAACTTTATTTTCTTAGGCTCCAAAATCACTGAGGATGGTGACTGTAGCCATGAAATTAAGGACTGCAGGTCCTTGGAAGAAAAGCTATGACCAACCTAGACAGCATATTAAAAAGCAGGGACATTATTTTGCCAACAAAATCCGTCTAGTCAAAGCTATGGTTTTTCCAGTAGTCATGTATGGATGTGAGAGCTGGACCATAAAGAAAGCTGAGCACCAAAGAATTGATGCTTTTGAACTGTGGTGTTGGAGAAGACTCTTGGAGTCCCTTGGACTGCAAGGAGATCCAACCAGTCCATTCTGAAGGAGATCAGTCCTGAATATTCATTGGAAGGACTGATGCTGAAGCTGAAACTCTAATAGTTTGGCCACCAGATGTGAAGAACTGACTCATTGGAAAAGACCCTGATGCTGGGAAAGATTGAAGGCCAGAGGAGAAAGGGATGACAGAGAATGAGATGGTTGGATGGGATCACTGACTTGATGGACATGAGGTTGAACAAGCTCCAGGAGTTGGTGATGGACAGGGAAGCCTGGTGTGCTGCAGTCCATGGTGTCACAAAGCTTTGGACATGACTGTGCGACTGAACTGAGCTGAACTGAAGGGCTGTGCTCATCCTGCTCTGTTACAGCTGGTAAAGAACTAGAGATCAGCTTTCTCCACAGTGCCATATTCTAGCTGGGTTTCCAGGTACTCCAAGGAGTCCAAGAATCCTGAATGTGAAACTGGTCTTCTAGATCATTATGATGGTATGTTGTCAAGGTAGGAGAAAAGAACATGTCTTATACAACAATTGTTACCTTGATTTAAAATTTAAATATTTAAACATGGTTTGTGGGGCTCTATTTGTACTTTTACCCAGGGCCTACAAATGTGAGGGGCAGACCTGATCATGGGAATAAAGTTTAAAAAAATTGACGCCCTTACTTTGTGACAATAAGTGAGTAGTAAGTCGCTCAGTCGTGTCCAGCTCTTTGTGACCCCATGGACTATACAGTCCACGGAATTCTCCAGGCCAGAATACTGGAGTGGGTAGCTGTTCCCTTCTCCAAGGGATCTTCCCAACCCAGGGATTGAACCCAGGTCTCCTGCATTGCAGGCAGATTCTTTACCAGTTGAACCACAAGGGAAGTCCAAGAATACTGGAGAATTCTATAAAATTATTGTTTATGGAAGAGTGGGGCTTCATGTCTTCAAGCCTCAAAAAGGAAAGTTCAGTGGTGTAGTTTTATTGTAATCTCTTTTAGCCCCCACTTCCTTCATATTAACCCTTTTTCAGAATTCCCTCAAGGAGCAATCTTCTTTCAGTGTTCATTCAATAATCCTAACAGAAAATTCTCTCACTCTACCTAGCTCTCATGCTAAAATACACCCCATGAATTGGCTTATCTCTGCTCTAACCATTTTCTTCCCCAGATCTGGAACTGGTGTTGCTCAAGGGAAAACAGAGATACAGAGCTGGGAAATGATTAGGCACCTCAGTCCCCAAGCAAAAAGTTCAGGGAAACCTCCATTCGGGACTCCGCTGTGGAGGTCCCTGGGTACCCGGGATCTGCGGGGAGGCGCAGGGCGTCCTAGGGACGCCTGAGGTTGAGGGGACAGGTCCCCTCAGATCCCCCGCTCGGAGATCCTAGAGATAGAGGGGAGTCCTGGCACATGTGAGGAGCCGCGGCACCCGGATCAGAAGCCGATATTTCTCTCACCTGGACCAGCAGCGTGGCGTCGCCGTAGTAACCACAACTTCCGGTCCCAACCGGACGTCTACTAAGTCCTCTTTGGAAGGGGTACACGCCCCCGTGGGGGCGGGGAGACTTGGTCCCTCGGGTGTGGAGAGACTGACGCTCCCGCGGGGAATAGTTGGCCGCCCCTGAGGACTAGTGACAGAGCCTGGTGTGACGCGTGTCCTTGGGCTGGGTGCCATGGACGCCTTCATCCGCTTCACCAACCAGACCCAGGGCCGGGACCGACTCTTCAGGTGAGTTAGGTGCCCGCGGCCTCTACCCCTTCCCGGGTGTCCTCACTCGGGTCGACGGTTCCCAGTTCTCCACACCCGGAGAGGGCGGTAGTAGCCCAGTGGACGAAATCGGGAAAGCCGCTTCCGGCTCCCGGCGGTAGCGTGGCCCGGGAGCCCCTCCTCACCCCAACTTCAATGAGGTTGGGCCGAACACATTTCCCTTCCCGTCCGGTCCCGCGCCTCCAGGCCGCCGGCTGCGGTAAACCAGCCAACGAACCCTCCTCTCCTGACCCCAGGAAGAGTGGGTTTTCTCCGCTCAATATTCCTCCAAGGAATTATTTCAGACAAACTCGGGGTTGACATCTGAGCACTTGTTAGTATCTTGAAAAGCTCCATGAAATACTTATGGGGAGGAACTGTGTTTGTCATCCGTATCTCAGCGAGATACCGCCTGTGAAATAGTTTTGTGAACCGTAAAATGCAGTGTGGAGAGCCTCAGAACTGACCACCCTTCGAGGTACACGCCGTGCTGCTGAAAATATTAGAGCTTGTGGCTTTAATATTAGCTCCTAACGTTTCTTTTAGGGATTTGGTTGAGTCGTGCTTAATAAAAAGAAATTAGTCACAATTGCAGTTTTATTTAACAGGTTTTTCTTCTTCTGAGTGTACAATGCTGATACATACAGATGAATAGTAACCCCAACAATTATGAGACTTTTGGAACCGGGCTTTATGCCAGATGTTTTCTCAGTGTTACAACTAACACTCAGTGTTACAACCCACTTTCTCAGTGTTACAACCCACTTAACTGTCAACACAACCCTATTAGGTTAAATTCTTGAAATCATTCCCATTTCACAGAAATGGGGAAACTGAAGCAGAAGGAGTTTAATAGGGACTAAGTGACTGAACTGAGAAAACCACACAGTTGACTTCAGAACCCAGTTCTTTAACCATCAAGCCATACTATCTTTCTAACTAATTTGGTAGATTTTCAAAATGGTCACATTATGTACAAACTTCATTAAAACAGAAGCCTCCAGTTCCAGTGTGCTTAGAATATACTCTGCAAATTTTATCGGTGAGGTTGGTTAATAAATAATTGCTTAGTATATACTTATTATATGTACTTAGTATATACTTATCTCAAGATCTGAGATTTCTAGTATTCATTTCCTAATCCTCTTGGTGGTCTACAGCTTTTGTGAATACACTGGCATTCAGAAAATAATGTCTTGTTTTTGGACGTATTCCTATTATTAGGCCAGATCTGAGAAAAAGGGATTCATTGACCTGACCAACTTGAGCCCTTTAGCCAGGAAACATACAAGAGAAAGAGAGATTGTTTCTTATTACTTCAGGCATAGTAACACATTCAACATTTTTATTGAGAATAATATTTATAGCACAAGGGGATTCAGATGCAGTTACAGGAGAGTAGGAAACAGGCATCTACCTACTTTATTTACTAGAAGCCAAATGCATTTAGATGTTTGGTTATATGATATAAAATATTTCATTTGTTATGTTTCTGTCAGTAAGGCATTGCTCTTTGTACTCACAACAGTAATCATTTTATTGAATATTTAGTAGTATTAAACAGGAGTCTGTATTTTATATAAGATGCTAATTAGTTTGAAAGACAAATCTATACTTATTTATGTGTTGGTCTGTATTTGGTTCTTTTATAAAAAGTTAAACAGTATGCCAGCGGTGGACTTTTCATTGGTTCTGGTTTGAGTGTGTGACCTGTCACATTAAGTATTTGGTAAAAATTTCCTTTTAGAAACCTGAAAATCTTTTAGAAATTTACACTGGAGAAAATAAAGAATATGGATCTTTGCAGACTTAACGTGAGGTAGACTTTTCTGCAGTTTACTCTTTTGATTATATCCATTTGTCTGTGCCAGCAACGGGCGTTCTGAGAAACTGTTCACTCTATTTTTGCAGATTTCTCTTTCATTACCTTTGTGTTTCATTTTCATCACATGTTCTACCCTTTGGCCCTGTGAAATGAGTGTTGCAGAATTTTGCTCTTGTGAGAGCTGCTGCATGAGAAATTGTTTTGGAAACTTTGTTTTCGGCAAGACATGTTTCTCTTTCCCTTACTTCACGAATCACATTTTATTTGGCTTGTAAATCATTCTCCTCATTTTTCTTTTCCATTTCAGAGCCACTCAGTACACATGCATGTTGCTTAGATATTTGTTAGAGCCTAAAGCTGACAATGAGAAGGTTGTAATGAAGCTCAAGAAACTGGAATCCAGTGTGAGCACTGGCCGTAAATGTAAGTACCCTGTCCCTTGAGGGACAGTGGCTCCTGGTTTAGAATCCTCAGACCTTGTAATTCACAAAAATACTTCCTAGGTCATGAATTTCTAGTCAGTCAAGCTTACTGATGAAGATCACTAGTAGGGCTGCCCTCGTGGAATGATAGGCCTTAAAGACGGAATATTTTGCTGCAGACGGTTCACAAACACTCTCCTCTGTTCACATTTGGTGCAGCGTCTTGTCTTTCTGCTTCATCGTAACCAGTGGGACATACAGTGTGTTAGTTCACCTTTAGTTCTTAGAATCACAAAATGTTCTGGCAATCTCCAACATGAACTTCTGGCTCCTGGGAGCCCTGAGAGAATACAGTAGCTATATCCTTGACCCCCTTCCCTTTTCCTTTTTCTTGAGGGATTGCTAGAGGAAATGGATGGATACTTTTTCTTAAGTCATTTGTGGGGTTGTTTTCATGTCAAAGGCAAAAAAGCAGTCAGTGTTTTGTACTCATTTAATTCATTTTGAGTATCTGCTTCATGTAGGTATAGTTCTGAGCTTTATGGAAGAACTAAAATCACATGGTCTAATGATATAAGATTTAGTACCAAATATGTTGGTTGAGAAAAAGAAAGGTGTTTTGAGGAGGTGGAACTTGAGGTGTGGCGAGAGAGAGAAGGATTAGGAGAGCATTCTTGAAGGGTAGTTTCGTCTAGTGGAGGCTCAGGACTGCTCTGATTAAACCATTGTGTTGGAAGATCAATGAGGAAACTAGTTTGATGAGCAGAAGACTTACTTTGTCACGCAGAGGGATGGGAAGGAGCTCTTCTGGGTGGACTGGAAAGCCAAGATTAGAAGTTCTCCCTCTTCGGAATGTTGGGGCTCAAAGGCCCTTTAAAAATCACTGGTCTTTGAAGTTTAGAAAGGACTTACCCAAGGTCACTAAGTTACTTAGTGCAATAGCTAGAACTGGAAACCTGGATTATTCATTACATATTTTGTGTTATTTTTGATAAAACAATACCAAACATTTTTCTGAGCTCAGGATAGCTACTTCTGAGAATTTACTGAGTCTAAGATACATTCATGTATGGAAAATACTTCTTTTGTATCCTCCATAATGTTTCAGATTGTAATATATACAAATATTTATTGATTGGTGCATCACTGATCGAGTTATGTGCTCTGATAAAGGAAATGCCCTGGCAATGGTTGATTTAATTGAAGTAGGCGTCACATATGACAGTATTATTAGTTGTGCTACCCACTAAATCCTGTTATCTCTACTTTGGCTTTTTGACAGTAGGGAGCCGTAGGGGCTTTGGACCAGAGAAATTGCAGGATGATATTTTGTTAAGTCACTAAGTTGTGTCCAACTGTTTGTAACCTCATGGACTATAGCCCTCAAGGCTCCTCTGTCCATGGGGTTTCCCAGGCAAGAATACTGGCATAAGTTGCCATTTCCTTCTCCAGGGGATCTTCCCAATCCAGGGATTAAACCCATGTCTCCTGAACTGGCAGGTGGATTCTTTACTGCTGAGCCACCAAGGAAAGTGTTTTTTTAAAAAGCAGTCTTTTAACTGCAAGTCTTTTAACTGGAAAGTAAAGTGTAAGGCTGGAGAAGGCAATGGCACCCCACTCCAGTTATCTTGCCTGGAGAATCCCATGGATGGAGGAGCCTGGTAGGCTACAGTCCATGGGGTCGATAAGAGTTGGACACAACTGAGCGACTTCACTTTCACTTTTCACTTTCATGCATTGGAGAAGGAAATGGCAACCCACTCCAGTGTTCTTGCCTGGAGGATCCCGGGGACGGGGGAGCCTGGTGGGCTGCCGTCTCTGGGGTCGCACAGAGTCAGACACGACTGACGCGACTTAGCAGCAGCAGCAGCAGCAAAATGTAAGGCATCAGACTCTCCAAAAGAATGTTGTATTCTGGAGTTCATGTTACCGCAGTACCTTCCTTCTAAAGAAGTATAGCTGGTAATATGCAAATTGTAACAACCCACACTTACGATTGACCTGGCCTAAAGTATGTTGTCATTTGTTAATGTGGTCATTCAAATGGAGGCAATAAGTTTAAAGGGTCACTTTTTTTTGCCTTCCAGGATCATCTTAGGTGTCCTTAACCTACTGTAAAGTGCTTTTCCTTTCCTGAGCAAAGACTGAGCCACAGATGCCAGTCAGTTGTTAAAGAAAGCAGTGCTGACCTCTCACCCTGATACAGGGCTTCTGCCTGTAAAATCTTGTTACATCTGATTAAATAACTGTTAATTCTTGTGGGTTCTTCTTGCAGGGTTCAGACTAGGCAATGTGGTGCATGCTCTCCAGGCGACACAGCAGAGCGTTCGTGCCACTGACCTGGTGCCCCGCATATGCCTAACATTAGCCAGCTTGAACCGTGTGATTTATTTCATCTGTGACACCGTCCTCTTCGTGAGGAGTACAGGGCTCGCCTCTGGTGTTAACAAAGAGAAATGGCGAAGGTGGGCTGCCCGCTATTACTACTATTCTCTTCTGCTGAGCCTGGTCAGAGATCTGTACGAAGTCTCCCTGCAGATGAAACAGGTTGCACACGACAGGGCAAAGAGGGAGAAGTCACCATCCCAGGATACCCTCGGGTACAGTGTGGCTGACGAGGAGACAGAGTGGCTCCAGTCCCTTCTTCTTCTCTTATTCCACTCTCTGAAGAGGCATCCTCCCTTGTTTCTGGACACAGTGAAGAACTTCTGTGACATCCTGAACCCCTTGGACCAGTTGGGGATCTATAAGTCCAATCCTGGCATCATAGGCCTCGGAGGCCTCGTGTCCTCTGTAGCAGGCATCATCACTGTGGCGTATCCGCAGATGAAACTGAAGACCCAGTGACATGGTTTCAGGCTGAAGACAAGTATCTGCTTTGAAGACAAGCTGTAAGTGAGATGGACATCTGCACTAGGCACAGCCGTGTCATACTGTGCTTGAGGACTTATTCACATGAACATTTAGTGACTGTGACATGAACAGAGGTGGGGCCAAGGATGGTGAAGGGGAGAGCTTGAAGGTTTATGTTTTCTAGAATGCAGGAGTGACTTCTAAATTTCTGTGTATTTTTCCTTCATCTCACATTTATTGAGCATCTCTTATGTGCATATTAGGAGCTCAGTGTTTGCTAAGTGAATAAAAATTGAAAGAGAAAAATTGAAAAGATCTAAACTAACAAGTGGACACTAATATATAGTGACTGCAATTCGGGAGACCTGGGTTTGACCCCTGGGTAGGGACGATCCCTGGAGAAGGGCATGGTAACCCACTCCAGTATTCTTGCCTAGAGAATCCCATGGACAGAGGAGCCTGGTGGGCTACAGTCCATGGGGTCGCACAGAGTTGGACATGACTGAGTCCGTGTGCCTGGCTACTTTTGCAGAACTCCAGTAGGTCTGATGCACAGCCCTCTCTCAGATCTAGTAGAGGCCCCTGATCCGGTCACTTATCCCACTTCCTCCATAGCTGTCAGTGCCAGGATGGAGCAGAGCTGGCCTTCTAGCCTCTTAACTTACCTTTCACGTCGCTGCACTCCTGTCCTTCCTCTGTCCAGGAGTAAAACCAGAAATGCATCAGGTGTCTTTATGGTTTAAATTGTGTCTTTAGGTAATGCACTGAGGAAAAACAAATAAAAAGCAGATAGAAAGGACATGAAGTAAAAATAATGTGGAAAGTCACAGTTGGTGCCTGTTGGTCAGCTTGTGACGGATGAGGAGACTGAGGTTAAAACTGAGGACAGGGACTTCCCTAGTGGTCCATGGCTGGGACTCTGTGCTCCCAATGCAGGGGGCCCAGGGTTCAATTCCTGGTCAGGGAACTGGATCCCACATGCTGCAATTTAAGATCCTCCACGCCACAACTAAGACCTAGCACAGCCAAAAAACAAAGGCCAGACCTCGTTTCTCTGACTCCCAATCCAGTGCTCTTTTCATGTGTCACTGTCTTCCTGATTGGGTAGAAGTGTGAGACTCTCCAGAATCCCGTACAAAAAGCATTTTTTTTTTTTTAAGAACATTTGTTGGCCAGTGGTTTATATTCTGTTCTACAGATACCTAGATCCACCAACTGGATTGTTTTATTTAAAGCCATATAACAGTATGGGCATTTATACATTAATTTTCATTGAAATTTATGAAGTTAAGAAACTTCATGAATACTATAAAGTAGAAGGATCATAACATTCTGTAAGTCAGACTTCATATTTGTGGAGTGGTTGGGAAAAGTGGAAAAGGGCAGTGAGCTATGAGTGAGGAAGACACCAGAATACTGAGTGGATGCCACTTGCTCATGCAGGGTGCTGGGTTCTTTCTTATGATTGTGGATCCTCTTAATTTGAGGCAAGTGAGGTAGAGAAATAGGGTAGCATCAGATAAGAGGCCAGGGTCAGCCTTACCAGTAAAGCCATCACATTTATCTGAAGAGCAATGAGAAACGTACACTCAGTAAATTTTCCATAAATGTGATTGAGATTCTTAAAAAATAGATTCAGGTACTTGGCTGTCTGAGTAACCAATCAAGATACAGGATTTGACAAAGAACATTTTGGGAATTTGAGGAGAAATGAAAACTGCTAGATCGGGGCAAATAAAAAATATTAACTATACTTTGTCCATATCTTCTACTGTAATAAATTATGTCTAATAAATCTGTAGACAGAATTTACGCATGTATCTGTGAATGTGTTCTGGGAATGGACAAGAGTTAAAGGTGGTCCTAAGATAAGCAGTCTACACAGTCGATAGAGTGAGTTCTGGTAAAATAAGCTCTTGGCTGGAAGGTCCAAGTGCAGGAGAAGGATGAAGAAAGATTTAAATATGGAACATCCTGGTTGAAAGAGACCTCTAAGACAATCTTGTCCAGACTGCTGAGGGTCCCATATATTATCCCCGTCAGTGGTGGTTTCTTCTGCCTGGAAAAGCTTGACTCTAATGGCATTTTAACAGTGTGTCCATCTTGGTAGTTTTGTCCTCTGCAAGTTAGAGTGGGTGATGGGGAGCTTGGAAAAAGCCACCTCTTCTAGAATTTGTGAAAACCTTAATGGTATCTCCATCCCTGTGCACTTTTCTCCTTTCTAACTAACCATCCCCACCTTCAATCCACCATATTCATTCAGGAGGGATTCTGAAAACCAAAGATATTTTTTTTCTCCTCAAGTTTTACTGAGATATAATTGACACAGTACTGTATAAGGTGTACAGCATAATGATTTGACTTACATACATCAGGAAATGATTACTACAGTAATCTTAGTAAATATCCATCATCTCATATAGATACAAAATTAAAGAAATAAAAAAAATTTTTCCTTACATTTAGAACCCTTAGGGTTTACTCACTAAAGAACTTCCATAAATAACATACAACAGTATTAATTATATTTATCATGTTGTGCATACATCCCTAGTACTTATTTGTTTTATAACTGGAAGTTTGTACTTTTTGACTGCCTTCTTCCAGTTACCCCTCTCCCCATCTCCTGCCTCTGATAACCACAAATCTGATTTCTTTTTTCTATGAGTTTGGTTTTGAAGTAAAAGTGACCTACAGCACAGTCTTATTTCCTGGTACAGAACATAGTAATTTGATATTTCTACACATTTCAAAATGATCACCACAATAAATCTAGTTATCTGTCACCAGACAAAGGTATTATATATTTATTGATTAAATTTTCCACGTTGTACATTCCATACCTGTGACACATTTATTTTATAACTGTAAGAAGTTTGTTAATCTCCCTCACCTATTTGCTCTTTTACCCCATACCCTTACATCAAATGGTAAGTATTCTTAATAACTGTATTTCTGTTTTTTCTTTTAAAAAAAATTGAAGTATAGCTGGTTTACAATAATGTTAGTTTCAGGCGTACAACAAAGTGAATCAGTGATACATATGTATTTTTTAGATTATTTTCCATTATAGGTTATTATAAGATATTGAATATAGTTCCCTGTGCTATACAAAAAATCCTTATTTATGTGTTTTATGTATAGTAGTTTGTTAATCCCATACTCCTAATTTATCCCTACCCCTGTTCCCCTTTGCTAACAATTAGTTTGATTTCTATGTCTGTGAGTCTGTTTCTCTTTTGTATATAAATTCATTTGTATTATTTTTTAGATTCCATATGTGCGTGCGTGCTAAGTCACTTCAATCATGTCCGACTTTGGACTCTATGGACTGTAGCCTGCCAGGCTCCTCTGTCCAAGGAATTCTTCAGGCAAGAATACGGAGTGGGTTGCTGTGCCCTCCAGGGGATCCTCTCAACCCAGGGATTGAACCCACATCATTTATGTCTCCTGCATTAGCAGGCAGGTTCTTTACCACTAAGTGATACCGTATAATATTTGTCCAAAGACATTTCTTAGATGTATAGACCAGCACATTCACAGCTGAACATTGTTGCCTAGAATTTGTTGAATTTCAACAACAAATGTTTGAGTGCCATGCTTAGATCTGGGATCCATTTGTATACCGGATGACCAGGGTCCCTGTGCTCATGGGGTAGTTGGACAGGGTTGGGGGCAGGGCATATAGGGATGGGGAATAAAAGGAAATAACTACATCCTTCAAGCTGCTGCTGGAAAGTGGACTCTTCCCATGGGACTCTGTTAGACCCTTTTCACCACTTCTCACTTCTCACCCACATCCTGGATGCCCAGCTGACACGGCCAAAGAGCCAGCTTTGTCAACAGAGCTTTCAGCCACAGAGCCCTGTACTCCCTCTGGCCCAAAGCCATGACTTCAAAGTCTTAACACTGCCCTTTGGCCCAGGTTGCTCTCTTGACACATAGATAATTTGACCTGAACATTGAAGTGAGGTGAAGGCAGAGGCCACTTCTTTAGGTACTTCCCTTTCTCTCTATTGCTGCCTTATATTTTCAAAGCCCAGGTTGGATCAATAAGTATTAAATGTATCACATATTTTAAACTTTTTAGTAATTTTTATTGGAATGTAGTTGCTTTGCAATGCTGTATTTGTTTCTTGCTGTACAGCAAAGTGAATCAGTTATACATATATCCACTCATTTTTAGATTTTCTTTCTATTTAGATCACCACAGAGCACTGAGTTCCCTGTGCTAAACTGTAGGCTCTCATTATTTACTTATTTTATACATTGTATCAATTATAAATATATGTCAGTCCCAATCTCCCAACTCATTTTACCCCCTCCCTCTTTGATAACCATAAGTTTCTTCTCTACATTTGTGACTCTATACATATTTTTGCTTTGCAGGCAAGTTCATCTCTACTATTTTTCTAGATTCCACATATAAATGATATTATACAATGTTTTTCTCTTTCTGACATAACTCTACTTTGTATGATAGCCTCTAGGTCTATCTACATCTCTGCAAATGTCATTTCTTTTTATGGCTGTGTAATATTCCATTATATATATATGTACCACATCTTTTTTATCCTTTCCTCTCTCTATGTACTTTTACCTTGCTTTTGTGTCCTGGCTACTGTAAATAGTCCTTCAGTGAACAGGGTGTGTGAATTCTTTAGAATTATGGTTTTCTCTAGATATATGCTTAGGAGTGGGGCTTCTGGGTCATATGGTAGTTCTATTTTTAGTTTTTTAAGGAACCTCCATACTGTTCTCCATAATTATTATACAGTTTACATTCCCACTGACAGTACAAGAGGGTTCCCTTTTCTCCACACTCTCTCCAGCGTTTCTTGTTTATAGCCTGTTTGATGATGGCCATTCTAACTGATGTGAGGTGATATCTCATTGTAGTTTTGATTTGCATTTCTCTAATAATTAGCAATGTTGAGAATATTTTCAGATGTTTGTTGGCCATTTCTATATCTTCTTTAGAGAAATGTCTATTTAGGTCTTCCACCTGTTTTTTGATTGGGTTATTTGTTTGTTTTTGATATTGAGCTGCATGAGCTATTTGTGTGTTTTGGAGATTAATCCCTTGTTAGTTGCTTCATTTACAAATATTTTCTCCCATTCTGAGAGTTGTCATTTCGTTTTGTTTAGGGTTTGCTTTGCTGTGCAAAAGCTTTTAAGCTTAGGTCCCATTTTTTAATTTTTGTTTTTATTTTCATTATTCTAAGCAGTGGATTGAAAGAGATCTTGCTGTGATTTATATCAGAGAATGTTCTGCATATATTTTCCTCTAAGAGTTTTATAGTACCTAGCCTTACATTTAGGTCTTTAATCTATTTTGTTTTTGTGTATGGTGTTAGGGAATGTTCTGATTTCATTTTTGTACATGTAACTGTCCAGTTTTTGCAGTACCACTTATTGAAGAGACTATCTTTTCTTCACTGTATATTCTTGCCTCCCTTGTCATAGAAAATGCTCAAAATTCTCCAAGCCAGGCTTCAACAGTATGTGAACCATGAACTTCCAGATGTTCAAGCTGGATTTAGAAAAGGCAGAGGAACCAGAGATCAAATTGCCAACATCCATTGGAACATTGAAAAAGCAAGAGAGTTCCAGAAAAACATCTGCCTCATTGACTATACCTTTGACTGTGTGGATCACAACAAACTGTGGAAAATTCTTCAAGAGATGGGAATACCAGACCACCTGATCTGTCTCCTGAGAAATCTGTATGCAGGTCAAGAAGCAACAGTTAGAACTAGATATGGAACAATAGACTGGTTCCAAATAGGGAAAGGAGTATCTCAAGGCTGTATATTGTCACCCTGCTTATTTAACTTATATGCAGAGTACATCATGAGAAACGCTGGACTGGAAGAAGCACAAACTGGAATCAAGATTGCCGGGAGAAATATCAATAACCTCAGATATGCAGATGACACCACCCTTATGGCAGAAAGTGAAGAGCAACTAAAGAGCCTCTTGATGAAAGAGGAGACTGAAAAAGTTGGCTTAAAACTCAACATTCAGAAAAAGATCATGGCATCTGGTCCCATCACTTCATGGCAAATAGATGTGTAAACAGTAAGAGACTATATTTTTTTTATTTTTTTGATCCAAAATCACTGCAGATGGTGACTGCAGCCATAAAATTAAGACACTTGCTCCTTGGAAGAAAAGTTATGACCAACCTAGACAGCATATTAAAAAGCAGAGGCATTACTTTGCCAACAAAGGTCCATCTAGTCAAAGGTATGGTTTTCCCAGTAGTCATGTATGGATGTGAGAGTTGGACTTTAAAAAGAAAGCTGAGTGCCAAAGAATTGATGCTTTTGAACTGTGGTGTTGGAGAAGACTCTTGAGAGTCCCTTGAACTGCAAGGAGATCCAACCAGTCCATCCTAAAGGAAATCAGTCCTGAATATTTGTTGGAAGACTGATGCTGAAGCTGAAACTCCAATATTTTGGCCACCTGATGCAAAGAATGGAGTCATTTGAAAACAGCCTGATGCTGGGAAAAATTGAAGGCAGGAGGAGAGGGGATGACAGAGGATGAGATGGTTGGATGACATCACTGACTCAATGGACATGAGTTTGAGTAAACTCCAGGACTTGGTGATGTACAGGGAGGCCTGACATGCTTCAGTCCATGGGGCTGCAAAGAGTTGGACATGACTGAGCAACTGAACTGAACTGAGGTGGTCATAGGTGCAGGTACGTGGGTTTATCGCTGGACTTCTATCTTGTTTCCTGATCTGATCTATATTTCTGGTTTTGTGCCTGTACCATACTGTTCTGATTACTGTAACTTTTCAGTATAGTCTGAAGTCAGGGTGCCTCATTCCTGCAGCTCTGTTCTTCTTTCTCAACATTGCTTTTACTATTCAGGGTCTTCTGTGTTTCCATACAAGGTGTAAAATGTTTTGTTCTAATTCTGTGAAAAATGCCCTTGGTAATCTGATCGGGATTGCACTGAATTTGTAGATTGCTTTGGGTAGTATAGTAATTTTCACAATATTGATTCTGTCAATCCAAGAACATGGTATAGCTTTCCATTTGTGTCATCTTTTATTTTTTTCATCAGTATCCTATAGTTTTGCCTCCTTGGGTATTTTATTTTTTTTGATGTGATGGTAAATGAGATTGTTTCTGTAATCTATAATTCTGGTCTTTCATTGTTAGTATATAGAATTGCAAGAAATGTTTATGTATTAATTTTGTATCTTTCAACTTTACCAGATTCACTGATGAGCTCTAGTAGTTTTCTGGCAGCATCTTTAGGATTTCTTAGGTATCGTATCAGTTTTACTTCTTTTCCAATTTGGATTCCTTTTGTTTGGAATCTTTTGGATTCCTTTTGTTTCTTTTTCTTCTCTGATAGCCATAGCTAGAACTTCCAAAACTGTGTTGAATAAAAGTGTCTAGAGTGGACATCCTTATCTTGTTCCTTACCTTAGAGGAAATACTTTCACCTTTTCACCATTGAGTTTGACGTTAGCTGTAGGTGTGTCATATGTTTATTATGTGTCGTATCCTTTATTATGTTGAGGTAGGTTCCTTCTAGGCCCACTTTCTGAAGAGTTTTTATCATAAATAGGTGGTATCACATATTTATTATTCTTTTTGGAGACTCCATTTGACTCTTTCCTCCCCTTCCTGACTTCTAGTTTCCTGCCTTATCATATCCTAGACATACAATTGATTACAGAGGATCTATTACACATCTCCATTCCTCTCCACTTGCTGCCTCTTTCTCTGATTGCCCACAGTATACAGCTTAGCAGAGAGCCAACAGTAGGTACGATTTTGCAAAATATAAGGGAAATAAGTTTTGTCCTATTACCTATGTTAATTAAAAAGCCCTTCTTAGATAATCTGAAAACTATGGCTTATATCACAACCCTCCATCATCTCTGAAGCCAGAAACTAGCACTTGGGGTCCTGTCTGATTCATTACTAAGGACGGGAGGAGAGGTGATCAGTGGCTGTCTGGATGCTGTTGATCAGTAACTGAATCTTGGTCAACATTGTCTTTTCCAGACTTGACAAAATCCAGTTGGCTTTCTCACTGCATATTCTGGTGGCATCTTAAATCAGGCAGAGTTCAATAAACTTTCTGGAAATCTGGGATTTACAGAGATTGAAATAACTCCATTAAAGCCTAGATTGTCAAGGAATCTACCCCAGCTCTGGTTCTCTTCTTCACTGAGAGTAATTTATCTTCATAATCAAAAGACTAACACGTTCAGGTAAACTGTATTCCTGTGTGGGTTTAAATCTTACTGTTCAAAAGTCATTCTTGATAGTAAAAAATAAGGATGAGGGAAATGGATTGAAAACCATTCCACAGGACCCTCTATGGAAAAGGAGTCAAAGATTATAAAACTTTAGAGGTTATGAGTTTAATGACATATAACCCAACATCTTCTTTCTGGAAAACAGCTTTTTTGAGAAGTGAGGGTCAGAAATGGGTCACAGAGCAGATATTTCATTGCTCAGGAATAATAACTCCTCTGAGTCTGGTTTTCCCTCAGCCCTGCTCTCTACCCCCTAGTTGGCTAAATCTCCTTACAGAAGTCAGGATATGCCCAGGGGACCCTGGGTCAAATAACCATGACAACAGGCTGACCAGACGTTCTCTTCCTCTCTGCCCTCCTCTAGCTGGAAAGTGTTAATAGCTTTGCTCAAGAGCAATTGGATTTGTTTCCTCCGGACGAGACATTCGGCAGCCTGGGCTCTGTGGCACTGAGACAACATCAGCTGGAGTGAGTGTGGGGCTTCCGAGACGACCTTACCTGGTTGGTTTCTGAGAAGTAAAAAAGTTGAGGGTGAGGGTCTTCTGGGAATTTTACTGAGGATGAAGAGGCCTGCAGGGAAACCCCTGAGGGAGAGGTTATTGAGGGTGAATGACCAAGAATGTAAATACTCTGCAGCCACTGGCTTTTCCAGACCACAACTGAAATGGCTGGTTTTACAAATGGCTACTTTCTTATCTGGCTGAGCAGAGGAAAGACTGGCTGCTATGCTTGATTAAAAAGAGAGAAATTAATGCAGAACTTTTTTATTAAAAAAAAAAAAAGACTAAACCTGAAACTCATTCTTTTAGTCTCTTGGACCCTCATCTAAGAGCTCCTAAACTTCATCTAAAACCTCTTATCTCTTAGAAGCTACTTTCATTTTTTGTTTCTTACCCTGAATACTTATAAGAAACTTTGGTCTCGACAAGTAGACTGCCAGGTCTCATCCTTGTAGGACTCTAAGGACTAGCCACTTGTCTGTGACATTCATCCTCCAAATGCCTTCTCTTCAGGGAACTTGAAGTCTGGGTCCCCTTGATGTCCTTGACGGATAGGGACTGACCCTGTGGATCTCAGGCTGAGGACTTTCTCATGGACCTAAAACCTTCTGCTTTGCAGCTTGAAGAGCTCCAATGGCAGTCAACAAGGGCCCCACCTTGCTGGATGGAGACCTCCCTGTAAGTAACTTGGGCTTATATGAAGCAGTAGACAACTCTGGGGGAGGGAGGAGCTGGGAGGAAGGGCTCAGGGGGCTTAGAGCAAAATATGTCTAGGTTATATTCATAATTCATTGAGCATTACATCTTCATTATTCTTGCTTTTGCAGAAGGCTGTTAGAGAATCTGAAGGGTGGCGGGGAGGGGGGAATGATGCCTATTAAAAACTGAGCACCTTGGAGAAAAAATTGGCTGGTGGGGGACAAGGAGAGGAAGGGAACTACTGTTTTCTAAAGCCTGGCACAGAAGTCCATGCTTTGTCCATCCAGGCAAAACTAAATTCTCAGGACTGAGACTGCATTCTGTAACTCCAGAGCCATCTTGGATATGTTAGTCTATGTAAATGGCACCTCTTGGAGCTACACAGCACACGTTATGTATGTGAGAAGGGATTACAGGGGCAGTGTGTCCAGTACTGTTTGTGTAGCCTGGTCTTCAGTATGACTCAGAGAGGTTTAACATGTTTAGGTGTATTGATGCCTCCTGGCAAGGCCTCTACAACTTAGGCACAGTTCAAATAATGAAACTGAAAAATTGTGAGCCTAAATAATATCCATCTTGTCCCGAGTTAGGCTTTAACTAACCTTTGCACTAGGAATCGCCATGTGTTGTATTTGATCATAGAACACAGAGAGGCATAAAATGGTCACGTGCATAATTAAGCCATCCTAACACATGGTAGTGTATTTCCATCCCAGGACCTCTCTTCCTCTTTGGCTTTGCCTAAATCAGTTCCCGAAAGCTTTGTCCAAAATGTTAAAGAAAAATTTTCTTGTTTACAGTCATAACCTTTTTCTAGTTCAAATTGTCAAACTCATCTGCAAGACCAAAACCTGAAATATTGTAGCCTACGGTCTGGTGTACATGCAAGTCTCCTACAAACAGAAGAAGCTAGGTCCTCCCCTCTGGAGAAAAACTATGTAGCAGTGCAAATTCAAAACTACAAAAAGAACCTGAACATCTGAGCCAGACTTGGGATGTTTATGTGGAGAATTCCTGATATTCCTAAGAATAGACAGAAAATACAATACCCTTCACTAGCCCCAGCAACCGAATCCCATGGACATACTGCCTTCTCCTCGCCCATCCTTTCACCAATCTTATGTTATTTTGAAGCAAATCACAAACTTGCCACTTCAGGCCTGAGTTGGAAGCCTGGCTCTGCCACTTACTAGCTGTGTGTTGTTGGGTAAGTCACTTCATATCGCTGCGTCTTTGTCTCCTCATTGGCAAAGTGCCGGTGACAATGCTGACCTCAGAGGGTTGCTGTTAGAGTTACTTGAGGTTATGTTACCGAAGCACCTCAATCAGTGCCTGGAGCATAATGTCACTGAGTAAATATTGTCTGTCTCTGCAAAATTAAAATCTGCATTTTTTTCACTCAAAGACCACTTTTTAAATTTTAACCAAAATTCCTAGGTGATCCAAAGTTTAATTATGTGCCTGCTGCCAAAGTTAGAATGCATTAATAAGAGCCCAGCATCCCAGTAATGAGAGATGATGGTCTCACTGGACCCCACACATTCAGATCACACCTGGAATGCTGTCTTTAAGCTTGAGTGCTATAAAGGCTCTGTCAAAATGTAGTGTGTGCAGAGGATGGAATTAGTAGATCAGGGCACTGAGTCGTTTATAAGCTAAGTTAGGAACTAGAGCTGTTTAGAATACAGAAGGAACTGCTAAAGGCAGAGATGCTTATCTTCAAGTGCGTGAAAGGCCAGCCAATGAATGATGAAATAGATGTGCTCCACAGGGCATCGGGTGGAGCAGTGGGTGGAGGTGGATTCCAGTTCAGCCACGCTGTCCAACGAGGGGCATAGGCCACTCTACGAGGAGTGAGATCCATTCGAGGAGAATTCCAAATGCAAGACTCCCAGAGGGATATGGGAAGCACTCTTGCTTCAGAGGCCCCTGGAGGCCTAGGATTCTATCATTCTGTCCAGTTGGCCAGGTCTAAACACCTTAGGTGCAGCCCTGTCACCTATTAGCTAACATGACTGTGCAGGCTTTAGGTGAGGCCCTGGAAATACATTGGTGAGAGTCTCCTGGGATGGAGCCAAGTACACAGGTGACCAGCACAAGCGCAGCACCATGTGTGAGTCCGGACACATCCCTGGGAGGGAGATGGTGACTTCTGATATGAGGGAGAGTCAGGAAGTTTCTCAGAAGAAACGATGCTCAAGCTGTGTCTTCTGCCAGACAGAAAGGGCTGTGGGAGGGAAGGGGAGCACCCAGGGCAGTGGGACCAGCACTGGAGGCAGGGAGGTGTGTCCCAGAAAGACCCAAAAGATGTTCAGGTGAAGCTCCCAATCCACGGTGGACTAAAGCTCTAGACAGGTGCACCGGCACACTCACTCCTGGCCATGAAGTTCAAGTTGAGTGGCTAAAGGGTGGGGTGGCCCCTGGAGGATGGAGGCTGCCTCAGGAGCTTTCCAGAGCCAGGACTGTGACCAGGAGAGCGCGGCCACCCGGCTCTTATGTTTCCTGTGAGGCCTGTAGAGGCCTCTCTATTCTGGATTCCTCCTGAGTCATCTGGACCCAGGCCAGCCCTAGTGAGCACCGAGGCTCTGAGACCGCCTCCCCAGGAGGTAGGAGAAGGAGTTGGGCTGATTTCTTTCGCTGCTTTCCTTCCATGCCAGGAGCAGGAGAATGTGCTGCAGCGGGTCCTGCAGCTGCCGGTGGTGAGCGGCACCTGTGAGTGCTTCCAGAAGACCTACGCCAGCACCAAGGAAGCCCACCCCTTGGTGGCCTCTGTATGCAATGCCTACGAGAAGGGCGTGCAGGGCGCCAGCAGCCTGGCGGCCTGGAGCATGGAGCCCGTGGTCCGCAGGCTGTCCACCCAGTGTGAGTCCTCGTGGCACTCGGAGGCTGACTGCCTGCCAGTCTTTTACCTGTCTGCCAGTCTGTCTGATACCAGCTTGTCTGTTTGCCTTTTTGTTTGTATCTGACTACCTTCCTAACTCTCTACATCCCATTACATAGTTGTTTTATTTATAGATACAGATGCTTTAGATGTAGATATATGACACTAATGGTAAAGAGACTGCCTGCCAATACAGGAGACGCAGGTTCAGTCCCTCGGTCTGGAAGATCCCCTGGAGGAGGGCATGGCAACCCACTCCAGTATTCTTGCCTGGAGAATCCCATGGCCAGAGGAGCCATGGGGTCCATGGGGTCGCAAAGAGTCGGACACGACTGAACAGACCTAGTGTGCAAGTACGTTACTAAGTGAGAGATGAGAGATAGATATAGACATAGGTCTCATCTCATCTATAATGCCTCATCTCTGATCCAGTTGGCATTTTCCTAGGATGATAATTGGCAGGAGAAGGGTGGACAGAGTTATGGGGTGGGCAGTGGGGGATGTGGGGCATACGGCAGACCAGACACACAGTTTAGCTCCAGATCCAGCAGCAGCAGAAACTGGCAGAGTCTGGCACAGAGCCAGTGGGCAGGAGGGCTGGCCTGGCAGGACTGGGGGGAGTAGAGGGAGAGGGGAAGCCCTCTGGGTCCTGCAGCTGATGCTACTGGCCCCATAACAGGCAGCAGCAGAAGAGAGCTGCCAGCCGGGGCCCTGAAGGTGGAGGACAGCTTACCAGGCCTGCCCCTGTTCAATTTGTTCTGCCTCATTTGAAAATATGGTCTCCCTGGCACAGCTCTTGACAGGACTGAGGGAAATTCCAGAAGTCTAGGACCTTCCACCATCCTGAAGAGAGTTATGGGTACCTGTGGATTTGGCATAGCAAATAGGAGAGGACAGATACAAAGAAGACCTGGGCCTGGGCCCACCTCCCTGCCTGAAAGCTCCTTAAGTAATCTCCCTGGGTCTCATTTGGCCCAATATCAGAAGTCAGCTGAGTCATCTGGGCTCTCTCTGCTGCTTGAGAATTTTGTGAAAACCTAAGATATCTGGAGAAAGAATATGTGAAAGAGAAGACGTAGGTATCCTTTGAAACTGTGATCTCCATGATCATGGGCGCAGAGCTGACGTCCTCAGTAGCCCCTGGGCCATGTCTTCCAAGAGCATTGGCATCCTCTGTCACTTGCCCCTTTCTCTTCCCTGTGACCCTCTTCCCACTGTTGACCATCTCACTCCTCAAGGTTAAAACAAAGGCTCACGGACCATCTGGCACTCTAGACCAGCCTGTCATCTCTGGACCTAAGCGGTGCCAGGCCAGCTCCCAGCAAGGTCTTCCCTTAAGGCCTGACTGCCTTTCCTGCCCCGCTGCCACTTCTGCTTTCCCCTGTTGTGTTCACCCAGCGCTCACCCAGACGGGGGTCATAGGAGGTCAAGAGACCAAGATCCGTTGGCGATTCCCATAGGTTCTGTCACTTCCTCCTGACAACCCTGCACTTGACAAACAAGGAACTTGAGGCTCAGCCAGGTTGTGACCTGCCTGAAGTCACACCGCAGATGCAGGCGCCGAGCTCTGAGAGCAGGTCTGCATGACTGCAGAGCTACCCAGAAGGGAGACATCCCGGTCTCAAGGAGTCACAGTGGATGGGGGCCAATGGTGGCAGAGGGCCTTGGGCTGCCCGGCGCTTTGGAGGTGGCAGGGCTGGGGATTTTGAGGGCTCCAAGGTGCCTTCCTCGGCACAGAGGCCCCTGCTAGGTCCTCACAGTGAAGGCAGGGCTCACCCCACCACGGCCTTTTGCTTCCAGTCGTAGCTGCCAATGAGCTGGCCTGCCGAGGCCTGGACCACCTGGAGGAAAAGATCCCCGCCCTCCAGTATCCTCCTGAAAAGGTGAGCCCTTCCCCTCTTCTCCGCACGTCCACCTTCTGTTGTCACTGCCTCTCAGTGGAAGAACAGGCATGAGCCCATGATGCAGGATGGCATGGCATATGCCTTCCCAGGCTGGTGGCCACTGCCTGCCCCTAAAACTGCATAACCGGCTTCTTCCTCTCCCTGTGGGACCAGATGAAGGCAGGCTTTCTGAAACCAGCAGGCACAGCCCAGAGGCAGACTCTGGACAGGAGCTTGGGGTGGGGGCCACTGCTTCTGATCCCCCCTCTATGAGATACCCCATGGGCCTACATCATACCATTTGGTGACTGCTGCTGCTGCTATGTCGCTTCAGTCATGTCTGACTCTGTGCAACCCCATAGACAGCAGCCCAACAGGCTCCCCCATCCCTGGGATTCTCCAGGCAAGAGGACTGGAGTGGGGTGCCATCGCCTTCTCCCATTTGGTGACTACAGATGCCTAAGATCATGGGTCACACTCAACCAGATCTCAGGATTGCAGTCCCATGTCTTCACAATCCAACACCTTATGAACCATGAGACTGAAAAAGTCGTTTCACCTGGATACCTATTCATTGGGTATTTGCTGTGGTAAGGGCCAGGTCTGGTGCTTTAGGGGAATACATTTCACTCTCAGACCTCATCCATCTCACTGATAAAGTACCACTCATCTCACATTTACTGAGTGAGCCCTATCCTATGCCAGGAGTCATGACACGTGATTTATAGAGTCCTCTCCTTTAATCCTCTTTCCCCCTGGTGGCTCAGATGGTAAAGAATCTGCCTGTAATACAGGAGACCCAGGTTTGATCCCTGGGTCGGCAAGACCCCCTGGAGGAGGGAATGGCACCCCACCCCAGTGTTCCTGCCTGGCGGATCCCACGGACAGAGGAGCCTGGCAGGCTACAGTCCATGGGGTCACAAAGAATCGGACACAACCGAGCAACTAACACTTTCAACCTTCTGGGATGGGGTGGTATCCCCATTTGACAGAGAAAATTAGTGACTTCCTCCTGACCACACAGCCTGAAGTGGAGGACACAGGAGAGCAGGGCTGTTCAGCTCTGAGGCCTTGCTCTTCACTTATTTTTCTAGATAAAGGGCAATGCCTTTGTCATAAAGAAGCTCCCAAGTCAAAGGAGTTGTTGTTCAGTAGCTCAGTTGTGTCTGACTCTTTGAGACCCATGGACTGTAGCACACCAGGCTTCCCTGTCTTCACTTTCTCCTGGAGTTTTCTCAAACTCATGTCCATGAGTTTGGCATGAGTCATTGATGCCATCCAACCATCTCATCCTCTGTCGTCCCCTTCTCCTCCTGCCTTCAATCTTTCCCAGCATCAGGGTCTTTTCCAATGAGTTGGTTCTTTGCATCAGGTGGCCAAAGTAGTGGAGCTTTAGCGTCAGCACCTGTCCTTCCAAGGAATATTCAGGAACCCAAGGAACAGTATTAAAAAGCAAAAAGTCAAAGGAGAGAAAGACATTACTTTAGTGCAGAACCTGTGTGAAGGCCAGCCACATCCGTACGATCACCTAAGCACAGATGGGAATGTAAGAAGTGCTCTGAGGACAGAAGAGACTGTGGAGGAGGTGCATGGAGATGAGGACAAGTGTTATCAAGAAGGTGGTCACTGGGGGTGATTCTTGAAGGATGATTAGCATCTCAACAGGCAGAAATGGGGTGCAGAGAAGCCAGGAGATCTAAGTGGTTGGCGCAGAAAGGACTGGAGCCCTTTCCCTTTAAAGTTCAGCTTAATCAAGGTGCCCCAATACTGGCGCCAGTCCCCTGGGCCTTTAAATGAGACTTTCCTGAAGCGGGATGTAGGCCCTGCCAGAGCCTCATGCCTGACTCCCCATCCTTGCTTTCACCAGATCGCCTCTGAGCTGAAGGACACCATCTCCACCCGCCTTCGCAGCGCCAGGAACAGCATCAGTGTGCCCATTGCCAGCACTTCAGACAAAATCCTAGGGGCCGCTCTGGCCGGCTGTGAGCTCGCCTGGGGGATGGCGAGAGACACTGCCGAGTATGCTGCCAACACCCGAGCTGGCCGGCTGGCCTCTGGAGGGGCCGACTTGGCCTTGGGTGGTGTCGAGAAGATGGTAGAGTTCCTCCTCCCTCCAGCCAACGAAGAGTCAGGTATCTGCCATTGTGGGGGTTGCTGGAAAGGGAGATCCCCACCCCCACCCTTGTCCTGCTGCTTGTGGATTAGGAAGAGGCAGCCAGGGCTCATCTAGCCAGTGCTCTCCCTGGTGGCTCAGAGGTTAAAGAATCTGCCTGCAATGCAGGAGACACAGGTTCTATTCCTGGGTTGGGAAGATCCCCTGGAGGAGGGCATGGCAACCCACGACAGTATTCTTGCTTGGAGAATCCCATGTACAGAGGAGCCTGGCTGGGTATACTCCTTAGGGTCACAAAGAGTCGGACACGACCGAAGCGACTGAGCACACAGCCACTGCTGTGGAGCAAGGAAGGCCCAGCAAGATTTCCAGAGGGCTCCATTTTCATTTGGCCCCTCTCCCCATTTTTAAGTGGAGAAAGTGACTTCCCCAAATCTCCAGTGAGCTTGTGTTGGAGTAGGGTGATCCCTTTCCAACTCTAGACACAACCCAGCTTTGTCCAGCCCCTCTCTGATCTGCTTTCCTCTCCTTCCCGCCCCCACCTGCAACTCCCACCTAGCCGCTGCCCCAGGACTCCAGGATGCCCAGAAACCTCCCAAGGCCAAGCCGAGCCTCGTGAGCAGGGTTGGGGCCCTGGCCAACACTCTCTCTAGACACACCTTCCAGACCACAGCCCGGGCACTGAAACAGGGCCATGCCTTGGCCATGTGGATCCCAGGTGTGGCACCTCTGGTGAGTATCTGCCCTGAGTTGCCATGGCCTGGGAACCCTGTGGACCTCCTGGTCCCTCCCATCCCCTATCCAACTTCACCTCCTGTCCTGAGAACCTCCTGTCTTCCAGCCAGGAGTCGGGGGTGGAACATTAGGTCTAAGGATAAGAGACCTTAGAAGGGGTGGAGGGCTAACCCTCTAGGATGCAAGGGGAGAAGAGGGCAGGCCTGCTTGTTAGGGTCATCCTGCCCCGCCCTTCTGTCTCTCCCACTCTCCCTCTAGGTTCTACTCTATCCCCAACCTTCTTGGGAGAAAGCAGAGACCTCCCCCCACCCATCTTCTCTGTAGGCACTTGGGAGTGTCACCCCTGAATAAGCAAGGTGCAAGGCACCAAACCCCTCCTCTGGGGCAGAGAGCCCTAGCTGGGCCATATCCCTGACTGCCCCCAGGCTTCTGGTTTCCCTTCTAGAGGCTTCTAATTGGCATCCCACTGCACCTCTGATAGAGTTGTCTTTTCTAGCCCCAGATAGGGCTTATTCCCCCCAACACCACACACTCTGTGTATTTTAGCAGGGATAGCCTGGATTTTTCTCACAGGAACTTTAATAAGAAACTAAGCCCCCTGCCCCAACTAAAAAAGGAAATAAAAATGTTACAGCATAAAGGTCAGTATACTAGATAACCACTTTTCAGCCATCATGAGGGTGGCACTTTTAAAAGCACTGTCAAACCTGGCTCATTCATTCAAGCAAATGTTTGCTGAGAGCCCACCACATGCCTGGTCCTGTAGGGAACTACAGTCCCCTGCACTGGGGGTCACTTCCCCACGGGGGCTAGGCTAACTCCTGCGCCCTAGCCTAGCCCATAGCGGATGGAGGCCACTCTATGGCGCAACCTCAGATACCACCATTTACATAGAAAATAATGGTGTCCCCTAAGGTTGTATAACAAGGAGACTCTGTTTGTGGGGCCCCCTAGGGGTTTGAAATGAGCTGGGCTGTGCCTCAGCGGACACCTGCCCACCTGCCCAGGTCAGTTTCCTCCCATGGGACCCTCTGGCCCACTTGATTTTTTTCACTTTTTAAAGAACGACAAGGAGTACCTCTGAAAGCTAAACATACACATTATCTATGACTCAGCAACTCTACCCAACAGAGAGGAGAGCTTATATCCCCCAAAGACATGTTGGAAATGTTACTATCAGCTTTATCCTTAGCTAAGAAATGGGAACAACACAAATGTCCATCAGCGGTAGAATAGGTAAATTTTGGTATATTTATTCAGTGGAGTGTGACACAGAAATGAAGAAGGAGAAACTACTCAGTAATGTGGGTGAATCTTACAACATAACCATTGAACAAAAGCTATGCATGAAAGAAAACACGTGTGAGCCCATTCACAAATGGGCAGAATTAATGCTTGGTGATAGAGGCCAGTATGTGGTCCCCTTAGCCAGTACTGACTGGGTGAGGGGCACAGAGTTTTCTGGGGTATTGAAAATGGTCTCTGTCTTGATCTGTGCTGGTCACACTTGCATGTGTTTCTAAAAATTCCCAGAGCTGTACACTAAAGCCGTGAGCACCTCAGTGGGTGTAAGTTATCAGTCCATAAAAAGTTGGAACAGTCCGCTGGGGCCAGGACCTGCTTGCCTCTCCCTACCCTGACCCTGGGGATGCCGGGCTTTGCCTGCTGGGGCTGCCTGGCCTCTGGCAGGGGCGGTTAAGCCAGCGGACCGCCGCCTTCCCGCCCTCAGAGCAGCCTGGCCCAGTGGGGCACATCGGCGGCCATGCAGGTGGTGTCGCGGCGGCGGAGCGAGGTGCGGGTGCCCTGGCTGCACAGCCTCACGGCCACCCAGGAGGAGGACCACGAGGAGCACACGGACACTGACGGGGAGGAGACCGGGGAGGAGGAGGACTCAGAGACCGAGGAGAGCAAGCTCAGCGAGGTGAGGGGAGAGTGCCAGCCGAGGGGGCCCCCTGAGGGGGTGAGGAGCAGAGGCACAGGGTGACACAAGGGTCTCTGCCCCCAGGCCCAGGGACGTGCACGTGGGTGCAGCACTCTTCCCGCCACCCCTGAGCACCCAGAGAATAGTTCTCTCAGCAGATCCTCACAACAACCCCATAAAATAGGACAGAGACTGTCATCCCCATTTTGCAGATGAAGAAACTGAGGTTCAGAGCACAGAAGTGACCTGCCCAAGAGCCAGGCCTGTAGTTTCTTTTTTTTTTTTCCGATTTAGTGTCCAGATTCTTTTGCCTCTAGCTCCGGGGCTGGTGAGGAGGGGACGGGTCAGGGGAGTTGCTGTGGAGCCACTGACCCTGCTCTGGTCACCAGGGGGCAGCCTTGCCAGGCTCACAGGGCCTCCTGGGCAGCGTGGCACACACCCTGCAGAAGGCCCTCCAGAGCACCGTCTCAGTCGTGATGTGGGCACCGGCGGCTGTGCTGGGCACGGCGGGGAGGATGCTGCACCTCACGCCAGCCCAGGCCACCTCCTCAACCAAGGGCAGGGCCATGTCCCTGTCCGACGCCCTGAAGGGTGTTACTGACAACGTGGTGGACACAGTGGTGAACTACGTGCCGGTGAGCGCCCCCCACCCTTCTGGCTAATGCCCACCCCACCAAAAAAGCAGATTAGACTGAAGGGGCGACAGCGGCTCTCCCTTACACAGTCTCTGATCCTCGGTGCCCCAAAAACATTCTGACATACTGTGGCTTTGACTGGGGGCCTTTGCAGCCCCTAGAATATAGAGACTGGTGTCCTTGGCCTGATACCTTCCCCCACATCCATCCTTCCTACCTGCTGCTGGAGAGGTCACCAGTCATCCATCTGGGGCCCCCACTGGATCAGCCCTCACCCCTCAGCTCCCAACCGAGGGGCCTGGCAGGTTTGCATGCTGCTCCCTGGGGAAGTGTTGGAGGGAGGCTTCCAGGACCCCTTGGGGGGTGGGCTGTGTTCCAGGGGACAGAAGCTGCCCGCATCCCAATTCCAATACCTGTTCCCAGCAGGAAAACCCCAGGGGGTGTCTACTATCACTTTGGGGGTCCCTGGGTCCCTTCCCAGAGCAAGTTAACAGGTCATGCAGGCACTAGAGAGCAGGTCAGAGCAGGAGGCCCCTTCAAGCTAAGGGTGAGAGGGCTGGGAGGGTAGGGGTGGGGAATGGGTTACTAGTCACTCATTCTCACCAAGAGACTTAAACAGGGGTCTTGGCAGAGAGCTCCCTTCACTTTGGACCCAAAATGGAGCCAGATGTGGGTGCTCTGACCCAGGCAGGGACTGTCTTAGCTGTCCTTAGCTCACGGAATTGGGCCAAGGAAGAGTCAGGAAAGCCCCTGACCTCCCACTGAGGGACCTCTGAGGGGGACCCCAGGGTCCGGAAACTAGAGGGTGGCTGCGTGCCTTGCCTTGTGGGTCCGCACTTGCAGGCCCGGCAGGGGTGGCCGTCCTCAGCAGGTTCCCCTGCATCTTCCATCCCCGTCCCACCCCAGCCTGTGCTCTCCGGATCGCGCGTGACCGCCGGGCCGCAGACAAGGCGGCGGTGGGAGGTGCAGGGACAAGGGCCAAGCCGAGGGCCCTAACGTGGCTGCCGGGCCCTCAGCTCCCCAGGCTGTCGCTGATGGAACCCGAGAGCGAATTCCGGGACATCGACAACCCTCCAGCCGAGGCCGAGCGCCGGGAGGCGGAACGCAGAGGGTCCGGGGCACCGCCCGCTTGCCCAGAGCCCGCCCCGCGCCCTGCGCCTCCCCGCGGCAGCCTGCGGAGCGCTCGGGGCCTGGGCGCGGAGGAACGCGTGGACGCAACCGCCTTGCCGCGCGCCGCCTTCCCGGCCGTGCCCCGCGAGAAGCCCACGCGCCGGGTCAGCGACAGCTTCTTCCGGCCCAGCGTCATGGAGCCCATCCTGGGCCGAGCGCAGTACAGCCAGCTGCGCAAGAAGAGCTGAGCCGCCTACCTACCGCCCTCCCGGCCCGGCGCTTTTCCCCCACCCCGGGCCGGGCCGCTGTCGCGAGCAGACAGACAGAACCTACGAAGAAGTGAGCGTTGGCTTCCTCAAAGTAGTCCCGTTGGGTCCCGAGCCTCCTTCCAAGGATGCTGCCAAGGCACACATCTTTTGAGCATCCTCTTTGGGCTTAGCTATCAGAACCCATTTTTGAGAAACATCAGAGTAGCAGTCTGCTTTGATTCTAGGCCTTGGTTTTTTTTATTATTTTTTTTTTTTACCACAAGATTAATTGCCTAACTTATCTCTCACTTCTTTCACCAAATTTGTGGCCCGCTGACATTGAACTGTTTCCAATATTTATATCCATCCTCTGTAGACAAATATTTGCTACCAGCGAGTAACGTGTCACCACGCCAAGGGTTCAAGCAGGCGATCCTGACACATGTTCAAGCCCCGAATGCAGAGATTCCTGTGAGTACACAGGCTCTCAGCTGACTCCTTTGAAGGGAACAGCGTGCGTAAGTCGCTTCAGTCGTGTCTGACTCTTCGGGACCCCATAGTCTGTAGCCCGCTAGGCTCCTCTGTCCATGTGATTCTCCAGGCAAGAATACTGGAGTGGGTTGCCATGCCCTCTCCTCCAGGGGAATCTTCCGGACCCAGGATTGAACCAGTGTCCCTTATGTCTCCTGCATTGGCAAGCGGGTTCTTTACCACTAGTGCCACCTGGGATACATATTAGCATCATTTTCTGAGAACCCTGCCCTCTTCACAGGCTGAGTCCTCGCCTGCGCTCTGTAGCGCCACCTTTCTGTTCCCGGCTACATTGCCATTTGCACCGTTCCAGTTTTACACCTAAGTTCACTCTTTCTTCCACGTTTTGAGTGCTGGCGCCCCCAGTCCTAGGAGACAATAGAGAACGTTAGTTATATAAACAATATATATATAGAATCCATGGGGCGTCCCTTGGTGGCTCAGCGATAAGGAATCCACCTGCAATGCAGGAGATACAGGTTTGGTCCTTGGTTGGGAAATCCCTTAGAGTAGGAAATGGCAACCCACTCCAGTATTCTTGCTTGGGAATCCCTTAGACAGAGGAGCCTGGTGGGCTACAGTCCATGGGGTCGCAAACAGTCAGACATGACTGAGGGACTGAACAACAACAGCATAGACCCTATAGCCACAGTTCATTCCAAACCCATTTTTGAAAACGTTAACATTTGGTACCTTTAGAAATGCATACATATAATTTAAAATTCAAACATTGCAAAAGGGTGTGTGCTTTCCTCCCTGCATTCCCTGGTTCCCCTTTCCCAGAGCAGTCTTGGCAGCAGTCTTGTGTACCCTTTCCACTACAGACTGAGGGCGCACAAGCACACATGTGCACCCTCCCCACTCTTCATACAAGCTGTGGGGTGTTATACTCACTGCTTTTTCACTCAGCAGTACATCTTAGAAGTATTTTGTAAGCAGTATCATAAATCCTCCTTGCTGTTTTTAACAGCCACATAGTAAGTGCTTCATAATATAGACATGCTATATTTGATTAAACCAGTTCCTTAATCATGAACTTTTCTGTTATTTCCAGTTGTTGTTTTTTTTTTTTGCTCCCAGGAACAGGGCTGCAATAAATATATTTATACAACAATGTTTCATGTAGATGTGTGCCTATATCTATAGGGTACATTTATAACTCAAAACCATGACATGTTGAGTGAAAGCACATTCACTTAAAGATATTGATAGGTGGTACAGTGGATAAGAATCTGCCTGCCAACGCAGGGGACATGGGTTCGATTTCCGGTGCGGGAAGATCCCACATGCCGTGGGATGTGGGCCATGTGTGTGGCACATGGACTTAGTCCAACAAGTTCATGTGCCACAATTACTGAGCTCGTGCCCTAAACCCCTGCCGCCCAAGTGCTGCGACTACTGAAGCCTGTGCCCCTAGAGCCCCTGCTTCACAACAAGAGAAGCCACCACAGTGAGGACCCCAAGCACTCAAGAAAGAGTAGCCCCCTCACCGCAACTAGAGAAAGCCTGTGCGGCAAAAGACCCAAAACAACCAAAAATAAATAAATTCTCAATAAGAGAAAATACTGATAGATAATGCCAAATAGCTTTCCAAACTTAACTCGGTTTTCCTTGTTATTGTCATCTGCACCTGCACAGGTAATTCTGATATTTCTGTCCATCCTTTTTGACATCTGTATACACGCGCTCATCCCCTCACCCATGAGTGCCCTCTTGGCCTCCACTCTGTCACACACCTAGAGTCCAGCTCCCTGACTCTCCCTGACACTGACTCTAGACCCTAGCAGATCTTTGGTGTAATGAGTCATTGGCCTTGATCCATGGTTTTGGAACCTGGGGATGTCCAGAATGAGAAAAGGGGAGTGTTGATGGACATACACAGGTGGACATGGTCAGAACCTTGAATTAGCTTTGGGATCAAGCTCACCCACCTCAACCCCCACCTCACCCTCTCCCCCTACCTCACGCTCACAATCCACACCACACTCAGCAGTTTCCTGGGTCCAGCCTAGCTCTGGCAGGGCCCCCATGGGCAGCTTTTGGAGACCTGGCCTCAGGCCTGGTGGTATAAATAGAAACACCCAGTTATCCTGGGCATCACCTGCCTGCGCCGCCTTCTTCCTGGAGTTCCGGAATCCACACTCCTAACTGTCTGTTCCTCCATAGCCCTGGGGCCCCTCCTGCCAGGACAGCCATAGAAGTCAACACACCCACTGGCCAGACCCAGACCTCTCACCCTGTCCTGGATCCCAACCAGGGTGCTGGGAACCAGCATATGGCACAGGCCCAGGAGGTAAACAACTTGTCCCCAAAATTCTGGTTTTATCATTAAACTGATAGCAAAGTGCTCTGAGCCTGGCCCTCAGTCTTTCTGATTACTTTCTGGTGAGAAATAAGAAATGAAGCATCTCCTCTAAATGACAGAAATTTGCTTCGTTGGCTCCAGGCTGGATTGTGGGGCTTTTCTCCTTAGAGACATCAGTTTGGCTGGCCTTCCTGCTCATGTGGGTGTGACGGCTCACCCACATTCTGGACCTCAGGAGGACCTCCCCCTCACGCTGGGATGCCAAGGTCCCTCTCCAGAGAAATACATTGTTCCCTCTCTTCTGTTGCAGCTCACAAAATGCACCTCCAACTGAATCACAGTTTTGGAGATGGAAAAACAGCCGTTACACTTAATAACATACCTTTATCATGCTTTTTTTTTGTCTGTGTTGGGTCTTCCTTGTGGCTCTCGGGCTTCTCATTGCAGTGGTGTCTCTTGCTGCAGAGCACAGGCTCTAGGGCGCACGTGCTTAGTTGCTTCCCAGCATGTGGGATCTTCCCAGACCAGAGATCGAATGCATGTGCATCGAACGCAGGCAGAGGATTCTTAACCACTGGACTACCAGGGAAGTCCTACAACTTGGGTTTTAATGTTCATTGTATCAAGCATGCTGCTGCTGCTGCTAAGTCGCTTCAGTCGTGTCCGACTCTGTGAGACCCCATAGACGGCAGCCCACCAGGCTCCCCCGTCCCTGGGATTCTCCAGGCAAGAACACTGGAGTGGGTTGCCATTACCTTCTCCAATGCATGAAAGTGAAAAGTCAAAGTGAAGTCGCTCAGTCGTGTCTCACTCCTAGCGACACCATGGACTGCAGCCCACTAGGCCCCTCCGTACATGGGATTTTCCAGGCAAGAGTACTGGAGTGGGTTGCCATTGCCTTTTCCTAAACATTGAAACTTGGTGGTATATTGGAGAAGACAAGAGTCAAATATGGCTTGAGTGATGGGGTGGATGGTGTGGGGCATGCTGGAAGAGATGTCTGAGGGCAGTGTCCTGGACAGCTCCTGCTCAGGAATGTGCAGGATGAGCCCCCTCTGCAGGAATTCCACTGACTTTTCACCCACAGAATTGCCTCCCCAACTGCAGAGGCTGGCTAAGAACTCTGTGGCAACCCCACCTCCCACTAGCCTCTTCTAGGGCCAGTTGTCAAGCCAGGAACCCAAGGCTGGGTGGCAGTGTGGTCCACCAGTGGATCCCATGCCCATTCCAAACTGGGCACTTATGAGCCAGAACTGTGGGGCCAGGATTTCTCAGGCCGTCCTGCTCTCTGCCCAGCTTGCTAGAAGGCCTGAACAGGAGCTCCCCAGTGCTTTCATCCATCCACCCTAGGTCACCCTAGCTCTGGGGCAGAGAAGGGGCCCAGCGATGACTTCCTGGTGTGAGTGCCCAAGGAGCAGCCAGGGCCTCTGCCACACCATCCCACTCCCGAATATCTCAGAGGGGATAAGTCCTTCTCGGCTTTAGAAGAGGTAGTGAAATCAGACGAAAACAAGGCTGGAGGCTTCCTGGGCTCTAGGAAGGGAGAGCTTTGCTGAGCTTTGACGGGGCGTGGGGAGGGCTGCGATAGAAAGGAAGGGGGAATGTCTCTGCGCCTGAATGAACAATCGAACTACAGTAGTTGATTTTTAGTTAGTGTTAGTCGCTTAGTCGTGTCCGATTCTTTGCGACCCCATTATCTGTAACCCGCCAGGCTCCTCTGTCCACGGGATTTCCTAGGCAAGAATACTGGAGTGGGTTGCCATTTCCTTCTGCAGGAATTGATTTTTAGGCTACTGTTAACCGGAGTCTCAGGGTTAGCAAATGCTCGTGGAACGAAACTGTCTCCTAGTTAGTATTCATTTACCACTTGTTACAACTTGCATCATAAACCTGGATGCTCCGCTCCACCAGCTGGTGGGTTTTTCCAGCTCGGAAAATTCGGGCGGCCTTGTTGGTTGCTGTGTCCCCAGCTTTCAGCGAGTAGATACTATCAGCGCGCAGCGCTCGCGATTCGGGGCGGTGCTGGGGGTCGCGGGGCCGGTGGTCCAGCCGTTCAGCCCAGGCCACGCCCAATTCCCCGCCCCTCCGCCCCCGCTCCGCCCAGTCTGCGGACAGACTCCCCGGCGCCGCGCAGCCCGCGCCTCCGCCCCGGAGCTCCCAGGCGGGAGGAGTTGCGGATGAGGGGCGGGATGTTTTGGTGGGCGGGGGTCCCAGTGACGGCATCCGACCGCGCCGCGCTGGGGCTCAGAGCCTCAGTGCCCCGCAGGGGGACGACGCGCGCACCCTAGCAGGTGGGTGTGGGCCGGGGAGGGGTGGAGGTGGGTGGGAGGGAGGGGGCGTGGGCTCGTCCCTTCCCTGTGCAGGCCTGGGTTGGGTGGCACTGGGCGTCGGCACCCTGGGGACCCTTGACCGAGCACGAGGACCACTCCCTCCCTCCCCATCTTTGCTAACGTCCTTCAGGCCCCTCCGAGTGGACCGGAGACTCCCCTTCCTTAAGTCGGGGCCTGAGGCCGGCATTCCGGGCCTGGCCAGGAGGAGCGAGCACCCACGCTGCGAGAGTCGGGTTCGCCTTTGTAATCACTTTTCCCACTTTCCCGGAGCTCCTGTCCTGTGCCCGGCGCCTCCGACTCCGGAACCCCCGATGTGGGCCGGGCGCCTTCGGTGCGCAGAGCACTGGGCCCCGAGTCCGGGCGCGGAGAAGCCGGGACCGCGGGGCTGGAAAAGCTGTGACTGAGGGATGCTCGAAGGCGCCTGTAGTATTGCGTGGCAGTTACCGCTGCGGCCCCAGGGCCGGACACCCAGCTGGGACTGATGATTGAACGACCGAGCGAACGATTACAGGTGCTGAGAGAAGTAGTGAAAAATAAAGAGCTGTGACCCTCGGGGTGGGGGCGACGAGTGGGGATGGGGAAAGTTCCCTGGATGTAAACTACTCATCAGCTACTCAGCGTCGGACCTTGTGCTGGGTGCTGGAGATACACCATGAAGGGGACAGGCGGGCCTCTGCCTCCCAGCCCCCAGTTTGGGAGGTGAGGGGAGACCAGTGGATAATCCGGCTTTTGCAAGGTAAGGGAGTGGTCAGTGGCTGATGGGAGAACTAAAGCGGTGGGTGTGGGTGGATGAGTGGTGGGGGCCACAGAGCAGACGCCCCTCTTTGGAGGGGAGGGCGCTCCCTGGAGGTGGCCCTGGTAACAGCTGAGTGTGCTGCAGGCAGAGAAAGGTGAGGAAATGTGGGGTCTTAGGGGGTAAGTCATCAAGGTAGGCAGGGTCCATTAAAAGTTTTTCCTGTTAAGGTTTTGAATCTAGAGCATTAGGGAGCCCCTTTCGCCTCTTTTGGGGGCAGTTTAAGCAGGAGAGTGGTGTGGTCACATTTGCATTTTTGAAAGATGCCCCTGGTTGTCACATAGGAAGGTGCAGGGAGGCTGAAGCCAGTGAAGAGGTTGGTAAATACTCTGCCCAGTGGGCGGGATCCGGGCTTGGGTAATAGGATGGAGAGAAGCGGATATACTTGATATTTAGGAGATGGAATTGGCAGTATCTGGTGGTGGGGGCTTGGCCTCAAAGGATGTGCTGACTCTCTTTAAGATGGGGGAGCGGGGAATGTGAGGTGACAAAGGCAGTCAGTTCAGTCACTCACTCGTGTCTGACTCTTTGCAACCCCATGGACTGCAGCACACCAGCCTTCCCTGTCCTTCACTAACTCCCAAAACTTACTCAAACTCACATCCATTGAGTCAGTGATGCCATCCAACCATCTCATCCTCTGTCGTCCCCTTCTCCTCCTGCCTTCAATCTTTCCCAGCATCAGGGTCTTTTCAAATGAGTCAGTTCTTTGCATCAGATGGCCAAAGTATTGGAGTTTCAGCTTCAGCATCAGTGCTTCCAATGAATATTCAGGACTGATTTCCTTTAGGATTGACTGGTTGGGTCTCCCTGCAGTCCAAGGGACTCTCAAGTCTTCTCCAACACTACAGTTCAAAAGCATCAATTCTTTGGCACTCAGTTTTTTTTATAGTCCAACTCTCACATCCATACATGACCACTGGAAAAACCATAGCTTTGACTAGGCAGAGCTTTGTTGGCAAAGTAATATCTCTGCTTTTTAATATGCTGTCTAGGTTGGTCATAGCTTTTCTTCCAAGGAGCAAGTGTCTTTTAATTTCATGGCTACAGTCACCATCTGCAGTGATTTTGGATCCCAAGAAAATAACTTCTCTCACTGTTTCCACTGTTTCCCCATCTATTTGCCATGAGGTGATGGGACCGGATGCCATGATCTTAGTTTTCTGAATGCTGAGTTTTACGAAGGCAGAGACTATGGGTGGGTGTTGGGAAAAGAGATCCTTGTACAGTGCTGCTTGTGTGTGTGTCTTCCAGGAGATGGGGTCCCAGCAAGAACACAGATGCCTTTGGGTGTCGAGTGGAGGAGTTAGGGCCTCATTTTGTCAGTGATGGGAGCCGTGAAATGCTACCGTGTAGGATTCTGTTGTGGCTCTTGCAGCATCTGGGCATCAGGTTGGGGCACAGAGGATGTTTTGAATTTTGACCACTTCCCTTTTAATCCCTCCAAGGTCAGGAGCTGCAGGAACTGGCTCCAGGTCACCTGCAAGGTGAGTCCAGGTGCTGATGGCCGGGGCCTCTTCCTCTCTCTGCAGGGCCGGGAGCAGCAGTCTCTCAACATGGGGCTGGAGGCCCAGAGGTTGCCAGGGGCCGAGGAGGCCCCCGTGAGGGTGGCCCTTCGAGTGCGCCCACTCCTGCGCAAGGAGCTGCTGCACGGGCACCAGAGCTGCCTGACGGTGGAGCCGGGGCGCAGCCGGGTCACCCTGGGCCGAGACCGCCACTTTGGCTTCCACGTGGTGCTGGATGAGGACGCCGGGCAGGAGGCTGTGTACCAGGCTTGTGTACAGCCCCTTCTCGAGGCTTTCTTTGAAGGCTTCAATGTCACCGTCTTTGCCTACGGTCAGACGGGCTCCGGGAAGACGTACACCATGGGGGAGGCCAGTGTGGGTGAGTGACCTGGCTTGAGACCTCCTGCCTTCATTGAGGGGCCTCAGACATCTCCTGAATTTCTGCCTCTGCCATTTCCTGTTGAAGATGAGGAGGCTGGAGGAGGGTGGGCGGGTTTCCTAACTCCATCTGCAGGCCAGGGTAGGATCAGCTGTGTCACTGGGCTGGGTCGGGCAGGAAGAAGAGTCCTCCGAGGTGAGCGGCCCTCTCAAGTCCATAGAGATGGGATCATACTGTCTGGTTCTGGAGACCTCACTGGGAGGAAGGGCATGGGAAGTTGTCTTGTCTCTAGAGGTTGTCAGGATCGTTGTCAAGGGTCAGGATGGCTGGAAGGGAGACTGTCCTGGAAGAGACATGCTCCAGGGGCTGCATAGCAGGGAAGCGGGCTGGTTCCATGAGGCTCTGGAACAGAGTTTTGCAAGAGATGCTTTGGGCCAATTGAAGGCGTTGCCCACTTCTAAGGACCATGATTTGAAAAGTGTACATGTTTGTTGTAGAAAATTAGGGAAATACAGAAAAGCACATCCACAAAAGAAAACTTATTTGATAACTGCCTTTCCCTGGTAGCTTAGATGGTAAAGAATCTGCCTGTAATGCAGGAGACCCAGGTTTGATCCCTGGGTTGAGAAGATCCCCTGGAGAAGGGGATAGCTACCCACTCCAGTATTCTTGCCTGGAGAATTCCATGGACAGTGGAGCCTGGTGGGCTGCAGTCTGCAGGGTCGCAAAGAGCGACACAACTGAGGGACTAACACTTCCACACTTTCTGATAATTGCCTTTCACTCACCCTGTTAGCATTCAGTTTTTCCTGGTGAAAATTTTTATACTTAAAAAAATATGGTACCAATGTACCATTCTTTTGTATCCTGTTTTATTTTCTTAACAGTATATTAATATCATGAACATTTCTCTATATCACTAATTATTATTCAAGCAAAAACTTTAATGGCTGCTTAGCGTGCCATTGTGAATATAAGGTAATTTATTTAATCAGACCCCTTCTTGGATGTTGCAATGGACACTGAGGGTGTTTTGTTTTTTTTTAAGTTATGAGGAAGAGTATGTTCTGAACATCCTTTTATTACTTCCTTGGCATAAATTTAGGGGCTTCTTTAGATAACTGAGCATAGACTATGATAATGAGTCCCCAGGAGTCATCAAACAAAGGTTATCTGACTGTCTGGCAGGGATGTAGTGGAGATGCTTACACCATGAAAGTGGTTGGTTGAACCTTGAGAGGTTGCTTCCAACTCTGAAATTCTGCCTGAGCACCCTGGAGCCTGGCCTGGCTGCCCAGCCTGTAAGGCTTCTGCCTCTACCTTCTCCACACTGGAGCCCCATCCGCCAGCTTCTGGCAGGAGCCTCTGGGCCTCGTGGGCGCTATGCCCAGCTGAAAGCACCATGGCAGGTGGCCCTGCGGTGTCTCCCCAGCCTCCCTTCACGAGGACGAGCAGGGCATCATCCCACGGGCCATGGCCGAGGCCTTCAAGCTGATTGATGAGAATGACCTGTTGGACTGTCTGGTGCACGTGTCCTACCTGGAAGTGTACAAGGAGGAGTTCCGAGACCTGCTGGAGGTGGGCACCGCCAGCCGGGACATCCAGCTCCGGGAGGACGATCGTGGGAATGTTGGTAAGAGGCTCCTGGGTCCTCTGGTTGGGAGTGGGGAACCTGGCTTGGGGAGGCTTCACCTGCTTAGGGTGGATACCCTGTCTGGAGGAGGGGTAACTCCTAACTAGGAAACTCAAGCTCTGGGAAGTTTTGCTTTCATTTCCCTGTCTCT
This sequence comes from Bos indicus, assembly GCF_029378745.1. Classification (NCBI taxonomy): domain Eukaryota; kingdom Metazoa; phylum Chordata; class Mammalia; order Artiodactyla; family Bovidae; genus Bos; species Bos indicus. The sequence continues at coordinate 21,352,459 of NC_091780.1, read as the reverse complement.
GCTGAGTTCAGTACACACTGGTGTACCCAGAGTGAGTTCAGTACACACTGGTGTACCCAGAGTGAGAGTCACTGAGGTGGGCATGGGAGAAGCTGAAAAAAGTGAAAGTGTTAGTTGCTAAGTCATGTCCGACACTTTGCAACCCCATGGACTGTAGCCCGCCAGGCTCCTCTGTCCATGGGATTCTCCAGGCAAGAATACTGGGGTGGGTTTGCTGTGTCTTCCTCCAGGGGATCTTCCCAACCCAGGGATTGAACCCTGGTCTCCTGCATTGAAGGCAGATTCTTTACCAGCTGAGCTACCAGGGAAGCTGGAGCCCCTTAAATCCCCAAGCAGGATGGGCAGGACCCCCTGGGCATGCCGAAGGGGCCCCTGAATCAGGAAGAGCTTAGAGGACCAGTCCTGCTCAGCCTGCCCTCCTGGCTGATCAGCCTCAGGCTGCCCTGCCTTGGGCTCACAGCCTTTTGTGCCCACAGTGCTGTGTGGGGTGAAGGAAGTGGACGTGGAGGGCCTGGACGAGGTGCTGAGCCTCCTGGAGATGGGCAATGCAGCGCGGCACACGGGAGCCACACACCTCAACCGCCTCTCCAGCCGCTCCCACACCATCTTCACCGTGACCCTGGAGCAGCGGGGTCGCGCCCCCAGCCGCCTGCCCCGACCTGCGGCCGGCCAGCTGCTTGTCTCCAAGTTCCACTTTGTGGACTTGGCGGGCTCGGAGAGGGTGCTCAAGACAGGCAGCACAGGCGAGCGACTCAAGGAGAGCATCCAGATCAACAGCAGCCTCTTGGCGCTAGGCAACGTCATCAGTGCCCTGGGTGATCCCCAGCGCCGGGGCAGCCACATCCCTTACCGGGACTCCAAGATCACCCGGTGAGCTGCCGCTGCTGCTGGCCCAGGGGAAAGAGGCCCCGTGAGCCCCTTAGTCTGTCCTGGCTCCTGTCTGGCCTCTCTGGCTGGGGTGAGGAGATAAGAGATGGGTCCCCCTCTGGTTTCTGGGGCACAATCTACACGTGGTTGAAGTCTTGGGCCCACAGGGAGCCACACAGAGATTCAAACCCTCTTTGGGGTCTGAACCTCTGGCTCTGGCACTTTGGGGCCCTTGACGCATCTCCCTGGCGCCCTCAGGATCCTCAAAGACTCCCTGGGCGGGAACGCCAAGACGATGATGATCGCCTGCATCAGCCCTTCCTCCTCCGACTTTGACGAGACCCTCAACACCCTCAACTACGCCAGCCGCGCCCAGAATATTCGAAACCGCGCCACTGTCAACTGGCGGCCCGAGGCTGAGCGGGGGCCGGAGGAGGCCGTGGCCAGCGCCCGTGGGCCGCCTAGGCATCGGTCGGAAACACGCATCATCCACCGGGGCCGTCGCGCCCCGGGCCCTGCCGCCGCCTCCGCCGCGGCCACTGCCCGCCTGGGCGCCGAGTGCGCGCGTTACCGAGCCCGCACCGACGCCGCCTACAGCCTCCTGCGCGAGCTGCAGGCCGAGCCCGGGCTGCCCGGCGCCGCCGCCCGCAAGGTGCGCGACTGGCTGTGCGCCGTCGAGGGCGAGCGCAGCGCCCTGAGCTCCGCCTCCGGGCCCGACAGCGGCATCGAGAGCGCCTCTGCCGAGGAGCAGGCCACCCAGGGACCCGGCGGGCGAAAGGTGACCAGGGGCCGGGGGTGGCCTGGGGTGGGCGGGGTGGGGGAGGTGAGGAAGAAGGTTTTCCATACAGGGATTCAGAGGCATTTCTGCTGATGACCTTGATGTATCCTCAGGGTTTCCATCTGTTAAATAAAGATAACAGGAGTATCTACCTCCTCGGGATGTAAGGACTGAGGGTGTCATAAGTGCTGGTGGAAGCTAGTTCTTAATAATTGTGGTGGTGATATTACTGGTAATGAAAATATGATTAATGACAAGAGATAGCCCAATGGCTTGTGGAGGGGACTGCAGGCCATGTGGGGTCTGGACCCCTTTCCCATTGCAGGCAGGCTTTGGAGCAGAGTAGCAAGCAGGGCCGGCGGGGTGACTCAGGGATAGGCAGGCTCGTCCTTACTGTTCCCCTGAAGCTGCTCTCCTTGCCCCCCTAGGAAGATGAGGGGCCGCTGCAGCTGCTGGCCCTGCAGAGCCAGGTGGCCCGGCTGGAAGAGGAGAACCGAGACTTTCTGGCTGCGCTGGAGGACGCCATGGAGCAGTACAAACTTCAGGTGGGGCGCCCCCTGCCACAGTGGTGGTGGGGAGGGGAGACTAATGACGGGAGGCGAAGCAGCTGTGTCGGAGTGGGTTCTGGCAGGATGGGTAGAGGTGTGAGCAGAAGTGCGGAGGAAAGGAACGGATTGGCGCAAGTGGGTGTGCGAAGGCGGGTTGGAATTGGGACTGAAGGGGCAGCCCCATGAGACTCCTGAGCCCTGCTTTTCCTTTTGTGCAAAGATAACCAGGTCAGCGCAGCTCCTGGCGCCCCCTGGTGGCAGTGAGTGGCATGAATATGGAGGGAATGATAGATGGGGCAGGGTCGGTTCAGGCAGGCAGTCTGTCCGATTCTTTGCGACCCCATGGACTGCAGCACACCAGGCCTCCCTGTCTATCACCAACTCTCGGAGCCTGCTCAAACTCACGTCCATCGAGTCGGTGATGTGGCGGGTGGGAGAGTTTAAACCTGAGCTAATGCACTGTGTATTCCAGAGGGACACCAAGAGGTGGTCAGAGGCATTTGGCCCTCCATTTTAACACAGAGAGGGCAGGGTGGTCTCAGACGTGTTCTTCATTTTCCTGCACTTCTGCCTGTCAGCACCCCGGCTCCCTACCTCTCTCTCATCCACGTCTCCCATCAGCACCTGGACCATGTCTTGCAGAGTGACCGTCTTCGTGAGCAGCAGGAGGAGATGGCAGAGCTGCGACTGCGGCTGGAGCTGGTGCGGCCAGGCTGGGGGGCCCCAGGGATCTTGCAGGGCTTGCCTCCAGGGTCTTTTGTGCCCCGGCCTCACACAGCCCCCCTGGGAGGTGCCCACACCCATGTGCTGGGCATGGTTCCCCCCGCCTGCATTCCTGGAGATGAAGTTGGCCCTGAGAGCCGGGGAGAGGTGAGACGGTGGCAAGGCTCGGTGTCTGCTGGTTGACCTGGGCAGGCTCAGGCAGGGGAGGGGCAATCCTGGGGAATGTGTCACTCATCTCGTGCTTTCACGGGACCAGCTATGAAATGCCCCTTTCTGGTGTTCCTGGAGGAATGGCCCAAATTTGGGTAGGGCCTCTCAGAAGGATCTGGTGCCATGGAGCATCCTTGGAGTAGTTGGAGATTGCTTGGAGTGAGGATTACGGAGAGGGTTCTGGCTTCCAGTATGGAATGGAATGCTTGCCTACCTCCAGGGATGGGGAGCTCATCACCTCTGGAGTCACCTCCCCACACACACACCATCTTTGGATGCCTTCCTCTGCAAGTTCAGTTTTCCATGAGCTCTGATCTCCTTGCACTTGGTCTCTTGTTTCTAGTTCTGTCACTTGGGGCCTTTTGGACAAGGGCTGCTCCTGTATCTGCCTGAAACTTCTGGGTCATCTGAGCTCTAAAGGGCAGAGGGACTGAGGGGTGGGAGGACGTGGGTTTGGAAGAAGCCTGTTACGGACCCTCCACCCCCTACTCTGGTGGGGCGTTGTTGGTGAGATAAGACTTGCTGCAGATGACTTATATACACGGTGGAAAGGGGAGGTTGTCCCCTGAGGAGTGCTAGTTCAGCTGTGGGGGCTGGAGCAGGGTGGGGGTGGTGGGGGTCAAGAGAACAGGAGGAGTAGAGGAAGGAACAAGGGAGGAGGGGAGAAGTTTATGTTCCAATTTGAGATTGGAAAGGCCTCTCGGATATCATTGGAGCTAGATCTTGAAGGTAAGGTCTGGCTTGAAGAGCACGCAAAGCGGGCTGAAGACTGGGTGGGGGGAAATGGCTGATGGAGAAGGCCCTGGGAGCCTGTCCTGAAACCTGGGCATTCCCCAGCAGATGAAAAATGGCAGGGAGGCTGGAGCCAAGTTTCTGACAGAGGGAGACAGGCCGGGAAGTGGCTCTTCAGATGCATCAGAGGCAGAGGAAGAGGAAGAGGAGGAGGAGAAGGAGGGGCTGCCCCGACAGAGCCTGTACCCACGAAGGTGAGTGGGACCCATGGCCCACCTGACAAGGACCAGCTCAGGGCCTCAGCTGGGCAAGAGGGGGATCCCACTGTAGTCTCAGGGTGTCCTTGCCTCCATTGGCCTGGCCAGCCTTTGGGGAAAGCAGGCAGGGGCTGTGGGCTCTGAATCAAGCATTCTCACTGGGGTGGGTGTGCTGAGGGACGGACCCGGCCTCCTGGTTCTCGGCCTCCAAGGTGGCCCTCGGCACCCTGCACCCTCTCAGCTCAGCCGCTGGCCTCTGAGTTGTACCAGATGGACATCCTGGGGTCAAGGTGACCCTGGGGTGATGGAAGGCCTGGGGTTCTCTCTTCCCCTTTGGGCCTGGGAGGAGGCTGGGCTGGGGCAGGGCTGGGGAGGGGTACAGACTCCCCTTCTGCCCTCCAGGAATGGGATCAGCAAGTGGAACCAGAGGATGGGGGCCTGCCCAGAGAGTCCACTCAACAGGAAGGGCCCAGAGCTTCGCCTGGAGGAGCTGGGTGCAGCTATCCCGGGACCCAGAGGTGAGCTGGGTGGGGCGCAGAGAGGGTCCCAACCCCTTTACCCACTCATGGTCCTGGACTGGCCACCCTGGAGAGTCCACATACCATCTCTGGCTGCCCCTGGCCAGGGCAGTCCTCCTCTTCCCTCTGTTCCTGCCACCCCTGCTTCCCCCACTATCTGTCGCGGCAGCCGCCCTGACCGTCAGCCTGTTACAGTGGTTGGTGGGAGCAAGGCCCTGGCTCAGCCCCGCCAGGCCCCCGCGGCCATGGCCTCTGAGTGGCGACTGGCCCAAGCCCAGCAGAAGATCCGTGAGCTGGCCATCAACATCCGCATGAAGGAGGAGCTCATTGGCGAGCTGGTGCGCACAGGTGAGGGAGGAGCTTTGAGCCGGGCCTCCCACCTGAGGGTGGGTGGTTAGGAGCAGGGTCCAGATGTTTGCCCACTCAGCTTCTTCCAGATGGGTGACCTTGAGCAGGTAGGATAACCGCTGTGTGCTCTGAAATGGAGAGAGTAACTGCACCTGTTTCTTAGGTGGTTGGAATGAGTTAATTCAGGTAAAATGCTTAGACTGGTTTTCAGGAAGCTTCTTACTGTTACTAATCAGTTGCCTGCTGTGTGTCAGACGCTGCACGGGGCAAAAGCGGTCCTGGGGAGCAAACAGCGTCCCCCAGTCATAGTAGTACGGCTGCTGCTGGTGACACAGGCAAGTGAGCAGGGGATGGTTCTAGGTGGTGACTGGTCAAGCTTTTTAATTTTAATAGCTATGACTTTATTATAAAATGTATTGGGAACAATTGCAGACAGACATATGAGAGTCCCTACATACCCATCATTCAGATTTAGCATTTCCAAGCTTGGCCCGCATTTGCATCAACTCTCCCTTTTTTCTTTGCTGAAATTTTTTGTTTCTAACTTCTTGGCTATGCCAGATCTTTGCTTGCAACTTGCAGACTCATTAATAGCTGTGGCATGCTGGATCTGGTTCCCTGACCAGGGACTGAACCTGGGCCCCCTGAATTGGGAGCATGGAGTCTTAGCCATTGGACCACCAGGGAAGTCCTTTTTTGCTGAAATATTCTGAGGCAAATCCAAGACTTCATGTCATTTCATTCCTGCACCTTTCAGTATGCCTCTTTTTGGATATTTTAACCAAAATGCCATTAGCATATCTAACTAAACTGATGCCCTCACAGTGCTCCGAACAGAAGCAGTTCTTCAACAGTGTCTGTGTGCAGCTCTGGGCTTGTCCACACATTCGCTCATTGCTAAGTCATGTCAGTCGTGTCCGACTCTGTGCAACCCCATAGACGGCAGCCCACCAGGCTCCCCCATCCCTGGGATTCTCCAGGCAAGAACACTGGAGTGGGTTGCCATTTCCTTCTCCAGTGCATGATAGTGAAAAGGGAAAGTGAAGTCACTCAGTCGTGTCCGACACTTCTCGACCCCATGGACTGTAGCCCACCAGGCTCCTCCGTCCATGGGATTTTCCAGGCAAGAGTACTGGAGTGGGGGTCTCTGAAATTTCCCTTCGCTCACCTTTTCAGTCATCCTGTAGAATGTTCCAGATCCCAGATATTCTGGGTTTGTCTGTTAGCTTCCTTGTGGCGTCATTTAGCTTGTTCCTTTGACCTGTCTCCTACAAATGGAAGTTAGTTCTAGAGGCTTAGTTGTATGGTGGCTCAAGTTACATATTGATTTTAGCATGTGTTAGATAACAGGAAAACTAGTTAACCTGTATTTTTTCTGGGTCACTGCTATGGAAAAGGCTATTATAAAAAATAAGTCAAATTAAAGAAAAGTAGTAAATGGTCACAGTACTGGAGGGTAGTCATTGTGAAATCCTTGTAAGTGCTGGGGGCTGACAGAGGTCTGGGAAAGCCACGGGGGAGGAGCTGCGATGCTTCAGGGAGGGGTCTCCGGTGCTGAGTACACCCCGGTTCTTCCAGGGAAGGCTGCCCAGGCCTTGAACCGTCAGCACAGCCAGCGCATCCAGGAGCTGGAGCGGGAGGCGGAGCGGGTGCGGGCAGAGCTGAGCGAGGGCCAGAGGCAGCTGCGGGAGCTCGAGGGCAGGGAGCCCCAGGACGCTGGTGAGCGCTCGCAGCTCCAGGAGTTCCGCAAGAGGGTTGCTGCCGCTCAGAACCAAGTGCAGGTCAGTGTCAGAACCCCAGGCGTGGTGGCTGCAGCCTCCCAGGCTGGGGTCCTGGGATCAAGACCTGTGTGAGCCCCAGAGCCCACGCCCACTGTGGAACCAGGGGGTGCTCCAGCCCCAGCTGTTGGTGCGAACGCCCTCCTGGCCTTCCAGAGTGAGGCTGGTATTAGGTAGGAGCTGGCAGTGCTGGAGATCTTTGAACACAGCAGAGGCAGAGGCGGGGAGGTGGGCCGTGCCTGAAGACCACCTTAGGAGACCATCGAGGATGAGGGAAGGGTACGGGAAGGAAGCAACCCTCCCTCCTGTGGCCCTCCCCTCCCTCCATGAGTCTGCCCTTGCAGCTGTCTGTCCATCCATCCCTGCAGCCCATCATCCCTCTGTCCATCCACCCACCAGTCCAGGTGTCTGATCCATGCAGTTATCCTTTTACCAGTTGAGTGACTATTTATGTGCCTGTTCATTTGTCTTCTATTTCTGTTTATCGATCCTTGCATTGTTTGTTCGTCCTGTTTTTTACTTAAAAAAAAATTTTTTTTTTTAATTTATTTGGCTGCACTGGGTCTTAGTTGCAGCATGCGGGATCTTTAGGTGTCGCACAGAATCCTTTTAGTTGTAGGCATGTGGGATCTAGTTCCCTTGATCAGGGATCAAACCCAGGCCCCCTGCTTTGGGAGCTCAGAGTCTTAGCCATGGACCACCAGGGAAGTCCCCTGTTTTTTACCTTGATATGATCGCATCATCTGTCTGTCCACCCACCCTTCCATCCACTCATCTTTGCACCTGTCCCTCCACTGCAGTAGAGTGATTAAGAGCGAAGGTGCAGGAGCCTTGACTGCTTGCGTTTGAATCCCAGCTCTGCCATTTACTAGCTGTGGGTCCTGGGTCAAGTTTCCTAACCTCTCTGCACCTCAGTTTCCTAATCTGTTAAGTAGGAAACCTCTGAAGTCGTTTCGTAGGGTTCTAAGGATCACTTAATATACTGAGAGCACTTGGTGTGCTGTGTAGTATGCAGTAAATGTCACAGTATTTTGACATTTTTATAATTTGCTATTTTTATCAGTCTGTTGTCCATTGGCCTGTCTTCCCTTTTGTCTGTCCCTCTTCATCGTCCTTCCGTCCTGCCCGTCCTTGTTGAGTGCCAGGCGCCATGCCCGGCTTTTGGCAGCTGCCATGAGCAGCCCAGCGGAAGCTGTGTTGGTCCAGGTACTGAAGGAGAAGAAGCAGGCGACGGAGCGGCTGGCATCACTGTCGGCGCAGAGTGAGAAGCGGCTGCAGGAGCTGGAGAGGAACGTGCAGCTCATGCGGCAGCAGCAGGGGCAGCTGCAGCGGCGGCTTCGCGAGGAGACAGAGCAGAAGCGCCGCCTGGAGGCGGAGATGAACAAGCGGCAGCACCGTGTCAAGGTTGGGTGCTTGGCTGGCGGGGTGGCTGCGTCCCAGCCAGGAGGCGAGGGGAGCGCGTACCGCCACGCGACCGTAAAAGGCTGGTCACGTGGCCTCCCTGAGTCTGTTTCTTCACTTGAAAGTGAGAGTTACAGGAAACTCAGGGCTAGGGTGAGAATTCAGTGAGATGAACCAGATAAGGGGTCCAGCAATCTTGTGTTTGTGAGGCTGGGGGGTGCTGGGCAGGGTTGTCTTGGGAGCGGGAAGGCACTCCTGTGGGCTTTGGGGATTACGGGCTGTGGGAGGACACTGGTACCCCACAGCGCCCTGCCAACCGGACTCACCCTGAACTTTGTGCCCAGGAGCTGGAGCTGAAGCACGAGCAGCAGCAGAAGATCCTGAAGATCAAGACAGAAGAGATCGCGGCATTTCAGAGGAAGCGGCGCAGCGGAAGCAACGGCTCTGTGGTCAGCCTGGAGCAGCAGCAGGTGGGGTCTGGGCTGAACCACACCCCTGGGGCACCCGTAGCCAGTTGCTAGAGTGCCCTGCGGGGTCAGCCAGTGGGCACACCATTCTCCCCCCCTGAGCTGGGTGGCCATCCACACCACCTACGTGGCCAGAGGGGAGAGCTGAGTTCCTGCCCACCTCCCCCGCTGTCCCTCAGAAGATTGAGGAGCAGAAGAAGTGGCTGGACCAGGAAATGGAGAAGGTCCTGCAGCAGCGGCGGGCACTGGAGGAGCTGGGGGAGGAGCTCCACAAGCGGGAGGCCATCCTGGCCAAGAAGGAGGCCCTGATGCAGGAGAAGACGGGGCTGGAGAGCAAGCGGCTTCGGTCCAGCCAGGTGAGATCCTGCCGGGTGAGGCCCAGCTGGGTGAGGCCCAGCCAGGTGAGATCCTACCAGGTGAGGCCCAGCCGAGTGAGATGCCATCAGATAAGGTCCTTCCAAGTGAGATGTCTCCAGCTGGCAATGCTGCCGGGTGAGCTCTGGACGGATGAGGCTCTTCTCGGTGGTGCCCCTGCCGTGTGAGTTCCAGCCACGCCACTGTCCTTGTGGGCTCTACCCTGAGCATCTTCAGAGTGTCTGTGATCTGGGCTCTGATGTGTGGGTAGAAGAGCCTCTCCAGGTATCTGCCCCCAGAGCATTGTACCTCATTAGCCACCTGCTCTGCAGGCAGAACGAGGAGCCACAGGTGTAGAGGTGGTTTGGCCAGAGAGAAAGAGCCTTCACTCGGGTTGGAGGCAGTTGCACCAGGCCCCACCCACCCAGCTCCACTTGGCTTCGTTGCTCCCTCTTGAGTAGGGAGTTTCGCAGCCAAATTTCCTCCTCTTAGATGGAACCACAGCGTTGCCCTGAGGATTAGAGAAGGGGTACGTCACTTCACACAGAGCCCAGAGCTGTCCCAGGAGCCGGTGCTTGGGCTAGATGCCCACAGGGTTCCAGACCATCTTCTGCTGTCATGGAGTCCTAGAGGGTTTCAGCTGGATTTTCTGGAAGTCCCTTGGCCATTAGAACCCTCACTTCCTTCCACATTAGGTTCCCGAAGGGCCTCTGGGGTTTGGCCACTAACCCCACCTCCTTCCCATCACCAGCTGGAGTCAGGTCATCTCAGTGACAAGCCACCACCATCCTCTCTGCCTTTGCCCATGTTGCCCCTCTTGTCCTTAGTGTCTCTGTATCCTCCTTCCGGGCCGTCTCTGGGGGCCCCTCTTCAGAGGCTCGGGTCCCCTAGGCCCCCACTCCCCAGCTTGTACAGAATTGAGAGTCAGGCCTCCTGCTGGACAGCACGCCTCCTTAGCCTCCATGGCAGGGCTGGCCTGTTCCTGTGGCCCCTGGGAGGGTGGGGCCTGCCCCTTTCCTCATCACCGGCGGTGCCACCCCCAGGCCCTCAACGAGGACATTGTGCGAGTATCCAGCCGGCTGGAGCACCTGGAGAAGGAGCTGTCCGAGAAGAGCGGGCAGCTGCGGCAGGGCAGTGCCCAGAGCCAGCAGCAGATCCGTGGGGAGATTGACGCGCTGCGCCAGGAGAAGGACTCGCTGCTGAAACAGCGGCTGGAGATTGACAGCAAGCTGAGGCAGGGCAGCCTGCTGTCGCCTGAGGTGCGCCCTGCGAGCCGGCCCGGCTGTCTGCTCCCCTCTGCCCCTGGCCCCGGCTCTTCGCTGGGTGCAGGCCTCCCTGCTTCGGGACACACATCCCTCCCAGGTGTCAGCCCCACAGAAGGCGCAGGACTAGCCCTCCCACCGCTGGTCCAGCCCCCGGGCCTGGGACACAGAGCTGGGCCTCGCTGCCCTCGGTTGCCCCAGCTGGAGTCGGGACTCGTCCTGTGTCCTGTATCACGTTGACCTCAGGCATATAGCGTGCTCACACCTCTCAACTCCCAACATGGGACGCGAGTCAGGACCATGTCAGCATACCTCACAGCCACATAGGTTTGCCCTCCTGCCAGCAGAGAGAGCTTTTGTTAGAGAAACGGACCCCTGGGGACCTACCTGGCAGTCTAGTGGTTAAGACTGTGCTTCCACTGCAGGGGGCATAGATTTGATCCCTAGTTGGGGAACTAAGATCCCACATGTTGCATGGTGCAGCCAAAAAGTTAAAATTTAAAAGAAGGGGAAATGGACCCCAGCAGACCCTGGGTGCCTCTGCAGCCCTGCCATGCCTTCCCTTCAGAGCAGGGTCTCCCAAGCACAGGTCACTCCAGAGGCTGTGAGCTTCAGAGAGCAGCCTCCTAGCGGAGCCCTGGCCTCCCTGACCCCCGAACCGAGGCTCAGATGGACGTGCCTCTGCTCCTGCTGCAGCGGGCGGGGGTGCCTCTGGCTCTGAGGACAAGTGGGCACATAAAGGCTGGGTTGTGGCTGCGTGTGGCCATTACGACTCTGCCCAGGACCTCGGTGTTCAGGGGGCAGGTGACCCATGGAGTGGGTAGCCCGTGCCCCCCTCCACCCATCCCCGTGTCCCTGCAGGAGGAGCGGACACTGTTCCAGCTGGATGAGGCCATTGAGGCCCTGGACGCCGCCATCGAGTACAAGAACGAGGCCATCACGTGCCGCCAGCGAGTGCTGCGGGCCTCAGCCTCCTTGCTGTCCCAGTGCGAGATGAACCTCATGGCCAAGCTCAGCTACCTCTCGTCCTCGGAGACCCGAGCCCTTCTCTGCAAGTACTTCGACAAAGTGGGTCCTGGAGCTTGCAGACCCCCGCCTTCACGGGGGTGGGGGGAGGTGGACGGCGCGGGCGGTGAGCTGGCCACACGCCTGCTGCCCCTGCGTGAACAGTCCCGGGTGAAGGGAGCCGGTGCTGGGGGCTGAGCCTGGCTGTTGGGGACAGGTGGTGACACTCCGAGAGGAGCAGCACCAGCAGCAGGTGGCCTTCTCGGAGCTCGAGTTGCAGCTGGAGGAGCAGCAGAGGCTGGTGTACTGGCTGGAGGCGGCCCTGGAGCGGCAGCGCCTGGAGATGGACCGCCAGCTGACCCTGCAGCAGAGGGGACATGAGCAGCACGTGCAGCTGCTGCTGCAGCAGAGCCGAGGTGGGGCCCGGGCCCGCCACGGGGGCTGCCGCCTGCCCTGTAGCCCCTCACCACCTCCTCCTGCCTTTTTTTCTCCAGACCATCTTGGCGAAGGGCTGGCGGACAGCAGGAGGCAGTACGAGACCAGAATCCAAGCTCTGGAGAAGGAGCTGGGCCGCCACGTGCGGCTGAACCAGGAGCTGAAGCAGAAGCTCAGTAGCCTGAGTGCTGCCAGCCAGAGCAGGGGTAATTGCTGCGTGCTGTCACCAGGCCGGCCGGGGCTCAGCCCTGACGTCAGGTCTTCTTTGTTCTGGGCAGAGTTTAGAAACCACTCTGCCTTCAGCTCTTGGGTCATCCCATATGTTGTTGATTGCATGGGGGTGTTGGAAGAAGGCTAGGGCTTCAGGAAGGGGTAGCTGGCTACCTCCATTTCTGACAAGGATGTTGTTATTGCCAGTGATGGGTGGGGAGAAGAGGACCCCGTGCCTGGAGAACAGACAAGCCCCTGGAAGCGAGGATGAGCTCTACCCAGCGCCTGAGCCTCTCTGGCAGCCCACCGGCATGGAGGGTGCCCCCCGCCCACGGGAGGAGATGCGGGACTTGGTCCACGCCCCGTTACCGTTGACGTGGAAACGCTCGAGCCTGTGCAGTGAGGAGCAGGGCTCTCCTGAGGAGCTGCGGCAGCGGGACGCCGCTGAGCTCCCAGTGGGGCGGGTGCTGCCTGTGGGTGAGGCGGGTCTGCCCTGGAACCTCGGGCCCTTGGCCAAGCCCCGGCGGGAACTGCGGAGGGTCAGCCCAGGGATGATCGACGTCAGGAAAAACCCCCTGTAGGCACACCTGGGAGATTTGGGGCCTGCCCAAAGGTGTGGTGTTGACGCTCCCTTCTGTGAAGGAGTCCTTACCTCAAGCTCTAAATCAGGTCCTGATCTTTCTTGTTAGAGTCAACAAATTCGGGCTACAGACCAGAACTGGACTTGAATCACTTGTTTAAAAAAGGTGCAGATTTCTACCAGTCACTTCCTTTAGGATGTGGTACCCAGTTGCCATGTTTTGGCTTTTTTTTTAATATAATTTTTAAAATTTTATAGTTGATTTATAGCATTGTTAGTTTCAGATGTGAAGCAGAATGTTTATGCACATGGATATGTCCACTCTTTTTCTGATTCTTTTCTCAGACAGCTTACTACAGATTTTTGAGTAGAGTTCTTTGAGCTATACAGTAGGTCCTTGTTGGTTATCTATTTTATATATAGTAGTGTGTACATGTTAATCCCAAACTCCTAATTTATCCCTTCTGTTCCCTTCCCCCTTTGGTAACCATAAGTTTGTTTTCAGAGTCTATGAGTTTGTTTCTGTTCTGTAAATAAGTTCATCTGTATTTTTTTTAGAGTCCACATATAAGTGATAGCATATATTTGTCTGTCTGATTTACTTCACTTAGTATGATAATCTCTAGGTCTGTGTTGCTGCAAATGGCATTCATTTCTTATAGCTGAGTAATATTCCAGTGTGTATATGTACCATGTCTTGTACGTTTCTCTGCTGATGGAAATTTAGATGGCTTCCATGTCTTAGCTAGTGTAAATAGTGCTGCAGTGAACACTGGAATGCATGTATTTATCTTTTCAAATTATAGTTTTCTCCAGATAATATGCCTAGGGGTAGGACTGCTGGATCATATGGTAGTTCTATTTTTAGTTTAAGGGACCTCCATACTGTTCTCCATAATGGTTGTACCAGCTTACATTCCCACTGACAGTGCAAGAGGCTTCCCTTTTCTCCACACCCTCGCCAACATTCACTGTTTGCAGAATTTCTGATGATGGCCATTCTGACTGGTGTGGGGCGATGCCTTATAATTTTGATTTGCATTTCTGTAATACTTAGCGATGTTGAACATCTTTTCGTGTTTTCTGGCCACCTGTATGTCTTCTTTGGAGAAATGTCTATTTAGTTTTTCTGCCCATTTTTTGATTGGGTTGTCTTTTTTTTTAATGCGGAGCTACATGAGCTATTTGTGTATTTTGAAAATTAAGCCCTTGTCAGTTGCTTCATTTACAAATATTTTCTCCCATTCTGTGGGTTGTCTTTGTTTATGGTCTCCTTTGCTGTGCAAAAGTTTTTAAGCTTAATTAGGTTAGGTACCATTTATTTTTATCATCCTGGGCGGTGCATCTAAAAAGATACTGCTGTGATCTATGTCGAAGAACGTGCTGCCTGTGCTTTCCTCTAAGAGTTTTATAAAACGTAGGCGATCACCTTGACTGTTCTGCCTATCTCCACCTCACTTGGTTGTTCTTCTGCGGTTTTATCTTCTTGTTCCTTCATCTGGAACTATTTCTGTGCCATATCCTCTTGTCTAATTTTGTGTGTGTGTGGTCTCCATTCAGGCTGCAGGATTGCATTTGGTATCTGCCCCCTGGTGGATGAGGCTGGTCTAAGAGGCTTGTGCAGGCTTCCCATGGGAGGGACTGGTGCCTGCCCACTGGTGGGTGGAGAGGGGTTGTCCCTCTGGCTCAGGACTGTCGAGGGGTGTTTGTAGGCAGCTGCTGGCTCCTATTTTGGCAGCCTGTGTGCTGATGGGAGGCACTGTTTCTACCCTGTTGGTTTGGCCTGAGGCGTGCCAGCACTGGAGCCGGCAGGCTGTCGGGTGGGGCCAGGTCTTGGTGCAAAAGCAGTGACCTCCAGAACTCACACCAATGAGTATTTTCTGAGGTGTCTGCCACCTGCGTCCTTGTCCCCATGGTGAGCCACAGCCAATTCCTGCCTCCCCAGGAGACCCTCCAAGACCTGCACGTAGGTCTGGTTCTGGCTCTAATGGAGTCACTGCTCTGCCCCGGGCACCAGTGCTCATGAAACCTTGTGTGTGCCCTCAAGAGTGGAGTCTGTCTCCCCCAGTCCTGTGGAGCTCCTGCACTCAAGCCAAATGCTCTCGGGCTCCTACCCCTGATGCCAGACCCCCAGGCTGGGAGCCTAACGTGGGCTCAGAACTCAGTCCTGTGGGAGAACCTGAGCAGGTGTGGCATTTGATTACATCGTGAAAGCGGCCCTCCTTCTGTCTTGTGGTTCTTCTTGGTCTTTGGGTGTAGAGCATCTTTGTTGATGGCTGTTCAGCAGTTGTGATTTTTTTTTTTTTTAAACTTTACAATCTTGTATTAGTTTTGCCAAATATCGAAATGAATCCGCCACAGGTATACCTGTGTTCCCCATCCTGATCCCTCCTCCCTCCCCATACCCTCCCTCTGGGTCGTCCCAGTGCACCAGCCCCAAGCATCCAGTATCGTGCATCGAATTGGACTGGCGACTTGTTTCATACATGATATTATACATGTTTCAATGCCATTCTCCCAAATCTCCCCACCCTCTCCCTCTCCCACAGAGTCCATAAGACTGATCTATACATCAGTGTCTCTTTTGCTGTCTCGTACACCAGGTTATTGTTACCATCTTTCTAAATTCCATATATATGCGTTAGTATACTGTATTGGTGTTTTTCTTTCTGGCTTACTTCACTCTGTATAATAGGTTCCAGTTTCATCCATCTCATTAGAACTGATTCAAATGTATTCTTTTTAATGGCTGAGTAATACTCCATTGTGTATATGTACCACAGCTTTCTTATCCATTCATCTGCTGATGGGCATCTAGGTTGCTTCCATGTCCTGGCTATGTGAGAGGAGATGAGCTCAAGTCCTTCTACTCCACCGTCCTGTCTCTCTCTGCCACCTTTTGGCTTGAGTTTCAGAAAACCATTTTATAATAAATGAAAATAATCTCTGGAGGGAAAAAACAGTGGGTTTTATTGATAAGATCATAGTAGGACTCAGATCTGGAAACACAACAGGCTTGAAAACTTTTCAGAGACCGTGAGATGGTTCTGAATCAGCTGTTAGCCAAGGCCCTGGCCTAGACTTGACAGCCAGCTGGGCTGCAGGGTAAGGTGAGTTTCCCTGTGAAGGACAGGAACCGTGCTGGGGACTGGCCAGCTCCCAGGGCCGACCTTGAGATATGGCTGCTCTGGAAACCACTAGAGCTGGACCATGGTCATATTTAACCTCAGGCTGGAATGTTACACAGAAATGCACCAAATGCTAAGGATGATTTTATTGTTACACAGGGAATGCAAACCTTTATTCTACCCCTGTAACACAGCCTTGTTTTGTGTACGCTGCTTCCAAGTGCTGCCTCTGTCTTAGGGTCCTAGCCTTATAGCAACTGGAGGGACCAACGTAGGGGTCCTTCTCCCATTTCACAAGTGACACAGAGTGTTCTGAACTTGCCATGGTCACTGTTGATGTGGGGCTGGAATGGGATCCTGCCTTACAGTTCCTTGTCTGATTCTGGACACCCAGGCTGCCACTGAGTTATACTACCAGCTATACCACCTCACTTGGAGAAGGCAATGGCACCCCACTCCAGTACTCTTGCCTGGAAAATCCCATGGATGGAGGAGCCTGGTAGGCTACAGTCCATGGGGTCACTAAGAGTCAGACACGACTAAGTGACTTCACTTTGACTTTTCACTTTCATGCATTGGAGAAGGAAATGGCAACCCACTCCAGTATTCTTGCCTAGAGAATCCCAGGGACGGGGGAGCCTGATGGGCTGCCGTCTACGGGGTCGGACACGATTGAAGCAACTTAGCAGCAGCATACCACCTCACTAAGGCCAGGCAGGCGTGGTGGATTAGGGCTGGGCTTGGGGGTGGATGGATTCCAGAGAAGGGATTTGAAAACTTGAAGGCATTCTACTGGGACTCTGAGAGCTGATCCTGGTAAAAGAGGCTTGGGACCAGGCCCCAGTTTCCTTCTGCCCGTGGGGACCTGACTGGCCTCACCTTCATGTTTTAAATTTCCTCAGTTTCATTAAGCCCTGGTTATTCCTATTTCTGTGCAGCAAGCTGAGGGTTACATATGAGGAGTGGACTGGCAGGGCCCTGGCTCAGATGGACCGGGTTTCTGGGCATATGACTAAGAATGCGTTTATTCTACACATCTGGAATTCCATGTGTTTCCAGAGAAAACTGCTCTCAGAGCACTTTTGTGAGGAAGTGTAGTGGCTCCGGGCAAAGTTGGTAGTGTTTAGTTATACGTCCCCCAGATGGTTCTAACTAGCTGAGTAGCTTCTTCCGTGAATAAGATCTGCCGATAGGGCGTCTCCTGGAGAATGCTCGGCTGAAAGGAGAGTCTTCTGCCGTGGGGGAAAATACATCCACATCCTCATCTAGAAAAAGGTGGAAAGACTTAGCATGCAGGACATAACGGAGAACACAACAGAGGAAAGTGGGCTTCACCTGCAGAGGATTACGCATGGAGATGGACTTAAGAAAGCCAGCACTGCTTGTAGGCGCGCTCATCCCGTGGAAGCATTCATTACCCACACTGTTTATCAGGCCCTCTACTCTTACTGTAAGCACTGAGCAAACGGCAACTAGTAACTGAAAATGCAGAAAACCTGTGGCGCTTCAGTTTTCTGCACCTTCTTTTTTGTCTCAGATTGTGGGGGTTTTGCTCTTTCGCATGATTTATATCATGGTCTTGAGGGAGGAGAACCATTGAAGGCCCCCGCCTCCTGCACCCGCCTCAACAATTCTAGCTACGTGGTGCAGTTAACAGGTTCAATCCCATTCTTCCCAGGTGGGGTCAAGGGGAATCCTAGAGTCTGAAGGGTGATTATAATAGCCAGGCCTTTTTCAGACCAAATGGACAGAAACCCAGGGGTGTAACCTCTGAGGAGAAACGGCTGGCTGGCTCCACACACACCACCTGCCACTTGGGCCGCTCGCCCCTCCAATCTCAGGGACCCAGACGGGCAGTAAGTGGTTGTGCGCCCACTTCTGTCACTGTCTTCAAGAAGCTCAAGCAATCTGGTAGGATTTTGAGGGTTTTTCTTTTTTGGTGGTGGTGGTTCCAAAGCACATAAGTTCTAAAGTGGTACTTCTCTGGGAGCCCATGACAAGGCGGGGGATAAAACCACCCTAACTCTACGACCCCTCCGAGATTCAACTGCCTGAAAACCCCGGAGGTAACTTGAGATCAAGCTAACCAAAGGACAGAAATTAGATCCTGGTGATGTCTCTAGGACCTCCAACAAATTACCTCTGGCGTCTTTACGCTGAGAGGAGGGTGTCTTCCCCTGGAACAGCAGTGGAGAGTGGGTCAGCGCCTGCAGCCCACTGGCAGAGAGGCAGCTCCGCACAGCACAGCCGGGAGGCGGGGTGGCACCTGGAGCAATGGCATGGTCAGCGCAGCCCACGGCCCTGACAAGGAAGCCCAAGCCTTCCCCAAGTGTCCCCTCGGTCACACCGCGCCCACACGGCCCAACATGGCAAACTCACCTGGGACGAACACCTCGTCGTCCGCCTCGGAGGGCAACTGGCAAATGCTTGTGCTTGGAGACCGCTCTTCTGAGTCTCCCTGCTGATCGCAGGCCCTCTTCACTTGTCGTTCAGCCTCCTCCTTAGCAGAGAGGCATCTCTTCCTAGATCCCAACCCAAACTGTCCCCAGGAGAAGGCCTCCTCAGCCTTGGGCACGCTGTCCCTGGGAGGCGACTGGTCTGGCAGCTGACACACACCCTCTAGCTCAAAATCCCCCAGGATGGGGGGCCTGCCAATGCCAAGTTCCAGGCCTCGCTCCTTGCCCTCCGGCTCCAGTGGCGACACTCCCCCGGGAAGGTCGGAACTGACCTCGCTCCTCCCAGCAGAGGGGCCGAGGCTGCAGTCCACTGCCCTCTTTCTGCGGGGCCAGTCTTTAATTGTGTCAGGAGTCGTCTTCCCACTGTGCTTGGGGGATGGGGTCCAAGGAACCCCAACTTCTGTCTGGAACGGAGAGGGGGTACCGCAGGGGCAGCGGGTGGGGGTGCATGACTGGCAGATATAGGTCTGTCCCCCACTCTTGCCAGGGGTGCTGTGCGAGGGGCGAAGGCAGGGGGCCGACAGGCAGGTGGCTTCGGGTTTGCCTGAGGACTTGCTGGCCCTGGGCACACTGGGACCCAGGAGGGAGCTCTCCTCCCTTGGCGGGGGCTCAACTTCTGGCAAAGAGCTGGAGTCTATCTTTTTAATTCGGAGCTTGGGGAGGCCAGAAGCTTGCATCTCCAGCTCAACCTCATAGGTCTGCGGGCTGGCAGGGGCTCCGCAGGGCCAGGGGGCTGCCTGCTGATCCTCTAGTTGCGTGGCCGCCTGGCACTGCTTCATGTCTGCCGTGCAGTGTGGGTCGTAGGGGGGCATCAGGGGAGAGTGGGGTCCAGAGGAAGGAGAGGTGGGAAGAATCCTGGGGTCACACGGAGACGGCTTCTCACACGTACCCATCCTTAACCCCTCACCTCCGTCCAGGGGTGAAATGCTGCTTTTTAAGTTATCATGGCCATGGTGCTCAGCTTCATCCAGGAGAGTGAGACAGTCCGAGTCTGTTGCAATAAGCAAAGGAGAGGATGTATGCCAGTCACCCCCAAAGCCAGTTCCAGGGTAAGCTGGAAGTTCAGGTGAAGCTGGAGAAGAGAGGGTCGCTGCCTTCTGGTTCTTTCCAGTGTCTGTGATGGCAGCTGGGTTGTCAGTTATGGCAACCCTCAGAGCAGCCAAGCTGTCAGGCTGGCCCTCCAGGAAGTCTTGTTCTGTTTCTGAGGTCTTGTTATGCCGTTTCCCATGTTTGGAAGGGGGCGGAGGGGGCCAGAGGTCAGACGGAGCTACCTGTGAGGCACTGGGGGGCGTCAAGGGAGCAGAACAGGAGGGAGGTGTGGTGACACTGGGTGATCTCTGGACTTCTTGCCAGCCGCCTTGTCCAGAGGACAGAGATGCTATGGGAAATTCCCCAAGTGAACTCTCCTTGGAAATACCACGTGAAAGAGAGGTAACGGCTCTTTTTGGAAAAGTCAGAGCTGCGTTCCCTGGTCTCTCTGGGGTTTTGACAGCTTTGTTACTCCACGGCTGCGGCAGCTTCTCTGCCTGGGGTGCTCCAGAGCCCTGGGGGAGCTGGTGTTTCTGACTTGGAGATGTGCCCTTGGAAGCGGCTTGTCTCTGGAGCCCCGAGGCTGCTGTCCTGGGAGGTGCTCGAGCAGAGGATCTGTTAGGGGTCAGACACTCAGTCCTGGTTGGGGCAGTTGATGAAACCAGGGCTGCTGGACAGGAGGTGCTTTCCGGACTGGAGTCCACCAAGTGTGGCCAAGAAGAATTCTGCAAAAATCTGGGGGGCTGACCACCTTGTCTCTGGGGAGTTCTCCGGACCTTCTCAAGAGAAGAGGCACCTTCTGCCAGGGAGTGTCCTTTCCGAGGGGTGACTTTTGGTTGCGATGGTGAATCCCAGCCATGTGGAGATAAGTCTTTCAAGAATTCCTTAAAAATGACCTGTTTGGCAGGGGTCATTTCTGCAGGGGATTTCTGCAGCCTTTCCGGGGTGTGCAGTGGAGTCTGTGGTGTCCGAGGGACCTTTCTTGGTGTGGCTTTACAAGAGCTTGGGGACTTCCAGTAACTCTTCTCAGGCGTCTGTAAAGAAAGATGCTTATTTCAGTGCTTTGAACATCATAACCTATAGTCTCGGAAATGTTTTAATGATCTCTAAGAAGATTAAAAAGTCCAGTGGGAGGTTTCTTATCATCAGCCAAAGGAATGATAAATTGGATTTCATACAGGACACGTTTCCACTTCCAAAACATGACCCAGATTTTACTTGTCAGCTTTCTAGCACTAAGCACTGTATCCAAGCTTCATTTCTTCTAAGACAAATTGTTTTAACAATTTGCACACTACAGTGAAAATATGCTTTGCCTCTATATCACTCCACTCACTACTCACAGCTGTCTTTTCCTGATCTTTGCCTGAAGTAACCTTTAGGAGCCACGTTATCTGCTATTCACCTGTCACTTGTCACCACATGTCGATCCTGTCACCCATGTTAGAAACCTGGTAGTCATCCTGGACTCCCTCCCTCTCCACATGCCTTCAACAGGTGGTTTTAAGTACCTGATATGCGTCAGGCAAAATGTGTGCAGAAGGCCGGGGTGGGGGAGGAGGAGGAGATGAAACATGGACCCTATGGATACACAGCAATAAAGATAACACCTCAGAGAGGAACCTTCCCAACAAAAAAACTTCCCTTCTTGCAAAAATTGCAGTTAATTCCAACAGGTAAGGAAGTCTGACAACTATTGTTCAATCTTATTATCTCAAGAGTCCTGGTCCAGTTGGCATTTCATGTAGGGTATAGACAGATGAGGGGAAGATTCTCTGGAGGAGGAAACTGCAACCCACTCCAGTATTCTTGCCTGGAGAATCCCATGGACAGAGGAGCCTGGTGGGCTACAGTCAATAGGGTCGCAAAGAGACATGACTGAAGCAACTCAGCACACAGACGGATGATAATACACGGGCTGATGTACTGACGGGGCGTGCACGGGACAATACGGGAGCACAGAAGGGGAGGCAACGGACAGTGAGCCAGGTCTTAAAAGAATGGGTGTCGGCAGGTGAAGACAAGGTGGACAGTGCGGGAGAGGAACCTTGAGGCACACACAGCCGTATGAGCAAAGGCACGAAAGTGAAAAACAGCAGCTCTGTGCATCCTGAGGCGGCTGGGAAGGTGGAGTGTGAAGCAGAGATGGGTGAGTAGGCGTCAGAGTGCCTGTCCAGGGAGGAGACGGAACACGGTCCTATGGACCCTTCCCCACAGCTTCCTGTGTCCCCCCAATCCCCTAAGCGGTTTTGGGGCAGAGTCTGTAGAGCTTCCAGCACAGTGAGGTTGTCAGAGGAGCACCCAATGGGGTCACAGAGGTCCCATCAACCTCTGGGGGTGGGATGGATTTGAGAGGCAAGAGGCTATGGAAGTGTTGCAGGCAGAAGTGAACTCGGGTAGGAACTGAAGGGATGGAGAGGAGGGAATGGGTATGAGATAGGCTGTCAATAAAATGGGCAGAATGGATGGATTAGCCAGGCCTGAGGAGAGGAGTCCAGGATGACTACCAGGTTTCTAACATGGGTGACAGGATCGAGTGGGCAATCAAACAGGTGAGAATGCTACTGCACATTTCAGACAGATATAGACCTGGTGTCCAGTATAAATGGAGATGAACCCAAGAGGTAGGTGAGATCTACCCGCTCAGTCCAGCTGCCACCTTAAGTCCCCATGTACCCAATAATCATTCATCAAGTCAGCCTCAACCACCTCAAATCTCTATTACTATCTTCTCTTCCTCACTGGCCTCAGTGGCTTTCCTTGCCCATGTCTACATGTTCCCCAAACTATACTATTTTAAACATCATAGTAATTTTATACCTGATAGGCTGTAGGTGTTGCAGAACCCACAGTGTTTCCTGAAGGCCTTTTAATCCGTGCTGAGCCCTTCTCTGAGGGACTGATCATCTCAGACATTGCTCCGAATAGAAGTCTCTTGGGAGACCGAATACTTTGGACTGGAGAGTTTTCTCTTTGGTCTGCAAGTCAAAAACAGTGACAATATTTAATTCTTTCTCAATTCCTGCCCTCTCACCCCCTACCCAATACTCATAAAACAGCCAGTCTATATAAGAAAGATGACGATTTGGGAGCAAATGGGGGGAAATCCCACCTAATTATGACAGCAGTCGTAACAAGTGCTGCTTTATTGCATTGTGAGACTGCATTATCAAGCCCAGTCTCTACGTTAGGAGGTGTGGGCAACGGAAATAATTTGAAAAGACAAGTATAAAAGATAGATCTGATAAGCCAAGTTCACAATGGATAAAAGAATGAAGGTCATACAGTACCTTCAACCTGGGGATACCTTCCCATAGTATCTGAATGTATGTATGGAGGAAATTACAGGTCATTTCTTCTTGAATGAATGGAAGTACCTACAAGGATAGTGTGGACAGCCAGCCATAGGAAGCCAAAGGGGTGATTCTGATAATGGTGGCCGTGGTCACCTGTTCATCTGGTCATCACTTTGAACCTCAAATATTTATACTGTAAGTCCCCTGCATACAAAAGAGTTCCGTTCTGAGAGTGCATTCGTTAAGTCCAACTTGTTCATAAGTCCAAAGTCAGCCGAGGTACCCAGCTAACACAATTGGCTATGTAGTACTGTATTATAATTGGTTTGTGGTATTTTTCACACAAATTAAAATATTCTTAGCCTTGGAGTACAGTACCTTGCAAAGTACAGTACAACAGCTGGCAGCAAGCAACAACTGCCAGCTACATCACCACTGTTTTTATGCTTGCTTCCAGACATCCTGGGCTTGAAATAAAGACACTGTACTATTACACCCTGTACAGTGCTGTAAAGTACATACACATACAGCCACTTGTAGAGGATGCACGCACGTGACGACGTATACCAGACACGTGAACTTACATGACTAGACATTCTAACGCGTGTTAGCATCTTTGAAAGCTCACAATCTGAAGGTTCATACATAGGCAACTTACTGTACCTGACCTGTTTCTCCAATATCAAATTTCATTCTTTTCCCACCAAGCTTGTGTGGACCTCTGAAGACAGGCAGGGAAAGTGTGTTACCTGACTTCATTTGCTGGAATGAGTGAACCCTTTGTATACTTCGAGACTTTGACTGAGACACAGAGTAGAAGGAAGCAGAGTTTGTCCTGCTGAACGCCAACTGCTTGATTCGAGGACTTCGTCTCAAACTCACCACTGTAAGACCAGAATCAGTTAGTACCAAGAAGAAATGCAAGCTCGGTGTTTCCCCTATGAGATGGGTAAGAACTATGTGACACCATGCACAAGAGGGGCTTCCCTGGCGCCTCAGTCGGTAGAGTCCGCCTGCAATGCAGGAGACCTGGGTTCCGTCCCTGGGTCGGGAAGATCCTGGAGAAAGGAATAGCTACCCACTCCAGTATTCTTGCCTGAAGAATTCCATGGACAGAGACGCCTGGTGGGCCACAGTCTGTGGGACTGCAGAGAGTCGGACATGACTGAGTGACTAACACTTTCATGTACAAGATGGAAAACTTGGTTTCCAACATGCTCTTGGTTTTGAGATCTTTGAAGTGTGACAAAGCTAAGAGGGCTATGATATGTGGCCCCAGCAAACTTCCCCCCAAAAAAACAAACAAAAAACCCGACCGCTGCAGACTGTAACCTGCATAAGTATTATGAACTGCCACCCTGAAGCATTATGTAGAGTGATAAAAAAGGTTTGTAGAGTGTGACTTTCATTAAAAAGTTTTAAATCACGGTTTTCATACTTATGTTACATATATTTGTATAGAAACAACACCTGTAAGAGTATTATTAAAGCTAAACATTAGAGTATTTCTGATTTGTGGGATTACCAAATGTTAATTTTTTGGCTTCTCTCTGTTTTCTAAAATATACTACTTGATTTAAAAAACAATGTTTTTGGAAACCCCTCCTTCATGTATACTTTAAAAATAAGCCAAGGTTGGTTTGTTTTTAAATTTTTGGCTGAGCTGGGTCTTTGCTGCTTCATGAGCTTTTCTCCAGTTGCAGCACGCGGGGGCCACTCTAGTTGCACTGCACAGGCTTCTCTTGTGGTTCCCGGGCTCTAGAGCACAGGCTCGTAGCTGTGGCACATGGCTTAGCTGCTCTGCAGCATGTGGGATCTTCCCCATCAGGGACAGAAGCCATGTCTCCTGCGGTAAACATCCTTTACCAATGAGCCACCAGGGAAGCCCCACAGTACCATATATTAACATAGTAGTTTAGCGTTCACTCTGAATCCCATTTCTATTATGTAAACATATTTCTTCTCTAGAAACTCTCAGTACACTCTGTGTAACAGATCATTCACCAATTAACATGTACTGATACACACTGTGGGCCCAGAGCTGTCATAATGGATATGCTGAGCAAGGATACAAGTCCAGAAAAGTTGTCATAGAAAGTAGAGAAAACACAAAAGCCCAGAACCCCCAAACAAAACAAAAGTAGGTAATACCATCTTCTCCTTTCTCTGGGGACTCTTCAACAACGTCAATATCAGGACCAGGATCAGAGGACCTTGAGGAACAGCGGGTACAAGGACTAGTCAGCATCACTCATAAATAATGCATATCACAGACCTACAGGTTCTCACCTCACAAGATAACAAAGACCACAAATGGTCTTGATGACATTACTGTAGGCAGGCACTCTCAGACATTACTGTCAAGAGTGAAAGGCTAAAACTTTTTTTTTGAAAGCAGTTTGACAAAGTTAAATTTGTATACCGTTTGATCCACAAATTTCACTTCTTACAATTTACCCTGTAGATAAATGAGCACAAGTGTGTAAAATCCACACACAAATAATGTCCAGATGTAGCCTTGACAAGGAGGAGTAGATGTACTTCTCCCCATTCTTGCTCTCATGTACAGTTAAGAACCCTGGGTGTTACATACAGAGCAAGCAGAAGGCTCTCAAAGGTGGAGAGAAGACTCAGGACCTCAGGACCTGAAGAGACATAGGGCAGTGAGCTCTGGGAGTTTCTGTTTTGCTTCATAGATCTTGGATCAGGTGCTCAACAAGCTGACAACCCCAATACACCAAGAGGTGCAGACAGAAACTGCCCTGAGCAAAGTTAGTTCTCTTTAGACAAAGAACCAGGAAAGGGGCAGCCAAGTAAGACAGAAACATTCAGCAAAAGCTGCCCTACTCAAACCAATTGCCATGGAAAACTGTGGCCTCACCACACCCCTGAACAGGCCTAGCTGGGATCATCCCAGGCCTGGCAGCGAGACTCCCTCCTTCCCCAGGTCAACACATGAATAGATTTTTAAATTAGGCAATATCCATTCAATAGAATACTACTCAGCAATAATATGGAACGAACTATTGATATATACAACAACACAGATAAATCTCAAAATAATTATGCCAAATGAAAGAGGCTGGACACCAGAGTGCATTCTGTATGGTTCTCCAGCCCTCACAGAATTTTCAGAATGCTCTTGGGTAATAGGCAATGTGGTTGAGACTGGGTCACAAATGTCATGAGAAGGTAAGCATGGCCCATAAGATGAGGAGGGCTGTGTGGGAGCATGAAGAAGCTAGACAAGGAAGTCGCTCACCTGCCCTTGATCTGTCTATGAAGCAGCCTTCCGGAGATTTGCTTGTGTACTGGTGTCTCGGCCACACTCTTGGTCAGCAGCTTGCGATAACCTAAAATGTAAATAGGATAAATTTCACATAATCTTACCAAGCAGAAACAGCAAGGCAATGGAAGCAATTTGAACTTAAATATGGTTTAACACTTAGCCAGAGTGGCTCTTAATGGACTCGTGGACCAAGGTCTAACCATAAAATTTGACTTAACAAGACATTACAGTTTATCAGCACTATTAGAGTTTAACAATAAATAATCCAATATAAAATATAATGAAAATAATGATCCTGAAAAAAAAGTTCTTATTAGGGCTAATACTTCTGTCCACCTAGTTAGTTGGTGGTTCTTTTACTTATGATTAAATTATTGCATTTATGATTAAGGCATGTGAAAATGCTGATATGTCATGCAATGTTAAGATATTTAATACAAAGATAAATCTAATTTATGCTCTGGTATAAATTTTCTCAATAGCATAAGACAGACAAGTTACTCATGGGAGGACTGGTTTTAAGGGAGATAAAAATGACTAGGAAGAGGACTGATGCCAGCAGGAATGTGGGGTAAAAAACTCCCCCATAAAAGGAATGAGAACACTGACCAAAAGTGAACTCAATTGCTCCAGAACTCTGGAAATTAACCAGTTTGGAGTAATCCAAGGAGTAGTTATTCAACAAAAACAGCTGTATCTCCTTAAGAATAGCAAGCCCTGCACAACTTTAACTTCCTTGGCCCCGACCTCCTCTCCCTGGCCCCGCAGCAGCCTTGAGAACCAACAGCCCAGCGGCCCCTGGATGAACAAATGGTGTCTAAGCTCCTCCACAGCCCCATTCCCAGATAACAGTCTATTTGACCTATCTGGTAGTTCCCTGGAGAATCGCACTCACTTGGCCTGTCTCTATTTGACCTGACTCAGAACTCGTCCAATGCAAACAACTTTTTCCCAGGGAGCCATTTACTAAAAACAATCAGCAGCAACTGTAAACAACAGCTGCCTGAGGTGGTGATCTTGGGGCAGACAAGATAACCAAGAGTCTGGATGTGAAAACTGGGGAATGAGACATCCACAAGGGACTCTGCTAACTTCTGACACACTCGGGGAGCCTGCAAGTCCGTGTGCGGTAGGGCTGTGTGCATGCCCAGGATGGACCCAAGAAGGACCCTGCATGTGTGCTCAGGCGTGTCCAACTCCCTGTGACCCCATGGACTGCAGCCCTCAGGCCCCCCATCCATGGAATTCTCCAGGCAAGAATACTGAAGTGGGTTCCCATTTCCTCTTGGCTGTCACCTTTGGCTGACCCCAAGGCTCTAGAAAACAGCAAGAGTTGTAAACTGTCTGGCTGAGTATTGAAGACGTGAGCCAATGCACACATAGGGCCCCTCAGCAAAAGCTGGGAAACTTACTAGTTCCAAGCGTGGAAGGAAATCTCTGTCCAACCCTTAGCTGACCACTAAGCTAACCAAGCAGAGATTTTAGTGGCTACACATGACAGAATACAGACTTGAAAGAACTAGTTCAGTAAACAAACAAGAGTAAAAACAAACTCTGCCCTGGAGCTGTGGCAATCTGATTGTCAGCGCTGACTCAATATTTAACATGTCCAGTTGTCAACAAAAAATATAAGACAAGAAATAAGAAAGTATGGCCCATAAACATGGCGGGGAGGCGGGGGGTGCGGCGGGGGGGGGGGGGGGGGGGGCGTGTGGGAAACCCATTCAATAGAAAGCATTCCTAAAGAAGTTCAGACATGGATTCATTAGCACAAGACTTTAAATCAGCTATCTGCAATATGTTCAAAGAACTAAAAAAGGAAAAATAATATCTAAAGAACTAAAGGAATGTACGAGCCTGATGACTTGCCAAGTACAGAATATCAATAAAGATGTCATTAAAAAGAACCAAGTAGAAATTCTAAAATCGAAAAGTACACTATCTAAAATAAAAGACTCATTTAGAGGGGCCTAGAAGTTGATATGAGGTGGCAAAAGAATCAAAGGTGAAGATAGGTAATTGAGATTATCCAGTCTGCCGGACAGAAAGAGAAACGAACAGTCTTAGACAGCCATCGGACACAATCCAGCATAATAACATAAGACATAGTGGGAGTCCAGAGAAAGAGGGAAGAAAGAGGTGGAAAACTTTGAAGAAATACTGGTTGAAAACTTCTGATGTCTGATCAAAGACATTCCATAGCCAAGTAGCTCAATAAACCTAAGTAGGATAAAGACAGAGATCCGCACCAGACAAATCACAATCAAATCATCAGAAGTCAAAGGGGAAGACAGACTCTTGAAAGAATCAAGAAAGCAGCGATCCGTCATGTACAAGCAGTCCTTGCTAAGATTAACAGCTGACTTTTCCTCAGAAACACAGGATGACAAAAATGTGGGGTGATGAAAGGCACAGGGCTGAAAGAAAAAGACTTAATCAGGAATTCTATTCTATTATAACATCTTATAGAAAAAAACGAATGAACTTTTTGGCCCACCCAACATACCCTGTAAGGGAATCCCTGATGGCTCAGCAGTAAAGAATCTGCCTGCAACACAGGAAACACGGATTTGACATCTGGATCAGGAAGATCCCCTGGAGAAGGAAATGGCAACCCACTCAAGTATTCTTACATGGAGAATCCCACGGACAGAGGAGCCTGGAGGGCTACAGTCCATGGGTTGGCTGCAAGAGTCAGACACGACTTAGGGACTAAACCACCATCACCACCAATAAATCCTGTAAACTATTACTCAAACATGAAGGAGAACATCCTCCCCACCCTCAAAGATACACCCAAAAAACAACACTGAGAGAATCTGACACTGGCAGACCAGCCCTACAAGTACTATCCATACTAGAGGGAGTCCTCTAGGCTGAAAGGAAAGGGCACTAGAGAGTAACATGAGTCCACATGAAGAATTAAAGAGCACTGGTAAAGGCAATCATACAAGTAAGTGCCAACAACAGAATAAAAGTATTGTTAATTCTGTATCTTTCTCCTTTGAGTTTAAAGACAAAGCAAGGATTATAAATGTGCTGATGGGCATACAGTGTATCAAGATGTAATTTGTATGACGAGCTAGCACACAGAAGGGGATAGAAAATAGTTATACAGAGGAGCAAAGTTTTTGTTGCACTCCTGAAATTAAGTTGATATCAACCTTGACTGGATAAATTAAGAAATTAATTGCAACATCCATGGAAAGGGACACCATACAAAACAGTGAAGTAGGAAGCTCTAGGGTTTGGTCCCTCCCCTAAAACAACCAGTAAACTAGGAAAAAAATGATCAGAGTAAACTATTTTGGAACTTCTGCAACCTGACTGGCACTAATGACAACGAGGAAAGAGCCCAATGAAGGGAGTACCCTGATATTTAGTAAGGGAATGACGTGCCCAGAACAGCTACCAGCCCTTTTTCCTCAGCCCTGCCGCAGCTGTGGGGCAGTGGCCCACGTCCTGGGAGCAGCTGGCGAGTGGTAGAGCAGACAGTGGGGACCCTGTCTCCTAACTCTGGGTTATAAGGTTCAGTCAGCGTGCTTGGAGAGTGGAGCCCTGTGGGGCTGAGCAGACATCTGCCCTGATTTCTGCCCTCGGGCGCCAGCAGCTTTCCCCCACTGCATCCAACAGGTGACTTATAGGGACAGGAACACCTTTTTGTCTGTCTCTTTTTGGAGCCAGACATTTAAGGAAATCTTTCTCAGGTTACCAGCTAATCACAGAGACAACAGAACAGAAACTTCAGTGACCACACAAGAGAGAATACATGCTTTGTAAAAATAGCTGGGAAGGCACAAATGAACAGGCTCTCAATAAGCAAAGATCAGTGATGTCACAGGAGTGCGAGAGTCTTACCTCCAGAGTCAACAGACCATAATATTCAGAATACCTAACTCTCAACAAAGAACTACAAAGCATACAAATAGACAGGAAAGTGTGTCAAGGAAGAAAAGAATTTGACAGAAAGTACCCTTGAGAAATCCCAGACACTGGAATCACTGGTTAAAAATGTTAAATGAGCTCAAGGAAAAAAAACGAACACAGAACTGAAAGAAATAAGGAAAACAACGGATAAACACAGTGAGAATATCAATAACGTAACAGAAATTATAAAAAGGAACCAAACAGAAACTTCAGAGCTGAAAAGCACAATAACTGGAAAAGTTCACTAGAGGGGTTCAACCTCAGATTTGAGCAGGCAGAAGAATCAATAAACTTGAAGCTAAAGACAACCAAAATTCTCCCATCTGAGCAGAACAAAAAAAAGGACTAGATGGCTTCATTGATGAATTCTATCTAACATTAAAACAAGAATTAACACCCTAACACCTAAGCAATTCAAAAAGCACCTAAGACAACTCAAGGAGGAAAGAACAGTCTTTTCAACGCACGAGGCTGGTACAGCTGGATAACCAGAGGCAAAAGAATGACACTGTACTCACCTCACACAATACACAAAAACTAACTGGAAATGAGTCAAAGACCTAATTTAAGACTTTAAGCCATAAAACTTGGGTTGAATAATGGATTTTTAGACATGCCACCAAAAGCACAAATAACAACAAAAACGTGTTAAACTGGATAGGATCAAAACTAAAAACACTTTATATATCAAAGGACACTATCAAGAATACAAAAAGCAAACCCAACAAATTGGGGTAAAAATATTTGCAAATCACACATCTGATAAGAGATTAGTATCTAGACTATCACATAAAGAACTTTTACAACTCATAGTAAAAAGACACAATCCAATTTCAGTTCCGTTCAGTCGCTCAGTCTCATCCGACTCTTTGTGATCTCACAGACTGCAGGATGCCAGGCTTCCCTACCCAACAACAACTCCCAGAGCTTGCTCAGACTCATGTCCATTGAGTCAGTGATGCCATCCAACCATCTCATCTTCTGTCGTCCCTTTCGCCTCCCGCCTTCAATCTTTCCCAACATTAGGGGCTTTTCCAATGAGTCCGTTCTTCGCATCAGGTGGCCAAAGTGTTGGAGTTTCAGCACCAGCATCAGTCCTTCCGATTGAATATTCAGGACTGATTTCCTTTAGAGTAGACTGGTTGGATCTCCTTGCAGTCCAAGGCACTCTCAAGAGTCTTCTCCAACACCACAGTTCAAAAGTATCAATTCTTCAGTGCTCAGCTTTCTTTATAGTCCAACTCTCACATCCATACATGACTACTGGAAAAACCATAGCTTTAACTAGACGGACCTTTGTTGGCAAAGTAATGTCTCTGCTTTTTAATATGCTGTCTAGGTTGGTCATAGCTTTTCCTTCAAGGAGCAAGTGCGTTTTTTAATTTCATGGCTGCAGTAACCATCTGCAGTCATTTTGGAACCCAAAAGATAGTCTCACTGTTTCCATTGTTTCCCCATCTATTTGCCATCAAGTGATGAGACTGGATGCCATGATCTTAGTTTTCTGAATGTTGAGTTTTAACTCCCCAGGTTGGTAGGTGCCTAGTATGCTACTGGAGATCAGTGGAGAAATAACTCCAGAAAAAATGAAGAGACAGAGCCAAAGCAAGAACACCACCCATTTGTGGATGTGACTGGTGATGGAAGTAAAGTCTGATGCTATAAAAAGCAATATTGCATAGGAACCTGGAATGTTAGGTCCATGAATCAAGGCAAATTGGAAGTGGTCAAACAGGAGACGGCAAGAGTGAATATCGACATTTTAGGAATCAGTGAATTAAAATGGACTAGAATGGGTGAATTTAACTCAGATGACCATTTTACCTACTACTGTGGGCAAGAATCCCTTAGAAGAAATGGAGTAGCCATCACAGTCAACAAGAGTCTGAAATGCAGTACTTGGATGCAATCTCAAAAACGACAGAATGATCTCTGTTCGTTTCCAAGGCAAACCATTCAATATCACAATAATCCAAGTCTATGCCCCAACCAGTAATGCTGAAGAAGCTGAAGTTGAACAGTTCTATGAAGACCTTCAAGACCTCCTAGAACTAACACTCAGAAAAGATGTCCTTTTCATTATAGAGGACTGGAAAGCAACCCAATTTAAAAACGGGCAAAGATTTCTCCAAAGAAGCTATACAGGACTTCCCTGGCTGCCCATTGGTTAAGAATCTGTGTTGTCAGTGCACTAGACGCAGGTCTGATCCCTGGTCAGGAAACGAAGATCCTGCATGCCATGCAGTGGTGAGACCAAAAGAAAAAAAAGAGGCTATACAAGTAGCCAGTGAGCACAAGAAAAGAAGGTTAATAACATTAGTCATCAAGGGAATGCAATTCATAATCACAATTACACACCACTTTACACCCACTGGATGAGTAGAATCAAAGAGGGACAATGGACGGCAGTGGTAAGGATGTGGAGAAATCAAAACCCTCACACATGGTTAGTGGGAATATAGCCACTTTGGAAAACAGTTTGGTAATTGCTCAAAAGTTAAACAGAGTTGTTATGTGGCCCAGCGAATTTCATTTCTAGGCATATGCCTGAGAATTAACAACATGTCTACACACAATCTTGTACACGAATGTTTACAGTAGCATCACTCACAACAGCCAAAGGTAGAAACAACTTAAATGACCACCAAACGATGAACGGATTAGTAAAATGGAGCTTATCCATACAATGGTATATTATTGCCAATAGAAAGAAATGAAATAGAGACACACTACACCATGTATAAACCTTGAAAACATTATGCTAAAGTAGAAGAAGCCAGTTACAAAGACCATATGATTCCTCTTATAATACCTGTAAGAAATCTATAAAAATACAAAGCAGACTGGTAGTTGCCTATAGCTGGAAGGATTGGGAGAAACGGAGAGTGACTAGTTAGTAATGGGTTCAGGGTTTCTTTCAGGAATGATGAAAATGTTCTGGAATGTGTCATGATGTGGACAACTTTGTGAACATACCGAAACCACTAAATGTTGATTTTATGATACATGAATTACCTCAATTACAACAAAGAAGCAACAACAACAAAAATAAACACATCGAAAGATTAGAAAACAACTAGTCGCCATCTTTCATTCCTGTTTAAGTGGTTTTATAAAATAGGTATTTGTTGTCTTTCAGAAGAGAGGAATGAGAAAAATACCAGGATTAATTCTTCATCTAAGCTTGGAGGGAGAGACATCCCAAGTGGAAAATTAACTGACGGTAACCACAGAGGAGAGGAAAACATGGGATTAATGAGCTCCTGCAACACACAGCCTGGAGACTGGCCTGAGGTCAAGAACCCCTTCTCTTGGTTGCCCTGCAGTGCGGTACCTTTGGTCCTCTTAAAGCTGTCATGTTTATACTCCAGACCTTCCACAGCTGACACTGAATGGCTTCTGGGCAACCCCTTCTTCACAGATCTCTTTGAAGGAGAAATCATTTCCTGGTTGAAGAGATTTCTTCGAACTTTGGTTACTTCTGAAAGCATTAAAAAAAGAAAAAGTCAAACATCATCATTAATAAATGCCACACATGAGAAAAGGAAGATATCTAAAACAGAGAATCTGCTTGAGGAAACTATTTTACAGACTGACTGCTATTATATATTTACATTTAGTAATAGGATTTCCTTAAATAGTACACTCACATGGTATATCAAAACTATTTACTCTTATAAATTTATTATTATTATTTTTTTTTTACTTCTTTTTTTTTTTAAATTTTTTATTCCTTTATTTCTCATGTGTTCCCCATCCTGAACCCTCCTCCCTCCTCCCTCCCCATACCATCCCTCTGGGTCGTCCCAGTGCACCAGCCCCAAGCATCCAGCATCGTGCATTGAACCTGGACTGGCATCTCGTTTCATACATGACATTTCACATGTTTCAATGCCATTCTCCCAAATCTTCCCACCCTCTCCCTCTCCCACAGAGTCCATAAGCCTGTTCTATACATCAGTGTCTCTTTTGCTGTCTCGTATACAGGGTTATCGTTACCATCTTTCTAAATTCCATATATATGCGTTAGTATACTGTATTGGTGTTTTTCTTTCTGGCTTACTTCACTCTGTATAATAGGCTCCAGTTTTATCCACCTCATTAGAACTGATTCAAATGTATTCTTTTTAATGGCTGAGTAATACTCCATTGTGTATATGTACCACCGCTTTCTTATCCATTCATCTGCTGATGGACATCTAGGTTGCTTCCATGTCCTGGCTATTATAAACATTGCTGCGATGAACATTGGGGTACACGTGTCTCTTTCCCTTCTGGTTTCCTCAGTGTGTATGCCCAGCAGTGGGATTGCTGGATCATAAGGCAGTTCTATTTCCAGTTTTTTAAGGAATTTCCACACTGTTCTCCATAGTGGCTGTACTAGATTGCATTCCCACCAACAGTGTAAGAGGGTTCCCTTTTCTCCACACCCTCTCCAGCATTTATTATTTGTAGACTTTTGGATCGCAGCCATTCTGACTGGTGTGAAATGGTATCTCATAGTGGTTTTGATTTGCATTTCTCTGATAATGAGTGATGTTGAGCATCTTTTCATGTGTTTGTTAGCCATCTTAAACCCAACGTTCTGGGAATACACGGAAGGCCCACATCACTTAAATTAGAAAAGATTTCTTTTTTCTTTTTTTGAGTATTTTACTAGTTTACTGGGTAACAGTAGCCCCACCCTATCCAGGGTTTCACTTTCCAAGGTTTCAGTTATCCACAGCCAATTACGGACTGAAAATATCAAATGAAAAATCCTAGAAATTAATAATTCATAAGGATTAAAGTTGTGTGCCTTTCTGAATAGCATGATAAAATCTCATGCCATTCTGCTCTGTCCCACTCAAAACATAAATCATTCCATTAGTCACCGAGTAGCCATCTGGGTTATCAGATCAACTATCGCAATATATAGCAGTGCTGTGTTCAGGTAACCCTTATTTCACCCAAATATCTCTTGAGCCCCAAAGCACAAAGTAGTGATGCTGGCAATTGGCATATGCCAAAATGAAGTTGCAAAATGCTTTCTTTAAATGAAAAGTTTCTCCATTTAAGGAAAGAAAAAAAAATTATATGCTGAGGTTGCTATGATTTATGATTAAGAATGAATCATCTGTGAAATGGTGAAGGAAAAATTCACACTAGTTTTACTGTCACATCTCAAACTGCAAAAATTATGCATTAAAGTGTTTAGTTAGGATTGAAGAGGCATTAAACCTGTACAAGATATTTTGAGAGCAAGAGACCAAATGCATGTTAACTTTTGTTATGACTATTCTATTTTATAAGGTATTAATTCCTACCGTGCCTAATTTATAAGTTAAATTTTATCCTAGGCATGTACGTATGTGCATGCTAAGTTGCTTCAGTTATGTCCAGTTCTTTGTGACCCCATGGACTGTAGCCCACTAGGCTCCTCTGTCTATGGGATTCTCCAGGCAAGAATACTAGAGTGGGTTGCCATGCCCTCCTCCAGGGGATCTTCCTGACCCAGGGATCAAACCCACATCTCTCATGTCTCCTACATTGGCAGGCAAGTTCTTTACCACTAGTGCCACCTGGAAAGCTCCATATATGTATAGGAAAAAACATATATAGGGTTTGGTACTATCTGAAGTTTCAGGTGTCCACTGTGGATACTGGAATGTATCCCCTGTGGTTAAGGGGGAACTGTGTGTGTGTGTTAGTTGCTCAGTTTTGTCTGACTCTTTGCGACCCCATGGACTGTAGCCCACCAGGCTTCACTATCTGGAATTCTCCAGGCATGATACTAGAGTGGGTTGCAATGCCCTTCTCCAGAGGATCTTCCTGACCCAGGGATCAAACCTGGGTCTCCTGCATTGCAGGCAGATTCTTTACTGTCTGAGCCATCAGGGTGGACAAGGGGGAACTACTATATCTGAAATCCTCTTCCTAACTCCAGAGCATAAGAGTTGCAACCACCTAAACTCAAAGTTAGTAAAAAAAAAAGCTTAAGAGTCAGGAAATACTTGACAAGGCAAGTGGGATGGCATCTTAAACTTGAGCAAGACGTCCTAGTGGATCATACCCAAAAATTCACTCAGGGTAAAAAAAAGTCTAAGACCAGGTTTCCCTGGTGGCTCAGCAGTAAAAAATCCACCTGCCAATGTAGGAGACACAGGTTTGATACCTCATCTGGGAAGATCCCACATGAGGCAGAGCAAATAAAACACTGTGCCTCAACTATTGAGTCTGTGCTCTAGAGCCTTCGAGCTGCAACGACTGAAGCTCAAGTGCCTTCTAGAGCCCGTGCTCCACAGGAGAAGCCACCGGAATGAGAAGCCTGCACACCGCAGCTAGACAGTAGACGCTGCTCGCCACAACTAGAGGAAGCCGTGCACAGCGACGAAGATGCGGCACAGCCAAAAATGAAAATAAATTATCTTAAAAAAAATTTCTAAAGGCAAGTCATTTAAATAAAAATCAAATAAACCGGGATTCACAAACTGGGAGAAGCCTCTTTGTTTACCCATCACCAAAATATACATTAAGATTATCAATAATACACAAAGTTTCCAAAAGTGTTTCTCTCTCTCCATTATGAAAGCCTCTGTGACCTGCCTTAGGCTGTTCTATGAAATTAATCTGTGATCTGACAGCCAAATTTGATCTGTTACTCTCTGTTTTCCCCAAGTTTTGGAAAAGTTTAATATCGATAGAAAATTTCAAAAGGAATACAATAAACAGAATCATCACTAAAATTTATCAACTGTGGACATTCGTTTTCCTCCTCGTCCTCTCTACGTTTATACAATTGCCCATCCCAAAACGCTGCAGGGTGACCTGCAGACATCACAACTCTGGAGTTTCCTGTGCTTCAGCAGGTATCTCCAAAGAACAAGGGCACACTATCTATCCCACCCTCTCTCATCACTCAGCAACATCCTTCACAGCTTTTCTGCCCTAAATTTAAGCAGGGGTCGTGTGGTGCATGAATGTCACACCTAAACTCCTTTTATCTAAACTAGTTCTGCTGCCTCTTTTCTTTTTGGGCTTTCATGTGAATGGCATTTAAAAATATATGTATATTTCAGCCAGTTATTTTACAAAATGCAGTATTTTGAGACCATGTGAACATCTTAGTCTCCTAGCACACAGACATGTTTCATTAGCTGATAATTATACCAAACTATATATTATATATACTGCAACATGTAGTTGCAACATGCAACTACAAAGCTATATACTTATATATACTATAAAACTATATATACTACATGCAGCTGCTTAAATATATGTAATCAAAATAAACTTGTCATTGGCTGTAACAAGGAAACAAAAGCATACCTTGTACTGTGTCTTTCACTGGGAGAGGAGGCTGCTGCTGAAGGGTAGGGTGAGAATTCTCCTGAAAGATGAGAAAATCCAATAAGAAAACTTCAATAGGTACTCATTTAAAAGAATAGGAATTCCACACAAAAAAACCCCCCTTTGATCCTTGCAATTTCACTTGTAGGAATCTGTAACAGAAACAGTTGTAAAATGGACAAAAACAGGGTCTGGGAATATACACAACAAACTGCCATCGGTGACTACTTCCGAAGAATGGATGGTGAAGAAGTACTAACATTTAACTTCATATAATTTCTATTTTTTAAAAAATTGCATTTATTTTATATTTTGGCTGCATGGCAGATGGGATCTTACCCATCTGACCAGGGGTTGAATTTGCAACCCCTGTGGTGGAACTTTGGGGTCTGAACAACTGGACCACCAGGGAAGTCCCTAATTTCAATTTTTAAACAATGTTTCTGTAGACCTTTTATAACTAAAATATAAGGGAAACTCCATTAG
Organism: Bos indicus; assembly: GCF_029378745.1. Lineage (NCBI taxonomy): Eukaryota > Metazoa > Chordata > Mammalia > Artiodactyla > Bovidae > Bos > Bos indicus. The sequence goes on along the minus strand of NC_091780.1, from coordinate 21,315,043 downwards.
AGGATGGGTATACTCTGAGGAACGTCTCCATATAAAACTGCTATTTGGGGACTTCTCTGGTGGTCCAGTGGTTAAGACAACTCCTCGCCTCCACTGCAGGGGGCTTGGGCTCCATCCCTGGTCAGGGAATTAACTAAGATCCCACATGCCATGTGGTGTTGCCAAAAAACAAAAAAAAATTCTTGCTATTTATTTCCTATTACAGTAGAGGATTCAAGTACCCAAGATCAAATGGCATCTAAATGAGAGAACTGTTTTTAAAGATTTTCTTGTTTTTTTTCAAGTATGCCACTGTAATCACAGAAGAAGGAAAGTCATAGTAGAGCAAAAACTTAACAAATGATACTCTTTAACCAAAATCAAATCCTGATCATATAAACCTGGTCTTAAAGAAATACACTTTCTAGGCCAATCTGAAACACACGTTTTCAGAAAGGAGACCTATCATATAGAATCTTCTGACAGAGATGTTCTGACACTTTGGACTTCACACTCTCCAAACAAAATCTAAGATTTGAATCTTGTTCACTTATATGTATTAAGGTATACTAAGAAAGTGAACAGACTTCCTTGGTAGTAAAAAACCCGCCTGCCAAATGCAGGAGACGCCGGTTTAATCCTTGGGTCGGGAAGATCCCTTGGAGGAAAAAATGGCAACGCAGTCCAGTATTCTTGCCTGGGAAAATCCCATGGACAGAGAAGCATGGAGGGCTATAGTTCATGGCATCGCAATAGAGTCAGACATGAATTTTTAGCGCCTAAACAACAAAAAAGTGAACACCATTAACTCTTCAAAAGAAACCCCACCTCCTATTCTGAAGCGCAGCTATAAATCTCAAACAAACCACTATTGTAATGATTAATGCTTGAAAGCTAGTTCTAGAATTCTAACTTTTCTCATAGTTCATGCAGTTCAAAAGTTTCAATGCATTCTTTGTCTCTCTCCTCTTAGACATTAATTCTATTTAGTAAATAGACTCCAGCTGGATTATTTTTTTTGGTAACCAACAAGTCCTAAATCTACTGACAGAGAAAAATAATTACCACCTGGCTTCATATGTTTTTCTTTTTAACTTGTTATTGAAGTAACACATATTCACTGAAAAGTACTTTCTGGTACACAAAGTCCTAATATGATTGCATATTACTTTTTCAATGGCCTCTTTGCTTATGTTAGTTATCATTTCATGAGTTTTCTTAACCACGTTAAAGATTTTTAGTTAACTTATCCCTAACTTTTACTAGTGTTTTTTTTCTCCCTTTAATATTACCTCACTTTTGGGAAAAACAATTAATCTTAAACAAATTTATATGTCTTTACTCCTTAGACCACGGTTGTGGACCACACATTCATAAAAATACCTTAGTTCTGTATCCACTAACATTCATTTCTTAAAAGTGAAGATACTGCCTTTCATTCTTATTTATTGCATCAATTCATGCCCAAAGGAACAACTCTGGCATAGCACCACTTTCTATCTCCTGGAAATGACTTACATTTTTGGTAGCTCTCTTGGCAACTTTGGGAATTTCAATTTGTCGCAGATTTTGTGAAACCTCTGCAATGCTTTTATGTCTGATTGCATTTTTCCTTTTAAAAATAGAAAGAAACAGTCAATATACACTCAATACAGGTGACAACTAGTTAGATTAGAATGGAACTAGAGTTTAAAATAAAACATTTAAATAAAAGTCAATTATCTTAAGGGTGGTCTGAACTTACAGCAAAACAAGTCAACCCCAGATTTCTAAAAGTAACAACTACAAATTTAAGTAGTTAAGAACAGTGAATAGCTTCATGGAAAATAAAAAGCTAAAACCCTAAGCTTATCTCATGGAAGGCTCCTAGTTCTTAAAGACCTCACATGGACAGTCAAGAGAAGACTATGATTACACATATATATTACACTGCATGTTCCCAAGATAATATAAAGCGCGTCAGATGCTCCTTGTTAAGAACTCTTAATAATTGGCTTCTGTGATTCAGACATAAAGGCAACTATTAATTCAATAAATTATAGACAAAGACAACTGGACTTTGGGCTTAAACGTGCCCTATGCCAAGATGGTAACAGTGCAAGAAAATTCCTTTAAATCCTTGCACTCCTACCTTCTCTTCTTAGCTGATCTAGTACGAAGCTCCTCCAGTTGGTCAGATTCAGTGCCGCCAGGCAATGATCTATGAGCGTTTGACGGAAGAGGCACAGAAAGGGGTGATTTGCTCTCCTGGGTCATGGAGTCATCGCTGAAAAAATCTGCAGGAAGGACACCAGCCAGCTTCTGAGGAATCACAAATCCTAGGCTGTCGTAAAGACTTCCCAGTATCTTTGGGATTGAGTCAATATACCTGTGGAAAAGGTTGGTTAAATGTGGAACAGTCAGTCACCATTCCACCGTCTCTAATGCCTTCCTCACCTAGGATGAGAAACAGTCCTTACAATCCTACAGCTCTGAGACAATACTTATATAGTACTTGGTAAAGTAATGTAAATTTTAAATTAGTCATCAAACTTACAATTCCAAAATTCCTTCCAGAAACTTTGCTAGGTATGCTGAATCTTCAGTTAAACACAGCATGCGCAGCAAATCTGTCACCTGAAGATTTTAGAAAATTACCACATGGCCTCTTCAGGGCAGCTGAAACAATCTGTATACAGCATGTCCCAGTGGCACTAAGCAGCATACTTGCCTCACCCACTACTTGCTCCAGATCCTCTACACGTTCATGTACTGAAGGGCACTGCAGACACAGCTCCAAACGAAGAAACACCTGAAGCTGGCACCTTGAGAGAAAAAAAACACTCGGTCATATCTACTTTGAGTGTCACCTAACTAAAATGAAAATTCCTTCATTATGTAGAGATCTGTTTATAGAAGAAACAACCAAAAAATAGAAGAGCCGTGGCTTTCTAAATGGCGATAGGGTTACTAGGTAAACAGGTGATGCAGACTGCACGTGGTGGTGGTGGTGGTTTGGTCGCTCAGTCGTGTCCAACTCTTTGCGACCCAATGGATCGTAGCCCTCCAGGCTCCTCTGTCCATGAGATTCTCCAGGCAAGAATACTAGAGTGGGTTGCCATTTCCTTCTCCAAGACTGCACATGAGAACATTACAAAGAATCAGCCACAAAAGCCTCTTCAAGCAACAGGCAATCTATTTTAAACTGATACTTTCTCAGCCATAGAAAAAAAATAATGCTATTTGCAGCAACATGAATGGACTGAGAGATTATCACACTAAGTGAAGTCAGGAAAAGAAAAACAAATATCCCATAATCACTCATATATGTAGAAACTGAAATATGACACAAAATGAACTTACCTATGAAAAAGACTCACAAATATAGAAAACTTATGGTTACCAAAGGAGAAAGGAGGTGGGGAAGGGATAATTTGAGAGTTTGGGATTAGCAGATACAAACTATTATGTATAGATAAACAATCATGTCCTAGTGTGTAGCACAGGGAACTATATTCAATATCCTATAATAAAAAGAATTTTTTAAAAATTTAAAAAATATTAAAATCAATACAAGCAAATCTTGAGAGCTGTTTTTGGAGTAATTGTTTAAAAGAAAAGGTAGTTAATTACTCTCTGACTTTGCCTTCTTTATCCAGTTTTCCTACGTTCTGTCGAAGACTTTTGCTAGTTTTCAAGAAGTTGTTTCTTACTTGATACAGGCAGTTCATCTGAAAATATAAAATTATTACATAGGAGAATATTAGTATTAATGCTTATCATTATTTCTAATTTTCACACAATTTTATAATGCCCTAAGAAGGGAAGAACATGTTCTTTCTTTCATTTGAGTGAAAAATAGTATACTATTCTTTTATATATTTTAAAAGAACATTTTTTTTAAATGTTGAAAGCATTTGACAGCAAGTGGGCATGGATACAGCAAGTCTGCAGGTTTGAACTTCCATAAAAGAAAGATTTCATTAAGTAGTGACTGAGAAGTCTAAGCAAAATACATCAATATTTTAAAGAAATGTTCCAGGTGACTCTAAAGTACAGTCAGGGTTAACAGCTACTGGTTTAATTCATGCAGCTAACATGCAGCTCAGATGAGGACAAAGCTTCCATTTGAAGAGAAGTGCATATAATTATTCCTAGTTGGCCCCTTTCCTTGATTTTCGCCTTCCCAGTGGACCATGTCCACCTTCCAAGACCTAGAACTGACTGGACTCACCATTCTCCCTCATCATTTCTAAAATGTACACTGCAAAGAGACATTTTCCAAGACACATGAGCCAGACCCAACAACAAGTAACCAACAGAGTTATGACAAACGACAACCTCCAGACTGGCTTCCTCTAATTCCTTGGTTCCCTTGGACTTTAAGAACGCTTTAATGTTTGAGATGGTGCTCCGAGCACATGAATACAGCATGGTGTCTCCTGCAGCCACAGTCTTTTGGTAATTTTCGTGTATGTGAGATAGTAGCTCTTCCTCAGTTTTAAAATCTGTGGGGGGAAAAAAGTGAAACTGATCACCAGATCCAATGGAAGGCGTTGTCTTTTATTTAAGCCAGTGGTTGTCAACCGGGAGGTTGTGCTGCTTAGGGAACATCTGGTTCTGTCTGGGCTGCCGTGACTGGTGGGGAGAGTAAGGATACCACTGGCATCTCATGGGTGGAGGCCAGGGATGCTGTTAAACATCTTATGGTTCACAGAGGATTATCCGGTCCAAAATGTCAAAAATGCAGAGGCTGAAGTAGTACAGAGACAGTGATTAATTTTAAGGGTTTGCACATCAAGTGTACATGTTATAAATTCAAAGGTAACCAGTAACAAATAAGAAATAAACTATACTACTTCCAAACCCATTGAAGATTATCCTTGTCCCACTGAATTGTTGGGGCACTGTTGTGCTAGTCTATTTATGGAAAAAAGATCTAGTTCAGAAATTATGATAATGCCACATTGCCTTGCATTACAATTAATTTGCTTTCCCATCTGCATTCCAGTATACCATAATAGCTCACAACGGATGTTCTATCTCACTCAAACTGACCATCATCTATGATCCAGTATTTCACAGGGGAAAAAATTGTTTAGAGCAGCAGAAAACTTTTATCCCAGAATTTTCAAAAGAACTCAGAGGTGACATCATGCAATTATTGCCCAAAGTTCTTCTGCTCAACTTTGAAAAACCCCAATAGTCCAACCCTAGATTATTCACAAAACTTTTCCCTTTCTCTTCATTCACAAATATATAAAACTTATTTAACCACTTGTCCTATGGCCAGGCCACAGACCTCCTTTGTGACTCTGCTTATACTAATCCTTCATTGGGCACACACTTCTTTTTTGTCTTTGCCTTCTAATCTCTGCTTATTCCTCAAAGTCTAACTTGGGCTCCACTGGCTTTTTAAAAGCCTTCTCAACCTGTTCTTCCCTACAATGACCTTTCCTTTCTCAGCTCCTAGTATGTCTTTAATTCTAAAATGAACAAGTATTTTCAGTTGCAGACTCTTGGTTCTTATATTCATTTTACCAATTCATTGTGTAGAGAGATGTGTGTATGTACACACACACACACACATATATATATTCATTATTATTTGTAACTGGATCATAAATCTAAGGAGAGGAAATTATTTACTCCCCATAACACACTTGTGGACATGTAGCAGATATCTAATAAATGTTCATTAAGTGAAGGATATGATTACAGCTTAAAAATATGAGCGTATGGAAGAGTAAACATGAGTGTAGGCATCAAAATCCAATGGAATTAAGGAATACCTTTAGGTTTAGAACTTCTCAGTGTTCTTCCTCTGTTTTCCAGTCTATCTGCTGTTCTCCCATTGGCTGTCTTTTGGATCCCTTTCTCCCCAGCTGTGTCTGGACTGCCATCTGGATGTAATTTCTGAGCCTTTACATTCAGTCTTGCAACATTCAGCATCTTTAAGGAACGGCACATGGTATTCATCTTCTTCCTCACTGGAGTGCGAGGGACACCTCCTACCAAAACAACATCATGGGCCCTTCAGAATGATCTGAATTGGGTAATTCTTGCTACCAATAGGGTGGAAAGCGCTCTTTTAACTGAAGTTTAGGAGCTAAATATCTCAACATAATTGGATGATTTTTACCTCTAATGCCAAACAGACAAGAGACAAAATGCCAAACAGACTCATTTTGGTGTTACCCAATAGTCACAGAGTTGCAATGAAACTCTTGAAAGGCAATCCAGCAGTCTACACCCAGAGCTCCCTTTTCCTCACTTTTTGATACAGTAACTTGTTCATGGAAATGTATACCAAGGAAATCACTCAGAGGATAAATCACATACATGATATACACTATAGTATTTACCATGGTAAAACCTGAAAACAATCTACATGTTCAGCAACATAAGGAATTTGCCAATTTTTTAAGCAATGAGATAGAACAGTAACTAAAAAAAAGACAAAGGAACAGACAAGCAAGTATCTATACGCAGCACACAAAGTTGCCATTTAAATTTCTGTTACAACTAAAACCAAAAATGGTTTAGTCATTAAGAAGGTAGGAAGGATTGTGGGTGACTTTTAAAATCACTGTTGTACTAATGTAATTATTTTCAGATGTGAAATAGAAGAACTTGACCTTTATTCAGTTACCATTTCAACTTCATTTTAGGGAATATCAATCTTTTAAAACATACAGTGTTGGGACCTGCCTGGTGGTCCAGTGGCTAAGACTTGGCACTCCCAATGCAGGGGGCCCGTGTTCCATCCCTGGTCAGGGAATTAGATCCCACATGCCACAACTAAGAGCCGGCTTAGACAAATAAATAATATTTACAACATACAGTGTCAAAAAAGACTGTAAGAAATTGCCTATCTACATGCTTACGTTTCTTTCTGCTGTCTTCCTGACTGGATACACTGTATTCTTCACGAGACTTTCTCTGGTAGAGCTCAGAGAGGCCGCGTGTCAAGTCACTCTCAGTTTTGGAAGGCTCCTCCTTAGCAGATGAGGTAGCCTGTAGTAACCTGTGAGTAAGTCAAGATGTCAAGCATAAAGGTGACATTCTGATTTTCCAAAATGCTTTAAAGACAAAGCGACAACAATATTTGAAAGCTACTCAAAAGAGGTCCCCACAAGGAAAAATGTCCATCTTATCATTTATGATTTGAGTAAATTCAGGGACAGAAGTTACCTGCTCACAAAACCATTAATGTATTAGGGCATCCAGTATTGACTTTATACACACACACACACAATTTATTTATTTTTGACTGTGCTGGGTCCTCCTTGTTGTGTGGTTCTTTTCTACTTGTGGTAGGCAGGCTTCTCACTGCGGTGGCTTCTCTTGCTGTGAAGCACAGGCTCTAGGCGCTTGGGCTTTCTGTGGCTGCGGCACACAGGCTCAGTGGTTGCAGCTCCCAGGCTCTAGAGCACAGGCTCAGTAGCTGTGGGCACACGGGCTTAGCTGCTCCATGGCATATGGGATCTTCCCCAACCAGGGATCAAACCCATGTTTCCTGCATTGGCAGGTGGATTCTTTACCACTGAGCCACCTGGGAAGCCCCAATATTGACTTTCATTAATAAGATTCTTCATATCCTAGGGTTCATGTCTAATTATGGCAACTATTTCACTCACTTCTGGGCTTCCATAGTCTTTACCCAGTGTCCATACATTAAAGTACACAATGATGTAATACCGTGTAGTGAGTATCAGAGTAACTTTTGAATAAGTCTTTCACACTCTAGTAAACTAATTTGGGACTGATGAGCAGGGAAGGAAGTAGAGCAGGGGAGATTAGCTATTAACTGCTTTACCACCAAGAGCTAAATTACAGTCACTAAGGAAATAATGAAAATAGCACAACTTTCAAAATGTGTAATTTCTATTTCATTATCTTCTATTATCTGATATCATCTGATCTAAAAGTAGGAGAAAGTTATGATGACATTAGTTGAATTAGTTCATACAAGCAGTAGATCTGAAAAAGCCTAATTCTCCCTAAGTGTGTTGGTATTTCCTTAATAGTGAGAAAGGTTTGCTTTTTTCTCCCTGTTAATTTACCAGAGCTTCAGATTATTTTTTAAATGAAGATCAATCATGACAGACACAGAGAAAGCCTAACCCAATTTCTTCCCATTCCTTTCTCCCAGAGATACCCAAGTCTATGACTAGGTTTTTATTTATTTTCATTATTGCTTTTTAAATTTTTGGTGTGCTCTCGACTTCGTGATTCATCTAACTAGTTTTTACTTCTTCTTCAGAAGATGCTTTAAGTCTGTAAATTTTCCTTTACGTATAAATTTAGCTGCATCACACCAGTTTCTTTTTTATTGAGATTTAATACTAAATATTTTCTGACATCTATGAGAGTATTTTATTTTTGTAATTAACCTTTTCTAAATTTTTAATTCTGATAAAATACACGACATAAACTTATCATCTTCATCACTTTTAATCACCACCTAGATCACTGGTATTAAGGATATTCCTAATGTGCTACCATCAACTCCATCCAGCTCCAGAATTCACCTTGTAAAACTCAAACTCTGTACCTGGTAAACAACATTCTCCATTTGTAACTAGTTTTTAAAATTACTGGACTATACTCAGGCAATGTGGCTTGTTATAAACAACAACAAACTCACATGCAGACAACTGAGAGATGGTTTTGATTATCAAAACCCAGAGAAATAAATAAGTTTTACCAGAATGACTCCATCAAACTTGAACTGGCTCCACTGAGGTTAGAGCAAGGAAACCACTTCTCCACAATAGCCGAAGTCCAGGGAGCACTGCGGCCAAGCTCCTGCTGGGCCCATTCTGGGACAGGCAGGTCTATAGAAACGAGCAGAGATGGAACAGAAGAGGCATTAGAAGAAAGCAGAGACTCCCAAGCACTTGCTCCTCCTCTCAACTGACTGCGTTCTTCCAGAGGAATTCCAAAGCAGCAGTATTAATGACGTTCTTTCAACTGCACAACCAATTCCAACAGGCCTTTGTTGTCTATGATCAGTGTGCAAACACAGGCTTCCTCACTGTTCCTCAAACACTGGACACACAAGCCTCAGCACTGACTTTTGCCACTATTACCTCCTTCACAGCCTTTGCTCACATATCACTTTTTCAACAAGGCCTGTTTGAAACTGTAACTCTCCCATCCCTTACAACTCCCCATTCCTTTTTCTCTGCTCTATTACTACAGCACTTAACTCTTTAAAACACACTACATAATTTCCCTATTGAGTTTCCTGCCTTGTCTCCCCTGACTAGGTAAGCTTCACGACAACAGAGACCTTTATTTTGTTCTCTGATGTTCTCCTAGCAGCCGGAACAGAGCCTGACATGCAGGCACTCAACAAATATCTACTGAGTAAATATGAATGGAAGAAATATCAAATTGATTCTATTTATATCTATTTGGCATAAATAAGGTTTGTACCCTATTAGTAACAATGCAATAAAGTAGAAGGTAGACAGAACCCTAAGATTTACATGCACTTTATTAAACATATTAAAAACTAGGTTTCCTCTTATACTTTCAATTTCAAAAAGGTTTTACAGAGCCGTTGGCCTCCTCAAAAGCTTCAGGATTTCTATAAATGATTTAAAACTGCCAGAAATACTGTAGCTACTTTTACCTGTTCTATAACGGATACTAAGTTCTACTAAGAGCATACTGAAAAAAAGGTTATGATGCTAGAAACGATGGTAAACCACTGACCTGGAGTAGGCCAGTTACTGGTTCAGAAGCTTACCTGAGGTAGCAGGAACTTCAAGAGAACTGTCAATCTGTTTGAGTACACCATCCACAACCTCAGAAAAAAGGGCAGCTGAGTCCTGGGGGCTCTCTGCCACAACCGTCTGGAGAAGATGTCTTTGAGACTCAGTCTCCCTGGTGCAGAACAAGGTGAGAACTGTAGCACCGACGGAGAAGGGAGAAATAACTCCAGTGATGGGGGGCCAGCCTTCGCCAGGGTCCACACTGGCAACCTACACGAGAAGTTCTAATTAGTTGAGAACACCGTTAACATGTGTCTAAAGAAGCATGTAGTTTAGTAAAAGGATGACTGTGTCATCCAATGATTAACATAAAGGAGAAAACTGAAAGGGACTTGGGGGATACTGGTGCTGGAGCTGAACTTACTGATCCTATAATCCCAATCCCTCAATTGACAGACAAAAACCTAAGTCACCAGAAGTATATACTAAGCACTTACTATGTACTTACTGCAACTCACAGAATCCTCATAACCACTGACGTAAAAATGATTACTGGGATTTCCCTGGTGGTCTAGTGGTTAAGGCTCCAAGCCTCTACTACAGGCGGCCTAGGTTCCATTCCCGGGCGGGGAATTAAGATCCCACATGCTGCACAGTGTGGTCAAAAAAAAAAACAAACAAAAAAAAACACTAATCCCCATTTTATAGAGGAGGAATTGAGGTTAAAGAATAAGCAACCTGCTTAAGGTCACCCAGTTAATAAAAGGCAGAAGCCAAGCGTGTTTGAATTCAAAATTCATGCTCTTAAACAGGAATCAGTTCTATCACTTGAGGGGATTTATTCAGATCATATGGTGGGCAACCGAGCTGAGACCTAATCCAGGTCACCTGACTCTGACCCCAGTGCTCTGTCGGAGTACACAACTCTTAGAACAACACCCATCCAAACGACTACCCAGTTTTCCTCTGGAATGTTTCACAATGGAATGCAGAAGATAGCAACCTTCTGAGCTTACAAAGGCAAAAGATGAAGTAAAGTAAGGAATTTGCTAGAGTTAAAAAATTCCATCACTTTTCTATCAAATCTGGGTATACATGAATTCTGCTTCAGAAGACATTAATAAGTTTGTATAACTACTGGACACTATTATATTTAATTTTACAATGTACAGTTTTTTAAAAAATGAATTTATTATGTAAAAGTACTAAATACATAATACAATGTATTAAAAACAATGAGAAACCACCTATCATTTCACTTCCCTAATGTAATTATTCCATCTGGCCCACCACCTTTTCCCTATGTGAATATAATTTAGTTTAATTAGATTCAAGGTTACATGCAGTTCTATATGCTATTTCTTTAATAATAAGCACTATCATGACTCTATATTACTTGCAAAAACAGCACCTGTTTCATTGAGACTGTATTATGTAGGGGGCTCCCTGGCATTTTACAAATGCACTTATTTCACTTTACCCGTGTTATTAGACCAGAATAACTTACCACCTGGAAGATACCTACCAGATGTAACTCTTCAGCAGTCAGCCTGTTTACCAGGTGCTGAAATAACATCCTCTGAGTTGATCTGTCTCCATCTGGACTTTGCAGCATCCAGCTATCGGTGCCCAAAGTTCCACTTGTTGGGAGGGACCACTGGGTCACTGTGCCTTTTAGAAAAATTCTGACTGGTTTCTGAAAATGTCTCTGATGCATGGCCAAGGGCTCTAGCGTGACTGTCCATGTTTCCTGAAGCTCTTTGCCTGTGAGGAATATAGGATATTGAAATTCTAATAAAAGAAGTAGCTCCTAAAAAGAGATGCAAGGTTAAGAAGAAAAAAATTACACTGCCAGCTGGGGTACCAGTATTATCGCTTAGTTTACACTTCAACCCCCACTCTATCATCAACAGGCTATCATAGTAAATTCTATAAGGAAAAGCTGTATGTGACAGGAATTATAAGGGTGTAATTGATGTCAGAACTCAATAATTATGACTTAGAAATAAGTATTCAAGCAATACACACACAGGAAATCTGCTGCTTTTTAAATCCATAAAATACAGCACATCCTATCTTATGAGGTTAAATTCTAAAGACCATGTAAGACAAACCTGCTTAAATAATACTCTTGAAATTTCCTTAAATTGCCCATCATGTAAAATACAGTTTATTTATATCTCTATATAATATTGCTTGAATATACAATGATTCAGAAATTATGATTCACTATATGGCAAATCATATGATAAAGCAAATTTATGAAGATTCCTGTATGCTGGCTCTTTATGGTAATAAACACCATTTTCTACTTCAACTGACTAATTTGTTATGTCTTCTTAGTCAATCACTGATTTTCTAGGGTCTTCAATGTATCAATCTCATCTATAGGACAGTGAAACCTTACCACTCATTCGCTTCGGCACCTGACAACTCTGCAAAAAGTTGGAAAACCCTTTTAAATCACTCAGTTGTCCTTTCTGCATGGGCTTACAGTGTACCAGACTTCAGTCCTTTCCTGTGGTATCTCTGATTTGGCTTAGACATCTTTTAATTACAAGCATTAACGGAGGGCCTAGGCTGCTAGAAATTCTAAATTCTAAAGAATTCATCGGCCTGCCTTGAAGAAATGAATGACACCAGACCAACCACTCCATCCCCACACTACCCCTGCCCCAAACAGTATTTGCTTACCTTCGACAGGGAAAAATAATGTTCCTTCTATCCGTGGAAATGAGGCTTCATACTCAGGAGAATTATAGAGCAAACAGTTTAAAGTAGAATCAGTTGGCAGAGTTGAAATCCATGAAGAGAGGTGAGGTTTACTTGACAGCTTTCTTTCACCACTGAGCAGTGTTTCCCCAGCTTTGGTAAAATCCTGGCTGAAACTTTCAAATGGCAAGACGGTGCCTCCCACATGGTAGAGCAGTTCACATACTGTCCAGTAGCCAAGGTGGTCTGGGGATTCCCAGAGCTAAAATGAAAATTACAAAGAATGTTGGGTTATTGTAAATTAGGTATTCATTGTGGTGTTGGAGAAGACTCTTGAGAGTCCCTTGGACAGCAAGGAGATCAAACCAATTTCCTAAAGGAAATCAGCCCTGAATATTCATTGGAAGGACTGATGCTGCAGTGGAAACTCCAATACTTTGGTCATCTGATGGAAAGAGCCGACTCATTGGAAAAAAACCCTGATGCTGGGAAAGATTGGAGGCAGGAGAAGGGGATGACAGAGGATGAGATGGTTGGATGGCATCACCAACTCAATGGATGTGAGTTTGAGCAAACTCTGGGAGATGGTAGAGGACAGGGAAGCCTGGCGTGCTGCAGTCTATGGGGTCACAAAGAGTCAGACACGACTGAGCAACTGAACAACAAAAGGCATTCATAAAAGTAAGGGAAATCAGGAGAAAGTAGATATGTACATTAAAGGATCAAATTATATAATTCATGCATTGGTTGAACCAAACATAAATAATGGCCAGCATCCCATTACCATGGCTTCCTTCGTGGCTCAGACAGTAAAGAATCTGCCTGCAATGCAGGAGACACAAGTTTGCTCCCTGGGTCAGGAAGATCCCCTGGAGAAAGAAATGGAAACCCACTCCAGTATTCTTGGCTGGAGAATCCCATGGACAGAGGAGCCTGTCGGGCTATAGTCCATGGGAGTTGCAAAGAGTTAGACACATCTGAGCAACTAACACACACACATCCCATTAGTACACAGCCCAGGAATAAATGCAGTATATGCTATGCTATGCTAAGTCACTTCAGTTGTGTCCGACTCTGTGTGACCACATAGACGGCAGCCCACCAGGCTCCCCCGTCCCTGGGATTCTCCAGGCAAGAACACTGGAGTGGGTTGCCATTTCCTTCTCCAATGCATGAAAGTGAAAAGTGAAAGTGAAGTCGCTCAGTCGTGTACGACTCTCAGCAACCCCATGGACTGCAGCCTACCAGGCTCCTCCGTCCATGGCATTTTCCAGGCAAGAGTACTAGAGTGGGGTGCCATTGCCAATAGGCCTTTAAGAAAGCACCTATTCAGTGAAAACAGCACTTCAAGTTCTATCTTCTGTCAAGGAACAGAAGTGATGCAAATCACTAGGGACAAATCATAAAATGTTAGAAGAAATACAAAACCATTACACATTAATAAAAGAGAACAATCATGTCCTCCACCACACAACCACAGCCAGGTGTCACCAGAGTGAGGCAGGAGCATCTCCCTTAGAGGGTTACCACCCACAGGTCTGCGTGGAGAACAAACAGGTCTTCTCAGTCCTATCTTTAGTGTTTTCACTTAAGACTGGGACTCTTACTGTAGCCTACAGAGTCTGTACTCTGCCTCCAATCTTTCCTCCTTTAAGTATTCTAAAAACTACATACTCAATCATGCTACTTCTGTGAAGACTCATACAGGCTTCCCATTGCCCTACTGTAATGGTGATAGAGCCCTTTAAACCCAGCTCTAAACAACTTTTGCAAAGACACTATCCTTCCCTCACTCGTTCCTACGTCCCAGGCACACTGAACCATTTGCTGTTTCCTGAACGTGCCATATTTTATAACGTCTCCATGTTTTCGCTGGTTCTGTTTGCTGTGTCTTCCCCTTCCATTTTCACCAACTGGATACTCATTATACTTCACTATCTAGCTCAAACCCCGCTGTCCCCGTAAAAGCATTCCTTACTCCATCACACATAGCTGACTCTTCATCCAACTTTCTTTTAACAAACTTTTATTGAGCCACCATATGTGCCACTGAGCCCGGCTAGGACCTGGGACCCTTTATTGGAGTGAGTGCACCTGGACAGACGAATTCAGAGAAATTATGAGGGACTAAAAGGAGCTGTATGCAGCCAGGGCAACTCTGAACAATATGATACAAAAAGGCCACAGATCAACTGCCATCTCTGAGGTGTTGAGAGCAAAAGCAGGGTACTGAGCATGATCCTGTACACAGCACCACCTGGGGGGGTAGGGGGACAGTCCACCCAAGCTATACCTCCACCCAACCCCCCCATCTGCTCCACGGCACCCCATGTAAGAAACCAGATCCCTGCCTGTCTCCTAAGGGCACCTGTTTCTTGTTCTTGTTCCCTCAAGCAGTACAAGTCCCAGCAAAACCTAGACTGAATCTTTCATCTAGCCTCTCACCAATTTCTGTTGATTACAGAGTCCAAGGACCCAAGTCGATAAAACCATGAATTAGCAAAACATAGTCCCTATCTTTGTTGATCTTAAAGCCAAGCGTGGGGTGAGTAAAACAGCAATAACATGTAAAATTTAACTCAGAACCACAATATACTGTACAATATTCAGGCACTACGGGGTTTCCCAGGTGGCAAGAATCCGCTGCCTGCCAATGCAGGACATGCAGGTTCAATCCCTGGGTCAGGAAGATCCCCGGGAGGAGGAAATGGCAACCCACTCCAGTATTCTTGCCTAGAGAATCCCATGGACAGAGGAGGCTGGCAGGCTACAGTTCATGGGATCACAAAGAGTCAGACACGACTTAGCACACATTGTTACATGAAGGAGCACCTCCCCTAGAATACATTGATCATGCTGGTTTGCCTACTTCACAGATGAGCTAACAACTGTAAACCATAAATTGCTATGTGAATGTGAAAAATTAAAACCAGAAGGGCATTCCAGGTCATCTCCACATTTTTGATTATATCAAAGTTCAAAGAGGGGCATAAGGGTGCCCAGGTTCACAGCAAGGCAACGACACTCCAGTCCAAGAACCCAGGACTCTCCTGACAGCGCTCTTAACGTAGGGGTCATGGCCCTGATGGACTTGGACGAATCGATTGAACAGTTTAGGAACAGTAGTTAAAGGAAAAAAGCCATGAAAGAAAATTATCAGAGCACAACAGAACACATCATGTATGGTGAAGATAAGCAATGTACTGCAAATGTTTTGCTCTGGTTGTGCCTGTCACTTTGGAAAACGCTGCCATAGACTAATCAATTGTTATTTAATGTTACCACCAAGGCAGCCACACCCTTGCTCATTGGCTAAGGGGGAGAGTGGCAAGCTAATTCAGGTATCATAGATTCTGATTAGGATTTTCTGCCCAAGGGAAACAAAAAATGTGCTGAAACTGTTTCAGCCAGAAGACCAGGAAAAAAATTTTTTCTTAGCAAATTAAAACTTTCTTAGTAAGTAAAACTTTAAAAAGGAGCTGAGAAGGACATTAGCTTTGGTTAAAAATACATGTACATGGGGCCTTCCCTATGGTACAGTGGGTAAGACTCCACACTTCCAGAGCAGGGAGCCTAGGTTTGATCCTTGGTCAGGGAACTAGATCCCACAGGCCACAGCTAAGAGTTTGCATGTCACAACCAAGACCACAAGCAGTCAAATAGAGAAATACTAAAAAGATACACATAAATGTACATGACTTTCATCAAGAGGCTTTTTAGTTCCTCCTCACTTTCTGCCATAAGGGTGGTGTCATCTGCATATCTGAGGTTATTGATATTTCTCCCGGTACTCTTGATTCCAGCTTGTGCTTCTTCCAGCCCAGCGTTTCTCATGATGTACTCTGCATAGAAGTTAAATAAGCAGGGTGACAATATACAGCCTTGACGTACTTCTTTTTCTATTTGGAACCAGTCGGTTGTTCCATGTCAGTTCTAACTGTTGCTTCCTGACCTGCATATAGGTTTCTCAAGAGGCAGGTCAGGTGGTCTGGTATGCCTATCTCTTTCAAAATTTCCCATAGTTTATTGTGATCCAGTCAAAGGCTTTGGCATAGTCAATAAAACAGAAATAGATGTTTTTCTGGAACTCTCTTGCTTTTTCTATGATCCAGCGGATGTTGGCAATTTGATCTCTGGTTCCTCTGCCTTTTCTAAAACCAGCTTGAACATCTGGAAGTTCACGGTTCACATATTGCTGAAGCCTGGCTTCGAGAAGTTTGAGCATTACTTTACTAGCGTGTGAGATGACTGCAATTGTGCGGTAGTTTGAGCATTCTTTGGCATTGCCTTTCTTTGGGAGTGGAATGAAAACTGACCTTTTCCAGTCCTGTGGCCACTGCTGAGTTTTCCAAATTTGCTGGCATATTGAGTGCAGCACTTTCACAGCATCATCTTTCAGGATTTGAAATAGCTCAACTGGAATTCCATCACCTCCATTAGCTTTGTTCGCAGTGATGCTTTCTAAGACCCACTTGACTTCACATTCCAGGATGTCTGGCTCTAGGTCAGTGATCACACCATTGTGATTATCTGAGTCGTGAAGATCTTTTTTGTACAGTTCTTCTGTGTATTCTTGCCACCTCTTAATATCTTCTGCTTCTGTTAGGTCCATACCATTTCTGTCCTTTATTGAGCCCATTTTTGCATGAAATGTTCCCTTGGTATCTCTAATTTTCTTGAGGAGACCTCTTGTCTCTCCCATTCTGTTGTTTTCCTCTATTTCTTTGCATTGATCACTAAGGAAGGTTTTCTTATCTCTTCTTGCTATTCTTTGGAACTCTGCATTCAAATGGGAATATCTTTTTCTTTTCTCCTTTGCTTTTCGCTTCTCTTCTTTTCATAGCTATTTGTAAGGTCTCCTTACACAGCCATTTTGCTTTTTTGCATTTCTCTTCCATAGGGATGGTCTTGATCCTTGTCTCCTGTACAATGTCACAAACCTCCGTCCATAGTTCATCAGGCACTCTATTAGATCTAGTCCCTTAAGTCTATTTTTCACTTCCACCATATAATCATAAGGGATTTGATTTAGGTCATACCTGAATGATGAAAGTGAAAGAGGAGAGTGAAAAAGTTGGCTTAAAGCTCAACATTCAGAAAACTAAGATCATGGCATCTGGTCCCATCACTTCATGGCATATAGATGGGGAAACAGGGTAAACAGTGGAAACAGTGTCAGCCTTTATTTTTGGGGGCTCCAAAATCAGATGGTGACTTCAGCCATGAAATTAAAAGACGTTTAGCCTTGGAAGGCAAGTTATGACCAACCTAGAGAGCATACTCAAAAGCATACTCAAAAGCAGAGACATTACTTTGCCAACAAAGGTCCATCTAGTCAAAGCTATGGTTTTTCTGGTGGTGATGTATAGATGTAAGAGTTAGACTGTGAAGAAAGCTGAGCACCGAAGAATTGATGCTTTTGAACTGTGGTGTTGGAGAAGACTCTTGAGAGTCCCTTGGACTGCAAGGAGATCCAACCAGTCCATGCTAAAGGAGATCAGTCCTGGGTGTTCATTGGAAGGACTGATGCTGGTGCTGAAACTCCAATACTTTGGCCACCTCATGCGAAGAGCTGACTCATTGGAAAAGACCCTGATGCTGGGAGGGATTGGGGGCAGGAGGAGACAGAGGATGAGATGGCTGGATGGCATCACCGACTCGATGGACGTTGAGTTTGAGTGAACTCTGGGAGTTGGTGATGAACAGGGAGGCCTGGCATACTGCAGTTCATGGGGTCACAAATAGTCGGACACAACTGAGTGACTGAACTGAACTGATGTACGTGACTTAAAAAAAACCACCAGTATACATATAGAATATAGCAATGTTTTTATTTTTATGCATATTATGGACTAAGTAATAGACAAGTCCTAGTGGCAGTTTCAAATTTAGGAATTTATAAATGTGCACAAGACTATAAGCTCCAAGACAGCAGGGACTACATCTGTCTGGTTCCCAAATGGTGCACTCAGTATTCAGCATATCAGCATATGGTGGTGATATGGTTTAGCCACTGAGTTGTATCCAACTCTTCTGACCCTGTGGACTGTAGCCCGCCAGGCTCCTGTGTCCAGCATGGTATGCACTGAGTAAATCAGAAGCATAGGTTGAAAATGTGAGAAGGGCCTCTCATGCTCCCTTCTAACTGATGTCTTTGCAAGAGTTCTATGTGCTTGGATTCCCTTCTCCCTGAGTCTGTTTCTCCCAGTTCTACTTCCCAGACTGTAAACTCCACAAGGCAGGCCCTGGAATTTCTCTTCTTTCTACTCTCATTGTGAGAGCTCCCCAAGGACAGAATGCAAGTCTCCCTTTCACCTTTGCAGTATGGCAAAGCAGAGGCTTCTGAATACGAAAAATTAGATCTACACTAGAAAAAAAATTCCAGAAAAGCTTAAGATTGTTTGATGGGCTTTTTCTCATAGGAAACAACATAACAAATGGAGGAAGGCTCAGAGAAGATCCACCTCTGCAGGTGATGGAATGTGAAACCTGGGAAAATATTTAAATAGACACTGTCAACCTACTTATTTTAATATCATTCTGAAAAAAAAAAAAAAAAAAAGAATCTTCAAGCCCTTTCTGCTAAGACTTCTTTCTAGCCAACATCTGATATAATACAATTTCAGAATACAGATTCTCTGATGTGATTGAGTATCAATTATCCCAAATCGAGCACTAATTCGTTGTGTACTGTGTCCAACACCTAATTCGCTGTCTTCACAAACACTTTTAGGATTCCATCTTCTCCATCAATGTTTACCACCCCCTTAAACATTTTTGCCTTTTTCTTTTCTTTGACAAGTCACTGCTGGCTTATTTGGCATTTGCTACATCTTTCTTGGGCTTTATATGTAAAAGTAATTCGGAAATTTTAACCCAGTGTATCATTATTTGTCTTAAGTATCTCATTTCCCATTTGCAGCCTTGCACTTCTACCTCAGAGACATGTTTCCAATAGATGCAATCACATCTTTCATCTGGTTAAGCCACTTTCCCAATCAGAACAAAATCTGAATTTATTACCTTGGCCCTACAGAGAGGCCTCTGCTACCTTCTAACTTCCTCTACTCTGGTGCTTGCCCCTTGCCTAGCAGGTTTCAGCATACCCAGTTTCTAAAACAAAAGAGGCTTGTTTTCCCCTCAGATCTTTACACTGGAATGTTCTCTTTGCCAGGAATGTTTGTTCCCAACATCACATTCCTCCTCCTTCACCATTCCATTCTCTGTTCAAAAAGGTCTTCCCTGACTACTAACCTATGTACCACTGCCTCCAGCTTCTACCTCCTCTGCCCTACCCTCAGCCTCTTACTCAGCTTTATTCTCGAGCATAATTTGAAATCCTATCACTCACTTGCTCATCTGTTAACCTTCCCTGTGTAATATTTCTTCCCCCAGAAGGTAAACTCCACCTGGCTGACCACCACCTGCCCAGCAGCTAAAACAATGTAGTGGGTACACAATGTAGTGACTCCTCAAATTAAATTATTAACAGACAATGTAAAGTGATCAGAAGAAAATAATGGACATATAAATATATACTTATCACAGCACTTAACTACAGCAGGGGATCCACTGCCTCACCAAAAATTCAAATTAGCCATTTAGGACTGTAAGTAGGTAAGAATTTGTTCATTTGGCCAACAAATATTTCCTCAACACCTCTAACACAGGAGACAAGAGAGAGATGTGTGGCTGCCTCTGAGGTTATTTTTAAACTTGATGGAAGGTGGGTGACTGCACACCTGGGACATATAATGGAGAAAGGGTAAGTGCCACAAAAGTGTTTGGCAATTCAGAAGTTGAGATTGAGTAAGCTGCCATGTGGCAAAGGCCCTAAAGAATGAAAAACTGAAACTGTTAGTCACTCAGTCGTGTCCAACTTTTTGACACCCCATAGACAGTAGGCAATGGCACCCCACTCCAGTACTCTTGCCTGGAAAATCCCATGGACGGAGGAGCCTGGTCCAGGGCTGCAGTCCATAGGGTCGCTAAGAGTCAGACACGACTGAGAGACTTCACTTTCACTTTTCACTTTCATGCATTGGAGAAGGAAATGGCAACCCACTCCAGTGTTCTTGCCTGGAGAATCCCAGGGACGGGGGAGCCTAGTGGGCTTCCGTCTATGGGGTCGAACAGAGTCGGACACGACTGAAGCGACGCAGCAGCAGCAGACAGTAGCCCACCAGGCTCCTCTGTCCATCGGATTCTCCAGGCAAAAATACTGAAGTCGGTTACTATTTCCTTCACCAGGGGATCTTCCAGACCCGATGGAACCTGGGTCTTTAAACTGGCACAAAAGAGCAGTGGCATTTCAAGTGACTAAGACAGTACAAGCTGTGACGATCTGTTGGGCAACTAGATTATGTTTCAGACAGGCTGGAACATGAGTCATGTGTAGACAAAAATGAAGTCTGGAAAGACAGATAGGACCTAAATAGTGAAGGTCCTCAAATGAGTTGACTCAGTAGGTATTCAGGGCCTACCTATCCCGGTGTGATGACTGTAGGGATGTGCTGTGACTCCAGGACTTTCCTTCGGAAGGGACACCTGTTGGTCATGTTAGTCTCCTTCTGGGTCCTGCTCGGGGCTGCTCGGCAGACACTTGCCAAGTTCTGGTTCATTAGAACCAGTGCACCGTTTAATCTTACCTTTGGCCATTCGGTGGTATCCACCCAGTAGAGGGTGATTTTTCGAGTTCTCATGACTTCCTGGACTTTCCTGGGCAGCAACTTCTCCATCACCTGCTTAGGAGTAGGCGGCAGGCGCTGGGCCTGGGCCTCGGAACCGGACACGAACTGCAGCAGCTCCCTCTGCGAGTGCGGACAGGGGGCCAGGAGGAAGACGGCGTTGACAAAGCCCCCGAGCGCAGACTCGGCCTCCCTGGCCTCGCCCTCCACGTCCAGCAGTCTTCTCCCGCTATTACGCAGAATCGGCTTGGTGGGCGACGTGATCTCGGGCCGGTCCCACTGATAGTCTAGCAGCGTCTCCATGAGCGCGCTGTGAGTGTGGCTGGCCCTGGGCGCCGGGCCGGGCAGGTGGGCGCCCTGGGCGCCATCCCCGAGCCGGGCCTCCAGCTCCTCCTCAAAGTCCTCCCAGGAGCGGACCCCCAGCTCTCGGAAGTCAGAGACGCGGGAAGGCCGGCTCCGCGCCCCCTGAGAGTCAAAGAATCTGAAGGCCCAGCGGACCCTGGCCAGGCCGAACCGGCAACTCAGGTAAGTGAGAAGGCGCAGGGCAGCTCGCCGGACCAGACTCTCACCAGCGACGCCTCCCGCGGTGTCCAGCAGCAGCATTACGTTGTGGCAGCAGGCCATGTCTCCCGCCCCACTGCCTCAGGGTTCGAGACCGGACCTGCGCCGCTTTCTCCTAGGCCCTTGCTTCAGGGAACCAGCGCCATCCTCCGCTTCTCTCAGGGACTCTGGTCGAAAAGCTCCCGCGCTCTCCAAGGGCCGCTGGCATTGGTGGAGCTAACTCCCAAACTCAGCTCCAATTGGTCGCTTGCCTTACGTAAGTTACGTGAGTAACTTTCATCCTTGGCGTTGATTGGAAGAGCGATGGAGAAGACCTGGGCTTGCTTGGTGGAGGGCGGGACTGTGGGCGGGACGCTTTGTTCCGGGAAAAACTTAACGTTCATTGGCCTGAGCCTCCGTTTTAAAATTTAAAGAGGTGGTGCCTGCGGCCTGTGTCTTTAGGTTTCCGTTTTCTGGAGGACTGTGCTTGTGCGGGCGGAGAAGGCGATGGCACCCCACTCTAGTACTCTTGCCTGGAAAATCCCATGGATGGAGGAGCCTGGTAGGCTGAAGTCCATGGGGTCGCTAAGAGTCGGATACGACTGAGCGACTTCACTTTCACTTTTCACTTTCATGCATTGGAGAAGGAAATGGCAACCCACTCCAGTGTTCTTGCCTGGAGAATCCCAGGGACGGGGGAGCCTGGTGGACTGCCGTCTATGGCGTCGCACCGAGTCGGACACGACTGAAGCGACTTAGCAGCAGCAGCAGTACTTGTGCGGGAGGTATTTACTAAGACCTTGAAAATAGTAGGGGAAGAGAATTTGGGGTAGTTTGAATTGAACTGATTTGTAAGCCACCCTAAACTTTCTATGGAGTGGGATCTGAAGACGAAGACAAGCTTTCTCTAATTTAAGAAAAAAATATTAGAAATTATAAGTTCAGTCTCTTTGCCCTAGTTTCTAGGCGTTTCTGTTGAAGAAGGTAATTGAAGATTGGGATAAAAGTTTAACTTGAGGAAAAAAAAGGAAACGGCTTGAGTGATTAAATAAGTTATGGTACACTTCCAAGGGGGAACATCGTGCAAATTTTAATGTTTTTATACGTAGTGTTAAATGAAAAAAAGACCGCAAAACCACACATGCAATGAGATCCCAAAATTTTCTGTCTACCTGCATATATATTTTTAAACTGTTAATACTGTGTAGGGAAAATTTAAGTGTATCTGGTAATAAGATGGTGATGGTTTTAAAGGTTTGTTTTGGCTTTTTTTGTTGCATTTTCCAAGTTTTCTACAGTTCTATATTTTTTTTATTTTGCCTTTACATTCGAGGAGAATATTTTTTTTAATATATTTATTTTAAATTGAAGGATAATTGCTTCACAATACTGTGTTGGTTTCTCCCATACATCAACATGAATTGGCCATAGGTATACATATGTCCCTTCTCAGGGAGAATATTCTTGATGAAAAGGATCCTTCTGTTGCAAATAGAAGAATCCTCAATTGTAGAAAAAGTTGTGGCTCTAGATCCTAGAGATTCCTATTATTGGTTCTAACAGCAGAGGAGAATCTAAACTTTCTATCTGGAACTGGGCTACCTTAAATATTCTTCCAATCCTGAGATTCTCTGAGCCAATTGTCTCAAGAAAGACCATTAAAGATGCTTAGTAGATTTATTCCCTGACATTTCCTAATCCATCGACTGTCAAAGCAACAAACATTTTTTTAGTGTTAATTTGTCAAGTGAAAGTCAGTCAGTCCTGTCTGACTCTTTGGGACCCGATGGACTGTAGACTGTCAGGCTCCTCTGTCCATGGAATCCTCCAGGCAAGAATACTGGAGTGGGTAGCCAAATGCTTCTCCAGAGGATCTTGCTTACTAAAAACACGCACACCTGTTCATCATTCATTCAATAAATAATCATTACAGGGAACAAAAGAGCTAACTGTCCTTGCCCTGAGAAGCTTACATTCCAGTAGGGAGAGCCAAAGAAGGAAGTATATGTTGCTGCTGCTGCTGCTGCTAAGTCGCTTCAGTCGTGTCCGATGTTAGGTGATGATAAAAGCTTTGGAGTAGAATTAGGTGGAAGAAGTAACATAGAGTAGGTAGGAGTATGCAGTTTCAAATAGGGCAGTCAGGGAAGCCACTTGGACACAAAGGGAGAGAGGCCCTGTGAACATCTGGGAGCAGAGGGTTTCAGGAAGAGGGAAGAGCAGGTGCAAAAATCCTAGGACAGGATTTTGCTCCCTATTCACCAAGCTAATTTCTAAAGAGTTATTATTAGACTCTTGCTTTGACAAATAGAGGAAACTGAAGCTCAGAGCAGTTGAAGAGTCTCCATGATTTTATACACAGCAGAATCACAAATGGGATCAAATTCAGATTCCAAAAAGCAGGTTCCCAGGGTACAATGCTTACAACCTAGATTGAAAAATCAGCTTCATAAGGAGGGGCTTATTATAGAATACTTTTAAGAGTAAAGTTGATTGGTTAGGTCTTCATTTAGAACAATGACAGGGATCTGGCTATTCTGCACTTCTTCTCCCTGCTGCATTCAGCAATCTCCCTTAAAGTTTCTTTATTTAATATTTGTTTCTCTTTCTCTCCCTGTTTTCTACTCTTTTATTGGGTTGGCCAATATACCCCAATTGTATTCAAGGTCAGAAGAAGAGAGCAGATCCCAAGGCAAGAAAGCAAAGCTTTCACAGAATCCATCCCACCATCAGATTGTGACTTCAGTCTCAGTGGGTCACACAGCACTACCTCTAGCTGCAAGGGAGCCTGGGGAACTTGGGAAGACCGACTGAGAGGTCTATGTTGGATGGATCATTTTCACAGATGCTGAAGTAGGGGCAGTGGTAGAGAGAGACAGAGCCTGTGGCCCAAATGCTCAGTGACCGAGGTAAGGATCTACAGATGACGGTGACAAGGAGATAGGGTACAGTTTAACATCAGAAAGCCTGGGGAAGGGAAAAGGACAGCTTCCCCCCACCTGCAGGCCAGGTGGAATGAGTGGTGGGAGAGGGAAAAGGGCCCATACTTGGGGAAACTACATTGGAAGTAGTATCAGCAGGCGTTAGCCGGGTTTCCAAAAGCAGGAAGGTGAAGATCTGAGGACATAGATAAGTTTGTTCACGGTGCACTGCCATTCCAGCAAACACTACAGGGGCTCAAGGAAGGGTGGGAGATGGGGTCTTAGGGGAAATACGGAGCGGTAAGGGGTTAAATCCAGGTGATGAAGGTTACCTGGGAAGCCTGGAAAAAGAAGGGCTGAGGGTTCAGTGCAGGACTCAGAAACCATGCTAGGTATTTAAAGCAGGAAGAATTTAATACATGCATTGAATATCTACCTAGACTGAAAGGAGACAACCTCTCTCTATAGTAAGACAATGTGGCAGCAAGAGAAGCCCACATATTTAGAGAGTGCACCACAGTGGGAAGCCTGAGCACCACAAATACAGAGTAGCCCCCACTTGCTGCAGCGAGAGAAAGCCTGCGTGCAGCAGCAGAGACCCAGCGCAGCCCTGAGTAAATAAAGAAACATCCTCTCATACCCTTAAAAAAAAAATTCCAGCTCCCCACTTGGCCTTCTCTGATGCCACTCTGACCAGGGAGGGGGCCACCTCATGATGTCCAAGTCTGGAATTGTAGACTCCCTACGGGGCTAAGCCATCGCATTGTGTTTTTTTTTTTTTAAATTCTGGCCAGACTGAAGTGATTTATTATTGCCTAAAAGTTTTCTCTCTTACTAGCCTGCCCCTTTCCTGTTCTTTTGACTAGAGAGAGCAGGTTTTGTTGGTTTTTTTGGCCTGCATCCTTTATTAGATTGCCACTTCTCCAGTACCTAGTTCGATATGAAAGGCATAAAGGAAACCCAGAGTACACACTGCTGTGTCATTTCTTGGGTCTCAAGAGGTCTGGCCAGTCTGCCTCTTCTTGCAAACTCTCAGGATATTCTTATGTTTGTTTATATAGAATGTCCAGGGGAACTTTAGCTTTTACTAGTCAGAAGACTAGAAATAAATATGTCTACTCCATTTTGTCTGGAACCAGAAGTCAGGAATCATTGTTTTTATTAAAACATCACATTGCACTGTATTTGAAAAGTGAAAGTGTTAGTCTATCAGTTGTGTCTGACTCCTTTTGACCCCATGGACTGTAGCCAGCTGGGGTCCTCTATCCGTGGAATTCTCCAGGCAAGAAAACTGGAGTGGCTTGCCGTTCCCTTCTTCAGGGGATCATCCCGACCCAGGGACTGACTCCAGGCCTCCCACATTGCAGGCAGATTCTTTACTGCTGAGCCACCAAGGAAGCCCTGTTGTACTGTATTTAAGCTATCTCTTTCAGAGTTTGTTTCACATCTACAGTGAGGGCAAGAACTGTGTTTTATTTGTCTTTGCATCCCTAGTGTCTAGAAGAGTAGCAATCAGTTATTTTTTTACTGTGCTATTCCCTTTTATTTTTTATTTATTTTTAATGGATTATTGCTTTATAGTATTGTGTTTGTTTCTACCAAACATCAACATCAAATTTTTTTTTTTTAATGGAATCGTGGATGGAGGAGCCTGGTGGGCTGCAGTCCATGGGGTCGCTAAGAGTCAGGCACGACTGAGCAACTTCACTTTCACTTTTCATGCATTGGAGAAGGAAATGGCAACCCACTCCAATGTTCTTGCCTGGAGAATCCCAGGGACGGAGGAGCCTGGTGGGCTGCCGTCTATGGAGTCGCACAGAGTCGGACACTACTGAAGCGACTTAGCAGCAGCAGCAGTATGTTATCAAGCATCTTTGTATTTCCCCAAACCCACTCCAGTACTATTACCTGGAAAATCCCATAGACGGAGGAGCCTGGTAGGCTGCAGTCCATGAGGTCGCTAAGAGTCGGACACGAATGAGCGACTTCCCTTTCACTTTTCACTTTCATGCATTGGAGAAGGAAATGGCATCCCACTCCAGTATTCTTGCCTGGAGAATCCCAGGGATGGGGGAGCCTGGTGGGCTGCCGTCTATGGAGTCGCACAGAGTCGGACACTACTGAAGCGACTTAGCAGCATCAGCAGCCTCAGCAAAGGATGTTACGAATTTGTGCAGATACAGATATATTACCACCAGAGGGCAGTAGCAGCAACACTTCCTTAAGGACTCTGCCGCCTACACCCCTGCTCCAGAATGAAAACTTTCCCCACGATTGCTTCTGTCCTAGTTTGTGTGAGAAAAGCTGAAGTCTGGGACCTTAATGTGTTTGGGCCTCTCAGGGGGAAAGAAAAGGACCTGCCAAGGCTGCACTTGGAGCACATGGTGGGGAGTTATAGATTTCCAGCATCTAGAGTTGACAGAAAGTGAAGAGGAACTAAAGAGCCTCTTGATGAAAGTGAAAAAGGAGAGTGAAAAAGCTGGCTTAAAACTCAACATTCAAAAAGCTAAGATCATGGCATCTGGTCCCATCACTTCATGGCAAGTGGGGAAACAATGGAAACAGAGACAGACTTTATTTTCTCGGGCTCCAAAATCACTGCAGATGGTGACCGCAGCCATGAAATTAAAAGACACTTGCTCTTGGAATAAAAGCTATGCCCAACCTAGACAGCATATTAAAAAGCAGAGACCTTACTTTGCCGACAAAGGTCCGTCTAGTCAAGGCTATAGTTTTTCCAGTAGTCATGTATGGATGTGAGAGTTGGACTGTAAAGAAAGCTGAGCACTGAAGAATTGATGCTTTTAAACTGTGGTGTTAGAGAAGAGTCTTGAGAGTCCCTTGGACTACAAGGAGATCCAACTAGTCAATCCTAAAGGAAATCAGTCCTAAATATTCATTGGAAAGACTGATGTTGAAACTGAAACTCCAGTACTTTGGCCACCTGATTCAAAGAACTGACTCATTGGAAAAGCCCCCGATGCTGGGAATGATTGAAGGCAGGAGAAGGGGATGACAGGGGATGAGATGGTTGGATGGCATCACTGACTTGAAGAACATGAGTTTGAGTAAGCTCCGGGAATTGGTGATGGACAGGGAAGCCTGGCGTGCTGTAGTCCATGGGGTCACAAAGAGTTGTACACGACTGAGCAACTGAACTGAGAGGGACAGTCATGCATCTAGAGGGATACGCCTCACAATATTTCACAGGCATTATTCCCTCCCTTTTATAGATGAAGAAACTGAGGCTCAGAGGGCCTGTCACAGCTAGTAAGAGGAAGTTCTGAAACTCTTACCCTACTTCCTCCAAGAGAGGCAAGACCAGCGTCCTCCCTGTGATGGAATGAACAAGAGAAGGAACCTCCCTGGGGAGTGGACCCAGACCAGCCCCACACCAACAAGCCTCTTTGCTTCAAGTGTGTTCCTCCTCTTTCTTTAATGGGGTGATAATCCACTCTGCTTTTAAGAGCTGTATGATCTTGGGCCAGGGTCAGTGCAAAGTGCAAAAATGTGGGACCCCTTTATTTAAAAAAAACTTTAAAAAATTCGAAACAGCAACAACAGCATTAAACCAACACAGGCCCCTTCTAAGCATGAGGGCCTGTGTGATTTTGCAAGTCATTTGTCCCTGATGCCAGCTCCATCTAGAGCAATAATAGAAATAATGAAATAATAATTGGTTCCCTCTTTGGGGTGGGCTTCCCAAGTGGCGCTAGTGGTGGGAAAAAAAAAAAAAACAACCCGCTGCAAGAGACAAGGGTTCAGTCCCTGGGTAAGGAAGATTCCCTGGAGGAGAAAATGGCAACCCACTCCAGTATTCTTGCCTGGAAGATTCTGTGGACAGAGGAGCCTGATGTTCATGGGGTCGCAAAGAGTCAGACACGACTGAGCACAAATGCGCTGGATTTTTAGGGTCCTACTTTATACTAAATTCTGCCTGTCCCTTTAAATATTTTATTACTTTTAACTTTTCTGAGATTACTTTTTTCTCCCCTCTGTGTGTTTTTATCTCTGCAATGGGGAGGTTGGAGTAGACCAGTAGTTCTTAACCCTGGTTACACATTAGAAGCACCTGGGGACTTTTAAACAATACCCAAAGCTGGCCACACCCCCACAGATTCTAACTGAACTGGATTGAGGTTGCAGGTTGGAAATTTTTACTGGCAGTGACATGAAGAATAGGTGTCCTTGGTGGGTCTGGGTAAAGGGCAGGTCTTTGGGGACATTGTTTCTCCTCCACAGCAGCATTTGTCCATCCATCCATTCTTCCCAGGGTCTCAATACTCCAGTGTTACCTGGTGGGGGAAGCCATCCATTGGTAGCAGTATTTCTGGGCACAAAGAGAAAACAGTGGCTTCCCCACTCCTGCTGGGAACTGCCAGCTTGCCTAGCTTCCCTGATAGAGCAAAGCAATGGGCACAAAACTGTTATAGAGAAGAAAGCAGAGAGGAAAGTGATGTGTATTGCACACTCTCTGAGTATCTTGTATTATACGAGGAGCATTCCTATTTAACCTCCCAAAAATCCTCTGGGTAAGTGTTTTCTAGAATCTGCCCCCCCCCCCCCCCCCCCGCCCCCTGCTTTTTTTTAATACAGCTTAGAAAGCTTAAATAAGTTGCTGGACAGCACACAGCTGATTGACTTGTCCGTCCACTTACTGGAGGGGCAATGATGCAGTTCAGAGACATGGAGGAGGGTGGTGTGGGGTGCAGAAGTGGAGGGATAAGACTGGGTGGGAAAGAAAGGCCCTGATGCTGGGAAAGATAGATGGCCGGAGGAGAAGGGGGCAACAGAAGATGAGACGGCTGGATGGCATCATCGACTCAATGAACGTGAGTTTGAGCAAACTCTGGGAGACGGTGAAGGACAGAGGAGCCTGGTGTGCTGCAATCCATGGAGTCGCAGCGTCTATAAGTCACAACTTACAGACTGAACAACAACAAGGCTGGGTGGGGCTTGCCCCCACCTCTGTCTCATCCTCTATGACCCCGGCCAACCTGAGGCCTGGGTCATAGAGGTCATACCACTTTGCTCTACCCCCACCCCCATTCCTACCCAGCCATGGTCCCTGGGCAAACCCTGTCTGAGGGTCGGTATAACCCCAGTGCCCTGTGGGACCGGCCCTCCCTTTTCTGGCAAAGTGAGCCAAGCTGTGACTGAAGCCAGTGAAGCCTGTCCAGGCCTGCCTTATCAGGACCACACAGAGCCCAGAAACCCTTCACCTCAAGTCCTGTGGAAATGGCCTGGAACACTGGGTCATTCACTTTCGTGAGAACCCAAGGACAAAAGGAAGGTCCCTGGGGGAGGCAGCCCAGGCACCTCAAGGAAACCTGTCAAGAGATGGGACTGAAGCGAATGAGGGGCCTCGAGCCACTGAGCAAAGCGGAAACTCCTAAGGTCGAACTCCTTCTTGGAAGCCAGTTACACTGCTCACAGACCCTGGCAGGCCTCACCCTGATGACCAGCCATCAGCCTCAGGGTCGCCCAAGGCTGGATAGCCTGGCTTCTGAGGAAGGAGGACACGTTCCCCTCCCTGCTCTTGGAGGCAGGCTTCCCAGGTAGTTCAGTGGTAAAGAACCCACCTGCCAATGCAGGAGACGTGGGTTCAATCCTTGGGTTGGGAAGATCCCCTGGAGCAGGAAATTGCAACCCACTCCAGTATTCTTGCTTGGGAAATCCCATGGACAGAGGAGCCTGGCGGGCTACAGACTGTGGGATCTCAAAAGAGTCAGACACGACTTAGTGACTAAACAACAACAACTCTTGGAGAGCTTTGTAGAGGCTCAGGGAAGCCATGAGGTCTGGGGTGGAAAGGTAGAAGTAACGCAAACCCCAGACAATTTACGGGCTGGGCAGGACTGCCTCCCTGATGGAGCCATGGCCAGAGCAGAGGGGAGGGCTGGAGCTAATCAAGAGGCAGTTTCACAGCCCCAAGCTGGGCTAAGCCAGCGAGGCCTGAACCAGCTAATAGCAGCCACAAGGGGAGAGATTTCTGTCACACCTTTCGGGGCTGCCAGGTCGTTTGCAAGTGAAGGGCTGGGGAGCCTGCTTTTAATTCATTCTTTTTTTTTATTTTTAATATGGGATCTTAGTTCCCCAACCAGGGATCGAACCTGTTCCCCCTGCATTGGAAGTGCGGAGTCTTAACCACTGGAAGATTCCAGGGAAGTCCCTAATTCATTCTTAAATAAGTAAATATTCAAATAGGTAAAACCTAAGATCAGATAAAAATATTTCAATAAGAGGAAACTGATTTGGGATAATGAAATCATTCTGGGGATGGATGGTGGTGATGCTTGTACAACCAAGTGAATGTACTTAATACTACTGAACTATCCTTTTAAATGGTTAACATAGTAGATTTTATGTTGTATGTGTTTTACTCCAGGCAAGAATACTGGAGTGGGTAGCCATTCCTTTCTGCAGGGGATCTTCTTGACCCAGGGATCCAACCCAGGTCTCCTGCATTGCAGGCAGATTCTTTACCATCTGAGCCACCAGGGAAGCCCTTATTACAGTTAAGCAACAACAACAGGAGGTGAAACTGTTTAGAAAGCTCATCAGATCAGAAAGCACCAGTCTCATCTGAGGTTGAAGAGAGGTTTCCAGAAGCACCTGCAGGTTCCAGGGAAGGCATTGTCTTTCCCACAAGCCTCAAAGTGACCTGCCCATGAGTTTAGAAAGGGATTCTTTTTTCCCTTAATTTTTGTTTATTTAGTTAGTTAGTTTTGACTGTGCTGGGTCTTTGTTGCTGCGCACAGGCTTCCTCTATTTGCCAAGATCAGAGGCTGCTCTCCAGTTGTGCTCAGGCTTCTCATTGCAGTGGCTTCTCTTGTTGGGGAGCACGGGTTCTAGGGCACATGGGCTTCAGTAGTTGTGACGCACGGGCTTAGTTGCCCCACGGCATGTGTGATCTTCCCAGGTCAGTTATCAAACCCATGTCCCCTACATTGGCAGGCAGATTCTTAACCAGTGGACTGCCAGGGAAGTCCCTAGAAATGGATTCTTAAAAACCTGACGGAGGTGCCTCCCTTCTCACTCATTCTGGCTGTCCTTAGATCCTTGAGATGGGATTGTCTCTCTCCTTTCCAGTAATATTTGGGGGTGAATGTGAGAGCTGAGCCAATGAGACAGGCCCTGGCATTTCTATAGCCTGCTTGAGGACTGCTGAACCATTTTACACAATCTCAGCTGGTGTGAGTGTGAAGTTTGCAGTGGGGAACACAGGCTGCGTTTAAGCTGAAAGAGCCAGATAATGAAGCAGCAGAAGGTATACTCTCTCAGCTGAGATCCTGTATGCCCCAGGTAGCTGTCTATTGCAGTGTCCTAGGAGCACAGGACGGAGAAGGCAATGGCAACCCACTCCAGTACTCTTGCCTGGAGAATTCCAGGGATGGGGGAGCCTGGTGGGCTGCGGTCTATGGGGTCGCACAGAGTCGGACATGACTGAAGCGACTTAGCAGCAGCAGCAGCAGCAGGAGCACAAGAGGCCTCAGGAAAGAAGGGACTTACCTGCCTGGAGTTTTACTTAAAAATTCACAAGAGTGGATCTTATTATGTTTTTACTTAAAACACATAAAACATCACTTTGACAGCCCATGTGTTGGGTTGGCCAAATAGTCATTCAGATTTTTCCATAAGATGTTACAGAAATGACTTTTTGGCCAACCTAATACCAAAACATGGGCTTCCCCGGTGGCTCAGATGGTAAAGCATCTGCTTGCAATGCAGGAGACCCAGGTTCAATCCCTGGGTGGAGAAGATCCCCTGGAGAAGGAAATGGCAATGCACTCCAGTACTCTTGCCTGGAAAATTTCATGGGTAGAAGAGCCTGGTAGAT
The DNA here is from genome assembly GCF_029378745.1 of Bos indicus. Lineage (NCBI taxonomy): Eukaryota > Metazoa > Chordata > Mammalia > Artiodactyla > Bovidae > Bos > Bos indicus. Next base: position 21,282,663 of record NC_091780.1, on the reverse strand, counting down.
TACAGTCCATGGGGTCACAAATAGTTGGACATGACTAAGCAACTTCACTCACTCACTTACTCAATACCAAAACTATAATAATACAGAAGATTAACCTCATCCTTGTAGAAGGATGACGTGCAAATTTGGAAGCAGTCCATATTTTTTCTTGTTTTCATCACTCAGTTGCGTCCAACTCTTTGCAACCCCACGGGCTGTAACCTGCCAGGCTCCTCTGTCCATGGGATTTTTCAGGCAAGAATAATGGAGTGAGTTGCCATTTCCTACACCAGGGGATCTTCCTGACCCAGGGATCAAACCTGCTTCTCCTGCATTGGCAGGCAGATTCTTTACCGCTGAGCCAGCAGGGAAGCCTCTCCATATTTTTTAGCAGTAGATAATTGAAAAAACAATCCAATTTACAGCAACAACAAACAGAAAATACTCAAGGATAAATTTAACAAACGATGTACAAGACTTACATGCTGAAAACCACAGGTCACTGGGGCACCATCCTGCTCCCTGGCCTGCTGGCTTTACTACTAGATTGGGTGACTGCTCAGTTGACCTAGGAACAATGGCACCAGCCTAGGTAGTTCTTGCCAGAACTGGCAGGGGTTAGAGTAGGGTAGGAATAGCTGAGAAAGGGCCTCTTCTTGGGTAGGGCCAGATAATCTAAAGGCTCTCAAAGACAAAGATGACTTGACTCTTTCAGCTAAGTGCCTATGGCATCCTTCCTGGTCACCCCATCCTGCCCATCCCCACCCTGTGATTAGTGCGGTCATTGTGATTGATGAGGATGACAGCGAATCCTTCGAGAATCAGGGATGATGAATAGATGTGTAACATCTTTGCAAGTACCCACAGGCCTGGTATCCTCCTGTCTAAGTATTTCTGACTTTAAAGGCATGGTCCTGGGTCAGTCCAGTTCTTACTTTCTTACCTAGTATGGCTACTCTTTGAGTGTCCTTGTGAATTTATCCTGATTTCTTTCCTTAAATATTATTTCTTATTAAAAAGTGATATTTGCTTATCATAGAAGATTTAGATAAACAAATTGAATAAATTGAAATAATCACTCAAAGATAACCTCTTGGAAGCCTGTGATGTGGTTCCTGATGATGCAGTCCAGTAGGAACCAGTAGTTTCCGTTTCAGGATCACCAAATAGTTCAAGTTGATTAAGAAAATTCTTATTTATAGAAGAATGTGCTGTGTGCTTAGTTGCTCAATCATGTTGGACTCTTTGTGACCCCGTGGACTGCAACCCACCAGGCTCCTCTGTCCATGGGGATTCTCCAGGCAAGCATACTGGAGTAGGTTGCCATGCCCTCCTTCAGGGGATCTTCCCAACCCAGGGATCAAGCCCAGGTCTCCCACATTTCAGGTGGATTCCTTACTCACTGAGCCACTGGGAAAGCCCAAGAATACTGAAGTGGCTAGCCTATCCATTCTCCAGGGGATCGTCCCAACCCAGGAATTGAACCAGGGTCTCCTGCATTGCAGGCAGATTCTTTACCAGCTGAGCTACCAGGAATGCCAGCTAATAAATGTCAAAGAAATTATAGCATTAGAAAAACAGCCTCTTGCAATCCCTACTGAAATAATTAATTCAGGAAAGGAGAGTCAGTGAATGCTAAAATCATTAGGTAAAAGCTTTCTTGGGGAAATGATTTTTCTAAGGAAGAAAATATAGTTACAGTGGCAGGGGTCTTCTAAACCTTCATCTAGCATCACTGTTACTGAAAGAGTGTGTGTGGCTGGCTGCTTGCCACTTGAAAGCCAATAAACAGCCCAGGTTGGTGGAAAAGAAAGTTTGCTTTATCTCAGATGCCACCAACTTGGGAAGGCAGACATCTGTCCAAAGGCCAATTCCCCCACACACAGTGGCAACCAGTGGGGCAAGAGCTTTTATAAACAGAAGGAGGGGGCTGCATATAAAAACAGCATGGTCAGCCGTGACAGTCATCTTCAGATTGGTCATCAGTGATCTGACCAACATCATCTTGATTATTTTAGGTACAGTTGACCTTCAGTTCTAGGGTCAGTTTGTTTCCATTTCTTTGAAGCCAAGTTTCAGAATTGTGCCAGCTCAAGTCGTGGGTACAGTCTGGTCATCATGTAGTTAACTTTTTCCACCTGGTGTTTTAGTATTTATAAGACCGCTTACAGGATATGGCTCAGAATATTATCTATAGCCCTCAAGAAAGAACAAAAGGGCTTGACTATGCTTAATGACTACATTACTATTATTTAGTCTCCTTTGACTATTTTCCTTTGTTTCCACATGTCTCATGTCTCTGATTAAACTTATTCTTTGACTAAAGTTTTTCACAGACAAAAGGCAGACAGAGGTCATGGTTGGGGTGGGGGGGGGTGGGGGTGGTGGCAAGGACCAGAAGGTCTTATTCCATTTCATCACTACTAGTAGGACACTGTCCCCTGCTTTCTGAGGTGATGAATTAGGCAGAGTCAGCATCACCTGGATATAGTCTTGCCAAATTTAATCAAGCCTTTAGCTCTAACTTTCCGTTTTCAGAAGATGCAAGGATTAAGGAAACAAAGTGACAGGCATCACAAGAAAACAGCACGTATATCTAGACAGGCAACAAGACACTGGCGTGGCTTCTTCAAATCATTGCCAGTAGAAACGCACGAAAACAGCAAAACAAACAGCCCAGTGTTTCTTCTAGATTAAAGATACTTAAGACCCAGAACAGCCAAATTCAATTCTTAGTCTTCTATTGGATTCTGGCTTGAACAACGCATCTAAAGTCATCTTGGGGAATGAAAGAAATTCGAGTAAACAAGGAAGTGGCAGTTCTTTCAGGTCCTCTCCTGCCGGCTCCCTGCCCTTCCCACCGCTCACTTCACCTGTTTATTTACCTGCCTGGCCCTTGAAGGCATTTGAGTTTGCCTTAAAAGGCCCAACCAACCATAAAAGCAACAAGGATTAAACCATTGCTCCTGAGATACACAGGGAAGAAGGCCCCAGGTGAGGAGGGGCATCCAACCATATGTTGTGGACTCCTGGGGCAGGCAAGAATTTGAGGGCGTGGTAAGCAGCAGTCCATGGGGTTGCTAAGAGTCGGGCACAACTGAACAACTTCACTTTCACTTTTCACTTTCGTGCATTGGAGAAGGAAATGGCAACCCACTCCAGTGTTCTTGCCTGGAGAATCCCAGGGGCGGGGAAGTCTGGTGGGCTGCCGTCTCTGGGGTCGCAGAGTCGGACACGACTGAAGCGACTTAGCAGCAGTAGCAGCAGGGTGGGTTCACACCCACGTAGCAGATCAGAGCTCAAAGATCTCTCTCAAAGCAGTATGGTTACCTCTGAAGGATTCTTAGTTTTATGAATTTTAAAGTTCCTGACTATATGTGAACATTCGTCATTCTTCCTGCATCCCCAAACACTCTTCTTTTGTAGAAAGTCTGCCCCCCTTTCACCCTGCGCCTCCACTGAAGTAGAAACCCCAGTTGCACTTTCCCAGCTTCCTTTGCAGTTAGGGCCCACACATGTGGTCCACACAGGGCCACACCTGGTGTCCGACAATCAGATGCAACCTCAGAGCCTACCTGTTTGGGAATTGAGACCCACCCAGTTTGGCGTGGGTGGTCTGGAAGTGTTCTGCTTCCAGAGGTGGCAGCGGCAGAGTGTGAGCCCAGCATCAGTCCTGCCAGGGATCGCACCTGGCCCACACTCAGTCAAGGTAGCAATGGTATCTTCTTACAGCAGCTCTGCCTTCTCACAGCTGCCAAACATAGCCTCATGCCTTCACAGAGATTGTTGAAAGTGAAAGGCACTCAGTCATGTCTGACTCTTTGTGACCCCATGGACTATACAGTCCATGGAATTCTTCAGGCCAGAATACTGGAGTGGGACCATATCCCTAACCCAGGGAATGAACCCAGGCCTCCCGCATTGCAGGCAGATTCTTTACCAGCTGAGCCACCAGGGAAGCCCAAAAATACTGGAGTGGGTAGCCTATCCCTTCTCCAGTGGATCTTCCTGACCCAGGAATTGAACTGGAGCCTCCTGCATTGCAGTCAGATTCTTTACAAGCTAGCTATCAGAGAAGAGATTCTTAGAGGTATCTTAAGCCTTTTCTGCTTAAGCTGGCCAGAGTGGATTCTGTGGATTCTTCCCCCTGTGTCTGCAGAAGGAAGGAGATAATATTGCCTGGTATGCAGTCAGGGACTTCCCTGGTGGCTTTCGTGGTAAAGAACCTGCCTGCCAATGCAGGAGACATAAGAGATTTGGGTTTGATCCCTGGGTCAGGAAGATCCCCTGGAAGAGGGCATGGCAACCCACTCCAGTATCCTTGCCTGGAGAATCCCATGGACAGAGGACCCTGGAAGACTACAGTCCATGGGGTCACAGAGTCTGACATGACTGAAGTAACTTAGCATGCATGCATGAGATGCAGTCAGAGCCTTTTTCATCCAAGTCTTCCACTTCCCCAAACCCTGAGTCATTTTGGGACATCCCTGACCCCCAACCCCCACGCCACCCCTGATGAGATGTGAAGTCCCAGGGTGCTGTGGAAGAATTAGCAGGAGAGGTGCTGCATTGGTGGGGCATTGGGAGTGCGGAGGGTCGCTGTCCGTTGCTGAAGTCTCCAAAAAAAGCATTGTCCTGTCTACCTTGGCAACTAACTTCCTATTTCTTGGCTTGGAAGAGTTAGTCTCACTAATCAGATGAGGCTAAATTTCTTCAAGCCAGCCTAGTAGCTTTTCCCTTGGCCCTGTTTGACATGGAAGGATCTCCTATCATGAATACTTCTTTCAGATGCTCCCAGAGCTCAGTGAATAGTATCACCTTGGTCCCAGCACACTATGATTCCCTATAATCCCCGTGATTCCCAGAGGCCAAATTCAGTGGATTTAGGGGTGGGGGGTGAGAGAGAGAAGAAAAAGAAAACCACAGTCATAAATTCAGAATATTGAGAGACAGTACATAGAATTATCCAGATCAGTTCACCAAATGATTGGTAGCAGCCGTATTTAAACAATGCTCTCTGATTCAGCCCTCCTGGTACCATTGTGGGAATGGGACCCATGCGCATCCTGGGCCCCAGCCATCACCCAGGGGTGCCCTCACTGCACATGGTGAGCTAAAGGGGAAGATTTCCACCACCTGATGACTTACTGCCTTTTCAGCTGGCCCAACCCAATCTCTTAAGTAATCTCCTGGGTCTGCCCACCTTCCTGCCTCCCTCTGGCCTTTGAAACAGGAACTTAACTCCGCAGGCACTTGAGGAGACAATGAGGCAGGCAGCAACACCGAAACTCGGGCGGAGTGACTGGATGGTTGGACTGCAGATATTAGTAACGTAATAACAGCCAACAGTTGTGCTTACTAAGTGCCAAGCACCGTCCTGAGAACCACATACATATTAACATTTCACTTTCGCAACTCCATGAGGTAAATGTCATTATACTCTCCATTTAAATGGGGCACAGAGAGGTTAAGTGACTTGCCCGAAGGCACATCATCTCCGTCACAGACTGTCTACTATTTACTCACAAGTGGAAGAAGCAGAGTGAGCAGTGAGTTTGTAGAAGTGTGCCCTAATTTCTGAGAGGGCTTTTTACTCTGAGAATGTCTGGAGGATGAGGCCATCTCTCTAGGCCTTCTGTGAACACACAAGGGGTCACTTCTCATGATCCTCAAGGGTTTTCACTGCCTCCCCTGGGTGGTCAGTTCCCCGGACAAGAACACCTAAGGAGCCAAAGGAGCCTGGCGTCTTGGTAGGACTGTGTGGCTCTCTTCTGACCAACTGTGCAGCCTTGTTTAACCTCTTTGAGCCTTCATGTCCTTATCTGTAAATTAGGAATACTACTACTACTCAGATCATGGAGTTGCTGTGAGGATTGAATGAGATAATGCATGCAGAGTGCTTTTACAGATTAAATAAATGCTCACTGTAGTTATTTATATTGTCTTCCTTATTCTCCATATCCACACCCCAGAGTTACATTCAGCGTAATGAGTACAGGACAGGTGGAGAGACTCAGAGCTGTGTAACTCTTTCCTATTCCCACAAAAGACTGGGAAACCACCAAAGACAGAGAAGGCAGGGACTTCCTTGGTGTTCCAGTGGCTAAGACTCTGAGCTCCCAACACGGGGGACCCAGGTTTGATTCCTGGTCAGGGAACTAGATCCTGCATGCCTCAATGAGGATCCCCCACGCAGCAACTAAGGCCTGGAGGCTCCAAATAAATAAATATTTAAAGGAGAAAAAAAAAGACTAAGGGAGACAGAGGTCACCAGACAGAATTGAACTTGAACAAACACTTGCAGAATGTTGGCCTGCTGTTGGGAATCATAAAAGACAAGTGAAAAGTGTGAGAGGAAGACAAACCAGTAAGGAATGGGGCTGGGTATGCAATGGCCCCACCTGGACCATAGGATAAGGAACTATGGGGTCAGAGAGTAGAGAAGACACTATCCCCATCTATGGAGAACCAGAGTGGACAGGACAGCAAACGAGGCTGCATTTAAATTCTCCTCCAGTTCCAGACCTAGATGCTGAAGTGGGGCACCCAGCATGGCTCACTCCCATGCTCGGGGTCCTTTGCAGAGTCTATTTTTAAACTGACTTTACAACTACCTTTTCCTTCTTTCTTGAAAAAAATTATCATTGTAATTATAATTGTAAAATATTTAATACATACAAAGTTTATTTAAAAATAGAACTATTTTAAAGAAAAATAATAGAATGAATATCTATATACTCACCACCCATCTGAAAAACAACGCATACCTAACATCAGTTCAGTTCAGTCGCTCAGTTGTGTCCGACTCTTTGCGACCCCATGAATCGCAGCATGCCAGGCCTCCCTGTCCATCACCAACTCCCGGAGTTCACTCAAACTCACGATCATCGAGTCGGTGATGCCATCCAGGCATCTCATCCTCTGTCGTCCCCTTCTCTTTCTGCCCCCAATCCCTCCCAGCATCAGAGTCTTTTTCAATGAGTCAACTCTTCACATGAGGTGGCCAAACTATTGGAGTTTCAGCTTTAGCATCAGTCCTTCCAATGAACACCCAGGACTGATCTCCTTTAGGATGGACTGGTTGGACCTCCTTGCAGTCCAAAGGACTCTCAAGAGTCTTCTCCAACACCACAGTTCAAAAACATCAATTCTTCAGCGCTCAGCTTTCTTCACAGTCCAACTCTCACATCCATACATGACCACTGGAAAAACTATAGCCTTGACTAGACAGACCTTTGTTGGCAAAGTAATGTCTCTGCTTTTGAATATGCTGTCTAGGTTGGTCATAACTTTCCTTTCAAGAAGTAAGCGTCTTTTAATTTCATGGCTGCAATCACCATCTACAGTGATTTTGGAGCCCGCCAAAATTAAGTCTGACACTGTTTCCACTGTTTCCCTATCTATTTGCCATGAAGTGATGGGACCAGATGCCATGATCTCCGTTTTTTGAATGTTGAGCTTCAAGCCAACTTTTTCACTCTCCTCTTTCACTTTCATCAAGAGGCCTTTTAGTTCTTCTTCACTTCCTGCCATAAGGGTGGTGTCATCTGCATATCTGAGGTTATTGATATTTCTCCCGGCAACCTTGATTCCAGCTTGTGCTTCCTCCAGCCCAGCATTTCTCATGATGTACTCTGCATATAAGTTAAATAAGCAGGATGACAATATACAGCCTTGACATACTCCTTTTCCTATTTAGAACCAGTCGGTTGTTCCATGTCAGTTCTAACTGTTGCTTCCTGACCTGCATATAGGTTTCTCAAGAGGCAGGTCAGGTGGTCTGGTATGCCTATCTCTTTCAGAATTTTCCAGAGCTTATTGTGATCCATACAGTCAAAGGCTTTGGCATAGTCAATAAAGCAGAAATAGATGTTTCTCTGGAACTTTCTTGCTTTTTCTATGATCCAGCGGATGTTGGCCATTTGATCTCTGGTTCCTCTGCCTTTTCTAAAACCAGTTTGAACAGCTGGAAGTTCATGGTTCATGTATTGCTGAAGCCTGGCTTGCAGAATTTTGAGCATTACTTTACTAGCGTGTGAGATGAGTGCAATTGTGCAGTAGTTTGAGCATTCTTTGGCATTGCCTTTCTTTGGGACTGGAATAAAAACTGACCTTTTCCAGTCCTGTGGCCACTGCTGAGTTTTCCAAATTTGCTGGCATATTGAGTGCAGCATTTTCACAGCATCATCTTTTAGGATTTGAAGTAGCTCAACTGGAATTCCATCACCTCCACTAGCTTTGTTCATAGTGATGTTTTCTAAGATCCACTTGACTTCACATTCCAGGATGTCTGGCTCTAGGTCAGTGATCACACCATCATGATTATCTGGGTCATGAAGATCTTTTTTGTACAGTTCTTCTGTGTATTCTTGCCACCTCTTCTTAATATCTTCTGCATCTGTTAAGTCCATACCATTTCTGTCCTTTATCGAGCCCATCTTTGCATGAAATGTTCCCTTGGTATCTCTAATTTTCTTGAGAAGATCTCTCATCTTTCCCATTCTATTGTTTTCCTCTATTTCTTTGCATTGATCGCTAAGGAAGGCTTTCTTATCTCTCCTTGCTATTCTTTGGAACTCTGCATTCAGATGCTTATATCTTTCCTTTTCTCCTTGGCTTTTCACTTCTCTTCTTTTCACAGCTATTTGTAAGGCCTCCCCAGACAGCCATTTTGCTTTTTTGCATTTCTTTTCCATGGGGATGGTCTTGATCCCTGTCTCCTGTACAATGTCACGAACCTCATTCCATAGTTCATCAGGCACTCTATCTATCAGTTCTAGTCCCTTAAATCTATTTCTCACTTCCACTGTATAATCATAAGGGATTTGACTTAGGTCACACCTGAATGGTCTAGTGGTTTTCCCTACTTTCTTCAATTTAAGTCTGAATTTGGCAATAAGGAGTTCATGATCTGAGCCACAGGCAGCTCCCAGTCTTGTTTTTGCTGACAGTATAGAGCTTCTCCATCTTTGGCTGGAAAGAATATAATCAATCTGATTTCGGTGTTGACCATCTGGTAATGTCCATGTGTAGAGTCTTCTCTTGTGTTGTTGGAAGAGGGTGTTTGCTATGACCAGTGCGTTCTCTTGGCAAAACTCTATTAGCCTTTGCCCTGCTTCATTCTGTACTCCAAGGCCAAATTTGCCTGTTACTCCAGGTGTTTCTTGACTTCCTACTTTTGCATTCCAGTCCCCTATAATGAAAAGGACATCTTTTTTGGGTGTTAGTTCTAAAAGGTCTTGTAGGTCTTCATAGAACCATTCAACTTCAGCTTCTTCAGCGTTAGTGGTTGGGGCGTAGGCTTGGATTACTGTAATATTGAATGGTTTGCCTTGGAAACAAACAGAGATCATTCTGTCATTTTTGAGATTGCATCCAAGTACTGTATTTCAGACTCTTTTGTTGACCGTGATGGCTACTCCATTTCTTCTGAGGGATTCCTGCCCGCAGTAGTAGATATAATGGTTATTTGAGTTAAATTCACCCATTCCAGTCCATTTTAGTTCGCTGATTCCTAGAATGTCGACGTTCACTCTTGCCATCTCCTGTTTGACCACTTCCAATTTGCCTTGATTCATGGACCTAACATTCCAGGTTCCTATGCAATATTGCTCTTTACAGCATGGGACCTTGCTTCTAAAAACCAGTCACATCCACAACTAGGTATTGTTTTTGCTTTGGCTCCATCCCTTCATTCTTTCTGGAGTTATTTCTCCACTGATCTCCAGTAGCATACCTAACATAGTGAAGTCTAAAGTCCAATCAGAATCTGTGCATTCTTCCCAAATACGTAAGGGTCTTAGAATTCTTTCATCCCAATCACAGTCTCCTAATTTATTTGATATTCCCACCCGGTATTTTAGCCTGTTTCCTTTTACACACACAACAAATGTCACAGTTTTTAATATTTTTATACAGACAATATGTGCTTAGTTTTATACACATGTTGACTGACATCTTTTCTCACCATTTCTTCTTCTTTTTTTTACTTGGTTCTTCTATCCAGGGTATCAGAAGTACATTCTTTAGGTTTTCTTTAGTGAAAAAATTTTGGCAGCACATTCTGCTTTTGTTTGAAATGGTTTTATTTCATCTTTCTTCTTGAAAGCTAGTTTCACAAGGTATAGAATTATTATAGGTCAACAGTTATTTTCTGTTAGCAAATTAAAGATATCATTCCACCCACTTTGGGTTTCAGTTGTTGCTAATTCACTAGTTCTCTAGTTCACTAATTCTCTCTTATGCTATATCTAATCTTTTATTTGAAATTGAGGTTGGCAAACTATAGCCTGTATGCCAAATCTGGTGCATAGCCTGTTTTTATATAGTCCTCAAGTTAAGAATGTTTTTTAAAAATATTTTAGTGTGTTGTGGACAAAACCAAATAATGTTGTTTGACAGAGACCTATGTAGCCCACAAAGCCTAAAATATTTATTATCTTTCACTTTGAAGAAAAAGTTTGCTAACCCCTGGTTTAAACCATTCGCTATTGAAAATCCTACATATTAATAATAGTATTGTGTACCTCTTCCCAACTTCATGTTCAGTGAAATCACATCGGTAGCTTGAAATCAGCCATGGTGAAAGTATTTACACCTGAAAATCAACAAATGCTACAAAAGAAGACTTGGTGTAATGTTTTATTAATTGTCTAGCCTTAAGACAGTGATGAAATATTAATAATTTAAATTAAACTTAAAAGTATGTTGTGTCTGTACCCATTACGTTGAGATTAGCTCAGAAAAATTGAAGAAGTACTCTTCCAGTATTTAAAATTATTATCTGATTGAATAAAGAGATTGATTACATTATTGACTAACAAAGAAAGTGCCAACATATGTCTTGTTTCATTTTATCTTCCTCCTTAACATAAATAAGTGTTAGCCAACATTCATATTAGAGCTACAGTGAATTACAACCATAGGTTGGCTATGGATGAAACATTTTGGCAAAAATCAGCAAGTGTTTCGATTTTCTATATAGAATTTATAATAAGGTGTGTTGTATGTTTTATTATTATTTGTAAATTGGAGCCATACATCAATTTATGTCAGTAAAATTTATGTACATATATATACATGCATTTTTTCCCACATCACTGGGTGGACCCTAAGATTTGTCTTCCGATCTCTCACCTGAAGCAACTGTCAAAGTGCAAGCTCAAAGCCTCCAGTGTCCAGCAGAAAGCCTCAGAGTACCAGCTGGCCTCAGGACTCCTTTACCCCCAGTTTTGATATCTGTAGATTACTCATTTTTGTGTCACTTCAGTGATACATTTTAAAAGATATTTTGAGGACTTCCCTGGTGGTCCAGTGGTAAATTAAGACTCTGTCCTTCCACCGTACGAGGCACAGTTTCAACCCCTAGTTGGGGAACTAAGATCCTGCGTTCCATGTGGCACCACCAAAAAAAGAAAAAAGATGTTTTGTTTGATATTTTATCCAGCATTCAGTTTTTTCACTTTCTCACTGGGAGAATCATGCAGATATCTAATCTACCACACTCACATTGTCCAATGACCTGCAGGCACAGGGGGCTCTGCTAAAGTTTAAGAGCCAGGGCTTAGTTTACGCATTTCACCTGTCCACCCTGAAAGACTGCAGACTCAGCCAGCTCAGTATGTGCAGCAAAGTAGTGGGTAATAAATACCTGATTGCTGGGCCACTTCCTGTCTTCTCAAGGAAAATGTTTGGATTTAGTTTGTGAGGTTCTGGGTGGTTTTATTGTTCTGAGCTTGTTTTGTGTGTGTGTGTGTGTTCACCTGTGAATGGTACAGGTGGCTTCGGCTTGGGTGTGAATTATCATCATTATGATCATCATTTTGATTCTCCCTCAGTCCTGCTCTTTTTGAGCAGAGCAACATTCCATAGAAGGAGAGCTGTTCATTTTAATCAGCATCCTTGGCTGCTCTGCAGCAGCTGAGCCCCTGTCTTAGTCTAATTGGGCTGCCATAACAAAATACCACAGACTTGGTGGCTTAAACAGCAGACATTTATTTCTCATGGTTCTGGAGGCTGGGAAGTCCAAAATCAAGGTGCCAGCTGATTCAATTCCTGGTTTGCAAATGGCCCTTTCTCACTGTGCTCTTACATGGCAGTGAAAGAAAATGAGCTCTCTGATGTTTCCTTTCATGGGGACACTAATCCTTCTGGATCAGGGTACTACCCTTATGACCTTATTTAATTACTTCCTTACTCCACATATAGCCACATGGGAAGTTAAGGCTTCAGCATATGAATTTGGCGGGGGACACAGTCCAGTCCACAGCAGTCTTGCTGACTGGGAGGCCCAGTATGAGCTATAAAGTCAGACAGACCCAAGTTCAAAGCCCAGTGCTGCTACTTACTAACTTTGTAAAATATTTCATCTTTCTGAGGATTTGCTGGTGGTCCAGTGGTTAGGACATGGTACTCCCACTGGGGTGGCCTGGTCAGGGAACTAAAGATTTTGCAAGCTGCAAGGTGGCTCCCCCAATTTTTTTTCTTTCATCTTTCTGACCCTCAGCCCCCTATTCTGGAAAGTAAAAGCTGCTGCTCCTGCTGCTAAGTTGCTTCAGTCGTGTCCGACCCTCAGCGACCCCATGGACTGCAGCCTTCCAGGCTCCTCCGTCCATGGGATTTTCCAGGCAAGAGTACTGGAGTGGGGTGCCATTGCCTTCTCCAAAGTAAAAGCGGTAAGTTCCATTTCAGAGGATTGTTGAAATTATTCCATTAGTAAATGTATAGAAAGTAGCTAGCACAATGCCTGGCATAGCTCAGGGGCTCGGTGTGAAGTTTCCCAGATGATGCCACTCAAAGTGTGGTCTTTGCAGCAGCAGAATCACCTGACAGCATGTGTATTTTCTCAGAATCCTATCAAAGACCAGGCTTTGTTATTGCTATTTTACGAGGGAACCTGGCTCAGACTTGCTCCAGGTCACACTCCAAGCTGAATGAGGTGGCAGATTTAGGATTTGAATCTGCATCTACATGATTCCCAGGGCTTCCCTGGTAGCTCAGATGGTAACGAATCTGCCTGCAATGCAGGAGACCTGGGTTCGATCCCTGGGTTCAGTCAGGAAGATTCCCTGGAGAAGGGCATGGCAACCCACTCCAGTATTCTTGCCTGGAGAATCCCATGGACAGAGGAGACTGGTGAGCTACAGTCCACAGGGTCTCAAAGAGTAGGACAAGTCTAAGCAACTAACACTTTCTTCCTTTTACCTTCACTGCTGCTGCTAAGTCGCATCAGTCGTGTCCGACTGTGCGACCCCATAGACGGAAACCCACCTGACTCTTCTGTCCCTGGGATTCTCCAGGCAAGAACACTGGAGTGGGTTGCCATTTCCTTCTCCAATGCAGGAAAGTGAAAAGTCAAAGTGAAGTCGCTCAGTCATGTCCGACTCTTCGAGACCCCATGGACTGCAGCCCACCAGGCTCCTCCATCCATGGGATTTCCAAGGCTTTACTTTCACTAGGTAATTCCAAATGCTGCCTGTGCTTTTCAGGACACCAAACTGCTGTCCTCTTCCCAACCTTGCACACTTGGCAGCCAGGCCTAGTCCCTTCCCCGCCCAGGCCTCCTCCCTCAACTCACCCTTTAGTGAGGGAAGGGTCTGCAGGTCTTAGCGGGTGGGTGAAGAGAGGCACAGACTAGGCCTCTGTCAGCCCAGGGCTCCTGCAGTGGTTCTTGTTCCTTCACTAAGTTGTGTCTGACTTTCTGTGACCCCATGGACTGCAGCACGCCAGGCTTCCCTGTCCTTCACCATCTCCTGGAGTTTGCTCAAACTCATGTCCATTGAGTCGATGATGCCATCCAACCATCTCATCCTCTGTTGTCCTCTTTTCCTCCTGCCTTCAATCTTTCCAGCATCAGGGTCTTTCCCAATGAGCCTGCAGTGGGGATGGGGCTATTTATCTCAGGTCCTTGAACTGTATCTCTTCCTCCCCTCCCAGCAGCTCTGGGGTGGGGATGGGGCTATTTATCTCAGTCCCTGAACTGTGTCTCTTCATCCCCTCCCCACCATCTCCCCCTCCCTACACTGATCTCCTACCCGTAGGTCTCAGCTGGCTGCCCCCCCTTCCCCCGCAGGTTTCCCTTATCTCTGGTCATCAGAATCTCTCTGGTCAGCACCCTCCCCTCCCTCAAGGTCACCTACATGGGATTTGGTGCTAGCTCACTGAACAGGCCCCCTTCTGCCTGGAAGTGGGGGATGGTTTTAAAGAGCCAGATCCTTTCCTGGAATCTTCTGTGGATACTTTCCACCGCAAGGAACAGAGTCAGAGTGAAAGCAGCTGGGGGTGGGGGGGTAGGGGGGAGTGAAGGACAGTGGCTTCGAACCAGAAGGCTCTGTGCTTTATTTGTTGTGAGAAATGGAGCATTTCCTGCCATATCTGTAAACAAGGATGTCACAATAACCAGTGATTCCAGCCCTCCAAATGGGAATTCCTGAGCCCTCAGGGCACTCAGAGTCTCTTACTGAGGATGAAAGAGTGAAAAAGCTGCCTTGAAACTCAACATTTGAAAAGCTAGGATCATGGCATCTGGTCCTATCACTTCATGGCAAATAGATGGGGAAAAAGAGAAAACAGTGGCTGATTTTATGTTCTTGGGCTCCAGAATCACTGCAGGTGGTGACTGCAGCCATGAAATTAAAAGACACTTGTTACTTGGAAAGAAAGCTATGACAAACCTAAACAACTTATTAAAAAGCAGAGACATTGGTGACAGTGGTCCATATAGTCAAAACTATGGTTTATCCAGTAGTCATGTACAGATGTGAGAGTTGGACCATAAAGAAGGCTGAGCATTGAAGAATTGATGCTTTTGAACTGTGGTGTTGGAGAAGACTCTTGAGAGTCCCTTGGACTGGAAGGAGATCCAACCAGTCCATCCTAAAGGAGATCAGTCCTGGGTGTTCATTGGAAGGACTGATGCTAAAGCTGAAGCTCCAATACTCTGGCCACCTGCTACGAAGAGCCGACTCGTTGGAAAAGACCCTGATGCTGGGAAAGATTGAAGGCGGGAGGAGAAGTGGGTAACAGAGGTGCAGGGCCCACCCTCAGAGTTTTGGACTTGGTAGGTCTGGGATGTGGCCTGTGGTCGTTCCCTACTTCTGCTTTAGCAAATGACCACAAACAATGATTTTAAAAAGACAAATCTATTATCTTAGACCCTTGAGGTCAGAAGTTAGAAACGAATCTCATGGAGCTGAAATCGGTGTTGACAGGGCTGAGTTCCCTGTGAAGGCTTTAGGGGAGATGCCGCTCCCTTGCCTGTCCCAGCTTCTAGAGTCCATCTACATTCCTTGGCTTCAGGTTCCTTCTTCAAAGGAGAAGACAGGCTCCTTCTTCCATCTTCAAAGCCGGGAACTGCATCACACCAACCTTCCATCATCATATCTCCTTCTCTGACCCTGACTTGCCTGCTTCTCTCTTTCACTTATAAAGAAACTATGTGTAAGGACTTCCCTGGTGGTCCAGTGGTTAATACTTCACCTTCTAATGCAGAGAGTGTGGGTTCAGTACCTGGTCAAAGAGCTAAGACCCACATGCATGCCTCGAGGCCAAAAAACTAAAACATAAAACAGAAGCAGTATAAATTCAATCAATACTTTTAAAATGGCCCACATCAAAACATGTTTTAAAAACAGAAGGAATCTGTGTGATGGTGTGATTATATTGGGCCCACCCAGCTAACCCAGAATCATCCCCCTGTGTCAATCAGCAGAATCCCCTTTGTCATGTAAAGCGACTTCCTCACAGATTCTGGGGATTGGATGAGGACATCTTTGAGGGGCCATTATCCTGCATACCACAGGGCCTAAAATATCACATTTCTAACAGGCTTCCAGGTGTCACTGGTGTTTTGAGAATAGCTTTTAGGAGCTTCCCTGGTGGCTCTTTACCCAGCTGGTAAAGAATCTGCCTGCTGATGCAGGAGGCATAAAAGATACAGGTTCTATCCCTGGGTTGGGAAGATTCCCTGGAGGAGGGCAAGGCAACCAATGTTGCCAGTGTCAGCCAAAATCCTTTTACCCATTTCCACACCTAGACATCCACTTCTCAAGGCAATTTCGACTCCTTTGGATCTCATTTTCCATAAACTCTAAAGTGTGTGAGGGTTCTCAGCCATGTCCAACTCTTTGGGATCCCATGGACTGTAGCCCGCCAGGCTCCTCTGTCCATGGGATTTCCCAGGCAAGAATACTGGAATGGGTTGCCATGCCCTCCTCCAGGGGATCTTCCCGACCCAGGGGTAGGACTCACATCTCCTGTCTTGACAGGTGGATTCTTTGCTGAGCCACCGGGGAAGCTCTGTGGAGACTCTGTACTTAACAGTAAATAACCATCTCAGGAGGAACTCTGTATTAGTCTGCTCAGGAGACTTCTTGCTTCTTCTTGGCAGAATGTAAATGAGACAGAGGTTAAAATGTAAATAGGATCTTTCTCCCACCTATCTGGTGTCTTGATTCCTTATGCTATTGAGACCCCTGGAATTTAAATATTCTTCCATCCCCCTTCCCTTTCCTTTACTAAAATTCAAAGTAACTGATACAACAGTACTCTTCCCTGGAGTATCTTTTCATTTTAACCAAACCTAAATCAAAGCAATGTTGTTTTTTTTTAGATTTATAATTCCTATTTCCATATAGGGATACATGAAATGCAGCAGGATTGTATAAATAAAAAGTAAGTGAGAATGTGACAGGGAAAACAAGGATAAGAACATAAAATTAAACCAGGAACAAGGCTACTATTAAAAACAAACAAACAAACATGATGGAGTTCTCTATTTTTGCTGCAAGTATTGGGTTTCCTGGCAGGCAAGAGGAAAAAGGATAACTAGTTATTTACATACTTCACAGGGTTTGTGTGGGAAAAAATGAATCCACTACTTAGCAGAGGCAGAGTTAAAAGACCAGAATGACCTTGTGTAAAGTAGGGAGCCACCCCTTCAATAACAGCTTTACAGTGGACTCAGGGCCAAGTTTCAAGAGCATTTCTGTTTGGCGAAACAGCAGAATAAAGGCGAGTCTGCAGGGTGTGGAGTATGAGCCCTGGGGTTCATCCCCTGTTTGATCTGGTTTAAGCTGGGGTTAGTTTTAAAGTATCTGGATTGGATTATCTGCTTGACCTTCAAAGAGAGCTGTATTACCAGAAAAAGGACCTGTCAGTTAGGATCCTAACACTTGCAAGCAACCGAAACTTTAATACTACTGGCTAAAACAAAATGACATTTCTGGGTTCCTGTGACCAAAAAAGATCAGCGGTAGTTTTAGGATCAGACAAGGCTTTACCTGGGGCTTCCCGGATGGCTCAGCGGTGAAGAATCCAGCTGCCAACCCAGGACACACATGAGATTCAGTTTGATCCCTGGGTTGGGAAGCTCCTATGGAGGAGGAAATGGCAACCCACACATGATTGAGTGACTACACACGTGAGGCTTTACCTAGGACTTAAGAGCTCTGAAAAGGGCCTGGTTTCTTTCTACATTTTGAGGACCAGTTCCTGGGTGTTGGCTTCATACTCAGACAGATTCAACAGTTCTCAGAACTGACAGCACTACACACGGTTGCATTGATACAAATAGTTAGAATTTTAGAACATTTCTCTGCTGCTGCTGCTACTGCTGCTGCTGCTAAGTCACTTCAGTTGTGTCCAACTCTGTGTGACCCCATAGACGGCAGCCCACCAGGCTCCCCCGTCCCTGGGATTCTCCAGGCAAGAACACTGGAGTGGGTTGCCAATTCCTTCTCCAATGCATGAAAGTGAAAAGTGAAAGGGAAGTCGCTCAGTCATGTCCAACTCTTTGTGACCCCATGGACTGCAGCCTACCAGGCTCCTCCATCCATGGGATTTTCCAGGCAAGAATACTGGAGTGGGTGTATATGGCCTAAGCGAGTGTAATCAGACTGAGACTCGGGACATTTGCTGAGGATGCTGGGGAAAACACCTTCTCTTTCCCCAGACAATAGAGAAAGTATAGCTAGGGACAATTTTCAAAATCTGACTAATCAGAGCAAGCCAGTGCAGGAAGCAAGGGTTTCAAGGCTTGTTCTTGCCTGGAGAATCCCAGGGATGGGGGAGCCTGGTGGGCTGCCGTCTATGGGGTCACACAGGGTCGGACATGACTGAAGTGACTTAGCAGCAGCAGCAGCAGGCCATATACACTCCCCTTAACCAATCACTGTGAGCTAGAAAGCACTGACTGACCTAAGCTAGATTACACGTTCTATTCTTGACTCCACCCATTCCTGGATGAGCACCTTGTCTGGGAACAAAGTGATGGAGCAGAAACCCATGGGCTTTAGAATCAGATCCTGGTTAGTTCATTCATTCATGGATCAAAGCAATGGGTAGAAAGTACCAAACAAAACAGACCTAGTCCCATCCCTAATGGAGAAATTAAATGAGTGTATTTAATGCTGTGTAACAAACCACCCCGAAACTCAGTGACTTGAAAACAACCATTTTAGTTGCTCAGCATGGTGTGGGTCAGCAGTTTGGGCTGGGCTCAGTTGACCAATTCTTCTGGATTCACTCTCCATGTCTTCAGCCAGCTTGTGGGGCACCTAGAGCTAGGTGATCTAGGGTGACCTTCCTACCAGGTCTGGCCGTTGTCATTCACTGGGCCAGGCACTTTAGCAGGCTAGACTGGGCTTCTTTACTTGACAGCGGCATTTGAAGAAGGCAAGCCCAATGCACATGTGCTTGTCTTTTTTTTTTTTAACTTCGTATTTATTTAGTTTTGGCTACAATGGGACTTCACTGTTGCCTGTGGGCTTTCTCTAGCTGCAGCAATGAGCAGGGGCTACTCTCTAGCGTTGGTACACAGGCTTTTTCTTACAGTGGCTTCTCTCATTGTGGAGTATGAGCTTCAGTAGTTGTGGCATGTGGGCTCTAGAGTACGGACTCAGTAGTTGTGGGACACCAACTTAGTTGCACCTTGACAAGTGGAATCTTCCTGGACGAGGGTTTGAACTTGTATCCCCTGCCCTGGCAGGCAGATTCTTAAACCACTGAGCCACCAGGGAAGTCCAGCGCATGTGGTTTTCAAGCCTGTGACTGTGTCATCATGCTAATGTGCCATTGGCCCAAGCAGATCACATGGCCAGGCCGGCCCAGAATCATTACGCCCGGGATCATTACAATGAGAGGCTTCCCAAGAATGTGGGTATGGAGAGACGTGATCAGTTGGGGACAGACTGTAATAATCTCCCGCAATCAGTAGCAAATGCATAAACCAATGACAAGTTTGGATTACTGCTCTAAAGGAAGTGATCAGGATGCTGTGAGAGGATCATGGGAAGGACCACGTTTAGGTGGGAGCTAGGGCAGGCCTTTCTGAGGAGGGTCATTTGCACTGATGCCTAAGGAAGGAGTCCCTGGAGGAGGGCATGGCAACTGACTCCAATATTCTTGCCTGGAGAATCCCATCGACAGAGGAGCCTGGTGGGCTAAAGTCCATGGGGTCACAAAGAATTGGACACAACTGAAGTGACTTGGCATCCATGCACTAAAGGAGTAGCCATGTGAATGCAGGGAAAGGACTGAAAGGAGGACATCTAGGATCTTGCTACTCAAAGTGGTTCCTGGATGAGCAACATCGGCATCACCTGGGATCTGTTAGAAAAGCAGCAACCTGGGCTGTTCTAGGCCTGCTGAATCTGCATTTTAGCCAGGCATTCGTGTGCACTATAAACTTGTGACTATCAGAGAGAAGCAGAAGTGTAAGAAAGAGGGGAGGAAATAGCACAGCTGCTGCTGCTGCTAAGTCGCTTCAGTCGTGTCCGACTCTGGGCGACCCCATAGATGGCAGCCCAGCAGGCTCCTCCGTCCCTGGGATTCTCAAGGCAAGAGCACTGGAGTGGGTTGCCATTTCTGAAGTGCAAGAAAGAGGGAAGGAAATAGCACAGCTAGCCCAAGACATTCAGATGTGTTCCTCAGTTCTAAAATTTCTACTGTGACCTAGCTACTAGCCCAGGAGAGACCTTTCCTCCACTGCCCTGGGCCCCACTGAAGGGCCCCATGATCACGACTCTGCGGTGAGAAGGGCTTTGGTCCAGTGGGCATCACCCAGAGGGAAGCACCCAAAACCGGAGCTCTGCTGGCCTCGGCAGGGCACTCGATCTCTGGTAGGTGGGAACAGTACAAATGGGCCTGTTTATGCACACACAGCTCCAGGCGGCAAGGAGGCCTGTTGTGGAGCAGCCAGTTCTAGGGCACCCTGATAATCTGTGGGAAGGCCAGACCCTCAAGCCTGCTTTGTCTTCTGGCCCCTGCCTGGGTGTTGAGGGTGATGACGAGCTTTCAGGTCCCTTCAGCCATAAGCCTACAAAGACGCTTTCCTGGAGGGCAAGTGGGTGGCATTCAGCTGTCATGCTAGGGTGATCATATGTCCCACTTGCCCCGGGCAGTCCTGTTTACACCTGCCGTCCTGGTGTAATGATTAATAATGCCCCCTCTCACTCTGGTTTGGATGATAACTAGGGTTACCTTAGAGCCCAGGCTTGATTCCCAGAACCAAGGGAAGGTGACTCTGAAAGAGCACTGGTCCAGGAGTGAGAAATATGGGCTCTTGTCCTGCCCTACTGCTGACAAGCAGGGGGACCTTGGGCAAGTCCTCTCTGGCTGCCATTGCCTCATCTCTGAATTGAAGGAGTTAGATGAGACAGGCCTCTTCTAGCTTGGGGAGTCAATGAACATGAGACATGGGTCCCTGGGGGTTCTGCCCCATCAGTAGGTTGATGATCATATGGCCACGTCCATGGCCTCTGGGGACCCCATATTCTGCCAACTCTTCCTCCAGGTCCTGCTCCCTGCGCCCACAGCTCCCAGGGCCCTAGGCTGTGCCTCTGCTCAGGGCTCTATGCCAGCAGGGCCTTGCTGCCTGTCAGCCACTTTCTCCTCCCATACGCCCCACCCCAGGGGGACCCTTCTTCAGCCTGTACTTCCTTATCATATGATGTTTCGGACAAACAACTAAATCTCCTGCAACTGAGTCTCCGCCTGTTACAGGGTATAAGATGTCAGTACTGTAGTGACTCAGTAGAGAAGCTGCCTGCAAAGCAGGAGACCTGGGTTCAGTCCCTGGGTTGGGATGATCCCCCAGAAAAGGGATCATCACCCACTCCAGTATTCTTTCCTGGGAAATCCCATGGACACAGGAGCCTGGCGGGCCACAGTCCATGTGGTGGCAAAGAGTCAGACATGACTAAGCAACTAACATACACACACACACACACACACACACACACACACACACACTATTGATCAGTGTGTGTTGGGAGAAATTGACGAGGCCATCTTGGGAAAATACAATCTGCCCAGTTCATATGGAAATCAGGGCTGTTCTAAGTCACAAAGTACAGGAGCTGGCTCTGGTTAGCTTAAGCAAAAAATTGGACTCCTTTAGGATTTATAGAATTGATGGAAGCTAAAAGGCCAGGATTGTCAAATAAGCCAGAACCAAGGAGGTCTGGAGGCCTGGGCAACAGGTACTCACATAAAGGAGGAACATAAGAATTGTACAATCTAAGGAGTCTAGCCCACCACTGCTCAGATAAACACAATCCCTTGGCATTCAACTTCCTTGCAGCACTCTAAAGAGCAAAGCCCAGGGAGGTCAAGTTGATAGGCTGAGTCACATGCTTTCCTCCTGAGTGGGGCCAGTGTAGACAGAGAGGACTCATTGGTACCTTTTGCTTTCCTAGTGGCAAGTTGGGATATTCTCCACAAAGACTACACAGTGGGGCTCCAGCCTCCAACGCAGCAGGGAGATTCTCCCAAAGAGACGTAGGGTGCTATAGGACAGGGGGAAGAAGGTGCTGGAGATCCCCAAAGTGTCCAGCAGAGAGCCCACAGACTCAGACACCCCTCTGCAGTGATCGGTGCCCCCAGTACTGAGAAGGAGGAACAGAAGGCTGAAGAAGATGCTCAGAGGGAGCAGAATATTGTCTTAAGGACTTGAGGGGCTGTCGCTTAGAGGAGAATTTGATTTGTTCAACACAGCTGGGGGATATATTTTGGCCCAATATCAGAAAGAACTTAAAAAATATTTTTTCTATTTTTAATGTTTTGAATAGGCAATACATTAATTGAAAAAGTATTAAAAGGAACGCAGTGAAAGTCTTGCTCCCACCCCTGTTGCCTATCTGCCTACTTTCCAGCTTATTCCCCACCTCCACTCCAGATAGTCATCTTAATGATAGTGGAGGTTTATGCGCTCAGTCATGTTGGACTCTTTGTGACGCCATGGGCTATAGCCTGCCAGACTCCTCTGTCCATACGATTTTCCAGGCAAAAATACTGGAGCGGGTTGCCATTTCCTTTTCCAACTCATCTTAATAGCGCCTTGTATATGCTCCCATAGGTTTTTAATTTCCTTTTAAGTTTTTAAAATTTATTTTCTTAATTGTGGTAAAATATACATAACATAAAATTGACCATTGTAACCAATTTTAAGTGTACAGATCAGATCAGTCGCTCAGTCGTGTCCAACTCTTTGCGACCCCAGGAATGCAGCACGCCAGGCCTCCCTGTCTATCACCAACTCCCGGAGTTCACTGAGACTCACGTCCATCGAGTCAGTGATGCCATCAAGCCATCTCATCCTCTGTCGTCCCCTTCTCCTCCTGCCCCCAATCCCTCCCAGCATCAGAGTCTTTTCCAATGAGTCAACTCTTCGCACGAGGTGGCCAAAGTACTGGAGTTTCAGCTTTAGCATCAGTCCTTCCAAAGAAATCCCAGGGCTGATCTCCTTCAGAACGGACTGGTTGGATCTCCTTGCACTCCAGTTCAGTGGTATTAAGCACATTCACATTCTTGTGCAACCATCACCACCATCCATCTCTAGAATGGTTTTCATCTTCCCAAACTAATCATCTGTGCCCATTAAAACAATAACTTCTCAGTCCTCCTTTCTCCAAGCCTTTGGCAGCCAAGATTCTATTTTCTGTCTCTATGAATTTGCCTGGAGATGGCTGGATGGCATCACTGACTCGATGGATGTGAGTCTGGGTGAACTCCGGGAGTTGGTGATGAACAGGGAGGCCTGGCGTGCTGCGATTCCTGGGGTCGCAAAGAGTCGGACACGACTGAGCGACTGAACTGAACTGATGAATTTGCCTATTCCAGGTGCCTCATACAAGTGAAATCATGCAGTGTTTGTTCTTTTGTGTCTGGTTTATTTCACTCAGTGAATCTTCAAGATTCGTCCATGTTACGTAGAATTTCCTTCCTTGCCATCCTGATCCATTTCAGCACTCTTCCCCCTACTTTTTTTTGCTGTAGCATTTATTACCTTCTAGCATGCGATAATTTTGTAATGTCCGTCCTCCCCACTCCATGCCATTAGAATGACATCTTCATAGGAGCAGAGACTTTTGTGTGTTTTATTCACTGATTTATTTCTTAGTGCATAGTAAGTGCTCTGTACATAGCACTCAATATGGACCATTTGATCGAATAAATAACTGAACAGTAGGATCTAATGAGCAACTGGTAAAGCCTTCCTCAGCGATCAATGCAAAGAAATAGAGGAAAACAATAGAATGGGAAAGACTAGAGATCTCTTCAAGAAAATTAGAGATACCAAGGGGACATTTCATGCAAAGATGGGCTCGATAAAGGACAGAAATGGTATGGACCTAACAGAAGCAGAAGATATTAAGAAGAGGTGGCAAGAATACACAGAAGAACTGTACAAAAAAGATCTTCACGACTCAGATAATCACAATGATGTGATCACTCACCTAGAGCCAGACATCCTGGAATGTGAAGTCAAGTGGGCCTTAGGAAGCATCACTAGGAACAAAGCTAGTGGAGGTGATGGAATTCCAGTTGAGCTATTTCAAATCCTGAAAGATGATGCTGTGAAAGTGCTGCACTCAATATGCCAGCAAATTTGGAAAACTCAGCAGTGGCCACAGGACTGGAAAAGGTCAGTTTTCATTCCACTCCCAAAGAAAGGCAATGCCAAAGAATGCTCAAACTACCGCACAATTGCAGTCATCTCACACGCTAGTAAAGTAATGCTCAAACTTCTCCAAGCCAGGCTTCAGCAATACATGAACCATGAACTTCCAGATGTTCAAGCTGGTTTTAGAAAAGGCAGAGGAACCAGAGATCAAATTGCCAACATCCACTGGATCATCGAAAAAGCAAGAAAGTTCCAGAAAAACATCTATTTCTGTTTTATTGACTATGCCAAAGCCTTTGACTGGATCACAATAAACTGTGGAAAATTTTGAAAGAGATAGGCATACCAGACCACCTGACCTGCCTCTTGAGGCCTATATGCAGGTCAGGAAGCAACAGTTAGAACTGACATGGAACAACAGACTGGTTCCAAATAGAAAAAGAAGTACATCAAGGCTGTATATTGTCACCCTGCTTATTTAACTTCTATGCAGAGTACATCATGAGAAACGCTGGGCTGGAAGAAGCACAAGCTGAAATCAAGGCTGCCAGGAGAAATATCAATAACCTCAGATATGCAAATAACACCACCTTTATGGCAGAAAGTGAAGAACTAAAGACCCTCTTGATGAAAGTGAAAGAGGGGAGTGAAAAAGTTGGCTTAAAGCTCAACATTCAGAAAACTCAGATCATTGCATCCAGTCCCATCACTTCATGGCAAACAGATGGGGAAACAGTGGAAACAGTGGCTGACTTTAATTTTAGAGGCTCCAAATTCACTGCAGATGGTGATTGCAGCCATGAAACTAAAAGACGCTTACTCCTTGGAAGGAAAGTTATGACCAACCTAGACAGCATATTAAAAAGCAGAGATATTACTTTGTCAACAAAGGTCTGTCTAGTCAAGGCTATGGTTTTTCCAATAGTCATGTATAGATGTGAGAGTTGGACTGTGAGAAAAGCTGAGCACCAAAGAATTGATGCTTATGAACTGAGGTGTTGGAGAAGACCCTTGCGAGTCCCTTGGACTGCAAGGAGATCCAACCAGTCCATCCTAAAAGAGATCAGTCCTGGGTGTTCATTGGAAGGACTGATGTTGAAGCTGAAAGTCCAATACTTTGGTCACCTGATGTGAAGAGCTGCCTCATTTGAAAAGACCCTGATGCTGGGAAAGATTGAGGGCAGGAGGAGAAGGGGATGACAGAGGATGAGATGGTTGGATGGCATCACTGACTCAATGGACATGAGTTTGGGTAAACTCCGGGAGTTGGTGATGGACAGGGAGGCCTGGCATGCTGTGGTTCATGGGGTCGCAAAGAGTCAGACACAACTGAGCGACTTAACTGAACTGAGAGGTAAAGGGCTTCTTGCCACCTAAAGTGTCCTCTGAAAAGGTGGAGAGGGATCAGAGAGCAGAATCAGTCCTCAGTGGGCGGGGTCAGTCAGATAAGGTGACCTTTAAGCTGTCTTCAAGCCTATTGGAAACAACTCTAAAACTTGACTGGTTCAAGAACAGCCCCGACACCTTGCGCCTGAAGGTGTGTGTACTGTGCTGTGGTGTTCAAGCTGAAATCAAGGCTGCCAGGAGAAATATCAATAACCTCAGATATGCAAATAACAGCACCTTTATGGCAGAAAGTGAAGAACTAAAGACCCTCTTGATGAAAGTGAAAGAGGGGAGTGAAAAAGTTGGCTTAAAGCTCAAGCTTAAAGCTTAAAGGGAGGGGCAGGTTATCGTGGAGGAGCTGCAACAGGAGGCAGGGGATGCCAGCATCCTGGTCTGTTTGCAAGAAGCATCTCTTTCCCAGGGAGAGGGTAGCAGGGAGTCAGAGCCTAGGAACTCCTTGATTCCAGCTGCTGCAACAGCTTGTTCAAGACAACTATATTTGGAGAGGTCTAGTTTGGGGGAAAAAAAAACCTTCAGTGCTCCTTTCAGGACAAAACATTTCCCTTTCCATGGCTTACTATCAATCGTCTCAGTGTCAGATATTGCCCAATTCTTTGTTTTCCCCACAACATTGCACTTAATGAATGATATTGCTGTGAATTTACAAAGTTATTTCTAAAACTTGTGGTTCAAAATCAACTGTCTTTCATAGTCTATGTGTGTGTATTTTTCAAAGGATGTTGCAAGGGCTAAGTTTTCCCCAAACTTGTTTTTAACAGTAAAAAAAAAAAAAAAAAAAAAAAAAGAGGGGGAAATCTCTAAATGTTCAAAAACGTTAAATTAAAAAAACTATGATGATGTGAAATTTTATTTACTAATACAGGAAAGGGCTTCCCTGGTGGCTCAGTTGGTAAAGAATCCACCTGCAATGCGGGAGACCTGGGTTCAATCCCAGGTCCAAGATCTGGGAAGATCCCCTGGGGAAGGGAACAGCTATCCACTCCAGTATTCTGGCCTGGAGAATTCCATGGACTATATAGTCTATGGGGTTGCACAGAGACGGCCACAACTGAGCAACTTTCACTTTCATCAAGTCTAACTTTCACTTTCAATACAGTTAAAGTGTCCATAAGGCATTACCTAAGGAAAAAAGGAGGTTACAAACCGCTGTGTGCAGTATGATTCCATTTTTGTTTGCTTTTAAAATATATTACATATTCTAATATACAAATATTTAAATATATTTATGTAAATTCTAGAATGACATGCAGCAAGATGTTGACAATAGTTATCTCTGGGATTTCAGCCCATTTTTGTATTATTTCCTTTATTTGTATTGGTAATTGTGAGCTTTCTTTCCTTTATATTCAGGGAAAAGAGTCATACTGAAACCGTTCACTTCAGACTGGGACTTGAACTCATATGGCCAGGCCTTGAACCTGGCCAAATCCCATGATCTTCCAACTGAGATCACACGCCTGGTCTCAGGACTTAATGAAGCTCAGGTTCTTGATGTCACAGTACAGAAAGGATTCAATGAGAGACAAAGTGATAAGTCAGAAGTGGACTTATTTAGAGAGATATACATCCCACAGACAGAGTATGGGCCGTTGCAGAGGGTGAACACAGCCTTGAAATGTGGTATGGTTAGCTTTTATCGGCTGGATAATTTCATAAGGTAATAAGTGGGAAGATTATTCTAACTATTTGGGGGAAGGGATGGAGATTTCCAGGAATTGAACCACTGCCCACTTTTTGGTCTTTGATGGTTGGTCATGGAACAGTCATAGCACCTGTGGGTACTTGGCACATGCTGCTTCCCTGGTGGTTCAAATGCTAAAGAATCTGCCTGCAAGGCAGGAGACCTGGGTTCGATCCCTGGGTCAGGGAGATGCCCTGGAGAAGGAAATGGCAACCCACTCCAGTATTCTTGCCTGGAGAATTCCATGGACAAATTCTTGGCAGGCTATAGTCCATGGGATCGCAAAGAGTTGGACTTGACTCAGAGACTAACACTCACTAAAAGATCTTTGCCTGGTCATGAAGATCTCCCATGTTTTCTTCCAGGGCTTTATTAGTTTAGTTGTCACATTTAGGCCTATGATCCATCTTGAATTAATTTATATGGTGTGAGGAAGGGGTTAGAGTTCATTTTTCTCTATGAGTATGCATAGAAAAAAAATGGGTTTTCCCCAGAATTGCTTAGATGTCTTTATAGTAAATGAAGTTACCATATATGTATGGATCTATCACAATCAACTTTATTATTGATTTTTTAAAAGTTTGTTTATTTTTGGCTGCACTGGGTCTTCTCTGTTACGTGTGGGTTACTCTCTAGCTGTGGTGCACGAGTTTCTCATTTTGGTGGCTTCTCCTATTGCAGAGCACAGGCTCTAGGATTTGCAGGCCTCAGTAGTTGTGGAGCAACAGGCTTAGTTATCTGCAGCATGTGGGATCTTCCCCAGCCAGGGACTGAACCAGGGTCCCCTCAATAGCAAGGTGGATTCTTAACTACTGGACCACCAGGGAAGCCCCACGAACAACTTTAAAGGCATCAGTTTCCAGATCCTCAACTTCTGTACGTCTTTTTTTTCTAAACTGGATCTGTTTGCCTCTGCAATGAAACGTCAAGCCAGTTGTTCTTTCCCACTTCACTAATCTTTCCAAGTAAGGCTTACCTTTCACTCAATTCCCGTGGGAACATGGTTTGTCATCTAGACAAGTGCAAAGCACTGTAGACCCAAACAAAGGAGCAATTAGAGAGAGCACACTTCTGAAGGAGAGACCCCCTCCACAAAGCACAGAGAGCATCAGCTATAAATATTGAAGGGACAGCATCTTATTCCATCTAAGGGACATATTCTAGGTGACAAGGCTCTGTGCATTGTCTATTTAGCTTAGAATATGAAAGTGAGATGGTTGTCATGAGGCTATGTATTAATACATTTATCTGAACTGAAAAATGAATCCAGATTTTTCTTTTGACAGAGAGTAAGTCTAATTGGGCTGGCTGTTTGACAATGAATTCTGGCTTTGCCGATTAGCTTATATGGCAGACATTTCCCATAAATTAAATAAACCAAATCTGCAACTCTGAGGTTCTCGAGAAAATATATACAACATGCAGGAAATTATATTTTTTGCTGCTGTTAAAATTATGATAAAAAATTTAGATGTCAACTTCAAAATATGACAATATGTAGTTTTCCAAAATTCCTTGAGGGGATACACAGCATGAAAATTTGAAGAACAGTGATCTAGGGCAGTGGTTCTCAAGTCTGGTTGCAACTGGAATCACTTGGAGAGATTAAAAGACAGTGATGCTGGGCTTCACTCCAGGCTGATTATGTCGAAGAAACTGGGAGTGAGTACTTTTGAAAAACTCCCTAGGTATAGCCGGGCTAAAAACCACTTGCTCCTTTGTGCCTTGTCACTCTGGACTCGCACAATCTAAGCCCCTCTCCCTTCCTCACTCCCAGGCTGTCTCCCTGACTAACACCCATATCTAGCTCCAAGCCAGACATTATCTCTTGGACATTCACAGGCCCTTCAAACACAACATGTCTCAAGCCAACCTTGGCAACAGTTTGCTATTTATTATTTTTTTACTGTACTGGGTCTTCAACTGCAGGTTGCAGTTTTTCTCTACTTGTGGTTTTCTCTACTTGTGGTGGTTTTCTCTACTTGTGGCAGTTTTCTCTACTTGTGGCCACCTGGGGCTACTTTTCATTGTGGTTTTTCTCTACTTATTGCAGTTTTTCTCTACTTGTGGTTTTTCTCTACTTATTGCAGTTTTTCTCTACTTGTGGTTTTCTCGACTTGTGGTGGTTTTCTCGACTTGTGGCGGTTTTCTCGACTTGTGGCGACCTGGGGCTACTATTCGTTGTGGTACACCAGCTTCTCGCTGCAGAGGCTTCTCATTGTGCAGCACCGGTTCTAGGCGCAAGAACTTCGGTAATTGCAGGAATTGGGCTCAGTATTTGCAGCTCCCGGGCTCTAGAGCACAGGCGCATGGGCTTAGTTGCTCTGTGGCATGTGGGATCTTCCTCATTGGCAGGTAGATTCTTATCCACTGTGCCACCCAGGAAGCCCCTTGGCAACAGTTATGATCATTTGTCAGTAGAAAATGTGTGGGTGTGTGCCTCAAAATACATATATTAAAAAAATAAACCAGGGGAGTTTCCTGGAGGCTTAGTAGTTAAGATTCTGGGCTTTCACTGCTATGGCCCAGGTTCAGTCCCCGGTTGAGGGACTGAGATCCTGCAAGCTGAGCAGCTCAGCAAAAAACATCCCTCCAAATTATATGTATTACTATGTTAGCATGTCTATAAAATAGGAAATACAAAAACATGAGACTAACAATGAATATAAGAGACTTCCCTGGGGGTCCAGTGGTTAAGAATCCGCCTTCCAATGCAGGGGATGAGGTCCTATCCCTGGCTGGGGAACTAAGATCCTACATGCCTCAAGGCAACTAAGCCTGTGTGCTTCAACTAAGACCCCGATGCAGCCATGAAGAAATAGAAACAAAAACCTTTTAAAAAGTGAATATAAGTACAAGTTCCAACATTCTCTCTCCACATCCTATGGATGACCTCTGGTCTTTTGCACACACTGGTCCCTCTTCTGGGAATTCCCTTCCCCCTTTGTCCTTCCCTACGATCTTCCACTTATTCCTCAAGACCCAGTGCTCTGAGACTCCCCCACATGTGGACCTTCCCTACCTCCAAAATGCCCCCGGGGGACCCTGCACAGGCCTCTCCCTTTACAACGACCACTGTTTTGGTTTGGCTTTTGAAATATTTATGTCGGCCAGGACTGCTGCCCCATATCCTGCAATGAACAGGAAGCCACACAACAGGGATTCTTTGGCCCCTAATTCCACCAGGCCCAAGGCTGAGGATCCCTGCCCACACCTTCCTCCCTCCACATCATGCCTGACAAGCAAAAAATTAAGTCTGGCTGTCAAACGTCTTCAAGGCTGAGATCGTGTCACCTGCATTTCCGGATCTGCCATCCTCTAGCTGTGTGACTTTGCTGTGTGCTTAGTCAATCAGTTGTGTCCGACTCTTTGTGACCCCATGGTCTGTAGCCCACCAGGCTCCTCTGTCTGTGGGGATTCTCCAGGCAATAATATTGGAATGGGTTGCCATGCCCTCCTCCAGCCGATCTTCCCAACCCAGGGATTGAACCCAGGTCTCCCACATTGCACACATATTCTTTACCATGTGAACCACCAGGGAAGCCCAAGAATACTGGAGTAGGTAGCCTATCCCTTCTCCAGGGGGTCTTCCCGACCTAGGAATTAAACCAGGGTCTCCTGCATTGCAGGTGGATTCTTTAAGACCTGAACTACCAGGGAAGCGCTTATGTGACTTTAGGCAAGTGATTTGACCTCTCTGAGCCGGAGTTTCCACCTTGTTAGAAAAAAAATTAAAAACAAAACAAAACTCCCTCCCCCTGCCAGCCACTGTGAGAAGACACAGCAATGCCCAGAGAAGACCCAACTCTGTACTTGGCTCCCAGAAGAGCCTGGTTCACAGAGCTTGCTGTTGCTAATCTCTGCTTCTCTCTTCCCCAAGACCTCTGCTGTCTGTGGGTTTGGGGACTCCTATACCCAGAACATGGCTCAGTGGTAAATAATTCGCCTGCAGGTGATACAAGAGATGCGTCAGATTGAGACCCAGGGTTCAATCCCTGGGTTGGGAAAATCTCCTGGAGAAGGAAATGGCAACCCACTTCAGGATTCTTGCCTGGAGAATCCCATGGATAGAGGAGCCTGGTGGGCTACAGTCCACAGGGTCGCAAAGACTCGGACACGACTGAGGACAGCACCCAGAACACACTCTGCCATGGCGTGAGCTGCAGAGAGAAATGACTGTGCACACTGAGAGGGCAGGGGCTGAGCAGGGCCCTGGCGTGGGGTGGGTGCCAAGTGCCGAGTCCCTGGTACCTGCTGCTCCCTGTGCTGTAAGGAACGCAGGGAGCCCCGTGGGTCATGCAGAGTTTGAACTGTAATCGGGCAGAGTGTGTGGGTGGGACTCTCCTTGAGCCTCTGACTCTGGGCCTTCTGCCCGAGGCCTTGAGGAGGCTGACTGTTCCTCTCAGATATCAAAGGCTCCCAGTGACAGGGCTCCACGAGGGATTTTCCTCAAGCTTTTTGGCTGCAAATTTCAAGCCTACAATAAAGTTGCAAGACTGGTGCAATGAGCATACATATACCCTTCACCTGGATCCACCTCTTTTGGTTCATCTCTATCTGTACACAGGCGTGCGTGCTAGGTCGCTCAGTCATGTCAGACTCTTTGTGACCCCACGGACTGTAGCCCTCCAGGCTCCTCTGTCCATGGGATTTTCCAGGCAAGAATACTGGAGTAGGTTGCCATTTCCTGCTCCAGGGGATCTTCTGGACCTAAGGATTGAACCACGTCTTCTGCGTTGGCAGGCAGATTCTTTACCCCTGGGTCACCAGAAAAGTCCCTGTCTGTGTACATGCACACAC
This sequence comes from Bos indicus, assembly GCF_029378745.1. Classification (NCBI taxonomy): domain Eukaryota; kingdom Metazoa; phylum Chordata; class Mammalia; order Artiodactyla; family Bovidae; genus Bos; species Bos indicus. Next base: position 21,250,894 of record NC_091780.1, on the reverse strand, counting down.
TTTTTTCAGAACCATTTGAAACTTGACATCGTGACACTTGATCTCAAAATGTTTCCCTAGGCATCCTTTCAGAACAAGGACATTCTCCTTTAAAACCGCAACACGGTGATCATATTCAAAACACATGATGCTGATGAATCCCTTATCTAACTGTGGTTCTTGTTTAGACTTCCCCAGTTGTCCCAATTGTGATTTTTTTATATATATATATTTTTTGTTTTGTTTCGATCCGGGAGCTGATCAAGGACCTATCTAAGCACTGTATGTAATTATGTAATTGTCAACCCATGCCAGTATTCTTGCCTAGAGAATCCTGTGGACAGAGGAGCCTGGTGGGCTGCTGTCCATAGGGTCGCATAGAGTCGGACACGACTGACGCGACTTAGCATGCATGCATGCATTGGAGAAGGAAATGGCAACCCACTCCAGTATTCTTGCCTGGAGAATCCCAGGGACGGCGGAGCCTGGTGGGCTGACGTCTATGGGGTTGCACAGCATGTCTTTTTAACCTAGTTCTCCTTTTTTGTTTTTTTGGTCATCTGGGACACTTACATTAAAAAAAAAAAAGATTTAAAAAATGTATTTATTTATTTTTGGCTACGCTGGGTCTTGACCACTGCTCGGGCTTTTCTCTAGTTGCAGTGAGTAGGGGCTACTCTCTAGTCGTGGTATGAGGGCTTCTCTTGTTGTGGAGCACAGGCTCTAGGGCTCGAGGGCTCCGTATTTGTGGCTTCTGGGTTCTAGAGAGCTGGCTCAATTGTTGTGGTGCATGGGCTTAGTTGGGCTTCCCAGATGGCACTAGGGGTAAATGAATCTGTCTGCCAATGCAGGAGACATGAGACTCTGGTTCAGTCCCTGGGTTGAGAAGATCTCCTGGAGGAGGGTATGGCAACCCACTTCAGGAGTCTTGCCTGGAGAATCCCATTGACAGAAGAACCTGGTGGGCCACAGTTCATAGGGTCGAAAAGAGTTGGATACCGCTGAAGCAACTTAGCACACACGCACTTAGGCTTAGTTGCTCCTCAGGATCTTCCTGGATCAGGAATCGAACTCATGTCTCCTGCATTGGCAGTCAGATTCTTTACCACTGAGCCACCAGGGAAGCCTGATACTTATATTAAAAAAAATAAAAAAGAATCCAGACTAGTTGTTTTGCACAAATGTCCCTCAATTCGAGATTATCTGGCTACCGTCCATGGTGTCAGAAAGAGTTGGACACAGCTTAGCAACTGAGCACGAGTGCACGCTAGTTGCTGCTGCTGCTGCTGCTAAGTCGCTTCAGTCGTGTCCAACTGTGTGACCCCAGAGACGGCAGCCCACCAGGCTCCCCCGTCCCTGGGATTCTCCAAGCAAGAACACTGGAGTGGTTTGCCTAAATTCAGGGTGTGCATTTTGGGTAGGAATATTAATAGCACAGGGGGCTCCAGTATTCTTGACTGGAGAAGCTGATGGACAGAGGAGCCTGGTGGGCTACAGTCCATGGGGTTGCAAAGAGTTGGACACGACTGAGCAACTAAGCACAGCACATTAATAGCACAGAAGAAAAGTTTGACGCGCTTAGAACATCCCACCAGGCAGCACAAGTTGTCCCATGTCCCACTATCTGTGACCTTACTTTTGACCCTACAGGTTTTCATAGAGGAGAGAATTTTGCGGGAACCTGCAACCTCTCTGCTTGCCCCCCAGGCCAGCCACATTGGAGACCTCCCCATGGGGAGGTGGCACCTTCTGTGACTTTTAAGGACTGAAGGGAATGGAGTGTGGCCAGAACTGCTTCCCAGGGTCCCAAACCCCACCCTCAGTTCCGGGGTTCTGGGGGAGAGCACAGGGGCTCGCTCTCTTGGCTGCTCCCCCTTTATAGATTTTTCAGAGAGCACCAGAGGAGAAAGTCATTATCCATCATCACAGAGGCAACCCCAGTGTTTATGATACTTTTCGATTTCCAAAGGACTTTCCTGCCGGGGTCCAGCCCCGGTGGATCCAGGGAATTTGAAGCGGGGACAGCGTCGGTGAGGATCAGGAAACAACTGCTTAATTAAACGTTAATTAAGGATATAAAGAGTAATAGAATAAGGATAGCTCAGTGAGGAAATTCAGTGGAGAAAAGAGGCTGAATAATTCAGCCAGAAGGTAAGAGAAAGAACGACACAGGGAGACCAAGTTTCGGTGAACAAGGTCCGCACTTTATTTTCCAAAGTAGTTTTTATACCTTAAGTTATGCATAGAGGATAATGGGGGAAGGGGAAGAGTCATGCAGTAAGCCAGGCTTTCTTCCTGCAAACTTATCATATGCAAAAGTTTAGGTGATTTGCATCATCTTCTGGCCCGGAGGCCTGTTAACATTTTAAGACCCTTTCTTCAGAAAACTTACTTTTCTCTAAAGGTGATAAGTCAAGCGCCACCCTCCAAAAGCATTAGATAAAGTTGCATTCCTACAGAGCAAAGGTGTGGTGGGCTATAACAAGAAAAAGAATTAACTCAAGGGTCCAAGGTTACAAACATTAAAGCTACTACTTACACCAATTATATTAATCAATACACTGCCAGGGACACAGCAGGTAAGGGATATGGAAACTAAGCAGCAAACATTGGCCCAACAAGTGAAAATCCCTTCACCAATACAATTTCTAATCAATCTTTTAACTGCTCAAAGGAATCTGTATTTAGACAGTTTAGAACATCTCATGCCTCTCACAGTTGGGAGGATCTGAGCAATCACATGTGGCCAGAAAAACCTATTCAGGCAGGCTAGAGGACTTCCAAAGGAGTTTGTAGGTTGAAACACTGTCACACCCAGGAATTATTAACTGGAGCTGTAAGCTAACTCTTTTTTCAGAGAGAGGTAGTGGGGGACAGCCCCCCATAAAGTCAGAGGTGTAGGTGAAAGCATAAAGCAGAAAGTAGGCAGACTCTGGTTTGGGGGGTAGATGCTCGAAAATTTCCAGGGGAACTCCTGAGGCTCGATCCCGCCTTTGGCCTTTGCGTATGCCAAGCCTCCTTCCTCTTGACCTTTGCCACGGGGGGAGCTCGCTCCCAGCACTTTCCCGCTTCATTTCCAGGGGCAAATAAGAGCCAGTCTCCTCAAGCACCAACCATGTTATTTGTTAAAGTTTCATATGCCTTAGAGTGCTCTGCTCCTCACACCCATCCTGAGAGGTGGGTACAACCGTCACCCCGGTGTACAGATGGGAAAATGGAGTCACAGAGAGGTTAAGCAGCTTGCCTGAGGTCACCCAGCTAGGAAGTAGCAGTGCTGGGACTCGAACCCTGGCTCCTTTGAACCCCTAGCCAAGGTTCTAAGCAGCATGCTGCGAGTTCTCTTTTGAGCTTCACAGAAGATCCAGTGGCAAGCAGGGAAGACGTGAAGGTACCTGTTTGCAGATGGAGGAAATAAAACCAGAAAAGTTGTGTGTTCTGGCCAAATTTGTGGAACTGGGAGTAGGCCCCGGAACTTCGGAGTCCTGGCCTAGTGCCTTTGCTGCAGCCACAGGCTGCTCTTGGACTGAGGCCAAAGATACCGAGGAGGGCCTTCCCTGGTGGTCCAGTGGCTACTCTGAGCTCCCAGTGCGGGGGGCCCGGGTTCCATCCCTGGTCAGGGAGGAACTGGATCTCACACACTGCAACTAAAAAAATAATAATAATAATAGATCTCGGCATGCCACAACCAAAAGATCCTGCCTGCTGCAACCAAGACCCTGCCCAGTCAAATAAATATTTTTTAAAAACAAACAAACAAAAAAGCAAAGATGCCAAGGGTCCTGATGGTGATATGCCAAGAGGGATGGCAAGAGGGCAGGGCAATGGCAGTGAGTGTCCCTCCGCAGCCTCCTCAGCATGCCACCATGAGTGAAGCAGGGATCTTCCCTGCTTTGCCCCCAAGCCACAATCCACCCCCCTCCGCCTGCCCTTGTGCCTGTCTCGTCCTGCCTCTCCTTGGCTGGGAGGGAACCATCCCGTGCCAGCCATCCACTTGTCAAGGCACCCTTGTTTTAGGAAGAAATGGCTGGTTCCTGTGGCAAACCCCTGCCTAGCCTGATAGACCTGAGCAGCTGGTTTTTGAACCCTGGTCTCAGAGAAGCCCAGAATCCCCACCTGCTGGAGGCAAGAGGAAATACTGGGCCAAGATGGGGAGGTGGCCTGGAATCACCTGGGGGATTGGGTGGGACATGGGCAAGACAAGGGAAGCCAGAGGGTGAAGGGGAAAAGGTCCACCCCTTTACTGCTTTACAAATCCTAGATTAGGTCACCTCTTCGGTGAAGCCCACCTTGACCACCTTGGTGCTCAGCAAGCTCTGCTCAACTATATGTGCTTAGCCAAACAGTTGTGTCCAACTCTTTGAGACCCCATGAACTGTAGCCTGCCAGGGTCCTCTGTCCATGGGATTCTCCAGGCAAGAATACTGGAGTGGGTTGCCATGCCATCCTCCAGAGGATCTTCCCAACCCAGGGGTTGAACCCAGGACTCCTGCATTGCAGATGGATTCTTTACCATCTGAGCCACAAAGGAAGCCCCCTCAACTATATGGGAAAGTACTTAATTCTGCTTTAACCAAAACAGGCAAAGTGCTTGTGTCTCCTCTACACGCTCCAGTATTCTTGGGCTTCACTTGTCTCAGCTGGTAAAGAATCTGCCTGCAATGCAGGAGACCTGGGTTCGATCCCTGGGTTGGGAAGATCCCCTGGAGAAGGGAAAGGCTACCCACTCCAGTATTCTGGCCTAGAGAATTCCATGGACTGTATAGTTCATGAACTCCCAGAGTCGTACATGACTGAGCAACTTTCACTTCTGGGCTTCCCTGATAGCTCAGTTGGTAAAGAGTCCACCTGCAATGCAGGAGACCCCAGTTTGATTCCTGAGTCGAGAAGATCCCCTGGAGAAGCGATAGGCTACACTCCAGTATTCTTGGGCTTCCCTGTGGCTCAGCTGGGAGAGAATCTGCCTATAATGCAGGAGACCTGGGTTCAATTCCTGGGTTGAGAAGATCCCCTAGAGAAGTGAAAGGCTACCCATTCCAGACAGTCCGTGGAGTTGCAAAAAGTTGGACACAACTGGGCGAATTTCACTTTCACTTTCCTTTTATATAGTACTAACTGGCGGTGGGCGGGGGGCGGGGGCAGCTTTGTGCAGCTATTTGGGCCTAATCCTGAGTCATGTATGCAATAGGTGCTCAGTGCATGGGTTTTTGTTTTGTGTTTTGTAAAACTAGGTGACCATTGTAGATGCCATTCAGATGCATTCAATCCTGTATTGTTGCAAACTTGAATTTTCTGAGATACGTCAGACCACAAGGACTTAAAAATTCCCTCACCCTCTTCAACATTTTGGTTAAAGATTTTGGCTAAAGATTTGAAAGGATCAAGGTTGAATAGAAGACTTTCCAGTCAAAATGGAAAAAGCATCCCAAGTGACAAAAACCCTTCTTAAGGATAGTGTTAAGAAAACTCTCACCAAGCTATGCTGGAAAACTCATCTAAAATTACTGTCAGGGAAGCCTAAAATGGAAAAAGGTCTTACAAATTGCTCTGCATATACCAGTGGCCCCATAAGTGGACTAGGAATGAGCCCTTATGAAAAGATATATAGGAGACCACGCTTAGCTCCTGAGCTTCCACAATGGCTTAGCAGTAAAGAATCTGCCTGCAATGCAGGAGCTGCAGGAGACATGGGTGGGGATCCCCTGTTTGATCCCTAGGTGGGGAAGTTCCCCTGGAGGAGGAAATGGCAACCCATTCCAGTATTCTTGCCTGGAGAACCCCCATGGACAGAGGAACCTGGCAGGCTACAGTCCATGGGGTCACAGAGTCAGACACGACTGAAGTGACTGACCACGCACACACACTTAGCTGCTAAAAGTAAAAAGAGAAACATGTCTAACACAGGAGGTAAAATTAAACAGTATGTTCAATAGGTTGTGTTCCACCAGGTCTCCCTCTCACCTGGAAGTCCCTTTCCACCCTTCAAAGCAGGAGGCCAGGTGCTGCCGAAAGTGTGAAAAAGAGAGATGCCCTGAGCAGCAGCTTGAAGAAAAAGGGAAAGAATCCTATGTTCCTCAAGATTGAGGGGTATCAAAGAAAAGAGGGGGGGGGGCGGGGAGAAAGTTCCCTGGTTGTCTAGTGGTTAAGAATCTTTCTGCCAATGCAGTGGATCCCTGGTCTGGAAAGATCCCACAGGCTGCAGGGCAAGTAAGCCCATGAGCCACTACTACTGAGCCCATGCCCCGCAGAGCCCGAGCTCTGCAACAAGAGAAGCCACTGCAGTGAGAAGTCTGCACACCGCAACTAGAGAAAGCCCGCTTGCAGCAGCAAAGACCCAGAGCAGCCAAAAATAAATGCATATACAAATCTTTTTTAAAAAGAAAGAAACGTGATAGTTTAGAAAAGAAAGAAAAGCAAAGGGGTAATTAATGCCCAGCACGACCCTGTGGGGCTGCTGGATATGGAGGCCTTTTTGTCCCCCAGTTTTTGTAGGCAAGACTCCAGCTTCCATTACTCAGCACATGTTTTGATTAGCTAAATAAAATGAAAGACTTTATCTATTCATCCATTCATTCACTCGAAAAAATCATTAACATCATTAAACGAGCAACTGCTCTGAGCTAGAATCTCTTCTAGGGGCGCTCACCCTCGGGGACTGACATTCTAGTGCAGAGAGACGGATCACAGATAAATAAGCAGATAACATGAGGCCAGCTCTAGGAAGAAAGAATGAGTGAGTGAGTGAATGAATTGTCGATGGAGGAGAGGAGAAAGTGGATGAAAGGCTCAGGGAGGGAATTCCCATCCTCCTGCCATCACCCTGGAGGACGGGCGCTCTGCAGAGAGTCTGCCCTCGCCAGAGCTGGGGCAGCCTGTTGCCCTGGCTTTATGTTAGTCCGAGAGAAGATATTCCAGGAGGAGATATTTACTCTAGGCTTTTAGAGCACTGGCTATCACCCACCTTCACCCCCGCCCAGAGGCACCAGAAATGAAACTGCTGGCCTCTCAAAGGAAAACCAGAACTCAGTCCACCGCTAAGACCAAGGGCAGCCAGTATAGGGGACAGCTGCCCTGGGACATTCAGAAAAGTGCAGCAGCATCAAAATGCTGCCGAGGAGGCCGTGTTCCCCAAGGTCAGGGCTGAGCTGGGACTAGAGGCAGCAGAAGAATCTTCTTCCTCCCTTCCTTTCGTTCCTCCCTTCCTTTGCCCTCCCTCCCTCAGTGTGACCTTCCCTAGCCACTCTGTGCACATTACACTCCCAGCCTTCTCTCTTCCACTTCCCATTTTATTTTTCTCTGTGGCACTTATTACCTTCTAACACATCATACAGTTTACTTATCTATTGTGTTCTTGCTTTTTTTAAATTAAAATTTTGTTACTCAATAATGAGGAGCCAGTTTACCATGATGTGACAATGGTGGTAGCCAAGAGTACTAGGAAGAAGCTCAGCATTCAATGTATCTAAGACATAAAGCTTCAGTGATTCGTTAAATATTATACAGGATCAAAACTTTCAGCACTTCCTTAGATCTTTAATTGAAATCTTTCAGACAAGGAGACATGGATTGGATCCCTGGGTTGGGAAGATCCCCTGCAGAGGGAGATGGCAAACCACTCCAGTGTTCTTGCCTGGGAAAATGCATGGACAGAGGAGCCTGGCAGGCTACAGTCGAAAAAGAGTTGGAGATGACTTAGTGACTAAACAGGAACAGCAGATAAGTTAAATAATCTGAACAGGTCAGAAATTGCCTGCTGACATCATACTTTAGTGAATTACCTTGCACAGGGAACTCTACTCAGTACTGTGTAATGAGCTGCTGTACAGCAAAGTGTATCAGTTATACGTATACATATGCCCACTCTTTTTTAGATTCTATTCCCATATTGTGTTTGCTTTTGTCAACAACCCCCCAGACCCCAAATACAAGTTCCACGAGGGCAGGGATTTACCTCTTCTGCTCACTGTTATATTCTGGCACCCAGAACAGTGCCTGGCACACAGTAGGTGCTCAAAGAGTATTACTCACACCTTCCTTCATCCTTCCAAAATTCCTTGAGTGCTGGTTCTGTGCCCATACTGTGCTCTGGGCAGGGGCGTGAGTCATCAATAAGACATCCTGGGACTCCCCTGGCAGTCCAGTGCTTAGAACTCTGTGTTTCCACTGCAGGGGGCATGGGTTCGATCACTGGTCGAGGAACTAAGATCCCTCAAGGAACTCAGCCAGGCCCAAAAATAACTAATAAGACATCACTCCTCTCTTTAAGACACTCATGGCCCCTGGGAGCCATCCTTGGGAATGGATGGCGCCAGAAACCTGTGTGCCCCTCCCCCCACTTCATTCCCAAAGTTCCGCTCCATTCACTCCCCTCGCTGTGTGAATGAGGGGAAGTCTTTCCCTGTAACAGCGAGCACGCGTCCCTGAAAGCAAACCTTCCTTCTGGCTCTGCCCGGAGCCAACAAGCAGCCTGGTCCAGTGGAATCAGACAGCCCAGAATTTGACTCTGAATCCTGCTCCCTGGCTTCTCTGAGAACTCCGTTTCTTCATCTGTAGGATGGGACTCCAATATCCACCTTGCAAGGGTTCCACTGCGAGTAGAAGCTGACTAAAGGGTTTGGCCAGAGCAAGCAGTAATCAAAGGCCCCGCTTGCTGACACTGTTCCTGCGGTGTCTGGCTGTGACTTGCAGCAGGCTGCCTCGCGTAGAGAGGACACCCTGGTGCCCCGGGCTGGCACAGCGAAGCCACACTCCAGTCCTCAGCATGCTGGGCAGGCACTCAACCTCAGGTGTTCCACACAACATTCATGGCTTTTACAAATCTGAGATTCAACTTGACGATGACTTTTTAAAATCCAGCATTGGTGAGGGTGTGTGCTTCCCGCTGTCACACCTGGCTCCTGAGGCATGTGTTTTGTTTGGGAAAATCTAGTGATATCTCAGGGCCTCCCAGGTGGCGCTAGTGGTAAAGAACTCGGCTGCCAATGCAGGAGACATAGGAGACACTGGTTCAATCCCTGGGTCAGGAAGATGCCCTGGAGGAAGGCATGGCAACCCACTCCAGTATTCTTGCCTGGAGAATCCCATGAACAGAGGAGCGATATCTATCAAAACAATTCAGCCTCTAGGAATTCACTGAAACCTGTACAAAGACTCACAGACCTGGGTGTACATGAAAATGTTATTTATAATACCAAACAAATAAATAACTTCATTGTCTAACACTAGGGATTTACTAGATAAAACATATGATATATCCTGCCATTAAAAATAGTTTTACAGAAAAAGAATAATATGGGAAGATGTTTACAAAATATTAAATGAGTAAAGCAAATATAAATCAGTATTATAGTATACATCTCTTTCCCTCTCTCGTACTAAAGTTGCCTCTAGATGGTAGGATTACAAATGTTTTCTAGTTTCTTCTTCATGCTTTTCTGCATTTTCTTTTTTGTATTACCTGTTTTGAAAGAAAAATTAGAAAATCAAGCTCATTTTTGCAAAATACAGACTAAGCAGAGATATAACAAATTACATAGTTAAATTTTATCTTATATCATGTCGAGATCACTTATGTTAACCTATAGATAATTTCTGATCATAGCTCAATGAACTTGTGAAAAACTTTTAAACTGTCCCTATGATCTTTTATTACTGGACCAGAAAGATCCTCTGGAGAAGGGAAAGGCTACCCTCTCCAGTATTCTGGCCTGGAGAATTCCACGGACTGTATAGTCCATGTGACTCGCAAAGAGTCGGACATGACTGAGCGACTTTCACTTTCATACATATATATGTAAATTCTTAATGCCCTTTTCTTTGGAAATAATGTTAATTTACAGAAAAGTTGCAAAGGTAGTATAGAAAGTGCCCCTCTTCCCACCCCCATCCCTCCTAACTTGCATAACCAGGGTACACTTGTCATAACCCTTAGTGACACTTGTCACTAAGAAATCAGCACTAGTAACTAAACTTCAGACTTTATTTGGATTTCACCAGTTTTCCCATTAACATTCTCATTCTGTGCCAGGGTACAATCCCTGGGTACCATATCGCCTTGATCTGTCCCTGTCTTTTCAGGCTTCCCTGGTCTGTGACAGTTTCTTGGACGTTCCTGGTTTTCCAGGTACCTGTGTGAATTTTGTAATCAGGAAAAGAAAGGGATGAGGACGAAGCAGAAGAAAAGAAGATGAAGATGATGATGGTGATGGTGAAGAGTTATGTCCCGGAATGCCTTCGTTTTTATCTCGGTGGGAGGCAAAGGATCTTCTTTTCCTTTCTCTGCTCACCAGTACAAAACGGGGAAAGCAGTTGCTGCCTCGCATCTGTGGGATCCACAGAGGCTGGGCGCCTTAATCCCTCCCTGCCCTCTGCCCTCTCGGTTCCTGCGCCCGCTACCGTCCCTCCCGCCCCCCACCCCGATGCGGGGGCCCTTGGCTACTGGGCGACCCCGGGGCCGCGGGTCCCCTCTCCGGTTGGGCGAGCGCGCGGGCGGCACCCGGATCAACTGTTCCACAACACCCGACTCGGCCGCCCCGCCCCGCCCCTGCCCCTGCCCCGGGTCTTATAAGGCTGTCCTGCCTTCAAACCTCCGAACTGCCCGCTGCCCGCCCCGGCCAGGCGCCCCCTGCAGCATGATCTGGAACACCAATCTCCGCTGGCGGCTGCCGGTCGCCTGCCTGCTCCTGGAGGTGGCCCTGATAGCCCTCTTCGGTGTGTTCGTGCGCTACGACATGGATGCCGATCCCCACTGGGTGCAGGAGAAGGTGATCAAGAACTTGTCCACTGACTTGGAAAACGAATTCTACTATCGCTACCCGAGTAAGTTCCGCCACCTTGCAGGTCACCCCCCCACAACCACCCCCCTCCCCCCGCCCCGGGCGGAGGGTCCTGCCTGGCCTCGGGCGGGAGCTGCCTGAGGAGATGCAGCCCCCAGCCCCCTGCCCCGCCCCTCTTAGGCTTCCCACTATGGAGACTTCCCAGTGTCTGGAGGTTAAGCTCGGGAAATGGCCAGGTGTGCCCAAATTCCTCAGAGACCTCCAACCTCTCTTCAGAGAGCCCTTCTTGATGTCTTCAGGAGACCCCAGCCAGTGGGTGACCTTGGCTCTCTTATCCAGCTGTGCCCAAACTCTCCACCTTAAGAGGGTAGTTCCAACTTCAAGGGCTGCAGGGGTGGCTCATTGGCCTACCAGCCCTGCTGGCGTGCAGGACCACAGCACAACCATGTTTTGGCTTGGAGAGGGAGAGAAATGCCCCTGAATTCCCTGGCATCCGTGGTGCCGTGATTAACAGCATGGCCGTAGAGTCACCACACCTCACCTGTATCACGGCTCTGCCCTCAACCAGGTGGGTGACCTGTAGGCAAATGTCAACAATACACAGACTCGATTTCCTCATCTGTCCAATGGGGATAATAATGAGACCTACCCTACAGGAGTGGGGTGAGGCTGGCATGAGACATTGCACATAAAGTTCTGGCACTGTGCTGGGCATGGAGTCCTCACTTCATAATGCAGCAATTACTGGATGAGTACTAAGTGCAGACGCCCTAGGACTCAGCAGTTAGAAGAACTGGTGCAAGGTTACTTGGGTTGGCCCAACCTCTGGGGCCCCAGCCCAGGACTCTCTTCATGCCCTTGTGCTTTCTAGCTTTCCACACCATCTGCCAACAGCCAATGACAGTCTCTTTCTAATTGTTGGTACTCACAAAGTCATGGACTGTTAGTTTTAGAAGGGACCCTAAAGTTCATCTCCAACAGTCACCTATGCAAACTGATCTTCCCTCCATGACTTGTTTGTTGTTGTTCAGTCACTCGGTCATGTCTGACTCTTTGCAACCCCATGAACTGTAGCATGCCAGGCTTCCCTGTCCTTCACTATCTCCCAGAGTCTGCTCACACTCATGTCCACTGAGTTCATGATGCCATCCAACCATCTCATCCTCTGTCACCCCCTTCTTCTCCTGCCCTTCATCTTTCTCAGCATCAGGGTCTTTTCCAATGCCTTGGCTCTTAGCATCAAGGGACCAAAGTATTGGAGCTTCAGCTCCAGCATTAGTCCTTCCAGTGAATATTCAGGGTTGATTTCCTTTATTTAGGATTGATTAGTTTGATCTCCTTGCTGTCCAAGGGACTCTCAAGAGTCTTCTCCAGCACCACAGTTTGAAAGCATCAATTCTTTGGCACTCAGCCTTCTTTATGGTCCAACTCTCACATCTGTACATGACTATTGGCAATGTTATGACTCCCATTTTACAGACCAGGAAACTGAGGCCAGAGAGGGGACATGTCTTGCAAAAGTCACTCATCCAGAAACCTAGTGAGCTCCAGGGACCTGAACCCACCCTCCTGGACTGCTCTCCTCCCTTTCATTTCACCTTTCCTCTCTTCCCCTTCCCTACTGGTGGCTGTGACTAGGAGTTGGAACATAGGTGTGGCCCCAAACTTGGGTTCCCAGGCCTCAAGGCAGTTCCCAGGGGTATGGAGTGAGGGCCATCCCTTTTGGTTCTTTCTGGGTTCTTGGGTCCATGCTGTCGACACCTGTGCAGGCTTCATTTCTGCCCAGAGGATTAGAGGAGTCCTCTGGGCATCTCAGTTTTCAGAGAAGTCTAGCTCCAGCTGGCTCAAGCTGGGGCTCAGGGGTGCCTGAAGATGGCTCCCGGGGCATGGGCCCCTTGGCAAATAGCAGGCACAGAACCAGCTGGGGACCCATCCTGGCAGTGCCCTGAAAGCCCAAGCTGCTGAACACGAACTTCTTCCTGGGCTGATGCTCCGGGCAGTGTCTGGCGAGGTTGGCCTGAGGAGAAGCCATCAGATCCTGGGCTCTCGAAGCTTCCCGGGAAAACAGAGGGAGAAAGGAAATGACCTAAGGCTGAGGATGCCACAGTTTCAAACACCTGAAGGTCTGGTTCAGCAGCAAGGTTCACCCTGTGCTCCTGGTAACCTGAACCTCAGATTTGTGCATTCCTCAAGCAGAGGGCAGTGTAACCTGGCAGTTGACTTTGGAATTAAACAGATATGGGCCCATCACTTTAAATGGAGTAAAGCGAAAGTGTTAGTAGCTCAGTTGTGTCTGACTCTTTGTGACCCCATGGACTATAACCCACCAGGCTCCTCTGTCCATGGGATTCTCCAGGCGAGAATACTGGAGTGGGTTGCCATTTCCTTTTCCAGGGGATCTTCTCAACCCAGGGATTGAATCCAGGTCTCCTGCATTGCAGGCAGCTTCTTTACCATCTGAGCCACCAGCGAAACCCAAAATAGATTAAGCCACCTCCCTAATCACACTGAGTCTCAGTATGCTCATCTATGAAATGGGAATGTTATTTAATGCATAGGAACTCTTGGAAGATTGAAGATAATGGGTAGCCAGGAGGGCATGTCTCATGACATGAAGCCAGAGGACAGTAAATGTTGGTATCAAGCTTCCTCAGAAGGGACTGATGCTGTTGCTGAAGGTGTTTAAGTGCAGGCTTAGCATCCATTTAGTGATGTGTCTCCCCTGATAGCTCAGTTGGTAAAGAATCCACCTGCAATGCAGGAGACCTGGGTTTGATCCCTGGGTTGGGAAAATCCCCTGGAGAAGGGAAAGGCTACCCACTCCAGTATTCTGGCCTGGAGAATTCCATGGACAAGTCCATGGGGTGGCAAAGAGTCAGACACGACTGAGCGACTTACACTTCACGTCACTTCAGTAATGTGGCCAAGGAATATCTCTTTGAACGTGAGTTTGAACTACTATAGCATTTAATTTCCTTTGTGTTCTCCCCACTTGTTGTTCAGTCACTAAGTCATGTCCAGCTCTATTGCGACCCCATGGACTGTAGCCTGCCAGGCTCTTCTGTCCATGGGATTCTCCAGGCAAGACTACTGGAGTGGGTTGCCATTCCCTTCTCCAGAGGATCTTCCCAACCCAGGGATCAAACTCGTGTCTCTCTCGTTGGCAGGCAGATTTTTTACCACTGAGCCACCAGAGAAACCTTCCCACTCACAAACACTTTCTCCATACTCTGTCAGACGAGGAGTGTATTTGCTTCTATTTTATGTTGCCAGAGGTGGAGCTTAGAGATTTTCCCAGCTGGTCAGTGGCACAGGCAGGGGTGAGGCCAAGCCCTCACACTGCACAAAAACCTCTTCCCCCAATCTCTGTGGCATTGCCACTCCTCAACCACCTCTCCAGGAGGTTTTGCAGTGATGGGATGGTTCTGTGTCTGGCTCCGAGTTGTGGGAGAAGTGGACACAGAGTCATGGAAAATTGAGGGACTGGCCAGTGGACTTGAAAGGCAACAGTTTAGGCTGGGCTGGCCTATAGAGCATGGGAAGGGCCAGTCCCCAGGCTGCTGCAGGGCTGAGGAAGCGTTGGAGAGAGAGCTGCTGTTACCCACCAGCATGGGAAACTTGATCCTCAGATTTCAGAAATTTTCAAAACTTGGCCTTCTTTAGACCATCCCAAAAGAGAAAAGTGAACCAGGAAGGGGTCGCAGAACAGCTGTGTACTGGCGCCCCCTGGTGGCGGCTCTTAGAACTGGCCTCCAGGAGCCAGGCTTGCCCCTCAGGGACCTCCCGTGGTGGAGGGAATCTGCCTGGCTGCTCAGTCACTCACTACAGGCTGGGGAAAGTAGGGGAAGAGAGGCGTTGTCTTATTAACTTCCACCGACCCCCAGCAAGTCGCCAACCCAATGCAAAGCACCTGGTCAGTCTTGAAAGAGAAAAAGAGAAGTAGTAATTAATATAATTAAGCAATTGCTGAGGAGGAGAAGGGGACAACAGGATGAGATGGTTGGGTGGCGTCACCAACTCTATGGACATGAGTTTGAGCAAGCTTCAGGAGATGGTGAAGGACAGGGAAGCCAGGTGTGCTGCAGTCCATGGGGTCGCAAAGAGCCGGACACAACTGAGCGACTGAGCAACAGCAGTAAGCAGTTGCTGAGGAATCAGGCTTAGGCCCAGGGCTTTGATTGGATGACATTAAATGTGTACCACACACCTCTGAGTTCTGTTACTATTCCTCATTTTACAGAAAAAGAAACTTGAGGTCAAAGAGGTTATGTCCTTGCTCAAGGTCATACAATCTGAACCTTCAGACCATTAAAAAATATATATTTATTATTCATTTATTTGGCTGCCCCGGGTCCTAGCTGTGGCATGTGGGATCTGGTTCCCTGACCAGGGGTGGAATCCAGTACCCCTGCACTGAGAGCAAAGAGTCTTAGCCCTTGGACCATCAGGGAAGTTCTGGATCATTATTATTAAAAGCACTTTCAGTAGCATCAAACTCATTTGGCAGTCAATCCTAAAGGAAATCAACTGTGAATATTCATTGGAAGGACTGATGCTGAAGCTGAAGTTCCAATACTTTGGCCTCCTAATGCTTAGAGTCAGGTCATTGGAAAAGACCCTGATGCTGGGAATGATTGAGGGCAGGAGGAGAAGGGGGCGACAGAGGATGAGATGGTTAGATAACATCACCGACTCTATGGACGTGAGTGTGAGCAAACTCTTGGAGACAGTGAAGGACAGGGAAGCCTGGTGTGCTGCAGTCCATAGGGTTGCAAAGAATCGGACACGACTTAGTGACTGAACAACATTCGTATTCCAGTAAGGACCAGTTTAGGAGACAGAGAGAAAGGAGTAAGAGAGTGAATAAGGAAGGTGTGGAAAGAGAGCAAAGCTGGAGTCTGTGCACCTGAGGCTGGGGGGATAAGAAACAGATATCCACAGAAGGGTTAGAGACAGAGGTCAGGACAGCCGGGGAGTCACAGAGAAGGACGGAGAACTAGCGAGGTGGGGACTGGCAGGGAGAAGCCCTGAGAAGCCGTGCGCTCTCTGCTCTTTCGTCCCAGGCCACAGGGAGAACTGAAGGCAGCCCCCAGGAAGGCCGCCTCCAGTCTCTTGAGCCCCTGCCCGCCTGCTTCCCCCACCTCCAAACAGCTCACATATGGAAGTCTGTGATGCTGCCTTTTCCCAGGGGTTCCCCTCACCTCCTTGCCAACACTGTCCTTGTCTAATCTGCTTAATTCCGGCCGGCCAGTCCTCGGCTCCTGTCTCCCACTCATCGTTCCAACTCCCAGCTCTGTGTGCAGGTCTGCTGGACCTCAGACCCCAGCTCCATCCCGAATGGCCAGGCTCCATTGCGCCACACTACCCCGCCTGACACTTACCGCCACCACCCACACCCGGGGTCATGGGGTCATCTCAAACTCCCACGACCAGCCCTAGACCCAGCACCTCCCTCCCTCCCCAGCAACCTCTTCCTCCTTCCCGGCATTTGCTTTCGAAACTGTGGTCTGAAGGTGTCTCCTCCCTCTCTCTCCAGTCTGTCACCCATCAGTTTCTTCCCAAGAGTCACTATAACAGTCTCACACACTGGGAAACCCAAGCCGAGCTGCTGTTTGTTTAACTCTGTGCAAAAAGCAGCTCAGAGCACCGTGCTGGGGTGAGACCTACAGCTCTCTTGCATCAACTTCTGTGCCTCAACCCTTACCCAGCCTTAGGGAAGCCTGCAGGGGAGACAGATGAGGGCAACGGGGGAGGGGCAGGACAGCCTGAGCATCTCTGCCCGCCCACACTGTGGGCCTATCTACCCAGTGGGTAGGAGACATCAGACAGGAGAGGGTCTGCAGTCTCCCCTGATGGTGAAGTGCCACCTGGGGCCCTTGGCTGCTGCTCAGCTGGCATATCTGGCTACTCCTGAGACTACAAGAGTAATTATCCATTCATCCCTTCAGGGATATTTATGGAGCATCCACCTGGGGAATGCCCTAGGCAGTAGAGAATACCAGCGTGAACAAAATAGGCTTGGCCTGGACTCCTGGGGCTTCCCTGGTGGCTCAGCAGTAAAGAATCCGCCTACAGTGCAGGAGATGCAAGTTCAGTCCCTGGGTTGGGAAGATCCCCTGGAGAAGGAAATGGCAACCCACTCCAGTATACTTGCCTGGGAAATCCCATGGACAGGGGAACCTGGTGGGCTACAGTCCATGGGATCGCAAAGAGTCAGACATGACTTAGCAAATAAACCACCACCATTTGACTCCTTGGAGCTTTACAGTCTAGTGGGCTAGACAAACAAACTTAACTACCTAACTACAAATTGTTGTAAGAACTAGAAAAGAAAGAAGAAGGTGTCATGAGGGAGTGAACCAAGTTGAAACTCAGGGGTCTGGAAGGCCTCTGTGATGAGGTGACTTTTTGCTGAGATCCACAAGAAGAAATGGAGAAGGAAATGGTAACCCACTCCAGTATTCTTGCCTGGAGAATCCCATGGACAGAAGAAAAGAGTTGGGCACGACTGAGCGACTAAACAAGAAGAACAGAAGTTGCTGGCCATTCTGCGGGAATAGCGTCCCACGTGGAGGGCCCACCACAGGAGAAGATCCAGAGTGAGACTGAGCTCAGGGAGGCCAGTCCGGCTGGGGCACCAGAGGGAAGGGAGGACCGAGGAAAGGAAGAAGGAGACTGGCGGGAGGGGCCAGGCCAGGCCTGGTGAGCCCTGCAGTTCTCTCTTATTCAAAAATGTTTAATTGGGGAAATCATTTCGAATTTACAAAGAGTTGCTAAAACAAAAATAGTACAAAGAACACTATATACTCTTTTTAACTCCCATTAAGCATCTCTCTCTTTTCCCACATAAAAGCAACACATACATACCGTTCCTTTTCCCCTGAACTAAGAGTCCGTTATACATATTGCGGTCTGGCTGCCTTAATTACTCCACTGTTTCCTAAGAATAGAGGTATTCTCTTCCATCACCACAGTAATCAACTTCACACATTTACACTGTATGCTACTTTCATATACTGTCCCTATACAATTTTGTCAGTGGACCCAATAAGAACCTTTGTGGCATTCCCCTGCACCCGCACCCACTCCCTACCCCAGCCAAATCCAGGACCCAGGATCTAGGGTCAAGTATTGGATTTATTTGACCTGTCTCTTTAGCCTCTTTAACCTAGAACATTCCTGTGTAGGTAAGGCACCTAGCACGTGTCTGTCCTATAATAGATGTTCACAAGGGCAGCCTTTCTTTATCTTTTAAGACACTGATATTTTTCAAGAGTCCAGCTTCAACCCCTTTCTAATAGCATGTTTCTTTGTTTGGTGTTTCCTCGTGATTAGATTGGGATTGTGCCTTCTCAGCCAGAGCACCACATAGGTGTTGTGTCCTTTTCAGAATATCTTCCTGAAGGTGCACAATGTCCGCGTGTCCCCCACTGGTGACGTTCATTTTGATCACACCATCAAGATGTTGCCCAATTTCTCCACTGTATGGTTACCGGATGTTTTTTCACCCTCCTTTACAACTCATAAGACTCCTTTAAGACAACGCAAATACCTTGCTCTTCGTCAAAATTTGTCCCTGGATTTTAACATCCAGTGATGAAATCTTCATTGTGAAAATTATGATTTTCCAGCTTCAGTGCTCATTCCACATTTAACTGTTGGGCTGTCAGCATCCTGTTGTAAGCAAGAACCCTCTCTGCTCTCTCTCTCTTAAAAAAAAAAAACAAAACTGTTCCTGTTTTTTATGATTTTCATTTGTTATGGTACCTAATTATTTTGGCCAGTCAAGGGACTCCTAGGTCAAATGAGACTAACTTCTCCACAGCAGAAGAATGGAATTGCGCAGGTAAGGCCCTTGGCAAGGGCAGTGAAAGGGGGCTGTCATCTCTCAAAAGAGACGCTCAGGCATTCCTTGGCCTTAAAACCCAGTGGTCTAAGTGGTCTAAAGTGGGGGGGGGGGGTCTTACCTCCATCCCCCCAGCCAAGTCCACCCCAGAGGCTTTTTTTCTTCTAATTGAAGTACAGTTGATATACAATGTTATGTTAGTTTGTGCTGTATAGCAGTGATTCATTTATACATATATAACTGAATATGCTATGCAGTAGGACCTTGTTGTTTATCTGTTGTATACATAGCAGTTTGTATCTTATGATGTGATGGGGTAGTAGTGGCTCTTCTACTCGCAGCAGAGTCATAATTACTGCAGGAGCCTCAGGATCCAGATGTAGGGGTGGCGGGATGGGGGTTGGAGGGTGGCCCAGGCCCGGCCAGTGGCGGAGCAGACACAGGCTCAGCTGCGGACCGCGCTGGCCCAGACGCAGAGCTGCAGCGAGGGGCTTCGCTAGGCCACCGGGACTCTGGACTGTGTTCTCCCCACAGGCTTCCAGGACGTACACGTGATGATCTTCGTGGGCTTCGGGTTCCTCATGACCTTCCTGCAGCGCTACGGCTACAGCTCTGTGGGCTTCAACTTTCTGCTGGCGGCCTTCGGCATCCAGTGGGCGCTGCTCATGCAGGGCTGGCTTCAATCTTTTGACGGACGCTACATTCTGGTGGACCTAGAGAAGTGAGCGCGGCTCGGGCCGGGGGCGTAGAGCAGTGGGCGGGGCCTGCGCGGGAGGCGGGTCCGGGGGCGTGGCCCAGAGGCTTTGGGCTGTGAACTGGGTCTTCGTCTTCCAGCCAGGGTCCCCAGGGGCCCGGCAACATACACCCCCCCACCCACAACACACACACACACACACACACACACACACACTCACTTCCTAATCAGTGAGTCTCCAGGGTGGGAGTTCTCATGGTAACTAAGTGCTGTTGGAGGGTTTCCTTCCTCCTAAGACACAGGCTGTAGGGATGCAAGGCTTTT
Source organism: Bos indicus (assembly GCF_029378745.1). Classification (NCBI taxonomy): domain Eukaryota; kingdom Metazoa; phylum Chordata; class Mammalia; order Artiodactyla; family Bovidae; genus Bos; species Bos indicus. Next base: position 21,231,279 of record NC_091780.1, on the reverse strand, counting down.
CCCCAGAGTCCAAGTCCTGACTCCGCTCTGACATCTCAGGGCAAAGATCAAAATTTGCCCTGAGAGAAATCGGGCCATAGGACCCATGGAGGGGAGGGAGTGGGTGGCAGGCGAGCGGAAGGAGTGTGAGACTGCCTGAAGCAGCCTACTTAGGTTCATTGTAGAGGGAATATTGAATGGGGAATCCAGTTGCCTGTGTCCCCACCCACGGAACAGAGCAAAGAGCTGTGAGGCATGTGTGGAGTCCTAGGGCTGAAGCCCCTCCCTGCATCAGCCTCCGAGGGGGCCCCTGATCCCTATCTCTTCTCACCTCCATCCTCATCACTTTCGTCTGTGATAATCTTTTGGTCTGACAAGTACTACACTCCCTTCTATCAGGGAACTCAGCCCCTCCCTCTGTCTGAAGAGACCTCCTAGGAGCCTTAGTATGTTTCTTCCCTCAACACCACCACCAGGTTATACAGTAAATTTGCCAACTTGCCAAAACCCAGCTTGCCAAGCAGTCATCTCACTGAATGACTCATTTATCAAACTCTCCAGCCAGGGAAACTTAAGAAACTGTCAACAGTTTCCATTGCATGGTACAAAATCAACAGCCTTTGGGAGATTTCCCCCCTCCCTTCCCTTTTTAGTCAAGGTTTGGTTTATTGAAGGCTCTTTCTTTAAGTCCAGTTAGATTGTCTTCAATTTCTGTAGACATATGACGTTTGGCTAAAGAAAAGTACATTTTGAGAAAGTTGTCATTGGTGTGTAAAAACAAACATTCATTAGCCTGCTTGGAAAACCAAATCCACAGAAAGGGTTTAGAGGCAAATTGGTATGAAACCACGTTTTTTTAAACATCTATTTTTAATTGGAGAATAACTGCTTTACAATATTGTGTTGGCATCTACTGCGCATCGCATGAATCAGCCATAGGTATACTTATGCCCCTTCCCTCTTGAACCTCCCTCCCCAAAACTACATTTAAAGTGCAAATCCCTGCTGTCACATACAGGACACCAATCAGATATCATAGGCCAGGGGCCTGAAATTTTAAACATATGTCAAATATTTGCAAAATGTTAATTCATTCGAGCCAATTAATGAATCCATGAATTAAGAGAAACAGGAAAAATAGTCGACTAGGTAGAAAATGTTTTGGAACCAAGAAATTGGTCTTTTTGTATATAAAATCCATGACATACATGCATATCATTCTACTGTATAAGATACACAGGAAATTCTCATTCCCAAAGCCATAGACCCAAAGTATAAAAGTGCCTGTGATATATTTAATTGGCCACCACAGCAAAATAGCTATGGCTAAATGCAAAACAGAACTATAGAGCTTTTTTAAATGTTCAAAGGAAATTATTGTAAACTTTTGTGGGTTAAATTTTTTAAACCAGTTATTTAACAGGTTAGTCACTTGACAACTTGAGTTTTGACAACTTGGTTTTGGGAGAAATGATTTTCAGCAACTTAGCTGGAGCCGATTTCTGGTGCCCAGGGCTGAGATGAACATGTAGCCCCCTAGACCTCACCTGAGGATCCTTCTCCTGGCTTCTGTCCTGCCCCTGCTGAAGAGTCCCAGATCCCACCTGTCCCTCCAGGGCTGTTCCCCAGACTCAAGGAGGACCTGTGTGCTCCTCAGCTTCCATTCTCAGGCCTTGCCTGAGATGTGACATCCAGATATCCATCTCCCAGGGGCTGATGGCCCAGGTATGGGCTTCTGTGTGCTCCCTCTCACTCCTTCCTAGGGGGTGATCTCTGCCAGGTGGTCTTCTGGCTGAGTTATGGAAATTTGGGCAAATAACTTGGCCTCTCTAAGTCTCCATTTCCCATGGAGAATAATGGCTAATAATGGTACCTGTTCCATGGGTCCAGGTGTGATACAGGAAGGCCTGTGCTGCACTGAACAAGCATTGAAGTGCCTGGCACTTAGCACCTGTCATCATGCATTCAGCCAGGCCCTGGGGATGCGGCAATGAACAAGGCTTATAGTGAAGAGACATTCCAGTGGACATCCTTTGTCTGGGGAGGAACCTTGAGGGGACAGAGCCCTGCCCCAACTCCACACACTGTCCCTACCATCAGCTGGCTTCTTACTTCTCACTTCCTGATTCACACACACACACACACACACACACTTGAGTATGGGGGAGGGGGCTCCTGTGGCTGTGACTGCCTTAAGGAAGTAGTAGCCCCTGCTGTCTTTATGAGGACCCTGGTTGACAACGCTCATGACTTGGAGGCCACACTGAGAGTCTGCCTTGGACTCCAGGACAGCTTTGCTGCTGGCAGGGCCCAAGGAGACCTGGGTTAGGCACAGCAGGCACATGGATGGAATCCGGATCCCCTCTGACCACATGGCATGCCTCTGCTGGCTGGCTGGGTTTTCAGGGTCCAGACTTAAGGAGGGCCTGCAAGCTCCTTGGCCTGTATTCTCTCTGCTGGCCTTCCTGTCCCCTCTCTCCACCCAGCCCCCAGCTCTCTACTGCCTGAAGGAAGGGCCTTCCTTCTTCCCTGGACATAAATCCTCTCTCCCAGGTAAGGTGAAGAGGAGGTCATGATGACTCAAACCCAAGCAAGGCCCTGGTAGCCAGCAGGAGAAGTGTGTGTAGAGATAAGGATTTGGAGGCAGAGACCACATCTGGTTAGAGGTATTGGGGAAGGCTTCCTGAAGAGGTGGTGGGTGAGAAGAGGTTTTGGAAGGGCAGGTAGAAAATGAAGGGCAGGACAGGGTCCCAAATACGGACCGGACGATATTCAACAACAGCAGCCAGATCACTTGGGTGCCTTGAGTACAAGCTGCCTGCAAGGAAGAGGGTGGGGCCTGAGATGGGCCCTCAAAGGAAGGGTGTGGTGGCATCTGGTATGTGCCACTGCTGTGCTGGATACTTCACAGGCTATTTCTTTGCATTCTTAGAGTAGCTCTAAGATGCTACATGCCCATTACCACAGATGGTGAAACTGAGGCTCAGCAAAGTTAGACCACAAGCCCAAACCCACAGGTGACCAAAGTTCAGATTTAACCCCAGAGCTTGAGTGCCACTTCTTGCTGTGGCCTCAGCCCCTCCCCTGACCTGTCTCCCCACAGCCTCATCAATGCGGACTTCTGCGTGGGCTCTGTCTGTGTGGCCTTTGGGGCAGTTCTGGGCAAAGTCAGCCCTGTCCAGCTCCTCATCATGACTCTCTTCCAAGTGACCCTCTTCTCAATCAATGAGTACATTCTCCTCAACCTGTTAGAGGTGAGCAGAGCTCAGAACAGGGATGGTGGTGGAAGGGACACTTGGGGGGACAGGAAGGTGACAGAGAAAGAAAGGACTGGGGAGACAAGCCAGCTGGATTCAATTCAAGTTTGACCAGTCACTTAATCTTCTGACTCTCAGTTTCCCCAGCTGTAAAGCAGGAGAAATGACATATATTGAGCATCCACCCGGTACATCAATCCAGCAACTAGACAGAGTAGAGGTTCCTCACATGTTGGTTTTCTTCCTCCTTTCTCTTTTGGCCCAGCAGAAAGAAAGAATGGGATGTTCCTGCACATCATCTTGCACACACACATTCCCAGATTGCTCTGCCAAGAAAATGACCCGGTATACTGAGGGGGCACATCTGTAAGGAAGGTTCCCAGGGGAGTGGCCAAAGCAGACATGTACAGTTGCATGGGTTGCACACTGCACAACTCTGGAGGTGCCATTCACATGGACCTCTATGGCAGGAATGATGCCCCCTGAGGTTGACTAATTCACTGGCCAAGGTAAAGAGCATCCTAGGCCTCTGACTCTTGTTTAGACACCTCTTTGGCATATTTGCAGGAGTAGGGATTATTCAGGAACCCCATCCCTTTCTCATTCTCCAACTTCTCTATGTTTGGAGTCTGGCTAGAAACCCCCATGAGTTGTTTATTTTTTTAACATAGAATTTCTCAGAAGCAGGGTGATCATACTTGCACAGTGGTTCCTCAGTATTATCTGGGATTCAGTCTTTTTTGTTTCACTATTTTGAGCACATGATTTCCATTCTAATTTTTTTCTGTGCTGTGCCAAATGCAGGATCTTAGTTCCCCAACGAGGGATTGAACCCACGCCCTTGCAGTGGAAGCACAGTGTTAATGTTAATCTTGGGACTGTCGGGGAAGTCCCACCCCCAGGGGTTTTGCTTTCAGACGACCCTATATTCAGTCACTCATTTTGTCATTGTTTTCCTCTACCACACTATCATATTCCTTCTTCCTGACTCATCTCCCTGTCATCGTCCTTTTTTTTTTCGGCCATGCCAGGTGGCATGTGGGACCTTAGTCCCCTTACCAGGGATTGAACCTGTGCCCCCTGCAGTGGAAGCACAGAGTCTTAACCACTGGACCACCAGGGAAGTCCCTCCCTGTCTTCATCCTTGCCTGATCCACCACCTCAAGCTAGCTAATCTCCACCAGCAGCTGTGGGGACCTGTTAATAATGCATATAAGACCATTCCTCTGATTAAAACTCTGTTTGTTTTTTTTTTAATTTCACTTCAAATCAAATCTAAACTTGTTTTAAGGCCCTACATGTTCTGGCCTCAGCCTTTCCTCTAAGCTTATCATCTACCCTCTCCCCATCTTTCTGTGATTTGACCATATCCTGTGGTCTGCTTTTCAAATACCCAAGCTTGGTTCCACCTCACGGCCTTTGCACTTACTGCTCCCTTTGCCTGGAGCGCTCATCTCCCTGGTCCTTTTCATTACTGAGGTCTCAGCTGCAGTCTCACCTCTTCAGAGAGGCCCGCCCAGGTTCTCCTACCAGTGCTGCCCTCTCCCTTACCTCCTTCTAGTCACTATCCTTGACTTATTTTCTTCAGAGCATTTATCCTTAAGGGAAAATAAGAGTGAAACCTTATCTGTCTGGAGACTATCTCTATTCCTGGCACTTGGCCCAATGCCTAATAAATTATCGAGAAGTATTTGTCAAGGAAATAAATTTTGGATTTACATGTCAGGCAGTGCTCCAGGCAGTGGGATACAGGAGTGAGCAGGACTTTGTTTCAATCCCAAGGAACTCACAATCTGGTGAGGGGGCCAGGAAGCAAACAATGACCAGACAGTGAGACAAGGATGGAGTTCCAGGGCTAGGTGCCCTGGGGGGTGGGGAGGAGGACCTGAGCCAGCATATGGCAGGCCAGGGAGGCTTCCTGGAGGAAGAGTTGTTAAAGCCAGAAGTCAAGTAGATAATCAGGCAAAGGAATGAGCAAAGGTATTTGAGGCAGAGGGAATGGAGGTGGGGTGCTAGGGGGGCAGGAAGGAGCATGGATCATCAAGACTTTCATAGACTGTGTTGAAGAGTCTCAACTTTATCATGAGGGCAATAGGGAGCTATGGAAAGTTCCAGGCAGGAGAGGGGCATGGTCAAATACATGCTATGGAAGTGTCACTTTGGCTGTGGTGAAGAGAACAGTTGGAGGCAGAGAGTCAAGAGGCTGTGTTAGTCACCCTGGTGAGAAGTAATGGGACCGGGTCTGGCCTAGGACAAAGAGAAGAAAGTGGATCATAAGCGAGTTATAAAAAAGGTGAATAAACCAGCCTTGGAGACTGGTTGGGGTGGGTAGAGAGAAAGAAGCTAGGCTAAATGAGGAGGTACACAGGGGAGTCAATAGATGAGATCTGAAACTGACTGAGAAGTAGTACCTTGGATGTGAGTTTAGAGGCAGAGAAGGCTTCTTTGACCTTCAAAACCCCTCTCTGATCTGCTGCAGAAATTCCCTCAAATGCATGACAGTGTTTGGGCCTCTCCTGCAGCCAAGTTGAAACACAGTAATCACCGCTGACAATCAAGGAGCACTTGCCCTTGCCTGGGCCCTGCTCTGAATGCTTCTCGTGGGTTATCTCATTCAATCCTTCTCTCTGAGCTAGGCACAGTTATTACTCCCATGTTACAGATGAGAAAACTGAGACTCAGAGAGGGTAAGGGGCTCCCCCAAGGTCACACAGCTAATAGAGGCACCCACCAGGCTGGGAGTCAGGAAAGAGGTATGTCAACAATTCAACAACTAGCCCTGTGACATTGGATGACACGCTTACCTCTCTGGTTGGGTTTCCCATCTAAAGGGAAGAAGCAGGTCTGTGATTTTTTTTTTTTAATTTATTTTGCCTGTACTGGGCTGTCACTGCTGTATAGGCTTTTCTTTAGTTGCAGCGAGTGGGGCGTCTCTTCGTTGCAATGTATGAGCCTCTCATTGTGGCGGCTTCTCTTGTGCAGCACAGGCTCAGTAGCTGTGGTGCATGGGCTTAGCTTCCCCGTGGCATATGGGATCTTCCCGGACCAGGGATTGAACCCATTTCTCCTGTACTGGCAGGCGGATTCTTAACCACCAGGGAAGTTCCCCACTTTAATTTTCACTGAAGTATAGTTGAGGAGGGGATCCCCACTTCCTCCCCTTCCCAGTTGATGGGTCTGCCAGGGCCCTGGGCTTCCTTCTGTAGCCTGTACCTCCTTGGAGACAGCTGCACCTCTGTCTGTGTGTGGGGAGGTGGGGGTGGGAGAGTGTCAGAGGAGGGAGGGAGAGGAGGGTCAGACCCTGAGAGTACCCTTGTACACATCCACCAGGTGAAGGATTCAGGGGGCTCCATGACCATCCATGCATTCGGCGCCTACTTTGGGCTCACAGTGGCCTGGATCCTCTACCGCCCTAACCTACACCTCAGCAAGGAGAGGCAGAGTTCTACGTACCACTCGGACCTCTTTGCCATGATCGGTGAGAGCTTCCATAGCGATTGAGGGGGCCCCCATGATGACCGAGGGCTGCCATGCTACCGTGGTGGGTGAGGGTCACCATGAGCATTTCAGGCTGCGGTGATCATACCTCATCCCCACATGGTCTGGTGGGTGGCTGCCAGTTCCCTTCGGAGAACGGGCAGGGAGAGGTTGCCTATAGATATTTCAAGGATCCCAGTTACTTGTCCCTTTTCCCCACGGGGCTGGGAGAAGTCGGTCACTCATCCTGTGTGTTCCCTCGAATGCCCCAGGGCAGACACAGTGATAACCAGGAAGTGCGTCCAGCCCTGATCTCAGCAAGGTGTACGTGCCTATTTCCTGTGTCCATTCATTCCAGAGAACACATATCAGCTACCTTCTCTGGTCCTTTAAAACTCAGCCCTGCCTTCACGGAGCTCCTGACAGGGTAGTAGAACAGATGGCCATGCAACTTGATTATCTCCCTACAGTGGAGAAAAAGATTCTCCCTCAAGGTGCCTGGGCAGCAGCGTGGGAGGCATTTCACCAAGTTGTGGGGTCAAGGTAGACTTCCTGGGGCGGAGTGAAAGATTAAGATGGCATTAGGTAGTGAGTAAGGCAGGGAGGGCCTTTCAAGATGAGCCCCCAGCACGAATAAAGTTCCAGGGGAGGGAAATGGCTGGGCTGTGTGAGTCACTTGATATCTCTGGAGCTAAAGGACAGGATGTCTGTCCAAGCTCCGTCAGGCCCATCTAACGCCCCTTCTTCTGGTTCCACTGACCCTGTCTGGTCTGGCCAGGCACCCTCTTCCTGTGGATGTACTGGCCCAGCTTCAACTCGGCTATATCCAATCACGGAGATGCTCAGCACCGAGCGGTCATCAACACCTACTGCTCCTTAGCAGCCTGCGTGCTCACCTCAGTGGCGCTGTCCAGCGCCCTACATAGAAAGGGCAAGCTGGACATGGTGAGTGGGGTGGGGGCGGGGGAACCTTGGGGGAAGCTGTGGCCACAACTGCCTGTGCCCAGTGGGCACTGATCACCACGCCCTGCCAACAACTCAGTGAAGCAGGCAGCATAAGGATTATTGCACCCATCTTGCAGATGAAGAAACTGAGGCCCCGAGAGAAATGATTTGTCCAGATGACACAGTTGGCTTTAGGCAGAGCCCAGAACCAGATTCATGGAGGTTCTATCATGCTGGCTGCCCTGGATGAACTGGCTCCTTCTCATCCTCCTCTCCCCACAATGCTGACATTAGTTCTGGACTGAGCAACCCCCCAAAAAACCAGCTTCTGGCCCTCAGCCTTCCTAGCTCTGCCCCTACCTGCCCCCTCCACGTGCTCAAAAGAGAACCCCTTCAAAACACTTGGGACGTCTGTGGGGCTGTGGTGTTGCCCAGTGTCCTTCATATCACGCCACTGGGACACATGTTCCTGTCATTCCTGGGGGAGTAATGGGTGTTGGTAGATTTTTCTATAGAAAGAGGACCACCTCTCTCTCTGATATTCTTTTTTATTTATTTTTTATTGCACTGGGTCTTCATTGCAGTGCTCAGGCTTAGTTACTCGGAGGCATGTGGGATCTTAGTTCCCCAACCAAGGATCAAACCTGCGTCCCCTGCATTGGAAGGTGGATTCTTAACCACTGGACCATCCACGAAATCCCACCATCTAATACTCTGACACTAGCTTCTAGACCCAGGCACCTATGTGCCAAGATGCTGCCAGGAGTGTGTGTTACTCCGGGACACAGCCTTGAGCCCCGGGATGCACTGGACAGTCACTGTACAGAGAGATGGGGAACAGGCACCGGGGGGAGAGAATCAGACACACTCATGTGGGCATATGCAGGGAGGGACATGGAAGAGGATGAAGGTCAGGGGCTCTGGCTCCACACGGACCTGGATCAAGACACCTTTCTGCCCTTGGCTGGCCGTGTGGTCTTCGACAAGTCCATGAACCTCTCCCGTGCCTTACTTTCTTCACCTGAAAACATGAAAAGGTAACCGTAATCGCCTCCTGGGCTTGTTGTGGAGATGAAACATACTCCTTGCAAGCCAGCACCGCGGTCCATGGCACAGGTAAGTCCTCAGAGAGTCAGCCGGTGCGCCTGTAGGCTCGCAGATTCTGCCGCCAGCACACATGCGTACAGAGGACATCAGACACACGAACCTGGGCACACCTTTGTGTCTGGGCACCCAAATCCAAAGAGGACATGCAGGTGGGCTGAAGGAACCCATGGACACAAGCACATGTGCACATAGAAAATGCCCCGAGTGCTGGTGAGAGTGGCAGGTATACAGACAGCACAGGGGTGGCTGTCCCAAGCCCGGGCTCAGGCTGGAGTCCTCTGTAGTCTCCTGGCTGGCTGAGATGCATGGGAGCCATCTCTGGCTCCCAGGCGGCCCACCACGCACAGATCAACTTGGGCCCTAGGTCAGCTCCTCCAGGACGCTACTCTGGGAGAGGACTGAGTTCCTGCCTGCTCTGCCTGCCCTGCCCAGGTGCACATCCAGAATGCGACGCTCGCCGGAGGAGTGGGCCTGGGCACCGTTGCCGAGCTGATGGTTCTTCCTTTCGGCTCCCTCATCATCGGCTTTGTCTGCGGCATCGTCTCCACCCTGGGTTTTGTGTACCTGACAGTGAGAGCTCCAGGGCCAGGGACTGGGGGGGTGTGGGGGGTGTGGGTGGTCTCTAGGGAGAGGGTGGGGGCTGGGTCTCTGTGTATTTGGGGCTTCCAGAATCCCCAGACTCCCCACAGCCTGCCACAGCCCCCTGCCTGAGCAACACTCATCGCCCTGTTTCCAGCCATTCCTGGAGTCCCGGTTGCACATCCAAGACACGTGTGGTGTTCACAACCTGCACGGCATTCCTGGCATCATAGGAGGTATTGCGGGTGCAGTGACGGCAAGCATCGCCAACATTGATCTGTATGGGGAGGAAGGGTAAGAATGGAGGCGGTCCCTCCTTCCTTCTCCATTCCTCCTTCCTACTGTTTCTCTAGGGTCCAAGACTAACTCTGTCCCCTTTCTCACCCACCCCGGACCACTATTTCATGGGCCTCTCTCCTCAACCTCTGTCCTTCCATAAGAATCTTAGAGACCATCTGATCTTTCTAGTGCCCCCATTCTGCAGATGGAAAGGCTGAGGCCCAGAGGTTATTGAGCCTTTGTGTCCACTCATGCGTGTGGGGTGACAGTGGGTAGTCACTTGGCCTCTCCAGGGGATCCTGACCTGCTTCCTGTCTCTACCCCAGGCTTGCCTATGCCTTTGGCATTGAAAGATCCAAATTAAACTGGAGCCCAAACACGCAGGGCAGGTTCCAGGCTGCCGGGCTCTTTGTGTCACTGGCCATGGCCCTGGCGGGCGGCGTCATCGTAGGTGAGTGGGGGTGACCATGCCAGAGAAGCTGGGGCCCTGTGGTTGGGGGACCCAAGAGTGTGTGCCAGAGGTCACCTGGAGCCCCCAGGAACCCTTTGTCTCTGCACTGATGGCTCTGAGACCGGGAGGATTTTTCCAGTTGAGGGGAAAGTCTGGGTAGGCAGAGAAGAAGTCATTCTTGACCTCTGGGACCTCCAACTTCCTTTAGGGGTCATTCTGAGATTACCATTCTGGGGACAAGCACCTGATGAGAACTGCTTTGAGGATGCAGTCTACTGGGAGGTGAGTTCTACCGACTTGTCCCGGGGCTCCTCTCCATGGACCCCATCAGCTGGGCTGGGGCCTGGGAAGCCGGAAGCTGAGGGTTGGGGGACAGAGCTCGTGTCCTCTGCTCCTTTATCCAGGAGGCTGTCCCCTGGGGGGTTAAAGGCTTCATTCTACAGCATGTGTAGAATGAAGCACGCTCAGTCATGTCCAACTCCTTGCGACCCTACGGGCTGTAGCCTGCCAAGCTCCTCTGTCCATGGGATTTCCCAGGCAAGAATACTGTGGTGGGTAGCCATTTCCTTCTCCAGGGAAATCTTCCCAACCCAGGGATCAAACCCACGTCTCTTGCATCTCCTGCACTGGCAGGTGGGTTCTTCTACCGCTGAACCACCTTGGAAGCCCTCATTCTAGAGCAGTACTTTCCAAAGTATAGTGCTCCCTAGAACAGCAGCAGCAGCAGCATCTAGGAACTTGTGAGAAATATAAATTGGCCAGAGGTCAAAAATGACTTCTTTTCTGCTTACCCAGACCTTCAAGTGCCACTCAGACCTCCTAATTTCAAAGCTCAAGGGGCAGGGCCCAGCCCTCTGTCTACAAGCCCTCCACATGATTCTGATGAAAAACTCATCTGTGAACCAACCAACTAAGACCAGTGGTTGGGCCCTAAATGCATGCTGGAATCACGTGGGGGTCTTTAGAAACTTCCCAGGCCTCAGACTTGAAGTTCACTGGTCTTGTGTGGGGCCTGGAAATTAGCATTGTATTTAAAATTTGCCAGGTGAATCTAATATATGGCCTGGGTTAAGAATCGCAGTGCAGTCTTCAGCTTCTGTGGCCATAAATACCACCTGGTGACCTGGTAAAAACTCAGTTTCCCAGACGTTAGCCCAGAAATTCAAATTCAGTAGGGCCTGGACTCTGCATGGAAACTAGCTCCCAGGTGATCTTGTACTGACACTCCCCTAAGCCTCTAGAACAGCGTTGGTACAAAATCTAACTTGAGAAACATTGTTCTAGAAGCTGAAAGTAGTAGAATGTCACAGAACTCACCTTTTAAAAATGTGCCATAATCCGGGCTTTCTGTGACTTCAGGGGGGCCTTCCTCCCCACGAATCATCATGACAGGTATTTGCCTGTGTTAGGAGATGGGGATGAAACACAGGGTCCTTCTTGTCTCCCAGCCTTCCCCCTCATGACAAGGGCAGTGACCTAGCCTGTGTCTGTGGCCCCTGGGACAAAGGTCTGCCCAACATGTTCCTTCTTTTGGCTATTTGTTTTATGATTAAAGTATGGTTCATTTGCAATATTAAATTAACTCCAGGTGTACAGCATAGTGATTCAACATCTTAATAGATTACACTATATTTAAAGTTACTATAAAATAACAGCTATATTTCCCTGTGCTGTACAATATATCCTTGTAGCTTATTGATTTCATTCATAGTTGCTGGCTTGTACCTCTTAATCCCCTGCCCCATTTTGACCCTCCCTCCTTCCTTCTCCCTGCTGGTAACCTCTAGTTTATTCTCCATATCAGTGAGTCTGTCTCTTTTCTGTTATATTCATTCATTCTAAAAAATAAATATTTTTTAGATTCCATATATAAGTGATAACATACAGTGTTTTGTCTTTGGTTTATTTCACTAAGCACCCTCTATGTTCATCTATTTTGTTGCAAATGGCAGAATTTCATTCTTTTTTATAGCTGAGTAATAGTCCACTGCATATCTATATATACACCACATCTTCCTTTTCCATTTATCTGTTGTTGGGTGCTTAGGTTGCTTCCATATCTTGGCTCTTGTAAATAATGTTCCTGTGTACATCGGCATGCATATATCTTTTCAGATTAGTATTTCCATTTTCATTGGATATATATCCACTAGTGGAATTGACGGATCATATAGCAGTTCTATTTTTAGTTTTTTAAGGAACCTCTATACTGTTTTCCATAGTGGCTGCATCAATTTACATTCCCACCAACACTGCACATGGGTTCGCTTTTCTCACATCCTCACCAACATTCGTTGTGTGCTTAACTGCTCAGTTGGGTCTGACTCTTTGCGACCCCACGGACCATAGCCCACCAAGCTCCTCTGTCCGTGGGGATTCTCCAGGCAACAATACTGGAGTAGGTTGCCATGCCCTCCTCTAAGGGATCTTCCCAACCCAGGGATAGAACCCAGGTCTCTGTAGATTTTTTGATGACAGCCATTCTGACAGGTGTGAGGTGATGGCTCATTGCGGTTTTGATTTGCATCTTTAATGATTAGCTGGCTCTGTATTTTAAAAATCATACCAGAACTTTTCAGGATAATCTTAACTAATATCCACTAAAAACCAATATTATGTACATGACTAATAAGCCTTTTAAATTTGCTCTTTAAATTATTTTTTAAATTATAACATGAATAGAAGCTCATTAAAGAAAATCTGGAAATAGAGATAAATAGAAATTCCATCACCCTCATTCAAGCACTATTAATATTTTGGGTATATTTCCTTCCAGCCTCTCCTTTTTAAATCTACATGGACTTTTCTTAAATAGCTATGATATTATACTTGATTTCATATCCTGCTCTTTTTCTTTCTCTATCATAAGAACTGTTTTGTGTTATTACATTATGAATAAACTTTATTTTTTAGCAGCATAATTATTTTCATCCTATATATGAAGTGGGAACTTAAATTATTTCAGACACCACAATTAGAAACCACACAGATTTAAGGTTAATGAAATAAACTAAAAAAACAAAAGTATCCATTCCCATACACAGAAGTTCACTCTTGGTTTCACTTCTTTTCTTCTTCTTCTTCTTCCTTTTCTGTGGGATTCTAGTTTTCTCATTAGGGATTGAACCCAGCACCCACAGCAGTGGACGTGCCAAGTTCTAACCCCTGGCCCCCTGGGGAATTCCCTCTTGGTTCTGTTTTGTTGTTTTTTTTACATTGTTGTTGTTTCAGTTGCTCAGCTGTGTCCGACTCTTTTGTGACCCCGTGTAGCCCGCCAGGCTCCTCTGTCCATGGGACTTTGATCTTCATAAATTATTCTCAGTTCACACCTTCTCTGTGCTGTATTATCAGCAGTGCTCAGTTTCAAGCCACACAATCCCATGCCATTGGGAGTAAGCCACCATCAGGCCATTCTCATGGCCCCTGGCCTCTGGCAGTTTACCTGGGAGACGAGGTGACTTCCCAGAGGACAGAAGTGAGGCAGATGTCCCCCAGGAGCACAGGTGAGGGCATCTTTAGGATCAAAGCTAAGCCTTGAGGCCAAGGCTGGGCTGATCTCTCCCATCCATACTCCATCTACCAACCCACTTGCGGCTGCCCCTGCATCCCCACTCCCCACCCCAACCTCACTCGTGGGCCATCGTGGAGTTCGGGGAGCTTGCCAAGCTGCCTCTCACCTGGTCCATTACTAGTCCTCTTTCAGAAGTGCGTTTGGCACAGTTGGAATCCCCCCAGGCTGGGGTATCAGCCTCTTGCGTGCATGTACAACTCTTACTGTCACTGTGCACTTCACTTGGACCCCTTTCCTTTGCTCTAGTGGGGCAAGGACTGTGTCCTGCTTGGCCTTGCTGTGCCCAAGCACCCTGGACAGTGGCTAACTGAACTAGGAGCAGGACACGTGTGTGAAGGATTGCCCTGCTTCATGGCATGCAAACTGCACGGTGATCACAAGGTGGCGCCCACCACACACTGTTCGCTGCTCCTGGCCTTGCCCAGGCTGTTCCAGTTCCACCAGCGACACCTGCCCGACCTGGGCAGGGCCCTCAGAGCCGCCGCCTCTCTCTGCAGATACCCAAGGAGCCGAAAAGCACTGCCCTCCGTTCTGAGGACTCCAGCATCAAGCCCCCAGAACCTTAAACTCCCGGGGCAAGAGAGAAGCAGGTGAGCATGGGTTTGGCTTGTCCGTGGGGGCCCAGCTCTGGGAATCAGATGCCACCAGCAAAGGGGAAGAAGGAAAGCATCAAGAACTGAGGATGTGAGCTTCGCCTGCTAGCGTCATGCTGGGGTTGGTGGGAGAGGCACCTGGTGTCAGACCGTGTGCCTACTGGACAGACACAGGAATCTGTGGAAGGCATTCTGGACTGGAAGGAATATACGGAAAGTGACCTGGGCACACCCATGGCTTTGCTGCTTACTGCCTGTGTGACTTTGAGGATCTCTTCACCCCAGAGACTGAGCCTCAATTTCCTCATTTATAAAAGTGGAAATGACAGAGCTGGCTCTATTCAGTTGATCAACTCAGGCAAGAACCTTTTTTCCTTCCTTCTCATTCTCCTTCCTTTTTCTTTTTCATCTACTAACATTTCCTTGCTCCCTCTGTGAGATGCACCAAGCCCTTTTTCATACCGTTTGCACCTGACACCTTAGAGATCTCTACAAGTGCAATGATTTCCCACTTTTCTTTTCTAAAGATTTTTTTTTTCTTTGATGTGGACCAGTTTTCTAAAAGTCTTTATTGAATTTATTACAATAAATATTGCTTCGGTTTTATGTTTTGTTTTGTTTTATTTTGGCCACAAGGCATGTGGGATCTTAGCTCCCCCACCAGGAATTGAACTTGCACCCCCTGTATTTGGAGGTGAAGTCTTAACCACTGGGCTTCCAGTGGAATCCCAACTTCCCTCTTTTTAATGCGTGTGTGCGTTTATGCTCAGTCGTGTCTGACCCTGCAACCCCCTGAACTGTAGTCCACAAGACTCCTCTGTCCATGAGATTCTCCAGGCAAGAATACTGGAGTGGGTTGCCATTTCCTCCTCCAGGGGATCTTTCCAACCCAGGGAGAGAATCTGTGTCTCTTGAATCTCCTGCATTGGTAGGTGGATTCTTTACTACTGTGCCACCTGGGAGGCTTTTTTAATAGATGAGGAAATTAAGGCTCAGAGAGGTTCAGGCGCTTCAAAGCCAACACAGCACATGTGGAGGAACTGGGGTCTTTCCAGGTCACTATCATTGCTCTTACCATAGCTATTTGACCTCCTTGGAGACCAGAGTTTGCAAAGAACTGTTTCTGGGACAAAAGGCTGAGTGATGTGGCAGGAGGGGTTGCTAGGGATTAAGGAAAGGGAAAAGCGAGACTGTGACCAGCTGCTTCTGATGCTGCCCATCTCGTCCAGAAAAGGAAAAGGTGCCTGAGGGGCTTTGGGCAGGACTTGACAGTGGCCCGCTGCTCTTGCCTCTCTCCCTGCAGGCTCCACAGATTGTTCTGGTGCTCCCCAAGGAGCCAGTGCTGACCAAGCTGGAAGCACAAGAGCAAGGCGAGTGGCGCCCCTCCTGCTGGCCTGGTCCAGGGCGCCTCCATCTCCCCCTCCGCCTTCATCCCAGGGGGCCTGCCTGAGAATGGAGGAGGAGCTGTAGACAAAGTGGGCATCCAAGCCAGGTTCCAGCTGCAGGAGGCCTGCCACTGGGGGTCTTGGTGGTCACATCCTGAGAAAAACAGGCAGGAGTGGGGCTGGGGGCTGGAGTGGACCCGAGTCCTCCTCAGAGACATCATAGCTGCCAGCCAGTGTCTGCTGAGCTCTTCCACCCCCTGCCTGCCTGTAAGCCAGTGTCTTCCATACCCCCTGAATCCCCTAGACCTCTCTGTGCCATGCAGATGGTGGCCTCCGTGAATAAATATGCCTGGTGTTCTTTGTAGAATGGGTGTGAATTCTCCAACAGGGCCAGTTTGAGGGGGTGTGAGTCGCTTGGTTATATCCGGTTCTTTGCGACCCCATGGACTATAGCCTCTGTCCATGGGATTCTCCAGGCATGAATACTGGAGTGAGTTGTCATTCCCTTCTCCAGTTGACCTTCCTGACCCAGGGATCGAACCTGGGTCTCCTGCATTGCAGGTGGATTCTTTACCACTGAGCCACCAGGGAAGCATAAGACCCAAGAAACCTCCAGACTCAGTCCTGACCCCCTACACCCAGCTGCCACTCACACTGCAGGGAAAACCATCCTAGGCTCAAGAGGAAGAATTTGGGGTGCTGGAGTCGGCTCAGCCTGGAGTGCCCCCTAGTAGAGCTCAGCTTTTAGACTGAGCTCTTTCCCCAAGACCCCTCCTTACTTCATTCACATCCAACCACCCCCCAGAAACACCCATTGCATGAAACCATGCCCATGTGCCCTCCATGTGACCGGGCACCCTTTCAAGGGCACTCAGGCAGGGTGAGGGGGTAGGGAGATAGGGCTTTTGTGGTCAACTCCCCCTCCCCCAACCCTTCCCACTTTCCTCCCTGCCACTCTAGCCCTGCTTTCCCTCCACACTGAGAGAAACTTGCAGCCATTCAGATCTTCCCATCAGTCATTAAGGCCTGCCACCACCCGGGTCAGAGTAACACACAACTCTAGCCCCCTGGGGGCTCACAGTGTAGCTGGGAAGTGGATCCACCTGACATCCAGAATCTACCTTGAACTCCAGCAGGTCTTCAGAGCTCCGGGGGCTTACCAAAGTGGACCACCTGTGCAGGGCTTTGGAGGTTGAATAGGAGTTCACCAGAAGGCTGGCCAATAGCTTGAGCAGAGACCAGAGATGAGAATCAACTTGGCCAGGTTTGGCATGGGTAACAAGGAGGTGAGGCGACGGTGTGCCAGCTGGAGAATAAGAAGCAGATTCCAGATCCTTTGTGGAGCAGAGACTCCAAGAAGAAGGGGTGAGGGGAGGGGGTGGAGAAGGTCTCTCCTGCCTCTCAGTCCACCCTCCCCGCCCCCCTCACAGTTCACATGTACAGACACACTCACACACTCGGGCCTCCGCTCCCCTTGCCGGAGGAGGGGGAGGAGGCGGAGGGGAGGAGGAGCTGAAATGCAACCTATTCATGTTCCCGCGATGTAACACCCCTCATTTTCCATGCTGGGTAAAGACAAAAAGCCTTTACAACCTGTTTCTGGAACTTGTCAGCAGCTGCCAAGAGGAGCATGTTAATTAAACGTCGGCAAAGATGGAAGCCGGAGGCCCCGGCTCTAATTGGACAGTTTGCTTCACCGATTGAAAACATTGTGACAAAGGAGGAGGTGCGCGGCGGCTCAGCAGGGGCGCGGCGTGGCGGGGCGGGGAGCGGCGGCTTTGATTTCAGCTGATCTGCGCCCCAGCCTCTCTCCCCCTGCGGAGCCGGCCGGGCCCAGCCCGGCACGCCCCGCGAGGGCACGGGAGGGGCGGCGGCGCGGGAGGGTGGGTGCGGGTGAGGAGATCAGGAGTCCTCGAGGTCCCACGGGCAGTCTCGCCCGGTATGAGGCCCAGCCGAGGACCAGATTTTTGGGGTTCTGGGCTGGGCTCCTTCCCCTGATGACACGACCGGAGTTCCAGGGGGCGAGGGTCCTGCAGTCGGTTCTGTATGGTCGAGGCTGCCCTGGGAACCCAAGCCCAGATC
This sequence comes from Bos indicus, assembly GCF_029378745.1. Lineage (NCBI taxonomy): Eukaryota > Metazoa > Chordata > Mammalia > Artiodactyla > Bovidae > Bos > Bos indicus. Next base: position 21,213,574 of record NC_091780.1, on the reverse strand, counting down.
CCAGAAGGGAGAGACCCGGATCTGGACCGGAGAGACCCAGGATCTGGACCTGAGCTGTTGCCCAAACTAGCTCAGGTCAAGTGATTGGGAAAGTGACGTCGCTCAGTCGTGTCGGACTCTTTTGCGACCCCATGGACTGTAGCCTACCAGGCTTCTTCCACGGGATTTTTCAGGCAAGAGTACTGGAGTGGGTTGTCATTTCCTTCTCCAGGGTGATCGTGGATTTTGAGAGGAGATCAACATGGATTAAGGTGGGCCCTTGTTTGTGCTCAGCTGCTCAGTTGTGTCGACTCTTTGCTACCCCATAGACTGTAGCCTGCCAGGCTCCTCTGTCCATAGACTTTTCCAGGCAACAATTCTGGAGTGGGTTGCCATTTCCTACTCCAAAGTGATTGGGGGTGAGGGCTTAAAAATGTTGAGAGGCTTATCCTGGAAGGCCCACCTCTGAAGGTTTTCTCAGGGCCCTGCAGAGCCCAGAGTTTCCATCCCGGTTGTAGGGGCACCCGGAGACTGTCCCCCTTCTGTTGCTTCGTGGCTCTACTGCAAGTCCCCTCCTGTTCTCAACTCACAAGTGAGGCCAGCAGCCATGTATGAAGCCCTGACTGCGTGCTGGGCACTGTGCTATCATTACAGGTCCTGGTATGTAACCTCCCAGCAACTTGTGGGGGGGCGGAGAGGAGGCAGATGGGCAACGAAGGTTCCGAGAGGATAAGTAACCGGTCCAAGGTCACAGTTTTGTTAAAAGTGGTGCTAGGGTGAGACTGGAGCCCAGGTCCCTCTGATGTCAATGTTTGAGCCTGGACCTCACATTTCTTGCTCTCTGGCTCCTGGTCCAGCCAGGAGATGAGGGTCTTCAGGACACTGTGAGACAAGAGTGGGGTTCCTACGTGTGTGTGTAAGTCACTCAGTCATGGCCAACTGTTTGCGACCCTGTGGACTGTAGCCCACCAGGCTCCTCTGTCCATGGGATTCTCCAGGTAAGAATACTGGAGTGGGTTGCCATTTCCTCCTCTAGGTGATCTTCCAAACCCAGGGATCAAATCCGGGTCTTCTGCATTGCAGACAGATTCTTTACCCTCTGAGCCACCAGAAAAGCCCTGAGAACCTCTTCTTCAGGCCTCCAGGATGAATGGCCTGAAAGATGGGTGTGCAGCAACCTGGGGTCACTCTGGAGGCCTCTAGGCATGTTCCCTGCTCCTGCATACTTGCCCACTTTGCATCTCTTGGAGTGGGGTGGTTCGTTAACAAGGCCAAGCCCCCTCTTCTGTCCCCTTCTGCCTTGGCCCAGCTTTGTCCCCCACCTCACCCTTATCCGGAGCTGTGACCCAGGAGGGCTCCGACTGGGGTGGGAGGCCAGGCCGGGGCCTGTGAGAAGCAGGAGCAACTCTGGGAAAAGGGGCCATTGTGGCTGAGCCCGGGGATTAACAGCTACAAAGTGGAGGGCTGAGGCCATTGAGGGTAGCCCTTCGAGCTGAGTTCCCAGGGGGGAGCGGCTAGACCAGCCTGTGCATGAGCCGTGTCCAGGCTGCCTGCTGGGCCTAATCCCCTGGGAGCTGCAGGCCGAGAAGCCCTGGAAATACAGCTGCTCTGGAGAGAGGGCTGCCCTTGGTAGTAGTGGGGGGCGGGGCGGGGGCAGGCTGGTCCAGGATGCTCGGGGTGGCCGCTCTGAGGAGGATTGGGTGAGGGGAGGCATGCCCATGGGGTGTGCATGTACACCTGTGCCCCTGGCCTGGGCAGGGTGCCTGAATGGGCCACTCGAAAGATAGGCAACCCAGGACATAGAGAACAAACTAGTGGTTACCGGTGGGGTGGTGGGGAGAGGAGGTGCAAACTATTGGATATAAGACAGGCACAAGTATTGCACTACGCAGGGAATAGAGTCAGTGTTTTGTAATAACTGTAAATGGAGAGTAACCTTTAAAATCGTATCAAGAAATTAAAAAAAAAAAAAAAGATAGGTGACCCAGTGTGTTAGGGGCAGCGCCAGCCCCCTTCTGTGTCTGAGATTTAGGGGCTCTCGTAAGGGGAACAGTCCCTGAAGGCAGAGACCAGGCCGACCCAGAGGTACTCAGAGGTCCCTGACTGAAGAGGTGAGCCTGGAGAGAGAGAAGAGGCAGCGCCCCCACCAGCAGGCCTGAGTGGGTGCTAAGTGTGTGTGTGTGTGTGCGCGTGTGTGTGTGTGTGTGTCCTCGTGTGTGCGCGCACCATCGAGCAGGGTGCTTGAGAACAGCCCTTCAGAGGTGGCTGGAGGGGCTCCGCAAATTGTAATCAGATTAAGGGGGCCAATCACTTAGGGCTCTTGAAAAGGCCACGAGGTTTCTAATCAGCCCTGAGCGCCCCAGCCCACAAAGCCCAGGAGGAGCTCGGCAGGAGCCGCCTGCGGGGGGGCCGTGCGGGTGGGGACGGCTTTCTTCCCTCTCTGTCTCTCGTAATTATGTCAATTTGCTAGCCAAATTGTTTGCTCGAGTGGACAGGGGGGCTTGTGGCCCATTCATGTGGTAATGTGGGAACCGGCAGGCCTCCTGGCTGGGAAAATAGGAGGTGCTGGACCTCGTTCGAGGGAGCAGGCGGGCCGGGGGTGTAGGCACCCAGGCCTTGGGAACTCTCCCCTAGCTAGTGTGGGGCTTTGTCCCATGAATTCCAGAAACTTCCAGCTTGGGTTATGCTCTGGGATATCCTTTGGGGCCTGTCAAGATGAAGGATGGGGAAGGAGGGGAGGACCCCACAGGGGACAGAAGAGGTGGCCTCCGGGTTCCTTCAAGGTGAAGGTAGGCAGCTTGCTGTCTTTATGCCTGGTCCTTTGAGGACCAGACTGAGGCTGGAGCAGTTTGTGAACTGGATGGCCGCGATCTCCAACCTCTGGGATCTCATGCCTGATGATCTGAGGTGGAGCTGATGTAATAATGATACAAAGTGCACAGTAAGTGATACGCACTTGAATCATCCTGAAATCATGCCTCCACCCCTGGTCCATGGGTAAATTGTCCACCATGAAACTGATCCTTGATGCCAGAAAGATTGAAGGCCACTGCGAAAGGGGACCTGGGAGATGCTAGAGAGATGAGATCCTGAAAGGGTGAGACTGAGGAATGTGCAGACTTGGAGTAACTTCTAATCGGTTGACTTAGCCTTTATGCAGGGCCAGCTACTGCGCCACTGCTTTGTACACAGCAACCCGTTGAGCCTGAGAGCAATCCAGGGAGGTTGGCACTGGGCTTCCCATTTCACAAAGAAACTGAGTCTCAGAGAGGCTAAGTGACTTGCCCAAGGCCACACAGCCAGTGGGTAAGGAGCAGAAATATTTGTTTATTTATGGCCGTACTGGTTCTTCCGTGCTGCGCTCAGGCTTTCTCTAGTTGAGGTGCGAGGGTTTCTCATTGTGGTGGCTTCTCTCGTCGCAGAGCTCATGCTCTAGGTGTGCGGGCTCAGTAGCTGTGGTGCTCGGGCTTTGTTGCTCTGAGGCATGTGGGATCTTCCCGGGTCAGGAATCAAACCCTTGTCCCCTGCATTGGCAGGCGGATTCTTAACCACTGGACCACCAGGGAAGTCCTGAGGAACAAAACTTTGAACCCAGGTCTATCTGATCCCTCTGTCCCTTTGCCCCCACCCCCAGCCACCCACCCATAGGAGTTCATTGCTTCCTTTAAGCAGCAAACAAGAAATGACAGAAACGCCTGGCTTTGTACAAGGCATGGAGGGTGCAGAGACCTAAGAGGACCCAGGAAGGTCAGGGTCAGGGAGTCCTCAGCATAGGCATACTGGCGTGAGCTGGAGTCACCCTCTACAGTCAGCACAGAGCTATGGCCACAAAGATGGTCAGGCATTGGACACGGTGCTTGGGAGCCATGGTGGACGTTAGGAAGAATGGTTGTCAACAGACCAGATACAGGTGACTTCCCTGTCCAGGGCATTCCCCTGCCCTCTGGGCTCCCCTGCCTTCCTCAGGTCCCCCTTTAGCATGTGAGGCCCTTTCTTGTCTCCCTTGGATGTGGCAACCCAACACCTCCTTTTCTCAGATTAGGGGGCCCTGTGCACTCTGGCCGCTCCCTGGTGGACCCTCCTGGCTTGTTGCCGTCCCTCCCCGCAACAGATACTCACAGGGCTGCTACCCACACCTACCCCCAACCCCAACCACCAGGTGCCTCCTCACTGTGCCACTCAGGGCTATTAGGATCTGCCCTGCTGGAAGCTGGCAGGGGGCTGGGGTGCAGGGTGGCACTGGAGGTTAGGGCAGGAAGAGAGGTTTGAGGGAGGGTCTGCAGTCACAGCTGAGCACCCCTCACTCCCCAACTGGGAGAAAAGGCTGGAATCCATGTTTATCCCTGAATGAGATGATGGCCAGAAATCCTTCTTAGCGCAAATCCAATTTGATGGGCAGTTGTCGTTTGACTCTACTAGGCCAGGTGCTGGAAGACAAGGGTGTGGGGAGGGGCGGGGGAGATTCCACAGCCCTGTCAAGGGCACAGATACGGCAATGGGTCAGGCCAGGAGAGGACTAAAGGCGAATAACAGCAATGCAGAGCACTTATTCTGTGTCAGGCACAGTTTTAAGCACTTTACATACATTACTTCATTTATTCTTCACAATAATTCTATGAAGGGAGTACGGTTATTGATTCCATTTTGCCTCATGAAGAAACTGAAGCACAGAGAGGCTGAGTAACTTGCCTCTGTCACACAGCTACACGTTTAGCAAAGCTGGCATTCAAACGATGGCCCCAGAGGCCCACCCAGCTTTGAGTCCCAGCTCGGCTGTTACCACTCTTAGTGCCTATATACCAGCTGGCGCTAGTGGTAAGAGACCCACCTGCTGGTGCAGGAGGTGCAGAAAACCTGGGTTTGATCCCTGGGTCAGGAAGATCCTCTGTAAGAGGGCTTGGCAGCCCACTTCAGTATTCTTGCCTGGAGAATCCCATGGACAGAGGAGTGTGGCAAGCTACCGTCCATAGCGTCGCAAAGAGTCAAACACTACTGAAGTGACTTCTGAATCGACTTAGCACGGAGCACAGGCTGTTACCACTCTTAGGTCACTTGAGGAGGCAAAGGAAGGGAGGATCCTAGGTGGGGGGGATTACGTGGAGAGGGCTGCCTCGAGCAGATCAGTGATGCCTGTCAAGGGCCATAGCCAGCTCCAAGTGACCCTTGAGGAAGGGAGGAGAGGAGACCACAGAACAACATCCCAGCCTCACTCCCATCCCTCCTGATAACACCCGCATGAAACCCATGAATTTGGTGAAACAAACAGGAGAGTATTTAGCCCGACTTTCCAGAGGCCATGATGTCTAATCGGAGTCCTGAAGGACAAATAGGATTTATTCAAGCAAAGGGTTTGGAGGTGGAGAAACTGCCTTCTGGGAGGTGACAAGACATCTGGCTCAGGAATGGCCAGGCCTGTGGCCAGAGGGGAAGGTGGGAGACAACTCAAAGGGCAGTTTGGGTATTATACTCCGGGTACTGGCTTCTCAGATGACTCAGTGGTAAAGAATCCACCTGCCAACTCAGGAGATGGAGGTTTGATCCCTGGATCAAGAAGATCCCCAGGAGGAGGAAATGGCAACCCACTCTAATACCCTTGCTGGGGAAAATCCCTGGACAGAGGAGTCTGGTGCACTACAGCCCATGGGGTCTCGAAAAGTCGGACACGACCTAGCAACTGAACAACAGCAGCTCCTTCCCACATTGTGTCCACCAGCCCGTTCTCTATACCTGTGTCTGCACTGCTCGCATGCTGAGTCACTTCAGCCGTGTCCGACTCTTTGGGACCCCATGGACTGCAGCCCATAAGCTTCCTGTGTCCATGGGATTCTCCAGCCAAGAATACTGCACTGGGTTGCCATGCCCTCTGCCAGGGGATCTTCCCAAGCCAGAGACTGAACCCTCATCTCTTACATCTCCTGCCTTGGCACGTGAGTTCTTTACCACTATCGCCACCTGGGAGTCCCCCTGTGTCTCCATTACTTCTCTGTAAATCGTTTCATCAGTACTACTTTTCTAGGTTCCATATATATATGCATTAATATACAATATTTGTTTTTCTTTTTCGGACTTACTTCACTCTGTATAACAGACTGTAGGTTCGGCCACCTCACTATCGTTTTCATGGCTGTAAAATGCAAAATTCTTGAGCCGTCCTTCCCTCAGTCTACAGAGACTCTGAGAGCAGGCCTGACAATCTCCAGGTGATCCTGATGCATGCCCAAGTTTGAGACCTACTGTCTAACGTGTTTAACTATTCCCCTGTGGTTGGACATTCAAGGTTTTCCAGTTTCTTATTATTAAAACTTGTGTTACAACACGTCCCTTTACATGTGTTTTTGTGTCCTATGAGAACATTTCTTCTCTCTCACAATTTTCTTGGTTAATTTTTCACATTTGCTTTTCCAGATGAATTTTTTAAATATTTATTTTTACTTATTTATTCGACTGCTCTGGGTGTTAGTCGTAGCATGCAGACTCTTAGTTGTGGCATATAGGATCCAGTTGCCCGACCAGGGATCCAACTCAGGGCCCCCTGCATTGGGAGTGTGGAGTCTTAGCCACTGGACCGTCAAGAAGTCCCCCAGATGAACTTTAGAATCTGTTTCTAAATTCCACTCTCAATGGTATTGCATTGTATATACACTTTAACTTAGGAAGGATCGACATCTTGACAGTATTGAGTTTTCCCGTCAACTATTGAAATTCTATAGGATTTTAAGTGTAATTCACATACTTATATGTAATTTAGGCATGCTTTGTTATGATCCCAAATATAACAACTGCAGGAAATATTACTATAATGGTCTTCTTTCCCTAAATTTTATGAAACTAAGAATATAATCATAAAGGATCAAGCGTATGATCATCCTATTCTTGTTGGGATAGTCTCATTTCTTATGTTGGCCTCTCCATTTCTTTCATTGGGTCCGTGTGTGTGTGGCTGTGCTGGGTCTTCACTGTTGTGTGTGGGCTTTCTCTAGTTGCAGCGAGTGGGGTCTCCTTTCTAGTTGAGAAAGTAGACAGATTTCTATGGGCAGGTTTCTCATAGCAGTGACTTCTCTTAGTGGTGGGTCTAGCTGCTCTGTGGCACGTGGGATCTTCCCAGACCAGGGATCGAGCCCGTGTCCCGTGCATTGGCAGGCAGATTCTTAACCACTGGACCACTGGGGAAGTCTCAGCCTCTCAATTGTGATTCAGTCAAGCCCATGTCTTTTGGGGGAGCAAAGGAAACTTTTTTAGAAATATCCCCTGTGGACTTCGCCAGTGGTCCAGTGGTTAAGACTCTGAGCTTCCACTTCCTGGGGGAGAACCATGCGGCACAGCCGAAAAAAAAAGAGAAATCCTTCTCAATAGACTTCTCCCCATTTAAAGCATGCTCCCCAACCCTAGTTCTTCCAGACTCTTCTCATCAAAAAGTGCAGTCAGCGCGCTCCCCTTGAATTTGACCTTGGTGACTGCTTGACCAATTTTTGTTGTTGTTCAGTCGCCAAGTTGTGTCCGACTCTTTGCCACACTATGGACTGCAGCATGACAGGCTTCCCTGTTGCTCACCATCTCCTGGAGTTTGCCCAAGTTCATGTCCATTCAACCAGTGATGCTTGACCAATAGAACAGAACAAAATGACACTGTGCCAGCTTCCAGGCCCAGAGACCTTAAGAAACAGCAGCTTCTTATTCCTGTCTCTTGGGACATTTGTTCTAGGAAACCAGCAGCCATGTCTGCAGAAGTTCAAGCAACGAGGAATGGAGGCCCTTGGCCCACAGGCTAGGCTGAGTGACCAGCCCACAGCCAGCCCCAACTTGCAGCCAGGCGATTGATCCTCTAGTTCCATTCAAACTGCCCAGCTGATACCACGTGGGACCTACAGAAGCCGTCCCACTGATTCCTGCCCCAATCACAGATGTGTTGAGCCAAAGAAATGACTGTTGTTTGATGTGCTGAGGTGTTTGTTTTTTTTTTTAATTGGAAGATAATTGCTTTAAAAAATTTTTTTCATTGAAGGATAATTGCTTTAATTGAGATGGTTTGTTAGGGAGTTGTACCAACGCTGCAACTCATTTCAATGCCTAAACCAATCACTGACATCAGAACTAGGACTTAAACATTCCAGAACCCTCCCCTCTGAGGCTGGGGCGGGGGCTGGGTTCCCCTTCCCTGAGCCAGGGACAAAATTAGAGCCATGCCAAGGACAAAGCAATGGCTGCTGGTGGGTGACCAACAGCATCTGCTGAGGACATTAGATCCACTGAGATGAGAGAACTGGCCCAGAGTCCCACAGCCAGTCTGTGGCAGGGCCAGGATTTGAACCTAGGTTCTCTCCCAGACATCTGTAGCAAGGCTGAAACTTACCACCCATGACCTCTCCTACCCCAACCTGTGAGACTTTCCTCCAGTGTTATCTGCTCTACAAAGCCTCCCTGGGTGCCATTTGCCCATGGGCACACCTCCCATCTAACACCCATCACAGTAGATTCTCATCATGTACCCACCCGGCTACCCCCAATAGGACACAATATCCCGCAAGGTGAGATTTTTGCTTCTGTCTCCCTCTGCCATAATGGAGGGCTTGGCAGAGAAGAGGGAACAGGCACAGTGGACTCATATTTTGTGGGATCAGAGTCAGTACTTAAGGTCAATGTCCAGTATAGCCAAAATTACTCCTAATGAGCCTTTAAAATTTGCCTGGCAAGTCAGTATACATGGTTTTGTATATATAAATTTGAACAGTAACATACCTGTATAAATGGATGTATTAGTATGTAGGATACAAGAAAGAGTCCGTATTCAAATGTATTTGTACACTATTTTTTTAATATTTGCTTTTATGTATTTATTTGGTTGTGTCAGGTCTTAGTTGCGACACACGGGATCTTCGTTACAGTGAGAGGGCTCCGGAGCTCAAGGGCTCGGTAGTTGTGACATGTGGGCTTGGTTGCCCCCTGGCGTGTGGGATTTAACTTCCCCTACCAGGGATTGAAGGAAAGTTATGACCAACCTAGATAGCATATTCAAAAGCAGAGACATTACTTTGCCAACAAACGTCCGTCTAGTCAAGGCTATGGTTTCTCCTGTGGTCATGTATGGATGTGAGAGTTGGACTGTGAAGAAGGCTGAGCACCGAAGAATTGATGCTTTTGAACTGTGGTGTTGGAGAAGACTCTTGAGAGTCCCTTGGACTGCAAGGAGATCCAACCAGTCCATTGTGAGGGAGATCAGCCCTGGGATTCCTTTGGAAGGAATGATGCTAAAGCTGAAACTCCAGTACTTTGGCCACCTCATGCGAAGAGTTGACTCATTGGAAAAGACTCTGATGCTGGGAGGGATTGGGGGCAGAAGGAGAGGGGGACAACAGAGGATGAGATGGCTGGATGGCATCACTGACTCAATGGACGTGAGTCTGGGTGAACTCCGGGAGTTGGTGATGGACAGGGAGGCCTGGCGTGCTTCAATTCATGGGGTCGCAAAGAGTCGGACACGACTGAGAGACTGAACTGAACGGAACTGAACTGAACCAGGGATTGAACCCATGTCTCCTGCATTGGAAGATGAATTGTTAACCACTGAACTACCAGGGAAGTCCCTGTACAGTATTTTTAATTAAAAACATTTTGAATATCTATGCACATAATTAAATGCACATGAGATAAACATCACTGTAAATGTTTGCTGGAAGAAGGTATCAGTCATAAAGACACAGAAGGGATGAGTCTGGCCCATCTGCCCATTATCCCCTCAAACCTCTTCCCGCACTGGCCCAGCACTGTTTATCTTTCTCTTGTGCCTGAAATTTCCCCACTTGAGTCACTGAGCACCAAGGCACACAGGTCAAGTGTCCCAGAGATCATAGTTACAGGCAGCACATTAGCGTCGGATGGGCTTCTCTGGTGGTGCTGGTGATAAAGAACCCGCCTGCCAATGCAGGAGACATAAGAGACGTGGGTTCAATCCCTGGGTCAGGAAGATCCCCTGGAGGAAGGCATGGCAAACCACTCCAGTATTCTTGCCTGGAGAATCGTATGGACAGAGGAGCCTGGTGGGCTACAGTCCATAGGGTCTCAAAGAGTCGGACACAACTGAAATGACTTAGCACTCAGGCACAGTGCTAGATACATGTTTTAGCTTCTCTGGTTGACTGTTACCAATGATTATAATGGAAGGTCACCAAGCTAACTCTTTGGACACACCTGGAAGATGGGTTGTGTGTGTGCACTCGTGTGCACTTACGTATGTGGGTACTGGTGAGAAGCTGCTTCATCAAGAACCTGGCTTTTCTGTATGTTCCTAAGAGATGCCACCAAGGGGTCCTGCAGGCAGAGCTGGCATGAATGCCAACCAGTAGCCCCAGTCCCATGGCCAAGGGAAGGGAAGGCTTAGGGAACCCCTTGTGAATTTGGCTTAGAGGGCTCTGGATTTGAATCCTATCCCCTAGAATGTGCCTGGGTGCGTTGCAGGGGAGGAGAATTGATTCTTCACTTGACCCTTTCCTATATTGTCATATTGTCACAGTAGGTTTTTTTTTTTTTTTCTTTGTCATCTCAAAGCTGAAGAACAATTTTTAAAAGGATTATTTTTTAAAAAAGAATTTCAACATGTTGGTCTCATCCTTCCCAAATAAATGTCAACTCCTGTAGCAGGTGAAGGACGGGGCTCTGTGGAGCCCATCGAGAGCTGCCCTTCTGCCTCTCCGATCTCTTGAAATAGGTCAGTCCTGGAGTCATTCACAGCCCAGAGCAGAGGCAGTGAGGCTTCACCTGCGCTTCAAATGCAGGCGTACACGACCCCCAGGTCTTAGAGCCCAGAGGGAGCCTCTCAGAGGGCTCCAACTGTCACACTTCAGAGCCTCTGGAAACTGCAGAGACGGCCCTGCCAGAGGAAGTCTGGGGAAGGGGGCCTGGGGCCACTTGGGAGTGTGTCCCCAACCTTCTGCCCTCTCCTGCCCTAGTCACCTCCTCTTCTCTGCGGTCTCTCTCTGGCTCTCTCTCCACCTGTCAGTCTTGGCCCCTGTGTTTATCTCTCCCCATCTCTCCTTCTGTCTCCTCTACCATCTCTTGTCTCTCCCCATCTCTGACTTCCTTGCTGTTTCTCTCTGTGTATCTGTCTGATTCCCCTTCTCTTTCTTTCTCTTCTCTCTTCCTCTCTTTTCCTCGCCTTCCTGCTTTTCTCTGTCTTGGTGGTCTGTCTCTCTCTGCATCTCTCTCTCTCTGTCTCTGTCCCTCGCAGTCTCCTCCCTCTTGCCCCCTCTGGGGGTTGATCTGTGTTGTGGGATCATGCCAAGCCCAGAGGGAAGGTCAGGGCGCCCTGCAGAGACCAGCGCAGACTGCCATTAACCTGTCACTTCTGCCTCCAGTGGGGGAAACAGCGGGGCTCAGGAAAGGCGAGGAACTGCAGTCACTGGAGATGAGACGTCTCAGCTGGGGCTGACAACCGAAAGCAGAAGCCACCCACTCAGAGGGCTGCAGATCAGGCACTGGGACGCCGAGGACAGCAGAGCGGGGATCTGGACACCAGCCCACATCATAGCTGCTTCTGGCTTCTGAGCCAGCAGGGACCGTGGCATAGGGAGAGTCTGAGCTGGTGGCCACATTCAAGCCTGCCTCGCCTGCAGTCTTGGGAACTAAGGACGGGGATCTCCGTGAGGTTAAAAGCAAAGCTCTCAAACTCAGCAGCCTGAGGGCCATGTATGCCACTGCCCCTTGCCCCTCAGTGGCTTGAAAATTTGTCAAAAATATGAATCTACATTAAAAAAAATTTTTATTGATGTATAGTTGCTTTATAATGTATTAGTTTCCACTATACAGCAAAGTGAATCAGCCACACACACACACACACACACACACACATATATATATATTTGTTTTTTTTTCCTCTCTCTTTTTTAGATTTCCTTCCCATTTAGGTCACCATGGAGCACTGAGTAGAGTTTCCTGTGCTATACAGTGGGTTTTCTGCTTAGTTATCTGTTTCATACATAGGATGTATAGTGTATATATGTCAGTCCTGAATCTACTTTTTGAAATAATTTCCTTTATTTATTTATGTATTTTTGGCCGTGCTGAGTCTTTGTTGCTGTGTGGGCGTTTTCTCTAGTTGAGGCAAGCAGGGGCTGCTCTCCGGTTGTGGTGCATGGGCTTCTCATTGTGGTGGCCTCTTTTGTTGCACAACACAGGCCCTAGGGTCCTCGGGCTTCAGTAGTTGCAGCACATGGGCTCAGTAGTGGGCTCAGGAGTTGAGGCTCCCGGGTTCTAGAGCACTGGCTCAATAGATGTGGTGTGTGGGCTTAGTTGCCACGCAGCATGGGGGATCTTCCCAGATCAGGGATCGAACCCATGTCCCCTGCATTTGTAGATGGACTTTACCCTTGAGCCACCAGGGAAGCCCCCGAATCTACATTTTTGAACTGGCAAACTTCATATATCTGTTTTAAATAAAGTTTCCTCTTGAGGACCTAGCAACACAGGGCTGTGACTGAGCAGCAGTGCTCCCTGTCCTGCCCGCCCCTTCTCCTTGCACCTGGACACCTCCTCAGTTGCCTGCCTGCCTCTGTAATTTCAGGGGCGTGTGGCCTCTGACAGCAGAGAGGTCCTCTGGGCAGAAGTAGGGGCCTGTGTGCTGCCACCAACTTACTGGGTGACATTGGGTAAGGCATGCCAGCTCTGGGCCTCTGCTTTCCCATCTGTAAAATGGGTGATTGGATGAGCCCCACAGTAACAGTCACCTTTTGGAGCAAATGATGAAAGCTAGGGACCCTATCCCTAGAGAAAAGGACCTGTGTGTAGCTTTGCCTACCCTGTGAGAGGTTCACATGCGGCTCCCCCTGGGATGGGCGGGGATCCCAGACTAAGAACTCTTGCTGAGCACCAGCATCCCTTCCCCCTTTGTCTCAGCCTCCTCAATCTGGGCCCAAGGGGACCCACTCTCTTAGAACCTGACACACTGGGGCCACCCTTCCTCTGGGTAAGCAGGGACTCTCTGGGTCCCCAGCAGCCAGGTCCCCAGTGACCATGTCCCAGCCAGGCTGGCAGCCGCCCATCCATATGCCGGAGGGGTCTGGGCTGGCGCTGGATTAGCATAACGCGCTCCTGGAGGTAAAGGCCCACCAGGCGGCCTCTGTGTGCAGCGCCTGCCTTTGTCCCGGGGGCCCCCGGACCGGGTAGAACAGCCTGGGCGGCTCATACACTTTTGACTGCCAGATGAAAGGGGGCGACATAAAGAGGCTGGCAGGGCTGAGCGTGGGGGCGCTTTGTGTCCCTCCAGACGGAGTTACAGACGTCTGTGAAACGTCAATTACAGCTGAATAAAGATGTCTGCTCAGTCCAGACGTGCCTCCTTTCAGCTGGGGAGGTGTTTCCAGGCCAGGGGTGCTCTGGCAACCTAATTTGGCGATTGTGACTCTATAAGCAGCCCTGGCATTCATCAAACCCAGGGAGGATGGGAACGGGCTGGGCTGGCGTGACCCCGCTCTGGGAGGTGTGCGGGAATTCGGGCTGGGTTGGGGTGGGAAGAGAAAGGAATGACTTATCTCCCTTGCTTTCTCCCCCAGGCCAGACCTCGAGGATGGCAAGGGGCATGCAATTTGGGAACCACACCGTCCCCTTGTATTAGCCAGTCTCCCTTCCTGGGCCTTGTCAAGGTGGCTCAGTGCCTCTGGCAGCTAAGGATGGGATTAGTGTTCACTGATCCTTTCTCCTGATGGGTTAGTGTGAAGCATTGTTGAAGGGATAGCATTAAAAGCGCCTAAGAGCTACCCAGGAGTCTGCAGTGGTAAAGAATTCGCCTGCTAATGCAAGAGATATAGGAGACTCCAGTTCGATCCCTGGGTCAGGAAGATCCCCTGGAGGAGGAAATGGCAATCCTTTACAGATTTTCTTGACTGGAAAATCCCATGGACAGAGAAACCTGGCAGGCTGTAGTCCATGGGATCGCTGAGTGTCAGGCATGACTGAGCACACACGCATGCATACACACGAGGTTCAAGTGCCAAGGTGAGCAGAGATGAACCCCCGATGTCACTGAGCCTCTGGGCTCACCCGAGGACCACCACCCTCTTACTGTGTGAGATGACTAAGCCTGCATTTGCGTAAGTCCTGGTCCTGTCCATCAGATTGTCAGTTACTTGCAGCAGACACAATCCTACCTGATGCAGTAGGTAGCCCAGGGCTCAGATTTCTGGTGTTGGATTTACAGAGTGGTAGAAGGGGCTGTGCTACTCAGAACTCCCTTGAGGGGAGGGGACACAGCCCTGGTGGGGTATGAGGACCCAGGGCAGAGTGTTGACTCTGGGCACAGTGAGCTGGTCTGCCTCTTCCCCCAGATGGTGCTGGCCCCTGAGGTGCCCTCACCCCAGAAGACCTCATCCCTGGAGGTCTTGAACAGCAAAGGCATTTCTTGAGGACCCCTATGCTCCTTGGGACACCTGTCCTGAAACTTGCCCAGCGGGACTAGACAACGGACCCTTTGGCCACCATGTATCAAGTCCTGAGTGAAAACTGAGTGAAAACTCTTACAGGAGTGCAGAGCAAAAAAAAGGCCCTAAGAACAACCCTCCTGCCTACTGAGTGCCTCTTGTGCACCCTAGACGAGGTGTTTTCACGCGACTTGCCATTTCCTTCTCCAGGGGATCTCCCAGGGATAGAACCCGCGTCTCTCACGTCTCCTGCATTGCAGGTGGATTCTTTTCCAGCTGAGCCACTGGGAAAGCCCCATACTTTAACCTAGTACAAAACTGAAAATGTTGTGAGAAGTCTCCTTCATTTCCTGTCTCTCATTTGCCCTGTTCTCAAGTCTCCCATTAAAGTAGTAACGTGGGGCTTCCCTGGTGCTCCAGTGGCTAAGACTGTGCCCCCAGTGCAGGGGGCCCGGGTTCCATCCCTGGTCAGGGAACTGGATTCCATATGCTGTAGTGAAGATCGAATGAAGACCCTGTGTGCCGAAACTGAGACCCGGTGCAGCCAAACAAATAATTTTTTTTAATGAAAGGTAATAGCTGTTTTTCATTTTTTATGTATCCTTCCCCAGAATTTTCTTTATACATAAACCAGCCCATCCAAACTTGCCCTCGTATTTTCTTCCCTTATTTGACACCGCTTCCTAGTATGACATTAATCAATCCTCTCTCGAGACTCCTTTGCCTTGCTTTCAACCTTTTGCTTTTGCAAATGTCACTGCAACAAATAACCTTGCTCGTAAGTCAGTTCTCACAAGTGTGAGTGTATCTGTAGGACCAAGTCCCAGGAGAGGGACCGCTGGGCCGCAGCTTCTGTGCATGTGCCATTTTGCTCTACCGTCTTCTTCATGGGGGCGGTGTCACCCCCTACTCACGGTCTGTGGCTGATGCGATTTTAGCAAGGATGGTCACACGTACCCTTTGTGGCTTGGCCAGCAGAGCACAGGCCCTTCAGCCTCAGCCAGTGCTCTCGTGCAGGGAGAATGCACGACCTTACCTGGTGGCCCAGCTCACATGCAAGTCTACTCTCTTTTGCTCCCCTGCCTCTTCCTCTGTAAGTGTTATAAAGGAGGGCACCCTCTTCCCCCAGCCACCACACACACACACACACACACACACACACACAAATCGCTTCTGAAAAAGGCAGCAGCAGAGCCCTAAAGGAAGAAGGACATCTGCCCATGTTTACTCAGTCAACAGATCCACGAGTACCCACTGTAGGCCTGGCAGCCTCCTAAGTGCTTATATGTGTGATGCGCGATCTTGGCCACGGCCCTTAACCTCTGGCCCCCAGCATCCTCTTGAGTAAGATGACAGGTATGCTATCTTTAAATTTTATTTATTTATTTATGTACGGCTGGGCTGGGTCTTCTTTGCACCAAGCAGGCTCAGTAGCTGTGGCACACGGCTGAGTTGCTCCATGGCGTGTGGAATCTTCCCGGAGCAGGGATAGATCGAACTTCTGCAACGGCAGGTGGACGTCTATCCACTGCACCACCACCAGGGAAGTCCAGGTATGGTACTTTTTGTTGTTTTTACTTTACTTTTTTTGGCCTTGCTATGTGGCCTGTGGGATCTTAGTTCCCGGACCAGGGATCAAACCCATGCCTTTGGCAGTGGAAGCACGGAGCCCAGACGACTGGATTATCAGGGAATTCCCTGTGGTTTTTTCAATTTAAGATTATTTATTTATTCATTTCGGCTGTGCTGGGTCTCCATTGCTGTGTGGCTTTCGTAAGTTGCAGCGAGCAGGGGCTGCTCTCTAGTTGCCGTGTACAGGGTTCTCACTGCGGTGGCTTCTCTTTTTGCGGAGCGCAGCCTCTAGGCGGAGCGACTTCAGTAGTCGCTGGGCGCAGTGGTCGTGGCTCTTGGGCTCTGGAGCGCTGGCTCAGTAGTTGTGGCACACGGAGGTTTGTTGCCCCGAGGCGTGTGGGATCTTCCCAGAGCAAGGATCGAACCCGTGTCCCCTGCATTGGCAGGCAGACTCTTAACTACTGGACCACCAGGAGAGCCCTTCCAGTTTTTTTGTTTGTTTGTTTGTTTTTAAGTTGACAGCTATGGACACCAGAGTTCCAAGTCTCCTCCTAGCTCTAATGATATACCCTCCTCAAATCATGTGGTCAGTCCATGTGGGTGTCAAAGGGACAAAAGGCTTGGAAAACCCTTTTTGGGCCGATACATGTTGGCACTTTGTAGAAATGGGCCACCTTCCCCTCTCTCTCAGGTGGCGAGCTCGAACACTGAATTAGATCTCGTTACTAAAGAGCTGGGCACATTTGGAAATGCTCAGCAAGCATTATCTGCCTTCCTGGGCATTTCCAAGAGCCACCCCAGCAGCTGGGCTGCCACCCCAGGGTCAGGCTTGAAGGCACGCTCTCCGGGAGGCCCCAGTCAGGCCACTGGCGGGCTCGGGTGCTCTGAGCAATGCCCTGCCCTCTCTCCGTGGCGGCGTCTGGACAGGCCGGGAGGCAGACGGGACGAGTGACAGCTGGGAAGGTTTAATTGCTCCTCGGTGGCTTGGGAGCACCTCCCTCCCTCCGCCAATGATCTGCATTTCAATGTGAGAAGAGAGGAAAGTAGGATGCTGCTCAAAGGGGTTACAATGATTAATCATTTAAAAAGCAAGATCTTAATTACAGGCCGCAATTTTTGCTATTTAAGGAGTCCATTAGTTGCCAGAAAGAAGAAGAAAAAAATTATCACAGGTTATTCTCCTCCGAAAGTAGAGAGGGGGGAGGGACGGGGGAGGAGAATCAGCTGCCGCTCCTGGATGGGGTGGGGGGCAGGGTCCCAGCCCTGGAAGAAGTCTGGCCAGGGACAGGATGGGCCCTGTGTGCAGCGGGAGCCAAGTGAGAAAGACGCTTGCCTGGGGGCCTGGGGGAGGGTACAAGGGTTGGTTTGGGAGAGAGAACTTCCAGTCCTCTCTCTCTCTGCAGCTCTGGTCTGGCTGGAATCCCACCTGTGGGTGCCTCTGGAGGCCTCCTCCTGGGCCTGGCAGCTGGCGGTCAGCCCCTGCCCCCCTTCTCCAATGACCCCTGACCCCACCCTGCTCAGGACGTGAGGTTAATTGCCAGGCCCTCCCCTCTGACCCCTTTGTGGGTTTTAGTTCTGTCTGGTCTCTCAGCCCCCAGGGTGTACAAAGGAGACCGGAGGCCAGGGTTTGGGGGGTAGGGGGGAGTAGTTGGGAGTGAGATAAAAACAACCCAACCTCTTTAGTGGATTAATTTAGTGATCCTCAGGGGGCTAAAAGAGCAAGAGATCAAGCCTCCATCCCGACTCCCCACACACTGCATCATGGCCCCAGAGGTTCCTATGGGATAAGGGATCTGGACATTTCCTCATCCTGGCCGCCTTGAAGCCTGGGCACAATCCCACAGCTGGCAAGGGCCTGCTGCCCAGCCTGAGGTTCAGATTTAAGCCGCCTCATGAGCCATCACTGGCAGCTCCTAAATCCCCCAAAACAGCCTGAGAAACGAAGGGGCAGACTTCCCAGGCGGTCCAGGGTGAAGAACCCACCTACCAGTGCAGGGGACATGGGTGCGATCCCTGGTCCGGGAAGACGCCACATGCCGCAGGGTAACTCAGGCCCATGAGCCACAATGGCTGCAGCCTGTGCTCTAGAGCCTGTGCTCCCCAACGAGAGAAGCCACTGCGATGAGCCCGCGCACCTCAACCAGGCAGCAGCCCTGGCTCGCCACCACTAGAGAAAGCCCGAGTGCAGCAACAAAGACCCAGCGTGGCCAACAGGAAAAATAAATTAAAAAATAACTTTTCTTTAAAAAAGAAACAAAAGGGGCTCCACCAGTGCAGGACGACCTACAGGAATCCCAGAAACCTGAATCCAGGTGATCACGTGCCTGACAGCACCAGCACCATCAAAGTTAATAACTCAGGTGAGTCCAGAAGGATAAATGTGAGCTGGATCTAGGCCCCAAGCTCACCTTATTCCTATGACACCATACGTTTAAAATAATCTTGCAAACAAGTCACAGAGTTTACCAGTCCACCCAGAGGACAGGCTTATTCCCTGTCAAGCCTGCTTGCTAGTGGGAATAAAATAAATGAAATCACTTCTGCAAACAGACCCTCCTGCCAGACTGATTAAATGCCTCTGAGTGTGTGTGTGTGTGTCCATCAGCCTCAGCTGTCTAACATTTAGACCCTCAGAGGGCAGGCTGCTAAATCGGATAGAATGATAATCCCAAGGATTTCTGCGGGGAGTCTGGGGGAGACCCAAGCCACAGACTTGCAATATGGGTTTGAATTCAAAATACCCAAACTGGTTTCATGATGACTCTAACTTGGCCCCTGCCTCCTCCATCCTCAGGCCCCATCACCACCCGGGAGAGGGACAGTGTCTGTCCCTTTAATTGCCAGGTTCCCCACCTCTTGGGGATAAACACACAGACTCTCACCCATCTTCTCCAGCCACTCCCCCCTCCCCACTCCAAAGCTGATTAATTGCAGGGTTGGGCACCCAAAACTGGCTGGACCACATTATTCCTGATGTTGGCTCCTTTCACTGGTCACTGCCTTTAAAGCCACAGTAATCAGCAGCTTTTAGCTTGTCACTCTCCTGACACTCCTTACTTAGACCAGGAAATGGCAAATGAGATGGAAAAAAGAACTTCATTATCTGTTTCGTTCTTTCCAAGAAAGGAGAGTTGGAGGATTGAGAGGAGGGCCTGGCTTCAGGAAGCCACCCCTGTGGATGATGCTCGGACCACGTGGGGATCCTGGATCACAGCCCAGGGCCCACCCGCGGCACCTCCACACACATCACTGACCCAGGCTCCTTGTGGAACGCTGGGCATGCAGACCCTTCCCCCACTCCCTTGGAGACCTGCTGAATACTCACGCCTTGAAAAGGGCTCTAGGCCCAGGGAGTCCTGGAGGGCTTCAGATGCCTGGCTGCCTCTCCCCTGATGTGACCTGCACCCCATCCCAGCTGCCAGCCCAGAAAAGTCTTGTGCGAAAATTAGGAAAAGGTGCCCCCTCTGGGCAGATGTGGCCATTGCAGGGCACACAGGTCAGGGATTGGGTGCAGGCTGAATTTTAAACCCACTTCTGCCTTTGTCTTCAAGACAAGCCCTAAAACAGGTTGTTATCTACACGGTGGGGAAACTAATCCTCCCTGCTGTAGGGCACAGACCTCCAAGGGGCCTCTCAGGGTCTAGAAAGCATTATCCTATGTCTCCCAGGAGGCTGTCAACCCACCCTCAAAAAGATGTAGGGGACCCAGCAAAGAGAAGGAGCTGATGACTCCAAGATAGCCCAAACACACCTGTCTCCAGCAGTCTGGGGAGCTCCAGACCCTGGACGAGGA
The DNA here is from genome assembly GCF_029378745.1 of Bos indicus. Classification (NCBI taxonomy): domain Eukaryota; kingdom Metazoa; phylum Chordata; class Mammalia; order Artiodactyla; family Bovidae; genus Bos; species Bos indicus. The sequence goes on along the minus strand of NC_091780.1, from coordinate 21,193,825 downwards.
GGCAGCAGGAGCCAGAGAGAAGTGTTTTGTTTTTTAATTTATTTATTTGGCTGTGCCAGGTCTTAGTTGCAGTATTCATGACATTTAATCTTCATCGAAGCAGGCAAACTGTTAGTTACAGCATGTGGGATCTAGTTTCCTGATCAGAGACCAAACTCAGGTCCGCTGCATTGGGAGTGCAGAGTCTAAGCCACTGGACCACCAGGGAAGATGCTGGGCCAGTAGGTTTTATTAATCCCAAACTCTGTTTTCTGTTTGCAAGACGTTGTCCCATTTTCAAAGCACGTGTGCTTCAAGGATCTTGTCTGAACCCCTCAAACCGGGATGTGGGGAACCAGGGCAGGAGCACAATGTCCATTTTACAGATGTAGCCCAGAGGCTCACAGGATGAGACTCACACATCTGACAAGGCTAGGAGCCAGCTCTGGTTTCAGAAGGTCCTGGAGCCCCTTGGGCAGGAGGGGCAGCTAATCCAGCCACCAGGGCCTCGGAGTCCTCCTAAAAGAAGTGACCTCTAAGCCCAGTGAGTGCCCAGGAGCAGTCCAGGCCAAGAAGGAAGAATGGAGTTCTGGCCAGAAGCAGCGATGCCGAGGCTCCCCGCAGCTCAGGGTGGCTGGAACAGGGGCACATGGAGGGAGGGCGAGGCAGCTCCTGAGAGGAACCGCCCCTGTGAGCACTGCAGGGGAGTCTGGACTTCTGGGGGCGAGAGGGATGTGGGCACAGCTGAGCTCAGAGAATGGGAGGGGAGGGGAGGGAGGTGGTGTTTAGAAGGGAAGAGAGGGGGGTGGCGAGGGGCCAGGTTAGCAGGAGCACCCAACTCTGGGGTGCAGAAAGTCTGGGTGTGTTAGGGGAAGGGGTCCTCTTTTTTAATTCAAACAGAGACACCGGGTTAGCTCTAGTGCTGCAGGGAACCTCATGAGCGTTTGAACCTGACACCCTGTCCTAGGGAAAAGTTGCGCCCAGTCTCCTTTTTTTAATTTTTTAATTAATTTATTTGGCTGCATCCAGTCTTAGTTGTGACATGTGGGATCTCCGTTTTGTCAGGCGGAATCTTTCATTGTGGGGCATAGACTCTCTAGTTGCGGCACATGGGCTCAGGAGTTGCAGGGCTTAATTCCTCTGAGGCATGTGGGATCTTAGTTTCCTGATCGAGGGTTGAACCCGCATCCCCTGCATTGCAAGGCAGATTCTTAACCACTGCAGCACCAGGGAACTCCTGCCCCCAGTCTCCTGATAGCCTCCTCTAGACTCTGAGCCCTCTTGGGTCTGGTGACCCCATTTGGGACAAGGAAGGGATCCCCTGGTGGCTCTCCCTGAAACTTTCCCCCCAAGAACCAAGAGCCCTGAGTGCCTGTAGTCTCATGTCGGAACCCACAAAATTCCCTTCCCTTATCTAGGCCTCAGTTTCCTCATCTGTCAAATGGACCACTGTTCTTCCTCCTCCTCTACACCCATCAGCAGTCCAGCGACAGGGCTCCCTGCTGCCTGGATCTCTTAATTCCCCACACCCAGGGGGCCTATGAATGCAGGAAACACCATGTGAAGAGCAAGAACCTGCACTACCTCGCCCCTAAACCCCTCTTTCTGCCTCAGCTGGCTCAGCTGGGGTCAGGGCCTCTTTGGGGCTGGCACCTCCACTCATCGGGGGGTAGCTCTTGGTCCTCCCACACCTGACAGGCCCCCTTCTCCTCCAAGGGGCAGCCAGCAGCTGGGGGTGTCCCTGGCCACCTGCCTCTCTCCTTCCCCGCCTCATCCCCACAGCTGTGGCTACACTCCCACCTCAGCCCTGGGCTTCTGCCAACGCTGAATTCATGTGACATCTCAGGGGCTCCTGGGGCAGACAGATGGAAGGGGAGGTGCTCCAGGCCCCCACCCCCGTTCTCCCGGGATGCTCCTCTGCCCTCATTTGCAGGCCCCCAGGCAGGCAGGACAGTCCTTGGGCTGAACTGATGGCAGGACCTCAGAGAGGGGCCAGGTGTGTGATGGGGCCACAGGACTGGGCTGGCAGAGGGAGGTCTGGTGTAACACAGGGGCCCCTGCTTGGCCTCAACAATCTCTGGGAGTGTCGGTGACCAAAGAGCCCAGAGCAGGAGAGAGCTGGAGCAGGTGATCCTAGCAGACCTCATGGATGGTCAGAGCTTGAGCAGACCTGACTTGACTCTCTGCTTTTCCACTTGCTAGCTGTGTGACCTTGGACAAGTAATTCTTCTCAGTTCCCTGGTGCAAAATATTAAAAGGAAATAGTGATCTCTATTCTAAAGGGTTGCTATCAAGCAATAGAACTAATATTTCATAGGTGCTCAATAAATGGCATCATGATTCTTTTTCTTTTTAAATTATTTATATTTTTGGTTGTGCTAGGTCTTTATTGCTGCACTCGGGCTTTCTCTAGTTACGGAGAGAGGGGGCTACTCTCCAGTTATGGTGTGCAGGCTTCTCAGTGCGGCAGCTTCTCTTGAGCACAGGTTCTAGGTGCACGGGCTTCAGGAGTTGCAGCACTCTGGCTCAGTAGTTGTGGCTCATGGGCTTAGTTGCTCTGAGGCACGTGGAATCTTCCCAGATTAGAGATCGAACCCGTGTCCCTTGCATTGGCAGGCAGATTTCTTACCCACTGTGCCAGCAAGGAAGTCCCAGGATGACTCTTTTTATTCCCATGGACGAGTGGAGCCACATGCTACTTTAGTGCACTGGGCTTTGTGACCTTGCGTAAATTGCTTCCCTTCTCTGGGCCGTCCATAAAATGAGAGGCTCGGAGAAGAAACCCAGGGCCTCCTTCTGGTATGAGCTTTACAGTTTGTGGGCATTCTGGATTCATTAGGGGGAGGCTATGCTGACTGCATCAGTCATGAGCTTCAAGTCCTGGGTCCCTGGGGAGATTTGGAGGTGGGAGGAGAGAGTGGAGGAGAGGAGGAGAAGAGGAAAAGAGTGGGAGACAGGGGATGAGGAAGAGGGGTGGGAAGGGGGAAAGAAAAGGGAGAGGAAGAAAGGCATGAGAAGCAGGGGGAAAGAAAGACGGGAGAGTAGAAGGAGGGCAGAGGAAGGAGGAGGGAGGGGGACAGGGGAATGAGAAGGAAGTTTCAGCTGGGCTGCTCCCTTCTCCTCAGAGGAGACCAAGAATGAGTTAGTTCCCAGTGTACCTGAAAGGTTTCCAGCTTGTGGGAGGTGGGGCAGGGTGGGTTCTTCCTAGAGGCTGATGCCCAGAGTCTGGTCCCTGGGGCTGGGGAGGCCCTTCTGGATTCCAGTAATAAACCATGAGTCACTGCCTACCCTGGCCTAGAGGAAAGCAGGTGAGATGAGATGGTTGGATGGCATCACCGACTTGAAGGACATGAGTTTGGGCAAGCTACGGGAGTTGGTGATGGACAGGGAAGCCTGGCGTGCTGCAGTCCACGGGGTCGCAAAGAGTCAGACACGACTGAGCAACTGAACTAAGAGCCACTGGCCCATAGGCAAGCTATTATTTCCTCCAGAGTGTGCTCAGGACGTGCACATGTGCACAGGGTGGTCCTTTCTTTGGAGGCCAGGGGGCAGACCGAGAGACAACAAATCAAACAAAGGTAAAGAGCTTTTCTGACTCTTTCCTAGAAGGAGAACCTTCCCACTAGGCAAAGGTGGCCACTCCCAGAAGATAGCTGAGACTGGGCAGTCTAGGCAGATAGGGGCCCGAAGCAGCCAGTCCCAGATCAGGCTCTTTGGCCATGGCCATGTGCTTCCTACCCTGCTTGGCATTCCTGCTCGCTTTCCTGAATTGCGATTAAACTCAGATGGTAAAGAATCTTTCTGCAATGCAGGAGACCCCGTTTCTATCCCTGGGTCAGGAAGATCCCCTGGAGAAGTGATAGGCTACCCACTCCAGTATTCTTGCCTGGAGAATCCCATGGACAGAGGAGCCTGGCGGGCTACAGTCCAAGGGGTCACAAAGAATTGGACATCACTGGGTGACTAACAGTTTAAGGATGAGAGACCCATGGCCTTAAATGTCACTTTTGAGCTGTGAGTCCTTGAGAAAGTCACTTCCTTCTTGCAGGCTTAGTTGTCTGCAGGAAAGGGTACCAATGGGAGCACTGAACACCATACTGTGGGGCCAGGCTCAGTCTACCAGCGCTTAAAGGGCTAAGGAGCGGGTGGAGGCTGAGGTCACGATCTCCTGGAGTCCTTTTCCTTTCTTCACTCTGTTCCTCCTCTGGCCCAGGGCAGCCGTGAGTGTGTTCATGGTGGGTGCAGGGCCCCACAAACAGGCACTCTGCCCACTTCCCTACCCCACCCCACTTTCCAGATGCCCCTCCGGGCGGCCCACACCCAGTGCGTCCTTGGCTGCCTGCATCTCAGCAAAACTCCAAAAATGCTTTGCAGCAGGGGAACGGAGAAAGAAGCATCTTCCTGGAACCTCCCCCAGCGTTTAGCACAGGAACTGGTTATGTTGTGTGTCCAGATATGAGCCCTGGAGGAGCAGGGAGCCCCTGGCTGGTGTGAATGGTGGGGACTTGGGGAGGGGGCGGCGGGGAGCTGATGCAGGCTAGATGGATGAACAGGTCTTGGACCCAGAAATAGAAGGTCTGGGTCTCCGGCTGACTCACGAGAGCCTGGGAAACCCTCTTCCTGCTGGGCCACAGGCAGGGGTGGGAAGTCAGGGCCCACAGGGGCTTTGTACCCTATACAATCGCAGCCACTCTTCTGGATAAAGGGGCAAACAAAGGGGCCTTCGGAAGTGGCCACGCTGCTCAGCACCCAGGGAGGCCCCAGGAAGCCAGCTCTCACTTGCCACCCACCCAGGCATCCTCCCCGCATCCCACCACCCCACCCCGGGGGCCAGCTGGGCCCCAGCCCCTTAAAGCCTGGGCAGCTGTGCTGGGAGGAACACCCCCCACACTCTCTGGCCAGGGAGCCTGGAAAGTACCAGAAGAGTCCCCACCAGGAGTGAGTGGGGGAGCTGAAATGCTGCCTTCTTATCTTATCTAGGACACTGACCGGAACTGGTGACTGATGAGGGTTGAGAGTGCGCTTCAGAAAGGCCTTTAGGCCACTGATGAGGGATGGACCCCCCGAGGGGATGCTGGTTTGCAAACAGGAGACTTAGAGATAGCCCCTCTTCTGAGCCATCCTCCCCTCTAGTCAGTCACATCTGTAAGGGCCATGTCCTTAGCCAACTGAGTTCTCATAGAGGAATATCATGCTGGGGTTCTGGGACTATGGGAAGCACAGCGCAAGTGCGCGGATTCAAGACGCAGCATGCCGAGGCTCTGTAGCTCTGGCTTTGTGATCTCAGTGGGCTTCATAACCCATCTCTAAACAGAAATACTGCTTGTAGGCTGTAATGTGCATTATATGAGATGATGGGTATCAGGCCCCAACACATAGAATATGCTCTATAAATGGCAGCTAATATTTCTTAGGCCCTGTTTGAATGTGGAATGGTTCTGAGTTCTAAAAGAGTTGTATCCAATTTTTTGGAAGTTTTTTTTTTCCTTTTGATTCAATATACCGAGAAAGAAATGGGAAGTTGAGATAAGTTTTCAGAGTGCTTTGGGTTGTGTGTTAAATAGCCATTCGTTCTGGAACACAGAACAGGATTGTAATAAAAGGACATGGACCAGTAAAAAAAAAAAAATACAAAAAACAGCAAAAGTAGTGCTCAGACTAAGGCTTCCAATGATCTTAAAACAAATGTTGTATATCTGGGTGAAAGTGATAGGGTTCCTTCTACAGTATTCACCTGGCCTTTAAAAAATTTTTATTTTTAATTGGAGGATAATTGCTTTACAATGTTGTATTGGTTTCTGTTATGCAACAACATGAATCAGCCGTGGGTATACACATGTCTGCTCCCTCTTGAGCCTCCCTCCCACCTCCCACCCATCCCATCCCTCTAGGCTGTCACAGAGCAACAGTTTGAGCTCCCCGAGTCATCCAGCACACTCCTATTGGCTATCTATTTTACATATGGTAGTGTGTACATTTCCATGCTGCTGCTGCTAAGTCACTTCAGTCGTGTCCGACTCTGTGCGACCCCGTAGATGGCAGCCCACCAGGCTCCCCGTCCCTGGGATCTAGGCAAGAACACTGGAGTGGGTTGCCATTTCCCATTTCCCTGCTGCCGTCTCCATTCATCCCATCCTCTCCCTCCCCTCGTTGTGTCCACGAGTCTTTCTCTGTGTCTGTGTCTCTGTTGCTGCCCTGCAGATAGGTTCATTCAGTACCATCTTTCTAGATTCTTTGTCTTTTGTTGAGGTGCACGGACTCTCTAGTTGTGGTGCACAGGTTCAGTAGTTACAGCACAAGGGTTTAGCGGCTCCATGGCAGGTAAAATCTTAGTTCCCCACCCAGGGATCAAACTCACGTCCCCTGCCTTGCAGGGTGGATTCGTAACCGTTTGGACCACCAGGGAAGTTCAGAGCCACCTGTTTTTTAGTGGATGGAAGACACTGCATCAGCTTTGCTCACTCCCCAAAGGCAGAGCTCCCAGTAAAGCTGTCTCCACCGAGGGCCCAGGATCCACACAAACCATCCTGTGGATGGTGCAGCGTCTCCCCCGTCTGGAAATGGGTTTCCCAAATCAAGAGTGCACATAGAACTGCCCTTCACAGAGCTCTGGATTCACGAAGGATTTCAGTGGCTTCTCGCTAGCTTGGGAGTTCGCAGGCAGAATTTCAGAGTGGTGCCAGACAATGCTGATGGGAACGGGGCACCAGGAGCATCGGAGAGGCCCTATGGCCCGGCTGTTTGGGGTCCACACATACCCTCAGCCCCAAGTCAGGCCATCTTGTAGCTCTGAGGGTGGTTCTGAATCCACAACAGTGGATTCCCAGTCGAGCGCTTGAATGACAACCAGAAGTTCCAGCCCACTCCCCCAAGTCTCTCTCCCTCAGAACTAGGTGTTGGTGGCCTAAGGTGGGCACCCCTAGGTCCCGGTGTACCCTGGGAGCAGGGAGGCCACTGGGCCCCCAAGAGTAGGGGAGGGAAGGCCCTGTTAGCCCCTGTGAGGATGGGACAATGCCCCCCTTTCCCGGCAGCTGGCAGAGCTTCCAGGCCCTGAGCTTCTGAATGCCCATTGCAGCCAGACACTGGACTCTGTTTCCCAGGCAGCCCCGTGCCAGGCCTGCCACCTCCCAGAGAGAAGGAGCCTTTCTTCCCTGTTGGCCAAAGCAAAGGCTCCCAAAAGAGCATCAGCGGCAAGGGGCTGACCTCTGTTCAGAAAGCTGGGGCTTCCCATCCCCCCACCTTGGGAACCTCGGAGCTGCAAAGGGAAGTGAGCCCCCACCTTTGTGCTCCCTCCTGACTCTAAAGCTACGGGATCCCCAGGCCCCCCTGGCTCACCGCCTCTAGCCCCCACCCACCCCTACCTATTCATCAGGGCTCTGAAGGCCTTTCACAAGGCTCATCCTGTTGGCCTTGAAAGGGGCTTGCATTGAAGCATGCTCAGGGCTGTGTTTAGAGGGAGAGATTCCAACTGGAGCTACTGTGCCTGCTTTGAAGGTGCTTCCTAAGTTGTTTCAGTCTCGTCTGACTCTTTGCCACCCCATGGACTGTAGCCCGCCAGACTCCTCTGTTCATGGAATTTTCCAGGCAAGAATATTGGAGTGAGTTGCCATTTTCTTCTCCAGGGGATCTTCCAGACCCAGGGATTGAACCTGTCTCTTATGTCTCCTGCATTGGCAGGTGGGCTGTTTACGACAAGTGCCACCTGGGAAGCTGTGAAAGTAGTGGAGCGCAGACCTAGCAGGTGGCAGTGACCATGGGCCCCGGGGAGGGGCATGGAGCGGGTCTCCAGACCCAAGACTGCTGTCCCCTGTGGCTCCCAGACTATTTTCTCTAAGGACTCATGCCCCAGCTCCATGTAAGGGGTGGACCGAGGTGACCTGCAGAGGGCTCAGTCACTGCCAGGGTTTGCCGTCCACTCCTGACAGCCCAACTTGGATCCATGGATGAGCAAGTGCAGGGCTAGCGGGAACTGTGGAAGGACTGGCAGTCACTAGGCATAGACTGCTGCTGCTGCTGCTAAGTCGCTTCAGTCGTGTCCAACTCTGTGCGACCCCATAGACGGCAGCCCACCAGACTCCGCCGTCCCTGGGATTCTCCAGGCAAGAACATTTCCTTCTCCAATGCATGAAAGTGAAAAATGAAAGTGAAGTCGCTTAGTCGTATCCGACTCTTTGTGACCCCATGGACTGCAGCCTACCACGCTCCTCTGTCCATGGGATTTTACAGGCAAGAGTACTGGAGTGGGGTGCCATTGCCTTCTCTGAGGTATAGACAGTCTCAGACAAAATGTCAGAGACTTTTTGGTGTGGCTTTTTAGGAAAACCAGGCTGTGGGGTGCCCTCCCCCATCAGTGCAACTCTGGGGGAACCCTGAGCTGGAAAGCTAGGGGCCACCAACAGCCTTCTCTATGAGCGCATCCACCAACAGCCTTCTCTATGAGCGTATCCACTGTGGCACCCCCGCCCGCACCCCCAGGCCAGGGAGAAGGAGCAGAGATGGAGGCAGCCACCGTGTGGCTACCACACATGTGACACACAGGTGCAGAGATACCAAGACCTCACCATCGACAGAACCCTGGAGACACAAAGGTGAGAACCCACAAACAAGCACGCAGTGTGTAACAGTTGTTGGATCTTCATCAGAGGCACTGTGATGGGTGCCTGATCATTTCATTGTGGACAGACACACAGACATACACACAAAGAGACATAAATAGACACATGCTGGAAACCTAAAGAGAAACACTTACGGACTCAGACACAAAAGAGGGACAAACACACCTTGGACCCACAAAGATAAACACCCCAGTGGTGTCCCAAGGGATCCAGCCTGGGGGCAGCCAAATACCTTGTCTGCAGAGAACTTGAAAACAATAGTAAAAACACACCTTCAGGTCTGCTTTTTCCCACCTTGCACTGGCAATTCTTTAACCATGTCAGTGATAAAATATTCCTTTCCCCTCCCCAACTTATTTTGCTAATTCTAACCTGTTGGATTTTTTTCAGGTGATTTTTGTTGTGGTAAAATATACAAACAACTGTGTAAAAAAAAACAATTGTAGTGCTGGAGAAGACTCTTGAGAGTCCCTTGGACTGCAAGGAGATCCAACTCGTCCATTCTGAAGGAGATCAGTCCTGAACATTCACTGGAAGGACTGATGCTGAAGCTGAAACTCCAATACTTTGGCCACCTGATGTGAAGAACTGACTCCTTGGAAAAGACCCTGATGCTGGGAAAAATTGAAGGCTGGAGGAGAACGCTGGGGACGACGGAGGATGAGATGGTTGGATGGTATCACTGACTCGAAGGACATGAGTTTGAGCCAGCTCTGGGAGTTGGTGATAGACAGGGAGGCCTGGTGTGCTGCAGTCCATGGGGTCGCAAAGAGTCGGACACGATTGAGGACTGAACTGAAAATATACAAAACATACAATGACCATTTGTTGTTTTTTATCGTGACTATTTTAACCATTTTTAAGCAAACACTTCAATGGCATTAAGTACACTCACAACATTGTATAACCATCACCACTATTTCCAGAACTTCTTCATCATCCCCATCAGAAACCTTGCACCCATTAAACAACTTCCATTCCCCCTCCCCCAGCCCCTGATATTCTCTTTCCACTTCCTGTTCCTATGAATTGCCCATTCTCAGTTTCTCATATAAGTGGAATCATGTAACATGCATCCTTTCGTGTCTTAACCTGTTGGCTCTTATAATAAATATGTAGGCTTCAAGTTGGGCTTCCCTGGTGGCTCAGCAGTAAAGCATCTGCCTGCAATGCAGAAGACCCGGGTTCAGTTCCTGGATTGGGAAGATCCCTTGGAGGAGGGCAAGGCAACCCCCTCCGGTATTCTTGCCTGGAGAATCCCATGGACAGAGGAGCCTGGCAGGCTGCAGTCCATGGGGTGGCACAGAGTTAGACATGACTGAAGTGACTAAGCAGCAGCAGCAGCAAGCTTCAAGTCAGAACATTTTTATTAACTAATTCTGTGTTCTATATGGAAGCTAATCCCAACAAGTCCCAGACCCACACCACACAGTTGACCCCGCACTCGGTTCTGGTGTTTGGAATCAACTGTTTTCAGGTGCAGTTCCTGTCTCCAAGCCCTAGGCTCTGTGATGGCGAAGTTGTAGAAACAGATTTGAATTTCTTCTTTTTATTAGCATGTAAAACAATGAATCAAAATGTGAGTTGTGAGACCATAATAGTTTCGTTAGGAAAGTGTGAATTTTTTATTTTATGGGAAATATTTCACTGAATTTGAACAGTCTGTTTAGAATTAAGGTTTCTTCTTTTAAAATTGTTAGTCTTTTATTCTGATTTAATTCTAAGGTAATTGTATTCATTATTGAGGTAGACCAATATATAGGTATATATTCCCCCCTTTTAAAAAATATAAGAAGTATGTATCCACTTTTCCCTTTTTGTACTATAATGATTATTGCATTTTTAATTTTATTTTTGAAATGACATGAATTTATATACAAAATTCAGTCAAAAGAAAAATTTGGCTGCTTGCCATTTATTCATTGTTATTCATTTCATGGTCGTTACTGCTCCTAATTTTGTTTTATAGAGGAGGAGTGGTGTTAAGTATCGGCTCAGCCTATATGCTAGCTACACCCTGAAACAGACAACTACACCATACACGTATTGTCCCTCTCTCCTCTCTCTCTCTCCTTCCCTCTCTGCTAAGTGCCCAAAGATCATGCAGTACACAGATCTCCTTAGCGGACAGCAAACCCCATAATGGAAAGGTGGGTCACTTGCCCCCTCCTCGGTTTGGCCCAGGTTGAGCGCTGCCTTTGGGCAAGGTGGGGTCTGGAGTGGATGGGCGAAAGAGCGCCTCTGACTTGGACTGGAGAGGACGCCTGAAGCCAGGGAAACCCCCGCCCCTAGCCCCAAGGTCCCATTCCTGCTGCACTTCCGAGGTCTACCACGAGGTGCCGCTGTAGCAAAGCGATCCCCACCTATCCGTCCCTTCCGAACCCACTGGGCTACGCTTGCGGAGGGAGCACCCTCTCTGTGCCAGCCTCGTGCCCGGATCTCGGGGTTCCGGATGAGTAAGGTACCGCCTCTTGTCCCGGAGCATCGCACAACCTGGCGGGGGAGACTCACAAGGAAGCGGTGACAGTGCCAGTGGCGGGCGCTGTCTGCTCACATAGGCAGGAGCGACATCACCAGTCAGAGCTTGCCAGTGTAACCAGGGAAACTGAAGCCTGGGGAACAGCAGGAAGAGCCAGGGGCAGGGGAAGGGTGCCCCGAGTGGAGGCAGAGGTGTGCACCGGCCTGGAGGTGATCGAGGGCATAGGGGCGCGGTCAGCAGAGGATTGGTCACTGAATAGTTTTCAGTTCAGTTCAATTCAGTTCAGTCGCTCAGTCGTGTCCGAGTCTTTGGAAACCCCATGGACTGCAGCACGCCAAGCCTCCCTGTCCATCACCAACTCCCAGAGTTTACCCAAACTCATGTCCATCGAGTCAGTGGTGCCATCCAACCATCTCATCCTCTGTTGTCCCCTTCTCCTCCCGCCGTCAATCTTTCCCAGCATCGGGGTTTTTTCAAATGAGGCAGTTCTTCACATCAGGTGGCCAAAGTATTGGAGTTTCAGCATCAGCATCAGTCTTTCCAATGAATATTTAGGACTGATTTCCTTTAGGATGGACTGGTTGGATCTCCTTGCAGTCCAAGGAACTCAAGAGTCTTCTGCAACACCACAGTGCTTTTAATCCCAGCCTAAAAAGTTTGGGCTTTATCAGGTAGGACTCTAGGAAGTCACAAAAAGGTCCAGTTGGAGGTGCACTTAGAAAAGTATCCTGCTGTTATTTGTATTTTTTTTTTTAAGAAAAGAAGCAGCTTCAAATATAAAGAATATGCACACATACACTCCTGAGTATTCACAGAGTTTATCCAAAAGATACACAACAATGATAGACATTAGTTTCTTCTGGGAGTAAGACTGGGGGCTGGGCACAGGAGTGGGATGGAAATCTTCTCTGTGTGTATTAGTATTGAATTTTGAGCCATGTAAATGAATCACTTTTCTGAAAAATAAAAATTATTAAATTGAAGATTGTAAAGTCTTTATAATTAAAAACAGATCATGGGGCTTCCCTGGTGGCTCAGCGGTGAAGAATCCACTTGCCATTGAAGGAGACCCAGGTTTAATCCCTGGTCTGGGAAGATCCCACATGCCTTGGAGCAACTAAGCCTGTGCACCACAACTATTGAGCCAATGCTCTAGAGCCCAGGAACTGCAAATACTGAAGCTCCTACTGAAGCTCCTGGGCTTCAGTAGCTGCCTAGAGTCCATGCCCGGCAATAAGAGAAGCCACTCCAATGAGAAGCCTTAGTACCACAACCTCAATGCCTGGAAAATCCCATGGACGGAGGAGCCTGGTGGGCTGCGGTCCATGGGGTCGAGAAGAGTCGGAGACAACTGAGCAACTTCACTTTCACTTTTCACTTTCATGCATTGGAGAAGGAAATGGCAACCCACTCCAGTATTCTTGCCTGGAGCATCCCAGGGACGGAGGAGCCTGGTGGGCTGGCATCTATGGGGTCGCACAGAGTCAGACACGACTGAAGCGACTTAGCAGCAGCAGCAGCAGCACCACAACTAGAGAGTTGCCCCCTGCTCGCCACAACTGGAGAAAAGCTCAAACAACTGGAGATCCAGCACAACCAAAATTAATTAATTGATTTTTTAAAAGACCACTTTGGCTGTGTTGAGTAGGACAAGTTAGAGACAGACTGAAGGCAGAGAGAATGGCAGAAGACTCTGCACTGGGCCTGATGAGACATGGAGGAGGCCTGGGCCAGGCTGGGGTGCTGGGGCTGGGAGTGAGTGCAACACTGGGGGTCTCCAGCTTGGCAACAGGCACAGAGTTTATCAGCTTTTACGTAGCTACCAAAAAAAGGGGGGACATAAAAAGAATATACTGCTTTTTTTTTTTAAAGTCTTTATCGAACGTGTTATAATACGGCTTTTTTTTTTTTTTTTATGTTTTGGTTTTCTGACCACGAGTCTTATTGAATCTCAGCCCCATGACCAGGGATCGAACTCATACGTCCTGCATTAGAAGGTGAAGTCTTAACCACTGGACCAGCAGGATAACCCCCAAAGTATTGCTTTTTAAAAGAAAACAACTACAACATCCCACAGAGAAGGCAATGGCACCCCCTCCAGTACTCTTGCCTGGAAAATCACATGGACGGAGGAACCTGGTAGGCTGCCGTCCATGGGGCCGCTAAGAGTCGGACACGACTGAGCGACTTCACTTTCACTTTTCACTTTCATGCACTGGAGAAGGAAATGGGAACCCACTCCAGTGTTCTTGCCTGGAGAATCCCAGGGACGGGGCAGCCTGGTGGGCTGCCGTCTATGGGGTCACACAGAGTCGGACATGACTGAGGTGACTTAGCAGCACAACATCCAAATGAACAAATGTTTAGGTGTCTGTAGAATGGAACTAGTGCCAACCAGCCAATTTACTCATAAAATAAATTATATTCAATGTGAGTGCATGTTAATAGGTTTGATAAGTTGGGGGAAGGGATGCCCAATGGGAGCCATGTGGGACCTGCCTCCATTCCATACTTCCAGGGTATGCAGTTAGCTGCAGCACTGGGACCAACCTCGGCTCCTCGGCCTCCCAGTCCTCTATGGCCTCCCCTTGACGGTATTGATGCCCTGCACGAAGCTGTTAGTCGCTCAATGGTGTCCGACTCTTTGTGACCCCATGGATTGTAGCCTGCCGGGCTGCTCTGTCCATGGAATCCTCCAGGCAAGAACACTGGAGTAGGTTGTCTTTTCCTTCTCCAGGGGATCTTCCTCATCCAGGGATTGAACCCAGGTCTCCTGCATTACAGGTGGATTCTTTACCATCTGAGCCACCAGGGAAGCCCTAGAATGTCTCTGAACAGATACAAAGGAAACTGGTGTCAGTAGTCGCCACTGGAGTGGGGAACCAAGGGCTGGGGAACCAGGTAGGAAACTCACCTTTTCTGTCTACCCTTTGTACAGATGGTATATTTTACAATGTGCTTAAAAAAAATCAGGAAGAAAACATAACATCCTAGATAAACATCCAAGATACCTTGTTATCCAAAGTGATAAATTTAGATTTCAAAATCTTAGGTACAATATGACCCCTATTTTTGTAGAGAAAAATGTACATTGTATCTCAATGTACAGCAAAGTGTTGCACTGTGCTATTTTAGCTTAGTTTTATTTGACATTCTCCTGATAAAAATTCAAACAGTAGAAAAGGGGATAAATATAAAAATATACCTCCCCCTCCTGCTTCCCTCAGTTCAGCTCCCTGTTGCCTCTGCTCAGCTCATCTTACCAAAAGCATTAACAGTTATTAAGTCTGGGGGCAGGACTGCAGGGGATATTTTCTTTTTTTGTGCTTTTCTGAAAGTTCCAATGTTTCTCAATAAGCATATATGCTGCTAAATCGCTTCAGTCATGTCTGACTCTATGTGGACTGTAGCCTGCCTGGCTCCTCTGTCCATGAGGATTTTCTAAGCAAGAATACTAGAATGGGTCACCATGCCCTCCTCCACGGGATGTTCTCCATCCACGGATTGAACCCACGTCTCTTATGTCTCCTGAATTGGCAGGCGAGTTCTTTACCACTAGTACCACCTGGGAAGCCCCAAGCATATATATTACTACGGAAATAAGAAAAAATACATACATTTTTAAAGTGCTCAGAATTAAGTGAGGCCTGTCTGGGACTTCGCTGGTGGTCCAGTGGCTAAGGCTCCAAGCCCGCAAAGAAGGGGGCTCGGGGTCCATGCCTAGTCAGGGAACTAGATCCCACGTGCTACAAGGAAGACGGAAGACCCCACATGCCACAACTAAGGGTTTGTTTTCACATGCCCCACTGAAGACTCCTCATGCTGAAACTAAAAGACTTCACGTGCTGCAACTGAGACCCAGTGTAGCCACAAAAATAAAGAAAAAATGTTTAAATAACAATAATATAATTTTTTTAAAGTGAAGTCTTCCTTCCTTCCTTCCTTCTTTCTTCCTTCCCTCCCTTTCTCAACTCTGGAGAAACAGGCTTGGAGCTCCTCCACCATTGTTTCCATCCACACCAACCTCCCTCACTTTTCTAAGTTCCTGGAAAGGCTTCCAGCTCCATTTTAAATAAAATCCTCCTTCTTCACCTCCTGCTCAGGCCTCATGGTCTCTACCCTCCCCTCCATCCTTAAACCTCAACCATCCAGACCTCCTTTCAGATGCAGAGCAGAACCAGGGGAAAGAAACCTGTTGATTTTCTTGAGGGACTGAACCCAAGAATTCTGTCTTGTTGGTCCTCAGAGATTCTCCGGAAATGGATCCAAAACACAGAAAGGCAGAAGGGGAAGCAGCCTGAAGACTCCTCTTTCACGAGATCTCGTGTTAAAAACAACAGGCCTTGTTAAAACTGCACCTTAATGAGGCTCCTTCCAGGCCTAATTGTCACCATGGCAATGACCCCTAGCGGCCATCTTTAATTAACTCCGAGTCAGAGTCACCAAATGAACTCCTCCAGTAAATTGCCTGCCAGCCCAGGCAGTCACGCAGCCCCTCCTCTGTCCTTTGGCCTCCGGCACAGGTGATGGGGCAGAAAATTTCCTGACTCTACCTGGCAAGGTCAGGGGAGGGGCTTAGATCCATGACAATACTAGTAATAATAATAATCATAGAAATGATAAGAGCTACAATGCTAAGATAATTTGCATTATCTCTCTTCTGAAAGATTTACTTATTTATTTTTGGCTGTTCTGGGACTTCCTTGCGGTGAGTGGGCTTCTCGTTGTGGTGGCTTCTCTCATTGTGGAGCATGGGCTCTGGGTGTGCGGGCTTCAGTAGTTGTGGCTCACGGGCTCAGTTGCTCCATGGTATGTGGGATCTTCCCAGACCAGGGATTGAACCTGTGTCCTCTGCACTGGCAGGCAGATTCTTAACCACTGGACCATCAAGGAAGCCCTGCATTATCTCTTCGGAGTAATCCTATGAGGATTGCACTATGACTACCCAGCTTTTTCCAGATGCGGAAACAGAGGCACAGAGAGACTCAGCCAGTAAATGGCAGAGCTGAGATGTAAACACAGACTTAGAGCCACCCTTGGAATCCCCCCACTGGAGATGAAGTTCACAGGGTCACCTGCTTCTCTTGAGCACAATAAATATCTGAGGTTTCCTGTCTACTGCTTTGCAGAGGTGTGATCTTGAGCCACTGGGTTCACATCTCTGAGCTTGATTCCTCATCTAGAAGAGGAAGGCGGATTCAAGTGGGTCAGGGGGTTGCAGCCTGAATAGCCTCATCAGTTCTGTTCAGTAATGACTCCCAACTCCATCAGAACCTTCCTGTTGTCTTTACCCTGGTGTGATTTCAGAAGCAAGATGCCATGAAGGTCAAGAAATAATAAATGTGATCATCTGTGCAAAGCCCCGAGCCCAGTGCCTGCCCATAGTAAGTGTTCAGTGAAAATTAGCTGTTACTGCTTCACTAAGTGAATTAAGTGGTCTCAGCTGTCCAAATGTGGTGATGGCCCTGAGAAAGACCTCCTCCAGGACAGGGCTAACAGTCGGGAACATGGGGGAAAAGGAAGCCGTGGAGATGGCGCCGCAGTCACCAGTTTTAGGGTGGGTGGGTGGAAGGCTCAGGCAGCAATGGGAGAACACACTGGAAAAGCACATTATAGCTGTGGACCAAAGATGAGAGCCACCATCTTGCCCTGGCCTTGCCCCTAAACATGCTTCCATCAGCCTAACCCGAGCAGGTCCAGAGACCCATCCACTGAGGCACATTCCAGCCAGAAGGAAGCTGTAGAGGTTAATAGGCACTTTCCTTCCCACCAGGAACACTCCCTGGAATGTGCACAGGATACTTCTGCTTACACTCAATTGGCCAAAATTCAATCACATGCTCATACCTAACCCCAAGACAGGCTGAAAATGCAGTCTTCCTTTTGGGCATGCAGGGGGAAATGGAGACAACCCAGGCTTTGCCACAAACCTTCAAGTTCTTCACACCACCCCGAGTAATATTTTTAAACTAAAATTTCTGACCATGTCTAAATCCTAAAGACAGTTTCTCTCTGCTGTTTTTAACATGAGCTCCAAACGTATGAGCATGGGTTGTAAAGTCCTGCTGGATCCATCTTCTTTACTTCCCACTGACCCTTCATCCTGGCTACTCTGGACCACTGGCCTTCTCTAAATCAGCCGTGCTTCCGTGACTCTACCCCTGTGCCCAGGCTTGGAATGCCATTTTCTCTCATCTTCGTTTAGTTAGACGATTACCTCCTCTCTAGAGATTTCCAGGGTCAGAGAGGAAGGGGTGAGCAGGACAGATAGGAAAGGCTGTGCCTTCAGACACAGGCTGGAGAAGGAAAAGAAAGTCTGCAGTCCAGGGCTAAAGTGGGGCCTGACCTGGAGGTACAGCAGCCTTACATGTGCAGCAGGTGGCAAGCTGGGGTACCCTTGAGTCTGAGATGGGAAAAATTATGGGTTCTAATTAGTTCATCTGCTCTCATTTGACAGATGAGAAAACTGAGACCCAGGACTTCCCTGGTGGTCCAGTGGCTAAGACTTTGTGCTCCCTAGACTGGGGGACAGGGTTTGATCCCTGATCAGGGAACTAGATCCCACATGCAATAACTAAGACTCAGTGCAGCTAAATTAAAAAAAAAATAGAAAAAATTGAGACCTGAAGACAGGCAGTAACTTGCCCAAGGTCACACACAAAGGCATACCATCGGTGCCCATACCACACTTGTATTGTATTACTAGGTTTAGTCTGCATTTGGGTGTTTTATGGGACAAGGGGGCAGTCTTGGGGGCATCGTGCCAGGAGGTGTGGTTCATAAAGGGGCTGAATGGGCAGGGGGTACCCAGAGGTTCAGTCTCTCAGTTGCAATGTTGGCAGCCCCAGAAAGACACACACACACACACACACACACACACACCATGCGGCCTGGGACCTGCACTTGGTCTGGCTCTGCAGTTCTCCTATGACTTCAGGAGGGGACACAGAGCCACTCAAGAGAGGCTATGGAGGCCGAGGAGCACCCAAGGGAACCCACTTGAATTCATCTGCTCCACTTCTGCACCTGGGTACCAAAAGCATGAGGTTGGTCCTTGTCTCCATCTTTGGTACTTGAGACTTAGGACATCATATGCCCTCACTAGACAGTCACAGCCATCATTACAAAAATGAGCTCTGAGTGAGAGAGGCCCCCTCTGCTTCTCAGGACTGCTCATCAAGGCTGCTCAGGGATCACTGAAATCCTAAGTTCTGGGGATTCTTACTGAGCCCAGGGTTCCAGAGAGAAAAACCTGCTACCATCTGCCTAAATAAGAGACCAAACAAAGCCTGACCACATCTGGGGGCATTATTTCTTTCCCAACTTGAAAAATAAGACAAAAAGAGATGTCTACTGCCTCCTGAAGGGAGGCTGAACAAGAAAGGTGGCTCAGAGAGCCTCAGGACTGGGCATGGGGCCTGCCAAAGGGTATGTGGTCCAAGGCCACTCAGACTCAGATTCACAGGTTGGAGAGAAGAAAGAACATGCCCTGATGCTCCCAGTGCCCACCCCAATCTGGTCTTTATAAGGTTAAAGGGCTGTGAAGCTCTGATCCCAGAAGGTTGGATGTCAAACCATTTCATCAGCTAGGATCTTGACTTCAAATAAAAAGGAAGAGGTAAATGAAAACTCCCCCAAACATGTGTGCCCTGAATGTCTTACTAAGGTTTAGACAGGTTCTGAGCCAATTTTAGAGGCATATAGAAGGTGAGGGCATGGTCTGCCAATGGGACACTTACCTGGCTGAAAATATTTAGCCCAGGATTTTACCACCTCTTGGGGTTCCTTCCCTTTGGCCTCCCTACCAGCTCCATTTCCCTCCTCCTTAGCCTGTCCAGCCATGTCAGTGCCAGCTACCATTTCCTCTTACTCTCCTGGTCTTCCCTCTGCTCACCAACTTAGACCCCCATTTCTCAAAAAGGATCTCTTTGGGGGTATATCCAAGGGTCAGTTCTCAGTCATTGTACTTGGCCTGTCAGTATATAGACACTTTCAATCTCTCTTTCCTTCTTAAGGTATTATTCCCCAGACCTCAAGGATACCACTTTCTTGTTCTCCTCCTACTCAATGACTCTCCCTTTTGGTTTCTTTTACTGATTCTCATCTTCCTCCTCTCAAAAAAGTATCCCAGTGTTCAGCTCCTAGAACAATTTTTTTTTTCCTTTCTACACTCACTCCCTAGTATTTTCATCTTGCCTTGTAGTTTTAAATAAGACCTATAAGGTAACAACTTCCAGATTTAAAATTCCAGCCTGGACCTCTCCCCTGAATGCCATGCCTATAAGTCCAGTTCCTATGGGACCTTTCCCCCACCCAACTATCTGATAGGCCTCTCAGACTTAGCATGTCCAGAGTCAAGCTATCTTTTTTTTTTTTTCCCCAGTGGCACCGCTTGTGGGTTGTGGAATCTTAGTTCACTGACCAGGGACTGAACCCAGGCCCTTGGCAGTGAAAGCATGGAATCCTAACCACTGGACCACCAGGGAATTCCCAAGCTGATATGTTGTTGTTCAGTCACTCAGTCGTGTCCAGCTTTTTGCGACCCTATGGACTGCAGCACACCAGGCTCCTCTGTCCTCCAGTATCTCCAGGAGTTTTCTCAAATTCATGTTCATCGAGCCGGTGATGTTATCTAACCATCTCATCCTCTGCCACCCCCTTCCCCTCTTGCCTTCAATCTTTCCTAGCATTAGGATCTTACCCAATGAGTGGCTCTTTGTATCAGGTGGCCAGAGTATTGGAGTTTCAGCATCAGTCCTTCCAATGAATATTGAGGGCTGATTTCCTTTAGGATTTACTGGTTTGATCTCAAGCTGATATCCTCATCCCCCAGGTTCTGCTCCTCCTTCTGTCATCTCAGTTCAGGAAATAGAAGCCTTATCCTTTCAGGAGATCAGATAAAATCCCTGTGATCATCCTTGATTCCACCATTTCTTTCACATCCCACCTCCAGTCCCTCAGCAAATCATAGCAGTTTTGTCTTCAAAATAAATGAGCAATAAGCCAATTCTCACCTATCTCCACTATCCTCCTCGGTGTTTAAGGTGGGAGAAGTAGGCAGGGGCTAGAATATTGAAAGAAAGGAGAGGTCTCTTGGCTGTAGCAAGAACATTTAAGTTTTACTCTAAATTATATGGGAGACCATTGGAAGCTTTTAAATATAATGAGATCTGCCTCTTAAAAAAAACTTCCCTAGGTACTGAGTGGGGAATGAATTGAGGGGGCAAAACTGGAAGCAGTGAGACCCGTTAGGTAGCTATTGAGATTTAGTGGCAGGATGATAATGGGGTGCATTACCTTCCTTACATGAAGAATCCCCCACCTCAATTCCCCAGGGAGGAGCCGGTCTCAGAGGCTGGAAGGCGGGCCAGGGTGTGGCTGAACCAGCTCACTCTGTGGGTGAACCCAGCAGAGGCGGTCTGTGTTTCAGCACCACTGGGTGGACAGCTCCTGCCCCATCTCAGAACTGGGAGCCTCGGGGTTCAGCCCTCTCCCAGTGCCCTATGTTGAGGCAGGTAGCTAGGGGAAGTGGCCCTGAACTGGGCTTAGGTGAACATCATTCCTTTGGAAACCTCCATTTGCTGCACTCTAAAATGGAGGTGATAACACTGTCACTCCATACCACAAGGCCGCTGCAAGGGCCAACGAGTCCACTACTCAAGGACTCTGGGCACCAGTGGATGGGGCTGCCTGGAGTGCCTGCACAGGCTTGGAGTTCATTTCCCTGACACTTGAGAATTTAAAATGAAGCTGAATCTTCCCTTGAGGGAAGGAGCTGTTGGAAACCTAATCTGGGGTGTTTCCCCGGGAAGTTCCTGGTCTCCTACACCACTGTGTCACATAGCTGCTGACAAAGCTCCAGATAACTAACTGCTGCTCTGAGAGTTGGACAATCAGTCTGAATTGTTTCAGGCACAGTGAAGATTTTCTCCCTCCAATAGCAGTTTCTCCAGGATGAAATGGCAAGAGTTAGGGATCCCATTCCTGCCCTTCCCCTTGCTGGGCTCTAATCAAATCTAGTTTCTCTCAATGTGTTTAAACTGGTTTGGTTTTCTTATTTGGAGATTGGCAGAATTCCTTTTCGTGTGCACGACTTGGGGTCAGCAGACCAAAGGGACCTTGCTGTGCTGACTCAGGCAATCACGAAGACACAGTCTTGCTGAATCAGGGAAGACAGGAGGGACTGAAAGATTTCCCTCTCTGAAATGAACTCTGGGTTTTGGGTCCCCACAGAGGAGCTATCTCTGAGCTTCCCTGAGGGATAAGGGAGCAGAGAGTCAGACTCTAGCCTTGGGTTTACTGGCAAACTACAGCGAGAGCCAACCTGGGCATCTGGAATGCCCCCACACTGCTAACCCTGCATCAGTCTGGCTCTTCAGTCTTGTTTGCCACTGCCCAGGTCCACACAGTCATCTGGCCACCCACTTTCCCCTTTCTCCTTCCCTTCCCTCCGGAGTGAGGCCCAGAAGTCCTCTAGGAGCCTCCCCACACTTTGAGAGGGCTCAGTCTTTAGGCCTACCAGTCTCCAAGAGGACCAGGGCTTAAGTGTCTCAACCTCAGAACCACCCTGCCCCCAGGAGAAAATGAGGTGGATATGGAAGTGCGGAGGTAGCTAGGAGTAGGTATCTTGGTGTGAAAAGGTGGCCAGACTGAGACCTCATTCAAACTCCATCTCCTTCTCTTTCTGCTCACTCACTATGTGACCTTGGGCAAGTCCCTTTTCATTTTACTGCTTTCAGCCTCAGTTTGCCCAACTGTGAAATGGGATGAATGTGGTTCCTCCCAGGGGGCTGCTATCAGGAGTCAATGAGATAAAGTAAGCCTTTTACCACAGCCCCAATGACTCATTAAAATGTGGGTGCCCTCCAGAAAGCAAAGTGCCTGAGGAGGATCTCAGAGTTAAGGGAGACTTCCCTCACCCCAACTAGTTAATTTCCTGGTATCTCTCTAGATCTCTGTGACCTCCATTGAGGACTAGGCAGACATGTTCACACTTATTGTACAGATGGGAAAAGTGAGGCCCTGGAGGTGACCTACTCTGTCTAGGATCCCACTCTGGCTCCTCTGACCAAGACTCAAGATGAAGGGAAATGTTCACCCTGAGCCAGAGTTACCTTAAGTGCCTCTCTTCACTTCCAGGGGCTCCAGAACCCCATTTCAGAAACTTCTAAAGGAACTTGGGAACGACTGCTCCTTCATCTTTAAATGAGGAGAAGACGACTCCTTAGATGAGATAAAAATGCAGCAATGCGTCCAGGATTTACAGACGCCCCAAAGGAACCCACATTTCCGCCCCCCTCCCCCGCCCCAAGGGGCTGATGTTTTGGCTCCAAAGGGTTTATAAATGGAAACGTGTGGCTTCACCACTCCAGCTCAAGTTCTCTTGGAATCCCTGAAAGAGCAGGAGCCAGGCTCCAGACGAGTCGGTGGAGGGGCGGGGCAAAAGGCATGTGCGAGGAGCCCCTAGGGCCGGCGAGGCCGCCCATACCTGCGCTAGAGTCGCTGGCTCTGACTCGTTCCTTAGGTCCCCTTGGGCGGGCAGGAAGCTGAGTAGAGGCATCCGAGACGGGTCCCCCGCTCCCACCCCTACTTCAGATTCCGGTGCCAGACCTCATTCTCAACCCTCAGGGCAGGAGATCTTGGGGTTGGAGAACCCTCCTGCGGTGGGGAGAGAAGATAACCATCTTAGGTCATTCGTTTCTCAGTGTCTGACTCCCGCATTTTCAAAGCCCAGACTCAAACTGGTTTTTAATTAGCCGAGATGATGGATTGTCAGCAGCTCTGATATTTTAAAATACCTTTGAAAACAACTATTACGCAAATAGACATGCATATATACATACCAGGACTCCCAAATTAGCTCTTCTCTCAGCTGCGGACCGCCACCGCAGGGTAGCGGCGGAGAAAACAGCGCGGCAGGAAGTGGAACACAGAGTGTCACGGTCAAGGCCAGATTGCACGTTGGCACCGCCAGGTGCCAAAGGCGCTCAGGTTTTACCTCTTCCCGGATCTGCCCAGGGGTGGCGTGAAGGGCTGGGGGAAGGATACGGTTTTCACTTCCAAAATGCCCGGAAGGAGGCCCTGGCACCCACGCCTCCCAGGCCACAAAGTCTCCCCGAGACTTTAAGCGAGAAGTACAGGGTGCCTACTCCGACCGAGCTGGGTGCTGAGGGCGCAGCGGTGAAGCACCAGCGCGAGTCACCACCAGCTGGGCTTCCCTGGCTTAGGCCGGTGTAGGACCCAAACCTGGGACCCTGGCACTCAAGAAATCTGGCCTCCACGTCAGAGTTATTTCCAAGTAAGGCGCCACACGGCTCTACCTGAGCCCCCAATTTCCCGGCTATCCGACAGCTGCTGCCCTGGCAGGTGCCCAGCCCACAGTGGTGCTCCGTCGAGCGTAATTCTTGCAGGAACCCGCCATGCTGCGGCGATTCGGGCTCCCCCTGCTGGCGCCCTAGGTAAAGACCTGAGCGCGCACTGGCGGCGAAAACTGGAAAGCTTTTTTTTTTTTTTTAAGCTAGGGGTTCCTCCAATCATTGTCTACCAACCCCGACCCCAGCCCCGCCTCCCGCCAAAGTTGCACACGAGAAGATTCCGGGAAGATCTTATGTTCCTACAACTTACCCTAAATGCAAACAAAATAAAGAATGCATTCGTCTAGCCAACAAATATGTTCTGAGCACTCTAAGATTAACCACCTTGAGTGGGTAGCTGTTTCTTTCTCCAGTGGGGTTTCCTAACCCAGGGATCGAACTATGTCTCTCGCATTGCGGGCGGACTCTTTACCAGCTGAGCCACCAGGAAAGCCCAAGAATCCTGGGAGCACTCTAAGATTAACCAGGCTGAGTGGGTAGCTGTTTCCTTCTCCAGGGGATCTTCCCAATCCAGGAATTGAACCGGGGTCTCCTGCATTGCAGGCAGATTTTCTATCTGCTGAGCTACCAGAGAAGGCAGATTGCTTACTAGCTGAGGTTAACCACCTTGGCTAACACTAATTGAGTGCTTACTGCATGCAAGACAATGTTGGGCTCTTCTACATGTGTTAGCTCATTAAACCCTCACAACAGTGGTAGCAGGATGGCACTATTATCTCCACTTTACAGTTGAAGACATTCAGGCTCCAAGACATGTGTCCAAGGTCATACATAGCTGGTAAATGGCTTTGAATTTAGGCTGTCCCCAGTGCCCAGGCCATCAGCAAACATTACATATGGGACACTGTGGTTTAAAAAAAAAAAAAAAAGACACTGGAATTGGCTTCAAAGCATCTTGGTCTCTAATTTCCCTGGGGAATTTCTCCTAGAAAGAGAAACAGATGAATGTTTCATCTAGAGAGAGATATAAGGGTTTTCTTGGTCACTTCCTGGGTATGCGTTTCCTTGTGGCACCAGAATAAGATGGTTTCCCCACATTTCAAAGAAGTAAAGTTTAAAAAAAAAATTTTTTTTTCGAAACATGTAGTTTACTAGCAGTTTTAAGATCCCCATTTATCCCTTCAAAATTGTACTTCCTTTCCAGAAGGGAAGAGAATGAGGCTTAATAAAATTCAGTAGCCCATTCCTCACTTCTAAGATGAGCCAAGAACCATGAAGGAAACTGACCTACCACTGCCTCAAAGTGGACCTGTCACACTCTTCCTGAGCCTCTCCTTTGTTCCTGGGGGCTGGCAACGGGCCCCGGTAAAATTATACTGTGCAGAGTTGAGTTAGAGAATGACTACCCACCATGGAGAGTGTCACAGTGAGAAAGCCACAAACCCAGATGGAAGTCCAAGACTGTTAGAGAGAGGCCTTGGATACCAGTGCCTCTATCATTTACCCAACACAGGGACTTAAAGGTGCCACAACTGTACCTTAGGCACATGACATAAAATGGGCCATTCCAGTCCCTGATATCGATATTCCAATGTGGAAACTAGAAACTCATTTCACTGCCTTCTACTCAGCCCCAGTGTCATGCCTATACCCTGCCCCAGGCCCAAAGATTGTGTGTGGTTGCCCCTTTTAAGTGGAATAGGAAACGCCAACCCATCCAGTATTCTTGTCTGGAGAAGTCCATGGACAGAGAGAGCCTGGTGTGCTACAGTCCGTGGGGTCACATGGTCAGACAAGATTGACCAACTGAGCATGAACACATACACTCCCCTTTTAAGACTCTAAGGTTTTTTATTTATTTTTTTATTTTGTTTTTGGCTCTGCTGGATGTTTGTTGTTTGTTTGTTTGTTTGTTTGTTTTGGCTGCACACAGGCTTTCTCTAGTTGTGGTGAGTGGGGGCTACTCTCCAGTTTCGGTGTGAGGACTTCTCATTGCAGTGGCTTCTCTTGTTTCAGAGCATGGGCTCTAGGACTCATGGGCTTCAGTAGCTGTGCTCCTGGGCTCCAGAGTGCAGGCTCAGTAGCCATGGTGCACCGGTTTAGCTGCCCCTCAGCACGTGGGATCTTCCTGGACCAGGGATCTACCTGGTGTCCCCTGCATTGGCAGGCAGATTCTTAACCACTGGACCATCAGGGAAGTCCAAGACTCCTTCTTAAGTTTTTTTGAAGACAGGTTTGTATGTTACTCATCACTGTACTCTGAGCTCTGAGCACAGGATCTGACACAGAAGTACAGGTGGGGCTGAACTATTAACAAACAAATTCCCCCAAAGCATCCCTGACTGGTGATCATCTTGTCCCTATTTGAATCCTCCCAGAAATGGGGCACTCATTACTTCTCCATGGGAGTGCTTCCCCTGTGAGTCAGTTGGTAGGTTGGGTTCTTCCTTTTGTAGCTTCCTAGATCTAGTATCACCCACTGGGCTTTTCCCGAGACCTTTGAAAAGCTACTGATTGTATTGAAGCCCAGTTGGAAGGGGAAAACTGGAAAAGGGAGATTTCTTTTTCCATGGGGAAACCCACCTGAGCCCCAGAGGAGAATCCAGCCCATGCAGAAGTTGAATTCACACACAAGGGGTAGTTTGTTGGGGCTTACTCTTGAAACTCTCCTGCATGTCTGGTCACGAGTGTCTGGGAGAGGCTGGCCTGGCAACGCTAAAATGACACCATGATGGTATTTCAGATCCAGAGTGTTTCCCTGTATTTTCACATCAGTGTGAGCTAAAGGAAGTGCATATGTCCACACATGTGTGTGCATGACAGTCTCAGTATCTGAACACAGAGATTCATTCTTGGATTTCCATCTAGGCTAGGCAGGATCCAAGAACATGACCAGGAACAAGCCTATATTCTGGGGAGGGAAGGGGTGTGGCATCACCACAGTGTGCACAAGCTGGTTAATGCCCTAGAGCCAGAGAAAAAAT
The DNA here is from genome assembly GCF_029378745.1 of Bos indicus. Lineage (NCBI taxonomy): Eukaryota > Metazoa > Chordata > Mammalia > Artiodactyla > Bovidae > Bos > Bos indicus. The sequence goes on along the minus strand of NC_091780.1, from coordinate 21,167,454 downwards.
GGGGTCCGGAAAACTCTAGGGGTATATACGCACGTATGTATGAGTGTATAAGGGGCTTCCCTGGTGGCTTAGCAGTAAAGAATCTGCCTGTCAAAGAGACAGGGGTTTGATCCCTAGGTTGGGAAGATCCCTTGCAGAAGGGAATGGCAACCCACTCCAGTATTCTTGCCTGGGAAATCCCATGGACAGAGGAGACTGGTGGGCTACAGTCCATGGGGTCACAAAGAGTCAGATACGACTTAGTGACTAAACAGCAGCATGAGTGTATAAGAGTGTGTGTGTGTGTGTGTTCACAAACAAACCCATCTGGGTGGATAGTGTGAATGCGTAAAGACAAAGACAAATTGGTGCTATGTCTGGGTGACAGTGCATGTGGTATGTGTGTATATTTACAAGCATTTCTAACCTGGTTTTATGACAATTGTCATTCTGTAGCTGAGCGTGTATGTATGCATGTATGAATGTGTGTATATGTGTTTATAATGTAATCCCAAGACTATATATGAATGACTAGGGGTGTTTGTGTATTTAGATGCAAAACCATATTTCAGTCAGGGTCTGGATGATTCTGTATGTGTGTGTGTTTTTCCTGCACACCCCTGCGTGTTCCATATTCCCCAGCCTCACGGACATATGTGGATGTTCTGACTACAGAGGCTGAGCCCAGGCAGGCCCCCAGGTGGGCTGAGCATGTAGGAGAGTAAGTGTGGGTGACTGCTGTTTATGGGCAACCTCACAGAGGCTTTGTCTGATGCCCACTCCCCATGGCCCCTAAATTCCTCACCCTGGCAGGACATAGGCTGTCCTTCCTTCCAGACCGTCTTCCCCCAAGGAGTCCCTTTAACTCGTAGCCCTTTCCTGGCCAGGAGGCTGAGAGTTGAGGGATATTCATCTCCGGGCGGGTTTTTGTTCCGTCTCATGAAAGGCCTCAATGGCTGGGAATACCATTCTAATTACAGGGAAGCCCAGCTTATGTGGGGGACACAAAGGGCTGTGGTCTCATAGCAGCTCCTTCCATCCGTCAAATAAGGCTGTCTAATGACGGGGTGAGAGCTGTGAATGCCTAAAACAAACTCGAAAAGGAGGGAAAATAAAGCCGCCGGGGGCTTAAAATATATTAAATTACCCTGATTAGGAGTCGTGGCTTTGCAGGAGCTGGTTGGAGAGGCTTGGGTCCTGCTATTCACTTGGGGGGGGGGAGGGGTCAGTAGGTCGGGAGGGGTTCACAGAGCCCGGCCCATTCTCATGCTAACACCAGGGTCGCGCTGCAGGCTTAGTGGGCTGGAAAATAGAAATGAATTTGCCATAATCCTCCTCCTCCTCCTCCTCCCAAGCCCAGGAGAAGGGTTGCTTAATTGCAGCCCCTTAGAGCGTGCTGGGCACTGGGGCAAGGCCACACCCTGGAGCCTGGACCCCTCAGCCTTCTCACCCCTCACTCATTTTTCCTATAGGGCAGGTTCAGGGCCTCAAAGCAGATTCCAAAGCATTGGCGGAGGGTGGGGGGCGTGTAGTGGGCAGTGTGCATGTACATGAGTGTGCACACACATTCACCCTCCCTCCTTTCGAGGGTGCCAATATTCACAGTCACCCCTTTCCACTTATTCATGCCATGCACAAACACAAATACCCCTCCACTCCTCCAAACACACCCCTTCACACACACTTCTGTAGACACAAATGCAACTCCACACAATCAACAGACACCTGTACCCCTTCCTGGGTGAACACATACAGGCCCTGCCATATCTTCCCAGGCACCCATTGCATGTACACACACTCCTCCTTCGTGTGTGTCTCCATGTGTGTCATGGACACACAGGCTGCTTCCCAGACACCAACATATCCCTCTAGACACGTCCCCTCAAACCACTGACTCAGTACAATTTCAATGCTTACAGCAGAGGAAACTGAGGCTTAGAACACAGCCAAGGGACAGTGCCACTGGCGTCAACCTGACTGCTGCAGGCCCTCGGACTGGTCTCTTTCCCACCTGGACATCAGTTTCCTACTATTAAAAGGCGGAGCTTGGACTAAATGTTCTAGAAAATTCCAGCCAGGGGTACATGTGCCTGCAGATTGTGTGGTGTAGTGTTTGTATCTACAGAAGTGTGTGCGAAGAGGTGTCTTTGGAGGAGCGAAGAGGTGTCTTTGGAGGAGCGAAGGGGTGTCTTTGGAGGAATGGAGGGGTATTTTTGTCTGTGCATGGCATGTATAAGTGGAAAGGGGTGACTGTGAAAAATCACCCTTTGGCTAGGAGGGGTCAAGGGTTAGGGGTTACTCCTCCCGCGCCGTCCCTGTCTCTGTATTCAGGTATGCTCTCCACAGTACACTCCACAGTGCACACAGTCACGATTTTCTCGTTTTTGCAGGGTTACAGACTGGAGGGCGGGCCTGGGAGTCCAGTGGCCTGCATCCGCGCACGTCCCGCTGCAGGTGGCGCTGCCGTCCCGCTCACCCCACCCACCTTCAGCCGCCCCTATCTGTGGCTCCATTCGTGCGACTTGGCGGGTTTAGGACGCCACAGAGCCCCGCAGTGTGGCGCGCGGAACCCAGAAGAGATATCCAACCCCGCGCTTCCTCTGCCCGGGACGCCCTCTGCCGGCGGATCTCGAACAGACTCGCCCGGAGGAGGCCGGACGAATACACTTGACCCTCGGGCCTGACTCGAAGAGTCAGCGCCGCGAAATCCACTGGTCCCCATACTGCGCTCTGCTGAGAAAAGCTAGGGAAGAGCCGGCCAGACTGGAACGGAGATTGCGAAAGTAAACTCCGCAGAGGGAGCGTGGGAACCACAAGGCCTCGCCGCCCCCTTCCCTCTCGCGATCTCTAAGAACATAACCTATATTCATTCTTGCCTAGAGAATTCCGTAGACAGAGGAGCCTGGAGGGCTACAGCCCATAGGGTCACACACACACACACACACACACTTCTTTCAGCGGCGCGCAGTGAGCCCCCGGGAATGAATGAGCGGAGGGGGCTTACTGTCAGGGGCCAGTGGCCAGGGTGGGCGGCCAGGGGCCCGCCGCCAGCTGCTGGCGAACCTGAACCAATCGGCCTCAGAGTTTCCATCTGAGCCATGGGCGAAGGATGGCTCTGGGCAGCCGAAGAAGCCAGGAAGAAGCCCCAGAACGGAAATAAACTTCCTTCCAGCCACCCCATGCAGAAAAGACGGGGACCGCCGAAGCCTCAGAACCCTCACCCCCCTACCCTCGGGGGTCAGCCGAAGCCGCTGTCGCCCCTCCTCCCTGGAGGGCAGCGCTAAGACTAGTTGCTGACAATAGGGGCACGACCCCCACCCCGAAAGCAGTGGGGGCAGAAAGTGCAAGTGAGATCTTCCGGGCTTGGACACCCAGGCGTGCGGCGCGGTGGGCGGGCATCACTGGGGATCCAAAGAGGCTCGGGTTTAAGGTAGAGGCGGGATTGATTCACTGAACCGAGAAGTTTCAGAAAAGCACACGGAACAGGAATGGCAGATCCCTCCCCATCTCCTCTAAGAGGTCCATGGTAACTGCAGCGTGAAATTTTCAGGGGCCACCAGTACCTCCGAGGTAGAATTAACACGCAAGGGTCTACTAAGCCTAGTTTTGAGGTCAAATAACAGGTTTCGCCTGGCCTCTGCACTCCCTTCCCGCGGGAGTATTTGCACTGCTCCCTCAAATCTGGTTCCGCAGAGTTCTGTTTTGGGGATTTATCTAGGCCGAACTTTCGGGCCTGGAAGCCCCGTGCACTCTTATCTTGGGGACAGAGAAACTCCCCCGGGGCCACTCTTCAAGAAGAGCCCAAATGAAATGCGGGGAGGAGTTGGAGACGCGGAGGACAAACCACGCTGCGTGGAGCGGACCTGGCTCAGGACCTTTGCTGCGGCCAAAGTCTCCAGCGGAGGGCCCCGCCTGGGATTGTAGCTTTTCCCAAACGACTGTCCAGGCCTCGGGCCTGGCTGCACCTTTGGGTTAGGGAACTAGCTCGGGACCCGCGGGGCCCTGATCCGGTTCAACTCCGCTCCTCCTAGGTCTCCTGGGGAGGCTGGATCGGAGCCCCGAGGGACAGCAGGTATGGAACCAAGGGCGTGGCTGAGAAGGCTGAAAATGGGGGAGCCGACTGGAGAGGATTGAGCCCTTATTGCCCCCAAATCAGGCTTCAGCCGCGCCTCGGTGATCAGTCCCGGTATTTGGGGAAGCGTTCCTCCCGCCCCCCACCTGCCCCTCACTCTCCAGGCACAGTCAGCCGCCCGGAAATCCGTAGGTTCCTGTGGAAGCGCACACAGCGACTCCATACAGTTTATTCAAAGCAAATTTATGGGAGCAACGAATTCGAATTCCAGAATTTTCTCCACATAAAATAAAACTTAAAGAGGCGACACTCAACCTCTAGACCGTGAGGTGGGGTAGCCTCTTGCCGGCGGAGAAGGTATTTGTTGGATGCCCTGTGGGGCAAGAGGGAACCCCTTCCACCCCGCCCTCCTGGAGGCGCCCCCTCGGCCCGCGGCCTGTTGCCCCAGTTCACAGGGCGAAGAAGGCGCCCGCCAGACTCCGCGGCCACAAAAGGAGCCGCAGCGGGCTGGAGGCGGCCCAAAAGCGGCGGCGCAGAAATGCCTGGGTTCTCCCAACACAGGAGCCACCCGAGGCCAATGTATAGCCAGAAACTGGAGACAAGGGACTTTCGAGCCGTCCCTAGTTTAGAGCATTTCTCCCGAAGTCGCCCTCATCGTTCCCTTGTCTGCCCTGACGCCAAAGGCTCACCCCATCAGTTACCTCCTTTTATCACAAAGAGATGCGGGAATCTTGTTTTTTTTTTTTTCTAGAATATTCCAAAAATGAGCGGCTGTATTTGGGTGAATTCCAGTGGGACCGAGCTTACGTCCTTCGGCGTGATGGCGCTGCCAGAGCTCGGGTAGGATCTCCGTGGGCCCGGCGCGGGCACTGGGAGGGGCTAGGGACTCAGGGCCACTGGCGTTTCTGGGGAGAAGCGCAAGCCAGAGTTACCGCAGCTCGTACCACCGAAGCCTCTGGTTCTCGTGCTCAGACCCTGCGTTATCCACTGTCTTTAGAGGAGAACCCAGTCCCCACCGCAGGTCTGCCCCAAGCCGAGATGGTCACACCTGTCAGCAGTATAGCAAGACCCTAAGTGTTCTACCCAGTCGTTGGCAAGAGACTGGAGCCTGGATTTGCAGTGGCTGCCTGCGTTCAGTGTAAAGGGAACGGGCTACGAAACCCCAATAAACTGCGGTTTTCTAAATATCCCGGGTTCCTAAACCCCGTGTATCAACCACCAGAAGCCATGCAACGGCTAGGCGGCAGAACGGGGCTCTCGGCAGTGGCTCTGGGCTTCTATTTGTAAAACAATAAAATCCAGAGAGCCGAATGAAGACAAAGCCATTTTTAAACGTTCCATTGGTGAAATCTCCACACTTAGCAAACACTTTCATTTTCAGAGCTGTCTGTTGCCGCACACAGGTCCAGAAAATCGATTGTGTTTCCTGGTGAATTCCACCCAGGGAACAGAGTCCTGGGAACGCAAGCGGGTGTACAAATGTTAGAAGGAATGGATGAGAGGCTAACAAGTGAGCCCCCAGGACCAAACGCCTTTATAAACTCACTGGTGTGACTTTGCTGGCATCTACATTTTTTTTTTTTTTTTTTTTGCCTATTTACGCTGCTTCTATACCCTCCGTGGAGCTGTCATGGTTGTACGGGCCTAGCCAGCCTCCCTTTTTCTCCCTTTGCTAGGCAGAAACCTCAGTCGCTTCTGCCAGAAGCTACCATTCGGCCCAGCGGGGCCAGAAAAGGTCCCCTTTCCTTGTACCGTGCAGATCCTTACATCCTGTGTCCTGCGTGCTCACGCCTTAACAGTCAGACACGGGTATGGGACCCTCCTGGAGAGAGGGGAGCAGAAGATAAGACGTGCAGGGGCCCCAGCCAAGGTTGACAGGCACCACGGACACCTCGGGCCAGCGTTTCCAATATATGGCCCCACGTTTGGGAACTCCTGGGTTTTGTGCAAGTGCGTCCACAGGACCCGGTAGCCAGAACACAGGACTAGCCTTTCCGAAGACCGGGCGTTCTGCGGGCTGACTCCTGTCAATAGGAGAGAGGTGGGTTATTGACCTAGCGGCCTCCTCCTCTCCATCTATTGTCGCAGCTCAATCACGCACTTACCGGAAGAAAAGCGAGTTTATCTTAGCCTGGAGGAGTCTCGTGTTGCGAGTGTGTGTGTGTGTGTGTGTGTATCTAAAGGGTGGGGGAAGTTCTGCAGCCACGACTGTGCAGATGGGTTGAAGATAGACACTTTCAGAAAAGGGCCAATTTCCCCTTCACAATGAGCGCTAAGTACCTGATAAATGGGGCTGGTGTTTATTCATGAGCAGGTACTTTGGAGATGGCGATTAGAACAGCCGCCCTCGCCGCCTCGCCAAGGTACTTAAGGCCGGGCAGGTGCAACGCTGCGCGCGCCCGGAGCGCACAAAGCCCGCGGCCGCAAAGGCGTGGGGAGGGGCGTGAATGAGGGCCGCGCCGGGCCCCGAGGGCGCGCGGCGCGCAGGCACCTTAGCCCTTTGTTCCCCGTCCGAAGCCAAGGCCACTTCACCAAGGGGCGTCCCGGGAAAACCTCCCCTCTCATTACCAAGAATTCCCCTTCGTCCCTCCTCCCGTAGCCCAGCCGGGCAGCTCTCGGTCTGGCGGACACAGGGACTCAGCGTGAGACCAGACTGGGCATTTGTGTAAACGCTGCCTGTAAGCTGGCTATTAGCTAACCAGCTAAGTAACTCAACAACTAGGAAAGCCACAGAACCCGGGCCTGGGAACAGCGCAGGCACGCGGCTCGAGCCGCCCCCGCCGCCGAGGCGCCACCTCTGGCCGTGCGGGTAACCTCGGGCTTTCAGGTTTTGTTTCAACTCCAAGGGGAGAAAATTGGGGTCTGTCTCTTTCCACAGCTTCCTGGCGCCAAGGTCGTGGGACAGACCGGATCTCGGCCTTGGAGTGGCTCTGGAATCCCTAAGAACCTCCAGCTTTTGCCCACGATCGGCGTCTCGGAGCGCGAGGAGGGCGCAGCTGGTGCGCGGGCCTTGGGGGACTGAGAGTCGGGTCCCCAGCCTGCTTGGACGTGAGCGGCCGAGTATCTCCCTTGGAGTCCCATAGAGTAACCTGTGTCTCTCACCCCCCTGGGGCCTTACCCCCATCCCAGGCAGCTAGGGTGCTTCGTATTGGCCATGTCCAGGGGTCTGGGGCACTCAGACAGTGGAGGGGACACTGTTGGCCTGTTGGCCTGATATCCTCAGGCTGTCTGGTTGCCTGTTTTTTTTTTTTTTTTTTTTTTTTAAATAACTGTTTTGAAAACAGATTTCTCTCCAGTTCGGAGAATCAGAGAGGAGAAATCTATTTCAAGCAAGTTGGATTCCTGGTGGGGAGAAAAATTCTTTTGACCGTAAATAACAGGCAGGGACCTGACCTGACCCATCACAAGGCAGTTTTTTTCATTTTCTACCATAAATAAGAATGAGGCGGCTCTGCCACTCGATGCAAATTGACCAGGCGATTGTAGACATTAATGTTCATTATAGATATTTCTTGGAACCTTGGGCTTAGAATAAATTGCAGATATAAGAATCCCAATTCCCCAGAAAATCCGCCATCTGGGATGTGAGTGCAAACCAAAAGTGGTAACCCAGAGGTGAGGCGGGGAGGCAGGTGGGGGCCAGTCCAGCACCCATGGACCCGATTGTGCCACCATCAGCCAGTCTGCAGCCCAGTGAGACCCAGAGCCAGCCCGACGGGCAGCCACGGTTAGCTTAAAGGCATCACTAGAGAAGGAATGGATAAAGATGGTTGGATAGCATCACTGACTCGATGGACATGAGTTTGAGCAACCTCCAGGAGATGGTGAAGGATAGTGAAGCCTGGTATGCTGCAGTCCATGGGGTTGTAAAGAGTCAGACACGACTCAGCGACTGAACAACAGAGAAGCAAAGCTTCCCCTTGTGTCTCCTGCTAGGAACTGAGTTTGGATTCCAGGGAGCAGTGTTCTCCAGGGTTACAGCCTGCGTCACCTGCTCTAAGGGGATTGCGGGCCGCTAGCCTCGGAGAGCCTGAGACATTTAGATGCGGCCCCCTCCTTGGAGTGTCGAAATGATTCCAAGGCCATGCAAGTAGCCTCTGCCCGGCAGCCTGGAGTAAGAGGGAAGGGGCAGTTGAGGAGCTCGGGACAGAGCCTTGCCACTCCCTACGCGCCCGAAAGACATGGAGTGGATACTGCAGGGCCCTGGAGGCGAACCTGAGACAGATGTAGTGCGGCTCAGCCTCCTCTGTTGTTACCGTAAAACACTGCTGGCCCTGGCGTGGGGCCCCAAATTTAGGCAGGAGTGAAAGATTGGAACGAGTGCAGGCGGTGGTGGAGACTACAGATGACGCATCGCAAGGCAGTTTTTATATTTCTATTTCCAAGACCTTTAACGCGCACCCAAAAGATGCAGGTGTGACCAGGAGGAGGGCCAGCAATGCTAACGCCCACGATTGACTTTCTTAGCATTACAGATTTAGAACATATCAGAAAAATAGAATGAATAGACTTCCTGGAGAAGTAGATAAGCCCGGATGTAATCTTTGGCCCTCCTCAGGTTGGCTTCCCCCAGCTGAAAGTTTGTTTTTCTAAGGAAGCTTTTTGGGCAAATGCAGTTTGTGCTCATGTGGGCATGGGGCATCTCGCTCTTGCAAAGCCCCACTAGGCAGTCTAGTGAATTAGGCCATGAGGCCTGCTAAGCTGGAGCCCTGGGCAGAGTCCCTCAGTAGGGTGCCCCCTAAGTCCGACCTTAGACCCGCCAGTGCCAGAACCCTTTTACCAGGAAGAGCTTTATCAAGTTTTGGAATAAGTTAGGGCAGGAGTCTCCTATGGGTTTTTTTTTACTACAGCTGTTTCATCAAAAATGACTCATACATTGATCAGTTGATGATTGCTCCTGGAAAAGCTGGGAATATCTCAGTAACCTAGCATCCTGCCCATCACTCTCCCAGTGACTGATGTAGAGTGCACACTGCTGAATGCCAAGTTCTGACCAGAAGGCTTCAGACTAGAGCTCAAACTCCTTGACCTGCTGGTCTTGGTATGTGTTGGCTCTTCCTGGGGTCTACCTCACACACCAGCTTCCTCCTCACAGCACCAAGGCTCACCATGGATGGAGTCGGACAAGGTAGCACTCAAGATGGAGCCTGTTATGGGAGAACCCGAGGAAACCCACCTCTTCCTGATCATCTCACATCTTCCCTCTGGGTTTGTGATGAAAGAGATGAGGGTCAGGTTTCTCTGACCCTGAAGAGTCTGCAGTAAAGGAAGCAGCCCTTCAGCCCAACACCTTGACATTCAGGACCTGTGAGGTAGTGAGTGGGCTGAGACTACAGTCTGATGTCTGCTTTGACAGTGACCTTGGGGAAAGACCCTCCCCATCTTCAGTTTCCTCACCTGCCAAGGGAGGAGGGTTTTCAAAGAAGAGCCTTAACATCTCTAATCTGAGGCTCAAATAAGTGTGAGAGAGGGCTGCACTGGGAACTCCTGCAGACTTCTGAGGATGCTTGGTGTCCTCCCAAGGGAGTGAACATTTCTTTCTGAAACCTGGTCCTTTGATAAACAGTGTGATAGTGGAGTTAGTGGAGCCAAGTTGCCTGGGTTCAAATCTGACCCAGATCTGCCATTTACTAGCTTTGTGGTCTTGGGCCACTTTATTCTCTGGGCCTCAGTTGCCTCATCTCTGAAACAGAGATTGATAATAATTAAGGGTAACTGGGCTAATCTTCATATATACATGTAATGCCCCTAGAAGCATGCTGGCATGGGCAAGCTGTTAAAATGATCTTCCCAGACCCTGGATGCAGTGTCACCCCTTCCCATCCCTCTTAGTCTCCCCCACTGATGATCACCGTTTCTGTCCCTGCATCACTGCCAGGATCACAGCTCTGCCTGGGTCTGGGGAGTCTGGGAATGGGATGCAGGAGGGCAGGACTCCTGTGTATTGCCCATCTGATGAGTACATTGCCCATTTGATGAGTACATTGCCAAGGAATCTCTGCCTCAATCCTTTACTTATTTTCTGAGATGGAAGGAAGTTGAGTCATCTCTCTCTCCCCTTCTCTCTCCTCAATTCCACCCATAGGCAGAAATAGCTGTGTGAAAACACATGCCCTTGGCTCTGAAGGGTGAGCAAGTAATGGAGGCCCAGTTGATCTATCTCCACTACAAGGGATCCTGCTCAGAGGTGAGTCAGGGTGTACTGCACAAAACAATTGACATTTTCTTCCCCTTTCAACACAACAGGGAAGCTCCAAGAATACTGGGTGGGTGGCCATTCCCTTCTCCAGGGGATCTTCCCAACACAGGGATCAAACCTGGGTCTCCCACATTGCAGGCAGATTCTTTACTGTCCGAGCCACCAGGAATAGATGTATGTGTACTCGGTCGTGTCCAACTCTTTGTGACCCCATGGACTGTAACCTGTCAGGCTCCTCTGTCCATGGGATTTTCCAGGCAAGAATACGGGAGTGGGTTGCCATTTCCTTCTCCAGAGGATCTTCAAAACCCAGGGATCTAATCTGAATCTCTTGCAACTCCCGCATTAGCAGGCAGGTTCTTTACCAGTTGAGCCACCAGGGCAGCCCTGAGCCACGGGGAAAGCCCTCTCTAAATACACACATACACGACTGTCAGCTCCCCAAGAGCAGGGGTTATTCTGTTCTGTTTGCTGTTGTAGCTCCAGTACCTAAAGTGATGCCTGCCCACAGAACAAGCACTCACTAAATAACTATTTAATTAGTGAAAGTAAGAAGTGTCCCCACTGATCAGATCAACTTCTGTAGCAGGGTCCAGTGTTCATTTATTTTCCTCATCAAGAGGCAATGGCCAGATTTTAAAATAAGAAAGAAAAAAAAGAGAACTCTTCATCTCAGATTTCTCTTCTTAGTCATCTTCTGGCTCAGCCTCTAATTCTCTTGATTATCTACAAAGTCCTTCTTTGAACATCCCCCCAACACACAAACATCCCTGTAAGGAGTTAGACTCCAGGAGGGACAAGAGTTTAAGGGTCTGTGTTTAATTCATCACCTTCAAAGACACTAGGGATCCGTGTGCCCTCCTGGGGGTCTGGGTTATCTTGTACAGAATGGAGCAGCTGTCCTACCAGAATCCAGACACCTCCTTAGATGCCTGGTTGAAGCATGTGCTACTGCTAAGTCACTTCAGTCGTGTCCGACTCTGTGCGACCCCATAGATGGCAGCCCACCAGGCTCCCCCATCCCTCGGATTCTCCAGGCAAGAACACTGGAGTGGGTTGCCATTTCCTTCTCCAATGCAGGAAAGTGAAAAGTGAAAGGGAAGTCGCTCAGTCGTGTCCGACCCTCAGCGACCCCATGGACTGCAGCCTTTCAGGCTCCTCCATCCATGGGATTTTTCCAGGCAAGAGTACTGGAGTGGGGTGCCATTGCCTTCTCCGTGAAGCATGTGGAGACCAACTAGTATCAGTGTTTTATTTTCTGAGGGGAGGGAATGTTCCTTTTTGATAATGCAAAGTGACAGTAACATCATTGTCATTAAAGAAGACTGCTGTTAAAACAATAATGGCTTTCCCTCTTGGAAACATTTACTATGTCTCAGGCACTGGAACAAACACAACATCTTATTTTATCCTTACAAGCCCCTGAGATTGATTTACAAGCCCATTTTACAGATGAGGTAATGGAGAGCTGGCGAAACTCATAGTTTGTAAGGGAGAGAGCCAGGGTTTGAACACAAGATTCCAAAGGTTGAGCTGTTCACCCTCACCTTCTCTACCTTCTTTCTCTGATAAGGAAAGCAAGAGTGTCCATGTGAAAGGTGATTTGGGAGGCATTTGCAGTGACTAGCTCAGAAACAAAGCTCAAATGCTGGTAATCAAACACAGTGAATTTGAAACTAACAGAACATTGTAAGTCAACTATACTCCAACAAAATTATTTCAAAGAAATAAAATAAAACAGCTTGCCCAAATTCAAAGCCCACCTGAACCGCTTTCTGCTGTGACACTGCAGACAGTTTACTTAACCCCTTCACATCCCAGTTTTCTCTTCTGTAAAAGGCGGGTAATAACAAGACCCTGTCTCCTTTAGTTGGAAGGGCTGAGTTCATATATATAAATTATAAATTATTTTCTCAGCCTATATCAGAGTAGTATTTATATTGCCTTCTTCGAACTGCTGCCTTAAAGTTCCTCATTCTACCCCTCCATGAATTGGACATCTTGGCTATTGGGACAAAAAAAAAAAAAAAAAAAAAGCAGTTTATCCAAGATGTCACGATAACCCAGAGAGAATCAGATTAGACTCAGACCAGAAGTTCTCACGAGGAAGAGGAAGGGTCTAGAGCAGACTTTGCAGAAGGTTTTGAAGGAAAAAAAACGCTTCCTTTTCCCTTTTTAAAAAGATGTAAACATCTTCCCAGGCTCCTCTGACATCAGCTTGTCAGTGATGAATCATCGGGAGCAAAAAGACACGCACTAGGTAGGTCACAGTCTCCATTTTTAGTCAACTTCTTGGTGGCCCGGCTGAAGCCTTGCAGGAGGGCCCATGATCTTATGCAGCTCAGGAAACCTCAGCCCCTCCAAGTCTTCAGAGGACTGGGTTAAATGGAGAGGGAAAGACTAACAGAGACTGAAGGCCTCCCTTCTGGTATTTCTTTTTAAAATCTTAAAGAAATTTGCACAGGGTTTTTTTCCTTTCTTTTTAACAGAGTACATGGACCCAGCATTTTCCTGTTAATGCCTGTTTGTGAATGAGATCTTGTAAGTAATAGAACAGAGGGAAGCAGTCCCTGGGAGATCTCTCAGTTTGAACCAGTGTTTATTTAAAACAACAGCAGCAAAAACCCCTCAATCCTCAATGGTTCCTAAATTTATATGTACTTGATTCTTTTTTTTTTTTTTTATGAATCCATCCAGAAACCATTTCATTTATCATGTACCAAGCCCTTGGCAGTGCAACTGAAGATGTTAAGAGAAGCAGAGATGTGGAGGAAATCCAGGCAGATCTCCTGGAGGAGGAGACACTTGCTAAAGTTTGGCCAAGTGAAAAATGGAAGGAGTGTATTCTTAGAGGGAGAAACTTCATCATGACTAGAATTCCAGCAGTAAGAAATCTGGGAACTATACAGAGAAGCAGGAAAGGAACGCAGAAGGGAACAGTGTGAATTGAGGGAAAAGCCCATCTCCCCCTTTTTATCTTGCTGCTTCTAACTGGCTATGAATTTAGAAACCAGATAACATGGATGTTAGGATTGTGTGTAAAACATCAGTATATAAACAACCTCAGAGTGAATATCTGACAATGAAAGGCAGGAATGGGAGGGAGGCAAGGTTTGGGCCACTGGTACCAGCTAACACCTGTCCCTGCACAGAATCCAGTAACCGGCCACAGTGGGAACAGCCAGAAGTCCTAAGCCATAAAAAGGGAGGATATCTTACGGGCCCCTGCACCGCCACTAAATCACAGCCCACTCCCACCCCACCCACCACCCTTTAGCCCAGGACCTTAATTTAGGTGCTGGAGATGTGGGGGGAGGGAATGTCCATAGTTGATTCTCCCTAGAGCCGAGCCACACTCGCGCCCCTGCAGTTCTCCAGAAGGAGCCTCAGGGCCTGGGGAACTAGATTCTAACTGCGGCCCCTCCTGCAGAATCTGAGAGAAGGCGAGAAAGAGCAAGATCCGGAACTAGCGCGCAGAAGCGGAGACCAAGGAGGCTAAGCCGACCAGAGATGGATGAACTAGACGCCCCTGGGAAAGGCCGGCGACTTCACCGGATAGACACGGGGCACCCTTGCCCTCTGTGCCTCCCGCCCCAGGCCCGGGACCCTTCAGAGCCCTGGAGAGGCAGCGCCCACCCCGCCCCCAGACCCGGCGGGGGTCCCTCCCAGCCTCCCATTCTCCTTGCAACACACCGCCCTCCGCCCTGTTTCTCTGGGTCGCAGAGTGCGGGGCTGGGGGGCGGGGCAGAAGGGGTGCGGCGAACCCCGCCAGGGCTTCTTACCTAAGCGCGAGCATCCGTCCGACCGAGCTCGGTCTGCTGCTGGGACTGCGGGGCTGGGGAGGCTCCCACGGACTCGGATCGCGCCTCCCCCCACCGCGCCCCGAGCCCCCAGACCCTTCGGTGGCCCCGAGCTGGGGCGCCGGGACCAGGGGACAGGCGCCGCGCGGGCGGGAGGAGGCGGCTCCTGCGGGGCTCGGCGGGGCGGGGCGGGGGCGTCTGCTGGGCCCCGCCCGGAGGGGACTTGGGAGCTATTCTCTCTGGAAGGACAAAGGCGGCCGGGGAAGGCTTGGCGCCCCCCAACCCCCATCCCCGGGGCCTGGCCCTGAACTTGAACTTGTACTTGACACTTTGTCCGGAAGGTGGCGAGGGAACCCATCTGAGCTAGGACGGGGGGCTAGTCCGTCCACCTCTCCTCCTGGGGAGGGAGCGAACCCGGCCTCTTCGGCGCCGGGAGGGAGCCCCTGCCTCCCCAGGTGCCCTCAGGGCCCGGTGCGCCCCCAAGCGGCCTTGGGCTCGAGGGTCGTGGGGTTCCTGCCCTCCCCCTCGGAGAATCGGGGTGCGAACCAAGCCGTGGGTCTCCCGCCCGCAGGAGTAGGCGCGGACCCTGCGCCCCCGCCCTCCACCCTACCCTACCCCACCCCACCCGGAGCCCGGCCCGCAGCCGGAGCCGCGCGGGGCCTGCCGGATTCCCTGCACGTCGCGTCGGCGGCCGCTATTCAGCCGCTAATTGAACGTTAATGGCAGGTGCGGATGAGGTCACCGGAGCTGGCTTTTCTCACACATTTTTCATGCAAATTCGCGAAACTCTAAACAAATTTAAATAAAAAGCTCTTTGTGCCTCGCGCCCCTCAGTCTTCTCCCTCCCGCCCGGGGTCCTGGCTCCTCCCGGGGCCCTGGGGCCCCGAGCCTGCTGCCCGGCGGAGCGCGGCACGCGGGGGGGACCTGGGCGCCCAGGGGCAGCGCCGCCTGCCGGACGGCCAGGCCCACCCCGCCGCGCCGCCGGCGGCCCTGACCGCAGCCCCCTGGGCGCGGTGGAGCGGGGATGAGAGACGTTTCACTGGGGTTGCCTGGCAGGGGAGGCTGGTAGGGCGCCAGGCACTTAGGGAGGCCGCGTGGGCAGGGGTTTGAATGCTTGGCATCTGGGCAGGTGTGCCTGTGCCGACATCCTGGCTGCACCCATCCCTGCACCCACCAGCTACCTCAGCCTCACTCTCCCCGTTGGTTAAACAGGAATTAATACAGTGCCCGTTTTGTATAGGGATGTCTGAGGATTAAACCATGATTTAGGACATGAGCAAGCACTTAGTGCCTGGCGCAAGAAAGTCTTGATAATTGTCTGGGGTCCCAGGGCCTTGTGAAAAGGGATGCTGTCATATTGCACATTCATAGAGAACCTTGTCAGGGTCTTTCAGGAGATTTACGAAGCCTTGCATCCCATTCTGGTCACAGAAATGAGATCTGGAGCCCAGTGCCATTGCTTCCCAGCTGTGTGAGTGTGCACGTGTTTCTTAGCATCTCTGAAGCCTCTGTTAGCTACTCTGTAAAATGGGATTAAGTCTTATGGCAGTGGGGGTGTTTGTCACTATGAGGATTAAATGACAAGACACTGATGGAGGTTTGGGAGCTGCCTCAAGATCCAGAACCTACAGAACCCCGTTTCTGAGAGTAGCACACCTAAGATTGCCACCCTCAAGGCTAGAGGTAAGCCTGGGACCCGGCAGCCAATGGCCTCCGTCCTCTTAGCCAGATGAGCCTAGCCCAGGTCAGGGAGACACTTCCCCAGACCTTGGGAGGGCTTCTTGGATCCATACCAGGGACCCACCACACCTGACACAGCAGGAATTGTCTTTGCTAGTGGCTAAATCTTACTTTCCTCACCCACATCCTTCCCACAGAACTGACCAGACACAAGGAAGGCTTTGCAGAGAAACTTTATTGTGAGTTGGGAAAAGTGTGTGTGTGTGTGTGTGTGTGTGTGTGTGTGTGTGTGTTAGTCACTCAGTTGTGTCCGATTGGACTGTAGCCCGCCAGGCTCCTCTGTCCATGGAGTTCTCCAGGCAAGAATACTGGAGTGGGAAGCCATTCCCTTCTCTAGGGGATCTTCCCAACCTAGGGATCAAACCCGAGTCTCCCGCATTGCAGACAGACTCTTTACCATCTGAGCCACCAGGGAAGCCCATGGGGTAGAGAGAGGTGAGGTTTACAGGATGAGAAGAGGCTTTTCTTGCAGAACTTGCCAAGTCCCTCAGGACCATCCAGGGGGATCCCCCTGGCCTTGCAAGAGACCCAGTGATTCCAGATCCCTGAGTGAGATCTCTGCTCACCGACTGCTGCTTCTGCAGCTTCAGCTTTCCTTGAGGACCTCATCAGGCCAGACTCTGGGAAGCACTGGGGCAGGCCCAGGAGTGCCCATCAGGCTTCTATCAGGTCAGGGGAGAAGCAGAGTCTGCAGAAGTGTAGGTGACCCGCAGCCAGGGGACTGGGGGGCTGCAGCAGTTAGACCCTCTGACCCCACCTACTCCCACTTCCCATTTCCCACCAGGTGGAAGCCCTGAGCCTTCCCCAGTACCTTGCCCCCACTTTCCAGTGCTCATTCAGGCTTGTCTTAACCAGCTGGGTTGTGTCTTTACCTCCAGGCCACCACCCCCAGGAAGTCCATCTGGACAACCCTTCTGGCCCTGGACAGCTCTGGAGGAGAGGCTATACTAACCAAAGTCTCTATAATCCTCCTCCCCATCCCTCCACTGCCCAGTCCAGGGGCAGGGATACTGCAGGAGCCACATGGCATTAGGTAAAATTGGGGGAGGACCCCAGGCAAGCAAATACTTGAGGAGGTGAAGTTGCAGAGGAGGGGTTAATATCTCTATGAATGGGAGGTGGAAAGGAGGGTGTTCCAGCTTTGGGGACCTCCTAGTGGCCATGCCAAACAGGATTTCTTTGCAGTCTGGAGTAAGACTTCACAGTCCAAGAGAGTTGAGTTTGAATCTTAGTTCTGGCACTAACTAGCTGTGTGACTTGGGACCTAAAACTTAATTTTTCTGGGCCTCAGTGTCTTCATCTATAGAATGGGTGGGTAACAGTAATACTGACAGTCTATCAAGTTATGAGGAGTCACTGCAGTCTTCTTTCCTGCTCACTCTGCAAGCTCCACAGCTGATTTGGGTTGACTGTAGGTGTCGCCCAGGTCCCAGGGACTACTCTGCAATCCTGCGGGTTTCCCAGGGTGCTCTGGGTGGCTCCCTGGTCCAGATCTATGGCACTTTCCCCCCCAATCCCACCTAGGGCCCACCCAGGCCCATGAGGGCCCAATGGAGGGCTCCTCCAGTCACCATGGCCAGGTCCTGGCCTGTCATGTGTGGAGTCAGACCCACACCTCCCACTCCTGAGACCTTGTGTCCCTCCTCAGAGACACTTGCTGGGCCCCTTGCTTTCTCTGGGGTGAAGCAAACAAGGCAGGCCAGTGGCAAAATTCTTGTGGAGCTCCTACTCCAACTTGGTTAACAGAGGTTAAGCCTGATATAGTCAATAACCGCTTTACATTTCTCAGTGAAAGTATCCCACAAGCATGGAAAGAAAATGGGACTGCCTTCATTCCCTCTCACCCCCAGAGGCAGTCTTCTAATACACACCCGGAATCTCTGCACATATAAGCATATTTTTTACTTTTAAATACACACAAATAAGATCATGCTCTATCGCCTGTTCTGTGATTTATTCTATTCACCCAACAATATATACTGGCCAGCCTTCCATATCAGCTAATATTTAGAGACCTACCACATTCATTTTTGTAGCTGCGTAGTATTTCACACAGTATGAATGGACCACAGGTTCATTTCCATTTCTTTATATTCTTAAAAAATAAATGCTCAGATGAACATTCTTGTACATTCTTCTTTGCGAACGTCTACGTGTTAACCGTATAGTAAATTTCTATCAGTGCAATTTGCTTGGTACTAAGTACATGTGTCCTTTACATTCTGATATTGCCACATTTCATGCTTTCCCACCAATGGTGTTTGAGTGTCTTAGAAGAGATACGTGATGGTAGAGAAAGGCATTGAGAGAGGCAGCGATGTAAGACAGGTCATGGAAACATCCAACCAGCCCACTGAGCATGGCGCAGGACTGGCCTGCTGCCCTGAGGGCGGTGCCCAGTGCCTTTGTCTTGTCCAGGCCTGTGTGGTCTAGTAGTCCAGGGGTACCCTGAGTCAGAGGGGAGTGGGCCCACAGGGGTGCTGGGGGTGGAGGGCGGGCCAGCATGGCTGGAGTCCTGCCTGAACGGTTTCCTGTGGCCATTGTCTCTGCCCTGCCTGGTCTCCTTGGGGGGAGTTTATTCAGGGGCCTTTGGAGAAGAGTTGGGCAGGAGGAGGAGGGTGTGCAGCCCTCACCAAAGGCACCCAGGAATGTGTCACAGGAGGGAGAGGAAAAGGGAGGGAGGACCCATCCCTGGGAGACACGGACGTCAAGAACCCCTGACTAATGAATAGTGAGTTTGCCCTTGAACCTCACTGGGCTTCGCCATTCTCAGGCACAGAACAAGAGCAGAGACACGTCTGAGCCCAGCTGCACGGGGACGGCGGCGGTTCATCTCAGACACTTTGACAGGCCGGGCCTTTTCCCTGCATAGCTCGGATCTGGCTCCCGGCTCCCCTGGCAACAGCACAGCGGCATGGCTCCCAGGTCCAGGCCCTGCCTGCTGTGAGCAGGAGGAGGGAGGAAGAGGAGCACCAAGGGGAGGACAGCTGGGGAGAGGGCATCGTTAACTCCTAGAAGGCTGGAGCCCCTTGCGTGGGCAACCACCCGGCACGCCGCCCTCGGCCCTCAGGGGCGGAGATAAAGGGCGGAGATTCTGTTTGCTGGAACACCCTGCGCTGGAACAGGCATACAATGTGAGGAGGGCAGACAGGGTGGCCCACAGAGCAAAGGCCAAGACCTCCGCAGGATGAGTGGGGGGTAGGGGCACGTTTCCCCAGGTCCCCAGCCAAGTCCCAGAAGGGCAGGAGTGGGAGCAGAACCCGCGCTGTGCTCTCTGCCCCAGTCCTCCTCCTCCATCCTGGCCCCTGACCGCTGCAGCTTCAAGACAGCAGCGACTGCATCTTCCCTTTCTGCTTGGCTCTTCCACCTCTGATGATGGTGAGTGTCCTGGAGTGAGGGGCATGGCTCTGGACTCCAATCCTATGACCTTGGCAAGCAAGACCTACAGCTCTTCTGTCTCCATTTTCAGAGAAGCTGAAAAGAGGCTGTCCCATCACACTTCGCAGGACAACCTAGAGATAAGAGAAATAATATGTGAGAAGGAGCTTGGTCCTCTGGGGAGGAAAGTGTCCTAGAAATCTCATTCAGGTATTATTAGGGCTGAAAGTAGGTATTTCTGCTCCCTGGGGCTCGGGGGAGGAGCTTCTTGAAGCTGTCTCAGAACCTCCTCAGCAGAGCAGGCTGAAACTCAAAGGCCACAGGTTAGGAAAGGCAATGGTTTCTGTCCATGGCCTTTGGAGGCTCAGCTTGGACAGGAAGGTAAGACAGACCCACTGTATGCTTTCAAAGAGCTTTTCCTGTATCATTGCTCTGCCTTGCTGCAACTTTATGAGAAGGGTGTGGTGATCCTCATTTTAGAATTAGGAAAAGAGAGGCTCAGAGAGGTTAAGAGCTAGCCCAAGGTCACCCTTGTTATACAAAGACCTGAGCCCATGTCCCCTGATTCTGTGGCCTCCATTGTGTCAGCTGTATGGGTGGCAGAACCACCAGGCTGGGGCCCTGGGAAGGCGGGGGCAGGCAGTAAGAAGCAGAATTTCCCCTGTGGATTGCTTCTTGGGGCTTGGACCTTCTGAGTCTGAAGGGCCTGGCCAAGGGAAGTAGGACAAGGCAAGTCCCAAGGAGAACAATGCAAGCCCACTGTGAGGGTCTCTGGTGGCAGAGTCACAGGACAAAGGCTAGCCAGAGCAAACAGGAACAGAGGAGGAGGCCCCAGATCAGAAGCTGGGGACACACTCAGCTAGACCTGTGCTCTCCAGACACAGTCCCGCCCCAGGGCAGGTCACATCCCAGCCTCAGGTCCCGGCCGGCAGTGAGCTGGGTTTTTGTCTGAAGCCTCTGGATGAAGATGTTGCCCTTCATCCAGGGAGCAATCTGAAGGAGACCACACTGGTTGGGCTTCCTGCGAGCCAGGGGGCAGAGGCTGAGGGTTACTGGCAAGTAGCAGAAGAGAAAAAGCAGGAAGAACTTCCAGATTACAAAATGTCACAGCTAAAAGGGACCTTAGGTGTCATCCTAGCCAATGCTCCTTTGCCAAGTCCAGAAAGGGAGAGGGTTCACTCAAGGCCAGAAGAAGTTCAAGTCTCTGACTTTCAGCTAGGTAGGGTTGTGCCTTCCCATGCGACTTGGCATTCTACCAGGCCACCCTGTGTCCTCAAAAGCAGGGATTTCACTCAATGAGGCACAGAGAAGGACCAGACAAAAGAGCTTACTGCTGGCAAAGCACACCACGTGTCAAGGGGTGGCTGCTATGCCTCTTTGAGAGCAGAAGCCTTCCTGGAAAACACCATTGTCACCACCGCGCAGGTAGGGACCACAAACCTTACCTGGCTGATGACAAAACAGGCATGAGGAGATGGATCAGAACACAGACCGGCCCCGAAGCCTGACCCACCAATGCTTTCCAGAAGGGTCAGGGAGGAGCAACGGCACTAGGGCGGGTGGGAGCTCCCAGGAGAAGCTTGTCCCCACAGAGCCTGATGGTGGAGCCTTAGCCAGGGCGGGGTCTGGAGCTGGGGAGGACTTCGGCTTGCTGCCCTTGGCTGCCGGGTCCTCTGCCAGGTGGAGCAGGGTGCCCCATTCCAGGCAGATCTGACCTGCTCAAAATGCAAAGGAGGTCAGGGACCCTGCGTTGTGCAGCCTTGTCAGGAACCGCCCTCGAGGGAAGTCTGTGCACTGGCTGATGAAGGGACATGTGATGGGACAGAAAGACACAAAGACAAATGAACTTCTCTCGGCCCAGCTGTGCCCTCCTTCCTGGGCTGCTGGTTTGGGCCAGCTGCCGCCTGACTGGCCGGTGCCCACAGTTAAATATCCTGCATATCACTACTGTCCTCATCCTCCGAATCATGGCTGCATCAACCCACCTGGAGAAGCTCAGATCCTCCATACCTGCCCCGGACTGTAGGGGATAGGAGAAGGAAGATGAGCCCTGTTCAGTGGTAAGCGACTCCACTGGGAGGTAGGAATTATTATTCCCATTTTACAGATGAGGGTTTAGAGGCTCTAAGACATTCAGGGGTCTGTTGCACAGTGGTGCCAGAAGCAGAACGCCAATCTGGGCCTCTCGCCAGCCCCTCCTCTCCAGCCAGGGTCCCAGGCTCGGGCTATCACCAGCCCACGGGACTGCAAGGCTCTGAAGGGCCTGGGCCCAGCACCCCCACCTCATTTTCTTTCCTCCCTAGGGTTCTCTCAGGGTTCGGTGTAAGCAGGGGTGGTATACTGCCTAGCACACTTGATTCATTCTAGAACAAATCCCCCAGCCCCTGAGCAGCCCTGACAGCATTTTCCTGGCTAACCAGGGGAAGGAATGTCTGCCATGTTCAGAAAGGGCTTCTCCTACTAAGACAGGGAGCCTGAGGATTTGGGGGCTGGGATCAGGGTGGGGACAGCTACCAAACAATGAAACCTTAGCCAGGCAGCAAGGGCAGCAGAGCCTTAATCTCAGGAGCTTTCCTCCTGAGGGACAAAGCACAAGGTCAGCCTGGCTGCACGCAGGCCCGGCCCAGCCCCACTGGGCGCCACCCATGCCGGTCCAGCCTCGGAACGGTGAGCCACGCTTGGAATGTGATTCCCAGGCTTTGTGTGATGCTCGGTTAGCAGAGTGCGACTCCCAAGATCCCCTGTCACCCCCTAAAGCCTCTGCCAACCCACCCCCCAGCACCACACTGATCACCAGATTAAGGAGCTCAGGGCTACAGCTGAGGCAGCTAACACCCAGGAGAGAGGGAGGGGGAGGGAGGGGAGGGGAGGGGCAGGGAGGGCAGTGGGCAGCTCTCCCAAGGCCTGCCTGCTCTGCCTCTTTCTCTCCCACCCGTATTGTGGGCCCTGGTCTCTGTTCCTGCCTGAGCTCTAACCTCTACACTCTTCCTCATGTAGCTTCTAACTTCCCCTCCAGAACCCCAGATGGAGCCCAGGCCTCCCTGGCCAGGACTCCCATGCCCTCTGAAGGGGATCCCAGAGGTTCTCTAACCACCACCCAACTCCACAGCAAGGTGCACCCCCGCAACATGAGGGAGCAGGAGGGAGCACCGGGGATGGGAAGAACAGCGAAGAAGGGGCAAGAGAAGGCGTTTGAAGCCCTTGCCTAAGACCCCAGCACTTCCTGAACCAATGCCATCCCCAAGCATTTAAAGTACAAACACAGGAAAAGAAGTTCCCTTCTGTCTGCAAAGAATCAAGGTCTGTAAGAAATGAGATGGCTAGATTCATAGAGACCCAGTGGAAAGAACTGGAGGTTTTGGCCTAGGGAATTTTGGACTGCGAGGGTCCCAGACTCACCCTTTCAATCACTGGGAAGCTGTGAAGAGAGAACAGGACCAGTGGGGCTGGGTGGGGGAAAAGCAAGAAAAGGGTCTGGAGCAGCTCCCCTGGATCCTAAGACTCCTGCACCTGGACAAGAGGGGCCATGCTCCAGGTCCCCACTCCCTGACCTTCCAGCATTTCTGTGCGGGGCTGTGCAGACCTGGAAACTCTGACCCATAAAGTCATCTGGAGGTCCAGCCCAGCAGGCGTCCAGCCCCTCATCCTCCATGCCAGGGCCTGCAGGGGGCGACCAGGACACACCCAGGGCCTCGGCCAGCAGCTGCTCTCACTCCAGTTTCTCCTTTGCTGCCACTGCCAGGCTCCCCTCTGCCAGCCGGGTCCTGCTTGCCACCACTGCAGGGCAGGGGCAGCAGAGGAGAGCCTGGGGGCCT
The DNA here is from genome assembly GCF_029378745.1 of Bos indicus. NCBI lineage: Eukaryota > Metazoa > Chordata > Mammalia > Artiodactyla > Bovidae > Bos > Bos indicus. The sequence continues at coordinate 21,144,471 of NC_091780.1, read as the reverse complement.
GGGGGCAGGGGTGGTTCTGTGAGGACCTGAGCAGAGAGGCTCTACCTGCTCCGAGAGCAGAGGCCCACACTCCAGTGTCCGCAGGGGTAAAATCCTTCCTCTAAGGTCCTCTCACCGCCCGCCAGAATTCACTGGTCCCACGCCCGTCATTGTGCTCGGGGAGTGCGAAATCAACACAGGTTTGAAATGATCACAACCATCACAGACTTTCTGAGTTAGAAGGAACCAAGAGATTCCTTAAGTTTTCCTCACTCACTGTGCCAGGGAGAACACCGGGATCCAGTGTGAAGGATGAACTGGCCTCCCTGGGGTCATGCAGCAAGCACGTGCTCCTGCCGCGTCTGCTCAGGGCCAGGCTCCTGCGAGGGCCTAAAAGAGGGCTTCTCCGTCATACCCCAAACGAGATCCTGGCCCAACTGTGGGCGGCGGGGGTCTGGGGCCAGGGGAGGCCATAATGCGATAAGCAGACTGGCCATCTGGCTTGGGGATGGAGGAGACTGGCCGCTTCTGCTGCCTGGTCCCTGGGGACCCTGTGTCGCGAGAGACAGACGGCCAGATGGACAGGCTCTGGCCCGGGTCTGGGTGGAAGCCAGTGAGCTCCCTGTAGCCAGAGCTAACCAACTCGCAAACGTGGCAGGGTGGGAGTAGAGAAGGTATGGGGAGTGCCGCCAGGCCCCTCTAAAATGACAGAGACAGGAAAGCAGGCTGGGGAGCCGAGATTCCCGCCCAGGCACAGAGCCTGGCTCCCCAGGTAAGCCCTGGCCGGCTCAGCCCCACAGCCATAAACAGGTCCCCCTCCCGGGGAAAGGCAAACGCGTCTCCCCTGGCACCTTCTCAGACATGCATGCAAAACTAATTAACATGGGGAGACATGCGAGCAGCCGGCCAGCTCCACACCCTCGAGTCCACGCAAACAAGGCGAGCCCTTGTCCAGGGGACGTGCACAAAGCTTTGTTGCTAATTTAGGCATCTGTCTCTGTCTGGTCTGGTCCTCCTGCCTGCGCTGGGGTTTTTCCCAGCCCCTCGGACAATGCTGGGAACAGGCCTGCCGATCCCTTATTCAAATCACACCCAGGACAATGAGCTCATTGTGCAGGCCACAGAAAAAGGGATTCTGGGGGGGGGGGGGGGGGCGGTGTGTGTCGGGGGGTGGGCAGTGGAACCGGGCATCAGGAGTGGAGAAGGGTGGGGTGGTAAAGAAAATGGGAACCCAGGAAAGTGTTTACTAACACAGCCCCTGCAGCTGCCTTGGGCCCCTCTCCCTTCCCCCACCAGGCTGGCAGCCGGGGAGAAGTCCTGGGACTTGACTCGGAGGTGGGGGGTCCCCGCAGTAGATTAGGGGCCTTGAATCTACGGGGCTGGTGGATACAAAGTCTGGCTCAAATCTTTGCCTTGTCGCCCTCTCCCACCTTTAGCAGTCTACAGCTACCCCTGAGTGTCCATGGCCGGTGTGCCTTTTGTAACTGGTTTTGGGGGTCCTTTTTCCTCTTACAGCAGAATGTACAGGTCCGGACTGCAGACAAGGAGATGGGGCTGCGGGGAGAGGTGCTGGCGGCTGCTTGGGGTGGGACCTGCTGTCTCGGCCATTGTCTTCAGGCAACATTTCATTTTCTCCTCCTTCCCGGCTAATAAATTAGAGAGGAGGCCGTGGGCTTCGAAGGGACAGACTCCCCACGGACAGCGGGCAGGCAGGTGGGAAGGCAAGTCTGTGAGCTCTTGGCAGATGGGCTCACCCAGTGCTTGGCTGCTCATGCCACACCTGGTCAGACACTTGCACAGAGCCCAACAATGAGCAGCATAAAAATACCCTCTGTGTGTGTGTGTGTGTGTATGTGCGTGTGCTCAGTTGTGTCTGACTTGCCGTACAGGCTATAGCCCACCAGGCTCCATGGGATTCTCCAGGCAAGAATACTGGAGTGCCATTTCCTCCTCCAGGGGATTTTTCCAACCTAGGGATCAAACCTGCATCTCCTGCCTTGGCAGGTGGGTTCTTTACCACTTGAGCCATCGGGGAAGGCCCATATACACACACACACACACACACATATATATATCACATGTAAATTTATATACATTATACAAATCCTCCAAGATTCCTGAATGGGCGATCTGGGCTTGAGCCCTTCGTCCTAACAGTTCCCCAGCAACTTGTCGCACTGAGCCCTCCTAGACAGGACGATGTAAACAGACATGCACAGCCTGACACTGACACGCAGACATAAAAAGAAACACACACACCCAGAGGCAGCCCCCGACACACACACTGACAATGGTGTAATGAATGCAGGACGGCGACAGCATTCAGTCCAAAGCCCACACCGCTGGTCGCCCAGCACCAGGGTGGCTGAAAGGTTATGGAGTGGCTGCAGGCCTGCTCCCCACAGTGTCCTCTCCCAGGCTCTCGGCTCTGTGGAGCTGAGGTGCAACACCATGCCAGGCACCCAGGTGGGAGCAAATGTCTCCTGAGACAGAAAGGCTTGGAACTGGACTCAGCCCTTAGTCAGGGCAGTCTGAGCTGCCCTGAAGGATTTTCTTAACAGTGAAAGAAAAGGTGTTTAAAAGTCATATTGACTGTCCTGCATTTTGAGACATGTCTTGAAGTTGGGGCAAAGTGGAAATGCCACACAAGATCACCAATAGTTGACTATTTATGATCTATCAAAAAGAAATTTCATATAGGCCAACCTAACAGGCAACTGGCTCCAAGAACTATTGAGTGTATTTTCCCTTTTTAAACTTCCTCTCCAGACTGGGTTATTTTTTTCTGAAAGAAGAAAAAAAAAACACACCCAATGATCCAAGACCCAGATCTACTTTTGGAGCATCTGTCTATAGCCACATAGCCACATCGTGCAGAGACGTCACAGTAGCTGCTGGAATGACCTGTGAACACACAAACGCGCGCCCAAGCACGCACACAGCCTGCGGCCTGTATCAGGCCAAGCCCCACCTTCAGGCTCCCCCACCAGGGCTCCTGCTTCTCCTTCTCCATCGTCTGGCTCTGGAGCATGTCCTAGGGAGGACGGAAGGAATAGGAGACTAGAATGGCATGGGCAATGGGGCAGCCGTGCTACTGGCTTCTTCTCCAGAGAGGTGTCCAGGCTAGCTGAGAGTCTGTGCATGTACTGGAGGAGACATCAACCATGCAGCTTCGAGACTAAAGTGTGCATTGTCAACTGGCCACCAAATACAAACCCAAGGCCAGGCTCTGTGCATATGACACTCACTCCAACTACCTGTAGGAGAGCCATGCCCAGGAAACTAGAAGGGTACAAGGCCACCCAGTGTGAGGAAGGCCCACTCCTTGCCAGCAGTTGAACATTTATGGTCCTGTTGCTCACAGAACACAGAACGTACCACATCTTCCCAAGAAATCACTCTCGCCAATCTCTCCGGAGTTTCTCAGGGGAGGAAAGATGGAAGGTTTCAGAAGCAGAGTCCAGCAATGCTCTGCATATCATTACCTGCTTCTTCGTTGTCCAGAGAGGAAGGCCTGTTTCACAGATGCTCATCTTGCCCACCAGAGACAGCTGGCCCATCCCTATAGAAGCTGAGAGCAAGACACTTCCTTGAGAGTCTCCAGGTGACCTGGGATTCCAGTTCCAGACTTCCATGCAGCAGGAAGTCGCATGGTCTCTCTCACACCTCTGACAAAGTACTCTGACCACAAATGCCCTGTAACTCCTAGTATTACCGCGTTAACTTTCTAAACACATACTACATTAACTTCAACAAGAAAACCACCAAAACATGACCACCAACAACCACAGTAAGATGAGATCTGTTTGGCCTTCCCTCTCCTGAGAGGCATGTGAGAGAATGTGAGCCTGTAGCTGGGGCTTCAGAGATGGTAGTTGCATTTGCACGGTGGGCTCTAACCTAGCGGCTACCTGGATGACTCTTCCAAATACCAGACGTGTTGAGAGCAGGTATCTGGGTGCCCACCACTGCTACCTTATATGCGTGTTCACCTCCCAACCACTGCACGTGGGCTCCAGTCTGAGCAGAACCAGGAGAGAATTCTGGCCTTGAAGTCCCAAACAGTGTTGGATTCCTTCTGAGGAAAACCTTCTGCACAAGAATTAGAGGTAATTTATCATTTGATTGCATTTAAGATGCTCCCTACCAATCTCAAGGACTTCTCTGGTGGCTCAGACAGTAAAGAATCGGCCTACAATGCGGGAGACCCGGGTTCTATCCCTGGGTCGGGAAGATCTCCTGGAGGAGGACACAGCAACCCAACCCACTGGAGAATCCCATGGACAGAGAAGCCTGGCGGGATACAGTCTAGCCTCAAATGCAAATCTTGATAGGTGACTGCTATGCTGATTCCTAGGATCAAAGCTGTGTTTTAAATGAAGAAAAGAAAAAAAAAAAAAATGAAGAAAAGGCAATTGAGATGTCACAGTTCTATAAAGAATCAGTGGAATCTGGAAAATTAAAGTTCTAGGCCAGGCTAAATGGCAGCTTAAGGTCACCAAGGGCAAAACATGACATGGCCCCTACCAGGCTCTGGGGGTGTGGAGAGGGGAAGGGAAGCCAGGAAGCTGCAAATGGGTGAGAGCTGTCACACCTTCAGCGCCCGCTAATCCAACACCCCCTGCCCAGGGCCTAGCCTTCCGGTCGTGACTGAATAGATGAAATTTTGTATCACACAAGCTTTAAAGGTCTGGACAAGGGACTGTGGTTTTCTTCTCTTTATCCTCAAGGCCTTGCCCAGAGCCTGACACGGAATGCTTGGTCAATGAAACCTGAATGAATAAATGAATGAAGTAGAAAAAAAACAATCTGGTACGGGAAGAGTTCCAATTCCTGAGCTCCATGGTTCCCTTGCTAACTGGGGTATGGTTCCATGCACAGCCCTAGAAGCGCTGAAATCCAGGCCAAGAGCCAGCAGAGGTGAGAGGCCCAGGGTGGATGTGTCTACTTGACTCAGGCTGGCCTGGCAGCACACACACCCACCGTGGACAGGGTGACAAGACCACCTCCCTTAGCCTGCCCTCCACTGTCACTGTTCTTGCCTCCTCCATCTGACCTGCTTTTCATACCCAAATTTCTAGGTCAGTCCTGTAAGACTCATGCCTACACCTGAGCCTCTGTTCAGGGAGTCCTGCCCCTCCTCAGCCCAGAAGACCTCTTTGGCTACAATGAGCCTGCTCTGATGCTCTGCCCCACATAAATTCCTCCTCTCCTAACTCTGATGGCCTGAGTCAAGCTCTGTACATCTCCAATGTGTGCATCCTTAAGCTGCTTTCTGCCCCGAGGGCTTAGGGAACGGGTCGGGGCTTCTCCTGGGTTCTCTCTGGACCTCGGAGCTAGGAGCTGGGTAGACTGGCTGAGCCTGGCCCCTTGCTCATTGCCTTCCCTGCTCCTTCCCTCATCCCACATGTTTGGCCCACCAGTGAGATGGCTCCCTGCAGAAACTTGCTGGTTCCTCCTCTCAACACACACACATCCGCTCCAGGACAGCAGGTGGGGGATGCAAACTGACATTTCTTGAGAGCTACAAGGTTAAGTATTACTATCCTCAATGTTACAGATGGGAGAACTGGCTGCAAGAGAGAGTGTGCCAAGGTCCCAACTAGGTCAGACAGACCCCCGAAGCCCACTGAGCCACATGCACTTCCTTACACCACCATGACCTTGAAGCCTGCAATCCAACAGCAGAAGAGAGAGAAACAGACTGGAAACAACTAAAAATGGGTAAGAGAAGCTGCAGACTCAAAGGGCGGGGGTGGCTGTAAACTGGAGACCTCCTCCTTTTTGCTCTCAGTCTCCCAGCACTCCCCACATGACACGCCCTCAGGGGCACGCACCACCTTCCCTTTCCTGTGCCGCCACACTGGTTGAACAGAAGTGGGTCTAAAGGTCTCTGCTTAGGGACAAGATTAGACAGAAGACGTGGAGACCTTTGCCTTCTCCAGAAGACACAAGTCTGGGACTTCCCTGGGGGTTCAGTGGTTAAAAATCCGTGTTCCAATGCAGAAGACAGCATGCCACCTCAGGGCATGTAACACTGCAGAAAGCAGAACTTCTCTCTTGTCCCAGGGAAGGTGTAATCCCTTGGCACCATGGGCAGATGGGTGGGCTTGAATCCACCCGACTTCACAGACTGAAGCATAGCCAGGCTACGGATCACATGGACAATTAGGAGAAAGTCAGGGCTGGTGGGTGCTTCTCACCCCTCTGAGCACCTCACCAAGACTCCCAGGGGCCCAGCACTCAGCCTTCCTACCTGGATCATCCAGGTATAATACCAGCCCAAAGCGGAGACACTACAGAGCCATCCCCTGGCAGCCCAAGTGAGCTCCTGCTGCTTCCTAAAGCCCAGGCTGACTCCTAAGGACACAAGGACTCACAGGGGACTCAGACGCCCCCACCCAATGGCTCTAGCTTCTGAGACACACCTCATGTGAACACCCCAATGGCATCTGGCTTAGAAAAGAAGGGCAGATTCTAGATTACTTTTATCACTCTCTCTGTTCCCCAAGAGACAGGCCTTAAAGGAGATAAAGTATGCAGAGCGTTAGCGTGGAACTTGGCACAACATAAGTGCTCAATAAATGGTTCCTGTCACCATTATCATGACTCATTACGGTTTCCTGGCTGCCCACTCCTCACCTCCCTGGCTTGTGTGAGGAGCCCTCTTTTCATAACCTCGAGGCTTTACAGAGCTCAGAGGCCCTTAGCCCAGCCCAGGGTTTCCAGGGCAGGAAGTTTCAGAGATGTGGAGGTAACTGGGAGTGAGGCTGGACCCAAGGTCAGGAGTCCTCCGAGGTGAGAAAGCTCCTCTGCCCTCTGACAGCAGGATGAGCCCAGCGCCTCCCTAGAAAATCTTGCTGAAGACCCGAGGCTTGGCAGAGAGCCAGGGCAGGAGGCTTCTCCAAGAAGATGCTGGCTCCAAGCCAAGGCGCATCCCAGAAGCTTCAGCTCCCAGAGAGCAGCAGAGGCGGAGGGGAGGAGGGGTCGCCAGAAGAGGGGCAACAAGGATCCCTCAAGCCAAAGGAAACCTGCTGCACGTGGGTCTGGCAGGAACCTGGGTGCACGGCTGTCTCCTCGTGCCCTGAGGGCTCCACACATCAGGGAGACGATGAAATCACTTTGAGGACAGGAGTTGATGGGGGGCGTGTTCCACCCCAGGACCACCCTCCTGTCATCTACATCTGTGCCCCTACAAACTCCACCAGGCACCACTAAACCTCCAAGCAAAGACTCTTCTGGGGTTCCCCATTGGCTCTCCTCCCCCCACCCATCCTAAAACCTGAGAAACTCGATGCTGCCTATAGATTCAGGTCTGTCTCTAAGGACTGAGGGGTGAAAAGCGTTAGTCACTCAGTCGTGTCCGACTCTTTGTGACTCCATGGACTGTAGCCCACCAGGATCCTCTGTCCATGGGATTTTCCAGGCAAGAAAACTGGAGTGGGTAGTCAATCCCTTCTCCAGGGAATCTTCCCAAGCCAGGGATCAAACCTGGGTCTCCCACATTGCAGGCAGATTCTTCACCATCTGAGCCATCAGGTCTTCTGCGTCAAAGGACTGAGGGTTAATCCCCATTTAAAAGGCTATACCAGCCTCCTGTCTGGCTTTTCCATGCACAGATATCTCATGGCCAGAGACCTTTCAGGGGTAGATCAGCATTAGTTACTGAGCGCTGGGGCTGGAAGAGGTCTTAATTCTCTAGTCTAGCTCAATGAAAATATGAGTGGCATGTATCACTTTAAAATTTCCTAGATACTTCCCTGGTAGTCCAGTGGCTAAGACTCTGTGCTCCCAATGCAGGGGGCCCAGGTTTGATCCCAGTCAGGGAACTAGAACCCATATGCCGCAATTAAAGATCCTGCATGCCCCAGCTAAGACCTGGCGAAGTCAAATTAATTAAAAATTTCTGGAAGACACAACAAAAAGTAAGAACAATTAAAACTAATTTATTTGATTTTTAAAAAATATTTGACTGTGCTGGGTCTTAGTTGCAGCACGCAAACTCTTAGTTGTGGCATGTGGGATCTAGTTCCCTGGCCAGAAATTGAACCCAGGCCCCCTGCATCCAGAGCGTGGAGTCTTAGCCGCTGGACCACCAGAGAAGTCCAAAATTAAGTTTTATTTATTTATTTAAAAAAATTTTTTTAAATGCAGGAGGCTTTTAATAGTAAAGGGATGATTAATATAAGTTGCATGTGTGCATGCTCAAGTCACTGTCATGTCCGACTCTTTGCAACCCTGTGGACTGTGGCTCACCAGGCTCCTCTGTCCATGAGATTTTCCTGGCAAGAATACTGGAATGGGTTGCCATTTCCTTCTCCCTAAAATTCACTTTAATAATATATTTTAACTCAGTATTATCATTTCAGCATGTTGCACTCAAACAACTCATGAGACTGACAGTGGTTAGCATCCTGGACAACGCAGCTCTTGACTCCAGCAACCTCCCCCATTTTTGGAGAAGGATGTGACCCAAGTATCTAAGGAGAGGGCACCGGGGCAGAAAGGGAGGCCCCAAACTCGATCCCTACAGCTGGGCCCATGGGCCTTTCCCTTCAGCCTCCTGGTAGATACTTGTGGCCTATGAAATAGATCATTTTATGATAAATACAATTCAAGGGGCCTGCGACTTAAACCTACTTGAAATAGACAAGCCGGAGAGGAGCAGAAATAGATATACTTGACATCACGCGCTCTGCTCCGGAACAAAGACCAACAGGAAGGAACAGACGGGAGGTTCTGGGAGATCTCTGCATGGGAGGCAAGTCTTGATGAGGACCTCTGTGTGTGGCATCCGTGAGCAGGGCCACCTGGCTCCTGTGGGTTGTAAATACCCACACTCCAGCCCTGGGTCTGGTGATTCTGCTACCATGTCTCCCTGGAGGAACTACCCACAAAAGCTTCTCTCTGCTTTAGAAGGCAAGAACAAGTCGTGCATTTACCCAGTGCTTCTAGTCTTCTTACTCGGAGTCGCCATGCCAACACACAGTCATAATTACGGAGGAACGCGCCAATAGTGGCAGCATTGACAAAGACACTATATCAGGGCCTGTGAGCTAAGCAAGGTCAGGCTCCTCGCGGCCCCCAGCTTCCTGCCCACTTCCTTTATTCCACTCTGATCCATCTCTTTCCCTTCATTCTTTCTCTCCCACCCAGATGGTCTTTGATTATATTTTCTCTGCAAAGAAAGGCGCTATGGCTCAGTGTATAAAACACTTTTATAGCAATTAGGAGACAGGTTCTCCTTTGAGTCCCGATTTTAACTTGTGGGAAAAGTCACTTGAACATCTAGGCCTCAGTTATTTCGCTGTGAATGGGGAGAATATTTTTCGGACAGTGTCTATTCAGTGGGTGGGCGCCTGCATCTAATTTACCTACTAAATTTAGAGGCTGATGCGTGTCCAGTCAACTCTAAGATCTTCTTTATGATTAGCCCCAGAGGTACCAGAAGCTCAGGGAAACAAAAGAAGGTTCAGATCAGAGAGGGAGCTGGTTCTATCTAATACCCTGAGAACAGCAGGGCTTATATCTCCCCCCAGGAAGGGTGCAAATCTCAGAAAAGGAGCCAGGAGCCGCTGAATGGTGGCCTCTATCCGATTATAAAAAGATGAGTGGGATGGATGAGAACTATCAGACTAAGTGGCAAGCATCCTGAGGCCCCTGTGAGAACAGGGACGCACACCCATTTAAAATGAGAGGCCAGGAAAAGAAGGCAGACAGCCATCACCCGGGCCCGGCACAAGAGCGCCCCGATTTCAGAACACCCAGTGCACCAACATCTGAACTTACAAAGGAGATAAATTGGAGGCTGATGATTAGCATCACAAAATGATTATTCCCTTTGTAAAAGGCTTCACTGCAGGACTGCTTTAAATAGTGCATTTAAACCATGATCTGATTTGCTAAATTCGATTTATACACATCTACTGCCTAAGCTGGCGTGCGGCTGTATTTACATGTCTTCCCTTGGCACGGAGGAGGGGAGAGGCCAGCCATTATTTGGGGCCTTTAATCCTTGTAGACAGTAACTAAGCTGGGGAGCTGAACCCTGTTTTTCTTCCACAGCTGGGGCTTTAGCTGTAGACTGGCCTCAGCTCTCCACTCTGCTATGCCTGGGCAGAGCTGGCCCAAAGACCATGGTCAGGATTTGGATAGGGTCTGTTGGAGCCTTGCTGATTCCATGCGGGCTCCTCACCAAGGAGCAGACCCCTCCCCACATCCCCTCCACGCCCCCCCACCGACCACACACAGAAGTGACAACTTTCTAGTACAAATTTCCAGAGAATCTGGTCTATGACATGCTCACTAAATGTACTTAGCACCAACAGTTATCATGCCAGGGGTTCAAAGGCTACCTTTTGGGAGCCATGGAAATCTGCTAATCTGTATCAGTTCTGGGGATCTGATGAGCCACAGTCTGTGACTTGTACTTAAGCTGCAGGAACCAAACCTGAGCAGGCTCAGAAAGGCTGGCTTTGCACCCAAAGACAAAAGAATGGGTCCACCAGGTCTTATAGCAGCTGTGTGTGCTGGGGACATGGGAAAACTCTCCTTACTTCACAAAAAGTGACTTGCAGGTCTCTCTGATGACATGTCCCTTCAAGAAAGAAATGACCCAGGGACTTCCCTGGTGGTCCAGTGGTGAGGACCCCGTGCTTTCACTGCAGGTGGCACAAGTTTATTCCCTGGTCAGGGAACTAAGATCCCACACACCATGGAGCCAGAACAAAATAAAAACAAGAGAGAAGCGGCCCCTTCCTGTTAGGTCCAACAACGTGATAGGAGTCGGACAACTACCAAAAGGGGGAAATATACCACCTAGTTCACACCATCTGCCAAGAGAGGTCTAGGCAATTCATGGGCTCAGTGATGTTCAAGAAACAAAGTCCCTCCAGAGGACTGAAACCAGAATGTCTCTCCACCACCAGATATTCACAGACACCCACAATGAGGAGACCAGCCTAGCACCAGGAACCAGGGCAAGCACATTTATAGTGGAGATGGAGCAGTCACTAAACACAGCTAAACCACTGCTGAGAACCCCACGAAAGCCGCTCATGAGAGGATGGAAACTGGACTGGGAATCAGGACTCCTGGGTCCCATTCTTTGCTCTGCTAAGCAAACTTCATGACTTTGGGGAAAATGAATCTTTCTGGGCTGGATCCTCATCTGTGACATGAGCTGCTGACCTACGTAATCACCAAGGCTTAAATTTTCGATAAATCTTCCGGAGGAAAAAAATGTCCTTATCTCTAAAAATCCTGATGAGCTTCCTTTTTTGAACAAGGTTATAAATCATCATCTTTCTTCTTTCTCTTGGCTGCCAGGAGGCTCAGAATCACAACATTAAATTAGAACATCTATTTTAGGCTCAGACAATAAAGAATCTGCCTGCATTATGGGAGACCCGAGTTCAATCTCTGGGTCTAGAAGATCCCCTGGAGAAGGGAATGGCTACCCATGCCAGTATTCTTGTTTGGAGAATTCCATGGACAGAGGAGCCTGGCCGGCTGACACGACAGCGACTAATACATTTAGGTCAAGAGGTTGGGGATGATGGGGTGACAGGAGAGTCCTCTTCTGTGAGCCCTCATAGGTGATGTGGGGATGAGGGCTTGGATTCGGGACAGGCTTGGTGTGTGTTTGAAAGATGAGACCACAACAGATGAATCCATGAGTCTGTTGTTATTTATGTAAGTGCAGTTTGTGGGTAAGAACTCAGGCTTTGGGGAAGACAGGCCTGAATCCACCTCCTGGCTCTGCCACATCTTAGCTATATAGCCAAAATCACAAAGAGGGAATCATCACCTTATGTATCAAGCTGAGACTCCGATGCATGCTTAGCAGCGGGCCAGGCACAAAGCAGGACTCAAACACAGAGAACATTACTGGAGTTTCTTAGTCTGTACAAAAGCATAAGCGTGGAACCTGCTTTAGGGCAGCGGTAGGACTGAGCTTAAATTTTTCAACCAGGTGGACGGGGTTGGGGGCGCATTAGAGCCATAGCTCTGACCTTTGGGCCGAGACCTGGAGGGGGCGACCTCAAAGTGGCTCCAACTGGCCAGCGGAGGACGCGACGGCCCCAAAGCAGTCCCGGATGATGACAGCCGTGCCTCCAAGCCCGTCCTCAGTCCCGCACCACCGCAGCGCGGCGGAGACCCTCCGAGAGACTACCGCCCCCGTCGGCGGGGCTCTCTGCTCCTCAGCCCCCTCTGTCACTCTCTTGAGCTCCGGGGCACACCCAGTCCAAGGAAGAGTGGCTACGGTGTGCTCGCCACTCGGGCCTCGCCATTTCAAGAAAACCGGGCGTCAGAAATAAGAGTGCGAAGCGGGCCCGCGGCTCCAGGTTCCAACATAACCTCCCTGTCCGCTCCAGCCCTGCCGCAACCTGCTCGGGCCGAGGGGGAAGGCCGTCTCAGCCCCAGTCAGATGCAGGTTAAGTGAGGCGAGCTCCAGCCTGGCGCCTCTGTTTTCGGCCGCAATGTGCAACCGCCGGGCTCCGCGGCTCCCGCCGGGTGGGAGCGCACGGAGCGGCCTGGGGACCCGGGGAGCCGCGACGGAAGGTCCCGGCGGGAGGTGGGAAGGAGGACGGCGGCCGTTCCCCTCGCCAGCCGCCCCACCCCCCGGGGTAATTAACGCCCGAGGGCCTTCCCAGGGCGAGCGGCGGCCGGGACGCGGCGGGGCCGGGCGCGCTCGACGCGCTTCCCGCTTCTGTGGGCTCGCGGCCCGGCAAGCGCAAGGAGGGACGAGGAGGAGCTCGGCGGGGCCACGACCTACCTGGTGCCCACGCAGCCATCTTGCCGCCGCTCCTCGCGCTCTCAAAATGGCCTCCCGGGCCCCGCAGCGCGCCCCACCCGAGTCTCGGCGCCAGTCAGGAGGTCGCGGCTGCGGGCCCGCCGCCGCCTTTCCCGCCAACCTCGGCCCGCCCCGAGGGCCTCCAGTTTGCTCAACCCCCTTCCTCAGAGCCCACGCTGTGCGGCCCGCGGGCGCGTCTGGTTCCGAAAGCCGTAGGCCCAGGCAGTGCCCCGGGTATACATGAGGTGTGAAGGCTTACAAAGGAGTCTCGCTCAGCTTAGGCTCGCGCCCCGCTGCGGCCCTCGAGCCTGTGCCGGGGACTCCATTTTCTTCAGCTCCACCCTTCCCGGGCCAGCCGCGCACCCCCAGAAAGAGGGGCAAGGCGCGGGCTACTGGGGGCCTCGGCCTCCCGCAGAAAGCCGACGGTGTTGGGGGGGAGACCAGGTGTCCAAGAAGCCAAAGCCGGAAGCGTCAGGGCCGCCATTTACTTGAGGCCTACTGTGTGCTACCCGCATGCTCCGCGCAAGCCATGCCGAATTGTATCACAAAGCACCGCAAGCCAGAGAGTGTGTTGTTAATGGCATCTCACAGGGCGTTGGGCGTGTGTGTGTGTGTGTGTGTGTGTGTGCGCGCGCGCGCCATTGGATCTGGGCTTAGGGAGGAGGGGACGCCTTTCTGGTAACCCAGGTTAAAACACAGGCGCTCCACCGTCCCGAGCTGGGAATCGCCCAACCCCCAGGCTGCCGGCCGGCGAGCCGGCTCTTGGAGACAACTCAGGGCAGAGGTGGGATGCGGGAGGACAGCTCCTCCTTCCATTCCCTGGCTCTTGGCCACTCACCTTGCCTCCGGCGCGCCCTCCTATGACAGAGCCCGTGCCCACTGCTACTTCGTGCCCGCGAAGAGGGCGCCGAGCGCAGGCGGAACGGCGCCAGGAGGCAAGCGCTTGCAGGGCAGTAGCTGCAAAACAGAGCGGAGAATCAGGAGCCCCTGCCTCCCCTTCTCAACCCATGCCGGCCCAGAAGGGCGCCCGCGTCCACTTGAAGGTCAGGTAGAGGCGTATGCGTCCTCCAGGTCAAGACCACAGCCCAGGGAGGCCTCTGGGCGCTCTCCGCGAGTCTCTCTCGTCCGCCCAGGACTCAGGAGGGAAGACGGAGCGGAGGGGAGGGGGCACGGTGTACCGGCTAAGGGGGATTCCGGCCCGGCCGGGAGCTCCATATGGCCAGTGGGCCAGGCATCCACCCACCAGCAAGGATGCCTTGAACCCCTAGTAGGTTCGCTAAGAGCTGAAGCTCCAGAAATGGAGAATCGTGAGTGGGGCACCTGGATTAGTGCAGAGGCTACAGCGCCCCAAAACGCTCCTGGCTCCCCTCACAGATGTTCATGAATCCTGATATTCAGAACCTGCCAGAGCTGGGATGCCAGGCGCCGACTGTTAGAAATCCCCAACCCCCGAACTGACAAGGACCAACTGGTTATACCCTCTTGGCGAGAAAGTCAATCCTTATCCTGCTCCCTTCAAGTCTGTAGACATTGGTGTGTCCTCCCCAGCCCGCCAAGCTTGGACCTTTATACCTGGTCTAGCGCCCCGCCCCGCCCCCCGCCCCCCAGAAAACGGTGCACCTTGGAGTCCTGTTTCGCCTCTTAATTCAGGGGCCCAGGGGGTAATGGCAGGCACTGGTCAGTTCTTCCAGGGGGTTCTGGACATCCATTGGTGCTTTCACGCTATCTCCAGCAGGTGGAGGTTTGAATTTCAGATCCAAGTATTCATGTGCACCCCGGTTTGACCCTGAAGGTAGCTATCATTGACTTAGCACCTACATATGCCAGGCACTTTATTTGTATATTTTACTTAATTCTCCCAGGACCCCTGGACGTTGGGGACTAGTATTCCCATTTCACAGATGGGGAAACAGAAGCCCAGAAAGATGGTGTGACTTGTCAAGGATACACTTGAGTTGTAATGGCTAAAGCATGTCCTCAAATCCTGCCTCACAGGCATGGGCAGCCCCACCCCACCCGCAGCTGCTGCCCTTCTGAAATCTGGACTGCTGGATTATTAACCCATTCCAGGATAGTCCTGAGCTCTCCATCCTAGTGCCTGAACTCAGGATTGTCACCCAGAAGGGCAGAAAGGGTCACAGAGGAGAACATGTCATCCTGCTCGCCCTGTGACCTGTGATGGGGAAATTCTGCAACCCGTCTGCCCCCCCAGCCACCCCTCCAGGGGCATTTCCACCCTCTTTAGACTGGGTCCAGAACCTTGAGGGAACCTAGCAAAGCCTCAGACTGGCCATTAATCCACTCCTGATTTTTAAAATCCCAGTCTACACAGTCAAAGAATTGGGTGACCTGTATTATAATCAAGATAATTCAAGCAGGAGAAAATGAGATGAAGGGGCAGGAGGGCATGATATTTTTACACATAACCCCAGTGGAGACCTGGGGGGATTCAGGAGCTATAAAGACGAGAGTTATGAGGAAATGCCCCTGTTTCTGTTTCTCTGTAAGAGATTTCAATCCCAATTGATAATCAGACAGGAAGCTATCTATAACTCCCCCAGCCTTCAAGCTGAGAGGTGCTTTTTCTTTATATGACGTTAATGTGACGTTAATGTTTTTTTCTTTCTCTCTCTCTTTTTTATGAAATCTCTATAAGAAACAACCTCTAATAATTAAAAAAATTATGTCCATTGGACCAGAGGTGAAAGAAAGATAAAGCAAAATGGTGAAGGGGGAGTTTGGGCTTTTTTCAGAAGAGAACCAGGGAGACAGCCCCCACCCTCAGCTGCCTGACACAGCAAAGATGGCAGCTGAAGGTTGCAATGGGGTGGGTACAGCCAGACTGGAGAGACACTAGGAACAGGGGAAATGGAGGGAACAAGAATCTGAAGTCACACACACTTTCCAGGGGACAGAGGAGAAAGGTTCCTTTCAAAATAAACTCAAGTGGAAGAGTGGGAGACCGGCCTAACTTGGGGCAATGGCCATGGTAGCCAGGCCCCCACCCCGTTCCAGTTTGCAGTCCATCCCCACCCTAACAAGACAGAGAAGGTTTGAGAAATGCCACTCTGCACATTCCTGCAACACACAAAGAACCCGGGTTTGGCCAGAGACAGAGGAGAGCAGCTCCACTCACAGTACCTCCTAATTCATGGTGGGGACACAAACTAGGTTGCATGCTGATTGCGGGGGCAGGGGGAGGTGAGGCTGACCAGTGAGGGCTCCAGTGCTTGTGCAGATGGAAACTGAAAGGAAGTTCTAATTAGCACAAAGCCGGCACCTTCCATTAATAGCTCTCCATCAGCTCCTGGGTGCCGCTGATGGGAAGCAAGTTGCAAAGGCAAGTGTGAGCTTCACCTGTCCCCACCGTTAACAGACCTCAGGTGAGGTCAGGGCTGTCGTGAAGGAAGACCACCCCAATCCAGCTGCCCCACCCAAACAAATCTAACTACAGGTCGGGCTTCTGGACTCACTCAAGGGGAGCATGTTTAACTTGACGCATCCACAAACATGAAATCTAAGAAGTCCTGGCACACACTCTATGCAGATGACACTCTAGATGGGTCAAACAGATCCCTGGTAGGTGAGGGCAGAAGGGGGTTGGGCAGGGATTGACTGGGAAGAGGCAGGAGGGAAGTTTCTAGAATGAGGGAAATGCTGTCTTGAGTGTTGGTTACATGGATGTAAACGCACTGTACAGCTATAGCTGTTTCTACGTGTAAATTATACTTCTAATAATATATATGTAGGTGTAGAAGTATGTGGCAGTATATCTCAAACATATGCACACAAAGGTCTCAGCCGATGACCGATTTCTCCATAGCCTGTGATCTCCTGGATGTGAAGGTTCATACCCTTTTCAAGGGTCACAGTAGAGAAAGGGGTCGGAGCAGATGGGGAAGTGGAGCCGCGCGCATCTCCCAGACGCAGGGCCTGGGCTGGCTGGGTAGGGAGGTTGAAGGTCTGAATTGAATCAATTAGCTGCAGAAAACTTCAGAAAAGAAGTAAGGCCCTTCATAAAAACAAAGCCCCCTCCTTAATCCCCAAAGGCAATCCTCTCCCCCATTCCCATGGCCATTCCTCAGTAAACAAAGAAATCCCTCCTTCGACATCCACACCTCAATATTCATTAGGAGCGGACGTTAGAGACTGCATTCCAGTCTCCCTGAGTGCCCTAACGACTGGAAACCCAAGGGCAGAGGACTGCGGGGGTCTCCTCTCTCGGTCTCTCCCTCTGCTTTCTCTCCACAGCTCCTCTCCCCTTCTCACGGAGGTCTGTCCTTTCTCTCCTCCCCTCTCTCCCTTTCTTTTCCTCCTTTTCTTCAAATTAGTGAATCAGCAAATCAAGGCAAAGACATCACTAACTGTACTTTGTTCATTTATTTTGACAAGTGCAGTTTAATTTTAATTATTTATGATAATACTTCATAGTAGACGAGTAAATGTGCTGGGGTATATTTGGTAACATTAATGAAGTCTGCCTAATAGGAACCTTCACTCCAGCACCCTGCCTGGGAGCTGCCTGCTGAAGAAGTAGGGTGAGACCAGTGGTCTGTGATAGGGTTTGCAATTTTTTTGTGGGGGCAGGGGTGGGGGTGGGATGAGGAACTTAATGGGTTTGAGGATTAGCGAAGGGAAAATTAACCCAATTCTAGAGAAGAGGCAAATATGCAAGCCCGTAATCATGTATCGATGTGGACTGTGTGTATTTAAACACCAAGAGAGCACACTTTGTGATAAGGAAGCCCAGGCGTGCACACATGCCACATGCATATTTACACATGAATCTAAAATATGCAAATCAGCAGAGGCCCAAAGAAAATAGGCTCTGGGCAATTAAAAATTGAAATAAAAATGGAAAATGTGATACACAGAGTTCTGTATCTCTTCAAAGTAACTTCTTCCTACTTATTCTACGTTTCAAGTGGGCAAACATGGTGCAAAATGTGGAAAATAATAAGAAAGGTAGAGAGGGTTTCCTTCACTGGTGACTACTTGGGAATGTTCCCTCCAGTACACACAATGGACCATGAAAAACAGGTCTCAATCAATGCAATGTTTGAAATGGGAGTGATCTTTTTACAGCTCTTCCTTAACCCTGCCGCCATCCTTTTAACATAACTGATTGTCATGTAAGTGTATGATTCAGTTTACAGATCATATATATACAAAAATGGGTATACTGTACATACGGATGTTCACTCATTTGGTCCACGCACACACATATCTGGTACACCTCAAGACATAAAGCTCCAAAGCATTTATGTTATTATCTACAATAATGATAGACTTATCATAATACAATTAATGCTTAATTTTTAATGTAAAGAAATAGTTGACCCTTCATTTAAAAACAATAGGAAAAAGTACCTCAAGATTCCCTGTTTCCCATCTCTGTCTTGCTTGCTCATACTCAGGGTGGTGTAAGGACATTTCAAGAGACAGAAGTGGGTTACCTTAAGACCAACTCCACTGCCTGCCTCAAGAAGAGACCAGGATTCTCCCACAGTCTATAGACTAAATTTGGTCCAGCTCTGGGGTCAAGAATGAAAACTCAGTGATTGCTGGTTTCTCTTACTGGATGACTGCAATGGAAAAAAACAAGGCTGCTCCTCAAATAAGGCGGGCCAAAGGCGCAGATAAAGGGGCGCTTTTCTTGGCATAGCCATGTGTGTGAGAGAGGGTTAGTAGAACCTGCCTGCACCCATGAAATGCCTTATAATAACTCCCTGCCCTCCAACCAGAGGGATATCTTGGCCATTAGAGCAGGATCATCAGCTGGAGACACCTGGCTCCCAGCCTTTTCGCCTGGCTCCAAGCTCCTCAAGCCCGTCTCCTTAAAGCCGTGGCCTGGCTCTGGCGTGGGAAAGGCAGTTTGGAGCTTTTCACAAATCCAGTATCCCCTTGAACCAAAACCAATTAGCCTGGCCCAAGGTCCTGTCATTGAGGCCCTGGCCCTCTTTTCAAACCCCTGCGGCTCAATTGCGGTGAGGGGCTGGCCAGTGAATGCCGGGACCACTTAAAGTGGTGCTTAAGCCAAACCGGCCTGGAAGGAAGGAGCCAGCACTATAGGAACTGCAGCGGCCCATTCTCAGAGCCACTGACCAAGGTTTTGTTCCCGGCACAGCCCCTCACCCCCAACTCTATTTTGAAAAACCCTCCCCTCCTCTCCAGTTCCCAGCTGTCTAGAAGAGAAATGAAAAGCTGGCTCTAGGAAGCCATGAGACACCCAAACTTGGCTACCCCAGACAGAGAAGACATCCCTGAGTTCTGTCCCCAGTCATCTTGCCCTCCCTGCTAAAGGAGGAGGTCTAACATTGACAGAGCTCCCACTATGCACTCAGTATGTTCCATCATGAGCCAGCACACCAGCCCACCTTATGGATGATATTAAATCTAAGAGGAAGTGACTTCCCCAAATCACAGCACCTAAGACAAGGCAATTTGGTGGGGGGGGGGGGGGGGGGGGGGCGGAATCTCTGAGAGCCCCAGAACACCACTCTCTGAGGAAGAGAGACACAGAAGAGGGTAAGAGGTTGACCAAGATGAGAGACAGAGGGGAATACCACCTGGAGGAATGGGAAAACCCCTGAAAGAGCAATTCCCAGCACAAGCTCAGGTCTCTACCAAGGCACTGCCCACGTCATCCATTCTCCCCCTGCCTGACTCAAGCTGAACTGACCCTACAGAGAATGGGATAGGAGTAAGGATGAGGTGCCACAGCCTTCCTCCAACCCCCCACCTGTCACCACCTTCCTGTCCAGGCGGATTGAAGACTCACCCTCTGTGATGGGCGGCACTGCCAGGGCGCCCTGACTGTCGCCATGGTGACGCGCATCCCACCCTGGGCCAGAGCTGATTGGTCACTCCATCCAGGCTGATGGAGGGGGGCTAAAGTCTAGGTGGGATGGGGGACCGAGACACCCCGACACACACACACACGCACACACACACACACACACACACACACACACACACACACACGAGAAAGAGAAATGCCAAGGGGGAACTGAAGGCTATTAAAATGGCGCCGCGGCCTCTACGGGGCCGCTGTTCTGGGTGCGCATAACCGGGTTGGAGAAATCCGGGCGGTTTCCTTGACCGCGCCGCGTTGCCTGGGACCTGGAGGGCGCATAAATCCCGCTGGGGCTGCTCCGGGGTTCGGGGCAGACTACTCCCTGCCTCTCCCCGACCTAGGCGTACAGGACTGCACACCCCAGCTGGCCGGATCCGCCCTGCGCACGGCACGTTCGGGCTGGGCGAGCGCGGCGGATTAGCCCTGAGCCCGCAGACCCGAGGGCGCGGGGCCCGCGCGTTTAGGGGTGTGAGGGCGGGGCGGGGCGGCGGCCGCGCCTTTAATCCCAGCGCTGCGTGTGGGAGCGGCCGGATCAGGGAATTAGCGCTGTAACTTCGGATTAGTAACGCTCGCTAAATGAGCGCCTAATTCCGACCCTTCATGCTTTTCAGCGTCGCGGCTGGGCCCTGAGAGGCCTTCTGGCCTCGCTCCCTCCGCGCTCAGGTCCCATTTCCCGGGAGGTCGGCCCGCGACCGTGGAGAGCTCCCTGACCAGCCTAGATCAGGCCTCTAGCCGCGCCGCAGCCTGATTTTCGGCGGCGCCCAGCGATGCCAGCTTTTCATTCGCTGGGCAGAGATCCCGGCAGGCATTCCCGGTTCGTGGACTACTGAGAAGGCAACCCTTTATGTCTCACTCACCACGGTGGCTACCCTGATCCTTGCCCTACTAGTGGCTTGCCGTGCGACCTTTGGCGAGAAACCGGGCCTTACCGAGCTAGCTGTTATAGATGTCAAATGAAAGAGGTTAGGTAAAGAGCATCTTTGAGACACCAACCACTCCCAGCTCCCAAGCTCCATCTTTAATTGCAGTTCTCAGGCTCCCTAAAGCCTTTTTGAGTGGGTAGCGGAAACATGGGGCAAAAATGAAGCCCAAACATGGGGAGCCTAGTGGCCAGAGGAGGCTTGGGGGAAGGCCTCCCTGGGGCATGGAGAGAAGAGTCAAGAAGGGCCAAGGCCCAGCCGGCTCCTCCAGGCCCGGGCAAGCCAGATAAGGTTTGATGGGGTGAGGCATCGATTTTGACTCTGTGCTTCAGGCTTTCAGTGTCCAGAGGGGATGTCAACATGGCTCTGTTAGGGCCGGGCATTCATACTCTGGAGCCAAATCCGGCAGGTTGGCCTCTTTACGAGGGCCACTTCTTAGTGGGTGTAGGGTGGGGTCCGGGAGATTAGGATGCAGGCGCTCTCTGTCTGCCAAAGCCCCGCCATGATCCTTTCCCTGACCCAGGGGTTTGCATCAACGAATTTTCGTAATAAGCGGAAAGAAAACCGTATTCTCTCCTGCTCAGACTCCTCCTCCCCTGACCTAGATTTCAGGACTGACCAGAGGATTTGGGACCCTAGTGTTTAAAAACAAACAAACAAAAACTCATTTGAATTGTGTAGACACAGCTGTGAAGGTGCAAAGCCATCAGGCTACTAGAAAGACTAGTTCCTGCAAAACAGCAAAGGATAGGGATGGTGGGAAGGGAAGATGGAAGCCCGGGACCCAGGGCCAGCTGGCTGGGAACGGAGGCAGGAAGGGCTGTTCTGGTTTCTTCCGAAATGGGGTCACGATCATTGCACAGACTCCCAGGTGTGCTGAGAGGGGAGGGCCGACCCCAGGGATGCTGCCTGTGGCCTCCAGGATCCTGAAACAAGATAGCCATCCCCTCCCTGCCTCTTCCCAGGAAAAAAGGGGAGAATGGCCTTTAAAAATGGGAGGCAGATATCACACAGGATCCGTGAAAACCTTCTACCTGGTGATTATCTCTAGGGAGGAGGAGAAGGGGGACAGAGGGAGGGCAACTTGAACTTCCCTGCCTAATCTTTTGTTTTCTTCTTTAATTTTATGTTCAATAACTAACACATTCAAGTGGTTCATAATTCAAAAGGTGATGTAGTGGAAAGTCTCCGTCCACCATTCATCTCAGCCTCACAGTTCCTGTCCAGAGGGCTGATGGATTTCTCTTCTGTACTGTTTGAATTTTTGCATTTTACACATATAACCCATTTTCAAAAAAATTTTTTTTTGTTAAGCAAAGACAAAACAAAAAGGCTTAAAGGGATGAAAAATGGAAAAAGATTTCTGTAATTAAAAGAGGACTGGGCAGGTTCTGGGTAAGAGGATGGGAATGATAAGCCATATAAACACCTGAGGGAGATGGTCTGGGGAGTGAAGTGGGCAGAGGTGGGAACAAGAGCTGGCCCAGCTCCGCAATTCTGAGCTGGGAGACCCTGCAGGAATCACTCTAGGCCTCCTGATTTGTTTCCTCCTGTATAAAAGGGAAATAGGATGGAGGGCCATGTTTAAACAGTGGCTCAAGTTCATTCCAGCCTGCCTGTCATAGCACTCACACACGTACATTCCTAGAAAGCCCCCCAGACCATCAGGAGGTCTGAACCCACATTGGCTTCTTTCTTCTCTGAAGCATGGCAGGGTGCAGGGCTGGGTCTACAGCCACTCATCCCTGGGAGCCCAGGAGGTTCCAGGGCTTCCAGGACAAGTCAGTTGCCAGGGAGGAAAGTGACCTGGAGGCAGATGAGGACCGCAGGAGGGACCCCAGTGCTGTGTGCTGTGTGGGAGCCTGATGCCCATGCAGTGAGCAGGGGTGCATCCCCACACCCCCACACCCAGCTAAGAGGGGCTGGGAGCCTGAGTGGCCGGGTGTGCTGCATTGGGTTGCCATGGGAACGGAATGCAGATTTCCCCCAATTGCTTTTTTATTTGCTAGACATTGTAATACATCTTATGTTGCAAAGGGGTGGGGGGTTAGGGAGAATAGTGGGAAGGCGCCGGGAGCCTGCCTGCACCCTAACCACTCCGGGAAGTTGGGGAGGCACGGGCAGGAATGGCCGAGCCAGGGCTAGTGCAGAGGTTGGCGGGGTTGAGCTCCGTCCTTCCTGCCCGCTGGCTGGCCAGCGCTCGGTTTGTATGCAGGGCAGAGCCGGCCCGTCGGGGAGGGAGGCCCCCCACCCCAGCCCCTAGCCATTGAGCGCACTCCTCGCCGGTTCTGCTCCGCTTCACGCTGCACACAGACCCCCCAACTGCACACAAAGGCAGCTGCCAGAGCCCGTGAAAAGTGATCAAATTATCAAGAACTTGACCTCACCGAGGGGCGAGGCTCCGGCAACCCCCAAGCCGTATGCTAATGACGCTCAGGGACTGACTCGTCGAATAATTCGATAAAGGGCGCATTGTTAGCGGCAGGGCAGCCCCCCTGCCCACCCTTTCACTTCCCCCCACTCCCACCCCCTACCGGCCACTGTCTCTCTCCGTCCACATTTGCATCCCAAAATCCCCGTCCGCAGCTCCGGGAGAGGATTGTTCCAGCCTGATTTATGGGGTGAAGGCGAAGGCTGGCGCCTTCCCCGCCAGCGACCCCTCTGCAACCCCAACCCCCTCCCTTCCCCCGGCCCTCTCCACTTTGGGGTTCCAACTTCGGCGCTGGGGGATGGGTGGGGGCGGGGAAAGAGGAGGAGGAGGAGTGGGGAAAGCGGGCGAGTTCCTCCAGGGTTCGGAAAGTGTCTCGGGAGACAGCCGAGGTCAGGTACCTGGTCCGGGCGCGGCCGTTCCGCCGGGCTGGAGTCCGCTGGGCCAGCACTGGGCTCCTCCTGGGTTCCTCGGGCTGGTGGGGGCCGGGGCGGCCGGCGGGACGGGCGCTCGCACGCAGAAGTTGTGAGAGTCATTTCTACTTTCGGTTATCTAGCTTTATGACGGCTCTGTGGCACTCATACAGCTAGATAACCAAAGAGAGAAACGGGCCTCCCTTCGCCACCGCCGCTGCCGCGCCGCTGGCCCCACGTGCCGCTGCCCACCGGGCGCGGAAACTGGAGCGGGCGCCGCTCTGAGAGCCGCGGGCGCACGCGGAGAGCCGAAGGGGACCGACAGACACACAGACACACTGACTCCCAACAGCCGAGGCCGGCAGCCCCCGCCCAGTCCCTTCCACCCCTCCCTCCTTCGCCCTCCTAGAGCGTTCCTGCCCGGCTCCCCGCGCTGTGCGTCCGGGCACCGGCGCCGGCTGCCCGCTCCGACGGCTCCCCGGGGCGCACCGAGGGCACCCGCGCGGCGCGCGTCGGCAGCCCCGGGCGCCCCGGCCGCCCCCAGCGTTCTGGACTGCCAGCCCTCCTCTCTCAGGCTAATCGCCCCGCGGGGAAGTGACGTCAGTCCAGGGGTTGACCAATCACCGGCTCTCATTCAAATCCCAGCCCCCTTCCCGCGCTCCGTACCACCCAGCCTTACAATGGCCTCGGCGTTCACAGCTTCCCCTCGGCGAGCGCAGGGAGCGCCCCCTCTGCTCTCAAAAGCGCTGGGGCTCTGCGCCTGGGTGCGCACCGTCTATCCTTTCCCCCCAACTCCTTTGCCTTCCCCCAAGTCCCTGGGAGCCTGGCAGCCACCGCGGACCAGCAGAGTTAGGGAGCTATGGTGACAGGTTTTGGGGACGCGCTCGTGGGGCGTGGTGAAGGTCTCCCTAGAACGGCCAGAGATACGCGCTTGGGAGGCCGAGAGCCGAGACTAGGCGCTATTTCACCTTTAACTTCCCTTTCCCTCCCCCACGCCCTACCCCTTACAGTCGACCCAGCCCACGCGCCTGCCGAGACTGAGTGAGAAGGGAGGGAGGAAGTAAATGTCCTGGTGCGCGTGGGTCGGTGTCCCACCCATTGGTGCGTGCCTGGCACCCAGAGGCTCCGGAGCCGTGCGACACTTGGGCCAGGCCCTGGCGCTCAGTACCAGGCTGCTGGGTCCCTCCTCTCTCTGAAAGCCTGGAAACATACAACCGATTGTGCCCGACCCCTTGGAGATGTCCTAGGCCCGAACTACGATTCTGGTTACATTTCTGTGTCAGTGAAAAATGAAAGCACAAAGCCTTGCCTCGGCCCTCCTTCTAGGACTCTCAGCACCCGCCTGGCCTACTCACTGCAAGTAGCTCCACAGGGGAAGGGGCTGCCACCCAGGACCTCCCAGAATCACCCCCAAGTAAGCCTGAC
Source organism: Bos indicus (assembly GCF_029378745.1). Taxonomy (NCBI): domain Eukaryota; kingdom Metazoa; phylum Chordata; class Mammalia; order Artiodactyla; family Bovidae; genus Bos; species Bos indicus. Next base: position 21,119,654 of record NC_091780.1, on the reverse strand, counting down.
ACAGACCTGGAGGCCCCACTGTAGCCTTCCAGAGGTGCATGGCCAGGGGCGGCCCTTCTCACTCACTCCAGCCATCATCCCTTTCCTCCTTGATGCTGTGGCTACCCTCCAACCTTAGGCACTGAGATTCACCTTCCCACGCCAGCCATCCCAGGGAGGCAAAAGATTAAATGTGAAAAAAATGTGTTATATTTGCTCCCAGATACCCCCGGGGCGGGTAGTGAGTCCAAGAGCTAGGGAGAGATTTAGCAATGGACTAGGCAGGTGGATTCTCCACTTTCAGCAGCCAACACACCAGTTTTCTCCGAACAGAGACTGCTGCCACTGAGCAGAGCACCGGGGAGGTTGTGCGGAGGTACCCATGAGGATCTATTTTCCTGGGATGCAGGGGTGCTGAGCCACTCTCAACCAGGCAAATCTCCACAGGATGTGTTCCAAACAGGAGGGCCAAAGCGGGTGGCTTGGAAAGGATTTCTTGATTTTTCTAAATATCCCTGATCTCCCTGATCTTCTCCTAAAAACATGACACATTTCCATTTTTCCAAGTTCTCAATTTTGTCAGTTCCTGTTGCCCCACCACTTGTCTCATCCTGAACCTAAATCCAAGGCAGCCTGCATCCCATTCCCATCCCAGTCCGCTTTTGCCAGACCAGACCTGGTGTTTACATATCTCCCCCCAATCCCATTTTGCACATACATCCCTTTTTTTCCAGAACGTGAACAAGAACTAGACAGAACCACAACGGGTGGAGGAACAGAGCATCTGACAGCAGCCTCCGGGAAGGAACCACCTGAATTTGGGCCTGAGACAGTTAATTCCAAAGGATTACCATAATTGGGAGGCGCCCCTTGCTTCCCCTCCTCCAGCAGCTCCAGGAACCCGCACCATCTCCCCTTCTTGGTGTGTGTGTGTGGGTGGCCTCCAGAGCCCTAGTCCTCTGGGCCACCCCAGGGTGGGAAGGGTGGGGCTGCAGAGGCAGGAAGGGGTGGAGAAGCACTGCTCACCTGCGGGAGAGGAAGGAGAGAGAGGGAGCGTGGGGGAAGAGAGCGAGAAAGGAGCCCCTCGGAGTGTGATTTAACCAGGATGCTGCACAAAATGGCTCCTCAGCGAGGCTCACGGTAACACAGCGGCGGTGCCGGAGGCCCGACTGGCCTGCTGAGGGCGAGTAGGGGCTCTGGGAGGAAGAATTAAAAGCCTGATTTAGGCTGAGTTCAGATGTGAGAGGCCACTGTCTTCAGGGCCACGTATCCACTCCCTTTCTGAGAAACTGAGTCCCTTGGCGGGGAGCAGATGAAACCAGCCAGCAAAGGTCCCAGGCCCTGCCTGAGCGGGATGCTCCCAGAATGAGCGACCCCTACACTTCACTTGCAGCTGGCCCTTTGAGCTCTGCTCCTAGGAAGGAGACTACAGAAAAATCCGACCTTGAGGGCACAGGCATTGGGAAGGAGACCACTCTGCGGGGTCAGGGCTGACCGTGTTCTCCTCAGGCTCGTGGCCGGCCTCCACGCACAGCTTACACTGGGGCCCAGGAAATGGTCCAGGTTGGAGCCCTTCCGGTGGAGGTGCATTGTGTGGGCCTGACACCGACAACTGAGGTGGCAGGCTGTTGAGCAGGCCGATTCCAAGCCCGACTGGGGAGAACCCCATCTGCCCTGGCCCGGATCACTCTCTTCTCTGCACAGTGGACTGGGTCTAGCATCTACATACTTTGTCCCACGCCAAGCCTTGGCGCCAGGGCCCCAGCACAGGCCTTATGGGGAAGCACACACTGGGGCTGACTTGAGTGCTGGGCAGGGAGATGCAGGCGGCAGTGGTGCAGCTGGGCCCTGGCCATGGTGCTGAGAAGCACCGGCCGGGTCTCTCTTGCCCCCACTCCCTTTGCCCTGATTGTCTTCAGCCGCTTCCCCAGTCCTAAACCAAGCTCCAGGGACACAAGCAGCTACCAGGAAAAAAAGGGAGCGACTCCTGAAGAGAGTCCTGTTGGCAAGTGACTCCTCAAGAGGAGGCTTCCCTCCTAGGCACCTCCCCCAAGGGCCAGAGATTTCATTTTTCATACTTGAGTCTAGCCAAAGGACAGAGAGGCTCATGGGCCCCTCACACCTGCATCTACAGAAATGCTCATTCCTGCTTCAGCCACACGTGCCCTGTAGCCCTGCAGAGCCACGCAACCCGAAAACCCCACCTTCAAAACCTGGCCCAGGCACCCATCTAGCAGCCGGCCTAAGGCAGGTGGCAGGTCCCTTGCCCATCCAGGCACTTCTGTGCACCAGCGTTCTCATATCCACTGGCAACCTCAGCTGCTAGGACTCCGAGCCGGCTTTGGCCCAAGTTCCTGTTTCCTCTTGGTTGTTATACCAGTCAGTGTGAGGGCCCTAACCATCCCACAGGAGTGTGACCCCCACTTTAAGACACAGTGAGTTAACTGGTTACATGGAAGGAGAGCAAGCAGTCCTGACTCCAGCCAGCAGCCTGTGCCAGGCCCGTTTTACCTGCTGCCAGACTGGCCCTTATCCAGAGGCTGGGAGCCTGAGACCCACAGGGCTCCCCAAGCTCCAGCCCAGGCAGATGCAGCCACCGGACCTGACATTCAGCCTGGCTCTTGTGCTCCCTTCCTGAGCTCTGCTGGGACTTAAATAGGAGATGACATCCCTGGTCACAACCCAGGCCAAGTCCAGAATGCCCTTTTCCCACTCCCTCTGTTCCTCCTCCCTCAGGCTCAAGCTTTGATTAAAATGATATTCCTGTTGTCTGGAGTCTGGAAGTCCAACAGTGAACTGCCTCGGATGGACCCAGCTTCCTGCACCCAGGACCTCCACATCACCTTCATGTCCACGTGGTCAGCAGAGCTGTGGTGCTCTCTATGGCTGCCACATCCAGCCTCCCTTTCCTCAGCAGCTAAAGCTTAGACATCCAGGGTGTGGGCGCTGGGGTGACCCAGGAACCCGGAAACAGCCCTTCTGAAAAGATGTGGGCAGAGCAGCACCCCTCTCCGAGGTCCAGCTAGCATCTTTGATAGAAGCTCCTGCGGTGGAGCTTTGCATATTACCCCCACCTTAGTGCCCACCTGTCTCACCTTCTGGCCTCTGTTCCTTGATTGAAAGCCAGGCCTCCAAACTCCATTCTGTCCCTCTACGTAGCTAGAGAAACCACCTTTTTCAGGGTAGGGGTGGGGGGAGCTCAGAAAGGAGTTCCCTTTCAGCCCCAGCATCTGTTTTTCAGTCACAAAGAATCACACTGTGTCTTTTCGGATGCATGTACAGTTCCCATGAACTGGCTGGGAGCCACTCCCAGCTTCTTCTACCTCCCTGCTTTTCTAGGGGGCCAGCCTGGCTACCGCCCCCACCCAGACTTCTCCCAGAGAAGGCCCTCACCAGAGCCTCAACCTCCACTGGCACCCTCATTCTTTCTCAGTTCACTGGAACCCAGGCTGGAGAAGGCTGCAGACACCCCCAAACAGATCCAAGAGGCCTGCTCTGGGGCATGGAGAAGGGAACAGACCAGAAAGGGTTTCCCCACAACTTCCCATTACAGAAGGGGACAGCCTGCCATAAATCTTGTCTAGAGTGGGTGCTGTGGGTTGCAATAGTCCTTAAAATATTTTTCCAGGAAACCACTTTCTGGATTGTTTCCTGTGAGGGGGGGGGCAGGGATAAGAAGGAAGAGGAGCTTTAGGGGCGGGGGTGGGGTGGGAAAGGGGGTGGGTCGGGGACTCCAGGGAACCTCACTTCCGAAACATTGCCTCCTCTCTGCTCAACCTGTCGGCCATCCCACAACTTCCGTCGGCCGTGCGCCCCTCCCCTCCCTGCACACCCAAAGTCCTCACCTCTGGGCTCTTCCCACTGCCCCATGACCCTTGACCTTGGCCTGGGTGATTTGTTGGGGATGGAGGGGGGCGGTCAGGCTCCAGAGGCCGATCCTGCCTTCCACCCGCAGTCGGAGCGCACCCCTCACCCCGCCCGGCGCCAACGGGAAGACTGGAGCCGCCCGTGCTGCCCAAAGGGGCTGAGCAGGGGCGCCCCAGGCCCCTCTCCCAGTCCAGACCAGCTTTCTGACGCTGCCCTAGGCGAGGCTACCGCCCTGGCGCCCGAGACCCGGCTCCCCAGCTTCACTGACACACAGCCGGCAGCGGCACTTACGGACCGGGAAGGGGGCCGGGGGCCCGCGAGGCGGCGGCGGGGGTGGGGCGGCTGCGGGGACGGCGGCTCCGCGGTCCCTGATCTGGCGCGTCCCCGGGCTCAGGCCCGGCTCCGGCCGCTCTCCGGACGCCCCGGCCCCGGCGGACGCACGGCCAAGAACCTCCGGAGGCGAGCGTGGCAGCGGTGGTTTGGGGGCTCCCGGCGGTACGCTGCTTCTCCGGCTCCTCCGAGCCGCTCTCAGCGCCGCCTCCTCGGGCGGGCACGGCCCGCAGTGACGTCAGCGCGGCTCCCCCCCGCCCCGTCCCCCCTCCCCTCACCCGGACCAGTGCGGAATGGAGGGGGCGGAGGCAAGCAGCGAGGGGCGCCCAGCCCCGCGCCCCGGCGCTTGCGCCCCCCGCCCCGCTCGCCTCTCAGCTTTTCCCGGGGAGTCGTGGCGCCATTCGAGCCCTCCTTTCCCCTCACGCCGCCTGACTCGTGCAGAGCCGACAACTGGAAGCAGCGGGCTGGAAGCCTCGCTGGCAGCTCTGAGCTCAGGGACCCGCGGAGAATGGAGAGCTGGGAAGATGGGGACGTCTCCTCTCCGGGCTGGAAGGGGACGTCTTACCTTGATCCCTACGCGAGTGTGGGTTAGGGTGAGGATATCCACGATGATAGGCCGGAGCCCCCGTGGAAGCTCAGAAGGGATGTTTTAGCATGGGGAAACGTGTCCCGTGCGGAGCGCAGAGAGCCCTCCAGCCTGGGTCTTGCCTCTCCAACGCCCAAGGCCTCCGCCTCCTCTTCCTTGCCGGCCCGCCCGGGGCTGTGCACCTGCAAACTCCACGCGCTCGGCCGACGGCGCCCCGGAGCCGCTGTCCAAATGCTGAACCCGGCCTCCTTAGAGGCTGGCTCCTGATGCCTCGTTCCCCTCGCCCAGAGTGCTCACAGGCGCCGGCAGGGGGTTCTGGGACACCCAGCGCGGAGTCCCGGGAAACTTTGGTGCTCCACGGAGAGGTCGGAAAGCTTCAGGGAAGGAGGCGAGCGGTTAAGGAAAGGAGGGAGCCGAGGGGGCAGGCAGAGACGCGCGCCGTGTCGGTCGCCCTGCCCTTGTCGCCGAACCGCCGTCTTTCCCCGCGCGCCCTGGCCGCGCGTCCCGGGTCCTCACTGCTTGTGTGTTTCTCCCGCCGCCACAGCAGGGGAGGTCCCTGCGGCTGAACTTGTCAGCGGGTTTCACCATCCATCACAAGCCAGACAGACAGGCCAAGTTCACGAGCAACGCTGTTAACCCCTTGCAAACCGAGCGCCTCCCATAAGAAGGAGCTGCCTGGCTGGGGCGCGCTCTCTCCGATTCTAGAGGCATTCATTGCCTCCCCAAAGCTGTGGTCGCCACAGCACTTTTTTTCTTTCCCATTTCCCTCTTTCCTGAATAACTCGGGAAAAGGGCTGGAAGAGAGAAAGAGGATTTGTCTCCCCATCCCACCACCCCCAACGCATTTCCTGACCATTTTCCTCCATCATTTTGTTTACTGTTTTGGTCTCCATAATATCTCCAGGTTCTCTTCTTCTAAATTAGTTTGACAGCAGTGTAACTGAGTGCTTTTCTAACTGACTCCCCCTTTTTCTGCTTTATGACTGTTCATGGTGGGGGGAAATGAGATTTAGAAAAATATGAGATAAAAATAATAATTGGCCCTGATTTCTAGCCTAGAGGCCTGGCTTTCAAGGCAAAAGATATAGAAAAAAATATTTTCATTAGAAGAATCTCGATTGCTGGTCCTGTGGGGGTGGGGGTGGGGTGAGCCGAGATGGGGAGGGCACCCATCCTTCCTGAAACGGATGGAGAAAGGAAAACAAAAATAAGCTTTGAGGAAAGGATCATAGAGGGAGACCTCTCCAGATACATCCTGCTAGAGGAGCCTCGGAGAGAAACGGGGAGGTAGAGGGCTAGACACAGGGACCCAGAGGGAGAGGGTACATTTAAAATCTGTACTGGAGAACAAGGGCCAGGCCCAGTCACTCCATCCCCGCTGCCCCTTTGAACTCTAGCATTCAAAGTTCAAGAGAAGCTTTTGTAGCCTCTCTGGGAAGCCCAGCTCCTGAGTCTGGTCCACAGAGAAAGCCTGGGGTCTGGATCCCTGCACTGGGCAAAGACTCAGTCCTGCTCGGGAACCCTAGCTTCCTCCAGGAGAACTTTCTCAGCCTCTCCCTGCCGTCCGGCAGACTTGGCCTCCCCCCATCCCCATTTCCTATTGAATTCCTGGCGTCCGGTAGCTGGCGGCAACTAGGGCGACCTACCAACTTTTCCCCTGGGCATTTTCTCACCCCCTCCTCCACCCCCCAGTGCTTTCTTTTCTTCTCCCAGAGCTCTTTTTGAAAGGAGGCACCCAGGCCCAGAACGTGTTCTGCAGTTTAACTACTTCCAAATTCTTTGTTCAGGTCACCCCGGGACTCCATTGTCCGCTATTGAGAGCTGGGGCAGGCGCTCTCTTGCCGGCGGGCCTGAATCCATTAGGCCGCTGCTCGGGTCCCTGCCGCCCATTGAGGCACCCGCCAAACCCGGGCTCCTGCCCCCCTCCGGTCCTCTCCACTCCTGCGCCCAGCTGCCCTTTTTGGAGGCCTCGGTGGAGTCCGCCCAAGGTTATGTGGGTTTCTCCCCTTCCGGAGGGAATGGGCGCGGATGCAGGCCTAGTATGATTCTTGCTGACCCTGTCCCAGCCTGCGGGTTCTCACCCTGGGGGTTGCTGAGACCCTGTCGTCTGCCCCGCGGGGCAGCTTTTGAGGAGGCCGCAGTCTCGGCCTCAGGACTGGGCAGTGAGGGGACAGCCAGCACACACCACTGCGACTTCGCCACCCTCCCCTGCTCTCCTGCAACCCGAATTTCCCTTCCTCTCTTTCCTCCCGGCCCAGACCCCCAGCTTCCAGTCAGTTCAAGCCTCTCCTGAGTTAAGGGTGTGAAGAAAGGCAGCCCAGTGTTAGGGGAGAAGCACAGAAGGGCACATCAGCTCTGTCCTGCGCCCGCCTGGCGCCCCGTGTTCCCTTCGAAGGCCCGTCTCCTCAGCATGACAGGTCTTCACTCAGATCACTAGGAAAAGGATGAGAGAGAGATGCTCTGGTCTGAGGCATGACTTTCAGGCTCCCAGGGTGCCAGAGCGGGCTCCCCAGTGGCCTCACCTCTCCTGCCTCAGGACCCGAGGAGAGAGAGTGCCCAGGAACCCCTCTGAGAGCTCAGCTCGGTGGTGCGAGCCTGGGAATCCAACTCCGATGCCTAGGGCCTACCGAGCGCTCCAGCGAGTGTCCCTCCCGGTCCTACAGGAAGGTGTTTGCACTCTGAGCCCCTAAAAGCCCAGGAGAGACTGAGAGTTCAGCTTGAACCCACGGGAAAAAACATCGAGATTCCAGAACCAGTGCCCACTAAAGAAAGGGTCGATTACTGTTAGCACTTCTTTTCCTGGCTCCCAGCCAGCCCTCCAGCCAGCCCCTAGCCTTCCAGCAGCCCCCAGCCTTCCAGCAGCCCCCATCCTACCCTTCTACTCCAGGACTATGGAGTCCCTGAGCCCAGGGTGAATAGACGCCTGGCCCCAGAGGTCACTCAAACCTCTGGCTCGACCTGCTTCGTCCATTTCGAGGATTGGCACGCCCTTCCCAGGAGCAGAACTGGAGGGAAAGCGGTTAGATGAGCTCATAGGCGGGCCGGGGATAGGAGGACCAGACCCTTCGTGGGAGAAGGGCCCGGGAGCGCAGAGGAAGAGCGCTGGATGGTGGTCTACGCAGGCCGCGGAGGGAGGGAGGACGGGTGGGTGGCCTCTTTTGCACGATCTCCCCCAGGAAGCCCCGCGACTCGGACCCCCGGGCGGGGACCCCGGAGGGACGGGGAGACTTCGAGGAACCGACTGCGGCCTAGATGGATGGCGGAGAGGCCAGACTAGCGCCCCTGGCGTCTCTGCTGCAGCCCGCGCAGTGCCACCTGGTCATCCTCCTTGCCACAGGTTTCAAGACCCGAAGCTGGAGAGGCTGAAGCCCGCTCACGCCCAAGACCTGGCTATGCAATGCCAGGACTCTTGCAGGACGCAGAAGTTATGAGGATATCCCGGCCTCCCACCCTAAGCCCTCCTCCTGTTCTTTCCGTGTGTACGCTGTCCTCCTGTTCACTGTACTGACCTCGCCGCCCTCCGGAGCGCGGCTCGGCGCGCTGTCCAACAACGCTCTCTGGCGGCAGTTTCCGGGAAGTACAGGCGCACTGTGGCCCGTGCAGGAAAGCCTCCAGACCAGCCTGATGGTTTAGGGTTGTCTCTTCTCACCCCTGGCTCCTCTAGTCTTCTCAGCCTGCACGTACATCACCCGCTCGCGTGCACCGGGCCCTCTCACGGGAAACAGGCACTCAGGTAGTGGGAACAACAGTGAGGCAGCCAGTCTGCAAGCCTAAAGCTCACCTGTTCTACCTGGGACTGGGGTCTCTGCTATCCTAGCCTCCTTCAGGAAGATCCCATGAAGACCGAGGGGGATCAGGCAGTCTCAGGACTTCCCCCCCAGGGTTCTTGCAGCCAGGCAAACTGTGCTGCCCGTCACTTCCCAGCTTTCCCCTCCCCACCTCTGCAAAAAGCCTGAGGAATGAGATTAGGTCTGAAGAATGAGAGATGGGCCAAGGGAACGGTGGGACCTGTGGGCAAAGCCTGGGGTTTGGAGTCTTGAGTTCTAAGAGAGTTGGAGAGTCTAGGCTCACACCTCCAGTGGTAGGAGCATCTCTGCCCCTGCAAGCATGGTGTTCTGCTTTCTGCCTGATCATGTTTTGATAGGTTCTTGACATGCATTCAACAGAGCTGAGCTCCAACTACATGCCTCTGGGAACAAAACTCAGAGAGGGGAGGTAACTTGCTGGAAGTCACACAGCTAGAAATTGCTGGAGCCGGGATTCAGCTTCAGAAGCATGCCACCCTACCTCCATCTCTTGTCTTTCACCTGAATGATTTCAGAGGTCTCCCGGCTGGGGCTCCTCTTCAGAACTCAGCCCCCTCCAATATGTCATCCACACTTCTGGATGAGGACCCTTCTAAGATGCCAGTCTGATTGGTCATGTCTCCTCCTTGCTCAGAATCTTTCAGAGGGTTCTGCTACTTTCAAAATAAAAGCCCACGTTCCTCAGAAGCATTCAAGCTCCCCCCATGGCCTGATCTGTGACCTCTTCTCTGGGTTCCCAACACTCCCGCCATCTCAGATGTCTTCATTTCCCCAAGGCCCACACTTTTGCACCACTCACTCCCTGCATTTGTGTGACCAACCCTTCCTCTGCCTGTAATACTCCTCTCTCCTGAGTATCTTTTGGATTCTAGGCAAATGTCACCTCCTGCATAAAACCTTCTGACTCAGACATGGCTCCCTTCAGATAAAAGAACAGATGGGCCTAAGCGGCCAGTTGGGGCTACTCTCTAGTTGCAGAATGCAGGCTGCTCACTGTGGTGTCTTCTCTGGTTGCAGAGCACAGGCTCTAGGGCACGTGGGTCTCAGTGGTTGAGGCATGTGGATTAGTTGCCCTGGTGCACGTGGAATCTTCCCGGACCAGGGATCGAACTTGTGTCCCCTGCGTTGGCAGGCAGATTCTTATCCACTGGTCCATCAGGGAAGTCCTAAGTGGCCATGTCTGCACCTCCTGCATTCTTTCTTCTCCACGATGATCCATTGATTATATCAGGCATGGCCACTGGCCCCCTGAGGCTAGTTTCTGGCCCAGGTGGAGTCTCTCCTGAGCACTGAAGTGAGAGTAGGCTGAGCAGGTCTGCATGGGCCTGATGGATGCTGCATCAGCCCAGGCAATGGGAGCAGAGACGCTGAGAAGAGAATGGAGCCAATGGACAGAGAAAAGGTCCCAGGGCTCCAGGATGAGAGAGCCTGAGACTTCTCAGAGGGTTTCCGCCCCTCCCTGGCAGGAGAGTCTTGCAATAAGCCTGCATCCATTGGCCTGCTTGGCATAGGATTCTGTTCTCTGCCCCTGACAGCTTCCTGACCCAGAAAAAAAACCCTCCTGTCAAGCCTGGCCTTCCTCCCTCGTGTGCGTGGGCACGTCCTGGCAATGGGCACATCTCGCGGAAGCGGCCCTCCTGACCACCTGGCAAGAATCACACCTGGCGTAATACGGGCGCTTCTGTTGCGCCTGCTGCATAGCGCCACCGTGTGGCAATTCTGAGAAACACAGCCTGCCGTCCACTCGAGAGCCAGCCCGGGAAAGATGTGCTTATTGATTAACGTTTAAAATGTTTTAGGGTTTGCATTTCTCAGATTTGTTCACGGGGTGAGAGTTTGCTAACAGTTAATTGAGTGAGAACAAACCAGTCGATCCTAAAGGAAATCAACCCTGAATATTCATTGGAAAGACTGTTGCTGAAGCCAAAGCTCCAATACTTTGGCCACCTGATGCAAAGAGCTGAATCATTGGAAAAGACCCTGATGCTGGGAAAGACTGAGGGCAGGAGGAGAAGGGGGCAACAGAGGATGAGATGGTTGGATGGCATCATCGACTCAATGAACTTGAGTTTGAGCCAACTCCTGGGAGATGGTGAAGGATAGGGAAGCCTGGCGTTCTGTAGTCCATAGGGTCACATCCAACACAACTTATCGACTGAAGAGCAACAGTAATTGACTGAGTGTGCTGTCCTAGCACTTTATGATTAATCTTCACAGCCATCCTTATTCCAAGAGGTTCTTTCTCTCCTCATTCAACAGATAGGGAAACCGAGGTACAGAGAGGTTAAGTCGTTTGCCCCATCACAGGTATTCAGTCAGTGGCTGACAGGATGTGAATCTAGGGTCCACGTTCTTTACCACTACATTACACTGCCTCTTAGTAATAGTTTTCCATTGTTCCACTTCCTGTTCAAATCATCCAAATGTTCTTTTAAAAAAATAAAAACCAGGCAACACTTTTTATTGTTGTTGTTTAATCGCTTCAGTTGTGTCCAATTCTTTGTGACCCCATGGGCTGTAGCCCGCCAGGCTCCTCTGTCCATGGGATTTCCCAGGCAAAGTGTACTGGAGTGGGTTGCCATTTCCTTCTCCAGGGGATCTTCCTGACCCAGGGATCAAACCTGCCTCTCCTGCATCTCCTACATTGGCCGGCAGATCCTTTACCTTATCAGACTCTGTTGTACACCTCATCTGTTTGCTCTACACGACTGTGAGCCCAGTGAGGGAAGAAATCCTGTCTCATTCATCTCCACATTTTCGCTCCTAACACAGCAGACACAGGCAGCATCTCTAACAAATTACTTTTTTTTTTTTTTTTTACTCTTTTATCGATGGCTGCTCTGAGTCCTCGTTGCTTCTCGAGGGCTTTCTGTAGGTGTGAGCAGGGGGAGCTCTTCATCGTGGTGCACAGGCTTCTCATTGCGGTGGCTTCTCTTATTCTGGGACGTGGGCTCCAGGGTGTGCGGGCTTCAGCAGTTGTAGCTCTTGGGCTCAGCAGTTGTGGCACACGGGCTTCAGTTGCTCCCACACATGTGGAATCTTCCCAGACCAGAGATTGAACCTGTGTCCCCTGTATTGGCAGGTGGATTCCCATCCACTGTACCATCAGGGAAGTCCAGGCAACATCTCTAGAAGCTGCACCCTTCAAGAGATAAGAAGCTGCCGAGATGCTCTGCATATTTCTGCTTGTTTTCATTACTCCCGTGACAAATTCTGGCATTTCTCTTCTAGAGACAGCAACAAGTCTTTGAATTATTGTTTGTAAATTTCTTCACGTGTTGTACTCTAGAGGAAAAGAAAAAAATCGGAGTGGAGCCTCCTTGTGGACCACGGTCTGCCCTCTCCTTCTTAGTGCATCCTGGGAGACTAGGATTATGCAAGTCAGAGATTTCAGGAACTTGATCTGCACAAACAGGAAATGGGCTTCCTGATGAGGTAGTGAGCTCCCTGTTGTTGGAGGTATGTAAGCAGGGTCAAGAGGTTGGGGGAGACAGACAGGGATGCCCTCAGGCCACAGTTCATCTGGGGCTTCAGGAACCGTGTTGAAGTTCATGTGTTAAGCATCCAGCCCGTGCAGACCCCTCCTGGCTTCATTCTTTAATGGGTTGCTGGTCTCCATCTCCTTGCTTTCATGCCCTCATTTTCTCCCTGCCAAGCCCTTGTGATTTGGCTGCCTCTCTGTCCCTTTTGGTGATTGAAGTCACCCTCTCAGCGAAGGCCAGGGGATGCCAGCCAAGGCCTGGATACCTCCCTCAGGCCTGAAACAAGGAGCCTCAGGTCCTTGCTCTGGCTTCAGAAGGAGCCTGGCAGGCACTCTTTCTCCCTGTCTGCAGACATCTCTGCCTGTCTTGGTGATTACAGCCCCCACACCTTGACAGTCCAGCTTTGACAGCTTGTAGAGCGGTCATGTTCAGCTAGGATTTCCTCCCAAGCCAGGGTCACAGTTGCATAGGTTAGGTGCTGCATTTCTCCAGGGGGTGCCATTCATTTGCACCCCAGTACTTCCCCCCAGGGTTGCATATTGCAGAGGGAGGGAATCCTATCAGAACAATGGTGGTGGTTTGGTCACTAAATCATGTCCAAGTTTCTGACTCCATAGACTGTAGCCCACCAGGCTCCTCTGTTTATGGGATTTTCCAGGCAAGAACACTGGAGTGGGTTGCCATGCCCATCTCCAGGGGATCTTCATGACCCAGGGATGGAAGCCGGGTCTCTTGCATTGCAGGCAGATTCTTTACCACTGAGCCACCAGGGAAGCCCCTTTACTGCTGCCACTGCTAAGTCCCTTCAGTCGTGTCCGACTCTGTGCGACCCCATAGATGGCAGCCCACCAGGCTCCTCTGTCCCTGAGATTCTCCAGGCAAGAATACTAGAGTGGGTTGCCATGTCCTTCTCCAATGCATGTGCAACCCCATGGACAGCAGCCCACCAGGCTCCTCTGTCCACAGAATTCTCTAGGCAAGAGTACTGGAGTGGGTTGCCATTTCCTTCTCCAGGAAGCCCCTGTAGATAAGGAGAAATGTCATTAAAAAACATATATATCCAGGGTCTTCCCTGGTGGTCCAGTGGTTAAGAATCTGCCTTCCAATACAGTTTGAAACCTGGTTGGAGAACTAGGATCCCACACGCCGAGGAGTAACTAAGCCTGAGCACAACTTCTGAGCCCACGTGCTGCAACTAGAGAGTCTGTGCACCACAGCAAAAATCCTGAGTGCTGCAACTGAGACCTGATGTAGTCAAATAAATCGATAATATTTAAAATATATATATATCCATTATTGGGATATAATTACCTTTTCAGAAAAATTAAATCCTTCATTGTTTAGGCAAAACAACCATACAGAGTAAAGGTGGACTAAGTCTTCTCTTCTGATGGTTCTGTGGAGAAGATCTTGATTTTCAGTGGTGTGTGCAGCTGGCAGGGGAGGGCAGGAGATGTTTGTGTCTGTAAAAGGTGATCAGAGGGGCTTCCCTGGCAATCAGTGCTTAGGACTCTGGGCTTCCACTGCAGAGGGCCTGGATTTGATCCCTGGTCAGGGAACTAAGTTCCCTGCAAGCTGCGTGGTGCAGAATGAACCCCCCCCCCACAAATAGTGATCATAGAAAAATGTTGAGAAATCTGGTTGTCCCAAAGAGTGGACAAGCTCCTGGCTGACACCTCTGAGTGTCCAGCAGGAAGTGAATGCATTTTGGAGGGCACTGGACAGGCTGGGTGGGGGCCAAATGTGGTAAAAAAGCAGGGGGCCCAGCCACCAGCAGGAGAGGTCAGCCAAGGGGTAGCTTTAGGCCCCATGTAACCTCCAACAGCCTTCAATAGCCCCCCCAAAGCATACCGATAATCACAATCCTACACCGTTTAAAGGAGGAGGAAGAAAAGAACCGGCAGGGTGTTCCTGGCAGGGGTCACGTCAACCTATCCACGCTGCATCTTGCGTGCCCCACATGGTTCCAAGAACAGAGTCAGCACTTCGCAAATCAGAGTTGGTTTCCCCTGAGGCCCCTCTCCTTGCGGATGGCTGTCTTCTCTTCCCCAAGTTTTCACATGGTCTCTCCTCTGCACTCTCTGTGTCCTGTCCCCTCTTCCTATCAGAACACCAGTCAGACTGGATTACAGCCCACTCTGAGGACCTCACTGCAACTTGATTACCAGCCTGTCAGGGCCAGTGTGGATTTGGGACAGAGGGGTCATCACCATGCAAAGACCATGGCCATCCATGTCCTAGGGTGTGCAGTCCACATCCACAGGTCTTACCTGGTCACCAGGTCACTGGACTCTCTTGCTCCCTCTCCCCCACGAGTCCCCACCAGCATCCTTGCCTGAAGCCTGGTGTGTGTGGCTCCTTGAGGGACCTGCTGTCATTTCCTGATCTACACTCACCTGTCCTCACCCTGCACGTGCTCAGAAATCTGCCATCGGCTCCTTTTAGCCCTCAAGTCCCACATTCACCCTGGAAACTGGGACAGTTCCAGGCTGACCCTGGCCCTGGTTTCAGCCTGGTTGAGAAGAGAGATTCTGTTATTTCATATTTCCCCTGTCCCGTCCCTGCTTGCTGGCCAGCCAGGGCCAGCAGTGGGCCCCACCTCACTCCTAGCTAGAGCAAGTCATAAGATGCATCCCCCCAAAGGCCTGTTTTCATCTGTCCAAAGCCCTTCTGTCCTAGAGACAGGCTGGTTCTAGATCAAGACAGATTTTATGGCATAAACCCAGGCCACATTCCCAGCAGCCTGTGCAGGTGGCATCCGTGGGTGTTTGCATCTCAGCTAAAGGGAAAGGCAGCAATACCACCCTTCTGTGCCACTCGGGCGGCTCCCAGCCCTGCTCACGAGTTAGTCATCACCTTGGCAGAGCCCACGGATCCACATAAACCATCTGGAATGAGGAAGGCCAAGTGAAGCGAGAAATCAGTGGAAAACAGCAGAGTGTCCAGGCAGTCGCAAATATGCTTGTGTAAAAGAGTACGTGCAGGCACAGAAAAATAATCACTCGATAGTGTCAGATGACAGACAGGGGTGTGGGTGCACTGCTCACACTGAAAATGACAAATATAGCAACTTCACAAAGTGCACCCACCAAAGCGTCAGCTGTGATTATCTCCGGGTGATGGGCTTGGAATATTTGAATTCTCTTTTTTTTGTTTGTCAGTGTGGGGGTGGTGGTGAGGACCAGCTTGGGTCTAAATGGGATTCAGACAGTCTGGGCTGGACTTGTGGACTAGGCTATTTGCATGTGACCTCTGGGAACTACAGTTCTAGTTCCGCAATCCCTCCAACCAGGATTCTTCTTCTTTTTTTAACATCTATTTGTTTATTTGGCTGCTCTGGGTCTTAGTTGGGTCATGCAGAATCTTTGTTCTGTGTGTGTGATCTTTACTTGCACCACATGGGAACAAGTTCTCTGGCTAGGGATTGAAGCCTGGCCCCCTGCATTGGGAGTACAGTCTTAGCCACTGGGCCACCGAGGAAGTCCCCACCAACCAGGATTCTGGTCACTGTTTCTAATGTGTGTAGGGAGTTCCCCCTCATCACCTGGCAATTTGTTGCTCACCAGCTGGGTGTCGTGTAATTCCACTCAATATGACACTGTGGAGATAGCATCAGATTCCACAGGTTAAGGGCTCGGTCCCACAAGATCACCCTCCACTGTGGGTGTCCCTTGCAAATCCATGTTGTCACCTGGGCTTCTGACCAACTGGCTATAAATCAGAGGTTTCCATGACCCCTTCCTTGGGTTTGATGAATTTGCTAGAATGGCTCACAGAACTCAGGAAACTCATTGACTCACTAGACCACTGGTGTGTTACAAAGGACATTAAAGAATGTGAGTCAACAATCAGGGGAAGAGATTCACAGGACAAGACCCTGAATAAAGGAGTCTGTGTCCTCAAAAAGTCTGGGGAGTTTGGGGCCCAGCAAGGTAGCATGTGGAAGAGTTCTGGTTCATCAACCTGGAAGCTCCCTGAACCCTCTCCTTTTGGATTTTTCTGGCAGCTTCATGGCATACGCAGGATTGATTAATGCATTGATCATTGGTGATTGATTCCTCCTCCAGCCTCACTGTCCTTCCTGGAAATCAAGGGGTGAGACTGAAAGTTCCACCTCTCTGTTCAGTGTTGGTTCCTCTGGCCACCAACTCCCCATCTTTAGAGGATTTCCAAAAGTCACCCCATTAGCATAAACCCAGTGGTGGTGGAAAGGGGCTTGTGAATGATGAGACAAACATTTATCTTTCACAGCTCTGAAGTCATTTCAGGAACTGAGATTGGCTTGGTGATGTTTGGTCACTAAGTCGTGTCCGACTCTCACATGGTTCTCACGTGAAAGCTGTGAGCCAGGAACCATGGATAAGGACCAAATGCACATTTCTTACAAATCACAACATCACAGGAATCTTCGAAAGTTTACAAATTCTATAATAATAATAGCTAACCTCATTATAAGGGTCTAGGTATTTGCCAAGCAGTTTGTTTGATTTTGATGCCTACATAACCTTGGTATGCTTATCTTACAGATGAGGAAACTGAGGCCAAGAGAAGTTGAGTAGCTCATCCAAGGTCACACAGTGCTAAGAACCCAGCTTTTAACCACTCACTCTGCATCTCCATGCTCAGTCATGTCAGACTCTCTGTGACCCCATGGACTGTAGCCCACCAGTCTTCTCTGCCCATGGGATTCTCCACGCAAGAATACCAGAGTGGGCTGCCATTTCCTCCTTCAAGGGATCTTCCTGGCCCAGGGATCCAACCCATGTCTTCTGTGTCTCCTGCATTGCAGGCGGGTTCTTTACCCACTGAGACACCAGGGAAGCCCCACTCACTCTGACCACCCTTCAGGTTCCCCCGTGGTTTTGAGAATGACCTCCCTCCATCTTCCCATCAGAGAAGCCAGGCACTCGGGGTGCCATGCTGGGGGCCAGCTGGCATGCAGACAGGCCTCAGTGAACTGACGGTGTGACTTGTCCTTGAATCCATGTGAGATGTCCCCAGAGGTTCTGAGGAGTACCTGGGGGTAAGGGCTGGGGTCATGGGTGATCTCATCCATCAGAGGGCAGAAGGAATGAAAACCACAACCACAGAAAACTAACTAAACTGATCACATGGATCACAGCCTCATCTAACTCAATGAAACTAAGAGCCTCACCAGGTAGGGAGAATCAGTAATGTCAGTAATTCCATCTGTACCCACTAGGTGCCGCCACTAGCAGAAAGAGCTTACTGCTTTATTTATTTTTTTTTTCTGTTGTATGGAACTTTGTTCAGTCGCTCAGTCATGCCCAACTCTTTGCGACCCCATGGACTACAGCGCGCCAGGCTTCCCTGTCCTTCACCATCTCCTAGAGTTTGCTCAAGCTCATGTCCACTGAGTCGATGATGCCATCCAACCGTCTTGTCTTCTGTCGTCCCCTTCTCCCCAGTCTTTCCCAGCATCAGGGGCTTTTCTGATTCAGCTCTTTGCATCAGGTGGCCAAAGTATTGGGAACTTCAGCTTCAGCATCAGTCCTTCCAATGAATATTCAGGGTTGATCTCCTTTAGGATTGACTGGTTGGATCTCCTCGCTGACCAAGGGACTCTCAAGAGTCTTCTCCAACACCACAGTTCAAGAGCATCAATTCTTCAGTGCCTAGTCTTTTTAATGGCCCAACTCATCCTGATCCATCAGAGGGCAGACAGAATGAAAACCACAATCACAAACTAACCAAACTGAGCACATGGATCACAGCCTTGCCTAACTCAATGAAACTATGAGCCGGGCCGTGTATAGGCCACCCAAGACAGACAGGTCATGGTGGAGAGTTCTGACAAAGTGTGGTCCACCAGAGAAGGGAATGGAAAACCACTTCAGCATTCTTGCCTTGAGAACCCCATGAACAGTATGAGGAGGGATGGAACTTCAAAAATTCACAAAAGTGACACACACCTCTCATAACAAAGCAGAGGTGTATAAAGAAAACACTTCATCGTCCCCTCACCCCTTATTCTTCCCCAGGAAAGTCAGGTTGAACCTCTCCACTCTTCTCTGAGCTCCAACAAACATAAAACACAGAGGTGGAGGATTAAAAAAAAACTTTGCTTTATTTGTTTATTTACTTTTTACAATATGGGGTCATCCTGTGGTCAGTACTTTTCAGCCTTCAGTCTTCACTGAACTGTCACGGGCATACCTCTAAATTAGAGAGCAGATGATGCTCATTATCCAGTCGTCATGCTCTGTAAAGACTCTCGAAAACAGGGAAGAAGCGAAGGCTGACCCAACTCTCCTAGGGTAACGTGGAGTTGGATTCTTGCCAACCTTGGGTCACTGTATTTTTCTCAGTGGATCAATAGGTAAGTATATAGCCTTGTTTGGGGGGATGTTTCTACTTAAAGACATCTTTTTAATGTGTACTGCTGGTTCATTAATGTTGCACTCAGGGTCAATAGCTCTATGACTTATGTCTGAACAGAGCTAATTGAATGACCATATTTTCGCCTTAAGGCCCATCGCATGCTGAGTCTGCTTAGGAACACCTGATGGTACTTCATTCACCTTTAGGCTTGGGGGTTGTTATAAAGACCAAAAGGGAAAAGGGAAAGGGAAGTCGCTCAGTTGTGTCCGACTCTTAGCGACCCCATGGACTGCAGCCAACAGGCTCCTCCATCCGTGGGATTTTCCAGGCAAGAGTACTGGAGTGGGGTGCCATCGCCTTCTCTGATAAATCACATACCAAAAAAAATGCATAGATGTGAAAAAAGATCATCCTGCATAAAATACCAAAAGGACACTTGTTTGGGATCTGAGAGCTGAAAGGAGAAGGCAGAACTCTGTCTTACTGGACCTCAGCTAGAAACGCCAGCACCTGGCCACTCAGGTTCTTCTCAGCTCTGCCCATGTTGGAGAATGACTGTGAAAATCCCACAGGTATCGATCTTGGGGGTTACAAGTAAATGCTAGAGAATGGGTGAATTCACAAACACAGAATCCATGAATCCACGAGTATGGATTGTGTTTTTTTTTTCTTTTTTCCTTTTTTGGCTGCTCTGGGTCTTCCTTGCTGCGTGTGGGCTTTCTCTGGATCCAGTGAGCTGGGGCTGCTCTCTAACTGTGGCTCGCGGGCTTCTCATGGAGGTGGCTTCTCCTGTTGCCGAGCCAGACTCTAGGTGTGCAGGCTCAGCAGTTGTGGGTCACAGGCCTGGTAGTTTGGGGCATGGGATCTCTCTGGACCAGGGATTGAACCAGTGTCCCCTGTATTGCCAGGAGGTCTCTTTTCAAAAAAGAAATGTGTCTATTTGCTTTTGGCTGTGCGGGTCTTCGTTGCTGCACGGGCTTTTTCTCTAGCTGTGGCGAGTGGGGGCTGCTCTCTAGCTGTGGCGCTCAGGCTTCTCTGTTGCAGAACACAGGCTCTATCTAGGGCATGTGGGCTCAGTAGTTGTGGCACATGGGCTTAGGTGCTCCTAGCATGTGAAATCTTCTTGGACCAAGGATCAAACCCATGTCTCCTGCTTTGGCAGGTGGATTCTTTACCACTGAGCCACCAGGGAAGCCTGGCAGGAGGACTCTTAACTGCTGGACCATCAGGGAAGTCCAGGATTGTATATTGATTAAGATATATTTTCAAAAATTTCTACAGTTCATCTGTGGGTTTTTTTTTTTTTTTGAATGGGAGGAGTGGTAAACAGAGAAAAAATATTGCTTACTTAATAAAAAAAAAAAAAAGGCAAGGGTTGGGGGAGTGGGTGAGCTTTCGCCTCCGCTATTAATTCCATTTGCCACCCTGGTCCTCCATGCAGAATTAAAGTGGAAGCAGTCGCTTCAAATGGAGGTGGCCCTTGGCTTGGGCTGTGGCCAGGGCTGAGGGGGTTGGGGGAGTGGGAGGCCACAACTCTGTCCACAAGGCACAGAGAACTCTGATGAGGGCAGGGAGCTGGGCGGTGTCCCGAGTCTTCCACTCCTGAGGGCTCAGCTGGTTGTGAGGGAGGCAAGGAGGCATTTTCTCCCCATTCCACAGATGAGCGACGGTGGTTCTTAGAGGTCCCCTTCTGCGGTCACGTAGCACTGGATGTGGCCCACCACTGGCTCAGGCCTTTCACTGTGATGCTTTCTCCCAACATCCATGGAGTCAGTGCTGCTCTGGGGCCTCTGGGGGCTAAGGGAAAGTCGCTCAGTTCTGTCCAACTCATTCGACCCCATGGACTATCCATGGGATTCTCCAGGCCCGAATACTGGAGTGGGTAGCCTTTCCCTTCTCTAGGGGATCTTCCCAACCTAGGGATCAAACCGAGGTCTCCTGCATTGCAGGTGGATTCTTTACCAGCTGAGCTACCAGGGAAGCCCTTGGAAAATTCTGGGGGCTAATAGTGGATTTTCCCCTTTCCTCCTAGGTGGGTCTGGCCTGGAGGGCCTAAGGGATTGCCCCCAAGAGCAACTGAGCCTGTAAACAAGGCCAAGTAGAGGCCTATGAACAAAAGGAGTTTGAACCCTGACACCACCTGTTGAAGCCGTGTGACCTCCAACAGAGTATGCTGGACCTCCCCAGGCCCGAGCCCTCCTCTCTAGAAGTGAGAGCTTGTGAGGTTTCACTGCAGTAACAGGGGCTGATTCCCTACTCGGAAAGGCTCTGGTTGTGTTCCCCCTTCTCCAGAGCTAGCTGGCCCAGCAGCAGGGCAGGTGATGGCAGGCTGGGGCTAGAGAAGGTGGCCAAATGCCTTTTCGTCATTTGGCCCATCCTTCTGAATGCAGTGTCCCAAGAATGAGCCATTAGGCCCGACACAGAGGGGGATGGTTTGTGTCATATCCAGGTCACACCCCGGCTCACTCCAGGGTGCAGGGCGTGGACTTTACAACGCCTGATACCAAAGCCACCAGGACACCCCCCCCCACTCCCAAAAGCAGCCTGTCTAGCCCCTTTATTTTACAGAGGGCAAGACGAATCACTTACAGTTCTCTTGGCTGTAAGCACCAGAAACCTGATTCACACCAGTTTTGGCAGACAAAGGGAAAATGTATTGGCTTTCTCAGCCAAACTGCAGAAAGGGAAGGACGACAGGAACCTGACGTCATCGGGGTCTCATCCGGCTCTCCTCTCCTATCCCCTCCCTGCAGGTCAGACCAGCTTTCTCCACACTGCAGATGCACGGCTGCAGCAGATTTGAGACCTGACCCCCTCTTCTAGCTGCCGTTTAAAGAAATTCCAGGCAAAGAGCCTGGTGGGCTGCCTTTGGTTCACCTGCCACCTTTAGATCAGTCCCTGTGGCCAAGGTGGGGTCTGCAGATCTTTACGGACCACCTGTGGGAATCCATGGCTCAAGTGGTAAAGAACCCACTTGCTCGGGTTCAATCCCTGGGTTGGGAATATTGCCTGGAGAAGGAAATGGCAACCCAGTCCAGTATTCTTGCCTGGAAAATCCCATGGACAGAGGATCCTGGCGGGCTACAGTTCATGGGGTCACAAAGAACTGGACACAACTGGACACACACACAGGCATATTGTGGGAAGCTGGGTGTGTGCTCAGGGTGGGTGTGAAGTATAGCATGGAGGGTCCTGCTTGAGGAACCATAGTGACTTGACCATTGCCTGCAGTTAAGTTGAATGTATGTTAACCATGGAAGTAAGTGAACGTTGCTCAGTCATGTCCAACTCTTTGCGATCCCATGGACTGTAGTCCGTGGAATTCTCCAGGCCAGAATATGGAGTGGGTAGCCTTTCCCTCCTCTGGGGGATCTTCCCAACCCAGGGATTGAACTGAGGTCTCCTGCATTGCAGGCGGATTCTTTACCTGCTGAGCCATAAGGGAAGCCCTAACCATGGAAGTAGATAATAATAATATATGGAGGGGGGAAATCACTTCTTTTTCTCTTTAATCACTTCTTTCCTTTTTAGTTTTCTTTTTAGTATTATTTTTGAACAATAACAAGTTTATCATTCAACATTCAAGAGCTGGGAATTCTCTGAAGGTCTGGTGGCTAAGGCTCCACGCTGTCAACACAGGGGGCCAGGGTTCGATCCCTGGTCAGGGAACTGGATCCCACATGTCTTATATAAGAGTTTGCATGCCACAGCTAAAGACCCCACATGCCACAACTTAGACCTGGTGCAGCCAAATAAATACTTAAAAAAAATTTTTTTTTTTTAATTCAAAAGCTACCGCAAGATTGAAGTGAAGATTCTCCCTGTGTCCCACCTGGGGGCATTGATGGCGCCAGTTTCTTGCATTTTGGGGGGAGGCGAGGAGCCCTGAGAGCTCCCCTCAGGACGTCCAGGGTGGAGGGGAGGTCACGGGGAGAACCAGGTGCCAGTGTTCGCCGCTCCCATTAGGCCCTGGATGTGTCTGCTTTCTTGGTGGCCCAGGCTCCCCAGTTGAGCCCTGGGAGAAGCGTGGGAGACCCTGGTGCTGTGGTGTGTCAGCAGCTTCCACAACGCCCTTCCCTTCCCACCCCTGCCTGCTGGGGAGCTTAGGTTCTAATTCCTAAGGCTGACCTGATCATGGCCTGCCCCACCACGGGGGCTCTTCACTGCCCTTCAGACCCAGGACTGGCAGGAGGCTGAAGCACCCAAACTGGTGGTCAGACTCTGCCATCTACCAGGTACGGGTAGCCGAAGGGACCAGACCCACTCAGGAGGCGCTGAAGCAGAACAGCCAGACCCCACACACCTCGATGGGTGAGGGGTGAGGAGCCCTGTGCCGGTGGGTAAGGGTGGCCGCCTTTGCTCTCTGATCCTGCAGCGAGGCCATCGTTTTCCCCTGGGTTCCTCCCTCTCAGACACCAGTCACACTTCAGTGACCTTGGCTTCCATTTGGGAGTCACTGAGTCTCTCTGCAAACCCAGGGAGGGGCAGCTGAGCCCTGTCTTCTCTTGCTGTGGGTCCTGGGATTACACACCCTGCCCAGGACCCCCACACTGGGGGCATAGCCCTTGTCTGGAACCACCAGGCTTCCCCAGCAAAGTCTTCTGAGTTCTTCTGTTTGCTTGAGCCAGGCCTGCCCTCCTGCCCACTTGTGTGCTCTGCCTTCCAAAAGGTCACTGGTCCCTGAGCAGAGGTGCCTCAGGCCAGGCCTTCAGCTGCTTTTCCTGCCGCCTCTCAACTGTGAGTAGGGGTCAGGGGATAGGGGGTGGTTTGCTGGCACTTTTTAGGAGTAGCCCAGCAGTCCCTCTCCTAGATCCTCATGCTTGGGAACCCACAGAAATTTGTGTGAGAACTTGGCCAGAAACCTCAATGGAGCTCTTGTTGTCCTCAGAGCATGGGTCAGGCCCAGGGTAATGATGAAACAGCTCCTGCCCTCAATGCTGGGAGCCAGCGTGCAATTCCCAGAGGCCCTTGCAGCTGGGGTTCTGGCTGTAATTTATATTCTTCCTGTGAGACACACATACGAGAGGCCTGAGAGGCCAGGGAGAGGCAGGGACCGCCTTCCTGTGGCCTCTGCACAGACCAGCATGCTCTGGCTGACATGATGGCTGTCAGAGCCCAACTCCGTGTGTCACCCTCTAGTCGCTGGATTCGCATTGTGGCAGCAGCCACAGTGGCAGCCGTGGCAACACTGGCCTCCTTCCCTCTAGAATCTGGCTCCAGGTCCCCCGCTGCAGTGGTGTGACCTTGAAGCAAGTCACCCGAGACACCCACTCCGCCAGCCCGTCCGCCATCTTTATTCTTGCTGATGAAGTTCTGTACCGAATCTCCTCTTGCAAGAAATAGCCAGGGTGTTCTCTAGTTCCTACTCTGAATGATGTGGCTATGAAGGTGAAAAAGAATTTATTCTCACCGGGAGATTCATTGGTCCATGCAACAAATATTGGCCGGGCACCTTCTTCCTGCAGATTCTGTGCTGGGCGCTAGGGATGTAAGGGAAACCAGACACAGCTCTCAGCGAGCTTGTGGCTGGGGTGGGTGAGGGCAGCAGGGAACTTAAGCACCCCATGGTATGTGATCCACACCAGAGAGCGCGATGGGAGCCCAGAGGAGGGTCCTGGCATCAGTCAACGTTCAGTTTCAGGAAACAAAGGGCTTTCCAGATATTTCTGTTGTTTGTTCAGGCTCTTAGTCGTGTTTGACTCTTTGCAGCCCCATGGACTGTAGTACACCAGGCTTCCCTGTCTTTCACTCTCTCTCGAAGTTTGCTCAAACTCATGTCCATTGAGTCGATGATGCCATCTAACCATCTCATCCTCTGTTGCCCTCTTCTCCTCCTGCCCCCAATCTTTCCCAACACCAGAGTCTTTTCCAATGAGTCAGCTATTCGCATCAGGTAGCCAAAGTATCGGAGCTTCAGCTTCAGTGTCAGATTTTTAAAAATTTATTTTAATTGGAAGATAATTACAACATTGTGATGGTTTTTGCCATACATCAATATGAATCGGCCATAGGTATACGTGTGTCCCCTCCATCCTGAGCCCCCCCTCCCACCTCCCTCCTCACCTGATCCCTCCAGGTTGTCACAGAGCACCAGCTTTGGGTGCCCTGAGTTACACATCAAACTTGCACTGGTTATCTGTTTTACATACGGTAATGTATATGTTTCAATTCTTTCCCTTTCCAGATATTTTAATACACAGGGGACTTAGAGAAGGGAATTAGGTGCTTACAAATCTTAGGAAGGGCTGGAGGGTAGATTCTTAGTTGGGCCTCCGGAATGAACTTCCAGAACTGACCCTCCAGCAAAGCGACCATCCTGCCACAGTCACGGCCAGGCCGGCAATTCTGCATCACTGTAGAGCACCGAGCATCGTGGGGAGAGCTCACAGGGGTACAGCGGTAGCTCTGGTGACCTCGGGCCTCTTGTGTTCTCAGATGAGAATGGCCAGGGCCCCGTCACACTTCCTGAAAGAGGATGCAGCAGGGACACTTGGTCACTATTTGGTTTGGATCACCCCTGTGGGCTAAGCCTCACTGCATTGACATCTAGTCTCTTTCAGACCTGGCTGGTCCATAGCTACCTTGGCTCGGGTACCTGCCTGAGCTAGTCAGTTGTGGTCGGGGGAGCACAGCTGGTTTCCTGAGGGGTGGGTCTTTGGGCACGGCAAGTCTTTGGGCACCTTCTGGCAGGACCCCCTCCCCTGTGGCAGCTGACCCCACCAGCCACTAACCTGAGCTGCTTCCTGGTTCTACGCTCTAATGATTACCTGATCACAACTAACCTTGTTCAGTCACTAAGTTGTGTCTGATTCTCTGTGATTCCATGAACTGCAGCACGCTAGGCTTCCCTGTCCCTCACCATCTCCTGGAGTTTGCTCAAACTGATGTCCATTGAGTCAGTGATGCCATCCAACCATCTCATCCCCTGTCATCCGCTTCTCCTCTTGCCCTCAGTCTTTCCCAGCATCATGGTCTTTTCCAGCACAACTAACCTCTGCCATTTTAAAGTGTTTCTGGGACAAAGCAGGGAATAAATAAATAAATAGCCACGCCAGTCCAAACTGAATGGCACATTACAATTACCAAATATGTCCATCATTTCCCCCGAAGGACAACAGACAGAATCTTCTCTCGAAACCCTGACAATTAAATGCCAAGGCAGGATGACCATTTCCTTCCAAGAGTGGGGTACTAGAGATGTCCCCCTACATGAGAAAACCTGCTCTCAGAGTCTTGCTCTCATTTTTCCCCCATTGAATGAATACCTTGTTTGTTACTGGGATGGAATGGGGTGTGTCCTCTTTTAATAGGAGAGCAAGACTGTCTCTACAAAAATTCTTGGTGCTTGGAATTTAGCCCAGTATGACCCATAAATCCCATTACTGGGCATATATACAGAGAAAACCATAATTTAAAAAAAACATATGCACCCCAGTGTTCATTATAGCACTATTTATGATAGCCAGGACATGAAGTGAAAGTGTTAGTTGCTCAGTCGTGTCCAACTCTTGGCAACCCCATGGATTGTATTCCACCAGGTTCCTCTGTCCATGGGATTCTCCTGGCCGGAACACTGGAGTGGGTTGCCATGCCCTTCTCCAGATCTTCCTGATCCACGTCTCCTGCACTTCGGGCAGATTCTTTACCATCTGAGCCACCAGGGAAGCTTTGCCAGGACATGGAAGCAACCTAAATGTCCATCAGTGGAGGAATAGATAAAGATGTGGTTCATATATACAATGGAATATTACTGAGCCACAAAAAGGAACAAAATTGGGTCATTTGCAGAGATATGATAAACCTAGAGACTGTTATACAGGAAGTCAGAAAGAGAAAAACAAATATTTTATATTAATGCATGTATGTGGAATCTAGAAAAATGGTACAGATGCTCTTATTTGCAAAGCAGAAGTAGAGGCACAGACATAGAGAACAAGTGTGTGGACACTAAAAGGGAACACAGGGTGGGAGGAGTTGGGAGACTGGGATTGACATATCTACAGTATTGATAGGATGTAGAACATAGATGACTAATGAGAACCCTACTTGATGTTTGTGATGATCTAAATGAGAAGGAAATCCAAAAGAAGAGGGGATATATATGTATATATATATATAACTGATTCACTTTGCTGTACAGTAGAAACTAACAGCACTTTGTAAAGAAACTATACTCCAAAAAATTAGCTTAAAAAAGTAAAAGAGTTCAATCCAACATACTCCTCAAAGGAAATGTCTCTGCAAGAGAGAAATACACATTTCTTTTAATACCACAGCTTATATTTTGAGCATAAAGTCTTTAGAGACAAACTAATGGCAAGAAACCCATTTGCCGTCTCCGGCGGGCAGGTGGAGTGGCCACTGCGGGTCTAGGCTCTGTGCTGTTCTCACCCTGCAGGGGACACTGCTCGCCAAGCCAGGCCAGGCCAGGATCTAACAGATTAGGACGTGGGATTCGAAATTTTGCAGCTGGCAAAACATGCCACGGGGCCTTTGCCAGGGCTCCGAGCCCATGGATATTTCAATCCTTCAGGAACTGAGGGTTTTTCCCTTCTCTGTCTGGAAGGACACATGGCACTGATGCCATGGCCCCCAGGGTGGATCCTTGTGGGGATTTTTTTTTTTTCCCCAGCGATTTGTAGAACTGTCACTTCCAGAAGTTGGCATTTGTTTAGTATGTGAAATATGTGTAAGGATGCTAATGTCTGTCAGAGAAGGCAGTTCAGTTGCCTTTCTGGTGGTGTGTACATGTGGATTGAGATGCTTGGAGCTGATTAATATTATCATTATACATATATATATGAAATGAAATTATCTTGTTGACCCAGAATGTCCTCTTTATCTTAAACTAAGATATGTTAACTGTCTCCTTTCTGCAGAGTGTTCATAACATTTCATTCTTCTGATGGAAGAACTTACTTTCAGGAGTGTGTTTTTTTTTTTTTTTTAAGGATTTTAAAAAATAATTTTATTTTTGTCTGTGCTGGATCTTTGTTGCTGTGAGGCATACTCTCTAGTTGCGGTGCGCGGGCTTCTCATCACGGTGGCTTTTCTTGTTCCAGAGCATGGGCTCTAGGGCACAAGGGCTTCAGTAGTTGCAACGAGTGGGCTCAGTAGTTGCGGCTCCTGGGCTCCAGACCGCAGGCTCACTAGTTGTGGCACACGGGCCTAGTTGCACGCGGGATCTTCCCCAATCAGGGATCGAACTTGTGTCCCCTGCATTGGCAGGTGGATTCTTTAACTACTGAGCCGCCAGGGAAGCCCTCAGGTGTGGGTTTTTGTAAATCAGTTGAATTTCTTACTGGTGTTTGTTATTTTTAAATTTTATATGTTAAATTATAATTCAATGTATTTTAATGTATAAATTAGCTATTATATAGTCGTATATGTTGAAATTATATTTATGATGTGACAATTTTCAGCTTATGGTAGAAATAAATCGTTTTCTTTCTGAATGCTTCTCTGTATCAGAGATAGCTCCAGTATCACAAATCGTTGTGCAGCGAAGGTGAAATTAACAGCTGCAGAGCACATTGCAAATGGAAGAATCTTGTGTATTGGCCTGGCGAAATTTACTTCAGTGAAATTTAACTAAAGATATTTTTTTAAAAAAGCTCAATCATTTATTCAGCAAGTATTTAATGAGTGCTCAAGCTTGCTGGTTGCGACCACTGAGGCCCTGTGCCACAACTAGAGAATCCATGTGCTGCAACGAAAGATCCGACATGATGCACCAAAACCCTGTAACTGAGACCCGAAGCAGCCAAGTAAGTGATTATTGAAAACAGTTACCCCTCTGAAATATGAAGCACATTTTGAAACTAGCCTATGCCTCTCATCCCGATTTTTACACCCATGCCAAGGTGATCCCACGTGTGGTAGACAGAGACCTGGGACTCCACAGGAGCTGACCCCAAACGAGCACTCGACTCCCTTTACCATGTGTTTTTGGTAGAAACAGCTCAAGAGAGATGGTTGCCTTCTGCCTTCTGAAGCCTGGTAGTGAAGGCCTTGTTATTTCAGGGACAGACGCCCCGGAGGTGCTCATAACGCTGGTGCAGCTTTTACAGAGGTGCTGACGTAAGAATAATCACATGCTGTATTTTGTGAGCGATTACTCTGGGCCGGGCTGTGTTCTCAGAGCTTTACACTTAGAACTCATCTGACCCTCACAGCAACTGCATGGTGCTGATGCTATAACTGTCCCGTTTTACGGATGAGGAGGTTCATGAACTGCATAGTAAATAATATTTGGTTAAGACACCTCCCCTACCCACTGCTTCATCCTGGTCCTCTTGTTCAGCTCCTTGCGGGGGGATCCCACTGGGTCAAGCACAAAGGAGGAAGTCTCATGAAAAATATTGCTACATTCACATGTAGTACACAATGCTATCTTTAAAATGAATAACCAACAAGGACCTACTGTATAGCACAGGGAAGGCTGCTCAATATTATGTAACAATCTAAATGAGAAAAGAATTTAAAAAAGAGTAGAGACATGTATAACTGAGTCATTTTGCTGTATACCTGAAACTATCATGACATTGTTGATTAACTATATCCAATATAAAAGAAAAAGTAAAAAAAAAAAAAAAGACCTATATCACTCAGATACAAATGTAAAATGTTTTTTAAAAAATAAACTCACATTTGCTTTCTGACAAATATCAGAAGGGCCGCTATTGCTGTGACCTGGGGTCTTATGCCAGTCATTCTGGGGCGGGCTAGTAGCAAACCCAGGATCAGGGCTGGCTTTCTGTCTTTTCAAACTCGCTTTCTTGCTTGTGGGGGGTTTAGTGGGCTCGAAGAAATGCCTGGTGGGTTGGGAATCATACGGTGCTTGGGTCCTAAGCCAGGCCCTGCACTGACTGTATGATTTTTGGATAAGTGAGTCAACCTCATACTTATTACTGGAGACTTTCTTTTCTCCTCTGGTTCTCTGAGATGACCTAGAGGGGTGGGATGGGGAGAAGGGAGGGAGGCTCAAGAGGGAGGAGATACATACATAATTATAACTGATTTGCATTGTTGTAGGGCAGAAACCAACACAACATTATAAAGCAATTTCCCTGCAATTGAAAAAGAAATTTTTTTTAAAAGCAGAAAGACTGGGTATTAAAAAGAAAAAACAATGAACATCAACCATACCTTTCTAAGATTCAATTAGTCCAACCCCAAATTATTACTTTAATATAAATAATATTAATATAACTATTATAGTAATATAGTCATGCTAATAAAATAGTTAATATTGAAACAAACTAGTATTGTGTGCATGCGTGCATGCTTAGTTGCATCCAACTCTTTGCAACTCCGTGGACTGTAGCCCACCAGGCTCCTCTGTCCATGGGATTCTCCAGGCAAGAATACTGGAGTGGGTTGCCATGCCCTTCTCCAGGGTATTTTCCCAACCCAGGGATAGAACTCAAGTCTCTTATGTCTCCTACATTGGCAGGTGGGCTCTTTACCATTAGTACCACCTAGGAAGCCCCATAAATATAGTAAAAAGAAAAATCAAATAATAATAGTACCCATGTGCTAGTGGTAAAGGACCCGCCTGCCAATGCCAGTTAGACATAAGAGACTCGAGTTTGATCCCTGTGTCTGGAAGATTGGCTGGAGGAGGGTATGACAACCCACTCCAGTATTCTTGCCTGGAGAATCCCATGGACAGACAAGCCTGGTGGGCTACAGTCCATAGGGTCAGACAGAGTCGGACACCACTGACTTAGCACACACACCAATAGTACCAAAGGGGTCATTGAGCAGATTGAAGGAGAAGCTACTCTAAAGCGTTTAGCTTGGTTCATTTGGCAGTGGTAGCTTTTGTTAAAGGTAGAACAGTGATAGTTTCTCTCTGAGGCAGAAACTGCTGAAGCTGGGCTTGGCAAAGATGACACAAAAAGGTCATCAGGAAGGAAGCTCCCTAGAGGGACCGTGGAGGAGAAGGCAGTGACCGGAGAGTCCCTTAGTCAGCAACAGTGATGCAGAGTCGCCCCAGCCTGCATCTCCAGCCTCAGCCTGTGTCTGGCCCACAGCCTAGGAGCAGGGTTAGTGGGTGGTCACTGAGTAATACAGTAGAGCAGGTTTCCCTGGGTTCAAATCTTGGGGAAGCTCCACCACTTACCTGCTGTAGGGCTTTAGGCTCCCTACTTTATCTCTCTGGGCCTCAGTGTCCTCAACAGTAAAAGGGGATAATAACAGAATCTCTATCCTAGGGTTAATGCAAGGATTAATTAATTTAGATGCCACAACCTGACATCTTAATATGTGCTAGTAGTTATTACCAAGCTCCAGCCAGGTCCTGGAGCAGAGCATCCAATGAGACACAAGGTCAGTCTTCCTGGGTATTTAACAGCAGTGGAAGGGGAGATTAAAAAAATAAAATCAGCTTTTGTTACACCTGAGATTCGTGCTTTGCAAGAAAGTACAGAGTGTTTCCATCTGGGCAGGGGGTTCCTAATGAATTTGTCTCTTGCTCTGTGGGAGGAGAGGTCCAAGAAATTGTAGGGAAATGTATGTGGTTTCTCAGGTATTACTCCCTTGGACAGCAAGAAGATCAAACCAGTCAGTCCTAAAGGAAATCAACCCTGAATATTCATTGGAAGAACTGATGTTGAAATTGAAGCTCCAATACTTTGGCCACCTGATGAGAAGAACTGACTCAATGGAAAAGTCCCTAATGCTGGGAAAGATTGAAGGCAGGAGGAGAAAGGGATTACAGAGGATGAGATGGTTAGATGGCATCATCGACTCAATGGACATGAGTTTGAGCAAACTCCAGGAGATGGTGAAGGGCAGAGAAGGCTGGCATGCTTCAGTCCATAGGGTCACAAAGAGTTGGACAGGACTGAAGCTACTTAGCACAGCACAGTATATATACTAAATACATCTAGAACAATGTATAAACAAGGTTTCTTTTCTTTCTTTCTTTCTTTTTTTTTTTTTACAAGGTTTCATACTTAAAACTAAAGAAAGGGGAAATGTATGGGAGGATCTAGGTTCAGTGCTACTGTGCAGTCTTCAAGCCTTGTTCTGGGGCTTCTCACTGCTTCCCTGGGCGCGATCAGTTCACAGGACCAGCGGGGCAGCGTGTTTTCCCCCTTGTTCAGTGGCTAAGTCGCATGGGACTCTTTCTGACCCCATGGACTGCAGTGCACCAGGCTCCTCTGTCCTCCACTATCTCCAGGAGTTTGCTCAAATTCATGTCCATTGAGTTGGTGATGCTCTCTCACCATCTCATCCTCTGCTGCCACCTTCTCCTTTCCCTAGATGTCCCCAAACCACACCCCTGAAAAATACCGAAGTCCCTTGCTCAAGTCAGTCAGTTCAGGGTGTCCTGGCACACCTACGGCCTAGGAAGTGGGGGCCGACTTTCTGCGAGGCCTGAATTTTGTCCCTAATCAGCTGTGTGTCTTCAGGCGTGTCTCAAACCTCTCCCAGCCTCACTTTCTTCATCCGCGCGGCCGAACCTCCAGGATCCAGCCTCCAGGCTCTCGTCGTCTGCGTGGGCCTGATTCTCTGCAGCACTTTACAGTATATCAGAGGCACGTGGAGCAACAGGCGGTGGATTGCAGACAGGAGACCGCGAAGATGGAAGGCTACCTCTGGTGACTCCTCGGGCCGGTGGGGTGAGCCAGAAGCGTTGGCTGCGGCTGCTGCTGCTAAGTCCCATCAGTCGTGTCTGACTCTGTGCGACCCCATAGACGGCAGCCCACCAGGCTCCTCCGTCCATGGGATTTCCCAGGCAAGAGTACTGGAGTGGGTTGCCATTGCCTTCTCCATAGACGCGTTGGATGAGAGCTTAATACCCGGCGACAGATTCGGCTTCAAGGGAAGGCAGTATTTTTACTCATCAGAATTGTCCAGGATGAACAGAGGGAAGGGGCTTGCCTTCAAATGTGAATCTCTGTGATTCCCACGTATCAGTTCAGTTCAGTTCAGTCGCTCAGTCGTGTCCGACTCTTTGCGACCCCATGAATCGCAGCACGCCAGGCCTCCCTGTCCATCACCAACTCCCGGAGCCCACCCAAACCCATGTCCATTGTGTCGGTGATGCCATCCAACTATCTCATCCTGTGTCGTCCCCTTCTCCTCCTGCCCTCAATCCTTCCCAGCACCAGAGTCTTTTCAAATGAGTCAGCTATCCGCATCAGGTGGCCAAAGTATTGGAGTTTCAGCTTCAAATCAGTCCCTCCAATGAACACCCAGGATCCAGTTGATTTAAAATCGGAGTTCCCGCAAAGGATGCTCCTGCTTCTCTACCAGTGTGGGGGTATGAACACGGATGGTACCTTTTTAGAAATGGACCACCACTTCCGCTCACCTCCATGTAGCTGTAGCAGGTAGAGGAACAATTTCACAAGGACACTGCCGGGTGGGATGTGGGTGCAGTTACTTCTTCAGATCTGGGTGTTCCCAGACATGAAAGAGGGGTGATAATCCGCAACAGCGTTTCCCTACGGTCCTATTACTTGAATTCCTAAGAAATGATAAACCAAAAAGCAACTTTCCCCTTTGCGACCGCGGCAGGACTCGAACCTGCAATCTTCTGATCCGAAGTCAGACGCCTTATCCATTAGGCCACGCGGCCGCCCGCTAGCTAGTACTCTTTGGACAATCTAAAAAGTATTATTACCGCCCACCGGCTTGCCTGGGACTAACCCACCTGCTTCTTGAGCAGGGGAGGTCGGACCTTGATTCCCAGAGTTCCGCAGGGGAAGGTCCATCCGGAAGTCCTTTTTCCCCCCTACGGGCGGACCGGTCTACTTGTGGCTCTCCTATTGGTCGCGCTAGGAGTCTCCGGCCTGCCTCTTGGGTAGCCGCGGGACCTAGCAGGGTACAGACGGGAAGTTGCCCCTGCCTGTGAGGCGGATCGTTCGGGTGGAGGCCACAGGCCACCCCGAGGCTGCACAGGCCGCGCGGAGGGAGCCGGGGCGTCGCCAGCCTGGGTTCGGGAGCCGCAGACCAGAAGGCACCGGGCGGACTGAGGTTTCCGGCGGGTTCGGCGCAGGGGGGCGGGCGGCCGGGTCGCTGAGCGGCGGCGCGGCCCCTCCCTCTCCAGTCTAGGAGCGCGGCCCTGGGCTGGGCGGAGGCTCGTCCCAGCGCGCACCGCGGCGCGGCCGCCGGGCTCAGGCTGGCGGCCGAGGGCCCCTGCGGCGCGCTGGGCCAGGGCTCGGGCGGGGGTGGGGGCCCCGCGGGACTGCGGCCCCCTTGGCGGGCTCGAACCCGGGCACCGGCCCCTAAGGGCGCTAGGCCCTCGGGCTGCGGCGATCGGGGGGCACCGGCAGCCACCGTTTGCTGAGCACTTGCCGAGGGCCGTGCCCCGCGGCAGGTTCGCCCTGTGTCACCCGAACAGCAGTCCTGTATGACCGGTAGAACCCAGTCACCCCATTTTACAGAGTAGGGAAATGGGGGCCTAAGCCGCCTGCCCAAGGTCAGACGTCTCGGAAGAGCTGGAGCCGGGATTCAAACCCTGGTTGTCCCCACCAGAGTCTTGCGCTCTTAACCACTACCGTCTTCTTCTCTGATGAACTTAACGTGAACCTCGGTTTTCCGAGGGGTATTGGTATTTCCCAAGGTTGCTTGATGATCAACTGAGAACATGCACCTAAAGGCGCTAGGCACCCTGCTTTGGGACGCAGGCAGTGCTCGCGGAAGGAGGGCTGTTAAGATCGCACGTGCTCTGCATGTTGGTAACACTGTACATCTGTCTCCTTTAGGATTTGTGGGTGGAAGGCAGGCATGGTCAGAACCATTTCCCTGGCAGGAAAGCGGAGACAGGACGTGTCCCTCTCCACGTCTCTCAGCCAGTGAACGCTGCCAAGCTGGAGCCCAAAGCCAGGTGTCCTGACGCCCACCGAGGGGCTCCCTGCACCCACCATGAGCCGCCTGCTCTGGAGGAAGGTGGCCGGCGCCACCGTCGGGCCAGGCCCGGTTCCAGCTCCGCGACGTTGGGTCTCCAGCTCCGCCTCCGACCCCGTCCCCAGCGACGGGCCGCCGTCGCCGCAGCCTGTGCCATCCTCGGTGGGCGGGCAGCTGCGGCACAACCCCTTGCACATCCAGATGCTCTCGAGAGGGCTCCACGAGCAGATCTTCGGGCCCGGCGGGGAGAGGCCCGACGAGGCCGCGGTGCGCCGCAGCGTGGAGCACCTGCAGAAGCACGGGCTCTGGGGGCAGCCAGCCCCGCCCTTGCCCGACGTGGAGCTGCGCCTGCCGCCCCTCCTCGGGGGCAGCCTGGACCAGCACTTCCGCATCCTGGCGCAGAAGCAGAGCCTGCCCTACCTGGAGGCGGCCAACTCGCTCTTGCAGGCGCAGCTGCCCCCGCGGCCCCCGAGCTGGGCCTGGGCGGAGGGCTGGACCCGGTACGGCCCCGCGGGGGAGGCCGAACCCGTGGCCATCCCCGAGGAGCGGGCCCTGGTGTTCGACGTGGAGGTCTGCTTGGCAGAGGGAACCTGCCCCACGTTGGCGGTGGCCATATCCCCCTCGGCCTGGTGAGTAGGGAGGGGCCAGGGTCAGGGGACTTGAGCCCTCGAGGGGGGCCCCCACTCTGTGTCTGACGGGTGGGTTTCCAGGGACTGTGGACTCAGTGGTGAACTGAAATCAGCTCGACCCCAGCTTTGATAGAGCTTACTTTATGGTGGGGAAGGTGTGGGTGGTAAAGGACACCCTAGCAAGTGTCAGGTGGTGATGGGCTCAGCAGAGTCCCAGTAACATGTACTTGAAGCTGACTGGGAGACCATTTGAGATTACCTTGATTTGATGCCTTTACCCCTTCCCCTAATAGCTTCCTGAAAAGTTAGTCCAAGACATTTGAACAGTGTTTCTGTTTGGGGATGTCTGGTTATTTTGGGCAGGAGAAACTTCCCTTTGGTGGGAATGTCCCAGGCGGTATAAGACACTTAGCGTCCCCAGCTGCTCTCTTAAGTGCCAGACCAAATCCCGCTGCCCCCCCATTTCAGTTTCCAAATACCCCTCCCCTCAGGTGACACCTTGCTGATCACCCCTAGTTGAGACACACTTCTTCCATCTCCCAGCCTCCCAAGTAGGCCTGCAGGCATTTTGGTCCCCCAAATGTATATTCAATCACTCTTTTCTTTTTGAGTAACTTTCTAAGTGCTACCCAAGTTTCTTTTTCAAACAATGATGGCAGTACTGTTTCTCCCCTTTTTTTATTCTTCATTCCAGGATTAAAATACTATTTACAACCTTAATGCTTTCAGGCATGGCCAGCAAAAAAAAAGTTGGCAGTTTCTTTATTCCTATTGGAAGCTACATCTTTGTAAAGAAAGCTGCGAAATGTTAAATATGCAGTTGAAAATGGTGAAAACATGGCTAAATAGATAAGGTAGGCATTAATGGCTGAAAAGAGCAAAACCAGATGATTCCTTATTGATTAGTTCCAGTTAAGATGAGAATCTCAGAGCTTACTATGTAACTTGATGGTCAAACTAGAGGGAATACTCTCCATCATTTGAGAAAGTAAAGTAGGCTGTGGTGGCTGAAAGGAAATTAGGAAACCAGTGATAAGAACTGTTTTTTGATCTTTCGGTCATTCTTGGCCAGTTTACCTCTAGTCCCCTTTTTCTTTTCTCTTCTTCCTCTCCTGACTTTTCACCTCTTTCTCTTCCTGTCCTTTCCATCATCCTCTCATTCTCATACCATTCTTGCCAGTGGTACTGGGGGGCACCGCTCAGTTTGCCTGGCAGTGGAAGTCATTACTGAGGACCGGGCTCATACAGGGCCTTCCTCCTGGGAGCCTGACTGTGGTGGGGGCAGAAGGCTGGGGCCCTGACAGCAGCCCACTTAACTTTGGCATATCCCTGGCACCTGGCTGTCTAACGTCAGATGCCTGAGCAGCCCGCGGTTTCCAGTGGAAGGGAGAAGCCTTGCACAGGCCAGAGGGCAGCTTTCCCAAAGGCTGCAGGTGAGGGCTTTGGTCATGAGACCGGAGGGACACTGCACAGGCTGTCAGTGCCAAGCTGAGGCTCACAGGGAAAGTGTAGTGTTAATGGCGTTGGTTCTGACTCATCTTAAATATGCCAAAGGTGTTTGCATTTTGGCTTTCTTCTTTTTTATCACAAAAATTTGACAAGATGGCTCTCATGCACAGCTGCAGACCCAGATCTTGACACCAGTCTGGCTTTTTATTGCAACCAAAGTCCCTGTCATCCCTGCAGCCTCTGATATTTGACATCCTTCAGCCTTTTCTTCTGTGTTATTAAGGGCTTTGACATGCTGAATTGAGAGGGAAGGAGGTTGCAACTCGAGTTCCTGAGCATTTTCCCATCATTTGGGGTGTGGGTTAGATCTCACCAGGTTTAAAATTAGGAACCACTTTTTGCTGGTAATGCTCTCCCCGAGAGAAACTAGTTTTATGTTTGTCATTAGCTGTTGTGACAGATAACCCCTGCTCCCCTCCATAAGGGACACAGGGAGCTTGCTTGCAGCTGTGGTGGCCACACAGGTGGCCTCGTCACTCACTTTGGTGCTGAGTGGCCTTGACCCTTTGGCGTGATCCATGGTTCACAAGAGGCTTTTTGCTCAGTGGCCGTTTCCCTACACTTATCCTTGTGGATCTTGAGCAAACTCCGGCCTTTTCCCGAGTCAGTGTCAGGCCCCCAACAGACAGCACTCACCCCCTGTCCACCCCACCCCCCAGCTCTAGCACGTACTTCTAGAACATGTGCATACATCTCCTCCTTTCTGGCACTTTCCCTGGTCTGTCACTGGGGGTGGTTGCTCAGAGGCCCAGCACCTTCTCCAAGGTGCATGACTTGCTCTTTGTCCTTCGGAATCTTTCCAGCCGTCAGATGATTCATCCTGTACCTGTGTGCAGCGTTTGTCTTTTTTTGTTTTTTTTTTTTTGCCACTTTCAATTAAAAAAAAATTCCACTTTGGGTCCTATTATAATTGTCTGTCCCCTTTATTAGCTCTTTGAACATGAGCTGTTTCATGCTCATAGATGTGAGGGGTTGGTAACATTCATTAAGACATCTCAGAGCCAAGCACAGACTTGGTGAGCCCCAGACCTAACAGACATCTTGATGGCCAGGCTGCATGCCCGTCTGGGACACCGGGGACTGTGGCGCGTAGCTGCCTTCCTCTCTGTGGAGGTGGAGAAGTAAAGAAGGCTTTGTTTGTAACTCCTCCTCACTCCCAGCACGGCCCCTGACAGCACCCCACCCGACCTCCAGCTCTGTGAGGGTTAGGAGACCTTGTCCCCAGCTGCTAGCGCAGGACCTGCATGTGGTGGAAGGTGTGCAGTGGGGCTTGAGGAGCGGGGCGTGCACGTCTCTGGGCTGAGCCTGCCTGCCTCTCACCTCCTCAGGTATTCCTGGTGCAGCCGGCGGCTGGTGGAAGAGCGTTACTCTTGGACCAGCCAGCTGTCGCCGGCTGACCTCATTCCCCTGGAGGTCCCTGCCAGTGCCGGCAGCCCTGCTCAGCGAGACCGGCAGGAGCGGTTAGTGGTGGGGCACAATGTGTCCTTCGACCGAGCCCACATCCGGGAGCAGTACCTGATCCAGGTAGGGATCCTGGGGCTGACTGCAGGTCCTGGCTCGGGGTGGGCTCGGAGCCCGGCTTCCAGTGGCTGGGGAAGGACTGCGTGTCCTGGCTAGTGCCTCCATTGCCTTTGTAGCAGCTCCAGGGCCCCCTGCTGACCAGCCCTGCCCGTGGTCCTTGTGCCCAGCTCTTGGGTCCCCAGCATCCCTGGCACAGGACCTGAGCTGTCACAGTACTGATGGCCCTTGTCTGTATGTGGCATTTTAGAGCTTGACCTGGGCTTTGGAGGCCGCGGGCCCCACAGCCTGGGCACGTGTCCTGCCTCAGCCACTGGTGAGCAGCATGTGCTTCTTGACACCCCTGAGCCTCAGTTTCCTCTTTTGTAAAAAGAGGGAGATAGCAGAAGTTGCATCAAAGGATTGCTGAGAGGGTTTGAACAGTGCACATGTCAGATACCCAGAACCATAGTGTGGCACTTCCTGAGTTTGTGGAAAGTGCCCCAGGAGAGGTGGGGCAGGTGGGAGCAGCCTTGACCTCCAGCTGCAGATGCTGAGGCTCAGACAGCCTTGTTAACTTGGCCAGGGCCTCATAGCTGGTGAGTGGCAGGGCGGGGCAGCCAAGCCTGATAGCTCGGAAGGCTTGGTTTAGGCCCCTCTGTTCCCAAGGTGCCTCTCAGCGCTGTTGCTGGGAAGGGCCTTGTGTTGGGACTGAGCCTGGCCTGTGCCTTCCAGGGTGGCTAGGATCTAGAAGGCAGGCCCCTCACAGGTGGAGGAACAAGCACCAGCAAGTTTGAAGACACTGCGTCTTGAGCATCTAGCTGTGTGCTGGGAGGGGGGCTGTGGTGGGGCTGGTGGGCTGAAGCACTGAGCTGGGGTAGGCAGGCCCCTCCGCTGCAGCCTCTCCCTACTCCTCAGGGTTCCCACATGCGCTTCCTGGACACCATGAGCATGCACATGGCCATCTCGGGGCTGAGCAGCTTCCAGCGCAGTCTGTGGATGGCTGCCAAGCAGGGCAAGCACAAGGCCCGGCCCCCTACTCAACGAGGCCAGAAGTCCCAGAGCAAAGCCAACGGCCCACCGGTGAGGGCACAGTGGGCGTGGGGGGACCCCGTCACAAGCCTGCCCATCTGGCTCAAGGCCACGCTGACCTGCCATGTCCCTCGCTCTGGCCCCCAGATCTCGTCCTGGGACTGGCTGGACATCAGTAGTGTCAATAACCTGGCAGACGTGCACGGCCTCTACGTGGGGGGGCCTCGCCTGGAGAAGGAGCCCCGCGAGCTGTTTGTCAAGGGCAACATGAAGGACATCCGTGAGAACTTCCAGGTATGGCAGGGGGTGGGGTGCTCCGGGGGTGCGGGCAGGGGCAGGCCCCTAGAGGCCCTGGGAGTGTAGCTGTCACACTTGACCCTGGGCCCCAGCGGCAGTAGTGGGATGACTGCCCACCCTGCGCCTTCCTGTCGCCTGTGCCAGGACCTGATGCAGTACTGTGCCCAGGACGCGTGGGCCACCTATGAGGTTTTCCAGCAGCAGCTTCCACTCTTCCTGGAGAGGTGAGGGAGTGCCCCTCTGGGAACCCCTGGGGGTCAGTGGGTTCCCGGTGGTACCTGGGCCCATTGTAGCCAGGTGCTGCTGGGCCTTTCTCAGGCTGGGGCCCTCAGCCTTTCTGGCCTGAGAGCACGGAGCTGCTCTGTCCAGGGGTGGCCACCTGGGCCTTGGGCTCTCGGGTGTCTACAGAGTCCTAGAGGAGAGGTCCCAGGCTGTGCTTATTTCATGGTCTGCTCAGCGCCCTCTCTGAACCCAGATCCTGAGCCACGGGCTTCACGTCCATCTTGGTTATGTGTCCTAGTGAGTCAGTCTGATGATGCGGTCAGAATTGGAAGCCTAAGCCAAACCCGGTTCTGATCTTAATTGTCCGGTCCAGCTCATGTGACCTTGGGCAGGGCAGTTGGTTTCTCTGAGCCCTGGTGGTCTTGTCTGTGAAGCACACACAGGCATACTTGACTATCCAGTTGTGAGGCTCTTGTGTGACACTTTGTGTGTGTGGAGTTGTTAACGCAGCGTCTGGCTCCTGGTCATTACTCAGCATGTGGCAGCCACCTCCATTTTTGTGAGCTGTCATTCCCACATTATCCCTGAGGATGGAATGATATCCCTATTTTATAGATGAAGGAACTTTGGCTCAGAGAGATGACATCACTTATGCAGGGTCTCATGGCTGGGAAGTAGGAGAGAGCTGGGGTTTAAACCCCTGTCTCTCTGATGTGGGTGGTTGGGTTGAGGATTGCCAGGCCGGCTCAGGGCTTGGGCCAGAGCCTTGCCTCCCGTGGTCATTTATGGCAGCCCTGGTGTTTGTCCTGAAGGTGTCCCCACCCGGTGACTCTGGCTGGCATGTTGGAGATGGGTGTCTCCTACCTGCCCGTCAACCAGAACTGGGAGCGTTACCTGGCGGAGGCCCAGGGCACCTACGAGGAGCTCCAGCGGGAGATGAAGAAGTCGCTGATGGACCTGGCCAACGACGCCTGCCAGTTGCTCTCGGGAGAGAGGTAGCCAGGCCCTTGGGTGGGCAGGGTCCTCCTACAGGGGCCGGGCAGTGGGAGGCCTGGCCTCTGGCGTGGCCTTAGCCCTGCCCTGGTGAACTGGCTGTGCAGGTACAAAGAGGACCCCTGGCTCTGGGACCTGGAGTGGGACGTGCAGGAGTTCAAGCAGAAGAAGGCGAAGAAAGGGAAGAGGAGGGAGCCGGCTGCAGCCAGCAAGTTGCCTGTCGAGGGGGCTGACGCCCCTGGGGACCCCAGGGATCAGGAAGGTGGGGAACATGGGCGGGAGGCGGGGAAGGGAGGGGCCCTGGGAAGGGCCTGGGACCCTGGGGTCCCTTGGCAGTGGTGGCTCCAGCCTTCCAGAGAAGAACCCACGCCCCCTGCAGTGGAAGCACAGAATTCGAACCACTGGACTGGACCGCTGGGCAGGTCCTGGGAGGGTCTTTCTGAGATACCCTTCCCTGGTCCTGATTGTCCTCCCCACCCTGTGCAGACCCCGGCCCCCCCAGTGAGGAGGAGGAGTTCCAGCGAGATGCCACAGCCCGCACCTGCTTGGAGCAGCTGAGGGGGACCACAGAGCTCCTGCCCAAGCGGCCCCAGCACCTTCCTGGACACCCAGGGTGAGCCCTTCCCCTCACATGTCCAGAAGCCACCCTATCCCTCCCTCCACCTCGAGACACCCGTATTCTGGGCCCCAGCACAGAGGGTAGTATGCGTATGCGCCCCTGCTAACACGCTGCCATCTGTTCCTGCCATCTTCCTGTCCTGCTGTCACCCCTGGGTCCCTGGGCTTGTTCACTACAAGTGCACTAAGCACCTGCTGTGTTCTGGGCCTTACTGCAGCCTCTGAGGGGCAAAGAGAAGCATAACTCCTTTCTAGTAGCTTCTCCCTGGGAGGAGCCAGCCTGCGCTGGAGTTGATATCCATCATGAGACAGGAGAGTCATCAGTGTCGAGGCAGAACCTAAAACTCTGCCTGGTGAAATCAAGGAAGGCTTCCTTGAGGAGGTGACCTTCATTCTCACCCCACAAAGTGGCAGAGATGGGAAAATAGGGGCATCCAGACTGAACAGCAAGGGGCCAATTTTGTGTTTCCCTGAGAGGAGGACCCCTTAAATCTGTGCCCTGAGTGCCTCACTTGCCTAGCTCTGGCATTGGCTTTGGTGAACAGCCCGTGAGGGATGGAGCACTGGGGGCCCTGGTGTGCTTCTGGAGCAGCAGAGGTCGGGTAGACCTGTGCGCTGCTCTGGGCAGTTCCCCTGGTGAAGTGGAGCTTGGCGAGGAGTCTTGCCCTTGGCAGTGTGTATGGGTCCTGGAATAGGGAGCTGACACAGGATCTGTCCTTGGGGAATATTTGAATTATTCTAGGGGCCTCCATGGGGGTCCTGGCTGAGTCCCAGTGGGCGGGGGTGGTAATGTCAGGCTGAGGTCACCAGCAGGCCTTGGGATGGGTGGGCATTGTCACGGGTGGAGAGAGCCTTCCTCGTTACATGCTGTCCTCCCCTGACTGCTGTGACGCACTCTCTGCTGGCGGTGTAGGTGGTATCGGAAGCTGTGTCCC
The DNA here is from genome assembly GCF_029378745.1 of Bos indicus. NCBI lineage: Eukaryota > Metazoa > Chordata > Mammalia > Artiodactyla > Bovidae > Bos > Bos indicus. Next base: position 21,077,666 of record NC_091780.1, on the reverse strand, counting down.
CGGCTCGATGACCCTGAGTGGACCCCTGGCCCCAGTCTCCTCAGCCTCCAGATGCGGGTCACACCTAAGCTCATGGCGCTGACCTGGGACGGCTTCCCTCTGCACTACTCGGAGCAGCATGGCTGGGGCTACCTGGTGCCCGGGCGGCGGGACAACCTGGCTCAGGTGTCGGCCGGCAGTACTCCCACGTCGGCTGGGGCGGCCTGCCCCCACACGTAAGGCTCTGGCTCGGGGAGGAAGGGGCTGGCATCTCGGGACCCTTCCCCTTGTTGGAGAGGCCAAGCCCAGCTCGGGCTAGGGTAAGGAGCCTGAGTTGGAGTGTCTGGCTTCTAGTTCTTTTTTGATGGCAGTCTTTCTGTCCAGGCCTCCGAGCCCTGTTGAGTTGAGAGCGTGGGGTTGGAGTGGGAAGGGCTGAGGCCCTGCTCAGGAGCCTGCAGCCCGGCTGTCCGCACAGGAACACGTAGAGGGCGGGCTGGAGGCCGTTGAACGTGACGGGTCTATGGACTTCGTGTGCCTCCGTTGAGTATCATTTATCGAGCACTGGTTATCTTCTGTGTTAATAAACCCATTACAGTGCTTCCTCGTTTGTTCCCCAGGCAGCCGCATGAGACAGGGTGGTTATCTTCATTTTAGAGCTGGCAGAAGAAAAGGCCATGGGGAAGTCTCTTGTCTGAGAGCCCAAACCCTTGAGCCTTTGACAGGCAGGTGCTGGGGAGAAGCCATAGTGCGTGAAGTGGCCCAGAACTGAGGGCCCTGGCTCAGCAGGGCATTCTGACCCTGCCCGCCTGTGGGGCCTGAGGACAGAGGGATGGGGATCGGCCTGCGCCTGTGAGCTGAAGAGTGGGTGCAGGAGCCAGCCTGGGGTGGGCCTGGCCCTGACTTCCCGCTGCCCTGCTCCCCGCATGCTCTTCTCCCGAGTCAGCCTGGGCCTCGAAGCCCAGCCTGCCAGCAGCGTGCTGTCGTTCTCAGCTTGTCCCTCGCTATCTATGAGCCGGGGAGAGTGCTGTCCATTCCTGCCTCAGGGCCGCTTCTGGGGACTGAACAGGGAACGGTGGAAGGCACCCGGCGAGCGGCCTGGCCCGGAGGGGGCCCGCGGTAATCAGGCTGCGGCTGCCGTTCTCTGCGCAGAGCCATCGAGTCCCTGTACAGGAAGCACTGTCTTGAACAGGGGAAGCAGCAGCTGGAGCCGCCACAGGCAGACCTTTCCGAGGAGTTCCTGCTGTCCGACAGCGGCGCCATGTGGCAGACGGTGAGGGCGGCTCTGGCTCCAGGACGGGGCAGCCTCTGGGTGGGGGCCGGGTGCCAGGGGCACTCATCTGCTCACTCACCCCAGAGTGGGGCTGGCGGACGTGGGCCAGCCCAGCCCCCTGCTTTACTCGCTTGGTACCTGGGCCCCTCCAGGTGGAAGAATTGGGCTGCTTGGAAGTGGAGGCCGAGGCAAAGATGGAGAACTTGCAAGAGGCAGTCCCAGGTCAACCGCTAGCTCCGGTGAGCTGGGCGCCTGCTCAGGGCTTCTCTGGGTGGGTGCTGGCTGGCCACGTCCTCCTGTTGCGCCCAGGTAGTGCTTTCCCCCTCAGTTCCCAAGGTTTTGGGGGGCTGGGAGATGACCACCATGCCCTTAGGCAGCCCCACCCTTGTTGGAGGCCAGAGAGGGAGCCTGAGACCGCATGGCCATCCTGTCTTTTCCCAGCTGCATGCCATTTCAGGCCCTTATTCCCACCCCTACCCCATGGCCCTCGCTGAATGCAGGTGCTGGAGCAGGGCCTGATCTAGGTGTGTGGCCCCCACAGACTGCTGCTGGTGGCCCCAAAGCCAGCCAGCCAGCTTATCACCATGGCAACGGACCCTACGACGACGTGGATATCCCTGGCTGCTGGTTCTTCAAGCTGCCTCACAAGGTGTGTGTGCTGGTTCACACCCTGTTTCGTGGTGTCCTGGGGCACATAGTAGGCCTGCAGAGTGACTCAAACCAGGAGACGGCCTTGCTGTGGGAATGCCAGGAGTAGAGGGGCAGAGCATGATCTCGGACAAAAGTTGCCATCTCTCTGAGCCTTTGTTTTTTTTCTAAAAATTGGGTGGCAAGGGGCCTGATGGCAGAGTTAAATGACATAAGGCTAGAAAAAAGAGAAAAATGACATGGGGCATCTCTTTGTGACCCCATGGACTATAGCCCGCCAGGCTCCTCTGTCCATGGGATTCTTCAGGCAAGAATACTGGAGTGGGTTTCCATTTCCTTCTCCAAGGGATCTTCCCCACAGGGATTGAACCTGGGTCTCCTGCATTGCAGGCAGATTCTTTACCATCTGAGCCACCAGGGATGTTTTCGAGCCTTTTTCTAAAAATTGAGTGGCAAGGGGTCTGGTGGCAGAATTAAATGACATAGGGCGAGAAAACAAAGATCATCGCATCCGGTCCCACCACTTCATGGGAAATAGATGGGAAAACAGTGGAAACAGTGTCAGACTATTTTTCTGGGCTCCAAAATCACTACTGATGGTGACTGCAGCCATGAAATTAAAAGACGCTTACTCCTTGGAAAGAAAGTTATGACCAACCTAGGTAGTATATTCAAAAGCAGAGACGTTACTTTGCCGACAAAGGTTCGTCTAGTCAAGGCTATGGTTTTTCCTGTGGTCATGTATGGATGTGAGAGTTGGACTGTGAAGAAGGCTGAGCGCCGAAGAATTGATGCTTTTGAACTGTGGTGTTGGAGAAGACTCTTGAGAGTTTCTTGGACTTCAAGGAGATCCAACCAGTCCATTCTGAAGGACATCAGCCCTGGGATTTCTTTGGAAGGAATGATGCTAAAGCTGAAACTCCAGTACTTTGGCCACCTCATGCGAAGAGTTGACTCATTGGAAAAGACTCTGATGCCGGGAGGGATTGGGGGCAGGAGGAGAAGGGGACGACAGAGGATGAGATGGCTGGATGGCATGACTGATTCGAGGGACGTGAGTCTGAGTGAACTCCAGGGGTTGGTGATGGACAGGGAGGCCTGGCGTGCTGCGATTCATGGGGTCGCAAAGAGTTGGACACGACTGAGCGATTGATCTGATCTGATCTGATCTGGGCGAGAAAAAAGAGAAAAATGACATAGAGCATGTCAGGGGCCTAGTACCACATCTGGTGACTGATGGCTGTTACTGGGAGGGGAGCTGGGTGTGTGCCTGCGTGTGAATGTGTGTGTGTTTGCGCCCATGTGTGTGTGTATGTTGCAATCAGGGATTTGCCCCAGACTGCTCTGCTGGTGGGGCAGTCTGGGCTCAGTGTTGGGCAGTGCCTTGGGCACTGGGGATCGCAGCACACCTCCAGGCCCCGCTTCCTCTGCTCTCCGCAGGATGGCAACAGCTGTAATGTGGGCAGCCCCTTCGCCAAAGACTTCCTGCCCAAGATGGAGGACGGCAGCCTGCAGGCTGGCCCAGGAGGCGCCAGCGGGCCCCGGGCCTTGGAAATCAATAAGATGATCTCATTTTGGAGGAACGCCCATAAGCGTATCAGGTGGGCCGTTGGGGAGGGCAGAGACTTGCTGCTATGCGTGCCTCTGACCAGGTCACCGCTCTCCTGGGATCCCTTCCCCTCCCCCCTCCCTACCCCCCCAACCCCGGGGCCCTGACAGCCTGTACTACAGCACAGGGCTTGCCCGGTCTGGAGGCCAGGCTCTCTGTGGTCCTGTTGCCGTGCACCCACGGACCAGGCTCTTTCCCTCTCCAGCTTTAGTTTCCTTGTTATGTAAGAAGACTGGTACTGTAGGTCCCTGAAGGCCCCTCCCAGCCCTGTGAGGCCCCTTCTGTGAAGGGCTAGTGGCCTGTAAGCTGTGTTGGGGGCTGGGTCCTAGGCCGGGAATGGCAGATGGATCAAAGTCTAGTTCCATGGCGGAGGTGGCTGCCAGCAGCACGCTCCTGTGAGAAGAGTCTGGCAAGGGCTGGTGACGTCTGCCCTGAGCGTGGAGGAGGCAGTGGTGGCAGGGCTGCAGCGGGGTGCCTCACGGTCACCCCAGGATGCGGGCAGAAGTGGCCTCAGCTGCCTGGCCATCTCCTTGAGGGCTTGTGCTTCTGAGTGGTAGATGGCAGGGCCCAGCCCGAGTCAGGTCAATGGAGAGGGTTGAACCGGCCGGGCACAGAGGGCACGCAGCAGAGCAAGGTAGTTGAGAGCCGTGTCGTGAGGGGGTGGCTCCTGCCCCCATGGCTGTGCTCAGCAGCGTGTCCCCACAGCTCCCAGATGGTGGTGTGGCTGCCCCGGTCTGCGCTGCCCCGGGCCGTGACCAGGTATGTCCTACTGGGGTTGTGGGAACAGGAAAGCTGAGTGAGGCGGGTCCTAAGACCAAAGCCAGCTGTGGGGATTCAGGTCCTTCCCCCCGACACCCCCACAGGCATGCCAACTACGATGAGGAAGGCCGCTACGGGGCCATCCTGCCCCAGGTGGTGACGGCTGGCACCATCACTCGACGGGCTGTGGAGCCCACATGGCTCACTGCCAGCAATGCCCGGGTACGTGTTCTTTGTACGTCTGGTCTCCCTGGCCTTCCTCTCCTGTCTCGAGAAGCTGGGGTTGCAATGAGCCTGTACTAAGATCTGAGTCTGGCGGGACTCAAGTCCAAATCTGGCATCACAGCCCCTCCATTTGTTGGGCAGATAAGTTCTGGGCACCAGCTCCTGGCCAGGCATGCGTGGCACAACTTTTGTGGAGTCTGCATGGGGCTGAGTGTGAGCCAGGCATGGGGCAGGGGATCTTTACCTGGAACTAGCAGAGCTGGCTGCATTCCCTAAAACCATGCCTTTGGGAAGGGCCACCACATCTCAGTCTAGTCAGGCCCCGGGGTGAGCAAGAGGAGTCTCACCGGGTACCTACGTGGGGTATGACCTCCCTCTTCCCACAGCCTGACCGCGTAGGCAGTGAGTTGAAGGCCATGGTGCAGGCCCCGCCTGGCTACGTCCTCGTGGGTGCCGACGTGGACTCCCAGGAGCTGTGGATCGCAGCTGTGCTGGGAGATGCCCACTTTGCCGGCATGCATGGTGAGCGGGAGCCAGGGCTGGAGCAGAGTGGAGGCGGCCTGATGCCTGGCCGGCGGAGCCGCCTCTCTCACTGTCGCCCTGCCCCCCAGGCTGCACAGCCTTCGGCTGGATGACCCTGCAGGGCAGGAAGAGCAGGGGCACTGATCTGCACAGCAAGACAGCAGCCACCGTGGGCATCAGCCGTGAGCACGCCAAGATCATCAACTACGGCCGCATCTATGGGGCCGGGCAGCCCTTCGCCGAGCGCCTGCTCATGCAGTTCAACCACCGACTCACGCGGCAGGAGGCAGCTGAGAAGGCCCAGCAGATGTATGCGGTCACCAAGGGCCTCCGCCAGTGAGTGTCCCCCCTTCCCTACCCCTGGGCCTCAGGCTTGCTTTATTGTCTTTGCTGCGCCTGTCTTTTTGACCTTCCCGTTGCCTGAGCCCTCATACGGCCTCTGACCTAGCTCTAGGTGGGTTGTCCTTCGGTTGTGATGTTTGCTCGCTTCACAGTCCGTTTTCCTCATAGCCGTGAGTTATCACTGAGTGGTTGCAGGGTGCGTGCTCTGCTCCTGCAGAATAAACAGTAATGTGGGGGTTGCAAACCCACATGCTCACAGGGCATGAGAGCAAGTGAGAGGGGGAGCAGAGTGTTGTCCAGGGAGGTGAGAGGGGAGACGGGGTCGGGAGGATGCTCTAGGGTAGCGTGTACTGGCGGAGGCAAGGCAGTGACAACAGACATGGCTGGGTCTTAGTCGTGGAGACCTTTGAAAGCGTCATGGTGTGGACTGAGGGGTGGTGGGGAAAGCCTGTTGTACCTGTGAGCAGGTGAGTGACATGACTGGCCAGCAGGGGACTAGCCTGGTGTCGTCTGAAGCCGCAGTGAAGCTGTGAGTCTAGGGCAGCAGGGACCGAGAAGGGTGAGCCAGGCTGGCTGTATGTCCTGTCTTCTGCCTTTCTAAATGCTCTTCCCACCCTCACCCCAAAATGCAGGGTGGTAGCCTTTGCTGCCTGCTGGACTGACATGACACCTGTTGGTCACTGGGCAGTGCAGGGTTGAAGGTTTAGGACAGTAATGGTCCCCTGTCCTTTATCGGGCTACCTTCAGGAAGCCCACAGAATCCTGGGATCCTGTCTAGGCTCTGTTTCTGCCTGCTGTGTGATCTCAGAGTCACTTAGCATCTCTGAGCCTTTTGACCTCAGGGCGGTTGTGGAAATGGAGTGGAGTTGAACACGCCTAGCCCAGGGTTTGGCACAGAATAGGCATTCCCGTGGAAATGACGGTTGTGACGCTGCCCCCCAGGTACCGGTTGTCAGATGAGGGCGAGTGGCTGGTGAAGGAGTTGGACCTCCCTGTGGAGAGGACCGAGGACGGCTGGGTTTCCCTGAAGGATCTGCGCAAGATCCAGAGAGAAGCTTCAAAGAAGTGAGACTCTTCTGTGTGTTCATGTCAGTGGGAGGGTTTGGGCTTGCCCGGGGAGAGCTGGCGTGCTTTTGCCCTGATATGGTGAAACACAAAGCTTGCCCTCTTTGTTCCCCAGATCGCGATGGAAGAAGTGGGAGGTGGTTGCTCAGCGAGCCTGGATGGGGGGCACAGAGTCAGAAATGTTCAACAAGCTGGAGAGCATTGCCACATCTGACATACCGCGTACCCCGGTGTTGGGCTGCCGCATCAGCCGGGCCCTGGAACCCTGTGCTGTCCGCGGGGAGGTATCGCCACCCTCGGAACGGGGCAACGGGGGCCTCGGAGGGCAGGGCTCCTGTGCCGCCTCCTGCTCAGGAGAGAGCTGCTTGTGGTCTGGCCCTCCTCACCTGTGCCTTCCCTCCCCAGTTTATGACCAGCCGAGTGAACTGGGTGGTGCAGAGCTCCGCGGTGGACTACCTGCACCTCATGCTTGTGGCCATGAAGTGGCTGTTCGAGGAGTTTGCCATTGACGGGCGCTTCTGCATCAGCATCCACGATGAGGTTCGCTACCTGGTGCGGGAGGAGGACCGATACCGCGCGGCCCTCGCCCTGCAAATCACCAACCTCCTGACCAGGTAGGCAGGGCCCACGGCTCCTCCGGCCTGAGCGTCTGTCAGCTACATGGGGCTTGGACCACACTGAGCACAATCTGAATTTTCATGCCCCCAGGAACAAGTGTTTCCACTTTTATCTCTGATTTTTAAAAACTACGAAGTCTTAAAAAGACTGGCTCAATATTTAGAAAAGATTTTTGGAGACTGAAGTGTTGTATCGCCAGACTGGATCACTGGGGTGGTCAGGAGGTGGGAGGGCAGTTCTCCAACTGTGCTCCCCTTGGAATACAGCTTTGTTTTGAAAATCAGATGACAGGCTTTTCTCCAAGTATCTCAGAAAATTGAGGTACTTTTTCATTTGTCAACATTTATTCTTAAGTGCCAAAAGTTTGCTATTCTGTTAGTAAACAGAAAACATCGTTAACAGGGAAGCTCAAGTATACATATTGAGTTAATTTCCTTGTAGTAAAATCCCTAGTTTATATGATTGTATTAACTAATGTTACAGTTCCATGTTGATCTGCCACTAAGAACCAGTTTGGGAACCATGGCCTGTCCTGATTAATGGGTATATAATGAATGTTTACAATGATCAATACTGCTGCCCTCGTCTTCTGACCAAAGTGGGAAAAAAGGTGTGTTTTGAGTCCACAGTTGTACGCGAGTGTCTCAGCGGGAGGTGCTGGCCCATCAGCTTTCTTCGCTTGCACAGAGCCGGCTGGGCAGGCCCTGCAGGCCACCTCCTGGGAGATGGGTCTTGTTCATAGCGGGGGCGCGACTGCTGCAGGGGATCGGGTCTCTTTCAGGTGCATGTTTGCCCACAAGCTGGGTCTGAATGACCTGCCCCAGTCAGTGGCGTTTTTCAGCACAATCGATATTGACCAGTGCCTCAGGAAGGAAGTGACCATGGACTGTAAAACCCCTTCTAACCCAACTGGGATGGAAAGGCGATACGGGATTCCCCAGGGTGAGCACAACACCTTCCTTCCTTATTACACATGGGACGGGAGGTGGACTAGAAAGTGGTCTCAGACAACAGAGGCTTGGGGCACTGGAGGGTAACCCCTATCTTGGGCTATGTACTGGGCTGGTTCGGTTTATAACGGGCCCTGAGTCCAAAGTGAGCATAATGTTCAGATCACAAAGGCATGTGTTTCTAGAAAGATGTTCCTAGTAAACGAAGTGTTTGACTCCGGTTTCTTTCTTCTTTAACCACACACACACACAAAAGATTTAAACGAGATTTATTTTAAAGTCACAGTGGGTTCTTAGGTGACAAAATTATGCTCTGAATGCCAAACAAATTAGAAAGCTTAAAGTCTATTTAAAATATATCTAAGACAAACATTTTATAAATAAAGAAAACAGATCCTCCCCAAATATGACCCTACCATTCTTGGCAATCCTTTTTGACCTTAACATTAAGCGTTTCTCACTTCTGACTGCTTCGTGAGGGGGCATCCTAACGAATTGCACTATTTTTCAGGTGAAGCGCTGGATATTTACCAGATAATTGAACTCACCAAAGGCTCCCTGGAGAAATGAAGCCAGCCTGGACTATAGCCCTGCCTGGAGGCTCTATATTTGCTCCCATGGAGCTTCATTGGGGCAGTGCAGGCTCCTAAAACTCAGGCTTTCAGCTCTGCTTTTTGCAAAAGGGCTGGCCTGAGGCCAGCCATTTTTCAGTAGCAGAGCCTGCCAAGAATGATTGCCTCTAAACTGAAGGTGCAATTGAGTTCAGAACCAAGATGCCAATGTGGTGCAGGCAGCAGGACAAGGGGGCATTGTTGCTTGTTGGGTAAAAAGAAAGCAGAAGCCCCAAAGTTCACATTAACTCAGGCATTTCATTTCCTTTTTCCTTTTCTTCTTGGCTGGTTCTTTGTTCTGCCCCTCATGCTCTGATGCAGTGCCCTAGAAGGGGAGAGAAGTAACGCTGTAACGTGAGAAGCCTGTTCAGAGGCAGTGGAAATAAAAACAGAAATCCTTTATCTTCTCATCAAAGCCTGTGTTGGTCATGCTTTCTCCCCCGTCCCACTCACGGGAGGTAACTGTTGGAGATGGGGGCAAGCTCTGCAGTAGAGCAAGGTGGTGCTGACTCCTTCCCTTTGGACTTCTGTAATGACGCAGGGAACACGGTGACAGAGAAGGAGCATCAAGATGCTGCAGAACTCCCCTGAACTCAAATGCCAGGGAGGCAGAGGCAGTGGACAGGGCCAGGTGTATTATGGCTTAGAGTGTGGTAAATGGAAGAATGTAGATTCAGGATTTTTTGAGAAGCTAGAAATCCAGGGTGGTTGATGTCAACTTCCAGTTTATCTTGGATATATGTAAGGTGATAGAAATTCTGGGCACCAGAGGTAAGGAAACACTGGGTTCTGCTTCAGAGATGCTGTAGGGCTCATAGCGTGCTGTTCCTCTCCCTTTAGTCTCAGCAGAGGGGAAAGGAGGCTAAGAAATGTGCTGACCCTCATTCAGAGTAGTGGCCCTACTTTGAATGACAGCATGGTAGAAGAGGGAAAAACTGGTTTCTGAGCCAGAGTGCTTAGGCTCATAATTTTCCAATGGTTTAAAAGGTTATGGGGAGAAGACCCACAGTAAGACCTTGTTTTCAACATTCCCTTTCTGGAAATGTCCACCCTAAAGGTATACAAGCCTGGGAAACTTCGGGGATGGTTCACCGTTTACAACCTTTCTCTTGAGAATGCTTAGTTTCGTCTTTGACCACCTTTTGGCTCTTTCTCTGTGGCTGCTCCCTGACAGGCTACTGACAGCCAGCCAGGAGGGCAGCTGAAGCCTCCTGCACTCTAGTCTGAGCAGGCACTGACCTCTTCATTTTCATCCTCCTCCTGCCGAAGAACCACGTCCAGGATGTTTCCCTTGATCTTGAAGTCTCGTGAGGTGCTGAGCTTTATATGCTTCATCAGGTTCACCTGGGACAGGATTGTAAACACAGGCACAGTTTGCTACCAATAAAACCTGCCCAGGACTGCCTAAGCCATCCCGGATAAACCCTTCAGTTCCTAGAGAAGCAAGTACACACCCACTAGACTTCACATCAGGTCCCCTGTGTCAATGTTTGGCTTCAGGCCATCAGATCAGAAATAGCAAAGAAACAAAAGAAACGCAGTCGCCTCCCCCCAGTGCAGTTGTGTTGCTTCAGTTTGCCAGGTCCCCTCACAGGCTAAGTGGAAATCAGTAGAAAAATTACAGAATATGCTTACCTTTGACCTCTTAGAAAGGTGGATGAGAAATTTTTCATACTGTTCAATGGCAAAGATGAGATTAGGAATTGGCTTGGTTTCCCGAAGAGCTCTGGCCTACAGGGCAAAGAAGAGAAGACCTAAATTTGGGGTTCAGGGGTGGTAAAGTGCTCTGAAACTGCCTGTAGCAGAACTGCTTGTGGCTTTGAGGGAAAGATAGTCTAACTTCCAATGAAATGCAGTTTTACTTATACACCAGTCATTAAGATTTTTTTTTGACAGTTCAGTTTCATCAAAGGACCTAAATGCTAATGGAGATGGCAATTAATCCTTTCTACTTGTAATTCCTAAACCTGTGTTTTCTAGAGGCTGGCTGAGGGAAGGGCCGTGGTGTGGGTGTCTGGCTGCCTCTCTGACTTGGGATTCTTGTGATGATGAGCCCCTCTGCACTGGCTCTGTTTCCGCTCTAGTCTACAGATGCGTTTTCATAGCTGCGATTCTCTCTCCCCTCAACTTGAATTGTAGCTTGTAGATCCTTCCATATGTTTCTTGTGCATATAGACATGTTTTTATATTTTTTAAACTACAAATGAAGACACTTTACATCTTTTTTTTCTTTAACATTATCTTAGAATTCTATATCTGAACATTTAGCTTTGTATTTTTTTATGTCTGCATAGTTTGTTCTACAGTATAAATATACTGTAAAAGCCAGCCCTCTATTGTGGGCATCTTAGTTTTCCCAGTATTTCACTTTTACTTACAACATTACTAGGACTGAATATACACAGGCCTTGACAATAGAGATATTCTACAAGTAGAATTGCTGCATTAAAGACTGGTGCATGTGAACAGTTATTGCTAAATGTTCCCCTTGAGAGAGGACTCAATTCTTACTTTGCCAGCAGTACCCTGGAGAATCCACTTTCCGGCACCAATCTTTCACATCCTTTAAGGGGCACCTTTTGCACTCACTAACTTTTCCTAAAATCAGCTCCTTCCCAGTGGTTATCCTAAGCTATTTCTATTTTTGAAGAGTTCAAGATTTCCTGGTACTTCCTGAGAGCATATACAGAGGAAAAAGATGTTCCATTTGAACAAAGTCCATGAGTTGAGAAGCAGCCATACACAAATAAGCACATTTTCCCCAGCTTTACTGAGATGTAATTCACATACCAACCATTTACCCATTATATTGCATGCTTTTTTGTGTGTGTTTCTTTGTGCATTCAGAGTTGTATAACCATCACCATAATTTTACAGCATTTTCACACAACCCACCTGCACAAGAAATCCTATACCCATTTTAGCAGGCACCTTCCCAGTTTCTCTAACATCCCCCTAACCACTCCTGCTCCCCAGTTCTAGGCAACCACTAATCTTTTTAGATTTGCCTTTTCTGGGCATTTTATATAAATGGATTCATATAACACCTAGTCTTTGTCCGATTGGCTTCTTTTACTTAACGTATTTTCAAGGTTCATTAGCAACCTTTTTTTTTTTGTTGTACTGCACGGCATGCAGGATCCTAGTTCCTTGACCAGGGATCAAACTGGTGCCCCCCTGCAGTGGAAGCGCAGAGTCCCAACCACTGGACCACCAGGGAATTCCCAGTGGCCACGTCTTGGTCACTGTCAGCAACTTACGATGGCTGTGGGGCCGGCAGCGGTTTTCTCCTTTTCTCCGGTACATTTTAGGCTCCTACTGTGCTTGTTCTAAAGAAAAGGAAACAAGTTCTCTCATTCCTGAAGGTTTTTCTGTAGAGCTACCAGGCTAGTGGTAATTTTCTAATACGATGATTATAGCGATAACGGGAGAACTCTTAGGGGGCCAAGTCTGGGTGAAGAGATTCTCCTGAAGCAGATGCTGGGCAATGGGAAACATTCTGGGACACTTCATAATCCTCAGATATTTTCCCGCTTTTTGTTGTTGGGAGATTTACAGTCTTGCTCTTGGATGGGTCTATCACAGGGAAGTGAGGTTAGGACCCACCGTTATTAACACTAGGGCAGCCAAGGGACTCATGAGCTACAAAGAACTGTCAAGGGGGGAGTAGGACTAGGTGTTCACTACTGGGATATTCGCTAAAAGGGCTAGAGAAAAGATAGGAAGCTGGAGAGGTTGTTCTCAGAGCCATGTGTCTCACATGACAAGTGGTTACAGGCTCCAGGACGGTTTAAAGGTCATAGAAACACTTTGTTTCCCTATGTTGCAGATAATCAAAATAAAGGGCTCCTGGAGAAAGGAACAATCAAGAAGGGGACCAGGAAGTACAGGATTCTGATAAGGCAGGAGAGAAGGGACACGTGAGGCAGAGACCACCCAAGTGTGAGGCACACAAACAGGAACCTTTTACTTGAAGGGGAGTTCTGTGCCCTCTAGGAATGACAGACCACGGCCCATGGGACAACTAACAGTTAAAAACAGAGGCCTGCAAACAGAGAGAAATCACACTACTACAGCCATGTGAGAGAGAGGAGGCTTGGTCCACACGGCATGTTCTGGAAAATAAGAAAATGTAGGGATCCCAGAGATGCTGGTGTGAAGAAACTTATTTTTGGCCCTGGAAGGCAGGGTAGAGGGTGAATACTTTGTAGGGGAGGGGCAGAGAAGCAGCACAGGTAGTAGAACTCATGTGACCAAATGGGAAGTGAGCCATCTTCCTAAAAGTTGTACCCCAGATGGGACCTTGTTGAAACTCCCTAAATCAATCCCAGCTACGGCCTGTTTCTGCTGATTCAGGCAGGACTAAAACTGTAGTGGGAAGAGAAGTATCTTTTAAAGGTATACAGTCCTGAGCAGGATGCTAAGCTACGGGTTTTGGAGCAATGGCTTTCACTGCTTTCTTCTCACTGAGATCCAAGGCTATGGGAAAAAAGGAGCTAAAAGAGAATAAGCAGCTCTTTGAAAGATGTGGCAAATGCAATCCAGATTTCTAGATAAAAGTTGGAGAGAGTTAATGGAACCTTGGGCTCTTGACTCATTAAGCACATCTCACAAAGACAAAAAGTGCCTGTGGATCAGCTGATTTGTCAAATAAGGCTTTAAGTCAAACACAGATTGAGAAGGGGAGAAATATCCAAGGAAGAATACATAAACCAGTTTTTGTGTAATGTAGAAAAAAAGATAGTCTGGAAGGTGCCTAGTGATAAGCAGAAGAAAAGCTTGAGAATGGGTCAAACACAAAACCCCAAACCTCCCAGCATTTTACAAGTCAGTGAGTGTCAAGTATGCTTCCAGAGCAGGGGCTGGCCAACTACAACCAAGAGGCCAAATCCAGCTCCTGCTTGTTTTTCAGAAGTTTCACTGAACACAGCCAAGCTCCTTCATTGTATATTGACTATGGGTGCTTTTATTCCACAACGGCAGAGTTGAGTTGTGACAGTGACTCTATGGCCTGCAAAACCCAGAGCATTTACCATCTGGCCCTTTGCAGAAAGTTTGCAGACCACTGTCACGGAGTCAAAGAACCCAGTTCGAACCTCAGCTTTGCCCCTTTTTCTGGCCGTACCACACAGCACGTGGGATGTTAGTTCCCCAACCAGTGATCAAACCCACGCCCCCTATATCAGAAGCTCGGAATCTTAACCTTTCTGTTTTTGGCCTTATGTCTGACAGCTTGGGAAATGATGCTCTAAGGTCATGTTCATTTTATTGGAACAGCAAATATTTAGAGAACACCTGCCTGGTGTTGTGTTAAGCACTTTCCACAAGTTACCTCATTTAGCCTCACCATGCCTGCTACTACTTCACTCACATTCCCAAAGGAGTGGGTTTGGAATCACCCAGAAATAGACCAAGTCACTGAGCCTAAGGATGCATGTTTCTCCTCTGCTCCAAGTGCAAGCATACCAAACACTTTTTCTCTCTAAATCAAACTTAGTGATCAGTCCCCTGGGAATACAAGGAGTCCTTTCTCACTTGAAGATACACTGTGATACAGACAATCACTTACCTGTACATAAGAAATAAACGAATAGCATAGAGGGGTCAGATGTGAACCAGACAGCTTCACCTGCAGCAAAGGAGAAAGAATTCAGTAACTGTAGGAATAAGATGCTTTCCCCATTCCTAGGAAAGGCATTCTCAACTCACCAGTTTTTCCATATTTTTCGGAATTCCTGTGGAGGGCTGATACACCTGGAGATACTAACAAAAGATTCCAAGATTCAGTATTAGGCAATGGCAGGACACCCACTTCTCTCAAAGGTTTCATAAAGTTCTAGGGGAAAGCGTTGGAATCTTACATGCATGCATACTCAGTCATGTCCAACTCTGTGACCCTATGGACTGTCGCCCACCAGGCTCCTCCATCCATGGGATTTCCCAGGCAAGAATACTGGAGTGGGTTGCCATTACCTACCCTGGGGGATACTTTCCAACCCAGGGATTGAACCTGCATCTCGTACGTTTCCTGCATTGGCAGGCAGATTCTTTATCACTGAGCCACCTGGGAATCCAGATTTAGAATGCTATTCCTACACAGATGTCCCATGAAACTACAGGTAGTGACTCAGTGAGCACATGGTGTATGACTATTGCTCTGGCTGGAGAGAGGAAAAGAAAATAAGCTACCCAGATTCGTGCAGAATCTTAAGACTCCAGGCTTCCTTTTTTCCCTCCCCTAAGCTCCAAAGCTTCCCAGACAGGAGGCAATGAAAGATTTAAGTTTCTGACTTGTTCCATTTATTGCTTTAAAAATCCTTCAGGGTGATAGTCCCTGAATCTAGAAAGCCAATGACTTTGCTGTTTTTCTTTTAGAAAAAGCCAATAAAGATTATAGAGGTTCTCCGTATTTCTACCACAGAAGCTAGTTAGCCACACACTATAGCCAGAGCGGCACCTTCTCAGAAATGGCAGCGCTGCTGTTTGGGTACATGGTGTGAGGCGGTCCACCATCTTTCTTTGGTTGTCCGTGCCTTCCTAAGTAATGTGGGTCATTGCTAGAATCGGATCTAAATTACGTAGTTCCTAGCACTCTTGAATGTCTGCTGAGAATCAAAATACTGCAAATACAAAAAAAGTTTCTTGTTAACGGACACTAAGAAGCATTAACTTAAACTCAGGGCAAGTATACCTTGTATTTTCAAAAAATAAACTTATTCCCTACTCGTGTACCTGACCTGTGAGGCATTTAACACCTACTTGTTAAAGGACAAATACCCTTTCGGTGTCCAGACTGGTCTGAAATTGTCTAACTTTTTGTGTAATTGGAATCAGATTAAATTCTATAGCTAAAGTTTAGACTGAGTCTTAGAAGGTGTTTGAAAAGGCATTTATACTCAATTATACTCAATTAAGAGGCATTTACATTCATTATACTCAATCATATGAGCAAAATGCTCATATGCTAAAGAAATATGGAGCTCTAAAAACAGATTTAGAATTATGCCTCAACTGTTATTTCCAGGCCTGTGGAGTCACCTGCCATCTACTGGTCAAACTGTGACTTGCAGAGATGTAGACGTGGGTTCTGCCCTAGGGTGTTCAGCACCAGGGGCAGTGTCCTGGCTGGGTGGGGCAGAATGATGGTGGTGACTGACTCTCCGATACTCACATATTTGACAAGTGCTGTAAGAGTGGTGTACATTTTGCCAAGGTCCTTTAACAAGGTGTCCACACAGCTGCCTGATGGCAGGGCTGTCTGCACCAGCTCGTGGAAAAATGTGAGCAGAGTTCCCAACTGTATGATGGTGGTTTTCTCCATGGGATGGTTTGTTAGGGCTGCCTGAGAAGAGGCCTCTTCTGAAAGGAAATGAAGTTAATTAGCACATTCAAACCCAACTGACCTTATTTTCTAGTTCAAGTCAAAGAGATTTAGAAACCAACTAAACATCATTAACTAGGAAGTCTGGATGCAGAATACATTAATAATTATATCTTCTACTTTCATTACTTTGGAAGTCTAGCACAAACAAACAGACAGAGCTCAGGGGCTCTGCCTTTATGTCTTCCAGTTCAGGTTTTAGTTGGCTTTGCTTTGATCACAATTCCTGGAACCCCTCCCTCAACCCATGTTACCTGGTATGATTTTTTGATTTGCTTGTCCCTTAAGCTTGGTGATCAGCCAGTCCACTTCTTCTAGGACCTTCTCAGCTTTACTCAGAACAAGCAGCTGTGAAAGAAAAAAACGCCTGGCATGGCTCACTGCACACAGCTGCTGGTGTAACATGATAGCCACGGCCACCAGTGGGCGGGTTAGAGGCCTCAGGACTTTAGCCACTGTAATTCACTCCTCACAGGGAATAAAATGGAAGGGATGACAAGGCTATTTCCCAAGTGCCAGGGATCAACACTTACACAGACAGTAGGGGCAGCTGTTTTCAAATTCACCAATGCAAAGTTGTTTGTTTTCTCCACTTCCACATCCTGGGAACGGAAAGAGAGGTGAGATGTAATGACAGTAAGGCTGTTCCCCTGGCCTCTACTCCCAACTCAGGGCTCCATACTGAAGGCTCACTACAGTACCTCGTCTATGTCTCCAAGAAGTCCATGGATATCCTGGGACAAGTCACGCAGCAGACCAACAGGACTCTTACACGAAACATGGAGGTTGAAGAGCAAACTCAGCATGCCCTTGCAAAAGGAGGCATCCTCTAGGAGTAGGAAGGAAAGAAAACTCAGTTATAACCCAAGTCAGTCCTGTAGCAGGTGGGGGTGGCCTGGCTGGAATGCTAGCCTGTCATGTTTCAGGCACAACATCCCCATGCTGCACACACTCCAACCCAGGCAGCGGGTCCACAAAGGTACACTTCGACCCACAGGTGCAAATGAGGGGGATGTTTCCCATTTATTAGTCACTATCAACATATAACTAGCATATGGGTCAAGAAATATCAGCACCCCAGGACACTCCCCTCCTCACCAAGGAAACTGTCATTCTGCCTTGTAACCTCACATCGAGTTTTGTCTGATTTTGAACTTGATCTAAGTAGCACCATGCAGTAAGTCCTCTGTCTGTGTCTGCCATCTGCTGAGTGTCGTGTGCGCCGGACTCCTCCATGTCACGTGGCAGTGGAGTCTGTTCACTCCCACTGCCGTCCAGTGTCCCACTGCGCGCACACAGTGCAACCCCTCGACCCATTTGACTGCTGACAGACATCTGGGTTTGGTTTTGCCTATTAGAACAGTACTGCTGTGAGAATTTTCCCACCTGCTTATGCTGGGAGTGGAACTGCTTGATCGTAAGCCTATGTTTAATTTTAGTAGTTAAGTATTGCTAAATAATTTCCCAGAGTGGTTATACCAACTGACACCTCCAGCAGCAGTGAATGAGAGGTTCAACTGCACTATATTCTTACCAACCCTTGGGGCTGGTTTTGTGTATTTGAAGTTTTGGATACTCCGGTGAATGTGTAATTTTCTAAATGTTGTTTGGTGCTGATGATTTTATATAAACCTGAAAAAAGAAATATGGCAGGAAACTTACCGCAACTGTTTTCCGTGCAAATCTTAGATGTCCAGGATAACATCTGCACAAACTGGAGATCATTAGGATATTATAGAAACATTCAAAAGACAGACCTAGGTGCTATCAGACTAAGAGAGCTCTAGGCCTTTGCAAGTCTAAACAAATCACCTACTAAAACATATGCCTGGATCTAAAGTGGTACTCTACTGAAAAACAGCATAAAAGTAAGTCCAAAGTTACGAGCTGAATTACTGATTCTTTTCTTAAATATAGCCTATGATTCAATTCTCAAATGCCCTCATTAAGGGCCAAAGGTCCTGGGGTCTGGGCTGTTATTTGAGCTTCCCTGGCCCCTCCCACCACAGTTTGGGGCTAAAGTGCCCTTCTTCCTCTTCCCATGCCCAGCACTCTCTGCATCTGAGACATCTTTAAGAATACTAAGCTAATAGAGGCATAGGAGAATAAGATCCTGGCCACAGTGATAGTCAAATTAGCCTTTAGGAACCAAGAGGCCACAGGAGGTTAAAAGGGAGCAGGGGGAAAAAAAAGAAAAGGGGCAAAAGAAAAGAGTTGGGGAAGCTTAAGGCCTTGGACTAGTAGGTCATGTTTCACTAGACACACACTCAGCTTTCTGCTTCAGCAGTTATTTGGGATAGGCTTCTAGCCACCAAGACACTGAAATGCAGTGATGTTTAAAGGTAAAATGACCAGTAAGAATTCAGGTTTTGATCTGTCAGGGAAAAAAAACTTCAGAGGCTAAATGAAAATTCTCTGTGAACTGATATAAAAATATTTCCCAGAATACAGTGATTACTGTAGAATACAGATGTCCAGAATACAGTGTTAAATGTAATAAATAAATAAAGCAGGATGCTGAAAAAGCTTTTGTGTGAAGAGGGTAGGGTTGAGCATAAGAAGCTATATTCATATTGCTGTACAGGAATAAAAGAATTCTTTACACAAGACACTAAAAGATATTTAGCTACTGGGGGAGAAGAACTGAACAGATGGAGGACACGGATAGAAAGGTGACCATTTCCTGCAAATTTTTTTATAATGTCTGGTTTTCAAATCATTGAACTTTATTACCCATTCAAAGTTAAATTAAAAAATTTTAGACACACTACCGGAAATTATGAGGGGGTGGTAAAATTTTAAAAATTTCTTCTTTATATTAGCCTTTCCAAATCTATTTTCCTTCAACTGTCCCCATGTTCCAATTCCCTGTGTTTCTTTCCTAGTCTTGGGCTCCTTGCAGCAAAAGTAGCAATATGAAAGAATGAAGCTGAAAGTAAAGTGGGGATGCATTGTTCCGATCTAGGATGAAATAAGTAGCAATGGGGATTTTCTTTGGGCTACCTGGAACTAAGACAACAAGAAAATGAAGTTTGCTTTTTCAGTGCTCAAATGTCGTAACATTCCAGGCTATAGTCTGGCTAGCTCTTCCTAAAAGCAAGGGCTTACACAAGGAGGCCTGCACCTCAGCACTCTCAACTTGTCTCCCCACAGGTCAGGAAATAGATGTGGGAGGACCACACAGCCCTAGTCTCAAGAACTCTCTTTATCATCCTTTAGGGAAATTACTCCTGAATGGAACAAACCCACAGAATATGGCTTCTCTTATTGCACATGTGTGAATGCTCATGTGGGTACATATATTCTTCGTGTACATGTGCAAACCCAAGCACATATACCTAAAATCTATCTGGGTAGAACAGATTCTCTTTTAGGACTATAATTATGCTTTCTGACTTATCACCTTTTGTTGAATATCCCCCAAACTCAGAATCAGCTAATTTTGATGAGAAGGTTAGCTGCTGAATGTCAGCTACCTTGATAATTAACATACTTTCATCTTAGAAGGGGGTAGGGAAACACAAGAAGGTTGAAGGCCCCACAGATAAACAAGACTTTTTTTTTTTTTACAGTGCTTATTGTTTACCCTTGACAGTGGCCAAATAAACAAAAGCAGTTAACTACGTCATGGTAGAAACACTATGTACGGGGCAGGGGTGGGTGGAGGTACATCTTACAGATCTTATATTAATTCAGGAGCATAACTGGATACATGATTTTAAATAAGCCAGATTTCAAGAGGACATTTAGTTGTACACTGTAAGATGTAGTATTCTGGCCTTCTGGGGGATGCAGAGTGGGACTGATTGGTGCTCATACCTCAGCAGAGATGGGCTTCAGCAGCTTGGACAAGCTGGTGAGAACAGTGGCCAGAAGCAGGGCTTCTTTGCTCTTAAAGTCTTCCTCTTGGCTGCTAAGTAAATTCAACAAGGACCTCTGAGAAAGGACACACAGAAACATTAGCAGACATGATACTAGCAAAGAGAAGAGACATCCAGCCAGAGATTCCTAAGGCTGGGACAGAAATGACTCAAAAATACCAAAAATCCAAGAGGATAAAATCTGGAAATAAGACCTGGATTGAGCAGGTAGTCTCCTACCCTTTTGTGATCAGACGTCTGAGTGTTCTCTTGAGCGCTATGGACTCCTCAAACCCCTGCCACATGTACATTAGGAATGAACTGTGCACCCAGTTTTGTTTATTTTAGGCTGCACCACACAGCTTGTGGGATCTTAGTTCCCTAACAAGGGACAGAACACGGGCCCAATGAAAGTGCTGTGTCCCAACCACTGATCGCCTGGGTGGTTCACAACTTCCTGAGGCCCATTCACTGACCTGAGGGCTAGACCATACCCCAGCACTGGCATTCCCTACACACTGTCCATTTCCTTTTTCTTTGTTCCTCTCTCACCACCCAAAACACTGTCTTTGGTCCGTCAGTCTCTTCCCACTATGTAAGCTATGTGAGGGTAGGGTTTTGTCTCTTATTTCTTGCTAGAACTTCAGCACCTGAACAGTTCCTGGCACATGATACGAACATTAAAGAAATCCTCTGGGATAAAAGATCCTGATACGTGACAGCTAGTGGTTAGAACCATCTGACAGACAAAGCCAGTTACACTCCCTGCACGAGTGGGCTCCTGGCCAGCTCTTTGTATAATATCAGCTCAGTGATTCTTAGAGGCAATGAGTGCTGTAGATTGGGGTGGCTTGACACACATCCTTCCTTGAATGATGCTTTTAAATGCATTACCTTTCATTCTCAGAGCTGTCAAGTTGCTTGAATGATGACCCAGGAAAAACTGTTGTCCTACTTGTGGACGGTCTGCCTGTTCCCAGCTGGCCTGGTAACAGTCCCTTCCTGAGGACCCTCACAGCAGTCTCCTAGGTGTCTCACCTGAAACTGACGGATCTGGAAAGCTGCTCTCTCACTGACACTGACTTCCTCCTCTTCTTCCTCCTTATCTGTGGCATCTAGGAAAAGGAAAAGAACGCTATCTGCTTTGAAAGGGGCTTGGTTATTTTTTTTTTGCCAAGCTAAAATTTTAGGAGGCCAAAAAAGCCTGGAGGCAGCTTTAATTATATTCCTAACATTCAGCAGCTTCTTAAGGCTATATTCAGTTTCCCAGTCCCATCTGTGGTTAAATGGAATCCAGTAAGTGCCGATTCTGAATCCACTAGATGTCACTCCTTAGCCACACTGGGACTCTTCACAGGTGTCCTCTGCTGGGCTAACAACTGGAATTGAGAGGTTTGGTTGAGAAAGAGAAACTCAGATCGAGCCAAGTTATCAAAACTGAAATGCCCACCCAGAGCCTTGAGAAACTGATGACACTTGGGCTGGTAGAACTGCTGCACGGCACTGAGTATCTTCTGTATGCCCTCCAAGCACAGCAGCGAGATGTTCTTTCCTTTCTCTCTCTTTCCCGACTCTTCCACTGAGGTAGGGATTGAAGTGTATCTCCAAAGCAAGACCCTGGGGAAAAGTGATTTTTAATGTCAAGTTCACTGAGATACAATTTACATACAGTAAAATTCCCATCCTGTAACTGTATGGCTCTGCTGACTCACTTCCACAGTTGTGTACTCATCCCCCTCAATCTAGGTATTTCCATCACCCCAAAAGTTCTCATGTGCTCCTTTGCAGTCAGTTCTTTCTCTTTGATTTCCCAGGCAACCACCGATCTGTTTCCTGTCCCAGCGGTTTTACAATTCACAAACTATCATATAAGAATGATATCATTCATTCTGTAGCTTTTGAAGTCCGGCTTTGCTAACAGCATGTAGCTCTGAGGTTCACCTATGTTGTTGCACGTACTGGCAGCCTGTCGCATTTCACTGCTGAGCAGTATTCCAGGGTATGAATACGCCACAGATTGCATAGTCACCGATTTATCATCTTTAGGTTGTTTCCAGATTTTGCTATTACAAATAAAACTACTATATACAAACTTTTATAAAAACATCTGCTTTCATTTCTTTTAGGTAAATACCTAAGAGTGGAATGGGTGTACCGTAAGATAGGTGTGTGCTTAACTTTTTAAGAAACTGACAAATTATTTTCCAAAGTGGCTGCACCATTTTACATTTATGTCAACAGTGTATCAGAGTTTAAATTCTGGGCATCCCTGGAGGCTTAGTGGTAAAGAATCCACCTACCAATCAGGAGACCTGGGTTTGATCCCTGATCTTAGAAGATTCTACATACAGTGGAGCAACTAACTACTTGAGCCTGTGCTCTAGAGCCCGGAGCTGCAACTACTGAAGCCTGTGTGCTCAAGAGCCCGTCCTCTACAACATGAGAAGCCACGGCAACGAGAAGCCCGTGTACCTCAACTAGAGTAGCCCCCTCTCACTCAACTAGAGAAAAGCCCGCACAGCAAGAAGACCCAGGGTAGCCAAAAATAAATACATAAATAAACATTAAAAACCAAAAAACAAAGAGTTTAAATTCTTCCACATCCATGACAACACTTTGGTATAGTCAATCTAAACTTTTAGGCATTTTAATAGGTGTTTACATTGAGGAAACCAGAATTGAAAGAGACACGTGTACCCCAATGTTCATCGCAGCACTGTTTACAATAGCCAGGACAAAGAAACAACCTAGATGTCCATCGGCAGACAAATGGATAAGAAAGCTGTGGTACATATATACAATGGAATATTATTCAGCTATTAAAAAGAATGCATTTGAATCAGTTCTAATGAGGTGGATGAAACTGGAGCCTATTATAGAGTGAAGTAAGTCAGAAAGAAAGACACCAATCCAGTATATTAACGCATATATATGGAATTTAGAAAGATGGTAACAGTGACCCTATATGTGAGACAGCAAAAAAGATACAGATATAAAGAACAGACTTTTGAACTCTGTGGGAAAAGGCAAGGGTGGGATGATTTGAGAGAACAGCATTGAATCATGTGTATTATCATATGTGAAATAGATCGCCAGTCCAGGTTCGATGCATGAGACAGGGTGCTCAGGGCTGGTGCACTGGGATGACCTTGAGGGATGGGATAGGGGGAGGGGGGGCGGTTCAGGATGGGGAACACATGTACACTCATGGCTGATTCATGTGAATGTATGGCAAACCACCACAATATTGTAAAGTAATTAGCCTCCAATTAAAACAAATAAGTAAATTTTTAAAAGAAAAAAAATTAGGTGTTTAGTGATATCTCATTGTGATTTTAATTTGCACTAACCTAGTGACTAATTATGTTGATCACCCTTTCATGTTCTTATTTGCCATCTATATATCTTATTTGGTAAAGTGTCTGTTAAAACACTTTATCCATTTTCTCAATTTGATTGTTTTCTTAACAAGTTTGAGTTCTTTATATACTCTGGTTACCAGTCCATCATCAGACACGTGTTTTGCAAATATTTCCTGTTAATTTGTGGCTTGTCTTTAAATTTCCTTAGGAATGTTTTTCAAGGAACAGAGTTAAATTTAAAAAAATTATTGATTGTGCTTCTGGTATTATACCTAGGAAATTTTTTACCTAAAACAAGGTTGTAAAGGTTTTTCTGTCTTCTAGATGTTTTACAATATTTGGTTTTATACTTATGCCTCTGATTCATTTCAATATTTGGTTATAACATGAGAAATGGATCAAAGTTCAATTTTTTTTCACATCAGTCGCTCAGTCGTGTCTGACTCTTTGTGACCCCATAGATTGCAGCATGCTAGGCTTCCCTGTCCATCACCAACTCCCAGAGCTTGCACAAACTCATATCCATCAAGTCGGTGATGCCATCCAAACATCACATCCTGTCTTCCCCTTCTCTTCCTGCCTTCAATCTTTCCCAATATCAGGGTCTTTTCAAATGAGTCAGTTCTTCACATCAGATGGCCAAAGTATTGGAGTTTCAGCTTCAGCATCAGTCCTTCCAATGGATATTCAGGACTGGTTTCCTTTAGGACGGACTGGTTTGATCTTGCAGTCCAAGGGACTCTCAAGAGTCTTCTTCAACACACCAACTGATTCAAAAGCATCAATTCTTTGGCACTCAGCTTTCTTTATAGCTCAGCTCTCACATCCATACATGACTACTAGAAAAACCGTAGCTTTGACTAGACAGACTTTTATTGGCATAGTCATGTCTCTGCTTTTTAATATGCTGTCTAGGTTGGGCATAGCTTTTCTTCCAAACAGCGTCTTTTAATTTCATTTTTTCACATATTCCTGTACAATTGTTCCAGAAACACCTGTTTGAAAAGACTTTTCTTTCTCCATTCCATTGCCTTGGCACCTTTGTCAAAAGTCAAGACCATACTTGTGTAGATCAGTTCTGAACCATCTGTTCCACTGATTCTGGCAATACCTCACTATCTTAAATACTTATTTAATGTTCTATAAATATTGATTAAAGTCAAGCTGGATGATAGTGTTGTTCGAGTCTTCTACATCCTTTCTGATTTTCTATCTAATTCTACTGATTACTGAGAGAGGTAGATTATTATTTGTGTATTTCTCCCTCAGTATTACCATTTTTGCCTTAAGTATTCTGAAGCTGTTATTAGGTGCTATTAAGTACATATACATTTAAAACTGTTCTGTCTGCTTGATGAATTATTTAGTCATTATGTAATATCCCTTTTTATTCCTGGTATTAGATTAACATTTTATATGTGGCCAACAATCCACACCAAAACAGGACTAGGAAAAAACCCCAACATAGTGAGTGACTGCACTTCCACCTTTGGGTATGCTGAACTTCAAACCACCTTTCTCCCTACCCAACTTCAAACCACCTTTCTCTCCCCACCCCCGTCGTCGATTTCCTCTCTTGGAGATGCCACAGCAAGTGGAACAGGTCTCTAAGGGTGTGTGGGGCTTACCGAGTTATGTCACAGAGGTTCTGAAAGACCTTCTCTGGGTTTTGGCCATCAGGGCCACTCACATGCCCTGTTTCCTTTAGCTGCTGGACCTTCATCAGAGCCACATTCACTGCGTAGCGCATGAACTCATTGCTGGACCTCAGAACAGACAGGCTCTCTTCATGACTCTGGGTACTATCCCTAGACAGGAAAAAAGAGACAGAAAGATTCCCCTGCTACTGGGACTTGAAATTACGTTTTCTAGGGACAGTTCACAATAGCACCCAGCCAGTTCTAAAAGACAGACTCCAGGCAGCCCACACCAAGAGTCACTGCCAAGGCTGTCTTTCTACAAATATTATTCTCAGCGTTACCTCCCTTTCTCCCCCTTCCCTCAATCCTTTAACTTTGATGAAATTTAAAGGTCAGTCTTAGTTAACTTTCTGTAATGTTTTTTTTGTTGTCACCCCCACCTTTTTTTTTAAATTCAAGCTTTTCTTTCCCTTCTTTTCATGCTACTTAGGTTGATTTCTTGGAATCTATCCTATCTTTTCATCCACTAGTTCACTGTTTCTGATGTTCCCTTTAGTAATTCAAAGCATCTCTTTAAATGCCTATGTGTTCTGCTTTCAAGAAAATTACAACCCCGTTGACTTACTTTTTACTGTATATATGCTAAGAATTGTGAATCCAAACTAGGTAATATCAGTGACCCTCAGTAGGTGTTTTTAACCCTCACCTTAAGGCTGTCTTTAAGCCCTGTGTTAGAACCTTACCTGAAAAGAGCTGTGAGAAGATCAGACACAAATTTCATGGACAAAAAACTATCGGTTGGTCGGTTGGCCATTTTTGTTTTGCCTTTACCAGATTTTTCATTAAGGATGTCGGAGAGCTTCTTGTAACACATAAATAAGCTCAGAATTGTTTCAAACTTAGTCTTACTGTATAAAAGGAAAGAGTCCACCAAGGACAGGCATCAGAATATTATGGTTTACTTTCAAGACAGTAATAAGGAAATCACAATACTTCTTTAGATGTCATACTTTAGACCCAATATTACAAATGAATCGATCTTCACTATTAACACAGTACTCCTAGGTAATACCCAACTGGGTCATTTCTTTTCCCCCTTTATTTGTATCAGTCATTGCAGAGAATGAAAGTTCAATACTACCACCAATCAAAATTTCTCTATTAAAATCAGGGGTTGTTATGTTCAAGGTCTGGGGAATGTTCAGTAAAGTAAAGCCTGATGGAGAGACAAAATTCATGAGCCTGTTTGGCATGTGCTTGGATGTTCCCTGGTAGAAAGAACATAGTTTGGTCTTAGGCTAGAGGTCCATCTAAGAGTGTCATGCGCTGTAGTCTGTTCATACCTAGCCTATTGTTAGTGTTAAGAAAACACACTCCCACACACAAAATGAACTACAAGTAGAGTTAGAGTATACCCTACCTGAAATTACTTATGAAGAAATTATATTCTATTAGAACCTCACAAATTCCCATAACAAGAGAAGCGCAGATATTATTTTTGATGCCAATACCAGTGCTCTGAGAAAAGTCTGCTGATTTGTCCTAAAAGACACAAGATAAAAATTAGTAAGCTACTAAAAACCTCCATTACTCAACACAGCTTAGACTTAGCAATTACCAGTTCGAAGTCCTCTAGTTCACTCTTAATCATTCTATTCGTAATCGACTCCAACATATCATCTAAGTATTGGTAGAACCCCTCTTCCTCCTCCTCTTCTTCTTGCTGTAATGGTACCACTCTGCTCTTATACCAGGCCAAACAGTGTTGAATACAACATAGCAGATAATCCTGTAGAAGAAAAGATAATAACTGAATATTCTTGTTAAAGGATAACCTATCAAACTGTTGATAACTGACAAATAATCCTTATCTATAAGGCTAAATAAAGTTATTCATTAGCATCACAAATTAAGTCAATCTGGAGTTAAAAACAAAACAAAACAGAAAAAAAGAATGGAACTAACAGAGGCATTGTTTTCTGGCCTTTCCCAAAGACAGTGGTTTCACAAGTAGCTGACACCTAAGAATGTAACATCAAATGTGCTATCTCTGATCTGGTACAAATACCAAGGAGCCAGGTTGTGAAATTAAATCCTCTCCAGCACCTTTGCCTGGAAAATCCCATGGATGGAGGAGCCTGGTAGGCTGCAGTCCATGGGGTCACTGAGTCGGGCATGACTGAGCAACTTCACTTTCACTTTCACACACTGGTGAAGGAAATGGCAGCCCACTCCAGTGTTCTTGCCTGGAGAATCCCAGGGACAAGGGAGCCTGGTGGGCTACTGTCTATGGGGTCATGCAGAGTCAGACACGACTGAAGTGACTCAGCAGCAGCAGCACCTTTGAGTCCCAAAGGCTATTCCAAACATATGGATTTAGGTTAAGGGAATCTTTGGGAGACCACCATAGCTTCTCTCTAGGCTGAGGACATCTGTTGTAAGTCACTCAGGAGTTTCAGTTTCTTTCTTCCCGCTAGATGAGAATAGAAAACCAACTGTCCCAGTTTCTCTGAAGGTTCAACAGAATGCCAGTTCTAGCTCAGCCTAAATCATACACTCCAGACTAATGAAGCAGATCGCCTGGGTTCACCTGCTTCTGGGTAACCTCCTTCTTCCAATTCTAAAGTATATCTGTTTAGTACTTGCAATCAAAGAGCCATTAATGGGAGGTAAAATGCTCCTTGGGAGAAGTGATAGATGCCTTGATTATTAGTCAAGTGTTGATATGCAGATATCTCACCACCAGAACCAAGGTGGTGATGGGTCAGGGAAGAGTCAAGAGTAAAAATTCACTGGGAGTACCAGGTGTTTCACAGAGAAGTCATCTCTTTCTGAAGCTCAACCATATCAATAGGGCTGGTAGTTTTACTTAAGAGTAAAAATAATGGTTATGGGAGGAGGAAAGAATGGCTCACCAGTGGTTCCTGTAGAAAGACCTGATCTCCTTGGGTCAGAATACAAGCTTCTAATTTCAGAGGAGGCAGTACATCAGGTTCTGGCTCATAGAACTGTTTCAACTGTGTATGGGAAAGAAAAAGACATCACGGTTCATGAATGCTTTTCACTTTTTTAACTGGTCAAGCTAATGGCAACTTTAATGTTTAATGCTTTCTAAGACATTGTTTCCCAACTGTCCAAAGAACACTGCAGGAAAATCTGTTGCTTTGGCTCAACCCTGTCCTTCCTTTGCCCTTGCATCAGGCAGTGCACTGACTGACACCTTTCCTAGTCCACTTCATTACCTCTCCTATAAAACACCATGCTCTCTCACACCAGTTCCTTAATTTGTATAGGCTATCAAGCACTTTCAGTACAGCTTGGTTAATAAGAATAGAGGCTCCAGAGTCAGACTGACTGAATCTAAAATCCCAGTACCACTACTTATTAATTCAAGAAAGGTAGATGTCTTGGTTCCTCATCTGTGAAATGAGGATATTATTAATATAAGCATAAACATTTGTATACGATTAAATGTGCTAACACATGTAAGGAGCTTCAAATACTATTTAGCACATAACAGAGCTCAAAAAAAGTTAGTTAACTCAGCCATAAAAAAGAATCAAATGATGCCATTTACAGCAAAATAGATGGACCTGGAGATGACCATACTAAGTGAAGTCAACTGAGAAAGACAAATACTATATGATATCACTTATATGTGGAATCTTTAAAATGATACAAATAAAACTTATTTACAAAATAGAAATAGATTCACAGACCCAGAAAACAAACTTATGGTTATCAAAAGGGAAAGGGGGTGGGGAAAGGATAAATTAGGACTTTTGGATTAGCAGAAACAAACTATTATATATAAAATAGATAAATAAGATCCCAGTGTATAGCACAGGGAATTATATTGAATATACTGTAATAACTCATAATGAAAAAGAATATATATGTAACTGAATAACTTTGCTGTATACCAGAAACAAATACACTGCAAATCAACTATACTTTCATAAAAAAAAATGTTAATTGCCATTTTCCTCTTTTTAACTTTTGGAGTCTATATAATTTTATTGGTCCACATACTAACCTGAGTTGGGAAGCACTGCTCTATGCTTTCAGTCATAACTTGCCATGTTAATGTGCAAATGTAGATGGACTGATCATTAGTTTGAAAGATAAAATATAACAAGATATAAATTTTATATAAGATCAGGTCCAAGGTCCACTGAAAAACTTTTGATAGTGTAAGACCTTCCAATCATTTCTCCACTTCCAAATGGAGCTTCTTTAGCAGAATTAGCACAAAGCAACGGCATAAAAAAGGAGGAAGAGCGAGAGGGGAAGAGAAGTACCATTTATAGCAAAATGGTGGGCTAGGGTTTAGAGAAACACTCGCAGTAAAGAATAAAAAACACTGCATTAAAATTTTTATATAGATACATTTATTAAATAGATAGCTAAGATAAAAGGAAAGTAAAAGAAATCATGAAATTAAAGACAGAGCCTAGGGTCCGCATGGGGTTGTATCAGAGATTATATCTAGATTGTATCAGAGATTGTATCTGAGATTGTATCAGAGACCTTCACAGAAAGCTGGAATTCTCAAAAGCAGATATCCTTAGTGGATGAACCTAAAAAATAAATCCACCACATGGAGGAAGATAGTGAGGGGATATGTACCTACCTACCTACCTCTGACTTCAGGTGAAGGGGGAAAAGTCTTCTCAGGGACTTTCTAACCATAAGTTAGTTAGCTGAGGCTAGAATTCACATGACTTCAAATATAGGGTTATTTTAGAGTTAAGACTGTCCAAATCATTAGACAATATAGCTGAAAGTTTAAAGAAAGTGTTTAACTTTGAAACAAGTAAGGGGGGAAATGGAATAAAGGAAATTTCAAATTTTACAAAAACCAGAAAAAGAGGGAACATCCCCAATCATTTTACTAAGCTCATACTAAACCAAAGAAATTCAGTATGAAAAATGAAAATTATAGGCCATTCCTTCTTGTACAGATGTATGTATGTCCTAAATGGAAATCAAACCCAGTAGTGTATAAAAAAGGTAATATAATCAATTTGAGTTTATTCTAGGAATGCAATGTTTTTTTAAAAGATCAAATAATATAATTCATCACAGTAACAGATTAAAGGAGAAAAATCATATGGTCATCTCAATAGATACAGAAAAACATCTGATAAAATTTAACATGCATTCAAGAGTAAAACAACAGAACTCAAATGGCAGAAGAAAGTAAACTTGAAGACAGATTATGAGAAAATATAAAATCTGAAGAAAACAGTGTAAAAATATTGAGGAAAAATGAACCAAGATCTGTGGAACAGTATCAGGCATTCCAATATACATACCACTGAAGCCCCAGAAGAAAAGGAGAGAAAGAGGGGATAGGAAAAAATAATCTGATGAAATAATGAATGGACATTTCTCAAATTTGGTGACAAGCATCAACTTAAAAGATTTGAATAGCTTAATCAACTCCAAATAGGAGAAACACATGCTTCAGCTCTTGAGCCAGATCTGAGTTCAAATTCTAGCTCCATCACTTATTAACTGTGAGACCTTGGGCAAATTAAATTACTTAACCTCTTGGAGCCTTAAAACATACATCTGTAAAATGGAACTAAGCAGTTATTTCACAGGGTTTTGTGAGGACTAAATGAGATCATCCACCATATACCATTCATAAATTGCTTGCCCCTCTGTAAGTGCTAAACATTAAGTACTGTTGTTATTACTATTAGTACATAATAGTCTCTTGAACTCTCTCAACATATATTAAAAAAATATATATATATATATCATACAATGAAATATTATTTAGCCATAAAAAGGAATAAAGACTGATGCACCCTACAATATGGATGACCCCTGAAAACATCATGTTAAGTAAAAGAAGTCAGTCATAAAAGACCACACATTGTTTGACTCTATTATATGAAATGTCCAGAATAGGCAAATCTATAGAGAGAAAAATAAGACTGATGATTGCTTAGGGGTAGAAGGTTTGAGGAAGGATGGGAAAATTAAAGGGGGGGTAGCTAAACGGTGTGGTTTTTTATGAGAAGATAAAACGTTCTCAATTGACTGGTGATGGTTGCACTTTGTGAATTCACTAATTCAAATAAATGCTTAATAATAAATGCTGAGAGTAAAAAGGTCTTATTCACATTAGAAACTCTTCAGCTAAATTCTTCTCATCTTGATGGTCCTTTGAAATATTTCATAATTTGCAGCTTTTTAAAAAAGCTGAGAAATATAGAAAATAACCTAAGAGACACTCATGAATATGTCACTCAGATTTGAGAAATGTCAATATTTTACTGTTTTCTCCAAATCACTCTTCTTTATCAGAAATAAACGTAACAGATACTACTACTGATGGCCTTTGTATAAATGGTTCTACAAAATGCCCTTCTGACTTAGGATGTTAACTGAGAAGGTTAATTGTCAGACAATGGCAATATGGTAGACAGATAAACAGTGATTAAAATAAAACAACATGAAATAGCATCATGTACCCTAGGCATGTTTACAACGTACCAGTGGACTACTTAGGAATTGTTTTATATTTTGAAAATTATTAAAAATGTCAATTACTTAATGCCTTGGTACCTGTTCCCTTATATCCATGAAAATATAATTTACCTGTGAGAGCAGAGTTTGCATGACTGAGTTAGCCAGCTGAGAATTCCTTCGAAGGACATCATAGAACCCCTAAAAGGAATCAGAGGACAAATAAGCTCTCTATCAGAGTCACTAGTGATTTGCACAATCTTAACTTTAAAATAACTTTGTGTTTCTTTACCTATTCTCAGCTCTCTGAAAAAAAGATGGAGGCCGTATATGCTAGAGGGAGAAACAATTCAGAAAGTTTAGGTTATTGGCCTACGCTAATGTGAGATCTCTGACAATGAGAACTGGATTATAAACTGACCATAATCCTCACAACTGTTAGACATCAGGTCTCGTCTGGCTTTGGGGTACTTTTCCCTTTCCCAGACCTCATTTTTTCCTCTTATCATACATTAGCAGCCTTCCTTTTTAGGGCACTCCCCTACTCTCCAGTGATTCAAAAGTGCCTCCTGGACCTAAGCACCCTAATGTGAATGACTATGACATTTCTTCCCATCCAAAATTTCCCAGTCTTAGTTTAAAACTGCTCAGATTAAAATCCTGGGGACGCTTTTCTTTTTGGAACCTGAGACAGAGGTTATACAGTCTACCAGTGAGAAACAGAAAATGAGAATTGACCACCCCCCCCCATTTTTTTTTTAAAAAACAAAGGATGATCAGCCCTAATAAGTATTAGGATATTTTATAAAAGTATAATGGTAATAAAAAGACAACTGTGTTCCTGGCACAAAAATTACAGAAAAATAAAGGCATAGCATACAAACAGAAAGACTCAGTACACATGAAAGAGGCAATATATTATACCTGAAAAAAGAAATGGCTAATCTCGGAGGAGTTGGGTCTTTATATATTAATATAAAAACTGCAGAAGAATTTAGTTAAACAAAAGCATTAAAAAAAATAAAAGAAAATGCTAGTAAATATTCACTGGAAGGATATGGACTCCACACAAAAGAGACAGTAGGTATCTCAAAGGTGAAGATTACAACCAAACTGTAAAATCTAAATTTCTAGCTCTAAAATGATTATCATTAAAAAAAAAAAAAGCAAATGGCAATCTGGCCTGTACTTACAACAAGTATGACAAAAGGTATTTATGTTAATAATACATAGAGTTTTTTACAAATCAAAAGTACTAACTTAAGTCTTTGATGAATAAATGAATACCAATATCCTAACAGATTTAGGACTACGAGACATTACAAAGTAATTTTTTAAATTGGGAGCTAAATAAGGGTTGAGGATTTCTTCTTTTTAATACAGATGACTGTGGAGAAGAGTTAACTTAGTAGTCTGAGACTGCTATCCTTGGTAAGGTCCGCTTCCATGGAAAGGTTAGCCCTTTGGCTGGTGGCTGTGAATCTGGCTGATCAACAGTTTCTTATACTGATATAAAACTCCCAAAACAATGAGAAGCTTACTGTGCCTAAACTGTATAAACAATATAGTTTATGTTCTTAAAGAGGAATCTGGTTTCCTGAGGACTTTCCTCTATGAGCCTCTTGCTTGTGCTATTTTTTGCTTTGTATTCTTAACTATAATCTTAGCCATGAGAACAAATACATTCTGTTTTATGACTCCTAAAAAATTTTTAAATAGAGGTGGCTTTGGGGACCCCCCCGCCAGTACAATTGTTCCAGCATTGTTTGTTGAAAAGACTATCCTCTTTCTATTGAATTACCTTGGGATCTTTGTCAAAACTCTACTGACCAACTTTATACTTTTCAATTGTGCTGTTCATCTTAGAGGTGGCTTACATTCCATATAACTTGTAGAATCAACTTCTTAATTTCTACCAAAAAAGCCTGGGATTTCACTCAATTTACAGATCTTTCTGATACTTAAAAATATTGACAATATTGATTATTCTATTCTGTGAACACTGCGTATCTTTCCAATTACTTAACTCTTCTTTAATTTCTCTCAGTGATATTTTGAGGTCTTCAGTGTACATATCCTGCATATACTTTGTGGAACCTCTCCTTAAGTATTTTTCATCTACTATAAATACTACTTTCAATTTTGAACTGTTTGTTGCTAGTAAGCAGAACTATAAGTGACTATTACATGGTTACTGATCTTGTATTCTACAACCTTACTATATCATTTTTTGTAGACTCTTTGGTATGGTCTATGTACACTATGTGAATCAAGACAGCTTTACTTCATACTTTCAAATCTATAAGCCTTTATTTCTTTTTCTTGCCTTGTTGCATTGGATCAGACCTTCACTTCAATGTAGAACAGAAGTTTTGTGAACAAATATCCTGTTCCTGACCAGAGGAGAAACGCATTAAGTTCTCTCACTATTTAAATTAGATGTAGGATTCATAGACCCCTTTTATTAAATTGAGAAATTTCCCCTCTAATCCTCATTTGCAAAGAGTATCTGCGATTTTTCATCACAAATGTTAAAACAAAGGTATTCTTAATCATTAAAAAAAAAAATTCACTGCTTGACAGCATATGCTATAGACTTGAAAATGTTGTATCTTTAACCCGCCAATGTGGTCATTCACAGTGGTACATTACTGTCAAACAGTCAATGTGGTACAACAATATTCATAGTGAAAAACTGGAAGCCACAAAAATGCCCCCAAAATAAAAAAAAGTTAAATAAATTACTGTATACATAAAGAGCACTTTTTAGCATTCAAAATTATGTGGCAAAGAACATTTAATAAAATAGGAAATGCTTACAGCATAATATTAAGAGATAAAAAGCTAGAGAAATCTATGATTCCAATTTTGTGTAAGTATGCATATGAGTGGTAGGACTAATAATAATAAAAAAATTTTTTTCTATACTTTCTATATTTTTTACAATAAACCTGAAAAATCCAACGTCAGGTGTGGTGCTTGGCAACTACAGTAGCTCAATAAATGCTATTTTAAAAATGCCAAATGAAAGTATAGCTGTGCTCTGAAATGACTTGCACTTAATCTACCTGCTAGATTACCTAATGTTCTCCATCCTATAAAATATGTGTGCTGAAGCACAAAGCATACTAAATGCTAGAAATTGTACTGCAGTCTCCCATGACTGCAGACTTTTGTTCCACTGGCTGAATTATATCCTAATTACAAGTCAGTAGTAATATTTGTTCCATTCATTTTTTGCTAATTGTACTGTCATTACGTAATCTACTCAAGACATTCTGTAAACTGTTGGAAACCAAGAGCAAAATGACAAGCTGTCTGGGGGAATTCCCTAGCAGTTCAGCGGTTAGAACTCTGCTCTTTCATTCCTGAGTGTGTGTGTTCAATCCCTGGTCAGGGAACTAAGATCCCACAAGGCATGCAAGCATGGCCAAAAAAACCCAAAACCCACTAAAAACACAAACAAAAAACCCCAAGAAGTTGTTTTTATGAAAACTAAGTTGAATATTTTGGAAATATTTAATAAAAGTAAATCTGTAAAACTGATTTCTGATGGATTGAGGGAGGGGTAAGACAATTCTAAAAACGGAAAAAACTAAACACATTTAGAAGATTTCTCTACTAAGACTAATCTGGAGTATTTTTCATACTCAAAAGCAAAAGAACTTTTCCTTAAAACAAAAGGCTGGTAAATTAACAGTACATTTAAATATTTCAAATGAAAACATTTAACATGTTTCAACTATTCTTTATGCTTCCTCACCTTCAATGAATTTTTGGCCAAGCATCAATAACTACTAGTCCTCACTGCACTAAATAAGAGCATATCTACTGTACTCTGGTAAGAAAAATTATTAAAATTAAAAGGATCAGTGGAGTTGGGGAGTGGAGTACTACATCTCTTTCACCCTATTGATTTACCTCATAAAGCATGAGTCGAACATCTGCCTGCTGACCTAAGCATCTCTTCAAACTATCCATGATCTCAAGGCAAAAGGTCTCATTGGCAACAGAATTGTAACGGCTATGGATATCCACATGGACCTGAAAGGAAGAGAGGTCAGTTCATGAAGATCTTACCTGAGTAAGTATTAATAGTTCCATTAAGGAGTAAAATGAGCTGGTATTTTTGGTTAAAGAACCTTACATTTAGCTTTCCCCATATGGCAAAACCCAGGGCTGAGGCAGACACTATAATCATTATCAAGCCATGATAAGTATCTTATTCTATTTTGGAATAAGAATTTTCAAGCACTTAAAAAAAATTAACTTACTCATTCCTTAAGATTTTCCTTGGCAATGTGGTACAATATTCCTAAGTCACCTACTTAGGAAGGCACACAGATTATTTCATGCCACTAGAATTTAGTAGTCATAATAAACTTAATTTTACTTAAAAGGCTGAGAATTGAGCTCTTCTGAGGGTTCCATGAACTCCTGAGAGGTTTAGAGGCAGGTAGTTTTGTTTAGATATGGACATGACAAAGAATAATACTGCCTGTTTGATTTACATAATAATTTCAGCAATTATAGACCAAGAACCCTAATCCTTATTTCAGGCATCTTAGTGAGGTAGTTAATACTGCTGCTGCTGCTGCTAAGTCACTTCAGTCGTGTCTGACTCTGTGTGACCCCATAGACGGCAGCCCACCA
Organism: Bos indicus; assembly: GCF_029378745.1. Classification (NCBI taxonomy): domain Eukaryota; kingdom Metazoa; phylum Chordata; class Mammalia; order Artiodactyla; family Bovidae; genus Bos; species Bos indicus. The sequence continues at coordinate 21,041,689 of NC_091780.1, read as the reverse complement.
GCTCCCCCATCCCTGGGATTCTCCAGGCAAGAACACTGGAGTGGGTTGCCATTTCCTTCTGAGGTCAAATCCTAGTTCTACACTTTACTGGCTGTATCACTTAGGGCAAATTATTAACCTCTCTCTGTCTCAGTTTTCTTATATTTAAAATAGGGATATTAGCCATTCATAAATGATATCCAGTGTTCCTAATATTTAATCTATGGCATAAGTTATAAACAAAAGTGGTGAGCTGTTGTAACAGCAATAAAGGATTCCTAAAGAAACTGCTATACAGATGTCTCTTATTTACAAATCATATTAGTACTGAATTTAAATGACAATTTTACTGCTGCAAAGCCTAGATTATCATATTATTGTAAAAAGCTTTGTTTTCTTAGATTACAGGTTTTATCAGGTGTGCAAATAAATAAACTATTAAAACTGAGGACAGTAACAGTATTTACCTAGAGAACTGCTGTGAAGGTTAAATGAGAAAATAAATGTAAAGCACTCAGAACAGTGTCTAGCACAGTGTTGTCCATTAGAAACACAATACAAATTACAAATGCAAGCTGTATATATAATATTAAGTTTTCTAATAGCCAAATCAAAAGAGTAAAAAGAAATTGGTGAAATTAATTTTAACATTTTACTTAGCCCAACACAGCCAAAATATTATCTCAACACATAATCAAAATAAAAAATTATGATATATTTTACACTTTTATCTCACACTAAGTCTTCAAAATCCAGTGTGTTGTTTTATATATACAGCACAACTCAATTTGAACTAGCCACATTTCAATCAACATACAGTTCAAGAGCCAACTTGAAGCTAGAGGCTACCATACAGCAAATTTGCCATCAGTAAGTGATGGCTGATATTATCATCATCAGATCCTCAGTTTCAGGATCATCTGTACAACCAGAACCCGAGTAAAAAAATCTTTACATCATCAACTACTGCATCAGTACACACATGATAAGCTGGTGTGAAAAAAAGTCCTTACCTGGCTAACACCAATAGACTGGCTGCACTGAGAAGACGACAAGCTGCCTAAAACTTTGAAGTTCTTCAGTAGCAGTAAAAACCCAGCAACTGCAGATTTTCGGGCATCAAGCTGGCTAGCTCAGGAATAGACAGAGAAGAAGTTACCAAACAGTACTGATTTCACAGGAATAAGCTTTTGTGTCAGAAAAATCCAGTTAGTTTTATACAGAAAAAAAATGTGTATTAACAATGAAGAACAGAGCAAAATAAACATACTAAACAAGGCATAGCTGTTCACATCAATTAGGAAGGACAGGAATTCAGCTGAAGTTTTTATCTACTTAACCTCATGACACCATCTCTACTCTTCTCTATCCTGCTGACAAGCCTTTGTGGGCAGTGAGAACAAGAGTCCTGAGAGGCTGCACAATGAGTTGATAACTCAAACATAAGTACTAAACAACAAAGGAAATTGTTGATTTTCTGAGTCTAAAGGAGACTTCCCTTCTACATAGAGGAGTGCAGTGCTTGGCACCTTGTAAACCCTCCATCCAGAGAAACCATTCATCTCACTGAGACTACAACATACAATGCTGGCCTATCACACACGCTTCTGGGAAAGGACTAACAAAAACTGTCAGCTCTACAACATGGAGAAACAGCATTTGGCTGCTTACTAGTTGCTCCTCTGAATACCCATGAGTGTACTATAATATGGACAATGTGACAATAATTTGGTATTTTATCCTTAAAGTAGCAAATTCTTTCCACAGTACTCATCTCATAATCCCTTTAGGAGATGGTACTGTCATCTCGATCGTGCTTTAGAAATTTGCATGACTGCTGTACTAGAGGTGACTGCAGAGAGGACTTTAGGTAACATTAGAGAGCGTCATTTCCTAGGATCTCAGGGGATGCTACATACCTGGCAAACATGGCTTTCCGAAGGACAAGTATCAAGGAGTCTCTTATTGACATGCTGACTTTGAGAAGGGGCTGAAAGAGGAAGAATCAGTGTTAAAAACAGCAATTTGTTTATTAGCCTTAGCACATTTCTATTCAATACTGTCACCATTTGGCTTAAGAAAGCTTGGTTCCATTTTATAAACACGCTGCAATGTTTATTGCACTTAGTAATAAGAAGAGTTAATACTAATGCTAAATTGAAACTAGTTGTGAATACCTTTATATCTATTGTCTTCAATTAATAATTTCCTAAGAGCCTTTCAATTACTTCACTGACTTGAAACAGAATCAAAGGAGAGAGAATAGTACTATGAAGAGGGGATAAACTTGGAAAATAAACCCTAGCTCAGTGCTTCTGCTCTTTTAATAGAAGGTTCTGTCTTAGAATCAAGGGAAACAGGATTTCTTATACATACGTAATTATGAAGAAATACATCAGACTTCCACTGCAACCTTGTTCATGAGCTGCTTAGGAGTCAAAAGACTTACCTGCACTGCCTTCAGCAGTCCTTGTACGGTTTGAACGGGTAGAAAGGACAAATAGTCAAAAGTTTCTGTAACTTTAGATGAACAACTTTGAAGAACTAATGGTGAATACTTGATGATATCTGAAAGTAGGTCTGAAAAATGGAAGCTATGATCAGTTGCCTCAAATAACTAAAGAGGTTTTAAATAAAAGGAGCATAAATATAGAAAAAGAAATGATAAAAAAGTTTTCTGCTCCTTTCTCAAATAAGTCAAGTAATATACATTTCTGCTGATCCTATATACTGTAAGGTCAATGGTAACCAGATACTTTTAAAAAATTTTATGTCTAAAAGGAAGGAAGAAACTCATTATAGTGCCTGAACAACCAGCACACATTGTCTTCATATTTCCAAGCTGAAATAAATCAATAAATATTTATGAATTTTTATTATAAACAAGCATAATTATATGGTCCTACAAGGAATATACAGAAACACAAAACACGGTCTCTCTTCCTTCAAGAATGATAATTTAGATGAAAATCAAGAAAAAAAATTTTTTTTAATTTTATTTTTAATTGGATGATAATTACTTTACAATATTGTGCTGGTTTCTGCCATACATCAACATGAATCAGCCACAGGTATACTTATATTCCCTCCCTCTGAAACCTCCCTCCCATCTTCCAAGAAAAAAATATTTTAAAAGAATGAAAGAAGTAACAAAATCATATCAAGTATCTAATAATTCCAAACATTGTTCACTGTCTATGAAACAGTAGAGAATTTAAATAGGAGTGTAAAGAAAGTGATCATTATGGGATGGTATGCTTTAGGTGAGCAAAGAGGAAAAGGAAATTTAAGTTATATTCTAAAGAATGCACAAAGAAACAGGGAAAAGTCCAAGTAAAAGTACAGGAAGATAAGTGTAAGACATATTCAAAGGATGGTGGGGAACTCTGTGGAGGTGGGGTGAAGGATTCAGAAAAGTAAATAATGGAAGTTAATGCTGGAAAGTGAGATTCAATCAAATTGTCAGGGACTTTTTTGTTTTTTTTTGGCCATGCCATGTGGCATCTAGGATCTTAAGTTTCAAAACCAGGGATGAACCCAGGCTCACATCAGTGAAAGCACCAAGTCCTAACCACCGGACAGCCAGGGTGCTCCATCAAGAACTTGAAGTAAGAGGATAAAGACCTGGTAATTTATGAAACAAGGTACTGGTGATTTCTGGGTGACAGACAGATGTTTTGGGAATACTGTTCTGGTAGCAATTTGCAGGGTGAATTGCTGCAGAGAGAAAAGAAAGCAGGGAAGCCAGTTAGGAAGCTGCTGCAGTAGCCTAAATGGAAGGTTATAAAGTTGGGAATTAGACAAATTGATGTCTGTGTGTGGCAGGGAGGGTATAAAAAAGAAGATAAAAACCATGAGGGAAAGAATGAGAGAACTTAGGTACCAAATGTATTCCAGAAGACTAAAAGAAATTCTAGCCTCTGGGACTCAGACATCCATGTTTCAGCTAACAGAAATAGGGACAAAGAAAGAGGTTGTTCGAAGGAAACAGTATTACATTTGAAATAAAAGAAAAAAAAAAAAAAGCTAAATGGAAACAGCTAGCAGGAATGAAGGCACTCAGGCACTGAACTAAGCAAATAGTCCTGACATAAAGATTTGGGAGCCATGCCCACAAAAGCTCCCCCCCACAAAAAAAAAACCAAAACAAAACTGAAATCGTGAGAACAGAGGTGATGATATCTACAAGTAAGAGAATGTATAAAAAGAGGAAGAGACACTTTCCACCACGATGGAGTAACACTAACCAGTTATCTTCACTTTAAACACCTACAACAAAACAAGCCAAATTACATAAAACAACAATTTTCAAACACTAGATAATAAGCAGTACACAAAATGATCCCTGAGAGAGGGAAATACATGAGGAGAGGCTTATAATTGTCCCATGTTACTGCCTGGAGAGCTTCTAGACAGGAACACAGAGAAAAACTCAGAAGCCAGTGGTCTTCCTGAGTTAGAGACAGAGTTGAGAATTCAGGAAAGCCAAGGCAGCTAGCACTAGAAAGGAAAGGGCTGCAGTGAAAGCACCCTGGAGATGTGCAGGGGGCTCTCCTTGCATGTGAGCTGAGTGCTCCTCAGCATATGTATGTGAAAAAACAACCTGAGTGAAGCTAAAAGTTACTGGCAAGGAGTAGGCAAATCCATTCTCTGAGGTCATAAAGGGCAGGAAATAGTTCACATTCACAACACCCACACTGTACACACCTCATAATATACAAGGAACATTGCCTTAATTGCAGCATCAAGTTAGCCCTAGATTAAAAGCTGAATGGTCTTTCATTACACAACACAGAAATAATCATCAAAAGGATTAAATACTTTCCAAGAAACAAGTGAAAGTGAAGTCGCTCAGTTGTGTCTGACTCTTTGTGACCCCATGGACTATAGCCCACCAGGCTCCTCTATCTATGGAATTTTCTAGGCAAGAGTACTGGAGTGGTTTGCCATTTCCTTTTCCAGGGGATCTTTCCAACTCAGGGATCAAACCCAGGTCTCCCACATTGCGGGCAGACGCTTTACCATCTGAGTCACCAGGGAACTTAAAGCTCAAGAATATTTGAAGGAAAAAAAAATCCAGCAAATCAACAATGTGAAACTCATAAAGTCTGCCATCTGATCAAAACTTATTAATGATGCAAAGAAGCAGGAAAACACAACTCATGATGAAGACGACATAAATCAACAAAAACATATCAGAAACAACACAATGATAGAATTAGTAGACCAAACCTAAATAACACACTTCTAAATAACCCATGCATTAAAGAACAAATCACAAGAGAAATGAAAAAGTATGTGGAATGGAATGAAAATAAAAAACAAAATTTATAGGATGCAGCTAAAGCAATGTTTAGATGGAAATTTACAGTGTAACGCCTGTATTGAAAAAAAAGAGAAAGACCTCAAATTAATGACACATGCATTTAACCAAAGGTAGCACAGACTAAACCCAAGGTAAGAAGTGGAAAGGACCCAAAAAAGCACACAAATCAATAAAAACTAAAAACAGAAAAACAACAGAGAAACTCAGTGAAATGAAAAGCAGGGTCTTAGAAAAAAATCAATAAAATTGATAAACCTCTTGCTGCTGCTGCTAAGTCACTTCAGTCGTATCCAACTCTGTGCAACCCCATAGACGGCAGCCCACCAGGCTCCCCCGTCCCTGGGATTCTCCAGGCAAGAACACTGGAGTGGGGTGCCATTTCCTTCTCCAATGCAGCAAAGTGAAAAGTAAAAGTGAAGTCGCTCAGTCGTGTCCGACTCTTCGCGACCCCATGGACTGCAGCCTACCAGGCTCCTCCATCCATGGGCTTTTCCAGGCAAGAGTACTGGAGTGGGGTGCCATTGCCTTCTCCGAAACCTCTTGCTGGTAAACACAGTATTCCAATAATACTATATTTTATGGACTCTGAAATCTAAAATTTTCATGTATCAGAAATATTCTTCTATTGATTTTTTTCACCCACTTTAAAAAAGCAAAATGAACCCAATGCAAGCAAGAGGAAGGAAATAATAAAAAGCAAAATTTGGTGAAATTGAAAATAAAAAACCAATAGAGAAAATTCAAACTAAAATCTCATTCTTTGAAAGGCTGTAAGCTGACAAGTTTCTAAGCCAGATTGATAAAGAAAAAAAGACAAATCACTGATATCAAGAATGCCTGAGTTTGCAGATGACGTGATTTCTATGTAGAAAATCTTGAAGAATTGCTGAAAAGCTACTAGAACTAATAAATGGGTTTAGCATGGCTGCAGGGGATAAGGTCAACATTAAAAAAGCAACTATTTCTACATGACAACAGTTAGCAATCTACAAATTGAAAAATTTTTAAATACTATTTACAACAGTGTCAAAAAAATGAAATAGGGATCAACTGACAAAAGATACAAGATACACACACTAAAAATATAGAACAGTGTTGAAAGAAATTGAAGACCTAAATAAATGGAGAGATATACTGTATTCATGAGTTAGACGACTCAATATGGTTAAGATGCCAATTCTCTTCCACATTAATCCATAGATTTGAGGCAATCTCCATCAAAACTTGAGCAGACTTTTTATAAAACTTGACAAACTGATTAGTAAATTTACTTGGAAATATAAAGGACCTAGAATAGCCAAAATTATTTTGAAAAAGAACAAAGTTAAAGGACTTACACTATTGATTCTAAGACTCAATATGAAGCTATAGCAATCAAGACATAACATAGCTCACTGGAATAGAAGATTCCTAAAATAGATCCACACATTATATAGTTAGTTGATTTCAATAAAGAAGCCATAGTAATTCAATGAAGGAAAGATAATCTTTTCAAAAAACTGTGCTGGAACAATTGGATAGCTATAAGCAAAAAAACAAACTGTTATATTATACCATACACAGAATTTAACAAAACTGGATCATATATTTAAGTACAACAGATGAAAATATAAAACTTCTAGTAGAAAATATAGGAGAAACCTTAGGGACCTTGGATTTGGCAAAAAAATTTTTTAAATACATGACACAAAAAGCAGCAACTATACAAAGAAATTGATGAACTGACAAAAATATTTGCTCTTCAAATGACATTGTTACAAAAATTAAAAGTCAAACCACAGACCAGGAGAAAATATTTGCAAAACCTGTATCTGACAAAGGATTTGGAAAAATTTCAAAATTATGCTGAAAAAACTAAACCAAAAGGAAAAAGAAAAAAAAAGGTACATATTGTAGGATTCCATTTACACAAAATATTTAAAATTTATAGTGACAGAAAGCAGACCAGACTAGATAGGAGGTCAGGGAAGGAAAAGAGAGATGCAAGAATACATCAGAAAAAGGCACCAGGAAACATTTCTGGGTGATAGATAGGTTCATGGTCTTCCCCAGTGGCTCAGCAGGTGAAGAATCTGCTTGCAATGCAGGAGATAAGGGTTCAATACCCAGGTTGGGAAGATCCCCTAGAGGAGGGCATGGCAAACCACTCCAGTATTCTTGCCAGGGAAATCCCATGGACAGAGGACTCTGGCAGGCTATAGTCCAGGAGGTTGCAAAGGATTGGACATGACTGAAAACTTAGCGCCCACACAGATATGTTCATCTTGACTGTGGTGATGGTCTCCATTTCACGGGTGTACACACACACCAAAAGTCAAACTGTTATACTGTAAATATGTGTACATTACTGTACCTCATTGTATTTCAGTAAAGCTGAATGTAAAGAAAGAAAAAGTAGAATGAAATGTCAAGTATAGAACTTTGGAGAACCTTGACATTTAAGGATAGAAGAAAGAAAACCAATCTCTAAGAAGAAAGAAAAACTGATCAAAGGCAGGATAAAAGATGCAAACTATTACAGTTATCAGAGAACTTCAGGAGAGTTATAAATAGTGTAGAATGAAAAGGAAATTAAGGAAGTTGATGATTAAGATGAGTGGATTTAGGCATTAGGAAATATGTACGAAAAAAACAAAAAATTCAGAGGTCACCAAAGAGACCAAAGAGGTCACCAAATGACCACTGGTCACTCTGACCAATGAAGTCAGAATGTCAAGGGTTAAGAGAGTGGGAGGTCAATAAGTAGACAGCAGAAGGACAGGACTCACTTGACAATTATTAAAACAAAAAAGAGAGAAAGCTGATGCAAAGTAGAAGTTTCACTCATATGCTCCTTTCCTTCTTGACAACCATAGACAATATAAAAGAATTTATTTTTACTGGCATCATAATCAAAGATCTTGCATTAATCTACTATATCATTAAGGTTTTTTCCCAGGATCCAAAGCATTATGACATTTAAATAAAAATATTCCTGACAACTTTTTCCACCCTTTCAAAGTTCAATACCTAAGAAATGATTGATGGGGGAGGATGCTCTGGTAACAACCCTGTTGAGGACCTGCTCCAGAATTTCTTGTCTGATCATCTCATGGATCTAAAAGGAGCAGAAGAATCAATAAAATATTCCTTGGTGAACTTCAGCTTACAATTGTATTAATACCTATTAGGCAGAATAAAGAAAAGTTTGAATATGGGTAAAACTGGACTGCTTATTTCAAAGACAAACATTATGTGAATCATCTGGAAAGAATCATTCAATTATCATCCTGTACTCAAATGATTCATTAACCAGGCAAACTTTTATTAGCCTTATAGAGAGATCATATGAAAGTACTGCTACATGTAAGGTCCAGCAGCAAACAGGAATAATTCTACCTAGGTATCTACTATTAGGTCAACGTCCATATTTCTGACAGTATGCACAACTTTCATATTAAAATTTAAAAGCCCATAAAAAAACCCTGAAAATCTAGAAAATCTTCAATAACCCTGTCCTCAGTTTCTAGAAGCAGAGTAGTTGCCTTAAAAAGGACCTGTTTTGAATTTTTACTTGAACTTTAGCTAAATTTCATACCTGAACTTGATTACTTTCGGTAGAGACTGATTTCTTTCAGACTCTGGATTAATAATTTGATTATTAGTAAATTCTATGTTCTACAGATACCGTGACAAGGCCAACAACTGTGTGAACCAAGCAGAACCTTGATTTAAAAAAAAGACTAATTTTAAAACAAAAAATATTAAGTCTCTTATTCTAAGAATGTTTTAAAATCAGATTACTGTTAAAGAGTCATGTGTATCTAACATACAACCCTCAAGGACTATTATATGGTATTCACTTTACTTCTGGATCAGAACATCAGATTTACATTTAAATTGACCTCCAAATAACACTGTTAGCAGATACTTTTGGTATGTAGATACACTGAAGAATGGATGTCAAGATGACTTAGAGAAATCACTAGCAAAGCAAATTTGTTTAGCCTCAGATATGATCTTATTTAGATTGAGATAACAATCGTAATATGGTAATGAATTAAAAGAATATGAATTTCCCATTTGGGGTTCTTCAAAAACAATAAACCAATAGGCATGATTCTTCAAATTTGATGTTCTACAGCGACCTAAAAGATTATTTTTTGTATAAGGGTATAAAAAAAAATTCAGAAATGATTTACTGCTGGAGGAAGAAGAGGAAATCATAAGGAAGCTAACCTATATTCAAACTTCTAAGAAATGGTCAGAAAGAACAGAAATTAGAATAGATGAAAAACTCAGATAAAGACTGAGAAAGTATTCATCAAACTGCATCTATTAATGTTTCAACTATTATCCCAGTTTCTGTTCTCAGAAACTGCTACATACTCAAATTGCCCAGTCCCCCAAACTCCCAGGTGAATGTCCTATTTGTAGTATAATACAACAAAATGAGGGAATGGTTGCTGAACTCGAGTCTCACCTTGAAAGTTTCCAATAGGATATTAGCTCCCAGCTTACAAGCATGCTGGTTTGGCATTCTAGAAAGACCTGAGCTGGTTTCAGCAGTTTTTCCATCAAGAATCTTCTTTGGCCCATAGGAATCCATTAAAATGAAGCCAAATTCTACCAAGCCCTGAGTAACATGATCCCAACTATGAACACTGCAGGAAAACAAAGTTTAGTTAAGAAGAAAAACTTAATAAAACACCTTACCTCTACACTCTTTGCCATGTTACACATTTCCCAAACCTGACCTGTATAACCAACACCCCACATGAGTCTTTCCTTTTCATGTACCCTTAATCTGGCAAAATTCTGAATTTTTGGAGGAACAGTAATGGGGAATTGGTAGGCAAGCAATCTCTACCGACAGATCACCATGAAAATCCAGAAACTATGGAACATGAAGCAACATATGGAAGAAACTGGAATATTTCAGTGTACAGATCATTAGAGATTGCCATTCAAGATTTCATGACTACATTTTAATTTCTGCTTCTACTATTCCCCTCATGCCAATAACAACACATATACATATGCTTACAAGTTTGTCTTCCTCTCTAGATTGAGATTCTCTATGGTGGAGAGCACACTGTAGTCATATTTTTGCTCATAGAGCCTAGCACAAATTCTGGCATATAGAAGGTACTCGGTAAATATTTATAATAGGAACATTTATATTCATATTTATTTCATATTCATATTTATAGTAGGAATTGGTCTGATGAATGACTGGATTTCAAAAGCATGAAATAAAACTACAACCAACCTTTGGAAAGCAAGAGAATCCCTGGTGATTTTATACCACTTAATGTTACCCACTATAGTGGAAATCATGTTTATAATAACCTTTATATCATTACATCTACCTGCTAAACAGCAACAAATTATAATGCAGCATTAAAGAATGAAAGAGTTGTGAATAGATTCTCATAACATTCTGACAGATTTTAACAACAGTCACACTCTGGGGATCTGGGATCAAGATAATAAAATGAGTACATGCTCCATTTTTCCCAACCTGAATACTTACAAATGACAGAAAAGATAGATATAACTGTGTGTGAATGTCTATATGTGGTGCATGCATACAATCCATGATAACGTGGAAAAATAAGAGGTGCTTTGACTGTCTAGAAATTATGAAGAATCCTTAAAAAATGAAAGTAATAGAAGGAAAAAAGAAATCATAGACAGCATTATGCAGACTGAAAGGGTGCCTCCAAAAGCGGATGCCAAGGGTAGGTATGCTGGGAACTGGAAGGAACCCTGGGGCAACTTTTGTGGTGACTGGCTAGGATACCCCTGGATGAAGTTCAGTACACATCAACCTTCTCCACCTTTTTCTCCAAGACCTCACTGCATCTGGGGCCTGAGAGGCAGAGCAGCACTCTGAGAGGATGACAACATGCTGGAGGATGAGGGAGACACCATACCTAGAAGATCAGCCCCTGGTACATCCTACTGCTACCCTCGTATCCCTGAGGTAGAGTGTGTTAAATAAATACAGCACTCTCAGACAAACTAATGGGGAACGTCAAATATGATAATAAGGAAATAAGTAATCACCAAATACAAGAAAATAATACGACCAGGAAAGAGAAGCACCAAACTCAACAAAGAGAACCAATCCTATGGGAAAAGATTAATGGAACAAATAGAAGATTTTAAAAGTCTAATGAATATTCTCAGAGAAGAAAGACTATTGCAAGAAACAAAAAATAAACTGTTATGAAAAAACAACCAAGTGGAAATTTTGGAAATAAAAAACATGATGGATAGAGTGAAAACCTCAGCAGATGGCCTAAGAATAAAATGCACAGAACTGAAGAAGTAACTAAAGAATGAGCTCAGGAATTTTTATTTTATTTTGGCTGTGCCAGGTGTTAGTTGTGGCATGCAGGATCTAGTTCTCTGATTAGGAATCAAACCCAGGGCTCCTGCATTGGGAGCATGGAGTTTTAGCCACTGGACCATGAGCAAAGTCCCAGGAATTTTTGTAGAACTTGACACAAAAAGACAAAAATACATAAAGTATGAAAGAAAAATTGAGACATAGTATACAGAGCAAGATATTCCAAGAGAAAAAGGAGAGAGTACTCAAAAAAAATGAAGAAAAACATTTCAAGAGGAAATACATGAATCCTTATAGTGGAAGGGTACATTAAACACCAAGCAGAAATCAGATGGGCCGAAGTATGAGATTCAAAAGATAAATGCAAACAAAGAAACCAGTAAAATAATGAAGTCTAAGTAAGTATTGCTTGTTAGTAATAATGCTGAACAAGAAGGAAGTGGAGAAATTGTGCCCTAAAGTTCTCATTTTGGAGAGAAGAGGCAGTTACAATCCATTTTGCTACAAAATGTCTTATCTGTAATGTGAAAGAGTTCATATGTGATTGGTACAGATGGGAGTAAGTACAACCTAGAAGTTGTATTGGTTCATAGTGATTTTTTTCCTAGTACATTAATGTTTTGCACCTTCAGATTATCTGCAGGTAAGCACAGAAATTGTCAACAGAGCTAAATACAGCAAACCAAAACCACAAAAAAAGCATGACTCAGTAAAGAATATTATAACGGCTGATGTATACATGTATACAATGAAATACAACATTAACCATGAAAATAACAACCAGGATGGTAACCAGTTTTTTTTCTATTTTTTCTATTTTTACTTCTATATTTGGTTAAAAATAGATTTGCCTAAAACTGCTCGTCAGTTGTCTAAAACTACTAATTCAATTCCATCCATCATTCCCAAACTCCAACAGTTACAGTAAAAAAATCTGTTTTTTATTTACCTAAAAAGCCAATGAAGACTTAGACCAACAGAGCAGTAATAGTACTAAAGGAGCCGACTTCAGTTTCGTATTCTTGCTAACAAGGTGGCCAAGAAATCAAGCCTTGGGATTTTAGAATCTGTTGATACAGGGGAAGTCTGCTTGATCAATTTTAAGGGATTTAAACCTTGATATGTGAAGTCAACAACTATAGTCAACAGTTTTCTCTGATGGGCCATAAGTATGGTACCGCACTGCATTTTCTAGCACTAAATAGCTTAAACCTTATGGTTCATAAACTTACCTATTATTTACCACTTCCAAGATCATGGTTGAAATACAACATTCATTAGGAAATAGACTCTGAATATATTTTGAGCCTTGGAGAAGCTGAAGATCCTTAAAGTTTTTTATAACTGAAGACTTTAAAAAGTCAAACACCTAACATAATGAAAGAAATAGGAAAATGAAGCAAAAATGTATAGCCCATACTAGAGAATCTTAACCCTGTAACTGTTCCTACTTGCTGCCACACACTCATATCCCTATAACTGTTTCACTAGATGAGCATGACGCAAAAATTATAACTTTCAGTGAGAACTTAAAAGGAGCTGAAGACATGCCTGACTTGAGAGAAAAATGGCTAAAAATCAATATTACCCACACCCAGGGAAACACGTATGAGAAAAAAGGGTAAAGGATTTTATATTTTCATTCTTGCAAATAATATTTCTAAGAAATATTCCTTGACCAAGTTGAAACCTATTCTCATTAATTTCAACTTGGTCAAGGAATATTTCTTAGAAAGCTACAACATAATACGACTGCTATGAATACCCAGCTAAACTTGCCATTCTTGCTACCTGGACTGTGTGATGTTCCCACTGCTATTCCCATCTCAGCCCTTGGCTTGCCACATAGTTTGAAACAGAAGTATAAATCAAGTATCTGAAGAAGTCTTCAAGCAGCTCCCAGAGAAGAGTGTGGGCCTACATTCTTACAGGGGAATTTGCTGCTGGCAGGATGGGAGTGAAATTATTTAGGAAAGGATAAACAGGCTCTTACACTCCTTATCAACTACAGAAGGAAACCAAAAGTCACTCATAAATACCTGTTCCTCAAATCTTTGTATTCTTGTTACAGAGAGCAAGAGGGCGATGCTGAAAGGACAAATACTGCTGAAATCTCCTTGCTGTGTTGCCTAGAACAGACAAACCAAAAAGAAGTCATAACTTACATTTGAAAAATACAACATATTCTACTTAATAACAGGTCCTTAAGTGGATCAGAAACCTAAACCTAAGAGCTAAAACTATAAAACTTTTGGGACTTCGCTGGCAGTCCAGCAGTTAACTCTGTGTTTCCAATTCAGGGAGTGCAGGTTCAATTCCTGGTTGGGGAACTAAGATCCCATATAACACAGTATGACCAAAAAAAAAAAAAAGCCTACAAAAACTTTTAAAAGGAAACACAGCTTGGTATTTTAAATCATAATTTTTTCACATGTGAATTGAATAAACTTGGGGGAAGTAATGTATAGCTTACATTTGGAAGGATAGAATTTGTTTATATATAAAGAACTGGAAACAAGAAAAAAAAATAAAAGGAAACACAGCAGAAAATCTTCAAGAGTTCGGATTAAAGATTTCTCAGATACAATGCCAAAAATATAATTTATGTAAGTAAAAAACTGATAAACTGGGCCTCATTAAAAATCAAAACTCTGGTGCTTCAAAAGAAACACCATTAAGAAACAAGCCACAGACTGAAAAAAATATTTGCTAATCACATACACGATAAAGGACTTGTACCCATAATATACAAAGAAATCTTAAAACTGTGTAAGCCATGCAATCAAAAGATGGGGAAAAGATTTGAATAGACATTTCATCAAAGATTGTTGATGTTGCTGTTCAGCTGTTAAGTCATGTCTGACTCTGCAATACCAAAGATATTAGAATGGCCAATAAGCTGTTTTATAGCTATCAGAATAGGTATAAAAAAACAGACAGTAACAAATGTTGGCCAGGATGTGGGAAAAAAAGGAGTCCTCATACAGTGCTGGTGGCTATGTAAAATGTTGTAGCCACTTTAGAGGACAGTTTGGTAGTTTCTTTAAAATATAAACATGAATGTATTACAAAACCCAGAAATTCTACTGGTAGGTATCTATCAAGAGAAATGAAAACATATGTCTCTACACAAAGACATGCATTTGGATGTTCACAGCAGCATTAGTCCTAATAGCCAAAAAGTAAAAACAACTGCAGTGTCCATCAACTGGTGGACATCTAATCAACGGACACACACACACACACACACACACACACACAGTGGAAGACCATTCAACAACAAACAAGAATGAAATACTGGTAAATGCTACAACATGGATAAAAACCTTGAAAAATTATGCTCAATGAAAGAAGCTATACACAAAAGATTATATATTAAGTGATTTCATTCATATGAAATGTCTGGGAAAGGTAAATCTATAGAAACAGGCATGAAGGATCTTACAAGGTGATGAAAATGTTCCACAACTGAATTATGATGATGGTTGTTGCACAACTGGGTAAACTTAAGAAAAATCACTGAATTATACTTTAAAATGAGTGTATTCTATATTACATAAATTGTAACTCAATAAAGTTAAAAAATAGGTTTTTGAGCCCTAAAAGAAATGGCAGACAACAAAAGAAAAAAATAAATCAAAGATGAATAAAAGAGAAAACCAAAAAACAAAAATAAAACAGTAAACAAATACAAAGCTTGTTCTTTGAAAAGAACAGTTACTAGAAACCTAAATAAAAAAAGAGTATATAGACACAGAGAAGATAAAGGAGCTTTAAAGGCTACTTTTCACATTTGGTCTTTAAATATCTTCTCCTACAAAAGGGACCCGAGGCTCCTTGGAGAAATCAGATGCAATAAGGAAAGCACAGGCGTGTTTTGGATAGCTTACGCCATGGAAGTGCTCAAAGACTAACATGGCCATGTTAGAAGGACACATAAGCCAACCTCAGGGATCCAAATGGCCAAATATGGATCATTCTGGGTACTGTTTATGAGTACATGGAATTTTAAAAGGTTCATGGTTGCATAACAATATTCAAAAAAAAAAAAGAGGGAGGTGTGGGGCTCTTTTCACAGAAAACCAACTAGAAGGAATGACCAATAAAAACTTCTGATTTTAATTCTACCATTTTGCAACTCCCAGTATAATTACTGATTTAGGACAAGAATCATTAATAGATGGGAAACCAAAATCCACTGTGTGGAAGATTGCTAAGGAAAGGATTTTCACATGTCTCAAATTATGACCCCATGGATTAATTTCTAATTACAAAGGGAAACATATATCTTTGCAAGTGAAGAAAACTGCTGGTCCTTGTCTTAATAAAATGATTTGGCTAAGACTGCCTGATACTATGAGCCTTTTGATGTGATGCAATAGAATTAAAGCCTCTGGGACAAATCTAGCTCACCACCTTTTTTTGTACAGCCCCATGAGCTAAGACTGCTTTTCACATTTTTAATTGTTGAGGGGAGAAAAGTCAAAGGAGTAATAGTATTCCATAACACATGAAAATTAAATAAAATTAAAACTCAGTGCCCATATAGTTTCACTGGCCCACAGCCACACTCATTCATTCATGTGTTGTCTCCAGCTGCCTTCTTGCTACAAGAGTAGTGTAGTGGTGACAGAGGCCATGTCATCCGCAAAGCCTGAAATAGTTTATCTGGTCCTTCAGAGAAAGTTTGCTGACTCCAACAAGAGAAAAAACACAACAGCACTTGAGACATATTCTCACCAAAAATGTTTAACTTGAATCTAATCATGGGGAGACAATAAGACAAATCTGACAATATGAGACACAAGAAAACTGGGCAGGATTCTTAAAAAATTCAATAAAAAGGTATTAATCCTTATTCTTATGAGACACATGTGGACATATTCAGGCACTGAAGTGTCAATATTTCTTCTTTTAAATGGTTCAGAAAAAATATACTTGAGAGAGGTGAGATAAGGTAAATGTAGCAAAATACTTAAGAGTTCAAAACATTTCTAATTTTTATCTTACTACTTCACAAATATTTAACAATGACTTAGCTTCACAAAACTCCATGATTTACTATGAGAAAGAGACAATTTCCCCAATTTGCAAATAAGGAAACAAGTCAAGAGTGAAGTTCATATAATAATGGAGCTAAGGCTAAATTTTGAATTTCCTACAGAACAGTCTTCATCTTTAAACAAACAAACAAACAGAAAAACACTAGAACACTTAAGGTCTGGTTTTAAAAAGGGACTTGCTTAAAAATGTAGTGGTATCATGTATCTTCCACTTTCAAAGTTAAAAAAGAGACCCTCTAGACCCAGGGTCTTTCTATAGTATTTCTATGTATTGGTTTCCAGTCATTAAACGACATAAAAAGAGGCTTGAGTTCAAACGTCCTTGTTTCATAGAGATCCTGGATCACCTTAAGAGTCTGGTTACTACCTTCAAGTGTCTCAGGAGTTCTCTGCCTAGCTCAAAATCCAACTTGATGGCAAACACAATATGTAGAATAATGGTGCCTTCCACGTGACGAAGTTCATCCAATGGTACAGTAATAAGATCCAAGTACCTAAAAGATTCAACAGAAAGGTTTGAGCTATAGCTTGACCAAGAGACAACAGTGCATTTGCTCATATGAACGAACAGAAAAACTCAGGCTGAACTAACAGGATCACTGGAGGCAGGCAGAAAGTACAAAATCTACTTATTCTTTGCTCCTTTTCATGAAACTTCCTGAATGAACTGTCTATGGTCATTATTTCCACTTGTTTACCTCTCCCCAGTTAAATCCAACTCAATTAAGCTTCTGTGCCCTCCCTAACCTCCCTTCCAATGCTATTTGATTATCCTTGCAAGGGCTACAAATGACCTCTACATTGTCAAAATCAATACTCAAGTCTCACCCTAATTAAAGCCTCAGTAGATCTGACACAGTTAATCCCTTTCTTTCTGGAAACATGTTCTTCTCTTAGCTCCTGGGGCACTGTCACTGGCCTCAAATTATTTGTGCTGGCTCATCCTTCAAGTGGTGGAATGCCTCTGAGAGTTCAATCTTGGGTTCCTTTTCTCTTTTCACAACTTCCCCAGGGACCCTAAAGAGCCTGCAGGCTTCAGTCCCTTCCAATCTGTATCTCTGGTCCCAACCTCTCCCTGAAACTCCAGACTGCCTGCTCAGCACCTTCATATAAGATACTAATACATATCTCAAACTTCCATGGTAAAAACTGAGCTTCTTCTCCTCTAAACCTGCTTGTTCTGTCAGTCTTTCCTGACTCAGTATACAAGAACAACTTCTCATCAACTGCTCAAGTACAACAACTTAAAATTGTTATTCCAGGTTAGTAGATTGAGATAGGATTAAAAGCACAAATGCTGCAGACAAATTGCTTGCATTCAAATCACAGCTCCACCAATTTATGGCTATATAACCCCAGGAAATCCCTTAATTTCTCTGTGCCTTGGTTTCTCCATGTATAAAAGAGAGACAAAATGGAGTTGCTGTGAAGTTTAAAGTGCTAAAAAACAGTACTTGGCACACAGCAAGCATTCTACAAATATTTGCTTCAAAAACTCTTTTCCAGCCATACCGTGCTGTGTCCTGCCTTTGGACTAACTCTTCCACTGAGAATGTTTTTTTCCTTGAGCTACATATTATGGCTCTTATCCTTCAGGCTTCAGGTAACACAGCACATTCTCAGAGGTTTCCCTGACCCCTCAACCTAACGTAGCCATGCTGTCACTGTCACGTCATCCACTTGAAACGTATGCATAGCCCTTTCCACTCTAATACTTTTCTTGTCATTTCTTTTCTTTTCTCATTAAAATTTCTCCATGAGAGCAGGAACTTTGACTGGTTCATCACTGTCCCAGGTCCAATAGCTTCTGGCACAGAGTAAACACTTAATAAATGCCTTTGAAGTCTATAACTACAGAGTCATTATTGCTGTTTTCCAGGAAAGATTAAAATAAGAGTTGAGGAGACTACACTATTTTTTAACTTTATTACTGAGCAGCTGAGGGGAAGGTAGGGACTGAAGAGTTAGATAACGAGATGATGAATTTGGAAAAATGATTTTATTTCTATACTCTTTAACTCACTCATCACCACTTTGTTCCTCATTGTGTTGCTGATCTAGCTTGTTGAAGAAAGCTATGATTCCTACCAAGACCCTCTTCCGGCTTCCCTGAAAAAGAATAAAACAAAATAAATAAGGGCAAGTTAAACTACTTTTCAACTTAAAGAATTTTCAAGTATGAATTTAAATAAATTATAAGCTAGACTCACACTAAGAATTTATAGAACACTTTCATAAAAACACTTTTTGAAACAGAGTTTGAAATACATCTTAATATCAGACTCTAAGGGGCCTACAATCCACCCTTTCAGAGCTCTTCATCCCTCTTCCTACCACACACACGAGACCAGAGATAACACACATTCACTCTGAGGACCATGACATTTTTAGTAGACCAAATTGTCATATGTGAAATGAAAGTTTCTATGTCCTAGTACATAAAATAAAGAGTATGAATAAACTGAATGGTAATAATTGGTCATTACACCAGAGTTTAAAAAAATATTTTATTTATACCTTTGAGGAGAGAACCAGAAGTTGATAGACCAAGGGTGGTATTTCTTGAAGATTCAATTTGGAGAACACCTTCAACACTTTTTCCACCACAAATTCCACCTCTTCTGTAGTCAGAGGGACAGCCCTGGGGATCAAAGATTCTAAAGGTTAGAGACCAATTTGGGAGATATCAGAATGTTGTTAATTGCGTCTTTTGATTTTTCTCTAATGGAGAACCTTAAAGGAAACCAATAATCTTTCCTCAGCAAAGTTATCTTGGAAATAAAACATCATATACTTTAAATAAGAAATTAAAGCAAAAAAGGGTGGGGGGAAATCTTGTAACAGAAAACAGAGGTATCAATACTCTTACTCAGGAACAGTGGTATTTGAGCTTACTACATTTCAATTTCTAGCAGGTAAGTTCTCACAGCAGGATTAAAAAAGAAGGGAATGATGATACTTACTTGAACATAGAGGTGAGTTGGATTACATACTGATGATCCCATCTGATTAAAAATGAAAAAGAAAAGTTTATGTTGTTTTAACTTATTTACATGTTACTTTATAAAATTAGCAAGGAAGAAAAGAATTAGGGCCATTTCAAGTTTGATTTGCTGCTACTGGGAAATAACATCAAAGAAATGACATTTAAAACAATGAAATAACAGCTTTTAACCTACTGGACTGGCACAATCAAAGCCTGATGACATTCAGTGCTGGTGAGATTTTGGTGAACAAACACTTCACATACTATTTTGTGGAACATACACTGATATAATCCTTCTGGGAAGACAAGTTGGCAATACTACTTACCGACTTTAAACATGCACATAACCAAAGAGCCACCCAGCTTACTATTAGGAATATATCCCATGTACATGCTTATAAAAGGTCACCCAGACATAAAAGAATGTTAACTGCAACATCTTTTATAATAGCAAAAACCCAAATAGCCAATATTATTTACTGGCAAAAACTAAATAATCTAACAATTAGAGATTAGCCAAATATTAGAATACTATGGAACTATTAAAAAGAATGATGTAAAGTAGTATATGCTGACATGAACATATGTGTTAAATGAAAAATGCAAGGTACATTACAATGTAGAATGAATAATATTTTGTGTAATTAAGAATAAATGGATAAACATACCTGAGCTGATACATGCTTAAAATTATTTCTGTAAGAGACCTTATGAACCATGAAAGCAGTTATCTCTGGTTTGGATAATCTAGTTCCTTTCAACATATTGAAGTATAATCACAGTATTATGTAACTTAGTATTCTATTCATTTCAGGCTATATATATAAAAACACGTATTAAGGATTTACTATATATATACATATATACACAAAGATCTTTCATCTTCGCTATATGTCTTTATATATTTCATTTTTAATGGGTATAAATTGCATGGAGTGGCTCTTTTATAGCTTACATACCACAACTTACATATCTCTATTATTGTATCCTTAAGCTAGTCACAAATTTCTGTATTGAAATGTTCATGTATGAAGACTTTCTTATACAATGCAGTTTTTCCTTAGCATAGACACTTGTATTTCAGGTTTAAAGATACAAATATCAGGCTTAATGATAAAAATATCACTTATATATCCCCCCCGCCCCAAAATAAAAGATAGTGGCAAGGTGACTTTCTAGCCTTGAAGACCCTGGGACTCCAAATAATACTATAGGGCTAAATTGCTGTGTTAGGATGACAGTTAAGTAAGTAGAGACTATATGTATAATGTTAGAATAAAGAATACAGCAAATAACCTCTCTCAAAAACTCATCACAGACTAAATGGTTTTATAGTGGTAAATCATAAACAAAAAAATGGACTAAAACTTCAGTGATATAAATTCCCAAAATAATGGTATTCCTTTTTTTGGTGACTTATAGTCCTGAGAAAAATTCTTCATATTATTAAGGACTTACCTGCCAGAACAGAGGGTGTTAATCAACTGCTTCTTACATTCTTCCCCACTTAGTTCACCTAGAAATGCAAAATACACTGAAGAATAAATCCGATTAAGTGAAGAAAGAAAAAGCCACTAAAATTGGAAGAAAAATTACCTTTTCCATAAGTCAGATTTTCCTTTTTGGTACCAAGGGCAGTGAGAATGATGGGCAACAGCTCCAAAGATTTTCCATTTGTTAGCTTGCCTTCATTGATAGCACTAACAAACTCATTGGCTAATTCAACCAATAACTGTCCCGGAAAACGGTGAACCTAAAGTTCATGGGATTAAAAAACATTCAGCAGATATCTAGATGTTTGATACCTCTTTCCAAAAATCAGTCTTTTGCTGAGTTGACAGAACTGGCATTGAAGCCCAAAACGGGTTCTAAAAGTGATTCAGGGAATCATTCTGCTCTGGTAAAGGATTTCAAAAGGTCAGGATCTTCCATTAGTTCCCTGATGTTCTTAAATATTCCAGCTCTTGAAAGAGACACATGTCCATGATACCAGAAACGTAACATAAACATCTAGGTGGTTTATGGCTCATTCATCGGCTATTTTGTTTTAGAACGGTAGTTCTTACTTGTAAGTAGGAACTACGGTGGGTCTGAGACGTTTACATTTTCCCTCCCTCAACATATAACCAACCCCGCTCCAAATTCAACCAAAACCAAAACAGTTTTGTTTTCCATCTCACCTCCAGCATTAGCAATCCTGTGATTTCAGATGCTACTTCTTTCTGTAAATCCCCTGATTCCAACAACTGGATACAACAACTGTATATCTTAAGTCTCTTAAGAGCTCCAGCTTCCTCAGAACAGGGTAAACCTTATCATTTTCAACAGGTAGCACAGAAACAAAGAAAGAAAAAAGGAAGAAGTCTGACAAGGTTGAAGGGCAAACAGGAATAACAAACAGCTTTGCAGTTGAATACAGAAACAGAATGATCAAAATACTTACTATGGTACTTAGAACAGCCAATATTTAGGAGCTTTGAAAAAGTTTTTTAATTTAGACAGAAAACTGAAATACCAGTTTTTCTGTACACTTCCATCCATGCCATTAATTTTTAAAATAATTTTATAGTGCAGAAGAAGGAACACCTTCTAATATTTCTTAAAGCTTTTCAGGATCCAATAACCCAAATTAAGTAACATACTTTACTTCAAAACATCATCACTGAGTGAAGTCAGCAGGAAAAGAGAGAAAAATACCTTGAGGTGAATGGGAAGAAAAAAACACATTCCAAAAGTTATTGAATACAGCTAAAGTAGAGCTTAAAACGAAACCTACAGTTGTAAATACCTACATTAAAAAAGATCTCAAATCAATAACCCAAGCTTCTACCATAAGGAATTATAAAGAGATGAAACTAAAGTCAAACCAAGTGAAAAGAATATAAAAATAAAATCAGACATAAATGAAAGAATAGAATAATAAAAATCAAGGAAACCAAATCTTTTTCTTTGAAAAGATAAACAAAGTTGAAAAATCTTCAGACTGACCAAGAAAAAAAGAGAGAAGAATCAAATTACTAAAATCAGGAATGAGAGTGGCATTACTACTAATCTTGCAGAAATTAAAAAAAAATAAAATAAAGTAATACAATAAACAACATATGAAATGAATAAATTGCTGTAAAGACACAAAGTTATCAAAATTGACTAAAAAAGATAATAGAAAACCAGAACAGACTTATAAATAGAGACTGAATTAGCAATAAAACCTCTTCTACAAAGAAAAGTCCAGAACCAAATGGCTTTACCGGTGAATTCACCAAACATTTAAAGAATTAACAGCAACTCTTCCAAAAAAACAGAAGAGAAGGTAACATTTCCAAACTGAGTCTATGAGGTCAGTATTACCTTTATACCTAAACCAGACAAAGACCGGAGAAGGCAATGGCACCCCACTCCAGTACTCTTGCTTCGAAAATCCCATGGGCGGAGGAGCCTGGTGGGCTGCAGTCCACGGGGTCGCGAAGAGTTGGACACGACTGAGCAACTTCACTTTCACTTTTCACTTTCATGCCCTGGAGAAGGAAATGGCAACCCACTCCAGTGTTCTTGCCTGGAGAATCCCAGGGACGGGGGAGCCTGGTGGGCTGCCGTCTATGGGGTCGCACAGAGTTGGACACGACTGAAGTGACTTAGCAGCAGTAGCAGACAAAGACATTCTAAGAAAACTATGAATGATATTCCTTGTGACTACAGATGCAAAAATCCTCAACAAAATATTAGCAAACTAAATTCACCAACATAAAACAAAGACTGTACTCTCTAACCAAACTGGATTTAACCCAGTAACACAATACTGGTTCAATGTATGAAAATCAATTTCATATACCACATAAATAGAATAAAGGATAGAAGTCACATGATCACCTCAGCAGATACAGAGAAAGCATTTGAAAATTTCAGTACTGTTTCATGATTAAAAAAAAAAAAACACTCAACAAACTAGGAATAGAAGGAAAACTCCTTAACCTGATAAAGGGCATCCATGAAAAAACCACAGAGGTTAAAGTGTCTGCCCACAATGTGGGAGGCCTGGGTTCGATCCCTGGGTCGGGAAGATCCCCTGGAGAAGGAAATGGCAACCCACTCCAGTATTCTTGCCTGGAGAATCCCATGGACGGAGGAGCCTGGTGGGCTACAGTCCACAGGGTCGCAAAGAGGTCGGACATGACTAAGTGAGAGACTTAACTAACTTAACATCATACTTGCTAATAAAAAACTGAAAGATTTCCCCCTGAAATCAGGGAAAAAAACAAGGATGTTCACTCTCAGCATTTCTATTCAATACTGTACTGGAGGTTCCAACTGAGGTAACTAGGTTAGAAAAATAAAAGGCATCTAGATTGAGAAAGAGGTAAAGTTACATCTATTTGAAGATGACATAATTTTGTTTATAAGGGCTCCACAAAAAAGAAACTACTAGAACTAATCAGCAAGTACAGGAAGGTTGCAAGATATGAGATCAATATACTCATCTACTGTGTTTCTATACACTAGCACTGAACAATGAGAAGATTAAATTAAGAAAAGAATCTCATTTACAATCACACTCAAAGAATACTTCAGAATAAATTTAATAAAAGTAGTGCAACACTTGTACTCTGAAAAGAACAAAATATTGTTGAAAGAAATGAAAAAGAACCTAAGTAAATGGAAAGATATGTCATGTTTATTAATGGAAGACATATAAAGATAGCAATACTTTCCATAGATAGATTCAACATAATCCCTACCAAAAACTCAGTTTCCGTTTTTGCAGAAATTGACAAGCTAATCTTAAAATTCATATGAGAACTCATGAGACCCAGAATATCCAAACTAATTCTAAAAAAGAAAACAGTGGAGGACTTACACTTCGCAATTTTAAAGCTTACCACAAAGCTATTCTAATCAAGACAGTGTGGTGCTGACACAAAGAGACACATCTCGATCAAGGGAATACAACTCTGAGTCCAGAAATAAACCCTCGCATCTATGGGCAATTGATTCTCAATAAAGGTACTATGGTGGTCCAGTGGCTAAGACTGTGCTCCCAATGCAGGCGGCCTAGGTTCAATCCCTGGTTATGGAACTAGATCCCACATGCTGCAACTAAGACATAGCACAGCCAGATAAAATAAATATTTTTTAAAAAGAAGAAAAAAATGGGGAAAAATGAAGCTGGACTCCTACCTCACATCATATACAAAAATTAACTCAAAAATGGATAAAAGTTTTACATGTAAAAGCTAAGATTATAATCTTGAAAAGAAAACACAAGAAATCTTTTCAAGAAATCTTGAAAAGGTATAAATCTTTGTAACTTTGGATTAAGCAATGATCTTTTAGATAAAAACCAAAAGTGCAAGCTACAAAAAATTTTTTTTAATTAAAAAAAAATCAAAATTTAAAACTTCATGCATCAAAAGATACCATTAAAAAAATGAAAAGAACCTAAAATGGAAAAAAACTTTGTGATTCATACATCTAATAAGGGACCTATATCTAGAACATTTAAATATTACAACTCAGTAATAAAAAGACAATCAATTTTTAAAAGGTCAAATAATTTGAACACACATTTCTCCAAAGACATACAAATGGTCAGTAAGCACAAGAATAGATATTCAATATCATTAGCCATCAGCAAAATGCAAATCAAACCCACAATTAGATACCCCTTCACACTCACCAGAGTGGCTAGAATGAAAAAGACAATAACAAGTGTTGACAAAGGATGTGGGCATTGGGAATTCTTATTCAATAGTGATGGAAACAGGATGCAGCAGCTTTGGAAAACAGCTCATCAGTCCTCAAACACTTAGACACAGAGTCACCATGCTGCCACTGCTACTAAGGCGCTTCGCTTGTGTCCAATATGACCTAGCAATTCTACTCTTAAATATTTACCAAACAGAAATGAAAATGTTTTACACAAAAATTTGTAGCAGGATTCATAATTGCTAAAAAGTGTCGATAACCTAAATGTCCACCCATTCATGAATGGAAAAGTATGATCTATTCAGATAATGGAATATTATTCAACAGATAAATGAAATACTGATACAGGTTACAACATGGACGAATCTTAGTAACCTTACAGGAAGTAAAAGCAGCCAGTCACAAAGGACACATACAGTATGATTCCACTTTTATGAAATATCCAGAATAGGCAAATCTATAGACAGAAAGCAGATAAGTGGTTTCTTAGGGCTGGAGTGGATCAGGAATTTAGGAGGTGACAGCTAAGGAATGTAAGGTTTCTTTCAGGGATAATACAAATACTCGAAAATTTTGACAGGCGTGCATCTTGGTGAATATATTAAAAGCCGATGAATTGATATTTTAAGTGGGTGAATTTTATGATGTCAATTACATCTCAATAAAATAATATATACTTTAAAAGGGTGAATTTTTTAGTACATGGATTATATCTCAATTTTATAAAACGTATCATTAGCTAACTATTGGTCCTTCACAGCACTGATTTAACAGGATTAAAATAGTTATGAGGCAGTTTCCATAAATATTCGATAATTCATGCTAATTTGAAACTCAGATTTCCAAATCTATGATTTTAAATAAGGTAAAAATAAGGTTAGTTACACAAGTGGGAGCCATGATAATCTGTTCCCAGTTTTACTCTTATTACTTTCACTTAGTATACATAGGCAGCAGCTCCTGATTCTCTGTTACTTCCTGGTCTCAGATATTTCTACAGAACAGTCATTTAAAAAGTTTCCAAATTTTAAATATGTGTTTTTGAACCCTTGCAAGGCAAGACCCAATTACTTGAGGGGGTAAGAAAAATAAACCAAGTTAAAATAACCTCCTAAGAGTCTAAAGCCACTTTTAATTTGTGCTTATAGAATTTTATTCTACTACAATTTATAAAATGATTGTGAGTTACAATCTGCCACAATATAAAACTGGCCCTTGTTCAAGATACAGAAACAAATATTCCCCACTGGGAATTAAGCATCTCTAAATAAGTCAACTAAGGTATTCCATTTCTTTAACTCAGAGCTCCCTAGCCTCTTGTTAAACACAGATTAAGTATTAAACATTGCCGTTCTCCACAAGCTTAAAAGCACAAGTAAACCAAACCGTATTTTATGAAGTACAACCTTTACAGGTTCTAAAACTAGCAATACAATCTCAGATAGCCACTTCTACCTGCCTTAGAAAAATTATTTAAGTCCACAAGATAGTGCTATTGATTCTGTAAAATCCCCAAAACAGAAAAGTTTCAGCGGGGCTTCAAGCAATACAAAGAGTAGCAATAGGAGCCAAAAGTAAACAAACATACCAGTGAACCCAGAGAGAGAAGAGGCATTATTATTACCTTTGAAGATGGCTTTCAGCAGTGCTCCAGCAGTTTTTCCTCTCACCGCCTGATTCTGAAGGAGGTCAGTCAGCTACAAAGAACGGAAGGAAAAGGTACAAGTCTGGCAACAATTTCCCTATTTGAATGACCTAAACTCCCAATATGAAAAACGCTCATCTGTCAGAATCATATCTTTCAGAAACTCCAGGCATCAAAAATAAGATATGTGTTCACATTATAGAGGGTGGATCATAAGATGATACTGGGTGGTCAAGATGAAATTTATTCATACGTTCATTCTACAAACATTTATTAAGTATTTAATCAGCACTAGGTATTGAGCTATGTTCTTGGGGATATACATTCATTCAACAAATACTCTGAATATGTTCCTCTTCCTCAGCATTAGGTATACAAGAATGAACAAGACAGACACAGTCTGACTCAGTTTACAGTAAGACAGAAGCAAAAAGGATAACAGGAAAAAAAATCAGAAAAAGAAATGGTTGAAAAGACTGAAACAGATAGTAATTGAGGAAAGGGAGGCAACTTCCGCTAGAGTAGTCAGGGAGA
Organism: Bos indicus; assembly: GCF_029378745.1. Taxonomy (NCBI): domain Eukaryota; kingdom Metazoa; phylum Chordata; class Mammalia; order Artiodactyla; family Bovidae; genus Bos; species Bos indicus. The sequence goes on along the minus strand of NC_091780.1, from coordinate 21,014,119 downwards.
AAGCTTCTCTGAGGTGGAGGACATTTCCATATAGAGAATTGGAGGATGAGAAAAAGCTGGTTATGCAAAGGGGGAAAAGGAAGACACTTCAGATGAAGGCATTGTTACACGCAAAGGTCCTGAAGGAGCAAGGCGTTTGGCAAGTTGGATGGCCTGAAAAAAAATTTTAAAGACCAATTTGGATGAAAAGTAGTAAGGAAGAGTGGCACAAGATGAATTTCGAGAGAACCAGATGATAAGAATCTTGTAGGCCATGGTAGGAAGTTCAGATTTTTGTCGAAATGCAATAGAAGTAACTAAAGAGAAAAGAGGAGAGGGACATGACAGATGTTTAAAAAATAAATCAGTCTTCCTCCTATGGCAGAAACTACACTATAGAAGGGTTTAAGAATGAACTAGAAATATGCTAGGAGATTGCTACAGTGATCAATAGAGAGATAATGGCCTACACTGACGTCATCAGAGAAGTCATGAGCTGAACTGTGTTCCCCTGCAAAATTCATGCTTAAGTTCTAATCCCCAGCACCTCAGAATGTCATTTTATTTGGAAACAGGGTCATTGTAGGTGTAATTAGTTAAGGTGAGGTCACATGGGTAGGCCCTAATCCAATATGACTAATGTCCTTAGAAGAATGGGAAACTTGGGACAGAAACACATACAAAGCAAGAACGCTATGTGAAGATGAAGGCAGAGACCACGGGTGGGTGATGCAAGGCCAGGAATCTCAAAGATTGTCAGCAATCGACCAGAAGCTAGGCAAGAGGCGTGAAACGGATAGTCACAGCCTTAGTAGGAACCAACAACGCCGACACTGTGATCCTGGACTTCTAGTCCTCAGAACTGTAAAAATAGCTACTGTAGTTTGAAGTACTTTGTAAGATGAAGTACAGGTGGTCCCCAACTTAAAACATTGGATCAACTTTGATTTTCAACTTTACAGTGGTGCAGAAGTGATACACTTTCAGTAGATACTGTATTTCAAATTTTTGCCCTTTCCTGGGCTAGTGATCAGCTTTGGGATCACAAGGATAAACAACCAATACACTTAAACCATTCTGCACCCATGCAACCATTCAGTATTTCACTTTCAGAACAGTATTCAATAAATTACATGAGATATTCAAGACTTTATTAAAAAACAGGCTGTTGGATGATTTTACCCAACTGAAGACTAATATTAAAGTATTCTTGGCACATTTAAGGTAAGGTTAGGCTACGATGTTTGGTAGGTGTATTAAATGCATTTTCGATTTACGATATTTTTCAATGTATATTTTCAACTTAAAATGGGTTTATTGGGATATAACCCCACCTTAATTTGAAAATCAGTACACTGAAGATATATTTGAGAGCTTGATCAGGAGGACTTTACTCGGGTCTGAATGTTTATGTCCTCCAAAATTCATGTGTTGGACTCTTCAGACCCATTGTAATGGTATTTGGAGGTGGAGACTTTGCCAGGTGAATAGGTATAAGGACGGAAATCCCACAAATGGGATTAGAGCTCTTATGAGAGATCCCACAGAGCTCCCAGGCTCTTTCTACCATATGAAGGTACAATGTGAAGCCTGAAATCCAGAAGAGAGCGCTTACTTGACCATATTGGAACCATCATCCAGGACTTTTGGTCTCCAGAACTATGAGAAATAATTGTTGTTATAAGTCACCCAGTCTACTGTATTTTGTTATAGCAGCCTGAATGGACTAAGACAAAGACAGATTTCCTCATGGTTTAGAAGTGAAATGGCTGTGGTGATAAAGGAAAAAGAAAAATTAAGGAGAACTCAAATTTCTGGCTTAAGCAACTAACTGGCTAGATGGTGACACCATTTACTGACATGGTGAAAATTTGGGATTAAGCAAGCATCTAAATCTTCCAGAGGGCTTGTTAAAACAGAGACCCTCACTTGCAGTTTCTGATTTAGCACATCTGATGTGGGGCTCAGAACTACTATTTCTAAGATATCCAAGTGGAGATGTCAAGTTGATAACTGGATATGCCAAAGTAGAGCTCAGAGAGGAAAGAGGTCAATGGGAACATGTAAGATCATCCAGGGAGAAAATGTAAAGATAAAAAAAGCACAAACATTCAGTGATTAAGCAGCAGCAGCCAGAAAAAACTGAGAAGATGAGGTTGATAATATCCAGACAAAGGACTACCACAGAAGCCTTCTACATGTGCCTGGTCTTTCTGACTGGAGTTTCTCTCTCCCTTCTTAAATACTTAATAAGGAAGTAGCTGACTGCTCCGCCTGGAATCTCCAATAGCCCTTGACATAACCCTTATTAGAGGAGAGGTTCCCAACCAGGGATTACCCCCTTACCTCCACCCCAGGCAGGGTATACAGGGCAATGTCTGGAGACATTTTTAGTTGTTATAACTGGAAGGGTGCTGTCACCTAATGGGTGTAGGCCAGGGATGCTATTAAACATCCTACAATGCTTAGGACAACCTCCCTCAATAAGGAATTATCCACTCTAAAATATACACAGTGCCAAGGCTGAGAAACCCTGACTCTTCTTGAAAAAATTCAGTTTTAAGAGAAGGCAACATGGCATACGGGGAAAAAACTGGCCCCAGAATCAGAAGACCCAGATATGAATCCTCGCTTTGCCATATATTAGCTTTACAACCTCAAGTTATCTAACCTGTTATGCGTGTCTAGTCCCTGCCTCAAAGCACTGCTAGAAGGGTTACATTAGATGACAGGCAGAGAGGACCCTGTGCAGTTCTAGTGCACAGCAGGTTCCAAACAAATGCTGGCTCTCTCCCATTCCTCCTGTCCTCTATTCCTGTTTCGTCCTCCTCCCTCTAGTTACATGATCTGCAGTCTTAGTTTTTGACCTTATTCAGTTACCTTTTTACTGCATTTTAAAATGCAAAAGTAAACCAAGTGTGTGTTAGTCACTCAGTCATTTCCGACTCTGTGACCCCATGGACTGTAGCCCGCCAGGCTCTTCTGTCCACGGGATTCCCTTAGGCAAGAATACTAGAGTGGGTTAGCCATTCCCATCTCCAGGGGATCTTCCCCACCCAGAGACTGAACCCAGGTCTCCTGCATTGCAGGCAGATTCTTTACCATCTGAGCCACCAGAAAAGCCCCAAGTAAGATTAAGTATCCTTGCTATATTGGAAGGCTTAACATTTTTTCTTTTAGTGGACAGACTGGAACTACCAAGTTAATGGCACCGTGAAAATAGATTTTTATAAGACAGGACATTCCTCATTTTCTGTTGTCTGATGCTTCCTCGTGAGTAGACTTGAGTTTACGCATTCTTGGCCAGAATACAAGTGATACTGTGTCCTTCTTGGAGTATTACACCTGGAGGCATGTGATACCATCTGTCCTTCACTGGTAGTATGAGTCTGATCACCCAGTCAAATGTGTTGCCTGATTTTCCCACTTTATAATTATTTTTTCCCCTCCCTTTGCAACCAGTATGCAGTTTGTGGAAGTAACTTTAAGACCATGCAAGTATCGTGTTCCTCATCTCACTTTCTCTTGTATAATGAAAAAGCCCAGCAGCAACCTCTAATATCAGGTTCTCAAAGTCAGCATCACCAGGTATGGCACATCACAAGCCCAGTGATATAACACACAGTGAAAAGGCATGGAGCCATTTCTGTGGTCTTTTTGCTAAGGATGCATGTCCTGAGTCCAATCATGAGACACATCAGACAGTCAGCAAAATAATGGATCAAAACTCTTCAGTGTTCTCAAAAGACAGAGAAAGACTGAGGAGCAGTTGCTGATTGCAGAAAATCAGGGGAAAATAACAATTAAGTGCAGTGTAGGATCCTGAGTGGGATTCTGGAACATAAAAAAAAAACGGGTATCAGTGAAAAAACTACCAGGTAGGGTTCAAATACTCTTTAGTCTCACTAAAGGTACTGTACAAATATTAACTTCCTGGCTTGTAAAATTTTACTGAAATTATTACGTAAGATGTTAACACTGGGGAGAGAACTATACAGAAACTCTACTATTTTTACAACTTTTCTGTAAATCTAAAATCAATTCAAAATAAAAAGTTCAAAAAACTGCTCCCTGGATTTAGCATCCACTGCTGCTTCTGCCTGATCCAATCTTGATCATGACTGTTGCCAAATGACGATTTTCTAACTTTATGGTAAGCAAGAACCTTTCCCACCATTTATTTTTTTTTTATCAATATGGACTCACAGATTTCTTTATATTTCAGTGGTTTATAATTCATAACTGAACTTGATTATTTTGATGTTCACATTTCACCAATGGAAGCCCCTTCAAGCTGTCTTTATCAGGAAGCTTTCCTTATGTATATACATACATTACGTAATATGTGTGCTCTAAAACAACTTGTGTAGCACTGGGACTATCTAGATCTTACCTCTGATTTCTAAAGGTTTGGTAGAAGCCTCCTGAAAAACTATCTGGGCCTGGTATTTTTGTTGAAGTATAACTGCTAACTTTTTTTCTTTTATGAAAATTGATCTGTTTAAGCACTCCATCTCAAATTGGGTTGATTTCATTAAACTGTATGTTCCCAAGAAATTATAGTTGTATAAATGTACACAAATGCCCTTACTGCTAAGCCACTTCAGTCATGTCCGACTCTGTGCGACCCCATAGACAGCAGCCCACCAGGCTCCGCCGTCCCTGGGATTCTCCAGGCAAGAATAGCGGAGTGGGTTGCCATTTCCTTCTTCACTGCAGGAAAGTGAAACGTGAAAGTGAAGTCACTCAGTTGTCTCCGACTCTTAGCGACCCCATGGACTGCAGCCCACCAGGCTCCTCCATCCATGGAATTTTCCAGGCAAGAGTACTGGAGTGGGGTGCCATTGCCTTCTCCAAATGCCCTTAAGTAGTCCATATCTCTTCCTCTCCCCCATTTCTTTACATCTGTGCTGCTGCTGCTGCTCCTAAGTCACTTCAGTCGTGTCCGACTCTGTGCGACCCCAGAGACAGCAGCCCACCAGGCTTCCCTGTCCCTGGGATTCTCCAGGGAAGAACACTGGAGTGGGTTGCCATTTCCTTCTCCAATGCAGGAAAGTGAAAGTGAAGTCGATCAGTCGTGTCCAACTCTAGCGACCCCATGGACTGCAGCCTACCAGACTCCTCCGTCCATGGGATTTTCCAGGCAAAAGTACTGGAGTGGGGTGCCATTGCCTCCTCTGTTACATCTATGAGTTGTTATCAAATAAACCCTTGTCTCCTAAGGTGAGTGGGGGATAGATGAAGCGGCAGAATTAATTCTAACATGTCCCTTACATCTCTCATCATGCCTGGCATCTACTTTTGGCAGAACTTGCTTCCCAATACTCACATCATCTTCTTTCAGGATTTGAAGAAATTCCTGTAGGCCATCTGCTGTTTTTTCTGCTGCTAGAGATAAAATTTTCTGGTCCATTGTTGCACAAACAAGGAACTGAAAAGGAAAAATGTCAAGAGCTGGATAAAACTCCCAAAAGTAAACAAGTTTGATTTTTTCCCTTCTCTACTTGTTAACTGAGTATTTCAAATATGTTATGTACACAATGAATACTCAACAGGCTAAGGACTACCAACTGTAGGAGTAGGTGATTCTTAACCAAACCAAAGAATCTGGAGAATCCCCTGGAATTTCCTTATTAGAAAGCTGTAGTCAAATTAAGTCGTCTCATAATTCAATTGTTCACATTTTCTTTTTTTTTTTTAAGTATCTACCCATTATGCTACCTAGAACAAAGCTGTCATTTAACAGTATTGCAAATATATACTATTATCTACACATACACAATAAATGAATAAAGCAATAGCACTGTAAACACATTTATACCAATTAAACGGTACAAAAATAAATGAGAAGTTAACAAGGCTAAGAAATAAAAGTGTGCTCAAACATCAAGCAGGCTTCCTAGCAAAGGAAACCTTGAACTGGAATTTAAAGATTAAATGTAGATAGTCACCAGAACCACATGGTGTACATTACTGGGGAGGAAGGTACTGTCAACAAAGGCATTCATAAGAGAATGTGAAAAACTTACTCGGGGAAAATGAGTACGTAGCCTGAGGTAGAGAGTTCAACTAGGGGAGCAGTGAGAAGGAAGGCTAGTAAAAGGGAGGGGCTAAGCTGTGCAAGATCTCAAATGTCGAATTAAGGAAGTTAGGCCTTATTCTGTAAGTAATAGTGACAAAAAGTTCTGGAGTAAAAGAGAATCTGACAAGACTGAAACAGTGTTTGAGGAAACTAAATATGTCATCAATGCGCAGATTAAAGTAGGGAGGGAATAAGGAAGAAGAGCAGAGGCTAAGAGTCTACTGGGAGCTATTTTAGTGGTAGTGACAAAGGCTGGTGTTGGGGCCTGACTCTGGAGACTGCAAAGGAAAGGGTGAAATGGAAGCACATTAGGCAGATAGGATTTAGTGAGCAGTGAGTAGCTATGGGAGTATTACGAGAAGAGGGCAATGCAGACTGGTGGAAAGAAAACCTCCTCCTGTATTTCCTGCTGCTTTCAATCTCCCTAAATTATACCATCATCCACCCAGCTGCTGAAACAAGAAACCTGGGCAACATTCTTAACCACTTCACCTTCATCCTTCACATCCACTACCAAGTCCTGTGTCCCCAAACATCTCTCAAGTCTACTTCTGAGATTCACTACTGCCACATTATTCCAAAGTCACCATCATCTCTCACCTAAACTACTACACAGCTTCCTAACTCATTCCCCACCCAGCAGCTAAAATGTCTTTGAAACACAAACCAGATTTGTGATTCATCCTCATCTTAAAAACTACTCGGTGGCTTTCCATTATTAGTCCAAAATCCTGACGTCAGGATATAAAGGTTTGGTTCAGTCGCTCAGTCGTGTCCGACTCTTTGCAACCCCATGAATCGCAGCACGCCAGGCCTCCCTGTCCATCACCAACTCCCGGAGTTCATTCAGACTCATGTCCATCGAGTCAGTGATGCCATCCAGCCATCTCATCCTCTGTCATCCCCTTTTCCTCCTGCCCCCAACCCCTCCCAGCATCAGAGTCTTTTCCAATGAGTCAACTCTTCCCATGAGGTAGCCAAAGTACTGGAATTTCAGCTTTAGCATCATTCCTTCCAAAGAAATCCTAGGGCTGATCTCCTTCAGAATGGACTGGTTGGATCTCCTTGCAGTCCAAGGGACTCTCAAGAGTCTTCTCCAGGTCTCCTCTCCTTCGGGAGAACGGAAGGACGCCTGCAGCCTACTCTAGACACCTCATCTCAGATTCACTGCAGCAAGTGGAACAAGCTTGGATTTGATTCCTTGAGACCCAGGAAGATGTCTGACCATCCGCATCCCCATCCGCATCCGCATCAACATCAGCATCAGCATCACCATCAGTGCAAGGAGCCCTGCCATCCACCTCCAAAAGTGTGCCCACCCAAGTGCCATGAGTCTTGCCCACCTCATCCATGCCCACCTCCACTAAGCCAGAAGAAATGCCCTCCTGGGCCACCATGCCCACCATGCGAGCAGAAGTGTCCACCCAAGTGGAAGTAACAGCACCAGATTTCATCTGGACCAAGAAACAAGATCCAGGCTCTCCCATTGTCCTCCCTTTGGCCATGGTGATGGATTGTATCTTCCTTAATCTCCCTCCTGGACTGACAGCTGGCAGAGAAAAGGCTTGCTTCCTGAAGCTGACACCACGTTGTTGGAAGAGCAGCAGGATCATCGCTTGATCTCTCTTTGCCATCTGTGTGTCTGTATCTGCACTGTGATCTTGACCCCATGAGCAATTAGCGTGTCTATTCTTTGCTTCTCCAATAAAGCATATTCATAGTCCAAAAAAAAGAAAAAGAGTCTTCTCCAACACCACAGTTCAAAAGCATCAATTCTTCGGCGCTCAGCCTTCTTCACAGTCCAACTCTCACATCCATACATGACCACAGGAAAAACCATAGCGTTGACTAGACAGACCTTTGTTGGCAAAGTAATGTCTCTGGTTTTGAATATGCTATCTAGGTTGGACATAACTTTCCTTCCAAGGACTAAGCGTCTTTTAATTTCATGGCTGGTCCATGTTAATTCCTTTTCATCACTCTATATTCCAGCTACACTGAACTGCTCAGTCCTTCAAACCCCCAAGTTCCTCCTGCCACAGTCAATTCCACATGATTTTCTGTCTGGAACTTATATAAAAATAAATACCCCTTCTTTCATCCCCTGCCCACCGATCTTTTTATTGTTAATTCCTAAAAATCCTTCAGGTCTCAGCTCAATCCCACACTCCTTTACAAGCTCAGTCTAAACACTCCCCTATTACATTCTTTCAAGGCAACTGTAATCTCTCACCATCACCACACTTTTAACATTACACTTATTATTAGATTAAGAATTACATCTCCCACTCCATTACAAACTCCAAGAGGGCAGGGGGCCACCTCTGGTTTTATCACTGAATCTCCAAGACTTAGCACAGTAAGCTCGTAATAGGTGCCCAATAAATATTTGTGGGGAAAATGACATTGATCCTCACACCAGTCCTCTGAGGTTGGTGCTATTACTCCCAATTCAGATGAAGATCATTTGAGATTCAGAGAAATTAAGGAACGTCCCCCAAAGGTTAGAAGGCTAGTAAGTTGCAGAAGTAGAACTGAAACCTAAGTCTGTCCAATTCCAGACCCCAAAACCCATGCTTTTACGTACTACTGGGGACTCTTACCTACGATTAGCCCCTCTATTAGGGGCTGAATGGTAGAGGATTCAGAAAAGGGATATCAACCAAAGAAACGTCCAGCCCTAAAGGGAAGATGCTGAACTCCTTCTATTTCAGCAGGTACATTTGCTAAATTAGTCCTAAAACCAGAATTGAGTAGCACACAGATAGGTGGCTGTTAAGTCCCTGTGCGGATAGCAGACTCCTTGTCCAAAGGCCCTGAGGTTAGTGAGGCACCACGAAAGGGAGACGCCGCGGGTTTAGCACCCGGGCTTCTCGGAGAGCGAGAAGTAAACACAGAGAAACTATAAAACAAGGCAGCTGGGGATAATCGCTGTGACCGAGCTACAAAGGCGAAACGGGTTTAGAGAAATGTCTCAGACGTAGGAGCTGAACGCTGATGGAGAGGAAGAATTTAACGAGAGGGCCAAGGGTGTAGGCCGCCCGAGGAGCAGGAAACGCTAAAGGCCACAACGGGAGACGCCAGGGCACAGACTCTTTCGGGCCAAGGAAAAAGCCAGAACGCCATTCGGAAGGGGCGCCGTCCTGTCCTCCCAGACCCCTTACCTCCCGGGAGCTGAGTCCCTCCTCCCCTGCGACGCGCGAAGCTCCTCTAGCCGGTCACTTCCACTTCAACGCAGCCACTGAATTCCAAAAAACCCGCGCAACCTGCCGTTTCCGTCCTTCCGTTACCCTGAGCAACGGGTCCCGCCCCCTGCGGCTTATTTCCGTTACCCGGGAGCTCGAGCTTGGAGCGTACCATTAAGACAACTGGGGAGGGGGGGGAGCTGTGGAATCCTCGGACGTTCCCACTCAAAGTGGGGGGGGGGGGGGGCACAATCTCTGAACGCTAATTCGGGACCTCAGAATGAGCAGGGGAAGTGTGGCCCGGGCATAGTCACCACGATGTCCTGACCAGTTAAGGCTTTCCTATGTACTATTGGGGAAAGGGTCAGTGAGAGAGGCAATGAATCAAGTAATGCTTTGTTGCATGGGAAATGCCTGGAAGGCAGAGGAAGGCTCCTACTCCTTGTGCCGTAAGAGGTGCCAGTTGCCCCTGTAAAGGAAAAATAAATGTTGCGTGCAATTCCTGTTCTTCAGGAATCAAGTCCGTAGCCCTGCAGTCTCCGGTCTCAGTGTGCCTGAAGGGAAAACAGGAAACGTTCTGTGTTTTGAATGTACTGATCCTTAGATAGTGAAAATGCAAATCTAAGGAATAATTTAAATGAACCTAGATTCCTGCATTCATTGGAAGGACTGATACTGAAGCTCCAATACTTTGGCCACCTGTTGCAAAGAACCGATTCATTGGAAAAGACCCTGATGCTGGGAAAGATTGAGGGCAAGAGAAGAAGTGGGTAACAGAGGATGAGATGGTTGGATGGCATCTCTGACTCAATGGACATGAGTTTGAGCAAACTCCAAAAGATATTGAAAGACAGGGAAGCCTGATGTACTGCAGTTCATGGGGTTGCAAAGAGTTGGTCACTATTTAGCGACCGAACAAGATTCTTGCATCTTCCTACACATAGAAGAGCATTTAAATCATTATCTTGAAATGGCTGGGTTTTTGTGTATGATCAGTTATCTTTTGATGTTCAATTTGATGGATGGATTTCCCACCCATCCACCCACTGCAAAAAAATCTCATATATATCCTCCCTTAAGGGCTAAGCTGTTTCCTGGGTTATCATTCTGTGTAAGGTCCCTGGATAAAACTTAACTCACTTTTAGGTTGTGTATTTTTCTCTCAGTTGACAGCCCTAAGATGTAAGTCCATGTGGCTAGAGGGGTTATTGCATGCAAAACCTCAGCATTTAGCACAAAGCCTGAGCTACAGTCTATGAAGTCGCAAGAGTCAGACAAGACTTGCAACTAAGCCACCACTGCTGGCAAAGCAGTAAATATTTGTAAAACAAACAACTGACAGTAGAACAAAGAGCAATGGAGGGGAGGTTTGAGAGCCTGTGTTAGGTTGAAGGGGCAGCTTGTGCAAAGGGTCTGATGGCAACAAGCAATCAAGCCCCCGGCTGGCTCAGGAGATGCAGGTGCTTTGGATGGAGGTGGAAAAGCAGTCTTTTTCACATTAGGAGCAAGTGAGGAACAGCTCAAGACTGAAGTCAGGATCCCCTGCTGCTGCTGCTAAGTCGCTTCAGTCATGTCTGACTCTGTGCGACCCCATAGACGGCACCCCATCAGGCTCCCCCCGTCCCTGGGATTCTCCAGGCAAGAACACTGGAGCGGGTTGCCATTTCCTTCTCCAATGGATGAAAGTGAAAAGTGAAAGTGAAGTTGCTTAGTCATGTCCAACTCCCAGCGGCCCCATGGACTGTACCCTACCAGGCTCCTCCGTCCATGGGATTCTCCAGGCAAGAGTATTGGAGTGGGGTGCCATTGCCTTCTCTGAGGATCCCCTTAGGAGGCTCTAAATTGTCCTGAACAAAGGTGGTGGTGGCCCAGGCTTGGGAAAAGGTGGGAGGGGTTGAGGAATATTCAGGCTTGAGTGACAGGGGTGGAAGTGGGTGATACTGCCAATGAACTGACACACAGGGAAGGATGCAAGTTTGAGGGTGATAGTGTGGCTTTTAGACTTGTACTTGCCAAGTGTGAGACCATGGGATGGCATTGGAAGGAATGCTAAGATCGGGGAGTATTCAATCTGGAGACTGAATCCCAGTCCCCAGGGGTGGAATCCATCTACTTGGCCAGTTCTGGAAGAAACATAGCTCCTGGAAGAGAACGATGCCTCTCAGCTGTCTACTACTTGTTCACGGCCCTTCATAAGCACTTTATTATTTCTACCATATCTCTGGCCCAGTGTTGAGCTGTGATGTGTGGCTAAAGTGGGCTTCCCTGGTGGCTCAAACAGTTAAGAACTCACCTACAATGCAGGGGACCTGGGTTTGATTCCTGGGTCAGGAAGATCCCCTGGAGAAGGGAATGGCAACCCATGCCAGTATTCTTGCCTGGAGAATCCCATGAAAAGAGGAACCTGGCAGGCTACAGTCTGTGGAATTGCAAAGAAACACAACTGAGCGACTAAACACACAAACACATGTGGCTAAAGCACAGCAGCTGAGTTGGAAGATTATTCCTGAGGGGACTCCTTTAGCTTTCCAAGGAAGAGAATTTACCTCATGTTCTCCCCACAAAACCACCCTTCCAGGATGCTTCTGGGGAAGGGCCAGCAGCCATGAATTTGTGTGTCTGTGTAGCTCAAACAGGCTCGTTTTCAGCTTCCATTTTTGCATTCCCAGGTGCACTTGCTGCATTGCCCGTGTAAGTATTTACCTACTGGCATTGACAACTAGAGGGGCTTGCCTCCTCTATTTGCATGAATGTATCATCTGTAATTCCTGTTAGTGCTCATGGGTATTATGTATGTAAAGGATGAGAACAGACTTAGACTCATGACAGTGTTTTCCATCCTGGTGCAAACTTCCTTACTAAGCAACAAACCTTGCCCATCTGCTTCAACCACCTAGACTCCATACACTGGGCAGCTAGGCATACACTGATTCTAGAAAATACAGCCAGTTAAAAACAGGTTTGCAATGTTGGAACCACATGTTTCTCAGACCTGGTTCATGTTTGGGTAATAATATTATAGCTGCTGATATTTGCAGGGCTCCAGAGAAAAACTTGGAGAAGGAAATGGCAACCCACTCCAGTGTTCTTGCCTGGAGAATCCCAGGGATGGGGGAGCCTGGTGGGCTGCCGTCTATGGGGTCGCACAGAGTCGGACACGACTGAAGTGACTTAGCAGAGAAAAACTACACATGGAGGCCCCCCATCATTTCCCACTCAGTCCTGCAGTGTAAGGGCCTTCATATGCCTGCACGTGGACACTCAGTCTGAAAATCCACACCACGTGTCTCCCTGAAAGCTGCCCTTGGCTACCCTTGACTACCTTTGGGCCCAGGGCTATACACACTAACAGGTCCACTCCTAAGGGTGAACTTAGGAAGAAGTCAGTATAGACTGAGGAACTGAGCTTGGAGACGTTTGGGAAGGTACCCCGAGTATGGTCTAAAGAAGAGTATGTGGGCTTCAGAAGATATACCCTTTAAGTTCCTTGGACTCATCATCATCAAAGAAGGGGGCCATTGAGGCACCACTAAGCCCAAGCACTCCAGTTGCCTGGATTTAAGGATGACATTGCTTGAGGGAATAATCAAAATAGCATGTAAAAATTTTTCTTTTTTTAAAAAGAGGGAGCTTCCTTGGTAGCTCAGTGGTAAAGAATCCACCTGAGAATGCAGGAGACATGGGTTCGATCCCTGATCCTGGAAGATCCCACATGCCACGGAGCAACTAAGACAGTGCACCAAAACATTTGGACACCCAAATGTCCACCAACAGATGAATGAATAAACAGAATGTGGTATATCCATAAGGCGGGATACTATTCAGCCCTAAAAAGGGAATGAAATCCTATCACATGCTACAACATGAATGAACCCACAGGACATGTTAAGTGAAATGAGCCAGTCAGAAAAAGACAAACACAGTTTGATTCCACTCATATGAGGTATCTAAAGGAGACAAACTCCAAGAAAGAGAAATTAGAATGGAAGGGGCTTCTCTGGCAGTCTGGTGGTTAGGACTCTGAGCTTCCACTGCAGGGAATGTGGGTTCAATTCCTGGTTGGGGACCTAAGATACCACATGTTGTGCAGCACACACACACAAAAATAAAGTAGATGGTGGTTGCCAGGGGCTGGGGAGAGGGGGGATTTGGGAGCTGTTGTTTAATGGGTGTAGAGTTTCAGTTTCATGATGAAAAAGTTCTGAAGATCTGTTTCTCAACAATGTGAATATACTTAACACTACTGAAGTGTATACTTAAAAATGGCCAAGGTTTGAAAAAGATATTACTATCTGGGAAGTCCAAAGAATTATTAAGAAGAACCAGCTGACTTCATTCTGAAGAAATTCTGATTTAGAAGGGCTTAAGTTATGCTGAAGAAGCTGAAGTTGAACGGTTCTATGAAGACCTACAAGACCTTTTAGAACTAACACCCCAAAAAAGATGTCCTTTTCATTATAGGGGACTGGAATGCAAAAGTAGGAAGTCAAGAAACACCTGGAGTAACAGGCAAATTTGGCCTTGGAATACGGAATGAAGCAGGGCAAAGACTAATAGAGTTTTGCCAAGAAAATGCACTGGTCATAACAAACACCCTCTTCCAACAACACAAGAGAAGACTCTACACATGGACATCACCAGATGGTCAACACCGAAATCAGATTGATTATATTCTTTCCAACCAAAGATGGAGAAGCTCTATACAGTCAGCAAAAACAAGACCAGGAGCTGACTGTGGCTCAGACCATGAACTCCTTATTGCCAAATTCAGACTTAAATTGAAGAAAGTAGGGAAAACCACTAGAACATTCAGGTATGACCTAAATCAAATCCCTTATGATTATACAATGGAAGTGAGAAATAGATTTAAGGGCCTAGATCTGATAGATAGAGTGCCTGATGAACTATGGAATGAGGTTCGTGACATTGTACAGGAGACAGGGATCAAGACCATCCCCATGGAAAAGAAATGCAAAAAAGCAAAATGGCTGTCTGGGGAGGCCTTACAAATAGCTGTGAAAAGAAGAGGAGCGAAAAGCAAAAGAGGAAAGGAAGGATATAAACATCTGAATGCAGAGCTCCAAAGAATAGCAAGAAGAGATAAGAAAGCCTTCTTCAGCGATCAATGCAAAGAAATAGAGGAAAGCAACAGAATGGGAAAGACTAGGGATCTCTTCAAGAAAATCAGAGATATCAAAGGAACATTTCATGCAAAGATGGGCTCGATAAAGAACAGAAATAGTATGGACCTAACAGAAGCAGAAGAAATTAAGAAGAGATGGCAAGAATACACAGAAGAAGTGTATAAAAAAGATCTTCATGACCCAGATAATCACGATGGTGTGATCACTGACCTAGAGCCAGACATCCTGGAATGTGAAGTCAAGTGGGCTTTAGAAAGCATCACTATGAACAAAGCTAGTGGAGGTGACGGAATTCCAGTTGAGCTATTGCAAATCCTGAAAGATGATGCTGTGAAAGTGCTGCACTCAATATGCCAGCAAATTTGGAAAACAGCAGTGGCCACCGGACTGGAAAAGGTCAGTTTTCATTCCAATCCCAAAGAAAGGCAATGCCAAAGAATGGTCAAACTACCGCACAATTGCACTCATCTCACACACTGGTAAAGTAATGCTCAAAATTCTCCAAGCCAGGCTTCAGCAATATGTGAACCATGAACTTCCTGATGTTCAAGCTGGTTTTAGAAAAGGCAGAGGAACCAGAGATCAAATTGCCAACATCTGCTGGATCATGGAAAAAGCAAGAGAGTTCCAAAAAAGCATCTATTTCTGCTTTATTGACTATGCCAAAGCCTTTGGCTGTGTGGATCACAATAAACTGTGGAAAATTCTGAAAGAGATGGGAATACCAGATCACCTGATCTGCCTCTTGAGAAATTTGTATGCAGGTCAGGAAGCAACAGTTAGAACTGGACATGGAGCAACAGACTGGTTCCAAATAGGAAAAGGAGTTTGTCAAGGCTGTATATTGTCACCCTGTTTATTTAACTTATATGCAGAGTACATCATGAGAAACACAGGACTGGAAGAAACACAAGCTGGAATCAAGATTGCCGGGAGAAATATCAATAACCTCAGATATGCAGATGACACCACCCTTACGGCAGAAAGTGAAGAGGAACTCAAAAGCCTCTTGATGAAAATGAAAGTGGAGAGTGAAAAAGTTGGCTTAAAGCTTGATTGATTCAGAAAACTAAGATCATGGCATCCGGTCCCATTACTTCATTGGAAATAGTTGGGGAAACAGTGGAAACAGTGTCAGACTTTATTTTTCTGGGCTCCAAAATCACTACAGATGGTGACTGCAGCCATGAAATTAAAAGACGCTTGCTCCTTGGAAGGAAAGTTATGACCAACCTAGATAGCATATTCAAAAGCAGAGACATTACTTTGCCAACAAAGGTTCGTCTAGTCAAGGCTATGGTTTTTCCTGTGGTCATGTACGGATGTGAGAGTTGGACTGTGAAGAAGGCTGAACGCTGAAGAATTGATGCTTTTGAACTGTGGTGTTGGAGAAGACTCTTGAGAGTTTCTTGGACTTCAAGGAAATCCAACCAGTCCATTCTGAAGGAGATCAGCCCTGGGATTTCTTTGGAAGGAATGATGCTAAAGCTGAAACTCCAGTACTTTGGCCACCTCATGCGAAGAGTTGACTCAATGGAAAAGACTCTGATGCTGGGAGGGATTGAGGGCAAGAGGAGAAGGGGATGACAGAGGATGGGATGGCTGGATGGCATCACTGACTTGATGGACATGAGTCTGAGTGAACTTCGGGAGTTGGTGATGGACAGGGAGGCCTGGTGTGCTGTGATTCATGGGGTCGCAAAGAGTCGGACACGACTGAGCGACTGATCTGATCTGATCTGATCTGAAGTTTTAAGTTAAGCCTTAACTTAAGCTGTTAAGTTTTTAACAGCTCACTGTTTGTATTCCCAGTGTCTGGAGAAGTGGTACATGGTGGGTACTTCATATATTTGTTAAATGGGTGCAAAGCTATGAACACATCCTTAGAAAAATAGGTTTTTAAATTATTTCAATGAAATAAATTTCAAAATGAAGATTTTGACTTAGGGACTTCCCTGGTGATCTCATGCATATGTAGTCGCTTCAGCTGTGTCCAACTGTGCAACCCCAGGGACCACAGCCAGCCAGGCTCCTCTGTCCATGGGATTTTCTCAGCAAGAATACTTGTGTAGGTTGCCATGCTCTCCTCCAGGATATCTTCCTGACCCAGGGATTGAAACCTTGTCTCCTGAATTGCAGGCAGATTCTTTACCACTGAGCCACCAGGGAAGCACCTCTGGTGGTCTAGTGGTTAAGAAGTTAGCTTGCAATACAACGGGCACAGGTTCAATCTCTGATCGGGGAACAAAGATCCTACAAGCCTTGCAGTGTGGCAAAAAAATAAAATAGAGTTACCATAAGATCCAGCAATCCCATTCCTGGGCATACATCCAGACAAAACTATAATTCAAAATGATACATGAACCCAAATGTTCATTTCAGCACTATTTATGATAGCCAAGACATGGCAGCAAAATAAATGTCCATCAATAGATGAATGATAAAGAAGATATGGTACATACATATTAATACAATGGAATATTAGCCATAAATAGAATGAAATAATGCCATTTACAGCAACATGAATTGAGAGATCATACCAAGTTAAATAAGCCAGCAAAACCAAATACATATGATATCACTTATATGTGGAATCTTAAAAAAAAAGGTTCAAATGAACTTATTTACAAACAGAAGTAGACCCACAGACATAGAAAACGAACTTACAGTTACCAAAGGAAAAAGAGGGAGGGAAGGTGAATGAGGAGTTTGGGATTAACATATACACACTACTATACACAAAATAAATAATCACCAAGGACCCACTGTATAGCACAGGGAATATACTCAACATTCTGTAATAACTTATAAAGGAAAAGAATTTGGAAAAGAATATATATATAGGCTTCCCTGGTGGCTCATTGGTAAAGAATCCACCTGCCAACACAAGAGACACAAGTTCAATCCTTGGGTTGGGAAGATCCGTTGAAGAAGGAAACGGCAACCCACTCCAGTGTTCTTGCCTGGGAAATCCCATGGACAGAGGAGCCTGATGGGCTACAGTCCATGGGGTCACAAAAGAGTTGGACGTGACTTCGTGACTAAACAACAGCAATATATATATATGAATCACTTTGTTTTACACCTGAAACTAATACATTATAAATCAACTATTCTTCAATTTGAAAAAGAAGAAAAAGCCATTGTCACCAATCTCAAGGCTTCAACACAGCCAATCTTCCCTAATAAGTTTAACCATTTTTTCTTCATGAAGATTATTTCAAAGTTTCCTATCTCCTCCTTTACTCTCAGCAGATGACCTGAACTTTATACCAAATCTTTAAACTCACTGTCATCAGCACAAATTCTTCTCTTTGGCTTCTTGTTGTGATGGGAGAGTGTTCAACCAAACTGGCTATGTCTAGTACTTCTGCTGGAGCACCGAATCCTATTCTCTTCCATCTTCTCAGCAAGAAACTCACTTACTGTCACTTCCCCCTCTCTGAGCTTGGTCACTGTTGTTGTTAAGTTGCTCAGTCGTGTCTGTCTCTTTCCCACCCCATGGACTGCAGCACACCAGCCTTCCCTGTCCTTCACTATCTCCCAGAGTTTGCTCAAACTCATCTTTAACCTCTCCCTTTCTACGGCTTCCTTCCTATAAACACTGCCATGACAAGATACCACAGACTGGGTGGCGTAAACAAGAGACATTTTTTTTTCTAACAGTTCTGGAGGCAGAAAACTTGAGATCAAGGGGCTAGCATGGTCCAACTCTGGTGAGGACCCTCCTCCTGGCTTGCAGATGGTCAATTTCTCATTGTGTGCTTAAGGCCTTTCTCCATGTATTCACATGGAAAGAGAGAGAGAGAGCTTGGTCTGGGCCTCTTCCTCTTCTAAATAAAGGCATTAATCCCATGACGAGGACCCCACTGGCAAGATCTTATCTAAATCTAATCCCCTGTCAGAAGACCTGCCCCTTAATACCAACACATTGAGGGTTGGGACTTCAACATAAGAACCTGGTGGGAGACATAAACATCCAGTCCATAGCAAATACTTGTGTCTTTTTCTTTAGTGGTGGGAGTTAAAACCAACCTGCCCTCTGAAAGCACCAACTGGTTTTTCCCTGTATTGTTGTGTTGCATGCGTGTTCAGTCATGTCTGACTCTTTGCGACCCCATGGACTGTACCAGGCTCCTCTGTCCATGGAATTTTCCTGGTAAGAATACTGGAGTGGGTTGCCATTTCCTACTCCAGGGGATCTTCCTGACCCAAGTATCAAACGCAAGTTGCGGGCAACTCCTGCATTCCAGGTGGATTCTTTACCGCTGAGCCGCCACATATTGTTAAACCTACTAATTTGAAAATACTCTTTGAACAATATATTGGTTGATTTTACTCTTCTACTCATTACTTTCATCTCTGGCACCTCCTTCTCCCCCACTGCCACAGGGCAGGCCTTTTTTCATGGGATGAATGAGCATGCCTCTTGGAAAAACTGGAGCTTTTTTTTTAATTGAAGGATAAATGCTTTACAGAATTGTGCTGGTTTCTGCCAAACATCACCATGAATCAGCCATAGGTATACATATGTCCCCTCCCTCATGAACCTCCCTCCCACCTCCCTTCCCATCCCACCCCTCTAGGTCTTTAGAGAGCCTGGTTTGAGTTCCCTGAGTCAAACTGCAAATACCCATTGGCTATCTGTTTTACATATGGTAATGTTTGTTTCCAAGTTACTGTCTCTATACATCCCACCCTCTCTTCTCCCCTGTGTCCATAAATCTGTTCTTTATGTCTATGTCTAAGAACAGGAGCTTTTTATTATTTATTTTTAATTTTTTTTTTTTTTTGGCTACACTGTGCAGCTTGCAGGATCTTTAGTTCCCTGACCAGGGATTGAGTCAGGGCCCACGACAGTGGAAGCATGGAGTCTTAACCACTGGACGGCCAGGGAATTCTGTGGAGTTTTTAGAGCACAAGGTGACTGCCAATCTTTGTGGGTCAGCCCACACTAGTTGAGGGACTCTCATTACTACTGTGTAATTTTAAGGAAGATGTAGAATGTCTAGTCAAGACTATGGTTTTTCCAGTGGTCAAGTATGGATGTGAGACTTGGACTATGAAGAAGGCTGAGCGCCGAAGAATTGATGCTTTTGAACTGTGGTGTTGGAGAAGACTCTTGAGAGTCCCTTGGACTGCAAGGAGATCCAACCAGTCCATTCTGAAGGAGATCAGCCCTGGGATTTCTTTGGAAGGAATGATGCTAAAGCTGAAACTCCAGTACTTTGGCCACCTCATGCGAAGAGTGACTCATTGGAAAAGACTCAGATGCTGGGAGGGATTGGGGGCAGGAGGAGAAGGGGACGACAGAGGATGAGATGGCTGGATGGCATCACTTGTTGCAGGAAGGTGGACCCCTTCCAGGGCCCGAAACTGGGCTCTTGTCTAACACTCGGAAATGAATTGTCCGAGGAGACACATGTGGTAACAAAGCAAGAGACTTTATTGGGAAAGGGCACCCGAGTGGAGAGCAGTAGGGTAAGGGAACCCAGGAGTACTGCTCTGCCACGTGGCTCGCAGTCTCGGGTTTTATGGTGATGGGATTAGTTTCTGGGTGGTCTTTGGCCAATTGTTTTAATTCAGAGTCTTTCCTGGTGGCTGCACACATCGCTCAGTCAAGATGGATGCTAGCGAAAGGGATTCTGGGAAGTGGACGGACACGGTGTCTCCTTTTGACCTTTCCTGAACTCTTCCGGTTGGGGGTGGCTTATTAGTTCCGTATTCCTTATCAGGAGCTCCTGTCATAAAACAACTCATGCAAATGGTTACTATGATACCTGGCCAGGGTGGGTGGTTTTAATCAGTGTGCTTCCCTTAACAACTGACTGGATGGATGTGAGTCTGAGTGAAGTCTGGGAGTTGGTGATGGACAGCGGGGCCTGGCAGTGCTGCGATTCATGGGGTTGCAAAGAGTCGGACACGACTGAGCGACTGAACTGAACTGAACTGAGAATGTCCCTCAACCTGGGTTTTCCCACTTCTGAAAGTTGGGGAGTTGAGGCCCGGCCACCCGCTGGGGTCCTCCTTGGCCCAGGAGGGAGGCCCCTCCCTCTGTGTCTCTAGCCTGGCAGAGAGAGCCAAGGAGCCCAGAGGGTCTGCCGGTGCAGCCTGTGCAGGGCAGTGTCCCCACTCACACAGCAGCACCATTGTTCCAGCCAGAGAGGCTGGACGTGAACGTGACTCTTGGGAGCGGGGAGGGACAGGGCAGAGGCACAGAAGGGCTGTGAGCAGAATGCCACAGAAAGCTCTGCTCCTTATACAGGGCCTTGTGGCCTGGCAGCATCCTGAAAATCCCCACTCCCGTCAGGGCTGTGCCATCAACTCAAAAGCGATCTTGGTAGAAAAGAATATTCCTCATGATGGAGTTCATCACCGAGTTTGTTTGTTTGTTTTTTAAGTAATTTGTATTATTATTTTTGGCTGTACCATGTGGCGTGCAGGATCTTAGTTTCCCCAACCAGGGCCCGAACCCGGGCCCCCTACAATGGAAGTGTAGAGTCTGAACCACTGGACTGCCAGGGAAGTTCCCCTCATCCAGTTCTGACAGAGTCTCTTCTGTGGTCTCTGGGCTTCCCAGGGAGCTCAGTGGTAAAGAATCTGCCTGCCAATGCAAGAGACTCAGGTTCGGTCCCTGGGTAGGGAAGAGCCCCTGGAAAAGGAAATGGCAATCCGCTCCAGGATTCTTGCCTGAAAAATTCCATGGACAGAGGAGCCTGGTGGGCTACAGTCCATGGGGTCGCGGAGTCAGACATGAACTGAGCACGCATGCACGCTTCTGGGGTCTCTACGTTTCCTTCCCACAGGGCTGCTTGAGCTCTCACCACCGCCTCCTTTCATTAGTGCCCTCACACTTTGTGAAGTACCTGCGGAAAAAAAAAAATCCAAGGACGCATCTCTATCAGTTTGCTAAAGCTGCCGTAACAAAATACTATAGATGGAGTGGCTTAAACAACAGAAATTCATTTCTCACAATTCTGAAGGCTAGAAGTTTAAGGTCAAGGTGTCAGCAGGGCTGGTTTCTTTTTTTCCCCTTCTTTTTGGTTATGCCACACACGGCTTGTGGGATCTTAGTTCCTTGACCAGAAATGGAACCGGGGACCTCACAGTGAAAGTGCAGAGTCCTAACCACTGGACTGCCAGGGAGTCCCCAGGGCTAGTTTCTTCTGAGACTTCTCTCCTTGACTCGTAGATGGCACCTTCTTCCTGGGTCTTCACGCAGTTTTCCCTCTGTGTGTTGGCGTCCACATTCCCTCTTCTTATAAGGACACCAGTGATTTGGATTAGGGGCCACCGTGATGACCTCATTTTTCCTTAATATCCTCTTGTATCTCCAAATAGAGTCCCATTCTGAGATCCTGGGGAATAGGACTTCCTCTAATGATCCCCACTTCTCTGAGGAGGAAACTGAGTCACTCAGCGGTGAAGTCACTTTTTGAAGCTAGAAGGTGCTGGAGGGGGCAGAATGGCTCCTAAGCCGGCTCTTATCACTGCACACCACTGCCTAGACGTGGGTCAGCCTGGGCTTGTCCTTTCCCCACGAAGCCTTAACCAGTTACCTTCCCCGGTGGGCCCTGCTCCCTGCCCTACCATGCCAGGCCCGGCTGGGCTCAGGGAGAGGGTGACCGGCCCAGATTCTCTGCCACTGCCATTTCATCAATGATCACATTTCAATTTTCCCTCCGTCTCCAGCATGTCTTACCCTAAGGAGTGCTTTCTCAGACCCCCTCTGCAATGAGAGAGAGGAAGGGGAGGAGAGAAGGGGACTGACCCAGATCCCACCCCCACGGCCCGGCTTCCACATGGCTGAGCAGGAACTCTGGAGCAGCCGCACACAAAGGAGGGCTTTGAGCGAGCTCTAGCCAGGCCCAAGCTGAGCCCCTCTCCCCCTTGGTGCGTCACTTGCCCCAATCTGGGCCTCCCTGTGAGCCTGATTTAAACGGAAACTGTGGGCCCTGAGAAGTTCCTTGTGACCCAGTAATCCCAGCCGGCTGACTGGACCACACCCCCAGCAGAGGCAACCTCCAGGCTCCCGGAGGACACAGGCACCAGGTGTCCCAAGGAGGAGCTGCTAACTTGTCAGGTAAGTCAGTAGCAGGGGCCTGGCTGGGCCAGGAAGCTTAGGATTAGGGTAAGGAGTTTGTGGTGGGGAGATTCCAGGCTGCCCCCAAAACTGAAACCAACTGGCCATTCTTCAGGGTGAGTTCGACCAACCTGATGGCAGATTTAGCAAATAAAAATACAAGATACCCAGTTAAATGTGAATTTCAGATGAACCACAAATACTTTTTTAGTGTAAGTGTTTGTGTTCTCAGTCTTTATAACCCCATGGACTGTAGTCTGCCAGGCTCCTTTATCCATGGAATTTTTCAGACAAGAATACTGAAGTGTGTTGCTATTTCCTACTCCAGGGGACCTTTCCAACCCAGGGATTGAACCAGAGTCTCTTGCATCTCATGCATTAGCAGGTGGATTCTTTACCACTGTGCCACCTGGGAAGCCCTTTTTAGTATAAGTATGTCCCAAATATTGTATGGCACATACTTAAACACGTCAAAACTTTTTTGTTCATCTGAAATTCATGTGTAATTGGACATTCTATATTTTATCTGGCAAGCCTAGATGGCAGGGAATAGCTTTGACATGAAGTGAGGCGTGGGTTTTTTTTCCATGTATACAACTTATAAATCAATAGTTTCAAATCACAGTTAGTAGTTTGGACATATTTTATTTTTAATTTTTTGGCCATGCACAGCATGTCAGATCTTAGTTCCCCAACCAGAGATCAAACCCACATCCCCTGCATTGGCAGTGCAGAAGCTTAATCACTGGACCATCAGAGAAGTCGCCTGGGGATATTTTATTTTATTTTTTAAAACCCTTTTTATTTTGTATTGGGGCATAGCCAACTAACAATGTTGTGACAGTTTCAGTTGAACAGGGAACTCAGCTATACATATACTTGTATCCATTCTCCCCCCAATTCCCCTCCCATCCCTGGGCATATGTTAAAAAGAGTTGCTGTACTGACTTTAACCCTTCATTTCTAAGACCCTTGATCTTGTGATGATCCGCTTAACTCTCTGGGGGCGTCTAGCTGTCTCTCCTGTCTGAGCCTCTCGCTCAGGGAGTTCTATTAGCCTTGCCATTCCTGTTCCAGCAAAACCGAAGTGAGAACACAGTCGCATTTCAGTCTATCTTATATATCTTCCTGCATATTTGGAAGTCTCTGTCTCAGAAAGTTGACTTCGATTTTATTCCTGTTGGTGGATTACAGCCCCCCAGAACTTCCCTGTCCTGCTGGGGCTGCGGAGTGGGACAGGCAGGAGATGGAAGATCCTCAGATACTCCCTGGAATCTTCTAAGACTCTCTCTGCAAGCTGGGGTAATGATCCGGATGGTGCTAAGAAAGAGAAGGGGAACTATGTTTCAGAGCAAAACACTGTGCTAGGTACCCTACAGAACTTCTATGATCTTTGTTACTACTCTGTTTGGTAGGTGTGGCTATTATCCCCAATTTGCAGATGAGAAAACTGAGGCTCTGAAAGGTTTTATTGGCCTAAAGTCACATGGGTGATAGATAACAAAGGCTGATTCAAACCTGGGTCTCTCTGACTCTCAAGTGTGGTTTTCTGTGACACCTGCTGTCCTAAGAGTTTGCCTGGAGATGTCTTGGCTCTAGGTGTCAAAAAAAAAGTCTTGGTGTCAGGCAGACATAGGTTCAAGTCCCACCTCTGCCACTAATCAACAGTGACCAGGTGACAGAACTGACCGACAGGAACCTGGTCAGAGGCAGGAGTGGAGTGGTGACGGGCCTGGGGATGTTTAGGTAGGAGAGGAGAAAATGTGAAAATAGAATTGTCTCCAAAAGTACTCAGCGGGGTGTCATGTGGGCAAAGGATGAAATTTTTTCTGCTGGCCTCCCACTGCTTCTGTGTATATTATTTAATAAAATCTTCATAACCTTCCACCTCCCTTTTATAGGGGACAACCCCAATTCAGGTTAGATCACATCACTTGCAAGGGGAAGAGACAGAATTTGAACCCAGATCTGACTTCTGCCACAACAGGCTGCCTCTTGGTGCTGATGGAAAGTAACAGCTTGGTCTTGAGTCCTGATCCCTGGCTATATCTGGCTGTGTAACCTTGGACAAATCACCTACTCTCCTGGGCCTGTTTCCTTTTATGTAAAGTGGATATCATAATGCTGGCTCCCAGACAATGGATTTGAAAAGTGCATCACAAGGCACTGAACACACATTCAGTTATGGTTATGTAACTAGCCATCATCCCTCCAGGGAGTGGATTCACTGGAATGGTGCCATTCACTAGGCTGGGGAGTTTCTCAGATGCCCCTTGGGACTGGAAAAAGGGGGACACAAATGCGAGGGATTGCCTTATCCCTCAGTGACCATGTAACCAAGAGTGGAAGCCTGTTCTAGTTTCTCCCTGGCTGGGCCATCTCATTTTAAGAACTGAAGTTCGAGGTATATTTGTGTGTGCTCCTTCTTAGAGGGGTGTTTCCCAAAGCACAGCCCAAGAACCACCTTATTCAGGGCCACTGGGGGTGCTGCTTTGTTTTTTTTTGACTGCGCCATATAGCAGGTGGGATCTTAGTTTCCCAACCAAAGACTGAACCCGGGTCCCCTGCACTGGAAGCACGGCGTCTTAACCACTGGATCATGAGGGAAGTCCCTGGGGTGCTGCTTTAAAATACAGATGTCTGGTCTCCAATTCAGAGTCAGGCACAGGGCCGAGGCATCTGTATTCTTAGCAAATGCCTCATGTTACTCTGATGCACTCAAAAGTCTGAGATTCATTGTTCTGAGACAATAACAGAAGAACCTCTCCATGTCTCCCCTAGAAAGGAGGCTGCCTTGAGAGGCCAGGACGGACGAAGTGGGCTCCTTCTTTGTTTGCAGCACTTCCAGTCTTCCACAGACAGCATGTCAGAGGGGGTGAGTACCTCCGTGCCCTGGGGCTCCCTTCTGTCCACCTTCCCTCCTTCCTTTTCTTCCTCCCTGTTTCTCCATTATCTGCTCTCCTCAGGGTTATGGGCATCCACCCTTTAGACCTCTTGGTAGTCCCTGACCCCACCCACAGGGAGGAAGTTCAACAGTGACCTTGGGCAAAAGCACTAGCTTGGGGTCTGAGCAGACCCATTTGGCTGGCTTGCTCAGGCTGATGGGGGCCTTTTCCTCCCTTTTCCTGGCTTCTCCCTCCTCAGGCGGGCACGTTCCGCATGGTCCCTGAAGAGGAACAGGAGCTCCGTGCCCAACTGGAGAGGCTTACGACCAAAGACCATGGACCTGTCTTTGGCCCGTGCAGCCAGCTGCCCCGCCACACCTTGCAGAAGGTGAGGTAGCCTGGGGGTGTGTGAAGGGACAGGTAGGGAGGTAACAAGGGGGAATATATTTATTTTTTTATTTGGCTGTGTCAGGTCTTAGTTGCAGCGTGTGGGATCTTTAGTTGTGGTATGCAGGAGCTGTTAGTCACGGTATGTGAGATCCACTGCCCTGACCAGGGATTGAACCTGAGTTCCCCTTATTGGGAGTACCGAGTCTCAGCCACTGGGCCGTCATGGTAGTCCCAACATAAGGGAATACTGATAACATCCTCTCTCCTGTAGAAGAGGTCCAGTACCAGCCCTCCGGGTTATTTTGGACCTAAAAGACTGACTTGTTCTAGGGGCTATTCTGAAGTCAGGGCCATGGTAGCAATTGGGTCAACCAGATGTCCAGGCTACCCGATTCTAAGATTATGGCATCAACAGGGTTCCCTGAAACCAAGGCTGGGACCTAGGGCTTCTGGATCAGGGATCATCCTGGACTCAGACATGAGGAACCCTGATTTGCAATGGCCTTAGAGAGCACAGATACAACTGCTGCCCCCAACTGAATAGGAAAGGGCCCAAGTCCTAATATCACAACGACTTCCAACTTGTTGTGTCATCTTGAGCAAACTGCTTTCCCTCTTTGGGTCTTGTCTTCGGTATCTATGAAAGAAGGTTGTTGGACCAGTTCAGAGATGATCAGACTGTGGCAGAGCTGGCCTGGGGTTGAGCTGGCCCTGGGCTCCTGGCTTCCATCTCTGCTCCCTGGGCATCTCAAGGGAAAGCTGCTTCGAGTTCCCCCAGACCTACCTTCGTCCCTCATGCCATCCAAGGAAAGAACAGCCCCTGGCATGCTCAGGATTTCTCCAGGCTTATCCAAGGGGAGGAATGTGAGGGAGAGGGCAGGCTGCCATCTGACTGGTATCTTTAATTTTTTTGTTAATTAATGGTATCTTTAATTTTGAGAAGATCAGAAATTAACCTGGGATGCAGCAGACTGAAGCAATTAACAGTTCAACCTGATCAGGAGTTTCAACTTCAACTCTTTTTACCTGGGTGATCTTGAGCAAGAATATCTTGACCTCTATGAGCCTCAATCTGCTCACCCTGAGAAATGGGGGATAAGAATACAACCTTCTTGTGATGGACTGTGGCCAAGATTTAGAAACATCATGTACTGGACTTCCCTGGTGGTCCAGGGGCTAAGACTCTGCCCTCCCAGTGCAGAGGAACTGAGTTCTATTCCTGGTCAAGGGAACTAGGATTTCAGATGCCCCAACTAGGAGTTTGAATGTGTGTGTGTCAGTCTCTCAATCATGTCTGACTCTTTGTAACCCCATGGCCTCTGCGGGCTGCAGCTAAGACCCAGAGCAGACAAATCAATACATTAAAAAAAAAAAAAGTATCTACAGGACTTCAGTTCAGTTCAGTCGCTCAGTCGTGTCCGACTGTTTGTGACCCCATGAATTGCAGCACGCCAGGCCTCCCTGTCCATCACCAACTCCCGGAGTTCACTCAAACTCATGTCCATCGAGTCAGTGATGCCATTCAGCCATCTCATTCTCTGTCGTCCCCTTCTCCTCCTGCCCCCAATCCCTCCCAGCATCAGAGTCTTTTCCAATAAGTCAGCTCCTCGCAAGAGGTGGCCAAAGTACTGGAGTTTCAGCTTTAGCATCATTCCTTCCAAAGAACACCCAGGACTTAGCAGCGTGCTAATTCAGGGCTCCAGTAAGCATAGGCTGTTGTGGTTAGAAACATTTAGTCCTTTGGCCGTCTCCTGCAAACAAACCCAGGATGAGCAGTTTGACCTAATTTTCTCCAAATATAACGGGCAGTCTGAGCTGCTGCCAATGCTGATGCTGCTCTTGTGGGCAGAGGAGTGATGGCACTACCTGCCGTGCCCTCTGCCCGTCCGCCGGTCTGGCACCGGGAGGAGCCTCCTGCACCGCGCCTACCTGACTTTGTGCCTGCACCCTGCCCCTGCTCCAGGCCAAGGACGAGCTGAATGAAAAGGAAGAGACCCGGGAAGAGGCAGTGCGGGAGCTACAGGAGCTGGTGCAGGCGGAGGCCGCCTCGGGGCAGGAGCTGGCCGTGGCCGTGGCGGAGAGGGTGCAGGGAAAAGACAGTGCCTTCTTCCTGCGCTTCATCCGCGCGCGCAAGTTCCACGTGGGGCGCGCCTACGAGCTGCTCAGAGGTGAGGCCCCAGGAAGGTTGCGGGGGTTGGGGAGTGGGAGGGGAAGGTCATGAGGGTGGTGTGGACCCTCATCCAGGCACTGAGGAGACTGGCCACTCCACCTCCTTCCCATGCTCTATCAAGTGACTGTATCTGAGCCTCCTTCTCCTCATATGTAAAATGGGTGTGTGAGCTGAATAGTCTCGAGATCCTTTTCTGTTCAGACAAAGGAGTGAGTCTGGCAGGACCAGATTCCTGGAGATCCGGCCCCTCTTTCCACTCTCAATGAGCAGAACTTAGCCACCCAAACTGGGAGCCCAAGAGGCCCCTCTTTCCACTTTCAATGAGCAGAACTTAGCCACCCAAACTGGGAGCCCAAGATGCGAGAGCTTCCTCTCCAAGCCCTGCTCCCTCCTCGCCCCCCACCGGCCCCTCCTATGCTTTGGCTCTGGAGCGCTGCATGGAAGGTAGGTATGAGCCTGATTCCTCGCAGGTACTCAAACCTCACAAAGAGTGGAATCGAAGATGGTGCCTGCCCTGGGAGTGAGCCTGGAGAACAGAACCTCCCTGGCCACGCCCACTGGATGGAGACCAGTGTCCCAAGGGAATCAAGTCTTTGGTGCTGTCGGAGGGAACGGTGTCTGAGCAGGCGCTCAGCAGCCTAATGATTCTCCTTCTTAAAAAAATTTTTTTCATTATTCTTTTTGTTTTTTTTTTTGGCTGTGGGATCTTAGTTGCCCCACCAGATATCCACCAGTGCTCCCCTGCAGTAGGAGCCTAGAATCTTAACCACTGGACTGCCAGGGAAGTTCTTCTCCTAACTTCTTCCTTCCTTCTACAAATGTTAATTCACTGCTGCTCTGTGCCAACGGCTGTTTCAGGCCAAAGGATGCAGCTGAGAACAAAGTAGACAAGAACTGTCTGCCCTCGTGGGCCTGATAGTCTAATGGTAGAAATAACAATCCAGACAATTAAAAATATACAGAGAAAAACAAAAGAGGTGGATATAAAGGATTGAGGGGTTTTAGGTAAAATGATTAGGAAAGCTCTAGTGCAAAGGAAACTTTCAAAGAAAAACTAGAAAGAAGTGAGATGCCCTAGGAGAGAGCAATAAGGCAGAGGGCACAGCAAGGGCAAACACTGCATGGTGGCTGCCTGGGGTGTTGGGGGGACAGCAAGGAGGTCAGTGCCTTTCCCTTGGCAAATGCCTCCCAAACTCCTCCTCTGGGCCTGGCACCTCCAGGGTCTGGTGGAGGAGACCACCGCAGAGAAGAAGGGACCCATTCAGGATGGCTCAGGATGGGGTTGGTGGAAGTTCCGCTGAAATTAGAAGGGATCTCTGTGTCCTACCTGGGGTTTGGATTTTATCTGGGGGTCATTTCCCCACCCCTGCTCAGCTAACCCTGTGCCCAACTGAAACACCTGTGTTTCTACTCGTGGGAAAGAGAAAAATAACCAGTAGTAGCTGTCCTCAGATTTACGATTACACCTTATGTTTACTGATGTTTACTGATTACACCTATACAGTTTACTGATGGCATTCATACCTGGAAAAATTCATGCACTTTTTTTCTCACTTTTTATTGTGTATTAGGATATAACCAATTAACAGCGTTGTGATAGTTTCTGGTGGACAGCAGAGCAACTCAGCCATCCTTCCCCCCGAACTCCTCTCCCATCCAGGCTGCCACACAACTTTGAGCACAGTTCCCCGTGCTAGACCGTAGCGTACCTGGAATCTTGTTTGTTAACCACAGCAACTTGGCGAGATAGGCCAGCATTATCCTCCTATCTTTTGGAGGGGAAACTTGGGGCACAGAGAGGTTGAGTACCCTGCCGGGTTATACACAGCATGTAGATGAGGAGCCAGGCAGGAGCCCGGGTCTCTGCATGCCCACCATGTGCCACCCTGGGAGGGGCTGGCTCCCTGAGGGGCCTCCTCTGCTCCGCCTCTGCCAGGCTACGTGAACTTCCGGCTGCAGTACCCAGAGCTCTTCGACAGCCTGTCCCCAGAGGCTGTCCGCTGCACCGTTGAGGCTGGCTACCCTGGTGTCCTCTCCACGCGGGACAAGTATGGCCGAGTGGTCATGCTCTTCAATATTGAGAACTGGGACTCTGAAGAAATCACCTTTGATGAGGTCAGTGGGGGCTCTCCTGGTTCCCTGCCATCCTCTGGGCTGGGTTGCCTTCTCTAGATCTGGTCTCCACTGGAACCTCATTCCTGGCTCCCCGGGAGGCAAGGTTTGTGAGGGAATATCTGGTAAACTCATGGCACCAAGCCCTTTCCGGGCAGGAAGAGAACTCCTTGGATGTGCTGTGGCAGCTGGAAAACCCAGCAGCTTTGCAGGCAGGGCCCACTGGCCAGTACATGGCTGCCCCCTGTATCCCTACTGAATGGGACTGACAGTTGGGGCCATGAGCTGGGATCAACCCTGCCAAATGCTGAAAGTGGAGAGCAACACAGAGAACAGGGCTTAGTGGACTGTGGACTGGGAGAGATTCTGGAAAGCATGGGTTCCAATCTGTTAAGCGCCTGAGTTCTTTGCATTTGTGTATGTGTGTGATTTCACTTGCCAAGCCCTTAAGAGAGCTGTCATAATTGGGGATATAGGGTTCATCTGGGGAGGACGTTGGCATGTGACACCAAGCCTTAAAAAAATGCACAAACTTATTTTAGAAAATGCCATCTAGTTGTCGCAACATGTATTTAAAAGTTCATCGTTCCCCCCAGTGACTTGAGACACCATCTTTATCATATTCTGCATCTTCATAGGTGCTTGGATCTATTTCTGGACTTTCTACTCTGTGCCATCCGTCTGTCTTTTCATGCTCCACATTGTTTTAATTATAGAGACAGGATCAGTTCAGTTCAGTTCAGTCGCTCAGTCATGTTCAACTCTTTGCAACCCCATGGACTGCAGCACGCTAAGCCTTCCTGTCCATCACCAACTCCAGGAGTTTGCTCAAACTCATGTCCATTGAGTCAGTGATGCCATCCAACCATCTTATCCTCTGTCGTCCCCTTCTCTTCCTGCCTTCAATTTTTCCCAGCATCAGGGTCTTTTCAAATGAGTCAGTTCTTCATATCAGGTGGCCCAAGTATTGGAGTTTCAGCTTCAGCATCAGTCCTTTCAAAGAATATTTCCGACTGATTTCCTTTAGGATGGACTGGTTGGATCTCCTTGCAGTCCAAGAAACTCTCAAGGGTCTTCTCCAACACCACAGTTCAAAAGCATCAATTCTTTGGTGCTTAGCTTTCTTTATAGTCCAACTTTCACACCCATACATGATTACTGGAAAAACCATAGCTTTGACTAGATGGACCTTTGTTGGCAAGGTAATGTCTCTGCTTTATAATATGCTGTCTAGATTGGTCATAACTTTTCTTCCAAGGAGCAAGCATCTTTTAATTTCATGGCTGTAGCCATCATCTGCAGTGATTTTGGAGCCCCCCAAAATAAAGTCTGTCACTGTTTCCACTGTTTCCCCATCTATTTGCCATGAAGTGACGGGACCAGTGGATGAAGCACAAGCTGGAACCAGAATTCCAGGAGAAATATCAATAACCTCAGATATACAGATGAAAGAGCCTCTTGATAAAAGTGAAAGAGAAGAGTGAAAAAGTTGGCTTAAAGTTCAACATTCAGAAAACTAAGATCATGGCATCTGGTCCCATCCCTTCATGGCAAATAGATGGAGAAACAGTGGAAACAGTGGCAGACTTTATTTTTTTGGGCTCCAAAATCACTGCAGATGGTGACTGCAGCCATGAAATTAAAAGACACTTACTCCTTGGAAGGAAATTTATGACCAACCTAGACAGCATATTAAAAAGCAGAGACATTACTTTGCCAGCAAAGATCCATCTAGTCAAGGCTATGGTTTTTCCAGTAGTCATGTATGGATGTGAGAGTTGGACTGTGAAGAAAGCTGAGCATCAAAGAACTGATGCATTTGAACTGTGGTGTTGGAGAAGACTTTTGAGAGTCCCTTGGACTTCAAGGAGATCCAACCAGTACATCCTAAAGGAGATCAGTCCTGAATGTTCACTGGAAGGACTGATGCTGAAGCTGAAACTCCAATACTTTGGCCACCTGATGCAAAGAACTGACTTATTTGAAAAGACCCTGATGCTAGGAGGGATTGAAGGCAGAAGGAGAAGGGGACAACAGAGGATAAGATGGTTGGATGGCATCACCGACTCAATGGACGTGAGTTTGGATAAACTCCGGGAGTTGGTGATGGACAGGGAGGCCTGGCATGCTGTCCATGGGGTCACAAAGAGTTGGACACAACTAAGCAACTGAACTGAACTAAATTGATGGGACCAGATGCCACGATCTTAGCTTTCTGAATGTTGAGCTTTAAGCCAGCTTTTTCACTCTCCTCTTTCATGTTCGTCAAGAGGTTCTGTAGTTCTTCGCTTTCTGCCATAAGGGTGGTATTATCTGCATATCTGAGGTTATTGATATTTCTCCCGGCAATCTTGATTCCAGCTTGTGCTTTATGCAGCCCAGTGTTTCTCATGATGTACTCTGCATAGAAGTTAAATAAGCAGGGTGACAATATACAGCCTTGATGTACTCCTTTCCCTATTTGGAACCAGTCTGTTATTCCATGTCCAGTATAGAATGTTTAATATCTGTTGGGATTCATTTGGTCCTTAATGCTCCTCTTTTTCAGGGCTTTTCTAGCTATTCTTGCATGTTTACCCTCCCTAAAACAATTAGAATTAACTTGTTTAGCTTTAGGAGAAATGTCAGAAGATTTTTATTGGAGTAACATTAATATAAATAACAAACGAGGAGAATCAGCATCAGTATGAATGCAACATTCATGGCCAGTGGTACCATCCACAAAAAAGGGATGCCTTCCCTTTTATGACTACATTTTGAGCGTCCAGAAGTTTTTCAGAGTTTTCAATCCTTATGCACATTTGTCGTTAAAGTATTTATTTTATTGTTTTTGCTATTAGTTGAACTTTCTCTTCCATTATATCTCCTAATTGGTTATTTTTTGCATCTATGAAGATTATTGTTTTTGTCTCTTAGTTTCATATCCTAGTATTTTTACTGAATTTTCCTGTTATTTGTTAGTCATATACAGATTTCCTAAGAATGCTATCATAATAGATGTAATTAGAGGAAATTTTTTCTTTTCCTTTTCTAGCTCTTATGTCCCTGATTAAAACAAAAACAAAACAAACCAACAACAAAAAAACTTGAGTGCATTGGTCAATACTTCTGTGGTGGGGGAAGTGATGGAGAAGGCAATGGCACCCCACTCCGGTACTCTTGCCTGGAAAATCCCAGGGGCGGAGGAGCCTGGTAGGCAGCAGTCCATGGGGTCACGAAGAGTCAGACCCGACTGAGTGACTTCACTTTCACTTTTTACCTTCATACGTTGGAGAAGGAAATGGCAGCCCACTCCAATGTGCTTGCCTGGAGAATCCCAGGGACGGGGGAGCCTGCTGGGCTGCTGTCTATGGGGTCGCACAGAGTCGGACACGACTGATGTGACTTAGCAGCAGTAGCAGGGGGAAGTGAGCATGCTTATCTTGTTCCTGATCCTACTGTAGTGTCTGCTACTGAATAAGATATTGGTTTTAGGACTGAAGCATACATATATCTGCTAAGGAAGAGACTTACAAATTTTTTTTTCTGATTACATAAGTGATACCACTCATTTTAGAAAATACAAAACAAAAAAAAAATAACAAATTTAAAATCATCCAGAATTCTACCATCCAGAGATTTCTACCACTGACATTCTTCCAAGTCTATTTTTGCAAGAAACCTAGAAACATACGTGCATACAAATGCATACAGACGTACACATTTTTTCTTATAAATATGGATCGTATTCTACAATAATATACCATGAATGGATATCTTTCTGTATCATTAGTCTTATATATCACTGTTCCAGAATACCCCATGGTGTGAATATACCATAATTTCACCAGTCCCTTTGCTGGACATTTAGGTTGTTCCACTGTTACAATGGTATAAGGATAGACACTCTGGCATCTAACCATGGATATGACACTGAAGATGATTTGATTATTTTCTTGGGATACATTCAGAGAGGTGGACTGTCCCAGCTCCAAGCCTGTGACAGATTACCTCTAATTTGCTCACGGGTATAGCTCTTCCCTTAAGACCGTTCTTAAAAATGTTCTTTCTTTTGGCTGTGTTGGTCTTCGTTGCTGTGCAGGCTTTTCTCTAGTTGTGAGTGGGGGCTACTTTCCAGCTGCAGTGTGCAGCTTCTCATTGCAGTGGCTTCTCTTGTGGAGCACAGGCTCTAGGCGCACGGGCTTCAGTAGCTGTGGCTCTTGGCCTCTAGAGCTCAGACTTAGTAGTCATGGTGCAAGAGCTTAGTTGCTTTGTGGCAAGTGGGATCTTCCCAGACCAGGGGTCAAACCCGAGTCTCCTGCGTTGGCAGGTGGATTCTTTACCACTGAACCACTAGGGAAGCCCTCCTCTTAGGACCTTGAGTCTTAGCTGTCCTTATGGCTTGGATCTTACAGCCCATTCACTTGTGCCCAAGATCTTGCAGGCATACTGCGTCATCCTGGAGAAGCTACTGGAGAATGAGGAGACTCAAATTAATGGCTTTTGCATCATTGAGAACTTCAAGGGCTTCACCATGCAGCAGGCTGCCGGACTTCGGCCTTCCGATCTCAGAAAGATGGTGGACATGCTCCAGGTGAGGCCTCAGAACTCTGTCCTGCAGGAGCCTGTTATGGGTGGGGAGACTGAGAGGCAGGGCCCGGGTTTCTGGTTTAATGATGCTGGATAATCACAACCCCAACCACAAACACTTCACGGTGATCCACAGTTTGCCATGTATTCACATTATTCAGTTCATTTACTCTTTAAAAACATTCTCTCCCTACTTCATTTTACAAACCTGGAAACCTAGGCTCAGAGATTTGAGTGACTTCTCAAGGTCACACAGCTATCAAGGGGCAGAGGTGGGACTTGAACTGCACCTTCTGACCTGGAATCCCATTCTCTGTCCCCTTTTGTCATGCTGTCTCCCTCTGCTTGTGAATTTATCCTGAGAAAGAGATAGCACTAATGCCCCAAGACAACTCACTCCTATATACTCATGTATCTGAAGTCCTTTCTTAGAATGGAAACAGTGACAGAATTTATTTTCTTGGGCTCCAAAATCGCTGCAGATGGTTACTGCAGCCATGAAATTAAAAGACGCTTGCTTCTTGGAAGAAAAGCTATGTCCAACCTAGACAGCATATTAAAAAGCAGAGACATTACTTTGCCAACAAAGGTGCATCTAGTCAAAGCTGTGGTTTTTCCAATAATCATGTGTGGATGTGAGAGTTGGGCCATAAAGAAAGCTGAGCGTTAAAGAATTGATGCTTTTGAACTGTGGAGAAGACTCTTGAGAGTCCCTTGGACTGCAAGGAGATCCAACCAGTCCATCCTAAAGGAAATCAGTCCTGAGTATTCATTGGAAGGACTGATGCTAAAGCTGAAGCTCTAGTACTTTGGCCACCTGATGTGAAGAACTGACTTATTGGAAAAGACCCTGATACTGGGAAAGATTAAGGGCAAGAAGGGAAGGGGATGAAAGAGGATGAGATGTTTGGATGGCATCACCGACTCGATGGACATGAGTTAGATTGAGCAAGCTCCAGGAGTTGGTGATGGACAGACAGGGAGGCCTGGCATGCTGGAGTCCATGGAGTTGCAAAGAGTTGGACATGATTGAGCGACTGAACTGAACTGAACTGAATCTAATCTTAAATCCGCTTTGCTTTGGAAAGGAGAGATGGGAGGTAAGGGTCACGGGAGGGGATGGAGGACAATTGTTGTTGTTCAGTCACTCAGTCCTGTCCAGCTCTTTGTGACCCCATGGACTGCAGCTCACCAGGCCTCCCTGTCCCTCACCAACTCCCCAAGATTGCCCAAACTCACGTCCATCGAGTCAGCGATGCCATCCAGCTATCTCATCCTCTGTCGTCCCCTTCTCCTCCTGCCTTCAATCTTTCCAATGAGTCGGTTCTGCGCATCAGGACAATAAGGCATGACAATAGTGTCCCTCTGGTCTATCACAGCTTGTAGTCTACTCAGCAGGCAAGTGGATTTGAAAAAACTCGGTCACCTAAAAGCCAAGCAAGGCTATCTTTCCATTTCCACTCCATGTAATGACAGAGTCTTGTGCATCAGCAGGAAGAGGGTTGGGCTGCTTCTGGGGCATCCTTCCTTCAGTTTCGACCTACAGCATAACCAGGGCTCCCCAGATATTGGCCTGGGGATGGAACCTGCAGTGGGCTATCCTCTGGGGCAACTGTGTGATGACAACTCTGTCCTTGTGTCGTGGGGAGGGGCAGTGTAGTGGGAAAGTGAGTGGGAACCTTTGAGGTCACGGGGCCATGTGGTGGGGGTGCTGTCTGTCCCTGCAGGATTCCTTCCCAGCTCGGTTCAAAGCCATCCACTTCATCTACCAGCCCTGGTACTTCACCACCACCTACAACGTGGTCAAGCCCTTCTTGAAGAGCAAATTGCTCCAGAGGGTGAGTGCATAGCTGCACAGGGAAGGTGCCCGCTGATCGTCTGGTGTGTGGGTGAGTGAGTGAATGGGCTTGTAGCAGGAAAGGGTTCAGGAGACAAGAGGGATGAGGGTGGAGGAGGAGGGAACCCCACCTCCTCGGGCTCTGTATGAAGACTTGGAACTAAGTGGATCCCATGGACAGCACAGCAAGGAGGACTTTTGAGAAGGACATCGCCAGGCAGAGATGGCATGTGTGCCTTTGTCTTCCTGTTCCTCTTCTCCCCCAACCTCATCCTAGGGTACCTCCTTGCTCAGACCCATCTCTTCTGCTTCCTTGCAGGTATTTGTCCATGGAGAAGACCTCTCCAGCTTCTACCAGGAGTTTGACGAGGACATCCTGCCCTCCGACTTTGGGGGCACACTGCCCAAGTATGATGGCAAGGCCGTTGCTGAGCAGCTCTTTGGTCCTCGGGACCAAACTGAGAACACAGCCTTCTGAGAATATCTCCTGCCATCTGACCTGTAGTTAGCATCCCTAGGCCTCTCCTCAACTGCCCTGGACCCAGAATGCTGTGAAAAAGGGCTTCCTGGGGTGACTGTGGTTCCTCTGAACCATTCTAAGTTTGGGCAAACTCAGATGTCATTCTCCTCCCAAGCTGGGGGCCAATAAAAAAGCAGGGGAATTTCCTGAACATGAAAAAGTGAGGATAGTTATATTTCTACTGCCTCTGAAGCTTTAGGACACAGACTTGGTATGGGGTTGAGTTTCAAAGACTCTAATCAAGCTTCTGAATGATTTCCTTTGTAATAGAGTTTTACTGTTTAGGATCTGTGAAAATAGGCAAGGAGTCTGGTTTTAAAGGTCTCTTCCTCCTTAAAAATACAAAAAATAAAAGATCAAAGAGGAGTAAAGTAAAAGCGTTAGTTGCTCAGCCCAAACGAGGAGGGATGTGAGTCCAGAGGATCTGGCAAGTATGGTGACCTTAGTGGCTGGGAGGCAGGTGAACGGTTTTCCATGCTGAATTATGGGGTGGAAGCACTCTTGACGTGGCTGCATTTTGGGGTGGTCGGGTCCTCCTCCTCTGATGTATGCAGTGATGGTCAGGAGCTTTGACCTCCTTCAAGGGTGACTGTTGTGTCCCCCTCCTTCTGTCTGTGGAGTCCCTCCATCAAAGCTGTCTCCTCCAGACCCCTTGCCTCCATGGATGGTTTTACTTAGATTTACAGATGGTATCTTCTCTGAGCACTCTCCCAGACCTCAAGTTATATGGTGAAAACTCTTCTTTGTCTGCAGTCTCACCCTACAGCAGTGAGTTTCTACTTTCAAGCTCTGCATATTTAGACAAACATAAATGCTTTTCTTTCTGTGGAGCTGGCTTTCCTCAAAGCGTCTGGTGATTTTTGAGTGTGTGCTGGGCACGTTGCTCCCTCTTGGGGAAAGCCTGGCTTCTTCTGGGCATGGGGCTCAGAGGCACTGACTGATTCTTCTCCCAAGGTCCTGCACTGACTTTCCCACTCAGACAGACACTTGTTCCTGTTATCCAGCTTGTGGTGATGAGTGAGGGTCAACTGGCCTGGCTCTTCTCACTGAGGCACCTCAGTACTCATCCCAAGACTTCCCTGCTCTTGCCTCCTTCTGAGCACGAAAGCACCCTTGGTGCTGGGCACACCGTTTGGTGCAGGACCCTCAGCTGTTTCCTGGGCTGTGGGTTCAATCCAGTGCCCTCTGCTTTCACGCCTTTGGAAATTTCTCTGAAGCCACTGAATTCTCTTTCTTGTTTTCCAGTGTGGCTATGTACATGTACATCTATATGTGACTGTGCATATATATGCATTCATTCCTTGTATCTTTTCTTTCATTTCTGGCGTTTGTAGTGTATACTCATCACCCGAGTAACTTTCTCCTTTATCACTTTCACAGTCAACAGTCTCTATTTTCTTAAATGATACACATACAACCTCAGAGCTAGAGGAAGAATCACAGCAAGTTATTATGGGTGGCTGACCAGTGAAGAGGGTTCCCTGGTGGCTCAGTGGTAAAGAATCTACCTGCAATGCAGGAGACCTAGATTTGATCCCTGGGCTGGGAGGATCCCCGGGAGGAGGGCATGGCAACCCACTCTAGTTTTCTTGCCTGGAGAATCCCATGGACAGAGGAGCCTGGCAGGACACAGTCCATAGGACTGCAGAGAGTCAGATATGACTCAAGTGACTGAGCATACACGACCAGTGAGGATTTCTCGCAAACCCGTCTTCAAATTCTTTAAAACCTGAAGCCTTTCCATATCAAACCTTACATGGAACTCTATTATTAAGCCTGAAAAGAGTGGAGCTGCTCTGATTGAAGAGGGCTCTGCAGCCTCATCCCCAAGAGATCTAGAATATCTGGAGCTAAGAAGGCTATGTCCAGGGTGAGGACAGAAGCATGCTGCTGGGCGCAAGTGATAGGAGAATGGGGCTTGTATTTGCCGAGATAGAGGGCACTGGTGAGTCAACAGTACAGGTGTTGGTAGAAGCCGGGAGAGGATGAGGCTGAGCTGAAAAGATGAAAGGAATGAGCTTTGTTAAAGCTTTCAAGCTACACTTACAATTGTTTTGCAGAGGAGTTGTCTCCCAGATTTGAGGAAAACCCTGGCTGATTCCTCTTGGATGACTCCCTTCTTCCCCCGGGTCCCTTATTGCCAGAGCCCTCCTCGCCCCACCCTCTGATTTGTGGGCGCTCTAATTTACAAAGGAAATCAGGATATGGAAAACACTGCAGGCAGAAGTTCTTGGGGGCAGCTTTGGTTCTTCAGTTTAGTTCAGTTCAGTCGCTCAGTTGTGTCCGACTGTGATCCCATGGACTGCAGCACGCCAGCCTTCCCTGTCCATCACCAACTCCTGGAGCTTGTTCAAACTCATGTCCATCAAGTCGGTGATGCCATCCAACCACCTCATCCTTTGTCATCCCCTTCTCCTCCTGCTTTCAGTCTTTCCCAGCATCAGGATCTTTTCAAATGAGTCAGTTCTTCACATCAGGTGGCCAAAGTATTGCAGTTTCAGCTTCAGCATCAGTCTTTCCAATGAGCACCCAGGACTGATTTCCTTTAGGATTGACTGGTGAGATCTCCTTGCAGTCCAAGGGACTCTCAAGAGTCTTCTCCAACACCACAGTTCAAAAGCATCAATTCTTCGGTGCTCAGCTTTCTTTATGATGCAACTCTCCATACATGACATTTGGTTCTCACATCCATACATTTGGTTCTTACTCAAATCCAAATGGGATGCTGGGGTCCCGCTAAAGTCAGCAGGGCTGGAGACTTAGCTTAAGAATGGTTTGACAAAAAAGCCCCAAGGGTTTTCTGAGGAAGTCGGTTCTGACTGTGGGCTGCCACCGCCCCCTGCTGGCCATGCCCTGATACTGCTCCTCCATGTCCATGGATGTCCATGGCAGTCCTGGGCAGGGGCAGTCTGAGCCAGACCTTGCCAGGAAGGTGGTGCTGCCTTTGGGAGTAGGTGCCTGAAGACCATGAATGTTAATGTTAAAATCTGATGTGCTCAGTTTCCCAAATTCTGAGCTGCCTGGATATGCTGGATTCCTACAAGTGACTACCACCCCCCTCATTCATGAGAAAATTAGAGGGACAATAAAATACTCTTGAAAGCCACCAAATATGGGAAAGGGGATAACAAAACATGACTTTCATTACAACCATTTGCTGCTCAGAACACCTTCCTTCAGGAGACATCTGGGATGAGGCAGGGATTCTGCACACGAAAGTAATTTGAGGCAAGCAAAAGTTGGGAGGGCTTCCCAGGTGGCTCAGTGGGTAAAGAATCCGCCTGCCAATGCAGGAGTCGCAGGAAACTACGGGTTCCATCCCTGGGTCAGGAAGATCCCATGGAGGAGGAAATGGCAACCCACTCCAGTATTCTTGCCTGGAGAATCCCGTGGACAGAGGAGCCTGGCGGGCTACAGTCCACAGGGTTGCAGAGTTGGATATGGCTGAACACAGCACAACAGCAAAGTCGGGAGGTCACAGTGACGCATCACATGGCCTTTTGGGGAAATACTGTTTGCAGATGGAAGCATTTGTTAAGGTGTGGGTGGAGGTCTCAGTAATGAAATGGGCCATCAGCTTCAAAGAATCTCTGAGCAAGACTAGCCACTTCTTAGATTTTACCTAAGGGATTTTACCTAAGGGATGCTGCAGGAGGCTAATGCTGCCGGGTGTCCTGGCAGAGTCTTCCTGGAAGAGGTATGCCTGGGTCTTAAGTTAATCTGGGAAAGCTGAGGAGTCACCTTCAGGGTGAATTGGACCACCTTTTATAATACTTTTCATTGTGGGTGTGGCTCTGGTGTTGAGGAAGCTTTTAGCAGTACAGGGTGGAGAAGGCAATGGCACCCCACTCCAGTACTCTTGCCTCGAAAATCCCATGGATGGAGGAGCCTGGTAGGCTGCAATCCATGGGGTCGCTAAGAGTCGGACACGACTGAGCGACTTCACTTTCACTTTCCACTTTCATGTATTGGAGAAGGAAATGGCAACCCACTCCAGTGTTCTTGCCTGGAGAATCCCAGGGACGGTGGAGCCTGGTGGGCTGCCGTCTATGGGGTTGCAGAGTCGGACACGACTGAAGCAACTTAGCAGCAGCAGTGCGGGGAGGGGAAGCTCACAGGATACCCGGGAGCCTTCCTGCTCAAAGTGTGGCCCCAGGAGGGGATGTCTGCTCTACTTGGGAGCTTGCTAGTGATGCAGAATCTTAGTTCCCCCTACCCCAGATCTGTTGGATCATGGTCTGCATTTTAACAAGATCCTTAGGGGAATGCACATAACCAATCAGAGCTTCCAAGGCAGGGGTTTGCAACCTCCTTGCTGATTGATTCTCCTGGGAAGCTTGATGACTTGCTCAGTTGTGTCCAACTCTTTGCAACCCCATGGGTTGCATGGGCTATAGCCCACGGGGATCCTCTGTCTGTGAGCATTCTTAGATCTTGCTGATGTATGTCCCCCAAAACCAACTCACCTCTCCCCACTTAGTTTGTCAAAGGCTTTGCAAGACCAAGGAAGGAAGAAGATTAAGTGCAAGGTCCTTGGGGTGGGGGAGCATGGACCACCACAACCCTTCTGGCTGGGCCAGTACTGGGCCCTGGGAGACCCTTCGCTTGGATTCAGACAGATATAAAGAAGAAAACACCACTATTACTCAGCCAACCCAATATAATCTTAATTTAGGTCATGTTCACCTGGTCTTTCCAAAGAACACTATCAGAAAAGCTTGTGAATCATGTGTGACAACTACCACTTTGACATCTCTTACATTCTGTCTACGTGGTTCACTTTATAGAGCAAGTGTTTAAAATGCTGATTATCTCACTCTTCCCAGGCCTTGGCTGTCTTCCCAGAGAGGATGGGCTTGTAAAGACACCTGTGGGCTGGTCATTTCTTCGGTATTTGCAAGGCTGGGTTAAAGTCAATTGTGATGAGAATTTGGTATTTTGCCCACTTCTTTCAAGCTCGTGCTTTGGTGAAGACATGGGAAGAATCCTTTTATTTATTTTTTAAAAACTTATTTTAATTAATTAATTAGGCTGTGCCAGGTCTTAGTTGCAGCATGCAGGGTCTTCTAGTTGCAGTGTGTGGGGGCTAGTTCCCTGACCAGGGACTGAACCTGGGCCCCCTGCATTGGTAGGGTTGAGTCTTAGCCCACTGAACCACCAGGCAAGCCCAAGAAGAATTCTTTTATTCACAGACAGAAAATCTCCACTACAAATGACTGCACAGCCAGGTCACATTTTTAGTCTTTTTTATTTTTTTTTAAGTAAAGAAATTCCATTGAATCAAAGATAACAAAATTACAGCTTTTGTTTGTAATGATCTTTGTTTACCACCACACAGAATCAAAACAGAACCAAAAGTAATTTATGAGAACATAAAATGATCAAGGACACCACTGTTTAGTATAATTTCTTAATAAAGGTAAATATCCTCATATTTAGAAAAAATTGCATTGCTAGTTGCAAATCTTAAACACCTCAGTGCTGGAGGATCCTATATCTTGCCCCCACCCCCGCCCCCAAATCCAGCAGCACAGAGGCCTTCAGAACACAAACTCAAAAATACATTATTTTCAGGGCAGCATTTGAAGTTTCAGAAAATTAACAACAACAACAAAACAAACAAAGAAACCAAACTCAAACAAAACAGAAATTTAGGAATGTGTAAGTGATGGTTCTCAAAAATCAACCTGGAAGCACACCTTGCCAACAGAAAGAAAGTGGTTCATGGGAGTCTAACCAGGAAAGGGGGGAGATGCAAACTGGCCCCCCACCCCCCACCCCCCAGCCCCTGGTGTCACTAAGGCAGCTGCAGTGGCAGAAATCAGAAGCTCAGGTACAGTGAAGGTCTTCCTGAGGCGGTGGGCAAGACCCAGATCGTCTGAGACTGGTGTGGAGAAGAGGGGGCAGGAGTCTACAAGGACTTGTGC
The DNA here is from genome assembly GCF_029378745.1 of Bos indicus. Taxonomy (NCBI): domain Eukaryota; kingdom Metazoa; phylum Chordata; class Mammalia; order Artiodactyla; family Bovidae; genus Bos; species Bos indicus. The sequence continues at coordinate 20,971,236 of NC_091780.1, read as the reverse complement.
TTTAGGAAGACTAAAGAGGCCCAAAGCAAAAACCAAAGGAAACCTAGCTCCCACGCCTGCCCGGGAACTCGGCCCACCCCCCACAAACAGCCCGGGAAGGAGGTGACTGGCGCCGGGACTGCGGGCACAGCCGTCGTGCTAGGGGACTGTTGGCCACGGCACGTGGGTGGCCTGGAAGGAGAATGCCCCACGGCAATGAAGGGTACTTCTGCAGGTGCTATATAGGTGGTCAGTCCCTAACTTGCGGCAATGGGTTTCTTGGCTAATGGGGACACCAGGAGGGAGGGAAGGCAGGTTATAGGCTTTGTTACTAATTGACAGGAGTTGAGTTAAAAAGACAATCCAGCGGTTCGAAATTAACTTCAGCTTACTCATTTGAGATAGATGAATGTTTTATCCACATACATGCTGGGGAAAATATGGTTCAGAAAACATGATGTGTTGGGAAGGAGGGGCTGGCTCCTTCAAAAGGGGCAGCTGTCCACTGTCCTGGGGTCTGAGAACTGCTGCTGAGCCAGGCTCTGCAGCCTGCCTCTAAGGGCCACTTGAGGGGCTGGGCGTGTTTGGGCTACAGCGGCCGAGGCAGCAGGAGCAGAGAACAAAGAGGAAGCAGCTTCAGTTTTGGACAGCATTCCAGTTCTCACTGCCTGCTCCCCTTCAAATACAATTTGGCAAGAGCTATCTTAGTATGTGAAGGGGGTTGGTGGTGGCTATTTTCTTCTGTATTTTTTTGGCCATGCTTGCAGTATGCAGGATGTTAGCTCCCCAACCAGGGACTGAACCTTGCCCCTTGCACTGGGAGTGCGGAGTCTTAATGTGGACCACCAGGGAATTCGCGGCGGCGGGGTGGGGTGGGGGACATTTTCCTCTGCTTTGATAACATGTGGAGAAGAACACCTTTCCCTCAATTGCTTGGCCACTAAATGCCACACGCAGGCTTTTGCCACTTTTCATGGCTTTTGGAAGTATCCAAGTAGTCTTTGAACTACAGAGTGAGGCCAAGAAGGAAGAAAGACATCAGAGACATCAGGTGTTTGGCCAGTTCCAGACTGCTCTTAATTGTCAAGGGGTGGGAGGTGCCTAATGTAACATTCTCTGGTTTTGCTGTGGCTTTGTTGCAGACTAATACAGCAGGAGAATTTCAATTCTGCAGCCAAATAGCTTTGTCCTACCAGGGGATATTCTAGAGGCAAGTTAAGGCTTTCTGGGCAAAGAAAAATGATTCCAGCTGATATTGTGAGCGGACGCTGCAGCAAAATGCTTAATATGATAACTCTCCTGTCCTACCTCAGAGGACAAAGACCAGAGTTCTTTGAACTCAAGGTGATGTTTCAGTGATCTTCAGCGCTAAGTCAGAATCAGTGCCATGGGAAAAAGAAAAGCCCTTCAGAGCTCAGACATCTGCTAGCCTGGCAAACACAAACAAGAACACGTGTATTGTTTCCCAGGCGCTGGCAAAATGGATCATGAGCCACACAGTGACAAAGAGAGCTCTCATTCAGATGCCAGACAGACAAACTCGACTATCCAGAAATCTCAGCTCTAATGAAGGCTGCAGTTTGAGAATGGAAGTCTGAGCAGGAAGGATTCCTGCCCTGGGAACGGTCAATGCTTGCCCAAGTCTCACAGAATGAAGGGGATATTCGCTTTGTTCCAACGGTCAGCACCTGTCCCCGTCATGAGACCGCCCTCGGCACAGAAAGGCTACTGGGAGGACAATGGAGGCTCTGAAGAGAAGCTAGTTAGGGACACAGGGCTTGGGGCAAAATCAAGGTTCTTCACCAGCAAAGGCTGAATGCAGTAGCTCACTCTCTCTCTCCAAGTCCCCTCAAGACAAGCCCGAAGCCTTGACTTATCTGTGTCCACTTACAAGGGCTGTAGAAGGCCAGTTGGGAATGTTCTGGCAAAGGATGTGTAAACAGGTGAAATGGACTTGGAGATGGTCTAAGGTGAGGTAACGAGGCTTAGAGAGGGGAAGAGATTGCCCACAGACCAGTGTGATTTAGACAGGAGAAGAATCCAAGTGTCCAGGACCCTGGGACATTAACACCAAGTCAGGAGAGGGTGCTCCCCTGGCAGGTATATTCCCATTCTAAGGTATGTGGGAAATGCTTGCAGGAGGTTCAAGGAATACAGTGACAACAAATAACTTTCTGTCTTCATTCTGCCCTGGAATCATTGGTACAGACTCACATCAGAGAAGGTAAGAGGTTTTCTTTAAGACTGTTAAACTTGCTACTGATATAAGTGCATCAAGAAGACTTGAGACCATTTTTCAAGTCAGATAATCCTAACTTGGGCTTCCCAGGTGGCTCAGTCATAGAGACTTCACCTGCCAATGCAAGAGACACAGGAGACGAGGTCTTGATCCTGGGTCAGAAAGATCCCGTTGAGGAGGAAATGGCAACCCACTCCAGTATTCTTGCCCGGGAAATCCCATGGACAAAGGAGCCTGGCGGGCTATAGTCCATTGGGTCGCAAAGAGTCAGATAGGACTGAGTGACTGAACATGCACAATCCTAACTTGACTGGGATCAGTTACTCACTGTTGTCTTCAAAACTGTTTACAGAGGCAGGGAGAAAAACTTGGAAAAATGTTGCTAGAAGCCTGTTTGGTTTTTTAACATGTTCTTCCCGCAACAGAATTATCTAGGCCATTACAATTTATGTCCTTAACCTGATTTTAAAATATAATATGCAAACACTCTGAAAATTCAGCCTTGTGTTAACCCCAAGAGGACCTCAGGAGCAAGAAGAGCTGCCACATTATCATCAGAAATGAACAGAAAAGCCAGGCAAGCGGGAGGGAGGAAAAAGCTGACCGACATATAAAGTGCTGCTCCCTTGTTTATTAGGCTTGAATGCCTCTGTGCTCCCATTCAGAAACAAACAACAATTTTCCTGTAAGACGGCCACAGTTACACTCTCATTTCCATGCATGAGAGCCTGAAGCTTGAACAAAGGGCCTCAGTTGATTTCATGTGAGCTAAAAAGTGCCATTCAGAGTCACACGCTAAAAAGACTTCAGCTGCGCATGGCGCCCCACGGTCCTGTGGGGTAAAATCCGGTTGTCCAGCAACAAAGGGAGTGCTCTGAGCCCTGCCTCTCCTCCGTGGGTCAACAGAACTGCCGGGCACACCAGGCTCCAGACTCCTGTCCCTGTCTCCGCCAAGTGTATGACAACCGGACTGTTTTCTCCTCCTGAATGGAGCTGGTACCTGGCTGCTATATAGTTGGAACAGATCAAGGGACGTGTCCTAAGGCAAATGAAAAGGAGCCTCTTGCTTCCTGGGATGGTGATTCAGCCCCGTTAGGTTATTGCTTCGTTTATCTGATTTCACAAAAAGTCTTGAGACAGGAAGGTAGGAGCAGGAAATATGACTGTGAATTTTCTCGATTACAGCTGTGGTTGCAGGTTGGAGGAAAAAGTAACAGAGGGGGAAAAGACGAGCTTCCAAATCGAGGGGCAGAAGATAAAGTGCCGATCTGTGCTAAAAGCACGTGAATGAGATATGCACTTGAAAAATAACAACCTGGGGGGAAAGTCATGATGATGAATTTGTGTGTGTGTGTGTGTGAGAGAGAGAGAGAAACCAAAGCCAAGTCGAGACCAGAGAAGCCTCAGTCTCTTCAGATAACAGTGGTCTTTGATGTTACCATTTAGGATAAGCTGGTGATTGTCAGAAAACAACACATGACTCACGTGACTAGGACCGAGGCTCAAACTATAACCACCTGTGACCAAGAGGGTCCGCGCCCAGGCCCTCATATGGCTCCCTTTACCCCTTAAATATCTGCACACGGATCCATTATCAATACTCCTGTCTGTCCTAGAGCAAAGTAGAAGAAGCAGGGGAAATAATAATTTTAAGTATCTAGGTCATTTCACTCATAATTCTGTTCAGTTCCAGATAGCAACTGCTGATTATTTCAAAGTGCAGGGTTTTTAGATATTCAAGTACCACAGGATTGGAGGAAAGGAGTACTTGAAACACAGCGTGGGCTTTTCATTTGAGAAGACACACTCTTGAAAGACCTATCCAATAGCCTACGGACATAAGTTATTCAACTAAAAATCCGGTTTCCAAAATCACACCCTTTTCAGTTGAAAAGCGATTTCTCCAAACTCAGATCCAACCTTTGAACTGTTTGGTATCAAAAGCCAGAGTTAGAGAGAACTGGGTTAAAAAAAACGGCAACCCACTCCAGTATTCATGCCTGGAAAATCCCATGGACCGAGGAGCCTGGTGGGCTACAATCCATGGGGTCGCAAAGAGTCGGACACGACTGAGCGACTTCTGTGTGTGGGCTAAAAAAATAAAATGAGTACTTTAAAAAACAAAACAAAACCACTTTATATGAAATGAGGGACAGGAAAAAGAAAAAAAAGAAAGGCAAATGATGATATCGACATGCTTAGAATAGCTCCCGGGCTCCCCTGGAGAGGAGTTCTCTCAAACCTCAGTAAACTGAGTTTGTCATTGAACTTTAGAACTGGTAGTGATCTCGGCAATCTGCCTGGTCCAGCCGCTCCTGCATTTTACAGGTGAAGAAAGAAAAGTTCAAAGGGACTTGTCCAGGGTCATATAGCCAGTGAGAGGCAGAGGCAGGCCTGAAGTCTCCATCACCAGCCCAGGCCCGTGCTGAAACTGCTCATGGCTATCACATCAAGGCAGGTGCACATGACAGGCACTGCTGCTTCAGAGGCTCCTGGGAGCTACGAGATACCATGAGCTACCAAGACGTTTCTAATTCACAGGCTCCGCACCATTGGGTTTCTCGAATTTGCCTGGTGATAAGGATCACCTGGGGCACTTGTCAAAAATTAAAATCCCAGGCCCCTTCCCAGCCCCACAGAAACACCTCCAAGGGGAAGGACGTGGGAGGCTGAATTTGTAATAAGCGCCCCAGGTAACTCTCATCGTCAGGAATGCATAAGGAAGAAACTTGGCTTCTGACTCAAGGGAATTTTGTCATGTAAGAGACCACACTCTCAGCAGGGGGGGCCCAGGGCCCCAGGCCCCCAAGAACTGTAGCTACAGCACTGGCTCTATTTAGGGTCTACATCCAGGACACATACAACTGCCACAGCGTAACATCCATCCTTCCCTGCTCTTGGGGAAAATTTGATTGGCAAAGCAAAACTGCTATTCAGACACGCTTTTTAATAGGGAAACTAGATGTAATTGGCTTGAAAGCAATCCGATGCTGACACCGGACAGCAGGGTGAGAACCCTGTCGCTTGTCACCATGGCTAACAAACGCAATGGACAAAACCAGTAACTAAGCACAAAAATAGCCTGGAGCTCCCAGGGACCGCCACCCACTTCAGGTTGCATGTGTGTCTGGTGGGTGGTCCCCGTTGATGGTGTGAGGTCAGATCCAGGTCGCTGAGGGAGATGGGAGACCTGAAAACAGCCAGTGAGGGATGAGAGTTCCAGAGGAGGGCGGCTGGAGCACGCCAGAGTCCGGGGAGCGCCTCACTCCAGGTCAGCCTCCACCAGCTCCGTGTCAGAGCATTGCGACTTGTTGCGTTCCCATTGGCAGATGGCGTTGGCGTACTCCACCACCAGCTTATCCATCCACGTCAGGGGCTCGGGGAACAGCACAGAGCCCTCAAAGAAGCCCAAGTGGCCCCCGTGCAGGGGCAGCACAAACATGACGTTCTCCCGTTTCTCTGTAGGAGAAAGGCGGCTGAGTGAGTCACTGTCCTCTGACCGGCTCCGGGGCTGGAGGTGGGAGGGCGAGCTGGCCAGGGTGGCCCAGGCTTGCCCCAAGGGTGCAGGTGTCCCCCTCTAAGTGGGCATCTGATCTCCACCCCCTCCGCCTTGTTCAGCAGCAGTGGGGGCGGGTGCTAACTTGGTGGGGGCAGGCAAGAGGGTGAGATCAAGCAGGTTTGGGAATAGCAGCTTAGCTTTGGAGCAGAATGGGTACTGGCTTAGGTTTAGTTGCTCAGTTTTGTCCAACTCTTGTGACCTCATGTACCGTAGCCCAGCAGGCTCCTCTGTCCATGGGATTCTCCAGGCAAGAATACTCGAGTGGGTTGCCTTTTAGGACATCCTTAGAACTCTAAGTGGTTCTCAAACTTGGCTGCCTATTAGAATCACCTGAATTTTTTTTTTTTTTTTTAATAAAGGTCCCTATGTTGCACCCAGACCAGTGAGATTCTGATGTGAGGGCTGGGATGGGGTGGAACTGGGAGTTGGCAGGTGAAAGAGGGAGGACCCAGGCATTGGTGTTGTTAAAACTCCCAGGTGACTCAACTGTACAGCCAAGTATTGGGGTGGCCAAAAAATTTCATTCGGATTTTTCTGCACCGTCTTACAAATCTGAACAAACTTTCTGGCCAATCCAAATCACCCAGGCAATTGACTTAAAATATAGGTTTGGCTTTAACAGGCCTGGATTTAAGGAGCTGAGACTCTGCGGTTCTCACAAGCTCCCAGGTGATGCTGATGCTACTGGTGGGGCCCAGACTTTGAGGACGGATTCCTAACACACTCTTATTGACCAAAGAACCAGATGAATTCAATGGAGCCAATGATTTTCCACTGCAGAACTTTATCTTGCAAGACTAAAACATAAAGCTGCAAGTTGTGTTAAAAGCTGCCCGAGCTCTCAACCTCACGTGATAAATGGTCATCTGAGAATTACAAACCTGGAGCTTGACTTTATGAGTCCATGTTTAAGCTAGTCCCACATGGGCTAGTAAAGCCATTACTGAAGACATGCAAAAATGTGGAGCCAGGTGCATTCAGGTACCACAAAGAGCATCTGTCTTCCCAGGGGGACGAGCGACAAGGGGCCCCTTGCTGGCTGCTCCAGGCCTTTGAGGCGCTTCCTGGCACCTGCATTTCTGGCTCTGCAGGGCTCTTGTCTGATCCCCTTTATTCTTCCCTTTTGGCTGCTATTTCATCAGTTTCTGTATGACAGCATGAGCGCTGTGGGTGTTACTTTAGATGTGCAGAAGGAAGCCTGTGTCCTCCTGCCGCTGCCAATGTGGCTGTTTCTGTGCAGGGAGCCTGTGGTTTGACAGGCGGTTGACAGGCGACAGCTTTTATCACATAACACACCTGCGACTCATGCATTCGCTCTGAGTGGAGAACAGAGCTCTGTCTGGACATTGGTCCTGTGTCTGTTTGCTGCATTATCTACTCTTTAACTTGGGGTCAGGAGAGAATCAGATGTACCCCTTTCCCTCTGGTTAACACGTGATGTTTATAAGAGGAAACAATCACAGAGGATGGGGCAGGGAGGTCTGGTCCGAGGGATCTGAATGACAATGCACAGTAACTGGGGTTTGTGACCCAAGTATTTCCTCTGCTCCCCTCTTTCTAGTTCTTTCTGTAGCTCCTACCTAGCAAGACATGAGGTCATGCCAGCCTGAAACACGACGGTATTCCCATGAGTGACCTTCTCTACTTTTTCAATGGCTTATATTTTTATCCTCAAAGTGGACAGGGAGGCTGTCTGTCACAAGAGGCAGCAGAACTGATGTTTTTTTTTTCCTTTTCAGGTCAACGTTTCAAGTCTAAATATCTCTTTAATTCAAGCTCTCAGACCTAATGGAGTCACATCCCTGAGGCAATAATTTCATAGAATACCAGGGGACTCCCCCAAACTCTAGGTTGTGGTTATAAATGAGGATCCTGTCTCTTGCACCAGGACAGAACATGAAAGGCTCAACACAGGCTCTACCACAGCCCCAGGCCTATCAGACTAGACTAAGTAAGAATACTGCCATAAGACGCTCTGGTGTCCAGGAGATGTCAGCGTGGTGAAGGCGATGTACTGTGGTAGTTTGCTGAGCGGTTGAGAGAGCGGCGGGAAGAAACACTTACCTGAAAGAGATTTTGGAATGGCTAGAAGACTTTCGTGCACTAAGGGGTCATCGGCTGCATTCACCAGCATGAGAGGTACGTAAATCTGAAACAAGGAAATAAAAGCAGGATTAAATGATCAATTCTCTCTTTTTAGATCCCGTTGATCCAAGGCTGAAATACACTACTGGACATGTTTCCGAAGCAAAGGGAAGAGGGTCGGTGCTTAGTCTGCTGAACTAATGGACTGAGGATGCCTGTGCTCCCTGGCAGTGGCCGCTGGGATTGCAGCCCTGGCAGGCACGCACAGGCACATACAGGTGCGCACAGGCACGCACAGGCACATACAGGCACGCACAGGAGCCGTGCTTGGTGTCCTAGGTGACCCACGTGCTCTGATGGAGCAAGGCTCAGGACTACAATACTCGCCGGCAACGTATTTCTGATCCTCTTCACAGTGTCTCAGATTAGCCGTATCTTTCAGAAAAACGACTTTACAGAGTTATGTACATGGTCATCCAATTTATGTTGTGGGGAGAAAGAAAGGAGTCTGCTTCACTGCAGACAAAGGAGCCTTTCTAGAAGAATCTGAGGAAGGAAAACAGGAGCAAGCTGGTAGATCTTGGGAGGCTCTTGGCAGCTGTGCGTTCAACATCCACTTTAGCAAAACAGCCAGTAGTGTCCTTTTTCTTCTTAGCGGAGATGGTGTTGATGGGGGTGCTCAGATATTACTGAACAGCCATGCTCAGGAAGTGTGACAACTGGCTGCCTAAGCTGGAGGCCCTGACATTGGCTCTTGTCAGTTCCACATTTCTGTAATGGCTTAAATGAAGACATGAAAAGCCTAGATGATGATGCTAAAGTATGCAGGGTGGCTGACATGACATGATGGCAGAGCTGCCATTCACAATGATCTGCTTTAGCGGGGGGAGTGGTGGGCCAGACTAACAGGTGGACATTGATAGGGATAAATGGGAAGTCCTGTGTTTGAGTAAAAAGAGCAGTTGATCAAAGACAGAAAGGGAGACACTGGTTTGGTGGGGATTCAGGTTAAAAAAAAGCATAGTGGTTATGATCGGCCACAAGCTTGATTTAACACACACAAAGTTCATCATCGCTGCTGACAACTCCATTAATATAAACCAATCCACTTCGACCAAAGACATGCTTCTCTACCATTTGGATACAGAAAGACATCTGCTTTGCTCTGTGCTTGCCAGATCAAGGCAGGAATTTTGAATTCAGTCCTGGGCACCACACCGATGAAAGACACAATGACCCAAAAGAGTCTAGGATTGTAAGAAATCTACATGGGCTTCCTATGAGGAACCACAGTAGGAACCAGGCTGGATGAAACTATCAAAGGAGGACTTATGAAAAAAACGGATGTGGCAGTGACTTTAAGGGCTTTCACACAGACTGGGGAGCAGACGGGACTAAGGGACAGCTCTGGGGTTACTACTCAGAGGTCACAGAGGGGCAGGGCTTTGTTCGATAATAAACTCAAGTCAACAACTACAGTGGATGGAGCCAGATGCCGGCTGAACTTCCACCAGGGAAGCTGAGGAGGGAGACTTGTTATACAGTGGGTGGAGCTGGGTGGAGTGATGCTAATTCTGAGATGTCGCTCTCTGAGTTGTGGCCACTCACCCTGTGCAGGTATCTCATGCAGCTTTCTTCCTCGTAATATTCCTTCAGGGAGTTGTAGCCGTGAAACTTCCTGGAACACACACACACAAGAAAAAGAAAAAACAACACTTGGAATAAGACTGGAATGCTGAGTTGATATATTACTGTGCAGGTTCCCACACTAACACTTCATATCAGAGAATATACACAGGTACCAGAGTTAGGGGTTAAGAACACCCGGCTATGGCATCTGGGTTCAAATTCTGGTTCTGTCACTTACTAGGTAAGCTTACACAAAGGGCTTAACCTCTCTGAGCTTCTCTTCTGTAAGTGAAAGTCGCTTAGTCATGTCTGACTCTCTTTGACCTCATGGACTGTATAGCCCATGGAATTCTCTAGGCCAGAATACTGAAGTGGGTAGCCTTTCCCTTCTCCAGGGGCTCTTCCCAACCCAGGGATCGAACCCAGGTCTCCTGCATTGTAGGTGGATTCTTTACCAGCTGAGCCACAAGGGAAGCCCTCTCCTCTGTAAAATGGAGCTAAAGAGAGCAGCTTCTTCCTAAACACTCTCTTTTGGACTTAGAAGATGAATGAAATTTATGTAATATTTTTTTCCCTCATTAGTATGGTGTCTGAAAAGTGAAAGTGTTAGTTCCTTAGACATGTCCAACTTCTTTGCGACCCCAAGGACTATAGCCTGCTAGGCTCCTCTGTCCATGGGATTCTCTAGGCAAGAATACTGAAGTGGGTAGCCATTCTCTTCTCCAAGAGATCTTACCAATTGAGGGATTAAACCCTGGTCTCCTGCATTGCAGGCATACTCTTTACTGTCTGGGCCACAACGGAAGCCCCAGGACAGTGTCTGCACCACAGTAAAGCTGCATGCCCTGTGGTAGGTGAGCGTCGTGGTAGGTGAGCGTGGGTATAATTCATTCTTGCCTGTTGAACATACCAGCAATTTCCATTTCCTCTGAGTAACTGGGCATATTCACGGGCATATTTCAAAGTTACTTGGTATAAGAAGGCTACTAAAACCTCATAAGGAAGGTAAGTACAGATCCCATGCCCTCAGGTTAATATCTGTCTATTTGGATGAACTTGAGGCCACATCTGAAGGTATCAAATAATCATTAAACAAAAAGGATGATGCTTTTAGAAGAGATTGATGAGGTCAGAGATCAGCTTTACCTTTCCAGGTGAGGCTAACCTCAATCAGAAACCACTGGTGCCAGAAAAGAGGACACTGTCAAAGGGGTGACCTCAGGTGCCTGGAGAGGGTGGGGCAGGAAAGGGTCCCTGAGCGAAGTGGGCGAGGTTTGGTTTTACACTCAGAGAGAAGTGTCTTCGTGCCCCTAAAGGAAGAGGCTCTGTCCATTTTTCTTGCAACACCCAGCTCTCTTGGTTTACTTTTGGTTTTTCTACTTTGGATAGAGACGTGGGCAGGTACAAGTACAGGAAATATTTCCTTCTCCTTTACTCCATTGCCACATGCAGTTTGTGTGACATCTGATCTCCATGCCAGAGATGAGGACTATGGACAACTAGGGCGCACACACCCCAGCTCCCCTGTTCACGCTCAGCCGGGCAAGGCAGGAATGCAGAATGAGTGCTCAGAGCACCTTCCTGTTTTTTAAGAGACATTAGAAATTTGGATTTCTCTGTGAAATCTTCAGGGTTTTTAAAAAAACTTTTTGGCCATGCTGCACGGCATGTGGGATCTTAGTTCCCCGAACAGGAATTGAACCCGAGGTGGCCCCTGCAGTGGAAACCAGAATATTAACCACTGGACCATCAGTGAAGTCTTGAAATCTTCAGTTTTTAAATGGTGGGCATTAAAAACAAACGAACAAACCCTTAATACCAAAGTGTGCAGAGGAAAGCCCTGGTGCCGGGCAGTGCTGGCCCGCCACCTCCCGCCTGGCACCCCACCCCGGGCCGTGGGCACACCTCATCACGTTGTCGTCAATCTGCATCAGAGATGTGGCTGTGTAGAGGCGGCTCAAGTCTGTGTCCTCCAGGCTCTGGGGTTTCTTCACATGGTCTCCAAAAAGAGCTTGCCTAGAAGGGGATGGAAAGCAAAAGGAATGAGAAGTAGATGTTAAATCAGCACACTGTACAATGAAATAGCTTACTGTTTTGTCACTTATACATCTGTAAAGCTGAAAAAAAAAAAAAGCTTTTTAAAGCACATGATAAACAACCACGGCTGAGCCTGCTTCCTGGCCCAGAGGTACGCCAGGAGAGAGTCTGTGACAAAGCAGATGTGGATAACTTAGAAATAAATCCCTTCAGCCGTTGGAATGTCCCAGAGCATGAGCTTGTTGACTTTTGAAGACCCGGAGAGCGATGGATATCAAGACCTTATTTTCCTTGTGAGGGGCAGCTAGACAAACTAAGGACTAGGCTTCAGCCTAGATGACTATTTCAAAATTGGCCCTGCAGAGAGATCTCAGGATGGGCTGTGTGGCCTGGGGTAGGCTGTCAGCCAACCAAAGGCAGGGGTGGGGGCGCTTACTCTAAAGTTGGGGGGCCCCCAACTTTACACTGGTATTGCCACTGCTCTCTTCGGCAGAACCTCTTTCCCTTTGTGAGCTCTTCGTGCCACTTCACAAGGAAGATAATGATTAACCCATTCAGCACTTGGGCAAATCAACCACTTTCCAATATGTTAGCTAAGTGGCTAAGACTCCATGCTCCCAGTGGCAGGGGCCCAGATTCGATCCCAGGTCAGGGAATTAGATCCCACAGGCCAAAATGAGAAGATCCTGCATGCCACAACTAAAACCCAGTGCAGCCAAATAAGTAAACAAAAATAAACATTAAAAAATTTTCCCCATCAAACATTCATCTCACAGTTTATTTTTTATATAAAAAGCTAACGTATACTCCAAAGTGGAGGACAGGGGAGCCTGGCGTGCTGCAGTCCATGAGGTGCAGAGAGTATGACATGACTTAGCGACTGAACAACAACAACATATCGGAAGACTAATCATTTCTAGTTAAGAAAATGATCCATCTAGAGAGGGTGAGCGTAAAGCCAGAGGTCATAGTGAATACATTTAGATGTCCATTGCCAGCGAAAGCTGTCACTCACACAGCTCAAGGAAGACTGACGGAGTTTGTTTTGAGGTTTGGCCCCACAGTGGGAAAAATTCATTATAGAAACTAAATGTTCTGGTAGCCAGTCACCACCTCTTCCAAAGGAAAGGAACCAACTTCTTAAAAAAAAAAAAAAAATTTTTTTTTTTTTCAAAAGAGAATTAGGAAGATCATATACTTAAAGGATAGAATTCCCAATTTAAAGTGTGTCCCGATAAAACTAGAAAAAAATTTTAAGAAAGGAAAGATGATGCTGGTGGGGAAAACAAAAAATTCTAATGAAGAGTCCTGAAAATTTCGAGATGTTTGACTTTCTGTGGTAAGTTTAAAAAAAAACATTTAAATACACTGAGAGCACATTCAAAGGACTCTCCCAATTTGTTAAGAATTACACGATGGCCTTTCTGGACTCATTAATTAACGGCAAGACTGAGCCCAGCAGCAAAACAAACGTTCCCTGGGAGGAGCTCACTGTCCACCCCAGAGGTGTGGAAAGCCAGACAGAGGCCTGGACTTGGGGTCTGATGGGCTGCTTTCACCCCTTGCGTATCTTCAGCAAACCCCTGGATCCATCCAAACCTCAGCTGAGCCACACCCGACTCGGAGCCCGGCACACAACTTTTGCTCACACACCACGAGCTGAGCGGAAGGCCAGCCTGGGGCACGTTCGTCTCCAAAGGTCTCCACCCGCCCAGCACCACAGCCTGGGGACGCACCCGGCTGCCTGGCTGCCCAGGGGCCTGTGAGCACCACGCCAGCCCAGACGCCATAGGAACCCCACCCACAGGAAGCCCAGTGGGGTGCCTGGCTGGCTGGACAGTACAACATTTTCTTTTAACTGCTGAGAAAAAGAGAATAAGAAACTGATCATTCAGACCAGATTGCTTTTCCTAGGATGGCCTCAGAACCCCGCTTTGGGTACCTCTTTGAGTGCCCATTTGTGTACCAGGCTCTGAGTGAATCAAAACATGCCCGAGCCCTCCCGTGCTTTCCTGTTTGGTTCATGGATGCAGGATTCACACTCGGGGAGAAACAACAGAAAAACAACTAGTGGGAAGGAGCCAGCTTCACGGAGGTGGAGATCAAAGATGGACCTAAAAGGCGTGCGCTGGGTTTGGACAAGCAGAGGTGATGGGAAGAGGGTCGGGAGAGGCCAGGGGGCACGGGGGTCTCTGAGTGGCCCGCTCCAGCTGGAGGGGGAGGGAGGCATGTGGGGGAAGGGGGAGAACCCATTCGGCCAAGGACAGTCACAGTGATGAAATCATCACTAATATTCCTTGAGTGCTACTGCCAGCCAGGGGCTGCTCTCAGCACTTGTCAGGGGCTAACGCACCAAAGCACTCTGAGCATGAGATGGGCAGGCAGGGTGTGGAGAGTGTGGACACCATGCTTGGCGCCAGTGGTGGGATCCCCGTCCCACTGCTGCTTGATCAGAACCCCAAGAGCTAGCAGAGAACGATTCTGGGTTCCCCCAAGCACAAAAGCCTCCTAAAGAGAAACATTCCTCTACAGTGACAAGCCACCCTCAGGATGGCCCTCATTTTTTTGTTTAATAATTAACTTTGCTTTTTTAAAATTAAAAATTAAAAAAATTTGGGGGGCTGCATGTGGAATCTTAGTTCCCCGACCAGGGATTGAACTTGTGTCCCCAGCGTTGGAAGCTTGATGGCTTAACCACTGGACCATCAGAGAAGCCCCAGGATGGCCCTCATTTGGGAAAGAATGGTGTGGAAATGGTTTCTCTTCCTTCTTGAATTTTTTGAAAAATATGGAAGCAGTATAGCTTCCATGGTTAATTTGGGAGCTTGGGACAAATTTGTTTCTAACCAAATCACAAAGCAGTCAGCAGAGAATCTGCACCAACCCTGCCTTCTTCTTCTTCTTCTTTTTTATCCTAGAGAAAGAGGAATTTTGGAATTTAGTGAAATAAGCTCAGAAAGGCACTGACTTCCCTGGTGGTCCAGTAGCTAAGACTCCATGTTCCCAAAGCAGGGGCTCTGGGGTTCGATTCCCTGGTTAGGGAACTAGATCCCAAATGCTGCAACTAAAGATCCTGCAGGCTGCAACGAAGACCTGCTGCAGCCAAAAAAAAAAAAAAAACAAAGGTACTGTCTGTCTCCTGAGGGAGGGGAAGGTGCCTCACCGGTGCGAGAGAATGATCTTCTTCATGTTGTCGGCCATGAGGAAGTTGTAGAAGCGCCGGCACTGGTCCCACTGCATGAAGGTCTCCTGGGCCCTGGAAGAGCCACAAGGGAAGGGTGAGAAGCGGGGGTCCGTCCTGGAGTGGAGAGGCTGAGGCTGCGGGGGCAGGAGGCAGAGCTCCTGCCACTGGAGGGGGCTGGCTCCCTCGGCGGGAACCTGGGCTTGAACACGTGGTCCTCAGACTAAGGGCAGAGAGCCACCCGAGCACTAAGTGAGTGAACAATGCTCAATGAGAGGCCCCTGCCCGAAAGGTCTCTGGGGCCACGGGCTTTGCCGGCGACACTCCTGACCCCCTCTTCTGACTCTTAGGTCTTTGTCACAGGACCTGCTTCGATTGTCATTTGAACGGTTTCTCTCCTTGGCTTTCTACCCTGCAAGCAAGTTTTTCTGGCTTAATAACAGGACCGTGCATAGGGACGGGGTGTGTGGAGAAGATAAGTGTGTGGCAAAACCTAAAAATGCTTCATTTTATCACTTTTGTGCGGAATATGTAAGAAATACAACAAACTAGATAAAACTAAAAAGAAGCAGACTCAGAATAAACTAGTGGTTATCAGTGGGGAGAGGGAAGGGGAATGGGCAATATGGGTGGAAGGGTTATTATGGGATTATACGAAATCATGTGTGTGAAACTTTTAAAATCTTTACTGAGTATAGTTTCTTTACAATGCTGTGTTAGTTTATGCAGTACAACAAGGTGAATCAGCTGTATGTACATATATACACACACTTTTTTAGATTTCCTTCACATTTAGGTCACCACAAGAGCATCGAGTAGAGTTTCCTGTGCTGTTAGAGTAGGGTCTCATTAGTTACCTGTTTTATGCATAGTAGTGTATATGTGTCAATTCCAATCTCCCAATTCCTCCCATTGCCCCTTCCTCTTTTGGTGTCTATAAGTTTGGTTCTCTACATCTGTATCTCTATTTCTACGAATAGGTGATATTCTACGATATTTGTTTTTCTCTTTCTGACTTACTTCAGTCTGTATGACAGTCTCTAGGTCCATCCACATCTCTGCAAATGGCACTTGAAACTTTTTAAATTATAAAGCACTGCTGCTGCTGCTGCTGTCACTTCAGTTGTGTCCGACTCTGTGGGACCCCATAGACGGCAGCCCACCAGGCTCCTCCATCCCTGGGATTCTCCGGGCAAGAATACTGGAGTGGGTTGTCATTTCCTTCTCCAATGCATGCATGCATGCTAAGTCACTTCAGTTGTGTCCGACTCTGTGTGACCCTATGGACTGTAGCCCACCAGGCTCCTCTGTCCACAGCATTCTCCAGGCAAGAATACTGGAGTGGGTTTCCATTTCCTTCACCAGGGGGGTCGCTAGACATGTAATATCCCCACTTCCAGATCAGGAGACCAGGGACTCAGAGAGGTCCCACCACAGAGGTCAGGTATGGCTGAGTGTGACCCAGGCTGGCGTGGCTCAAGCGTCCCTGCTCGGATCACCACCCTGTGCGGCGGGAGGAGACCGCAGGGCCAGCCTCCTCTGCTCACCTCTGCGGCCAGATTTCCCTGCCCACATGTCAGGTGAACAAATACCAGGGTGGTGACTCCCAGGCTGCCATTCAGCCCTCTCCACTCTTTGCTTTCTTCCCTTGGGTGTGAACCCAAACACAGCTGCCATGGCATCCTTGCTGACCTCCATTCTGCAGATTTCTGAGTCTCAAGGCCTGATTCCACCCTGGGAATGAATCTGGGTATCACTATGCCCACAATGGTCTCATTTCCCAGATGGCCAGAGAGAGGACTCCTGAGAGAAAGGGTGGTTCATAGGTATTAAAAAAACAAAAACAAAAAACAAGGATCAGGTAGATGTATGGCAGAAGACAACACAATGTCGTAAAGCAATTGTCCTCCAATTAAAAATGAATAAATTTAAATAATGAAAGCAAAAATATTGGCAGTGGCATGATCAAAACAATTTACAAAAGCTTTGATGAAAATGAAAAATATAATCAAAGAAATACAAATAAAACATTTTCAAATATATATACACACACACACACACACACACACATATATATATATGTATATATATATAAACCCAGGGAGTTATAAAAGTTATTTCCCAAAAGCTGTCACACTTCAGTTCTGGCATAGCAAACATTTCCCATAACATCACAGTTAAAAAATAAGAGCTAGTGGGAAGTTAAAAGGGAAAGAGTTGGTGGGTTTAACGGCCTGTGACATGCTCATAAAACACAGGCTAAAGTGTACGGTGAAGACTAACATTGCTTTCAAAAGTCAAAAGGTCATTCCATAAATCCATGGGGGGCTGGAGGTGGCTCCTCAAACACTTCATGAGTAGAAAGGATGGGCCAGATCACCTTAGGCAGGACCCCAGCTAAGGCAGGGCTGTGGGCACCTGCTTCTTGGTCTGTGAGGGTGTCACAGAAGGGTGTCACCCAGTCTGTGAATTGCACCCTGCTGCCAGGGTGGGTCCCTCTTCTCTGACGTTGGACCCAAACAGCCCCTTCCTCAGAAAGTCAATAGTCTAGAAATGAAGAAGTAGTTTTGCCCTCATCCATTTCTCCCTTTGCTGACCTTCCAACTGCTTTTGTTAGTATTACCTTCATATTAGAGGGACAACAGACGTAGGGAAGGGAGGGGGCTCTGATCATAAACCTGGGCTATGAGAAGACGCTTCAGTTCTGTGGGTTTCTTAGTTGAATAACCCCAGAGGTTCAGTTCAGTTCAGTTCAGTTCAGTCACTCAGTTGTGTCCAACTCTTTGCAACTCCCTGTACTACAGCACGCCAGGCTTCCCTGTCCGTAACTAACTCCTGGTGCTTGCTCAAACTCATGTCCATCGAGTTGGTGATGCCACCCAACCATCTCATCCCAACCCAAGAAACCACTCACTGAAAGGCTCTGGGGACTCACGGGGGCCTGGGGCTCAAGGAGGGACGGGGATAAGGACGCTGGGACCAACGCTTCACTCAGTCAACACTGGCCAACAGTGATTCTTGTATCTTTGGTTTATCATTCAATATATTTAAGGGATGTCTTTTATCACCTTTGAGTATAAAATTAAGGGACTGAACTTAATTTTATATTAGTTTAGTAAAGCATAATCGAGATCAATGTATTACTAAAAAAAAACCCATTCATTTCATCTCTTTAAAAAAAGACCTTCTTCAATACCAGCACCAACAACAAACTGAGAAGAAATAAAAGAGAGGGGAACCTATAGACTAAAAGAAATTGAAAAGACAAATCAATAGATGCCGTGCGTGGACATAATGGGAATTCTGATTCAAAGAAACTGTTAAAAAACTTCTGTGAGACAATCAAGGAAATCTGAACACTGACTACAGACAGGATGATATTAATATTCAGAGTTAATAATCTTTTGGTGTGATGATGATATTGTGATTATGTTTAAGAAAACATTCTTAAAGAGAAAAACAAATATTGTACACTAATGCATATATATGGAATCTAGAAAAATGGTGCTGATGAACCTATTTGCAAGACAGAAACAAGAGACGCAGACATAGGAATCAGATTTGTGGACCCAGCAGGCAAGAAGAGGGGTGGGACGAATTGAGAGAGTAGCACTGAAACATACATTATCATGTGTAAAACGGATAGCTAGTGGGAAGCTGCCAGGGAGCTCAATCCGGTGCTCTGTGACAACCTAGAGGGGCGGTAGGAGGGAGGTTCAAGAGGGAAGGGACGTTGGTACACTTGTGACTGACTCAGGTTTAGTTGTATGGCAGAAACCAACACAATCTTGTGCCGGGAGCCACCACGGGAGATCCCACCCATGACAAAGGCCATGCGGAGAGAGCCTGACAGGCAAAGGCGGGTCAGGCCTCAAGGGACCCCCTGAATCTGCTCGAGCATCCACCCCAAAACCAGAATCTGTCTGTCTTACTATTTTGTGCCTTTCACCAACTCTTCTGACATTAACAGGGGGCTATCCCCGACCACCTTTCTCTGGAAAAAATCAACCTAGGGCTTTAGTTAATGGGCATGATAGGAGTGTTTCAATTCAAACCCCTCTGATGGCTTTCTAGCTTGCCTGACAGGTTTATCCAAAATCTTGCAATTAACACACATGATTGTTCATAACTCCCCAACCTTGAAAGGCACGGGAAGCCAAAACATTCTGAAAGTCCTAATGAGCATAGAGTCCTTTAAGGGATGAAAAATTACTAGAATAGATAGTACTGGTAAAGGGCTTCATTATTGGGCCAATGCTTGCTGCCAAGTGCCCATATCCCTTATCCATTGTGCACTTGGGAGTGCATTAGTTAACATAGTTGGAATGTAAGAAAAACAAGTAGCAGCCTTGGAATTAGCCACATCAGACCTTTGAGCTAATTGGTTCTTTCTTTGTTGTGACCCACTGCACCTTTGCTCCGTGAGAATGTAACTCTGTTTAGTACTTTCTGAGGCTGGGAGAAATAAAGAAGAAACACTTTAAGGGAAAATAAGTTTTCTGGTTGAGCAGCCTTTATCAAAAAAGGGTCATAAAATGTCCACAGGCCTCCAAGGCCAGAAGATAATGTACACAACATTGTTTATGGGAAAGGTATGCAGAAAAATCCTGGTTTTGATAAAGACAAAACAGATGTAATGTTTGGGCTGACTCTGAATGACTTTGCATCTTTCATTTCCTTCTATGTACAAGTCAAGCTATAAAAGTTCCTTTTGAAAATAAAGTTACGGGCCTCACTCACCGAAGCTTGGTCTCCCTGTGTTGTTATTTTTTTCCTTTTCCCTCCTTTTCTCTCTCTGTTCTTCTTTCAGGATGACTCCTTGGAACACAGGAGCTTTATTGGCTTTCTGTGTTAATCAAGGAAGGTCAAGCCTTTGTTCTCTTTGCTTTGCTATCCTTTCGCCTATGCCATCATCCTGAGGGTACCCCTGGATCCTGCTGGGGCTGGACCCCGGCAACCTTGTAAAGCAATTACACTCTAATTAAAAATAAAAAGTTCTTAGAGTCTTTTTAGTGCTACCAAATGAAATATTTACAAATGATATGACATAACGTCTGGGATTTGCTTCAAAATAATCCATCTTATAGGGGAGTGATGTGTGAATGAGGTGCAGAGGAAATAAGAGTAGCCAAAAATTAAGCACGTTTGAAGCTGGTAGTGGATATACAGGGGTCCAATACCCCATTGCTTTTATTTTGTATGTATCTAAAATTTTCCATAATAATGAAGAAGGAGAAAGAGAAGAAGACAGAAAATAGAAAATCTTCTGGATTGTGACCTCCTGAAAATTATCTACCCTGAGGAGGAGAGCTGAAGATTAAAGTCAGTTTTAACCATTAACCATGAAACTCATCAACTATATCTTAGGGTTGAGAAAAGATCAGCAGTGGTCTGGAACCACTGTACACACAGCCCAACAAGAACCTCACTGGGAACTGCAGCTCCCACTGAAGCCAAGCTCCAATTTATATGCCATGTTTCTGCAGTGAGAGAAGGGAGGAGGCAGAACCAGGCTCCAGGGAATGGGGCTGGTGATGGGATGGTCTAACAAGATGTCCAGGCCTCCCGGGGGGCATGAGTTAGCACAGAGACTTGGAACTATGGCCCATCTGACCCCACTGGGTGGTTCACCAAACTCTGTGGAAGCCACTTCACCTCTCCAAGCCTCAGTGTCCTTATCTGTCAAATTAGGAGGTTGAATTAGAGAAGCAATGTTCACACCAAGACTGTTCTATGGGTGAGGTATGTTCCATCTCAGGCCTGACAGAGGTCGCCCTGGGAGCCTTGGTGGTGTTTTCATTGCTTCTGCTAGCAGGTGAAATTCGGCAGACAGGGGTGCATGTAGTGAGTGGAGAGCTGGCCAACCGGTGATGTTAAGAATGGGTCTGAATTCTGGCCTCAGCTGAAGAGGTCTGGGGGATGGGCAGGCTCCAGGGCATACATCTCATGAGGATAAATAGAATGTCAGCCTGGGAAGCAGATGGCTCAGGTAAGAAGTGCTTTACCCATCCATATATCTACCTATCTCAACCAATAAAGTTCTTTCAAGATGCCCCAATTTCTAATCAGGGGTTTCCCAGGTGGCTCAGTGGTAAAGAATCTGCCTGCCAATGCAGGAGACATAAGAGACGTGGGTTCGATCCAGGGGTCAGGAATATCCCCTGGAGAAGGAAATGGCAACCTAATCCAGTATCCTTGCCTGGAAAATCCCATGGACAGAGGAACTTGGCGGGCTACAGTCCATGGAGTCGCAAAGAGTCGGACATGACTGAATGACAGAGCACGCAGCATGTCTTCTTAACACCATTAAATGATTAATTAAACTCGAGATTTAGGCTGAGTCTGAACACACACATTTCCAGGGCTAGTTGGCAGCTGTTTGTGCTGAGGGAACGAGTTAAGTCTGCTGGATACAGTGTAGTCTGGGGACATCTGTCACCCTCCTTTGCTGGTTCAGCACTTCATCAAGCGTGAGCTAGTTTAGCAGCAGCTAGACTCTGCTAACTACAGCAAGCGGGGGCTGGCTTCTGAGCCTAGAACTGGCTGTGGCTAGTGGGGAGGTGCGTTACGGGATGAGAAGCCAGAGGGAGAGGACGGATCACTGACCAGCGGTTCTGGAGACTCAACTAGGGGAGGGATTTACCAGAAGCATGAACTCCTGTGTGGCCCCTGCAGCGGCAGATGGGCCCTCCCCGCTTCACCTCCGTGTAAAGGAAGCATGGCTGCCATCATTCCAGTGCGGAAAAGGCTCACTGCCCTCAAGCCTCGGCAGGAAAAAAAAGGTTACACTGGTTGAAAGTAAGGCACTGTCTCCTGGCGAGTAGATCTCATTGAAACGTTGAGGGGACCTGAGCCGTGAGCGGCCCCAGCACACATAAGACGACCGTGTCTCTGATCTGCCTCCAGTTTTCCTGTGCGTAGGGTGTAGGATCTTAGCCTGGATCTCTTTGCTCCAGAGGATAAAGTTGCCTGTTTCTCTTCTATTTGCAGACAACTGATGTGACAATGATTATGAATATAAAGATCTCTGAGGCCTCAAAGAGAAGTGGTGTGGACCACGTCTGCAAAGTGCATAGAGCACCTCACAGATGTTGGTTAGCTTCCTAGCTTAAACCCATACCTGGGATCCTCAATTGTGCGAGTCATGGGCTTGGCCAACAGCAGATGGCGCTGTTGCAGCAAAATGAAACAAGGCTGTTAATTGACGATTCTGCGCGTTAAAAAACAGGGAAAACAAACTTGTCCTACATTCTCCTTCCTGTCAAACCCAGTGCTCTCTGAACACGAAGTCAGTGTTCTAGTCACTTGACAGCGCTTGGTTTAGGAAGGGACTCTGATTTTTACAGACACTAGAAGCCTGGCCAAAAAACTGGACCGCTAATCAGACAAGAGTTGATTTACCCGGGATCCTGGGGCGTGCCCTCTGCTCTTTGCTCTAAGATCCCAGGTACTGGCAAGGATGGGGCTTTGGGTAACTCTGGTTACATCATGGCTGAGAATCAGGAGTTGAGTATTTCTAGCCAAGTCAACACAAAGGAACGTGTTCTGATTCAAACCAGAGTGTAGAGGGGAATTGAAGGGGAGGATTCCCAACAGGAGAATGAGGAGAATAACCTAGCCTGCAACACTAGAGCTGGAGAGACCCTTGAGGTCCCTGGGCCCAGTGACTGCTAAACATGGCTAACACCTCAGGAGTCACCTGTGAAATGCGTCCAAAAGCAGATTCCTGGCCCCATGCCCCAGACTCACGAATCAGGATCTCCGGGGCTGGGGCCCGAGAAAATGAATTTATTTTTATCATGATCCTCCAAGTGATTCTTAACTAAGTGTGGCAGTCACTAGTTCTCTAGATTGGTCTTTGTGATGCTACGATCCACTGATGTAGCCCACTTCTCATTTGACAATGCATAATGATGATAATTGGTAGTTACTGACAACTTTCTACGTGCCTGGCACTGTTCCAAGTAGTTCATTCTCATGAACTCATTTGACCCTCACCATGGCGCCACAGGGTAGGTTCCAATTATTGTCACCCCCATACTGCAGGTGAGGACAACTGGGACCCAGGCTTCAGCCCTCGAACTCAGGAAAGGCTCCAGCAGGGAAGTATTTCCTGTCTATTTTGGGGTACATTTAAACTCCCCATTTTGGCCAAGCTTTAAGGCTTGGGCAGAGGCTGAATTCTGAGCCTGCATTTGCCCTTTGGATTTGTTGATTTCAAATTCCAGTAATAGATATTTTTAGAAATAACATAGCCCCTTATCCATTAGAAATGACAAAATAGGTTTAAACGACACCAAGACATACAGGTGAGGCAGAAAGTAAGGATTGTCTACAAGGACTGTGGTATTAGACTGGATCAATCAGGGCAGGGAGTTTGTTTTTTATTTTTTGTGTGTGTGATTTTAGATTTCTTCATTAACCATTTATAACACAAAAGACATTATCACAAGGAGTGAGTACAGGAAAAAATATGAATGCATTTAAAGAATCTGGAGAGATGTGTGTGTATATGAGTGTGTTTGTGTGTGAGTGTGTATGAGTGCGTATGTGTGTACGTGTATGGGTATGTATATATGAATGTGCATGTTTGTGAGTGTGTATGTGTATGGGTGTGTGTACATGAATGTGTATGTGTGTATGTGTATGGGGGTGTGTGTGTGTATGAGTGTGTATGTGTATGGGTGTATATGTGTGTGTGTATGTGTGTACGTGTATAGGTGTATATATATGAACGTGCATGTTTGTGAGTGTGTATGTGTATGGGTGTGTATGGGTGTGTGTGTGTATGTGTGAATGTGTGTGCGTGGTGACTCTGGAGTGGTCGAGGACAACACTGATCTGGGCAGGGAGGTCAGAGCAGACAAGTGTCCCCCTAGGACTCATCCTGCAGGTTTCTGTTGTCGGGGGGCTAGCGGGGAGGTAAACCTCTACCCAGAAGGTCGTCTCTTATGTGTGATCTTGGGATGCTGAGAGAGATGACTATTTGACGGTGAGGGCACAGATTAAACAGTTTCTACAGATCCCTTCAGATGCCATCCGAGACTCAACTCTTGGCAGGTAGGAGGGGTTGGGGTCATAAGGTGGTCCAGCTCTCAGACCCTGCTTTGCCAAGTCTCCTGTGTTTTCATAAACCCACAGTTCTACAAAACTCCTGGAGCATGAAGAATTTAAGTAATCTCAGAGACTCCAAAGGGAAACAGCAGCTATTAAAGGGGCGGGGCTTTGGCTTACTCCATTACAGATCTGACCCCCAAAATACAGCTGCATATCCCAGGTTGAAGGGGTCTGACAGGACCACTCCAGTATATGATGTGGAAGCAAAGCAAGGTAAAATCAAGACCCAGACACTTCTGCTTAGTCTGCCCTAGCATTTCCCCAGGTCTTCACGGGCCAGTGTCTGGTGTGCTGGGGACATCTCAATAAATGAAAGCTAACTGGAGGACCAGTGGCAGCAGGAAGTGGGAGCACGTGGCCAGGATCACTCACCTCAGTGCGCTGTAGCCCTGGCACACGCTGACGCAGCACAGAACCTTTTCTTGGTTGGCCTGGGTCTCCCCCAAGTATTTACACACGATGTTACCGCCCAAGCTGAAGCCCACAACCACCAGCTGGGTCAGGGGATATGTCTTCTTGATGTAGTTTACCATGGCTCCAAATTCCCAGGTGCAGCCTGTGGACAGAGAGGTAAGAGAACTTGGTCATTTCAGATGCAACAAAGTTTGGAGAAAATGTGAGCTGGGAGGGTTACTTAAGTGGGTGCCAAGGCATTAAGAGAGAGAGACAGACAGAAATGTAAGTATACAGCCCATCCTCTGTATTTGTGGGTTCTACACCTGCAGATTCAACCAAACACAGATCGAAAATATTTGGGAAAAAAATTCCAGAGTTCTAAAAATCAAAACTTAAACTGGCCGTACATAAGCAACTATTTACATAGCATTTACATGGTATTATCAGGTATTATAAGTAACCTAGAAATGTTTTAAAGCAGGGGTCCCCAACCTCTGGGACCGAATGCCTGATGATCTGAGGTGGAGCTGATGTAATAATAACAGAAATAAAGTGCATAATAAATGTAAAGCGCTTGAATCATCCCCAAACCATCCCCCACCTTGGTCCATGGAAAAACTGTCTTCCACGAAACCGGTCCCTGGTGACAAAAAGGTTGGGAACCACTATTTTAAAGTACACAGGAGGATGTGCCTAGGTTTTATGGAAATACTATGCCATTTTATATAAGGAGCTTGAGCATCCGTGGATTTTGGTGTCCAAGAGGGTCCCGGAACCAGTTCCCTGAGGATGCTGAGGGATGGCAGGTATTTCGGTGTGTGTGTAGAGAGAGAAGCCAGACTTCTCTTTGGCTACCTGCAGAGAAGACTGAGTGCCAAAAATTGATGTTTCTGAACTGTGGTGCTGGAGGAGACTCTTGAGAGTCCCTTGGACAACAAGGAGATCAAACCAGTCAATCCTAGAGGAAATCAGCCCTAAATATTCATTGGAAGGACTGATGCTGAAGCTGAAGCTCTAACACTTTGCATACCTGATGCAAAGAGCTGACTCATTGGAAAAGACCCTGATGCTGGGAAAGATGGAGAGCAAGAGGAGAAGGGGGCAACAGAGGATGAGATGGTTGGATGGCATCATAGACTCAATGGACACGAGTTTGAGCAAGCTCCAGGAAGATAGTAAAGGACAGGGAAGCCTGGTGTGCTGCAGTTCATGGGGCCGCAAAGAGTCGAACATGACTTAGCAACTGACCAACAAGAGAAGCTCCCAGAGGCCCCTCAGTGTGAGGAAACACAGCATAAGTAGCGCCCATGAGGGAAGGGGCCATTTACCAAACGCGTGTGCCTTCCTCCTTCAGAGGCGGGAGCTGAGAAGCCCCTCCCATACTCACTGAAATCAAAACATATATTCAAGGTGTGCCTGAGCACCTCGGTTCGCAGACAGAGGAAAACAAAAACAAGAGCAATACTCTTAGGGATCAGCATCTTAGGCTACAAAACAAGATGCTATACCCACGTGTACAGTGATTCATGGTGTTAAGAAAAGTACCAAGTGGATGTTGTTTACAGGATCGCCTTGCCAGCGGGGAGAAGGAAAGACAAACTTCAGTCCAGAGGGATGGCCAACATGTTCTGTGGGATTAAGGTAAAATGTTCTTGGTGACGTAGAGACAGGTGTCAAGGGAGGCAGACCCATTCAGAAACACAGAGGAGACTTCTGAATGGAGAGGGCACTTGGGCCCAGTGTGCCCGGGAGGGATGATACCAGCTGGTGGCCCCTTGAGAAGCTGGTGAAGTCAGGACTAAGTAAGATGATATAGGTAAAGGGCTTAGACAGGGTATTGTGTTAGTTCTTTTTTCTTTTTAAAATATCATTTAAGGACACCCATGTTCATGACAGCTTTATTCACAACAGCCAAAAGGTGGAAGCAACAAAAGTGTCCATCAACAGATGAATGAATAAACCAGATATTGACATGTATTTGGTGGAATATTATTCAGTCTTAAAAAGTAAGGAAATCATGACACATGTTGTGACAAAGACAAACCTTGAGGACATTATGCTAAATGAAATACTGTTGTTTAGTCGCTCAGTTGTGTCCGACTGTTTTATGACCCTATAGATTGTAGCCTGGCAGGCTTCTCTGTCCATGGCATTTCCCAGGCAAGAATACTGGAGTGGGTTGCCATTTCCTTCTCCAGGGGATCTTCCTGGCCCAGGGATCAAACCTAAGTCTCCTGCATCAGCAGGCGGATTCTGAGGAGCAGTTACAGCTAATTGTGTAGGTGCTTTAGGAGCTGCAAGTTAATTCAATCCAAGCACTTCTGATGTGGATAAAAGGCCAGGCCTGTGTAACCCTGGACAAGCTGCTGGGTGCTTGTGTGGGGCTGCTGTCTCTCCCAGGCAAGGGAAAGGCGAAGACATGGTGTCTGCCTGCCTCCAGGATCAGCGTTTGGGTAGATGCTGGGTCCTCCCAAGATCTCCACCCGATGTCAGTTACCAAACACCCTCAGTTCCTCAGTGTCTGGGAACCCCCTCCTGGGTGCGTTTACTGGGCTGGCCGGAAAGTTCGTTTGGGTTTTTCCGTAACAGCTTATAGAAAAACTTGATCGAACTTTTCGGCTAACCTGATATTAAGAGCTACGCAATCTGTTTTTTAATACTAGGAATTAATTTAATGCGGTTCTACATATTTAATCCTTAAGGGATTAGCACCAGAAACAAGATTGAGGTCTCTAATCTTGCCGCAATTTTAAGACACAATGAAATATGAGACAGTACTCTGGCCTTAGGACTTCCCTGTAGCTCAATTGTAAAGAATCTGCCTGCAATGCAGGAAACCCAGGTTTGATCTCTGGGTTAGGAAGATCCCCTGGAGGAGGGCATGGCCACCCACTTCAGAATTTTTGCCTGGAGAATCCCATGGACAGAGGATCCTGGCAGGCTACAGTCTGTGGGGTCACAGAGTCAGACACAACTGAGCGACTACCACTACCACTCCCACCCTGGCCTTAAAGAGACTGAGTACCACAGGCCCATCTTTGAAAGGCCAACTGTGGAGGACAGGGGAGACCCTTTTCTTATACCTCCCACCCCTAACCAGAGACAAGGCTAAGACAGTCTGAATGCTACTATTTCAAAGCCACATTCCCCCAAAATGGCACCGACATGACTCAGTGGGCTGGAATACAAGAACCAGAGACTTGGTGTTCTTTGTGGATGGAGACGCTGAGTCATCTGTGAGCTCCGTGCTAGGCACATAGTGGGTGTGCCACAATGAACTGGGCAGGGAGGAAGTCTGAATCATTTGGAATGAGACCACACAGTAACACCCAGTGTGACTGTACAGGGGATTGGGGGAAAGAACCTAAATAGCCTTCCCCCTAAATTTAACCCCGAGTATGATCTGATTAGCCAACAACATGGCTCCGCTGGCAGGCAGCTAGGAGCCTCGCAGTCCCCAGCATTTTCCTAGTGAAGGTGTGTGAGTCATTTCTTCGAGCTGTGGGCAAGCTACTGCCAAGCTGAGTCACCCGGGGAAGAAAACAGCTGTAGAAATAAAGCGAGAGCCCTTTTGGCCCACCATGTTAATTGGCCTTGTCTTTATCTCTGAAACAAAGATTTTTGCGCATGAGTACTCTTGGCTTTGTTTCCTTGGGTGCAGGGTGCTGAATACGGCCCTCTTCCAGCTGAAGGTTAAATATTTAGATCTCATCCTGAAAGTGCAAATGGGATGCCCCCGAACACATCCCAAACTCTGGCCCCTCCCTGGGAACTCTCTTGATGCTCGAGTCCTCTCAGCAGATGGTCTTGTCAGATGTTTTACTGAGATGCTTGACTTTCTGCAAATTCACTGCCTTCACTTCCTCATCCTCCGTCTCTCTTCACCCCCCTCCCACCCCATGGCATCCTCCTGCAATTATTATACACAATTGTTGCACAGGCAAAACAGCTCTGGTTATCATCTGGAATCATGAATACGATTGAGAACAGTCTGCAGCAATTAAAATGGTAGGTAGGAGAAACTTATGGAAAAGTAGAAGTTTTTTAAAACTATCTGCAGGCTTCTCTGGTGGTCCAGTGGTTAAGAGTTCGCCTGCCAATGCAGGGAACATGGGTTCAATCCCTGGTTCTGGAAAATCCCACATGCCCCAGGACAACTAAGCCCCTGTACCACAGTGAAGAGTAGCCCCTGCTCACTGCAACTAGAGAAAGACTGAGTGCACTAACAAAGACCTAGCACAGTCAAAAATGAATAGACAAATCAATAAAAATTTTAAAGTATAACAGGAAATCACAGATCTGCAAGTCTTTGTGGCAAGATGTATTGGATCACGGGTGATCTCTACAGCTTGCCGTATAGCAGGGTTTGCCTGAGAGAGACCTCAGAGTTTGTCTGTTATTCTGATGCAGTGATGAGGAAAGTTCTCTTTCACTCTCAAAAGTGACCTGGTTGGGATGCTAAATTATACGGTCACCCTAGGTACAGGGCCTCCCTCCCTTCTAAGATGGAAATACTGTACTCTAAGTAAGGCACAGCTTTTTGATCTTACATTGAGATTACAAAAGATAGTTTTAAATACACAAACAATTCCAGTATTAAACCCAAATGGACATTAATGAGCTCCCCCTCCAAGCAATAAAAAAGATGCTGTGATTTTAGGCACCTCTGCTCACCTTGATGCTAATGCAAGAAAGCCAAGTGTTTAGAAATAAGGGAAGAGCCCACTTCACTGTTAAAACTCACAGGAAAAGGCAATGTAAATAGTTTGAGACCATTTTCAACGCCAAAATATCCTAGGTTGGTGTTCGGTCATAAGTTCTTAGGAGGTTCATGATTCTAAAAGATTTGGTCACCTTATAGGGGCTAATGCCAGGTTATTATTTTGATTCTTTTCATATGATATAGAAAAGGCTGTTTTAAAAAAAAATCCCAATTTTTTTTTCTCTAATCAAGATCAAACTCACGGATCCTTTGTTGCTTGGCTGTTTCTGGTCATAACATTTCGAGGGTCAGTCTTAGAAATGGAGGTCAGAATAACCACAACTGGATTATTTTCGTTTTCAGTTTCCTTGGCTGGTAGACTTGACCCAGCTGTACTCTGCTCTGAATATGAACACTGGACTGTTGGGATACGGCCTTCTGCCCAAGACAGAAAGATGGAGCAGAATACTTTCTGAATTTACTGGTCCCTCGCAGTGTCGCTGACAAAATTACTTATATTCCAAACACTGTCCAGGTTAGAAAATTAGTTGAGTCAATAAAGAGCAAGCCCACATGTCCACGACTGCTGTGTTCCAATTAAAGACTAGGCTCTGTATGATAAATACACTTCAAAAAATATTCACGACTTCTAGGTGTTCCTTGATTTTCACGTGTTATTCATTGATCTTATTCAGATGACAGGGTTATGGACCCAGTCTGATCCAGGAAAGAATCCTATTTAAATAAGAAATTAAAAAGATGGATAAATTTTACCCCTGTGGATTCTACTACTCATCCTAATGGCCTCACATTTTGTCTTTGGTCAGATCAGATAATGTCATTGAATTTAATTCTTCTAAAGGGAAATTCTGCTGGTTAAAAAAAAATCTATGAACTATTCTGAGGCAAGGGATGGTGAATTATTTTTAAAGAATGAAAATAAATTTTAGAAAGTTATGCTAAGTCACTTCAGCCGTGTCCGACTCTGTGCGACCCCACAGATGGCAGCCCAGTAGGCTCCCCTGTCCCTGGGATTCTCCAGGCAAGAATACTGGAGTGGGGTGCCATTTCCTTCTCCAGTGCATGAAAGTGAAAAGTGAAAGTGAAGTCGCTCAGTCATGTCCGACTCCTAGCGACCCCATGGACTGCAGCCTACCAGGCTCCTCCGTCCATGGGATTTTCCAGGCAAGAGTGCTGGAGTGGGGTGCCATTGCCTTCTCCGTTAGAAAGTTAAAATATAGCTAAATAAACATATACTACAATTGGGGCTTCCCAGGTGGAGTTAGCAATAAAGAACCCACCTACCAATGCAGGAGACACAGGAGACTCAGGCTCAATCCCTGAGGTGGGAAGATCCCCTGGGAAAGGAAATGGCAACCCACTCCAGTATTCTTGCCTGAGAATCCCATGGACAGAGGAGCCTGGCAGGCTATAGTCCATAGGGTCACAAAGAGCTGGAAATGACTGAAGCGGCTTACCAAGTGCGCACTGCATGTACTATAAAATATAAAACAAGCCAGTAACATGGAGGTGTGTGACCCCCACATGTACCACCACCCCCCCTCCGCCCCATCCTCAGCCCTGGCCCACCAGATCTGGCAAGGAGCCAATTCTGAAGTGCACGCCACTGGACAGCAAGCACTGCATCCTTCAAAATAACCACCGGGGTCTTGCCATCCCCACATGTAAAGAGTCAGAATTCAGACCAAATTCAAAACAGAAATTTATGCTCCGTAAGCACAGCTTCACAAATTGGCCCTTGTTCACAGGCAGTCAGCTGACCTAGAGGCGAGGCCTTTTAACGGTTCCAGTGAACTTCCACCTTTGCTCGTCTACGTGGGCTCACAGAACACACATAGAGTGAAGATGGAAAAAGGCAGTAACATGGCCATGCAGTGGTATTTGCTGGACCCCACGCTGTGTGCCTTCACATTACTGCTGACCTCCCCAGCTGGGGAATGCAGACTCCCATCTGCTGGACTCTGAAACACTGCCTTCTTCCGCAGGCCTCTCCTGAGCATCTCTCTCTGAGTGATCCACTAGGTGCAGGAGATGAACACAGTATGAAAATTAAACACGGAAATCTGGCTCCTGTCCTGAAAAAAGATGCGGTTTGGTACATGTTCTTTTTGGAAAAGCCCAGCCAGCAAGTGCAGCCTGACTGGGACTGTCTCCCAACCTCTTCCCCCGACGCTGAGCTGTTCCTCACTAGACGGGTGCTTCAGGAAAGCAGGGGGCTTAGGCTACCACCTGTATTCTCACCTTGGGGTCTGGCCTCATGAATGTCTGTAGGATGTGAGATTAAAAAAAAAAAAATGGAGCCCAAACCCACCGGGCCTATTTCTGTGACTCTGAGAAGCTGTCGCTGTTCTTTTGCTTTATATCTGATATATATCCGACTGGGAACTATTTCCTTCCTCCTTAGAAATATCGACAGGATGTAGTTCCTTACACAGAAAGGCTGTGTGGGGACTTCCCTGGTGGTCCAGTGGTCCAGTGATTAAGAATCCGCCTTCCAATGCAGGGAACACAGGTTCGATCCCTGGTCGGGGAACTTAGATCCCACACGCCATGGAGCAACTGAGCCCTCTCGCTCAGGAATCTGAGCGCCACAACTAGAGAGAAGCCTGTGGGCTGCAAGGAAGAGCCCACATGCTACAACTAAGACCTGATGCAGCCAAAAATGAAATAAATGAACAAAAAAAAAAATTTTTTTTTTAAAAAGCCTGTTTAGCTTGTTGTTCAAAATCATGAACTCCAAGGGACTTCCCTGGCCATCCTGTAGTTAAGACTTTGTCTTTCAATGTTCAGTGCAGGGGGTGCAGTTTCCTGGTTGAGGAGCTAAGATCCCACGTGCCTTGTGGCGAAAAAATCAAAACATAAAACAGAAGCAATGTTGTAACAAACAAACAAAAAATATTAAAAAAAAAAAAAAAAAACCCAAATACATAATGAAGCATAAAGCTTAAAAAAAAAAAAAAAAAAAAAAGGCATGGACTCCAGGACTAGACTGCTTGAGTGGGAAACTTGGGTGGCCCATTCATCAGTTTTGTGATCTGGAGCAAGTTACTCAACTTTTTTTTAAAATTTTTATTGGAGTATTACTGATTTACCATGTTGTGTTAGTTTCTGCTATACAGCAAGGTGAATGAGTTATACATATACACATATATCCACTCCTTTTTAGATTCTGTTCCCATATAGGTCATTACAGAGTACTGAGTAGAGTTCCCTGTCTCCTGAATTGCAGGCAGATTCTTTACCGTCTGAGCCACCTGGGAAGCCCCTTACTCTATCTAATAAGCAGTATCTCAAATAGGAAATGAACACCGTGACAGAGGTGGCACTGAGCTGGGGTTAAGAACCACACAGTTTGAAGGCGGGTCCTGCCACGTTCTGCTTGTATGACCCCAGGCAAGGTACTTAACCTCCTTTAGCCTGGCAAGTGGGGAAACTAATGCCAACCTCCGAGGCATCAGGAGGATGAAGGGAAGTAACACCCGTGGATGCTCAGCGCGTGCCTGGCACTGTCAATGCGAGATAAATGGTAACTGCTTCGTGTGGGATTTTCCTTTAATGAATTTATGTTTCAAAGGCAGCAGGAAGGATTCCTGTGATTCTAAGTCACAAGAACATACGGATATCCATTTAGGAAATTCTGTTCAAGAGAGATCTAGGGCCAACAATTTCTAATCACATCAGCAAGGATGCCCAATAACAACGGACTAGTGCTTATGTGGTTTAGAACAAAGCTGGTAGGTAAGCAGGAAAAGGCTTTTTGCAGTTTTCTCAGAGAGATCTGAGGTGGGTGGGACACAGGAAACAAAGAAGAAGGGCTTCTTGTTAATGTCCTCTTTAGTTTGCCTCTGGTTGAACTCAATTTCGAAAGGCCAGAAGGGGATCTCCGTGACAGGAAGGCCTGCTATCTGCTCCAGAGTGACACGGTTTGCACAAGGGCAGGTCACACAACCACAAGACACACCTGTTTGAGACGTGCCCGTCTGCACGCCACCTTCCGTCCAGAAAAACCGTCATTTCACATTCCTCCCCTCAGCCCTCACTCAGGCAATACGGACCTAGTGAGCACTTTCTAGGGGCCAAGCAGAGACACCGGGGAGCCACAGCAGGAGAACAAAGACCTCTGGTGCTTGTGGAGGGGGACTGGGGAGGAGAGACAGGAAACAAACAGGTAGACAAGTACACGGTCTCACCAAATCACAAGTGTCTTGGCGGACGTAAAGAGGGGGATTAGATGAGAATGGGGTCGAGGGCAGTCTCGGAAGGGCTCTCCAGGAAGGTGCCATCTTGGTGGAGGCCTGAATGACAAGGAGTAACCCAGTGAGAGCTAGGCCTTCCGCACAGGACGTGGGCAGCCTGAGGCCAGCGGGGCCCTCGGGCCAGTGCCCGGTGCCCGCATATGTTCTGCATGGGCTGTGGCACGTCTCAGATCAGGCGCCTCCTTCCCGTCACATCCAGTCACCCCACATGGAGGAGGCTGACGTGAGTGGAAGCCAAATACCAGTGGAGGGAAGGAGATTTCAAAGAGGTTTAAGGAACCTTTCAGCCAGCTGCACTATATGGGACCCGATTCTGATCCTGAATTGAGCAAATTATAATTAAAAAGGAAAAACAAAAACAAAGAAGTCAGCTGGGGAAACTGAATGGCTGTGAAGGACTACGTTTCAGGTGTGATGATGGTTTATGTTTATGGTAGGGACTGAGTTGTGTTCCCCTCAAATTCCTATATAGAAGTCCTAGGCCCCAGGACCTCAGAATGTCTGTTTGGAGACAGAGCTTCTGGAGAGAGGTAGTCAAGTAAAAATGGGGTCTTTTGGGTGAGCCCTAACCCAACACGGTGGTAGCAGTGGTTCAGTTGCTCAGTCGTGTCCGGCTCTTTGTGACCCCATGGACTGTAGCCCGCCAGGCTCCTCTGTCCATAGAATTTTCCAGGCAAGAATACTGGGGTGGGTTGCTATTTCCTCCTCCAGGGGATCTTCCTGATGCAGGGATCAAACCAGAGTCTCTTGCATCTCCTGCACTGGCAGGTGGATTCTTTACCCCTAGCGCCACTTGGGAAGCCCAATTCAATCTGACTGGTATCCTGATAAGAAGAGATTAGGATACAGACAGAGATGTGGACAGAGAGAGAACCATCTCTAAACCAAGGAGAGAAGCCTTGGCAAACCTGCCAACATCTTGAACTTGGACTTCTAGCCTTCAGAACTACGAGGAAATACATTTCTGTGGTTTAAGCCACCAGACTGTGGTATTTTGTTTTGGTAGCCCTAGCAGACTAAAACAAAGAGTACGTGTACCTTAGCATCACACCCTGAAACAGTCACAGATGACACGATAGGCTGCCTGGGATTTGCTCCAAAATAATCAGTGAAGGGGGACACAGGAAGGGATGGTTTATAGATGGAATAAGATCGGCCCAAAGCTGACAAATTGTTGAGACTGAGTGATGGGTTTATCCTGAGTTCATTTTACTATGCTCTCTGCTTTTCTATAGTTTGAACAATCGTATAATGAAAAGTTGAAAGGAAAAGCTGAAGAGGAAACAAACTGTGAAAGAGCTACGTCTATGGCTCTCCACCCTGGGGGCGCCAGGCATTCTTAGGGCCTGGCCCCTGGCGCTGGTATCTTTTAGAAGGTCCCCAGGGGAATTCTAATCTTGATAACCATGGACCTACATACACTAAGAGCCAGAAGTTCTTTATGGGAAAAATAAAGAAAGACTTCAAGGGAAGTCCCATATGCCTGGATGAGAAAGTACTATGACAACAAACTTCTCCAAGTTAATTTATACAATAAAATTCCTATTCCAAACTGTGATACAGGGGCTTCCCTGGTGGTCCAGTGGTTAAGACTCCACGCTTCCAGTGCAGAGGGTGTGGGTTTGATCCCTGGTTGGGGAGCTGGGAACCCATGAGCCTCATGGCCAAAAAAACAAAACAGAAAACAGAAGCGATATTGTAACAAATTCAAGAAAGACTTAAAAAAGTGGTCCATATCAAAAAGCCTTAAAAAAAAAATTGTAATACAGTGCTGCTGCTGCTGCTGCTAAGTTGTTTCAGTCGTGTCCGACTCTGTGTGACCCCATGGACTGCAGCCTACCAGGCTTCTCCGTCCATGGGATTCTCCAGGCAAGAACACTGGAGTGGGTTGCCATTTCCTTCTAGAATTCACCAAAATCTACTTTCCCTCTCTGGGAGCAATGCACCTCCCCAACCCAAGTGAAGTTAGGCATGACCATGTGATATTCTTTGGCCAATCAGTTGTGACTTCTATGGGTACCACTCTAGCTGGAAGCTGCTTGGTGAACCTGGGTCATTGAGTGAGGATGGGGATGGGACACAGAACCCCTCAGCCAACCCAGGATGGATTTGTTGTCTGAGGAAGAAATAAATCTTTGTTTTTAAACCACTGAGATTTGGGGATTGTTTCCACAGCATAATCTAGTTCATCTTGACTGGTACAGAAATTCAACACAGAACTTGACAAAATAATTCTAAAGTTCAATGGAAAAAAATAAACAAGCAGGAAAGTCTAAAGTACACACTGAAGAAGTGATGAGTCAGGGTGAATCTTATCAGAAATTAAGTGATATCACAGAGCAACAGTAATTAAAAATGAATAATATTAGGTGTAGAGGGATTTTCCTGCTGGTCCAGTGGTTAAGACTCCCTGCTTATTCGTGTCCAGCTCTATGTGACCGCATGGACTGTAGTCCGCCAGGCTCTGTTCATGGAATTCTTTAGGCAAGAATACTGGAGAAGGGTTTTGCCATTCCCCTCTCTAAGGGATCTTCCCGACCCAGGGATCAAACCTGGATCTCCTCCACCGCAGGCAGATTCTTTACCATCTGAGCCACCAGAGAAAAG
The DNA here is from genome assembly GCF_029378745.1 of Bos indicus. Classification (NCBI taxonomy): domain Eukaryota; kingdom Metazoa; phylum Chordata; class Mammalia; order Artiodactyla; family Bovidae; genus Bos; species Bos indicus. The sequence goes on along the minus strand of NC_091780.1, from coordinate 20,935,428 downwards.
CTAAAGTCACATCAACAGCACTTTGTCATTCAGTCGCTAAGTTGTGTCTGATACTTTGCCACCCCATGGAGTGTAGCACGCCAGGCCTCCTGTCCTCCACCATCTCCTGGAATGAACAGCGCTTATGGAAGCACTAATACTTTCTCAAGGCTACCAGAGATGTTTTTGTTTGGATTTCAACAAAGCACTGGAGTTCGGGATTTTTGACCTAAGGTCACATTTGTTTGACCTTATTAACTGATGGTTAAACCAATGCATCTGAATAGGCCAAAGATGTACTGATAAACAAGATAAACAAAGATGTACTGATAAACAAGATAAACAAAGATGTACTGATAAACAGCACAGCTAGAAAAATCATCCATATCTTCTAGGTCACCTGTCTTTCTGAAATACTACTAAAATATAATACACTATAGGAATTTACTTCTAAAATTCTGAGGAAGCAAACGGTGACAACAACAAAGGAGGAAACAGTTAAATGTCTATGAAAAATGTGGGGGCTGAGTTGGCCCTACATGGGCTCATCTAATCCCAGGCTCTTCCTTTCTGATGGCCAGCCTAGGTGTGAAATGCTCGTAAAAGCAGCTGTACTACTGTTTCCCCTACAGCTCTTCCCTCTATTTATGAGCTCCAACCATCCTCACCATTTTTTTAAAAAATTTATTTATTTGGCTGTGCCAGGTCTTTAGTCACGGAACGTGGGATCCAGTTCCCTGACCAGGGATTGAACCTGGGCCCCCTGCATTGGAAGCATGGAGTCTGAACCAGTGACCCACCAAGGAAATCCCCCATCCTCACCTTGAGGAGCCACTTCAAATGCTTTTTCTGGGAGAACACTTCCTTCCACGAATGACTCCTTGACTACAGAGAAAGAGGCTGGTTTCCCTGCACTGCGGTGGTGTGCCCACCAGACCTCTCTACTGGTTCACTCATCATACTGTACTGTAATTATTACTGATACTCCCATCTGCCCCTGGAGAACTTATTTATCTTGGCCACACAGAACACTGCTAATCTCTCACTAGCATTAATGGATCTTCAAGTATCTGAGTAAGTCGAACATTTAATAAGCTGTTACTATACGTTAGGCACTCAATTGCCGGCTAAGTCCTTAGTAACCCACATTTAATTGTAAAATTGTAGTCTTCACTTTGCCAATGAAGAACCTGGAACTGAGTTTAAGCAAACTCAAGGACACACAGCCAGCCAGTGGCAGGGCCGGGGTGGCTGCTCTGTGACCACATCCCACAGTGAGCAACTCTTCTCTTCTCCTTTAGCCACTAGACTTCCGGATATGGGTGTGAATGCCCCCTAATCTAATCTCCTGTCCCTATGGCTCAGCACGCTGTGGGGCAGGGGCCTGGACCACACACACCCAGCTCTTCGAGGATTCTGGAGGCTGGGGCGGCCAGATCCAGGCTCTCATCTTGCCTGTTTTACTTACTGGCTCTATCTCTCTGCCTGAATTACCTAGCCTCTCTGTGCTTCAGTCTTTCCATCACAGTTTTACTAACCGCCTCGAGGGCTACTGCTGAGGTGGGAGGGATTCTGTCCATGGGAAATGGATGTTTCCCTGTGTCGGGCACGTGATCAGTGTTTTCGCTAGTATTTCTTGAATTCTTGGCACTTTATGCTTTTAGCACTTCATGCTCCCATCCCAGATCCTGTGGCCAAGCAAGCCACACCTCCCCATTCTCTACTTGTGAAGATGAATTTGTATATCCAAGTACAGGACCTTATTTTTTTTTTAAGATTTTTTTTTTATGTGGTCCAGTTTTAAAGTCTTTATTGAACTTGTTATAATATTGTTTCTGTTTTATGTTTTGGCTTTTTGGCTGCAAGGCATGTAGGATCTTGGTTCCATGACCAGGGACTGAAACTGCACCCCCTGCATTGGAGGGTGAAGTATTAACCGCTGGACCACCAGGGAAGTCCCAGACCTATCATCATTCCCCACTGTTTTCATTTTTATTAGATTCTGTTTCTGTCTTTTGGCCCCATACCTGTCTCCTGCTTACTCACTATTGCCCACGTGCCTGTTGTTCAGTCGCAAAGTCGTGTCCAACGCTGTGACCCCATGAACTACCGCACGCCAGGCTTCCCTGTCCTTCACTATCTCCCGGAGTTTGCTCACGTTCCTTGAGTCAGTGATGCAGCCCTCTCATCCTCTGTCACCCCCTCTTCTGCTCCTGCCCTCAATCTTTCCCAGCATCAGGGTCCCATGTTCCTGTCTTATGTATAATCTGGGGTTTCACCTATATCTTCAAGCCACTAAACAACCTGCTGTACAGAAGAGAGTCTGTAAAGTGAGTGTCTTTAGGTGGGAGTGCATACCGAGGAGGGGCAGATGGGGAGCCCCCAGCCAGGCACAGAGCAGGCAAACCCGCTCACGCTTCCCTACCTGCCCTTACATGCCACCAAGGGCAGAATAAACCGGAACCACCTTGCTGGAGGACAATCTGACAATATGTATAAACATGCATAAGAAATGCTGACTCCAAAATTCTACTCCTGGAAATTTACTCCCAAGAAGTCATTAAAGAGAAGAAAAAGATTCTATGTAAAAATATTCATAGCTTCGTTATTTAAAACGCTGAAAAACTTTAAACAACCTAAATGACTACAAAGAGGAATGGTTAAATAAACTATAACAGGGTAATCACAGCAAGGTGGCTCTTTAAAAAGATTAAATGACTATGCATCTTTATGTTAGTGAATATAAAATTGTTTAAATTAAGTCACCATAGATATACACCCTATGACTGCACTCAAAAACTGTACACATAGATCGAAGAATGGGAGGATGAAGAAATAGAGTTAGTTATGGTGAGATTATAGATATAATTTTCATTTGTTTCCATGAAAACACATTATAATTGATTTACTTATGAACACCCCATAGGATGGTACATATATACAGACACATATTTTAAGTGTTTATTATTTATGAGTGTTCACAGTTAATCTGAAGGGAGAGTTAAGTAAGATTCAAGAATGAGCAGTCCAGAACACAGAGCCTTACCTAACATAGGACTTCAGTTAAAGGCAAGAAGCATGTATTTAAATATGAGATTTAATTCCTGTCCTCAAGCAGCCTGAAAGCCACTAGGTTGTTAAGGTCCCAGATTCCCTTCCCACGGGCATCCACCAGCCTCATCACGATGCTTGCCCGCCAGTCACAGGAGTCTGGAGGAATGAGTGAAGGGCACTAACTTACCAGCAGGGGGCGCTGTGCAAGACCGTCCCCTGTGAGTTTTAGCTCCTGCCCCTGAGATGGGATGAGAGGAAGGTGGTTCCAGCACCTGGTGGTTCCAGGGCCCCACTGAGCTGCTGTTGGGAGGCATAGCTTCTTAAATGCCCTGCTGTTACAATTGTGTGCCTCACCAGCTCTTGCACATGGGCACAAACTCTAAACTCAGAAAAGTAAGGCAGACGCAGACGGAGCAGCACACTTGCAGTGGGAACAGAAAAAAAAAAAAAGGTTGAGGGGCACTCCGCTTGGCCGTGGCCCCAGCTTACCGTAGGTGAACATGCGTGGCGAGGTCAGTTCAATGTTGGGTAAGGCGCCCAGGTGGTTCAGCACAGCACACCGATAGCCATTTTTCTGGGCATAGTCGACAAAGGTGCGGATGTACTGCTTCTCGCTGTGATTGGCAATTCCGGGGCAGATGACCATGGTAATGTCATCTGTAGGGTGGAGAAGGAGATTCTGAGATAGCCAATAAATACTGACGTGGTAAATGGACACAATTACACTTCACTGGCTTAGAAAACAGTAGGACAGAATTTAACATTCATCTTTTCACTCTACTTTCAGCCAGAGTAACTTTCCCTTCTAGCTGGAACTGTCTACGTCAGTGCTTCTCAAATTATTTATGGTGAGGGGTCAGTTTTTAAAAAGTTCCAATCCATAAGGGCAGATGCTTTTGAAAAATAAAATACAATAAAAATTAATTACTAGAAAAATAAAATGAAGAAATACAAATCTCAATTTTTTAGTACTAGATTCAACAGATATAAAATTCCTCTGTCAAACCACCATACAAATTTCTGAGCATCACTCTTAATTTCTATATGAAATTCTGTATGAATGAATCAATGAACAGAAAAATAAAAAACTATGTTTGCACAGACTTCTTTGATCCAACAATTTTATTTTCAGATATGAATTCTAAAAATATATGGTACATACACAAAGCAATACATCTGCAGTAATGGCAAAAATCTGAATATAATATATATGTCCAGAAACAGGGGTCTGGTTAAATAAGTTTTTGCATATCCAAATGAAGAAATATTATGTAGTCCTTAAAAATAATGAGACATTTTTTTATACACGGCTAAAGGCAAGCTCTCCAATAAGTATTAAGTGGAAAAGAGCAAGATGCAAAAAAAGGCTATGCTATGCTATCATTTGGGGGCGGGGGAGGACATCTATATTTATAAATGCATCCACTAGCTCTGGAACCATACACATGAGTCCTAACAGTTGGTACCACTGGGGAGTAAGGGTGGGAGAGAAATTTACACTTTTACTGTATGTCCTTTAGTAACTTTTGAATTTTCTACCATGAGTATGAACTACCTACTTGAAAATATGAATATGCATTTTTCTTTAAAAGAAAAGTGGTATTTAGGTCATTAAATTCAATCATAAATTTTCCTTCTAAAAGTTGAGACAAATAATTTTTAAATTCTTATGCAATAATGTATAAAGAACATTAAAATTTTTAATAAATCTTGAAATTCCAATTTTTGGAATCCTGCCTTAAATTTTATGAATAAGTATGCGTATCAAAGGATTACTTAAGAATAACAAAATTATAAGCAAGCTAAATGTTCAAAAATAGATTGATTAAATTATGTCATGACCACATGGTAGACTATTAAGCAATCATTACACTTTTGTTATTAAAGACATTTTAGACTTTTAATGATATGGGAATATACTTATAATGTGTAGTAATTGAAAATTTTCAGTTCTATTTTACTGTAATGGTACAAATGGAACAAAATGTTAACAACGGTATGCAGGGTGTACGATTATTGATGATTATTTTCTCTTTTTAAAAAAAGTTTCTATGTTATCTACATTTTTTAAAGTGAGTATTCCTTTTGTTGTCAGAAAAAAATCAAAAAAGGGGGGAAAAAAGGGCTGCTTTCCTTAAAGCATTTCTTGGATGCAAATACTGCTTTCCACAACTACCTTCATCAATTCTTTCTGGCCACAGGGGTGACAGAAATACAGAGACAAGTTGGAAAAAAAGAATAAAAGTTTTGTCTTTTTCAACTTTCTACCTCCGTCCTAAAGAGCAGACTGGTTAAATCAAATTTTGTGCTTCAATAGTAGAAGAAGTCAGAGCATTAGATACAAGGGAAAAAAATATTTAACTGGGTTTGGTAGAGAAGTAAATATTTGAAAGATCGGCTACAAGACCATAAACACACTGTGAACGGCCAACTTATTCATTTATTCATTCTTTCTGTGACTATTTATTGGACTCTGAAGGATTCCAACATTCTAGCAGACAGATAATAAACAGCTACACAAGTAAGTTTAGAGATTGGCAGGTACCATGAAGAACCTGAGCAAGAAGGTGATGGATTTGCTGGGAAGGATCAGAGAGCATCCCTATGAGGAGGTGACATTGGAGCACAGAGCTAAGTGACAAGGGAGCAGTCATGTGAAAGTCTGGGACAAGCGTTCCTGACAGAGGGAACATAAGCTACGCTGTCACTAGCTACTCGGCAGTTCTAAGTGCTTCAAATAACTGAGAGCTATAATAATATACTTACTGGAATTTACCCCTAAATATTTACTGAGCTCCTATTAAAAAAAAAAAAAACAAACGAGGTGCATTTGAATACTATGGAATCAAAATATTGTTCTCTTCTGGTAGAAACAACATTCAGAGGATGCTGCCGTGTAACTCCACTTCCTCAAAAGTCCTCATTGTGAAGCTTTTTAATGCCTGCTTATTGTGCAGCCTGGACGGAACAATGAGAGTTTTATCAGCAATAGAAACTGTGGTTGTTTCTGAGAAATAGGTGTCCCAGACCCCTGAAAATCTAAGCAGAGGGTACCTGAGAGCCTTTGTGAGCTGCTGTTGTCCAACAAAGAAGACTAGCAACACTGCATCTGTAAGCTTCGGCTTCCTCACCAGTAAAGTAGGGAGAATAAGGCACTGACTCTTCAGGGTGGTTGTGAAGATTAAATGAGATGATAGTATATATGAAACACTTAGACTAGGCCAGCTTCTGTTGCCGTTATCAAACCAGAGATCTGATCCTGGGCTCCAAGTTCTTATACAAACCTTTCTATTTCACAAGAGGACTTATCAACTGTATTCGACAATGCTCTCTGCAGAGCCCTACAAGTCACTTGGCCCGCTCATGCTGGACCCAGTCCTTGCAGGTGGTAGCTAAGTGACGAACCTCGGCTGATGTCCTCTGGGCCCCCTGGATGCGATGGTGACAGTCAGTGGCTTGAGCATTTACACCGAGCTCCCTCAGGGATTAATGCTCCCTCCCTGAGGGCTGGCCCAATCCCACAACCTGAACTAGCTCACCTCCCACACAGTGCTCAGCCAAGGGCTCGAAGAGGTCAAAGGTCGAAGTGGCTCCATCAGACATGGTGATGAACTTCCGGTGCCCATACGGGTGTGGCGACCTCACCCTTCCCATCTTCCCATACAAGGCCGTTTGGATGTGTCCACTTTTCCCCCAGATCAAAGGTGGGATGTATCTAGAAAGGAGGAGAGGAGAGGTCAATTTTCCCACACTCTTGGAATAACACTCTGAAAAACTCTTGGAACAAAAGCTTTTCAACCTTTTTTTTCCCCCCCTGGTAAATTCTGTCCACTAAGCACAAATGGGATATTTTTTTCAACCTTACATCCAGGCCATGATTTACTTCTTTTCCCACTGATGCATCAGATTAGCTTTAGAAATCAACCAGGACATGCTTATATAGACAGGATTTCAAATTGAAGGTGTTAATTAATTCAACATGGGTTATTTCCATAATGTAGAACAGAAAGAAAGCAACTAGTACATTTTGAACACATGCTACTTGACAGGGTTAGTCTCATTATCAACTGAGCTAATGTATATAAAATAGCTGGCAGGCGCCTACGCACACTAAATGCTCACTTCTTTGCCTTCCCCTAATAAGGCAGCCACAGCTGCAGGGGTGACCCCATGAACACAAACCTGCTGCCTTTGTTAAACTGGCAAGGGCTGCAAAGCCCCTGAGAGTCTGTCGAGTGCCTTGTGCGTGTCTGTGTGTGTTGCGGGGGCAGCATTGTATGCTCCGGAGAATGTGCCGGAAGGGCAGAGCAATGTAAATATTTGTTGGATTAATGAAGGATAAAGTCTTGTTAGCACAAGCAAGGCACGACACCACCCTAACAACTGTCCTTCGTGAAAACACAGAGTGACTCTGGTCGTCAGAGGGAAGTGCAAAAACCACAAACTAGTTAATTACTGGGAAAAACAAGGTCCTCCAAGTGACAATTAAGAAATGATTACTGTTCACAATCACAGTTCGCAAGACGATCCCATCTCCTGAAATTGCTATCTGTTTCTCTTCTTCGGCTTTGAGCCCCAGCTTGATGGTCAAGCAGGATTTGGTACTGACGTCAATCCATCTCCGTAGCGTATCACAGTGGTGAGCATTTTGTTAAGAATTTACCTTAATGTTTGTTTGCCAATTGGAAACCATCTTTTTTATCAGACCAGATGATCTAGATCCTCTCCTTAAACCAGATTTACTCTTTTTTTTTTTCCTGGTAATTCATTAACTGTTAATTAATTCATCACAAGGTTTAAGAGAAGGGAAGTTATCACCTTAAGCAAGCCAGTTCCCAGACATGCTTCTTCTGTGGGGGCAGGGAGGACAAGGAAGAGTATTTTAAGACCTAAGGACAAGAAATCACTTGCCAATGTCACATCACAGGTGCAAATCTCAGTGCAGAGGGCATGGCCTTTGGAAAGCAGGCAGAAGCATTTATAAGAGATGAGTGGATTATGATAGCAACAGAAAGCAAGCCTATAAAAATAATGTCAATTGGACAGGTGAATACTATACAAGATTTAGATAAGAGAATTTATGAAGGGTTTCAGACTACTTAGGGGCTTCCCAGGTGACTTGGTGGTAAAGCATCCACCTGCAATGCAGGAGACCTGGGGTCAATCCCTGGGTTGGGAAGATCCCCTGAAGTAGGAAATGGCAACCCAATCCAGTATTCTTGCCTGGGAGATCCCGTGGACAGAGGAGACTGGCAGGCTACAGTTCATGGGGGTTGCTAAATAGTCAGACATGACTAAGCAACTAAACAATAAAAACCCTGTTGAAAAATGATGAGGATGACCGTCAGACTACTAAATTGGACGATAAATTGTGCATCGGGGTAGGGGAGTGGTCCAAGAAACTAAACTTTCAATCGCTCCTGGAGGAAAAGTTGAGAGAAAATTTTGTTTATAATGTAAATTAAAAATGGAAATGTTCTGAGGTTAAAAATGTCAGAAGAATGGGTTAAATTTCATCTACTTATTTTCTGATCTTGTTTGGAATACAAAATCTTCTGATTTTGTTTGGAATACAATATAATCTTAGAGAAGATGACAAAAGAATAAAATTTCCATTTGGCTAGTCACAGATTTCCTGTATAATCATGACACATGTGATGACCCTGAGGCCATGCTCCAGATTCAAGGTCCTGTCAGCACCTCTGAATCTTGGCATCTGCCTCCCTCCAGTGGCCTCTTAGCCTCTAGTCTTGTTCCCGCCGACTCTGGCATCCCCCGACCAGTGGAAGGATAACTAACACATAACCCTGGCCACAGTCCTCCATTGTTTGAGTCCCTGTAGCTTGGCTTGGGAGGCCCACCACACTCTGGTGCCTGCCTTTTCTCCCTAAGCTCCAAAAAACCTGAACCACCAGCCCAGCTCCACCCAGGAGCTATTTTTATCCCAAATACCTTTGCTCAGGCTGTTTCTTCTACCTGGAATACTCTCTCCTTCTCTCTTTTAAATAATTATTCATTTAAAAAATTACATGCATTTATTTTTGGCTGCGCTGGGTCTCAGTTGCCCCAAGCAGGCTCTTTGTCGCGGCGTTTGGGCTTCTCTTTAGTTGCCGTTTTTGTAGTAGTTGTGGCACGCGGGCTTAGCAGCCCTTTGGCGTGTGGCATCTTAGTTCCCTGGCCAGGGATTGAACCCACGTCTCCTGCACTGGAAGTCCCTCCTTCTCTCTTTTTACATCCAATTTTTTCTCCTGCCCAGCTACTACCTGTCTCTCAAAAGTCACTTCCAATCAGATTGTTTGGGGAGCTGCCTCTTCTCTGTGGCCCCTGGCAAAGCACCCCACGACATAACTCCATTCCGGCACTCCTGAGGCTTCATTAAAATACACTCTTTTCAAGAACACTCCTCCCTGCCACCTGCAGGAGCCAGGCTCCTTCTCTCTTGTGTCTGTCCTCATGGCACTACACACACACTAAACATGTAGGGAGGACTTGAGGATGAAGAGTACAGACTCACTGGTGTGAAAAGTGAAAGTCACTCAGTCGTGTCCGACTCTTTGCAACCCCATGGACTATACAGTCCATGGAATTCTCTAGGCCAGAATACTGCAGTGAGTAGCCTTTCCCTTCTCCAGGGGAATCTTCCCAACCCAGGAATCAAACCGGGGTCTCCTGCACTGCAGGTGGATTCTTTACCAGCTGAGCCACAAGGGAAGCCCTCTGAAAAGACAAAGATATGATTAAAATATCATAAGCATCATAATAACGTGAACTTGGCTGTGGCATGACTGGTTTGGCTGCTGATCTCTTTCGAGGCTACTTAGCACTGTTCTCAGACTGGGTTGGGATGAAATTCTCAAGCCGTGTGTGCGTATGTGCATGCGTGTGTGTGTATGAGAATAAACGACTGCCTCAGGGTCATCTGGAACCTTCAGTTAAAGTCAATTGTGCACAGAAGAGGTTTCATAATCTATCATTTTATGACACTACCACCTACTGATAAAACACTGTCTTTAATTAACTTCACGGTAACACAACACGAGAGCTTACAAAATTGAGTTTCTGCATAGCATTTACTGTAGTGGAGCTTTACTGTGTGTTTCTGTTTGTTTATATAACCAATCCACAGATCATAAGAAAAACATTAAGAAATGAAAAACTAGAATAGGTGCCTAGTTACATGGTTTAGCTCAGCGAAGAAATCTGGACCGAAACAACGGAACATTTGAAATGTGTATGAATATGGAAACATTTAAGAAATGCTGCTGAAATAATACATGGAGGAATATGTTTTACTCTAACTACCTATGGAATAGTTTATCTGAAAATACGGGTGCCAATAATTTTACCTATTCCTGTCCCCGAAAGCCACTCTTCCCATTAGGAGCTAGAAACATCTGCACACCCTGTGAGTCCAGGCAGGCCTGTGATTTGTTTGGACTGGTAGGATGTGATGGGAAGCTGCCCAGATCTGGGCCTGGCCCTTCAGGAATCTGGCAGCTTCTTGTACCTCCTTGGAAGCCTGGTGCTATGCAGTAAAGAGGGGCTTCCCTGGTGGCTCAGACAGTAAAGAATTCACCTGCAATGCAGGAGACACAGGTTCTATCCCTGGGTCAGGAGGATCCCTGGGAGAAGGGAATGGCAACCCACTCCAGCATTCTTGCTTAGAGAATTTCATGGACAGAGGAGCCTGGCAGGCTACAGTCCACGGGGTCACAAAGAGTCAGATGTAACTAAGCGACTAAGCACAGCATACACAATATAGAAGCCGGGCCTTGACTACACAGTGATGTGGGGAAATACGGAGGGGGCCGAGAGGATGAGAAATAAAACCTAGAGCTTGGGACTTCCCTGGTGGTCCAGTGGCTAAGAATCAACATTCCAATGCAGTGGCCTTGGGTTCGATCCTCGGTTGGGCAACAGAGATACCACGAGCCACAGGGCAACTAAGCCTGAGAGCCACAACTAGGATCCATGGAAGCCATAAATAAATAAATATTAAAAAAACACACACACAAGAGCTATGTGCATTTTAAATGTTATTGTGTCACCAAACTGCCTCCCTCAAAAGAGGGACAAATTTACATTCCCACCAATTATGTATGAAAGTACCTGTCTTCTTCACTCTCATCAAGAATTGGTGTTATCAGTCTTTCCCATTTTGGCTACTTTGATAGGCAAAAAATGGATATTTCACTTCAATTTGTGTTTCCTAAAGGTATGGCCAAAAGTTTCTTATTTGAATTTGCATTTCCTTGATTCATATGCTTATTAGCAATTTGTATTTCTTTTCTGTGAACTGTCTATTTATATCCTTCATCCATTTTCTATTATACTTTTCTTTTTTCCTTTTTATCATCCCTACATTAAGTAATTATATATATTATATTTTGCAAAGGTTTTCTCCCAGTCTATCCCATTTATGTGTGTGTGTGTGTGTGTGAATTAACTTCACAAGCATGTGCTGAGCACCTAGTGCAGTCATCATGAGATGACTCTCACAGCCGTGGTTTGGGACGAGCAGAGGCAGAAAGGAGAGCGGCAAGGCCTGAGACCCACCATCCCCACCCACCGCCCCGCCCTTTATGGAGGGGCTGGGGGAGGAGAGCTAGTGTGGAAGTGGGAAAGGCCTAGTCTGGGATCTTAACACCTGAAAACATCTCCTTTTTTCTTTTAACTACCATGTACTGTATTGCATACTTTAATTTTGTCTTTCACTTTATATAAATTTTATGTGTTGTGGTTAAATCTGTTAATTTTCTCTGTTAAAACCTTTGTGCTTTGCATTTTGTTTAGAAGGAAACTATTCCAACACCCAATTATAAGTATATTCCCAACACTTCTTTCTGTTAGTCCTATAGTTTTTAAAAATGTATTACTCTTTTAAATCTACTTATTTTTGAAAATGATGTGAAGATTTCACTCATTTTTTTTCCTGACAGTTAGCTAATTGTCCTTACACTATAAATGGCCCATCCTTTCCCTACTGTTTTGACTGTCATTTTAAATATACATCAAGTTCTCAATGAAATATTTGGAATTCTTTCTGCATTTTCTATTCTGGTTCATCGATTTCTTTGTCTATTCTTGTGCCAATATGGTATCCCTTTAATTAACATAGCTTTATGGAGTATTTTGAGATTTGATAGTACAGGCCTACCTCACTCAACATTTTCTTGGCAGACTTTTGGCATTTTAGTTTCCAGATGAACTATAGTATTAGCTTGTTCTATGAAAAATTTAGGATTTTTAAATTGCAAACACACCAAACACATACTACTTTGGGAAGAATTGACATCTTTACAATTTGACTTGTCCCATTGAAAAACATGGTGTAGCTCTCCACTATTCAAGTATTTATGTCTTATAGTAAAACTTTATAGCTTGCTTCATGTTTCAATACTGAATTTTCACTACACTAATTTGCATTCATGTCTACATTTTTAAAAGTTACTCTCAAGAGTTAGCATCTGGGCATGTTTTACTCCTGACTCCCAGGAAGCAGAAATGATGTCTTCTACTTCTTTACTTATCTAGATGGTATTTTGTCCAATGTCGTGCTGTGGTCAGTGGTTAATGAATCCTGTTACTAAGAAAGAAGTTGGAAGACCACAATAAAATCTAGAGGCCAGGATGTCTTTATCTTCTGAACATGCTTATAATCAACATCGGGCTATACTAACAGAATTGCCCAAAGGAAAAGACCTCAAGGGAAAATTTAGACCTCCCTCCCACCCACATCCCTCCTGACAGGCGCACACACACACACACACACACACACACCACCTTTGGGCAGATGGAGTTCACATGAGCAAGGACAGATGGTTGCTGGGCTGTTTATAAGACAGTTGGAAAAAAAGGTGACTAATGCTCATCTTTGCCCTAAATCTGTGGGTGACCGATTCTTCCCTATGGGACTTGGGTCCCTTGGATGTATTAATAGATCAAACCACTTTATAGCTATAGGACCTAGACTTAGTTATTATTCCCTTTGATTCTCTCCAGCACCTCTCTACCAAGTTGGCTCCAGGCTTGGCACACAATAGGTGTTCAGGATATGTTGTCTGAGATTAATTCCCCCACCATGACTCCCAGCAAGTCTTTCCCAGTGAAACAAATGCTCATTAGCAGCTACTTCTTGGCGTTTTATGTTTGTATCAAACAGGATACTTTGGTTAAAGCAACAACCCAGCCCCGACTAACTTAACTCCTCTTATATTAGAGGGATGCTGGGATGTTCCCCAAATGGACGAGAGGCTGGAGCAGGCTTGAAGAGCGCAGGATCCAGGAAAGAAACCAGGGGGCTGCTCTAGCAATGAGCTCTTTACACAGTCAGCAGGATCACTCCCTGCAAAGAGTCAATGTCCCAGGAGGGAGATATCTAGAAGCACGGAATTTCAGAGTGGGTGGGCAGGGCACCTTGAATTACTACTTATGTGCATTGTGAGAGAAGAACGTCCCCCAAAGGAAATGTGTGTGCCCTTGGAGAGGAGGAATGGACGCTGGGCGGCAGAAAAGTAACAAACATCATTTTCAAGGCTTTTAGCTGGACTTGTCTTTGCTTCAAGAGCCTTTTTTCAGGGACTTCCCTGGTGGTCAAGTGGTTAAGATTTTGCTTTCCAATGCAGGGGACACAGGTTCCATCCCTGGTTGGGGAAGTAAGATCCCACATGCCATGTGGCAACTAATAAGCCCGTGTGCCACAACTACTGAGCCTGCCTGCTCTGGAGCCCACACACCATAACTAGAGACACAGACAAATAAATAACATTAAAAAGGAGGCTTTTTCAGTGCCCTGACACCCCACAGCCCCCATCAAACCACAATGCTTCTTCTAGTGCTCCCAAAGTCTCCTCTTTCTTTTTGTTCCTATTCCCCAAACCTGGTCCCAACTCAGTATTTTCCCATTATTTTCAAATGTATCTACTTTGAAGTATTTGCTTCACTTATGACATAGCATAGCTCAGAAAAAGACAACCTACTTGCTCGTGTGTTTTTTCCCCCCACACACCTGTCTTTATAAAAGCAAATATTATATATATATATAAAGTTTGTGTTGTTTTCTTTAAAGGAAACATCAAGTAGAGTTTTTATGACTCCTGGTCAGTGATTTTTACTGACCTTAAATTAATACATGTTACATAACCCGTCATTTTGCCCCCACTATCTTTTACCAGGATTCCCTAGTAGCTCAGCTGGTAAAGAATCCACCTGCAATGCAGGAGACCCCAGTTCAATACCTGGGTCAGGAAGATATGTTGGAGAAGGGATAGGCTATCCACTCCAGTATTCTTGGGCTTCCCTTGTGATTCAGCTGGTAAAGAATCTGCCTGCAGTGCAGAAGACCTGGGTTCGATCCCTGGGTTGGGAAGATCCTCTGGAGAAGGGAACGGCTACCCACTCTAGTATTCTGGCCTAGAGAATTCCATGGACTGTATAGTCCATGGGGTCCCAAAGAGTTGGACACAACTGAGCGACTTTCACTTTCATCTTTTTGATGTAAAATTCATACAACATGGGATTAACCATCTCAAAGTCTATAATTCAGTGGCATTTAGTATATTCACAACATTGTGGATCATCACCCTTACCTAGTTTCAGAACATTTCACCATTCCATAAGGAAACGCTACACCCATAACATAATCACTTCCTCCCCTCCCCCTGCCCCTGGCAACCACTTATCTATCTGCTTTCTGTCTCTATGGATTTGTATAGTCTGGATATTTCACATAAATGGAACCATACAATATGTGATTTTTTGTCTTGTGAATTTTCACCTACATTATGTTTTCGAGGCTAATTCATGTTGTAGTAACGTGTCAGTACGTCACTCCTTTTTATGGCTGAATAATATTTCATTGCATGGATATATCACACTTCGCTTGTCCATTCATCTGTTGATGTATACTTGGATTATTTCCACCTGTGTCTATCATGAACAGTGCTGATATGAATATTTGTGTACCAGTTTTTGACTGAATACCTGTTTCTAATTCTTTGGGGAAATACCAAGGAGTGGTATTTCTGGGTCATCTGGTAATTGCATGCTTAACTTTCTGAGGAACCTCCAAACTGGTTTCCACGGCAGCTGAAACACTTTTACATTTCCATCAACAGCACACAAGGGTTCCAATTTCTCCACATCCTTGCCAACACCTGTTATTTTCCATGAGAAAAATTATTACAGCCGCCCTAGTGGGTATGAAGTGGCATCTCCTGTGGTCTGATTTGCATTTCCCTAATGATTAATGGCACTGAAAAGCCCTACCATTTTGACTCCAGGCTATTTCCTTCCACTCTATCTCTGCTTCTATCTCTATCTCTAATATTAATCATAATTTGGCTACTACCAGTAGAAAGAATCAAATCAGAGTAAAATTGGTAACAGTTAAAATGGTATGTGGTATAATTTAGTATTATGTTGGATACTAAATTATGCTGAAGCTGAAACTCTAATACTTTGGCCACCTGATGTGAAGAGCTGACTCACTGGAAAAGATTCTGATGCTAGGAAAGACTGAGGGTAGGAGGGGGCGAAAGAGGATGAGATGGTTAGATAGCATCACCTACTCAATGGACATTAATTTGAGCAAACTCTGGGAGACAGTGGAGGACAGAGAAGCCTGATGTGCTGTAGTCCACGGAGTCGCAGAGTGGGACATGACTTAGTGACTAAACAACAACAATAATTTAGCATTGTCTACATTTTGACAAAAGAATCCATTTTCATAAAAGCATTTAGACTTGCAAAATTTAACCTAGAGAATTGGTCTTGATGAAAAGAAAAGCCACAAGAGAGCTTTCTATAGAGGAAGCCATGGTCAGTAACACACAATATGAACAACAAACTGAATCCAAGCTTTGCAGTAAAAGTTAAATGGAAAATAAACCTGATGGAGATAAAATTCAATTGTATTATATTCTAAAAAATCAACATGAAACCAAATTGGTTCAGTAGAATTTGTTCCCAAAGATAGTTTCTCTAAAATTCTTTCATGGTAACGTAAATCTGATGAAAATACTTGCATTTAAAATGTCCTTGGGTTCAACCTCTACTGAGCCTTCTCCCTGCGGGAACGCAGATAGTTAGAACCCAACTAGAGGTCCTTCTTCCCAGCTCGATCCAGACAAGACCAGTACCAACAAAGTAGATGATATGAAAAGTAAGGAGGCAGTGAAGACAAGATCCCAAATGCAGGGTCCACTTGGGGGCCACTGAGATCCGTGGGAGTCGTGGGAGAAGTCTTGCTTCTCCACCATCTTAAGGAAGTAGGAGGGCCAGTGATTTCACAGAGAAAAAGGAAGCGGGAGGGAAGAGTCACCAGACTCTAATTTATCTGCGAGAATGAGATACCTGTGAAGACAAAGGTCTGGAAGCTTACTAGAGCAAAGAAACATCACCAGGACTGAAACCCTTCATGACTTCAGGCACATTAAGGATCCTCCCCCAAGGCTTTTCCAAAGTAGTCAGGAATATCTGAGGTGCTAGTTATGGTTCCATCACCACATTTATTTCCTACTTTCAACGTAGAACATTTCATTTACTTAGAGCACTTCACAATTTGTCAAAATCTTTTCTGTACAGGATTTCACTTGCCTTTTAAAATTTTATTCTTAAGAATAATTTTAATTGTTTTTTATTTATGTTATCACAGGAATGTTTGTTATTAAAAAAAAAAAGTTGGGTTTTTTTTGGTCATGTGGTATGTGGGATTTTTCTTCCCTGACCAGGGACCAAACTCATGCCCCTTGCATTGAAAGCACCATAAGACTGCCAGGGAAGTCCCAAATTAAGTAATTTTTAAAAATTAAAGTATAGTTGATTTACAATGTTGTTAGTTTCTGCTGTATAGCAAAGTGATTCAGTTACACACATATATATGTATTATTTTTCATATTCTTTTCCATTATGCTTTATTATAGGATATTGAATAGAGTTCCCTGTGCTACACAGTCCGATCTTGTTTTCATTTGCCTTTGATACCAAGTTTTTGCAATGGGCAGCTGTTGTCAACCATGGGGACCCTGAGGCCCAGAGTTTAGCCACGGTCACTCTGCTAATCAAGAGCAGAGTCAGGACTTCAACTGAGACCTTGATGACCACTGTGTCCAGTGCTTATCTGGATGACAAAACAGGCATGATGATGAAAAAGAGATATTTTCATTCCAGATACTCCTATGATTCTATTAGTCATCCTTTAAAAATATTACAGTTATGGAGAACTAGTGCAAATGAAACTTAACATATCTTAGTCAACAGGCAGCCTCTAGCTTTAAAAATACATCAAATTAGCATATGCGTATTTCAGAGTTGTCCGTTTTTAAGGCTATGGCCAATCAGGGGCTTCTTAGCAACACAGGGAGCCCTGGTAGCTACTCCTGATATAAATCCACTTATTGAGTCAGACACCCGGAGACAGGACACCCCTGTCTGACACCCCTGTCTGACACCCCTGACACCCCGGAGAAAGGACAAAGCCTCAGATCACATCCTGGGTCTTCGGTGAGTGCAACAGTCATGGCAAAGGGGTCATTCAGAAGTGATCCCTTCTGTTTTAACTTTGCTCTCTCCTCCGCAGGGTCATTCTGTTAGTGTAGTGGGGTCATGTCTCACCCATAGTCTGATTTTCAAATTAAAAGTTCAAACCACCAGCTAAAGTCAAATCACCTTCTGAATACCCTACAGGCAGGAACACACTGCTTGTCCATGAAGTCCAAGCAGCTCTCATCCAGTGCTGGGCGGATGGCTGGGACAGCATTAACACAGATGGCCCTGATGACCTGTGGTTAGGGTCATGTTGTGAAACCAGGAAATCCCAAATGTTTAAATGCAAGGACATAGCACGATGCTTCTCCCTTGCAGCAGAAGCACACAGGCCCTGGTACTGCTGGTGGGGATATGAGGCTCCCAACCTACACAAGGGAGCTGAGTGCGTCTGAGTAAAGAATCCGGCTGCGGGACCAGCACAAAGGAAGACTGTGTGTGTGTGTGTGTGTGTGTGTGTGTGTGTGTGCGTGCGCGTGTGCGCTCGTAAGTGTCTGTCGTTCTTGACATAAAGAGCTGAATCTACACAAGTTGAGTTATTGGACTGGCCAAAAAGTTCGTTCAGTTTTAAGTAAAAATAAAATACGTACTTTTTCATATACACCAAGAACTGTACTGCACAACACATTCACTACCTGAATGAATTTTTTGGCCAACCCAATATATATGATACAGCTCCAACTGAAGACTAGAAAGCATATTGGAGTAATAATTTACATATTGCAAAAAACATTTTTTTTTTTAAAGTAGTAATTCCATTTGAGCACACTCAGTCGCTAGGTCATGTCTGACTCTTTGTCAACCCATGGACTGCAGCCCGCCAGGGGGCTACACTGTCCATGGGGTTCTCCAGGCAAGAATACTGAAGTGGGTTTCCATTTCCTCCTCCAGGGCATCTTCCCGATCTGGCAATAGAACCTGTATCTCTGTATTGCAGGCAGATTCTTTACCACTGAGCCACCTGGGAAGCAGTAATTTCGTTTACTCCCTGCCTAAGTTCCAGACACTGAGCAGATCTGTCTGCAGGATTCTCCCAGGCATCCACGGTCACCTCAGGGATTCACCTAGAACTTGCTTTTTAGGTTTAAAGGGTCATCTGTGATGACCTAGAGGGGTGGGATGGGATGGGGGTAGGTGGGAGGTAGCTCAGGAGGGAAGGGGTTATATGTATACATAAAGCTGATTCACTTTATTGTACAGCAGAAACTAGCACAGCATTTTAAAGCAATTATACTCCAATTTAAAAAAAAAAAAAAGTCATTTGGTAAAATGAACGACACCTTCTCAAGGGTTGGTGACTTTTGAATGTCAGCATCTGTGAACACAGCACTTGGCTGGAGGCCCATCCAGTGCACAGCCCTGACTGTGTTCCCAACCCAGTGGCTCACTCCACAGACTCTAGTCTGCCCTAGCTTCGCTCTCCTTCCGCAAAGCCCAATCCTGGGGAACGCCTCAGTGACAGGGGCAGAAAGGGAGGGGTCATGGTGTCTTGGGAGAGCCTCCCAAGGGACGAGCTCCCCTCACATCAGGCCCACAGAGCACTGCCTCACAGCTGCTCCTGTTTCTCTCTTGGGAATCTCTCATTTGAGTGGCTGATAATGTCCTTCCTTGGCCTTGAGCCGAGATGCCGGCCGGGGGTCGGGGCAGGTGCTGGGGCCCTTCGCTCAGCCTCTGCAGAGAGTACTCTTCTCAACAGGCCCTCAGAGCACAGCCTCAGGTAAAGAAAAACAAATTTTCCATTTCAGCAAAAATATTTGACCACTGAGAAGAGAGATGACCTTTATTCTGATCAGGAGATTTGTTTGGAGAGTGAGCACGTGGACCAGAAATGGCTCTAGGAGCACGTGGCTGGTACTTGGGACCCAACCAGAGACGTCATCGAAACTGAGCCGGCCACGCCCTACTTTTTTTTTTTTTGGCTCTTACATGTTGAGTCAATACAGTTCAGAGATTAGGGAGACACAGTGCCCGACCTTAGAGGGCTCACATCCTGGGGGTGGAAGCACATGAGGGAAACACAGACAACTACTCACAGAGAGGAGGCGTGGGCCATGGGGTCAGAAAGGCAGGATGGGGGGATGTTTGGGGAGACTGAGTCACATGACTGAGAAGTACCACTTTAACTCAGTATCTGATGGGGAGTGTTAAGGACTGAATATTTGTGTCCCCTCCCCCAACATTCACATACTGAAGCCCTACCTGGCTCTCCTACCACCTGTGATGGTATTTGGAAATGGAATATTTGGGATGTAACTAGGCTTAGATAAAGTCCTGAGGGTGGAGCCCCTATGATGGGATTGGTGTCCTTATAAGCAGAGGATGAGAGACCAGTCTCTCCCTCTTTCTCTCTGCCATGCAAGGACACAGTGAGAAGGTGACCACCTGCAAGCCAGGAAGAGAGCCCTGGAAACAAACCAGGAAACAAACCTGCTGGCACCTTGATCACAGACCTTCCAGCCTCTGGAACTTTGGAAATTAACTATCTGTTGTTTAAGCATCCCAGTCTACAGTATTACGTTATAGCAGCCTGAGCTAAGACAGGGAGTCTAAGGTTCCCAGAGAGTGGGCAAGTTTCTGAGCATCCAACCTCTGGTCAAGGACTGGGCTGGTCATGTCTTGCAGTGTTTACAACATCTCTGAGTGATGGTATCACCCCCACTTTACACATGAGAAAAATAGAGTCTTGACCTGCTTGGTATCAGGAAGTCAGGATTAGAGCACAGACCTCTGCTTTCTTTTCAGAGCTGTTCTTACCATGCCATACTCCAGACGCATCAACTCCCTCAGTTCAGTTCAGTTCAGTTGCTCAGTCGTGTCCGATTATTTGAGACCCCATGAATCACAGAACGCCAGGCCTCCCTGTCCATCACCAACTCCTGGAGTTCACCTAAACTCATGTGCATCGAGTTGGTGATGCCATCCAGCCATCTCATCCTCTTTCGTCCCCTTCTCCTCCTGCCCCCAATCCTTCCCAGCATCAGGGTCTTTTCCAATGAATCAACTCTTCACATGAGGTGGCCAAAGTATTGGAGTTTCAGCCTCAGCATCAGTCCCTCCAATGAACACCCAGGACTGATCTCCTTTAGGATGGACTGGTTGGACCTCCTTGCAGTCCAAGGGACTCTCAAGAGTCTTCTCCAACACCACAGTTCAAAAGCATCAATTCTTCAGTGCTCAGCTTTCTTCACAGTCCAACTCTCACATCCATACATGACCACTGGAAAAACCATAGCCTTGACTAGACGGACATTTGTTGACAAAGTAATATCTCTGCTTTTTAATATGCTATCTAGGTTGGTCATAACTTTCCTTGTCTTTTAATTTCATGGCTGCAATCACCATCTGCAGTGATTTTGGAGCCCCCGAAAATAACGTCTGACACTGTTTCCACTGTTTCCCCATCTATTTCCCATGAAGTGATGGGACCAGATGCCATGATCTTCATTTTCTGAATGTTGAGCTTTCTCAACTCCCTCAACTACGAGTTAAAACAACAAACAGTTTTGTGCCCGCTCTTTTCTGTCTGATCAACTGGCAGAATGTTAGGTTAAATCACGTTTTTCCAATCTGATAATTGAATTTGTTGGAACTTCTCTTTGGTGTTCTAAGTACACATTAAACAAACATAAGAAACTTCTTTGATTTTACATGTTTTTCACAACTGTAACCAACTCCGTCACGTTAGTGAAGTCTTTTCTTTTCTGCAGGAGATTCATCTGGAGGGTAATTAATTTGAATACTCACATGGATTATTTCAAGATGGGGCCAGAGTGTTAATAAACTCATACCAAATATCTCCCCAAAGATAGTGAGACTCAGGAGAGGGATGGTAGAGCAAAAGGCTGGAGATACTTCTGGAAAGGTGAGAGGTGTCTGGTTTGGGGAATCATTTTTACCTGCTTTAATTGAGTGAGGATAAATTAATCAAGACAAGGATCACTGGGGCAGGCATGTGTGGGGTGGGGGAGGACACTGGGAGCGAAGATTTGTGGCAGCTCCAGATGTCAGAAAATTGATGTCAGGCCTTTGTGTGTATGCGCTTGTGTGTGTGCACAAGCCTGTGTCCACACAGAAGAGAGGGGAAGGGGCAGAGCCCTTTAGAGTTTAGGGGAACATCCTATAGACACTTGTCCTGGATCCTGAACTACCAGAGCCTCTCTTTCACAGACCCTGAACACAGAACTGCAGCTGCTCCTACCGCAGAGCCCTTGGGTCCCCCGTCTTTCTGCATCCAGCCTGGCTGGCCCGAAGCCAGCAGGTCTTCTGTGGTCTCCCCACACTGGACCTCATCCTTTTCCGCTAGGACACAGCCCCCTGGAGGGCCCTTCTTTGCAGGAGGCCAAGACGCGGAGGAGACCCTGCACCACGTGACACCAGTCCTGCTGGGGAGGCGAGGCTGAGGCTGGGAAGGGACCTCATCACTGGCTTTGGAAACCAACATCTTGGGCGTTTTATCTCAAAATGGCACATTCAGCTTCCCATAGCCCCATTAATAGGCTCATCAGCAGTATGCTTGGAACGCAGCATTTTCCCCCACTGGAAGCAAATTCCTCTTCACAGCTGTCACACGCTACATTTTTAAAACGGTTGTTGCTCTGTTCCTGAATTACAGGATGGTGCACAGAAAAATTCCAGTGCAGAGAGGGCTGTTTCTGCCTGAAGTGACCAAAAGTGGCTGAAGGAAACAAGAGAGAAGTCGACTTCCGTTCCTGTGCCTGGTTTCTAAATATATACAGGACATTGGCACATCTCTGAACCATTACGTCTCTTGTGCAAGCCATGAAGAAGGAACGTGAGCAGGAAGAAGCGCACGAGTGACAATGGGTGTGCACGTGTGCTCAGTGTCTCCGTCGTGTCCAACTCTCCGTGACCCCGTGGACTGTAGCCCACCAGGTTCCTCTGTTCATGGGATTTTCTAGGCAAGAATACTGGAGTGGGTTGCCATTTCCTCCTCCAGGGACTCTTCCCAGCCCAGGGATCGAACCCGAGTCTCCTGCGTTGCAGATGGATTCTTTACCACTGGGCCACTGGGGAAGCCCATGAGTGACAAAAAACCACTTAAAAAGAAACCACACATTTTTTTACTCTGAGGAAAAATAAACTCAATTTTAAAGTTCAAAGAAAACCAATTAAAATCCCTCTGAATTGTACTCACATGTTAAATGTCTCTGATCCCATTATCTTCCTGCACATTTAGCTCTGGTCACCAGCCTCTCCCTGTACATAGAAGGGAGGAAGCTCAGCCCTCTCTCCTCATGTATATCTCGACCTGGTTTGGACACTATGCTCTAAGTGGGCTCATAGTTTATCAGGAGGTTTGGGGGTTCCACCGACAAATATCACCTATTAAATAACTAGTCCTGCAAAGACCCAGTCAAATATTAGTTACTTTGCTGGTGGCTCAGGTGGAAAAGAATCTGCCTGCAACGCAGGAGACCTGGGCTCAATCCCTAGGTTGGGAAGATCCCCTAGAGGAGGGCATGGCAACCTATTCCAGTATTCTTTCCTGGAGAATCCCATGGACAGAGAAGCCTGGCGGGCTACAGTCCATGGGGCCGCAAAGAATTGGACACAACTGAGCAACTAACACTTCCACATTTCTGCTGGGAGACTACATCACAGCTCCTGGAGTCTGGCACCCAAGATGCTAAACTGTTCCCCCACCTCACCTTTCTTATTACTAAAGCGTGGATTTGAAAAAAACTGCCTCTGGGAATTCCCTGGTGATCCAGTGGTTAGGACTCCACACTTTCACTACTGAGGGCCCACGTTCAATCCCTGGTGGGGGAACTAAGATCACATAACCCATGCGACGTGGCCAAAAGGGAAAAATGAATAAATAGCTCTGGAAAAGCTGCCTCTGCTGACCACACTGGACCTACAGTGACACGCAGCACACGGAACACCTTCATTTTGTCCCTGTCTTCCCCGGTCACCCGTCATCTGTATGAAGGACAGGCACAGAGATAGCAATAGTCTGTTCTTCGCCCAACCTCTTTGTTCACGTCTCAGGCCAAGGTCACCTCAAAATCTGCCAGGGCTAGACAGGAGGGACGATAAGAGCTGAAATGTCACATCGTATCTGCTACTATTCCTAGTGTGGGGGGAACTGGAATACCGAAATGTGAGATTCCTAGGTTATCTACATGGAGTGCCCTTTTAAGAGCACTTCAATCAAGAGATTACTGTAAGAATTAAAAGTGTCAGCATTCAACAACAGCATGTATTTTGCCTTTCCTCGACATGCAGAAAATAATTCACAAAATGGCAAACTGCCATTAGAAGAAGACAGGTTCTTAAACTAGTTAATTAAAAATATGCTTTTTTTTTGTCAGCAATATATATATATCATTGTTACTACCCTACAACACTCAAAATATGGCTCCGTTCTTGTTCCCAGGAAGTTCACAGACATGAGAAGGAGATAATAAGGAAAGTGTATGAAGCTCTTTAGGGCTCAGGAAACAAGAACAAATGAGCTTGCATGGCAAACCTCAGCATCACAGATATGCCAATTCTCCCTAAATTATCTATAAATGTCATAGACACACAGTAAAAATAGCAGGGTTTTTATATTTGGAATTAAACAAGCATTCTAAAGTTCATATGGAAAAAAAGAACCAGCTGTAATAGTCTAGGGAATCATGAAACAGAGGAATAATGGCAGGGCACTAGTACCCACCCCTCTGCCCACAGCAAAACGTATTTAAAAGCTACAAATCTGCTAATGATGTATATTCAGGATTATCAACAGAGTGGAACAGACTGGAAATATGCCTAAATGCATCCAGGAAATTTAGTAGGAGAGGAAGGTGGCATTTCAATAAATGGGGTAAAGATGGCCGTTCAATAAGTGGCTATGGACAAAGGGTAACCATGTAGAAAAAAATTAAGTTGGAGTCACCCTTCATACCACGACAAATTCCAGAGAGATCCGACATTTTAAAATAGGAAATGAAAGAATACAGGTGCCCATAAAAAGATTAGTGAAAGAAAAGGAACTGTTAGTTGCTCAGTCATGTCCGACTCTTTGCAACCCCACGGACTGTAGCCCACCAGGTTCCTCTGTTCATGGCATTTCCCAGGCAAGAATACTGGAGTGGGTTGCCATGCCTTCCTCCAAGGGATCTTCCTGACCCAGGGATCAAACTCAGGTCCCCTGCATTGTAGGCAGATTCCTTATTGTCTGAGCCACCAGGGAAACCCCAAAGAAAGTTTGGCGGTTTTAAAATCATCACAATGGAGAAGATCTTTCAAAGGAAAACAGAAATCCCAGAAGCCAAAAGAAACGATCCAAAGATTTGACTATGCAAATATTAAGAAAAAAAAAAAATCTGCATGGCAAATACCAGCATGGGCAAAGTCACAAAAACAAATGACAGACTGAGAACAAATATTTGCAACACATACCACAAAGGGCTAATCTCCAGCATACATAAAGGATCCATTACAGAACTAGGTTCCATTACCCAACCCAAAGGTCTCTGGGCTAAAGTAATACAGAGAAAATTAATAGGAAGTTCAAAAATACACTTTAAGTGATATTATAGGAGACAGAGGTGTCCCTTCCCCCAAAAAATAAAAGGATGCATGGTTAGACTACAGAAGGAAAATATTTAACTCTACATTCTAAAAGAGAAGGAAGAAAAAAAATTTTTTTTTCAAAACAGGAGCCTGTCTAGGAGATTTGATAATTGAAAAAGGTATGATCATCAACTGTCTTCAAGATTGAGCAATTTATACCAAAGGTAACTACAATCACACATTAAGAACTTGTTTCCACTGTTTTGTATTCTATTTGAGGATTTTTTTAATGTTATAAGTACCATTGGTATAACCATTATTCGTATCACCAATAATTTGAAAATAAAAATCTTGCCCAAGTAAAAACTAAACAAAAATCATCTTTTCAGATGATTCTGAAGAAACCAATGACCACTGGACGATTGGGCAGTGGCTACCAATAGAAGGTCAACAGGAAAGGAAATAAAAATAGTTCTTAGATGTAAAAAAAATGCACAGCCTCTTTGACAGGAGGAACACAAATTAAAACACACAGTGAGAAAACACTTTTTTACTCATCAGATTGGCAATACTAATGGAATACTAAGCAGCTGAGACATACATGGAGGAAGTTCTTCCTATATTCATACGGAAGCTCTCGGTGGTATTTCATGAAGAAAAACCAAGTGTAGAAGCGTATATAGCATACTACTAGTTGTGCAATAAGAGGAAAAGAAGTGTGTGTGTGTGTGTAACTGTTTTTGCATAAAATATGTCTGGATGAATTGAGCAAGTAGTACTGACATGTATACAGCACATGTGTAAACAGAGAGCTAGAGGGAAGCTGCCGTCTAGCACAGGGAACCCAGCTCGGTGTTTTCTGTGATGACCGAGAGGCATGGGCATCAGGGGTGGTTGGGAAGGAGGCACAAGAGGGAGGGGACACATGAAT
The DNA here is from genome assembly GCF_029378745.1 of Bos indicus. Lineage (NCBI taxonomy): Eukaryota > Metazoa > Chordata > Mammalia > Artiodactyla > Bovidae > Bos > Bos indicus. The sequence continues at coordinate 20,909,396 of NC_091780.1, read as the reverse complement.
ACTTATGGCTGATCCACATTGTTGTGCAGCAGAAACTATTAATAATACAACATTGTAAAGCAACTATGCTCCAATTAAAAAATAAATTTTAAAAATATATCTGGAAAAACAGTCAAGAAACTGGAAACATCGGTTGAAGGTAACTGGATGATGTCTGTGGGAGTCTCTTCATGTAACCTGTCTTTTAAAAACAAATATAAGCTACCCAGGAGTTAAGGATGTTTATGATATGCATGACTATTATAAATTTACCCTGATGAACCTCAGAGCCTACTGATGGCCAGGGAAACACTGAAGGCCAGAACGAGGTCATGGACGCTCCTGGGTGATGAGAGAACGACTGGGAAATGCAGACACTGCTTCTTGAGCAGAAATGTAAAAGGAAGGAAATGATGCAGCTGCCCCGGAGCTTTCTGTAAGAGGAACGCGGTTCCAAAAAGCTGAAAGAGGCCACTGTTGAGGGCTGTGGTTTTAGCCCAGATGAAATGGCAGCTCTTTCCTATGACATGAGAACAGAAAAATATTTCCTCAGCTAGTCAACAACTCCACCCTTGTGAAAACTCACGGCAACTTAGGCACTGAAACTTCATTCTTGCCCACATGACAAGAGAGCATCACAAAACTGTACAGATAAGCATATTCTAGAAAGTTCTGCTAAAGCAAAGCACATGTCTCTTTACACATGAAGGATAGATTCAAAAGACAGTGGCTGGCATCACTGCTTATCCTTATTAGTAGCAAATGAACTACAAACGACTTTCAAAACTGTGGAGGATGAAATGTATACTCACAGTCCCTTCATTTTATTTCATATCAATTTGCAACAGCTAGAAGAAACCAAAAGTTTAAAAACAAATCCATATCCTCACAACCCTTATAGAACAAGAACTATTTCTATTTTTTCATTTCCTTTCTACCTGTATCTGTTTGAAGAGTATTTATATAATTATAATATTGGTCTCTTGATATATAGCTATATAATTTTATTAATATCTTCTGCTTTCTTCACTTAATCCCTGTTTGTACATATAGCTATAATACTAAGTTCTGAATGGCATACAATTTTAACCTGTTTATTAGCTGTAGTTTAGGGAGCAAACATTTATCTTGCACCTTCTATGGGCACATTTACATAATATAATTTATCCTTCACAGCAACATTTATTATCAGGATCTCTCCTTGTAGTCCAGGAAACAGGTTCCAAAGACACAGTAGGCAGCAGACCTTGCATTTGAACTCCATGTCTCTTAACCTGATACCCCACGTTCTTAACCCTGCACTGTAGTGCTTCTGCTTCCACTGGGGATGCCTTTTAAAAAACTATTTATTTATTTGGCTGCATTGGGTCTTGGTTGCAGTATGGTGGGGGGTCTTTGATCTTCATTGTGGCATGTGGGATCTTTAGTTGTAGCATGTGGGGTCTAGTTCCCTGACCACCGGACAAAGATATCAGACATCACCAGTGTTGCTTTCTCCTGGAGACACTGTTCAAGGACCTCTCTGCCCCCATACCCCTATGAAAGGGCCTCGCTTCCTTCCATCCTGTGAGGCCTCTTGGCCTCTTTCCTGCAGTATGGATGCCATGGCTACCCTGCCTTCATTTACTTCCTTCTTTTGGTGGAGGTCTGCTTCTACTAACAGCTTCTATTAACCTGCTGCTGCTGCTGCAGCTAAGTCGCTTCAGTTGTGTATGACTCTGTGCGACCCCATAGAGGCAGCCCACCAGGCTCCCCCGTCCCTGGGATTCTCCAGGCAAGAACACTGGAGTGGGTTGCCATTTCCTTCTCCAATGCATGAAAGTGAAAAGTGAAAGTGAAGTCACTCAGTCATGTCTGACTCTTAGCGACCCCATGGACTGCAGCCCATCAGGCTCCTCCGCCCATGGGATTTTCCAGGCAAGAGTACTGGAGAGGGGTGCCATTGCCTTCTCCTCTATTAACCTAGTTAATCCTAAAGGAAATCAACCCTGAATATTCATTGGAAGGACTGATGCTGAAGCTCCAATACTTTGGCCACCTGATGCGAAGAGTCAACTCATTGGAAAAGACCCTGATGCTGGGAAGAGAAGGGAGCGACAGAGGATGAGATGGTTGGATGGCATCACCGACTCAATGGACATGAGTTTAAGCAAACTCCAGGAGACAGTGGAGGACAGGATAGCTGGCATCTGTAGTCCATGGAGTCGAAAAGAGTTGGATGCAATTTAGAGACTGAACAACAATAGCTTCTACTAGTTTCTTGCAAAAAAGTAAGTTGGGGGGAAGAAAAAAAACTTTTGAGAGCAACTCACAATATCTGAAAATGACTTAAAAAAAAAATTTATTTGACGGTGCTGGGTCTTAGTTGCAGTGTGTGGGATCTAGTTTCCTGACCAGGGATTGAACCTGGGCCCTTTGCTTTGGCAGCACAGGGTCTTAGCCACAGGATCACCAGGGAAGTCCCTGAAAATGTCTTAATTTTACCTTCACAGTAGGTTTAGTTTGGCAGGTACAGAAGTCTAAGTTAAAAGCCATTTTATTAACACCTCAGGGTTTGGAAGCCTCGATCCTGTCCTCCGGCTTCTGATCCGCCACTGAGATCTGGTGTCATGCTGATGCCTGGTCCTTACATGCACTCTGTTTCTTTTGTCGTTGTTCAGTCGCTCAGTCATGTCCGACTCTTTGTGACCCCATGGACTGCAGCATGCCAGGCTGCCCTGTCCTGGCAGGCTGCCCTGCCAATCATCTCATCCTCTGTCGCCCCCTTCTCCTCCTGTCCTCAATCTTTCCCAGCATCAGGGTCTTTTCCAATGAGTCGGCTCTTTGAATCAGGTGGCCAAAGTATCTAATTCTTTACTCTGCAAATTTTGGGGATCTTGCTTTAGTGTTTCAAAATTTTACAAAGAACCTTGATTAGGTTTTTTTCTCTGAGCTAGAATTTCAGAGGCTCTTTCAATTAATAAGAGTTTTTAGGTCCTTCCCTGGTAGTTCAGATGGTAAAGCATCTGCCTACAATGTGGGAGACGTGGGTTCGATCCCTGGGTCAGGAAGATTCCTTGGAGAAGGAAACGGCAACCCACTCCAGTATTCATGCCTGGAAAATCCCACGGATTTTGGGAGCCTGGTGGGCTACAATCCATGGGGTCGCAAAGAGTCGGACACAACTGAGCAAATTCACTTCACTTCACTTCATACTTATAGGATATTGGGATATTTCTTTGATAATTTCTTCCTCTTCACTCTCTCTCGCCTCTTTCTGGAACTACTATTATTTGGATATTAGATTTCTTGGACTGATCCTTTAATCTCTTCCACTTTCCATCTTTTGTCTTCTTATTCTACCTTCTGGAAGAGATCGTCCTTTAATCTTCTAATTCCTTTATCAATCTTCTCCATTTGTGTTCCCAAAGCTCTTCCTGTTCCCTGATGTTGCAATTCTTCTTGCCACAAGGATGTACATTTTCTCTTCCCTCTGAGTATGCTCATTACAGGTTTTCTCAAGTTTACTTTGGTTCCTTCCCATTGTGTTTCCTCCCTAGCCTTTCATCTGCTTGCTTTATATCTTTGGCTTTCATGTTCAAGGTTTTCTTTGAATGTCCAGGGACTCTTGGTTGTGTCTGCTCCTGTGGCAGGAAAATTGATGCCCAGCTGTTTCCTTAAGCAGGGCCTGTCAATCTGTGGGTTCCAGCTCCTTTGTTAGAGGACCCCCAGATAAAGGTCTTTCGGACTTATCTCTTGGGCAGGTCAGTTTCCCCAGAGGGCAGTCCTCCCAACTCCTTGGGGAACCTAGGCACGGCTGGGACTTTCTGTGGGCAGACTCTATGACCCGGCACCTCACTCCTGCTCTCAGTCGGCCAGTCTCCCAACAGGCAGAGGCAGGGTGCTCACTTGGTTGTGTGGGATAGGAGGAGATTGGGGGACTCTGCCTCAGTCTTTGTGGTTTCAGACATATTTCACACCCCAACCTCAGAGGTGCCTCTAGTTCCTGAGCGTTCAAACCAGCCTGACTCCTGTAGAGTTCCCAGTCTGCAGGCCTGTGCTTTAGCTTTCTCTGCTTCTCTAAGTTAGTGTCCACCACTTGTCTGTCTGCTTTCCACTCATCTGCCCCTATCTCCCCCTCCTAGTCTCTATGTTCTTGAAAATTCATGCCTTTTTTTCCTTTACTGTCATTTTAATGGGGATTCGAGAAGAGGTGAAGGTAAACATGTGTTCAATCTGCCACTTTTAATCAAGTCTCAGCATTTCTCTTTATTTTATTTTTAAGTATTTATTTGGCTGTGTGGGGTCTTAGTTGTGGCAGGTGGGACAGGTAGGCTCAGTTGCCCTGAGGCATGGGGGATCTTAGTTCCCTGGCCAGGGATGGAACCCACGTCCCATCCATTGAAAGGTAGATTCTTAATCACTGGACCACCAGGGTTTAAATGATTTCTTTGTGTTAGATTCATAGCAGTGGAATTAACAATTTTGTTCCTTTATTTGTGATCTGTGTATTCTTATTTTCACTCAGTAAATATTTATGGAGCACCTACTATGTGTTGGACACAATACTGGGCAGTCATGACACATGGCAGAGAGAAAACAATGAGAACTAGGTTGTCAGAGAGACCAGGGTCCAATCTCATTCCTGATAGCTCTGCAACTTTGCTCAAGTCAATTACCTTGTTGAGTTGCACTTACTTATGAGTTAAAAATTGGAGAACAGAGGTAGAGAATAATAACACCCATAGCAATATATGCTTATTGACTTCTTACACATGCTAAACAGACTATAAACTGTTTCACATGCCATTTCTCATACTGAACCTATGAAACAAGTGCTAGTTAACAAATGAGGAAACAGAGACTCAGCAAGGGGAAGTGGCCCAGCCAGGAGGAGAAAGAGCTGGTATGAGAACCCAGGTGGTCTTGCCACAGAGCTGGGCTCCAGAGCTCCATGAGCAATAGCTGTTAACTTCTCCCTCTGCCTGGCACCACAGCACCCACCTTCCTGATCTTGGGGAAGACCTTCATCCAATTTGGCTTTCTCCTCTGGCTGCCTAGGATAAATCTAGTGGCTCAGATGGTAAAGAATGTGCCTGCAATGTGGGAGACCCGGGTCCAATACCTGGATGGGGAAGATCCCCTGGCACAGGAAATGGCCAACCCACTCCAGTATTCATGTTTGGAGAATCCCATGGACAGAGGAGCCTGGTGGGTTGCAGTCCATGGGGTCGAAAAGACTTGGAGACACTTCTTTTCACTTTTTAGCTTTCACTTGAAAGCTAAAAGTGAAAGCTTAAAAGTGAAAGAGTGACTTTCACTTTTTAGCTTCCTATTTTCCCCCCTTTCTTTCTCAGCTTTGGTTGCCACACTTATTTTTGTTGTTGTTGTTTCTCCTGCAGTTTCTATGAACTGACTTCATTTCTGACCCTACTGAAAACAGCCTTGCACTATGCGGTCTGTTCTAAATGGGAAGGAAACCCAAAACAGAGGAGATCCATGTATAGTATAGCTGATTCACTTTGCTGTACACCAGAAACTAACACAACATTGTAAAGCACCTATGTTGTTCAGTCGCTAAATCCTGTACGACTCCTCTGGGACCCCATGGACTATAGCCTGCCAGGCTCCTCTACCCATGGGATTTCCCAGGCAAGCATACTGGAGTGGGTGGCCATTTCCTCCTCCAGGTCAATTCCTGACCCGGGAATTGAACCTGAATCTCCTGCATTGGCATGCAGATTCTTTACTGCTGAGCCACCAGGGAAACCCAAAAGCAACTATACTCCAATTAAAAACAAACAAACAAACAAAAAAACCAACCCCCAAAAAGAAAATTCATCCTCAAAAATCCCTGCTTCTTTCTGGTTAAGCTCCAAGGTCTTTGGTCAGCCCTCACTTTTCCTGACTTTTTGTGGCTTCTGACATGGTCTGCTTCAATGACACCCAGGGCTCCTGGTTCTCCTCAAGAACTGCCCATCTCTGGTTCGTTCACTGGCTCTTCCTCCCACCCTCACCTGCCACGGCCATCAGTCCTCAGCTCTCTCCCCATCTGCCTTTCTCTCCCCTGTTGATAGCTGCTCTGGACTTTGCATGCCTGGCCTTAAAGTGTTAGTTGCTTAGTAGTGTCCGAGTCTTTACGACCCTGTGGAGTGTAGCCCGCCAAGCTTCTCTGTCCATGGGATTTTCCAGGCAAGAATACTGGAGTGGGTTGCCATTCCCTTCTCCAGGGGATCTTTCCAACCCAGAGATCGGATCCACGTCTCCAGCACTGCGGTGGACTCTTAACCATCTGAACCACTTGGCCTTAAGCTCACACCTAAATTTCGTTGCCCAGGCATGTCCCATAGACTGTCCCAAACTAAACAACTTTCCCCGAGAAAGCAGCTTCCCCATTGGACTCCTTTATTTCTGTCAATGGCTCTATTCTTCTCTCAATTGCTCGGTAATCATGGCATTTTCTGTTACTCAGCCCTTCCCTTCAACCACTCAAGGCTATTCCACTATCTACCAGCACCTATTGATTCTACCTTGAAAGGCCTCCCACCCTTCCCTTTGCTCTCTCCACTAGCACTCATGGGATCAAGACCAGACTCTTCCTTTCTGGGAATCTGAGACTCCTCTTTCTCCCCTGGTGACCTGGGGCTGTCTGCTGTAATCAGACAGCTCTCCTCACACTGGATCACGGCATAGGGATCCAGCAAGGAGCTTGCCAGGAAGCAGCTATGGAGATGAGGCCAGTGATGGGGCCAAAGCACATTAGCAAACAAAACCCAGGGCACAGAGAACAAAGGGCAGAGACAGCAGCAGGTCCAAATGCTACACAAAGAGCATCAAAGAAATGTTTGGGAATTGCAAGACAGATGGTCCAAGTCTAGCCAAATAAAGATCCTGGAACATGGGCAACAGGAGAAGAGAGGCTGTGGGGGCAGGGCAAAGAGTGACAGTGAGAAAACAGGCCAAATCGGTGGCACATCCATCATCTCCTTACGCAGGCAGGCTGGCTGGATGGCCAACAGGACCAAGGAACAAACGTGGGTCGGTGAAAAGCGATGGCCTGGGGATCAAAGGCAGTCTTCTACCGGAAGTACTTGCTTAAATGATGGATTTCGCTAGCTCATGATCATGCCAACTGCTCTGTCTTTTTTCCAAACCAACTCATCTTTCAGGATCCCACAAGATTTCATCCAAGCCAACACAGCACCATCTCCCTCTTCCTCTACACTCCTTAATCACTGATCTGAATTACTCATTCTGACCCTTAATCACCTGGGTTCCTACCAAAACGACCTACAAGTGTCAGAGTGCACTGACTCTGTGCAAAGCAGCGGCCATAGAGAATACAGAAAACGTTAAGACAGCTTCTGCCCTTAAGCCTCTCAGAACACAGCTGAGGGTGAAGAGAGATACACACAGAGAAAGATATCATTTATAGTTCTGCTGATAAGTAGGAGCCAAAGAGACAGAAGAAGAGTAAAGGTTAGAGAATGCTGGAAGAGCTAGAATGTGAGGAGGCCTTGAGAGATGAAGAGGATTTTGATATACAGAGGAGACAGATATACGAGAAGAAGGATTCTGCGTGTAAGGGAAGGGGTGAGTATGGGCTGCACACACAGAGAACAGACTGGAAGAGCATGTTGTTCTATATTAATTGACTACCTTAAAATATATATATATATATATATATTTATCCACTGAGAAGAAGAATTGTCCTTTATGGAAATACTAAGGAAGGAAAAGTCTGCATTGTTATGGCTTGGCAGATTTCAAGTTTAAAAAATTCCCTGGTGGTCCAGTCATTAAGACTCGGCTCTTTCACTGCTGGGTGCTAAGGTCCATCCCTGGTCAGGGAACTAAGATCTCACTTGCCTTGGAGCAACTAAGTCCAGGAGCTGCAACTACTTAAGCCCACGCACCCTAGAGTCCGTGCTCCACAACAAGAGAAGCCCCTGCAACGAGAAGCCGGAGCGCCGCAACTGGAAAGTAGCCCCCGCTCGCCACAACTAGAGAAAGCCTACATAGCAATGAAGACCCAGTGCAGCCAAAAATAAATAAATCAATAAAATGGTTTTTAAAATTTAAAAAAAAAAAAAAAAGGAATTACTGTTCAAGCTTTTGCTATCTGGCTGAAAATGCCAGTGTTGGAGAATTTGGTACCACAGTTCAACAAGAAAGTGGGGTTGGTTGGCAATGGCTTTAGTACCCAGCGGAAAAGACGGAAACACACAACCTGCCACCTCTCATGGACCTCTCCCTTCCTGGGAGGGATCAACTGCTGACCTCCGGGCGAGGAGGTTTCCCAAATGCTCCGGCTTGCAGACTCTTATTGGCCACGTCACAAGTTAAGCCGTCCAACTTGCACCCACACAGGCTGGGTCCTCACTCTATGATTAGAGACGGCACAGGGTGGAGATTTAGGCTGGTTCACAAGCTGCCAGGAGGGCTGACTCATTTCTGAGGCTCACGGGGCTGCTGTACCACTGGGAGTCACCTTGGGCAGAGGACACGCTCCCAGAAGGACATGGCCCTTGGGGGATGGCGCCGCTCAGTCTGGCAGACCGTGACCTGGGAGTGGTGACAGGGTTGGCATCTTATCCAACCGTTTGAAACATCGATTAATCAAGGACTACAGTTTTCTGTAGGAGTAAAAGCTTCACTTCCCAGAATTTCACAGAGGGATAAGTTTCCTTAAAAACCTCGGAAGATGCTTACCTTGAATTAATATTATACCATTTAGCAGATTCTGATCCTAAAACCCCGTCCCCCCAACAGACTCCATTTGCACAGAAGGCATCCTCGAGGTGGCTGAAGAGGACTGGGCTTCCAAAACTGGTTGCTTCGCTTGCTGCCGCTTTGGACGAAGATGAAGTAAAACGGCAGTCAGCTTTTTACCCTCCATACCACTGAATGTTGATGAGGGCAGTTAAGAGTTTAGAAACCATATTTATTAACCCTCCAGAGGAGGCGTCCCTGGAGGTGGCTCAGATAGTAAAGAAACTGCCTGCAATTCAGGAGATGACCCTGGTTCGATCCCTGACTTGAACCCTCTAGAACACGTTTTTAAGATTTTTAAAAGTCTTTATTGAATTTGTTACAATATTGCTTCTGTTTTATGTTTTGGTTTTTGGGCCACGAGGCATGTGGCATCTTAGCTCCCCAACCAGGGATCAAATCCGCACCCCTTGCATTGGAAGGTGAAGTCTTAACCACTGGACCACCAGGGAAGTCCCTAGGACACACGTTCAAAATCAAGTTGCTGTCTTAATTATACTTTATTAATAAAGCATACATAGTATCGAGTGCACTGTCACAGTGAGGGGAGCTGTGCCAGGGAGCTGGCAGAGAAAAGAAATAGTTTGAGATCAAAATTCGTAAGCAGTAAATTTACAGGATCAACAGAACAAGAAAAACTGACAAAAGTTGGCTACACTTGGAAATTTTACAGTTTCTAGAAAATGAAGCCTGGTCATGCTCCTAGATGTTGGACCTGTTTTCAGTCAACTACATATTGAGAAGGACCACAAAAGTGGATCTAATCCCAGGCAAATCCTATAAAGGAAATTAGGTTTAAAGTAGTTTAAATAAAATTAAGGCTGACTGATGGACAAAGATTGACCCTGGAGCCCTGGGAAAAGTTGAAAGAGACGGTGACTTGGCAATGCAGCCAGCCCTGCACAAAGCGGAGGCCCACCGGCCCATCCACATGTGCTGGCTCTGACACCGTGGAATAGAATCAGCTGTAGCACATGCTTCTTTTCCCTTTTTGAAGGCATGGTAGAGGCCCGAAGGGTAAACTCAACCATGATCAACAGGGGAATAGGCTGGTAATACATTCTTAGAAACTGAAAACTTCTGCTTTACGGAGTGCATGGCACATAGATGTTCCTCCCATCTGAACCAAATCAAGAGAGTTTCACATATTCTAGATTCTGAACCTTTTAGAGCTTTCAGCAATTCCTCCACGAAAGCAGAGTCTCTAACAAGAGGCTACAACCTGTCCCAAGGCTAGAGGAAGGCGGACAAATCTCTCCACGGTCTCACAGTTTTCTCGTCTTAAGTCAATACAAGAGGCCTCAGAGGCGGCAGCACTTTCCTCCTGGTCTCTTGGATAACTGAGCTGCTAGGGCAGAGACAGTACAGATGGGCAACATCCAAGGGTTAAATTACAGCTGACCACTGGCGAACTAAACACTTACTCCTAATGGCACCCACTTACGAAAACCTCACCATCTGATCCCAGAAGACAGTGAGAAACAGATAGTGACCGATGCATCCCTGTTTATCTGGTACTTTCCCAGGTTTTAGTGGGAAAGTTCCATACTCTGGGAACCCTATTAAGCCCCAGGAAAATCGGGATGTTTGGTCAGCCTAGTGACAGGACAGTAAGCCAGCTTTAGCAATTCAACTTTCTCACCTTGACAGTTTGGGTTTGGGCCACTGTCATCAAAAACACAAGCCATTTTAAGATGAAGGCCCCTGAAAAGGTGACCTCATGGGAGCTAACCACCAATCATCAGTCTCATGCTTTCTGAGTCTTTCATCTTTCAAGGACTCTCTTGCAATGTAAGTTTCTCAACAAATGTGTTCTGAAGGTCTGGTGCGTACATAATAAACCCATTAGAGTGCTCCAGATCCACTTATCAATTGTTAATGGTTTACCACAAGCATCTAAGGAAATATTTGCACAGTTCTTAAATGGGTAAAATCAGGTCAATAGAATTAAGGCTCCTGGCAATTAGGAGATTATCCTATAAAAAGGACAAAGCTTGAGTGTGCAGCCAAGAAGGAAAGGATCTAAATCTGATTTGGAATGTCTCTGTGAACAAGAAGGAATTAAGAATTTAAGCCCAAGATAATGAAATTCTTTTCAACTTTAACTCACTATAAATAAGCCGTGCTGGCTCCGGAATTTCTACCCAGGAGGGGCCCAGGGGTGGCAATGTGACCGGAAGGGAACGCGTGGAGCTGCTTTTGCACGGTTTCCTTTAAGACTGAGAAAACACCAATTGTTCACAAACAAGATTCTTGTCCTAGCTTCCCCTGTGACACCACCACTAAGAAGACACAGGAAAATAAAAAGGAGGCAAGGCAGGAAATGGAAAGGGGAGTAGGAATTTACATATTGAGCCCTTTGCTCTTTAGATCTGGAAAATAATTTCATATATTGCAACATGAGACCGATCTGAATTAGTGCTTTTCTGTTGAGTACTTCTAATTTTTTAATATGTCCTGGGTATACTAGGATACACACACACACACACACACACACACAGATATATATACATGTGTGAATGGCTTCCTTCGTGGTTCAGTGGTAAAGAATCCATCTGACGATGCAGGAGATGCAGGTTCAATCCCTAGGTTGGGAAGATCCCCTGGAGTGGGAAATGGCAACCCACTCCAATTCTTGCCTGGAGAATCCCATGGATGGCTACAGTCCACATGGTCGAAAAAGAGTTGGACATGAGTTAGCGACTAAACAACAGCAACAACATGGTATTTTTATATATAGAAAAAGGCTTTTATTTGGGATAAATAAAAGAAAAGTGAATATTACTGATAGAAAGGGAGTATGAATGCCTGTATAGAAAGGGAACTGATATTGTGTCTGAGAAGAAATAATTAAGCACAGGTGTGTAGAAACCAATAACATTTTTTGTTTCTGTTTTCTGGCCATACCACGTGTCATATGGGATCTCAGTTCCTAGACCAGGGATGCAACCCATGCCCTGCAGGAAGAACAGAGTCCTAACTACTGGACTGCCAGGAAAGTCCCTCAAAATTTTTTTTTCACAATGAAATGGTTTTAAAATAAATGATCTTTTGAAAATACCTCCAACAACAGAGTCTCAGAGAAGTAAATCTTTCGATGTTCATTAACCCAGGCTAATGAATGACCACTGGCAGGAAACTAAAGATAGGGACTAATTACGATGAGAACAACATTTCCATGGGATTCTTGTTTGGAGTCTACTCTCGTGAATGAGGAGATAAATAGAAAAAAACAAAACAAAACAAAACACAGAAGACGAACCCACTACGATCCATGGAAAGGTCACAGGGTTTCTGCTGTTGTTTGATGAGTGTCTGAAGCAGCTTCAAAGAGGAAGTGCTCAGAAAGGGTACCATTGGCAGAGATGAGTCAGCTACTATTTTTGGCTTGGTGCTGAAATGGGTGTGATCCTCTACTCCAAGTTTCAGGTGTCTCTCAAACCCATGGAGAATAATAAAATCCAGAGCTTATTAATACAGGCAGCAGTGGGTTACAGAAGGAAGCTATTACCTTTTTTGCCTCTGGGGAAGAAAGGACCCACAAGCATATGGTTGATGATTTGATCTCACTGTGTCCCTTCACTAGACTGTGTAGGGCTTCACAGATGTCTCTTGCATCTAATAAAAACACCTCGGTCATCTGTTTTTAGGCTTGCCTTTTAGCTAAGCGCTCCATCACATTCCTCTTAAAAGCCTTCATCTTCAGCTCTACCACGATCCATACTGACGAGCCCACTAATGAGTGAAAAAGTAGACGCCTGGCTTCTCACAGGGAATGTATGCATTTTAATAACAGCTTCCAGAGACAGGGCACCTGCTTCCTGTCTTCACTTTCTAAACCAGGGCTGGTGATGGGAACTACAAGGGTAGGGTGGAGGCTGCAAACTGCCTTTCTGGATATACCTGGGTTTGCCCTGACTTAAGACCAAACACGGAGAAGGCAATGGCAACCCACTCCAGTACTCTTGCCTGGAAAATCCTATGGACGGAGGAGCCTGGTAGGCTGCAGTCCATGGGGTCACGAAGAGTTGGACACTTACTGAGCGACTTCACTTTCACTTTTCACTTTCATGCATTGGAGAAGGAAATTGGTAACCCACTCCAGTGTTCTTGCCTGGAGAATCCCAGGGACGGCAGAGCCTGGTGGGCTGCCGTCTATGGGTCGCACAGAGTCGGATGTGACTGAAGCGACTTAGCAGCAGCAGCAAGACCAAACAACCAATCCATCCTCTTTCAGAGACAGCACAGTGACTTCCTAATAAGCAAAACTTGGTCAGAGCTGAGAAAGTGTTAGTCACTTAGTCGTGCCCAACTCTTTGCAACCCAATGAACTGCAGCCCACCAGGTTCCTCTGTCCAGGGGATTTTCCAGGCTAGGACACTAGAGTGGGTTGGCATTTCCTTCTCCTGGGGATCTTCCCAACCCAGGGATTGAACCTGGGTCTCCTGCACTGCAGGCAGATTCTTTACTGACTGAACTACGAGGGAAGCCCTAAGCTCAGAGCTGAAGGTACACCTGATTCCCTGAAGTGCCCTTGAGCAGCACTGATTGCTTAAGCTGGAGTGGGAAACCAAACCAAACCAAAATGGGAACATCCCTCAACTACACCTGTCTATGGAAAACAAGTGGCAGAAGAGCATTACACTTAAGACTTAGAATGGCTTGGAATCCTGTTCTGTCTGGTCAAGACTATGGATCCTGATTTGGGGTACATATACTCCACTGGTGAAGAAAAGAGACAGGTACAAACCTCTATAGAATAAGACTGTTGTTGTTTATCACTAAGTCATGTCCAACCCATTGCCCATTTCTTTTTTGACCCCATGGACTGTAGCCTGCCAGGCTCCTCTGTCCGTGGGATTCTCCAGGCAAGAATACTGGAGTGGGTTGCCATTCCCTTCTCCAGGGGATTTTCCCCTACCCAGGGATCAAACTCACATCTCCTGCATTGGCAGGCAGATTCTTTCCCACTGAGCCACCAGGGAAGCCCTGCAGAAAACGATGAAATATGTTAAATGGACACAGAAGCTACATGCTGGGGAAACTCGGACAGGAAGAAGGAAGAGGGGGCTCATTCTGACTGAAGAGGAGCTGAGGGTAGTCAGGCAAAGTTTCTCAGAATAGAAGCTATTTAAGTTTTTTCTTTTTTTATGACATACTCAAAAAAGAAAAACCTATTTATTTGGTTGCACTAGTTCTTAGTTGTAGCGTGTGGGATCTAGTTCCCCAAACAGGGAATTTGGCCCCCTGAATTTGGAGCTCAGAGTCTTAGCCACTGGACCACCAGCGAAGTTATGCTAGTTAAGTTTTTCTTGCAGGGTGAGGAGGCTTCTTGGTGGAGAGAGAGAAGAGATTTGGGGGAGCCAGGGACGAGTGCCTAAGGGGCAGGCACTTAATGGGCAATGCAAAATGCCATGGGTGGTGAGGCTGGGATAGGCTAGGGTCACAGTGTTGCACTCTGGGTGCTGGCCTGCTTAAAGAACCCAACTCAAGTGGCATAGTGACAAAGTGGGTCAGAGGCAAGAGGTGACTTGGGACATTCCTGTAAAGCACAGGGGAGTGGCAGTTACACAGGTGAATATATATGCAAAAGGCCCTGAGCTGTATACTTAGGGTTTGTGTATTTTACTATATGTAAATGACAGCTCAACAAAGTCCTTAAAAAAACAAAAGTCCAAGGGGTCCAGTGTCCCCTTGTCCTAGAGCAAAGGGAGTGAGAATGGTTAGGAGTGGGCAGACACACAAGAAAACCCTTCTCTTTGGGTTCCGGTCCTTACCTGGTCACTAGGGCTCCCAACCCAGGGTCCTTCTAAGAAAGTCTTTCAGTGCTTGTGACGATGCAGTGGTCCTAGACTCAGAGGATGATAGTGCTGAAAGGGCACCGCAGGAGAACGGCCAGTTTCATTTTATTCATTTATTTTTACTTAATTTATCTTCTTGGCTTAACTAACAGAAATTGTTTCTCACAATTTTAGATGATGAAAGACCAGGATCAAGGTGTCAGCCAATCTGCTTCCTGGTGAGCACGCCTTTCCTGGCTTGTGGAAGGCCACATTCTTGCTGTGTCTGTATATGGTACAGACAGCACTGATGCTCTTCCTTTTCTTATAAGGGCACTAATCCTATCATAAAGGTCCCACCCGTATGACCTTATCTAGACCATATAATCTCCTAGAGACCCCACCTCCAAATATCATCATATAAGGAGTTAGGTCCTCAATACATGAATTTTGGGGGGACACAATTCAGTCCATAGCACAACTCATTTTCCAAACCACACTGGGATGCTTCAATCTGAGTTTGGATGGGAGAAGGGGTAGGAAACACAGCTAGAATGATGGGCTCAATCGGCCCTGTTTTTTCTCATGCATTACAATTAAAGAACTACCATCAGAAACATTCAGCCTTTTCTTCACAGCTTAAAACTAGAGATATATGTAAAGCAGAACTCTATAATATTCATCTCTTCACACCCTCTGTGACTTCTAGTCGTTGAGTCATTCACCCCAACAAAAAGCTGCGGCCTTAGAAGTCTATGTAGTGTGTGCCACATGTATAAATAAAAAAAAAAAAAAATTGATGCTTTCTTGGATAGTACTTTCTGGTCATAGCTTCATGATGAGAAGGAGCTTTGTAAGACTGCTTCATTTCACACACGAGGAAACCAAGGGCCAGAGGGCCTGTCACGTGGTCCAGGGGTCCACCTTGTTTAGAAGAAGACCTCAGTTTGCATCCTAATCCACATTTCAGATCAAGGCTTTTTCTCTGCACCACTGCTGCCAACAGCCATTAGGAAATTTGAATAGTTGACAGAATTCTGAAGCTGCTAAAAATCAAATGTTAGAAGATATGTAGCAGTGTGGATGAATGTCCATGGCATACTGTTTTGTTTTTTGTTTGTTTTTAAATTTTTTGGCCACACCATGCGGCCTGTGGAATCTAAGTTCTCCTGCCGGGGATCGAACCCTCAGCTCCTGCGTTAGAAGGGTAGATTCTTAACCAGTGGACTGCCAGGGAAGTCCCCATGGTATGCTAAGTGTTAAAGCAGGTTACCAAATGCTACATATGCCCCTGATTTTGTTGGAGGAAATGATCTGCAGCAGCAAAAACCCTGCAGGAGTGATGACCAACATAGTGATGTGTATCCCCAAGGAGGAGACTCACAGATGATTTCTGTGTTTCACCTTATTCTCCATTTAAAAAAAAAAAATGAACATGCATTAAATTTTTTATTTGAGGAAAAAATGGAGATCTGTATCACCATCTAAATTTTCTCATAATCCTGATTTGAGCTTTTTAGTCTGCCTGTTTCACTGAAATCGAACATGTTTTGAGAAAAAAAATTGAATCACTAGGTAAATATTGACCTGTTGCTAAGTGAACAAGAGACGTATCACCTGACCTTAGAAAAGTTTCTCTCGAGACATTGAAAAATTCATTTCTGATGTATCTTTGGCTAGGTGATCTCAAGACAGACTTAAAAACTGACTTTAATGCTGAAAAGAGGGGGAAAAAAATCCCTGTTCTCCTAACATGTTTTCACTGTTCACCTTTCACCGACTTTTTTTTTTTTCCTACACCAGAATATCAAAAGGCTATGTCCGTGATTTTGCACATAAGTCATAATTAACTGGCTGCTTTCCGTCAGGGTTACTGAATAACCCCATCAGCTTGTTTTAAATCAGTTAAGTGAAATTTTTAGCCGAGACAGTTGTTTGTAAAGGCCGTAGACAGGCTTCCTGTAGGAAAAAAAAATCTTCAAAGTCCCGGGAGAAGCACTTTTACCCCTAACAGATAAGCTTCCTGAGCTTGGCTTCAAACACACGGAAGGCTGTTGCCAGAAAGGCCACACAGAGAAAAAACATCAAGGCCACCGGCTTCCGACAGTGATTAAAATAGCGAGAGGGTCATGCAGGAATCAGAAGGCCACTCCAGGGCTAGCCCAGCTAGAGACTTTTGTCTCGGACTGGCCCCTTACTGCTCTCTGCCTCCCGTCCCTCGCCTGCACCCTGAGAAAGGTCACTGTTCCCCCTCCCTGTGGACAAGAAAGGAGCCAGCTGTGGGGTCACAGACTTGGGTCCAGGCTCCCCCTCTACTACTCCTCATCTCCCCATCCTTAAAATGCGAGGAAAACAAATCCAACCTTGAAGTTACATAGGTTCATCGAGAAAGTGTACAGGAAGAAGAAAAAGCAAAGAGAAATTGTTGGATGTATGTCTCCAGGCTGTTTTTCAAAGGAAACTGAGAAACCAGGTTAGGAAAAACCCTGCCAAAAATCAGTTTAAAAAAAAAAAAAATGCTTTGAACAATTAGTGTGAAATCAAACCTAGGAGACTCAAGAGACTCGGGTTTGATCCCTGGCTTGAGAAGATCCCCTGGAGTAGAAAATGGCTACCCACTCCAGTGTTCTTGCCTCATGGACAGAGAAGCCTGGTGGGCTAGAGTCCATGGGGTTGCAAAAGCGTCAGACAAGACTGAGCGACTGACTAACTGAAACCTTACATGATGTTTTCCAAACAGCCTAGAGGGGAGAAGCTTTCCCAGGGCTTCCTCTAATTACTCAGGAACTGATGCTGGCTGGAACTTTGTACTCATCTGCCTATAATCTCGTAGGGCTTTTAAAACCTTGGTTTTTCAAAAGCTCTCTACAAACAGAGACCCAGGAACTGGATCCAGCTGCATCCCACCCCATCTGAAAGTAGGGGATGCAAATGTTCCTTGCCAGTTCAGATGAGTGAATTATCTAAATTAAACATGGAAGAAAAATGCCGGATGATTTTGAAAACACACCAACGCTGTGCACACTCCTCAGAGAGCAGAGTTTCCACGGCAAACACTGCTTACTAAAACACCATGCCCTTGATCATAGCTGTGGAGGCCACTATGACGTAGAATCCCCTCAGCAGGGGCGGGTCCAAGTTCACCGCGATTTATATTGTATATGGCAGTTCACAGGTATTAGGCAATATAACTGAGCTATAAGTCTCTTTCAGCTTGATTACAACTTTTTAGGGTCACGACATTATAACTAACAAGCCAACTGTACACAGACACCCAAAATACCCATAGCCCACAGCTCTTTACCCGTGGCTGTGGAAATGAGCTAGACAACCAAAGAGGACAAAGCAAGAGCCCAGACTCTCAGGTGTCTCTGCTGCCCATCTGTTCTTCGAAGAGAGTCATTCAGGGACTTCCCTGGTGGTCCAGTGGCTAAGACTCCGTGCTCCCAATACAGAGGGCCCAGGTTTGATTCCTGGTCAGGGAACTAGATTCCACATGCCTCAATGAAGATCCTGTCAAATATGTCTCCTGGAAACAGCATGTGTGGTGTGGAACACAGATTCTGTCTCTTTCACAACTACTGTTTTACTTCTGTCAGAAGCTATGCTCACCCCTGTCACCTCCAGAACACAGAGCTGGGGCTTCTGCAGGGAAATCTGGTTCACTTGGAATGAAAAGACGCTTACTCCTTGGAAGGAAAGTTATGACCAACCTAGACAGCATAATAAAAAGCACAGACATTACTTTGTCAATAAAGGTCCATCCAGTCAAGGCTAAGGTTTTTCCAGTGGTCATGTATGGATGTGAGAGTTGGACTATAAAGAAAGCTGAGTGCTGAAGAATTGATGCTTTTGATCTGTGGTGTTGGAGAAGACTCTTGAGAGTCCCTTGGACTGCAAGGAGATCCAACCAGTCCATCCTAAAGGAGATCAGTCCTGGGTGTTCATTGGAAGGACTGACGCTAAAGCTGAAACTCCAATACTTTGGCCACCTGATGCGAAGAGCTGACTCATTTGAAAAGACCCTGATGTTGGGAAAGATTGAGAGCAGGAGGAGAAGGGGATGACAGAGGATGAGATGGTTGGATGACATCACTGACTCAATGGACATGGGTTTGGGTGGACTCTGGGAGTTGGTGATGGACAGGGAGGCCTGGAGGGCTGCAATTCATGGGGTCTCAAAGAGTCGTACATGACTGAGTGACTGAACTGAACTGAACTAGAATGAAAACCTTCTCTTAGAGTGGATTCTCTTAGCTAATGTATATTTTTCCAGGTACCCAAGAAACCTATGCTTTTTTTTTGCTCATTAATTATTTGGGGTCAGGAAAACTTCCATCTTAGAACTGGCCTCAGGTGGTAAAGAATCTGCCTGTAATGCAGGAGACCTGGGTTCGATCTCTGGGTTGGGAAGATCCCCTGAGGAAGGAAGAGGCAGCACACTGCAGCATTCTTGCCTGGAAAATCCCACAGAGGACCCTAGTGGGCTACAGCCAATGGGGTTACACAGAATTGGAAACAACTGAGTCCGCACACATGCAAAATACTATCCAAGTTTT
The DNA here is from genome assembly GCF_029378745.1 of Bos indicus. Classification (NCBI taxonomy): domain Eukaryota; kingdom Metazoa; phylum Chordata; class Mammalia; order Artiodactyla; family Bovidae; genus Bos; species Bos indicus. Next base: position 20,890,327 of record NC_091780.1, on the reverse strand, counting down.
CTGCATCTACCTAAAAACAATAACAGTTTTCTGCAAAGTCCTTGACATGGTTGATGACACCACACTGTGGAAGAAGGGATGACTTTGGGCAACAAAGATCTGAGTCCGTCCCCTACCCACCAGGATTCAAGTGCCAGACTCCTACAGAGATGGTGGCTATTTTAACATCAGTGACACTATTTTACATAGATGCCTTGAGGACCCATGGTGAAAAGGTTCTTCTTTGAACAGTGTAATGACAGACAGATCAGCAATCAGGTGTACAGGTGGGTTTGACGTCTACTCACTCTTTGGTCAGGAGAGGACAAGACTTGAGTAGGAAGCGTGAGAGCCCCGAGTCCTGGAAGTAGAGGTCGGGCGGAGCTGTGGGGCTCTTCAGGTTCAAACACCGGACGATCACGTACAGCACGGCAGCCACCGCGGCCAGCTTCACCCCATCAAATACGGCCGGGAGCTCGGAGGTCTCCATCATGGCATTCATCTTGATCTGGGGAGCAGGGGTACAGGTGGGTTTAGAAGCATGTGTAGAGGGAAGAGCCCACCGCACAGAGACAAAGCCAGTGGGAATGGTGACGATCCAGAAGGGCCCACAGAACCCACCTTGACTAATTCCTATCGGTGCCCTTACAGCCGCCAATGAACTGGCAACAACCCAGGTCACAAAAATCCTGAGCACTGATAAACTGGGCTGGGTGTTGGCTTTCAAACTGTGGTGCTGAAGAAGATTCTTGAGAGTCCCATGGACTATAAGGAAATCAAACCAGTCAATCCTAAAGGAAATCAATCCTGAATGTTCACTGGAAGGACTGATGCTAAAGCTGAAGCTCCAATCCTTTGGCCGACTCATTGAAAAAGACCCTGATGCTGGGAAAGATTGAGGGCAGGAGGAGAAGGGGGTGACAGAGGATGAAATGGTTGGATGGTGTCACAGACTCAATGGACATGAGTTTGAGCAAACTCTGGGAGATAGTGAAGGATAGGGAAGCCTGGGTTCTGCAGTCCATGGGGTCACAAAGAGTCAGGCACAACTTAGCAACTGAACAACAACAAATGAGCATTTATTTCTAAGATGAGCAAACTGGAAAATGCGGAGAATAGCGTCCTGCTGAGAGCAGGAGAGGACTTCCTGGTGGCCCAATGGTTAAGAATCTACCTTCCAACATAGGCCTAGATCTGATAGATAGAGTGCCTGATGGACTATGGAATGAGGTTTGTGACATTGTACAGGAGACAGGGATCAAGACCATTCCCATAGAAAAGAAATGCAAAAAAACAAAATGGCTGTCTGGGGAGGCCTTACAAATAGCTGTGAAAAGAAGAGAAGAGAAAAGCAAAGGAGAAAAGGAAAGATATAAACATCTGAATGCAGAGTTCCAAAGAATAGCAAGAAGAGATAAGAAAGCCTTCTTCAGCGATCAATGCAAAGAAATAGAGGAAAACAACAGAATGGGAAAGACTAGGGATCTCTTCAAGAAAATCAGAGATACCAAAGGAACATTTCATGCAAAGATGAGCTCCATAAAGGACAGAAATGGTATGGACCTAACAGAAGCAGAAGATATTAAGAAGAGATGGCAAGAATACACAGAAGAACTTTACAAAAAATATCTTCATGACCCAGATAATCACGATGGTGTGATCACTGACCTAGAGCCAGACATCCTGGAATGTGAAGTCAAGTGGGCTTTAGAAAGCATCACTATGAACAAAGCTAGTGGAGGTGATAGAATTCCAGTTGAGCTATTCCAAATCCTGAAAGATGATGCTGTGAAAGTGCTGCACTCAATATGCCAGCAAATTTGGAAAACAGCAGTGGCCACAGGACTGGAAAAGGTCAGTTTTCATTCCAATCCCAAAGAAAGGCAATGCCGAAGAATGCTCAAACTACTGCACAATTGCACTCATCTCACATGCTAGTAAAATAATGCTCAAAATTCTCCAAGCCAGGCTTCAGCAATATGTGAACCCTGAACTTCCTGATGTTCAAGCTGGTTTTAGAAAAGGCAGAGGAACCAGAGATCAAATTGCCAACATCTGCTGGATCATGGAAAAAGCAAGAGAGTTCCAGAAAGACATCTATTTCTGCTTTATTGACTATGCCAAAGCCTTTGGCTGTGTGGATCACAATAAACTGTGGAAAATTCTGAAAGAGATGGGAATACCAGACCACCTGATCTGCCTCTTGAGAAATTTGTATGCAGGTCAGGAAGCAACAGTTAGAACTGGACATGGAACAACAGACTGGTTCCAAATAGGAAAAGGAGTTTGTCAAGGCTGTATATTGTCACCCTGTTTATTTAATTTATATGCAGAGTACATCATGAGAAACACTGGACTGGAAGAAACACAAGCTGGAATCAAGATTGCCGGGAGAAATATCAATAATCTCAGATATGCAGATGACACCACCCTTATGGCAGAAAGTGAAGAGGAACTCAAAAGCCTCTTGATGAAAGTGAAAGTGGAGAGTGAAAAAGTTGGCTTAAAGCTCAACATTCAGAAAACCAAGATCATGGCATCTGGTCCCACCACTTCATGGGAAATGGATGGGGAAACAGTGGAAACAGTGTCAGACTTTATTTTTCTGGGCTCCAAAATCACTGCAGATGGTGACTGCAGCCATGAAAGTAAAAGACGCTTACTCCTTGGAAGGAAAGTTATGACCAACGTAGATAGCATATTCAAAAGCAGAGACATTACTTTGCCAACAAAGGTTCGTCTAGTCAAGGCTATGGTTTTTCCTATGGTCATGTATGGATGTGTGAGTTGGACTGTGAAGAAGGCTGAGCGCCGAAGAATTGATGCTTTTGAACTGTGGTGTTGGAGAAGACTCTTGAGAGTCCCTTGGACTGCAAGGAGATCCAACCAGTCCATCCTAAAGGAGATCAGCCCTGGGATTTCTTTGGAAGGAATGATGCTAAAGCTAAAACTCCAGTCCTTTGGCCACCTCATGCAAAGAGTTGACTCATTGGAAAAGACCCTGATGCTGGGAGGGATTGGGGGCAGGAGGAGAAGGGGACGGCAGAGGATGAGATGGCTGGATGGCATCACTGACTCCATGGATGTGAGTCTGAGTGAACTCCGGGAGTTGGTGATGGACAGGGAGGCCTGGCGTGCTGCGATTCATGGGGTCGCAAAGAGTCGGATACGACTGAGCGACTGATCTGATCTGATCTGATCTGCACATAGGCAGTGCAGGTCCAACCCCCCTGATCTAGGAACTAAGATCCCACATGCAGTGTGGCAGGACCAAAAGTGTAAAAAAGAAATAAATAAAACCTCATGAGAGCAGGAGAAAGAAGTCCAGCTGGAAAGGCACATGGGGACCAGGAGACTAGCTTTGATTTCTGTTACCAGGCAGCCTTGACTTCCTGACTTCACCTGCACCTGGTACCCTGGCCAGGCATCAGGTGTCGTGTTTACAGCCTTGGACAGATGTGAGATGGGACTGCTGTGGCCACCAGGTGTGGCTGTCATGCCTGTGGGCCCCACCTTTGTTTCCAGAGCAGGAAGAGCCTGATTCAGCCACCTGCTCCCTTGGAGGCAGTCCTGGCGCTGGAGTCAAGTTCAGACTAAGCCCAGCTCGCAGAGGTCTTTACACCTGGGAGTCACGGGCAATGTGAAATGGAACTTGGTCACTTTTTCCCCCCACTGAAGGCAACTGCTTACAGTCATTAGTCTCCAAAATTGGGCTAAAAGTGGACTACCATTCAACTGCTAGACCAAAATTTAAAACTGGAGTATGGAAAATATACACGCATATCTAGTTTTTCATCTTTTCAGGTAGCTTTATCTTGTACACAAAACACACACACACACTCACATACATCCCTCTAAACTTTAAAAAAAACAGACATCAACAACAATAACAAAAATCCAGTCTTTTCCTCGCTGCACTGCAGGAGATCAGAACATCAGCTGTTACCTTCAAAATCAGGGAAACCACAAGCTAACAAAAAGAAGAAAATGGTAACTCCTGGCAGCCAAGGTCGCTATGGCAACAGCTTCCCCTGGAATGGTTTTAAGTAGTCTCTGCTGAAAACAGCAGGACAACCCCAGTGGCCAGCGGTACAGAGAAAAGAGGCAGGACGAAACGATCTCTCAAAAATGTGTTTGGGGCAGAACCAAACGAACTCATCTGAGACCGACGGTCAGGCCAGAGAGGTCTTGGAAGTCCTTTGCTAAAATCGAGGCATCTGTGGCAAATACAGGGCAGACCATGTCTGGCAGGGGCTCCAACTGAGTGAGGAAAGGCAATCAAAAGATCCCACAAATATGATATCACTCATATGTGGGATCTAATTTTAAAAAAGAAACAGATAAACTTATTTACAAAACAGAAGCAGACTTAAAGGTATTGCAAACAAACTGATGGTCACCAAACGGGAAATGTGAGTGGGGGAGGGATAAATGAGGAACTTGGGATAAACACACACACACACACACACACTATATATAAGATAACCAACAAGGACATACTGTATAGCACAGGGAACACGACTCAACATTCTGTGACAACCTATATGAGAACACAATCTCAAAAAGAATGTATGTATACGTATAACAGAATCACTTTGCTGTACACGGGAAACTAACACGACGCTGTAAATCAACTATAGTCCAACTGAAGAAAAAAGAACCCGGTTCCTTAACTCACCATCAGGGCAAGAAAATACTTTTTTTAAATTTATCTGGTTTAGAATCAAGGCTAGACCTCAGAATATACTTCTTAGCTGCATCAACCTTTGACCTTTTATGAGCTGACGGTTTCCTTAAAACTTAACTTCTGGGGTCATGTCTCTCAAAAGCTGTTCCCCAAACCTTTAAAACAAGGATTCTTTTAACTTGGGGTCCGTAGGTCCCCTATGGGTTTCTGGGAACTTCCTGGAATTATGTGTGAAAGTGTGCGTGTTTGTACAGTTTTCTGGGAAGAGGGCTTGCAGATAAGATCAGATTCTCCAGGGGGCCTGTGACCTAAACAAGCACACAGCACCACACTCAGAGTTGCTCTGGTGGTCCCACCTGTGTCCTTGTCCCTCACATCTCCAGAACCCTGCCACCTGCCAGTCAAACCAACTCAAAACAAATATCCAAGATGACATGGCTTGCTATTTACTGAAGTATAGTTGATTGAAATAGTGTTGTCTTAATTTTCATAGAGACTTTTAAGTGTAGTGAGTGGGGGGCCGAAACCAAAATCTAGGAGGATTTCCAGTTTTTCTGGCACGATGCTGGTGATATGAAACTGAAATAGACATCCTCCTTGTCCTCTTAATCGCAAAGAGAGGAGAAGGTGGCACTGGGTCGCTTGACCAGTTTTCTGGCTGATCTAGAGTAGACACATTGAATTAAAAACATAAAATAAGTCCCTCCACCCCCACTTTCACTCACCACTTACGAATGTTGGGAAGGTAGGGAGAAGAGGCAAAAATAAGAGTTTCGCCAATACATACCTACGTCACCAGTTCCTCTCTGCTGCAAATACAAACTGATCTTGAAGAAGAGTTGAACAGCTGGGCTGGTCAGGTCAGATCTCTTATTCGATTTAACCTAAAAGCTGAAAAGATTGGATAGTGGCATTTTACAGGTTGAGAAAGAAGCAATTTAATTGAAATATAAGCATAGTCTAAGTTTTTCTGCGTTTAAAATCGTTAGGAAAAAAAACCCAAAAACTATTTCTTTAATTAACATATGTGACACACTCTTGGCCAGACCTGCTGGGGGAGATCTTGGTGAATCCAGACTGGCGGGCTCTGTGGTTTCCAGGACAAGTTATCTGCTGCATTCACAACTCTGGCTAATGTAAACTCAAGCTGCTTTTGTCCTTTATCTCATAACATCATTTTCAGAGATACCCGACGATGACAAGGATCATCTCTGTGTGACTGATGAAATAATTTAGCTGGGTTTAGGTCGAGATAGCAGGCAGCTGACTTGTTTCATCTCTTCCAAATATACGGAAACGACAGAAAAAATAGGAGCTGAGACAAGTAAAAGGGCACAGATGGGCTCAAAAACGCAGTTCCAGAAATGGAACAGAACTGAAAGTAACGAGTGGGGAGCCATAACACCTGCCAGATCTGGGCCACACTGCGGGCTGGAGGCTGGCTGTGCTGGGCCATCCAGGGCTGAAACGCTCACCGTGAGATGGGGAACCAGAGCCGGGCCCTCTTGGTTAAAGACCCATGGCTTCCAAAGCAGCAGAGGAAACAAAAAGAGAAACAGGGAGAGGGAGAGACAGCAGTGTTTACAGAGCACCATCTAGGTGCCGAGCTCCCCTTATATTTCATGTAAAATGCGTCCTAATGCTTTTAAGAGTACCTCTGAGGTAGGTACTATTATTATTCCATTTTACAGATGAGAAGACTCTTCAGAGTCCCTTGGACTGCAAGGAGATCAAACCAGTCAATCCTAAAGGAAATCAACCCTGAATATTCATTGGAAGGACTGATGCTGAAGCTGAAGCTCCAACACTTTGGCCACCTGATGGGAAGAGCTGACTCACTGGAAAAGACCCTGATGCTGGGAAAGATTGAAGGCAGGAGAAGCGGGCAACAGAGGAGATGGTTGGATGGCATCATCAACTCAGTGGACATGCTGCTGCTGCTGCTAAGTCGCTTCAGTCGTGTCAAACTCTGTGCGACCCCAGAGATGACAGCCCACCAAGCTCCCCCGTCCCTGGGATTCTCCAGGCAAGAGCACTGGAGTGGGTTGCCATTTCCTTCTCCAATGCATGAAAGTGAAAAGTGAAAGTGAAGTCGCTCAGTCGTGTCCGACTCTTAGCGACCCCGTGGACTGCAGCCTACCAGGCTCCTTCGTCCATGGGGTTTTCCAGGCAAGAGTACTGGAGTGGGGTGCCATTGCCTTCTCCACAATGGACATGAGTTCGAGCCAACTCTGGGAGACAGTAAAAGACAGGGAAGCCTGGCATGCTACAGTCCATGAGGTTGCAAAGAGTCGGACACGACTGAGTGACTGAACAACGACAACAGATGAGGAAACTGAGCCATAGAAAACTTGAGTGACTTGCCCAAGGTCACACAGGTAGTAGGTAAAGAAACCAAGATACATATCAGGCTCCAAAGAACCTGCTTTTAACCACCACGCTGTGCTACTTGAAAAGAGGAAAAGTAAGAAAAAGAGAAACAAGAAAGAAAGTGGATGGTAGAGGAAAACACAAATGAGACACCAAGAGCCTGCAAAAATCATGAAGCTGTAACATAGTAGAGCTGGGATTCAAGCCCAGTTTTTTTCTGATTCCATCACACCCAAATGATTTAAAAAGAAAATGAAAGCCAGTTGGAGGGGAGATTCAATTAACCTTCAGAGTAGCCTTGCTCAAATTCAAATTTTTTATTATTTTTTCCTATTCTGAGACAAATTAGACACAGAGGACCAGGCTTTGTTGGGGGGTAGGGGCAGGGTACTAAGGAGCATGTCTCCAGCCACATCACAAGCCACCTGACCTTTCCAGGGCTTGGCTGTCCACTAAAAAACAAGGGATGTGCCAGATCAGAGATCTTAAACTGGCAACCCATGGGATGGCATTGCATTTGGTTGGCATTTTTTTTAATTGTATTTATTAGCTGCCAAGTTATAAACACCAGGAGATTGCAGATAAAAATCGGAATCTCTGGTTTCTCTTGAGAAGAAAAAAAAAATCCGAAGGTTTGGGAAACTGATCCAGCATTCTCACATGGCAGCAATGAATGGAGCTGAGCAGGGCTGACCCTCTAGACAGATTGTGCTCTCTCCAGGTGGCCACCGTCCCCATATGGTCCTCAGCAATGATCTCTGACCTCCTTAATCACTGATGGTACCTGAATGGTCGCTATAGGCATCCGAATGTGCAACCCTTGGGGAAAGGGTTGTTGTTGTTTAGTCGCTGAGTCATGTCCAGTTCTTTGTGATGCTAAGGACTGTAGCCCTCACCAGGCTCCTCTGTCCATGGGATTCTCCAGGCAAGAATACTGGAGTAGGTTGCCATTTCCTTCTCCAGGGGATCTTCCTCATCCAGGGACTGAACTCTCATTTCTTGCACTGGCAGGCAGAGTCTTTACCACTGAGCCACCAGGGAAGACCAAGGTCCCTACTAGCCTTGAATAAGTCTATGCTGATTGAATATTCAAAATATACACTATCAGTATATGTATGAAAGTGAAAGTGAAGTCGCTCAGTCGTGTCCGACTCTTTTCGACCCCATGAACTGTAGCCCACCAGGCTCCTCCGTCCATGGGATTCTCCAGGCAAGAATACTGGAGTGGGTTGCCATTTCCTTCTCCAATCAGTATATGTATAAATGATAAGTTAATACAAAAGAATTATGGAAAGGCAAAGTAGCAAATAACAAGATGCAATACATCTTATTTATTGATATTTACACTGATGTTTATTTATACCTTTACTCTTTTTTTTTAATTTTAGAAGTCATCTATCGACTTCTTACTTATTTTTTAGTATTTTATTTTTATTGATTTATTTGGCTGTGCTGGGTTTTAGTTGTGGCATGTGGGATTTTTTTTTTTTTAATGTAGGATCTTTAGTTAAGGCAAAAGAACCCTTAGTTGGGACATGTGAACTCTTAGTTGTAGTATGTGGGATCTAGTTCCCTTATCAGGGATTGAACCCAAGCCTCCTGCATCAGGAGCACAGAGTCTTAGTCATTTGACCACCAGGGAAACCTCCTGCAGTTTTACTCTTTCCACAAACTATTTGAGATAGCTTCAAGCGAATACTGGATAGACGTCCACAGAGAAAGATTCAGAAATGCAGTTAACTGCTGAGTGCTTCCCAGTAAGAAGTCCCAGGACTTCCCTGTCAGTCCAGTGGTTAAGACTCTACGCTTCTAAAGCAGGGGACACAGGTTCGATCCCTGGTCAGGGAACTAAGATCCCATATGCCCTGTGGAGTGCCCGGAAGAAAAAAGAACAAAAGAAGTCTCTGCTTTCTTCGGAACAGAAACCTAGAAAACATGGCTAGCTAGAAAAAACCAACTACAGATCCCAGCCTCTGTTGCAGATAGGAGAGTCCACGTGACTAAATGTGGGCCTGTTCTGAAGGGGCTGGCCTGCTTTCTGGGGAGACACCTAAAAAGGCATTAACTGTTCTGCCCTTTTCCCTCCCTGCCTCCCTGGAATGCAGGCAAGAGGGCTGCAACTCCAACAGCCATCTTGGGCCATGAAGGGACCATGAGGTCACTCTAGGAGCCACACTGAGAGGACAGGAGAGGAGAAAGACAGAGGCTCGGGGTCCATGATGATCCCATGGAGCCACCGTGTCAGACCTAGACTGCCTATCTCAGGATTTCTTTTCTGCGAGAGAATAAACCCTTGCACATTTCAACCGCTGTTATTTCTAGACTCTCTGAGTCTGTAATTTCTAATTACACAGGAGGAATTACTATCTCCCTAAATCTTCATGGATGTTACCCTGGCTGGGTTATTATTAGAGCACAGGCAAACTTTTCTTTCTTTTCCAAAATTCATAATGACTACAATTTTTTTATTACCAAAAATATCTTCAAAATGGCAATGAACAAAATCTAAAAAGAAAAGAAACTCTGAACAAGGAAAATACCTACGTCAAGATATATAAAACTAAGCATGTGACTAAGTCTAAACTATATCTGAGCTTTCTGACTGCCAGGGGGAAAAGGGAAACCTAGCCAGACTTGAGAGTCTCCAAAACGCAGAGATAACATGTGTTACACTCTTCTTACCTCCCAGGAAGACACTCAGAGAAAAGAGGGATTTTTTTGGCACAAATTTATTAAAAAAAAAAAAAAAATTCTTCGAGACTTTACATAAGGGGACCTTGAGTAATGTGACAGGCAATGTCCTCCTACAAGATTTTTTAATAGCAAATGCAGTAGAGAATTAATTTCCTCAACCCTTGAAAAACACTAAGGGTTTAAAATTGGATTTAATTCCTGAAGGCAATCCTATGAGAGGTTTCTAATTATTATGGTCCAAATGCGGAGCCTTGAGCTGAAGCCCCGAGAAGCAGGGTGGTTCTACTGTAGATGGCTAGGGCCACCTTCCTTGAACTTCAGGGGGCTTAAAGACCTGATGACCTACGTACAGTGTGCCTGGAACTGTGCTAAGCATTGTGTAGAACCACAATCAAATAGAATTCTCATTTAAGCTGGGGGGAAAAGAAGTTTGTGTTAGCGCTACACTGACTTTAGAAACTTGGGGACAAGAATAAGTAGTCCAGGGAAAAAAAAACGTGGGGAAAGGACTTATGGCGCAGCTAGAATTAGAACTGGGCGTGAGTGAAGTGTGGATTCAGAAGAAGTGTGTGTGTGAGTCTGTGTGAGGGAGATTCTTCACGTGTGCATGCGTACATGCGCACTATATACGTTAAACCAGGAATTAACTGGCAGGTGTGGACTGACTCTTTGATATTCATGTGCATTTCTCTTACTGCATTTTATTTTATGGTCTTCTTTCTAAGTTCGACCTGCCACTAAAAATTAATATTCTGCACTTGTTACAGCCATAACAAACTTAGCTTCTATTGAACTTTTGGTGGCTTCCCCGATGGCTCAGTGGGTAAAGAACTGGCCCGCAATGCAGGAGACACAGGAGACACGGGTTCAGTCTCTGGGTTGGGAAGATCCCCTGGAGGAGGACATGACAACCTACTCCAGTATTCTTGCCTGGGAAATCCCATGGACAGAGGAGCCTGGTGGGCTAAAGTCCATGGGCTCACAAAGAGTAGGATATGACTAAGCACATATGTACTCTTTGTGAGTTTCCTCTCCCTTCCTGGGCAAGTGAAATTCAGTTAAAATGGACCTCTGGCAGCCTAGGGCTGAGTATGCATTAGGTGGAAAGCAGACATTTTCCCTTCCCCACCCCACCTACGGTGTACCTGATCAGTGCTTCTTCCATTCCAACCCCCACATTTCTCTGCTCCCACCACAGTCTTTTTTTTTTTTCCTATTTTTTTTGGCTGGGCCACACATCATCTAGGATCTTAGTTTCCTGACCAGGGATGGAACCCATGCCCCCTGCAGTGGAAGCTTGGTGTCCTAACCACTGGACTGTTAGGGAGGTCCCGTAACACGGTCTTTTTATGAGTGGGATTTTGGTGCTGTAACTGATAGTTAAAATTCCATCTGTCATCTTAACATTTAAAAAGTAATCCGAGGTGTTGCCAAAGGCTCAACAGGAAAAGAACTTTCAGTATCGTCCTTGGTCTCTAAGACATGCTTGGGCACCTCCATCTCCACCGGTGCGAGGGCCTGGGCTTCTCACTGCTCCCCCGTGACGAAGGGCATTATTTTCAGATGGAGGCACAGATTCCAGGAGAGATGTCTGGGACCTGGTCCTTGTGCTTGCTCTGCCCCTTCTTAGCTGGTGACCTTGAAGAGGTCACTTAACCTTGCTGGGCCCTAAAGAACTCATTTGTAAAAGGAGAGGACTAGATTAGAAGTTGATGATGCCAACGGTCTCTCTCAGCTCAAAATTTCTGAGATTCTGAGGGATAGAGTTGCAGTCCTTGGCTTCAGAGCACAGGAAACACTCTCTCTGTGCTCGGTAACAGGAGATAGCCCTGTTTTCCAGTCTACTTTGTGGACCATTAAACAATAAAACTCATAAGAACTAACAACCCTCAGGGCCTCTGTTCTTCCTGCAAATAAGTCAAACAGTAATATATTTTCAGCTGTGCCATTTACACCAATAATTCCATCCTATTCATTCCAACTCCATGACTGGGGTTTCAGCCTTGGAATACTAATGTTTACTAAAAACCTAAAACTTACACTGAAGAAAAGGAGAAAAACACCAAGCAGAGACTGCACACGTAGAAGACTCAATGGCTGGTAATAATGGGGTGAACACTGTTTCCCCAAATCCACGTCCACCAGGGAACTATGAATGCGACCTTATTTGAATATAGGGTCTTTGAAGATATGATCAAGTTAAAGTGCAGTCACACTGGTTCAAGTGACTCTTAACCCCACAATTGGTTTCCATGAAAGAAGAGAGACATCTGGACACAGAGGACAGGCCATGTGAATGAAGATGGATGTAGAGACGAGGGTCATGCCTCTCTGAACCAAGAACGCCAAGGATTGTTAGCAATCCCCAGAAGCTAGGAGAGGGGCAGAAGGAACAGATTTCCCTCAGAGCTCTCAAGAAAAACCCGGCCGGCTCTCAGAACCTTGCAACAAGGAAGTGGTTGTCCAGTGGTTAGGACTCCACACTTCTAATGCAGTGGCCACAGGTTCGATTCCTGGTCAGGGAACTAAGATCCCACTTGCTGCATGGGTCTAAAAAAATAAAAACTCATTTAAAAAAGAACCTTGCTGACACCTGATTTAAGACATCTAACCTCCAGAACTATGACAGAACAGATCCAAAGCACCTCTCATGACTCAACTGTTCCATACCCCTGTCCTCAAGAGGTTGACGAGAACCATTGCCACACTCTTTCCAAAGTCACCCAGACAAGTTCCAACTGATACTAACCATAATCAGCTAACAACACGATACTCCCAGGCTACTTGCATAGCACACGACAAATTGCACTCTGGGCCCAAGTGTTCACTGGCTTGGCCTCATTGCCTCTGACATTCAGCTGTTAGGACCATCCTTTCCTCTCCTGTTCTAGGGAAGTGAAGTGAGAGAGCCCAGAGACGAAATATCACAGGCTGGGAACAGAGGGCCCCCTTTTCCTTGCCATCCAAAGGACCTGACAAGCAAACTTCAACACAGACATTAGTCCTGCGTCAAATACACCTCAAGGAGAACGAAACCAAACTCTTAAAGGATTTCTCTCTTTCAAATCCAATCTAGTTGAAGTAGATAATGCTTCGGTTCATTCCCTGGAGTAAGGTGACCCAGTGTCAAACCCTGACCCCACCCAGGTCTGGTGTTTGTCTTTGGGCCACATTTCTTACCTCCTGTGGGCCTTGTCTGCAAACCGAAGGTGTTAATTTTAAATCAGTCCCTGACATACAGTAAGTTAAGTGTCAGTAGTGTCCATCTCTTTGCAACCCCGTGGACTGTAGCCCACCAGGCTCCTCTGTCCATGGCATTTCCCAGGCAAGAATACCGGAGTGAGTTGCCATTTCCTTCTCCGGGGGATTTTGCAGACCCAGGGATTGAATTTGGGTCTCCTGCATGGGCAGGTGGATTCTTTACCAACTGAGCCACCAGGAAAGTCAGTATACAGTAAGTGAACCCCAAATATTAGCTACCCCATCACCACCATTAAACTCTCCTCCATCTTGCCTTAGTAAACACTAATCTGACAGGTAGCAAGTACCACAAAAGATGCCCTTTTCCCAACTGACACAGAGGCCTCATCAACAATGAAATAACTAGTGGATCCACTGCCTGGGCTCTTCCAACAAGTTTCAGATTACTCCCAGGACACACTTTCGATTCTTCTAATGCAGAATCATGTTACACACTTAATAAATCACTGGATAGTAAATGTTCATCACCAAGGTTCATGAACAGTTCCAAGGTGCATTTTCGTTTATGCTGAAAGGGTCTGGCAGTCCACAGCCTGGACCTCTGCTTCTGACACATACACCCTCTCTCCTGCCAAGGGACCCCTCCTTTCCCACGGAGACCATTCCTCCAACTGCACCTCCTTCCTGCCTGTAAATCTACTCTTGCTCGGTTTTCATAGCAAACCTGTTCAACACCTTGAAATAAAACCCCACGCCAGCACAGTAAGCCTGGGGCAGGCTTGCTTCCTCCAGAAGGCCCTGTGAGTAGTATAGGAGAAGGCAAGGGCCATATCACATGGTGGTCAGGTCATTCTAATCTGTCCACCTTTTGGTGACAACTTAGAGAAAAGTTGTTCAGTCGCTAAGTCATGTCCAACTCTTTGTGACCCCGTGGACTGGAGCCCGCCAGGCTCCTCTGTCCATGGGATTTCCCAGGCAAGAATACTGGAGTGCATTGCCATTTCCTTCTCCAGGGGATCTTCCTGGATCAGGGATCAAACCTCGTCTCCTGCACTGGCAGGCAGATTCTTTACCACTGGGCCACCTGGGAAGCCCTTAGATAAAAGTAGTCAACTCTAAATGGAGGCAACATGACATATTTGGGGAGAAAGCAGGAGGAAAAGGGCCAATTTCTCCCTACTTTATCTGCCACTTAACTAAGGAAATTGGGGCTGTTGTACACACCACACACAGTCACACAGAAGGGGAGGAACAAGCCCAGAGCAGATTTGCTGGAACAAAGCCTGGACACCCCTCAGGAGCTGTTTCTCTGCACTTGCTAAGTGCTCAGTGACTCGGGGCTGAGACGGAAGGTTCTGAAGTATGTCCTAGTCAACCCAGACGTGTGCACGCTTGATAACCTGAGCTGATTTTGGCCCCATTCTGATCTCACAGTGAGATTTCAATTCTCTAGGTCAGTGCCTTGGCCAGCAGCACAGAGAACCACCTCTCAGCACAGCCAGGCTGTTCCAATCCTGTGTGTCCTCCTCCCAAGGAGACTCCCATGGACTGAGCCTTCAGGGTAACCTGGTTTTGAAATTCTGCCTCTCACCACTGCCATCACCTCACGCCCCAAATTGATGGAGAACCCTGGCAATGACAGGGGTAATTGTGTTTTCCAGATATGCCAAGACACGTTGATTAATTAACTGATTGACTTCTGAACACTAAGCATCGAGTACCCAGGCCCTTTCCTTCAGCAGATCAAACCAGGGACCAGCTCTGGCGTCCTGGGACCAGGCTATGGTGCTGGGCTGTGGGTGGTGGCAGGAAGATCCAATTGCTAGTTCCTTACAAATCAGGTCCTATGAGGGGAAGGGAATGCTCTGAGTCACACTCAATTTGGTAAAGAGAAGGGGATTTCCAAATGATTAAATACATTTAGGTTAACCTCACTCTCAGTTGTGTTCAAAATGAAGAGCTTGAAATTGCCTTTTTGTGAAAACTCACCCAAGTGATAACAGTTTCGTTTAACCATATTCTTCCACAGTCATAAGCTCATGCATTCATCCTGCTGCAATTTCAGAAGGTGTCCTACAAGTGTCTAGTAAGAGCAAAGTCATCTTATGAGAGGAAGTGTGAACCTTGTACTTAAGTATCAGGAGTGACTACTAACCCATAGGTTTCACAAAAGAAGTCACTAAACTAAAAATAGCTGGAGACTGTGTCACCAGTTAAGCAGGCACATTGATTTGAGCCCTTTTACATGCATTTACTAAATTACCGAAAGGGAGCTGGCCTCTCTCATTAGCAAATAGTCTTCCTCAAAGAGTAGTACTTTCTATTGGAAGACAATGGGTAAAGCACTTAATAAAATTACAGGAAAATTGTTTTCTGTACAGTCAAGAAACCATTCAATGCAAACCTGAGGACAAACCCAAAGTTCTAAGCCAGGGGTTTCCTCTACGGAGATCCAATAGTTTTCTAATATGACTGGCATTTTAATGGAGAGATTTGGTAACTCCAACACTGTATTTAAAAACATACACTGTGGGACATCTTTGGTGGTCCAGTGGTTAAGAATCTGCCTGCCAATGCAAGGGACACAGGTTCGATCCCTGGTCCAGGAAGATCCCTCATGCCATGGGGCAACTAAGCCCATATGCCATAACGACTAAAGCCCGAGTGCTGTGACTACTAGAGCCCAAGAGTCCTAGAGACCGTGACAAGAGAAGTCACTGCAATGAGAAGCCTCACATTGCAACTCAAGAAAACCCATGCACAGCAACGTAGAGCCAGTGCATCCTAAATAAATAATTTAAAAAACACTTTAAAAATACATACTGTAATTAAACTCTGTAATATCAAAAGAAAATCTCAGTTTATCAGAAACCAACAAACCCAATTGCCTAGTACACAGGAATTTTTTTAAAGATTTTTTTGAAGTGAACCATTTTTAAAGTCTTTATTGAATTTGTTTTAACACTGTTTTTATTTTATGTTTTGGCCAGAAAGCATGTAGGATCTTAGCTCCCTGACCTGGGATCGACCCCTGCTTTGGAGGGTGAAGTCTTAACCACTGGACCACCAGGGAAGTCCCTGGAATTTTTAAGAGATAGGTACAACTGAAGAGAAGGGCATCTCCAGACTTCTTAAACAGAAGAAACTTCCAGGGCGTGCGATGGGAATGGCAAAGGTCCCACCCAGCAAACAAGCTTCTAGATGGAGGAAACCAGGGATGGGGTGGGAGGGCAAGCCCTAGTGCCTGGCACAGCCCTTGGCTGAACAGTGACTGACCCTGGGGCTTCCCTGGTCCAGTGGTTAAGAATATGCCCCTGCAATGCAGGCAATGTGGGTTCGTTCCCTGGTCACGGGGCTAAGACCCCACACGCTATGGAACAGGTAAACCTATATGCCGCAACTGGAGATCCCACATGCTGCAACTAAGACCCAATGCAGCCAAATAAATAAATATTTATTAAAAACGAAACTCTAGGTTCTAACTTATTAAAAAAAAAAAAAAGAAGAAGAAGAATCATTGACCCCATGGAACTCACTAAAACAGAAAGTTTCACACAGACCTGCAATACAAAGCACTTACAGCCACCTTCAGTTAATGAGAGAATAAAAATAATCGGGAGTCCCCATTCCTGAGCATTCTGTCCCAAAGGCCCCAGAGCCAGATTGGTGCACAGTACTTGGCTAAGACACACACTTTGAAGCTGTAATAGGAGCATGATCATGATGCGTGGCCCTTTATAATCCCGATGCTTGCCTGTCACCACGCAGGCAGCAGGAAGTAGGTCTGTGAGGAGAACCAACCCACAGGTCAAGCCCCTTGCCCCTCCCCTAGGAAGAGACACTTCTGCCCACTCGCATGGCCACAGGGCCAGGCTGGGCTCATCCGCTCCTGGCCTCTCCCAGCTCTGGCCTCTGATGATGAATTCTGCCCATTGCTGTTTAGTTACTCAGTCTTTGCGACTCCCAGGACTGCAGCACGCCAGGCTTCACTGTCCTTCACCATCTCCCGGAGTTTGCTCAAACTCATGTCCATTGAGTCGGTGATGCCATCCAACCATCTCACCCTCGGTCGCTCCTTCTCCTCCTGCCCTCAATCTTTCCCAGCATCAGGGCCTTTTCCAATGAGTCACTTCTTCGCATTAGTTGGCCAAAGTACTGGAGCTTCAGCTTCAGCATCAGTCCTTCCAATGAATATTCAGGATTGATTCCCTTTAGGATTGACTGGTTGGCTCTCCTTGCTGTCCAAGGGACTCGCAAGAGTCTTCTCCAACACCACAGTTCGAAAGCATCAATTCTTTAGTGCTCAGCCTTCTGCCAGTAGTGAGAACAGTAGCTCCCCTCAGGGCTTGGCCTAGAAAGCAGGAAAGGTTCTGGACTCCCTGTCCTTCCAAGAGGGAGAGAAGGTTCTAGGGGCAAGGGTATGCAGTGTAAGGCATGCTTTACTTACTTCTGTTTTATTAATATATACCTCGGGCTCTGGGACTAGACACAGGATCTCCTGCAGGCTTGGAGCAGTAAGCTTAAAGGTCATGTGGATTCCAGAGACAAGTACCCACGTCCCGGAAGACAAATCCACCAGCTAAATGCAGACCCATAGGACGCACTGACTCATACTCAGGCCTTTAGGCTAAAAATGAAGGGCAGGGTATCTCGAGACATTCACCCTTCTGGGGCTTCACAGGCCTCCAGGGAGCCCCTACCCAGCCTCTGCCATCAGTTCTGCTGTTTCTGAGAGCTAAATAGAGCTTTGTCCCCAGCGTCCAGGTCACAGCTCAAGTGGAAGGACCCAGATGTGCTGGATTCTGGCTCTCAGAAGAGGAAGGGGATCCCATCCCATTGGCGTCTCCATACAATGTACTTCTGGTGGTATGTGATGCTAGTCCCTAATCGGAGCATGGGCTGTGCTGTGCAGCTCTGAGTAGATCACTTGCCCTCTCTGGGGATTTTGAAGTTTACCCTAAGAGCCCCTGTGGTATAATCAAATGACAAAAGATTTTTTTTTCCCTTCCATTTATTCTTTCTTTCATTGAGATGTATTGGACGTACAGCACTGCATGTGTTTAAGGTGAACAGCATAAAGACTTGATTTACATCGTGAAATGACGATTGCAATAAGTTCAGTGAAGCTCCATCACCTCATACAGAAACAAAAATTAAGAAATATAAAAAAAAAAAAAAACTTTTTCTTTGTGATGAGAACTTTTAGAATTTACTCTCTGAACAACTTTCATATTTCATGTTGTATATCACACCCCTAGTGCTTTTTAATCTTAGGACCTTTGTTTGTATCTTTTGCCCTTCTTCAGTCAATTTCCCCTCCTCCTGCCACCTGCCTCTGGTAAGCACACAACTGATCTCTTTTTCCATGAGTTTGCCCATATGTTCTTGAAGTAAAACTGACCTGTAACACTATATCACTTCCTGTTATACAACCAAGTGTTTCAATCTGTCCATACTTTTAAAAAATGATCACCTTAAATCTAGTTACGATATATCACCACATGAGATATTAAACAGTCATTCACTACGTTCCCCACAATGTACATTTCACACCAGTGATTCATTTATTTTGCAACTGGAAGTTGGTACTCTTAAATCTCCCTCACCTATTTCCTTCTTCCCCCCACCTGCCTCCCTTCAAGCAACCACCTGTTTGTTCTCTTTATCTCTGTTTCTGTTTTGTTTCTTCATTTGTTTTGTTTTTCAGATTCCACATATAAGTGAAATCATACAGTGTTTTGTTTTTGTCTGACTTATTTCCTTAGCATAGTACCCTCGGGGTCCATCCATGTTGTTGCAAACGGCAAGATTTCATTCTTTATTATAGCTGAGTAATATTCCACTGTGCATATGTACTATATCTTCTTAATCCATTCATCTATTGGTGGGCACTTAGATTACATCCATATTTTTGTTGTTTTGTCACTAAGTCGTGTCTGACTCTTGTGACCCCATGGACTGTAGCCTGCCAGGCTCCTCTGTCCATGGGATTTCCCAGGCAAGAATACTGGAATGGATTGCCATTTCCTTCTCCACGGGATCTTCTTGACCCAGAGATTGAACTTGAGTCTCCTGCATTGGCAGCTGGATTCTTTACCACTGAGCCAGCAGGGAAATCCGATTGTAAATAATGCTGCAAGGAACATCAGTGTGCATATATCTTTTCTAATTAGTGTTTTTGTTTTCTTCTGATATATACCCAGAAATGGAAATGCTGGATCATATGGTAGGACTATTTATAATTTTTTGAGGAAACTCCAACTGTTTTCCACAGTGGCTGCACCAGTTTACACTCCCACCAACAGTGCGCGAGGACCCTCCTTTCTCCACATCCTCACCAACATTTATGTGTTCTCTTTTTGATAACAGCCATTTTGACAGGTGTGAGGTGATGTCTCATTGGGATTCTGATTTGCGTATATCTGATGATTAGCAATGTTGAGCGTCTTTTCATGTGTTTGTTGGCCATCTGCATATCTTCTTTGGAAAAAACATCTATTCAGAACCTCCATCCATTTTTAAAAATTCAGTTCAAATAACATAGATTTTAGAGTCATAGGCCTTGGGTTTGAGTTTAGGTTGTTCCAAGTGACTTTGAGTGAACTACTTACATTTCATGAAAGTTCACTTTTTCTTCTATCAAGTAGGGGAGGGGAGATTACATTACAGACTATGGAGGGAAAGAAGTTGGTGAAATTATGTTGGTTAAGAAAATGCTTTGTAATTATAAAATACCGATACACTCAAGACACGGTTCGCAAAATGCTTAGAGCTTTTTACAGGAAGTCTGCCTTATTATATATTTCAAGATTATAAAAATGTAAAGAAACAGCTCAAGGACTTTCGTGGTGGCACAGTGGATAAGAATCCGCCTGCCAATGTAGGGGATACAGGTTCAGTCCCTGGTCTGGGAAGATCTCATATGCCGAGCAGCAACTAAACCTGCAGGCCACAACTACCGAAGCCCAAGCTGCTAGAGCCTGTGCTCTGCAACGAGAGAAGCCACCACAAAGAGAAGCCCATGCAAGGAAGGGCCAGCACAGTCAAAAATAAACAAATAAAATTGTTTAAAGAAAGAAAGAGCTAGGGAGTTCTCAACATATGAAGAACAGGGGAGTTGGTCCCTAGGCAGTCTTGAGCTTGACTTCGTCAGATCTTTCTACCAAGGACCCTGAAAATCTAGAAGAATAAAAATTCAGAGGCTCTGACATGAAAAGGGCAGCTCTCTGGGTTGATATATTTTGAGGTCTTAGCTAAACAGAAGGAGGTTCACGTTCTCAAAAGTTCCTGTCTCCTCGTCCATCCAACACAAACATCACACTGTTGTTCTGCACTTTCCTCCCAGTCCTCCCACTAAGCAAATGAGAGTTCTCTGCCTTCTTTAAAGCCTGAAGGCAAGTCTCCAATGTTATTCCTAGTCGCCCAGCAGCCTTCCTCCTTCGGTTTTTGTTTAAATTTTGCCTGTTCAGGCAAGCATTTGATCTGAGTCCATCTCCACCTCCACCGAAAGCAGGTGAGCCTCCCAGGGAGCAGAGACTCAGCCACGAGCTCAGTTTACAGGTGGTCTTCCTCTGCTAGGCTTTCCCTGCGCCTATGTGATGCCAAACATTAGTTTCCTGGAAGGTAAGTTAGATTTCACTGGAAATGAGGGAAATGTTTCTCCATTATTGGGAAAATGATCCCATTTCCCCCAAATTGATTTACTTGTGTAAGTTGGATGCACCCTCAAGGATAAAGCAGTGGTTTGTAAAAGTAGGGGCTTCCTGGGTGGCTCAGATTATAAAGAATCTGCCTGCAACGCAGGAGACCAGGCTTCAATCCCTGGGTCAGGAAGATCCTCCTGGAGAATGGAATGACAACCCACTCCAGTATTCTTGTCTGAGAAATCCCATGGATAGAGGAGACTGCCAGGCTACAGTCCATGGGGTTGCAAAGAGTTGGACACGACTGAGTGA
Organism: Bos indicus; assembly: GCF_029378745.1. Taxonomy (NCBI): domain Eukaryota; kingdom Metazoa; phylum Chordata; class Mammalia; order Artiodactyla; family Bovidae; genus Bos; species Bos indicus. The sequence continues at coordinate 20,869,441 of NC_091780.1, read as the reverse complement.
CTAACAATTTCACTTTTCACTTTTTAAAAGTAGGGGACAGACACCCCACCCCCACCACCCAAAGTGTGTCAATATCACTGGGGGAGCTATTTGCAAAACTACATCCCACTTCTGACATTCCACTCTGCTCCCCACAGGTACCAAAGGCATCAGCTTCATTCTAAGCCCTGTGGGGACTATGAAAGAAGTACAATACATGGCGTCCAGGAAATAATGAGCAAACAGTGCAAACCCATATATAATGAAGAATGAAATCCTAAGTTCCAACTATGAATACTGGAGGAACTCAAAGGAGGCAAGAAGAAGGAGGAGGGGGACTCAGATGGCTAGAGAGCCATCTAGGGAAGGGAGGGAACAGAAAAGAGGGAAAGAAGGGGTGGGTGCAGATCTCAAGCTGGGCTCAGGAGTGGAGCCAAGGCCTGAAGATCCTGGACAACCAGGAAACTGGCAGGTAGGACAGGAGGAATGGGTCTGGGAGCAGTGGGAGTGGGTCACTGTGGAAGAAGCTTCAGGGCTTTACTTCCAGGGGGAATTCTAGACAACAGCTTGGAAGATGGTGCCCTGGTGGAGCCCAGTGGGCTGGCCCACTGGGGGACAGATGTGCCTCGGTAGGTATGAGAAGCCCTTGTTTGGCTGGGTGTAACCCGACCTGTAGGATGTTGGACAAGCATTGTCATTCACCTCGTGAACATCGCCCCAAGTTGCCATGACATTGCAGTAGTTTTTAGACAATCTGCTGAAGTATTCAGGAGTCTTCAGTTGAGGACTATCCCCTCCAGGCCCTCAAAAACGTCCCGTTTCCTACCTTTGTGTTTTCCAGATACTTCTTCATGACTAGAAAATCAGCAAGCCTCACTGCCACATAAAAGTGATGATTCATGTCCCTTTGATCTCTGCTGGGTATTCTGGTCCACGCCCTGCTAATTCAATCCTCAGTGTACAATTCTATACAAGTTTCAATTCAGAGTGTGGAGCACGGGAGCAAGGGAGGGGGCAGCACTCTGTAAATATTTATTAATGGATTGAGCCATTAATAAACAGGCTGTTCTATGTAGCAGAAGAAAGGAAAGATACCCAAAGAGAAGGTAGCAGAAAACTACCCATTAATTGTTGGCATTCAGATAAATACTGAAATACCATTAGAAGACTCATGGCTCCTGCTTCTTACTCCAAAACATCCAATGCAACAAAACTGTCGGCATAAGCTTATTTGAGCTAGAAAATTTAAATCGGAATACAATTAATCCTAAGGTTAACCTAGATTGAGAAGTTAATGGAATTTTAAAAAATAGGGATCTCTTTTTTTTAGGCTGTTCCCTATGGCATGTGGGATCTTAGTTCTCTGACCAGGGATCTCTGACCACTCCCCCTGCATTAGGAGCGCATGGTCTTAACCACTGGACCACGAGGGAAGTCCCCAAGATCATTTTTAATATCTAAGAAAAATGGAAAAATGCTTCCTTAAACATCTGTGACATTCGGAACAGGTTTGTGTAAATAGGTCAGAACAAGTCTTGTTACAAAGATTTCTGCTTCATGGAGATGCTCCCATAGGTGTGCAGGGGTGGTGGGGTAGTGAGGCTGCTCACAGTAGGGTGGCAGGCTTTGGGGGCAGAGCGATTTGTCCAGAATCACAATCCTACCACTGACTGGTTGTATGACTTGGGGCAAGTTTCTTAACCTCTTTGCACCTCAGTTTCCTTACCCATTAAAATGGGGATGATAGAGTGTCCTGCTGTTACCACAAAAACGCTAGATGCAAACACGATGACTTGGCAATGGTGTGTCCACCAGATGTGGCAAAAGAGGAAATTGATTTATCCAACTGGACTAGAGGGTCCCAGGGCAGAGCCCAAAGTGTAGGTCTCTTCAAGCCTGATTAGTCCAGGTCCTGAACTTGCTTGTGAGCGATCACCAGCAACCCCAATTTAACCATCTCATGCAGGTGATGAGCAGATCACAGACATTCTACACATTCCCGTACCCATTCCTGACCCGTAGCTTGTCTATTAGCTCCCCCAGAGAATTTATAAAGTTTATGATTCACACATTAGGGGTCAAAGACGCTCACTCTGAAATCCAGTAAGTGCTCTCTGGCTAATTCTAACTAACAAGTCACTGTCTCTTCAAAAGGAAGGAGTAGAACCAGATGAAAACAAAATTCCTATTTGTGTAGCTCTACAGTTAATCAAATGCTTGTGAGCTAAATATTAATACATTACATTGGTTAATCCTCAAACAAGTCACAAAGTGCACCGGTGTTGACAGTAGAGACCTATATGGAATTTATTGTTTACAGAGTGCGTCCTCAGACATTACCTCACTCGGTACTCATGACAGTTCTGTGAGTTATTACTAATGCCAGGGAGGAGGAGGCTGAGGCCTGGAGACCCCCCCTGGGCCAGGCCTGGGAAGGGCTCTAGGAATCCAGAGAAACAAGCCACCTGTCTGTCTTAGAGAGCTTTCACAGAGCTGGATGGATCCTGATCCCTTTGGCTCCACTGACAGCAGCTCTGCACATCCTCTCCCATCAAAGAGGGCCTTCCGGAAATATGCATTCCCCTCACAGGCTCTTTGGTGGCAAAGTCAAGATTTCTCTCGCAATTTCAGGGTAACATCCAGCTATGTAGAGGCAATAAATAGAGTGATGGGTGACATTAATGACAGACCAAGTGAAAGGGACTGAGTTTTCTAAATTGGGAAAAAAGTATGCTTGACTATCATCTCCTTGGCACTTTCCATCATCTTACTATTTAGAAGGGCACATTTTTTAATGTCATTGACAAGAGTGAGCGAGCACTTTATTTACATGATCAGAATAGAAACGGGAATTGCAGCTGGGGTATTCGGAATCTGAGAAGCTGAAGCCTACAGTCCAGGCCACACAGGAAGCTATAGCTGGGAGGGGCTGGAAGCTCAGCAAGCATTCATGGAAATCCACCTCTGGGCCAAACAAGGGGCCAACAGTGGGACAGAGGGTGTCCAGTCCCCAGAGAGGAGCCTGGATGGTAGAGGCCCCCCAAAGAGAGGGCTCAGTAAATGTTTATTGAAAGACGCCAGAGCAGGGACTCCCCTGAAGATCCAGTGGTTAAGACTCTGAGCTTCGAAGGCAAGGGTGAGGGTTTGATCCCTGGTTGGGGAACTAAGATCCCACATGCTCTGTGGTGTGGCCAAAAAAAAAAAAACCACTTCAGTGCTATCACCTCATCCTGGGAATACTGTGCTTTCCTGAATTTCTTGAGAGCAGTAATGTCATAGCTGGGTATTGGAGAAAAGTGAACAGGATGCCAAACAATACATGCGGAGATTTGCTAAAACGCATTGCCCCTCGTTAAGTGAACAAAGCAAGGAACAGACTCAAAGGGTATTTCTAAAGTGTTCAACAAAAACATGTGGAAAGGAGCCATGCATGACACAAATGTGACTGGAAACCTCTGTCTTGAGGTTAGATTTCCACTGGGGTATTTCAAACTCAGGGGCCAGGTGGCCCCCTCTATGGGAAAAAAAATAGTCCTGCCTTTTATTCGATTCTTACATCAAATTGCTTTGTTTTCTTTTTTAAATGCAGGGACCCCAGAAGAAAGGAGCTCTAATTTATGTATTTATTGGACACACTGAGTAGCATGTGGGATCTTAGTTCCTCAACCAAGGATAGAACTCGAACCCTCTGTCTTGGGAGCCCAGAGTTTTAATCACTGGACCGCCAGAGAAGTCTTTACATTGAATTACTTTTATTCAATTATTATTTCCTATACTATTTCTTAAAACATATAAACATAAAACCAGGCATAAATTTACCTTAGCACTTTTCCAATTATGGAGACTAAAATGAATGTACAAAGAAAAACAAATAAAATTACCCAAAGAGTATAATTCAGATTGACTACACTCGACTACACCACTTTCCTCTGCTGGAACCCCTGTTTCAGCCTTCATTTGCACACTTGGCTTCATCTGACACCATCTTTTCTCCACACTAAGTCTGTCTCTGTGTTTTTCTCATAGCAGGTTAACCTGGCTCTAAGTTACCAGAAATTTATACACAAATGGCACTGAGGGACCTCCCCGGTGGTCCAGTGGTTGATTTTGGTTGTTTGGTTGTTTAGTTGCTAAGTCGTGTCCGACTCTTGTGGCCCCGTGGACTGTAGCCTGCCAGGCTCCTCTGCCCATGGGATTCTCCAGGCAAGATTACTAGGGTGGGTTGCCATTTCCTTCTCCAGGTCCAGTGGTTAAGAGTCCAGTTAAGACCTGGTGCAGCCAAAGAAATAAATAAAAATAGAAATTTAAAAATTTTTTAAAAAAATAATAAGAGGCACTGAGGTGGCCTGGCTGGACCCTAATATAATATGGTCATCCCAGTGATCCAGGCATACCTTTAAAATATTGCCAATTATCATTAATATGAACTCTAAAAGTCTGAGTGTTCTTAATTTAAGGAGAACTCAAAGAAAATCAAGGACATACCCTTGGTCTTGGATTGGGACATATCTGTAACCCAGAAGGAATGTCGTGGTACTGACTGCTGGAGGAGAGCAGAGGGTGCCATGGGGACTCAAATGAAAAGTCACATTGCATCTCAGAAACAATATGAGCCACCCCCTGACATATTACATCAAGAATTTAATACGTGTAAACATACACTTCAAAAGACATCACATCAAAGGGCCTCATTCCAAGCTGTGGAGGTCCCACCCTGGCTTCCCCCACGCCTCTTCCTTAAGAACTACAACACGGCACTTTATTACTGTGGTTTAGTTTTTTTTTTTTGCCACAGCTTGCAGGATCTTAGTTCTCCAACCAGGGATTGAACTCAGGCCCTTGGCAGTGGGAGCGCAGAGCCCTAACCAGTGAACTACCAGAGAACACATGTAAGACATGAACGTACCCTGACTCCCATGAGTCAGCTCGCATCACTCTGACGGCACCATCACATATTGACATTATGTGGTCTGTATCCCCTAAAAGAAACTGGGCAAAAACTGCACCAAATGATGCCACAGCTAGGTTAGCTTAAGTGAATGGCCTTGTTTCCCAGCAGAAGAAAAGCTGGCACTGTTTAAGGAAACTGAAAAAGTGGAACCTTCCTTGAATAGAATCCTCTACTTCAGACCCTCTCAAATGCCATGATTCAATTTCCATTAGCAAAACTGTTTCAAACAATTATTTATGTACTTAAACTTTTGGCTCCACTGGGTCTTTGTTGCTGTGCACAGGCTACTCTGTAGGGGTGCTTGGGCTTCTCACTGTGGTGGCTTCTCTCACTGTAGCTCATGGGCTTGGCTGCCCCATGACATCTGGGATTTTCCAGGACCAGCGATTGAACCCATGTCTCCTGTACTGGCTTTCCTGGTGGCTCAGATGGTAAAGAATCTGCCTGCAGTGCAGGAGACCCAGGTTCTATCCCTGGGTCGGGAAGATCCCCTGGAGAGGAAATGGCAATCCACTTCAGTATTCTTGCCGGGAGAACCCCATGGACAGAAGAGCCTGGTGGGCTACAGCCCATGGGGTCGCAAAGAGTTGGACGTGACTGAGTGACTAACACACATCCCTGCACTGGCAGGCGGATTCTTATCCACTAGCCCACCAGGGAAGCCCTCCACCTTTTTAATCAATCTAAATACGTTCTGTTTAGAAGGCTGCTCTTTATTCTGGGAGGTGGACCCTCCCTCATTTTTGGTGTTAAAATGTCTTTTCTTAAGAAATGACGGTGATGATGGAAGAGAACAGAGCTTTTTTATTTCCCTATTTGAAAAACAAAATTCGGCAATCCTGTGTTGGACTTCCTGAATTTTTTTAACTGTTGTCACTGATATGACTAAGTAAACAGTACACAAATACATGCCTAGCGTGACTATGCAGATATGGGGTGGTTTTTCAAAGCTTGTAACTATTCTACCTCCAGAAGCTGACTGATAACATCATCCCCTCTCATATTACATCACACAGCAGCTATGGCACAACTGATTGAGAATGTAGACGCCTAGGGAGGAGCAAAGATCAGAATGCAACGATTCTCCGTTAGACTGGCTGACTGACATTATGAAGATTCAAAGCAAGGTCAAGGTGACTCTAAATTAGATTCGGAGGGAAATAAAAACAAGATGAAGATTAAGGCAGATTTTAAAGAAAAGGGAAAAATAAAGCAGCAGGCAAGATGGAAGCCACTGAGGACCATAAGACCATGTTTAAATCAGTGTGGTTAGAAAAACACAATTGCAGCCAGAGAAAATTCAAACACAAAGACCCCCTAAACTCTCTTTAGAGTAATCATCAAGAGCCTAGCAAGGCCATGTGAGTCTCAGAGGCCTTGGAGATGACAAAGTGATATGGAGAATGGGAAAGACTTCTGAGGAGAGAAAAAAATTATATTCCCAAATATTGTTTGGGAAGGATGCTTCACAGAGGCACAGGTGTGAGAGCTGGTTTTTCCTGGGGTGAGGGAAAGGAAGGGCCGGGGCTTAACAAAGCCGACCAGACAGGACGTTGTGTCAAGAAGGGAGGGTTCCCCTTCTGATGCCTAAGGCGAACACAGAGCCGGGGCTGGGGTGTAGGAGACGGATTAGACGTGGTAGAGATGCCGAAAGGCCAATCAGGAAGGCCCAGAGCTTTCCCTGGAGACCAGAGAAAGCACAGCAAGCTTTCCCAGGTGATTCCAGCACCTTCTGCCCAGAGCGCAGGCCAAGGGCCTAAGGTCCAACGTTCATTTTTCAATGTCCCACTCTCCCTTCATAGGAGGACCTTCAGGAGAGGCCCTCCCCCTCACCTAGCCTCCTCCAAGGCTCAGAGCTATAGGACATAGAGGAGAAAAATATTTGCCCTCCAACATCCACAGAAATGCCTTAGGATCTCCATGTGAAGCTATTGCCTAAATAAGACTGGTTCTTAGCAGCCTTGGAAACAGAATCGAATATTTAAAATAGATCACCTTTGTGAAAAAGGATACTGAAGCTCTTCCTGTACTGCAAAGAAATACTGAGTGGAAAAGGGCATGTATCGTCTGCTACCATTTGTGTAAAAGGGAAAGATAATCATAATGCATTTGCTAATAGATGTTATAAAGTATCTTGGCTGTGCCCGGAACACCTCTGGAAGATGAAAAACCAGTAAGAGTGGTGCCTCTAAGGAATAAAACCAGGTGGCGGCGGTCAGGGACGGGCAGAGATGTAGTTCCTGCCTCACTTTTGTGCCTTTTGAATATTTTCTTTCATCATGTAGATGCGTTACCTACTAAATTTTTTTTTTTTGCAATACAAACACTGAAAAATCTAAAATAATAATAATAAACCCAGAATAGTCTTTCTGCAGCAAAACCAAACACCCTTGTTAATCTGGACAGCTGTCTTCCTGGCACACACCAGATGCTCAGTTTGTTGAACTTAATGAACCTCCGCTTGAAAGAAAACAAAAGAAAATCAGAAACCAGGCAAACCCAAGGGTATCAGTTCTAATTCTCTAATAAGCTCTTTACCTGGCTGTTACTTAACTACCACAAAAGATCATAAAACAGTTCCTTGGGTCACATGCTCTGCACCCAGCTGGGTCCAGTGCGCCAGCCTCATGGGTAACAATAGGTCTAGTGGCCTGTCCACACCCCCCTTTTATAAATAGAAAACATATAATCCAAAAACATGATGCCTTGGAACCAAGACCACAAAAACAAACATGCAGATAGGAAAATGATCCTGAAGGGAGATGTCAGCACCTGCAGGGTATCAGTACAGAAATAGCAGCTTGTGGGTTAAAAAACATCAAGCACCAGCCAAAAAGGTTAGAACATGCAGAGCCACTATGAACCTCATGCCAGAGCGCAAGAAGAGGTGGCATGAACTCCCTGCACTCTGTTCCTAGGGACAGTATAGCCTAAGATGATACAGGAAGGCTGAAACACCCCTTGCCCCAGTCATCTATACGCCTAAATTGGTCAAAAAGTACTCAAAACCCACACTGCAAAAAAAAAAAGAAAGAAAATCATTCTGTTGTAAGTAGAAGGTTGTAGCAGAAATTCTGCCACATGAATTCCATTGTATTAGAAGGCTCTCTCTCCTAGGGTTTTTCAAAGAGCCAGGTTTCATGAAAAGAATAAGACTTCACCACGGTCTTCCCTAGGACCAAAGAAATTATTTTGAGGTGTGGACAGGAGCTTGGGACAAGGGTGGTGGGGAACTACTATACTCTCCATGGTCCCTGCCAGAGATTCCCAGGAAAAAAGTGGAAATGGAAGAAGGGAATGGCAACCCTCTCCAGTATTCTTGGCTGGAGAATCCATGGGCAGAGGAGACTGGCGGGCTACAGCCCATGGGGTCGCAGAGTTGGACATGACCCAGAAACTCAGACACACACACACACACACACACACAAGAAACAACAGCAAATGAGAAGCCCTTCCACCCAGAAGTTACAAGAAAAGAAAGCAAGAGAGAAAAGGGCCTATATTAATACACAAAGAAACTACAACAATTATTCTAAGATGGCTGAGGTCTAGAATGTCCTAAACAAAATAACACAAACAAAAACCCAAACTCAGAATCAGTTGTAAGGAAGGTGCGAATCAATGAACAGCGATCATCTTTGGTTCATTCTAGAAAACATGTAAAAACAGAGAAGGGAAAAACCAAAAGTGACCAGATTCCTGCAAGAAATAAAGACGACAGGTTACCTTCCGATGAAAAGGGAATTGGCTGGCAGATTGAGAGTAGATATTTATCAGCCCCGTGAAGCTGATAAAGGAAGTGAAGGTGAAAGCAAAGAGAAAGAAAGGGGATTTCCCCAAATAAGACAAGAGGGAAAGAACCATTCCACTGCACGTGCCATCTGGTTTATTTCAAGCTCAAGAAAAGAACAGGAAAAACGCAGTGAAATTAGTGAAAGAGCTAGATTACCAGCAAGAATCAGTCACACACTTGTGCTTCTGCCAGGGAAGGCAGGCGCTGCTGGTGCTCTCCCTCCTCCCATGACTAAGTAACTTACTTAAATGCATTTGACACACGATCCCTGAACTTCCGAAAAGCACTTAATACAGTGGCTCATGAAATCTTAATCTAAAAATGTTCACCCATTTATAATCACACTGCATCACACTGACAACTGGGACGAAGGGCCGAGCAGGGGGGATAGATATTTGGAAGAATGCCGTGGAAACTGATATTATCAGGGTGTTTATCACTTTGGGGGGTTTTTCGCCCTCTTTTAAGGAGAACGAGATATGGAGTCTGAAAAAGAGTATAATTGCAAGGAGAGGACTAACAGAGACAATGAATTACCTGATTCAATAAAAGACAGAAAAATAAGCAATAAATAAGAAATAAAATGTGGTGTGACTTGAAAAACCCCACAGACATCTGTGCTACAATGAAATCTGGAATATGTTTAATGAACTGGGCGAGTGGAGGCAGGGGAAAAAATCAGAGCCTGATAGAAAATACTGGGGGGTAAGTACAAAGAAAATAAGGATTAAAAAGGCAATAGAAGACCATATTTAGCAAATCCATAATGTTTGTTGTGTGCCAGGCACTGCTCTAACTGCTTCTGACATCAAAACCTCAAAGCAACCTCTAATCTAAGTACCATTATTTTTCTTGTTTCAGAGGTGAACAAGCAGAGGCACGGGCTTCCCTGGTGGATCACCTGCCAATGCAGGAGATGTGGGTTCAATCCCTAGGTTGAGAAAATCCCCTGGAAAAGGAAATGGCAACAACCCACTCCAGTATTCTTGCCTGGAAAATTCCGTGGACAGAGGAGCCTGGCATGCTATGGTTCGTGGGGTCACAGAGAGTGGAGTAAACAGCAACAAACAGAGGCACAGAGAGGTTAAGTGACTTGCCCGAGGTGATAGCCAGTCCAAAGCAAAGCTAGGGTTCAAATCCAGGCACCCTGGCCTCAAAATCTGTGCCCTTAACGTCTCTGCACCCCACCCCTAGAATTTCAACTCAGAAGAGTGAGAAAAGGAGCTAGGAGTGAAATACAAATCATGCACTTGCTAGACCCAAGGTCAACAGATTAACCTTTAGTCATGGTTCTGTGATGACCAGTCAGTCCTGAGACCTCCCCAGGCTTTCATTCCCTCACCTGTGCATTGGGAAGGCTGATTAGATGAGCTCTACCTAAGGTGTCTTCAGCTCTAAAATTCCACAAGTCCATGCTGACAATCAGCAGTGTATGGACCAGTCTGCTTTCTGACTGGGTTAGTCAAAGGCGAATTCACCCTACAACAGGCAGCACACTTGCTATTAAGGTTCCTCCTCTATCTCCTGACCTTCAGAAGATTATTATGTCCTCTCCATTCAGGCAAGTGAAAGAGGGTAGTGAAAGGGAGGCTGTATGGTTTCTCTTCTGGACGCTGCTTTGTGTGGTTGCAACGAAATGGCCCTCGAAAAGCTCTGGGCCAGATCACATTAACTCTACTAAATCTACAGTCCCTCCCACCTCTAGGCATCTCTCAGGACTCCGATCTTGGAGCCTGCCTTTGGATCCGGTTACTGGAATGCAGGTGAAACTGACACACTGGAGGTGAAGCGACCAGACAGGAATCAGGAAGATTAAGAGAGTTCAAAGGAAGGAGTTTCGTGATGTCTAAATAAACCTTATCTTCTGCCTATGGTCTGTTCTCTTTGCTAACATCCACTCTGGAAAGTGAGACCACCAGTTCATTAGGAATGAATTCAACACCCTCTTTCAAACTAGTGAGCCCCCAGCAGTATTCTTCTGGAGGTAGGCCTTCAAAGTCAGAGTGCATCTATGCATGAAGAAGGGCCTTTACAGGTCGGTGGCACAGTCGTCCCTTGCGAGTCCTGGCTAAGCATCCCTGGCAGGTGGCTGTCACTTGGCCTCTGCCTGGTCACTTCCAAGGTCGAGATGCCCCGACTAGCAGGGCCTGTGCTGCTGGACAGCTCTCACTGTGGGGAAAGACCACGAAGCGCCTAGAACAGTGCCTGGCAAGGAGCCGAGCTCAGTAAGTGCGCCTCCAAGTGGGTCAAAGCTGCCTCCTTACAACTTGAACCCATCAGTCCTGAGTATGCCCCTGGAGCCCCAAAACGCAGAGACCCTTCGGATATTCGGGGCTGTAATCAGATTCCTCGGCCCTCTCCTTACAGATGCTTTTGCCAGATCTCCTCACCAAGCCTGGCAGACCCCCCCCTCCCCAGACCCCCCAAGTGCGCACTGATGGACCAATGGCCGGTAGGGAGGCCGCAGTCGGGGATGTCCCCAACCTCGGTATCTGAAGCTTCAAGGGACAAAGGGCTTTCAGGAAGGCGTATCCCACCCTATGTGATCCAGGCTGCCTCCCTCCCCGCCGGCCCTGGGGACCCCCGCAGCGCCAGGTAACAGGCTCCCTGAGGATCCGGGGCTCTCAGGCAGCTGCGCGATGGGCCGAGCCAGGACAAGGGATCTCGAGGCTCAGAGGTTTGACCCAACTGATCGCGGGCTCGATCGCGGCAAAGCGGAGCTCGCTCGGCCGTGGCTTTACCTGCGCTTGGTTGACTACAGCGGCCCAGCTCGCCCCCGGTCGCGCTCCCGCAGCTCCACGGCTGCCGCCGGCGGTCATGGAAATACAGCCGGAACCCCTGGCCAGTGCAGCTCCCGCCGCTACCGGCCCCGCCCAAGCAACTGCCGCCACGCCCCTGACCACCGCTTCTGCCACGCCCCTAACCGCGGAAACCAGCCTGTTCATTGGGCAGCCCAGCGGCTGCTCTGCTAGCTCCGCGCTCTCTTTGCGCCCGGAGGGCAGCCCATTGGTCAGCGGACCTGCTCCTCAGAGCGGAGGCGGAGCCCTTAGCGAAGAACTCCAAGACAATTGGTTATTTTTGACGTCTTTAGCCCATAGGCCAAGGAACTATAGGATAAAGCCAGCGCGGAGGGGGCAGGGAAAAGAGAGGAGGGCTAAAAGATAGGTCTTGTGTGATGCTGATTGAGGCAGGGTGCAAATAGGGAGGCAATTGTGACCACAAGCTGGCTTGCCGGGCGGGGTAGAGTCAAGTGTCGTCTGGGTTTGGGAGGAGGAAGGCACGCAGGTAGTTCAGCTTCTGGGTCTGAAGGCTTCAGGCCGACCAATGGACTCACCTGTAGTCCAGGACACCAGGGCAAAATCTGGGGTCGTGTCCCACGAGAAAGGAGGCAGGTTAGTCACCAAGCCGCAAGGGGAGGAAAGGATGAGGAGGCAGCCGTCTCTGGCCTCTTCTAGCTAGGGAAATGTGATTGGGACATGTGGGGCAGTGTGGATCTCAGTTATTGTCCCACTGTTCTTTCTGTCCTTAAGACGACCCTCGCCCAGTTGAAGGCAGACTGGAAGAATGTGGCCTTTGGAATCATAACTAGAACTCTGTTGGCATGTACAGGTTACATGGTCTTGAGCAAGTCATTTAACCTTTCTGCTTAGGTCCAGATTTTTTGCTTTGGCAACTGAGATGAACAGTAGTTGATGAGAAGATTTAATAACTCTCCACTTCCCAACCCCCTGGGCTTCCCTGCTGGCTCAGTGGTAGAGAATTTGCTTGCCAACACAGGAGGTGCGGATTCAATCCCTGAGTCAGGAAGATCCCCTGGAGAAGGAAATGGCAGCCCACTCCAGTATTCTTGCCTGGGAAATCCATGGACAAAGGAACCTGGAGGGCTACTGACCAGGGGTTGCAGGAGATTCGGACTTGAGTTAGTGACTAAACGTCAACAACAAAACACCAACAGTGCCTGGCACTGAGTAGGCAGGCGTTCAGGCAAGACTAGTTCTCCACTCACTGACACATCGGTCTATGGCATTAGGACCAGTTCTAACATTCTATGAGTCTGAAACTACTTTTGCATTGGCATGTGCTTTTACCAAGAATAGAACACTTGACTGACTTGAAAGGCAACTCTTCTAGGGCAAACAGGGCCACCCTACCAAGGCACCATAGGGCGGGAAGAAAGAGAGCACAGGGTGAGATGGGAATGGTGATTTACCCAGAGATGGGCAGTGGTATTTGTATCAATGTTAAATTTTTTCCAACACATTTCAGGATTATGACAAGGAAAAATGGAGCTTCCTTTTTCCTATTCACCCATCCAAACATGCAATGGCTCATGTTTCATCCTTTTGAAGGCTAATCAGCATAAAATCTGTCAGGAACTCCTGAAGCCCCTTGCCTATTCTGAAGGTGTGGAAGTCCTAAAATGTGAACAGAAATAAACCTTCAAGCCTGAAGTTAGCCCCAGATCTTTGGGTCTGCCTTTGAGAGAACTCACATATAGGTTGAAGGAAGAGAAAGAATCCTTCACTGATGCTCTATTTTTCATTCTGTTGTCATGCTACCTAAAAAAAATTTTTTAACCTCAACATTTATTTATTCCTCTATATTCTTTTCATTTTGGGAAAGAAAAACTCAAAGGATTATAGTGAGGGACCCCCCCTCATAGTTCTAACTCTTTATGTTAACTGTTTGTGCCTTCAGCAACCTGGATGTCCATCAACAGATGAATGGATAAAGAAGCTATGGTACATATTTCAATTCAGTCAGTTCAGTCACTCAGTCGTGTCTGACTCTTTGCGACCCCGTGAATCACAGCACTCCAGGCCTCCCTGTCCATCACCAACTCCCGGAGTTCACTCAGACTCACATCCAAGTCAGTGATGCCATCCAGCCATCTCATCCTCTGTTGTCCTCTTCTCCTCCTGCCCCAATCCCTCCCAGCATCAGAGTCTTTTCCAATAAGTCAACTCTTTGCATGAGGTGGCCAAAGGACTGGAGTTTCAGCTTTAGCATCATTCCTTCCAAAGAAATCCCAGGGCTGATCTCCTTTAGAATGGACTGGTTGGATCTCCTTGCAGTCCAAGGGACTCTCAAGAGTCTTCTCCAACACCACAGTTCAAAAGCATCAATTCTTCGGTGCTCAGCTTTCTTCACAGTCCAACTCTCACATCCGTACATGACCACAGGAAAAACCATAGGCTTGACTAGACGGACTTTTGTTGGCAAAGTAATGTCTCTGCTTCTGAATATGCTATCTAGGTTGGTCATAACTTTCCTTCCAAGGAGTAAGCGTCTTTTAATTTCATGGCTGCAGTCACCATCTGCAGTGATTTTGGAGCCCAGAAAAAGAAAGTCTGACACTGTTTCCACTGTTTCCCCATCTATTTCCCATGATGTGATGGGACCAGATGGCATGATCTTGGTTTTCTGAATGTTGAGCTTTAAGCCAACTTTTTCACTCTCCTCTTTCACCTTCATCAAGAGGCTTTTGAGTTCCTCTTCACTTTCTGCCATAAGGGTGGTGTCATCTGCACATCTGAGGTTATTGATATTTCTCCCAGCAATCTTGATTCCAGCTTGTGTTTCTTCCAGTCCAGTGTTTCTCATGATGTACTCTGCATATAAGTTAAATAAACAGGGTGACAATATACAGCCTTGACGTACTCCTTTTCCTATTTGGAACCAATTTGTTGTTCCATGACCAGATCTAACTGTTGATTCCTGACCTGCATACAGATTTCTCAAGAGACAGGTCAGGTGGTCTGGTATTCCCATCTCTTTCAGAATTTTCCACAGTTTATTGTGATCCACACAGTCAAAGGCTTTGGCATAGTCAATAAAGCAGAAATAGATGTTTTTCTGGAACTCTTTTGCTTTTTCTATGATCCAGTGGATGTTGGCAATTTGATCTCTGGTTCCTCTGCCTTTTCTAAAACCAGCTTGAACATCAGGAAGTTCATGGTTCACGTATTGCTGAAGCCTGGCTTGGAGAATTTTGAGCATTACTTTACTAGCATGTGAGATGAGTTCAATTGTGCGGTAGTTTGAGCATTCTTTGGCATTGCCTTCCTTTGGGATTGGAATGAAAACTGACCTTTTCCAGTCCTGTGGCCACTGCTGAGTTTTCCAAATTTGCTGGCATATTGAGTGCAGCACTTTCACAGCATCATCTTTCAGGATTTGAAATAGCATGGTACATATTTACAATGGACTATTACTCAGCCATAAAAAGGGGCACGTTAGAGTCAGTTCTAATGAGGTGGATGAATCTCACTAGAGGCTATAATAGGCTAGAGACTACTATACAGAGTGAAGTAAGTCCAAAAGAGAAAAACAAATATCATATATTGACACACATATATGGAATCTAGAAAGAGGTACTGATGAACTTATTTGCAGGTTAGCAATAGAGACGCAGATGTAGAGAACAGAGGACAGACTTGTGGGGCGGAGAGGAGAGGGCAGGATGAATGGAGAGAGTAGCGTGGAAACATATACACCATCATACGTAAAATAGATAGCCAGTGGGAATTTGCTATATGACACAGGGAGATCAAACCAGTTCTCTGTGAAAATCTAGAGGGGTGGGATGGGGTGGGAGGTGGGAGGGAGGTTCAAGAGGGAGGGGACATATGTATATCTATGGCTGACCCATGTTAATGTATGGCAGAAACCAACACAATATTGTAAAGCAATTATCCTCCAATTAAAAATAAAATAAAAATGGAGTATTACTCAGCCATTAAAAAGAATACATTTGAATCAGTTCTAATGAGGTGGATGAAACTGGAGCCTATTATACAGAGTGAAGTAAGCCAGAAGGAAAAACACCAATACAGTATACTAACGCATATATATGGAATTTAGAAAGATGATAACAATAACCCTGTGTACGAGACAGCAAAAGTGACGCTGATGTATGGAACAGTCTTATGGACTCTGTGGGAGAGGGAGAGGGTGGGAAGATTTGGGAGAATGGCATTGAAACATGTAAAATATCACGTATGAAACGAGATGCCAGTCCAGGTTCAATGCACGATACTGGATGCTTGGGGCTGGTGCACTGGGACGAACTGGAGGGATGGTATGGGGAGGGAGGAGGGAGGAGGGTTCAGGAGGGGGAGCACATGTATACCTGTGATGGATTCATTTTGATGTTTGGCAAAACTAATACAATTACGTAAAGTTTAAAAATAAAATAAAATTTAAAAAAATAAAATAAAATAAAATAAAAAATTTTAAAAGTTTGTGCTTGCAGGAAAGGAGCTTTAGACCTGTGGCCAGTTGGATATGTGTGTGTGTTCATGTGTATGTGCACGTGTGTGTGTATGTGTGTGTGTGCATTTGGTTCTGTTCCACAGTTTTCCAGTTGTTGTGTCTTTAAATAGTACTGCTTGGTGGCCATACGTATGTCTGCACGTGTGCTGGGGGAACAGGTTTGCCCCTGCTGGTGTTTGCTGAAGGAGATTGAGATGTTTCGTTAGGCTCTGAAAGGCATGAAGTGGCTCCCAGGATCCGGGAAGACTTTTCCAGCTTGATTCAGAGCCACAGATAGCAGCTGTTGGGAGTAGATTGCAGATAGACTTATTGTGCAAATGGATTTTTCCACACAGGTCAGGAACAAAGCTTCAGCCAAGAGTTCCAGAAAGGGATGTCCATTCAGTTCAGGAATTCTAAAGCACAATTGTGTCACCGAAGCTCCAAGGGAGGTGCAGAATGAGCCCAGGCAGAGAAGAACAAGGGAAAGGACATGACCATCTTTTCCTTTGCAGCTCTGGCTGGTTTAAGTAATGATCCATTGCCATTTGCAACACACAGGACTGTTTTCTTATTGGTCTCTGGTTTCTGTTTCCTCTCCCCAGCTTTGGCTCTTGCCATATTCTGTTGAATCAAATGATTTCCCTCTATAAAGCTTTTCTGTGGGAGGCCAGTTAGGGGAAGAGAATGGACTCAGTTTTGCCTTTAAGTTTAGTAGCCTGCTGGGATTGAGAATTTGGGATGGCTTGGTTTTCGGTAACCATTGCATTGGTTAGCACGTGGCTATGAGATGCATTTCTGAAAGCATGAGAGTGCCTTGTCATAAAGGGAAGGAGGGAGAGGGTGTGCACCCACTCACATTCCAGAATGACTAAAGCTCCATCACTTTACTGAAGGCGAACTGACTCTAAACTCACCTGGGGTCTCTCAGCAGGATTTGTGACCAAATCGTTGAGGTCTTCAGAGAAATATAAGGCACCAGAGGTCAGGGCAGGTAGTGAGCTCTATTTATTCTCTTATAGCAGTCAGTGATTCACTCAGTCTGTCATTTTTATTATCCTGTATCCTTAGTGAATGATCAAGAGCAGTGGGATTTGGCATCTATTCCCCTGGGACTTGAATCCTGGCTCCTCCTTTCCCAAGTTTGTGACCTTGGGCAAGTTCTGCACCTCTGTGTGTCCACTTTTTTTCCATAAAATTCAGATGATGGTATTTGTGCTTCCTTCATGGGGTGCTGTGAGGAGCAAACAAGTTAATAGATGTAAAGTGCATCAAACAGTGCCTGCCACATATTTAGCTCTTAATAAGTGTGTGCCTTATTTATTTATTAGCCCAGAGTCTTAACCACTGAACTGCTACAGAAGTTCCTGCCATAGTTATTATAAGAACTCACTTAAGAACATTTCTCTAGGTGCTAACTCATTTTTCAAGTTCTGTCCTTCAAAAGTAGTGGTCACAGAATTCAGGATCCATGAAGTGATGGGGAAACAGTGGCTGACTTTATTTTGGGGGGTTCCAAAATCACTGCAGATGGTGATTGCAGCCATGAAATTAAAAGACGCTTACTCCTTGGAAGGAAAGTTATGGTCAACCTAGACAACATATTAAAAAGCAAAGACGTTACTTTGCCAACAAAGGTCCATCTAGTCAAGGCTATGGTTTTTCCAGTAGTCATGTATGGATGTGAGAGTTGGACTATAAAGAAAGCTGAGCGCCGAAGAATTGATGCTTTTGAACTGTGGTGTTGGAGAAGACTCTTGAGAGTCCCTTGGACTGCAAGGAGATCCAACCAGTCCATCCTAAAGGAGATCAGTCTGGGTGTTCATTGGAAGGACTGATGCTGAAGCTGAAACTCCAATACTTTGGCCACCTGATGCGAAGAGCTGACTCATTGTAAAAGACCCTGATACTGGGAAAGATTGAGGGCAGAAGGAGAAGGGAACGACAGAGGATGAGATGTTTGGATGGCATCACCGACTCAATGGACATGGATTTGGGTAGACTCGGGCAGTTGGTGATGGACAGGGAGGCTGGGCGTGCTGTGGTTCATGGGGTCCCAAAGAGTCAGACGTGACTTGAACTGAACTGAACTGAACTGAGACTTTATTTTTCTTTAAGTCTTTACTGAACTTGCTACAATATTGCTTCTGTTTTATGTTTGTTGGATTTTTTGGCCATCAAGCATGTGGGGTCCCAGCTCACTGACCAGGAATTGAACCCACACTCCCTGAGTAGGAAGGTCAAATCTTAGCCACTGGACCACAAAAGAAGTCCCGAATAGACTTTATTTTAAAAAATAGTTTTGGGGACTTCTCTCGTGGTCCAGTGGCTAAGACTCTGAGCTCCCAATGCAGGAGACCCAAGTTCAATCCCTGGTCAGGGAACAAGATCTCACATGCTGCAACTAAGACCTGGTGCAGCCAAATAAATAAAATTAAAATAAAAAATAGTTTTGGATTCACAGCAAAATTGGACAGAAAGTACAGAAAATTCTCATTTACCCATCACCCTAACACATGCAGGGTGGTTTTTTTTTTTTTTTTTTTTTGCTAATTTTATCTACCACCTGCCACATGGTAAGAGAAGGTTTTCCTTCAGACTCTCCTTACCAGAGAAGGTTCGGAGGACTGAGTTAAGGGGGGTTTTCATCTTTCTTTCCACTATGGTTTATCACAGGATATTTTTTTAAAGATTTATGTATTTACTTATTTTGGCTGTGGTGGGTCTTTGTTGCTGCATGAAGTCCTTCGCTAGTCACGGCAAGCAGGAGCTACTCTCGGTTGTGGCATGCAGGCTTCTCGTTGCAGTGGCTCCTCTTATTTCAGAGCGAAGGCTCTAGGCACACAGGCGTCAGTAGCTGCAGCTCGTGGGCTCACTAGTTGTGGCTCGAGGGCTCTAGAATGCTGGCTCAGTAGCTGTGTTGGATGGGCTTAGCTGCTCCACGGCATTTGGGATCTTCCAAGACCAGGGATTGAACCAGTGTCCCTTGCATTGCAAGACAGATTCTTCACCACTGGACCTCCAGGGAAGCCCTATCACAGGATATCTAAAATAGTTCCCCATGCTACTCAATAGGACCTTATTGTTTATTCATTCTATATATAATAGTTTATATCTGCTAATCCCAAACTCCTAACCCAACCTTCTCCTCCCCTCCTCCCCCTTAGCAACCACAAGTCTGTTCTCTTGTCTATGAGTCTGCTTCTGTTTTGTAAATAAGTTCATTTGTGGCATATTTTAGAATGCACATATAAGTGATATCTATCTGTCCCTCTCGTTCTGACCTACTTCGCTTGGTATGATAATCTCCAGGTTCATCCATGTTGCTGGCATTGTTTCATTCTTTTCATGGCTGAGTGATATTCCATATGTATGTGCCCCACCTTCTTTATCCATTTCTCTGTTGATGATATTTAGGTTGTTTCCATGTCTGGGCTGTTGTGAACTATGTCTTGGCTATTGGGCTGCTATGAACATAGAGGTGCATCTATCTTTTCAAATTATAGTTTCATTTGGATATATGCCCTGGTGACTTAGATGGTAAAGCGTCTGCCTGCGATGCAGGAGACCCAGTTCAATCCCTGGGTCAGGAAAATCCCTTGGAGAAGGATATGGCAATCCACTCCAGTACTCTTGCCTGGAAAATTCCATGCATGGAGAAGCCTGGTAGGCTACAGTCCATGAGGTCGAAAAGAGTCAGACACGACTGAGTGACTTCACTTTCTTTCACTTTGGATATATGCCCAGGAGTGTGATTGCTGGATCATTGTTGTTGCTGCTGTTTAGTCGCTAAGTTTTGTCCAACTGTTGTGATCCCATGGACTGTAGCCCACCAGGCTCCTCTGTCCATGGGTTTCTCCAGGGAAGAATACTGTAATGGGTTGCCATTTTCTTCTCGAGGAGATCTTCCTGACCCAGGGATGGAACCCATGTCTCCTGCATTGCCAGGCGGATTCTTTACTGCTGAGCCACCAGGGAAGCCCTTGCTGGATCATACGGTAGTTCTATCTTTAGTTTTTTGAGGAATTTCGATACTGATTTCCATAGTGGTTGCACCAGTTTACATCCCCACCATGAGTTAAGATTTTTGAGACTAGACCTCATCAGCATAACCCCTCTGAGGGAAAGGTGAAAGCTGTGGCTGCAACCTGGGTGTCCATGAGATTCCCCTCAAGGCCTGAGATAGCTCAGGCTCTAAGGACTCCAACACTGTCACTTTATTGTCACACCCAGTGCTGCCTCTGTGTAAAGTCTGGGCAATGTGTTTAGAAAGCCCCAGGGCCAGGCCTCCTGGCTAGCTTCTGATTGATAACACAGATGAAGTTTGTTTAGAAGATCTAAGTTGCCATACTCAATAGTTCCATGAGGACAAACTATGGTGAAATTCAACGGTTTAGCCTCTTCTGTTATCAGTAAAGCTTCCTGCTGGCTGGCTGAACAAGATCCCTGTCTGTGACTTGGGCTGCTTCCTTAAACTTACTTGTGAAGTTGTCTGTGGTCACATCACAGGGTGCTTTTATGTCCAGGACAGTCTTGGTTTTACGCCTGCTGCCCCAGTAGAATTTTAACAGTGTTGTTATCCCCCAAATCTTGGCTTTCTCTGCCCACTGAAGCCAAATTTAAAAATTACAGAGACAGAGTTTGGAGGAAAAAGAAAGGTGGCCTTAATTCTCAGCCAGTGGAGAGGAGTACGCAGCAGGCTAGGGTCTCAAGAACTGTGCTCCCTGCCCCAAGGGAACCGTGGGACTTTCCATAGTCTGGGTCTCTGGTCTTTAGATAAATGATAAGGCTCAAAGTAATGAAGGTTTGCATTCTTTTTTTTTTCTTGCTTTGTTTCAAAACTCCTATCTGGCATCAGGTAGCCCAGGAATTGAGTCTGGCCGTCCAGTGTAGCCTGGTAATTGGGTCTGTTTGTCTCTGGATTTTTGTACTGTGGCTTTCTGGCTAAAAGTGCAAAAAGATAAAAAGCTACAAGAGGTGGTCCCAGGTAAAGGTGAGCACCAGGTACAGGATGCAATTAGCACAGAGTTAAAGGATGATAGATGCAGAATGTAAGTTATGCTGAGTTATATGCAGGATGTAAATTACATAGTGTCAGGTTAGTTTTGAGAAAAGCAAACTTAGTTACAAACCACAGATTAGGAATAGTTAAAGTGAAAACCAGGAATGATCAAGCCTGCTCACTGTTCTCTTTATCTTCTTTGTTCTCAGAAAGGAAAAGAAAAGAAAGAAAAACTCATTCCCCCTTTTTTCCTTTTCACTGCAACCGTGGCCCCTGTTCACTCTCAAATGGTCTCAATTTGAATGATAAATAGTGTGGTGACACTTGTACTTACATACGTAGGACCCAGGGCTGTAAATGTTTATGTAATACACACACACACACACACACACACAGATGAAAAGCTGTTTCAGCATTATAATCAGATACATAATCAGAGTGATTAATACAGGTGATTGGCCAGAGATGACTTCTTAGTCACCGTGCATTCCTTTTCTTGACGTCATCCTTAATTACAGTAATAAAAATTGAGTTGTTCATGCTGCTAACTCCAAAGGAGTCAGTAAAACTTGTGCATTAAGTAAGTGCTTTACAAGCCTTTCCTGCATAATTTCATGTTCTTGAGCTATTTTTAAGCTGTTTACATCCTGCCAGAGATCCCTATATTGTTTCACCATATATTGGATTTAATAACAGAGCAAATATTTTTACCGAGCAAGACATTTAGTATTACAGAGAGAGAACCAGAAAGCCAAGTCCTGTGTAGGCCAAAGGGAAATACTTGGAGAGCTCACTAAAAAGGACTGAGTAGTAAGTGATAAAGTGTAATCAATATCATGAGCAATTATTCCACAGAGGGAACAATTTCTTCTGATTTTGATTCTTAGAGATACGAACTGGTGCTTGAAGGTCTATGGGCTGAGGTCAGGGTGAGGGTGGCATGGCACCCGGGGAGGGGGGAGGACATGGGGACAGAGGCCTCTAAGTGGAAGAATGCAATTTGACTTGTCCAGAGCAGAGTCCAAGTGGAAAATCAATAGGAGAGAAGGTGAAGAGATAGAATGGGCCAGTGACACGACAGAGGCTGGTTACTATTTCATCGAAGTAGATGGCTTCATCTTCTCTGCCTGAGGATTTGGTTATCCTAGTTCAGCGCAAGTCACACCCCAGGCATCCTAAACTCCAGGCACATGCATGTCGCCTTGATCATGTTAACCCTGTCTCTCTGTCTTTTTTAAACTTATTATTTTGTATTGGTGTATTTCCAGTTAACAATGCTGTGATTGTTCCAGGTGAACAGTGAAGGGACTCAGCCATACATATACATATACCCATTCTCCCCCAAACTCCCCTCCCATCCAGGCTGCCATAACATTGAGCAGAGTTCCCTGTGCTGTACAGGAGGTCCTTGTTGGTGACCCATTTTAAATATAGCAAGCAGTGAGTACATGTGCATCCCGGGGATCGAACCTAGGCGACCTGCATTGGGAACATGGAGTCTTAGCCACTGGACCACTAGGAAAGTCCCTGAACATTTTTTAGATAAGAAGCTTTAAAAAAAGAAGAAGAAGAAGAAAACTAACATTCAATGTCCTGGCAAAGAAATTGATTCCCATGGCTTCTTATTTTTAAGTTTGTATTTCCATTGAGAGAGAGAGAGGAGAGAGCAGGTGCGTGGTCACAGAGGTCAAGGGAGGAGGGGGTGGTCTCGCAGTGCCCACTGCTGTAGTCCTAGCTCTGCCCCTGCTGCTCCACTGGACGGGCTCTGACAAGGTCACTATCACCCCCACTCACTGCCACGTTTTGCAGTCAGCTTTCAGACACCCTTTCTCGACTTCTTGGTAGCCTGGGACTCTGGTGGTAGGCAGCCCTGTTTTCCCTACATTCCCTCTTGGTGTGTATTGTGGACTCTTCTTCCCGTGTCTGACTCTTCAGCCCTGGTTCTGTCCTCAGCCTTCTGTTTTTCTCTCCCATATACTCTTTCCAAGTGTTTCATCCTCTTCTAGTACCTTAAGTGGCTGCCAGGCTGTCTTTCAAAATGCACTCCTAATCAACTGATTCCCTTGTTAAAATAAAAACCCAGGAATGGCTTCCATTACCCGAGTGATAACATTCAAACTCTTCCTGGAGGCACAGGAGGTTTTTTCCAGCATCTCTTTGCATCTCCACCTCCTAACCACATTCCATCCCAAGCCTTTCCTCCTCCCATTCCCCTTCATACCTCCATGTCACCCAGTTACATCATCGCTGTATCTGGAATGTGCCATGCTATTTCTTGCTCCCACACCTTTGACCCCAGCTGGAACACCTAACTATACCCTCTCTACCTGGAAAACCTTATTCATCCTTTGGAACACTGCTCGGAGGTCACTTCATTCATAAAGCCTTCTCTCACCTTCCTGTGGAGTTCATGCATTCATTCAATCATTAATTCATTCATTCAAAAAATATTTATGTTCAAGGCCCTGAACTAAGTTTGAGTGCTGAGGTCAAGAATCCTCACAGTTCATACTTCATATCATAGTTCTTATCTCATCAATACTGTTGACCTATTTACATTAATAGCTACTTCTATAGTCATACCTTGAGGGCAAGAATGATGACTTATTCATCTTTGAACCCCAATGATAGAAGGTGCTAAATATGTTTGTTCAATTGAATTAAAGGAGAATGATTACTGAGAAAAGGCCTTTGGGGTTGACCATTCAAATGCTTTTGATAATCTTTGGATGTTTGCATGGTAAAATTTAGGGTCAGGGACGGAGAGAATGAGTTCCTTTTCCCCAGGGGTTAAGGAGAACCTAGGAATTGGTCCAGCTGTAGCCACATGCTTGAGAAGTACATTCATGAGAAAGGGTAGGAAACAGGATGGCAGCAAGATTGAGTGATGAGGGTGTTCAGAGGACTTTAAAAGACATAGGGAAGAGCCCATGGGAAATAGACTTAAGATGCTGGTGAGGGACTTCCCTAGGGGTCCAGAGTTTAAGACTCCACCTCCTAATGCAGGGGTGCAAGTTTGATTCCTGGTTGGGAAACTAAGGTCTCCCATGCTGCGCAGTGAGGCCAAAAATTTTCCAAAAAAAAATGCTTTTGAGTGGGGTCAGTGACAGAAGCCATCCTAAAGGAGATCAGTCCTGGGTGTTCATTGGAAGGACTGATGTTGAAGCTGACACTCCAATACTTTGGCCACCTCATGCAAAGAGATGACTCATTGGAAAGGACCCTGATACTGGGAAAGATTGAGGGCAGGAGGAGAAGGGGACGACAGAGGATGAGATGGCTGGATGGCATCATCGACTCAATGGACATGGGTTTGGGTGGACTCTGGGAGTTGGTGATAGACAGGGAGGCCTGGCATGCTGTGGTTCGTGGGGTCACAAAGAGTCAGACACAATTGAGCTACTGAACTGAACAACTGAATGACAGAAGCAGAGAGTCAAAGGTGACTAGGTTTATTTCAGGGGAGAAAGGAAAGCAGACCAGATGGATCTTGCACAGGCCTGGAGATAACCCTTCCTCTAAGGTGGAAGGGAAGAAAGAAATCACCAACAGAGAAAGAGCAAGTAATAGCAACTGCTTGTAGTACCTCCCCTCTACCAGATCCTTTACATTTTAATCTCACTTAATCCCCACACAGTCTTCATTTTCAGATGAGGAGCATGGCTCAAAGCAGCCATCCCCAGTCTTTTTGGCACCAGCGACTGGTTTCATGGAAAACAATTTTTCCATGGCCTGGGGGTGGGACGGATGGTTTCAGGATGATTCAAGCACACCACCTTTATTGTTCACTCTATTATTATTACATTAGCTCCGTCTCAGATCACCAGGTATTAGATCCTGGAGGTTAGGGATGCCTGGCTCAAAGCATCTCAGTGACTCTCCACTCTGGCTATACATTAGAATCACCTAAACTGTGACTCTAGGTATTCCAGCTTCTCTGGTTTCATTTGATCTGTGATAAGACACTGGCATCCAAATTTTTTAAGCTCCTCAAGTGACTCTAATGTATAGTCAGAGTGGAATACCATGTAAGGAATTTGCTGGAGGTGGTTCACTTGCTGGGATGGAATTCGACTCTGGTCAGTCTGGTTCCAAAGCCAGAATGGTTTCCCCTAGGGCAGCGATTCTCAGTGTGAGGCCCCCGATACTCTTCTAGAAAGTGGGGGCCCTACTTACCTGTTAACCTACTAAGTCAGAAGCTCTCGGGGTGGGGCTTAGCAATCTGGTAAAGCCAGCCCCCTCATAGCTCTGGAGCACAATGCGATGTGAGATGGGCTTGCTGTGCCTGAGTGGTAAGTAGCTCAGCTGTGTCTGACTCTTTGCAACCCCATGGACTATAACCTGCGGGGCTCCTCTGTCCATGGGGATTCTCCAGGCGAGAACACTGGAGTGGGTTGCCATGCCCTTCTCCTGCGAAATCTTCCCGACCCAGGGATCGAACCCGCATCTCTTACATCTCCTACATTGGCAGACAGGTTCTTTAACACTGAGCCACCAGGGAAGCCCCCAAAGCCTTGCTACTCAAAGCAAAGTTGTGACCTACACGTGCACAGCATCAGCATCTTCTGGGAATGTGTTAGAAATGTGGGACCTCAGGTCCTACCCCAGATGCACTGATCCAGTCTCTGTTTTTGGCATGTTCCTGTCTTTTTTGCATGTGCTCTATTTTTATTTATTTACTTTATTATTTTCTTATTTATTTAAAGTTATTTTTGGATCTTCGTTGCTGCTCACGGGCTTTCTTTAGCTGCTTTGCTCAGGCTTCTCAGTGTGATAGCTTCTCTGGTTGGGGTCTAGGGCACGCGAGCTTTAGTAGTTGCAGCATGTGGGCTCAGTAGTTATGGCGCCTGGGCTTAGTTGCCCCACGGACTTGTGGAGTGTAGAATCTTCCCATATCAGGGATAGAACATCAACCCTGTATCCCCTGAACTGGAGGTCAGCATCTTAACCACTGAACTACCAAGGAAGCCCCTGTATGTGCTTTAAAATTTGAGATCAGTAGATCCCAAACCTGGTTGACAATCAGAATTAACTAGGGAGTTTTGTTTCTTTGTTTTTTTAAAGTATAAATCCCCTAGGTATCCCAAGTTTCTAGTTCATTAGGTCTGAGGTCATACCTAGCTCCTTTTTTTAAAGCTCCCCATAAGTGTGATGATCAGTTAAGTTTGAGGACCACTCTCCTCTACAACGCTGCCTCCCTGCAGAAAAGAAAATTTTCTGAGTATACTCCTTGTTCCCAGGTACCTCAGAAGATGTTTTCCTCACAATGAGCTTGCCAGATTTAGCAGATGAAATTATAGAATGCCCAGTTCAACTTGAATTTCAGATAAAGAATAAATATACTTTTAGTATAAGTGTGTCCCAAATATTGCATGTATTATATAATTAAAATTATTTTCAATAGTAAAAAATTTTAATTTAGTGAATTTGCTAGGAAAAAAATTTAAATTTAATAAATTTGATCGATTTAAATTCAGTCAAAATTGTTTAGAAATTATTGTTTACCTGAAGTTCAGATTGACTTGGGCATTCTGTATTTTGTTTGGCAACCCTACTCACAACAGTAGCAGAGTTTCAAGACTAAATTTGGCATAACTTTAGGGAGAGGAGGAAGAGACAGAGTCCTCCAGGACATCAACAAGAAGTAGATGAATGAATGGCTGGATGTCAGAAACCTCATCATTAGTTATCTCAGTTTGTTTAAGCTAAGATATGCCTGAGGCTGCAGTGAGAAACAGCTGTCACACAGCCACAGCTCACAACCACACAGATTTCTTTCTTGTTCGTGCTGCGTGTCCATAGATGTCAGCTGCATCTCCTTTTCATGCAAGTCTCAAGTCTCATGGGAACCTTCTCGTGAGGATATTTGTGGTTTCACGAAAAAGGAAAAAAAGGAAGTGGTTGGCCAGGTAGTTTAGTTATTCATAAAGCTACAGTGATCAAATATCCCACTTTGCCCAGATGGGGGGCTTCCTGTGCCAAAACCACAATGGTTCTGGGCAAATCAAAATAGTCAGTCACCCTGGTAAAGCTTCTATCTGAAAGTGGCACATTTACTGGTGTTCACATTCCGCTGGCCAAAAAAGGTCACATGACCAAGTTTGTCATCAATGGGGTGAACAATTTACAAAGCCTCCAGTAGCCAGGGACCCATAGAGGAGGGAATGACCATTCTGAATATTAATATAGTCTACCAAAGAAAACAAGTCAAAAAACCTCACAACCTCCAGGAGGGCATATGCCCTCTCTAAGAAGAACCTCCAAGATGGCAGAGGCAAGAACTATGAAGGACAATGGCCTGATGAATCCTCACTTCCCCTGAGAGCAGGACTAAGACCTAATCAAGAAACATTCCCTCTGCCTAGGGTTCCATGTCAGCCCAGCAGAATTTCAAGATTTCTATAGACCAGTGACTACCATGTCGCCCATTCTTTCCTTTCTAAATGAAAGTTACTGGGATTGTCCAATCTCTGTTCTTCGTTTGTCCATTGGGTGTATAGAGGGCTGATAACTTGTTTTTTTTATGGTCTAGATCTCCTGATCAATTGGAGCTACATCTAGACCTGATGTATTGGGTTGGCCAAAAAGTTCATTTGAGTTTGAACTTTTTGGCCAACCACAACAGCAACACTCATGAAATCCTTGACTTAAAGTCTGGTGCCTTGTTTAGATGGGAATTTAGGTTGTTGCCTGTGAGAGGAATGAATTTATTTTGCAAAAAAACAGGGAAATAAATATTTGTGACCAAAGGGGAATACTGGGGTAGATTGTATTATTATCCAAAATGTCTGTTGCTCCTCTATGGCTACTCCCTTTGGGGTCCCTATCTACTTGAGGATTGTATTTGCAACCCCATTGACCTTAGGCTTGGGCACGTGACTTTCTTTGGCCAATAAAATGTGAGTAGAACAGCCAGATGTCGCTTCTGAGCAAGAGTTTGAAGAGCCTGCTCATGGCCCACCATTTTCTTTTTTCCTTCTGCCACTAGGCTAGTGATGTTCCAGGTAGGAATTGCTCTTTCATCCTGGATCCCATAGCAAAGTTGCAGCCAACTTTCGACGTATATGTAGTATGTTTGTAGTATTAAGTCAATGAGATCTAGGTGATGTTTGTTACCACGGCATAACCAGGCCAATCCTGCCTGATACAAGAGGGAATGAACAAGATTATGTATCATTCCATTTTTATAAAGTTTGCAAACAGGCAAAACTAAACAGTATAATACTTAGGAATAAACCTGGAGTGGCAAAATTATAAAGAAAACAAGAGCATAATTAACACCAAATTCATGAGAGTGGTGACCTTGGGTTGATGTAAGGGAGATGGACATTATTGGAGAGTTCTAGACTCTTCATATGTTATATTTACTCTTCTGTATGTGGATTAGGCAATTTAAAGAAAAAGAAAGGGAAAGCTTGGCAGATTATGTTTTCCAAAGATGGACACGATAATTCCTGTTTAAATAAATACTCTTTTAGAACTCACTACTCTCCCTGTCTTGAACCCAGGCAACTGTATGACTGCCTCAGTCAATATGATATGGCAGAAATAGGCCATGTAACTTCTTTTATTTATTTATTGCCATACCCTGTGGGGCGTGTGGGATCTTAGTTCCTCAACCAGTGACCAAACCTATTCCCCATGCAGTGGAAGCATGGAGTCCTAATCACTGGACAACTCAGGGAAGTCCTGAGGCTGTGTAACTTCTAAGGCTGGATTGTAAAAACAGCATGCCCTGTGCTTTGCCTTCTTGAACACTTTCTCTTGCATCCCAGCTACAAGCTAGTTTGAGGAAGCCCACACTAGTCCACGTGGAGAGACCATATGTAGGTGTTTGGGCTGACAGCCCAGCTGAGGTTCCAGACAACAACCAGCATCACACAATCAGACGTGGGTAAAGATGCCTCCAGATGACCCCAGCCCCCAACCACTGGGACATCTACAGCCTTTGCGTCTTCCCAGGTAAGACTCCAGACATCAGGGAGCATAGATAAGCCACCCCTGTTAGATCCTGTCTCATTTTCTAACCCAGAGTTCATAAAACATAATAATGCTTGTTTTGGGGGCATTGAGTTTGTTATGTAACAGCAGATAACTTAGAACAGTTTTTAAAAAATACACATTGTAAAACTGTTTCAGTGATCTACTATTTAAAAATCTCTCCACAGGCCCTTTTAAGTGAGTTTGCACATGTTAGATGGTAGGTGGTCCACAGAATGACATGGAGGGGTCCTGACAGGAACGGTCCTGCAGGGGAAGAAGTCTAGGCTCATAGTCTTTGCAAAAGAAATTCTCCCTTATTCCTCGGTAAAGGAAGTAGAAGTTTATTCCATATTTATGGCAAGAGTTCCACTGAACCCTGGTTCTTTCACTCAATCATTCATTCACAAGTTCATTCATTTATTCATCAAACAATTGCTGGTCAGTTCCTAATGGCTCAGTTGGTAAAGAACTTGCCTGCAATGCAGGAGACCCGGGTCCAATCTCTGGGTTGGGAAGACCCCCTGGAGAAGGGAATGGCAACCCACTCTAGTATTCTTGCCTACTGTCTATGAGGTCGTAAAGAATCGGACATGAGCAACTAACACTTTTTAGTAAGCTCCAGGCTTGAACGTAGAGCTCAGTAAGTCAGGGTCCCTGGTCCGGAAAGGAAGGCCAGGAATCCAGATGCCTGTAGTGCTCTTTTTCTTTCTTTAATCCTGTAGGCTTATATTTAGGTTCTAGTTTTTGGGCATGGAGGATGCATACTCATAATAAAATTACAGAGAAAAGCATGGGAATGATTAATGTAAATTCAGGATAGGAGTAACTCTAGGAGGATGACAGACTGGTAAGCCCCCCTGGGCAGGGCCTCCAGGGGGCTTCTACGGTTCTGATAATGCTCTATTTCTTAAGCACTGAGTGAGTTCATTTTATTAATATCTTTTAAGCTTTATATAAATATGTATATATATCTCGTAGCCTCTCATGTGTGATATATTTATCAGTAAAAATTTGTAAAGAGTGTTCATCACTAAGAGGTTTATGAAGTACATATTTGGAAACAGAATCAAGTTTCGTTGTCAGCAGTCCAGTTAAATAACATAAAATATCTGCTTAATGAAATATGAACAAGCCATTAAAATAATAATATAATCTTACCTTATTGAAATGAATCCATATCCATGATATATTAAATGAGCAAGCTAACTTAGGACTTCCTTGGCAGTCCAGTGGATAACATTCTGAACTTCAGGGCAGGGGGTAGGGGTTTGATCCCTGGTCAGGAAATCAAGATCCCACATGCCACCCAAAAGCTTAAACTATAGATGCCAAGTGTCTACTGAAAGACGAATGAATCAACAAGATTTGGTATATGACGGAACATTATTCAACCTTAAAAAGAAGGAAATTCCGACACGCACTAAACTTTGAAGATACTCTGCTCAGTGAAATAAACCAGTCACAGAAGAACAAATACTGTAAGACTCCATTCTCATGAGATATTTAGAGAAGGCAAATTCATAGACTGAAAGCAGAATGGTGGTTCCAGAGGCTGGGGGTTGGTGGTGGAGGGGACTGGGGAGTTAATGTTTAATGTGTCCAGAATTTTAGTTGGAGAAGATGAAAAACTTCTAGAGATAAACGGTGGTAATAGTTGCACAACAATGTGACTGTGCTTAATGCCACAGAACTGTGTGGTTAAAAGTGGTTAAAATGGTAAATTTTATGTTTATTTTATCATGAAAAGAAATGGCTATATATTAATATATAATACAATAACCTCTGTGTGTGTTTTTGTAAGACAGAGAAAGAGAGAGGGAAAGAGAGGGAAAATGTATAGGGGAAAATCTGACAGGAATTATATAATATGTCTACAATGGTTATCTTTTGGTGTTCAGGCTACAGATGATTTTTATTTTCTTGCTTATACTTCATGCTTTTCTATATACTATAGTTTTTTTACTCTGAGTAAATTTTGTATGTGTAGTCAGAACACAATAAACCTGATTTAAAAGAAAGGAATTCCATGTTCTATCAAGAAGTGGCAATTGTTGCCAAAACAATCTTGAGGAAAAGGGCAAAGCAGAAGGCATAACCTTCCCAGATTTCAGACAATACTACAAAGCTATAGTAATCAAAAGAGCATGGTATTGGCACAGAAACAGATGTATGCACCATTGGAACAGAATACAGAGCCCAGAAATAAAGAAAATATGGTCAATTAATCTTCAACAAAAGAGGTAAGAATATACAATAGAGAAAAGACAATCTCTTCAGCAAGTGGTGGTAGGAAAGTTGGACAGCCACGTGTAAACCGATGAATTTAGAACACATCCTCACACCATGTACAAAGATAAACTCAAAACGACTTAAATATAAGACATGACACCATAAAACTCTTAGAGATGAATATAGGTAAAACATTCTCGGACATAAATCATACCAATATTTCTTGGTCAGTCTCCCAAGGCAATAGAAATAAAAGCAAAAATGGACAAAAGGGACCTAGTCAAACTTACAAGCCTTTGTACAGCAAAGGAAACCAAAAAACAAAACAAAAAGAACCTACAGGCTGGGAGAAAGTATTTGCAAATGATGTGAATTTGCATTTGCATCATTTGTATCATTGTATTTGCATCATTAAGCTCTTACAAGAAAAGCTTAATTTTCAAAAATATACTAAGAGCTCACACAACTCAATAACAACAAAAGACCTCCCCCATACAACCCAACTGAAAAATGGGCAGAATATCTAAATAGAAGTTTCTCCAAAGAAGATATCCAGATGACCAACAGGCACATGAAAAGATGCTCAATATTGCTTTTTACTTTAGAAATGAAAATCAAAACTACAATGAGGTACCACCTCACACCAATCAGAATGGCTGTAATTTAAATACTGGAAAGGGTGTGGAGAAAAGGGAATCCTCCTACACTGTTGGTGGGAGTGTAAATTGGCACAGCCACTATGGAAAACAGTATAGAGGTTCTTAAAAAAACTAAAAATAGTGTTGTTATATGATCCAGCACTCCCAGTCCTGGGCATATATCTGGGCAAAACTATAATTCAAAAAGATAATGCATTCTTATGCAGCACTAATCACAATAGCCAAGACATGGAAGCAACCTAAATGTCCATGGACAGATGAGGGGATAAAGAAGATGTGGTGCATATATACAATGGAATAGGACTCAGCCATAAAAAGAATGAAACAATGCCAATGGAGAGACTGAAAGAAGTAAGTCAGAAAGAGAAAGGCAAACACCGTATGATATCACTTGTACATTCACAAATGAACTTATCTACAAAATAGAAACAGGCTCACAGATACAGAGAACAGACTGGCTGCTGAGGGGGAGTGGGGGTGGGGGAGGGATGGAGTGGGAGTTTGGAATTAGCAGATACAAGCTAGTATACATAGGATGGATACACAACCAGGTCCTCCTGTATAGCACAGGGAGCTATATACAGCATCTTGTGATAAACCATAATGGAAAAGAATATGAAAATGAATGTATACATGCATATAATTGAATCACTTTGCTGTACTGCAGAAATTAATACATCATTGTAAATCAACTAGCTGCAATTCAATACATTTTTTAAAAGAAGCAGCAATTGTGATTGATTAAAGAGACGACAGAGTCAAACAAGCAAGATAAAAAATTAAAAGGAAATTATTCTCCAATAAAAGTGACTCATTGAGGCAACAGTAGAAATCAATAAGGTGAGATGAGCCAGCTTTAGATTTCCTCTCTGACATATTCATGCCTATTTCACAATAGAGTATCTGAAACTACGCTTATCCTCTCTTTGCCAGCTTTAGAGCCAACTCCCCTTATCCATTCCTAAATTTCTTTTCTTTAAGATCGAGTCCTCAACTTCCTCCAGACAAACCCCTAGTGCACATCATCCCCAAGAGACTGACCTTAGTATTTTTGAATGAACAAGAACTCTGGGACCCTAAACCCCCTTCTTCATCACACACTGTGCCTTTTTCTCGGATCTTAGCCTGGCCACAGGATTCTGGTTGTCTTTCCTTTCAGTCATGGAGTCCAGAGGTTTCTCGCTTTCTAAGACAGAGGCTGTGTCCTCCAGAATTCATGTCTTAAAAGTGTCCTCAAGGGGCTTCCCTGGTGGCTTAGTGGTAAAGGATCCACCTGCCAATGCAGGAGACACGGGTTCAATCCCTGATCTGGGAAGATTCCATGTGCCATGGAACTGCTAAGCCCACGCGCCGTAACTACTGAGCTTGCGCCCTAGAGCCTGTGCGGTGCAACAAGAGAAGCCACCACAATGAGAAGCCCATGCACCGCAACTAGAGAAAGCCCACGCAGCAACAAAGACCCAGAACAACAAATAAATGAATGAAAGTATTTTTTCAAAAGCCTCCTCAAATTTTGGTGCTTTCTGTGAGCCTCAGCCTTCCTAGTTCTGCCTATTCCAGCTCCTCTTGGCTGGGTCTACTCTTCCTTCACCTCAAGCTCAGTCGTGTCCCCCTCACCCCATGTAGCTTTGGCCTTAGGACCTGGTGGAGCTTAGTATAGTCTTGCAGAGACAGCCTTTTCATAAACTAATGGGATGGACAGGCTTCCAGAAAAGCCATTTGACCTTTTGAAAGAAGATTCTGAAAATATTTTGTAGCCTTTGAAACTCTTGACTTTACAATTCCATTTCTGAGACTCTATCTTAAGGAAATATTCCAAAATGAAAGGACACAAATTAATGCAGAAATAGGAATCATGTAATTTAAGTCAGCAAAATAGCAGATGCAGCCTAGATGTCTAAGAGCAGAAGATTAATCAAATGAAGCAAATTATAGCCAGTGTGTATTGTGGACAGTTATGCAGCCATGAATAAATTTGTGGAGTATCATTAATGCTATGGGGAAAATACCGGATCAAAATTATGTATTTGGTATGATTTCAAGTGAAATGAAAAAGTCATAGAACCAAAATAGAAAAGAAATATGCCAAAATATTAATAGTTTGCCTCTGGGTGGTAAGATTCTAGGTACATTTTTTCCCCGTTTGTCTTTGTACTTAGACTTTTCATGTGTTCCATGGGAGTACAAATCACTTTTATAATCTGTAGGAAAAAACTCCAAAAGACTTTCCACACACAGGAGAAGAAATAACTACATCACGCTCAGACTGGGTGTCCTAGTCTGAATGGCTAGGTTCCCGAGTATTGAGCTGGCCAAAAAGTTTGTTCGGGCTTTTCCATAACATCGTATAAAAGATCCAAACTAACTTTTGGGCCAACCCATTATACGAGGGTGGTCCACTGAGAACCTAACTTGGGCTTTGTCTTTCTGCTGATGTCTTGTAAGGGGCTCCTGTTTATGCTGGGTGGGCGCAGATAAGCCGATCTGTGCTCTGCCTGATGGAGATGGAATATGGAGGACAGGGTAGAACACATCCTTTGTTCTGGGGAGCTGGTGTTGGCAGACAGGCCTGGGCTGGTTCTCAGGAACTCAGGGAAGCAGGCACAAGGGTTGCTATTCACGGAGAGGCAGCTGTCTGAGCCCGGGTCCCTCTGTGAATGGGAAAGGCCTGAAAGAACCGGGAATCAGGAGCCAAGGCCCTGGGCGCTTGCGAGGCCCCCCAGGCTCGTGGAGGAAGGCGTGGTCCTGACAGCCCAGCTGGCATGGGCAGGGATGGTGGAGTGAGATTTTCCTGC
This sequence comes from Bos indicus, assembly GCF_029378745.1. Taxonomy (NCBI): domain Eukaryota; kingdom Metazoa; phylum Chordata; class Mammalia; order Artiodactyla; family Bovidae; genus Bos; species Bos indicus. The sequence continues at coordinate 20,834,796 of NC_091780.1, read as the reverse complement.
AGCACCAGTGACTAGGAGGAAGATGGCAGCTCTGCAGCAGGAGACTCAAGCTCCCTGTTTCTCAGTGAGACTGGTGGCCGATTCCCTCCTGTGATGGCAGCCTGTCCCCCTACCTGATTTCTGGGGAGTTGTCCACTCCCCGCTCCCACCCCCCACCCCAGTGTTCACTGTCTCTGCACTGGCGTCTGTGGCTCCTGTCCATCTTGCATCTCACAGGCTGGCCAGTCATACTTCTCAATCCATCATTTCATTAAAGTCAAATTCTTCAACTCTTAGGGTTCAAGGTTTTTTCCCCCATAACTCTTTTTTAAAACTGTGTTTTCCCCTTTAACTCTATCTTTTTTTAAAAAATGTGTCAACTCAGTTATTCTATTTTTAAAATGTTTTTATTTTATTTACTATTTATTTGGCCTCACCAGGTTTTAGTTACAGCACATCTTTAGTTGTAGCTTGCAAACTCTTGGTTGTGGCATGTGGGATCTAGGTCACTGACCAGGGATCAAACCCGGGTCCAGTGCATTGGGAGTAGTCTTAGCCAGTGCACCACCAGGAAGTCTCCACTTTAATAGCTCTATAAACCATTGCCTGCCCAGCGTGGTGACAACAGATTCAAGGTTTCCTCTTCAAGTTGTAAGTACGATCATCTGATCAATCTTATGAATTTTGGTTAGATTTGTGGGTCAGGGAATTGGAATTGGAAGTCATCTGGAGACAGGGGTACCTCTAGGGGCAAATAATAGCCAGTTTGGGGCTTCTCCAGTTTTGGGGTTGGCAGGTGGTCAGGACTGTGCCAGCTTGCTCTAGCAATAGTACACATTTTACTGAGGCTGGTGGTGGATGCCCGGTCTGGGTACAGAGCAGTATCCCTCTTCCTGAATGCCCTGGCACATGGGCATTGCCGGTGCTGGCCTGGAGTCTCAAATGAGACTGCGGAGGTGTGGGTGGCTACAGGGGCGAAAGGAGCCCCGCTGAACACGGAAGGGGAGCCTGAGGGAGGTGCTGGAGAGGAAAGAAAATTTCCATTTGGCTTTTCCAGCTTCTTGCCACGTCCCTAGAGCACAGCAACTTGGCGGCTCTCCTAGTGCCTGATCCCTAGTCTTCCTTCATGAATTTTTCATTTCAGGCAAAGAGCCCTTATCTCTCACCGGGGCTGCTATGGGAGCCTGCTTTCCCAGCATCTGGAGACAGAGCAGATGAAGAATTGCATTAAGGCAGAATTATCTGTCTCTGGAGAGAGGAAGGGCACTCTGTGCTCCTGGAGGGACAGCTCCTATCCCGTATTACTGTAGGTTTCCATCCTTCAGAAGAAGGCTGGGCTACTGTTTTTTTTTTGGGGGGGGGGCCTACTGTTTTATTGAGATACTATCGAGGGCAGAGAGAAGCCCACCAGGCTCCTCTGTTCATGGGATTTCCCAGGCAAGGATACTGGAGTGGGTTGCCATTTCCTTCTCCAGGGGATCTTTCCAACCCAGGGATCAAACCTCTGTCTCCTGCACTGGCACGTGGATTATTTACCACTAAGTCACTCGGGAAACCCATGGGCTGAACTGAGTTTCCCCCAAAGATATGTTGAAATCCTAACCCCCAGTACTTCAGACTGTGACTTTATTTGGAAATAGAGTTGTTGCCGTTGTAATTAGTTAACATGAGACACAGACACACGGCGGGAGAAGGCCATGAAAAGATGGAGTAGAGCCTGGAGTGATACAATATAAGACAAGGATTCCTAAAACCCCCAGCAACTAGAGAAAGACCAGGAAGGATTCTCCTGTACAGGTTTCGGATGGAGTGTGGCCCTGCTGATAACCTTGATTTTGGACTTCAAGCCTCCAGAACTGAGACAATATATTTCTATTATTTGAAGCCACCCAGCATGTGGTGCTTTGTTACAGCAGCCCTGGGAAACTGATACACTCTCTCAGAATAGACTCTGGAAACCAGACCCCAGAATTCCTGCCCAACTGGTACCAAGACCTCCATTCGTCCTCTTGCCAAGGATACAATATTAGTGCCAATGTATAATATTAGACCTGAAAACGGAAGTGGGAAAGAAAATAGGGAGTTGTAGGTCTAGGGTCACTGGTGCACAGGGCCTGTGAGCTGAAGGGAACCTAGCTAGACCTGGCAAGCTAGAGTTCTAACACAGTGCCCTCTGAGACAATTTTCCTTTTGTTATTCTTCATCTTTTACGGCTGCCTTGAAAAGTCCCAGTGGGTAGAGCAGGGAGAAATGAGAATTGTTGAAGAGGAAACAGTGCCACCCTGAGGCCAGGGTGCGAACTGCAGCAGGAATCATTCTGTGATCCCAAGGGGACCTGCCTCTGAGAGCGTCATGCACCAGATCCACCCCGCCCTCCCCGATTCCACAGCCACAGTTCCTTTAGAGGCTTTATTTTTTATTTTCTTACCAAAAATATCAGTTTCCTCATGGAAGCTCCCCAGAGAATTCTTAGCTGTTTACTAATGGTGAGAAGTCAGTCCTCCAAGCTCCCAAGGAATGCAGTCCCTAACTCCCCATGGCCCCTTTGGAACGCCTGCTTCTCCTCACCCCCAGAAACCCCCACCACGCCGCCAAGTGCTCCTGTCACTTAGAGAGGAACCCTTGAGTAGCTGAGAAGTGTTATCCTGGGGCAGCCTCTCAAGCAGAGCTCACGTGCTTTCCTGTGTGCCTGCTCAGTCCCTCAGTCGTGTCCAACTCTGCAACCCCGTGGACTGTAGCCCGCCATGCGGGCTATAGTTTCTAATCTGTCCATGCGATTTCCCAGGCAAGAATACTGGACTGGGTTGCCATTTCCTCCTCTAGGGGATTTTCCTGACCCAGGGATGGAACCTGTATCTCTGTGCCTCCTGTGATGGTAGGCAAATTCTTTACCACTGAGCCACCTGGGAAGCCCCCATATGCTTTCAGAGGGAGTTAAATAGATCTTTTCCCCTTTTCACTGAGCATTATTTTAAATTGTATCAGTTATAGGTTAAACCGGATTGACAGTGTGAAAAAGACTAAAGACTGCTTGCTGTCTCTCCTGGCATTGCCCGCACATCAACCCTGATTGTTATCATCCTCATTTTATAGACAGGGAACTTGAGGCCCAGGGAGATGAATGACTTGCTCAAGGTCATGCAGGAATAAGGAACACTGCTGGATCTCTCATCTCTTTTCTTTCCCCCATTCTATCTTCTGCAAGCATCTCCAAAGGGATTAAGCATTCAAATCCTTGCCACAATCTCTGCTCTAGGGCATGGTGTTCTTTTTACTGTTACTTCTTAAACTGTTTTCTACTACATTATTCAAGTTGCAGAATCAATATCTATCTATTGTAACTGAATAAATATCTCTACCACCACCTCCTAAGGTGAACAATATTAACAGTTCGGTGAGTTTTTTTCCTATTTTTTTCCCCTAAGGAAATACAAATGCAAATTTGTAAAAATGCAGATAGGAGTTCCCCACTTCCATTTACAACACTTTAATCAAAAGCAAAAATCACCTTGTACAACTGGCCTACAATGTATTTTTCACTTAACAATATACCATGACCAATTTTTTACAAATAATATTGACCCTTCTTGTTCCTAATAGCAGTCCAAAATTTCATAGTACAAAATGCGCCATAAATTATTCAATCACCCCCCAGTTGGTGGACATCCAGGTTGTTTCTTGTGATTATTGTTATTGTCAATAATCTGGCAATAAATGTCTCTGTAAATGTCTTCCTAGAAACCAGTGCTTTACTTTTGTGGGATGTATTCCTAAAAGTAGGAATGTAGGATCAAGGTGTTTGCACATTAAAACTGGGAACAAACTGAATTTCCAACAATAGGAGGTTGATTAGCACACATCCCACACGAGGAAACATTCCTTACAAATAACAGCAAATTGCTATTGGTTTTGAAAAGTGCTTGAAGCTATTTAGAGAAAGTCATGTTATGTTGTGTTACCCTATTTTGTAAAAATATGTGCGTAGAATAAAAGACTTTGAGAAAGAATACTGAAATATTATCAGTGGTCATTTCTGAGTGGTGGGGTCAGAAGCGATCTTTATTTTCTTATCTTGCCTTGTCTATAGTTTCTAAAATTTCCCCAAGAAAATGTGTAGTAATGTGTTAGGCTCCCTCAGGTTGCAGGGAGGCAGAGAAGAGACCAGCTCAGGTGTCTGACCTGGCAAAGGTGAGGTTATTTTAAGGTTTCACCAGAAAGGTGAGGATGCCAGGTGTCTAGGAGGCTGGTAGATTATTCAGGATGGCGGTGGCTCTGGCGGCTCCGTGGGAGAAGTGGGGTAAGCTTCTGCTCAGCCTTCAAGGCTAGTGGAGGTGCTGGCCTCGCTCCAAGGGATGCCCTCAAGTGCATCTTGGTCCAGGCATTTTGCCCTGGCTTCTGCTTTGCCCTGGAGTCTCAGCCTCTGTTGCTGCTTCCAATGCCTGGCTCCATGCTCCTCTGTGCTTGAAGGATCTGCTTCTGTTCCTTCCATGGCTTCTGCTTATGGACCTCCTAGTCTCAGCTCCTCTACCACTCCGTGTCCCCCTTCTCTGAGAGTCTTGCACTCTCTATAAACCCTTTAAGAAACATGATCTGGGACTTCCTTGGTGGACTAGTGGTTAGGACTCTGCTTTCCATTGCAGGAGATGCAGGTTTGATCCCTGGTGCGGGAACTAAGATCCCACGTGCTGTGGGTCATCTGAGCCCAAGCACCATAACTAGAGACGCATGCGCACTGCAACAAGGACCCAGCACGCGGCTTCCCTGGTGGCTCAGTGGTAAAGAATCCATCTGCCACTGCAGGAGACACAGGTTCAGTCACTGATCTGGGAAGATCCCATATGCCACGCAACAACTAAGCTCTGGCGCCACAACTCTTGAGCCTGTGCTCTAGAGCCCGTGCTTGGCAACAAGAGAAGCCACCGCAGTGAGGCCTGTGCACCACAGCTGACGAGTAGCCCCCGCTCCTGGCAACTAGAGAAAAACCCAAGCATAGAGAAAAGCCCAAGCACAGCAACGAAGACGCGGACAACCAAAAATAGATAAATAAGAACATTAAAAAAAAAAAAAAAAAGACCTAACACAGCTGAAAAAGAAAAAACAAACAAACAAACAAACGATCTGACTGGGTGGCCAGTATGGGGAGCACCCGTTGGGCACAGCTCTAGCACCTGTCCAGGTCAGGTCGCACTGGTCAGCCTTTGTCAGAGATCCCTGGCCAGGTCAGCTGTCACAACGGTGGGGGGGATTAGGCTGCATGTCACTTTTCTGTGACAACCAGAATGGCCGTGTTCATTTTCTAAGGCTGCTGAGTCAAAGTGCCACAAACTTAAATAACAGAAAGGTATTGTCTCACAGTTCTGGATGCGGGATCAGTCTGAGATCAGTGTCAGCGGGACTGGTTTCTCATGAGGGCTGTGAGGGAGAATCTTGTCCATGCTCGCTTTCTGGTGGTTTGCTGGCAATCTTTAGAGCTCCTGGGCTTACGGCATCACCACGATCATAGCCTCTATCTTTACACTGTGTTCTCCTTGTGTGTGTCTGTGTCCAAATTCCTTTTTATAATGACATCAGTCATATTGCATTAGGGATTAGGAGGCATTTACATCAAACAGAACTGCTTTAGCCACGGTGAAATTCTAAGACCTAGCTGGCCAGCTGGTTTGATACTAATTTAGAATTTACTTCATCTCTATGTCCTGCAAACAGGCTATTCCTTTAATATATAATCATAAGTGTATGTCACTGGATAGCTTTGTTATTAAATATAATTAAAACTAGCCTGGTGATACAGTGCATGACAGTCCATCTGGCCAAGGCAGGGGACACAGATTTCATCCCAAATCCCAGAAGATTCCACATGAGCCCATGAGCTGCAACGACTGAGCCAGCAAGCTTCAACTTCTGAAGCCTGTGCTCCACAACAGGAGAGACCACAGCAATGAGAAGCCTGCATACGTCAGTGAGAGTAGCCCCCACACCCCACAGCTAGAGAAAAGCCCAAGCAGCAATGAAGACTGAAGACCCAGTGCAACCAAAATAAATAAATAAAAACAAAAATTATAAAACCTAGCCTTATGATTTTTGAGGTTTTTAAAAATTTTTCTTTCTTTCTTTCTTTTTTTTTTCAACCTTGGCCGCACCAGGTCTTAGTCACAGCATGTGGGATCCAGTTCCCAGACCAGGGATCGAACCCAGGCCCCCTGCTTTGGAAGCGTAGAGTCTCACCTGCAAGACCGCCAGGGATATCCCATGATTTCTCAGGTTTAATCTCCTCCTAAACCATACCAAACCCCTGCCAAACAGTCCCTGGCCTATGGCAGGCTCAGGGGCCCCGAAAGGAAGTTAGGCCACAGCACTCCTGTGTCTCTCAACACTAAACTACGGACCAGCTCTGAGTAATCGAGTTGAATAACATTGTGGGGGAAATCTGTTTCCATCCTCTGGCCCAGGAACCTAGCCTCCATTTATGGTCTTGTTCCCATGGGAAAATGCATTCCAAATTCCAAACAACGGATCTGCACAGGAACTTTCACTCTGGAGGTTAGGGACTGCCAGAATGTGTTTTCTCATAGCTTAGTTTTCTAGTAGCTTCCCATGAGTCCTGTCCCCCAGCCCCTTCCTCACCTCCCGTCTGCCCTATACACACTCAACCCTCAAATGGTACCTCTTCTGTGAAGTCTCAGCCAGTTTCCTCTCTCTCTCTCCCTTGAACCCCAGAACCTTTGGGCCTGGGCTGCAGTGCCTTCCTTGCTTTGCCTGGGCTCTAGGGAACTGTGTGCAAGGTTCCTGACCTCTAACAGGATCTTAAAATCCTTGAGGGCAAAATTGTATGTTTCTCATCTTTGTATCCTTCCGGGATGACTTGTCTGGTGGCTCAGTGGTAAAGAATCTGCCTGCTAATGCAGGAGATGTGGGTTCAATCCTTGGGTCAGGAAGATCCCCTGGAGAAGGAAATAGCAACCCACTCCAGTATTCTTGCCTGGGAAACCCCATGGACAGAGGAGCCTGGTGGGCTACAGTCCCTGGGGTCACTTAGTGGCTAAACAATAACAACAATCCTTTCAGGAAGAGTGTGAGGCAGACAGCATTCGCAAAGCAGCTACCGTTCGCCAGACTCTGAAACAATGCTTCTTGTAGGCTTTCTTTTACTTATTCCCCTGCCCCCAGCCCAAGACTGGACACATTCTAGATACTCAGTGTGTAATTCTTAAATGGATTGAATCCCTTTCTATGAAAACCTTCCTGCAGGTTTCTTTCCCTGTCTTTTCCTGGCCCCTGGAGCCTGCTGTCCCAAGCTCCTGGACTCATCGGTGTTATTCAAGCTGCCCCTGCCTCCCTCAGGGCTGAGGGAATTGGCCAGGTGGCAGGATTTGCTCCTAAGGGAACTGTCATCTGGCATTTGTGGGAAGTCCAGCCCCCTCCTGTCCCCACCCCCCCCAGCTGATGGGACCCACTGAATGCACTGGCTCCCCTGCTCCGGTGAGAACAGGAACACGTTGGCTCTCTGGGACTCACAACGTGAGAACAGGTGCGCTGAGGAGAAATCTCAGTCTGAAAGCCCAGGTGCACACAAGGTTTAGCTTTGTTTTTCATGAATCAAGCACTTTGCCAAACTGCTGTTGTTCAGTGGCTAAGTCGTGTCTGACCCCGTGGACTGCAGCACGCCAGGCTTCCCTGTCCTTCACTATCTCCCCGAGTTTGCTGAAACTCACATCCATTGAGTCGATGATGCCATCCAACCATCTCATTCTCTTTCCCCTTCTTCTCCTGCCTTCAATCTTCCCAAACATCAGGGTTTTTTCCAACAAGTTGGCTCTTTGCATCACGTGGCCAAACCTGCTAAACTGGGGGGAGCTTAACTCCAGCTCTTCTTAGAGATGAGTTCCTTGCTCCCCTATCCCACCCCAGGGTTGATTTCAGTCCTCACATCTTAGGCTGTGCTGAGCTGTCTCTCACTGGATATATGCCCATGTGGTTACCGCTGAGACGTCCACAACCATGCCCCCTGGTCTTTCAAGTTGCAAATTCCATCTCAGCTAGCCCTCTACCAAGACACATTCTTCAGCCAACCCATCAGGGGTCACATGTGAGGTTTCCAGGTCTTCCAGAGAGTCAGGTCCGGTCTGCGCTGCTCCTAGGACCCCTGACCTCCCGGTCCTCCCAGGCCCATCTGCCTTCCCCTTCCTCCCAGATATTTTTGTCTCCTCCAGGAAATCTTCTCTATCTTGGGGCCTTAAATCAGCACTCCAGGAAGGGAGTTTGTATTTAGTGGGTGACTTCTGTTTACTGCTGCAGCCCTGCCCAGAGATAGGGAGACCACACTCTTTGAAGGAATGGAAAAACTATCAATACAAGGAGGAAGAAAAAAATCCTACATGAATACATCAAAACGCTTATCCCAATCTTATTGATTGCCCCTAACCCCAGCTCTTCTGTCAAGAGTGAACATGCCTTGATTTGGGGCACCAGGAAGAGCTCAGGCAGGGTGGACTGCCACCTTCAGAGGGACTCCAAGTCCTACTGCTGTTTGTCCACAGCCACCCTGATGGCGTGGAGAAGAACCCAGGGCTTCATCCCAGTGGTCAGCACGCTGGGATCAGATTGTGGGAGCCCTGAATAAGAGTGAAGAAACCCTTCAGCCTAAGCAAAATAAGAAAGGAGGGGTTGATTTCTAGGAGGGGAGTAAGCAGGAAGTCTTTGTGGAGGAGGTGGCATTCAGCGTGACTTAGATGTGACTGGAAGCAGGGGAGAAAGGAGTGGCCTGGTTGGGGAGCTGGCGAGGGTGGGGGGAAACGGACAGTGCATTGCACCTTGAGTATTTGCTCCAAAAGCAACAGCTTTTCAATTTTTGAGCTAAAACACTGACCCGGTGAAAAGACGTTTGAGGGGATAGAGTCAGAGCAAAACCACAGGGTTATGGAGAAGGTGGTGGAAATCTTAGGTCCTGTTGCCGAGCTGCTCGAGCAGACCCAAGAGCCAGACCGCCAGGGCTCCAACCCTGGCTGTGCTACTCATCAGCTGCACCTCCTTCAGTAAATTACAAGCCCCCTCTGGCCCATGGATTCCTTAGCTGCGATGTGTAGGTGATAAAAATCCTCATCAAGTGGCTGTGCAGATGGACTAGATGTGTAAGAAGTTAATACTTGTGAATTTACCTGTATATGTATTAATGAATTAATACGAGTAAGAAAGCGTTTAGACTAGTACTCAGCATATAGCAATGGCTCATTGGACATCAGCCATGTTCCTGTTTGTAATGATGGAGATGATGAAGATAATGGTATGATGGTGGCTCCCCTACCAACTAAACACCGTAAGGGGCCTTAGGCCTTAGTCCCCTTCCAGCCCCACCCCCTCACTGTTAGTCTCCAGCTGAGCCTCTGATTCCAAGTAGGGGAAGACACCTGTGCCCTTTGAGATTCAAGGTTTCTAATTCTGTGACTATCTGACTGCTGTCCCATCTAGGCTTCTCTGCTGCTCAGGTGTGGGGCCTAGGAGAGGTGGGCCCCGCTGATGGAGAAGAGTTTCCCCTCGGTCAGCAGAGCAGGTTGAGGGAAGAGTTATTCCCCCAGCTCCACGTCTCACTTGGTTCAGCTCTCTTCTTAGCCGTCTCCTAAGACATCTACATGTAAGCCCTGACAGAGGCACAGGCTTACCCAGGTCTTGCAGCCAATGAATGGCCGATGTTGAATTCAAACTCAGTCCATCTGGCTTTTAACTAATGCACTAAAGCCACTGCAATAGATCAGATATCAAAGAAGTTTCTAGGAGTCTTGATGCCTTTAGTGGCTCTGTGCCAGCAAATGCTGATGGGCCAAGATAGAATGATCACAAGGATATGTATTAGTTGCTCAGTCGTGTCCAACCCTTTGAGACTCCATGGACTGTAGCCCTTCAGGTTCCTCTGGCCATGGGATTTCCCAAACAAGAATACTGGGGTAGATAGCCATTCCCTTTTCCAGGGGATATTCCTGACCCAGGGATGGAACCCGGGCCACCTCCTCTTTGCAGGTGGATTCTTTACAATCTGAGCCAACAGGGAAGTCCCATCATAAAGTATGTAATAAACAAACTATAAGAAAGCAGAATTTAAGCCAAAATTCAGAAGAAAAGCAATCTTTTCTATTCCCTTGCAAAACACCCCAAAACTTTGTTGGCTTAAAACCACAAAACTCACATTTGCTCAAGATTCTGTAACATGGGGAGGTGTTGGCAGGGACAGCTCTTCTCTGGTCTGCATGCCATCATCTGGGGCCGCTTGACTGAGGCTGGAGGAGGCTGGACTCACTTGGTTGGAAGTTGATGTCGGCTGTTGGATGGGCCCCACCTGGAGCTGTCAGCCCAGGGGACCACCTCTTCATAGCCTCCCCACACAGCTAAGTGGAGCTTCCCGCAGCATGCCAGCTGGGTTCTGAGTGGGAGAACCTCCAAAAGGACAGGCCAGGTGTTCAGGTACTTTTTCAGCCTCTGCTAGCATCTTTTTGCTAATGCCCCATCACACAAATTTGTTACAAATTTTCAGGGTAGGAGGTGCTATGGTGGTGGTTTAGTTGCTAAGTCGTGTCTGACTCTTTGCGACCCTGGGGACTGTCGTCCACCAGGGTCATCTGTCCACTGGATTTCCCAGGCAAGAGTACTGGCGTGGGTTGCCATTTCCTTCTCCACGGGATGTTCTTGACCCAGAGGCTGAACTCCTGCAATGAGTCTCCTGCGTTGGCAGGCAAATTTTTTACCAGCTGAGCCACTAGGGAAGCTCCAGGGGGTGCTATACACAGGCAAATACTAGAAAGTATGGCTTATTGGGAGCCGCCAAAGTGGCAGTCAGCCTCCACTTTTTTTCCAAATCTTCCCCCTTTGTGCCTGTGACACCGTCTCTTCCAGGCTGAAACATTCTCTGGCCGGTAGCCTCTCTCAGCTCAGCCTTTGCTCTCCCCTCATTTAATCACCCCTTTTCAGCCAACACACCACTTGCATCACAGCTGCTATTTCCAAACAGCTTCCTTCAGCCCTGCTTTTCCCTAGGATACTGCCCTGTCTCCTTCCTTCACTTTCAAAATCCTTCAAAGAGCTGCCGACGCCGGAAGTAGAAAGGGTCACCAAAAGCCCATGTGCCGAATTTATTGAATTTTTTAATTTGCCCATTTAAAAGAATAATGTCTTTATTGTTTTCAATAAATATATCAATATACATTTCTTCTGAATGTATAAATATTGGGTTGGCCAAAAAAGTTCCTTTAGGCTTTTCCATAAGATCTTACAGAAAAATCTGAATGAACTTTTTGGCCAACCCCAATAAATCTATTCAAAATATACTCCTCTGGACTATAAGTTAAAAAAAGAGAATATATTCATAAGAAACCTAAACCACTTTGTGACACTTAGCTTTCAACAAAGAGATATTCCATAAAAAATACTCTTCTTTAAGAAGAGGAAGATGGATTTGGGGAGACAGTCACCAGTCTCTGCCACTTTCCTTAACCGTCTGAATTGGCGTTTTCCAGTAACTTCCTCACCAGGCCCTCTGCTCCTTCTCTTCCTAATCACCTGTTCATGCTGCAGCCAAAGGGATCTTTCTAAAGTTTAGACCTGAACACCTCAGTCTCCCGCTTAAAAATCTCTTCACCACATCTCACTGTTCACAGGATAAATCCAAACACTTAGAATAACAGTTTATGGGTACTTCCCTGGTGCTCCAGTGGCTAAGCCTCCACGTTCCCAATGCAGGGGGCCTGGGTTCAATCCCTGGTCAGGGAACTAGATCCCACATGCCACAACTAAAGATCCTGCAAGCTGCAACAAAGACTGAAGATGCCACGTGCTGCAGCTAAGACCCGGCAAAGCCAAAAACTTAAAAAAAAAAAAAAAAAGATTTATAGACTCACCTACCTTGTTTTTCCAACCTCATTCCCTAGTATTCTCTTTTCTTCTACCAACTCCAGAGTTGGCCTCACCTTTCTAAGCTTGTGGAATGTTCTTTATTTATCTATTTTTAAAGATTGATTTATTTATGGCTGCGCTGGGTCTTTGTTTGGAGAAGGAAATGGCAACCCACTCCAGTACTCTTGCCTAGAAAATCCCATGGACGGAGGAGCCTGGTGCAGGCTACTGTCCATGGGGTTGCATTGCTGTGCAGGCTTTCTCTAGTTGCAGCAAGCAGGGGCTCCTCTCTAGATGTGGTGGCTTCTCTTGTGGAGCAGGGGCAGGCAGATTCTTAACTACTGCACCACCAGGGAAGCCCTCAAGGCATGTTCTCTAGCATTTGCCTTCTGATATTTTGAGCACACCACTCCCTTTGTTGGTAATGTCCTTTCCTGCTTGCTTTACTCCACTCATGTATTAAGACCCCAGTCAAACAGCCCTCACCCTGTGAGGTCTGCTCTGAGTCTCATTCCTAGGGAGGATTAATCACTGCTCTTTATACCTTAGCTGCATTTGGTATAAACTTATAGGAGAGAATGTTTCAAACCACAGTCTTTTGTGTCTTTGCTGTTACTTTGTAAGCTTAATGGGGCCAAGAATTCTTTTTTCAGAGTCTTGCACACAGTAAGTGTGAAATAAATGCAAAAAAAAAAAAAAAAAGCCAAATAAGACTTGAAAAAATTCCCATGGGTGCCCATCATGGGGCAGACATTCACATTTATACTCTCATTTTCTTTTAAAGACTTAAATTTGTCCCACAATATAGACATTCAAAATGGACTTGAGGGAAAAATAAAACATTTGTGTATTTGCTTTTATACGCACAAGATACTTTTGGAAATATTCATAATGGAAAAAGATACATGTACCCAGGTGTTTATTGCAGCACTGTTTATAATAGCTAGGACATGGAAGCAACATAGATGCCCATTGATAGACAAGTGGATAAAGAAGTTATTGGACATATATACAATAGAATATTCAGTTCAGTTCAGTCGCTCAGTTGTGTCCAACTCTTTGCGACCCCATGAATTGAAGCATGCCAAGCCTCCCTGTCCATCACCAACTCCCGGAGTTCACTCAGACTCAAGTCCATCGAGTCAGTGATGCCATCCAGCCATCTCATCCTCTGTCATCCCCTTCTTCTCCTGCCCCCAATCCCTCCCAGCATCAGAGTCTTTTCCAATGAGTCAGCTCTTCACATGAGGTGGCCAAAGTACTGGAGTTTCAGCTTTAGCATCATTCCTTCCAAAGAACACCCAGGACTGATCTCCTTCAGAATGGACTGGTTGGATCTCCTTGCAGTCCAAGGGACTCTCAAGAGTCTTCTCCAACACCACAGTTCAAAAGCATCAATTCTTCGGTGCTCAGCTTTCTTCACAGTCCAATCCTCACATCCATACATGACCACTGGAAAAACCATAGCCTTGACTAGACAGACTTTTGTTGGCAAAGTAATGTCTCTGCTTTTGAATATGCTATCTAGGTTGGTCATAACTTTCCTTCCAAGGAATAAGCGTCTTTTAATTTCATGGCTGCAGTCACCATCTGCAGTGATTTTGGAGCCCCAAAAAATAAAGTCTGACACTGTTTCCACTGTTTCCCCATCTATTTCACAATAGAATATTACTCATCGATAAAAGGAATGCATGTGAGTCAGTTCTAGTGAGGTGGATAAACCTAGAGCCTATTACACAGAGTGAAGTAAGTCAGGAAGAGAAAAGCAAGCGTTGTGTACTAACACATACATATGGAATCTGGAAGGATGGTACTGATGAACCTATTTGCAGGGAGCAATGGAGACGCAGACACAGAGAGCCAATTTGTGGACACAGTAGGGGAGGAGAAGGAGGGATGAATTGAAAGAGGAGCATGGAAACATATGTAAAACAGACAGCCAGTGGGAATTTGCTGCATGACCCAGGGAACCCAAACCTGGTGCTCTGTGACAACCTAGATGGGCGGGATGGGGTTGAAGTTGGGAGAGAGGTTCAAGAGGGTATACATACAAGCATATGTATACCAATGGCTGAATCACCGCGATGTACGGCAGGAACTAACACATTATTATAAAGCAATTATCCTCCAATTAAAAATAAATAATTTTATCGAAAAAAGCTATCATAGTCTATCAAACCTAAAGTAACATCAGTTTCAAGATGCTCCATTGTTTCGTGTACAGGAAAGAAATGAAAAAGACTGCTAACTGGAGATGCAAAAGAAACAGCACAGTTAATGCCTTATTTGGAAGAAGAACAAAGTTGGAGGGCTGACACTACCGAACTTCACGAATTATTTGCAAGCTGTGGTAATCAAGACAGTGCGATACAGGTGAAAGAAGAGAAAAATAGATCAATGGAATAGAATAGAATAGAGAACCCAGAAATAGATTCCCATAAATGGATTCCCAGTTGTTCCAAATGGTTCTGGAACAACTGGACACCACATGCGCAAAAAAAAAAAAAAAGAAGAATCTGGACACAGATCTTAGATCTTTCACAAAAATTAACTCAAAGTGGATCATAGACCTAAATGCAAAATGCAAGCTTATAAAACTCCTAGAAAATGCCATGGAAGAAAATCTAGATGATCTTGGATATGGCAGCAATCTTTTAGATATAACATCAAAGCGACAATTCATGCAAGAAATCATTGAACTTAAAACCTTAAGCTCTGTGAAAGAACTGTCAAGATGAGAAGAGGCACAAACTAGGAGAACATTTTTACAAAAGACATTTCTGCTAAAGGACTGTTATTTGCAATATTGAAAGAACCGTTACATCTCAACAATAAGAACATGGATAAGCTGATACTTAAAATGGGCCAAAGAGTTGAAAAGCTACTTCCCTAAATAACATACACGTAAGGCAAATAAGTACATGAAAAGATGCTCCACGTTATACGTCACTGGTGGTGGTTTAGTCACCAAGTCACGTCTGATTCTTGCGACCCCATGGACCATGGCCCTCCAGGCTCCTCTGTCCATGGAATTCCCCAGGCAAGAATACTGGAGGGGGCCGCCATTTCCTTCTCCACTCACATGTCATTAGTGAAATGCAAATTAAACAACAGTGAAAAATCATTACATGCCTAGGAGAATGGCTGAGACCTGGAACACTGACAACACCAAATGCTGTGAAGATATGAGGCAAAAGGAACTCTCGTTCACTGCCGGTGGGAATGGGAAAACCGTTTGGGGGTTTCTCATAAAATCAAACACACTCTTACCCTGTGACACGGCAATGCTCCTTGGTATTTACTCAAATGAGCTGAACATTTATATCCACACAAAAACCTATACACAGATGTTTATAGTAGTTTTATTCATAATTTCCCAAACTTGGAAGCAACTAAGATGTTTTACAGTAGGCGAGTGGATAAATAAATTGTGATACATCCAAACAGTGGAAAAATATTCAGTGCTAGAAAGAAATGAGCTGACTATCCCTTCCCCGCTGGTAACCATAAGTTCGTTCTCTAATTCTGTGAGTTTGTTTCTGATCTGCAAGTTCATTTGTACTATTTCCTTTTAGATTCTGCTTATATGCCATAGTTAGGGAGTTTGGGATTGGCATGTACACGCTGCTATATTTGTTTATTTATTTAAAACTTTTAATTTTATAGTGGGGTATAGCTGATTAACAATGTTGTGATAGTTTTGGGTGAACAGCGAAGGGACTCAGCCGTCCAGTATCCTTAAAACTCCCTTCACATTGAGGCCGTCACATAACATTGCACACTGCTATATTTAAAGTGAATAACCAACAGGGACCTACCATACAACACAAGGAATGCTGCTAACTGTTATGTAACAACCTAAATGGGAAAAGAATTTGAAAAAGAATAGATACATGTATATGTATAACTGAATCACTTTGCCATATACCCTAAACTATTACAACATTGTTAGTCAACTATGCTATGCTATGCTAAGTCACTTCAGTCGTGTCCGACTCTGTGCTACCCCATAGATGGCAGCCACCAGGCTCCCCCGTCCCTGGGATTCTCCAGGCAAGAACACTGCAGTGGGTTGCCATTTCCTTCTCCAATGCATCAAAATGAAAAGTGAAAGCGAAGTCGCTCAGTCATGTCTTACTATTAGCGACCCCATGGACTGCAGCCCACCAGGCTCCTCCATCCATGGGATTTTCCAGGCAAGAGTACTGGAATGGGGTGCTATTGCCTTCTCCGTAGTCAACTATACTCCAATATAAAATAAAAAGTTAAAAAGAAGAAAGAAATGGGCTATTGAATGGTTGTCGCTATGAGCCGTGAAATGATACTGGGATTCTTGGCCTCTGGAGGAGAGGAATTTGATCCCGAGCCAGTGACGAGGCTCGATCACTCAGAGATTTTGTGTGATAAAGTTCTGTTAAACTATAAAAGAGATAGAGAAAGCCTCTGACATAGACAACAGAAGGGGCAGAAAGAGTGTCCCCTTGCTAGTTTTCAGCAAGAAATTATACGCCTATTAGTAGGCTGCTAATTAGAGAAAGGAAATGTCTCAAAACTCAGAGAGTGGCACCAGGCCCCTCACCCACAACATGCATTTTGAGATAACATTGGCATAAGATGAGTCATCCCAGGCCATAAAGTGATTGACATGAATCTTGAAGAAAGGCAGATTTCCAAGCAAATACATAGTCTCATTAACATAGCTTAAGAGAACATTTCCACGAGTAAAACACACTGGCCTGTTGAGCCATTATCTCAACAAGCTGAGATAATAACCAAGTTCTGAGTCTTAGGGGAACCAACTTGAAGAAAAACAGAGTCTAAGGTAAATACATAGTTCTTTAACATAGCTTAAGGAAAACATTTCCATAAGAAAAACCGCATTGGTTAACTCAAGGTTTGAGAAAAGTTAAGTTCAGGTGGAAACAGGTGTCGTCATGGCAACACAGAATTTAAAAAGAAACCTCCTTTTAATTTTGTATAGAGAAGGGGAAAAAACCTGATGCTTGTAGTTTGTTTCCTCCTGCCGCTTAAGAGCAGAGAAGGCAATGGCACCCCACTCCAGTACTCTTGCCTGGAAAATCCCATGGGCGGAGGAGCCTGGTGGGCTGCAGTCCATGGGGTCGCTAATAGTAAGACATGACTGAGCGACTTCACTTTCACTTTTCACTTTCATGCATTGGAGAAGGAAATGACAACCCACTCCAGTGTTCTTGCCTGGAGAATCCCAGGGATGGGGGAGCCTGGTGGGCTGCTGTCTCGGGTCGCACAGAGTCGGACACGACTGAAGCGACTTAGCAGCAGCAGCAGCAGCAGCAGCAGCAGCCGCTTAAGAGAGAGATTTAAAAAAATGTCTGACACTTGCAGCCTATTTCCTCGTGTTGTAGCCATGCGTTCCGGGAAACAAACTCACTCAGAAGGACGATGCAGATAGTGGAGCGCAGTTTATTACACCGGCAGGCCCAATGAAGAGTCTCCTCTTAGCCAAGGACCCCGACCAGCATTTGTGAAAATCTTTTATACCCCATGTGGACTTGTTTGAACCCACCACCCCAAATTCCTTGAGACCTACATAAACCAAGGAAAATACAATCCCAATAACCCCACCATTCATGTGCTATGTGCTCATGTGCTCAAACAGTCAAACAATTAGCCAATAATCAATAAACCCAAGGTTACACTCCGATAGACACAGAAAAATGTATGGCCTGTCTGGAGGAAGGGGTGATTAGTGTATGTTTTCTCTTAGGCAATGAGTAACCTAGATACGATCTTCAAGGTTCCCCAGTCTGGAGGGGGTCTTATCCTTCTGTTGTTGTTTTCATAGGCACTAAACACAGAGTTCAGAGTCCATTGGAAAGGTGGCCGAGCAGGATCAGCATGAACAGGCTTAAGATGGAGTCCAGGCCATATGAATTCCTTCTTCACTCTGTTTATTTGGGGACCCCTAGCCTTCCTGCCTGTTACCCTCTCACTATCAAGCCATGAAAAGACGTGGAGGAAGCTTAAAGGCATATTACAAACTTAAATGCATATTAAATGCAAGAGAAAGAAGCCAGTCTTAAAGACTACATATTGTGCGGTTCCAACTATACGACACCCTGGAAGTGGCAGTAAATAGATCAGTACTTTCCAGGGGCTCAGGGGACTAAGCGATAAGTGGAGCACAGAGGGCTTTTAGAAGACTGACACTATTCTGTATGATACTCTACTGGTGGATATAAGTCACCGTATGTTTGTTAAAACCAATGGGATGTGTAACACCAAGAGCGAACCCTAACATAAACTCTAGACTTGTTGTTCAGTCGCCAAGTCGTGTCTACTCTCTGTGACCCCACGAACTGTAGCACACCAGGCTTCCCAGTCTTTCATTATCTCCCCGAGTTTGCTCAAATTCATGTCCATTGAGTCAGTGATATGATCTTGGTTCATTTCCAAGGCAAACCATTCAACATCACAGTAATCCAAGTCTATGCCCCAAGCACGAATGCCGAAGAAACTGAAGTTGAATGAGTCTACGAAGACCCATAAGATCTTCTAGAACTAACACCCCCAAAAGACATTCTTTTCATTATGGGGGACTGGAATGCAAAAGAAACTATAGACCTGTTAGGGGAAGCACACTGATTGAAACCGCCCACCCTGGCCAGGCACCATGGTGACCGTTTGCTTGAGTTGTTTTACCACAGGAGGTCCTGGTAAGGAACATGGAACTAATAAGCCTCCACCAACCAGAAGAGTTCGGGAAAGGTCAAAAGGAGACACCACCTGTCCGACCACCTCCCAGAATCCTTCTCTCTGGCATCCATCTTGGCTGAACAAGGCACCACCAGGAAGGACTCTGAGTCAGAATGATTGGCTAAGGACAACCCGGAAACTAATCCCATCACCATAAAACCTGAGACTGCGAGCCATGTGACAGAGCAGTTCTCCTGGGTTCCCTTACCCTCCTGCTCTCCACCCGGGTGCCCTTTCCCAATACAATCTCTTGCTTTGTCAGCAGATGTGTCTCCTCGCACAATTCATTTCCAAGTGTTAGATAAGAGCCCAGTTTGGGGCCCTGGAAGGGGTCCCCCTTCCTGCAACAGACCTAGGATAATAATATTGTGTCGATGTAGGTTCACGGATTGTAACGCATGTAGGACACTGGAATGTTGATAGTGGGAA
This sequence comes from Bos indicus, assembly GCF_029378745.1. Taxonomy (NCBI): domain Eukaryota; kingdom Metazoa; phylum Chordata; class Mammalia; order Artiodactyla; family Bovidae; genus Bos; species Bos indicus. The sequence continues at coordinate 20,815,776 of NC_091780.1, read as the reverse complement.
AGCCTTACTTGTGTGGGGACAAAGGATTAAGGGAAACTCTCTGCACTCTATCACAATTTTGTTGTGAATCTAAAACTGCTTCAAAAATGACCTATTTAAAAATACAGTATCAGTGAACTATTTGGCATGATGCCATGGCAATAGTCCTGCATGACACATGGTTGGTCACATCAGCCCTTCACTGCTTTGAAATTCTTTCTATGTTGGGAGACCTGGCAACTTCCTCTGCCTTGAGCCGTGTTGTCTGGCAAGGCTCTCGTGTGAGTCTCCATATGCCGCAGCTCTTCGCCTATGTTGGGTATCTTCCTTTCTTAGGTCTTCAAAGTGGACCAAGTGTGGACCAGAGCATCAACATCACCAGGGGACTTGTTAGAAAGGTTGCATCTTGGACCCATGCCAGGCTTGGTCAATCAGAATCTGCACTTTATCCAGATCCCAGGGGCTTCAGGTACCCTTTGCAGCAGGAGAAGCAGTGCCACAGAAGAGCGCTCTGGGGCTGCTCTGCAACAATATAGGGACTTGTGATCATTTCTCCTACAAAGCATACATCGGCTTCACTAATAGCAATTTTGCACCTCACCATTGTTTCTGTGACTTTCTGCATCCAGAGTGACCTTTCATTTCAATGTGGAATCATACTTTTCTGGTGGATAAGCTGGTAAAGAATCTACCTGCAATGAGAGTTACCCAGGTTCGATCCCTGGGTTGGGAAGATCCCCTGGAGAAAGGAATGGCAACCCACTCCAGTGTTCTTGCCTGAAGAAGTCCATGGACAGAGGAGCCTGGTGGACTACAGTCCCTGTGGTTGCAAAGAGTCGGACACGAGTGAGCAGCTATAATCCTTCTGAAGACATTTTAAATATCAATTAAACTCAGCACACATACGCAAATCTGTTGAAGTGGTAACTTACAAAAGCCATAGCTAAGTTTGCACATGTGTCGGCATCCACGTGACGAGAGCCACCTGGCTCACAGGTATTGTAAGATACAGCCTGATTTCAAAGATGTTAAAACATGGGGAAAATATGTATTTTAAAAGTCAAAGAAATATAATAAAATTGGTTGCTTCTGGTAAAGGAACTGGAAGAATGGAGAATGAAAGGGAGGGATACTTTGCATTGTATACCCACTTGCATCTCTTGAATTTTGAGTCTTGCAAATTTATAACATTTCATATTATATAGATACATATATACACACACATATATATACTTATTTATATTTTCACTGATAAACTTCGCTCCAACCTTTATTTATTTATTTATTTTTTTAGTTTTTGGCTGTCATGTGCAGCTTATGGGATCTTAGTTCCCTGACCAAGTATCAAACCTGTGTCCCTTGCACTGGGAGAAGGGAGTCTTAACCACTGGACCACCAGCGAAGTCCCCGGCTCCAACCTTTTTTAAATTTTTATTTATTTATTTATTGGCTGTGCTGGGTCTCCATTGCTGCGAACAGGATTTTCTCTAGCTGCAGCAAGTGGAAGCTACTCTCTAGCTGCGATGTGTGGGCTTCTCATTGTGGTGGCTTCTCTTGCAGATCTTGGGCTGTAGGGTGTGGAGGCATCAGTCACAGCAGCAAGTGGGCTCAGTAATTGTGGTCCACAGGCTTAGTTGCTCCATGGCATGTGGAATCTTCCTGGATCAGGGGTTGAAACTGTGTCCCCTTCACTGGCAGGCAGAATTCTTTACCACTGGGCAACCAGGGAAGTCCAAACTTGGCTCCAGTCTTAACAAAATTTGCTTTGTGATTCCAGGACCCAAGACCCAAGTCTCAGAGTCACCTTTGGGCTCCTGAGTAGTGGTCAACATTGTTTGTAATGTAACCTAAGATCGAGTTGGTTTTTTGGAAGGCTCCCTCTCACATACCAATAGTTCATTTTGAGGTTATAGTAAAAAACAAACAGGAGAGAACAAAACCTCTCAAACTTCTAAGTCCCTTATCCACATTTTTTTTTTTTTTTTTTCTGTTTGATTGTGTGGGGATACATGGAGTGAGGGAGAAGGTTTACATTTATCTTTGTTAACTAGGACACTGTTGGTGTCAGCCCATTTTCCTAAAACTTTGGTTTTCAAATGCTAATGTACATCACAGCCGCCTGCAGGGCTTATTAAAACAGAGATATCTGGGCTCCATCAACAGAGCTGATCAACCAAGAATCTGAGTTTGTAACAAGTTCCCAAGTGATGCTGATGATGCTAGTCTGAGGACCTCATATCTACCATTTGGTCTAGCTAACCTGTTCTTTTGTTTGTTTAAAAAAATATTTATTAATCTATTTGGCTGTGCCGGGTCTTAGTTGCGGTGCTTGGTGTCTTCATTGCTGCTTTCAGAATCTTTAGTGTGGTGTTTGAACTCTTAGTTGCAGCACGTGGGATCTAGTTCCCTGACCAGGGTTCGAACCCAGGCACCCTGTGTCGGGAGCATGACGTCTTCACCACTGGACCACCAGGGAAGTCCCTAGCCTGTTGTTTTGAATCATGATGCCATTCTTCATATTAGCTGTCTCTCCCAGCCTGCTTTCTGTATCTTCATCTAAGTCGTTGATAAAAGGTTGAACTGGGTGGGACTGAGGTCCCGGCTTTGCAACAAGAAGCTTCAGGATGACGGGGATACACTTGTTAGGAAGTTAGAATAGGGAAAAGGAGTCCAAAATGGGGATGGCTAAAAGACAAGGAAGGGAAAAGCCCGCGAAGATAGAACAAAGGAAGGTCCGAGGACCGGAGTGAGGACCTCAGGTAGAACAAACAGCACTTCTGGCTGGCCCAATTTACATAGGACAGGCCCAGGGAGAGAAAAACAAGTAAAAAGAGGAGCCAAAGCTCTCTCTCTCTCTCCCATGCACTGGGGCGCTCTTCTCTTCACGTCTTTGGGTCGACATGCCCTCACGCCTCAAGGATGGATTTTCCTGCTATTACCTAAATAAAATAGAGCTGTAACATGGAGCTGTAACACTGATTTGTCTAAGAGCTGTAACACGGTTGGTTCAAGACCAGAGAGCTATAACACGGTCTGTCCAAGACCCGAGGGCTGTGACATGCCGAGGGCTTTAATGTCCGTCACTCCACATCTTTGTTGTGACGAGACAGAACTGAGGAGTAGACACTTGCCTGACACACTCATCGGCCCTTGTAGGAGACGATGGATTTCTATCAGTGGGAAAGCCAATGGCCATACTTCCTCAGCCTGTAACTCTCCGTCCTGCCCTGGAAACAGCCCAGGGAACCTTGTGAAAGCCTTGTTGAAACCCAGGCAGGGAGAGTGTTCACTCTTGTTCCTTTTGAGGGTTGTTGTTATGCCTTAACTCAAGGCGGTGTGATCTTAGGCCTTGCCTTCTTCCTCCATCTCATTTGGGTGGGGCAGGCAGGAAAAGCTCAGGTGCGCACGTCTGAGTTAGTCATTCTGCTTGATATCACTGGTCCCTGGGAGACCCCTCTCCAGACCGATGGTCCCAAACAGGACCCTTTTGTTTTATTTAATGGATTAGTCCCTGTGCTAATCAGACCAAGACCGTGCTGTAGTAGCAACACCTCCAATACCAGAAGCTTAAAGCAACAAAGGTTTTGTTGCTGTTGTTCAGTCGCTAAGTTGTGTCCAACTCTTTGCCACCCCATGGTGTCGGGGTCCAGCCCCAGCAGGATCCTAGGGTACCCTCAGGAAAGATGGCGTCGGCGAGAGAGAGATGACACAGGCCTTATAATGGATTGAAACCTGATAGTCCAGGGTCGAACGATAAGAGAATAAAGGAGAAAAAATAGAGAGAAGAGAAAGAGGCTTGATCTTCCTTGATTAACACAGAAAGCCAATAAAGCTCTGGTGTTCCAAGGAGTCATCTTGAAAGAAGAACAGACAGAGAAAAGGAGGGAAAAGGAAAAAAAGAATGACACGGGGAGACCAAGCTTCGGTGAGTGAGGCCCCTAACTTTATTTTTAAAAGGAACTTTTATACCTTGACTTGTACATAGAAGGAAATGAAAGATGTAAAGTCATACAGAGTCAGTCCAAACATTACATCTGTTTTGTCTTTATCAAAACCGGGATTTTTTTTGCATACCTTTTCCATAAACAATGTTGGGTACAATATCTTTTGGCCTTGGAGGCCTGTGGACATTTTATGACCCTTTTTTGATAAGGGCTGCTCAACCAGAAAACTTATTTTCCCTTGAAGTGTTTCTTCTTTATATTTTTAATCTATGTCAGCCTCAGAAAGTGTTAAACAGAGTTACATTCTCATGGAGCAAAGGTGTAGTGAGTTACAACAAAAAAAAAGAACCAATTAGCTCAAAGGTCTGATGTGGTTAATTCCAAGGCTACTGTTGGCTTTTCTTACATTTTAATTATGTTAACTAATGCACTCCCAGGTGCACAGTGGATAAGGGATATGGGCACTTTGCTCAACAATGAAACCCTTTACCAGTACTGTCTATTCTAATAATTTTTCATCCCTTAAAGGACTCTATGTTCATTAGGACTTTTAGAATGTTTTGGCTTCCCATGTCTTTTAAGGTTGGGGAGTTGTGAACAATCATGTGTGTTAATTGTAAGAGTTTGGATAAACCTGTCAGGCAAGTTAGAATGTCAATAGAGGGGTTAAAATAGAAATATTCCTTTTATGCCCAGGAGACTTGTTAACTAAAGCCCTAGGTTGACTTTTTCCAGAGAAAGGTGGTCGGGGATAGCCCCCTGTTAATGTCAGAAGAGTTGGTGAAAGGCACAAAATAGTAAGACAGACAGATTCTGGTTTTGGGGTAGATGTTCGAGCAGATTCAGGGGGTCCCTTGAGGCCTGATCCGCCTTTGCCTGTCAGGTTCTCTCTGCATGACCTTTGTCATGGGTGGGATCTCCCGTGGTGGCTCCTGGCACCATGGACTACAGCATGCCAAGCTTCCCTGTCCTTCACTATCTCCCAGAGTTTGCTCAAATTCATGTCCATTGAGTAGGTGGTGCCATCCAACCATCTCATCCTCTGCTGCCCTCTTCTCCTTTTGCCTTCAATCTTGCCCAGCATCAGGGTCTTTTCCAATCCAGAAAAATATACACTTCTGCTTCACTGATTACATGAAAGCCTTTAACTGTGTGGATCACAACAGCAAAAGTTTATTTCTGGGACTTCCTTGGTGGTCCAGCAGTTAAGAACCTGCCTGCCAATGCAGGGGGACGTGGATTTGATCTCTGGTCCAGGAAGACTCCACATGCCACAGGGCAACGAAGCCCATGCCCTACAACTACCAAGCCTGTGCTCTAGAGCCCGGGAGCCACAACAAGAGAAGCCACTGCAATGAGAAGCCCAGGCACTGGGACTAGAAAGTAGCCCCCGCTCGCCACAAATAGGGAAAGCCCACACACAGCAGTGAAGACCTAGCACGGCCAAATAATAGTAAATAAATAATTTTAAAAAAATTCTCACTAAAAGTAACTGTCCCAAGCAGGTTGGCAGAGAAGGGGCAGGGGAGGGAGTCAGGTCCTTATCTCCACTCTGGGGTCCAAGTTGATGGATGTTTCTTCTTAACGTGTGTGTTCCTGAGAATCTGCAGTGGAAAAACAGAGTACTGGATGGCCTCCCACCAGAAATGAAATGCTCCACCCTAGAATTGGCGTAAATCACTTCCACTCACAACTCCTGGGACACAGCTAATCGCACGACGTTGCCCAGCTCTGGAGGGGATGGGCAGAGAAGTGCAATCCTCCCCCGTGCTTGGGCGTAGAGGAGCACAGGCTATGAGTGAGGTTTAGAGGAATCTATGACATTTGCTTTTATCTTCCCTCTTCACTTCCCCCACCACTTCCCTTTCCTTCCACCCCATTAATAAGATTCTAATGTGATGTGTGTTCTTTTATTTGTGGGTGTTCTTGCAAAACATATCATGTTTTATGGGCATCTGCTTTTAATTTACATAGATGCTATTGTGCTATAGGCTTTATTCTATTTCTCTTTTTTTCACTCAGCACTCTGTTTTTACTATGCATCCATATTGTTAAATATGCCTCTAATTCATGCCTGCTGATGGATGCTTGTGCCACATCTCCCAGAGGTGTGCACCTAGATTGACTTTAGCTCTTTGCTATTATGATGCAAACATGAACAGCCTTACTTAGAGAATAATAAGAGAATTTCTTTGGGAAATTTACCTAGAAGAAGAATTGCTGGTTATGGAGTATGTTATTCAACTAAGTGGGCTTCCCAGGTGGCTCAGTGGATAAAGAATCTGCCTGCCAATGTAGGAGACATAAGAGATGTGGGTTCGATCCCTGGGCTAGGAAGATCCCTTGGAGAAGGGAATGGCAACCCACTCCAGTATTCTTGCCTGGAGAATCCCATGGACAGATGAGCCTGAGGGGCTACAGTCCATGGGGTCGCAAAGAGCTGTACACAACTGAAGTGACTTAGCACACACAGAGATCCTTTTTAGATTTAAAATATCAGGCGTCTTGGAGTCTAGAGTATCCTCCCTAAGTAACCTTTCAGGGAGAACTTTCTCAAAAATGGAAACAAGGTCCGTCTGGCATAACCCCGTCCTCACAAGCCCACACTGGAGCTTTGTCCACTTCATCAGCCTGCAGTACTTAGACTCTGCCTGTTCTTCTTTTGGAAAATTAGAAAATTAGAACGTTTGCCTATTTCCAATTGGGTGGAGCCTCGCCCATTCTTAAAAATTCCTCAAAGATTACAAACATTGGTGGGGCCTTGGAACATAACCAAAGTAGCCCTTGTTGATGTTAGAGGATTTTCAAAACTTTCTTTTTTTAAAAATAAGCCTCACCTCATTCTGTGTTTTATTTTCCCCTGTATTCTCTCCTTATGACATTCTATCATCGTTTGAAAAATGTTTGCTTGACTTTAAACTTAATATCAGGTTTTAACTCTTCTTACACATCCCCTACATCAAACTAATATGTAGGGTTGGCCGAAAAGTTCATTTGAGTTTTCCCAGAAGATGTTACAGAAAAATCCGAATGAACCTTTTGGGCAAACCAATAGAATTCCACTATAGTTGTGTGATCTTGAGCAACCTGTCTATACTTTTTCCACCTCAGTTTGCCCTTCTATTGGCATATATTCTGTTGGTCTTCCCTGGTGGCTCAGATGGTAAAGAATCTCCTGCTATGCAGGAAGCCTGGGTTCAATCCCTGGGTTAGGAAGATTCCCCTGGAGAAAGGAATGGCCACCCACGTTAGTAGTGTTGCCTGGAGAATTCCACGGACAGAGGAGCCTGATGGAAGCCAGCACGCCAGGCTTCCCTGTTCTTCACTATCTCCCAGAGTTTGCTCAAACTCATGTCCACTGAGTCGATGATGCCATCCAACCATCCATCCTCTGTCACCTCCTTCTGCTCTTGGCCTCAGTCTTTCCCAGCATCAGGGTCTTTTCCAATGGACTAATAATCTTTTTCCTTTTTTGGCTTGCGTGAGTTTATATAACTGACACTTCCAGCAGAATGGATCCTAGTCAGTATAGGCATGACCTTACCCTATCTTGTATCATTGACCCTTGCATTTTAGTATCTCCCATTCCTTATCCACGTGGTCCTCACAAGATTCTAGCTAAGCTGTTTTAGGCACCTTTAAAATGCCTTCTTCAACTCCTTATACAAGTACTCAACTGGTTTTGATGGAATTAAACAGAATTTTTAGTTATTTTCTCCTATGGATTAATGTCATCCCCTCCCTTTCCCATAGAACTATAGCTTTTGGAGGATGGAGACACTGTTTTCTACTTTTTTCTTCTAAGTTTTTTTTTTTTTTTAATGTGGATAATTTTTTAAATCTTTATTGAAATTTGTTACAACATTGCTTCTGTTTTTTGTTTTGTTTTTTTGGCCCTGAAGCACGTGGGATCTTAACTCCCCAACCAAGGATGGAGCCCGCACCCTTTGCTTTGGAAGGCAGATTCTTAACCACTGGACCACCAGGGAAGTCCCTGTTTTCTACTTTTTATAAGTTACTGAAAGGTGCTCTGCACATAGCTCGTGTGTGCATGCTCAGTTGCTCAGTTGTATCCGACTCTTTGTGACCCCATGGACTGTAGCCCACCAGGCTCCTCTGTCCATGGAATTTTCCAGGCAAGAATACTGGAGTGGATTGCCATGCTATTCCAGGGGAATCTTCTCAACCCAGGGATCAAACCCTAGTCTCCTGTGTCTCCTGCATTGGCAGGTGGATTCTTTACCACTGAGCCACCTGAGGAGCCCCTGCACACAGTAAGAACTCACAGAACACTGGGGATTGTGATGGTGGTAACAACTGCATCAGGAGATGAGCCCACTAATCTCGTGCCCTGAGCCATTCTCAAACTCACTGTGCCTTCCGGCACCACTGACACACAGCAAGTCACACAGATGACAAGGTCACACGGCAAGAGAGACCCTTCTGCCTGAAAGCTGAGAGTCCACGTGACTCCTCCCAGGACCTCCCCCTCCCCAGGGAATTTCAGTCAGCCCTGGCTAAAGAGGAGGCAGCTTCTGGAACAGAGCCCTGGGAAGTAAGAGCCTAAATATGGACAGCAGTGGCTACAGCCACAATCTGTTTTTAACTCAAGGACCAGAAAGGCCTGGCTTTGATTAGTGGCTCCATCCTGAGAGGCTCCTGAAATTATAGCAAGGGGGCTGGGTGCATACGCAGCACACATGTACACAAGCAAATATGCTGTTAGCAGACAAGTAACATACTTAATCTACTTATGTAACTGCAACTTCTCAAAAACATTTGAGAAGCACATTTGCTGTCATAAGCATGTGAGGAGGTAGGGGTGGATATGTGAGCGTGTGATACCATCAGGCAAGTGTTCTGACTTGCAAAAGAGTCCCTGGAATCCAAGTCTCCCCTGGCATGGTTGGGGGTGTGGGGCGAGAAAGCAGTGGGCCCAGTTAGCCACTAGAGGGCGCAGAGGAGCAGGACATATCAAATTTGCATCACCTTCCCTTCACTGATGCTGAAGCTGAAACTCCAATATGTTGGCCACCTGATGTAAAGAACTGACTCATTGGAAAAGACCCTGATGCTGGGAAAGATTGAAGACAGGAGGAGAAGGGGACAACAGAGGACGAGATGGTTGGATGGCATCACCGACTCAATGGACATAAGTTTGAGCAAACTCCGGGAGATAGTGAAGGACAGGGAAGCCTGGCATGCTGCAGTCTATGGGGTTACAAAGAGTCAGACAAGACTGAGTGGATGAACTTCTCTTCTCTTCTCTTTATTGCATCCCAAAGACCAGAGGTGGGGACTCTTCAACAGGTAGAGATCAAGGCACGTGGCCAGCGGTGAATGAGTGGGAAAAGAACTGCACCAACCAGTACTGTGCTTTGGGCATTTCACGGCTTCTGCTTCCAAGAAAGGCCAGGGAAGTTCCGCCTCTGTACTTACGGTCCTGCAGCCTTAGGGATGTCTCTCAGCTTCGTTACAATTTTAAACTGGCCGTCTTTGTCCTAGCCAGTTTTCCAGTTCTTGTTGTTGTTCAGTAGCCAAGTCGTATCCCACTCTTTGCAACCTGATGGACTGCAGCACACCAGGCTTCCTTGTCCCTCACCATCTCTCTGAGTTTGCCCAAGTTCATGTCCATTGAACTGGTGATGCCATCCAGCCACCTCATCCTCTGTCATCCTCTTCTCCTTCTGCCTTCAATCTTTCCCAGCATCAGGTTTCTTTTCCAGTGAGTCGGCTGTCCACATCAGGTGGCCAAGGTGTTGGAGTTTCAGCTTCAGCATCAGTCCTTCCAATGAATATTCGGGGTTGATTTCCTTTAAGATTGACTTGTTTGATTTTCTTGCTGTTCAAGGGACTCTCAAGAGTCTTCTCCAGCACCAAAGTTCGAAAGCATCAATTCTTAAGCCAAATCTGTGTGCATTCCAGGTCACTAAGGCACTGGAGGTGAGTTCTTAGGCAGTGAAAAGTGAAAGTGTAAATCACTTAGTCGTGTCTGACTCTTTGTGATCCCATACAGTCCATGGAATTCTCCAGGTCAAATAACTGGAGTGGGTAGCCATTCCCTCCTCCAGGGGATTTTCCCAACCCAGGGACTGAACGGAGATCTCCCACATTGCAGGTGGATTCTTTACCAGCTGAGCCACTAGGGAAGCCCAAGAATGCTGGAGTGGGTAGCCTATCCCTTCTCCAGTGGATCTTCCTGGCCCAGAAATCAAACTGGGGTCTTCTGCATTGCAGGTGGATTCTTTACCAGCTGAGCTACCAAGGAATCCCTAGGCAGTGAGGGGATGAGCTAAGTGGGGAAGGATCCAGAAGGCAGCTATTTTTACCCACAATAGCCTTGTTGTCTTGCCTGAAGGCAGCATTAGGAGACCTGCTTCAGGTCAAGAGCAACCTCAGTTTTTCCAGGGGAGTGGGTGTCCAAGAAGTGCCCACAGAGTTGCCTCCAGGAAAATGAGTCATTTATTGGGAAACTAGCAAAAAAAAGAACTTACTTGCCAAGACTATAGAGACATTTTACCCAGGAACCGGAAGTATATCTTTTTGTGTTGCTGCCCTGATGTTGTCACTGGCAAGGCAACTCAGCTGCAGAAGCCAAAAATAGGATTCCTGACCCTTAAAAAGCCTTTTGGGCAACAGACTATGGCCCAGAATGGTCAACAGATAAACCAGGATAGTTAACACACCAAGGGTATTCCTCTGTGTTTTGAAAGGTCAAAGAAAACTTTCTCCCTTTTAAAATCCTCAATCCCACACCCCTTCTAAGTCAGCAGAACCCATTGCCTACTTCCTGAATGAGCAGCTACAGAGCCTCTGCTGGGTCAAGAAGCATCTATTAAGTGCTCTGCATATAATAGACAAAGTAATTAAACATATAAGCATTTGTACAGTAAAGGAAAGCATAAACAAAACAAAAAAGACAGCCTATGGACTGGGAGAAAATATTGGCAAACAGTGTGATCAACAAGGGCTTAGTTTCCAAACAAACAGCTCATATAGCTCAATATCAAAAAAACTCAAACAACCCAATCAAAAAATGGACAGAGATCTAAATAGACATTTCTTCAAAGAAGACAGATAGACGGCCAAAAAGCACACGAGAAACATGCTCAGCATCACTGATTATCAGAGAAAGGCAAATCAGAACTACAATGAGGTTATCACCTCATACCAGTCAAAAAGTTTCCAAATGGGAATTCCCTGGTGGTCCAGTGATTAGGACCCTGTACTTTCACTGTCAAGGGCATAGGTTCAATGCCTGGTTGGGGAATTAAGATCGCACAAGCCACATGGAACGATTTAAAAAAAAAAAAAAAAAAAAGGTCTCCAAGTAACAAATTCTAGAGAGAGTGTGGAGAAAAGGGAAACTTCCTACACTGTCAGTGGGAGTGTAAATTGATGTAGCCACTGTGGAGTTTCCTTAAAAAAAAAAAACTGAAAATAGATTTACCGTATAACCCAGGCAATCCCACTCCTGGACATTTATCTGGAAAAGAGGAAAACTCTAATTTGAAAAGGTGCATGCACAGTAATGTTCATAGCAGCACCATTGAAAATAGCTGAGATATGGAACAACCTAAATGTCCATCCAGAGATAAATGCATAAAGAAGATGTGGTATATACAGTGGAATGTTACTCAGCCATAAAAAAGAATGATATATTGGCATTTTCAGCAACATGGATGAACTGAGAGATTATCATACTAAGTAAAACATTTGTCAAAAACATATAAGTTGTCACTTATACGTGGAATCTAAAAAAAGGATACAAATGAACTTATTTACAAAGCAGAAGTAAATTCCGACACAGAAAACAAACGTATGGTTACCAAAGGGGAAAATGGGGAGGGAGGAATAAATGAGGAGTTTGGTATTAACTGACTATTTATAAAGTAGATAAACAACAAAGTCCTACTGTGTGACATAGGAAACTATATTCAGTATCTTGTAATAACCTATAATGGAAAAGCATCTGAAAAAGAATATATATATATAATTGAATCACTTAGCTGACCTGAAACTAACACAATATTGTAAATCAAGTATGAAAGTGTTAAAGTGTTAGTCACTCAGTTGTGTCTGACTCTGTGACCCCATGAACTGTAGCCCATCAGGCTTCTCTGACCATGGGATTTCCCAGGCAAGAATACTGAAGTGGTTTGCCATTTCCTCCTCCAGGGGATCTTCCTGACCCAGGAATCTAACCCCGGGGCTCCTGCATTGCAGGCAGATTCTTTACCATCTGAGCCACCAGAGACTCTTCAATTAAATCAAGTATACTTGAATTTAAAAAATAGGTAAGGTCTATGGAATGAATGATTGTTTCGTTGAGAAAATAAAGGGTCTAGTTAAATCTTGAGCTTCCTTCCCTCCCTCCCTCCTTCCATCCTCCCCTTCCCTCCTTCCTCCTTTTCTTCCTAGCTTACTCTCTTCTTTTCTCTCTTTCTCTTCTTCCACATACCAGAAAATTCACCCCTTTAGAATGTACAATTGAATAGCTTTTAATGTACTCGCAGAGTTTTGCAGTAATCACCACTATCTGATTCTGGAATCTTTTCATCATCCCCAAAAGAAACCCTGTAACCATGAGCAATCACTCTTAGCGTCTCTCTATCCTCAGCTCCTGGGAACTACTAATCTACTTTCTATGTCTATACATTTATTTTTCTTTTCTCTTTTAAAAACTATTTATTTGGTTTCACTGGGTCTTCGTTGCGACACTCGGCATCTTTTTTACTTGTGGCATACGGGAAGCATGTGAACTCTTCGTTGAAGCATGTGGGATCTAGTTCCTTGACCAAGAATTGAACTCAAACCCTCAGCATTGGGACTGTGGAGTTTTAGCCACTGGACCACTGGAGAAGTCCTCACCAATTGAAAGGTCTTAACACCCTTGTTGAAAATCAATTGCCCTTAAATATGTGGGGTGACATCTAGATTTTCAGTTCTAGTCCCTTGATTTATGTCTATCCTTATTGCAGAACCAAATAAGTCTTAATGAATGTAACTTTGTAGTAAGTTTTAAAATTGGGAGGTGGGTCCTCTAAGTTTTTTTTTTAAGATTGTTTTAGCTATTCTGGATCTCTTGTATTTCCCTATGAATTTTAAGATCAGCTTGTCAACTTCTGCAAAAAGGCAGCTGGAATTTAGATAGGGATTGAATTGAACCTCTACATTAATTAGGAAGTATTGCCATTAAAAAAAAGATTTATTTGTTTATTTTATTTTTGGCTGTGCTACATCACTAACTTTCTCTAGTTTCAGTGGGTGAAGGCTGCTCCCTTGTTGCAGTGGGCGGGCGTCTCACTGTGGTGCGTCTCTCGTTGCAGAGCATGGGCTCTAGGGCACAGTATCTGTGGTGCACAGGTTTAGTTGCCCCGAGACAGGTGAGATCTTCCCCGACCAGAGATTGAACCCATCTTCTCCAAATTGGAAGGCAGATTCTTAACTACTGGACCACAAGGGAAGTCCCTGGAAGTTGGAACCTTTTGACCACCGTCACTCATTTCCCCCGCCTCCACCTGCTGGCAACCACTGATCTACTTGCCGAGTTCAGCTTTTTTTAGAGTCCACATGGAAGTGAGCTCATAGAGAATTTGTCTTTCTCTATCTGGCTTATTTCACTTAGCTTCGTGCCCTTAACTTTCCTCCATGTTGCTGCAAATCGCAAGATTTCCTTCTTCTTCATGGTCTAATAATCTTCCATTGTGTATATATAAACCATGTTTTTCTTTTTCATTCATCTGTTGATAGACACTTAGGTTGTCTCCATGTCTTGGCTATTGTGAATAGTGCTCCAGTGAACTTGGAAGTGCAGATGTCTCTTTGAGATAGTGATTTCATTTCCTTTGATAAATACCTAGAAGTGGGATTGATGGTTTATAAGGTAGTTTTACTTTAAGTTTTTTGAGGAACCTCCATATTATTTTCCATAGTGACTGCACCAATTTATATTCGTGACAGTGCACTGGTGTCTCATCCTCTAAGGACACCAAACCTATCAAACTAGGGCCCCACCCTTATGATTTCTTTTAACCTTAATTACTTCCTTAGAAGCCCTGTCTCTAAATACAGCCACACTGAGGGGTAGAGCTTTAACATATGAGTTTGGGAGACACAAACATTCAGTCCATAATATCACTCATTTCTTTCTACTTTTTTTTTTTTTACATATGACTTTACTTTTTACATATGAATACTAATGTGCTAGTGCTCAGTCACTCAGTCATGTCTGACTCTTTGCGACCCCATGGACTGTAGCCCACCAGGCTCCTCTGTCCATGGGGATTCTCCAGGCAAGAATACTGGAGTGGGTTGCCATGCCGCAAGAATACTGGAGTGGGTTGCCATGCCCTCTTCCAGGGGATCTTCCCAACCCTGGGATTGAATCCAGGTCTCCTGCATTGCAGGCAGATTCTTTACTGTCTGAGCCACCAGGGAAGCCCGATATGGCTACTAGAATATTTAAAATGACACATGTTGTTCACATTTATATTTCTAATGGCAGCACTCATCTAGGTGTTGGCTTTAAAAATTGAAAACCAGTTGTAGTGGGCTAAATAGTGACACCTGAACCTCCCCTCCCCAAATAGGTCCATGTCCCAAATCTGTGAATGTGACATTACCCAGGAAAAAAAGGACTTCACAGATGCAATTAAGTTAAGGATCTTGAGAGGAGGAGGTCATCTGGAATATCTATTTCCAAAGACAGGTGTCCTTAGAAGAGACGCTCAGAGGAGAAGACACCGAGGTTCAGGGGAACCGATGTGACCCATGGACACAGAGAATGGAGCAATGCAGCTACAAGCCAGGGGTATCTGGAGGCACCAGAAGCTGAAAAACACAAGGAAAGATCTCCTCTAGCGCCTTCGGAGGGAGCTCAGACTTGCTGACACCTTGACTTCAGACTTCCAAATACCAGATATGTGAGAGAACAAATTCTGTTGTTTTCCTAAGTTATTTCCTACTCCAAGGGATCTTCCTGACCCAGGGATCAACCCTGCATCTCCAAACCCGCATCGCTTACATCTCCAGCATTGACAGGCGGGTTCTTTACCACTAGTGCCTCCTGGGAAGCCCTTAAGCCATCAAGATTGTGGTATTTTGTTACTGTAGTGCTAGGAAGCCAATATCTCAATAAATATCAATTACAGTATTAGGACAAAAAAATTGTGATTGGATCCATGAAGAAATAAATGTAATTCTTTGTTCTTTGTGCTGCTTGAAGGAGACGTTCTAAGAATCCAAGTCAAATGGGCTTGTGTTTATGCGTGCTCAGTCGCTCAATCACATCTGATTCTTTGCAACCCTTTGGACTGTAGCCCTGCCGGGCTCCTCTGTCCATGACATTTTTCTGGCAAGAATACTGCAGTGGGTTGCCATTTCCTCCTCCAGGGGATCTTCCCCACCCAGGGATCAAACCCGTGTCTCTTGAATTGACAGGCAGGCTCTTTACCACTGAGCCACCTGGGAAACCCTGCTGGCTCTGTGATAATCAGCCTGCAACACAGGAAATGCGGGTTCAACCCCTGGGTCCATAGAGTCAAAGGAGTTGGATGAGACTGAGCAGGCATGCACGCACTTTTCCATATGTGTATTATACCTCAATCTTATTTTATGTTTTAAGATTTATTTTTAATGTGGCCTATGTTTTACAATATTGTTTCTGTTTTATGTTTTTGGCTTTTGGGCCGTGAAGCATGTGGGATCTTTGCTCCCCAACCAGGGATCCAACCCACATCCCCTACCTTGGAAGGTGAACTCTTAACCACTGGACCACCAGTGAAGCCCCTATACCTCAATTTTAAATGAAACGAATAGTTTATAATGTGGTTCAGAGCAGATTGCCCCAATACATGCCACTCTGTCATACTGATTGAACTAAAGTTCCTTGAGAAACAGCAGGTGCAAGGACACTCTGACCCTCCTCTCTATCCCCCTGAAAGCAGGAAATAAACCTCCCGCAGGAAAGGTACCCTCCCACACTAGACATCCTTACTGCTGGAGATAAGGAGTTTGGAGCCCAGAGGGCCTGTGTAAACAAACTCTGCATAGTTTCTTCACTAATTAGTACCTAAGCTGAAGTTTCTTTGTCTTGTCAGTTCTTCACAAATTTATAGTTTCTTCATCTAAAAGACTTAAAAACTGCTATCAACTCCCATACACCCAAGATTAAAATTTGATTTCCTTCTGTTGATCTGTCTCATGTCAATTTAGTTATTAGACCAGCCAGAAGGACCTAGAAAGGTATCGGGAAATGTCTTCCTCCCAAGCATTTTATATATAAATCCTGACTTTTTTATACCATTTTTTGCTTTCCCTAGAATTTTTTAAAATTGCTTCTCTGCCTTTTTCTTTTTAATTGAAATTGCTTCCCCTATTTTTTTTTTTTTATTGACAGAGAGCAAAGATTATCCTCTTTCATAAACACTCCCTGTTGGTTGAAATCTACTTTCTCCTTGAAAGCATTCTTCATGTAACTCTTTGACTTCTAACTCTAATTGAGGCACTAATTCACAGATCTGTGGACAACTATCATTCTGGGATTTTTTCCCCTGTCCCATTGTTCATTTCTTTTTCCTGAATTCATTTTGCTAGAGTTTGTCCTTGAATTTTTTTTTTTTTTTTCCGGAAAAGGCACACAGAAGTCAATGTTCTTTTTTTGGGGGGTGGGGGGGTGGGCTGCAGGACAAATGAGATCTTAGTTCCCTGACCAGGGATTGAACCTGCGCCCCCTGCATTGGAAGCTCAGAGTCCTAACCACAGACAGCCAGGGAAGTACTGAAAGTCAGTGTTCTAAGTCCCATATCTGAAGAAAATGGTTATTTGATCTTTTGGCTGGGCATACAAGTACAGAATCAAAACCACATTCCCTGAGGATTTGGAAGGCATTGTTTCAATCTTCTAGAATCCAATATTGCTGAGACGTCTGTGGCTAGTTGGATATTCATTCTTTTGCAGGTGACCTGTTTTTCCCTCTCTGGAAACTTACAATTTTTTTTTTTTTTCATTATCCTTAGAATGCTCTAATATCATCTAGGAGTTTTGTTGGGATTTTCTGTTGTTCCTTTGTTTATCTTGCTTGACACATGAGTCTTTTCAATCTGAAAGAGTTATGCCTTTCTTCAATTTGTGGATATATTTTTCTATTATTTCCATCCCGTTTCTTTCCTTTCTTTCTCCTGTTTCTCTGGAACTTTCAGATGGTTGGCTCTCCTGTCCCTTATTATTTTTTTCTTTTTTAAAGAAATTCTTTATCTGCTAGTCCTTCAAGTGCTGGAATTTCCCCCAGGGACCAGCCAGAGTGTCTCTGTCACTCACCTCTTCCTCTCCAAGTGATCATACCTACTCCCACAACCTAACCTCTCTCCTATATTTTGAGCCCTGTCCAAACCATAATTCATTAATCCACAAGTCTCAGGTGTTTAGACCCAAATTTCCTTCTACCTGCTCAGCCCACACAGTATTTCACAGATAACTTAAAATCCTAATGAAAATCACTTTCTTCCAACCTGGAAAGAAAAACACACACTCCTGTGTGTTTCCTCTACACTCAATTCTCCACTCCTGACCCTTGTGGTCACCCTGTGTGTGTTTATGTATTGGGAGGGGTTCCTACATGAAACAATTCTGTGACCCAGCCAGATGTCCCACAGTTAACTCAATTCTGACACCATCTACCTGAAGATAACATCAGATCCACAGCTTAAGCTCCCCTCCTTTTCAGACACAGTTCAGTTCAGTCGTTCAGTCGAGTTGACTCTTTGTGACCCCATGAACTGCAGCACTCCAGGCTTCCCTGTCCATCACCAACTCCTGGAGTTTACTCAAACTTATGTCCATTGAATTGGTGATGCCATCCAACCATTTCATCCCCTGTCATCCCCTTCTCCTGCCTTCAATCTTTCCCAGCATCAGGGTCTTTTCCAATGAGTCAGTTCTTCACATCAGGTGGCCAAAGTATTGGAGCTTCAGCTTCAGCCTCAGTCCTTCCAATGAATACTCAGGACTGATTTCCTTTAGGATGGACTGGTTGGATCTCCTTGCAGTCCAAGGGACTCTCAAGAATCTTCTCCAACACCACAGTTCAAAAGCATCAATTCTTCAACGCTCAGCTTTCTTTATGGTCCAACTCTCACATCTATACATGACTACTGGAAAAACCATTGCTTTGAATACACAGAGCTTTGTTGGCAAAGTAATGTCTCCACTTTTTAATATGCTGTCTAGGTTGGTCATAGCTTTTCTTCCAAGCAACAAGGATCTTTTAATTTCAAGGCTGCAGTCACCATCTGCAGTGATTTTGGAGCCCCCCAAAATAAAGTCTCTCACTGTTTTCATTGTTTCTTCATCTATTTGCCATGAAGTGATGGGACTGGATGCCATAATCTTAGTTTTCTGAATGTTGAGTTTTAAGCCAGCTTTTTCACTCTCCTCTTTCACTTTCATCAAGAGGTTCTTTAATTCTTCTTTGCTTTCTGCCATAAGGGCAGTATCTGAGTTTATTGATATTTCTCCCAGCAATCTTGATTCCAGCTTGTGCTTCATCCAGCCTGGCATTTTCCATGACGTACTCTGCATATAAGATAAACAAGCAGGGTGACAATATACAGCCTTTATGTACTCCTTTCCCAGTTTGGAACCGGTCTGTTGTTCCATGTCTGGTTCTAACTGGTGCTTCTTGACCTGCATACAGATTTCTCAGGAGGCAGGTAAGGTGGTCTGGTATTCCCAGCTCTTAAAGAATTTTCAGACACACTCATTGCCAATCACAAGTTCAGGTTGTCACCTGTGTCTCTGACCCACCAGCTATAAATAAGAGGGTTCTCACCACCCTGTCCTCGAGTTTGATTCATTTGCTAGAGCAGCTCAAAGAAGTCAGGAAAACAGTTTTCTTATTAGTTATTGGTTTATCACAAAGGGAAAAGGAACTTCCCTGGTGGTGCAGTGGTAAAGAATCTGCCTGCCAACGCAGGAGATGCCAAGAGACGTGGGTTCAATCTCTGGGTTGCGAAGATCCCCTGGAGGAGGAAATGATAACTCACTCCAGTATTCTTGCCTGGGACATTTCATGAACTTGGGGAGCTGGTGGACTACAGTCCATGGGGTCACAAAAGAGTTAGACACGACTGAGCGACTAAACAAAAACACAAAGGAGCAGCCAGATGAAGAGACACACAAGGCGAGGTGCAGGAGGGCCCTGAACACAGGAGTTTCTGACCCTGTGGAGTCCAGAGTGTGCCACCATCCTGGCATGTGGATGCACTCTTGTTCATCGGTCCATCCTTCTGGGATTTTCCTTCTGGGTTTTTTGGGAGGCTTTATTACATAGACACCAATTGCTCATATCACTAGCTATGGATGACTGAACACATTCTGTAGTCCCTCCCCCCTCTGCCGGGGTTGGGAGTGGGGCTGAAAGTTCCAACCACTGTCTCTGATTGCAGGGTTGGTTTCTCGCCAACCAGCCCATCCTGGGGGCTTTCCGAAAGTCTCCTTGTCAATATGAACTCTGATGTGATTGAAAGGGGCTTGTTATGAATAACAAAATACATCTTTATGGCTCTTACTACTTAGGAAATCCTAGGAGTTTTAAGAGTCCTGTGCGAGAAAAAGGGGAAGACCGAATACATATTCTTATCATAAATCACAACATTGCACTGTCCTTTGCCAACTCTCTCTATGTCCTCTGTCCACTGTCCACGCCCATACCTGCCTTTCCATGCCTCGGGGTCTGGCTCGGTTCCTGCCCCAGTTCTTTACAATCACCTCTGCCAGAGCTCCCTTTCTCCATCCCACTGTTTCCACTGTCCTCACTTCTGTGGAAATGAGAGAAAAGATGGGGAGGAAGGAATGAGAAGAGCAAGAAGTAGGAGGGAAAGAAAGATTAGAGGCTGGAGGCTGCGTCGCTCCTGAAAGGGGAAGGCTACTGATGTGCCTTTGATCCATACACTTGTTTTTTAAATTTTATTTATTTATTTTTGGCTGTGCTGGGTCTGCATTGCTGCTTGGGCTTTCCTCCAGTTATGGCAAGCAGGGCAACTCTCTAATTGCAGTGCATAAGCTTCTCACTGCAGTGGCTTCTCTTGCTGCAGACGGGCATGGGCTCTCAGGTATGCGGGCTTCAGTAGTGGCGGCACCTGGGCTTAGTAGTTGCAGTTCCCCAGCTCTGGAGCACAGGTTCAATAGTTGTGGTGCACAGGCTTAGCTGTTCCGTGGCATGTGGGATCTTCCCAGGTCAGGGATGGAAGCACGTTTGTCTCTTGCACTGGCCGGCGAATTCTTTACCACTGAGCCACCAGGGAAGCGCCAATACACTTGTTTTTATACTGCTGGAATTAGGATAAAATCATGCTAACAGATAGCCTTAACTGGGTAGAGAAGTCAGCAAAGGGTGACAGACATGCTGAGTGGTGAATATGGAAGGGGAACAGAGAGGTATGGGAGAGGAGGTTCTAGAAAAGGGAAGAGGGTTCCCCACTTTACCACCTGCTGGGCTTTTTACAATAAGGAAGGTTAAGGAGGGAGAGCCTCTCCTTCTTCTCAGTCCTCCCCCCCACCCCACCCCCGCCACATCCCACATCCCGCATCCCACATCCCTAGTGTGACAGGGACTGCCTGAGACCAGGGGCCTCCCTCTCAGCAGCCCTGAGGGTAGTGAGGTCGCTCAGACCTGGGAATACAGGAAAATCTGAACTGGCTCTGGTTGGAGAAGAACGGGATGGGGAGACAGAGATTTCTTTTAATGAAAGGGCTGGTAAGTCTGAAATT
Organism: Bos indicus; assembly: GCF_029378745.1. Classification (NCBI taxonomy): domain Eukaryota; kingdom Metazoa; phylum Chordata; class Mammalia; order Artiodactyla; family Bovidae; genus Bos; species Bos indicus. The sequence continues at coordinate 20,795,083 of NC_091780.1, read as the reverse complement.
TCTAAGGCAGGCTGGAAACTTGTGCTGCAGAACTTTTTCTTCCCCCAGGAAACCACAGATTTTGCTCTTATGAGCAAAATTGAACTGATTGAATGGGGCTGATGAACATTATGAAGGATCATCTTCTTTATTAAAAGTCAATTGATTATAATTAATCCTATCTGTCAATATTGGGTTGGCCAAAAAGTTTCTTTTGGTTTTACCATAAGATATTATGGAAATGAACTTTCTTGCCAACTCGAAGCTTCACAGCAACTCGTAGATTCATGTTTGATTAAATATCAGACATCATACCCTATCAGTTCAGTTCAGTCGCTCAGTCGTGTCCAACTCTTTGCGACCCCATGAACCGCAGCATGCCAGGCCTCCCTGTCCATCACCAACTCCTGGAGTTTACTCAAACTCATGTCCATCAAGTCAGTGATGCCATTCAGCCATTTCATCCTCTGCTGTCCCCTTCTCCTCCTGCCCCCAATCCCTCCCAGCATCAGGGTCTTTTCCAATGAGTCAACTCTTCACATGAGGTGGCCAAAGTACTGGAGTTTCAGCTTTAGCATCAGCCCTTCCAATGAACACTCAGGACTGATCTCCTTTAGGATGGACTGGTTGGATCTCCTTGCAGTCCAAGGGACTCTCAAGAGTCTTCTCCAACACCACAGTTCAAAAGCATCAATTCTTCGGTGCTCAGCTTTCTTCACAGTCCAACTCTCACATCCATACATGACCACAGGAAAAACCGTAGGCTTGACTAGACGGACTTTTGTTGGCAAAATAATGTCTCTGCTTTTGAATATGCTGTCTAGGTTGGTCATAACTTTCCTTCCAAGGAGTAAGCGTCTTTTAATTTCATGGCTGCAATCACCATCTACAGTGATTTTGGAGCCCCCAAAAATAAAGTCTGACACTATTTCCACTGTTTCCCCATCTATTTCCCATGAAGTGATGGGACCAGATGCCATGATCTTCGTTTTCTAAATGTTGAGCTTTAAGCCAACTTTTTCACTCTCCTCTTTCACTTTCATGAAGAGGCTTTTTAGTTCCTCTTCACTTTCTTGATTCCAGCTTGTGCTTCTTCCAGCCCAGTGTTTCTCATGATGTACTCTGCATATAAGTTAAATAAGAGGGGTGAAAATATACAGCCTTGACGTACTCCTTTTCCTATTTGGAACCAGTCTGTTGTTCCATGGCCAGTTCTAACTGTTGCTTCCTGACCTGCATATAGGTTTCTCAAGAGGCAGGTCAGGTGGTCTGGTATTCCTATCTCTTTCAGAATTTTCCACAGTTTATTGTGATCCATACAGTCAAAGGCATTGGCATAGTCAATAAAGCAGAAATAGATGTTTTTCTGGAACTCTTTTGCTTTTTCCATGATTCAGCGGATGTTGGCAATTTGATCTCTGGTTCCTCTGCCTTTTCTAAAATCAGCTTGAACATCTGGAAGTTCACGGTTCACGTATTGCTGAAGCCTGGCTTGGAGAATTTTGAGCATTACTTTACTAGCATGTGAGATGAGTGCAATTGTGCGGTAGTTTGAGCATTCTTTGGCATTGCCTTTCTTTGGGATTGGAATGAAAACTGACCTTTTCCAGTCCTGTGGCCACTGCTGAGTGTTCCAAATGTGCTGGCATATTGAGTGCAGCACTTTCACAGCATCATCTTTCAGGATTTGAAATAGCTCAACTGGAATTCCATCATCTCCACTAGCTTTGTTCGTAGTGATGCTTTCTAAGGCCCATTTGACTTCACATTCCAGGATGTCTGGCTCTAGGTGAGTGATCACACCATCGTGATTATCTGGGTTGTGAAGCTCTTTTTGTACAGTTCTTCTGTGTATTCTTGTCACCTCTTCTTAATATCTTCTGCTTCTGTTAGGTCCATACCATTTCTGTCCTTTATCGAGCCCATCTTTGCATGGAATGTTCCCTTGGTATCTCTAATTTTCTTGGAGAGATCTCTAGACTTTCTCATTCTGTTGTTTTCTTCTGTTTCTTTGCGTTGATCGCTGAAGAAGGCTTTCTTATCTCTCCTTGCTATTCTTTGGAACTCTGCATTCAAATGGGTATAGCTTTCCTTTTCTCCTTTGCTTTTCACTTCTCTTCTTTTCACAGCTATTTGTAAGGTCTCTTCAGACAGCCATTTTGCTTTTTTGCATTTCCTTTCCATGGGAATGGTCTTGATCCCTGTCTCCTGTACAATGTCACGAACCTCTGTCCATAGTTCATCAGGCACTCTGTCTATCAGATCTAGTCCCTTGAATCTATTTCTCACTTCCACTGTATAATCATAAGGGATTTGATTTAGGCCATACCTGAATGGTCTAGTGGTTTTCCCTACTTTGTTCAATTTCAGTCTGAATTTGGCAATAAGGAGTTCATGATCTGAGCCACAGTCAGCTCCTGGTCCTGTTTTTGCTGACTGTATAGAGCTTCTCCATCTTTGGCTGCAAAGAATATAATCAATCTGATTTCGGTGTTGACCATCTGGTGATGTCCATGTGTAGAGTCTTCTCTTGTGTTGTTGGAAGAGGGTGTTTGCTGTGACCAGTGCATTTTCTTGGCAAAACTCTATTAGCCTTTGCCCTGCTTCATTCCGTACTCCAAGCCCAAATTTGCCTGTTACTCCAGGTGTTTCTTGACTTCCTACTTTTACATTCCAGTCCCCTATAATGAAAAGGTCATCTTTTTGGGGTGTTAGTTCTAAAAGGTCTTGTAGGTCTTCATAGAACCGTTCAACTTCAGCTTCTTCAGCGTTACTGGCTGGGGCATAGTCTTGGATTACCATGATACTGAATGGTTTGCCTTGGAAATGAGCAAAGATCATTCTGTCGTTTTTGAGATTGCATCAAAATACTGCATTTTGGACTCTTGTTGACCATGATGGCTACTCCGGTTCTTCTGAGGGATTCCTGCCCACAGTAGAAGATATAATGGTCATCTGAGTTAAATTCACCCATTCCAGTCCATTTTAGTTTGCTGATTCCTAGAATGTCGACGCTCACTCTTGCCATCTCCTGTCTGACCACTTCCAATTTGCCTTGATTCATGGACCTGACATTCCAGGTTCCTATGCAATATTGCTCTTTACAGCATCAGACCTTGCTTCTATCACCAGTCACATCCACAACTGGGTATTGTTTTTGCTTTGGCTCCATCCCTTCATTCTTTCTGGAGTTATTTCTCCACTGATCTCCAGTAGCATATTGGGCACCTACTGACCTGGGGAGTTCCTCTTTCAGTATCCTATCATTTTGCCTTTTCATACAATTCATGGGGTTCTCAAGGCAAGAATACTGAAGTGGTTTGCCATTCCCTTCTCCAGTGGACCACATTATGTCAGACCTCTCCACCATGACCCGTCTGTCTTGGGTGGCCCCACAAGGCATGGCTTAGTTTCATTGAGTTAGACAAGGCTGTGGTCTGTGTGATCAGACTGGCTAGTTTTCTGTGATTATGGTTTCAGTGTGTCTGCCCTCTGATGCCCTCTCTCAACACCTACCATCTTACTTGGGTTTCTCTTACCTTGGACAAGGGGTATCTCCTCACAGCCGCCCCTCCTGACCTTGAACATGAAGTAGCTCCTCTCAGCCCTCCTGCGCCTGCGCAGCCGCCCTCCTTGGACGTGGGGTTGGCTTAAAACTCAACGTTCATAAAACTAAGATCATGGCATCCGCCATGACAGACACAACTTAGTGACTCAACAACAACAACAGCACCTATACCCTAGCTGAGTAGACACATAAAATTAGCCATCATAGTAGATAAAGTTGTGAACAGAATAAGCAGATTTTGTGCTTCTAATGCAAGGCAGCAGAGAATCATGTGGAGTGGAAAACAGCAGTGTTTTCACATGACTCACCATTTTGAATGAAAGTCAAGTGGTTTCCTAAGGTTTAGCTCCTGTTGATCTGAATGCCGTTCAGTTGTTTTTGCAGAAGTCCTGGTGCTTTCCCAGGACTAGTGCTTTCCAACTGGGTGTTGGTTGATGATGGAAAGAAGACTCAGATTATTTCCAGTGTTTGAATTTTGGTTCTAAATTAGGAAAGGAGTATGTCAAGGCTGGATATTGTCACCCTGCTTGTTTAACTTACATGCAGAGTACATCATGCAAAATGCCAGGCTGGGTGAAGCACAAGCTGGAATCAAGATTGCTGGGAGAAATATCAATAGCCTCAGATACTCAGATGACACCACCCTTATGGCAGAAAGTGAAGAATTAAACAGCCTGAGGCGGGAAAGGCCAATAGGCAAGCCATGACACCATCTTGGGATAACACTACTGGGTTAGTCAGCTTCCACCAGGTCATGATGCAGTAACATGCCCCCACATCTTGGCGGCTTAGAACAGCCACGGCATGTTTCTCACTCATGTTATATATTCATGGCTACAGTTCTGTCCACATGACTGTTTATTCCAGGACACATGCTGAAGGAGGATCTCCTATCTGGAATCTGGTATTCCCACGGCAAAAAGAAAGTGAGATTGCTGCAGGAAACACTTCAGGCTTCTACTTGGAAATGGCATATCACTCACACTCCTACCTCATGTTGTTGTTCAGTCTCTCAGTCATGTTTGACTCTTTTCGACTCTGTGGACTGCAGCACACCAGGCTTCCTCGTCCTTCACTTTCTACAGGAGTTTGCTCAAACTCGTGTCCATTGAGTCAGTGATGCCAATCCATCATCTCATCCTCTGTTGCCCCCTTCTCCTGCCCTCAGTCTTTCCCAGCATCAGAGTCTTTTCCCCTGAGTTGGCTCTTTGCATCAGTTGGCCAAAGTTGGCTTCAGCTTTAGCATTAGTCCTTCCAATGAATATTCAGGGTTGATTTCCTTTAGGATTGACTAAAGGAAATGATCTCCTTGATCTCCTTGGAGTCCAAGGGACTCCCAAGATCAAGGAGAAATGATCTCCTTGCAGTCCAAGGGACTCTCAAGAGTCTTCTCCAGCACCACAATTCAAAAGCATCAATTCTTTGATGTTTAGCCTTCTTTATGGCCCAACTCTCACATCCGTCCATGGACTACTAGAAAAACTATAGCTTTGACTATATGGACTTTTGTCAGCAAAATGATGTCTCTGCCTTTTAACTCACTGTCTAGGTTTGTCATAGCTTTTCTTTCGAGGAGCAAGCGTCCTATCTCACAGGCAGTGCTAAATCACAGGGCCGGGGACTTCCTTGGTGGTCCAGTGGCTAAGGCTCCAGACTCCCGAGGCAGGATGCTTGGGTTCAATCCCTGATCAGGGAATGAGATCCCAGATGCTGCAACTAAGACCCAGCAGAGTCAAATAAATGCATATTAAAATATATATTTTAGGAAATTCTGACCAGTAATTATAACAACTTTAAAATTTAAATAAAAATTTCCAGAAAAAAAAATCACAGGGCTAGGTCTGACAACAGGGTGGGGACCATGAATCTCACGGTGGGCATAAACAATCCTTTCACAGGAGGGGAGGGCAGTGGATAACGGGAACCACAGCACAGTATATCCAGCCGCCATCTGCCTGATTCTTAGAGTTCCAGCTGGCTTCTTAAACAGCACCATTTAACTAACATGACTGACAGAGAAGAAAGTCATTTTATACTGAGTTCATGGGAGGGAACAAAGTAATAAAACCAGGCCTTACCTACCCGGGTTCTTGGACTGTTTAATCAATAGAAATCGATAAGAAGTCTGGCGAGAAATTCGAGCAAGGCTTTGTTGGGACTTGGGCTGCAGCCCCAGGGGCTGAAAAGAGGCAACAGGTGCCCTTGCTTGCTCCCTGGGGGAAAGGGGGCGAACTGCTTCCTCAAATGAGGTGAGGATAGGGGCGGTAGATGGGTCTGGCCGGAGGGGTAGCTTAGGTGGTCTGCCCACCCCCAGAGTGGTGCTGTGTGCAGGGGTCGTGCACGGTGCCCTGGTACCCTGCTTTTGCTACCAGCATGTCACAAAATGGCAATTAGGTTTTGGCATTTTTGTGTCTGGGTTTCCCTGGTGGCTTAGCAGTAGAGAATCTGCCTACAGTGCAGGAGACGTGGGTTTGATCTCTAGGTTGGGAAGATCCCCTGGAGAAGGGCATGGCAACTCACTCCAGCATTCTTTCCCAGAGAATCCCATGGACAGAGGAGTCTGGTGGGCTACAGTCCAGGGGTTGTAAAGAGTCAGACATGCCCGAAGGACCTAAGTGGGCACACATTTTTGTATTTTGTTGTTCATAACTGCCCTGACTTCGTGCAGTTATTTTTAGCCTTTTATAGTTCCTTTGTGTCTGTGCTTGAGGAAATGTTTGTTGAGGTACAAGCCCTGCAGTCAAGGGTCTCAGGTCCCAGGTCCCAGCCTACCTCACAGGCACTGGGTGACAAGGTCAGAACTTGGGTCGAGGACTCTCTTTCCAGTTTCTGACATCCTGGCCAGGGCACCAGAAGGATCTCCAGCCCTCCTGTGGCCTCTGGGCTTTCCCTCTGACCCTCAGGGCTCAGGACACTGCCCTCTCTGGGGTTATGGGTTCAGCATGTCTGGGACCTTGGTGGTAGGAATTTTTTGGGTGTTTTTTCCTAATAAACAAAGCAAAGGGTCAGATGGGATGAGCTGGCCTTACTGTTTGAAACCTCCGGAAGTGCTGTGGTTTGGGCTGCCATAAACATCTGGATGCAGGAGGCGGTGTGGGCAGGCGCAGACCCAGAGGAAAGCCACGCTCTCCGGAAGCCACAGGCCCCGATTTCTCTATTTATTGTCCCCTTCCCTGCACCTCACTCCTTGTTTTGGTAAAAGAGTCAAATTGTTAGAATAGTATCATTTCAGATCAAAAGTTGAATTATATAATCATAAAAGGCAAGGTTGGAAGGGATGCTGGATATCATTTGGGTGCAGACTATTGGAAAAAAAAGAAAAACTTCCCTGGTGGTCCAGTGGTTAAGAAGCTGCCTTCCAATACAGGGAACCCCCACACCTTATTGGGTACTGGGTCTGCGTTTGCTCAATGAGAGAAGAATAACAGGGTAGACTCATCCATGGATCCCAGTACAGGATTTCCAGGCAACAGGGTGCCTAGTGAAGGGCCAGGCAGCAGGGCAGAGGTCTTCAAGTTCTGAGATTCTTTTTGTTTATCTAGTGGTGGGGAAAGGCACCTTCTGATTTGTGACACCAGCTTTTCAAGACTGTGTCAGTTCTGTGGAAAAGCATTTTGGGATGTCCTGCAAATAATCTATGACCCACACACCAAGCAAACAAATCAGTTGCATGTAACTCTTGGGTCTGCAGGTCTGGGGTTCCTAGCGAGGAAATAGGAGATGCGTCAGTGGAGTATGGCTAGGGGAATTGAGACTCTGAGACTTGACTTCTATTTCCTTTGTCCAGTCTCTTTGGAAAAATCTGGTGAGATTCCACTTCAGTAGGTGAATGCTTATGGGTGGGAACGGAATGCAGGAAGTGCCAAATTAAATAAAATTTGACAGGTTGTGTTAATAGTAACAAAGCCTATCTTTACTGAGCTCTTACTATTAATATATGCCAAACACTACTCTATGCTCTAAGTGTACTTACCTAACAAAACACCCCTAAGGTAGATACTGCTGTAAAAACACTGGGGGCACAGAGAGAGTCAGGAACTTGTCCCAGGTCACATAGCTAGAAGGCAGTGAGAGCTGGGATTTACATCACATTGCCTTTAGCAATGATTATCACTATTGAATGAGCACTGACCTTGACAGGGAGTGGGCTAGGGGTGGGGGCTGGATTGGGCTGGCATTCGGCTAGTGCCTTAGAGTTGCCTTATTTCATTTACTCCAGAACAACTGCTTCAGATATGAGGTAATATTTCTACCTATTGCATGAAGAAACAGACTCCGAGAAACTGAACACCTTGCCCAGGATCCCAACACTAATCGGTAGTCCCAGCACTAATTCCAGCATCGGCTTGATCCCCAAATCCCTCCTCCCTCAGGTTCTTCTCCTTTTGTTTTTTTTTGCCACACCATGGGCCACGTGGGATCTTAGTTCCCCAACCAGGGATTGAACCCTTGCTCCCTGTGTTGGAAGCACAGGGTCTTAACCACTGGGCTGCCAGAAAAGTCCCCTAAACCCCAATAGTTTCTTAAATATTGATAATTGCTGAAAGTGAATAATACATCCAAAGAGTTTGATTTTACTATTCACTTTGTGTGTATTTGAAAATTCCCTTAAGAACCCCCTCCAAAAAAAACAAAACCAACTATGAACTTAGCCACTGTGTTGTCCTAATTCCAATGGTTCCTGTGTGTTTCCTTGATGGGGCGGGAAGAGGAAGAGATGAAGTTTAGATATGGGTCAGCAGAATTTCTTTCCCAACCAAGTGCGTGTGTTAGTTGCTCAATCATGTCCGACCCTTTGCGACCCCATGGACTGTAGCCCACCAGGTTGCTCTGTCCGTGGAATCCTCTAGGCAAGAATACTGGAGCGGGTTGCCATTTCCTTCTCCAGGGGAATCTTCCTGACCCAGGGATAGAAGCCGTATCTCCTGCTTGGCAGGTGGATTCTTTACCACTGAGCCACTAGGAAAGCCCAGGGACTATTATCTAAGATTAGCTATGATTTTGTTTGCTAGGTGGTGGGAGCTGCAGTCCAGCATGTGCTGGGCCACAGAGCCCTTTGGGCCTTATGTTGACACTGGGGAAGGCTCTGCAGCTTTTAAAAGGATGTGGTGGCCCAGGCTTCTATCCCCAGAGGACATCCCTTCCCAGGGAGTCAGGCCTTGACCTAGAACTTCCACTGACCAGAGGACTGGGGACAAGTGCCTCAAGATCATAGAACATCTGGCCACAGGGAGGTCGTCCAAGGAACTATTCTAGCATGGGCCGGGGCTGGGCTGCTCTCTGAGGGCCTTGTGGGACAGTGCGGAGCCTCAGTCCACACTGCCCAGGGACAGAGGACAAGTTCTGATGGGTACCCGCCTGAGGCCATCTGACTCAGGGCCTCCGCTCTTGCCTAGAGCTGGCTCATCTCCTTAGCCAGCCAGGAGGGCCAGGCAGGAAATATTGCCTCCAGCTATGTTCAGTTGTATGTGACTTTGTTCTTGGGGGAGGATGCGGCTTAAATTCAGGGAATTTCCAAAAGGACAGGCTGGGTCTGAAGGAGGCTGGTGTTTAAGGATTGCGAGAGGCTTGGGGTTGAGCTGGAGAGGGGATGAGGCCCTCCGCTCTTCAGTGAACTGGGAGCCTCTTGCAGCTTCCTGGGTGCTGCTGCCAGAGTTCCATTTATCCCTCTTTTCTCCCAGGATTCGCAGTGCTTAGCAGCATCTCAATAATTCTGCTTGCTCGGTGGATGCATTGATGCTTTTCAGACATCAGCTGAAAACGTCAAGTTCCTGACACTGGTCAGTGAGTCAAAACTAGAATGATCATCCTCTCATGGGTCCTCTTTCCCCAAACTTGGGTTTTGTACATTAGGTTTCCTGAAGTTGTTGTGTTACTGAGGTGTGGGGTCCGGCCGCTTGCTGCTCAGAAGCCAATAAACAGGCCAGGTTGGTGGAAAGAAAAAATTTGCTTTATTTTAGATGCTGGCAACTGGTGGAGGGAGTGTGGATGTCTGTCCAAAGGCCAACTGCCAAGCAGGAGGTGAGAGCTTTTATAAGCTGAGGGAGGGGGCTGCATGCAGAAACAACACAGTCAGCTCTGACAGTCATCTTCAGATTGGTTATCGGTACACTGACCAGCGTCATCTTGATTGTTTTAGGTACAGTTAATCTTCAGTTCCAGGGTCGGTTTGCTTCCATTTCTTTGAGGCCGTTTCTTGGAACTGTGGCAGCTTATGTCATGGCTACAGTCTGGTTATCGTGTAGTTAACTTCTTCCACCCGGTGGGGATTTCAGTATCTATAAGACAGCTCACAGGACATGGCTCAGAATATTATCTATAGTCCTTGAGGAGAAACTAAAGGTCCTTGACTATGCCTGATGAGTACATTATTATTATTTGGTCTCCTTTGTTTTCCTTCGTTTCTGCATGTTCTCATTTCCCTGATTAAACTCATTCTTTAAAGTTTTCCACAGACAAAAGGCAGGCAGAGCACAGGGGGGAAGGACCGTAGAGTCCTGCTGTGTTTCAGTTACTTGTAAAAAGAAGAAAAGGAAGGAAGCAAGCTCTGCTCTCACACGCTGCAAAGAAGCAGCTGCAACATATAGCCAGGGCTTTCTCTTGTCAGACTTGATATTTTTAAAAAAACTTTTTTTTTTCAATTGGCTGCACTATGTGGCGTGTGGGATCTCAGTTACCCAACCAGGAATCGAACCCGTGTCCCCTGCATTGAAGTGTAGAGTCTTAACCATGAGGAAAGTCTCATCAGACTTGATTTTAAGTCACTAAATACATTGCCTCCTCAATCTTTACAGTCACCCTGTGTGGTAACTGCTATTCCTTTATTATCTTTCCTAGGGATAGATCCATGTTTGTGAGGCCCTGAAACTTATACAGTTGGTGGGCCCTCTTTTAAAACAAATTAGATTACAATTATGTAAATATAAGTACAAAATTAGGTCCAGAGCCTTGACAGGTGGCATACGACAAGTGGCAAAAACCAACAAAATATTGTAAAGCAATTATCTTCCAATTAAAAATAAATAAATTTTTAAAAATTACTGAAAAAAATTTAAAACATTAATTGATTATTTTGTTGACTGTGCTGCATCTTCACTGCGGTATTCAGGTTTCTCTAGTTGTGGTGGGCGGGCCGAGGCATGTGGGCTCTTAGTTCCTGAACTACTGCTTGGAAAGGTAGATTCTTAGCTGCTGGGCAACCAGGGAAGTCCTCAAGGTATTGTTTCTTTCCTTTTTGAAAGGCTTCCATATTTTCTGAAGTTCTAATAAGGAGCATGTAATTCCTATGAAAAGAAATTTTGTTCTATTGACTGTCCAAGCAGGAAAGAGCCTGACGAGTATGTAGCCATGCTCTGGTGTGGGTTAGAGTCAAAGCGAGGGCAGAGGGCACAGGATCAGGCCACCTGTACCCACTGCCTTGGTCTTGCCCAGGACTAGGAATGGAGCATCCTGACTCTGAGTTTGACCATCTGGACCCAGAGGGAGGAGGTAAACTGACACCAGTGAGCTGCGAGCAAGTACTCTGGGTGACCTATGGCCATTCCTGGGTGTTGCCCAGGGAAGACTACTTCAGACCCTGGTTCTCTCACATGGGGGGCTTCCCTGGTGGCCCAGACAGTAAAGAATCTGCCTACAATGCAGAAGACCCAGGTTTGATCCCTGGGTTGAGAAGATCCCCTGGAGAAGGGAATGGCTACCCATTCCACTATTCTTGCCTGGAGAATTCCATGGACAGAGGAGCCTGGTGGGCTACAGCCCATGGAGTTGCAAAGAGTCAAGAGTCGGACATGAATGAGCAACCAACACTTTCACTTTCACTTTGGTTTCCCTGGTGGCTCAGATGGTAAAGAATCTTCCTGCAAAGAAGGAGACAGGGGTTTGATCCCTGGGTTGGGAAGATCCCCTGGAGAAGGGAACAGCTACTCACTCTAGGATTCTTGCCTGGAGAATCCCATGGACAGAAGAGCCTGGCAGGCCCATGGGGTCGAGAAGAGTTGGACACTGAGTGTTTACAACTGAGTGAACACTTTCACTTTTTTCACTCTCATCTGGAGGAAGGAAGGAGTGGAGTGAAGTCGCTCAGTTGTGTCTGACTCTTTGTGACCCCATAGACTGTAGCCTACGGGCTCCTCCTTCCATGGAATTTTCCAGGCAAGAGTACCGGAGTGGGTTGCCATTTCCTTCTCCAGGGGATCTTCCCTCTGACCCAGGGATTGAACTCGGGTCTCCCGCATTGCAGGCAGATGCTTTACGAGGATGAGGGTCCAATTCCCCAAAGACAGACTGCTGGCTTGGACTCCACAGCTGGATATGCAGGATTCATTTTCAATTCATATCTTTGCCATCACTGATCCTCCTCCTTGGAAGGCCTTCTCCTTTTTTACTTTGCTTCAAGGCTTAATTCATGATCTACTTGGTCACAGGACTCTGCAGTATAGACTTACACCACTCACCCAACCTTTGGTTCTTTCTGTCTTGAAAGGCCTCTTTTCCCTTTCTGTCTCGTAAAACAACAGCAGCTGATGGAGCTATGGATCAGGCACTTCCTATGGACAGCTTCAGTGTGTTCTGTGGATTCTCTCATTTACATGGACATATACGCTCTGCTCAGTTGTGGCTGACTCTTTGCCTCCCATGGACTGTAGCCCGCCAGGGTCTTCTGTCCTGGATTCTCCAGGCAACAATACTTGGAGTGGGTTGCCATTTCCTCCTCCAGGAGATCTTCCTGACCCAGGCATTGAAGCAGAGTCTCGTGTCTCCTGCATTAGCAAGCAGATTCTTTACTACTGTGCCACCTGAGACGCTATCTCATTTAATCTTCTAAACAAGCTAAGCAGTGGCTTTTATCAAATCCATTTTTCCAGACAAGGAAGCAGAGGCTAAAAGTCGCGCAGTGTCTGACTTGAGGTCACATAACTGGAAAGTGGCAAAGCCAGAACTCCAAGAAAAGACATGGGTCTGTGCTTAACTTCTTGCCTGACCTATCTTCTGATTAAACTAGAAGCTCGAAGAGGTGCTGGCAGTTATGACTCCACTGCCAGGGGCGTGGGTTTAATCCCTGGTTGGGGAACTAAGATCCCACATGCTGCATAGCATGGCTAAAAAAAAAATTAAAAAGAAAAATAATGTTAAAAAAGAGATGCCTTAGACCTCTTGATGTCTAAGGCATGGCTGAATGGCTAGTACAGAGTGGACATACAATGTCAGTGAAGTGTGGGAGGAACTGGGGACATTTTGAAAAGATTCATCTTCAGCTGATGCCGAGTTCCGGACTGGGAGGAGAAATCACAGATAGAAGCGTTTGCAAATGAGCCTCTGGGCTGGGCCTGGTCTGGCAGGAGGCTAGATTCTGGATCCAGTCTCTCTGCCATTAGGCCTTAGCCCAAAGTCCTGCCTTGATCAGCTAAGGACTGAGCATCCTGTCTTCTGAAGGCTGAACTTGAAAGCCACGTTATCATGGAAGGGTCTGATTTTCATTTGGTTCTGGTGTCTCCAAAGATCTTAATAGCTTTCCTAGTTTCTGCAAAGGTTCCAAGGCCCTCTGGGGTTCCAGTCCAAGATACATCATCCATCACTTTGAGCTTTGATCACTTTGAGCCGCGAGACCTCGGCAGGTCCCTTCTGGACCACACGGTCCCACCTGTGACTGCCTGCACCCTTCCTTGTTCAGTGGCGAGAGTCAGTACACCTGCATATGTGTGTGTGTGTGCTTTGTAACCCCCAGGGCTCTCACTCACCTCCTGCTGGCATTTCATGTGCATTTAACTCACTCTGTCCTTGAGGCAACCCAGGGAGGTACTCACGCTATCCCTGGGTTTTGTTTACTTAATTCAACTTCTGTTTTTTAAAGTCATTGAAATAATTCAGAACTTTAAAGCTCCAAAACATACACTTCTAAAAAGTCTCCCTCCCTCCCCTGGTCCTCAGCCACCCAATTTCCTTCCCTGGCAGCAACCCAAACAGCCCATTGTTTTGTTTATCCTTCCAGACATACTTCTTGCACACACAAGGAGACGTGTATAAATATTATGTCCTGCTCCTCCGCCTTCTCCAATGGTGGCTCACTATCTACCCAGTCTGTACCTCACCTACTTTACTTAGCAATACAGCCTCCCCAATACTAATACATTTTAAAGTTATTTCTTTTATGTGGACCATTTTTAAAGTCTTTATTGAATTTGTTACAATATTGTTTCTGTTTTATGTTTTGGTTTTTTGGCCACTAGACATGTGGGATCTTAGTTCCCTAACCAGGGATGGAACCTGTACCCCTAGCATTACAAGGGGAGATATTAAACACTGGACCACCAGGGAAGTCCCTCTCCACATTATTTTTAAACCCACGAGCTTCCTGGGGTTATGGAGCCTGGATGGCAAATCAGGTCTTTCAGGATGCAAAGCCTGTAAGGCGCTGACTCTGGGAGGGCACATCCGAAAGCCCTGTTCCTATTCAGGACTTTCCCTCAATGGGCCTGGGCAGCTCTGATCGACACACCTCCGGGTGCCAAGAGAGCTGGGAAAAAACCAGCCAATGGCTTGGCCTGGCAGAAGGTTCCAGGACCTGGAGGAAAAAAGGGTTTTGTTCTCCGCCTCCTGAAGACTGGCAAGAGTTGGCCTGTCCGGGGGCCATGCTGTCTTTCTCTCTGCTGTCTATAAGAGCAGAAAAAAAACAGTTTTCTCTTCCTGCCAAGACCCGATGGCAGTCCGGCGGGCCTTGTGCTGGTCCCTCCAAGGGCCCGGCTCCCACGCCTCCCCTCCTTTTGATGGCTGTGCTGGCGGTGGGCAGCCTCGGGGTCCCTGCCAAGGCCGGGGGGCCTGGCCTCCCTGGGAATGTACATCTGCTCCACGTCTGGACCTAATTGCTGTGCTGGGAAGGAACTCTCCATGCCCGTGTCCAGACAGCCAGCCTTCTGGAATTGGCGTGGGGGTAGGAGGCCAGGGAGAGCTGGCCAGCCCAGGCTGATGAGGAAATGTCATTGGGAGTTCAGTGTGTTTTTCTGCTTTTCCCTACAAAGAGCCCTGTTTGTGCCCTCTCTGTCACCCGCTGACCCCAACCCCCCAGGCTCCCTGCTCCTCCACAACACTGGGTCTGGAAGGTCTGCCAGCGGCTTCCTTCCGGTGCACTTGATTCCCAGGGAGCCTGCCCCTCCATTTCCAAACTCACTGGAGGAGGGAGGAAGGGAGGCCGCACAGGAGCCTGGGAGCTGCCCACGGGGGACAGATCTGATGAGGTTTCTTCCCAGGAGCTCCAGGTCCCAAGCCAGGATCTACTCTCTCTGTCCTCAGAAGCGGGCTTATGGACAAAGCACCCAGCAGCCATGTCCCTGAACAGGCCAGCGGGCGGAGATTTCTCTGAGCTTCATCCTCCCAACTGTGAAATGGGTGCAATAGCGAGATCTGAAGATGGTGGAGAGAGGGCCCAGATGAAGCCGGGAGGAGGCAGGCTACAGGTGGGGAGGGGAGAGGGCTTTGGTTTGGCTGGGGTCCATGCTCCCCCCTGGGGGAAGTGGGCCCTTAGACTGGCATTAGGGAAGTGTATCTCTGGGCATCTTCAGCAGTGAACCTATCTTTTGAAGGATGACAAAGAGGGGCATCCAGTGTTCAGAGTGCAGAGCCTGCCCCCTGAGAACTGAGCAGCAAGATGTGGTCTGAGCCCCCACTCAAAGGGGCTGCTGGTGGCAGCTCAGGGAGGTAATGCAGGCTGAGTTTTCAGTAGCAGCAGTGCGGAAAACAGGCAAGAAAGAGCCTGTTGATGGCTCTTTCCTGGTGGTCCAGTAGGTTAAGACTCCAAGCTTCCACTGCAGGGGCCATGGGTTCCATCCCTGGTCGGGGAACTAAGATCCTGCATGCTAAGTGGTGTGGCCAAAAATAACAATAATAATAATATTAAAAAAGAAAGGAAGGAGAAAAAAAGAGCCTAGGTGGGGATGGCAGGACAATGGGTGTGCACCAGTTCTTTGGAAAGTGCTGGGGAAGCCATTTGGGAACTGTCACTCTTGGGACACAGGAGCCAAGTGCCAGTGATAACTATGAAGGGGGAGGGCCTTGGGAGACCCCCTCCTTCCACATTCATCAGGGAGGTTTGGTAACTCATGGGCAGGTGTGCTCAGTTGCTAGTCGTGTCCAGCTCTTTGTGACCCACTGGACTGTAACTCTCCAGGCTCCACTGTCCATGGGATTCTCTAGGTAAGAATACTGGAGCGGGTTGCCATGCCCTCCTCCAGGGCATCTTCCTGACCTTGGGACAGAACCCATGTCTCTTATGTCTCCTGCGTTGACAGGCAGATTCTTTACCATTAACACCACCCGGAAAGCCCAACTCAAGGGCATCCACTTGCTAGTTCAAGGAAGAAATGGGTCTCAGAGCTCTGCCAAGATCCCTGGCATTGAAAAGGTTTAAAGTTGCCGCTGGAAGGCCTTATGGAGAGAGACATGGAGAGTGCGGTGTGCAATTCCAGCAGTTTGTCCAGCCTCTGAGAGCCACGGTGGTCTACGTTAGAATGTGTCAGGGGGCCCCTATCACGGTATGGCTCATTAGCCTTGGATGACTTTGTTTCCCTTTTGAGGGATGACTTTTGAGCCCCTTTTGGTCACCTTTATGCCCCTTTGGCATTCACACCAGGCCTGGCAGATGCTAAATACTCATGGTGAAGATGGAGAATTCAGTGAATCATCTGTAATTTTCCAGGGCCACTTTGCAAGGCTGGATAAGTAATCTGGATTAACCGTGGCTGGTAATGTGAGGTCCAACTGCTTTTTTGTATCCCTCCCTACTTTATTTCCTTGGACTCCAACCCCAATATAAAAGAGGTCTTTTAGTATAATAATGTAGCAAAGTCAAGTTTACAGGCAATGAGAAAGGTCTGCCTGAGCAGCTGATTCTCATCTTGATGCATCTGATGAGGGCTTGAGAGGGCTACTGGGCCCTGGCACATTACATGGTGGGTGCCCGTTGAGTGCACACATGCTCAGTTGCTCAGTCATGTCTGACTCTTTGCAACCCCACAGACTGTAGCCCACCAGGCTCCTCTGTCCATGGGATTCTCCAGGCAAGAATACTGGAGTGGGTTGCCATTTCCTCCTCCAGGGGATCTTCCAGATCCAGGGATTGAACTCGCTTCGCCTGCAGCTCCTGCATTGGCAGATGGACTCTTGACCTCTCCGCCACCTGGGAATAATCTGGGTCTCAGGTACCCCACTATAAAAAAGGCAGAGCCAAGGTTCCATCTGTTGACTAAAAAGATGCACAAGAGTTGTGAGTTAAGTTTTATTTGGGGCCAAATGAGGCCTGCAGCCCAGAAGACAGCACCTCAGATAGTTCTGAGATACTGCTCCAAAGGGGCAGTGGGAGAAGGTTATTATACAAGATTTCGGTGAAGGAGGAGTTGAATGCAATCAAGCGCTTACTTTACAAAAGGTTTTCTACTAGTCATGAGGAGCTGAGGTCACCATGAAGGGATTTAGTGCTTTTCCAGATATGAGGAGATGCAAGGATTGGGATCATGAAGTCAGTTCTTGAAAATATCTATCTAAAGACTTGTTCCACCAGTTTCCCTGGAGCACAGAATGCCTCACTCTCCAACCTGAATTCCCTTCAGAGAGTGTCGAAGGTCAGCAGCTGCAGCAGCACAGGATTCAGCCTCCCCAGAGGCAGAAGGCAAAGGCCCTTGAGTTGTTGTTCTTCAGTCGCTCAGTTGTGTCCAGCTCTTTGCGACCCCATGGACTATAGCACGCCAGGCCTCCCTGTCCTTCACTATTTCCTGGAGTTTGCTTGAATTCATGTCCATTGAGTCGGTGACGCTATCTAACCATCACATCCAGTTCTGCCCTCTTGTCCTTTTGCCTTCAATCTTTCCCAGCATCAGGGTCTTTTCCAATGAGTTGCTTCTTCACGTCAGGTGGCCAAAGTACTGGAGCTTCAGCTTCAGGATCAGTCCTTCCAATGAACATTCAGGGTTGATTTCTTTTAGGATTGACTGGTGGCAAGTGCCAGTTTGTAGTTGACACATTCCAGTTTGGAGGATTCAGAAGTCCATGGGCCTCTCATGTCTTAATGCTGCCTTAGGGCCAGGAGGTTATCAAAACCTTTTCATTTTCTGCTGCCCCTTCTTCTCCTTCAAGCATCCAGGGAATCTGGGCTTGTTGTAGAGAAGAACCAGTTCTGACCCTATGTTGGAACTGTTTCTTTGACTTGCTTTCATTGCTGCTGCTGTTGTTGCTGCTGCTGCTAAGTCGCTTCAGTCGTGTCAACTCTGTGCAACGCCATAGACGGTAGCCCACCAGGCTCCCCCGTCCCTGGGATTCTCCAGGCAAGAACACTGGAGTGGGTTGTCATTTCCTTCTCCAATGCAGGAAAGTGAAAAGTGAAAGGGAAGTCGCTCAGTCGTGTCCGACCCTTAGCGACCCCATGGACTGCAGCCTACCAGGCTCCTCTGTCCATGGGATTTTCCAGGCAAGAGTACTGGAGTGAGTGCCATTGCCTTCTCCGTTGCTGTTGTTGTTCAGCCCCTAAGTCATGTCTAACTCTTTGGGACCCTGTGGACTGCAGCACACCATGCTTCCCTGTTCTTCACTATTTCCGGGAGTTTGCTCAAACTCAGTCTATTGAGTTGGTGATGCTATCTAACCATCTCATCCTCTGCCACCCTCTTCTCCTGGGTGAAGAGGAGAATCTTGCCCAGCCTCAGGGTCTTTTCCAATGAGTGGGCTCTTCATATTATGTGGCTAAAGTACTGGGTTCTTTTCATTGCTGTTATTGCTATTATTATAATCATTCATAATGGCCTTCCTCAAAGGACCCAGCCTGACTGTTAAAGTGCCTTTGTTCAGCTCATAGAGAGATAATCTGACCCTGCCCACCTGTGAATGGCCACAAAGGAGAGATTAACACCCCTTCAAAGTCCGGCCCTTCCCAGAGATGTTCTGCAAGACTGAGGGCCCTTTTTACTTTACTGCCCCTCCCTCTCTATTCTGCCATTTGACTTTAGTTCTTCATCACTTCTCTCTCTGGTTCTCTAAAAGAACATGGCATCCAGCCCGCTGGCATCTTCTCGGTCAGCTGGCTTTCTGAATAAAGCCGTATTCCTTGCCTCTACACCTCATCTCGGACCCACTGGCCTGGCTTGCGGCAAGCAGAGTGAGCTTGGACTGAGGTGAGGGAGCGAGTGTTTGCAGAGCCCTGCAGGTGAAATCACACAGGTTTGGCTTTCTTCCTGTGTCTGCATTTTCACGCCTTGGGTTGCCACCTTAGAGACTGTGATTTTCACATCTATCTGTATGGATCAACTAGCTTCCAGGGGCTTTACTGCCAACTTCCCCAATGCCTCAGGACATCCCAGCTTTATATTCTCAACACAAAGATCACCTGAAGAACACCCTCCCCCCACCACAGCAGACAGCAGAGTGAAGGAAGAGGAGGAGGGCCACCCTCACCTAAGAATGCAGCTACCCTTTTACAAGTTTCCTTTCCAAGCCCCAGCCAGGTCTTTGTGAGTGCAGCTGAGAACAGCCCTTTAAGGAGACTATTCTTGCTGGGACCCTTTCTCACTCCTGGCAGCCCAAGGGGCTGGGGGCAGGGTGGTGTGTGGTGCTAACTCGGTATCTGAGGGCCATTGGGAACACTGCTCTGTCCTTAAGGGTTGTACTGCTGTGTACTCTGCTCAGTCTCTCAGTCGTGTTTGACTCTTTGTGACCCCACGGACTGTAAGCCCACCAGGTTCCTCTGTCCATGGAATTTTCCAGGCAAGAATACTGGAGTGGATTGCCATTTCCTCCAGGGTCTCTTCCCAACCGAGGGATCTGACCTGTGTCTCTTGGCTCTCCTCCATTGGCAGGTAGATTCTTTACCACCTGGGAAGCTATTTCTGAGAATGAGCGTTTGCCCTTGTGAAGCCTGGGGGCATCTGATTCAGCAGTGATGGGGGTTGGATTAGTGGGAAAATGAAGAGGCTTTTCTGCAAGTTACCTTGCTGGTGAGACCTTGATGGGGTCTGGACTTGGTAGACCAAAGCTTTCCCAGCCAAGGGTCATCACACAAGCTGTCTAGTCCCCAGGGCATTAATCAATGTTCTAGATTCTAAAAAGACAAATAGACTCTAGAATCTAAATTCTAGAAAGACAAATAGCTTAGACCTGTGGATATGCTGGGGAAGGAGTGGATTTTGGCTCCAGGCAGGGGTCTCAGCAAGTTCCTCGACTGAGGTTAGCAGATACTTGGAAAGTGAGGATGGGAAGTGTGCAAGGCTAGGAATTGGCATACCTGCTAAAGGTCCTGTAAGGAGGATTTAATGCCTTAGGATCAAGAGGTTGGCAGTGCTAGGGCTTTAGGGGCTCCAGGTCTTGTTGAGAACTGCAGGGTAAAACAAGATTCATTTCAAACCATTGCTGAAAAGAAAAAACTCCTCCTCTACACTCTTACGTTCTTGTATGAGGGTCTGTGAATTAAACTAACAAAAGACAGTTTAACAAGAATTTACTTACACACAGGTGATCAATGATGAGCAACCCAAAAGGGGAGTTAGAATTAGGGGTCTGAGTATCTAACTTAGTAGGTGAAAGGAAAGAGGAAGGAAAGAATCCTATGGAAGGAATAGGTTTCTCTAGGAGAACTAAGGGGACATAAGAATATTTGCAAAAATATTTCATTAAAAAGGTATGAGTGGTCTTTCTGTGACCTACAGGACCCTAAAAATTCTATAGAGAGGGGTTTTCTGTAGTCTGCTTAGTCTCTTCCTGGGAACAGAGTCACCCTAAAGAGGGCATTTATGACAATCCTCAAGTCTCAAAGTTTTCTGCTTTTAGTCATACAGGGAAGCTCTGAGAAGGCTTCTTTCCACATCAATTGAGTTCCAGATGTCTTCAGCTTAAAATAATCCTTATTCCAACTCTGAGGTGCTGAATGGGCCCTCATGCCACATAGCTTGGCAATTGCTCAGTAAATATTTTTCAATGAATGAATGAACACAGTAGAGATTAGGTAGGGAGGATGTTGATTTATGGCTACACATTTCACACCGAGGATTGGAGCAGGAGATGTAGTCCAATTCCTCTCTGGAGAGAAGTTTGCCCCACAGCCAAGGTGAGCTCCCTCTGGGCTCAGTGGCATTTTTGGAATATGGCAAAGACTGGGTAGACCAACTTGTTCACCTGGCAGTTTTACAAAAGTGCATGTGACCTCTGCTAGGGACTTGGGAGTTGAGTTCAAAGGGGCACTGGGGCCAGAGCTGCAAGCATAGTAGGTTTGGAGCAAGCAATCAGAAATTTTAAGTCTGCTGCTCACGTTCATTGAGAGTTAAATAACACAACTAAGTAAATCTTAAAGATCTCATTGGCTTTATTAAACAATTCATGAATTGGGCAGCATTCCACTTAGCAAGTAGAAAGGAGCTCCACCAAGCTGGAAAAAATGAAAGATTTCTAAAGACAGAGAGGGGGCAGAAAAAGGAAATTGTGAGCAAAAAAAAAAAAAAAAAAAAATGCATTGTTTCAGGCAGGGTCGCCCTCCTAAGGGGAACGGAAGGGACCTACGAGGCAGAATATCTCATTAGTGCTGACCAGGTAATTTCAAGTTGGTTAAAGATTACATTCCTGGGGGAGGCTGTAATTGCAGTTGGGTTAGGTATTAAGTCTTGGTTTGCTAAGGAGGGGTTTTAACATAAGTAATTCCATTTTGAACCTTTTATTTTTTATTGCTGTTGTCTCTTTTTTCTTTTTAACAAAAGGGTCGACTATTTCTTGGGAGAAATGGCAAAATGAGCGTCTGACAAGTTCTCCTGGGGCTGCTGGCTTGAAAAGGAGGCAGTAGTAAGAGAAAGAAGACGGGGCCAGGATCTCTGCATAGACAAGGTACCCATATCCTTAAAGGGAGACCCTTCCAGCTGGAGGATGAGCAAGTGTTGGGTGGGCGAGTAGGGGGGGTGGGGGTTAGTCCGTGACAAACCCTCCTGGGCCTGTGGTTTACTAACCACCCTTCGACCCTGCCCAACCTGGGGCTCTGGCTTTATTCCTCCCTGGGTTCAATTTCTAAGAAAGGACTTGATGTTCTTCCCGGAAATGGCCTTGCTCTGGACTCAGGAAGGAGATGGCTTGTCCAGATGTCCAGCTGGCCCCTTTAATAAGGCTTTGAACAGAGCCCTACAAAAATAGATCTTTCTAAGGCATTTCTTCTGTGTCCCCTTTCTGCTCTGAAGATCAAATCCCCGACCCAGGTGGTATTTCTTTTCCACACCAGATGCTGACTCCGAGGACTGCTCTGGGCCAGCGAGGCAACCTCCATGCATGCCACTAACCTCCCGGGAAGGAGGAAAGGAAGCAGACTTTGAATGAAGAAGATTAATGTGCCTGGTTAGCAGCTTTGGTTGAGGCACCAGACAGGTAAGATGGGAAGCTGGGGCTCAAGTCCAGGTCCCGGGTCTAAATCTCTCTGTGCAACACCCAACTGTCTCTCAGAGGAGCAGACAAACCAGGTGGGGAGGCATCTCAGGGTGCCAGGAACTGTGAACAGGAGACCGTTGGCTGTTCTGAGCATCAGGGCTTCAGGAGTTCAGAGAAGGAGAAATTAGTGAGGGTGGAGGGAGTTGCCAGGGAAATTAGTGAGGATAGTGTTCAAAGGTGAGGAAAATCATATAAAGGACCCTCAGAATTTGGTCCACCTTTTGGTTTCAGCGAGAAAACACTTTTGCATTTTTAATCTGAAAGCATGTTTATTCCCCAGTGCCGGCCCTTGGCTCTTGGCCTTTGGCTGAAAAACAAAAGGAGGTTGTTCAGTCCCTGGGCTGGGATGTTTGCTCACAGATCATGATGTGTGCTTGGAGCATCTGGTCTGGGAAAGGAGGTGTACATCTAAGGAGCGTGAGCATGGGACTGCCGTGCCATCCTGCTCCAGCCCCGCCTGCATTCACAGATGCTGGAGGGCAGGAGAGGAATGGCTGGACTAGGCAAACTCTTCCTTCCTCTCCACATCAATGGCGTTGGGCAGTGTTGACAAATACATAATTATAAACCAGCATCTTAGAGATAGTGAAGATCTGAGAGATCACCTGTCCTCACTGTGCCTCTCATATACCCTCCTCCTGACTCATGCCCTTTGCTTGAATCCCTCCAGCCACAGGGACCCACCCCTGCAACAACAGCAATCTGTTTCCCAATACAAACATAGCAGCTATCATTGGAGAGCACTGTTTTCTTTTTGAGCACTTTATGGATGCTTGAGGCTCTTCTTATATACTCCCTGCCCTAGAACCAGCCATTTCTCCAAAGCACTTTCATCCCTTTTGTTGGAGAATGGTATTAGAGACAAAGGTCTGAGCATTGAGGTGCTCATTGCTACTGGGGTGTCACTGTTTCTAGGCCCTCTCAGCAGACAGAGCTAGGAAATAAACATATTATAACTCTTTGGAGAAGGAAATGGCAACCCACTCTAGTATTCTTGCCTGGAAAATCCCATGGACAGAAGAGCCTGGTGGGCTACATTCGATGGGGTCGAGAAAGAGTCGGACATGACTTAGCAACTAAAGTACAACAACATTACAACTCTTGTATACACACATATCTATAATTATTTCTGCACCCATTCATCTGTATCTAGGTTAAGTTGAACTTGAAGTCATACTAGTATCTCTGATTAATCTTGTACTACGTGGATTATTCCAACCTCCTTCCTTGTTTATCTACAACTTCTTTCTCCAACAGTGAGAAATCTGAGTCCTACCATCAACCATCCATTTACTCACTTGTTTAAGCCCCAGTATACATGCACACCAGAGAAAGCAATGGCACCCCACTCTAGTACTCTTGCCTGGAAAATCCCATGGATGGAGGAGCCTGGCGGGCTATAGTACATGGAGTCGTTAAGAGTCAGACACGACTGAGCGACTTCACTTTCACTTTTCACTTTCATGCATTGGAGAAGGAAATGGCAACCCGCTCCAGTGTTCTTGCCTGGAGAACCCCAGGGACGTGGGAGCCTGGTGGGCTGCCATCTATGGGGTCGCACAGAGTCTGACACGACTGAAGCGACTTAGCAGCAGTAGCAGCATACATGCACACAGAGGGCTTCCTAGGTGGCTTAGTGGTAAAGAATCCGCTTGCCAGTGCAGAAGATGCTGGTTTGATCCCTGGGTCTGGAGGATCCCCTGGGGGAGGAAATGGCAACGCACTCCAGTATTCTTGCCTAGGAAAGCTCGTGAGCAGAGGCGCTGACAGGCTACAGTCCTTGGGTCGCAAAGAGTTGGACGTGACCGAACAACTGAGCACATGTATGCACATGTTAGCCTGAAACTCCATGAAAAACAACTTTACTGCCTTTACTGATTAGCTTTTGGGGATTATGCAGAATTCTGTTTGTCTTTAGCCTTATAGTTTCCAGTCAAAACAGTGTTTTCCTAATCTACTTATGTCAGTTCCTCTCCACTCCCCTTCCTGCCTCCCCCACCAACTACTTGCACTGAGGTTTGTCATACATTTGCAATCAAGTTAGACTCTTCTGTCACAGTCTGGGGTCCCCCAGCCATCCTGGCTGATTTTTAAGTATTTGTCTATGTTCATAAAGTTCATTCTTTGTGTTGTGAAGTCTGTGGATTTGGCTAAATTGGGTATCATCACGTATCTAGCACTCCAGTGTTATACAGAATATTCCATCACCCAAAAATTCCCCCAAGCTTGCCCTTTGCGGTTAACCACTCCTGCTTCCCCAAACCCTGGCAACCACTCATCCATTCTTCATCCCTATAGTTTTACTTTTCCCAGAATGTTATGTGAATGAAATCATAAAACATGTAGTTTTTTGGGTCTTTTTTCTCTATTTTAGCAAAATGCATTTAAGATTCATCCATGTTGCCATATGAATCACTATCTCAGTAATTTTTTCACAGATAAGTATGCCATCATATGGTTACACTACAATTTGCCAATTCATTGGTTAAAAGACATCTTTGTTGCTTTAAGTTTTTAAAAAATTTTTATTTATTTATTTTGTCTGTGTTTGGTCTTCATTGCTGTGCCTGGGCTTTCTCTAGTTGCAGCAAGTGAGGGCTACTCTTCACTGTGGTGCATGAGCTTCTTATTGAGATGGTTTCTCTAGTTGCAGAGCACAGTGTCTAGGGCGTGCAGGCTTCAGAAGCTGTGGTTAGTTGCCCTGGGGCGTGTGGAATCTTCCTGGACCAGGGATCGAACCCATGTCGCCTGCATTAACAGGTGGGTTTTTAACCACTGGACCACCAGGGAAGTCCTCCAGTTTTTGATGACTATGAATGAGGCTGCTGTAAACATTTGTGTACAGGTTTCCATGTTAGCATATGTTTTAATTCACTTGGATACACACTTAGAGTGTAACTGCCTGTGTGTCATAAGTTTATGTTAAACTTTATAGGAAACCACCAAACTGTCTTCCAAAACGACTGTACCATCTTCCATCCTCATGGGCAGTGAATGAGGGTTCCTATTGCTCTGCATTGCTGTCAATAAGTATTTGGGGTGATCAAGTTTGTTTGTTTGTTTTTGGATTTTGGCCATTCTATAGGTCTGCAGAGATATTAAATAGTTGTTTGCATTTTTATTTTCTTAGTGAAAAATTACTTTGAGTATCTCTTCCTCTGCTTATTTGCCATCCACTTATCTTCTTTGTTGGTCTTCCCTGATAGCTCAGTTGGTAAAGAATCTGCCTGCAATGGCAGGAGATCCTGGTTCGATTCCTGGGTCAGGAAGATCCACGGGAGAAGGAATAGGCTACCCACTCCAGTACTCTTGGGGTTCCCTTGTGGCTCAGATTCGGGTAAAGAACCTGCCTGAGGCCTGGGTTTGATCCCTGGGTTGGGAAGATCCTCTGGAGAAGGGAAAGGCTACCCATTCCAGTATTCTGGCCTAGAGAATTCCATGGACTGTATAGGCCATGGGGTCACAAAGAGTCGGACACGACTGAGAGACTTTCACTATCTTCTTTGTCAGTTTAGATCTTTTTCCTATTTAACAAACTGGATTGTATATTTTCTTATTTTTGAGTTTTAAGAGTTCTTTATTGTGGATACATGTTCTTTATAAGATATGTGATCTGCAGACGTTTTCTTAGTGTGTGGCTTGTCTTTATTTCTCTTAACAATGTTATTGCAGAGCAAACAGTTTTCTTTCATGAAGTCCAGTTTGTCAATTTTTCTTTCATGGATCCTGCTTTTAGTACAGTATTTCAAGTTCATCACCCAAACAGAAGTTACACAGAATTTCTTCTAGAAGTTCTATAGATTTCTGGTATAGAGTTATTTCTATGATCCTTTTTGAGTTAAGTTTTATATAAGATTAAAGTTTAATCTTATAACAGTCTTGTATAGAGAACAACACAGGTATTACTAACAACAAAAAAAAAATAATAAAGTTTAATTTTGTTTTTATTTTTTTTCTTTGGCATGCAGTCATCTGATTCTCCCAGTACCCTTAGTCGAAAAACCTATCCTTTGCCAGGTATCGTCCTGGCACCTTCAAAATTCAGTTTATCAAATTGGTGTTTATGTTGGGGTTAATTTCTGAGCTCTCTGCTCTGTCCCTTTCTCAGAGCTTTTGCTTCTTCAGAGCCTTGTAAGGCTGGCTTCTTACTCAGGATCCGTGTGAAAGTCACCTTTTTAAAGAGCTTTTCCCGGGTCACCCGATCTAAACTTGTCCTCCTTTATTCAAATCATGTCATATTGTTGTGCTGTCTTTGTAGTACTAAGACCTGAAACTATCTAGTACTAGGTAAGAAAGTGTTCAGGCCAAAGAGATACCATCCCACTGAACTCCAAAAGGGGCAGATCATAAAAGAAAATCCCCTTCCTGTCTAGCCCTCTCTCACTTGTTAAATCCTCTGTCAGCTCCAGATCCCAGGGCCCAGGTCTTCGGTCTCTCTCCTCAGTGAGTGGAGCCAGTGGTTCCCATTCTCACTGTGCATTAGCTTTAACTGGGGGAACTTTAAGAATACTTATTCCCGGGCTCCACCCCAGGGATTCTAATATAATTATGTGGAAATGCGGCCTGGTCACCTGTATATTTTTAAAGCTTCCCAGTTGATGGCAGTGTGCAGCCACCATTTCCAGCTTGAATGCTGACCACAGTTGGTACTCAATAAACAGCTTGTTGAATGACTCAATGATGAAATGTAACTTAAGTTGGTAACTCTGTATTTGTACCAGGTGGGTGGCAGAAAGTCAGTGAGGGTGATCAGGAGCTTCAGTTCTGCTGGAGTTTGTGGCATTAACCAGAAAGGATGCTGTACTCACAGCCCTCTCTATCTGCTGTCTGAGGTGGGATTTCAGTTTTCTTTTCTTTTTTGGCTGTGCTGTACAGCTTGTGGGATCTTAGTTTCCTGACCAGGAATTGAACTCAGGCCCTCACCGTGTAAGCACTGAGTCCTAACCGCTGGACCACTAGGGGATTCCCTTAGGTGGGATTTCTGAAGAGCTGTATTTCCTTTTTATTGACATATAATTCAGAGAACATAAAATTCACCCTTTAAAAATGTACAGTGGTTTTAGTATACTCTCAAAGTTGTACAACCATCACTGACTGCTAATTTCAGAACATCTTCATCACCCCTAAAAGAAACCTTGTACCCGTGACCTGTCTTTCAGTTAGCATGCTGTTTTCAAGGTTCATTCATGTTGCAGCAATGATCAGTACTTCATTCATTTTTATGGCTGAATAATGGTTCATTGAGTGGATATACCAGTTGGTTTATCTATTCATCAGTTGATGGACATTTGAATTGTTTTCAATTGTGGGCTGCTGATAATGAGTCAGGAGCATTCATGTGTAAGTTTTTGTATGAACTTGGTTTCAGTTCTTTTGGGTATGCACCTAGGAGTAGAATTGCTGGGTCCTATGATAACTCTATGTTAAACTTTTTGGGAAACTGCCAAACTGTTTTCCCCAGTGGCTGTACCATCTTATGAGCCCATCAGTAATGTGTGAGGGTCCCAATCTTCTACATCCTCACCAGCATTTATTGTCATCTGACTTTTTGATTATAGCCATCGTAGTGGGTATGTGAAGTGGTATCTCATGTGGTTTTTTTTCAATAATTTTTTACTTATTTAGCAGCACTGGGTCTTAGTTGAAGTACATGGGATCTTTGAAGCAGCAGGTGAGATCTAGTTCCCTGACCAGGATCAAACCCAGGCCCCCTGCATTGACAGTGAGGAGTCTTAGCCACTGGACCTACCAGGGAAGTCCCTCACGTGGTTTTGATTTTGATTTCCATTTTTATGATGACTTAAATCATCTTTTCATGTATATCTCCCATTTGTTTATCTTCTTTGGAGAAATATCCATTCAAATTATTTCCCCATTTAAAAATTGATTTGTCCTTCTGTTGTTGAATTCTGAGTTATTTATATATTCGTGATATTAGATCCTTACAAATGACTTGTATTGATTTCTTCCAATTCTGTGAAGTGAAAAGACCTTTTTGAAAGTGTCTTTTGAAGTATAAAAGTTTTTAAATGTTGATGCAGTCCAGTGGATCTATTTTTTCCTTTAGTTGCTTGTGTTTTAGGTGTCATGCCTAAAAAGCCACTGCTTGATCCAAGGTCATAAAGATTTATGCCTGTTTTGTTCTACAAGTTTTATAGTTTTAACTCTTACAGTTAGTTCTTTGATCTCTTTTGAGTTAGTCTTTTGTATAAAGTACATGGGAGTCCAAATTTATTCTTTTATGTCTATCCAGTTGTTCCAGCCAGAGAAGGCAATGGCACCCCACTCCAGTGTTCTTGCCTGGAGAATCCCAGGGACGGCAGCGGAGCCTGATAGGCTGCCGTCTATGGGGTCGCACAGAGTCGGACACGACTGAAGCGACTTAGCAGCAGCAGCAGCAGTTGTTCCAGCACAATTTGGTGAAAAGACTACTCTTTTTTTGGGCTGTACCACATGTCTTGTGGGATTCCAGTCTCCTGACCAGGGATCAAACCCAGGCCTATGGTAGTGAAAGTGCTGAGTCCTAACCACTGGACCGCCAGGGATATTCCCAGACTATTCCTTTTCTATTGAATTATCTTGGCACTTGTTGAAAATCAATTGACCATAGATGTATGACTTTATTTCTGGACTCTCAGTTCTATTCCATTGATCTATGTATCTTTCCTTATGCCAGTACCACATGGTGTTTTTTTTTAATTAAAAAAATGTATATTTGGCAGTTCCAGATATTAGTTGAGGCATGTGGGCTCTTAGTTGCAGCTTTTGGGATCCAGTTCCCTGATGAGCCCCCACCTCCCCTCCCCTGTTGGGAGTGTGGAGTCTTAGCCACTGGACCACCAGAAAAGTTCCCACACAGTCTTGATTACAGTTGTGTTGGAGCAGGTTTTAAAATTGTGAAGTATGAGTCTAACAACTTTGTTCTTCCCCTACTAAGATTGCTTTGATCATTCTAGGTCCCTTCTGTTTCTACCTGAATTCTAGGATCAGCTTGTCAATTTCTGCAAAAAAAAGACAGTTGGAATTTTGATAGGTGCTATGTTCAATTTGTCAATCCGTTTGGAGAGTATTGCCATCTTAAATAAATTTTAACAATATGTCTTCCAACTCATGAACAAAAATGTTTACATTTATTTAAGTCTTCTTTAATTTCTTTCAATGTTTGTTAGTGTTCAGTATACAAGCCTTCTACCTCTTCTGTTAAATTTATTTGTAAGTATTTTATTCTTTTTGATGCTACTGTGAATGATATTGTTTGCTTAACTATTAACCCATTTTTGTATTGTTCATTTCTGGGCTTCCCTAGTGGCTCAGTGGTAAAGAATCCCCCTGCCAATGCAGGAGACTGGGGTTTGATCCCTGAGTTGGGAGGATCCCCTGGAGAAATAGCAACCCACTCCAGGGACAGAGAAGCCTGGAGGGCTACATTCCATATGTTGCAAAAGAGCCTGACACAACTTAGTGATTAAGCAACAACAAAATCATGAAGGGTACTGGATTTTTTACCAAATGCTTTTTCTGTGGCTACCGAGTAGATCATGTATGTGCAGTGTTTTTCCTTCTGAGTGGTTTTAAGAAGGGTCTCCTGCCAGTAGTTAAGTCTGACTCTAGTCTGAACCTAGGTATCAACATAGCTGGTAGAGGAGATATCCGGCTGCTCCCTCTCTTTTTTTTTTTTTTTGGCTAGTCAGATGAGAACACTATTATTAAAAATTTTTACCCCTGTAAAAGGCAATACCTGCACATGATAAAAAAACAATTATTTAGGAAAAATTCAACCATGACAAGCAAGTCTGTATTGACCCCAACACTCCAGTTTCTGCCCCCTTAAACAACCACCGTGTTCATTTAATTTCCTGGAACACTGAGGTGTTTTCCTGCTACAAGGAAGGACAGAGGTGAACTGTTGTCTCAGTGACTTTATAGCATGAAAATCCTGAAGTATTTTCTACCTGGCCCTTTACAGAAAAATATGCTGATTATTCTTTTTTTTTTTTTAAGTCTCTTACCATTTCAAAGGATGATGCTATGATATGCTATGCTATCTTTGTGTACATGTCATTTTATGCGTGAGAGTTTCGGCAGAATGAATTCCTTTATGGGGAATTGCTAGGTCTTCCGGTCTCAGCCTTTGTCATGTTGATAGATATTACCACACAGCTCTCTGGAGAAGTTGAACCAATTTACATTCTCTCCAACAATGCATGCTTGAGCCTGTTCCGGGGAGCCTCGCACTCACACTGCGCTACTAATTTGTTGCTTGCCAGTCTGATAAATGCAAATGGTACCCGTACTTGTAATCTGGGTTTTTTTCTACAATGAATAAGGTCTAGCATCTTTTCTTAAGCCTAAAAAGTTAAAAACAAAAACCAAAGCAAAACCAAAAAGCAAAGAACAGACAACTCCTTCTGAGCCCTTTACTGCTCAGACGACTCGGAACTCAATGCCTGGTCACTCGCACCCTGCGGGATGCAGGGCGTGGCTCGGACTGAAGCGGGCGGCAGCCGACTCCCGGTTCCTCCCAGCCCCTCCCCAGTCCGCGGAGCCCCGCCCCGAGTCCGCCTCTGGCGGGCCTGGGAGGAGCACGTGGCCCGGTGGGAGGTGCTGCGCTGCCTGATTTATTCCCGTCCAGGAGAAGGAGTGCGAGCCCTCGGGTCTGAACCGCCCCAGCGCGGGTTCCGCGCCCTCGTCCCCACACCATGCCGTGTCCCCGTCTGCTGGCCGCGCTCTGCGGCGCGCTCTTCTGCTCCTCCGGACTCTTCGCCTTCTCCGGTGAGTTGATCGCGCCGCCCTCTCGCCCTCGCCCCTCCTCTCCGCTCCGCTCGGAAGTTCGCCGCCGCGCCCTCCCTTTGCCTCCGCTGTTTACAAACTTGGTCCAAGAGCCGGGGCTGAGCCGAGGGGCGACCTCTCCTGCTGCGCCCGGGCTGGCGGCGGGGATGCTCTCGGCCTCCAGCTGGGGGTGGAGGTTTGGTCGGTGCTAGAGGCTTGAGCGTTGGGCGGGGGCTCGGGACACTGGGTGACAGCCCAGCCTCCCCCAGGGAAGTGGCTTACACAGAACAAAGGAATCCGCTGTGTCGGGCCTCTGTTTTCCCATCTGTAAAATGAGGCCACATCCCTCGTAGCTCAGATGGTAAAGAATCTGTCCGCAATGCGGGAGACCCAGGTTCAATCTCTGGGTAGGGAAGATCCCCTGGAAGAGGAAATGGCACCCCAGTCCAGTACTCTTGCCCGGAGAATCTCATGGACAGAGGATCCAGTCCATGGAGTCGCAAAGAGTCGGACACGACTGAGCGAGTAACATAGTGCTCTTGCGCTCCTTCCACCAGGAAGTTTCTAGGACTCTTGTATTGATAAATCTTTTCCAGCCAACTTTACCTGGAAACTCCCTCCCAGGCCATGCCGGCGGCTGGTCTGTTCATTGGGATTTTATCCTCCGTTTAAAAATAGGTATTTGGTCAGATAAG
The DNA here is from genome assembly GCF_029378745.1 of Bos indicus. Lineage (NCBI taxonomy): Eukaryota > Metazoa > Chordata > Mammalia > Artiodactyla > Bovidae > Bos > Bos indicus. Next base: position 20,763,640 of record NC_091780.1, on the reverse strand, counting down.
CGAGGGGCTGGCTAGGGAGCCAGAGGAGTGGATAGGCTTGGGGCTGGGTCGGGGGTGGGGGGTGGGGGGAACCCAGGAGGGGTGAGGAGCCTAGAGAGGGATTCGGAAAAGGGCTCCGACCGGAGATGGCGGCTCCCGACTCCCCTCTCTCCCTATGGCCTTGGCCTGCCGCTTTATCTTTCTTGGCCCTCCTCCCCTGCCTAGGACGCATCCTGCTGAGAGCTGGGCCTCCAGCAGGCTGGTGATGGGGATGGGCGATGCCCTACACCGCGGGCTGAGGAAAGGGTGCCCATGGGGTGAGCGGGATATGGCAAAGACTCTTCAGGCACCGCCTCCATCCCTAGAAATAGGATTGATGAAATTCGTTGGGGTGGGAGGGTCATGGCTGAGCCTCGGCTCTGCCATCAGGTGCCAATCTGACCCCCCGTCCCCCAACTGGAGTGGAAGCCACTTGAAGTCTCTTGGAGACACAGAGAGATGGCTGGGTCTTAAAAGTCCCTTGCCTCGCCTCCCCTGGCCCCACAGCCTGAGCCCTGGCAAAATGTCCCTGGGGAGATCTCCCAGAGAAGGCAGGACCCTGAAATCCCAAAGGTGGTTTTGGAGGCCCAGCTTAAGCAGGAAGGGGGAAGCCGCACAGCTGCGGTGCGCGGGTGAGTGGGTCAGACGCCTGCGAGGAGGGAACACCTTTCTCTTTCCCCTTTCCCCTGCTTTGCCCTGGAGCTCTGCAGGGAGAGGGCCCTTTGGGAGGGGGACAGAGGGGAGTTGGATTTTGCCAGGAGGAGCCCAAGGCTCTGGCCATTCTCAAGCCTCTGCCGAGGCAGTGCCCGCCGCCTGTCAGGTCAGGGAGGGGATTAACCTGCTATTTAAAGCCAATGACTAATGGCTCATTGGGAGCCGCCTTAAGCTCCTGAGGCCCCCACTGCTCATTAACGGTGTTCCCTTCCCTGGAGCCCCTGCCCAGCTCTCCAGGGCTTTGGGATTTCAGAGGGGCCCTCCAGCCTGGGATGGCGTGACTCTGCAGGGAGGAAAAAAGGTTTCTCATGTCTCACCCCAAGTAATGCGTAGGGGTGTGGGGTCTGGGGCAGCCCTTCTGGGATGCAAAGATCAAGTAGAAGATGCTCTGAAGGTCTGGCTGACCTAATGGGCTGAAGTCCACCCGAGTCAAAGCACTGGGGACAGGCTAACACTTGTCACCTGGCCCCCCAGATAGAAGCTGTGAAGTCCTCTCCAGCCCTCTTCCCACCTCTCGTTGTTGTCCAGTGTTTCTCAAATCCACCTTCCTCCTTATCTCTCAGCCTGACTTCGTCTTTTACCAGGAGGCCTGTGGCAGCATCCTTGATGCTTTCCTGGTCTCCTCTCTCACCTGCTCAGTCACATTTCCACGCAGAGCCAGAGGGATCTGTGTGTACTTCTGAGCCACTTCTCCACCCCGGCAGCCCATCCACGTCTCAGCACGTGGCCTTTTCTTGACATTCTCCCTCACCAGCTAGGAAATGGCTTCCCAACTCCCACCTCATGCTTTCAAACCTCTGACTTTTTCCTGGTGGTCAGTGGTGGGGCCGCTGAAGGAGGGTTAAGAGCCCTTGTTCTGCAGGATGAAGAGTCAACACTTGTCCTTCGTAAGGTCCCCCCCGACAACCTCCCTTTTCAGCGATGTCTTTCTTCCTGATCTGCAGTATACCGTGTGCTCTGGGCTTCTGGTTCTTTTTGGAAAGTTCTTTCCTCATTCTCCAGCCTGGCACCTTCCCACTGTGACTTTTAGCCAGCTCAAATGTCCCCACCTCTGAACCTTCCAGCTTTATGGCAGAAACCATTCTCCCTTGGCCCCTCACGCAGGCTCCTTCAGAGCTCATGGTGCCTCCTCATTACCTGGTGACTTGTAGGTCACCACCTCTTTCCTCTGACTTCTTATTTTTTTTTAAAAATAGGTATTTGCTTATTTGACTGTACCCGGTCTTAGTTGTGACATGTGGGATCTTCGATCTTAATTGCAGCATGCAAACTCTTAGTTGAGGCATGTGGGATCTAGTTGCCTGACCAGGGATCAAACCCAGGCCCCCTGCATTGGGAATGTGGAATCTCAGCCAATGGACCATGAGGGACGTCCCTCTTCTGGCTTCTTGAGACCCAGACTGCATCTGTCTTAGGGGCCCAGAATATATACCTGGTGGTTGACCCTCCCCTCCCCCAAATATTTACTCAATGAATGACTTGTTACTAACCCAGAACTGTCATTGCAGGTGACTTCTGTGACTCCAGCCAGTGCCTACATGGTGGGACCTGCTTGTTGAACGAGGACAGAACCCCCCCCTTCTACTGCCTCTGCCCCGAAGGCTTCACGGGCCTCCTATGCAACGAGACAGAGCACGGTACCTGTCCTGGGCCATGCCTGCTGCTCCCCGCCAGCTCCCAGCTGCAGCCCAGGCTGCTGGCCTAGCTTGTCCGGCTATGGGCAGTGGTCCCCAGCACCCCTCCCATTGTCCGCCAGCCTTTTCCTGGAAGCTCCCAGGCCACTTGGAAAGCTGGGTGCTTCCTTCACTTGGGCTGACTCACCTCCACGTGACCCTTCTTGGCTCCAGGATGGCCCAGGCCCCATGGGGCAGATTGAGAGGGGGGAGGGAGGAGCTGGTGGGCACTGGCAGGCAGTAGGCCAAATTTGGGTGGAGGGTCCTTTGGGGCTTGGCCTGTCTGTTGTTGCCTGTCTCCAGCTCCTTCTTGATCACCTGCCCATCTCACCTGCTTCCTCCCAGGTCCCTGTTTCCCAAACCCCTGCCACAATGATGCTGAGTGCCAGGTAACTGACGACTCCCACCGAGGGGATGTCTTCATCCAGTACATCTGCAAGTGCCCTCTTGGATACGTGGGCATCCACTGTGAGACCAGTGAGTATCCAGCGGTGCCTGCTCTGAGGGGCAGACCCTGTACCACAGGCCTGGCGGCTCAGGTCACATGCCAGCCTTCCTCCTGTGTCAGGGTCTCCTTCGGAAGGATTCCGAGCTGGGCAGAACTCAGTTACTGTGGACTGGGGAGGCAGGGAGGGACTCTGTTGTCCCTTCCCAGGCTTCTTCCTGCCTGGTTCTCTCTCCTGGGACTGCTGGCCAGGCCTGATGTCCCTGCAGGGGAGTGAGGGGTGGTGGTGACCCCAGAGGTCGTGGGAGTGTTATTTTCTGTCACCATGAACGAGACATATAGCCTTAGGGTTAAGTCCTGGGATTTTTCTACCGAGAAAGGAAAACCAACACATTCTTAATCTTTTGGGGCCCAGGGAGTCAGTTAATAAGGTTTGATCCTCAGGGTCTGACAGTGCTGGCCCAAGTGTGACCTCTGGCCTCCTTGCAGAGCTCAGAGAGGAGGGAGAGGTCTGGGCAGACTGGGCCGTCCGCTCACGGTCAGGCGGTCAGAGGCCCGGCGTGTGCAGAGGGGCTGACCAGCCTGGCTCGCTTGGTTATCCACCCGGCCGCAGATTGGCCCTGGCGGGTGCCCAGCAAACCTTGCCAGCGGCATCTGTCCATGCCGTCCTCGCTTCTGGCCTAGCTGAGATTCCTCCCACAAACCAGGACTCTTCCTCACCTGCCATCGGGTGGGCGAATCTAGGCCCAGGGCTGGATGGGGTGAGGGTGGCAGTGCCCGATTTCTGCAGTCCAGGGGGTCTGTCCCTGAGCGGGTGGGCAGGGGGCAGTGTCCTGCTCTGGGCAGATCCGTGGACCGTCTCCAGGGGAAGGAGAAAGGGCTGGGCCAGCCGGGTGGGAGCCAGCTCTGGGGGAGACCAGGTAAGTGCCTGCTCACTCTTCAGCTCAGAGGAGACAGGCCCCGAGGGCCTGTGCCCTGTGCCCAGGGCTGAGACCAGCATGTCTGAGACACTGGGTAGAGGAATGTTGTCGGGGGGCAGGTATTCGCCAAGGCCGCTGGGAGCCCTGGGTGGAGCCAGGTGGGCCCACTAATTACCGTGCTGGAGCCCAGGTAACCCGGGGTGTGCCTGAGTGCGAATTACTCATCTCGCCTCCTTCTGCTTCTCGGCTTGGGGTCTGTCCCAGGCTGGATGTGGCCACAACCACAAAGGGCGAGGAACCCCCCCACAGGGACCTTTGCCGCCCCTCCTTACTTGTTACCTGGTGTGTGTCTTTGGAGCCCTTAAGGACCCCGCAGGCATGTTTGGGGCCCGCTGGGTGTGGACATGAGGGCTGAGGACAGAGCAGACCTGGGTTTGGATCTCTGTTCAGCCAGTGACCGGCTCTGATCTCGGGTGTATGGCCTCACTTGTGCCTCTCTCTTCCTGTGAGAGGGTCATGCACTGAGCTTGGCGTGAGCCTGGGATTTTGGAATACAAGTGGAGCCCTCCCGGGTTCTCTGCTTGGGACCCGAGGTCCAGGCTTGCAGACTTGGCCCCCGAAGACCACATTACTGGTGAAGGTGATGGGCCTTGGCCAGGGGGGTCGTCCCAGATGGCTGGTCAGGACCAGTAGTGAGAAGGCACAGAGGGTACCAGACAAAACAATGGCTCTCACACTCCATTCAGAAAACTCCTGCCAGTGAGATTCTAGAAAACTCCAGGCACATGTGCTCAGTGCTTTATGTGCAGTGTAAGGACTGTTCGCTGCCATCTGAGGGGCCCTTCTTCCAAAGCCATCCTCCAGGGGACCAGGGGGCTGGGCTGGATGGGGCGGGACATGGAGAAAGACAGGAGGTCATACTGGTATCTGCTCACCAGCCCACCCACTGTGTTAGAATAATTGCTTCTTGATGTCCTGTAAAAAAGAGACCGCCTCCTGCAGCCTGGTGGGGGACTCCAGCTGCCAGTCGTGACATGTGGGCCTCGCCTGGAACCTTCTAGCAGCCCAGTGTCCCAAGCCCCTTCACAGCTCTGCCCGGCCCCTCTGTTCCTCCCTGTGCACTTTGTTTCTGCACCTCCTCCTTGGCCCTCATCGTCCCTTCATGATCTCTGCTCTGGGTCCTCTGGGTCCTCAGCAGAGGCCACAACTGTCTTGTTCTCGTGTTTTCTGGGTACCACCTGCGTGAGTGGCCCTCTGACTGCCCTTTCCCCCCTCAGCCTGCACCTCACCGCTGGGCATGCAGACGGGTGCCATTGCCGACTCCCAGATCTCTGCCTCGTCCATGCATTTGGGCTTCATGGGTTTGCAGCGCTGGGCCCCGGAGCTAGCCCGCCTGCACCAGACGGGCATCGTCAACGCTTGGACATCCGGCAACTATGACAAAAACCCCTGGATCCAGGTATGGAAAGGGTGGCCCGGGGGTGGGTGATGTGATGGGAGAATGTGGGTGCCTATACTGTGGGGGACACCATGGGAGGGTTCAGAACTGGAGTCCAGGTAGCAAGGTAGCCGGTTCCCATGGGTGAAGTATCTTTAAGTGGAGGGCTGCTCTGGGGGCCTGGAGTGGGTGGGCGGGATGAAGGGAGTGAATACTAGGCTGTTAGAGGGGTGTTTGCACTGTTTGCAGCCTCTGGAAGCTTGTCCTTTTTTTTTTAAGCCTTTATTGAATTTGTTACAATATTGCTTTTGTTTTATGTTTTAGTTTTTTTGGCTGTAAGGCATGTGGGATCTAGTTCTCCAACCAGAGCAGGGATGGAGCCCATGCCCCTCTGCACTGGAAGGCAGATTCTTAACCCCTGGATCACCAGGGAAGTCCCTGGAGTCTTGTCCCTGTGTCCTGAGCACTGGGTCCAGAGCCTGGAGAGGGCCAGATGAGAAAGCCCCCCGCTTCGTTGTCCTGATTGGGGGAGTGACGGGGGTAGGAAGAACCCGGGAGATAGGGGTTCTGTCCTGCCTGTCCTGGTCCAGGTGAACCTGATGCGGAAGATGTGGGTGACGGGTGTGGTGACCCAGGGGGCCAGCCGCGCAGGGAGTGCTGAGTACCTGAAGACTTTTAAAGTGGCCTACAGCACCGATGGGCGCCAATTCCAGTTCATCCAGGTTGCAGGGCGGTCAGGAGATAAGGTGAGGTTTGTTGGGAACCCTGAAGAAGGGCTGTGGTCAGCAACCCCTGGGGCTCAGTGCTGTTTGAGGGCTCCCAAGGAGGTGAGGGTACCCGGGATAATGAACCATAAGGTGGGTTTTCAGGTGTATCTTGGCTCACAGAAATTGGGAAGCCCAGATTGTGTCTCTGCTCTGTGATTTACAAGTAATAGGCCCATATTACAGATAAGAATTGTTTTTAGTTGGTCAGTCATGTCTGACTCTTGTGGCCCCACGGACTTAGCCTGCTGGGCTCCTCTGTTTATGGGATTTCCCAGACCAGAATACTGGAGTGGGTAGCCATTTCCTTCTCCAAAGGATCTTCCCAACTCAGAGACCGAACCCATGTCTCCTGCATTGGCAAGTGGATTCTTTACCACTGAGCCACGAGGGAAGCCCTAGATAAGAATAGTGAGACTCAAGAAGTTTCAGTGACTTGTTGAGGGTGGCTGTAGTGGTGGAGATGGGATGCATTTACAGCCTTCAGGGACACCATGTACAGTTGTACGGGTTGTGCACTGCTCAAGGGCTACTACTTAGCATCATTCACAGTGTAGACCTCATGTGTACTTCTGTCTGTGGGAAAATTGTTGTTACAAGTCTTTTCAGAAAGGAGTACCTTTTCCTAATTTGCACAGAGGAGCCCTGTAGATCATAGGTGGTCCTGGGTGAAAGATGAGAATTTACACCTATGCCCCATGGTGACCAAAGAAGGTATGAAAAGGGGAATCTGTTGAGGGCTGTGGGCTGTCTGGAGGAACGGGGAGCTCCTGCCAGCTCTGCTATGCACACCTCTGTTTCCAGGCCCAAAGTGGAAGAGGGGGAGAGACCACCCCAGGAAGTGGGACTGCCTGCACTGACCTCCTCCTCCAATCTGCCTCTTCCCTCCTAGATATTTATAGGTAATGTGAACAACAGCGGCCTGAAGATTAACCTGTTTGATACCCCCTTGGAGACGCAGTATGTGAGACTGGTACCCATCATCTGCCACCGGGGCTGCACCCTCCGCTTTGAACTCCTTGGCTGTGAGTTGAATGGTGAGTGCCAGTGGCTCTGCCGTCCTCGGAGATGGCTGTTCCTGTCCCCTCTTTTCTCAGCCAGGGTGAGGAGTTGGGTAGGCAGGCAGCAAAGCCTGGGAACCTGGGCTAACACAGAAGGATCACCAGGCCTTAAGCAGTCCTGCCCAGGTGCTACATTTTCTAGAAGCTGGTTGGTAAGAGGAAAAAAGGACTTCTCCTGCGGCTCAGTGATAAAGAATCCACCTGCAATGCAGGAGAGCCGGGTTTGACCCCTGGGTTGGGAAGATCCCCTGCAGGAGGAAATGGCAACCTACACCAGTATTCTTGCCTGGGAAATCCTGTGGATAGAGAAGTTTGGTGGGCAATAGTCCATGGGGTTGCAAAGAGTCAGACATGACTTAGCCACTAAATAGCAAATGACAACAAAGAGGAAAAAAAAAGATACCACTTCAGTTTTCAAAATATTTTCACGTATTCTGGTTCCTTGAGCTTCTAGAACATATAGCGTTAGTTCTGTTTTGCAGATGTCAGTTCTACAAGGGCAGGGAGTTTGTGTTTGTTTTGTTCACTGCTGCATTCCCAGTGCATTGATCATGGGTTCAATAAATGAATGAATGAAGGAGGGAAGTGAGGCCCAGATAAATTGTTTATCAAGGGCACACAGCTGGTAGGTATTAAAACTTGGTCTGAATCCCTGGGCTTTGACACCCACTCATCCACTTTTTCTCCCTCCCAAACCTATAATCTGCATTCAGGAGAAACATTTTGGGACATGGAGGGTCACAGGGCTGGAGGCGTGCTTCTTGTCTCTCTTTCCGGAGAGATCAGGGTACAGGGGTTGGGCTGAGGGCATGGTCTGCCCAGCTCAGTCCAGCCTTGCTTTCTCCCTGAGGTCTGGATAGTTTTCTCTTTGCAGCCACAGCGCCACCTGCTGGCTGCCGGCAGAACTGCAGGGCTCTCTAGGCAGAGCTTGCAGAGCAGAGATGGCTCTCTGCCTTTCTTGTCTTAACCCAGGGCCTACCCTTCTCGCCTCCTTCCCCTCTGTGGATCGTCTTTCTGTTATCGCATTTCAGTTATCACCCAAAACCACTCAGAGTTGAGTTCAGTGCCTGTCGGGGTTATTCTTTTTTTAAAGCATGAAGTAAAGTCAGTTTATTTTTGCTCCCAGGGTCACTGCCTTTTGAACCTAATTGTTTTGGGGAGTTAAAGACTATCCCTTTTGCTGAAAGAAAATTTAAACAATTGATAAAGGACAGAAACAGGTCTGGGGACCCTCACCCTGGGCTCCTCTCCCTGGCGTCCCTCACTACTCGCTGTCATTGTCTGAAGCCCTTGCCTGTTTAAAGTTGCTGACCTGAGTCTCTCATGTCACAACTGGCTCCTTCTAAGGCCGAGAGAGGGTGTGTTTGGCAAGGGGAGGAGGTGAAGCTGACTTGTTTGTTTTCCTTAAGGATTGGACCAGTCTCCTTTCCCTTGTAGGCATTTGGGTCAGCTGGAGAGAGTATTGGGGGGTGTGTGTGTGTGTGTATACATGTGTGCACGTGCATGGGACTTGATCTGGGCATTTCTGGGCATGCCCTGCACCAGATCCCTGTTTACCAGCAGGCACAGTCTCCTTGGTGAATTGATTAGTTATTTAACTCAGTAGATATTTATTAAGGTATTTATTAAGCTCCTTCTGAGTGTCTGGCTCTAGGGAGTAAGGCTCTTGGGTTCTAATGAGAGAGTCTGTTGTGAGACAAGATGCAAATATAAAAGAAAGGTCAGATAGCAGTAAGAATGATAAAGGAGAAATTAGCAGGAGATGTGACGATGGTGACTTGGGGTGAAGAGAGGGAATGGCATGGGGACTGCCCTGTTGGGATGGCCTTTGAGTAGAAGCTTGAATAATGCAGATCAAGCCATGAGAAGAACTTGGAAAAGGCATCTCAGGTAAGGAATTGGTGAGTGCAAAGCCCCTGGGACATGTTGAAAGGTAGAAGGGAGGCCAGTGGAGCTGGAGCCTGGAAAATGAAGGATAGCTGGGTGGGTGATGGGCAGAGATGGACCAGGCAGGGACTGTGTGGACCATTTTAAGGATTCAGGCCTTTGTACTCAGAACAAGAGGCAACCATTGTTGTGGGGCTGCTGATAGGCTGTGGTTAGAGTTGGGTCTAGAAGAGATCCCTCAGGCTGTGTAGGGAGAATGGAGGCAGAGGGGCATTGTGAGTGAGGGGGAGATGTGTAGAAGATAAGGTGGCTTGGGTCAGGGTGGCGGAGCCAGTGGATTGGGTGGATGAGTGTCTTCTACTCCAAGTGAGCTCCATGGCCTGGCAGAATGATCATCACTTGGAAGCTTGTAAACTTCTAGCCCCAGCCTAGACCTGCTGAGACAGAAGCCTTATATTAACAGGGTCCCCAGTGATCTAAGGGCTTCCCAGGTGGCACTAGTGGTAAAGAACCCACCTGCCAATGCAAGACATGAGACAAGGGTTCGATCCCTGGGTTGGGAAGATCTCCTGGAGGAGGACATGGCAACCCACCCAGTATTCTTGCCTGGAGAATCCCATGGACAGAGGAGCCTGGAGGGACTACAGTCCATGGGGTCACACAGAGTCAGACATGACTGAAGTGACTTAGCTCGCATGCACGCACCAGTGATCTAAAAACCATCAGTATTCTGGTTCAGATGGTGAAGAATCTGCCTGCAATGCAGGAGACCTGGGTTCGATCCCTGGATTGGGAAGATCCCCTGGAGAAGGGAATGCAGCTCACTCCAATATTGTTGCCTGGAGAATCCCATGGACAGGAGATTGGTGGGCTATCGTCCATGGAGTCGCAAAAAGTCAGACACGACTGAGTGGCTAACACTTCATTTCACTTCCACTGATCTCTGAGAAACACTGCTCTGGTACCTAGATGGGGAGTCTGAGGACCAGAGTCGGGAGGAGACTTCCCCAGGGTCACACAGGGAGTGGTGGAGCTGAGAGTTCTGCTTGGTGCCCTGCCCAGTTCTCTTTTATCTGGAAGGCTGTCTGACTTCTGGGGAGGGGGCCCATAATGATGGGGAAATGTAGTGCTGGAAGCAGATGGGCTGTAGAAGGGTGCACCATGATCAAAAGATTCCTTGGCTCCTCTCGAGAGTGCTCCAGGTTTGTGCCAGCCCCGTGGCCTTCCAGGTCTGGAGCTTTGGGATGAGCCAGCTCCCAGCCCATCAGCCTGTCTTTATGGGAGAGGCTGGAGGTTACCTGATGCACCACCATCACAAAGAGATGGTATGATTGATCAGCATCGGCACCATCTGAAGGCAAATGTCTTCACTGGCAAGGTCACCAGCATCTGGGGAGATTGTGGTGTAAAGCACTGTGTACTATAGTCTGCTCCCAGGTGGCACCATGGATTTGCAGGTCTTACCCTGGATTCTGCAAAGGGACAGCCAGTTGTGCAGTGAAGATTCTAACATGTGTGAGACATACCCACTATTCTCTTGGGAGTTTTTTTGTTAAAGATATTTATTTATTTGGCTACACCAGGTCTCAGTTGCAGCGTGTGAACTCTTCGTTTTGGCATTACGGGATCTAGTTCTCTGGCCAAGGATCGAACCTGGGCCTCCTGGCATTGGGAGTGTGGAGTCTTAGCCACTGGACCACCAGGGAAGTCCCCTCGTGGGAGTTTGTCTCCTGCCCATCCCCAGCTGTTCTAGCCTCCTGCAGGTGCAGATGAGAGTACAGAACAGCCCGGCACATTCCTGAATGTTTGGAGCAGGCCTGAGTGAACCCAAGGCCAGCTTCTCAGGCAACCTTCCCAGGCACGTCAGACAGCAGCAGAGTAGTGAATGTGTAAACTCTTTGGGACGGGGTGTGGGACAGGAAGACATGGTCGTTTCTGAGCCTCAGGAGTTCTGACTTCTCAGCTTCCGCCTGCTAGAGAGCAGGAATGCAGTGCTGTTCATCACTGGGTCATCACCAGGCAGGCCTTCCCAGCTCTGAGTGGGTGCAAGAGTGCTGGAGACAGTGTCGCAGTGTGGCATGGTGATTAGCTCTGTGTGTGTGTCAGAGAGACTTGGGGACAGTGCTTAATGGCTCTTAGCCTCAGTTTTCTCATCTGTGGAATGGGGTTGCTAATATCCTGTTGATTCCGGTTTTTGTGTGGTGGATTAAATGACTGAAGTCAGCACTGAGTCAGTGAGATGGTTATTATTAGTTACTCCCGAACTTGGTGGTATGAATCGCAGCTGTACTGTAGGAACGACAGGAAGTGCTGTGAGTCCAGAGGAGTCCCACCTGAGTGAGGTGATCAGGGCAGGCTTCTTGGAGGAGGGGTCTGAATCAGGCTTTGAAGGAGGGTGAGAGGTGGTGGATCAGGGCCCTGCCCTGGTGCAGAGGGAGAAGCCTGGTGGGTGATCTGTTCAGAGCAACTGAGGGGCGTGGGGCGGGAGCTGAGCTGAGGTGTGGGTAGGGCTGTCAGCAAGAAAATATTTAGACCAGTTAGTTGGCTCTAAAAGGTGGAAGGAGATTGTTCTTTTGGTTTTTAATGGTTTTTAAGTGTAATTTTATTCTTCTGGCTGTTCTGAGTCTTCATTGCTGCGTGGGCTTTTCTCTAGTTGTTGCAGCCGAGGGCTGCTCTTTAGTTGTGGTACGCGGGCTTCTCACGGCAGTGGCTTCTATTTTGTGGGCCACAGGCTGTAGAGTGCATGGGCTTCAGTAGTTGTGGCTCCAGGGCTCAGTAGTCTTGGGGCACGTGCTTAGTTGCTCCATGGCATGTGGGATCTTCCTGGACCAGGGATCGAACCTTTGTCTCCTGCATTGCCAGGCAGATTCTTTACCACTGAGCCAGCAGGGAAGCCTGAAGGAGCTTCTCTGTGTTCAAGAGGATGCCAGAGGCTTGTCAGAAGCCAGAGTTCTTTTCCCTTCACTGCCTCGCTCTCACACCCACCAGGGGAGGCTGTGGATCCCAGATCGGTGACAGCCCCCACCCCTACCTCCTTGTTCGCAGGATGCACTGAACCCCTAGGCCTGAAGGATAATACCATCCCCAACAAGCAGATCACAGCCTCCAGCTACTACAAAACCTGGGGCCTGAGTGCCTTTAGCTGGTTTCCCTACTACGCACGACTGGATAATCAGGGCAAGTTCAACGCCTGGACCGCCCAGACCAACAGTGCCTCTGAGTGGCTGCAGGTGGGTCAGGCTCCTCCGGGGATGCAGGGTTGGGGTTGGGTGGGGGTGTGGGATCTATGACCTTGGACCAACCCTGGCTTCTGCTTGCCAAGAGGGAGTTTCTTTGAGCCTTGTTTGTGTTCGACTTTGCTCTTTTTTTCCTCTTGTGTTACCACCTTTCTGCTGATTCTGTCACTCAAGGCTGGGGGGATGGTGGAGGAGCTCAGAGCTGCTTCCGTCAAGGCCCTCGGCCCCAGGTGATGAGTGTGTGTGTGTGTAGAGGTGGGGCCACCTCCATTGGCTGCCACAGGGTAAGGCTGAGCCCAGGGACAGCAGGGCAGGATGGAGGAGGGATGTGTCGGGGTTTCTGTGCCTGCTGTCAGAGGATGCGCTGTAACTCACCGAGAGCACACCGTGCGACAGCCCTTGGGTTTCACTGCAGTTGGGAAGCTCAGGAGAGTCGTGGGAAACCAGAGCATCCTCTTGTCTCTGAGGAAGCCGGGTCCTGGCAGGGCAAGGACTTGCCTGGGGCTCCCCTTCTGGTTGGCAGTGAGATGGGTTTGTAGCCTGGATCTTACTGAGCACCGTCTTCCCCTGGTCAGCTGGCAGGCTCCCCAGGATGGACTGGGGGGCAGGAGGCTGGTCATGTCTCTAGGCCCCAAGGAGCACATTAGCCTGGGGGACTGGGTTCCATGAGAAGCTGCCTGCCTTTGGAATCCCCCAGGACCAATGTCAGGCCCTGGACAGCCTGCAGGGGCCTCATGAGCAGTTTATGTCCCTATAGACTATGGCCTGTCTGCCCCTGTTCCCGTTGCACAAGGGTTGCCTGGGGCCAGGCTCTGAAATCTGACATTGCAGTGAAGTGCTTGACAAAGTTGCTGGGATTATTTATGCCCACTTGATTGATGGGTAAACTGAGGCTCTGCCAAATGAAGTAATTTTCCCGAAACTAGAATGTATGCCCCAGCGTGTATGTGTGCTTTTCCCCACCTTACTGGGAATGGTGCAAGCAAAGAAGACGGGATTGGTTTTTTTTTTTTTTCACCCCTTGTAGATTGACCTGGGCTCCCAGAAGCGAGTCACGGGCATCATCACCCAGGGTGCCCGAGACTTTGGCCACATTCAATATGTGGCTGCCTACAGGGTGGCCTATGGTGATGATGGTGTGACCTGGACTGAGTACAAGGACCCGGGGGCCTCAGAAAGCAAGGTGAGTGTGTGTCCAGCTATCCTGCCTTCCCCACTCCAGGGGTGCCCTGCGAGTCAGATCTGGGGTCTGAGGGGGAGGAGGGCTGGGTCTGAGGGCCTCCTGACACCTCCTCTTCCACCAGATTTTCCCTGGTAACATGGACAATAATTCCCACAAGAAGAACATATTTGAGACGCCGTTCCAGGCTCGCTTCGTGCGGATCCAGCCCGTGGCCTGGCACAACCGTATCACCCTGCGAGTGGAGCTGCTGGGCTGTTAGTGGTAGGCCTGGCCGCAGTGACCGGAGGGGCCCTGGGGCAGCTGCTCCTTTCTGTGGACCTGCTGCCTCCTCCGCCCGCCCTCCTGATTGTAGCTGACCTGGGGGCAGGCAGTGTCTCCCTCCCAGTCACCTCTCCCTCCCTCCTCTTCCTCGCCCCCGCCCAGGGGTCTCTGGCACCCAGTCCTCAAGCCATCCCGTTTTCTTAGGCACGGTGGGAGCTGAGTAGGTCTGGGATGGACAGGGAAGGGCAAAGTACAGAGCGTGGGTGACCTTTGCCTCTCCAGGTCCCCACGTCCAGCCCCCCGTGTCCTTCCTGCACTGCTCCCACACCCCACACCCCCAGGGCCCTGAGGAATAGACAGGCCCCGAGGCCCCAGGCTGGAGAGAATAGCCCGAGGCATGATGCCGCACTCCTGGCCCCGAGACTTCCCCTTCATCCCCTCCCACTCCCCACAGACCCCTTTTGACTCTCATCCTGAAGCCTAGAAAGAGGTAGAAGGCGGGGTGGGGTGGGTCTGTGGAGTGACGGGGGAGGAGGCGGGTGAGCATGGGAAAGGCGGGGAGCCCCTCTGTGCTGGTTCTTTACCCAGAGTACACAGGCAGCTTCCAAAATATATTTATATCACCCCCTGAACACTCGCTGTGGTTCGTCATTGCTCCGTCGAAATGGGCTTCCGCCTACAATGCAGGAGACCCCGGTTCGATTTCTGGGTTGGGAAGATCCTCTGGAGAAGGGATAGGCTACCCACTCCAGTATTCTTGGGCTTCCCTTGTGGCTTAGCTGGTAAAGAATCTGCCTGCAATGCTGGAGACCTGGGTTTGATCTCTGGGTTGGGAAGATCCCCTGGAGAAGGGAAAGGCTACCCACTGCAGTATTCTGGCCTGGAGAATTCCATGGACTGTATAGCCCATGAGGTCGCAAAGAGCTGGACACCACTGCGTGACTTTGACTCACTCAATGGGCTTAGACTTGGGCTGGTTGCGACTCCCGCCCTCAGCCCTCGCTGAGCCCCAGCATTCTGTGTCACCTGACCTGGCTGCAGAGAGGGAGGAGGCTGCTGGGGGCAGGGGCTGGCATCCCACTGGAGGGGTCAGGACTCTTCTCTATAGTTCTGCTTCAGAGCCATGCAGCCCCGGGCCTTAGTAGCTGCCAGGTGAGGGCCCCTGGGAGCCTGCGCAGTGGCTTCCTGCAGGCCTGCCTTTGCTCCTTTCCGGCTCCAGGAAAATAGGTGGAGGCGGCTGGTTTTCCCCTTCAGCAGTTTCCATTTTCTTTGCTACTGGAACGGTGGGCTGGAGGAGCTGTTAGAAACTTAGTGAACCTAGGCTGCTTTCAGAGCCGCGGGAGGCCCCAGCGTGGGGTGCAGTGTGGGATGGGGGGTGGTGGCAGGGCTCTGCCAAAGGGGCGAGGTGCTGCTGGCCAAGCACACTGGGTCCTGGGAAGCCACTGACAGTTTTACTCCAGGGCTTGGAGGAAACTCCGGGGGTACCCCTCTTCCCACTCTCCACCCTTAGCAGGAGAACATTAGGAAGTGGCTCCTGTGTAGGGGGGCACACTGCAAGCCAGTGATCTGGAA
The DNA here is from genome assembly GCF_029378745.1 of Bos indicus. NCBI lineage: Eukaryota > Metazoa > Chordata > Mammalia > Artiodactyla > Bovidae > Bos > Bos indicus. The sequence goes on along the minus strand of NC_091780.1, from coordinate 20,748,468 downwards.
GGGGGGCTGCAGATAGAGGAGGGACTGACTACCTGGGAGAGGGGCATATGAGACCACCCCTTAGTCTTGGGACCCAAGATGGATTTTACTGAACAGACTTTGGGAGTGTGCCTTGACACATTTAGGCAGCGTCTGGGCTGCAGATCTGGCCATGTGGCTGCCAAAGGGAGGGTGTGGTTTTGTTGGAACATCATCAGGGAAATTAGTCTAGAAGTGGCTCCTCCCCTAGAGCTTCTTGGCTGGGCTTCTTGGCTGGGCAGGGACAAAATAAAAGGCGCAGACTGTGGTCTCTGAATGAACTGGGAGGGTGGGGTTCCTCATCCTTGGGGGCTGGGATTCCTTCCCATTTCAGAGCTCTCCTCTGTGGAGCTGCATGGTCTGGGTATGGAGTCTTTCTGGGTCGTTACTGACTTCAGGACTCCCTCCTAGGAGCATATTTTACCACCAAACTTGTTCAGGCCTCTCCTGGGGACTGAGCATCTTTTCCACCTTGCATCTCTGCTCTGAGATGGTTCCGTTCCCCCAGTAAGTTCCACTTGCAGAAGGGGAAACTGAGCTTCACTCCAGTCTGTCAACTTGTCCCTCTGTGGCATTGGATATTTCTTGCTGGCCAGTTTCACTGGATGGCTGGCCAGGTGGACTGGTGGGCAGTAGTCACGACCCTCCACCTGGCCTAGGAGACCCAAGGTGACTCTGGAGTTGCCTAAGCCACTTCTCAGTCCCTTATTTCGCTCATCTTTGCAGCTTTGGATGTGTTGGCCCATAGCCTTCTGAAAGTGCCCCCCTCCTGGGACCCTAGATAAGGGTCCCTTCCTTCCTGACCCCTTCTGTCCTTGACTTCTCTTCCTGGGCAGCCCCCTTCACTTCCAGAGCTTTCACCATCACCTCTACCAATTATGTTTTTTATTCCTGACCGCAGTCCTGAGAGCCACCTCAGATTTTACCTACTGGCCATCCCTGCCACTGGCCAGGATGTTAAACTTGCTTTGCTGTAACAAAACTGATCTTCCCTGACGTCCATCCATCCCTCTCCCTACGTGTGTGGCTGTCAGCACTGGGACCTGTTGACCTGCATCTCCCAGGAGTCTAGACACCTTTTCATTCCTGGTTTAAATACAGTGGAGTGATTAGGAGCACAAGGCCTCAAGTTGGAGAACAGTGAAAGCGTTAGTCACTCAGTCGTGTCTGATGCTTTGTGACCCCATGGACTGTAGCCTACCAGGCTCCTCTGTCCATGGTATTTCCCAGGCAAGAATACTGGAGTGGGTTGCCATTTCCTTCTCCAGGGGATCTTCCGGACATGGGGCTCGAACCTGGGTCACCTGCATTGCAGGCGGATTCTTTACCATCTGAACTACCAGGGAAGCCTCCAAGTTGGAGAATCTGGGTTCAAATCCTGGCTCTGAGTGATCTTGGGCAATTTACTTAAATCCCTCTAAGCCTCATTTCCTATCTGTAAAGCGGAAATAAGAGGACCAACTCCATGGCCTTGGGTTGGATGGAGAGAATGTACATAAGCACTGATGCAAAGCCTGGCTCATCAGGGGCCTCAGAAACTTGGATCATTGTCACCAGAGCTTGCAAGGGTTTCCTAATTGTAACTTGCATCCTACTCATTTCCCCATCCCATCCATTCTGCACCCAGTCTTCTGACAGCTCTCCCTTGGGGAGAGGAAACTGCACTGGTTCCCTTTTGCCCATCAGGCCGGCATTCACTTTGGGTGCAATTTAGTCCACCGTGGAGAAGGGAATGGCTACCCATTCCAGTATTCTTGCCTGCAGAATCCCATGGACAGAGGAGCCTGGCGGGCTACAGTCCATGGGGTCACAGGAGTTGGACACGACTAAGCACACACACACTACTACAGCAGCTCTTTGTGCTCTGAGATGCTCCTGGCAAATCACACACACACACATACTGTCAGGGTGTATTTAGGAAGAGGTTCCGGGTTCAGTGACCACTTGGCCAAGGCGGAAAGATCTCCTTAGGCTTGGCTGCTGAGGAACCAATGGGGCTTCCAGGCCAGGCCTCCTGTTGGCCTGGAGGGAAAATTAAACACCCAGTCCAAACAGGCGTCCTGGGAGGTGGCTGCCTGATAGCTGTGCTGACAGGTCAGGAGTCTAAAGCCGAGTCACCCCAGTTGGAGGACCAGGCAGAAGCCTGACCGCCCCTGCAGGCTGCAGGAGCACCATCTGCCCATCCTGTGTTCCCCCTTCCCACCCCCAAGACTACTCACTCTAGTCCCACCTACTAGGGGCAGCCTCCCCGTCCCTGATGCTGAGTTGTCCCTGATGCTGAGTTAGCCGGCAGTAGATTTCCTGACGGTCAAACTCTAGGGCAGGGGGGATGTCAGCGCCCCTTTGCCTTCTCTGGGCGAAAGGCAGATGAGAGCGGTCACCCCTCCCTCACCATAGCTCACCCGCAGTGTGGAGGTAGGGTGAGGGGGGCTTCCCCTTGCTTAGTCCCGTTACTTTTGGTAAACCGGTACGTTCTAATGACCCTCTCTCTGCGAACGCTCCTCTTCCACGCCCCTGAATATGACAGCCTCAACTCCTGAGCACTCCCTTCACCGCGCGGCCTGCCAGATGCTCCGCAGGTTGGGGTGGTCTCCAGCCGATTAGGGGTGGTCTCCAGGCAAGTCTGGAGGCCGCCCAAATCTGTCGCACCTCCTCCGTTTGGGCCCAGCCCAAGGGAGGGAAAGGGGCGTGTGTTCCTTTAAGGGGCTGGCCCGGCGGGAGCGCGGGGGTTCGTCCGCAGCCGCTTCCCTTCTGGCCATTCAAGATCCCCGAGTCCGCCTGCTTCCTCCGACCGGATCAGCCCCGCAGCCCGGAGCGCTCGAGCTGTCGAGGAGCCGCCTGGGGACGGTACGTAGCTCAGGGGTGGCCGGGCTCCTGGGGCGCCCTATGGACCAATTCCTCTCTTCCCGCTTTCTCAGCCCCACGCTTCCCGGGGGGTTGGGGAAAGCGGGCAGGAGGAGTGAGCCGGGCCCCGTGGGGCCGGGGCCAAGTTGGGTTGTGATCGCCGCCGCCGGTCGGGGGCGCCCCGGGCGCCCGCGGGTTCAGAGCAGCGCGCGGCGTGGGCTGGCTTGCGTGGGACCCTTGTGCATAGACCGTGGTCGGCGAGGAGGCCAATTCAGAGGGAAACCAGTGGCCTCCGAGACCACCTCCCGGGTCTCCTCTCTCCCACCGGGTCTCTTCGCAACTTATCCCGCAGCCTCCAGCACAGCGCCGCAGGCGCCGGGTTCTGCCCTGGGGCATCAGTTGGATGCTCCTCTGTTGGGGGTGGGAGCGGGGGAGGGTGTCGGGAACACTGCGAGGGGCTGGGGACACCTCCTGAGGCAGCGGGCGGGTGGTCCTCTGCCGGCCTGCTTTGGCCCTCTCAGGGCAAACGCAATGGATGCTCGTGGGTTTCAGGCCTGGTTTCAGTGGGAAACTTAGGGAACTTAGGGAAACTTAGGGAAACTTAGGGAACAGCCAGAGCGCGCGGAGAGTAAAGTCCTGGGTGGGAGATGGGATCCTGTAGGGAGGAATTTAGGGCTCCTGAGCAGCCCGGAAAGAAAAAACAAAAAACAGCGCCGGACACTTGGACCCAGCTCTGTCACCAACTCGCTGGGTGGCCTTCAGCAGCCTGTGACCCGGTCTGGACCTTGACGCCCAGCGCTGACCTCCGGAGGGCCTTTTGTCCTCTGCCCCAGGAGGAGGTGACCGAGAGGCGCCCTGGTCCCTCTCCCACAGCCCTGCACGGGCCAGCGGGCTGGGAATGCTGGTAGGAAACACCTCCGGACTTCTACTTTCCGGGAACCGCAGGTTTCAAAGGGCTTGGGGCACCGAAGTCAAATTCCTCTCCGGGAGCAGGCTGATGGAGACCTGGAGGGCAAGGTTGCCCTCTGCTGGTGTCAGGGAGACGTGTGCTGCCCGGTGGTGCAGTCGGGGTACCGGCTGTAGCTCATCTTCCTAACAAGTCAGGGTTCAGCTTATTCTGATGTGCAGAGGGGTCCTAAGCCAAGTGGTGGCTGGGAAAAGCAAAGGATGGGTCGTCAGAAATCAGGGAATCCACACATCTTGTTTTGGTCATTCCAATTCATTAGTGAGCTAGGGGAAAAACCCAGACCAGAAACTAAGAGCTGTTTTGGCTCAGGGCTTAGTTTCTGAACCTTGAATTACTTCATGCATGACTGGTAAGAACCCTAGGGGAGCAACGTCGGTATGACATGGTCTGGTGGTGATTTTTTTTTTTTTTTTCCAGCTCACTAATGTATTAAAGTGACCAAAACAAAGAGTTCTTCACCATTAAAGAGCAAACCTCAGCAATGTGTGAATTCCTTAAGATAAATGCTGTCAGTCCTGCAGAAAGTGCCTTTCTTATTGATGTCCCTCACTATTTGAATGCTTGCTATTCACTGTCAGCCCTCACTATTTGAATGCTTGCTATTCACTGTCAGCACTCAAGAACCAAATAGATTTGAATAACACAGCATCCCTCCCTGTCCAGATTCCCCAAACTCTCAGTATCCAAACTCTTGCCATCCCATCTGAAGGACTCGAGAGATTTGGTGAAGGAGGAGCACTGTACTGCTGGTTTAGCTGCTGAACAGAACTCAGTATAAAGTTCTACTGATAAAAGTAGAAACCAGGGACTTCCCTGGTGATCCAGTGATTAAGAATCCACCTTCCAATGCAGAGGACGCACGTTCGATCCCTGGTCGGGGAATTACATCCCACATACCTCAGGGCCATGGAATTCTCCTGGCCAGAATACTGCTCAGATTGACCCTTCGGGTTGACCCTTTGGTCCGGAAGATCCCCTGGAGAAGGAAATGTCAACCCACTTCAAATTCTTGCCTGGGAAATTCCATGGACAGAGGAGCCTGGTGGGCTGCAGTCCATGGGGTCACAAAGAGTTGGACATGACTGAGCGACTAGCACTACCTCAGGGCAACTAAGCCTGTGAGCAGCCACTAGAGAGCCCACAACTAGAGAAGCCTGTGCATCACAACTAGTGAGCCCACCCACTGCAACTAGAGAAGCTCCTGTGTGCCGCAAGTAGAGAAAAGCCTGCCCAATGGAAAGAGACCCAGCACAGCCAAAAAAAAGTGGGAAACAGCTGAAGAAGTTGCAAAGACATTTCCTCTGTGTTAAAAAACAAAACAAAACATTTAAGAAGATGACTCTACCCTGGGTCAGACTTTTAATTTTGGTAAACCTGGTATCTTTTGGAATCCAATGCCCCAAAGAACCCACATCCTGAAGGAAGAAGCGTGTACCCAGTGGTGGGTGAAAGCTGCAAACTGCAGATTGACATGCTGGTGTTTTTTTTTTTTTCAGGATTGCCTTTGTTTCTGTTAGTGCTCTGGTTACAAAGTTGCATGTGTTTTGAGCTGTTGAGTTGTTCAGTCCTGTCCGACTCTTTTGCGACCCTATGGACTGTAGCCTACCAGGCTCCTCTGTCCACCGGATTTCCCAGGCAAGAATACTGGAGTGGGTTGCCATGTCCTCCTCCAGGGGATCTTCTAGACCCTCTAGACCCAGGGATCACACCTGTGTCTCTGGCATCTCCTGTATTGGCAGGTGAATTCTTTATCACTGAGCCACCTGGGAAGCTCCTGTTTGTGCTTAGGCTGCTTAGATCCAAGTCACCAAGAGGCTCTGTGGATGTCACCTGGGGATTTGTCTTGGACAGGAGCGGGGCTCACAGCGTCCTCCTGTCATGCACAGCACACAGGGCAAGTCTGGGCTTTGGGTTCCCTGCAAAGAGCCCCTCCCTGGGCTTTGGGGCTCCCTCCCATCAACTTCCTTCACATCATTGCTTCTTCTCCAGTAAGAGCGCCTAACTGTTCTGAAAACAAGAATGTTTCCTCCATGTTCCACCACTCTTACAGGCCAATGCTTTTCTTCTTTCCCCTCCCTTCCTCTCCCTTTCTCTGGTTTTGCTGTATCCCTCCCCTTCTAGTTCCTGTACACAGGCATTCTTAGGGTCACACACAATCATAGCAGAGTGGCAAGTCTGTGTTCTGCTTTGTCTACCCTAAATTATACCCTGTGCACTTTCCATGTTGCTGCCTGATGATCATACTCATACTTCCAAATGCCTGCTGTCAACTCTGGTATCGCTGCCCCAGAGTCCGCTTTCCATTCAGGTGCTGGAGGGATGTTTTTAACATGTAGGTCTGATCCTGTGGCTCCTCTGCCTAAAGCCACTACTAGCACCCAGGGCCTTGGGGACAAAGGACAGGCTGCTGAGTCTGACACCCAAGGGCATCTGGACACTGGTCCTTCTGTCCTCCTCTCCCAAGTTTCAGCCAGAGCCTTAGCAGAAAGAATTCACCCTGGATGTTTCCAATAAAGACTCTCTAATGACGGCTCAGGGGTAAAGAAACTACCTGCCAATGCAGGAGCCACGGGAGATGGTGGGCTTGACCCCTGGGCTGGGAAGATCCCTTGGAAAAGGAAATGGCAACCCACTCCAATATTATTGTCTGGAGAATCCCACTGATAGAGGAACCCAATAGACCACAGTCCATGGGGTTGCAAAGATTTGGACCCAACTGAAGTAACTGAGTACACACACGGCAATTTCAGTAAACAGACAAGCAGGGCAGGAATGAGGGGGAGGTATGTGGGGCACGAGGCTCATGTACAATTTTTTTTTTTCAATGTGAACCATTTTTAAAGTCTCTACTGAATTTGTTACAACACTGCTTCTATTTTATGTCTTGGTTTTCTTGACTACCAGACATGTGGGATCCCAGCTTCCCAACCAGGGATCAAACCCACACCCCCTACATTGGAAGGTAAAGTCTTAACCACTGGACCACCAGGGAAGTCCCCTCATGTGAAAATTGGAGGGAGGGGAGTATGCATGCCAAAAATCTCAATAATCAAGACATAATATTTTGATGCAATGCAAAGAAAATTGAATCCACAATCTATAGCCCTTGGGCCAGCTGCCTATTATATTTGAGTGTCCACTTAAACTGTAAGAGCTCCCCAGAAGTATTCTAGCATGGCATAAAAAAAATTTTTTTTTAACCTCTACCTCCGCAGTCGTTTCTGGACTGAAACAAAAGCTTTGCAGTGCAGGACTCATCCTCACTAACCATGAATGCACCTGATATTTTCTAGTCTAGTCTGGTCTCTTCAATGTTATTTTAAAATGCTGCTCACAACTTTTCCAATTCAACTTTGCAGTTTGAAAATGGTGATACTGTCATATGGTCCTGCTTAATTTTTTCTACAGTCTTTTCACTGCCTCCTAATTCCTGCTTGGGCTTCCCTGGTGGCTCAGTGGTAAAGAATCTGCCTGCCAATGCAGAAGACACGGGTTTGATCCCTGATCCAGGAAGATCCCCTGGAGGAAGGCATGGAAATCAACTCCAGTATTCTTGCCTGGAGAATCCCATGGAGAAAGGAGGCTACGGTACATAGGGTCACAAAAGAGTCTGACACGACTTAGGGACTAAAAAAATGACAGCAATAAATTCCTGCTTAGGATTTGTCGGCTTGCCTGTTGCCCATCTTGCCTGCAGAGTGCAGTCCTCTGAGAGCAGGGACCTCATCTTGCTCATCACCGCTGTTGTCCGGCCGCGAGAACGGTGCCTAGCGTGCCGAAGCTGCTCTATCACAGGGGTCCCCAACCTCCAGGATCTAATGCCTGGTCATCCGAGATGGAGCTGATGTAATAATAATAAAAATAAAGTACACAATAAACGTAGTGTGCTTGAATCATTCTGAAACCATCACCACCCCGACCACCACCCTGCCCTAGTCCATGAAAACATTGTCTTCCTTGAAACAGGTCCCTGGTGCCAAAAAGGTTGGAAAGTGAAAGTCTTTCAGTCGTGACCAACTCTGCAACCCCATTGACTGCAGCCTGCCAGGCTTCTCTGTCCGTGGAATTCTACAAGCAAGAATACAGGAGTGGGTTGCTGTTCCCTTCTCCAAGGGATCTTTCAACCCAGGGACTGAACTCCAGTCTCCTGCATTTCAGGAAGATTCTTTAGCATCTGAGCCACACACACACACACACACACACACACACACACACACACACAAACTCCAGGGGATCTTCCAGACCCAGGGATCGAACCCTTGTCTCCTGCTTGATAGGCAGATTCTTTACCACTGAACCACAAAGGAAGCTGCTAAATTCCTGTTGATTGAACGAATGAGTAAGTTGGTCCCTGGGCCCCGCTGCAGACTTCTCTCACTGGCTTGTTTTCCTCCTCCCAGTTTGCCCCGGGCCCCAGCCTTGTCTGGACACCCTGGCGCTGCCCGGTGTGTGACGCCATGGGCCTGCGGCTCCCGATCCTGCTGCTCCTGCTGTGCTGTGTCTCCGGCCTGCCTTTCTACAATGGCTTCTACTACTCCAACCGTCCCAACGGCCGGAACCTGGGCAACAGCTACAGTGAAGGTGGGTGGCCTCTTGGCTCTGCTCTTAACTCGGCTCTTGGTTCGGCTAGGTGACGAAGGCCTCTCCTGGACCCTGCAAGTTCCGAGTTGGGTGGGGGCTCAGGGTGTGAAGCCAGCAGCCCTGCTCCCATCTGGGCCAGTGCAGTGGTCCAGCCTTCTCGCTAAGATGAGCAGAAGGGTGGTTCTGTTACTCCATGTCTACTGGCCCCTCAGATATGGAGGGCTTCCTTGCTGGCTCAGTCAGTAAAGAATCTGCCCGCAATGCGGGAGACCCGGGTTTGATCCCTGGGTTGGGAAGATCCCCTGGAGGAGGAAATGGCAACCCACTCCAGCATTCCAGCCTGGAGAATCCCACGGAAAGAGGAGCCTGGTAGGCTACAGCCCATGGGGTTGCAAGAGTCAGACATGACTGAGCAACTAAACCAACAGCCCATGGGTGTGGAGCTGAATGCACTGTAGCACAGTCAATTTTGCTTTTTATACTTTCCCCAAAGTCCTGCCAGTTTTGCAAAATTCCACTTAAATGTGACTTCCCCAGGTCTTCCCAGTGGAAAAGGGGTTTGGAGTTAGGGAGATGTGTTTGACTCTCCATTTTGCCACTTACTAGCTATGCAGCTTTGGGCAGGTGACTTTTTTTTTTTTTAATTTTATTTTATTTTTAAACTTTACAATATTGTATTGGTTTTGCCAAACATCGAAATGAATCTGCCACAGGTATACATGTGTTCCCCATCCTGAACCCTCCTCCCTCCTCCCTCCCCAAGGTGACTTTTTAAAAAACTTTCATTTGCGTTTATTTTTTTTTGCGGCATTTCTTCCCCGGGGCGTAAGTTTCTTTTTAAATATTTATTTATTTATTTGGCTGTGCTGGGTCTTAGTTGTGACACTTTGGGATCTTTAGTTAAGGTATGTGGGATCTAGTTCCCTGACCAGGGATGGAACCCAGGCCCCCTGCATTGGGAGTGTGAAGTCTTAGCCACGGACCACCAGGGAAGTCCCAGGGCCATAAATTATTGTTTTTTTTGCTTTGGGGATATCTTTTTCTTCTGTGCAGCCTTCTCTTCTGGTTTAGGAATAATCTGACCTTTTTCAGTAAGGATCATCTACATGTGTCAGGGGAGCTTAGGTATGGGTTGATCCAACCCTGAGCTCTGTAAGTCCTGTCCCTCATCTTTAGAGGCTTTGTTCACCTGGACGTGCTTGATGACCGGAAAATCTCCATCTAAGCTCTGAAGTCTGGAATCACTCTGCATTTCTGAGCATGTGCAATAAAAACTCAGCACTCTTCTTGGGCCACTGACCCTGCATCCAGTCCCACTGTTTGGCCTGGGAACACCTATCAACACCATTGTAATGACGGAATGGCTCACGATATGTTTAAAGTGACATCTTTCAGATACTTGGTGGCTTTCCCGATATGCGTACCCTTCATGGCCTGGGTGGTTTCATGAGTGTTCTTAAAAGAAAGTGAAAGTCACTTAGTTGTGTCCGACCAACTTTTGTGACCCCATGGACTATACAGTCCATGGAATTCTCCAGGCCAGAATACTGCAGTGGGTAGCCTTTCCCTTCTCCAGGGGTTCTTCCCAACTCAGGGATCGAACCCAGGTCTCCCGCATGTGGGCGGATTCTTTACCAGCTGAGCCACAAGGGAAGCCCAAGAATACTGGAGTGGGTAGCCTATCCCTTCTCCAGGGGATCTTCCCAACCCAGGAATCGAACTGGGGTCTCCTGCATTGCAGGTAGATTCTTTACCAGCTGAGCCACCAGGGAAGCAGTGTTCTTAAAGTGAACATGAAAATTTGAACCTCTTGATTTTGTGCAGTTTTCTGGGTCAAGTGAATAGCAAACCATTTTTAGAGGTCACTTCAGGCCAGTTACTGGAAAAGCCAGGTGACTTTTTATCAGCAGCTTTATGCACCTACTCTGCATCATTTGTTAGGTCATATGACCCTCATAGAAACTTGGACACAGGCAAGTCGTTAGGTATGGCTGTTTTTCAGCATGAGATTCTCTGCAAGGAGCCTCCCTGTCTATCCCTTGCTTACTCCTGAGGTTACCCCTTCCCCTTCTCTATGTACCTCTAAGGTCTCAAGTCCAGACCTAAGGCCATGAGACCATGAGGCCCCAATAGGAAGACTCAAGTGAGAGATGGGCCAGCCTTAGCCCAAAAATCTGGTTCTTATGGAGCATGTTAGGCTCGGAGTTTATTTGTCCCCCTGAGCCTGACTGCAGTCTCCTCTCTAAGCCCTGGCCTCATCTCACCTGTGTCTCTAGGTGTTTGGGAAGAGTCGTGGTGGATGGCTGGACAGAGTGAAGGGCAGGCTGTGGTCTCTTGGGACCAGTGTGTTAGAGAAGGAGACTCAGATGATCTGAGTCCCCCCACACTCCCATCTGAGGTGCTTTTGCTGCCAGCTACACCAATTTGCCTTTTGCTTTTCTTTTTTTTTTAGCTAAACCATGTGGCATCTTAGTTCCCCGACCATGGATCAAACCCACCTCCCCCCACTGCCACCGCAGTGAAAGGCTGGATTCTTTCTTCCCCCCATTAAAAAATTTTAAATATATTTAAAAAGTGAACAGGACAGGGAAGTCTGGTGTGCTGCTTTCATGGGGTCATGAAGAGTTGGACATGACTGAGCGACTCAATAACAACAAAACATTTTTACAGTGTTATATTGCTGCTACTGCTGCTGCTGCTAAGTCACTTCAGTCGTGTCCGACTCTGTGCGACCCCAGAGACGGAAGCCCACCAGGCTCTCCGGTCCCTGGGATTCTCCAGGCAAGAACACTGGAGTGGGTTGCCATTTCCTTCTCCAATGCATGAAAGTGAAAAGTGAAAGTGAAGTCACTCAGTCCCATGGACTGCAGCCCACCAGGCTCCTCCGTCCATGGGATTTTCCAGGCAAGAGTGCTGGAGTGGGGTGCCATTGCCTTCTCCATGGTTTCTGCTATACAACACAAATCAGCCATAATTATACACACCCCTTCTGTCTCTAGCCTCCCTCCCCTCTCTGCATCCCATCCCTCCAGGTTCTCACAGAGCACCAGAGATAGCCTCCCTGTGCTACATAGCAACTTCTCATCTGCCATCCATGGACCATCAGTGAAGTCCACCAGTTCTCATCTTCTGCCCAACAAGCCTAGTGGTTTAAGACAACAGCCGTGTACTTTGCTCATGGTTTCATGGGCCAGCGTTTTGGGCTGGGCTCTGTCTCTTCTGTCTTGGCTGTGCTCCCTTGATTGTGCCTGCGGTGGGCGGGCAGGTCAGCTGGAGGCTGGTGGGTCTAGGATGGCCTCAGCTGGAGGGCTTGTCTCTGCTCTCTGCGTGTTCTCACCCCGCAGGGGCGCCCAGGCCTTGTTCTGATGGTGGTTGGCAAGGTTCCCAGAGAGAGAGGCCTCAGCAGGACCCCCTGGAGCCTTGGCTCTGAACAAACACCTCAGAACACTCACTTCCTCTGCATTCATTTGGTCAAAGCAAGTGGCAGGGCCAGCGAGGATTTCAGGGACTGGGGGTGGTTCATAGGTCACCTCCTGAAGGAAGGAGTTGTGAAGTCACATTGCAGAGTGTGTGGGTACAGGGGCGGTGCAATCTAGGACTGGGGGTGAGGGTGAGGGAGGGGTGGCCCCTGCAGGACTATCGACATGCTGCCAGAGGTCCCCATCTGCACCCCGCCTCTCCCCTCAGGCATCTTCAATGGAGTGAAGCTAGTGGTAGAGACGCCCGAGGAGACCCTGTTCTCCCACCGAGGGGCCAACGTGACCCTGCCCTGCCGCTACCACTACGAGCCGGCCCTGGCCTCTCCGCGGCCCGTGCGCATCAAATGGTGGAAGCTGTCGGAGAACGGGGTCCCGGAGCAGGACGTGCTGGTGGCCATTGGGCTGAGGCAGCGCACCTTTGGGGATTACCGAGGCCGGGTGCGCCTGCGGCAGGACAGAGCGCGGGAAGTGTCGCTGGAGATCCGGGACCTGCGGCTGGAGGACTACGGGCGCTACCGCTGCGAGGTCATCGATGGGCTGGAGGATGAGAGCGGCCTCGTGGAGCTGGAGCTTCGGGGTGAGACCCTGATGGTGGCTGGGTCCTGGGGGCTGTGGGGAGAAGGCCCTGAGAAAGCATCTAGACCTCTGTGCTTCTGGCAGATAAAACATCCAGTCCTCAGAACAATGCCACGAGGAAGCTCCTGTTATTCTCACCCGCAACGTGTGGATGAGAAAACTGAGGCACAGAGAAGTCAAGTCACTTACTTTGGTCACACAGCTCATACATGGCCGAGTAGGGGTTTGACCCCAGGCAGTCAGACTCCAGAATCCACTGCTCTCTACTCCCTCTTGCTCACGTCCTATTCAGAGAGAGGGAGACAGGAGCTGATGACACAGCTCATTGAGTTGGAGCTGAGATTTGCACAGGGTTGGCAGGTGACACAAACAGATGAGGCAGCCCGGGGTGGGTGATCCGGGGTGGTGGGGACGGGGGCCACTCCTGGGCCCTCCTACTCAGGCCCAGCTGATGATGCTACTCCAGAAGCAAGCCCAGTGCAGCCCGATTTTCTTTCTTTCTTTCAAATGTTTACTTATTTGGCTGCGTTGGGTCTAAGTTGCAGTGCAAGGGGTCTTTGTCGTGGTGCATGGGCTCTAGAGCAATTGGGCTTAGTTGCACCAAGGCATGTGGGATCTTAGTTCCCCAATCAGGGATCGAACCTGCATCTCCTGCATTGGAAGGCAGATTCTTTATCCCTTAGACCACCAGGGAAGTCCCTGCAAGCCAGATTTTCTGATTTGACAAGAGAAGCTTATATTCGTATGTGAAACCTCTGGATTTTTATGTAGAAAATTGCCTAATTAAAAACAAAAGCAAAAACAGCCAGTGCTGTCCAAAGCTGCCAGCTGTGATCGTCACATGACTTCTGCCTTCTCTGACCCTGGGCCGGGGCTGTGTCCTCCGACCTCTCCTGCCTGGTAGGGAGGCCGCCGGGAGGGCAGAGATGGAAGGCTGATCTGACTCCATGTCTGCCCCATCCCCAGCTGTGGCACTCCAGATCGGTGCCTTCCCCACAGAGCTCCAGTCCTGTCACAGGTAAAATGAAGAATAAGGGTAGTTCCTCCTTTACCTCCTTCGAGGAGATGAGGACAGAATGTGGCTCAAGGGCTTGTCAATCAGAGGCAGACCTTGCCACCAGCAGCCACCTGCCCAGTCCACGGGGCTTAGATGGTGACCCAGAGGGGCCATGTTCCTTGTCCCTGATGTTGGGGATGGTGTGGGATGTGTGCGAGCCGGTCAGAGCCAGTTGTCTGGGGACCACGGGGGCAGCCTAGAGAAGCAGGGAGTCCTCACTTTTTTGGGGGTACACTTTTTATTATTTTTTATTAATTTTAATTGGAGTATAGTGTCTTTACAACGTCATGCTGCTTTTTGCTGCACAGAAGAGGGAATCAGGCATACGTATTCATGTATCCCCTCTGTTTTAGATTTCCTTCCCTTCTAGGTCACCACAGAGCACTGAGTAGAGTTCCCCATGCTGTACAGCAGGTCTCATTAGTTTTCTGTTTAATACATAGTAGTGTATATATCACACAGTGTGTATATGTCAGTCCCAATCCAGGGAGCCCTCACTCCAGACCCTGCCTTTGAATAGCACTAGTTCCAGGCCCTAGGGACACCCCTTCTCCCTAAGGTTTCATCTGACTTGATAGAGAATGAGCCCAGGGGGTTTAAAGTTTTTTATTACACTAAAATTTCAAACATGGAATTTTGAGGGAGCCTGTGGCACCTCCCAGACCGTGGTACCAGAAAGGGAAGCCCCCTGCCTGGGACCTCCCTGATCTCGAGCCTCCTTTAGTAAGACCTTTTCCCATCCCTCCTCTTCCCCTGGGACTTCCCTGGTGGCTCAGACGGTAAAGAATTTGCCTGCAATGCAAATCCAGATCCAGGTTCGATACCTGGGTGGGGAAGATCCCCTGGAGAAGGAAATAGTAACCCACTCCAGTATTCTTGACTAGAGAATCCCATGGACAGAGGAGCCTGGTGGGCTACATACATAGGGTCACAGTCAGACATGACCGAGCCACTAACACTTTCACTGTCTTCTTTCCTCTTCCCCTGAAAGTCGTCTGTCACACGTGGGAAGTTTCTTGCATCCTCCTCTGAAGCTTCCATATTAATGTTAACACAGACGATGAGGTCTCAGCTACTGAGTCAGAGCCCAGCAACGCCTGTCTCCTGTAGGTGGCAGCACCTCCTCACTGGTGGCTTAGTTCAGGCTGCAGTAACAAAACAGCCTTGGTGACCTCTGAACAACAGATTCATTTCACACAGTTCTAGAGGCTGGAAGTCCCAGACCAGGGTGCCAGGTCGCGCAGACTTCTATGTCCTCACAACGGTGGAAGGGGCTTGGGGGGAACTCTCTGGGGTGTCTTTTTTAAGGGTACTAACCCCATTCATGAGGACTCCACCGTCATAATCTAATTACCTCCCAAAGGCGCCATCTCCTAATACCATCATATTGGGCATTAGGATTTATTTACTTAGCTGCGCTGTGCGACTTGCGGGATCTTAGTCCCCTGACCAGGGATCGATCCTGGGCCCTGGCAGTGAAAGCACCATTTCCTAACCACTGGACCGCAAGGGGGAATTCCTGGGCATTAGGATTTAAACATCTAAATTGAGACCATGGGCTTCCTCAGTGGCTCAGTGGTAAAGAATCCTCCTGCAATGTAGGAGATGTAGAGGACGAAGGTTAGTCCCTGGGTCGGGAAGATCCCCTGGAGATGGAAATGGCAGCTCACTCCAGGATTCTTGCCTGGAAAAATAGACAGGAGCCCAGTGGGCTCCAGCCTGTGGGGTCACAAAGAGTCAACTGAGTGACTCGGCAGGCATACTGCGCCCATAGCAGTGGGGTTCTTGGAACAGCCCTGTGGGTTAGGTATTAATCCTGGTCTGTAATTGGGGATATTATTTGACTGACTCATTCCTTTAACAAGTTAGTAGTTTTCTGAGTACTGCTGTGCTCCTGTCTAGCTCTGGGAGGGAGATGTAAAGCAGATACTGGTTCTGCGTTGGACTTGGGCAGCGGACAGGAGATGACAGTTTGTAGACCTTTTCTGAGGGACTGTGTGTGTGTGTGTGTGTGTTGAGAGAAGCCTCTGTTTCAGTGGAGGTGGGTGTCCCATCACTGGGCCCTGCCCACCCATTCAAGCCCCCTTTTCCGCCCTCCCCAGGTGTGGTCTTTCCTTACCAGCACCCCCAAGGGCGCTACAAGTTCAACTTCCACGAAGCCCAGCAGGCCTGCGAGGAGCAGGACGCGGTGGTGGCCTCTTTCGAGCAGCTGTTCCGGGCCTGGGAGGAGGGCCTGGACTGGTGCAACGCGGGCTGGCTGCAGGATGCCTCGGTCCAGTACCCCGTCACGCAGGCCCGGCGCCCCTGTGGAGGTCTGGGGCTGGCCCCCGGCGTGCGCAGCTACGGCCCGCGGCACCGCCGCCTGCACCGCTACGACGTGTTCTGCTTCGCGGTTGCCCTCAGGGGTGAGTGGACTGGCCAAGCATGGGCCTGTGGGTGGAAGGGCAGCCTCTGGGGGGGCCTTCAGTCCTCTCTGCCCACCCTGTTGGCACTTCCAGCTGAAGCCCTGTGCCTTGATGCTGCTGCTTCACACCGATCATCGGTTCAGTCAATCATCCAACATTCCCTGAGTGCCTACTAGGTGCTCGGTCATCATAGACAGAAAAAACACAGTCTGCCCTCACAAAGGAGCTCATTTCATGGGAAGATACATGAACAAAAACACATCGTTTCAGTGCCATATCCCAGTTTGGCACTTAGTAGGTGCTCAATAAATGGCTGAGCAGATGAGAGATTCTTGATTGGTCCAGCAGAGGTGGGGCGCCCACCTAGAGTAAAATTAGGAAAGGGCTGGGACAGAGTACAGACCTGATTGTGGGGAACCCGGTACCATGGCTGGGGGGGATGATGCTTTTGGAGAGGGGCTGAGATTTGGGAAGGTGCCCCTGACCATCTCCACTGCAGACGCTCCATAGTGTGGCAGCTCCCTAAGTGCAGAGAGTTAACAGGTCTTTTGGGGGCTGGGTGGTGGGGTCTGCATGGGCTGGCCTTGCCCCAGGCCCTCTCTGGCTGCCCTCTCCCTTCTCTGTCCTCACGCCTTGCCTCCCACAGGGCAGGTGTACTACCTGGAGCACCCTGAGAAGCTGACGCTGGCAGAGGCAAGGGAGGCCTGCCGGGAAGATGGCGCCCAGATCGCGAAGGTGGGCCAGCTGTTTGCTGCCTGGAAGTTCCGTGGCCTGGACCGCTGCGATGCTGGCTGGCTGGCAGACGGCAGTGCCCGCTACCCTGTGGCTCACCCACGTTCCAACTGTGGGGCCCTGGAGCCTGGGGTCCGAAGCTTTGGCTTCCCCGACCCACACAGCCGCCAGTACGGCGTCTACTGCTACCGGCCGCGCTAGCTCCAGGTCGCTGTATACCCTGCCCCCTCCCCTCACGGGCGGTATTTATTGAGTAGTTCGTTGTCCCTCGCAGGTTGGGGCAATTTTCATCTTGTTTTTATACTTTCCAACTTAAAATTATTTTTAAATATTATTTTTTGGGTAAATCCCACAGATCCCAAATCGTCCCTTTACTCGGGTCCCTTTGCCAAGGCTCTCACCCTCCCTGAATCCTCCTGCCTCTCTCCTCTGGGACGTTTGAAGTCCTTGGGCTCATGAGCGCTCTCTGCCATCGCGGAGTCCATCCCCTCTCCCAGCCCTGGGGAGGTTGTTCCCAGAGCCGGTAGTGGCAGTGGCACGAGGAGCCAGGGCTGCGACCCGTCCTCCGCCTCCGCCTGGGGACGAGGGGGCAGCCAGGTGGCTCTGGAGCTGGGGTTCGGGCCTGGTGGTCTCCTGCCCCTTGTACTTCTTTGGGGAGCAGCTGGCCCGTGTCAGCATGGCGGAGGAGCCTGGGCAGGAGGTGGGTCCCTGGGCTTCCACGTGATGTCCCAGGGTAGGGAGAGAGATCCCGCCCCATGTTTTCCTTCTCTCTTGGCTCCAAAGAGTCTGTGTTTTGTTCTCATTTTTCTCTGTTTGGCGAGTGGCCCTCAGGTCTGTGTACTATTTTGGACAATAAATGGTGCTGTGACCCCTCCCTCCATCCTGAGCCCTCCTCTGTGTCACGCTTTTTTTTTTAACATTTGCTTCTTTACTTATCTGGCTGCACCAGGTCTTAGTTGTTTCATGCGGGATTTTCGATCTGCATTGCAACAGGCAAACCTTTAGTTGGGCATGTGGGATCTAGTTCCTTGACCAGGGATCAAACCCAGGCTCCCTGTAATGGGAGTGTGGAGTCTTAGCCACTGAACCACCAGGGAAGTCTCTGTGTCTCAGTCTTTATCTCATTCAGTCTTAGGGTCCAGCTCTCTGCATGGGGGACGGTTCTGTCCTAGACTGAAGAGGTCGCCTGGGTCTGTCCACTGGCGTGGGCAGGGAACGCCATGGGCTGCACCTTCAGGCTGCCTTGGTCTTGCCTGGCCTGCCTGTGTATATCCTGCCTCAGGGACTGAGCTAGTGGCTGGAGGCCCTGGCGTGTTCTCCCATCA
Source organism: Bos indicus (assembly GCF_029378745.1). NCBI lineage: Eukaryota > Metazoa > Chordata > Mammalia > Artiodactyla > Bovidae > Bos > Bos indicus. The sequence goes on along the minus strand of NC_091780.1, from coordinate 20,730,484 downwards.
TCCCACTCCGGGCTGTGTGTCTGTGTGGATCCAGCATAAGAGTGGGAGGCTGGAGGAGGCTATTCCTCACCCTGGTCCCCACCCCCATGTCAGCCTCAAGATCTCCTGCTTCTGCACAGGCATACCTCTGCCACCCACAGTTGATCCTTTAGCAAGGTGCTTCTCCAAGTGTGGCCGGCACCACCAGCTTCACCTGGGAATGTGTTTGAGATGCAACTTTCTGCACCCGACCCCCAGACCCGCTGAGTCGAAAACCCTGGAGTGGGGTCTCTCACAAGTCCTCCTGATGCAGACTCAAGGTTGAAAACCAATGACATAGCTGTGTTCCCAATGAATCAGTTACTATAAAACGGCACAATTTTTGAGTTCCTACTCTGTGACCATCGCTGCATCTTCTACTTTTGTCCACGGATCCTTTCCAGAGCTGTAGGTAACCTGGGCACACAAAAATACTCACCAGCAAACACTCAACCACACAAGTACACACCCGAAGAGACATCAGCAGACTCACACTGGCACATGCTAACCAGCACCAGTGTTAGTCCCTCAGTTGTGTCCTACTCTTTGTGACCCCATGGTCCATAGGCCGCCAGGCTCCTCTGTCAATGGAATTCTCCAGGCAAGAATACTGGAGTGGGTTGCCATTCCCTTCTCCAGGGGATCTTCCCAACCCAGGCATCGAACCCCGGTCTCCTGCATTGCAGGGGGACTCTTTACCGTCTACAACCAACATCAGACACTTTGAGCAAGTGTGATGAGGGAGTGGCACTAACCTGACCTTCCAGGGAGGAGGCTAGCAGATGGTAACTATCTGGCACACACAGCCCAGCTCCACTCAAGGTCTGTTGGGGGAAATCCATAAACAATTGAAAGCGTTTTCATTGATAACCTACAGCCTACTTATGGGCAGGATGCCCAGACCTTTGTGCTAGTGGCTAGCTAACCCATTTGACCCCAAAAATGTATAAACAAGATTCAGCATTCCCAGACTGTCTGCAGTTTTTTTTCTTCCCTCTTATAAATCGTGATTTTGCCTCTGTTCTTGGACTCACTCTATAAATCGACTCCTCTTGTGTGAGCAAACAGTGTAAATCAAAGGAACAAACTATGGAAAGTGGCCAGAAGTCTGACTTGAGTTACTCTCTGACAGGGTGCCAACTCACAGATCCATACACAGCACCTCTTGGCTGTCACACACACACACACACACACACACGTACACATGCACACACACACATATGTGCGCACACACACACACAGAACTCATATAAGAATAGAGCACCAAACCTGTGTGGTGTCCCAGGCCTTCCAATCAAACAGGATTCGCAAATTTAGAGTCATTTGATCAAAGTGTGTCCCTGCAGTCCCCATTCCTAAGAAACTTCTCAGTAGATCCTGGACTATGGTTGCCTTCTCTTTAAATTAAGAAAAAGAAGGGAAAAGAAAAGAAATAGATCTCTTCCAATGTCTTTATTATTATAATTATCATAATCTTTACTTTTCAAAAATATAAATAGGTGCACGGAACCCTGGTGCCTGCACGGTCCCGGGGGGTGGGGAAAGGTGGGGGAGAGGTGGGTGACACTCCCACAGGGAAGGAAGTGCCCCCCGACCCAGCCCTGCCGAGACGGACACCTGCTCGGGTGGCAGACCCAGGTGAGAGGACTCTGGAGGAGGGACCCTTGGAGGGAACCCGACCCCCCACGCTTCGAAGATCCCTTGATGGCTTGCTCTCTCAGTGGGCTGGAAGCCACCCCCTCTCCCCTGGGCTTCTCCCCGACACAGATGAACTCCATCTTATCCAATACATTCAGCTGCGGTTCCAGAGTTCTTCAGCCCTCGGGTCTCTCTGCCCCTCCTCCCTCCTCCCTAGCTCTCCCTGGAGGTGAAAGAACCAACGAACCAACGATTGCACTGCTCTTGGATAAAGTCAGGAAACAAAAAATAATCTTCTTTATTTAACTTAACCCCTTCCCTTCTCCCCCTGTCCCTGTGCTGGTCCCTGGAAAGGCACGATGGGAGACTGAAGGAACGTCTCTAAACTCCAGTCCATGGGTTACCATACGTTTGCTTTGCTTTGGCGTTTGGGGGGAAAATTAGATGCAGATTTGGCGATTTGGGGGGGTGGGCGGGTGCATACACAATGTGGGGTTTATTTTTTTTCCTTCTTTAATGGAATTCCTTATATGACAGAAAGCGACAAGGAGAGGACACCATCCGGATGGGGTGTCAGCCTGGCTAGGCTTCTGGGCTCAGCGTCCTGGGCACGTCCGGGAAGCTCCTCTCAGTGGGCCGTGCTGGGGTGGCTCCTCCTCAGGGGCCGTGAGCTCCGCTTCTGTAGTCTGCGCTTGTAGGTAGCGGCTGGGGTGCAAGGGAAATGGAAAAATCTGGGTGAACTCTGGGAAGAAAGCGGGCCAGCCCAGCCTCCCTCAATCCTTCTCTGCTGATCCCCTCCCTGTAGAAATCATGGGCTGATGAAGACAGCCTGAGGTTTTACCTGCTTCTTGGTTTTGATTTTTCTTGGAACCACCTTGGGCTAAGGGGCTTCAGGCTAGAATACTGGAGTAGGAAATGGCAACCCACTCCAGTATTCTTGCCTGGAAAATCCTATGGACAGAGGAGCCTGGTGGGCTACAGTCCATGGGGTCGCAAAGAATCGGACACGACGGGGGGACTGGTAACAGGGGGCTTTGGGTGGGCGTTGAAAAGGACAGTAGGGCACTCGCCTTCTCCGTCCCCCTCTCAGTGAAAGTGAACCTCCCGGGGGGCAGGGGACATCTGTGACAGAGCCCTCGATTGTGTTGGCAGTCGGGGATAGGGAGGAGGATGTGTTGGCTGGATCTAACACTGTGCGGGGTGATGCTCACGGTCTGTGCAGGTGATCCGAGGCTCCTCCCAGTGCCCGCTGGGCTGGCACCGGATGGTGGGCACATGGCGCTGGATGAAGCCCTCGGTGCACTGGTACCGCACCAGGGCATTGATCTCGTATCGGTCCTTCTTCTGTCCGAAGATTCTGGCATGCTCCACCACGGGGGGCTCTCCGCAGGCCACTGAGGGGCAAATACCCTTCAGAAAGGGCTCTCGGAGGGTCTCCCCTGATGCCCTGTGATGATCTGGTGTGGTCCCCCTGGCTGTGGGGAGCCAGCTTAGAGTCCAAGGAAGGGGCAGGGAGCCTGGACACCTGGCCATGAGCCCTGCCTGCCTGCTTTCACTCTGCACTGAGAATCTGGAAGCCACTGGTTCTGACATCTGGGCTCCTCAATGATTTACAGCAGCAGGAAGGGAATAAAAGGATGAGGAGTTGGGAAAGAGGGTGAGAGCCAGGTAGACTGGTTGTGACTTCGCCATGATAACAGACTATGAAAACAGGTGCAGGGGAAGGAGGAACCAAAGGAGGCTGGGGGCGGGGGGAGGGGCACGAGGCCAGGAGCAGGAACACTGGCGAGTGTCCCAGCCACACCTCCAAGTCTGCAGACTCAAAGCCAAGGATCAAGGCCTGACAACTCTCCAACTCGTGCGACTGATGGACTTGGGATCCTAGAGAGGGAGGCTCCCAATTCATGTGCAACTGTGGGTGACTTTCTGTGCTGATACCCAGGGCACTGTGTGTGCAGGGGGCTCTGTCCTCTAGCCTTCACCCTCTCCCGGTCCCTAGTGGGCTAAGCCTTTCCCTTGGCTCTGGGATGCTGGCATGGGGCGAGGCCCCTGCCCCTCAGGTCAGCTCCAATCTGCTAGTTGGGCAGGTGAGTGATGCCAGCAGCCAGGAGTCCAGGTGACGTGGCCCAGGTTACACAGCAGGAATCTGGGGTCTTGAGTCTGTCCTTGTGGGACCCCTCCCATGCTGCCACTTACCTGTGCCCTTTTTACAGGTGAAGGGTAGCTGGTAATTACATGGGACATCGTTCCACTCGCCCTTCTCATGCCAGATCATCACCACACAGTCCTCCCCAGTGGCAAAGAAGTTGTCAGGCTGGTTGGGGCGCCAGTTCTCAAATTGCTGTGGGTGGGATTGGGGAAGGGGTGAGCAGAGGGCAGGAGTGGGACAGCCTGCCTAACCCCTGCTTTCACTCCCTGTCCAGCCCCTTCCTGGCCATGGCACAAAGACTGTTGGGAGTCTGGTGGTGCCATGGGACTCACGGGCCCTCCCAAGAACTTGGTCACACCACCGGGCTGCGGTCATTGTCAGGAACTCAGAAGACCCCGGGTTCACAGTCCCTGTTCATGAGTTGATGCCTATCTCCTTTTCCATATGGGCCAGCGGGGCTGGTCACCAGGCTGCCAGGCTTGGGCAGGACTGGGTGGTAGAGCTACTGTTCCCATGTCCAGACTCTGCCTTTCCAGGCTTCTCCCTGTAGCCTGACTGCAGACAAACGAGGCCCCTTTCCTCTGATGTAGCTGCTCCTCTTCCCCATGACCACAACAGAGCCACGACGCTGTTGACGTTTGCCTCTTCTAGGAAGTCTTCCCTGAGGTCCTTCGCTGATCTTCATTATTTAGTACGTACACTCTTCAACTGGCATCTATGTTGCTGTCTGTCTACCTCCTTGTGTGGACTCCAGTGCTCTGTAGCCAAGGAACCTCTCTAAACCTTTCTCTTGGGGGCTTCTCAGGTGGCTCAGTGGGTAAAGAGTCTGCCTGCCAGGGCAGGAGACATGGGTTCGATTCCTGGGTTGGGAAGACCTCCTGGAGGAGGGCATGGCAATCCATTCGAGCATTCTTGCTTAGAGAATCCCATGGACAGAGGAGTCTGGCAGGCTACAGTCCATAGGGCCACAGGGAGTCAGACACAATTGAAGCAACTGAGCATGCATGCATGCATACATACCCTCTTGGTGATTTGCCCTCATTCATTCATTGCCCTCCTCATCCCCACCCTTCCCTTCATGTTATTATTCAGGTGTCCAGCCTTGGGCTAGTCTCTAAAAGTGAGACGAACAAGACACAATCCCGACCTCAGGGCTCCTGGTCTAGCACCTGCTCAGTGAACGTCTGCACATGATTTGAACATGTCTGTCTCTGGGGGAGTCTTCCTTCATCCTCTCTGGGCCATCAACTATCCTGGGTGCCCCCAGCAGAACTCACCAAGGAGTGTCCATCTGACCAGCGGAAGTCCCCTTCGATGGTCTTGTCATTCAGGCCGATCCACTGGTAGTCCTGGGCATTGTCTAGAGAAAGGGCATGGGTATTGGGCACCTGAAGGTATGTGGGAGAAACCTGAGTTCATCAGGACAGAGGGGACAGAGGGGTGGCAGGAGCTGGGTGGGTGCTTAGGAGCGTGCCACCTGCCTCCGGGGTCCTGACAAGGGTCTCCATACGTGAACGTTTGCAGTGCACTTGGGCCCAGCTCCCTGAGCAACGTAGACTGATGACAGGGTTAGTCTGAGGCTGACTCTGACAGACTGTGGGCTGTCCTGGTACAGTCAGAACCACTGGCCCCTCAGCCTGTGGAGATGCCCCCTTTCCCTCCCTCTCTGCCCTCACTGGGCCCAAGTCCACTGACTGCTGGCCAGGGAGGCCCTTGGCTTGCGTGACCATTCCCCTCTCGGGCCCCTAAGGCCCCACTGCACTCACTGTTGACAAACTCCTGCTCCTCGGGGGTGATGATGCTGCTCAGGTGTGACTGCTGCTTCCGGCACTGGCTCTCAGCGTCCACCCAGGTTGCCCGGTCGGGGAAGTGGCGGTAACAGTGGCCCTGGAACTTGGTCCAGCCCTCCTCGCACAGCTTCTGGTCTGCAATACAGGGCAGGGGCTTGAGGAGAGAGCCAGGGGGCTGACTAGGGGTGGTGGATTCCTGTGTTCATCCTGCCTTCTGCGTCACACCCTGAAAGGCAGGGAGAGGCCCCACTGGATTGAGCCTCAAGTGGGAAGCCGGGAGGCCTGGTCCTGCTCCTCATCCCCCAGAGGCCTCTGGGAAATGCCAGGGACCCTCTCTTTTTCTCTTATCGCCTCCCACCCCCGAAGTTTTTCTCCTGTTGATGCCTGCTCGCCAGGACTGGCAGAGCTCAGTAGGCCAGGTAAAAAGAGTTGGGAAGGTAGGAGGTGTTGAGGCTTAAGGACAACTTAAGGAGACTCTGAGGGGCTTCAGGGAGAGAGGGGGCTGCAGGGGAGTGTGTGCAGGTGGCAGGAGCAGGCAGTGCTGGGGGCATGGAATGGAAGCTTGGGTGGGGACAGAGGAGGAGAACCAAGTCCGCTTTGGTCCAAAGAAGACACAGACCTCTAAGCCTTTTGATCAGAGTTGGCTCTAGGAGAGCACGCAATACTGGCTTGGAGTCCATGACCCAGGGACCCTGGTTTTCCATGTTATTTCTTGGTGGCGGATGAGAAGAGGGACTTCTCTCCCCCTAAATCTATATTGATAAGGGGTTCTGAGTTCAGGAGAAAGCACTGAGGTGGAGCTCTTGGAACAGTCTAGAGGGACAGAGGCAGGGATGTGCTAGAGCTGGTGTGTGTCTTCCCAACTTGTCCTTTATTTTTATTTATTGCCGCTCCATGAGGCATGCGGGATCTTAGTTCCCTGACCAGGGATAGAACCCATGCCCCCTGCAGTAGAAGCAGGGACTCTTAACCACTGGACCATTATGGCAGCCCCCCCCCAACTCGGCCTTTAGTGGTATGACATTGGTAGCTTCCCTGGCCCTTGTGGGAGTGTTGAATCTTAGAAACTGGCAGGTGCTACACATCCTCTTTGAGAGCCAGTTGTTAAACATCTACCAGCACAGCACTGGACAGAGGGAATTCCAAGATCCTCTCTTCTTTCTTCCCCTGGTGTCTCACAGGTGAAGGACTGTCCCTAGGGCCCTGAAGCTGAGTGTGGGGCCATGAACCCCTCAGGCTGTGTGGCAGCCTTCTGGTCGGGCAGTTCTAGGAAGAAAAGATCACTACTGCTTGGCAGGGTTGGAAGACAGACACAGAGAGAAGAGTTTGTGGCCGGCAGTCTTTGAAGAAGGAGGCAGAGCAGCAGGAAGTGCTTAGGAGGAGGTTGCTGGTCCCCCTGCCGCCAACACCTTCTCCAAAGGGTTTGGAAAGAAAGGCGGAGAGGCTTCAGAGATAACTGAGCACCTGAGGAAGCCACAGACATCATCCCAGGGCTGACTTGGGGGGTCAATTCTTGGACCCCCTCGGGGCCTGAGGGCTGAACTGGGCTGGCAAAGCTGGAGGGAAGAGCTGAGCCAAGAGAATCCAGGGTCCTGCAAAATGGAGGCTCTCGGGAAATAAGCAACAGACCTCCAGGAAGGTTACAAGAAGGCTCAGGGTTACAGCCAAGGTTGGAAGCACCCGCTGGGGGTGGTGAGTGCTCAGGACTGGATGGGAGAAGAGAGGCAGCCCTGCTCAGCTGGGTGTCCAGGCCCAGGGCCCAGTTCTGGGGCTCCGGCAGCACCCTCTCTTTGCTGCATCAGAAGGCAGAGCCCTGTGCAGGCACCTCCTCACCCAGCCTGGCACCCAAGAGCTGTGGTCTGCATGGACATTCCAGACTCTTCTCCCAGTGGCAAATATTCTGGCACCCCGGGGAGAAAATCCTTGTAACTCTCCACTCACACCCCAGAAAAGATCCGTTGCACCAATTTTTTGGAGCCTTGGGGTGAAGGTGGAGGATGGGAAGCTGCAGAGAAGGAGGGTCCAGGCCAAGCCTTTTCATTCAGAATTTCCTCCACCAGCCTGAAACATTCCAAAACTATCTTACCACGCTGATTAGGAGTTTCAGCTGCTGTTCGGAAGCTTCTGGGATGACCAACTTGAGGTTTCATTGTAAATAGCTTTGAGCCCCTAAACACTACCAGTTCTGCATGGATCGTTGCTACTAGCAACAGCAAGCCTTTCTGAGTTGGGGTGGCCCTGAGACCCAGGAGGATGGGGAGACTAGGAAACACCAAAGGTGAGAGAGCTTCAGGCACAGTCTGGCCTCAGGAAGCTCCTGGCCCACAGCTCCCCTTGGCAGGTCCTGGCCCAGATGTAGAAGCAGAGGGGTTGGCAAGAGGAAGCTCATCCAGTGTAGGGGGCACGGGTTTGATCCCTGGTCAGGAACTAAGATTCCACATGCCACGTGGTGTGGCAAAAAAAAAAAAAAAAAAAATTGTTTAAGAAGGAACAGGACACTCAGCTCTTGTCCCATGTAACGAGGTTCTGTTCTCTCTGGCCAGCCTTTTGCCTTGCACAAGGAAGCGAGAAAGGAAGCACAGACCGGAGTGGTGTTGACATGGCAGCTGTCATGGTGGCAATGATGACAAGGTGACACGAAACAGTCCCTGTGCATGTGTGACCTGAGCATGCTGGTGACATGGGAGCTCTCAGACAGATCAACCATAGCTCTTGCCAGAGAAGAAGAAGTCAGCTTGGCCAGTGTGGTGCAGTGGCTCCCCTGGCCATGGAGGGGCCACTAAAGTCCCATGGGCAAGACGGCAGGCAGACACAAGCCCATGGGCATGCTGGGAGGATCCATGGCCATCATCCAGAGCAAGGACCAATGACTCCCACCCATAGCTTCCTTCAAGACAAATGCATGGAATCGGCTCTGTCTTCTTAGTCTGATGCAGGCACCAACTTTGCTGGTGGCATCTGGCAGCCCTGGAGAAGGTTAGTATTTGAAAGTTTCCTCTATAGCTCCACCTTCCAAAACACAAACTGGCCTGGCCTGCCTGGCTCTTCTGTGGTCAGGTCAGCCAGTGCACCAGAGGAGGGTTTCCATGGGGAACAGCAAGAGAAGGAGTGAAAGTGAGGGAAGCTGACTTCTCAGTTGTGGCCCTGGAAGTGGCTGCCTGGATGGATCTTGGGTGGGGGGTCCAGCCAGGGCCTAGAACCTGTGGTTAGCAGGGAAGGGTGAGGGAGGAAGGCTGGGTGCAGCAGTTAGCAACATTAGCTGAAGCCGAGACAGCCGTACCAATCTCACACACGTCCCCTTGGTAGCTGGGAAGGCATAAGCATGTGAAAGAGTCGATGGCATCCACGCAGGTGGCTCCATTCAGACAAGGGCTTGAGAGGCACTCGTCAATGTCTGCAAGAAACCAAGGGCCACCATTAGGACTCCTGCCGGCAACTCCAGCTTCTCAATTGCATTGCAGCTTCTTTATGGGTGGCCAGCCCTGCGGTTCTCCACAGCCCTGGATTTCCTAAGAACTGTTGCTGCTGCTGCTGCTGCCGCCATCTTGGAGCACTGAGCCAAAGATCCAACAAGGGTTTTCTTGCATGTGTGTGATTCTTGATTGGCAAGCTTGGGGCATTGGAGCCAGGTTTCCCAGTGGGTGAAGAGATCTGGGGCTTGTGAAGGCAAAGTCCTATTGTGAGAGTGAGCTTGGAGTTCCTCCAGGTGTTTTCTCTTGTGAATATTTCAAGCGGCCCTGGGGTCTGAATTGGCTCTTAACATGGCAGTGAGCAAGGATGCTGGAATTCAAATACTGGAAGCTTAGTTAGAGCTCTTTCTTTTCCTAACTTCTTCTGTCAGTCTGAACCAAGGAAAGAGGACAAGGCCATGCAGTACTAGAACAAACAAGCTAGAAGTGGTCTGCAGAGTACAGGTTCATGAGAAAATGGCAGCGTGGAATATTCACATGAGATTTTTTTTTTTTTGGATGCAGAACCTTCTTTGTCTTCAGTAAATAAAAGTCTAGAGTATCTTATAAAGATGAAGCCAACTTTGTTATCTTGGCGGGAAGGAACAGAAACCCAGTCTAATATCTCCCCATGTAATCTTCTCTTCCAGCCAAAGGCCTCAAAACAGGGACATCTCCAGTGAATCATGATTTCTAGAAGGGCTGCATCCTGGCCAGTGGGAGACCCAGTGTTGGAAGCTGGCAAGGCACTTAGTAAGCCACCAGCACCAGCCTGGGATACTGGCAGGTATCCATCAGCCTTGTTCCCCAGAAGACTCTTCTCTCCTTCTGTTCATCTGGTCCAAGATGTCCATCTTTGTGGGACTTATACTGGTAAGTCATTGGCCTTTGCCTCAAATTTTCATCCATTAGCCAAGATGAGAACTGGAACTCCTTATCTAGTCTTTCTGTATCTTTCAGAGAAGCCAGAGACCTAGAAGATCCTTCTACGCTTTTTGTATTCATTCTTCAAAGGCACCTGCTGGGTTCCTTCCTCTGAGAACATGACAAAAGGTATTGGAAGCTCCTCTTCCCAGGGGATTCATACAATTCTGGAATGAATAGATTCTACTGTCTTATAAGTCAGCATGATGTGTAAAGCTATGTTCATACAAACTTCAGGACCTGATGTGTTGATGGGTGGTCTCCACGTAGGCATCTTCCTAAATACGTTCTAGGACTTAGTTCTTACTTCTTAAGGACAGACTAGACCGTTAAAGTCAATCCTCTTAGAAGAAGATAAAAGCACTTTTCACTAGTGCGTCGCTGATGTCATCTAGACCCGAGCTGGGTTTGTGCCATGAGAGGGCCTGAGAATCTCAAGTCCTCAGGGAGGTCTCTCTTCTCACAAAGTTCTTGACTTCATTTCAGGGAGTTGTACACCATGGGCTAGAAACCAACAGTTCCAAGTTTGAAACTGTTCCAAGCAAAACCAAAATGCATGGAGTAATGGGCTGAAATCCCAGCATGCACTTGGATTCCCAGCATGCACCAGGATTCTCAGCAGCAGCAGTAGCAGCAATAGGTCAGGCCGGTGGGCTGGGCAGAAGCTGGGGGGGGCTCTTTTGCTTCTACTGTTGTCTTTTGGTCCCTTAGCGTCATTATGGGAGACGGGAAGCACTGGGCAAGGGGGTATTAAGCAAATGTAGGCGCTAAAGCAGTTGTACAGAGCAGGGACGGGAGTGGGCCTTGGGAAGAAGAGCTAGACATCAACCCTGGGGCCTCTGCCCAACCCATGGGGGAGAGGGTAGGAGGGCAGAGGCCCAAGGGAGGTCAGGCCCAGTGGCCTCCAGTGGTCCCAGAGGCTTATTTTACATCACTTGCCCTCCCCACGTGGCCTGCGCCCTGGGACAGTGCATTTTCCTTTGTTGTGCTTGGCCAGGGCACAGAATCTGAGAAGGCTGCAGGGACTGAAACTCAAGGAACTAGTTTCCTGGGCTCAGAAGCTGTTTCATACAGCGCCCAAGATTCACAGATGAGGAGGGAAGGAAGGGCCATAATCCTGAAGACCTGAGAGCCTGTGAGCAGCACTGGGGCAACTTAGGCCGTCAGCAGTACGGAGAGGGTGGGACATCCTGGGTGGGGCCTTCTCTTTGGTCACTCAGGCCTGTGGTGCCTCTTCTTTTCCTCTGATTAGAAGAGCCATTCTGGCCCTGATTTGCCCCACCTCTTTCAGTGAAGGCAGTTAGAACATTGTTTATCTTCTGGAACCATGAGAATAGCTGGGCTGGGCCCTGCTGTACTTTGGGGACCCCAGACAAGGTGACAACAAATGGAGAATGGGAAGGGCTTTGGGCAGACTGTGTGAAGGAAGAGAGGAAAGAGAGGGAGCCATTATCTTCCAAGAATCTTCTCTGAGCCAGACACCATATCTCACAACCACTTATCCTCCAAGTGTCCCTATAGCATGGATGTCATTGTGTCATATTATAGATAAGAAAACAAATGAAGTGACCTGCCCACATGGTAAGAAGGGGAGACAGACTGGAGGAGATTAGGCCATGAGGATGAAAGTCAGGTCTCTGTTATATGTGGAGAGAGAGACTGGAGTCCTGGATCTCAGCATCTCATTACCATTTGTGCCTCCCCAGCCAAGGGCTCACAGGTCATCACTGAGTAGGGCCTCTGAGTCCGCTTTCCACTACTCTAACCAAAAGAGATTTTTTTGTTCCCGAACAAGGCTTTCTAGTGATGTCGCTAGCTAAGAACCCCTGGTAAAGGTGATGGGAATAAAGATACTTGTAAATAATCACCTTGGCCTCTGAATTGGAGAACTCAGGCCTCTACCCTGAATAGATCTTGTCCAGCTGTTGCCTGGGTCAGAACTCAAGACATCCACGTTAGAGTTTATTTTGTTTACAGAAAAAGTGGAGTGAAGTGACAGCAGGTGCTTTAACTCAAGTGATATCCAACCAAAGGGGCTGCCACTCATAAATACCATGGTATGAGTGCTACCCCTCAAGTTGTTCAGTGCACAACCTGTGCGGCTATATGTGATGACCCTGGACATGACTACTGAACAAGGATTGGGGGGCGGAAATCCCCTCAAGAAGCACAGAGGCAATTTCTTAGCTCAACAGATGCTCCACACCCTGCAAAGACCTAGGATCAATCAGGATGAACAGAATTGAACATAAATACTTGCTCTCTGGTGTATCACAACTGATAGTAGGACTATGTGTGTGTGCTCAGTCGTGTCTGACTCTTTGCCATCCCATGGATTATAGTCTGCTAGGCTCCCCTGTCCAGAGAATGCTCCAGGAAAGAACACTGGAGCAGGGTGCCATTTCCCTCTCCAGGAGAAGGACTATAACAGCATATTTATCAGTTCCAATTAGCTTTAAAAACAAACATGATTAAAGTTATAGTTATTTATACTGTCAAGTCTTTTACATTTTAAAGGTTGATCTTGGATGCAACTTTAATATCCTACTTCTTAAATTCAATTAGTTGCCTGTTAAAATCTGCCTGTGGACTTCTTGGTTATGTCAAGATGTAATTTGTATCTTGACTTATAACCCTGTATTTTTACTTGCTTTGAAAGCATTTCCCCCAATCCCCAGGGATAAGGTTTCACTGGAATTCAAACATCACCCCACTGGGGGAAGAGACAGTGTCGGATTATAGATCAGAATCTCAAATCCACAAAGTGAAAAATGTCAATAAAACAGAAAAGAGTCTGATTAAAATTTAAGTTCATGCCCTTCTAACCATGGAGTTTAGAGAAATCCAGGCAATGCCAGTGATTGCTGGGAAATTGAATGTGAGATCTGATTTCTTAAACTTAGCTGCCCATTAGAATCATTGTGATAGTGAATTTTTAGATTAAAAAAAAAATTACCAACACCACCAGAGTCCCTCTCCAGACCAAGTGAATCAGAATGGCTCAGGGTGGGGCCCACGTATGGCACTTTTTAAAAGCAGTCCAGCATTTCCCTGGTGGTACAATAGATAAGAATCCAGCTGCCAGTGCAGGGGATGTGGGTTCGATCCCAGGTCTGGGAAGATTCCACATGCCACAGGGCAACTAAGCTGGTGTGCCACAACTCCTAAACCCATGACTACTGAGGCCTGTGTGCTTAAAGCCCATGCTCTACAACAAGAGAAGCCACTGCAATGAGAAGCCCGAGTACTCCAGAGTAGCCCCCACTTGCCACAACTTGAGGAAGTCCATGCACAGCAACAAAGACCCAGTGTAACCAAAAATGAATAAATAAATAAAAATAATAAAGTTTCCCAGGTGATTCTAAGGAGCTGCCAGGATTGAAACGTCAGGATCAGAAATCTAATTCCTACAAGAAATACTGTGTTAACAATGGAAGTGAGGAGAGTGCTTCTGCTTTTTAAGTCGATAGGAATAGGATAGTCTTGCTTTTTTTTTTTGGCCACATCTCACGGCCTGTGGGACCTTAGTTCCCCCACCAAGTATCAAACCTGCACCTCCCGCACTGGAAGCGAAGAGTCTTATCCACTGGACTGCCAGGGAACTCTCCAGTTCAGTGCTTAACTGCCAAAGGACCTTTAGAAGCAGTAGTGCTCAGCTGCTAGTCGTGTCTGACTCTTCGTGGTCTCATGGACTGTAGCCCTCCCGGCTCTTCTGTCCATGGGATTTACCAGATAAGAATACTGGAGCGGGTGCCATCTCCAGTATGGCAGTAAGTAAGTAAGTGAAGTCGCTCAGTCATGTCCGACCCTTTGTGACCCCGTGGACTGTAGCCTACCAGGTTTCTCCGTCCATGGAATTCTCCAGGCAAGAATACTGGAGTGCGTTACCATTTCCTTCTCCAGGGGATCTTCCCGATCCAGGGATCAAACCGGGGTCTCCTGCATTGGAGGCAGACGCTTTAACTTCTAAGCCACCAGGGAAGATAAAAGGCTGGCTAGTATGGCAATAGTGGTTGCCATCTTCTATTCCAGGGGATCTTCCCAACCAAGGATTGAACCTTCGTCTCTTGTGTCTCCTGCGTTAGCAGGCAGATTTTTTTTTACCACTGTGCCACCTGGGAAGCCTTGCTAAAGAATCTGAGTATTCATTAAGCATTTATTTTGCTGTAAAGAGTACAGATTAATAATTTATCAAGAACCTGTTTACAGAATGCTGACTAAACAAGATGACACAGATCTATAAGGCCTTTTAACAACCTGTAGTTCCTGGTTCTAGAGCCACATGACAGGTGGGTGATCTATGGATGCTGGACACCATCTGCAGTCCTTTTGGAAGCGCCAAGTCTCGAGTTAAATTGAACAGGAGTGACTTGGGACCCCAGGGGTATCGTGGTGGGCACCGAGATGCCAGATTTTGCACGTGGATGACTCTTACTACTCACTCTTTAGAGATGACAAAGCTTTTCGTAATCAGTGGCATGAGAGACAGAAAAGGGAACCTGTAAGATGTACATGGATGATCTTAATCCTCACAGCAGTGTTTCTCAGCTCTGCCTGCACACTGGAGTCACCTGGGAGTTTAAAAAACTCCAGTGCCAAGGCCACAGGACTATTCTAATCAGAGTCTGTACGAGTGGGACCGAGGCACTAGGTCTTAAAGCACAGAACCACCATCATTGACACTGTTTACAAATGAGGTAGCGAGGGCTCGTCTGTCTCTAGTTGAACCAATGTGATACTACAGCCACTCTTAATTCTGGTTCCCCTGAAATTTAGCTTCTAGCTTTTTAAGACCAACAACTGGTTGTTATGTTCAAGAGAAGATTTCTTATTCATCTGGATGTGTTAAGCAGTGAAGACCTCAATTCTTTTTTTTTAAATCACAAATTCATTTCTTGGATATTAGCACACAAATGTTTTTGATACAAAAAGTGTTAGAAATTGTTAGTCGCTCAGTCATGTGACCCTTTGTGACCCTATGGACTCTAGGCCGCCAGGCTCCTCTGTCCAAAAAATTCTCCAAGCAAGAATACTGGAGTAGGTAGTCATTTTCTTCTCTAGGGGATTTTCTTGACCCAGGGGATAAACCTGGGTCTCCTGCATTGCAGGCATGTTCTGTACCGTCTTTACCACCAGGAAATTATATCCCGGAAAAAGAACTAGTAATACGCTATTAAAATAATGCTTATCAATATAACTCAAACTAAAAGGCCAATTGATTAGGTAATTACTGAATAGATCTAATTCAATTGTTAATTGAAATAATAAAAGTGTTTCCTCAACTGGTCATTGTAATCATCTTTTAACCCAGTTGGTTAGTTAAGTCGCTCAGTGTGTCTGACTCTTTGCGACCCCATGGACTGTATGTAGCCTGCCAGGCTTCTCAGTCCATGGAACTTTCCAGGCAAGGATACTGGAGTGGGTTGCCATTTCCTTCTCCAGGGGATCTTCCTGACCCAGGGATCGAATCCAGGTCTCCCATACTGCAGGCAGATTCTTTACCGTCTGAGCCAATTGGTTGGGATATGCATTAATTACAGAGTGTTTTGCACTCTTATCCGCCGCCCTCACCACATGCACATAACAGAAGAGTTTTGAAGACCCCAGTTCTTGATTGGACTCACTCAGCGGAGTTAGGCAAACTGCTTAACCTCTAGGGGCTGCACTTTCAAATGGACATGATTACCAGGCTCAGAGCTGCCTGGGAAGAAACTGCGGGAAGGAACGCCCATTGGAAATATACATGATTAAAGAAAAGGTGTCTTTAGAGCAGATTAGCTAAGGTCCATTGTCACCTACTTCTAATTTCAGAGGTGCCAGGACGCGAGCCTTGCTGTGTGACTTCTGATACCAGTATTCCATTTTTGTTTCAAGTATCAGGTTGGAAAAGGAGTTGCTAAGAATGGACAGAGGTGTCAGAAGATACTAAAAGAGAGCAAGGGGGCTCTGATCCTGGTGGCGGCCCCCATCCCAGAAGCCCTGCTGGGCCCTGAGTCTGTTCCTCGCTGACCCAGGCTGGGCTGGCTGACAGAGCTGAGCTCCATAGCACTTCACCCAAGACAGGCGCCCTGCTGCTCTCTACTGCACACCCAGACCCAGGAGGGGGGACGTGTCTGCACACCTGGCAAGATGTCTACCAGACAGACAGAGTCACTTCTACTGCCAACTGAGGAATCTGTGTGCTGTAAAGCACACTAGGTCTTTCCACGTTTTCATCAGCGGTGGTCTCTCCCAGGACAGAGGTAGTGCTCTGCCTTCCCTGTGGAGGTGGGAGACAGAGGGGTGTGTCTACAGCTCTGGGGTCACTATGGCTCAGTGGAAGCACTGTCCCCTTGGTAGAAAGGCCAGGACCTTCCTAGGAGAACCAACCTTCTCTGGCCACAGAGGCCTATAGTGTTCTCAGTCACGGCCCGCACATGTGGGCAGAGGCTGATCCCAAAGGGGAAGAGAGTGAATAGTATACACCCTAGAGCCTGTTTGTGGTCATGTATGGATGTGAGAGTTGGACTGTGAAGAAGGCTGAGCGCTGATGAATTGATGCTTTTGAACTGTGGTGTTGGAGAAGACTCTTGAGAGTCCCTTGGACTGCAAGGAGATCCAACCAGTCCATTCTGAAGGAGAATGGACTCTGAAGGAGATCAGCCCTGGGATTTCTTTGGAAGGAATGATGCTAAAGCTGAAACTCCAGTACTTTGGCCACCTCATGTGAAGAGTTGACTCATTGGAAAAGACTCTGATGTTGGGAGGGATTGGGGGCAGGAAGAGAAGGGGACGACAGAGGATGAGATGGCTGGATAGCATCACTGACTCGATGGACATGAGTCTGAGTGAACTCTGGGAGTTGGTGATGGACAGGGAGGCCTGGCGTGCTGCGATTCATGGGGTCGCGAAGAGTCGGACACGACTGAGCGACTGATCTGATATATATATATATATATATATATATATATATATATACACACATTTCCTGTGTAAGTGCCAAGTATATAGCAGGTTTATATTAAGAGTGCATATATATTAAGAGCATATAACTCATTCACAGTCATTTCCCTACATGTGAGCCTTCAAGTTGCAAACTTCAAAGATGCAAACGTACATGTGGTTCCAGCAAGGAACCAGAACCCGTGCCCTCAGCATCAGGCATGAGTGACATGGCAGCTTGCCCTCCATCTCCTGTTGCTGACGACCCTTCATCTCTACCATCTCCCACCTCCTCTCCCTCCTCCAGTCAGTAACTCTTCTTGCCTGTTCACTCGATGCCAGCGCCTGTATGCCAGTGTTAGACTTCTCAAGGTACTTCTCAAGGTACTGTCCTGTATGATTAAAAATGTTTTCTTTGTTTTTGTGTTTGTTTTGTATGTATTATTTGTGTGAAAAGTATTATAAACCTATTACAGTACAGCACTCTATAGCCAATTGTATTAGTTGGGTACCTAGGCTAATTTTGTTGGACTTAAAACAAACTGGACTTATGAATGTGGTCTTTGTACAGAACTCATTTACATGGAGGGGACTTGCTGTATTATTTTGCATATATATTGGTATCTATATTAATGTACCTTTGTGTAGGATGTAAAGGCATTTTGCATGTGTCTTAGGACTGAAGCCCTTTAACGGAAGGCCTTGGGTCTCGGAGTTCTAACTCCAGACACAAGTTGGGGTAAGGACGTGGAGGCAGTGCAGAGAGCTAACCCAAGAATCTGAGCTTGGAGGGAACCGGGCATTTCTTCCCTCAAGGGTGGTGATGTTGATGAGCTGAAATGTCTTCACAGCCACAGGCCTCCAGGTGCTCCGGGAGTGACACATAGATTCTACCATCTCATTTTGGCAGCCACCTCCAGTCAGAGGATCCCCCAGGCTCCTCACTTACCTCACAAGCTCCTTGGACAAACAGAGGCCCCAGCATGATGGGTGCTCAAGGGTGGGGCTCTGCTGGGTCATAGCTGACCTGCAGCCATGAATCCTGGAGCTGGGAGTGATGAGTTCTATCTGTGTTATCTCATTTAAGGCAAGAAAGGTACTCAAACCCTACCCAGGCCTAAGCATAGAGGGGACTCTAGGGGCTTTCCCAAAGGGGTCCACTCTGGATGATGCAAGACAGCCTACCCTCGGACTTTCCCTCCCAGGGACTTCGGGGCATGACTGGCTCTCTTCAATAACTCCCTAGCTCAACATTCTTTTGAAGTCTCCAGCTTGATCTTCAAAATTCAAGCACCTTTTGGATTTTGCTCATAAAACAATCATTGGCTTGACAAAAAAAAAGAACTACTTCTCAATTTAATGACTTTTTTCTCCTAAACCATCATGCAGAACAGACCCTCTAGAAAGACATGCCATGTTTATCCTGTGGCTGCTACCCCAACACATCACTATGTACTCTTCTACGCCAGTGTGACAAGAAGCCTGCACCTCAGGTGACCTTGGACGCCTCCTCCCGACCCTTCTGTCTGCACCCCCATGGCCGCCGAGGGTCTTACCTACGTCTCAGTGCTTGCCAGTGTGGCCGGGGGGCACAAGCATATGACGTGTCCCTCCGTCTCCTGGCAGGTCCCAGCGCTACAGGGCTTTTCGGCACAGGAACTGGTAGAGGCTGCAACCCGCAGGGAGAGGCTGGGCATCAAGAATGTTGCTGCCTGGGGTACAGCGCAGCCTCCAAGACCTCCAGGGTGGGGCCTCAGGCCACAGAAACCCACAAGGCTGGTTTTGGGTCAACATGATTTCTGGGGACTCTCTCCCTCCTGAGCCCCTGCTTCTGGTGGGGCTGAATTCTCTGATTGGACTCTCAGTACACAGGGGGATGCAAGGGGCCCCAGAAAATAAAGGAAAACCAGAAGCTTCTGGGTTTGTGTCAAGGCAAGACCATCACTACAGTACAGAGGAGGGTTTACTTGCACAGGGTCGGGGTGAGGAGCCAGGGTCCAAAGGCAGGACACAGCTGGAGTGATGCTTCATATTAACTTGAACTGTGCAGGTTTTAACCCTGCACAAAGTAAGTATTGGCACATAAATGTCATCAGCAGATTCATTCTCTCTTCTCATGCTCATTCCATGAGCCAGGGGCAGGAGAAGAATTTCCAGCACTATCTAAACAGTACTTCTCGTGCCGAGTAAGATAGTTGAGTTCACATATAAATGTTTGTGTGATGGAACTCTACTGTGACTGTAACAATTGTGAACCTACAAGTGTGTACTGTGTGCAAAAGATATAGCCTTGTTCTCGACATATTTATATCTTATTTACTCTCCTCTGGTACTATTGCTGTTTTACAGATGAGGCTCAGAGAGGTTAAGATACCTGCCTAAGCCTGCACAGCTCAGAACCTTGAGTCTACACTGCTTCCTACCATGCTACAGTCTGAATCACTCCGACCCACTTAAAGGAAAATGATCCCAGCTGTACCTGTTGTGGTTGCCTCTGAATCATCTGTCCCTCCTGCGGAGGCTGGGATAGAAGCATCAGTCGGGGAGGTGGCTGTGTCGGCTGTTTGGCTCTCTTCTCCTGAGTGCACAGGGCTTGAGGATTCGATTTCTAGACGCGCCTCTGCAGGGCGCTGGGTCTGCTGAGTCCACTCGGATTCTGGGATGGTGGTGCTGATGACAATATCCAGCCCCGAGGTGTGGCCAGACAGATCTCCGCTGGTGTCAGTCCTGTCTCCAGAAGCCAGGGGAGTGGCAGAAGGTGAGCCTGATGCCTCTACGCTCACGTCAAAGGCAGTGGTTGACTCTCCACTCACTTCCGGGGTGGCCAAGCCCTCCGTGGGGCCTTCTGGAAAGGCTGAGGGGCTGCCACTCACTCCCAGGCCTGAGGTTCCCTCCAGATCAGCTTCATGGAAGGTGGAGGTGGTTTCACTCAGGTTAGGGGACCCGGAAGCTCCTCCGCTTGCCTCGGGGGCAGCAGATGCTCCCACCTCAGCCTCGGGATAGGCTGACGTCTCACCGCTGGATTCTGGGACTGATGACACTTCTACCCCCGATCCAGGGAACCTTGGCACATCCCCAGATGCAGAGGCTTCACCACTGGATTCAAAAAGCTGGGGGGTGTATGTTACGGGGGGTCTCTGGCCCAGTTCCTGGGAAACGGTTGGTTCAGTAACTCCCTCCACCAACTCAGATGTGATTAACGTAACTTCTGGAAGTCCGGAGGCCTCCCCACTGGTGCTCGTGGCTGCAGAGGATTCCCCACTTACATCAGTGGTGCCAGAAAAGTCCCCACTAAAATATGGAGTACTTGCGGGCTCCCCACTGGGCTCCACTAGTCCAGACTGAAGCCCACTTTGGTCCAAAGATCCCAAATGGTCTCCAGACATGTCTGGTGCTCCAGAAGGCGCACCGCTAAGTTCCAGAATGCCTGAAGGCCCTTCTCCTGCTTCTTGAGCAGTTGGAGCCTGGGTTACAGATTCCACCAAAGTCCTGTCTACAAAAGAGACAGTGGGGAAACCAGACGGAAGTCCACTGCTGTCATATGCTCCGGAGGGCAGGCTGCTCCCACTTTCAGCTCCGGAGGCTTCTCCACTGACCTCAGTTACTCCGCTTGGCAGGCCACTGAATTCTGGAGGCTGGGACGTAAACCCACTGGAGTCAATTGCTCCAGAAGACAGTCCACTGACATCCGCTAGCCCAGATGTGCCTGAGACACCCACCTCTCCTGAAGGGAGGCCACTGAGTTCCACAGATCCTAAGCCTTCTTCTTCTTTAAATGTCGTTGGGGTCACTTCAACCAAACTGGTGTCCACGAACGTAATGCCAGAAGATTCACCACTGCCACTCACAGCACTGGAAACCAGGTCAGGGATCCCGGATGTTGTCCCACTGAACTCTGGCAAGCCCGATGGTTGCCCACTGAGATCAGGGATCCCGGGTGCTTCTCCGCTCAGGTCGGTTATGCCGAATGGTGGACCAAGGCCAGAAAGAATTCCAGAAGCTTCTCCACTGATTTCTGGTTGTCCAGAGGCCAGTCCGCTAAGCTCAGTCACGCCAGATATTTCTCCATAAAACCCTGATGGCTGCCCACTGACCTCAAGAAGCCCGGAAGTTTCCCCACTAATGTCAGGAAACCCTGAGGGCTGTCCACTGACACCAAAGAGTCCAGAGGTTTCCCCACTGATGTCAGGAGACCCAGATGCTTGGCCACTGAGTTCAGCTCCTGAAGAGAGTCCGCTTGCTCCTCCACTAATGTCCAACTCACTGAAGGGCAGCCCAGATGTTTCTCCAGCACCGCTGATGTCAATGGTTCCCCTTCCTTCTAGTTCACCTGCTGTGGTGGCTGTGACGACTTCCACCAATGTAGTATCCACTAGGGAGACAGTTGGGAACCCAGATGGAAGTCCACTGAAATCAGGAAGGCCAGAGGATGGGCCACTTTCAAGGTCCACCCCAGAATACTCACCACTAAATCCAGAAGGAAGACCACTTGCTTCTGGAGCTTGCCCACTTCCTAGAGTTACAGAAGGTATTCTGCCAAGGTCCAAGGCTCCAGAAGCTGACCCAGTCAAGTCTTCTTTTCCAGAAGTCAACCCACTAAGATCCCCAGCTCCAGAAGCAGAGATCTCCAGACCTTCCCTTCCAGAAGGAAGTCCACTAAGGTCCCCTACTCCAGAAGCAGAAGTCTCTAGATGATCCTCTCCTCCAGAAGGAAGTCTACTGAGGTCCTCTACTCCAGAGGCAGAGATCTCTAGATGACCTTCTCCAGAAGGAAGAACACTGAGGTCCTCTACTCCAGAGGCAGAGACTTCTGGACCTTCTCCAGAAGGAAGTCTACTGATGTCCTCTACTCCAGAGGCAGAGATCTCTAGATGATCTTCTCCAGAAGGAAGAACACCGAGGTCCTCTACTCCAGAGGCAGAGATCTCTAGATGATCTTCTCCAGAAGGAAGAACACTGAGGTCCTCTACTCCAGAGGCAGAGACTTCTGGACCTTCTCCAGAAGGAAGTCTACTGATGTCCTCTACTCCAGAGGCAGAGATCTCTAGATGACCTTCACCAGAAGGAAGAACACTGAGGTCCTCTACTCCAGAGGTAGAGATCTCTAGATGACCTTCTCCAGAAGGAAGAACACTGAGGTCCTCTACTCCAGAGGCAGAGACTTCTGGACCTTCTCCAGAAGGAAGTATACTGATGTCCTCTACTCCAGACACAGAGATTTCTGGACCTTCTCCAGAAGGAAGTCTACTGAGGTCCTCTACTCCAGAAGCAGAGACTTCTGGACCTTCTCCAGAAGGAAGTCTGCTGAGATCCTCTACTCCAGAAACAGAGACTTCTGGACCTTCTCCAGAAGGAAGTCCACTAAGGTCCTCTACCCCAGAAGCAGAGACTTCTGGACCTTCTCCAGAAGGAAGTCTACTGAGGTCCTCTACTCCAGAAGCAGAGACTTCTGGACCTTCTCCAGAAGGAAGTCCAATAAGGTCCTCTACTCCAGAAGCAGAGACTTCTGGACCTTCTCCAGAAGGAATTCCACTGAGGTCTTCTACTCCAGAGGCAGAGATCTCTAGATGACCTTCCTCTCCAGAAGGAAGTCCACTGATGTCCTCTACTCCAGAGGCAGAGATTTCTGGACCTTCTCCAGAAGGAATTCTACTTAGGTCCTCTACTCCAGAGGCAGAGATCTCTAGATGAACCTCTCCTCCAGAAGGAAGTCCACTGATGTCCTCTACTCCAGAGGCAGAGATCTCTAGATGAACCTCTCCTCCAGAAGGAAGTCCACTGATATCCTCTACTCCAGAAACTTCTGGGCCCTCACCCCCAGAGGGCAACCTGTCAACTTTAGGAGCACTGGTCCATGTAATTCTCTCTTCTTCCCCTGAAGGCAGTCCACTTTCCACAGGCAGGCCTGAGCCCACTGTAGAGGTGAGCCCACTGGAGTCAAGGTCTTCAGAGGGCAGTCCACTTGCACTTTCCCCTGAGGGCTGCCCACTGAAGTCTAGGTGTCCTGAAATTTCTCCACTGCCTGTGAAGTCACCACTGATTTCGGGCACCCCAGACACCTCCCCAGAGCTTGGCAGCTCAGTCCTGCTGGGCACTGGGGCTGAAAGTGTGGATGGCTCCTCTGAGGGGAATGGCTCCTCTGAAGGGAATGGCTTCTCTGAGGGGAAAGGCTCCTCTGAGGGGATTGGTTTCTCTGAGGGGAATGGTTCCTCTGGGGGGAATGGCTTCTCTGAGGGGAATGGCTCCTCTGAGGGGAATGGCTCCTCTGAGGGGATTGGCTTCTCTGAGGGGAACAGTTCCTCTGGGGGGAATGGTTTTTCTGAGGGGAACGGTTCCTCTGAGGGGAACGGCTTTTCTGAGGGGAATGGCTTCTCTGAGGGGAACAGTTCCTCTGGGGGGAATGGTTTCTCTGAGGGGAATGGTTCCTCTGGGGGGAATGGTTCCTCTGAAGGGAACGGCTTCTCTGAGGCTGAGGGCACTTCCGTTGCAGAAGGGCCTTCTGTGTGCTCCTCTGTTGCTTCTCCAGTGGGAGGCCATGTAGGAGGGATCCCTGGAGGAAAGGAAGAGGGAAGGCGAGGTGTGAATTTAGTAACTCTGCCCCATTTTAAGCTCATGCAGAGAAGCTGAACTCCATCCCTTCCACCGTAAGACTTTTTCCTCAAGAGCTCAGAGATCTGTCTAGATATTTTGTAATGGACCCTCGCACAGACACTTGGGAGAATGGGGACCAGGAAACTCCCCACCACCCTCAGGCTCTGCTTTGTGAGACTCTAGGGGGCACCACCCACACAAGTCACAGTATGTGAGAGCCTGGCTGCCGCTGAAGGCAATCAAGGTCACCTTCTTTCAAGTGCTTCTACATTATCACCTCATTTATCTAGAACTATGATTTTTAAAGTGTGGTCTTTGGACCATCAGCACTGCATCAGCTGGGAGATGGACAGAAAAGCAGATTCTCAGGTCCCTCCCCAGCTCCACTGAATTGGGAATTCTGGGGCAGGACATAGCACAATGTATTTTAACATTTATGCCCCCATGTTTGGGGCAGGACATGGCATAATGATTTTAATATTCTGACCATGCTGATAATCTCTGTAAGTGAGAATTGTGCACCAGAACTCATCCCTCTGAGGCCAAGAGGGATGTTTGCAAAAATACATCAACTTTTTCCATTCTGAGAGCCCTAATAGGGCTAATAGAGAGGATTTGGAAAAGAGAGAGAGAGAGAAAAGGAAACCCCATAACTCTAAATAATTATGGTTATATTATTTCCTTTATGTCCTGTTTCCTTTGGCATTGAAAAATAACTAGCTGGGATTGTACCTTGCATGTATTTTTGGGCTAATTTCCCAGGCAGAGAACCTGAGCACAGAGGGTGCTGGGTCCCAGTGGTCAGGCTCACAGCCTACTCTCACTGGAGAATGCTGGATAAGGGTGGGGAGCTCAGGAACTGTGGTGGAATGCATGCAAGAGGATTTTAGGTGGATATTTATCTATCTATTTAAACACATATACACATGCGAGCATGCATGCTGTCACTTCAATCGTGTCCGACTCTTTGTGACCTCATAGACTGTAGCCCGCCAGACTCCCCTGTCCATGGGATTCTCCAGGCATGGATACTAGAGTGGGTTGCCATGCCTTCCTCCAGGGGATCTTTCCCAACCCAGGACTCAAACCCAGGTCTCCCGCATTGCAGGCAGTTTCTTTACCACTGAGCCACTGGGGAATTTCCCCACACGCATACACATACACATAAATATATACACACACCACAAATCAGAAAATAGCCACTTACAGACATTACATTTTTGGTTTCTTGTCAAAAGCAAGTCAATTTAAAGAAAAAGGTCCAGAGTTAACAGCAGTAGAGATTGTTCCCCATATGGCTCAAATCAGTGAGGTGGTAGGGAACTGACGAAATATTGGGAAATATTTCTGTGGGGCCACTGGAGTCCCCTCCCGTGAATAACTTCTGTTACTGGCTGCCCGAGTCCTGTGCCAAGCCACACACTCATACCCAAGAGGACTCAGTTCTTCCTGTCCTGGTGAAGGGCGAGGAATGGGCCTGGAGCAGGTGTGACTGCTGGGTGAGGTCTCTGAATGAAAATTCTACTTACTCCACTGATGTGACTTTACCTTCTGGGTTTGCATTTCCAGCACCCAGAGGAGCACTTAGTGTGGCCGGATTGCTTGGGGACTGTGCACTGACTGAGTGACTGGATGAATTAGTGGGAAGCTTTGATATATTCCTGTCTTCAAATGCATGTGACCCTGGGCAAACTGACTCTGCCAGGTATACACAGGTTACTGTGCATCACTATAAATCAGCCTTACCCAAAGTGGGCTATGTTAAAAATGTTCCATGGAAAAAAAAAAAAAGACCCTGTGGTCACATTCATTTGGGACCCACTGAATACACTGCCCTCTCTGCTTTACAGAGCATATTAGCACATCCAAGGCTCTGAGAAGCTCTGCAATGGTGGGGGTTGTGGTTGGGTGCTATTAATGTTTCTGTAAGTCAGGATTTCCTAAACCTGATGCCTACTAAATGCTTTTTCCAATAGGGTTTGGAGTCCGTGGATTTCATCCCAGCAAGTCCCATGTGATTTAATCATGACAGCTGTTGCTCAGGAAGTTCTGACTGGGGACACCTGGCCCAAAAAAAGGACTCAGATGGAGAAACA
This sequence comes from Bos indicus, assembly GCF_029378745.1. Classification (NCBI taxonomy): domain Eukaryota; kingdom Metazoa; phylum Chordata; class Mammalia; order Artiodactyla; family Bovidae; genus Bos; species Bos indicus. The sequence continues at coordinate 20,704,908 of NC_091780.1, read as the reverse complement.
AGACAAGACAGGTCTATACATCAGTGTCTCTTTTGCTGTCTCATATACAGGGTTATTGTTACCATCTTTCTAAATTCCATATATATGCGTTAGTATACTGTAATGGTGTTTTTCTTATAGAACAGTCTTTTGGACTCTGGGAGAGGGAAAGGGCGGGATGATTTGGGAGAATGGCATTGAAACATGTATAATACCATATATGAAACGACTCGCCAGTCCAGGTTCGATGCATGATACTGGATGCTTGGGGCTGGTGCACTGGGATGACCCAGAGGGATGGTATGGGGAGGGAGGAGGGAGGAGGGTTCAGGATGGGGAACACGTGTATACCTGTGGCAGATTCATGTTGATATATGGCAAAACCAATACAATATTGTAAAGTTAAAAAATAAAATAAAATAAAAAAAATAAAAAGCAAGAGAAGACAGGTCACAGTGGGACTGCCAACAGCTACCCCCTCCCAGGTCCTTTTCCCTCTGTTGCAGTCCTTCCCACAAGAGTTTTAAGAGGTTAGGGAGTAGAGGTGTGAATGCAGGAGCACAGAGTAAGTGAGAGTCCTCCAGTTGATACAGTGCTGGGCATTTGGGGCGTGTAGCTGGAAGATAAGTGAGTGTAGAGAGAGTGAAAGAGAGAGAGAGAAGAGGTGTGTTTTATGAACAAAGCTGCCCTTTTTCTCCCTTAGGATTGGTCCTGGATGCCTGCTGAGGTGGCTGAAGTTACCCATGGCAGCACACTTAAATAAAATCAGGGCTGGGGGTCAGGGCTGGGGAAACAGATCACGGGTCCCAGGGAGAGAACACTTCCTCCTCCCCCCTTCCAGGCCACACCCTGGCCCAGGGAGGCAGCAGGACATGCAGGAGAGCCCGGACGGACCTGGTAGTGGCAAAGTGCCCGCTGGGGTGTAGGCAAGTTCCCATTCCGTCTTGTTTTCTGGCTCAACGGTGAAGCCTGGGATTGCAGTCGTCTCCTCCCCGATGGGGACAGCAGCCACGCCAGGCCCCACTTGTGTCACCATCCACTCCTCCACGTCAGGGCCTGCTGTGGGTGCACTACCCTCCTCTTCTTCTGGAGAGGGCGCCGCTGAAACACCTAAAGAGGACATGTGTGGTGAGGGCTGGGGGCTCCTTACCAGTGACCCACCCCAGGCTGGCCCTTCTTCAGGGGACCCAGGGGCCCATGAGGTGGGCCAGGCTTGTGCACAAATCTTGCTAGTCCTTGGACTTCCAACCCCTACCCAGTCCAGTGAAATGACGTTTGTCCTTAATTAATAAGAGGTGTTTGCTTCAACTATATCAATATGCACATACCATCAGCACTTTATTTCAGTGGTCTGGGGCACCTCTTTTGCAGAATCTATTATACATGCCAGGCATTGTTTAAAGGTGTGATGCATCAATGCATAAAATCATCTTAGGGGACTTCCCTGGTGATCCAGTGGCTGAGACTCAGTGCTTCCAATGCAGGAGCCTGGGTTCAATTCCAGGTCAGGAAACCAGATCCCATACACTGCAACTAAGAGTTTGTGTGGAGCAACTAAAGATCTCTCCTGTCACAACTAAAGATCCTGCGTGCCGTAACTAAGACCCAGCACAGCCAAATAAATAAACAAATATTTTAAAATAAGATAAAATCATTTTATCCCACAACAGCCATGTGAGAGAGATACATTATCTCACTTACAGACAGGGAAACTAAGGTTAAGTGACTTTCCCAGTGTCAGTGGCTTCTAAGTGACAAATCTAGTCCATGGGCCCAAGTATCTGGTGCCAGGGGCTTCCCAGGTGGTTGTAGTGGTAAAGAATCCACCTGCGAATGCAGGAGATGCAAGACATGTGGGCTTGATCCCTGGGTCAGAAGATCCCCTGAAGGAGGAAATGGTAACCTGCTCCAGTATTCTTGCCTGCAGAATTCCATAGACAGAGGAGCCTGACAGGCTACAGTCCATGGGGTCGCAAAAGAGTCGGACATGACTGAGTGACTGAGCAAACAGCATGATCTGATGTCAGACTCTCCGCTCTTAAGTACTGCAATGATGCTGCCTTTCTTGGGGACAGAAATGATGTTCCAAATGATGTTGTTCCTGGATCAAAATCAGGAGAGTGCTATTTAACATGCATGAAGCCATCCTGGCACTGGATGGTGAAGGCAGGATTCATTGACTGGGAGTAACTGTTCTGGTTTTGTGCACTTGATTGGGAAGGAAGCCAGGTTTCTCAGCAGATATATAAAAGGCTGAGTCTACAGAGGGTCGGGCATGGACGGTAGAGATGCTTGGCTGAGAATTTACTGGGGGGCTAATTGGCTTGACTTCTGATGTCCAGAGCAAGGAGAGGGGTGCTGGGGCAAGGGCCTCATCAAATCCTCTGGGAAGGGATTGGCTTTCTTGACTGACAGAGTGAGACTGAACTTTCTTCGAATTAGGTTTTAAAAGGTGACCCTGGGGCTTCCCAGGTGGGGCTAATGGTAAAGAACCCAGTCCGCTGATGCAGGAGACATAAGAGATATGGGTTTGATTCTTGGGTCAGGAAGATCCTCTGGAGGAGGGCATGGCAACCCACTCCAGTATTGTTGCCTGGAGAATCCCATAGACAGGATCTTGGTGGGCTATGGTCCCTAGGGTCGCAAAAAGTCGGACACGACTGAAGTGACTTAGGACTGAAAGTCTTGGAAACTTTGGGACGTTCAACGTTTGTTTGTTTTTTTAGAGATCCCCCCTCTTTTTTTGATTTAGACCATTTATAAAGTCTCTATTGAATTTATTACAATATTGTTTCTGTTCTATGTTTTGTTTTTTTGGCCACAAGGAATGTGGGATCCTAGCTCCCTGACCAGGGATTGAACCCATGCTCCCTGCATTGGAAGGCTAAGTCTTATCTACTGGACTAGCAGGGAAGTCCCTTGGGGGTTTTTCTAAAAAATTAACTTTATTTTGAAATAATTACATATTCACAGGAAATTATAAATATACTGAGTTTTGATGTATATGTAAAATATGGCACAAGCCAGTACTACAGTCTACATTCTGGGCAGTGTATCTGGACCCATGGACCCTGTAAGAACTCATCTAATCAGAGCCCAGCCAGTCCTTGGCCATGCCCTGGCCATGCCCTGGCCATGCCCACTGAGTCGACGACATCCCTCTCAGAACTCCAATAACATGGCATAGAGTCCTCAGCATGGGTCAGTTAGAAATGTGAATTTTTGGTGCTCAGTGAATAATAATTTGACTAAACTCATCACAGAAATATTTAGAAGCAGATGAAAGTTTGACCAGGCTGTACTATTCAAAACTGTATATATACTTATATACACACATACACACAACATATATGTGTGTTATTTATTTGCAAAGCTAACATTTATTGAGCATTTACTATTTCCCAGGTACTATGCTAAGTGTTCTGTATGTACTACCCCAGTTAATCCTTGCAGCAACAATTCGAGGTAGGAAATATTATATCATTATTTTATAGAGAAAGCAGAGAAACAGAGAGACTAAGTGACTCGCCCAAGGTCACACAGCTACGAAGCAGCAGAGTCATAATTAAAATTCAGATCTGCCTGATTTTGGAACCTAAGTTCTTACTTGTTTCTCTTTATGTGTCTCTGGGGGCACATTAGAAAGATGTACTTGCCACAGAGTCAAAGCCTAAGGTCATCCTGTGCAGAGGGACTGAACTTTTTCCTCTTTGCTGTGATGGATGGGCAGAGATCAGGAGGATGAGCCTGGGGGGGTCACCCCCAAGACAGAGCGGGGCTGAAGGGGAGATGAGGACACAAACCTCGGAAGCAGAAGGCGTGGTGCCGGGACAGCGGATCCAGGAGGCCCGTCTGGTTGGGGTAGAGGTAGACGGTTCTCACGCCCGGTTTGTCCCCGCCACAGGCGGGCCTTGGGGTGACGATGGGGTAGCGGAGGCTGCCGTCAGCCAGCCAGCCGGCGTAGCACTTGTCCAGACCACGGCTCCAGGCAGCATAGAGCTGGCCTGTGGTGGCCAGAGTGGCGTTTTGGGATTCACAGAACTCCTGGGCTTCCCAGAAGGTGAACTGCTCCAGGCGTGTGGCGAAGAACACCTCCCCTGGGGGTAGAGGCAGGTGGCAGGTGTGAGCCTCTGTGCCCACGGCCAGAGCAGCTGCTGCTCACCCAGGGGCAGGGCAGCTGCACTAAGACAAGTTAGTCACTCTCCATGAGAACAACTTCCCTTCTTTCTCTCTGGATTCTCCAGTCACATGTAGGCACCCCCTCTTCTGTCTAAGAGAGGCACTCCTGGGCATCCCGTGCTCCCCTAAACCTCAGCACTTAATCATGGAGCACTGAATGCTATGGACCTGTGGCCCCATCCGCGTCCTGTGAACTCAGGGAGCGGGGCCTGTGGCCACTCTTAGGGGTTGGAGTCCCAACACCCAGAACAATACTGGGGTCTGTGTCTGATCTGGGGGGAGGAATTTCACATTTATTGAATACCTGCTTATACCAGGCACTTTTCATGCACATCTCATTTAATATTCAGTGAAGTCTCTGATATAAGCATAAATCAGCTCCATTTTATAGATGAGGAAACTGAGGCCTAGAGTGGTTAAGTAACTTGCCCAGGTCCCCAAACAAGTGAGTGACAGTGTTGAAATCTCTCCAGAATGTCAGCATTTCCAAGATTGCATTCAGTGGGACAGTAATTTGGTGATTTTAATTGAAATGATAAGAAATAAGACCAAAGAAAGGGTCTATGTTTCATTAAGCTTGGATGATGCTTGGTTAAGCAGAGTTGAAGAGGTTGGTTTTTTTTTTTTTTTTTTAATGCAGGACTTCTCAGAGTCTTTGATTTGTTCATGGGCATTGAGACTCTCAATGAGGCAGAAGGTGCATATAACATTTTCTGGTACAAGTAAATTAATTCATTTATCTATAGAACTTACTGCTTTTTCAAGAAACCAATGGTTCCCTGCAATGCTGGGGAATCCACATGAATCATCTTAGAGGCAGACAAGGGGCCTGACCTGAGAGAGGGACTGGGAAGGCCTTCTTTCTTAAATAGGATCCTTTCCTGGCTGCCTGCTCAGGTGAGAACTGGACTAGGTGGATTCCCCCTCCTCTGCATCTCCGCATCAGTCCCCTCACCCTTCCTCAGCCCGAAATGTGAGAACAGGGCCTGTACCCTCGAGTCTGTCCACGTAGCAGTAGACATCGTAGGTTTCTGATGGTGGCCGCACGCCGTAGGTCCGGACCCCCGGGCTGCTGTCCTTGTCACCCACACAGGGGGTCCGCGGGCTCACAATGGGGTATCTGCAGGGGAGGTGGGAGGGGCAGGTGAGAGCTTGTTCTAGAAAACTGGGGATGCGGGGCCCCAGGGTGAGGCCGGCAGGTCTCCTGAAGGGTTCAAACCAGGAAGGAGGACTTCCCTGGTGTGCCAGTGGTTAAGAATCTGCCTGCCAGTGCAGGGGACACGGGTTCAATCCCTGGTCTGGGAAGATCCCACATGCTGTGGGGCAACTAAGCCCATGAGGCACAATTACTGAGCCCATGCACTGCAACCACTGAAGCCACACACCCTGAAGCCCATGCTATGCAATGAGAGAAGCCACCACAGTGAGAAGACTGCCACGGTAACTAGAGAGTAGCCCCCACTTGCCACAACTAGAGGAGGTCCACAAGCAGCAGTGAAGACCCAGTGCAGCCAAAAAAAACAAAAACAAAAAAACAGGAAGGAATCTCTCATGCAACATGTTCCCTGTGCAGCTGGGGATGGGGCCGCCTGGGGGCCACTGAGGGATTCCTGGCTTCAGAAGAAAGCCCATGGCATGGAAGGGTCAGGCTGGTGAGGACTGGGGGGCTTGACAAGGAGCTCTCAATATGTTTTTTGAGGAGATATGACCAAGGAGTTAATGTCTCCTGGGATCCATTCCCGCCCTCTCAGAATACGGTTTGGTTCTGGGGGAGAAATTAAGGGGTCAGCCAGGAGCCACTAATTAACAGAGCACATAGTGTGGTGGGTGCCGCAGGCTCAGGCTCCCCAAGCCTGACCTCGCACGGTGGGGTTTGGACTGGCAGGGGAGCCCAGCTCGTCTGTCACCTGACTGTCTGGTCCTGCAGCCAGCCGGCGTCACACTGCTCGTAGCCTGCTTCATAGGCGGCCTGGAGCTGCTCGGGCGAGGCGATGATGGCCCCGGTGCGCAGGCAGGCCTGCTTGGCCTCCTCAAAGGTCAGCGAGTAGCGGGAGGAGCCTGGGCGGTAGTGGAACACGACTCCTGGGTGGGGAGGAGAGGCAGAGGTGAGACAGGTCAGGATCAGGGCATGGACCAAGGGCCACAATGCCAACGTCTGTGGTACCTGGTTCTCAAGGCTTTGCAGGTGTGGAAGGTGCCCTGGCTCCTTGAGGAATGACCTCTTTTCATCCCCTCCTTCCTTTTCTATTCCCCATCTGATTCCTTGTCAAGTTGGTATCTCTGCTCGTTCAAACTGCTCCTGAAATTCACCTTCCCGAGAAAGCCTTCTAGGAACCTTCTGCCATGGGTGTCCCCAACCCTTCATTCTGGCTTCCTCACTCCAAGGCTGCTCATTTGTCCCCAGACTCTTGAAAACAAAGGCACTTGCTCTTAGTATAAAAAGAATAAGTGATCACTGCAGAGCATTTGGAAAACACAGAGAAGGACAAAGAAAAACATCAAACAAATCTATCAAACCACTGCCTTTCTTCCACTTGGCCCAAAGTCCCGGGTTCAGGGGGTAGGTGGTCCTCCTGAAAATAGCTGCAAGAGTTTGTGCTGGTGCACTGGGTATATGTCGGGGCATGAGCACAGGGCACAGCCTGTGCATGAACCTCCACTCACTCTGCCTCCCCTGTTGCATTTAACTGGACACACATTGGTTTTTGATACTTCCCTGGGTGACTGGTCAGTTTACATCCAGTTGTAGATGGATTCCTAATCTGAGTCTCCCCTACATTCTTATCCTGTCCTGTGTTAGATGCTCACCTATCCATTGGCACCTTTATGGGTGGCAGCCACGTGGAGGGAGTGAGGGTCTCTCCAGCCCTGAGCCAACCCGGGACACAGTTATTGTTGGCCTTACCCTCAAACTTCTAAGCAATTCTTCCTTCTCAACATACTGTATTTACCTGCGTGATTCAGGCTGACATCTCACTTGGTGCATCATGGGAGTGAAGGTGGATGGTGGTGGCCATCTGCCCCACCCCCAGTGGAGACACTACCAAGGTCCTGCTGGAGGCCACCCCAGTACGTCTTTCCTATTCATGGACTCGAGTTTTGGAAACAGCCAAGTTCCATGTGATGTGACATCCCAATTATTCAAATATTTATTTATTTTTTTGGCACCTGGCATGTGGGATCTTAGTTTCCTGACCAGGGATTGAAGCCACGCTTCATTCATTGGAAGTGCAGAGTCTTAACCACTGGACTGCCAGGGAAGTCCCCATCCAGACATTTATTGAGCACCTGAAACAACACCATCCCAGAACCGAGGTGGCAAACATTTTCTGGAAAAAGCCTGATAGAACACATTTCAGACTTTGTGGGCTAAATGGGTTTTGTACATCTACTTGATCCCACCCTGATAGCCCTAAACGGCCCTAAATGGCTACAGACAACATGTTACCAAATGGGTGTGACTTTGTTCCAGTCAAACTTTATTTGTGGACATTAAAATTTGAATTTTATGTAATTTTCACAATACATCACAAAATGTTATTTTCTTTGGACTTTCCCCCTCAACTACTTAAAAAGCTTTTTAATTCTCAGTTCATGGGCCACAGAAGAACTGAACATGGGCTACAGCTAGGTTTGGTCCATGGACCACAGTCTGCAGACCTCTGTTCTGGAGGGCCAGTGTTGTGAGAAGCCCTGAGGGTACCTATTGCAGCCGAGTTCAGCGGCTCTATTCTGCAGAAGTGCCTGTTGGGGCAAGGAGGGCCCATGGGCAGAAGAGCCCTGGTTTTCCTTTGCCCTTCACCTCTGCCTGTTGATACATTCTTTGGTTTTTACCTCTGACTTCATTTGAAGGAAATGCTTTGTGACAAAGAGCCGCACACCCATAAAAGAGCGTGAGCACCAGTGGTGTGGCCCATCCCCTTTGTTTCTTGTTTCACAAGTGAGGAGAGCTGAGTCTGAGGGGAGGGACACTTGTCTCACATCCCAGGTGAAGTTGAAAGTACAGAAGAACCTCCACCCAGGTGGCTCAGTGGTAAAGAATCTGCCTGCCAGTGCAGGAGACGCAGGTTCGATTCCCTAGGTTGGGAAGATCCCCCGGAGAAGGGAAATGGCAACCCACTCCAGGATCCTTGCCTGGAGAATTCCACGGACAGAGGAGCCTGGCGGGCACAGTCTGTGGGGTCGCAAGGAGTCGGACATGACAGAATGACTGAGCACTTCCTGCACTGCACACAGAAGACCCCAGACCAAGCCCTTTCCCCAGCCCTGGATGCAGCCCCTTGAGCAGCGGACACTTACCCCCTGGCAGTCGTGGCTGCCCAGGGACCTCAGCCGCACCTGGGGCTAAGGTCACCTGCACGACGAGGTCCTCGCTGGTGAAGGCCGTGGGGGCTCCCAGGCCGGGGGTGGACTCTCTGGGAAAGGCCCAGGGCCGGGTGGCCTCTTCAGTCCTGTTCTCTACTTCGGGGAATGCAGTGGCCCTTACTTCAGGGACAAACGTGAAAGGCTCCTCGGGTTCCGGGGCGGTGGGGGAGACTTCAAAGTCGGGCTTTGCCGTGAGGATCACGCTGCCTCGGGCTTCACCCTCAGTGATATTTCGGGGCAGGGGCAGCTCCACGTCAGGCCAGGTCACCGTCTGGATGGTGATGTCCTCCTCACCGCCCACCCCGAAAAAGCTTTCTGGGATGTCCACAAAGTCTTCACCTGGGGCAGGGGGCAGAGACAGGCATTAGTGCTTGGCCTGGGGCTGGCCTGATGGAGATGAATATCAGATGCTCCCCTCCTCTGCTAAGAAAAGAAAGCACCTACTGTGTGCCAGGCACCTGGCTGGGTCCATTGCTGGAGACCTCAATGGCTTGAGTATTTATTATAGGAGTTCCCTAGATTGCAAGAATATGCAGTCACCATAGCACAAGACCCTGACCAATCAGCTCACTGCTTATTAAAACCATCTTATTCCAATATCCCTTCCTGAGTAATGCCAGCCAGTTGCTTCCTTACCTATCTTGTGAGCACCTGCTGAGGCTCTGATGTTAGAACTAGCCAATGGGACAATGTAAATCAATTAGAAAGAGAAATGAAAAAATCTTCCCAAAGATGCAGGAGCTCATGAAATTGATGAAAGTGAGAGAACTGCCTGCCTCAGTCATGAACAAATAAGCCACTTAGTAATGAATAAAGAGAGCATTCATGAGGATGCTACAACTGCAAAAAGGGTGGTGGGAATATTGAAAAGTGAAGAGAAGCTTTTGGGGGTAATTCTAATTATTTTTGCACAAATAACCCTAGACAGTGTAAAATACAGGATACAAACTTTTAAAAAAGTTTTAGTCTAAATGTTCACAATAAAGTCCTTGTCAAAACCTTTTTCCCACTCTTAAGTAACACTATGGCCCTCATTTTGAAGTGAATTCAATTAAAAAGGGTAACTGCAGAGAGGAAGGTGGGAGGGAGGCTCAAGAGGGAGGGCACATGTGTATACCTATGGCTGATTGTTTGACAGAAAGCAACTCAATTCTGTAGAGCAATTATCCTTCAATTAAAAAATACTTTTAAAATTTAAAAAAGGGTGGATCACAGCGCCCTCCTGTGGCGCACAGTCTCAAGTCAGGCCCCCACATCTTCCCATTAGACAGATAAGGAAAGTGACGCTCCAGGGCCTTGACTTTGTCACAGCTGTCCAGGAGTGAGTGGCAGAGACGTGATTCAAACTTGAGAAAACAGTCTCTGAATATCATGTTTCCTCCCAGTTCTGGGCTGATGAGATAGGACTGGGTACACTGCAGGCTGCAGTGATTCTAGCTTCCCGAGGAATCCATGAAAATAGGGGGTGCCAAGACATGGGGTTCAGGTACCCAGTGGACCCTTGAAGGAGGTAAAACCCAACTCCCCATTCTAAGATTTCATCCTCTGGGTCCCCATTTCGGTGGCATGCTCCCCACCGAAATGCCTCCAGCCCAAACCCACCTGTGTAGCAGATGGCGTCATAGCGGGATGAAGGGTCAGGGTAGCCCGTCTGGTTGGCGTGCAGGTAGACGGTCCTCACTCCCAGGAGGTTGCCCCCGCAGTTAGGCCGGGCCTTGGAGATGGGGTATCGCACGCTGCGGTCAGCCAGCCAGCCGGCGCTGCACATGTCCATGCCACCCTGCCAGGCCAGGTAGAGTTGGCCCGTGGTGGCCAGCCGGGCGCCCAGCCGCCGGCACTCGTTGGCTGCCTCTTGGAAGGTGAACTTCTCCGGGGATGTTGCATAGAAGACCTCGCCTGCAAAAGACACAGCCAGGAGGGTAAGGAACTCCTTCCCACGTCTGCCCTGAGTCCCCAGGGAGATCCCCAGGTTCCTCTGAGTTTGGTCTTTAACTGGGGAAAGCCCTGGTCCCACGTATCTGTATTTCAGGGATAGGATGGGGATTTGGGAGGGATATCGAGGTAGGGTATGGTATCCTGGATTGGCGCCCTGCCCAAGAGGAGGCCCGCGTGACCCCGGGAGTCGGCAGGAAGAAGGGGCTGGGTAGAGGCTCGTGGGAGGGCGGGGCGGCCTCACCCTCCATCTCCTCCGCGAAGCAGTACACGTCATAGGTTTCGTTGGTGTCCCGGATGCCGTAGGTTCTCACGCCGGGAAACTCGTCCTTGTCTCCATAGCAACCTTCCCTCGGCGTGTGGATGGGATACCTACCGGGAACCCAAGGCAGGGATGTGACACTCGGGGGACGGAGGGGCCCGGTGACCTGTGTCCTTGTACCCTCCTCCCTTGTGGGAGGAAGCGGTGACTTACTGATGTGTTTGCTGGGATCTGCTGAGATCTGTGGGCTACTTGTTTCTACAGATTTTTCCCAGCTTTATTGAGATGGAGGTTTTCATCACTATTGGTGACAGAAAGCGGCGCCTTTTACTAAATATTTATTGGTACCAAACATGTTCTATCAGGGGCTTGCAAACCTTTTCTGTAAAAGGATGGACAGTAAATGTTTCAGGTCTTGCAGGCCAGAGGGTCTCCACTGTGACCCACCACTCAACCTTGCCATCCTAGTGCAAACGAAGCAACCACAGACAAAATAACAAGCGGGGCTGTGTTCCCATAAAACTTTGTTTACAGAATCAAGGAGTGGGTTGGACTTGACCCATAAGCCATAGTTTGCTGAACTTTGCTCTGTATCATTGGAGTCTCACATCAACCTAAGAAGGAAAGTGCTATAACCACTCTAAACTATAAGAAAGTGGGGGCCAGAGATGTTAAGCAACTTGTTCAAGGTCACACAGCCTCTAAGTATCAAAACTGGGGTTTGAGGTATATAAGTACCTCTTGTATCTGAGGTGTGGTCTCTTGCACTATGCTAGGCTGTTGAATCACCTTGCCTTTTTTTTTTTTTTTTTAATGGTTAATGGCTTTTTTTATCCTGAGATCTTTTGCCTATCCCAAGATTACAGAGCTATTTCCCTTTGTTTTCTTCTTGTGGCTTTGTGGTTCTGGCTTTTGCATTTGGAGCTTTGATCCACCTCGAATGAATTGTCTCATCTTGCTTTTACAGGCTTGCTCACATGATTGCCCTCTAAGGCTCTGTCTGTCTTGCTGGGCAACCCACCCATTCCTTAGCAGCTGTGCTCAGGGAAAAATGAACCAAAAAGCTTAATTTACATGTGTCTTGCCCTATTAAAAACAGAATAGAAAGTGGTTCACAAAAATATGTAAACACCAAAATTTAAAAAAGATGTAAAGGGAAAAATGAGTAGGAAGAATAATGATGTATAATTTGCATGGAGAAAATGCTCACGTAGAGCTATGCTGCTAGTGATCACTCATCCACCACAGGACAGAGGACCAAGGATTTGGGACCTGACCTCGAACTGGCCAAGGCATCTGTCTAGCCCCAGCCCAGGCTGGCCTTGGTGTCATCAGGCTGGCACCAGCTCAGTGCTGGTCGGCGTTCCAGTCCGTCTCCCACTCCACTCCGATGGTGGCCCCGGGGCTCACCTCACAGTCTGATCGGCCAGCCAGCCGGCGTCGCACTGGTGGAAGCCGTCCTCATAGGCAGCCTGCAGCTGCTCGGGCGTGGCGATGATGGCGCTGTTCTGCAGGCAGGCCCGCTGCGCCCTGTCAAAGTCCAGGGTGTAGCGCGTGGAGATGGCTCTGTAATGGAACACGATGCCTGCAAGACACAGGAGAGCGAGAGGGCAGGTCAGTGCAGCCTCCCCTCATCCAGGCCCTTATAGAATCAGGGAGAGTCAAGGGGGCATAGAGACATCTGGGCTGGGCCTCCAGCTGATGGGTGAATCCCAGCTCCATGTCTGCATGGGGTGCTTCTGCCTTTGCTAGAACATTTCTATTAACAGGGAGCTCATTACCTTATAAGGCATCTTTTTGGAAACCTGTGATAATTCTGATAATCAGGTTATTTGATTTGGATCAAAATCTGCCTTCCTCATAATTTTTCATGTCATTCCAGGACCCCATATTTGCTTTGCAGAAAGATGCCCCCTCCACCCAGGGCCATCCCAGTGAGAGTCTTGTTTAAGGCATAGGTAGGAGCAGACTGCCTTTCAGAGAGTGCTGAGCACCAAAGAATCAATGCTTTCGAATTGTAGGGGTGGAGAAGACTCTTGAGAATCCCTTGGACAGAAAGGAGATTAAACCAGTCAATCCTAAAGGAAATCAACCCTGAATATTCATTGGAAGGACTGATGCTGGAGCTGAAGCTTTAATACTCTGGCCACCTGATGTGAAAAGTCAACTCACTGGAAAAGACACTGATGCTGGGAAAGATTGAAGACAGGAGGAGAAGGGGGAAACAGAGGATGAGATGGCTGGATGGCATCATCAACTCAATGGACACGAGTTTGAGCAAACTCCAGGAGATAGTGAAGGCTTCTCTAAGCCTGGCATGCTGCAGTCCATGGGGTTGGGAAGAGTTGGACAGAACTGAGCAAATGAACAACAACCCAACAGGAAAAACATGGTGCTGACTGAAGTCCTGAAGCCTACCAAGAACACAAGCATATTCCTTAGTCCATTGAGGGCAGGGGACCAGAAAGTCCTCATCCCTTTCTTTGGCTTCTGGAACTGGAGGTGGAGGAAGGAAAAGACATCTGGGTGGAGAGTCAGGAGATGCTCTGGCTCCCTTCCTGGGAAACTTCAGGCAAGTCACTTAACCTCAGTTTGCTTGTCTGTAAAATGGGGATGATCACAAAGCAATCGAATCACAGGATTGTTGGGAAGCACAGATTGTCATTCATTACACGTGACTGTGGCCACGGAGTATTTAATTCACTCAGAGTCTGGTGAGAGTGATGTTACTAGCTTCGTGTTACAGAGGAAGCAACTGAAGTTAAGTAACTCAACTGAGGTGCAAACTGGCAGGAGGAGGAGCTGGGGTTTGCAAGCCAGCCAGCCTGGGTGCCCACCAGTGAGGATGGCATTCTGGTTCTTTCTGTAGGTGAAGCAGGGTCCCCCCGGTCAGGCTCTCACCTTTTACCACGACCTCTAGGGTGGCCTGGCTGTCCTCGATGCCGTGCATCACCTCGCAGCGATAGATCCCGGAGTCATTGGAGCGCATGTTCTGGATTTCCAGGGTGGCGTCGCTGGGGATGGCGGGGTAGTTGGGCAGCGTGACCTTGTCTTGGTAGGCGCTGTTGACCCGCACCCGCCCTTCAGTGGCCACCAGCAGCACCACCTCCTTCTCCTTGGAAATGCGGCTCCACTTGATTCTTGGGGCAAGGGGGGCGGTGGAGGGGGCGGTGGTCACGGGGTGCATGGGGTCGATGAAGTAGCAGGGGATGGTGAGGGAGCTCCCCAGGAGGACCCGCAGCGGGGACGGTTCAGGGATGCTGACACTCAGCGAGTTGTCAGGTTCTGTGCAGGGAGACATGGGGCGGGAGACAGAGCCGTTAGTGCCCAGAGAGGACCACCCAGCCTCTCTGTCAGTCCTTCTGGAAATGACAATGTCTGTGCTGGTGCTGGGGAAGCCTCCTGTGTCATATGGAATTCCCTTTCCAGAGCAGCTTCCTCAAGACCCCCTGGTCTCTGTGCCTCAAGATGGGAACTATGGAGCCAGAAAGGATTGCAGAGGAGGCCATTGGGAAATTCACAGGTGTACCTCTTTGTTTCTCAAACTGGGGTACCCTAGGTGATGCCAAGCCATGGGATAAACAGAACCCATCTTTCTGGAGTGACAGCTTGACTCAAAAATTGGTAAAAAGTTACTTTGGGGGAGAAGCTCCAATACTTTGGCCACCTGATGTGAAGAGCTGACTCACTGGAAAAGACCCTGATGCTGGGAAAGACTGAAGGCAGGAGGAGAAGGGGATGACAGAGGTTGAGATGGTTGGATGGCATCACCAACTCAATGGACATGAATCTGAGCAAACTCTGGTAGATAGTGAAGAACAGAGAAGCCTGGCATGCTGCAGTCCATAGGGTAGCAAAGAGTCGGACATGACTTAGTGACTGAACAACATCAAGAAAAAATTACTATGGGGAAGAAAAAATTTATACAACTTGTAAAGCTAAGATATAAAAATATCAAACACTTAAGGAGGTCTGCTTTGGGCTCCATCCTGACCTTGCAGAAGGACTAGTCATTCTGTTCTGTTGTTGGGGGCTCAGGGGCCTAGTTGGAGAGGCATCAGAGAAGATCAGACGTTTAAGTCTGCAAAGAGTCAGCCTGGGGTGGGTTGGGATATGATTAGACTCCATTAAAAAAAAACAACAACAACAAACCTAGATGGTATTGATAGGGAAGATGCAGAGAGTTTGCAAATTCTGTTAGAAGTCAAAAATCTTCCTGGTATTGGAAAGAAAGAGCCTTTGAAAAAACAGCACTTTTATGAACAGTCATACACTTATTGAACTTTTTTTTCCAGGAGAGCCTGCAGGTTGACCATAAAAATGTTTCAGATATTTGTGAGTGGCAGATACATAGCAAGGCAAGAAAGAGGGAGCCAGGAATGTTTGGGGTCCAGCCCTAACCTTTTGATATCCTGGGGGGTCACTAGCAGGCCCTTCACAGAAATATCCCTCTGAGGCTCCGCCCTAGCACAGGACACAGCATGGTTTTAGTGGTGGTAGCTCTCCAGGGCAGGTTCCTCCCAGGTGGCACTAGTGGTAAAGAACCCACCTGCCGATGCAGGAGACATAAGAGACTCAGGTTCAGTCCCTGGGTCAGGAAGATCCTCTGAAGGCGTGTGTGGCAATCCACTCCAGTATTCTTGCCTAGAGAATCCTATGGACAGAGGAACCTGGTGGGCTACAGTCCATGGGGTCACAAAGAGTCAGACAATACTGCACTGACTGATCACGCACACACGGTTCTCCAGGGACAACTGGAAGTGACAGCAGCACCCAGCTCTGCAGTTTTTAAAGCTCTCAACCAACCCTCATGAAATGGTTGGCCTGTGTGGGCAAATCACCCCAGGGTATAGCCAGCTGGGTATTCAAGGGTCTCAGGGAAAGAGTACAAGTGGAGACTCATGGATCATATGTCTAAATATTTAAAAGCTATACATCAAGCCAATAGACGAATAAATTATTTTAAAAATTGTTCTATCTTCTTATTTGACAATGATACCTTTCAAAATGAAAAACCAGATTCAAATTTAGAATTCTTGGATCCCTTAGAGTTTTGCATTGGAATGTGGTGGCCACGCTGGAGGAGAGGGAATCAGGACCCCTTTTCTTCCCTCACAGCTCTGCACTGTGAAGGGTCTGTATTTATCCAGGCCCTCACAACCCAGCTCTGTCCACACCCGAACAGCCACCCCTTCACCTCTCCCACTGGCCTTCTGGTGGCTCAGATTGGTGATGGTGGGTGGTCCTTTCATGGAAGGATGGACCCAGAGGAGCAAACCATGCAGCCCTGGAAATGACTTGGGTCCAGCTGGACAGGGAATTCTGGGCGTCCTGGGTACCCAGAGGGAGAATAGAGCAGGGTGGACACATATCACTGGCCCTACAATTCCTTACTTTTAGGGAATGTTGGGGCTGTGGGAGAGTCAGAGAGGGGGGCCTCTAAAGTGATGGCCCAGATCAAGCACCAGGACTATCAGTGCCAGGCTTGGTCTCCAACCCCCGAGTCCAGTCCTCAGTGCCTGCCAGGTAAATGAGACACACGGGGATGTCCTCACCTGAAACTTCTACTGAGATGGCTGCTGTGATGACCCTCAGAGTCACAAACACCAAGAGTAAAGTGGTCATAGTTCACCTGGAAGAGAGGGGAACAGAGATGTCATTCAGAGGTTCAGATATGGTGAGGTGGAGGGTCACGCGTCACATGACAAGTGTGATAAAGTCCTCATCCATGGATCTGAAATCACATCAAGAGAAGGAGGCTAATTTTAAAAAAGTGATAATGATTATACTTGAACAATGGCTTTATGGATAATTTTATTTTGCACTTTGGATTTTTTTTTCATGTTTTATAAAGTGTCTATGATACGCATGTATAACTTTTGTGATTAAATAAAACAACAGATATTTATCTAAAAGGCTATAAAGAGTTGGACACGAATGAGCGACTTAGTGTATAAACACACACACACATTAAGGATTATAAAATATCCTCAGCTGATCTACTGTTTATCTCACCTATGTGCAAAGAAAAATGAGGTTTTATTGGAAAAAAAAAAAAAAACCTATAAGGAGGCTGCATTGTGATCTGAGCGATATCTTCTCCAAGAATCCTGTCCTCACAAAACCTTCATGGATTCCTCAGTTTAATTACCAGTGTGAGGCTGTAATTAAATTTATCTCCTCCTGCGTTTTCTAGGGAACCTCTCATCTTCTAACCAGTAAAGTCTCATCCTAAAGGATCCCTGTGATGGTTGATTTTATGTGTCAATTTGCCTGATCCATGAGGTGCTCAAATATTTGGTCAACTATTATTCTGGGTGTGTCTGTGAGGGTGTCTTGGGAAGAGATGAACATTTAAATTGGCAGACTAAGTGGAGCAGATTGCTCTGCCAATGGGGGTGGGCCTCACCTAATCAATTGAAGGCCCACATTTTTGCCCCAAATGGCTGAACCTTCCCTAAAAAGAGATAATGTCTTTTGCCTGATGCTCACCAAACTGCCTTCAGACTTAAACAGAAACATTGCTTCTTCTTGGTTTCAAGGCTTCATACCCTGGCTCTCCTGGCTCTCTAGCTTGCCAAGTGAAAGTGTTAGTCACTGAGTTGTGTCCAACTCTTTGCAACCTTATGCTCTGTAGTCCACCAGGCTCCTCTGTCCATGGAATTCTCCAGGTGAGGATACTGGAATGGGTTGCCATTTCTTCCTCCAGGGGATCTTCCCGACCCAGGGACTGAACCTGGGTTTCCTACATTGCAGGCAGATTCTTTACCATCTAAGCCAATTTGTTAGCTTGCCAAAACCCTTCACAATCATGTGAGCCAATTCCTTAGAATAAATCTCTTTCTATATGTATACGCACAACCAAATAGTTCTGTTTCTCTGGAGAACCCTGCCTAACACAGTTCCCCAGGCCCAGAAAAGTGACACGAGTTACCCTGTCTCCTTGATAAACTCTGAACTTGCCATCAACTCCAAATTCAGGAACCTGTGTGT
The DNA here is from genome assembly GCF_029378745.1 of Bos indicus. NCBI lineage: Eukaryota > Metazoa > Chordata > Mammalia > Artiodactyla > Bovidae > Bos > Bos indicus. The sequence goes on along the minus strand of NC_091780.1, from coordinate 20,687,198 downwards.
TTTTGGACAGAGAATGTACCAAGATTTGGGGCACAATTCAGGGGTCTCATTCAAGTCAGGGGAAGGATGCTCACCCAGATTGCTCTGTGGGATATGTGCTAAGTCGATTCAGTCACGTCTGACCCTGTGACCCTATGGACTGTAGCCTGCCAGGCTCCTCTGTCCATGGGATTCTCCAGGCAAGAATACTGTGTGTTGCCATTCTCTCCCCCGGGGGTCTTCTTAACCAAGGGCTTGAACCTGCCTCTCTTACATCTCCTGCATTAGCAGGCGAGTTCTTTATCACTAGCACCATGAGAGAAATGACAGCCCAGGACCCTTGAAGCAACCCCTGTTGGCCCAAACAATGACTTCATATGAATTAGAGAAAACAAACTTTCCTTACTGTCATCTGTTGGAAAACTGTCCCGGAAAGTATACTGATCTGTGATGACAAAACGTAAAGGGAACCCCCTGCGTAACTGGAACCCTGACTCTGAGCGGGCCAGAGTACTCAGGCCTCAAGAAGACCCATCTGAATTTACAAGAGATCAACCAGAGGGATGGTTCTCAAATTGACTACACACTGACATCACCTGGGCTTCAGCCTGGTCCTCAGACATTTTAAAAGCTCCCTAGAATGTTCTAAAACGTGGCCAGGGCACTGCTGGCTAGAGAGTATGTAGTCACACTGCGGACACTTGTGACTTGCACCCCAGGACACGTGCCCTAAAGACAGGAAGGGAGCTTTCACAGGCTGAGTGCAATGCCCAACTGAGGCTGCAGCCAGCGCCCCTGACCTGGACTCTGTCAGCGTCTGATGACCCAGTAGGAGTCTCTGTTGGCTCAGTCACCATCAGCTGTGGCTGGATGGATTTGAGGATGAGAGGCTCTGAGGTTCCCACCCCTAGAATGTGGGGAAGGGAGTGGGTAGGGCCAGGACTCTGGGGACCCTCGTGGGTGACCCTAGTCTGTCATTCTTCTAAAAAAGTTTTTTTTTCTTTTTAGATGTATATATATATATATAGTGGACATGCGTTTGGGTAAACTCTGGGAGTTGGTGATGGACAGGGAGGCCTGGCGTGCTGAAGTTCATGGGGTCGCAAAGAGTCGGACACGAGTGACTGAACTGAACTGAACTGATATATTTTTAATTTGGCTGTGCTGGGTCTCAGTTGCAGCATACAGGATCTTTATTTGTGGCATGTGCGATCTAGTTCCCCGACTAGGGATTGAACCCAGGCCCCCTGCACTGGGATTGTGGAGTCTTAGCCAATGGACCACCAGGAAGTCCCTTAGCTTGTCATTTGAGTGATCTTTCCACAGCTATCCTTCATTCATTCCACGTACAGCAGGCACCTGAGGGATGAAAGGGTTGTCTGTGTGGGTGCTGCTGGGGGCTCAGAGATGAAAGTGTGAGGCGTAGGATGAGTAGGAAGTCTGGAAAATTCCAAAGGCTTAAGAAGCAGCCCCTAGCTTCTGAGGGATTTTTCTCCTTAGAAGCTGCCTTTAAAAAAAAAAAATCTCTGGGACTCCAGGTTCTGGCTCGTGAGGGGCCTTTTCCTCAGGCCCAGTGTGATCCGACACAGCCAAGAACTATTTCTCCGGAGGCTAAAACAGTCAGGTGTCTCCTCCTCTGTGAGGAGGGGGCTAGACTTGCAGGGCCCTCTCTTCCTAGAGCCTCAGGGAAAGCGTGTCCAGACAGAAGGCCGCCTGTTCTTCTTCCCTCAGAACACCCTTCACTGGGAAGTTCTCTGTATGTTTTCAGAGTTGTGTTTCTTCCCTCGCTCTCTGAACAAGCCTGACATTGTCCGGGAAGCAGTGGTTCTCTGTGGGGCTTGGGTTTGCTCTGTTTTTCTCCCTGGCTTCGGCCAGGAATGAAAAGGGCAGGGAGTGGGCATTGGCGGTGGTGGTGGTGGGCGGGGGGGACGGGTTGTGGGCAGAGAAATTAATTTTATTTCTTCTTTTTTTTTCAAGACAAACTTTGGGATAGAAATATCGTAATAAATATGCTCTTGTGTTTGTGTGTGTTTTCTCAGCTGTAAAGAAAATAGGGAGAAATTCCATTCTGTCTGGATTCCAGTGTGTCCAGGCCTCACTGAGCCTTTATGTGAGGAGATGGACTCTGCCAGTCCCCACAACAGGGCAGCCTTTCTGCAGGGGAAATGGAGCTGGATGGTGGCGATGGGATTGGGAGGCTGGGGCTGAGGACAGGGGAAGGGGTTGTCTAAAATGGAGGGAAAGAGGGGCTTGAGGAGCGGGTGAAAGTTGGAGGGTCTGTGCAGAGCTTCTGTGGGCTCCATGTGTGTGAGGTTGGGCTCATTACCAAGGAACTGGCTTTTTCAGGACAGAATTATTAGGAAGTTTGATGGGGGAAAGAGAGCATGCTAGTGCTTTGAACCTGAGCTCAGGCCATGTGTGTGTGTGTGAGAGAGAGACAGACAGACAGACACACACAAACCCATAGTTGAACATATGGAAACCCTCCACCTCCTCATCAGCTAGACCCTATCAGATGGCTACCAACCCAGTCAGGGCTTTGACCTTTATTCCATCAGATTATGGGGCTGAATGGGAGGGGCTCACCTGCCTGCCCTGAATTCTTATTCCAGCAACATGCCGCGGAGACCCCTAGACCTGTATCCCAGTCCTGCTCGGCACCTCCTGCTTTAATAACCAAAGATCCATCTCCATGGCTATTTCAGAGACTAAGCAAGAGAATGTGCCAGGCAGACCCTGCTTCTGAGGGCGGGGGCTGTGTCTCTGGCTCGGCAGCAAGCCCAGGGTCTGGCACTCAGCAGGCATCTGTCAGCACCACTCTCTTCCCTCCTCCCTAGAGTCAGGCCTGGGTGAGCCTCTCAGAATGTGGGGACTGGAAGAGCGTCTAGTGGTTACAGGGAGGCTTCTTGCCCTGGGATGAGGGTTGGATGAGATGACTTTCCATAAAGGATAAAACTGCCTTTGCCAACATCACCACCCTACCACACATTTGGAAAATAAGGAACTAGAGAAAATAAATCACCATCATCCTCCATCCTAATCCAACCATTGTTCGTGTTTTGATAGTTTTCCTTCTGGTTTTTTTCCTTAGGCATCCACTTGCGTTTTGTGGAGTTGTAATCTTTTTGCATCCTGTTTGCTTTTTCCACACAGCATGGTGAATCAAATGACTTGTTTTTGGTTCCTTCAGAACTGACGGATGGCTTTGGGGCTGTACAATCACGACTTTGCTGCTGGGAATCCTGTCTACATGGCCGAGGCAGGTGATCTTCAGTCTCTAATTGAACAGGAAGTGCTCATTCATTCTTCACGGGGTGACCCCCGCCACAGTTAGTGTGTTAGTCGCACAGTTGTTTCTGACTCTTTGCAACCCCGTGGACTGTAGCCTCCCAGGTTCCTCTGTCCATGGAATTCTCCAGGCAAGAATACCGGAAAGAGAGATTTTAAACCCAGAATAGGGAAAGTGGCAGGGATCCCACATCAAGGACACATCTGGCCAGACTGACTCCAACTGCAGCTGCTAATTTCCCACATATTCTAAATAGACATGGTGGGAAGGCGTGGAAAAGGGGAGTCAGGAAACTGACTCCAGGTGAACTCACACAAGCCCTCAGTTTTCTCATCTGCATGCTGGAATCAGAATGGGACATGGTGAAGATAATTTTCATGGATGCTAATGCTCATTTTATATTTTCTCCTCTTTCTCTTCTCTCTCTTTTGCTTATTCTCTCTCCATCTGTATCTTTTTCTAAAAAATAGAGTTGATTTCCTTATTCCTATTGTATTACTTGGGCTTCCTTCATGGCTCAGATGGTAAAGATTCTGCCTGCAATGCAGGAGACCTGGGTTTGATCCATGGGTTGGGAAGATCCCCTGGAGGAGGGCATGGCAACCCACTTCAATATTCTTGCCTGGAAAATCCCCATGGACAGAGGAGCCTGGTGGGTAAGTCCATGGGGTCACAAAGAGTTGGACACAACTGAGTGACTAAGCACAGTGCATTGTATTACTTGCTTGGTTATCACTACAAATTAAATTCTGCAAATGTTTTCCTGCTTTCTGGGCAATTAAGTGGGTCCATTGGAAAAAGCTGTGGCAGCAGGTTGGGGGTGCTGCAGAGCGACCTTTCAAACCCATAGTTTTGTCTAGGATTGGCCTCAAGCAGCCCTGTGCTAAGACAGAGGGCACAGTGAGGTGGGGAGGGAGGGTTTTCCTCTGAGTTGCTTATATTCTTGTAGATGGAGACATATCTGTACCTAGAAAATAGCAGGCGTGTGAGTGGGTGCCAGGTCCTTGATGCTGTCTAGAATGGCTGTGTGACCCCAAGTGTAGTTTTTGCATCTTTGACAAAACGTAGCATGGGAGAATTGGCCCTGGAGTTCTCTGAGACTCTAAGTGCCAGCTCCACACAGTGCAGAAAAGAGACATTTGATATAGGGTCAGAGTCGGTCACATCTCACCTGTCACAGCCTCCCCCCGGGTTAGAAATGAGCTCATCTCTTGTTCTGATCCTGCACCCAGATCAGCATTCCCTGGGAAGGTTCGAAACCACTGGGAAAGATGCCCCCCTGTGCCCTCCACATGCTGGGGAAGATGTAGGGGGCAGCAGAGGGATGCAAAGAGGGGAGCTGTGTGGTTATGAGTATCATGCCTAAGTTCAGAGGTATTAGGCTTTCAGGGGAGCCTCAGGCTCTCAAGGGAGGAGCAAGGTTCAAGTGGAGGAATCAGAAGAAATCAAGAAATGATCAAGAAAAGAAATCAAGAAATGACACAGGTCCAGGGACTTCCCTGGTGGTCCAGGGGCTAAGACTCCACATTTCCAAAGCAGGGGACCCAGGTTCGATCCCTGGTCCGGGAACTAGATCCCACAGGCTGCAATGAAGATTAAAGATCCCGTGTGCTACAACTAAGAGCCAGAGCAGCCAAATAAGTAAATAAAACAATAAATTAGTTAATAAAAAATAAAAAGAAAGACATGTGTCCAGAAAGTGTCACATCTGGTGCCTGTGTATGTGTGCTCCCAGTTGTGTTCAACTCCCTGTGACCCCACGGACTGTAGCCCACCAGGCATTCTCTACTAATGTGGGCTCGCCTTCGAGTGGTGCCCGTGGCTTGGGTCTGGCCCTCCTCTTTCTCTTCCTTCCTTTTGCTCACGCAGTTTGTTCCTTCCAGAAGACTTTATATCTGTAGAACAGCTCTTCATCTGACCTAATCATAGCCTTTTCTGAATCCAGGGTAAATACTACCTCCTGGGAACTTCCAGATACCTTGGCCTGAAACCATCTCCTTTCTGCCCATGTTCTTTGTCATTCCTTGTGGTTACCTCCAACTAATGAACAAACACATGCCAGCTTGTGATTTCTTTCCCATCGTTGTTTTAAACTCCCAGGCTAAGCACTTATGGGGGGTGTATGGGTGGGGAGTGGGGCTGTGTAGTGAGAAGAAGATGACTTTGGAGTCACAGGCATGTGCTTGTGTGTGCTGAGTCATGTCTGACTCTTTGTGACCCCATGGCCTGTAGTCCACCAGGCTCCTCTGTCCATGGGATTCTCCAGGTAAGAAATACTGGAGTGGATTGCCATTTCCTCCTCCAGGGGATCTTCCCGACCTAGGGATCGAACTCATGTCTTCTGTGTCTCCTGCATTGGCAGGTGGATTCTTTTACCACTGAGCCACCTGGGAAGCCCTTGGAGTAACATAGATTCTGTTGAATTGCAACTGTGATACTTACATGTGAACATAAAACCTTGGCCCAATTATTTAACCTCTTGAAGGATCAATTTCCTTAATTCTAAAGTGCTGATCAAATAGGATCTATCATATAGGATTTCTTTAATTCCCTGGAGAAGGGCATGGTAACCCACTCCAATATTCTTGCCTGGATAGAGGAGCCTGGTGGGCTACAGTCCATGGGGTCTCAAAAAAGTTGGATATGACTGAAGCGACTTAGCATGCATGCTCTGTGTGGCTTTCAGTAAATTCTGTCTCCTTTCCTAAATCTTATCAGACCGGATCCTCCCTGGCTGAGGTGGGAGAACAGCTGCATTGTGTACACACATCATGGTCTTCAATCCATTGTGGGTGTGCTGAGCACCTAGTGTGGGCACCAAGCACTGGGCTCTGCACATCATAGTCCCTCAACCAACGTGAACTGACTTGATAGAAGTTATACCCGATAGAGTTCATGCCTAGATCTAATTGAGATGATGTCCCATGTGTGGATGGTCATTTGATTTGCAATGACAGCAAACAGTGGGCTCCCCTACAACTTGGTTAATTTAGGGCTCATGACTATATTCACCCCAAGCCTGGGTATAGGATGATAGTTCAAATAAAAGTCTAGATTGCTTAAGTGAGATGCTGATGCTGCTGGTGTCCTCTCCAGTGACCCAAGCCTTGTCACTCTCAGAGCTGCCCCATGTTCACTGAATGAGGCCAGCCATCCCTGTTCCACCCTTAGGCAACAGTGAGCACCTTACAGCCAAAATCAGCTTATACTGTGGTTTCACAGACAATCTAAAGACTGCCTTTATTGGACTTCCTTGGTGGTACAGTGGATGGGAATCCTTCTGCCAAGGCAGGGGACATGGGTCCAATCCCTGGTCAGGGAAGATCCCACGTGCTGAGGCGCAACTAAGCCTGCGCACCACAACTACTGAGCCTGTGCTCTAGAGCCCGGGAGCAGCAACTTCTGAAGCCCATGTGCTGTAGAGCCCGTGCTCCACAACGAGAGAAGCTAGCGCAATGAGAAGCCTGCAACAAAGAGTAGCTTTCACTTGCTGCCAGCACAGCCAAAATAAATCAATAAATAACAGCACTGATTTTGGTTGGCTGAAGGTGTGAGTAGGTTTGCAGGTAAAGGCCCTCCCTATGGAGGTGGGTGACAGGCACAGTGGGAACCCAAAAGGAGTAGTTCTGGTTCAGGGCACAGTGAAGTGTTAGTTGCTCAGTGGTGCCCGAGTTTTTGTGACTCTATGGACTGTAGCCGGCCAGGCTCATCTGTCCATGGGATTTTCTAGGTAAGAATACTGGAGTGGGTTGCCATTTCCTTCTCAGGGGACTCAGGGATTGAACCCGGGTCGCCTGCTTTGCAAGCAGATTCTTTACTGTCTGAGCCACCAGGGAATCCCACAGTTGTTTTTAAAAAACATCAGTTTCTACTCTCTCTGGCCTTTCTGTCTTGATTTCCTTCACTCACTGAAAAAGGTCCTTGCTAGTAACAACTGCTTGACCTGGATCTACTGTGATGAGAGATATGCTATTCTTCTCTCTGGGGTCCACTTTGAACCCAGGAACCATGCAATTTCCTGAAATAGCCTAGTCTCAGTTTCCTAGGAGACCATATGGTCTGGGAGAAGGTGAGTACGTTAAAACTACAACCTGAATTCATACCTTTGACTCATCTAAAATATAGATGAGCTTGAGAAAGTTTCTTGACAACTCTGGCCAGAATATCCATGAATGATGGCTCTGGAAATAGCTAATTTCCAGTTAGGAGGAGAACAGGGAGTGATGACTCCCATGACAAATTGCTCTAAATGTCTTATTTCCTCTAAATCATCAAACAGAAGTCCTTTTGTTCCCTGAGCAGTCTGATCTGTTGGGTGGGGTGGTAAAAGGCATTGGGAGGAAGGAAGCTTATATCACATTGGAATCTTGAGTGAGCCAGGGACGTAGAGCTCAGATCAGAAAGGACCGTTAAAACGAATCTTGGCCTATATTTCATGGCAGAACAGGACGAATGCTCTTGGAGTAAAGTCCAGCCCCTTCTCATGTTCTATTAAGTCCCTACATTCTATGCCCTCACTCCTGCTCACACCACATCATACCTCTATTCCCAGCCACATTCTAGCTATTTCTTGAACATAAAAATGTGTTTCTTTTTAATGGCTTTAGTTCCTTCTCTTCCTTCTTCCTGGTACACATTTCTGGATCTTTCCCTCATTGGCCACTTCCATCATTCTAGCTTCAGTTCAAATGTCCCTTCCCTGACCACCCTTTCCTGACCCCTACCCAGTACCTCCTATCACGTCACCCTATTATTGTTTATTTATAGCATTATCATTACTAGAACTTCCTGCACTTTTCCATTTGCTTGTTTATTATTTGTTTCCTCTACTAGAATATACATTCCATGAGGGCAGGGACTTTTGTCTGTTTTGCTCACTACTATCCCTGGGGGCTCTGGAGAAGGCAATGGCACCCCACTCCAGCACTCTTGCCTGGAAAATCCCATGGACGGAGGAGCCTGGTAGGACACGACTGAGCGACTTCACTTTCACTTTTCACTTTCCTGCATTGGAGAAGGAAATGGCAACCCACTCCAGTGTTCTTGCCTGGAGAATCCCAGGGATGGGGGAGCCTGGTGGGCTGCCGTCTATGGGGTCGCACAGAGTTGGACACGACTGAAGTGACAGCAGCAGCAGCATCCCTGGGGGCTCAGATGGTAAAGAATCTGCCTGCAATGGGGGAGACCCAGGTTTGATCCCTGGGTTGGGAAGACTCCCTGGAGAAGGGACTGGCTACCCACTCCAATATTCTGGCCTGGAGGATTCCATGGACAGAGGAGCCTGGCAGGCTACATACAGTACACAAGTTTGCAAAGAACTGGACACAACTGAGTGACTAACACTATACCTACTTAGGCTTCCTAGGTGGTGCAGTGGTAAAGAATTCACCTGCCAATAAAGGAGACAGAGGAGATGTGGGTTCTATTTCTGGGTCAGGAAGATCCCCTGGAGAAGGAAATGGTAACCCACTTCAGTATTCTTAGAATATTCCATGAACAGAGGAGCCTGGCAGGCCACAGTCCATGGGGTCACAAAAAGTCAGACACAACTGAGCACCCACACACACATACATACTTTAGGTGTCTGCAACAGTGCTTGGCACATAGAAGGTATTCAACACATATTTGTTGAATGAATGAATGAATGAATGGTGCTTCATGAATGGGCAATGTCCCTTCTGGATTGTTTGGGAACAGAAGGAGCACTAAGCTTAAGACTGATAATAACTGTTGCAAATCAACTGATTTCAAAGCATTCTTGCCTCCTCAACCCTGAAACACATTAGAAGGCCTAGGAGGAGTGTTAACTCTGAATGCGGGTCAGGGGTAGCCCGGAACATACCATGGCCCATGGAAACATCCATTTACCCTCGTCTCCTACTAGGAGAGGACCAAGACTGGTCAGCATGGATCTGGGGACCACTAAGCAGGGAGTGGTGGGTGACCCAGGAGATAGAACCCTGGGACAGAACAGAACTCAGAGTCATCTAACAGCCTGATGAAGGCTGTGTATTTAAGGAGCTGGGAGTGAGCCAGGTCCAGAGCTGGGAAGGAAGGCCAGCCATGATGGTGCTTCTTAGGATGGGAGATTGCACCCAAACCTGGCCCCAAACCATAAGACCAGACCAGGGTGGGCACCAGAGGGAAGAACTCAGCTCAACATCACCAGCCTTTCCCCATCACTCCCACCTCTCCTTACCCTCGACTGCAAATTCCCAGTAAAACCAGTTTAAAATGGAGAGTGGTACATGGCACAGTTTAAAATGGAGAGTGGTACATTAATGGCTCCCGATTCACTCGCCCAGGGACACTGAGCTTTGCCCTGTTCTCTGTGTGGAAAAAAACTGGTACTTGGGACCTGCCCCTTCCTGTTCTCAGCCTTCCATTCCAACCCGGGATCTTGGAGGTTTTCTCTGCATTAATTTCAGACGTTGTGTAAATATCAGACCTGGGAGTTTGGAAAAGAATAAGTATCCTTCAGCCCAAACTTTCCATCAGGCACAAGAACCTTTCCTGGGGCAGGAATCTGGGGCCAAGAACTGAGTTCCCTCCAGTTGGCGCTGACCACCAACCTGGCAGGACAGAGTGCTCCTTCCTGTAGGAGTTTGGGAAGGGGCTAGGGGACCCAGCAGGACTCATCAGGGGCCTCCCTTGGTGGGAACTGAGCCCAGGTTTCCAAAACTATCTTTGGTAAAGCTTTCTGACAGCTGAAGGTCCTGGCCAGCAACGACACAGGCGTTTGGGGTTACAGATGAATTCCTGAGCAAAGCAGAGGGCCAAGTGCCTAGGATGCAGCTAAAAGGAAACAAAAGGGCAACTAGCCCAACCCCTTAAACTCCGGGGGCAGATGCCCAGGTTCTTGGAGTTTAGTCTAGACTTGGGGTCTAGTCAAGAGTAAGAAAGAGGATGGGCCACTGGAATCAAGCCTCATTCTCTTGACTGTAGTTGCATGCCCTAATTCTAGGACTGGGAAGACGTCATAGAGAACATTCACTTAGTTCCTTTTGGGTCAGGCTTCTCTTTGAGAGCCACTGGATGTTGTGGACCTGGCTCCCAGAAGGTAGTCTCTAAGTCTTTATTTACCTGGGGGCCTTGGGCCACACTGGATTGTCTGTACTAACAGTGTGATTTACGGCGGGGGTCTTGGGTCATGTGATATCAACTTGACCTCTGGAAGGACTGGAAACTAAGGTCAGCATGTGGGTGGTCAGCCATGTCTACATGACCAACCCACAGTGAAAATCCTGGACTCAGGTGAGCTTCCTGGGGTGGCAACACTCTGTACACATTGCAACCCATTGTTGTTGGGGAAGTAAAGGTTGTCCACGCAACTCCCTGGGACAGCGCAACTGGATGCTCATGCCTGGTCTCTCTGGGACCCTGTCCTGTGTGGCTCTTCCCTATGTTGGTTTTGATCTGTATCCATCTGCTGTGATAAATAGTAACTGTGAGTGTAACAGCTTTGCTGAGCTCTGAGTCCTTCTAGTAATCAACTGCACCACAAGGAGGTCTTGGAAACCTCCTGAAACTTTCTGTTCCACCAGGTTAGTTCGCCCTGCCCAGGGGGGTTTAGCGTGGTCCAGGTACACAGCAGACAAGCCCGCTTCTCCCCATGGCCATCCTTCAGTGACACTGCTTTCTCTTCTTGGCGCATATGCTCTGAAGAGCTGAGCACTCTTTTTTTGGCCCTCATGTGGACGGAATCATTGCCTTTCATCTGGAAAAGTTCCAAGGATTTCCTGGCTCTCCTCCCTCCCTCTTTTCCTCCATCAAACACCCATCATGTGGAAAACTCTGCAGCGGGTGTTGAGGAAGGATCAGAGTGGATCTGCCGCTGGGGCTCACTGTGTGAGGCAGGAGGTGAGATGTGTGAATAAATCCTACAGCACCAGAGGGGAGCCTCTCTCAATGAGACCGCTCCACAAGCTAAGACATAGAAATCACTCCTGTTTTGGGAGGACCTGGGAGAACTGTGAAGAAGAGATGGCTTTTGAACTGAGCCTTGAAAGATGTGACGAAGGGGACGACAGAGGAAGAGATGGCAGGATAGCATCACCGACTCAATGGACATGAGTTTGAGTAAACTCCGGGAGATGGTGAAGGACAGGGAAGGCTGGCCTGCTGCAGTCCATGGGGTCGAAAAGAGTCGGACATGACTGAGCGACTGAATGATGACAATGGGCCTGTGGAGGTAGGGGAAGGGCATTCTGGGAGGGTCACATGAATAAAGGTATGGTAAAAGGAGTGGATCCAACTGGTGTAGGATCACATACAGTTAGAAACAAAGCTGGGCCAGATTCTGAAGAGCCTCCATGATTGGGCTAATGAGTTTGGTTTTGTTTTGTAGGTGATGGTGGGGGGCTGTCTCAGGGTTTTGGGGAATGCCCTGATCTTAGGTGTGTATCAGGAGGAAACCACGGCCCCCAGTATCTCTGCTTGCTCTGTGAAGTTCCCATTGCCATCAAGTGCACCCTCCTCCCTCACAGCAGGAGTGCATGCGGCCTATAGCATTTGTCTGTTTCTGCAGGAAGACTGCACCCACTGGGCTATGCACTGGGCTTGTCCATCCTTGGGTCTCCCTTGTCCATGAGCACCTACCCTTCCTCTCAAAATGGCTATAAATTGAAGGTTGAGCCCAAGCTGGGCATAGTGCCCAGCAGCAGTGTGAACAAACAAATCATATCATTCAAGGTTCACAATCGTCCTGGGAGGGGCTCCGTTACTGGTCCTGTTTTTAGAACGGAGGATACAGAGGCTCAGAGCAGGTAAATGACTTACCGTAAATCCTGTAGCCAGGGAACGCTAGACCCAGAATTCAAACCTAGATCGGTCTGACTCCAAAACCAGTGCTCCTAACTAGATCCCTGCTCCCCACGTCCATGCTAGGGATGGGGGCACGTGCTGAGAATGGAACCTGTCACGGGTTTGTTCTTGTCACCCAACGAACTTTGATAATCTGTGCAGTGAAGGGACATTTGTGGTGTGCCTCCCACATGGGGAGACTTCACATTTTGACTCAAAGCACCAAGGCGCCTTGGGGCGGTAGAATGCGCTCAAAACCCAGAGACAGGCAGAGAACTTGCTCTCTGAACTCCTCACAGACCTTTCTGACTCTTGATTTGTTTCAGAACAATTGGAGGAGAGCTGCAAACATTGACATGATAAGATGTTGCACCCCTTTCCCGCTTCCTCCTTTTCCAGCTGTCTCCCATGTGTCCCCAGTTCGCTGCCAGCTGCTCCTGGTGGTATGACTATGCCCTGCAAGGCTGTCAGGACTGTGGTGCCTATTAGCCTCCTGACGGGATGCCAGAGCAGCGACCTTCATGAAAACGCCTTCTAGGGATTCATGCTGTCTGCTGCCTCCCAGCTCCTCCTAGTCAAGGTTTCTTCCTCACGAGAAAGCCAACTTTCCTTTTTCAAAGAATTGATTCTTTTTTTTTTTTTTTTTTTTTTTAAGCTGTGGTAAAATACAAATAGGGCTTCCCAGGTGGCGCTAGTGGTAAAGAACCCACCTGCCAGTGCAAGAGACGGAAGAGACGCAAGTTCGATTCCTGGGTCAGGAAGAGCCCGTGGAGGAAGGCATGGCAACCCACTCCACATGGCAACCCACTTCAGTATTCTTGTCTGGAGAATCCCTTGGACAGAGGAGCCTGGCAGGCCACAGTCCATAGGGTGGCGAAGAGTCAGACATGACTAAAGCGACTTAGCATGCATGCAAAATATAAATAACATAAAATTTACCATCTTAACTATTTTCAAGTTCAGATATTTTATCATTCAGTGGCATCAAGTGCATTCACACTGTTCGACAACCATCCATTCACATTGTTCCAACATCCATCTTCAGAATTAATCTTGCAAAATGAAACTCTGTACCCATTAAACAAGAACTCCCATTTCTGCTTCCCCCAGCCCCTAGAAACCACCAGGCTACTTTCTGTTTCTATGAATTGGGCTTGGACTACTATCTCTCCGTCTGAGGAGGCAAATCTATACTGCTGTCTGGCACAATCTTTAGAGATCATTGTGTGCTATTCCAATTGGAATTTTTCGCATCCAATTTTTTTCTGGAATATTTTGTATATCCAGGGAGGCCTTCATGTACTCAGGACTCTCTAGGGTACCACACTGCCTCCAGCATCCTGGGATGCTTTCACATACCCCAGCAATGATCTGCATCTTCAGGGGGTTGGGCTCTAAGGCTGCACACAAGCTGGAACCCAAGTAGGATCAAAACTCCCCTTGAAAATCTCTTAAGAAAGGTGTCCTGGTGGAGTCCTCCCACTAACATTCTCTCCCAATGAGTTGAATGCAATCATCTTTCTTCCATTACTGCGTGGGACTGTTGTTTCTTTATCTGAGAAGAAGATAAATTTGTTGGCTTGTTAGGAGGGCCAGGATGTATGAGAAATACATATTAAACACTAGATGCATGTGTGATACCTCAAGATCCTCATGCTCTGAGAGGAACGAGGGGACAGAGGTCAACCCTGGGGACAGCAAATTTGAGCCCCTTGTTTCTGCCTCACTGGGGACGTGGAGCCATTAGTGGAGTGGCTGCAGAGTTTCTCACTAAAGCATGCTCTCTCCCAGTGACTGTCACTGCACTGTAGCTGCTTCAAACTCGGGAGAGCTTGATGCCAATTTCCCTTGATGGAAAAATTCACCCGCAGCTGCACAACCAGTAGATGTATGAGGACAAGGAACCAGGGCTCTCTGCATCATGTGACGAGCAGACAGCACTCTCTCCCATCTAAGCTGTGGGCTCTCCTGAAGGTCAAGGAAAACTTTGCATTTCTCCTTTTGTATTCCCTACTGTGTTCAATAGAGAGCCTGGCATGTAGAAGATTCCAATTATGGAAAAACTGTTTACTTACTTAGAAACACATTCACCTTATATGACGGAGCACAAAAAAAAGCAAGTTGCAAAATAATATGTAGAATGAGACTCCATTTCATTTTTATGTAAATCTATTCATGGAAAAAAGACCACAAAGATATACAGAAATGTAACTCTGGTTATCTTCTGGCGGAGAGTTTGCAGTCAATTTTAACTTTTTTCATTTTGAAAGTTTTATTTCCTAAACCTTCTATGTTGTTCACTATTTTTTTTTAAAGGAAAAATGTTTCTAAAAAGAAAATGAAATTTTATGTCCTTAAAAAAAACTTCATTCAAGACAATCACAGAAGAGAATAAACTCCGGTCCTGGAGGCCATTAGGAGAACTGGAGTTTGTGGGTCAAAGCCAACAGACTCCCCAGTGACCAATGTGACAGCCAACTGGGGTTGGGGCGGGTGGAGAGGAGTGTATCAGTGGAGAAAGGCAGAGGGAGAAAGTTCTTTCCATGTTAGAAGTCTTGGAAATCTGCTGGGAAACAGAATTTTCTTCTGTCCCAGTGTTCAACAGACTCTGGACCCACGGTCTTTCTAGCTCATGGCTCCCTCTCCTGGAGGTGTCCCTGAATCTGCCAAATAATCCCCATGAATCAAGGGCATGATGTGCAGGAATAAACAGGGCTTTACACATACACCCTGAAGGACGAGCCCCAGACTGAGGGACAAGCTCTGTGGCTTCTCTTTCTTATGCTAAATGTCAGGGCCTGGTCTGAGAAATTCTGCCTTCTTTCTAGGCAGAGTGTAGGAAACCATGAACTTTACAATCAGATAGTCATGAGTTCAAGTTCTGGAGTTCAAGTTCTGGCCCTACCACTTAACACTGTGCCTCGGTTTCACTATCTTCTATCCATGGGATTCTCCAGGCAAGAATACTGGAGTGGGTTGCCATGACCTTTTCCAGGGGATCTTCCCTACCCAGGGATTGAACCAGCGTCTCTTACATCTCCTGCATTAGTGGGCAGATTCTTTACACTAGCGCCACCTGGGAAGCCCCTCTATAAAACAGAGATAATTAAACCTACATGTGTGTGTGTGTGTGTGTGTGTGTGTGTGTGTGTGTATAGCTCGATTCAGGTAATGAGAGGGCATTTATACCCTATGGACTCCACTTGCCCAGCCTCTGGTTAGCATACAGCACTGACCTATTGGATCACTTATTTAATCTGCCTTTCCTGATAGCAGAGAAGGCAATGTCACCCCACTCCAGTACTCTTGCCTGGAAAACCCCATGGACGGAGGAACCTGGTGGGCTGCAGTCTATGGGGTTGCTAACAGTTGGACACGACTGAGTGACTTCACTTTCACTTTTCACTTTCATGCATTGGAGAAGGAAATGGCAACCCACTCCAGTGTTCTTGCCTGGAGAATCACAGAGATGGGGGAGCCTGATGGGCTGCTGTCTATGAGTTCGCACAGAGTCGGACACGACTGAAGTGACTTAGCAGCAGCAGTTTCCTGATAGAACTTCCTTTACATCTTACAAATGCAAAAAGTGAAAGTGTTAGTGGCTCAGTCATGTCTGACTCTTTACAACTCCATGGACAGTAGCCTGCTAGGCTCCTCTGTCCATGGAATTCTCCAGGCAAGAATATTGGAGTGGGTATTGGAGTGGGTAACCATTCCCTTCTCCAGGGAATTGTCTGGAGCCAGGGATTGACCCAGGTCTCCTGCATTGGTGTATTCTTTACTGTCTGAGCCACCAGGAAAGACCTACTAATGAAGCATAGATCTAAAATATAACAAGAGTCAATAAAGAATGCTATGGGCTGAATTCTGTCTCTCCCCTTGCCCCAAAAGGTATGTTGAAGCTCTAACCCCCAGTACCTGTGAATATGAGCTTATCTGGAAATAGAAGCTTTGCAGATGTAATTTAGTTAAGATAAGGTCATTACAGTGGTTCAATAGGGCTTGCTGTGGTTTCCAGGTATGTCAGGAGGCCTGCGCTAGCTTCAGGGTGCCTGGAAGCATAAGGTACTTGCTGCATCTCTCTGGTCCCTTCCTGCTCTGAGCTGTATGACTACTTAAGAGCATAAGTGGGCAGGAAAGCAGCTGATCAACTTCATCTTGGGCAAGAAGAGGCAATCACACGATCATCCAACCCACTGACTCAAAATTCAGGTTCTGAGACACCAGGAATGGGCCCGGGGAACATTCACAATGAACAGCAATTACTGCTTGAGTGCACTTGCTCTGTGCCACACACCTTGGTTTAGCTATGTTATCTTACTTTATCCTTCCAGCAACCTTATGAAGGGAGAGTCAATGTACCCAATTTACGGATAAGGAAACTGATGCACACAAGACTAGTCAACCCTGGTGAAGTCACACCTCTGGTTGAACAGGCCAAACTGGGCCCAGAGCCCTTCAACCTGACTCCACCCCTGGAAAACAGTGGCCTGAGGGATTCCTTGATGAGTCCAGGTGTTAGATGTCATTAGGAAGGACGCTGGAAATAAAATGTAAGTGACAATGCACTGGACCTCCATCACAAAAGAGAGACAAGATGGACTTGGAGTTCAAGGAAGGCCCACAGTGGGTGGGGCCTGAGAGCACAGAGCTGGAGGGGAATACTCCTAAGTGTGGATGGTGAAGGCTGAGAAGAGCTGCCCACTGAGGTCTTCAGAATCATGAAGACGCTGAGCTGCAATGCCAGGGGAAACCTTGTCTTGTTCTCCATCCTCTTCCCTGGTGCCTGGCTGGCCGTCTAAAATGTCATGGGGAGTGCTGGGACCCTGCAGCTTGAAAGAGGTACTGGAAATGCAATAAAAGAGCCCATGACCCATGATGGGTAGCCAGTGATAGAACCTGAGGCTCCAAAGGTGTTAGGACCTAAAACAATGTTTATTTCTAAAAGTAGCTGCTCCTCACGATGTTTGAGTCAGCATGAATCATTAAGGAAAGCTTGGAAAGAGAGCAGCCATTCATCTCCTCAGCTGGGCCCCTCTGATGGCAGAACATCAGCTCGCCGGGGTGACTACGCAGAGTCCCTGGGTCCTGGCCGGGGTGGGTGGGGCCGCTGAAGTGGGCGGGGCAGGTGGGAACTGCCCTTAGACAGCTGCCATGTTCAGCAGACAGACCGCTGGGAGCAAGAAAATTGGGCCCTCGTCCCAGCACTGACAGTCACACCTCCAGGCAGGACATATATTTTTCTAGGTTCTGGCTTTCACATCTACGACAAGAGAAAGATGCACCATACAATGGCTTTCAGAAGACATAAGATCTGAGTTGTTCTCATAGAATCTGATGCCGACTCCCATAATCATTGCCCCTCTCAATTCACTTCTGTGGCCTCTGTGGGGTGTCAGAGACACACAACTCCTATGCTGACCCCCTGGAGGATAGTTTGAAAAGCACTGGATAGAAGTCACTCGGCAGACTTTTAATTAATTTTTTTGGCCATGCCATGTGGCACGCGGAATCTTAGTTCCCTGACCACGGATGGAACCTGGGCCCACGGCGGTAAAAGTGCGGAGTCCTAACCACTGGACCACCAGGGAGGTCCCACTCAGCAGACTTTTACTGAGCACCTACTGTGTGGCAAGTGTTTTCCATGTGTTGGAGATAGAAGACAATCAAGATAGACAGGGCTTCTGGTCTTGGAGGGGCTGGGAAGGGGGCAGACAAGCAGAGACGAAAACAGCCAAGCAGAAACTTTCAGACAGTGATAAGCTGCAAGGAAAATACGACAAAGGGCTGCTGGAGTGTGGGGTTGAGGGTGTCACGTTCTGTATACTGGGTGGCCAAGAAGGCTTCATTGAGGAGGGGACATTTGGACCCGAATGACCAGAAAGAGCCAGCCACACAGAGCCCTGTGGGAAGGGCATCCAGGCAGAGGAGCCCAGGAGGGCAAAGGCTCTGAGGTGGGAATGAAGTGGGAGGACAGTGGCTGAAGAGGCCAGCAGGAGGCCAGTGGTGGGTGAGGGGAGAGTGTATCACGGAGACCAGCTCCTGAGGGCCTTGGGCTTTATTCTAAGTGTGAAAGGACCACACCGCTAAGGTCTTCTAAGAGCCTCGGCAATCCCCAGAGGGCAGAGGAGGGCCTGACTGCCTGGTGCCTGCATCTATGGGTAGGTTCCTACACCGACACAGGCTTCTTACGGTGACTAAGGAGTAGTCCAGACTAGTGGCCAGTGTCCAGCCACTGCAGTTGCCTGAGCCCTACCTGGTGCTTATCAGAGTCTTGCTGACCCCTGTGGGTGAAGCCCGGGGTGGGGACCCCTGAGGCACTGAGAGAGCAGAGGGAGCTCCTGAGAGCAATGGAGGGTGAGGAGCCTCCTTGACCAATAAAGTCACTCCAGTCCCCCGATGGGGTGACACAGCAGCCCTCTCCCTATGGAACGGGCAGGAAGGACTCAGGTTCTCTCATACCACGGGGACCTTCTCTCTTAAAATGTCAACAAGCTATAGCAGAAGTCATGGCAGGTGGGGCACAGGCAGCAACTGAAATCCAGAACGAGGCTGCGCCAGGGGAATGAAAGGCTGAGGTAAAGGGGTGAAGAAGCACCCTGACTGGGCTGTGTGGACCTGGGGAGTGGGGTGATACCCACAGATGGAGTGGTGAGGAAGGCGGACAGAGACAGGCAGGGAGACAGGGCACCTCTCTGCTAAGCTCTGGGGCTGCCATTCCCGGCGGCCGGCGCGGGGTGTGCTATTCACAGAGACTTCCAGGAGACTGGCGCCCCCTGGAGTCAGACGGCAGGTAGAGCACACTGGGTCAGGCCTGCAGCCCAGGGGAGGAGATAGGGTGTGGGTGTGTGTGCTGGAGGGAGACCAGCCTGGTCTGGAGACAGAACCCTGTTCAGAGGCACAAGCCAGAGGAGGAGCCAGGGCTCCACCCTCCAGTAAACCACACTGAATGCTCTACCTCTCTCTCTCCTTTTTTTTTTTTAATCTAGGGGAAAAAAAAGAACTAAAACGAACTCCCAGCAAGACCAGTGTTTAAACAGAAGGTGGCAGGTAGGAGGTGGAAAAGGAGAGGTTGGGTCCAGCTTTGCTCAGACGGTAAAGAATCCTCCTGCCATGCGGGAGACCTGGGTTCGATCCCTGGGTCAGGAAGATCCCCTGGAGGAGGGCATGGCAACCCTCTCCAGTGTTCCTTGCCTAGAGAATTCCCATGGACAGAGGAGACTGGCGGGCTACAGTCCACAGGGTCGCAAATAGTTGGACATGACTGACTGATCAAACACAGCAGTGACTGTGTTTGAGGTTTAGGGCTTTAAGCTCTCCTTGGTGGGGTCCCTCTTGTCCTGGGTTGGCCGCCGGGGCCCTGGTGCTGCAGCTTCATCCCTGCCTCAGCATCAGATCTGGCTGACTGCCTAGATCAGCATCTCCAGGCCGAGAACCTCACTCTGCTCTAGGGAAGAAGAGTGCTCTGGTCACATTCAATGTGAGGAACTTGATGGTGATTTCCAATGCTCATTAGCACGCTGAGAAGTCCTACAAGAAAGGGGTACTTTTTATTCTGTTTAACCCTTGGGGATGAGCTTTTTTTTTTACATGCAATGCCTATTGACATCTCGGGAAAGAATGTTCCACTTTGGTGAACCCAGGGCTAGCTTCTTCTGACTCTAGAGCAGAATGTACTTTTACATTCAAGTACACTAAATGTACTTTAATCCCAGGTCAAGGACAACTGTATAATGAAAGAATGGTCCCTGTCTCAGGTAGGAGAGAGGATATGTGAAAGTTTCTCAGTTATGTCTGACTCTTAGTGACCCCATGGACTATACAGTCCGTGGAATTCTCCAGGCCAGAATACTGGAGTGGGTAGCTCTTCCCACAGGACAGGGGAGGCAGGCCTCTACTTTCTCATTACTCTAAAGAACAAAGGTAGGGGCAGAGGCTGTAGTTCTATCTGCAAAAAAGGGAGGACAAGTCATACCAAAAGGTAGGGCTAGAGGGAGGGGCTCAGAATCAAATGCAACAAGAGGAACAGTTTTGGGCTTTAAACGAGGGGTTCGGACTAATGGGACTGCATTAGAATCACCTGGGGAGATTTTGAAAAACACAGATGCCTAACCTGCCTCCCCGCAACAATCTCTGGGGAACCCCTGTTTCTCAAAAGCTCCTCCAATGTTTCTGATTCTAGGGACAGAGATTACCTCTGGTGACAGCTTCTAGGCCCCCTTTCCAGTGTCTTGTAAAACAGACAAACATCTGCTGCATCCCTGAGTCATCTTAGAATCCAGGTGTTCCTCTGAGCCATTCGGATAAGCAGGTCAAAAAGAGGGGTTTGGGGAGGAAGGGAGCACCCCTGGCGGGGGAGGGAAGTAGTGGTGGGAAGGTCAGGCCAAGATCCAGAGTTTGTTGGGGAAAATGTGGCCTCCATTCCCCCTGGCTTTGGACTTTTCTCTACTAATAGGTTTTCTTCCCCAAAACAACCCTGAGACCAGCAAGGACCCTGGAGGGACAGAGCCAGAAGGAGGCCCAACGGTGGGCGATGGGTGGTCCCAGGACACAGTGTGTCCACAGGTAGATGTGATGGCCAGTGTTTCTGTGTCCTAGCACCTCCTGTTACTGGTTTGAATGTGACATGTGACATGGAGGGAGGAGCCTCAGCAGCCTGGTTAAAACCACGACTCTGCTAAGAGCAGCCTGCGCCCCCTCCAAATCCAGTGCCCTCCCCTCTTTGGGACTCAGTCTCCTCCCTTGTATGATGAAGGAGGCAGGGGATTTTTTTTTTTTTTTTCTGGCCATACCTTGCAGCATGTGGGATCTTAGTTCCCTGACCAGTGATTGAACCCATGTCCTGTGCTTTGGGAGTGCAGAGTCTTAACCACTGGATCACCAGGGAAGTCCCAGGCAGGTGATTTAAATTCTCCCTAAGTCCCACTGTGCTCTGAGGCTTCATGATTCTGAGAAGGCTCAGAGAAATGTGTTCTGGCTCAGTCCCTCAATCATGTCTGACTCTGCAACCCCATGGACTGTGGCCCATCAGGCTCCTCTGTCCATGGAATTTTCCAGGTAAGAGTACTGGAGTGGGTTGCCATTTCCATCTCCGGGGGTTCTTCCCGTCCCAGGGATAGAAACCGCATCTCCTGCATTGGAAGGCAGATTCTTTGCCAGTGAGTCACTTGGATTTCTCAAATCCACCCATTTGGTTAGTGGCTTTTAGTTAGGCCTTAATTTATTTCAATTCCATGTGAGTGACAAATGGTCCCATTTTAAAGAAGGGAAAATGGAGGTATTCAATGACATGCCTGCACTGAGATAAGTCTCTGGGTGCCTGATCCTGATTTGGTCCTCTTTTCAGTTCTGAGGTCCCATTCCTACCTCCCTCTCCCCATGGGGATCCAGCTCTTGGGGATGTCCCAGCTCAGTGGTTGTATCTGCAGTTCCCTCTAGAGGGAGCTGTTGCCTGGTGCAGTAACCTGACCCTAGTAGGCAGTGGGAACCACAGGTCCTGGTTTCTGGCCTTCTGGGGATAGATCAGCAGAGTGGAGGATGCCCATCTGGGTATTGTTGGCACTTTCCTTGTCAAGAATTGAAAGGAGTTTATAGAGCAACGGTCCACTGGTTTGTTCATTCATTTATTCATTCAGCCTGTCTGTGTGTGTCCAGTCCTGGCTTAGATACAATGTACACCAGATACAAAACCAGCTTGGGCTTCACAGGCACCCCCACAAGGCAGCTTCCTAGACAGTAACTTCTCACTAATCTGGACCTGTGAAGGCAGGCCTTAGTATCTCTATTTTACAGATAAGGAAACTGAGGCTCAGAGAGGTGAAGCAATTTCCTCACATTGCACAGCACAGTTTATGTGACTCCAAGTCCAGGGCGCCTCACAGTGGAGAATGCACACCCTGGGCTTCTTGCTGAAGCAAAGCCTTCCCCATCTTCTCACCCCTTGCTGAGACCTATATGTATGAGGAGGAGGAGCTGACCCCCCACCCCTGCAAGCAGAAGGCATTACTATGGCAACCGTGCTCCAAACAGAAACCTTCTTGGACCTCGTAATCACATGTCTACACCAGCTGATGCGGTAACTTTCCAGAGTGGGACCTTTAAAAACCTCAGATAATAATAACAGCTGCTATTTATTGTACTGTATGTCAGCTCCTTTATTTGCTTTATCTTGAATTCTCTCAAACTATCTCACAAGCCCCATTTCATAGGCGCAGAAACTGAGGCTCAGAGCAGATGACTTGCCCAAGTGCTTGTAGCTAGGATTTCAACTTGGATCTGGGCCACCAAAGTCCAAGTTATCTCTACTTTACCTCTGTGGTCCTGGCTCTTTTTTTCATTTGTTGTCTGCTCTTACTCACCTGCCACACTCTCTTTTCTTGCCCTCCTACCCCCGGCTTACTTTCCTGCTGTTAGACACAGTCGGACATGGCCTGACCCAATGGCTAAACGACAATCTGGAGCAGGGTTTCTTAATCTCGGCACTATTGACATTTGGGGCTGGGTAATTCTCTTGTTGAAGCAAAGACATTGTCCTGTGCATCATACATATTCAGCAGCATCCTTGGTCTCTGCCCACTAAAGGTCAGCAGACAGTATCATTCCTCTCTCACAGTGACAACACTAAGTGTCTACAGACATGACCAAATATTCCTGGGGTGCACAACAGCCCTCCAGTTTAGAACCACTGTCATAGAAATGAGGAGTCAGGGTCAAGTTGATTATAACCTGCCTTCCCCATTAGACCATGGGCAGCTGGAGGGCAGGAAGAGCGAACTGTTTGATGTACTGCTGTGTTATCCACACCTACTGTAGTGCCTGGCATGTGGCAAGTGCTGCTGAAAGAATGAACGAGTGAGTGAGGTTTCCATGAACATGGTATGTTTCAGGATGAGGGCCTGAAGGGTGACGTTCCCATCCGGATCCTCATCGACCTGCAGGGGCTGGTGCACAATACCTTTTCCTTTTTAGGCCTCAGTCTCCCTTTGCCATCTCTTAAATGAGGGTCCTCCCTGGCCCTGAAGCCCTGGACATCAGTGGTCTGCAAACTGCCACGTTCCATCTCTGAGGCCCAGAGTCCAGGGGCTGAGAAGAGTCTCAGCCCTGGACAGAAGAGAGGCTGTCTCCCCACAGGCTGGACACTGAGATCTGCCCAGTCTTGAGTTTCTCCTTCTTTATCCACGCTCCTCAAGTCAAATCAATTACAGAGAGACAGGCAAGTGCTCCCCCCCTTGCCACACCCCCCCCCCCAAGACCCCATGCAGTAGAGGTGGCTCCTTTTCAGAGTGTGTGTCTTAAAAGGAAAAACATGTAACCTCAAAGGTAACCAAATATCCCGATCGTGGTGCCCAGCACCACACACCCCAAATCCACCTATTCATGAGTTTAACAAAAAGCTTCTTTAGGGTACACTGTAAGGCCATTGAGAGGGAGAAAAGTCGCCTCTTACACACCCAGGCCAGCCCGCAGGGCCGCCCTCCCAGCACACACACTCACACACACACATACTCGGGCCGCTTACAAGAAGGCTCTGAGTTTTTAAAAGTAAACCCTACCGTTTCCGCTCTTGCCCTGGATTCAACTTTTGAAAAAAGGAACTGTTTTACCGGTTTCCCTACAAATTCCCCCTTTTTCTGGTCCTCCCTTTGCCTCAATCCCGTGCCCTCCCCCGAACCCTACTTTCGCCCCGCCCCCAGCAGCTGATCTTTTGCAGCCCCTACCCCAGCTCCCCAGGGCAGATGCCACACAGACAGCCTGGCCTTTGCCCCCTGGAACAGGGCTTTCTTAAGGGGGGCAGTAAAGCTCCCATCAAATATGATGGGAGCATGGCCAAGAGGTGGCCTGGTGAGAGCAGGAGAGGACAGCTCCTGTTTCAAGATGTGTTCCCATCCATAGATGCCCCCTTCCCTTTCCAAAGGCAGCCAGCTAGCCCTGTCCCCTTGCCTGCTCCACTTGTAAGCAAGCCTGTCCTCTTCCTTGAACTTGCCCTTCACTCCCACCTCCAGCTTCCATCTTCCAAGATATTTAAGGGTCTTGTTCCTACAAGTGCAGCAAGGATGCCCCAGTGCCTGCCAGCTGGGGCCATGAGGCAGGAGTTTCTCAGAAACGAAACATCATCCGGACCAGAGGCTTTCCAATTCTTTTGATCGCAACCCGCAGTGAGAAATACATTATGCAAATACCAAATTTGTGTATATTAATGCATATACACGTAGATTGTCAACACAAATATGCTTCTGTAGAACTGCAAAGTATATATCAGAAAGCAAAGTTTCTAGAAGCAATACTTACCTTTGCAGCATGGGAGACACTATTCCTATTTCATTAAACTGCCACTAAACTGGTTTCAAAACTGGCAGTTGGACAACTTCTGTGCTAAATGTTCTTGTGGGAACAGACTAAAAATGACACTCCTAACTGGGGCCCATGGGCTTCCCTTGGCTCAGCTGAGGTCCTCCTAGCATCTAACAAGAGGGGCCTTGAGAGGGACCAGGTTCTAGAAGGGATCGTTAAAAAAAAATCCACATCAAAAGTTGGACACATGGTCTTTCACTGAGACAGATTTGGGACCCTGGGGTGGAGGGAGTGGCTAGAAACCGCTAGAGGAGAGGAATTCAGGTTTGTGGTGTCTGCTGAGAGCTGAACAAGGCATTATATTATGTCTTTTAATCCTCACAAAAATCCCCAATTGGAGGTTTTCCTCCCCTTTTTAGAAAAAATAAAACTGAGTCTTAGGGAGGCTAAGTAAGATAAAGTCATGTGGCCAGTAGCTGGCTGAGCTGGGATTCGAACCCGGGTCTGCCTTGGCTGGCATGCTTCTCAGCCACATGGCTCTTCTCTACCAGCTCAGGAGGTGAGCTCTGTCTTGAATTCCAACTCTGACTGGGGAGTCTGACAGGCGATTCTGGGTCTGTGAGGATGGAGAAACACCCCAGCTCAGCAGGTGGGGGTGCAGGCTGCCTGGGATGGGACTGTGCGTGTGAGAGAATGACACAGGCAAAATGTGTGCATGGGTGTGAGGAAGGGCTCAGACAGCGCAGTTTCTCATCCCTCAAACACACAGGCTCCCCACCCAAAGAAGTAATAATATATGTTTTCCCCTTCTGAATTCTTAGCTGTTGAAAAGGGCTTTCAACAATAAAAGGGCTTTCAATAATAAAAGGGCTTTTTATTATCTGAGGGCTTTCAGATAATAAAGGGAGAATCCCAATTTAAGTATGAAATTCACTGAAAATTTCTAGTGAAAGAAAACCTTCGACTTTATATTAAAATCAGTAATAATAATAATATCAAACAGCTTTGCATGCTTGTCCGGGGGCAGGCACTTTGCCAAGAGCTTTGCTTGGGTCACGTCAAACCTTCCGTTTACAGAGGACCCGCTCTGGGCCAGCACGGAGCACAGAGCCTGGTACCTAGGTGGCGCTTGCAGATATCAGAATGAATGAATGTACCCGGCGTTGAACTAGAAACTGCACAGAAGTACAACTAATTTAAACACAACTCTATGTCACCTGAGGAATTCCAGTATTTCTCTGAGAGATATTTTCTTCCTTTTGAATATTCCTTCATCCAAAACTTTTTAAACTGGAGAGATCTTTTGTTTTGTACTTTTATCTTTCAGGTTACAATCATCATTTCCCCTCACCCCACGTTCTCACCCCTAACAAGACTTTGCCTTTTCTCTCCTATTGCCTTTCCATTCCTGGGTAGTCTCTTCCTGGCCCAGTGATTGACAGGTCAACACTCTTACATCAAACTGAGCCTTGTCAGCCCCTTTGCCCAGGAGCTCAGGCAACCTGACTGTCCTGTCTCCTTGGCAACCCTTAAGGCAAGGAAGAAAGAGAAGGATTTGATCCCAGATGTCTGGACCCTTCAGTCAGGACTAATGATCGATAGATTGTGGCCTCAGAAAACCTACATTCTAGTCCTACCCATGCCCCTTAGTCATTTCTGGAATCACTTTCCCTCAGAGATGAGGGTGTTTCCAAGGCTCAGGGTTCCCCCAGACTGTCAGACACCCACCCACTGCAGCATCCAAGACCTGAACCATCACACTAACCCAATTCAGCTTTGCATATTCCTCTCTTTCCTCCTGGCAGCCAGCCACTCCCACAGTATTTACGCATCAATCAAAATGCACAGCCCTGGGCTCCTTAGTGGTGAAACCCTCGAAGAATCCCATCAGAACCCCGCTTATGACTGCAAGGAGGAGAATGATGAAAAAGTTTGGGTTGGATGCTGTCCCCTTATAAGAGACAACTCCCACTCCTACAGTCTGCTCTAGCCTAGGACATGGGTTCCACTGACATTGACAACTGCCTACCCAACCCCAGGGGTAATGGGGGTTACCCCATCCTGCTCCACCGTCACTGGCTTCTCCTGTAGGGGAACCTAGAGATGGAAAGGCTACCTGTGGCCCCGGGTCCTCATCTATCCTCTTCTTCCTTGAGGAATTCTCCTCCTGGGTAGCATGTTCAGAGCACTGCTCTTGGCTCTCTTGTGGGCAGCTCAGGCGCCCTGTCCCAGGTTCTGCCAATTCCTGCCGGCTTTTTCCCCACCTCCAGGTGCCCAGTGGCCAAGGAAGTGGGACCAAATGGGGGAGTTCTCTCAGCCTCTGCTTAGGCACCTGCTGGGTACCTGGCACAATGCCTTGTCATTTCATTTAGTGTCTAACCACTCTGCTGTCAGGAAGCCTCCTCTTTCCCCTCTGACAGAGGACAGGCCAAGGCTCCGGAAAATGAAGCATCTCCCCACCCCTTTCAACTCAAAAGTAGCCCAGCGGGATTGGGACCCACAGTTCTCTGACTCTGAAGCAGCTACTCTGTCCATTACGGCTCCTCCCAGACCCTCGGGCTTGAAAACAGACGGGAGTTTGGAGCGAAGGCTCCTTTGCTCTCTCTTCCTTCATTCTGGGGACCGGGAGCAAGAGCCCCCCTCACGTGTTCCCTAGCCCCATCCACGCTGAGTCTGCAACAGCCAGAAAGTTTGCCCAAGTCCATTGCGGACGCAGCGGGTGGACGTCGGGGGTCCGCAGCACACGCCTCCGGGGAGAGGGGGAGACCGAGGCAGCGCAGCCTCCGGCACAGAGGGGGAGCCACAGCACCTCCCCCGGCTCGCCAGGCGCGCTGGGAGAGCCTCCCTCTGGAGGGCAGGAGACGGTTACCTTCAAGAGTTGGGCTTCCTTCTCCAAGAACTTCAGTCCCATACACTTGGCGAGACAGCGGGGCTCCTGGGGCCGGGATGCCCGGGTCTGGCCGCGCCGCGGGGGAGACGCTCTGGGCGGGCGCTGCGCACCCCTCCTCCTGCCGGCGTCCTGTCCGCAGGTCCCCTCGGGCGGTGGCCGCAGTGGCGGCGTCTGGGTAGCGGAGTCCCGGCCGGCCTGGGGAAGGGATGCTGAAAGGCGCCCGGAGCCCCCTGACACCCGTGTCAGATGCCGGCCGGCGAGGGTGCTGAGAGAGAGACCTTGAGCAGCGCCGCGCGCGTCCTCAGCTCTGCGAGCCCCTCTGGAGCGGCGGGAAGGTAGGTGGGCGGGCGGGCGGGCGGGCACGGCGCGCGGTGACACATACATAGGGGCGGGCGGGGGAGGGGAGGACCCCGGAGGGGGCGGGGGGGGCGAGCGCGAAGGGAAACCCCACCCCCGGGGGACCCGAGGGGCGGCCGACAGGGGGAGGGGAAGGCAGAGGCTGCTGGAGCGCGCTGGACCCCGGCTCCGGTCCGGCGCGCAGCGGGGGAAGCCGCCCGGCGCGCAGGGCGCGAGAGGAGCGCTCCCCACGGCGGCGCGGCCCCAGCAGCCCCGGGGCCCGCGGGAGGACGGCGGCGCGGGAAGGGCTGGAGGGCCCCGCGTCTGCAATGCGGTCGGGCCGCTCCGCAGTCGGAGGGGGCCCCGGAGGGCCGCACCGGCACTGGCAGTCCCCGGCGGGCTGGGCTCCGCGGCCGCCGCGGCCGGACCGGGCTCCCAGGCGCGCGCGCAGGGTCTGCGGCTGATGCTCCGCAAGATGCGATAGCGAGGGGCGCGGCCCCCTGCTCCCCGGCCGCGCTCCGGAAGGACCCTCCTGGGGAACTGGCTGAAAGTTTTTGGGGATGGGGTGCTCCGAGAAGGCAGGCGAGTACGGAGGGGCAAAGGAGGTTAGGGGACTGCGAGGAGGCATGCTAGGGGCTGGAAGCCTCAGCACCAAAGGCTGAGGGTCTTCACAATCCAGGAGAGACAGACAAGGATATATTTCAAACGGAGCAGGAATTCTCCAGTAGCTGCAGACACCCCCCTCCTTAATTTTGATTCCAGGCAAAAGAATAAAAGAACTAACAGCATTTGAAGACCTTCTGTGAGCTGGTTGCTTAATACACATTAATATCTCATTTAATTTTCCCAAAGAGCCCAAGGAGATACATATTACAACTACTTTACCTCCCGCAAAAAAAAAAAAAAAAAAAGTGAAAACTGAGGCTCAGAGGGTGATGGAATTACCTCTCAAGGTGGGGTCTGAATTCATACCCAAAGTCACACTCTCTTTGCTGCTATGCGAGCTGTTGGTTCAGCCTCAGCACTTTTGGGGGACGCAGGCTGGCTAGTGGCCTTCAGCATCCTTAGGGAGGAAACTGCTGGTGACTGACATAAGATTTAGCGGCCTTGGTCAGTGTGGTAGAAGCCGCTAGACCCATCACTGGGTAGGGACTGAATGGAGAAGCACAAGGGGTGGGATCTTTGTGGGCTGCCCAATACGGAGATAATAGACCCAGTTTTTCCTCGATTAAAGGGGGCCAGACTGCCTCAGTTTCCCCAGTGTGACTTCTCTAGAATTGTGTGGATACTGGCCCTGACCCAGCACATTCTCTGGAGCTGCCCCCACCCCGCCACCCCTTCCCTGCCCTGGGCCTGAGGAGGGTGTGGTGACCAGTCCATCCACTAGTCCTGGGAGCTGGGGCTATAAGGCGCTCCATTGGTTGCCGGCTCTGACTTCATCTCTGTTCTACCTGAGTCTGTTGGTTTTTCTGAGTCAGGTATCTAAGTTGCAGAACACTTTGAGCACAGCTGACAAGATGGTGCTCAGAACTCCTCACAGGCAAACAGTGTCTTTGGGATGAAATCTGACTAGTTACTGACCTCAGTGTCCAGACCAGAGGAAATGATCCTTCTAGAAAAAAGACAATCCTTAAAATTCAAACAGGAAGGTCATGGATTCCCCCTGTCAGTATTCACTCAGCTGATGCTCTCTGGTGAGAACAAACCATACCCTCATTTGTGAAATGGGTCATTTCTGACAGATATCTCAGGACAGGTGGGGCTAGTGAAAGTGAAAGTGAAGTTGCTCAGTTGTGTCTGAGTCTTTGCGACCATGTGGACTTTGGCCTACCAGGCTCCTCCATCCATGGGATTTTCCAGGCAAGAATACTGGAGTGGATTGCCATTTCCTTTTCCAGGGGATCTTCCCAACCCAGGGATGGAACCTGGGTCTCCCTCATTGCAGGCAGACGCTTTACCATCTGAGCCACCAGGGGAGCCAGGGGCTAGTGAAGGATAATTCAGGGACAAATATTAATTAGGTAGTTAATCTTTGTAATGAAGGGAATGAATGTTTATTGATCATCTAGATTGTATCGAGGCTAGAAAGCATATACTAGACACCTATTGCGTGCCAGACACTGCTTGATACCACAGCCTGGCAGGTGGTTCTTATTCCCATTTTACACAGCAAGAAACTGAGAGGTAGTGAATGAGTGCAGGTTGGCATGACTCCACACTGCCTGCCCTTACAGGCTACAGAAAACCCAGCATGATGGGAAAGCATTTGAACATTTTAAAGACCGTGTTCAGCAAATCAAAGGACCTGAGTGTCTGAAAGCCCTTGGTGGCATATGGACATTCCCCCATTCCATGCAGGTGTCTACACAAGAGAACTTCTTGTGTAGTATTTCCGATCCTGGTTTTCCCTCCTCTGTTGAACGCTTTGTAGTTTGCCCCCTGCCTTTTCCAGGCTCTGACTCAGTCTGCTGTCATTGGGAAGTTCTAACCTCTTGCTGCTCAGACTTATTGACACACTAGCGGGGTCAGCTGGAGCTTTTTGGAAATGCAGACCCTCAGGCCCACCCCAGACTCAGGATCTGCTTTTTAATAAGGCCCCCCCAGGTGTCTTCTGTATCTGCTTAGTTTTGAGAAGCATCTTTCAGCAGGTTTACTCATTCAGTCACAAAATCACAGAACAAGAGAATCTCTGAGCTAGGAAGAGCTCTCAGAGAATGTTGAGGACAACTTTTTCTGGGTCTGCACTCGGGCTGGGGCTGATTTCTAGGACAGGGCACATGAGACAGCCCTTCTAGGATGCCATGGTTCTATATCCCAGTTTTTATGGCAGTGTGTCACTTGACCCCAAGATTTGGTGGCTTAAGTCACTGTCTCTCATAGTTTCTATGGATGAGGAATTTGGGAGAAGCTAGCCCAGGCAGTTCTGGTTTGGGCCATCTCATGACGTTGTGGTCAAGACATTAGCTGCAGCTCCATCATCTGACGACTTGAGGCTGGAGGATCCAGGTCTCAGGTGGCTCACTCACATGGCTTGCAAGTTGGTACTGGCTCTTGGCCAGTGGCTTCAGGTCATCTCTGGATGGGCCCTGCCAGTGGGACTCCCTCATGGCATGACACCTGGCTTCCATGACAGTGAGTGATGCAAGAGCCCAAGGGGAAGCCACAATGCTTTTATGCCCTAGCTTTGGAAGTCATAGATGGTCATATTCACTGTAGATTGTTGGTCACATAGGGCCAGCCCTGAATTTGTGTGAGAAGGGACATACAAAGGTGTGAATATAGGTCTGGGGATGGCTGAGAGGCATCTTGGAGGCTGGTTACCACTCTCCATTAAACTGACTCTTAGAGGATGGCTAGTCTCCTGGTCCGTGTAACTGTATTACCATGGAGTGCTTGTTATTGACCCTGCCATGGTGATGCCATGTAAATGCCTCACCAGTTCAAGTATAAGGTGTTTGCAGAATTCCTCTGAAGCATCTTTCCAATACTCCTGTATGAGTGAGTGTTCTAGCTTGCCCTCCGACAACAGATTTGTCCCAATCTCTGTAGGAAAGGCTTCATTTAGCCCAAGAGGAGTTTCTATGTCTTTTCTCATAGTGGAATGCCCACACGTCCTTCAACTATTTCCTGAAAGAGTTTCCTTCTGGGTTCCTCACTCTCCGGAAACTCCTGTTTGTGGCTGTCCCTCTGATGTGTAATTCCCAGCATTGGAGCCCAAGTTCGGCTGTGTACTGACCAGGGCAGAGCCAAGACAACCTTCCCTTCTCACCATTTGGGCATTTCGCACCTGCCGATGCCGCCAGAGATGGTTGAGTCTCCCATTCAAGTACTAACCAGGCCCGACTCTGCTTGGGTTCCGAGATCAGACTTGGTCAGGTGGGGTGGTTGTAGACAAGTTTGTTGAGTCTTGGTGCTACGTCATGCTTTTGGTTGATACTGAAACTTGTGGACAGTTAAAACCATCAGACTGTTCTCATGCTGGCCACCACAAAAGAGCTTATCTCAAGCAACAAAACAGGGTTGAGGAGAGGAAGGGTCCCTGTGTGTTCAAGAGCTATAGGACATGAATCCCAGTTCTGGAACAGACATCTGGAGCAAGTTGTGTAACCTCACTGGGTCTTGATGTTCTCATCTGTAAAATGGAGCAAACTTATGGAATTTTTATGAGAATTAGAATAAGAGCTGGGATGTCAGCACCGAGCGAATGATCTAGCTCAAGGTGCAAGGTGGTTAGTTTTCTTCTCTGGTCCCCTTCACTGCCGTTTGATGTCCTTGAATAAGTGCATTCTCTTCTGTCTGCTGGTCTCTGGGTTTGTGAAAGAAGTTAAAAATACTCACCTCCTAGAGCGTGGCAATGATTAATACTATATGTAATGTGTGTAGAAAACATTGTGATCCTTTTTGGAAGCAAAGGACCATAGCAATATGGTATAGAAATAACCTTCTTATAGCAGAACTGTGGGCCAGGAAGCCAAGTCTTCTGAGAACTAGTGGAACATTTGAAAAGTGTTTTATTTCTTCAACACTGTGTGAGTGATGAACTCAGAGGGAAAGGTTCTAATAATAAAGAGCATGGGGTACATTAATGAAACACAGTTCCACACACGACTGTGTGGAACAATGATGTACAGTAACAGCAAAGTGCTGTGTCACTTAAGACATAGAAGTTGAAGGACGCGCTTAAGGAAACTCTGATTTCTTGAAGACTCAGTTTGATTTTTTTTCCCCCTGAATTCATCACAGATTCTATTTTCAATAAACCCTGCCATTTATAAAAGAGGAAGTCGTGGCAAACATTTCACTCGTGACTCACTTGTGCGTTATTATTGAGGATACGCAGGGAGTGATGCTGATTGAGGTGTTAATGTGTTGGTTTCTACCATCGTAGTCATCATCATAGCATCATCACCATCACCAGTTACAATAGGTTTGGGGTAAGAAGAGGGATAGAAGGATGCTTCTCTAGGTAATTCCAGACCCCACAGCTCTCGGAGCCTCCCCATCTTATCTCTTCATCACCCTGAATCCTATGGGGCATCTCCCACACCTGGACCTGAGCTGGCTCTTCTGTGTTTTCCCCTTTATTCCAGCCATCAGAGTCTTTAGAATTGACTGCCAGCCCTTGTCACATTGGGCTTGATCTTTTTATTTTCTTTCACTGATAAATATTGTGTCATTCTGGAGAGATTTTCCTAGATTTTTACACCTTTTAGTAGAGAAACAAAATTGGTATCATATGAACAAATAAAATAACCCCCAAACAAATGCTTGCTAGAAATGAAACATAAGAGGGACAGACAGCAAACTCCATAGTTTGAAAATGACCTGCTAAGACACAGGCATGACTTTTCCCCACAAAACCTGGCACTCATTTGGTATACAGTGCTGGGGGATAGTCCTCTTGACATTTTAGTTACTCTTCTTCATCTATTCGGCTTCTTACTGTGTATTCCTTCAAGAGCAGAAAACCCAGAATACATAAGGGGACAAAGCTGTATTTCAGCATATTATTTTTTATTTTTAGGACTTTTACTGGTTAGCATTTTAATCTTGAAAGAATCATAAAAACAGGCATAAAAATAGGCATTATTAAGATGCTGGAGGGCTGTCTGACTAGTCTCAAAATTTCAAGTTTAAAAATAAGGGATTTCAGTTTCTTCATGGGTTAGCACAGCGTCATCATCATAGTAATATTTATTGGTGTGTTTATTTATTTGTCATTTATTTATTATTATAAAACACACATAAAATTTATCATTTTAACAAATTAAAATATACAGTTCAGTTCCATGGTATTAAGTAAATGCACACTGTTGTACACCCATCCCCACCATCCATTTCCCGAACTTTTTTGTCTTCACAAATTGAAACTCTATACCCATTAAACAGTAAACTCCCCATGCCCTCTCTCCTCCCAGTGCCGGGCAACCACCAGTCTACTCTGTGTCTTTATGAGTCCAACTACTCTAGGTAGCTCGTATGACTGGAATCACACAGTGTCAGTCCTTTATTGATGGCTTGTTCACTTAGCATAATGTCTTTAAAGTTCATCCATGTTGTAACTGGTGTCAGACTTTCTGTTTTTCACAGTAATATTTACTGGGTATTTACTATGTGCCAGGACCTGTGCTAAATGCTTCGTTAAACCTCACAATGACT
Organism: Bos indicus; assembly: GCF_029378745.1. Lineage (NCBI taxonomy): Eukaryota > Metazoa > Chordata > Mammalia > Artiodactyla > Bovidae > Bos > Bos indicus. Next base: position 20,653,452 of record NC_091780.1, on the reverse strand, counting down.
CAGTGAGGTCTTGTTGGCTTTATTTCACTGATGAAGCAATTGAGGACAGGGAAGCTGCTCAGGTTCATGTTGTTGCTAAATGATAGAACCAGGCACTAACCCAGGCCTCCTGGCTTCAGAACCCTCATACTTAAAATGCTAATATCAGTCTTTTATTGAGCACCTAGTATGTGTCTGGTACTAGGCATTATACCATTTTCCCTTTCCCTTTCTTTCTTTTGCTGTATCATTTACATAGACTGAAGTGCATCTTCAGTATACAATCAGTGAATTTTTTCACATCTACAAACACCGTAGTAATCACAACCAAATCAGGATGTAGAGCATTCCCTTGTTCATCTTCTAGTCAATAGCTCCCCCCTCCCCACCCCCCTGGAGATGACTGTTCTGACCTCACCGATGGACCAATTTTGTCTATTTTTTACTTGAGAAAAATGTCATCTTCCCATGAGTACTCCTTTTTGTTTGGCTTCTTTTACTCAAACCAGAGGCAAACTGGAGAGGGTGTGGCCTGTCCAAAGAGACAGCCACCAGCCACTAGCCAGCTCCACCTGAATGTTGCCGTTTAGGAGTTCAGGCTGCACGTTGCTGGGTCATGTCCTAGCAATGGTAATAGTAGCCATAGTCGTTGTTGTTGTTTTCCTTGAGAAACCAAATTTCTAGATCTTTATGGGATATCAGTGGTGATTAACTTAAACATTTAAAATATAATATGTGTCAAAACACTGAAGGATCAGCAAAATTCATCTATGGGTGGTTGGATAAATACTATGATGATGAGAATGGACAAGAAAGGACATCCGAAAGGGAGAATCAAAGACACTGGATGCTGAGGGAGAGAGAGAAGCAGGAATCAAGAATGGTCTCAACCTTCTGAAGCTGAATGACCGGGAATGGGGAGTCCCATCAGGAAACGGGCAGTGGGGAAGGGCAGCTGGCTTGGATAGACAAGACAGTGAATTCCATTGTAGACAAGCTTGGTTTTCCGAGGTGGAGAGACATCCAGGGCGAGGAGGCCAGACAGCAGAGAGAAATGTGGGACTGAGGCTCAGGGAAATGCTGGGTCTGCAATTCTACACATCTGCATTTAGCATTAGAACGGCTGCTGCTAAGTCATGTCTGACTATTTACAACCCCATGGACTGTAGCCTGCCAGGGCTCTTCTGTCGAGGGGATGTCCCAGGCAAGACTACTGGAGTGGGTTGTCATTTCCTTCTCCAGAGGATCTCCCTGACCCAGGGATCGAACCCCATGTCTCCTGCATTGGCAGGTGGATTTTTCACCGCTGAACCACGAGGGAAGCCCCCAGTATAAGAACAGGGAACATTAAATTGTAGTTGACAAATGTTAAAATATACTTTAATTTCATACTGTAATGAAGGGAGAAAGTAGAAGGGCAGAAAACAGGGAGGAAAAGAGGCTTTGGAGAGAAATGCAAGGATATGCCAGAGACCCTGACACCCAAAGAAAAGTGATGCAGGTAATGGGGTTCTAGAGAAAAAGAAATGTGAACAAGTGTCAAGTGATGAATTTCCATCAGCCATAGACACAACTGGGGTTTGACTGCATGACAGCTGCATCTTGTGGCTATTAGGACTTAGTGGTTAATGAACTTTTAAATTCAGTTTATCCCCACAGTGTTCAGTAACATAATCCATTCTTTTTGAGGGGAGGTGTACCACAAGGCATGTGTAATTTTCCCTCATCAGGGATAGAATTCGTGCCCCCTGCATTGGGAGCAGAGTCTTATCTACTGGATCGCTAGGGAAGTCTTTAAATTCCTTTTTTGAACTACTGTTGTGTTTTTGCAGCTTATAGGCACAGAAATGAATCTGGTGCTTCATGGCATTTACCTGTAAGCCCAAATGAATGAGATCGACAGCTATGATCTTTTTATACACACTGGCCATATCTCACCATGGAACCATGGCATTAAGTCCACCTTAGGTCCTGGATCAAGTCAGATGTCCAGCCCCACAAAAGTCGTGCCAGCCTTCCTGAGGATCCTTGGTTTCATAAGGGCATGTATAGTTCATGCTAGAAGTTCTCCACAGAGTTATTTCAGAGCCACTTTAACCTTTGAAGGATGAAGGAAAGGGACATGGTAAAATTCATTTAACTTAGGGGGTGGTGTCATTTAATTGCTCTTTCTTGCTTCCCATTTTCCACAATTGAAGGAATAGGACCATCAAGTCCCACTGTTATGCCCATAGAGTAAAATGGTTGACCAGGTCCTAAGCTGTGGAGAAGGCAATGGCACCCCACTCCAGTACTCTTGCCTGGAGAATCCCATGGATGGAGGAGCCTGGAAGGCTGCAGTCCATGGGGTCACTGAGGGTCGGACACGACTGAGCGACTTCACTTTCACTTTTCACTTTTATGCATTGGAGAAGGAAATCGCAACCCACTCCAGTGTGATTGCCTTGAGAATCCCAGGGACGGGGGAGCCTGGTGGGCTGCCATCTGTGGGGTTGCACAGAGTCGGACACAACTGAAGCGACTTAGCAGCAGCAGGTCCTAAGCTGTGTGTGTGTGTGTGTGTATACCATATAGCTACCAAGGGAACACTTACGATTTAATTCAAAAACAGAAAATTGACAAATGAGAGTGCTTAAAGCCATAAGAAGCAAATATGAATATACAAGAAAATCTGTGTGTGTGTGCTTAGTCCCTCAGTTGTCTCTGACCCTTTGCGACCTGATGGACTGTAGCCTCTGTCCATGGGATTCTCCAGGCAAGAATACTGGAGTGGGTGCCTTTTCCTCAATGGGGATCTTTCCAACTCAGGGATCAAACCCTGGTCTCCTGTATTGCAGGCAGATTCTTTACTGTCTGAGCCACCAGGAAAGCCCATTAGAAAATTAATACTTGATAAAATTAATACTCAATAAAACTCCCCAATAGAGAGGAGAGAGATGACAGACACAGAGGAGATAATGGCTATCAGTGAGTGGGGGTGTATTGGGGAGTGTAAGAGGACAAGGACAGTCTATGAATTATCTGGTGAAGAAATAAATAGAAATTACACTAGAGGGTCAAAGGGGATCCTCCCCCAGCACCCCCAGTCTGAAAATTAGCTGTTGCCTGTGCCCAGGTGAGCTGGGTCCCACTACCTGTCCAAATCTCACACCCGTGCGTTTTTTCCCCGTCTCTGGCCCCTCTGCATGCCTTGGTTGGAAATGTGGCTTTTCCAGAGTCAAAAGCCAGAGGACAAGGCACCTATTCACCCTGCTGGATTTGAAATTCTCCTTCGAAATTCCTTTAACTGCAAATGCCTTCTCCCAAGTACACTGTGCATCTTTTCAAATTTCAGACATAAACAGCGGCGTAGCCCCACCTGGCAACCCCCTCTCACCCTCCTGATAAAAATAGAAAGTGCCAAGGTGGGGAAAGTCATGGACACAGTGGGGTTTTGTGGATCAGCTGTTTGCACGAGTCTTCCTGACCCCTCTGCCTATTTTGAGGAGGGGTGTCTCTTGAGGGGAGGGAGCTTTGAGCTGGATTCTTGGGGGATTTGTCATCCCTGGCACCTTGGCCCCTTCCATTCTGGGCCCAAGGCGCATCTCTGTGGTTGTGTGTTTAACTCTGTGTCCCAGGGAGAGACACATTTACCTGTGGTTGTTGGCTTGGGTGTCAACTCTGGTGACTGCGGGGGATGGAAACAGTGGTGGGAAGAAGTGCGGGGAAGCAGTTCATTTGCAGAAACCACTGATGTGAAAATTTTCACTGGACAGCCAATTGCACATGGCAGAGTCCTGGGTGTGGTATGAGTTTAAATCAAGGCAGGCGCCATGACCCCATGAGCAGGTGAAGGGCATTTGGAGGTAATGAGCTCTTACCCTATGTACTTGGTTCCCACTGTATGGGACATGGGTGGGTGAGCAGTGTGCAGTGAATTGGCGGGTTCATTGAGCTAGGGCTTATGAGACCTGTTCTAGTTCCAGCTGCACCATTTATCAGCAGTGTGACCTTGGGCCTCAGTTTCCTTTTTAGTAAAAGAGGAATTGCAGGGATTTCCCTGCTGGTCCAGTGGCTAAGACTCTGCACTCCAAATGCAGGGGGCCCAGGTTCCATCCCTTGTCTGGGAACTACATCCCACACGCCCCAACTAAAGATCCTGCATGCTGCAATGAAGACTGAAGATCTCTCATGTGGCAACTAGGACAGGACACAGCCAAATAAATAAATATAAATGAATGAAAGAAGAATGACGATATCCCCATAGAAAGATGCAGGTGAGTTCCTGTTGCTTCTCTGCTTACAACCATCCTGTGGCTTTTGGTTGCATTCAGGACACAGCGGCCAACAGAGCTTGAATGACCTGGCCCTGCCTCTCTCACCTCATGTCCCCTCCAGCCACCTTCCTCTTCCCTTCTGTGTTTTGGCTCCATTTCATCTTCATATTGTACTTTAAATATCAGAGAGGCCTTCCCTGACCATCCAACTTCTTTGCTGCCCCCAGTTTCTATTACGGCGTCTTGTTCCTTCCCTTCCTGGTCTAGCCCACGCCTCGCTGGTGTGTATTTTGAGCTGTTTACATGTAGTGTCCCCCGCCCTCTCTTACCAGACTCTGAGCTTCATGAGGGTAGGGACACATGTCGCCAGCTCCCAGCTCAGAGTGGGTCATGCACAGGCTCTCAATCGATATTTGTTGAATGAATGAATGAATGAATAGGTCTTTTTTTCTTCTTTGTTTCTCCTGTGTCTGGCACGTTTAGAGACTAGGGAGGTGAATCATAATAACTCACATCCATTGAGCACTCTGTGTTAGGCACTGTTCTAAGCGTTTGACGTCTAGTGACTCATTTAGTAACCGTAGTAATATTACAATTTGTTAATGGCCATCATAACTTATTTCTGTTTTCCAAAAAAGAAGAAACTGAGGTCCAGAGAGGTCAAGCGCTTTGCCTAAATCATAGCTAGTGAATGGCAAAGCAGAGGTTCAGTCCCAGATAATTAGGTGCCAGAATCTGTATCTTTAACCTCTCACCATCCTGCTTGAATGAAGAGGTGAGTAAAGGAAAGAAGCTAGTTCATTGCAGAGGTTCATAAACATTCACTTATTCTTTCCCTCTGCCTGCATGCTTGATTGAAAGGGTCGAGTTAGAGCTTTATATGACAGTAAAGATGTGTAAAGTCTATAGTGATGAATGGGAGTGGATGGTTGGGGAGCTCTAAGGGTGGGTAGGGTGAGGCCTCAGTACCAATCAGCCAGGCTCTATCACCCAAGAGAACTTCCTGGGGATGGTAGGGTTAGGAAATGTTTAAATAACAGGAAGAGACGGAGGGGAGGGGGTGATGGCAGGCCAAGGCCATGGCCTGAGGCTAGAGCTGACAAGGGTGGGCAGAAAAGAAGGACTAGAAGCTACAAATCCCATGGATAGCAAGTTAGAAAATTAATAGGAGAGCGGAAGTACCACTAGGATGCATCAGGACGTGAAGCTGAAGATGGTGATCCATCAAGTCAGGACCCACAGGTGGGAGTTCTTGTCCAAGATGAAACCTCGGAAGAGGTGAAGTTGGTTTGTCTTTAGTCAAATCTGTCAAGAAGTGTTTGAGCTCCAGAGTCTGATGTTGGTTCACATGTTACAGTTCAACTTCTGGTATTTGGTTGGCAGCCCGAGCTTTGCCACCTGTAGCTGACTAATCCTGACCTTAACATGCAACTAGAATCTACCAAATCCTGAAGAGCTGGCATTTGACTTAGAGAAGGTAATCAATTTGGAGTCTTTAAGATGGGCAGGAGGATTCTGTGGCATTCTGACATTTTCATTTATTAGGACTGAGGTGTTGACATGGACTCAAAATTAAAAGTGGATGACTGGGAAACAAGGCAGTGTGGGTCACTGGGAATAGTGATATTGATCTTGTGTTGTGCTAGTTAACCTTTGGCCCATGCGTCAATTGGGCTTCCCAGGTGGCTCAGTGGTAAAGAGTCGCCTGCTAATGCAAAAGAAACAAGAGGCTCAGATTTGATCCTTGGGTCAGGAAGATCCCCTGGAGGAGGGCACGGCAACCCACTCACTCCGGTATTCTTGCCTGGAGAATCCCATGGACAGAGGAGCCTGGTGAGCTACAGTCCATAGAGTCACCAAGAGTTGGACATGACTGAAGTGACTTAGCACACACTAAGCACTCAGTCAGGATAGGCTGGGTTATGCTGCAATAACAACAGCCCCCAAATCTTAGTGACTTGAAATAATAAAGATTTAGTTCTTGCCCACATCCACTGTGGATGGCTGGGAACTTTGCACCAGGTCATTATCCTCCAGGTCAGGCTGATGGAGCAGCCACCATCTGGGACATTCCCCTCTGGTTCCATGGCAGAGGGGAAAAGAGGGTCCTGTTGTGTATCAGCAATTAAATGCTCCAGCCCAGAATAGGCACATGTCATTTGTGGTTCCAAAATTACTGTGGACAGTGACTGCAGCCACGAAATTAAAAGATGCTTGCTTCTTGCAAGAAAAGCTATGACAAACCTAGACAGCATATTACAAAGCAGAGACATCACTTTCCTGACAAAGGTCTGTATAGTCAAAGCTATGGTTTTTCCAGTAGTCATGTATGGATTTGAGAGCTGGACCATAAAGATGGCCAGAGAATTGATTCTTTCAAAATGTGGTGCTGGAGAAGACTCTTGAGAGTCCCTTGGACAGCAAGGAGATCAAACCAGTCAATCCTAAATGAAATCAACCCTGAGTATTCACTGGAAGGAGTGATGCTGAAGCTGAAGCTCCAGTACTTTGGCCACCTGATGGGAAGAGCTGACTCATTGGAAATGGTCTTGATGCTGGGAAAGACTGAGGGCAGGAGGAGAAGGGGGCAAGAGAGAATGAGATGGTTAGATAGTATCACTGACTCAATAGACTCAATGAGTTTGAGCAAACTCTGGGAGATAGTGGAGGACAAGGAAGCCTGGCATGCTATAGTCCATGGGGTTGCAAAGAGTCTTACACAACTTCAGATCAGATCAGATCAGTCGCTCAGTCATGTCCGACTCTTTGCAACCCCATGAATCGCAGCATGCCAGGCCTCCCTGTCCATCACCAACTCCCGGAGTTCACTGAGACTCACGTCCATCGAGTCAGTGATGCCATCCAGCCATCTCATCCTCTGTCGTCCCCTTCTCCTCCTGCCCCCAATTAGCGACTGAACATATATTTCTGGTTATAACTTATTGGTTAGAATTAGTCATGTGACCCCCACCCAGCTGACATGGGAGAGGAAGTGCAAAGCTAAGTGCCAGGTGGATGAAAAGCTGGAAAATTGTGAAAGGCATTTTTACTATCTCTAGTCAGTCCTCTCAGTGATGGAGTAAGGTTTGCATTCCACCTGGCTATTTCAGTCACTGGGATCCTTTCTTTAGGGGTTAGAATGTCTCCCAGAGGAGGTGAGGGTGATATGGTGCACTGGGGGGTCCTGGGTAGCCCCATTATTGGATCTCTGTTGCCAGAGCAGCCTTCACTCTCCAACAAGGGTCTTGGACATTTGATGGAACCCCATTTAGTGCCCATTTGCCCATGATCTTTCCTCCACTCTACTGGAAAGAGAGGAGGGCAGCCTCCTCCTTGCATTCCTTTCCTGGGCTTTCAGGACCTGGAAGCCCCACTTAGGACATGTTCAGTCTTTGACACAAGGTGATGGGTTCAGGGTGCTTGCCAAGGTGAGATCTCCTCTTTGCTATAGGACTGTTAGCTCCTCAGAAGACCCCCTTCCTTTCCTATGGCTTTATTCCTTGTCTTCTGAGACCAGATCTTGAGGCCCCTGGACTCTCCAAAAGGTGGAGCCATCACTGGAGTTGGTTGTGGTCTTTCAGGCTATGGATTTCCCATTTGGGGACCTCTTGCAGGTTTTCCTGCTCAGCTGGTCAGTGTGGAGCTCTGATGACACCTAAAAATGGTACAAACAAGGAATGATCATAAGAAAATGATGGAGCATCTCATATGGTGAGAGCAAGAATGCAGGGAGGCCTACTTGGAGCCATAGGGCTCAGCTTTCCTAGCTGTGGCTTGGCCCAGGCTCTGGGAAGCCTGCCTTTTCTCACTCAGCAAAGGAGGAGAAGCTTCCTGGCTTATGGAGACAAGGGGAGGATATAGGCTAAGAGATTCCAAGCTGTCTCCTTAGGCAAAGCACACAGAATGAAATCCAGGGGATTGTGCTGAAATGAGAGCCTGAGAGTTTCAAATTGCTTCATTTTTGTTCCAAGGAAGCCCTGGGGCTGTGGCATGGGTCCATCCCTGAAAGTCTACAAGTTGAAGTATTGTGGCCTGGGGATGGGGACTGAGGTAGGGCTCAGGAACCAGGACATAGGAGAAGGTCTAACCATCCATGGCACCCCTGCACTAGGCAGGGCAGAGCTCACCTTGGTAAAGTCTTCATGAGAAGCCAGAGCTAGCAAAGATGCAGGAAGGGACCAATAATTCAAGTCAAAGAAGAAGAGCCCTGGGAACATGAAGCCCTGGCTGGAGCTGTGGGTTGGAACCTGGGGTGGAGTAGTCATGGAAAGAGACAGCCAGCCTGCTTTTCTACGATGGGGGCCGCCCCAGCATGCCTTATTGAAGGTCATGTTTTGTTGTTGAGGCTTCATTGTTGAACAATAAAGAAGGGATTGGCATGACTGACACATGGCCCAACATGAGCAAAAGAAAGGAGGCAGAGTAGAATGCCTAGAGAGGCCACCCTGGGTAGTCTTGAGTCAGATGGGGAGAGGGCCAAGAGGACCCAGGGCATACTAAAAGTTTATGAGCAGGAAGAAGCTGACATTGGTATTTCTGCATGTAAAACCCCAGCTCTGGGCTTCCCTGGTGGTCTAGGGGTTAAGAATAAGCCTGCCAGTGCAGGAGACATGGGTTTGATCCCTGGTCCAGGAAGATCTCACATGCTGAGGAGCAACTAAGCCCGAGTGCACAGTTACTTGACATGTGAGTGACTAGAGCCTGTACTCTGCAACAAGAGAAGCCACTGAAATGAGAAGTCCGGGCACCACAACAAAGAGTAGTCCTTGCTTGCTACAGCTAGAGAACGCACACGCACAGCAATGAAGACTCAGCTCAGGCAAAAATAAAGAAAGAAATAAAGAAAAGACTTAAAAAAAAAAAAGCCTGGCCCCATTTTCAGGGTCCACACTCAAATGTTACCCCATCTAGAGAGTTCTGTCATAATCTAGGGTCAGAATACATCCCAAAATACATTCCTCTGTGATTCTGTATCTGTCACTTGTTATCACAGGTGCCTTGTACTGGAGTTAGTTTTGAGTGTCTCTCCCAACAGCCTGATCTCTCTGTGGATGGCACCCCACAGCAGGGCACCCCCAGGTTAGCACCTGGCTCTCAGGAAAATGAGGAGCTAAAGGGAGGCAGCAGAATGTGGGAAGTCCTTTCAGAATCCTGCTTCCCCAGGGAGGTTCCAGGACCACCTACCTCCCAGACACCTGGGCTGTTTGTTTAGAATTCACCCCTGACTTGCCAAATCTGACTTTACAAGGCGAACCCCCTAAGTCTTCACTTGTTTGCTTTCCTTTAAAATTAACATTAATGGAGCTTCTCTGGTGGCTCAGCATTGAAGAATCCACCTGCCAATGCAGGAGACATGGGTTTGATCCCTAATCTGGGAAGATCTCACATGCCACGAAGCAACTAAGCCCATGCACCACAACTACTGAGTTTGTGCCCTAGAGCCTGGGAGCCACAGTTACTGAAGTCCCTGCACCCTAGAGCCCGTGCTCCACAAAGAGAGAAGCCACTTCAATGAGAAGCCTGCACACCACAACTAGAGAAAAGCCCAGGCAGCAACAAAGACCCAGCACAGTCAAAACTAAATAAATAAAGTTAATGAAGTATAATTATGTGTAATAAAATATACCCATTGTAAGAGTAAAGTTTGATGAGTTTTGGTAATTTTACAGTCATGTACTCATCATCTCAGTCATAATATGGAGTATTTATTTCACACCAGAAAGTTTTCTCATGCCCCTTTGCAGTTAATCAACTACCCTCCTTGGCTCCAGATGACCACTTCTTTTTATTTCTAAAGATTAGTTCCAGGACTTCATATAAATGGAAACATGTGATGTGGTAGGTTGAATGGTAGTTCCAAAGATGTGTCCTAATTGCTGGAACCTGTAAATGTTACCTTATTTGGAAAAACTGTCCCTGCAGTTGGGGCTTCCCGGGTGGCTCAGCAGTAAAGAATCCGCCTGCAATGCAGGAGACTAAGGAGATGTGGGTTTGATGGGTCTGGAAGATTCCTTGGAGGAGGAAATGTCAACCCACTCCAGTATTCTTGCCTAAGAAATCCCATGGACAGAGGAATCTGGTGTGCTATGGTCCATAGGGTGGCAAAGAGCCAGACACACTGAAGTGACTGATTCCATCTCTGCAGATGGGATTAAGTTAATGATTTTGAGATGAGGAAATAATTCTGGATTATTTGGGTGGGTCCTGAATGCCATTGAACATGTTTTTATAAGAGAGAAGTAGAGGGAGATTCAACACTACACACACACAAGAAGACGTCAATGTGAAGACGGTGGCAAAAATTGGAGTGATGTGGCTGTAAGCCAAGGAATGCTGGTAGCCACCAGAGTCTGGAAGAGACAACGGATGGATTCTCTCCCAGTGCCTCTGAAGGGAGGGCTGCTGTACTGGGACCTGGATTTCAGTCTCCTGGTATCCAGAACCCTGAGAGAATAAATTTCTGTTGTTTTAAGCCAAGGTTGTTTTAAACAACCTTAAGTTGTTTTAAGGCTGTGGTAATTTTTCACAGCAGCTCAAGGAAATGAATGCACATGGAATATAATTTTCTGTGTCTAATTTCTTTTGCTTGGATTGATTTTAATATTCCTCCACGATATTTGTGTTCACAGCTCATTTTCCTTAGTATTGCAGTCATATGTCACTGTATGGATATACCATGATTTGTTTATTCATTTTACCTATTGATGAATATTTGAATTATTTCCAGATTCAGAGGACTGTGAATAGAGCTGTTATAAACAAGTTCCTGTGTGTGTGTGTACATGTATCCTATTTTTCTTGGGTAACAATCAGGAGTGAAGTTGTTGGATTATGCTATAAGTATGTTTAAATTAATATGAAACTATCAAATACTTTCCCAAAGTGGTCATACCAGTTTGAATTCCCATGAACAGTGTATGAGAGTTCCATTACTTCAGTTCCCACTAACACATAATTTTGTCAGTCTTTCATCTATTATAGATGTATATGCATTATATATAATAAATAAAAATATGTAATTTAACTTTAATTGAAATTATAATCTATAATAAATGCACATATTTATGCTAGAGTTATAGGTTATATTTAATAAATATATATGTACTATATATATAATAAATATCCTAGTACATACATATATTCAACTTTATTTGAAAAAGACTTACTTGTTTAAAAAAATGCTTCTTTTTTCCAAAAAACATAAGTTAAGGACTTCCCTGGTGGTCCAATGGTTAGGAATCTGTCTGCTAATGCAGGGGACACAGGTTCAATCCCTGACCTGGGAAGATCCTGCATGCCTTGGAGCAACTAAGCCCGTGTGCCACGACTACCGAGCCTGTGTGCCCTAGGGCCCATGCTCTGCGACAGGAGAAGTCATGGCAACCAGAAGCCCATGCACCACAACTAGAGAAAGTCCTCCACATCAACGAAGACCCAGCACAGCCAAAATAGTTTAAAAAGCTCATGGTAAGTGATGTACATAGGTGATACTCTAATAGTACTGGAAGATCAGAAAATCTGTAGTAGTTTTATCTATAGAAATAGCTAAATATGAGCCAAAATGATATTTAGTGTAAAGTGTAGATATTAAGTGTAAAGTTGTAGACTTACTGAAATCTTTCATTTTTACTTTCTAATTTTGTATTAAAAATTAACATGATTCTTCAAATGTTGTGTCACAATTTTTACCAACGGAATGCTTCATGATTTTGCATGTTATCCTTGCACAGGGGCCATACTTATCTCTGTATTCAAATTTTTGAATGTGTAGAGGTACTCCCCTGTGGTTTCAATTTGCATTTCCCTAATTGAGCACTTTTGGGTGTGCTTATTGGTCATTTGTATATCTTTCTGAAACAGCTGTGCAAACTTTTGCCCATTGTGTATGTAGGAGATGTTTAATTTCTTACTGAACTTTAAGAGTTCCTTGTTTATTCTGGATACAAGTCCTTTGTTGAATATAAATACTGCAAATCTTTCCCCCCAGTCTGTGGCTTTCCTTTTCATTTCCTTGACAGCAAATTTCAAAGAGTGGAAGTCTTTTGATACAGTTCAGATTTCCAATTTTCCCCCATATAGTTAGTGGTTTTTGTTCACTACCTAAGAAATCTTTCCCTACGAAGGTCACAAAGATTTTCTCCTGTTTTCTTCTAGAAGTTTGCTAGTTTTAACTTTTGTGTTTAGGTCTGTGTTACATCTTGAGTTATTTTGTGTGTGTGATGTAAGAGCTGAGATTAACTCTTATTCTTACGGGTATTCAGGTTTTTTTCAGTGCCATTTATTGAAAAGACTGGTTTCCCCCATTGAATTACCTTGGTTCCTTTGTTGAAAATCAGCATGTAGGTTGTTTATCTACTCACCCATGGATGGATCATGTGTTTTTTTTTTAATTTATTTTAAAATTATTTATTTATTTATGGCTATGCTGGGCCTTCATTGCTTTTGCACAGGCTTTCTCTAGTTGTGGCAAGCAGGGGTTACTCCTCATTGTGGTGTGAGGGCTTTTCATTGCAGTGGCTTCTCTTGTTGCAGAGCACAGGCTCTAGGTGCTTGGGCTTCAGTAGTTTAGCACACAGGCTCAGTAGTTGTGGCTTGTGGGCTCAGTTGCTCCACAGCTTGTGGAATCTTCCCAGACCAGGGATTGAACCCATGTCCCCTGTATTGGTAGGCAGATTCTTATCCACTGCACCACCACTGAAGTCTGGATCATGTGTTTTTGAGGCGACTGGAAGATATTACTTTTTAGAGTTCTTTTCCCTAATGATCTGTGGCTCAAATTTGCATTATTAATGAGCACCTCTGGTGATTCTTGTATGACTAATGTATGAGACCGCTGGCTTGTACGGCAGTGGTTCCTAGTCAGGAATGTGAATGATTATTACCCAATGCCAGGGCTCTACCTCCAAAGGGCCAGATTTAGCAGATCTGGAGGAAACTTCCAGAAGAAAACTTCCCTAAGAGCTAATGATACTTTACTTAAGAACAATGGGTACACTCTCTCCTTTGCATGCAAATGTTCCTTAGACACATGATGACTGGCTTTTCTGCTGGGCTCTGAGGTGCCTCAGTGAACATGGTTTGGTAGAGGCATCAATAAGCAAACAGGCCAGTGCAATCCCACAAGTGGGGTGTAAATGAAGCAAACAGAGCCTTGTGGGAAGAGTGGGTGAATCTGGTGGACCTGGGTGCCACTGTGAATGCTGCAGCTGGAGATTCAGGGTGCCCCTGTTTGTCCTGCAAAGATCCCCATGAGGCCTGGCTGCACCTTCGTGCTGGTTAGACCCTGAGCGTGAATTCCTTCTTGTGGTGAAGACAGCACATCACGTTCCCTCCACGCGTGGACTTTCTGGCTTTGTCTTGAGACGGCTGCGTCATGCTGTCTCCAGGTGCCCTGTCCCTAGTGGAAAATTTTGGTCTCTGGAGGTGTGGAGAGAAGGCAGCTCTGTTGGTTCTGGTGGATTCTGTGACCGCTGAGCCATCCACATAACTTGGTCTTGGTCCATGCTGCCCTGTTTGTTTGCCGTCTGGGTCGCTTCTCCTAGTAGGGTGAACTGTCCCCCTTGCCTAATTTCACACCAGACCTGAAGCAACTTGGCCTTTCTTCCTGCCCGCCTCCTTCTGATCAGTGCTTCTGGGAGCGTCATTCAGCCTGATGGCTCAAAATGTACAAACCCATCTCAATAGACAGGGCACCCAGGTGCCAGAGGCATTAACCAAGCTCAACTTTAAGTGGTTTTCTTTCTGGTCTGGGCTAGAGCCCTGCAGTTGTGTAAGAAGTGGGGAGCCTGTTTGCTGTTCCATAGAATGGTCCAGAAACTCCTGCAACTGGCAGTTGCCCTGGAAGTGAAGGTAGCCTGGGTGCTCTAGCTCTGAAATTGGTCAGAAACAGTGGCTATCAAAGTGGGCTTCCCAGGTGGCTCAGTGGTGAAGAACCCACATGCCAATGCAGGAGACACAGGAGACGTGGGTTCAATCCCTGGGTCAAGAAGATCCCCTGGAGGAGGAAATGTCAACATGCTCCAAAATCCTGTGGACGGAGGAGCCTGGCAGGCTACATTCCATGGGGTCACAAAGAGAGGCTTTCATTTTAGTATGGCTGATTGTGTTAGTTGGGTACCTAGGCTAACTTTGTTGGCCATACAAACAAATTGGACTTACAAACGCGCTCTCAGAACAGAACTCGTTCATACATAGGGGACTTAGTTATAGACATTCTTCAAGTTGGGCCCTACATACCATTATCTTTCTGTTCAAAGTCAGTTATAACTGTTCAAACTTCATTCTTTTATATGTGAATGCCCAGTCTTCCTACCACCATTTGTTGAAGAGACTGTCCATTCTCTGTTGAATGGCCTCCATTGAATGGCACCCTTGTTGAAAGTTATTTGACCATATATATTCAAGGACTTATTTCTGGGATCACTAGTTTATTCCATTAGTCTATATGTCTATCTGTGTGAGAGTGCTACACTGTTCTGGTTATTATAGCTTTGTCATAAATTTCTCTACGTCACTTTAAAAATATTTAGTTTTTGTGTTTTCACAGATGTGTGTGTGTGTGTAAACCTGTGTGTGAATACAGCTTAAAGAGTCTATTATACTTTAAGGTTTATTACCCTGCCTCTCAAGTCAGGCCCTTCTTTGTTTTTTTGCTCCCTGGAGGCAACCACTTCAATTCTTTTATCTTTTTCATTTGGAATTCATCTCAATACACTTAATCAATGTTAACATAGTGATATTTCTTCATTTTTTAGGTTCTAGGCATGATCTATTGATTTCTCATTGTGTTGGAAATGAAGATTTAGCTCTCATTAAGTGCATACTTTCTATCCCCTTCATCCTCCCAGAAGAGTTAAATCATAACTTTGGACAAGTCAGTATATAGCACTACTCTGATGATGGAAGGGCTTTCCTGGTGGCTCAGTGGTAAAGAATCCACCTGCCTGTGCAGAAGATACAGGTTTGATCCCTGGATTGGGAAGATTCCCTGGGGAAGGAAATGGCAACCCACTCCATTGCCTGGGAAATCCCATGGACAGAGGAGCCTGGTGGGCTACGGTCCACGAGGTTGCAAGAGAGTTGGACACACCTTAGTGACTAAACAACAACAACGTGACAGTGGAAATGTGCTTTATAGCTGGGCTGTGTAGAACCCGGACATTTAGCTTCTTTTCTTACAGAACTTTTTGTTTTCCATTGACATCAGAATACTATTGGAGAAGGCAATGGCACCCCACTCCGGTACTCTTGTCTGGAGAATCCCATGGACGGAGGAGCCTGGTAGGCTGCAGTCCATGGGGTCACTAAGAGTCGGATACGACTGAGCGACTTCACTTTCACTTTTCACTTTCCTGCATTGGAGAAGGAAACGGCAACCCACTCGTGTTCTTGCCTGGACAATCCCAGGGATGGGGGAGCCTGGGGGGCTGCCGTCTATGGGGTTGCACAGAGTTGGACACGACTGAAGTGACTTAGCAGTAGCAGAATACTATTATTTGTTTGTCATGTTTTCTACGTATGTATCGTTAATTCAACCTCAGATGATGTCTGGGAGCTCCCTTGGCACAACTCTGCTGAACATGAGGAAGCCTATAGCTTAGAGATGGGTCATGTATCTAAGAACAGGGCACCTTCCCTTGTTAGGAAAAGGCTTGTTCATCAACAGGCAATTGAAAGTATTTATCTGTCTTGGAGTGTGCTTAGTCCCTCAATTGTGTTTGACTCTTTTGCAAGCCAGATGCCTGTGAGGCTTCTCTATCCATGGGATTTCCCAGGCAAGGATACTGGTATGGGTTGCCATTTCCTTCTCCAGGGGATCTTCCCAACCCAGGGATTGAACCCGCATCTCCTGTGTCTCCTGCCTTGGAAGGTGGATTCGTTGGCGTTCCTTCTGTATATAAGGTGCTGCGCTAGGGTGATATGGATGGATGTGATAGTATTTTGCACCAGGTACTTACACTTGAATAGGAAGGATGGTATCGAGGCAATCTTTCTGATTTGAAGCAAACTTTGATGAGAGTAGAAGAGCAACTGCAAATTTGAGAAAGGACAGATTAGAAGCAGTTATTTCTAAGTAGAAGATTCAGGGAAAGCTTTAGTGGGGAGGAGATATTGAAGCTGAATTAAGTGTTCAATGGGAAGAGTTACTGGTTCAGAGAGAATGGCATTTAGGTGCAGGGAGAAAGGGCAGCAAAGGTACAGAAATTGGGAAGTATACTGTGGGTTGAGGGAAAGACCAGTGTGGCCACAGTGTGGACTATGTGGGGATGCAGCAGTCAAAGCAGAGCTGATTCTGTGCTTGAGCATCTCTGTGCTGGGACTGGGTTCAGTCTGTTATAGGCACCAAACTAGTGGTTCCCAAAATGGTATCCTCGGACTTCCCTGGTGGTCCAGGGTTCAGACTCTGGGATCCCAAATGCAGGGGGCGTGAGTTTGATCCCTGGTCAAAGAACTAGGATCCTGTATGCTGCATGATGCAGCCAAAAAATCTTATAACCTGGGAACTTGCTGTTTGTTTATCTTTGACTGCGTTGGGTCTTCACTGCTGCGTGCGGACTCTCTCCGGTTGTGGCAAGCGGGCTTCTCATTGCAGTGGCTTCTCTCATTGCAGAGCATGGACTCTAGGGCACACAGGCTTCAGTAGTTGCAGCACAAAGGCTCAGCAGCCCTGCGCTTGTGGGATCTTCCCAGGCCAGGAATCGAACTCATATCCTCTGCATTGGCAGGTGGATTCTCAACCACTGGACCATCAGGGAAGCCCTGGGAACTTGTTAGAAATGAAAGTTTTTGGGCTTCCCAGGTGGCGCTAGTGGTAAAGAACCTGCCTGCCAATGCAGGAGAAATGAAAGCTCTTAAGTCCCACTTAGATTCATGGAATCAAAAACTCTGGGAGTAGGGCCTAGCAATCTGTGTTTTAGCAAGCCCTAGATGGTTCTGAAGCATGCTAATGATTGAGAACCATTGTACCATACAATTTGATACTTACAACAGTGCCATAGCTGGGCACTCACTGTCTATGCTGTACATATGGGGAAGTTGTCTCAGAGTGAGTAGGTAACTTACCAAGGTCCAGAGGGATGCTGAAGCTGGCTTGCATGTGGCTCTTGAAAGCAAATTATAAGCATCGCTTCCCAGCCCTAAATTTAGTGATGTCACATTGGTAGCTTGAAACTGGCCATAATGGAAGTATTAATACCATGGAAATTGGCAAATGCTGCGAATCAGGGCGTCAAGCCCACCTTGAGAGCCAGTTGTTAAACATTCACCAGCATAGCTCTTTTAGGTCATTCGGTCAGTAAGTGGTTGGTAGGCTTGGGTCTTGAACCCTGACAGCCTGGCTCCCAAGTGCATGCTCTTAAACCACTAGGTTAAACTTATTCTGAAAGTCTGGAAAGCCGGTTTGGGGCCCACAATGTGGAATCTTTAAGTGCATGTTGAAAATCTGGGCTTTATTCGGTACACACTGGATTTTTCAGAATTCTGAACAGGTAAGTGATATGATGGTATGTTTAGGCAGGAGAGTGAAATTGTTGGCTGTGGCTTCTCCTTTTGCAAATATGCTGAAAAGATGGGATAAGAGGGTGTTGTAAGGCAAGTTAAAATACATAGTTGCACTTCATGGCGAATGGCCTCAGCAGCCAAGTGTTGCCCATTCGTAGAAGAGGTCGTGAAGCCCTGCAGAGCAGAGGCCTCTTGCCTCACAAAGCCTCCTTGTTCTTCAAGAGAAAGGTCCCCTGTCTCTTACTCCAAACATCTGCCACAGCACATATTGGGCTTGACGCAGCTCTGCTGGCCAGACGTGTCCCAGGAGTCCCTGGTCCAGGGTGAGCATTCACTCTGCAGCCACTGTAGCTGACCACGTGGTCACTTACGAACACTCACTCCCGTTTCCTCACAGAACCTCGAGGGTTTCAAGGCCTCCCTCAAGTCAAGGAGCTGCATGCCTCCTGGGAGGCTGGACAACCCTTGGATCCCAGAGGGTGAATCCTGATTGGGCTTAAGCCAGTAGTTCTCAAACTTTTTGGTCTCAAGACTGTTAAAAATTGGGCTTCCCAGGTGGCATGGTGGTAAAGAATCCACATGCAATGCAGGAGATGGTCCGAAATGCAGGAGATGGCGGTTCGATCCCTAGGTCAGGAAGATCTTCTGGAGAAGGAAATGGCAACCCACTCCAGTATTCTTGCCTGGGAAATCCCATGGACAGAGGAGCCTGGTGGGCTATGGTCCATGGGGTCACAAAGAGTCAGATGTGACTGAGCAACTAAACAGCAACAAGCTTTTGTTCATGTGTTGTATCAATTATATTAGCATATTAGAAATTAAAACAGAATTTTTAATATTTATGTATTTTGTTGCACTGGGTTCTAGTTGAGTCACCTGAGATCTTGGTTGGATCGTGCGGGATCTTTTCTTCCTGTGTATGGACTCTTTAGTTGTGGCCTGGGGGCTTAGAAGTTGCGGCGCTTAGGCTTAGTTTCTCCTCGGCATGTGGGATCTTAGCTCCCCAACCAGAGATTGAACCCGCGTCCCCTGAATTGCAAGGTGGATGGATTACCAACCACTGGACCACCAGGGAAGTCCCCTGAAGCTGAGAATTTAAAATTTATTAATTCATTTACAAACAACTCATTACATGTTAACATATGTTTATGACAGAAATATTAATAACCTCAGATATGCAGATGACACTACCCTATGGCAGAAAGTGGAGAACTAAAGAGCCTCTTGATGAAAGTGAAAAAGGAGAGTGAAAAAGTTGGCTTAAAGCACAACATTCAGAAAACAAAGATCATGGCATCCCGTCCCATCACTTCATGGCAAATAGATGGAGAAACAGTGAAAACAGTGGCAGACTTTATTTTTGGGGGCTCCAAAATTACTGCAGATGGTAAGTGCAGCCATGAAACTAAAAGACGCTTACTTCTTGGAAGAAAAGTTATGACTAACCTAGACAGCATATTAAAAAGCAGAGATATTACTGTGCCAACAAAAGTCCATCTAATCAAGGCTATGGTTTTTCCAGTAGTCATGTATGGATGTGAGAGTTGGACTATAAAGAAAGCTGAGTGCTGAAGAATTGATGCTTTTGAACTGTGGTGTTGGAGAAGACTCTTGAGAGTCCCTTGGACTTCAAGGAAATCCAACCAGTCCATCCTAAAGGAAATCAGTCCTGAGTGTTCATTGGAAGGACTGATGTTGAAGCTGAAAGTCCAATACTTTGGTCACTTGATGTGAAGAGCTGCCTCATTTGAAAAGACCCTGATGCTGGGAAAGATTGAAAGCAGGAGAAGGGGATGACAGAGGATGAGATGGTTGGATAGCATCACCAACTCAATGGACATGAGTTTGAGTAAACTCTGGGAGTTGGTGATGGACAGGGAGGCCTGGTGTGCTGCGATTCATGGGGTCACAAAGAGTCGGACACGACTGAATGACTGAACTGAACTGATGACAAATTAGCATATTGCTTTTGAACTGTGGTGTTGGAGAAGACTCTTGAGAGTCCCTTGGACTGCAAGGAGACCCAACCAGTCCATTCTGAAGGAGATCAGCCTTGGGATTTCTTTGGAAGGAATGATGCTAAAGCTGAAACTCCAGTACTTTGGCCACCTCATGTGAAGAGGTGACCCATTGGAAAAGACTCTGATGCTGGGAAGGATTGGGGGCAGGAGGAGAAGGGGACGACAGAGGATGAGATGGCTGAATGGCATCACTGACTCGATGGACGTGAGTCTGGGTGAACTCCGGGAGTTGGTGATGGACAGGGAGGCCTGGCATGCTGCGATTCATGGGGTCGCAGAGTCGGACACGACTGAGCGACTGAACTGAACTGAACTGAACACAAAAATATTTCATGGGACTATCTAGGTGTAAAAGAGAGAAGTATTCATGTATTGTACAGCTGAAATTTTCTGTGGAAGTAAATCTTACCCCACACAAGAGATTACTATGTGGCTTGATGGATGTGCTAATTAGCTTGGTTGGGGTAATCATTTTATAATGTAACATCTGTATCAAAACATCATGCTGTATAACCTAAATATATACAACTTTTATTTGTCAGTCATACCTCAATAAAGCAGGGGGAGAAAAGAAAGAAAGAAAAAAAGAAGTATTTGAATAGCTTTTTCATATAATTATTTTTCTTTGATACTGCACCAAAACTCAACAAAAAGTAGTTTTGAAAAAGTTAGCTGTAATTTGATATCTGAAATGAGGTCAATGAACTTTTCATACCCTCTTGTGAGAAAATCTATTGATGTACCTTTTACTTTGGGTGGATCGTCTACCCATTTGTGATCGTTTGGAAAATACTGGTATGCACATATTCCAAATGTTGACACATTTTGTTATACAGCATAAGAAACAAAAATCGTATTTGTTAATGTCACCACCAGAAAAGTTTGTATTGGAAAGCTGCCAAAGTCATGGCGTCAACGCAAGTTTTACAAAATTTGAATTTTTGTTTGAATGTCATCATTGGCTGCAAACACTGGTTTTTCTTGAAATGACAGGCTCACTTTGTTCATCTTTAAGAAAATGTCTATCAAATACACAAGTTTGAATAACTATAGTTTGGCAGTTGTTGTTCCACATAAAAATTATGTTCTCTGCAAAAAGTGGCTAGTTTAGTTTATCACTCAGTTGTACAAATGCTTTTTCTCTAGGTAAGCATTTTCATACATCAGTTATGCTTTTTATGCTTTATGCATAATTTTCATTTCATCACATAGGATATTAAAATATGACATTAAAAAAGTCATGCTTAGGTGTTTAGAGTTAATAAAATTAGTAGTTCTCACTGCTTCATCAAGGACATCCTAAAGTGAAACTGGCTTTTATTCAAACTGGGAGAGCACGATACCAAAGTATACAATGATAGTACAGTTTGCCACTGCCTGGGTGCTATGACCTCAGCAGTTTAACCCACCTTGCTTTTGCTTCATCAGTGCAAATGTCAACATGGTTGATAACCCTTAAGATAAATCCATAAGATTCAAAAAAGTTCTTCAATGCTAAATATTTCAGCACCACTGGTGTCTGTTGCCAAGCATCTACATGAAAGATCTTCTTTGATGATTAGTTGGTGTTGATCCTGAACAAATACAAACAAAGCAGCTGATCTAGCTACCCCTGTGTATTTATCCGTTTATAAGACAGACATACGTTTCTTCTGATAAGAGATCAATTCCGTCTTCATGTTGACAGCTAAACTGTTCATTTGACAAACTGCTGTACCACCTGGAAGTGGAGTGCTGTGATTCAGTGTTGTTCAGGAGTGTCCACTGGACAAGACTTTCTTAGTCTTTCCATTGATGCAGTTTTAAGACTTACTCTGTCAGACGCTGCTGTGGCTTTTTCATTTCTAGTTTGAAAAGCTGTAAGAAAGCATTTTTGGCTTTTTGAGAGTTCATAATGTCTACATTTAAAATATTCAGTTGGGGACTTCCCTGGTCGTCCAGAGGTGGAGAATCAGCCTGCCAACAGGTTTGATTCCTGGCCAGGGAAGATTCCACATGCCACGGGGCAACTAAGCCTATGCACCCCAACAACTGAGCCCTCGTGCCTGAACGTGTTAGTCGCTCAGTCGTGTCAGTCTCTTTGTGACCCCATGGACTGTAGCCCTACAGGTTCCTCTGTCCATGGAATTCTCCAGGCAAGAATACTGGAGTGGGTAGCCATTCCCTTCTCCAGGGGATCTTCCCGACCCAAGGATCAAACCCAGGTCTCCTGCATTGAAGGCAGATTCTTTGCTGTCTGAGCCACCAGGGAAGTCAACAAGAGAAGCCACTGCAGTGAGAGACCTGTGCACCACAGCTAGAGTGTAGGCTTCGCCTGCTGCAACTAGAGAAAGCCCAAAGGCAGCAGCAAAGACCCAGTGCAGCCCAAAATAAATAAATAGAAACAATTAAACTAAAAAATGAAATATTTCATTCCTTTTTCTTTTTTTTTTAATTTTTAATTTTTATTTTATTTTTAAACTTTACATAATTGTATTAGTTTTGCCAAATATCAAAATGAATCCGCCACAGGTATACATGTGTTCCCCATCCTGAACCCTCCTCCCTCCTCCCTCCCCATACCATCCCTCTGGGTCGTCCCAGTGCACTAGCCCCAAGCATCCAGTATCGTGTATCGAACCTGGACTGGCAACTTGTTTCTTACATGATATTTTACATGTTTCAATGTCATTCTCCCAAATCTTCCCACCCTCTCCCTCTCCCACAGAGTCCATAAGACTGTTCTATACATCAGTGTCTCTTTTGCTGTCTCGTACACTGGGTTATTGTTACCATCTTCCTAAATTCCATATATATGCGTTAGTATACTGTATTTATGTTTTTCCTTCTGGCTTACTTCACTCTGTATAATAGGTTCCAGTTTCATCCACCTCATTAGAACTGATTCAAATGTATTCTTTTTAATGGCTGAGTAATACTCCATTGTGTATATGTACCACCGCTTTCTTATCCATTCATCTGCTGATGGATATCTAGGTTGCTTCCATGTCCTGGCTATTATAAACAGTGCTGCGATGAACATTGGGGTACACGTGTCTCTTTCCCTTCTGGTTTCCTCAGTGTGTATGCCCAGCAGTGGGATTGCTGGATCATAAGGCAGTTCTATTTCCAGTTTTTTAAGGACTCTCCACACTGTTCTCCATAGTGGCTGTACTAGTTTGCATTCCCACCAACAGTGTAAGAGGGTTCCCTTTTCTCCACACTCTCTCCAGCATTTATTATTTGTAGACTTTTGGATCGCAGCCATTCTGACTGGCGTGAAATGGTACCTCATAGTGGTTTTGATTTGCATTTCTCTGATAATGAGTGATGTTGAGCATCTGTTCATCTGTTTGTTAGGCATCTGAATGTCTTCTTTGGAGAAATGTCTATTTAGTTCTTTGGCCCATTTTTTGATTGGGTCGTTTATTTTTCTGGAGTTGAGCTGTAGGAGTTGCTTGTATATTTTTGAGATTAGTTGTTTGTCGGTTGCTTCATTTGCTATTATTTTCTCCCATTCTGAAAGCTGTCTTTTCACCTTGCTAATAGTTTCCTTTGATGTGCAGAAGCTTTTAAGGTTAATTAAGTCCCATTTGTTTATTTTTGCTTTTATTTCCAATATTCTGGGAAGTGGGTCATAGAGGATCCTGCTGTGATGTATGTCAGAGAGTGTTTTGCCTATGTTCTCCTCTAGGAGTTTTATAGTTTCTGGTCTTACGTTTAGATCTTTAATCCATTTTGAGTTTATTTTTGTGTATGGTGTTAGAAAGTGGTCTAGTTTCATTCTTTTACAAGTGGTTGACCAGATTTCCCAGCACCACTTGTTAAAGAGATTGTCTTTAATCCATTGTATATTCTTGCCTCCTTTGTCAAAGATAAGGCGTCCATATGTGCATGGATTTATCTCTGGGCTTTCTATTTTATTCCATTGATCTATATTTCTGTCTTTGTGCCAGTACCATACTGTCTTGATAACTGTGGCTTTGTAGTAGAGCCTGAAGTCTGGTAGGTTGATTCCTCCAGTTCCATTTCTCAAGATCGCTTTGGCTATTCGAGGTTTTAAGAAATGGACAAATTCTTAGAAAAGTACAACTTTCCAAAACTCGACCAGGAAGAAATAGAAAATCTTAACAGACCCATCACAAGCATGGAAATTGAAACTGTAATCAAAAATCTTCCAGCAAACAAAAGCCCGGGTCCAGACGGCTTCACAGCTGAATTCTACCAAAAATTTAGAGAAGAGCTGACACCTATCGTGCTCAAACTCTTCCAGAAAATTACAGAGGAAGGTAAACTTCCAAACTCATTCTATGAGGCCACCATCACCCTAATACCAAAACCTGACAAAGATGCCACAAAAAAAAGAAAACCACAGGCCAATATCACTGATGAACATAGATGCAAAAATCCTTAACAAAATTCTAGCAATCAGAATCCAACAACACATTAAAAAGATCATACACCATGATCAAGTGGGCTTTATCCCAGGGATGCAAGGATTCTTCAATATCCGCAAATCAATCAATGTAATACACCACATTAACAAATTGAAAAATAAAAACCATATGATTATCTCAATAGATGCAGAGAAAGCCTTTGACAAAAACAAACAAACAAACAAAAAAACAAAACAAAAAAAACCCAAAACAACAAATTGAACTTCTTATGCTTCTGTGTAGGTGCAAAAGAAACTTTGGGATTTTGAAATCATGATTTTTTTTATGATAATGAGGTTACAGGTTATAACAAGCATAACCAAAGATAGCCAATAAAAGCACAGAAATACTGAAACAAACTGAGTTAATCTCTGAAAATGCAATTATTTATGCCTTAAACTTACTTTAATTAGAAAATTCTAGAAAACACAGGAATACACAAGTATATATTTCATGAATTGTTTGAGCAATGACATTATATATCATTATGTATCATGTAGCCTCTGGAAAACTCTACTATATACTTGGGAGAGAATTAACATGAACAAAACATATGAAGTCATATATTATTAGGAAAACAGTTTTCACCTTACTGACCCACTTAAAGGGGTCCCTGGATCACGTTTGAAGAACCTCTGGCCTAGTGGCTCAGCTGGTAAAGAATCTACTTGCACCACAGGATATGGTCTGCAATGCAGGAGACTGGGATTCAATCCCTAGGTCATGAAGATCCCCTGCAGAAGGAAATGGCAACCCACTCTAGTATTCTTGCCTGGGAAGCCCCATGGACAGAAGAGCCTGGTGGGCTACAGTCCAGGGGATTGCAAAGAGTCAGTCACGACTGAGTAACTAAACCATCACCAACTGGTCTAAAGTAGTGTTAACCTTCTTGCCAGTGATTGGCTTAGGCATAGTTATGTGACACAAGTGAAACATGAAGAGAATTCTGCTGCGTAGTTTCTGGGAAGGTTTCCTAGTCCTTAAGAGAGAAATGCAAGAGATAACCTCTTCTTCCACTGGTCATTGTTGGGATTGAATGTAATGCCTGGAACTATTGCAGACATTTCATGCCTTTGAATTTTGCTGATTCATGTCTAACTTTCATACTCCATGTCTAATATGTCAGAAAATACCATTAGCTCTACTGTTAAAATACATCCAGCATCTGACCTTCTTCTACCACCTCCACGCTCCCCTCTCAAGTCCAAGCCATCATCATTTCTCACTTGGATTATTATCAGTTTCCTAATTTTCCTGTTCTCATTGTTCCCCAGGGCAACCAGGTAAGTCTTTTTTATTTTTCCTTCAGGGTAAATCTTTTAAAAAGAAATCCAGGTCATGTCACTCTTCTGTTCAAAACTTTTTGGTAGCTGTCCTTCTCTTAGGATAAAAGCCCAGTCCTTACTATGACCACAGGATGTTCCTGATCTGGCTCCCAGATACATCTTCTGATGCTTGTCCCTCCCTTACTCATTCCATCTTCCCTACTTGCCTTCTGCCCATCAAACAAGCCAAGCATGCTCTTGTCTTAAAACCTTTGCCTAATGCTCTTCTAGATATCTGCATGGCTTAGTTCTAACTAATTCTCCCTTGATTATTCTAGGCATTTGCTCAGAGATGCCTTCCAATTACCCTCAGTCCCACCTGGGAACCCTTACCCCTTTATTCCTGCTTTATTTATTTTTTTTCCATAGCATTACCATCTTTGACATATTACATTGGAGCTTGTTTGTTGCCTCTTTTTCCTGCCATAATGCAAGTTCCACAAAGGCTTTGCTTTGTTCAGCACTGTAACCTCATCATCTAGAAAAGGGCTTGGTATTTAGTAGAGATCATTAAATGAGATTTCCAGAAAGATAGAAAAAAAAAAAGTGTATGGAATAGAGGAAATAGTGACTAAGAATTTCATAGAATTGAAAGGAAGAACTTGAATTTTAAAAGTTCACAGAGTATTAAATGGGGGCAGATTGACTCAAGACAAACAAATAGTCAAGTTAAGGGCATCACAGAGAAGTCTTAGAACACCGAACACAGGAGAAAATTTTGAGAGTTTACTTTCAGAAAAAACAAAAGAAACAACAGATCATGCACAAATATAAGAATCGTATTGACATTAGATTTCTCACGAGGAAGGAATGAGACATGGGAAATGAGGGCTTGTAAATAACTTACTAAGATTTGTCATTCTCTAAAAATAAAATTTTAAGTCAAAATAGGAAAATTGTCTATAACGATCAAGAACCAATTCTGGGTGATATCACCATGGCAGGGTGGGGATGACGGTGAGGAGATGTAGAGACTGGAAAGAGGTGTGTGAGGGCCAAGGGAAAAGAAATTGGTAGTGAAAAACAAACAGAAGTATCATATTTAAATAGGGGGAACAGCTAGAAGAACGAAAATAGAATATACAACTTTCAATCTAGCCTAAAAAAATCTGATTCCTGCAGTGGAAAATAGGAGAGAGAAAACAGAATAAATACAAAATAAGATGGTAAATGCAGTAAGCACAAAGTGAAATGGCTGAAATAAGTCCTAATATTCCAGCAATTAAAATAAATGGAAGTGAATTAAACTCAGTGATCTGACTGGATAATAAAATAAAAAAAAAATGACTAAGCAATATATTGTCTTCCAGAAACGGTGGCAGATAAAGTATTATTCCCCCTTTCCTTATTGCTTTTCTCTGTAGAGGTTGAAACATTAAACTGTTACTCTCTTAGTCTCCATTCCAAGTGAAGTGACCTTGGGACACAGTTCTATCCCTTGAGATGTAAGTGGAAGTCAGCAGGACCAAACTGTCACAGGAAACAACAGAAAACTTGCATAGACCAATAAAGATTTAAAAAAATTGGAATAGTAACCCAAGACTTTCCTATATCAAAAAGCCCTAGGACTAGATAATTATATGGGCCTTTTAAGGGACAATAATCTCCATCTTGTACAAGTTTTCCAGAAAACAGGAATGACATTAATAAAATGATTTCCCGAGGTTAGCATAACCTTGATTTCAAAACTGATGGAAGACATCTTAAGAAAAGAAAATGACAAGCATGTTTAATTTATAAACATAACTGTGAAAATCCTAAGTAAGATATCAGCTGAACTAATCTAAATATGTATTTTTTTTTAATAAGGCACCATAATCAAGTAGAGTTTATCTAAGGAAAGCAAGAATGGCTCAGCATCAGGAAAAAAAATCAATGCAATTCACCATATTAATGAGTAAAGGGGAAAAAAAAACCACACTAATGACAAAGAGATGATCTGTTCCGTTCAGTCAATATATACATGGTTTTTGATAAAATGCACACCTATTTAAGACTCTTAAAATTCTTAGAAAATTAAGGATAGACAGAAACTCTATTGATAAAGGTCATCAACCCAAAATATCATATTTAAAGAGAACTTTTAGAGGCATTCCTTTTAATATTAGGAATTAGACAAGGATGCTTGCTGTTTGACATAGAAATTGAGGTGCTCTGAGTAATAAGACAAGAAAATAAAATGATAGGCAGAACAATTAGGAGGGAAAAATTAAAGCAGTCATTATTTATAGATAAGATGATCAATTACATAAAAATCCATTAGAATCAACAAACCTCTGGCACTACTAAGACAGTTGAACAGATTTATCAGATTCAAGATCAACTTGAAAAAAAAAACCAGCAACATTTCCATACTCCAGGAAAAACCAGCCAGAAAATAAGGTAACATTTATAATGGTAACAAAAATTTTAATGAAAAAATGCTTGAGATATTTATAAATGAAACTTTTAAAATAAAATTACAGTCTTAAATAAATACATGAATAAATGAAGAGAGAGATGTATGCTGTCCAATCCATAGCCCCTAGCCACATGTGAGCCCTTAAAATGTGGCCAGTTCAAATTGAAATGTGACATTAAGTGTAAACACTGGTTTTCAAAGAATTAGTATAACAAAATGATGTAAAGAATTTCATTAGTTGTTAGTTTAGTCATTAAATCGTATCCAACTCTTTGCGACCCCATGGACTGCAGCATGCCAGACTTTCCTGTCCTTCACTCTCATCCGAAGTTTGCTCAAGTTCATGTCCATTGAGTCAGTGATGCTATCTAATCGTCTTATCCTCTGTTGCCCTCTTCTCCTTTTGCCTTCAATCTTTCCCAGCATCGGGATCTTTTCCAATGAGTCAGCTCTTCCCATCAGGTGGCCAAAGTATTGGAGCTTCAGCATCAGTCCTTCCAGTGAATATTTAGGGTTGATTTCCTTTAGGATTGACTGGTTTGATCTCCTTGCCATCCAGAGGACTCTCAAGAGTCTTCTCCAGCAACACAATTTGAAAGCATCTGTTCACATGTGGAAATTTTATATATATATCGGCTTAAACTAATTTCATTTTTCTTTTTACTTCTTAAAAACTGTTGCTACTAAATTGTTAAAATTACATATGTGGCTTACATTTCTGTTACACTGTGGTAGATCATGATCCTGGATGGTATAACTTAACATAGTAATGATATAAATTGTCTTTTAGTTAATATCTATCCAATGCAATTCCAATCACAACTCCAGCAGAGGTCTGTATGTGTGTAACTTAGAAAAATGGTTAAGAAAAGATAGTAAGTGAAAATTTATAGAAGGTGAAACCAGAACTTTTTGAAGAGATACCTTACCTTAGTAGCCATGAGAAAAATAATTTTTAAAAGCAATATTTTAAACTCAAATATTGGTAATCAGTAGAAAATTGAGTAATATCAAGTGCTAATAAGTAAGATGATGAGGAAATGGGAACATCTGTTGCCCTGTTGGTGAAAGTGTAAACTGATTACAGGCATTCAGGAAGCCTATCCAGCAGTACTTAGTGAACCCAAGGGAGTGTGCAACTTGCAAGTCAGCAATCCAAATCCTGGACATGTAAGTCCCAGAATTTCTTGCAAAAGATCGATAAGGGGACACATATATGGCTTGGGCTTCCCAGGTGGGGCTAGTGGTAAAGAACCCACCTGCCAATACAGGAGACATAAGAGACGTGGTTTCGATCCCTGGATTGTGAAGATCCCCTATAGGAGTGCATGGCAACCCACTCCAATATTCTTGCCTTGAGAATCCTGTGGACGGGGGAGGCTGGTGGGCTACAGTCCATAAGGTTGCAAAGAATTGGACATGACTGAGTTGACCTAGCATGCACGCACACACATGGCTGTTCACCTTTATGTTATTTGTGGTGGCTATGAACTGGAAATAACCCAGGTATCCATCAACAGGCAAATGGACCGATGTAGTCAGGGCGTGTGCTGGGCTTTAATGCGGTGGTCCTGTATAGCAGGGCTAATAGCAACACGATACATCTTCCAAATATAGGACCATAATGAAAAAGTTAGAGTGAATTTCTAACAGTATCACTTACAGAAATTAAACTCACAATACTATCTTTTCGAAGGCACGTACACATGAAAAAAGTGTATTAAACAAATTTGAATGCAGTTGTCAATGGAAAAGGATTGGGAGTGAGGATGTGGGGAGAAGAGGAAGAAACGGAAGCTAGAGAAAGTGACTATGTATGGACAAGGCTGCCGTATGACCTTCTTTTGGCTACCTGACACCCTGAAATAAAATAGTAAAATATGATATAAAATAAAATGATAAAAATTTCACCGAGGGGCAAACTGATTTGACTGAATCAGGAGAACAGTTCCTTGTCTTTTGGGGCAAAGCTCTCTGCCCCACATTCTCTCCTGAGAACTCACTTTTTCTTTCAAAGAGGCCTTTCCTGTGGCCTCGCAATACAGCAGGCCTGTGTGAGGCTCCTGGAAACCTGTGTGGAGAGTGCAGAACAAACTGAAACCCACTCTTTCCCCCGAGTTGGGGGGTGGACCGCTTCCCTGGTCAGGCCTGGGAGGCACCTTGGCCAGGCGGGCAGCTTTGCAAAACACAGCGGGGTCTCTGTGCAGGCCTGAGGTAACCCAACAGGAGCGAGACCGCTCCTCCTGGGCCGCAGAGAATGGGCTTCTCTGTGTGCGCTTGTTTGCTTTGGTTTCGAGCTAAAAAAAAAAAAAAAATGATTTCACACATAATTAGGGCTGTGGCAGTGAGATTGTGTTCGAGGTGCTTTTACTGGAAATATCAAGAGGAGGGACAAGGCAGGACTGTGTTCCTCTTCCAGCCGGGGCTAGGAGCTGGAGGAGGAGCCCCAGGCTGCGTGGATCGGACAACAGGCAGTGTTCAGGACAGACAAGCAGCTTTCACGGAGGCAGGCCCAGCTGCGAGGGGCTGAGGTTGACCGTGGAGGTGGCAGTGTGTGGGGTGTGTGGTGCGTGCCTGTGGTGTGTTGGGGTGGGGAGTGCGCCACTCCCCACCCCTGCCTCTCTTTCCCCTTCCCCTTCCTCATCTCCCAGCTGCCTGTGGAGGAGACAGGCGCCCTCAGAGGAAGAGGTGGGGGGAGCTAGGAAGGAGGTGAGAAGGAGGCCGGGGAGAAAGGGGCCGGCCCCAGGAGAAGCTGAAGGGGTGAGGAAACAGATGCCCCCGCACACTTCCACTCGGGTCTGCACAGCCCATGTGCCCAACACCGAGCTGGCCCGCTGGCAGCAGCCTGGCATTGGCGAGCCAGCCCTAAGCCAGGTACCGGGTGATCCTGCCTCTGCCTAGGACTGGACAGATCTCTGGAGCCTTCTGGGCCTCTAACGGCTTCTCCATGCCATTAGGGCTGGACTGTCAGCCTTTTGCAGAAAGACAGCTCATTTAAAAAAAAAAGAAAAAAAAACCTTTCGGGGGCTGGTAGGTCATTGGGGAGGAGTCTGCCTGCTGATGCAGGAGATGTGGGTTAGATCCCTGGTCTGGGAAGATCCCACATGCTGCGGAGCAACTAAGTGCCTGCACCACAACTACTGAGCCTGTCCTCTGGAGCCTGAGGACTGCAACGGCTGAGCCCGCACGTGCCGCAACTACTGAAGCCCCTGCACCCAGAGCCCGTGCTTCACGACTAGAGAAGCCACCGAATGCGAAGCCGGTGCACTGCAACAAAGAGTAGCCCCCACTCGCCGCAACTAGAGAAAAGCCTGCGCAGCAATGAAGACCCAGCGCAGCCAATAAATAAATTAAAAAAAAAAAAAACCTTTTGGGAACACTAAATACCATATCTCCCTCTTAGAGATTCATAGTACATTTTATGAATTAAAAGCTGTGAGGGAGGAGGCCTACAGAAAAATAAAAGCCTGTTTCACTTGGAATTTGTGTAACAGATCACTTTCCAAAACATTTAATTATGAGGATCCCTCCCCCTATTTTGCATAATGTCTATTAAAATCATGAGTATTCAGTTACTATTGATGTATAATAAACCATGTCAAAACTTAGTGGCCTAAAACAACCATTTTATTATGCTCCCAGATTCTGTGAGTCAGAAACTCGAATAGGACACAAGCGAGGATGGCATGTTTATACATCATGCTGTTTGGGGCCTTGTCTGAAACGCCTTGATGGCTGGGGGCGACTGTGGGTGGAGGCTGTCTTCACTTATGCGCCTGGCAGTTGATGCTGGCTGTGGTTGGGACCTCAGCCAGGGCTGGGAGCTAGAACACCTCTGGTGTCTCGTCCATGTGCCTTGGGCTTAGCAGCCTCTGGGGAGTCAGACTTCTTACCTGGTGGCTCAGGGCTCCAAGGAGAGTGTTCCAAGGGCCCAGGCAGCAGCTCTAGACCTTTTATAACTTAGCCTTGGATGTCAAGGTCACATCAGTGGTAGTTTGGTTGGGAAGGCTTGGGAAGGACAGGATTGACCAAGCTCTTCTGCTTTGGGGAGATCATTTCTCCATGACCAACTCATAGTCTTCGTCATGTTTCCCCCACTTCTAAATCCACATCCTTTACCACAAAATTCTTTTCCTGAACCAGTCAACCCAGACACAGGTATAATGACCAGTGTACTTTATGTCAGTCAGTTAGTGCAGAGACGGAGAAGGCAGTGGCAACCCACTCCAGTGTTCTTGCCTGGAGAATCCCAGGGATGGGGAGCCTGGTGGGCTGCCGTCTATGGGGTCACACAGAGTCGGACACAACTGAAGCGACTTAGCACCACCAGCAGCAGCAGTGCAGAGAACACTGAATACACAAGAGGAGAAGGCAGCTTGGAGTTGAAGGATGAATGGACGTTAGCTCAGTTGAGATGGAGACAGAGGGAGGGAGGAGGAGAACCTTCCAGATGCAGGGAATGGCCCCTGGGAAGGTGCTGGGGAACAAGATGCATACCAGGCATTTGGACACAGTCTGTGGGGGGGGACTGCCGTGGAAGAATGTGAGATGAAGCTCTTAGAATCAACCATTCAAGGTTTTGTAGATCTTGTTGAAGATTTTGGATTTTATCCCAAGAGTAACCGGGGATGGGGGAGGCGTTGGAGAGGAAGAGGAATTGATGATTTTCATTTTAAAAAGCCCCCTCTGGCTGGTGCTGGAGGATGGACATGAGGGTGAATGTGGACAGCTGGGGTTTATTGCCGTGCTGATGTGGAGATGGAGAGAAGTGGATGGCTTGGGCAGATGTTTTGGAGGCAGGGCGTGGCTTTGGCACCTGTGTGGTGCTTTTTCTGTTGGAAGGAACCCTGGAGAAGATGAATTTAGGATGACAAAATGAAGAGTTTGCGTCTGGGAATGGTGACACTGGGCTACCTCTGAGACACCGTTGTTAAGGAAGGGTAGTTGGATATGAGGGTCTGAAGTTCAGAGAAGAGGCTGGGGGGCAGATACACAAACTTGGGAATCAGCTCCCTGTAAGTGGAGCTGTGGAGCAGTTGACCTTGCCTGGGAAAGGGTATAGAATGAGGAGGCAGGGAGTCGGTGATGCAGAGGTGATGTGTAAGAATTCTAGTTTAAGAACCTTACCAAAATCCTGAGTATCTCCAGCTTATCAAAATCTGGATGGAGTCAGCTGAGCCTCTGTCTTTCTGCTGGTGCTTGAGATAGCCCACTCTCCCCAAGGGGTCTCTGCCCCTCCCTTTCTATGGAAACATAGGATATGGCATACAGTGAGAGCTTCTTGGAATTAAAAGATTGAGAGAGATCTGGGCCCATTCTGTGTTTTGGGAGACTTCTGCTATATTAAAAATAAATAAATTCCAGGTCTTCCCTGGTGGACCAGTAGTTAAGAATCTGCCTGCCCATGCAGGGGACGGGGTTTGATCCCTGGTCTGGGAAGATTCTACATGCCATGGGGTAACTAAGCCTGTGTGCCACTACTACTGAGCTCTAGAGCCTGCACATCACGTCTACTGAAGCCCCACGTGCCTAGAGCCCGTGCTTGGCAACAAGAGAAGCCACCGCAATGAGAAGCCTGCGCACCAGAGCTAGAGGGCAGCCCCAACTCGCCGCAACCAGAGAAAGCCCATGCAGTAATGAAGACCCAGTGCAGCCAAAAAATAATGAATAAATAAATAAATTCCAAAATATAGAAACTGACAAAATTTTAAAGCTTTTTATTTGGAAATAATTCCAAAGTTACAGATAGTACACAAAAATAAAACCTGTACAAACATACCTATAATCCTTTACCCAGATTCACCTTCTGTTACCATTCTACTCATTTGCTTTATCATTTGCTTCCCCTCCTTCTCTCTCATTATCATCTCTATCTGTCCACCCCCGCAGCCATCTATCTATCTATCCATCTATCACCTATCTATTTTCTTTTCTGAACCATTTGAGGGTAAGTTATATACATCATGACCCTTTACCCCTACATATTTCAGGGTTTACTTCCAAAGAATAGGGCTATTCTTGTACGTAACCACAGTACAGTTGTAAATGTCATTGATTGAATATTGATGTGCTGTGCTTGCACTTAGTAGCTCAGTTATGTCTGACTCTTTGCAACCCCATGGACTGTAGCTCGCCAGGCTCCTCTGTCAAGGGGATTCTCCAGGCAAGAATACTGGAGTGGGTAGCCTATTCCTTCTTCAGGGGAACTTCCTGATCCAGGAATCAAACTGGGATTTCCTGCATTGCAGGTGGATTCTTTACCAGCTGAGCTACCAGGGAAGCCCTTAATATTGACACAATACTTGAAATTGTGGTGTATTTAAAATATTGACATAAATTGATGTTCTATAAAAATACAATATAGTAGGATTGTACTATTTGCAAGAAAATAATGGGATTTATAAAACCACATTATTTCACAGTGCTTGGTGGTTCTTTCCTGGGACCTTGAAGCCAAATGATGATCATTCTCTTGTGTCCATCCTGGAAGCTGATATGTGTGACTGTACCAAAAGCCTTATTGGGGAGAATTTTAAAATTCTGAGTTTGAAGCACTTTGTGAAATTTGAAATTCAAGTCAATCAACCCTTCTCTGCCACACCCTGGGCCCCCTATTCCATCCACATCCTAGGTACAGCATTAGCATTTGAATAGTTTTGGTTACAGAAGTACCTCTTAAGCTGCAAATGCCTGGTATTGTTTACCTGAGGAACAAGCTCCTCTCTGTGACCTTACTGTCCTTGGCCTAGGGCTGACCAGAGATGCTAACCTCCCCCATTTGGGCACCTCGGTCCATCTGGTCTCCCAACAGTAGGCCTTTCTTTGGTTCCTCAGAGCTTCCCTTTTTTTCCCCTATAAACAGTTGTAAAACATTCTGTCCCTCCTGAACTGAGCCCAATCAACACCAGAGAAAAGCTCAGATTGGCTCTGATGCCAAAGATGGGCAAAGTCTTGTGTTTTGAGAAAAAACATTCATGTTTAATCTTTTTATTATTATAGGGTATTCTGTGTTTAAAGCTGTGGCCTCACCTTCTGACCCATAGTACCCTGGGTTTCTGGGCAGCTAATCTTCTGGAGGTTTCCCAAGGAGACTGGGGCCACTGTACCCCAGATCTTACCCCACCAGGGAGAAGTTGGATATTGGCTCTTGAGGAATAGAGCCTTGGAGCTCAGGAAGAAGGTGTTTAAGCAGCCTGTTACAAGTCAACCCAAGAAACTCGTATTGAATTAGAACTCCCCGCAAGGGCCCATCTGATGCAAAGAGCTGACTCATTGGTAAAGACCTTGATGCTGGGAAAGACCGAAGGCAAAAGGAGAAGAGGGCAAGCAGAGGATGAGATGGTTGGATGGCATCACTGACTCAATGGACATGAGTTTGAGCAAACTCCTGGAGATAGTGATGGGCAGGGAAGTCTGGTGTGCTACAGTCCGTGGGGTCGCAAAGAGTCAGACATGACTTAGTGACTGAACAACAGCAGCACAAGGAGCCTGCCTCAAGGAGTCTCAGTTTAGTGGGGAAACCGGCTCAACCAACTGAAATATAGTAGGCTGTGGCTTCTGCTCAGGAGAGAGTGCAATTACTGTGTGAATCCAAGGAAGAGAGAAGTTCCTTCAGCCAGGAGGGGGCTTTCAGGAGGGGGTGGTGAGCCAGCAGGACACAGAAGGATGAAGAAGAGGATGAGGTGAGCGGGAGGGAGAAAGGGGAGGTGAGGTTGAAGGCAAGCCTGGGGACTCAAGATCTGCCTCCATAGACCTGGCTTCTCCCCAGTCTCCCTTGCTGGCTTCTGCTGAGCCTGCGAGGCCTGGTATGAAATGGAGAGCATGTGGGATAGAGTGGCTTTATGACTGTGGGAACTGAAATCCTCCTGCTGTGGGTACTCGCTGGCACCCGGGACAGGGCCTTTGCTCTGGGAGTGTCTGCTGACCAATGCAGTGACCTTGGGGTGAATTCAAAGTCGAGAGTCCCAGGAGAGCAGTTGCCACCTCTCACCTCTGTGAGCGCAGATAGTAGGAGAGGAGTCTGTACGCGGAGGGGATTGAGGTGGGAGCAGGCCAGACTCATTGCTCCCCGGGATATGTACCCAGCCAATTCAAGAATAATTGGTCTGTCCTCAGAGGAGAGTTAATATGCACGCATGCATGTACAGAGGCTGCTGCTGCTGCTGCTAAGTCGCTTCAGTCGTGTCTGACTCTGTGTGACCCCATAGACGGCAGCCCACCAGGCCCCGCCATCCCTGGGATTCTCCAGGCAAGAACACTAGAGTGGGTTGCCATTTCCTTCTCCAATGCATGAAAGTGAAAAGTGAAAGTGAAATCGCTCAGTCGTGTCCGCCTCTTAGCGACCCCATGGACTGCAGCCCACTAGGCTCCTCCATCCATGGGATTTTCCAGGCAAGAGTACTGGAGTGGGGTGCCATTGCCTTCTCCCATGTACAGAGGAGAGGTGCTTTAATTTAAAAGCAACTTCTCGGGCTTCCTTCATGGTCCAGTGGTAAAGAATCCACTTGATAGTACAGGATACATGGATTTGATCCCAGATCTGGGAAGACCCCACATACTGTGGGGCAACTAAGCCCATGCACCACAACTACTTGGCCTGTGCTCCGAAACCTGGGAACCGCAACTACTGAAGCCTGCTCACCCTGCAGCCTGCGCTCCACAGCAAGAGAAACTACCACAATGAGAAGCCCGCACTCTGCAGCTAGAGTAGCCCCCACTCACCATAAGTAGAGAAAAGCCCTCGAAGCAGCGAAAACTCAACGCAGCCAAAAATGAATAAAAAAACAAACAAAAAGCCCAACTTCCTGTCTTCAGTCTTGTTTAAGAGCAGGCCTGTCTGCGCCCAGGCTCTGAGAACACAAGCTTGTTTCTCTTCAGCCTTGCTTCCACCTCAGGGCTTTTGCACTTCCTGGTTCTTCATCTTGAATTACCCTTTCACCACATACACACAGCCTCCCTTCTTCATCCTCTCGAGTCCTTGACTATCTGGTCCCTTTTCAGTAAGTTATCCCTGACTTCCCTGACTAAAGATGCAGCACATTAACAGTGAAACATCAATAATTTCCAGGGGTCAGTGGTGAGAACCTAGACAGCATATTAAAAAGCAGAGACATTACTTTGCCAACAAAGGTCTGTCTCGTCAAGGCTATGGTTTTTCTAGTAGTCATGTATGGATGTGAGAGTAAGACTACAAAGAAAGTTGAGGGCTGAAGAATTGACGTTTTTGACTGTGGTGTTGGAGAAGACTCTTGAGAGTCCCTTGGACTGCAAGGAGATCCAACTAGTCAATCCTAAAGAAGATCAGTCCTGAGTGTTCATTGGAAGGACTGATGTTGAAGCTGAAACTCCAATACTTTGGCCGCCTGATGTGAAAAGCTGACTCATTTGAAAAGACCCTGATGCTGGGAAGGGTTGAAGGCAGGAGGAGAAGGGAACGACAGAGGATGAGATGGTTGGATAGCATGACCGACTCAATGGACATGAGTTTGAGTAAACTCCGGGAGTTGGTGATGGACACAGGGAGGCCTGGCGTGCTGTGGTCCATGGGGTTTCGAAGAGTCAGACATGACTGAGCGACTGGACTGACCTGAACTGAACTGAGTGGTGAGAAAAGGGATGAGGAGCAGAGCACAGAGGGTTTTTTAGAGTGGTGAAACTACATTGCGTGATACTATAATGGTGGATATCTATCATCAGAATATTTTCCACGGCATGTACATCAAAGAGTGAGTGTGTTAGTTGCTCAGTTGTGTCTGACTCTTTGCGACCCCATGGACTGTGGCCCATCGGGCTCCTCTG
Source organism: Bos indicus (assembly GCF_029378745.1). Lineage (NCBI taxonomy): Eukaryota > Metazoa > Chordata > Mammalia > Artiodactyla > Bovidae > Bos > Bos indicus. The sequence goes on along the minus strand of NC_091780.1, from coordinate 20,615,757 downwards.
TCCATGGAATTTTCCAGGCAAGAATACTGGAGTGGGTTGCCATTCCTCATCCAAGGGATCTTCCCAACCCAGGGATTGAACCCAGGTCTCCTGTACTGCAGGCAGATTCTTTACTGTCTGAGCCACCAATGTAGGTTCAGTTGCAAAAAATATACAACCTTACTGGGGAATGTTGATGTGGAAGAGGCTATGCTTGTGTGGGGGCAGGAGGAGTATAGGGGAAATCTGAGTACCTTCTGCTGTATTTTGCTGTGACCTAAAATTGCTTTTTTTCTTAAGTGTATTTTGAAAAAGGCATCCCTGGACTTCCTTTTCTCTGAAATCTCTGTTCTTAGTTTCATTTGTGTCTTTTTAATTGTTCTTCATTGCACCTGCACACCAGTAAACATCTGTATCCCCTCAAAAAGTGCAGCACATTTCCACACTGTATCTCCTCTTCCTTCCACTATTTTCTCCACTGCACTTATTGATGCTCAACACACCACATATTTCATTTACTTATTTTGTTAACTGTCTGTCTCTTCTTCTTTCCCTGCCACACACAATAGAATGTAAGCTCCATGAGGGCAAGGATACTTGTCTGTTTTGTCCATTGCTTTATGCCTTGTGTCTAGATCAATATTTGGCCCAAATACATCCCCAATAAGTATTTGTTGATAGATAGAGAACCTCTCTGTGCAAAAAGGCCAGGCTGGCCTGAGTACTGCATTCAGCAGTAGCATCTGGGTGACAATATGATCCCGGGAGTGTGGGTGGCCTCAGCAACCTTGGCAAAAGGCCTCAGGAAAAAACACAGTAGAAAGTCTTTTTCCCAGTGGTTGATGCTTAACACTCAGTAAATTTCCATCTTGGCCACTTGTGAGAGCTGTTTGCAAAAAAGCTGTGTTGTGAGGCATCTCCCATCCTCTCTGGCTAATGCTGGGTGGTGGGGAGCTTTGGCTGGACTTGGGCTTCTTGTCAAAGCCCAACTCTCAGAGTGGAGGTTCTTTTTTTTTGCTAAGAGAGCTCTTTATTTATTTTCCCTTGAATTAAAAAAAACCTTTTTATTCTGTATTGGAGTATAGCCAATTAACAATGTTGTAACAGTTTCAGGTGGACAGCGAAAGGACTCAGCCATACCTATACATGATCTATTCTCTCAGGGGTGGGGTGGGTTCTGTCTCCTACAGAATAGATGCTTTGTATCCTCAAATGTGGGCACAGATTTTACAGGTAAGCCACAGCTCTGCAGTTGATTATTATTCTAGATTGTTGAGTCCATGTGTGAAATGTACATTTCCAAGTAGTGATTGATGGGGCTGGTAAGAAACTCACCTTCAAAAGTCCATCACTTTACCCTATATGTGAGACACTAAAAGAGACACAGATATAAAGAACAGACTTTTGGACTCTGTGGGAGAAGGTGAGGGTGGAAAGATTTGAGAGAATAGCATTGAAACATGTATATTACCATATGTGAAATAGATCACCAGTCCAAGTTTGATGCAAGAAACAGGGCACTCAAAGCCATTGCACTGGGACAACCCAGAGAGATGGAATGGGGAGGGAGCTGAGAGGGGAGTTCAGGATGGGGGACACATGTACACTCATGGCTGATTCACGTCACTGTATAGCAAAAACCACTACAATATCGTAATTAGCCTCCAATTAAAAAAAAAAAGTCCATAACCTATACCAGTGGTCTTGGGTGAAGTAGGGCTTCCAAAGAAGCAAAGGCAGACTCTGTAGACCATTCTAAGCATCAGTTCAATTCAGTTCAGTTGCTCAGTCGTGTCCGACTCTTTGCAACACCATGAATCGCAGCACACCAGGCCTCCCTGTCCATTACCAACTCCCGGAGTTCACCTAAACTCATGTGTATCAAGTCGGTGATGCCATCCAGCCATCTCAATCTCTGTCGTCCCCTTCTCCTCCTGCCCCCAATCCCTCCCAGCATCAGGGTCTTTTTCAATGAGTCAACTCTTTGCATGAGGTGGCCAAAGTATTGGAGTTTCAGCATCAGTCCTTCCAATGAACACCCAGGACTGGTCTCCCTTAGGATGGACTGGTTGGATCTCCTTGCAGTCCAAGGGACTCTGAAGAGTCTTTTCCAACACCACGGTTCAAAAGCATCAATGCTTCGGCGCTCAGCTTTCTTCACAGTCCAACTCTCACATCCATACATGACCACTGGAAAAACAAAAGCCTTGACTAGATGGACCTTTGTTGGCAAAGTAATATCTCTGCTTTTTAATATGCTATCCAGGTTGGTCATAACTTTCCTTCCAAGGAGCAAGTGTCTTTTAATTTCATGGCTGCAATCACCATCTGCAGTGATTTTGGAGCCCAAAAAAACAAAGTCTGACACTGTTTCCACTGTTTCCCCATCTATTTCCCATGAAGTGATGGAACCAGATGCCATGATCTTCGTTTTCTGAATGTTGAGCTTTAAGCCAACTTTTTCACTCTCCTCTTTCATCAAGAGGCTTTTTAGTTCCTCTTCACTTTCTGCCATAAGGGTGGTGTCATCTGCATATCTGAGGTTATTGATATTTCTCCCGGCAACCTTGATTCCAGCTTGTGCTTCTTCCAGCCCAGCATTTCTCATGATGTACTCTGCGTATAAGTTAAATAAGCAGGGTGACAATATACAGCCTTGACGTACTCCTTTTCCTATTTAGAACCAGTCTATTGTTCCATGTCCTGTTCTAACTGTTGCTTCCTGACCTGCATATAGGTTTCTTAAGAGGCAGGTCAGGTGGTCTGGTATTCCTATCTCTTTCAGAATTTTCCACAGTTTATTGTGATCCACACAGTCAAAGACTTTGGCATAGTCGATAAAGCAGAAATAGATGTTTTTCTGGAACTCTCTTGTTTTTCGATGATCCATCAGATGTTGGCAGTTTCATCTCTGGTTCCTCTGCCTTTTCTAAAACATAGCATGCTTCATTTCCATTCTGATATCACTATTTTCTTTCTTTGAAATAAGATAAAATATCTCAGAAGGGGAGAGTGAGAGACAGGAAATCTTTGATGCTGTCTTCAAAATGTACGCAGAATCCAATCACTTCTCACCACTCTCATTGTTATTGCCATGGGCCACACCATTGTCATCTCTCCTTTGAGTTGCCTCCTAACAGGTCTCTCTTCCTCTATTTTGTCCCCCTTTGGTCTTCATATGGAAGCCAGTATTAAAACCCACATCAGATGATGACACTTCTCTACTCAAAACCATTTATCATCTCCCTGCTTCACTGGCTGTTCTCTCCTTCTCTGTCCTCATCTCTGTTACTCTCTTCCTCATTTCATTCCTCCATGATGTTCCTGGGACATACTAGGCACACACTTGCCACAAGGCCTTTGCATATGTCGTTGCTCAGAGCTCTGTCTCCATTGCTCTCTCTCTCTTTTGAAATTTGTATTCAAATACCACCTACTCAGGGTTTTCCCAGGTGGTCCAGTGGCCGAGACTCCGCACTCTCAATGCAAGGGGCCTGAGTTTGATCCTTGGTCAGGGAACTAGATCCCACATGCCATACCTAGGAGTTCACATGCTTCAACAAAGATCAAATGTCCCATGTGCTGCAACTAAGACCCAGTGCAGCCGAATACTTAAATAAATGTTTAAAAAAAATACCGCCTACTCAGATCATGCTATCTAAAGTTCAGTTCTCTTCTAAACACCACATGCTCCCTTTGCTTCTTCATTTTCTCCTTTGTATTTATCACTAACATCCTAAGTATTTTTTGCATTTTTCTCTTGCTTATTGTCTATCTCCATTACTAGGATAAAAACTCTCTAGTGTCTTAGTCTGTTTGGGCTGCTATGACAAAATGCCATAGGTTGGGTGCCTTAAACAACAGAGGTTTATTTCTCACTGTCCTGGAGGCTGCCAGGATTAAGGCATTGGAAGATTCTGTGTCTGGTGAGGACCTGCTTCCTGGTTCATAGATGACTCTCTTTTTGTAGTGTCTTCACATGACAGAAGGGGCAAGGGAACTCTCAGGAGTCCCATTAAAAGGGCACTAAACACATTCAGGAGGGTTCCACCCTTGTGACCTAAGTACCTCCCAAGGGCCCTGCCTCCTAAAACCATCCCCTTAGGGGTTATAATTTCAACACATAAGTCCTATATGTTGGGGAACAAAAACACTTAGTCTGTAGCAGTGGTCCCTAACCTTTTTGGCATGAGGGCCCATCTCATGGAAGAATTTTCCATGGATAGGAACAGGATGGTTTGGGGATGATTCAAGTGTATTACATTTATTGTGCACTTTATTCCTATTTTGTGGCACTCTCAGGATACTCCATCTTGATTTTAGGGTTAGGGTTCATGCTTCCATGAGAATCTAATGCTGCTGCTGACCCGAAAGGAGGTGATGCTCAGGCGGTAATGAGAGTGATTGGGGGTGGCTGTAAATACAGATGAAGTTTCGCTCAGTTGCCTGCCACTGACCTCCTGCTACGCAGACCAGTTCCTAACAGGCCAAGGACCAGTACTGGTCTGTGGTCCAAGGGTTGGGGACCTCTGGTTTATATCACTGAATATTTTAGTCTGTTTTCCCAGAAACAGACCCTGAGGTGAGGATTTGTGGGCAAGTGATTTATTAAGAGAATTCTCCTTGGAGAAACAAGTGGGGGAGATAGGAGGGTTGGAAGAAGAGGGAAGAAGAAGTCAAGCAAGGATGAGATTTTAAATGAGATTCCAACCTCAGTCTGATCCCCAGGGGTGCTCTAGAGTGTGCATCACATCTCAGTTTTCCTCCTACACAAGTTAGTTACTAGCTGCTGGCTACTTGGGTGTACATGTGAGTCTGTGTGTGTGTGTGTGTGTGTGTGTGTGTGTGTGTGTTGGGGTAGACATTACTTCCTGGGCATTTCCTGTTTTGCAGTAGTGAGTGTTGGAGAGGAAATGGCTCCAATAGCCCAGAGCAGCCCTCTGAAGATCACAGATGCAAGCCTTCAAAAACAAAGCACACAGAACCTGGAGAGAACTCACAGAACCAGTGAACAGGATCTGAGCTAAAGCATTTATAGCAGTAGTCCAGGTGGTGCTAGTGGTAAGGAACCCGCCTGCCCATGCAAGAAATACAGGAGATATGAGCTCAATCCCTGGGTCAGGAAGATCCCCTGGAGAAGGAAATGGCAACCCACTCCCGTATTCTTGCCTGGAGAATCCCATGGGCAGAGGAGCCTGGTGGGCTATGGTCCATAGGGTTGCAAAGAGTCTGACACGATTAAAGTGACATAGGACACAGGAAGACCAACTTTTTTGGCATCAGGGACCAGTTTCATGGAAGACAGTTTTTTCATGGATAGGGTGGAGGGATGGGGATTGGTTTCTGGATGATTCAAGTACATTATATTTATTGTGCACTTTATTTCTATTATTTTTACATCAGTTCCACCTCAGCTCATCCAGCATAGATCACGAAGGTTGGGGACCCCTGATTTATAGTGTCAGCTATAATAGGCAAAGGTTCCATTCAGATTCCTGGCCTGCACTCCTCCTCCCCCTGTGCTAATTTGTCTTGATTATCTGTCTTCATTCATTGGGTACCAGGGGCTTACACAAAAATAAAAGATCATTTCTGGAAGGATACACAAGAAAATGACAACAGGGACCAGCTCTTAGTCCTGGGAGAGAAGAGGCAGGGGAATTTCGCTTTCTACCTCTATCTCCTTGGTCACTGTTGGAATATTTGCCACAAACACACCCTTAATATATGGTTTAAAAATACACGTGTGAGGGTCTTTCCTGGGGATCCAGTGGGTAAGACTCCACGTTCCCATTGCAGGGGGCCCTGGTTCAATTCCTGGTTGGGGAACTAAGATCCCACAAGCATGCTGCAACTAAGAACCAGTACAGCCTAAATAAATTAATAAAATATTTTAAAAAGACACGTGTGTTTTACACTCATCCCTTCATTGTTTCTTTCTCAGTCACCTCCTAAATGGGAGGGTCTGTGCCATGCCATGTGAGGTCAGGGTGGGCACAAGGAGGCTGCCTGGTAAGGGAGGTGATAGAGGCTCAGGTGACAAGAGTTCAAATAAAGTCACAAATATGGCAACCAATCCCCCCAATGGAAGGCAAATCAGAGAATTGGGAACCATCTCATGGAGGAAATGGAGCTGGAAGTGAGTCTTGAAGCAAGAGCTCTATTTAGCTCAAGATAAGGGTGGACTTAAAAAAAACAACAACATATATTTATTTTATTTATTTATTCATCCATTCATTTGACTGAGCCTGGTCCCAGTTGTGGCCTGTGGGATCCTTGATCTTCATTGTGGATTTTCATTGGGGCTTGTGGGATCTAGTTCCCTGACCAGAGATCAAATCCAGGCTCCCTGCATTGGAAGTATGGAGTCTTATCCACTGGACCACCAGGGAAATCTCAGTGTTCAGTATACATACTGTCTGTTTCTGGCACCGGGCTGGGCCTTGAGGTCTGGGCACCTGGACCTAGGTGAACTTGGTAAATGTGTGGTTGCTGAGGGAACTCAACCCAAAGTCAGGTCTACAGGCAGTAAGGAGGTGGTTTGTGAGGACAGGTGGGAACAAGGGTGCTGAGCAGGATAAATGATTGTGCTTTAAACAACGGGTGGTAACCTTTTCTACACAGCGAGACTATAGTGCAGTCACAATAATTTAGAAGGGGTGAAGAGGGCATTTTAAATTCTCACTTCATGCCTAATGACATATTCTAGTCCTCCTTGGACTCCTTGTACACTCGCTGTGCACCTACTTGCACTCCCTCCTTTGCATTCCCTGTGTACCTCGAAATGATATCCCAACTTGGGTTCTCTAATTGTTTTATGTGTCTTTGTAATAATAGTAATTATAATGATCAAAATTCCTTCACATGCCTTGTATTAATATACCCAGTACCTAGTGAGTTAGTGCCATGTGCCAAATTTATAGATGAAGGACCTGGAGCTTAGATTATTTTGGAAAGTGGGGGAACTAGTCTTGAAATCAGGCCTTATGTATGACCTTGCACACCCTACACCCTGGGTTCTGGCTGTTATAGCATAGTTGTCTCCTTCTTGGGTTGGTAGTAACTTGGAAACAGGATCCATACTTTGCGATTTCAAAAAAAATGTTGTATAAAATTTGGACTTCCCTGGTGGTCCAATGGTTAAGAATCAGCCTGCCAATGCAGGGGATATGAGGTTGAACCCTGGTCTGGGAAGATTCCACATGCTGCGAGCAATTGAGCCCATGCACCACAGCTACTGAGCTTGCAATCTAGAGCCTGGGAGCTGCAATTACTAAAGTCTGAGTGCCCAGAGCCCATGCTCCACAGCAGAAGAAGCCACCACAATGAGGCCTGCACATTGCCTCTAGAGAAAGTCTGGGTGTAGCAATGAAGACCCAGTGCAACTCAAAATAAATAGATAAATTAAAAAAAAATCCTAGTGTACAAAATAATGTGTAAATTTCAATCCACAAACTACTACCATGTGCAAAAAGAGTAACTTTATCTTTTTGAGACTGATCTCTGCTCTGAGTCCTGATTACCCTTCATGGTGGAGATACTCTCAGTTAACCTGTGGTTCCTGTCACTTCCCCCTTGAGTTGTGGTGCCAGGGGGATGGCCTTGGGGCAGTGAGCCACTCCTGTGTCATTCCTGTCTCTGTATGTGAGGTCCTTTAGGTTGAATAACTGTCCTGGTCCTTCAGGGCAACCCTTGTGCACAGAGATGCTTGCCTGCTCTACTGGGCCATGGGGACTTGGTGATGTCACTGAGTCCTGCCTGCCTGCACAACTCACTTGGACATGTCTACTTTGGGTTGTTGACACCCCTGCTCTCAGATTTTCTGAACTGGCTCTGTCATCTCAATATGGCTCTGTCATCCCTGTTTGACCAGGTTCTTATTGTTGTTCGGTCGCTAAGTCATGTCAAACTCTTTGTGAACTCATGGATCACAACACACCAGGCTTCCCTGTCCTTCACTCTTTCCTGGAGTTTGCTCAAACTCATGTCTGTTGAGTCAGTGATGCCATGTAACCATCTCATTTTCTGTTTCCCCCTTCTCCTGCCCTCAATCTTTCCCAGCATCAAGACCTTTTCCAGTGTGCTGGTTCTTCGCATCAGGTGGCCAAAATATTGGAGCTCCAGCTTCAGCATTAGTCCTCCCAATGAGTATACAGAACTGATTTCCTTTAAGATTGACTCGTTTGATCTCCTTGCTGTCCAAGGGACTCACAAGAGTCTTCTCCAACACCACAGTTCAAAAGCATCAGTTCTTCAGCTTTCAGCCTTCTTTATAGTCTAACTTTCAGATCTGTACATGACTACTAGAAAAACCATAGTTTTCACTATACAGACCTTTGTCGGCAAAGCCATGTCTCTGCTTTTTAGTACTCTGTCTGGGTTTGTCATAGCTCTCCTTTCAAGGAGCAAGCGTCTTTTAATTTCCTGGCTGCAGTCACTGTCCACAGTGATTTTTGAGCCCAAGAAAATAAAATCTGTCACTGCTTCTACTTTTTCTCCTCCTATTTTCTGGGTGAAGGAGATGGACAAAATAGGTTCCACCTCCCGTGGACACACCTGTGTTTCAATGCTCTTTGCTTCCCATCAAGTCTCTTACGCCACTCTTAAATGGACCTCATCTAGTCCTGGGCTCCAAGCCTTGCTCTGACATTGAACATTCTCCCAGACTGATGGCCTCTGCTAAAATCCTTCCTGTTAGCTCTAGGGCCTCAACTCAGAAGCCAGGAAAAAAGATTCATTTTCTTATTTTCCTCTATCATTCTGCCTCATTATCCCTTCTCTGAGGCAAAAGATCCCACATGCTATGTCTACTGGAACTGAGAAAGGGCCACAGGGTTCATAGCAATGTAAGAGTCAAAGAAAAAAAAACCGCAGTTGAGATTTCAAAATATTATCTAAGCACAGTGGCAATATGCTCATCCCATAGTAAAATGTCCTAATTTTACGGATTATAAATTGTGCCAACATGTGTTGTGATAAACCAATCTGAAAGCAGAGTGCTTGGGTTGAATCCCAGCTTTTCCACTTACTTGCTCTGTGACCTCATACAAGTTACCCACCCTATCTGTGTCTCATTTTCCTCATATTTGAAATGGGAACAATAACTTTACAGAGTTGTTACGAGGATTAAATAGGCAAATGTATGGAAAGCACAGAGACTGGCACATAATAAATGCTTAATTAGCATTCTTATTATGGGGTGTTGAGTCCTTGGGTTCATGGAGCACCTTGGAAACCCACTTGGAAGACGATTCAAAACCTGGTTGAGGTTTGGGATGATGTCCTGATACAGTCTGGCTTAGTGCCTCCTCCACCCTCTGCATTTATCTCTAATAGCTGTCATCAGGAGAGTAAAGCTGCCACTTTTTTGGGTCATGGAACAGGCTTTGTGGTTTGGCATGGAAAATAAAATCCCCCTGGGGACATATAACTTCATATTCACCAGCATTTATATGGAGGAAGAGCAAGTATTTATAATAAGAAATCAGATTGATATGCTTTCCAAAAGCATAAACCATAAAGATCCAAATACATTGAAGATGAAAAGAAAAATCTATATCCTGGCGCCAGCCTGGACCTTAGAAATTGTCCACTTGGTTTTTCAGGATTAAAGAATAAGAGGTCTTGGATGGGAGAAGGGAGAGGGATTTTCCCAGGATCACGTTGGCCAGTAACTGAGCTGGATCTAGAACCAGGTAGATGATCTGCTTTTCATTCATGGCACTGACTTTATCCCGTCACTGCAGCTATCCAGAATGCTCCACCAAAGGTACACGTCTTGGGCAGGCTTTTCCTCTATATCCCTTTGTGTTGATACCTTCTTCCTCTAAGAAACTGAATGTAAAGAAACTCTGAGATCCACTTACCTCCCAGCCTCAAGGTTTAGGGCCAATCTTAGCATAACTTCCAGACCTTGGGCCCTGGGGCAATTCATTTTTTTACTCTAAGCATTAAATGATTTTTCTTTTGAAAATGCATAATGCAGCTTGCCCTACTGACTTTGAAGTATCAGGGTGTGATAAAGTAGGTTAAGGGGCTTAGCATTTAGTTCAGTTCAGTTCAGTCGGTGATGCCATCCAGCCATCTCATCCTCTGTCCTGCCCCCAATTCCTCCCAGCATCAGAGTCTTTTCCAATGAGTCAACTCTTCGCATGAGGTGGCCAAAGTACTGGAGTTTCAGCTTTAGCATCAGTCCTTCCAAAGAACACCCAGGACTGATCTCCTTTAGAAGGGACTGGTTGGATCTCCTTGCAGTCCAAGGGACTCTGAAGAGTCTTCTCCAACGCCACAGTTCAAAAGCATCAATTCTTCGGTGCTCAGCTTTCTTCACAGTCCACCTCTCACATCCATGACTACTGGAAAAACCATAGCCTTGACTAGATGGACCTTTGTTGGCAAAGTAATGTCTCTGCTTTTTAATATGCTATCTAGGTTGGTCATAACTTTCCTTCCAAGGAGTAAGCATATTTTACTTTGATGGCTGCAATCACCATCGGCAGTGATTTTGGAGCCCAAAAAAACAAAGTCTGACACTGTTTCCCCATCTATTTCCCATGAAGTGATGGGGCCGGATGCCATGATCTTCGTTTTCTGAATGTTGAGCTTTAAGCCAACTTTTTCACTCTCCTCTCTCACTTTCATCAAGAGACTTTTTAGTTCCTCTTCACTTTCTGCCATAAGGGTGGTGTCATCTGCACATCTAAGGTTATTGATATTTCTCCCGGCAATCTTGATTCCAGCTTGTGCTTATTCCGGCCCAGCGTTTCTCATGATGTACTCTGCATGTAAGTTAAATAAGCAGAGTGACAATATACAGCCTTGACGTACTCCTTTTCCTATTTAGAACCAGTCTGTTGTTCCATGTCTAGTTCTAGCTGTTGCTTCCTGATCTGCATACAGGTTTCTCAAGAGGCAGGTCAGGTGGTCTGGTATTCCCATCTCTTTCAGAATTTTCCACAGTTTATTGTGATCCACACAGTCAAAGGCTTTGGCATAGTCAATAAAGCAGAAATAGAATTTAAATGGACATAAATAAGAAGCAGGCATGGTTGACCTCATTTCAAGCTAGGACAACTTAAGAAACAAAATGTTGCATTATGTGGTGGACTCAGTCTTCCTTTTCCTATTTGTTCGTAGATGAAAAGAGAAAGGTTGGGATGCATTTTTCTACCTTACCTATTCTTAGGCAGTTTATCATTTTGGAATTGATTAGAGCAAAGAGAAAATACTATTTTAAAAATTTATACTTGATGTTCCTGCTCTAAAAAGACTTTGAAGACTGCTTGCTATTAGAATTCCATGAATGGAGGTTGGAGTCACACACTCAAATGTGCACAGAGACTGTGCAAGAAAAACATGTAATCTTGATATTAAATAATCCCTGGAATTTAGTGTTAGAGCTTTAGTAGGAAGTGCTGGAGACCGTGGAAAACTGGAAAGGAGCGTCTGTGTCTAAAGGGGAAGGCAGTTTTCAGCATCAGTATAGCTTTTTTTTTTTTTTTAAATGAGAAGCCAGAAATCTGTATTTATGTTATGTTTCTCAAATCTTAAATGTTGATATATAATCCAGTAGTATGTGGGTCAAGCAAAACTGATTTGTGGGCAAGGTTTGGTTCTCAGGTTGACAACCTGAGACATCTTATCAGACAGGAAAAACTGAAGTGGAGTGTTGGCAAAAGGGGCCGAATGCACACTGTGTTCTGGAGGAAGATTGGTGGTGGACTGGGTGCAAGGAGAAGAACAGCTTGAAGACCTGGGAGAACTCAGGATTGTGAACTGAAGGAGAGGTTGCTTTGGTATAATGAGAGAGAGAGAGAAAGAGAGAGAGAGAGAGAGAGAGAGAGAGAGAGAGTGTGTGTGTGTGTGTGGTGGGTTGGGGTAGGAAGATGAGGTCAGATGGGAAACCAGAGGAAAAATGAGTTCTGTTTTAACAAGTTGCATTTGAGTTCATGGCTGGGCATATCCAAGAGGCAAGGACAAGGAGGATGTAATTAACCTTGAACTTAATATGCACTTATAGCAATAGGCAGCTGCAGTGTTATATGATCAGAGTTAGCATCTGGCATCATCAAGGAGGCATTTATCTAAAGTGTCTTGCTCTCTGAACTTATCAGAAGATTATACTCTGTTCCAAACACTATTTAAAAATATATTATTTTTCTCTTAAATTACAAAAGTAATATATTTTCAAAACAGAAAAGTAGGAAAAATGTTGAAATTGAGAAAAAGGAAATTGCCTATAATCCTTCCATCTATAATAATTAATGGCTTTATAGATATCCTTCTTGTCTTTTATTTCTATACATATATCTTAACTCATTTACAGAATTGGAGCTATATGGTAAATACTGCATTGTACAGTAAGCCCCCTACATACAAACCTTTAAGTTGTTAAATCTCAAAAGAGGTAAATGTGTTTTCTGTCAGTGTCAGGCATGAGTGAAATTGCAGCTTGCCTTCCATCTCCTGTTGCTGATGATCTTTCAGCTCCACCATCTCCCACCTCCAGCTTCTCCAGTCAGTAACTCTTCTACTCTTCTTGCCTGATCACTTGATTCCAGTCCCTGTATGCTAGCTGTTGTACTGTGCTACTGTACTTTACAAGGTACTGTACTGTAAGATTAAAAATGTTTTCTTTTTTGTGTGTTTGTTTTTTATGTATTATTTGTGTGAAAAGTAACATAAACCTATTACAATACTATATAGCCAATTGTGTTAGTTGGGTACCTAGGCTAACTTTGTTGGACTTAGGAACAAATTGGACTTAAGAGCATACTCTTGTAATGGAACTCTTTGGTATATAGGGGACTTACCGTAATATGTTTTTTTGTCATATCTTAAACACATCAATAAAATGTCAATACCATATCCATTAAATAATCTGCTACAATATGATTTTTAATGACTATTTAGTATTTATTCCATTTAATGAAGGAATCCAAATTTAGAGCTAAAAATGCTTTTGCACACATGCTGCTTCTTCAAATTAAATGTCATCTTTAGTGCTAAATCTTTGCACAGATTCCGGGCTATTTTCTTAGGATAAACTCCCAGAAAATGGAATTATTAGGTCTGCCAGGTCACGAAAGCATTATTGCAAACTTGAAAAAGATCTATTTTCTGTGAAACAAAGGAAAACTGCCTTGAGACACTCTTCCTAAACAAAATTAAGGAATCCAAGGATTAGCTGGAGTTTCAGAAGCGAGGATGTTAAAGATTGGTTGACCTTTAGCTGTGGAGGTGTGGTTTACTGAAGTGCAACTATTGCTGATTGGCTGACAGAATCATAGGGCTATTTTTGATTGGCTGGCTATCAAAAGTGTGGGTCATTCATTGATTGGCTGACTCTCAGAAGCCTGGATTCTGGTTTGAAGCCTGTGAATGGAACAGGTTTCAAAGTCTCATGGCACTTATTCATTACTATGGTTGAGGAACAATTAGTCATGACCTACAAGAGAAGAGGAACTTTTCATTCTCAAGTCAAAAGGCCACATTGCTGAATATATATGTACACACACACACACACACATACCCGTATATCCAAGAGATCAACCCTCTTCACAAAATTTCAAGTGTACAATGCAGTATTGTTAACTATAAGCACAGTATTGTTTAGCAAATTTCTAGGGCTTTTTTTTTTTTCTTAATCTTAGATGACTGAAACTTTATACCCATTGAACAGCAACTCCCCATTTCCCTCTCCCTTCAGACCCTGGCAGCAACCTTTTTACTTTGTGCTTCTATGAGTTTGACTACTTTAGGTACCTCATATAAGTGGAATCACGCAGTATCTGTCCTTCAGGGACTGACATTTCAATTAGCATAATGTCCACAGGCTTCACCCATGTTGTAGCATATGACAGAAGGTTTTTCATGTTTGTTTGTTTTTCACTTTACAGCTGAATAATATTCCATTGTATGTATATATCATATTTTCTTTATTTATTTCTTTATCCATTCATCCCTCAGTGGACGTTTAGGTTGCTTTAGTCTCTTGGATATTGTGATTAATCCTGCATTGAGCATGGGAATGAAAATATCTTTATGGAATCCTGATTTCAATTCTTTTTGATAAACATCTAGGAATGGGACTTCCTACTGTTTTCCATAGATGCTGCACCACTTTACATTCCTAACAGCAGTGCACAAGGGCTCCATTTTCTCTGTAACCTTACCAGCACATGTTATTCTGTTTTGTTTTGTTTTTTCAATAGTAGCCATCATTACAGATGTGAAGTGGTATTTGATTTTCATTTCCCTGATGATTTGTGATGTTGAACATTTTTTCATATCATTGTTGGCCATTTGTATGTCTTTTTTGGAGATGTATCTATTTAAGTCCTTTGCCCAATTTTTAATTGGGTTATTTGTTTTTTGTTATTCAGTTTTGAGGTCTTTATATATTCTGGATGTTAATCCCTTACAAGATATATGGTTTGAATAATTCATTTTGAGTTGATCTTTATTTCATGTAAGATAAGGATACAGTTTCATTATTTTACACGCAGATATTCATTTTTTGTAACACCATTTGTTGAAGAGATTAAATTTTTCCCCATTGGACGTTCTTGGCGTCTTTGTTGAAAATCCGTTGACAGTATATGCAAGGGTTTTTTCTGGGTTCTCTGTTCTGCTCCATTGGTGTATATGTTTGTCTTTACATCATACCATATTGTTTGATTACAGTAGCTTTGTAATCAGAGAAAGCGATGGCACCCCACTCCAGTACTCTTGCCTGGAAAATACCATGGACAGAGGGGCCTGGCGGGCTGCAGTCCATGGGGTCGCCAAGAGTCGGACACGACTGAGCGACTTCACTTTCACTTTTCACTTTCATGCATTGGAGAAGGAAATGGCAACCCACTCCAGTGTTCTTGCCTGGAGAATCCCAGGGACGGGGAAGCCTCGTGGGCTGCCGTCTATGGGGTCACACAGAGTCAGACACGACTGAAGTGACTTAGCAGCAGCAGCAGCAGCTTTGTAATATGTTTTGAAATCAGGATGTGTGACACCTTCAGCTTTTTTCTTCTTTTTCAAGATTGTTTTGGCTATTCAGGTTCCTTTGTGGTTCCATTTGAATTTTAGGATTGGTTTTTCTATTTTTGTAAAATATACCATTGGAATTTTGATAGGGATTGCATTGAATCTGTGGGCTGCTTTGGATAGTATGGACATGTTAACAATATTAAGGCTTCTTAATCTACGATTAAGTTATGATCTATCATCTCTGATCACATTATGTCTTTCCATTTATTTGTGTCTTCTTTATTTCAGCAATGTTTTTTAGTTTTCAATGTACAAGTCTTTTGACTCTTTAGTTAAATTTTAATTAAATTTAACTAAAATTTAAATTTAGTTAAATTCCCAAGTATTTTATTTATTTTTGATGCTATTGTAAATGAGATTATTTTCTTATTATTTTGGATTTTTGTTCGTTTTATGGCCCCTATTTGAAGTCATATATGCACATACTAAAATATCAAGTATGATATATCATACTATTTCATTCTATCCCTATGAAAAACACAGGGTTAACTAGCTAGTTAACTAACTAGAATAGAGAAGACCAGGGTGGATGTAACTAGTTTGATAGTCAAAGTCAGTGACTATCAAAATGCATGGTTTGCTTTTCTCTAACGATGGAAGCTCTTCAACTTTAGAAGAGAAGCGTTATTAAAGTAAGAAGCTTCTATATTCGCTGGACACTCATCATACAAACTTTTCAGGAATTTGGGGTTGAGACACTTGACTTGTGAGTGAGTCCTAGCTGGGCCATTTGTCAGGACACTGTGTGACCTGGGGCAGGTTATTTAAACTCTCTGAATCTGAGCTTTTTTCACTTATCAAGTGAGAAAAATAACAGTATCTTCCACAGAATAATTCCATGTCATAATTCTGAAGACTTGGAGTGTTCCTTGGTGATTTTGGTGAATATTATTAAGAATTTTAATGAACATTATTGAATGCACATGGTAATGTCCAGGTGCTGTGCCCTCAAAAGGATTCAGTTCAGTTCAGTTCAGTCGCTGAGTCATGTCCGAGTCTTTGCGACCCCATAGACTGCAGCATGTCAGGCTTACCTGTCCATCACCAGCTCCTGGAGCTTGCTCAAATTCATGTCCATTGAGTTGGTGATGCCATCCAACCATCTCATCCTCTGTCATCCCCTTCTCCTCCTGCCTTCAATTTTTCCCAGCATCAGGGTCTTTTCAAATGAGTCAGCTCTTCGCATCAGGTGGCCAAAGTATTGGAGTTTCAGCTTCAGCATCTGTCCTTCCAATGAATATTCAGAACTGATTTCCTTTATGATTGACTAGTTGGATCTCCTTGCAGTCCAAGGGACTGTCAAGAGTCTTCTCCAATACCACAGTTCAAAAACATCTATTCTTCGGTGCTCAGCTTTCTTTATAGTCCAACTCTCACATCCATGCATGACCACTGGAAAAACCATAGCTTTGACTATACGGACCTTTGTTGGCAAAGTAATGTCTCTGCTTTTTAATATGCTGTCTAGGTTGGTCATAGCTTTTCTTCCAAGGAGCAAGTGTCTTTCAATTTCATGGCTGCAATCACCATCTGCAGTGATTTTGGAGCCCAAGAAAATAAAGCCTGTCACTGTCTCCACTGTTTCCCCATCTCTTTGCCATGAAGTGATGGGACCAGATGCCATGATCTTAGTTTTCTGAATGTTGAGTTTTAAGCCAACTTTTTCACTCTCCTCTTTCACTTTCATCAAGAGGCTCTTTTTAGTTCTTCTTAATTTTCTGCCATAAGGGTGGTGTCATCTGTGTATCTGAGGTTATTGATATTTATTGATATCAAAAGGATTATAGAGAGGCAAAGATATGATCCCTGTCCTTGAAGATTTCATAGAGACAAGATGGAAGGAAGTAGACTGGACACCATGAACTGGGGATAAGACATTTTCCAGAAAATAAAGAATGAGGCAAAAAATGTATGTAACATGTATGTACAAGCCATGTAACAAACATACAAAAATATATTTGAAAACTAACAATGGTAACCAAAAAAAAAAAAAAAGAAAGTAAGAAAGAAAACCATAAAAATGCTTACATGTAAAATAATTTGTCTTATTTTCCAAATTCTGTGCAATATTAATGTAACCAAAGTAAGAAATTGTATTTACACTTACTGCTGAAGAGTTCATAGAAAAGAAGAGGAAAGAATGAGAGGGACTGGGGACCGTTGACATTTGGGTTACATTACATTTAAAAATAACTTTTATTTTTCAGTACTATAGAGAAACCCATATTTGGTGACAAGTAGATGTTAAGGATAAATTTAGCATGCTACCATCTGCAAATAACTTTTAATCCGTTAGTTGCATCAGTATTTTTGTAGCCAATAAAGTCATGCTGATTTATGCCTGCTTTTAAAGAAGCCATTTAGAAAAATGTTGTTTCCACTCACTGAAACAACAAGCTTGAGAATTTTTAGATTCACAAAAAGCTATTTTTCTGTGGGTGGTTAGATTTCTAAATGTAACCCTTGTGTAAATATATAGAAATATCATTCCAAGTCACAAAATAAAGCTAATAGGTCAAAGACCACATTCAAATGAAGCTTTTAATAAATAGTTCAGTTAATAAAAAAAAAATCACATATTTGCTCAGCAGATATTGATTGAATCCAGCAGCTGACCATGTCTCCTGCTCTATGTTGCAGATACCCAGGCTTGGTGTTGTCAGACTTTACCTCTGTCTCCATGGACAGATTAAGCAGAGTTCACTGACCCCAGGTCAGGAGTCGTAGAGAGCATTACTGCCATGGGTGACAGCTTGAACTGGATAACTGCCTAGCTTCTGTGTTCCTGAAACATGGCAGCCGACTCTTGCCAGTTCCATGACATGGCTTCCCTTACAGCCAGATAAGAAAGAAGCGTGTATTTCTTGAATGATTTCATTCTTATTCCTAAATTTCTTAATAGAGGCATAATGCTGGTTTGGCAGGTATGCTCAGTTATACCCAGGATGAAGTAAAGGTCTGTTGGCAGGAGGGCAGGCTTGAGATGTTATCAAAGCTTGGTTATTCCACAGGTCTTTGCTTTTACATCCTACCTTGATAAAAAATTAGCAATTTTTAACCTAGAGCCTATTATACAGAGTGAAAAAAGTCAGAAAGAGTAAAACAAATACCATATATTAACACATATGGAATCTAGAAAGATGGGTACTGATGAACCTCTTTGCAGGGCAGGGACAGAGACAGAGAGAACAGACTTATGGACTGTTTCCCTCTCCTTATGAGGGAAGGAGTGGGCGGGACGAACTGAGAAAATAGCATTGAAATATATACACCACCATGCGTAAAACAGATAGCTAATGGGAAGTTGCTGTATAACACAGGGAACCCAGCTCAGTGCTCTGTGACAACCTAGCGGGGTGGGATGGGGTGGGAGGTGAGAGGAAGGTTCAAGAGGGAGAGAACATGTGTATATCTATGGCTGATTGATGTTGATGTATGGCAGAAACCAATACAACATTGTAAAGTAATCATCCTTCAAGTAAAAATAAATAAAAACTTTAAAAACTAGCAATTTTTACCTATCTCAGAAAAAATATTACTATGAAATACATTTCACATTCATTGATGTTGATGGGGACTCGGTAGACTTCTGGGAGTGATCCCAGATTGTGTCCACATGTGGGGGTTCAGACACACAGGAATGGAGTGTAGAAGCCAACAGACACTTAATTGCAAGGGAGATGAATATTTGAGGACCTGGAAGAGAAAGGAGGACACCACAGGGAAAGGAGGACAAGCCATGGTGAGGCTGACTCAGCAAAGGCGTTGAGGACTGAAGGGGATCAGCATTTCATTAGTCACAGTATTTCACTGTGTCTTGAACCTGCCCATGCCCAGTCTCCCTGGAAATGTATATGTGGACTGAGGAAGAAGGGACTGTGCGTGTCTAGCCCCTGGGGACCTGAGGACCTGTGTAGCTCTGAGAGAGTGGGCCACCGGGCAGGAGACAGGTGAGCTCTGGCACCTAGGAAGGCAGTTGAGAGCATCAGGGTGTGGTGAGCACTGAAGGTGAGTGGTTACAGGAGCAGGATGGTGAGCATGGTATTGATCCCCTTGGGGTGGGATCTGAGGTGTAAGGTTAGAATTTTAATTTGCATCCCCCCATCTCCAAAGCAATAGAGCATCTTACATCAAGTATGTCAGCCATTCATTCCAACTTCCTTTTCTTTAAATTGGATCTCCATATCCTTTGCTCATTTTTACTATTGAGCTTGACTTTGGGTGATATTTAAGAAGTCTTTTATAAATTGTGGGACCAATCCATGTCAATTAAATCTGCTAAAAAAGTCTTCTCCCAGCCTGTCACTTGTCTTTCCCTTTTTTTTTCTTCCCTTGTCATGCAGGAAGCTTTAATTTTAATATTATCATTTTTATCACATTATGGCCTTTTCATATCTTTTATGTCTTATTTGGGACATTCTTCCTAGCCCCAAACATAGGATAAATATGTTATTCTATGTTTTCTTGAAGTATTTTCAGAAATATGAATTCTTCTGTTACTAGCAATTGTTGCCCAATGCTATGGTTTTGAAATTCATCTATGGTCGTGAGTGTAGCTGTGGTTCATGTATTTACTGATCCACAGCATTTCATTTTATGAATAGATTATGATTTGTTTATGCATTCTAACAAGGGCCATTCCATTTGTTTTCCTTCTTTTACTGTCATAAAGAGAACTGCAGTAGCATTCTTGTACTGGCTCTTGGTGCATATGGAAAAGTTTCTGAGAGTGGAATTGTTGGGTCATAGGTTATGCCCATCTTTTTTCCCCCACATCTTAAACTTTACTAGATGAGGAAGATTATTTTCTAAATTGATTGTATCCAGTTACATTCTCTCCGTAGACGTAGAAGCGTTGACATGACCTTATGATGTTGCCAACACTTATCTTTATTATTTCCTTCCTTCTGCTTTCTTCAAGTTTACTGTTTTTTCTTTCTCAAATGTTGCAGGTACTTTGCTGATTAATTTTTAGCCTGCTTTTCTTATTTGAGCCTTTAAGGCTACAAAATCTCCCTGTATGGCTTTAGCTGCATCCTGTAAGGTTTTTTAAATGATTTTTTAAACACCATCAACTTACAGAAAAGTTTCAAGCACAGTATAAAAAAAATCTGTCATGGGATGTCAGAGACCAGCCAGGGTAAGAAGGATGTCTGTCTGTTTAGCGGAGAGGTGGCAGCAGTAGTGGGAGGTTGATTTCAAGGGGAATGGATCAAAGGTGTCATTATATTAAGGTATTAAGAATAATGGGAGCCAGGTTTCTTACTATTGGAGAAAGGAGTTACATCAGTGGAGACAGAGATAACTAGAACGAACCCTTGATGCTGGATTGGAACTGAAGGCATAGTGTGAGGTCTGTGGGTACCCTTCCTTACCCAGCTTGGGCTTTGACACCTGGCACTAGTCTGCTGCTCTGTGTGGTTGCCCTCCTCACCCTACTGGGACTCTGGCACCTCCCACCAGGCACCCCCCTAGCCTAGTGGATGCTGTGCTTACCAGCTTTGGGCTTCAACATCCCACACCAGGCTGCTTCCTTGCACAGACGCCCTCCTGTCCTGGCTCAGGCTCTGACTCCCCACGCCACGCGGCACCCCCTGCATGGATGTGCTCCTCATTCTACTTGGGCTGCAACATGGGTTCCAGGTCTCCCCTCTCAGAGGGCACCTATCTTGCTTTGTCCACCTAACAGCTTAAAACTGAATGGGTCAGGAAGGGAAGTGCAGGAGAAAAGCATCCCATATGTTTTGATACATAAGACTTTCAATGTCATTCAGTGTTAAATAATTTCTAATTTCCCATTTTAATTTTTCTGTAATCCATGTGTTGTTTAGAAGTTTGTTTTGAATTTTACAAAAAATGTACAGTCATCTTTTTGATTCTTGATTTCTATCTTAATTGAATTGTGTTCAGGGCATATGGTTTATATGCAACTGATTCTGGTTTTTATTACGATTTGCCTCATGCCTAGCAAATAATTAGTTTTTGCAAATGGGGTTTGTGTTCTTGAAATATTTCTAGGTGTTGAATACATGGTTCTATACATGTTCATAGATTAAACTTAATTGTATTGTTTAAATTCATTGTCCTTACTACATTTTTGTCTGCTTGATCTATCAGTTACTGAAAGAAGTATAATAAATCTGCTATTATTATTGAGGATTTATAAACTTCTTATAATTCTATCACATTGTTTTACAAATTTGGATCTTAAACTTACGTTATTACAATTGTCATAGGTTCGTGGTGAATTGCACCTTTTACAATTATGTAGTTGCTGATATTCTCAAAAATGCTTTTTCTCCTTAAAATTTAATATAGCCATAGAAGCTGGGGTTTTTTTGGGGGCGGGGACTGGGATTAGCATTTTTGGGTATATCTTTTTCAGTCTTATTTTCAACCTTTCTGTTTCATATTTTGACTGTTTCTTTTATAAATCTTACACATATAGTTGTGAATTTATAAATTTATATAACTTTTTGATTTGTGCACATATTTTTAAAACCAAATTTGGCAAACTTTAAGTGCTGACTTTAGACTTCTACCATTTGTTATAATTCTTAATATAGTAATTATTTTCACCATATTACTGTATGTTTTAGATTCATCTTGCCTTTCCTATGCTTCTTTTTAAACTTCCTCTTCTGCTTTTCTATCTTTTTCATCTTGTTTTTAAAAATTTCCCTCTGCATCATAAGCATTTGGTGAATGCTGACTAGTGTGATTTGATTTGCTGGTCAAGAAAACCCTGTGCTTTATGTTATTTGGCATGGATGTATACTTGGAAATCATGGATTCG
This sequence comes from Bos indicus, assembly GCF_029378745.1. Taxonomy (NCBI): domain Eukaryota; kingdom Metazoa; phylum Chordata; class Mammalia; order Artiodactyla; family Bovidae; genus Bos; species Bos indicus. The sequence continues at coordinate 20,593,937 of NC_091780.1, read as the reverse complement.
CTTTATTTTATCTTTTAGCTCTAAATATTCAGAACACTGGCTTCCTCTGGACCTATCAGAGCTCTTAAACTGAAAGCATCCAGTTTTGTATTTTACATTTTCTCCACTTACGATATGGTGACAATTTTTCTCCTGTCTATGCCATGTGATGTCTATATAACTCTATTGTTGTCCATGAGTTTGTTTCCAATTGCTTTGTTATTATAAGTGACTATGCATTGAACATCTTTGTGCCCACATCTAGCTCCTCCCTTAGGAAAAATTCCTTGAAATTGCTGATCAGAAGGAAAGAATCTTTTTAAAGGCCTTGCCTCCTGAAATATCACACTCTTTTGTGCGGACATTTTCCAGTAGAGTATAAGAATGCTCAGAGAACATTCCAACAATTAGGTTCCCAAGGTCACACTGACCCCTGGAAGGGGAGTAGGGACAGTCAGGCTTCAGACAGAGCCCCAGTCAGTTGCAAGACAGAGGCAGGGGTGTGATAGGCTGCTGCCCTGGTCTGGGATCACTGGGTGGGTGTGGCTTGGGACTGGGATCTTGGGATGAGCCCCTTCTCTCTCCCACCTGTTGTCTGTGTGGTGGACTCTGCACTCAGACCCTGCAGTAGATCCAGGCAACGGATCAGAGAGGGCAAGACAGTGTCTGCGTTCTGCAGACCACCCCTCCCCTCCAGCTCCAGAGGGTCTTGGGGAAGCAGGCCCTGGGATAGGAGGGAGGAGCCCTTGGACACCCCCGCCCCGCCCCCGGCCCCCCAACCTCTGCCGCCCTGGATGAACTTTCCGCCCTTCCAGCTGGTAGAGCGGCCAAGTGCACCGGCGCTGTGTTAGCCCTAACGCCTGCTGGGTTAAAAGCCAGCTTGTGCTGCGATCACCGCCTTCCGTCGACTCCGTGGCGGATTTGGGTCCCCCGGAGGTCTAAGGGGAAGGTTCTCTCTGCTCTGGAGCTTTTCTCCCCGAGTGGGAAGGGAGGGCGAGGGGGCCGAGGCTGAAGTCTCCGCCGGGGCGCCCGCCGCCGCCGCCGCTGCGGAGCTGCCAAGACGCCGCGGCCGCAGGAATCCGCCGGGGAGCGGCGAGGAGACCTAGGCCGGGAGGGGCGCGGGGACTCGCCGTCCTGCCGCCGGCCCGCGGCACAAAGCCCGCCCTTGTTTGGCTGCCTCGGATGCGTGCCCTGGCCCCAGACCTCCCGGGGTCCCTCTCTGTCCGGACCACGCCGGGAAGGGGACGTGCCGCCTGCCGCAGACTCCTGCTGGGGATGGGGGCGGGGGTGAGGAGGTGGGGCTTGGTGGGGTGGACAGCCCTGCTCAGGATCCTGGGGCCCAGTCTCGGGCTCTGTTCTGCCAAGGAAGGCCAGGCCCAGACCCTGGTTGCTTGGCCCCCAGCTGATGGGTTACTCCAGCTGTGAGTCATGGACGTTCGCCACCTACCGAGGCAGTAAAGGTGCCCTTGTCACGGTCACCCTTGCAGTGGGCAGGATGGGGTGCTGTGTGGTAGAGGACTGAGGTGGATACAGGCGCCAGGCGCCTTCTCCTGTGCTGTTTTGACAGAGCATCACTCTGGGCAAGCCTTGGCCAGACTCATCCTCAGAGCTGGATCTGCCTCCCCTCCCCGCCCTCCTCCCCCCATACAGCCTTATCACCCACTGTCACCATCCCTCAGAGGGAGTGGCCCATTTTTTCAAAACCTGGCAGATGGCAATGAGGTGCTCTCCAGCTGGAATCGCTTGACCTGGCATTCCTTACACTTGCACCTCTCATGATGGGCAGCCGTCCCTCCATTCACTTCTCTACTTAGCATCCACTTATTGAGTGCCTGCTGTGTGCTAGGCACTATTCCAATGATGCAGGGAATACATCAGAGAACAGGGCAGACCTAGTCTTAACCCACAGGGTGCTGTGGCCTGACTCCAAAACCTGTTCCTTCACAGCTATTACGTTGACTTTGGCAGATCACTCCCGCTGGCCTTAGCTTTCCCTAGCTACAGATTCAACATAACGGGTCCATGGGACAGACCCACCAGTCCTGGGCAGCATTTTTGCTAAGGAGTCTCTAACGGGTGACTAGCAAAGAGCACGGTGCGGAGTTAAGGGAAAAAAAAAAAAAAAAAAGAAATTCCAGGGAAGTGAGAGGAAACATGTGTGAAAAATAGACACCACACTAGATCAGCGTTCAATCAAACCAGGACCTGCTGAGAAACAAGTGCAGACCTGCTATGTCTCGCTGAGTCCTGTTATCTTTACTCGGCAAATTCAAGCAAGATTTCATGGTTGAAGAAAGCTACGATCCTCAATGACAAAGTGATCCCTTTGCTGTGTAGGCTGGGGGTGAGGCTGGGAGTTTGGGGGGAATGGGGTAGGCCTGATCTGAACACGTGGGCACTGGTAACAGGCTGATTTTAGACTCTCCATCTCCATCTCCTTCAGGGGCTCCCATGACCGACTTGAGTATAAAATTCTCAAAGGCCACAACTCGTGAACTCCAGTCTGGTTTTTGCTCAGTCCCAGCTCTATCAAACAGGACAACGCGTTGCTGCCTGTGTGCCCCGCTGCCTTGGCACTTGATAACCATGGTAATGGACACTCGCTCAGCACTCACCACATGCTAGGTCCTGAGCTTCCCTTATCTCAATCCTACAAGGTAGGAAGTGTTATTACCTTGACAGATGAGAAAACTTACACCAGGAATAGTTCCTGACTCACCCAAGATCACCCAGTAAATGGGAATTTGAACCCAGTCCCTAGAACCAAGGGCTTCCCAGGTGGTTCTAGTGGTAGAGAACCCGCCTGCTAATACAGGAGATGTAAAAGACTTGGATTTTATCCCTGAGTTGGGAAGATCCCCTGGAGGAGGGCATGGCAACCCACTCCAGTATTCTTGCCTGGAGAATCCCATGGACAGAAGACTGTGGGCTACAGTCCATGGGGTTGCAAAGAGTAGAACATGACTGAAGCGAAAGCATGCACGTACGCACGCATGCCCCAGAACCTAAACACTTGACAATTATCGAGATCTTTGGAATCACAGTGCTATGTCCTGTGTGGTCTCTAGCAAATTGATGCTATGAACATTCTGGAAGTTTGGGGTGAAGATACCAAAAGCAAGAGATGAAACCAACTGACCTGGATCTCTTGGGAGTCCCCAGATGGTCTCCTGTTTTAGATCGTTCTCTCTTTCCCCAGCTCACGTTCATCGGGTACCACACCTTCTCCACTAGCTGCCCTCCACCCCACCCGCTGACTTGATGGAGCACAAGTTCCTGGGCAATGACCAGCAGCATCTTCCCTTCCCCAGCATGCCAGTCTGCAGAGATGGAGCCACTGTCCTGGGGGATGCTGTGTTGTGATTGTCCTGTCTCTTTGAACTCCTCACCCTGGCCAGTCAGGGCTTTTGTTACATGTAAGATAACTGATTGTCCTGACTCGTTGCCATGCAGGAGGGAGACAGTGAAAGGGAGAGGCTGGTGGGTCAGGTGAGGTGCTATGGCCATAGAAAGGAGCCCCCTAACTTCTGACAGAGTGTGTGTGCACTCACTTGCCAAGTCGTGTCTGACTCTTTGAGACCCTATGGGTTGTAGCCCGTCAGTCTCCTCTGTCCATGAGATTGTCCCGGTAAGAGTACTTGAGTGGGTTGCCATTTCTTCCTCCGGGGGATCTTCCGACCCAGAGATCGAACCTAAGTCTGTGTCTCCTGCACTGCAGGCAGATTGTTTTCCGCTGAGCCACCAGGAAGCCCAGCTTCTAATGGAGAACAGCACCCAAACCAGAGGAAAGGATAGAAATGTTGCAGTCTTCTATGCTCTTCCAAGTTTCCAGGAAGTCCCCCAAAGTGCCAAATTGGGAGTTCAAGAGAGCAGAGTAGATTATGGGCTGGTGGAAGGAAGGTCATTTGTTACAGGGCTCCCTAGGCTTTGCCCACTGCCCATTAGGCCCAAAGGTCAAGTGAGGCAGTTGAGAAAAAAAAAAAAAAAAAATTCCTCACTGTGAAGTGTCTGAGGCCCTTTTGAGATGAGAGAATGGCCCCCTTTCAGCAGCCCTGCTTGGAGCCAGGACAGTATTCCCAGAGGGAGCAGACTGCTGAATGATCATCTGTCTGCCCAGATGGACCAAAGCCTGACCTGCCAGGGAGGAGACTCTTGATTCTGGTTTCTGTTTTCGAATTCAGGGGCTCTGGAGTACTGCAATAAATAAAAACCTATTTATTGAGCTCCTACTGTGTGCACAGCTTCGTGAAGGACACAAAGAAGCACTGATTTGAAAAACCACAGATCAGAATTTATTCATGCAAATGAGCTTGCTCCCTGATACTCACATACCCAGGGAGGCCACCACTATTTGAGGAACTACTCCCAGCCCCTTCTCCCAGTGATCTTGAATTTTCTCAGGGAAGATGGTGGATGTTTTAAAATTAAAAATAGCTAATGGTCATTTGGCATTCATTCACCCATTGCTTATGCATTGGAGAAGGAAATGGCAACCCACTCCAGTGTTCTTGCCTGGAATCCCAAGGATGGTGGAGCCTGGTGGGCTGCCATCTATGGGGTCGCACAGAGTCGGACACGACTGAAGCGACTTAGCAGCAGCAGCAGCACCCATTGCTTACTATGAGCCAGTCATTGTTCTTGTTGCTTGGGGATGAGAAGTTCCTGAAAGTGTTCATGGCTTGCTAGGGGCCATCAGCAGGTTGACCAGCCTGGTGACCAACTGGTCATCCTTCCAAGAGGCCCCTTGACCCGCATGGTTTGGGAATGGTGCCAGCCCTCATGGAGCACAGCTCAGGCCTGGTGTATGATGGCAGGAAATGACAATGCCCAGGGGTTAAGCACAATGACAGCAGCTTGGGGATGCTGAGGGAACAGAGAGGAGGGAGCCCTAACCACACACTGGAGGGATGGAGCATCAGCCAGGGCTTTCCTGGAAAGGACAGCAATCACCAGTGTTTACTGAACACTCTTTATGTACTAGGCATGAGGGTAAGTACTTTACATGGGTTAATTATCTTGTTTTATCATCACCGCCTTTCCAGAGAGATACAATGGGACTTCCTGAGGAGGAACTCTTCCAATCTTGGAAGAGCATGGCTTTTGGAGGCAGACAGACTTGGGGTGCATCCCAGATCTCTCTCTTCTTGCTGAGGGACCAACCTTTAGGCACTAACCTCTGGGCATTGGTTTCCTTATCTGTAAAAAGGAGCCATTGAGACCAGTTTGGCAGTGCTATTATGAATACTTGAAAAAGAATAATTTATGTAAAGCATTTAGCAGAGTAGCCACTTGATGAATATCAATCCTCCTTTCTCTTCTTAAAGAGATTATTCAGAAGGGCAACATTCACAATGACAGACTTGGGAGACTAAAGTTGCCATGATGCTAGCCGTCATATGTGTGCTTAATTGGTCATTTGAGTCCGACTCTTTGTGACCCCATGGACTGTAGCCCACCAGGCTTCTCTGTCCATGGGATTTCCCAGGCAAGAATGCTGGAGTGGGTTGCCATTTGCTTCTCCAGGGGATCTTCCCAACCCAAGAATCATGGACTCTCCTGTGTCTTCTGCATTGCAGGCAGATTCTTTACCTGCTGAACCAATGGAGGTGGGCCTAAATAAAAATGCAAAAAACAACCGGCTAGATCAGAAGTTGGCACAAGAACCCAAGGAACTGACTTTCAGTCCTGGAGAAAGGACTGGAAGGGAGGGGAAAATGGCCATTATTTTAATTTTTGCTGATGTACCTGAGTATGTTTATTCCCTGGTTCCCATAGAATCACTTTTCTGTCTCTCTGGCAATATTAATAGTGATACTACACATTAGTTGGGCTACCCAGGTGACACAGTGGTAGAAAATCTGTCTGCTGATGCAGGAGACATAAGAGACGTGAGTTTGATCCCTTGGTCAGGAAGATCCCCTGAAATAGGAAGTGGAAACCCACTCTGTCATTCTTGCCTGGGAAATTCCATGGACAGAGAAGCCTGGTGGGCTACAGTCCATGGGGTGGCAAGAGAGTCAGACACAACTTAGCAACTAAAACAACACGATCAGTTATAGTACTAGTTTTCATATTTTGGGGACACAAAGGGAGGCAGCTGAGAATACTAAATTCCCCCAAGTCCTAGAAGTGGAATCTCGGGGCTTTTTCTCTTCTTCCAGGTGCGGGAAGGCCTCACAGCCTGAGTGAGTCAACAAGGGTCAGACTCAGAAGGACTGACTCAGGGTCCTGCCCCTCCCCTCTCATGACTGGCCTCCCTCATGCCTCATTCTGGGTGGGGTCTGGAATGCTCTGCTCACCCAGAGTCCAAATGCCACGTCCTGCCGAGCTCAGGAGGAATTTCACAGCCTCTGTACAAGCCCAGCCAGGCAGAACCTGACCCCTGGCCTCTCCCTTAGGCTGTTTAACCCTTGACTGATGGCTCCCCAAACTCTTGAGGGGTGGAGCCATCCCCACACTCCGTGGCTCCCTTTCTCATGTGCTCCTGGGCATTTATACACCTGGTTTGGGTTGTTTTTTGCCCTAGGAAGGGAGTTATTGTTGTGTACTTGCTAAGTCGTGTCTGACTCTTTCTTACTCCATGGACTGCAGTGTGCCAGGCTCTTCTATCCATGGGATTCTCCAGGCAAGAATACTGGAGTGAGTTGACATTTCCTTCTCCAGGGGATCTTCCTGATCCAGAGATTGAACCCATGTCTCCTGCATTGGCAGGTGGATTCTTCACCACTGAGCCGCCAGGGAAGCCCCTGGGAAGGGAGAAAGTGAAAGTGAAAGTGAAGTCGCTCAGTCGTGCCCGACTCTATGCGACCCCATAGACGGCAGCCCACCAGGCTCCTCTGTCCATGGGATTTTCCAGGCAGGAGTATTGGAGTGGGGTGCCATTGCCTTCTCCACTGGGAAGGGAGAGAAGTAGTCTAAAATCCTGAGGACAGTTGGGGAAGCACCTCTGGCTTTTTTCTCTTGCCCTCTTCCTTCCCCAAAGAGCAAACACCGTCAGGACACAACATAAAGTCAGATGACAAATGACACCCTAGGGGGCAATATTTACAGTCTCTATCACAAATAAAGTAATGGCATATAAAGAGCTCTTTGAGAAGAAAAAGAGCAAAAACCCAACATAAAAATGGGTAAATGACATGATTGACATGAGCAGATAGTTATAGGAAAAAGAAAGGCAAATGGCTCTTTAACATGTGAAACTGTATTCAGTGTCGTAAGCAATCAGAGAAATGCATATTAAAACTTCATTGAACTATCGTTTCTCACTTATGAAATTAACAATTCAATCTGAGGCCGGGCTGGCTGGTGCGCTGCTGTGAGAGTGCAAAACAGAGGGGAAGTTGGCAGCCTAATCAAGTGGCATAGGTATTGGATTGGTCAAAAAGTTCATTTCAGTTTTTTGTACTATCTTACAGAAAAACCCAAATGAATTTTTTGGCCAATCCAATAGTTATCCAAATGACCCAACACTGTCATTCCAGGAATCTACCCTGCAGACAGGACTGAACAAATAAGTACATGGTTACTTACTGTGGCATTATTTGTCAAAGTTAAAGATAGGAAGAACCCGAACACCCGTCAAAAGGGGGCTCGTTGAATAAACTCTGGTATGTGCAAGTAGTGAATACCAGGCAGGTCTAAAAAAGAACGAGGAAAAATCCCTGTGAATACATGTATACTGATTTCTAGGATATATTGTTAAGTGAAGAAAGCAGGAGGCTGAACAGAATATATAATATTACCTTCTGTGTAAGAAGGGACTTCCCTGGTGGCTCAGACTGTAAAGCATCTGTGTACAATGCAGGAGATCCGGGTTCAATCCCTGGGTCGGGAAGACCTCCTGGAGAAGGAAATGGGAACCCATTCCAGTATTCTTGCCTGGGAAATCTCATGGACGGAGGAACCTGGTAGGCTACAGTCCACAGGGTCACAAAGAGTCGGACACGACTTCACTTTCACTTCACTTTCTGTGTAAGAAAGAAATGAAAATAATAATTGGACATTGTTTGCAAAACAGAAACTAGAGAAAATAATTACATATTCAGTGGGGATGGGCTGCTGATGAAGAGGGTGGAAAAGATAAGGATGATAGCAAGCCTTTTTCTGAGTATGTCACCTCATGTAGTTTTAACTTTAAACATATTTGGCTGTGCCAGGTCTTAGTTGTGGCACACGGGCCCTTCAGTCTTTGTGTGGCATGCAGGATCTTCAGCTGTGGGATGTGAACTATTAGTTGTGGCATCTAGTTCTCTGACCAGGGATCACATCTGCGCCCCCTACACTGAGAGCAACTGACAGTTAAAACATTCGGTTTTAACTTTTTGAATGGTTTATGTATATGAAAGCAAAATTACTAGTAAATAAAAGGAAAAACTACCCTCTAAAGCTGAACAGAAACAGATGAACCTAACTCCATGCTAAATTTATAATATTACTTCATGGAGAAAGTAATTATTTCAAACAACTTTTATTTTATTTATTTATTTTTTCAAACAACTTTTAAACATAATATTCTGACTAGAGTACAATATGTTTTAAGGAGTAAAACAACTGGAAAAAATTCAGAATTTCACTTAGTAGGCTTATTGTTGGAAGTAATAATAGCATTATAATTTTGAAACTTTCATTTTTATGAAATAAAGCAAAAAATAAAATATACCAATTTTATTAAGAACCAAGGTTTTTAACATAAAAGAAAAAAAGATATAAATATATAAAAAATAAAAGAAATTAGAAAAAAACTTGCACTAAATATGCATTAAAAATTATAATATAGATGCTTGTTCTTTAACAATTTATTTTCTATCTCTGTCCTTAAAGCACTTAAAGCAGTGACACCCCACTAGTGCCCAGATCTTGGTTCCTAAACATTATGGTGCCTTGGAGCTCACCTGAGGCCAGCTCTGGAGCAGGAAAAGTATGAAATGAGTCTGGAATATCATCTGTGTCATAAAGCAAGGTGGCACTCAAAGATGAATGGAAGTTATGCCAAAAGAATATAGGAGCCAACTGAAGGGCCTTCTTCTGAACAAATGTGGCCCGATTTGAGCCAAATCACAAAAATAATTATGGTCATTAATTGTGACACTAAGACTTAAAAAGAGTCCTGAGCTTCCCTGGTGGTCCAGTGGAAGTTCAGGGAACTTAGATCCCCACACTGCGTGGCCAAAAAAGCAAAACACTACCAATGTGATGTCACTGAACTCCAAGTTGAAAATAAACAGGTCTCACAGACCCATGTGAGCTGGCTGCAGCATACTCGGGCCATCCAGCTGGACAAAGGGTTGGAGCAGACAGGATGCATCCTGATTTCTCAGGAGGTAAGGTAGGGCTGGTGGTTGGAACATTTGTTTTTGTTGTTCAGTCACTCAGTCATGTCTGACTCTTTGTGACCCCATGAACTGCAGCACAACAGGCTTCCCTGTCCTTCACTGTCTCCCAGAGTTTGCTCAAAATCATGTTCATTGAGTCGATGACGCCATCCAACCATCTTGTCTTCTGTCTCCACCTTCTCCTGCCTTCAATCTTTCCCAGCACGATAGTATTTTCCAGTGAGTCGGCTCTTTGAGTTAGGTGGCCAAAGTGTTAGAGCTTCAGCTTCAACATCAGTCCTTCCAATAAATATTCAGAGTTGGAACCTGGACCTCAGGAAAGAAGGCACGTATCAGCTAGGCCCGTCCACTGCTGGAAACCAGCACTCTTCACTGTGCTCCCCGTGGGTTCCACTGTCTCCAAGCTGGATGCCCCCACCTCCAGACAGCTGCTCACCATCCGCAGACTGTCCATAGCACACCATCTTTCCCAATAGTCCATCTTTGCTCAAGGCTCCTGGGCTCTCCACTTTACCACCCAGAGTCTGAGCTTGTCTGCCTAGGCATTCTCTCCTTGCTCCATTTCATTTCTCACACCAGTCCAGTGTTCATCCTCCCCTCACTGCCACACAAATACAACCTATATATTCTACTCCTGCAAATTCTCACTAACATTTTCCTGGCTTGCAATGTCCTACTCTATCCTGTCTAAATTCTACAAGTCTATAAATTCTGGTTCCAGACTGACACATTCCAGGAATCCCTCCCTGACTGCTCTAGCTCACAGTTGACTTCCTTCTTTATTCTCACCTTCACTGCAATGATTGCTTCCATTTATTATCACCTCCACCACTACTTCCAGTGCCTTCATCATGCCCACCATCCTAGTTCCTTATGTTTACTGGCACCACTATTCATCACTACCACCATCACCATCGCCTCTACCTTTATCTTCATCTCCTGTATCACCTATACCGTCACTGGTTCTCTACTTCCACACCACTTTCACGCTTCCACCACCAATGCGTTATTACCTTCACTATCACTTCCTCCAGCACAATTATCATCACCTCCAATTTTACTTCCATGGAGTCCACTTCCTTCATCACCTCCATGCTGCTCCATGATCTTCGCTACGACTTCCCCATCGCTGCCTTCATCATCGTCACTCCCATCTTCTCCACCATTACTTCCATGGCTTATTCTCACTCATCAACTCCGCCGTTATGACCACTGTTATTTATCTCTTTGACCTCTATTCTTAGCACCTGCTCCTCATTATTATCAGGTTTTTCTTAATTGTCTCCATGTCCCTACCTTTGACACTGAACATAGAAATCTCCTATATGGCCCTTGCCCATAAATGATATCTGTATAAAAATGAGCCTCATTCTGTTGAGACGAAGGAGACCTGTATAAAGAAAGTCAAGTCAGATTTTGCTCAGTCCGATGGACAAGGACATTCCCAGCCCTTCTTGGGCACTAGAGCTTGGCACATATGTGAGTAGTGGGGGAAAAGAGCATATGTTCAGTTCAGAGGGTGGCGCCACACGCTCAGTAGCTCCCGCTCTGAGTCCCTCTGCCCTGTCATTATCAGAACCAGGGTTCCCTGGGCTTGAGGTCAGGGATGCAGGGAGCAGGAGCGGCGCCAAGCCTGCCGGGATGAGTGGTCAGTCCAGCCCAACCCTTGGTCTGCCCTGTCTGCAGGCTTGCTGGGAAAGCATGCTGGTGCTCCAAGACTCCAACCTCAGGTGGTTAGGCATAAGTGCCAAACATCCCTAGCTTCCCTTAATTATCACTGTGACTCTCCCACCCCTGAAATTATCAAAACCCTCCTTGAACCGATTCTTGCTTGCCTCCCTACCATCTCTAGGGTGGATTAATTCCAGATGTTTGCAGCTTCCTGGGCAAAGTACTGCTTCCTGTGTTTTTTTTTCTTTCCCCCAAAGCATCCCTTCCCAAGCTTCTTGGGGATACTCCCTGCTTCTACCATTTTGAAATGCTGAACCTTCTCCATATTTTTCATGGCATGAACACTTTCTCTATTCTTCTCGATGCTCCTGAGAATGAACCAGACAAATATGTAAATCTATTTGCAGTCTAGGTTCCTGGATGCTCTGATAGGCTTAATCGATCTTTCCCCTTGTGTAATCATGCCTTTATCACTGGAGAATGGGAGTATATTGACCCTGGCTCCGTATCACGAAACTCATACTGTCAGGTACCCATCCAGTATTTGTGTATGTGCCTTCAGGGTAAATTCAGAAGAGAAGCAGGTCATAAAATTCTCTTTCAGATTTGGCCTCTCTCACCATCCTGCTTCCCTCCCTTAGCCCCCTGCCATCTGCTGAACAATCACAGCTCTGTGCCTTTGCACTTGAGGCTTCTCCTCTTGGAAAGCTCTTCCTTCTCTTCCTCCTCTGGCTCAAGACCCAGCTCAGGCTCTGGTCCCCAGAAGGCTTCCTTGATACTCCAGGGAGAGCCAGATGCCTTCCACTGGGCTCCCCAAGCCCCCTGCTGTCTCTCAATTAGAGCGTTCATCACACTCCACTGTAACTGTCAGGTTAAGTACCCCCATCAGGCTGCATTATCTTCCCTCTAAACTGAGATCTTCACAGGGGGATGGGGCATGGCTCCATCTCTGACTTGAAATAGTTCATACTATTGGTTTGAGATCTCTCCTGTAAGAAGTTCCTTGAATTATGTTTGTGACCTATGAACCTTATTAAGTTAGCTCATAAAAGAGAGGCTTGAGGACGAGAGAATTCATCCTTCTACAGAAGAGGGCTTGCCATTTAGAAGAAACAGGAGGAACGCAGTTGGGGCTTGGATGGATCAGGACACAGTGCAGACATTAGGATAGAGTGAGGTTCAGGACCGGCTGCCTGTCTCGGGTAGGGGACTTCTGGGTTCCCGTGCTTCCTCAGACTCACTTCCCATTTTTGAAAGCATACTTTTTGCTCTGCAATGATCTACAATTTCACTAGCCCAGTCAGCATGCATGTGTGCTAAGTTGCTCTGTCATGTCTGACTCTTTGCGACCCTATGGACTATAGCCCACCATGCTCCTCTGTCCATGGGCTTTCCCAGGCAAGAATCCTGGAATGGGTTGCCATTTCCTCCTCCAGGGGATCTTCCCAACCCAGGGATCGAATCTGCATCTCTTGCATCTCCCGGATTGGCAGGCGGGTTCTTTACCACCAGCGCAACCTGGGAAGCCCCAACCCAGCCAGACAGGTTCATTATTTAACAGCTATTTTGAAGCCCTAGCTCACATCTTTCCTGGACTTCCAATATGACATTTTAAATAGTCTGTGGCTTCCTGTGGACTATTTACTTTTAAAGCAGAAAACTGTTCTATTTATTTCTATTTTTCCCCAACAATATTTTCCAATAGTTCCTCTTACTAAAAATGACGGATTTTTTTTTTTTTTTTGGGTTCTCCCCCTATCACCAAGAGGTAGAGTTTAATCAAGTGTGTGTGTTGAGGTGAGAGGTTTACCCAAATATTTCCTGTGTGAGAGCTGGGTGACTTAGGACCAAGCCCCGTGTGTGTCCTTTTCCTGCGGTTCTAAAGCTATATAGTGCCTACCCCAGGAAATGCTTGCAAATCTCCTTGTCAAACATCTCTTCCGTTCTGTGTTTGGATGAGGTTATTTCTGCATTCAGAAAAGATGTCAGGTTGGGTGTGCACCATCACTGTGGGTAGATGGGTGTTCCTGGCCCAGGGATTTCCAGGGTCCCCACCCTGGCAGCATGTGTGGGAGGAGAGGAGCTGACCAGTGTAGATGGGCTTTGAGGTGGCTGAAGGTCCAGCTCTTGAGAAGCAGAATCAGCTTCACTGTGGGCTTGGGACCAGTGAACTTTATCTCAGTGTTCAAGAATCTCACTGGGTGGTGGGTGCCTACTCATGACACGTAAAAGGGAGACATTTCCCCTCAAAAGATTTCACTCTCCGTGGTCTCTCTGGCAGAGCTTTTCCTATCCTTTCCAACAGGGTACAAAAATTCCGTCTAAGCAAGGGCCAAGGTCAGGGCTTCCCTGGTGGCTCAGTGGTAAAGAATCCACCCACCAATGCAAGAGACGAGGGTTCAATCCCTGGGTTGGGGAGGTCCCCTGGAGAAGGAAATGGCAACCCACTCCAGTGTTCTTGCCTGGAGAATCCCATGGACAGAGGAGCCTGGCTGGCTACAGTCCATGGGGTCTCAAAGAGTCAGACACAACTTAACAACTAAGCAACAATGTCAGGGCACAGGTTGAGAGACTGTTGCTCTCAAGCTCATATACAGCTTGACAGGGTTCCCTTAGCTAGCTCGGATCAGGCCCGCCCCCTCCCCCCCCAAACCCCGCTTCCAGGTTCATCATCTAAGCAGAGTTCTTTTGGTACCACGAGCTTTTATCCCCTTTTGTCATCAGTCTCTTCTCTGAACAAAGCAGTGCAGTGCAGTCTTCCACGTATTCCTTTCTGGTGCTGTGTCCTTTCAAACCTAAGGCTACGGACTTCCTTGCTGGTCCAGTGGTTAAGAATCGTCTCCCAATGCAGAAGACGTGGGTTCCATCCCTGATTGGGGAACTAAGATCCCACATGCAGTGGGGCAACTAGAAAGCCTTTGAGCTGCAAAGGCTTTGGGCTCTGGAGCCCATGCCCTGCAACTTCAGAAGCATGCATGCTTCAGCGAGAAGCCACAACAAAGACCCAGCAGAACCAAAACAAAACAAAAAACCCTAAGACTAAAGTCATTTAGAAGACATTTGTATTTTATACTTTAAAGTATGCTGGGTATTGTGAATAAATCTGCTGTAGACTTTTTTTTTTTTTTCATGTCTTTTTGGTGAACATTTGTGCTCCTCTCTGTTGGTGGGATCACTGAGTCATAGAGTGCTATTCACCTTTAGTAGATGCTACCAAATGATTTTCCAAAGCAGCTAAACCAACTTACTCTCCCACTAGCACTGTCTGAGTGTTACGCCTCTCTGCACCCTCCCCAACACTGCGGATTGTCCATTTTTAAAATTTTAGTCTTCCTGGTGGGTATGTAGCAATGTCTCATTGGGTTATTGTTTACATTTCCCTGACAAGTAATGATGTTGGGTATTTTTTTCTCAAAATAACCATTTTGGACATCTTTTTAAAAAGTTTCTGTTCAAATATTTTCCCTATTTTTTAACTGAGTTGTTTCTCTCCTTATCATTGACTTGTGGAGTTTTAAAAGTAGACATTCTAAATAGGACTACTTTGTCAGTATATGTATTGCAAACGTCTCTCAGTCTTTGGCTTATCTATTTGCTTTCTTTTTTAAAAGATTTTTTTTTTTTTTGATGTGGACCATTTTTTAACGTCTTTACTGAATTTGTTACAATATTGCTTCTGTTTTAGTTTTTTGGCCATGAGGCATGATAATTCCCAGACCAAGGATCAAACCCGCACCCCCTGCCCTGGAAGGTGAAGTCTTAACCACTGGGCCACCAGGGAAGTTCCCTCTATTTGCTTTCTTAATAGTGTCTTTTGATGAACAGGTTATTAATTTTAATGAGTCCCAGAATGTGGGAACTCCTAGAGTCCTAAGTCATTAGTCTAGAAACAGTCTTAGGACTCATTTGGCTGCGCCATCTCATTTTATAGAAGAACCAATTAGTGCTGACAAGGAAGAGGACTGTAAAAATTAAACTTGGATTAAACTCTTTACTCCTAAAAGCTAAAGGAGTTCTGGGCTTCCAAGGTGGTGCAGTGGTAAAGAATCTGCCTGCCAGTGCAGGAGATGCTAGAGACGCAGCTTGGATCTTTGGGTCGGGACGATCCCCTCAAGTAGAAAGTGGCACCCCTCTCCAGTATTCTTGCCTGGAAAATTCCATGGGCAGAGGAGCCTGGCTGGCTACAGTCCATGGAGCTGCAGAGTTGGACATGACTAAGCATACACACACACACATACACACACACACATATGTACACACAAAGGAGTTCTATGATCATCATTATTATTTTTGTCAACAAGGCCACCAAGATTTTACAGACTTACTACATGGCAGGTACTATCTAATTAATCACCACATAGGTGTATTTTGAGAGTCCCTGGTTAATTCATCTACCCAGCTGACCTTTCACCTGGTCTCTCTCATGCCTATCATGCCTTCAGCAAGAAGCAAGCATATCCTGAAGTTGACGGTTGACAGAACATGCTCTCCTGCTCTAAGACACAACCTCTGGGCTGAGTAGAGAGAACTCTGGTGGGAAAGTTTTGCTGCTCATGTATTTATGGAATGAATGTATTTAATTCAAATCTATATTCTTCTGTGTTGTTGTTTAGTTGCTAAGTTGTGTCCATCTCTTTGCAACCCCATGGACTGTAGGCCACCAGGCTCCTCTGTCCATGGGATTTCCCAGGCAAGAATACTGGAGTGGGTTACCATGTCCTTCTCCAGGGGATCTTCCTGACCCAGGGATGGAACCCATGTCTTCTGTATTGGCAGGCAGATTATTTTTTTTTTTAATTTTATTTTATTTTTAAACTTTACAAATTGTATTAGTTTTGCCAAATATCAAAATTCTTTATGGCTGAGCCACAAAGGAAGCCCTGTATTCCTCTAGGAAGGATGAAAATACAAACTTTAAAAAAAATACAAAAAAAAAAAAAAAAAGCTAAGCCTTACCTAATTAATCCTCCCAACAAGCTTGTGAGGAGGAGGCTAGTGTTAGCATGTGGGACAGATGAAGAGTGCAGAGCTTGATGGGCCCAGGTCACACAGCTGTATCTGCCTGACTCAGGGCTGCCTGAGTCTTCATAACTGGCCACTCTGTGCCCCTCCAGTGCTTCCATTTCTCAAACATGTGATTTCTGTAGGCTTCAGTGCTCACATGGTCTTTGAGTAGACCTGGCCCTCTGTTCCAGGAGGGCATGGGTCCACACAGCACCTTCAGGGTCTGCTCCAGGCTGCTGTGGTCCTGAGGCTACAACCATATAGGAGCTACCTCCAGATGTGCAGATGTGAAAGGTCCTCCCCAGAGCCCGTTCCCTTGTGTTCTCTCCCACTTTCTTTACCTCTGTCGGGGTCTCTGTCCTGTGTGTGGTGTTGGGCCAGTCCCCTTATGGATCCCAGCCATGAAGGGTGATGTGAGGCTGCGTTTTGTATGGACCCATGGAAGTCTCATGAGCAAGTGTGAAAACTGACTCACCTTCACACCAACCCACAGTTCCCCGAAACCTGGGGCCCCAGGACTCATGTCCCAGATTTTCTCAATCTTTCCCTATGGAGTGGAGACTTTATAAGTAGAAGTGACATACTGAGAAGAAACTCTAAAATGACTTGAGATTCTTTTTCTGCCCTGCAGACCATGAGATCACATTTGTACTAGTGTATGATCCTGCACACATAGGTCGATGGGGCCAGAGCCACGGGGCTCCAGGATTGGGGCTGCCTTTGACCACAGAGGATGATCTGTGTGGTGGGATTTAACAAGGGATGGGGGGCTGGGAATTCACTTTCTTCTTGACTCCCTTGGCCCATCCCCTGGTATCTCCTTCTCTGGTGGGGAGAGGTCACTGCTCTGTGTTGGGGACAGACTTCTGTTGGGAGTCCTTCCTCCTGCCTGCATCTGGGCTGCGCCTCCAGGAGGTATAATCCCAGGGGATCCCAGGCCAAGTGCAAGGGAGTATTATTCCCACAGAATGAGGAAGAGCTGGCGGGACAGCCCAGAAACAGGGACTTTGACCACCCTGCTCCCTGAAACCCTAGGCCAGAGGCAACTTTCAGCAGCTTCCTAACTACCTGGCTTTCCTTGGGGAGGGGAAGAGGGAAAAAAAAGGAGAGAAAAAAGAATGAGGAGGAAAAAATAAAGAGAAGGCTCCTCTTTCCCTGTCTCAACGGTGTGCCCATGTTGTCTTCAGGGCCCTCCCTTGAGGAAAACGTAGGGCTGGAGACCAGCAGATACCTCATCCCTAAAGAAGCGCTTGTGATTTTTCAGGGGCTGCTTCCAGACAGGGCCCCAGAAGGGGTCTGTTTTTAAATATAATCATGGAGCTGACTTGAAATATTTGTAAAGTGCATTGGTGTCAAGAGTTAGGTCCTGTGCGGTCATAAATATAGGACACTGATTTATGTACTTGTTTGTCTCTTCAGCAAAGAAATGTCCCCTGCCGTGCTGGACCAGCACGTACTCTCAAGATCCAAGGCACTGGGGAGGATTTCCAGCAGAGGTAGGCAAAAATGGATGACATTCAGGGAGTGGAAATTGATGAGCTGGAAGAGGAGGGAAGAGCCAGGAGACAGGTAAGGAGACAAGACTCTTGTAGACCCAGTGGAGGGACCCCTGTTTTGTATAACAGTTCTTCATTTGCATATGGTCTGTGGCAGCAGTTAGATAGTTGGCTTGGCTTCCTAAGAGCAAGAATGCTGTGATGTGCCTTATGGAGAAAATACACATACTAGATAAGCTTGGTTCAGGCATGAGTCATGGTGCTGTTGACTGTGAATTCGATGCTGAGGAACCAACTATATTATTAAATAAGATGCCCTTAAATAGAAACACACATAAAACAGAGCTATGAATTGATGGTTGATGAAAATGTGACCAGAGACTGGCAGGAGCCTAACCCTATATTCCCCCAGAGGAGCAATGTTTCAGCGTTTACTAATTTAGTGTTTGCAGTGACTTATAGAACATTACCGCGACTAAGGAGAATTTTCTGCAGATCAAATGGCAAGAAATAGACAACGTCTATTAGAATTGACCAAGAGAAGAGAGGGGAGCATGGGATGAAGCAGAGGCAGGACGGACAGCGGGAAGTGTCAAGTGGACGGGATTCTTGGGGCTGAACGAGGGGCCAGCAGCTGTGAGGCTGTGAGGAGGACAGCTGGGCCATCAGCACTGTCAGTCAGAGGTCATGGCAAGGAGGAGGGACCCACATAGAGAAATGACTGAGCCCTGCAGGGATGCAGTGGGAGATGGGTCTCAGCTGGCATGGGGGTGGGGCAGGGTGCAGGTATACTTGGAAGGGAATTCTTTGACCAAGAGAGCACCCCAAGGTGAGTGGGGGTTGGGCCTTGAAGATGAGGAGTCATCCCTCCCTCCATGGCATGGGAGATGGAGTGGACAGGACTTTCTGATCAGCAACGGGCTTCCTGAACTTCAGGCACAGGCTACATGCCTCCAGAACAAGCCCAGAACTGTCCTTGGAGCAGGGGAGTCTGTCCTGGGCACCAAGCCCGTCCTATGGGCCAGCTGGCTAGAGACAAAGTCTGGGGCAGCGGGGCCTTAGCAGCCCAGGAAGAGGAGGCAGAATGTCAGGCTAAGACTGGGGACTTCAGGAGAGTGTCTGCCCTCTGCCCTGTGCTCCTAGGAGGGGCTGTGGACTGGGAACGATAAAGATCCCTCCATTCAGAAACCATCCACCCCAGGAAGACAGGCTGTGGTCAGAACTAACTTAGTCCTTATAATTGATCTGAAAGTCACCCACTCACACCTCATTATGTCACCCAGGCACACCTCATTATGTCAATGTTCTGTTTGCACACAAATAACCTTTTATTGACATTAAAAAAAACAAAACTATTAAGTCATAGGTTTTCAAACTGGAAAGTGCCTCCAGAAGTCCAGTTTCTTACTGGGAGCAAGTAAAATATTATTGTGCCCATGTGATAGTTTAGGAATAGGGCACAGAGGCTCTTATAGATAATACAGAGCAGATGGAGACTAGAATGGGGCTTCCAAGGTGGCGCTAGTGGTAAAGAACCCACCTGCCAATGCAAGAGAGTCAAGAGATGCAGGTTCGATCCCTGGGTTGGGAAGATCCCCTGGAAGAGGGCGTGGCAACCCACTCCAGTATTCTTGCCTGGAGAATCCCATGGACAGAGGAGCCCGGCAGGTTACAGTCCATAGGGTTGCACAGAGTTGGGCACGACTGAAGTGACTTAGCATGCACGCATGGGGACTTGAATGCAGGTCCCGTCTCCCTAGCTTGACTCCCCGTCATGTGGTTTTGGGACTTGACTTTCTCCATTCGATCCCTGTTTTCCTCCAACACATCTCAGTGTAAGGGAGCCGTGTGCTTGCTGTGATGTGCACTCGCCTTTCTCTTCCTGCCTCTGATAACTTCAGCCCATCTGTCCCCCTTCCTGGCTCTCTGGTCCCAGGCCCTGACTCTGCCAGTCCCCTGCTCATCAGTTCGCTCTGTAGCCCCAGAGAAAAGTGTCTGTGAGGGTGAAGACACGGGTGGGCTGCCTTGCACAGCAGGGTTCTGTGGCTCCTTAAAAAACAAGGTTTGCTCTGTGTGCTGTGCTGTGGAGGCCAGCTGCTGGGGGAGAGCAAAGGAAAGAAAATCTGTTTCAGAAAGCCCAGGTGAAGGCAGCCAAGACAAATACACCCAGCCAAGGGAGTAGGAGGGCTGGAAGATTCCAGATGCAGAGCCTTTGCTACACCACCAGGACTTGACCAAGGAGCTGGGCAGATG
The DNA here is from genome assembly GCF_029378745.1 of Bos indicus. NCBI lineage: Eukaryota > Metazoa > Chordata > Mammalia > Artiodactyla > Bovidae > Bos > Bos indicus. Next base: position 20,574,202 of record NC_091780.1, on the reverse strand, counting down.
AGGGAGGGAGAAGATGTCAGGCAGGCTGTCTACCTGCTGCCCCCGGAGCCCAAGCAGGAGACGTTTTCCTGGGGACTGGCCCTTCGTGGGTGGAGGAACTGAGCAGGGTTCAACCAACAATGCAAGCCCCACAATGGGAAGCAGAGGAAGGGGTGTGTGGACCACGCCCGGTGTCGTCCCAGGCGCTGACCAGCTAGGCCTTCTGCTTCCTGTCTCACTCATCCCGCCCCCTGCCTGCCTCCCTCTATGTCACATGGCTCTTCTGTCAACAATGGCTGAGCAAGAGGGGCCGAGGGGCCAAGAGGATGTGTGGGTCCTTCCTTTAAGGCTGTTCTGGGAACCAAAGCTGGGCCTCATGGAAATGTACGCTCTGAAAGGACAGCCCCTGGTCTCCCAGCACGAGACGTTTACCCAGGGCGGGCCCCGGTGAGTCAGGGGGCCATGCGTCCCCAGAGAGTCACGCTGGCGGCTTGCAGGCCTGAACAGTAGGGCATTCTGCTGCTGCCTGGCTCCTCACCCTCTCTTACTAGTTCAGGGAAAGGGAAAGGCGAGCTGAACCAGCAGCAGACAACGTGGGCCCAAGGGGGAGGACCACACTGGCTGGAGCCAGTCCGAGGACCTGGCTGGGCAGATGGCCCTGGGGCTGGGCCACCAGGCAGAGGTGCTGGGATCTGCAAATGGTGCCCTGTCCCTGGAACCAGACACGTTCCAAGACACGTGTTGGCCTGATGTCAGACACATGGCTCAGAGCGGGCAGGGCAGTGGGACAGAGGCCTCTGTGACCAGCCTCACCATATGCCTGAGGCCTCCTGGCTAAGACCCAAGGGTCTTTTCTGAAATTTTGAAAAGCTGGTCTCTAGAAGAGAGTGATGCTACTCTCTAGGGTCCCCCAAGGGGACTGGAAGGATGGATCAAAGAACCTGGTTGTTACTCGGTTGTTCAGTCCCTAAGTCAGGTCTGACTCTTTGCTACTCCGTGGACTGTAGCCTGCCAGGCTCCTCTGTCTATGGGATTCTCCAGACAGGAATACTGGAGTGGGTTGCCATTTCCTTCTCCAGCGGATCTTCCTGACCTGCGTCTCCTGCATTGGCAGGAGGGTTCTTTACTGCTGATCAACCAGAGAGGCCCCAAACCTGGAGATACCCTCAAAATAAGGAAGAACTTGTCAATAACTGTAAAATCTCTCTCAGGACAGATGAGGTTTGGGATTAGCAGATGAAAACTAGTACATGTAGGATGGATAAACAACAAGGTCCTCTTGTATAGCACGGGGAACTACATTCAGTGTCCTGTGATAAACCATAATGGAAAAGAATATGAAAAGGCATGTTTATATATAACTGAATCACTTTGCTGTACAGCAGAAATTAACACATTGTCAATCAACTATACTTCAATAAAATAAATTAAGCAACGACAAAAAAGAGATAATGAATTATCTTTCATTAAATGTGTTCAAACAAAAAGTATGGCAACCACTTTGGCGGATGTCTGGAGGGGAAAGGTCCATCTAGTCAAAGCTATGGTTTTTCCAGTGGTCATGTATGGATGTGAGAGTTGGACAATGAAGCAAGTTGAGCGCTGAAGAATTGATGCTTTTGAACTGTGGTGTTGGAGAAGACTCTTGAGAGTCCCTTGGACTGCAAGGAGATCCAACCAGTCCATTCTAAAGGAGATCAGTCCTGGATGTTCATTGGAAGGACTGATGCTAAAGCTGAAACTCCAATACTTTGGCCACCTCATGCGAAGAGTTGACACATTGGAAAAACCCCTGATGCTGGGAGGGATTGAGGGCAGGAGGAGAAGGGGACGACAGAAGATGAGATGGCTGGATGGCATCACTGACTCGATGGACATGAGTCTCAGTGAACTCCGGGAGTTGGTGATGGACAGGGAGGCCTGGCATGCTGCGATTCATGGGATTGTGAAGAGTCGGACACGACTGAGCAACTGAACTGAACTGAACTGGAGGGGAATCATGAACTGATTAGTGGTTGCAGGAGATTCTCTCAAGGACATGTCCTATCCCCAAAGTCCTTAGGTCCTAGGAATTGAGTCAGTGACATGCATGTTGGCAAGTGTTTTAATCTAACCAAACCTCAGCTTCCCCATCTGAAAAACAGTGTGTCTGGGTTGCATCATGATGAGGATCAAATGAGGTGTGACACCCCAAGGCTATAGTGACATGTAAGATGTCACTAACATAGGTTCTCAGTAAATATGGGTGGCTATTAAATGATCAAAGTCAGTAGCTGACACCAATGGCATTACCCCTATACCCACTGAAGTCTCGAGTGTCCAGTCTTGCCTCACTGTTCCCTAAATCAACAGTCAGACTGGAACACACACACACACACACACACGCACACACTCATCTCCTCCCATTCTGAAGAATCTTTCAGTTTAGACAAAGAGCAGACCTGCTCTCTCCATCCGGGTAACTTTTACCTTTTTTAAGTGTGAACTCAAAGATCATCTCTTTTAAGTTCTTATGACCTACTTGCCCTGCTTGGACTAGACTTTGGCTGAGCTAGCATCCTTATAGGTCTTCTCTAATGGTCTGATTTTTTGCTTGTCTTTCCCATCAGGCTGAGCTCCTGGGGGGCAGGGATGGTGTTTAGTGTATCCTCAGGGTAAAAGAGTTTAATGCTAAAGACTGCGTGCTTTGATATTGAACACATCTGGGTGAGAGTCCTGGTCTTGACTAACGGCAGGAACTTGGTCTCCTTGCCAGTAATTTGAATCTTGGTTTTCTTATCTGTAAATGGGAATAAAGTGAGGGTAAAACACTCAGAGCCCTGGAGAGGATTAAAGAAAGAAGGGATGTGGGAGTTTGGAAGAGAACCAGGTGCACAGGAGGGCTTCCCTGATGTCTCAGCAGTAAAGAATTCACCTGCCAACGCAGGAGACTTGGGTTCTGTGTGTCGAAGATCCCCTGGGGAAGGAAATGGTAACCCACTCCAGTATTCTTGCCTGGGAAATCCCGTGGGCAAAGGAGCCTGGCAGGCTACAGTTCATGGGGTCGCAAAAGAGTCAGACATGACTTAGCGACTGAGCACAGGTACACAGTAAACATCCAAGAGACTTAGCTATTGTGATTGCGATTGTGGCTCATGTGCCCAACACCCAGCAGTAGCTTAGAGTGTGGGTGACTGAACGGACGGAGAAGAGGCTGAACAAATAGACATTCGCCTGTCCTCTGGCTGGCTGGGCTGAACTCATCATGACCTTCTGTGGTGGGCCCCAGGTACTCTGATGACTCCCTGCAGTGGAAAGTGTACTGTGTTAGGGGTCAAAGAGCAAGGCGAACCCCTTAAGGGCAGGGAACTGGGGTACCAAGGGGCCAAGACTTTATTGGGGTCCCACCAGCGCTGCTCTGGAACACCGCACAGGAGGCCCAGGAGGGCGGTCCTTGTTGGGGAGCCCTGGCAGGTCTCGGGCACAGCCTGGGTTCCATCCGCTCTTGTGCAATCCTCACTCCCAGGGTGACTGTTGCTTCTGGAGTTTGTTTAAGGAAAGTGGCGGAGGGAGCATGAGCTTTGGAGCCGCTCGGCAGCCGCTGTGGCTGCGCAAGCAGACACACAACAAAGCAGCCCATTGAAGGCCAGAACCACCGAGTCCCATAAACAGCCTTCAGAAGGGACACCTTGTCCCACATTTACAGAAATGCACCCCGGGCTCTATTTAAAGACCTACACACTGGAGTAAGCACGAGTCGGTTTATTTCTGATTGTCCACACGGCCCCCTGGGATTCTCTCTGAAGAATGACTGCACACCTCTATTGACCCTACCCATCCCCAGCCATTTCAGCCTCTCTGAGTCTTTTCACTAAAATGAACAAACAATCTAGCCCATTCATCTAAAAAATTTTTTCTTTCTGAAATATAGTTTAGCCAGATCCCTCTTAGAGGGCTGAGCTTGGACCAAATATAGATGTTTAATAATTAAGTTATTTTGATGTTACTGAGTAGCAGAGACCAGGTGTTTTTTTTTTTTGGCGGGGGGGGGGGGAGGTGGTGGTGGGGAGGGGCCTGGAGGAGGCACAGGGTGTAAAATATAGGTCAACTGCAAACTCGGATCCCATGATGATTGTTCTCTGGGCAGAAAGAACTTTAAAAATGCAAGCAAAAGACAAATGAGACCTGGGCCCAGACTACCCTGTTCTCTCCAGCCAGTCATGGGGAAAGAGCTGAGGATGGGAAGGGCACTGCCGGGTGTCAAGCTCTGAGCTTGGAGTGTGTGTGTTTCACACCCACCCTAGGTGTTACTACAGGGAGGGACGGGGGAGCTCTTGGGGTCAGGCAGATGAGGTTGAAATCCTGGCTCCACCAGGGAAGCTTCTTGCCTATCTGTGCCTCACTTTCCTCACCTGTAAAAGAGGATAACAAAAGAACCAACTCACAAGGTTGTGGCAAAGATGACATGAAGTGATATTTACAGAGCAGTTAGAATAATAGTGCCTGGGTCATGCTAAATACCACTGACTTAAAAAATCGTCACAACCTAAACGTTGAGAGTTAGGTTTTATTTTATGGGAGACAGCATCTCAAGTGATCCTGAGAAAACTGCTCCAAGCAGGCGAGAGGAGGAGCCAGGTTGTATAAGAAGTCTTACAACAAAGGGCAGGTGGCCTGAACATCAAAAGGTTATTGTTAATTAAACAAAAGCAGATATCCCAAATTAAGGAATTCGGTGCCTTTTTTACGCATGGAGAGATATGAGAGTCTGGGCTGACTGAAATCATTAGTTTCATATGCATCTCAGCTATGGGGCCAGCTATCATATGCATCTCAGCTCCTCAGGGTTCACTGTAGGTAGTGGCTGTAGCCTGATGGCTGTCAGATCACAGGTATTCTCCTTCCTGAGTGCCCTTAGGGCTCAGGAAATCACATTTGGAGGGCTGGAGTTGCTGATGGCTGTGACATCCTTGTTTATTGACATGGCAAGAAATACTCCATTTCTCAATACTCAATCATTATTATCCTCACATTAGAGATGAAGAGGGCTTCCCAGGTGGCACTAGTAGTAAAGAACCCCCCTGCCAATGCAGGAAATGCAAGAGATGCAGGTTCAATCCCTGGGTCAGGAAGATCCCCTGGAGATCAGGGCAACCCACTGCAGAGTTCTCGCCTGGAGAATCCCATGGACAGAGGAGCTTGGTGGGCTACAGTCCATAGGGTCACAAAGAGTCGGACGTGACTGAAGTGACTTAGCATGCACAGAGACAAGGAATTAAGTCTTGCAGAGACCATATGAGTTGCTCAAGGTCATACAGCTAGCTAGCGATGGAAACGGGTCTCAGGCCCTAATCAGCTTCATCCAGAACTGGTGGACTTGCCCCCACCCTTCACCGCCGAGCAAAGGAAGGGGATTCCAGCTAAGTCTTGAGCTGAAGAGGCTGAGGGACCCCTTGCCTACCCTTTCCCATGCCCACAACCTACGGGGACCCAGAGAAAGATGGTTGAGTCCAGGAATCTAGGACATTTAAATACTGACATTTAGCCAGTGCTTCCTACTGCTTCTATTCAACACAAATACAGCTTTCGCCATGTGACAGCTCTGTTTCAAGCACTTTACAGATATTTTTCTCTTTTAGTTCTTATAATTCTCCCCTATGAGGTGGCTGCTGTTAATAGCAGTAGTAGTATTTTTCAAAGAAAATCATTTATGATAAAACCATTGAAACTTTCCTTAAAAGGTCAAGCTTGTAATCACTCGAATGGGACAGTTAAGAACAGTTGCCCCCACCCCCATCTTCATCCACATATTTCATGGTACAAACAAAACTGGATGGAGCTTCAGTCTCCTGACCTCCAGGTCAGCACTCCTACAAGCAACGCCATTCCAGTCCTGGGTCCACCACCAGCAGTCATCTGGGTAAGGGATTCTGGACTGGCCCCAGTCTTAAATGAAGTGCCCCTAGGCCGAGACAGAATTTAGCAGCCATCTAGTCCAGAGCTCTGGCTTCATTTCCAAGGATATGGAACTAGAAAGAATGAAGAGCTTTGTAGCATACCCGTAAAAGGGCGGTCCAGTGCTGAAGATCAGGATTCCACATCCTAAGACCATGTTGTTCACAAGCAAGATCCTGAATCTAAGCACTGAAGAACTGATGCTTTTGAACTGTGGTGTTGGAGAAGATTCCTGAGAGTCCTTTGGACAGCAAGGAGTTCAAACCTGTCAATCCTAAAGGAAATTAATCTTGAATATTCATTGGAAGGACTGTTGCTGAAGCTGAAGCTCCAAAACTTAGGCCACCTGATTCGAAGAGCTGGCTCATTGGAAAAGACTCTGATGCTGGGAAAGATTGAGGGTGAGAGAAGGAGGTGACAGAGGATGAGATGGTCAGATAGCATCACCAACTCAATGGACATGAATTTGAGAAAACTCCGGGAGATAGTGGAGGACAGAGGAGCCTAGCATGCTGCAATCCATTGGGTTGTGAAGATTCACAGCCTGGGATATAAACCCAGGTCTGGCTCCAGAATCCATGCTCTTACTTATCATGTCAAATGCTTTATATTCAAAAACATTTAATACTGCAGCTTGCCCCTCACTCCAACCCTCAGCACCCCATTGCTTAATCCTTTACCATTTTTTCCTTTCCCAATAGAACTTGTCTCCTCTAACTTAACATATAATTTACTTAATTGATTATGGTTTATTAATGAATGAATAAGCACCACTAGGACTTTGTTTTGTGTGCTGATGTATGCCAGGCACTTAGAGCAGTGCTGACACATGGTAGGCACTCACTAAACGCCAAATAAATCATTAGATAAAGAAACAAGGGATTCGTGGGGGTCATGTTGTATTAGGTACATTAAGTAAATTGTTCAAGTCCTCATTTGGCTGAATGGTGAGACAGGATTCCAACCCAGATCTGACTTTATAATGTTCTTTTTTTTTTTCTTTTTTAATAAACTTGTGAATCTGATACATGATCATTGTTTAAAACGTTTTATATCTTTATTTGGTCGCGTCGAGTCTCGTTGCGGAACATGAGATCTTTCGTCGGGGGGGCACAGTCTCTCCAGTTGTGGCTTGGAGGCTCCAGAGCGCGCAAGCTTCAGTAGTTGTGACATGTGGGTTTAGTTGCCCTGCAGCAGGTGGGAGCTTAGTTCCCTGACCAGGGACTGAACCTGTGTCCCTGTATTGCAAGGTGGATTCTTAACCACAGAACCACCAGGGAAGTCCTTATAATGTTCTTCTTAATTATGGGTTTTCTCTTAAGAAATGATGTGTTTAGCCGTTTTATACATATATATATATATATTATATATATACATTTTTTTAAACCAACAAAGCTCTGAGAGACTTTGAAAGTTGCTATGGACCTATAAGAATATGCCCCATATGAAAGCCACACTAAACTAATAGGAGTGTAAGGGAGACCAACAAAATTTTGGCTTTTCCTATAATAGGGACTAGGATGCTTTTTATTTTTATTTTTTAATATAAATTTATTTATTTTAATTGGAAGCTAATTACTTTATAATATTGTATTGGTTTTGCTATACATTGACATGAATCCACCACAGGTGTATATGTGTTCCCCATCCTGCAGTACAGGAGAATCTGCCTGCAATACAGGAGATCTGGGTTCTATTCTTGGGTCGGGAAGATTGCTTGGAGAAGGAAATGACAACCCATTCTAGTATTCTTGAGTGGAGAATCCCATGGACAGAGGAGCCTGGCAGGCTACAGTCCATGGGGTTGCAAGAGTTGTATATGACTTAATGACTAAATCACAAAATTCCAAGTTTTTTCAGAAAAATCCCGTGTGTGTGTGTCCCTGCTGCGCTGGTGCAACAAGAGACTGAGCTGGGCAATGGGACAGCACGGTTCCTGCCCTTGGGGAACTTAGTCTGGTGGAGGCGCTGAAAGTGCTGAGTGACTGTGGTGCGTGGTGTATAAAAGCTTAAGGATGAGATACTTGGGAACACAAAGGTTTGAGAGCTCATGGAAAGCTTCAGGGAAGTCACCCAGAAGAGGGAGGGGCTATTGGAACCAGTTCCTCTTGTGTCCAAAGTCCTTGTGTGTGTGTGTACATGCATGCATACTCAGTCATGTCCAGCTCTTTGTGATCCCATGGACTGTAGCTCGCCAGACTCCTCTGTGCATGGGATTTCACAGGCAAGAATACTGGAGTGGGTCGCCATTTCTTTCTCCAGGGGATCTTTCCCAACCCAGGGATTGAACTCATGTCTCCTGTATTGACAGGCAGATTCTTTACCAATGAGCCACCTGGGAAGCCCACTCACCCCCCATAGGAATGCATTAAAGACAACTATCTTTCCCTAAGCGGGGATTTCTGGAGACATGACACTAAGGCGAAGAGGATCATTTCAGTGATGAAGTTAGCAGGGCCTGTTTCAACCTCTCCAAAGCTGACTTAAACCTTCGGACTAGAGCTCCTTTCTAACCCTCCTGCGCTGGTCTCCCTGTCCTCTCACCCTCTCTCCTCCTGGGGCCATGTAAGTTCAGGGCTGAGCACCCTGCTCCCTGCCAGCTCCGAGCGGAGCTGCCTATTTGACCAGATTGCACCTTGGGATTTGCTCCTGCTGCTTCACATATCAGGCTTCCAGGGACCATGGCGCAGAGCTTAAGCTCTTCCTTTTTCAAAACTGGGAGATTTCTGGCAAACTTGGGGTAGGATTTTTCTATTTTGTCTCCTATTTTTCTTTAATAGCAAAGGGCTGGAAAATGCAGAAAACCCTGTGCTCAGCAAAAAACCTCCCTCTATAAGGAAATAGCAGGAAACCGCGTTCCAGGATGAACACCAGTTTAGGTGTTTCTTGGAGGCTTTGGCTTGGTTACATAATGCCTGATGGCCCAGCCCAGGCAAGCTGGCACCCCTGAAGCTTGGCAAAGCCCACCTTTGCTTTGTGAGCCCCTTGCCCTGAGCTGCTCAGGTCCTTGGGAAAGCACACACTCTCTCTGTGATTAACAGTTTTCTGTTTAATGCTGACTCCTCCCATGCCCCCTTCTCCTCTGCCCTCCTGGCTCAGTTTTCATGGAAAAAACAACAGTTTCCATGATGAGCTCAGAGTACAGGCAGGAACTGAACCTGTCTGGGCTTTTTGCTTCCTCACTGGAGGGGTGTGGATTAAGTGACCTGTGGTTTTTGCTTGGAGCCAACATTCCATGATTCTATGGTTTTTCTCGCAGAGAAAAGCTTCTCCCTATTCTTGAGTCTGCAGACCGTGACTGAGGGGGAAGGCTTCCAGGCACAGCCATGGAGTCCCCTCCTCCTTGGCTGTGACTAATCCTGTCCTCTCCCCACCTAGCAACAACGCACACATACACACAGGGTCTTAAGCAAGCATGCATCTTGTGGACTGCCTTCTTTCTTTCATTTATCTGCCCACCCATCCATCCATCCATTTATTTGCTTATTCATTCATTTGTTCCATGACTGCTCATTAAGTGCCCACTGTGTCTTGTAGACACAGAGGTAATCAGATCCCCTCCTTGCCTTTGAAGTCACAGACTGGTAGTGGAGGGGTGGCATGTAGATCAGTCAGGTCATGCTTAGTGAAAGGCTGAGTGCAGGGGTTGGATGAGGGGGCTGTGAGGAGAAGAAGTGCCCACAAGCATCCTGGTCATATCACTTCCTCCTCAATTTATGCTTGCTCACACTGGACCCAGAGTATATACATAGAACTGTGAAATGCCCTAAACACTTTAGAGATGATATCTCCATCCTGTGCTTAGGAGAGCTGGCCAAGGTTCAGGACGTGCATGCAGGTGGGGAAGTCGGAACCAAACTCAGGACCCCCTGAGTGTTGTTAAGTTGGTGATTCTTATCTTGATGACAGCTAGCAAGGCTCAGGACTCTGAAATAAGACAGGGTGGAAAAAAGCATTCAGGCTTCACTGTAGAATTCCAGAGCCAAGAATAGTCATCTACTTCAGCCTCCTCTTGGCAGGCGAGGAAACTGAGGCATAGATTGGACAAGTCATCCATTCATTGTCCGCGGCTTGGAGGAGGCTGAGCTGGGAGAATGCCCAGGTCTCCTGACTCCAAGCTGTTCTCCAATAGACCTTGGTTCAGCCCACTGCTGTAACTGCTTACACCCCCACTTCCTAGAACTTTCGCTGGGAGGTCCTGCATCAGACTGGCTGGCCACAGCAAATGCTGCTGTGCTAGCAAACAGGGTTGAGCTCATCCCCTGGGGTGGTGTGGCAGGATGGTGGTGGTAGCCTGGGCCTCAGCTGCCATCTGAAATCATGGATGAAAATAGCTTGCCTGCGGTCTATTGATACCCAATACTCTATCATCAGATTGGGGAAGTCAATTAAAAGTGTCTGGTTTCCCTCTTCAGGGCCTGGGAATTGCACAAAGGCCAGAGACTAGTGGCCAAGGGGAAGAGGGCCTTAACCCTCCTTATTCAACACCAGAGCCAGAGGCCGCACCTAGCCGGTCTGCAGGAAGCATCAGGCAGCTCCCAGGGACTGGCAAAGAGGGACCAGCTCTCCAGTCTGAAGAAAGGCTCAGACTCAGGTTGCATGAACTTCTGGCCCTCCTGGAAAATGCACAGGAAACAGGATGGGAGGGCCCTGGGATCGCCCTGGAACTTCCTGTGGCCAGTACAGTCGAGGCCAGGAGACCAGGCTGGTATGAGATGGGAGCGACTGTGGCTGATTCCAAATGGGACCTCAGGGATCCTGGTTAATGTTCAGACCAGGGAAGAGGTATGAGTGTCCAGGGGAATGCAAGCTCCTCTCGTGTCACCCATGAACACAGAAATGTGGACCTCCTTCTCTCCAGCTTGATGCTGATCTGGGCCAGCCAACATGAGACAGAAGTCAGGCTTGCCAAGCCCTACTCTGGCTGAAGTCAAGCCATGCACCTTCCCCAAGACAGCTTGGCCTCTGTGGGTTATACGTTGGTATAGTTCTGTCTCATTACCCAGCCAGCTCCTCTTCCATCTTTGCCCCCATTCTGCTTCCTCTTTTCAAGCCCCCAGGTTCCAACTTTCCTTGGGTGGATGGTGAAAACTGTGATACCATGCTGAACCAGCAGTTGTCCAAGTTGAAGATCCAACATCTGAATCACCTTTGAGGGCTTCTTAAAAATAGAATGTTGGGTCCCTTCCCCAGAGTTTCTCACTCACTAGGTCTGAGATGGATTCTAAGAACATGTATTTTGAACAAATTTCTGAGTGATGCTATGGGTCCAGGGACCACACTTAGGGAAATACAGTATTAAGTAGTGACCAGATGAGGAAGGGAGCAACCTTAGCTGACACAACCAGGGAAGACCTCCCTGAGGAGGTAACATTGACTTGGAACTTGAAGGACAAGGAAGATCCAGATGTGCAAAGGTCTGTTGTTCAGTCACTCAATTGTGTCCAACTCTTTGCGACCCCATGGACTGCAGCATGCCAGGCTTCCCTGTCCTTCACTATGTACCAGAGTTTTTTCAAATTCATGTCCATTGAGTTGGTGATACCATCTAACCATCTCATCTTCTGCTACCCTCTTCTCCTTTTGCCTTCAATCTTTCCTAGCATCAGGGTCTTTTCCAATGACTCAGCTCTTCACATCAGGTGACCAAAGTATTGGAGCTTCAGTCTCAGCATCAGTCCTTTCGGTGAATATTCAAGTTAATTTCCTTTAGGATTGAGTGGTTTGATCTCCTTGCAGTCCAAGGGACTTTCAAGAGTCTTCTTCAGCACCACAATTCAAAGGCATCAATTCTTCAGTGTTCAGTCTTCTTTATGATCCAACTCTCACATCTGTACGTGACTACTGGAAAAACCATAACTTTGACTATATGAACCTTTGTAGGCAAAGTACTGTCTTTGCTTTTTAATATACTGTCTAGGTTTGTCATAGCTTTTCTTCCAAGGAGCAAGCGTCTTTTAATTTCTTTAATTTTCACTGCAGTCACCATCCACAGTGATTTTGGAGCCCAGGAATATAAAACCTGTCACTGCTTGCATTTTTTTCCCCTTCTATTTGCCAGGAGGTGATGGGACCAGATGCCATGATCTTAGTTTTTTGAATGTTGAGTTTTAAGCCAGCTTTTTGACTCTGCTCTTTCATCCTCATCAAGAGGCTCTTTAGTTCCTCTTCACTTTCTGCCTTTCTGCAAAGGTGTAGGGGTTTCTAAACTCTTCTGTGCCATAGGTGCTGGGACAGTCTAGTGAAGCTGATGGACCCCTTCCCCAAATGATGTTTTTAAACACATAAAACAATATACGCAAGGTTACACAGGAAAACAGTTAAACTGAAATTGACCTCGATCCATAGACTCTTCTGATTAAGAACCCCTAAAGAAGGAGTGTTTGGGAGAAGAGGGAACAGCAAGTTCAAAGACCCTGCGGTCCCTGCGGTGTAAATGAACCTGGCAAGTTGAAGCCCAGGTCAAGGGACTGAATATACAGGTCTGAGGAGTAAACCCAGGGGCCTGGGGTTGTAGGGGCGGGAGTGGAGGTGTGGGGATGTGGTAGGTTTTCATCCATATTCCCCCCTATGCTGGAAGACATCAGGGCTTAAAACAGAGTGGTGATCAGATTCATGTTCTAAAAGATCACTTTGGCTGCTGGATGGAGGATGGTATGTTAAGGGGACAAGAAGGAAGGCAGGAGACCTGTGAAGGCTTTTGCCAGCCTCCAGGTAATGCACAGAGAGGGGATTGGGTGGGGGACGCGGGGGTGGGAGTAGGGGGGACAGCTTGGGGAGTCAAGGGGGATTGGGGAGGCACACTTGAGCAAAATGCTTGTGTGTTGGCCATAGGGCAGAGGTCAGGCAGGACAGGGAGTAGGGGTTTGAGCCTAGTGCTGACTGTTCCTAATTCACCATGCGATCTTAGACCAGTTGCTTCCCCTCCCCATCCTCAGGCCCTAGTGGGAAAGGGGAAGGATGGCCTAAACTCTAGTGTAAGTCTATAAGGGTTGACTGCAGGACTGGCGAACCCTCCAGCTAAGAAGTGCTGTTTGCCGGGGGAGGGTGATGCCCGCGGTGGCGGCGCCCCTGTGGCTGCCCATTCTGGCCTGCGGGCTGCTCTACGGGCGGAGGGGGCGGCGCGGCGGCGGGGAAGGCGGCAGCCAGGTGGCGGAGCGACGAGGCGGCGAGGCGCCTCCGTCTGGCTGCCAGCGGCGGCTCGCGCGGTCCAGCAGCGCCCGCCCAGGGCAGCGAGGCCCCGAGGGAGGCTCCCGTGGCCGCGCGGGGGCGAGACTAGCGCCCTCCTCCACAGTCTCTGCCGCCGCCGCCTCCTTCTACTCCTCCTCCTGCTCCTCTGGGCAAAGCCTTTGGAAAAAAGGGACGGGCAGAGGGGCAGACGGCAGCTGGCCGGCTCCGCGCCGCCCACCCGGGCAGCGAGCACTCAAGAGGAAAAACTACCACTTCTCAGCCCTGGCTCCCACCCACCCCCATCCCTCCTCGCTAGGTCCCGGGCCCCATGCGTGGAGGAGGGGGCTCCCCCACCCGCTAGATGCCTGAAAGGGAAATGTTCCTCCAATTTCACTGCCACAGCCCATCATTTCCTCCCTCAGATCTTTGAATTGCGGTCTGGAGATTGCTTCTGGGAGGCTCGGTCATTTAGTCAATCAACAAACTTTATTGAAAAACCAATCCTTGTTGGCCCAGAGCTGGGCTCTGTTTGCTACACAAATTAAGATCCAGGCACTGCCCTGGAAGGGCACCGGTCTAACGGTGGAGACAGAAATGCTTGCTAACGTGAATTGAGCACCTGTTTATTGTTTTGCCAGGTTTTGAAGGTAGGTGGTATTATCCTCATTTACAGATAAGAAGACAGATACCAGTGGTACAGGATAGACTAAGATAATGGGTAAAATTACATCTACAACACAGTATATAACTCCAAAGAAGTGAATCTCTTAGGATATACAGACCTCGCTTACAAAACCCACTGGAGTGGCTATAATTAAAAAAGACTGAAAATATCAAGCATTGTCAGGAGTGAGGAGCAACTTGAATTTTCAAATCCCATTGGTAAGAGTGGCAGTTGGAACAAACATTTTAGAAAATGCTTGGTGGTGTCCGTTAAAGCTAAACCTGATGCAGCAATCCCACTCCCAATTGCACTTGGTACTTATGTCCACCCAAAAGCTTGTTCAAGAATGTTTCTAGAAGTTTTATTCACAGGACTTCACTGGTGGTCCAGTGGTTGGGAATCCATCTTGCAGTGTAGGGGACTTGGGTTCTATCCGTGGTCAGGGAGCTGGGATCCCACATGCTTCAGAGCACCTAGGCCCCTGAGGCACAACTAGAGAATCTGTGTACTGAAGTGAAAGATTCTGTATGCCACAACTGAGACCTGAAACGGCCAAATAAATAAATAGAAGCTTTATTCATATACAATAGCTCCAAATTGGAAATAACCCAAATGTCCAGCAGCAAGAAAAAGGGTGAATTCATTGTGGTACAGGCACATGATGGAATATTATGCAGCAATGAAAAAGAATGACCTAATGCTGCAGACAGCAACACAGATGGGTCTCACAGATAATAGCTGGTGAAAAAAGTGCATACTGTTTAATTCCATTTACATAAAGTTTCAGGGATAATTTAAGGTGATAAAGGTCAGAACAGTGGCTACCTTAAGAGGTTGCTGACTAGAGGGACACAAGGAACTTTGTGAGGGCTGGACATGCTCTAAATCTTGATCTGGGCAATGGTTACACCAGTGTAAACATGTGTAGAAACTAACCAAGTTCCACACTAAATATCTGTGCACTTTACTTTTTAGAAGTTATTGTTGTTCAGTCACTCAGTCATGTCTGACTCTGCAACCCCATGGACTGCAGCACATCAGACTTCCCTGTCCTTCACTCTCTCCCGGAGCTTGCTCAAACTCATGTCCATTGAATTGGTGATGCCATCCAACCATCTCGTCCTCTGTCGTCCCCTTCTCCTCCTGCCCTCAATCTTTCCCAGAATCAGGGTCTTTTCCAGTGTGCTGGCTCTTTGCATCAGGTGGCCAAAGTATTGGAGCTTCAGCTTCAGCATCAGTCCTTCCAATGAATATTCAGGACTGATTTCCTTTAGGATTGACTAGTTGGATCTTGCAGGCCAAGGGACTCTCAAGAGTCTCTGCCAACACCACAGTTCAAAAGCATCAATTCTTTGTCACTCAGCCTTCTTTATGGTCTAACTCTCATATCCATACATGACTACTGAAAAAATCTTAGCTTTGACTATATGGACCTTTGTTGGCAAAGTAATGTCTCTGCTTTTTAATATGCTGTCATATCTCAATACAAACAAAGCAAAACAAAGAACTCCTGCCTCTCAGTAAGGAAAAGTTAGGAAGTACAAAGTTTGATAGGCAAAGAATGCAAATTGGTAATTCACAGAATAAGAAATCCTAAGAGCTAACAAGTAATTGAAAAGATGCTCTGGAATTCCTTGGCAGTCCAGTGGCTAAGACTTCACCTTCTAATGCAGAGGGTAAAGTTCAATTCCTGGCTGTGGAGCTAATATCCCACATGCCTTGCTGCCAAAAAATCAAAACATAAAGCAGAAGCAATATTGTAGCAAATTCAATAAAATCTTTAAAAAATGGTCCATATTAAAAAAATCTTAAAAAAGAGGAAAAGATGCTCAATCTCATTAGTAATAAGATGAATATACATTGAAACATGATATCACTTGACACCCATCAGAATGGCAAAGATCAGTAAAGCAAACGGGTATTCAGCACTGGCCGGGATGTGGGGAGATGGGGCTGGAGCACTGCTGAAGGGCAGGCAGTTAACTAGTTGGCTCAGGTGGTGAGAAAATAGTCAAGCCAGCAGAGCTGAGTGATATAAAGTAAGTGCACACCTTGGGACCCAGATATCCAACTCAGTGCTTGTACAGATCAGCAAGGGGACTGGAAGGATGACATATTCCCTGTGGCATCATTTATGGGAGGGCTGGATTGGGCGCAAACCTTGGAGTTGATCAAAGGGAGGGATAGGGACCTCTCTGGTGATCTAGTGGGTAAGACTCTGAGCTCCCAGTGCAGGGGGGCTGAGTTCGATCCCTGACTGGGAAACTAGAGCCCGAATGCAGCAATGAAGATCAGTGTGCTGCTTCTAAGACCCAGTGCAGCCAAATAAATATTTCTTTTAAAGGGAAGGATAAATAAAGTGATGGGTTCACACTATGAATGCTGCACAGTAATTAGAAATAACAAACTTCTAATTGAAGAGTATACACAGTGGAGCTTCCAAAATAAGATCAAGTGAAAAAGGTAAGAAACAACTAGATTTACAGCAAGGTACATAAGCTAACCCCCCACCGCCCACCACGAACACAACAGCTCTGCTCATTTTATGATAATTTATTCATAGTTAAGGGAATACGTTAAATATCAGAGTGGGTGCTTAAGGGAGAGGGAGAGTAAAGGTTGGGAATGAAGAAGAAAATAAAATATGACCAGTCATTCTACTTCGAGAGAGAAATGAAAGTATATGTTCACACCAAGTTTTCTACATATATATTCACGTTATTTGTAATAGACCCAAAATGGGAACCACTCCAGTGTCCATCAACAGATAAGTGGTTGAGCAAATTGTACTATAACTACAATAGACTGCTTCTCAACAATAAAAGAGGAAAAACCACGATACACACAACAGTATGGATGACTTGCAAAATAATTACACAGAATGAAAGAGTCCAGATAGTATGATTCTATTTATATACATTTCTAGAAAACACAAACTAATCTGTAGTGACAGAAAGCAGATGAGTGGTTGCCCCCAGAGTGGGGGATAGGAGGAGGGGAGTGGTGGGGGGAGAGATGACCAGAGGGCACGAAGAAACTTGTGGAAGGATTTGTTCACTACCTGGGTTATGGTGATGGGTTCTTCAAATGTATGAACGTGCCAAAACTCACCAAATTGCACACTTTAAATCTTATTCTATGTCAATTAAAGCTATAAAAAGAAACAAGAAAGAGCTTTGCACTAATGATGATCATATATTTTGAGCTAAAGGATATCATTAACCAACTTGTTGTGCTTGAAATTAAAAGCTAAAACAGCAACAAATGCAAATAAAGCAAAAAAAAAGAAAAGAAAGGCTTAGATGGTTGAATTGGCCCAGGCCTAACAGCTAGGATGCTGACTCCAAGACTGTAACCATTAGTCTCTATGGCTCAGGGCTTGCACTAGTTCAAGGCGCTCTATAAGCAACTGTATTGGTGAGGAAACTAGAGGCAATCACATTCACCCAACCTTTAGGGGTCATCTCTGGGAAGGAACCCAGGTACTCAGAAATGGAGTGCAAGGCCATGACATCTAGGCCTTCCCCATCCAGTCGGAGAGAGATTCTTAGACAGATGATCTCAATACTGAGTGAAGTCAGGGAAAGCTTCCTGTAAGAGGCGATGCTTGAGTTCCAAAAAGTGCTTGGTTTGGAGTCAGCACTCAGCGGATATTATCTATTTGTTTTTTACTATTCCCCATGATTTTAGAGAGAGTAGAGTGGAGAGGAAGATGGCATTCCGACAGAGGGAAGTATACCATCCAGGGCAGGTAAGCATGTCCCTCACTTTCCTGACACTTAGTAGAAAATCAATAAGCATTGGGTCCTGTCTCCTTCCTTTCTCCAAATTCTTACAGATTGTTCCCAATACCTACCCAGGAGGCCACTTGACCATACAAGGACTTGACCAGAAAGTAGAAAGACAGGCCTAGGCTAGGCCAGGTGGACCCTGAGTCTAGAAAGTGTTTGTCGCTCAGAGGTGTCCCAGTCTTTGTGACCCCATGGACTGTAGCTTGCCAGGCTTCTCTGTCCATGGGATTCTCCAGGCAAGAATACTGGAGTGGGTAACCATTCCCTTCTCCAGGCAAGAATACTGGAGTGGGTAACCATTCCCTTCTCCAGGGGATCTTCCTTACCCAGGGTTTGAACCTGGATCTCCTGTATTGTAGGCAAATTCTTTACTGTCTGAGCTACTAGGGAACCCTGGCTAGTCTAGAAAGGGTCAGGCAAAGGCTATAGGGACCAGTAGCCTGTCAGCCGGGTGGAGAGCGAGAGGGCCGTTTCTGATTCTGTGCTGTGAAAAAGCCCCATTGTGGGGTCTTCAGGGGAGAATATATTTATTTTGTTTCCTGAGCTGTGTGAACAGGGCACTGTGCTGCCTGGGTTGAGAGGCTTCTGTGTGGCTGGGGAGGGATCACACCCCCCTCCTGGGTGGTGTGCTATGAAAAGGCTTCATTCAGCCAGGCCTGGCGGCCCACCGGCAGCCCAGGCTCCTGCACTGTCCCTGGGGGCAGCCTGGCTTCCCTCCCTCTCTCCCTGAGGTACGGGCTTGGGGTTGGGTGTGGGTGTGGAGGCCGCCAGGTCAGGCCCAGTCCCCGCGGGGCCCCGTCACTCTCAGGTTCGGTCCCTCAACTGCACACCTCGGTGTGGAGCTGACCGAAGGAGAGGGCCTGGGACCCAAGAGCCATTTAGTCCCCGTCTCGACTTGAGATGTAACTCACGTTGAGAGAAGTTTCACACATGCAGTCATAGAGAGTTGCTGAGGCCGACCTTCACCATACAACTTTAAATCCTTGTTCACTGCTAGGCCATGTTGCCAAGTTGGGGGTCGGTGGGGGGGCGCTCTGAATGTTTATATAATTTCTATGATTATTTTGTGAATAGCATGATTATGTTGCTTTATGTTTGGGGTGTGTGTGTGTGTGTGTGTGTGTGTGTGTGTGAAG
The DNA here is from genome assembly GCF_029378745.1 of Bos indicus. Taxonomy (NCBI): domain Eukaryota; kingdom Metazoa; phylum Chordata; class Mammalia; order Artiodactyla; family Bovidae; genus Bos; species Bos indicus. Next base: position 20,555,528 of record NC_091780.1, on the reverse strand, counting down.
AGTGTTAATTTGTTCACAGGAAATGCTTTAAACACACCTCAATTTTTGGAGCCCTGTTTGGCATCTTTCTATTTTTCGGTACACTGGGAGACTCAGTCCCTGGAACTGGATCAAGATCGTCTGGACCTCTGAGGGCCCTTGGCAAAGACAGCCTGCCTCCTGAGCACGTCTGGATGCGAGGGGTGAGGTGAGAGGGCAGGATGCCCGAGTCCCGGGCAGCCATGGAAGCCGTGGGTGGAAGGACTGCCTCCTGGCCAGCCGTCCCTGTGAGCCGGCAGAGAGGCCAGGGAGGGGCCCTTCTGCGAAACTGACTGGCTTCCCAGGTGATCAGGCTCCTGGCGGGGAAGATGAAGTTCAAGTCCCTGTGGGGCTGTTCTCTGTCTGCCTCTCCCACTGTGCTAGGCTCCCAGGCCAAGCATGGGTTCTCTCTCACTGGACACGCTCCCCACCCCACTCAGACCCCCACCCCAGTTCTCTACTGCCATTCTGGGCTCACACCACCCACCTGGCTCCACCAGCAGAAGCTCTCTTACTCAAAGTTTAAGGAGGAGAACCCAGAACCCCCAGCTGCTGTGGGGTCTATCTCAGTGAGTGGGTGGCTCGCTGTCACTATCCTGCCTGTCACACTGGCCCTCTGTCTTCTAGTTCCAGCTTTGTCTCTGCCTCACTGAATGACCGTGGGAGGTCACTGAGCCTTGGTCTTCTCATCTGCACAGGGCAGGGATTGAATTGGTTGGTTGCTGAGGGCCCTCAAAGCTCCAATTTTCTGTCAGTCTGGAAATCTGGATGCAGGTATACTGCAATCAGACTGGAAATATCTTTACATGAGTACATGGGAGGTCATGCCTGGATGCTAGCCACTTTGCATGCCGCAACACTCCCCAAAGGGGCTTTCTCCTGGATATTTGCCTCCATGTTAAAGATGTTTGACTGGGGCTTCCCTGGTGGCTCAGTGGATAAGAATCCAGCAGCCAATGCAGGAGTCATGGGTTCGATCCCTGATCCAGGAAGATCCCACATGCTGCCAAGCAGGTAAGCCCATGCACCACAACTACTGAGCCTTATTTTAGAGCCCGGGAACTGCAACTGCTGAGCCCCGGTGCTGCAACCACTGAGGCCTGCATGCCTAAAGCCTGTTCTCCACAAGAGAAGCCATCGCAATGAGAAGCCCATACACCCAACTAGAGAGTAGCCTGTGCTCGCTGCAAGTAGAGAAAAACCCTTGCAGCAACGAAGACCCAGCACAGCCAAAAATAAATAAAATGAAATTATTTTGGAAAATTCCATGGATGGAGGATCCTGGCAGGCTACAGTCCACGGGGTCACAAAGAGTCAGACACGACTAAGCAACTTCACTTTCTCACCAGAAATGATTTGAAGTTGTTGATAGAGATTATAGCTAATTCATTTTTTAATGTTGAAGAAGTTGGGGTAATAAAACAGTAAGATTTCGTATATAAAAATGAATGTCCTATTGCAGTCATAGAGGAGAGTCGCAGATCTATAGATTATATGAAGTTGGGAAACACAGATCGTACAAAACATTAAAATATAAGTCCAGAAAAAAAAATATAAAAACAAAGATGTTTAACTAGTATACAGCCCCCCTCATCCCTCCGTCTCTTTGCAGACAATCATAGAGAAGGTCTGGATGCTGGTGTCAGGAACGGAAGTTGGGGATAGGGGCTATGAGGTCAAGGAGGGAGGGAGTTGGGAGTGGGCTGCACTGGAGGGGTGACTGCTCAGCCCCGGGGAACCCTGAACTCTCAGCTGCCTATTCTAAACAGGGTCTGGTTATAGCCCATTGAGCCCCTGGAGAGTTTCCCTTCCCAGAGGAGCAAGAGGGCCATGTGCTCTCTAGCAAGACGTCTGATGGGGAGGCATCTCTGTGGCCTTGCACATGCTCTCAGTCTTGGACTTGTACTCAAGGGTGAAAAGAAGGTGAGGGAAGCATCTGGCTGGGCATGGCTCAAATGCCTGAGGGATGCATACACCAGCAATTCTAGCTGAGATGTGACATCACCCTGAACTTTCAGGAGAGGGATCTGGCTTATCTGACACGTGATGTGGTCATCCCAGAGAAAGCTGGGATGTTCTCAAAGGATGAAGGATGGATTCACAGATAGATGGATGGATAAAATTAAGCTTATCTGAGAGAGATATCTCTAATGACTTTATGTAGATGACTCATTTATTTAAGAGAGGAAAATTGAATTTTGTCTCAATGTTTTGAGCCTGATGGACTAAGAGAATGAGTCTGAAAGGGAGGGCTGCTGGTCAGGGTTGTGGAAAAGAGATGGATGTTCAGCTTGCAGACTGGGGATCAGACAAGGATGGCTTGATCAGAGATCTGTTGGGTTTGAAGCAGCAGAACAAGAGCCAAGTGGAACAAAGGGTTCTTGTTAAGGTGGGGATGTAGATTTGGAAACTTCATACATAGAGATGATAGCCGATAGTTTGTGAATGAGTCAGTCCTCAAAAGAGAGACATTATGGCAAAATATGAAGAATGGGGAACCCTCGGAAGCTTGAATTAATATCCTTTGGTTTATAAATGGGCAAACTGGGCTCCAGAATTTGTCATTAATTCACATAGCAATCCATCCATCCATCCAACCATCCATCCACTCAACAAATACATTTATCCAGAAGCTATAATGTACAAGGTAATATTCTTGATAATGTTCATGGTTAAGGGCCTGACAAGGGATAGTGTCAGCAAGTGGGCAGACTTAAGAGAGAAGGATATGGGAACCAAGGAAGGAGGATGTTCAGGAAAGCCAATAGCATCCTATCTCATGGAGCTCAAAGAGCAGGAAAGTTAAAGAAAACAAGTTGGATTTGCTCTCTGGTGGATCCTGGGAGAGAGTTTTGGTAAACTGTTGGCAAGGAGGAGTCATGAATGAAGGAGTTAAGGAGAGACTGTCTATGCTTCTGGAAGATGGACAGAAATGATGTTTATCTTCTGCATCGTGCTTTTCAGTGGTGAAGCACTACATCTGTGCAACCAGCACATTCACCATTACAGATGTATTGTCTGAAATGTCTAAATAGGATTCCATCAGGACAGGGTTCCCTGATATAGAGCAGATGCTCTATTGTCTACCATCAGTCATTTACTGGTGAAAGCATGTGCTTTGGAAAAGCCCTGTGCCAGACAGCAGAAGACCTGGTTTCGAGTCCTGGCTTTGATGCCTGTCAACCAACCAGATTATGTTGGCCAGATCATTCAATACGAGCTTTTTATCCATATACCAACAAAGTTACTTCCTACCCCTTATCTGGTATTGCTGTTCACTTTGGACTCCCCCCAAATATATTACTTGCAAATTGCGGCTGCTAAATAAATACATTTGTTGTGTCGATGGATAGAAGGATAGATGGCCAGGTGGATGAGTTACAAATTCTGGAGCTCAGTTTGCACGTCTATAAACCAAGGGACATCAATTCAAGCTTTCTGAGAGTCCTTCCATCTTCAATCATCTATGGTCATCTATGATTATGCTTTTTATTAAAATCACAAGCAGAATTCTTCCAAAGTTGTTTAGAGCTAGCACACCTGGGCCAATTAAGCTGTTGTAGATTATCCCAGTGAATCTCCTTGAGGTTAGAGACTGGACCATCTATTATCATGGCTCCAAAGCCTTTCATCTATGATCAGAGATAGAATCTTAGAAGATTCATACTAAGCGTTCACTGAAGGAAAAAGGAATCACTTCCAACTATACTCTGATTCTCTAGAGACACTTAAGGATACGTAGCATGTGGTTGGGGCTTCCCTGGTAGCTCAGATGGTAAAGAATCTGTCTGCAACACAGGAGACCTGGGTTTGATCCATGGGTTGGGAAGATTTCCCTATAGGAGGGCAACTCACTCCAGTATTCTTGCCTGGAGAACCTACATGGATTCTTGGGCAGGTTACAGTCCATGGGGTCGCAAAGAGTCAGACACGACTGAGTGACTAACACTTTCACTTCAGCATGTGTTTCTCATTGTAGACAACATGCCATAGTGTTTGCAAGCAACTCAAAGATGTCCTTTCATGACAGGACATGTCCCTGTAGCCCGTTTCTGGTGAGCCACCCGTATGTGGCTTCGCAGTTTCAGGTTTGAGCTTATCTCTTCCCTGGTAGCTCAGTTGGTAAAGAATCCACCTGCAATGCAGGAGACCCTGGTTTGATTCCTAGGTCGGGAAGATCCGCTGGAGAAGGGATAGGCTATCCACTCCAGTATTCTTGGGCTTTCCTTGTGGCTCAGCTGGTAAAGAATCTGCCTGCAATGTGGGAGACCTGGATTCGATCCCTGTGTTGGGAAGATTCCCCTGGAGAAGGGAAAGGCTACCCACCCCAGTATCCTGGCCTGGAGAATTCCATGGACTGTATGGTCCATGGGGTCGCAAAGAGTCGGACACGACTGAGTGACTTTCACTTTCTACATCTGTCAGTCCATCAACTCAGAATTCAGATCATCAGAACAGAATTCCAATCACAGTGTGAAAAGGAAGCCAACGGTTTGGAAAGCATCCAGAGGCAGGTGGCCAGGAGGGTGAAGGGCCTGGAAATGCCTGAAAATGAGGAGTGATGAAAAGAACTAAGGGTATTCATCCAGAAGAGAAGATGACATGGCACCCGCGGCCAATAGTACTGTCCAAGCTCACTGGGACTAGAGTTTGTACTTTTTTCTCTGCACGGTCCTTCTGAGAACAAACCTGTGACTGGTGAATGGGAGTAACAGGGAGGCTGATTTCAGCTCATTCTAAGAACCTCAGGAGGTTTTTTTCAGCCAAGTTATAAGAATATAGAATTGACTGCCCAGGGAAGCAGAGAGTCGGCTGACAATTGCCAAGGATGGAGGAACACAGGCTGCCGTAACCTGGGTGGATATACCAGGTGACTTCTCAGACTTCTTTCAGTGTGGAGGTTCCAAAGAATTTCGAAGTGGAGTAAAGAGAAAGCTCTTTGCTTTTGTCGATTTAGAAATCGTCTGCTGGTCTTAGCTGTGGTTCATCTCACACCTGGCTGATCTCCTCTAAACGCATTTCTCTACTCAGCAGTTTGGGTCTCCCAGCTGAAATGATTATAAACCTCTTTTCTCTCTCTCTCTCTCTCTCTCTCTCTCTCTTTTTTAAAAGGATCTTTTTCTTTTCCAAATAAAGAACTTAGGAAGTCTCAGGAAGACTGGACCTACGTGGAGAAATTCCACAAGAAATAATTAACCAAACAAACAAACAATAAACCTCCAAGCCAAAATTATATAGCAGTGAAGTGCACACCTCCCAAATTCAGGTTGTCTGGCTGTCCAGAGCACAGAACTTTTGTCTGTCTTTAATATCTGGTGGATTTGCCTGACCCAAGATTGGACTTCTTAAGTTCGGTTCTGGGCATGGGTAAGTGGGAAACCCTCTGAAGCTTACACCTCCTGAAGATGGATAGAGAGGGAGAAACTTGGTTTCCATAGCAATTAGGGGGTCCCAATCATAAACAACCATTTTTTCTACCTGGACCCAAGTCTTCGAAAAGTAACTCAGCCTGAGGTTTGCACATTGGGGACCTCCTATCTGGTGGTTGGTGATGTCAGTGGAAAGATTTTCATGGAATTATTCAGAGTATGTCCCACAAAATAGAAATTAATCTATCAGCTGCAGGGCCTAAAATAAAAACTGATTTGCAGCCACTTTGTGACAACACCATTGCCAACCAGAAGTAGCCTTTGGCTCCCCGACCCAGGGCTCAGTTGGAATTTTTTTCACAGTAGCATAAACTCTCAGAGCCAGCATGGCTCTTCGGGATTGTCCAACCCCCTCATTTTACAGATGAGGTTTCGTTTGAAGCTAAGTTCCAAGCAGGATTTGCATCCAACAGGAAACAGCATTAACATTTTCCAGAAGCCGCCCTTGCCTCTCTGGTGAAGGCTACTTTAGCACAAAAGTCCACGTCTTGTTTCAATTAGCTTGCATGCTCTGGGCACAATTACTGGAAAATGGGGAGCTGGGCGGAGGAGGTGATGTCACTGGAGACCCCGGTAAAAGCCTGGTGATGTGTTGACAGTCACTGGGGCCCTCACTAATGTGATTGGTGATGGAGACAGGAGGGAGGCTGCTGTTCCTGGAGAAGCTGGTTCTAGGTGGCAGCTACTGGTCCTCAGGGGCCATTATGGGAGAGGCACCTGAGTGTCAGGCCTCAGGTAGGGGAGGGAGTGTGTCCACCGTGCTGAGTACCAGATACAAGAGCACCACCTACTGTCTGAGGAGATCAAGTGGATCTCTGCATCCACTGTGGGCAAAGAAGGTGTAGTTAAGTATGCTGGGCGGCTTTTCCATGGCTCTGAACTGTTTGAGGAGGACCCTTTTCTCCAGCTGTTGTCCCCAACACCCCTCTCTGCCAACCTTGGTTCCTCCACCTGCTGCATCTCACAGGAGAGCTGGGTTCCACCACACTGACCAGGGCTCACAGAGGATGGGCTCCAGTTCCCTGGGTCGTGGGCTTTCTATGAACTCACAGAAGCCTCTGCCTCATGGGTTTCTCTTCTGAGCGTGTGTGTGTGTGTGTGTGTGTGTGGTGTGTCTTGGGGAAGGGAGGGTGGAATGAGGGAGCTGGTGCTGTTGTGCTGACAATGCAAGTCTGTTCTGCAGCCCAGAGGAAAAAATTAGTACAAACTAGAAGAAAGAAAATTTTGGTGTTTCCAAGAATACTTAAATAATTGCTGCTATTCTGGCCCTGAGATTGTTGGTTTGTTTGAGTAATAGCTCTGGCCTGAGTCCTTAACACCACTCTGGCTCCCAGAGGCCAGGCTGGCTCTGTCACATCTGTAAGGATTTCTCCAGAATGTGTGGTGCTCAGAGGGACTCCATGGTGACACAAGGGAGCCAAACACTGGGCTATAAGGTGAGATGGTGAAAATGGCATGTCACTGTCCAGGGACACTTCTCGGGGCTCACAATTCATAGCATTTCAGACATGTTGAGGCTTTCATGGGGCTTCTTCAGTTCCACTCCAGGCCTCCTCCATGGGGAAGGTTGGCTCCATGCCTGCATCCCTTCTGGGTCAGAAGACAGCTACTGGACTGCCTCAGGGTCCCTGGGACCCTGGAATGCCCCCAGTCAACTCCAGTCTGTTCCCCCCAGCCCTGCCACAATCCCAGTGCATCTTCAGGGCTGGCCCCTCCCAGGGGTCCTGCAGGGGCCTCCTCTTTCAGCTTTTGCCTTTAAAAAGGGGCTGATCATCCATCCATCCCTACCCACTCCCTGGGATGCCCTGAAAGGCTCCATTCAGCATCAGACACAGCATCCTTGTTCATTTTCAATCCCTTGGTTCCCAGCTTGGAAGCTGCTAACCAGTCTCCCAGGCCAGGAAAATCCTGCTCAGGTAGGACTCCTCCTAGATCTTTCCAGACTTCCACCTGGATGGCAGCTTTGGAGCTTAAGAGCCAGACATGTTAATTTATTCTGTGGTTCCCCCATGATCCTCTACTTTGGAGTCATGCTGGATTGGGGTCTCCCTTCCCCAATGTGCAAGAGTCACATGTTAAGGTAAAACTCGGGGGAGGGATTCAGAACAGTCCCTACTTCTCATGTCATCCTGTCCCCACGGCCTTGCTCTCACCCCAGGGCTCCTCCCTGTTCACCCCTGAAGCTGCCCTCCTCCGGGTGGGGTTGTGTCCCCTCAGATGGCAGCTCCTTCTAGTGATGCTGCAGGGAGTAAAGGCTGGGACCCGTAGGTCTTCAGGTTGCTGTGGAAGGAGGCCGTGGCCTTGAAAGTGTATCCTGGGTCCCAGAGCCTTGAGCTTTGGTCCTGAGCTCCCACCCATGGGCCCTTTGGACATGTGGGCTATAGAGCAAAGCCTTCAAACCCGCAGCTTTGGCACTGTTATTTGGGTTCCCATTTCCTAGTCATGCACCCTTAGTATGCGAGTGTGCTCGGTCGTGTCTGACTCTTGGCAGCCCCATGGACTATATCTTACCAGGCCTTTGTCCATGAGATTTTCCAGGCAAGAATATTGGAGTGGGTTGCCATTTCCTTCTCCAGTGCCACCTTAGGGAAGGACTTAATTCCCCCAACCTTAGTTTTCTTGTCTGTAAAATGGGGTTAGCAGTACAATCCACAGTCCCTTTTCTGAAACCCTGTGGGGCAGATGTGCTCCAGGACTCTGAGTTTTTCAGCTTCATTTATGTAACATGGTGCATCTATCCTACATGACATAATACCCCACTGGGGTCTGAAACACCTTGTAATCAAACACATTGGTGTTTCTGCAACTGAATTTTGAACATTCACACGACATGAAATAAAGACCATAAATGGTCTGGGTCTGTTCAGTTCAAATTTTGTTACCAAACAATTTTTTTTTTAAATTCTTGTTCAATTTTCAGAATTTTGAAAGGTTGGGGTTGCAGATAAGGGTCAGGCTACTCTGTGTCTCCATAGATAATGGCATGCAGCAGAAAGAGGTGAAGAAATGTTCATGGTCTGATGCCAGACCCAACCCAGCTGTAAGCTTTGGGATAAGACAAGTCTTGTGACAAGGTCAAGGGTGATGCGTGAAGGAGAACCGTTCAGGAGTGGCTGTGCTGTTACCCGAGTGTCTGAGCCATTGATTCCAACTCCACAGATCCTGAGCCTCAGCCATCACAGGGCCCTGAGCCTTTCCCTGGCATCTGACTTAATCCATCTCCAGGGCTGGACCTTTCTCGGGTGGATCCTCAGCTAAGACCTCTGCCACACTGGTGACCAGTAGGACCAGAACGACTACCACATGATCGTCCTCAGGCCCTGGGCTCCCCGACCATTATGGGCTGCTGCCTCCGACAGCTGCAGCTGTTCTCCACCTGCATGGCCTTCTCGCTGGGGGCCAGCGTGGGCACCTGGAAGGGGGCCATAGGTAACTGGTCCATGTTCATCTGGTGCTTCTGCTTCGTCCTGACCCTCCTCATCCTCATAGTTGAGTTATGCGGGCTGGAGGGCCACTTCCCCTTCTCCTGGGACAACTTTCTCATCACCTGCAACTGCTACTCCGCCCTCCTCTGCCTCTCGGCCTCCATCATCTACCCCATCATCTACATTCAGTTCTTCTCCAACAGCCACGACTGGGACCGCACCATCATCTCCACTGCATTCTCCTGCATCGCCTTTGTGGCTTATGCCATGGATGTGACCTGGACTAGGGCCCAGCCCAACATGATCACAGGCTATATGGCCACCGTGCCAGGCCTGCTTAAGGGGCTGGAGACCGTCGTGGCCTGTGTCATCTTTGTCTTCCTCAGCAACACCTCCCTGTACCTGCACCAGCCGGCCCTGGAGTGGTGCGTGGCCGTGTACTCCATCTGCTTCGTCTTGTCATCCGTGGCCATCCTGCTGAACCTGGGCAAGTGCGACAGCAGGCCGTCCATCCCCTTCTCCGTTTTCCAGGTTGTGCTGACCCTGCTCTCCGTCCTCCTCTACACCACTGCTCTGCTCCTCTGGCCGCTCTACCAGTTCAACGAGGAGTTGGGCAGGCAGCTCCAGCGGTCCAGTGACGTGAACTGCAGCAGTCGAATTCCCACCTCCGTGTGCATCTGGGACCAACAACTGGCTGTGGTTAGTTTGACAGCCATCAACCTGCTGATTTATGTGACTGACCTGGTGTTCTCTGCCCGCCTGAATTTTAACAGTGGCTGAGGCTTTGCCCAAGGGCTCCCAATTCCTCCCTTGTCTCACCTGAAGTTCATTACCAAGCTCTGATGTCCTCTTTCCAGCTCTCCTCTCTCCCTTCTCACGTCCTTCTGCATTCATCTCACTCCCTTTCCCTTTTCCTTCCCACCTTCTGCTCTATCTCCTTCCTGTTTTCTTTGGTTGCCCACATCCTGTTTTGCCTTTTTCTCTTGCTGCTCTCTCATCTTTTCTACATTTTCTGTTTTTTACCCCTTTCCTGGTCATCCTTGGTTTTCTCATCTCGTGTGTCCTGACCACCTATCCCCATTTTCCTTCTTCTGATCCATCAGGACCTAAGACTCCTTCCTTCTCTGCCCACCACTGCCTCCCACCTCCTAAGGTGCTGACTCCACAGCACACAGCCCTCTGTGCAGCTGTTCACGCCCTGGGCTTCCGGAGAGGCCTTGTTGCCAAAGCAAGTCTGTCCCTCTGGTACATGTGTGATGGGTTTGGGGATGGGGGTGGGTAGCTAGGCATTGGGTCCTCTTTCTTTGTGTACAGTATGTCTCCCATTTAAGTTAAAAAAAAAAAAGTCTCTGGAGGTCAGTAATTTCCAGTGGGTGGGAGTCTTGAAGCAGAGTCCCTGGGTCCCTAGGCCCCAGCTGGTGGTTGGCCCCGTCTGACATTGGCTCTAGAATTTTTCCAAGCTTACTGAAAACCCACTGCCTACAGAAGCCATCTTAAAGGAAGCAAAGGCTGAATGCCTCCCCATCCCAACTACCGTCTGGGGAATCGAAGCAGGAGCTGGTGAAGAACCCCAGAGTCTTGAAGACAGCTGTCTGCAACGTTGGTGAGGGGCATCGATGTGGCCCTCCTGCCTCAGTGATCAAAACTGCAGGTCCCGCCTCTGCAGGGAGAAGAGCATGGCCCTGCCAGCCTTAAAGCTGATGTCAGCCTGCCTGGGATCATTTGTTTTCTTTTTCTGGTCAGGAGGACAAAATTGACTGAATGGACCTGTTCTTAAAGGTGAAATTTCTTTTCTATTTTTCTGGGGAAGGTGGGTTGACTGAGTGGGGATTTCAGCTGCTGTAGTCAAGTGAATTGCAGTGCTTGAGTGTGTGTGTGCACACACATGTCAGTGGCTTTTTGCCACTGTGTTCTGCTTTTCTGAGACTCAGGCATAAAGTGACCTATATAAATGCAGAAAAAAATATGTATGGTTTCTTTTAATTACCTGGAGTTTCCAATCCCCATCAGCCCCTGCTGTCAACCATGGAAATCTTGTCCTTTCTTCCATATCCACAATGTTCTTTTTTAAAAACCTCAAAGATAAAATAAACAAAATGAAAATGAAACCAACAAAATCCACAGGTTCTAATTGCCCAAACTTGACTAGAAATCAGAAAGAGCCTAGGTCTTAAAGGGGCCCTGCCAGCCCTTGGATGCCTCTCTTTAAAGGTGTGTGCTTTGTGCATACTGACTGTGTGTGGTTGTGTGTGTGTGTGTCAGTGGTGAGGCATACATTAAGACCAGCAGCCCTTTAAATAACTGGCAAACTCATCTCAAGCCTTCTTCCTCGCCGGTTCGCAGCCACAAAGCCTCAGAGCCCAGCATCCTAGAGTCACCAGGGCCAGAGGAGCCAGGCAAGCAGAGCTCTGGGGGAGGGGAGGGGAAGGACCCCCTCTGCTGCCCCTCACTCCTGTACTGGGAGGAAGCATGTGATCTTCACCCAGAGGTGGGTTGGATGGAGGGGAAGGGCTCCCAGGAGGTGGTCCTCGTGGCAGGAAAATCTTAAGAAGCAATAAAATAAAATTCGTATTTTAAAATAAGAAAAATTTATTTGGCCAAATACACCTAAAGCTGGGTTAAAAAGTTAAACAGATTTCTTTTTTGCAGGACTTCTTAGGACTAAAAGAGATCTATAGCAGTAAGTGATTCCCAGACTTGTATAATCAGGGAACTGTTTTTTTCCATGGAACATCATGGACTAGTATTCCATGGGATACTCTTTGGGAACCATCAGTCACATCCCCCTCCCCAAAGACTGGTTCAAAAGCTTGTCCAGAAAGGCTCTAACAACATCACCTCCCACAGTGGGCCATCTTATTTTGCAGCAGCTTTCATTCCTTAAGGGGTGCAAAGTCCACTTGCCCTGCTCTCTGGACTTGCACAGAGAATTTCAATCTCTGCTCAGCTGGAGAGTTCTCCGAAAAGTCCTCAAGAGTCCTTGGCTCTCCTCTGCTCACCTGCTCTAGACAGGATGTCTTTGCGTTGATTCAGGTGCTCATTCAGGGCAGGAATTGGGTTTTGCTGTGGGATCGGCAGTGCCTGGCACACAGTGAACACACAGTAAATAGTTGTTTAGAAGAGAAAGGCATAGAGCCTCCCTGGATGGCTCACACAAGCACAACAGTGCCTCCATCTCCAGAACTTCCACATTCCTGCCTGCTTCGTTGTCAAGCCATGGCCTTCCCTAGGGTTTATTATTAGCAAAGGAGACAGGGCCCCTGATGTCAGGAAGCTGGCTGGGGCTCAGGGTGCTGGCCCTTCAGCCCTGGGGGCCTCTCAGCAAATAGTCCCTTGGAAACAGGGCAGGTGTCCCTGAGGAGGGGGTGGGCTGGGAGGGGCCTCACTCCCCCACACACTGGACCCTGGAGGAGCCCCTGTGTGAGCAGGACTGCAGCCCTGGCTGGAGGGACTGTCTTGGGCAGTGACCTGGGCAATTCCGTGGTCTCCAGGGTCCCTGCCACTCTGGCCACGTGTCCCTGTCACAGCCCTGAAAACCCTTCAGGCCCCTGTTCTCCTGTCTCAGTTCCAGTCCAGGCCCCTCCTCCATGGGAAGGTTGGCTCCATGCCTGCCTCCCTTCTGGGTCAGAAGACCCCTACTGGGCTGCCTCAGGGCCACTGGGACTCTGGGATCCTGCCTGCCCCCGTCATCCTCACTCTGCCCTCCTGACCCCCACCCATCTCCCAGGAGCATCCTCAGGGTTGTCTCCTCCTTGGGGTCCAGCAGGGGCCTCCTCTTCCAGCCCCTGCCCTTAAAAAAGGCCCAGTCATCTGTCCATACCCATCCCCTCCCTGGATACCCTGAAAGCCTCCACCTCAGCCTCAGACACAGCATCCTTGTTCATTTCCAATCCCTTTTCCCAGCTTGGAAGCTGCTAACCAGTCTCCCAGGCCAGGAAAATCCTCACTCAGGTAGGACTACTTTCTAGATGTTTTTGGACTCTTATCTGGATCGCAGCTTTGAAGCTAAAAAATTAAACATGATGTCAATTTATTCTGTGGTTCCTCATGACGCCACCCTAGAGTCATGCTGGGTTGGAGTCTCCCTGCCCCAGTGGGGAAGAGTCACATGTGAAGGCAAAATTGAGGGGCGGAATTTAGAACCCTTCCTACTTCCCACGTCATCTTGTCCCCACGGCCTTGCTCTCAACCCGTGGCTCCTCCCTGTTCACCCCTGAAGCTTCTCTCCTCAGAATGGGACTGTGTCCCTCAGATGGCAGGTGCTTCTAGTGATGCTGCAGGGAGGAGAGCCCGGGACACGTGTGTCTTCAGCTTGCTATGGGAGGAGGCCAAGGGCCTTGAAGGTGGGTCCTGGGTCTCAGAGCCCCGAGCTTTGGTCCTGGCCGCCTATCCATGGACTCTGCCGACATGTGGGCTGTAGAGCAAAGTGTGCAAACCCACAGCTTTAGCTGTGTTTTCTGAGTTCCCTCTTCCTGGTCATGCATGCCACCTAAGGTGAAGGCATGTGATTTCTTTAGCCTTAGTTTTCTCATCTATATAATGGGGTTAGTAGTATAATCCACAGTCTCTTTTCTGAAACCCTTGGGTCAGATATCCTCCAGAATTCAGAATTTTTCAGTTTCAGACAAGTGACCTGGTGCATCTATTCTATATGACATAACATCCCACTGGGGTCTAGAAGTCCCTTGTAATCAAATACATTAGTGTTTCTACAACTGCACTTTTGAACACTCATAATACATAAAATAAACGAAAATCATAAATTATCCCAGATATGTTCCGATCAAATTTGCTACCAAATGAATTTTTAAACATTCTTGTTCAGTTTTCAGAGGCTTGAAGGTTTGGGGTTGCAGATAAGGACCATCCTACGTTGCATCTCTATAGATAATGGCACGCAGCACAAAGAGATATAAAAAGTGTTCATGGTTGAGGCCGGACCCAACCCAGCTGTGAGGTTTGGGATAAGACAAGTCTGTGACAAGGCCCCGGGTGATGGGTGGGGAGAACCATTCTGGAGTGGCTGTGCTGTTACCTGAGTGTCTGAGCCATTGGTTCCAACTCCAAAGATCCTGAGCCTCAGCCGTCACAGGGCCCTGAACCTTTTCCAGGCGTCTGACTTAATCCACCTCCGAAACTGGATCTTTCTCTTGTGGGTCCTCAGGGAAGACCACTGCTGTACTGGTGACCGTGACCTGCCTTACAGTCATGACACCATGTCCACCTGGCGGACATCCCCAAGCAGTGAAGGTATCCTCTGGGTGTCCTGGCTCCTCCGCCTGCCGCAGCTCTGCTCCACCTGCGTGGCCTTCTCGCTTGTGGCCAACATGGGCACTCTGAGAAGGGCCATAGGTAACTGGTCCATGTCCTTCTGGTGTGTCTGTTTCACCATGACCTTCATCTTTACCATAGTTGAGTGTTGCAGGCACCCGTCCAGCTTTCCTTTCTTCTGGTACAACATCTCTGTCACCTACACCTGCTACGCTGCCCTCATCTGCCTCTCGGCCTCCATCATCTACTCCATCACCTATGTCCAGTTCGTGCCTTATGGTCCTTAACAGGGACCGGGCCATTGCCGCCACTGCTTTCTCCTGCATCGCATCTGTGCTGTATGTCATAGAAGTGGCCGGGATATGGGACTGTTACGAGCTCAAGGAGATCTTCTTCTATGTGCACACCAGGCGATCCCTGTTGAAGGTGCTGGAGACCTTCGTGGCTGGTGTCATCTTTGCCTTCCTCAGCAACACCTCCCTGTACCTGCACCAGCCAACCCTGGAGTGGTGTGTGGCCGTGTACTCCATCTGCTTCATCCCGGCAGCTGTGGTCCTCCTGCTGGACCTGGCTGAATGGAAATACATGCTGCCGGTCCCCTTCTCCATTTTCCAGCTAGTGCTCAGCCTGCTGTCTGTCCTCTTCTACATCAGTGCTCTGGTCCTCTGGCCTCTCTACCAGTTCAGCAAGGAGCTCGGCGGGCAGCCCCAGAGGCCCAGTGATGGGGACTGCAGGGACAAGCTCACCTACAACATGTGCGCCTGGGACCAGCGCCTGGCTGTGGCCGTCCTGACAGCCGCCAACCTGCTGGTTTATGTGGCCGACCTGGGGTACTGGGCCGGCCAGGTGTCTGTAGGGACTGAGGACCAGCCCAGGGACTCACAGGAAGTATACTCACCGAACTCTGACATCCTCTGATGCCCTCTTCCTGGCTCGCTGTCTCCCTCCTCACATCCTTCCCCACACATCTCGCTCTCTTTTCTTTTCCCTTCCCTCCTGCTGCTCTGTCTCCTTCCTGGTTTCCTTGGTTGTTCAATTTCTGTTTTGTCTCTTTCTCTTGCTTCTCTCATTTTGGCTTCACTTTCTGCTTTTTGACCCTTTTCTGATTGTCCTTAGTTTTCTTGTATCCTGTGTCCTGACCACCTCTCCCCATTTTCCTTCTTCTGATCCATCAGGACCTCAGACTCCTTCCTTCTCTGCCCACCACCTCCTAAGATGCTGACTCCACAGCACACAGCCCTCTGTGCAGCTGTTCACACGCTGGGCCTCCGGAGGGGCCTCATTGCCAAAGCGTGTCTGTCCCCCTGGCAGTGCCTTACTGGTGTGGCTGGGAGAGTTTAGGGGTGTGGGCAGGTAGGAAGGGATTGGGCTTTTTTTCTCCCTATGGAGCAACTGTATAGTGCACCTCCCCTTTAAGTTAAAAAAAACCCTCTGAAGATCAATAATCTCTAGTGGGCGAGATTCTTGCCTGAGATACTCTGGGTTCCTGGGCCCCACTTGGTGCTCAGTCCTCCAAGAGATTGGCTCCAGAATTTTTGCAGGCTCACTAAACATCCGTCGCTTAGAGGGCATCTTAGAGGAAGTCAGGGGTAAATGTCTTCCATCCCAACTACTCTCTGGGGAATTAAAAAAAAAAAAAAAGAGCTGGTGAAGAACCCCAGGGTCTTGAAGACACCTGTCTGCAGTGTTTGTGAGGGGCAGCGATGTGGTTCCCGTGACTCAGTGATCAAAACAGCAGATCCTGCCTCTGCAGGGAGAACATGGACACTGCCAACCTGTCTGGGTGTTTTGTTTTGTTTTTCCTTTTTTTCCTTCTGTTCTGAGGGCCAAAAATTACTGACTGACTCTGTTCTTTAAGAGAAAGTGTCAAATTTTCTTGGGCGGGTGGTTTGTAGGGGGTGGGGGTTGCTGCCTCCATTGTGAAAGGAACTGTATTGTTGGGTGTGAGGGGACACATACGTGTGTTTTTTTGTGTTGGTTGCTTTTTGATGTTGCTTCCTGCTTCTCTGGGACTCAGGCATAATTTGCACTATATAAATGTGCACAATTTAAAAAGATTTTCTGGAGCCTCTTGTTCTTATCAGCACTGCTGTCAATCATGCTGCTGCTAAGTCGCTTTAGTCGTGTCCGACTCTAGCCCACCAGGCTCCCTCGTCCCTGGGATTCTCCAGGCAAGAACACTGGAGTGGGTTGCCATTTCCTTCTCCAATGTATGAAAGTGAAAAGTGAAAAGTGAAAGTGAAGTCTCTCAGTCGTGTCCAACTCTTTGCGACCCCATGGACTGCAGCCTACCAGGCTCTTCTGTCCATGGGATTTTCCAGGCAACAGTACTGGAGTGGGGTGCCATTGCCTTCTCCGCTGTCAATCATAGAGAATGGCTTTTTCTATTCTCCCACTTTCATAATAACTTTTTCAACCTCAGTATAAACATGAAAGAAAAGAAAGAAAGCAAAACAAAACAAAATCCACATACTGTACTTGCTGCAAATTTGCCTAGAGCTCAGAGGAGTCCCAATCAATTCCCACCCTCACCCAAACATAGGTCTCTGGGAGCCCCTCCCACTGGCTCCCCACCCAGGCCTGGACTAGAGCCTGGGGGTGTGGCCCAGCCTGTGACACTAGATGTTGGGCCCCACCCCAGTGCCCAGTATCCTGTCCCCTAGCTCTTAAAGGGGCTGTGACAGCATCTGGATGCCTCACTATAAAGGTGTGTGCTTGTGTGCATGCTCAGTGCACTGTGTGTACATGTGTGTGTGCCCTTGTGCTCCCCTGCATTGAGATCAGCAGGCCTTTACAGTAACTGGTGGCTGTGAAGGTCCCACAAGTCTCCTGTCGTCAATTACAAAGCCTCAGAGCCCAGCATCCTGGAGTCACCAGGACCAGAGGGGCTGGCAAGCAGAGCTGCGAGGGAGGGGAGGGGAAGGACCCCCTCTGCTGCCCCTCACTCTTGTCCTGGGATGAAGTGTGTGATCTTCACCCATTGGTAGGGTGGTGGAGGGGGAGGGCTCCCAGAAGGTCATCCTAACGCAGGCAAATCTTAAGAGGGAATGAAATAAAATTCTTATTTTAAGGCAAGAGAAGAAAAATTTGCAAATAAAATGTTTCTCTGCCCATTTGGGCCTCTTTCTTCCTTGCTAGTGTGCATTGTGCATTAATCTGACCTCCTAAAGAGCAGAAATATCTGCTCCACAATAGCGATCAATTTTTCTAGCCAAAGCCATGGAACTTCTTAGAAGATAACACTGCTTACTTACTTACGACCTTACTGGGGTCACTAGATGTATTGCTTGTGTTCTGCCTATTTTATTAGATTCTTATTTCTTGAGAAATATCTTATGAAAAAAAATAAGATAACTAGGCTACTTGAACCAGCCTGCAATGCAGGAGACTCTGGTTCAATTCCTATGGCAGGAAGATCCCTTGGAGAAGGGATAGGCTATCCATTCCTGTACTCTTGTGCTTCCCTGGTGGCTCAGTCAGTAAAGAATTGGCCTGCAATGTGGGAGACCTGGGTTTGATCTCTGGGTTGGGAAGATCCCCTGGAGGAGGGCATGGCAACCCACTCCAGGATTCTTGCCTGGAGAATCCCCATGGACAGAGGAGCCTGGAGGGCTGCAGTCCATGAGGTCTCAAAGAGTTGGACACAACTGAGTGACTGAGCATACATAAGCACTGGCTACTTGAAATGAAATATATAGTTCTCTAAGATCCATGATTGTAGTAGTGTGATTCTAGCTATGAGAAGAAGCAACAAGTGGAAACCATCTCCTGGAACTGAGAGACTTGTAAGACTTGTAAGACAGGTGGTCCAGCCATCCTACTGTTGCCAGGACAGGGTGAGTAATAGCATGTGAGTGGCCTATCAGTGAAATCCCCATCTGACCTGGGAATGAGCATTCCTAGCACCCTGGGAGAAATTGGTGGAAAATGTCTCCTAAACCTTGGTTGAAATTAAGACAGAAATAGAGGGAATTGTGTAATAAAGAATGTTACCGACCACCCAGTTCTACAAGAATCAAGCCAGGACTTCCTTGGTGGTCCAGTGCCTAAGTCTGCACTCCCAACGCAGGGGCCCCGGGTTTGATCCCTGGTTGGGCAACTAGATCCCACATACTGCAACTAGGACCCAGCCTAGCCACATACATAAATAAAATATATGCTTTTGAAAAAGGGAAACAAGTCATTAGCCATTGCAGTCACTGATCTACAATCCACCTTAGATGGAATTCAGGGTGAAAATCAGGATAAAGTACTTTGTGCTCTGGGACAAGTGTGAGAACCAGACCTCAGAAAGTTAGATATTTTCCGAAGAATTTTTTTATGAGCCCAGTTTCTTGCATCTTCCCATATTCAGAAAAGCACTAAAACCGTTACCCAAGATATCTGGTCCTCATGAAGAGCAGTAACCTATACCAAGCTGTGTGTCCCCAAATCACATACATCCTGCCCTCCTTACTTCTCTGAAGGACAGGTCTCAGAGCTTCCTGAGAGACTGTCTCTCCAGTTATACTCATCAGGTTGGCTCCAATAAAACTTCTATTTCTTTCTTAAGTTGACTATTGACTAATTTTTCATTGATAAACACATTGATACACCCAAGTTTTTCTGCAGGAGTATCATATTCTTATATTTCCTGAATCAAATGAAACACAGCCCTGGGACCTCACTTCCCAGGAGAATGGAAATGCCTCTGTGCTTTAATAAAAGAATCGCCCAGGGTGGGCCCACCTGAGGGGCTCACTGTCCAAGCCTCATGGTTTTTGAGGGTGGCTGCTACAACCCCCCTGCTGGGGGGTTAAGTGTCATTTGTCACAATTCCAAGGCTGGTCCAGTCCGCTCACTGTGGAGCTCAAAAGAGAGTGTAAATGTCCTCTGCTTAGTTCAACCCTCTCGTCATAGAGAGGAGCAGCTGGAAACCAAGGAGGGGCAGGATGTGTCCAGAGTCACCCTGCGTGTGGCAGAGTCAGAGTCAGGACCAGGTGTCCTGTCCCCAGGCAGGCTGTCCGTCCATGGCCCCACGCTGCTTGTGACAAATGTGGCAGCAGCATCCTCCAGGCTGGGATTCTGCCCCATCCACCCTCATTCTGCATAAACCTGCTCCATCCCCCTGAGGAGGGCACTCACTGCTGCTGAGTCAGTTTCCTCATCTGCTAGATGGGGGAGGGGTGCCAGAGACCCCTGGTCCCTCCCAACGCCGCCTTCCCCTGATCTTTTCTGCTGGGAGTACAAAGGGACTGATCTGAAATAGTAGAAGAGGAAATGGAAACCTAGAGTGAGAAAGAGGTAGATTGGGGTCCACAGCTTGGTCCACAGTCACATGTGGTCCTGCCTCCAGTCAAGTGGCCCCACAGCTCTGGTCTCGTCTCCCTGGAGATGAACCATGAGTTGCATGGAGAGCAGAGCCCAAGAGATCTGGTTTCTGGTTTCAGTTCTGCCACAGGATAACTCATGAGCATGGATGAGTCTCATCATTGATCTGAGCTCCAGTTTCCTGTTTATAAAATAGGCAAATTAGGCTAAAATGATGGCTTTTAAGCTATGTCCTCTGGAGACCTTGGTTTCTAGTGAGATGGTGGGGTTGCAAGTAGGGTGTTAGCCCACCCCGCATTTTCTCTAACCAGAGCAATCTGGCTTGAATCAAACTCCCACTCAAGATCTCATTTGAAAATAAGATCGGAAAGATTGGAAGTGATTCATATGCTCATCTTTAGGATGGTGGTTAATAAACTATTGTGTAGACAGAAGAAGGAATACTAAACAGTATGAAAAAATGAGGATGCTCTCAAATAATGATAAGGAAATATCTCCAGTATATACAGAGTAAAAACAGTAAGATGTATAGTATGCTATTTTAAAATGTATAATAGGGAGAGAAATACAAATAAAAATACAGATATCTATATAATTGGTTTGCTTCAAGAAACACAGAAAGGACCCCCATGAGTTCAGTGGAAAAGATGCCTGGTCTTAATCAGGAAGAGGAATGGAAGAGAGAGTAGACGGAGCCACAGGTAGAAGCGAGGTTTCTCAATATACGGCTTTTAAAAGAATATTTTTATTTTGAACCATGTAAATATATTACCTTTTCAAGAAAATAAAATTTAAGTTTGAAAACTATACCAACTGGAGAAGAAGGGTCAGGGGAGGGATAGTTGGCAGATGGTTTCCATGTTCCCTGCAATTCTGATGGACAGTCTGGGGGAGGAGCTGAGAGATGCCCACACAAGCCTGTCTCCAAAGGCAGAGGGAAGGGAGGTGCCTTGGGTCCAGAGGTCTGGGGAGAGGGAGCTGTGGCCCCCAAGCTTACCTGCTATGACCAGGACTCCCCCAACCTTTTAGCACACACAGTTGATGGAGAAGCCAGACGGTGCCCAAGCCTCAGGCCCTACCCTTGCTCCCTGCCTGGCCTGGGCTCTCCGTCTCCCGAGGCAGTGGCCAGAGGCTCCCTCCTCAGCCGGCCAGCCAGAGCCTCCTCCAGGCAGCGTGACTCCAGCTGACGCCCCCACTCCCCAAGACTGTGGCCTGAGCCGCATCCAGATCAGAGCCCAGGGCGCAGATGTCCCCATTCTCTGGCTCTGGAGCAGTTTCTTGGAGAGAAGAGGATTTCTTCTCTCCGGGGCATCAGGCACCTGGTTATCTGCCCTGGGAACCAGTGCAGGACGCCAGTCCTGGCCCTTGTCTGTGTGTCTGTCTCCTGTCTCAAGGTGGGTGTGGGGAGGCAGATGAGCTGAGAAGGCAGGGTCTAAGGTCTCCACGCTCTCTCTGGCATTGTCTGGCTGGCTCGTCAACAGGAAGTGGTCTGGCTGAGATGAGGGCACTGCTGCAGGACCTCTGCTTGGGGCACTGCAGTTAGACCAGGACACACAGGAACCCGGAGATTATTCCTGGACCCAAGAGAAGAGGAAGGGGCTCAGCCTTTCCTGAAGTTCTAGTACCTGCTGAGTTTTGCAGGAAGCCAGACTTGAATTCCAGGCTCTGACCAGGAGTAACTGTGTAACCTGGAGCAAAAGATACAATGTAGTTTTGGGGCCTCAGTTCAACATCTATAAAATGGAGGTGACAATAAATATATCTCTGAAGATGAAATAGAAATAAGTCACCTAGTCAGAGTGCTGTTGCTGCAGAAATGGCTACTCCATTCCTCCTGGGTCTAAGGTACAATGCCAAATCCAGGGAGAGTTTAAGATCTTGAACCAAGTACCTAGGCTCAAACCCCAGCTCTGCCACTTCCTATCTGTGTGATCTTGGCCAGTTGACCTTTCTGTGCCTGTGAAAATGGGGACACAGAGCGCATAGTTCAGGGGCAGCTGGGAGGAACAAATGAATCCACAGCAGAGCTCGACCTGCAGTGAGCACGACACGTGTGACCTCTTGTAACTGTTGTGTCCACAGCAGCCCCGCTGCAGCCCAAGTCCTCAGGGCCCCTTTCTCAGCTGACAGAACCTGTGAGCTGTAACCTGAGGTCTCTTCTGGAGCCAGGCTGGGCTGGTGAGGGTTTGCCCTGTTGCTCTTTGCTGAATCTGCTTCTGACCAGGGGTTGGGAAGTGATGACGGGAGCTCCGTTCAAGCCTATCTCCTCACCCCCAGTCCAACCAGCATCTGTTTCCATAAATCCCTCCAGTGCTTTGTCTGGAAGAAGAGTGAGCTTCCTCAGGCAACAAAGTTCTCAGAAACCATCCATTTGGGCAGCTCACAGAGTGGGGCTCCCTCTGGGCATCCTCCCCTCCCTACATTGACCCTGACAAACCTTAGGACAAATGACACCTTCTCAGCATTACCGCCAAGGGAAGGCACTCCCCTGGTCCCAGCTGCAGCCCGCCTGCCCCTCGGGCTCCCAGCTGCCCACTGATACCAGCAACACGCCATCCCTCAGGCCACCAGGTGACGGCAGTGGTCCAGGTCCCTGCTGAGCCAGGGACCCAGGTAGAGCATCAGCCCAGACCACTGCCCCCAGTAACACTCTCCCTGCTAGGCTGGGACCACTCCTTGTGCTAATCCCTAAGAAGAAAGAGCTTGTGTTTCTTTCTGGTGCTTCAGGTGGAAGGAGGGATTCCAGAATATTCTGTTCCTGGACCCTGCAGAGGCTGGCAGAGACCCAGATCCCTCCATCATCTCAACCTCTGCCCCCCACCACAGGACCCTGGCACCCCTGCTTTCTTCTCTTCCTGCTCCATAAACTTGTTTTAAGCTTTGTTCTTGGTGTCAAGAAGTTGTTCCTTATAGGCATGTAAGGAAACAGGGTTCTGCGTCATCAAGCAAACAGGGGGACAGAGTCCCCAGTCCATTTGTAGGAAGTGGTTATTTTTTTGCTGAAATAGGCCTGATATGTTATGTGTATAATATTATGACCTATTGTAAAATAGAATGCAAAACTCTACATTCAGCTTCAAGTAAACCCTGAGGCTTCAAACATAAACACTACAATGTAGATGGACCAGGTAGAGCATTTGCCTCTTTCACTCATGGCTATATTCCCAGCACTGAACTGGGCTGACACAAGCAGTATTTGTTGAATGAATATGACTTTATAATATAGGCTTATGAATATTACCTTACAGCCTCACGATCCAGGTTGAACCTCCTGACCAGGTTACATTCTGTTCTTTCTGTCTTTGATGGAAATGACCTTTTCTGGTCATCCTTGGTTTTCTCGTCTCCTGTGTCCTGACCACCTCTTCCCATTTTCCTTCTTCTGATCCGTCAGGACCTGAGACTCCTTCCTTCTCTGCCCACCACCCCCTCCCCACTCCTAAGGTGCTGACTCCACAGCACACAGCCCTCTGTGCAGCTGTTCACGCCCTGGGCCTCCGGAGGGGCCTTGTTGCCAAAGCAAGTCTGTCCCTCTGGTACATGTGTGATGGGTTTGGGGATGGGGGTGGGTAGCTAGGCATTGGGTCCTCTTTCTTTGTGTACAGTATGTCTCTCATTTAAGTTAAAAAAAAAGTCTCTGGAGGTCAGTAATTTCCAGTGGGTGGGAGTCTTGAAGCAGAGACCCTGGGTCCCTAGGCCCCAGCTTGTGGTTGTCCCCATTTGACATTGGCTCCAGAATTTTTCCAAGCTTACTGAAAACCCACTGCCTACAGAAGCCATCTTAAAGGAAGCAAAGGCTGAATGCCTCCCCATCCCAACTACTCTCTGGGGAATCGAAGCAGGAGCAGGTGAAGAAATCAGAAAGAGCTTAGGTCTTAAAGGGGCCCTACCAGCCCTTGGATGCTGCTGTTGCTAAGTCGCTTCAGTCGTGTCCGACTCTGTGTGACCCCATAGACGGCAGCCCACCTGGCTGCCCCGTCCCTGGGATTCTCCAGGCAAGAACACTGGAGTGGGTTGCCATTTCCTTCTCCAATGCGTGAAAGTGAAAAGTGAAAGGGAAGTTGCTCTTTGGATGCCTCTCTTTAAAGGCGTGTGCTTTGTGCATACTGACTGTGGGGTTGTGTTTGTGTGTGTGTCTGTGGGCAGGCATACATTAAGACCAGCAGCCCTTCAAATAACTGGCAAACTCATCTCAAGCCTCTTCCCCTCTTGTTCGCAGCCACAGAGCCTCAGAGCCCAGCATCCTGGTGTCACCAGGGCCAAAGGAGCCAGGCAAGCAGAGCTGCGGGGGAGGGGAGGGGAAGGCCCCCTCTGCTGCCCCTCACTCCTGTACTGGGATGAAGCGTGTGATCTTCACCCAGACACAGGTTGGATGGAGGAGAAGGGCTCCCAGGAGGTGGTGTGATCTTCACCCAGAGACAGGTTGGATAGAGGGGAAGGGCTCCTAGGAGGTGGTCCTCATGGCAGGAAAATCTTAAGAAGCAATAAAATAAAATTTGTATTTTAAGACAAGAAAAATTTATTTGGCCAAATACACCTAAAGCTGGGTTAAAAAGTTAAACAGATTTCTTTTTTGCAGGACTTCTTAGGACTAAAAGAGATCTATAGCAGTAAGTGATTCCCAGACTTGTATGATCAGGAAACTGTTTTTTTTCCATGGAACATCATGGACTAGTATTCCATGGGATACTCTTTGGGAACCATCAGTCACATCCCCCTCCCCAAAGACTGGTTCAAAAGCTTGTCCAGAAAGGCTCTAACAACATCACCTCCCACAGTGGGCCATCTTATTCTGCAGCAGCTTTCGTTCCTTAGGGGGTGCAAAGCCCACTTGCCCTGCTCTCTGGACTTGCACAGAGAATTTCAATCTCTGCTCAGCTGGAGAGTTCTCCGAAAAGTCCTCAAGAGTCCTTGGCTCTCCTCTGCTCACCTGCTCTAGACAGAATGTCTTTGCATTGATTCAGGTGCTCGTTCAGGGCAGGAATTGGGTTTTGCGGTGGGATCTGCAGTGCCTGGCACACAATGAACACACAGTAAGTAGTTGTTTAGAAGAGAAAGGCATAGAGCCTCCCTGGATGGCTCACACAACCACAACAGTGCCTCCGTCTCCAGAACTTCCACATTCCTGGCTGCTTCGTTGTCAAGCCATGGCCTTCCCTAGGGTTTATTATTAGCAAAGGAGACAAGGCCCCTGATGTCAGGAAGCTGGCTGGGGCTCAGGGTGCTGGCCCTTCAGCCCTGGGGGCCTCTCAGCAAATAGTCCCTTGGAAACAGGGCAGGTGTCCCTGAGGAGGGGGTGGGCTGGGAGGGGCCTCACTCCCCCCACACGCTGGACCCTGGAGGAGCCCCTGTGTGAGCAGGACTGCAGCCCTGGCTGGCGGAACTGTCTTGGGCAGGTGACCTGGGCAATTCCATGGTCTCCAGGGTCCCTGCCACTCTGGCCACGTGTCCCTGTCACAGCCCTGAAACCTCTTGAGGCCCCTGTTTTCCTGTCTCAGTTCCAGTGCAGGCCCCTCCTCCATGAGAGTGTTGGCTCCAAGCCTGCATCCCTTCTGGGTCAGAAGACCCCTACTGGGCTGCCTCAGGGCCACTGGGACTCTGAAATCCTCCCTCTGCCGCCCACCCTCTGCCGTCATCTCCCCTCTGCCCCCGCAATCCCAGTCCCAGGAGCATTCTCAGGACTGTCTCCTCCCAGGGATCCTGCAGGGGCCTCCTCTTTCAGCTCCTGCCCTTGAAAGGGGGTGATCATCCGTCCATCCCCACCCCCTCCCTGGATGCCCTGAAAGGCCCCCATCAGCCTCAGACACAGCATCCTTGTTCATTTCCAATCCGTTCTTCCAGCTTGGAAGCTGCTAACCAGTCTCCCAGGCCAGGAAAATGCTCACTCAGGTAGGACTACTTTCTAGATTTTTCTGGCCTCTTACCTGGATGGCAGCTTTGAAGCTAAAAGAAATCAAACATGATGTCAGTTTATTCTGTGGTTCCTCATGACGCCACCCCAGAGTCATGCTGGGTGATGGTCTCCTTTCCCCAGTGGGGAAGAGTCACATGTGAAGGCAAAATTGAGGGGTGGAATTTAGAACACTTACTACTTCCCACGTGATCTTGTCCCCACAGCATTGCCCTTACCCCATGGCTCCTCCCTGTTCACCCCTGGAGCTGCCCTCCTCCAGGTGGGTCTGTCCCTCAGATGGCAGCTCCTTCTAGTGATGCTGCAGGGAGGAGAGGCCGGGACACGTGTGTCTGCAGCTTGCTATGGAAGGAGGCCGAGGACTGTGAGGTGGATCCTGGGTCTCCTACCCATGGACCCTGCTGACATGTGGGCTGTAGAGCAAAGTGCTCAAACCCACAGCTTTAGGTGTGTTTTCTGAGTTCCCTCTTCCTGGTCATCATGCCATCTTAGGTGAAGGCATTTGATTCCTTGAGCCTTAGTTTTCTCATCTATAAAATGGGGTTAGCAGTATAATCCACAGTCTCTTTTCTGAAACCCTTGGGTCAGATATCCTCCAGAATTCAGAATTTTTCAGTTTCAGACAAGTGACCTGGTGCATCTATTCTATATGACATGACATCCCACTGGGGTCTAGAAGTTCCTTGTAATCAAATACATTAATGTTTCTATAACTGCACTTTTGAGCACTCATAATACATAAAATAAATGAAGATCATAAATTGTCCCAGATCTGTTCAGGTCAAATTTTGCTACCAAATGAATTTTTAAAAATTCTTGTTCAGTTTTCAGAGGCTCGAAGGTTTGGGGTTGCAGATAAGGACCATCCTACGTTGCGTCTCTATAGATAATGGGATGCAGCACAAAGACATGAAAAAAATGTTCATGGTTGAGGCCTGACCCAACCCAACTGTGAGGTTTGGGATAAGACAAGTCTCCTGACAAGGCCAAGGGTGATGGGTGGAGAGAACGATTTGGAGTGGCTGTTCTGTTACCCAAGTGTCTGAGCCTTCCAACTCTACAGATCCTGAGCCTCAGCCCTCATGGGGCCCTGAGCCTTTTCCAGGCATCTGACTCAATCCACCTCCGGAACTGGATCTTTCTCTGGTGGGTCCTCAGGGAAGACCACTGCTGTACTGGTGACCGTGACCTGCTGGACCATCACAACACCATGTCCACCCAGTCGACATCCCCAAGTGGTGACGCCAAGTTCAATGTGTGCCGCTTCCTCCGCCTGCCGCAGCTCTGCTCCACCTGCGTGGCCTTCTCGCTTGTGGCCGACATGGGCACTCTGAGAGGGGCCATAGGTAACTGGTCCATGTCCTTCTGGTGTGTCTGTTTCGCCATGACCTTCCTCATTGCCTTAGTTGAGTGTTGCAGGCACCCGTCCAGCTTTCCTTTCTTCTGGTACAACATCTCTGTCACTTATGCCTGCTACGCTGCCCTCATCTGCCTCTCGGCCTCCATCATCTACTCCATCACCTATGTCCAGTTTATGCCTTATGGTCCTAACTGGGACCGGGCCATTGCCGCCACTGCTTTCTCCTGCATCGCATCTGTGCTGTATGTCATAGAAGTGGCCGGGATGAGGGCTTGGTATGAGCTCAAGGAGATCTTCTTCTATGTGCACACCGTGAGAGCCCTGCTGAAGGTGCTGGAGACCTTCGTGGCTGGTGTCATCTTTGCCTTCCTCAGCAACACCTCCCTGTACCTGCACCAGCCGGCCCTGGAGTGGTGTGTGGCCGTGTACTCCATCTGCTTCATCCTGGCAGCTGTGGTCCTCCTGCTGGGCCTGGCTGAATGGGAATACATGCTGCCTGGGCCCTTCTCCATTTTCCAGCTAGTGCTCAGCCTGCTCTCCGTCCTCCTCTATATCAGTGCTCTGGTCCTCTGGCCACTCTACCAGTTCAGTGAGGGGTTCGGTGGGCAGCCCCAGAGGTCCAGTGGTGGGGACTGTAGGGACGAGCTCACCTACGACATGTGCGCCTGGGACCAGCGCCTGGCTGTGGCTGTCCTGACAGCTGTCAACCTGCTGGTTTACGTGGCCGACCTGGGGTACTGGGCCGGCCAGGTCTCTGTAGGGACTGAGGACCAGCCCAGGGACTCCTGATCCTCTGCTCAGAGGAGGTATCTCACCGAGCCCTGACGTCCTCTGATGCCCTCTTCCTGGCCCCCTCTCTCCCTCCTCACATCCTTCCCCATGCATCTCACACTCTTTTCTTTTCCCTTCCCTCCTGCTGCTCTCTCTCCTTCCTGGTTTCCTTGGTTGTTCAATTTCTGTTTTGTCTCTTTCTCTTGCTTCTCTCATTTTGCCTTCATTTTCTGCTTTTTGGCCCTTTTCTGATTGTCCTTAGTTTTCTTGTCTCCTGTGTCCTGATCACCTCTCCCCTTTTTCCTTCTTCTGATCTATCAGGACCTGAGACTCCTTCCTTCTCTGCCCACAGCCTCCTCCCCCGTCCTAAGGTGCTGACTCCACAGCACACAGCCCTCTGTGCAGCTGTTCACACCCTGGGCCTCCGGAGGGGCCTCATTGCCAAAGCAAGTCTGTCCCTCTGGTATATGTGTGATGGGTTTGGGGATGGGGGTGGGTAGCTAGGCATTGGGTCCTCTTTCTTTGTGTATAGTATGTCTCTCATTTAAGTTAAAAAACAAGTCTCTGGAGGTCAGTAATTTCCAGTGGGTGGGAGTCTTGAAGCAGAGACCCTGGGTCCCTAGGCCCCAGCTGGTGGTTGGCCCCGTCTGACATTGGCTCCAGAATTTTTCTAAGCTTATTGAAAACCCACTGCCTACAGAAGCCATCTTAAAGGAAGCCAAGGCTGAATGCCTCCCCATCCCAACTACTCTCTGGGGAATCGAAGCAGGAGCTGCCGAAGAATGCCAGAGTCTTGAAGACAGCTGTCTGCAGTGTTGGTGAGGGGCAGCGATGTGGCCCTCCAGCTTCAGTGATCAAAAGAGCAGGTCCTGCCTCTGCAGGGAGAAGAGCATGGCCCTGCCAGCCTTAAAGCTGATGTCAGCCTGCCTGGGATCATTTGTTTTCTTTTTCTGGTCAGGAGGACAAAATTGACTGAATGGACCTGTTCTTAAAGGTGAAATTTCTTTTCTATTTTTCTGGGGAAGGTGGGTTGACTGAGTGGGGATTTCAGCTGCTGTAGTCAAGTGAATTGCAGTGCTTGCGTGTGTGTGTGCACACACATCAGTGGCTTTTTGCCACTGTGTTCTGCTTTTCTGAGACTTAGGCATAAAGTGACTTAAATAAATGTAGAAAAAAATATGTATGGTTTCTTTTAATTACCTGGAGTTTCCAATCCCCATCAGCCCCTGCTGTCAACCATAGAAATCTTGTCCTTTCTTCCACATCCACAATGTTCTTTTTTAAAAACCTAAAAGATAAAATAAACAAAATGAAAATGAAACCAACAAAATCCTAATTGCCGAAACTTGACTAGAAATCAGAAAGAGCCTAGGTGTTAAAGGGGCCCTGCCAGCCCTTGGACGCTGCTGTTGCTAAGTCACTTCAGTTGTGTCCAACTCTGTGTGACCCCATAGACGGCAGCCCACCAGGCTCCCCCATCCCTGGGATTCTCCAGGCAAGAACCCTGGAGTGGGTTGCCATTTCTTCTCCAATGCATGAAAGTGAAAAGTGAAAGGGAAGTTGCTCTTTGGATGCCTCTCTTTAAAGGTGTGTGCTTTGTGCATACTGACTGTGTGTGGCTGTGTGTGTGTGTGTCAGTGGGCATGCGTACATTAAGACCAGCAGCCCTTTAAATAACTGGCAAAGTCATCTCAAGCCTTCTTCCTCTCTTATTCTCAGCCACAAAGCCTCAGAGCCCAGCATCCTAGAGTCACCAGGGCCAGAGGAGCCAGGCAAGCAGAGCTCTGGGGGAGGGGAGGGGAAGGACCTCTGCTGCCCCTCACTCCTATACTGGGATGAAGTGTGTGATCTTCATGCAGAGGTGGGTTGGATGGAGGGGAAGGGCTCCCAGGAGGTGGTCCTCGTGGCAGGAAAAATCTTAAGAAGCAATAAAATAAAATTCGTATTTTAAGACAAGAAAATTTATTTGGCCAAATACATCTAAAGCTGGGTTAAAAGTTAAACAGGTTTCTTTTTTGCAGGACTTCTTAGGACTAAAAGAGATCTATAGCAGTAAGTGATTCCCAGACTTGTATAATCAGGGAACTGTTTTTTTTCCATGGAACATCGTGGACTAATATTCCATGGGATACTCTTTGGGAATCATCAGTTACATCCCCCTCCCCCTAGACTGGTTCAACAGCTTGACTGGAAAGGCTCTAACAACATCACCTCCCACAGTAGCCATCTTATTTTGCAGCAGCTTTCGTTCCTTAGGGGGTGCAAAGCCCACTTGCCCTGCTCTCTGGACTTGCACAGAGAATTTCAATCTCTGCTCAGCTGGAGAGTTCTCCGAAAAGTCCTCAAGAGTCCTTGGCTCTCCTCTGCTCACCTGCTGTAGACAGGATGTCTTTGCGTTGATTCAGGTGCTCATTCAGGGCAGGAATTGGGTTTTGCGGTGGGATCTGCAGTGCCTGGCACACAGTGAACACACAGTAAATAGTTGTTTAGAAGAGAAAGGCATAGAGCCTCCCTGGATGGCTCACACAACCACAACAGTGCCTCCATCTCCAGAACTTCCACATTCCTGGCTGCTTCCTTGTCAAGCCATGGCCTTCCCTAGGGTTTATTATTAGCAAAGGAGACAGGGCCCCTGATGTCAGGAAGCTGGCTGGGGCTCAGGGTGCTGGCCCTTCAGCCCTGGGGGCCTCTCAGCAAATAGTCCCTTGGAAACAGGGCAGCTGTCCCTGAGGAGGGGGCAGGCTGGGAGGGGCCTCACTCCCCCCCACACTGGACCCTGGAGGAGCCCCTGTGTGAGCAGGACTGCAGCCCTGGCTGGAGGGACTGTCTTGGGCGGTGACCTGGGCAATTCCGTGGTCTCCAGGGTCCCTGCAACTCTGGCCACGTGTCCCTGTCATAGCCTGAAACCCCTTCAGGCCCCTGTTCTCCTGTCTCAGTTCCAGTCCAGGCCCCTCCTCCATGGGAAGGTTGGCTCCATGCCTGCCTCCCTTCTGGGTCAGATGACCCCTACTGGGCTGCCTCAGGGCCACTGGGACTCTGGGATCCCGCCCCCCCCATCATCCCCACTCTGCCCCCCTGACCCCCACCCCTCTCCCAGGAGCATCCTCAGGGTTGTCTCCTCCTTGGGGTCCAGCAGGGGCCTCCTCTTCCAGCCCCTGCCCTTAAAAAGGGCCCAGTCATCTGTCCATCCCCATCTCCTCCCTGGATACCCTGAAAGCCTCCACCTCAGCCTCAGACACAGCATCCTTGTTCATTTCCAATCCGTTCTTCCAGCTTGGAAGCTGCTAACCAGTCTCCCAGGCCAGGAAAATCCTCACTCAGGTAGGACTACTTTCTAGATGTTTTTGGACTCTTATCTGGATGGCAGCTTTGAAGCTAAAAAATCAAACATGATGTCAATTTATTCTGTGGTTCCTCATGACGCCACCCTAGAGTCATCTAGGTTGGAGTCTCCCTGCCCCAGTGGGGAAGAGTCACATGTGAAGGCAAAATTGGGGGGTGGAATTTAGAACCCTCCCTACTTCCCATGTCATCTTGTCCCCACGGCCTTGCTCTCAACCCGTGGCTCCTCCCTGTTCACCCCTGAAGCTTCTCTCCTCAGAATGGGACTGTGCCCCTCAGATGGCAGGTCCTTCTAGTGATGCTGCAGGGAGGAGAGCCCGGGACACGTGTGTCTTCAGCTTGCTATGGGAGGAGGCCAAGGGCCTTGAAGGTGGGTCCTGGGTCTCAGAGCCCCAAGCTTTGGTCCTGGCCGCCTACCCATGGACTCTGCCGACATGTGGGCTGTAGAGCAAAGTGTTCAAACCCACAGCTTTAGCTGTGTTTTCTGAGTTCCCTCTTCCTGGTCATGCATGCCACCTAAGGTGAAGGCATGTGATTTCTTTAGCCTTAGTTTTCTCATCTATATAATGGGGTTAGCAGTATAATCCACAGTCTCTTTTCTGAAACCCTTGGGTCAGATATCCTCCAGAATTCAGAATTTTTCAGTTTCAGACAAGTGACCTGGTGCATCTATTCTATATGACATGACATCCCACTGGGGTCTAGAAGTCCCTTGTAATCAAATACATTAGTGTTTCTACAACTGCACTTTTGAACACTCATAATACATAAAATAAATGAAGATCATAAATTATCCCAGATCTGTTCGGGTCGAATTTGCTACCAAATGAATTTTTAAACATTCTTGTTCAGTTTTCAGAGGCTTGAAGGTTTGGGGTTGCAGATAAGGACCATCCTAGCTTGCGTCTCTATAGATAATGGCATGCAGCACAAAGAGATATAAAAAGTGTTCATGGTTGAGGCCTGACCCAGCCCAGCTGTGAGGTTTGGGATAAGACAAGTCTGTGACAAGGCCACGGGTGATGGGTGGGGAGAACCATTCTGGAGTGGCTGTGCTGTTACCTGAGTGTCTGAGCCATTGGTTCCAACTCCACAGATCCTGAGCCTCAGCCGTCACAGGGCCCTGAACCTTTTCCAGGCGTCTGACTTAATCCACCTCCGAAACTGGATCTTTCTCTTGTGGGTCCTCAGGGAAGACCACTGCTGTACTGGTGACCGTGACCTGCCTTACAGTCATGACACCATGTCCACCCGGCGGACATCCCCAAGCAGTGAAGGCATCCTCTGGGTGTTCTGGCTCCTCCGCCTGCCGCAGCTCTGCTCCACCTGCGTGGCCTTCTCGCTTGTGGCCGACATGGGCACTCTGAGAGGGGCCATAGGAAACTGGTCCATGTCCTTCTGGTGTGTCTGTTTCGCCATGACCTTCATCATTGCCTTAGTTGAGTGTTGCAGGCACCCGTCCAGCTTTCCTTTCCTCTGGTACAACATCTCCGTCACCTATGCCTGTTATGCTGCCCTCATTTGCCTCTCGGCCTCCATCATCTACTCCATCACCTATGTCCAGTTCGTGCCTTATGGTCCTTACAGGGACCGGGCCATCGCCGCCACTGCTTTCTCCTGCATC
Organism: Bos indicus; assembly: GCF_029378745.1. Classification (NCBI taxonomy): domain Eukaryota; kingdom Metazoa; phylum Chordata; class Mammalia; order Artiodactyla; family Bovidae; genus Bos; species Bos indicus. Next base: position 20,523,067 of record NC_091780.1, on the reverse strand, counting down.
GCATCTGTGCTGTATGTCATAGAAGTGGCCGGGATATGGGACTGTTACGAGCTCAAGGAGATCTTCTTCTATGTGCACACCAGGCGATCCCTGTTGAAGGTGCTGGAGACCTTCGTAGCTGGTGTCATCTTTGCCTTCCTCAGCAACACCTCCCTGTACCTGCACCAGCCGGCCCTGGAGTGGTGTGTGGCCGTGTACTCCATCTGCTTCATCCCGGCAGCTGTGGTCCTCCTGCTGGACCTGGCTGAATGGAAATACATGCTGCCGGTCCCCTTCTCCATTTTCCAGCTAGTGCTCAGCCTGCTGTCTGTCCTCTTCTACATCAGTGCTCTGGTCCTCTGGCCGCTCTACCAGTTCAGCGAGGAGCTCGGCGGGCAGCCCCAGAGGCCCAGTGATGGGGACTGCAGGGACGAGCTCACCTACGACATGTGCGCCTGGGACCAGCGCCTGGCTGTGGCCGTCCTGACAGCCGCCAACCTGCTGGTTTACGTGGCCGACCTGGGGTACTGGGCCCGCCAGGTGTCTGTAGGGACTGAGGACCAGCCCAGGGACTCCTGATCCTCTGCTCACAGGAGGTATCCTCACCGAACTCTGACATCCTCTGATGCCTTCTTCCTGATCCCCTCTCTCCCTCCTCACATCCTTCCCCACGCATCTCGCTCTCTTTTCTGTTCCCTTCCCTCCTGCTGCTCTGTCTCCTTCCTGGTTTCCTTGGTTGTTCAATTTCTGTTTTGTCTCTTTCTCTTGCTTCTCTCATTTTGCCTTCATTTTCTGCTTTTTGGTCCTTTTCTGATCATCCTTAGTTTTCTTGTATCCTGTGTCCTGACCAACTCTCCCCATTTTCCTTCTTCTGATCCATCAGGACCTCAGACTCCTTCCTTCTCTGCCCACCACCTCCTAAGATGCTGACTCCATAGCACACAACCCTCTGTGCAGCTGTTCACACGCTGGGCCTCCGGAGGGGCCTCATTGCCAAAGCGTGTCTGTCCCCCTAGCAGTGCCTTACTGGTGTGGCTGGGAGAGTTTAGGGGGTGTGGGCAGGTAGGAAGGGATTGGGCTTTTTTTCTCCCAGTGGAGCAACTGTATAGTGCACCTCCCCTTTAAGTTAAAAAAAAACCTCTGAAGGTCAATAATCTCTAGTGGGTGAGATTCTTGCATGAGATACTCTGGGTTCCTGGGCCCCACTTAGTGCTCAGTCCTCCAAGAGATTGGCTCCAGAATTTTTGCAGGCTCACTAAACATCCGTCGCTTAGAGGGCATCTTAGAGGAAGTCAGAGGTAAATGCCTTCCATCCCAACTACTCTCTGGGGAATAAAAAAAAAAAAAAGCTGGTGAAGAACCCCAGGGTCTTAAAGACACCTGTCTGCAGTGTTTGTGAGGGGCAGCGATGTGGTCCCCCTGACTCAGTGATCAAAACAGCAGATTCTGCCTCTGCAGGGCGAAGAGCATGGACACTGCCAACCTGTCTGAATGTTTTGTTTTGTTTTTCCTTTTTTCCCTTCTGTTCTGTGGGCCAAAAATTACTGAGTGACTCTGTTTTTTAAGAGAAAGTGTCAAATTTTCTTGGGTGGGTGGTTTGTAGGGGGTGGGGGTTGCTGCTTCCATTGTGAAAGGAACTGTATTGCTGGGTGTGAGGGGACACATACGTGTGTTTTTCTGTGTTGGTTGCTTTTTGATGTTGCTTCCTGCTTCTCTGGGACTCAGGCATAATTTGCACTATATAAATGTGCACAATTTAAAAAGATTTTCTGGAGCCTCTTGTTCCTATCAACACTGCTGTCACTCATGCTGCTGCTAAGTAACTTTAGTCGTGTCCAACTCTGTGCAACCCCAAAGATGGCAGCCCACCAGGCTCCCCCATCCTTGGGATTCTCCAGGCAAGAACACTGGAGTGGGTTGCCATTTCCTTCTCCATTGTATGAAAGTGAAAAGTGAAAGTGAAGTCTCTCAGTCGTGTCCAACTCTTTGCGACCCCATGGACTGCAGCCTACCAGGCTCCTCTGTCCATGGGATTTTCCAGGCAAGAGTACTGGAGTGGGGTGCCATTGCCTTCTCTGCTGTCAATCATAGAGAATGGCTTTTTCTATTCTCCCACTTTCATAATAACTTTTTCAACCTCAATATAAACATGAAAGAAAAGAAAAAAAGCAAAACAAAACAAAATCCACATACTGTACTTGCTGCAAATTTGCCTAGAGCTCAGAGGAGTCCCAATCAATTCCCACCCTCACCCAAACATAAGTCTCTGGGAGCCCCTCCCACTGGCTCCCCACCCAGGCCTGGACTAGAGCCTGGGGGTGTGGCCCAGCCTGTGCCACTAGATGTTGGGCCCCACCCCAGTGCCCAGTATCCTGTCCCCTAGCTCTTAAAGGGGCCGTGACAGCATCTGGATGCCTCGCTATAAAGGTGTGTGCTTGTGTGCATGTTCAGTGCACTGTGTGTACATGTGTGTGTGCCCCTGTGCTTCCCTGCATTGAGATCAGCAGGCCTTTACAGTAACCGGTGGCTGTGAAGGTCCCACAAGTCTCCTGTTGTCAATTACAAAGCCTCAGAGCCCAGTATCCTAGGGTCACCAGGACCAGAGAGGCTGGCAAGCAGAGCTGTGGGGGAGGGGAGGGGAAAGACCCCCTCTGCTGCCCCTCACTCCTGAGTGGGATGAAGCATGTGATCTTCACCCATTGGTAGTGGGGTGGAGGGGGAGGGCTCCCAGAAGTTCATCCTAATGCAGGCAAATCTTAAGAGGGAATGAAATAAAATTCTTATTTTAAGGCAAGAGAAGAAAAATTTGCAAATAAAATGTTTCTCTGCCCATTTGGGCCTCTTCCTTCCTTGCTAGTGTGCATTGTGCGTTAATCTGACCTCCTAAAGAGCAGAAATATCTGCTCCACCATAGAGATGAATTTTTCTAGCCGAAGCCATGGAACTTCTTAGAAGATAACACTGCTTACTTACTTACGACCTTACTGGGGTCACTAGATGTATTACTTGTGTTCTGCCCATTTTACAAGATTCTTGTTTCTTGAGTCAATGATGAAAAAAATAAGATAACTAGGCTACTTGAAGCCGCTTGCAATGCAGGAGACCCTGGTTTGATTCCTATGGCGGGAAGATCCCCTGGAGAAGGGATAGGCTATCCACACCAGTACTCTTGGAGCAGATTTATGCAGATCGCACATACGGCAACTAGGACCCAGCCTAGCCACATACATAAATAAAAATATATGCTTTTGAAAAAGAGAAACAAGTGATTAGCCACTGGAGTCACTGATCTACAATCCACCCTGGAAGGAATTCAGAGTGAAAATCAGGATAAAGTACTTTGTGATCTGGGACAAGTGTGAGAGCCAGACCTCAGAGAGTTAGATATTTTCAGGAGAATTTTTATATGAGCCCAGTTTCTTGCATCTTCCAATATTTGGAAAAGCACTAAAACCATTACCCAAGATATCTGGTCCTCATGAAGAGCGGTAACCTATACCAAGCTGTGGGTCCCCAAATCACATACATCCTGCCCTCCTTACTTACCAGGACAGGTCTCAGAGGTTCCTGAGAGACTGTCTCCCCAGATATACTCATCCGGTTGGCTCCAATAAAACTTTATTTCTTTCTTAAGTTGACTATTGATTAATTTTTCATTGACAAACACATTGATACACCCAAGTTTTTGCACAGGAATATCATATTCTTATATTTCCTGAATCAAATGGAACACAGCCCTGGGATCTCACTTCCCAGGAGAATGGAAATGCCTCTGTGCTTTAATAAAAGAATCGCCCAGGGTGGGCTCACCTGAGGGGCTCACTGTCCAAGCCTCATGGTTCATGAAGGCGGCTGTTCCATCCCCCCTGCTGGGGGGTTAAGTGTCATTTGTCACAATTCCAAGGCTGGTCCAGTCCCTCACTGTGGATCTCAAAAGAGAGTGTAAAGGTCCTCTGCTTAGTCCAACCCTCTCGTCATAGAGGAGGACCAGCTGGACCCCAGGTAGGGGCAGGGCTTGTCCAGAGTCAGCCTGCGTGTGGCAGAGTCAGAGTCAGGACCAGGTGTCCTGTCCCCAGGCAGGCTGTCTGTCCACAGCCCCACGCTGCCTGTGACAAATGTGGCAGCAGCATCCTCCAGGCTGGGATTCTGCCCCATCCACCCTCATTCTGCATAAACCTGCTCCGTCCCCCTGAGGAGGGCACTCACTGCTGCTGAGTCAGTTTCCTCATCTGCTAGATGGGGGAGGGGTGCCAGAGACCCCTGGTCCTTCCCAACGCCGCCTTTCCCTGATCTTTTCTGCTGGGAGTACAAAGGGACTGATCTGAAATAGTAGAAGAGGAAATGGAAACCCAGAGTGAGAAAGAGGTAGATTGGGGTCCACAGTCACATGTGGTCCTGCCTCCAGTCAAGTGGCCCCAGAGCCCTGGTCTGGTCTCCCTGGAGATGAACCATGAGTTGGATGGAGAGCAGAGCCCAAGAGATCTGGTTTCTGGTTTCAGTTCTGCCACAGGATAACTCATGAGCATGGATGAGTCTCATCACTGATCTGAGCTCCAGTTTCCCGTTTATAAAATAGTAAAATGAGGCTAAAATCATGGTTTTTAAGCTGTCCTCTGGAGACCTTGGTTTCTAGTGAGATGGTGGGGTTGCAAGTAGGGTGTTGGCCCACCCCGCATTTTCTCGAACCAGAGCAATCTGGCTTGAATCAAACTCCCACTCAAGATCTCATTTGAAAATAAGATTGGAAAGATTGGAAGTGATTCATATGCTCATCTTTAGGATGGTGGTTAATAAACTATTGTGTAGACAGAAGAAGGAATACTAAACAGTATGAAAAAATGAGGATGCTCTCAAATAATGATAAGGAAATATCTCCAGTATATACAGAGTAAAAACAGTAAGATGTATAGTATGCTATTTTAAAATGTATAATAGGGAGAGAAATACAAATAAAAATTAAGATATCTATATAATTGGTTTGCTTCAAGAAACACAGAAAGGACCCCCATGAGTTCAGTGGAGCAGATGCCTGCTCTTAATCAGGAAGAGGAATGGAAGAGAGAGTAGATGGAGCCACAGGTAGAAGTGAGGTTTCTCAATATATGGCTTTTAAAAGAATATTTTTATTTTGAACCATGTAAATATATTACCTTTCCAAGAAAATAAAATTTAAGTTTGAAAACTATACCAACTGGAGAAGAAGGGTCAGGGGAGGGATAGTTGGCAGATGGTTTCCATGTTCCCTGCAATTCTGATGGACAGTTTGGGGGAGGAGCTGAGAGATGCCCACACAAGCCTGTCTCCAAAGGCAGAGGGAAGGGAGGTGCCTTGGGTCCAAGGGCTGGAGAGGGGGAGCTGTGGCCCCCAAGCTTACCTGCTATGACCAGGACTCCCCCAGTCCTTTAGCACACACAGTTGATGGAGAAGCCCCATGGTGCCCAAGCCTCAGGCCCTACCCTTGCTCCCTGCCTGGCCTGGGCTCTCTGTCTCCCGAGGCAGTGGCCAGAGGCTCCCTCCTCAGCCGGCCAGCCAGAGCCTCCTCCAGGCAGCGTGACTCCAGCTGACGCCCCCACTCCCCAAGACTGTGGCTTGAGCCGCATCCAGATCAGAGCCCGGGGCACAGATGTTCCCATTCTCTGGCTCTGGAGCAGCTTCTTGGAATAATCATGGAGCTAGCCTTCCCTAATTTACCTTTGAGTGGAGAGAAGAGGATTTCTTCTCTCCGGGGCATCAGGTACCTGGTTATCTGCCCTGGGAACCAGTGCAGGATGCCAATCCTGGTCCTTGTCTGTGCGTTTGTCTTCTGTCTCAAGGTGGGTGTAGGGAGGCAGATGAGCTGAGGAGAAGGCAGTGTCTAAGGTCTCCACGCTCTCTCTGGCATTTTCTGGCTGGCTGGTCAACAGGAAGTGGTCTGGCTGAGATGAGGGCACTGCTGCAGGACCTCTGCTTGGGGCATTGCAGTTAGACCAGGACACACAGGAGCCCGGAGATTATTCCTGGACCCAAGAGAAGAGGGAAGGGGCTCAGCCTTTCCTGAGGTTCTAGTACCTGCTGAGTTTTTCAGGAAGCCAGACTTGAACTCCAGGCTCTGACGAGGAGCAACTGTGTAACCTTGAGCAAAAGATATAATGTAGTTTTGGGGCCTCAGTTCAACATCTATAAAATGGGGATGACAATAAATATATCTCTGAAGATGAAATAGAAATAAGTCACCTAGTCAGAGTGCTGTTGCTGCAGAAATGGCTACTCCATTCCTCCTGGGTCTAAGGTACAATGCCAAATCCAGGGAGAGTTTAAGATCTTGAACCAAGTACCTAGGCTCAAACCCCAGCTCTGCCACTTCCTATCTGTGTGATCTTGGCCAGTTGACCTTTCTGTGCCTGTGAAAATGGGGACACAGAGCACATAGTTCAGGGGCTGCTGGGAGGAACAAATGCATCCACAGCAGAGCTCAACCTGCAGTGAGCACAACACGTGTGACCTCTTGTAACTGTTGTGTCCACAGCAGCCCCGCTGCAGCGCAAGTCCTCAGGGCCCTTTGTCAGCTGACAGAACCTGTGAGCTGTAATCTGAGGTCTCTTTTGGAGCCAGGCTGGGCTGGTGAGATTCTTTTCTGAATCTGCTTCTCACCAGGGGTTGGGAGTTGATGATGGGAGCTCTGTTCAAGCCTACCTCCTCACCCCCAGTCCAACCAGCATCTGTTTCCATAAATCCCTCCAGTGCTTTGTCTGGAAGAAGAGTGAGCTTCCTCAGGCAACAAAGTTCTCAGAAACCATCCATCTGGGCAGCTCACAGAGTGGGGCTCCCTCTGGGCATCCTCCCCTCCCTACATTGACCCTGACAAACCTTAGGACAGATGACACCCTCTCAGCACTACAGCCAAGGGAAGGCACTCCCCTTGTCCCAGCTGCAGCCCGCCTGCCCCTCGGGCTCCCAGCTGCCCACTGATACCAGCAGTACGCCACCCCTCAGGCCACCAGGTGACTGCAGTGGTCCATGTCCCTGCCGAGCCAGGGGCAGCTGCCCATCAACCCAGACCACTGCCCCCAGTAACTCTCTCATTGCTAATCTGGGGCCACTCCTTATGCTAATCTCTAAGAAGAAAGAGCTTGTGCTTCTTTCTGGTGTTTCAGGCGGAAGGAGGGATTCCAGAATATTCTGTTCCTGGACACTGCAGAGGCTGGCAGAGACCCAGATCCCTCCATCATCTCAACCTCTGCCCCCCACCACAGGACCCTGGCACGCCTGCTTTCTCCTCTTCCCACTCCACAAACTGGTTTTAAGCTTTGTTCTTGGTGTCAAGAAGTTGTTCCTTATAGGCATGTAAGGAAACAGGGTTCTGTGTCATCAAGCAAATAGGGGGACAGAGTCCCCAGTCCGTTTGTAGGAAGCTGTTATTTTTTTGTTGAAACAGGCCTGATATGTTATGTGTATAGTATTATGACCTATTATAAAATAGAATGCAAAACTCTACATTCAGCTTCAAGTAAACTCTGAGGCTTCAAACATAAACACTACAATATAGATGCACCAGGTAGAGCATTTGCCTCTTTCACGCATGACTATATTCCCAGCACTGAACTGGGCTGACACAGCAGTATTTGTTGAATGAATATGACTTTATACTATAGGTTTATGAATATTACCTTACAGCCTCACGATCCAGGTTGAACCTCCTGACCAGGTTACATTCTGTTCTTTCTAACTTTAGTGGAAATGACCTTTTCTGGTCATCCTTGGTTTTCTCATCTCCTGTGTCCTGACCTCCTCTCCCCATTTTCCTTCTTCTGATCCATCAGGACCTGAGACTCCTTCCTTCTCTGCCCACCACCCCCCCGCCCCTGCCAAGGTGCTGACTCCACAGCACACAGCCCTCTGTGCAGCTGTTCACACCCTGGGCCTCCGGAGGGGCCTTGTTGCCAAAGCAAGTCTGTCCCTCTGGTACATGTGTGATGGGTTTGGGGATGGGGGTGGGTAGCTAAGCATTGGGTCCTCTTTCTTTTTGTACAGTGTGTTTCCCATTTAAGTTAAAAAAAAAAAAACCAAAAGTCTCTGGAGGTCAGTAATTTCCAGTGGGTGGGAGTCTTGAAGCAGAGTCCCTGGGTCCCTAGGCCCCAGCTGGTGGTTGGCCCCGTCTGACATTGGCTCCAGAATTCTTCCAAGCTTACTGAAAACCCACTGCCTACAGAAGCCATCTTAAAGGAAGCCAAGGCTGAATGCCTCCCCATCCCAACTACTCTCTGGGGAATCGAAGCAGGAGCAGGTGAAGAAATCAGAAAGTACCTAGGTCTTAAAGGGGCCCTGCCAGCCCTTGGATGCTGCTGCTGCTGCTGCTGCTGCTAAAGCATTTCAGTCGTGTCTGACTCTGCGACCCCAAAGATGGCAGTCCACCAGGCTGCCCCGTCCCTGGGATTCTACAGACAAGAACACTGGAGTGGGTTGCCATTTCCTTCTCCAATGCATGAAAGTGAAAAGTGAAAGGGAAGTCGCTCTTTGGATGCCTCTCTTTAAAGGTGTGTGCTTTGTGCGTACTGACTGTATGGTTGTGTGTGTGTGTCAGTGGGCATGCATACATTAAGACCAGCAGCCCTTTAAATAACTGGCAAAGTCATCTCAAGCCTTTCCCCTCTTGTCCGTAGCCACAGAGCCTCAGAGCCCAGCATCCTAGAGTCACCAGGGCCAGAGGAGCCAGGCAAGCAGAGCTCTGCGGGAGGGGAGGGGAAGGCCTCCTCTGCTGCCCCTCACTCCTGTACTGGGATGAAGTGTGTGATCTTCACCCAGAGGCAGGTTGGATGGAGGGGAAGGGCTCCCAAGAGGTGGTCCTCGAGGCAGGGAAATCTTAAGAAGCAATAAAATAAAATTCGTATTTTAAGACAAGAAAAATTTATTTGGCCAAATACATCTAAAGCTGGGTTAAAAAGTTAAACAGATTTCTTTTTTGCAGGACTTCTTAGGACTAAAAGAGATCTATAGCAGTAAGTGATTCCCAGACTTATGTGATCAGGGAACTGTTTTTTGCCATGGAACATCATGGACCAGTATTCCATGCGATACTTGGGAACCATCAGTCACATCCCCCTCCCCCTAGACTGGTTCAACAGCTTGACTGGAAAGGCTCTAACAACATCACCTCCCACAGTGGGACATCTTATTTTGCAGCAGCTTTCATTCCTTAGGGGGTGCAAAGTCCACTTGCCCTGCTCTCTGGACTTGCACAGAGAATTTCAATCTCTGCTCAGCTGGAGAGTTCTCCGAAAAGTCCTCAAGAGTCCTTGGCTCTCCTCTGCTCACCTGCTCTAGACAGAATGTCTTTGCATTGATTCAGGTGCTCGTTCAGGGCAGGAATTGGGTTTTGCTGTGGGATCTGCAGTGCCTGGCACACAGTGAACACACAGTAAGTAGTTGTTTAGAAGAGAAAGGCATAGAGCCTCCCTGGGTGGCTCACACAACCACAACAGTGCCTCCGTCTCCAGAACTTCCACATTCCTGGTTGCTTCGTTGTCAAGCCATGGCCTTCCCTAGGGTTTATTATTAGCAAAGGAGACAGGGCCTCTGATGGCAGGAAGCTGGCTGGGGCTCAGGGTGCTGGCCCTTCAGCCCTGGGGGCCTCTCAGCAAATAGTCCCTTGAAAACAGGGCAGCGGTCCCTGAGGAGGGGCGGACTGGGAGGGGCCTCACTCCCCCACACACTGGACCCTGGAGGAGGCCCTGTGTGAGCGGGACTGCAGCCCTGGCTGGTGGGACTGTCTTGGGCAGGTGACCTGAGCAATTCCATGGTCTCCATGTCCCTGCCACTCTGGCCACGTGTCCCTGTCAGAGCCCTGAAACCTCTTGAGGCCCTGTTCTCCTGTCTCAGTTCCAGTCCAGGCCCCTCCTCCATGGGAAGGTTGGCTCCATGCCTGCATCCCTTCTGGGTCAGAAGACCCCTACTGGGCTGCCTCAGGGCCACTGGGACTCTGGAATCCTCCTACTGCTCCCCTGCCCCTCCGCCATCATCTCCACTCTGCCCCCTCCAACCCCAGTCCCAGGAACATTCTCAGGACTGTCTCCTCCCAGGGGTCCTGCAGGGGCCTCCTCTTTCAGCTCCTGCCCGGAAAGGGGGTGATCATTCGTCCATCCCCACCCCCTCCCTGGATACCCTGAAAGGCCCCCATCAGCATCAGACACAGCATCCTTGTTCATTTCCAATCCGTTCTTCCAGCTTGGAAGCTGCTAACCAGTCTCCCAGGCCAGGAAAATCCTCACTCAGGTAGGACTACTTTCTAAATTTTTGTGGCCTCTTACATGGATGGCAGCTTTGAAGCTAAAAAAAATCAAACATGATATCAACTTATTCTGTGGTTCCTCATGACGCCACCCCAGAGTCATGCTGGGTGAGGGTCTCCTTTCCCCAGCGGGGAAGAGTCACATGTGAAGGCAAAATTGGGGGGTGGAATTTAGAACACTTCCTACTTCCCATGTCATCTTGTCCTCACGGCGTTGCTCTGACCCCATGGCTCCTCGTTGTTCACCCCTGAAACTGCCCTCCTCCGGGTGGGGCTGTGTCCCTCAGATGGCAGCTCCTTCTAGTGATGCTGCAGGGAGGAGAGCCCGGGACACGTGTGTCTTCAGCTTGCTATGGAAGGAGGCCGAGGACTGTGAGGTGGATCCTGGGCCTCCTACCCATGGACCCTGCCGACATGTGGGCTGTAGAGCAAAGTGCTCAAACCCACAGCTTTAGGTGTGTTTTCTGAGTTCCCTCTTCCTGGTCATGCATGCCACCTTAGGTGAAGGCATTTGATTCCCTGAGCCTTAGTTTTCTCATCTATAAAATGGGGTTAGCAGTATAATCCACAGTCTCTTTTCTGAAACCCTTGGGTCAGATATCCTCCAGAATTCAGAATTTTTCAGTTTCAGACAAGTGACATGGTACATCCATTCTATATGACATAACATCCCACTGGGGTCTAGAAGTCCCTTGTAATCAAATACATTAGTGTTTCTACAACTGCAATTTTGAGCACTCATAATACATAAAATAAATGAAGATCATGAATTATCCCAAATCTGTTCAGGTCAAATTTGCTACCAAATGAATTTTTAAAAATTCTTGTTCAGTTTTCAGAGGCTTGAAGGTTTGGGGTTGCAGATAAGGACCATCCTATGTTGCGTCTCTATAGATAATTGGATGCAGCACAAAGAGATGAAAAAAAATGTTCATGGTTGAGGCCTGACCCAACCCAACTGTGAGGTTTGGGATAAGACAAGTCTCCTGACAAGGCCAAGGGTGATGGGTGGAGAGAACCATTTGGAGTGGCTATTCTGTTACCCAAGTGTGTGAGCCTTCCAACTCTACAGATCCTGAGCCTCAGCCCTCATGGGGCCCTGAGCCTTTTCCAGGCGTCTGACTCAATCCACCTCCGGAACTGGATCTTTCTCTGGTGGGTCCTCAGGGAAGACCACTGCTGTACTGGTGACCGTGACCTGCTGGACCATCACAACACCATGTCCACCCAGTCGACATCCCCAAGTGGTGACGCCAAGTTCAATGTGTGCCGTTTCCTCCGCCTGCCGCAGCTCTGCTCCACCTGCGTGGCCTTCTCGCTTGTGGCCGACATGGGCACTCTGAGAGGGGCCATAGGAAACTGGTCCATGTCCTTCTGGTGTGTCTGTTTCGCCATGACCTTCATCATTGCCTTAGTTGAGTGTTCCAGGCACCCATCCAGCTTTCCTTTCTTCTGGTACAACATCTCTGTCACTTATGCCTGCTACGCTGCCCTCATCTGCCTCTCGGCCTCCATCATCTACTCCATCACCTATGTCCACTTCATGCCTTATGGTCCTAACTGGGACCGGGCCATTGCCGCCACTGCTTTCTCCTGCATCGCGTCTATGCTATATGTCATAGAAGTGGCCGGGATGAGGGCTTGGTATGAGCTGAAGGAGATCTTCTTCTATGTGCACACCATGAGAGCCCTGCTGAAGGTGCTGGAGACCTTCGTGGCCGGTGTCATCTTCGCCTTCCTCAGCAACACCTCCCTGTACCTGCACCAGCCGGCCCTGGAGTGGTGTGTGGCCGTGTACTCCATCTGCTTCATCCCGGCAGCTGTGGTCCTCCTGCTGGACCTGGCTGAATGGAAATACATGCTGCCTGGGCCCTTCTCCATTTTCCAGCTAGTGCTCAGCCTGCTCTCCGTCCTCCTCTATATCAGTGCTCTGGTCCTCTGGCCACTCTACCAGTTCAGCGAGGAGCTCGGCGGGCAGCCCCAGAGGCCCAGTGATGGGGACTGCAGGGACGAGCTCACCTACGACATGTGCGCCTGGGACCAGCGCCTGGCTGTGGCCGTCCTGACAGCCGTCAACCTGCTGGTTTACGTGGCCGACCTGGGGTACTGGGCCCGCCAGGTGTCTGTAGGGACTGAGGACCAGCCCAGGGACTCCTGATCCTCTGCTCACAGGAGGTATCCTCACCGAAATCTGACATCCTCTGATGCCCTCTTCCTGGCCCCCTCTCTCCCTCCTCACATCCTTCCCCACGCATCTCGCTCTCTTTTCTGTTCCCTTCCCTCCTGCTGCTCTGTCTCCTTCCTGGTTTCCTTGGTTGTTCAATTTCTGTTTTGTCTCTTTCTCTTGCTTCTCTCATTTTGCCTTCATTTTCTGCTTTTTGGCCCTTTTCTGATCATCCTTAGTTTTCTTGTCTCCTGTGTCCTGATCACCCCTCCCCATTTTCCTTCTTCTGATCTATCAGGACCTGAGACTCCTTCCTTCTCTGCCCACAGCCTCCTCCCCCCTCCTAAGGTGCTGACTCCACAGCACACAGCCCTCTGTGCAGCTGTTCACGCCTTGGGCCTCCAGAGGGGCCTTGTAGCCAAAGCAAGTCTGTCCCTCTGGTATATGCATGATGGGTTTGGGGATGGGGGTGGGTAGCTAGGCATTGGGTCCTCTTTCTTTGTGTACAGTATGTCTCTCATTTAAGTTTAAAAAAAAGTCTCTGGAGGTCAGTAATTTCCAGTGGGTGGGAGTCTTGAAGCAGAGTCCCTGGGTCCCTAGGCCCCAGCTGGTGGTTGGCCCTATCTGACATTGGCCCTAGAATTTTTCCAAGCTTACTGAAAACCCACTGCCTACAGAAGCCATCTTAAAGGAAGCAAAGGCTGAATGCCTCCCCATCCCAACTACTCTCTGGGGAATCAAAGCAGGAGCTGCCGAAGAACCCCAGGGTCTTGAAGACAGCTGTCTGCAGTGTTGGTGAGAGGCAGCGATGTGGCCCTCTGCCTCAGTGATCAAAACTGCAGGTCCTGCCTCTGCAGGGAGAAGAGCATGGCCCTGCCAGCCTTAAAGGTGATATTAGCCTGCCTGGGATCATTTGTTTTCTTTTTCTGGTCAGGAGGACAAAATTGACTGAATGGACCTGTTCTTAAAGGTGAAATTTCTTTTCTATTTTTCTGGGGAAGGTGGGTTGACTGAGTGGGGATTTCGGCTGCTGTAGTCAAGTGAATTGCAGTACTTGAGTGTGTGTGCGCACACACATCAGTGGCTTTTTGCCACTGCGTTCTGCTTTTCTGAGACTCAGGCATAAAGTGACCTATATAAATGTAGACAAAAATATGCATGGTTTCTTTTAATTACCTGGAGTTTCCAATCCCCATCAGCCCCTGCTGTCAACCATAGAAATCTTGTCCTTTCTTCCACATCCACAATGTTCTTTTTTATTTTTTTTTTTCTAATTTTAAAAACCTCAAAGATAAAATAAACAAAATGAAAACGAAACCAACAAAATCCACAGGTCCTAATTGCCCAAACTTGACTAGAAATCAGAAAGAGCCTAGGTCTTAAAGGGGCTCTGCCAGCCCTTGGATGCTGCTGTTGCTAAGTCGCTTCAGTCGTGTCCAACTCTGTGTGACCCCATAGACGGCAGCCCACCAGGCTCCCCCATCCCTGGGATTCTCCAGGCAAGAACACTGGAGTGGGTTGCCATTTCTTCTCCAATGCATGAAAGTGAAAAGTGAAAGGGAAGTTGCTCTTTGGATGCCTCTCTTTAAAGGCGTGTGCTTTGTGCATACTGACTGTGTGTGGTTGTGTGTGTGTCAGTGGGCATGCATACATTAAGACCAGCAGCCCTTTAAATAACTGGCAAAGTCATCTCAAGCCTTCTTCCTCTCTTATTCTCAGCCACAAAGCCTCAGAGCCCAGCATCCTAGAGTCACCAGGGCCAGAGGAGCCAGGCAAGCAGAGCTCTGCGGGAGGGGAGGGGAAGGACCTCTGCTGCCCCTCACTCCTATACTGGGATGAAGTGTGTGATCTTCACCCAGAGGCGGGTTGGATGGAGGGGAAGGGCTCCCAGGAGGTGGTCCCTGTGGCAGGAAAAATCTTAAGAAGCAATAAAATAAAATTTGTATTTTAAGACAAGAAAATTTATTTGGCCAAATACACCTAAAGCTGGGTTAAAAAGTTAAACAGATTTCTTTCTTGCAGGACTTCTTAGGACTAAAAGAGATCTATAGCAGTAAGTGATTCCCAGACTTATGTGATCAGGGAACTGTTTTTTTCGATGGAACATCCTGGACTAGTATTCCATGGGATACTCTTTGGGAACCATCAGTCACATCCCCCTCCCCCTAGACTGGTTCAACAGCTTGACTGGAAAGGCTCTAACAACATCACCTCCCACAGTGGGACATCTTATTTTGCAGCAGCTTTCATTCCTTAGGGGGTGCAAAGTCCACTTGCCCTGCTCTCTGGACTTGCACAGAGAATTTCAATCTCTGCTCAGCTGGAGAGTTCTCCGAAAAGTCCTCAAGAGTCCTTGGCTCTCCTCTGCTCACCTGCTCTAGACAGAATGTCTTTGCATTGATTCAGGTGCTCGTTCAGGGCAGGAATTGGGTTTTGCTGTGGGATCTGCAGTGCCTGGCACACAGTGAACACACAGTAAGTAGTTGTTTAGAAGAGAAAGGCATAGAGCCTCCCTGGGTGGCTCACACAACCACAACAGTGCCTCCGTCTCCAGAACTTCCACATTTCTGGCTGCTTCGTTGTCAAGCCATGGCCTTCCCTAGGGTTTATTATTAGCAAAGGAGACAAGGTCCCTGATGGCAGGAAGCTGGCTGGGGCTCAGGGTGCTGGCCCTTCAGCCCTGGGGGCCTCTCAGCAAATAGTCCCTTGGGAACAGGGCAGCTGTCCCTGAGAAGGGGGCAGGCTGGGAGGGGCCTCACTCCCCCACACACTGGACCCTGGAGGAGCCCCTGTGTGAGCAGGACTGCAGCCCTGGCTGGCGGGACTGTCTTGGGTGGTGACCTGGGCAATTCCGTGGTCTCCAGGGTCCCTGCCACTCTGGCCACGTGTCCCTGTCATAGCCCTGAAACCCTTTCACGCCCCTGTTCTCCTGTCTCAGTTCCAGTCCAGGCCCCTCCTCCATGGGAAGGTTGGCTCCATGCCTGCCTCCCTTCTGGGTCAGAAGACCCCTACTGGGCTGCCTCAGGGCCACTGGGACTCTGGGATCCCGCCCTACCCCCGTCATCCCCACTCTGCCCCCCTGACCCCCACCCCTCTCCCAGGAGCATCCTCAGGGTTGTCTCCTCCTAGGGGTCCAGCAGGGGCCTCCTCTTCCAGCCCCTGCCCTTAAAAAGGGCCCAGTCATCTGTCCATCCCCATCCCCTCCCTGGATACCCTGAAAGCCTCCACCTCAGCCTCAGACACAGCATCCTTGTTCATTTCCAATCCCTTTTCCCAGCTTGGAAGCTGCTAACCAGTCTCCCAGGCCAGGAAAATCCTCACTCAGGTAGGACTACTTTCTAGATGTTTTTGGACTCTTATCTGGATGGCAGCTTTGAAGCTAAAAAATCAAACATGATGTCAATTTATTCTGTGGTTCCTCATGATGCCACCCCAGAGTCATCTGGGTTGGAGTCTCCCTGCCCCAGTGGGGAAGAGTCACATGTGAAGGCAAAATTGAGGGGCGGAATTTAGAACCCTTCCTACTTCCCATGTCATCTTGTCCCCACGGCCTTGCTCTCAAGCCATGGCTCCTCCCTGTTCACCCCTGAAGCTTCTCTCCTCAGAATGGGACTGTGCCCCTCAGATGGCAGGTCCTTCTAGTGATGCTGCAGGGAGGAGAGCCCGGGACACGTGTGTCTTCAGCTTGCTATGGGAGGAGGCCAAGGGCCTTGAAGGTGGGTCCTGGGTCTCAGAGCCCCGAGCTTTGGTCCTGGCCTCCTCCCCATGGACCCTGCCGACATGTGGGCTGTAGAGCAAAGTGTTCAAACCCACAGCTTTAGTTGTGTTTTCTGAGTTCCCTCTTCCTGGTCATGCATGCCACCTAAGGTGAAGGCATGTGATTTCTTTAGCCTTAGTTTTCTCATCTATATAATGGGGTTAGCAGTATAATCCACAGTCTCTTTTCTGAAACCCTTGGGTCAGATATCCTCCAGAATTCAGAATTTTTCAGTTTCAGACAAGTGACCTGGTGCATCTATTCTATATGACATAACATCCCACTGGGGTCTAGAAGTCCCTTGTAATCAAATACATTAGTGTTTCTACAACTGCACTTTTGAGCACTCATAATACATAAAATAAATGAAAATCATAAATTATCCCAGATATGTTCCGGTCAAATTTGCTACCAAATGAATTTTTTTAAACATTCTTGTTCAGTTTTCAGAGGCTTGAAGGTTTGGGGTTGCAGATAAGGACCATCCTACTTTGCGTCTCTATAGATAATGGCATGCAGCACAAAGAGATATAAAAAGTGTTCATGGTTGAGGCCTGACCCAGCCCAGCTGTGAGGTTTGGGATAAGACAAGTCTGTGACAAGGCCACGGGTGATGGGTGGGGAGAACCATTCTGGAGTGGCTGTGCTGTTACCTGAGTGTCTGAGCCATTGGTTCCAACTCCACAGATCCTGAGCCTCAGCCGTCACAGGGCCCTGAACCTTTTCCAGGCGTCTGACTTAATCCACCTCCGAAACTGGATCTTTCTTTGGTGGGTCCTCAGGGAAGACCACTGCTGTACTGGTGACCGTGACCTGCCTTACAGTCATGACACCATGTCCACCTGGCGGACATCCCCAAGCAGTGAAGGTATCCTCTGGGTGTCCTGGCTCCTCCGCCTGCCGCAGCTCTGCTCCACCTGCGTGGCCTTCTCGCTTGTGGCCGACATGGGCACTCTGAGAGGGGCCATAGGAAACTGGTCCATGTCCTTCTGGTGTGTCTGTTTCGCCATGACCTTCATCATTACCATAGTTGAGTGTTGCAGGCACCCGTCCAGCTTTCCTCTCTTCTGGTACAACATCTCTGTCACCTACACCTGCTACGCTGCCCTCATCTGCCTCTCGGCCTCCATCATCTACTCCATCACCTATGTCCAGTTCGTGCATTATGGTCCTTACAGGGACCGGGCCATTACCGCCGCTGCTTTCTCCTGCATCGCATCTGTGCTGTATGTCATAGAAGTGGCCGGGATATGGGACTGTTATGAGCTCAAGGAGATCTTCTTCTATGTGCACACCACGCGATCCCTGTTGAAGGTGCTGGAGACCTTCGTAGCTGGTGTCATCTTTGCCTTCCTCAGCAACACCTCCCTGTACCTGCACCAGCCGGCCCTGGAGTGGTGTGTGGCCGTGTACTCCATCTGCTTCATCCTGGCAGCTGTGGTCCTCCTGCTGGGCCTGGCTGAATGGGAATACATGCTGCCGGTCCCCTTCCCCATTTTCCAGCTTGTGCTCAGCCTGCTGTCTGTCCTCTTCTACATCAGTGCTCTGGTCCTCTGGCCACTCTACCAGTTCAGCGAGGAGCTCGGCGGGCAGCCCCAGAGGCCCAGTGATGGGGACTGCAGGGACGAGCTCACCTACGACATGTGCGCCTGGGACCAGCGCCTGGCTGTGGCCGTCCTGACAGCCGCCAACCTGCTGGTTTACGTGGCCGACCTGGGGTACTGGGCCCGCCAGGTGTCTGTAGGGACTGAGGACCAGCCCAGGGACTCCTGATCCTCTGCTCACAGGAGGTATCCTCACCGAAATCTGACATCCTCTGATGCCCTCTTCCTGGCCCCCTCTCTCCCTCCTCACATCCTTCCCCACGCATCTCGCTCTCTTTTCTGTTCCCTTCCCTCCTGCTGCTCTGTCTCCTTCCTGGTTTCCTTGGTTGTTCAATTTCTGTTTTGTCTCTTTCTCTTGCTTCTCTCATTTTGCCTTCATTTTCTGCTTTTTGGCCCTTTTCTGATCATCCTTAGTTTTCTTGTCTCCTGTGTCCTGACCACCTCTCCCCATTTTCCTTCTTCTGATCCATCAGGATCTCAAACTCCTTCCTTCTCTGCCCACCACCTCCTAAGATGCTGACTCCACAGCACACAGCCCTCTGTGCAGCTGTTCACACGCTGGGCCTCCGGAGGGGCCTCATTGCCAAAGGGTGTCTGTCCCCCTGGCAGTGCCTTACTGGTGTGGCTGGGAGAGTTTACGGGATGTGGGCAGGTAGGAAGGGATTGGGCTTTTTTTCTCCCAGTGGAGCAACTGTATAGTGCACCTCCCCTGTAAGTTAAAAAAAACCTCTGAAGGTCAATAATCTCTAGTGGGTGAGATTCTTGCATGAGATACTCTGGGTTCCTGGGCCCCACTTGGTGCTCAGTCCTCCAAGAGATTGGCTCCAGAATTTTTGCAGGCTCACTAAACATCCGTCGCTTAGAGGGCATCTTAGAGGAAGTCAGGGGTAAATGTCTTCCATCCCAACTACTCTCTGGGGAAAAAAAAAAAAAAGCTGGTGAAGAACCCCAGGGTCTTGAAGACACCTGTCTGCAGTGTTTGTGAGGGGCAGCGATGTGGTCCCCCTGACTCAGTGATCAAAACAGCAGATTCTGCCTCTGCAGGGCGAAGAGCATGGACACTGCCAACCTGTCTGAGTGTTTTGTTTTGTTTTTCCTTTTCTTCCTTCTGTTCTGTGGGCCAAAAATTACTGAGTGACTGTGTTTTTTAAGAGAAAGTGTCAAATTTTCTTGGGCGGGTGGTTTATAGGGGGTGGGGGTTGCTGCTTCCATTGTGAAAGGAACTGTATTGTTGGGTGTGAGGGGACACATACGTGTGTTTTTCTGTGTTGGTTGCTTTTTGATGTTGCTTCCTGCTTCTCTGGGACTCAGGCATAATTTGCACTATATAAATGTGCACAATTTAAAAAGATTTTCTGGAGCCTCTTGTTCCTATCAGCACTGCTGTCAATCATGCTGCTGCTAAGTCACTTTAGTCGTGTCCAACTCTGTGCGACCCCAAAGATGGCAGCCCACCAGGCTCCCCCGTCCCTGGGATTCTCCAGGCAAGAACACTGGAGTGGGTTGCCATTTCCTTCTCCAATGTATGAAAGTGAAAAGTGAAAGTGAAGTCTCTCAGTCGTGTCCGACTCTTTGCGACCCCATGGACTGCAGCCTACCAGGCTCCTCTGTCCATGGGATTTTCCAGGCAAGAGTACTGGAGTGGGGTGCCATTGCCTTCTCCGCTGTCAATCATAGAGAATGGCTTTTTCTATTCTCCCACTTTCATAATAACTTTTTCAACCTCAATATAAACATGAAAGAAAAGAAAGAAAGCAAAACAAAACAAAATCCACATACTGTACTTGCTGCAAATTTGCCTAGAGCTCAGAGGAGTCCCAATCAATTCCCACCCTCACCCAAACAGAGGTCTCTGGGAGCCCCTCCCACTGACTCCCCACCCAGGCCTGGACTAGAGCCTGGGGGTGTGGCCCAGCCTGTGACACTAGATGTTGGACCCCACCCCAGTGCCCAGGATCCTGTCCCCTAGCTCTTAAAGGGGCCGTGACAGCATCTGGATGCCTCGCTATAAAGGTGTGTGCTTGTGTGCATGCTCAGTGCACTGTGTGTACATGTGTGTGTGCCCCTGTGCTTCCCTGCATTGAGATCAGCAGGCCTTTACAGTCACTGGTGGCTGTGAAGGTCCCACAAGTCTCCTGTCGTCAATTACAAAGCCTCAGAGCCCAGTATCCTAGGGTCACCAGGACCAGAGAGGCTGGCAAGCAGAGCTGTGGGGGAGGGGAGGGGAAAGACCCCCCCCTCTGCTGCCCCTCACTCCTGTCCTGGGATGAAGCATGTGATCTTCACCCATTGGTAGTGGGGTGGAGGGGGAGGGCTCCCAGAAGGTCATCCTAATGCAGGCAGATCTTAAGAGGGAATGAAATAAAATTTTTATTTTAAGGCAAGAGAAGAAAAACTTGCAAATAAGATGTTTCTCTGCCCATTTGGGCCTCTTCTTTCCTTGCTAGTGTGCATTGTGCATGAATCTGACCTCTTTAAGAGCAGAAATATCTGCTCCAGCATAGAGATCAATTTTTCTAGCCCAAGCCATGGAACTTCTTAGAAGATAACACTGCTTACTTACTTACGACCTTATTGAGGTCACTAGATGTATTACTTGTGTTCTGCTCATTTTACAAGATTCTTGTTTCTTGAGTCAATGATGAAAAAAATAAGATAACTAGGCTACTTGAAGCCGCTTGCAATGCAGGAGACCCTGGTTCGATTCCTATGGCGGGAAGATCCCGTGGAGAAGGGATAGGCTATCCACACCAGTACTCTTGGAGCAGATTTATGCAGATCGCACATACGGCAACTAGGACCCAGCCTAGCCACATACATAAATAAAAATATATGCTTTTGAAAAAGAGAAACAAGTGATTAGCCACTGGAGTCACTGATCTACAATCCACCCTGGAAGGAATTCAGAGTGAAAATCAGGATAAAGTACTTTGTGATCTGGGACAAGTGTGAGAACCAGACCTCAGAGAGTTAGATATTTTCAGGAGAATTTTTATATGAGCCCAGTTTCTTGCATCTTCCAATATTCGGAAAAGCACTAAAACCATTACCCAAGATATCTGGTCCTCATGAAGAGCGGTAACCTATACCAAGCTGTGTGTCCCCAAATCACATACATCCTGCCCTCCTTACTTACCAGGACAGGTCTCAGAGGTTCCTGAGAGACTCTCTCCCCAGAAATACTCATCTGGTTGGCTCCAATAAAACTTTATTTCTTTCTTAAGTTGACTATTGATTAATTTTTCATTGACAAACACATTGATACACCCAAGTTTTTGCACAGGAGTATCATATTCTTATATTTCCTGAATCAAATGGAACACAGCCCTGGGATCTCACTTCCCAGAATGGAAATGCCTCTGTGCTTTAATAAAAGAATCGCCCAGGGTGGGCCCACCTGAGGGGCTCACTGTCCAAGCCTCATGGTTCATGAAGGCGGCTGTTCCATCCCCCCTGCTGGGGGGTTAAGTGTCATTTGTCACAGCTCCAAGGCTGGTCCAGTCCCTCACTGTGGATCTCAAAAGAGAGTGTAAAGGTCCTCTGCTTAGTCCAACCCTCTCGTCATAGAGGAGGAGCAGCTGGACCCCAGGTAGGGGCAGGGCTTGTCCAGAGTCAGCCTGCGTGTGGCAGAGTCAGAGTCAGGACCAGGTGTCCTGTCCCCAGGCAGGCTGTCTGTCCACAGCCCCACGCTGCCTGTGACAAATGTGGCAGCAGCATCCTCCAGGCTGGGATTCTGCCCCGTCCACCCTCGTTCTGCATAAACCTGCTCCGTCCCCCTGAGGAGGGCACTCACTGCTGCTGAGTCAGTTTCCTCATCTGCTAGATGGGGGAGGGGTGCCAGAGACCCCTGGTCCTTCCCAACGCCGCCTTTCCCTGATCTTTTCTGCTGGGAGTACAAAGGGACTGATCTGAAATAGTAGAAGAGGAAATGGAAACCCAGACTGAGAAAGAGGTAGATTGGGGTCCACAGTCACATGTGGTCCTGCCTCCAGTCAAGTGGCCCCAGAGCCCTGGTCTGGTCTCCCTGGAGATGAACCATGAGTTGCATGGAGAGCAGAGCCCAAGAGATCTGGTTTCTGGTTTCAGTTCTGCCACAGGATAACTCATGAGCATGGATGAGTCTCATCACTGATCTGAGCTCCAGTTTCCTGTTTATAAAATAGGCAAATTAGGCTAAAATGATGGCTTTTAAGCTATGTCCTCTGGAGACCTTGGTTTCTAGTGAGATGGTGGGGTTGCAAGTAGGGTGTTGGCCCACCCCGCATTTTCTCGAACCAGAGCAATCTGGCTTGAATCAAACTCCCACTCAAGATCTCATTTGAAAATAAGATTGGAAAGATTGGAAGTGATTCATATGCTCATCTTTAGGATGGTGGTTAATAAACTATTGTGTAGACAGAAGAAGGAATACTAAACAGTATGAAAAAATGAGGATGCTCTCAAATAATGATAAGGAAATATCTCCAGTATATACAGAGTAAACACAGTAAGATGTATAGTATGCTATTTTAAAATGTATAATAGGGAGAGAAATACAAATAAAAATAAAGATATCTATATAATTGGTTTGCTTCAAGAAACACAGAAAGGACCCCCATGAGTTCAGTGGAGCAGATGCCTGCTCTTAATCAGGAAGAGGAATGGAAGAGAGAGTAGATGGAGCCACAGGTAGAAGTGAGGTTTCTCAATATATGGCTTTTAAAAGAATATTTTTATTTTGAACCATGTAAATATATTACCTTTTCAAGAAAATAAAATTTAAGTTTGAAAACTATACCAACTGGAGAAGAAGGGTCAGGGGAGGGATAGTTGGCAGATGGTTTCCATGTTCCCTGCAATTCTGATGGACAGTCTGGGGGAGGAGCTGAGAGATGCCCACACAAGCCTGTCTCCAAAGGCAGAGGGAAGGGAGGTGCCTTGAGTCCAGGGGCTGGAGAGGGGGAGCTGTGGCCCCCAAGCTTACCTGCTATGACCAGGACTCCCCCAGCCCTTTAGCACACACAGTTGATGGAGAAGCCCCATGGTGCCCAAGCCTCAGGCCCTACCCTTGCTCCCTGCCTGGCCTGGGCTCTCTGTCTCCCGAGGCAGTGGCCAGAGGCTCCCTCCTCAGCCGGCCAGCCAGAGCCTCCTCCAGGCAGCGTGACTCCAGCTGACGCCCCGACTCCCCAAGACTGTGGCTTGAGCCGCATCCAGAATGGAGCCCAGGGCACAGATGTTCCCATTCTCTGGCTCTGGAGCAGCTTCTTGGAATAATCATGGAGCTAGCCTTCCCTAATTTACCTTTGAGTGGAGAGAAGAGGATTTCTTCTCTCCTGGGCATCAGGCACCTGGTTATCTGCCCTGGGAACCAGTGCAGGATGCCAGTCCTGGCCCTTGTCTGTGTGTTTGTCTCCTGTCTCAAGGTGGGTGTAGGGAGGCAGATGAGCTGAGAAGGCAGGGTCTAAGGTCTCCACGCTCTCTCTGGCATTTTCTGGCTGGCTCGTCAACTGGAAGTGGTCTGGCTGAGATGAGGGCACTGCTGTAGGACCTCTGCTTGGGGCACTGCAGTTAGACCAGGACACACAGGAGCCCGGAGATTATTCCTGGACCCAAGAGAAGAGGGAAGGGGCTCAGCCGTTCCTGAGGTTCTAGTACCTGCTGAGTTTTGCAGGAAGCCAGACTTGAACTCCAGGCTCTGACGAGGAGCAACTGTGTAACCTTGAGCAAAAGATATAATGTAGTTTTGGGGCCTCAGTTCAACATCTATAAAATGGGGATGACAATAAATATATCTCTGAAGATGAAATAGAAATAAGTCACCTAGTCAGAGTGTTGTTGCTGCAGAAATGGCTACTCCATTCCTCTTGGGTCTAAGGTACAATGCCAAATCCAGGGAGAGTTTAAGATCTTGAACCAAGTATCTAGGCTCAAATCCCAGCTCTGCCACTTCCTATCTGTGTGATCTTGGCCAGTTGACCTTTCTGTGCCTGTGAAAATGGGGACACAGAGCACATAGTTCAGGGGCTGCTGGGAGGAACAAATGAATCCACAGCAGAGCTCGACCTGCAGTGAGCACGACACATACGACCTCTTGTAACTGTTGTGTCCACCGCAGCCCCGCTGCAGCCCAAGTCCTCAGGCCCCTTTGTCAGCTGACAGAACCTGTGAGCTGTAATCTGAGG
Source organism: Bos indicus (assembly GCF_029378745.1). Taxonomy (NCBI): domain Eukaryota; kingdom Metazoa; phylum Chordata; class Mammalia; order Artiodactyla; family Bovidae; genus Bos; species Bos indicus. The sequence continues at coordinate 20,499,138 of NC_091780.1, read as the reverse complement.
TCTCTTTTGGAGCCAGGCTGGGCTGGTGAGATTCTTTTCTGAATCTGCTTCTCACCAGGGGTTGGGAGTTGATGACAGGAGCTCCGTTCAAGCCCATCTCCTCACCCCCACTCCAACCAGCATCTGTTTCCATAAATCCCTCCAGTGCTTTGTCTGGAAGAAGAGTGAGCTTCCTCAGGCAACAAAGTTCTCAGAAACCATCCATCTGGGCAGCTCACAGAGTGGGGCTCCCTCTGGGCATCCTCCCCTCCCTACATTGACCCTGACAAACCTTAGGACAAATGACACCCTCTCAGCAATACAGCCAAGGGAAGGCACTCCCCTTGTCCCAGCTGCAGCCCGCCTGCCCTCGGGCTCCCAGCTGCCCACTGCTGCCCACAGCACGCCATCCCTCAGGCCACCAGGTGACGGCAGTGGTCCATGTCCCTGCTGAGCCAGGGCCAGCTGCCCATCAGCCCAGACCACTGCCCCCAGTAACACTCTCGCTGCTAGTCTGGGATCACTCCTTATGCTAATCCCTAAGAAGAAAGAGTTTGTGTTTCTTCCTGGTGCTTCAGGCGGAAGGAGGGATTCCAGAATATTCTGTTCCTGGACACTGCAGAGGCTGGCAGAGACCCAGATCCCTCCATCATCTCAACCTCTGCCCCCCACCACAGGACCCTGGCACCGCTGCTTTCTCCTCTTCCCGCTCCACAAGCTTGTTTTAAGCTTTGTTCTTGGTGTCAAGAAGTTGCTCCTTGTAGGCATGTAAGGAAACAGGGTTCTGTGTCATCAAGCAAATAGGGGGACAGAGTCCCCAGTCCGTTTGTAGGAGGCTGTTATTATTTTTGCTGAAACAGGCCTGATATGTTATGTGTATAATATTATGCCCTATTGTAAAATAGAATGCAAAACTCTACATTCAGCTTCAAGTAAACTATGAGGCTTCAAACATAAACACTACAATGTAGATGCACCAGGTAGAGCATTTGCCTCTTTCACTCATGACTATATTCCCAGCACTGAACTGGGCTGACACAGCAGTATTTGTTGAATGAATATGACTTTATAATATAGGCTTATGAATATTACCTTACAGCCTCACGATCCAGGTTGAACCTCCTGACCAGGTTACATTCTGTTCTTTCTGTCTTTGATGGAAATGACCTTTTCTGGTCATCCTTGGTTTTCTCGTCTCCTGTGTCCTGACCACCTCTTCCCATTTTCCTTCTTCTGATCCGTCAGGACCTGAGACTCCTTCCTTCTCTGCCCACAGCCTCCTCCCCCCTCCTAAGGTGCTGACTCCACAGCACACAGCCCTCTGTGCAGCTGTTCACACCCTGGGCCTCCGGAGGGGCCTTGTTGCCAAAGCAAGTCTGTCCCTCTGGTACATGTGTGATGGGTTTGGGGATGGGGGTGGGTAGCTAGGCATTGGATCCTCTTTCTTTGTGTACAGTGTGTCTCCCATTTAAGTTAAAAAAACCAAAAGTCTCTGGAGGTCAGTAATTTCCAGTGGGTGGGAGTCTTGAAGCAGAGTCCCTGGGTCCCTAGGCCCCAGCTTGTGGTTGTCCCCGGCTGACATTGGCTCCAGAATTTTTCCAAGCTTACTGAAAACCCACTGCCTACAGAAGCCATCTTAAAGGAAGCCAAGGCTGAATGCCTCCCCATCCCAACTACTCTCTGGGGAATCGAAGCAGGAGCAGGTGAAGAAATCAGAAAGGGCCTAGGTCTTAAAGGGGCCCTGCCAGCCCTTGGATGCTGCTGCTGCTGCTGTTGCTAAATCACTTCAGTCGTGTCCGACTCTGTGTGACCCCAAAGACGGCAGCCCACCAGGCTGCCCCGTTCCTGGGATTCTCCAGACAAGAACACTGGAGTGGGTTGCCGTTTCCTTCTCCAATGCATGAAAGTGAAAAGTGAAAGGGAAGTTGCTCTTTGGATGCCTCTCTTTAAAGGCGTGTGCTTTGTGCATACTGACTGTGTGTGGTTGTGTGTGTGTGTGTGTGTCAGTGGGCATGCATACACTAAGACCAGCAGCCCTTTAAATAACTGGCAAAGTCATCTCAAGCCTTCTTCCTCGCCTGTTCACAGCCACAAAGCCTCAGAGCCCAGCATCCTAGAGTCACCAGGGCCAGAGGAGCCAGGCAAGCAGAGCTCTCGGGGAGGGGAGGGGAAGGACCTCTGCTGCCCCTCACTCCTATACTGGGATGAAGTGTGTGATCTTCACCCAGAGGTGGGTTGGATGGAGGGGAAGGGCTCCCAGGAGGTGGTCCTCATGGCAGGAAAATCTTAAGAAGCAATAAAATAAAATTTGTATTTTAAGACAAGAAAATTTATTTGGCCAAATACATCTAAAGCTGGGTTAAAAAGTTAAACAGATTTCTTTTTTGCAGGACTTCTTAGGACTAAAAGAGATCTATAGCAGCAAGTGATTCCCAGACTTGTATAATCAGGGAACTGTTTTTTTCCATGGAACATCCTGGACTAGTATTCCATGGGATACTCTTTGGGAACCATCAGTCACATCCCCCTCCCCCCAGACTGGTTCAACAGCTTGACTGGAAAGGCTCTAACAACATCACCTCCTACAGTGGGCCATCTTATTTTGCAGCAGCTTTCATTCCTTAGGGGGTGCAAAGTCCACTTACCCTGCTCTCCGGACTTGCACAGAGAATTTCAATCTCTGCTCAGCTGGAGAGTTCTCTGAAAAGTCCTCAAGAGTCCTTGACTCTCATCTGCTTACCTGCTCTAGACAGGATGTCTTTGCGTTGACTCAGGTGCTCATTCAGGGCAGGAATTGGGTTTTGCTGTGGGATCTGCAGTGCCTGGCACACAGTGAACACACAGTAAATAGTTGTTTAGAAGAGAAAGGCATAGAGCCTCCCTGGATGGCTCACACAACCACAACAGTGCCTCCATCTAGAGAACTTCCACATTCCTGGCTGCTTCGTTGTCAAGCCATGGCCTTCCCTAGGGTTTATTATTAGCAAAGGAGACAGGGCCGCTGATGGCAGGAAGCTGGCTGGGGCTCAGGGTGCTGGCCGTTCAGCCCTGGGGTCCTGTCAGCAAATAGTCCCTTGGAAACAGGGCAGGTGTCCCTGAGGAGGGGGCAGGCTGGGAGGGGCCTCACTCTGCCCACACTGGACCCTGGAGGAACCGCTGTGTGAGCAGGACGGCAGCCCTGGCTGGAGGGACTGTCTTGGGCAGGTGACCTGGGCAATTCCATGGTCTCCAGGGTCCCTGCCACTCTGGCCACGTGTCCCTGTCACAGCCCTGAAACCCCTTCAGGCCCCTGTTCTCCTGTCTCAGTTCCAGGCCCGGCCCCTCCTCCATGGGAAGGTTGGCTCCATGCCTGCATCCCTTCTGGGTCAGAGGACACCTACTGGGTTTTCTCAGGGCCACTGGGAGCCTGGGATCCCCCCGTCATCTCCACTCTGCCCCCCCTCACCCCTGCCCCAGTCCTGGTTGCATTCTCAGGGCTGTCCCCTCCCAGGGGCCCAGCAGGGGCCTCCTCTTTCATCTCCTGCTCTTAAAAAGGGGCCCACCATCTGTCCATCCCCACCCCCTCCCTGGGATGCTCTGCAAGGCTCCACGTTAGCATCAGACACAGCTCTTTGTTCATTTCTAATCCCTTCTTCCCAGCTTGGAAGCTGCTAGCCAGTCTCCCAAGCCAGGAAAACCCTCACTCAGGTAGGACTACTTTCTAGATTTTTCTGGCCTCTTACCTGGATGGCAGCTTTGAAGCTAAAAAATCAAACATGATGTCAACTTATTCTGTGGTTCCTCATGGCGCCACCCCAGAGTCATGCTGGGTGAGGGTCTCCTTTCCCCAGTGGGGAAGAGTCACATGTTAAGGTAAAATTGTGGGTGGGGGGCGGGAATTTAGACCACTTCCTACTTCCCACCTCATCTTGTCCCCACGGCCTTGCTCTCAACCCATGGCTCCTCCCTGTTCACCCCTGGAGCTGCCCTCCTCTGGGTGGGCTGTGTCCCTCAAATGTTAGCTCCTTCTAGTGATGCTACAGGGAGGAGAGGCCGGGACACGTGTGTCTTCAGCTTGCTATGGGAGGAGGCCAAGGGCTGTGAAGGTGGATCCTGGGTCCCAGAGCCCTGAGCTTTGGTCCTGGCCTCCTACCCATGGACCCTGCCGACATGTGGGCTGTAGAGCAAAGTGCTCAAACCTACAGCTTTAGCTGTGTGTTTGAGTTCCCTCTTCCTGGTCATGCATGCCACCTTAGGTGAAGGCATTTGATTTCTTTAGCCTTAGTTTTCTCATCTATAAAATGGGGTTAGCAGTATAATCCACAGTCTCTTTTCTGAAACCCTTGGGTCAGATATCCTCCAGAATTCAGAATTTTTCAGTTTCAGACAAGTGACCTGGTGCATCTATTCTATATGACACAACTGGGGTCTAGAAGTTCCTTGTAATCAAATACATTAGTGTTTCTACAACTGCACTTTTGAGCACTCATAATACATAAAATAAATGAAAATCATAAATTATCCCAGATATGTTCAGGTCAAATTTTGCTACCAAATGAATTTAAAAAAATTCTTGTTCAGTTTTCAGAGGCTTGAAGGTTTGGGGTTGCAGATAAGGACCATCCTACCTTGTGTCTCTATAGATAATGGCATGCAGCACAAAGAGATATAAAAAGTGTTCATGGTTGAGGCCTGACCCAACCCAACTGTGAGGTTTGGGATAAGACAAGTCTCTGACAAGGCCAAGGGTGATGGGTGGAGAGAACCATTTGGAGCGGCTGTGCTCTTACCTGAGTGTCTGAGCCATTGGTTCCAAGTCCACAGGTCCTGAGCCTCAGCCCTCACAGGGCCCTGTGTCTTTTCCAGGCGTCTGACTCAATCCACCTCCGGAACTGGATCTTTCTCTGGTGGGTCCTCAGGGAAGACCACTGCTGTACTGGTGACGGTGACCTGCCTGACCATCACAGCACCATGTCCACCCGGTCGACATCCCCAGATGGTGGTGCCATGTTTGCCGTGTGCTGCTGCCTCCACCTGCCACAGCTCTTCTCCACCTGTGTGGCCTTCTCTCTTGTGGCTGACATGGGCTTTTGGAGAGGGGCCATAGGTAACTGGTCTATGTCCCTCTGGTGTGTCTGTTTCGCCATGACCTTGCTCATCTCCATAGTCGAGTTATGCAGGGCCGATTCTGAATTTCCTTTCTTCTGGTGCAACATCTCCGTCACCTATGCCTGTTACGCTGCCCTCATCTGCCTCGCGGCCTCCATCATCTACTCCATCACCTACGTACAGTTCGTGCCTTATGGTCCTTACAGGGACCGGGCCATCGCAGCCACTGCTTTCTCCTGCATCGCGTCTGTGCTGTATGTCATAGAAGTGGCCGGGATGAGGGCCTGGTATGGTATCAAGGAGATCTTCTTCTATAAGAATACCATCTCAGCCCTGCTGAAGGTGCTGGAGACCTTCGTGGCTGGTGTCATCTTTGCCTTCCTCAGCAACACCTCCCTGTACCTGCACCAGCCGGCCCTGGAGTGGTGTGTGGCCGTGTACTCCATCTGCTTCATCCTGGCAGCTGTGGTCCTCCTGCTGGGCCTGGCTGAATGGAAATACATGCTGTCCAGGACCTTCTCCATTTTCCAGCTAGTGCTCAGCCTACTCTCCGTCCTCCTCTCCATCAGTGCTCTGGTCCTCTGGCCGCTCTACCAGTTCAGCGAGGAGTTCGGCGGGCAGCCCCAGAGGTCCAGTGATGGGGACTGCAGGGACGAGCTCACCCACGACATGTGCGCCTGGGACCAGCGCCTGGCTGTGGCCGTCCTGACAGCCATCAACCTGCTGGTTTACGTGGCCGACCTGGGGTACTGGGCTCACCAGGTCTCTGTAGGGACCGAGGACCAGCCCAGGGTCTCCTGATCCTCTGCTCACAGGAGGTATCCTCACCGAACTCTGACATCCTCTGATACCCTCTTCCTGGCTCGCTCTCTCCCTCCTCACATCCTTCCCCATGCATCTCACTCTTTTCTGTTCCCTTCCCTCCTGCTGCTCTGTCTCCTTCCTGGTTTCCTTGGTTGTTCAATTTCTGTTTTGTCTCTTTCTCTTGCTTCTCTCATTTTTCCTTCATTTTCTACTTTTTGGCCCTTTTCTGATTGTCCTTAGTTTTCTCGTCTCCTGTGTCCTGACCACCTCTCCCCATTTTCCTTCTTCTGATCCATCAGGACCTCAGACTCCTTCCTTCTCTGCCCACAGCCTCCTCCCGCCTCCTAAGGTGCTGACTCCACAGCACACAGCCCTCTGTGCAGCTGTTCACACGCTGGGCCTCCGGAGGGGCCTCATTGCCAAAGTGTGTCTGTCCCCCTGGCAGTGCCTTACTGGTGTGGCTGGGGAGTTTAGGGGGTGTGGGCAGGTAGGAAGGGATTGGGCTTTTTTTCTCCCAGTGGAGCAACTGTACAGTGCACCTCCCCTTTAAGTTAAAAAAAACCTCTGAAGGTCAATAATCTCTAGTGGGCGAGATTCTTGCATGAGATACTCTGGGTTCCTGGGCCCCACTTGGTGCTCAGTCCTCCAAGAGATTGGCTCCAGAATTTTTGCAGGCTCACTAAACATCCGTCGCTTAGAGGGCATCTTAGAGGAAGCCAGAGGCAAATGCCTTCCGTCCCAACTACTCTCTGGGGAATAAAAAAAAAAAAAAAGAGCTGGTGAAGAACCCCAGGGTCTTGAAGACACCTGTCTGCAGTGTTTGTGAGGGGCAGCGATGTGGTCCCCCTGACTCAGTGATCAAAACAGCAGATCCTGCCTCTGCAGGGAGAAGAGCATGGACACTGCCAACCTGTCTGGGTGTTTTGTTTTGTTTTTCCTTTTTTTCCTTCTGTTCTGTGGACCAAAAATTACTGAGTGACTCTGTTTTTTAAGAGAAAGTGTCAAATTTTCTTGGGCGGGTGGTTTGTAGGGGGTGGGGGTTGCTGCTCCCATTGTGAAAGGAACTGTATTGTTGGGTGTGAGGGGACACATACGTGTGTTTTTCTGTGTTGGTTGCTTTTTGATGTTGCTTCCTGCTTCTCTGGGACTCAGGCATAATTTGCACTATATAAATGTGCACAATTTAAAAAATTTTTCTGGAGCTTCTTATTCCTATCAGCACTGCTATCAATCATAGAGAATGGTTTTTTCTATTCTCCCACATCTATAATAACCTTTTCAACCTCAATATAAACATGAAAGAAAAGAAAGAAAACAAAACAAAATCCTCCACTCTATTTGCCGCAAATTTGCCTAGAGCTCAGAGGAGTCCCCTGTGCGACCCCATAGACGGCAGCCCACCAGGCCCCACTGTCCCTCGGATTCTCCAGGCAAGAACACTGGAGTGGGTTGACATCTCTTCCTCCGGTGCATGAAAGTAAAAAGTGAAAGTGAAGTTGGTCAGTCGTGTCTGACTCTTAGCAACCCCACGGACTGCAGCCTACCAGGTTCCTCCATCGATGGGATTTTCCAGGCAAGAGTACTGGAGTAGGTTGCCATTGCCTTCTCCCAATCAATTCCCACCCTCACCCAAACATAGGTCTCTGGGAGCCCCTCCCACTGGCTCTCCACCCAGGCCTGGACTAGAGCCTGGGGGTGTGGCCCAGCCTGTGACACTAGATGTTGGGCCCCACCCCAGTGCCTAGTATCCTGTCCCCTAGTTCTTAAAGGGGCCGTGAGAGCATCTGGATGCCTCACTATAAAGGTGTGTGCTTGTGTGCATGCTCAGTGCACTGTGTGTACATGTGTGTGCGCCCTTGTGCTCCCCTGCATTGAGATCAGCAGGCCTTTACAGTAACTGGTGGCTGTGAAGGTCCCACAAGTCTCCTGTCATCAATTACAAAGCCTCAGAGCCCAGCATCCTGGTGTCACCAGGACCAGACGGGCTGACAAGCAGAGCTGTGGGGGAGGGGAGGGGAAGGACCCCATCTGCTGCCCCTCACTCCTGTCCTGGGATGAAGCGTGTGATCTTCACCCATTGGTAGGGGGTGGAGGGGGAGGGCTCCCAGAAGGTCATCCTAACGCAGGCAAATCTTAAGAGGGAATGAAATAAAATTCTTATTTTAAGGCAAGAGAAGAAAAATTTGCAAATAAAATGTTTCTCTACCCATTTGGGCCTCTTTCTTCCTTGCTAGTGTGCATTGTGCATGAATCTGACCTCCTAAAGAGCAGAAATATCTGCTCCACAATAGAGGTCAATTTTTCTAGCCGAAGCCATGGAACTTCTTAGAAGATGACACTGCTTACTTACTTACGACCTTACTGGGGTCACTAGATGTATTGCTTGTGTTCTGCCCATTTTACAAGATTCTTGTTTCTTGAGTCAATGATGAAAAAAATAAGATAACTAGGCTATTTGAACCTGCCTGCAATGCAGGAGACCCTGGTTCGATTCCTATGGTGAGAAGATCCCCTGGAGAAGGGATAGGCTACCCACTCCAGTACTCTTGGGCTTCCCTGGTGGCTCAGTCAGTAAAGAATCTGCCTGCAATGTGAGAGACTTGGGATCGATCTCTGGGTTGGGAAGATCCCCTGGAGGAGGGCATGGCAACCCACTCCAGGATTCTTGCCTGGAGAATCTCCATGGACAGAGGAGCCTGGAGAGCTGCAGTCCATGAGGTCTCAAAGAGTTGAACACAACTGAGCGACTAAGCATACATTAGCACTGGCTACTTGAAATGAAATATATAGTTCTCTAAGATCCATGATTGTAGTAGTGTGATTCTAGACATGAGAAGAAGCAACAAGTGGAAACCATCTCCTGGAACTGAGAGACTTGTAAGACAGATGGTCCAGCCGTCCTACTGTTGCCAGGACAGGGTGAGTAATAGCATGTGAGTGGTCTATCAGTGAAATCCCCATCTGACCTGGGAATGAGCATTCCTAGCACCCTGGGACAAATTGGTGAAAAATGTCTTCTAAACCTTGGCTGAAATTAAGACAGAAATAGAGGGATTGTGTAATAAAGAATGTTGCCGACCACCCAGTTCTACAAAAATCAAGCCAGGACTTCCCTGGTGGTCCAGTGCCTAAGACTGCACTCCCAACGCAGGGGCCCCAGGTTTGATCCCTGGTTGGGCAACTAGATCTCACATACTGCAACTAGGACCCAGCCTAGCCATATACATAAATAAAATAAATGCTTTTGAAAAAGAGAAACAAGTCATTAGCCATTGCCAGTCGCTGATCTACAATCCACCTTAGATGGAACTCAGGGTGAAAATCAGGATAAAGTACTTTGTGCTCTGGGACAAGTGTGAGAACCAGACCTCAGATAGTTAGATATTTTCAGGAGAATTTTTTTATGAGCCCAGTTTCTTGCATCTTCCCATATTCAGAAAAGCACTAGAACCATTACCCAAGACATCTGGTCCTCATGAAGAGCAGTAACCTATACCAAGCTGTGTGTCCCCAAATCACATACATCCTGCCCTCCTTACTTCTCTGAAGGACAGGTCTCAGAGCTTCCTGAGAGACTGTCTCTCCAGTTATACTCATCAGGTTGGCTCCAATAAAACTTCTATTTCTTTCTTAAGTTGACTATTGACTAATTTTTCATTGATAAACACATTGATACACCCAAGTTTTTGTGCAGGAGTATCATATTCTTATATTTCCTGAATCAAATGGAACACAGCCCTGGGACCTCACTTCCCAGGAGAATGGAAATGCCTCTGTGCTTTAATAAAAGAATCGCCCAGGGTGGGCCCACCTGAGGGGCTCACTGTCCAAGCCTCATGGTTTTTGAGGGTGGCTGCTACAACCCCCCTGCTGGGGGGTTAAGTGTCATTTGTCACAATTTCAAGGCTGGTCCAGTCCCTCACTGTGGAGCTCAAAAGAGAGTGTAAAGGTCCTCTGCTTAGTTCAACTCTCTCGTCATAGGGAAGGAGCAGCTAGAAACCAAGGAGGGGCAGGATGTGTCCAGAGTCACCCTGCGTGTGGCAGAGTCAGAGTCAGGACCAGGTGTCCTGTCCCCAAGCCAGCTGTCCGTCCATAGCCCCACGCTGCTTGTGACAAATGTGGCAGCAGCATCCTCCAGGCTGGGATTCCGCCCCGTCCACCCTCATTCTGCATAAACCTGCTCCGTCCCCCTGAGGAGGGCACTCACTGCTGCTGAGTCAGTTTCCTCATCTGCTAGATGGGGGAGGGGTGCCAGAGACCCCTGGTCCTTCCCAACGCCGCCTTTCCCTGATCTTTTCTGCTGGGAGTACAAAGGGACTGATCTGAAATAGTAGAAGAGGAAATGGAAACCCAGACTGAGAAAGAGGTAGATTGGGGTCCACAGTCACATGTGGTCCTGCCTCCAGTCAAGTGGCCCCAGAGCCCTGGTCTGGTCTCCCTGGAGATGAACCATGAGTTGGATGGAGAGCAGAGCCCAAGAGATCTGGTTTCTGGTTTCAGTTCTGCCACAGGATAACTCATGAGCATGGATGAGTCTCATCACTGATCTGAGCTCCAGTTTCCTGTTTATAAAATAGGAAAATGAGGCTAAAATGATGGCTTTTAAGCTATGTCCTCTGGAGACCTTGGTTTCTAGTGAGATGGTGGGGTTGCAAGTAGGGTGTTGGCCCACCCCGCATTTTCTCGAACCAGAGCAATCTGGCTTGAATCAAACTCCCACTCAAGATCTCATTTGAAAATAAGATTGGAAAGATTGAAAGTGATTCATATGCTCATCTTTAGGATGGTAGTTAATAAACTATTGTGTAGACAGAAGAAGGAATACTAAACAGTATGAAAAAATGAGGATGCTCTCAAATAATGATAAGGAAATATCTCCAGTATATACAGAGTAAAAACAGTAAGATGTATAGTATGCTATTTTAAAATGTATAATAGGGAGAGAAATACAAATAAAAACAAAGACATCTATATAATTGGTTTGCTTCAAGAAACACAGAAAGGACCCCCATGAGTTCAGTGGAGCAGATGCCTGCTCTTAATCAGGAAGAGGAATGGAAGAGAGAGTAGATGGAGCCACAGGTAGAAGTGAGGTTTCTCAATATATGGCTTTTAAAAGAATATTTTTATTTTGAACCATGTAAATGTATTACCTTTTCAAGAAAATAAAATTTAAGTTTGAAAACTATACCAACTGGAGAAGGGTCAGGGGAGGGATAGTTGGCAGATGGTTTCCATGTTCCCTGCAATTCTGATGGACAGTCTGGGGGAGGAGCTGAGAGATGCCCACACAAGCCTGTCTCCAAAGGCAGAGGGAAGGGAGGTGCCTTGGGTCCAGGGGCTGGAGAGGGGGAGCTGTGGCCCCCAAGCCTACCTGCTATGACCAGGACTCCCCCAGCCCTTTAGCACACACAGTTGATGGAGAAGCCCCACGGTGCCCAAGCCTCAGGCCCTACCTTTGCTCCCTGCCTGGCCTGGGCTCTCTGTCTCCCGAGGCAGTGGCCAGAGGCTCCCTCCTCAGCTGGCCAGCCAGAGCCTCCTCCAGGCAGCGTGACTCCAGCTGACGCCCCCACTCCCCAAGATTGTGGCTTGAGCCGCATCCAGATCAGAGCCCAGGGCACAGATGTTCCCATTCTCTGGCTCTGGAGCAGCTTCTTGGAATAATCACGGTGATAGCCTTCCCTAATTTACCTTTGAGTGGACAGAAGAGGATTTCTTCTCTCCTGGGGCATCAGGCACCTGGTTATCTGCCCTGGGAACCAGTCCAGGATGCCAATCCTGGCCCTTGTCTGTGCGTTTGTCTCCTGTCTCAAGGTGGGTGTAGGGAGGCAGATGAGCTGAGGAGAAGGCAGGGTCTAAGGTCTCCACGCTCTCTCTGGCATTTTCTGGCTGGCTGGTCAACAGGAAGTGGTCTGGCTGAGATGAGGGCACTGCTGCAGGACCTCTGCTTGGGGCACTGCAGTTAGACCAGGACACACAGGAGCCCGGAGATTATTCCTGGACCCAAGAGAAGAGGGAAGGGGCTCAGCCGTTCCTGAGGTTCTAGTACCTGCTGAGTTTTGCAGGAAGCCAGACTTGAACTCCAGGCTCTGACGAGGAGCAACTGTGTAACCTTGAGCAAAAGATATAATGTAGTTTCGGGGCCTCAGTTCAACATCTATAAAATGGGGATGACAATAAATATATCTCTGAAGATGAAATAGAAATAAGTCACCTAGTCAGAGTGCTGTTGCTGCAGAAATGGCTACTCCATTCCTCTTGGGTCTAAGGTACAATGCCAAATCCAGGGAGAGTTTAAGATCTTGAACCAAGTACCTAGGCTCAAATCCCAGCTCTGCCACTTCCTATCTGTGTGATCTTGGCCAGTTGACCTTTCTGTGGCTGTGAAAATGGGGACACAGAGTGCATAGTTCAGGGGCTGCTGGGAGGAACAAATGAATCCACAGCAGAGCTCGACCTGCAGTGAGCACAACACGTGTGACCTCTTGTAACTGTTGTGTCCACCGCAGCCCCGCTGCCGCCCAAGTCCTCAGGGCCCCTTTCTCAGCTGACGGAACCTGTGAGCTGTAACCTAAAGTCTGTTCTGGAGCCAAGCTGGGCTGGTGAGGGTTTGCCCTGTTGCTCTTTTCTGAATCTGCTTCTGACCAGGGGTTGGGAGGTGATGACAGGAGCTCCGTTCAAGCCCATCTCCTCACCTCCACTCCAACCAGCATCTGTTTCCATAAATCCCTCCAGTGCTTTGTCTGGAAGAAGAGTGAGCTTCCTCAGGCAACAAAGTTCTCAGAAACCATCCATCTGGGCAGCTCACAGAGTGGTGCTCCCTCTGGGCATCCTCCCCTCCCTACATTGACCCTGACAAACCTTAGGACAAATGACACCCTCTCAGCACTACAGCCAAGGGAAGGCACTCCCCTGGTCCCAGCTGCAGCCCGCCTGCCCCTCGGGCTCCCAGCTGCCACTGCTGCCCGCAGCACGTCATCCCTCAGGTCACCAGGTGACGGCAGTGGTCCATGTCCCTGCTGAGCCAGGGCCAGCTGCCCATCAGCCCAGACCACTGCCCCCAGTAACACTCTCGCTGCTAGTCTGGGATCACTCCTTATGCTAATCCCTAAGAAGAAAGAGTTTGTGTTTCTTCCTGGTGCTTCAGGCGGAAGGAGGGATTCCAGAATATTCTGTTCCTGGACCCTGCAGAGGCTGGCAGAGACCCAGATCCCTCCATCATCTCAATCTCTTCCCCCGACCACAGGACCCTGGCACTGCTGCTTTCTCCTCTTCCCGCTCCACAAGCTTGTTTTAAGCTTTGTTCTTGGTGTCAAGAAGTTGCTCCTTATAGGCATGTAAGGAAACAGGGTTCTGCGTCATCAAGCAAATAGGGGGACAGAGTCCCCAGTCCGTTTGTAGGAAGCTGTTATTTTTTTGTTGAAACAGGCCTGATATGTTATGTGTATAATATTATGCCCTATTGTAAAATAGAATGCAAAACTCTACATTCAGCTTCAAGTAAACTATGAGGCTTCAAACATAAACGCTACAATATAGATGCACCAGGTAGAGCATTTGCCTCTTTCACTCATGACTATATTCCCAGCACTGAACTGGGCTGACACAAGCAGTATTTGTTGAATGAATATGACTTTATAATATGGGCTTATGAATATTACTTCACAGCCTCATGATCCAGGCCTGCAATAGCGTCCAGTGTGAGCTTCCAATGGCCATGGTACCTGGACCAGCTCCCTTGGCTGTGCCCTGGCTGCCTAGCTCCTGCCTTCCTCGTCTGATCCTATTTCTAAGCCTGGTCCCACCCTAATAATTCTCTAAGCTACCCAGCAGCTCTCTAGTACAGTTGTTCTCTGCTGAAGTTGCCAGAGATGTTCTCTGCAGGTCTAATCAAGAGCCCATCATGTCTAAAAGCAGGTGCTAATTATCTCTATTTTCTGGATGATGAAACTGAGGCTTAGAGTATCATTGACTGAGCACAGGACTGCCATGTTCCAGGCTGAGCTCTGGTCTCAGTTCAGGGTTGGGGGACATGTGGACATGTCAGTGGAAAGGCCCTGAGATGACCAAGAGGAATTGGGAGAAGTTCTCAGTGGCTGGAGGGAGAGAGGCAAAGAGGCAAGAGAAGTAGAAAGAGGTATCAGTTTGTAGGGCTTTCAAGGTGATATTTTGGAATGTGTGTTTCACCTGAGGGAGCAAAGAGAAGCCTGAAAACTTTTCTTAGTTAAGTTCACTCCAAAGCAGACATTGAGGTAAAGAATGGAAACAGTCATTAGCAGGAAGCTTATGGCAGGAGAGCAAGTGAGGGGATGGATGGATCTGGACCAGGTGGTGACTCAAGATGAAAGAGAGGATGGATTCACACATATTTTGTAAAGAGCATCTGTGAAGGTGCTGCCATTGACTGAATGAGAAAGATGAGAAAGGATCAGTGTGTTTTGGGGGTGGGAGTTTCAAGAGGTGGGATTGGACATGTTGAGTGTGAGGTGCCATGCATGATTCAGAGGGAGAACTCAGGAGGTAGCTGAGCATTCAGGAGGTAACTATACTCTAGTACTCAGTAGAGATTAGCTCTGGAGGCAGGAATTGCGTAGTTGTCATCACTCAGCCTATTTACTTCATTCAGCATCTTCTTAAATGTTACATCCATGGAGCAGTCTTATCTACTCCCCACATTCCAATAACTGCCTCTTCACCTGTTTTCCCCTTGTCATTATATTTATTACCAGATAACATGCTATTATATATTGGTTTGCATATTATCCATCTAGATAAGTAGGATTCGTGAGGGAAGAAACTATTGGTTCCATTCTCTGCTCTCTGTCCAGTGCCTAGAACACATCCAGTCAGATGGCTGGATAAGGACTAGAAGGTGCACAGAGAAGAGGTGGTCGAGGCTGGAGTCCTGAGGACCTGAGACCTTCAGACAATGGGAGAGGAGGAGGAGGAGGGAGAAAAGGAAGGATGGGAGGCTGAGGAGCAGGGGGATCATCACTCCAGAGAATCGTTCCTGGTGCATTGAGGGCAGAGAGCCATTTCTTAATAAACTTTCTCCCTCTAGAAGCACACGAGCCGGGCCTCAGGTGCAGGTGGAGGAATAGCATGTGTATCTGGAGGGGCCTCAAGGAAACAAGGAGGCAGGAGCCCAGGCTGCTTCCCTGATGCTCTGGCTGGTTCCCCCTTTCTTAGCCTCCCTTCCCAGAGCACACTCAGTGGGTGGTGTCCAGAGGGAGGGGAGGGGCGCTGGGAGCACCTGGGATGGAGCCTGAGATGTTAAGAGAGCAGAAGGGAGAGGTGAGGTTACAGCTGTCCCTGGGGCATCAAGTGTCAGTAATCCTGGCCCCTCCCCTCATCAAGACCAGTTGAATGTTTGCTCTCAAATATTTCATAAATCTGCCCCTGCCTTCCACCCCTGAAATGTCTTTGCTCAAGGCCCATCATCCCATATGTGGACTCTACAATCAGCCCCCAAACTTGCCACCCAACTTCTTGGCCAGCCTCCATCCCATTTTCCTCCTACACCCAGAGTGTCAGTTCCAGAGTGGGCCTCTGATGGATCAGCCCCTCCTTAGAGAATGTCAGCAAGGCCTCATCACTAAGATCCTACTTGTGTCTCTGGTGTCCAGGTCCATCTACACTGAGCCCTGTCTGCTGCTCCTGCAACACCTCCTTTCCTCCCACCTCACCTGTTGTACTCACGTGAGACCCAGGAGCTGCCCACATCAGATTACTTCACAGAAGTGTCACTCTGGAAGCAATCAGAGATGGAGTTGTTGGAATCAAGGAAGACCTCCTGGAGGAGGTGATTAAAAGTCAAGTCTTAAAGGACATATAAAAAGGTTAACAAAGCAAAGAAGTGAGGAAGAGTTTTCAGTTATATGATTTGCTTGAGGATCTCATGAAGTTTCAGTGGCAGAGTGGATGTGACTGCTGCTTGTGTGTGGGAGGAGGGAGAAGAGAGAATTGACCCTGGCCAACTGGAGGCTGGTCTATATGCCCACTTGGGTCAGGAATGAGGTTTGGGGTGGCAGAAAGTAATGAGTTGGAGCTGAGACACTTCCCTAAAGCTAGGACCACATTGTTCACAACCTCAGAGGTAGAGTAGGCAAGGAAAACCATGCCCTTCAGCAAGAGGAAAGGTCAAGGCTAATACCCACCTTGACAGGAGTGTTGGATTTTTTTTTAAGTCTTCACAAGAGAAGCAAAATCTAAGTCTTCATTTCCGGTGAAACGGGCCCAAATATACATGACCTCTGAGGTCAAACAATGCCAACCTGGAAATTAACACAATTGGCACCCAGCAGGTGTTTGGCCTGGAGGGTCCTGAGCAGAAGCAAATGCAGTTATTCTGGGTGAAGCTTCCAACAAAGGTGTCGGGACCCTCCCAGAAAAGCAAGTCCTGTAAAAGGGGGCTCACAGTTTAATGACAAAATTTGTGAGGGATCAACCTGCTGTGAGTCCCAGGAACTCCAGTGAATACAAACCAATATGAAATACTCAGCAAACCAATACACTTTGATAAACAAATACACTAATGATAAACACATTAGAAAAAGACACCGTGAAAAAAAAGACAGGAAGATAGGAGAGAGAACTGTAATGGGTTGAAGAGGGTCCTCCTGAAACTCATGTCTACTCAGAACCTCAGATCGTGGCCTTATATAGAAGCATGGTGATGCAAACATACTTAACTAAAGATTTGGGGATGGAAATCATCCTGGATGGAGGGTGGGACCACAGTCCAGTGACTGGTGTCTTTACGAGAGAAAGGATGCAGAGATTTACCCACACAGAGTTGAGAGAAGATGAGCATATGAAGACAGAGATGGAGTTAAGGGTGGGGGGCTACAAGATAAGGGGTCTCCAGAAGCTAAAAGAGGCAAGGACGGACCCTCTCGGAGCATCACAGGCAGCACAGCCCTGCTGACACCTTGATTTCAGACTTCTGACCTCCAGAACTGTGAGAGAATAAATCTCTCTTGTATTAAACCACCAAGCTCATGGTAACCTTATGCAACAACTCTAAGAAATAAAAATAAATAAAAAATTGGAAAATATAGTCTCTCATATTTTTATAAATTACCAGAAAATCTAGCTGACCTACTCTAGAGCATGGTAGTCACTTGGATCCCAGGTCCCCTTGTTATTTCCTGTGTCCCCCAGTGTCTGAGACTCACAGGGGAGGGTCCACTGATCTAGAGAAGGAGAGTCAGTCCAAATGCCCACAGGAGCCAGGAGGGAAGGAAGGAAGTAAAGGGGATGGAGAGGACTAGGGCCCCTGGAGAGGACTAGGGCCCTTGGAGAGGACCAGCTGCACCTGCCAGGGTAGAAAAGAAGGAGGCCCTGTGCATGACACACTCTCATGTGTATAAAATGGAAAAAAAATACAGATATGCCCTACAAACATGTGCATTTATGTACACACATGTCTACATATTTCAGAACATATGAAATGTATTGAAGATTGTACATGAGGTTGAGGACACAGATGCTCCCTGGATGGAGGGGTGAACGTTCCTGTGAGCAGGCAGGAAGTCTGGTCATGCCCAAGAGAAGAAATCAGGACATGCGAGATGATCATAGACTTGCTTTATGTCAATTATACAGGAGAATAAGAGAAATATAGAAAACTGCATGAAGATATGAATGGAAAACAATATAGAGAGCATAGCCACATCAGCTCCAGTGCCCCCAGCCCCTCAAGGACACACAGCCCGGTGACACTAGACCTCCTGAGGCTTCCAAAGGAGCTGGGAGTCTGAATTTTCATGAGAAATTAAAACGCTGCCGCTTCCAAGCCCTTAGGGAAAGAAATAGTAATACTAGTGATTCTACATCATTTCTTCATGAAAACACTGTGATGGAAACTGAACACATCAAGAGTCCACCTGCAGTGCAAGCTGGTTTGCAGCCCCTGATCTGCAGCAAATCAAGCTTCATGTGCTGATGTCTAAGTAGGGCAGGGCCTTCCAGGTCCTCTGTGAAGGGGGCGGGGAGGGGAACAGGTAGGGGACATGGATTGAGAGTGCCCTGTCAGAGACCCTCTGAGGAGTCCTTCATGTGCTTCTATTCATTTAATTGACACATAGTAGGTTATAAGCCCAGTGCACAGATGGGGAACCTGAGGCTCTGATGAGTAAATGGACAGGATCATCCAGTTATGAGATGTCTTATCCTTGTCGCTCTGGTGTCCATCTTCCCTCTTCCTTCTC
Source organism: Bos indicus (assembly GCF_029378745.1). NCBI lineage: Eukaryota > Metazoa > Chordata > Mammalia > Artiodactyla > Bovidae > Bos > Bos indicus. Next base: position 20,481,055 of record NC_091780.1, on the reverse strand, counting down.
TGTCCTTCCAGCACCTCCTCCTTCCTTCCTTTGTCCCGGCCATGACCTTCCCGGCTCCTTGTCTTCCAGTCCACACGCCTGGCTGCTGGGCAGGCAGGGCTCAGCCACATCCAGGCTGTGATGTCTCTGGGGCACCATGTTCAGGCTCACAGATTAGAGTGGAGGAGGGGCTGCTGGGGAGACTCAGGCAAACCTCTTGCTTTCCAGGTGGGGGAACTGAGGCCCAGAGAGGGCACAGGCCTGACCCAGGGTCACACAGAAGGAACCACCATGCCTCTCCTGCCCAAGTCCTCCCTCTGTGCTATTAAGTGGATCTAAAGAGATGAGAATACCAGACCACTTGACCTGCCTCTTGAGAAACCTATATGCAGGTCAGGAAGCAACAGCTAGAACTGGACATGGAACAACAGACTGGTTCCAAATAGGAAAAGGAGTACGTCAAGGCTGTATATCGTCACTCTGCTTATTTAACTTATATGCAAAGTACATCATGAGAAACGCTGGGCTGGAGGAAGCACAAGCTGTAATCAAGATTGCTGGGAGAAATATCAATAACCTCAGATATGCAGATGACACCATCCTTATGGCAGAAAGTGAAGAGGAACTAAAAAGCCTCTTGATGCAAGTGAAAGAGGAGAGTGAAAAAGTTGGCTTAAAGCTCAACATTCAGAAAATGAAGATCATGGCATCTGGTCCCATCACTTCATGGGAAATAGATGGGGAAACAGTGTCAGACTTTATTTTTTGGGGCTCCAAAATCACTGCAGATGGTGATTGCAGCCATGAAATTAAAAGATGCTTACTCCTTGGAAGGAAAGTTATGATCAACCTAGATAGCATATTAAAAAGCAGAGACATTACTTTGCCAACAAAGGTCTGTCTAGTCAAGGCTATGGTTTTTCCAGTGGTCACGTATGGATGTGAGAGTTGGACTGTGAAGAAAGCTGAGCCCTGAAGAATTGATGCTTTTGAACTGTGGTGTTGGAGAAGACTCTTGAGAGTCCCTTGGACTGCAAGTAGATCCAATCAGTCCATCCTAAAGGAGATCAGTCCTGGGTGTTCTTTGGAAGGACTGATGCTAAAGCTGAAACTTCAGTACTTTGGCCACCTCATGCAAAGTGTTGACTCATTGGAAAAGACTCTGATGCTGGAAGGGATTGGGGTCAGGAGGAGAAGGGGACGACAGAGGATGAGATGGCTGGATGGCATCACCGACTCGATGGACATGAGTCTGAGTGAACTCTGGGAGTTGGTGATGGACAGGGAGGCCTGGCGGGCTACGAATCATGGGGTCACAAAGAGTCGGACATGACTGAGCGACTGAACTTACCTTAAATTTCAGGGTCATTTTGTTGAGGTAAGTTGTGAACAGCTTTGGGGACAGATACCCCCATCAACCCTCATGCCAGTGCCCATCCTCCACCCCGGCAGTGCCCCTGGGAGGCCAGCAGGCTCCAGGGCTCCCCTGCAATGGGGCTCAAGGAGCTTTGGGGGTCCAGGGAGGTTCTCAGGTTTGCTCTGTTTCTCTTTCCAGCCTCAGCTTGTCCCAGGGTTTATTATCAGCAAAGGTGACAAGGCCCCTGATGGCAGGAAGCTGGCAGGGGCTCACGGTGCTGGCCCTTCAGCCCTCGGCACCTCTCAGCAAATAGTCCTTTGGAAACAGGGCAGGTGTCCCTGAGGAGGGGGCGGGCTGGGAGGGGCCTCACTCCCCCACACACTGGACCCTGGAGGAGCCCCTGTGTGAGCAGGACTGCAGCCCTGGCTGGCGGGACTGTCTTGGGCAGGTGACCTGGGCAATTCCGTGGTCTCCAGGGTCCCTGCCACTCTGGCCATGTGTCCCTGTCACAGCCCTGAAACCCCTTCAAGCCCCTGTTCTCCTGTCTCAGTTCCAGTCCAGGCCCCTCCTCCATGGGGAAGGTTGGCTCCATGCCTGCATCCCTTCTAGGTCAGAAAACCCCTACTGGGCTGCCTCAGGGCCACTGGGACCCTGGGATCCCCCCAGTCATCTCCATTCTGCCCGCACCCCTCCCCCGCCCCCACCCCAGTCCCGGGAGCATCCTCAGGGCTGTCACCTCCCAGGGGTCCTGCAGGGGCCTCCTCTTTCAGCTCCTGCCCTTAAAAGGGGGCCAAACATCCGTCCATCCCCACTGCCTTCCTGGGATGCCCTAAAAGACTCCACGTCAGCCTCAGACACAGCCTCCTTGTTCATTTCCAATCCCTTCTTCCCAGCTTGGCAGCTGCTAACCAGTCTCCCAGGCCAGGAGAATCCTCACTCAGGTAGGACTACTTCTAAATATTTCCAGACTCACATCTGGATGACAATTTTGGAATTCTGTGGTTCCTCCAGGACACTCCACCTTGGAATGCTGGGTTGGAGTCTCCCTGCCCCAGTGAGGAAGAGTCACATGGGAAGGCAAAATGCAGGGGAGGGGATTCAGAACAGTTCCTATTTTCCATGTCATCTTGTCCCCATGGCCTTGCTCTCACCCCATGGCTCCTCCCTGTTAATCTCTGAAGCTGCCCTCCTCCGGGTGGAGCCACATGTGTCCTCTCAGATGGCAGCTCCTTCCAGTGATGGCTCCTGGGAGGACAGGCCAGGACACGTGTCTCCAGGTTGCTGTGGAAGGAGGCCATGGCCCTGAAGGTATGTCCTGGGTCTCAGAGCCCTGAGCTTTGGTCCTGGCCTCCCACTCTGGCTGACCTGCTGAACTGTAGAGCAAAGTGCTCAAACCTACAGCTTTGGCATTTTCATCTGGGTTTCCCACTCCTATCTACGGGGCAACCTCAGGGAAATACTTAACCACCCAGCTTCAGTTTTCTCATCTGTAAAATGTGGTTAGCAGTACAATCCAATATCCCATTTCTGAAACCTTTGGGTTTGCTCCAGAATTCCGAATTTTTCAGCTCCAGGTAGGTGACATGGTGCATCTACTCTGAGATATCACCCTCACTGGGGTCTGAAAGCACCTTGTAATCAGATACAGGAGTGTTTCTGCAACTGAACTTTTGAACATAAATTGTCTCATGTTTGTTCAGGTCAAAACTTGTTACCAAATGAGTTTTTTCAAAATTCTTTTTTTCAATTTTCATAGCCTTGAAGGGTTGGGATTGCAGATAAGGACCAGTGTAACTTCTGTCTCCATAGATAAAAGTACACAGCTCAGAGAGATAAAATATTCATGGTTTGAGGCCAGACCAAACATGGCTATAAGGTTTGGGATAAGACAAGTCTCCTGACTAGGCCAAGGCTGATGGGTGGGGAGAAACATTCTGGAGCGGCTGTGCTGTCACCCGAGTGTCTGAGCCATTGGTTCCAACTCCGCAGATCCTGAGCCTCAGCCCTCACAGGGCCCTGAGCCTTTTCCAGGCGTCTTGACTCCAGAGCTGGATCTTTTTCTGGTGGGTGTCAGCATAGACCACTGCCGTATCGATGACCTAGGCCTGCACAACCATCAGGACCTCCACAGGATCGTCCTCAGGCCTGGGCTCTCTGACCATCATCATGGGCTACTTTCTCCGCCTGCTGCAGCTGCTCTCCACCTGTGTGGCCTTCTCCCTGGTGGCTGGTGTGAGCACTTTGCAGGTGGCTGCAGGTAACTGGTCCATGTTTGTCTGGTGCTTCTGCTTCATCGTGACCCTCATCATCCTCATAGTCGAGTTGTGTGGGCTTCAGCCTCGCCTCCACCTCTCCTGGGATGGCTTTCTCATCACCAGCGCCTCCTGTGCCACCTTCTTATGTCTCTCAGGCTCCATCGTCTTTGCCACTGCCTGTATCCAGTTGCTGCCTCACAGCCCCTTCGGTGACCACGCCATTGCGGTCACTGCCTTTTCCAGCCTTGCATCTGTGGCTTATGCCACTGAAGTGGTCTGGACCTGCGCCCGGTCTGGAGAGTTCTCCTGCTCTGTGCTCACCTTGCCAGGCCTGCTTCACAGGCTGGAGATTTTCGTGGCCTGCATCATCTTCGCCTTCATCAGCAGCCCCCATCTATATGTGCACCAGCCGGCCCTGGAGTGGTGCGTGGCCGTGTATTCCCTCTGCTTCCTCCTGTCAGCCGTGACCCTCCTGCTGAACTGGTACAACTGGGACAACAGGCTGCCCGTCCCCGTCCCCCTCGTGCATTTGGGGCTGACCCTGCTCTCCACCCTCCTCTATGCCTCCGCTGTGGTCCTCTGGCCGCTCTACCAGTTCAACAGGGAGTTCGGCGGGCAGCCCCAGAGGTCCAGCGACGTGAGCTGCCGTGATAAGCTCAGCTCCTACGTGTGCACCTGGGACCAGCGACTGGCTGTGGCCGTCCTGACTGCCGTCAATCTGCTGGTTTACGTGGTGGACCTGGTGGACTTGGCCCGCCGCTGTTTTTATCAGCTTCTGAGGCTCTGCACCAGGCCCCCCGGTTCCCTCTTATTGTCAGTGGAGGCATCTTCACCAAGCTCAGTCGTCCTCTGATGTCCTCTTCCTGGCTCCCTCTCTCCCTTCGCACATCCTTTCCCATTCATCTTGCTCTTTCCTGTTCCCTTCCCTCCTTCTTCTCTGTCTCCCTTCTGTCTCGTGTCCTTGCTCATAATTCTGTTTTGCCTCTTTCTTGTGTTGTTCCATCTTTTCTACATTTTCTGCTTTTTGTCCCTTTTCTGTTCTTCCTTGGTTTTCTCATCTCCTGTGTCCTGACCACCTCTCTCCATCTTCCTTCTTCTGATCCATCAGGACCTGAGACTCCTTCCTCCTCTGCCCTCCCACCTCCTAAGGTGCTGACTCCACAGCACACAGCCCTCTGTGCAGCTGTTCACACCCTGGGCCTCTGGAGGCTCTGGTTGTCTGTCACCCTGGCTGTGTCTTAGTTGGTACAGATATGTGGAGTCGGGTGAGTGTGGGTAGCTAGGAATTGGACCCCGTTTTTCCCAGTGGAGGTGGTTGTAGAGTATTATTGTTGTTCAGTCTCTCAATTGTGTCCGACTCTTTGCGACCCCATGGACTGCAGCACACCATGCTTCCCTGTCCTTCACCATCTCCCGGAGCTTGCTCAAATGCATGTCCTAATGGACATGTCAGTGATGCCATCTAACCATCTCATCCCCTGTCACCCTCTTCTCCTCCTGCCTTCAATCTTCCCCATCATCAGGGTCTTTTCTAATGAGTCGGCTTGTTTTTAAGTTAAAAGAGGTCAATAATTCCCAGTGGGTGGGAGTCTTGAAGCAGCGACTTTGGGTCCCTGGGCCCCATCCGGTGCTCAGCCCCACCTGAGACTGACTCCAGAATTTTTGCAGGTTCACTAAACACCCACTGCCTAGAGGGCTTCTTAGAGGAAGTTGTGATGACTTCCATCCCAATTACTTTCTGGACATCGAAGTAGGAGCTGGCAGAGAACCCCAGGGTCTTGAAGTCACCTGTCTGCAGTGTTGGTGAGGGGCAGTGATGTGGCCCTCCTGCCCCAGTGATCAAAACTGCAGGTCCTGCCTCTGCAGGGAGAAGAGTGTGGCCCCTGCAGCCTTAAAGGTGATGTTAGCCTGGGTTTTTTTTCCCTGATCAGGAAGGCAAAAATTAGTGAATATCCTTATTCACTAAAGGGGAAGTTTCTTTTCATTCTTTTTCCCAGCGGGGTTACTTCAAAGGGTGGAAATTCCTTCTGCCAGAGTGAAAAGAATTGCATCCCTGACTGCTGCACACAGAAGTATGATTCTATGGCTTAGTATGATTCTATCAGTGGCTTTCTCTGCTGTTTCCTGCTTCTCTGAGACTCATGAATAAGATGGTCTATATGAATGTATAAGTATGTATATCTTATTCCCAGGTGCTTCTGGTTCCCATCAGCCCCCTGCTGTCAATCATAGAGAAAATCTCGTCCCTTCTCCACAATCACAATGTACTTTTTTAACCTCAATATTAAGATAAAGGAAAACAAAACAAAACAAAACAATACATTCTCCCCTCCTCACTAATCAAGAGATCCTAATTAACCTAAATTTATCTAGAGCTCAGAAGAGGCCTACCAGATTTCCCTTCTCACCCATCCGACCCTGGGTGGGGTCCCTGGTGGGGTCCCTCCCACTGTCTTCCCGCCCTCACCTGAGCTAGACCTTAGGGAGTGGACCATCCCTGGAAAACTAGAGTTTGGGCCCCACCCCAGTGCCAAATATCCCATCAGATAAGTCTTAAAAGGCTCTTGCCAGCTCCCCGATGTCTTTCTTTAATAGTTTGTGCCAGGGACTCCCCTGGTAGTCCACTGGTTGAGACTCCTGGCTTCCACTGCAGGGGGAGTGGGTTCTATACTTGGTCTGGGAACTAAGGTTCCACCTGCCATTCAGCGCAGGCAAAAACATTTTTTTTTTAAAAGTTGTGTGCCTGTGTGCATGCACAGAATGTTGCCTGGGTATGAGCATGCGTGTCCATGTGCACGCTGGCATTGGCACCAGCAGCCGTTTGTATAACTGTGGTGAGGAAGTCACCCCAAACCTTCTTCCTCTCCTGTTCTCAGCCACAAAGCCTCAAAGCCCAGCATAGTAGCTTCACTAGGGCCAGAGGGGCCAGGCAAGAGGAGCTGTGGGGGAGGGGAGGGGAGGACGCCCACTGCTGCCCCTCACTCCTGTACTGGGATGAAGTCATGTGATCTTCATCCAGTGGCTGGTGGGATGAATGGGGCAGGCTCCCAGGAGGTGGTCCCTATCGTGGGGAAATCTTAAGAAGGACTAAAAAAAATTCATATTTAAGGCAAGATGAAAAATTTCAGGATAAAATTGTTCTCTGTCCATTTGAATCTCCTCCCTCCCCTCTAGAGTGCACTGTGAATCTGCAGTATGTGTTAACCAACCTCTCTGCTCAGCCTTACAGGTGAATTTTCCTTCTTTTGGCCCCAGTCATATAACTCATTAGAAGATTAACACAACTTATGACCTTATTAATGTCACAGCTGTATTATTTGTATTCTGCCTATTTTACAAGATTATTGTTTCTTGCATTGCCAAATGTGTGACTGAGCCTCTGGTAAAAAATTAATGTTGACTTGAAATGATTGACCTGATGTATAGTCTATAAGATCCTTGATTGTAATAGTGTGATTCTAGATATGGGAAGAAGCGATAGGAAGGAACCATTTCCTGGAGTTGACACTCTTGTAAGACAGATGGTCCAGAGGATTAAGGCTACTGTTACCAGGACTGGGTGAGTGATAGCACTTGAACGACCAGGAATAGACATTCCTAGTGACCTGTGACAAAATGGCCATAAAATGCTTCCTAAATCCTGGTCAAAATTAAGATAAAAAGGGAGAGGACTGTGAAATAAAAAATGTCACCCACTGTTCAGTTCTACAAGAATCAAGTAGTTAGCCACCATAGTCACTGTCCTACAATCCACCCTGGAAGGAATTTAGGTCGAACATCAGGATGAGACACTGTGATCTACAAAGCTGGACCTCAGATAGCAAGAGTTTCTCAAGAGAAATTTTTATGATCCCAGTTTCTTGCATCTTCTCATACCTAGAAAAGCACTCAAACCGTTAACTAAGGGATCTATTCCTCATGAAGAGCAGTAACATTCCACCAAAACTATGTGTTTGGTTGCGTGTACCCCTGAACTCACATACATACTGGCCTCCTCCCTTACCTCTTCAGAACAGTTTCATAGCTTCCGGAAAGATTGTCGCTCGGGTCATATTCCTCCTTGTTGCTGTTTACTCGCTCAGTCGTATCCAACTTTTTCGACCCCATGAACTGTGGCCTGCCAAGTTCCTCTGTACATGGGATTTTCCAGGCAAGAATACTAGAGTGGGTTGCCATTTCCTTCTCTAGGGGATCTTCCTGACTCCGGGATCGAACCTGCACCTCCTGCATTGGCAGGTGGATTCTTTACCGCTGAGCTCAAATAAAAAACTCCATTGCTTTCTTAGATTGACTAATGATTCACTTTTCATCAAGAAAAGCAAGCATGCGTAGTCCTCCCCAGGCTTCCCTGATGGCTTAGTGGAATCCCAGAGTAAGAGAGAGGGGCAGATCTGGGGTCCACATCTGGGTTCACAGTCACATGTCATCCTGCCTCCAGTCCAGTGGCCCCACCATTGTGGTCTGTCCCCTTAGGGATGAACCATGAGGAATATGGAAAGCAGAACCCAAGAAATCTGGTTTCTAGTTCTAGTTCTGCCACCATATGACAGATGAGTCTTGTCCCTGATTTGAGTTTCTGGTGAGCTGATGGGGGTTGAAAATAGGGTGTTTTCCTCACTCACCACTTTCTCTAACCAGAGCAGCCTGGTGGAAATCAAGGTCCGACTCAAGATCTCACTTGAAAATAAGATTGGAAAGATTGGAAACAACTCACATGGTCATGTTGAAGATGCTGGTTAATGAACCAAGGTGTAGACAGAAGAGGGAATACTATACAGCTGGGAAAAATGAGGATGCTCTCAAAATAATGATAAAGAAAAATGTCCAATATACCCTAAGTAAAAATAGTAAGATACAGAACAACATATTATATCCTTCTTTAATGTAAAGAGAGTGGGAGAAATAGAAAATAAATCTGCATGTACTTGCTCTGTATCATGGAGCACGGGAAGGGCTCCCATGAGCACAATGGAGCAGCCACTACCTGGCACTGATGAGAGAGGGCAGCTGAGGGGAGAGGGCACGGAGCCACATGTGGACGGGAGGTTTCTCAATATGTGGCTTTTTAGAGCATTTTGATTTTGAAACATGTAAGTAAATTATCTTTAAGAAAAGAAAATTTCAGTTTGAAAAATAGACCAAGTGGAGAAGGAAGGTCAGAAGAGGGATGGTTGGCAAACGGTCTGCATGTTCCCTGCAGCCTGATGGACAGGCTGGGGGAGGAGCTGAGAGATGCCTGCATGGGCCTGTCTCCAAAGGCAGAGCAGAGGGAGGTGCCTTGGGTCCAGAGGTCTGGGGAGGGGGAGCTGTGGCCCTGAAGCCCACCTGTTGGATTCCCAGGGCTTCCCCCAGCCCTTTAGCAGAAACAGTTGATGAAGAAGCCCTCTGGTGCCCTAGCCTCAGGCCCTTCTCTTGCTCCTTGCCTGGCCTGGGCTCCCTGTTTCCCGGGACAGCTGCCCTACCCTTGCTCCTCTGGCCTCCTCCACGCAGGGTTTTCCAGCTGACACTCCCTCAGACTGTGGTCTGAGCCACATCCAGAACAGAGCCTGTGGCACAGATGTTCCCATTCTCTGGCTCTGACCAGCTTCTTGGAAAAATCACAGAGTCAGCGTTTCTCAATTCTCCTGTGAGTGGAGAGAAGAAGGACCCCTCTCTCCTGCAGTCTCAGGCATTGGCTGTCCACCCTGGTTGGGGGTGGCAGTACTGGCTGCCAATGCATGTGGCCCTTGTCTGTGTGGCTGTCTCCTCTCAAAGGAGGAGAAACACCTCCCCATAGAGAGGTTGGTGGGTGGAAAGAGGATAGTTATGTTCCATTAGCCCGTGCCTAGAGTCTCCACACTTTCTCTGACATTTTCTGGCTGGCTTTCCAACAGAAAGTGGTCTGGTTGTTGCAGAACCTCTGGTGGGTCCAGCCAGAGCAGGACACACAAGAGCCAGGAGATGATTCCTGGACCTGAGAAAAGTGGGAAGGGGCTCCACATTTCCTGAGGTTCTACTACCTGCTGAGCTTTGCAGGGAGACAGACCTATATTCAAATCCAGGGTCTGTCAGGGAGTAACTGTGACTTTGTTTAAATTACATAATGTACTCTCTGAGCCTTAGTTTCATCATCTATAAAATGGGGATGACAATAATAATCTGCCTGAAAAAGAGGAGAGTGAAAAAGTTGGCTTAAAGCTCAACATTCAGAAAACGAAGATCATGGCATCTGGTCCCATCACTTCATGGGAAATAGATGGGGAAACAGTGGAAACAGTGTCAGACTATTTTTGGGGGCTCCAAAATCACTGCAGGTGGTGATTGCAGCTGTGAAATTAAAAGACGCTTACTCCTTGGAAGGAAAGTTATGACCAACCTAGACAGCATATTGAAAAGCAGAGACATTACTTTGCCAACAAAGGTCCGTTTAGTCAAGGCTATGGTTTTTCCAGTAGTCATGTATGGATGTGAGAGTTGGACTGTGAAGAAGGCTGAGCACCGAAGAATTGATGCTTTTGAACTGTGGTGTTGGAGAAGACTCTTGTGAGTCCTTTGGACTGCAAGGAGATCCAACCAGTCCATTCTAAAGGAGATCGGTCCTGGGTGTTCTTTGGAAAGAATGATGCTAAAGCTGAAACTCCAGTACTTTGGCCAACTCATGCGAAGAGTTGACTCATTGGAAAAGACTCTGATCCTGGGAGGTATTGGGGGCAGGAGGAGAAGGGGACGACGGAGGATGAGATGGCTGGATGGCATCACTGACTCGATGGACGTGAGTTTGAGTGAACTCTGGGAGTTGGTGTTGGACAGGGAGGCCTGGCGTGCTGCAATTCATGGGGTCACAAAGAGTCAGACATGACTGAGCGACTGAACTGAACTGAACTGAAGATAAAATGAATAAATATAACAAGTCACCAAATCAGATGGTTAATATGAAAAAAATATTGGTTACTCTTTTCCTCTGGGTATAAATTGCAAGGTGAATGAATGCCAAGCAGAATTTACGATCCTAAACCCCCATGACTGGGTTCAAATCCCAGCTCTGCCGCTTAAACCTGTGTGATCTTGGCCAGTTGACCTTTCTGTGCCTGTGAAAATGGGGACAGTGAGGATATAGTTCAGGGGCTGCTGGGAGGAACAAATGAATCAGAGCAGAGCTTGATATGCAGTGAGCATGACATGTGTGACCTCTTGTAACTGTTGTGTCCACAGCAGCCCCGCTGCAGCACAAGTCCTCAGGGCCCCTTTCTCAGCCGACAGAACCTATGAGCTGTAATCTGAGGTCTTTTCTGGAGCCAGGCTCAGAGGGTGAGGATTCATCACAGTTGATCTTTTCAGGGTCTGCATCTAACCAAGGGTGGGGAGGTGGGGTGGGGAGGTCAGTTCAAGCCCATGCTCTCACTTCCATTCCAACCAGCGTATTTCCGTAAATCCCCCCAGTGTTTTGTCTGCAGAGAGAGTAAGCTTCCTCAGGTCACAAAGCTCTCCAAAGCAATTCATCTGGACAACCAGGCTGCTCATGGGGTGGGGTCCCTCAGGGCTCCTCCCCTCCTTACATTGACCCTAACAAGTCTTAAGGCCAATGACACGCTGTTAGCACGGCTGCCAAGGGAAATCACTCCCCTGGTCCCAGCGGCAGCCTGTCTGCCCCTCAGGCTCCTGGCTGCCCACTGCTGCCCGCAGCATGCCATCCCTCAGGCCGCCAGGTGACCTCAACAGTCCATGTCCATGCTGAGCTGGGGCCAGCTCCCACCAGCCCAGACCCCTGCCCCCAGTTACACTCTGTTACTAGTCTAGGACCACTCTTTAAACAAATCCCTTACAACAAAAAGAGCTTGTTCTTTCTGTTGCTTTGGGCAGAAGGAAGCACTACTGGAATACTCTATTCCTTGAACCTGTCAGAGGCCAACACAGTCCAAGATCCTTCCATCATCTTTTATTCTCTGCCCCCCTCCCATAGAACCGTGATACCCCAGCTTTCTCCTCCACCCACCCCAAACTCAGTTTAAGCTTTGTTCTAATGTAAACCAGACTTGATCAAATACAGGCACACAAACACACCATTTTCTGTATCTTAAAGCAAATAGGGCAGCACAAGTACCCGCCCATTCGTAGGAAGTCATAACTTTGTATTGAAACATGACTGACATGTCATGGGTAGATTATTGTGGCCCTATTTGGATGGATGGATCACAGGTGAGTCTTTCTTCAAGGCCACCTTTCACCAGGCACCCCTCTGTGCCCAGCCCCTCACATCATTGTCTTTGACCCTCACACTAGCCTGGAAGGGTTATTATTATCCCTTGTCTACACATCAGGAATCAGAATGTCAGCGGGGCTAGAGCCTAGGACCTCCCAGCCCGGGAACCACTGAGCAGGCCTGGCCTCCAGCCTCTGCCAGCCAGGTCCTGCCCTTCCTGTGGCTGCACCTCAGGCCAGGCTCCTGTGGCTTCCAAACAGCAGGAGAGCCTCAGCCTGGTTGCTGTCTTCCAGCCTTTCCTTCCCTTAGAGGACAGATGCGAACTCACATAGAGAGGATTCTTATTGCAAATCCACCCCTCGTTCCATAGACTCCAGTGAGTCCCGGTGCAGTTAGACCGAACCACTAGGCCCTACCAGCTCCCCTGCGGCCTGAGCTCTTCCTCCAGATGGTGGGTCCTGGGTGGGGGTCCGTCAGGCAGAATAATTCCAGCCTCTGCTGAGGACCCCATGGCGGGTAGAGCTGAGACTGACTGGCAGGGCAGAGTCTGCACCCTTCTCCCTCAGTCCCAGCCCCAAATCTCAGGGGATGGGAATCCTGGCTTCTCTCCTTTCAAGGACGCCTGATCCTTTGGAAGAAACTTGGGCTGGGAGTCAGAGAGCCCGGGGTCACCTTCCAGGCCAGGCTTCACCACTGCTCTGGCTGCCCTGAGCTTCAGCTCACGGGTGAGTGAGGGCATCTAGAGGGTCCTGGAGCTTCCCCCTATTCATATGAAAGACCCAGTCCCTCACATCTCCTGCCAGAATGACTCTCAGGCTGATCCCACATGCAAGTCAGTCTTAGAGAGCGATGGTCCAAGGGCTCTACCTGGTGGCCACTCACAGCCAGACAGGCAGCCCCACCCAGCAGTTTCCAAGGTTCATAAAAATCATAACTGAGGAGGTCAGGACCCTGACCCTGGGAGACAGGGCAGGAGAGAACCCTGAGAATTCAATCTGCCCGCCCTCTCACACCTGGCTCCTGGGTGTCAGTGGTGGGAATGGGAACCACCATCAGTGTAAAACTGTCTGAGAAGCGCTGGCATTGCTGTCAGATGGGACTAGATTTCAATCCCTTGAGTTCTTAACTTCAGCCCTGTAGTGGGCTGTTTAGGACTCGTCCTGCAGGGCTGTGTCCTCTCTCTGCTTGAATAGGCAGCCAAGGTAGATGGCGGGGTGAGGCTGGACCAGTGAGAAGAGCCCCCTGGTGGTGTTCAGCCCTTAAGCCAATGGCTCATCCGTGGCTGCACATTTCAATGGCCTGATGTGGGCAGTGCTTCTCAAAGTGTGGTCCCTGGACCAGCAGCAAGGCATCAACAGGAAATGTTGGGGAATGCAGATTCCTAGGTTCTCCCACCAAGACCTGCTGAATCAGAAACTCTGGACAGGGCCCAGCAGCCCCCAGGTGATGCCAATCTGGTGCAGTGAGAGAACGCTGTGCTCACGTACCAGGGGATGCTGAGAAGACACCTTATGGGATTTGAATGTCTTATGCGTCGGAATCACCTCTGGAGGTCAAAATACTAACCAGGGCCTGCCACACCCCTACTCTTCCACCTCAGTGATTCTTGACCTTGTAGCAGAGAGCAGTGGCTCTCCTAGACTGGCCTGTGGTCTACAGAATAGTCATGGGTTATTGTCACTTGGTGGCTGCTCGAGCTATGACAGGCATGGTGCTGTGGGCTCTGTATGGATCATCATCTCACAAGAACCCTATGAGTTGTTAGATTCTCTTGCTTCACAAATGGAGAAATTGAGACACAGAGAGGTTGAGTAACTCAGCCTAGGTTACACAGCTACTAAATGGCAGGATTCCAAACTGGTTATCTCAGACTCCAGAGTCCACCACCTTTTTTCCCCATTTTACAAACGAGAGGAATGAGGTGCTGAAGGTCACCTGGGGACACCCATCACTCCTTCTGCACCTTTGCCTGAAAGTACCTGAGAGCTCCCCAATATCAAGATGGGCCGAATCAACCTCTGAGCTGGGTGTCGCCCCCAGGAAATAATGCCTCCCTCCTGGGCATAGACACAGCTGGAAAAGGGAGGGGGAGCCAGGGGTATTAATTAAGTCACCAGGACTACTCCTGGACCCACAGGATTCAAGATGTTAAGGAAATTGACACTCATCCCCATCCAGCTCAATTGTTCATTGCTCTCTCAGTGCTGGGCAGTGTCCACTGACACCCAGCTCAGAGAGAAGAAATAAAAAGACAAGAGGAGGATCTGGAGGAGTAGAGAGCATATGTGGTGGTGGTTTAGTTGCTAAGTCGTGTTCTACTCTTGCAACCCCATGGCCTGGGGCCTGCCAGGCTCCTCTGTCCATGGGATTCTCCGGGCAAGAATACTGGAGTGGGTTGCCATTTCCTTCTCCAGAGGGTCTTCCTGACCCAGGAATCAAACCCAGGTCTCCTGCATTGCAGGCAAATTCTTTACCAACTGAGCTACAAGGGAAGTTGAGAGCATATGGAGCCATTTTAATGCTAAAAATGCACTTTTCAAAAGCAAGAGAGTTGCTGTCCTGAAAAGACAAAGGCTTCAAGTCCTTGGGGAGGTACTGCACTCCACCAGGCAGGCAGCCCTCGCTGCTATCGAATTCTCCTGGAGATGCGGTAGAGCTCCATGGCTGCTCTGGCATCTTCCACCGAGTTGTCCTGTAGACACGGACTGAGAGGGGACAGGGGGCTGAATCCAGGCACCATGTGACCCGGGCCTTCCCTGCTCACTTCCTGAGTCCAGGGCTGAAGTGGGTCAGGGGTGAGTCTCCCAGGCCCCTGAGACTTTGGACTCGGCAGGTGTCTGGAGCAGGCCAGGCTTCACCCATGAGCCTGGGGCCCAGGCAGGCCCAGGCAAGGAATCCAGGTCCTAAGGCCAGGTGTGTCCTCCAGGGGCTCCAGTCTGCTGGGTGGGGGCGGGGCACTGCAGACTTGGCTCAGACCCAGAGGGGCTGGAGCAGTTCTTACAGGAGCCCAGGGCCCGGGGAACCTGGACACAGATGTTTCTAGAGTGCTCCTTGCTCAGCATGTTGAGAACAGGGCTCTTGAGTGAATCCAGGAGCTGATACTTTGTCCTGGGTCCCTGGTGCCACAAGCCCTGCATAGGGACCTCTGGTATTTGGGAGATACACAAACTCAGGTCCATCCCCTGCCTCCTGCACATTCTGGCTTCCAAGACAAGCTCCCCAACTCCTCAGACTGGGGCTTGGACTCTCGTCTCCCCAGGCCCCCCTCTCCTGCCTTCTTCACTAAGACACACCCGCATCCTCCACTCAGATCTGGTGTCCTGTCTGGCCCCGCCCTCCATCCCTGCTCAGGACGCCTGGCCTCCCCTCTGTGGACACTCCCGACAGATGTGCTAATGGTCAGGTCATGGGCCTCCTCCATTTCAACCAAGAGTTTCTCAAGGATGAATCAGACCTTGTTTACCTGGATCCTCAGCCTCTGATCCAGAGCAGATGATTCATAAACATCCACTGAACTGGAAGGGCCTACATGTGGCTATAACTCCCTGGGCCCTTCCATCCAAATGAGCTCCCAGCCACCAGCACACACTTGCCCCCGCCTGGGGCTCTGAGGGGCCTACTCATCCAATGACTTTGAGCTCAAGATCCCTCCCTCTCTTCTTGGAATGCCCCTCGTTGCATACTGCATCTTTCCTATCTGGGGGGCAATCCCAGAGGCTTCTCTGTGAGTAAATGTTAGTCCCCTGGTTACATCTCATCAATACTTTCCCATTGAGTCCGAAATACTCAATGTGGTGCCCAAGGCTGTGAATGCCTGTCCCTGCCAGATTCTGCACCGCATCCCCCTCCCCACCACGTCTCTCTATCTTTCTCTCCCATAAACATTGCTCAGACCCCCTGCATCTGACAGGATCCAGACTGTGTGCTCTTTATGAGAATCTAATGCCTGATTATCTGAAGTGGAGCTGAGGTAGTGATGCTAACACTGGAGAGTGGCTGTCATTGTCTTCCGTCACTCCCAGTGGCACTGTCTATTTGTAAGAAAACAAGCTCAGGGCTCCCACTGCTTCTGCATTATAGTGAGTTGTATAATTATTTCATTATGTATCACAGTGCAATAATTATAGAAATAAAGTGCACAATAAATGCAATGTGCTTCAATCATCCCAAAACCACCGCCTTCTCTCCTGTATGTGGAAAAATCGTCTTCCACATAACAGGTCACTGGTGCCAAAAAGTTTAGGGACCGATGCTCCAGAGGACTCTCTTGTTTATCTGGGGACCACTGGCATTTGGGAGATCCACAAGGGGAGCCCTGCATATGAGGCTGGGACTCTGCTCACCCACACGTGAGGGAAAGGTGGTGTAGGAATCACCTGACTTACTCCTCCAAGGCCACTTTCTGCCCTGAGCTTTGTGGATCCACTGATGTCCTGGGATAGGTTAGGAGGTCTATAGAGCCCTGATAGTGAGTGCAACATTTCCAGGGTATGTGCATGCATATTTCTGGGATAGTCATATTCTCAAAGAGACTTTTGTGTCAGAAAGGTTAAGAGTTTCCAAGGGGCTCTCTCATACCTTCTGAAGAAGTAGAGTCTCCTAATATTGCCGAACCAAACCAAGTAAGTGAGGGAGTGTGAATCTGAGAATCTCTCTGTGTTTTCCATCTGGAATAGTGACTTCCCTTGGCATCAGGAGAAGCTCATTCAGAAAAACCTTGTAGCCTCTCTCAGCATTTAATTTCCCCAGATTGTCTCCTTCTCAAACCATAGCATCAGAGCATCAGAGTGGAGAGACCACTTTAGGATTTCAGTTCAGCTCTCTACCTTATAACCCAGCCTGATCTCGTCACTAACTTTGTTCATAGTAATGCTTCTTAAGGCCCACTTGACTTCATGATCCAGCATGTCCAGCTCTAGGTGAGTGACCGCACCATCGTGTCTATCTGTGTCATTAAGACCTTTCTTCGTATAGTTCTTCTGTGTATTCTTGCCACCTCTTCTTAATCTCTTTGGCTTATGTTAGGTCTTACCATTTATGTCCTTTATTGTGCCCATCCTTGCATGAAATGCTCCCTTGATCTCTCCAATTTTCTTAAAAGAAATCTCTAGCCTTTGCATTCCGTTGTTTTCCTCTGTTTCTTCGCATTGTGCTTTAAGAAGACCTTTTTATTTCTCCTTGTTATTCCCTGGAACTCTGCATTCAGTTTGGTGTATCTTTTCCTTTCTCCTTTGCCCTTTGCTTCTCTTCTTTCCTCAGCTATTTGTAAAGTTTCCTCAGACAACCACTTTGCCTTCTTGCATTTCTTTTCCTTTGGGATGATTTTGGTCACTGCCTCCTGTACAGTGTTACGAACTTCCATCCATAGTTCTTCAGGCACTCTCTCTATCAGGTCTAATCCTTTGAATCCATTCATCACCTCCACTGTATAATCATAAGGGATTTTATTTAGTTCATACCTGAATGGCCTCATGGTTTTCCCTACTTTTCTTCAATCTAAGCCTGAATTTTCCAATAAGGAGCTGATGATTTGAGCCCCAGTCAGCTCCAGGTCTTATTTGCATAGAGCTTCTCTGTCTTTAGCTGCAAAGAACATAATCGATCTGATTTCAGTATTGACCATTTGGTGATGTCCATATGTAGAGTCATCTCTTGTGTTGTTGGAAAATGGTGTTTGCTATGACCAGTGTGTTTTCTTGACAAAACTGTTAGCCTTTGCCCTGCTTCATTTTGTACTCCAGGGCCAAAATGCCTTGGCCTCTTGTCCTGGGTGTCTCTTGACTTCCTAGTTTTACATTCCAATCCCCTATGATGAAAAGAGCATCTTCTTTTGGTGTTAGTTCTAGAAGGTGTTGTATGTCTTCACGGAACTGGTCAACTTCAATTTCTTCAGTATCAAGCCCTGGGACATAGTCTTGGATTACTGTGATGTTGAATGGCTTGCCTCAGAAATAAACCAAGATCATTCTGTTGTTTTTGAGATTGCGCCCAAGTACTGCATTTTGGACTCTTCTGTAAATTAGTAAGACAAAGTAAAACATCTTAAGAAGTTTGTTCGATTTTAAATTGTGTTGTCTATTATTAAGTTGTAGAATTTCTGTCTATTTTCTAGATACTAGAGATGAATAACACAATTTTTGTCATATTTTTTAAAAAATTTCCAGAAATTCTTGCCTACCTCCTACTCTAGAGCAGGATGATCACATCGAACCCAGGACCCCTTGCCATGTCCTGTGTCCCCCAGTGTCTGAGACTCACAGGGGAGGATCCACTGATCTAGAGAAGGGGGGTCAGTCCAAATATGCACAGGAGCCAGGAGGGAAAGAAATAAGTAAAGGGGATGGAGAGGACTAAGGCCCCTGGACAGGACCAGCTGCACCTTTTGGGGTTGGTAGAAAAGCAAGATGCTGTGTGCATGACATGGTCTCATGTTTAAAAAACAGGGAAGAAAAAAGATACAGATATGCTCTACAAATATGTGTGCATGTCTGTACACACATGTCTACATATGACGTCAGAGCATGTGAAAGGTGTTGAAGGCTCTAATGACGTTGAGGACATGGATGCTCCCTGGATGGAGACATGGACGCTCCTGTGAGCAGGCAGGCAGCCTGGCCATGTCCAAGAGGGAAAACTGGGACATGTGAGGTCATCATTTGTTGTTGTTCCATCGCTCAGTCGTGTCCAACTCTTTGTGACCCCATGGACTGCAGCATGCCAGGCTTCCCTGTCCTTCACTATCTCCTGGAGCTTTCTCAAACTCCTATCCATTGAGTTGGTGAGTCTTCCCCTTCTCCTCCTGCCTTCCATCTTTCCCAGCATCAGGGTCTTTTCTAATGAGACAACTCTTTGCATCAGGTGGCCAAAGTATTGGAGCTTCAGCTTCAGCATCAGTCCTTCCAATGAATATTCAGAATTGATTTCCTTTAGGATTGACTGGTTTAATCTCCTTGCAGTCCAAGGAACTCTCAAGAGTCTTCTCCAACACCACAGTTCAAAAGCATCAATTCTTCAGCATTCAGCCTGCATTACGGTCCAACTTTCACATCCCTACCTGACTACGGGAAAAACCATCAGTTCAGTCGCTCAGTCGTGTCCGACTCTTTGCGACCCCATGGACTGCAGCACGCCAGGCTTCCCTGCCCATCACCAACTCCCAGAGCTTGCTCAAATCATGTCCATCGAGTCAGTGATGCCATCCAACCATCTCATCATCTGTCATCCCCTTCTCCTCCTGCCTTCAATCTTTCCCATCATCAGGGTCTTTTCCGATGAATCAGTTCTTCACATCAGGTGGCCAAAGTACTGGAGTTTCAGTACTTCAGCATCAGTCCTTCCATGGAAAAGCCACAGCTCTGACTATATGGACCTTTGTTGGCAAAATAATGTCTCTGCTTTTTAATACACTGTCTAGATTTGTCATAGCTTTTCTTCCAAGGAGCAAACGTCTTTTAATTTCATGGCTGCAGTCACCATCAGCAGTGATTTTGGAGCCCAAGAAAATAAAACATCTTTTAATTTAGTTCTTTTAAAGTAGTTCTGCTTTGTGTCAATTATACATGAGAAGAAGAAAATATAGAAAATACTAAGCAAAGATGAGAGTGAAAGTCAGTATAAAGGGCATAGCAGCTAATTTTATGAGACTTGTAAAGGATCTGGAAAACTGGATTTTCATATGCAATGAAAAAACCGTGCATCTACCAAACATTTCAGGAAGAAATAAAACTGCTTCTACACTATCTTTTCCTGAAAACACTGTGAAGGAAAACCAAACGATCCCTGGACCACTTCCAGGACACATAGGTTTGCAAGCCATGATCTGGAACAAATCAAGCTTGCATGTGCTTATGCCCAGAGTGGGGCTGGGGCCATATGGGTTCCCTTTGGTGGGTAGGGGAAGGGGAACAGGTAGCTGGCATGCCAGCTATGGTTCCAGTGTGTTCAGGTGCCAGGTCCTCTATAAGCCATTCATACAGCTTCATTCATTAAATTGACATATAGTAGGTATTAAGCCCATTGCACACATGAGAAAACTGAGACTCTGTAAGGTAACTTACCAGTTTCCTTCACACCCCACAGCCTCCCTGTAACTCTGAGTTTCCATCTCACCTCCTCCTTCCTTCTTTTGTCCTGACCTTGACCTTCCTGGCTCACCGTCTTCCAGTCCACACACCTGGCTGCTGGGCAGGCAGGGCTCAGCCACATCCAGGCTGTGCTCTGATGGAGGCACCATGTCCAGGCTCACAGACTAGAGTGGAGGAGGGTCTGCTGGGGAGGCTCAGACAAACCTCCTGCTTTCCAGGTGGGGGAACTGAGGCCCAGAGAGGGCACAGGCCTTATCCAGGGTCACACAGCTAGAAACCCCATGCCTCTCCTTCTCCAGTGCCTCCCTCTGTGCCATTAAATGGATCCAAAGCCTCCCCATCAGCATCAGACACAGCATCTTTTTTCATTTCCAATCTCTTCTTCTCAGCTTGGAAGCTGCTCACCCGTCTCCCAGCCAGGAAAATCCCTGCTCAGGTAAGAGTACTTCTAGATCTTTCCGGACTCACACCTGGCTGGCAGCTTTGGAACTTAAGAGCGCAACATTATGTTAATTTATTCTGTGGTTCCTCCATGAGGCTCCACCTTGAATCATGCTGGGTTGGGGTTTCCCTGCCCCAGTGGGGAAAAGTCACATGTGAAGGCAAAACTGAGAGCAGGGATTCAAATAGTTCCTACTTTCTGTGTCATCTTGTCCCCACGGCCTTGCTATCACCCCGTGGCTCCTCCCTGTTCACCCCTGGAGTTGCCCTCCTCTGGGTGGGGCTGTGTCCCCTCAGATGGCAGCTCCTTCTAGTGATGCTGCTGGGAGGAGGGGCCGGGACGTGTGTCTTTAGGTTGCTGTGGAAGAAGGCCGTGATCCTGAAGGTGTGTCCTGGGTCCCAGAGCGCCACGATTTGGTCCTGGGCTCCCACCTGCCGGCCTGCTGACATGCTGGGCTGTAGAGCAAAGTGCTCACACCCACAGCTTTGGGATTTTTATCTGGGGTTCTCTCTTCTTAGGGTTTCGACCTTAGGGAAGACATTTAAGTCCCCAAGTCTTAGTTTTCTCATCAATAAATGGGGTTAGCAGTGCAAATGCAGTCCATTTTTTTTTTTTTTTTAAATCCTTGGGATTAGATAAGCTCCAGAATTCAAGATTTTTCAGCTCCAAATGACATGGTGTATCTACTCTACATGACATCACACCCCACTGGGGTCTGAGAACACCTTGTAATCATACACATGAGTGTTTCTGAAACTGAAGCATTTGCACATTCACACTAGGGGAAATAAATACAGATGATAAATTCTCTAATATCTGTTCAGGTATAATTTTACTACCAAATAATTTTTTAAAAATTTGTTTTCAATGTTGAGAGACTTCAAGGGATGGCTTTGTAGATAAGGACCATCCTACCCTGTGTTTCTGTAGATAATGCCACACAGTTCACAGAGGTCCAAAATGTTGATGGATTGTGCCCAGACCCGACCCAGCTGTGAGGTTTGGGATAAGACAAGTCTCCTGACAAGGCCAAGGCTGATGGATGGGGAGAACCATTCTGGAGTGGCTGTGCTGTTACCCACGTGTCTGAGCCATTGGTTCCAACTCCACAGATCCTGAACCTCAGCCATCACAGGCCCTGCGCCTTCTCTAGGCGTCTGACTTAATCCTCCTCCAGAGTTGGATCTTTCAATGATGGGTCATCAGTGAAGACAACTGCCACACTGGTGACTGTGACCTGCCAGATTTCACAACACCATGCCCACCAGGGCGACATCCCCAGAAAAGGATGAATCGGGCAAGGTGTACTGCCTCCTCCATCTGCCGCAGCTCTGCTCCACCTGCATGGCCTTCTCCCTGCTGGCCGACATGGGCATTTGGAGAGGAGTCATAGGTGACTGGTCCATGTCCATCTGGTGCATCTATTTCGCTGTGACCCTCATCTTCTCCACTGTTGAGTTCTGTGATCTCCCGTCCTGGTTTCCTTTCTACCGGTACAACTTCCCCGTTAGCCATGCCTGCTACGCTACCCTCGTCTGCCTCTTGGCCTCCATCATCTACTCCGTTGCATATGTCCAGTTCCTGCCTTATGGTCCTTACCGGGACCAGGCCATCACCACCACTGCCTTCTCCCGAGTCGCATCTGTATTTATGCCTTGGGTGTGGCCTTCACGTGGAACTGGTATGACCTCGATGGTATCATCTGCTACGTGCACACTGTGCCAGGCCTGCTGAAGGTGCTGGAGACCTTTGTGGCTGGTGTCATCTTTGCCTTCATCAGTAGCCCCTCCCTGGACCTGCACCCTATTGTGCAACACATGGCCCTGGTGTGGTGTGTGGCCGTGTACTCCATGTGCTTCATCCTGGGAGCTGTGGTCCTCCTGTTGAAAGTGAGTGAACGGGAATATAGACTGCACATCCCATACCCCATTTTCCAGCTTGTGCTCACCTTGTTCTCCATCCTCCTCTGCATCAGCACTGTGATCCTCTGGCCTCTCCACCAGTTCAATGAGGAGTTTGGGGGGCAGTCCCAGCGGTCCAGTGTTGTGAGCTGCAGTGATGAGCTCGCCTACGACATGTGCCTGTAGGATCGCCTACTGGCTGTGGCCATCCTGACAGCCATCAACCTGCTGATGTACACGGTTGACCTGGGGTACTGGGCCCACCAGGTTTCCATAGGGACTGAGGATGTCTCCAGTGCTCCCGATTCTGTCCAGTCCTATCCCGTATCTTCACTCTGCCTGGCTCCCTCTCTCCCTCCTCACATCCTTCCCCATTCATCTCACTCTCTTTATGCTTCCTTCCCTCCTTCTGCTCTGTCTCCTTGTTTTGTTGCCCACATCCTGTTTTGCCTCTTTCCCTTGTTTCTTTCATGTTTTCTACATTTTCTGTTTTTTTTTTTTTTTTTTTGCCCCTCTTGCATTCATCCTTGGCTTTCTCATCTCCTTTGTCCTGACCACCTCTCCCCATTTTCCTTCTTCTGATCCATCAGGACCTGAGACTCCTTCCTTCTCTGCCCACTTCCCCTTCCCACTTCCTAAGGTGCTGACTCCACAGCACACAGCCTTCTGTGCAGCTGTTCACACCCTGAGCCTCTGGAGGGGCCTCATTGCAAAAGCGTGTCTATACATGCTGGTGGTGTCTTAGTTGGTGGTATTGGGGGGTGGGGGTTGGAAGTGTGGGGGTAGGTAGCTAGGGAATGGACCCCTCTTTATCCTTTCCTCCACTGATGAACATTTAGGCTGCTTCCATGTCTTGGCTATTGCAAACAGCGCTGCAATGAACATTGGGGTGCATGTATTTTTCCAGATAATGTTTTTCTCCAGATATATGCCCATGAGTGTGATTGGAGGGTCATATGGTAGTTCTATTTTTAGTTTTTTAAGGACCCTCCATACTGTTCTCTGGGTTTCCCTGATGGTTCAAACAGTAAAGAATCCACCTGAAATGCAGGAGACCTGGGTTCGATCCCTGGGTTGAGAAGATCCTCTGGAAAAGGGAATGGTTACCCACTCCAGAATTCTTGCCTAGAGAATCTCATGGAGGATCCTGCTGTGATGTATGTCAGAGAGTGTTTTGCCTATGTTCTCCTCTAGGAGTTTTATAGTTTCTGGTCTTACGTTGAGATCTTTAATCCACTTTGAGTTTATTTTTGTGTATGGTGTTAGAAAGTGTTCTAGTTTCATTCTTTTACAAGTGCTTGACCAGATTTCCCAGCACCACTTGTTAAAGAGATTGTCTTTAATCCATTGTATATTCTTGCCTCCTTTGTCAAAGATAAGGTGTCCATATGTGCATGGATTTATCTCTGGGCTTTCTATCTTGTTCCATTGATCTATATTTCTGTCTTTGTGCCAGTACCATACTGTCTTGATAACTGTGGCTTTGTAGTAGAGCCTGAAGTCAGGTAGGTTGATTCCTCCAGTTCCATTCTTCTTTCTCAAGATCGCTTTGGCTATTCGAGGTTTTTTGTATTTCCATACAAATTGTGAAATTATTTGTTCTAGCTCTGTGAAGAATACTGTTGGTAGCTTGATAGGGATTGCATTGAATCTATAAATTGCTTTGGGTAGTATACTCATTTTCACTATATTGATTCTTCCAATCCATGAACATGGTATATTTCTCCATCTATTAGTGTCCTCTTTGATTGCTTCTGCACATCAAAGGAAACTATTAGCAAGGTGAAAAGACAGCCTTCAGAATGGGAGAAAATAATAGCAAATGAAGCAACTGACAAACAACTAATCTCAAAAATATACAAGCAACTCCTACAGCTCAACTCCAGAAAAATAAATGACCCAATCAAAAAATGGGCCAAAGAACTAAATAGACATTTCTCCAAAGAAGACATACAGATGGCTAACAAACACATGAAAAGATGCTCAACATCACTCATTATCAAAGAAATGCAAATCAAAACCACTATGAGGTACCATTTCACACCAGTCAGAATGGCTGCGATCCAAAAGTCTACAAATAATAAATGCTGGAGAGGGTGTGGAGAAAAGGGAACCCTCTTACACTGTTGGTGGGAATGCAAACTAGTACAGCCACTATGGAGAACAGTGTGGAGATTCCTTAAAAAACTGGAAATAGAACTGTCTTATGATCCAGCAATCCCACTGCTGGGCATACACACTGAGGAAACCAGAAGGGAAAGAGACACGTGTACCCCAATGTTCATCGCAGCACTGTTTATAATAGCCAGGACATGGAAGCAACCTAGATGTCCATCAGCAGATGAATGGATAAGAAAGCGGTGGTACATATACACAATGGAGTATTACTCAGCCATTAAAAAGAATACATTTGAATCAGTTCTAATGAGGTGGATGAAACTGGAGCCTATTATACAGAGTGAAGTAAGCCAGAAAGAAAAACACCAATACAGTATACTAACACATATATATGGAATTTAGAAAGATGGTAACAATAACCCTGTGTACGAGACAGCAAAAGAGACACTGATGTGTAGATCAGTCTTATGGACTCTGTGGGAGAGGGAGAGGGTGGGAAGATTTGGGAGAATGGCATTGAAACATGTAAAATATCATGTATGAAACGAGATGCCAGTCCAGGTTCGATGCACGATACTGGATGCTTGGGGCTAGAGCACTGGGACGACCCAGAGGGATGGTATGGGGAGGGAGGAGGGAGGAGGGTTCAGGATGGGGAACACATGAATACCTGTGGCAGATTCATTTTGATATTTGGCAAAACTAATACAATTATGTAAAGTTTAAAAATAAAATAAAATTAAAAATAAAATAGAGAAGAGAATCTCATGGACAGAGGCGCCTGGCAGGCTACAGTCCTTGGGGATGCAAAGAGTCAGACATGGCTGAGCAACTTTCATATACTATTCTCCATAGTGGATGTATCAATTTACATTCCCACCAACTGTGTAGGAGGGCTCCCTTCTCTCCACACCCTCTCCAGCCTCTATTGTTTGTGTGGATTTTTTGATGGTAGTCATTCTGGCTGGTGAGAGGTGATATCAGATTGTTTTGATTTGCATTTCCCTAATAAATAACAATGTTGAACATCTTTTCATGTAGCTATTGTTATCTGTATGTCTTGGAGAAATGTCTTATGTTTCCTGCCCACTTTTTGAGTGGATTGTTTGTTTTGATGCTACTAAATGTCACAAGCTTTTTGTAAATTTTGGAGACTAATCCCTTATTGGTCATGTCCTTTGCAAATATTTTCTCCCATTCTGTGGGTTGTCTTTTCATTTTGTTTATTGTTTCCTTTGCCTGAAAAAGCTTTAGAGTTTAAGTAGGTCCCATTTATTTATTTTTGTTTTTATTTCCATTATTCATAGAGACAGATCAAAAAAAGATATTGCTGTGATTTATGTCAGGCAAGGCAACCTATAGATTCAATGCAATGCCTATCAAATTACCAATGGAATTTTTACAGAACTGGAACAAAAAAATCTCAAAATCTGTATGGAGACACAAAAGACCCTGGATAGCCAAAGCAATCTTGAGAAAGAAAATTGGAGCTGGGAGAATCAGGCTCCTTGACTTCAGAGTATACTATAAAACTACAGTCATCAAAACAGTATGATACCCACACAAAAATAGAAATTATAGATCAATAGAACAGAACAAAAACAGATATAAACCCATGAAACTATAGACCCAATGAGTGAACTGGGTCTCTTATATCTCCTGCATTGGCAGGCAGGTTCTTTACCACTAGCACCATCTGGGAAACCCTATGGACAATTAATCTATGACAAAGGAGGCAAGACTGCCCATTGTTGGAAAGACAGTCTCTTCAACAAATGCTGCTGGAAAAACTGGACAGCTAATGTAAAAAATGAAATTAGATCATATTTAAACTGCATACACAAAATTAAGCTCAAAATGGATCAAGGACTTAAATGTGAGACTGGACACTATAAAACTCATAGAGGAAAACATAGGCAGAACACTTTCCAACTAGCTGAGCACTGAAGAATTGATGCTTTTGAACTGTGGTGTTGGAGAAGACTCTTGAGAGTCCCTTGGACTGCAAGGAGATCCAGCCAGTCCATTCTGAAGGAGATCAGCCCTGGGATTTCTTTGGAAGGAATGATGCTAAAGCTGAAACTCCAGTACTTTGGCCACCTCATGTGAAGAGTTGACTCATTGGAAAGGACTCTGATGCTGGGAGGGATTGGGGGAAAGAGGAGAAGGGGACGACAGAGGATGAGATGGCTGGATGGCATCACTGACTCAATGGATGTGAGTCTCAGTGAACTCCGGGAGTTGGTGATGGACAGGGAGGCCTGGTGTGCTGTGATTCATGGCGTCGCAAAGAGTCGGACACGACTGAGTGACTGATCTGATCTGATGTTTTCTGTACTTTGCTTTTTTTTTTTTTTTTACAAAATTATTGTTTCCTGCATTAACAAATGTGTGACTGAACCTCCAATAAAAATAATAATGACCAGGTGACTTGAAATGATTGACTTGATGTATAGCTTGTAAGATCCATGATTGTAATAGTGTGACTCTAGATATGGGAAGAAGGAATAGGATGGAATCACTACCTGGAGCTGACAGACTAGTAAGACAGGTGGCCTAGAGGCTTTTGGCTACTGGTAACAGAAATTGAGTATTAGCACACCGAGTGGCCTGTATAAAAAATCCTCTCCCCTCCTGGGAATGAGCATTCCTATGACCCAGGGACAAATTGGTCAAAAGTGTCTCCCAAGCCTTGCTTGAAATTTAGAGGGGAATAGCCATAGGATTGTGTAATATCACAATCAAATAGAACAAACCACCCAGTTCTACAAAAATCAAGTCATTAGCATACTGCCATCACTGATCTAGAATCCACCCTGGAAGGAATTCACGGCAAAGACCATGATAAGGCAAGTTGTACTCTGGGAAAACTGGCAGAACCAGCCCTCAGATACTTAGACATTTCCAGTAGAAATATTTACAAACCCAATTTCTTACATCTTGCCATACTATAAAAGCACTAAAACCATTAACTATGGCTTCTGGCCTTTTTGAAGATCAATAACTTTGTCAAGAAGTGTGCTTGGTTGCATGTACCCCTTCCCTGAATCACATACATAGTGGCCCCCATTTACCTCTTTGGAACAGTTCTCACAGCTTCCTGAAAGAATGTCTTGCTGGTTATAATTCTTACATTGGCTTGAATAAAATTTTTCATTTCTTTCTTAATTGATTTTCACTCACTTTTTCATAGATATGAGCAAGTGTGCATTTATAAATATTTGCATAAGTGAAAGAAATTCATATTCTCTATTTTCATGAATTAAATTGAACATAACTCTGTGACCTCACTTCCCAGGAGGATGGAGATGCCTCTGTGCTTTAGTGAAAGATCTGTTGTCCAGGTGGGCTCACCTGAGGGACTCACTGTCCAAGTCTTGTGGTTCAGGAGGGTGGCTGCTCCATCTCTTCTGTTGGGGAGTTGAGGATCATTTGTCACAATTCCAAGGCAGGTCAAGTCCCTTCACTGTGGAGCTCAAAAGAGAGTAGAAAGGTCCTCTGCTTAGTCGAAACTTCTCGTCATAGAAGTGGTGCAGCTGGACCCCAGGGAGTGGCAGGACGTGTCCAGAGTCACCCTGTGGGTGGCAGAGTCAGAGACAGGACCCAGGTGTCCTCCTTCCCAGGCCGGCTGTCTGTCCACAGCCCCATGCTGCTTATTATAAGTGTAGCAGCAGCACCCTCCAGGCTGGGATTCTGCCCCATCCACCCTCGTTTTGTACAAACCTGCCCCATCCCCCTGAAGAGGACACTCACTGCTGCTGAGTCAGTTTCCTCATCTGCTAGATGGGGGAGGGGTGCCAGAGACCCCTGGTCCCTCCCACGCCCCCTCTTCCCGGGGCCCCTGGACTTGCCAGTCCTGGAGACTCAGATGTGGAGATGGAAGCCAGCTCCCTCCCCTCTGTCCACCCTCTCTGCTTGCTTCCTCTTGGCTGCTGGGTCCTGTTTATTGGTCACATCCTTCCTGATTACACAGACCTTCCTTCCCCATGACCTCTGCTTGGTGGGGAACGTTTCTCTTTCATAACAAGAGTTTCCTCAGTCACTTCCCAGGGGTCTGACTCTCCAGTGTTTCTTGTCAAAAACACAAACTGTTTCCAGGTGCCCCCACAGTCTGAGGTGTCCCAGATTCCCTTGTTCTTGCACATGCTTGACTTTCCACTTCTTCAGAGTCCATCTCAGCAGCCATTTGTAGGAAAACATTGCTTTTGTGGGATTTCTAGGTGGTTCAATAGTAAAGAATCTACTTGCCAATACAGGAGACGTAGGAGACACTGGCTTGATCCCTGGGTCAGGAAGATCCCCTAGAGAAGGAAATGGCAACCCACTCCAGTATTCTTTTCTGGGAAATCCCATGGACAGAGGAGTCTGGCAGGCTACAGTCCATGGGGTCACAAAAAGTCAGACATGACTGAGTGACTGAGCATGCATGCATGCATTACTGTTGTATTGAAATAAGGCCTGATACATTATTGTTATGTTATTATGGCACTATTATAAAGAAGAATGCAAAACTCTGCATTCAGTTTCAAATAAAACATGAGAAAGATAAACACTAAAATCTAGAACCAATATGTATGTGTATTCCCAGTGCTAAGAAGAGGGTTTGACACATGACAGATGTTTTCCAGTCCCAAGTCCTGAGGACCTGAGACCCTCAGATGATGGAGAGGAGGAAGAGGAGAAGGAGGAAGGAGAGTCTGAGCAGCAGGAGGACCATCACTCCAGAGAAGGTTTCCTGAAGCAGGTGAATTGTGTTGAGAGACCTGGTGATGAGAGGGTAAATATATCTTGAGTTGCCCACATGCTGCTCAGTGGTGAACTGGTGAGAACATTTTCCATGGAGAGGTGGGAACAGAAGGCAGAGAGGGGGTTAGAGTAGATGAGAGAAGGAAGATGCAGAGGGGGGTTAGATCATGTTCAGGATACTTGTGGAGAAAGAGTGCAAAGGACAATAGCTGGGCAGGTGTAGGACCAAGGGTTTGCTTCTGCTTTGTTTTAAACTGCAAGATGCTACAACGTGGTTTGCACGTGACATGTGCCATATACATGGATTGAATTCCATTTACTCATGCCAGAACGCAAACCCTTTTTATTGGCAGAATCTGACCAGTAACTGAATATTTTTGGTTCATGGCCTTGCCCCTGGACCTGAGTGTAAAAGAAAGGGGAAACTAGAGTTCAAATGATTTCCCACCAGACTTTCAAACTCATTGGTAACTTTTTTTCCTAATGCCAAATTCTGTAGACTCAGTGTTTGTTTCCCTCAAAAATTCATATGTTGAAGCCTAAATCACCAATATGTTGGATTTGGAGGTGGGGCTTCTAGGAGGTAATTAGGTCATGAGGCTGGGGCCTGTGTGAATGGGATTAGTGCCTTTATGAGAAGAAATAGGACAGATGATCTTTCTCTTCATCATGTGAGGTCATAGCCTCATACAGTGGGAAGACTGCAAACCAGGAAGAGAGCCCTTACCAGAGTTCAGCTCTCCAGGAACTTTGATCTTGAACTTCCTAGTCTCTAGAACTCTGAGAAGTAAATGTCTGTTGTTTAAGCTGCCCAGTCTATGGAGTTCTGTTACAGCAGCTCAACTGGAAAACACTGGGTCCTGGCAATATATCAGGAAGTCCAGTTTGTTGAGTTGGAGTGTTTCTTCCAATCAAAGCCTATGTGGCAGACATAATAGATCTGGGAAGAAAATTGTCATCTTCCTGAAGGACCCAGAAATATCTGGTCCTCAAGTATTTCCAGGCCTAGTGCCCTCCCCAGCCCTCACAGCTGTTATTCCCCTCCTCCTCCACCAAAGCCATGGTGCATCTTTGCTCAAGGCTGCATTTCACTGGCCCCCCTCTCTGCCTGGCCCTTCATACCATTGTCTCTGACTCTTAAACTGACCCTGGGAAAGTTATTACTATCCCAGTCTACACATCAGGAACCAGAACCTCAGCAAGGCGAGAGCTCAGGACCTCCCAGTCCGGGAACCACTGAGCAGGTCCTGGCCTTCAGCCTCTGCCAGCCAGGTCCTGCCCTTCCTTCAGCTGCACCTCGGGTCAGGCTCCTTGGGCTTCCAAACAGCAGGGGAGCCTCAGCCATGATCACTGTTTTCCAGACTTTTCCTTCCTTTAGAGGACAGGTGCTAATTCACAAAAAGATAATTTTTATTAGAATCCACCCCTCCTTCTGTAGACTCCAGTGAGTCCTGGGTGCAGTTAGGCTGAACCACCAGCCTTGCCAGCTACCCCTTGGCCTGAGCTCTTCCTCCAGATGGAGGGTGCTGGATGGGGGTCCATCAGGCAGAATGCTTCCAGCCTCCACTGAGGGCCCTCGGGGGCAGAGCTAGGATTGGCTGGCAGGATGGAGTCGGCAGCCCTCTCTCTCTGTCCTAGCCCTAAACTCTGAGAGATGGGAGGACAATAAAGAGGTGAGGATGCCCTTGAGCAAGGGTCAAGTTCAGGACCCTAAACAAGTCCCCACCAGTGTCCCCAGGGCTCCACCACCTGGTAACAGAAACCAGCGATTCTACCAGGTGACACAGCACACCCCCTGAACTCAGGATGCTGGGCCAGGCCAGCATTTGCCCTTTTCTCCCATTTCTCAGCAAACCCACTCAAACTCTCTCATCCCCCAGCAGGAAAAGCATTTGTTCTTTCCATATAGAGGAGAAACTGTGCTCCAAGTGAGTAAGTTTCTTGGCTGCGGAGCCTGGCCCAGACAGCAGCACACTGGGCAGGAAGTGGGCGGCGTTCGTATCACTCCTGGGACCAAACTGTCTGGATCTTCACCTTCGGAGGCAGTGATGCTGTCCTGATGGGGCTGGGCGCTGGGGAGCAAGGTGGTGGGATGTGTGCCTGGAGACAGCAGATGAGGGTGGAGAATCCTGTCCCTGAATAGGTCTTTCTCCATTGGGTGGGGCTGGGGGCAGAGGAAGAAGGGGAGGAGGGGTGGCTACAGAGTGTTAGAGGGGCGGGCACCCTTCCCAATCCCTGTACTCCTCCAGCTAACAGGTCTGAGTCACAGGTGCCCCAAGGGAGCTCAGCAAGGCATGGCCACTGTAAACAGCCTTTTTAGACCACCCCCCAGATTTCGCTTGGTTCCTCCAGGGTTAGGTAGCACTAAGGGCTCACGTCCCTGTCTTCTAGTTCATTTTGCCAGAGCCTCAGGAACATACTGGAGAAGGCAATGGCACCCCACTCCAGTACTCTTGCCTGGAAAATCCCATGGATGGAAGAACCTGGTAGGCTGCAGTCCATGGGGTCACTGGGAGTCGGACACGACTGAGCGACTTCACTTTCATTTTTCACTTTCATGCATTGGAAAAGGAAATGGCAACCCACTCCAGTGTTCTTGCCTGGAGAATCCCAGGGACGGGGGAGCCTGGTGGGCTGCCGTCTCTGGGGTCACACAGAGTTGGACATGACTGAAGTGACTTAGCAGCAGCAGGAATGTACAGGTCTTTCCAAAACCAGCTCTGGGCTGGAGGACACGCTGGATGCCCCTGGCTCAGCTGAGTTCTGGTTTTCTTCCCACCTTTTCCTCATTTGTTAGGAATCCACTGTGAATGGGTTTGGGGGACATGGGCAGAGAAGGGACAAGGAGGCCAGGGAGTTGGGGTGGCTGGTGGGGCACAGGTGAAATGCAATCCAGATAAAGGCAAACCATTGAATAAATTGGGGACATTTAACTGGAAAGTCAAAGATCCAGGGTTGAGACAGAGACATGAGAATGAGCTAAAGATGGGTGACAGGTCGCCATGTGGAAGTGACACTGGATTTGTACTAGGTGGAAGCTTCAGTGGGGAAAGTCCTGTGTGTATAAACCAGGGACCCAACCCTCCGAGCAGTGCTTTCCAGACAATGACTCCCCTGTCCTTGGGCACATCCAGGCCGGAGTCCAGGGCCCAGATGAAAGGAGTCAGGTGGCAAGTGGGAGGTGGGCTAGGGCTCAGGGCTCAACCTGATGACCTGAGTCCAGACACAGCCCTGAACATGGTTCCACGGGCCAGCATTTCTTCACAGACACCATCAGCTGGGCTGAGAGACACCTGCCCAGTGCAGCCTGCATTCTCAGTCCTGACAAGCATCAGACCAGGGTCACTGGCCTGTTCCTGGATCAGCTGCTTAGGCATTTAGAGTTGTGAGCCTTGGAGCAGAGGCCCTGACCACACTCATCACCCTTCCCTTCTCTAGGTTCATCAGCAGGCCCACCTGGTCATCATTATTTTTATTGGAGCCTCAATCTCACAAATTACATTTGTTAATATAAGAAACAACAGTATTGTCAAATAGGCAGAGTACAAGTGAAATAGCTTGTGAAATTAATAAGCTCATAAGTAAATAGTGTTATCTTCTAAGGAGTCACATGGCTGGGGCCAGAAGAAGAAAAATTCATCTTTATGGTAGAGCAGGTATTTCTCGCCTTGGGGAGGTCAGGTTAACACATATTGCAGATGCTCACTGCACTCTAGAGGGGAGGGAGGAGGCCCAAAAGGGCAGAGAAAAAAAACTATGTTGAAATGTTTCCTGTCTTGCCTTGAAATACAATTTTTATTTCATTCCTTCTTAAAATTTGCCTGCCATGTGCACCACCTCCTGGAAGCCCTCCCCACCCACCGCACCTTCCTCTGTGTGAAGATCACATGGTTCATCCCAGTACAGCAGTGAGGGGCAGCAGGGCAGGGGGGTCCTTCCCTGCCCGTCCCCCACAGCTCTGCTAGCCTGGCCCCTCTGGCCCTGGTGACACCAGAATGCTGGGCTCTTAGGCTTTGTGGCTGAGAGGAGGAGAGGAAGAAGGCTTGTGGGGGCTTCCCGGCCTCCAGTTACTGTAAAGGGCTGCTGGTCTGAATTCATCCATGAAGAGGGTCGGGGAGGCACATGCATACGCACGCACTGAGCCTACATCCAGGCACCTTTAAAGGAAGCATCCTGGTGCTGGCAGAGGGTTTTAATAGCTAAGGATTTGGGGCTTTGGAGTGGGGCCAAACTGCTAGTTTGCTCTAATGGGCTGAAGCCCTAGACTCAGCCTGAGGGGGTGTGGGGAGTCGCTGGGTGCGGTTCACAGAGGGGGTCTTTTGGGTGAGCATGGAAGTCCAAGTTGGCTAGGGTACTTCTGAACTCTAGACACATTGAGGGCAGTCAGGACCTTTTGATTTTGTTTTCCTTTGTCTTTGTCCTTTATATTAGGTTGGGGAAAAAAAGAACATTATGATGTAGAACAAGAGACAAGGCTTCTCTCTATGATTGCCAGCAAAGGCTGATAGGAACCAGAAGCTCCAGGGAATTTAAAACACACACAGACACACATATATTTTATATATGTACACACACACACACACACATTATAAAATACATTATGTAGATCACATTATGCCTGGGGCCCAGAGCACAAGGAAGCAAGAGTAGAAAGCAACTGACTCACAGAAACACATGTGTGCACCACACACTCAAGCACTTCGGTTTCTTTAACTACAAAAGCAGCAATTCTCCACCACCTCAACACATCTGCCCAAGATTTTTTAAAAGAAATGTCCCTTTAAGAACAAGGCCACCCAGTAAATTCTGAACCCCTGATTAGAAAAGTAAAAAAAAAAAAAAATCAAGGGAACAACAGCATTGAGGCTGCAGTGTCCATGGTCTTCTCCCTGCAGAGGCAGGGCCTGCTGCTTTGATCACTGGGGCAGGAGAGCCACATCACTGCCCCTCACCAAGACTGCAGACAGGTGTCTGCAAGTCCCTGGGGTTCTTCACCAGCTCCTTTCTTTCTTTTTTTTTTTAATAGAAATTTATTTAATTAGTATACCTGTGTTCCCCATCCTGAACCCTCCTCCCTCCTCCCTCTCCACACCATCCCTCTGGGTCGTCCCAGTGCACCAGCCCCAAGCATCCAGCATCGTGCATTGAACCTGGACTGGCATCTCGTTTCATACATGACGTTTCACATGTTTCAATGCCATTCTCCCAAATCTTCCCACCCTCTCCCTCTCCCACAGAGTCCATAAGACTGTTCTATACATCAGTGTCTCTTTTGCTGTCTTGTATACAGGGTTATCGTTACCATCTTTCTAAATTCCATATATATGCATTAGCATACTGTATTGGTGTTTTTCCTTCTGGCTTACTTCACTCTGTATAATAGGCTCCAGTTTCATCCACCTCATTAGAACTGATTCAAATGTATTCTTTTTAATGGCTGAGTAATACTCCATTGTGTATATGTACCACAGCTTTCTTATCCATTCATCTGCTGATGGACATCTAGGTTGCTTCCATGTCCTGGCTATTATAAACAGTGCTGCGATGAACATTGGGGTACACGTGTCTCTTTCCCTTCTGGTTTCCTCAGTGTGTATGCCCAGCAGTGGGATTGCTGGATCATAAGGCAGTTCTATTTCCAGTTTTTTAAGGAATCTCCACACTGTTCTCCATAGTGGCTGTACTAGTTTGCATTCCCACCAACAGTGTAAGAGGGTTCCCTTTTCTCCACACCCTCTCCAGCATTTATTATTTGTAGACTTTTGGATCGCAGCCATTCTGACTGGTGTGAAATGGTACCTCATAGTGGTTTTGATTTGCATTTCTCTGATAGTGAGTGATGTTGAGCATCTTTTCATGTGTTTGTTAGCCATCTGTACGTCTTCTTTGGAGAAATGTCTATTTAGATCTTTGGCCCATTTTTTGATTGGGTCATTTATTTTTCTGGAGTTGAGCTGTAGGAGTTGCTTGTATATTTTTGAGATTAGTTGTTTGTCAGTTGCTTCATTTGCTATTATTTTCTCCCATTCTGAAGGCTGTCTTTTCACCTTGCTAATAGTTTCCTTTGATGTGCAGAAGCTTTTAAGTTTAATTAGGTCCCATTTGTTTATTTTTACTTTTATTTCCAATATTCTGGGAGGTGGATCATAGAGGATCCTGCTGTGATGTATGTCAGAGAGTGTTTTGCCTATGTTCTCCTCTAGGAGTTTTATAGTTTCTGGTCTTACGTTGAGATCTTTAATCCATTTTGAGTTTATTTTTGTATATGGTGTTAGAAAGTGTTCTAGTTTCATTCTTTTACAAGTGGTTGACCAGATTTCCCAGCACCACTTGTTAAAGAGATTGTCTTTAATCCATTGTATATTCTTGCCTCCTTTGTCAAAGATAAGGTGTCCATATGTGCGTGGATTTATCTCTGGGCTTTCTATTTTGTTCCATTGATCTATATTTCTGTCTTTGTGCCAGTACCATACTGTCTTGATAATTGTGGCTTTGTAGTAGAGCCTGAAGTCAGGTAGGTTGATTCCTCCAGTTCCATTTTTCTTTCTCAAGATCGCTTTGGCTATTCGAGGTTTTTTGTATTTCCATACAAATTGTGAAATTATTTGTTCTCAGCTTCTTTTTTTGATTCCTCAGAGAGGGCATTCATCCCTTGCTTTCTCTAAGAGTCCCTCTGGGTGATGGGTGTTTAGTGACCCTGAAAAAATTCAACCAATCTCTTGCAAGGATGAGAATCAGATGGGACGTAAGGATCCAGGGTCTCTACGATTTCTGCCACTGGAAATTGTTGACCTCCAGAGATTTTTTTCTTTTAAGTAAAAGGGAGATGCACCATTCATCCACTGTGAGAATAGGGGTCTAATACCTAACTAACTACCTCAATCACAAATCCACACACACCAACTAAGGCACCCCCAGGGGGACAGACACACTTTGGCAATGAGGCCCCTTCAGAGGCCCAGGGTGTAAACAGCTGCACAGAGGGCTGTGTGCTGTGGAGTCAGCACCTCAGGAGGTGGGAGGGGGCAGTGGGCAGAGAAGGAAGGAGTCTCAGGTCCTGATGGATCAGAAGAAGGAAGATGGGGAGAGGTGGTCAGGACACAGGAGATGAGAAAACCAAGGATGACCAGAAAAGGGCCAAAAAGTAAGAAATGAAGGGAAGATGAGAGCAGCAAGAGAAAAAGTCAAAACAATGTGTGGGCAACCAAAGAAAGCAGGAAGAAGACGGAGAAGGGGAGAAGGAAACAGAAAAGAGAGTGAGATGAAGGGGGAAGGATGTGAGGAGGGAGAGAGGGAGCCAAGAAAAGGACATCAGAACTCTGTAAAGATACTTCCTATGAGCAGAGGGGATCAGGAGACCCTGGGCAGAGCCTTAGTCTCCACAGAAAACTGGCGGGCCCAGTACCCCAGTTCGGTCACATAAACCAGCAGGTTGGCAGCTGTCAGGATGGCCACAGCCAGGCGCTGGTCCCAGGCGCACATGTCGTAGGCGAGCTTGTCCTTGCAGTCTTCATCACTAGACCGCTGAGGATGCCCGCCGAACTCCTCGTTGAACTGGTAGAGCAGCCAGAGGACCAGAGCACTGATATAGAGGAGGACGGAGAGCAGGCTGAGCACAAGCTGGAAGAGGGGGAAGGGCCCAGGCAGCCTGTATTCCCATTGTTCCAGGTTCAGCAGGATGGCCAGGGCTGCTGGGATGAAGCAGATGGAGTACACGGCCACACACCACTCCAGGGCCGGCTGGTGCAGGTACAGGGAGGTGTTGCTGATGAAGGCGAAGATGATGCCGGCCATGAAGGTCTCCAGCACCTTCAGCAGGCCTGGCATGGTGAGCACATAGCAGGAGGTCTTGTAGATCTTGCAGCGCTCCCACATTTTGACTACTTCCATGGCATAAAACACAGACGCAATGCAGGAGAACGCAGTAACAGCGATGGCCTGGTCCCGGTGAGGACCATAAGGCAGGAACTGGACATAGGTGAGGGAGTAGATGATGGAGGCTGAGAGACAGAGGAGGGCAGCATAGCAGGCGTAGGTGTTAGATAAGTACCAGAAGAAAGGAAACTCGGATGGGAACCTACGTAACTCAACTGTGAGGACAATGAGGGTCACCGCACAACAGAAGCACCAGATGGACATAAACCAGTTACCTACGTACCCCCTGTGAATGCCCATGTCGGCCACCAGAGAGAAGGACATGCAGGTGGAAAAAAGCTGTGGCAGGCGGAGGAACCGGCACGTGGTGTCCAAGTCGGCCAGGTATAGAGCTGCTCCTGAGTTGGACATGGTGCCGTGACGGTCAGGCAGGTCACAGTCACTGGGGTGGCAGGATCTTCTGAGTAACCACTGTAAAAAGATCCAGTTCTGGAAGTTGATTAAGAGAGATTCAGCTAGAAAGGCTCAGAGACCTATGACAGCAGAGGCTCGGGGTCTGGGGAGTTAGAACAAATGGCCCGGTTGCTTGGGGAACAGCACAGCTTCTCCTGAATGGTTCTCCCCACTCATCACTGTTGGCCTTGTCAGGATACTTGTCTTATCCCAAACCTCAGAGCTGGGTTGAGTCTGGCCTCAAACCATGAACATTGTGGATCTCTGACTGTGTGCCATTATCTATGGAGACACAGAGAAGGATGGTCCTTATCTGCAATCCAAACCCTTCGAGTCTCTCAAAATTGAAAACAAATTTTTGAAAAATTGTTCGATAACAAAATTTGACCTGAACAGACACGAGACAATTCATGATATCTATTTAATTCACTTAGTGTGAAATTTCAAATGTTCAGTTGCAGAAACACTAATGTCTGAATATAGGGTGTGTTCACACCCCAGTGGGGTGTGATGTCATGTAGAGTAGATGTACTATTTAACCTGTCTGGAGCAGATCTGACTCCAAGGGTTTCAGAAAAGGAACTGTGGATTCTACTGCTAACCCCATTTTACAGATGAGAAAACTAAGGCTGTGGAATCAAGTTCCTTCCTTGGGTGGCATGACTAGGAAGTGGGAACCCAGATAAAAATACCAAAACTGTGGATGTGAACACTTTGCTCTAAAGCCCTGCATGTGAGCAGGGCCTGTGGGTGGGAGCCCAGGACCAAAGCCTGAGGCTCCGGGACCCAGGACACACCTTCAGGGCCACAGCCTCCTTCCACAGCATCTGAAGACACACCTGGGACAATCTGAAGTATCCTGGCCTCTCCTCCCTGCAGCATCACTAGAAGGAGTTGCCATCTGAGGGGACACAGCCCCACCCAGAGGACGGCAGCTTCAGAGGTGAGCAGGGAGGAGCCATGGGTGAGAGCAAGGCCGTGGGGACAAGATGACGTGGGAGAAGGGACTGTTCTGAATCTGCTCCCCCCATTTTGCCTTCACATGTGACTCTTCCCCCCTGGGGAGGAGAGACTCCCCACCCAGTGTGACTCCAAAGTAGAACATCATTAAGGAACTGCAGAATAAATTAACATAATTTGGGGCCCTGAAGCTCCAAAGCTGCTATCTAGGTAGGAGTCTGGAAAGATCTAGGAGTAGTCCTACCTATGAGGAGTTTCCCGGCCTGGCAGACTGGTTAGCAGCTGCCAAGCTGGGAAGAAGGGATTGGAAATGAACAAGGATGCTGTGTCTGAGGCTGATGTGGAGTCTTTTAGGGCATCCCAGGAAGGCAGTGGGGATGGATAGATGTTTGGCCCCCTTTTAAGGGCAAGAGCTGAAAGAGGAGGCCCCTGCAGGACCCCTGGGAGGTGACAGCCCTGAGGATGCTCCCGGGACTGGGGTGGGGGTGGGGGTGGGGGAGGCAGAGTGGAGATGACTGGGGGGATACCAGGGTCCCAGTGGCCCTGAGGCAGCCCAGTAGGGGTTTTCTGACCCAGAAGGGATGCAGGCATGGAGCCAACCTTCCCCATGGAGGAGGGGCCTGGACTGGAACTGAGACAGAACAGGGGCCTGAAGGGGTTTCAGGGCTGTGACAGGGACACGTGGCCAGAGTGGCAGGGACCCTGGAGACCACGGAATTGCCCAGGTCACCTGCCCAAGACAGTCCCGCCAGCCAGGGCTGCAGTCCTGCTCACACAGGGGCTCCCCCAGTGTCCAGTGTGTTGGGGGAGTGAGGCCCCTCCCAGCCCGCCCCCTCCGCAGGGACCGTTGCCCTGTTTCCAAGGGACTATTTGCTGAGAGGCCCCCAGGGCGGAAGGGTCAGCACCCTGAGCCCCAGGCAGCTTCCTGCCATCAGGGGCCTTGTTACTTTTGCTGATAATAAACCCTGGGACAGGCTGAGGCTGGAAAGAGAAACACAGAGCAAACCTGAGAACCTCCCTGGACTCCCAAAGCTCCTTGAGCCCCAATTGCCAGTGGAGCCCTGGAGCCTGCTGGCCTCTCAGTGGGCACTGCCAGGGGTGGGGGTGGGACACTGGCTGAGAGACAGGCTGGGGTGTCACTATGACTGTTCCTGAATTTGTTCCCAATTTACTGGTAAAATGACCCTGCGATTTACACCTAAGGCTAAATAATAACTTTGGGTCCATTTAACACCACAGAAGCAGACCTTGGGGAAAGAGAGGCATGGGGGTTCCTTCTGTGTGACCCTGGGTAAGGCCTGTGCCCTCTCAGGGCCTCAGTTCCTCTAGTCTATCTGTGAGCACTGACATGGTACCACTCTCCATAGCACGTGCTACATCAGAGCACAGTCTAGATGAGGCTGAGCCCTGTCTTCCCAGCAGCCAGGCATGTGGACTGGAAGACAGTGAGCCAGGAAGGTCATGGCTGAGACAGAGGAAGGAGGAGGATGTGCCAGAAGGGCAGAGAAGGAGGAGGGGAGATGGAGACTCAGAATGACAAGGAGGCTGTGGGGCCTGGAGGAGACACTTTCGAGCTGGATGATCCTGGGCAAGTTATTCATCAGAGCTTCAGTTTCCTTGTCTGTGCAATGGGCTTAATACCTGATTTGTGTCAATTAAATGAATAAAAGCATGTGAAAGGCTCCTCAGAGGGTCTGAAACAAAACACAGTCATGCCAACTACCTGTGCCACCCCACCCCCACCCCCCACAGAGGACCCAGAAGGCCCTGGCTCCACTCTGGACACAAGTGCATGCAAGCTTGATTTGCTCCAGATCAGGGGCTACAAACCTATGTGTCTTGAAGGTGGCCCAGAGATGTGTTTGGTTTCTCTTAAGGGAGTTTTCATGAAAAGAATGTATAAAATGTGTACTATTTCTTCCCTAAGTGTTTGGTAGCTGCAGTGTTTTTATTTCACATGAAAACTCAATTTCCAGCTCCTTTTGAAGCCTCAAGTTTCTGTTTGTGCCCTACAAGAGTCTGTTTACCCAGTCCTGTAGAAGTTCTGTAATCAAATCCCACTGGCCTCCAAAGTCAGATTTGCTGGGGGTTCTCAGTCCCTCTGCCAGATCCCCAGGTTGGGAAGTCTGTTGTGGGTCCTAGAACTTTCTTAACAGTTTGAGAATTTCTTTGGTATAATTTTTCTGCAGTTTGTGGGTCATCTGCTTGGCAGCTCTATGGTGGGATTAATGGCAACCTCCTCCAAAGAGGGCTTATGCCACATGTTACATGACCCAGGTCTGCTGCAGCCAGAGCCCCTATCCCCACAGCAGGGCACTGCTGACCCATGCCTCCATAGGAGATACTCAAACACTCAAAGGCAGGTCTGGTTCAGTCTCTGTGGGGCCTCTGGGTCCTGGTGCACACAAGGTTTTGTTTGAGCCCTCTGAGCATCTCTGGTGGGTATGGGGTTTGGTTCTAAGTGTTATTTTGCTCTTCCTACTGTCTTGTTGGGGTTTCTCCCTTGCCCTTAGGTATGGGGTATCTTTTTTTGGTGGGATCCAACATTCTCCTGTTGATGGTTGTTTAGCAGCGAGTTGCAATATTGGAGTTCTTGATGGAGAAGATGAGCACAAGTTCTTCAACTCTACCATCTTGTATTAATCTAAAAAATAGCAAGGAGAGATAAGAAAGCCTTCCTCAGTGATCATTGCAAAGAAATGCAGGAAAATAATAGAATGGGAATGACTAGAGATCTCTTCAAGAAAATTAGAGATACCAAGGGAATATTTCATGCAAAGATGGGCACAATAAAGGACAGAAATGTTATGAACCTAACAGAAGCAGAAGATATTAAGAAATGGTGGAAAGAATACACAGAAAAACTATACAAAAAAAATCTTCATGACCCAGATAACCATTATGGTGTGATCACCCACATAGAGCCAGACATCCTGGAATGTGAAGTCAAGTGGGCCTTAGAAAGCATCACTACAAATAAAGCTAGTGGGGGTGATGGAATTCCAGATGAGCTATTTCAAGTCCTAAAAGATAATTCTGTTAAAGTGCTGCACTCAATATGCCAGCAAATTTGGAAAACTCAGTAGTGGCCAAAAGGACTGAAAAAGGTCAGTTTTCATTCCAATCCCAAAGAAAGGCAATGCCAAAGAATGTTCAAACTACTGCACAATTGCAGTCATCTCACACGCTATCAAAGTAATGCTCAAAATTGTCCAAGCCCGGTTTCAACAATATGTGAACCGAGAACTTCCAGATGTTCAGGCTGGATTTTAAAAAGGCAGAGGAACCAGAGATCAAATTGCCAACATCTGTTGGATCATTGAAAAAGCAAGAGAGTTCCAGAAAAACATCTACTTCTGCTTCATTGACTACGCCAAAACCTTTGACTGTGGATCACAACAAACTGGAAAATCCTGAAAGAGATGGGAATATCAGACCACCTTACCTGCCTCTTGAGAAATCTGTATGCAGGTCAAGAAGCAACAGTTAGAACTTGTCATTGAACAATGAACTGGTTCCAAATTGGGAAAAGACTACATCAAGGCTGTATATTGTCACCCTGCTTATTTAACTTATATGCAGAATATATCATGCGAAATGCTGGGCTGGATGAAGCTGGAATCAAGATTGCCAGGAGAAATATCAATAACCTCAGATATGCAGGTGCTACCACCCTTATGTGGTGGTGTGAAAGTGAAGAAAACCAACAGAAAGTGAAGAGGAACTAAAGAGCCTCTTGATGAAAGTGTAAGAAGACGGTGAAAAGGCTGGCTTAAAACTCAACATTCAAAAAACAAAGATCATGGCATCTGGTCCCATCACTTCATGGCAAATAGACTGGGAAAATATAGAAACAGGGACAGATTTTATTTTCTTGGGCTCCAAAATCACTGCAGATGGTGACTGCAGCCATGAAATTAAAAGACACTTGCTCCTTGGAAGAAAAGCTATGACCAACCTAGACAGCATATTAAAAAAGCAGAGACATTACTTTGTCAACAAAGGTCCATCTAGTCAAATCTATGGTTTTTCCAGTAGGCATGTATGGACGTGAGAGTTGGACCATAAAGAAAGCTGACTGCCAAAGAATGAATGCTTTTGAAGTGTGGTGTTGGAGAAGACTCTTGAGAGTCCCTTGGACTGCAAGGAGATCCAACCAGTCCATCCTAAAGGAAATCAGTCCTGAATATTCATTGGAAGGACTGATACTGAAGCTGAAACTCCAATACTTTGGCCACCTGATGAGAAGGGTTGACTAATTTGAAAAGACCCTGATGCTGGGAAAGATTGAAGGCAAGAAGAGAAGGGGATGACAGAGGATGAGATCATTGGATGGCATCACCGCCTCGACGGACATGAGTTTGAGCAAACTCCGGGAGTTGGTGATGAACAGGGAAGCCTGGTGTGCTGCAGTCCATGGAGTCACAAAGAGTCAGACATGACTGAGCGACTGAATTGAACTGAACTTGAAGCCTCAGGAGATCTGCTGTCAATGGGCTGTTTTGCCTTGCGGGGGAGGGGTGGAGCTGAGCAGATGCTCCTTTACTTTATATTGTTTTTCATTCTTATATTTGTTTAGTTTTTTATATTTTCTTCTTCTCATATATAACTGACATAAAGCAAGACTATAATCATCTCCCTTGTCCCGGTTTCCCCTCTTGGGCGTGGCCAGACTTCCTGACTGCTCAGAGGAGCATCACCCCTCCATCCAGGAAGCATCTATGTTCTCCACCTCTTGTACAGCCTTCAGCACATTTCACATGCCCTGAAATCATATTTAGACATGTGTGTACACATGCAGCTTCCCAA
The DNA here is from genome assembly GCF_029378745.1 of Bos indicus. Taxonomy (NCBI): domain Eukaryota; kingdom Metazoa; phylum Chordata; class Mammalia; order Artiodactyla; family Bovidae; genus Bos; species Bos indicus. The sequence goes on along the minus strand of NC_091780.1, from coordinate 20,437,897 downwards.
GTGGCTCTAGTGGTAAAGAATCCGCCTGCAATGCAAGAGATATGGGTTCCATCCCTGAGTTGTGAATATCCCCTGGAGAAGGCAACCTATTCCAAAATTCTTGCCTGGTAAAATTTCATGGATAGAGGAGCCTGGTGAGTTACAGTCCATGTGGTTGCAAAGAGTCCAAGAAGACTCAATGACTGAGTATACATATGCATACGTATATGCACATGTTTTGTGATACATAGCTGTAGATTTTTTGTTATTGTTGTTGCAATTTTATAAACATGAGATCATGTCATGAACAGGGCATCTTGCTTTTTCACCAGCCCTGACAAGTGCAAGTGGTCCTCCCCAGGGGCCTTAATCCTCTTACTTTCCTTCGCTCCTGGCTCCTGTGGGCATTTGGACTGACCACCCTTCTCTAGACTGGTGGATCCTCCCCTGTGAGTCTCAGACACTGGGGGACACAAGATATGACAAGGGGTCCTGGGATCTATGTGACCACCGGTTGGCAATCCTCTCTGTGAACTTTTTAAAAATATGAGAAAGACTCTTTTCTTCCTTTCTGGAAACTTTTTGGTTTCCTAGGGCTACTGCAACAAGTTAGCACAAGTTGCTGCTCAGTTGCTTCAGTCGTGTCCGACTCTGTGCGACCCCAGAGACGGCAGCCCCCCAGGCTCCCACATACCCGGGATTCTCCAGGCAAGAACGCTGGAGTGGGTTGCCATTTCCTTCTCCAATACATGAAAGTGAAAAGTGAAAGTGAAGTCACTCAGTCGTGTCAGACTCTAGCGACCCCGTGGACTGCAGCCTACCAGGCTCCTCCGTCCATGGGATTTTCTAGGCAAAAGTACTGGAGTGGGGTGCCATTGCCTTCTCCACAAGTTAGGTGGCTTAAAATAACAGAGGTTTATTCTTCTCACAATCCTGGAGGCCCAAAGTGTGGAATTAAGGTGTCAGCAAGGCTGTGATGTCTGTGATGCTCCAATAGGGTCCATCCTTGCCTCCTTCAGCTTCTGGAGGCCCCTTAGCTTGTGGCCACTTAATTCTATCTCTGGCTCCACCTTCATGTGCTCATCTTCGCTCAGTTCTGTGTGTGCAACCCTCTCTGTCCTTTCTCTTACAAAGACACCTGTCACTGGACCGTGGGCCAACACTCCATCCAGGATGATTTCATCCCTAAACCCTTAACTAAATATGTCTGCAAAGACCATACTTCTAAATAGCATCACATTCTGAGGTAGACATGAATTGGGGATATTCTGCAGCCATTAAGGTTCTCTCTCATATCTTCCTGTCCTTATTTCATGGTGTCTTTTTCTAACGTGTTTATCGCATTAAGTGTATTTATTTGCTTTATCTTTTAGATTGGTGTTTGTTCACTGAACTTCTTGTGACTCACAGTGGGTCGATCCCTCATGTACCTTGTCATTAATCTGTGAGCCCCGTTTTACAGGACCCCCTTTTCCTGGGAGGATCCTGCTGCCTGGGTTGGGAGCTTCACCCAGAATAACTGCATTTGTTGCTGCTCAGGACCCTCCAGGCCAATCTCCTTTTGGGCACCAACTGTGTTAATTTCCAGGTTGGAGTTTTTGGACCTCAGAAATCATGCATATATGGGCTCAACACACAAGAAGTAAAGACGACATTTTTATTTCTCCCGTGGAGGTAGATATCAGCCTTGACTTTCCTCTTGCTGAAGGGTGGGTTTTCCTTGTCTACCCTTTGCTCCTAGGCTGCAGGCCACGTGGTCCTGGCTTTAGGGAAGTGTCTCAGCTCCAGCTCCTTACCTTGCACCACTCCAAAGTCTCATTCCTGGCCCAAGTGGGCATATAGACCAGCCTCCAGTTGGCCAGGTTCAATTCTCCATTTCTCTTTCTCTCAAACATCCAATCAATAGTCACATCAGCTCTGCCACTGAAGATTCAGAGACCCTTGAGTAAAGCATCTAATCATACAAATCCTTCCTCTCATCTGTCTTGCTAATTCTAACTTGTCCTTGATCCCAAATCACCTCCTCTAGGAAGACTTCCTGGATCCCACCAGCTCCATCTCTCATTGCTCCCAGACTGATACTTCTCAACCTTGGTCCTCTAGGAAGTAGAGATTGTGGACAGGTCATTACATTGTCCTGCATCTTATCTGATTACATCACAAGTGAGGTGGGGAGTAACAGAGGTGTTGGATGGGCCTGAACGCTGTAGAAATAAGTTGAATTTTAGCTGTAAGTGAAGATGCCTCACTGGTATTTTCTGCGGTTGGGCCACTCAGTCAGATGCCCACACTGAAAGTGTGCCTCTAGTTGTTAGGGGGAAAATGAAATGGAGGTCAGTGAAGAAGCAACACAGTATAGTGGTCGTGTGAAGCAACTGGAACATGCGTGAGTAACTGTGGGCGTGTAAAAGCTACACTCAAGGGTCTGACAGTTTCTTATACAACTAAACATAAACTACCCCATGATCCGGCAATTTCACACATAAGTATTTTCTCAACAGAAATGAAAGTTGACTCTATAAGACTTGTATGAGAATGTTGACCACAGCTTTCCCATAATAATCCCACACTGGAAGCAAACAATACGTCAATTAACTGGGGGATGAACAAACAGTAATCTGTTCAAGGGAGGTTTGCCTGGTGGCTCATCAGGAAAGAATTCACCTGCAATGCAGAAGATGCTTGCAGAAGGTACGGGTTTGATTCCTGGTCTGGGAAGATCCTTTGGACAGGGGAATGGCAATTCACTCCAGTATTCTTGCCTGGGAAACCCCATGGACAGAGGAACTCGGTGGGCCAGAGTTCATGGGGGTTGCCAAAGAGTCGGACACAACTAAACAACAAAGACATTCAAAATTAGATATCACCCACAATACAAACGAATGAACCATGTATCTACATAAACATGGATGCATCTCAAACACTGGATGCCGAGTGAAAGAAGCCAGGCACAAAAGAGTATCCACTGCAGATGCTGAAATAGGTTCAAGTAATCTATGAGGGCGTGCTGCATGGTGTGCTTCGGGCCATGGGGTCGCAAAGAGCTGGACGCGACTGAACTGAACCGAACTGAACCTATGAGGGGAAAAAGTCAGAAGCAGTTCCCTCTTGGGTGGGGGACATGGATATACTTAGAAGGGTATGAGGAAACCCTCTGAGGTGTATTTATTGCTTTTATTTTAACTGTTTGCAACACATAGCTGTTTGCATTTGCCAAAACTCATCGAACGACGCCCTTAAGATTTGTGCCTGTCGTTGTATATAAAATTTACCCAAAGGAATAAAAAAGAACCATAAACAAATGCTGAACCCCAGTTAATGCTAGCAATGCTGAAGTACTCAGGGCTGGTGAAGCACATTTGAAGCTTACTTTAGTACATTCTTAAAAAGATATATTAGTGGATGGAAAGAGAAATGGGTAAGTAGAGAGATATGTGATGGAGTAAGTACATATATTTATTGAAGAACTAGATAATGAATGTATGGGTATTCACTGTTCTTTCAAATTTGAAATTTTTCATTCCCCATATTAATCCCCAAAACACACATTTTGAACAAAAATCTAATATATTTGTTTTGGATTGATGACAATGTTAGTCACAGGAGACAAATGTGAGTAAATGGCTTCTGTGTTTTGCTTCACCAATATCCATTGTACGGAAAGCAGTCTCATAGGACTATAATAGGGTAAGATAAAGAGATTTTATAGTAACTTCATCAAGCTCAGGGTTTATTTTTTAGCTACTTCCCAAAGCAAGGTAAATGCTGACCTGTTTTAAAAACTATCTTCAGTGTTTTTTTAGTAGACAGTATCAATAATTACTCTGTAACACTATAATTTCTTATTACTGTTTATTATAATTAAACTTTAATTGAAAGAAATAGATTCTGAACCCATGAATTTTTTGTGCATGGATTTTCTTTTGAGTGAAAATGAAAATTAAGGTGTCCTCTCATTCTGTAAAGTGTTTGATAACATTTTACAAATATGCAGTATCAAGACATGCATATGCCACATTTTGATAATGTTTTAAGTAATGGAACATTTTATAACAATCTGTAAACATTCTGTTTTTACAAATGTCCAATTTCAGTTTTTGCCCTTTCATATTACCTGATATTAAAGAGCATGGTAATATGAAAACATCCTGAGTGTACATCAGTGGGTGAATAGAATAAGAAACATATGCAGAATACTATTCAGCCCTAAAGAAGGAAAGAGATTCTGACATTAGCAGCAGCAGAGATAAACCTGGAGGACGTTACACTAAGTGGAAAGAGAGATACAGAAAAGCTAGCGAAATCTCACTTATGTGTGGAATCTAAAAAAGTCAGATTAACAGAGGCAGAATGTAGAACAATGGTTACCAGGGACAAGGTGGTGGGGAAATGGGGAGATGTTGTCAAAGGATATGACGTTTCAATTCAATCCAGGGATACTCTGATGCTGTGGTTTGGGAAGGAAACAAGCTAGGGAAATTAAATGCTCAGAAAGGCTACCAAATATTTCTGAACATGCTTCTACTGATGACAACAGAGGTCACTGTTCCAGACAGACAGCCCAGAGAGAACCTCAGCTCCATGCTTCCTCACTTACTCTGTTTGGTACACAATATTAGGAAACTCTACTTCTTTGGAAGATACAAGAAAGCCCCTTGGAAACTTTTCAGCTTTTCCAGCACACAACTCCCTTTGAGAATATGACTATCGCAGAAATATGCATGCACATACCCTGGAAATACTATATTCACTTACAGGGCTATATAGACCTCCTAAAATCCATCTCAGGACATCAGTGGACTCATGGCTTCAGGGTAAGAAGTGGCCTTGCAGCAGTAAGTCAGGTGATTCCTGCACTATGGGTTCCTGGTTCATACTCAGGGCTCCCCCATTGGTGCCCCCCTCAAATGCCGGAGGTCCCCAGATAGACGAGAGAGTCCTCTGGAGGCAGACCAAGGAGTCTGAGTCCTGACAATGATGCCCACACTCATCTTCGTGGTCCCCTTTTCTTTCTATGACTCAGGAGTTCTGGGACCCCCATTGCAGGATCCTCAGAAGGTGACTATTGAAGCCTTTGAGGAAGGTGAAGTGCTGCTATATTCTCTGCTATTTGGATCGAACTCTTTTCAGAGAGTTGATTTTGGTCTAGGGTTTGCACCCTGAGGGGCTTCTGAACTAGGGCTCTGACAGGGGAGGGGTACTTCTCACAGGAGAAGCCAGGGGCAGAGAGGACTGAGCAGTTTATGGGAGAGAGAGAGTAGAGTCTGGCAGGGACAGGCATTCACAGTCTTGGGCACCACAAGACTCTCACTTTTTGAAACCCTCTCATTGTATATTTGTCTCTTTCTTATCTGGGAAGAATTCCCAGAGGCTTCTCTGTAAGTGAATGTTAGTCCCCTGTTTACCTCTCAACAATGGCTTTCTACTGAGTCCCAAATGCTTAATGTGGTGAAGATAAGGAGCAGTGGCTGCGCTTTGCTGGAGCAGCCACGAAGAGATACCCCACGTCCAAGGTAAGAGAAACCCAAGTAAAATGGTAGGTGTTGCAAGAGGGCATCAGAGGGAAGACACGCTGGAACCATACTCACAGAAAACTAGTCAATCTAATCACACTAGGACCACAGCCTTGTCTAACTCAATGAAACTAAGCCATGCTGGTGGCTGGTGGGGCCACCAAAGACAGATGGGTCATGGTGGAGAGTTCTGACAGAATGTGGTCCACTGGAGAAGGGAATGGCAAACCACTTCAGTATTCTTGCCTTGAGAACCCCATGAACAGTATGAAAAGGCAAAATAATAGGATATTGAAAGAGGAACTCCCCAGGTCAGTAGGTGCCCAATATGCTACTGGAGATCAGTGGAGAAATAACTCCAGAAAGAAAGAAGGGATGGAGCCAAAGCAAAAACAATACCCAGTTGTGGATGTGACTGGTGATAGAAGCAAGGTCCAATGCTGTAAAGAGCAATATTGCATAGGAACCTGGAATGTCAGGTCCATGAATCAAGGCAAATTGGAAGTGGTCAAACAGGAGATGGCACGAGTGCACGTCGACATTCTAGGAATCAGCGAACTAAAATGGACTGGAATGGGTGAATTTAACTCAGATGACCATTATATCTACTACTGTGGGCAGGAATCCCTCAGAAGAAATGGAGTAGACATCATGGCAACAAAAGAGTTCAAAATGCAGTACTTGGATGCAATCTCAAAAACGACAGAATGATCTCTGTTTGTTTCCAAGGCAAACCATTCAATATCACAGTAATCCAAGTCTATGCCCCAGCCAGTAACGCTGAAGAAGCTGAAGTTGACGGTTCTATGAAGACCTACAAGACCTTTTAGAACTAACACCCAAAAAAGATGTCCTTTTCATTATAGGGGACTGGAATGCAAAAGTAGGAAGTCAAGAAACACGTGGAGTAATAGGCAAATTTGGCCTTGGAATATGGAATGAAGCAGGGCAAAGACTAATAGAGTTTTGCCAAGAAAATGCACTGGTCATAGCAAACACCCTCTTCCAACAACACAAGAGAAGACTCTACACATGGACATCACCAGGTGGTCAACATTGAAATCAGATTGATTATATTCTTTGCAGCCAAAGATGGAGAAGCTCTATACAGTCAACAAAAATAAGACCAGGAGCTGACTGTGGCTCAGATCATGAACTCCTTATTGCCAAATTCAGACTTAAATTGAAGAAAGTAGGGAAAACCACTAGACCATTTAGGAATGACCTAAATCAAATCCCTTATGATTATACAGTGGATGTGAGAAATAGATTTAAGGGACTAGATCTGATAGAGTGCCTGATGAACTATGGAATGAGGTTCATGACACTGTACAGAAGACAGGGATCAAGACCATTCCCATAGAAAAGAAATGCAAAAAAGCAAAATGGCTATCTGGGGAGGCCTTACAAATAGCTGTGAAAAGAAGAGAAGCAAAAAACAAAGGAGAAAAGGAACGATATAAACATCTGAATGCAGAGTTCCAAAGAATAGCAAGAAGAGATCAGAAAGCCTTCCTCAGCGATCAATGCAAAGAAATACAGGAAAATAATAGAATGGGAAAGACTAGGGATCTCTTCAAGAAAATTAGAGATACCCAGGGAACATTTCATGCAAAGATGGGCTCCATAAAGTACAGAAATGGTATGGACCTAACAGAAGCAGAAGATATTAAGAAGAGGTGGCAAGAATACACAGAAGAACTGTACAAAAAAGATCTTCATGAACCAGATAATCAAGATGGTGTGATCACTAACCTAGAGCCAGATATCCTGGAATGTGAAGTCAAGTGGGCTTTAGAAAGCATCACTACGAACACAGCTAGTGGAGGTGATGGAATTCCAGTTGAGCTATTTCAAATCCTGAAAGATAATGCTGTGAAAGTGCTGCACTCAATATACCAGCAAATTTGGAAAACTCAGCAGTGGCCACAGGACTGGAAAAGGTCAGTTTTCATTCCAATCCCAAAGAAAGGCAATGCCAAAGAATGGTCAAACTATCGCACAATTGCACTCATCTCACACGCTAGTAAGGTAATGCTCAAAATTCTCCTAGCCAGGCTTCAGCAATACATGAACCGTAAACTTCCAGATGTTCAAGCTGGTTTTAGAAAACGCAGAGGAACCAGAGACCAATTTGCCAACATTTGCTGGATCATCAAAAAAGCAAGAGAGTTCCAGAAAAACATCTATTTCTGCTTTATTGACTATGCCAAAGCTTTTGACTGTGTGGATCACAATAAACTGTGGAAAATTCTTCAAGAGATGGGAATACCAGACCACCTGACCTGCCTCTTGAGAAATCTGTATGCAGGTCAGGAAGCAACAGTTAGAACTGGACATGGAACAACAGACTGGTTCCAAATAGGAAAAGGAGTATGTCAAGGCTGTATATTGTCACCCTGCTTATTTAACTTATATGCAGAGTACATCATGAGAAACGCTGGGCTGGAAGAAGCACAAGCTGGAATCAAGATTGCCAGGAGAAATATCAATAACCTCAGATATGCAGCTGACACCACCCCTATGGCAGAAAGTAAAGAGGAACTAAAAAGCCTCTTGATGAAAGTGAAAGAGGAGAGTGAAAGAGTTGGCTTAAAGCTCAACATTCAGAAAACAAAGATCATGGCATCTGGTCCCATCACTTCATGGGAAATAGATGGGGAAACAGTGGAAACAGTGTCAGACTTTATTTTTTGGGGCTCCAAACTCACTGCAGATGGTGACTGCAGCCATGAAATTAAAAGATGCTTACTCCTTGTAAGAAAAGTTATGACCAACCTAGATAGCATATTGGAAAGCAGAGATATTACTTTGCCAACAAAGGTCTGTCTAGTCAAGGCTATGGTTTTTCCAGTGGTCATGTATGGATGTGAGAGTTGGACTGTGAAGAAGGCTGAGCGCTGAAGAATTGATGCTTTTGAACTGTGGTGTTGGAGAAGACTCTTGAGAGTCCCTTGGACTGCAAGGAGATCCAACCAGTCCATTCTGAAGGAGATCAGCCCTGGGATTTCTTTGGAAGGAATGATGCTGAAGCTGAAACTCCAGTACTTTGGCCACCTCATGTGAAGAGTTGACCCATTGGAAAAGACTGTGGTGCTGGGAGGGATTTGGGGGCAGGAGGAGAAGGGGACGACAGAAGATGAGATGGCTGAATGGCATCATTGACTCGATGGACATGAGTTTGAGTGAACTCCAGACGTTGGTAATGGACAGGGAGGCCTGGAATGCTGTGATTCATGGTGTCGAAAAGAGTCGGACATGACTGAGCGACTGAACTGAACTGAAGGCTGTGAATGCCTGTCCCTGCCAGAGTCTTCTCTCTTGTGTGTGTCTGTCTCTGTCTCTCTCCATCATAAACATTGCTCAGAACACCCACCCTGGCTTCTCCTGCTTACTGTGAGAAGTGCCTCTCCCCCAGCACAGCCCTGGTTCAGGAGCCCCTCATTTCCTCAGGATGGTCACTCCAGATCATGGTCCACTCTCTGAAAAGGGTTTAATCCAAATATTGGAAAATACAACAGCAAGGCACCCTTGCAGAGCTTAAATTGTCGCCTTTGAGAGGGTCATACAGTGAGGTTCCCAGAACTCCCTTGTCATATCCTGTGTCCCTGTTGCAGGAAGGGGGACCCCTTCCAGGGCCCGAAACTGGGCTCTTGTCTAACACTTGGAAATGAATTGTCCGAGGAGATACATGTGCTGACAAAGCAAGGGATTTTATTGGGAAAGGGCACCAGGTGGAGAGGAGTAGGGTAAGGGAAACCAGGAGAACAGCTCTGCCGCGTGGCTCGAAGTCTCGGGTTTTATTGTGATGGGATTAGTTTCCGGATGGTCTTTGGCCAATCATTCTAATTCAGAGTCTTTCCTGGTGGCGCACACATTGCTCAGCCAAGATGGATGCTAGCGAGAGGGATTCTGGGAAGTGGACGGACACGCGGTGTCTCCTTTTGACCTTTCCTGAACTCTTCTGGTTGGCGGTGGCTTATTAGTTCCCTATTCCTTATCAGGATCTCCTGTCATAAAACAACTCATGCAAATGGTTACTATGGTGCCTGGCCAAGGTGGGCGGTTTCAATCAGTGTGCTTCCCCTAACATCCGCAGTGTCTGAGACTTGCAGGGGAGGGTCCACTGATCTAGAGAAAGGAGATCAGTGCAAACGCCCACAGGAGCCAAGAGGGAAGGAAATAAGTAAAGAAGATGGAGAGGACTAGGGCCCACGGAGAGGACCAGCTGCATGTGTCAGCGGTGGTGGAAAAGCAAGATGCTGTGTGCATGACACAGTCTCATGCTTATAAAACAGAAAAAAGATACAGATACACCCTACAAACACATGTGCATGTATGTACACACAGGTCTACATATGATATCAGAGCATGTGAAATGTGCTGAAGGCTTCACATGAGGTTGAGAACATGGATGTTTCCTGGATGGAGGGGTGGACGCTCCTGTGAGCAGGCAGGAAGCCTGGCCACGCTGAAGAGGGGAAACTCAGCACATGTTGAGATAATTTATAGTCCTGCTTTATGTCAACTATACATAAGAAGAAGAAAATATAGGAAACTACACAAAGATATTGGAGAAGACAATAGCAGCCCACTCTAGTACTCTTGCCTGGAAAATCCATGGACAGAGGAACCTGGTAGGCTGCAGTCCATGGGGTCACTAAGAGTCGGACACGACTTCACTTTCACTTTTCACTTTCATGCATTGGAGAAGGAAATGGCAACCCACTCCAGTGTTCTTGCCTGGAGAATCCCAGGGGCGGGGAAGTCTGGTGGGCTGCCGTCTATGGGGCCGCACAGAGTCAGACACGACTGAAGCGACTTAGCAGCAGCAGCAGCAACACAAAGATATAAATGGAAAACAATATAGAGGGCATAGCCGCTGCTCATCTCCAGTCAGTCCCCCACCAAGGGAACATAGCCCAGTGATACCAGATCTCCTGAGGTTTCTAAAGGAGCAGGAAATCTGGAGTTTCGTGTGAAATTAAAACACTGCAGCTTCCAAACCCTTAGCGAAGAAACAATACTTATTCCACACCATTTCTTCCAGAAAACACTGTGAGGGAAAACTAAACACATCAGGGGACCACCTTCAGTACAAACCAATTTGTAACCCCCGATCTAGAGCAAATCAAGCTTGCGTGTACTCATGTCCAGAGTGAGGCCAGGGCCTTCTGGGTCCTCTGTGAGGGGGGCGGAGACAGGTAGCTGGCATGACTGTGTTTTGTTTCAGACCCTCTGAGGAGCCTTTCACATGCTTTTATTCATTTAACTGACACAAATCAGGTATTAAGCCCATTGCACAGATGAAGAAACTGAAGCTCTGATGAATAACTTGCCCAGGATCATGCAGCTCTAAAGTGTCTCCTCCAGGCCCCACAGCCTCCTTGTAACTCTGATGTCCATCTCCCCTCCTCCTTCTTTGCCCTTCCGGCACCTCCTCCTCCTTCCTCTGTCCCGGCCATGACTTTCTCGGCTCACTGTCTTCCAGTCCACATGCCTGGCTGCCGGGCAGGCAGAGCTCAGCCACATCCAGGCTGTGCTCTGATGGGGGCACCATGTCCAGGCTCACAGACTAGAGTGGAGGAGGGGCTTCTGGGAGACTCAGGTAAAGCTGCTGCTTTCTAAGTGGGGGAACTGAGGCCCAGAGAGGGCACAGGCTTTACCCAGGATCACACAGCAGGAACCTCATCCTGTCCTTCTCCAAGCTCTGCTTCTGTAGTGTTAAGTGGATCCAAAGTTATTATTTAGACTTAGGTGTAAATCGCAGAGTCATTTTAACAGTAAATTGGGAACAAATTCAGGAACAGTCAGAGTGACATCCCAGCCTCTCTCATGGCCCACTGGGAGGCCAGCAGGTTCCAGGGTTCCACTGACAATTGGGGCTCAAGGATCTTTGTGAGTCCAGGAAGGTTCTTGGGCTTAGCTTTGTGTTTCTCTTTCCAGCCTCAGCCTGTCCCGGGGTTTATTATCAGCAAAGGTGACAGGGCCCTGATGGCAGGAAGCTGGCTGGGGCTCAGACTGCTGGCCCTTCAGCTCTGGGGGCCTCTCAGCAAATAGGCCCTTGGAAACAGGGCAGCTGTCCCTGAGGGGGACAGCTGGGAGGGGCCTCACTCCCCCGACACACTGGATCCTGGAGGAGCCCCTATGTGAGCAGGACTGCAGCCCTGGCTGGAGGGACTGTCTTGGGCAGGTGGCCTGGGCAATTCCATGGTTTCCAGGGTCCCTGCCACTCTGGCCATGTGTCCCTGTCACAGCTCTGAAACCTCTTCAGGTCCCTGTTCTCCTCTCTCTGTTCCAGTCCAGGCCCCTCCTCCATGGGAAGGTTGGCTCCATGCCTGCATCCCTTCTGGGTCAGAAGACCCCTACTGGGCTGCCTCAGGGCCCCTGGGACCCTGGGATACCCCCAGTCATCCCCACTCTGACCCTCACCCCCACCCCAGTCCCAGCATCCTCAGGGCTGCCCCCTCCCAGGGGTCCTGTAGGTGCCTCCTATTTCAGCTCCTTCCCTTAAAAGGGGGCTGATCATCCGTCCATCCCCACCCCCTCCCTGGGATGCCCTGAAAGGCTCCACATCAGCATCAGTCACAGCATCCTTGTTCATTTCCAATCCCTTATTCCCAGCTTGGAAGCTGCTAACTAGTCTCACAGGCCAGGAGAATCCTCACAGGTAGGACTACTCCTAGATCTTTCCAGACTCCCAGCTGGATGGCAGATTTGGAGCTTAAGAGCCAAACATTATGTCAATTTACTCTGTGATTCCTCCAACACACTTCACCTTGGAGTCATGCTGGCGGAGAGGATTCACAACAGTCCCTGCTTCCCATGTCATCTTGTCCCCACGGCCTTGCTCTCATCCCATGGCTCCTCCCAGTTCACCCCTGAAGCTTCTGGGTGGGTCTGTTTCCCCTCAGATGGCAGCTCCTTCTAGTGATGCTGCAGGCAGGAGGGGCCGGGACACATATGTCTTCAGGTTGCTGTGGAAGGAGGCTGTGGCCCTAAAGGGGTGTTCTGAGTCCCAGAGTCCCGAGCTTTGGTCCTGGGCTCCCACCCACAGGCCCTGCTGACATGTGGGCTGTACAGCCAAATGCTCAAAGCCACAGCTTTGGCATTGTTACCTGAGTTCCCACTCCTATCCATGGAACCTCGTGGTAGACATTTGGTTCCCTGAGCCTTATTTTCTCTTTTGTCAAATGGTAAGCAGTACAATGTACAATTGCTATTCTGAAAACTTGGGGGTCAGATCTTCTCCAGAATTCAGAATTTTTCTGCTTCAGACAGGTGACATGGTGCATCTGCTGTATATGACATCACACCACTCTGGGGTCTGAAAGCACCTTGTGATCAAGCATAGTAACATTTCTGCAACTGACTTTTTGAAGTTTAACAGTAAGTGAAATAAATAAAGATCATAACTTGTCTCATGTTCATTCAGGTCAAATGTTATTACCAAACAAATTTTTAAAACTCTTTTGCATATTTCACAGCTTTGAAGGTTAGGATTATAGATAAGGACCATCCTACCCCGTGTCTCTGACAGTAATGGCAAAAAGTTCAAAGAGATAAGTAATGTCCATGGTTTGATGCCAGACCCAAGCTAGCTGTGAGCTTTGGGATAAGACAAGTCTTGTGGCAAAGTCAAGGGTGATGGGTGGGGAGAACCATTCTGGAGCAGCTGTGCTGTTACCCAAGTGTCTGGGCCGTTGGTTTCAACTCTGCAGATCCTGAGCCTCAGCTGACACTGAACCCTGAACTTTTTCTACTTGTCTGACTCAATCCACCTCCTGAGCTCCTTCAAGAAGACCACAGCCATCCTGATGTCAGTGATCCACATGACCGCGTGATCGTCCTCAGGCCTGGGCTCTGTGACCATCATGGGCTACTTCTTCCGCCTGCTGCAGCTGCTCTCCACTTGTGTGGCCTTATCCCTGGTGGCCAGTGAGAAAGCCTGGAGAGCAGACGTAAGCAACTGGTCCATGTTCATCTGGTGCTTCTGCTTCGTCGTGAATCACTTTATTGTCCTAGTTGAGGTATGTGAACTCCAGGAGCAATTTTCTTTGTCCTGGGACAACTTTCTCATCACCTATACCTGCTTCTCTGCCCTCGCCTGCCTCTCAGCTTCCATCATGTACCCCATCATCCATCTTCAGCTGTTGAGTTATGGCACCCAGCAGAACCATGCTATCGCCGCCACTGCGTTCTCCTTTATTGCTTCAGTGGTTTACGCCATGGAAACAATCTGGACCTGTGTCAACACTAGTGAGTCTTGCTCCTTTATCGGCCTGCTCAAAAAGCTAGAGATCATTGTGGCCTGTTGCATCCTTGCCTTCATCAGCAACACCTTCCTGTACATGCACCAGCAGGCCCTGGTGTGGTGTGTGGCCGTGTACTCCATTTGCTTCATCCTGGGGGTCATATCCTTATTGCGGCATCGGTGTGATTGTGATGAGAGTCTACCCTCCTCCCATTTTGTGTTTGGGCAGACTGTGCTCTCCGTCCTCCTCTACACCACTGCTGCTGTCCTCTGGCCTCTCCATCAGTTCAATGAGCAGTTTGGCGGGAATCCCCAGCGGTCCAGAGATGCAAGCTGCAATGCTGGGTATAGCGTGTGCATCTGGGACCAACAACTGGCTGTGGCCACCCTGACAGCCATCAACCTGCTGATTTACATGGTTGACCTGGTGATCTCGGCCTCCCGGATCTGAGGCTCTGCCCAGAGGCTCCTGATTCCCTCTTCTCACTGGAGGTTTCTTTACCGAGCTCTGACATTCTCTGACGTCTCCTTCCTGGCTCCCTCTCTCCTCTCATCCTGCCCCACTCATCTCTCTATCCTTTCTGTTTCCTTCCCTCCTTCTGCTCTGTTTTGTCTCCTTCCTGTTTTGTGTGGTTGCCCACACCCTGTTTTGCCTGTTTCTCATTTTTTCCTCATTTTATACTTTTTGTCCCTTTTGGGGTCATTCTTAGTTTTCTCATCTCCTGTGTCCTGACCACCTCCCCCCATCTTCCTTCTTCTGATCCATCAGGACCTGAGACTCCTTCCTTCTTTGCCCATCGCCCCTCCCCCTTCCTAAGGTGCTGACTCCACAGCACACAGCCCTCTGTGCAACTGTTCACACCCTGGGCCTTTGGAGGGGCCTCGTTGCCAAAGCGTGTCTGTCCCCCTGGGTGCCCTAGTTGGTGTGTGTATGTGTGCTTGGTAGGGAGGAGGAGGGGGGTTGTAGCTAGGGATTGGGCCACCTTTCTCCCTGTGTAAGGTGGTATACAGTGTCCCTCCTCTTTAAGGTAAAAGAAAAACTCAGGAGGTCAATAACTCCAGTGAGTTGCAAGCTTAAAGCAGAGACCTTGGATCCAGAGGCCCTATCTGATGCTCAGTCCTACCTGAGATTGGCTCCAGAATATTGTGGACTCATTAAATACCTGCTGCCTAGAGCTCATTTTAAAGCTAGTGAAGGGTAGATGACTTCCAGTCCAACTGCTCTCTGGGGAATCAAAAACTGAACTGGCAAAGAGCTGCAGTTTCTTGAAGACAATACTCCAGAGTATTTCAGAGGTGCAGAGATGTGACCCACCGTCCTCAGTGCTAAAAACAGCAGGTCCTGCCTCTGCAGGGAGAACATGGACACTGCCAGCCTTGAAGCTGGTGTTAGACTCGGTACAGTTTCTGTTCTTTTTTTATCACAAAGGTAAAAATTACTGTGTGGCCTTATTCTTAAGGGGGAAGTGCCTTTCAACCCTTTTTAGATTAGCAGGTGGGTTGGTTGAGTGGGTATCATTGCTTCAATAGTCAGAGTATTAATGCTTGCTTTCCTTGACTGTGCTTTGCACAGACAAGTTTCTGTGTGCCAGTTGCTTTCTACTGCTGTTTCTGCTTCTCTAGGACTCACATATAATGTGATCTATATGTGTACTCGCTCAGTCACTTCAGTCGTGTCTTACTCTTGGCTACCCCATGGACTGTAGCCTGCCAGGCTCCTCTGTCCATGGGATTCTCCAGGCTAGAATACTGGAGCAGGTTGCCATGACCTCCTCCAGGGGAACTTCCCAACCCAGGGATTAAACCTACATCTGTTATGTCTCCTGCATTGGCAGGTGGGTTCCTTACCACTGCTGCTGCTGCTACTGCTAAGTCGCTTCAGTCGTGTCCGACTCTGTGTGACCCCAGTGACAGCGGCCCACCAGGCTCCTCTGTCCCCGAGATTCTCCAGGCAAGAACACTGGAGTGGGTTGCCATTTCCTTCTCCAATGCATGAAAGTGAAAAGTGAAAGTGAAGTCGTGTCCGACTCTTAGCGACCCCATGGACTGCAGCCCACCAGGCTCCTCCATCCATGGGATTTTCCAGGCAAGAGTACTGGAGTGGGGTGCCATTTCCTTACCACTAGTGCCACCTAAATGTGTAAAAAATTTTAAAATTCCCTGGAGCTTCTGGTTCCCATAAGTCCCTGCTCTGTATCATAGAGAGAAGCCTTCTCCTGCATCTGCAATGTACTTTTTAAAACCTCAGTAGAAAGATAGAAAAACCCCTGCAAAATAACATAATCTAATTGACTCAAATTTGTCTAGAGTTCAGAAGCAACTAAGTAGATTTCCATTCTCACCCAAACAACCCTCTCTGCAAACCTGTCTCACTGTCTCCCAATTTCCACATTGGCCAGAGCCTAGGAGCTTGGCCCAGCCATGGAAAAGTAGCCTACGGGTCCTACCCCATTGCCCAGTACCCTGTCCCCTAGCTTTTAAAGGGCCCCTGTCAGAACCTGGATGCCTTTCCGTAAAGCTGTGCGCCTGTGTGCATGCTCTGTGTGTGTTCCAGGCCACGGGTGCACTGACACCAGCAGCCCTTTACAGTAACTGGTGGCTAAAGTCTTCTGTCTTCAGACACAGAGTCTCAGAGCCCAGCATCCTGGCGTCACCAGGGCCAGAGGAGCCAGGCAAGCAGAGCTGCGGGATAGGGGAGGGGAGGGGAGGAACCCCCATGGCTGCCCCTCAGTCCTGTACTGGGAGGAAGCATGAGCTCTTCATGCAGTGGAAGGTGGGGTGGTGTGGGAGGGCTCCCAGGAGGTGCTTTCCATGATCAGAAAATCATAAAAAGTGATGAAACGAAACTCAAATTTGAAGGCAAGACAAGAAAAATTTCAACATAAAAAATTTTCTCTGCCCTTTGGCCCTCCTCCTCCTCTAGTATCCATTGTACATCTGCATTGTGTTAAACAGCCCTCCTCAAAGGAGGGTTTGGCCAAAAAGATCAATTTTTCTTCTAGTGCCAGCCATGCAACTCCTTAGAAGATAACACTGCTTACCTATTCATGATTTGATTAATGTCACTACTTATTATTAATTTATTCTGCTTATTTTATAAGATTGTTATTTCTTACATTAATGAATGTGTGATTTAGGCTGTGGTTAAAAAAAATAATGATGATGATGACCAAATACTTGAAATGACTGGCCTGATATATAGTCTATAAGATCTATATGATTATAATAGCGTGACTCTGGCTATGGGAAGAAGCAAAGGAGGGAACCATTTCCTGGAGCTGACAGACTAGTAAGACAGGTGGCCCAGAGGATTAAGGCTACTGTTACCAGGACTAGGTGAGTAATTGCACACCGAGTGGTCAGTCAGCAAAATCCTTTCCTGACTTGGGAATGAACATTTCTAGACTTCTGGAACAATTGGTCAAAAATGCTTTCCAAACCTTGCTGGAAATTAAGAGGGAATTGGAAGGCATTGTGTAATAAAGAATGTTGCCCACCACCCAGTTCTACAAGCATTAAGTCATTAGTCACTCCAGTCACTGATCTACAATCCACCCTGAAAGGAATTCAGGGCGAATGTCATGATGCGGCCCTTTGTGCTCTGGGAAAATTGGCAGAACCAGCCCTCAGATACTTATGTATTTTCAGGAGAATTTTTTATAAACATGGTACCTTGCATCTTCCCATACTTAGAAAAGCACTGAAACTATTAACCATGGTATCTGGTCCTTTCGAAAAGCAGTAACTTTGTCAAGATGTGAGCTTGGTTGCGTGTATCCCTTCACCAAAGTCACATACACACTGCCCTCAACGCCTAACCGCTTTGGAACAGTTTTCACAGCTTTCTGAAATTGTCTTCCTGGTTATAATTCTTATGTTGGCTTGAATAAAATTTTCCATTTCTTTCTTGACTACTGATCAATTTTTTCCATCGATATAAGCAAGTATGCATTTATCTCCATAAGTTCGGTGCAGGGAATCTCAGAGTCCTATGTTTTCCTGAATCAAATTGAACACAACCTTGGGACCTCACTTCCCAGGAGGCTGGAGATGCCTCTGTGCTTTAGTGAAAGACCTGTACAGGGTGGGCTCACACAAGGGGCTCACCGTCCAAGCCTGTGGTTCATAGCGGCGGCTGCTGCATCCCTCCTATTGGAGGGTGAAGGGTCATTTGTCACAATTCCAAGGTTGGTCCAGTCCCCTCACTGTGGAGCTCAAAAGAGGGTAGAAAGGTCCTCTGCTTAGTCCCACCCTCTCGCCATACAGGAGGAGCAGCTGGACCCCAGGGAGGGGCAGGACGTGTCCAGAGTCACCCTGCGTGTGGCAGAGTCAGAGTCAGGACCAGGTGCCCTGTCCCCAGGCTGGCTGTCCGTTCACGGCCCCACGCTGCTTGTGACAAGTGTGGTGGCAGCATCCTCCAGGCTGGGATTCTGCCCCGTCCACCCTTGTTCTGCACAAACCTGCCCCGTCCCCCCAAGGAGGGCACTCACTGCTGCTGAGTCTGTTTCCTCATCTGCTAGATGGGGGAGGGATGCCAGAGACCCCTGGTCCCTCCCAGCCCCCCTCTTTCCGGGGCCCCTGGACTTGCCAGTCCTGGAGACTCAGACGTGGAGATGGAAGCCGGCTCCCTCCTCTCTGTCCACCCTCTCTGCTTGCTTCCTCTTGGCTGCTGGGTCCTGTTTATTGGTCACATCCTCCCTGATTACACAGACCTTCCTTCCCATGACCTCTGCTTGGTGGGGAACGTGTTTCTGTCTTGTAACATGAGTTTCCTCAGTCACTTCCCAGGGGTCCAACTCTCCAGTGATTTTTGTCAAAAACCCAAACTGCTTCCAGGTGCCCCTACAGTTTGAGGTGTCCCAGACTTCCTTGTTCCTGCACATTCTTCCTTTCCACTTCTTTGGAGTCCAGTTCAGCAGCCATTTGTAAGAAGCCATTACTTTCCAGGCTTCCCTAATGGTTCAGTGGTAAAGAATCTGCCTGCCAATGCAAAAGACACGGTGGTTCAATCCCTGATCCCGGAAGATCACACATGCCTTGAAGCAACTAAGCCTGTGCACCAGAACTACTGAACCTGTGCTCTAGAGCCCAGGAATCAAAACTACTGAAGTCTGAGTTCCCTACAGCTGGTGCTCTGAAACAGAAGTCATCACAAGGGAGAAGCCCAGGCAAGGCAACTAGAGAAAAGCCTCACAGCAACAAAGACGCTGCACAGCCATAAATAAATAAGTAAATAAAATTATAAAAAAAAAAATCACCTGACTTACTCCTCCAAGGCCAGCTTCCTACTCTAAGCCCCATGAATCCACTGATGTCCTGGAATGGGGTCTAAGAGGTCTACCAAAGCCTTGTAAATGAATGCAAGATTTCCAATGTAGGTACATTTGTCTTTCTAGGATAGTCATGTTTTCAAGGGGATTTATGTGCAGAAAAGGTAAGAGTTCCCAAGGGACTCTCATAACTTCTGAAGAAGTAGGATCTCCTAAAATTGCTGAATCAAACAGTGTAAGTGAGGGAGTATGGATTTGAGAATCTCTCTGGGTTGTCTGTCTGGAGCACTGACCTCCCTTGGCCTCAGGAGAAGCACGTTCAGAAACATTTGGTAGCTTTTCTGAACATTTAATGTCCCCAGATGATCTCCTTCCCAAACTACAACATCAGAGCATCCCTGGGTGGAGGGACCATTTTAGAACTTTAGTTCAGTTCTCTGCCTCGTACCCTAACTCTGGGCTCATCCATCATTTCCCAGAGAGAGCTCTGTACAGTGCTCCTCAGAGTGTGGTTTGTGGATTAGTGCGGATTGCAAATTGTTCCTTGTTCACAATGAGATGAAGTACAGAAAGTGAGAGGGAGTATTTAGAAACTTTTAGAATCCCAGGGAAGGGGGAGCCTGGTGGGCTGCCATCTATGGGGTCGCATAAAGTTGGACATGACTGAAGCGACGCAGCAGCAGCAGCAGCAGGGCAACTTGACATTGTACAAAGATCCAAGAGTATGATGAGAGTCAGCAAATTGGAGGGTAAGTTTACTGTAGCAGTGGCAGGACAGGCATGACCCAAATGAAGGAGGCTGGGCTAGAGAATCAATGCTCTGCTCCCTTAATCAAGAATGTTTTGCCAAAAACAAAAATAAAGTTAGTAAAACTCAATAGTGGGCTTAGTGAAGATGTAAAAATTGTGAACTACACAAAAACTAATATGTTAAATTATTGTCTTTTATTTTGTGATAATATGGGAGCTAATTGTCAACAACTATTGTTTCATACAGGGCTTCCCTGATAGCTCAGTTGGTAAAGAATTCACCCACAATGCAAGAGACCTGGGTTCGATCCCCAGGTTGGGAAGATCCCCTGGAGAAGGAAAGGCTACCCACTCCAGTGTCCTGGCCTAGAGAATTCCATGGACTGTATAGTCCATGGGGGTTACAAAGAGTCAGACACAACAGAGCGACTTTCACTTTCACACTTTCATTGTTTTATACAAAGTAAAAACGTAATTGAGGGGATGCTCCTATAAAAGTAGTCAAACTATGGAAGAAATGCCTGCAGTTTCTGCAAGATAATTTGATTACAACTTTTTAGACATGCCAACTGACAATTAGATTAGCTTATCTATCCTATAACTTCAGGACTTTAATGATTTATAACTTGCATTCTATTAAAAAAAGATACTATGCTTTTTATTAGTTTTTTTTCATGTTGTATCATTTTTATTAAATTCACCATTCTATGAACATATGTCAGATTAATCTTTCTCAACCAGTCCATTCTGAAGGAGATCAGCCCTGGGATTTCTTTGGAAGGAATGATGCTAAAGCTGAAACTCCAGTACTTTGGCCACCTCATGCGAAGAGTTGACTCATTGGAAAAGACTCTGATGCTGGGAGGGATTGGGGGCAGGAGGAGAGGGGACGACAGAAGATGAGATGGCTGGATGGCATTCACTGACTCGATGGACGTGAGTCTGAGTGAACTCTGGGAGTTGGTGATGGACAGGGAGGCCTGGCGTGCTTCGATTCATGGGGTCACAAAGAGTCGGACACAACTGAGTGACTGAAGTGAACTGAACTGAACTGAAACTTATTTATTTATTTTAAACAGTTACAAGATGTTTGTTTGTTTATTTATTTTGTTTTTATTTGGCCCCTCCACACAGTATGTGAAGTGAAAGTAAAAGTCGCTTAGTCGTGTCAGACTCTTTGTGACCCCATGGACTACACAGTCCCTGGCATTCTCCAGGTCAGAATACTGGAGTGGGAAGCCTTTCCCTTCTCCAGTAGGAAGCCTTTCCCTTCTCCAGGGGATCTTCCCAACCCAGGGATCGAACCCAGGTCTCTGGCATTGCAGGTGGATTCTTTACCAGCTGAGCAACAAGTATGTGGGATCTTAATTCCCAAACCAGGGGTAGAACTTGTGCCCCCTGCATTGGAAGTGCAGAGTCTTAACCATTGAGCCAACCATCGGGGAGTCCTATGAAACTTTATTTTAAAAATTAAATAATTACCCTTCTCAAAAATCTCAGACATTTTTTGAAAGAACAGTTGGAAAGATCCCCTGGAGGAGGGAATGGCTACAGACTGCAGTATTCTTGTCTGGAGAATCCCATGGACAGCAGATAGTCAAACTTAAGCACAGTGTTAAGTGGTAGGGTCAGAACTTGAACTCATGACTATTTGATTATAAAGTTCATGGCTTCCTGGTTGTTCCATGCACTCTGCCCAGAGAGATGAATTTCTCAGACCAGACCCTGACATCTAACATAAGAAAGAGAAGCCACAGAACTTGTCACTCTGTCTGGGGCTCGTCCTTCAGGATTTGTGTGTAAAGAATCCCATGAACCAATCTCATGGAGCCTGGTGGGCTACAGTCCATGGAGTTGCTTAGAGTCAGACACGGTTGAGCAACTAACACTATTCCCGTATCTGTCTTTGCAAAATATTTTGGCCTATTTTTTGCAATCAAACTGTGCCATTTGAATTTAATGATCTATTTCTTATATTAACTTTCACTTTTCCAACTATTGATTTACACAATTTATACATTTTTCCAAAAGAGCACAAGTACTGATTAGGTGGATTCACTGCATCTAAATCATTTATCTCTTATATGAATTTCATTTTTGTAAAATAGTAGCCATTCTCATAGACTTATAATGCCTTGAAGCAAGGCTTAGAGGGTAAAATACCAAATTAAAAATTTTAGAGTCCCATGGTATCTAAAGAAATTATTAAAAATTATCACGTTTAAATCAGTAAGATAACTAAAACATCTTAGGAAGTTTAGTTGATATTCAACTGGGTTGTCTATTATTAAGTTGTATAACTTCTTTCTACATTCCAGTTACTAGAGATAAAAAATAAAATCTTTGTTATAGTTTTAAAAAGTTTCCAGAAAAACTTGCTGACCTTCTGCCCTAGAGAAGGGAGATCACATGGATCCCAGGACCACTTGTCATGTCCTGTGATCCTAGTGTCTGAGGCTCACAGGAGGCTCACTGATCACCACAGAGATCATCACAGAGAAGGGTGTTCAGTCCAAATGCCCACAGGAGCCAGGAGGGAAGGAAATGAGTAAAGGAGATGGAGAGGACTAGGGTCCCTGGAGAGGACCAGCTGCACCTGTCAGGGGTGATGGAAAAGCTAGATGCTGTGTGATGATACGGTCTCAAGTTTATAAAATTGAAAATATCTATATGTGTGCCCTACACACATGTACATATGTGAAATGTGTTGAAGGCTGTACATGAGGTTGAGAACATGGATGCTCCCTGGATGGAGGGGTGGACGCTTCTATGAGCAGGCAGGAAGCCTGGCCACACCAAAAAGGAGAAACTGGGCACGTGTGAGATGATCATAATCCTACTTTGTCAATTATACATGAGGAGAAGAAAAATATAGAAAACCAAACAAAGATGAGGATCAAGAATAATATAGAGTAAAAGGCATAGCAGCTGATCTTATGAGCTAGAAGAGCTAAAAGAGCTAGAAATCTGGATTTTCATGTGAGATGAAAACACTGTGCATCTACCAAACACTTGAGGAAGAAACACAGCTGATCCGACACATCTCTTCCTGAAAGCACTGCGAAGGAAAAACCAAACACACAGGCAGATCACATCCAGGACGTACAAGTGTGCAGCCTCTGGTCTGGAGCAAATCAAGCTTGCGTGTGCTTATGTCCAAAGTGGAGCCAGGGACTTCTGGGTTTTCTTTCAGGGGGAGGGGAACAGGTAGGTTGTATGGATCCAGGGTGCCACGTGCCAGGCCCTCTGAGGAGCCCTTCACATAGTTTCATTCATTTAACTGATATATAGGGGCTTCCCTGGTGGCTTAGAGGGTAAAGCGTCTGCCTGCAATGCGGGAGACCCGGGTTCCATCCCTGGGTTGGGAAGATCCCCTGGAGAAGGAAATGGCAACCCACTCCATTACTCTTGCCTGGAAAATCCCATGGACGGAGGAGCCTGGTAGGCTACAGTCCATGGGATCACAAAGAGTCGGATACAACTTTGTATAGTTTGTTTGTATAGTAGGTATTCAGCCCATTGCACACATGTGAAAATGGAGGCTCTGTAAAGTAACTTGCCAGTTTCCTCCACACCCCACAGACTCCTTGTCCCTCTGAGTGTCCATCTCCCCTCCTTCTTCTCTGTCCTTCCGGCACCTCCTCCTTCCTTCCTCTGTCCAAGCCATGACCCTTCTGGCTCACCGTCTTCCAGTCCACATGCTTGGCTGCTGGGCAGGCAAGGTTCAGCCACATCCAGGCTGGGCTCTGAAGGGGGCACCATGCCACACTCAAAGATTAGAGTGGCAGAGGGGCTGCTGGAAGACCCAGGTAAAGCTGCTGATTTCCAGGTGGGGGAACTGAAGCCAGAGAGGGCACATGCCTTATCCCACCCAGCAGGAACCCCCATGCCTCTCCTCCAAGCTCTCCCTCTGTGTGATTCAGTTCAGTTCAGTTCAGTCACTCAGTCATGTCCGACTATTTGCAACCCCAAGAATCACAGCACGCCAGGCCTCCATGTCCATCACCAACTCCCAGAGTTCACTCAAACTCATGTCCATTCAGTCGGTGATGCCATCCAGCCATCTCATCCTCTGTCATCCCCTTTTCCTCCTGCCCCCAATCCCTCCCAGCATCAGAGTCTTTTCCAATGAGTCAGCTCTTCACATGAGGTGACCAAAGTGTTGGAGTTTCAGCTTTAGCATCAGTCCTTCCGAAGAACACCCAGGACTGATCTCTTTTAGAATGGACTGGTTGGATCTCCTTGCAGTCCAGGGGACTCTCAAGAGTCTTCTCCAACACCACAGTTCAAAAGCATCAATGCTTCAGCGCTCAGCTTTCTTCACAGTCCAACTCTCACATCCATACATGACCACTGGAAAAAACCATAGCCTTGACTAGACGGACCTTTGTTTCCAAAGTAATGTCTCTGCTTTTGAATATGCTGTCTAGGTTGGTCATAACTTTCCTTCCAAGGAGTAAGTGTCTTTTAATTTCATGGCTGCAATCACCATCTGCAGTGATTTTGGAGCCCCCAAAAATTAAGTCTGCCACTGTTTCCACTGTTTCCCCATCTATTTCCCATGAAGTGATGGGACCAGATGCCATGATCTTCGTTTTCTGAATGTTGAGCTTTAAGCCAAGTTTTTCACTCTCCTCTTTCACTTGCATCAAGAGGCTTTTTAGTTCCTCTTCACTTTCTGCCATAAGGGTGGTGTCATCTGCATATCTGAGGTTATTGATACTTCTCCCAGCAATCTTGATTCCAGCTTGTGCTTCCTCCAGCCCAACGTTTCTCATGATGTACTCTGCATATAAGTTAAATAAGCAGGGTGATAGTATACAGCCAGTATACAGACGTACTCCTTGTCCTATTTGGAACCAGTCTGTTGTTCCATGCCCAGTTCTAACTGTTGCTTCCTGACCTGCATATAGGTTTCTCAAGAGTCAGGTCAGGTGATCTGATATTCCCATCTTTTGAAGAATTTTCCACAGTTTATTGTGATCCACACAGTCAAAGGCTTTGGCATAGTCAATAAAGCAGAAATAGATGTTTTTCTGGAACTCTCATGCTTTTTCGATGATCCAGC
Source organism: Bos indicus (assembly GCF_029378745.1). Classification (NCBI taxonomy): domain Eukaryota; kingdom Metazoa; phylum Chordata; class Mammalia; order Artiodactyla; family Bovidae; genus Bos; species Bos indicus. Next base: position 20,413,063 of record NC_091780.1, on the reverse strand, counting down.
GGATGTTGGCATTTCGATCTCTGGTTCCTCTGTGCGATTAAATGAATCTAAATGCTCCCCATCAGCATCAGATGGAGCATCCTTGTTCATTTCCAATCCCTTCTTCCCAGCTTTGAAGCTGCTAACCAGTCTCCCAGGCCAGGAAAATCCTCACTCAGGTAGGAGTACTCCTAGATCTTTCCAGACTGCACCTGGATGGCAGTTATGGAGATTAGAAGCCAAACATTATGCTAATTTATTTTTTAAATTTTTTAAATTGTGAAAATATGATAACACATTTACAGTAGACTTGCAAAATACAGAACAAAGTTACATATGTATATGTAATACAGGTATGTATGTAATATCCACTATATATTTCAATTACTTTTTAAGTAGATAAATTACAATTTTTAGTTAGAGTTTTAATAGCAAACTCCCAAAAATTAATAGAATGAAAATGCAGAAAAGTATAGTAGACCTGAAAAGCGCTATGAACCATTCAACATAATTAAGATTTATTCAATTTTCACACAACAGTTCAGTTCAGTTGAGTTCAGTCACTCAGTCATGTCCGGCTCTTTGCAGCCTCATGAATCGCAGCACGCCAGGCCTCCCTGTCCATCACCAACTCCCAGAGTTCACTCAGACTCACGTCCATCGAGTCAGTGATGCCATCCAGCCATCTCATCTTCTGTCGTCCCCTCTCCTCCTGCCCCCAATCCCTCCCAGCATCAGAGTCTTTTCCAATGAGTCAACTCTTTGCATGAGGTGGCCAAAGTACTGGAGTTTCAGCTTTAGCATCATTCCCTCCAAAGAAATCCCAGGGCTGATCTCCTTCAGAATGGACTGGTTGGATCTCCTTGCAGTCCAAGGGACTCTCAGGAGTCTTCTCCAGCACCACAGTTCAAAAGCATCAATTCTTCGGCGCTCAGCCTTCTTCACAGTCCAACTCTCACATCCATGCATGACCACTGGAAAAACCATAGCCTTGACCAGACAGACCTTTGTTGGCAAAGTACAGCAGGATACAAATTCTAATCAAGTTCCCATAGACAATAAACCAGGAGACACTGGAACATATCCAGGGATATAAAACAAGTGCAAAAATTTCGTGCTCTAAATGTGTTCTGTGGTTCCTCCAGGACACTCCTCCTTGGAGTTATGCTGGGTGGGGGTCTCCCTTCCCTAATGCGGAAGAGTCACATGTGAAGGCAAAACTGGGTGGAGGGGATTCACAGCAGTCCCTACTTCCCACGTCATCTTGTCCCCACAGCCTTGCTCTCACCCCAGGGCTCCTCCCTGTTCACCCCTGAGGCTGCCCTCCTCCGGGTGGGGCTGCATCCCCTCAGATGGCAGCTCCTTCTAGTGATGCTGCAGGGAGGACAGGCCAGGACACTGTGTCTTAGTTTGCTGTGGAAGGAGGCCGTGGCCCTGAAGGCATGTCCTGTGTCCCAGAGCCCTGAGGCTTGGTCCTGGGCTCCCACCCACGGGCCTTGCTGACACGTGGGCTGTAGAGTGAAGTGTTCACACACACAGCTTGGCATTTTTATCTGGGTTCCCACTTCCTAGCCTTTCAACCTTAAGGACGGCACTTAAGATCCCTGTTGAGGCAGTCTAAGTGCAGATTGGAAAAGAATTTCTGGACACAGAGCATTTCAGAAGGAAGTGAGTTTATTAAAAAGAAAGAGCAGAGATAACAAATTGGGCGCTGCAAGCACAGCAGGCTGACCTGACAGACCAGGGAGAGTTGACAGTTTTCGACAGTAGCCAGTTTTTATAGCCTCAAGACAAGAAAATTCCTGCTGGAAAGTTGGTGTTAGGCGACTGGTTAGGGTGCTATAGGGTGACTACCAGGGTGGGCTTTTTTTGCCTCATTTGGGGTCAGAAAGCCTGCTGGTGATGATCTTGGAGTCTTTTGGCCATGGTGACAAAGGGGTTCAGTCAGCTTCTGAGGCGACCTGGGGTGTCGGCTACGCTTCTGGCCTTTATCTTGCACCTGTGGCCTTGGGGCAGGACTCAACATCCCCCAGCCTTAGTTGTCTCATATGTAAAATGGTTTAGCAGTACAATCCACAGTCTGTTTTTTGAAACTCTTGGGGTCAGATAAGGGCCAGAACTCATAATTTTTCAGCTTCAGACTGGTGACATGGTGTACCTACTCCGTATGACATAACAACACCCCCCTGGAGTCTGAAAGCACCTTGTAAACAAACATACTAGTATATTCTCAACTGAACTTTTGATGAACTTTTTTTTTTTTCCCTTAATCTCAGCTAATCAACTGAACTTTTGAACATTCACACTAAGTAAAAAGTCTGTTCAGGTCAAATTTTGTTACCAAATAATTTTTTTTTAATTTTGCTTTCAATTTTGAGAGACTTGAAGGGTTAGCATTGCAGATAACAACCGTCCTACCCTGTGCCTCTGTAGATAATGACACACAGTCAGAGCAATCCAAAATATTCATAGTTTGAGGCCAGATTCAACCCAGCTATGAGTTTTGGGATAAGACAGGTCTCCTGACAAGGCCAAGGGTGGTGGGTGGAGACAACCATTCTGGAGCAGCTGTGTTGTTACCTGACCGTCTGAGTCACTGATTCTAACTCCACAGATCCTGAGCCTCAGCCATCATAGGGCCCTGAGCCTTTTCCAGGCATGTGACTTATTCCCCCTCCAGAGCTGGATCTTTCTTTGGTGGGTTTTCAGTGACCACTGCTATAGCAGTGGCTGTGATCTGCCTGACCATCACAGCGCTATGTCCACCAGGTGGACATCCCCAGACCTGGACGGCTGGGCCCAGGCGTGCTGCCTCCCCAGCCTGCCACAGCTCTCTCCACCTGTGTGGTCTTCTTACTGGTGGTCAACATGGGCGTTGAGAACAGGGACATAGGTAACTGGTCCATGTTCAGTTGGTGCTTCTCTTTCACTGTGACCCTCATCATCCCCATCGTAGAGCTATGTAGGCTCCCATCCAGCTTTCCTTTCTTCTGGTACAATCTCCCTGTCACCTATGCCTGCTATGCCTCCCGCATCTGCCTCTCAGCCTCCATCATCTACTCCATTTCACTCATCCAGTTCCTGCCTGTGGTCCTTACTGGGACCAGACCATCACCACCACTGCATTCTCCAGCTTCGTGTATGTGTTTTATGTCATGGATGTGGCCTTCATGTAGAACAGCTGCAAGCTGGATGATATCACCTGCTGTGTGCACACCATGCCAGGCCTGCTGAAGGTGCTGGAGACCTTCGTGGCCTGTGTCATCTTCATCTTCATTAGCAACACCTCCCTGGACCTGCACCAGCTGGCCCTGGAGTAGTGTGTGGCCATGTACTCCATCTGCTTCATCCTGGGAGCCATGGCCCTCCTGCTGAAGCTGGCTGAATGGGAATACCCGTTGCCCATCCTGTACCTCATTTTCCAGCTTGTTGTACTCACTCTGTTTTACATTCTCCTCTACTTTAGTGCTCTGATCCTCTGGCAGCTTTACCAGTTGGATGAGGAATTCGGGGGCTAGCCCCAGCAGTCCAGGGTTGTGAACTGCAGCAATGAGCTCACCTACACCATTTGCAGCTTGGACCGGGGACTGGCTGTGGCCATCCTGACATTCATCAACCTGTTGGTTTATGTGGCCGAACTGGTGTACTGGGCCCATCAGGTTTCTGTAGAGTCTGAGGATGTCCCCAGTGCTCCAGATTCTGTTTGGTCCCATCTGGTGTCTTTACAGAGATCTGTGGTCTCCTGATGTCCTCTTCCTGGCTCCCTCTCACCCTCTTCACATCCTTCCCCATTCATCTCACTCTCTTTTCTGTTTCCTTCCCTCTTTCTGCTCTGTCTTCTTCCTGTTTGTATGGTTGCCAGTATCCTGTTTTGCATCTTTCTCTTGCTGCTCTCATCTTTTCTACATTTTCTGCTTTTTGCTTTTTTTTCTGATCTTCATTGGATTTCTCATCTCCTATGTCCTGGTCACCTCTCCCCATCTTCCTTCTTCCTATCCATCAGGACCTGAGACTCCTTCCTTCTCTGCCCACCACCCCCTCCCACCTCTTAAAGTGCTGACTCCACAGCACATAGCCCTCTGTGCAGCTGTTCATACCCTGGGCCTCTGGAGGGACCTCATTGCCAAAACATGCCTATTCCCTGATATATGTGTGATGAGTTTGGGGGTGGGGCGGGTAGCTAAGCATTGGGCCCTCTTTTTCCCGGGGGAGGGAGTATACACTGTGCCTCCCCATTAAGTTAAAAAAAAAATCTCTGGAGGTCAGTAATTTCCAGTGGGTGGAAGTCTTGAAGCAGAGACCCTGATCCCTAGGCTGGTGTTCAACCCTGCCTGACGTTGGCTCCAAAAATTTTCCAGGCTTACTTAAAATCCACTGCCTGCAGAGGCTATCTTAAAGGAAGCAAAGGTTGAATGCCTCCCCATCTCAGCTACTCTTGGGGAATCAAAGTAGGAGCTGGTAAAGAATCCTAGAGTCTTGAAGACACCTGTCTGTAGTGTTGATGGGGGGCAGTGGTGTGGCCCTCCTGCCTCAGTGATCTAAATAGCAGGTCCTGTCTCTGCAGGGAGAAGATCATGGCCATTGCAGCCTTAAAGGTGATGTTAGCCTGCCTAGGATTTTTTTCTTTTCTTTTCCTGGTCATGAGGACAAAATTGACTGAATGGACCTGTTCTTAAAGATGAAATTTCTTTTCTATTTTTCTGGGGAAGGTGGGTTGACTGGCGATTTCAGCTGCTGTAGTCAAACAAATTGCAGTACTTGAGTGTGTGGTGCACACACACATGTGTTTCTGCATGTCAGTGGCTTTTTGCCACTGCTTTCTGCTTCTCTGAGAATCAGGCATAAAGTGATCTGTATAAATGTAGAAAAAAATATGTATGGTTTCTTTTAACTACCTAGAGTTTCTGATCCCCATCAGTCCTTGCTGTCAACCATAGAGAGAAATCTTGTCCTTTCTTCCACATCCACAATGTTCTTTTTTAAAAACCTCAATATAAAGATAAAATGAAAACAAAACCATCAAAGTCCACAGGTCCTAACTGCCTAAATTTGACTAGAAGTCAGAAGCCGCCTAGGTCTTAAAGGGGCCCTGCCAGCCCCTAGATGCCTCTCTCTAAAGGTGCGTGCATACGACTGTGTGTGCTTGTCCATGTCAATGGGCAGGCATGCATTAAGACCAGCAGCCCTTTAAATAACTGGTGGCTGTGAAGTCACCCCAAGCCTTCTTCCTCTCTTACTCTAAGATACAAAGCCTCAGAGCCCAGCATCCTTTATGTCACCAGGGCCAGAGGAGCCAGGCAAGCAGAGCTGTGGGGGAGGGGCAGGGGAAGGACTGCTCTCCCCTCCCACCCCCCCCACCCCAACCCCCGCGGCTGCCACTCACTCCTATACTGCCAGGAAGCCATTTGATCTTCACCCAGTGGCAGGTGGGGTGAATGGGAAGGGCTCCCAGTAGGTGATCCCCATCGTGGGGAAATCTTAAGAAGGACTAAAAAAGTTCATATTATAAAACAAGGCAAGAAAAATTTCAACATAAAATTTCCTCTGCCCATTTGAGCCTCCTCCCTCCCAGTGAGCATTATGCATCTGCAGTATGTGTTAACCAACCTCTCTGGGGGCAGAAATACCCGCTCAACCATAAAGATGAACTTTCCTTCTTTTGGCCCCAGGCATATAACTCCTCAGAAGATTAACACAATTTATGATCTTTTAATGTCATAGATGTATTATTTGTATTCTGCCTATTTTACAAGATTATTGCTTCTTGCACTAACAAATGTGTGATTGACCTTCTGGTAAAAAATAATGTTGACCTGAAATGATTGACCTGATTGTATACTTGCTAAGATCCATGATAGTAATAGTGTGACTCTAGATATGGGAAGAAGCAATAGGAAGGAACCATTTCCTGGAGCTGACAGTCTAGTAAGACAGGTGGTCCAGAGGATTAAGGCTACTGTTACCAAGACTGGATGAGTAATAGCACCTTAAGTGACCAGGAATAGACATTCCTAGTGACCTGTGACAAAATGGCCACAAAATGCCTCCCAAACTCTGGTTAAAATTAAGACCAAAAAGGAGAAGACTGTGAAATAAAAAATGTGGCCCACCACCCCGTTCTACAAGAATCGAGTAATTAGCCACCACAGTCACTGACCTACAATCTACCCTGGAAGGAATTTAGCTCGAACATCAGGATGAAACACTGTGATCTATAAAACTGGACCTCAGATAGCAAGAGTTTTTCAAGAGAAATTTTTATGATCCCAGTTTCTTGCATCTTCCCATACCTAGAAAAGCACTAAAACTGTTAAGTAGGGGAGCTATTCCTCATGAAGAGCGGAAACATTCCACCAAAACTACGTGCTTGGTTGCGTGTGCCCCTTCCCTGAAGTCACATACATGCTGGCCTCTCCCCTTACCTCTTCAGAACAGTTTCATAGCTTCTAGAAAGATTGTTGTTCAGGTCATATTCCTCATTGTTGTTGTTTACTCGCTCAGTCATGTCCAACTTATACAACCCCATGAACTGTGGCCCGCCAAGTTCCTCTGTTCATGGGATTTTCCGGGCAAGAATACTGGAGTGGGTTGCCATTTCCTTCTCTAGGGGATCTTCCCGACCCCGGGATTGAACCTGCACCCTCCGCATGGGCAGGTGGATTCTTTACGGCTGAACTCAAATAAAAATTCTACTTCTTTCTTAGATAGACTAATGATTCATTTTTCATCAAGGAAAGGAAGCATGCATAAACCTCCCCAGACTTCCTTGATGGCTTAGTAGAATCCCAGAGTAAGAGAGAGGCAGATCTGGGGTCCACGTCTGGGTTCACAGCCACATTGGTCCTGCCTCCAGTCCAGTGGCCCCACCGCTGTGGGCTGGTTTCCTTAGGGATGAACCATGAGGAGTATGGAGAGCAGAATCCAAGAAATCTTGTTTTTAGTTCTAGTTCCACCACCATATAACAGATGAGTCTTGTCCCTGATCTGAGTCTCAGTTTCCCATTGATAAAATAAGCAGATTGGGCTAAAATCATGGTTTCTGGTGAGGTGAGGTGATGGGAGTTGAAAATAGGGTATTGGCCTCACCCACCACTTTTTCTAACTACAGCAGCCTGGTGAGAATCAAGATCCTACTCAAGATCTCAATTGAAAATAAGGTTGGAAAGATTGGAAACAACTCATATGGTCATGTTTATGATGCTGGTTAATAAACCAAGGTGTAGACAGAAGAGGGAATACTATACAACTGGGAAAAATGATGATGCTTTCAAAATAATGATAAAGAAAAATGTTCAATATACCCTAAGTAAAAATAGTAAGATAAAGAACAACATATTATATCCTTTTTTAATGTAAAGAGAGTGGGAGAAATAGAAAATAAATCTGCATGTATTTGCTCTGTATCATGGAGCACAGGAAGGGCTCCCATGAGCGCAATGGAGCAGCCACTACCTGGCACTGATGAGAGAGGGCAGCTGAGGGGAGAGGGCATGGAGCCACATGTGGACGGGAGGTTTCTCAATATGTGGCTTTTTAGAGCAATTTGATTTTGAAACATGTAAGTAAATTACCTTTAAGAAAACAATATTTCAGTTTGAGAAATAGACCAAGTGGAGAAGGAAGGTCAGAAGAGGGATGGTTGGCAAACGGTCTGCATGTTCCCTGCAGCCTTGATGGACAGGCTGGGGAAGGAGCTGAGCGATGCCTGCATGGGCCTGTCTCCAAAGGCAGAGGGGAGGGAGGTGCCTTGGGTCCAGGGGTCTGGAGAGGGGGAGCTGTGGCCCTGAAGCCCACCTATTGGATCCCCAGGGCCTCCCCCGGCCCTTTAGCAGAAACAGTTGATGGAGAAGCCCTCTGGTGCCCAAGCCTCAGGCCCTTCTCTTGCTCTCTGCTGCCTGGCCTGGGCTCCCTGTCTCCCAGGACAGCGGCCCTACGCTGGCTCCTCTGGCCTCCTCCATGCAGGGTGTTTCCAGATGATGCTCCCCCAGACTGTGTTCTGAGATACATCCAGAACAGACCTTGGGGCACAGATGTTCCCATTCTCTGGCTTTTCTTGGAAAATCGTGGCAATGACTTCCTCAATCCAACTTTGAGTGGAGAGAAGAGGAACCCTTCTCTCCTGCAGCCTCAGGCACCTGCCTGTCCACCCTTGTGGGGGCAGCAGTGATGGCTGCCAATCCATGCAGCCCTTGTCTGTGAGGCTGGCTCCTCTCAAAGGTCCCTGTGGAGAGGCTGGTGGGTGGAAAGAGAATAGTTATGCTCCATTAGCCCCTGCCTTGGAGAAGGAAATGGCAACCCACTCCAATATTCTTGCCTGGAGAATCCCATGGACAGAGGAGCCTGGTAGGCTACAGTCCATGGGGTTGCAAATAATCAGACACGACTGAGCGTGCACACACACACACACACACACACACACACACACACACACACAGCCCCTGCCTAGGATCTCAACATTCTCTGGTGTTTTCTGACTGGCTTTCCAACAGGAAGTGGTCTGGCTGTTGCAGGACCTCTAGGTGGAGCACTGCGGTCAGAGCAAGACACCAGGAGCCAGGAGATGATTTCCTGGATTCAAGAGAACAGGGAAGGGGCTCTGCATTTCCTGAGATTCTATTACCTGCTGAGTTTTGCAGAGAGATAGACCTGTATTCAAATCCAGGCTCTGTCAGGGAGTAACTGTGTGACTTTGTTTAAATTACAGTCTCATCATCTATAAAATGGGGATGACAAGAATAATCTCCCTGAAGATAAAATGAAACAGAGGTAATAAGTCAGTTGAGGTAGACAAGTCTTACCAAAAGACTTAGAGGTAATAAGTCTTACCAAAAAGACAGCTGTTACAAAAAAAATATTGGCTACTCTCTTCCTCTGGGTATAAGTTGCAAGGTGAATGCCAAGGAGAATTTAAGATCCTAAACCCACATGACTGGATTCAAATCCAGCTCTGCCACCTAAACCCCTGTGATCTTGGCCAGTTGACCTCTCTGTGCCTGGAAAATGGAGACACTGAGTGCACAGTTCAGGGGCTGCTGGGAGGAGCAAATGAATCGGAGCAGAACTCAACCTGCAGTGAGCACGACACATACGACCTCTTGTAACTGTTGTGTCCACAGCAGCCCTGCTGTGGCCCAAGTCCTCAGGGCCCCTTTCTCAGCCGACAGAACCTGTGAGCTGTCACCTGAGGTCTCTTCTGAAGCCAGGCTGGGAGCGTGAGGATTTGCTTCCGTTGGTCTTTTCTGGGTCTGCTTCTGACCAGGGGTGAAGATGTGAGGAGGAGGAGCTCAGTTCAAGCCTAGCCCCTCACCCCCACTCCAACCAGCATCTCTTTCCATAAATCCCTCCAGTGCTTTGCCTGGAAGGAGAGTAAGTTTTATCATGTAACACATTTCCTCCAAAGCACCCATCTGGGCCACCAGGCTGCTCATGGTGTGGGGGGTCCCTCAGGCCTCCTCCCCTCCCTACATTGACCCTGACAAGCCTTAGGGCCAATGACACCCTCTCAGCACTACTGTCAAGGGAAGTCACTTCCCTGGTCCCAGCTGCAGCCCCCCCGCCCTCTGGGCTCTTGGCTGCCCACTGCTGCCCGTAGCACGCCATCCCTCAGGTCACCTGGTGACTGCAGTGGTCCGTGTCCATGCTGAGCCGGGGCCAGCTGCCCATCAGCCCAGACCACTGCCCCCAGTAATACTCTTATTGTTAGTGTGGGACCACTCCTTATTCAAATTTCTAAAAATAAAGGGAGTGTGGTTCTTTCTGATGTTTCAGGGAGAAGGAGGCACTTCCAGAATATTCTGTTCCTAGAGCCTGCAGAGGCTATCAGGGGGCCAGTCCCTCCATCATCTCTCTTACACTCTGCCCCCTCTCCCACAGGACCCAGTTTCTCCCCCATCACCCAGAGGAGGAGTATCAACCATAACTTGCTGAAATATAGGCACTTGAAGACACCGTTTTCTGTATCTTCAAGCAAATAGGGCAGCGCAGGAACCAGTTCATTCATAACTTTTGTACTGAAATATGCCTGACATGTTATGGGTGTATTATTAGCATTATGGTCCTGTTACAAAATGGAAGGGAAAATTCTGCATTCACTTTCAAGGAAAATAAGAGGTTTCCAAGATAAACCCTGGAATACAGATCCACTGAGTAGGGATATCATGTCCTTTGTTCATTGTTGTAGTCCCCATGCTGAGGCCCTGGCAAATGACAGATACCTGCTGACTGTATACAGCATAAGACTGAAGCCTCAGGCTTCAGCTTGGATCTCCTGACCAGGATCCATTCCATTTCTTCTGCCTTTAGGGGAAATGTTTGAGAATCACTGATTTGCGTGTTATCTCATTTTAATCTTCCCAACTGCCCTGTGGCCTTGTGTGACAGACACCTCCCTGCACAGATTCGTTGAACCTGAACTCCCCACTATATTTGAGGATGTCCTCCTTCTGTGAGTCTCAGTGAGAGATTGGGCCTCACCCTCAGTAAGAAACTTAAAAGGCCAGATAAATATTTGAACTGCTCCACAACTGGGGCACACCTAAGGAGCAGGTGACACACAGATACAAGGACAGATCAGAATCCCTTCTGCGGGGCCTGCAGTAGCATTCAGCGTGGCTTCCAATGGCCAAGGTGCCTGGACCAGCTGCCCTTGGCTGCCCAACTCCCACCTTCTTGGTCTCTGCCTGATCTCAGGCTGGTCCCTTCCCAGTGATTCTCCAAGTTATCCAGCGTCCTTCTAGTACAGCTCTTCTCTGCTTAGGATTCCAGAAATGTTCTCTTCATGGTGTAATCAAAAGCCTTCATGTCTAAAAGCAGGTGCTATTAACTGCACTTTCTGGATGAGGAAACTGAGGCTTAGAGTAGCATAGACTGAGCCCAGGATGACTGTGTGCCAGGGTGAGCTTTGGTCTCAGTTCAGGGTTGAGGAGCACATAGACATGTGCAGGGAAAGGCCCTGAGGTGACCAAGAGGAACTGGAAGAAGTTCTCAGTGGCTGGAGGGAGGGAGGTGATGAGGCTGGAGAAGAAGAAAGGGGTGTGAGTTTATAGGGCTTTGGAGGTGATACTTTAAAGTTTGTGCTTCATCCCAAGGCAGCAAAGAGAAGCCTTCAAAGTTATCTCAGTTTGAGTTCAGCACAAGCAGACATTGAGGGAAAGAATGGAAATAGAGGAAGCAGCTAGAAGCTAATGGCAGGAGTGCAGGTGAGGGGATGGAAGGATCACAGGTGCGACTTTGTTCAAGGCTGCCTTTCACCAGGCCCGCTCTGCCCCTGGCCCCTCACATCATCATCTCTGACCCTCACACTAACTTGGGAGAGTTGATTATTATCCCCAGTCTACACATCAGGAACTCAGCAGGGCTAGAGCTCAGGACCTCCCAGCCTGGGAACCACTGAGCAGGGCCTGTCAGGTCCAGTCTCTGCCCACCAGGTCCTCCCTACCTGAGGCTGCACCTAGGGCAAGGCTCCTGGGGCTTCCAAACAGCAGGGGAGCCCCAGCCATGGTGACTGTCTTCCAGCCTTTCCTTCCCTTAGAGGGTAGATGCTAGTCACATAGAAAGAGTTCTTATTACAAATCCACCCCTCTTTTCTATAGACTCCAGTGAGTCCCGGTGCAGTTAGACTGAACCACTAGGAATGCCAGCTCCTCCTCAGCCTGAGCTCCTCCTGCCGAAGGAGGGTCCTGGGTGGGGGTCCGTCAAGTGGAAAAACTCCAGCCTCCACTGAGGACCCCAGGGGTGAAGAGCTGGGATTGGCTGGCAGGGCGGTGTCTGCACCTCTGTCCCTCTACCTCAGCCCTAATCCCTGGGGATAGGAGGACATCAAGAGGTGAAGATGCTCAGTTTTGAGTGAGGGACCAGCTCAGGGCCCTAAACAGGATCCCAACAAGCGTCCCTGGGGCTCCAGCACCTGGGAACAGAGGGCAATGGTTTTTCACAGACACCAGCATCTGGGCTGATTGGCACCTGCCAAGTGTAACTGACCCTGCACTGAGCCAGAAGCAGAAAGCAGGGTTAGAGATTTGAAAGCTCTTCCTCTGGGAATCCTAGTTCCTCTCCTTCCAAGAAAGCCTGAAACCCTGGAAGGAACCTGGGCTGAGAGGCAGGAATCCTGGGGTCGCCTTTCACAGCAGGCTGCAACACTGCCCCAGGCCTCTCCCAACCTCAGCTCATTGGCTGAGAGAGGGCATCTAGAGGTCCCTGGAGCCGCCCCCTAAACAAGTTGGAGATCCAGCCCCTCATGCCTCCTGCCAGAGTGTCCCTCAGGCTAGTTCTCCATGCAAGTCAGCCTGGGGGAGAGATGGTCCAAGGACTCCACCTGGTGGCCGCTCCACAACCAGACACACAGCCGCCTCCAGCAGAGACCTCTGAGAAGTCAAGCTGCACCTCCCTGCCCTCTCACACTGGTTCCCAGGTGTCATAGCTGGGAATGGGAAAACTGCCATTATAAAGCTGTCTGAATGAAAAGCACTGGCATTGCTGTCAGATGGGCCTGGCTTTGTAATCCTTGGATTTTTAACCTTACCTGGAGCCCCTCATCCCTGCAGTGGGCTATTTGGGACACGTCGTACAGGGCTGTGTCCTCTCTCTGCATGAACAGGCAGCCCAGGGGGATGGCAGGGGCAAGGCCGGACCAGTGACAGGAGTCGCCCTGGAGGTGCTCAGCTCTTAGACCAGGGGTTCATCCGTGGCTGCACATCACGGTTGCCTGATGTGGACAGTGCTTCTCAAAGTGTGGTCCTCGGACCAGCAGCAGAACATCAACAGGAAGTTACTGGGAATGCAGATTCCTGGGTTCCATCCCAGACCTGCTGAGTCAGAAACTCTGGGATGGGGCCCAGCAGCCCCCCAGGTGATGCTGATCCTGGTCCAGTATGAGAACGCAGTGCTCAGGTACCAGAGTTCTGAGAAAGCTCCACAGGGCATTCCAGGGTGTTAGGCATCGGAAACATATGTGAAGATCAACAGAGGCCACCGCACCCCCACTCGTCTGCCTCACTCCCCACCCCCAGGGATTCTGGCTCCTTGGAGCTGAAGAAGGACCTAGGCGCAGATCTAAATAGCAACATGCAGCTGATCCTAATGTGGGTCACTGCTCTGGTATGGACACTTCCTTACATATACTATGCACGCTCTTCCTTTAGAGGCCAGGCTCTGCAGCACAGGACAGCTGCTCTCTGCTAGGTCAGTGGACTGTGCAGAGAATAATCACCAGATATTGACGTTTAGTGGTAGCTTGAGCTATGACATGCATGGTGCTCAATGGTTTGCATGTAACATCTCAGAACAGCCCAGTGAATTGTTAGAATTCTCTGCTTTACAGACAGAAAAACTGAAGCACAGAGAGGTTAAGTAACTCACCTTTGTCGCACAGCTACTAAAGGACAGAATCAGAATTCCAACCTAGTTCTCTCAGACTCCAGAGTCCACCACCTCTGCTTCCTCATTTTACAAACAAGAGCAGGAATGAGGTGCTGAAGGTCACCAGCGGGGGCACCCATCCCTTCTGCTGTACCTTTGCCTGGAAGCTCCCCAGTGCTGGGGCAGCAACTTCAAGATGTGACAAATGGCACTCTGAGCTGGGTGTCACCCTCAGGAAATAATGCCTCCCTCCTGGGCATAGATGGAGTTGGAAAAGGAAAGTGAGGTGGAGTATTAATTAAGTCACAAGGATTTCATCCTGGAATCACAGGATTCATGATGTTAAGAAATTTGACACTTGCCCCTGTCCCAGTTCAAGTGTTCCTTGCCCTCTCAATGCTGGGTGGTGTCCACTGACACCCAGAGAGAAGAAAGAAAAAGAGGAGGATCTTAAGGAGTAGAGAAAATATAGGTCCATTTTACCACTAAAAATGCATTTTACAAAAGCAATAAAGATTTTTTCCTGAAGAGATGAAGGGCTTGGGGAGGGGTTGATACCACTAGGAGGGCACCCCTCACTGCTCTCAATCCTCCTGGAGAAGCAGTAGAGCTCCATGGCTGCCCTGGCATCCTCCACCGAGTTGTGTCCCAGCACGCTGTCCTGCAGACACAGGACAGAGAGGGGACTGGGACTGAATTCAGACGCCATGGAACTCGGGCCTTCCCTGCTCACTTCCTGAGTCCAGGGCTGCAGTGGGTCAGGGGTGAGTCTCCCAGGCCCCTGAGACCCTGGACTCGGCAGGTGTCTGGAGCAGGCCTTGTTTCACCCATGAGCCCGGGGCCCAGGCAGGCCCAGGCAAGGAATCCAGATCCTGAGGCCAGGTGTGCCCTCCAGGGGCTCCCATCGGCTGGGTGGGGGCGGGGTGCTGCAGGCTTGGCCTCAGACCCAGGGGGGCTGGAGCAATTCCTACAGGAGCCCAGGGACCGGGGAACGGGGACAGAGATGTTTCTAGAGTGCTCCTTGCTCAGCATGTTGAGAACAGGGCTCTTCATTGAGGCCAGGAGCTGACACTCTGTCCTGGGTCCCTGGTGCCACAAGCCCTGCAGAGGGGCCCAAACTCAGGCCCATCTCCCTCCTCCTGAACATTCCTGCTCCCAGACAAGCTGTCCCCCATCCCTCAGACTGGGGTTGGGTTCTCATCTCCCTGGCCCCCATCTCCTGCCTCCTCCACTAAGACACACCCTTCACCCTCCACTCAGACCTGGTGTCCTGCTTGTTTCCTGCCCTCCATCCCTGCTCAGAACACCTGCTCTCCCTCTGTGGACACACCCCACTGATGTGCTGATGGTCAGGTCACAGGCCACCCTCCTTTCAATAAAGAGTTTCTCAAGGACGGACCGCACCTTGCTCACCCGGATCCTCAGTATTTGTCCAGCTGGGTATAGAGCAGGTGCTTCATAAACATCTGCTGACCCTGAGTCGACACAGCTTCTAGCATCCAGCCTGCTCTCTGAGCCTTTCTGCCCCAGTGAGTTCCCAGGTCCCAGCCCCCAGCACATGCCTGCCTCCACCTGGGGCTTTTGTGGGTCTGTTCTGCCTGCAAGTTTGAGCTCAGGGTCTCTCACTTTTGCAACCTCGTCATGGGGCCAATTTCCTGAGTGAAAATCCCAGAGGCTTCTCTGTAAGTGAATGTTAGTCCCCTGGTTACATCTCAACAGTGGTTTCCTACTGAGTCTTAAATGCTTCATGAGGTGCCCAATGCTGTGAATGTTTGTCCCTGCCAGACTCTGTATCTCTTTCTGTGAGTCTCTGTCTCTCCCTCTCATAAACGTTGCTCAGTCATCTCTGCCTCTGGGAGGATCTAGCTTCGTGCTCCTTATAAGAATCTAATGCCTGGTAGTCTGAGGTGGAGCTGAGGCAGTGATGCTAGCACTAGAGACTGGCTGCCACTGTCTCCCATAACCCCCAGATAGAGCTGTGTAGTTGCAGGAAAATAAGCTCAGGACTCCCACTGATTCTGCGTTATGGTGAGCTGTAAAATCATTTCATATTTCATTATATATCACTGTGTAATAGTAAGAGAAGCCAAGTGCACAATAAACATAATGCACTTGAATCATCCCCAAACCATTCCCCATACCCCCTTCCAGGGAAAAATCGTCTTCCATGAAACAGGTCCCTGGTGCCAAAGAGTTTGGGGACCACTGCTCCAGAGGACTGGGTTGTCTGTTTGGAGACCTCTGGCATTTGTGCGGGAACTACAATGGGGAGTGCTGAGTATGAGCCCAGGACTGTGATCACCCACACCTGAGGGAAATGTGGAACAGGAGCCACCTGACTTACTCTTCCAAGGAGGCTTTCAACCCTGAGCCCTGACGTCCTGGGATGGGTTCTAGGAAGTCTACAAGAGCCCTGCAACTGAATGCAACATCTGAGGGTACGTGCATGTGTATTTCTAGGATAGTCATATTCTCAAGAACTAGAGGAACAATAGAATGGGAAAGACTAAAGATCTCTCCAAGAAAATTAGAGATACCAAGGGAACATTTCATGCAAAGATGAGCTCGATAAAGGACAGAAATGGTATGGACCTAACAGAAGCAGAAGATATTAAGAAGAAGTGGCAAGAATACACAGAAGAACTATACAAAAAGATCTTCATGACCCAGATAACCATGATGGGCACTCACCTTGAGCCAGACATTGTGGAATGCAAAGTCAAGTGGGCCTTAGGAAGCATTGCTGCTGCTGCTGCTGCTGCTGCTGCTGCTGCTGCTGCTAAGTCGCTTCAGTCTTGTCCGACTCTGTGTGACCCCATAGACGGCAGCCCACCAGGCTCGGCCGTCCCTGGGATTCTCCAGGAAAGAACACTGGAGTGGGTTGCCATTTCCTTCTCCAATGCATGAAAGTGAAAAGTCAAAGAGAAGTTGCTCAGTTGTGTCTGACTCTTAGCGACCTCATGGACTGCAGCCTACCAGGCCCCTCCGTCCATGGGATTTTGCAGGCAAGAGTACTGGAACGGGGTGCCATTGCCTTCTCCAGGAAGCATTACTATGAACAAAGCTAGTGGAGGTGATGAAATTCCAGCTGAGGTATTTCAAATCCTAAAAGATGATGCTGTAAAATTGCTGCACGCAGTGTGGCAGCAAATTTGGAAAATTTAGCAGTGGCCACAGGACTGGAAAAGAGCAGTTTTCATTCCAGTATCAAAGAAGGGCAATGCCAGAAAGTGTTCAAACTACAGTACCATTGTGCTCAATTCACATGCTAGCAAGGTTATGCTCAAAATCCTCCAGTCTAGGTTTCAGCAATACGTGAACCGAGAACTTCCAGATGTACAGCTGGTTTAGAAAAGGCAGAGGAATCAGAGATCAAATTGCCAACATCTGTTGGATCATAGAAAAAGCAAGGGAATTCTAAAAAAATCTACTTCTGCTTCACTGACTCGAGAAAGTCTTTGACTGTGTGGATCACTATAAACTGTGGAAAATTCTTAAAGAAATGGGAATATCAGACCACCTTATCTGTCTCCTGAGAAATTTGTTTACATATCAAGAAGCAAAAAAGCAGACATTGAACAACTGACTGGTTCAAAATAGGGAAAGGAGTACCGTCAAGGCTGTATATTGTCAGCCAGCTTATTTAACTTGTATGCAAAGTTGTTGTTGTTGTTCAGTCACTCAGTGGTATCCGACTCTTTGTGACCCCTTGGACTGCAGCATGCCAGGCTTCCCTGTCCTTCACTATCTGCCGGAGTTTGCTCAAAGTCATGTCTATTGAGTCACGATGCCAACCAACCATCTTATCCTCTGTTGCCCTCTTCTCCTCCTGCCCTCAATTCTTCCCAGAATCAGGGTCTTTTACAGTGAGTTGTCTCTTTGTATCAGGTGATCAAAGTATGGTAGCTTCAGCTTCAGCGTCAGTCCTTCCAATGAATATTCAGAGTTGATTTCCTTTGGATTGACTGGCTTGATCTCCTTGCTGTCCAAGGGAATCTCAAGAGTCTTCTCAACACCACAGTTTGAAAGCATCAATTCTTCAACACTCAACCTTCTTTATGGAACTCTCTCTTCAGTTCCTGGAGGTTGATGAGGACAAACTGGGGTACAGAAGGCACGACACCCCAGCCTTCCTCACCTCAGTGCCCGTCCCCAACCTCAGCAGTGCCCACTGGGAGGCCCACAGGCTCCAGGGCTCCACTGACAACTGGGGCTCAAGGAGCTTTGTGAGTCCAGGGAGGTTCTCAGGTTTGCTCTGTGTTTCTCTTTCCAGCCTCAGCTTGTCCCAGGGTTTATTATCAGCAAAGGCGATAAGGCCCCTGATGGCAGGAGGCTGGCTGGGGCTCAGGGTGCTGGCCCTTCAGCCCTGGGGACCTCTCAGCAAATAGTCCTTAGGAAACAGGGCAGGGGTCCCTGAGGAGGGGGCGGGCTGGGAGGGGCCTCACTCCCCCAAGACTGGACCCTGGAGGAGCCCCTGTGTGAGCAGGACTGCAGCCCTGGCTGGCGGGACTGTCTTGGGCAGGTGACCTGGGCAATTCCATGGTCTCCAGGGTCCTTACCACTCTGGCCAGGTGTCCTTGTCACAGCCCTGAAACCCCTTCAGGCCCCTGTTCTCCTGTGTCAGTTCCAGTCCAGGCCCCTCCTCCATGGGAACGTTGGCTCCATGCCTGCATCCCTTCTGGGTCAGAAGACCCCTACTGGGCTGCCTCAGGGCCCCTGGGACCCTGGGATCCCCCCAGTCATCTCCACTCTGCCCCCGGTCCCCCACCCCAGTCCTGGATGCATCCTCAGGGCTGGCCCCTCCCACAGGTCCTGCAGGGGCCTCCTCTCTCAGCTTCTGCCCTTAAAAGGATTAGATTTGCACGTGGATGGCTGCTTTGGAGCTTAAAAAGCTGGCATTTTAACATTTCGTTCCTTGGTTCCTCCATGATGCTCCACCTTGGAATCATGCTAGGTTGGGGTCCCCTGACCCAATGCAAAAGAGTCACATGTGAAAGCAAAATTGGGGAGGGGAGTCACAATAGTCCCTACTTCCCATTTCATCCTGTCCCCATGGCCTTGCTCTCACTCCATGGCTCCTCCCTGTTCACTTCTGAAGCTGCCCTCCTCCGGGTGGGGCTGTGTCCCCTCACATGGCAGCATCTTCTAGTGATGGCTGCAGGGAGGAGAGGCCAGGATTCATGTATTTTCAGGTTGCTGTGGAAGGAGGCTTTGGCCCTGAAGGTGTGTTCTAGGCTTTGGTCCTGGGCTCCACCTAAGGGGATTTCTGCCATGTGTGCTGTAGAGCAAAGAGTTCATGCCCATGGCTTTGGTATATTTATCTGGGGTTCCAACTTCATGGTCATGCCATCTTAGGGAAGGACTTAATTCCCCTACCTTAGTTTTCTCATCTGTAAAATGGGATTAGTCAAAAGGACACTCCATATTCCCTTTTCTGAAACACTTGGGGTCAGATATTCTCTAGAATTCAGAATTTTCAGCTCCATACAGGTGACATAGTACATCTACTCTACATGACATCACACCCCACTGGGGTCTCAAAGCACCTTGTAATCATACACATTAGTGTTTTGGCAGCTGAACTTTTGAACAGTCACATTGAGTAAAATAAAAAAAGATCATAATTTGTCTCATGTCTCTTTGGGTCAAATTTTGTTACCAAACAATTTTGAGAGACTTGAAGGGTTGGGATTAAAGATAAGGACTATCCGTCTCTGTGTCTCCATAGATAATGGCACATATAGAGACCCAGAGTGTTCGTGGTTTGAGGCTAGACCACACCCAGCTGTGAGGCTTTGGATAAGACAAGTCTCCTGACAAGGCCAAGGGTGATGGGTGGGGGGAGTCATTCTGGAGCAGCTGTGCTGTTACCTGATTGTCTGAGGCCATTGGTTCCATCTCCACAGATGCTGAGCCTCAGCCGTCACAGAGCCCGGAGCTGTTTGTCGGCGTCTGATCCTCTGGATCTGGATCTTTCTTTGGTGCATCCTCAGTGAAGACCACTGCCAGACCAGTGACTGTGACTTGCCAGACATTCATAACACCATGCCCACCAGGGCGACACTGCCATACCAGCACTACGTGAACAGAGTGTTCTGGTTCCTCCGCGTGCCGCAGCTCTTGTCCACCTGCGTGGCATTCTCCTTGGTGGCTGACATGGGCATTTTGAGAGGGGACATAGGTAACTGGTTCATGTCCTTCTGGTGCATCTGTTTCATTGTGACCCTATTCATAGTCATAATTGAGTTAAACGATCTCCAGCCTTGCTTTCCTTTCTACTGGTACAACTTTCCCGTCACCTTCGCCTGCTACGCCGCCCTCATCTGCCTCTCAGCCTCCATCATCTGCTCCGTCACCTACGTCCAGTTCCTGCCTTATGGCCCTGAGTGGGACCGGGCCGTCACTGCCACTGCATTCTCCTGCATCGCGTCAGTGCTTTATGCCATAGAAATGGCAGGCATGTGGAACTTCTACAAGCTCAAGGAGATCCCCTGCTACCTGCACACCGTGCCCAGCCTGCTGAACGTGCCGGAGACCTTCGTTGCTGGTGTCATCTTTGCCTTCCTCAGCAACACCTCCCTATACCTGCACCAGCCGGCCCTGGTGTGGTGCGTGGCTGTGTACACGATCTGCTTCATCTCAGAAGCAGTAACCATCCTGTTGAATCTGGGCAAATGGGAGGACAGGCTGCCCATCCCCTTCTCCATTTGCCAACTTGTGCTCACCGTGTTCTCTGTCCTCCTCTACATCAGTGCTCTTGTCCTCTGGCCGCTCTACCAGTTCTATGAGGAGTTGGGCGGGCTGCCCCAGCGGTCCAGCGATGTGAGCTGCGTTGATGGCCTCATGTGCACCTGGGACCAGCGCCTGGCTGTGGCCGTCCTGACAGCCATCAACTTGCTGGTTTACGTGGCTGAGCTGGGGTACTGGGCCCACCGGGTCTCTATCGAGACTGAGGACCAGCCTGGAGACTCCTGATCCTCTGCTCACAGGAGGTATCCTCACTGAGCTCTGACATCCTCTGATGCCCTCTCCCTGGCTCCCTCTCTCCCTCCTCACATCCTTCCCCATGCATCTCACTCTCTTTTCTGTTCCTTTTCTCCTTCTGCAATGTCTCCTTCCTGTCTTGTGTGGTTGCCCACATTCTCTTTTGCTTCTCTCATTTTTTCTACATTTTCTGCTTTTTGGCCCTTTTCTGGTTTTCTTGCCTCCTGTGTCCTGACCACCTCTCCCCAATTTCCTTCTTCTGATCCATCAGGACCTGAGACTCCTTCCTTCTCTGTCCACCGCCCCTCCCGCCTCCTAAGGTGCGGACTCCACAGCACACAGCCCTCTGTGCAGCTGTTCACACCCTGGGCCTCCAGAGGGGTCTCATTGCCAAAGCGTGTCTGTCCCGCTGTGGGTAATAGTTGGTGTGTTTATGGGGGGTGTATGAGTGTTGGGGGTAGGTAGGTCCTCATTTCTGTTAGTGGAGGGGGCTGTACAATGCACTTCCCCTTTAAGTTAAATAAAATCTCTAGAGGTCAATAATGTCAGTGGGCAGGAAATTTGAAGCAGAGACCTTAGATTGAGACCCAACCTGTTGCACAACCCCACCAGAGATTGACTGGAGAATTTTCCCAGGCTTACTAATTATCTGCTGCCTAGAGGGTGTCTTAACAGAAGTGTCTTAACCAGTTCAGCTCCTCTCTGGGCAAACTAAAAAGGATCTAGGAAAAAACCACAAGGTCTTGCAGACACCTGTCTGCAGTGTTGGTGAGGGACGGTAATACAGCCCTCCTGCCTCCGTGATCAAAGCAGTAGGTCCTGTCTCTGCAGGGAGAAGAGCATGGTCCTGCCAGCCTTAAAGGGGATGTGAGCTTGCTATTCTTTTTTCCTATTCTTTTCTTTTTTCTGATCAAGACAGCAAAAATTAGTAGGTGACCCTATTTGTAAAGGGGAAAGTTTCTTTTCAAATTTTCTTCAGTGGGCAGTTTGAGGGGGTAGCATTTGACAGCATTGACAATGCTGATGTCATTGTCATAGAAACTGCATGGCTTGGGTGTGTGGTGCACACACATATGCTGAAGCATAATGTGGTCTATGTAAATACATATAGTTTAGAAAAACTCCACAGAGCTTTTCGTGTCCATCATTGTCTCTGCTCAATCACATTGTCTCTTTCTCAATCACAGAGAAAGACTTGTACCCCCTCCCACATTTATAGTCTCTTTTTCAATTTCAATATAAAGATGAAGGAAAACAAAGAAAAACTTCCACAAAATCCAAATATTCCAATTGCCCCAAATTTGCCTAGGGCTCAGAAGGATCCTATCCAATTTCCACCCTCACCCAAACCTGGGTTTCGTGGAGCCCCTTCCACTGATGCCCCACCTACACCTGGACGAGACCCTGGGTCACAGGTGGCCCAGCCTGGGACACAAGAGGTTAGGCCCACCCCAGTGCCGGCTTCCTGTGCCTGAACCCTTAAAGGGGCCAGGAAAGCACCTGGACGCCTCTCTTTAAGGGTGTGTGTCTGTGTGCAGGCTCAGTGGGTGTTTGTGTGTCTCTGTGTGTACCTGTATATGTGCCCATGGGTTCCACTGCACTGAGGCCAGTAGCAGTTTGTTTACAGGAACTGGTGACTGGGAAGGCACCGAAAGACCTCTTCCTCTCTTCCTCTCAAATGCAAAGCCTCAGAGCCCAGCATCCTGGTGTCACCAGGCCCAGAGGGACCCGGCAAGCAGAGCTGTGGGAGAGGGGCAGGGAAGGACCCCCGCTGCTGCCCCTCAGTCCTGTGCTGGGAGGAAGCCTGGGATCTTCACCCACAGGCAGGTGCGGTGGAGGGGGAGGGCTCCCAAGAGGCAGTTTCCATGGCCGGTAAAACTTAAGAAGCAATGAAAAAGACTTGCTATTTTAAGACAAGACAAGAAAAATTTAAACATAAATATTTTCTCTGCCCATTTGAACCTTCTCCCTCCCCTCTGGTGTGCATTGTGTATTTGCATTGTGTATAAAACCTACCTTCACAAGGGCAGAAATACCTGCTCCACCATAAAGATCAATATTTCTGTTCTGGGCCCAGCCATGTAACTCCTTAGAAAATACTACTGCTTACAAATGACCTTATTAATGTCACTTCTTTATTACTTCTATTCTTCCTGTTTGACAAGATTCTTGTTTCTTGCTTTCACCATGTGTTATTGAGCCCCTGAAAAAACTAATGATTAACTGACTTGAAACGATTGACCTGATGTATAATTCTAAGATCACTGATTGTAATAGTGTGACTCTGGATATGGGAAGAAGCAACAGGAGGGAATCATTTCCTGGAGCTGACACACTAGTAAGACAGTTGGTCCAGAGGATTTTGGCTACTGTTACCAAGACTAGACGAGTAATTGCTTGCTGAGTAGCCTATCAATGAAATCTTTACCTGACCAGGGAATGAGCATTCCTAGCATCCTGGGGCAAATTGGTCAAAAACACCTCCTAAACTTTAGCTGAAATAAGACAGAAACAAATGGAGAATATTGAGTAGTAAAAAATGTTGCCCACCACTGGGTTCTACAAGAATCAAGTCATTAACCACTGCAGTCACTGACCTATCCTGAAAGTAATCTACCCTGAAATGAATTCAGGGTGGAAATCAGGAAGAAGCACTTTATGTTGTAGCAAAACTGGCAGAACCGGTCCTCAGATAGATATTTTTAGGAGAAATTTTTATGAACCCAGTTTCTTGCATCTTCCCATACTTAGAAAAGCACTAAATCCTTAACTCTGCTATCTGACCCTTTTAAAGAACAATTACTTGGCTAAGATATATGCTTGGTTGCATGTACTCTTCTCCAAATCACACACATATTGTCTCCAACCCTTAACTCTTCAGCACAGTTCTCAAAGCTTTCTGAAAGACTGTCTCCCTGGTTATAATTTTTTGTTGACTTGAGTAAAACTTTTCACTTCTTTTTGAGTTGACAACTGATAATTTTTTTTTTTTACTGATATGAGCATGTATGCATTTATCTCTTGCAAGTTCAGTGCAAGAACTCTCATTTTCTTATATTTTCATGAATCAGACGAAACACAAACTCCCTCCCAGAGAGGGAGGTGATGAGGTTGGAGAGGTAGAAAATGGTCTCAGCTTGCAAAGCTTTGGAGGTGACATTTTAAAAGTTTGTGTTTCATCTTAAGGCAACAAAGAGAACCCACCAGAGTTATTTCAGTTTGCATTCAGCACAAGCAGACATTGAGGAAAAGAATGGAAATAGACAAAGCAGCTAGAAGTAATGGCAGAAGTGCAGGTGAGGGGATGGATGGATCTCAGGTTCATCTTTGTTCAAGGCTGCCTTTCACCAGGACCCCTCTGTCCCTGGCCCCTCACATCATTGTCTATGACCTTCACACCAGCCTTAGGAGAGTTATATAATATCCAGTCTACAGACGAGGAACTAGAACCTCAACAGGGCTAGAGCTCAGGACCTCCCAGCCCTGGAATCACTGAGCAGGGCCTGGTCTCCAGTCTCTGCCCACCAGGTCCTGTCCTTCCTGTGGCTGCACCTCAGGCCAGGTTCCTGGGGCTTCCAAACAGTAGGGGAGCCCCAGCCATGGTCTCTGTCGTCCAGCCTTTCTTTCACTTAGAGGACAGATGCTAGTCACATAGAGAGAATTCTTATTACAAAGCCACCCTTCCTTTCTGTAGACTCCAGTGAGTCCCGGTGCAGTGGGACTGAACCACTAGGCTTGCCAGCTCCCCTTTAGCCTGAGCTCTTTAGACAGAGGATCCTGGGTGAGGGAGGTCCGTCAAGTGGAACAACTCCAGCCTCCACTGAGGACCCCGTGGATGAGAAGCTGGGACTGACTGGCAGGGTGGTCTCTGCGCCCCTGTCCTTCTAGTGAAAGTGAATCGCTCAGTCGTGTCTGACTCTTTGTGACCCCGTGGACTATACAGTCCATGGAATTCTCTTTGACCAAAATACTGGAGTAGGTATAGCTTTTCCCTTCTCCAGGGGATCTTACCAACCCAGGGATCGAACCCAGGTCTCCCACATTGCAGGCAGATTCTTTACCAGCTGAGCCACAAGGGAAGCCCAAGAATACTACAGTGGGTAGCTTATCCCTTTTCCAGCAGATCTTCCCAACCCAGGAATCAAACTGGGGTCTCCTGCATTGCAGGCAGATTCTTTATCAATTGAGCTATCAGGGAAGCCCCCTGTCTCTCTATCCCAGCCCTAAACCCTGGGGATAGGTGGACATGAAGAGGTGAAGACACTCAATCTTGACCGAGGGACCAGCTCAGGGCCCTAAACAAGATCCTGATAAGCGTCCCTGGAGCTCCAGGACCTGGGAACAGAGGGCGGCGGTTCTTCACAGACACGAGCAGCTGGGCTGAAAGGCACCTGCCAAGGGTAACTGACCCTGCACTGAGCCAGAAGCAGGAGGCAGGGTTAGAAATTTGAAAGCTCTTCCTCTGGGAATCCTGGTTCCACTCCTTCCAAGAAAGCCTAAAACCCTAGAAGAAACCCCGGCTGAGAGGCAGGAATCCTGGGGTCACCTTCCACACCAGGCTGCAACACTGCCCCAGGCCTCTCCCAACCTCAGCTCGTTGGCTGAGAGAGGGCATCTAGAGGTCCCTGGAGTTGCCCCCTGGAGCCACCCTCTAACCAAGTTGGAGACCTAGCCCCTCATGCCTCCTGCCAGAGTGTCCCTCAGGCTGGTTCTCCCTGCAAGTCAGCCTGGGGGAGAGATGGTCCAAGGCCTCCACCTGGTGGCCACTCCACAGCCAGACACAGAGCCACCTCCAGCAGAGACCTCTGAGAAGTCAAGCTGCACCTCCCCGCCCTCTCACACTGGTTCCCAGGTGTCATAGCTGGGATGTAAAGCACTGGCTCTGGAAACCTGTCTGAATAAAAAGCACTGGCATTGCTGTCAGATGGGCCTGGATTTGAATCCCTTGGTTCTTGACCTTACCTGGGGCCCCTCATCCCTGCAGTGGGCTATTTGGGACACGTCCTGTGGAGCTGTGCCCCCTCTCTGCATGAACAGGCAGCTCAGGGAGATGGCAGGGGCGAGGCTGGACCAGTGACCGGAATCCCTCTGGAGATGCCCAGTTCTTAGACCAGTTGCTAATCCGTGGCTGCACATCATGGTTGCCTGATGTGGACAGTGCTTCTCAAAGCGTGGTCCTCGGACCAGCAGAACATCAAAAGGAAATTATTTGGAATACAGATTCCTGGGTTCCACCCCAGACCTGCTGAGTCAGAAGTTTTGGGATGGGGCCCAGCAGCCCTCCAGGTGATGCTGATCCTGGTCCAGTGTGAGAACACGGTGCTCAGGTACCAAGGTGCTGAGAAAGCTCCACAGGGCATTCCAGGGTGTTAGGCACTGGAAACATCTGAAGGTCAACAGGGCCACCCTACCCCCACCCATCTGCCTCACTCCCCACCCCCAGGGATTCTGGTTCCTTGGAGCTGAAGCAGGAACCAGACACAGATCTAAATAGCAACATGCAGCTGATCCTAATGTGAGTCACTGCTCTGGTATGGACACTTCCTTACGTACACTGTGCATGCTCTTCCTTTAGAGGACAGGCCCTGCAGCACAGGACAGGTGCGCTCTGCTAGGTCACTGGACTGTGCAGAGAATAATCACCAGATATTGACGTTTAGTGGTAGCTTGAGCTATGACATGCATGGTGCTGGATGACTTGTATGTAATATCTCAGAAGAGCCCAGCGAATTGTTAGAATTTCCTGCTTTACAGTTCTAAAAACTGAAGCACAGAGAGGTTAAGTCCTTAGTCACACAGCTACTAAATGACAGAATCAGAATTCCAACCTAGTTCTCTCAGACTCCAGAGTTCACCACTTCTGCTTCCTTTTTGTACAACAAGAGCAGGAATGAGGTGCTGAAGGTCACCATGCAGGGCACCCATCACTCCTGCTGTACTTTTGCCTGGAAGCTCCCTAGTGCTGCGGCATCAACTTCAAGATGTGATGAATGGACCTCGGAGCTGGGTATCACCTCAGGAAATAATGCCTCCTGCCTGGGCATAGATGTAGTTGGGAAAGGAAGGTGAGGTTTCATCCTGGACTCACAGGATTCAGGGTGTTAAGGAATTTGACACTTGCCCCATCCCAGCTCAAGTGTTCCTTGCCCTCTCAGTGCTGGGTGGTGTCCACCAACACCCAGATCAGAGAGGAGAAGGAGAAAGGGAAGAATCTTAAAGAGTAGAGAAAATATAGATCTATTTTACTGTTAAAAATGCATTTTCAAAAAGCAAGAGAGTTGCAGTCCTGAAGAGATGAAGGCCTCTGGTCCTTGGGGAGGGCTGATACCACCAGGCGTGCAGCCCTCACTGCTCTTGATTCTCCTGGAGATGTGGTGAAGCTCCATGGCTGCCCTGGCGTCCTCCACTGAGCTGTGTCCCACCCCACTGTCCTGCAGACACAGGACAGAGAGGAGACCGGGGGCTGAATCCAGGTGCCATGGGATCCGGGCCTTCCCAGCTCACACCCTGATGTCCAGGGCTGAAGTGGGTCAGGTGAGTTTCCCAGGCCCCTGACACCCTGGACTCGGCAGGTGTCTGGAGCAGACCTGGCTTCACCCATGAGCCCAGGGCCCAGGCAGGGCCAGGCACGGAATCCAGGTCCTGAGGCCACGTGTGCCCTCCAGGGGCTCCCATCCACTGGGTGGGACTGGGGTGCTGCAGACTTGGCCTCAGACCCAGAGAGGCTGGAGCAGTTCTCACAGGAGCCCAGGGCGCGGGGAATGTGGACACAGATGTTTCTACAGTGCTGCTTGCTCAGCACATTGAGAATAGAGCTCTTCAGTGAACCCAGGAGCTGACACTCTGTCCTGGGTCCCTGGTGCCACAAGCCCTATAGAAGGGCCCAAACTCAGGCCCATCCCCTGCCTCCTGCTCCCCAGACAAGCTGCCCCCACTTCTCAGACTGGGGCTCCAGTTGTCCTCTCCCCAGCCGGCCCCCTGCTCCTCCACTAAGACACAATCTTCACCCTCCACTCAGACCTGATGTCCTGTCTGCCCCCATCCTCCGTCCCTGCTCAGGACGCCTGCCTTCTCCTCTGTGAACACAACTTCCAGATGTGCTGATGGTCAGGTCATGGGTCACCCTCCCTTCCACCTTCTCAAGGACAGGCCAGGCCTTGTTCACCCAGGTCCTCAGCCTGTGGTCCAGAGTGGCCCAGAGCAGGTGCTTCATAAAACATCCACTGAGCTAGAATGCAGAGTTCCAAAGAATAGCAAGGAGAGATACAAAAGCCTTCTTCAGCAATCAATGCAAAGAAATACGGAAAACAATAGAATGGGAAAGACTAGAGATCTCTTCAAGAAAATTAGAGATACCAAGGGAACATTTCATGCAAAGATGGGCTCGATAAAGGACAGAGATGGTAGGAACCTAACAGAAGCAGAAGATTTTAAGAAGAGGTGGCAAGAATACACAGAAGAACTGTACAAAAAAGATCTTCACGACCAAGATAATCACAATGGTGTGATCACTCACCTAGAGCCAGATATCCTGGAATGTGAAGTCAAATGGGCCTTAGGAAGCATCACTACGAACAAAGCTAGTGGAGGTGATGGAATTCCAGTTGAGCTATTTCTTTTTTATTTATTTTTATTTATTATTATTATTTTTTGTTCAATTTTAATTAAAAAAAAATTATACATGTGTTCCCCATCCTGAACCCTCCTCCCTCCTCCCTCCCCATACCATCCCTCTGGGTCGTCCCAGTGCACCAGCCCCAAGCATCCAGCATCGTGCATTGAACCTGGACTGGCATCTCATTTCATGCATGATATTTCACATATTTCAATGCCATTCTCCCAAATCTTCCCACCCTCTCCCTCTCCCACAGAGTCCATAAGCCTGTTCTATACATCAGTGTCTCTTTTGCTGTCTCGTATACAGGGTTATCGTTACCATCTTTCTAAATTCCATATATATGCATTAGTATACTGTATTGGTGTTTTTCCTTCTGGCTTACTTCACTCTGTATAATAGGCTCCAGTTTCATCCACCTCATTAGAACTGATTCAAATGTATTCTTTTTAATGGCTGAGTAATACTCCATTGTGTATATGTACCACCGCTTTCTTATCCATTCATCTGCTGATGGACATCTAGGTTGTTTCCATGTCCTGGCTATTATAAACAGTGCTGCGATGAACATTGGGGTACACGTGTCTCTTTCCCTTCTGGTTTCCTCAGTGTGTATGCCCAGCAGTGGGATTGCTGGATCGTAAGGCAGTTCTATTTCCAGTTTTTTAAGGAATCTCCACACTGTTCTCCATAGTGGCTGTACTAGTTTGCATTCCCACCAACAGTGTAAGAGGGTTCCCTTTTCTCCACACCCTCTCCAGCATTTATTATTTGTAGACTTTTGGATCGCAGCCATTCTGACTGGTGTGAAATGGTATCTCATAGTGGTTTTGATTTGCATTTCTCTGATAATGAGTGATGTTGAGCGTCTTTTCATGTGTTTGTTAGCCATCTGTATGTCTTCTTTGGAGAAATGTCTATTTAGATCTTTGGCCCATTTTTTGATTGGGTCATTTATTTTTCTAGAGTTGAGCTGTAGGAGTTGCTTGTATATTTTTGAGATTAGTTGTTTGTCAGTTGCTTCATTTGCTATTATTTTCTCCCATTCTGAAGGCTGTCTTTTCACCTTGCTAATAGTTTCCTTTGATGTACAGAAGCTTTTAAGTTTAATTAGGTCCCATTTGTTTATTTTTGCTTTTACTTCCAATATTCTGGGAGGTGGGTCATAGAGGATCCTGCTGTGATGTATGTCAGAGACTGTTTTGCCTATGTTCTCCTCTAGGAGTTTTATAGTTTCTGGTCTTACATTGAGATCTTTAATCCATTTTGAGTTTATTTTTGTATATGGTGTTAGAAAGTGTTCTAGTTTCATTCTTTTACAAGTGGTTGACCAGATTTCCCAGCACCACTTGTTAAAGAGATTGTCTTTAATCCATTGTATATTCTTGCCTCCTTTGTCAAAGATAAGGTGTCCATATGTGCGTGGATGTATCTCTGGGCTTTCTATTTTGTTCCATTGATCTATATTTCTGTCTTTGTGCCAGTACCATACTGTCTTGATAACTGTGGCTTTGTAATAGAGCCTGAAGTCAGGTAGGTTGATTCCTCCAGTTCCATTTTTCTTTCTCAAGATCGCTTTGGCTATTCGAGGTTTTTTGTATTTCCATACAAATTGTGAAATTATTTGTTCTAGCTCTGTGAAGAATACTATTGGTAGCTTGATAGGGATTGCATTGAATCTATAAATTACTTTGGGTAGTATACTCATTTTCACTATATTGATTCTTCCAATCCATGAACATGGTATATTTCTCCATCTATTAGTGTCCTCTTTGATTTCTTTCACCAGTGTTTTATAGTTTTCTATATATAGGTCTTTAGTTTCTTTAGGTAGATATATTCCTAAGTATTTTATTCTTTTCGTTGCAATGGTGAATGGAATTGTTTCCTTAATTTCTCTTTCTGTTTTCTCATTATTAGTGTATAGGAATGCAAGGGATTTCTGTGTGTTGATTTTATATCCTGCAACTTTACTATAATCATTGATTAGTTCTAGTAATTTTCTGGTGGAGTCTTTAGGGTTTTCTATGTAGAGGATCATGTCATCTGCAAATAGTGAGAGTTTTACTTCTTCTTTTCCAATTTGGATTCCTTTTATTTCTTTTTCTGCTCTGATTGCTGTGGCCAAAACTTCCAAAACGATGTTGAATAGTAATGGTGAAAGTGGGCACCCTTGTCTTGTTCCTGACTTTAGAGGAAATGCTTTCAAGTTTTCACCATTGAGGATAATGTTTGCTGTGGGTTTGTCATATATAGCTTTTATTATGTTGAGGTATGTTCCTTCTATTCCTGCTTTCTGGAGAGTTTTTATCATAAATGGGTGTTGAATTTTGTCAAAGGCTTTCTCTGCATCTATTGAGATAATCATATGGTTTTTGTTTTTCAATTTGTTAATGTGGTGTATTACATTGATTGATTTGCGGATATTGAAGAATCCTTGCATCCCTGGGATAAAGCCCACTTGGTCATGGTGTATGATCTTTTTAATGTGTTGTTGGATTCTGATTGCTAGAATTTTTTTAGGATTTTTGCATCTATGTTCATCAGTGATATTGGCCTGTAGTTTTCTTTTTTTGTGGGATTTTTGTCAGGTTTTGGTATTAGGGTGATGGTGGCCTCATAGAATGAGTTTGGAAGTTTACCTTCCTCTGCAATTTTCTGGAAGAGTTTGAGCAGGATAGGTGTTAGCTCTTCTCTAAATTTTTGGTAGAATTCAGCTGTGAAGCCGTCTGGACCTGGGCTTTTGTTTGCTGGAAGATTTTTGATTACAGTTTCAATTTCCGTGCTTGTGATGGGTCTGTTAAGGTTTTCTATTTCTTCCTGGTCGAGTTTTGGAAAGTTGTACTTTTCTAAGAATTTGTCCATTTCTTCTATCTTGATAGAAAATTGTAGTTTGGTTTAATTCTCAGCAGCTCGTTCCTGAGCTCTAAGGAAGCTTGCCTTCTTCTGAGCTACCCGATCTTTCTTCTGGGCAAGTGACATTTTGGGACGGTTCCACCTCTTCTTTTTAACTTCTTTCTTAGGCTTCTTCTCATACACTGGATTCTCTCGTATTGCAGCATGAGCTTTCTTATACATCTCCTCCATCATGTCTGGAGTTACGTTGTTCTTTATGTACTGAGAGAATTGTTTCTTGTAAGCATCTTCATCTTCCTCAATCAGGTAGCGCATGTAATCTGCAACGTTTTGCCCCATGATGTGCTTTCGGTGTACCTCAGCACTGAATTCTTTGCTTTCTGAATCATAACCAGGGAACCGTTTGGTACTGTGAGGGATAGACAAGCCTCCATCGACAGCTCCCTTTAGGGCCCCAAAAACTTTATTCCCGGTAGTAATTCTGGCAAGTCCTGCATCCAGGTAACAGGTGAAGGCACCAGGTTGACCATCGATGCTTTCCACATTGTATTCATCTCCAGTCACCTCGACTTGCCCTTCATAAATTTTGTCCATACCAAACCTATTAAGAAGCCTGCGGGCCAGCAGCAGGCCAGTACAATATGCCGCAGCATAATTTGTCAGGCCAACCTTCACACCATATTTTGGGAGTTCGTGAGCATAAGCTGCACAAACTATCATATCTCCTTCTATACGGGCATAAGCAATCTGACAAATGATATCTCTGTTCATTACACGAACAATCATTCTGTATTTAGGTGTGTTGTACTTATTTTTATCTTGGATTACCAATCGTTTCCGAGCATAGTAGTCAGTTTTGCCCTCTCACCTTCTTCTGAATTTCACTTGGTATCTCTTGAAGTAGGCCTTGTTCTTGACAACTTTAACAAACCCCATCCTGCGGATCAGAACCCAGACTCCGCGGCTTGCCACAGAGCTGCAGAACCAGCACAGCTCCGGGGGGGAAAAAGCCAGTTGAGCTATTTCAAATCCTGAAAGATGATGCTGTGAAAGTACTGCACTCAATATGCCAGCAAATTTGGAAAACTCAGCAGTGGCCACAGGACTGGAAAAGGTCAGTTTTCATTCCAATCCCAAAGAAAAACAATGCCAAAGAATGCTCATACTACCACACAATTGCACCCATCTCACACACTAGTAAAGTAATGATCAAAATTCTCCAAGCCAGGCTTCAGCAATATGTCAACCATGAACTTCCAGATGTTCCAGCTGGCTTTAGAAAAGGCAGAGGAACCAGAGATCAAATTGCCAACATCTGCTGGATCATGGAAAAAGCAAGAGAGTTCCAGAAAAACATCTATTTCTGCTTTATTGACTATGCCAAAGCCTTTGACTGTGTGGATCACAACAAACTGTGGAAAATTCTGAAAGAGATGGGAATACAAGACCACCTGACCTGCCTCTTGAGAAATCTATATGCAGGTCAGGAAGCAACAGTTAGAACTGAATGTGAAACAACAGACTGGTTCCAAATAGGAAAAGGAGTACGTCAAGGCTGTATATTATCACCCTGCTTATTTAACTTACATGCAGAGTACATCATGAGAAATGCTGGGCTGGAAGAAGCACAAGCTGGATTCAAAATTGCCAGGAGAAATATCAATAACCTCAGGTATGCAGATGACACCACCCTTATGGCAGGAAGTGAAGAAGAACTAAAGAGCCTCTTGATGAAAGTGAAAGAGGAAAGTGAAAAGGTTGGCTTAAAGCTCAACATTCAGAAAACAAAGATCATGGCATCTGGTCCCATCACTTCATGGGAAATAGATGGGGAAACAGTGGAAACAGTGGCTGATTTTATTTTTCTGGGCTCCAAAATCACTGCAGATGATGATTGCAGCAATGAAATTAAAAGACGCTTATTCCTTGGAAGCAAAGTTATGACCAACCTAGACAGCATATTGAAAAGCAGAGACGTTACTTTGCCAACAAGGTCTGTCTAGTCAAGGCTATGGTTTTTCCAGTGGTCATGTATGGATGTGAGTGTTGGACTATAAAGAAAGCTGAGCGCTGAAGAATTGATGCTTTTGAACTGTGGTGTTGGAGAAGACTCTTGAGAGTCCCTTGGACTGCAAGGAGGTTCAACCAGTCCATCCTACAGGAAATCAGTCCTGAATATTCATTGGAAGGACTGATGCTGAAGCTGAAACTCCAATATTTTGGCCACCTGATGCGAAGAGCTGACTTATTTGAAAAGACCCTGATGCTGGGAAAGATTGAGGGCAGGAGAAGGGGACGACAGAGGATGAGATGGTTGGATGGCATCACTGACTCAATGGACTTAGGTTTCAGTGGACTCCGGGAGTTGGTGATGGACAGGGAGGTCTGGTGTGCTGTGGTTCACGGGGTTGCAAAGAGTCGGACACGACTGAATGACTGAACTGAACTGAGCTAGAAGGGCCCACATTTGGTCACAGTTCCTAATGTCCAGTCTGTCTCCCTGGGCTCTTGTACCCTAGTGAGCTCCCAGCCCCCAGCACATGCTAGCCCCTCCCAGGGCTTTGAGGGAGCCTGCTCAGTCTGTGGGTTTGGGTTCAGTGTTCCTCACTTTTTTAATCCCTCTTGTTAGACATCTGCCACCCTCCTATCCTGGTTGCGGAGCAGGGGTGGGTGGGGAGGGGGAAGGATTCCCAGAGGAGTCTATGTAAAGGAATGGTACCAACATGGGCTTCCCACTGAGTCCCAAATGCTTAATGTGGTGCCCAAGGCTTGGATTGGCCTGTCCCTGCCAGACTCTGCTCTCATTGCTCAGACCGCCTGCCCCCTGTCTTCTGCCCCTTACCACAGTAAGTGCCCCTCCCGTAGCACAGCCCTGGTTCAGGAGCCCCTCATTTCCTCAGGGTGCACCCGCCAAATTCCAGTCCACTCTCTGAAAAGGGTTTAATCCAAATATTGGAAAATACAAAGCAATGCACATTTGCAAAGTTTTCAACAGTCACCTTCTAAAGGGTCATACAATGGGGTTCCCCAGTGTCTGAGACTCACAGCGGGGGGTCTGGTGATCTAGAGAAGGGGGGTCAGTCCAAATGCCCACGGGAGCCAGGTGGGAAGGAAATAAGTAAAGGGGATGGAGAGGACTAGGGCCCTGGAAAGGATGAACTGCAGCTGTCAGGGGTGGTGGAAAAGATGCCCTGTGCATGACACGAGCTCATGCATATAAAACAGGAAAAAAGATACAGATACTCCCTACAAACACATGTGCATGGAGGTACACACATGTCTAAATATGATTCAGAGCATATGAAATGTATTGAAGGCTGCACATGAGGTTGAGGACACGGATGGAGGGCTGGATGCTCCTGTGAGCAGGCAGGAAGCCTGGCCATGCCCAAGAGGGGAAACTGGGACGTGCGAGATGATCATAGTCTGGCTTTATGTCAGTTATACACTAGAATAAGAGAAATATGGAAAACTACACAAAAATATGACTGGAAAACAATATAGAGGATATAGCAGATGCTCAGCTCCAGCCACCTCCCCCAAGGGAACACAGCCCCGTGACATCGGATCTCCTGAGGCTTTTAAAGGAGCAGGAAATTTGGATTTTTGTGTGAAATTAAAACAATGGGCAGCTACCAAACACTTAGGGAAGAAATAATACCTTTTCTACATCTCTTCCAGAAAACACTGTGAGGGAAAACTAAACGCATTAAGAGACCGCCTCCAGTACAAACTCCTTTATGGCCCCTGATCAGGAGCGAACCAGTCTTGCATGAGCTTATGTTCAGAGTGGGGCAGGGCCTTTTGGATCCTCTCTGAGGGGGAGGGGGACGGGAACAGGTAGCTGGGATGACTGAGTGTACCATGTGCCAGGCCCTCTAATGAGCCCATCACATACTTTTTATTCATCGACTGACACAGAGTAGGTATTCAGCCCATTGCTCAGATGGCGAAACTGTGGTTCTGTTAAGTAACTTGCCAGGTTCCTCTATGACACACAGCCTCCTTGTAACTCTGGTGTCCATATTCCCTCTTCCTCCTCTGCCCTTTTGGCAACTCCTCCTTCCTTCCTCTGTCCCGGTCATGACCTTTCTGGCTCACCGTCTTCCAGACTTCCCGGCTCACTGTCTTCCAGTCCACACGTCTGGCTGCTGGGCAGGCAGGGCTCAGCCACATCCAGGCTCTGCTCTGACGGGGGCACCATGTCCAGGCTCACAGATGAGAGTGGAGGAGGGGCTGCTGGGAGACTCAGGTAAAGCTGCTGCTTTCCAGGTGGGGGAACTGAGGCCCAGAGAGGGCACAGGCCTGACCCAGGGTCACACAGAAGGAACCTCATCCTCTCCTTCTCCAAGCCCTCCCTCTGTGGCATGAAAAGGATCCAAACTTGTTGTTTACCCTGAAGCAGCATGTGTGCATGTTTGTAGCTCAGTTGTGTCCTACTCTTTGCAACCCCATGGACTGTAGCCTGTCAGGCTCCTCTGTCCATGGAATTCTCCAGGCAAGAATACTTGGGTGGGTTGCCATTTTCTTCTCCAGTAGCATATACAGAGTAAATTCAGAGAGGTTATGGGAACAAAGTGGAAGATAGATAGTGTGACACCCCCAGGGCCCTGCCCCCACCTTGGCAGTGCCCACTGGGAGGCCTGCAGGCTCCAGGGCTCCATTGGCAATTGGGCTCAAGGAGCTTTGTGAGTCCAGGGAGGTTCTCAGGTTTGCTCTGTGTTTCTTTTTCCAGCCTCAGCTTGTCCCAGGGTTTATTATCAGCAAAGGCGACAAGGCCCCTGATGGCAGGAGGCTGGCTGGGACTCAGGGTGCTGGCTCTTCAGCCCTGGGGACCTCTCAGCAAATAGTCCCTTGGAAACAGGGCAGCGGTCCCTGAGGAGGGGGCGGGCTGGGAGGGGCCTCACTCCCCCAAGACTGGACCCTGGAGGAGCCCCTGTGTGAGCAGGACTGCAGCCCTGGCTGGCGGGACTGTCTTGGGCAGGTGACCTGGGCAATTCCGTGGTCTCCAGGGTCCCTGCCACTCTGGCCACGTGTCCCTGTCACAGCCCTGAAACCCCTTCAGGCCCCTGTTCTCCTGTCTCAGTTCCAGTCCCGGCCCCTCCTCCATGGGAAGGTTGGCTCCATGCCTGCATCTCTTCTGGGTCAGAAGACACCTATTGGGCCGCCTCAGGGCCCCTGGGACCCTGGGATCCCCCCAGTCATCTCCACTCTGCCCCCCGCCCCCACCCCAGTCCCGGGAGCATCCTCAGGGCTGGCCC
Source organism: Bos indicus (assembly GCF_029378745.1). Classification (NCBI taxonomy): domain Eukaryota; kingdom Metazoa; phylum Chordata; class Mammalia; order Artiodactyla; family Bovidae; genus Bos; species Bos indicus. Next base: position 20,377,012 of record NC_091780.1, on the reverse strand, counting down.
CTCCCAGGGGTCCTGCAGGGGCCTCCTCTTTCAGCTCCTGCCCTTGAAAGGGGGTGATCATCCGTCCATCCCTACCCCCCTCCCTGGGTTGCCCTGAAAGACTCCACGTCAGCATCAGACACAGCATCCTTGTTCATTTCCAATCCCTTCTTCCCAGCTTCGAAGCTGCTAACCGGTCTCCCAGGCCAGGAAAGTCCTGCTCAGGTTAAGACTACTCCTAGATCTTTCCAGACTCGCATCTGGATGGGAGCTTTGGAGCTTTGGAGCTTAAGAGCCAAACAGTATGTTAATTTATTCTGTATTAATATACTGTATTAAACAGTATGTTAATTTATTCCAAACAGTATGTTAATTTAATTTTAATGATTCCTCTGTTATGCTCCACCTTGGAGTCATGCTGAGTTGGGGGGTCTCCCTTCCCCAGTGGGAAAGAGTCACATGTGAAGGAAAAATTGAGCAAAAGATTCAAAATGTTCCTACTTCCCATGTCATCTCTTCCCCACAGCCTTGCTGTCACCCCATGGCTCCTCCTTGTTCACTCCTAAAGCCTCCCTCCTCTGGGTGGGGCTGTGTCCCCTCAGATGGCAGCTCCTTCTAGTGATGCTGCAGGGAGGAGAGGCCAGGGCAGGTGTGTCTCCAGGTTGCTGTGGAAGGAGGCCTGAAGGCGGGTCCTGGGTTCCAGAGCTCCCACCCGCAGGCCTTGCTGACATGTGGGATGTAGAGCAAAGGGTTCACACTTACAGCTTTGGTATGTTTATCTGGAGTTTCCACTTTATGGTCATGCCACCTTAGGGAAGGACTTAATACCTCCAGCCTTTATTTTCTCATCTATAAAATGGGGTTAGTGCTACCATTGCAATCCCTTTTTCGAAATCCTTAGTGTCAGATCTGCTCCTGAATTCAGACTTTTTCAGCTCCAGATAGATGACATGGTGCATCTACTCTGTAGGACATAGTATTCAACTATGGTCTGAAAGTATGTTGTAATTAAAGACATTAGTGCTTCTGCAACTCATCTTTTGAACATTCACAATAAGTGAAAAAAAAAAAAGAGAGAGAGATCATAAATTGTCTCATGTCTCTTCATGTCAAATTTTGTTACCAAACAATTTTTTAAAAATTTGTTTTCAATTTTGACAGCTTTGAAGGGTTGGGATTGCAGATAATGACCATCCTACCCTGTGTCTCCATAGATAATGGCATACAGCTATTTAGAGAGACCCAAAATGTTCGTGGTTTGAGGCTAGACCACACCCAGCTGTGAGGCTTGGGATAAGACAAGTCTCCTGACAAGGCCAGGGGTGATGGGTGGGGGGAACCATTCTGGAGCAGCTGTGCTGTTACCCAGTTGTCTGAGCCATTGGTTCCAACTCCACAGATCCTGAGCCTCAGCGGTCACAGGGCCCTGTGTCACTTCCAGGCGTCTGGCTTAACCCACCTTCGGAGCCAGATCTTTCTCTGGTGGATCCTCAGCAAAGACCACTGCTGTACCGGTGACAGTGACATGCCTGGACATCGAAACATCATGCCCACTAGGGCATCATCCCCAGACTATGATGACTTTTGGGCAGGGTTCTGGTACTTCCGCTTGCCAGAGCTCTTCTCCACCTGCGTGGCTTTCTCCCTGGTAGCTGACATGGGCTTTGCGAGAGGGGACATAGGTAACTGGTCCATGTCCATCTGGTGCTTCTGTTTCGCCATGACCCTCATCATAGTCATGGTCGAGTTATGGAGGCTCCCGTCCCACTTTCCTTTCTACTGGTACAACTTCCCTGTCACCTATGCCTGCTACGCTGCCCTCGTCTGCCTCTCGACCTCCATCACCTACTCCATCACCTACGTCCAATTCCTGCTTTATGGTCCTTCCCGGGACCGGGCCATCGCTGCCACTGCGTTCTCCTGCATCGCGTCTGTGGTTTATGCCCTGGATGTGGCCTGGGTGTGGGATTGGTATGATCTCAGTGATATCCCCTGCTATGTGCACACTGTGCCAGGCCTGCTGAAGGTGCTGGAGACCTTCGTGGCCGGTGTCATCTTTGCCTTCCTCAGCAACACCTCCCTGTACCTGCACCAGCCGGCCCTGGAGTGGTGTGTGGCCGTGTACTCCATCTGCTTCATCCTGGCAGCTGTGGTCCTCCTGCTGAACCTGGGTGAACGTGAATACAGGCTGCCAGTCCCCTTCTCCATTTACCAGCTTGTGCTCAGCCTGCTCTCCGTCCTCCTCTATATCAGTGCTCTGGTCCTCTGGCCGCTCTACCAGTTCAGTGAGGAGCTCGGCGGGCAGCCCCAGAGGCCCAGTGATGGGGACTGCAGGGACGAGCTCACCTACGACATGTGCGCCTGGGACCAGCGCCTGGCTGTGGCCATCCTGACAGCCGTCAACCTGCTGGTTTACGTGGCCGACCTGGTGTACTGGGCTCATCAGGTTTCTGTAGGGACTGAGGATTAGCCCAGGGACTCCTGATCCTCTGCTCACAAAGGTATCCTCACCAAGCTCTGACATCCTCTGATGTCCTCTTCCTGGCCTCTCTCTCTGTCTCCTCATATCCTTCCCCATTTCTCCCTTCCCAAAGCACTCAGTGCTCAGGTGCCCAGAGGAAGGGTAGGGTGCTAGGAACAGCTGGGATGGGGTCTGAGATGTAAAGGGAGCAGGAGGGAGAGGTGGGGTTGCAGCTGTCCTTGGGGGCACCAAATATCTGGTAATTGCTGCCCCTTCTCTCATCAAGACCGGCTGAATGTTTGCTCCCTAAATATTTTCATAAATCTGCCCCTGCCCCCTCCTGGAGTGTCTTTGCTCAAGGCCCATCATCACATACCTTGACTACAGAATTAGCCTCCATCCATTTTCCTTCTATAGTCAGAGTGTCAGTTTCAGAGTGAGCTTCTGACTGATCAGTCCCTCCTTAGAGAATGGCAGTGAGGCCTCCTCACTTACAGCTAAAATCCAACCTATGTCTCTGGTATTCAGATCCATCCACAGTGGGCCCTGTCTGCTGGTCCGGCAGCACCTCCCTTCCTCCCCATCTCACCTGTCTTGCCCAGACTCAGAAGCTTGTGATGACTTGCCCGCACCAGGATGCTTCACAGAAGGGCAAAGGCTGAGAACTGTCAGTCTGGGAGCAATGAGGCATGGAGCTGGTGGGATCCAGGGAGGCTTCTGGTAGGAGATGACTAAGAGTCAAGCCTTTAAGGAGAAGTTCAGGCTCACAGGAAAGAAGAAAGGATATTTAGAATTAATTGATTTGCTCAAGGATCTCATGAAGTTTCAGCGGCAGAGCTGATGTGACTGCAGCTCGTGTGCAGCAGGGAGGAAGGAGGAGGGAGAAGGGAGAATTGAGCCTGGCCGTCTGGAGGCTGGTCTATTTGCCCACTTGGGTCAGGAATGAGGCTTTAGGGTGGCACAAGGTGAGGAGTTGGAGCTGAGACACTTCCCTAAAGCCAGGACTATGGGGCCTGCAACCTCAGAGCAAGGGTAGGCAAGGAAAGGGCTGCCCTTCAGATAAATATCATATGACATCCCTTATATGTGAAATCTAAAAAGAAATGATACAAATGAACTTACAAAACAGAAAGAGACTCACAGACTTAGAGAATGAATTTATGGTTGCCTGTATACCCTGTTTTATTTAAACTGGATAACCAAGAAGGACATATAGCACATGGAACCCTGCTCAATGTTATGTGGAACCTGGATGGGAGGGGAGTTTGGGGGAGAATGGATACATGTATATGTATGACTGAGTCCCTTTGGTGTGCATCTGAACCTATCACAGCGTTGTTAATCAGCTATACCCCAACGCAAAATAAAAAAGTTTAAAAACAAACAAACAAAAACAAAAGCATGCCCTTCAGGAAGATAAAAGGACAAAGTTGATATCTGCCTCCAAAGGAATTTGAGATTTCTCTGAAGTCTCCACAGGGGAAATAGAATTCTCAGGTCTTCACTTCTGGTGTATTTAGACCAAAGTGTACCTGATCCCTGAGATCCAACAGCTCCAACCTGGGAAATTTACGCAAGTGGGGACCAACAAGCGACTGGCCTGAAGGGTCCTGAGCAGAAGCAGGTGCTGTTATTCTGGCTGAAGCTCCCAACCCAGGCGGCAGGACCCTCCCAGGAAAAGGGCTCCTGTACAAGGGCTCACAGTGTGATGACAAAGTACCCGAGGGAAAAATCAACTGTGAGTACCAAGAACTCCAGTGAACACACACCAGTCTGAAAGAGACAGCAAACGGGTACACGTGTGATTAAACACATTAGAAAAGACATCATGAAAAAAGTACAGGAAAATGTGAGAGAGAACCTTAATGAGTCGAAGAGTGACCCTCACCCCCCAAAAAAATACCCATGTTTATGGCATTATTTAGAAGTAGGACATAATTATTTAAGGATCTTGAGATGAAAATCATCTAGGATGGAGGGTGGGCTGGCAATCCAGTGACTGGTGGCCTTATAAGGGAAAGGACAGAGAAGTTTGCACACACTGAGAGAAGATGACAACACGAAGGCTGTGGCAGAGATGGAATAAGTGGCCACAAGCTGAGGGGTTTGAAATATTACTAGTGGAAATGAATGAGCCTCACCTGGAGCGCTGGAGACAGCATGGTCCCCCTGACACCTTGATTTCAGACTTCTGGCCTCCAGTACTGTGGGAGAATAAATTCCTGCTGTGTTAAGCAATCAAACTTAGAGTAAATTGTTCCAGTAGCCCTAGGAAACTAGGATGAGTTTCCAGAAATGAAGATATTTCTTAAGTTTACAGAGAAACCAGCCTTCTGCCGTAGAACATGGTGATCACATGGATCCCAAGCCTCTTGTCATATCCTGTGTCCCCCATGTCTGAGACTCAGAGGGGAGTCTTTAGAGAAAGGTGGTCAGTCCAAATGCTCACAGGAGCCAGGAGGGAAGGAAATAAGTAAAGGTGGTGGAGAGGACTAAGGCCCCTAGAGAGGACCAGCTGTACTTGTCGGGGGTGGTGGAAAAGCGAGATGCCTGTGCATGACAGGGTCTCAGGTTTATAAAACAGGAAAACAATCTACAGATGTGCCCTACATACATGTACATATATGTCTCCATATGATGTCAGAGCATGTGAAGTGTGCTGAAGGCTGTACATGAGGTTGAGGACACAGATGCTCCCTGGAAGGATGGGTGGATGCTCGTGTGAGCAGACAGGAAGCCTGGCCACGCACAAGAGGGGAAACTGGGCACGTGTAGATGATCATAGTCCTGCTTTATGCCAATTACATATGAGAAGAAGAAAATATAGAATGTGCTAAACAGAGATGACAATGGAAAACAATATAAAGTAAAGGGCATAGCAACTGATTCATGAGACTTCTAAAGGAGCTAGAAATATGGATTTTCACGAGAGATGAAAACACAGTGCATCTACCAAATAGTTCAAGAAGAAACAAAACTGATTCTACACCATCTCTTCCTGAAAATACTGGGAAGGAAAAACAAACACATCCCTGGGTCACTTCCAGGACACACAGGTTTGCCTGATCTGGAGCAAATCAAGCTTGCACGTGTTTGTGTCCAGGGGCAGAGCCTTCTGGGTCCTCTTAGAGCAGCAGGGAGAGGGGAACAGGAAGCTGGCATGGATTGAGTATGTTGTGTGCCAGGCCCTCTGATAGGCCCTTCACAATCTTTCATTCACTTAATTGACACATTCCCTGGTTGCCCAGTGGTAAAGAATTTACCTGCAATGCAGGAAGTGGAAGAAATGTGGGTTTAATCCATGGGTCAGGAAGAGCTGTTGGAAAAGGAAATGGCAAACCAGTCTGGAAATTCTTGCTTGGAAAATCCCATGGACAGAGTAGCCTGGCAGGCTCCAGTCCAAGGGACTGTAAAGAGTCGAACATAACAGCATACATGCACAGGTATTAAGCCCACTGCAGAGATGGAAAAACTGAGGCTCAGTGGGTAACGTGCCAGGTTCCTCCATGCCCCACATCCTCCCTGAAATTCTTACTGTCCATCTCACCTCCTCCTTCCTTCCTCTGTCCTGGTTGTGACTTTCCCAGCTCACTGTCTTCCAGTCCACATGCCTGGCTGCTGGGCAGGCAGGACTCAGCCACATCTAGGCTGTCCTCTGATGGGGGCATCATGTCCAGGCTTACAGATTAGAGTGGAGGAGAGGTTGCTGGGAAGCTCAGACAAACCTGCTGCTTTCAGCAACCCCCATGCCTCTCCTTCCTAAATCCTCCCTCTGTGCCATTAAATGGATTCAAAGGCTCCACATCAGCATACAGACACAAAATCCTTGTTCATTTTCAACCTCTTCTTCCCAGCTTGGAAACTGCCATCCAGTCTCTCAGGTCACAGAAATCCTCATTCACGTGGGATTACTCCTAGATCTTTCCAGACTCCCACCTGGATGGCAGGTTTGGAGCTTGAGCCAAACATTATGTTATTTATACTGTGGTTCCTCCAGGACACTCCATCTTGAGTCATACTGGGTTGGTGTCCACTGTCCCAGTGAGGAAGAGTCACATGTTAAGGCAAAGTTGAGGGGAGGGGATTCAGAACAGTCCCTACTTCCCATGTCATCTTATTCCCATGGCCTAGCTCTCATTCCATGGCTCCTTCCTGTTCACCCCTGGAGCTGCCCTCCTCCAGGTGGGGCTGTGTCCCTCAGATGGCAGCTCCTTCCAGTGATGCTGCAGGGAGGACAGGCCGGGACACGTGGGTCTTCAGGTTGCTGTGGAAGGAGGCCACGGCCATGAAGGCGGGTCCTGGATCCCACAGATGCAAGCTTTGGTCTTGGGCTCCCACCCACAGGCCCTGCTGACATGCTGGGTTGTAGAGGAAAGTGTTCAAATCCATGGCTTTGGCATTTTTATATGAGGTTACTACTCCTAAACTTTGACCTTAGAGAAGGCCCTTGATTCACCAAGCCTTAGTTTTTTCATCTCTAGAATGGGATTAGCAGTGGTGGCTCAGCTGGTAAAGAATCTGCCTGCAATGTGGGAGACCTGGGTTTGATCCCTGGCTTGGGAAGATCCCCTGGAGAAAGGAATGGTTACCCAATCTAGTATTCTGGCCTGAAGTATTCTCTGGGTCGCAGAGTTGGACACGACTGAGCGACTTTCACTTTAGTTTTTTCATCTCTAAAATGGGGTTAGCATACATGCACAGTCCATTTTATGAAATCCATGGAGTTAGATATGCTCCAGAATTCAGGATTTTTCAACTCCAGTTACATGTAGTGTGTCTACTCTATAGGACATCCCACCCCACCCCACTGGGGTCTGAAAGCACTTGTAATCAAACACATTAGTGTTTCTGAAATTGAACTTTTAAACACTCATACTAAGGGAAATAGAGATCATAATTTGTCTCATGTCTGTTCACATCTAATTTTGTTACCAAATAATTAAAAAAATTTTTTTCTTCAATTTTGACGCACTTGAAGGGTTGGAACTGTAGAAAGGACCATCCTACCCTGTGTCTCTGTAGATAATGACACACAGCTCAGAGGGATCCAAAATGTTCCTGGTTTGAGGCCAGACCCACCCTGCTCTGAGCTTTGGGATAAGACAAGTCTTGTGACAGGCCAAGGGTTATGGGTGGGGAGAATTGTCTTAGACCAGCTGTGCCTTTACCCAAGTGTCTGAGTCATTGGTTCCAACTCCGTAGATCCTGAGTAGCAGCTGTCGCAGGACCCGAGGCTCTTTTCAGATGTCTGATTAATCCACCTCCAAAGCTGGATCTTTCTCTGGTGGGTCCTCAGTGAAGACCCAGTCTGATGACAAAGACCAGCCTGACCATCAGGCTCACCATGAACTCGTCCTCTGGCCTGGCCTCTGCAACCATCATGGGCTACTTCCTCCGCCTGCTGCAGCTGCTCTCCACGTGCCTGGCCTTCTCGCTGGTGGCTACCACTGGCACTTGGAGGGAGACCATAGGTAACTGGTCCACGTTCATCTGGTGCTTCTGCTTCGTCGTGACCCTCCTTACTTTCATAGTCGAGTTATGTGGGCTCCAGTTCCTCTGGCCCTTTTCCTGGGATGACTTTCTCATCAACTATGCCTCCTACTCCACCCTCCTCTGCCTCTCGGCCTCCATTATTTACCCCACCACGTACCTCCAGATCGTCCCTCGTGGCAGCTCCTGGAACCACGCCATTGCTGCTACTGCTTTCTCCTGCCTCGCTTCTGTGACTTATGCCACTGAAGTAGCCTGGATCTATGCCTGGCCCAGCCAGATCACTTGCTATGTGCTCCCCATGCCAGGACTGCTCAAGGGGCTAGAGAACTTCGTGGCCTGTGTCATCTTTGGCTTCATCAGCAATACCTCCCTGTACCTGCACCAGCCGGCCCTGGTGTGGTGTGTGGCCGCATATTCCATCTGCCTCTTCCTGGGGGCCGTGGCCCTCCTGCTGTATCTGAGAGGCTATAGCAACAAGTTGCCCATTTGCTTCCCCATTTTCCTGTTGGGGTTGGCCCTGTTCTCCATCTTCCTCTATGCCAGCGCTCTGATCCTATGGCTGCTCTACCAGTTCGACAAGAATTTTGGTGGCCAGCCCCAGCAGTCCAATGATGTGAGCTGCCGCCATCACCACTTGGTGTGCATCTGGGACCAAAGACTGGTTGTAGCCATCTTGACAGTGATCAACCTGCTGATTTACGTGGCTGACCTGGTGTACTGGGCCCGCTGGGTCTTTATTAGGGACTGAGGACCAGCCCAGGGACTCCTGATCCCCTCTGCTCACAGGAGGTATCTTCACTGAGCTCTGGTGTCCTCTAATGTCTTCTTCCTGGCTCCCTCTCTCCCTCCTCACATCCTGCCCCACTCATCTCTCTCTCCTTTCTGTTTCCTTCCCTCCTTCTGCTCTGTTTTGTTTCCTTCCTGTTTTGTGTGGTTGCCCACACCCTCTTTTACTGTTTTCTCTTTTTGCTTTCACCTTTTCTACATTTTCTGCTTTCTGCCCCTTGTCTGATCATCCTTGGTTTTCTTGTCTCCTGTGTCCTGACCACCTCTCCCCATTTTCCTTCTTCTGATCCATCAGGACCCGAGACCCCTTCCTTCTCTGCCCACCGCCCCCTCCCATCTCCTCCACATCATACAGCCCTCTGTGCATCTGTTCACACCCTGGGCCTCTGGAGGTCCTCATTGCCAAGGTGTGTCTGTCCCCCTGGCAGTGCCTTAGTTAGTGTGTGTGTGTGTGTGTGTATATGTGTTGGGGTGGAAGCAGGTAGATAGGCACTGGGCTCACTTTCTCCCAGTAGAGGAGGGTGCACAGTGTGCCTCCCATTTAAGTTAAAAAGAAATACCTGGAGATTAATAATGTCCAGCGGGCAGGATATTCAAAGCAGAGATCTTTGGTCCGTAGGCCCTACCTGGTGCTCAGCCTCACCTGAGATTGGCTCCAGAATTTTTGCAGGCTCACTAAACATCGACTGACTAAAGCACATTTTAGAGGAAGCCAGAAGTGAATGCCTTCCAGCCCAACTACTCTCTGTGGAATCAAAAAAGGAGCTCGTGATGGACCCCAGGGTCTTGAAGACACGTGTCTGCAATGTTGGTGAGGGGCAGCAATGTGGCCCTCCTGCCTCAGTGATCAAAACAGCTTGTCCTGCCTCTGCAGTGAGAAGAGCATGGACCCACCAGCCTTAGAAGTGATGCAAATGTGGACAAAGAATGTTGCCTGCATTTTCAGAAAATGGTGAATTATCTTGTCCATCATGTTCTCAGGCCTTCAGCCTCTGTTTCAGCACTAATATCCTATCCTGAGGGGAATTCAGGATGGAGAAAAACAAGGTACTGATCCTAGAAAGTTAAGATGCATATCAGAGGAATAATTTTTGTGAGCCCAAGCACTATATCTTTCCATACATAGAAAAGCATTAAAATCATTGACTTGAGATATCTGTTTTTCGTGATGAGCAATAACCTACTGATGTTAACTACATGTGTTCCCCCAGCCCCAGTAAAATCTTCTGTATATCCTGACTCATCCCTGACCTCTTTGGAACAGTTCCTCAGAGCTATCTGAGAGTGTCTCCTTGGCTAGAGTCCTCAGTAACATCTCCAAATTAAACATAAATTTGTGACTTTTAGGTTTTGCTTTTTTTTTTTTTTCAGTCAACAGTTTTGGTGACTACAGAACGCACCCAGGGAAGGTTTCTCTTCTCCTGAACTCTTCGAAGCACAAGCCTTGTACCCCCAGAGGCCTCTTGTGCCTATCTGCCTCCTTAGGAAATCCAGATGAATTGGGGTGAGTCTCTCTTGGGTTTTAGATTTCCTGTTATTGTCTGATAATCCTAAATTTTATTCTGTGATGTTAAGCTCCTCTCTGGAGGAGTAGGTTCTCCTTGAGACTTAGTTTTGAGAAGCAGTAACTGGTTTGAAGTGAAGTGAAGTGAAGTCGCTCAATTGTGTCCAACTCTTTGCAATCCCATGGACTGTAGTCCACCAGACTTCTCTGTCCATGGGATTTTTCCAGGCAAGAGTACTGGAGTGGGTTGCCATTTCCTTCTCCAAGGGAATCTTCCTGACCCAGGGATCGAACCCAGGTCTCCTGCATTGTAGGCAAACACTATACGCTATCTTCAGTTAAAAGATGTGGGAAGATTTTGCTCAGTTGAAACACACTCAATGGTAATGAAATAAAATCCATACTTATGCCAAGTTGAGAAAAATTGAAGCATAAAACTTTTCTCTGCCCATTTGGGTCTCCTCCTTCACTTTTTTGTGTATTGTGCATCTGCATGAACTAGGCCTCCTTGGGAGACAACATTTTTTCTTGATCTCATCAAGAATCATGGCTTCTTAGGAGATAATCTTCCTTCTTAATTCTGTGAGGGACCAAGATGACCCAGGCTTCTCAGGTAGATTCTTCCCAGCAGTAAAGAATCCACCTACCAATGTAGGAGATGCAAGAAATGCAGGTTCAGTCCCTGGGTTGGGAAGATCTCCTGGAGGAGGAAACGCAACCCACTCCAGTATTCTTGCCTGGAAAATCCCATGGTTAGAGGAGGCTGGCAGACTATAGTCGCCATATCGCAAGTCAGACACGACTGAGCGTGAACAAGATGACTCATACCCATTGTTCTCTTTGTTTGTGTAGATTTGGATTGAGTAAACTGACAATAATATATCATTTAATGTATAACTGTTTGTCTCAAAAGCTTATACAACTGTGCTCTGACCTATAACAGGTGGAACAGTCCTCAGAGAGATTTTTGAAAGACTGTCTCTTGGGTTATAATCCTCCAGGTTAGCTCAAATAAAAATTTCCACTTGTTTCTTAGATAGACTATGATTTTTTTTTCATGAACATTGGATTATTCTCAGTTGAAGGACACTGGGAATAGTTTATTATGTTCATACAGAGTTTATACTTACAAGTATCTGCTTAATTGATAATTAAAGGAAATCTCACCTTAAATTGGCCAGATTGTGGTTCTTTTGACATTGCAAAATTAATATATTTTTGCATGTGCAGCTAGAGGAAACAGCTTGATAAACCATCCTTTTAAAATTCTTACCTTAAAGGAACAAAAGCCCTGTAGTGAAAACTTAGATTTCTCTTCCTGTGTCTTTGTGATTAAATGTACTTGATCTTAGGCATTTCCCCACCCCTCCCTGTGTTTTTGGAGAAGGAAATGGCAACCCACTCCAGTACTATTGCCTGGAAAATCCCATGGATAGAGGAGCCTGGTAGGCTACAGTGCATGGAGTCGCAAAGAGTTGGACATGACTGAGCGACTTCACTTTCCTTTCCCTGTGTTTTAAGAGCTTGGTCTCTGTTATCCAGAGGAATTCATATGGCAGCCAGTGAAATACACTGGGATTCCAAGGAGACTTTTTGTCTGGCTCTTAGGGAAATTAGTCATAAGGGATCCCAACCCATAAGGGTCCTTTGTCATCTTAACCTTCTTTTTACTTTCTTTTTTTTTTTTTTTTAATTTTTTTCTATTTAGAGCTTTATTTTTATTTATTTATTTTTTTTTAATTTTTTTTAAATTTAATTTTATTTTTAAACTTTACATAATTGTATTAGTTTTGCCAAACATCAAAATGAATCCATCACAGGTATACATGTGCTTTTTACTTTCTTATACTATTTTTGGAAGCAAACTTTCCACATTTTGTGAAGGCTACGTCCTTTGCACCTTCTTGTGGTGGCACCTCCTTTTATTCTTGGTTTGGGTGGGTCTTCATTGCAGCTCTTCGTTGCTTCATGGAGCTGCCCTCTAGTTGCAGTGTGCGGGCTTCTCATAGCAGCAGGCTCTCTTGTTGCCTAGCACGGGCTCTGGGGTGTGTGGGCGCAGCAGTTGTGGCGCACTGGCTTAGTTGCTCCGTGGCATGTGGGATCTTTCCAGACCAGGGATCGAACCCATGTTTCCTGCATTGGCAGGCAAATTCTTTACCACCTAGTCACCAGTGAAGCCCTGAAATAGAACGGTTTTTAATCTTTGGTTTTCAGAAAACCTTTCTTCCTATGCTATGATCTACAGCAAATTGATAAAGTATACATTTGTAAATAAAGATGTAACATTTATCTTTTTCTCTTTACCTGATCCCTCTAGAACTTGGCTTATCCAGCTTGCTCTCCTGTGGACTTGATGATTTACTGTGACCAGATTACAACTAGTTACACTATTCACTGTTTTCATTTGTTGTCTCAAATTATGTTTGCCGCATGCCTCTCTCTGCTGTACTGTGACTTTACTAATGTCACTGCTCTATTACTTACATTCTGTCTACTTCTAAGATTAATTACTATCTCTTATTTTACCCAATGTGTAACCAAGCCTCCGATAAAATTAATGATGGCTAAACATGTTACTCTATCATGTATAAAACTCTACATAGAGTAACTGTAATACTGAAACTCTAGATTTTAGGAGAAGCAACAAGAGAAAATATTTCCTGGATCACAAAAGACTAGTGAGACAGGTGATCCATAGAATTTTGGTTTATCAACAGGACCTAATATGAAAAATAAGCTTATTAAGTGGCCTATCAAAAGAATTCTAGTGTCCTCAGACAAACTGGCTATGAAATGCCTCCCAAACCTTGGTCAAAGTTTGACCAGGAGAAATTGCCAAGGACAAAGAACATGGTTTGCCATTTCAGTAAACAATGGATGTTGCCCTCTATCTATCCATCAGCCACTGCAGCCACCCTCAAAAGTGCAACCAGGGAGGAATTCAGAATGGATAAAAACAGGATACTAGTTCAAGATGGTGAACATGCACATCTAATAACTTCAGTGAGCTCACACTCACTTCCCATAGATAGGAAAGCACTAAAATGATTAACTTGAGGTGCCTGGGTTTTATGGCTAGCAATAATCTTTTGATGGTCAACTTCATGCTATTTTTTTTTTTTTTTTTCAGCAAAAACACATGCATATTCTGGCTCTTCCCTTAGCTCTTTGGAACAGTTCCACAGAACTGTCTTAGAGGCTGTCTCCAAGGCTATGGTCCTCTATAAGGTTCCTGAGTAAAACATAATTTGTAAAGTTTAGTATGTGCTTTTTTTTTCAAATTGACATTAACCTGGATTTTTTTCTTCTTTTTCCTGGTTATGAGGGCAAACAGGAAGTTGCTTTTCAATTTTTTAGGGGGTGGAGGGGTAGATTGAGGGCAAGCAGAGGGGTAGGTTTGAAACCTGCTGCTACAGTGAAAGGAATCGCATCGTTTGCATGTGTAGAGCATGCGCATGTTTCTATGTCAGATGTTTCCTAATGATCAGAGAAAGACAAAGAAAAAAACCAACCAGACAAACAGGCAAACCATAAAATCCACAGACCCTGATTACCCAAATTTGCTTAGAATGCAGAATCAACTGAGCAGGTGTCAATCTTTACCCAAACCAAGGTTTTTACAAGCCCCTGCTATTGCCTCCCCAGCCCAGAGTCTTAGGGCTCATCCCTGGGAAACTAGGGGTTGGGCCCCACCCCAATGCCCAACATCTCATCCTGTAGCTCTTAAAGGCCCCTTGCCAGCACCTCAACACCTGTCTTCAAAGTTGTGTGCCTGCGTGCTTGCTCAGAGTGTGTGTTTGTGTGTGTGTCCATCTATGCACTCCCATGCATTGAGATCAATGGCCCTTTACAGTAACCGGTGGCCAGAAACGCACCACAGTCCTTCTTCCTCTCCTAGTGTCAGAACAAAGCCTCAGAGCCCTGCATTCTAGGGTCACCAGGGCCAGAGGGGCCAGGCAAGCAGAGCTGTGGGAAGGGCAGCAGAAGGACCCCCACTGTGCCCCTCACTCCTATACTGGGATGAACCATGTGATCTTCACCCAGTGGCAGGTGCGGTGGATGGGGCGGGCACCCAGGAGGTGATCCCCATGGCAGGTATTCTTAAAAAGTAATGAAATAAAATTCATATGTTAAGGCAAGACAAAAATTTCATATGGCCAAATACATTTAACACCATATTAAAAAGTTAAACAGACTTGTTTATTGCAGGACTTCCTAGGACTTTTTATAGAGCAGTATGCATTATAAAATTACCGATAGCAGGAAGTATTTCTCAAACTTACTTGCACAATCAGGGAACTCTTTCCATGCAGCATCTTGGACTAGTGTTCCATGGACTATCCTTTGGGAACAATTAGTTTCAAGCCTTCGCTGGGAGTGATCCAGCAGTGCTGGCTGGAAAGGCTCTAATGCTCTAACATCACCTCCCACAGTGGCCCATCTCATTTGGGGGCATCTTTAATTCCTTAGGGGGTGCAAAGCCCACTTGCCCTGCTCTCTGGAGTTTGAACAGAATAGACCCAACCCTTTTCTTTTTCAGAGTCCTCTGGAAGTTCTGCTATGTCTCTGGATCTTCTGTCTTCACATCCCCTAGACTAAATGTCTCTGCATTAAGCCAGATGCTCCTTCAGGACAGGAACTAGCTTTGCTGTGGGGTCTGCAGTGCCCAGCACACAGCAAACATGCGGTAAATCACTGTTTAGAGCAGAAGTGCATAGAGTCTTCCCAGATTGCTCATACAACCACAATTGTGCCCCCATCTCCAGACTTTCCCTGCTCCTGGCTGTCTGCGATGAAGTGCTGTGGAGCCACACATGGTGCCTCACATGTTTCCAGGGACATTCGGTCTCCAGTGCTCGTTGTTCTATGGTCCCTTAACTCTTCAGATCCCGCAACTCTCTTATAGGTAATCTCGAGATGGCGACTTGTTCCCTGCTCAAGATCTTGCACAAGCTGTTCCCTCTACCTTCAACGTGGCCACCTCTTTGTCAGTCTTCAGTTCTCAGCTGAAATGCCACCTGCGTAGGAGGATCTTCCAAAAGTCATCTGCTTCGTCCCGGGACCGTTGTTCTCTTCATCGTGCTGGTCACTTCTTGAGGTTACCTTGTTAGAGGATTTAACTAGTTTATGGATTTGTCATCTGACACACCCACTGGAGCAGAGCTCCATGCAAATAAGCATCTAGTGTCTGTGGTCACCTCTGGGTCTCTGGGCCAAGTCCATCCAGGGCATAGTTTGGACAAATGAACAACTGGAATCAGTGATCATTGGAAAAGGAGGTGTTCTTATCACATGTAGACAAAGTGATAATTATTACGATAAAGTGGATGGGGAGGAAACTTTGGGTGGTGATGGAACAGTTTATGGCCTTGAGACTGTTGATGGTTTCATGAAATGTATATTTATCTGAAAACTCATTGAGTTGTATACAGAACAGTTTCATATCAATAATATCTAAATAAAGAAGTTTTTTAAAAGCTAACATAAAAAAGTAGTTAAGAACCCCACATGGTAACATAAAAATCAAATATAATGTTTGGAAAGACAAAATAATATATATTACAATTATGATAAGGTAAAAATAAGCTTTATATGGATATACATTACAAAGAAACACATTTGTGTTACTAAAAAAAAAATCGATCGTGGAGGTCTTGTCATCTTGGACCACATAGACTCTCCTCCCACATTTCATCATAAATGCTCCTGTCACTGTTCAGCCAGACATCCTAGGGCAAAGTGAGGCTGTGAGGTGCTGACCTTCTACTAGGGGCAGATTCAGGAGCTGCATCTGGCTGCCTGGGCAGCTCCGGGCAGTTGGGCCTGTGAAGGACCCTTGTCACCTTTGACTGTGCGGTCACTCACCAGGGAGGGCTAGTCTGCCTGAGAATTCTCCTATCTTGATCAGCTCCACCCCTCATGAAGTGCACGAGCCAGGCCTCCAGGTGCAGGCGCAGGAAGAGCCCGTGTGTCAGGAGGGTCCTCCAGGAGACGCGGAGGCAGGAACCCAGGCTGCCTCCCTGACGCTCTGGCCTCCATTCCATTTTCCTCCTACAGCCAGAGTGTCAGTTCCAAAGTGGGCCTCTGATGGATCAGCCCCTCCCTAGAGAATGTCAGTGAGGCCTCATCACTTACAGCTAAATACCTATGTCTCTGGCGTTCAGGTCCATCTACATTGGGCCCTGTCTGCTGCCCCTGCAACACCTCCCTTCCTCCCCACTTCACCTGTTTGGCCCAGGTAAGACCCAGGAACTTGTGATGACCTGTCCACACCAGGCTGCTTCACAGAAGGGCAAAGACCGAAAACTATCAATCTGGGAGCAATCAGACGTGGAGCTGGTGAGATTCTGGAAGCCTTCCTGGAGGGGGTGATTAAAAGTCAAGTCTTTAAGGAGGAAAAGAAGAGAGAAAGAACCTATAGAATTAATTGATTTGCTCAAGTTTCTCCTGAATCTTCAGTGGCAGAACTGATGTGGCCCCTGCTTGTCTGTAGGAGGGAGGAGAAAGGAGAGTTGAGCATAGATATCTGGAGGCTGGCCTATTTGTCCACTTGGGTCAGGAATGAGACTTTGGGGTGGCACAAGGTGAGGAGTTGGAGCTCAGACACTTCCCTAAAGCCAGGATCACGTGGTCTGCAGCCTCGGAGCAAGGGTTGACAAGGAAAACCAGGCCCTTCAGAAAGAAGAAAGGTCAAGGCTGATACCTACCTCCACGGGAGGTTTTTTTTTTGTCTCCACAAGAGAAATAGAAACTTCAGGTCTTCACTTGTGGATTTGGGCCCAAAAGTTCTCAATCCCTCAGGTCCAGTGGCTCTACAAACTGGGGAAATTAACACAATAGGTGCCAAACAGGTGATTGGCGTGGAGGGTCCTGAGCAGAAGCAAATGCAATTATTCTTTGGTGAAACTTTCGTGAAACTCCCAACATGGATGTCAGGATCCTGCCAGGAAAAGGGATCCTGTAGAAGGGGTGTCACAGTGTAATGACAAAGTACACAAGGGATCAACCCACTGTGAGTCCCAAGAACTCCAGTGAACACAGAACAATCTGCAAAAGAAAACAAATTCACTTAGTATGATAGACACATCAGGAAAAGACACAGTGAAAAAAGGACAGGAAGATCTGAGTGAGGACCACAACGGATTGAAGATTGTCCTCCGAAAATGTCATTTCTACTCAGAAAACACATTCATTTAGAAATAGGGTCTTTGGAGACATATTTAGTTAAGGCCTCTGGGATGGAAAACATCCTGGGTGGAGTGTGAAACCAAAGTCCAGTGACTGGTGTCTTCATAAGAGGAAGGACAGAGAGGTTTGCACACACAGAGTTGAGAGAGGATGAGTGCGTGAAGGTGGAGGCGCAGATGGAGTTAAGTGGCTTCAAGCTGAAGGCGGGAACTGGCTTGGATTGAGTGTGCCATGCGTCAGGCCCTCTGATTAGCCCTTTACATGTTTTTATTCATTATTTAACACAAAGTAGGTATTAAGCCCATTGCACAGGTGGGGAAACTTCAGGATCATTTAGCTATAAGTGTCTGCCAAAGCTCCAGAGCCTCTTTGTAACTCTGAGTATCCATTTTTCCTTCTTCCTACTCTGCCTTTCTCTGGCACCTCTTCCTTCCTTCCTTTTCTGGCCTTGACCTTCCCAGCTCACTGTCTTCCAGTCCACATGCCAGGCTGCTGGGCAGGCAGGGCTCAGCCACATCCAGGCTGTGCTCTGACAGGGGCACCATGAACAGGCTCATGGATTAGAGTGGAGGAGGTGCTACTGGGAGACTCAGGCAAACCTGCTGATTTCCAGGTGGGGGAACTGGGGCCCAGAGAGGGCACAGGCCTTACCCAGGGCCACACAGCTGGAACCCCCATGCCTCTCCTTCCCCAAGCCCTCTGTGCCATCAAATGGATCCAAAGCTGTCATTTAACCTTAGGTGGAATCAAGGGTGACTTTGGAGAGGTTGGTCGGGGGACAGTTGGGGAACAGACAGCATGACACCTCCAGACTCCCTCACCCCAGTGCCCTTTCCCAACCCTGGCAGTGCCCACTGGGAGGCCCGCAGGCTCCAGGGCTCCACTGGCAATTGGGGCTGAAGGAGCTTTGTGAGCCCAGAGAGGTTCTCTGGGTTTGCTCTGTGTTTCTCTTTCCAGCCTCAGCTTGTCCCAGGGTTTATTATCAGCAAAGGTGACAAGGCCCCTGATGGCAGGAAGCTGGCTGGGGCTCAGGCTGCTGGCCCTTCTGCCCTGGGGGCCTCTCAGCAAATAGTCCCTTGGAAGCAGGGCAGCTGTCCCTGTGGAGGGGGTGGGCTGGGAGGGGCCTCACTCCCCCACACTGGACCCTGGAGGAGCCCCTGTGTGTCAGGACTGCAGCCCTGGCTGGTGGGACTGTCTTGGGCAGGTGACCTGGGCAATTCCATGGTCTCCAGGGTTCCTGCCTTTCTGGCCATGTGTCCCTGTCACAGCCCTGAAACACCTTTAGGCCCCTGTTTTCCTCTCTCAGTTCCAGTCCAGGCCCCTCCTCCACGGGGAAGGTTGGCTCCATGCCTGCATCCCTTCTGGGTCAGAAGACACCTACTGGGCTGCCTCAGGGCCACTGGGACCCTGCAATCCCTCCCCCCAACCCCAGCTGCCCCCAATATCTCCACTCTGCCCCCCGCCCCCACCCGGTCCCGGGTGGGCCTCCCAGGGGTCTAGCAGGTAGCTCCTCTTTCAGCTCCTGCTCTTAAAAGGGGTTAGATTCTCACGTGGATGGAAGCTTTGGAGCTTATAAAGCTGGCATTTTAATATTTGTTTCTTGGTTCCTCCAGGACACTCACCTGGGCGTCATGCTGGATTGGGGTCTCCCTTTCCATGTGGGGAAGAGTCACATGTTAAGGCAAAATTCCCCAGGGTGGGAAGGATTCACAACAGTTCCTACTTCCCATGTCATCTCGTCCCCACGGCCTTGCTCTCACCCCATTGCTCCTCCCTGTTCAGCCCTGGAGCTGCCCTCCTCCGGGTGGGGCTGTGTCCCCTCAGATGGCAGCTCCTTCTAGTGATGCTGCAGGGAGGAGAGGCCAGGACACGTGTGTCTTCAGATGCTGTGGAAGGAGGCCGTGGCCCTGAAGGTGTGTCCTGGGTCCCAGAGCCCTGAGCTTTGGTCCTGGGCTCCCACCCGCGGGCCCTGCTGACATGTGCGCAGTGGAACAAAAGGCTCAAACTCACAGCTTTGGCATTTTCATCTGAAGTTCTCACTTCCTAGGCATGGGACCTTAGGGTAGAGATTTTTTTCCCTCAAGCATTAGCTTTCTTATCTGTAAAATGGAGTTAGCAGTACAATCCATAATGCCTTTTATGAAATTGTTGGGGTCAGATATACTCCAAAATTCAGAATTTTTCACCTTTAGGCAGGTGGCATGTTTCATCTACTCTATATGACCTCACACCCCACTGGGGTCTGAAAGCATCCTGCAACCAAACACAGTAGTGTTTCTTCAACCAAACTTGAACATTCACACTAAGTGAAATAAATAAAGGCCATAAATTGTCTCATGTCTGTTCAGATCAAATTTGTTTCAAATGACTTTTTAAAAAATTTTCTACATTTTCCAGAGCCTTGAAGGGTTGGTCTTGCAGATAAGGACCATGTGTCTCCGTAGATAATGGCACGCAGCACAAAGAGGTGAAAAACGTTCACGGTTTGGTGCCAGACCCAACCCAGCTGTGAGGTTTGGGATAAGACAGGTCTCCCGACAAGGCCAAGGGTGATGGGTGAGGAGAATCATTCTGGAGCAGCTGTACTGTTACCCAGGTGTCTGGGCCACTGGTTCTAACTCTACGGATCCTGAGCCTCATCCATCACAGGACCCTGAGCCTCATCCATCACAGGACCCTGAGCCTTTCCCTGGTATCTGACTTAATCCACCTCCGGAGCTGGATCTTTCTCTCGTGGGTCCTCAGCGAAGGCCAGGCCTTACCCGGGACAGTGACCAATTTGACCAAATGAACCACCATGTCCACCACTTCGTCATCCCCAGGCCTTTGCTCCTGGACTGTCATGGGCTGCTCCGTCCGCCTGCTGCAGCTGCTCTCCACCGGTGTGGCCTCCTCGCTGGTGGCCAGCGTGGGCACTCAGCGGGTGGGCGTAGATAACTGGTTCATGTTCTTCTGGTGCTTCTGCTACGTTGTGACCCTCCTCATCATCATTGTGGAATACAGTAACCTCCGGTCCCACTTTTCCTCCCACTGGTACAACTTCCCCATCAACTACGCCTGCTATGCCGCTCTCTTCTGCTTCTCAACCTCCATCATCTCTGCCACTACTTATGTCCCGTTCTTGCCTCAGGGCCCCACCCGGAACCACGCCATCACTGCCACAGCATTCTCTTGCATCGCTGCTGTGGCTTACGGGACCGAATTTGTCGGGACCTGGGTGGGTCACCGGCCCAGAAGGATCATCACCTATGTGCATACGCTGCATGGCCTGCTCAAGCTGCTGGAGAACTTTGTGGCTTGCATCATCTTCGCCTTCATCAGCAACACCTCCCTGTACCAGCACCAGCCAGCCCTGGTGTGGTGCGTGGCTGTGTACTCCACCTGTTTCATCCTGGGGACCCTGGCCATCCTGCTGGGCTTGCTCTACTGTGACAATTGGCTGCCCATCCGCTTCCCTGTTTCCCAGCTTGGGCTGACCCTGTTTTGCATCCTCCTCTACATCAGCGCTCTGGTCCTCTGGCCGCTCTATCAGTTCAATGAGGAGCTGGGCGGCCAGTCCCAGCGATCCAGTGATACGACCTGCAGAGATGAGTTCACTACTTACGTGTGCAACTGGGACCAGCGACTGGCTGTGGCCGTCCTGACAGCCATCAACTTGCTGCTTTATGTGGCCGACCTGGTGATCGCGAGCTGCCTGGTCAGTGACAGGCTCCACCCACGGGCTCCAGATTCCCTATACTTATGGAGATATTATGTCGTCTAATGTCTCCCTGGCTCCCTCTCTCCCTCATCACATCCTTCTCCACTCATTTCACTCTCCTTTCCGTTTCCTTCCCTCCTTCTGCTCTGTGTCCTTCCTGTTCTGTGTGGTTGCCCACACCGTTTTGCCTCTTTCTCATTTTTCCTACATTTTTTGCTTTCTGCCCCTTTTCTGGTCATCCTTGGTTTCTCATCTCTGGTGTCCTGACAACCTCTCCCCATTTTCCTTCTTCTGATCCATCAGGACCTGAGACTCCTTCCTTCTCTGCCCACCGCCCCCTCCCACCTCCTAAGGTGCTGACTCCACGGCACAAAGCCATCTGTGCAGCTGTTGACAGCCTGGGCCTCTAGGGGGGCCTTGTTGCCAAAGCACATCTGTCCCCTTGGCGGTGCCTTAGTTGGTGTGTGTGTGGAGGGTGGTTTGGGGTGGTGGTGGGTACCTAGTGATTGTGTCTGCTTTCTCCCAGTGGTGGGCAGTGTACAGTGCTCTTCCCTTCTAACTGAAAAAAAGCAAAATAAAACTCAGGGGGTCAATAATTTCCAGTGGGCAGAAGGCTTAGAGCAGGGACCCTGGATTTTGAGACCCCACCTGGATTGCTCAGCCCACCTGAGACTGGCTCCAGAACTTTTGCAAGCTCACTAAATACCTGCTGCCTAGAGGGTATCTTAGAGGAAGCCAGGGGTGGATGCCTTCCATCCCAGCTGCTCTCTGGGTATCAAACAAGTGTAATAGAAAGCAAGCTCTTGTGCTTTGTGCACTGTAAGGCCAAGCAATACCGGAATGTCTGAGTTTGGAGTAGAAAAAAAGGTTTACTGCAAGATCATGGGAGGAAAAAGGTGGCTCATGTCCAAAAGCCCTAACTCCCCTAAGAGTATCAGGATATTTAAAGGCCAGGTAAGGGAGGAGGGTCTCAGGATAGCGAGCAGCTACTATGCAATGCTCTGATTATGAGTCCTTACCTCCAGGAGGCCTGGGGGCTATGTGCTCAAGGTCTTGAAGTGGTTCTGTTTAGTTCAGTTTAATTTCTCAGCCGTGTCTGACTTTGCAACCCCATGGACTGTAGCACGCCAGGCTTCCCTGTCCATCACCAACTCCAAGAGATTACTCAAACTCATGTCCATTGAGTCGGTGATGCCATCCAACCATCTCATCCTCTGTCGTCCCCTTCTCCTCCTGCCTTCAATCTTTCCCAGCATCAGGGTCCTTTCAAATGAGTCAGTTCTTCACATCAGGTGCCAAAGTATTGGCGTTTCAGCTTCAGCATCAGTCCCTCCAATGAATATTCAGGACTGATTTCCTTTAGAATGTACTGGTTAGATCTCCTTGCAGTCCAAGGGACTCTCAAGAGTCTTCTCCAACACCCCAGTTCAAAAGCATCAATTCTTCAGTGCTCAGCTTTCTTTATAGTCCAGCTTTTGAAGTGGTTAAGGGTGCTCGCTTCGGCAGCACATATACTAAAAAAAATTGAAGTGGTTAAGGTCTCACATTCACTCAGGGTTTTTCACATCTGTAAAACAACTCTGAAAATGTGCATCAGATAGTGTCTTCTAGGTACTTCAAAAGGAGCTAAAGCAGAGGGTTTGAGGGAGGGATCTCCAGTATTCTTGCTTGGAGAATCCCAGAGAAACCTGTGGGCTACAATCCATGGAGTCACAAGAGTTGGACACAACTGAGTGACTAACACTTTCTTTCTGGTCCAAGAAGCCCCCATAGGGTCCTGCTCGGTTACAAAAGAAACGATCAAAAAAATATGGTCTTGGAGAAACCTGCCTGCATGTTTGCGAAGGGCATCCCTGTGGCCCTCCGGCCTTAGTGTTCCCAGGCCTCTTCAGGAAGAAGTAATGGCCACTGCCAGCCTTGAAGGTGATGATAGGATGGGTATTTTTTGCTTTGCTTTTCTAGTCTGGGTGGCAAAAATTACTGGGTGACCCTATTCTTAAAGGGAAAGTTTCTTTTCAAATTTTTCTTGGGAGTGTGGGATGGGTAGATGGGGAAGGAGGGAGGTGGGCAGGGCATAACATTTTAGAGAAGGACATAGCCCAAGGACAGGGCATAAATTGATTATTACTGAAGTAGGGGATATTTGGGCCCCTGGAATGGACAGCTGGCCCCTGGAATGGACAGCTGGTGTTTGTCAAATGGGCTAAAACTGAAGCTCTGTTCTCAACCAGACATTCCAAAGACAAAGCTAGTGGCAGAAGCTGAGCTCTGTTAAAGCAGAGATAAGGTTTCCACTCCCGAGGTCAAGGAAGACTTCCCCATCTGCACATGTGTGGAAGGCTCCTTGTAGTTCAAAAAGGAAAATGGCAGCACCCCATAATAAGTGTGGACATGCACCCACAGGCTTCTGCATTGGGATTCATCTTAGCAAAAAGTTGCGTACACATCTTGGTCAAATGTAAACAAAGACCTTGAAGGATTATCCTATATAAGCAACATAAATCACCTCCTATTGCACTCCTCTCCAAGTGTCTATTTCTGGCCTCCTTCTGACTTAAATAAAAAAACTGTTTCTCTGTGTGTTTTCCCACATGTAATACTGTGTCTCTAATAATAAACTGTGTACCTGTTTTTACGGTTTTTGCCGTCTTGAAACGTTCTTGCTTTCAAATGGGGGAAAAAGCAGGGCCACTTTTCTTCTAGCCTCCAGCCCCTGGTGGCAAGGAGTCTTGGTTTTTATCCAGGCTACCCAGGTTCAATTCCTGGGCAGGAAGCTAAGATCTCTTGTCAGGACCATTCATAGCTGTCTCTCTGAGGTCAATGCCAGACTGCTTTAGTTAAAGAAAGTGGTAGGTGAGGCCAGCATCTTACTTGCAACAGGCAAAATTGGATGTGGGCACACCAAACAGGAGGAAAGAGCAAAAGGAAGGAAGGAAACAGAAGTCTGTTTAGAGTCGGATGGGCCTGGAATGAATCCCTTGGGTTCTTAACCTCACCTGGAGACCCTTATCCATGTAGTGGGCTGTTTAGGACACTCCTTGCAGGGTTGTGCCCTCTCTGCATGAACAGCAGCCAAGGGAGAGATGAGGGAGAGGCTGAATGGTGACAAAAGTCCCCACAGTGGTGTGCTCATCTCCTAGGCCAGTGGTTTATCCATGATGACACAGCATAATCACCTAATGCTCTGGCAGTGCTTCTCAAACATGGTTCCCGGGCCAGCAACAGAATATCAACATGGGGTAGAGGGCGTCAAATTAAAAAAAAAAAAAAAGAACATGAGAGTTGTGCTTTAAGTTTTATTTGGGGCAAAATGAGGACTGTAGCCTGGGAGATAGCATCTCAGGTAGCTCTGAGAGACTGCTCCAAAGAGGCAATTTATATATGATTTTCATGAAAGGGGAATATGTGCAGTCAAGCACATATTTTTCCAGAAGGTTCCAACTAGTCTCATGAAGGTTTTGCTAGTCATGAGGAACAGTGGTCACCATGAAGGATTTAGTGTTTTTGTAGATATGAGGAGGTACAAGAACTGGGCTCATAAAATCGGCTCCTGAAAATATCTGTCTAAAGACCTGTCCTGCCAGGACCCCAAGCACAGAGGGCCTCATTTCTGCTCTCCACCCTGAACTCCTTTTAGGGGGTGTTGAAGGTCAGCAGCTGCAGTAGCACATGATTTAATCCTTGTAGAGGTAGATGGCAAGCGCCAATTTGTAGCCGATAGGGGGAACTTGTTGGGAATGCAGATTCCTGGGTTCTACCTGAGACCTGCTGAATCAGGAATTCTGGGATGGGGCCCAAGAGCCCCCAGGTGATGCTGCTCTTGGTCCACTGTGAGAACATGGTGCTCAGGTCCTGGGTGCTGAAAAACCCCTCAGGTGACTCCAATGTCTCAACATTCAGAATCACCTCTAGAACGGAACTTCCATGGTGGTAGTGGTTAAGAATCTGCCTTGCAGTGCAGGGGACATGGGTTCAATCCCTGGTCAGGGAACTAAGATATCACATGCCATGGAGCAACTGTGTCCACTGCAGCTGGAGAGTCTATGTACTGCAATGAAAGATTCCACAAGTTAAAAAAATATCCAATGCAGCCAAATAAATAAAAGAAATAATTCTAGAAGTCAAAATACTAATAGGTTTCTGCCCTAACCCCATTGCCCAACCCCAGTGATTCTGGTTCAGTGAACCTGAAACGGGACCCAGGCAGGGATTAAAAAACAACTCAGAAACTGATTCCTATTCACAGTCACTGCTCTAGTTTGGACCCTTCTCCCCACATACTATGCACAACCTTTCTTCACAGGCTGGGCCCTGCAGCAGAGGATGACTGCTCTCCTAGGTGGGCCTGTGGTGCAGAGAATAATCACAGTTACAGACATTTGGTGGCTGCTTGATCTATGACAGGCCTGGTGCTTGGGGTTTGTATCAACATCTCATGAGAACCCTATGAATGGTTACATTCCCCTACTTTACAGAGGGTGAAACTGAGGCACAGAGAGGTTGAGTCACTCACCCTAGGTCACACAGCTACTAAATAGCAGAACCAGGATCCATCCTAGTTCCTCCAGACTCCAGAGTCCACTACCTTTTCTCCCCCTTTTTATAAATGAGAGGAGGTGTAACTGAGCAGGAACCCATGAGATCTTCCCAGGACAGGCCCCTCCCCGATATCCTCTGCTTTAGCTCTTCTCTGGAGTTTCTAGTTCCAGAAAAACATCTATTTCTGCTTTATTGACTATGCCAAAGCCTTTGACTGTGTGGATCACAATAAACTGTGGAAAATTTTGAAAGAAATGGGAATACAAGACCACCTGACCTGCCTCTTGAGAAACCTATATGCAGGTCAGGAAGCAACAGTTAGAACTGGACATGGAACAACAGACTGGTTCCAAACAGGAAAAGGAGTACGTCAAGGCTGTATATTGTCACCCTGCTTATTTAACTTACATGCAGAGTACATCATGAGAAACGCTGGGCTGGAAGAAGCACGGGTTGGAATCAAGATTGCAGGGAGAAATATCAATAACCTCAGATATGCAGATGACACCATCCTTATGGCAGTAAGTGAAGAGGAACTAAAAAGCCTCTTGATGAAAGTGAAAGAGGAGAGTGAAAAAGTTGGCTTAAAGCTCAATATTCAGAAAACTAAGATCATGGCATCTGGTCCCATCACTTCATGGGAAATAGATGGGGAAACAGTGGAAACAGTGGCAGACTTTATTTTTTGGGACTCCAAAATCACTGCAGATGGTGATTGCAGCCATGAAATTAAAAGACTCTTACTCCTTGGAAGGAAAGTTATGACCAACCTAGGTAGCATATTCAAAAGCAGAGATATTACTTTGCCAACAAAGGTCCGTTTAGTCAAGGCTATGGTTTTTCCAGTAGTCATGTATGGATGTGAGAGTTGGACTGTGAAGAAAGCTGAGTGCTAAAGAATTGATGCTTTTGAACTGTGGTGTTGGAGAAGACTCTTGAGAGTCCCTTGGACTGCAATGAGATCCAACCAGTCCATTCTAAAGGAGATCAGTCCTGGGTGTTCTTTGGAAGGAATGATGCTGAAGCGGAAACTCCAGTACTTTGGCCACCTCATGTGAAGAGTTGACTCATTGGAGAAGATTCTGATGCTGGGAGGGATTGGGGGCAGGAGGAGAAGGAAACGACAGAGGATGAGATGGCTGGATGACATCACTGACTCGATGGACGTGAGTTTGAGTGAACGGACACGACTGAGCGACTGAACTGAACTGAGCTAAACTGAAGTTTCTAGATAATAAATAGTAGGTGATGCACATTTCCTGAGATGGTCTGCAGATGTGAAAACCAACTCCCTCTCCAACAAATGGAAGAGGTTAACTGCCTGATGGCCAGAAGCACGTAGCCCCGGGCCTCCTGGAGCCTAAGGACTGATAGAGTTCAGCCCTGTGACACCACCTTGCAGTCACGCCATCAGCCAATCAGAGAAATGTGCAGGAGTTAATCACAGACCCTAGGACACTCCCTGCCCCCAACACGGCTTTTAAAACAGCTTTGCTGAAACTCTTCAGGGAGTATTTTAGGGCACAAGCCACGTGTCTCCTTGCATGGCTCTACAATAAACCTTTTTCTGGTCCAAACCTCAACATTTCAGTTTGTTTGGCCTCACTGTGCATGGGGCCCAAGAACTTGTAGGAACAGAGGGATGAGGTGCTGAAGGTCAGAAGGGGGCACCCATCACTTTTCTTGTACATTTGCCTGGAAGCTCCCCAGTGCTGGGGCACCAATTTCAAAATGGGGTGAATGGACCTCTGAGCCAGGTGCCACCCCCAGGAAATAATGCCCCCCTCCCATGAGCAAATGGAACTGGAACAGGGAGGCAAAGGGAGGGGTATTGATTAGTCACGTGGTCTGCTCTCTGGGCCCACAGGATTCAGGGTGTTCCTGTCCTGGCTCAAGTGTTCATCGCCCTCTCAGTGCTGGGTGGTGTCCACCAACACTTGACTCAGAGAGAATAAAGAAAAAGAGGAGGATCTGAGGGAGTAGAGAGAATATGGAACCATTTTACTACTAAAAAAGCATTTTCCAAGAGCAAGGGAATATTTGCTCTGGAAAGATGAGGATCTAGTCCTCGGGCAGGGCCAGGATGAACTCCACCAGGCAGGCAGCCCTACTGCTCTCGAATTCTCCTGGAGATGAGGTAGAGCTCCATGGCTGCCCTGGTATCTTCCACCAAGTTGTATCCCAGCACACTGTCCTGCAGACTCAGGACTGAGAGGGGCCTGGGGGCTGAATCCAGGTGCCATGTGACCTGGGACTTCCCTGCTCACACCCTGACTCCAGGGCTGAAGTAGGTCAGAGTGAGTCTCCAAGGGCTCTGATACAATAGTCTCAGCAAGTGCTGAAGCAGGCCTGGCTTCAAGCAGTTCTCACAGGGAGGCCAGGGCCTGGAGAACATGGACACAGATGTTTCTAGAGTGCTCCTTGCTCAGCATGTTGAGAACAGGGATCTTCAGTGAGTCCAGGAGCTGATACTCTGTCCTCGGTCCCTGGTGCCACAAGCCCAGCAGAGGGGCCCAAACTCAGGTCTATTTCCCGCCTTCTGCACATTCCTGCTCCCCAGACAAGCTGCCCCCACTCCTCAGACTGGAGCTCAGGTTTCTCCCTCCCCAGTCCCTGCTTCCTGCCTCCTCCACTAAGACACACCCTTCACCCTCCACTTGGACTTAGTGTCCTGCCTGCCCCTGTCCTCCATCCCTGCTCAGGATACCTGCCCTCCCCTCTGTGGACATACCCCCAGATGTGCTGATGGTCAGGTCATGGGTCACCCTCCCTTCAACCAAGAGTTTCTCAAGGACTGGCTGGGCCTTGCTCACCCAGGTCCTCAGCCTCTGGTCCAGAGCAGGTGCTGAGTTAGAAGGGCCCCTGTGTGGCCGCAGCTCCTAGTGTCCAGCCCGCTTCCCTGGGCCCTTCTACCCCAGTGAGCTCCCAGTTCTCAGCACACACCTGCCCCTGCCTGGGACCTCAGGGGGACCATCTTTGCCTGCGAGTTTGAGCTCAGGGTCCTTCTCTCATTTTTTGATCCCCCTCCCCCTGCTCATTGCATATGTGCCACTCTCCTATCTGAGGGGAAGTCCCAGAGGCTTTTCTCAGACTGAAAGTTAGTCCCCAGGTTACAGCTCAACAATGGCTTCCCACTGAATCGTAAGTGCTCAATGTGATGCCCAAGACTGACTGTCTGTCCCTGTCAGACTCTACTTGCTCTCTCTCCCATAAACATTGCTCTGTCCCCCCTGCCCCTGGCTTGTTCTGTGAGAAGTACCCTTCCCCTATCATTTCCTAAAGATGAAAACTCCAGACTGCAATCACTCTCTTAAAATCGTTTAATCCAAATAGTGAAAAATATAGCAACCCACCTTCCCCAAAGGTTTCAATAGTCACCTTCTGAGGGTCCTGTGATGGGGGTCCCAGAACTCCTGAGGCATAGAAGCAAAAGGGGACCGTGAAGATGAGTGCAGCCATCATTGTCAGGACTCAGACTCCTTGGTCTGCCTCCAGAGGACTCTCTGGTCTGTCTCGGGACCTCGGGCATTTGAGGGGCACCACAAGGGGGACACCTGAGTATGAGCTCAGGACTCTGCTCACCCACACCTGAGGGGAAGGTAGTGCAGGAATCACCCGACTTACCTCTAAGGTCAGCTTTCTACCCTGAGTCCCGTGGGTCCATTAATGTCCTGGAAGATAGGATTTAGGTGGTCTGTAACAGCCTTATAACAGAATGCAATGTTTCCAAGGTATGTGCATGCATATTTCTGGGATCATCATATTCTCAATGGGAATTGTGTACTGGAAAAGCTGAAATGTTTCCAAGGGGCTTTCTGTATCTCCAAAAGAAGTAGATATTGTGTACTAATATTGTGTACCAACAGAATAAGTGAGGGAACAAAGATTTAGGATTCTCTCTGTGTTGTCCATCTGGAGCAGTGACCTCCCTTGGCATCAAGAGATCAGATCAGATCAGATCAGTCGCTCAGTTGTGTCTGACTCTTTGCGACTCCATGAATCGCAGCACACGCCAGGCCTCCCTGTCCATCACCAACTCCCAGAGTTCACTCAGACTCATGTCCATCGAGTCAGTGATGCCATCCAGCCATCTCATTCTCTGTCATCCCCTTCTCCTCTTGCCCCCAATCCCTCCCAGCATCAGAGTCTTTTCCAATGAGTCAACTCTTTGCATGAGGTGGCCAAAGTACTGGAGTTTCAGCTTTAGCATCATTCCTTCCAAAGAAATCCTAGGGCTGATCTCCTTTAGAATGGACTGGTTGGATCTCTTTGTAGTCCAAGGGACTCTCAAGAGTCTTCTCCAACACCACAGCATCAAGAGAAGTAGGTTCAAAAAGATCTGGTAGCCTCTCTGGGCATTAAATTTCCCCAGCTTGCCTCTTTCCCAAACTACAGCATTGGAGCATCTGTGGATTGAACTACAACTTTGTATCTTTTAACAACGCCTCTCCCCACCTCCCTGCCCCACCACTGTTCTACTTTCTGCCTCTGTGAATATGTTTTTTTTTTTTTTTTAGATTCCACACATAAGTGCAGTTGTGCTAGTTTTTCTGTATCTCCCTTTCAACTCAGTGTAATGTCCTCCAGGTTTATCTAAGTTGTTGCTAATGTCAGAATTTCTTTCTTTTTAAGGGCTGAATAATATTCCGTGTGTGTGTGTGTGTGTGTGTGTGTGTGTGTGTGTGTGTGTTTCTTATTCTATTCACCCATCGATGGACACTCAGGTTATTTTCATTTTGCCATGCTCTTTAATATCAGATAAGATGAAAGGGCAAAAACTAAAATTGCAGATTTGGAAAAATAGAATTTCTACAGATTGTTATAAAGTGTTCCATTATTTAAAACATAATTCAAAAGTGACATATACATATCTTGATACTGCTTGTTGTAAAATGTTATCAAACACTTTATAGAAGGAGAGGACTTCTTGAATTTCATTTTCCATCAAAAGATAATCCGTGCACCAATGTGTTGTAAACTACTGTTAAAATATAGAGCAATATAAACACCCCAGAAAGTTTCCGCATGCCCTTTTGAGTAAATCCACCTCTCTAACCCAAGAGGGGACCACTTTCGATTTGCATAATAGATTAGTTTAACCTATTTCAGAATGATACTGTGTATATTCTTTTGTTTCTAGAATCTTTCAATTATCACAAAGTTTTTGAGATGCATCCATGTTTTGTGTAGCTTATAGTTCATCCTTTGTATTGTAATACTCTAGGTTTGACTGTATTACTGTCTTTATTCCCCTGTTGATTGATATATTGCCTGTTTCTAATTTGGGATTATTATGCGAAAGCTGCTATGAATGAACATTCTCATATAAGACTTGTAAAGGAAGATTTCATTTCTGTTGAGAAAATACTTATGGTTGAAACTGCTGGGTCACAGGGTAGTTTATGTTTAATTGTATAAGAAACTGTCCGACCCTTGAGTGTAGCTTTTACACGCCCACAGTGATGTACGCATGTTCCAGTTGCTCCACGTGACCACTGCATTCTGCATTGCTTATTCACTGACCTCCATTTCATTTTCTTCCTAACAACCGGAGGGACAGTTCTGATGTGGGCACCTGATTGAGTGGCCCAACCGTAGAAAATGTCAGTGAGGCATCATCACTCACGGCTAAAATCCAACTTATTTCTCTGGTGTTCAGGCCCATCCAACACCTCTGTTACTCCGCACCTCATTTGTGATGCTCAGATAAGATGCAGGACTCTGTAGTGACCTGTCCACAATCACTGCTTACCACAGGGTAAAGGCTGAGAAGTATCAATCTGGGAGCAATGAGAGGCGGAGCTTGTGGGATCCAGGAAGACTTCCTGGAGGAGGTGATGTGGAGGTCAAGGACGAGTTAGAATTAACAACGCAAAAAGACAGGAAACAGTTGCAGGATTAAATTTTTGCTCAAGGATCTCATGAGTCTTCAGTGGCAGAGCTGATGTGACTGCTGCTTGTGTGTAGGAAGGAGGAGGGAGAAGGGAGAATTGAGCCTGGCTAACTGGAGGCTGATTCATATCCCCACTTGAGTCAGGAACAAGGCTTTGGGGTGGCACAACGTAAGGATTTGGAGCTGAGAGACTTCCCTAAAGCCGAGACCACGTGGCCTACAGCCTTGGAGCAAGGGTAGACAGGGAAAAACCATGCCCTTCAGCCAGAGGAAAGGTCAAGGCTGACATCGCCCCACGTGAGTTTTGCCTTTTTTTTTTTTAAGTTTCCACAAGAGGAATAGAAATTTCAGGTCTTCTTTTCTTGTGTGTTTGGATCCCAATGTGCATGATCCCTGAGATCCCACAACTCCAACCTGGGAAATTAACACAGTCAGTGCCCAATAGGCGATTGATCTGGAGGGTCCTGAACAGGAGCAGGTGCAGTTATTCTGGGTGAAGCTCCCAACCCAGTAGGACCCTTCCAGGAAAAGGGGTCCTGTAAAAGAGGGTCTCAGTTTAATGACAAAATACATGAGGAACAACCCACTGTGAATCCCAGGAACTCCAGTGAACACACATCAATCAGAAATACTCAGTAAACAAATTCACTTTATATGATAAAACACATTAGAAAAATAATCATGAAGTAAGGACAGGAAGACGTGAAAGAGGACCATAAAGGGCTGAAGAGTGTCTTCCAAAAATTCATCTCTACTCAAAACTTCAGAATGGGCCTTATTTAGAAGTAGGATCTTTGCAGACATATTTAGTTAAGAATGGAGGGTGGGCCTGAAATCTCATGACTGGTATCTTTATAAGAGAAATGAGAGAGAGATTTTCACACACATAGTTGAGAGAAGATGAGTACATGAAGGTGGAGGCCGAGACATAGATAAATGGCCACAAGCTAAGAGGCCTCCAGAAACTAAAAGAGGAAAGGAAGAATTCTCTTTCTGAAGAATCTGAAGCAGCACAGTTCTGCTGACACCTTGATTTCAGACTTCAGGCCTCCAGGACAGTGAGAGAATAAATCTCTGTTGTTTTAAGCCAGCAAACTTGTACCAAATTGTTGCAATATTCCTAGGAAACCAAGCTAAGTTTCCAGAAAGGAAAAAAGAGTTTTTGTTGTATTTTTTAAAAGTTTACAGACAGAATGCCTGATCTCCTGCCCTAGAGCATGGTGGTCACATGGATCCCAGCACCCCTTGTCATATTTTGTGTCCCCCAGTGTCTGAGACTCACAGGGGAGGAGCCACTGATCTAGAGAAGGCTCCTTCCCTCCCACAGGAGCCAGGAGGGAAGGAAATAAGTAAAAGGGATGGAGAGGACTAGGGCCCCTGGAGAGTTTAGCTGCACTTGTTGGGGGCGGTTAAAAAGTAAGAGGCCATGTGCATGACATGGTCTTATGTTTACAAACCTGGAAAAAAACTACAGATATGTATCACAAACATGCGTGCATATATGTATGTGTGTGCATGCTCAGTCCCTCTGTAGTGTCAGACCCCATGGACTATAGCCCACTAGGCTCATCTGTCAATGGCATTTTCCCAGACAAGATTACTGGAGTGGGTTGCCATTCCCTTCTTCAGGGGATCTTCCTGACTCAGGGATCAAACCTATGTCTCCTGAGTCACCAGCATAGACAGGCAGATTCTTTACCAGTGAGCCACATGGGAAGCTGCATATGTACACACATGTCTACGTATGATTTTAGAGCATGTGAAAGGTGTTGAAGATTGTACATGAGATTGAGGATACGGATGATCCCTGAATGGAGAGGTGGACACTCCGTGAGCAGGCAGGAAGCTTGGCCATGCCCAAGAGGGTAAACAGGGCACATGTGAGATGCTCGTAGCCCTGCTTCGTGCCAATTATACCTGAGAAGAAGGAAATATAGAAAATACTAAACAAAGGTGAGAATGAAAAGCAGTGGAAAGTAAAGGACATGGCAGCTACTCAGCTCCACCCCTCCTTCCAGAGGCAACATGGCCCAGTGACACCACATCTCCTGAAGCTTCCAGAGGAGCTGGAAATCCAGATTTCCATGTGAAATTAAAACACTGCAGCTACCAACACTTCAGGAAGAAATAATACTGATTCTACACCATCTCTTCCTAAAAACCCTGTGAAGAGAAACCAAACACATCCCTGGGCCACCTTCAGGACACACAGGTTTGCAACACCTGATCTGGAAGAATGAAGCTTGCATGCACTTATGTCCAAAGTGGGGCTAGGGCCTTCTGTGTCCTCTGTGAGAGGGAGGGGAACAGGTAGCCGGCATGGACTGAGTGTGTTTTGTGCCAGGCCCTTTCATGAGCCCTTCACATGCTATTATTTATTTAATTGACATAAATCAGATACTAAGTTTCCTCATCCTACACACATGAGGAAACTGAGGCTTTGATGACTAATTTGCCCAGGATCATTCAGTTATGAAGTGTCTCCTCCAGGCCCCACAGCCTTCTTGTCACTCTGAGTGTCCATCTCCCCTCCTCCTTCTCTGCCCTTCTGACACCTCCTCCTCCTTCCTCTGTCCTGACCTCGACCTTCCTGGCGCACTGTCTTCCAGTCCACATGCCTGGCTGCCGGGGCAGGCACGGCTCAGCCACATCCAGGCTGTGATCCGATGGGGGCACCATGTCCAGGCTCACAGACTAGAGTGGAGGAGGGCTGCAGGGAGACTCAGACAAACTTCCACTTCCTGCTTTCCAGGTGGGGTAACTGAGGCCCAGAGAGGGCACAGGCCTGACCCAGGGTCACACAGCTGGAACCCCCATGCCTCTCCCACTCCAAATCCTCCCTCTGTGCCATTAAAAGACTCCAAAATTGTCTTTCACTCTTAAGTGGAAATCCCAGTGGCAGTTCAGGGAGTTAAGTTGGTGACAAACTGGGGTACAGAGCATTAACATCCCAGAATAACTTATATCTGGTGCCCCTCCCCACCCCTGGCAGTGCCCACTGGGAAGCCAGCAGGCTCCAGGGCTCCACTGCCAGTTGGGGCTCAAGGAGCTTTGTGAGTCCAGGGAGGTTCTCAGGTTTGCTCTGTGTTTCTCTTTCCAGCCTCAGCTTGTCCCAGGCTTTATTATCAGCAAAGGTGACAAGGCCCCTGATGGCAGGAAGCTGGCTGGGGCTCAGACTGCTGGCCCTTCAGCCCTGGGTGCCTCTCAGCAAATAGTCCCTTGGAAACAGGGTAGCTGTCCCTGCGGAGGGGGCGGGCTGGGAGGGGCCTCACTTCCCCAACACTGGACCCTGGAGGAGCCCCTGTGTGAGCAGGACTGCAGCCCTGGCTGGAGGGACTGTCTTGGGCAGGTGACCTGGGAAATTCCGTGGTCTCCAGTGTCCCTGCGACTCTGGCCAGGTGTCCTTGTCACAGCCCTGAAACCCCTTCAGGCCCCTGTTCTCCTGTCTCAGTTCCAGCCCAGGCCCCTCCTCCATGGGAAGGTTGGCTCCATGCCTGCATCCCTTCTGGGTCGGAAGACCCCTACTGGGCTGCCTCAGGACCACTGGGACCCTGGGATCCCCCCAGTCATCTCCACTCTGTCCCCCGCCCCCACCCCAGTCTCGGGTGCATTCTCAGGGCTGTCTCCTCCCAGAGATCAAGGAGGTACCTCCTTTTTCAGCTCCTGCCCTTAAAATGGTCCAGCCATCTGTCCATCCCCATCCCCTCTCTGGGAGGCCCTGAAAAGCTCCACATCAGCATCAGACACAGCGTACTTGTTCATTTCCAATCCCTTGGTTCCCACCTTGGAACCTGCTAACCAGTCTCCCAGGTCAGAAAAATCCTGCTCATGTAGGACTACTCTTAAATCTTTCCAGACTCACATCTGGATGGCCCCTTGGAAGCTGAAAAGCCAAACATTATGTTTATTTATTCTGTGGTTCCTCCATGACTCTCCTCCTTGGAGTCATGCTGGGTTGAGGTCTCCCTTCCGAAATGAGGAAGAATCAAACATTAAGGCAAAATTGAGGGAAGGGGATTCAGAATAGTGGCTACTATTACCAAAAGGTGTGGGGTCTGGTTGTTCACTGCCCAAAAGTCAATAAATAGGCCAGGTTGGTGGGAAGGAAAGTTTACTTCATTTCAGATAGTGGCAATTTGGCGGGAGGGTGGATGTCTATCCCAAGGCTGACTCCCCACCCCACCCTATCCACCGTACATCCCTGCCAAGCAGGAGGTGAGAGCCTTTATAGGCTGAGGGAGGGGGCTACATGCAGAAACAGCATAGTCAGCTCTGACAGTCATCTTCATATCGGTCCTCGGTGGTCTGACTCACATCATCTTGATTGTTCTCAGTCAGTTCAGTTCAGTTCAGTTGCTCAGTCGTGTCCGATTCTTTGCGACTCCATGAATCGCAGCACACCAGGCCTCCCTGTCCATCATCAACTCCCAGGGTTCACTCAGACTCACGTCCATCGAGTCAGTGATGCCATCCAGCCATCTTATCCTCTGTCGTCTCCTTCTCCTCCTGCCCCCAATCCCTCCCAGCATCAGAGTCTTTTCCAATGAGTCAACTCTTCACATGAGGTGGCCAAAGTACTGGAGTTTCAGCTTTAGCATCATTCCTTCCAAAGAAATCCCAGGGCTGATCTCCTGTAGAATGGACTGGTTGGATCTCCTTGCAGTCCAAGGGACTCTCAAGAGTCTTCTCCAACACCACAGTTCAAAAGCATTAATTCTTCGGTGCTGAGTTTTCTTTATAGTCCAACTCTCACATCCATACATGACCACTGGAAAAACCATAGCCTTGACTAGACGGACCTTTGTTGGCAAAGTAATGTCTCTACTTTTGAATATGCTGTCTAGGTTGGTCATAACTTTCCTTCCAAGGAGCAAGTGTCTTTTAATTTCATGGCTGCAATCACCATCTGCAGTGATTTTGGAGCCCCCCAAAATAAAGTCTGATACTGTTTCCATTGTTTCCCCATCTATTTGCCATGAAGTGATGGGACCAGATGCCATGATCTTTGTTTTCTGAATGTTGAGCTTTAAGCCAACTTTTTCACTTTCCACTTTCACTTTCGTCAAGAGGCTTTTGAGTTCCTCTTCACTTTCTGCCATAAGGGAGGTGTCATCTGCATATCTGAGGTTATTGATATTTCTCCCGGCAATCTTGATTCCAGCTTGTGTTTCTTCCAGTCTAGCATTTCTCATGATGTACTCTGCATGTAAGTTAAATAAGCAGGGTGACAATATACAGCCTTGATGTACTCCTTTTCCTATTTGGAACCAGTCTGTTGTTCCATGTCCAGTTCTAACTGTTGCTTCCTGACCTGCATACAGATTTCTCAAGAGGCAGGTCAGGTGGTCTGATATTCCCATCTCTTTCAGAATTTTCCACAGTTTATTGTGATCCACACAGTCAAAGGCTTTGGCATAGTCAATAAAGCAAAAATAGATGTTTTTCTGGAACTCTCTTGCTTTTTCTGTGATCCAACAGATGTTGGCAATTTGATCTCTGGTTCCTCTGCCTTTTCTAAACCCAGCTTGAACATCAGGAAGTTCACGGTTCACGTATTGCTGAAGCCTGGTTTGGAGAATTTTGAGCATTACCTTACTAGCATGTGAGATGAGTGCAATTGTGCGGTAGTTTGAGCATTCTTTGGCATTGCCTTTCTTTGGGATTGGAATGAAAACTGACCTTTTCCAGTCCTGTGGCCACTGCTGAGTTTTCCAAATTTGTTGGCATATTGAGTGCAGCACTTTCACAGCATCATCTTTCAGGATTTGAAATAGCTCAACTGGAATTCCATCACCTCCACTAGCTTTGTTCGTAGTGATGCTTTAATTCTACATCACTACGAACTGGTTTGTTTCCATTTGTTTGAAGCCACTTCTCAGAACTGGCAGCTTATGTCATGGCTACAGTCTGATCATCATGTAGTTGACTTCTTCCACCTGGTGTGGGTTCCAGTACCTATAAGACAGCTTATAGGATATGGATCAGAATATTATCTATAGCCCTCAAGGAGGAACTAAAGATCCTTGACTACACTTAATGAGTTCATTATTATTATTATTTGGTCTCCTTTGTCCGTTTTCCTTTGTTTCTACATGTTCTCATTTCTTTGATTAAACTCATTCTTTAACTAAAGTTTTCCATAGACAAAAGGCAGGCAGGGTCATGGAGGAAAGGACCATAGAGTCCTGCTCTGTTTCACTACTTCCCACATCATCTTGTCCCCACGCCTTGCTCTCACCCCATGGCTCCTCCCTGTTCACCCCTGAAGCTGCCCTCCTCCGGGTGGGGCTGTGTCCCTCAGATGGCAGCTTCTTCTAGTGATGCTGCAGGGAGGACAGGTTGGCACACGTCTGTCTTCAGGTTGCTGTGGAAGGAGGCTGTGGCCCTACAACCGTGTCCTGGGTCCCAGAGCCCCGAGCTTTGGTCCTGGGCTCCCACCCAGGGGCTCTGTTGATATATGGGCTATACAGCAAAGCACTCAAATCCACACATTTGGCATTTTTATCTGGGGTTCCCACATCCTGTTCATGCCACCTTAAGGAAAGCAGTTAATTCTCTGAGCCTTAAGTTTTGTCATGTGTAAAATGGGGTTAGCAATACAATCCTCAATCCCATTTCTGAAACTCTTGGGGTCAGATATAATTCAAAATTCAGTTTTTTCAGCTTCAGGTATGTGACACGGTACATCTCTATACGACACGTCACCCCACTGGGGTCTGAAAAGACCTTGTAATCAAACACATCAGTGTTTCTGCAACTGAACTTTTGAA
Source organism: Bos indicus (assembly GCF_029378745.1). Taxonomy (NCBI): domain Eukaryota; kingdom Metazoa; phylum Chordata; class Mammalia; order Artiodactyla; family Bovidae; genus Bos; species Bos indicus. The sequence continues at coordinate 20,338,699 of NC_091780.1, read as the reverse complement.
CATTCACATTAAGTGAAATAAATAGAGATCACAAATTTTCTCATGTCTGTTTAGGTTAAATTTTGTTACCAAATTTTTTTTTTTAATTTGTTTTCAATTTTGAGAGACCTGAAGGGTTGGGGTTAGAGATAAGGGCCATCCTATCCTGTGTCTCAGATAATGGCCCACAGCTCAGAGAGATCCAGGATGTTCATGGTTTGAGGCCAGACCCAACCCAGCTGTGAGGTTTGGGATAAGACAAATCTCCTGACAAGGCCAAGGGTGATGGGTGGGGACGACCATTCTGGAGCGACTGTGCTGTTACCCGAGTGTCTGGGCCACTGGTTCTAACTCCATGGATCCTGAGCCTCAGCTGTCACAGGGCCCTGAGCCTTTTCCAGGTGTCTGGCTTAATCCACCTCCAGAACTGGACCTTTCTCTGGCAGGTCCTCAGTGAAGACCACTGCCATACTGGTGACCGTGACTTGCCTGACCATCACAGCACCATGTCCACTGGGGTCACACACCCAAACCTGGATGACTGGAACACAGTGTGCTGCTTCTTCCGCCTGCCACAGCTCTTCTCTACCTGCGTGGCCTTCTCCCTGGTGGCCGACATGGGCATTTGGAGAGGGAACATAGGTAACTGGTCCATGTCCATCTGGTGCTTCTGTTTTGCTGTGACACTCATAATAGTCACAGTCAAGTTTTTTGATTTTGAATCACACTTTCCTCTCTTCTGGTACAACCTTTCCATCACCTACGCCTGCTACGCTGCCATCCTCTGCCTCTTGGCCTCCGTCATCTACTCCATCACCCACGTCCAGTTCCTGCCTGATGGACCTCTCCGGGACCGGGCCACTGCAGCCACTACATTATCCTGTATCGCTTCTGCATTTTATGCCATAGATGCCTTTGTGTGGAACTACTATTGGCCCGAAGATATCCCCTGCTATGTGTACACATTACCAGCCCTGCTGAAGGTGCTGGAGACCTTTGTGGCTGGTGTCATCTTTGTCTTCCTCAGCAACACCTCCCTGTACCTGCACCAGCCGGCCCTGGAGTGGTGCGTGGCTGTCTACTCCATCTGCTTCATCCCAACAGCACTAGCTATGCTGCTAAAACTGGGTGACTGGGAGAACATACTGCCCGTCCCCTTCCCCATTTTCCAGTTGGGGCTAACCTTGCTCTCCGTCCTCCTCTACATCAGCGCTCTGGTCCTCTGGTTGCTCTACCAATTCTATGAGGAATTCGGCGGGCAGCCCCAGTGGTCCAGTGATATCAGCTGTATCGATGACCTCATATGCACCTGGATCCAGCGATTGGCTGTGGCTGTCCTGACAGCCATTAACCTATTGATTTATGTGGCTGACTTGGTGTACTGGGCCCGCCAGGTTTCTATAGGGACTGAGGACCAGCCCAGGGACTTCTGATCCCCTCTGGTCACAGGAGGTCTCCTCACTGAGCTCTGTTATCTTCTGATGTCCTCAATGGATGTGAACTTGGGCAAACTCTAGGACATGGCGAGGGACAGGGAAGCCTGGCTTGCTGCGGTCCATGGGGTTACAGAGAGTCAGACACGACTCAGAAAGTGAACAACAGCAATGTCCTCTGATGTCCTCTTCCTGGCTCCCTCTCTCCCTCTTCACATCTTTCCCCACTCATCTCTCTCTTTTCTGTTTCCTTCCCTCCTTCTGCTCTGTCTCCTTCCTATTTTGTTGGGTTGCCCGCATTCTGTTTTGCCTCCTTTTTGCTCTCATATTTTCTACATTTTCTGGGGGTTTTTCCCCCTTTTCTGGTCGTCCTTGGTTTTCTCGTCTTCTGTGTCCTGACTCCCTCTCCCCATTCTCCTTTTGATCCATCAGGATCGTAGACTCCTTTCTTCTCTGCCCACCACCCTTTTCCACCTCCTAAGGTGCTGACTCCATAGTACACAGCCCTCTGTACAGCTGTTCACACCCTGAGCCTCCGGAGGGGCCTCATTGCCAAAGCAAGTCTGTCCACCTGGGGGTGCCTTAGTTGGTGTGTATGTGGGGAGAGTTAGGGGGTGGGTTGGAAGGGGTTGGTGGCTGGAGGTATATAGCTAGAATTTGGCCTCCTTTCTCCCAGTGGAGAGGAATGTACAGTGTACCTCCCCTTTAAGTCACGCAAAAATCTCTGGAGGTCAGTAATTCCCAGTGAGCAGGACTCTGGATCCCTGGGTCCCATGTTGTATTCAGCCCCACCTGAAATTGGTTCCGGAATTTTTCCAGGCTTACTAAATATCCGCTGTGTAGAGGTCATCTTAACAGAAGTTGGGATACATTTTATCCCAACTACTTTCTGGGAAAATAAAAAAGGAGCTGGTAAAAAATCACAAGGTCTTGAAGACATCTGTCTACAGTATTTGTGGGGGGCTGCGATGTGGCCTCCTACCTCAGTGATCAAAGCAGCAGGTCCTGCCTCTGCAGGGAGCCATATCCTGGAGCTGACAGACTAGTAAGACACGTGGTCCAGTGGACTCGGCTACTCTTACCAGAACTAGATGAGCAATAGCACTTGAGTGGTCTATCAGTGAAATCTTTACCTGGCCTGGGAAAGAGCATTCCTACTAACCTGGGACAAATTGGTTAAAGATGTATCTGAAAACCTGGTTGAAATTAAGGTGGAAATAGATGGGCTGTGTAATAAAGAATACTGTCTACCATCCAGTTCTACAAGAATCTAGTCATCAGCTACTGCAGTCACTGATCTACAATCCACCTTGAAAGGAATTGAGGGCGAAGATCAGGATAAGGCACTTTGTGCTCTGGGAAAACTGGAAGAACTGGCCCTCAAAGAGGTATTTTCAGGAGAAACTTTTATGGATCTAGTTTCTTGCACCCTCTCATGCTCTTGCAGAAAAGTGCTAAAACTGTTAAATAAGATGCCTGTACCTCAGGAAGACTGTTTATTATTCTGAGGTTGGCTTGAATAAAATTTCCCATTTCTTTCTTAGACTGTTGATTAATTTTTAATTGACAAAATCAAGTACGCATTGATGCCTACAAGTCTGGGTAAAGAATTTCATATTCTTCTATTTTCCTAAGTCAAACTGAACACAACACTGGGAGCTCATTTCTAAAAGGATGGAGATGCCTCTGTGCTTTAGTAAAAGAATCGCCCAGGGTGGGCTCACCTGAGGGGCTCACTGTCCAAGCCTGTGGTTCATGATGGCGGCTACTCCATCCCTCCCGTTGCGGGGTTAAGTGTCATTTGTCACAATTCCAAGACTGGTCCTATCCCCTCACTGTGGAGCTCAAAAGAGAGTGTAAAGGTCCTCTGCTTAGTCCAACCCTCTCGTCATAGAGGAGGAGCAGCTGGACCCCAGGGAGGGGCAGGATGTGTCCAGAGTCACCCTGCGTGTGGCAGAGTCAGGGTCAGGACCAGGTGTCCTGTCCCCAGGCCGGCTGTCTGTCCATGGCTCCATGCTGCTTGTGACAAGTGTGGCGGAAGCATCCTCCAGGCTGGGATTCTGCCCCGTCCACCCTCATTCTGCACAAACCTGCCCCGTCCCCCCGAGGAGGGCACTCACTGCTACTGAGTCAGTTTCCTCATCTGCTAGATGGGGGAGGGGTGCCAGAGACCCCTGGTCCCTCCCAGCCCCGCTCTTCCCGGGGCCTCTGGACTTGCCAGTCCTGGAGACTCAGACGTGGAGATGGAAGCCGGCTCCCTCTCCTCTGTCCACCCTCTCTGCTTGTTTCCTCTTGGCTGCTGGGTCCTGTTTATTGGTCACATCCTCCCTGATTACACAGACCCTCCTTCCCCATGACCTCTGCTTGGTGGGGAACACGTTTCTCTTTCATAACATGAGTTTCCTCAATCACTTCCCAGTGTTCCAACTCTCCAGTGATTCTTGTCAAAACACAAACTGCTTCCAGGTGCCCCCACAGTCTGAGGTGTCCCAGACTTCCTTGTTCCTGCACATTCTTGTCCTCCCGCTTCTTCAGAGTCCAGCTCAGCAGTCTGAATGCTCTCACTCTGTTTGAGAAGCTCATGTTACCTTTAGGGAACACAAAGTTCGTTCTGTTGAGAGTACAGAGAGACTGACCATAGCAGGGGAAGTGGGAAACAGAAGCCCAGAATGAGAGAGAGGCAGACCTGGGGTCCACGGCTGGGTCCACAGTCACATGTGCTCCTGACTCCAGTCCAGTGGCCCTACAGCCCTGGTCTGGTCTCCCTGGGGATGAATAGTGATCATGTGGAGAGCAGAGCCCAAGAGATCAGTTTTCCAGTTCCCATTCTACAGCTCATCTGCCATGAGCACGGACGAGTCTTGTCACTGATCTGAGCCTCAGTTTCCCATTTATAAAATAAGCAAATTATACTAAAGGGATTGTTATTAAGCTATTTTCCCTGAGGCTCTAAGTTTCTGGTGAGTTGATGGGGTTGTAAGTAGGTTGATGGCATCATCCACCACTTTTCTCTAACCAGAGCTGTATGAAATGAATTCGCTCACTCAAGATCTCATTTGGTAATAAGGGTGGATAGGTTTAAAATAACCCAAGTACTCATCTTTAGGACAAATATTAATAAACCATGGTGTAGCCACAAGATGGAATACTATACAGCTTAGAAAAATGAGGAGTCTCTCAAAATAATAATAAGAAAATATCCCCAGGATTTATAAGGAAAAAACAGTAAGATACAGAATTATGAATAGTATTATACATTTTAAATAATCAAAGGAGAGAAAATAAAAATAAATACGTCTGTATTTGCTTGATTCATATCAAAAAGCACATGAATGACTCCTAGGAGTCCAGTGGAGAAGTTACCTGGTCCTGGTGGGGGAGGGGAGCTGAGGGTTGAGTAAGGAGGGATTATATGGCTCAATATATGGCTTTTTAGAACAACTTGATTTTGAAATATGGAAGTAAATTAACTTTTTAAGAAAACAAAATTCAAGCTTGAAAAATATCCCAAGAGGAGAAGAAGGGTCAGGGGAGGGATGGTTGCCAGATGGTCTCCATGTTCCCTGCAGACTTGATGGACAGGCTGGGGGAGGAGCTGAGAGATGCCCACACAGGCTTGTCTCCAAAGGCAGAAGGAAGGGAGGTGTTTTGGGTCCAGGGGTCTGGGGAGGGGAAGCAGTGGCCTCCAAGCCCACCTGCTGGGTGACCATGGCCTCCCCCAGCCCTTTAGCACACACAGTTGATGGAGAAGCCCCCTCGGTGCCCAAGTCTCAGGCCCTTCCCTTGCTCCCTGCCTGGCCTGGGCTCCCTGTATCCTGGGGCAGCGGCCAGAGGCTCTCTTCTCAGCCAGCCAGAGCTGGCTGACAGGCAGGGTGACTCCAGCTGACGTCCCCTAGACTGTGGCCTGAGCTGCATCCAGAACAGAGCTGAGGGCACAGATGTTCCCATTCTCTGGCTTTTCTTGGAAAATCATGGAGATGACTTCTTCAATCCAGCTTTGAGTGGAGAGAAGAGAGACCCTTCTCTCCTGTGGCCTCAGGCACCTGGCTGTCCACCCTGGTTGGGGATGGCAGTGCTGGCTGCCAATCCATGTGGCCCTTGTCTGTGAGGCTGGCTGTGAATGTCCTTGTAGAGAGGCTGGTGGCTGGAAAGAGAGTGATGCTCTCCATCAGCCCCCACCTAAAGTCTCCACACTGTTTTTTTCTGGCTGGTTTTCCAACAGGGACTGACCTGACTGAAATAGGGGTGCTGTTGCAGGATCTTTGGGTGGGGCACTGCAGCCAGACCAGGACACACAGTGTCCAGGACATGACTCCTGGACCCAAAGGAAGGATTCCAACCTCGTTCCCACAGATCCACAACTCTTGCAAGTCCACTACCCTTGTTTCCTAGTTTTATAAACGAGAGGAGGGATGAGGTGCTGAAGGTCAGCAGGGGCCACCCATCCCTCTTCCTGCACCCTTGTCTGGAAGCTCCCCAATGCTGAGGCACCAATATCAAATTGAGATGAATGGACCTCAGAGGGGGGGTGTCACCCCCAGGAAATAATGTCACCCTCCAGGGAACAAATGCAACTGGAAAAGTGAGGCGGAGGCAGGGTATTAATTAAGTCCCAGGGACATCTTCTTGGACCCACAGGATTCAGGATGTTAAGGAAATTGACACTTGTCTCCATCCCAGCTCAAGCCTTTGTTGCCATCTCAGTGCTGGGTGGTGTCCACTGACACTCAGCTCAGAGAGAAAAAAGAAAGAGATAAGAGGAGGACCCGAGGGAGTAGAGAGGATATGGACCCATGTTACTGCTAAAGATACACGTTCCCAAAGCAAGAGAGTTTTTGTCCTGAAGAGATGAAGGCCTCTAGTCCTTGGGGAGGGGGCTGAACTCCACCAGGCGTGCAGCCCTCACTGCTCTTGAATTCTCCTGGAGATGCGGTAGAGCTCCATGGCTGCCCTGGCGTCTTCCACTGAGTTATGTCACAGCACGCTCTCCTGCAGACACAGGACAGAGAGGGGACTGGGGGCTGAATCCAGGTGCCATGGGACCCGGGCCTTCCCTGCTAACATCCTGATGTCCGGGGCAGAGGTGGGTCAGGGATGAGTCCCCAAGGCTTGTGACACCCTGGACTTGGCAGGTGTCTGGAGCAGCCCTGGCTTCACCCATGAGCCCAGGGCCCAGTCAGGGCCAGGCAAGAAATCCAGATCCTGAGGCCAGGTGTGCTGTCCAGGGGCTTCCCACACTCTGGATGGGGGCAGGACACTGCGAGAATACTGGAGTAGGTTGCCATGCCCTCCTCCAGGGGATCTCCTGACCCAGGAATCGAACCTGTGTCTCTTATACCTCCTGCATTGGCAGGCATGTTCTTTACCACTAGCACCACCTGGGAAGCACCCCTAGCTTATACCCTTCCTCTTTTCTTTATATAAACTATGAGGAAAACCTGGGGATTTAGGAATGGATTCTTTGGGACATGACTTCACATTCTCCCCAGGATTAGCAGCTTCCTCGATAAAGCTATTTTTCTTTTAACTGACACTTTTCCCTCACCGTTGGACTTCTGAAAAGAGGCAGCCAAACCTGAGGGAGGTCCCTAAGTAAGGATCCAGGAAGAGCACATCATGACTTGTAAAGAAGAGGGAACTGGGAGCCCCTGAGCTGATCCTCGGTCCTTGAAAAAACCATGTGGGCCAAGAACACCAAGTCGACCACGTAAATCAGCAGGTTGATGGCTGTCAGGATGGCCACAGCCAGCTGCTGGTCCCAGGTACAAAGAGAGTAGATGAGCCCATCATTGCAGCTCGACCGCTTGGGCTGGCCACCAAACTGCTCGTCAAACTGGTAGAGAGGCCAGAGGACCAGAGCGCTGGTGTAGAGGAGGACGGAGAGCAGGGTCAGCCCCAAAAGAAAAGTGGGAAAGGCAATGGGCAGCCTGTTGTCGCAGTCACACCAGTTCAGCAGAAGGGCCGAGGCTGCCAGGAGGAAGCAGATGGAGTACACGGCCACGCACCACACCAGGGCCGGCTGGTGCATGAACAGGTGGCTGTCAATGATAAAGGCAAAGATGACACCAGCCACAAAAGTCTCCAGCCCCTTGAGCAGTCCTGGCACAGTGACCATGTAGCCGGTGATCACGCCGAGCCAGACCCAGGTACGAGCCCAGGCCACTTCGCTGGCATAAGCCACAGAAGCAATGCAGGAGAATGCAGTGGCAGCGATGGCATGATCCTGGGAGCGGCCATGGGGGAAGAACCAGATGTAAGTGATGGGGTAAACGATGGAGGCCGAGATGCAGAGGAGGGCAGCGTAACAGGCATAGGTGATGAGAAAGTTGTACCAGGAGAAGGGGAAGCGGGACTGGAGCCCACAGAACTCGATTATGAGGATGATGAGGGTCACGAGAAAACAGAAGCACCAGATGAATACAGACCAGTTACTCACGGCCCCCATCCAAGTGCCCACGCTGGCCACAAGGGAGAAGGCCAGGCAGGTGGAGAGCAGCTGCAACAGGCGGAGGAAGTAGCCCAGGAGGATTGCAGAAAGCAGGCCTGAGGATGAGCACATGGTGATCATGAAGTCAGATCAGTCTCTGTCACCAATATGGCGGTGGTCTTCCCTGAGGACCCATCAGAGAAAGATCCAGCTCTGGAGGGGGATTAAGTCAGATGCCTGGAAAAGACTCAGAGTCCTGTGACTGCTGAAGCTCAGGATCTGTGGAGTTAGAACCAGTGGCTCAGACACCTGGTAACAGCACAATCGCTTCAGAATGATTCTCCCCACCCATCACCCTTGGCCTTGTCAGGAGACTTATCTTATCCCAAACCTCACAGCTGGGTTAGGTCTGGCATTAAACCATGAATATATTTTTTTTAATGATTACTTTGTGGTACATGACGTTATCTGCAGAAACACGGGGTAGGATGGTCCTTATCTACATTACTCAATTTTCATGTCTCCGAAAATTTAAAAAGAATTAAAAAAAAATTCATTTGGCCTTTAATGTCATGGATTTTGCTCCAAATTGAAATCTTGAATAAATATAATATTAAATTAAAATAATTCATTTGCTAATAAAGTTTTACCTCAACAGACATGAGACAGTTTCTGATCTTTATTTCACTTAGTGTGAATGTTTAAACGTTTGGTTGAAGAAACACTACTGGGTTTGACTGTAAGGTGCTTTAAGACCCCAGGGGGTGTTACATCATACAGGGTAGATTCACCATGTTTCATGACTGAAGCTGAAAAAGTCTGAATTCTGGAGGATATATGACCCCAAATGTTTCAGGAATGAGGTCCTGGATTGTACAGTTAACTCCATTTTGCAGAGGAGGAAACAAAAAACATTCACGGACTTAAGTACCATCCCTAATTTCGTACCATGGCTGCTGCTGCTGCTAAGTTGCTTTAGTCGTGTCTGACTCTGTGTGACCCCATAGACAAAAGCAGCCCACCAGGCTCCTCTGTCCCTGGGATTCTCCAGGCAAGAATACTGGAGTGGGTTGCCATTTCCTTCTCTCGTACCATGGCTAGGAAGTGGAAATTCAGATAGAAGTACCAAAGCTGTGGGTTTGAGCACTTTGTTCTGTACCGCACAAGTTGGTAGGGCCCATGGATAGGAGCCCAGGACCAAACTCGAGCTCTGGGACCCAGGACACAGCTGCAGGTCTTCCTTCCACAGCAACCTGAAGACACGCGTGTCCCGGCCTGTCCTCCCTGCAGCATAACTAGCAGGAGCTGCCATCTGAGGGGACACAGCCCTACCCAGAGGAGCGGGATCAGAGATTAACAGGGAGGAACCATGGGATGAGAGTAAGGCCATGGGGACAAGATGACATGGGAAGAAGAAACTATTCTGAATCCCCTCCCCTAATTTTGCCTTAACATGTGGTTCTTCTCCACTGGAACAGGGGACACCCACCCAGCATGACTCCAAGGTGGAGCATCATGGGGGAATCACGGAATAAATTAACATAATGTTTGACTCTTAAGCTCCAAAGATGCCATCCAGATGGGAGTCTGGCAGTAGTCCTACCTGTGAGGATTCTCCTGGCCTGGGAGACTGGTTAGCAGCTTCCAAGCTGGGAAGAAAGGATTGGAAATGAACAGGGTTGCTCTGTCTGATGCTGATGTGGAGGTTTTCAGAGCATCTCAGGGAGGAGGTGATGATGGATGGATGATCAGACCCCTTTTAAGGGCAGGAGCTGAAAGAGGAGACCCCTGCAGGACCCCTGGGAGGGGCCAGCCCTGAGGATGCTCCCGGGACTGGGGCAGGGGTGGGGGGCAGAGTGGAGATGACTGGGGGGACCCCAGGGTCCCAGTGGCCCTGGGGCAGCCCAGTGGGTGTCTTCTGACCCAGAAGAGATGCATGCATGGAGCCAATCTTCCCCATGGAGGAGGGGCCTGGACTGGAACTGAGACAGGAGAACAGGGGCCTGAAGGGGTTTCAAGGCTGTGACAGGGACACGTGGCCAGAGTGGCAGGGACCCTGGAGACCACGGAATTGCCCAGGTCACCTGCCCAAGGCAGTCCCGCCAGCCAGGGCTGCAGTTCTGTTCACACAGGGGCTCCTCCAGGGTCCAGTGTTGGGGGAGTGAGGCCCCTCCCAGCCCACCCCCTCCTCAGGGACACCTGCCCTGTTTCCAAGGGACTATTTGCTGAGAGGCCCCCAGGGCTGAAGGGCCAGCACCCTGAGCCCCAGCCAGCTTCCTGCCATCAGGGGCCTTATCATCTTTGCTGATAATAAACCCTGGGACAAGCTGAGGCTGGAAAGAGAAAACCCTGAGAACCTCCCTGGACTCACAAAGTTCCTTGAGCCCCAATTGCCAGTGGAGCCCTGGAGCCTGCGGGCCTCCCAGTGGGCACTGCCGGGGTGGGGAAGGGGCACTAGCATGAGGGAAGCTGGGGGTGTCGTGCTGCCTGTTCCCCAGTTGCTCTCCCACCAACATCCCCAAAGTCACCCTTGATTCCACCTAAGGTTAAATGACAACTTTGGATCCATTTGATGGCACAAGGGAAGACTTGGGGAAGGAGAGGCATGGGGATTTGTGCTGTGCGACCCTGGGTGAGGTATGTGCCCTCTCTGGGCCTCAGTTCCCCCACCTGGAAGTCAGCAGGTTTGCCTGAGTCTCCCAGTAGCCCCTCCTCCACTCTAATCCATGAGCTTATTCATGGATTAGTCAGAGCACATGGTACCCCCGTCAGAGCACAGCCTGGATGTGGCTGATTCCTGCCTGCCCAGCAGCCAGGCACGTGGACTGGAAGACAGTGAGCTGGGAAGGTCATGGCCAGGACAAAAGAAGGAAGGAGGAGGTGCCAGAAGGGCAAAGAAGTGGAGGAGAAATGGACACTCATAGTTACAGAAGGCTCTGGACCTCTGGCAGACATTTCAGAGTTGGATGATCCTGGGCTACTTATTCATCAGAGCCTCAGTTTCTCCATCTGTATAATGGGCTTAATCCCTACTTTGTATCAATTAAGTGAATAAAAGCATGTGAAGGGCTTATCAGAAGGCCTGTCACATGACACCCTCCATCCACTCCAGTTACCTGGCCAGGCACCATGGTAACCATTTGCATGAGTTGTTTTATGACAGGAGGTCCTGGTAAGGAACACAAAACTAATAAGCCACCACCAACCAGGACAGTTTAAGAAAGGTTCAAAATTGACACCATGTGTCTAACCACCTCGCAGAATCCTCCTTGCTGGCATCCATCTTGGCTGAACAAGGCATGCACCACCAGGAAAGACTCTGAGTCAGAAGGATTGGCTAAAGACAATCCAGAAACTAATTCATCACCATAAAACCCAAGACTGCAAGCCACGTGGCAAAGCAGTTCCCCTGGGTTCTCTTACTCTTTACTGCTCTCCACCTGGGCGCCCCTTCCCAGTAAAATCTCTTGCTTATGTGTCTCCTCAGATAATTCATTTCTGAGTGTTAGGCAAGAGCCCACTTTTGGGCCCTAGAAGGAGTCCTCCTTCCTGCAACATAAGAAGTCAAGAAAACATTATAAATGATCATATGATCACACGAATCAGGTCCAGCATCTTGGGCAAGCTATCAGTCTCTGATGTTGTCTTCTTCTTGTCCTGGTGTGGTGTAGATTCCCCTCTGTTTGAGTGTCATTTTAAGGTGAGATCAAGTCAGCTGTCCTCTCTATAGACCAGTCCAGTATAGGGGCCTTTGGAAATGGGAATTAATCCAAGAGTCAATTTCCCTTCAATTTCAGTATGCATGAGCTAGTTAAGAATACCTGACAAAAAGATCCTTTCATCCAAGTTGGAGACAGTCGCTTAAATTGTGTCTTTTCCCAGTCCTGGTTGCAGGTCATGAGGCATCTGATCTTCATCCAAAGGTAGACTACTGAGATAAGCTTCAGAAACAAACTTAGGGTGTTCTTTAAGAATTCAATTAGATGTTACATTAATATCCCACAACAGCAAAGAACTATCCAGAAAGTGAGTCTGACTAGATACAGACCTCCATTAACAGACTGGGATTTGATATTTATTGAAACATCTTTTTCTCCCTAAAATTACCCTCATTTTTATCAAATATAACCAAATTAAGGTTAATTTGTTTTCAAACAGGTTTGCTGTCAATAAATTTGGCCTGATGGTTTGTATAACCATAATCGATCATAGACTTTTTGCTTTGCTGAAACTTTAATCTCAGACGGAACTTTTAAAATAAAACAGGGCTGGGAAAGTCACACCAAAGGCTTATCACACATTTCGCCTAACAAATCTAAGTGAATTCTTCCCTTTTCAAGGTCTCAAAAATTCCTTGAGATTTCTGTACCTGTTAATGAGATAACCTTCCTAACTCATCTGATAAAGTAACTGGAAACCTATGAGTTTTCAGTCTCTGGAGGAGTCAGAGAGAAAATATAATTGTTTTAATTTGTTTATAAAGTATTAGTTCAGTTCAGTCGCTCAGTCGTGTCAGACTCTTTCCAACTGCATAAACCGCAGCACTCCAGGCCTCTCTGTCCATCACTAACTCCCGGAGCCCACCCAAACCCATGTCCATTGTGTCGGTGATGCCATCCAACCATATCATCCTCTGTTGTCCCCCTCTCCTCAGGCCCTTAATCTTTCCCAGCATCAGGGTCTTTTCAAATGAGTCAGCTCTCCGCATCAGGTGGCCAAAGTACTGGAGTTTCAGCTTCAACATCAGTCCCTCCAATGAACACCCAGGACTGATCTTCTTTAGGATGGACTGGCTGGATCTCCTTGCAGTCCAAGGGACTCTCAAGAGTCTTCTCCAACACCACAGTTCAAAAGCATCAATTCTTCAGCGCTCAGCTTTCTTTATAATCCAACTCTCACATCCATACATGACCACTGGAAAAACCATAGCCTTGACTAGATGAACCTTTGTTGGCAAAGTAACGTCTCTACTTTTGAATATGCTGTCTAGGTTGGTCATAACTTTCCTTCCAAGGAGCAAGTGTCTTTTAATTTCATGGCTGCAATCATATCCACAGTGATTTTGGAGCCTAGAAAAATAAAGTCAGCCACTGTTTGCCCATCTATTTCCCATGAAGTGATGGGACCGGATGCCATGATCTTCGTTTTCTGAATGTTGAGCTTTAAGCCAACTTTTTCACTCTCCTCTTTCACTTTCATCAAGAGGCCTTTTAGTTCCTCTTCACTTTCTGCCATAAGGGTGGTGTCATCTGCATATCTGAAGTTATTGATATTTCTCCCGGCAATCTTGATTCCAGCTTGTGCTTCCTCCAGCCCAGCGTTTCTCATGATGTACTCTGCAGAGAAGTTAAATAAGCAGGGTGACAATATACAGCCTTGACGTACTCCTTTTCCTATTTGGAACCAGTCTGTTGTTCCATGTCCAGTTCTAACTGTTGCTTCCTGATCTGCATACAGGTTTCTCAATAGGCGGGTCAGGTGGTCTGGTATTCCCATCTCTTTCAGAATTTTCCACAGTTTGTTGTGATCCACACAGTCAAAGGCTTTGGCATAGTCAATAAAGCAGAAATAGATGTTTTTCTGGAACTCTCTGGCTTTTTCCATGATCCAGCGGATGTTGGCAATTTGATCTCTGGTTCCTCTGCCTTTTCTAAAACCAGGTTGAACATCTGGAAGTTCACGGTTCACATATTGCTGAAGCCTGGCTTGGAGAATTTTGAGCATTACTTTACTAGCATGTGAGATGAGTGCAATTGTGCAGTAGTTTGAACATTCTTTAGCATTACCTTTCTTTGGGATTGGAATGAAAATTGGCCCTTTCCAGTCCTGTGGCTGAGTTTTCCAAATTTGCTGGCATATTTAGTGCAGCACTTTCACAGCATTATCTTTTAGGATTTGAAATAGCTCAACTGGAATTCCATCACCTCCACTAGCTTTGTTCGTAGTGATGCTTCTTAAGGCCCATCTGACTTCACATTCCAGGATGTCCAGCTCTAGGTGAGTGTGAGTGATCACACCTTCGTGATTATCTGGGTCATGAAGATCTTTTTTGTACAGTTCTTCTGTGTATTCTTGCCACCTCTTCTTAATATCTTCTGCTTCTGTTAGGTCCATACCATTTCTGTCCTTTATCGAGCCCATCTTTGCATGAAATTTTCCCTTGGTATCTCTAATTTTCTTGAAGAGATCTCTAGTCATTCCCATTCTGTTGTTTTCCTCTATTTCTTTGCATTGATCACTGAGGAAGGCTTTCTTATCTCTCCTGCTATTCTTTGGAATTCTGCATTCAGATGAATATATTTTTTCTTTTCTCCTTTGCCTTCTGCTTCTCTTCTTTTCTCAGCTATTTGTAAAGCCTCCTCAACCATTTTGCCTTTTTGCATTTCTTTTTCTTGGGGATAATTTTGATCACAGCCTTCTGTACAATGTTACAAACCTCCGTCCTAGTTCTTCAGGCACTCTGTCTATCAGATCGAATCCCTTGAATCTATTTTTCACTTTCACTGTATAGTCATAAGAGATTTGATTTAGGTCATACCTGAATGGTCTAATGGTTCTACCTACTTTCCTCAATTTAAGTCTGAATTTGGCAATAAGGAGTTCATGATCTGAGCCACAGTCCACTCCTGGTCTTGTTTTTGCTGACAGTATAGAGCTTCTCCAACTTTGACTGCAAATAAAATAATCAACCTGATTTTGATATTGACTGTCTGGTGATGTCCATGTGTAGAGTCTTCTCTTGTGTTGTTAGAAGAGAGTGTTTTTGCTGTGACTGGTGCATTCTCTTGGTAAAAGTCTGTTAACCTTTGCCCTGCTTCATTTTGTACTCCAAGGCCAAATTTGCCTGTTACTCCAGGTATCTTTTGGCTTCCTTTTACATGCCAGTTCCCTGTGATTAAAAGGACATCTTTTTTGGGTGTTAGTTCTAGAAGGTCTTGTAGGTTTTCATGGAACCCCTTAGCTTCTTTGGCATTAGTGGTTGGGACATAGACTTGGATTACTGTGATATTTTATGGTTTGCCTTGGAAATGAACAGAGATCATTCTGTCATTTTTGAGATTGCATCCAAGTACTGCATTTTGGACTCTTTTGTTGACTATGAGGGCTACTCCATTTCTTCTAAGGGATTCTTTCCCACAGTAGTAGATGTCATGGTCATCTGAATTAAATTCACCTGTTCCAGTCCAACAGATTGGTTCCAAATAGGAAAAGGAGTTTGTCAAGGCTGTATATTGTCACCCTGCTTATTTAACTTATATGCAGAGTACATCATGAGAAACGCTCGGCTGGAAGAAGCACAAGCTGGAATCAAGATTGCCGGGAGAAATATCAATAACCTCAGATATGCAGATGACACCACCCTTATGGCAGAAAGTGAAGAGGAACTCAAAAGCCTCTTGATGAAAGTGAAAGAGGAGAGTGAAAAAGTTGGCTTAAAGCTCAACATTCAGAAAAGGAAGATCATGGCATCCGGTCCCATCACTTCATGGGAAATAGATGGGGAAACAATGGAAACAGGGGCTGATTTTATTTTGGGGGGCTCCAAATTCACTGTAGATTGTGACTGCAGCCATGAAATTAAAAGACACTTACTCCTTGGAAGAAAAGTTATGACCAACCTAGATAGCATATTCTAAAGCAGAGACATTACTTTGCCAACAAAAGTCCATCTAGTCAAGGCTATGGTTTTTCCTGTGGTCATGTATGGATGTGAGAGTTGGACTGTGAAGAAGGCTGAATGCTGAAGAATTGATACTTTTGAACTGTGGTGTTGGAGAAGACTCTTGAGAGTGCCTTGGACTGCAAGGAGATCCAACTAGTCCATTCTAAAGGAGATCGGCCCTGGGATTTCTTTGGAAGGAATGATGCTAAAGCTGAAACTCCAGTACTTTGGCCACCTCATGCAAAGAGTTGACTCATTGGAAAAGACTCTGATGCTGGGAAGGATTGGGGGCAGGAGGAGAAGGGGACGACAGAGGATGAGATGACTGGATGGCATCACTGACTCGATGGACATGAGTCTGAGTGAACTCAGGGAGTTGGTGATGGACAGGGAGGCCTGGAGTGCTGCGATTCATCGGGTCTCAAAGAATTGGACATGACTGATCAACTGAACTGAACTGAACTGATTCCAGTCCATTGTAGTTCAATGATTCCTAAAATGTTCATGTTCATTCTTGCCATCTCCTCTTTGACCACTTCTAATTTACCTTGATTCATGGACCTAACATTCCAGGTTCCTATGCAATATTGTTCTTTACAGAATTGGACTTTACTTCCATCACCAGTCACATCTACAACTGGGTGCTGCTTTAGCTTTGGCTCCATCTCTTCATTCTTTCTGGAGCTATTTCTCCACTCTTCTCTAGTAGCATATTGGGCACCTACCAAGCTGAGGAATTCATCTTTCAATGTCATATCTTTTTGCCTTTTCATACTGTTCATAGGGTTCTCAAGGCAAGAATACTGAAGTGGATTGTCATTCCCTTCTCCAGTGAACCACTTTTGGTCAGAACTCTCCACCAGGACCTGTCCATCTTGGGTGGTCCTACAGGGCACGGCTCATAGTTTCATTGAGTTAGACAAGGCTGTGATCTATGTGATTAGTTTGGTTAGTTTTCTGTGATTGTGGTTTTCATTCTGTCTGCCCTCAGATGGATAACAATAAGAGGATTGTGAAAGCTTCCTAATGGGAGGAACTGTCTATTGGGGAATCTGGGTCTAGCTCTGTTGGTCAGGGCCCTGCTCAGTAAATCTTTAATCCAATTTTCTGCTGACGGGTGGGGCTGTGTTCCATCCCTGTAGTTTGGCCTGAGGGCAAACTATGGTCAATCTAGAATCAAGATTTCTGGGAGAAATATCAATAATCTCAGATATGCAGATGATACCATGCTTATGCATGCAGAAAGTGAAGAAGAACTAAAGAGCCTCTTGATGAAAGTGAAAGAGGAGAGTGAAAAAGTTGGCTTAAAGCTCAACATTCAGAAAACAAAGATCATAGCATCTAGTCCCATCGGTTCATGGCAAATAGATGGAGAAACAGTGGAAATAGTGGCAGACTTTATTTTTTGGGGCTCCAAAATCACTGAAGATGGTGACTGCAGCCATGAAACAAAAAGACACTTACTCCTTGGAGGAAAAGTTATGATCAAACTAGACAGCATATTAAAAAGAAGAGACATTACTTTGCCAACAAAAGTCAGTCTAGTCAAGGCTATGGTTTTTCCAGTAGTCACATATGGATATGAGAGTTGGACTATGAAGAAAGCTGAGCACTAAAGAATTAATGCTTTTGAACTGTGGTGTTGGAGAAGACTCTTGAGAGTCCCTTGGACTGCAAGGAGATCCAACCAGTCCATCCTGAAGGAAATCAGTCCTGAATATTCATTGGAAGGACTGATGTAGAAGCTGAAACTCCAATACTTTGGCCACCTGATGTGAAGAGCTGACTCATTTGAAAAGACCTTGATGCTGGGAAAGATTGAAGGTGGGAGGAGAAGGGGATGACAGAGGATGAGATGTTTGGATGTCATCACAAACTCAATGGACATGAGTTTGAGTAAACTCTGGCAGTTGGTGATGGAAGGGAGGCCTGGAGTGCTGCAATCCATGGGGTCGCAAAGAGTTGGACACAACTGAGAGACTAAAATGAACTGAATGGTGGTAATGGCGACCTCCTGCAAAAAGACTTATGCCAGCACACCCCACGGCTCACAGGACTGCGGTATTCAGTGCTTCTGACCCCACAGCAAGCCATTGTTGACCCACAACTCCACAGGAGACTCCTGGACACTCATAGGCAAGTCTGGCTCAGTCTCTTGTGGGGTCAGTGCTTCTTCCTCCTGGGTCCTGGTGCATACAAGGTTTTGTTTGTGCCCTTCAAGAGTCTGTTTCTCTAGTCCTGTGGAAGTTCTGTAATCAAATCCCATTGGCCTCCAAAGTCAAGTTCCCTGGGGGTTCACCATCCCTTGGCCGGATCCCCCAGGTTGGGGAATCTGTTGTGAGCCCCAGAACCTTTGTAACAGTGCAAGAACTTCTTTGATATATTTGTTCTCCAGTTTTTGGGTCGTCTGCTCAGTGGCTCTATGGTGGAGCTAATTATGGCCTCCTCCAAGAGGATTTATGCCACACATAGTGCTTCCCAGGTCTGATGAAGGCAGAGCCCCTGTCCCCATGTGGCCATTGCTGATCCATGCCTCCACAGGAGACATTCAAACACCAAAGGCAGGTCTGGCTCAGACTCTTGTGGGGTCTCTGGGTCCTGGTGTATTCAAGGTTTTGTTTTCGCTCTCCGAGTGTCTCTGGCAGGTATGGGGTTTGATTCTAAAGGCAATCTCCCCCCTCTTACCATCTTGTTCAGGCTTCTTCTTTGCCCTCGGATGTGGGGTATCTTTTTTTTGTGGGATCCAACATTCTCCTATAGATGGTTGTTCAGCAGCAAGTTGCAATTTTGGAGTTCTTGCAGGAGAAGATGAGCGTACATCCTTCTACTCTGCCATCCTACAATATAAAATTCATTAGCTTATAAATAAAAGAACAAATAAAATTTTTGAAGACTTCTTCCCATTTTTCCTCAGTCTCAAGAGTTAAAGATGATCTAAATGTTTACTGAGTGTTTACTGAGGGCCCAGGTCTCAAGGCACAGGGAAAGAAAATCAAGTTCTAGCAAAATGGTGCCAGGTCTACACAAAATGGTGGCCACACAAAGCAAAATGGCCATTACAAATCACAATACAGAACACAGAATATAAAACACTCACATAGACCTGGCAGTCCTAATCAGATGCTCGCTTAAACACAAGATTTCAGTCTCTCGGGAAAGCTCCTATAGAGACACAGAACTTCAGATCCAAGTACTAACAGAGTAAATGAAAATAAGCCAGGTTGAAAGAAGAGGGATGAAGAGGTGGGAGAGGAGAGCAAAAAGGATGGTCTTACAAATTTCTCCTGCTACCTGCAGATACCCAGGTGTTATGGACTTTACCTTGGGCCTCCAGGGAAGGGAGGACTGGAACTTGGCCCTACCAAAAAATCAGACCAGATCAGAACAGAACCAGAATTCAGAACAGAAGCAGAATTCAAGTTCTATGCCAGGAGAAGGTGATTGGTCTCTAATTCTCAGCTCAGGCTGAGGCACTTTGACCAGATTCCTGCATCCAGGAAGGTGGGACTAGAAAAAAAGGGTGGAATAGGAAGGGTTAAGGAGAGGAAAGAGAGACTGAAGGGGAGAGAGGTCCATAAAGTCTTTTGTTTCTTATCTGGTCGGGACACTTTGGCCATTTGTCCACATCAGGAGGAGACCAGGGACAAAAGGGTTTGAGTTGTGGCTGCTGAGTCTGGCCCACTGGTGGGCAAGCTGGTCCCTGAGTTCCCCAACTGGTCAGGATGTTAGTCTCCATTTGCTCCAGAAAGGGGGACCCCTTCCAGGGCCCAAAATTGGGCTCTTGTCTAACCCTTGGAATTGAATTGTCCAAGGAGACACATGTGCTGACAAAGCAAGAAATTTTATTGGGAAGGTGTTGCCCAAGCAGAGAGCAGTAGGGTAAGGGAACCCAGGAGAACTGCTCTGCCACATGGTTCATGGTCTCAGGTTTTATGGTAATGGGATTAGTTTCTGAGTTGTCTTTAGCCAATCATTCTGACTCAGAGTCCTTCCTGGTGGTTCCATCTTGTTTAGCCAAAATGGATGCCAACGAGAAGGTTCTGGGAGGTGGTTGGTTTTGGACACGTGGTGTCACCTTTTGACCTTTCTTGAACTCTTCCAGTTGGTGATGGCTTATTAATTCCGTGTTCCTCATTAGGACCTCCTGTCGTAAAACAACTCATGTAAATGGTTACTCTGATGTCTGGCCAGGATGGGCAGTGTCAGTCAGTGTGCTTCCCCTAACACATCGCCTGGTTAGGAAGATCCCCTGGGGGAGGAACTGGCAACCCACTCCAGTATTCTTGCAGAGATATTCCCATGGACAGAGAAGCCTGGTGGGCTACAGTCCATGGGGTTGCCATGGGAATAACACAACTGAGAGACTGAGCATGCATGCATGCAAGCTATGGGTTAGCATAAATTTATGAAGAGGCTTGGGTTATATATGCATATTCATGAAGGGGCTTAAGCAGCAGAGAGTTCAATATAGAATTGGAGCAGGGGTTGTCAGAGTCCAAGCTTTAGTTCATTGAAGTTAGGAGGGTCAGAGAAGGCCAAGATCATTATTCCTTGGGTCCACATATTAAAAAGCAGAGACACCATTTTGCTGACAAAGATCCATATAGTCAAAGCTATGTTTTTTTCCAGTAGTCATGTACAGATGTGTGAGTTGGACCATAAAGAAGGCTGAACACAGAAGAATTGATGCTTTCAAATTATGATGCTAGAGAAGATTCTTGAGAGTCCCTTGGGCAACGAGGTGATCAAATCAGTCAATCCTAAAGGAAATCAGTCCTGAATATTCACTGGAAAGACTGATACTGAAGCTGAAACTCCAATACTTTGGCCACCTGATGTGAAGAGCCAACTCATTGGAAAAGACCCTGATGATGGGAAAGATCGAGGGCAGGAGGAGAATGGGGGTGACAGAGAATGAGATGGTTGGATGGCATCACCACCTCAATGAACATGACTTTGAGCAAACTCCAGGAGACCGTGAAGGACAGGGAGGCCTGACTGCAGTTCCTAGGGCCACCAAGAGTCAGACACGACTTAGCAACTGAAAAATCACCAGTTGATTTAATGCTTGAGCACTGGGGGTGAGAAAAGGGTTGAATTCTACAAAACAGCTCAAAAATTCTTCAGGCTAATATTTACCATTGAAATGAAAGAGAAGTCGTTATAACTAATTCTTTCTTTGCTATTGTTACTTCTTTTTCATGAGTTACTTGTCTTGAGTTGCTTGTTCCTGCATTCTTTTGTCCCCTTAAGATCATTAATTCCTTTTCAAGGGCAAGTATTGTGGCCATACTTGCCATAATACCTGTCTGAGGGACAGATGTGTATACTCTGTCTTGTAATACCAGGCAGGGGAAGCAGTGCCCAGTGAGACATAATTATATCTTGGGAATAATTAGATTCTCACAATATAATTAGGCAAAGGACATATAACCATCTTATATAATGGCCATTTAAATATACCAATTTATGTAAACTTTCATCTCAGTGTTGTTGATTTTCATACCTTTAACTTTAGTTTCCTTTAAGAGCCCATTAATAAGCCTTGGTCTTAAAGAAGTCCTAGAAGCTTCCCTTTTTATCCCTGGACATTTTATCCCATTTGAAGTCCCCAGTGAGGGGTTGAACCAAAGGACAAAAGAACCCTCTGACCCTCCTAACTTCAATGAACTAAAGCTTGGACTCTGACAACCCCTGCTCCAATTCTATACTGAACTCTCTCCTGCTCAAGCCCCTTCATGAATATGCATATGTGACCCAAGCCTCTTCATAAATTTATGCTAACCCATAGCTTGCATGCATGCATGCTCAGTCTCTTGGTTGTGTTAGTCCCATGGCAACCCCATGGACTGTAGCCCACCAGGCTTCTCTGTCCATGGGAATATCTCTGCAAGAATACTGGAGTGGGTTGCCATTTCCTCCTCCAGGGGAGCTTCCTAACCCAGCAATGTGTTAGGGGAAGCACACTGACTGACACTGCCCATCCTGGCCAGACATCAGAGTAACCATTTACATGAGTTGTTTTACAACAGGAGGTCCTAATGAGGAACACGGAATTAATAAGCCATCACCAACTGGAAGAGTTCAAGAAAGGTCCTTTTGTTAATCTTTTAACTTGATTAGTTGCCCTGTTGTCTATTGTCCTAAGCATTTCCTGGTCAAATATCTCAAGTGCAATTTTCTTCCAGCTTTAAAATAAGCATATTTATTTATTTATTTTTCAGTTCAGTTCAGTTCAGTCACTCAGTCATGTCCGACCCTTTGCAAACCCATGGACCACAGCATGCCAGGCCTCCATGTTCATCACCAACTCCCAGAGTCTACCCAAACCCATGTCCATTGAGTTGGTGATGCCATCCAACAGTATCACCCTCTGTCGTCCCCTTCTCTTCTGGCCCTCAATCTTTCCCAGCATCAGGGTCTTTTCAAATGAGTCAGCTCTTCGCATCCAGTGGCCAAAGTATTGGAATTTCAGCTTCAACATCAGTCCCACCAATGAACACCCAGGACTGATCTCCTTTAGGATGGACTGGTTGGATCTCCTTGCAGTCCCAGGGACTCTCAAGAGTCTTCTCCAACACCACAGTTCAAAAGCATTAATTCTATATCTATTTTTAAAATGGGGTAAAAAGAGCAGATTTGTTTGGGGCTTTTTAACGTTGGGAACAAACAGGGCCTCTATTTGGTCCATCTAGTCTTAGATCATGTTGTATCAAATCTTTTGTTTAATCCCACCGGCATCAGTTTTCTTTATCCCATTTCTTAATAGCCATCTAAAGATTTCTTTGGGCTTCCCTGGTGGCTCAGTGGTAAAGAATATACCTGCTAATGCAGGAGATGCAGGAGACGCTGGTTTGGTCCCTGGGTTGGGAAGATCCCCAGAAGAAGGAAATGGCAACCCACTCCAGTACTCTTGCCTGGAGAATTCCATGGGCAGAGGACCCTGTCGGACTACAGTTCATGGGGTTGCAAAAGATTTGGACAAGACTTAGCTACTAAACAACAATGAAGATCTTATCTTTTTGAGTTTAGTCCCTTTAAATTTCCAACTTGTTGGGAAATGTCTAGATTTTGCCTCAGCTTCTTATTCACTTGTTAATCAATCTAACTAATAGTTCATCTAGTGTATTAACATCTGTAAACCCCATTGAAGGGAAGCCAGGACCACAAATAAAGCTTTCCAAACTGTACTTTTTCCTTGTTTGTTTTAAAGTAAAGGAGTTCTTAGATGAGCCTAAAATATTTTAATCGACCTTCTAATTTGTTTGTCTTTCCTCAGATACCAAGAGAAGAACTGTTTATACTGAGACTCTCTGAAAATATACCAATTTAGAAGTTTTCTCAATTTAAAGGGTTCATCATCTGGCCACTGCTTGAGGTGCCCCACAAGAAGGTGTAAAGGATACAGCCTTCACAAGATCTAGAAAGCTTCCTCCCCAAAATAGTCTGAGAAAGTAAAGGGCCTTCGTTGTATAGGCAGACTCAACGAAGGTTAAGGTGACAAAGGCCACTTATGAGCTAGGAAAGTTGCATAGCCAGATCAAAAAAAACTCCTTAAAATTCTAATCTATCCAACTGGCTGCCATACATGTTCCTTCTGATGGTAGAGACTCTTAAAACACAGGGAGGAAAAACCTTAGAAGGTCTGTTATATTTACAAATCAAAGACACAGGAAGAAAAATGCAAGGTGCCTCTAAATGACTTTTGTTCCTTTAAGGTCAGAATTCTAAAGAGAGAGTTTATCAAGCTGGTTTTCTAGCTGCGCATGCAAAGCTAATTAGTTTTGCAGTGTCCAGTAAATAAAATTTGGCCATTTGGGGGCAATATTTCCTTTAAATTCCAATTAAGCAAGAACTTGTAAATATAATTCTGTAAGCACTTTTCCATGTCTTTCAACTGAGAATAAACCACTATGATGAAAAAATTAATCAACAGTCTAAGAAACAAGTGGAAACTTTTTTATTTGAGCCAGTCTGGGGATTATAACCTAGGAGACAGTATTTCACAACATTCTGAGATTGTTCCACCCATGAGGTCGAAGCACAGTTATATAAGCTTTTATGACAAAGGGTTATTTGTCAAGTGAGGTATTACCGACACTTTACACAATCTGGATCAACTCAATAAAGTGTGCGGTGAGTACAGGTCATTGTGACTCCTTAGGAGAAGAGGAAGGAAGTTTATCTCCCAAAAAGTTGGGATCCTTGATATGGTAAAGAAGGAATTTTATCTCCTTAAGAAAGTGAAAGTGTTAGTCACTGAGTCCTGTACAACTCTTTGCAACCCCATGGACTGTAGCCTGCCAGGCTCCTCTGTTCATGGAATTCTCCAGTCAAGAATACTGGAGTGGGTTGCCATGCTCTTCTCCAGGGGATCTTCACGATGCAGGGATCAAATCCAGATCTCCCACATTGCAGGCAGATTCTTTACCGTCTGAGCCACATGGCTGTCAATCTACTTAGAAGGTGTGATTAATGCAGATTCTCAATTTGCAATAATGGGAGGGAGGAGACCCAAACAGGGAAAGAATAATTTTATGTTTAAACTTTTCTCCTCTTGCCATTAAAATATGGATTTCATTTCATATCACTCAGTGTGTTTCCACTGAGCAAAATCTTCCTAGTGTATTTCACCTTAGAATAACCCAGATGCTGTTTCTTGAAACTGAGTGTCGAGGAAAACCTACCCTTCCAGGAAAGAGTTTAATAGCGCCAAATCAAACTTTGCATCATTGCCCAATAATAGGAGATGCGATAACCTCCCCCATATTCATCTGGACTCTCTGAGGAGGCAGATGGGCACAAGAGGTACCCAACCTCCAGTCCTTCATAGAGTTCAGGAGAAATCTGCTCTAGGTTCCTTCATCAGTCACCAAAAACATATGACTGAAGAAAAAAAAACCTCACAATCTAAGTTGTAAGTTACATTCTGTTTGGAGACCTCACTAAAGACTATAGCTTGGGAGGCACGTCACAGATAGCTCTGTGGAACTGTTGCAAAGAGGTGAGGAGGGGGCACGATACATGGGAGTTTTTGCTGGGGGGAAAAAAAAAGAAACATGTAGTCAAATATCAAAGGATTATCACTAAGCACAAAAACAGAACTCTCAAGGTAATGAGTTTAGTCTTTTTCTCAGGGCCAGAAGGTGCAGGAGTCTGAGGGCATTAGAATCATTCCTTTCTTATGCATCGTAATGAGCTAAAGCCAGTGCCTTTTCTCCATCGTGAATTCCCCTCGGGCTGACCCCACTGGGGGCTGCTGCAGTGGCTGAAGGCTTGATGGCCAGCAGCATTCATCGTTTAAGAAATGACTCACAATATTTTTTGTCCACATGGTCTGTAAGCAATGGGTTTTAGTAAGCCAGAAAAAATTCTGGAGCCAATCTCAGATGGGATGGAGCACCAAGGGGGGGCTAGGGATCCAAGTCTCTGCATTAGCACACCCACCCAAGGGAAATTATTGATCTCCAGAGATTTTTTTTTTTAACTTAAAGGACAGGTACACTATACCACCACCTCCACGAGGAGGAAGTGAGGCCTGATCCTTAGCTACCAACCACATCTCAAAACCACCCCACACACTAACTAAGGCACCACCAGGGGGACAGGCACGCTTTGGCAATGAGGCCCAGGATGTGAACAGCTGCACAGAGGGCTGTGTGCTGTGGAGTCAGCACCTCAGGAGGCGGGAGGGGGCGGTGGACAGAGAAGGAAGGGGTCTCAGGTCCTGATGGATCAGAAGAAGGAAAATGGGGAGAGGTGGTCAGGACACAGGAGATGGGAAAACCAATGATGACCAGAAAAGGGCCAAAGAGTAGAAAATACAGAAAAAATGAGAAAGAGACAAAACAAGGTGTGGGCAACCACACAAAACAGGAAGGAGACAAAACAGAGCAGAAGGGAAGGAAATAGAAAGGAGAGCAAGATGAATGAGGGAGGGTGTGAGGAGGGAGAGAGGGAGCCAGGAAGAGGATGTCAGAGCTTGGTAAAGATACCTCCTGTGAGCAGAGGTGGTCAGGAGTCCCCGGGCTGGTCCTCAGTCCCTACAGAAACATGGTGGGCCCAGTACACCAGGTCGGCCACGTAAATCAGCAGGTTGATGGCTGTCAGGATGGCCACGGCCAGTCGCTGGTCCCAGACGCATACATAGTTGGTAAGTCTATGTTGACAGCTCACATCCCTGGACCTCTCGGGCTGCCCACCAAACTTTTCATCAAATTGGTAGAGTGGCCAGAGGACCAGAGCACCAATGTAGAGAAGGACAGACAGCAGGCTCAGCACCAGATGGAACATGGAGGAGGAGATGGGCAGCCAGTTCTCATAGTTAGCCAGGTTCAACAGGATGGTCACGATCCCCAGGATGAAGCAGATGGAGTACACGGCCACGCACGACACCAGCAATGGATGGTCCATGTACAGGGAGGGATTGCTGATGAAGGGTAAGATGACACAGGCCACCAGTGTCTCTAGCATCTTGAGGAAGAATGGCAAGCTGCCTATATAGCCAGTGAAATCACCTGTCCGGGGCCAGCCCAAGATCCAGATTGCTTCGGTGGCATAAGACACAGTAGAAATGAAGCAGAATGCAGTAGCAGCAATGGCGCGGTCCCGGGAGGGGTTGCAAGGCAAAAACTGGACATAGGTAGTGGGGTAAATGATGGAGACCAAGAGGCAGAAGAGGGCGAGGTAGCAGGCATGGCAGAGGAGAAAGTCCCCCCAAGAGAAGGAGAAGCGGTACTGTAGTGCCAGTGACTCGATTATGAGGATGATGAGGGTCATCAGGCAGCAGAAGCACAAGATAACAAAGGACCAGGTACTTGTGGGCACCGTCCAGCTGTCCAGGCTGCCCACTAGTGAGATGGCCACGCAGGTGGAGAGCAGCTGCAGTGTTCGGAGGAAGTAGCCCATGATGGCCCAGAAGTCCAGGCCTCAGGACGATTACGTGGAGTTTGCGATGTTCATGCAGGTCACCTTCGCTAGTATGAGAGTGGTCACTGGAGAAAGATCCAGCTTCAGAGGCAGATTAAGTCAGACATCTGGAAAAGGCTCAGGGCCCTGTGACCGCTGAGGCTCGGGATCTGTGGAGTTGGAACCAATGGCTCAGACACTCGAGTAACAGCACAGCCGCTCCAGAAGAGTTCTCACCACCCATCACCCGTGGCCTTGTTAGGAGACTTGTCTTATCTTACAGCTAGGTTGGGTCTGGCCTCAAACTATGAACATATTTTTGTCCTTTGCACTGGGTCATTATCTACAGGAACACAGAGTAGGATGGCCCTTATCTGACATCCCAAACCTTTAAGGCTCTGAAAATTGGAAAGCATAAAAACAATTCATTTGGTAACAGAATTTGACCTAAAAAGACATGAGATAATTAGTGGTCTTTATTTCACTTAGTGTGAAAGTTCAAAAGTGAAGTTGCAAAAACATTAATGTATTTGATTACAAACAGCTTTTGGTGTTACATCATATAGAGTAGATGTGTACCAGGTTGCTTGTCTGGGGCTGAAAAATTCTCAATTCTAGGCCTTATCTTTATTCTGACTCTAAGTATTTCAGAAAAGGGACTGTGGATTGTACTGCTAACCTCATTTTACAGATGATAAAACCAAGGCTGGAGCAGTCAAGTGCCTTACATAAGGTGGCACGACTAGGAAGTGGGACCCCACATGAAAATGCCAACATTGTGGGTTTGAGCACTTTGCTCTACAGCCCACATGTCAGCAGGGCCTGAGGGTGGGAGCCCAGGACCAAATCTCAGGTCTCTGGGACCCAGGACATCCCTTCAGGGCCATGGGCTTCTTCTACAGCAACCTGAAGATACACATGTCCCAGCCTGCCCTCCCTGCAGCATCACTAGAGGGAGCTGCCATCTGAGGGGACACAGCCCCACCCGGAGGAGGGCAGCTTCAGGGGTGAACAGGGAGGAGCCCTGGGGTGAGAGCAAGGCCGTGGGGATGAGATGACATGGGAAGTGGGAGCTGTTGTTCAGTCTCCTCCCCAAATTCTGCTTTAACATGTGATCCTTCTCCACTGGAGGGAGACCTTGACTCAGCATGACTCCAAGGCGGAGCATCATGGAGGACGACAGAATAAATTAACATACTATTTGGCTCTTAAGGTCCAAAGCTGCCATCTAGGTGGGAGTCTGAAAAGATCTAGGAGTAGGCCTACCTGTGTGGATTTTCCTGGCCTGGGAGACTGGTTAGCAGCTTCCAAGCTGGGAAGAAGGGATTGGAAATGAACAAGGATGCTGTGTCTGGTGCTGATGGGGAGACTTCCAGGGCATCCCAGGGAGGGGGTGGGGATAGATGGATGATCACCCCCTTTTAAGGGCAGGAGCTGAAAGAGGAGGCCCCTGCAGGACTCCTGGGAGGGGACGACCCTGAGGATGTACCCGAGATTGGGGTGGGAGGGCAGAGTGGAGATGACTGGGGGGATCCCAGGGGCCCAGGGGCCCTGAGGCAGCACAGTAGGTGTCTTCTGACCCAAAAGGGATGCAGACATGGAGCCAACCTTCCCGTGGAGCCTCCTCCATGGGAGGCTCCATGGAAGCCTGGACTGGAACTGAGACAGGAGAACAGGGGCCTGAAGGGGTTTCAGGGCTGTGACAGGGACACGTGGCCAGAGTGGCAGGGACCCTGGAGACCATAGAATTGCCCAGGTCACCTGCCTATGACAGTCCCGCCAGCCAGAGCTGCAGTCCTGCTCACACACGGACTCCTCCAGGGTCCAGTGTCGGGGGAGTGAGGCCCCTCTCAGCCTACCCCCTCCTCAGGGACAGCTGTTTCCAAGGGACTATTTGCTGAGAGGCCCCCAGGGCTGAAGGGCCAGCACCCTGAGCCCCAGCCAGCTTCCTGCCATCAGGGGTCTTGTCACCTTTGCTGATAATAAACCCTGGGACAAGGTAAGTCTGGAAAAAGAAACACAGAGCAAACCTGAGAACCTTCCTGGACTCACAGAGCTCCTTGAGTCCCAATTGTCAATGGAGTCCTGGAGCCTGCTGGCCTCCCCATGGGCACTTCCGGGGTGGGGGCAGGGCACCGGGGGGAGGGAGTTGGGGTGTCATGCTGTCTGTACCTCAGTTGCTCCCCCACCAACATCCCCAAAGTCACCCTTGATTCTACCTAAGGTTAAATGACAACTTTGGGTCCATTTGATGGCACAAGGGAGGACTTGGGCACGAGAGGCATGGGGCTTCCAGCTGTGTGACCCTGGGTACGGCCTGTGCCCTCTCTGGGCCTCTGTTCCCCCACCTGGAAAGAAGAGCTTTGCCTGAGTCTCCCAGCAGCCCCTCCTCCACTCTAGTCTGTGAGCCTGGACATGGTGCCCCCGTCAGAGCACAGCCTGGATGTGGCTGAGCCCTGCCTGCCCAACGCCAGGCATGTGGACTGGAAGACAGTGAGCTGGAAGGGTCATGGCTGGGACAGAGGAAGGAAGGAAGAGGTGCCAGAAGGACAGAGGAGGTGGAGGGGAGATGGACACTCAGTTACCAGAGGGCTCTGGACTTCTGGCAGACATTTCAGAGTTGGATGATTTTGGGCAAGTTGCTCATCAGAACCTCAGTTTCCCCATCTGTGCAATGGGCTTAATCCCTAATTTGTATCAGTTAAATGAATGAAAGCATGTGAAGGGCTCATCAGAAGGCCTGTCACATGGCACATTCAATCCCTACCAGCTACCTGTGCCCTTCATCATCTCCCTCACAGAGGACCCAGAAGGCCCTGGCCCAACTCTGGACATCAGCACAGGCAAGCTTGATTTGCTTCGAATCAGTGACTGCTATCCTGTTTGTACTCAAGGTGGCCGGTACCTGTGTTTGGTCTCCCTTCACAGTATTTTCTGTGTGTGTCAGACAGTTACAGAATTGATGATATGTTTTCCTTACGTGTTTAACTGCACAGTGTTTTAATTTCAAAGAATATCTGTATTTCTAGGTCCCTTTGAAGTCTCAGGAGCTCTGGTGTCGCTGAGTTTTGTTGTCTCTAAGAGGAGGGTGCTTGGAGAAGGCAATGGCACCCCACTCCAGTACTTCTGCCTGGAGAATCCCATGGATGGAGGAGCCTTGAAGGCTGCAGTCCATGGGGTCGCTGAGGGTCGGACACAACTAAGCGACCTCACTTTCACTTTTCACTTTCATGCATTGGAGAAGGAAATGGCAACCCACTCCAGTGTTCTTGCCTGGAGAATCCCAGGGACGGGGGAGCCTGGTGGGCTGCCATCTATGGAGTCGCACAGAGTCGGACACAACTGAAGCGACTTAGCAGCAACAGCAACAGAGGAGAGTGCTTGGAGCTGAGTGGGTGCTTCTCTCTTCCCATTCTCTGCCCACGCCCCCCTAACCTATTCTCAGGGGATTCTCAGCAAATGAGGAAAAGATGGGAGGAAAATCAGGTCTCAGCTGAGCCAGGGGAACCAGTGCACAGGGCTGACTTTGGCTTTCGAAACACCTGTAAGTTCTCTGACAGAATGAACTACGACACAGGGATGGGATCCCTTCCTGCCACCTAACCCTGGAGGCATCAAGGGAAATCTGGGATGTCTGGAAAGGACCATTGACAGTGGTCCTGCCTCACTAAGCTCACCTGGGTCACCTCTGACTCAGACCTGTTTGCTGGTAGAGTAAGGGGATTGGAAGGGCTGCCTGCTCTTTTCACACCTGGTAGCCTTCCCTCTCTGGAGAAGACAATGGAACCCCACTCCAGTACTCTTGCCTGGAAAATCCCATGGATGGAGGAGCCTGGTAGGCTCCAGTCCATGGGGTCGCTAAGAGTCGGGCACAACTGAACGACTTCACTTTCACTTTTCACTTTCATGCATTGGAGAAAAATGGCAACCCACTCCAGTATTCTTGCCTGGAGAATCCCAGGGACAGAGGAGCCTAGTGGGCTGCCGTCTATGGGGTCGCACAGAGTCAGACATGACTGAAGCGACTTAGCAGCAGCAGCAGCAGCCTTCCCTCTCACCTTCTCCACCCTCTTAAGTGAAGTGAAATCGCTCAGTCGTGTCCGACTCTGTGCAACCCCATGGACAGTAGCCTGCACCAGGCTCCTCCGTCCATGGGATTCTCTAGGCAAGAGAACTGGAGTGGATTGCCATTTCCTTCTCCAGGGAATCTTCCCAACCCAGGGATCGAACCCAGGTCTCCCACATTGATAGACAGATGCTTTACCGTCTGAGCCACCAGGGGACCCGCCCAATGGAGAAAAGACTTTCTATTCAGGGACAGGATTCTCCATTTTTACCTGCTTCCTATGTTCATGCTCACACCCTGCCCTGTTCCCCTGCGCCCTGCCCTATCCGAAGGCCCGCTGTCTCTGAAGGTGAGAATCCAGGCGGTCTGGTTCCAGCAGTGGTAGGAACGCTGCCCGCTTCCTGCCCAGTCTGCCATGGGCACCATGGCCAAGAAGCTTACTCACTCAGGGCACAGTTTCTCCTCTTCATGGAAAGAGCATGTGCTTTTCCTTCTGGGGGATAAGAGGGTTTGAATAGCTTTGCTGAAACATGGAGGGAAAGGCAAACTCTAGCCTGGCCCAGCACCCTGAGTTCAGGGGATGTGCTGTGTCTCCTGGTAAAACCGCTGGCCTCTGTTTCCAGGTGCTGAGGGCAAGACCTGGTGGGCAGAGGCTGGGGGCCTGGCCCCATTCAGTGGTTGCGGGGCTGGGAGGTCCTGAGTTCTAGCCCCACTGAGGTCCTAGTTCCTGATCTGTAGACTGGAGATTATAATAACCCTTCCAGGGCTGGTGTGAGGGTCAGAGACAAAGAAGTGAAGGGCGGCTCCCAGAAGGGTGCCAGTGAAAGGCCATCCGTCCCCTCACCTGCAGTCCTGCCATTAGCTTCTAGCTGGTTTCTCCATTTCCATTCTTTCCCTCAATGTCTGCTTGGGCTGAACTCAAACTGAGACACCTTTGACAGCTTCTTTGTAACCTGAGGACGAAAAACAAACTGCAAAATGTCATCTCCAAAGCCCTGCAAGCTCAGACCCCTTTCTACCTCTCCAGCCTCCTCATCTTCCTCCAGCCACTGAGAATTTCTTCCAGTTCCTCTTGATCATCACAGGGCCTTTCCCTTAATGTCCACGTGCTCCCCAACCCTGAACTGAGACCAGAGCTCAGCCTGGCACACAGTAGTCCTGTGCCCAGTCAATGCTACTCCAAGCCTCAGTTTGCTTGTCCAGAAAACGGAGATCATATCTCTTGCTTTTAGTCATAAGGGCTTTGGGTTACACCCTGCAGAGAACATTTCTGGCAAAGCTCAGCTGGTAAAGAATCCGCCTGCAGTGCAGGAGACTCCAGTTCAATTCCTGGGTCAGGAAGATCCCCTGGAGAAGGGATAGGCTACCCACTACCGTATTCTTAGGCTTCCCTGGTGGCCCAGATGGTAAAGAATCTGCCAGCAATGTGGGAGACCTGGGTTCAATCCCTGGGCTGGGAATATCCCCTGGAGAAGGGAACGGCTACCCACTCCAGTATTTTTGCTGGAGAATTCCATGAACACAGGAGCCTGGCGGGCTATACAGTCCATGGGGTCACAAAGAGTCAGACATGACTGAGCGACTTTCACTTCACTTCACTTCAAGCAGAGAACAACTGTACTAGAAGGATGCAGGGTAGCTTGGAGAGCTACTATGGAGGGGCCAGCCTGGGAATAGGCTTAGATCAGGATGGGGGGAGCTGAGCAGCCAGGGCACAGCCAGGGCAGCTGGTCCAGGCACTCGTGGCCATTGGAAGCACGCACTGGATGCTACTGCAGATCAGAAGGAAATCTGACCTGACCTGGTGTGTTCCAGCTGCTCCTTAGGTGTGTGTGCAGGCCCCTCTTGTGCAGCTGGTCAAATACTTATCTGGCCGTTAAGTTTCTTATTAAGGTGAGGCCTAGTTGCTCACCACAACTCACAGGAGAGGGACACCCTCAAATATGGCAAGCAGTTCAGATTGTCAATGAACCCATGCAGGGAGGTATTCATCACACAAGACCATGGGGGTGGTTGGGAGAATGAAGTGAGATAACACACAAAGCACTGATTCTCAGACATTTCCCCTAAAGGCAGAAGGGATGGCATGTGTCCAGGGTGGGAGGTCCAGGCAGGACCCTGGGCTATAATCCTGTGCTGTGGTCAGCAAGTGTCTGCCGTGTGCCAGGCCCTCTTCTCAGTTCAGGGACTACAACAATGAACAAAGGGCAGAATACCCCTTCTCAGTGGATCTGTATTCTAGGGTTTATCTTTGAAGCCTCCTGTTTTCTTTGAAAGTCAGTTCAGAGTTCTGCATTCTATTTTGTAATAGGTCCATAATGTCAATAATATACCCCTAATGGGAAATAGATGGGGAAACAGTGGAAACAGTGTCAGACTCAATTTTTGGGGGCTCCAAAATCACTGCAGACGGTGACTACAGCCATGAAATTAAAAGACGCTTACTCCTTGGAAGGAAAGTTATGACCAACCTAGATAGCATATTCAAAAGCAGAGACATTACTTTGCCAGCAAAGGTCCGTCTAGTCAAGGCTATGGTTTTTCCTGTGGTCATGTGTGGATGTGAGAGATGGACTGTGAAGAAAGCTGAGTGCTGAAGAATTGATGCTTCTGAACTGTGGTGTTGGAGAAGACTCTTGAGAGTCCCTTGGACTGCAAGGAGATCCAACCAGTCCATTCTAAAGGAGATCAGTCCTGGGCATTCTTTGGAAGGACTGATGCTAAAGCTGAAACTCCAGTACTTTGGCCACCTCATGCGAAGAGTTGACTCATTGGAAAAGACTCTGATGCTGGGAGGGATTGGGGGCAGGAGGAGAAGGGGACAACAGAGGATGAGATGGCTGGATGGCATCACTGACTCGATGGACGTGAGTCTGAGTGAACTCCGGGAGTTGGTGATGGACAGGGAGGCCTGGCGTGCTGCGATTCATGGGGTCGCAAAGAGTCAGACACGACTGAGCGACTGAACTGAACTGAACATGTCAGGCTTGTTTAGTACAAAAGTTATGAATGGTCTGGTGCCTGTGCTGCCCTATTTGTTTGAAGATACAGAAAACTGTGTCTTGTCGTGTCTATATTTGAGCAAGTTCTGGTGGACACTCCTCCTATGGGTGATGGAGGAGAAAACTGGGTCCTTTGGGAGTGGGGCAGAGTGTAAGGGAGATGATGGAGGCATCTGGGACCATGTTGGCAGTTTCAATCAATGTGCTTCTGCTAACAGTGCCAGCCTCCTTTGGGAGAGCGGAGAATTAAGGGAATTCTCTGAGGCCACAGACCTCCTGCTATAGGGCTGTGCCTGATGACACCCTGCTGTAGCCACGTGTTCCGGGAAACAAACTCACTCAGAAGGACAATGCAGATAGTGGAGCACAGTTTATTACACCGGCGGGCCCAAGGCAGAGTCTCCCCTTAGCCAAGGATCCCGACCAGCATTTGTGAAAATCTTTTATACCCCATGTGTACGTGCCTGAACCCACCACTCCAAATTCCTTGAGACTTACATAAACCAAGGAAAATACAACCCAATAACCCCATCATTCATGTGCTATGTGCTCATGTGCTCAAACAGTCAAACAATTAACCAGTAATCAATAAACCCGAGGTTACACTCTGATAGATACAGAAAAATTTATAGCCTGTCTGGAGAAGGGGTGATTAGTGTATGTTTTCTCTTAGGCGATGAGTAACCTAGATATGATCTTCAAGGTCATAAGACCTCCAGACAGGGGGTCTTATCCTTCTGTTGTTGTTTTCATGGGCACTAAACACAGAGTTCAGAGTCCATTGGAAAGGTGGCTGAGCATGATCAGCATGAACAGGCCTAAGATGGAGTCCAGGCCCTATGAATTCCTTCTTCAACCCGACCATGTGGCTCGACTGTGGAACTCCAGGCTATGGCAGAGAATGGGAGAGAGGTTGCCCTTTGCAGCTGCCAAGGTCTCTTAGGCCTTGAGGACACTTTTTTATTCTCTTGTCCGTGCCAGCCTGACCTTCCACTCAGAGAAACACTAAATATTGGAGGATCAGGAGGAGGGCGTCTGGGGTGTTGTGACACCCACCAGCATTTTGGTAAATCCCCCGAGGTGCACCTCAAGGCCTCTTGATGTTTTCTGTTTTGGGGACTGATGGAGTTCCAGTTTGAGGTTTCTGCCTGTTTGTAAGGCGTTGCTTTGGAGAAGTGTCCCAGGCTTGTGGGACTTAGAAGTCACATCTGGGGCAGGCTTGCCATTTGTGCTTTGAATTTCTGGGCATCTCTTAGGCATTTGCTTTGTTTTTGGTGACTTCCCGTTAGTGTGGTTTGGTTTGGCTTGATTACTCTGATTTGTGAGCACAGACTTCTGACACTAACTGCTTAAGCTAGAATGGAAGTGCTTCCTCTAAAGTTCCTTCTCAGGGTCCCCTAGGGAAAATCCTAGGGGGCTTAGTCAACCTGTAATTATGACAAGAATTTACTTAAGTGGAAGTTAAAGATGATCACATGTAAAAAATATTTTCCCCCCCAGAAAGTTCTTTTTTTTTTTTTGCCTATGTAATTAATTAAGATGATGTGGGGAAGGGGCAGGCAGGAAGCTGGCTTGGTAACTTTAAACAAAGACCTCCTGGGGGAAACTTACATTTCCATGTGTTTTTGAGATGTGAATGTTCTATCTGACATTCCTAAGGTGTTCTGTTGTGTGTTTGTTTGAGTTAGGCCTATAACAGGTCCTTTTATAATTTATTAGTGCCCAAGTGATGGATACTTCTAAAATTAAAGAAACTAACAAATTATGAAATCTAGAATGCTCTCATTGTAAACAACTCTTTTTTCCTGTACCTATCTAACCAAAGTTAAGTTAACCTGAAAACAAGAAAAGCTGGTTTGGGAAACGCCATTATGATCTTCCCCTTGATGTCTCTTACAGATGCTAATAAGAACAATTAAGAATAACAGCAGAAAAAAATTTGGAAGGAAAATGTAGCAATTATTTCAATGACTGGAAGAGGACAGGGCAACCTACTCCAGTATTCTTGCCTAGAGAATCCCATGGACAGAGGAGCCTGGAGAGCTACAGTCCCTGGGGTTGCAAAGAGTCAGACAGGACTGAGCAACTAAGCACATTTCACTGAGGCAGATTCTTTTAAAAAATGATTTGCCTTAACTAAATAAATGTAAAAAAATCTTTGGATGGTTATTTGGAACCGGATAAATAGAATGGAGATTTATTTGATTAAAATAAGGTTTGATATTACTACACTGCTGCTGCTGCTGCTGCTAAGTCACTTCAGTCGTGTCCGACTTTACCTTAAAGTTAATGAGCCAAGAGGGATTCCCTCTGTTGTTTTTCAGTCCCTCAGTCATATACGACTCTGCTGCTGCTGCTGCTAAGTCACCTCAGACGTGTCCCACTCTGTGTGACCCCAGAGACAGCAGCCCACCAGGCTCCGCCATCCCTGGGATTCTCCAGGCAAGAACACTGGAGTGGGTTGCCATTTCCTTCTCTTTGGGACCCCATGAACGGCAGCAAGCCAGGTTCATCTCTCACATCACTACATGACTACTGGAAAAACCATAGCTTTGACTATCTGGACTGTAGGGGGAGTTTGTAATTTCCTCGGTTCTGTCTTGCTGCAGCAAAAAATTGAAGCGACGGACATATCAGTGTTACAGCTCAGTTTTATTTGGCAAGCAAAGGAAAATACATCCTTGAGGCATGAGGGCGGGCTGACCCAAAAGACAAGAAGAGAAGAGAGGCCCCCGGGTCAATTTTGGCTCCTCTTTTTGTATGTTTTTTCTCCTTCCCCTGAGCCTGCCCTGTGTAAACTGGGCTAGCCAGGAAGACTGTTTTACCTGAGGTCCTCACTCCACTCCCTGGACCTTCCTTTGTACTATTTTCGTGGGCTTTTTCCTTCTTTGTCTTTTAGCCACTACCCTTCTGGACTCCTTTATCCCATTCTAACTACCTAACAGGACCTTTGTCAGCAAAGCAATGTCTCTGCTTTTTAATACGCTGTCTAGTTTTATCATAGCTTTTCTTCCAAGGAGCTAGTGTCTTTTAATTTCATGGCTGCAGCCACCATCTTCAGTGATTTTGGAGCCAAGAAAATAAAGTCTGTCACTATTTCTATTTTTCCCCCTCTATTTGCCATGAAGTGACGGGATCAGATGCCATGATCTTAGTGTTTTGGATGTTGAGTTTTAAGCCAGTTTTTTCACTCTCCTCTTTCATCTTCATCAAGAGACTTAGTTCCTCTTTGCTTTTTGTCATTAGGTTAGTGTCATCTGCATATCTGAGGTTATTGATATTTCTCACAGCAATCTTGATTCCATCTTGTGCTTCATCCAGCCTGGCATTTCACATTATGTACTCTGCATAAAGCACATTTTTCTGTCTTCTGACTGGTGGGATTTGAGCTCTCATTTGAGTTGTCATTTTGATCTTCATTCCAAGTAATTACAGATGCTGACTATCTTCTTCTGTGGTGGAGATTTGGTGTTTTGTTTTGTTTTCTTCTCAAATTGTATGAGGAAAATTTATCTGTGGCAAGTGGCTTCTAGAAAGTTCATTGTGTCTGGAGTTCATTTCAAAAATACCTTCTCTTGGACATTTCTTGAGGTTAGCCGTCATAAACAGTCCACCAGGCTTTCTGAATTGGAGATGCCAATAAGCACCAGTGGTCAAGTTGAAGTTAGAAGAAAAGTCCACAGGGGCAGCCATTTCTCATGCCCACCTCTAGACCCTCCAGTGACAAGTGCCTAGGGAAATTTGGCTTCTTGGGAAGTAAATTAGAGTGGACTGTGCCTGACCAAACACTCAAGGACTTGCAGTTCAGTACTTCTTCTCCCTAAAGCTTCACAATCCTCCATTCCACTGTCCCATCCGGGGCCACAGCATCCTGCTGAGGGTGCTGACGTGCCTAGGAGGCAGTGCTCTCAGGAAGGAGGCTTGAGTTGGGAACCTCAGCACCAGGAGACATGGTGCCTGGGTGTCTGTTGCCCCCAAAGTCCTTGAGCCCTTGATCTCATTCAGGACTCTGGTCCCAGCCAGAACACAGCAGACAATAGGTCTTTAAAAAATGTTAACCGAAGGGCACTATGCCAGGCTGTGTGGACCCCACCCCAGTCCAGCAGTGGGACCCAAGCCTGCTCAGCCTCCAGGGATGGGATAGCATCCCATGTCAGGAAGGCTGGAGATAATAGAGTAGGCATCACTTTTCTTTCCTTTTCTTCAACATCTTGTTGATGCTTCCTTGCAGTATTGTCGATCTGCAATATGATTGTTGTCAGTGTACAGCCGCCTGCTTCAGGCAGGACGTATCCATGGAGTGTATTTGTTGTTTTCTGAATTCTTTTGCCATGGAGATTATTGCAGAAGGTCAAGAAAGATGCTGAGCATCAGGTCCTTGGGGATTATCTATTTCACATGCAGTTTTCTGTGTATATGAGGAAGGAAGGAAGGAGATAATCCTTGTGGAGTATCTCTTAGAGACAAACATTTCTGTGTATAGGTCAGAGATAGAGATTTCTATGTGTATGCAGAAGGAAAGAAGGAAGGAAGCTGATAATCCTTATGGATTATTGATTACAGATACAGATTTGTGTCTGTGTTAGACAATAATGAGAGAAGTTTGAACCTTCAAACAGTGCTAGTGGGAATGTGAAATGGTGCTGCCATTTTGGAGAACAGTGTGGCAGTTCCTCAAATTGTCAAACTTGAAGTCACCACATGACCCTGCAGTTCCACTCTTACATATAAACCCAAACACCTGTGCATGCATGTGCACAGCAGCACAATTTCCAAGGACCACCCAAATGACCATCAACAAGTGATCAGAGAACAGATACACACAGTGGGGTCCGTCCACACAGTGGAATATGACTCGGCCATGAAAAGGAGCGAAACTCTGACACAGGCTACAGTGTGGATGGACCTTGAACACATGATACTCAGTGAGAGAAGCAGACACAGAAGGACACACAGCACGTGATTCCATTTATAGGCAATGTCCCAAAAAGGCAAATCCACAAAGAATGAAAGTGGGTTTGTGGTGGCTATGGGATAGGGGAGGGGGTGGATGGATGGATGGATGTTGGATGGGTGAATGGATGTATGGATAATGGATGGATGGATGGATGGGTAGATGGATGTGTGGATGGGTGGGTGGATGGAAGAAGGGGTAAACAGAATGTGGTCCATTCACACAGTGGACTATGACTCAGCCATGAAAAGGAGTGAAGCTCTGACACAGGCTACAATGGGGATGAACTTGAACACACAATGCTCAGCGAGAGAAGCAGACACAGAAGGACGTACTGTCTTAGTCTGCCTGGGCTGCCATAGCGAAATAGAAGGCTGGGGGCTTCAGCAACAGGAATGCATTTCCTACAGCTCTGGAGGCCAGATGTCAGAGATCAGGGCGTCAGGATGGTCAGGTTCTGGTGAAGCTCTGTTCTTGGTGGGGGCAGGGGTCTTCACTGCATCCTCACATGGAGGAAGGGCTGAGGAGGTTCCTTCGGGGTCTGTTTCTTAAGAGCACTAATCCCGTTCATGGGGTCTCCACTCTCACGACCTCATCACCTCCTCAAGGCCCCCCTCCTCACACCATCACCCTGGGGGTTAGGTTTCAACATGTGCATTTTGAGGGGGACACCAACACACAGCCCAGAATACTCACAAACCATATGATTGCATTTATAATAAACATCCAGAACAGGCAAATCCAGAGACAGGGAGTCAGGGAGTGGGGCCTGGCGCTGCGGGAGGGGAAGGGCAACCGGAGGACCTGAATAAACCCTGCAGCTTAGGATGTTCAGGAATAGCCAGTTCTGACTCCACGTTGGAACTGTGTCTTTGGCTCTCTGTTACTTTTGTTACTATAATCACACATAGCGGCCTGCCTCAGAGAATCCTGCCCCTCTGCCTGACTGTTAAAGTGCCTTTGTTCAGAACCCTGTCCACCTGTGGATGGCAGGAAGGAAGAGATTAACACATCCCCTGCCTGAGGCTTGGTGTTCTCCCAAGGTATTTTCAAGATTTAAGGCCTTTTTAGTTTGTTTCCTCACACCCTCCTTCTTTAATTCATAAAAGAACCTGGCATCCAGACCCCGAAGAGATAGTTCTTTGGAGATATTGATCGGCTGTCATTTTGCTCAGCCGGCCCTTAGGATACAGTTGTATTTCTAGTCTCCACACCTCGTGTCATGCAGCCAGCATATGCAGCAAGCATAGCAAGCTTGGATCCCTGCCCCTGCACCTGACCTCTGTCCTCAGCTGATTTTAATCTGTATCCTAAGCAGCTGTGTTCCAGCTGCAAAGAGAGGGAGCCTATTCACAAGGCCCTCCCAGGGCACGGGGCTCACATGGGCAGACCCCTCCCAGGGCAGGGGGCCTGTCTGGGCAGGGCTCAGCACACAGGTACCCTGCATGGAACCCTGCAGAGCACCCCCAGCCCTCTTCCTGGTCACCTCAGAGCAGGACCTGGACTAACAAACAGCCGCTCCTGGGCAGCTCAGTGACCCTGGGCTTCACTCTGTGCGGCCTCCTTCTGGCAGGTCTTCCAGAGGTTCCACTGCACCCGGGGCCCTGGGCTCCTGTCTCCACCCACCACCCCTCCTCTCCCTGACTCCTGGGTTCCTCTCTTTAGGAGAAGATCTTCTTGAAATTCTCTCCCACTCGTGGGCCAGAAAAAAAGACTAGAAATCAAACCAGAGCTGCAGCCCCATGTCCATCTTGACCCTCAGGCCCACACCTGTTCCTTGCACCTGGCAGGCACAACAAGACCCATTTTCTGCAACCGTGAGCCCCTGGTGGGTGAGGATTGGCTGACTGGATGAGTCAGCCAGCCCTTCCCAGCAATGCCTGGGTTGAGGTCTTTATAAACAACCCCTTCCAGGCAGTGGGGCTTCTCTGATGGCTCGGTTGGTAAATGAAATAACCTGCAATGCACGAGACGCGAGTTGGATACCTGGGTCAGGAAGATCCCCTGGAGAAGGGAATGGCAACCCAGTCCAGTATTCCTGCCTGAGAAATCCCATGGACAGAGGGGCCTGGCAGACTACAGTCCATGGGGTCACAAAAATCTGACACGACTTAGCGACTAAACCACCACCGCTTCCCTAGTAGCTCAGCTGGTAAAGAATCCGCCTACAAGGCAGGAGATCTGGGTTCAGTCCTAGGCTTGGGAAGATCCCCTGTAGAAGGGAACCGCTACCCACTCCAGTATTATGGCCTGGAGAATTCCATGGACTGTATAGTCCCTGGGGTTGCAAAGAGTCAGACGCAACTGAGCAACTTTCACTTGGAAAAAACCACCCCCTCCAGGCAGCAAGAATGCCTGCAGTGGCACCTAACACCATCTTCTCTGCCCCTCAGGAGCATAGCTGGTCTGGTGAGAAGGATGAGGGGTCACACATCGTGGGCTGATTTCTTATTTTGGGTTTCTTTTTCATTGTTCTAAGAGCTGGGTCCCAAAAGAACTTGCTGTGATGAATGTCAAAGTTTCTACTGCCTATATTTTCCTCTAGAATTTCATAGTATCTGACCTTACAATTAGATTTTTATCTTGAAAATCTGTTGCTAAGTCGTGTCCAACTCTTTTGTATTCCCATGGACCATAGCCTGGCAGGCTCCTCTCTCCATGGGATTTCTCAGGCAAGAATACTAGAGTGGGTTGCCGTTCTCTTCTCCAGGGAATCTTCCTGACCCATGGATCAAACCCGAGTTTGTTGCATTGACAGGCGAGCTCTTTACTACTGAGCCATAATACGGTGGAATCTTTATCTTTGTTGTCGTTCAGTTACTCAGTTATGTCTGACTCTTTGCAACCCCATGGACTGCAACATGCCAGGCTTCTCTGCCATCACCATCTTCCGGAGTTTTCTCAAACTCATGTCCATCAAGTCGGTGATTCCACTAACCATCTTGTTCTCTATTAACCCCCTCTTCTCCTGCTTTCAATCTTTCCCAGGGTCTTTTCCAATGAGTCAGCTCTTCACATCAGGTGACCAAAGTATTGGAGCTTCAGTTTCAGCATCAGTCCTTCCAATGAATATTCAGGACTGATTTCCTTTAGGATGGACTGGTTGGATCTCCTTGCAGTCCAAGGGACTCTCAAGAGTCTTCTCCAACACCACAGTTCAAAAGCATCAATTCTTCAGGGCCCAGTTTACTTTATGGTTGAACTCTCACATCTATACATGACTACTGGAAAAACCATAGTTTTGACTAGATGGACCTTTGTCAGCAAAGTAATGTCTCTGCTCCTTAATGTTATCATAATACTGCTGCTTGATTCAGTTACCACATACACATACAGCATATCTCTTTTCTGGATTCTTTTACCGCAGAGGAATTGCAGAAGGACTAGCAAAGTTCCCTGTGCTGAACATCAGGTCTTTGTAGGGTATCTATTAGAGATACTGATTTCTGTGTATATGTTAACGATACAGATTTTGGTATATATGTTAGACATACAGACTTTAGTTTATATCTGGAGGAAGCAAGGAAGGAGATAATCTTGCAGATTATCTGTTACAGACATAGATTTCTGCTTATATGTTAGTGATACAGATTTCTGTGTATTCTTACAGATTCTGAAATGTTTGCATTTGTGGGAGGAAAGTAATAAAAAAGTGAAAGTGTTAGTTGCTCTGTCGTGTCCAACTCTTTGCCACCCCACCCCTGCCAGGCTCCTCTCCATGGAATTCTCCAGGCAAGAATACTGGAGTGAGTAGCCATTTCCTTTTCCAGGGGATCTTCCCAACCCAGGGATCAAAGCCAGATCCCCTGCATTGCAGGTAGATTCTTTACTGCCTGAGCCACCAGGGAAGCCCATTTCTGGGAGGAAAGGGCAAGGAAAGAAGAAAGGAGGTAATCCTTTTGGAATATCTATTTTAGATACAGATTTCTGTGTATATGTTAGTCCCAACCTCCTAATTCATCCTTGCTCTTTCAACTTTTTTGGAACCCTCTGTGTTTGAATTCTCAGAGTCTCTTTTTGTGTTGTAAATTAGTTTGTCTACTTCCTTTTAGATTTTGCCTAGTATTCACATCATATGCTATTTTATCCCTCTGTCTGCCTGACTAGTGTCTGACCCTCCAAGGTCCATTCTTGTGGTGACCAGTGGAATAATTTCATAATTGCAGTGGCGGTTCTCATGGTTGAATTGTGATCCACTGTATGTATGTACCACACCTTCTTTAAGCTTTAATGTGTCAGTAGACATTTTTCTCGGAGAAGGCAATGGCATCCCACTCCAGCACTCTTGCCTGGAAAATCCCATGGATGGAGGAGCCTGGTGGGCTGCAGCCCACCAGGCTCCTCCATCCATGGGATTTCGAAGAGTTGGACACGACTGAGTGACTTCACTTTCACTTTCCACTTTCATGCATCGGAGAAAGAAATGGCAACCCACTCCAGTGTTCTTGCCTTGAGAATCCCAGGGACAGGGGAGCCTGGTGGGCTGCCCTCTCTGGGGTCACACACAGTCGGACACGACTGAAGCGACTTAGCAGCAGCAGCAGACATTTTGCTGGATCTGAGTCTTGGCTACTGTAAGCAGTGCTGCAGTGAGTGTTGGGGTGCATGTGGGTTTTTGAATGATGGTTTTCTCGGGATATAGGCCCAGGTGTGGGAATGTCAGATCCTAGGCTTAGCTTTCTGGGAAGTGTCCCCCCCTCAACCGACACAGGGAGGCTGTGCTTTCTAGTGGCTGTTGCCAATGTCCATTCCCACGTACTGTGTAGGTGGCTTCTCTCTCCTCCTGGCTTGCTCTTGCATTGTTGCCTGTGACATGTGAGAATGGCCATTCTGAGCGGTGGGATTTGATTTGTCATTGTCACTTTAATTTGCATCCTCCTGTAATAATTAGAGATGTTCAGAATCTTATCCTGTTGCAGGGTGGGAATTTATTTTTCCCCCTTTATACTTTTATTTACAGGGTGTCAGGGAAATTTACCTGTTGCAATTGGCTTCTTGAACATCGGTTGTGTTTGGAATTTACGTCTGCAACGTCAGCCCCAGATCCTTTCCTGAGGGCAGCTGTCACTCACAGCCCCACAGGCTTTGTTCATTGGAGGTGTAAGCACAGCCGGTCAAATTGTAGTTACAGGAAATGTCCACAGGGCGGCAGCGCTGTTTCGTTCTCAACTCGCTTGTTTCTTGGGCAACCAGAGCCTTCGGGAATGTCTGCTTCCTGGGCTGTGAGTTAGAGGACTGTGCCTGAGTAAACACCCAAGGGCTTGTGTTCCCCTGCCTCTTCGCCCTAACGCTTTACTCTTCATTATCCGAGTTATCCCTGCCTCGCCCACAGAACCCTGCTGAGGTGCCTAGGAGGCTGCACTCTCAGGAAAGAGGATTGAGGTGGGGACCCCAGCACCAGTCAACCTGCAGTCTTGGTTACTTTTCAGAGTTCAAGGCCAGAGGGTCAGGCGACCATCCTTTGGTTAAACGCCAGAGCAAACCTCACAGTACAGGTTAAAGCGGGGCTCAGTTAAGGGCACCCT
Organism: Bos indicus; assembly: GCF_029378745.1. Taxonomy (NCBI): domain Eukaryota; kingdom Metazoa; phylum Chordata; class Mammalia; order Artiodactyla; family Bovidae; genus Bos; species Bos indicus. The sequence continues at coordinate 20,294,742 of NC_091780.1, read as the reverse complement.
GCCGGGCTGTTCAACCCTACTCCTGGCTAGGCATGGATCCAAGGCCGTTCAGACTCCAGGGATGGGATGGCAGCCCAGGTCAGGGAGGTGGGTGGAAATTAGGCTTTGCTTTTCTTTAATCTAATGGCGATGGTATACAGGAATATAGTTGCCCTGCCGGTTGGTGCTTGTTGTCAGTATACAGCCACCTGATTCAGTATGACATATGTTAACACACAGCATATCTGTTCTTTTATGGATTGTTTTGCCCTAGAGGTTCTTGCAGAATTTCAAGCAAAGTTCCCTGTGGTGAACATCAGGTGTTTGTGCAGCCTCTGTGAGATATACAGATTTCTGTGTAAATGTGGAATTAGGAAGGAAGGAGATAATCCTTGTGGATTACCCATTACAGATATAGCTTTTTGGGTATATGTTAGTATCAACCTCCTATTTCATTCGTGACATTTCCTTTTTTTTTTTTTTTTTTTGAGTTTTTTGTGTTTTGATTCTCAGAGTCTCTTTTTGTGCTGTAAACTACTTCCTCTGTATTTCTTTTTTTAAATTTTGCCTAGAAGGGACATCTGCTATTTTCTTCCTGTTTCTGACTTCACTTGGTATATGATCCACCAAGGTCCATCCTTGTGGGAACCATTTGCAGGATTTCATAATTTCAGTGGCAGTTTTTCTTGTCTGAGTAATAGCCCATTGTATATATATATACCACAGTTCTTTAATATTTAATCTGTCCATGGACCATTTCTTGGGTCTGTGTCTTGGTTATTCGAAGTAGCACTGGAATGAACATTAGATTGCATGTGTCATTTTGAATGATGATTTTTTTGTAATATAGGCCCAGGTGTGGGCACAAACGGAGAAGGCAATGGCACCCCACTCCAGTACTCTTGCCTGGAAAATCCCATGGACGGAGGAGCCTGGTACACTGCAGTCCATGGGGTCGCTAAGAGTTGGACACGACTGAGTGACTTCACTTTCACTTTTCACTTTCATGCATTGGGGAAGGAAATGGCAACCCACTCCAGTGTTCTTACCTGGAGAATCCCAGGGACGGGGGAGCCTGGTGGGCTGCCGTCTATGGGGTCACACAGAGTCGGACACGACTGAAGTGACTTAGCAGCAGCAGCAGTGGGCACAAAAGTCGTAGGCTTAGTTCTCTTGAAATTTTTTCTTCTGGCCTGTGCAGGCTGTCCTTTCTAGGGGCTGTTGCCAATGTCTGTTCCTATGAAAGGTGTAGGGGGATTCCATCATCTCCCTGGTCTTTCCCCCCTTTCCTGTTTGTAGACAGTTAGGATTCCCATTCTGTCAGATGGGATTAGATTTCTTATCGTTTTGATGGGCATTCCTGCTGTAATAGTTCAGGATGCTGGGATTCTTGTTCTGTGGCTGTTTGGGTTTTCTTTTCTTTTTCCTTAAAAGCTGTGAGGAAATTTTACCTTTAATTGGATTCTTGAAAGTCAGTTGTCTTTGGAATTTATTTCTGCAATAGCCGTCCAAGGTCCTTTCCTGAGGGAAGGTGTCATTAACAGCCCCAGAGGCATTGTTAATTGGAAAGTGAAAGTGAAGTCACTCAGTTGTGTCCGACTCTTTATGACCACATGGAGCCCACAGGGCTTCTCTGTGCATGGGATTTTCCAGGCAAGAGTACCAGAGTGGGTTGCTATTTCCTTCTCCAGGGGATCTTCCTGACTCAGGAGTCGAACCTCGGTCTCCCGCATTGCAGGCAGACGCTTTACCCTCTGAGCCACCAGGGAAGCCCCATTGTTAATTGGAGGTGCTAGTAAACATGCAGTGGACAAGTTATAGTTACAGAAAATGTCCACAAGGTGGCAGCACTTCTTCATGCCCAACTCTGGTTTCACCTGCAACCCCAGCCCTAGGGAAAGTGGGCTTCCTGGTCTATGAATGAGAGTGAAATGTGCTTGAGCAAACTTCCAAGAGCTTGTGTCTCACTACTTCTTCCCCCTAAAGCTTCACCCCTTCCCTCCAGACTCATCTGAACCTGGGGCACGGCTCCCTGATGAGGCTGTGCTCTGAGGAAGGAGACTTCAGCTGGGACTCCGGCACCAGTGAACCTGGATTTTTGGTGACTTTACCCTGGTCCAGAGGGTCAGGCCACCATCGTTAAGGAGCACTAGGGATTCTGGTTCCAGCCAGGGCAAGCCAGACAGTTCAGGTTTAACAGGGGTGTCAAAGAAGGGCACCTCCTGGCCTGTCTCGACTCCACCCCAATCCAGCCCTGCACTCAAGTCTACTCAGGTTCCAGGAATGAGTTATCAGCCCAAGTTAAGGAGGTGGCAGGGTATAAACTAGTAATTCCTTTTCTTTAATCTCATGGGTAGCTGTGCTGGGACAGTTTTCCGGTTTGTGCTTGTTGGCAGTGTACAGCCACCTGAGTCAGTTGTGACATACAGACAGCATATCTGTTGTTTCCTTCAATTCTTTTCCATAGAGGATATTGCACAAACTCAAGTAAAGTTCCGTGTGATGATCCTCGAGTCCTTGTGGAGTGTCTATTAGAGATACAGAGTTTCTGCACAGTGGATGGAAGGAAGGAGATAAAGCCTTTATTTATTTATTTATTTTGGTTTGCTTTGTCTGTGTTGGAAATCTCAGTCTCTTTTTGTCTTGTACATTAGTTCCTGTACCACCTTTTTTATTTTGCCCAGAATGGACTCATATGCTATGGCCTTTCTCTGTCTGGCTTCACTTCGTGTGTGACCTTCAAGGTCCATCCCTGTGGCTGCAGGGGTGTTATTTCAGTTTCAGTGGCAGTTTCTCTGGGGTGAGTAACAGTGCATTATCTACACGTACCACATCTTTTTTAAGCTTTAGCCTGTGGGTGACGTCTTGCTGGTTCTGTGTCTTGGCTATTGTAAGGAGTGCTGCAGTGAAGGTCGGGGTGCATGTGCATATTTGAATCTTGTTTTTCTCAGGATATCAGCCCAGGGTGGGAACGTCAGATCCTAGGGTTAGCTGTCTCAAGGGGCTGTCTCTACCCCACCCTAGTTTTTCCTTCCTCTCTTACTTATCGTTTATCTTTTTTTGGCCAGATGTGTGTTTCAAACCTTACCAAATTTTTGGGGGGTTGTTTGGTATAATTTGAGTACAGATCCGTTATCTGATATGTGGTTTGAAAACAGTTTCTTCCAGTTTGTGGTTCATTTTTTGATGTTCTGAATAAGGTGTTTCATAGAGTAGAAGTTTTAATTTTTATAAATAATTTTATAATTTTTAATTTTCTGAGGAAGTTTTTAATTTTCTGAGGAAGGTTTTAACTTCCTGAAGAAGTTTTTAATTGTATGAAAGTGAGTAGTTCTATGAATATTATTAATTATAAAAGATTTTAGGAATGTCAATAGTTTTATAAATTTATTCAATTTATAGAAGTTATGCAAATTTTGATATTCATTTTATGAAAATTATCAATTTTATGGAAGTTTTAATTTTATAGAAATTTTCAATTTTATGGAGGTATTTAATTTTATGGAAGTTATTAATTTTGTGGAATATCTGTGTAGTGATATAAATATTTACCTACAGAGAGATATAAATATCTATCTACCTAGACATGTAAACATCTATCTACAGAGAGATAAACAATTCTCTATATATTATATAAATATCTATGTACACATCTGTTTATATTTTTTGGCCAGGTGTGTTTTTCAATCTTTATCAAATTTTAAGGAGCTGTTTGATACAATTTGAGTACAGATCCTTTCTTGATTGAGTACAGATCCTTTCTCTGATATGTGTTTTGGAAATAGTTTCTTCCAGTCTGTGGTTCATCACTTGGTTTTCTGAATAAGGTGTTTCAGTCATGGATGCAGTCACCATCCACAGTACTTTTGGAGCCCAAGAAAATAATATCTGCCACTGTTTCCATTTCTTCCCTGTGTATTTGCCATACAGTGATTGGACCAGATACTATGATCTTAGTTTTTTGAATGTTGAGTTTTATTCCAGTTTTTTCATTTTCCTCTTTCACCTTCATCAAGAGGCTCTTTAGTTCCTCTTCACTTTCTGCCATTAGGGTGGTATCATCTGCATATTTGACATTGCTCACATTTTTCCTAGAAACCTCATTTCTAGCTTGTGATTTCATCCAGCCCAGCATTAATATGATGTACTCTGCATAGAAGTTAAATAAGCCATGTAGCAAGACACATCCTTGACATACTCCTTTCCCAATTTTGAACCAGTCTATTGCTCCATATCCAGTTCTAACCTTTGCTTCTTGACCTGCATACAGGTTTCTCAAGAAGCAGGTAAGGTGGTCTGGTCCTCCAATCTCTTTAAGAATTCTCCAGTATGTTGTGATTCACATAATCAAAGGCTTTAATTCTTTTTTAAGTTTTAAGTTTATGAAAGTTTTTAATTTTATGATATAAAAATAGATACCTATATTTTATGACATATATACCTATATTTTTGCATATGAGATATGTTCCTACATTGTCATATGAGATATATACTAATATTTTCATGTGGCATACATACCTATATTGCCATATATGAAATGTATAGCTTTATTTTCATATATGAAATACACATGGAATACTACTCAGCAGAATAGCAAAATAAAAATGGGAAAGTTTTAAAAACAGGAAATGCCATCAAGAAACAGGTTTTGATGAGATTTTTAAAAATCACGTAAAATTGTTTTACTCTTGATTTTTGCTTTACAAAGAACTTATCAGTCAGGTCAAGCCATTTAATATAACTATAGGATAAATATGCTTTTTTTAAAACTTAAGTTGCTTCTGTCAATGTTCTCTGACAAAACATTTTATTTTCATTATTTTTCATGCCTACAAATTGATTTCAGTTCACAATGCCCTATAAGTAGAAGTCATTTAGCAATCTTCTAGCTTCAGATTAAGACTTTTGTATGTATTAAGATGTAAGACAGTATACTTGATTTGGAAGGGTTATCTTCAGTCTCTAAAAGCATTACTCAAAAGGCACAATGGTTTTCATTATGGTCCCTGGACTGGTATTTGCAAATCTACTAAATCAGAAGCTCTGAACTGCCGTCTGATGATTTTAGTAAATAAGCGTCCAGGTGAATCTGAAGCACTAAAGCAAACTGACTTTTGAGAACTTCAGTTTTCAGTTTTTGCGCTGAAAATCCTGGCAAAATACACTTTTACCAAGCCCCAGTTGTAAGAATTAGTATCATTAGAAGTTATTGTAAAATTTTCGTCCTTTTGGTTAAAGAACAATAGCAAAGGAGTGTACTCTGCAAATATATGTATGTATATTTTCATATATGAAATATATACCTATGTTTTCTTATATGAAATATATACCTAGGTTTTCATATGTGAAATATATACTGAGTACTGCTCAGTTAATAAAAAGATTAAAATAATGGCATTTTCAGCAGTATAATCCTAGAGATTATCATAATAAGTGATATAAGTCAGAAAGACAAAGAGAAATCCCATATAATATCACTTACATGTAAAATCTAAAGTATAACACCAATGAACTTATCTATGAAATGGAGACAGACTCATAGATATGGTTACCAGTTACCAGTGGGAGGGGCAAGATAGGTATAGAGGATTAAGAGATAGAAACTATGTATAATATCCATAAAGTATAAGGATATATTATACAGCATGAGGAAATATAGCCTTTATTTGTAATACCTTTAGATGGAGTATAATCCATATAAATATTGAATCACTATGTTGAATACCCAAAACTAATATAGTATTGTAAATAAGCTGTACTTCAACTTAAAAAAATGTTGATGGCTATCTACAAAAACAATAAAGTAGTCAAAAATTAAAAAATAAGTGAAATAAAAATGGGAAATTGCTAAAAATAGAAGATTCCATCAAGAAATTAATTTTGATGAGAATTTTAAAAATCACCTAAAATAGCTTTACTGTTTTAATTCTTGCTTTTCAAGAACTTATTAGTCCAGTCAAGCCAATTAATCTACCTAACACTAAACCTTACCAAGCTAAGGGCGGTAAGCACATTTGGTCACCATGTTTTTCCAAGAAGCCTCTAGTTGGCAAAGGTTTTTTTTAACTTTAACCTTTCTTGTCACTAATTGTAGCTATTTCAGGAGCAATATTGTTCTGGTGGCAATATCACGTGGTATAACAGGTCCTAAGATCACATTACCAAGGGTTTTCTTTTTAACTGAGCAACTTTTTAAAAAGTCGTGCTGTGCTTCATCCTGTCGGTGTTAAATTCTCATTGGAGAGGAAGTCACTTGTGATGCTGCTAGCCCCAGAGCCTCCTGCTCTCATCCTAAAGTGCACCTGTGCTGCCGTATTAGGAGTCTGGGGTCTGCAAAGTGAAGAGATTACCGTGTTGAAGGAGCTGGGAAGTGGCCCGTTTGGAGCGGTCCCTCTGGGCAGGTGGGAGGGGCAGTATAATGTTCTGTTAAGGGGATCAGGGAGCGCTCCATGTCAGAAGATGAGGCCCAGACCATCAGGTAAGTTTCTTCTGGGGAATCATGGTTTAGCCCTCACCATGAGAGCACGTTCATGCAAACAGGTCTGTGGGTAACATCTCTAAGGCCTGAATCAAGAGTCCACAAATCATAGAATATACAATGGAATAGTACTCAGCCGTAATAAATGAAATAATGCCATTTCATCAACATGAATGGACCTAGAGGTTAGCATATTAAGTGAAGGCACAGACAGACAAATAGCATATGATATCACTTATGTGTGGAATCTAAACTATGATGCAAATGAACTTCTTGACAAAACAGAAATAGTCTCAGACATAGAAAACAAACTTATGGTTACCAAAGGGGAAAGAGGTGGGGGACAAATTAGGAGTCTGGTATCGACAGATACATACTACTATATATGAAATAGATAAACAAGTCCCTATGAACAGGATGGGGAGCTATAATCAATATCTTGTAATAGCCTAATAATCTGAGAAAGAACATGTATGTGGGTATATTTATATGTATGTATTATATATGCTTATATAAATATATGTAATATATATTATATATATATAATATATATACAATTGAATGACTTTGCTGTACACCTGGAATTAACGTAAAACAAATACTCTTCAATTAAAAATGCACCTGTTTTCGATAGAAAACAAGTCCACATATCATTAATACAAATATTTGAAGTTATAAGTCAATTTAGCACACCTTTACACAAGATTGACTATTCAAACAGAAGTCTTTGGCTGGGGCTGGCTTCATGGGCACAGGTTTGCATGGTGTCGGGGGCTCCTCTTGCACTTAGAAGGGCTCTGTGCTTGGTTTAAGGCTGGCTGTCACCATCCAAATTCTTAATAATTCTTACACAAGAATTCCGACATTTTCATTTTGCGCTGATCCTTCCCAATTATGTAGCTCATCCAGTCTCTGGCAATTGTGCTGTCATCAAACTGGGGATGGGCCTTGATGTCAGAACAGAAAAATCCAGCAGAAACTCCCTGAGGCTCATGGTGTAACCCCTGGGTCCTGGTGTAACTTTAAAACATATATTTTGCTATTGCTGCTGCAGCTGCTAAGTCACTTCAGTAGTGTCCGACTCTGTGCGACCACGTAGACGGCAGCCCACCAGGCTCCGCCGTCCCTGGGATTCTCCAGGCAAGAACACTGGAGTGAGTTGCCATTTCTTTCTCCAATGCATGAAAGTGAAAAGTGACAGTGAAGTCGCTCAGTCGCGACCCCATGGACTGCAGCGTACCAGGCTCCTCCATCCATGGGATTTTCCAGGCAAGAGTACTGGAGTGGAGTGCCATTGCCTTCTCCGATATTTTGCTATTAGAGGGCTGTTAATCCTACAGAATCCTAAAATGTTATTAACAACTCACCTAGTCATACAGAAAGAGGTCAAGCTGTATCACCAGGGCAAACTGTTACACCACAAATGGAATGGTCAGTCTGAGGCCTGAGATGTGGGAAATGTCAGCTGACAAGGTGGTCTCACCATGTGCCCCCTGGGCAGTGACTGAATTTGCTCAAGGAACAGCATTTATTTGCTCAAGGAACAGCAGACCTTGGTCCCAACACAAACCTTCCCTGTATAGGGAGCAATGCAGTTCTCTAAAACTGTTCAAAGATGTGTGTGTGTGTATGTGTGTGTGTGTGTGTGTGTGTGTGTATGTATGCACGTGCACGCGCGTGTGTGTTAGTTGCTCAGTCGTGTCCAACTCTTTGCAACCCCATGGACAATAGTCCACCAGGACCCTCTGTCCATGGAATTCTCCAGGCAAGAATACTGGGTAGACATTCCATTCTCCAGGAGATCTTCCCAACCCAAGGATCAAATTTGGGTCTTCTGCATTGCAGGCATAACCAAGATCATTGCCTTAAGTAACATGATAATGAATGTCCCCTATAGTTAGACTAGGAAGAAAGGAAATAACTAAATATTCAATAAATCCTCATCTGTGAAAATAATGGTCAAGTTGACAGGTTACACTTAACGTACTTCACATATCTGAAAATTAAAGAATCATCCTGTAATGCTCCTCATTGTTAATTATTAGAGAAATGCAAATCAAAACTTCAGTGAGGTACCACCTCAAACTGGTCAGAATGGCCATCATTTAAAAAATCTCCAAATAACAAGTGTTACAGAGGATGTGGAGAAGAGGGAACCCTCCAGTAGTGTTGGTAGGAATGTTAATTGGTGCAGTCACTGTAGAGAACAGTATGGCAGTTCCTCAAAAAAAAAAAAAAAATAGTTACCATATGATACAGCAATCCCACTCCCAGCCATACAGACTAAGCTATAATTTGAAAAGATACATGCAGTATTCTAAAAGAATTTGTGCATACAAGCTGCAGATCTGAGAAGAAACCTTTACTCTCACATCTGAGACATCAAATTTGTCTTCACATATTGCTTGCTACATGGAGACCCTTGGTTCATACTCCATGTAATCACATTCTGTCATAGTTTGAATCTGTCCAATTTGAATTTTAGGATGTGGTTTCTCTCCAGCAGCTTAGGAGCATTCCCTTTTCTCCAGGCCCTGTTACTCTGGCATGACATTTCAAACCTCAAAACTGTTACTTGTTGCTATGAGCATCAATTTCATTTTAGCTCAGTTTGAACAGAGAAGCAAAAAATCAGGGGGGCCTATGTTTTCTGTTTTCATCATGGAGAAAAATGAAACTGTTAGAAGAAAAATTCCTGAAGCTCATGTGATCTTTGTCACTAATTGTTGGCAGGGGTTTTCTTTTATTTTAAGTGTGACCCTTCATTCATATAATAACAAATAACAGAACTAGAAGAAAGTAGTTTGAAAAGATGGCTTGAAAATCTGAACCGAAGGAAACAATGAAAACCGCAAAGATCAGGGTGCCAAGCTTTTAAGAATATTTTAGGTGTGCAAACAGTAATTAGTATGCTTGCGATTTCAACAATATATTTTTATTCTGATAAGGAATGTATTTTTTCAGAAGATTTCCAGCATGGCCACCTCCTGCTGGAAGCTGGGATGCTGGAATCAGGCCTCTTCCTGTCTGTCTTTACAGGACACTGGGCTGCACTCTGAGAAGTTCCTGTTGCTCCCCTGACCATCATGTGGCCAGAGAAATTGGTAACGTTGTTGTTTTGCCTGTTGAAATGTGTAATAGGACAGATTCTTTCGGTTTCCTGATGTGGGTGAAGTGTGGAGCCCAGTGATGACTTCTTCCTAGTTCCCACACGAGGGTGAGCCCCCATCGGATGATGAGAGACCCTGCATGTGTGACCTGTGCCTCCTGGGAGACCAGCGCTAAACTAGTTTGAACCTGACCAAGTTCTGTCTACATGGTAGATTTAGCCCTCTATAAGTCCTATCTACATGATGATGTTTAGATGAGACTGTGCTTTCTGAAGGAAAGTTACAGGCTCAAAATAGCCTGGAGTTAAACTCCCCTCTGGTCCTCCCCACCATTCTATGCAAAACAAAGAACTCTCTCACCCAAAGGAAAAAATGGACATTAAGGTTGGTTACAACCAGCTCCCAGCCAGTCCAGCCTCTGGCCGATCTCCAGAATTCCTTGCCCCAGCCATTTAAGAGATATCTACTCTGAACAACCTTGGAGAAGAACAGGCCCCCTTAAGACAGTAGATTTCCACATATATGCCTATACATACCTGCTCTTTTCTTGGGTTAGTGTAGCAGCTCACTAATCTGACTGCTGCCCCTTCTCACCTCATTAAAGGTGATCTGTTCCTGTAAAGTGCCGATCTCCTTCTTTTTCTGAACCTCGCCTTCTCTAACTCCATTCCCTACACTTTCTGCAGTGAGAACATTTAGACCTGACCTTGTACTCTCTGCACTGGGACATGGAGACCCGGGTGGAGGCCTGGTCTGGCTTCTGTCCTAGAAAACTCCATGCTTGCATCTGAATGTCAGTGCTCAGCTGTCTGGGGTCTGGAGCTGAGGAGGCCTTCTCTAGGTAACCGTGCTCTTCTCTGAGTGGGGTTCCATGGCCCTTCTGGGGGGCCTGCCAGGTTCAGCTTCCCTGGGGCTCCTGGAGACCCCTCAGGTGGGCTACCTGGTAATTATCCCAATTTTCCAGCACATTCGGGTTGAGTAGAGAAGCAGGTTCACCTGGTGAATTGGTTCCAGGGCACAGGGATCGGGCATAAAGTCAATGGGCAGCAGGTGAGGCTGCGGCTGTGAACTCCTTCCAGTCGACTCTCTCCTCCGAAGAGAACAGAGCTGCCCCTCGTCTTTCAGCCCAGCTCTCCTGTGTTTTCTCAGCACCTCGGCGGGACAAGAAAGACAGAGCCCGCCAGAACCAAGGTACTGTATTTAACTCCAGCATGAGCTTCCAAACCAGTAAAAAAAAAAAAAAAAAATCACACAGAACCAAAGTGAAAACAGGAGGGGCCTGACTTCTCAGGGACAATTGAGGGGAGAGGAGACAGACCCTGCACTTCTTTCTAGGGTCCCGGGGGTCCCACAGACCTGGCTCGTTTACCCACTGGGGTCTGGCTGACCACAGCCATGGTGTCCTGATCGAGGGGGCACGTGACCCGAGGGGGGGTTCTGGGGACTGTGTGAGTCTCACCCCCTCTGCATGGGTCAGGATCACGTATGTGGGGAGACCACACACACAAAGACAAGAAAAAGGGAAGGATACATGAGAGCTTCACTTGTGTTTAGGAATCAGTACTTTATGGAATTCCTTTATACAGGCTGTGCCTGTTTGCCTTTTTACCCCCGCGAGGTTCACCCTCCCTGGGGCTCCTGGAGACTCCTCAGGAGACTCCTCAGAGACACGACACCCTAACCAAGGGTCGTGGGACCCCAGGTGCAGGCTCTGGGGATTGTGTGGGTCTCACCCCATCCACGTGGGTCGGGATCCTGTGTACACAGAGGCCGTGTATCTGCTGTGTGCCTGCAGTGTGTCTTGTCACCTCGGAGATTCCCAACATCTGAATTGAGGGTGTTGCCTGATTAACCTGTGGTCCCTTTTCTTCTCTTCACGTTGTCACATTCACGTGAGGTCAGGCGCCTTTGAGTGGGTTGCTGCTCTGTGTTCTGCTGAGTGACAACCTTTGCTGTCAGATTAATGTCATATCATTCTATGCTATGCTAAGTCGCTTCAGTCGTGTCCTACTATTGCGACCCCAGAGATGGCAGCCCACCCGGCTCCCCCGTCCCTGGGACTCTCCAGGCAAGAACACTGGAGTGGGTTGCCATTTCCTTCTCCAATGCATAAAAGTGAAAGTGAAGTCGCTCAGTCGTGTCCGACTCTTAGCGACCCCATGGATTGTAGTCTAACAGGCTCCTCCATCCATGGGATTTTCCAAGCAAGAGTACTGGAGTGGGGTGCCATTGCCTTCTCCATATCATAGCATATCACATGTCTAATTCATAGGTCACCACTGCCTGGTTTCCCCTTCACCAAGCTCAAGTATTTTAATTGTTATTGGTTTTTCATGTTATTGGTTTTCATGGTGTTGTTACAGAAAATGGCCACAAGGCGGCATCACTTCTCCACGCTACAATGTTTATTTCTTTATTCTGTAATTTTCTTGTAATTTTATATCGGAACATAGTTGATTTCTGATGTTTTTGTTTCAGGTGTACAAGAACTTGATTCAATTATACATAGATGTGTATCTGTTATCTTTCAGGTCCTTTTTCACGTTTAGGTGATTCAGTTCCGTTCAGTCGCTCAGTGGTGTCCAACTCTGCGACCCCGTGAATCGCAGCACGCCAGGCCTCCCTGCCTGTCCATCACCAACTCCCGGAGTTCACTCAAACTCATGTCCATCGAGTCGGTGATGCCATCCAGCCATCTCATTCTCCGCCGTTCCCTTCTCCTCCTGCCCCTAATCCCTCCCAGCATCAGAGTCTTTTCCAATGAGTCAACTCTTCGCATGATTACAATGTGTTCAATAAACTTCTGGATCATCTATCCGACACGAATTAATGTGTATATGTTAACTCCAAGCTTTCAATTTCTCCTGCCTGTATCTGGAGGTTGGGGGCTCTGCAGAAAGGAAGAGATACTCCAGGTTGGTTTTGGAGGTATACTGCCTGCCACATGCTCCCAGCTCCCTCAGCTCCTGGACTCTGCAGCCTTGGGACGCAAGCCAATCTGGCTTCAGGGATGTGACACCAGCCCGGTCACTATTGCCTGGAGGGAATAGAGTTAGCATTTTTTCCCATTTTTTTTTCTTTCTGTTTTTAATCAATTATTTGAACTAGAGTTTTTAGGTGAATTAAAATCTTGTTTTTGTTTTTTTTTTTCCCCCTTTCCTTTTCAATCTACCGCAACTGGTTCACTTCCATATAGATGTATACGCTTTTGGGGAGGTTCTTTTTCTATATAGGTAATTACATAGTGTGGTGTAAGATTCCTTGTGTTACACAGTGGGTCCTGGTGTCTTACTTTAGAAATAGTTATGTGCATATGTTAGTCTGAAGCAGCTCATTTCTCCCTGCCCCACATCTTACATTCTTGGTGACTGGAGATTTCCCTTCTAAGTCTCTGAGCTGTGTCTCTTAGAAAGAGTTCACTTGTATCCATTTTCAGATTACACCTGGAAGTGATCATGTGATACTTGCAGCTGCCTGTCTCCCTTACTTCACTTGGGATGACCACGCCTCCTTCCTTTTCTGTGGCTGGATTCCGCGTTATATCCTCCTTTTTCTGGTGGAGGTACGCTGCACTGTGAACATGAACCCACCTCTGTCTCCATTCATGTGTGGTCCTATAATTAGCTGCTTCCTGTCTTGGCTGCTGTACCTTGTGGGGTCAAAATTACATAGGTACACTTCTCTATTAAAGTTTGGGTTGTCTCGACCCAGCCGCCTGGACCCCACCCCAGTCCAGACAAGAGACCCAAGTCTGCCCAGGCTCCAGGGATGGGGTAGCAGCCAAAGTCAGGGAAGTTGGAGGGAATAAACTAGGCATTACTTTTTTATTCCGTTTCTTTAACCTCATGTCTATGCTGTGCTGGAGTATAGTCGATTTCCGCCTGATTCAGTTATGACATATACATGCAGCGTATCTCTTCTTTTTTAAATTCTTTTGCTTAAGAGCTTATTGCAGAAGGTTGAACCCGTGCTGAACATTAGGTCTTTGTGGAGTATCTGTTAGAAATACAGATTTTTTTTTGTATATGTGGAAGGAAGGAGATAAGCTTATATAAGATAAGATATATTAAAATTACTGGTACAGCTTTCTGTGTACATATTGCTGCTGTTTAGTTGATAAGTTTTGTCCGACTCATTTTGCCCCTACAGTCTGCAGCACACTAGCTTCCCTGTCCTTCACTATCTTCTGGAGTTTCCTCAAATTCATGTCCATTGAATCAGTGATGCTGTCTAACCATCTCATCTTCTGCCTCTCTCTTTTCCTTTTGCTTTCTATCTTTCCCAGCATCAAGGTCTTTTTCAACGAGTCAGTTCTTCACATCAGGTGGCCAAAATATCAGAGCTTCAGCTTTAGCATCAGTCCTTCCAATGAATATTCAGAACTGATTTCTCTTAGGATGGACTGGTTGGATCTCCTTGCAGTCCAAGGGACTCTCAAGAGTCTTCTCCAGCAACACAGTTCAAAAGCATCAGTTCTTCAGCGCTCAGCCTTTATGGTCCAACTGTAACATCTGTACGTGACTATTAGAAATACCATGCTGCTGCTGCTGCTAAGTCGCTTCAGTCGTGTCCGACTCTGTGCGACCCCATAGACGGCAGCCCACCAGGCTCCCCTGTCCCTGGGATTCTCCAAGCAAGAACACGAGTGGGTTGCCATTTCCTTCTCCAATGCATGAAAGTAAAAAGTGAAAGTGAAGTTGCTCAGTCATGTTCAACTCTTAGCGACCCCATAGACTGCAGCCTACCAGGCTCCTCTGTCCATGGGATTTTTCCAGGCAAGAGTACTGGAGTGGGGTGCCATTGCCTTCTCCCAGAAATACCATAGCTTTGACTATAGAGATTTTTGTCAGCAAAGTGATTGTCTGTTTTTCAAAACGCTGTCTAGGTTGGTCATAGCTTTTCTCACAAGGAGCAAGTGCATCAAAAATAACATTAAATAAAGTATTTTTTCAGAGAACACTGACAAAAGCAACATAACTTTCAAAAAACCATATTTATTTTGTAGTTAGATTAATTGGCTTGACCTGAATGATTTGTGAAGCAAATTTTAAAAGACTAAAACTACTTTATATGATTATTTAAAATCTCATCAAAATTAATTTCTTGATAGAATCTCCTATTTTTAAAAAATACCCAGTTTTATTTTGCTAACTTTTTTTGTTGATTATTTTTTGTGTTTGTAGCTAGCCATCAACTGTATTTTTTAACTGAAGTACAGTTGATTTACATTCCTATGTTTGTTTTGGGTGTGCAACATAGTGATTCAATATTTTTATGGAATATACTCTATTTAAAGGAATCACAAAATAATGACTGTATTTCACTCTGCTGTAGTAGCTTATTTCTTTTACGGATAGCAGTGTGTGTCTCTTATTCCCCTACCCCTATCTTGCCCCTCCCACCTCCCTCTCTGCACTGCTGACTTAGTCCTCTGTACAGTGAGTCAGTTTCAATGCAGGAGACACGGGTTCGCTCCCTGGGTCAGGAAGATCCCCTGGTGGAGGAAATGGCACCCCACTCCAGTATTCTTGCCTGGAGACTCCCATGGGCAGAGGAGCCTGGTGGGCTACACAGTCCATGGGGTCGCAACAGAGCTGGACACGACTGAGCGACTGAACAACAACAGCACCTGTTTTGAGGTGTATATATTGACCTGAACCAGCTAATTCCCCTCGTCCCCCCTCCACATTTCTTTCTTGGTAACCCTAAGTTTCTTTTCTAAGTATGTTAATCTGCTTCTCTTTTGTAAAGAAGTTCATTTGCATCCATGTTTTGATTACGTAGAAGTGACATCATACGATACTTGTCTGTCCCTGTCTCCTTTACTTCACCTGGAATGATCATCTTGATTTTCTTTTCTGTGGCTGGCCTTGGAATTATTTCCTACTTCTTTATGGTTGAGAAATATTGCTTTGGGTATATGGACCCCACCGTGTATCCATTCATCTGTAATTTCATCAATTAGCTTGCTTCCCAGACTTGGCTGTTGTACCTTGTGGGGCCGAGACTGCAGGCGTTCCCTTGGCTTTTAAATTTTTGAATTTCTCCAGATTTATGCCCAGACATGGGCTTGCTGGGTCCTGAAGTACTTCTGTTATTTTTTAAATGAACCTCCATGTGTTCTCCCTACCGGATGAACCTATGTACATTACGATCAACAGTGCAGGAGGGTTCCCTTGTCTCCACACCCTCTCTGGCATTTATTCTTATAAAATAATTTTATTTATTCATTCTTCTGGTTGCACTGGGCCTTAGTTGCTGAGCGCAGGCTTCCTCTGTCTGCAGCGAGCGGGGCTACTCTCTAGCTTCACTGTGCAGCTTCTCCTTGAGGTGCCCTCTGGCTACAGAATGTGGGCTCCCAGAGCACCGGGCTTCTGTCTCCTGCATTTGCAGGCGATTCTTAACCATGGCACCACCAGGTAAGTCCTAGCATTTTTTTTCTAGCATTTATTCTTTAAGATGTTTTGAAATGGCCATTCTGACCAATGTGAGTGCTTAGCTTATTGGACTTTGAGTCTTTCTATAATTAGTGATGCTGAGCATCTTTTCATGTGCCCAAGTGCAATCTGCAGGCCTTCCTCTGAGAAATATCATCTTCAATCTTTGGCCCATTTTATTCTTGGGTTGTATTTATTTTTGATATTGAGTTGCATGAGCTGTTTGTATGTTTTGGAGATGAATTCCTTGTGGGTGTCTTGGTTTGCAAATCTTTCTTCCCATTCTGAGGGTTGTGCTTGTCTCTTGTTTAGGGTTTCCTTTGGTAGGCAAATGGTTTTAAGGTTAATGAAATCCCATTTTCTGATCTGTGGTTTATTTTTCATTGTTCTGAGAGGTAGATCCACAGCAGACTTCCTGCATTTTATGTCAAATCATGTCCTGTTTATATTTTTCTCAAGAATTTCATAGTATCCATCATTGCCTGTAGATATTTACACCATATTTATTTTGTGTACAGTGTTAGGAATTTTTCTAACTTCTTTCTCATTTTCATGTCTGAAGGAACCCTCACTGCGTCCTCCACAGTGGCTGTTACCAATTTCCATCCCAAGCATCAGTGGAGGAGTGTTCCCCTGTCTGCACAGCCTCTCCAGCACTTATTGTTTGTGGAGTGTTTGGCAATGGCCATTCTGACCAGTGTGATGTGATGCCTTGCTGTAGTTCAGATTTGCATTTCTCTAATATTTAACAATGTTGACATCATTTCATGTGATTTTTTTGAAAAGGGTGTGAGTTATACTTATATCTTGAAATTGGCTTCTTTAATGCCTGCCTTATTTTGAATTATTTTTCCATGGCCACCCATAAAACATTTCTCTAGGGCATGTATTTAATTTTTTGGAGCTCCTGGATCCTTGTGAATATTAAATGTCCAGCAGCACAGCTCTTCATGGTGTTATTACAGAAAATGTCCATAAGGCGGCAGCACTATTTCTTGCCTGCTGCTGCTGCTGCTGCTAAGTCGCTTCAGTGGTGTCCGACTCTGTGCGACCCCATAGACAGCAGCCCACCAGGCTCCACCGTCCCTGGGATTCTCCAGGCAAGAACACTGGAGTGGGTTGCCATTTCCTTCTCCAATGCATGAAAGTGAAAAGTGAAAGTGAAGTCGCTCAGTCGTGTCCGACGCTTCGTGACCCAATGGACTGCAGCCTACCAGGCTCCTCTGTCCATGGGATTTTCCAGGCAAGAGTACTGGAGTGGGTTGCCATTGCCTTCTCCTCAGGCAAACTGAGCCTTTGGGAAAGTTGGCTTCCAGGGCTGTGAATTAGAGAGGAATGTGCCAGGGTCTCCCTTCTTCCCCTTAAGGCTTCACCCCTCCCCTGGAGACTCCTCCCATTCTGGGGCACTGCTCCCTGCTGAGGTGCCTAGGAGGCTGCACTCTCAGGAAGGAGGCTTCAGCTGGGGACCCCAGCACCAGGAAACCTGGAGGAAGGTGACTTTTCCAAGGTCCTTGTGGCCAGAGGGTCAAGCCACCATCCTTTGGGTGCACTAGGGTCTATGGTCCCAGCCAGAGCAAACCGGATGCTACCGGCTTGGGAGCAGGCTCAGTTAAGGGCACTCACCCTAACTGTCTCAGCCCCTCTCCTGCCCAGTCATGGGACTCAAGCCTGGTCAGGTTCCAGGTACAGCAAGCGGCCCACATCAGGGAGACCAGAGCGAATAAAAAAGGCATTACTCTTTTCTTTAATATCATGCTGATGAAATGCTGACCTGTATTTGATTTGCAGTGCTGTGCTTGCTGTCAGTGTACAGGCTCCTGATTCAGTTATGACGTGTACATACAGCATATCTGTTCCTTTTTCACTTCTTTGTCATAGACGTTATTGAACAAGGAGAGTAAGCTCCCTATGCTGAACATTCTGTCCTTCTGGAGCATCTATTTTGACTCTATGTGACCCCAAGGGCTGAAGCCCAACAGGCTCTTCTTTCCATGATTTCCCAGGCACAAATACAGAGTGGGGGGCCATTCCCTTCTCCTGGGGATGTTTTGACCCAGGGTTGAACCCAGGTCTCCCTCATTGCTTTCATATTATTTATACTTTGAGCCACCAGGGAAGCCCACAGTATCTATTAGAGATACAGATATTTACGTATGTGGAAGGAAGGAGATAATCCTTTGAATTATCTATTATGAGTACAGATTTATGTGTATATGTTAGACATATGGATTTGTGTGTACCTGTTAGACATACAGATTTCTGTGTATATGTGGAAGGAAGGAATAAGGAATGAAGGAATAAGGAAGGAGGGCAGGGAAGAAAGGAGGTAGTCCTTGTGAATTATCTATTCAGATACCGTTTCTATGTATATGTAGTCCTGAATTCCTAATTCATCCCTGGCCCTTTATGGTTTCTTTTCTTTGGAATTCCTGTTTGTGTTTGAATTTTCAGAGTCTCTGTCTCTGTATTGTATATTAGTTTCTTTATTTATTTTTGTCTAGAAGGAACATCATATTATATTTCCTTCCTCTATTTTCTATTTTCTTCCACTTAGTGTTTGATTCTCCAGCCTCCATCATTGTGGCAAACTGTGGCCTAATTTCATCACTGCAGTGCTGCTTTTCATGGCTTACTAATAGTCCAATGTATTTACCACATTGTCTTTAAGCTTTAATCTGTTACAGGATTTTGTCATTCTGTGTCTTGGCTATTATAAGTAGTACAGCAGTGAATGTTGGGGTGCATGTGTCTTTTTGAATGATGGATTTCTGGGGCTATAGGCCCAGGTGTGGATGTCAGACACGAGGCTTAGCTCTCTTGAGAAGTTTATCTTCTGGCATGCGGAGGCTGCCTTTTCTAGGGGCTGTTGGCGACGTCCATTCCCACCAACCGTGTAGTGGGGTTCAATCATTAACTGGCTGTCTCCCACATTTGCTCTTTGTCGGCCTTTGAGGGTGTCCATTCTGACTGGTGGGATTTGATTTCTTGTCATCATTTTGATTGTCTTTCCTCCTGTAATAATTAAATGCTGAATGGTTTGTCCTGTGGCCATTTTTTCTTTTTTTTTTTTCCCCCACAAAGGATTTGAGGAAATTTACCCATCGCAATTGACTTCTTGAGTCCGTTATGTTTGGAATTTATTTCCGCAATAGCCACCGCAGGGCCTTTCCTGAGGGCAGCTGTCATTAACCACCCCACAGGGCTTTTGAATTGGAGGTACAGGTAAGCGCTGGTGGGCAAGTTGTTGTTACAGGAAGTGTCCACAAGGTGGCAGCACTTCATGACAACTCTGGTTCCACCTGCAGTCAGAGCCTGAGGGAAAGTGGACTTTGGGGGCTGTGACTTAGAGTGGAATGTGCCTGAGCAAACACCCAAGGGCTTGTGTCTCACTATTCTTCCTCCTGAAGCTTCTCCCCAGCCCACTACCCTCATGCCTACCTTGCGGACCTGTCCCTGGTGAGGGGCCCAGAAGGCTGCACTCCCTCCTGGGACCCCAGCACCAGGGAACTGGAGATTAGGAGACTTTTTCAAGGTCTTCGAGGTCAGAGGGTCCTGCCACAATCCTTTGGATGCCCTAGGGCGTTAGGAACCAGCCAGAGGAAACCACAAAATACTAGCGTCATAGGGGTTTAAATTAAGAGCACTCTTCCTAGTGTTCGACCCTCCCAGCCCAGTCATAGGAACCAAGCCTCCTCAGGCTCCAGGGATGCGATAGGAGCCCAAGTCAGGGAGGGAAAAGGGAAATGAAATACATACTGCTTTTATTTTCTTTTCTGTAATCTCGTGTCTTTGCCGTGTTAGAATATAGTTGATTTGCGGTTTTGTGCTTGTCATCCATGTACAGCCGCGTTTTTCAGTTATGATGTATACACACAGCATATCTGTGCTTTCTTGGATTTTTTTTCCATAGAGGTTATTGCAGAAGGTAGGGGGAGGTTCTTGTGCTGAACTTCAGATCCTTGTGCAGTATCTATTAGAGATACAGTTTTTGTTTGTTTTTTGCATGAATGTGAAGGAACAAATGAGGGAAGGAGATAATGCACGTAGATTAACTATTACAGATAAAGAATTTGGTGTATGTGTTAGTGCCAACCTCCTCTGAATTCATCCTGGCCTTTTATTAACCCTTTATTTGTGTTTGAATTCTCAGAGGCTCCTTTTGTGTTGTAAATTGGTTTCTTTTTATCTCTTTTTATGTGGCCTGGAAGGTTCTTCCTCTGCTGTTTTGTCTGGCTGATTTCACTTAGTGTATGGTCCTTCAGGGTCCACCCTTGTGGAGCCCTGGACATAATATCACAATTTCAGTGGCACTTTTTTATGGCTGAGTGATAGTCCATGGTAAGTACGTAGCACATCTTGTTTAAGCTTTGAGCTGTGGGTGGAAATTTTGTGTTTCTGTGTCTTGTCTGTGGTAAGCAGTGCTGCGGAGAATGTTGGGGTGCATGTGTCTTGTGAATGATGGTTTTCTCAGGACATAGCCCAGGTGTGGGAATGTCAGACCTAGGCTTAACTATCTTGAAACTTTAATTTCTGGCATGCAGAGACTGTCTTTTCTAGTGACTGTTGCCAGTGTGCATTCCCACCGACCATGTAAGGGGTTCCCTCACCTCCTGGCTCTCTTCTACATTTATTTCCTGTAGACTTGGGTGGATGGCCACTCTGACTGGTGTAGGGTGACATTTGTTGTCATTCTGTCATTCTTCCCGCAATAATTAGGGGTGCTGAACATCTTGTCTGGTTGCCATTTGGGATAGTTTTTATTTCTTTTTTTTTTTATCATTAAAGGGTGTTAGGAAAATTTACCAGTTGCAGTTGGCTTCTTGAAAGTCGGCTGTTAGTAATTTATATGTGCAATATCCACCAGAGAGAGTGGTCAGAGAGTTGGGGCACGATATTTTGGGTGCACTGGAGAATTTGTTCACAGCCAAGCAAACCCGACAGTACAGGTTTAAGTGGGGGCTCAGTTAAGGGCGCCCTGCCCAGCTGTCTCTGCCCCCATGCATTCCAGCAGTGGGACCCAAGCCTGCTCAGACTCCAGGGATGGGATAGGAACTCAAGTCAGGGGGTCGGAGGGAACAAAATGGGATTCCTTTTCTTTGACTTTTCTTTAATCTCCAATTTTGTGCCTCTTGTCAGTGGACAGCCATCTGATTCAACTATGACATAAACAGCATAACTCACGTTTTGGGGATCCTTTTGCCATAAAGATTATTGCAGAAGGCTGAGGAAAGTTCCATCTGCTGAAAATCATGTTCTTCAGGATATCTATTATTACAGATATTTTGTATTTGTGAAAGTAAGGAAGGGAGGAGATAGTCCTTGTAAATTATCTATTACAGATTTAGTTTTCTGTGTATATGTTAGAGATAGATTTCTGAATATATTTGGAAGGAAGAAAGAAAGGAAAAATATAATCCTTCTTGATTACCTATTACAGATAGAGATTCATGTGTTTTTTTAGTCATGACCGCTGAATTTATCCATATCCCTTTATTGTTACTTTTTGGGGATTGGTTGTTTGTGTTTGTATTCTCAGGGATTTTTTTTGAGTTTTCAATGAGTTTCTTCATATATTTAAAAACTTTCCCTGTAGGGGTATCATAGTCTTTTGTCTTCTCTGGCTGACGTCACTTAGTGTGTGATCCTCCGAGGTCCATCCTTCTAGTGACTGACGACAGAGTTTAGTAGTTTCAGTGGTGCCTCCTCATAGCTGAGTGACAGTCCATTGTATATGTGCCCCGCATTTTCTTTAAGCTTTTACCTGTCACTGGACATTTTCTCGGGTCTGTGTCTCAGCTACTGTGAGTAGTGCTGCAGTGAACGTGGGGTGCATGTGTCTTTTGGAATGACAGTTTCTCGGCCCAGGTGTGCATTATGTCAGATCCTAAGCTCAGCTACTTGGAAAGTGTTTTTTTTCTGGCACGTGGAAACTCTCCTTTCAGTGGCTATTGCCAATGTCCATCCCACTGATTGTGCTGGGTCAGAGAGGGAGGTGTTACTTGTCTTGTCGGCTCTGTATGCATTTATTGTTTGTGGATTAGTGTGATTAGATTTCTGGCTATTTTCATTGACTTCCCTCCTGTAATAATTAGGGATGCTGAGTATCTTGTCCTGTAGCCGTTTGGGGATTGTTTTTTCTTTATTTTCTTCCTTAAATTGTGTGAAGAAAATGTACATGTTGCAACTGGCATCTTGAAAGTCAGTTGTGTTTGGGATTTATTTCCGCAATACCCACCCCAGGACCTTTCCCGAGGGGAGCTGTTATTAGCAGCCCCACAGGCCTTGTGAATGGAGGTGCAGAAAGCAAGGTGTTTAAGTTGTAGTTACAAGAAATGGCCACAAGGAGGCAGCACTGTTTCTTGCCAACTCTGGTTCCTCAGGCAAAGTGAGCCTTTCGAAAAGTTGGCTTCTAGGGCTGTGAATTAGAGTGAAATATGCCTGGGCAAACACCCAAGGGGTCTCACTGCTTCTTCCCCTTAAGGCTTCACCCCTTCCTTTCAGATTCATCCCATTCTGGGCCACCGCTCCCTGCTGAGGTGCCTAGGAGCCTGCACTCTCAGGAAGGAGGCTTCAGCTGGGGACCCCAGCACCAGCGGACCTGGAGGAAGGTGACTTTTCCAAGGTCCTCGTGGTCACAGTGTTGGTCCACCATCCCTTGGATGCACTAGGGGCTATGGTCCCGGCCAGGGCAAACCAGATGGTACATGTTGAAGAGGAGGCTCAGTGAAGGGCACCCGGCCCGACTGTCTGGACCCCTCTCTACCCACTCATGGGAACCAAGCCTGCTCAGGTTCCACGGGCTGGAAAGCAGCCCAAGTCAGGGAGATGGGAGGGAATAAAAGACATTGTTCTTTTCTTTTCATTAATCTCACGCAGATGCTACGTTGGCCTACGTTTGATTTGCAGTGTTGTGCTTGTTGTCAGTGAACAGGCTCTGGTTTCAGTTATGACATTTACACACAGCATCTCTGTCCTTCAAGTCTTTGCCATAGAGATGATTGAACAAGGTCAGGTAACCTCCCTGGGCTGAATATTATATCCTTCTGGTGTATCTATTCTGAGTGTATGCGACACCAAGGACTGTAACCCACTATGTTCCTCTTTCCATGGAATTCTCCAGGCACAAATACTGGAGTAGGTAGCCATCCCCTTCTTTGGGGGATATTTTGGCCCCAGGCATTGAATCCAGGTCTCCATCATTGCCTTCATATTATTTACCCCTTATGTCACCAGGGAAGACCATAGTATCTATTAGAGATAGAGATTATATATATATATATATATATATATATATATATATATATATATATATATGTGTGTGTGTGTGAAAGGAAGGAGGAAGGAGATAATCCTTGTGAATTATCTATTACAGATTCAGGTTTTTGTGTGTATGTTATGCAGATACAAATTTCTATGTGTATGTAAGAGATACAAATTCCTGTGTATATGGTAGTGCTGATTTCCAAATGTTTCACTGGCCTTTATTGTTCCTTTTTTTGGGAAATTTCTTTTATGTTTGAATTTTCCTAGTCTCTTTCTGTGTTGTAAATTAGTTCCTTAGTATCTCTTTTTTTATTTGCCTCAAAGGAACATCATATGCTATTTTTTCCCTCTGTCTGGCTGGTTAAATTTAGTGTATGATCATCCAGGCTCCATTCTTGTGGCAACCTGGAGCATAGTTTCGTATTTTCAGTGCTGCTTTTTCATGACTGAGTAATAGTCCATTGTATTTATGTATGACATTTTCCTTAAGCTTTAATCTGTCAGGACATTTTGTGGTTCTGTGTCTTGACTATTGTAAGCACTGCAGCAGTGAACGCTGGGGTGCATGAATCTTTTTTTAATGATGGTTTTCTCTGCACACTGACCCAGGTGAAGATGCCAGATAGTAGGCTTAGCTTGTCGGAAAGGTTTTTTGGGGGTTTTTTGGCACGAGAAAATTGTCTTTTCTAAGGGATGTTGGCAATGTCCATTCTCACCAACCATGTAGTGGAGTTCACACATCCCCCGGCTTTCTCCTGCATTTACTGTTTACACACCTGTGATGATGGCCATTAGGGCAGGTTGGATTTGATTTTTTTGCTGTTTTGATTGTCATTTCCCCTATAATATTTAAGGATGCTGATCATCATGCGCTGTGGCTGTTTGGGTTTTTTTTCCATAAAGAATTTAGGATCCTTACCTGTCAGAATTGGCTTTTAAATGTCAACTCTGTTTGGAATATATCTCTGCACCACCTGCCGAAGATCTTTCCTGAGGGCAGGTTGTCCTTAACAGCCCCCCAGGCCTTGCGAATTGGAGGTGCAAGTGGGCACTGCTGGTCAAGTTGTAGTTATAGGAAATGTCCACAAGATAATAGCAATTCTGCCTGCCCAACTCTTGTTCCCCTTGCAAGGAGGTCCTTAGGGAAAATCAGCTTCCTGGGCTGTGAATTACAGTGGAAAGTGCCTGAGGAAACACTCAAGGGCATGGTCTGAGTACTTCTTCCCCCTAAATCTTTACCCCTCCCCTCTAGACTCCTCCCAACCTGGACCACACACCCTGCCGAGGGGCCTAGGAGGCTCTACTCTCAGAAGGTGGCTTGCATTGGGCACCAGAGCACCAGGAGACCTAGAGTTAGGTGATTTTCCAAGGTCCTGGAGGTCAGAGGGTTGGGCCACCATCCTTTAGGTGCCCTGGGACTCTGTTCCCAGCCAAGCAAACCAGACAGTACAGGTTTGGGGGGGCTGTATTACCAGCACCCTGCCCGTGGTCTCTGCCCCATCCAGTCCAGCATGGGCACCCACGCCTGCTCAGGGTCCAGGGAAGGGATCGCAGCCCAAGTCAGGGAGGTTGGAGGGAACAAATAGGCATTCCTTTTCCTTCTTTTACTTTTCTTTAATCTCCATTTTTATGCTTCTGTTAGTGTACAGCCGCCTGATTCAATTATGACACATACATATAGCCTATCACTTCTTTGGGGGATTCTTTTGCCATAAAATTTATTGCAGAAAGTTGGTCCAAGTTCCCTTTGCTGAAAATCATGTCCTGGATTATCTATTAGATATACAGATTTTTTTGTGGGTTTGTGAAAGGAAGGAAGGGAGGAGCTAATCCTTGTGAATTACCTATTATAGAGGGAGGTTTCTTTGTATAGGTTAGAGATACAGGTTTCTGTGTATATTTGAAAGGAAGAAGGGAAGTAAAGATGACCCTTGTGGATTATCATTGTCGTTGTTGTTCAGTTGGTCAGTCATGTCCGACTCTTTGAGACCCCATGGACTGCAGCCCGCCAGGCATCTCTGGCCCTGAGCATCTCCTGGAGTTTGCCCAAGTTCATGCCCATCACCTTGGTGACGCCATCCAGCCTTCTCATCCTCTGACACCCTCTTATCCTTCCGCTCTCAATCTTTCCCAGCATCGGGGACTTTTCCAGCGAGCTGATTGTTTGCATCAGGTGACCAGAATCCTGGAGCTTCAGCATCAGTCCTTCCAATGAGTATTCAGGGTTGTTCTCCCTTAAGATTGACTGGTGTGATGTCCTTGATGTCCAGGGGACCTTCAGGAGTCTTCTCCAGTGCCACAGTTTGAAGGCGTCAATTAGCTGGTGCTCTGCCTTCTTTGTGGCCCCGCTCTCACAACCACACATGACCAATGGAGAGACCACAGCCTTGACTATACGGACATTTGTCAGCAGAGTGATGTCTCTGTTTTCCAATACACTCCCTAGGTCTGTCATAGCTTTCCTGCCAAGAAGCAATCATCTTCTAGTTTCATGACTGCAGTCACCATCCACAGTGATCTTAGAGCCCAAGAAGAGGAACTCTGTCACTACTTCCATACTTCCCCTTCTATTTGCCATTAAGTAATGGGGCCAGATGCCATGATCTTAGTATTTTTAATATTGAGTTTTAAGCCAGCTCTTTCACTCCCCTCCTTCACCCTCATCAAGAGGTTCTTCAGTTCCTCTTCACTTTCTGCCATTAGAGTGGTATCATCCGCATATCTGAAACTGTTGATGTTTCTCCCAACTATCCTGATCCCAGCTTGTAACTCAGCAGCCTGGCCTTTCTTATGATGTGCTCAGCATATAGGTAAACAAGCAGGGTGAGAGCAGTCAGCCCTGTCATCCTCCTTTCTCAATCTGGAAGCCATCAGTTGTTTCCTGCAGGGTTCTAACTGTTGCTTCTTGACCCACATACAGGTTTCTCAGGAGACAGGTAAGTTGGTCTGGTATTCCCATCTCTCTAAGAGCTTTCCACAGTTTGTTATGATCCACACAGTCAAAGGCTTTAGAGTAATCAATGAAACAGAAGTAGATGTTTTTCTGGAATTCCCTTGCTTTCTCTATGATCCAGCGAATGTTGGCAATTTGATCTCTGCTTCCTCTTCCTTTTCTAAACCAGCTTGGACATCTGGAAGTTCTTGGTTCGCATAATGCTTTGCATGCAAGTAAGATTTTAAGCATGATCTTATTAGCATGGGAGATGAATATAACTGTCCAATAGCACATCTTTATTGCTGCCCTTCTTGGGAATTGGCATGAGGATTGACCTTTTCCAGTCCTGTGGCCACTGCTGGGTTTTCTGGATTTGCTGACATATTGAATGCAACACATCAATGGCGTCATCCTTTATCGTTTCAAATAGCTCTACTGGAGTTCCATGGCATCCACTAGCTTTTTAAACAGCAGTTGATGAGTTTCTCATGGCAAGTCTACTGGGGTGGTTTGCCATTCACTCCTCCAGCGGATCACGTTTTGTCAGAAGTCTCTGGTATGACCCATCCTTCTCAGGTGGCCCTACACTGCATGGCTCATACCTTCATTGAGTTATACAAGCCCCTTGGACACAACAAGGCAGTGATCCATGAAGTGGGGATTATCATTACAAATTCCTGCGTATGTTTTTCAGGATCTCTGATTTTATCCCTGCCCCTTTATTGTTACTTTTTTGAGACTGATTCTTTGTGTTTGAATTCTCAGCAATCTTTTTGTGTTTTACATTGGTTCCTTTGTAAATTTTTAAAATTTTGCCTGTAAGAGAAATCAAATTCTTTTGTCTTCCTCTGTCTAGCTGACTTCATGTAATGCATGATTCTCCAAGATCCAGTCTTGTTGTGACTGATGTCACACTTCAGTGGTGGCTATTCATGGGTGAGGAAGAGTCCACTGTGTATGTATGTGTACCACAGTTTCTTTAATCTGTCGGTGGACATTTTCCCATGTCTGTGTCTCAGCTGCAGTGAACGTTGGGGAGCATGTGTCTTTGGAATGATGGTTTTCATAAGATAGATGACCAGATGTGGCTATGTCAGATCCTAGGCTTGACACCTTTGAAAGTTTTTTTTTTTTTTTCCCCTGGCATAGCCTTCCTTTCTGTGGCTGTTGCCAATGTCAATTCCAGAGACCGAGTCAGGTGGGACGCCGGGAGTAGACATGGTTTGTAGACTTTTAGAACGGCCATTCTGACTAGTACATTGTTATTTTGATGGCATTCCTCCTGTAATAATTAGGGGTGCTGAGCATCTTGTCCTGTGTCCCTTTGGAGATTTTCTTCTCTACTTTTCCCTGAAAGTATGTGAAGAAAATTTACCTGTTACAGTTGGCTTCTGAAAGTCAGTGTGTTTGTAATTTATCTGCAATACCTGCCCCAGGAACTTTCCTGAGGGCAGCTGCCATTAGCAGCCTAACAGCCCTTGTGAATTGGAGGCACCATTATGCGCGTGTTCAAGTTGTAGGTACAGGAAATGCCCACAAGGCGGCAGCACTTCTTCATTCCAACTCTGATCCTCCTGCAACCCGAGCCTTAAGGTGAGTCGGCCTCCTGGGCTGTGATTTAGAGTGGAATGTGCATGAGCAAACACTCCAGAGCTTGTGTCTCACTAATTTTTCCACCTAAAGCTTCACCCCTCCCCTCCAGACTCATCCCAACTTGGGCCACAGCCCCTGCTGAGGTGCCTAGGAAGCTGTAGTCTCATGAAGGAACCTTGAATTGGGGACCCCAGCACCAGGAGACCTGGAGGCTAGGTGATTTTTCCAAGGTCCTTGAAGTCAGAGGGTCATGCCAGCATCCTTTGGGTATCTAGGGCATGGGGTCCCAGCCAGAGAAACAGACAATACCGTTGTTATAAGGCTCTAAATTAAGCGCATCCTTCCCAGTCAAGTCAAGACCAGTGTCCCATCCCAGTCCAGCCATGGGAACCAAGCCTCCTCAGACTCCAACGATGGGATAGCAGCCCAAGTCAGGGAGACAGGAGGGTATGAAATAGATATTGCTTTTGTTTCCTTTCCTTTTCTGTAACCTCATGCCATTGCTATGTTGCAATATGGTTGATTTGAGGTTTTATGCTTGTTGTCAGGGTTTATACACCCTTGATTCAGTGATGACATATCCATATAGCACATCTGTTCTTTTTTTGGATTCTTTTTCCATAACGATTATTGTAGAAGGTAAAGGAAAGTTCCATTTGCTGAATATCAGATCCTTGTGCAGTATCTATTAGAGACACAGATTTTTGTGTGTGTGTATGTCAAAGGAAGGAATGAGGGAAGGAGATAATCCTCATGGATCTTCTATTACAGATACAGATTTCGGTGTATATGCTGAAGTAGTGGATTTCTGTGTATTTGTCAGTCCCAAGCCCCTATGAATACAACCTGGTCCTTAACTTTAAAAAAAATTCTGTGTTTGAATTCTCAGAGGCTTCTTTTGAGCTATGAATTAGTTCCTTTTTTTTTTTTTTAATCTTTTTTTATGTTGCCCTGGAGATTCTTCATCTGGTATTTTCTTCCTTTGTCCGGCTGATTTCATTTAGTGTATGATCCTCTAAGGTTCACCTTTGTGATGACCAATCACATAATTTCATAATTTCAGGTGTGGTTTTTATGGCTGAGTAATAGTCTGTGGCAAATATTTTCCCATCTTGTTTAAGCTTTAAGCTGTGGGTGACACTTTGTGGTTCTGTGTCTCGGCTGCTGTGAGCAGTGCTGCAGTGAACGCTGGGGTGCATGTGTCTTTTTGAAAGATGGTTTTCTGGGGATATACTCCAAGTTTGGGAATGTCAGAGGCTGTAGTTAACTTGAAATTTTATTATTTTGGGGGAGATGCAGATTGTTGGCCGTTCTGACCGTATAGTGGTATTTGTGTAGTTTTGTCATTTTTCCTATAAGTAGGGATGCTGAGCATCTTGTCCTGTGTCTGAGTTTTTTTTTTTTATTTCCTTAAAGGGCATGAGGAAAATTTACCTGTTGCAGTTGTCTTCTTGAAAGTCAGCTGTGTTTGGAATTTATTTCTGCAATATCTTCCCCAGGGCCTTTCCTGAGTGCTGCGGTCGTCAGCATTCCCAAAGTCCTTGTCAGTTGGAGGTGGCATTATCTGTGCTCAAGTTGTAGTTTCAGGTAATGTCCACAAGGAGGCAGCACTGTTTCGTGCCAACTCTGGTTCTTAGGGATTCCCTGGTGGCTCAGACGGTAAAGAGTCTGCCCTCAATGAGGGAGACTCGGGTTCGATTCCTGGGTCAGGAAGATCCCCTGGAGAAGGAAATGGCAGGCAAGCTGAGACTTTGGAAATTGACTTCCTGGGCTGTGAATTAAGAGTGTAACGTGCCTGAGCAAACACGCAAGGCCTGTCTCACTGCTACTTCCCCTTAACACTTCACCCTCTGTTTCAGACTCATCCCAACCTGGGGCACCGCTCCCTGCTGAGGTGCCCAGGAGGCTGTACTCTCAGAGGCTTCAGCTGGGGACCCCAGCACCAGCGGACCTGGAGGAGGGTGACTTTTCCTGGGTCAGAAGACACCCACTGGGCTGCCCCAGGGCCACTGGGACCCTGGGGTCCCCCCAGTCATTTCCACTCTGCTCCCCGCCCACCCCAGTTCGTGGAGCATCCTCAGGGCTGGCCCCTCCCAGGAGTCCTGCAGGGGTCTCCTCTTTCAGCTCCTGCCCTTAAAAGGGGTCTGATCATCCATCCATCATCACCCCCTCCCTGAGATGCCCTGAAAACCTCCACATCAGCATCAGACAGAGCATCCCTGTTCATTTCCAATCCCTTCTTCCAGCTTGGAAGCTGCTAACCAGTCTCCCAGGCCAGGAGAATCCTCACAGGTAGGACTACTGCCAGACTCCCATCTGGATGGCATCTTTAGAGCTTAAGAGTCAAACATTATGTTAATTTATTCTGTGGTTCCCCCATGATGCTCCATCTTGGAGTCATGCTGGGTGGGTGTCCCCTGTTCCAGTGGAGAAGAACCACATGTTAAGGCAAAATTAGGGGAGGTGATTCAGAATAGTTTCTACTTCCCATGTCATCTTGTCCCCATGGCCTTGCTCTCATTCCATGGTTCCTCCCTGTTAATCTCTGATCCCACTCCTCTGGGTGGGGCTGTGTCCCCTCAGATGGCAGCTCCTGCTAGTGATGCTGCAGGGAGGACAGGCCAGGACATGTGTGTCTTCAGGTTTCTGTGGAAGGAAGACCTGCAGCTGAGTCCTGGGTCCCAGAGCTCGAGTTTGGTCCTGGGCTCCCACCCATGGGCCCTGCTGACTTGTGGTCCTAGCCAGAGGGAATCACACAATACCAGTGTCACAGGAATCAAAATTAAGGGCACACTTCCCAGTGTCGTGATGCTCCGAGTCCAGCCACAGGAACCAAGCCTCCTCAGGCTCCAGGGATGGGGTAGGAGCCCAAGTTAGGGAGGCAAGAGGGAAATGAAATAGATATTGCTTTCATTTCCTTTCCTGTCCTGTAATCTCATGCTTTGCTGTGTTAGAATATAGTTGATTTGCGGTTTTGTGCTTGTCCTCACAGTACAGATGCTTTTTGAGTTATGACATATACACACAGCATATCTGTGCTTTCTTGGATTCTTTCTCCATAATAGCTATTGCAGAAGGTAGGGGCAAGTGTCAAATTCCTTAACACCCTGAATCCTGTGAGTCCAGGATGAAACCTCACCTTCCTTTCCCAACTACACCTATGCCCAGGCAGGAGGCATTATTTCCTGAGGTGATACCCAGCTCCGAGGTCCATTCATCACATCTTGAAGTTGATGCCCCAGCACTAGGGAGCTTCCAGGCAAAAGTACAGCAGGAGTGATGGATGCCCCGCATGGTGACCTTCAGTACCTCATTCCTGCTCTTGTTTGTAAAAAAAGGAAGCAAAAGTGGTGTACTCTGAAGTCTGAGAAAAATAGGTTGGAAATCTGATTCTGTCATTTAGTAGCTGTGTGACTAAGGACTTAACCTCTCTGTGCTTCAGTTTTTAGACCTGTAAAGCAGGAAAATCTAACAATTCGCTGGGCTCTTCTGAGATATTACATACAAGTCATCCAGCACCATGCATGTCATAGCTCAAGCTACCACTAAATGTCAATATCTGGTGATTATTCTCTGCACAGTCCAGTGACCTAGCAGAGTGCACCTGTCCTGTGCTGCAGGGCCTGGCCTCTAAAGGAAGAGCATGCACAGTGTACGTAAGGAAGTGTCCATACCAGAGCAGCGACTCACATTAGGATCAGCTGCATGTTGCTATTTAGATCTGTGTCTGGGTCCTGCTTCAGCTCCAAGGAACCAGAATCCCTGGGGGTGGGGAGTGAGGCAGATGGGTGGGGGTAGGGTGGCCCTGTTGACCTTCAGATGTTTCCAGTGCCTAACACCCTGGAATGCCCTGAGGGGCTTTCTCAGCACCTTGGTATTTGAGCATCGTGTTCTCACACTGGACCAGGATCAGCATCACCTGGGGGGCTTCTGGGCCCCATCCCAGAGTTTCTGACTCAGCAGGTCTGGGGTGGAACCTAGGCATCTGCATTCCCAATAATTTCCTGTTGATGTTCTGCTGGTCCGAGGACCACACTTTGAGAAGCACTGCCACATCAGGCAACCATGATGTGCAGCCACGGATTAGCAACTGGCCTAAGAACTGAGCACCTCCAGAGGGATTCTGGTGACTGGTCCAGCCTCGCCCCTGCCATCTCCCTGGGCTGCCTGTTCATGCAGAGAGGGGGCACAGCTCCACAGGACATGTCCCAAATAGCCCACTGCAGGGATGAGGGGCTCCAGGTAAAGTTAAGAACCCAAGGAATTCAAATCCAGGCCCATCTGACAGCAATGCCAGTGCTTTTCATTCAGACAGATTTCCAGAGCTGGTGCTTTGCATTCCCACCTATGACACCTGGGAACCAGTGTGAGAACCTGGGAACCAGTGTGAGAGGGCAGGGAGGTGCAGCTTGACTTCTCAGGGGTCTCTGCTGTAGGCAGCTCTGTGTCTGGCTGTGGAGTGGCCACCAGGTGGAGTCCTTGGACCATCTCTCCCCCAGGCTGACTTGCAGGGAGAGCCAGCCTGAGGGACACTCTGGCAGGAGGCGTGAGGGGCTGGGTCTCCAATTTGGTTAGGGGCGGCTCCAGGGACCTCTAGATGCCCTCTCTCAGCCAATGAGCTGAGGTTGGGAGAGGCCTGGGGCAGTGTTGCAGCCTGGTGTGGAAGATGACCCCAGGATTCCTGCCTCTCAGCCGGGGTTTCTTCTAGAGTTTTAGGCTTTCTTGGAAGGAGTGGAACCAGGATTCCCAGAGGAAGAGCTTTCAAATCTCTAACCCTGCCTCCTGCTTCTGGCTCAATGCAGGGTCAGTTACCCTTGGCAGATGCCTTTCAGCCCAGCTGCTCATGTCTGTGAAGAACAGCCACCCTCTGTTCCCAGGTCCTGGAGCTCCAGGGACACCTATCAGGATCTTGTTTAGAGCCCTGAGCTTGTCCCTCTGTCAAGATGGAGTGTCTTCATCTCTTCATGTCCACCTATCCCCAGGGTTTAGGGCTGGGATAGAGAGACAGGGGGCTTCCCTGATAGCTCAGTTGGTAAAGAATCTGCCTGCAATGCAGGAGACCCCAGTTTGATTCCTGGTTCAGGAAGATCTGCTGGAAAAGGGATAAGCTACTCACTCTAGTATTCTTGGGCTTCCCTTGTGGCTCAGCCAGTAAAGAATCTGCCTGCAATGTGGGAGACCTGGGTTCGATCCCTGGGCTGGTAAGATCCCCTGGAGAAGGGAAAGGCTATACCCACTCCAGTATTCTGGTCGAAGAGAATTCTATGGACTATATAGTCCACAGGGTCACAAAGAGTCAGACACAACTGAGTGACTCACTTTCACTAGAAGGACAGGGGTGCAGAGATCACCCTGCCAGTCAGTCCCAGCTTTTCATCCATGGGGTCCCTCAGTGGAGGCTGGAGTTGTTCCACTTGACAGACCTCCCCCACCCAGGATCCTCTGTCTCAAGAGCTCAGGCTAAGGGGGAGCTGGCAAGCCTACTGGTTCAGTCCCACTGCACCGGGACTCACTGGAGTCTACAGAAAGGAAGGGTGGCTTTGTAATAAGAATTCTCTCTATGTGACTAGCATCTGTCCTCTAAGTGAAAGAAAGGCTGGACGACCGAGATCACAGCTGGGGCTCCCCTGCTGTTTGGAAGCCCCAGGAGCCTGGCCTGAGGTGCAGCCACAGGAAGGACAGGACCTGGTGGGCAGAGACTGGAGATCAGGCCCTGCTCAGTGACTCCAGGGCTGGAAGGTCCTGAGCTCTAGCCCTGTTGAGGTTCTAGTTTCTCATCTGTAGACTGGAGATTATATAACTCTCCTAAGGCTGGTGTGAAGGTCAGAGACAATGATGTGAGGGGCCAGGGACAGAGGGGTTCCCGGTGAAAGGCAGCCTTGAACAAAGATGAACCTGAGATCCATCCATCCCCTCACCTGCACTCCTGTGATTAGCTTCTAGCTGCTTTGTCTATTTCCATTCTTTTCCTCAATGTCTGCTTGTGCTGAATGCAAACTGAAATAACTCTGGTGGGTTCTCTTTGTTATCTTAAGATGAAACACAAACTTTTAAAATGTCACCTCCAAAGCTTTGCAAGCTCAGACCATTTTATACCTCTTCAACCTCATCACCTCCCTCTCTGGGAGGGAGTTTGTGTTTCGTCTGATTCAGGAAAATGTAAGAAAATGAGAGTTCTTGCACTGAACTTGCAAGAGATAAATGCATACATGCTCATATCAGTAAAAAAATTCATCAATTGTCAACTCAAAAAGAAGTGAAAAGTTTTACTCAAATCAACAAAGAATTATAACCAGGGAGACAGTCTTTCAGAAAGCTGTGAGAACTGTGCTGAAGAGTTAAGGGTTGGAGACAGTATGTGTGTGATTTGGGTACATGCAACCAAGCATACATCTTAGCCAAGTTATGGTTCTTCGAAACGATCAGATACCAGAGTTAAGGATTTAGTGTTTTTCTAAGTATGGGAAGATGCAAGAAACTGGGTTCATAAAAATTTCTCCTAAAAATATCTATCTTCTTCTGGTTTCTTTCTGGTTCTGCCAGTCTTGCTACAACATAAAGTGCTTCTCCCTGATTTCCACCCTGAATTCATTTCAGGGTAGCTTACTTTCAGGATAGGTCAGTGACTGCAGTGGTTAATGACTTGATTCTTGTAGAACCCAGTGGTGGGCAACATTTTTTACTACTCAATATTCTCCATTTGTTTCTGTCTTATTTCAGCTAAAGTTTAGGAGGTGTTTTTGACCAATTTGCCCTAGGATGCTAGGAATGCTCATTCCCTGGTCAGGTAAAGATTTCATTGATAGGCTACTCAGCAAGCAATTACTCGTCTAGTCTTGGTAACAGTAGCCAAAATCCTCTGGACCAACTGTCTTACTAGTCTGTCAGCTCCAGGAAATGATTCCCTCCTGTTGCTTCTTCCCATATCCAGAGTCACACTATTACAATCAGTGGTCTTAGAATTATACATCAGGTCAATCGTTTCAAGTCAGTTAATCATTAGTTTTTTCAGGGGCTCAATAACACATTGTGAAAGCAAGAAACAAGAATCTTGTCAAACAGGAAGAATAGAAGTAATAAAGTAGTGACATTAATAAGGTCATTTGTAAGCAGTAGTATTTTCTAAGGAGTTACATGGCTGGGCCCAGAACAGAAATATTGATCTTTATGGTGGAGCAGGTGTTTCTGCCCTTGTGAAGGTAGGTTTTATACACAATGCAAATACACAGTGCACACCAGAGGGGAGGGAGAAGGTTCAAATGGGCAGAGAAAATATTTATGTTTAAATTTTTCTTGTCTTGTCTTAAAATAGCAAGTCTTTTTCATTGCTTCTTAAGTTTTACCGGCCATGGAAACTGCCTCCTGGGAGCCCTCCCCCTCCACTGCACCTGCCTGTGGGTGAAGATCCCAGGCTTCCTCCCAGCACAGGACTGAGGGGCAGCAGCGGGGGTCCTTCCCCGCCCCTCTCCCACAGCTCTGCTTGCCGGGTCCCTCTGGGCCTGGTGACACCAGGATGCTGGGCTCTGAGGCTTTGCATTTGAGAGGAAGAGAGGAAGAGGCCTTTCGGTGCCTTCCCAGTCACCAGTTCCTATAAACAAACTGCTACTGGCCTCAGTGCAGTGGAACCCATGGGCACATATACAGGTACACACAGAGACACAAACACCCACTGAGCCTGTGCACACAGGCACACACCCTTAAAGAGAGGTGTCCAGGGGCTTTCCTGGCCCCTTTAAGGGTTCAGGCACAGGAAGCTGGCACTGGGGTGGGCCTAACCTCTTGTGTCCCAGGCTGGGCCACCTGTGACCCAGGGTCTCATCCAGGTGTGGGTGGGGCATCAGTGGAAGGGGCTCCACGAAACCCAGGTTTGGGTGAGGGTGAAATTGGATAGGATCCTTCTGAGCCCTAGGCAAATTTGGGGCAATTGGAATATTTGGATTTTGTGGAAGTTTTTCTTTGTTTTCCTTCATCTTTATATTGAAATTGAAAAGGACACTATAAATGTGGGAAGGGGTACAAGTCTTTCTCTGTGATTAAGAAACAGACTATGTGATTGAGCAGAGACAATGATGGACACGAAAAGCTCTGTGGAGTTTTTCTAAACTATATGTATTTATATAGATCACATTATGCTTCAGCATATGTGTGTGCACCACATACTCAAGCCATGCAGTTTCTATGACAATGACATCAGCATTGTCAATGCTGTCAAATGCTACCTCCTCAAACTGCCCACTGAAGAAAATTTGAAAAGAAACTTTCCCCCTTTACAAATAGGGTCACCTACTAATTTTTGCTGTCTTGATCAGAAAAAAGAAAAGAATAGGAAAAAAGAATAGCAAGCTAACATCCCCTTTAAGGCTGGCAGGACCATGCTCTTCTCCCTGCAGAGGAAGGACCTACTGCTTTGATCACCGAGGCAGGAGGGCTGCATCACCATCCCTCACCAACACTGCAGACAGGTGTCTGCAAGACCTTGTGCTTTTTTTCCCTAGATCCTTTTTACTTTGCCCAGAGAGGAGCTGGATTGGTTAAGACACTTCTGTTAAGACACCCTCTAGGCAGCAGATAATTAGTAAGCCTGGGAAAATTCTCCAGTCAATCTCTGGTGGGGTTGTGCAACAGGTTGGGTCTCAATCTAAGGTCTCTGCTTCAAGTTTCCTGTCCACTTGACATTATTGACCTCTAGAGATTTTATTTAACTTAAAGGGGAGGTGCACTGTACAGCCCCCTCCACTAACAGAAATGAGGACCTACCTACCCCCAACACTCATACACCCCCCATAAACACACCAACTATTACCCCCAGGGGGACAGACACACTTTGGCAATGAGGCCCCTCCGGAGGCCCAGGGTGTGAACAGCTGCACAGAGGGTTGTGTGCTGTGGAGTCCGCACCTTAGGAGGCGGGAGGGGGCGGTGGACACAGAAGGAAGGAGTCTCAGGTCCCTGATGGATCAGAAGAAGGAAAATGGGGAGAGGTGGTCAGGACACAGACAAGAAAACCAGAAAAGGGCCAAAAAATAGAAAATATAGAAAAAATGAGAGAAGCAAAAGAGAATGTGGGCAACCACACAAGACAGGAAGGAGACAGAGGAACAGAAAAGAGAATGAGATGCATGGGGAAAGATGTGAGGAGGGAAAGGGGAGCCAGGAAGAGGGCATCAGAGGACGTCAGAGCTCAGTGAGGATATCTCCTGTGAGCAGAGGATCGGGAGTCTCCAGGCTGGTCCTAAGTCCCTACAGAGACCGGCGGGCCCAGTACCCCAGCTCAGCCACGTAAATCAGCAAGTTGATGGCTGTCAGGACAGCCACAGCCAGGCGCTGGTCCCAGGCGCACATGAGGTCGTCAATGCAGCTCACATCGCTGGACCGCTGGGGCAGCCCGCCCAGCTCCTCATAGAACTGGTAGAGCAGCCAGAGGACAAGAGCACTGATGTAGAGGAGGACAGAGAACACGGTGAGCACAAGTTGGAAAATGGGGAAGGGGATTGGCAGCCTGTTCTCCCATTCGCCCAGATTCAACAGGATGGTTACTGCTTCTGAGATGAAGCAGATCGTGTACACAGCCACGCACCACACCAGGGCCGGCTGGTGCAGGTATAGGGAGGTGTTGCTGAGGAAGGCAAAGATGACACCAGCAACGAAGGTCTCCGGCACGTTCAGCAGGCCGGGCACGGTGTGCACGTAGCAGGGGATCTCCTTGAGCTTGTAGAAGTTCCATACGCCCGCCATTTCTATGGCATAAAGCACTGACGCGATGCAGGAGAATGCAGTGGCAGCGACGGCCCGGTCCCACTCAGGGCCATCAGGCAGGAACTGGACGTAGGCGATGGAGTAGATGATGGAGGCTGAGAGGCAGATGAGGGCGGCATAGCAGGCAAAGGTGACGGGAAAGTTGTACCAGTAGAAAGGAAAGCGAGGCTGGAGATCGTTTAACTCAATTATGACTATGAATAGGGTCACAATGAAACAGATGCACCAGCAGGACATGAACCAGTTACCTATGTCCCCTCTCCAAATGCCCATGTCAGCCACCAAGGAGAATGCCACGCAGGTGGAGAAGAGCTGCGGCACGCGGAGGAGCCAGAACACTCTGTTCACGTAGAGCCAGTATGGGAGTGTCGCCCTGGTGCTCATGGTGTTATGAATGTCTGGCAAGTCACAGTCACTGGTCTGGCAGTGGTCTTCACTGAGGACCCACCAAAGAAAGATCCGGCTCCAGAGGATCAGACGCCTACAAACGCCTCAGGGCTCTGTGACGGCTGAGGCTCAGGACCTGTGGAGTTGGAACCGATGGCTCAGACACTCGGGTAAGAGCACAGCTGCTCCAAATGGTTCTCCCCACCCATCACCCTTGGCCTTGTCAGGAGACTTGTCTCATCCCAAAGCTCCCAGCTAGTTGTGGTCTAGCCTCAAACCATGAACATTGTGGATCTCTCTAAGCTGACCATTATTTATGGAGACACAGAGACGGATGGTCCTTGTCTTTAATCCC
Source organism: Bos indicus (assembly GCF_029378745.1). Taxonomy (NCBI): domain Eukaryota; kingdom Metazoa; phylum Chordata; class Mammalia; order Artiodactyla; family Bovidae; genus Bos; species Bos indicus. The sequence continues at coordinate 20,256,449 of NC_091780.1, read as the reverse complement.
AACCCTTCAAGTCTCTCAAAATTGAAAATGAATATTTAAAAAATTGTTTGGTAACAAAATTCGGCCCAAAGAGACATGAGACAAATTATGATCTTTTTTTATTTTACTCAATGTGACTGTTCAAAAGTTCAGCTGCCAAAACACTAATGTGTATGATTACAAGGTGCTTTCAGACCCCAGTGGGGTGTGATGTCATGTAGAGTAGATGTACTATGTCACCTGTATGGAGCTGAAAATTCTGAATTCTAGAGAATATCTGACCCCAAGTGTTTCAGAAAAGGGACTATGGAGTGTCCTTTTGACTAACCCCATTTTACAGATGAGAAAACTAAGGTAGGGGAATTAAGTCCTTCCCTAAGATGGCATGACCATGAAGTTGGAACCCCAGATAAATATACCAAAGCCATGGGCATGAACTCTTTGCTCTACAGCACACATGGCAGAAATCCCCTTAGGTGGAGCCCAGGACCAAAGCCTAGAACACAACTTCAGGGCCACAGCCTCCTTCCACAGCAACCTGAAAATACATGAATCCAGGCCTCTCCTCCCTGCAGCCATCACTAGAAGAAGCTGCCATGTGAGGGGACACAGCCCCACCCGGAGGAGGGCAGCTTCAGAAGTGAACAGGGAGGAGCCATGGGGTGAGAGCAAGGCCGTGGGGACAGGATGAAATGGGAAGTAGGGACTATTGTGACTCCCCTCCCCAATTTTGCTTTCACATGTCACTCTTTTGCATTGGGTCAGGGTATCCCAACCTAGCATGATTCCAAGGTGGAGTGTCATGGAGGAACCAAGGAACGAAATGTTAAAATGCCAGCTTTTTAAGCTCCAAAGCAGCCATCCACGTGCAAATCTAATCCTTTAAAGGGCAGGAGCTGAGAGAGGAGGCCCCTGCAGGACCCCTGGGAGGGGCCAGCCCTGAGGATGAGCCCGGGACTGGGGTGGAGGCGGGGGCGGGGGGCAGAGTGGAGATGACTGGGGGGATCCCAGGGTCCCAGGGGCCCTGAGGCAGCCCAGTAGGGGTCTTCTGACCCAGAAGGGATGCACGCATGGAGCCAACCTTCCCATGGAGGAGGGGCCGGGACTGGAACTGAGACAGGAGAACAGGGGCCTGAAGGGGTTTCAGGGCTGTGACAGGGACACATGGCCAGAGTGTCAGGGACCCTGGAGACCACGGAATTTCCCAGGTCACCACCCAAGACAGTCCCTCCAGCCAGAGCTGTAGTCCTGCTCATACAGGGGCTCCTCCAGGGTCCAGTGTGTGGGGGGAGTGTGCCTCTCCCAGCCCGCCCCCTCCGCAGGGACAGCCGCCCTGTTTCCAAGGGACTATTTGCTGAGAGGCCCCCAGGGCTGAAGGGCCAACAGCCTGAGCCCCAGCCAGCTTCCTGCCATCATGGGCCTTGTTGCCTTTGCTGATAATAAACCCTGGGACAAGCTGAGGCTGGAAAGAGAAACAGAGAGAAAACCTGAGAACCTCCCTGGACTCACAAAGCTCCTTGAGCCCCATTGCAGGGGAGCCCTGGAGCCTGCTGGCCTCCTAGTGGGCACTGCCAGGGTGGGAAGGAGCACTGGGGTGAGGGAAGGAGGGATTGTCATGCTCTTTGTACCCCAGTTTGATCCCAGTTTAATTACTTGAACTCACCCTGAAATTCCACCTACGATAAGAGACAACTTGAATGCTTTGAATCCATTGAATGCATCAGAGAGAGGATATGGAGAAGAGGAGGCATGGGGGTTCCAACCGCGTGACCCTGGGTCAGGCCTGTGCCCTGGAAAACAGGAAGTGGAAGTTTGTCTGAGTCTTCCAGCAGCCCCTCCTCCACTCTAATCTGTGAGCCTGGACATGGTGCCCCTGTCAGAGCACAGCCGATGTGGCTGAGCCCTGCCTGCCCAGCAGCCAGGCATGTGGACTAGAAGACAGTGAGCTGGGAAGGTCATGGCCAGAACAGAGGAAGGAATGAGGAAGTGCCAGAAGGGCAGAGAAGGGTGAGATGGGATGGACACTCAGAGTGACAAGGAGTAGAGCCTTCATAGCTGGATGATCATGGCAAGCTACTCAATAGAACCTCAGTTTCCCCCTTCTGTTCAATGTCTCTATACCTATTTTGTGTCAATTAAATGAATAAAAGCATGTGACGGGTTCATCAGAAAGCCTGTCACATGGAACCCTCAATCTGTGCCAGCTACCTCCCCACCCCCCTCACAGAGGACCCAGAAGGCCCTGGCTCTGAACATCAGCACATGCAGCTTGATTTGCTGCAGATCAGGGGCTGCAAGCCAGTTTGCACTGCAGGTGGACTCTTGATGTGTTCAGTTTCCACCACAGTTTCCATCAGTGTTTTCATGAAAAAATGATGTAGAATCACTAGCATTACTATTTCTTCCCTGAGTGTTTGGTGGCTGCACATTGTCTTAATTTCACATGAAAATTCGGATTACAGCTCCTTTTCAAGCCTCAGGAGATACAGTGTCACCTGATTTTGTTCCCTTGGCAGTGGGGTTGCTGGAGATAAGTAGCTGCTAGCCTCTTTTCTTTATATTGTTTTCCATCCTCATCTCTGTTTAGTATTTTCTATATTTCTCTCATTCTCATGTATAACTGACATAAAGCAAGACTATTATCATCTCTCCTGTGACTGGTTTCCTGTCTTCGACATGGCCAAGCTTCCTGCCTGCTCACAGGAGCGTCCACCCCTCCATCCAGAGAGCATCCATGTCCTCAACCTCAACCTCAGCCTTCAATACATTTCAAATGCTGTAAAATCACGTGTAGACATGTGTGTACACACAAGCATACATGTTTGTACATACATGCATACATGTTTGTAGGGAATATCTGTATCTCTTTTCCTGTTTTGTCAACATGAGACCACGTCTTCCCAGAGCATCTTGCTTTTGCACCGCCCCAGACAGGTGCAGCTGGTCCTCTCCAGGGATCCTAGTGCTCTCCATCCCCTTATTTCCTTCCCTCCTGGCTCCTTGGGCATCAGTGGACCCTCCCCTGTGAGTCTCAGACACGGGGACATAGGATGTGACAAGGGATCCTGGGATCCAAGTGACCACCATGCTATAGGGCAGGAGGTCAGCAAGTTTTTCTGAGAAATTTTCTTAAAAATATGACAAAGAATATATTTTTCATTTCTGGAAATTAAATCTGGTTTCCTAGATCTGCAACAAATTATCACAAGCCTGGCAGCTTAAAACAGCAGAAACCTGTTCTCTCACAGTTCTGGAGGTCAGCAATTTGAAACAAGGTGTCAGCAGGGCTGCTCTGTCTCTGATGCCCCAGGGGAGGGTCCCGCTTTGCCTCTTTTAGCTTCTGGAGGCCCTTTAGCTCGTCCCATGTTACTGAACTCTGATGATGTCCGATCATCCCTCAAGAAGCCAAACACCGAGAGATGAGTGCTGGGCTTTGCCTGGGACGAGGTGCGGCTCCCCCACTGTGAACACAATCATCGCTCATGTCTGTGCATCAGCCCATGTTGGACGGTGGTTTGAAAAAAATACTCATGAACATTTCTACCTTTTTTTGTGCATCAACTCAGAGGATTTGTTTTTTTCCAGTTTAGTAGGTCTGAAGTGAGAAAAAGATTGTATCAAGAGTCAGCCACTGACTCTTCTCCTGCACTGAAAGCTCCTGCAGGGAATCGTCTCAGTGGAAATCCACCCCTGGCGCGCCCCCACCCCACCCCCACCCCAGGGGACACACTCTGGCCAAATCAAGTGATCTGACCCGTCTTAAAAGGAGAAACTGCTTCAGACCTCCTTTCTTCCTCACACTGTGGTGACGCTAAGGCTGTGTCCCGCCAACACACTAGAACCCCTCCTCCTTCTGGGGACTGGAGTTGGGGGGAGGTGGGCGCAGATGCCCTGGCCTCGGGCATCAGGACTGGAACCACAGAGCTGGGGCTGGATTCAGTTCCCTAAAAAGCTGACCCCATCTTCTCCCTCCCTTGCCTGCAGACTCCTCTGTGAACGTGGCAGGCTTTTCACAGTTTCCTTTCCTTTTTGCCTTTAATTTAGTGCCCTTGTTGGAAGAATCCTTACTATGGAGTAACAGGAAGACCTGCGCATGGAGTTCCCTCCCACTTACCAGATCTTGACAAAAGAGCTCTAACTGCAAAATACTGGAATAACTTAGAGATCCATGCAGGAACAATGTTCTTCACAACTGAAGACATACACGGGCAAGGTTGTATTAAAAGTAGAAAACCACTTTTTTCTTGATACAGGGTCATACTGTTAGGGGAACCACACTGACACAACCACCCACCCCGTTCAGGAACCCTAGTAACCACTTGTATGAGTTGTCTTACGACAGGAGGTCCCGGTAAGAAACACGGAACTAAGAAGCCACCACCAACCAGAAGGGTTCAGGAAAGGTCGAAAGGAGACAGCATGTGTCTGACCACCTTCCACAATCCTTCTCTCTGGCATCCATCCTGGCTGAACAAGGCGGGCACCACCAGGAAGGACTCTGAATCAGAATGATTGGCTATGGACAACCCGGAGACTAATCCCATCACCATAAAACCCAAACTGTGAGCCATGTGGCAGAGCTGTTCTCCTGGGTCCCCTTACCTTCCTGCTCTCCGCCCCGGTGCTGTTTCCCAATAAAAATCTCTTGCTTTGTCAGCGCATGTGTCTCCTCCGACAATTCATTTCCGAGTGTTAGACGAGAGCACAGTTTCGAGCCCTGGAAAGGGTCCCTCTTCTTGCAACAATACCTCTAGTTTTGCCAATCTGTCAAGATGCGTGCCAGTGGACTTGTAGAAGGGATAGATGTAGGTCCCTTCCCCCAACTTCACTGGCTCCCCCAGAACAGATTTCAAACAAACAAGCAATTCTTCCTTGGGAAGAGAGTGGTACAGAGTCACAAACAAGCCATTTCCCACTTCTGCAGTGTCCAACTGGCCCCAAAGTTCCAAACAGCAAAGAATACACACGAACAGGTGGGAAGGGGGGCTCCTGGGACCCACACCCCTCTACTCACTCAGTCAAGAGCTCTGTGCTCCTTCAGAGGCCAGTTTCCTTCTCTTAACAGAAAGTGAAAGCACCCTGTGAGCAAGGCGTGGGGAGGGGCAGGGCTAGTTCCTGAATCTAGCAAGTTTGGCAGCTGCTGGAGAAGACCTATAGATCTTCCTGGGAATAGATGGTACTCCACCCTGTCTTCCCAGTGGCACTCTGCTCCTTGCTCTAGGAAGACAGGGAGGGGCTGGAGACTTGGGGACCTGACTCCTGCCTGGACACTCAACATTGTCCCCCAAGTCAGGCCCAGCTGCTTGTCGCTGAAGAAGCCAATACAGAGAGCTAAGTCTTGGGTTTAAGAAAAGTAGCTTTATTTTAGGGAAGCCGGCAAGAAGGTGTTTTACTGCCCAGAAGAATCAACTCCCAGCAGGGCAAGGCTCAGCCGGGATTTATACAAGGAGGGAAGCAGGAAACGGCTGCAGGCTGCATGCCGGGGGTGCGCTGTGCTTCTATTTTGGGGGACTTTACAGTAACCACCAGGAGCCTTTCTGGGCTGAGAATATGTGGTCCTTACTTTGTTCAGATCAGTACATCAGTTCGAGGGGTCAGTGGTTGTATATTTTCTAGAGAAAAAAGAATTGAGGCAAAAACAGAGCTTAACTGGCCAAGCAAAACTGAAACCAGAAAACATCAAACTCTAAGTATTCATAAGCCTTTGGTTGAGTAACAAGCAAGGTTACAAACTGGTGCCGGTGACCTGCCTGACCACCATGATCACCATGTGCCTGTCCTCAGGCCTGGGCACCAAGCCCATCGTGGGCTTCTTCCTCCACTTGGGGCAGCTGCTCTCCATCAGTATGCCCTTCTCGCTGGCGGCCAGTGAGGGGGGCATAATTAACTGGTGCATGTTCATGGTGCGTCTGCTTCACCGTGACCCTCACCATCTTCATAGGGGAGTTTTGTGGGCTCCCTTCTCTTGGGACGGCTTTCTCTGCACCCATGCCTTTTATTTCTCCATCTCCTGCCTCTCAACGTCCATCGTCTTTGGCACCACCTACATCAAGTTCTTGCCTCCAGGCTCCACCCGAACCTGGGTCCTCACTGCCACTGCATTCGCCTTCGTGGCTGCTGTACTCTATGCCACTGAAGCGTTCTGCATCATATCCAGCCTGGAGGCATGGTCTGGTTCAAGCCAGCCTTCCCAGGCCTGCTCAGGAGGCCAGAGAACTATGCTGACTGGCTCATCATCGCCTTCATCAGCAGGCCCCACCAGTATCAGCAACAGCCAGCCCTACATTCGTGGTTGTGTCTTCAAGTCCCTGGGGTTCTTCACCAGCTCCTTTTTCGATTCTCCAGAGATTGGTTGGGGGTGGAACTTATCCCAAATTCCTTTAAGATGCCCTCTAGGCAGCCAGTGTGAGGCTGAGCATCAGGTGGGGCCCTGGGATCCAAATTTTCTGCATCAGGACTCTTGCCCATTGGAAATCAGTGACCTCCAGAATTTTTTCTTTCTTTCTTTATTTTTTTTTTTACTTAAAGGGGAGGTGCACTATACACTCCCTTCTATTGGGAGAAAGGAGCCCTGATGCCTAGCTACCTACCTTCACTCCTTCTCGTCCTCATCCAGTCCGATGGCTTTAAGATTCCACTCAGTTGACAAATACACCTGTGCACCAAGTGTGTGCCTGGCAGTTTTCTAGACAATGGAGAGAGCAGAGAAGATAACCAGTAGTTCTCCCCTCATGGAGCTTATCCTCTAGGACACAAGATGGAAAATCTGAGAACCAATGTGTAATATCAGGTCAGTTCAGTTCAGTTCAGTCGCTGAGTCATGTCCGACTCTGCAACTCCATGAATCGCAGTACGCCAGGCCTCCCTGTCCATCACCAACTCCCAGAGTTCACTCAGACTCACGTCCATCGAGTCAGTGATGCCATCCAGCCATCTCATCCTCTGTCAGCCCCTTCTCCTCCTGCCCCCAATCCCTCCCAGCATCAGAGTCTTTTCCAATGAGTCCACTCTTTGCATGAGATGGCCAAAGTACTTGAGTTTCAGCTTTAGCATCATTCCTTCCAAAGAAATCCCAGGGCTGATCTCCTTTAGAATGGAATATCAGGTCAGTGGATGATAAATACTATGATAAAGGGAAAACAGGTGAAAAAGAGAGTTAATGGAATGCAGGGGTGGGCAAGGCTGCTATTTTAGGTGGTTGGAGGTCAGGCCACTCTATGGATGTGACCCACCCCTCACCAAGAGATTCTGATTCATTGGAGCTGAGTGAAGTGAATTGGCTGTATAATGATAACTCCCCAATTCTGGCCTCCAGAGCTGATCTCTACAGAGACCCTGAGTCATATGCAACTGCCTCCTGATCTCTCCCTCTGGATGTCTCAGGATGCCTCACACTCGCCATGTCTGGTCCCATCTCCTGAACCCCCCTAGCGCCAACACACACAGATCCTTCCTTGTCTTTCCCATCTAAGATGATGGCACCACCTTCACAGATGCGCTTCACAAAATACTGTGAATCCACACCACATACACACACACACACACACACACACACTCTCTCTTCCTCCTCTCTAGAGCATCCACTTGATCTTGGTCCAGATCCATCCAGCCTTCTCACCTGTGCTCCCCTCATAAGCTTCTCACTGCTTCCTCTGTTTTCATTCTTTCCCTCAAAGTCAGCTTGGGCTGAACTCAAACTAAGTTACCTTTGACCACTTTTCTTTGCTCCCTCAAACTGCACAGTGTCACCTCCCTGTATGTTCGCACCCCTTTCTACCTCTCCAGCTTCATCACCTCCCTCCCTCCAGTCACTGAGAAGTACTTCCAATTCCTCTTGGTCATCTCAGGGCCTTTCCTGCTACATGTCTACACACACCCCAACCCTGAATGGAGACCAGAACTCAGCCTGGAACATAGTAGTCCTGTCCAGTCAACGTCACTCTGAGCCTCAGTTTCCTCATCCAGAAAATGGAGATAATAGCACCAGTTTTTATAAATTTATTTATTTTTTATTAAAGGATAATTGCTTTACAGATAGCACCAGTTTTTAAAGGTGAAGATTCTTGATTGCATCCTTCAGAAAACACCTCTAGCAACTTAGGCAGAGAATGACTGTCCTAGAAGGCTGCTAGAGAATTATTAGGGAGAGATGGGCCTGAGAGCAGGCTTAGACCAGGAAGGAGGGGTGCTGGGCAGCTGGGGCACAGGCAAGGGCAGCTGGTCTAGCCACCATGGCCCCTGGCAGCAGACTCTGGATGCTACTCAGGCCCCAGCAATAGGAATCCGATCTGACCTGGTGTCTGTGTATCACCTGCTCCTTAGGTGTGTGTCCAGACTTCACATGGGAGCAGGTCAAATATTTACCTGACCTTTGAGTTTCTTATTGAGGGTGAGGCCCAGTTTTCCATCGAGATTCACACGATGGGGACATCCTCAAATATGAGGTGGGCGGAAGTTCAGGTTCTCAATTGTTCTTCTCCCTGGAGATGTTCATCAAACACGACCATGGGAAAGTTGGGAGAATTAAAAGAGAACAAAGGAATCACTGATTCTCAAACATTTCCCCTAAAGGCAGAAGGGATGGAATGTATCCCGGTCAGGAGGTCCAGGCAGGAAGGAGCCTGAGGTTGTAAGCTCGCATTAATACTTATTCAATAAACTCCTGCAACGTACCAGGCCTTCTGCTCAGCACTGGGAAAACTTCAGTGAACAAAGGACAAGACACCTCTGCTTTGTGGATCTATATTCTAGAGTTTATCTTTGAAGCCTCGTGTTTTCCATGAAAGTAAATGTGGGATATTGCATTCCTTTTTATAATACCCCATAATAATATACTCTTAACATATCAGACTTGTTTCAATACAAAAGTAACAACTTCCTACTAATGGGCTGGTGGCTGAGCCATCCTATTTGCGTCAAGATACTAGAAGACGAGGTCTTTATGTGCCTATATTTAAGCACATTGTGGTTGACACATGAACAAAGCTGGATCAGAGTACATGTGATCAGGGGGAGTAGAACACGCAGGAGCCAAAACCTGTGAGAGAGGAGCAGAGGGTCCGAGAGATGATGGAGGGTTCTGGGGTCCTGCCAGCCTCTGACAAGGTCCAGGAACAGACTATTCAAGAAGCATTTCCTGCCCAAATAGCAGAAAGAACACCAGGCTTTCTTTTAGGGGTTTTCCCTAAGAAGTGGTCCCACACTAGCAATGGGAGTGTTACTGGGGGCAGTGGTTTGGGCTGATGGGCCAAGCACTTGAGGGATTTATGGAATCAGATGCTGGTTGGAGTGGAGGGTGAGGAGATGGGCTTGAACTAAGCTCCCCCACCCCCACTGCTTCTCCATTCCTGGTCAGAAGCAGACCCAGAAAAGACCAACTGGGCAAACCTCACCAGCCCAGCCTGGCTCCAGAAGAGACCTCAGGTGACAGCTCACAGGCTCTGTCGGCTGAGAAAGGGGCCCTGAGGACTTGGGCTGCAGTGGGGCTGCTGTGGACACAACAGTTACAAGAGGTCGTATGTGTCGTGCTCACTGCAGGTCGAGCTCTGCTGTGGATTCATTTGTTCCTCCCAGCAGCCCCTGAACTATGTTCTCAGTCCCCATTTTAACAGGCACAGAGAGGTCAACCGATCACCTTTACAGAGGTTTAGGTGTCAGAGCTGGGATTTGAACACAGTCATGTGGGTTTAGGACCTTAAAATTTGCTTGGGTTTGATTTGTACCTTAGACCCAAAGGGACAGAGTGGCCAGTATGTTTTTCAGCACCAACAGACTGACCTGGCGACATCACCTCCATTTCATTCATCTTCAGGGATATTATTATTGTCATGCCCATTGTACAGATGATGATTCTGAGGCTCAGAGACTGTGTTATGTTTTTTGCTCAAGTTTACACAGTCACTTTCTGTCAGAGCCCAGATTTGAATACAGGCCTGTCTCTCTGCAAAACTCAGAAAAAGAAAAGTGTTAATCGCTAAGTCGTGTTTGATGCTGCGACCCCACAGACTGTAGCCCTCACAGGCTCCCTCTGTCCATGGAATTGTCCAGGCAAGAATACTAGAGTGGGTAGCCATTTCCTTCTCCGGAAGATCTGCCCAACCCAGGGATAAAACATGAGTCTCCTGCGTTGCAGGCAGATTCTTTACCATCTGAGCCACCAAGGAAGCCCCAGCAGGGAACAGAACCTCAGTAAATGCTGAGCCCCTTCCCTCTTCCCTGGGTCCAGGATTCATCTCCTGGCTCCCGTGTGTCCTGGTCTGGCTCTAGTGCCCCACCCAGAGGTCCTGTGGCCAAGTTCCTATACACTTCCAGACCACTTCCTGGAAGGCCAGACCACTTCCTGTTGGCAAGCCAGCCAGAACATGACAGAGAGAGTCCAGACCCTAGGGAGAGACTGATTGGAGCCTGGCCTGAATCTCCTCAGCCCATCAGTCTTCCTAGAGACTTTTCCACAGGACAGTGACACAGACAAGGGCCACACGGATTGGCAGTCGATGTCTGGCTCCCGGGTAGGTGCCTGAGTCCTCCGGAGAGCAGGGTCCCTTCTCTCTACTCAAAGGTGGACTAGGAAGGTTGATTCTGTGATTTTTCCAAGCTGGCCAGAGAATGGAAACATCTGTGCCCCGGGCTGTGTTCTGGATGCAGCTCAGGACACAGTCTGGAGGATGTCAGCTGGAGTCACCCCGCCAGGGGGAGGCTCTGGCTGGCCTTCAAGGAAGGAGACTCTGGCCACTGCCCCAGGAGACAGGGAGCTCAGGGTCAGGCAGGGAGCAAGGGAAGGGCCTGAGGCTTGGGCAACGGGAGGTCTTCTCCATCAACTGTGTGTGCTAAAGGGCTTGGAAAGGCCCTGGCCACTCAGCAGGGAGGATTGGGGACCACAGCTCCCCCTCCTCAGACCCCTGGACCCAAGGTGCCTCCCTTCTGTCTGCTTTGGAGACAGGCCTGTGTGGGCATCTCTCAGCTTCTCCTGCAGCCTTTCCGTGAAGGCTGCAGGAAGCATGGAGACCATCTGCCAACTATCCCTTCCCTGACTCTTCTCCAGTTGGTATATTTTTCAAACATAAATTTTAGTTTTTTAAAAAGGGAATCTTTGCCTGGTTCAAAATAAAAATATTCTGAAAAAGCCATGTTCTGAGAAACCTCACTTCTACCTGTGGCCCCATCCACTCTCTCCTCAGTTCCCCTCCCCGACCCGGCCCACGTAGCTATTCCAGTGAACTCAGGGGAGTCCTTCCTGTGCTCCTTGATGCAAGTCAAGTACATACAGGTGTATTTAATATTATTTCCCCTCATTTTTATTATATAAAATATAGTATACTCCATGTTGATTTATATCTTAACTATTTTTATTTCATGTATCCTGGAGATATTTACTTATCACTGTTGCAGAGTATTCCTTCTTGCACTACATCACTGTTTATTAATCCGCATCCTAAAGATGAACACCTGGGTTATTTTCAATCTTCTCTATCTTACTTTTGAATCTGATCTTGAGTGGGAGCTTGATTTATGCCAGGCTGCTCTGATCAGGAGAAGGTAAATGGGGAGAGGTGGTCAGGACACAGGAAATGAGAAAAGCAAGGATGACCAGGAAAGGGGCGAAAGGTACAAAAATGTAGAAAAAATGAGAGAAGCAAGAGAAAGAAGCAAAACAGAATGTGGGCAACCACACAAGACAGAAAGGAGACAGAGCAGAAGGGAAGGAAATGGAAAAGAGAGTGAGATGAGTGAAGAAGTACGCGAGCAAGGGGAGAGGAGAGCCAGGAAGAGGACATCAGGGGCCAACAGAGCTCGGTGAGGATACCTCCTGTGAGCAGGGGGTCAGGAACACTGGGCTGGTCCTCAGTCCCTACAGAAACCTGGCGAGCCCAGTACACCAGGTCAGACGCGTAAACCAGCAGGTTGATGGCTATCAGGAGGGCCACAGCCAGTCGCTGGTCCCAGAAGCACATGTCATGGTTGAGCCCATTGATGCGGCCCATATCACTGGACCGGTGGGGCTGTCCACCAGACTCCTCATTGAACTGGTAGAGCGGCCAGAGGACCAGAGCGCTGACATAGAGGAGGACAGACAGCAGGCTGAGCACAAGTTGAAAAATGGGATACAGGCTGGGCAGCCTGCATTGTCATTTGCCCAGGTTCAGCAGGATGGCCAGGGCTGCTGGGATGAAGCAGATGGAGTACACGGCCACACACCACTCCAGGGCCGGCTGATGCAGGTACAGGGAGGTGTTGATGATGCAGGTGAAGATGAAACCAGCCATAAAGGTCTCCAGCACCTTCAGTAGGCCTGGCATGGTGAGCACACAGCAGGAGGTCTCTTTGAACCCATAGGTGATCTGCATGCAGACTACTTACATGGCATGTAGCACAGATGCCACACAGGGGAACGTAGTGGCACTGATGGCCCGGTCCTGATAAGGACCATCAGGCAGGAACTGGACAAAGGTGACAGAGTAGATGATGGAGGCCGAGAGACAGAGGAGGGTGGTGTTGCACCAGAAGAAAGGAGAGCAGGACAAGAGCTCACATAAGTTGACTATGGAGATGATGAGGGTCACAACAAAGCAGATGCACCAGAAGGACATGGACCAGTTACCTGTGGCCCCTCTCCAGATGCCCATGTCGGCCACCAGAGAGAAGGCCATGCAGGAGGAGAAGAGCTGTGGTGGGCGGAGGCAGAGACAGCAGCACGTGACCTCCAAGAAGCCCCTGTCTCAGGTGTCACCCCAGTGCCCAAGGGCTGTGCTGGTCTGGCTGGTGGTGGATCGAGTCAGCCTCCTGGAACAGGCTCAGGGCCCTGTGACGGCTGAGGCTCAGGATCTGTGGAGTTGGACCCAATGGTCAGACACTTGGGTAACAACACAGCCGCTCCAGAATGGTTCTCCCCACCCATCACCCTCGGCCTTGTCAGGAGACTGCCTCATCCCAAAATCTCACAGCCATGTTTGATCTGCCCCCAAACCATGAATATTTGGGGCCTCTTGGGCTGCATACCATTATCTTTTGGGGTTGTAAGGTAGAATCATCCTTATGTACAATCTCAAATCTTCAAGTCTCTCAAAATTGAAAACAATTTTTAAAAATTTCATTTTTGTAGCAGAATTTGAGCTGAATGTACATGAGACAATTCATGGTCTCACGGTTCTCCACCTCCCCCTCAGAGAGGACCCAGAAGGCCCTGGTCCCTTCATGCAAGCTTGGTTAGCTCCAGATTAGGGGCACAAACCAGTTTGTACTGGAGGTGGCCCCGAGGATTTGTTTTGTTTTTCTTCATGGTATTTTCTGGAAGACATGATGTAGAATCAGTGTTGTTTTTTCCCTAAGGGTTTGGAAGCTGCAGTGTTTTAATTTCACAAGAAAATCCAGATTTCCTGCTCCTTTAGAAACCTCAGGAGATCTGGTGTCACTGGGCTGTGTTCCCTTGAGGTTGGGGGAGTAGCTGGGGGTGAGCATCGGCTATGCCCTCTTTACTGTTTTCCATTTATACCTTTGTGTAGTTTTCTATATTTCTCTTATTCTCCTGTATAATCGACATAAACAGGGCTATGATCATCTCACATGTGCCTATTTCCCCCTCTTTGGTATGGGCAGGCTTCCTGCCTGCTCACACGAGCGTCCTCCCCTTCATCCAGGGAGCATCCGTGTTCTCAACATCTCGTACAGCCTTCAACACATGTCACAAGCTCTGAAAATGTATTTAGAAATGTGTTTGCATACATGCACACATGCCTGTAGGGAGTATCTTCTTTATTTTCTGATTTGTAAACATAAGAATGTGCCATGCACACGGCATCTTGCTTTTCCACCACCCCCGGCAGGTGCAGCTGGTCTTCTCCAGGGGCCCTAGTCCTCTCCATCCCCTTTACTTACTTCCTTCCCTCCTGGCTCCTGTGGGCGTTTGGACTGATCCCCCTTCTCTAGATCAGTGGACCCTCCCCTGTGTCTCAGACACTGGGGGACACAGGATATGACAAGGGGTCCTGAGATCCCTGTGACCACCATACTCTAGAGCAGGAGGTTGGCAAGCTTTTCTGGAACTTTAAAAAAATATGACAAATAATATATTTTTCATTTCTGGAAATTCATTTTGTTCTACTAGGGCTACTGCAGCCAATTACCACAAGCCTGATGGCTTAAAACAACAGAAACGGATTCTCTCACAGTTCTGGAGGTCAGTGTTTTGAAACAAGGTGTCAGCAGGGCTGCTCTGTCTCTGATGCCCCAGGGGAGGGTCCCTCCTTGTCTCTTTTGGCTTCTGGAGGTGCCTTGGCCCATGGCTGTGTTCCTGAACTCAGGCTCGTCTACTCAGTCCTCAAGAAGCCAAACACTAAGACACCAGTGTCCGGCTTTTTCTGGGACAAGGTGCCGCTCCTCTGCTGTGAACACAATCATCACCCACTTCTGTGCATCAGCCCATGTTGGGCGGAGGGTTAGAAAAAATACGAATGAAGGTTTCCACCATTTTTTGTGGATCAACTTGGAAGATGGTTTTTTCCAGTTTAGCAGGTCTACGTTGAGAAGAAGATCGTATGTCCAGTAACAGTTACAGACTTTTCTTCTGCACTGAAACCTCCTGCAGGGAATTGTCTTAGTGGAAATCCACCCCCCTGCCCACCTCCGCCTCCCCGCCCCATGCCATAAGGGACGCACTCTGGCCAAATTGAGTGACCTGTCAGGTCTTAAAGGGAGAGACTACTTCAGAACCCCTTTCTTCTTCAAGCTGTGGTGACGCTAAGGCTGTGCCCCGCCAATACACTAGAACCCCTCCTCTTCCAGAGACTGGAGTTGGGGGGAGGGGGAGAGGGGTGGCACAGACCAGGACAGCCCCTGCCTGGGGCATCATAGGAACCACAAAGCTGGGGCTGGATCAGTTCACTAAGAAGCTGACCCCTCTTCTCCCTCCCTTGCCTGCAGACTCGTCTGTGAACACGGCAGGCTTTTCACAGTTTACTTTCCTTTTAGCCTTTAATTTGGTGCCCTTGTTGGAAGAATCCTAATTAGGGAGTAACAGGAAGACCTGCGCATAGAGCTCCCTCCCACTTCCGGATCTTGAAAAAAGAGCTCTAACTGCAAAATACTGGAATAATTTAGAGATCCATGCAGGGACCAACACTCTTCCCAACTGAAAACATACATGGGTAAAGTTGTATTGAAAGTAGAAAACCATTTTTTTCTTGATTAGAGGGTCATACCTCCAGTTTTGCCCATCTGCCAAGATGCGTGCCAGTTGTAGAAGGGATGGATGTAGGTCCCCTCCCCCCACTTCACTGGCTCTCCCAGAACAGATTTAAAACAAACAAGCAATTCTTCCTTGGGAAGAGAGTGGTACAGAGTCACAAACAAGCCATTTCCCACTTCTGCAGTCCAACTGGCCCCAGAGTTTCAAAGAGCAAAGAATACACCCAAACAGGTGGGAAGGGGGCTCCTGGGACCCACACCCCTCTACTCACTCAGTCAAGAGCTCCATGCTCCTTCAGAGGCCAGTTTCCTTCTCTTAACAGAAAGAGAAAGCCCCCTGTGAGCAAGGAGTGGGGAGGGTCAGGGCTACTTCCTGAAACGAGCAAGTTCGGCAGCTGCTGGAAAAGACCTATAGATCTTCCTGGGAATAGCTGGCA
Organism: Bos indicus; assembly: GCF_029378745.1. Taxonomy (NCBI): domain Eukaryota; kingdom Metazoa; phylum Chordata; class Mammalia; order Artiodactyla; family Bovidae; genus Bos; species Bos indicus. The sequence goes on along the minus strand of NC_091780.1, from coordinate 20,240,853 downwards.
CTCCACCTTATCTTCCCAGTGGCACTCTGCCCCTTGCTCTAGGAAGAAAGGGAGGGGCTGGAGATTTGGGGACCTGACTCCTGCCTGGACACTCAACATTGTCCCCCAAGTCAGGCCCAGCTGCTTGTCGCTGAAGAAGCCAATACAGAGAGCTAAGTCTTGGGTTTAAGAAAAGTAGCATTATCTTAAGGAAGCCGGCAAGAAGGTGTTTTACTGCCCAGAAGAATCAACTCCCAGCAGGGCAAGGCTCAGCCGGGATTTATACAAGGAGGGAAGCAGGAAACGGCTGCAGGCTGCATGCCTGGGGTGCGCTGTGCTTCTATTTTGGGGACTTTACATTAACCCCTGGGCCGCCTTGCTGGATTGAGAAGATGAGTGTGGTCCTTACTTTGTTCAGATCAGCACATCAGTTCTAGTGGTCAGTGGTTGTATATTTTCTAGAGAAAAAAGAATTGAGGCAGAAACAGAGCGTAACTGGCCAAGCAAAACTGAAACCAGAAAACATCAAACTCTGTTTAACTATTCATAAGCCTTTGGTTGAGAAACAAGCAAGGTTACAAACGGGTGCCGCTGACCCGCCTGACCACCATGATCACCATGTGCCCGTCCTCAGGCCTGGGCACCAAGCCCATCATGGGCTTCTTCCTCCACTTGGGGCATCTGCTCTCCACCTGTGTGCCCTTCTCGCTGGGGGCCAGTGAAGACACTCTGAAGGGAACGTAATTAACTGGTGCATGTTCATCTGGTGCATCTGGTTCACCGTGACCCTCACCATCTTCATAGTGGAATTCTGTGAGCTCCGGTCCCGCCTCCCCTTCTCCTGGGGCGGCTTTCTCTGTGCCCATGCCTTTTACTTCTCTATCACCTGCCTCTCAAAGACCATCATCTTCGGCGCCACCTACATCAAGTTCTTGCCTCCAGGCTCTGCCCAGAACAGGGTCATCACTGCCACTGCATTCGCCTTCGTGACTGCTGTTCTCTATGCCATTGAAGCGTTCTGCATCATATCCAGCCTGGAGGCATGGTCTGGTTCAAGCCAGCCTTCCCGGGCCTGCGCAGGAGGCCAGAGAACTATGCTGACTGGCTCATCATCGCCTTCATCAGCAGCCCCCACCAGTATCAGCATCAGCCAGCCCTACGTTCGTGGTTGTGTACTTCATATGCTTCCTCCTGGAAGGAGCTGTGAACTTCATAGTGAAGCGTTTTGTTCGAGTCAAAGACAAAAAGCTCTGTTCCCTACCTGTATCCTGTCTGAGCAGACGGTACTCTCTGTGCTCCTCTACCCTAGTGCTCTGGTCCTCTGTCAGCTCCACCAGTTCAATAAGAAGCCTGATGGGCAGCCCCAGTGGTCCAGTGATGTGAGCTGCAGCAACAGACACACCTGCTTGGCGTGCGGCTGGGACCAGCGGCTGGCTGTGGCCGTCCTATCCAGCTGCTGCTTGATGTGGCTGACACTGAGTGCCTGGACTGTGAGGCTATTGTAGGGACTAAGAATGCACTTTCTAAATGAGAGGTGTTCTTTATAGAGCTCTGACATCCTCTGATGCCCTCTTCCTGGCCCCCCTCTCCCTTCTCACATCCTTCTCCATGCATCTCACTCTCTTTTGTGTTCCTTCCCACCTTCTGCTCTGTCTTTGTCCTGTTTGGTGTTTGCTCACATTCTGTTTTGCCTTTCTCTTGCTTCTCTCATCTATTCTACACTTTCTGCTTTTTGCCCCTTTTCTGGTCATCCTTGGCTTTCCCATCTCCTGTGTCCTGACCACCTCCCCCATTTTCCTTCTTCTGATCCATCAGGACCTGAGACCCCTTCCTTCTCTGCCCACTGCCTCCTAAGGTGCTGACTCCACATCACACAGCCCTCTGTGCAGCTGTTCACACCCTGGGCCTCTGGAGGGGCCTCGTTGCCAAGCAAGTCTGTCTCACTGGGGGTGTCTTAGTTGGTGTGTGTGTGTGTTGGAAGGAGGCTGGGGTTGGGGGTGAGTACCAAGGGATATGGCCCACTTCTCCCCAGCGGATGGGATATACTGTCCACCACTCCTTTAAGTTAAACAAAAGTCTGTGCAGGTCAGTAATTTCCAGTGGGAGGAGTCTTGAAGCAGAGACCCTGGTCCCTAGGCCCCAGCTGGTGGTTGGCCCCATCTGACATTGGCTCCAGAATTTTTCCAAGCTTACTGAAACCCACTGCCAGCAGAGCCCATCTTAAAGGAAGCAAAGGCTGAATGCCTCCCCATCCAACTACTCTCTGGGGAATCAAAGTAGGACCTGGTGAATGAACCCCAGAGTCTTGAAGACACCTGCCTGCAGAGTTGGTGAGGGGCAGCGATGTGGCCTTCCTACCTCAGTGATCAAAACAGCAGGTTTTGCCTCTGAAGGGAGAAGGGCATCGCCATTGCCAGCATTAAAGGTGATGTTAGCCTGGGTGTTATAGTTTTCTTAATTTTTATTGTCTCAAGGGCAAAAATTACTGGTTGACTATATTTTTGCATGGAAAGTTTCTATTCAAAACTTTGTTGATGGGTGGTGTTGGATGGCTGGGTATTGCTGATGCCACAGTCGAGGAAACTGTGTTGCTTGAGTTTGTGCTGCACAGACATGTGTTTCTATGTGTCAGCTGTTTTCTCATGCTGCCTCCTGCTTCTCTAGGACCCACATATAATATAATCTAAATAAATGTAAATATACATGGATTTCTTAATTCTCTGGAATTTCTGGATACCATCACCCCTGCTATCAATCATAGATGAAGCCTTGCCCTTTCTCCTACAACTGTAATGCTCTTTTTTAACCTCAATACAAAGATAAAAGAAAAAAACCCACAAACTTGACATATCTAATTGCCCAAATTTTCTTAGAGCTGGGAAGGATGCAGGAGATTTTTATTCTGATGAAAGCCCCCATCTCTGGGAGCCCTTCCCAATGTCTCCACACTCGCACCTTCCCCGGGCCCTGGGGCCATGGCCCAGCCCAAGACAACTAGCAGTTGTGTCCCCAACACTAGACTTTCTGTCCCCTTAGCTCTTAAAGGACGAGACCCTGGAGAACTGTATTTAAAGGTGTGTCCCTGCGTGCATGCCCAGCGCGTGTTTGCCTGTGTATGTGCCTGTATGTCTGTGCTCACAGGTGCATTTGGACCAGCAGCCTTTATAATAACTGGTGGCCAGGAAGCCACCCTTATTGTGTTCAGTCTCGTTTCTCAGCCACAAACCACAGAGCCCAGCATCCTGGAGTCACCAGGACTGGAGGAGTCAGGCATCAGAGCTGTGGTGGGCAGGGGAGGGGGTGGGACAGGGGAAGGCCCCCCTGCTGCCCCTCGCTCCTGTACTGGGATGAAGCATGAGTTCTTCACACAGGGGGGGTGGGGTGGATGGGGAGGGCTCCAGGACGTGGTTCCCGTGGCAGGCAAATCCTAAGAAGCAAACAAATAAAATTCATATTTTAAGTCAAGACAAGAAAAATTGAAACAAAATTCGTCTCTGCCTGTTTTGACCTCCTCCCTGCCCTGAAGTGTGCAGTGTGCATCTGGAGTATGTGTTAACCAGACCTTCCGAAGGGCAGAAATACCTGACCCAATATAAAGATCCATTTGTGTTCTTCTAACCCTAGCCTTGTGACTTTACATGACACTGCCTCCCTATGACCTTATACATGTCACTAGCTATATTACTCTTGTCTAGCACTTCACAAGAGAGTTGTTTCTCGCATTAACAAATGTGTCATTGAGCCTCTGATAAACATGGTGATGACCAGGTGACCTTACATACAGTTTTATAAGATCCATGACTCGAAATAAGGGAAGAAGCAACAGGAGGGAACCATTTCTGAGAGCCTGACAGACAAGTGAGACAATTGTTCCAGACGAGTTTGGCTACTGTTACCAGAACTAGAAGAAGAATTGCACACCCAGTGGCCCATCAATGGAATCCTCCCCTGACCTGGGAAAATTCCTCCCAAACCTTGATTGGAATTAAGATGGAAACAAATAGATTGTGTGATAAAGAATGTTGCCCACCACTGGGGTCTTCCAAAATCAAGTCACTGGCTGCTGCAATTCACTGACCTGCAATCCACTCTGGAAAGAAGTCGTGAAAAAGGTCAGGATTGTACTTTGTACTCTGAGAAAACTGGCAGAACCTGCCCTCACATACTTGGATATTTCAGGAGACTTTTCTATGAACCCAGTTTTCTGCATCTGTTCATGCTTGGGAAGCACTAAAAGCATGAACCATGATATCTGTTCTTCCTGAGTGAAGCAACCTTCTACCAAAGCGTAGGCTGGTTTCATGTCCTTCCCCAAATCACTTAAACATTGACCTCCAAACCAAACCTAATCTCCTCAAAACAGCTCTTGGAGCGTCTTGAGAGACTGTCTCCCCAGTTAAACTTCTCAGGTTGGTTCCAATAAAATTTCCAATTCTTTCTTAGGTTGTCTGACTATTGGCTAATTTTTTATCCACAAAAGCAAGTATGCGTTGACCTCTGCAAGTCTCAGTGCAGGAACCTCAGATTCTTATATTTTTCTAAATCAAATTGAACACAACCCTGGGACCTCACTTCTCAGGAGGATGCAAATGTCTCTGTGCTTCAGTAAAAGAATTGTCTAGGGTGGGCTCACCTGAGGGGCTCGCTGTCCAAGCCTCGTGGTTCACGGGGGGCAGCTGGTCAATTCCTCCTGTTGAGAGATTAAGGGACATTTGTCACAATTCCAATGGTGCTCCAATTCCTCACTGTGGCCCTCAAAAGAAAGTGTAATGATCCTGTATTTAGTCCAACCCTCTAGTCTTAGGGTATTCCCTGGTGGCTCAGATGGTAAAGAATCCTTCTGCAATGCAGGTCGACCCGGGTTTGATCTCTGAGTTGGCAAGATCCCCTGGAGATGGGTTGTCAACCCCCTCCAGTATTCTTGCCTGGGAAATCCCTCGGACAGAGGAGCCTGGTGGGCTGCAGTCCATGGGGCCGCAAAGTGTCAGACATGACTGAGTGAGATACACTTAGTCTTCTCTTCATAGAGGAGGAGCAGCTGGACGCCAGGGAGGGGCAGGACTTGTCCAAAGTCACCCTGTGTGTGGCAGAGTCAGAGTCAGGACCAGGTGTCCTGTTGCCAGGCTGGCTGTCTGGCCACGGCCCCATACTGCTTGTTATAAGTGTGGCAGCAGCATCCTCCAGGCTGGGATTCTGCCCCGTCCACCCTAGTCCTGCACAAACTTGCCCCATCCCCCTGAGGAGGGCACTCACTGCTGCTGAGTCAGTTTCCTCATCTGCTAGATGGGGGAGGGGTCCCAGAGACCCTGGTCCTTCCCAGCCCCCCTCTTCCCGGGGCCCCTGGACTTGCCAGTCCTGGAGACTCAGACGTGGAGATGGAGCCGGCTCCCTCCCGTCTGTCCCTCTTCTCCACCCTCTCTGCTTGTTTCCTCTCGGCTGCTGGGTCCTGTTTATTGGTCACATCCTTCCTGACTAAACACACCCTCCTTCCCCATGACCACTGCTTGGTGGGGAACATGCTTCTCTTTCATAACATGAGTTTCCTTAATCCCTTTCCTGGGGTCCAACTCTCCAGTGATTCTTGTCAAAAACACAAACTGCTTCTAGGCACCCCCACAGTCTGAGGTCTCCCAGACTTCCTTGTTCCCACACATTCTTGACTTTCCACTTTTTCAGATCCAGCTCAGCAGCCAGAATGCTCTTGCCTTATTTAGGGAGCTTGTGTTTCCTTTGGGAAAAGCAAATTCCTTCCTGCTGTGCATATAGAGGGCTGACCATAAGCAGGGGAAGATGAAACAGAAGCCCAGAGTGAAGAGAGGCAGATCTGGGGTCTGCGACTGGATTCACAGTCACATCTGCTCTGACTCGAGAGCAGACAGGCTCGGGGAGGAGCTGAGAGATGCCCACACAGGCCTGTCTCCAAAGGCAGAGAGAAGGGAGGTGACTTGGGTCCAGAGGTCTCAGGAGGGAGAGCTGGGGACCCGAAACCCACCTACTTGGTGACCACGGCCTCCCCCAGCCCTTCAACACACACAGTTCATGGAGAAGACCTCCCAGTACCCAAGCCTCAGGCCCTTCCCTTGCTCCCTGTCTGGCCTGGGCTTCTTGTCTCCTGGGGCAGCAGTCAGAGGCTCCCTCCTCAGCCGGCCAGAGCGTCCTCTGCACAGGGTGACTCCAGCTGACGCCCCCAGACTATGGCCTGAGCCGCATCCAGAACACAGCCTGGGGCACAGATGTTCCCGTTTTCTGGTCCTGGAGCAGCTTCTTGGAAAAATCACAGAATCAGCCTCCTCAGTCTTCCTCTGAGTGGGGAGAGTTGGGGCCGTTCCCTCCTGTGTCTCAGGCACCTGGTTATCTGCCCTGGGTGCTAGTGCAGACGGCCGATCATGAGGCCCTTGTCTGTGTGGTTGGCTCCTGTCTAAAAGTGCCTGTTGGGGGGCAGGTGAGCTGAAGAGAAACAAGGGGGCTTTAATCAACCCCTGTGAAGTTTCTCCCTGCTGACTCTGGACTTTTCTGGCTGGCTACTTCCCTTTTCAACAGGAAATAGGTAGTCTGACTGAGACAGGGGTGCTGCTGTAGGACCTCTGAATGAGGTACTGCAGCCAGAGCAGGACAGACAGGAGCCAGGAGGTTATACCTGGATCTGAGAGAAGAGGGAACGGGCTCAGCATTTCCCGAGGTTCTTGCTGAGCTTTGGGGGAGACAGATCTGTATTCAACACAGGCTCTCTCAGAGAGTAACTGTGTGATCTTGAGGAAAAAGACATAATGTGCTCTCTGAGCCTCACTTTCATCATCTCTTAAATGGGGATGACAATAATAATATCCTTGAAAATGAAATAGTGATAATAAGTCACCTAGTCAGACTGGTGGTATGTTTTGTCGCTCAGTCATGTCCACCTCCGTGCGACCCCTTGGACTGTATCCCGCCAGGCTCCTCTGTCCAAGGGGATTTTCCAGGCAAGAATACTGAAGCAGGTTGTCATGCCCTCCTTCAGGGGATCCTTCTGACCCAGGGATTGAACCCAGGTCTCCCACATTGTATGTGGATTCTTTACCATGTGAGCCACCAAGGAGGTGCTGGACCTCCTTGTTGTTTGTTTGCACCCTGTTGGTGCAAAAAATATTGGCTGTTTTATCTTTCTGGAATTCAAGGTACAAATTAATGACAATCAGGGTACAAGATCCTGCACCCACATGACTGGGTTCAAATCCCAGCTCTGCCACTTCCTACTTGTGTGATCTTGGTCTAGTTACCCACTGTGTGTCTGTGATAATGGAGACACTGAGTGCATAGTTCATGGGCTGCTGGGAGGAACAAAACATCCAGAACAGAGGTTAGCCTGCAGTGTGTGCTGTGTGTGACACCTCTCTTAACTTTTATGTCAATACCTGCCCTGTTGGCCCATGGCAAATGTTTCTGAAATGAATACAAGTGCTTACAGCTCAGACTGTAGCCTGGACCTACCAACTGGGATGCATTCCATCCCTTCTGCCTTTTAGGGGAATATTTGAGAATCTCTGAATCATGTTTTGTCCCATTTAATCCTCCTAACAACACTTGACCTTCTGTGATGGATATCTCCATGGAGGGAAATTACTGAGGACCTGACCTCATCACTATATTTGAGGACAATCCCATAATGTGTGCAACCTGGGGAGAGACTGGGCCTGACCCTCAATAAGAAAGAAAAGGCAAGGAAAGTGCAGTCGCTCAGTCGTGGCCAACTCTTTGCGACCCCATGGACTGTAGCATCCCAGGCTCCACTGTCCATGGGGATTTCCAGGCAAGGATACTAGAGTGGGTTGCCATTTCCTTCTCCAGAGTCTCTTCCTCATCCAGGGATCGAACCCAGGTCTCCCACATTGCAGGCAGATGCTTTACTGTCTGAGCCATCAGGGAAGCCTCAAGAAAGAAAAGGCCAGATAAATATTGGACCTGCCCCACAAATGGGGCCTGGACACACAAGAACAGATATACACGGAAACAAAGAGAGACCAGAATTCCTTCTGCAGGGCCTGCAGAGCATCCAGTGTGCTTCCAGTGGCCACGGGGCCTGGACCAAGTGCCCTTGGCTGTGAGCTGGCTGTCCAGCACCCTCATTTCTGGTCTGAGCCTGTTCTCAGGCTGGTCCCTCTCTAGCAGTTCTCCAAGCTATCCAGTATCCTTCTAGTACAGTTGTTCTCTGCTTATGCTGCCAGAGATGTCTCTGGAGGGTACAGTTAATAGCCTTTATGACTAAAAGCAGGAGCTATTATCTCCATTTTCTGGATGAGCAAACTGAGACCTAGAGTAGCATAGACTGAGCACAGGTCTACTGTGAGCCCGGCTGAACTCAGGTCTCAGTTGAGGGTTGGGAGGTGGTGTGTAGACATAAAAGGTGAAAAGCTCTGAGATGACCAAGAGAACTGGAAACAGTTGTCAGTGGCTGGAGGCAGGGGAGGAGGCTGGAGAGGAAGAAAGGGGTCTGATCTTGCAGGGCTTTGGAGGTGGGTGATGTTGTGGAGTCTGTGTTCCATCCTAAGGGAGCAAACAGAAATCTTCAGAGTATCGTACTTTGACTTTACTCCAAACCAGTCTTTGAGGGAAAGGATGGAAATAGAGGAAGCATCTAGAAGCTTATGGCAGGAGTACAGGTGAGGGGATGGATGGATCTGGACCAGGTGGTCTAAAGATGAAGAAGAGTGGGTGGGTTCAGGAGAATTTTGTGAAGAGCATCTGGGAAGGTGGTGCCATTGACTGAGATGGAAACATGAGGAAGGATCAGCGTGTGTTGGGAGCGGGGGATTGAAGAGGTGGGACTGGACCTACGGAGTGTGACGTGTCCCGAGACATCCGGAGGGGGAGATCAGGAGGCAGGTGTATATGACTCTGGATCCCAGTAGAGATCGGCTCTGGAGACAGGAACTGGGGAGCTGTCCTGACTCGGCCTACACTCTTCTTTCAGTTTCTTCTTAAACGTCACATCCATGGAGCAGCCTTGCCCCCCACCACCAACAGGCACTCCAATAACCCTTCTTACCTGTGTTCCCTTTATCATGGCATTAATAGCCCACTGACTGATGTTATGTATTGATGTGCACGTCTCCTGTACTAGAGTGCAAGCTCTATGAGGCCAGAACTCTTGGTTCTGTTCTCTGCTCTCTATCCAGTGTCTAGAATAGGGCCTGGCACACACACACTTGGGGAACAAGAGTATTTATTGATGAGTGGAATCTTAAAGTCATCGGACTGAATGAGGAAAAAAAGACTCCCAGAAAAAAGGTGGTCTGGGCCCAAGTCCTGAGCAGATGGTTCCTTCCTGTTGCTTATTCCCGTATCTGTAGCTGTTGTTGTGGTTTAGACGCTAAGTCGTCTCTGATCTTTGAGACCAATGGACTGTAGCCCGCCAGATTCCTCAGTCCTTAGGGTTTTCCAGGCAAGAATACTGGAGTGCGTTGCCATTTCGTTCTCCAGGGCATTTTCCAGACCTAGGAATCAAACCCGAGTCTCCTGCATTAGCAGGCAGGTTCGTTACCACTGAGCCATATGGGAATAGTCACTGCATTACAATCCTGGATCTTATAAAACTATATATACTATATGAATCATTTCAAGAGGCTGAGTCACCATTATTTTTTCATCACATTCTTAATCACACATCTGTTAATACAAGAAATAAGGCATGAATCTTTAAAATAAGCAGAGCACAAGTAATACAGTTAGAGACATTAATCAGGTCCTAAGTAAGTTAGCAGTGCTATCTTCTAAGGAGTTACATGGCTTCCTCTAGAAAATGTCACCCTTGTGGTGAAATGGGTATTTCTTCCCTTGAAGAGGTCTGGTTAAGGCACAATGCAGATAAAATATGTACACTAGAGGAGAGGGAAGAATCTGACAGAGACAGACCAAAAATGTTCAATTTAAATTTTTCTTGTCTTGTCTTAAAATAGGAATTTTATTTCATTGTTGCTTAAGATTTTCCTGCCACAGGGACCACTTCGTAGAAGTCCTTCCCTTCCATCCGTCCAGCCCCTGGGTGAGGATCACATGCTTCACCCCAGTACAGGAGTGAGGGGCAGCAGTGGGGTCCCTCCCCTCTCCTCCCCCGCAGCTCTGCTTGTCTGGCCCCTCTGGCCTGGTGATGCTAGGATGCTAGGGTTGAGGCTTTGTGGCTGCGAACAGGAGAAGAAGGCTTGTGGTGAATTCCTCATCACCAGCTACTATATAGGGCTGTTGGTGTCATCGCAGGGTGGCATGTGAACTTTTATGCAGAGTATGTCATGAGAAACGCTGGGCTGGAGGAAGCAAGCTGAAATAAAGATTGCTGGGAGAAATTGCAATAACCTCAGATATGCAGATAACACTACCCTTATGGCAGAAAGTGAAGAAGAACTAAAGAGCCTCCTGATGAAAGTGAAAGAGGAGAGTGAAGTGAAAAAGTTGGCTTAAAGCTCAACATCAGAAAACTAAGATCATGGCATCCGGTCCCATTTCTTCATGGCAAATAGATGGGGAAATAGTGGAAACAGTGGCTGACTTTATTTTTTGGAGCTCCAAAATCACTTCAGATGGTGATTGCAGCCATGATATTAAAAGATGCTTGCTCCTTGGAAGGAAAGTTATGACCAACCTAGACCTCATATTAAAAAGCAGAAACATTACTTTGTCAACAAAGGTCCATCTAGTCAAGGCTATGGTTTTTCCAGTGGTCATGTATGGATGTGAGAGTTGGACTATAAAGAAAGCTGAGTGACGAAGAATTGATGCTTTTGAACTGTGGTGTTGGAGAAGACTCTTGAGAGTCCCTTGAACTGTAAGGAGATCCAACCAGTCCATCCTAAAGGAAATCAGTCCTGGGTGTTCATTGGAAGGACTGATGTAGAAGCTGAAACTCCAATATTTTGGCCACATGATGCGAAGAGCTGACTCATTTGAAAAGACCCTGATGCTGGGAAAGATTGAAGGCAAGAAGAGAAGGGGACGACAGAGGATGAGATGGTTAGATGGCATCACCGACTCAATGGAAATGAGTCTGGTAAACTCCGGGAGTTGGTGATGGACAGGGAGGCCTGGCGTGCTGTGGTTCATGGGGTTGCAAAGAGTCGGACACGACTGAGCGACTGAACTGACTGACTGACATGAGCACGCACACATGTACACGCACAGGTGCACTGAACTCCATACCAGTACACATCTTTAAAGAGAGGCCTTGAGGTGCCGTCATGGCCCCTTTAAGAGGTAGTGGGCAGGATGTTGACATTGGGGTGGGGCCCAACCTCTTGCCTCACAGGCTGAGCCACATCCCCAGGCTCTGGTCCAGATGGAGGTGGAGAGTCAGTGGGAGTGGTTCTCAAAAACATAGATTTGGTGAGGGTGAAAACTGACTAGGGCTCTTTTGAGTTCTAGGTCAATTTGGGGTATTAAAATATGTGGATTTGTTTGGGGCTTTTTTTTTTTTTTTAAACTTTACAAAATTGTATTAGTTTTCCCTTTCATCTTTATATGCATGCTAAGTGGCTTCAGTCTTGTCCAACTCTTAGTGACCCATGGACTGTAGCCCACCCAGCTCCTCTGTCCATGGGATTCTCCAGACAAGTGTACTGGAGTGGGAGGCCATGCCCTTCTCCAGGGGATCTACCTTACCCAAGGATCAAACTGGCATCTCTTGCATTGTCTCCTGCATTGCCCATGGATTCTTTACTGCTGAGCCATGGACGACGCTCTTTATCTTTATACTGAGATAAAAGAACATTAAGTGTGTGAGAAAAAGTATAAGGCTTTTCCCGATGATTGACAACAGGGGCTCATGGAAACAAAAAGATCTAGAAAAAAATTTTTTAATTATATATTTATTTTACCTGATTCCAGAAACTCAGGAAGCAGCAGCAGAAAGCAACAGGTACACAGAAACACACACACGTGTCACCTCACACTCAAGCAATGCAATTCCTTTGGCAGTGGAAGCAGCAACAACCAGCCCACCCCCACCCCCAAACCACCTGCCTAAGAAATTCTGAAAAGAAACTTTCTCTTTAAGAACAAGTCACCCAATAATTATTGGCCTCCTGACCAGAAGATAGGAAAAGAAAGAAAAAAATAATCTCAGGCTAGCATCACATAAGGCTGCAGTGGCCATGCTCTTCTCCCTGCAGAGGCAGGACCTGCAGTTGTGATCACTGAGGCAGGAGGCCATCACTGCCCCTCACCAACACTGCAGACAGGTGTCTGCAAGTCCCTGGGGTTCTTCACCAGCTCCTTTTTCATTTCTCCAGAGACTGGTTGGGGGTGGAAGTCATCCCAAATTCCTTCAAGATGCCCTCTAGGCAGCCAGTGTTTAGTAAGCTCGGAAGAATTTTGGAGCCAATCTCAGGTGAGGCTGAGCATCAGGCTGGGCCCAGGGATCCAAAATCTCTGCTTCAGGACTCTTGCCCATTGGGAATCAGTGACCTCCAGAATGTTTTTTTTTTTTTTTTTTACTTAAAGGGGAGGTGCACTATACACTGCCTTCTATTGGGAGAAAGGAGGCCTGATGCCTAGCTACCCACCATCACTCCCACCCCAGAAACACACAGCAACTAAGGCACTGCCAGGGGGACAGATATGCTTTGGCAATGAGGCCCCTCCCGAGGCCCAGGGTGTGAACAGCTGCACAGAGGGCTGTGTGCTGTAGAGTCAGCACCTTAGGAGGTGGGAGGGGTGGTGGACAGAGAAGGAAGGAGTCTCAGGTCCTGATGGATCAGAAGAAGGAAAATGCGGAGAGGTGGTCAGGATACAGGAGGCGAGAAAACCAAGGATGACCAGAAAAGGGGCAAAAAGTAAAAAATGTAGAAAAGATGAGAGAAGCAAGAGAAAGAAGCAAAATAGGACATGGGCAGCCAATGAAAATAGGAAGGAGACAGAGCAGATGGAGGGAAGGAAACAGAAAAGAGAGTGGGATGAATGCAAAGGGTGTGAGGAGGGAGAGAGGGGGCCAGAAGAGGGCATCAGCAGTAAATAGAGTTCTGTGAAGACCACCTCTGTTTAGTGGAGGGAATAAAGTAAACTGGGCTGGTCCTCAGACCTACAGAAACCTGGCGGGTCCAGTACACCAGGTCGGCCATGTAAATCACCAGGTTGATGGCTGTCAAGATGGCCACAGCCAGTTGCTGGTCCCAAACGCAGCCATAGTTGGTGAGCTCATCAACGCAGCTCATATCTCTGTACCAGTGGGGTTGTCCACCTAACTTCTTGTTGAACTGGTAGAGTGGCCAGAGGACCATGGCAATGACATAGAGGAGGAATGAGAACCAGGTCCCCACCCGATGGAAAGTGGGGAGCCGGAGGGGCAGTCTCTTCTCCCAGCCCCTCAGCTTCAGCAGCATGGCCACGACTACCTGGACGAAGCAGATGGAGTACACAGCCACACACCACTCCAGGGCCGGCTGGTGCAGGTACAGGGAGGTGTTGCTGATAAAGACGAAGATGACACAGGCCACTGCGCTCTCCAGAATCTTTAGCAGGCCTGGTAGTGTGTGCACATAGCAGGGGATGTTCTTCAACTTGTAGTGTTTCCACATGTAAGCCATATCTATGGCATAGAGCATGCACATGATGCAGGAGAGGAGGCCCCTGCAAGACCCCTGGGAGGAGACGACCCTGAGAATGCACCCGGGACTGGGGCGGGCGGGGGACAGAGTGGAGATGACTGGGGGGATCCTAGGGTCCCTGGGGCCCTGATGCAGCCCAGTGGGTGTCTTCTGACCCAGAAGGGATGCAGGCATGGAGCCAACCTTCCCATGGAGGAGGGGCCTGGACTGGAACTGAGACAGGAGAACAGGGGCCTGAAGGGGTTTCAGGGCTGTGACAGGGACACGTGGCCAGAGTGGCAGGGACCCTGGAGACCACGCAATTGCCCAGGTCATTGCCCAAGACAGTCCTGCCAGCCAGGGCTGCAGTCCTGCTCACACAGGGCCTCATCCAGTGTCCAGTGTTGGGGGAGTGAGGCCCCTCCCAGCCTGCCCCCTCCACAGGGACACCTGCCCTGTTTCCAAGGGACTATTTGCTGAGAGGCCCCCAGGGCTGAAGGGCCAGCAGCCTGAGCCCCAGCCAGCTTCCTGCCATCAGGGGCCTTGTTGCCTTTGCTGATAATAAACCCTGGGACAAGCTGAGGCTGGAAAGAGAAACAGAGAGCAAACCTGAGAACCTCCCTGGACTCACAAAACTCCTTGAGCCCCAACTGGCAGTGGAGCCCTGGAGCCTGCAGGCCTCCCAGTGGGTACCGCCGGGGTGGGGAGGGGCACTGCTGTGAGGGAGGGAGGGAGTGTCATGCTCTCTGTACACCAGTTTCATCCCAGTTTAATTACTTGAACTCACCCTGAAATTCCACCTAAGACAACTTGAATGCATTGAATGCTTTGAATCCATTGAATGCATCAGAGAGAGGATATGGAGAAGAGGAGGCATGGAGGTTCCAACCCTGTGACCCTGGGTCAGGCCTGTGCCCTCTCTGGGCCTCTGTTCCCTGACCTGGAAACCAGGAAGTGGAAGTTTGTCTGCTAGCAGCCCCTCCTCCTTTCTGTGAGCCTGGACGTGGTGCTCCAGTCATAGCACAGCCTGGATGTGGCTGAGCCCTGCCTGCCCGGCAGCCAGGCATGTGGACTGGAAGACAGTGAGCTGGGAAGTCATGGCCAGAACAGAGGAAGGAGGAGGAGGTGCCAGAAGGGCAGAGAAGGGTGAGATGGGATGGACACTCAGAGTGACAAGGAGTAGAGCCTTCATAGCTGGATGATCATGGCAAGCTACTCAATAGAACCTCCGTTTCCCCTTCTGTTCAATGTCTCTATACCTACTTTGTGTGCCAGCTACCTCCCCGCCCCCCTCACAGAGGACCCAGAAGGCCCTGGCTCTGGACATCAGAACATGCAGCCTGACGTGCTGCAGATCAGGGGCTGCAAGCCAGCTTGCACTGCAGGTGGACTCTTGATGTGTTCAGTTTCCACCACAGTTTCCATCAGTGTTTTCATGAAAAAATGATGTGGAATCACTAGCATTACTGTTTCTTCCCTGAGTGTTTGGTGGCTGCACATTGTTTTAATTTCACGTGACAATTCGGATTACAGCTCCTTTTCAAGCCTCAGGAGATACAGTGTCACCTGGTTTGGTTCCCTTGGCAGTGGCGTTGCTGGAGACAAGCAGCTGCTAGCCTCTTTCTTTATATTGTTTTCCATCCTCATTTCTGTTTAGTATTTTCTATATTTCTCTTATTCTCATGTATAATTGACATAAAGCAGGACTATGATAATCTCATCTGTGACTGGTTTCCCATCTTCGGCATAGCCAGGCTTCCTGCCTGCTCACAGGAGCGTCCACCCCTCCATCCAGGGAGCATCCATGTCCTCAACCTCAGCCTTCAATACATTTCAAATGCTGTGAAATCATATGTAGACATGTGTGTACATACATGTATACATGTTTGTAGGGCGTTTCTGTATCTTTTTTCCTGTTTTGTAAACATGAGACCTTGTCTTCCCAGAGTATCTTGCTTTTCCACCACCCCAGACAGGTGCTGCTGGTCCTCTCCAGGGACCTAGTCCTTTCCAGCCCCTTTACTTATTTCCTTCCCTCCTGGGTCCTTGGGCATCAGTGGACCCTCCCCTGTGAGTCTCAGACACTGGGGGACACAGGATATGACAGGGAGTCCTGGGATCCATGTGACCATCATGCTCTGGAGCAGGAGGTCTGGAATCTTTTCTGGAAACTTAAAAAATATGACAAAAATACATTTTCCATTTCTAGAAAGTCATACTAGCGTGTGAGATGAGTGCAGTTGTGCAGTAGTTTGAGCATTCTTGCCCACTGCGTGTTTACTAGCACCTCCAATTAACAAGGCCTCTGGAGCTATTTGTGGCTCAGCTGGTAAAGAATCTGCCCATGATGTGGAAGACGTGGGTTCAATCCCTGGTTTGGGAAGATCCCCTGGGGAAGGGAAAGGCTACCCACTCCAGTGTTCTGGCCTGGAGAATTCCAAGGGGGTCGCAAAGAGTCGGACACAACTGAGCGACTTTCACTTTCACCTGGAAGTATTAATTACCCCTACCCTCAGGAAAGGACCTGGGGCAGCTATTGTAGAAATAAATTTCAAACACAACTTACTTTCAAGAAACCAACTGCGAAGGTAAATTTTCCTCACTCCCTTTAAGAGAAAGAAATGAAAAAAAAAAAAAAACCACAAATGGCCACAGGACAGGAAGCTCAGCATCCTGAGTTATTACAGGAAGAATGCTAATCAAAATGATAACAAGAAATCTAACCCCATCTGACAGAATGGGAATCCTGACTGTCCACAAACAGGAAAGGGGGGAAAGAGCAGGGAGATGATGGAATCCCCCTACACCTTCCCTAGGAACAGACATTGGCAACAGCCCCTAGAAAGGACAGCCTCCACAGGCCAGAAGAAAAAATTTCAAGAGAGCTAAGCCTAGGACTTTTGTGCCCACACCTGGGCCTATATTACAAAAAACCATCATTCAAAATGACACATGCAACCTAATGTTCATTCCAGTGCTACTTCAAATAGCGAAGACACAGACCCAAGAAATGTCCACGGACAGATTAAACCTTAGAGAAATGTGGTCTATATATACAATGGGCTATTACTCAGACATGAAAAACTGCCACTGAAATTCTGAAAATGGTTCCCACAAGGATGAACTTTGGTGGATCATACACTAAGTGAAGTCAGCCACAGAGGAAGAAAATAACAGGAGATGTCCCTTTTAGGCAAAGTTTAAAAAAAGAAACAGAGGAAGTAGTTTATAATATAAAAAGAGACTCTGAGAATCGAAAAACAAAGAATTAAAAGAAAAAAAAAAGGAAACACCACGAATGAAATAGGAGGTTGATACTAACATATACCCAAAAAGCTGTATCTGTAATGGGTAAGCCACAAGGATTATCTCCTTCCTTCCTAATTTCGCATTTATACAGAAATCTGTGTATCTCACAGATACTGCACAAACACCTGATGTTCACCACAGGGAACTTTGCTTGAAATTCTACAAGATTTTCAAGGGCAAAACAATCCATAAAAGAACAGATATGCTGTGTGTTAATATATGTCACACTGAATCAGGTGGCTGTATACTGACAACAAGCACCAAACGGCAGGTCAACTATATTCCCGTATACCATCGCCATTGGATTAAAGAAAAGCAAAGCCTAATTTCCACCCACCTCCCTGACCTGGGCTGCCATCCCATCCCTGGAGTCTGAACGGCCTTGGATCCATGCCTGGCCAGGAGTAGGGTTGAACAGCCCGGCAGGGTGCCCTTAACTGAGCCCCGTCTTTAACCTATACTGTGAGGTTTGCTCTGGCTGCGACCAGAGTCCTTCGTTTAACCAAAGGATGGTCGCCTGACCCTCTGGCCTTGAACTTTGAAAAGTAACCGAGACTGCAGGTCGACTGGTGCTGGGGTCCCCAGCTCAATGCTCTTTCCTGAGAGTGCAGCCTCCTAGGAACCTCAGCAGGGTTCTGTGGGCGAGGCAGGGATGATTCGGATGGTAAAGAGCGAAGCGTTAGGGCGAAGAGGCAGGGGACACAAGCCCTTGGGTGTTTACTCAGCCACAGTCCTCTAACTCACAGATCAGGAAGCAGACATTCCCGAAGGCTCTGGTTGTCCAAGAAACCAGAGTTGAGCACGAAACAGCGCTGCCGCCCTGTGGACATTTCCTGTAACTACAACTTGGCCAGCAGCGCTTGCTCACACCTCCAATGAAAAAGGCCTGTGGGGCTGTGAATGACAGCTGCCCTCAGGAAAGGATCTGGGGCTCACATTGCAGACGTAAATTCCAAACACAACCGATGTTCAAGAAGCCAATTGCAACAGGTAAATTTTCCTGACATCCTTTAAAGAAAAGTATAAAGGGGGAAAATAAATTCCCACCCTGCAACAGGATAAGATGTTGCCGCCGCTGCCACTAAATCACTTCAGTCGTGTCCGACCCTGTGCGACCCATAGACGGCAGCCCACCAGGCTCCTCTGTCCCTGGGATTCTCCAGGCAAGACTACTGGAGTGGGTTGCCATTTCCCTCTCCAGTGCATGCATGCATGCAAAGTCACTTCAATTACCTCTGACTCTGTGCGACCCAATGGACACCAGCCCACCAAGCTCCTCCGTCCGCGGGACTCTCCAGGAAAGAACACTGGAGTGGGTTGCCATTTCCTCCTCCAGGATAAGATGCTGAACATCCCTAATTATTACAGGAGGATGCAAATTAAAGTGACAATGACAAATCAAATCCCACCGCTCAGAATGGCCATTCTCACATGTCACAGGCAACAAGGCAGGAGCGAGCCAGGAGGAGAGAGAACCCACCTACACAGTACGTGGGAATGGACATTGGCAACAGCCACTAGAAAGCACAGCCTCCCTGTGTCGGGAGGGAAAAAAAACACTTTCCAGAAAGCTAAGCCTAGGATCTGCCATTCCCACACCTGGGCCTATATCCCGAGAAAACCATCATTTGAAAACCCACATACACCCCAACACTCACTGCAGCACTGCTTACAGTAGCCAAGACTCAGATCCAGCTAAGTGTCTGCTGACACATGAAAGCTTAAAGAAGGTGTGGTACATGCATACAGTGGACCGCAAGTCAACCATGAGAACCGCCACTGCAATTATGAAATTATTCCACTGGTCACCACAAGGATGGACCTGGGAGGGTCAGACACCAGTCAGGCAGACAGAGGGAGAAAATAGCATATGATGTGAATACTAGGCAAAATCTAAAAGGAAGTAGACAAACTAATTTACAACACAAAAAGAGACTCTGAGAATTCAAACACAGAGGGTTCCAAAAAAGTTGAAAGAGCAAGGATGAATTAGGAGGTCGGGACTAACATATACACAGAAATCTGTATCTAAAATAGATAATCCAAAAGGATTACCTCCTTTCTTCTTTCCTTGCCCTTTCCTCCCAGAAATGGGCTTCCCTGGTAGCTCAGGCAGTAAAGAATCTACCTGCGATGCAGGGGACCTGGCTTTGATCCCTGGGTTGGGAAGATCCCCTGGAGAAGGAAATGGCTACTCACTCCAGTATTCTTGCCTGGAGAATTCCATGGAGAGGAGCCTGGCAGGGGTGGCAAAGAGTTGAACAAGACAGAGCAACCAACACTTTCACTTTTTTATTACTTTTCTCCCACAAATACAAAAATTTGAGAATCTCTAAGATTACACAGACATCTGTATCACTAACATAAACAGAAATCTATATCTGTAACAGATAATCTGCAAGGTTATCTCCTTCCTTGCTTCCTCCAGATATAAACAAAAGTCTGTATGTCTAAAACATATACCAAAATCTGTATTGTTAACATATACACAGAAATCTGTATCTCTAGTAGATACTCCACAAAGACCTGATGCTCAGCACAGGGAACTTTGCTAGTCCTTCTGCAATTCCTCTGTGGTAAAAGAATCCAGAAAAAGAGATATGCTGTATGTGTATGTGGTAACTGAATCAAGCAGCAGTATAATGATAACATTAAGGGGCAGAAACATTACTTTGCCTGCAAAGGTCCATCTAGTCAAAGCTATGGTTTTTCCAGTCATGTATGGATGTAAGAGTTGGACCATAAAGAAAGCTGAGCCCCAAAGAATTGATGCTTTTGAACTGTGGTGTTGGAGAAGACTCTTGAGAGTCCTTTGGACTGCAAGGAGATCCAATCAATCCATCCTAAATGAGATCAGTCCTGAATATTCATTGGAAGGACTGATGCTGAAACTGAAGCTCCAATACTTTGTCTACCTGATGCGAAGAGCTGACTCATTGGAAAAGACCCTGATACTGGGAAAGATTGAAAGCAGGAGAAGGGGATGACAGAGGACAAGATGGTTAGATGGAGTCACCCAATGAACATGAGTTTGAGAAAACTCCGGGGGATGGTGATGGACAGGGAAGCCTGGCGTGCTATGGTCCATAGGGTCACAAAGAGTCAGACACGACTTGAGTGACTGACCAACAAAGATAAAGATCCCACCTTATTATGGCTCAGGAGTAAAGAGCTCGTCTGTCAATGCAACAAACTCGGGTTTGGATCCCTGGGTCAGGAAGATTCCCTAGAAAAGAGAATGGCAACCCACTCCAGTATTCTTGCCTGAGAAATCCCATGGAGAGAGGAACCTGGCAGGCTATGGTCCATGGGATTACAAAAGGGTTGGACACGAGTTAGCAACAGATTGTCAAGATAAAGATCTAATTGTAAGGTCAGATACTATGAAATTCTTGAGGAAAATATAGGCGGTAGAAACTTTGTCATTCATCATAGCAAGTTCTTTTGGGATCCACTTCTTAGAACAACGAAAAAGAAACCCAAAATAAGAAGTCAGCCCACGATGTGTGACCCCTCATCCTTCTCACCAGACCAGCTGTGCTCCTGAGGGGCAGAGAAGATGGTGTCGGGTGCCGCTGCAGGCATTCTTGCTGCCTGGACAGGGTGGTTTTTTCCAAGTGAAAGTTGCTCAGTTGTGTCTGACTCTTTGCAACCCCAGGGACTATACAGTCCATGGAATTCTCCAGGCCATAATACTGGAGTGGGTAGCGGTTCCCTTCTACAGGGGATCTTCCCAAGCCTAGGACTGAACCCAGATCTCCTGCCTTGTAGGCGGATTCTTTACCAGCTGAGCTACTAGGGAAGCGGTGGTGGTTTAGTCGCTAAGTCGTGTCAGATTTTTGTGACCCCATGGACTGTAGTCTGCCAGGCCCCTCTGTCCATGGGATTTCTCAGGCAGGAATACTGGACTGGGTTGCCATTCCCTTCTCCAGGGGATCTTCCTGACCCAGGTATCCAACTCGCGTCTCGTGCATTGCAGGTTATTTCATTTACCAACCGAGCCATCAGAGAAGCCCCACTGCCTGGAAGGGGTTGTTTATAAAGACCTCAACCCAGGCATAGCTGGGAAGGGCTGGCCGACTCATCCAGTCAGTCAATCCTCACCCACCAGGGGCTCACGGTTGCAGAAAATGGGTCTTGTTGTGCCTGCCAGGTGCAAGGAACAGGTGTGGGCCTGAGGGTCAAGATGGACATGGGGCTGCAGCTCTGGTTTGATTTCTAATCATTTTATCTGGCCCACGAGTGGGAGAGAATTTCAAGAAGATCTCCTAAAGAGAGGAACCCAGGAGTCAGGGAGAGGAGGGGTGGTGGGTGGAGACAGGAGCCCAGGGCCCCGGGTGCAGTGGAAACTCTGGAAGACCTGCCGGAAGGAGGCCGCACAGAGTGAAGCCCAGGGTCACTGACCTGCCCAGGAGCGGCTGTTAGTCCAGGTCCTGCTCTGAGGTGACCAGGAAGAGGGCTGGGGGTGCTCTGCATGAGGGTTCCATGCAGGGTACCTGTGTGCTGAGCCCTGCCCAGACAGGCCCCCTGCCCTGGGAGGGGTCTGCCCATGTGAGCCCCCTGCCCTGGGAGGGCCCTGTGAACAGGATCCCTCTTTGCAGCTGGCACAGAGCTGTTTAGGATGCAGATTAAAATCAGCTGAGGACAGGTGTCAGGGATCCAAGCTTGTTATGCTCACCACATGACACGGGTGTTGAGGCAAGGAATACGACTGTATCCTAACTGCCGGCTGACCAAAATTATGGCTGATTAATGTCTCCAAATAACCCTGTTGTTGGGTTCTGGATGCCAGGTTCTTTTATGAATTAGAGAAGGAGATGTGAGGAAACAAACTAAAAAGGCCTTAAATCTTGCAAATATCTTGGAGAACAGCAAGCCTCAGGCAGGCGATGTGTTAATCTCTTCCTTCCTGCCATCCACAGGTGGACAGGGTTCTGAACAAAGGCACTTTAACAGTCAGGCAGAGGGGCAGGATTCTCTGGGGCAGGCTGCTATGTGTGATTATAGTAACAAAAGTAACAGAGAGCAAGTCAAAGACACAGTTCCAACATGGAGTCAGAACTGGCTATTCCTGAACATCCTAAGGTGCAGGGTTTATTCAGGTCCTCCCACTGCCCTTCCCCTCCCCCAGCGCCAGGCCCCACTCCCTGACTCCCTGTCTCTGGATTTGCCTGTTCTGGATGTTTATTATAAATGCAATCATATGGTTTGTGAGTATTCTGGGCTGTGTGTTGGTGTCCCCCTCAAAATGCACATGTTGAAACCTAACCCCCAGGGGATGGTGTGAGGAGGGGGGGCCTTGAGGAAGTGATGAGGTCGTGAGAGTGGAGACCCCATGAATGGGATTAGTGCTCTTAAGAAACAGACCCCGAAGGAACCTCCTCAGCCCTTCCTCCATGTGAGGATGCAGTGAAGACCCCTGCCCCCACCAAGAACAGAGCTTCACCAGAACCTGACCACCCTGACGCCCTGATCTCAGACGTCTGGGCTCCAGAACTGTAGGAAATGCGCTCCTGTTGCTGAAGCCCCCAGCCTTCTATTTCGCTATGGCAGCCCAGGCAGACTAAGACAGTGCGTCCTTCTGTGTCTGCTTCTCTCTTGGAGCATTGTGCGTTCAAGTTCATCCCCATTGTAGCCTGTGTCAGAGCTTCACTCCTTTTCATGGCTGAGTCATAGTCCACTGTGTTAGTGGATCACATTCTGTTTACCCCTTCTTCCATCCACCCACCCATCATCCATCCATCATCCATTCATCCATCCACCCACCCATCCACCCACAGATCAATCTGTTAGGGGAAGCACACTGATTGAAACCGCCCACCCTGGCCAGGCACCATAGTAACCATTTGCATGAGTTGTTTTCTGACAGGGCATCCTGATAAGGAACACGGAACTAATAAGCCACAACCAACCGGAAGAGTTCGGGAAAAGTCCAAAGGAGACACCGCGTGTCCGTCCACTTCCCAGAATCCCTCTCGCTAGCATCCATCTTGGCTGAGCGATGCGTGCGCCGCCAGGAAAGACTCTGAATTAGAATGATTGGCCAAAGACCACCTGGAAGCTAATCCCATCACCATAAAACCCTAGACTTCGAGCCACGCGGCAGAGCAGTTCTCCTGGGTTCCCTTACCCTACTGCTCTCCACCCAAGTGCCCTTCCCAATAAAATCTCTTGCTTTGTCAGCACATGTATCTCCTTGGACAATTCATTTCTGAGTGTTAGACAAGAGCCCAGTTTCGGACCCTGGAAGGGGTCCCCTTTCCTGCAACAAATCCACCCACCCATCCATCCATCTGAGAGGGTAACAGGCAGGAAGGCCAGTGGTCTCCAATGCTTTTTTTCTCTCTCTTACAGATGGGAACTAACAATTTCGGCCTCACTCCTTTGAACTGTAGCCTGAAAAACTGGGATAGATTTGATCCCCAGAGCTTAAAGAAGACCCACACTTATTTCCATATAAGAAGCAGTACCCACTGAAACCTGAGGAAGGGTTAAAGTGAAGTCACTCAGTCGTGTCCGACTCTTAGCGACCCCACGGACTGCACCCTACCAGGCTCCTGCGTCCATGGGATTCTCCAGGCAAGAGTACCGGAGTGGGTTGCCGAAGAGTTAAGGAAGGGTTAAAACCTATCGCTGAGAATTTAAAGGAGCAGGGGCTATTAATTCCCTGTAACAGTCCATGCAACACTCCTATTTTGGGTATAAAGAAATCAAATAGTAAATGGAGACTAGTTCAAGATTTATGAATAATAGAGACTGTAGTTCTTTACACCCCGTGGTGCCTAACCTTATACTCTATTGTCTGAAATTCCTGAATGAGCCAAATATTTCTCAGTAATTGATTTAAAAGATGCTTTCCATTCAGTGCCTTTGGCGGAGGAAAGTCAATTTCCATTTGCCTTTGAAGACCCTATGCAGCCCGCTTTTCACTTAACCTGAACATTTTTGCCCCAGGGATTTCGTGACAGCCCTCACCTATTTGGGCAAAGTTTGTCATGAAATCTACAAAACTTGAATAGCTCCGAAGCAGTGGTACTACAATATATAGATGATATTCTGCTCTGTGCTGAGAGAGGAAGCTTGTTCACAAGCCTCAGAAGATTTCTTAAACTCTCTGGCAGGCTGCGGTTACAAGGCATGAAGGGAAAAGGCTCAGCTTTGTCAACAATCTGTGAGCTATCTGGGCCTAATCATATCAGAAGGGACCAGGACCATAGGCCCTGAGAGAATTAAGCCTATACTAAAGGTCCAACAACTTACAATGATTGGAAACAACTGGGATTTTTGACTCAGGAAATGTGTAATGTAATCTTTCCCGTGTTTTCCAACCCCAGTTCAGGTCCTCCCTTTGCCTGGCCAAGCATTGATTGGGACTGGATATCTCAGTCACGCTGGCTTGCTCCAAAAGGGACGTATTGAATATGTGGCTCTTACCTATGGGCATGGCTCCCCCCTGGCTAGATAGGGAGATGCACCCTAGGTCTAGCTTTTACTCACGGTTTCATATTTTCAGAGCTTCCAGAAAAGCCTGCTAATTTACCGCACCTTAAAACTCGGTGGGCAAGGTCTGTGTTTCACTGGTGTAATTATTTGGCTGCAGTGTTTGTTCCCTCTCTGGGAACTACAAATGTTATGCTACAAGTGGATGCTTTGACTAATTTTACTCAACAGGCATCGCAAGATTCTCAAAAAGCTATTTCAGCTCTTAATGCTGAACAAATACAAATTAGAAAGGTGGTTTTACAAAACAGATTGGCCTTAGATATTCTGACAGCTGCACAAGGAGGAACTTGTGCCATTATTCATACCCAATGCTGTACATATATACCTGATACGAGCACGAATGTTACTCATTTTACTAAACACATGAACAAGATGACTCAGGCTATGGATACTCCTGAAGACTCAACTGCCTCACTTTGGACATTAACTAGTTCCCCATGGTGGAAAACTATCTTAATTACAATAATTCTGATTGTTCTGTTTTTGCTGTTTTCTCCCTGCATCTGTAACTGTGTAGCTGGATTTGTTTCTATTTGCATGAAGGCTTTTAAGTTACAAATGGTTACTCAAACTCCTGTAATTGCAGCAGCTTCCTCCATCTACTACTTGGAGCCTGAGGGTTAGGAGAATATGATGCCTCACCAATTTAGGGACAATGCCCCTTATCAGCTCAGAAGCAGTTATGGAATGAGAACGAAGCCCCTTTCCCTAGGCAACATAATTCTCCTAGAAGAAAAGCGGGGAATGAGAAGGTAACAGGCAGGAAGGCCAGGGGTCTCCAAATGGAGGAAATAGGCTGCAAGTGTCAGACATTTTTATCTCTCTCTTGCGCCAGGAGGAAACAAACTAGTGTTATATTTTTTTCCCTTGTCTATACAAATATAAAAAGAGGTTTCTCTTAAAATTTTGTGTTGCCTTAATGACACCCAGTTCTACCTAAACTTAACTTTTCTCAAACCTTGAGCTAACCAATGCATTTTTCTTATGGAAATGTTGGTCTTAAGCTATGTTAATGTGCTATGCATTTACCCCGGACTCTGTCTTCAAGTCGGTTCCGCCTAAAGGCTCAGAACCCGCTTGATAAACCGGTAGGTTATTCTCATACATTGTTCTCCTAATCTGTGTTAATGAAACGATACATTTGTGTGGAAATCTGCCTTTCTTCAAGGTTTATGTCAATCATTTCATGGCCCGGGATGACTCACCTGGTGCCAGTGTTATCTCAAAATGCATGTTGTGGGTGAGGGGCCTGGTGCCATTCTCTGAGTTTTGAGATAACTCCTTTCTTTAATTAGCAGACTGCTAGTAGCTATATAACATCCAGCTAAAGACTAGCAAGGGGGTGCTCTTTCTGCAGCCTTCTGATGTCTATGTCAGAAGCTTTCTCTATCCCTTTTATGCTTTAATAAAACTTTATTACACTGAAGCTCTGAGTGATCAAGCTTCGTCTCTGGCCTCAGATTGAATTCTTCTCCTCCAGAGGCCAAGAATCCTGGTGTCTTTCATGTTTCAGCAACAACCTTTCACGTCCATCCATCCATCCATCCACCCATCCATCATCCATCCATCCATCCACCCCCTCCCCTATCCCATAGCCACCACAAACCCACTTTCATTCTTTGTGGATGTACCTGTTTGGGACATTTCCTATAAATGGAATCATGTGCTGTGTGTCCTCCTGTGTCTGCTTCTCTCACGGAGTATCATGTGTTCAAGGTCCATCCACATTGTAGCCTGTGTCAGAGCTTTGCTCCTTTTCATGGCTGAGTCATACTCCACTGTGTGGATGGACCCCACTGTGTGTATCTGTTTGATTGCTTATTGATGGTCATTTGGGTGGTTTCCCCCTTTTGGCTGTTGGAAACTGGGCTGCTGTGAACATGTGTGCACAAGTGTTTGGGTTTAGCCACAAGAGTGGAATTGCTGGGTCATGTGGTGACTCCAAGTTTGATATTTTGAGGAACTGCCAGACTCTTTTCCAAAATGGCAGCACCATTTCACATTCCCACCAGTGCTGTTTGAAGGTTGAAACTTCTCTCCTTATTGTTGTCTGACTAACACAGGCACAAATCTGTATCTGTAATCAGTAATCCACAGGGATTATCAGCTTCCTTCCTTTTGCATACTTATACACAGAAATCTCTATTTCTGACCTATACCCAGAAATATGTGTCTCTAAGAGACACTCCACAAGGATTATCTCCTTCCTTCCTTCCTCATATACAGAGAAAATTGCGTGTGAGATAGATAATCCCCAAAGGCCTGACGCTCAGCACCTTGCTCAACCTTCTGCAATAAACTCTATGGCAAAAGAATCTGAAAAAGGACAAATACACTCCATGGATACATCCTGCCTGAACCAGGTGGCTGTACCCTGGCAGCAAACCAACTATACTGCAAGGTAGCATCAGCAATATGTTGAAGAAAAGGAAAGAAGAGCGGTGCCTACTCTTTTATCTCCAGCCTCCCTAATGTGGGATGCTATCCTATCCCTGGAGGCTGAGCAGCCTTCGGTCCCACTGCTGGACTGGGGTGGGGTCCACCCAGCCTGGCACGGTGCCCTTCGGTTAACCCTTTTTAAAGACCTATTGTCTGCTGTGTTCTGGCTGGGACCAGAGTCTCGAGTGGGACCAAGGGCTGGAGGACCTTCCGGGCAATAGACACCTAGCCACCACGTCTCCTGGTGCTGAGGTTCCCAACTCAAGCCTCCTTCCTGAGAGTGCTGCCTCCTGGCACCTCAGCACCCTCAGCAGGACGCTGTGGCCCTGCATAGGACAGAAGAACGGAGAGTTGTGAAGCTTTAGTGGGAAGAAGTACTGAGCCACCAGACCTTAAGTGTTTGGTCAGGCACAGTCCACTCCAATTCACATCCAGGAAGCCAACTTTCCCTAGACTCTCCTTACTGGAGGGTCCAGAGGCGGGCGTGAGAAACGGCTGCCCCCTTGTGGACATTTCCTGTAACTTCAACTCGACGGCCAGTGCTCACTGCTGCTGCTGCTGCTAACTCACCTCAGTCGTGTTCGACTCTGTGCGACCCCAGAGACGGCAGCCCACCAGACTGCCCCGTCCCTGGGATTCTCCAGGCAAGAACACTGGAGTGGGTTGCCATTTCCTTCTCCAGTGCATGAAAGTGAAAAGTGAAAGTGAAGTCGCTCAGTCGTGTCCGACTCCTAGCGACCCCATGGACTGCAGCCTACCAGGCTCCTCCGTCCATGGGATTTTCCAGGCAAGAGTACTGGAGTGGGGTGCCATTGCTGGCACCTCCAATTCAGAAAGCCTGGAGGGCTGTTCACGACAGCTATCCTCAAGAAATGTCCTGGGGCAAGTACTGCCGAAATAAATTCCAAACACAACCAACTTTCTAGAAGCCACTTGCCACAGGTAAATTTTCCTCCCACGATTTGAGGGGGGAAAAACCCCAAACACCAAATCACCATAGAAGACGGTCAGCATCTGTAATTACCTCAGGAACGACAATCAAAAAAGACAATAAGGACTCAATCCCCACCAGTCAGAAGGGCCACCATCAAAAATCTACAAACAATAGATACAGGATAGCAGCTGGAAGGGAGGGAATGCCCCTCCTCTGTCTTGGGAAGGGAAATAGCAACACCCACAGTGACTGTCTCCAAACGCCAGAAAAAAAAATTATCTAGAGGGCTAACCCTAGGATCTGCACCCATATTTTCAGACAGGAAATACAGAAGATTAGATTTTCGTATATAGATATATACATCCATATTTTCATATAGAAAATATAACAAATTTTATTTTCAAATAGCAAATATAAAAAATCAATTTTTACATATGGAAATATGCACCCATACTTTCTTACAGGAAATCTAGAAAATTCTATTTTCATATATGGAAATATGCACCCATATTTCCATAAATGAAATCTAGAAAGTTCTATTTTCATGTATGGAATATCCATTCATATTTTCATATACGAAATAAAGAAAAGATTAAAATAATGCCATTTTCAGCATCATGAACCTTGAGATTATCATGAAGGCGAAGTAAGTCAGAAACACAAATACCATGTGAGAAAATGTATATGTGGAACGTGAAATATGACACAAATAAAATTATCTGTGAAACAGAAACACTCACAGATACAGAGAACTAATGGTTACCAGTGGGGAGAGGGAGGTGGGAGGGCCAATACAGGGCTAGGGGACTAGGAGACACAAACCACTGAATATAAAATAAATAAGTTACAAGCATACAGCAGAGGGAAATACAGGCATTATTTTGTAATACCTTTAAATTGAGTATAGTCAGTAAAAACATTGAATGAGCATTTTGTACACTGAAAACAAATATAGTACTGTAAATTAACTGTACTTCATTAAAAAATAGTTGAAGGCTAGCTATAAATACAAAAAATAATCAACAGAAAGAAATTAGCAAAATAAAAATGGGAAATTTTTAAAAATAAAAGATGCTATCAAGAAACTAACTTTGATGAGATTTTTAAAAATCACATGAAGTAGATTTACTCTTTTAATTTTTGCTTCCTGAAGAACTAATTAGTCAAGCCAATAAATCTAACTACAGGATAAATATGTTTTTTTTTTTTAAGTTGAGTTGCTTTTGTCAGCGTTCTCTGATAAAACATTTTAGCATTATTTTTGATGCCTACATTTTTATTTCATTTCACAATTCTCTAAAATAGAAGTCACTTAGAAATCTTACTATTTCAAATTGAGACTTTTGTATGTATATATTGAGATGTAAGACAGTGTACTTGAGTTAGAACAATTATCTCAAGTCTTTAAAAGCATTACTCAAAAGGCACAATGATTTTTCTGTGGTTCCTGGACTGATTTACTAAATCAGAAGCTTTAGAACTGCTCATACACTCATATATGAACCATGGAAAATTATATTTTCATATATGAACTATACACCCATATTTTATTCTCATATATGAAATATAGGAAATTTTATGTATACATGAGATATGGGACATCTTATTTATATATATGAAATATGCCCCCATATGTTTATACATGAAACATACGAAATTCTATTTTCATAAATGGCAATATGCCCCATTATATTCATACAGGAAGTATAAGAAATTCTATTTTCATATATGGCAATATGCCCCTATATTTTCACAAGTGAAATATGGGAAATTCTATTTTCCCATATGAAATATGCCACCATATTTTCATACAGGAAATATAGAAAATTCCATATTTCACAGAAGGAGATCTTCCCTGTTATTTCCATATGTGAAATATATAATATTCCATATTTCATAGATGCAAATCTGCCCCCTATTTCCATATGTGAAATAAAATATTAAAATAATGCCATTTTCAGCAACATGAACCTACAGATTCTCATACTAAGTGAAGAAAGTCAGAAAGCAAAGACAAGCACCGTATGACATCACTTGTATGTGGAGTCCAAAATATGACATAAACGAACTTATCTGTGAAACAGAAACAGACTCACAGATACAGAGATCCAGTGATTACCAGTGGGGAGAGGGAGGAGGCAGGGGTGAGACAGAGGACTGAGAGATGCAAACCACCATGTGTAAAATAAACAAGCTACAAGGATATGGTAAACAGCTGAGGGGAAATACAGCCATTATTTTGTAAAACCATTTGTCATTGTTGTTCAGTTGCTCGGGCGTGTCCAGCTCTTGGCAATTCCATGGACTGCAGCACACCAGGCTTCCCTGTCCTTCACTGTCTCCTCAAGTTTGCTCAGACTTGTCCATTGAGTTGATGATGCCATCCAACCATCTCATCCTCTGTCTCCCCTTTCTCCTCCTGCCCTCAATCTTCCCAGCATCAGGGGCTTTTCCAGTGAGTCAACTCTTCGCATCCCGTGGCAAAAGTATTGGAGCTTCAGTCCTTCAGTCCTTCAGCATCAGTCCCTCCAATGAATATGCAGGACTGATTTCCTTTAGGATGGATTGGTTTGATCTCCTTATTGTCCAAGGGACACCCTACAGTCTTCTCCAACACCACAATTCGAAAGCATCTTGGGCACTCAGCCTTCCTTATGGTTCAACTGTCATATGTGTACACGACTAGTGGGAAAACCATAGCTCGACGAGATGGACTTTGTCAGCAAAGTGATGTCTCTACTTTTTAAACATGCCACATACATACACAAATATGTATGTGATTTTGGTGAGAGGGTCCGTGCAACCAGGTCTTTTTAGGTGACTGCTATTTGAGAGGAACAGATACCTTAGTTAATGGGATTAGTGCTTTTCTAAGTATGGGAAGATGCAAGTCCCTGAGTTCATAAATATTTCTCCTGTCATATTTAATTGAGGGCTGGTTCTTCCAGGTCTCCCAGAGAGCAAAGCACCTCATCCTGACCTTCACTCTGATTTCCCTCCAGGATGGATACTAGGTCAGCAACAACCGTGGCTAATGACTTGATTCTTGTTGACCTGGGTGGTGGGCAACATTCTTTATTACATAATCCTGTCCATTCTAGTTTTATTTTCCATAAAATTTGGGAGGCATCTTTGACCAATTTGTCTCAAGAGTTAAGAATTTCACTGATAGACCACTCAAATGCTGTTACTCACCCAGTCCTAGAAACAGTAGCAAGCTCCTCTGGGCCACTTGCCTTACGAGTCCCTCAGCCTCCGGGAAATGGTTCCCTCCTGTTGCTTCTTCCCATGTCTAGAGTCACACTGTTATAATCATGGGTCTTAAAGACTATCCATCAGGGCAATTGTTGCAAGTCACTTGGTCATCATTATTTTTATCATAGACTCTGTTAAACATTTGGTAATACAAGAAAAATTCATATAAAAGTAAAATAGGCAGAACACAAGCAATAGAATTTGTGGTATTAATAAAGTCATAAGTAAGCATTGTTATCTCCTAAGGAGTTACATGGCTGCACCAGAAGAAGAAAAATTCATCTTTATGGTATTTCTGCCCTTAGGGAAGATTAGTTAACATGTAACATGGATGCACAATCACACTAGAGGTGAGGGAGGAGGCCAAACAGGCAGAGAATACATTTATCTTTTTCTTGTCTTCCTAAAAATATGGAAATTACTACATTACTTCTTAATACTGTTCTGCCATGGGAACGCCTCCTGGGAGCCCTCCCCAACTATGCAACCTGCCCCTGGGTGAGGATCACACGATTCATCCCAGAACAGGAGTGAGGGGCAGCAGAGGGGGGCCTTCCCCTCCCCTCCCCTCCCCCACAGCTCTGCTTGCCAGGCCCCTCTGGCCCTGGTGATGCCAGGATGCTGGGCTCTGGGGCTCTGTGGCTGAGAGTACACACACACACACACACACACACACACTCAGCATGTACAAAGACACACACACACACACACACACACCTTTAAAAGGAGGCACCCGGGAGCTGGCAGGGCCCCTTTAAGAGCTAGGGGACCAGATGCTGGGCATTACTGTGGGGCCCACCTCTTCTTTCCTAACACTGGGCCATTCTCTAGGATTTGGCCGGGGTGGTAAATGGTGGGCTGGAGGGGTGGAGACAGGGGAATAGAGACTCAGGGAGGGTTTCCTTGAGAGGGTTGTTTGCTTGTGTGAGGAGGAAGTCTGCTTGGCAGCTTTGAGCTCCAGGCAAATTTGGGGTAATTAGGATCTGTGGATTTCATATGTTTTCTTTTATCTTGTATGTGCTGGTTGTGTCTGACTCTTTGCAGCCCCAGGGACTGTAGCCTACCACGCCCCTCTGTCCATGAAATTCTCCAGGCAAGAATACTGGAGAGGGTTGCTGTTCCCTTCTCCAAAGGATCTGCCTGACCCAGGGATCAAACCCAGGGCTCCTGCATTGGAGGCAGATTCCTTACTCTCTGAGCTAAAGGTTTAAAAGCTAACATTATAGATGTGGTACAAGGGACACCACCTCTGGACAACGCTTCTCTCAGTGATTGACTGCAGGGGCTGATGGGTACCAGGAGTTCCAAGAATTTTTTAAAATGATGCACATTTACATGGATCTCATTATTTTTGAGTCACAAAGAAACAGGACGCAGCATCAGAAAGCAGCTGGCACACAGAAACACACGTGTGTGCTGCACACATTCAACAAATGCAGTTTCCTTGACTGGCAGCAGCAATCCCCATCCTGTTCAAACCATGCCAGAAAAAGTAAAATGAAAGAAACCTTCTCCCTTAAGAATATGGCCACCCAGTAACTTGTGCTCTTCTAATCAGAAAAGAAATCCAGCTAACATCAGCTTTAAGGCTGCAGTGGCCATGCTCTTCTCCCGGCAGAGGCAAGACCTGCTGTTTTGATCACTGAGGCAGGAGGGCCACATTGCTTCCCCTCACAAATACTGCAGACAGGTGTCTTCAAGACCCTGGGTTTCTCTGCCAGCTCCTACTTTGATTCCTCAGAGAGTAGTTGGGATGGAAGGGTATCTACCTCTGGCTTCCACTAAGATGCCCTCGAGGCAGTGGGTGTTCAGTGAGCCTGCAAAAATTCTGGAGCCAATCTCAGGTGGGGCTGGAACACCTGGAGCACCAAGTTGGGCCCAGGGACCCAGGGTCTCTGCTTTAATCCTCTTGCTGCTGGAAATTATGGACCTCCAGAGATTTATTTTTTAACTTAAAGGAAAGGTGGAGTGGACACCTCCGTCCACTGGGAGAAAGAGGGTCCAATCCCTATCCAGCCTGCCCCCCAACCTCACTGCCCCATACTCACCCACATCAACTAAGGCATTGCCAGGGGACAGACACGCTTTGCAGTGAGGCCCCTCTGGAGGCCCAGGGTGTGAACAGCTGCACAGAGGGCCGTGTGCGTGGAGTCAGCACCTTAGGAGGTGGGAGGGGGTGGTGGGCAGAGAAGGAAGGAGTCTCAGGTCCTGATGGATCAGAAGAAGGAAAATGGAGAGAGGTGGTCAGGACACAAGAGATAAGAAAACTAAGAAAGATCAGAAAAGGGACAAAGAGTAGAAAATGTAGGAAAGATGGAACAGCAAGTTCAGTTCAGTTCAGTTGCTCAGTCATGTCCAACTCTTTGTGACCCCATGGACTGCAGCACTCCAGGCTTCCCTGTCCATCATCAACTCTCGGAGTTTACCCAAACTCATGTCCATTGAATCGGTGATGCCATCCAACTATCTCATCCTCTGTTGTCCCCTTCTCCTCCTGCCTTCAATCTTTCCCAGCATCAGGATCTCTTCAAATGAGTCAGCTCTTTGCATCAGGTGGCCAAAGTATTGGAGTTTCAGCTTCAACATCAGTCCTTCCAATGAACACCCAGGACTGATCTCCTTTAGGATGGACTGGTTGGATCTCCTTGCTGTCCAAGGGACTCTCAAGTGTCTTCTCCAACACCACAGTTCAAAAGCACCAATTCTTTGGCACTCAGCTTTCTTTATAGTCCAACTCTCACATCCATACATGACTACTGGAAAAACCATAGCCTTGCCTAGATGGACCTTTGTTGGCAAAGTAATGTCTCTGCTTTTTAATATGCTGTCTAGGTTGGTTATAACTTTCCTTCCAAGGAGTAAGCATCTTTTAATTTCAAGAGAAAGAGGCAGAAGAGAATGTGGGAAACCACACAAGACAGGAAGGAGTCAGAGAAGAAGGAGGGAAGGAAACAGAAAAGAGAGTGAGCTGAATGGGGAAGGATGTGAGGAGGGAGAGAGGGAGCCAGGAAGACGACATCAGAGAGGGCAGAGCTCAGTAATGAAATTTCTGTTAAGAAGAGGAATCGAGACTTGTGGGCAGAACGTTACCCTACAAAAACCAAGGCCATGTATGCGCTGTCAGCCATGTAAGTTAGCAAATTCATGGCTGTCAGGATGGCCACAGCCAATCGTTGGTCCCAGACACACAGTGTGGGGGGAAGGTCACTGCTGCAAGTCATATCATTGGACCTTAGAGGCTGGCCCCCAAAATTCTCATCAAACTAGTAGAGCGGCCAGAGGACCGCAGCGGTGGTGTAGAGGAGGATGGAGAGCACTGTCTGCCCCGCCAGGAAACCAGGGTAGGGAATGGACAGCCTTCTGTCGTTGTCACTGTCACACCTGTTGATAAAGAAGTTCACGGCCCCCAGGATGAAGCAGATTGAGTACACGACCACACACCAAATCAGGGCCGGCTGGTGCTGGTACAAGTCAATGTTAGTGATGAAGCCGCAGATGACACAGGCCACGACATTTTCCAGCCTCCTGATCACACCTTGAAAGGTGGGCACAAAGCAGTATATATTGCCAGGCCGGGCACACACCCAGGCCACTTCCAAGGCATAAAGCACAGAAGCCACGGCTGAGAAGGCAGTGGCGGTGATGGCGTGATTTTGGGCGGAACCCTGAGGCAAGTACTGGATGTAGGTGATGCCGAAGATGATGGAGGCTGAGAGGCAGATGAAGGTAAAGTAAAAGGCGTAGGCATGGAGAAAACCATCCCAGTAGTGGGGGATGCGGGGACCGGAATATACATAACTCAGTTAGGAGGATGAGGAGGGATGCAGAGAAGCAGAAGCACCAGATGAAGATGCACCAGTTACCTATGCCCACCCGCAGAGTGTCCTCAACGGCCACCAGCGAGAAGGGCACGCAGGTGGAGAGCAGCTGCCCCAGGCGGAGGAAATAGCCCACGATGGTCACAGAGTCCAGGCCTGAGAACAAGCTCATGGTGCTGTGATGGTGGTGCACGTCTGTGTCACCGATACGGCTGTGGTCTTCACTGAGGGAGAAAGTCCAGCTCTGGAGGCGGATTAAGTCAGACGCCTGGAAAAGGCTCAGGGGGCCTGTGATGACTGAGGCTCAGGATATGTGGAGTTTGAACCAGTGACTCAGACCCCTGATAACAGCACAGCTGCTCTAGTTTTTTTTCCCCACCCATCACCCTTGGCCTTGTCAGACTTGTCTTATCCCGAGGCCCCCAGCTGGGTTGGGTCTGGTCTCAAATGATGAACATTTTGGATCTTCCTATGTGCCGTTATCTACAGACACACAGAATAGTGTGGTCTCTATCTACACCCCCAAACCTTTAAGTTTCTGAAACTGGAAAAGAAATTAAAACAAACAAACAAAAAACCTTGTTTCGTAAGAAATTTGATCTGAACAGACATGAGACCATTTGTGGTTTATATTTATTTCACTTAGTGTAAATGTTCAAGAGTTCAGTTGTAGAAATACTAAGATGTTTTATTAAAAGGTGCTTCCAGGCCCCTTTGAGTATTATGGCATGTAGGGAGATGCACCAGGTTATGTGATTAAAGCTAAAAAATATTGAGTCCTGGAGTAGATCTGACCCGGGGATTTCAGAAAAGGGATTATGGATAGTACTCCATAATCACTCCATTCTCCGTATGAGAAGACTGACTCTTGGGGAATCCGGTGCCTTCCTTAAAGTGGCATGGCTAGGACCTGGGAATCCCAGATAAAAGTATCAACTGTGGGTTTCAGTGGTTTGCTCTACAGCCCAAATGTCAGCAGGGGCCCTGTGGGTGGGAGTTCTGGGATCCAGGACCCGCCTTCAGGCCACGGCCTCCTTCCACAGCAAACTGAAGACACACGTGTCCTGGCCTCTCCTCCCTGCAGCATCACTAGAAGGAGCTGCCATCTGAGGGACACAGCCCCACCCGGAGGAGGGCAGCTCCAGGGGTGAACAGGGAGGAGCCATGGGGTGAGAGCAAGGCCGTGGGGACAAGATGACATGGGAAGTAGGGACTGCTTTGAATCCTTTTCCCAACTTTTCCTTAGCATGTGACTCTTCCCCATTGGGGAAGGGAGACCCCAACCCAGCATGACTCAAGGTGGGATGTCATGAGGGAACCTCAGAATAATTAGCATAACGTTTGGCTCTTAAGCTCCAAAACTGCCATCTAGGTGTAGGTCAGGAATGATCTAGAAGTTGTCTTACCTGAGTGAGGATTTTCCTGGTCTGGGAGACTGGTTAGCAGCTTCCAAGCTGGGAAGAAGGGATTGGAAATAAACAAGGATGCTGTTCATTCCCCACGGAGGAGGGGCCTGGACTGGAAGTGAGAGGAGAACAGGGGCCTAAGGGGTTTCAGGGCTGTGACAGGGACACATGGCCAGAGTAGCAGGGACCATGGAGACCATGGAATTGCCCAGGTCACTTGCCCAAGACAGTCCCACCAGCCAGGGCTGCAGTCCTGCTCACACAGGGGCTCCTCCAGGGTCCAGTGTGTCGGGAGTGTGAGGCCCCTCCCAGCCCGCCCCCTCCACAGGGACACCTGCCCTGTTTCCAAGGGACTATTTGCTGAGAGGCCCCCAGGGCTGAAGGGCCAGCACCCTGAGCCCCAGCCAGCTTCCTGCCATCAGGAGATTATTATATCACCTTTGCTGATAATAAACCCTGGAAAGAGAAACACAGAGCAAACCTGAGAACCTGCCTGGACTCACAAAGCTCCTTCAGCCCCAATTGCCAGTGGAGCCCTGGTACCTGCTGGCCTCCCAGTGGGCACTGCCGGGGTAGGGAAGGGGCACTGGGGTGAGGGAGGCTGGGGAGGTTATGTTTTTTGTACCCCAGTTTTTTTCTCACTAACCTCCAGGAACTCATCCTTCAATTTCAGTTAAAACTAAATGACAACTTTGGATTCATTTAATGGCACAGAGGGAGAGCTGGAAGGGGAAGGAGAGGCATGGGGTTCCTGCTGTGTGACCCTGGATAAGGCCTGTGCCTCTCTGGGCCTCTGTTCCCCTACCTGGAAAGCAGCAGGTTTCTCTGAGTCTCCCAGCAGCCCCTCCTCCACTTTAATCTGTGAGCCTGAACATGGTGCCCCAGTCAGAGCACAGTCTGAATGTGGCTGAGCCCTGCCTGCCCAGCAGCCAGGCGTGCAGACTGGAAGTCAGTGAGCTGGGAAGGTCAAGACCAGGACAGAGGAAGGAGGAGGAGGTGTCAGAAGGGCAGAGAAGGTGGAGGGGAGATGAACACTCAGAGTGACAAGGAGGCTGTGGGGCCTGGAGGGGATGCTTCATAGACGGATGACCTTGGGCAAGCTTATTTATCAGAGCCTCAATTTCCCCATCTGTGCAATGGTCTTAATATTGACTTCATATAAATTAAATGTATAAAAGCATGTGAAGGGCTCATCAGAGGGCCTGTAACATAAGCACACTCAATCCATGCCCGCTACCTGTCCCCCTGCCCCTCACAGAAGACCCAGAAGGCCCTGGCCCCACTCTGGACATCAGCACATGCAAGCTTGATTTATTGCAGATCAGGGGCTGCAAACCAGTTTATACTGGAGGTGGCCCAAAGGTATGCTTGGTTTCCCTATACAGTGTGTTCTAGAACAGATCATATAGAATTGGTGTTATTTTTTTCTTAAGTGTTTGTTATCTACTCAATATTTTAATTTCAGTGAAAATCTGCATTTCCGGCTTTCTTTGACTCCTCAGGAGATCTGGTGTCACTGGGCTGTGTGCCCTTAGGGAGCAGTGGGGGTGTGTGCCTGAAGCTGAGCACTTACTCAGCCCTTTATATTGTTCCTCATGCTCATCTTTGCTTAGTATTTTCTGTATTTTTCTCATTCTCATGTCTGATTGATATAAAGCAGGACTATGATCATCTCCCATGTCCTGGTTTACCCTCTTGGGCATGGCCAGGCTTCCTGCCTGCTCACAGGAGCATCTACTCCTCCAACATTCAGGGAGCATCGATGTCCTCAACCTCGTGTACAGCCTTCAACACATTTCAAATGCTCTGAAATCATATGTAGACACGTGTACACAGACATGCACACATGTTTGTAGGGCATATCTGTAACCTTTCTTCCTGTTTTATAAACACAAGACCTTATCATGCACATGGCATCTTGCTTTTCCACCACCCCCGACAGAGGCAGCTGCCTCTGTCCTCTCCAGTAGCCCTCGTCCTCTCCATCCCCTTTATTTATTTCCTTCCCTCCTGGCTCCTGGGGGCGTTTGGACCCTTCTCTAGATCAGTGGACCCTCCCCTGTGAGTCTCAGACACTGGGGACACAGGATATGACCAGGGGTCTTGGGATCCATGTGGCTACCATGCTCTAGGGCAGGAGGTAGGCAAGCATTTCTGGAAAATTTTCTGGAAATTTATCTTGGTTTTGTAACAAATTCGTAGTGTATAGTAGTTATAGACTACCATAAGCTTGGTACCTTAAAACAACAGTAACTTGTTCTCTCACAGTTCTAGAGGTCAGAAGTGTGAAGCAAGGGGTCAGCAGGGCTGTGCTGTCTCTGATGCCCCAGGGGACGGTCTGTCCTTTCCCCCTCTAGCTTCTGGAGACCCCTTAGCTTGTGGTTACTTAACTCC
Organism: Bos indicus; assembly: GCF_029378745.1. Lineage (NCBI taxonomy): Eukaryota > Metazoa > Chordata > Mammalia > Artiodactyla > Bovidae > Bos > Bos indicus. Next base: position 20,202,269 of record NC_091780.1, on the reverse strand, counting down.
CTCTCTGTCTCCACCTTCCCGTGCTCATCTTCTCTCAACTACATGTATGTGAATCTCTCTGTCCTTTCTCTTATAGACACCAGTTACTGGACTGTGGTCCCACCCTCTGTCCAGGACAATTTCCACACTGGAATCCTTAACTAAATATGTCAGCAGAGACCCTACTTCCAAATAAGGCCACATTCTGAGGTTCTGAGTAGACATGACTTTTTTGGAGGACACTCTTCAATTCATATGCTCCTCGCTCCCATCTTCCTGTCCTTTATTCATGGTGACTTTTTCTAATGTGATTAATTGTATCAACTGTATTTATTTGCTGTCTCTTTCAGATTGGTGTCTGTTCAGTGGAGTTCTTGGGACTCACAGTGGGTTGAGCCCTCGTGTACTTTGTCATTAAACTGTGAGCCCCCTTTTACAAGACCCCCCTTTACCTGGGAGGATCCTGCCGCCTGGGTTGGGAGCTTCACCCAGAAGAACTGCACTTGCTCAGAATCCTTCTGGCCAATCACCTGTTGGGCACAAATTGAGTTAATTTCCCAGGTTGGAGTTTTTAGAGCTCAAGGATCAAGAATATTTTGGCCCAAACCCACAAGAAGAGAAGACTTGAGATTTCTATTTCTCCTGTAGTGACTTAAAAAAAAAAAAAAACAATCCCAACTCCTGTGAAGGTGGACGTCAGCCTTATCCTTTCCTCTAGCTGAAGGCCATGGTTTTGCTTGTCTACCCTTACTCCGACCCTGTAGGCCACATGGCCCTGGCTTTAGGGAAGTGTCTCAGCTCCAACTCATAGTACATCAGTTCAGTTCAGTTCAGTTCAGTCACTCAGTTGTGTCCGACTCTTTACAACTCATGGACTGCAGCACACCAAGCTTCTCTGTCCATCACCAACTCCCAGAGTTTACTCAAACTCATGTCCACTGAGTTGGTGACGCCATCCAACCATCTCATCCTCTGTTGTCCCCCTTGTCCTCCCACCTTCGATCTTTCCCAGCATCAGGGTCTTTTCAAATGAGTCACTTCTTCTCATCAGGTGGCTAAAGTATTGGAGTTTCAGCTTCAGCATCAGTCCTTCCAATGAATATTCAGGACTGATCTCCTTTAGGATGGACTGGTTGGATCTCCTTGCCGCCCAAGGAACTATCAAGAGTCTTTTCCAACACCACAGTTCAAAAGCATCAATTCTTCAGCGCTCAGCTTTCTTTATAGTCCAACTCTCACACCCATACATGACCACAGAAAAAACCATAGCCTTGACCATATGGACCTTTGTCAGCAAAGTGATGTCTCTGCTTTTTAATATGCTGTCTAGGTTTGTCATAGATTTCCTTCCAAGGAGTAAGCAGCTTTTAAGTTCATGGTTGCAGTCACCATCTGCAGGGATTTTGGAGCCCAAGAAAATAAAATCTGTTGTTGTTTGGCCATTGATGAGTGGTGATTTTAATAGTGACTCAAACCAAGAAGATACAAGAGGTGCTCCCAGAAGAGGATATAGCCTTCACAAGACCTAGAAAGCTTTTTTTCAAAAGTAGTCTGAAAAAGTAAAGGGCTTTCACGGTTTAGGCAGATACATATATCTCACAGGTGAAGGTGACCAAGGGCACTTATGGGCTAGGAGTGTTGACACAGCCAGACCAAAAAAATCTCCTTAAAATTCTAATCTATTTGACTGGCTGCCATGTGCTCCTTCTGGATGGTAGAGACTCTTAAAATATAGGGAACTCTTAAAATACAGGGGGAAAAAAGCCTCAGAAGATCAGTTATGTTTACGTATCAAAGATGCAGGAAGAGAAATGCAAGATCCTTCTAAAGGGCTTTTGATCCTTTAGGGTCAGAATTCTAAAAAGATATTTTATCAAGCTGGTTCTTCTTGCTGCACATGCAAAACTAATTAATTTTGCAAAGTCCAGTGAACACCAATTTGGCCATTTTGGGGTGATGTTTCCTTTAATTTCCAATTAAGCAAGACCTTGTAGATATAATTCTGTAGGCACTTCTCTGTGTCTTTCATCTGAAAATAACCCATTGTGATGAAAAAAATTAATTGACAGAAAGTCTAAGAAACAAGTGGAAACTTTTATTTGGGCCAGTCTGGGAATTATAACCTAGGAGACAGTCTTTCAGAACACTCTGCGAATGTTCTACCCAGGAGGTCAAAGCACAGTTATACTTTTGGGACAAACGGTTATCCATCAAGCGAGGTATTACTGACACTTAACATGATCCAGATCAGCTCAACAAAGTGTGTGGTGGTCATTGTGGCCCCTTAGGAGAAGAAAGTTTATCTCCTAAGAAGCTGTGATCCTTGATATGATAAAGAAGGAATGTTATCTACTTAGGAGGCGTGGTTAATGCAGATGCATAATACCCAATAAGGGGAGGGAGGAGGCCCAAACAGGGAAAGGAAAATTTTATATTTAATCTTTTCTCCTCTTGCCATTAAAATATGGATTTCATTTCATTTCACTCAGTGTGTTTCCACTGAGCAAAATCTTCCTAGTGTCTTTCTCCTGAGAATAGCCCAGGTACTGCTTCTTGAACTAAGTGCCGAGGAAAACCTACCCCTCCAGGGAAGAGTTTAATAGCACCAAATCAAACTTTGCATAATCACCTAATAACAGGAGATCCAATAACCTCCCCCATATTCATCTGGACGCTCTGAGGAGGCAGATGGGCACAAAAGGTACCCAACATCCAGTGCCTTGTAGAGTTAGGAGAAGTCTGCTCTGGGTTCCTCCTTCATCAGTCACCAAAACTGCTGACTGAAGGGAAATGAAAAAACAAGAAACCTCACAATCTAAGTTGTGAGTTATGTTCTATTGGGAGACTATAGCTTGGGAGACACCTCACAGATCATGCTGCAGAACTGTTCCAAAGAGGTGAGAGGGGGCCAGGATACATGGGAGTTTTTGCTGGAAAAAAAAAAAAGGAAACGTGTGGTCAAACATCAAAGGATTATCACTAATCACAAAAAGAGACATCTCAAGCTTTAGTGTTTTTCTCGGGACCAGAAGGTGCAGGAGTCTGAGCGCATTAGTATCACTCCTTTCTTATGCATCGTAATGATCTAAAGCCAGTGCCGTCTTTCTCCATCGTGAATTCCCCTCAGGCTGCCCCCAGTGGGGGCTACTGCAGTGGCTGAAGGCTTGATGGCCAGCAGTGTTCATGGTTTACAGAAATGATTCACAATATTTTTTTGTCCACAGGCCTATAGACAGTGGGTTTTAGAAAGTCAGTAAAAATTCCAGAGCCAATCTCAGGTGGGACGGAGCCCCAAGGAGGGCCTAGGGATCCAAGTCTCTGCATTAGCACTCCTGCCTAAGGGAAATTATTGATCTCCAGAGCTTTATTTTTTTTAACTTAAAGGCAAGGTGCAGTGTACCACCCCCTCCATGAGGACGAAGTGAGGCCTGATCCTTAGCTACCAATCACACCCCAAATCCACCCTACACGCTAACTAAGGCACCCCCAGGGGGACAGACACACTTTGGCAATGAGGCCCCTCCAGAGGCCCAGGGTGTGAACAGCTGCACAGAGGGCTTGTGCTGTGGAGTCAGCACCTTAGGAGGCAGGAGGGGGCGGTGGGCAGAGAAGGAAGGGGTCTCAGGTCCTGATGGATCAGAAGGAAAATGAGGAGAGGTGGTCAGGACACAGGAGATGAGAAAACCAAGGATGACCAGAAAGGGGGCAAAAAGTAAAAAATGTAGAAAAGATGAGAGAAGCAAGAGAAAGAGGCAAAACAGAATGTGGAAAACCAAAGAAAACAGGAGGGAGACAGAGCAGAAGAGGGGAAGGGAACAGAAAGGAGAGTGAGATAAATGGGGAAGGATGTGAGGAGAGAGAGAGGGAGCCAGGAAGAGGATGTCAGAGCTTGGTAAAGATACCTCCTGTGAGCAGAGGTGATCAGGAGTCCCCGGGCTGGTCCTCAGTCCCTACAGAAACCTGGCGAGCCCAGTACACCAGGTCGGCCACGTAAATCAGCAGGTTGATGGCTGTCAGGATGGCCACAGCCAGTCGCTGGTCCCAGACGCATACATAGTTGGTAAGTCTATGTTGACAGCTCACATCCCTGGACCTCTCGGGCTGCCCACCAAACTTTTCATCAAATTGGTAGAGTGGCCAGAGGACCAGAGCACCGATGTAGAGAAGGACAGACAGCAGGCTCAGCACCAGATGGAACACGGAGGAGGAGATGGGCAGCCGGTTCTCACAGTTAGCCAGGTTCAACAGGATGGTCACGATCCCCAGGATGAAGCAGATGGAGTACACGGCCACGCACGACACCAGCAATGGGTGGTCCATGTACAGGGAGGGATTGCTGATGAAGGGTAAGATGACACAGGCCACCAGTGTCTCTAGCATCTTGAGGAGGAATGGCAAGCTGCCTGTATAGCCAGTGAAATCACCTGTCTGGGGCCAGCCCAAGATCCAGATTGCTTCGGTGGCATAAGACACAGTAGAAATGAAGCAGAATGCAGTAGCAGCGATGGCATGGTCCCAGGAGGGGGTGTAAAACAAAAACTGGACATAGGTAGCGGGGTAAATGATGGAGACCAAGAGGCAGAAGAGGGCGAGGTAGCAGGCATGGCAGAGGAGAAAGTCCCCCCAGGAGAAGGGGAAGCAGTAATGAAGTGCCAGTGATTCGATTATGAGGATGATGAAGGTCACCACGAAGCAGAAGCACAAGATAACAAAGGACCAGGTACTTGTGGGCACCGTCCAGCTGTCCAGGCTGCCCACTAGTGAGATGGCCACGCAGGTGGAGAGCAGCTGCAGTGTTCGCAGGAAGTAGCCCATGATGGCCCAGAAGTCCAGGCCTCAGGATGATTACATGGAGGTCACGATGGTCATGCAGGTCACCTTCACCTTCAGTATGAGAGTGGTCATGGCTGAGGACCCGCCAGAGAAAGATCCAGCTTCAGAGGCGGATTAAGTCAGTTGCCAGGGAAAGGCTCAGGGCCCTGTGACGGCTGAGGCTCGGGATCTGTGGAGTTGGAACCAATGGCTCAGACACTCGAGTAACAGCACAGCCGCTCCAGAAGAGTTCTCACCACCCATCAGCCTTGGCCTTGTCAGGAGACTTGTCTTATCCCAAAACTCCCAGCTGGGTTGGGTCTGGCTTCAAACCATGAACATATTTTTGCCCTTTAAACTGTGTCATTATCTACAGGAACACAGAGTAGGATGGGCTTTATCTGACATCCCAAGCCTTTCAGGCTCTGAAAATTAAAGTATTAAATAATTCATTTGGTAAAAGCATTTGACCTAAACATACATGAGACAATTAATGATCTTTATTTATTTCACTTGGGGTTTCCCCCGTAGCTCAAGGGTAAAGAATCTGCCTGCAATGCAGGAGCCTCAGGAGATGCAGATTCGATCCTGGGGTTGGGAAGATCCCCTGGAGGAGAGCATGGCAACCCACTCCAGTATTCTTGCCTGGAGAATCCTATGGACAGAGGAGCCTGGGCGGCTATAGTCCGTAGCATCACAAAGAAGCGAACACGACTGAAGCAACTTAGCAAGCATGCATGCATTTATTTCACTTAGTGTGAAAGTTCAATTTAGGCAGTTGCACAAATACTAATGTGTTTAATTGCAAAGAGCTTTCAGTGTTATGTCATATACAGTGGATGCACCAGGTTATCTGTCTAGTGCTAAAAATCTCTGAATTCTGGAGCATATCTCAACTCTGACTCCAGAATTGAGACTGTAGAAAAGAGACTGTAGATTATACTGCTAACCCCATTTTACAAATGAGAAAACTAAGGCTGGAGGACTCAAGTGACTTCCCTGAGGTTAAAAGCTGAGGAGTGGGAACCCAGATAGCAATGCCAAAGCTGTGGTTTGAGCACTTCACTCTATAGCCCACATGTCAGCAGGGCCCGTGGGTGGGAGGCCAGGACCAAGCCTCAGGGCTCTGCGACCCAGGACATGCCTTCAGGGCCACGGCCTCCTTCCACAGCAAACTAAGACACAGTGTCCCGGCCTGTCCTCCCTGCAGCATCACTAGAAGGAGCTGCCGTCTGAGGGGACGCAGCTCCACCTGTAGGAGGGCAGCCTCAGGGGTGAACAGGGAGGAGCCCTGGGGTGAGAGCAAGGCGGTGGGGACATGAGATGACATGGGAAGTAGGGACTGCTGTAAATCCCCTCCCTCAATTTTGCCTTCACATGTGACTCTTCCCCATTGAGGAGGGGAGCCCCCCAACCCAGCATGACTCCAAAGTGGAACGTCTTTGAAGAAACACAGAACAAATTAATATAATGTCTGACTCTTAAACTGCAAAACTGCCATCCGGATGTGAGTCTGAAAAGATCTAGAAGTAGTCCTACCTGAGTGAGGATTCTCCTGGCCTGGGAGACTGCTTAGCAGCTTCCAAGCTGGGAAGAAGGGATTAGAAATGAACAAGGATGCTGTGTCTGATTCTGATGGGGGGCCTTTCAGGGCATCCCAGGGACAGGGTGGGGATTGACAGATGATCGGCCCTCTTTTAAGGGCAGAAGCTGAAAGAGGCCCCTGCAGGACCCCTAAGAGGTGACAGCCTTGAGGTTGCACCTGGGACTGGGGTGGGGGTAGGGGGCAGAGTGGAGATGACTGGGGGGCCAGTGGCCCTGGGGCAGCCCAGTAGGTGTCTTCTGACCCAGAAGAGATGCAGGCATGGAGCCAACCTTCCCCACATGGAGGAGGGACCTGGACTGGAACTGAGAGAGGAGAACAGGGGCCTGAAGGGGTTTCAGGGCTGTGACAGGGACATGTGGCCAGAGTGGCAGGGACCCTGGAGACCATGGAATTTCCCAGGTCACCTGCCCAAGACAGGGCTGCAGTCCTGCCTCACACGGGGGCTCCTCTAGGGTCCAGTGTGTCGGGGGAGTGGGGCCTCTCCCAGCCTGCCCCCTCCTCAGGGACAGCTGCCCTGTTTCCAAGGGACTATTTGCTGAGATGCCCCCAGGGCTGAAGGGCCAGCACCCTGATCCCCAGCAGCTTCCTGCCATAGTGATGGTGATGGTCAGACACTATCAACAGAGGTAAAACCTTGCTTGTTTTACAGCCAAAGTCTTATGAATAGTTAAACACAGCTCCAGAGTTTGATGGACTGTTTTTATCTGTATTGATCTGTTTGATCAGTCCAAAAAATGGACTGTGTGGATCTGCCTGTTTTTGTCTGTTTCTATCTTAGTTCTTTCTCTAGAAATATATGACCAGTGACCTGTAGAATAATGACCCACTGATCTGGACAATGTAAGGACCCACTCAAGTTTAAAAGCCAGAAAGGTGTCTCGTGGTTAATGTAAAGTCTCTAAAAATAGAAGCACAGAGCACCTCCAGCAATGCAGCCTACAGCCTGCATCCCTTTCCTGTTTCCCTCCTTGTATAAATTCCGGCTCAACCTTGGAGTGCTGCGAGCTGGTTCTTTTGCACAGTGGTCTGCCTTCTCCCCCGGTTGCATCTTCCTTAAAATAAAGCTACTTTTCTTTTACTCAACACTTGTTTCTCAATACTGAGTTCTTATTCTGAGCAGGGTGACAATGTTGGCCATCCAGGCAGCAGTCATGTCCCTGGGGCTCCGGCCCCTCCCCCTCCTCCGGGGGCGACAAGGGTGGTGCCTCTGAGAAGGCGAGGTGCCAGTTGCTCCCAGCGAGGATCTACAGGGATGTGCCAGTAGCTGCCAAATGTGTTAGTTTCCGAACTTGCCCTGTCCCTCCCGAGTCCTTCTGTTGCAGGAAGGCAGACCCCTTCCAGGGCCCGAAACTGGGCTCTTGTCTAACACTTGGAAATGAATTGTCTGAGGAGACACATGCGCTGACAAAGCAAGAGATTTTATTGGGAAAGGGCACCCGGGTGGAAAGCAGGAGGGTAAGGGAACCCAGAACTGCTCTGTCACATGGCTCGCCGTCTCGGGTTTTAGGGTGATGGGATTAGTTTCCGGGTGGTCTTTAGCCAATCATTCTAACTCAGAGTCCTTCCTGGTGGTGCCTTGTTCAGGCAAGACGGATGCCAGAGAGAAGGATTCTGGGAGGTGGTCGGACAGGTGGTGCCTCCTTTTGACCTTTCCCGAACTCTTCTGGTTGATGGAGGCTTATTAGTTTCCTGTTCCTTACCAGGACTTCCTGTCCTAAAACAACTCACGGAAATGGTTACTATGGTGCCTGGCCAGGGTGGGTAGTGCCTGGCCAGGGTGGGCGGTTTCAGTCAGCGTGCTTCCCCTAACACTTCCTCACAGTCTGCTTTCACTTTCTGTTGAGAGAAGGAAACTGGCCTCTGAAGGAGCTGCGGAGCTGTTGACTGAGTAAGTAGAGGGGTGTGTACCTTGGAAGCCCCCTTCCCACCTGTTTGGGAATATTCTTTGCCCTTTGGAACTTTGGGGTCAATTTGGACAGAACAGGAGTGGGACCTGGCTTTTCTGTGACTCTGTACCAGTCTCTACCCAAGAGGAATTTGCATGTTTGTTTGTAATCTGTTCCAGGGGAGTGGGTGAAGTGAAGATGGGGCCTACATCCATCCAGTGGACTTCTAGACTTTGTAGAAGTCCACTGGACACTTCCTGGCAGGTTGGCAAAACTAGAGCTATGACCTTGTTTTAAAAAAGTCTTTTTTTTAATTGCAATACAGACTGGCCCAGTTTGCTTTCGATTCTGAAGAATGGTGGCCCCTGAATGGGTCTCTAAATTCCTCCACTATTTGGACTTAGAACTAATTTGTCAAAGATCTGGTAAGTGGGAGGGAACTCCATGTGCAGGCCTTCCTGTTACTCCATAGTAACAGTAACAGGGCACTGAAAGGCAAAATTCTTCCAACAAGGACACTAAATTAAAGGCAAAAGGGAAACTAAACTGTGAAAAGCCTGCCCCCTTTACAGACGAGTCTTTGCAGGCGAGGGAGGGAAAAGAGGGGATCAGCTTCTTATGGATCTGAATTTCCCCCACCTCTGTGGTTCTTATCCTAATGCTCCAGGCAGGGGCTGCCTAGGTCTGCGCCCCCTTCCCCCAGTCTCTGGACGGAAGAAGAGTTCTATTGTTCTAACACCAGGGGAGTTCTAACCTGGGGCACCCCCCACCCCACCCCCTGCCCAGCATGAGAAAAAAAGGATCTGAAATAGTTTCTTCCTTTAAGACCTGACAGGACACTCGGTTTGGTCAGGGTGTGTCCACTACAGGGGGAGGGGGAGGGAGAGGGTAGATTTCCAACAAGACAGTTCTCTGCAGGAGGTCTGAGTGCGAGAGGACAGCCAGTTGGCCATCATTGGATTTTGTTTTCCACCTCAAACCTACTAAACCATAAAAACACCAGTCCTCCGTACACAGGTGATCCAGAAAAAATGGTAGAAACGTTCATTAGTATTTTTTCCGACCCCGCCCCCCCATTGTAGGCTGATGCACAGACATGGGCGATGATCGTGTTCACAGTGGAGATGCAGCACCTTGTTCCCGACACTGATCTCTCAATGTTTGGCTTCCTGAGGGATAAGCAGACAAGCCCGAGTTGGGTAACATGGCTAAGGGGCTTCCAGAAGCTAAAAGAGGCGAAGAGGGACCCTTCCCTGGGGCATCAGAGACAGAGCAGCCCTGCTGACACCTTGTTTCAAAACTCTGACCTCCAGAACTGTGAGAGAATACACTGCTGTTTTAAGCCATCAGGCTTGTGATGATTTGCTGCAGTAGCCCTAGAAATTCAAGATGAATTTCCAGAAATGAAAAATAAATTCTTTGTCATATTTTTTTTTCAAGTTTTCAGAAAAGCTTGCTGACCTCCTACTCTAGAGCATGGTGGTCATGTGGATCCCAGGACCCCTGGTCATATCCTGTGTCCCCCAGTGTCTGAGACTCACAGGGGAGGGTCAACTGATCTAGAGAAGGCAGGTCAGTCCAAACACCCGCAGGAGCCAGGAGGGAAGGAAATAAGTAAAGGGGATGGAGAGCACTAGGGCCCCTGGAGAGGACCAGCTGCACCTCAAAAGTGTGGTGAAAAAGCAAGATGCCATGTGCATGACACGGTCTCATGTGTATAAAACTGGAAAAGACATACAGATATGCCCTATAAACTCGTGTGCATATATGTACACACATGTCCAAATGTGATGTCAGAGCATGTGAAATGTGCTGAAGGCTGTACATGAGGTTGAGGACATGGATGCTCCCTGAATGGAGGGGTAGATGCTTCTGTGAGCAGGCAGGAAGCCTGGCCACACCCAAGAGGGGAAACAGGCACATGGGAGATGATCATAGTCCTAATTTTTGTCAGTTCAGTTATACATGAGAAAAAGAAAATATAGAAATTTAAATGGAGAATGAAAACAGTATAAAGGAGACAGCAGCTGCTCAGCTCCAGTGACCCCCTTTTTAGGGAATGCAGCCCAGTGAAACCGGATCTCCTAAGGCTTGAAAAGGAGCTGGAAATCTGGCTTTTCATGTGAAATTGGAGCGCTGTGCAGCTACCAAACACTTGAGGAAAAAAATAATGTTGATTCTCTACCATCGCTTTCTGAAGGGAAACCAAACACATCCCTGGACCACCTCCAGTCCAAGCTGGTTTGCAGCCCCTGATCTGCAGCAAATCAAGCTGCATATGCTGATGTCCAGAGTGGGGCCAGGGCCTTCTGGGTCCTTTGTGAGGGGGAGGGGGACAGGTAAATGGCATGGGTTGAGTGTGCCATGCACCAGGGCTCTGATAAGCCCTTCACATGCTTCCATACATTTAATTAATGTAAAGTAGATACTAAAGCCTCCTGCACAGATGGCGAAACTAAGGCTCTGGTGAGTAACTTGCCCAGGTTCATCCAGCTCTGAGGGATCTCCCACAATCTCTCCCCTCTACCTTCTTTGCCCTTCTGGCACCTCCTCCTCCTTCCTCTGTCCTGACCATGACCTTCCTGGTTCCCTGTCTTCCAGTCCACACGTCTGGCTGCTGGGCAGGCAGGGCTCAGCCACATCCAGGCTGTACTCCTACGGGGGCACCATGTCCAGGATCACAGATTAGAGTGGAGGAGGGACTTCTGGGGAGACTCAGGCAAAGCTGCTGATTTCCAGGTCGGGAAACTGAGACCCAGAGAGGACACAGGCCTGACCCAGGGTCACACAGCAAGAACCTCATCCTCTCCTTCCCCAGCCCTCCCTCTGTGACATGAGAAGGATCCAAAGTTGTCTTTTAGTCTTAGGTGGAATCTCAGGGTGAGTTCAGGTAATTAAGCCGGGATCAAACTGGAGTACAGAGAGCATGACACCCCCAGCGTTCCTCACGCCAGTGCCCCTCCCCACCCTTGGCAGTGCCCATTGGGAGGCTAGCAGGCTCCAGGGCTCCACTGGCGATTGGGGCTCAAGGAGCTTTGTGAGTCCAGGAAGGTTCTCAGGCTTTGTTTTGTGTTTCTCTTTCTAGCCTCAGCTTGTCCCAGGGTTTATTATCAGCAAGATGACAAGGCCCCTGATGGCAGGAAGCTGGCTGGGGCTCAGGGTGCTGGCCCTTCTGCCCTGGGGGCCTTTCAGCAAATAGTCCCTTGGAAACAGGGCGGCTGTCCCTGAGGAGGGGGCAGGCGGGGAGAGGCACACTCCCCCAACACTGGACCCTGGAGGAGCCCCTATGTGAGCAGGACTGCAGCCCTGGCTCGTGGGACTGTCTTGGGCAGGTGACCTGGGCAATTCTGTGGTCTCTAGGGTCCCTGCCACTCTGGCCATGTGTCCCTGTCACAGCCTGAAACCCCTTCAGGCCCCTGTTCTGTCTCAGTTCCAGTCCAGGCCCCTCCTCCATGGGAAGGTTGGCTCCATGCCTGCATCTCTTCTGGTCAGAAGACCCCTACTGGGCTGCCTCAGGGCCACTGGGACCCTGGGGTCCCCCCAGTCATCTCCATTCTGCCCCCCACCCTCCCCCCCCCCAAGTCCTGGGTGCATCCTCAGGGATGGCCCCTCCCAGGGGTCCTGCAGGGGCCTCCTCTTTCAGCTCCTGCCCTTAAAAGGGGGTGATCATCCATCCATCCTCACCCCCTCCCTGAGATGCCCTGGAAGACTCCCCATCAGCATCAGACACAGCATCCTTGTTGATTTCCAGTCCCTTCTTCCCAGCTTGGAAGCTGCTAACCAGTCTCCCAGGCCAGGAAAACCCACACAGGTAGGACTACTCCTAGATCTTTCCAGACTGGCGCATGGATGGCTGCTTTGGAGCTTATGAGCCAAACATTATGTTAATTTGTTCTGTGATTTCTCCAAGACACTCATCCTTGGAGTCACGCTGGGTTGAGATCTCCCCTCCCCAGTGGGGAAGAGTCACAGGTTGAGGCAAAAATGGGTGGAGGGGATTCACAACAGTCCCTACTTCCCATGTCATTCTGTTCCCACGGCCTTGCTCTCACCTCATGGCTCCTCCCTGTTCACCCCTGAAACTGCCCTTCTGTGGTTGAAGCTGTGTCCCCTCAGATGGCAGCTCCTTCTAGTGATGCTGCAGGGAGGACAGGCCGGGACACGTCCTCCAAAAGACTACAATCCATAGTCTTTTTTCTGAAATCCCTTTGGGACAGATATGCTTCTGAATTCAGAAACTTTCTGCTTCCGACTAGTAACACGGTGCATCTACTCTATACGACATCACACCCCACTGGTGTCTAAAAACAATTTGTGATCAAACACATTCATTTTGGCAACTGTACTTTTGAACATTCACTTTCATTGAAATAAACAAAAGTCGTTAATTGTCTCAGGTCTGTTCAGGTCAAAATTTGCTACCAAACTATTTTTTTTTTTAATTCTTTTTCAATTTTGAGAATCATGAAGGTTTGTGATTGTGGAAAAGGAGCAGCATACTCTATATTCCTTTAAATAATGGCACTTAGCACAAAGAAGGCAATGGCACCCCACTCCTGTATTCTTGCCTGGAAAATCCCATGGATGGAGGAGCCTGGTGGGCTGCAGTCCATGGGGTCGCTAAGAGTCAGACACAACTGAGCGACTTCACTTTCACTTTTCACTTTCATGCATTGGAGAAGGAAATGGCAACCCACTCCAGTGTTCTTGCCTGGAGAATCCCAGGGACGAGGGAGCCTGGTGGGCTGTGGTCTAGGGGGTTGCACAGAGTCGGACACAACTGAAGCGATTTATAAGCAGCAGCAGCAGCAGCACAAAGAGATAAAAATATATACACAGTTTTGATGCCACCCTCAATCTAGCTGTGAGTTTAGGATAAAACAAGTCTCCTGAAAAAGCCACCAGTGATGTGTGGGGAGAATCATTCTGGAGTGGCTGTGCTGTTACCCAAGTGTCTGAGTCATTGGTTCTAACTCTACAGGTCCTGAGCCTCAGCCGTCACAGGGCCCTGGGTCGTTTCCAGGCATCTGACTCAATCAGTCTCCAGATCTGGATCTTTCTCTGGTGGATCTTCAGTGAGGACCACTGCCACAACCAGTGACCGTGACCTGTCTGACCATCACAGCACCATGGCCACCAGGTCCACATCCACAGACCAGGACTACTTGGCCTTGGTGTGGTTCTGCTTCCGCCTGCTGCAGTTGTTCTCCAGCTGTATGGCCTTCTGGCTGGTGACTTCTGGCTTTCGGAAGAGGGGCTACGGGGACGTAAATATCTGGGCCATGCTCATCTGGTTCCTCTCTTTGCCCATAAGCCTCATCGTAGTCATAGTTGAATTGTGTTATATCCAGTCCCACTTTCCTTTCTGGTACCACATGCCCCTCCCAGAAGCCTGCTTCGCCACCCACGTCTGTCTCTCACTATTCGTCGTCCAGTCTATCCAGAGCCTCCCGTTTTTGCCTTATGACCCTTTCATAAGCCGGGTCAACGCTGCCCTATTATTCACCCAGATTACGGGTTTCCTTTTTGGTGCAGAACTGTCTTGCACGTGGAACTGCTACAAACTCAAAGACCTCACCTGTGCTCTGTACACCACGCAGGGCGTGCTGAAGGTGCTGGAGATTTTTGTGGCCTGTGTCATCTTCACCTTCATCAGCAACACCTCCCGGCACCCGAAGGAGCCAGCTCACGAGTGGTGTCTGGCCATCTATTGCATCTGCTTCACCCAGGCAGTTGTGGCCACGCTGCTGAACCTGGGCAACTGGGAGTACAGGCTGCCCATCCAGCTGACCCTGCTCTCCGTCCTCCTCTACTCCACTGCTTTGGTTCTCTGGTGGCTCTACCCAGTAAATGAGGCGATTGAGGACAAGCCCGAGGGATTCTGGGTCATGTACACGCTGGGGCTCACCCACTGCTCGAGCCTCAGGGACTATCGACCGGCTGTGGCCATCCTGACAGCCATCAACCTGCTGATTTATGTGGCCGACCTGGTGATCTCAGCCCGCTAGGTTTTGTCAAGGACTGAGGATCAGCCCTCTTGTCAATGGAGGTTTCTATACTGAGCTCTGCTGTCGTCTTCCTGGCTCCCCTTCTCACATTCTTTCCTGTTCATCTCTCTCTCTTTTCTGTTTCCTTCTCTCCATATGCTCTATGTCCTGTTTTATGTGTTTGCTCACACCCTGTTTTGTCTTTCTCTTGCTTCTCTCATCTTTTCTACATTTCCTGCTTTTGCCCCTTTTCTGATCATCCTTGGTCTCCCATGTCCTGACCTCCTCTCCCCATTTTCCTGCTGATCCATCAAGATCAGATTTCTTCCTTCTCTGCCCACCACCTCCTCCCACCTCCTAAGGTGCTGACTTCACAGCACACACCTCTCTGTGTGGCTGTTCACACCCTGGACATCTGGAGGGGCCTCGTTACCAAAGCAGGTCTGTACCCCTGGCAGTGCCTTAGTTGGTGTGTGTGTATGAGTTTAGGGGTGGCATGGGTAACTAGGCTGCTGCTGCTGCTGCTAAGTCGCTTCAGTCATGGCCAACTCTGTGCAATCCCATAGACGGCAGCCCACCAGGCTCCCCAGTCCCTGGGATTCTCCAGGCAAGAACACTGGAGTGGGTTGCCATTTCCTTCTCCAACGCATGAAAGTGAAAAGTGGAAGTGAAGTCTCGAAGTCGTGTACGACTCTTTTCGACCCCATGGACTGCAGCCTACCAGCCTCCTCCGTCCATGGGATTTTCCAAGCAAGAGTACTGGAGTGGGGTGCCATTGCCTTCTCCAGGGTAACTAGGCATTGGGCCTCAATTATCTGAGTGGAAGGCGGGTGTACAGTGTGCCCTCCCTTCAATTAAAAAAAAAAAATCTCAAGAGGTCAATTATTTCCAGCGGGCAGAAGTCTTAAAACAGAGACCCTGGATTCCAGGGCCCCACCTGGTGTTCAGCCCCTTTGAGGTTGGCTCCAGAATTTTTGCAGGCTCACTAAACACCTGCTGCCTAGAGGGTATCTTAGAGGAAGCCAGGGGTGAATGCCTTCCATCCCAACTACTCTATAGGGAATCAAAAAAAGGAGCTGGTGAAGAACCCCAGGATCTTGAAGACACCTGTTTGCAGCGTTGGTGAGGGGCAGCGATGTGGCCCTCCTGCCCCAGTGTTCAAAACAGCTTGTCCTGCCTCTGCAGGGAGAAGAGCATGGCCACTGCAGCCTTAAAGGTGATGTTAGCCTGAGATTTTTTTTTTTTTTCTATCTTCTAATTAGGAGGGCAAAAATTACTGGGTAACCCTGTACTTAAAGGGGGAAGTTTCTTTTCAAATTTTCTTGGGCAGGTGGTTTGTAGGGGTGGGGGTTGCTGCTTCCATTGTCAAAGCAACTGCAGTGCTTGAGTGCAAGGGGACACACACTTGTGTGTTTCTGTGTGCCAATTGCTTTCTGCTGCTGTTTCTTGGTTCTATGAGACTCAGGCATAATATGATCTAGATCAGTGCATATAATTTTTAAAAATTCCCTGGAGCTTCTGGCTCCCATCAGCTCCTGATGTCAGTCATAGAGAAAAGGCTTGTCCCCTTGCGTATATCCACTGTCCCTTTTAAATCCCAATGTAACGATGAGAGAATCAAAATTAAAAAATGTGAGAAAGACATTCACATATTCTAAATGCTCCAATTTGTCTAGACTACTGAAGAGTCCAGCCAATTTCCACCCTCACCCAAATTTGTTTCTGGAAGCCCCTCCCACTGACTCCCCATCCACACCTGGATAAAAGCCTTGGGGTGTGGCCCAGCCTGTGACACAAGATGGGGGGGTGGTCCCACCTCAATGCCAACATCCTGGCCCCCTAACTCTTAAAGGAGCCTCTCCAGAAAGGTGTGTCCTTGTGTGTGTGCTCAGTGCACATGTGTGTGCATGGTGTGGGCCCATGTGCTCCCCTGTATTGAGACCAGCAGCCCTTTGCAGTAACTGGTGGCTGTGAAGACCCCACAAGTCTTCTGTCCTCAACCACAAAGCCTCAGACCCAGCGCCCTAGTGTCACCAGGGCCAGAGGTGCCAGGAAAGTGGAGTTGTGAGGGAGGCGCAGGGGAAGGCCCCCCACTGCTGCCACTCTCTCCTGGACTGGGATGAAGCATGTGATCTTCACCCAGGGGCAGGTGGGGTGGAGCAGGGGGCATTCCCAGGAGGTAGTCTCCATGGCAGGCAAATCTTAAGAAGCATTGAAATAAAATTAACATTTTAAGGAAAGACAAGAGGAATTTAAACATAAACTTTTGGTTAAATACTGCAGAGATCACATGAAATAAGCACTGAAAAGTGTCCACTGGATGTGACCATTTGAAAGTCATTGACAGCCTTGCTTAGAGCTTTTTTATGAAGTTCTCAGGACAGAAGCCAGTGCATTGGAGACAGATAAAGAGAAGGAAAGACAGTAAATATGGTTTCTCCTGGGGCAGCTAGTGTCTGTAAGGGGAAAGAGAGGGTCACAGTTGGAGAGGAGCCAAGGGTCAAGGGAACCTAGATGGTAAGTTTGCAAAAAGCCATTTACTATTGCTTGACTTCAACCCAAAGGAACATCCAAATACTGACACAAGGCCCAAAGGGGAAAATATTTTTTAATGCCCAGAGCATGATAAAATGTGAATCACGGTGACAGTGTATGAAATCATTTAGGTAAATAGGAGATACGTTAACTTGTTATCAAACAGTCTGAATGGTCCAACTGTTTTAGAGTCAGAATAGGAAATAAAGAGAAAGAGGATAAAGGTTATTAATGTGAAGAAACTTGTGATTATCACTTCAGAGTTACTTACTTCATGAACTCAATTCTTCTGTACAGTATATTGGACAGTAGATGCATGCGGCTATTTAATTTTTTTTAATCATATCCTTTTGTTTTATTTATTTATTTATTTTAGCCAAGCCATGCAGCATGTGGGATCTTCGTTCCCCAAATGGGAACTGAACCTGTGCCCCCTGCAGTGGAAGTGCAGAGTCTTAACTACCAAGGAAGTCCCCTAATTTTTAACTAAATAAAATTAAATAGATTGAAACATGTAAGTCTTCAGTCCTACCAGCCACATTTCAAGCACCATATACCTACATGTTGTTAGAGGCTACTGTATTGAACAAGACAGGTATAGAATATTTCTATCATTGCAGAAAGTTCTACTGGGGACTTCCCTGGTGGTCCAGTGGTTAAGAATCTACCTTGCAATGCAGGGAATGTGGGTTCAATCCCTGGTTGGGGAAGTAAGATTCCACATGTCTCAAAGCAACTAAGCCTGCATGCCATAACTAGCGAGCCCACGTGCATCAGCTAGAGACTCCATGCACCACAGCCAAAGATCCCAAGTGATGCAACGAAGACCTGATGAGGCCAAATAAATGAATAAATACATATTTTAAAAAGTTCTGCTGACTGCCCAGCTTCATATATTCCAAGGCCATATAGTTAGATGAATATATGTTTGGGCTTGTTATGTCTTCTTGTTCACTTTCTCAATTCAAAAACTATCTCCTTGTCCCTTGTAATGTTTATTACCCTAAATTCTGTTTCTCAGAATTTAAATTTGCAATCTGGGCTTTAGTTAATGAATTTACATTTACCTAAAATATCTTTTTCCACATTGTTTCCTTGCCACATTTGAACTTTACACAATCTACATGGATAATTCAGTGTTTTTGCTAATTGAGGTGATAAGGGAATAACTTTCCTGAAACAGTCCACTAAAAATTCATACAGGTTGATTCAGGTCAGTTTCATTTTTATCTAGCAATTTCTTTTCTGCTCTTGTTAATTTCTTATTGAATTTCCCCTTGGGAAATAGTCTAAAAATACCTATTTCCTTAAAAACAATCAGTCCTTCTGGTAGGCTGGAAAAATATTTCTTGGAGAGATAACCTTGTCAACTCCTGTATCCTGTGAATGTTATTTATTTGGGAAAAAAAAAAAAAAGATCTTTGCAGATGTGACTAAATTAAAATGAGCAGAGAAGGGAGGAGGAGGCCAATATTGGGGTGGGTGGTGGGGCAGAAGGAAATGGGGTCAGGTTCCACATAAGGGGAAAGTATTGAAGAAACTGGGGCCTTGTAACCTGGACAGTCAAGAACTCAGGGTTGAGATGGAGACATGAGGATGAGGTGAAGATGGGTGACAGGTCACCATGTGGAAGTGACACTGGATTTATCCTGGCTGGAAACTTCAGTAGGGAAAGCCTTGTGTATAAACCAGGGACTCAACCCTCCAAGCAGTGCTTTCCAGACTATGACTCCTCTGTTCTTGGGCACATCTAGGACGGGGTCCATGGCCCAGGTGAAAAGAGTCAGGTGGCAGGTGGGAGGTGGGCTAGGATTCAGGGCTCAACCTGGTGTCCTGTGGTCCAAACACAGCCCCAAACATGTTCCCACGGGCCAGTGTTTCTTCACAGACACCATCAGCTGGGCTGAGAGGCACCTGCGCAGTGCAGCCTGCATTCTCAGTCCTGACAAGCATCAGGCTGGGGTCACTCACTTGTTCCTGGGTCAACCGCTTAGACATTGGGGGTGGTGAGCCTTGGAGCAGAGGTCCTGACTACACTCATCATCCTCCCCATTTCTAGGTTCACACGCAGCCCCCTTGAGGCAGGAGGGGATGCACAAATGTCTTCCCACAGGCTCAGGTGAGAGCACATCCCAGCCAGGACTGCCATGCCAGATGCACTCCCCTCTCATCCCACACACACACTAGAGACTCCCCACAGGCTGTTCCTCCTTCCTCTCCTCCCGCTGCCATCCTGCTGGGTTTATCCCGGTCTCCAGGGACTGGTTCCTACCACCCAGGACGGCAGAGTCACTCATGGAGCCTCCTGCCCTGCAGCAGACTGTCCCCAGGATGTTGAAGGCTTGAGAAGGGCACAAGGGCAGGTGTTCTGTGAGCCGAGATGAAGGACAACATGGGGACACACACCCTCCCCCTGGCCCAGGACAGAATGGCAGAAGCAATGGAGCAGAGAGAAGGTGGGGGGTGGATGGTGAGAAGAGGGGCTGGGGAACTAATCTGGAGAAGCAGAGTAGGGCAGCTAAAGGGCTTGGGAAGAAACCACCAAAAGGCGAAGGGTGTTGAGAAGCACAGCTCTCCCTTCTCCCTGTTGCCTGGAGTGGACCCTGATCTGCTCTTTTCAGAACTGAGGGCAGAAGAGCAGGAGGCAGTGACCTCCATGCAGATGCCTGAAAGGCTAGAGCAGAGTTCAGCATGAGCCCAGTTGTTTCCATGGTGGCTACGGAGTCGGGACTCTTATCCCCATTTCACAGAGGAGACGACTGAGGCAGGAGTTGCCCAGATATGAGTAGAGCCATAGGTGACAGCAGGGCTCCTGGGTTGTCCCAAATCTGCTCTCTGAGGAGTTGCTCCCAGTGGTCTGCTGGGGAGGACAGAGCAGGGGCTCAAGAGCCAGGCTGGGGTCACTGGAGGACTGTGGAAGATGACATGTGTGAAGCACGGAGCCCAGAACCAGTCGCAAAGCAGCGCCTCAACAAACATCACCTCCCATGCCTCCTTCTATCACAACCTCAGTGAGAAAACCCAGCATTTGCAGCATCAACCCCAGGTGTGTGGGGGCCCAGCTAGGTCAGGGGTCCAGAGGGGCAGCAGGGGTGGCTCTGCCTTTATTAGGAACAGGGGTGATGGTGCTGTTCATAGGTCCCCACCACCCCCAGCCTGGTGCTGGGCACCCTGCCTATGGGGGACCTCAGCCCCCTCCTCAGCCCTTTGATGGACAGGACCTGAGCTCACAGAGGTAGACACGGAGTCAGGTGGGCTGACTGGGGTCTCTCTAGAGCATCAGCCTGTGCTTCCCACGTGTCAGCGCTTCCCCTACTGAGAGCTGGGTGTGCAGGAGGCACAGAGTTCATGTTTGAGAAGTGCTGCCTACATCAGGCTACTGTGCTGTGCAGCCACGGATGAGCCACTGGCCTAAGGGCTGAGCACCTCCAAGGGGCCTCCTGTCACTGGTCCAGCCTCACCCCTACCATCTCCTTGGGCTGCCTGTTCGTGCAGAGAGAGGACATAGCCCTGCAGAACATGTCCTAAGTAGCCCACTGAAGGGATGAGGGGCTCCAGGTGAGGTTAAGAACCCAAGGGATTGAAATCCAAGTTCAAACTTTGGAGAAGGAAATGGGAACTCACTTCAGTATTCTTGCCTGGAGAATTCCATGGACACAGGAGCCTGGCAGACTACAGTCTATGGGGTCACAATGAGTCAGACATGACCGAGCGACTAACAGTTTCATTTTCACTTTCATGACACCAAACTACTGTGCTTTTCACTCGGGGGGTTGGGGGGTAGGGGGGGTGCTGCTTTACAACAGCAATGCCTGCTATTTGTACCACTGAACCAGGTGACGTAGGTGGTACCACCTGGGAACCAGGTCTGGGAGAGTAGGGATGTGTAGCCCGACCTCTCAGGGTTCTCTCCTGTTCTGGCTCTAGGGTTTAGGGTCATGAACTCTGTTGTTGTTACTATTATTATTTTAATGAACTTTGGAAGCTGTTGGGTTGGGTGGGGCTGCCTGTCTGGCTGTGAGTAGCCACCAAGGGAGAGCCCTTGATGATAGGTTGCTGCTGAACCACGAAAAGACGCTGGGATTCTTGGCCTCCAGAGGAGAAGAATTCAATCCAGGACCAGAGATGAGGCTTAATAGCTCAGAGCTTTTGTATAATAACGTTTTATTAAAGGATAAAAGAGATAGAGAAAGCTTCTGACATACGTATCAAAAGGGGGCAGAAAGAGTACCCCCCTGCTAATTTTTAGCTGGATGTTATATATAGTCACTAGCAGTCTGTTAATGAAAGAATGGAATGTCTTAAAACTCAGAGACTGGCACCAGGCCCCTCATCCATAAGATGTATTTGGGGATGTATTTGCTGCGGCCTGGCCTGGAGGGTGACCCCAGGCTCCTGACTCCTAGCCCCTAGTTCCTTCCAGGGCTTCAGGCTTCCTCAAAAGGACCCGAACCAGGATTCCCAAAGGAAAACTTTTCCCAAAGGAAATCTCTAACTCAACCTCCAGCTTTGGCTCTGGGGTTTGGATGTCCCCAGGGGAGGGAAAAGCTAGGGAAGCCTCCTTACCTCCCAGGTAGGTGCTGAGGTGAGCGAGTGTCAGGACCCAGAGGGTAGCATGTGCCGTGGCACCAGCCCCATCTTGAGCTCCACGCCTCCTGCACAGCCCGCTCTCAGTGGAGGAAGCATGGTCACAGGGGAGGCACAGGGGCTTCCATCTCCACGTCTGAGTCTCCAAGACTGGCAAGTCCAGGGGCCCTGGGAAGAGGGGGGCTGGGAGGGACCAGGGGTCTCTGGCACCCCTCCCCCATCTAGCAGATGAGAAAACTGACTCAGCAGCAGTGAGTGCCCTCCTCAGGGGAATGGGGCAGGTTTGTGCAGAACGAGGGTGGACGGGGCAGAATCCCAGCCTGGAGGATGCCCCTGCCACACTTGTCACAAGCACTGTGGGGCCGTGGACAGACAGCCGGCCTGAGGACAGGACACCTGGTCCTGACTCTGACTCTGCCACACGCAGGGTGACTCTGGACACGTCCTGCCCCTCCCTGGGGTCCAGCTGTACCTCCCCTATGACGAGAGGGTTGAACTAAGCAGAGGACCTTTACACTCTCTTTTGAGCTCCACAGTGAGGGGACTGGACCAGCCTTGGAGCTGTGACAAATGACACTTAACCCCCCAACAGGAGGGATGGAGCAGCCGCCCTCATGAACCATGAGGCTTAGACAGTGAGCCCCTCAGGTGAGCCCACCCTGGGCAGTTCTTTTACTAAAGCAGAGAGGCACCTTCATCTTCCTGGGAAGTGAGGTCCCAGGGTTGTTTTCAATTTGATTTAGGAAAATAGAAGAAAGTGAAAATCCTGTACCTAGACTTACAGGGGTAAATGCTCACTTGCTTTTCTCAATAAAAAAAAATTAATCACTAGTCAATCTAAGAAAGAAACCAAAAACTTTATTCAAGCCAACCTGACAACTATAACCCAGGTCCTAGTTTTCAGTAAACTGAGAACTGTTCTGAAGCCATAAGGCAGAAGATTAGTATGTACGTGATTTGGGGGAAGGGGAACATGCAAACAAGCACATGGCTTGGAAGAGGCTTACTGCTGTTCCTAAGCAAAAATACTTTAGCTAAAGGCTTTCATGCTTTTCTAAGTATGAGAAGATGCAAGAACAGAGTTCATAAAAATTTCTCCTAAAAAACTATCACTATCTGAGGGCAGGTTCTCCCAGTTTTCCCAGAGCACAAAATGCCTCATCCTGAGTTTCCCCCCTGAATTCCTTCCAGGATCGACTATAGGTCTGTGACCACAGTGGCTAATGACTTGATTCTTGTACAGCTGGGTGATGGGCGACATTCTTTACTGCACAATTCCTTTCCTTTTGATCTTAATTTCAAACAAGGTTTGGGAGGCTTTTTTGGCCAATTTGTCCCAGGGTTCTAGGAATGCTCATTCCAAAATCAATCCAGGATTTTGTTGTTAGGCCACTGAATGCGCTGTTACTCACCCACTCCTGGTAACAGTAGCCAAATCCTCTGGACCACCTGCCTTACTAGTGTGTCAGCTCCAGGAAATGGCTCCCTCTTGTTGCCTCTTTCCTTTCTGTATCCAGAGTCACACTATTACAATCATGGATCTTATAGAACTTTACATCAGATCAGTCATGTCAAGTCACTTGGTCATCATGATTGTTTATTATAGGCTCATTCACTCATTTGTTAATGCAAGAAACAAGAGTCTTGTAAAATAGGCAGGATAAGTAACACAGCTAGTGACAATAAGGTCCTAAATAAGTAAGTAGTAGTACCTTCTAAGGAGTTACATGCATGCACCAGAGAAACTCAACTTTATGTTTGAGTAGGTATTTCTGCCCTTGAGTAGGGCTGGTTAACACATAATACAGATGCACAAAGCATACTAGAATGGAGGGAAGAGGCCGAAAAAGACAGAGAAAATTTTTATTTTTAAATTTTTCTTATCTTGCTTTAAAATACAATTTTTATTTCAGTCCTTCTTAGGATTTCACCGTGATGTGGACGGCCTCCTGGGAGCCCTCCCCCTGCACCCCACCTGCCTCTGGGTGAAGATCACACACTTCATCCCAGTACAGGAATGAGGGGCAGCAGAGGGGGGTCTTTCCCCTCCCCTCCCCAACAGCTCTGCTTTTCTGGCTCCTCTGGCCCTGGTGACTCTAGGAGGCTGAGCTCGAGGCTTTGTCATTGAGGACAGGAGATTGAGGGGCCTTCACAGCCACCGGTTACTGTAAAGGGCTGTGGTCTCAATGCAGGGAAGCACATGGTCACACACACATGTATACACACATACCTGCACTGAGCATACACACAGGCACACACCTTTCTGGAGAGGCATCCAAGTGCTGTCATGGCCCCTTTAAGAGTTAGAGGAAAAGATGCTGGCACTGGGGTGGAGCCCAACCTCTTGTGTCACAGGCTGGGCTGCACCCCCAGGCTCTGGTCCAGTTGTGGATGGGAGTCAGTGGGAGGGGCTCCCAGAGACCTAGCTTTGGTGAGGGTGGGAATTGGCTAGGACCTTCAGAGCTCTAGACAAGTTGGGCGCAATTAGACTATGTGGATTTGGTTCTGGAGTTTTTTGTCTTTGTCTTTTTCTTTCACTTTTATGAGGTTGAAAAGCTACATTATGAATGTGGAAGAAGGGACAATGCTATTCTCAATGACTGACAGCAGAGGCTGATGGGAACCAAAAGCTCTGGGAATAAAAAAAAAATTGTATGCATTTTATAGATCACATTATGCTGGAGTCCCAGAGAACCAGGAAGCAGCAGCAGAAAGCAACCAGCACACAGAAACACACATGTGGCCTTCCCTGATGGCACAGTGGATAGAGAACACCTGTCATGCAGGGCACACCCCTGGTCTGCGAAGATCCCACATGCAGCAGAGTGACTAAACCCGTGTGCCAGAACTACTGAAACCTGTGTACACTAGAGTCAGTGCTCTGCAACTAGAGAAAGCCCACTCACAACAGCAAAGTCTCAGCATAGCAAAAACTTAATCAATAAATAATTTTTTAAAAAATTCTTTATAAAAAAAAAAAAGAAGAACTGTGTGTCACTGCACACTCAAGCAATGCAGTTCTTTTGACGATGGGAACAGCAACTCCCTCCCCTCTCCAAACAACCTGCCCAAGAAAATTTGAAAAGAAGCTTCCCCTTTAAGAACAGAGTCACCCAGTAATTTTTGCCCTCCCAATCAGAAAAAAGACAAGAACAGCAAAAAAAAAAAAAAAAAAAGCAGGCTAACATCACTTTAAGGCTGGTGGGCCCATGCTCTTCTCCCTGCAGAGGCAGGACTGCAGTTTTGATCACTGAGGCAGGAGGGCCACATCGCTGCCCCTCACCAACACAACCCTAGGGTTCTTCACCAGCTCCTTTTGTGATTCCCCAGAGCATAGCTGGGATGGAAGGTATTGACCCCTGGCTTCCTCTAAGATGCCCTCTAGGGAGTGGGTGTTTAGTGAGCCTGCAAAAATTCTGGAGCCATTCTCAGGTGGGGCTGAGCACCAGGAGGGGCCCAGGGGCCCAGGGGCCAAGGGGCCCAGGGTCTGTGCTTTAAATTTGCCAACTGGGAATTACCGATCTCCAGAGACTTTTTTTTTTTTTTTAATTTAAAGGGGAGGCACATTGCACACCACCCTCCAACGCTCCACCAGGAGAGAGTGTCCAGTTGCTTACCACCTGCCTCCACTCTCCAAAAAAACACACAGACAATTACCAACTAAGGCACCCCCAGGTGGACAGACATCCTTTGGCAATGGGGCCCCTCTGGAGGCCCAGGGTGTGACCACTGCACAGAGGGCTGTGTGCTGTGGAGTCAGCACCTTAGGAGGTGGGAGGGGGCGGTGGGCAGAGGAGGAAGGAGTCTCAAGTCCTGATGGATCAGAAGAAGGAAGATGGGAAGAGGTGGTCAGGACACAGAAGGTGAGAAAACAAAGAGAGTCAGAATGGGGGTAAAGGCAGAAAATGTAGAAAAGATGAGCGAAGCAAGAGAAAGAGGCAAAAGAGAATGGGGGCTATCACATAAGACAGGAAGGAGACAGAGCAGAAGGAGGGAAGGAAACAGAGAAGAGAGTGAGATGAATGGGGAAGGATGTGAGAAGGGAGAGAGAGCCAGGAAGAGGGCATCAGAGGATGTCAGAGCTCAGTAGAGATCTCCTGTGAGCAGAGAGGATCAGGAGTCTGTGGGTTGACCCCCAGTCCCTACAGAAACCTGGTGGGCCCAGTACCCCAGGTCGGCCATGTAAGTCAGCAGGTTGGCGGCTGTCAGGACGGCCACAGCCAGGCGCTGCTCCCAGGCGCACATGCCGTGGGTAGTTCTATCAATGCAGTTCACATCACTGGACTGCTGGGGCTGCCCGCCATACTTCTCATCAAACTGGTAGAGCAGCCAGAGGACCAGAGCAGTGAAGTGGAGGAGGATAGACAGCAAGTTCAGTCCCAGATGAAACACGGGGAAGGAGATGGGCAGCCTGTTCTCCCATTCTTCCCGGTCCATCAGCATGGCCACAGCTGCCAGGATGAAGCAGATGGAATACACGGCCACGCACCACTCCAGGGCTGGCTGGTCTATGTACAGGGAGGTGTTGCTGAGGAAGGCAAAGATAACACAGGCCACAAAGGTCTCCAGCACCTTCAGCAGGCCTGGCATGGTGTGCACGAAGCAGGGGATCTCCTTGAGCTTGTAGCATTCCCATACGCAGGCCACTTCCATGACATAAACCACACATGCGATGCAGGAGAACACAGTGGCAGCAATGGCCCGGTTTCAGGTGGCATCATAAGGCAAGAACTTGATGTAGGTGATGGGGTAGAAGATGGAGGCTGAGAGGCAGATAAGGGCAGCATAGCAGGCATAGGTGATGGAGAAGTTGTACCAGCAGAAAGGAAAGTCGGTCGGGAACCTATATAATTCCAGTATGACGATGATGAGCGTACCGATGATACAGAAGCACCAGCTGAACATGATCCAGCTACTTATGTCCCCCCATCGAATCCCCATGTCGAGCACTAGGAAGAAAGCCGAGATGATGCAGACCAGCTGTGGCACGCGGAGGCAGCTGAACACAATGTACAAGCCACACTTTTCTGGGGATGTCCTACCGGTGGACATGATGTTGTGATGGTCAGGCAAGTCCCGTCGCCAATATGGCAGTGGTCTTCACTGAGGACCCACCAGCCAACGTACACTCTGGAGGCGGATTAAATCAGATGCCTTGAAAAGTCTCGGGGCCTGTGACTGCTGAGGCTCAGGATCTGTGGAGTTAGAACCAATAACTCAATCACTTGGGCAACAGCTCCAGAACTATATTCCCCACCCATCACCCTTGACCTTGTAAGAAGACTGCTGCTGCTGCTGCTGCTAAGTCGCTTCAGTTGTGTCTGACTCTGTCAAGACTATCCCATTCCAAACCTCACAGCCCAGTTGGTTTTGCCTCAAGCCATAAAGACTTTTTATCTCTTTGGCTGTGCGCCACTATTTTTGGAGATACCGTGGAATGTGGCCCTTATCCGCAATCCCAACATTTTAAGGCTCCAAAAAGAAAAGAAGAACTTTTATAAATTCCTTTGGCTAGAGAATCTTCCTGAACAGACATGAGAAAATTTATCAGGTCAGTTCAATTCAGTCGCTCAGTTGTGTCCAACTCTTTGCGACCCCATGGACTGCAGCAAGCCAGGGCTCCCTGTCCATCACCAACTCCTGGAGCTTGCTTAAACTTATGGCCATCAAGTCTGTGATGCCATCCAACCATCTCATCCTCTATCATCCCCTTCTCCTCCCACCTTCAATCCTTCCCAGCATCAGGGTCTTTTCAAATGAGTCACTTCTTCTCATCAGGTGGCCAAAGTACTGGAGTTTCAGCTTCAGCATCAGTCCTTCCAATGAATATTCAGGACTGACTTCCTTTAAGACTGACTGGTTTGATCTCCTTGCAGTCCAAAGGACTCTCAAGAGTCTTCTCCAACACCACAGTTCAAAAGCATCAATTCTTTGGCGCTCAGCTTTGTTTATAGTCCAACTATCACATCCGTACATGACTACTGGAAAAACCATAGCTTTGACCATGTGGACCTTTGTCAGCAAAGTAATGACTCTGCTTTTTAATGCTCTGTCTAGGTTTGCCATAGCTTTTCTTCCAAGGAGCAAGCGGCTTTTAATTTCATGGGTGCAGTCAACATCGGCAGTGATTTTGGAGCCCAAGAAAATAAAGTCTGTCACTGTTTCCTTTGTTTCCCCATCTATTTTCCATGAAGTGAGGAGACCAGATACCATGATCTTAGTTTTCTGAATGTTGAGTTTTAAGCCAATTTTTTCACTCCTGTTTTACATTCATCAAGAGGCACTTCAGTTCCACTTCACTCTCTGCCATAAGGGTGGTGTCATCTGCATATCTGAGTTTATTGATATTTCTCCTGGCAATCTTGATTCCAGCTAGTGCTTCACCCAGCCCAGCATTTCACATGACGTGCTCAGCATATAAGTTAAATAATATACAGCCTTGATGTACTCCTTTCTCAATTTGGAACCAGTCATTGTTCCATGTCCGGTTCCAACTGTTCCTTCTTGACCTGCATACAGATTTCTCAGGAGGCAGGTCAAGTGGTCTGGTATTCCCATCTCTTTCAGAATTTTCCAGTTTTTTGTGATCCACACAGTCAAAGGCTTTGGCATAGTCAATAAAGCAGATGTTTTTCTGGAACTCTCTTGCTTTTTTGATGATCCAACGGATGTTGGCAATTTGAAACCACCAGAGTGGTTACTCTGCCTTTTCTAAATCTAGCTTGAACATCTGGAAGTTCTCAGTTTACATACTGTTGAAGTCTGGCTTGGAGAATTTTGAGCATTACTTTGCTAGCGTGTGAGATGTGTGCAATTGTATGGTAGTTTAAACATCCTTCAGCATTTCCTTTCTTTGGGATTGGAATGAAAACTGACCTTTTCCAGTCCTGTGGCCACAGTTTTCCAAATTTGCTGGCATATTGAGTGCTGTACTTTTAGGACTGCATCACCTTTTAGGACTTGAAATAGCTCAGTTGAAATTCTATCACCTCCACTTGCTTTGTTTGTAGTGATGCTTCCTAAGGCCCACTTGACTATGGACTCCAGGATGTCTGGCTCTAGGTGAGTGATCACACCATCATGGTTATCTGGGTCATTAAGTTATTTTATTGTATAGTTCTGTGTATTCTTGCCACCTCTTCTTAATACCTTGTTTTTGTTAAGTCCATACCGTTTCTGTCTTTTATTGTGCCCATCTTTGCATGAAAAATTCCCTTGGTATCTCTAATATTCTTGAAGAGATCTCTAGTCTTTCCCATTCTATTGTTTTCCTCTGTTTTTTTGCACTGATCACTGAGGAAGGCTTTCTTATCTCTCCTTGCTATTCTTTGGAATTCTGCATTCAGATGGGTATAGCTTTCATTTTCTCCTTTGCCTTTAGCTTCTCTTTTTTTCTCAGCTATTTGTAAGGCTTCTTCAGACAATCATTTTGTCTTTTTGCATTTCTTTTTCTTGGGATGGTCTTGATCAGTACCTCCTGTACAATGTCATGAACTTCCGTCCGTAGTTCATCAGGCACTCTATAAGACCCAACCCCTTGAATCTATTTGTCACTTCCTCTGTATCATCGTAAAGGATTTGATTTAGGTCATACCTGAATGGTCTAGTGGTTTTCCCTACTTTCTTCAATTTAAGTCTGAATTTGGCAATAAGGAAATTCATAATCTGAACCACAATTAGCTCCCAGTCTTATTTTTGCTGACTGTGTATAGGCCTTCTCCATCTTTGGCTGCAAAGAATATAATCCATCTGATTTCTGTATTGACCATCTGGTGATGTCCATGTGTAGAGTCATCTCTTGTGTTGTTGGAAGAGTAGAGTGTTTGGTATGACCTGTATGTTCTCTTGGCAAAAGTCTGTTAGCCTTTGCCCTGCTTTATTTTGTACTCCAAGGCCAAACTTGCCTGTTACTCCAGGTATCTCTTGACTTCCTACTTTTGTATTCCAGTCCCCTATGATGAAAATGACATCTTTTTTTGGTGTTAGCTCTAGAAGGTCGTGTAGGTCATCATAGAACCGTTCAACTTCAGCTTCTTTGGCATTAGTGGTTGGGGCATAGACTTGGATCCCAGTGATATTGAATGGTTTACCTTGTAAATGAACAGAGATCACTCTGTCATATTTGAGATTGCACCCAAGTATG
This sequence comes from Bos indicus, assembly GCF_029378745.1. Lineage (NCBI taxonomy): Eukaryota > Metazoa > Chordata > Mammalia > Artiodactyla > Bovidae > Bos > Bos indicus. Next base: position 20,172,734 of record NC_091780.1, on the reverse strand, counting down.
GCATTTTGGACTCTTGTTGACTATGATGGCTACTTCATTTCTTCTAAGGGATTCTTGCCCACAGTAGTAAATATAATGGTCATCTGAATTAAATTTGCCCATTCCAGGAGTCAACAACAAGATGGTGGAGTCGAAGGATGTGCACTCATTTTCTCCCTTGAAAACTCCAGGGAGAGTTGGAGTTGGCAACTCATTGCTGAACAACCATCAACAGGAGAATGTTGGATCCAACCAAAAAAGATACCCCATGTCCAAGGACAAAGGAGAAGCCCCAACAAGATGGTAGGGAAAAATTTAGAGTCTTTATTTATTTCACTTAGTGTGAACGTTCAGAGGTTCAGTGCAAAAACAGTAATATGTTTGTTTATAAGGTGCTTTCAGACCCTTAGAAAAAAGGGTTTGAAAAAAGGGATTGTGGATTGTACTGTGGATGGCTTCTATATTGTTTTCCATTCATATTTTTGTGTGGTTTACTTCTTCTCATGTATGCATGCATGCTAAGTTGCTTCAGCTGTGTCTGAGTCTTCACAACCCTATGGACTGTAGCCCACCAGGATCCTCTGTCCATGGGATTCTCTGGGCAAGAATACTGGAGTAATATATAAATTAAAAATAATAATAATACTGGAGTGTGTTGCCCTCCTCCAGGGGATCTTCCTGACCAAGTATTGAACCCATGTCCTACGTCTCCTGCATTGGCAGATGGGTTCTTTATCACTAGTACCACCTGGGAAGTCCCTTCTCATGTATAATTGATATAAAGTAGGAGTATGATCATCTCCCATGTCCTGGTTTCCCCTCTTAGGCATGGCCCGTCTTCCTCCTGCTCACCCGAGCATCCACCCTTCCATCCATGTCCTCAACCTCATGTACAGCCTTCAGCACATTTCATGGGCTCTGAAATCATATGTAGAAACATGTGTACATACATGCAAATATGGTTTGAGGCAGTATCTATATCTCTTTTTCCATTTTATAGACATGAAACAATATCATGCACACAGTATCTTGCTTTTCCACCACACCCGACAGGTGCAGCTGGTCCTCTCCAGGGGCCTTAGTCCTCTCCATCCCCTTTACTTATTTCCTTCCCTCCTCGTTCCTGGGGGCATTTGGACGACCACCTTTCTTTAGATCAGTGGACCCTTCCCCGTGAGTCTCAGACACTGGGGGACACAGGAGATAACAAGAGGTCCTGGGATCCATGTGACCACCATGCTCTAGGGCAGGAGGTCAGCAAGCTTTTCCGAAAACTTTAAAAAAAAATATGACAAAGAATATACTTTTTATTTTTGGAAATTCATCTTGATTTCCTGGGGTTACTGCAGTGAATTATCACAAGCCTGGTGGCTTAAAACAACAGAGATGTGTTCTCTCACAGTTCCAGAGGTCAGCGTTTTGAAACAAGGTGTCAGCAGGACTGCGGTCTCTCATGCCCCAGGGGAGGTCCCTCTTTGTCTCTTTTAGCTTCTGGAGACCCCTTAGCCATGTTATCCAACTCAGGCTTGTTTGCTCATTCCTCAAGAGGCCAAACACTGAGAGATGAATGTTGGGCTTTGCCTGGGACAAAGTGCTGCACCTCTGCTGTGAACACAATCACCACCCACATCTGTGCATCAGCCCATGATGGGCAGCGGGTTGAAAAATATAATAAACGTTTCCACCATTTTTTGTGGATAATCTCTGTAAAGAGGATTGGCAATTGTCCAGTTTAGTAGGTCTGAGGTTGAAAACAGTGTAAGTCCAATAATAGCCACAGGGCTGTCCTCCTGCAGAGAACTATCTTAGTGGAAATCCAACCCCACCCACCCTCGAGGACACATGGAGGCCAAGCTGAGTGACCTGACGGTCTTAAAAGGAGAGACTACTTCAGACCCCCTTTCTTCCTCATGCTGTGGTGACGCTAAGGCTGTGCCCCGCCCCAACACTAGGACCCCTCCTTCTTCCAGAGACTTGGGGAGCCGGGCACAGGCCTCGGGGCAACCTCTACCTGGGCCATCGGGATAAGAACCCCAGAGGTCGGGGTGGAGTCAGTTCCCTAAGAAGCTGGCCCCTCTTCTCCCTCCTTTGCCTGCAAAGACTCCTCTGTAAAGAGTTCAGGCTTTTCACACTTTAGTTTCCCTTTTGTACAATTAATTTAGTGCCCTTGTTGGAAAAATCCTTATTATGAGTAACAGGAAGGCTCAAATGTGGAATATCCTCCCACTTAACCAGATCTCTGACAAATCAGTTCTAACTGCAAAATAGGGGAGTAATTTAGAGACCCACCTGGGACTACTGCTTTTCAGAATCAGAAACATATGTGAGCCAGGCTGTATTATAATTTAAAAACCTCTTTTTTCTTGGTTATAGGGTTATAGCTCTGGTTTTGCCAATCTGTTAAGATGCGTCCCAGTGAACTTCTAGAAGGGATGGATAAAGACACCCCTCCCCCGCCCCCCAATGCACTTCACATCACTTGTTACCCTAGAGCAGATTACAAACAAACAAACTAATTCTCTGGGAGAGACTAGTACAGAGTGGCAAGCGAGTCATTTCCCACTCCTGCGGTGTTCAAAGTGAAGGCGTTAGTCTCCGCTTAGTCATGTCCAACTCTTTTGTGACTCCATGGTCTGTAGCCTGCCAGGCTTCCCTGTCCATGGGATTTTCCAGTAAGAATACTGGAGTGGGTTGCCATTCTTTTCTCCAGGGGATCTTCCCAATCCGGGGATCAAACTCTCATTTCCTGCATTGCTGGCAGATTCTTTATGTCTGAGTTCTAAAGGGCAAAGATTATGTCCAAATGGGTGGGAATGGGGGGCTTCCGGGGTGCACAACCCTCTACTCACTCAGTCAAGAGCTCAGCTGCTCCTTCAGAAGCCAGTTTCCTTCTCTCAACAGAAACTGAAAACAGGCTGTCCACAATGAAGGGAGTGGACAATGACTTCATTGTCACAGTGGGGAGGGATAGGAAAATTCCAGAAACTAATGAGTTTAGCAGCTGTAAAACTTACCTGTAGATCCTCCCCACCTTCCCAACAGCAGCCTCCTCATCAACTCAAGTGTAGCTAGAGGGGCAGAGGCTAGGGGACCTGACTCCTGCCTGGTTGCACAAAGGCTCTGACTGTCACCAGGCTCTGATTAGTTTGCTGAAAAGCCAATACAGAGAGGTCAGTGTTGGATGAAAGAAAAGTAACTTTACCTTAAGGAAGCCGGCAACTAGGGGAGAAGGTGGGAACCAACGCCCAACGCTGCAAGGTTCAGCTGGGATTTACGCAAGAGAAACAGGAAATGGTTGCAGGACGTGTGCTGGGGTGTGTCGTGCTTCTAGTTTTGGAGACTTTGCATTAAGCATAAGGCGCCTTGGTGGACTGAGAACCTGAGTTTGTGGTCATTACATTGTCCAAATCAGCACATCTGCTCTAGGGGTGAGTGGCCATATATTCCTGGAAAAATAAAAACAAAGAAACAGAACAAAACAGGCAAAGTGAAACTGAACCAGTCCATCAAAACCCAGAGCTGTGTAGTTCACAGATTTTATTGTAAAATAAGCAAGATGACAACTCCAGTGCTGGTGACCTGCCTGACCGTCACCATCACCACGAGAACCTCCTCAGGCCTGGGCTCCAGGACCGTGGGCTTCTTCCTCCACCTGGGGCAGCTGCTCTCTGCCTGCGTGCCCTCCCTGCTGGTGGCCAGCATGGACACTTGGAGTGAGTGCACAGTTAACTGGTCTGTGATCCTGTGGTGCTTCTGCTTCGGTGGGACCCTCCACTGTCTTCATAGTGGAGTTGTGTGGGCTCCAATCCCACTTTCCCTTGTCCTGCTATTCTCTACCACTATGCCTTCTATTTCACCCTTTGCTGCCTCATTGTTTTCTTCATCAACTATGTTCAGTTCTTGCTCCAGGGTCCCACCTGGAACCAGGCCATCTCTGCCACTGCCTTCTCCTTCATCAGTTCTGTGCTTTATGCCACCAAAGTGGCCTGGACCTGTGCCCTGACTGGTGATACATCCTGCTCGGTGCCTGCTGGTCCAGATGTGCTTGGGAGCCTGTTGATCTTCCTGGTCTGTGTCATTCTTGCTCTCACTTATAGCATCCTTGTAAACTGTGACACCCATGTACTTCTGCCATGGTAAGACAAATGACCCTGTGCTCCATCTGCTTCTCCCTGGGGACCATGTCCACCCTGTTGCTCAAGGATGACAATGAAACACATATTTGTGGACCATCTTTTACTATAAACGGAGACCGTGCTCTCCATCCTCCTCTACACCAGCTCTCTGGTCCTCTGGCCATTCTACTACACCTTTGAAGAAAAGCTGGGCAGGCAGCCCCTGAGGTCCAGCAGTGTGAGCTGCTGTGATTAAAAAACTCACCTGCTCTGTGCATCTGGGATGAAGGTTGGACTGTGGGCATCTTGACATCCACTAACCTGCTGATTTACTTGGCTGACCTGCTATACTTGGCCTTGGAGTCTTCTGTAGGGACTAAGGATGGGCCCCGGGGCTCCCAATTTCTCTTTTCACCTGCAGTTTCTTCACTGAGCTTGGGATGTTCTCTTCCTGGTTCTTTCTCTCCCTTCTTACATCCTTCCACATTCATCTCCTTCCCTTTCCATTTCCTTCCCTCCTGCTCTGTCTTCTTGTTTTCTTTGTTGGCCCAAGCCCTGTTTTGCTTCTTTCTTTTTTTCCACTCTCATCTTTTCTACATTTTCTGCTTTTTGCCCCCTTTCTGGTCATCCTTGGTTTTCTCGTCTCCTGTGTCCTGACCACCGCTCCCCATTTTCCTTCTTCTGATCCACCAGGACCTGAGACTCCTTCCTTCTCTGCCCACCGTCCCCTTCCACCTCCTAAGGTGCTGACTCCACAGCACACAGCCCTCTGTGCAGCTGTTCACACCCTGGGCCTCTGGAGGGGCCTCATTGCCAAAGTGTGTTTGTCCCCCTGACAGTGTCTTATTTGGAGATGTGGGGGGAAGGGCTGGGGATAAGGGTGGGTAGCTAGAGATTCTGGAGAAGGCACTGGCACCCCACTCCAGTACTCTTGCCTGGAAAATGCCATAGATGGAGGAGCTTGGAAGGCTGCAGTCCATGGGGTCGCTGAGGGTCGGACACGACTGAGCGACTTCACTTTCACTTTTCACTTTCATGCATTGGAGAAGGAAATGGCAACCCACTCCAGTGTTCTTGCCTGGAGAATCCCAGGGACGGGGGAGCCTGGTGGGCTGCCGTCTATGGGGTCGCACAGAGTCGGACACGACTGAAGTGACTCAGCAGCAGCAGCAGCTAGAGATTCAGGCCCTCATCTCCCATGGGAGAGGAGTGCTCAGTGCACTTGCCTTTTAACTTAAAATCTATGGAGGTCTATAATTTTCACTGTCAGGAGTCTTGAAGCAGAGACCCTGGGTCCCTAGACCCCACCTGGTACTCTGTTCCACCTAAAACTGGCTCCAGAATCTTTGCAGGCTCACTAAACACCTGCTACCTAGAGGGCTTCTTAGAGGAATCCAGGAACAAATTCCTTCCATCCCAACTACTTTCCAGGAAATAAAAAAAAGGAGAGCTGGTGAAGAACCCCAGGGTCTTGAAGACAGCTGTCTGTAGTGTTGGTGAGAGGCAGAGACGTGGCCGTCCTGCCTCAGTGATGAAAACAGCAGGTCCTGCCTCTGCAGGGAGAAGAGCATGGCCACTGCAGCCTTAAAGCTGATGTCAGCCTGAGATTTTTTCTTTTTTATTTTATTGTCTCAAGGGCAAAAGTTACTGGGTGACTGTATATTTATACATAAAGTTTCTTTTCAAATTTTTACTAGGGGGTGGTGTTGGGTGGGTGGGTATTGCTGATGCCATAGCTGAAGAAACTGCATTGCTTGAGTGTGTACTGCATACCCGTGTGTTTCTGTGTGTCAGTTGTTTTCTGATGCTGCTTCCTGCTTCTCTGGGACCCACACATCTTTTGGTCTAAATAAATGTAAATATACATATATTTTTTAATTCTCTGGAATTTCTGGATACCATCAAATCTTGCTGTTCATAGAGAGAAGCCTATCCTTTCTCCCATATCTATAATGTTCTTTTTTAAATCTCAATACAAATATAAAAGAAAAAAATACAAACCAGCCATAGCCTAATTGCCCCAAATTTTCTTAGAACTCAGAAAAACTGAGCAAATTTTTATTCTCACCCAAACCCCCATCTTTGGGAGCCCTTCCCAATGTGTCTCCACTCCCACCTTTCCCCAGAACCTGGGGGCATGGCCCAGCCCCAAATGACTAACTGTTGTGCCCCCAACACTAGACTTTCTGTCCCCTTAGCTCTTAAAGGGCCCCACCCTAGATGACTGTATTTAAAGGTGTTGTTTCTCACCTGTTTGCAGCCACAAAGCCCCAGAGCCCAGCATCTGGGTGCCACCAGGGCCAGAGGGGCCAGGCAAGCAGAGCTGTGGGGGAGGGGAGGGGAAGGCCCCCCACCCCCCCACCCCACTGCTGCCCCTCGCTCCTGTACTGGGATGAAGCGTGTGATCTTCACCCAGGGGCGGGTGGGGTGGATGGGGAGGGCTCCAGGAGGTAGTCCCCATGGCAGATAAATCTTAAGAAGCAATGAAACAAAATTAATATTTTCAGGCAAGACAAGAAACACTTTAAAAGCTTTCTCTGCCTGTTTTGACCTCCCGCCTCCCCTCTAGTGTGCAGTGTGCATCTGTGGTATGTGTTAACCAGCCCTCCTAAGGGCAGAAATACCTGAACCACCATAAAGATCAATTTTCATTCCTCTAACTTCAGCCTTGTATCTTTATGTGATACTGCCTACCTATGACTTTATTAATGTCATTAGCTATATTACTTGTATTCTCCCATTTTACAAGAGCATCGTTTCTGACATTAACAAATGTGTCCCTGAGCCTCTGACAAAAATGATAATAACCAGTTAACTGAAACACTTGACCTCATGTACAGTTCTATAACAACCATGATTGTGACGGTGTGACTAGACTGGGGAAGAAGCACCAAGAGGGAGCCACTTCCCAGAGCCTGAGGGACTAGTAAGACAGGTGGGCCAGATGATTTGGCTCCTATTAACAGGACTAGGTGAGTAATTGCCCTTTTACTGGTTTATCAATGAAAACCTTGCCCAGCCTGGGAGTGCGCATTCCTAGCACCCTGGGACAAAATGGTCAAAATTTCTCCCAAATCTTGATTGAAATTAAGACAGAAACAGAGCAGATTGCGTGATAAAGAATGCTGCCCACCACCAGGTTCTACAAGAATCAAGTCACTAGCCACTGCAGCTCACTGACCTAAAATCTGCCCTGAGAGGAAGTCATGGAAAAGGTCAGAATGAGGTACTTTGTGCTCTGGGAACTGGCCCTCAGGAACATAGATATTTTCAGGAGACTTTTTTATGGACCAAGTTTCTTGCATCCTCCCATACTCAGAAAAGCTCTAAAACCACTAACCAAGACATCTGCTCCTCCTGAAGAGCAGTAACCTGTACCGAACTGTGTGCTGGTTGTGTGTCCCCCTTCCCCCAAGTCACATACACACTGTCCTCCCCTCCTTATCTCCTCGGAACAGTCCTCAGAGCTCCCTGAGAGGCTGTCTCCCTAGTCACAATCCTCAGGCTGACCAGAATAAAATTTACATTTCTTTCTTAGGTTGAATATTGACTAATTTTTCATCCACAAAAATAAATATGCATTGATCTCCCCAAGTCTGCTGCAGGAATCTCATATTCTACTACTTCCCTGATCCAAATTGAATACACACACACAGCCCAGGGACCTCACTTCCCAGGAGGAGGGAAATGCAGCCGCTGCTGCTGCTGCTGCTGCTGCTGCTAAGTCGTTTCAGTCGTGTCCGACTCTGTGTGACCCCATAGATGGCAGCTCACCAGGCTCCCCCGTCCCTGGGATTCTCCAGGCAGGAATACTGGAGTGGGTTGCCATTTCCTTCTCCAATGCATGAAAAGGAAAAGTGAAAGTGAAGTCGCTCCCACTTCGTGTCCGACTCCTAGACCCCATGGACTGTAGCCTACCAGGCCCCTCCATCCATGGAATTTTCCAGGTGAGAATACTGGAGTGGGTTGCTATTGCCTTCTCTGGCTATGCTTTAGTAAAAGAATTGCCGAAGGCCAGCTCACCAGAAAGACTCACTGTCTAAGCCTGTGGTTCATGAGGGCGGCTGCTCCATCCCACCCGTTGGGGAGTTAAAGGTCATTTGTCACAATTCCAAGACAAAGTCCAGTCTCTTCACTTTGGAGCTCAAATGGAAATTTAAAGGTCCTCTGTTTAGCATAGCCCTCCCCTCGGTCCACCCTCTCTGCTTGTTTCTTTGCTCTTGGCTGCTGGGTTTATTGGTCAGTTTATTGATTTATTGGTCACATCCTTCATGATTACACAGACCCTCCTTCCCCACAACCTCTGCTTGGTAATATTCCTCTCCCATGAGTTTTCTCAGTCACCTCCCAGTGGTCCAACTCTCCAGTGATGCTTTTCAAAAATAAACTGCTTCCAGGTGTCCCCACCGTCTGAGGTCCCCCAGACTCCCTTGTTCCTGCACATTCTTCACTTTCTCTTCTTCAGAATCCAGTTCAGCAGCCTGGATGCTCTCATCCTGTTTGAGGAGCTCCTGTTTCCTTTAGGAAACACACAGTCTTTTCTGCTGAGAGAACAAAGGGGCTGATCTCAGCAGGGGAAGAAGAAAGGGAAGCCTAGAGTGAGAGCGAGGTAGATCAGGGGCCACAGCTGGGCGACAGTCACATGTGGTTCTGACTCCAAAGCAGACCAGCTGGGGGAGCTGAGAGATGCTCGCACAGGCCTGTCTCCAAAGGCAGAAGAAAGGGAGGTGCCTTGGGTCCAGGAATCTGGGGGGGGGGAGCTGTGGCCCCCAAGCCCACCTGCTGCATGACCAGGGCCTCCCGCAGCCCTTTAGCACAAACAGTTGATGGAAAACAGCCAGGAGCAGGAGCTCCGCCCGTGGCAAAGGTCATGAGGAAGGAGGCTCGGCATACGCCATGGCGGGATCGAGCCTCAGGAGTCCCCCTGGAAATTCTCGAGCATCTACCCCCAAAACCAGAGTCTGCCTACTTTCTGCTTTGTGCTCTCACCTGCACCTCTGACTTTATGGGGGGCTGTCCCCTACTACCTCTCTCTGAAAAAAAAAAGTTAACTTACAGCTCCAGTTAATAATTCCTGGGTATGATAGTGTTTCAACCTACAAACTCCTTTGGAAGTCCTCTAGCCTGCCTGAATAGGTGTTTCTGGCCACATGTGATTGCTCAGAGCCTCCCAACTGTGAGAGGCATGAGATGTTCTAAACTGTCTATATACAGATTCCTTTGAGCAGTTAAAAGATTGATTAGAAATTGTATTGGCGAAGGGTTTTTCACTTGTTGGGCCAATGTTTGCTGCTAAGTTTCCATATCCCTTACCTGCTGTGTCCCTGACAGTGTATTGATTAATATAATTGGTGTAAGTAGTAGCTTTAATGTTTGTAACCTTGGACCCTTGAGTTAATTCTTTTTCTTGTTAAAGCCCACCACACCTTTGCTCTGTAGGAATGCAACTTTATCTAATGCTTTTGGAGGGTGGCGCCTGACTAATCACCTTTAGAGAAAAATAAGTTTTCTGAAGAAAGGGTCTTAAAATGTTAACAGGCCTCCGGGCCAGAAGATGATGCAAATCACTGAAACTTTTGCATATGATAAGTTTGCAGGAAGAAAGCCTGGCTTACTGCATGACTCTACCCCTTCCCCCATGCATAACTTAAGGTATAAAAACTACTTTGGAAAATAAAGTGCGGGCCTTGTTCACCAAAGCTTGGTCTCCCCATGTCGTTCTTTCTCTCACCTTCTGGCTGAATTATTCAGCCTCTTTTCTCCACTGAATTTCCTCACTGAGCTATCCTTATTCAACCACTTTTTATATCCTAATTAATGTTTAATTAAGCAATTGTTTCCTGATCTTCGCCGATGCCGTCCCGGCTTTGAATTCCCTGGATCCACCGGGGCTGGACCCTGGCAGAAAACATCCCCCATTTGCCCGGTGCCCAAGCCTCAGGCCCTTCCCTTGCTTCCTTCCTGGTCTGGGCTCCCTGTCTCCTGGGGCAGCAGCCAGAGGCTTCCTCAGCCGGCCAGAACCTCCTCCGCACAGGGTAACTCCAGCTGATGCCCCACCAGACTGTGTCCTGAGCCGCATCCAGAACAGAGCCCGGGGCACAGCTGTTCCCATTCTCTGGCGTTTTGTGGAAAATCATGAAGATGACTTCCTCAGTCCAGCTTTGAGTGGAGAGAAGAGGGACCCTTATCTCCTGTGGCCTCAGGCACCTGGCTGTCCACCCTGGTTGGGGGTGGCAGTGCTGGCTGCCAATGCATGCGGCCCTTGTCTGTGCGGCTGGCTCCTGTCTGAAGGTGCCTGTAGGGAGTCATGGGAGCTGAGGAGAAGGCAGTGAGGCTCTAATCAATGCCTATGTAAGGTCTCCACTCTCTCTGGCGTGTTCTGGCTGGCTAGTCAACAGGAACTGGTCTGGCTGAGATGGCAGTGCTGCTGCAGGACCTCTGAGTGGGGCACTGCGATCAGAGCGGGACAGACAGAAGCCAGGAGATGACTCTTGGACCCGAGAGTAGAGGGAAGGGACTCAGCATTTCCCGAGGTTCTATTACCTGCTGAGCTTTGCAGGCAGACAGACTTTTATTCAAATCCTGACACTGTCAGGGAGTTGCTCTGTGACCTTGAGCAAATGATGTAATATACAGTCTGAGCCTCAGTTTCATCATCTTTTAAATGGGGATAATACTAATAATATCCCTTATGATGAAATGATATGGAGGTAGTAAGTCACCCAGTCAGTCTGTTGCTGCTGAGAAAATGTTGACTACTCTATCTTTCTTGGATATAAGGTACAAAGTCAATGCCAATCAGAAATTAATATCCTGAACTCAAGTGCCTGGGTTCAAATTCCAGCTTGGCCACTTACTCAGTGTATGATCTTGGCCAGTTAAGCTCTTTGTACCTGTGAAAATGGAGACAGTGAGTACAAAGTTCATGGGCTGCTGGAAGGAACAAATGAATTTAAAGCAGTACCTGATATGCAGTGAGTGCTACACCTCTTATAACTTTTATGGCCATAACTACCCCATTGGCACATGGCAAGTGTTTGTTAAATGAATATAACATAAGCTTACAGCTCAGGCTCCAGGATGAGCCTCCTGACCAGGAGACATTCCATCCTTCTGCCATTTGGGGAAATTTTTGAGAATCGCTGAGTCATATTTTGTCTCATTTAATATTCCTAACAACACTTGGCCTTGTGTGATGGATGTGGCCATGGAGGGGAACCACTGAGAATGTGAACTTCCTGCCATATTTGAGAACAAACTCATTGTGTGAGTCCTGGTGAGAGACTGGGCCTCACCCTCAATAAGAATCTTAAAAGGCCAGATAAATATTTGACTTGCCCTGTAAGTGGGGCCTGGACACACAAGAACAGGTGATACACAGAAACAAAGGCCAGAATTCCTTCTGCGGGGCCTGCAGCAGCATCTGGTGTGTGCTTCCAATGACCACGGTGCCTGGACCCGCTGCCCTTGGCTGTGACCTGGCTGCCCAGCACCCCTCCTCCTGGTCTCAGCCTGGAGTCAGGCTGGTCCCTCCCTAATGATTCTCCAAGCTATCCTGCATCCTTCTAGTACAGTTATTCTCTGCTTAAGTGGCCAGAGATGTTCTCTTCAAGGTGCAGTTAACAGCCTTTATGACTAAAAGCAGGAGCTATTATCTCCATTTTCTGGATGAGCAAACTGAGGCTTAGAGTGGCATTGACTGACACAGGACTGAACACTGTGTGCCAGGCTGAGTTCTCGTCTCAGTGCAGGTTTGGGTGGTGTGTGGACATGTAAGGTGAAAGGCCCTGAGATAACAAAGAGGAATTGGAAGCAGCTGTCAGTGGTTGGAGGGAGGGAGGTGAGGAGGCTGGAGAGGTAGAAAGGGGCCTGAACTTGCAGGGCTTTGGAGGTGATGTTTTGGAATCTGTGTTCCAGCCTAAGGGAACAAACAGAAGCCTTCACAGTATCTTACTTTGACTTTACTCCAAATCAGATTTTGAGGGAAAGGATGGAAATAGAGAAAGCAACTAGAAGCTTATGGCAGGAATGCAGGTGAGGGGATGGATGGATCCCCTCAGGTGGCTCTAGAGATGAAGACGAGTGTGTGGATTCACAAATACTTTATGAAGAGCATCTGTGAAGGTGGTGCCATTGACTGAGATGGGAAAATGAGGAAGGATTAGCGTGTGTTGGGGGTGGGGGATTAAAGAGATGGGTCTGGACATGTTGAGTGTGAGAGGTCCAGAAGCAGAGATCAGGAGGTGGTTGGCTGTGACTGTGATCCCAAGCGAGATCAGCTCCGGAGGCAGGAACTGGGGAGTTGTCGTTATACAGCCTATTTGCTTCATTCAGTATCTTCTTAAATATCTACCCTGCCCACCTACCTAAAATAGCAGCCTTGCGCCCCCACCCCCCGCATAGGCACTCCAATAACTCTTCTCACCTGTGTTCCTCTTATGTGGCATTTATCACTCACTGACTTGTTATTATATACTGATGTGCACGTCTCCTGTACAAGAGTGCAAGCTCCATGAGGATGGAACTCTTGGTTCTGTTCTCTGCTCTCTGTCCAGTGCCTAGATCAGCGCCTGGCACACACTCACTCAGTGCACAATAGTATTTGTTGACCAAGTGGAGTCTTAAAGTCATCTGACTGTTTATGAGGCTGAAAGGGCTCCCAGAGAAGAGGTGGTCTGGGCCCAAGTCCTGAGGAAATGGTTCCCTCCTGTTTCTTTTTCACATATCTGTAGTTGTTGCCGTTGTTTGGTCACTAAGTCATGTCCAACTCTTTGCAACCACAAGAACTGTAGCCCACCAGACTGCTCTGTCCATGGGAGACTTGTGGGGCCTTCATAGCCACCAGTTACTGTAAAGGGCTGCCTATCTCAATGCAGGGGAACAGGGGGAGCTGTGGCCCCCAAGCCCACCTGCTGCATGACCAGGGCCTCCCCCAGCCCTTTAGCACAAACAGTTGATGGAAAACATCCCCCATTTGCCCGGTACCCAAGCCTCAGGCCCTTCCCTTGCTTCCTTCCTGGTCTGGGCTCCCTGTCTCCTGGGGCAGCAGCCAGAGGCTTCCTCCTCAGCCGGCCGGAGCCTCTTCCGCACAGGGTAACTCCAGATGATGCCCCACCAGACTGTGTCCTGAGCCGCATCCAGAACAAAGCCCGGGGCACAGCTGTTCCCATTCTCTGGCTTTTCGTGGAAAATCATGAAGATGACTTCCTCAGTCCAGCTTTGAGTGGAGAGAAGAGGGACCCTTCTCTCCTGCAGCCTCAGGCACCTGGCTGTTCCCCTGCCGGTGCCAGCCGGCAAAGTCGATCAGGTCCCGAGAACGTGCACGGTGGGGCTGAGAAAGGAAACTACAGCAAGAGACTACAACAAAGATGGGGTCGAGAGGATCAGACACGTCTCCACGAAGGAACGCAGTCTGACACCAACTTTATTCAGCATCTTATATTTATACAGAAGAGCGTGAGAAAGACAAGACAGTTGACATTTTTTTCTTGGTTGACCTATACATCTTACAAACAGTCACAAGAAATCTTGAGAGCATGGGAATGGCACCCTGTTATTATTTCTTACACCAGATAACATTTCTGTGTGCGTGAGAAATTTGCACAGAACTCCAGGTGTCTGCAGTAAATAATCGCCTAATCTCTGGGGTGGCGGGACAGAGAGCTGTGTTTGCAAGCAAACCCTCAAGGACTGAGGCAGGTCCCAGACCTGTGTCCTTCGGACAAAGGACCCCGTTCTCACGGGCAGCTCCCCGCATCCACCCTGGTTGGGGGTGGCAGTGCTGGCTGCCAATGCATGCGGCCTTTGTCTGTGCGGCTGGCTCCTGTCTGAAGGTGCCTGTAGGGAGTCATGGGAGCTGAGGAGAAGGCAGTGAGGCTCTAATCAATGCCTATGTAAGGTCTCCACTCTCTCTGGCGTGTTCTGGCTGGCTAGTCAACAGGAACTGGTCTGGCTGAGATGGCAGTGCTGCTGCAGGACCTCTGAGTGGGGCACTGCGATCAGAGCGGGACAGACAGAAGCCAGGAGATGACTCTTGGACCCGAGAGTAGAGGGAAGGGACTCAGCATTTCCCGAGGTTCTATTACCTGCTGAGCTTTGCAGGCAGACAGACTTTTATTCAAATCCTGACACTGTCAGGGAGTTGCTCTGTGACCTTGAGCAAATGATGTAATATACAGTCTGAGCCTCAGTTTCATCATCTTTTAAATGGGGATAATACTAATAATATCCCTTATGATGAAATGATATGGAGGTAGTAAGTCACCCAGTCAGTCTGTTGCTGCTGAGAAAATGTTGACTACTCTATCTTTCTTGGATATAAGGTACAAAGTCAATGCCAATCAGAAATTAATATCCTGAACTCAAGTGCCTGGGTTCAAATTCCAGCTTGGCCACTTACTCAGTGTATGATCTTGGCCAGTTAAGCTCTTTGTACCTGTGAAAATGGAGACAGTGAGTACAAAGTTCATGGGCTGCTGGAAGGAACAAATGAATTTAAAGCAGTACCTGATATGCAGTGAGTGCTCCTCCTCTTATAACTTTTATGGCCATAACTACCCCATTGGCACATGGCAAGTGTTTGTTAAATGAATATAACATAAGCTTACAGCTCAGGCTCCAGGATGAGCCTCCTGACCAGGAGACATTCCATCCTTCTGCCATTTGGGGAAATTTTTGAGAATCGCTGAGTCATATTTTGTCTCATTTAATATTCCTAACAACACTTGGCCTTGTGTGATGGATGTGGCCATGGAGGGGAACCACTGAGAATGTGAACTTCCTGCCATATTTGAGAACAAACTCATTGTGTGAGTCCTGGTGAGAGACTGGGCCTCACCCTCAATAAGAATCTTAAAAGGCCAGATAAATATTTGACTTGCCCTGTAAGTGGGGCCTGGACACACAAGAACAGGTGATACACAGAAGCAAAGACCAGAACTCCTTCTGCGGGGCCTGCGGCAGCATCTGGTGTGTGCTTCCAATGACCACGGTGCCTGGACCCGCTGCCCTTGGCTGTGACCTGGCTGCCCAGCACCCCTCCTCCTGGTCTCAGCCTGGAGTCAGGCTGGTCCCTCCCTAATGATTCTCCAAGCTATCCTGCATCCTTCTAGTACAGTTATTCTCTGCTTAAGTGGCCAGAGATGTTCTCTTCAAGGTGCAGTTAACAGCCTTTATGACTAAAAGCAGGAGCTATTATCTCCATTTTCTGGATGAGCAAACTGAGGCTTAGAGTGGCATTGACTGACACAGGACTGAACACTGTGTGCCAGGCTGAGTTCTCGTCTCAGTGCAGGTTTGGGTGGTGTGTGGACATGTAAGGTGAAAGGCCCTGAGATAACAAAGAGGAATTGGAAGCAGCTGTCAGTGGTTGGTGGGAGGGAGGTGAGGAGGCTGGAGAGGTAGAAAGGGGCCTGAACTTGCAGGGCTTTGGAGGTGATGTTTTGGAATCTGTGTTCCAGCCTAAGGGAACAAACAGAAGCCTTCACAGTATCTTACTTTGACTTTACTCCAAATCAGATTTTGAGGGAAAGGATGGAAATAGAGAAAGCAACTAGAAGCTTATGGCAGGAGTGCAGGTGAGGGGATGGATGGATCCCCTCAGGTGGCTCTAGAGATGAAGACGAGTGTGTGGATTCACAAGTACTTTATGAAGAGCATCTGTGAAGGTGGTGCCATTGACTGAGATGGGAAAGATGAGGAAGGATTAGCGTGTGTTGGGGGTGGGGGATTAAAGAGATGGGACTGGACATGTTGAGTGTGACGTGTCCTGAGATGTCCAGAAGCAGAGATCAGGAGGTGGTTGGCTGTGACTGTGATCCCAAGTGAGATCAGCTCCGGAGGCAGGAACTGGGGAGTTGTCGTTATACAGCCTATTTGCTTCATTCAGTATCTTCTTAAATATCTACCCTGCCCACCTGCCTAAAATAGCAGCCTTGCCCCCCCCCCCCAACCCCCGCATAGGCACTCCAATAACTCTTCTCACCTGTGTTCCTCTTATGTGGCATTTATCACTCACTGACTTGTTATTATATACTGATGTGCACGTCTCCTGTACAAGAGTGCAAGCTCCATGAGGATGGAACTCTTGGTTCTGTTCTCTGCTCTCTGTCCAGTGCCTAGATCAGCGCCTGGCACACACTCACTCAGTGCACAATAGTATTTGTTGACCAAGTGGAGTCTTAAAGTCATCTGACTGTTTATGAGGCTGAAAGGGCTCCCAGAGAAGAGGTGGTCTGGGCCCAAGTCCTGAGGAAATGGTTCCCTCCTGTTTCTTTTTCACATATCTGTAGTTGTTGCCGTTGTTTGGTCCCTAAGTCATGTCCAACTCTTTGCAACCACAAGAACTGTAGCCCATCAGACTGCTCTGTCCATGGGAGACTTGTGGGGCCTTCATAGCCACCAGTTACTGTAAAGGGCTGCCTATCTCAATGCAGGGGAACAGTGGGCACATATACTGAGACACACATACAAACACACACAGACACACATTGAGTGTGCACACAGGCATACAACTTTAAAGAGAGGCATCTGGGTGCTGCCATGGCCCCTTTAAGAGTTAGGGGGACAGGATATTGGCACTTGGTGGGGTCCAACCTCTTGAGTCACAGGCTGGGCTACAACCCCTGGCTGTGGTCCAGGTGTGGGTGGGGAATCAGTGGCAGTGGTTCCCAGAAATCTAGGTTTGGGTGAGGGTGCAAATTGGCTAGGACCCTTCTGACCTGTGTCTCTGCTGTGAGCAAATTTGGGGCATTAGTATATGTGAATTTGTCTTGCAGAGTTTTTTTCTTCCTTCCATCTTTCTATTGAGATTACAAAGGACATTATCAATATGGGAGAAGGGACAAGGTTCTTCTCTGTGATTAACTGAAGGGGCTAATGGGAACCGGAAGCTTCAGAAATTTTTTTAAAATAATATACACTGATATAGATCGTATTACGCTTGAGGCTCAGAGAAACAGGAAGCAGAAGCAGAAAGCACCTGGCACACAGAAACACACGTGTGTCGCCTCACAGCCAGGCGCTGCAATTCCTATGAGAACAGAAGCAGCAAACTTCACCCCCTAAAGCACCTGCCCAGGAAAATTTGAAAAGAGACTTCCCCTTTAAAAACAGTCACCCAGCAATTTTTGACCCCTTGAACAGGAGAAAAGAAAAAAAAACTCCAGGCTAGCATCACCTCTAAGGCTGCAGTGGCCATGCTCTTCTCCCTGCAGAGGCAGGAAATGATGTTTCCATCACTGAGACAGGAGGGCTACATCACTGCCCCTCACCAACACTGCCGACGGGTGTCTTCAAGACCTTGGGGTTCTCTACTGGCTCCTATTTTTGGTTTCCCAGAGAGTATTGGGATGGAAGGCATTCACCTCCAGCTTCCTCTAAGATGCCCTCTAGGCAGCCAGTGTTTAATGAGCCTGCCAAAATTCTGGAGCCAATCTCAGGTGGGGCTGAGCACCAGGTGGGGCTCAGGGACCCAGGGTCTCTGCTTCAAGACTCTCGCCCACTGGGAATTATTGACCTCCAGAGTTTTGAAATGGCAACCCACTCCAGTGTTCTTGCCTGGTGAATCCCAGGGACAGCAGAGCCTGGTGGGCTGCCGTCTCTGGGGTCGCACAGAGTCGGACACGACTGAAGCGACTTCGCAGCAGCAGCAGCAGAGATTTTGTTTTAACTGAAAAGGGAGACACACGGTACATCCCTCTGCTCTGAGACAGGCTCCAATCCCTATATATCCACTCCACCCCCAAAGCCAGACACACGCACCAACTAAGGCACCCCCAAGGGGACAGACACACTTTGGCAATGAGGCCCCTCCGGAGGCCCAGGGTGTGAACAGCTGCACAGAGGGCTGTGTGCTGTGGAGTCAGCACGTTAGGAGGTGGGAGGGGGCTGTGGGCAGAGAAGGAAGGAGTCTCAGGTCCTGATGGATCAGAAGAAGGAGAATGGGGAGAGGTGGTCAGGACACAGGAGACAAGAAAACCAAGGATGACCCGATAAAGGACAAAAAGCAGAAAATGCAGGAAACATGGGAGCACCAAGAGAAAAAGGCAAAACAGGGTGTGGGGAAACACAAAACCCAGAAGGAGACAGAGCAGAAGGAGGGAAGGGAACAGAAAGGAGAGTGAGGACGGGTGAAAGGAGGGCGAGAGGGAGCTGTACTGGGACTTCCTAATGCTGTACTTACCCAGCCTTGCGAGATTCCACAGAAATAGAAGCTGGAAAAACAGCATAAGAAACTATGTTAATGATTATCTTTCATGTTTTTCTTAGAATAATAGCCTTGTTACAAGCCCCAAGGCCAGATGCAGAAGGGAGTATGACCGGGATCATGAAAGCACGGACCTTGGAACACCGGGTCAGCGCCAGGCATGAACGCTGCCTACGCACTTGCTGATTGTTCCCGAGACTGGCCCAGAAGGGAAAGGCCTGGGGTGAAAACAAGGAGATCTGGACTATGTCAGTATAGTCCATGACATTTAGGAGTATGTGCTTAAAACAGCACGTGTCTTGAGAAAGATAAGATCAAAGACAGTCTTGTAGTCTGCAATTTGGAATAAAAGCTGGACTCAGAGTGGACTCTGCACCTCAGTCCAATAGAGGCTGCAGGTCCCCTGACCCATTGCACCAGATTTGGTGTTCTGTCTTCATTCTCGAGGCTCGCTCCTGGACTGTTAAGGCAACAGTTGGCACCCAGCGTGGGGCTGGAGCAGAAGACCTCTCTACGAGTGCAAGTGAAACTGCAGGACGCAGAACCTGGGACGATGGAGCGGCCTCTGAAAATCTCCACTGGTAAGTCTTTCAGGCATTTAATCGGGGTTAAAATGGGAAATGTTGAGAGTGCAGAACACTACTGCCCATATATTTGTTTATTAAGACAGCTCTTGAAAGTGGGAGGAGTTTCTATTAGTGAAGGGCAATTATTAGAATTGTTACAAGCAGTGGATAAATACTGCTGCTGGTTCCCATCAATAGGGACCTTAGTTTTAAAAGCCTGGGAAAAGATTGGAGCTGAGTTAAAGAAAGAATATGCGAAAGGAACTCCGCTCCCTGTTTCTATTTGGAGTACGTGGGCATTAATTAAGTCAGTACTGGAACTTTTACAGACTTCTGATTCTTCTGATGAAAGTGATGATGACTCTTTTGAAAAGCCTCAAAGTCCAGAGTATGTGAAGCCAGAGGGAAAGGGCAAGCCATCTGCAAAACCCGCTCCCTCAGCTCCCAAGGAGGGTGATGAGGGATTTTTTTCTCCACCTCCTTCCCACTGTTCTCCATCCCTACCACCTGCTTTTGCAGGAAACATTTTCAGTCAAGAGTCTATGCCCACTCCTCGCCTTTCATCCATACAGAAAGGAATTTTACAAGCACAACGGGAAGGAGATTTAGAGGCTTTTTGTACTACCTCTCCTATGACTATTCATGAGAGTATAGCTCTTGGTGTTGATCCTAACAACCCTAATGGAGTCTATG
The DNA here is from genome assembly GCF_029378745.1 of Bos indicus. NCBI lineage: Eukaryota > Metazoa > Chordata > Mammalia > Artiodactyla > Bovidae > Bos > Bos indicus. Next base: position 20,153,175 of record NC_091780.1, on the reverse strand, counting down.
AGGCTGTTCGTGAGCCTTTTCCTTTTAAAATCCTAAAGGAATTAAAACAAGCAATACAAAATTATGGTGTAAATTCCCCGTTCACGGTAGAAATAGTTCAGAGTGTGGCAGAGGGCAATCGCCTCATTCCAGCAGATTGGTTGGCATTAGCAAAAACAGTCTTGACCCCAGGGGAGTTTCGTCAGTTCAGAACTTGGTGGCAGGATCATGCTGAGACTCTGGCTGCACACAATCAGACTCATAATATCCCTATTTCCTTGGAACAACTTATGGGGATAGGTCCATGGGGGAGAGTGCAAGATCAAATACGTATGAATGATCAAGCCATAAAACAATTGCGAAGCTGTTGCTTGAGGGCCTGGGAGAAAATAGAGTCAATAAGCCAGACTTCTGTTTCCTTTCAAAAAGTTGTCCAGGGGCCTAAGGAGCCCTATACTGAATTTATTGCCCAATTACAAGAGGCAATTTCCCAGCAAGTCACAGATGCCAAGGCAGCAGACATCTTATTACAATTGTTGGCTTACGATAATGCTAACATTGATTGCAAAAAAGTAATGAACGCTTTCAAAGGAAAAGCTAGTTTAAATGATTATGTTAAGCTATGCCAGGGAGTGGGAACCGAATCCTTTAAAGGGGATTTATTAGCTCAAGCTATGGCTAGATTACAACTTCCTAAATTCCCCAGCACTTGTTTTAATTGTGGGAAACCTGGACATACTAGGGTTGAATGTAAGTTCAAAAAAGGGAACTTTCAAAAAGGTAATTCACAAAAGGGGAATGTCCCCAGCCTCTGCCCAAAATGTAAAAAAGGAAATCATTGGGCAAATCAATGTCGTTCTAAATTTCATAAGGATGGCACCCCCCTTTTGGGAAACGGCTCCCAGGGCAAGCTCCCAGCCCCATCAAACAAGGGAGCCTGTCCTGTTCAGACTCCACAGGTGTCTTCCCCAACTACTCCTGCCAGCAACAATAACGGTCAGAATTGTGGTGACCCAAGGACGAAAGAGCAGATGAAACCAAGGAGGGTCTTGCAATGCAGGAATGGAAAAACCAGACCCTTGTCGTCTTTCCCTCCCCCTTCTTGTAACTATTAATGGATTTCAAGTCCTCCTGAGCAGTATAACCTGTCTCCCCTCCTACCCATAGGAGGAAGGTATTTGCCTTACTCTTCCCTCCACCCAATATACATGCCTCATCCAATCAGCAAATGACCCACAAGACCCCTATCCCGCTCCTGTACTCCGGTTAAAAAGTGGACTAAAGACCCCTGTTCAATGTTGGTTCTCCCTTGAGCTGGCCCAGTGTTCTAACAGTGTCTCCCATTCTAATAAACTTTATTTCCCTCTCATTCTGTCTTATGTCTGGAAATTCTTTTCCCACCAGCACCTAGACCACAACATTTTTGGTGGCCTATATGGGGACTTGGGGTCTCTTCCCCACCTCCTCACTTCTCCTTTCTCATAGGGACCCTCTGCAAACAGGCAAGTGCTGTGGAAGCAACTGAGGAACTCTGGCCAGGGTTATCCTCTGGTGTGTTCCAAGGACCCCACAGCTCACTGAGCCCCAGTAGCTGCCACCCAAATGGGAAGGGTCTCTCCTTCGTCTTCTTTCCAACTGAGGACTAGGCCAACCAATGTTGTGTGGGCACGGCTCAGGCTCTTAAAGGCCATTAGGGTGCCTGCCACATGAAGACTCCCGTGAGCCGGTCCACTAGGAGGGTCGCAGAGCGGATCAGGCCACAAGGGCATCCGCCCCCAGGAAGACAACTTCCGTGCACCGTGTCAGGCACATAGTGGTTGAAGCAAAGCAGGGACAGACCATTGTCCCCTGGCCACCGCCTCCCCCGTAGCATTGTAAGGTGGATTCCTCAGCCTTCTCGCCTGTCACTTTCACTTCTTTCCCTTTCGGTCCGGATTGATTTACAGGAGCCTCGGTGTTGCCTCTGAGCCATCCCAAGAGCGCCTTCCATGTTTCAGGCAATCGCCCAATGGTGAGTCACCCAGCTGCTCCCAGGGATCTCTGTCTTTCTCTGCCCAGGTCACATGATGCCTTAGCTGCACAGTTCTCAGAGGTCACCTCTCACTGTTGTACGCGACTGTTGGGACGGTCGGCTATTTTTGTGCCAAGAGTTGCACCGAGACGTCACTGAGACAAAAAAGGGACAACTTTTTGCCGTCGGTGACTCTCAGTATCCCCGTTCTATGGTGTATAGGCTAAGGATGGGTTCTGGTATGTCTTGGGAGCCTTTCTCAGACTCACCCCTTGGCTACATTCTCAGAAACTAGAAAATTTTGACCCTGCAAAAGGCCTGCCCCAATACAAACTGGGGGACCCCCCAAAATGGCCTCTGAATGGCACACTAGCTTTTGCCAAAAGCAGAGAAAGGATTCAGAATTTCCTTATGTTCAGTCCTTCATGGCCCTCAGTTAGAATATGGATTTGAGGGACTCATGCCGCATGTGTCTTTCTGTTGCCTCCCTATCTCCTGTCCCCTGCTGTGTCTCTCTCCATTAGATTTCCTAGACAACCCCTACTCGACCTTTCACATCCACATGATCTCTAGGAAAGAATTCTGAGGTTCCCTTTGGTCCAGGTCTTTCTCCTATATTCAAAAGCCTGAAGGATCAAAACTGTCCTCTATGCTTATCTCTCAGATGGGGAGAGAACCAAGTTCCCCCCACTCCTAAACATCCTGAAGAGTTCCCTGCTAACTACTGTTTCTCAGGGTGGGGAAGGATCAAGCTTCCCTCACTCCTGCAAATTTCCTTAACCCTTCAGATTCTTCTGATGGGACAAAGACCTCACTTCCCACCAGAGGGACAATCCAAGAATTTTATCAACTGATCTGTCCCTCATATCATAGTCAATTTGAGCATAGTTGGTCTATAATTTAGGTGTAAAACTATGACTACAGAAAGGAAAGATGACTTTTTGACACAGGATGGCCATGATATTCTTTAGACTCCAGAGAAAACTGGTTAAAACAAAAATTTTTTTTCTTGGAAACTGCAAAACCGGTTCTTTTTGCATGTGCAATTAGAAACAACTAGCTTGTTAGGGAATCCTCTTACACTGTTGGTGGGAATGCAAACTAGTACAACCACTATGGAGAACAGTGTGGAGATTCCTTAAAAAGCTGGAAATAGAACTGCCATATGACCCAGCAATCCCACTGCTGGGTATACACACCGAGGAAACCAGAATTGAAAGAGACACGTGTATCCCAATGTTCATTGCAGCACTGTTTATAATAGCCAGGACCTGGAAGCAACCTAGATGTCCATCAGCAGATGAATGGATAAGAAAGCTGTGGTACATATACACAATGGAGTATTACTCAGCCATTAAAAAGAATACATTTGCATCAGTTCTAATGAGGTGGATGAAACTGGAGCCTATTATACAGAGTGAAGTAAGCCAGAAAGAAAAACACCAATACAGTATACTAACGCATATATATAGACTTTAGAAAGATGGTAACGATGACCCTGTATGCGAGACAGCAAAAGAGACACAGATGTATAGAACAGTCTTTTGGACTCTGTGGGAGAGGGCAAGGGTGGGATGATTTGGGAGAATGGCATTGAAACATGTATAATGTCATATGTGAAACGAATCACCAGTCCAGGTTTGATGCATGATACAGGATGCTCGGGGCTGGTGCACTGGGATGACCCAGAGGGATGGTACGGGGAGGGAAGTGGGAGGGGGGTCCAGGATGGGGAATATGTGTACACCCATAGCGGATTCATGTTGATGTATGGCAAAACCAATACAATATGTAAAGTAACTAGCCTCCAATTAAAATAAATTTATATTAAAAAAATAAATAAAAAATAAAAAGTTATTCATCCCTAAAATAAATAAATAAATAAAAGCCCTGCCTAGGGAAAAGCTTGAAGTTAACTCTTTCTATGTCCCTGAAATACACAACCCACTTTGCCTGAGACCTCAGCCTTGGGCAAATTAGAACTTCAGCAAAAAATAGCAGTTGGGGGGGGAAGGTGGTTCAAAGAGACATTGTAAATCTCAGGCAGAAAACTATGAGATCTCTGTCTGTCTATCTGGATTTATGTGTGTCTCAGTGTGTGTCTTTTTTTTTTTTTCAATAATATTGCTGAAGTTGTGAGTTCTAATTTAATTGGCCTAAAGAAAAGTAAGTGCTTACAAATCAGACAATTCTAAATACAAGAGAAATTAACCTAACTGAATTTCAGATTCACGTGAATTGGGAAATATTCAATATTAAATATCTAGTATTAACATTTGTTTGCTAATCTAATATAGACATGTCTAAGAGTCATTAAGATTAAGCATATTTTCATTGTACCTAGGTTTATTATAAGTTAAATATTTTATATTGTTATATCTGTCACAGGTTTGTCGGCAAGGAAGGTACCTCAAGTGAAAAAACTTCAAAAAAATTGTAAACGAGATAAGAGCTTTTAGATAAACTCTATTAAGATTAAAAACGTCTGTCTAAAACAGTTTCTCTAGATTTTGGTAACCTGGATTTCTAGGGTTGTGCTGAACTAACAGAAGTTTATTGAACAGCTAGGTCATTTCCAAATAAAATAAGATTCTGAAACATTCATTACTGAATACTAATTTACAGAGAAACTAAAGATTTTGGACTATTAATAAATAATGTTTGATGCCATCCTGAGATGTTCGCTAGAATTTTTTTGAGAAATTATCACTGGTATGTGTGTTCACCAATCTATAGAATGCTAATATAAAGGTCAATTCTTGGTTGCTTAAGGAAAGCAGGATGTGTGTGTTCAATAGAGAAGGTATGAGGAATGAAGTTACACTTTATGAAGGGGAAGGAAGTAGGTCTGACTTACCATTGGCTGTTCCACGATGGGAGAACAAATGGGTACAGAGAGTGATAAGAAGGCTTTATGGAAAGTGGACCCCAAGGGAAGAGTTTTGTGTATAAATAAAAGTTTTCTTGAGATGTTGAACTGCCTTTGATAATGGATTTTAAGTTTCTTTGCCTCTAAAGTGATCTGTTCTATGTTTACCTTTGAAATCTTCTTTGTTACTTTGGCTAAGTGAATATATTATTTCACAATGATCTATATGATTCTATCTGACTGAGTGTTATAAACCCTTCTGATATTTATTGACAAAACTGCCTAAATAGCTTGACTTCTAGCTGACTTTGGGATGCTTCAGAGGGCCCCTGAGACATCCCAAAGAGCTCTTAAACTACCTGAGTTCATTTGACATGTTAAATTGCATGGGAAATATTGTTGGAGGAGTGACGAATCTTCTCAGGTTAAATTGTATGGTTGATGTTACTTATATAGATATCCTAGAAATTATGTGAAATTCATGAAAATCTGATATGTCCTGGTAAAATGTTGTCAGTTATAATTCTAGTTATCATGTTAAAGTGTTACAAGTCACAGCAATGACCAGGCTACTTTGTCAATTACAATTTAATTAGATTTTAAACATGCCTTGTGTGGTTTCACTCTCATGCCTTTAGAAAAATACTGCTAGTTCTTCAAGATGTATGGAAAAGACTTTTCTAAGATTAACTGATAAATTTTGTTTGTTTGCTACCTGATAAATTGGTAACAGACTGGAATTTAGTCTACTCTCTATGTTAAGAGAACAAAGTTTTCTTAGAATGAGTCTTTCAATAATAGATTATGAATTTCTTTGCCTTTGAGTGATTTATATTTGTTTTAAAAATCTTTTGTTACTTTAGTAAATAAGTGTTATTTAAGATTATGGTACATGTAAAAGCTCATTCTGCTTCTACAAAAAATAACGCCTCACTGTTAGACTTGTGCTATCCTAATGTCCTTAAAAAATGGCAACAGTCTACTCCTAAATTGGGGAATTAAAAATGGGTGAACAATAGCTGAAAATCAAAGAGTCAGGGCTATGGGAAATCCAAGACGGCCGCTTGGCTTTTCCCAGCTCCCTGACAAACCTCATTTTTATTTGATGGGTTAAAGCCTTCCCTGGCTACAGAGTTAATGCCTCCATAATGAAAAAATCACTGAACATTAAGTTTTGTAAATTGTTAAACTAAATTTCTAGTTTTGTTAATTAAGGTCTAGTGTTTGCTAAGACTCACTTCTGAGATAGTTCCTTGTTATGTTATATTGCTAAAAGATTTAATTTAATTATTAAAAAGGACACTCTAAGTTTGTTTCTAAGGCTTATCTCAGTAACCAATCTTCAGATAAAGGTCAGATGTTCCATAATGTACAACCAGGAGATTAACACCAGCCTATAGTCATTTAACAAATGAAGTCAGATGACCTGGGGTATACCAGGCTCTACCTAATGAAAGTTTTTGACTTATAATTCTTGCTTGCTGCTGCTGCTGCTGCTGCTAAGTCACTTCAGTCGTGTCCGACTCTGTGCAACCCCATAGACGGCAGCCCACCAGGCTCCCCCGTCCCTGGGATTCTCCAGGCAAGAACACTGGAGTGGGCTGCCATTTCCTTCTGCTTATGACTTTACTAATAACAGCTAGCTATAGCTATATTATTTTCTATGTCACTTGTTTCGGAGGATTATTTCTTACGTTAACAAATGTGTGACTGAGCCTGTGATACAATGCTGATATGCAGTTCCATATGAGATCAATGATTGTAATAATGTAACTCTAGATATGGGAAGAAGCAACAAGAGGGAATATTTTCCTGGACCAAGAGGCTAGTAAGACAGTGGTCCAGAGACTTGCTACTTGCAAGGCCTGGTCCAATAACAGCACACTGAGTGGCCTGTCAATGGAATATTCCCTAGACCTGGGAATGAGCCTTCCCAGCACCGTGGGACACAATGGCCATGAAATGGCCCCCAGACATGGTCAAATATGTGGCTGTGAAGGGGCCCTGCTGACCGGAAGTTAGTACTTGCCAGCTGCGTCTACAAAGATTACATCATGACCACTGCAAGCTGCTGACCTTCGATACTGCCTGAAAGGAGGTCAGGGTGGAGATCAGAAATAAGGCACTCTGTGCTCTGGGAAAAACCCAGAAGAACCGGCCTTCAGATAGTCAGATGTTTTCAGGTAAAGATTTTATGAGCCCAAATTCTTGCATCTTCTCATACCTAGAGAAACACTAACGTCACAAACCAATGTCTGGTCCTGGTTCCCCTGGTAGCCCCGGAGCAGCTTTTCTACTTCTATTAATCTTTGGGCCATATACCTTTAACTTCTTGTTAAGTTTGTTTCTTCCAGAATACAACAAATCTCCAAGTGGTAGGATGACAAGAATATTCCCTGACCAACACCCAGACAATGCTGAAACAAGCCACCTTATCATTCCATGGACTCTCATCTCCCTCCGTAAATGCACCTGACAGAGAGCAGACAAAGGGAACCCAGAGCCCCACGACGCCCCTGTACAGCCTGAAGAAGCCAGAGTGGTCATCGCCCCTTTTCCCCTGAGACTGGGTTCCCAAATGCCCGAGAAGGGAAATAAGTAGACAGATATGAGCAAGGTATCAAAAGAGGCCAAAGAATTAGCCCTAGAAATAAAGAGAGGGAGGAATATGGTGACCCAAGGACAAAAGAGCAGATAAAACCAAGGAGGGTCTTGCAATGCAGGAATGGAAAAACCAGACCCTTGTCATCCTTCCCTCCCCCTTCTTGTAACTATTAATGGATTTCAAGTCCTCCTGAGCTGCATAACCTGTCTCCCCTCTTACCCTATAGGGAGAAGGTATTTGCCTTACTCTTCCCTCCACCCAGTATACGTGCCTCATCCAATCAGCAAATGACCCACAAGACCCCTATCCCACTCCTTGTACCCTGGGTATAAAAGTGGACTAAAGACCCCTGTTCAATGTTGGTTCTCCCTTGAGCTGGCCCGCTGTTCTAACAGTGTCCCCCATTCTAATAAACTTTATTTCCCTCTCATTCTGTCTCATGTCTGGAAATTCTATTCCCCCCCACACCTAGACCAGGACAAGATTTACCATGCTGTGTCATGGAATTATCCCCAGCAACCCAATGAAACACAGCCCTTGATATAAGTAGTAGTCAGGATATTATTGTTACTCCTGGAGAGACACCAACTGTTATTTCAACAGGAATATTGGGACTGCTTCCACAGGGAACAGTTGAATTATTGTCAGGAAAATCAGGGCTGACTTCCCGGGGAGTTCAAATTCATACCGGAGTTATAGCCAGTGATTATGAAGGAGAATTGGAGGTTATGGCCTCTACTGCTCTTCCTGGAAGGTTTCTAAAGGGGATAGAATTGTTCAGCCTTTAATTCTACCTTATGTGGGTATAGGACATTCAGACAAAAAGCAGAGCTCTGGGGGATTTGGAAGCACAGGAAAGGCTGGTATTTTTCTCACTGAAAAAATTTTAGAATCCAGACCCACCTAACAAGTCAATATAAGTGGCAAAAACTTTCAAGGTTTAATAGATACTGGAGCTGATATTTCTATCATCAGCTCTCAACATTGGCCTAAAGTGTGGCTGACTAGGCCTGCTCCAATATCTATTGTAGGTCCGGGACAGGCACAGGGGCTAAAGCAGAGTGCTATGGTATTGTCTTGTTCAGGGCCTGATAAACAAGCAGCCACTATCTAACCTTATATTACTGATATACCTGGCAATCTATGGGGTCATGGTCTCTTGCAACAATGACATGCTGAGATACATATTCCTTCAAATCAATATAGCGAGGCCAGTCACCGAATTATGTTCAGTCAAGGTTATATACCAGGATTGGGACTGGGCACAAATCAACAAGGAAGATTTATCCTTTGACTACTCAAGATTTCAAACCGCCCCCTTTTCATTAGTGGCCACTGCTGATATTAATCTTCCTCCACCCACACCTATACCTCTTAATTGGAAAACTGATCAACCTGTGTAGATAGAGCAGTGGCCTCCAAAATAAGAAAAATTGGAGGCTTTACATGAATTAGTTAATGAACAGCTTAGCAAGGGACATATTATTGAGTCCTTTAGCCCTTGGAATTCTCTGGTGTTATACAAAAGAAATCTGGTGAATGGAGAACGCTTACTGATCTGAGAGCTGTTAAGGCTATTATTGTTCCGATGGGTGCTTTGCAGCCTCGCCTCCCTAATCCTAGTATGATTCCAAGAAATTGGCATTTGTTTGTTATTTTTATTATTATTGATTGTTTTTTCACTAGTCCTTGACACCCTGATGATCAACATAGATCTGCCTTTTCAGTTCCTTCCATTAATTTAAAGGAGCCACATAAAAGATTTTAATAGTCTGTATTATCTCAGGGTATGCTTAACAGCCCCCTATTTGTCAACATTTTGTAACCAAGGCTTTACACCCAGTGTGACAACAGTTCCCTCATGCATATATCAGGATATATTATGTGCCTTACCTGAAGTTGATAGCCTAAAGGAATTGTTTTTAAAGCTAAAGGAATGCTTGGAGTGTGCTGGCTTGTATATAGCTTCTGATAAATTACAATACACTGAACCTTTTCAGTACTTAGGAAATATAGTCACGCATACTACAATCAAACCACAAAAGGTGCAAATACGCAGAGACTCAACTAAAACTCTAAATGACTTACAAAAATTACTAGAAGATATTAACTAGATTCGACCTAAGTTAGGGATTCCAACTTATTCTTTATCCCATTTATTCTATTAAGAGGGAATCCAGAGCTTAATAGCTCCCGAGAGCTAACTCCTGAGGCTGAGAAAGAACTATCAATTATAGAACAAGCTGTACAAAAATGCCAAATAGACAGAATAGACCCTTTGGCGCCTCTCCAGTTGTTATCTTCCCTACCCCTCATTCCCCTACTAGGTTGATTATGCTAACTCCTTTAATAGTTGAATGGATATTCATAGCTAATTCACAAACAAAATCTATTACCCCTTATTTAGATATGATAGCCACTATAATTCTCAAAGGAAGAGGGCATGTTCAATAGCTTACTGGACATGATTCCTGCCTTATTTGCACTGCACTAACTTCCAAAGAATTAAAATATTCTCTTCACAATTCATTATCTTGGCAACTTGCTTTAGCTGACTATGTTGGGCAAATCGACAGACACTGTCCTGATTTACCTATCTTATAGTTTTTAAAATAAACAAGATGGATTTTGTCTAGAATTACTAGTGTTGACCCCATTCCCTCAGCTCCTCCTATTTTTACAGATGGCACTAGCTGAGGTAAAACAGGATATACAAGCACGTTTATGCTAGTTATTTAAACACCTGGATATTCTACGCAACGAGCAGAAATTCTAGCTATTAATCACACATTACAAAATATTCCCCAAACAAGTAACATCTTATCTGATTCTCAATAGTCTGTACATGTTACTAAACATATAGAAATAGCAACTATTAAGGATACTATCCCATCCACATTGTATACACTTTTTACAAATTTACAAAAGGTGATTAGATACCAACAGTCTCCATTCTACATTACTCATACTCCAGCTCATACTGATTTACCAGGGCCTTTAACAGAGTTCAGTTCAGTCGCTCAGTTGTCTCTGACTCTTTGCAACCTCATGGACTGCAGCATGCCAGGCCTCCCTATCCAAGGCTTCCCTATCCATTACCAACTTCCGGAGTTTACTCAAACTCATTTCCATTGAGTCGGAGATGCCATCCAATAATCTCAGAGATGACCAAGCCAATGCCCTTTTATTTCCAGAATTTATAGAAGCATCAGCCCTTCATGATCTGTCACATTGTAATTAAAATATTTAAAAACCAAGTTTCATATCCCTTGGGCTCAAGCTAAACAGATTGTATGGCCTTATCCTACATGCCAGATGGTTGTGATAACCACATCTCCAACAGAAGCCTTGGGAGTTAATCCCCGTGGCCTGAAGCCAAATCAGATCTGGCAGATGGACATAACTCACATTCCACCCTTTGGAAAGCTTGCTTATGTACACGTCATAGTTGATACTAACTCTAAGTTTATCTGGGCAACTGCTTGCTCTGGGGAATCTACAAAACATGTTATTTCACATTTGCATAGTTGCTTTACTACTATGGGCCTCCCACAAAATATAAAAACAGACAATGGCCCGGCTTACACTAGTTCTACTTTTAGGGATTTTTAAAAAGGCTTGGTCTATAAAACATCATACATGAACTCCCTATAATCCCCAAGGACAAGATATTGTAAAATGAGCTAACAGATCTCTTAAAGAAATGCTACAAAAACAAAAAGGTGGGAAATGGAATGTCACTTCCTCCACAGTAAAAATTATATAAAGCATTATTTATTTTAAATTTTTGCATCAAGATAATGATTTCACTGCAGTAGAATGACATTTTAAAAAGGAACAAAAAGAAATTCACCCCAAACCACCTGTTCGGTGATGTGATCCAGTAACACGTTCATAGCACAGGGGGACTCTGACAACCTGGGGGAGGGGTTTCGCTTGTGTTTCACCAGGTGATTCAGAAACACCCCTTCATGTCATCTGAAAGCATCTTTTCCGTGGAACGTTGCGCCCCCAGAAATAAGTTTCAAAGGCCTGAGTCTGAAACAGACAAAGATAACGATTCCTCTCCCGTTGACTTATCGCAACAAGATCCCCACTTGGGGATAAAAAATTAAAAGATTAACACAGAAATCAGAAGAGATCTTAGAAAATAAAGGGAATGCTGTCACTCCTAACAATCTGCCTGTTGCCGTGTTTGCTCTTATCACCACCACAGTGAGTGTACCCTTAGCAACAGCTGAATCTAAAAATTAAACTTATTGGGCATATATACGTAGCCTCCCATTACTAAAACCCGTTGACTGTGGGGATTCTATGATCCCCGTTTATGTTTATTATTCTTCCTGGGTACCAGGACCTAAAGATACACGCCTTCCTCTTTTTAAACAAGAGGAAGGGACTCCCTTCAATGTTACTTATGGGTATGAATCCTGGCCAACTTGTATAGGACCAACTACAAGATGTCTTAAATTGTCTATGCAAGCCTGGCTGTCCAGTAATTCTTTAAATAGTAACTATGTTAAGGTTCAGCTACATCTTCTTGTGGTCTGAGTTTTGCTTATAACAACTCAGAACCCGATGTGAAATCGCTCAGTCGTGTCCGACTCTTTGTGACCCCTGTGCTGTAGCCTGCCAGGCTCCTCGTCCATGGGATTCTCAAGGCAAGGATACTGGAGTGGGTTGCCATTTCCTTCTCCAAGGATCTTCCCTGACCCAGGGATTGAACCTGGGTCTTTCACATTGCAGGCAGACGCTTTACCGTCTGAGGCACCAGGGAACCCCATAATGACACCAAATTGGACAGACCTTTATTCGAGCATCACAAGCTGTAGACTGGAAAGCAAGATCGTATTCAGTGGGGTAATTGCAGCGGGACTGAGGGAATAATTTTGATTAATGGTTCCTATGGAATTGTATGGGACTGGTCCCCTAAGGGGTATGCAGTCTCTAATTGCTCTCATCAAAAGCAGTTCTGCTATCCTCACAAAAGGCTGTGTTGGCAGGGACATAAAGTCTTTAACCATACTAATTCACCACTCTTCAGATCATCCAATTATATGGCATGGTAGTGGCATGTCACCCCCTTCCCACAATTAGATCAAGGAAGAGGGCAAGGAGGGATTTGGAAATTAGCTTTAAGTCTTAAAAGATTCCAAATTTGGGATGGATATTATTCTGATAAAACGAATTATTCATTGACATTTAATACCAGTACAAATTGGACATTTTATATTCAGGCTTGCATGAGAGATCCTTATGTGCTCTTGAAAGGAACAATTTCTATCAATGAAAGTGTACAGGAACTTTCTTGTCAGGACTGAAAATTATGTACCTGCTTAAATTCTTCACTTTATAATTCTAATCACTCATTTGTTATATTAAGAAGAAGATTGGGGATATGGCTTCCAGTAAATCAAACCAGACCTTGGGAAGGCCCCCTTGAAACACATGCTCTTTTAAAGGTTATAAAGAAAGTACTGCAACGTTCTAAAAGGTTTATTGGACTCCTTATAGTAGCTATTATGAGAATTACTGCTATAGCCACAACCATGGCAGTAGCCGGGGTGCCACTGCATCAAACTATACAAATGACTGCATTTGTCCAGCAGTGGCACCAAAATGCAAGTTCTGCCTGGGGAACTCAAACTCACATAGACCAAGAAGTTAATGAACGATTGATTGATTTAGAAAATGCAGTTCTCCTACTAGGGGACAGTGTACAAAATTTAAAATTACAAATTCATCTGAAGTGTGATTGGAATATCTCTTCATTTCGTGTCACACTTCATAAGTGTAATCAAAGTGCATATACTTGGGATCAATTATCTAAACATTTGAGAGGACACGTTTGTAATAATCTATCCTTAGATATTTCCCAATTACAGGCTACTATTTCTAATATGCAGAATGCTCACTTACAACTACTCCCAGAAACTTATTTGAAGAAATTGAAGAAGGTTTACATAAACTAAACCCCTGTAGGAGGAGGATTGCTTAGTACTATAATATCAGGATGTATATTTTTGACTGTTCTGTGTCTAATCCTCAGATGATAAGAGAAACTGAAAGAAATCATCCAAGAACTGCTGAAGAAAGAAGTTGCTCGATTGGTGTATCTACGCCTGCAAAAATAAAAAGGGGGAGATTTACTGGGAATTCCTAATAATGTACTTACCCAGCCTTGAGAGATTCCACAGAAGTAGAATCTGGAAAAACAGCATATATTAAGAAACTATGTTAATGATTATCTTTCATGATTTTCTTAGAATAATAGCCTTGCTACAAACCCCAAGGCCAGACCCAGAAGGGAGTATGACCGGGATCATGAAAGCATGGACTTTGGAACACCGGGTAGGCGCCAGGCATGAAGACTGCCTACGTACTTGCTGATTGTTCCTGAGACTAGCCTGGAAGGGAATGGCCTGGAGTAAAAACAAGGAGATCTGGACTATGTCAGTGTAGTCCATGACATTTAGGAGTACGTGCTTAAAACAGCACGTGTCTTGAGAAAGATAACATCAAGGAAAGTCTTGTAGTCTGCAATTAGGAATAAAAGCTGGACTCAGAGTGGACTCTGCACCTCAGTCCAATAGAGGCTGCAGGTCCTCTGACCCATTGCACCAGATTTTGTGTTCTGTCTTCATTCTCGTGGCTTGCTTCTGGACCGTTAAGGCAACAGGGAGCCAGGAAGAGAATATCAGACAACGTTGTTGCTGTTCAGTCACCAAGTCATGTCCGACTCTTTGTGACCCTGTGGACTGCAGCACGCCAGGCCTCTAGGTCCCTCACTGTCTCCAGAGTTTGTCCAAGTTCACGTCCACTGAGGATGTCAGAGGATGTCAGAGCTTGGTGAGGATACCTCCTATGAGCAGAGGGAATCAGGAGTGCTGGGCAGAGCCTTAGTTCCTACAGAGAGCTGGCGGGCCCAGTACACCAGGCCGGCCTCATAAACCAGCAGGTTGATGGCTGCTGTCAGGACGGCCACAGCCAGGCGCTGGTCCGAGGTGCACATGTAGGCGGTGAGCCATCAGTGCAGTCCTCATCACTGGACCGCCGGAGCTTCCCACCCAACTTCTCATAGAACTGGTAGAGTGGCCAGAGGACCAGAGCGCTGATGTAGAGGAGCACGATGAGCAGGGTGTGCACAACCTTGACGGGCAGCTTGTACTCCATGTTGCACAGCTGGACGTGAACTTGGGCAAACTCCGGAGACAGTGAGGGACATAGAGGCCTGGCGTGCTGCAGTCCACAGGGTCACAAAGAATCGGACATGACTTGGTGACTGAACAGCAACTGGACAAAGGTGATGGAGTAGATGACGGAGGCCGAGAGGCAGAAGAGGGCGGCATAGCAGGTGTAGGTGTCGAGGAGGTGGTGCCAGAAGAAATGAAGGGGGACCGGAGCTTACGTAACTCAGCAATGAAGATGATGAGGGTCACAGTGAAACAGAAGCACCAGATGGCCATGGACCAGTTGCCTACATCCCCTCTCCCAGTGCCCATGCTGGCCACCAGTGAGAAGGCCACACAAGTGGAGAACAGCTGCGGCAGGCGGAGGTAGAACCATATGGTGTTCCAAGAGGCTGAGATGGACAAAGTGAATGTCCTATTGGTGGACATGGTGTTGTGATGGTCAGGCATCAGTATGGCACCAGTATGGCAGTGGTCTTCGCTGAGGACTCATCAGAGAAAGACCTAGTTCCGGAGGTAGATTAAGTCAGACGTCTGGAAATGACACAGGGCCCTGTGATGGCTGAGGCTCAGAATCTGTGGAGTTAGAACCAGACACTTGGTAACAGCACAGCTGCTCTACAGTTATTCTCCCCACCCGTCACCCTTGGCTTTGTCAAGAGACTTGTCTTATCTCAAAGGTGGGTTGAGTCTCACCACAAAGCCATGCACATTTTTAACTCTTTGCACTGCATGCCATTATCTACAGCCATACAGGGTACAAGAATGTGCTCAGTCGTGTCTGATTCTTTGTGACTTCATAGGCTGTAGCCCACCAGGTTTCTCTGTCCTTGGGATTTCCCAGGCAAGAATACTGGAGTGGATAGCTGCTTCCTATTCCAGGATATCTTCTCCAAACCAGGGATCGAACCCCTGTCTCTCGCATCTCCAACACTGGCAGGTGGATTCTTTACCACTATTGCTATCTGAGAAGCTCTGGTTACAGTGATGGTTTTCTATAATCCCAAGTTTCAACTCTCTCCAAATTGAAAAAAAAAAAGTTTTTAATTGTTTAGTAACAAACTTTGACTTGAACAAAGTTGAGACAATTTATGTTGCCGAAACACTAACATGTTTGATTATAATTCAGTTGCCAAAACACTAACGTGTTTATTTCAAGGTGCTTTCAGACACAAGGCCGAGTGTTATGGCATATAGAGTAGATTCACCATATACCTGTCTGACTTAAAAATTCTGAATAACAAGCATCTGAGCCCATGAGTTCAGAAAAGAAGTAGTGGATTGCATTGTTAATGCAATTATTTTTAGCTGCGCTGCATGGTATGTGGAAATTCCCCAACCTGTGTTTGAGCCTGTGCCCCCTTCAGTGAAACAACTACTGGACCACCAGGAAAATCTGATAATCCATTCGTGGATGAGAAAACTAAGGTGAAAAGGCTGTAAAAGTGTAAACCCCAGATAAAAATAGCAAAGCTGTGGGTTTGAGCACTTTGCTCTACAGCCCACATGTCAGCAGGTCCCTTGTGGGTGGGAGTTCTGGGACCCAGGACCCACCTTCAGGCCCACGGCCTCCTTCCACAGTAACCTGGAGACACGTGTCCCGGCCTGTCCTCCCTGCAGCATCACTAGAAGGAGCTGCCATCTGAGGAGACACAGCCCCACCCAGAGGAGGGCAGCTTCAGGTCTGAACAGAGAGGAGCCCATGGGGTGAGAACAAGGCCCTAGGGACAAGATGACATGGGAAGTAGGGACTGTTGTGGATCCCCTCCCCCAATTTTGCTTTCACATGTGACTCTTCTGCATTGGGGAAGGGAGACCCCAACTCAGCATGACTCCAAGCATCATGGAGCATCATGGAAGAATCACAGAATAAATTAACATAATGTCTGACTCTTAAGCTCCAGAACTGCCATCCAGGTGGGAGTTTGGAAAGATCTAGAAGTAGTCCTACCTGTGAGGATTCTCCTGGCCTGGGAGACAGGTTAGCAACTTCCAAGCTGGGAAGAAGGGACTGGAAATCAACAAGGATGCTGTGTCTGAGGCTGATGTATACATCCCAGGGAGTGGGTGGGGATGGATGGATGATCACCCCCTTTTAAGGGCAGGAGCTGAAAGAGGAGGCCCCTGTAGGACCCCTGGGAGGTGACAGCCCTGAGAATGCACCTGGGACTGGGGTGGGGGCGGGGGGCAGAGTGGAGATGACTGGGGGGATCCCAGGGTCCCAGGGACCCTGAGGCAGTCTAGTACATGTCTTCTGACCCAGAAGAGATGCAGGCATGGAGCCAACCTTCCCATGGAGGAGGGGCCTGGACTGGAACTGAGACAGGAGAACAGGGGCCTGAAGGGGTTTCAGGGCTGTGACAGGGACACATGGCTAGAGTGGCAGGGACCCTGGAGACCACAGAATTGCCCAGGTCACCGCCCAAGACAGTCCCGCCAGCCAGAGCTGCAGTCCTGCTCATACAGGGGCTCCTCCAGGGTCCAGTGTGTGGGGGGAGTGAGGCCCCTCCCATCCCGCCCTCCTCAGGGACAGCTGCCCTGTTTGCAAAGGACTATTTGCTGAGAGGCCCCCAGGCCTGAAGGGCCAGCAGACTGAGCCCTAGCCAGCTTCCTGCCATCAGGGGCCTTGTTGCCTTTGCTGATAATAAACCCTGGGAAAAGCTGAGGCTGGAAAGAGAAACAGAGAGCAAACCTGAGAACCTCCCTGGACTCACAAAGCTCCTTGAGCCCCAATTGCCAGTGGAGCCCTGGAGCCTATGGGCCTCCCAGTGGGCATGCCAGAGGTGGGGAGGGGCACTGGGGTGAGGGAGGCTGGGGTGTCCTGCTCGCTGTTTGCCAGTCTATTCCCACCAACCTCCCAGAACTCATCTGGAATTTCCTTCCAGGGAGAAATGACAACTTTGGATCCAGGGACAGAGGGGGTTCCCTGGTAGCTCACCTGGTAAAGAATCTACCTGGAATGCAGAAGACCCTGGTTCGATCCCTGGGTCAGAAAGATCCCCTGGAGAAGGCATAAGCTACCCACTCCAGTATTCTTGGGCTTCCCTGGTGGCTCTGACGTTTTAAGAATCCACCTGCAATGGGGAGACCTGGGTTAGAACCCTGGGTTGGGAAGATCTCCTGGAGGAGGGCATGGCAACCCACTCCAGTGTTCTTGCCTGGAGAATCCCCATGGACAGAAGAGTCTGGCGGACTAGAGTCCATGGGGTTGCAAAGTGTTGGGCATGACTGAGCAGCTGTGCACAATGGGACAGAGGGAGGGCTTGGGGAAGGAGAGCCATGGGTGTTCCTGCTGTGTGACCCTGGGTAAGGCATGTGCCACTCTGGGCCTCAGTTGCCCAACTGGGAAGCAGCAGGTTTGCCTGAGTTCCCAGCAGCCCCTCCTCCACTCTAATATGTGAGCTTGGACACAGTGCCCCTGTCAGAGCACAGCCTGGATGTGGCTGAGCCCTGCCTGCCCAGCAGCCAGGCACGTGGACTGGAAGACAGGGAGCTGGGAAGGTCATGGCCAAGATAAAGGAAGGAAGGAAGGAGGAGGTGCCAGAAGGGCAGAGAAGGAGGGGAGATGGTCACCAGAGTTACAAGGAGGCTCTGGACCTTTGGCAGACATTTCATAGCTGGATGATCCTGGGAAAGTGACTCACCAGAGCCTCAGTTTTCCCATCTGTGCAATGGGTTCAATACCTACTTTAATTAACGAAATCATGTGAACAGCTTATCAGAAGGCCTGTCACATGGCACACTCAATCCATGCCAGCTGTCTGTTCTCCTCCCCTGCTCCCTCACAGAGGACCCAGAAGGCCCTGGCCCCATTCTGGACATAGCACATACAAGCTTGATTTGCTCCAGATCAGAGGTTGCAAACCAGTTTGTATTGGAGGTGATCTAAGGATGTGTTTGGTGTCCCTTCAGTGTTTTCAGAAAGAGAGGGTATAGAATTGGTGTTATTTATTTCTATTGCGTTTGGTAGCTGCAAAGTGTTTTAATTTCACATGAAAATCCACATTTCCAGCTCCTTTTCAAGCTGCAGGAGATCTGGTGTCACTGGGCTATGCTCCTTTGGTGTGGGGTGAAGCTGAGCAAATGCTCTGCCGTTTATATTATTTTTCATTTTCATCTCTGTTTAGTATTTTCTACATTTTCTTCTTCTCATGTTTAATTGACATAAAGCAGGACTGTGATCATCTCAAAAGTGCCCCATTCCCTCTCTTGGGTGTGGCCAGGCTTCCTGCCTGCTCACAGGCACATCCACCCCCCCATCCATGGAGCATCCAGGTCCTCAACTTCATGTACAGCCTTCAACACATTTCACAGGCTCTGATCATATGTAGACATGTGTGTACACACATTCACACATGTTTGTAAGGAGTATCTGTATCTTTTTTTGCTGTTTTATAAACATGAGACCATATCATCACACACCACATCTTGCTTTTCCACCACCCCCGACAGGTGCAGCTCGTCCTCTCTTGGGGCCCTAGTCCTCTCCATCCCCTTTACTTATTTCTTTCCCTCCTGGGTCCTGTGGGCATTTGGACTGAAACCCCTTCTCTAGATCAGTGGACCCTTCCCAGTGAGTCTCAGACACTGGGGACACAGGGTATGACAAGGGATCCTGGGATCCATGTGACCACCATGCTCTAGAGCAGGAGGTCGGCAAGTTTTTCTGGAAACTATAAAAAAATATATGACAAATAATATATTTTTCATTTCTGGAAGTTCATCTTGATTTCCTAGGGCTATTATCACAAGCCTGGTGGCTTAAAACAACAGAAATGCATTCTCTCACAGTTCTGGAGGTCAGTGTTTTGAAGCAATGTGTCAACAGGGCTGTGCTGTCTCTGATGCCCCAGGAAGGGGTCCCTCTTTGCCTCTTTTAGCTTCTGGAGGCCCCTTACCTTGTGGCTGTGTTACTGAACTCAGGCTTGTCTCTTCAGTCCTCAAGAAGCCAAATACCGAGAGACGAGTGTCAGGATTTGTCTGTGACAAGGTGCCGCTCCTCCGCTGTGAATACAATCACCACCCATGTCTGCATCAGCCCCATGTTGGGCGGTGGGTTAAAAAAAGTACTAATGAACATTTCCACCATTTTTTGTGAATCATCTTGGTATGGAGGATTTTGTTTTTTCCAGTTTAGTAGGTCTGAGGTGAAAAAAAGATTGTATGTCCAACAACAGCCAACCGGCTGTCCTCGTGGATTCAAACCTCCTTAGGGAATTGTCTTAGTGAAAATCCACTTTCCCTCCCTGTCCCCTTGTAAGGGACACACTCCAGGCAAACTGAGTGTCCTGTGGGATCTTAAAGGGAGAAACTACTTCGTACCACCTTTCTTCCTCACGCTGTGGGGGCGCTGAGGCTCTTCCTCCCACCCTTGCCTCTGCACTAGAACCCCTCTCCCTCCAGAGACTGGGGGGAGGCGGCACAGACCCCGGCATCCCCTGCCTGGGGCACCAGGACAGAAACCATAGAGGTCGGTGTGGATTCAGTTCCCTAAAAAGCTGACCCCCTCTTCTTCCTCCCTTGCCTGCAAAGTCACCCCTGTAAAGGAGGCAGGCTTTTCACAGTTTCATTTTCTTTTTGCTTTTAATTTGGTGCCCTTGTTGGAAGAATCTTTATCATGAGTAACAGGAAAGCCTCCCACTTACCAGATCATTGACAAAAGAATTCTAACTGGAAAATAGTAATTTAGAGACCCATTCCAGGGCCACTGTTCTTCAGAATCGAAAACATACACGACTTGGGCTATATTAAAAAAGCATTTTATTCATGGCTACCTACTGGGTAATAGCTCTAGTGTTGCCAATCTGCCAAGATGCGTGCCAGTGGACTTCTAGAAGGGATGGATGTAGACTCCCCTCCCCCAACTTAACTGGCTCCCCCAGAACAGATTTAAAGCAACCAAACCAATTCTTTCTTGGGAAAAGAGTGGTACAGAGTCACAAATAAGCCATTCCCCACTCCTGCAGCATCCTACTGACCGCATAGTCCCAAAGAGCAAAGAATATGACCAAATAGCGGGGAAGGTGGCCTCGCAGGACGCATGCTCTTTTACTCACTCGATCAAGAGGTTGGCTGCTCCGTCAGAGCCCAGTTTCCTGCTCTCAACAGAAAGTGAAAGCAGGTTGTGAGCAAGGAGTGGGGAGGGGTAGGTAAGTTTTACAGCTGCTGGAAAAATACCTACAGATCTTCAGTGGGAGCAGCGGGCACCCCGACTTTCCTAGCCGCACTGTCCCTTTCGCCCCAGGAAGAGGGGGAGGGCAGGAACCCCGGGGACCTGGCTGCTGCCTGGATGCATAACATTGTCACCCAGCTCAGGCTCGACAGCTCGTCCCTGAAGAAGCCAGTACTGAGAGATAAGTCTTGGGCAGAAGAAAAGTAGCTTTATGTTAAGCAAGCCGGCGGGCAGGGGAGAAGGTGGATCACTGCGCAAAAGAACCAACTTCCAACACGGCAAGGCTCAGCTGGAATTTATACAAGGAAGAAAACTGAAACTGCCGTAGGCTGTGTGCCAGGGGTGCGCTGTGCTTCTATTTTGGGAGACTTTACATTAACCCCCGGGCCGCCTTGCTGGATTGAGAAGGTGAGTGTGGTCCTTACTTTGTTCAGATCAGCACATCAGTTCTAGGGGTCAGTGGTCGTATATTTTCTTGAGGAAAAAACGGAGACACAAACAGAGCTTAACCGGCAAAGCAAATCTGAACTCAGAACGTCAAATCCGGAGCTGTGTTTAAACTGTTTACAAGCCTTTGGTTGAGAACAAACCAAAGCAAGAAGCTTTGGTTACAACAGCGGTGACGTTGACCACCTGATCGTCACCATCACCATATGCTGGTCCTCAGGCCTGGCCTCCAAGCCCATCATGGGTTTTTTCCTCCACGTGGGGCAGCTGCTCTCGACCTCCGTGTCCTTCTCGCTGGGGGCCAGCCTGGGCATTTGGGAGGAGGGCATGGGTAACTGGTGCATGTTCGTCTGGTGTCTCTGCTTTGCCGTGAGCCTCATCACCTCCATAGTGGAGTTATGTGGGCTGCAGTCCCGCTTCCCACGCTTCTGGGATGGTTTTATTCATGCTTATTCCTTCCACTTCATCATCATCTGCATCGTGACTTCCGTCATCTTCGGCACCTCCTACATCCAGGTCTTTTCTCCAGGCCCCGCCCAGAACCGCGCCATCATCGCCACCGCCTTTTCCTGCGTGGCTGCTCTGCTTTATGCCATCGAAGTGGCCTGGGTCTGTGTCCGACCCGGCAGCATGGTCTGCTTTGTGCCCACCTTCCCAGGTGTGCTCAGGAGGCTGGAGAACCATCTGGCCTGGGTCATCTTCCCCTTCATCTGCAACACTGACCTGTACCAGCACCAGCCGGCCCTGGTGTGGTGTGTGGCCGTGTACGCCATCTGCTTCGTCCTGGGGGTCGTGAACTTCCTTGTGAATGGGTGTGACTGTGACAACGACAAAAAGCTGCCCCTTCGCATCCCCCTTTTACTGTGGGTGCAGACTGTGCTCTCTGTCGTCCTCTACGCCACCGCAGTGATCCTCTGGCCCCTCTACCAGTTCCATGAGAAGTTGGGGGGGCAGCCCCAGCGATCCAGTGATATGAGCTGCAGTGATCAACTCACTACCATTGTCTGCATCTGGGACCTTCGACTGGCTGTGGCCATCCTGACAGCCATCAACCTGCTGGTTTATGTGGCTGACATGATGTACTTGATCCTAGAGACTTTTGTATGGACTGAGGCTCAGCCCAGGGACTCTGGATTCTCCCTTTCACCTGCAGTTTCTTCACCAACTTCTGATGTCCCTTGATACCCTCTTTTAGACTCAGATACCTGGTGTTGGTGGGGGAGGGGAGTTGAGGGGAAAGTGGATGGAGCCACAGGTAGAAGGGAGATTTCTCAGAATATGGCCTTTTTGAGCATTTTGATTTTGAAACATGTAAGCAAATTGCTTTTTTAAGGAAACAAAATTAAAGTTTGAAAAATATACCAAGTGGAAAAGTAGGATCAGGGGAGGGATCGTTGGCCAGATGGTCTCCATATTCCCTGCAGCCTTGATGGACAGGCTGGGGAAGAGCTGAGAGATGCTCCCACAGGCTGTCTCCAAAAGCAGAGGGAAGGGAGGCGCCTTGGGTCCAGGGATCTGGATACAAGACAGGCTGCGATCTTGGACCCTTTGCTGCAACCCTTGCTTGTACCTGGACAGCACCAAATCAATTTCTATTGATTAAGGAGGCCAAGAACCCTGGTCTATAACATGGGGAGAAGGAGCTGTGGCCCTCATGCCCACTTGTTGAGTGGCCAGGGCCAACTCCAGCCCTTTAGTACACACAGTTGATGGAGAAGACCCCGGGTGCCCAGGCATCAGGCCCTTCCCTTTCTCCCTGCCTGGCCTGGCCTCCCTGCCTCCCAGAGCAGTGGCCAAAGACTCCCTCCTCAGCCGGCCAGCCAGAGCCTCCTGGCTGACACCAGGCTCAGACTGTGGCCAGAGCCTGGTATAGAACAGAGCCCGGGTCCATTCTCTGACCCTGGAGCAGCTTCTTGGAAGGATCACAGAGTCAGCCTTCCTCTATCCACCTTTGAGTGGAGAAAAGAGGGTCTCTTCTCTCCTGAAGCCTCAGGCACCTGACTATCTGTCTTGGGGGCCAGTGTAGATGGTCCATCCATGTGGCCCTTGTCTGTATGGCTGACTCCTATCCCAGGGCCCCTGTAGGGAGGCTGGTGGGCTGGGGGAAGGGCAAGGAGGCACCAATCAGACCCTGCCTAGCATCTTGACTCTCTCAGGATATTTCTGGCAAGCTTGCCAACAGCAGAAGGGGGTGCTGTTGTAGGACCTCTGGGTGGGGCTTCCTCCACTGAGAGCTGGCTGTGCAGCAGGCAGGGAGCCCACGCTTTGAGAAGCTCAGCCCGAGGGCCAGACGACTGTGCTGTGCAGCCACGGATGGGCCACTGGCCCAAGGGCTGAGCACCTCCAGGGGACTCCGGTCACTGGTCCAGCCTCGCCCCTGCCATCTCCCTTGGCTACCTGTTCATGCAGAGAGAGGGCACAGCCCTGCAGGATATGTCCTAACAGCCCACCACCTAACAGCATGAGGGGCTCCAGGTGAGGTTAAGAACTCAGGGATTCAAATCCAAGTTCATATGACATCAAACTACTGTGCTTTTCACTCAACTTTACAGTGGCCATACCTGCCATTTGTAACACTGACCTTTGGGGACTTGGTCTGGGAGAGCAGGGAGCTGTAGCCTGACCTCTCAGGATTCTCTCCTGTCCAGGCTCTAGGGTTTAGGGTCATGGCTTCTACTGTTAACTCTTTTCATGAACCTCAGAAGCTGCTGGGTGTGGCTGCCTGTCTGATTATGACCGGCCACCAGGGAGAGCGCTTGGACTATCTCTCCTCCAGGCTGACTTGCAGGCAGAACCAGCCTGATGGATACTCTGGCAGGAAATGTGAGGGGCTAGGTCTTTGACATGGTTAGGGGGCGGCTCCAGAGACCTCTCCAGTATTCTTGGGCTTCCCTAGTGGCTCAGACGATAAAGAATCTGCCTGCAATGCAGGAGAACTGGGTTTGATCCCTGGGTTGGGAAGATCCCTTGGAGGAGGGCATGGCAACCCTGTCCACTATTCTTGCCTGGAGAATCCCATGGACAGAGGAGCCTGGTGGGCTGCAGTCCATGGGATCGCAAAGAGCTGAACACAACTGAAGCAACTTGACTCACTTTCCAGGGACCCTCTAGATGCCCTCACTCAGCCACTGAGCTGAGACTGGGAGGGGGCTGAGGCAGCGGTGCAGCCTGGCCTGGAAGGTGACCCCCAGGCTCCTTGACTCCCGGCCCAAGTTCCTTCCAGAGGGTCAGGCTTCCTGGAAAGAAGAGGAGCCAGGATTCCCAGAGGAAAAGCTTTCCTAAAGGAAATCTCTAACCTGACATTCTGCTCCTGGCTCTGGGGTTTGCATGCCCCAGGGCAGGGAAAACCTGAGGAGGCCGCCCCCACCTCCTAGGTGGCCCCAAGGTGAGGGTCAAGACCCCAGAGGACAGCGTGTGCTGTGGCCCCACCCCCACCCTAGACCCCTGCTTCCTGCACAGTCTGCTCTCAGTAGAGTCACGGGGAAGGAGAGGCTGATGCTCTAGAGAGACCCCAGCTTCAGTCAGCCCTCCTGACTCTGTGTCTCCCTCTGTGAGATGAGGATGTCCTCCATCAAAGCGCTGAGAAGGGGACTGAGATCCCATAGACAGGGTGCCCAGCCTTGGGCTAGGGGAGGTGGGGACCCACAAACAGCACTGTCACCACAATCCTAATAAAGGAAGAGCTGCCCCTTTGGCTCAGCATCTCCTCCCCCTTTCCCTCCCTCCTCCTGCTCCTTCTCATCATCTGAGGGTCTCAGGTCCTCAGGACTTGGAGCCAGATCACATCTTCTCTGTGTGCCATGTTCTGTGTGTGTTCTCATCCAGTCTGATGGCTTTAAGACTCCACTCAATAGACAAATATCCTTGTGCACCAAGTGTGTGCCAGGCACTGTTCTAGGTCTGGACAGAGAGCAGAGAACCAAGAACTCTGTCCTCATAGAGCTGACACTCTAGTACAGAAGATGGACCATGTGCAACCAGTATACAGTATCAGGTCAGTGGATGATAAATGCCATAATGAAGGCAAAACTGGTGAAAAGAGTTATTGGAGTGTGTGGGTATGAGTGGCCAGGCTGCTCTTTTAGGTGAGTGGGCATGGTAGGCATTTATGAAGATATTGAATGAAGTGAATAGGCTGTATGATGAAAACTCTGGAATTCCTGCCTCCGAAGTTGATCTCTGTTGGGGTCCAGAGTCAAATCCAATGGCCTCCTGCTCTCTCCCTCTGGATGTCTCAGGACTCCTCACACTCACCATGTCCAATCACATCTCCTGAACCTCCGGACCACCCCCACACACACACGCTGGTCCTTCCTCATCTTTCCTGTCTCAAAGGCACCACCTTCACAGATGCTCTTCACAAAACACTCATGAATCCACCCACTCTTCCTCTTCTGTAGGGCTACCTGGTCCAGATCCATCCATCCGTCTCAGCTGGACACCTGCCATAAGCTTCTAACTGATTCCTGTTCCCATTCTTTCCCTCAAAGCCTGTTTTGGACTAAATTCAAACTAAGATACCTTTGAAAGCTTCTCTTCGGATGAAACAGAGACTTCAAAACATCACTTCCAAAGCCCTGCGAGCTCAGACCCCTTTCTACCTCTCCAGCCACTGAGAACTTCTCCCAGTCCCTCTTTGTCATCTCAGGGACTTTCCCCTTACATGTCTCAAGTCCCCCAACCCTGATCTGAGACCAGAGCACAGCCTGGCACACAGTAGTCCTGTGCTCAGTCTACGCCACTCTACGCCTCAGTTTCCTCAACCAGAAAATGGAGATAATAGCACCTGCTTTTAGACATGACTGCACCCTGTGGAGAATCTCCCTGGCAACTTTAGCAGAGAACAACTGTGCTAGAAGGATGCTGGGTAGCTTGGAGAATTATTATGGAGGGACCAGGCTCAGAACAGGAAGGAAGTGAGCTGGGCAGCCAGGGCACAGTCAAGATCAGCTGGTCCAGGCACCACGGCCTTTGGAAGCACACACTAGATGCTGCTTCAGGCCCCGCAGAAGGAATTCTAATCTGACCTGTGTCTGTTTGCTACCTGCTCCCTAGGTGTGTGTCCAGGCCCCACTTGTGGGGCAGGTCCAATATTTATCTGACCTTTTAAGTTTCTTATTAGGGTGAAGCCCAGTCTGTCACAAGTACACAATGGGGACATCCTCAAATATAGTGGGGAGTTTAGGTTCTCAGTGGTTCCCCTCCCTGGAGATGTCCATCACACAAGGCCATGGTGCTGTTAGGAGGATTAAATGAGATAGCACCAAATCCAAGAATTCTCAAGCATTTCCACTAAAGGCTGAAGAAATGGAATATATCCTGGCCAGGAGACCCAGCCTGGAGCCTGAGGCGGTAAGCTCATGTGGTTGTTGTTGTTCAGTCGCTCAGTTGTGTCCAGTTCTTTGCTGCTTCATGGACTGCAGCATGCCAGGCTTCCCTGTCCTCATGTTATATTAAAAAAAAAAACAACTGGCATTTTCGAGATGGCTCAGTGGTAAAGAATCTGCCTGCCAATGCAGAAGACGCAGGAGATACAGGTTTTATCCCTGGGTTGGAAGATCCCCTGGAGAAGGAAATGGCCCCCACCCACTCCAGTGTTCTTGCCTGGGAAATCCCTTGAACAGAGGAGCCTGGCGGGCTACACTCCATGGGGCCACAAAGAGTTGGACATGACTGAGCACGCACGTGTGCACTTTTAATAATATACTCATCACATATCATGCTTATTTCAAGACAAAATAATGGCTTCCTACTAATGGACTGTGGGCTTCCCTGCCCTATTTGCTTAATGACACAGAACAGTTTCCTTTTGTGCATTATTTGAGCAACTTCTGGTTGACATCAAGAACAAAGCTTAAATTAAGTTTGTGGAGGAGAGGGAGGAGAAAGATGGGGTGCCAGATTCCCGTGGGAAGTGGGCAGAGGTGAGAAGAGCAATGGAGGGATTTGGGGCATCTGCTAGAGTCTGCCAGCATCCAGAAACAGAATATTCTGAAAGTGCTTCCTTCTCCCCAAAGCATCAGAAATAATCTCAAACTCTTTGTTTTTTTTTTAAGGGATTTGCATAAGGAGTGATCCCAGACTAGTAACAAGAGTGTAACAAGGGGCGGTCGTCTGGGCTGACGGGCAGCTGGCCCAGCTCAGCATGGACATGGATCACTGCAGTCACTGGGCCTGAGGGATGGCGTGCTGCAGGCAGCAGTGGACACCTGGGAGCACGAACCAGGGGAGTGACTTCCCTTGGCAGTAGTGCTGAGAGGGTGTCATTGGCTTTAAGGCTGGTCAGGGCCAATGTAGGGAGGGGAAGAAATCTGAGGGACCCCCTCACCCTATGAGCAGCTTGGTGGCCCAAATGGGTGGTTTTGGGGAACTTTGCTCCCTGAGGAAGCTCACCCTCCTTCCAGCCAAAGCACTGAAGGGATTTATGGAAACAGATACTGGTTGGAGTCGGGGGTGAGGAGATGGGCTTGAACTAAGCTCCCCCATCCCCACCACTTCTCCATCCCTGGTCAGAAGCAGACCCAGAAAAGACCAAGTGGACAAACCCCCACCAGCCCAGCCTGGCTCCAGAAGAGACCTCAGGTGACAGCTCACAGGTTCTGTCGGCTGAGAAAGCGGCCCTGAGGACTTGGGCTGCAGCGGGGCTGCTGTAGACACAACAGTTACAAGAGGTCATATGTGTCGTGCTCACTGCAGGTCGAGCTCTGCTGTGGATTCTTTTGTTCCTCCCAGCAGCCCCTGAACTGTGCACTCAGTGTCCCCATTTTCACAGGCACAGAGATGTTAGCTGGTCAAGATCGTACAGGTTTAGGTGGCAGAGCTAGATTTGAACCCAGTCATGTGGGTTCAGGACCTTAAAATCTGCCTGGGTTTGATTTGTACCTTAGACCCAAAGGGGCAGAGTGGCCAATATTTTTTTCAGCACCGACAGACTCACTAGGTGACGTTACCTCCATTTCATTCATCTTCAGGGCTATTATTATTATTATTATCCTCCTTTTATAGATGATGAGACTGAGGCTCAGAGTGAACATTATGTCATTTGCTCAAGGTCACACAGTTACTCTCTGTCAGAGCCCAGATTTGAATACAGGTCTGTCTCCCTGTGAAGTTCAGCAGGTAATGGAATCTCAGTAAACACTGAGCCCCTTCCTTCTTGTGAGTCCAGGAATCATGTCCTGGCTCCTGTCTGTCCTGCTCTGGCTGCAGTGCCCCCGTCTCAACCAGACCACTTCCTGTTGACAAGCCAGCAGAACATGACAGAGAGGGTGCAGATACTAGGGAGGGACTGATTGGAGCTTTGCCTTAATCTCTTGGGCCCATCAGCCATCCTACAGAGATTTTTCCCCAGGAGACAGCCACACAGACAAGGATCACATGGATCGGCAGTCGATGCCTGGCCCCCAGGATGGGTACCTGAGGCCGCTGTAGAGCAGAGTCCATTCTCTCTCCACTTAGAGGAGGACTGAGGAAGGCTGGGTCCGTAATTTTTCTAATCTGGTCTAGAGCCAAAGAATGGGAACATCTGGGCCCCCAGCTCTGTTCTGGATGTGGCTCAGGACACAGTCTTGTGGGTGGGGGGAAATGCATCAGCTAGAGTCACGCTGCATGGAGGAGGCTCTGGCTGACCAGCTCAGGATGGAGCCTCTGACCACAAGCCCCCAGGAGACAGGGAGCCCAGGCCAGGCTGAGAGCAAGGAAAGGGCCTGAGGCTTGGGCACCAGCGATCTTCTCCATCAACTTTGTGTGCTAAAGGGCTGGGGGAGGCCCTGACAATGCAGCTGTGGGCTTGGGGGCCACAGATCCCTCTCCCCAGACCCTAGAACCCAAGCTACCTCCCTTCCCTCTGCCTTTGGAGACAGGCCTGTGGAGGCATCTCTCAGCTCCTCCCTCAGCCTGTCCATCGAGGCTGTAGGCAGCATGGAGACCATCTGGTCACCTATCCCTCCCCTGACCCCTTCTTTACTTTGTATATTTTTGAAAATTAAAATTTATTTTCTTAAAAAACTAATATATTTTCAAAGTTTGAAACCAAAATGCTCTAAAAAGCCACACCCTGAGAGACATCACTTCTACCTGAGTTTCCATCCACTTTCCCCTCAGCTCCTCACCTCCTCCAGGACCAGGTGACTGCTTCACTGAATTCATAGGAGCCCTTCCCTTGTTTCTTCTTTTTCGTTTTGTTTAAGTATTTATTTATTTATTTTTGGTTGGACTGCATCTATTTTTTGCTGTGCTCCAGCTTTCTCTAGTCGGGGAGAATAGGGGCCGCTCTTCGTTGCAGTGCACTGGCTTCTCATTGCAGTGGCTCTTCCTGTTGTCGAGCATGGGCTCTAGGGGCACAGGTTTCAATGGTTGCAGCACAGGGACTCATTCACTGGGGCTCACGGACCCTAGAGCTTGGGCTCAGAAGTTGTGGCGCATCAGGCGTAGTTTCTCCGAGGCATGTGGAATCTTCCCAGACCAGAATTTGAACCCATGTCCCCTGCAATGAAAGGCAGATCCTTATCCACTGCGTCAGCAGCGTAGCCCTGCCCTTCCCTTGCTTCTTGATGCAAATCAAGCATATACAGATGTATTCAATTTTAGTTCTCTTTTTTATTACATAAAAAATAGCATACTACATGTCAATCTGTATCTTACTATCTTTTTATTTTACTTAGAAATTTAACAACAGCTGCCAGTGATATGGAAGTAGCAGGTGAACTTTTAAAGGTAAACACTGAAATACAGAAAGCTATTATACCATGGTCATCACATTCTGTGACAAGCTGAAAATCTGTATGTTCCTTCATTAGACTTGTATGACAGGGTTTGGAGCTGTTAAACCATTGAAGTTTCCATCAGACATAGTCCATCAGACACTCACTTGGCTGTTCTTAATGGGAGATATTGATGGAAAGCCACAAAGGTGGCTTTGTGTCACTGGAATGACATTCCATTTAATGCCATACCCAAACAGATGAAAGTGTGGGCTTTCCAAGCGGAGGCATACCCATTGGGCTGGAAGCAGGCAGGATTATAATGTAGAACCTAACAACTCAGTAGAGAGTTCTACAGCCCAGTGACCCTAGGGATGGGGCTCAGTGGGTAAGTAGTGCCATTGCTGCTTGTCGATGGATTCTGTGTCCCTCTTTTAACATCCTTCCAACCCTACCTACTCCCTGGAGAAAGAATACAAATTATGAAAGCAATGGTGGAAGGAACGTATATCTCTGTTTGAGAATTTATGTAAGTAAAAATAAGGAGTGGAAAACGAAAGTCCTTGTGCAATGGCATGAAAAGTGGATTAGAGAGCAGGGCAACAACTCTTTGGGTTTGGACAACGTGACCTCTATTTTGTCATTAATGAGAGAATTGCCTTAAATGATGTCAAAGTCAGTCCTAAGTGTTTATTTTTGTGGATTAGTAATTGATTGTTTATTTTAAATGGGGAGAGGAATATAAGGGATAAAACAAAAGTAACTATGTAGGAATCGGGAGGTCCTTTTAAGAGATAAAAAATTGACCTAAAGTGATTGTGGTGACTGGTGATAACTTGACATTGCACCTACTGACTGACTCTTGAATCTGCCTCACCATGTCCTTTGACCAGCTAGTCATCACTATTCATTGTCTTGACCATCACAAACTTCCCCATGGATTTTCCTTCCTATATTCTTACCATTCAGTTTTTTTCTACACCACCACTACTACCGAATCCAGGCTCTTACTGCTCCCTGCATGAGAGGCCAATAAACTGAGATGAGGTTTTGGGGCAAAGAATAATGACTTTATTGGGAAAGTCAGAAGACCAAGAAGATAGTGGTAGTGTTCCAAAGAACCATCTTACCTGAGTTAGAACTCAGGCTTCTTTTATCAATACTAAAAGAAGAGGAGGAGGTGGCTGGTTTTTGTAAACTTTTTGGTGCAGTAATCCTTTGTTTTTGTTTTTCCTTTTCTTTTTTTATTTTTTAAATTATGAAAGTATGAGAATACATTTGTATGAGACTAGGAAAATACAGAACAAATTTTATGTAGTTCTGCTATATATTACTGGAGAAGGGGGCTGCCATCTATGGGGTCACACAGAGTTGGACATGACTGAAGCGACTTAGCAGCAGCAGCAGCAACTCTATATTACACTTATTTCTTTAAGTAGATAAATTAAGATTTTTAGTTGGAGTTTCAATATCAAACTTTCAAAAATTAATAAAATGACTACCCAGAAAAGTAGAAGGGTATGCATATGTGCAGGCTAAGTTGCTTCAGCCGTATCTTACTCTTTTCGACCTCGTGGACTGTAGCCCACCAGGCTCCTCTGTCCATGGGATTCTCCAGGCAAGAATACCAGAGTGGATTGCCATGCCCTCCTTCAGGGGATCACCCCAACTCAGGGATCAAACCAGCATCTTCTGTGTCTCTTGCACTGGCAGGAGGATTCTTAGTAGACCTGAAAGCACCATGAATCAATTCAACATAATTAAGATTTATACAATTTTCACATAAAAGTAGGATACAGATTCTATTTGGGTTCCCATAGACTATAAACTAGGAGACACCAGAACATATCCAGGGACATAAAACAAGGTGCAAAAATTTCATGGTCTAAAGGTATTGAAATCATACGGAGCCTGTTCTCTTATTACTGTGGAATTACGTTAGAAATCAATATCAAAAGATTTGAATATACCTCCATATATTTTCAAGTGCAATGTGACATTTACCAAGAGAGACATTTGACTTAGCCATTGAAAACCTCAGTAAAGTGAGAAGACTGAAAAAAACACAGAGGGTGATTGCAGAGAAGAAAGCATTTAATGAGAAATTATTCTCAAAATGAGAAATTAATATCAAAGGTATTTTTTAAAACCCAGGTATTTGGAAATTAAATGTCTACTTTTAAGTGATGGATGTACCTAAGAAGCCATAACAAGGCAAATTAGCAAATATTTGTAACAGAATAAAAATGAAAAGAGAATTTACCAGAATCTGTTGCATTCACCTGAAGCTGCTCAATGCAACTAAACACAATGTGTAATCTTGAATAAGGTATGAAAACAAATAATGGACACTAACATTTGTGAAATTTGAATAAAATCTGTTCTTTAGTTAATAATACTATATCATTTGTTTATTTCCTGTTTTGTTTTTTATTTTTTTACAGCATAGTATTTCTTCATATTCTCAGAGTTGGATTAGAAGTTTCAAGCCTCGTTCAATTTTTAGAAAAATCACTAAGATAATAAACTTTTAGACTTTTAGCAGTAATACTAGATGCCAAAATACATGGAATTTTATTGAAGTTTTGAGTGAATATAAGTTAGAAATCTAGCATTCTATTCACATGAAGTAAAACAAGTGGAATCAAAATAATCTTTTAGCTAGGAAAAAGTTCATACATTTTATAAAATAGTTACCACATTATACATACTATATATACACACACATATATATCTGTATACAAAAGCTTTTCCACTACTCTTGATAAAGGTTTGAGAAAGAACAACAACAACAAAGAGTTGGAGAAATTGGAAAACATAAACGAATTGAAATGAGAGTACCGCACAGGAAATAGAAAAAGTGAGACACACCAGATCAAAGTAAGAGGTCATCGTATAGTCCGGTTGTTTTTAAACATGGCTGGTCATTAGAAACACATTTAGAGCTTTGGAGAAAAAAAGCAGTATGTCGGCATTTGTAGTTTTCAAAAAATTCCCAGATAATTTTGATATGCATCTGGATTTTAAAAAGTGGTACAGATTTTTCTACTAAGAGGTACTTTTAGTGACACAGAATTCTACTATTTTCTGTTGACCAATTATGATACAATGATATTAAGTGAATAGTAGTTACATAATCATAATAGTAAAGGAAGTTTATCAGTTTTCACAATCAATAGCCAGGCAAAAAATGAAGAAGATTACAATTGCCAGCCATAATGGAAACATGATTAACCTAACAGTATAAAATAATTACATACAATTTTGGGGGTAAGTAGCGTGATGTGGTAAGCAGAAGTGCATACATGCACAAGTTTCCATCTGCCCAGCCAGTCTATGTCTTTTGATTGGTGCATTTAATTCATTTAGATTTAAAGTAATTGTCATGGGTCCATGTGCAGATTGGAAAAGATTTTTCAGATGTGAGGCAGAATGAAAGGAGAATAAAGTTTATTAGAGTGAGAAACTCTGTTAGAACAGTGGGCCAATACAAGGGAGAGCCAAACCCTTTCAAACAGGCTAGTAGCCAATTTTTATAGCATCAAAACAGAGAAAATTTCTACTGAAATGGTGGCATTAGGTGATTGGTTAGGTTGCTATGGGGTAGGTAATACGCTGGGTATTTTTCTTAGTATGGGGTCAGAGAACTAGCCAGTTTAGACCCAGAGGCTCATGGCAACAGTTGCTATGGGGCTTGGTCAGTTCCAGAGACTTTTATCCTGTTGACCTTGATACAGGGCTCCACACCTGTGGCCTTGTTATACAGTCCCACATTCCCCCTCTTTTTATTTATGGACCAAATCTTTACCCCTTAACACCCTGCTCATGAATAACTGTCTACCTATCCCTGTCTTGAGCCATGGGGACCCAGGTCATTGGGGAAAGGGCCGATGACTGCCCTGGCTTCTTCAAGCTGGACAGAGGCATTGTGGGTTCCTGGGTCCCAATGCCTGATCTCGGTTAGGGTACATTTACAGAGGGAGATGAGAATCCATGGAATGATAAGGCTTCTTGTTCCACCACTGTCTGGGTGTTGGCTGAGTGATATTCTTGTTGTACTACCAGTGGGAGACTTAGTTGTATTCTAGAAGAAAGAAACTTAACAAGCAGGTTAAGGATTTATGGCCCAAAGATTAATAGAAGTAGAAAAGCTGCCAAGAGACTAGCCAGGAGAACCAGAACCAGATGTTGATCTGTGATGTTAGTGTTTCTCTAGGTACGAGAAGATGCAAGAATTTGAGCTCATGAAATTCTTTACCTGAAAACACCTGACTATCTGAAGGCCTATTCTTCCAGTTTTTCTCAGAGCACAGAGTGCCTTATTTCTGATCTCCACCCTGAACTCCTTTCAGGGGGTGTCAAAGGTCAGCAGCTTGCAGTGATCATGATTTAATTCTTTGTAGAGGCAAACAGCAAGTGCCACTTTCCAGTTGACAGAGCCCTTCAGTGTCATAAATTTGACTTTTTTGGGGGGGCATTTCATGGCCATTGTGTCCCACAGTTCTAGGAATGCTCATTCCCAGTTCTGTCAAAGATTGCCGAGACAGGCCACTCACTGTGCTGTTACTGGACCAGGCCTCACAAGTAGCAAAAGTCTCTGGACCATACCTGTATTTCTAGCCTCTTGGTCCAGGAAAATATTCTCTCTTGTTGCTTCTTCCCATACCTAGAGTTAGATTTTTACAATTCCTGATCACATATGAAACTACATATCATCATTTTATCAGAGGCTCAGTCACATATTTGATAATGTAAGAAGCAATTTTCTGAAACAGGCAACATAGAAAATATAGCTAGCTATTATTGGTAAGATCTTAAGCAAGAATTTAAGTCAAGAATTTCCTTTAGGTATAGCCCAGTATATCCCCAGGTCATGTGACCTGGTTTGGTAAATGATTATGTATAGTAAGTCACTTCAGTTGTGTCTGACTCTTTTTGCAACCCTGTGGAGTATAGCCCACCAGGCTTCTCTGTCCATGGGATTCTCCAGGCAAGATACTGGAGTGGTTTGCCAGGCCCTCCTCCAGGGGATCTTCCTGACCCAGGGATTGAACCCTCATTTCTTATGTCTCCTGCCTTGGCAGGTGGGTTCTTTACCAATAGTGCCACCTGGGAAGCCCCAAAGACTATCAGTTCAGTTCAGTTCAGTTGCTCAGTCATGTCTGACTCTTTGCGACCCGATGAATTGCAGCTATCGACTAGTGTTAATTTCCTGTTTGTAGATCTTGGAGCATCTGATCTTTATTTAAAGACTGATTACTGAGATAAACTTTAGAAACAAACTTAGACTGTCCTCTTTAATAACTTAAACCTTTTAGCAGTATAACATAAACAAGGAACTATCTCAGAAATGAGTCAAAGTAAACACAAACATTAATTAACAAAACTAAAACTTAATATTTAGTTAGACATAATTGTGTGTGTGGGGGTGGGGGGTGGGTGGGGTGGGTATTAACCCTGCAGTCTGGGAAGGCTTTAACCCATCACATAAAAATGAGGTTTGTCAGGGATCTGGGGAAAGCCAAGCAGCTGTCTTGGATTTCCCACAGCCCTGACTGATACAGCTATTGTTCACCCATTTTTAATTCCCGGATTTAGGAGTAGACTATTGCCATGTTTAAGGACATCAGGATAGCCAAAGTCTGACAGTGAGGGGTTAATATTTTGAAGAAGCAGAATGAGCTTTATCTATATGCACCATAATCTTTATAGATTACCGGGGTCCAGCCCCGGTTGGATCCAGGGATTCCCTCAGGAGGACGGCGTTGGCGATTAGAATAGCAAAGCAGAGATTTATTAGATGCTCAATAATAACTGGTTTACACGGAAAATCAATATAACCTGTGACACCAGGTTAGCTCTGACCACGGAGGCCGCAGGCGCCCTCTCGAATAGTGGAAGGTGCCCCACCTTAGGCACCTTCTCAAGTGGGTCTTAGAAGCCCAGGCAAGTAAGTGGTAGCAGAGGACCCCCGCGCTCCAATTATTTTGGCATGAAGGAAGAACAGAAGAGAAAAGGAGGAAAAGGAAACAAGAAAGAATGACACGGGGAGACCGAATTTCAGTGAACAAGGCCCGCACTTTATTTTCCAAAGTAGTTTTTATACCTTAAGTTGTGCATAGAGGATAATGGGGGAAGGGGTAGAGTCACGCAAGGTCAGCAGTCCTTGATCCTTATGGAAGCCAGGCTTTCTTCCTGCAAACTTATCATATGCAAAAGTTTTAGGTGATTTACATCATCTTCTGGCTAGGAAGCCTGTTAACATTTTATGACCCTTTTCCTCAGAAAACTTATTTTTCTCTAAAGGTGATTATTCTAAAGTCAGGCGTCACCCTCCAAAAGCATTAAAGTTGCATACCTATAGGGCAAAAGTGGTGGGCTATAACAAGAAAAGAGTTAACTCAAGGGTCTAAGGTTACAAACATTAAAGCTGCTACTTACATTTCTATACACCAACTATATTAATCAATACACTCCCAGGGACACAGTAGGTAAGGGATATGGAAACTTGGCAGCAAGCATTAACTCAACAAAGAAATCCTCTACTAGTTCTATTTTACAACTTTAACTCTCTGAGAAACTCTGCATTGTTAGACTATCTTAAGCTTCCTGTGCCTCTAGTGGTTGGGAGGCTGTGAATCTGAACAAACCTGTCAGGCAAGCTAGAAAGTCATCAGAAGGGTTTGAATTGAAACACTCCTATTATGCCCAGGAGACTTATTAACTACAGTTTTAAGTTGATTTTCTTACAGAGAAAGGTGGTCGGGGATAGCCCCCCTTTAATGTCAGAGGAGTTGGTGAAAGTCATGAAGTAGTAAAACAGACTCTAGTTTTGGGGTAGATGCTCAGGCAGGCCCAGAGGGGCACCCCTTGAGTTCTGGCTCGCCTTGCCCACCAGAACTCTCCCACATGGCCTTGCCATAGGTGGGGACTCCCGTGCTGGCTTCCAGCAATAGATCATTGTGAAATAATGCTTATTTACTTTACCAGAGTAAGAAAAGCTTTTAAAAACAAATATAAATCATTTAAAGGTAAAGAAATTCACAAAGTCTGTTATTAAAAGCCACATTTCAAGAAAACTTTGTGTTATGAACAGAAAAAACAAAACTAAATTTCACTCTGGCACCAGTTTACTATTAATTACAACATTTATTTATCTGGTTAATCTTAGAAAGTTTTTTCCATAAACCTTGAAGAAGTAGCAGTATTCTTGCAAAGGCATCAGAGTGAAACCATAGAAGGCACATTTAGAATCAAATTGCAATCAACAAAGCAACTTGGTCATTGCTGTGACATGTAACACTTTAACATGACAACAGAATTATAACTGACATTTTACCAGAACATATTAGATTTTCATGAATTCCGTATAATTTCTAGGATATCTAAATTAGTAACATCAACCAGACAATATAACCTGAGAAGATTCATCACTCCTCTACTAATACTTCCCAAGTAATTTAACATGTCAAATGAACCCAAATACTTGAATATCTCTTTGCGATGTCTCAGGGGCCCTCTGAAACACTCCAAAATTAGCTAGAGGTCCAAAGAACTTCATTAGAATTTAATTTTAGGAAGTTTTTCCAAAAATATCTAAAGCGTTTATAACAGTCAGATTGGATCATATAGGTCACTGAAACAATAGTTATTTGCTTACCCAAAGTAACACAAGATTTCAAAGGTAAACACAGAACAGATCACTTTAGAGGTAAAGAAACTTAAAACCCATTATCAAAGGCAGTTCAACATATTAAGAAAACTTGTATTATACACAAAACTCTTTTCTTGGGGTCCACTTTTCGTAAACCTTTTTTTTTTTTTAATCTATCACTTTGTTCATTTAGAAACAGCTACCTGTAAGTCAGACCTACTTTCTTTTCTCTTAATAAAATGAAATTTCATTCTTTATACCTTCTTTATTAAAAACATACATCCTACTTTCCTTAAACAACCATCAGCTGTCCTTTAGATTAGAATTCTGTAGATTTGTGAACATAAATACCTGTGATGATTTCTAAAAACATTTGTTTTCTTATAGAGAACATCTCAGGATGACACCACACATATTCATTAATAGTTCAGAATCTCTAGTTTCTCTGTAAGAGGAAGTTAGTGCTCAGTAATTAATGTTTCAGAAACTTATTTTATTTGGAAATGACCTAGCTATTTAGTAAACTTCCATCACTTAGTTTAACAAACCCCTAGAAATTCAAGTTGCCTCAATCTGGAGAGACTATTTCAAACAACATTCCTAAAGCATAATTATTCTTAATAGAGTTTATCTAAAAGCTCTTATCTTTTTCACATTTTCTTTCTTGAAGAGTTTTTTTGGACTCCAGTCACTTTCCTCGGTGACAAATTTGTGACAGATATAATAAGGTTAAACTTATATCAAACCTAGGTATAATGAAAATGTTATGTTTAATATAAGTGACTCTTAGACATGTCTACATTAATTAGATCACTAAACAAACATTAATGCCAGATATTTAATACTGAATATTTCCTAGTTTATGTGAACCTGAAATTAATTTAGGTTAATTTCTCTTGTATTTAGAATTGTTTGATTTGTAAGTGCTTACTTTTCTTTGGGTCACTTATGCTAGAGCTCATTTACAACCTAACCTCAGTAATATTATCCAAAGACAAAGACATACACTGAGACATGCATAAACCCAGACAGACAGACATAGATCTCACAGTTATCTGCTGGAGATTTAAAATGTCTCTTTGCCCTCTGCCCCCTCCCCCGCCCCACCTTTTTTTCTTGGCTTGAAGTTTTAATTTGCTCAAAGTTGAAGTCTCAGGCAAAGTGGTCTGTAAATTTCACGCATATGACAAGAGTTAACTTCAAACTTTCTCCTAGGCATAATTTTGTTTAACAAGCTAGCTTTTTCATGCAAGAACCAGTTTTGTAATTTCAAAAGATTTCATTTTAACCAGTTTTCTCCAGAGTCTACTATCATGGCCACACTATCTTTTTCCTGCTGTCGTCATTATCTCACAGCTAAATTTTATGGAGTGCTCAAATTGACTCTGATAACAGGGGCTGATTGACTGATAAAAGTTGTCCCAGCAGGAATTACCCCTCCGGGGAAACGTGGTGTGGTCCTAGTTTGATCAGAAGAATTTGGAAGGGAAAAGGAACTTGCAGGAGTGGGAAAAGCTTGGTCCCTCCCCACCCTGAGAGATAGAAGTTGGAAGGGGATTCTTTAGAATGTTGCTGCTGCTACTGCTATAAGTCACTTCAGTCGTGTCCGACTCTGTGCGACCCCATAGATGGCAGCCCACCAGGCTCCCCCCTCCCTGGGATTCTCCAGGCAAGAACACTGGAGTGGGTTGCCATTTCCTTCTCCAATGCATGAAAATGAAAAGTGAAAGTGAAGTTGCTCAGTTGTGTCTGACTCTTAGTGACCTCATGGACTGCAGCCTACCAGGCTCCTCTACCCATGGGATTTTCCAGGCAAGAGTACTGGATTGGGGTGAGATGTTTTTGATCCTTCAGGCTTTTGATTATGGGAGAAAGTCCTAGATCAAAGGGAACCTCAGAATCCTTTCTTTGTGTCCAACAATAGAGATCAAATGTGGATAGGAAAGGTCAAGCAAGGGTCATCTAGGAAATCTGATGGAGGGGGAGACAGAGGGGGGTGAGGAGATAGGATGGTCATAAAAGGACACGTGGCCTGAGTCTCTCAGATCTGGATTCTGATTAAGGGCCATGAAGGACTGAACAAAAGGGACCTGTGAAAACCTTCCCTGCTTTGGCTACAACCTAGTGTGCCATTCAGAGGCCATTTTTCATCCCCTAATTTGTACTAGGGCTAGGTCTTTTTGAGATTTTTCAGGGTCAAATTTTTCCAGTTCCTGATAATATGGTCAAGGGGTGAGTCTGAGAGAGGCTCTTGGGACCTACCAGAATCAGCTCTTAGCCTGCATGCATAAAATGGGAGTTCTGAGAGTCACTGGCTGACAGAAAGGCATCCCTTTTGTCCCAGTGATCTCTCCATGCGGGTAACGGCACAAAACGGCCGACTGTCCCAACAGTCAGGTCTGATGGTGAGAGGTGACCCCTGGGAATTGTGCAGCTGAGGCACCATGTGTTAGCTCTAGGAAACCTAGAAGACCTCCTAGAACTAAGACCAAAAGAGATGTTCTGTTCATCATTTGGGATTGGAATGCAGAAGTAGGAAGCCAATAGATACCTGGAGTAACGGGCAAGTTCGGCCTTGGAGAACAAAATGAAGCAGGGCAAAGGCTAACTGAATTCGGCCAAGACAATGCACTGGTTACAGCAAATATCCTTTGTCAACAACCCAATAGATGACTTTACACATGGACATCACCAAATGGTCAATACTGAAATCAAATGGATTATATTCTTTGTAGCTGAAGATGAAGAGGCTGTATACAATCAGCAAAAACAAGACCTGGAGCTGACTGTGGCTCAGATCATCAACTTCTCATAGCAAAATTCAGGCTTAAACTAAAGACAACAGGGAAACCACTAGGCCAGCCAAGTATGACTTAAATCAAATCCCCTATGAATATGCAGTGGAGGCAATGAGGCAAGAACACTGGAGTGGGTTGCCATTTCCTTCTCCAATCATATTGTATAGGAAGCAGCAAACAAAACCATCCCAAAGAAAAGAAAACCAAGAAGGCAGAGTGGTTATCTGAGAAGGCTTTACAAATAGCTGAAGAAAGAAGAGAAGTAAAAAGTAAGGGAGAAAGGGAAAGGTATATCCAACTAAATGCAGAGTCCCAAAGAACAGCTAGGAGAGACAAGAAGGCCTTCTTCAATGAACAATGAATAAAACTAGAAGAAAACAACAGTAAGGGGAAGATTAGAGATCTCTTCAGGAAAATTGGAAATATCAAGAGAATATTTTGCCCAAGTTCAGTCACTCAATCATGTCTGACTCTCTGTGACCCTATGGGCTGTAGCATG
The DNA here is from genome assembly GCF_029378745.1 of Bos indicus. NCBI lineage: Eukaryota > Metazoa > Chordata > Mammalia > Artiodactyla > Bovidae > Bos > Bos indicus. Next base: position 20,112,249 of record NC_091780.1, on the reverse strand, counting down.
CCAGGCTTCCCTGTCCATCACCATCTGCCAGAGCTTTCTCAAACTCATGTCCATCACGTCAGTGATGCCATCCAACCATCGCATCCTCTGTTGTCCCCTTCTCCTCCCACTTTCAGTCTTGCCCAGCATCAGGTTCTTTTCCAATGAGTCAGTTTTTCACATCAGGTGGCCAAAGTATTAAATTTTCAGCTTCAGCATCAGTCCCTCCAATGAAAATTCAGAACTGACTTCCTTTAGGATGGACTTGTTTGACCTCCTTGCAGTCCAAGGGACTCTCAAGAGTCTTCTTCAACACCACGGTTCAAAAGCATCACTTCTTTGGTGCTCAACTTTCTTTATAGATCAACTCTCACATCCATACATGACTACTGGAAAAACCATAGCTTTGACTAGACGGATATTTGTTGGCAAAGTAATGTCTCTGCTTTTTAATATCCTGTCTAAGTTTGTCATAGCTTTTCTTCCAAGGCTTTTCTTTCTTCACCCAAAGATGAGCACAATAATGGATAGAAATGCTACAGAGCCTAGTAGACACTGAAGAGATCAAGAAGAGATGGAAAGAATATATGGAAGAACTGTACAAAAAGATCTTAATGAACTGGATTACTATGATGATGTGGTCAGTCACCCAGAGCCAGACATTCTGGAGAGTGAAGTCAAGCAGGCCTTCGGAAGCACTGCTGTTAATACAGCTAGTGGATGTGGTGGAATTCCAATAGAGCTATTCAAAACCCTAAAGGATGATGTCATCAAGGTGTTGCATTCAATATGTCAGCAAGTCTGGAAGACCCAGCAGTGGCCACAGGACTGGAAAAGGTCAATCCTCCTCTCAATTTCCAAGAAGGGTAGTACAAAAGAATGTGCTAACCGTTGGACAGTTGCATTCATCTCCCATGCTAGTAAGGTCATGCTTAAAATCTTGCATGCTAGGCTTCAACACTATGCAAACCAAGAACTTCCAGATGTCCAGGCTGGGTTTAGAAAAGGAAGAGGAACCAGAGATCAAATTGCTAACATTCACTGGATCATAGAGAAAGCAAAGGAATTTCAGAAAAACATCTACTTCTGTTTCATTAACCATGCTAAAGCCTTTGACTGCATGGATCATAACAAACTGTGGAGAGCTCTTAAAGAGGTGGGAATAGCAGACCATTTTACCTGTCTTCTGAGAAACCTGTATGCAGGTCAAGAATCAACAGTTAGAACCCTGTGTGGAACAATGATTGGTTTAAGATTGAGAAAGCAGTATGACAGGGCTGTCTGCCGTCACCTTGTTTGTTTAGCCTATATGCTGAGCGCATCATGAGAAATGCTGGGCTGCATGAGTTACAAGCTGGAATCAAGATAGGCAGGAGAAACATCAACAACCTCAGATATGAGGATGATGGCATTCTAATGGCAGAAAGCGAAGAGGAACTAAAGAGCCTCTTGATGAGGGTGAAGGAGGAGAGTGCAAGAGATGACTTAAGACTAAATATTAAAAAAACTAAGATCATGGCATTTGGCCTCATTCCTTCATGGCAAATAGAAGGGGAAAATGTGGAAGTAGTAACAGATTTCCTCTTCTTGGGCTCTAAAATCACTGCGGATGATGACTGCAGCCATGAAATCAGAAGACAGCTGCTTTCTGGCAGGAAAGTGAAAGTGAAAGTGAAGTCACTCAGTTGTGTCTGACTCTTTGCAACCCCATGGACTGTAGCCTATCAGGCTCCTCTGTCCATGAGATTTTCCAGGCAAGAGTGATGGAGTGGATTGCCATTTCCTTCTCCAGGGGATCTTCCTGACTCAGGAATCGAACCCGGGTCTACCGCATTGCAGGCAGACGCTTTACTGCCTGAGCCAGATTCAGAGATATGGCAGGAAAGCTATGACAAACCTAGACAGTGTGTTGAAAAGAAGAGACATTACTCTCCCAACAAAGGTCTGTATAGTCAAGGCTATGGTCTTCCCAGTGGTCATGTGTGGTGGTGATAGCTGGACTATAAAGAAATCAGAATGCAAAAAAAAAAAAAAAATCAGAATGCCAAAGAATTGATGCCTTCAAACCATGGTGCTAGAGAAGACTCCTGAAAGCTCCATGGACAGCAAGGAGATCAAACCAGTCAATGTTAAGGGAGATCAACCCTAAATACTTATTGGAAGGACTGATGCTGAAGCTGAAGCTCCAGTATTTTGATCATCTGATGCTAACAGCTGACTCATTGGAAAAGTCCCTGAGGCAGGGAAAGATTGAGGGTAGAAGGAGAAAACAGCATCAGAGGATGAGATGGCTGAATGGCATCACCAATGCAATGGACATGAACTGGGGCAAACTTCAGGAGATGGTGAGGGACAGGAGACCTGACATGCTGCAGTCCATGGAGTTGCAAAGAGTCAGACATGACTGGGTGACTGAACAACAACAAGGAACCATGTGACTTGGACAGGGAAAGACAGAGATCCCTGGGAGCAACTGGGTGACTCACCATTTGGTGATTCCCTGAAACATGGAAGGCACTCTTAGGATAGCTCGGAGGCAACACTTAGGTACTTGTAAATCAATCCAGACTGAAAGGGAAAGAAGTGAAAGAGACAGGGAAGATAGGTGGAGAAATCTGCCTCACAATCCTACAGGAGAGGCAGTGGCCAGGGGTGGTGGACTGTGATTTGTTTGAACCAATATGTGCCTGATATGGTACACCGAAGTTGTCTTGCTCGGGGTGGATGCCCTTGTGGCCTTGTCCATTCCATGACCCACCCACCACCCACCCCCACCACAATCCGTTATCCTTTCACAGAAGCCTTCCAGTGACAGGTGCCCTAGTGGCTTTTAAGTGCCTGACCTGTGCCCACACAATATTGATTGGCCTAGTCCTCAGTTGGAAAGTAGTAAATAAGAGAGACCCTCACTCCTTTGGGTTTCAGCTACTGGGACAGATTGAGCAGTGGGGCCTTTGGAACACATCAGAGGGTAACCCTGGCCAGAGTTCCTCAGCTGCTTCCACAGTCACTTGCCTGTTCATAGAGGGTCCCTACGAGAAAGGAGAGGCAAGGAGGTGGGGAAGAGACTCCAAGTCCTTGTACAGGCCACCAAAATGTTGTGGTCCATGCATGGGTTGGAAAAGAATTTCCAGACATGAAGCAGATTGAACAGAGAATAAAGTTGATTAGAGCAGGAGACACTGTTAGAACAGTGGACTGGTTCAAGGGAGAGCTAAACCTTTTCACAGGCTAGCTACCAATTTTTATAGCTTCAAGACACAGAAAATTCCTACTGGAATGGTGACATTAGGTGATTGGTTAAGAAGCTATAGGGTCGGTATTTTACCTAATGTGGGATCAGGCAACTGGCTGGTTTGGATCCAGAGGCATGGCTTGGACCAAGCACTATGTGCTTGGTCAGTTCCAGAGATTTTTATCCTGTGACTTTGGTACAGAGCTCCACACCTGTGACCTTGGTATAGGGCTCCACAGTAATTATCAATATGTATGGTCCTATTACCATTTTTCTTAATTGTTTTGGATTTATTTTTTGTAGATCTTTCCCTTCTCTTGTGTTTCCTGCTTAGAGATGTTCCTTTAGCATTTATTGTAAAGCTAGTTTGGTGGTGCTGAATTCGCTGAACTTTTGTCTCTAAAGCTTTTGATTTCTCTGTAAAATCTGAATGAGAGTCTTTCTGCATAGAGTATTCTTGGTTGTAGTTTCTTCCCTTTCATCATTTTGAATATATCATGCCATACCTTTCTCTCTCTCTCTTTTTTGCCTTTCATATTTTCTTTGTATTTCTCTTCAATAGTTGCTTGACCCAACATCTTTCTGTCTGCTCTATACAATGAAAATACAAACTAAATGAGAATAGAAAAAATAAATAAAGCACTAAATTGTACGAATTACAAGTCTGTTCCAAAATATATTTACATTAAATAAAATATGCATTTAAGTAAGAGATCTACAGTGAATGACTCTGCATCCTGGGAACCTAGGCAGGGCTGGCATTCGTGGGACAAGCTAAGAGACTTCACACCAATCACAGTTTGTAGGAGGTTTCTGATGTCCAATCTGCAAGCTACACTGAGCGCGTCATGAGCATCACCTGTGCAGGGACTGACTGGGGGGAGGAGAAGCAACTTTTACCTCGATGCTGAGTTCATTCTCATCAACAGCCTATTCAGTAAAGTTTCAAAAAAGTAAACATGTTAAGGTAAGAAGACAACTGTTTAGAACCCCAGACACATTTTCTGGCTGTATTTATGCAGAACTCTCCAGCTACAATGGGTGGTCGTGAAGACATTCTTCCTCATGACAACATGGTCACAGGACTCGGATGACCCAGCGAGACTGAGGGGAGCCGAGGACTGTGATACAAGTCCAGTTTTGGTTTGGGACACTCTTCTCATGCACAGTCCATGGCCCTGCAGTCCTCTCCTCCTACCATCTGGCATGGCACTTAATGTAGTCTTCAGCTTTATTCTGGAAGTCCTCCTTGTCCCACAAATGATGTTCTACAGCTTTGATATTCAGTGGATCATCAAAATTCAACAGATCAATAAGCAAAATTTTAATCCCCAAACAACATCCTTCAGTGTCCTCTTAGGGGCCCGGCAGGTGCCATCAACTGGATGTTCTCTCAGTAAACTGAGACATATCTCTCCTGTTTCTGTATGTTGGGGTGCCAGATCCAGGTCAAGCATTTCACTTTGGGAGGCACCATGTTGTATGCATTGGAGACTTCAGTTTCAAGCTGAAATTTTCCATCCTAGTAGTAACTCTTCTCTGGGGTGACAGTTAGCTGAAAGCAATGAAGCTTGTTTGGATCAGGAAAATGCACTTTATACATACAAGGTAAATTAACTTCAAGTTCTGCAACCTCTTTAACAAGCAGCCTGTCTCTCACAGACACTAGCCGAGTGGAGTCAGTGGCTGTGGCTGACTCTTCAGCTTGCTTGCCAGCATCAACATCACTACTACCTTTATCCTGGGCACCCCGAGACAGGCAAGGCAAGCCCGGTGCCCAACACCAGCTGGCCAGCTGGCCACAGACAGCAAGCCATGGCCCCTCACAGCCACACCAGCTCTGGCCATGTCATTCCCTTCTTGCTTGTAGAGTTTCTGTTGAGGAATCAGCTGATAACCTTATGGCAATTCCCTTGTATTTTATTTGTCATTTTCCCCTTGTTGCTTTTAATATTTTATCTTTGTCTTTAATTTTCATGTTTGATTACTATGTGTCTTGATGTGTTCTCCTTGGGTTTATCCTGCCTAGAACACTCTGTGCTTCCTGGACTTGGCTGACTATTTCCTTTCCCATGTTAGGAAAGTTTCCAGCTATTATCTCTTCAAATATTTTCTCAAGTCCTTTCTCTCTTTCCTCTCCTCTGGGACCCCTATAATATGAATGTTGGTGCATTTAATGTTATGCCAGAGGCCTGGAAAATCCCATGGATGGAGGAGCCTGGTGGGCTGCAGTCCATGGGGTCGCTAAGGGTCGGACACAACTGAGCGACTTCATTTTCACTTTTCACTTTCATGCATTGGAGAAGGAAATGGCAACCCACTCCAGTGTTCTTGCCTGGAGAATCCCAGGGATGGGGGAGCCTGGTGGGCTGCCATCTATGGGGTCGCACAGAGTCAGACACGACTGAAGTGACTTAGCAGCAGCAGCAGCAGCAGCAGCAGTGTAATGTTCGTCTCTGTTTGCTTGTTCTTTAGTTCTTCTAGGTCTTTGGCAAACATTTTTTGCATCTTCTCCACTGGTTTTCTGAGATCCTGGATCCTCTTCACTATCATTATTCTGAATTCTTTTTCTGGAAGGTTGCCTATCTCTACTTCATTTAGTTGTTTTCTGGGGTTTTATCGTGTCCTTTCATCTAGGACATAACCCTCTGCTTTTTCATTCTGATTAACTTTCTGTGATGTGGTTTTCATCCTAGCTGCTGTGGAATTAGTGCTCTTCTTGCTTCCTCTGTCTGCCCTCTGGTGGATGAGGCTAAGAGGATTGAGTAAGCTTCCTGATGGGAGGGACTGGTGGAGGGAAAAGCTGGGTCTTCTTCTGGTGGGCAGGGCCATGCTTAGCAAAACTTTGATCCACATATTTGTTGATGGGTGGGGTAGTGCTCTCCCTGTTAGTTGTTTGGTCTGAGGCAATCCAGCCCTTGGGTCTGTCAGCTCTATGGTAGGGCTAATGGTGACCTCCAAGAGGGCTTATGCCAAGGGGTCCCTCAAGGACTCCTGCTCCCATGCCCCTGTCCCCATGGCAAGCCATTGCCAAACCACCCTCCACGGGAAACCCTCCAACACTAAGAGGAGGTCTGGTTCAGTCTCTTGTGGTGTCACTGCTCCTTTCGCCTGGGTCATGGTGCATGCAAGATTTTGTTTGTGACCTCCAAAACCTCCTTTGTTTCCTCTAGTCCTTGGAAGTCCTATAATCAAATCCTGCTGGCCTTCAAAATCAAATTCCTTGGGGATTCATAGTCCCTTTTTCAGATCCCCAGCCTGGGAACCCTGACATGGGACTCAGAACCTTCATAACAGTGGGAGAACTTCTTTAGTATTATTCTTCTCCAGTTTGTGGGTCGCCCACCCAGCAGGTATGGGGTGTGATTTTATCACGATTGTGCCCCTTCTACCATATCACTGCAGCTTCTTCCTTGTCTTTGGATTTGGGATATCCTTTTTTGGTGGGTTCTAACATCCTCCTGTTGATGGTTGTTCAACAGTTGCAATTTTCATGCTGTCACAGGAGGAGATGAGCACACATCCTTCTACTCCGTCATCTTGAATCACCCAGCCTGTATCTTACTACTTTTTATATCATATATCCTAGAGATATTTACTTATCATCGTTGGAAAAGATTCCCTCTTGCACTATGCCATGGTTTATTAACTTGTATCCTAAAGATGAACACCTGGGTTATTTCCAATATTTCCTGTCTTATTTTCAAGTGAGATCTAGAGTGGGAGTTTCATTCATGCCAGGCTGCTCTAATCAGGACAAGGAAAATGGGAAGAAGTGGTCAGTACACAAAAGATAAGAAAACCAAGGAAAACCAGAAAAGAGCAAAAAAACAGAAAATTCAGAGAAGATGAGAGAAACAAAAAAAAGAGGCAAAACAGGATGAGGGCAACCACACAAAACAGGAAGGAGACAGAACAGAAGGAGAAAAGGAAACAAAAAAGAAAGTGAGATGAATGGGGAAGGATGTGAGTAGGGAGAGAGAAGAGACAAGAAGACATCAGAGCTTGGTAAATATGCATCTGGTAATCAGAGAGGCTCAGGAGTCTCCAGGCTAATCTTCAGTCCCTACAGAAACCTGGTGGGCCCAGTACACCAGGTCAGCCACGCATATCAGCAGGTTGAGCGCTGTCAGAATGGCCACAGCCATTCCTCATTCCAGGTGCAAATGTAATAGATGAGCCCATCGATACAGTCCATATAATTGGATTGCTGGGGCTGCCCGCCAAACTTCTCATTGAACTGGTAGAGCAGCCAGAGGACCAGAGTGCTGACATAGAGGAGGACAGAGAGCAGGGTCAGCAAAAACTGGAAAATGGGGACAGTCACAGGCAGCCTGTATTCCCATCCAACCAGGTTCCCCAGGATGGTCAGGGCTGCTGGGAAGAAGCAGATGGAGTACACGGCGACACACCACTCCAGGGCCGGCTGGTGCAGGTACAGGGAGGTGTGGCTAAAGAACATAAAGATGAGACAGGCCACAAAGGTCTCCAGCACTTTCAGCAGGCCTGGCATGGTGTGCACATAGCAGGGGATCTCACTGAGCTCATAATACTGCCATGAGCAGGCCACTTCCATGGCATAAAATACAGAAGCAACACAGGAGAATGCAGTGGCCACGATGGCTCGGTCCTGGTAAGGGCCATAAGGCAGGAAATGGACATGAGTGGTGGCACAGATGATGAAGGCCAAGAGGCAGAGGAGGGCAACATAGCAGGTGTAGATGATGGTAAGTTGTACCAGAAGAAAGGAAAGGGGGACTGGAGCTTACACAGCTCTACAGTGGAGATGATGAGGATCATGGCAAAACAGAAGCGCCAGATGGACATGAAGCAGTTACCTACGGCCCCCCTCAGGATGCCCATGTCGACCACGAGGGAGAAGACCATGCAGGTGCAGAAGAGCTGCGGCAGGCGGAGGAGGCAGCACATGACGTCCAAGGCACCTTGTCTCGAGATGTCACCCTGAAGAACATGGTGTTGTGATGGTCAAGCTGGTCACAGTCACCAACACAGCAGTGGTCTTCCCTGAGGACCCATCAGAGAAAGATCCGGCTCTGGAGGTGAATTAAATCAGATTCCTGGAAAAGGCTCAGAGTCCTGTGATGGCTGAGGCCCAGGATCTGTGGAGTTAGAACCAGTGGCTCAGATACCTGGGATACCAGAACAACCGCTCCAGAATTACATTCCCCACCCATCACCCTTGACATTGTCAGGAGACCTGTGTTATCCCAAACCTTCTACTGGGTTAGGTCTGACCTCAAACCATTAACGTTTTGGACCTCTTGTGCTGCGTGCCATTATCTATGGGGGCCCAAGGTAAAATGGTCCTTATATACAATCTGAAAATTTCAAGTCTCTCCAAATTGAAAAAGATTAAAAAAAAATTATTTGGTAAGCAAATTTGATCAAAATGTACATGAGACAATTTATGGTCATTATTTACATCATTTACTGTTAATGTTCCAAACTGCAGTTGCTGAAACACTAATGTGTTTCATTAGAAGGTGCTTTCAGACTCTGGGGTGATGCTATGTTCTATAGAGAACTATCTGGTCATCTGTTTGAAGCTGAAAAATTATGAGCTCTAGAGCATACCTGAGCCCAAAGATAAAGATAAAGGACTGTGGATTCTACTGCTACTCCCAGGTATTGATGAGAGTTAGCCGAGAGACTCAGGTACCTTCCCCAAGGTCAAAGGTTAGGAGTGAGAACCCAGATAAAAACACCAAAGCCATGGTTTGAGCACTTTGCTCTACAACCCACATGTCATCAGGGCTGTGGGTGGGAGCCCAGGACCAAAGCTCGGGGCTTTGAGACCCGACACACCTTCAGGGCCATGGCCTCCTTCCACAGCAACTTGGAGACACACATGCCCTGGACCTATCCTCCCTACAGCCATCACTTGAAGGAGCTGCCATCTGAGGGGACACAGCCTCACCTGGAGGAGGGAAGCTTCAGAAGTGAACAGGGAGGAGCCATGGGGTGAGAGCAAGACCATGGGGACAAGATGATGTGGGAAGTAGGGACTGTTCTGAATCCCCTCTCTCAATTTTGCCATCACATGTGACTCTTGCCCACTGGGAAGGGGAGACTTCAACCCAGCATGACTCCAAGGTGGGGCATCATGGAGGAAACACAGAATAAATTAACATAATGTTTGGCTCTGAAGCTCCAAAGCTGCCATCCAGATGGGAGTCTGGAAAGATTTAGGAGTAGTCCTACCTGTGAGGATTCTCCTGGCCTGGGAGACTGGTTAGCAGCTTCCAAGCTGGGAAAAAGGGATTAGAAATGAACAAGGATGCTGTGTTTGATGCTGATGGGGGCCTTTCAGGGTATCCAGGGAGGGGATGGGGATGGACGGATGATCACCCCCTTTAAAGGGCAGGAGCTGAAAGAGGAGGCCCCTGATGGACCCCTGGGAGGAGACAACCCTGAGGATGCTCCCGGGACTTGGGTGGGGGCAGGGGGCAGGGGGGCGCAGAGTGGAGATGACTGGGGGGAGCCCAGGGCCCCAGTGGCCCCGAGGCAGCCCATTAGGGGTCTTCTGACCCAGAAGAGATGCAGGCATGGAGCCAACCTTTGCCATGGAGGAGGGGCCTGGACTGGAACTGAGACAGGAGAACAGGGGCCTGAAGGGGTTTCAGGGCTGTGACAGGGACACATGGCCAGAGTGGCAGGGACCCTGGAGACCACGCAATTGCCCAGGTCACCTGCCCAAGACAGTCCGCCAGCCAGGGCTGCAGTCCTGCTCATACAGGGGCTCCTCCAGGGTCCAGTGTTGGGGGAGTGAGGCCCCTCCCAGCCCGCCCCCTCCTCAGGGACCGCTGCCCTGTTTCCAAGGGACTTTTTGCTGAGAAGCCACCAGGGTGGAAGGGCCAGTGCCGCATCCAGCTTCCTGCGATCAGGGGCCTTGTCACCTTTGCGATAATAAACCCTGGGACAAGCTGAGGCTGGAAAGAGAAACATAGAGCAAACCTGAGAACCTTCCTGGACTCACAAAGCTCCTTGAGGCCCAATAGCCAGTGGAGCCCTGAAGCCTGCTGGCCTCCCAGTGGGCATGCCAGGGGTGGGGAGGGATACTGGGGTGAGGGAGGCAGGCGGTGTCATGTTGCCTATCCCCCAATTTGATCCCCACCTAATTCCAAGACCCCATCTACAATTCCGCCTGGAACTACAAGAGATCTTTGGATCCTTTTAATGCTACAAAGGGAGGGTTGCAGAAGGAGAGGTGTGGGGATTCCAGCTGGGTGACCCTGGGTAAGGCCTGTGACCTCTCCGGGCCTTAGTTTCCCCTACTTGAAAAGTAGGAAGTTTGTTTGAGTCTCCCCAGCAACCCTTCCTCCAGTAAAGCATCTGCCTACAATGTGGGAGACCTGGGTTCAATCCCTGGGTTGGGAAGATCTCCTGGAGAAGGAACTGGCAACCCACTCCAGTATTCTTGCCTGGAAAATCCCATGGACGGAGGAACCTGGTGGGCTACAGTCCATGGGGTGGCAGAGTCGGACACGACTGAGCGACTTCACTTTCACTTTCCCCAGCAGCCCGTCCTCCACTGTAATCTGTGAGTGTGGACATGGTGCCCCCATCAGAACACAGCCTAAATGTGGCTGAGTCCTGCCTGCCCAGCAGCCAGGCGTGTGGACTGGAAGGCAGTGAGCCGGAAAGGTCATGGCCTGGACAAAGGAAGGAGAAGGAAGTGAGAGGGACACTCAGTTACAGGGAGAGGTGGGGCCTGGAGGAGATACTTTAGAGGTGGAAGATACTGGGGAAGTTACTCATCAGTCTCAGTCTCCCCATCTTTGCAATGGAATTAATCCCAGCTTTGTGTCAATGAATGAACAAAAGCACGTGAAGGACCCATCAGAGGGCCTGGAACATGGCACACTCAATCTATGCCCGCTACCTGTCCCCCTCCCCCTCACAGAGGACCCAGAACACCCTGGCCCCACTCTGGACATCAGCACACGCAAGCTTGATTTGTTGCAGATCAGGGGCTGCAAACCTGTTTGTACTACAGGTGGTCCAGGGATGTGTTTTGTGTTTCGTCACAGTGTTTTCAGGAAGAAATGGTGTAGAATCAGTATTATTTCTTCCCTAAGTGTTGGTGGCTGCAGTGTTTTAATTTCACATGAAAATCCAGATTCCCAGCTCCTTTTGAAGCCTCAGGAGATCTGGTGTCACTGGGCTGTGTGTCCTCAAGATGAGGGGCCAGTGAATGGAGCTGAGCAGCTGCTACATGCTATATGTTATTTTCCATTTTCATCTTTGTGTAATTTTCTGTATTTTCTTATTCTCAAGTATAATTGGCATAAAGCAGGACTATGAGTGTCTCACATGTGCCCAGTTTCTCCTCCTTGGTATGGCCAGGCTTCCGCTTCCTCACAGGAGTGTCCACCCCTCTCTCTAGGGAGCATCCGTGTCCTCAACTGCATGTACAGCCTTCAACAAATTTCACATGCTCTGATGTCATATGTAGACGTGTGTGTACATACATGTACATATGCTTATAGTGAGTATCTGTATCTTTTTTTCCTGTTTTATAAATGCAAGACTATATCATCACACAGAATCTTGCTTTTCCACCACCCCAGACAGGTGCAGCTGGTCCTCTCCATCCCCTTTACTTATTTACTTCCCTCCTGGCTCCTGGGAGTGTTTGGACTGACTGTCCTTCTCTAGATCAGTGGACCCTCCCCTGTGAGTCTCAGACACTGGGGGACACAGGGGGTCCTGGATGCATGTGACCATCATGCTCTGGAGCAGGAGGTCAGGATGCTTTCCTGGAAAATTTATTAAAAATACGACATAGAGTACACTTTTTATTTCTAAAATTTCATCTTGGCTTCCTAGGGCCACTGCAGCAAATTATGACAAGCCTGGTGGCTTAAAACAACAGAAATATATTCTCTCACAGTTCTGGGCATCATAACTCTGAAATCAAGGTGTCAGCAGGGCAGTGTTGCCTCTGATGCCCAGGGGAGGGTCCCTCTTTGCCTCTTTTAGCTTCTGGAGGCCCCTTACCTTGTGGCTGTGTTATCAAATGCAGGCTTGACTGCTCATCTCTCAAGAAGCCAAATACTGAGAGATGAGTGCTGGGCTCTGTCTGGGACAAGGTGCCGCTCCTCTGCTGTGAACACAATCATCACCGGGATGGTGGGTTGAAAAAAATACTAATGAACCATTTTTTGTGGAAGAGCTTGATATGGAGGAATGGCATTTTTCCAGTTTAGTAGGTGCGAGATGGAAAATGGAGCATAAAATTAAGCAATGGCTGTCCAAAAGGATATCCTAGTAGGAATTCCCCAGTGGCCCAGCTGGTAAAGAATTAACTGCCAATGCAGGAGACCTGGGTTTGATCCTTGGGTCAGGAAGATCCCCTGGAGAAGGGAATGGCAACCCACTCCATTATTCTTGCCTGGGAAATCCCATGGAACGACTACAGTCCACAGCTGGGTTACAGTCCACGGGGTTGCAAAGAGTTGGAAATGACTGAGCAGACAAGCACGCAGGGCTGTCCTACTGCACTCAGACCTCCTGCAGGGAACTGTCTCAGTGAAAATCTATTCCCCACCCCCCACCCCAGACCCCCCACCCTCCCACTGCCCCGGCCCTGTAGGGAACACACTCTGGGCAAACTGAGTATCCTGTTAGGTCTTAAAGAGAGAGACTACTTCAAATCTCCTTTCTTCCTCAAGCTGTGGGGGCTCTGAGGCTCTCCTCCTCTCCCCCCACCCTGCAGTCCCCCCACCGCTGCTCCTGCACTAGAATTCCCCCTCCTTCCAGAGACTGGGGGGAGGGAGGCTGAAGGCTCCAGGCTCCCCTTGCCTGGGGCATCAGGATAAGAACCACAGAATTTGGGCTCTTCCTCATCTTCCCCATCTCAGTCAATGGCACTGCCTTCCTGAATGCTCTTCACAAAATACTTCGAATCCACCTACTTTTCTTCATCTCTACAGCCACCTGGTCCAGATCCATCCATCCCCTCACCTGCTTTAGTTGGTTCCTCTATTTCCATCCTTTCCCTCAAAGATGAATTTGAAATAAAGTCAAACTAAGATATTTTGAAGGCTTCTCTTTGTTCCCTTAGGATGGAACACGGACTCTAAAATGTCACTTCCAAAGCCCTGAGAGTCCAGACTCCTTTCTACTTTTCCTGCCTTATTGCCTCCCTCCCTCCAGGCACTGAGATCGTCTTCCAGTTCCTCTTGGTCATCTCAGGGCCTTTCCCCTGACATGTCTACACATCCCCTAGCCCTGAACTGAGACCAGAGCTCAGCCTGGCACACAGTAGTCCTGTGCCCAGTCAGTGTCACTCCAAACCTTAGTTTGCTCATCCAGAAAATGGAGACAATAGCCTTCAGCAGCAAGTCTGACAACGTGACTTATTACCCCTATTTCATTTTATCTTCAGGGATATTATTATTGTCGTCCCCATTTAACAGATGATGAAACTGAGGCTCAGAGAGTACATTAGATCATTTTACTCAAGGTCATACACTTACTCCCTGACAGAGCCTGGATTTGAATAAACGTCTGTCTCCCTGCAAAACTCAGCAGGTAATAGAACCTCGGAAAATGCTGAGATTTACTGAATGCTGACCCCCTTCTCTTGGGTCGAAGAATCATCTCCTGCCTCCTGTGGGTCTTGGTCTGGCTGCAATGCCCTCAACTTGTCCAGACCTCCTGTTGACAAGCCAGCCAAAAAATGCCAGAGAGTGTGGAGACTTAGAGAGGTGCTGACTGGACCCTCACTGGATTCTCCTCAGCTCACTGGGCTCCCTACAGGAACTTTTAGACAGGAGCCAGACATACAGACAAGGGCCACTTGGATTGGCTATCTGCACTGGCCCCCAAGGCAGATAGCCAGGTCTCTGAGAGCCGAGGGAATGGCCCACTTCTTTCTACTCATTGGAGGATTGAGGAAGGTCAGCTCTGTGATTTTTCCAAGAAGCTGGTCCAGAGCCATGGAATGGAAACATCTGTGCCCTGGGCTCTGTTCTGGATGCAGCTCAGGACACAGTCTGGCAGATGTCGGGGGGTGGGGGGGTGGGAGGGGGGTGCGCCAGCTGGAGTCACCCTGCCTGGAGGAAGCTCTGGCCGGCTGAATAGGGAGCCTCTGGCCACTGCCCCTGGAGACAGGGAGCCCAGGCCAAGCAGGGAGCAAGGGAAGGGCCTGAGGCTTGGGCACCAGGAGTCTTCTCCATCAACTGTGTGTACTAAAGGTCTGGGGTGCCGGGGTCCAGCCCCGGCTGATCCAGGGTATTCGAAGGAGAGACAGCATAGGCGAGGATCAGGAAACAATTGCTTAATTAAACGTTAATTAAGGATATAAAGAGTAATAGAATGAGGATAGCTCAGTGAGGAAATTCAGTGGAGAAAAGAGGCTGAAATAAGGATAGCTCAGTGAGGAAATTCAGTGGAGAAAAGAGGCTGAATAATTCAGCCAGAAGGTAAGAGAAAGAACGACATGGTGAGACCAAGTTTCAGTGAACAAGGCCCGCACTTTATTTTCCAAAGTAGTTTTTATACCTTAAGTTATGCATAGAGGATAATGGGGGAAGGGGTAGAGTCTTGCAGCAAGCCAGGCTTTCTTCCTGCAAACTTATCATATGCAAAAGCTTAGGTGATTTGCATCATCTTCTGGCCCGGAGGCCTGTTAACATTTTAAGACCTTTTCTTCAGAAAACTTATTTTTCTCTAAAGGTGATTGGTCAGGAGCCACCCTTCAAAAGCATTAGATAAAGTTGCATTCCTACAGAGCAAAGGTGTGGTGGGCTATAACAAGAAAATGAATTAACTCAAGGGTCCAAGGTTACAAACATTAAAGCTACTACTTACACCAATTATATTAATCAATACACTGCCAGGGACACAGCAGGTAAGGGATATGGAAACTTAGCAGCAAACATTGGCCCAACAAGTGAAAATCCCTTCACCAATACAATTTCTAATCAATCTTTTAACTACTCAAAAGAATCTGTGTTTAGACAGTTTAGAACATCTCCTGCCTCTCACAGTTGGGAGGCTCTGAACAATCACATGTGGCCGGAAAAACCTATTCAGGCAGGCTAGAGGATTTCCAAAGGAGTTTGTAGGTTAAGCACTGTCACACCCAGGAATTATTAACTGGAGCTGTAAGCTAACTCTTTTTTCAGAGAGGTAGTGGGGGACAGCCCCCCGTAAAGTCAGAAGTGTAGGTGAAGGCACAAAGCAGAAAGTAGGCAGACTCTGGTTTTGGGTGTAAATGCTCGAGAATTTCCAGGGGGACTCCTGAAGCTCGATCCCACCTTTGCGTATGCCGAGCCTCCTTCCTCATGACCTTTGTCATGGGCAGAGTTCCTCACACTGGCTCCCGGCAGTGATAGAATTCCAGTTGAGCTATTCCAGATCCTGAAAGATGATGCTGTGGAAAGTGCTGCACTCAATATGCAATATGCACTCAATATGCAATATGCCGGCTCCCGGCACTGGGGGAGTCCTGGTCACAGCAGGTGGACTTGGGGACCACAGCTCCCCTTCCCCAGATCCCTGGATCCAAAGTGCCTCCCTTCCCTCTGCCTTTGGAGACAGGCCTGTGAGAGCATCTCTCAGCTCCTCCTCCAGGCTTTCTCCTTGGGAATCAGACCCACATGAGACTGTGGAACCATTGTGTACTCTGGGTCTGCCTCTCTCTTCACTCTGGGCTTCTGTTTCATCTTCCCCTGTTTATGGTCAGCCCCTTTGTACACCCTGCAGAAAGGACTTTGCATTCCCTAAAGGAACAAAGCTCCCCAAACAGGGCAAGGCCACTTGGGCTGCTGATTTGGACTCTGAAGAAGTGAATAGTCAAGAATGTGCCGGAACAAGGGAGTCTGGGAGACCTCAGAATGTGGGGCCACCTGGAAGTAGTTTGTGTTTTTGACAAGAATCACTGGAGAGTTGGACCCCTGGGAAGTAACTGAGGAAACTCATGTTATGAGAGAGAAACATGGTCCCCACCAAACAGAGGTCATTGGGAAGGAGGGTCTGTGTAATCAGGGAGGATGTGACCAATAAACAGGACCCAGCAGCCAAGAGGAAACAAGCAGAGAGGGTGGACAGAGGAGAGGGAGCTGGCTTCCATCTCCACGTCTGAGTCTCCAGGACTGGCAAGTCCAGAGGCCCCGGGAAGAGGGGGACTGGGAGGGACCAGGGGTCTCTGGCACCCCTCCCCCATCTAGCAGATGAGGAAACTGACTCAGCAGCAGTGAGTGCCCTCCTCGGGGGGACGGAGCAGGTTTGTGCAGAACGAGGGTGGACGGGGCAGAATCCCAGCCTGGAGGATGCTGCTGCTATACTTGTCACAAGCAGCATGGAGCCATGGACAGACAGCCGGCCTGGGGACAGGACTCCTGGTCCTGACTCTGACTCTGCCACATGCAGGGTGACTCTGGACACGTCCTGCCCCTCCCTGGGGTCCAGCCGCTCCTCCTCTATGATGAGAGAGTTGGACTAAGCAGAGGACCTTTACACTCTCTTTTGAGATCCACAGTGGGGGGACTGGACCTTGTCTTGGAATTGTGAGAAATGACCTTTCACCTCCCAGCAGGAGGGATGGGGCAGCCGCCCTCATGAACCAGGAGGTTTGGACAGTGAGCCCCTCAGGTGAGCCAACCCTGGGCAATTTCTGTACTAAAGCACAGAGGCATCGCCATCTTCTGGGAAGCGAGCTCCTAGGATTGTGTTCTATATTATTCAGGAAAATAGAATATGAGATTCTTCCACCCAGACTTGTGGAGGTCAATGCATATTTGCTTTTGTCATTGAAAAAATTAATCAATAGTCAAGTTAGAAAGAAAAGGAAAATTTTATTCAAAGTAGCCTGAGGAGTAAAGCTGCTGAAACAGTCTCTCAGGAAGCTCTGAGAACTGTTGAGAAGAGTACGGGGGGAGCAGTAGGGATGTGGCTCAGAGAGAGGGAGACATGCCACCAAGCACACACCTTGTTACAGGTTACTGCTCTTCCAGGACAACAGCCATCTTGCTTAATGGTTTTAGTGCTTTTCTAAATATGGGATGAGATGGTTGGATGGCATCACCGACTCAATGGACATGAGTTTGAGTAAACTCTGGGTGTTGGTGATGGACAGGGAGGCCTGGCGTGCTGCAGTCCATGGGGTCGCAAAGAGTCGGACACGACTGAGCGACTGAACTGAACTGAACTGAATACGGGAAGATGCAAAAACGTGTTACTGAAAATTCCTCTTGAAATATCTGTCTGAGGGCTGGTTTTCCCAGTTTTCCCAGAGCACAAAATGCTTCATCCTGATTTTGGCTTTGAATTCTTTTTAGGGTGGATTGCATGTCAGTGACCACAGTGGCTAATGGCTTCGTGCTGGGTTGTGGGCAATATTCTTTATTACAGTCCCCTCCATTTCTGTCTTAATTTCAACAAAAGTTTGGGAGACAGTTTGGACCAGTCTGTCCCAGGGTGCTAAGAATGTTCATTCCCAGGTCATCGAAGGATTTCTTTGATAAACCACTCAAGTGCTATTACTCTAGTTCTCTTAATAGTGAACAAAAGCATTTGGACCACCTATCTTTCTAGTCTATCAGGTTCCAGAAAATGGTTTCCACTTTCTGTTTCTTCCCATATCTATTGTCACACTATTACAGTCAAGGATCTTATAGAACTATGCATTAGGTCAATTGTTTTAAGTGGTTTATGCACCATTATTTTTTAACCACAAGGTTGATAACACATTTGTTAATGCAAGAAACAAAACTCTTGTAAAATAGGCAGAAAATAGCTAGGGACATTAATCATGTAATAAGTAAGCAGTGTTATCTTCTAGTTACATGGCTGGGACCAGAGGAATAAAGTGATCTTTGTGGCTGAGCAGGTATTTCTGTCATTGGGGTGGGCTGGTTAATACAGATGCACAATGCACATTAGAGGGGAGTGCAGTGCAAAGTGAAAGTCACTCAGTCATGTCGGACTCTTTGTGACCCCATGGACTACACAGTCCATGGAATTCTCCCAGAATACTGGAGTGAGTAGCCGTTCCGTTCTCCAGGGGATCTTCCCAACCCAGGGATCAAACCCAGGTCTCCTACACTGCAGGCAGATTCTTTACCAGCTGAGCCACAAGGGAAGTCCCTAGAAAGAAAGTTTTCCCTGACTGGGAGTCGAACCCTGGCTGCGGTGGCGAAAGCACCGAATCCTAGCCACTAGACCACCAGGGAGGGAGGAACCCAAATGGGCAGAGAAAAAATTTTATGTTTATATTTTTCTTATCCTAGCCTAAAAATATGAATTTTACTTCATCATTTCTTAAGATTTTCCTGCTATGGGAACCCTGTCCTGGGAGCCCTTCCCCTCCACTCAACCTGCCACTGGATGAAGATCACAGGCTTCATCCCAGCACAGGACTGAGTGGCAGCAGTGGGGATTCTTCCCCTGCCCTTCCCCCCAGCTCTGCTTGCCTGGCTTGACACTAGATGCTGGGCTCTGAGGCTCTGCAGTTGACAGCAAGAGAGGAAGAAGGCTTGTGATGCCATCCAAGCCACCAGTTACTGTAAAGGGCTGCCGGTCTCAAGGCAGGCGAGCACACACACACACACAAACACACACACTGAGCATGCACACGGGCGCACATTTTAAAGAGAAGCATCCAGGTGCTGTCATGGCCCCTTTAAGAGTTAGGGGGAAAGGATGTTGGCACTGGGGTGAGGCCCAACCTCTTGCGGGCCCACCCCCTAGGCCACACCCCCAGTGTCTGGTCCAGGTATGGGCAGAGAGTCCCAGAAACTTAGGTTTGCCTGAGGATGGAAATTGGCTAGGACACTTCTGACCTCTAGGCAAATTTGGGAAAATTACAGTGTGTGAATTTTGGTTTTGCGAAGGTGAGGAGGAGAGGAGGGCATGGGGGGGGGGCGGTGTTTATTTTCTTTTGTCTTTATGTGTATGCTCAGTCACTGTTGTGCCCAACTCTTTGTGGCTCCATGGACTATAGCCTGCCAGGCTCCTCTGTGCATGGGATTTCCCAGGCAAAAATACTGGAGTGGGTTGCCATTTCCTCCTCCAGGGGATCTTCCCAACAAAGGGATCGAACCTGCATCTCCTGCATCTCCTGCATTGGCAGGCAAATTCTTTATTGCTGCACCACCTGGGAACCACCTGGGAAGCTTTTTAATATTGAAATTATAAGGGCTTTATGAACATAGGCAAGGAACAAGGCTATTCTCTACGATTGACAGCAGGGACTGATGGGAACCAGAAGGTCCAAGGAATTTTTTGAAAATTATATATATTTGTAGAGATTATATTATGTCTGAGTCCCAGAGAAACAGGAAGAAGCAGAAGAAAGCAATTGGCACAAGAAGCATGTGTGTGTCCCCTTACGCTCAACTAACGCATCTCCCTTGACTATGAAAGCAGCAATCCCACCACCCCCATCCACCTGCCCAAGAAAATTAGAAAATTCCCCTTTAAGAATAGGGTCCCCCAGTAATTTTTGACCTCCTGACTAGAAAAAAAAACAAAAGAAAATGAGAACACCCAGGCTAACATCCCTTTAAGGCTGCAGGGCCACACTCTTCTCCCTGCAGAGGCAGGACCTGGTGTTTTGATAACTGAGGCAGGAGGCCCACATCACTGCCCCTCATCAACACTGCAGACAGGTGTCTTCAAGACGCTGGCTTCTTCAGTAGCTCCTTTTTAAATTCCCCTGACAGCAGTTGGCATGGAAGTCATCTCAACTTCCTCTAAGATGCTATCTCGGCCAGGAATCCCCAATTTTTGGGCCACGGACGGGTACTGGTCTGTGACCTGTTAGGAACCTGACTGCGCAGCAGGAAGTGAGCAACGGGCATGACCTGAACCATCCCCCCGCCCTACCCCAGGGAGAAATGGAAAATTGTTGTTCCAAAAGACTGATCCCTGATGCCAAAAATGTTGGACTCTGTTGTTCTTGGCAGTGTGTTTTAGTAAGCCTACAAAAATTCTGGAGACAATCTTAAGTGGGGCTGAGCACCAGGTGGGCCCAGGAATTCAGGGTCTCTGCTTTAGACTTCCACTCGCTGGGAGTTATTGACCTCCAGAGATTTATTCTTTAAATAGATGAGAGGCACACTGTACACTCTCCCCTACTGGGAGAAAGTGGGCCCAATGACTAGCTACTTATCCCACCCCCCACACACATACCAACTATGGCATCGCAAGGGGAACAGACACGCTTTGGCAACGAGGCCCCTCCAGAGGCCAAGGGTGTAAACAGCTGCACAGAGGGCTGTGTGCTGTGGAGTCAGCACCTTAGGAGGTGGGAGGGGCGGTGGGCAGAGAAGGAAGGAGTCTCATGTCCTGATGGATCAGAAGAAGGAAAATGGGGAGAGGTGGTCAGGACACAGGAGATAAGAAAACCAAGGATGATCAGAAAAGGGATAAAAAGCAGAAAATGTAGAAGAGATGAGAGAAGCAAGAGAAAGAGGCAAAACAGGGTGTGGGGAACCACACTAAGCAGGAAGGAGACAGATGAGAAGGAGGGAAGGAAACAGGAAAGATGAATGGGGAAGGATGTGAGGAGGGAGAGAGGGGAGCCAGGAAGAGGATGTCGGAGGATTACAGAACTTGGTAAGAAGATGGAATCCAGAGGCCCTGGGCAGAGCTCAGTACCTGATAAAAATGAAGTGGATCCAGTATGCCATGTCAGCCACATAAATCAGCAGGTTGATGGCTGTCAAGATGGCCACAGTCAGTTTTTGGTCCCAGATGCATAGTGTGGAGGCAAGCTCATCACTGCAGCTCACATCACTGGACCGCTGGGGCTGCCCGCCGAACTCCTGATTGAACTGGTAGAGTGGCCAGAGGATCAGGGCACTGGCATAAAGGAGGACAGAGAGCACGGTCTGCCCCAACAGGAAACGAGGGAAGAAGGTGTGTAGTCTGTTCTCGAATTTGACCAGCTTCAGCAGCATGGCCACGGCCCCCAGTGTGAAGCAGATGGAGTACACGGCCACACACCACACCAGTGCCGGCTGGTGCTGGTGCAGGTAGGTGTTGCTGATGAAGGCGAAGATGATGCAGGCCACCAATGTCTCCAGCAGCTTGAACAGGCCATGAATGGTAGCAAAATAGAAAGTGGTCTCACCCAGGAATAGTAGCCACAGAAAGGCCGCTTCCAAGGCGTAAAGCACACACGCGATGCAGGAGAATGCAGTGGCGGCAGTGGCCTGGTCCCGGAAGGGGCCATGAGGCAAGAACTGGATGTAGGTGATGGCGTACATGATGGAGGCTGAGAGGCAGAAAACGGTGGCGAGGCAGGCATAGGTGAAGAGAAAGCTCTTCCCAGAAAAGGGGAGACTGGGCTGGTACTTGCCTAATTGGACCATGAAGGTGATGAGGGTGATGACAAAGCAGAAGCACCAGATGAACATGGACCAGTGACTTACAGCCCCCATTCCAGTGCCCAAGCTGGCCACCAGTGAGAAAGCCGCGCACGTGGAGAACAGCTGCAGCAGGCGGTAGACGCATAACCGGACTCTATCAGTGTCCATGTCTGGTACACCACGTGGAGGTCCTGATGGGTGTTCAGGTCACAGTCACTGGTATGGCAGTGGTCTTCACTTGGAGTCCACTGGAGAAAGATCCAGGTTCTGAGGCAGATTAAATCAGATGCCAGGGAAAGGCTCAGGGCCCTGTGATGGCTGAGGCTCAGGATCTGTGGAGTTGGAACCAATGGCCCAGACACTCGGGTAACAGCACAGACACTCCAGAAGGATTCTCCCCACCCATCAGCCTTGGCCTTGTCACGAGACTTGTCTCATCTCACAGCTGGGTTGGGCCTGGCCTCAAACTATGAGCATGTTTTAATCTCTTTGTGCTATGTGCCATTATCCACAAAGACACAGGGGAGGGTGGCCCTTATCTGCAATCCCAATGCTTCAAGGATCTGAAAAAAAAGATAATGTTTTAAAAATATTTTGGGGTAGAAAATTTTACTAAAAGAGACATGAGACTATTTGCAGTCTATATTTATTTCACTTAGTGTGAATTTCTGAAGTTCTTTTGCAGAAACAATAAAGTATTTGATTACAAGGTGTTTTCAGACCCCAGTAGGGTGTCATGTCACGGGGAGCAGATACACCATTTCAGCTGTTGGAGGCTGAAAACTTCTAAATTCCGGAGCATATCTGAACCAAAGGTTTTCAGAAAAGGGATCGTGGATTGTCCTGCTGATCCCATTTTACAGATGAGAAAGTCCAGTCAAGTGCCTTGTTTAAGGTAAAAAAGTGCAGAGTGGGAACCCAGATAAAAATGCTAAAGCTGTGAATTTGAACCCTTGGCTCTACAGCCCACACAACAGCAGGGCCCAGGGGTGGGACCCCAGGACCAAAATTTGGGGCTTTGGGACCCAGGACACACCTTCAGGGCCACGGCCTCCTTCCACAGCATCTGAAGACACACATGTCCCAGCCTGTCCTCCCTGCAGCATCACTAGAAGGAGCTGCCGTCTGAGGGGACACAGCCCCACTCGGAGGAGGGCAGCCTTAGGGGTGAACAGGGAGGAGCCATGGGGTGAGAGCAAGGCCGTGGGGACGAGATGACGTGGGAAGTAGAGGCTATTGTGAATCCCCTCTCCCCCACCGCCACCCAATTTTGCCTTCAGATGTGACTCTTTCTCATTGGGAAGGGAGACTTCAACCCAGTATGACCCCAAGGAGGAGTGTCTTGAAGAAACTACAGGATAAATTAACATGTTTGGCTCTTAGGGCTTCCCTGGTGGTTCAGACGGTAAAAAAAAATCTGCCTGCAATGCAAGAGACCCGAGTTCAAACCCTGGGTTTGATCCCCTTGAGAAGGGAATGGCAACCCACTCCAGTATTCTTGCCTGGAGAATTCCATGGACAGAGGAGCCTGGCGAGCTACAGTCCATGGTGTCACAAAGAACTGGACACGACTGAGTGACTAACAATTTCATTTACACTTCTTTTTGGCTCTTAAGCTCCAAAGCTACCATTCAGGTGGGAGTCTGGAAAGATCTAAGAGTGGTCCTACCTGAGCAGGATTCTCCTGGCCTGGGAGACTGGTTAGCAGCTTCCAGGCTGGGAAGAAGGGATTGGAAATGAACAAGGATGCTATGTCTGATGCTCACGTGGAGACTTTCAGGGCATCCCAGAGAGGAGGTGGGGATGGACGGATGATCACCCCCTTTCAAGGGAAGGAGCTGAAAGAGGAGTCCCCTGCAGGACCCCTGGGAGGGGGCCACCCTGAGGATGCTCCCAGGACTGGAGTGGGGCGGGGGGACAGAGTGGAGATGACTGGGGGGATCCCAGGGTCCCAGTGGCCCTGAGGCAGACAAATGACACTTAACCTCCTGCAACAGGAGGGATGGAGCACCACCTCATGAACCACCAGCCTTGGACAGTGAGCCCCTCAGGTAAGCCCACCCTGGGCAATTCTTTTACTAAAGCACCGAGGCATTGCCATCCTCCTGGGAAGTGAGAGCCTAGGTTTGGGCCCAATTTGATTCCGTAAAATAGTATAATATGGGATTCCTGCACCCAGACTGTGGAGGTCAATGCATAGTTGCTTTTATGGATAAAAAATTAATCAGTAGTCATTCTAAGGAAGGAATAGGAAATTTTATTCAAGCCAACCTGACAGTTACAACTGGGGACACAGTCTTCCCAAGGAACAAGCATCTATTTAATGGTTTCAGTGCTTTTCTGAGTATGAGAGAATGCAAGAAACTGGAATCATAAATATTTCTCCTGAAAATATTTATGTGAGTTTCAGTTTCACCAGTTTTCCTGGAGCACAGAGGACCTCATCCTTATCTTCACCCTGAATTCCTTTCAAGGTGGATTGTAAGTCAGTAACTGCAGTTGCTAGTGACTTGATTCTTGTTGAACTGGTGGTGGGTAACATTCTTTACTCACAATCTTGTTCCTTTTGGTCTTAAGTTCAACCAAAATTTAGGAGGCATTTTTCACCAATTTGTCTCCGGGTGCTAGGAATACTCATTCCCAGGTCAGCCAAGAATTTTACTGATAGACCACTCAAGTGCTATTTCTCATCTTGTCTTGGCAACAGTGGCCTAATCCCCCGAACCTCCTGTCTCAAGAGTCTGTCAAGCTCTAGAAAATGATCCCTTCCTGTTGTTTCTGCCCATATCTAATAAATGTAAATACACAAGTAATTTTTACTTCCCTAGAATTTCTGGTTACTATCAAAAACTGCTGTCAATCATAGAGAGAAGCCTTGTCCTTTCTCCCATATCTATAATGTTCTTTTTTTAAACCTTGATACAAAGATTTTAAAAAATAAAATAAAATTGACATACCCTAATTGATCTAAATTTTCTTAGAACTCAGAAAAACTGGGCAGATTTTTGTTCTCACACAAATCACCATCTCTGTGACGTCTTCCTACAGTCTCCCCACTCCCAACTTTCCCCAGAGCCTGGGGACATGGCCCAGCCCAGGACAGCTAGCAGTTGCACCCCTTAAACTCTTAACTTTCTGACCCCTAGCTCTTAAAAGGCCCCCACCGGCACTTGCATGACTCTATCTAAAGGTGTATGCCTGAGTGCATGCTCAGTGTGTGGGTCTGTGTGTGGTCGTGTGTGTTTGTGTTCATACATGCCTTGACACCAAAAGCCCTTTAAAGTAACTGGTGGCTGTGAAGTCATTCCAAACCTTCTTCCTCTCCTGCTCTCAGCCAAGCCCAGCATCTTGCTCCAGCCTCTTGAGCAGTCCTGGCTCGGTGAGCATAGAGCCAGAGAACTCACCAGTCCAGCATAGGTCCAGGCCACTTCGGTGGCATAAACCACAGATGCAGGAGAATGCAGAGGCAGGGCTGGTGTGGTTCCAGAAGATGCCTTAAGGCAAGACTGAAGGTAGATAAGGGGGTTACTGATGGAGGCTGAGAGGCAGTACTGGGTGACATAGCAGGCCCACGTGATGAGAAAGTTGTCCCAGGAGAGGCATAGGTGATACTGGAGCCCAAAAAAGTCAACTATGAGGATGAGGAGGGTCACGGTGAAGCAGAAGCACCAGATAAACATGGATCAGTTACTTAGTTCCACCGTCCAAGTGCCCACTCTGGCCACCAGGGAGAAGGCCATGCAGACGGAGAGCAGCTTCGGGAAGTGGAGGGAGGAGCCCACGATGGTCAGAAAGCCCAGGCCGGAGGATGGTCAGAAGGAGGATGTGATGGTCCTGTGGGTCACCGTCGGAGGACTGCACTTTGATCCTCTGGAACAGACACCTGAGAAAGATCTAGATCAAGAGACAGATCAAGTCAGACACCTGGAAAAAGCTCAGGGCCCTGTGAGGGCTGAGGCTCAGGATCTGTGGAGTTGGAACCAATGGCTCAGACACTCGGGTAACAGCACAGCAGCTCCAGAATGGTTCTCCCCACCCATCACCCTTGGCCTTGTCAGGAGACTTGTCTTATTCCAAACCTCACTGCTGGATTGGATCTGGCTTCAAACGGTGAACATTTTTTAAATCTCTTTGTGTTTTGTACCATTATCTATACATTATCTATACAGTCCATGGAATTCTTCCAGGCCAGAATACTGGAGTGGGTAGCCTTTCCCTTCTTCAGGGGATCTTCCCAACCCAGGGATTGAACCCAGGTCTCCCACATTGCAGGCAGATTCTTTACCAGCTGAGCCACAAGGGAAGCCCCCAAGTATACTGGAGTGGGTAGCCTATCCTTTCTCCAGTGGATCTTCCCGACCCAAGAATCGAGCTGGGGTCTCCTGCATTGCAGATGGATTCTTTACCAACTGAGCTATGAGGGAAGAATACTTTAAAAAAAAGGTTCCTTAGAAAATTTGACCTGAACAGACAGGAGACACTTCATGCTTTTTATTATTTTACTTAGTGTGAATACTTAAAAGTTCAGTGACAGAAACACTAATGTGTATGATTATAAGGTGCTGGCCTCCCAGTGGGCCCTGCCAGGTGTGGGGGAGGGGCACCAGCTATCAGGGATGCCGGCAAAGTCTTGCTGTCTGTCTGCAAATTTGTTCCCAACTTAACCTCCATGAAGTAAGCCTGTGATATATACTTATGGTTAAATGACAAGTTTGGATCCACTGAATGGCATAGAGTGAGTTCTTGGGGAAGGAGAGCCATGGGGGTTCCTGCTGTGTGACCCTGGGTAAGGCCTGTGCCCTCTCTGGGCCTCAGTTTCCCCACCTGGAAAGCAGCAGCTTTGCCTGAGCCACCCAACAGCCCCTCCTCCACTCTAATCTGTGAGCCTGGATATGGTGCCCCCGTCAGAACACAGGCTGGATGTGGCTGAGCCCTGCATGCCCAGCAGCCAGGCGTGTGAACTGGAAGACAGGGAGCCGGGAAGGTCATGGCTGGGACAAAGGAAGAAGGAAGAGGTGCAAGAAGGGCAGAGAAGGAGGAAGCTAGTAGGAAAGACACTCAGAGTGACAAGGAAGTTGAGGGTCTATCAGGGGACCTGTCACATGGTGCACTCAGTCATGCCAGCTACCTGTTCCCTTACCCATCCCCCTCACAGAGGACCCAGAAAGCCCTGCCCCACTCTGCACATAAGCACATGCAAGCTTGATTTGCTCCATATCAGAGACTGCAAACCAGTTTGTTCTGGAGGTGGTCCATAGGTGTGTTAGGTTTTCCTTCACAGTGTATAGAGTAAAGTATTATTTCTTCACTAAGTGTTTGGTAGCTGCAGTGTTTTAATTTCACGTGAAAATCCACATTTCCAGCTCCTTTTGAAGCCTCAGGAGATCTGGTGTCACTGGGCTGTGTTCCCTCAGGAAGGCAAGTAGATGGAGCTGAGCAGCTGCTATGCCATTTATATTGTTTTCCATTCTCATCTCTGTTTAATGTTTTCTCTATTTTCTTCTTCTTATGTATAATGGACATAAAGCAGGACCGTGATCATCTCTCATGTGCCCCTTTCCCCTCTTGGGTGTGGCCAGGCTTCCTGCCTGCTCACAGGAGTGTCCACCCCCCCATCCAGGGAGCATCCAGGTCCTCTACCTCAAGGACAGCCTTCAACACATTTCACAGGCTCTGAAATCATATGTAGAAATGTGTGTATATACATGTACATGTGTCTGTAGGGCATATCTGTATTTTTTTCCTGTTTTATAAACATGAGATTTTGTCATCACACAATATCTTGTTTTTCTACCACCCCCGACAGTTGCAGCTGGTCCTCTGCAGGGTCCTTCGTCCTCTCCATCCCCTTTACTTATTTCCTTCCCTTCTGGCTCCTATGGGTGTTTGGACTGACCCACTTGTCTAGGTCAGTGGATCCTCCCCTGTGAGTCTCGGACACAGGGAGGACCCAGGATATGACAAGCGGTCTTGGAATCTATGTGACTATCATGCTGTAGAACAGGAGGTCAGAATCCATTTCCGGAAACTTAGAAAAAGATATGACAAAGACTCTATTTTCTACTTCTGAGTATTCATCTTGGTTTCCTTTAACTATATCCAAAAATCTATTACTATTTTGATTGCTTAAACAGAAATTTATGTCCCATAGTTCTGGAAGCCAGAAACCTAAAGCCAAGTTTTCAGCAGGGCTGTGCTGTCTCTGATGCTCCGGGAGGGTCATTCCTTTGTTCTTTTAGCTTCTGCAGGCCCCTTAGCTTGGGCTTCCCTGGTGTCTCAGACGGTAGAGTCTGCCTGCAATGTGGGAGACCTGGGTTCGATCCCTGGGTTGGGAAGATCCCCTGGAGAAGGGAACAGCTATCCACTCCAGTATTCTGGCCTGAGAATTCTATGGACAGAGGAGCCTGGCAGGCTACAGTCCACAGTTGGACAGGACTAAGCGACTTTCACTTTCACTGGCTTGTGGCACTAGTGGTAAAGAACCAGCCTGCCAGTGCAGGGGACATAAGAGAACTGAGTTTGATTCCTGGGTCAGGAAGATCCCCTCTAGAAGGGCACAGCAATGCACTCCAGTATTCTTGCCTGGAGAATTTCATGAACAGAGGAGCCTGGTGGTCTACAGCCCATAGGATTGCAAAGAGTCAGACACGACTGAAGCAACTCAGCATGCACACATGCACAAAGAGAAAACAGGAGAAAAGAGAGTTATTGGAGTGGGGTGGGCAAGGCTGCTGTCTTCGGTGGGTGGAGATCAAGATGCTTGATGGATGTGACATTTAAGAAGATACTGAATGAAGTGAACAGGTTCTATGATGACGACTCCCCAGTTCCTGCCTCCGGAGCTGATCTCTCTTGGGATCCACAGTCACACCCAACCGCCTCCTGATCTCTTCCTCTGGATGTTTCAGGACACGTCACACTCAACACGTCCAGTCCCACCTCTTCAATCCCCCACCCCCAACATATACTGATCCTTCCTCATCTTTCCCATCTCAGTCACTGGCACCACCTTCACAGATGCTCTTCATAAAATACTTGTGAACCCACCTACTCTTCTTCATCTCTAGAGACACCTTCTTCATCCCCAGATCCATCCATCCCCTCACCTGCAGCTTCTAGTTGATTCCTCCATTTCCATTCTTCCCTCAATGTCTGCTTGGACTGAACTCAAACTAAAACACCTTTGAAGGCTTTTCTTCACTCTCTTGGGATGAAACACAAACTCTAAAACATCACCTCCAAAGCCCTGCAAGCTCAGACCCCTTTCTACCTCTCCAGCTGCCGGAGTCCAGCTCCGGCAGCCAGGGAATCAGCCTGAAGGGATGAGTGGTGTTGGTGGAGAATGATGTAGCCACTGACTCGAGGTACAGGACTACATGTTTATTTTAAGCTTCAGGTTCTCTTTTATACTTTTTCAAAAGCATCAGGTAGGAGGTTTGACATTTGCAGTTCCCCCTCACCCAGATTATTGTCTCATTGCTGCCCTTCAAACAGAGTTCCTGCTTCAGCGATTCTCTCAGAATCGTGTTTACTTGTGTTTACATTGTAACTCATGCTTATGTCTGGGCTGCATACCACATTCCTCAGTTTATTTCTTATCTTTCTAAATCCTGCTTGCCCCTAGTATCTTAAGCTCACTATCTCCTAAAAAGGCTTCTAGCTATTCTTAATTATTCCTAAACCCTAAGCTCAGTAAACTTCCTTTGCCATAAACATTTCCCTCATAAACAGATCTCAGATACCAATCCTTCCCATGGCCTCAAGCTGTGGCCTACATGCTCATCCTGGAACAATCTTTGTAAAGATCCTTGAACAAATGTCAATGGTTACTGTATAGATTATTTTCTGGGCACAACTACAGAAGGCTTTGTGCTTTCTTGTGCTTCTCTCAAGAACAATAAGCACCTTAACATTCTTTCCAGCCAACTCAACTGAAGAAAGGAAGAAACAAGTCAGAATCACAAGAACTGACTCCTTCATCCCGGGTCCATGCCTGCGGAATGAAGAGATGGGGCTGGGGCTGTGCCTCCATTTTGTCAGTAATGCCTAACGCGGCTCCTGACATCCAGCCTCCTCACCTCCCTCCTTCTGAGAGAGTCTGAGCCACTGAGAACATCTTCCAGTTCCTCTTGGTCATCTCAGAGCCTTTCCCCTGACATGTCTACACACCTCCAACCCTGAACTGAGACCAGAGCTCAGCCTGCCACACGGTAGTCCTGTGCTCAGTCAATGCCACTCTAAGCTTCAGTTTCCTCATCCAAGGAATGGTTATAGCACCTGCTTTTGGACATGACAAATCCTAATTACATCCTGCAAAGAATATCATTGACAACTTAAGCAGAGAACAACTGTCCTAGAAGCCTGCTGGGTAGCTTGGAGAATTATTAGGGAGAAACCAGGCTTAGACTAGGCTCAGATGAGGAAGGGAAGGAAGGGTGCTGGGCAGCCACAGCCTAGGGCAGTTGGTCCAGGCACTGTGGCCACTGGAAGCAGACAGCGGGTGCTACTGCTTCCAGTATTCCAGCTATTCCTACTGCAGGCCCCACACAAGGAATTCTGATCTGACCTGTGTCTGTGTGTCACCTACTACTTATGTGTGTGTCCAGACACCACTTGAGGGGAAAGTCAGCTATTTATCTGGCCTCTTAAGTTTCTTATGTGTCTGAGGCCTAGTCTCTCACCAAGACTTACATGATGGGACATCTTTAAATACTGTCTCAAGTTCTCAGTTGTCCCCTCCCTGGAGACATCCTTCATGCAAGGACTTGGGGTTGTTAGGAGGAATACATGAGATAAAACATGTCTGATAATTCTCAAACATTTCCCCTAAAGGCAGAAGAATTGGAACGTATCTTGATTGGGAGGTCTAGCCTAGAGTCTGATCCTGTAAGCTCCTGTAATATTCATTCAACAAACACCTCAATGTGCCATGCTGTCTTCTCAGCATTGGTAATACTTTAGTAGACTCACCCAGCAGTGAGTGCCCTCCTCAGGGGGATGGGGCAGGTTTGTGCAGAATGAGGGTGGATGGGGCAGAATCCCAGTTTGGAGGATGCTGCTGCCACATTTGTCACAAACAGTGTGAGGCCGTGAGCAGACAGCCAGCCTGGTGAAAGGACACCTGGTCCTGACTCTGACTCTGCCACACACAGGGTGACTCTGGACAAGTCCTGTCCCTCCCTGGGGTCCAGCTGCTCCTCCTCTATGATGAGAGGGTTGGACTAAGCAGAGGACATTTACACTCTCTTTTGAGCTCCACAGTGAGGGACTGGACCAGGCTTGGAATTGTGACAAATGACCCTTAATCCCCCAACAGGAGGGATGGAGCAGCCGCCCTCATGAACCACAGGCTTGGACAGTGAGCCCCTCAGGTGAGCCCACCCTGGGCATTTCTTCTACTAAAGCAGAGAGGCATTTCCATCCTCCTGGGAAGTGAGATCCCAGGGCTGTGTTCAATTTGATTCAGGAAAAGATCATGAGTTTCCTGCATTTAACTTGTGGAGGTAAACACATACTTTCTTTTGTGGATGAAAAACTAATAGTCAATCTATTAGAAAAATAGATGGAAATTTTATTTCAAGCCAACCCGAAGATTGCAACTGGGGAGAGAGTCTCTCTGTCTGTTCCCAGGATGTAAGAGGGGGAGGACAGTGCCTATATGACTTGGGGGAGGGGACATGGCAACCAGCACACAGCTTGGTAGAAGGTTACTTCACTCAGGAGGAACAGATATCTTAGTTAATGCTTTTAGTGCTTTTCTAAGTATGGCAAGATGCAAGAAACTGGGCTCATGAAAATTTTTCCTGGAGATATCTAAATATCTGAGGGCCGGTTCTGTCAGTTTTCTCAGACTACTGAGTGCCTCAGCCTGATCTTCACTCTGAATTCCTTCCAGGATTGATTTTAAGTCAAGGACTGCAGTGGTTAATGACTTAATTCTTGTAAAACTGGGTGGTGGGCAACATTTTTATATCACAGTCCCTTGCCTTTTGGTCTTAATTTCAACCAAGGTTTGGGAGACATTCATAACCGGTTTGTCCCAGGACACCAGGTATGCATTCCCAGGTCAGGAGAAGATTTTGTTAGTAGGCCTCACCTAGTCCTGTTAATAGTAACCTCAGTCCTCTGAACCACCTGTTTTACTAGTTTGTCAGATTCCAGCAAATATTCCCCACTGTTGCTTCTTCCCCTCTCCAGAGTCATACTGTTACAACAATGGATCTTACAGTACTATACTTTTTTTTTTTTTTTTTTTGTGATGGAAATTTTTTGTATCTTTATTTTGGCAATAGTTTCACAGGTGTGCATATTTGTCATAATTCATCAAAATGTATAAATTTGATTTACTGTATGTAAATTATACCTTAATAAAGTTAATTCTAAAAAAGAAGAGATGTAGCAAACTATTAAAGAAAAATCATTTTAAAACTGAAAAGCAAAAGTTGAAAAACACTCTGAGCTGTTTTTATCAAAATATAAACTTGCTGAAGACAACTGTCAAAATGCCAATTTTGAGTACTATACTTTAGGTCAATCATTTCAAGTCATCATTATTTCTATCTGAGTCTCAATCACATATTTTTTTTAAAGCAGGAAGCAATTATCTTAGGAAAAGCACAGAACACAAATAATATGGCCTATGACATTAACCCAGTCATAAGTAAGTAAGGATGTCTTCTAAGGAGTTACATGATTGGGGCCTGAAGAAGAAAATTTATCTTTATGGTGGAGCAAGTAGTTTTGCCCTTGAGGAAGTCAGGTTAACGCATAATGCAGATAGATGCACACTGCACACCAGAGGGCAGAGAGGAGGCCCAGAGAGGAGGCCCAAACAGCAAACTAAAAATTTTGTCTAAATTTTTCTTGTCTTGCCTTAAAATAGGGAAATTACTACATCTTACCATTTTTTCGCCATGGGGATCACCTCCTGGGAGCCCTCCCCATCGACCCTATCTGCCTGTGGGTGAAGATCACACACTTCATCCCAGTACAGGATTAAGGGGCAGCAGTGGGGGGCCTTCCCCTGCCCGCCCCCCGCCACAGCTCTGCTTGCCTGGCCCCTGTGGCCCTGGTGACGCCAGGATGCTGGGTTCTGTGGGTTTGTGGTTGGGAGCAGGAGACTTTGGGACCATCACAGCCACTAGTTACTGCAGACAGCTGCTGGTCTCAGTGTGCTCATGCCCAGGAACACACACACTGAGCATGCACACAGGCACATATCTTTATAGAGGGGTCTCCAGGTGCTATCATGGCCCCTTTAAGAGCTAGGGGACAGAACGCTGGGCATTGGGGTGGGACCCAACCGCTAGATCTGCAGCACTGAGCCAAGCCCTTAGGTTCTGGCTAATATGGAAACTGGGAGACAGTGGGACAGGTTTACAGAGATGGTGGTTTGGGTGAGAATGGAAGTCTGCTCAGTTGCTTCAGAACTCTAGGCAAATTTGGGTCAATTAGATTGTTGATTTTGTTTTTTTTTTTTTTTTTTTTGCTTTTATCTTTCTATTTATATTTTTTAAAAAGACATTATGGATGAAGGAGAAGGAACAAGCCTTCTCGCTATGATTCAGAGCAGGGACTGTTGGGACCAAGCAACTCCAGGTAATTCTTTAAATTTATGTACATTTATGTAGATCACGTTATACATGAGTCCCAGAGAAGCATGTAGGAGCAGCAGAAAGCAACTGGCACACGGAAACTTGCTTGTGTAACATAGTCAGGCACTGGAATTATGTTTACTGTTGTAGCAATAATATCCACCCACCCAACCCACCTGCCAATTGAAAAAGGGTTGAAAGACATTTCCCTTTAAGAATAAGGTCACATAGTAATTTGGCTCTTGATCAAAAAGAAAAGAAACAAACAAAAACAGAAAAATTACACAGGCTGAAGAAGAACTAAAGAGCCTCTTGATGAAAATGAAAGAGGAGAGTGAAAAAGTTGGCTTAAAGCTCAGCATTCAGAAAACTAAGATCTGGTCCCATCACTTCATAGCAAATAGATGGGGAAACAATGGAAACGGTGACAGACTTTATTTTTCTGGGCTCCAAAATCACTGCAAATGGTGACTACAGCCATGATGTTAAAAGACGCTTACTCCTTGGAAGGAAAGTTATGACCAACCTAGACAGCATATTAAAGAGCAGAGACATTACTTTGCCAACAAAGATCCATCTAGTCAAGGCTATGATTTTTCCAGTGGTCATGTATGGATGCGAGAGTTGGACTATAAAGAAAGCTGAACACAGAAGAATTGCTGCTTTTGAACTGTGGTGTTGGAGGAGACTCTTGAGAGTCCCTTGGACTGCAAGGAGATCCAACCAGTCAGTCTTAAAGGAAATCAGTCCTGAATATTCATTGGAAGGACTGATGTTGAAGCTGAAACTCCAATACTTTGGCCACCTGATGTGAAGAGCTGACTCATTGGAAAAGACCCTGATGCTGGGAAAGATTGAGGGCAGGAGCAGAAGGGGACGACAGGATGAGGTGGTTGGATGGCACCACTGACTCGATGGACATGGGTTTGGATATACTCCGGGAGTTGGTGATGGACAGGGAGGCCTGGTGTGCTGCAGTTCATGGGGTCTCAAAGAGTCGGACACAACTGAGCGACTGAACTGAACTGAACTGAGTGTGAAATGGAGTATTTCCTGCCATATCAATAAACAGGATGTCACAGTCTTCCAGCCCTCTAAACGTGAATTTCTGAGCCCAGGAAGAACAATGCCTGCTGTCCAGCAGCTACTGAGTTGGCAACATGAGCTGCTGCCACTCCCTACCATGAACAAAGAACTAAGGATGTGAGTAATCAAATCTCTGGATGCTGGCCCAAGACAGCTGAGATGCAAATGAAAGGAATGATTTTAGTAAGCTCAGACTCTTGCATCTTCTCACAGAAAAGTGTTAAATTCCTTAACTAGAGAGATCTGGATTTCCTTAATTAGCAATAATTCTTTGATGTTTAGATTACCTGCTCCTTGTTACAAGCTTCTATATAATCTGACTCCTGCCCACCTCCCAACCCCGCCTCCTCAAAACATATCTCTCAGGGTCACTTGAGATGCTGGCTGCCGGGCTTGAAGTCCTAAAAACTCCCATCAAATAAAACATAACTCTCATCTTCTAGGTTGTGACTACTTTTTAAAGTTGATACTAGCTAACATCAGCTTTAAATGGCTATTTTTCTTTAAGCGGCAAGGTCCATGTTCTTCTGCCTGCAGAGGCAGGATATGCAGTTTTTAGTTCTGAAGCTGTCACATCCCTGCCCCTCTGAAATACTTCAGAGGTTGTCTTCAAGAAACTGCAGTTCTTTTCCAGTTCAATTTTTGACTCCCCCTAGTGTAATTGGAATGGAAGCCATCTACCTCTTGCTAGCTTTAAGATAAGGTCTAGGCAGAGGGTTTTAGTGAGCCCACAAAAATTCTGGAGCCAATCTCAGGTGGGACTGAGCAACAGGCAGGGCCTCTGGATCCAGGGTCTCTGCTTTAAGCTTGCAACTCACTGAAAACTATTGACCTCTGGAGTTTTTTCTTTTAACTGAAAGGGGAAGTGCACTGTACAAGGCCCTATCCTGAGAGAAAGGGGGTCAAATCCTTAGCTACCTGCACATACACCAAACACACACAGCAACTAAGGCACCGTCAGGGAGACAGACACCCTTTGGCAACAAGGCCCTTCCAGAGGCCCAGGGTGTGAACAGCTGCACAGAGGGCTGTGTGCTGTGGAGTCAGCACCTTAGGAGGTGGGAAGGGTGGTGGGCAGAGAAGGAAGGAGTCTCGGGTCCTGATAGTGAAGGAGGAAACAGACAGAACGGGCTGCATCTTGAAAGCAGGACTCCATCTTGGTCCGGACTGTGGACTTTGAGCCCAGTATCTATGGAAACAACATACCAACTGGAAAACCAGACCCCCTCCCCACCCCTTCACCCGCCATGGAAGAACCCCAGGGCTCGTACCTAGACTCTCCCTCACCTAAAAGAATACCCTAATTATCTGTGTAAACCAATAGAATCATAAATTCTATTATGTTTACTGGGATATAACCACAGGCCTATTGATAATTGTCCTCTGTTAACTACCTAGGCCTAAGGCATCTGAGGAGAAGGCAATGGCACCCACTCCACTACTCTTGCCTGGAAAATCCCATGGATGGAGGAGCCTGGTAGGCAGCAGTCCATGGGGTCACAAAGGGTCAGACACGACTGAGCAACTTCACTTTCACTTTTCACTTTCATGCATTGGAAAAGGAAATGGCAACCCACTCCAGTGTTCTTGCCTGGAGAATCCCAGGGACAGGGGAGCCTGGTGGGCTGCCGTCTATGGGGTCGCACAGAGTTTGACACGACTGAAGTGACTTAGCAGCAGCAGCAAGGCATCTGAATCATGGGTCATCTTTGACTGTATCTTTCTTTTCCTTTGTTCAGACTAGTTTCAGGGAATTTGGGGAGGTGGGTTTGGGCATGTACACTTAAGGTATATAAAGTTTTCACAAAAACTGGTCCAGGTCCTTGACTAAGAGGAGACTCTGCCTTGGGCCCACCAGTGTAATAAACTGTACTCCACTATCTGCATTGTCCTTCTGAGTGAGTTTGTTTCCTGGAACGCACGGCTATGACAATAGATCCAAAGAAGGAAAATGTCCTGGTCTGGAAACAGGAGATGAGAAAACCAAGAATAACTGAAAGAGGGCCAAGAAGCAGAAAATGTAGGAAAGGTGAGAGAAGCAAGAGAAAGAGGTAAAACAGAATGTGGGCAAACATGCAAGACAGGACGGAGACAGAGCAGAAGGAGAGAAGGAAACAGAAAAGAGAGTGAGATGAACGGGGGAGGATGTGAGGAGGGAGAGAGGAGCCAGGAAGAGGGCATCAGAGGAGGCAGAGCTCGGTAAGAAGAGGAATCTGGAGCCCCTGCGTAGAGCCTCGGTCACTGACCACAGTCAAGATCATCAGGTCCGCCACGTAAATCAGCAGGTTGATGGCTGTCAGGATGGCCACAACCAGTCGTTGGTCCCAGACGCACATGTAGGAAGTGCGCTCATCAATGCAGCTCAACTCGTTGGACCGCTGGGGCTGCCCACCGAACCGCGCATTGAACTGGTAGAGAGGCCAGAGGACCAGAGCAGTGGTGTAGAGGAGGATGGAGAGCACAGACTGCCCAAACCCCAAACAGGAGTAGGGCAGACTCTTGTCACAGTCACACCGGTGCCACAACATAGCCACAGCCCCCAGGATGAAGCAGATGCAATACACGGCCACACACCACACCAGGGCTGGCTGGTGCTCATACGGGTAGGTGTTGCTGAGGAAGGCGAAGATGACACATGCCACGAAGATCTCCAGCCTCTTGAGCAGGCCTAGCAAAGAGTAGAAGGACTTGCCAGTCTGGGCACAGGTCCAGACCACTTCGATAGCATAAGCCACAGAAGTGATGCAGGAGAATGCAGTGGCAGCAATAACATGGTGTTGGGGGGAGCCATCGGGAAAAATCTGAAGGTAGATGATGGGGTAAGTGATGGAGGCCGAGAGGCAGAAAAGGGTGCAGTAGCAGGCAGAGGTGATGAGAAATCTATCCCAGGAGAAGTGAAGTTTATCCTGGAGTGCACATAACTCAGCTATGAGGGTAAGGAGGGTCATGGCGAAGCAGGAGTACCAGACAAACATGGACCAGTTACTTATGAGCACACTCCAAGTGCTCTCCCTGGTCACCAGGAAGAAGGCCATGCAGGTGGAGAGCAGCTGCAGGAAGTGGAGGAAGTAGCTCTTGTTGGTCACAGAGTCCAAGCCTGAGGACAATGACGCGGATGTCATGATGGTCATGTGGGTCTCTGTCAATGGAATGGCCATGGTCCTTGCAAAGGACTCACCAGGTAAAGATCCAGCTCTGGAAGTGGATTAAGTCAGATGCCTAGAAAAGGCTCAGGGCCCTGTGACAGCTGAGGCTCAGCATCTGTGGAGTTTGAACCAATGGTTCAGACACCTGGGTAACCGCACAGCTGTTCCAGAATGGTTCTCCCCACCCATCACCGTTGACCTTGTCAGGCTTGGCTTATCCCAACCTTACAGCTGGGCTGGATCTGGCGTCAGACCATAAACATTACTTATCTCTTTCAGCTTTTGCCATTACTATCAGAGACACAAGGTAGAATTGTCCTTATCTGTAACTCCAATCTCCAAGGCTCTGAAAATTATACAAGTTTTAAAAAATTTATTTCATAAGAATATTTGGCCTGAATGGACATGAGACAATTTATGGTCTTTATTTCACTTAGTGCAAAAATTCAAAAGTTCAATTGCAAAAACACTAACATATTTGACTGGATCTTCCCAGGTGGAGCTATGGTAAAGAATCTGCCTGCCAACGCAGGAGATGCAGGAGACATGGGTTGATCCTTGGGTGGGGAAGAGTCCCTGGAGTAGGAAATGGAAACCCACTCCAGTGTTCTTGCCTGGAGAATCCCATGGATGGAAGAGCCTGTTGGGCTACAGTCCATGAAGTTGCAGAGTTGGAGATGACTGAGCACACACAGAACCGAATGTGTTGATTACTAATTGCTTTCAGAGCCCAGTAGGGTTTTATCTCCTGTAAAGTAGATGCACCATGTCACCTGCCCGAAACTGAAAAATTCTGACTCTGGAGCAGATCTGACCTCAAAGTTTTCAGAACAGTGATTGTATAAATACATTGTCCTCCTAATCATCTGACAAAGAGAAAATTAGGCTCAGGGAACCAAGTGCCTCAAATAACATTCCGTGGATAGGAGTGAGAACCCAGATAAAAACGCCAAAGCTGGGAGCCTGAACACTTTGCTTTACAGCCCACATGTCACCAGGGCCCATGGGTGGGAGCCAAGGAAAAAAGCTTGGAGCTCTGGGACCCAGGACACGCCTTCAGGGCCATGGCCTCCTTCCACAGCAACCTGAAGACACACGTGTCCCGGCCTCTCCTCCCTGCAGCATCACCAGAAGGAGCTGCCATCTGAGGGACACAGCCCCACCTGGAGGAGGGCAGCTCCAGGGGTGAACAGGGAGGAGCCAGGGGTGATAGCAAGGCCGTGGGGACAAGATGACATGGGAAGTAGGGACTGTTGTGAATTCCCTCCCCCAGTTTTGCCTTCACATGTGACTTTCCCACTGGGGAAGGGAGACCCCAACCTAGCAAGACTCCAATGTGGAGTATCATGGGGGAACCACAGAATAAATTAACATAATGTTTGGTTTTTAAAGGGCTTCCCTGATAGCTCAGTTGGTAAAGAATCTGCCTGCAATGGAGCAGACCCCAGTTCAATTCTTGGGTGGGGAAGATGCGCTTCTTGGGGTTCCCTTGTGGCTCAGCTGGCATAGAATCAGCCTGCAATTCGGGAGACCTGAGTTCGAACCCTGGGTTGAAGCTGCCATCCCACTGTGAGTCTGGGAAGATCTAGGACTAGCCCTACCTGAGTGAAGATTTTAGGCCTGTGAGACTGGTTCAGCTGTGTTATGCTTAGTCGTGTCTGAGTCTTTTTGGCCCTCCAGACTCCTCTGTCCATGGAATTTCCCAGGCAAGAATACCAGAGTGGGTTGCCATTTCCTTCTCCAGGGGATCTTCCCAAACCAAGGATCAAACCTGTGTCTCCTGCTTTGGCAGGTTGATTCTTTACCACTTAGTCACCTGGGAAGCCCCACCCCCTCCCCTAGCCCCCAGTTAGCAGCTTCCAAGCTGGGAAGAAGGGATTGGAAATAAACAAGGATGCTGTGTCTGATTATGACATGGAGCCTTTCAGGGTATCCAGGGAGGGGATGGGGATGGACAGATGATGGGGCCCTTTTTAAGGGCAGGAGCTGAAAGAGGAGGCACTGAATGGACCCGTGGGAGGGACAACCCTGAGGATGCACCCAGGACTGGGGTGGGGTTGGGAGTGGCAGAGTGGAGATGACTGGGGGGATCCCAGGGTCCCAGTGGCCCTGAGGCAGCCCAGTAGGTGTCTTCTGACTCAGAAGGGATGCAGGCATGGAGCCAACCTTCCCCATGGAGGAGGGGCTTGGACTGCAACTGAGACAGAAGAACAGGGGCCTAAAGGGGTTTCAGGGCTGTGACAGGGACATGTGGCCAGAGTGGCAGGGACCCTGGAGACCACGGAATTGCCCAGGTCACCTGCCCAAGACAGTCCCGCCAGCCAGGGCTGCAGTCCTGCTCACACAGGGACTCCTCCAGGGTCCAGTGTGTGGGGGGAGTAAGGCCCCTCCCAGCCTGCCCCCTCCTCAAGGACAGCTGCCCTGTTTCCAAGGGACTATTTGCTGAGAGGGCTGAAGGGCCAGCAGCCTGAGCCCCAGCCAGCTTCCTGCCATCAGGGGCCCTGTCACCTCTGCTGATAATAAACCTGGGACAAGCTGAGGCTGGAAAGAGAAACACAGAGCAAACCCTGAGAACCTCCCTGGACTCACAAAGTTCTTTCAGCCCCAATTGCCAGTGGAGCCCTGGAGCCTGTTGGCCTCCCAGTGGGCACTGCCGGGGTCGGGGAGGGGCCCTGGGGTGAGGGAAACTGGAGGGTCATACTGTCTCTTCATTTTTCCCAACTTACTACCAAAATGACCCTATGATTCATACTTAAGAGTAAATGACAACTTTGTGTCCATTTAATGTGACAGTCATGAAATTAAAAGACACTTGCTCCTTGGAAGGAAAGCTATGACAAACCTAGACAGTGTATTAAAAAGCAGAGACATTACTTTGCTGACAAAGGTCTGTATATCAAAGCTATGGCTTTTCCAGTAGTCATGTACGGATGTGAGAGTTGGACCATAAAGAAAGCTGAGCACCGAAGAACTGATGCTTTTGAACTGTGGTGCTGCAGAAAACTCTTGAGAGTCCCCTGGACGGCAAGGAGATCAAAACAGTCAATCCTAAAGGAAATCAACTTGAATATTCATTGGAAGGACTGATATTGAAGCTGAAACTCCAGTACTTCGGTCATCCGATGAGTAGAGCCAACTCACTGGAAAAGACTGTGATGCTGGGAAGTATTGAGGGCAGTAGAAGGGGATGACAGAGGATGAAATAGTTGGATGGCATCACTGACTCAATGGATATGAGTTTGAGCAAATTCTGGGAAATTGTGACGGACAGGGAAGCCTGGCATGCTGCAGTTCATGGGGTCACAAAGAGTTAGACATGACTTAGTGACTGAACAACAACAGCATGTTTGGTTGCTGTACAGCACTTTAATTTCACTTGAAAATGTAGATTTCTACCTCCTTTAGAAGACTCAAAAAATATGGTGTCACTAGGCTACATTCCCTTGGTGATAGATAATACGGTTGGGTGGCTGGAGCTGAGCAGCTGTTACATGCTCTATATTGTTTCCATTCTCATCTCTGTTTAGTTTTCTATATTTTTCTTATTCTCAGGTGTCATTGACATAAAGCAGGTCTATAATTATCTCACATGTTCCAGTTTCCCTTCTTGGACTTGGCCAGGCTTCCTGCCTACTCACAGGAGTGTCCACTCCTCCATCCAGGGAGCATCCATGTCCTCAACCTCATATACAGCCTTCAGCACATTTCACATGCTCTGAAATCATATATAGATATGTGTGTACATACACGCACACATGTTTGTACAGGGCACCTGTAGATTTTTTTTCCTACTTTATAAACATGAGCTTATGTCATGCACAGGGCATCTTGCTTTTCCACCGCCCCTGACAGATTCAGTTGGTTGTCTCCAAGGACCTTAGTCCTCTCCATCCACCTTACTTATTTTCTTCCCTCGTGCCTCCTGTGGGCGTTTCCACTGACCACCCTTCTCTAGATCAATGGATCCTCCCCTGTGAGTCTCGGACACTAGGGAACCCAGGATATGACAACGGGTCCTGGGATCCTTGTGACCACCATACTCCAGAGCAAGAGTAGGGCAAGCTTTTCTGGAAACTTTAAAAAATATGACAAGGATTATATTTTTAATTTCTGTTATCTGGAATATAGAAAGAAATTTTGCAACTTAATAATAAATAGGCAAACAACCCCCCAAAATGGGCCAAACTTCCTAAGAAGTTTTAGTGTATCTGACTGATTTAAATGAGAGAACTTTTTAAATATTTCTTTATGTATTATAGAATTCTAACAACAAAGTTTTCATTTGGTATTTTATCCTCTATACAAATTTAAGTCTTGCCTCCGGGGTCTGGGTCTACGAGAATGGTTACTGTTTTACAAAAATGAAAATTAATATAAGAGATAAATGATTTAGATGCACTAAACCCACCTAATCACCAATTGTGCTCTTTTGGAAAAGTGTATAAATTGTGTCAACTGATAGTTGCACTGTGTTGGAAAAATGAGAGTTCATATAAGAAATAAGTCATGTAGTTCAAATGGCATAGCTTGATTGCAAAAATAGGCTGAAATATTTTATAAAGACTGATATCTAAATGGTAGGTAAACACATTAAAAAAATACTCAAACTCATTAATAGTGAGGAAAATGCAAGGTATAACCTCAATGAGATATCACTACACACCTTAACCAATGCAATGATAATTTTTAAAGAAACAGTGAGCAATAAGGCAGAAAACACAAGTCAATGCCAACTGAAGAGGATCTCAATTGTCACAAGGAGAAGTTTGAGTTTTATCTTTTAAAAGAAGTTTGAGGATTTTGAGAAGGGTAATGATATGATTTTAAATGAAGT
The DNA here is from genome assembly GCF_029378745.1 of Bos indicus. Lineage (NCBI taxonomy): Eukaryota > Metazoa > Chordata > Mammalia > Artiodactyla > Bovidae > Bos > Bos indicus. Next base: position 20,070,031 of record NC_091780.1, on the reverse strand, counting down.
TTCAGAGGACCTCCCTGGTGGCACAGTGGTTAAGACTGTGCGCTTCCAATGCACAGGGCACAGGTTCAACCCCTGGTCAAGCAACAAGATTCCACAGGTTGCATGGTCCTGACAATTAAAAATAAATAATAATAAATAAATAAAACTGGCACACTATAACTGTTTAAAATTAATAAAAATAAAGTTTCAGGAAGATTAACACATTCATAGAATGGCTAATTTAATAAAATGATGTAACATGAAAAAATCTAATAAAAACATAGTATTTCTTTTAATAGAAGGTAAGTATTAAAGTCATTAAAAATCTGATGGCCTAAGATAAATAAGCAAATCTGATTGTCCATTTGACATGTTTAAAAAGTTGGGACTAAACTTATCTTGCAGCATCTCCAGGAGTTTATTCTATTGTTTGAATATTTTTACAGGACCTTCCCCTTAATACATTCTGCTACTGCTACTGCTGCTAAGTCGCTTCAGTCGTGTCTGACTCTGTGCGACCCCATAGACGGCAGCCCACCAGGCTCGCCTGTCCCTGGGATTCTCCAGGCAAGAACGCTGGAGTGGGTTGCCATTTCCTTCTCCAATGCATGAGAGTGAAAAGTGAAAGTGAAGTCGCTCAGTCATGTCCAACTCTTCGAGACCCCATGGACTGCAGCCTACCAGGTTCCTCCGTCCATGGGATTTTCTAGGCAAGAGTACTGGAGTGGGGTGCCATAGTACATTCTAACTTTGTATAAAACAATAGTTGTAGACAATTAGCTGGAATATTATCACATAATAAAAGACAATAATGCCTTAGTCTTTCTATAATTCACTCATTTTAACTCTTCACTATCTGACTATTCCAGATGTTCAAGCTGAATTTAGAAAAGGCAGAGGAACCAGAGATCAAATTGCCAACATCTGCTGGATCATACAAAAAGCAAGAGAATTCCAGAAGAACATCTACTTCTGCTTCATTGACTAACGCTAAAGCCTTTGACTGTGTGGATCACAACAAACTGTGGAAAATTCTTAAAGAGATGGGAATACCAGACCACCTGACCTGCCTCCTGAAAAATCTGTATGCAGGTCAAAAAGCAACAGTTAGAACCAGACATGGAACAACAGACTGGTTCCAAACTGGGAAAGGAGTACATCAAGGCTGTATATTGTCACCTTGCTTATTTAACTTTTATGCAGAATACATCATGTGAAATGCCAGGATGGATGAAGCACAAGCTGGAATCAAGATTGCCGGGAGAAATACCAATAACCTCAGATATGCAGATGACACCACCTTTATGGTAGAAAATGAAGAACTAAAGAGCCTCTTGATGAAAGTGAAAGAGTAGAGTGAAAAAGCTGGCTTAAAACTCAACATTCAAAAAGTTAAGATCATGACATCTGGTCCCATCACTTCATGGCAAATAGATGGGGAAACAATGGAAACAGTGGCTGACTTTATTTCGGGGGGCTCCAAAATCACTGCAGATGGTGACTGCAGCTATAAAATTAAAAGATGCTTGTTTCTTGGAAGGAAAGCTATGACAAACCTAGACAGCATATTAAAAAGCAGAGACATTACTTTGCCAACAAAGGTCCGTCTAGTCAAAGCTATGGTTTTTCCAGTAGTCATGTATGGATGTGAGAGTTGGACCACAAAGCTGAGTGCCGAAGAATTGATGCTTTTGAACTGTGGTGTTGGAGAAGACTCCTAGGAGTCCCTTGGACTGCAAGGAGATCAAACCAGTCAATCCTAAAGGAAATCACTCCTGAATATTTGTTGGAAGGACTGATGCTGAGGCTGAAGTTTCAATTCTTTGGCCATCTGATGAGGAGAACTGACTCCTTGGCAAAGACTCTGATGCTGGGAAAGGTTGAAGGCAGGAGGAGAAGGGGACAACAGAAGATGAGATGGTTGGATGGCATCACTGACTTGATAGACGTGAATTTGAGCAAGCTCCAGGAGTTGGTGATGGACAGGGAGGCCTGGTATGCTGCAGTCCATGGGGTCGCAAAAAGTCAGACGCTACTGAACGATTGAACTGAACTGAAGCTGGCTACTTAGTTTCGCAAAGTTAATTTTTTGTGTTTGGCAGGACATTCTCAATGAAGGAAGCAGTGCATTGATTCGCCGGCCCAGCCTCCTTCATCTGGGTCATGTCTGTCTTGCCACTGCAGCTGGACCATCAGCACAAACTCCAAACTAAACTTAAACTCCAGGCCCCATTGTCTGGCACTGGTCATACCCCTGGATCTTTGGACAATGTCAAATTACTATAAAAGTTTATAAATGTTCACTCACTGTGTGTACTTATCTCATTGTGGACCAAGAACAGTTTGCAACTGGTACTACTCCACAAACTGCATTTTGAGGAGCACTGTGCAGAGCGCTCTCTGGGAAATGATGGATGAGCCCCAGGCTGGGGTATAATGTAGAGATGAACTAAAGTTCTAAAGAGATCCCTCCACTAAGGGATTCTCTGATGCTGTGCTTTGGGAAGGCGACAAGCTTGGGAAATTAAATGCTCAGAGAGGGTACCAGATCTTTCTGAACCTGCTTCTCCTGATGCCAAGAAAGATCACTGCCCCAGATGGGCAATCCGGAGAGATCTCAAGTCCATGCTCCCTCACTTACTCAGTTTGGTTTAGGAACATTGGCAGAGCCTACTTCTTTGGAGTTATGCGGGAACCACCCAGAGACTCTTTAATATTTTCTGCGCATAAATCCCTTTGACTATATGACTGTCCCAGGAATATGCATTCTCATACATTGGAAATGTTGCATTCAGTTACAGGGCTCTTGTAGATCTCCTAGAGCCCATTCCAGGACATTAGTGGACCCATGGGCCTCAGGGTACGAAGCAGCCTTGGAGAAGTAAGTCAGGTGATTCCTGCACTACCTTTCCTTCAGGTGTGGGTGAGCAGAATCCTGGGCTCATACTTAGGGCTCCCCCTTGTGGTTCCTCCCCACAAATACCAGAGGCCCCAGATAGACAAGAGAGAATCCCTCTGGAGGCAGACCAAGGAGTCTGAGCCCTGACAATGATGCCCACACTCACCTTCATGGTCCTCTTTTCCTGCTTTGATTCAGGAGTTTGGGGACCCCCATCACAGGACCCTCAGAAGGTAACTATTTAAACCTTTGGGGAAGATGGAGTGCTGCTGGATTCTCTAACATTTGGATCAAACTCTTAAGAGTTGATTGTGGTCTGGAATATGCATCCTCAGGGAATGAGGGGCTCCTGAATGAGGGCTTTGTTGGGGGAGGGGTAATTCTCACAGGAGAATCCAGGGACAGAAGGAGTGAGCAAGGTTTATGGGAGAGAGAAAGTGAGAGAGAGAGAGTAGACTCTGGCAGGAAAGGCCATCCCACCCTTGGGTACCATATTAAGCATTTGGGACTCAGTGGGAAGCCATGCTGAGATGTAACCAGATGTTCACTTACAGAGAAGCTTCTGGATTTCCCCCCAGAGAGCAAAATGGCAGATATGCAATAGGGCAGGGGGAGGGTTCAAAAAGTGAGAGGGACCCTGAGCTCAAACTAGCAGGCCTTCCAAAACCCCGGACAGGTGCAGGTACATGCTGGGGGCTGGGAGCTCACCCAGGTAGAGGGGCTCAGGGAGGTGGGCTGGACATTAGGAACTGCGGCCACACCTGGGCCTTTGCAGCTCAGTAGATGTTTATGAGGCACCTGCTCTGGGCCAAGCTGGACCAGAGGCTGAGGACCCAGGTGAGCAAGGCCCAGCCCATCCTTATGAAACTCTCAGATGAAGGAAGGGAGACCCATGACCTGACCATCAGCACATCCACGGGGCATGTCCACAGAGGGGAGGGCAGGTGTCCTGAGTGGGGATGGAGGATGAGGGGCAGGCAGGACACACACAGTTCCAAGTGGAGGGTGAAGGGTGTGTCTTAGTGGAGGAGGCGGGAGAGGGGGCCCAGGAAGGAGAGAGCCCGAGCTCCAGCCTGAGGAGTGGGGGTTGGCTTGTCTGGGGAGAAGGGATGTGCAGGAGGCGGGGGGTGGGGCTGAGTTTGGGCCCCTCTGTAGGGCCTGTGGCACCAGGGACTGAGGATAGAGAGTTATCACCTGGATTCACTGAAGAGCCCTGTTCTCAACGTGCTGAGCAAGGAGACTTGTGGAAGTCAGTACGTAGTTGCTTTTGTAGATAAAAAATTAATCAATAGTCCATCTAAGAAAGAAACTGAAAATTTATTCGAGCCATCCTGATGATTATAACTGGGGAGACAGTCTCTCAGGAAGCTCTGAGAACTGTTCTGAGGAAGTAAGACTGGAGGCCTTAATGTGTATGTGACTTGGGGGGAGGGGGACATGCAATCAGCACACAGCTTGGCAAGAAGGTAACTTCACGCAGGAGGAAGAGATATCTTAGTTAATGGTTTTAGTGCTTTTCTAAGTATGGGAAGAAGTGAGAAACTGGGTTCATAAAAACTTCACCAGAAAATGTTGACCAGAGGGCTGGTTCTGCAAGTTTTCTCAGAGCACAAAATGTCTCATCCTGACCTTCGCACTGAACCCCTTTCATGGTGGATCATAGGTGACTGCAGGGACTAATGACTTCATGCCTGGAGAACTGGGCTTGGGCGACATTCTCTATTACACAGTCCCCTCCATTTCTCTCTTATTATCCATTTTCAGAGGCATTTTTTGACTGACTTGTCCCAGGGTGCTGGGAATGCTCATTCCCTGCTCAGAAGACAAGTCTGCTGATAGACCACGCAGTGTGCTGTTCCTCATCCAGTCCCGTAAACAGCAGCCAAAAGCCTCTGCACCACCTGTCCTACAAGTCTGTCAGCTCCAGGAAATGGTTTCCATTTTTTGCTCCTTCCCATCTCTAGGGTCACAAGATTACAGTCATGGATCTTATAGAGCTGAATATTATATGAATAATTTCAAGTAGCCTAGTCATCATTAAATTTCATCACAGACACAATCACAGAACTATTAATGCAAGAAACAAGAATCTTATAGAATTAGGTAGAATACAAGTAATAAAGGTAGTGACATTAATCTGATTCTAAGTATTGTACTATATGTGTGTTAAGCCGCTTCAGTCATGTCCGACTCTGTGTGATCCTATGGACTGTAGCCCTTCAGGCTCCTTTGTCCATGGGATTCTCCAAGCAAGAATACTGGAGTGCGTTGTCATGCCCCCTCCAGCGGATCTTTCTGACCTAGGGATTGAACCCACATCTCATATCTCCTGCATTGGCAGATGGGTTCTTTACCACTAGAGCCACCTGGGAAGCTGGTCATAAGTATCAGGTTGGTACAAATATAACTGCGGTTTTTGCATTATTGAAATTTGCTGTTTGGTATTGGAATACATTCTAAATAAATGTGGATATGCTACGCTACTGCTGCTGCTGCATCGCTTCAGTCATGTCCAACTCTATGCGACCCCATAGACGGCAGCCCACCAGGCTCCGCCATCCCTGGGATTCTCCAGACAAGAACACTGGAGTGGGTTGCCATTTCCTTCATGCATGAAAGTGAAAAGTGAAAGTGAAGTTGCTCAGTGGTATCCATCTCTTAGTGACCCCATGGACTGCAGCCCACCAGGCTCCTCCGTCCATGGGATTTTCCAGGCAAGAGTACTGGAGTGGGGTGCCATTGCCTTCTCGGTGGTTATGCTATATATCATTTTAATTACACATATCTCATTTTATGTTTTTTGCTAATGACTTACTACTTGCTGTTTATTTTATATTTATTTTAGAATATGGAAATGCTGTTAGACAAAAAGCAAATTCAAGTGATTTTCTTATTTGGGTTCAAAATGGGTCTTAAAGCATTGAAGACAACTTGCAACATCAGCAATACATTTGCCCCAGGAATCGCTGACATACAGTCCAGTGATGGTTCAAGAAGTTTTGCAAAGGAGACAAGAGCCTTGAAGACGAGGAGCATAGTGGCCGGCCATCAGAAGTTGACAATGACAACTGAGAGCAACAATTAAAACTGATCCTTTTACAAATGTACAAGAAGTTGCTGAAGAACTCGATATCAACTGTTCTAACGTCACTTGCCATTTGAAGATATTGGAAAGGTGAAAAAGCTTTATACCTGGATGCCTCATGAACTGACCAAAAATCAAAAAAATCATCTATTTGAAGAATCTTCTTCTCTTTTTCTGTGTAACACAGAGCTGTTTCTTGATCAGATTGTGGCACGCAACAAGTGGATTGTAGGGGAAGTGGAACGGATGTTCAAGAGGGAGGGGTCATAAGTACACCTGTGGTAGATTCATTATTGTTGTATGGCAGGAAGCAACACAATATCGTAAAGCAATTATCTTTCAATTAAAAATAAACATTTTTTTTCTTAAAGTGGATTGTATATGACAACCAGCAATGACCAGCTCAGTGGCTGGACTGAGAAGAAGCTCCAAAGTACTTTCTAAAGCCAAACTTGCACCAAAAAAAGGTCATGGTCACTGTTTGGTGATCTGCTGCCCGTCTGATCCACTATGGGTTTCTGAATCCCGGTGAACCCAATACATCTAAGAAGTATGCTCAGCAAATCAATGAGATGCACCCAAAACTGCAATGCCTGCAGCTGGCATTGGTTAACAAAGAGGACCCAATTCTTCACAACAACACCCGACTACATGTCGCACAAGCAACACTTCAAAAGTTGAACAAATTGTGAACAAGTTTTGCCTCATTCACCATGTTCACCTGACCTCTCACCAACTGACTAACACTTCTTCGAGCATCTTTGTACAGAGAACACACTTCCATAACCAGCAGGAGGCAGAAAATGCTTTCCAAGAGTTTGTTGTATCCTGAAGCACGGATTTTTATGCTACAGGAATAAACAAACTTATTTCTCATTGGCAAAAATGCAGTGATTGTAATGGTTACTATTTTGATTAATAAAGATGTGTTTGAGCCTAGTTATAATGATTTAAAACCCATGGTTTGAAACTGTAATTGTGTTTGCACCGACTTAATATGTAGGCAGCATTATCTTCTAAGGAGTTATTTTTAAAAATTAACCTTTATGGTGGAGCAGGTATTTCTGCCCTTGGGAGGGCTGGTTTGCACATAATGCTGATGCACAATGCACTAGACGGGAGGGAAGCGGTCAAAACCGGGAGAGATAATTTTTGTTTAAATTTTTCTTATCTTGTCTTAAATTGTGAATTTTATTTCATTCCTTCTTATGATTTTCCCCAATCCAACAAAGGCCGCTGGTGCTGATCACTTGATTCATCCCAGTACAAGAGTGAGTGAGGACTCAGGGCCACAGTTTCCTTCCACAGCAACCTGAAGACACACGTGTCCCGGCCTCTCCTCCCTGCAGCATCATCAGAAGGAGCTGCCATCTGAGGGACACAGCCCCACCCGGAGGAGGGCAGCTCCAGGGGTGAACAGGGAGGAGCCATGGGGTGACAGCAAGGCCGTGGGGACAAGATGACATGGGAAGTAAGGACTGTTGTGCATCCCCTCCCACCAGTTTTGCCTTCACATGTGACTGTTTCCCATCGGGACAGGGGACCCCAACCCAACATGACTCCAAGGTGGAGCATCATGGGGGAACCACAGAATAAGGTAACATAATGTCTGTCTCTAGCTCCAAAGCTGCCATCCAGGTGTGAGTCTGGAAGAATCTAGGAGTAGTCTTATCTGAGTGAGGATTTTCTTGGCCTGGGACTGCTTCAGTTCAGTTCAGTCGCTCAGTTGTGTCCGACTCTTTGCGACCCCATGAATCGCCAGGACACCAGGCTCCCTGTCCATCACCAACTCCCAGAGTTCACTCAGACTCACGTCCATCGAGTCAGTGATGCCATCCAGCCATCTCACCCTCTGTCGTCCCCTTCTCCTCCTGCCCCCAATCCCTCCCACCATCAGAGTCTTTTCCAATGAGTCAACTCTTCGAATGAGGTGGCCAAAGTACTGGAGTTTCAGTTTCAGCATCATTCCCTCCAAAGAAATCCCAGGGCTGATCTCCTTCAGAATGGACTGGTTGGATCTTCTTGCAGTCCAAGGGACTCTCAAGAGTCTTCTCCAACACCACAAGCATCAATTCAAAAGCATCAATTCTTCGGCACTCAGCCTTCTTCACAGTCCAACTCTCACATTCATACATGACCACAGGAAAAACCATAGCCTTGACTAGACGAACCTTTGTTGGCAAAGTAATGTCTCTGCTTTTGAATATGCTATCTAGGTTGGTCATAACTTTCCTTCCAAGGAGTAAGTGTCTTTTAATTTCATGGCTGCAATCATCATCTGCAGTGAGTTTGGAGCCCAGAAAAATAAAGTCTGACACTGATTCCACTGTTTCCCCATCTATTTCCCATGAAGTGATGGGACCGGATGCCATGATCTTCGTTTTCTGAATGTTGAGCTTTAAGCCAGCTTTTTCTCTCTCCACTTTCACTTTCATCAAGAGGCTTTTGAGTTCCTCTTCACTTTCTGCCATAAGGGTGGTGTCATCTGCATATCTGAGGTTATTGATATTTCTCACAGCAATCTTGATTCCAGCTTGTTGTTTCTTCCAGTCCAGCATTTCTCATGATGTACTCTGCATATAAGTTAAATAAGCAGGGTGACAATATACAACCTTGACGTACTCCTTTTCCTATTTGGAACCAATCTCTTGTTCCATGTCCAGTTCTAACTGTTGCTTCCTGACCTGCATACAGGTTTCTCAAGAGGCAGGTAAGGTGGTCTGGTATTCCCATCTCTTGAAGAATTTTCCACAGTTTATTGTGATCCACACAGTCAAAGGCTTTGGCATAGTCAATAAAGCAGAAATAGATGTTTTTCTGGAACTCTCTTGCTTTTTCAATGATCCAGGGGATGTTGGCAATTTGATCTCTGGTTCCTCTGCCTTTTCGAAAACCAGCTTGAACATCAGGAAGTTCATGGTTCACGTATTGCTGAAGCCTGGCTTGGAGAATTTTGAGCATTACTTTACTAGCATGTGAGATGAGTGCAATTGTGCAGTAGTTTGAGCATTCTTTGGCATTACCTCTCTTTGGGATTGGAATGAAAACTGACCTTTTCCAGTCCTGTGGCCACTGTTGAGTTTTCCAAATTTGCTGGCATATTGAGTGCAGCACTTTCACAGCATCATCTTTCAGGATTTGAAATAGCTCAACTGGAATTCCTTCACTTCCACTAGCTTTGTTTGTAGTGATGCTTTCTAAGGCCCACTTGACTTCACATTCCAGGATGTCTGGCTCTAGGTGAGTGATCACGCCATCGTGATTATCTGGGTCGTGAAGATCTTTTTTGTACAGTTCTTCTGTGTATTTTTGCCACCTCTTCTTAATATCTTCTGCTTCTGTTAGATCCATACCTTTCTTTCCTTTATTGAGCCCATCTTTGCATGAAATGTTCCCTTGACATCTCTAATTTTCTTGAAGAGATCTCTAGTCTTTCCTATTCTGTTGTTTTCCTCTATTTCTTTGCATTGATCGCTGAGGAAGGCTTTCTTCTCTCTTCTTGCTATTCTTTGGAACTCTGCATTCAGATGCTTATATCTTTCCTTTTCTTCTTTGCTTTTCGCTTCTCTTCTTTTCACAGCTATTTGTAAGGCCTCCCCAGAGAGCCATTTTGCTTTTTTGCATTTCTTTTCCATGGGGATGGTCTTGACCCCTGTCTCCTGTACAATGTCATGAACTTCATCCCATAGTTCATCAGGCACTCTATCTATCAGCTCTAGGCCCTTAAATCTATTTCTCACTTCCACTGTATAATCATAAGGGATTTGATTTAGGTCATACCTGAATGGTCTAGTGGTTTTCCCTACTTTCTTCAATTTCAGTCTGAATTTGGCAATAAGGAGTTCATGATCTGAGCCACAGTCAGCTCCTGGTCTTGTTTTTGTTGACTGTATAGAGCTTCTCCATCTTTGGCTGCAAAGAATATAATCAATCTGATTTTGGTGTTGACCATCTGGTGATGTGCATGTGTAGAGTCTTCTTTTGTGTTGTTGGAAGAGGGTGTTTGCTATGACCAGTGCATTTTCTTGGCAAAACTCTATTAGTCTTTGCCCGGCTTCATTCCGTATTCCAAGGCCAAATTTGCCTGTTACTCCAGGTGTTTCTTGACTTCCTACTTTTGCATTCCAGTTCCCTATAATGAAAAGGACATCTTTTTTGGGTGTTAGTTCTAAAAGGTCTTGTAGGTCTTCGCTTTCAAGCTGGGAAGAAAGGATTAGAAATAAACAAGGATGCTGTGTCTGATGCTGATAGGGAGCCTTTCAGGGCATCCCAGGGAGCGGGGTGGGGATGGACGAATGATCCGCCCCCTTTAAGGGAAGGAGCTGAAAGGGGAGGCACCTGCTGGACCCCTAAGAAGGGACGTGTTGAGGATGCATCTGGGAGTGGGGCTGGGGTGAGGGGCAGGGATAGAGTGGAGATATGCAGACCCAGGAGGGGGATTCCAGGGTCCCAGTGGCCCTGGGACAGCCCAGTATGTGTCTTCTGACCCAGAAGGGATGCAGGCATGGAGCCAACCTGAAATAGGGTTTCAGAGTTGTGACAAGGACACATGGCTAGAGTGGCAGGGACCCTGGAGACCATAGAATTGTCCAGGTCACCTGCCCAAGGCAGTCCCGCCAGCCAGGGCTGCAGTCCTGCTCACAAAGAGGCTCCTCCAGGGTCCAGTGTTGGGGAAGTGAGGCCCCTCCCAGCCCGCCCCCTCCACAGGGACAGCTGCCCTGTTTCCAAGGGACTATTTGCTGAGAGGCCTCCAGGGCGGAAAGGCCAGCACCCTAAGCCCCAGCCAGCTCCCTGGCATCAGGGGCCTTGTCTCCTTTGCTGATAATAAACCCTGGGACAAGCTGAGGTTGGAAAGAGAAACACAGAGCAAACCTGAGAACCTCCCTGGACTCACAAAGCTCCTTCAGCCCCAATAGCCAATGGAGCCCTGTCATCACACAGCATCTTGCTTTTCCACCAGCCCCCGACAGGTGCAGCTGGTCCTCTCCAGGGGTTCCACTTCTGGAAACTCATTTTTGTTTCCTAGGGCAACTGCAATAAGTTAGCACAAGTTGGGAGACTTAGCACAACAGAATTGTATTTTCTCACAGTTCTGAAGGTCAGAAATTTGAAATCAAGGCCAGCAGAGCTTTGCTGTCTCTGATCTTCCAGGGGAGGGTCCATCCTTGGCTCCTTTAGCTTCTGGAGGCCCCTTTGCTTTGGGGGCATCTCCGCCTCCCCCTCCACATGCTCATCTTCTCTCAACCCTGTGTGTGTAAACTCTCTGTCCTTTCTCTTATGAAGATGCCAGTGGTGCTGCAGGATCCACGGACAGGGCCCACTGTGGACGGACCTGAACTCCAGAGACATACATTGGATTTTAGCTGTAAGTGATGAGGCCTCACTGACATTCTGTAAGGAAGGGCTGATCCATCAGAGGCCCACTCTGGAATTAAAACTCTGGTTGTAGAAGAAAAACTAAATCAAGTCCACCAAGAAGCTAGGCGGCCAGTTTGGAGGCTGATTGTACAGTCCCCATATGGGATGATGGACCTTGAGGAAAGCCACTTCAGGGGTGGAGGGCAGAGGCAGATTTATGAAATATTTGGGAGCAAATATTCAACTGGTCTTGATGAGGGGAGGGGCCATGATTACTGACACTTGATGCCCCAGGGGCAGCTGTAACCTCACCTCTCCCTTCTGCTCCCTTGACATCTCAGGCTCTGTCCAAGGTGCTCCTAGCGCTCTGCCCCTCTCCCTGGGCACCACCCACTGAGTACTCTGGGAAGGGAGGCTAAGAAAGGGGGAACCAGCTGGAGCTCAGGGAGGCAGCCTGGGCTCCTGCCTCTGCATCTCCTTGAGACCCCTCCAGATACACGTGCTCATCTCTCACCTGCACCTGAGGCCTGGCTCGCGTGCTTCTAGAGGGATGAAATTTATTAAGAAATGGATCTCTCCCCGCAGTTCACCTGAGTCAGGAAACCTTGTCTGGAGTGATGGTCCTCCTGTGGCTCAGCCTCTGTCCTTCTGTCTGTCCCTTCCCCTCCTCCCCTTCTCCCATTGTCTGAGTGTCTCAGGCCACTTAGACGATCTCTTCTCTGTGCACCTTCTCGTCCTCATCCAGGCCGATAGCTTTAAGACTTCACTCAGTTGACAAATGATGTTGTGTACAGAGTGTGTGCCATGCACCGTTCTAGGCACTGCACAGAGAGTAGAGAAAAGAACCAGTAATTCTGCCTCCATGGAGCTTACACTATAGTACAGGAGATGGAGAATGTGCAAACCAATATGTATTAGGTCATTGGGTGATAAATGCCATGATAAAGGGAAAACAGGTGAAGAGAGAGTTATTGGAGTTGGGGGTGGGGGGTGGGCAAAACTGCTATTTTATTAATAGGTAGGTAGAGGTCAGGATGCTCTATGAATGTGACACTTAAGAAGATATTGAATGAAGTGAACATGCCATATGATGACAACTCCCCAGTTCCTGCCTCTTGAGCTGATCTCTATTAAGACCCAGAATTGTGCCCAACTGCTTTCTGATCTCTCCCTCTGGGTGCCTCAGGACACCTCACATCCACCAAGTCCAATCCCACCACTTGAGCACCCTTCCCCCCACCCCCGACACTGATCCTCATCTTTCCCATATCAGTCGATGGCACCACCTTCACAGATGCTCTTCACAAAATACTCCTGACCCACCCACTCTTCTTCATCTCTAGAGCCACCTGGTCCACATCCACCCATCCCCTTACGCAGATGCCTGCCATAAGCTTCTATTTTCATTCTTTTCTTCAATGTCTACTTTGGAGTAATTGCAATGCAAATTAAAACTGAGTGGAGTAAATTCAAACTAAGGTACCTTGAAAGCTTCTGTTTGCTCCCTTAGAATGATACACAAATTCCAAAAGATTAAGCCAAAGCCCTGCAAGCTCAGATCCCTTTCTACCTCTCCTGCCTCCTCACCTCCCTCCCTCCAGCCACTGAGAACTTCTCCCAGTTCCTCTTGGCCATCTCAGGACCCTTCCCCTGACATATCTACACATCCTCAACCCTGAACTGAGACCAGAGCTCAGTCTGGCACACGGTAGTACTATGTTCAGTCAATGCTGCTCTAAGCCTTAGAGATTCCTGCACCCAGACTTGGTAAGGTCAATGCATACATGCATTTGTGGATGAAAAATGAGTCAGTAGTCAACCTAAAAAAGAAATGGAAATTTTATTGAAGCCAACTTGAGGATTATATTTGGGCATACAGTCTCTCAGGAAGCTCTGAAAACTATACTAAGGAAGCGGGGAGGACTGTGTGTATATGACTTGGGGAAAGGGGAACATGCAACCAGTACACAGCTTGTAGAAGTTACTTCACCCCTGAGGAAGAGATATCTTGGTTAATGTTTTTGGTGCTTTCTGGTTATGGGAAGATGCAAGGAACTGGGTTCATTGAAAGTCTCCTTAAATTGTCTAAGTATCTGAGGGTTGGTTCTGCCAGTTTTCCCAGAGCACAAAGTACCTGATCCTGACCTTTTCCATGACTTCCTTTCAGGGTGGACTGTAGGTCAGTGACTGCAGTGGCTAGTGACTTGGTGCTCGTAGAACTGTGTGGCGGGCAACATATTTTATCACACAATCCCCTCCATTTCCATCTTAATTTCAACCAAGATCTGGGGGGAATTTTGACCATGTTGTCCCCAGGCTTTAGGAGTGCTCATTCCCAGGTTGGACAAGGATAATTGAAAAACCGCTCAGTGTGCAAGTACTCATCTAGTCTTGGAAACAGTAGCCAAAATCCTGAGGATCGCGTGTGCTACTAGTCTTGTCAGCTCCAAGAAATATTTCCCTCTTCTTGTTTCTTCTCATATCTAGAGTCACACTACTGCAATACAATCTGATAGAACTGTATATGAGCTCAAGGGTTTCAAGTCACCTGGTCATCATCATTTTTGTCTAGGCTCAGTGTTACATCCATTAATGCAAGAAACAATACTCTTGTAAAATGGCAGAATACAAGCAATATATTAAGAGCTACTGACATTAATAAGGTCATAAGCAGGCGGTGTTATAAAAGTTAGCACGGCTGGTGTAGAAGAACCAAACTGGTCTTGATGGTTCAGGTATCTCCGCTCTTAGGAGGGCTGGTTAACACATACTGCAGATGCACACTAGAGGGGATGGAGGAGGCCCAGATGGGCAGAGAAAATTTTTATGTTGATATGCTTTTTGTCTTGTCTTAAAATATGAGTCTTATTACATTGTTCCATAAGATTCACCTCCTGGGAGCCTTCCCCATCCGCCCCATCCACCCCTGGGTGAAGAGCTCATGCTTCATCCAAGTACAGGAGTGAGAGGCAGCAGCGGGGGGCCTTCCCCCCCCGCCCCACAGTTCTGCTTGCCTGGGGCCCCTCTGGGCCTGGTGACGCCAGGATGCTGGGCTCTGAGGCTTTGTGGCTGAGAGCAGCAGAAGAAAAAAGATTGTGGTGTCTTCCTGGCCATCAATTATTATAAAGGTTCCTGGTCTCAATGCATGCGTGGCATACAGGCACATATACAGGAAAACACACACTGGGCATGCACTCAGGCATGCATCCTTAAATACAGTTATTCGGGGTCTGGTCCTTCAAGAGGCAAGGGGACAGAAAGTCTAGTGTTGGGGGCACAACTGCTAGTTGTCTTGGGCTGGGTCATGCCCCTAGGTTCTCAGGAAAGGTGAGAGTAGGGAGACATTGGGAAGGGCTCCCAGAGATGGGGGTTTGGGTGAGAATAAAAATCTGCTCAGTTTTTCTGAGTTCTAAGAAAATTTGGGGCAATTAGGGTATGTTGATTTGTGCTTTATTCTTTTATATTTGTGTTGAGGTTTAAAAAAGAACATTATAGATTTGGGAGAAAGGACAGGCTTCTCTCTATGAACAGCAGGGTTTGATGGTATCCAGAAATTCCAGAGAATTAAAAAATATATGTATATTTACATTTATTTAGATCATATGACAGGTGGGTCCCAGAGAAGCAGGAAGCAACAACAGAAAGCGGCTGGCACATAGAAACACACGTGTGTACAGCACACACCCAAGAAATGCAGGTTCTTCAACAGTAGCAGCAGCAGTGCTCATCCACCCAACACCACCCCCAAACAAAACTTTGGAAAGAAACTTTCCATGCAAAATATAGTCTCCCCATAATTTTTGCCCTTGAGACAATAAAAAGGAAAAGAAAATACCCCAGACTAACATCATCTTAAGGTTGACAGGGCCATGCTCTTCTCCCTACAGAGGTAAAATGAGCTGTTTTATCACTGAGGCAGGAGGGCCACATTGCTGCCCCTCAAAAACACTGCAGGCAAGTGTCTTCAAGTCTCTGTGGTTCTTCACCAGCTCTTTTTTTAAATTCCCCAGAGAGTAGCTGGGATGGACAGTATCTACCCCTGGCTTCCTCTAAGATGGCCTCTAGGCAGCGGGTGTTTAGTGAGCCTGCAAAAATTCTGGAGCCAATCTCAGGTGGGGCTGGAACACCCAACCTGGAGCACCAGGTGGGGCCCAGGGACCAGGGTCTCTGCTTCAAGACTCCTGCCACTGAAAAGTACAGACCTCCAGAGATTTTAGCTTAAGTTAAAGGGCAGGTGCCCTGTACACTCCCCTCCCACGGGAGGTGGGGGCCGAATCACACAGAGGACTGTGTGCTGTGGAGTCAGCACCTTAGGAGGCAGGAGGGATTGGTGGGCAGAGAAGGAAGGAGTCTCAGGTCCTGATGGATCAGAAGAAGGAAGATGGGGAGAGGTGGTCAGGACACATGCTGTTGCTACTGTTCAGTCACTAAGTCGTGTCTGACTCTGTGACCCCATGTGGCACACCAGGCTTCCCTGTCCTTCACTGTCCCCCGAGGTTTGCTCAAACTCATATCCGTTGAGTCGATGATGCCATCCAACCATCTCATCCTCTGCCGTGCCCTTCTCTTCTTGCTATCAATCTTTCCCATCATCAGGGTCTTTTCCAATGAGTCAGCTCTTCACGTCAAGTGGCCAAAGTATTGGCGCTTCAGCATCAGTCCTTCCAATGAATATCTAAGGTTTTTTTCCTTTAGGTGATGAGAAAAAAAAAAGGATGACCAGAAGAGGGGAAAAAGGCAGAAAATATAGAAAAGATGAGAGTGGAAAAAGAAGGCAGCTAACAAGGTAAACAGAGAGACAGAGCAGAAGGAGGGAAGGAAATGAAAAGGGAGGGAGATGAATGAGGAAGGATGTGAGAGGGGAGAGAGGGAACCAGGAAGAGAACATCAGAGCTCAGTGAAGAACCTGCAGGTGAGAAGAGAAATAGGGAGCCCCGGGGCCCATCCTTGGTCCCTACAAAGCCTCCAAGGCCATGTACAGCAGGTCAGCCAAGTAAATCAGCAGGGTAGCGGCTGTCAAGACAGCCACAGTCCAGCATTCATCCCAGACGCACACAGAGCAGGTGAGGGTTTTTTTTTTTCCCTCTATTTTATCATGGCAGCTCACATCACTGGACCACAGAGGCAGCCCACCCAACTTCTCGTGAAAGGGGCAGAGTGACCAGAGATCAGAGCGCTGGTAAAGAGGAGGATGGAAACATGGTCTCCTTTTACAGTAAAGATAGTAGACAGGTGTCCGTGTTTCATTGTTATCTTCGAGCAACAGGGTGGACATCATCCCCAGGTAGAAGCAGATGGAGCACAGGATCGTTTGTCTCACCATGGCAGACATGTACTGGAAACGGCTGTTGCAGTTGATAATGGTGCTGAAAATTAAAGCCAAAATGACATAGAGCAGGAAGATCAACAGTCTCTCGAGCACGCCTGGACCAGCAGGCACAAAGCAGGATGTGTCGCCAGCCAGGGCGCAGGTCCAGGCCCCTGCGGCGGCGTAAAGCACAGCACTGATGCAGGAGCAGGCAGTGGCGGAGATGGCCTGGTTCCGGGTGTGGCTCTGAGGCAAGAACCGGACATAGTTGGTGGTGAAAATAGTGGAGGCAAAGAGACAGAATAGGGTGAAATAGAAGGCACAGTGGTAGAGAACGTCATAGCAGGACAAGGGGAAGTGGGATTGGAGCCCACACAACTCCACTATGAAGACGGTGAGGGTCTCACCGAAGCAGAAGCACCACAGGAACACAGACCGGTTGACTGTGCACTCACTCCAAGTGTCCATGCTGGCCACCAGCAAGGAGGGCACGCAGGCGGAGAGCAGCTGCCCCAGGTGGAGGAAGAAGCCCACCGTTCTGGAGCCCAGGCCTGAGGAGGTTCCCGTGGTGATGGTGACGGTCAGGCAGGTCACCAGCACTGGAGTTGTAACCTTACTGGTTTTAAAACCAAAGGCTTGTGAATAATTAAAAAACAGCTCAGGATTTTGATGGACTGGTTCAGTTTTACTCTGCCTGTTTAGTTCTGTTTCTGTCTTTGTTTTTCCAGAAAGATACAACCACCAATCCTAACAATGTAAGGACCACACTCACGGTCTCACTCCAGCAAGATGGTTTCTGGTTCCTGGTTACTGTTCAAAGAAAGAAGTGCAGCACACCCGCAGTGTGCAGCCTGCAGCCACTTCTTGCTCCCCTCCGTGTAAGTTCCCCTGGCTGAGCCTTGCTGTGTTGGGAGTTGATTCTTCTGAGTAGTAAAAAACCTTCTCCCCTGGTGGCTGGCTTCCTTAAGATAAAGCTACTTTTCTTTTACCCAGCGCTTGTCTCTCTGTATTGGCTTCTTCTTCTTTTTTTTTTTTAATGTAAATTTATTTAATTTAATTGGAGGCTAATTACTTTACAATATTGTATTGGTTTTGCCATACATTGACACGTGGCAGATTCATGTCAATGTATTGGCTTCTTAAGCAACGCACAGTCGAGACTAGCTGGGGGACAATGCTGTGCATCCAGGCAGGAGTCAGGTCCCCTAGGCTCAGCCCCTCCACCTCCTTCTGGGGCGAGGAGAGGGGTGAGGCTGAGAAGGTTGGGGAGGATCTATAGGCATTTTCAAGCAGAAGCAGAACTTGCTAGTTTCAGGAACTTGCCTGTCCCTCCCACTCCTCGCTCACAGCCTGTGTTCGCTTTCTGTTGAGAGACAGAAACTGGCCTCTGAAGGAGCAGTCGCGCTCTTGACCGAGTGAGTAGAGGGCTGTGCACCTGGAGATCCCCCCATTCTCACCCATTTGGGAATAATATTTGCCCTTTGGGACTTTGGGGTCAACTTGGCCACTGCAGGAGTGGAAAGTGGCTTGCTTGGGATTCTGTACGAGTCTCTCCTTGAGGCAGAATTGCTTTGTTTGAATTCCGTTCTGGGGGAGCAAGTGAAGTGCCTTCCAGAACTTCATAGGGGAGGCATCTTGGCAGGTTGCCAAACTAGACTATGACCCTGTAACCAATAAAAAAATGTTTTTTTTAATTATAAGCCAGGCTTCCCATGTATGTTTTCAATTCTGAAGAATGGTGGCCCCTAAATGTGTCTCTAAATTCCTCACTATTTTGCAGTTAGAACTGACTTGACCATGATCTGGTAAATGGGAGGAAATTCCATGTGCAGGCTTCCTTGTTTCTTACACTAAGGATTCTTCCAACAAGGCCCTAAAGTAACGGTAAAAGAGGCTGGGGCTGCCCCGGGGTCTTTCCCCACACACCCCACCTCCCACCTGTCCCTGGAAGGAGGAGGAGTTCTAGTGTGGGGGCAGGGCAGAGCCTGAGTGTCCCCCAGCAGGAGGACAAAAAGGGGTCTGAAGTAGTCTCTCCCTTTAAGACCCCACAGGGCACTGAGTTTGCCTGCAGTGTGTCTCCTATCAGGGAGAGGCAGGGAGGGGATGGATTTTCACTAAGACGACCCCCTGCAGGAGGTTTGAGGACAGCCAATAGGCTATTATTGTTCTTATACTCTGTTTTCCACCTCAGACCTGCTAAACCGGTCAACTGCCAACCTTCTACATGGAGATGATCCACAAAAATAGTGGAAATGTTCATTAGGATTTTTCTCAAGCCGTCACCCAACACGGGCTGATGCGCAGGTTTGGGTGATAATTTTGTGGAGACCTGATGAGGGGTCATTTGTCCCTCCACACCCTCCCTGGGATGCCCTGAAAGATTCCACATCAGCATCAGACACAGTATCCTTGTTCGTTTCCAATCCCTTCTTCCCTGGCTTGCAAGCTGCTCACCAGTTTCCCAGGCCAGGAAAATCCTCACTCAGGTAGCGCTACTCCTAGATCTTTCCAGACTCCCACCTGGATGGCAGCTTTGGAGCTTAAGAGACAGACATTATGTTAATTTATTCTGTGGTTCCCCCACGACACTATACCTTGGAGTCATGCTGGGTGGGGGTCTCCCTTCCGAAAGGGGAACAGTCACATGCTGAGACAAATTGGGGGAGGGGATTCACAACAGTCCCTACTTCCCACGTCATCTCGTCCCCACGGCCTTGCTCTCACCCCGTGGCTCCTCCCTGTTCACCCCTGAAGCTTCTCTCCTCAGAATGGGACTGTGTCCCTCAGATGGCAGCTCCTTCTAGTGATGCTGCAGGGAGGACAGGCTGGGACACGTGTGTCTTCAGGTGCTGTGGAAGGAGGCTGTGGCCCTGAAGGTGGGTCCTGCGTCCCAGAGCCCCGAGCTTTGGTCCTGGGATCCCACCCACGGGCCTGGTTGACCTGCTGGGCTGTAGAACATAGTGTTCAAACCCATGGCTTTTTATTTTTATCAGGGATTTCCACTCCTCCCCTTTCAAACTAGGGAAGACACTTGACTCCTGGAGCCTTGGTTTTCCCATCTGTAAAATGGGGTTAGCAGGACAATCTACAATCCCTTTTCTGAAACCCCTGGGGTCAGATTGCTACAGAATCAGAATTTTTTAGCATCAGTCATGTAACTTGATGCATCTTCTCTATTGGCCCTAACACCCTACTGGTGTCTAATGCACCTTTTAAGCAAAGGCATTAGTGTTTCTGTAACTGCGCTTTTGAACATTCACACTAACTAAAATAAACAAAGACCATAAATTGTCTCATGTCTGTTCAGGTGAAACTTTGTTACCAAACAGCTTTTTAAAAAATCTTTTTCAATTTTGAGTATAATGAAGATTTGTGGTTGTAGGAAACGACCAGAGTACCCTGTGTCTCTGTAGATAACGGCTCAAAGCGTGAAAAAATGTGCATGGCTTTGTGGCCAGACCCAACCCATCTGTGAGATAAGACAAGTCTCCTGACAAGGCCGAGGCTGATGGGAGGGAAGAGTAACTGTAGAGCAGCTGTGCTGTTACCAGGTGTCTGAGTCATTGGTTCAAACTCCATGGATCCTGAGCCTCAGTCCTCACAGGGCCCTGAGCCTTTTCTAGGCATCTAACTCAATCCACCTCTGGAGCTGGATCATTCTCTGGGTGGTCCCCAGTGAAGATCACTACCTTACCAGTGTCCGTGAGCTGCCTGACCGTCATAACACCATTCCACCAGGTTGACATCCCCAGACCTTGGACACCACATTCCACTTCCTCCGCCTGCTGCAACTGTTCTCCATCAGTGTGGCTTTCTCGCTGGTGACCAGCATGGGCATTGGGAAGCAGGGGCCATAAGTAACTGGCCCGTGGCCATCTGGTGCTTTTGTTTAGCCATGACTCTCATCATCTTCATTGTTGAGTTATGTAAGCTCCGGTCCTGGCTTCCTGTCTCTGGTACCGCCTCCTCAACACCTACACCTGCCACGCCGCCCTCCTCTGCCTCTCAACCCGCATCATCCACTCCATCACCTATTATGTCCCTCATCAGGACTGGGCTGTCACTGCTACTGCTTTTTCCTGTCTCGCATCTCTACTGTATATCATAGCTGTGGCTTGGACATGGGTCTGCTGTGTGTTCAAGATTTCCAGCTACATTCACACTGTGCCAGGCCTGCTGAAGGTGCTGGAGACCTTCGTGGACTGTATCATCTTCGCCTTCCTCAGCAACACCTCCCTGTACCTGCACCAGTCGGCCCTGGAGTGGTGCGTGGCCGTTACTCCGTCTGCTTCATCCCAGCAGCCGTGGCCACGCTGCTGAAGCCGGATGACTGGGAGGACAGCTACTCACCCCCTGCCCATCTTCCAGGTTGTGGAGACCCGCTCTGTCCTTTTCTACATCAGCGCTCTCGTCCTCTGGCTGCTCTATCAGTTCAGTGAGGAGTGTGACGGGCACCCTCATTGGTCCGGTGACGAGGACTGCATCGATGACCTCCCCTACAGTCTGCGTGTGCACCTGAGACGAGCGACTGGCTGTGGCCATCCTGACAGCCGTCAACCTGCTGGTTTACGTGGTTGAGCTGCTGTACTAGGCCTGCCAGCTTTCTGTGGGGACTGAGGATACCTCCAGTGCTCCAGACTCTGTTTGCTCCCATTCAGTATCTTCACAGAGTTTGGATTCCTCTGATGCCCTCTTCCTGGCTCCCTCTCTCCCTCCTCACATCCTTCCCCTTTCATCTCACTCTCTTTTCTGTTTCCTTCCCTCCTTCTGCTCTGTCTCCTTCCTGTTTTCTTTAGTTGCCCGTGTCCTGTTTTGTCTCTTTCTCATCTTTTCTACATTTTCTGCTTTTTGCCCCTTTTCTGGTCATCCTTGGTTTCTCGTCTCCTGTGTCCTGACCACCTCTCCCCATCTTCCTCCTTCTGATCCATCAGGACCTGAGACTCCTTCCTCCTCTGCCCACTGCCCCCTCCCACCCCATGAGGTGCTGACTCCACAGCACACAGCCCTCTGTGCAGCCGTTCACACCCTGGGCCTCGGGAGGGGCCTCATTGTCAAAGCGTGTCTGTCCCCTGGTGGTGCCTTAGTTGTATATGCATTTGGGGGTGGGGTGGGTAGCTAGTCATTGGGCCCCGCTTCTCCCAGTGGAGGGGGATATATAGGCTACATCCCCATTACGTCGAAAAAATTCTCTAGAGGTCAATAATTCCCAGTGGGCGAGAGTCTTGAAGCAGAGACCCTGGATCCCTGGGCCCTACCTGGTGCTCAGCTCCACCTGAGAGTGGCTCCAGGATTTTTGCAGGCTCACTGAATACCCACTGCCTAGAGGGCATCTTAGAGGAAGTCAGGGGTGAATGCCTTCAATCCCAGCTAGTGTCTGGGGAATTTAAAAAAAGGAGCTGAGAGAACTGTATGGTCGTGAAGACACCTGTCTGCAGTGTTTGTGAGGGGCAGCGATGTGGCCTGCTTGCCTCAGTGATAAAACAGCATTTGATCACTGTAGGGACAAGGGCATCCCACTTGTTCCCCCACCAACAGCCTTAAAGTGATGTTAGCCTCAGTGTTTTATTTATTTATTTATTTTTACTATCTTCTGTTCAGGAGAGCAAAAATTACTGAGTGACCCTGTTTTGGGGTCTCTTTGATTAAAGACATTTTTTACATTGGTTTCTTTTTTTTAAGGTTTTTTTTTTTTATCATGGTAAAAGTCACATAGCATAAAACATGTGACTTTAACCATATTTAACTGTATAGTTCAGTGGCACTAAATGCATACACATTGTGCAACTCTCAAGATCATCTCTCTCCCAAATTTTTCACCTTCTTAAACTGAAACTCCCCCCTTTAAGCACTAACTCCCATCCACCTCCTGTTCCTGGCATCTACCAACACACTTTCTGACTCTATGAATTTGACTCTTCTAGGTACCACGTATGAGTGGAATAAAGTAGTATTTGTCGCACCTATTGTATATTGGAAGGCATTTTTAAAGTTAATACATGTGAGTGATTTTGTTCTTAAAGAGGAAGTTTCTTTTCAAATTTTCTTGGGCAGGTGTTCGGGGATGGGATAGAGGTTGCTGGTCTCACTGTCCAAGGAACTGCTTTGCTTGAGTGTGAGAGGACACACTCAAGTATGTGTGTTTCTGTGTACCAGTTGCTTTCTGTTGCTGCTTCTTGATTCTCTGGGGCTCAGACACAATGTAATCTAAACCAATGTACATAATTTAAAAAAAATTTCTGGGGCTTCTGGTTCCTATTAGTCCCTGCTGTTAATCATAGAGAAGACAGTTCAACATTCTCCACATTGATAATGTCCTTTTCAATCACAATTCAAAGATGAAAGAAAAGAAACAAACGAATAAAAACCCAAAACAAACTCCACATATTCTAATTGCCCCAAATTGCCTAGCACTCAGAAGAGTCCTAGTCAATTTCCACCCTCACCCAAACCTAGGTTTCTGGGAGCCCCTTCTACTGACCCCAGTCACACCTGAACCAGAGCCTGGGGGTACGGCCCAGCCTGTGATGCAAGATGTTGGGCCCCACCCCAATGCCAACATCACAGGATGTTGTGCAGGCCATGACAGCACCTGGACACCTCTCTAGAAAGGTGTGTACTTGTATGCAAGCTCAGTGCACATGTGTGTGTACATGTGTACATGCCCACTGCTCCCCTGCATTGAGACCTGCAGCTCTTTACTGGTGGCTGTGAAGGCCCCACAAGTCTCCCAGTCTCAACCACAAAGCTACAGAGTCCAGCATCCTGGTGTCACCAGGGCCAGAGGAGCCAGAGAAGCAGAGCTGTGGGGGAATGGAGGGGAAGGACCCCCTCTACTGCCCCCTCACTCCTGTACTGCCATGAAGCATGTGATCTTCACCCAAGAGCAGGTTGGATGGAGGGGAAAGGCTCCCAGGAGGTGGTCCTCGTGGAAGGAAGATCTTAAGAAACAATGAAATAAAATTCCTATTTTAAGACAAGTCAAGAAAAATTTAAATATAACAATGTTTGTCTGTCTGTTTCAGCCTCTTCCCTCTCCTCTAGTGTGCATTATTCATCTGCATTGTGCCTTAACCAGACCTCTTCAAGGGAAGAAATACCCATTTCACCACAAAGGTGACATTTTCTAGAGGAAGGCCTTGTAACACCTTAGAAGATAGCACTGCTAACTTACTTAGGACCTGATTAATGTCTCTAGCTGTATTACTTGTGTTCTGACTACTTTAAAGATTTATGTCTTGTTTCTTGTGGTAACAGATCTGTGATTAAGTCTGTGAAGAAAAATCATGGTGACTAGTGATGGGCTCGATAAAGGACAGAAATCGTATGGACCTAAGAGAGGCAGAAGATATTAAGAAGAGGTGGCAAAAATACACAGAAGAACTGTACAAAAAAGATCTTCACGACCCAGATAATCACGATGGTGTGATCACTGACCTAGAGCCAGACATCCTGGAATGTGAAGTCAAGTGGGCCTTAGAGAGCGTCACTATGAACAAAGCTAGTGGAGGTGATGGAATTCCAGTTGAGCTGTTTCAAATCCTGAAAGATGATGCTGTGAAAGTGCTGCACTCAATATGCCAGCAAATTTGGAAAACTCAGCAGTGGCCACAGGACTGGAAAAGGTCAGTTTTCATTCCAATCCCAAAGAAAGGCAATGCCAAAGAATGCTCAAACTACCGCACAATTGCACTCATCTCACATGCTAGTAAAGTAATGCTCAAAATCCTCCAAGCCAGGCTTCAGCAATACATGAACCGTGAACTTCCTGATGTTCAAGCTGGCTTTTGAAAAGGCAGAGGAACCAGAGATCAAATCACCAACATCCACTGGATCATTGAAAAAGCAAGAGAGTTCCAGAAAAACATCTATTTCTGCTTTATTGACTATGCCAAAGCCTTTGACTGTGTGGATCACAGTAAACTGGAAAATTCTGAAAGAGAGGGGAATCCCAGACCACCTGATCTGCCTCTTGAGAAATCTGTATGCAGGTCAGGAAGCAACAGTTAGAACTGGACATGGAACAACAGACTGGTTCCAAATAGGAAAAGGAGTATGTCAAGGCTGTATATTGTCACCCTGTTTATTTAACTTATATGCAGAGTACATCATGAGAAACGCTGGACTGGAAGAAACACAAGCTGGAATCAAGATTTCCAGGAGAAATATCAATAACCTCAGATATGCAGATGACACCACCCTTATGGCAGAAAGTGAAGAGGAACTCAAAAGCCTCTTGATGAAAGTGAAAGTGGAGAGAGAAAAAGCTGGCTTAAAGCTCAACATTCAGAAAACGAAGGTCATGGCATCCAGTCCCATCACTTCGTGGGAAATAGATGGGGAAACAGTGTCAGACTTTATTTTTCTGGGCTCCAAACTCACTGCAGATGGTGACTGCAGCCATGAAATTAAAAGACGCTTACTCCTTGGAAGGAAAGTTATGACCAACCCAGATAGCATATTCAAAAGCAGAGACATTACTTTGCTAACACAGGTCCAGCTAGTCAAGGCTATGCTTTTTCCTGTGATCATGTATGGATGTGAGAGTTGGACTGTGAAGAAGGCTGAGCACCGAAGATTTGATGCTTTTGAACTGTGGTGTTGGAGAAGACTCTTGAGAGTCCCTTGGACTGCAAGGAGATCCAACCAGTCCATTCTGAAGGAGATCAGCCCTGGGATTTCTTTGGAAGGAATGATGCTAAAGCTGAAACTCCAGTACTTTGGCCACCTCACGCGAAGAGTTGACTCATTGGAAAAGACTCTGACGCTGGGAGGGATTTGGGGCAGGAGGAGAAGGGGATGAGATTGCTGGATGGCATCACTGACTCGATCGACGTGAATCTGAGTGCACTCCAGGAGTTGGTAATGGACAGGGAAGCCTGGTGTGCTGCGATTCATGGGGTCACAAAGAGTCGGACACATGAGTGTCTGACTGAACTGAACTGAGGCCTCTTGAAATGATTCATATAATATATATAGTTTATAAGGTCCTTGATTGTAATACAGTGACTGTTCCCATACAGCTCAGTGGTAGAGAACCCGCCTGCCAATGTAGGAGGCTCAGGTTTGATCCCTGGGTCTAGAAGATGCCCTGGAGGAGAAAATGGCAACCCACTTCAGTATTCTTGCCTGGGAAAGCCCATGGACAGAGGAGGCTTGAGGGCTACAATCCATTGGGTTGCAAAGAGTCCGAGATGACTTATCAACTAAACAGCAACAACTACAGATGTGGGAAGAAGCAACAGGAAGGAACCATTTCCTCAGGGCTTGGGCCCAGACCACCTTTTCCTCCTCATCAAACCCAGCAACTTTAAGATTCCACTCATCAGTAAGTATTCTTTTTCACCAAGTGTGTGTGTGCCAGGCCCTTTTCTAGACACTGGACAGAGAGCAGAGAACAGAACCAAGAGTTCTGCCCTCATGGAGCTTACACTCTAGTACAGGAGACATGCACATCAATACATAACATCAAGTCAGTGGGTTATTAATGCCACAATAAAGGGAACACAGGTAAGAACAGGTACTGGAATGTGTATGGTGGGGGAAGGGGCAAGGCTGCTATTTTAGGTGGGTGGAGGTCAGGCTGCTCCATGGATACGACATTTAAGACGATGCTGAAGGAAGTGAATAGGCCCTGTGCTGACAACTCCCCAGTTCCTGTCTCTGGAGTTGATCTCTCTTGGGACCCAGAGTCACACCTCACTGCCCCTAATCTCTCCCTCTGGATGTCTCAGGACACGTCACACTCAACATGTCCAATCCCACCTCTCAAACCCCTCAGCCCTCAACACACGCTAATCCTTCCTCATCTTTCCCATCTCAGTCAATGGCACCACCTTCCCAGATGCTCTTCACAAACTGCTTGTGAATCCGTCTACCCTTCTTCATCTCTAGACTATGTGGTCCAGATCCATCCACCCCCTCACCTGCTCTCCTGCCATAAGCTTCTAGATGCTTTCTGTAGTTCCATCAGTTCAGTTCAGTGGCTCAGTTGTGTGTGACTCTTTGTGACCCCATGGACTGCAGCATGCCAGGCTTCCTTGTCCATCACCAACTCCTGGAGCTTGCTCAAACTCATGTCTGTCATGTCGATGATGCCATCCAACCACCTTATCCTCTGTCGTCCCCTTCTCCTCCTGCCTTCGATCTTTCCCAGCATCAGGGTCTTTTCCAATGAGTCAGTTCTTCGCATCAGGTGGCCAAAGTATTAGAGCTTCAGCATCAGTCTTTCCAATGAATACTCAGGACTGATTTCCTTTAGAATTGACTGGTTTGATCTTGCAGTCCAAGGGACTCTCAAGAGTCTTCTCCAACACCATGGTTCAAAAGCATCAATGCTTCAGTGCCCAGCTTTCTTTATAGTCCAACTCTCACATCCATACATGACTCCTGGAAAAACCACAGCTTTGACTAGACTGACCTTTGTCAGCAAAGTAATGTCTCTGCTTTTTAATATGTGTCTAGGTTGGTCATTTCCATCTTTTCCCTCAAAGACTGGTTTAGAATAAAGTCAAAGTAAGATACTTTGAAGGTTTCTGTTTGCTCCCTTAGGATGGAACATAGATTCCAGAACATTACCTCCAAAGCCCTGCAAGTTCAGACCCCTTTCTACCTCTCCAGCCTCCTCACTTCCCTCCCTCCAGCCAGTGAAAACTGCTTCCAATTCCTCTTGGTCCTCTCAGAGCCTTTCATCTTATCTGTCTACACACCACCCCCCAACCCTGAACATGGTAGTCCTGTGTCAGTCAGTGCCACTCTAAGCCTCAGTTTGCTCATCCAGAAAATGGAGATTTAAGCTCCTGCTTTTAGTTATAAAAGCTGTTAACTGCACCCTGAAGGGAACATCTCAGCCACGTAAGCAGGGAACAACTGTACTAGAAGGATGCAGGATAGCTTGGAGAATCATTAGGGAGGCACCAGCCTGACTCCAGGCTGAGACCAGGAGGAGGGGTGCTGGGCAGCCAGGTCACAGCCAAGGGCAGCGGGTCCAGGCCCCGTGGCCATTGGAAGCACACACTGGACGCTGCTGCAGGCCCCGCAGAAGGAGTTCTGGTCTTTCTTTGTCTCTGTGTATCACCTGTTCTTGTGTGTCCAGGCCCCACTTATGGGGCAGGTCCAATATTTGTCTGGCCTTTTCTTTCTTAGTGAGGATCAGGCCCAGTCTCTCTCCAGGTCGCACACATGATGGGATTGTCCTCAAATATGGCGATGAGTTCACGGCCTCAGTGGTTTCCCTCCATGGAGATGTCCATCACACAAGACCAAGGATTGTTAGGATTAAATGGGAGAAAACATGACTCAGTGATTGTCAAAAATTTACCCAAAAGGCTAAAGGGATGGAATGTATCCCAGTCGGTAGTTCCAGGCTATAGTCTGAGCTGTAAGCACTTGTTATATTCATTTAAGAAACACTTGCCATGGGCCAACAGGGTAGTTACAGACATAAAAGTTTTGAGAGGTGTCACATACAGCGCTCACTACAGATCAAGCCCTGCTCTGGATTCATTTGTTCCTCCCAGCAACCCATGAACTATGCACAAAGTGTCCCCATTTTTACAAGCACACAAAGGGTAATGAGCCCAAGATCACACAAGTAGGAACTGGCAGAGCTGGGATTTGAACCCAGTCATGTGGGTGCAGGACCTTAAACTCTGATTGGCATTGATTTGTACCTTATATTCCAGAAAGATAAAGTAGCCAATATTTTTTGAACACCAACAGTCTAACAAGGTTGTCTTATTACCTCTATTTCATTTCATCTTCAGGGATATTATTACTGTGTCATCCCCATTTAACAGATGATGAAACTGAAGCACAGAGGGTACATTATGTTTTTAGCTCAGAGCCACACAGTTACTCCCTGACAGAGTCTGGACTTGAACACAGATCTGTCTCCCCCAAATCTCGGCAGGTAAAAGAACCTCAGGAGATGCTGAGCCCCTTCCCTCTTCTCTCAGATCCAGGAGCCAACCACACAGACAAGGGTCACATGGATCGGCCATCTGCGCTGGCACCCAAGGGAGATAACCAGGTGCCTGAGACACAGGAGGGAACGGCCCCAACTCTCCCCACTCAGAGGAGGACTGAGGAAAGGCAATCCCTGATTTTTCCAAGAAGCTGGTCTAGGAACACAGAATGGAAACATCTGTGCCCCAGGCTCTGTTCTGGATGCGGCTCAGGCCACAGTCTGGAGGGCATCAGCTGGAGTCATCGTGTGCAGAGGAGGCTCTGGCCGGCTGAGGAAGGAGCCTCTGGCCACTGCCCCAGGAGACAGAAAGCCCAGGCTAGGCAGGGAGCAAGGGAAGGGCCTGAGGCTTCGGCACTGCAGGGGGCAGGTTGTCTATCAACTGTGTGTGCTAAAGGGCTAGGGGAGGCCCTGGACACTAAGTAGGTTGGTTTGGGAGCCACAGCTCCCCCTCCCCATCCAAGTTGATTAGATAGCATCACTGACGCAATGGACATGAACTTGAGCAAGCTCCGGGAGTTGGTGATGGACAGGAAAGCCTGGCGTACTGCAGTCCATGGGGTCGGAAAGAGTCAGACCCCGAACCCAAGGTGCCTCCCTTCTCTCTGCCTTTGGAGACAGGCCTGTGTGGGCATCTCTCAGCTCCTCCCCCAGCCTGTCTGCTTTGGAGTCAGAGCAGATGTGACTGTGAATCCATTCGCGGACCCCAGATCTGCCTCCCTTCACTCTGGGCTTCTGTTTCATCTTCCCCTGCTTATGGTCAGCCCTCTATATGCCCAGCAGGAAGGAATTTGCTTTTCCTAAAGGGAACACAAGCTCCCTAAATAAGGCAAGAGCATTCTGGCTGCTGAGCTGGACTCTGAAGAAGTGGAAAGTCAAGAACGTGCAGAAATAAGGGAGTCTGGGAGACCTCAGATGTGGGGGCACCTGGAAGCAGTTTGTGTTTTTGACAAGAATCACTGGAGAGTCGGACCCCTGGAAAGTGACTGAGGAAACTCATGTTATGAAAGAGAAACATATTCACCACCAAGCAGAGCTTGTGGGGAAGGAGGGTCTGTGTAATGAGGAAGGATGTGACCAATAAATAGGACCTGGCAGCCAAGAGGAAACAAGCAGAGAGGGTGGACAGAGGGGAAGGAGCTGGCTGCCATCTCCACGTCTGAGTCTCCAAGACTGGCAAGTCCAGGGGCTCCAGAAGAGGAGGGCTGGGAGGGACCAGGGGTCTCTGGCACCCCTCCCCCATCTAGCAGATGAGGAAACTGACTCAGCAGCAGTGAGTGCCCTCCTCCCAGGGATGGGGCAGGTTTGTGCAGAACGAGGGTGGATGGGGCAGAATCCCAGCCTGGAGGATGCTGCTGCCACATTTGTCACAAGCAGCGTGGGGCCGTGGACAGACAGCTGGCCTGGGGACAGGGCACCTGGTCCTGACTCTGACTCTGCCACACGCAGGGTGACTCTGGACAAGTGCTGCCATCCCTGGGGCCCAGCTGCTCCTCCTCTATGACGAGAAGACTAAGTGTATCTCATTCAGTCATGTCTGATTTTTTGCGACCCCATGGACGGCAGCCCACCAGGCTCCTCTGTCCGTGGGATTTCCCAGGTAAGAATACTGGAGTGGGTTGACATTCTCTTCTCCAGGGAATCTTTCCAACCCAGGTCTCCTACATTGCAGGAGGATTCTTAACCTTCTGAGACACCAGGAAAGCCCCTATGACGAGAAGTTTGAACTAAATATAGGATCATTACACTTTCTTTTGAGTGCCACAGTGAGGGGACTGGAGCAGCCTTGGAATTGTGACAAATGGCCCTTAACCTCTCAACAGGAGGGATGAAGCAGCCGCCCCCATGAACCAGGAGGTTCACTGTGGCACTCAAAAGAAAGTGTAATGATCCTATATTTAGTTCAACCTTCTCGTCATAGGGGCTTCCCTGGTGTCTCAGAAGGTTAAGAATCCTCCTGCAATGTAGGAGACCTGGATTGGAAAGATTCCCTGGAGAAGAGAATGTCACAAGTTCGCCAGTTTTCTCAGAGTACAAAGTACAATCCTGACCTTTTCCCATGACTTCCTTTCAGAGTGGATTGCAGGTCAGTGAATTGCAGCAGCTAGTGACTTGATTCTTGTAGCACTGGGTGGTGGGCAACATTCTTTATCACACAATCTATTTGTTTCCATCTTAATTCCAGTCAAGGTTTGGAGGACTTTCCACGTCAGGTGAGAATTTCACTGATAAGCCACTCAATGTGCAATTATTCATCTAGTCCTGGTAACAGTAGCCAAAATCCTCTGGAATAATTGTCTTACTTGTCTGTCAGGCTCTTGGAAATGGTCCCCACTGTTGCTTCTTCCCATATCTCAAGTCACCTTATTATACTCATGGATCTTATAAAACTGTATATTAGGTCACCTGGTCATTATTGTTTTTATCAGAGGCTCAATGACACATTTGTTAGTGCAAGAGACAATATTCTTGTAAAACGGCAGACTACAAGTAATACAGCCAGTGACATTAATAAGGTCATAGGGAGCAGTGTCATATAAAGTTACAAGGCTGGGGTTAGAAGAACAAAAATGGATCTTTATATTGGGTCAGGTATTTCTGCCCTTAGGAAGGTCTGGTTAACATATACTGAAGACGCACACTGCACACAACAGGGGAGGGAGGAGGTCAAAACAGGCAGAGAGAAACTTGGTTTAAAGTTTTCTTGTCTTGCCTTAAAATATGAATTTTATTTCATTGCTTCTTAAGATTTGCCCGTCATGGGAACCACCTCCTGGAGCCCTCCCCATCCACCCCCCCCCCCCCCGGGTGAAGAACTCATGCTTCATCCCAGTACAGGAGCGAGGGGCAGCAGTGGGGGGTCCTTGCCCTCTCCTCCCCAACAGCTCTGCTTGCCTGGGGACCCTCTGGTCCTGCTGACACCAGGATGCTGGGCTCTGAGGCTTTGCAGCTGAGAACAGGAGACTAAGAACTATATTGGTGGCTTCCTGGCCACCAGTTATTATAAAGGCTGCTGGTCCAAATGTGAGCACAGACATACAGGCACATACACAGGCAAACACGCGCTGGGCATGCACGCAGGGACACACCTTTAAATACAGTCATCCGGGGTCTGGTCCTTTAAGAGCTAAGGGGACAGAAAGTCTAGTGTTGGGGACACAACTGCTAGTTGTCTTGGGCTGGGCCATGCCCCCAGGGCCCGGGGAAGGTGCGTGTGGGGAGACATTGGGAAGGGCTCCCGGAGATGGGGGCTTTCGTGAGAATAAAAATCTGCTCCATCCTTCCCAGCTCTGAGAAAATTTGAAGCACTTAGCGTATGTCAGGTTTGTGGGTTTTTTCTTTTATCTTTGTACTGAGGTTAAAAAAGAGCATTACAGTTGTAGGAGAAAGGCCAAGGCTTCATCTGTGATTGATAGCAGGGGTGATGGTATCCAGAAATTCCAAAGAATTAAAAAATCCATGTATATTTACATTTATTTAGATCATATTATGTGTTTGTCCTGGAAAAAGCAGGAAGCGGCATCAGAAAACAGCTGACACATAGAAACACATGTCTGTGCAGCACAAACTCAAGCAACACAGTTTCCTCGACTGTGGCATCAGCAATACCCACCCATCCAACACCACCCATCAACGAAGTTTTGAAAAGAAACTTTCCACGTAAAAATATAGTTGCCCAGTAATTTTTACCCTTGAGACAATAAAATTTAAAGAAAAATAAAACACCCAGACTAACATCACCTTTAATGCTGGCAGTGGCGATGCCCTTCTCCCTGCAGAGGCAGGACCTGCTGTTTTGATCATTGAGGCAGGAGGGCCACATCACTGCCCCTCACCAACACTCCAGACAGGTGTCTTCAAGACTCTTAGTCCCTACAATAGCCTACAATAGCCTCACAGGCCAGGCACTCAGTGTCAGCCACATCAA
This sequence comes from Bos indicus, assembly GCF_029378745.1. NCBI lineage: Eukaryota > Metazoa > Chordata > Mammalia > Artiodactyla > Bovidae > Bos > Bos indicus. The sequence continues at coordinate 20,037,512 of NC_091780.1, read as the reverse complement.
GCAGCAGCTGGATAGGATGGCCACAGGCAGCTGCTGGTCCCAGGCGCAAACCGAGCAGGTGCGTCTGCTGCTCCAGCTCACATCACTGGACCGCTGGGGCTGCCCATCCAGCTTCTTGTTGAACTGGGAGAGCTGGCAGAGGAGCACAAAGAGCACCATCTGCTCAGACAGGATACCGGTAGGGAACAGAGCTTTTTGTCTTTGATTCGATCAAACCCCTTCACTATGAAGTTCACAGCTCCTTCCAGGAGGAAGCATATGAAGTACACAACCACGAACGTAGGGCTGGCTGACGCTGATACTGGTGGGGGATGCTGAGGAAGGCGATGATGATCCAGTCAGCATAGTTCTCTGGCCTCCTGAGCAGGCCTGGGAAGGCTGGCTTGAACCAGACCATGCCTCCAGGCTGGATATGATGCAGAACGCTTCAGTGGCATAGAGTACAGCAGCCATGAAGGCGAATGCAGTGGCAGTGATGACCCTGTTTTGGGCGGAGCCTGGAGGCAAGAACTTGATGTAGGTGGTGCCGAGGATGATGGACGTTGAGAGGCAGGAGATGGAGAAGTAAAAGGCATGGGCGCAGAGAAAGCCATCCCAAGAGAAAGGGAGGCGGGACTGGAGCCCACAAAACTCCCCTATGAAGATGATGAGGGTCACGGTGAAGCAGATGCACCAGATGAACATGAACCAGTTAATTACATTCCCCTTCATAAAAGTGTCCTCACTGGCCCCCAGCGAGAAGGGCACACAGGTGGAGACCAGCTGCCCCAAGTGGAGGAAGAAGCCCACGATGGGCTTGGTGCCCAGGCCTGAGGATGGGCACATGGTGATCATGGTGGTCAGGCAGGTCACCGGCACCCGTTTGTAACCTTGCTTGTTTCTCAACCAAAGGCTTATGAATAGTTAAACAGAGTTTGATGTTCTGGTTTCAGTTTTGTTTTGCCAGTTAAGCGCTGTTTCTGTCTCAGTTCTTTTTCTCTAGAAAATATATAACCACTGAGTCCCTCGAACTGATGTGCTGATCTGAACAAATTAAGGACCACACTCACCTTCTCAATCCAGCAAGGGGGCCCAGGGGTTACTGTAAAGTCCCCCAAAAGCACAGCTCATCCCCGGCATGCAGCCTGCAGCCGTTTCCTGCTTCCCTCCTCATATAAATCCCGGCTGAGCCTTGCCGTGCTGGGAGTTGATTCTTCTGGGCAGTAAAACACCTTCTTGCCGGCTTCCTTAAGATAAAGCTACTTTGCTTAAACCCAAGACTTAGCTCTCTGTATTGGCTTCTTCAGCGACAAGCAGCTGGGCCTGACTTGGGGGACAGTGTTGAGCGTCCAGGCAGGAGTCAGGTCCAAGTCTCCAGCCCTTCTTTCTTCCTAGAGCAAGGTGCAGAGTGCCACTGGGAAGATAGGGTGAAGTGCCAGCTACTCCTAGCGAAGATCTATAGGTCTTTTCCAGCAGCTGCCGAACTTGCTAGTTTCAGGAACTTGCCCTGTCCCTCCCCACGCCTTGCTCACAGGGTGCTTTCTCTCTCTGTTAAGAGAAGGAAACTGGCCTCTGAAGGCTCACGGAGCTCTTGACTGAGTGAGTAGAGGGGTGTGGGTCCCAGGAGCCCCCCTTCCCACCTGTTTGTGTGTATTCTTTGCTCTTTGGAACTCTGGGGCCATTTGGACACTGCAGAAGTGGGAAATGGCTTGTTTGTGACTCTGTACCACTCTCTTCCCAAGGAAGAATTGCTTGTTTGTTTTAAATCTGTTCTGGGGGAGCCAGTGAAGTGGGGGGAGGGGACCTACATCCATCCCTTCTACAAGTCCACAGGCACCCATCTTGGCAGATGAGCAAAACTGGAGGTATGACCCTGTAATCAAGAAAAAAATGATTTTCTACTTTCAATAAATACAACTTGGCCCATGTATATTTTCAGTTGTGAAGAACATTGGTTCCTGCATGAATCTCTAAATTATTCCAGTATTTTGCACTTAGAGCTCTTTTTTCAAGATCCGGAAGTGGGAGGGAACTCCATGCGCAGGTCTTCCTATTACTCCCTAATTAGGATTCTTCCAACAAGGGCACCAAATTAAAGGCAAAAAGGAAAGTAAACTGTGAAAAGCCTGCCATGTTCACAGAGGAGTCTGCAGGCAAGGGAGGGAGAAGAGGGGTCAGCTTCTTAGGGAACTGAATCCACCCCGACCTCTGTGGTTCCTATGATGCCCCAGGCAGGGGCTGCCCTGGTCTGCGCCAACCCCCTCCCCCTCCCCCCAACTCCTGTCTCCGGAAGAGGTGGGGTTCTAGTGTGTTGGTGGGGCACAGCCTTAGTGTCACCACAGCTTGAAGAAGAACGGGGTTCTGAAGTAGTCTCTCCCTTTAAGACCTGACAGGTCATTCAATTTGGCCAGAGTGCGTCCCTTATGGCATGGGGCAGGGAGGCGGGGGCGGGCAGGGCCCTGCAGGAGGTTTCACTGCAGGAGAAAAGTCTGTGACTGTTATTGAACATATGATCTTCTTCTCAACATAGACCTGCTAAACTGGAAAAAACCATCCTCCAAGTTGATCCACAAAAAATGGTGGAAACGTTCATTGGTATTTTTTCTAACCCTCTGCCCAACATGGGCTGATGCACAGATGTGGGTGATGATTGTGTTCACAGCAGAGGAGCGGCACCTTGTCCCAGACAAAGCCCGACACTTGTCTCTCAGTGTTTGGCTTCTTGAGGACTGAGTAGACAAGCCTGAGTTCAAGAACACAGCCACGGGCCAAGGCTCCTCCAGAAGCCAAAAGAGACAAGGAGGGACCCTCCCCTGGGGCATCAGAGACAGAGCAGCCCTGCTGACACCATGTTTCAAAACGCTGACCTCCAGAACTGTGAGAGAATCCGTTTCTGTTGTTTTAAGCCATCAGGCTTGTGGTAATTGGCTGCAGTAGCCCTAGTAGAACAAAATGAATTTCCAGAAATGAAAAATATATTATTTGTCATATTTTTTTTAAGTTCCCAGAAAATCTTGCCAACCTCCTGCTCTAGAGTATGGTGGTCACAGGGATCCCAGGACCCCTTGTCATATCCTGTGTCCCCCAGTGTCTGAGACTCACAGGAGAGGGTCCACTGATCTAGAGAAGGGGGGTCAGTCCAAATGCCCACAGGAGCCAGGAGGGAAGCAAATAAGTAAAGGGGATGGAGAGGACTAGGGCCCCTGGAGAAGACCAGCTGCACCTGCCGGGGGTGGTGGAAAAGCAAGATGCCGTGTGCATGGCACGGTCTTATGTTTACAAAACAGAAAATAAAGAAGATACTCCCTACAGGCATGTGTGCATGTATGCAAACACGTGTCTAAATACAGTTTCAGAGCCTGTGACATGTGTTGAAGGCTGTACGAGATGTTGAGAACACCGATGCTCCCTGGATGAAGGGGTGGACGCTCGTGTGAGCAGGCAGGAAGCCTGGCCATCCCAAAGAGGGGGAAATAGGCACACGTGAGATGATCATAGCCCTGTTTATGTCGATTATACAGGAGAATAAGAGAAATATAGAAAACTACACAAAGGTATAAATGGAAAACAGTAAAGAGGGCATAGCCGATGCTCACCCCCAGCTACTCCCCCAACCCCAAGGGAACACAGCCCAGTGACACCAGATCTCCTGAGGTTTCTAAAGGAGCAAGAAATCTGGATTTTCTTGTGAAATTAAAACACTGCAGCTTCCAAACCCTTAGGGAAGAAACAATACTGATTCTACACCATGTCTTCCAGAAAATACCATGAAGAAAAACAAAACAAATCCTCGGGGCTACCTCCAGTACAAACTGGTTTGTGCCCCTAATCTGGAGCAAACCAAGCTTGCGTGAGCGGGCGTGGGCCTTCTGGGTCCTCTCTGAGGGGGAGGCGGAGAACCGTGAGACCATGAATTGTCTCATGTACATTCAGCTCAAATTCTGCTACAAAAATGAAATTTTAAAAAATTGTTTTCGATTTTGAGAGACTTGAAGATTTGAGGTTGTACGTAAGGATGATCCTACCTTACAACCCCAAACGATAATGGTATGCAGCACAAGACGCCCCAAATATTCATGGTTTGGGGCCAGACCAAACATGGCTGTGAGATTTTGGGATGAGGCAGTCTCCTGACAAGGGCGAGGGTGATGGGTGGGGAGAACCATTGTGGAGCGGCTGTGTTGTTGTCCAAGTGTCTGACCATTGGGTCCAACTCCACAGATCCTGAGCCTCAGCCATCACAGGGCCCTGAGCCTGTTCCAGGAGGCTGACTCGATCCACCACCAGCCAGACCAGCACAGCCCTTGGGCACTGGGGTGACACCTGAGACAGGGGCTTCTTGGAGGTCACATGCTGCTGTCTCTGCCTCCACCCGCCACAGCTCTTCTCCACCTGTGTGGCCTTCTCTCTGGTGGCCGACATGGGCATCTGGAGACGAGCCACAGGTAACTGGTCCATGTCCCTCTGGTGCATCTGCTTCATTGTGACCCTCATCATCTCCATAGTCGACTTACGTGAGCTCTCGTCCTGCTTTCCTTTCTTCTGGTGCAACACCACCCTCCTCTGTCTCTCGGCCTCCATCATCTACTCTGTCACCTTTGTCCAGTTCCTGCCTGATGGTCCTTACTGGGACCGGGCCATCAGTGCCACTACGTTCCCCTGTGTGGCATCTGTGCTACATGCCCGGTAAGTAGTCTGCATGCGGATCACCTATGGGTTCAAAGAGACCTCCTGCTGTGTGCTCACCATGCCAGGCCTGCTGAAGGTGCTGGAGACCTTTATGTCTGGTTTCATCTTCACCTGCATCATCAACACCTCCCTGTACCTGCATCAGCCGGCCCTGGAGTGATGTGTGGCCGTGTAGTCCATCTGCTTCATCCCAGCAGCCCTGGCCATCCTGCTGAACCTGGGCAAATGGCAATGCAGGCTGCCCAGCCTGTATCCCATTTTTCAGCTTGTGCTCAGTCTGCTCTCCGTCCTCCTCTATGTCAGCGCTCGGTCCTCTGGCTGCTCTACCAGTTCAATGAGCAGTTTGGCAGACAGCCCCACCGGTCCAGTGATATGGGCTGCATCAATGGGCTCAACTACGACATGTGCTTCTTGGACCAGCGACTGGCTGTGGCCCTCCTGACAGCCATCAACCTGCTGGTTTACGCGTCTGACCTGGTGTACTGGGCTCGCCAGGTTCCTGTAGGGACTGAGGACCAGCCCAGGGTTCCTGACCCCCCTGCTCACAGGAGGTATCCTCACCGAGCTCTGTCAGCCCCTGATATCCTCTTCCTGGCTCTCCTCTCTCCTTGCTCGTGTACTTCTCCACTCATCTCACTCTCTTTCTGTTTCCTTCCCTTCTGCTCTGTCTCCTTTCTGTCTTGTGTGGTTGCCCACATTCTGTTTTGCTTCTTTCTCTTGCTTCTCTCATTTTTTCTACATTTTTCTACCTTTTGCCCCTTTCCTGGTCATCCTTGCTTTTCTCATCTCCTGTGTCCTGACCACCTCTCCCCATTTACCTTCTCCTGATCACAGCAGCCTGGCATAAATCAAGCTCCCACTCAAGATCAGATTCACAAGTAAGATAGAAAAGATTGAAAATAACCCAGGTGTTCATCTATAGGATGCAGATCACAGAATTAACCTTCCTAGTCCACCTTTGAGAAGAGACAAGGGACTCTGCTCTCAGGAGGCTCAAGGCACCTACCCGGGAGCCGACATCGACTGCCAATCTGTGTGGCCCTTGTCTGTGTCACTGTCTTGTGGAAAAGTCTCTAGGAAGACTGATGGGCCGAGGAGATTCAGGCCAGGTTCCAATCAGTCCCTCCCTAGGGTCTGGACCCTCTCTGTCACGTACTGGCTGGCTTGCCAAGTGGAAGTGGTCTGGCTGGGATGGGAACTCAGCCACAGGACCTCTGGGTGGGGCACTAGAGCCAGACCAGGACACACGGGAGCCAGGAGATGAATCCTGGACCCAGAGAAGAGGGAAGGGGCTCAGCATTTACTGAGGTTCTGTTCCCTGCTGGGGCTTCCTTGGTGGCTCAGATGGTAAAGAATCTGCCTGCAAAGCAGGAGACTCATGTTTTATCCCTGGGTTGAGAAGATCTTCCGGAGAAGGAAATGGCTTCCCACTCTAGTACTCTTGCCTGGACAGTTCCATAGACAGAGGGAGCCTGTGGGGTCTGCAGTCTGTGGGGTCACAGCGTCAAACATGACTGAGCGATTAACACTTTTCTTTTTCCGCTTATGAGTTGCTGAGATTTGCAGGAAGACAGACCTGTATTCAAATCTGGCTCTGACAGGAAGTGACTGTGTAAACCTGAGCAAAAAACAGAACACACTCTCTGAGCCTAAGAATCATCATCTGTACAATGGGCATGACAATAATAACATCCCTGAAGATGAATGAAATGGAAGTGATGTCACCAGGTCACTCTGTTGGTGCTGAAAAACATATTGGCCACTCTGTCCCTTTGGGTCTAAGGTACAAATCAAACCCAAGCAGATTTTAAGGTCCTAAACCCACATGACTGGGTTCAAATCCCAGCTCTGACACCTAAACCTCTGTAATCGTGATTGGTTGACCTCTCTGTGTGCTGTGAAAATGGGGACTGAGAACATAGTTCAGGGGCTGCTGGGAGGAACAAATGAATCCACAGCAGAACTCGACCTGCAGTGAACACGACACATACGACCTCTTGTAACTGTTGTGTCCACAGCAGCCCCGCTGCAGCCCAAGTCCTCAGGGCCCCTTTCTCAGCTGACAGAACCTGTGACCTGTCACCTGAGGTCTCTTCTGGAGCCAGGCTGGGCTGGTGAGGTTTGCCCAGTTGGTCTTTTCTGGGTCTGCTTCTGACCAGGAATGGAGTAGCAGTGGGGTGGGGGAGCTTAGTTCAAGCCCATCTCCACACCCCTCATTCCAACCAGCATCTGATTCCATAAATCCCTCAAGTGCTTGGCCCATCAGCCCAAACCACTGCCCCCAGTAACACTCCCATTGCTAGTGTGGGACCACTCCTTATGCATAAACCCTTAAAAGAAAGCCTGGTGTTCTTTCTGCTACTTTGGGCAGGAAATGCTTCTTGAATAGTCTGTTCCTGGAACTTGTCAGAGGCTGGCAGGACCCCAGAACCCTCCATCATCTCTCGGACCCTCTGCTCCTCTCGCACAGGTTTTGGCTCCCCCATTTTCTACTCCCCCGATCACATGTACTCTGATCCAGCTTTGTTCATGTGTCAACCACAATGTGCTTAAATATAGGCACATAAAGACCTCGTCTTCTAGTATCTTGACGCAAATAGGATGGCTCAGCCACCAGCCCATTAGTAGGAAGTTGTTACTTTTGTATTGAAACAAGTCTGATATGTTAAGAGTATATTATTATGGGGTATTATAAAAAAGAATGCAATATCCCACATTTACTATCATGGAAAACATGAGGCTTCAAAGATAAACTCTAGAATATAGATCCACAAAGCAGAGGTGTCTTGTCCTTTGTTCACTGAAGTTTTCCCGGTGCTGAGCAGAAGGCCTGGTATGTTGCAGGAGTTTATTGAATAAGTATTAACCGAGTTTACAACCTCAGGCTCCTTCCTGCCTGGACCTCCTGACCGGGATACATTCCATCCCTTCTGCCTTTAGGGGAAATGTTTGAGAATCAGTGATTCCTTTGTTTTCTCTTTTAATTCTCCCACCTTTCCCATGGCCTTGTTTGATGAACATCTCCAGGGAGAAGAACAATTGAGAACCTGAACTTCCCCCCACCTCATATTTGAGGATGTCCCCATCGTGTGAATCTTGATGAGAAACTGGGCCTCACCCTCAATAAGAAACTCGAAAGGTCAGGTAAATATTTGACCTGCCGCCATGTGAAGTCTGGACACACACCTAAGGAGCAGGTGATACACAGACACCAGGTCAGATCGGATTCCTATTGCTGGGGCCTGAGTAGCATCCAGAGTCTGCTGCCAGGGGCCATGGTGGCTGGACCAGCTGCCCTTGCCTGTGCCCCAGCTGCCCAGCACCCCTCCTTCCTGGTCTAAGCCTGCTCTCAGGCCCGTCTCTCCCTAATAATTCTCTAGCAGCCTTCTAGTACAGTTGTTCTCTGCCTAAGTTGCTAGAGGTGTTTTCTGCAGGATGCAATCAAGAATCTTCTCCTTTAAAAAATGGTGCTATCTGTAAAGCAATTATCCTTTAATAAAAAATAAATATTTAAAAACTGGTGCTATTATCTCCATTTTCTGGATGAGGAAACAGAGGCTCAGAGTGACATTGCCTGAACAGGACTACTATGTTCCAGGCTGAGTTCTGGTCTCTGTTCAGGGTTGGGGTGTGTGTAGACATGTAGCAGGAACGGCCCTGAGATGACCAAGAGGAACTGGAAGTACTTCTCCGTGACTGGAGGGAGGGAGGCGATGAAGCTGGAGAGGTAGAAAGGGGTGCGAACCTACAGGGCTTTGGAGGTGACATTGTGCGGTTTGAGGGAGCAAAGAAAAGCGGTTAAAGTAACTTAGTTTGACTTCAGCCCAAGCTGACTTTGAGGCAAAGAATGGAAATAGAGGAAGCAGTGAGAAGCTCATGAGGGGAGCACAGGTGAGAAGGCTGGATGGATCTGGACCAAGATCAAGTGGATGCTCTAGAGAGGAGGAAGAGTGTGTGTGTGTGTGTGTGTGTGTGTGTGTGTGTGTGTGTGTGGTGTGGGTTCACAGTATTTTGTGAAGCGCATCTGTGAAGGTGGTGCCGTCAACTGAGATGGGAAAAACAAGGAAGGGTCTGTGTGTGTTGGCGCTAGGAGGGTTCAGGAGATGGGACCAGAAATGGTGAGTGTGAGGCGTCTTGAGACATCCAGAGGGAGAGATCTGGAGGCAGTTGCATATGACTCAGGGTCTCTGTAGAGATCAGTCTGGAGGCCAGAATTGGGGAGTTATCATCATACAGTCAATTCACTTCACTGAGCTCCAACAAATCAGAATCTCTTGGTGAGGGGTGGGTCACATCCACAGAGTGGCCTGACCTCCAACCACCTAAAATAGCAGCCTTGCCCATCCCTGCATTCCAATAACTTTTTTTTCCACTTGTTTTCCCTTTATCATAGTATTTATCACCCACTGACCTGATATTACACATTGGGTCTCAGATTTTCCATCTTGTGCCCTAGAGGATAAGCTCCATGAGGGGGGAACTACTGGTTATCTTCTCTGCTCTCTGTCCAGTGTCTACAAAACTGCCGGGCACACACTTGGTGCACAGGCGTATTTGTCAACTGAGTGGAATCTTAAAGTCATAGGACTGGATGAGGACGAGAAGGAGTGAGGGTGGGTAGCTAGGCATCGGGCCTCCTTTCTCCCAGTAGAAGGGAGTGTATAGTGCACCTCCCCTTTAAGTAAAAAAAAAAAAATTCTGGAGGTCACTGATTCCCAACTGGCAAGAGTCCTGAAGCAGAGATTTTGGATCCCAGGGCCCACAGATGCTCAGCCTCACACTGGCTGCCTAGAGGGCATCTTAAAGGAATTTGGGATAAGTTCCACCCCCAAGCAATCTCTGGAGAATCAAAACAGGAGCTGGTGAAGAACACGAGGGACTTGAAGACACAACCACGAACGTAGGGCTTGCTGTTGCTGATAGTGGTGGGGGCTGCTGAGGAAGGCGATGATGAGCCAGTCAGCATAGTTCTCTGGCCTCCTGAGCAGGCCTGGGAAGGCTGGCTTAAACCAACCATGCCTCCAGGTTGGATATGATGCAGAACGCATCAGTGGCATAGAGTACAGCAGCCACAAAGGCGAATGCAGTGGCAGTGATGACCCTGTTGTGGGTGGAGCCTGGAGGCAAGAACTTGATGTAGGTGGCGCCAAAGATGATGACGTTGAGAGGCAGGAAATGGAGAAGTAAAAGGAGTGGGTGCAGAGAAAGCTGTCCCAGGAGAAGGGGAGGCAGGACCAGAGCCCACAAAACTCCTCTATGAAGACGCTGAGGGTCACGGTGAAGCAGATGCACCAATTCAGCGTGCACCAGATAATTACGTCCCCCTTCAGAGTGTCCTCACTGGCCCCCAGCGAGAAGGGCACACTGGTGGAGAGCAGATACCACAAGTGGAGGAAGAAGCCCACGGTGGGCTTGGTGCCCAGGCCTGAGGGTGGGCACATGGTGATCATGGTGGTCAGGCAGGTCACTGGCATCAGTTTGTAACCTTGCTTGTTTCTCAACCAAAGGCTTATGAATACTTCAACAGAGTTTGATGTTTTCTGTTTTCAGTTTTGCTTTGCCATTTAAGCTCTGTTTCTGCCTCCGTTCTTTTTTCTCTAGAAACCACTGACCCCTCGAACTGATATGCTGATCTGAACAAAGTAAGGACCACATGTTCTCAGCACAGAAAGGCTCCTGGTGGTTACTGTAAAGTTCCCCAAAATAGAAGCACAGCGCACCCCCGGCATGCAGCCTGCAGCCGTTTCCTATTCCCTCCTTGTATAAATCCCGGCTGAGCCTTGCCTTGCTGGGAGTTGATTCTTCTGGGCAGTAAAACAGCTTCTTGCCGGCTTCCTTAAGATAATGCTACTTTGCTTAAACCCAAGACTTAGCTCTCTGTATTGGCTTCTTCAGCGACAAGCAGCTGGGCCTGACTTGGGGGACAATGTTGAGAGTCCAGGCAGGAGTCAGGTCCCCAGGTCTCCAGCCCCTCCCTTTCTTCCTAGAGCAAGGAGCAGAGTGCCACTGGGAAGACAGGGTGGAGTACCATCTATTCCCAGGAAGATCTATAGGTCTTTTCCAGCAGCTGCCAAACTTGCTAGATTCAGGAACTAGCCCTGCCCCTCCCCACTCCTTGCTCACAGGGTGCTTTCACTTTCTGTTAAGAGAAGGAAACTGGCCTCTGAAGGAGCACCGAGCTCTTGACTGAGTGAGTAGAGGGGTGTGGGTCCCAGGAGCCCCCCTTCCCACCTGTTTGTGTGTATTCTTTGCTCTTTGGAACTCTGGGGCCAGTTGGACACTGCAGAAGTGGGAAATGGCTTGTTTGTGACTCTGTACCACTCTCTTCCCAAGGAAGAATTGCTTGTTTGTTTAAATCTGTTCTGGGGGAGCCAGTGAAGTGGAGGGAGGGGACCTACATCCATCCCTTCTACAAGTCCACAGGCACCCATCTTGGCAGATGGGCAAAACTGGAGGTATGACCCTGTAATCCAGAAAAAAATGGTTTTCTACTTTCAATACAACCTGGCCCATGTATGTTTTCAGTTGTGAAGAACGTTGGTTCCTGCATGAATCTCTAAATTATTCCAGTATTTTGCAGTTAGAGCTCTTTTGTTAAGATCTGGTAAGTGGGAGGGAACTCCATGCGCAGGTCTTCCTGTTACTCCATAGTAAGTATTCTTCCAACAAGGGCACTAAATTAAAGGCAAAAAGGAAACGAAACTGTGAAAAGCCTGCCACGTTCACAGAGGAGTCTTCAGGCAAGGGAGGGAGAAGAGGGGTTCAGCTTTCTAGGGAACTGAATCCAGCCCCAGCTCTGTGGTTCCAGTCCTGATGCCCGAGGCAGGCGCTGCCTGGGCATCTGCGCCCCCCTCCCCCCAACTCCAGTCCCCGGAAGGAGGAGGGGTTCTAGTGTGTTGGCGGGGCACAGCCTTAGCGTCACCACAGTTTGAGGAAGAAAGGAGGTCTGAAGCAGTCTCTCCTTCTAAGATGGGTCAGATCACTTGATTTGGCTAGAGTTTGTCCCCTGGGGTGCGGGTGGGGTGGGGGCGTGCCAGGGATGGATTTCCACTGAGACGATTCCCTGCAGGAGCTTTCAGTGCAGGAGAAGAGTCAGTGGCTGACCCTTCATACAATCTTTTTCTCACCTCAGACCTACTAAACTGGAAAAAAACAAATCCTCCAAGTTGATCCACAAAAAAAGGTGGAAATGTTCATGAGTATTTTTTTCAAACCACCGTCCAACATGGGCTGATGCACAGATGTGGGTGATGATTGTGTTCACAGTGGGGGAGCCGCACCTCATCCCAGGCAAAGCCCAGCACTCATCTCTCGGTGTTTGGCTTCTTGAGGGATGACGGGACAAGCCAGAGTTCAGTAACATGGGACGAGCTAAAGGGCCTCCAGAGGCTAAAAGACGCAAAGAGAGACCCTCCCCTGGGGCATCAGGGACAGAGCAGCCCTGCTGACACCTTGTTTCAAAACGCTGACCTCCAGAACTGTGAGAGAACAGGTGTCTGCTGTTTTAAGCTGCCAGGCTTGTGATAATTTGTTGCAGATCTAGGAAACCAGATTTAATTTCCAGAAATGAAAAATATATTCTTTGTCATATTTTTAAGAAAATTTCTCAGAAAAACTTGCTGACCTCCTGCCCTAGAGCATGGTGGTCACTTGGATCCCAGGATCCTTTGTCACATCCTATGTCCCGTGTCTGAGACTCACAGGGGAGGGTCCACTGATGCCCAAGGAACCAGGAGGGAAGGAAATAAGGGGATGGAGAGCACTAGGATCCCTGGAGAGGACCAGCTGCACCTGTCTGGGGTGGTGCAAAAGCAAGATGCTCTGGGAACACGTGGTCTCATGTTGACAAAACAGGAAAAAAGATACAGATATTCCCTACAAACATGTATGCATGTATGCACAAACATGTATGCTTGTGTGCACACACATGTCTACACGTGATTTTACAGCATTTGAAATATATTGAAGGCTGAGGTTGAGGTTGAGGACATGGATGCTCCCTCGATGGAGGGGTGGATGCTCCTGTGAGCAGGCAGGAAGCTTGGCCATGCCGAAGACGGGAAACCAGTCACAGGAGAGATGATCATAGTCCTGCTTTATGTCAGTTATACATGAGAATGAGAGAAATATAGAAAATACTAAACAGAGATGAGGATGGAAAACAATATAAAGAAAGAGGCTAGCAGCTGCTTGTCTCCAGCAACGCCACTGCCAAGGGAACCAAACCAGGTGACACTGTATCTCCTGAGGCTTGAAAAGGAGCTGTAATCCGAATTTTCACGTGAAATTAAAACAATGTGCAGCCACCAAACACTCAGGGAAGAAATAGTAATGCTAGTGATCCCACATCATTTTTTCATGAAAACACTGATGGAAACTGTGATGGAAACTGAACACATCAAGAGTCCACCTGCAGTGCAAACTGGCTTGCAGCCCCTGATCTGCAGCACATCAAGCTGCATGTGCTGATGTCCAGAGCCAGGGCCTTCTGGGTCCTCTGTGAGGGGGGCGGGGAGGTAGCTGGCATGGATTAGGGTTCCATGTGACAAGCCCTCTGATGAACCTGTCACATGCTTTTATTCATTTAATTGACACAAAGTAGGTATAGAGACATTGAACAGAAGGGGAAACTGAGGTTCTATTGAGTAGCTTGCCATGATCATCCAGCTATGAAGGCTCTACTCCTTGTCACTCTGAGTGTCCATCTCATCTCACCCTTCTCTGCCCTTCTGGCACCTCCTCCTCCTTCCTCTGTTCTGGCCATGACCTTCCCAGCTCACTGTCTTCCAGTCCATATGCCTGGCTGCCGGGCAGGCAGGGCTCAGCCACATCCAGGCTGTGCTATGACCGGAGCACCACGTCCAGGCTCACAGATTAGAGTGGACGAGGGGCTGCTGGGAGACTCAGATAAACTTCCACTTCCTGCTTTCCAGGGCACAGGCCTGACCCAGGATCACGCGGTTAAAACCCCCATGCCTCCTCTTCTCCATATGCTCTCTCTAATGCATTCAATGGATTCAAAGCATTCAAGTTGTCTCTTATCTTAGGTGGAATTTCAGGGTGAGTTCAAGTAATTAAACTGGGATCAAACTGGGGTACACAGAGCATGACACTCCCTCCCTCACCCCAGTGCCCCTTCCCCACCCTGGCAGTGCCCAGTAGGAGGCCAGCAGGCTCCAGGGCTCCCCTGCAATGGGCCTCAAGGAGCTTTGTGAGTCCAGGGAGGTTCTCAGGTTTGCGCTCTGTTTCTCTTTCCAGCCTCAGCTTGTCCCAGGGTTTATTATCAGCAAAGGCAACAAGGCCCCTGATGGCAGGAAGCTGGCTGGGGCTCAGGCTGCTGGCCCTTCAGCCCTGGGGGCCTCTCAGCAAATAGTCCCTTGGAAACAGGGCGGCTGTCCCCGCGGAGGGGGCGGGCTGGGAGGGGCCTCATTCCCCCCAATACTGGACCCTGGAGGAGCCCCTGTGGGAGCAGGACTGCAGCCCTGGCTGGAGGGACTGTCTTGGGCGGTGACCTGGGCAATTCCATGGTCTCGAAGGTCCCTGCCACGTGTCCCTGTCACAGCCCTGAAACCCCTTCAGGCCCCTGTTCTCCTGTCTCAGTTCCAGTCCTGGCCCCTCCTCCATGGGAAGGTTGGCTCCATTCCTGCATCCCTTCTGGGTCAGAAGACCCCTACTGGGCTGCCTCAGGGCCCCAGGGACCCTAGGATCCCCCCAGTCATCTCCACTCTACCCCACCCCCACCCCAGTCCCGGGTGCATTCTCAGGGTCACCCCCTCCCAGGGTAACTGCTGGGGCCTCCTCTTTCAACTCCTGCCCTTAAAAAGGGGTGATCATCCGTCCATCCCCACTCCCTCCCTGGATGCCCTGAAAGACTATACATCAACCTCAGACACAGCATCCATGTTCATTTCCAATCCCTTCTTACCAGCTTGGAAGCTGCTAAGAAGTCTCCCAGGCCAGGAGAATCCTGCTCAGGTAGGGCTTCTAGATCTTTCCAGACTCCCACCTGGATGGCAGCCCTGGAGCCCAACACTATGTTAATCTATTCTGTGGTTCCTCAATGTCACCCCACCTTGGAGTCATGCTGGGTTGGGGTCTCCCTTCCTCATGAGGAAGCATCACATGTGAAGGCAAAAGTGGGTGGAGGGGATTCATAACAGTCCCTACTCCCATGTCATCCTGTCCCCATGGCCTTACTCTCACCCTGTGGCTCCTCCCTGTTCACCCCTGAAGCTGCCCTCCTCTGGGTGGGGCTGTGTCCCCTCAGACGGCAGCTCCTTCTAGTGATGCTGTGGGGAGGTGAAGCCAGGACACGTGTGCCTTCAGGTTGCTGTAAAAGGAGGCCGTGGCCCTGACGATGTCTCCTGTGTCCCAGAGCCCTGAGTTTTGGTCCTGGGATCCCACCCACGGGCCTGGTTGACCTGCTGGGCTGTAGAACAAAGTGCTCAAACCCATGGCTTTTTAATTTTTATCTTGGATTTCCACTGCTCCACTTTCAACCTTAGGGAAGGCACTTGACTCCTGGTTTTCCCATCTGTAGAATAGGGTTAGCACAACAATAAACAGTTCCTTTCTGAAAATCTTTGGGGTCAGATATTCTCCAGAATTCAGAATTTTTCAGTTTTGACAGGTGACATGATACATATTCTCTATAGGACATGACACCCCACTGGGGTCTGAAAGCACTTTGGGATCAAACACGTTACTGTTTCAGCAAATGGACTTTTGAACATTTTACACTAAGTGAAATAAGAAAGAAGGAAGAAAGTTTAGTCTCTCAGTCATGTCCTACTCTTTGTGACCCCATGGACAATAGCCTACCAGGCTCCTCCATCCATGGGATTTTCCAGGCAAGAGTACTGGAGTGGGTTGCCATTTCCTTCTCCAGAGGATCCTCCCGACCCAGGGATCAAACCCGGGTCTCCCACATTGTAGGCAGACGCTTTACCGTCTGAGCCATCAGGGAAGTCCATACAAAACTATAAATGATCTCCTGCCCGTTCAGCTCAGAATTGGTTACCAAACAATTTTTTTTAATTGTTTTTCTAATTTGAAGGTTTGTGATTGTAGAAAAAGACCACAGTATACTGTATTTCTGTAGATATTGATGTGCAGCAAAAAGACATAAAAATGTTGGTGGTTTGAGGCCAGATCCAACTCATTTGTAAGATGAGCCAAGTCTCCTTACAAGGCCAAAGGTGATGGGTGGGGACAGTCATTCTGGAGCAGCTGTGCTCTTACCTGAGTGTCTGAGCCACTGGTTCAAACTCCACAGATCCCGAGCCTCAGCCCTCATAGGGCCTGACCATTTTCTGATCATCTCACTTAATCTACCTTCAGATCTGGATCTCTCTCTGATGAGTCCTAAGTGAAGACCACTCCATGTTGGTGACTCTAACCTGCCAGACCTTCACAACACCATGTCTAGCAGACGGATAATTCCTGAGGAAGATGATGTGGACACACTGTGCTACTTCCTCCGCCTCCCGCAGGTGATCTCCATTTGTCTGGCCTTCTCCCTGGTGGCCAGCATGGGCAACGAGAGGGGGGCTGTAGGTAACTGGTGCCTAGCCATTTGGTGCCTCTGTTTCACTGTGACCGTCTTCATCTCTATGTACGAGTGCTTTTACTGCGACTGGATACTACCTTTTTTCTGGTACAAATTACCTATCACCTATGCCTGCTATGCGACACTTTTCTGCCTCTTGACCTCCATCATGTACCCCATCTTCTACGTCCAGTACCTGCCTTATGGTCCTTCCCGAGACCGGGCCATCGCTGCCTCTGCGTTCTCCTGCATCGCGTGTGTGCTCTATGCCATAGATGTGGCCTACACATGGAAACACTATAAGTTCAAGAACATCCCCTGCTACGTGCACACATTACCAGGCCTGCTAAAGATTCTGGAGAGTGCTGTGGCCTGTGTCATCTTCGTCTTCATCAGCAACACCTCCCTGTACCTGCACCAGCCGGCCCTGAAGTGGTGCGTGGTCGTGTACTCCATCTGCTTCGTCCAGGTAGCCGTGGCCATGCTGCTGAAGCTGAGTGGCTGGGAGAACAGACTGCCCCTCCGGCTCCCCATTTTCCATCTGGGGCAGACCATGCTCTCATTCCTCCTCTATGTCAGTGCCATGGTCCTCTGGCCACTCTACCAGTTTGACGAGAAGTTAGGTGGACAACCCCACTGGTACACTGATATGAGCTGCATTGATGAGCTTACCGACTATGGCTGCGTCTGGGACCAGCGACTGGCTGTGGCCATCCTGACAGCCATCAACCTGCTGATGTACGTGGTCGACCTGGTGTACTGGACCTGCCAGTTTTCTGTAGGGACTGAGCACCAGCCGAGTACCCCTTATCCCCTCCACTCACAGGGGGTGTCTTTACAGAGCTCTGTTGAACCCTGATGCCCTCTTCCTGGTTCCCTCTCCCTCCTCACGGCCTTCGCATTCATCCCGCTCTCTTTTTTGTTTCCTTCCCTCCATCTGCTCTGTCTCCTTCCTATTTTCCTTGGTTGCCCATGTCCTATTTTGCTTCTTTCTCATCTTTTTACATTTTCTGCTTTTTGCCCCTTTTCTGGTCATCCTTGGTTTTCTTGTCTCCTGTATCCTGACCACCTCTCCCCATTTTCCTTCTTCTGATCCATCAGGACCTGAGACTCCTTCCTTCTCTGTCCACCACCCCTCCCGCCTCCTAAGGTGCTGACTCCACAGCACACAGCCCTTTGTGCAGCTGTTCACACCCTGGGCCTCGGGAGGGGCCTCATTGCCAACGTGTGTCTGTCCCTCTGGGTGCCTTAGTTGCTGTGTGTTTCTGGGGTGGCAGTGACGGTGGGTAGCTAGGCATTGGGCCTCCTTTCTCCCAATAGAAGGGAGTATATAGTGCACCTCCCCTTTAGGTGAAAAAAAAAAACATTCTGGAGGTCACTGATTCCCAATGGGCGAGAGTCCTGAAGCAGAGATTTTGGATCCCTGGGCCCGGCTGATGCTCAGCCTCACCTGAGATTGGCTCCAAAATTCTTCCGAGCTTACTCAACACTGGCTGCCTAGAGGACATCTTGAAGGGATTTCGGATGACTTCCACCCCCAACCAATCTCTGGAGAATCAAAAAAGGAGCTGGTGAACAACCCCAGGGACATGCAGACACCTGTCTGCAGTGTTGGTGAGGGGCAGTGATGGCCTCCTGCCTCAGTGATCACAACTGCAGGTCCTGCCTCTGCAGGGAGAAGAGCATGGCCACTGCAGCCTTATGTGATGCTGCTGCTGCTGCTAAGTCACTTCAGTCGTGTCCAACTCTGTGGGATCCCATAGACGGCAGCCCACCAGGCTCCCCTGTCCCTGGGATTCTCCAGGCAAGAGTACTGGAGTGGGTTGCCATTTCCTTCTCCAATTCATGAAAGTGAAAAGTGAAAGTGAAGTCGCTCAGTCGTGTCCGACTCTTAGCGACCCCATGGACTGCAGCCTACCAGGCTCCTCCGTCCATGGGATTTTGCAGTCAAGAGTACTGGAGTGGAGTGACCTAGCCTGAGATTATTTTTTTTCTTTCTTTTTTTGTCTTCTGGTCAGGAGGCCAAAAATTCTTGGGTGACTTGTTCTTAAAGAGAAGGTCTCTTTTCAGAATTTCTTAGGCAGGTGGTTTGGGGGTGGAGGTGGGGTGGTTGTTGCTGCTTCCATTGCCAAAGGAATTGCATTGTTTGAGTGTGAGGTGACACATGTGTGTGTTTCTGTGTATCTGTTGCTTTCTGCTGCTGCTTCCTGAGTTTCTGGAATCAGGTAAAATAAATATATAATTAAAAATTTTTTCTAGATCTTTTTGTTTCCATCAGCCCCTGCTGTCAATCATCGAGAAAAGCCTTGTACTTTTTCTCACACACATAATGTTATTTTTAATCTCAGTATAAAGATAAAGAGCATCCTCAATTGCTCAGCAGTAAAGAATACATGGGCAATGCAGGAGACAATGCAAGAGATGCCAGTTTGAACCTTGGGTAAGGTAGATCCTCTGGAGAAGGGCATGGCCACCCACTCCAGTACACTTGCCTGGAGAATCCCATGGACAGCAGAGCCAGGTGGGCTACAGTCCATGGGTCACTAAGAGTTGGACATGACTGAAGCTACTTGGCATGCATATAAAGATGAAAGGGAAAAAAGCAAAGAAACAAAAATCCCAAAACAAAATCCACATATTCTAATATCCCAAATTGAATAGAACTCAAAAGAGCCCTAGTCAGTTTTCACCCTCACCCAAATCTATGTTTTTGAGAATCACTCCCACTGACCCTCTACCTCCATCTGGACCAGAGACTGGGGATGTGGCCCAGGCTGTGAGGCAAGAGGTTGGGCCCCACCCCAATGTCAACATCCTGCCCGCTACCTCTTAAAGGGGCCATGACAGCCCCTCAAGGCCTCTCTTTAAAGATGTGTACTGGTATAGATGTTCAGTGCACCTGTGGGTGTACATGTGTGCGTGCTCATGTCAGTCAGTCAGTTCGGTCGCTCAGTCATGTCTGACTCTTTGTGACCCCATGAATCACAGCACACCAGGCCTCCCTGTCCATCACCAACTCCCGGAGTTTACCAAACTCTTTTCCATTGAGTCAGTGATGCCATCTAACCGTCTCATCCTCTGTCGTCCCCTTCATTCCTACCTTCAATCTTTCCCAGCATCAGGGTCTTTTCAAATGAGTCAGCTCTTCACATCAGGTGGTCAAAATATTGGAGTTTCAGCTTCTACATCAGTCCTGCCAATGAACACCCAGGACTGATTTCCTTTAGGATGGACTGGTTGGATCTCCTTACACTTCAAGGGACTCTCAAGAGTCTTCTCCAACACCACAGTTCAAAAGCATCAATTCTTCGGTGCTCAGCTTTCTTTATAGTGCAACTCTCACATCCATACATGACCACTGGAAAAACCATAGCCTTGACTAGACGGACCTTTGTTGACAAGTATTGTCTCTGCTTTTTAATATGAGGTCTAGGTTGGTCATAACTTTCCAAGGAGCAAGCATCTTTTAATATCATGGCTGCAATCACCATCTGCAGTGATTTTGGAGCTCCAAAATATAAAGTCAGCCACTCTTTCCACTATTTCCCCATCTATTTGCCATGAAGTGATGAGACCGGAAGCCATGGTCTTAGTTTTCTGAATGTTGAGCTTTAAGCCAACTTTTTCACTCTCCTCTTTCACTTTCATCAAGAGGCTCTTTAGTTCTTCTTCACTTTCTGCCATAAGGGTAGTGTCATCTGCATATCTGAGGTATTGCTATTTCTCCCAGCAATTTTGATTTCAGCTTGCTTCCTCCAGCCCAGCGTTTCTCATGACATACTCTGCATAAAAGTTCATATGCCGCCCTGCGATGACACCAACAGCCCTATATAGTAACTGGTGATGAGAAATGCACCACAAGCCTTCTTCTCCTGTTCGCAGCCACAAAGCCTCAACCCCAGCATCCTAACATCACCAGGGCCAGAGGGGCCAGACAAGCAGAGCTGTGGGGGAGAGGAGGGGAGGGGAGGGACCCCACTCCTGCCCCTCACTCCTGTATTGGGGTGAAGTGTGTGATCCTCACCCAGGGGCTGGATGGATGGAAGGGAAGGACTTCCAGGAGGTGGTCCCTGTGGCAGGAAAATCTTAAGCAACAATGAAATAAAATTCCTATTTTAAGACAAAACAAGAAAAATTTAAATTGAACATTTTGGGTCTGTCTGTTTCAGATTCTTCCCTCTCCTCTAGTGTGCATATTTCATCTGCATTGTGCCTTAACCACACCTCTTCAAGGGAAGAAATACCCAATTCACCACAAGGGTGACATTTTCTAGAGGAAGCCATGTAACTCCTTAGAAGACAGCACTGCTAACTTACTTAGGACCTGATTAATGTCTCTAACTGTATTACTTATGCTCTACTTGTTTTAAAGATTCATGCCTTATTTCTTGTATTAACAGATGTGTGATTAGTCTGTGATGAAAAAATAATGGTGACTAGGCCTCTTGAAATGATTCATATAATATATATAGTTTTATAAGATCCAGGATTGTAATACACTGACTGTTCCCATATGGCTCTGTGGTAACGAATGTGCCTGCTAATGCAGGAGATTTGGGTTTGATTCCTAGGTCTGGAAGATGCCCTAGAGAAGGAAATGGCAAGGCACTCCAGTATTCTTGCCTGGAAAACCCTATGGACCGAGGAGGCTGGCGGGCTACAGTCCATAGGTCTCAAAGAGTCAGAGACGACTTAGAGTCTAAACCACAACAACAGCTACAGATACGGGAATAAGCAACAGGAAGGAACCATTTGCTCAGGACTTGGGCCCAGACCACCTTTTTTCTGGGAGCCTTTTTGTCCTCATTCAGTCCGATGACTTTAAGATTCCACTCATCAATAAATATTCTTGTTCCCCAAGTGTGCATGTGCCAGGCCCTATTCTAGACACTGGATAGAGAGCAGAGAACAGAACCAAGAGTTCCGGCCTCATGGAGCTTGCACTCTAGTACAGGAGACATACACATCAATACATAACATCAAGTCAGTGGGCTATTAATGCCACGATAAAGGAAACACAGGTAAGAAGGGTTATTGGAGTGCCTGTTGGCGGTGGGGGGCAAGGCTGCTCCATGGATGTGACGTTTAAGAAGAAACTGAAAGAAGAGTGTAGGCCAAGTCAGGACAGCTCCCCAGTTCCTGTCTCCGGAGCTGATCTCTACTGGGATCCAGAGTCATATACACCTGCCTCCTGATCTCCCCCTCCGGATGTCTCGGGACACGTTACACTCCGTAGGTCCAGTCCCACCTCTTCAATCCCCCACTCCCAACACACGCTGATCCTTCCTCATGTTTCCATCTCAGTCAATGGCACCACCTTCCCAGATGCTCTTCACAATATGCTTCTGAACCCACCCACTCTTCTTCATCTCTAGACAACCTGGTCCAGATCCATCCATCCCCTCACCTGTACTCCTGCCATAAGCTTCTAGATGCTTCCTCTATTTCCATCCTTTCCCTCAAAGACTGGTTTGGAGTAAAGTCAAAGTATGATACTCTGAAGATTTCTGTTTGTTCCCTTAGGATGGAACATAGACTCCACAACATCACCCACCTGCAAAGCCCTGCAAGATCAGACCCCTTTCTACCTCTCCAGCCTCCTCCCTTGCCTCCAGCCACTGACAACTGTTTCTAGTTCTCTTGGTCATCTCAGAGCCTTTCACCTTATATGTCTACACACCACCCCCCAACCCTCAATTGAGACCTGAGTTCAGCCAGGCTCACAGTAGTCCTGTGCTCAGTCTATGCTACTCTACGTCTCAGTTTGCTCATCCAGAAAATGGAGATAACAGCTCCTGCTTTTAGTCATAAAGGCTGTTAACTGTACCCTCCAGAGAACATCTCTGGCATCATAAGCAGAGAACAACTGTACTAGGATACTGGATAGCTTGGAGAACTGCTAGAGAGGGACCAGCCTGAGAACAGGCTTAGATCAGAAATGAGGGTGCTGGACAGCCAGCTCACAGCCAAGGGCACTTGGTCCAGGCACTGTGGCCACTGGAAGCACACTGGATGATACTGCAGGCCCTGCAGAAGGAATTCTGGTCTGTCTTTGATTCTGTGTATACCTGTTCTTGTGTGTCCAGGCCCCGGTTGTGGGACAGGTCCAATACTTATCTGGCCTTTTCTTTCTTGAGGCTTCCCTGATGGCTCAGACAGTAAAGCATCTGCCTGCAATGTGGGAGACCTGGGTTCGATCCCTGGATCAGGAAGATACTCTGGAGAAGGAAATGGCAACCCACTCTAGTATCCTTGCCTGGAAATCCCATGGATGGTGGAGCGTGGCAGGATACAGTCCATGGGGTCGCAGAGAGTTGGCCACGACTGAGCGACTGCACTTTCCTTTCCTTTTCTTTCTTATTGAGGGTCAGGCCCAGTCTCTCCCCAGGTTGCACACATTATGGGATTGTCCTCAAATATAGTGATGAGGTCAGGTCCTCAGTGATTTCCCTCCTTGGAGATATCCATCACAGAAGGTCAAGTGTTGTTAGGAGGATTAAATGGGACAAAACATGACTCAGAGATTCTCAAATATTCCCCCAAAAGGCAGAAGGGATGGAATGCATCCCACTTGGTCCAGGCTACAGTCTGAGCTGTAAGCATTTGTTGTATTCATTTCAGAAACATTTGCCATGGGCCAACAGGGCAGGTATTGACATAAAAGTTAAGAGAGGTGTCACACAGAGCACACACTGCAGGCTAACCACTGTTCTGGATGTTTTGTTCCTCCCAGCAGCCCTTGAACTATGCACTCAGTGTCCCCATTATCACAGACACACAGTGGGTAACTAGACCAAGATCACACAATTAGGAAGTGGCAGAGCTGGGATTTGAACCCAGTCATGTGGGTGCAGGATCTTACACTCGGATTGTCATTAATTTGTAGCTTGTATTCCAGAAAGATAAAACAGCCAACATTTTTTAGCACCAACAGTCCAGCAACTCCTTGGTGGCTCACTAGGTAAAGAATCCACATTCAATGTGGGAGACCTGGGTTCAATCCCTGGGTCGGAAAGATCCCCTGAAGGAGAGCATGACAACCTGCTTCAGTATTCTTGCCTGGAAAATCCCCCTGGACAGAGAAGCCTGTGGGATACATTCCAAGGGGTCGCACGGAGTCAGACATGACTGAGCGACAAAACACACCACCAGTCTGACTAGGTGACTTATTATCTCTATTTTGTTTCATTTTCAGGGATATTATTATGGTCATCCCCATTTAAGAGATGATGAACGTGAGGCTCAGAGAGCACATTATGTTTTTTTCTCAAGGTCACACAGTTACTCTCTGAGAGAGCCTGCGTTGAATACAAATCTGTCTCCCCCACAGCTCAGCGAGAACCTCAGGAAATGCTGAGCCCGTTCCCTCTTCTCTCAGATCCAGGTATAACCTCCTGGCTCCTGTCTGTCCTGCTCTGGCTGCAGTACCTCATTCAGAGGTCCTACAGCAGCACCCCTGTCTCAGCCAGACTACCTATTTCCTGTTGAAAAGGGAAGTAGCCAGCCAGAAAAGTCCGGAGACAGCAGGGAGAAACTTCACAGGGGTTGATTAAAGCCCCCTTGTTTCTCCTCAGCTCCCCTGCCTCCCAACAGGCACTTTTAGACAGGAGCCAACCACACAGACAAGGGCCGCATGATCGGCTGTCTGCACTGGCACCCAGGGCAGATAACCAGGTGCCTGAGACACAGGAGGGAACGTCCCCAACTCTCCCCACTCAGAGGAAGACTGAGGAGGCTGATTCTGTCATTTTTCCAAGAAGCTGCTCCAGGACCGGAGAACAGAAACATCTGTGCCCCGGGCTGTGTTCTGGATGTGGCTCAGGTCATAGTCTGGGGGCGTCAGCTGGAGTCACCCTGTGCAGAGGAGGCTCTGGCCGGCTGAGGAGGGGGCCTCTGGCCGCTGCCCGGGAGTCAAGAAGCCCAGGCCAGACAGGGAGCAAGGGAAGGGCCTGAGGCTTGGGTAATGGGAGGTCTTCTCCATCAACTGTGTGTGTTGAAGGGCTGGGGGAGGCCGTGGTCACCAAGTAGGTGGGTTTCGGGTCTCCAGCTCCCCCTCCCCAGACCTCTGGACCCAAGTTGCCTCCCTTCTCTCTGCCTTTGGAGACAGGCCTGTGTGGGCATCTCTCAGCTCCTCCCCAGCCTGTCTGCTTTGGAGTCAGAGCAGATGTGACTGTGAATCCAGTTGCAGATCCCAGATCTGCCTCATTCACTCTGGGCTTGTGTTTCATCTTCCCCTGCTTATGGTCAGCCCTCTATATGCTCAGCAGGAAGGAATTTGCTTTTCCTAAAGGAAACACAAGTTCCCTAAATAAAGCAAGAGCATTCTGGCTGCTGAGCTGGATCTGAAAAAATGGAAAGTCAAGAATGTGCGGGAACAACGAAGTCTGGGAGACCTCAGACTGTGGGGGTGCCTTGAAGTAGTTTGTGTTTTTGACAAGAATCACTGGAGAGTTGGACCCCTGGAAAGTGATTAAGGAAACTCATGTTATGAAAGAGAGGCATGTTCCCCACCAGGCAGAGGTCATGGGGAAGGAGGGTGTGTTTAGTCAGGAAGGATGTGACCAATAAACAGGACCCAGCAGCCAAGAGGAAACAAGCAGAGAGGGTAGAGAAGGTGGACAGAGGGGAGGGAGGCGACTCCCTCTCCACATCTGAGTCTCCAGGACTGGCAAGTCCAGGGGCCCCGGGAAGAGGTGGGCTGGGAGGGACCAGGGTCTCTGGCACCCCTCCCCCATCTAGCAGATGAGGAAACTGACTCAGCAGCAGTGAGTGCCCTCCTCAGGGGGATGGGGCAAGTTTGTGCAGGACTAGGGTGGACGGGGCAGAATCCCAGCCTGGAGGTTGCTGCTGCCACACTTACAACAAGCAGCGTGGGGCCGTGGACAGACAGCCGGCCTGGCAACAGGACACCTGGTCCTGACTCTGACTCTGCCACACACAGGGTGACTCTGGACACGTCCTGCCCCTCCCTGGGGTTCAGCTGTTCCTCCTCTGTGACGAGAAGACTAAGGGAATTTCACTGAGTCATGTCTGACACTTTGCGACCCCATGGACTGCAGCCCACCAGGCTCCTCTGTCCGTGGGATTTCCCAGGCAAGAATACTGGAGTGGGTTGACAACCCACCTCCAGGGGATCTTGCCAACCCAGAGATCAAACCCAGGTCGACGTGCATTGCAGGAGGATTCTTTACCATCTGAGCCACCAGGGAATACCCTAAGACTAGAGGGTTGGACTAAATATAGGATCATTACACTTTCTTTTGAGGGCCACAGTGAGGGAACTGGAGCAGCCTTGGAATTGTGACAAATGGCCCTTAACCTCTCAACAGGAGGAATTGACCAGCTGCCCCCATGAACCACGAGGCTTGGACAGCAAGCCCCTCAGGTGAGCCCACCCCGGAAAATTCTTTTACTGAAGCACAGAGACATTTCCATCCTCCTGGGAAGTGAGGTCCCAGGGTTGTGTTCAATTTGATTTAGAAAAATATAAGAATCTGAGGTTCCTGCACTGAGACTTGTGGAGGTCAACGCATACTTGCTTTTGTGGATAAAAAATTAGCCAATAGTCAGACAACCTAAGAAAGAATTGGAATTTTATTGGAACCAACCTGAGAAGTTTAACTGGGAGACAGTCTCTCAAGAAGCTCCAAGAGCTGTTTTGAGGAGATCAGGGTTGGAGGTCAATGTTTATGTCATTTGGGGAAGGCCATGAAACCAGCCCACGCCTTGGAAGAAGGTTGCTTCACTCAGGAAGAACAGATATCACGGTTCATGCTTTTAGTGCTTCCTAAGCATGGACATATGCAGGAAACTGGGTTCATAGAAAAGTCTCCTGAAATATCCAAGTATGTGAGGGCAGGTTCGCCAGTTTTCTCAGAGTACAAAGTGCAATCCTGACGTTTTTCACGACTTCTTTCCACAGTGGATTCCAGGTCAGTGAATTGCAGCAGCCAGTGACTTGATTTTGGAAGACCTCAGTGGTGGGCAACATTCTTTATCACACAATCCATTTGTTTCCATCTTAATTCCAATCAAGGTTTGGGAGGAATTTTCCCAGTTCAGGGGAGGATTCCATTGATGGGCCATTGGGTGTGCAATTCTTCTTCTAGTTCTGGTAACAGTAGCCAAACTCCTCTGGAACAATTGTCTCACTTGTCTGTCAGGCTCTCAGAAATGGTTCCCTCCTGTTGCTTCTTCCCTTATTTCGAGTCATGGATCTTATAAAACTGTATGTAAGGTCACCTAGTCATCACCATGTTTATCAGAGACTCAACGACACATTTGTTAATGCGAGAAACAACTCTCTTGTAAAGTGCTAGACAAGAGTAATATGGCTAGTGACATTAGTAAGGTCATAGGGAGGCAGTGTCATGTAAAGTCACAAGGCTGGGGTTAGAACACAAATGGGTCTTTATATTGGGTCAGGTATTTCTGCCCTTCGGAAGGTCTGGTTAACACGTACTGCAGATGCACACTGCACAGTTCAGGGCAGGGAGGAGGTCAAAACAGGCAGAGACGAATTTTGTTTCAATTTTTCTTGTCTTGACTTAAAATATGAATTTTATTTGATTGCTTCTTAAGATTTGCATGCCACAGGAACCACATCCTAGAGCCCTCCCCATTCACCCCACCCACCTCTGGGTGAAGAACTCATGCTTCATCCCAGTATAGGAGCAAGGGGCAGCAGGGGGGGCTTCCTCTGTCCCACCCCCTCCCCTGCCCACCACAGCTCTGATGACTAACTCCTCCAGTCCTGGTGACTCCAGGATGCTGGGCTCTGTGGTTTGTGGCTTAGAAAGGAGACTAAAGACAATAATGGTGGCTTCCTGTCCGCCAGGTATTATAAAGGCTGCTGGTCCAAATGCACCTGTGAGCACAGACATATAGGCACACAAACAAGCAAACACGCGCTGGTCGTGCACGCAGGAACACACCTTTAAATACAGTTCTCCAGGGTCTGGTCCTTTAAGAGCTAAGGGGACAGAAAGTCTAGTGTTGGGGACACAACTGCTAGTTATCTTGGGCTGGGCCATGCCCCCAGGGCCCGGGGAAGGTGCGAGTGGGGAGACATTGGGAAGGGCTCCCAGAGATGGGGGCTTTCGTGAGAATAAACATCTGCTCCATCCTTCCCAGCTCTGAGAAAATTTGGGGCAATTAGCGTATGTCAAGTTTGTGGGGTTTTTTTTTTATTTTTGTATTGAGGTTAAAAAAGAGCATTACAGTTGTAGGAGAAAGGGCAAGGCTTCATCTATGATTGATAGCAGGGGTGATGGTATCCAGAAATTCCAGAGAATTGAAAAATGCATGTATATTTACATTTATTTAGATCATATTATGTGTGGGTCCTGGAGAAGCAGGAGGCAGCATCAGAAAACAACTGACACATAGAAACACACATTTGTGCAGCACAAACTCAAGCAACACAGTTTCCTCGACTGTGGCATCAGCAATACCCACCCATCCAACACCACCCATCAACGAAGTTTTGAAAAGAAACTTTCCATGCAAAAATATAGTCAACCAGTAATTTTTGCCCTTGAGACAATAAAAATTAAGACAAATATAACACTCAGGCTAACATCGCCTTTAATGCTGGCAATGGCGATGCCCTCGTCTCTGCAGAAGCAGAACGTGCAGTTTTGATCACTGAGGCAGGAGGGCCACATCGCTGCCCCTCACCAATTCTGCAGGCAGGTGTCTTCAAGACTCTGGGGTTTTTCACCAGGTCCTACTTTGATTCCCTGAGCGTAGTTGGGATGGAGAGGCATTCAGCCTTTGCTTCCTTTAAGATGGCCTCTGCTGGCAGTGGGTTTCAGTAAGCTTGGAAAAATTCTGGAGCCAATGTCAGATGGGGCCAACCACCAGTTGGGGCCTAGGGACCAGGGTCTCTGCTTCAAGACTCCTCCCACTGGCAATTACTGACCTGCACAGACTTTTGTTTAACTTAAAGGAGTGGTGGACAGTATAGCCCATCTGCTGGGAAAAAGTGGGCCATATCCCTTGGTACTCACCTCCAACCCCAGCCTCCTTCCAACACACACACACCAACTAAGGCACCCCCAGAGGGACAGACTTGCTTGGCAACGAGGCCCCTCCAGAGGCCCAGGGTGTGAACAGCTGCACAGAGGGCTGTGTGATGTGGAGTCAGCACCTTAGGAGGTGGTGGGCAGAGAAGGAAGGGGTCTCAGGTCCTGATGGATCAGAAGAAGGAAAATGGGGGAGGTGGTCAGGACACAGAAGATGGGAAAGCCAAGGATGACCAGAAAAGGGGCAAAAAGCAGAAAGTGTAGATTAGATGAGGGCAGCAAGAGAAAGAGACAAAACCAAATGTGAGCAAACACACCAAACGGGGCAAAGACAGAGCAGAAGGAGGGAAGGAACGGAAAAGAGAGTGAGATGCATGGGGAAGGATGTGAGGAGGGAGAGGGGAGCCAGGAAGAGGGCATCAGAGGATGTCAGAGCTCTATAAAGAACACCTCTCATTTAGAAAGTGCAGTCTTAGTCCCTACAATAGCCTCACAGGCCAGGCACTCAGTGTCAGCCACATCAAGCAGCAGCTGGATAGGACGGCCACAGCCAGCCGCTGGTCCCAGCCGCACACTGAGCAGGTGCATCTGTTCCTGCAGCTCACATCAATGGATCGCTGGGGCTGCCCATCCAGCTTCTTGTTGAACTGGTGGAGCTGACAGAGGACCAGAGCACTAGGGCAGAGGAGCACAGAGAGCACCGTCCGCTTAGACAGGATACAGGTAGGGTAAAGAGTTTTTGTCTTTGACTCGATCAAACCGCTTCACTATGAAGTTCACAGCTCCTTCCAGGAAGAAGCACATGAAGTACACAACCTCGAACGTAGGGCTGGCTGATGCTGATACTGCTGGGGGCTGCTGATGAAGGCGATGATGATCCAATCAGCATAGTTCTCTGGCCTCCTGAGCAGGCCTGGGAAGGCTGGCTTGAACCAGACCATGCCTCCAGGCTGGATATGATGCAGAACGCTTCAGTGGCATAGAGTACAGCAGCCACGAAGGAGAGTGCAGTGGCCCTGATACCCTGTTCTGGGCGGAGCCTGGAGGCAAGAACTTGATGTAGGTGGTGCCAAAGATGATGGTCGTTGAGAGGCAGGAGATGGAGAAGTAAAAGGCATGGGCGCAGAGAAAGCCATCCCAGGAGAAGGGGAGGCCAGACCGGAGCCCACAAAACTCCGCTATG
Source organism: Bos indicus (assembly GCF_029378745.1). Lineage (NCBI taxonomy): Eukaryota > Metazoa > Chordata > Mammalia > Artiodactyla > Bovidae > Bos > Bos indicus. The sequence goes on along the minus strand of NC_091780.1, from coordinate 20,008,087 downwards.
AAGATGCTGAGGGTCACGGTGAAGCAGACGCACCAGATGAACATGAACCAGTTAATTACGTCCCCCTTCAGAGTGTCCTCACTGGCCCCCAGCGAGAAGGGCACTCAGGTGGAGACCAGCTGCCCCAAGTGGAGGAAGAAGCCCACGATGGGCTTGGTGCCCAGGCCTGAGGTCGGGCACATGGTGATCATGGTGGTCAGGCAGGTCAGCGGCACCCGTTTGTAACCTTGCTTGTTTCTCAACCAAAGGCTTATGAATAGTTAAACAGAGTTTGATGTTTTCTAGTTTCAGTTTTGCTTGGCCAGTTACGCTCTGTTTCTGCCTCAATTCTTTTTTTCTCTAGAAAATATACAACCACTGACACCTAGAACTGATGTGCTGATCTGAACAAAGTAAGGACCACACTCACCTTCTCAATCCAGCAAGGTGGCCCAGGGGTTAATGTAGTGTCCCCAGAATAGAAGCATAGCACACCCCGGCATGCAGCCTGCAGCCGTTTCCTGCTTCCCTCCTTGTATAAATCCCGGCTGAGCCTTGCTGTGCTGGGAGTTGATTCTTCTGGGCAGTAAAACAGCTTCTTGCCGGCTTCCTTAAGATAAAGCTACTTTGCTTAAACCCAAGACTTAGCTCTCTGTTGGCTTCTTCAGCAACAAGCAGCTGGGCCTGACTTGGGGGACAATGTTGAGTGCCCAGGCAGGAGTCAGGTCCCCAAGTCTCCAGCCCCTCCCTTTCTTCCTAGAGCAAGGAGCAGAGTGCCACTGGGAAGATAGGGTGGAGTGCCAGCTACTCCTAGAGAAGATCTATAGGTCTGTTCCAGCAGCTGCCAAACTTGCTAGTTTCAGGAACTAGCCCTGACCCTCCCCACGCCTTGCTCACAGGGGGCTTTCTCTTTCTGTTAAGAGAAGGAAACTGACCTCTGAAGGAGCACGGAGCTCTTGACTGAGGGAGTAGAGGGGTGTGGGTCCCAGGAGCCCCCTTCCCACCTGTTTGGGTGTATTCTTTGCTCTTTGAAACTCTGGGGCCATTTGGACCCTGCAGAAGTGGGAAATGACTTGTTTGTGACTCTGTACCACTCTCTTCCCAAGGAAGAACTGCTTGTTTGTTTTAAATCTGTTCTGGATGAGCCCGTGAAGGTGGGGGGAGGGGACCTACATCCATCCCTTCTACAAGTCCACTGGCATGCATCTTGGCAGATGGGCAAAACTGGAGGTACCACCCTGTAATCAAGAAAAAAATGGTTTTCCACTTTCAATACAACCTTGCCCATGTATGTTTTCAATTGGGAAGAGTGTTGGTCCCTGTATGGATCTCAAAATTATTCCAGTATTTTGCAGTTAGAGCTCTATTTTCAACATCCGGAAGTGGGAGGGAACCCCATGCGCAGGTCTTCCTGTTACTCCCTAATTAGGATTCTTCCAACAAGGGCACCAAATTAAAGGCAAAAAGGAAAGTAAACTGTGAAAAGCCTGCCATGTTCACAGAGGAGTCTGCAGGCAAGGGAGGGAGAAGAGGGGTCAGCTTCTTAGGGAACTGAATCCAGCCCCGACCTCTTTGGTTCCTGTGATGCCCCAGGCAGGGGCTGCCCTGGTCTGCGCCATCCCCCTCCCCTTCCCCCCAACTCCAGTCTCTGGAAGAGGAGGAGTTCTAGTGTGTTGGCTGAAGAAGAAAGCTTGAAGAAGAAAGGGGTTCTGAAGTAGTCTCTCTCTTTAAGACCTGACAGGTCACTCAGTTTGGCCAGGGTGCGTCCCTTATGGTGTGGGGCAGGGAGGCGGGGGCGCACAGGGGAGTGGATTTCCAAGAAGACAATACCCTGCAGGAGGTTTCAGTGCAGAAGAAAAGTCTGTGACTGTTAGTGGACATACGAACTTCTTCTCCACGTAGACCTGCTAAACTGGGAAAAATCATCCTCCAAGTTGATCCACAAAAAATGGTGGAAACGTTCATTGGTATTTTTTCTAACCGTCCGCCCAACGTGGGCTGATGCACAGATGTGGGTGATGATTGTGTTCACAGCAGAGGAGCGGCACCTTGTCCCAGACAAAGCCCGACACTCGTCTCTCAGTGTTTGGCTTCTTGAGGACTGAGTAGACAAGCCTGAGTTCAGGAACACAGCCACGGGCCAAGGCGCCTCCAGAAGCCAAAAGAGACAAGGAGGGACCCTCCCCTGGGGCATCAGAGACAGAGCAGCCCTGCTGACACCTTGTTTCAAAACGCTGACCTCCAGAACTGTGAGAGAATCCGTTTCTGTTGTTTTAAGCCATCAGGCTTGTGGTAATTGGCTGCAGTAGCCCTAGTAGAACAAAATGAATTTCCAGAAATGAAAAATATATTATTTGTCATATTTTTTTAAAGTTCCAGAAAAGCTTGCCAACCTCCTGCTCTAGAGTATGGTGGTCACAGGGATCCCAGGACCCCTTGTCATATTCTGTGTCCCCCAGTGTCTGAGACTCACAGGGGAGGGTCCACTGATCTAGAGAAGGGGGGTCAGTCCAAACGCCCACAGGAGCCAGGAGGGAAGGAAGTAAGTAAAGGGGATGGAGAGGACTAGGGCCCCTGGAGAAGACCAGCTGCACCTGCCGGGGGTGGTGGAAAAGCAAGATGCCGTGTGCATGGCACGGTCTTATGTTTACAAAACAGAAAACAAAGAAGATACTCCCTACAGGCATGTGTGCATGTATGCAAACACATGTCTAAATACAGTTTCAGAGCTTGTGACATGTGTTGAAGGCTGTATGAGATGTTGAGAACACGGATGCTCCCTGGATAAAGGGGTGGACCCTCGTGTGAGCAGGCAGGAAGCCTGGCCATACCAAAGAGGGGGAAATAGGCACACGTGAGATGATCATAGCCCTGTTTATGTCGATTATACAGGAGAATAAGAGAAATATAGAAAACTACAAAAAGGTGTATAAATGGAAAACAATAAAGAGGCCATAGCCGATCTCACCCCCAGCTACTCCCCCAACCCCAAAGGAACACAGCCCAGTGATACCAGATCTCCTGAGGTTTCTTAAAGGAGCAGGAAATCTGGATTTTCTTGTGAAAATAAAACACTGCAGCTTCCAAACCCTTAGGGAAGAAACAACACTGATTCTACACTATGTCTTCCAGAAAATATCATGAAGAAAAACAAAACAAATCCTCGGGGCTACCTCCAGTACAAACTGGTTTGTGCCCCTAATCTGGAGCAAACCAAGCTTGCATGAGGGGGCGAGGGCCTTCTGGGTCCTCTTTTAGGGGGAGGCGGAGAACCATGAGACCATGAATTGTCTCATGTACAATCGGCTCAAATTCTGCTACAAAAATGAAATTTTAAAAAATTGTTTTCAATTTTGAGAGACTTGAAGATTTGAGATTGTACATAAGGATGATTTTACCTTACAACCCCAAAAGATAATGGTATGCAGCACAAGAGGCCCCAAATATTCATGATTTGGGGGCAGACCAAACATGGCTGTGAGATTTTGGAATGAGGTAGTCTCCTGACAAGGGCGAGGAGAACCATTGTGGGGCGGCTGTGTTGTTACCCAAGAGTCTGACCATTGGGTCCAACTCCACAGATCCTGAGCCTCAGCCGTCACAGGGCCCTGAGCCTGTTCCAGGAGGCTGACTCGATCCACCACCAGCCAGACCAGCACAGCCCACGTGCACTGGGGTGACACCTGAGACAGGGGCTTCTTGGAGGTCACGTGCTGCTGTCTCTGCCTCCGCCCGCCACAGCTCTTCTCCTCCTGCGTGGCCTTCTCTCTGGTGGCCGACACGGGCATCTGGAGAGGGGCCACAGGTAACTGGTCCATGTCCTTCTGGTGCATCTGCTTCGTTGTGACCCTCATCATCTCCATAGTCGACTTATGTGAGCTCTCGTCCTGCTTTCCTTTCTTCTGGTGCAACACCACCCTCCTCTGTCTCTCGGCCTCCATCATCTACTCTGTCACCTTTGTCCAGTTCCTGCCTGATGGTCCTTACCGGGACCGGGCCATCAGTGCCACTACGTTCCCCTGTGTGGCATCTGTGCTACATGCCCTGTAAGTAGTCTGCATGCGGATCACCTATGGGTTCAAAGAGACCTCCTGCTGTGTGCTCACCATGCCAGGCCTGCTGAAGGTGCTGGAGACCTTTATGGCTGGTTTCATCTTCACCAGCATCATCAACACCTCCCTGTACCTGCACCAGCCGGCCCTGGAGTGCTGTGTGGCCATGTAGTCCACCTGCTTCATCCCAGCAGCCCTGGCCATCCTGCTGAACCTGGGCAAATGGCAATGCAGGCTGCCCAGCCTGTATCCCATTTTTCAGCTTGTGCTCAGTCTGCTCTCCGTCCTCCTCTATGTCAGCGCTCTGGTCCTCTGGCCACTCTACCAGTTCAATGAGGAGTATGGCGGACAGCCCCACCGGTCCAGTAATATGGGCCGCATCAATGGGCTCAACTATGACATGTGCTTCTGGGACCAGCGACTGGCTGTGGCCCTCCTGACAGCCATCAACCTGCTGGTTTACGCGGCTGACCTGGGGTACTGGGCTCGCCAGGTTTCTGTAGGGACTGAGGACCAGCCCAGGGTTCCTGACCCCCCTGCTCTCAGGAGGTATCCTCACCGAGCTCTGTCGGCCCCTGATGTCCTCTTCCTGGCTCTCCTCTCTCCTTGCTCGCGTACTTCTCCACTCATCTCACTCTCTTTTCTGTTTCTTTCCTTTCTGCTCTCTCTCCTTTCTGTCTTGTGTGGTTGCCGACATTCTGTTTTGCTTCTTTCTCTTGCTTCTCTCATTTTTTCTACCTTTTTCTACCTTTTGCCCCTTTCCTGGTCATCCTTGCTTTTCTCATTTCCTGTGTCCTGACCACCTCTCCCCATTTACCTTCTCCTGATCACAGCAGCCTGGCATAAATCAAGCTCCCACTCAAGACCAAATTCACAAGTAAGATAAAAAAGATTGAAAATAACCCAGGTGTTCATCTTTAGGATGCAGATTAATAAACAGTGATGTAGTGCAAGAGGGAATACTCTGAACAGCAATAAGAAAATATCTCCAGGATACATGAAATAAAAATAGTTAAGATATAAATCAACATGGAGCATACTATATTTTATATAGTAAAAATGAGGGGAAATAATATTAAATACACCTGTATGTGCTTGACTGCATCAAGAAGCACAGGAGTGCATTGGAATAGCTACGTGGGCTGGGTGGGGGAGGGGAGCTGAGGAGAGAGTGGATGGAGCCACAGGTAGAAGTGAGGTTTCTCAGAACATGGCTTTTTCAGAATATTTTTATTTTGAACCAGGTAAAGATTCCCTTCTTAAAAAAATAAAATTTATGTTTGAAAAATATACCACTGGAGAAGACAGGTCAGGGGAGGGATAGTTGGCAGATGGTCTCCATGCTCCCTGCAGCCTTGACGGATAGGCTGCAGGAGGAGCTGAGAGATGCCCGCACAGGCCTGTCTCCAAAGCAGACAGAAGGGTGGCACCTTGGGTCCAGGGGTCTGAGGAGGGGGAGCTGTGGTCCCCAATCCCCCCTGCTGAGTGGCCAGGGCCTTCCCAAGCCCTTTAGCACACACAGTTGATGGAGAAGACCTCCCGTTGCCCAAGCCTCAGGCCCTTCCCTTGCTCCCTGCCTGGCCTGAGCTCCCTATGTCCTGGGGCAGTGGCCAGAGGCTCCTTCCTCGAAGGCCAGCCAGAGCCTCCCCCAGGCGGGGTGACTCCAGCTGATGTCCTCCAGACTTTCCCTGAGCCGCATCCAGAACACAGCCAGGGGCACAGATGTTTCCATTCTCTGGCCAGCTTGGAAAAATCACAGAATCAACCTTCCTAGTCTACCTTTGAGTAGAGAGAAGGGACTCTGCTCTCAGGAGGCTCCAGGCACCTACTCAGGAGCCAGACATCGACTGCCAATCCGTGTGACCCTTGTCTGTGACACTGTCCTGTGGAAAAGTCTCTAGGAAAACTGATGGGCCGAGGAGATTCAGGCCAGGCTGCAATCAGTCCCTCCCTAGGGTCTGGACCCTCTCTGTCAGGTTCTGGCTGGCTTGCCAACAGGAAGTGATCTGGCTGGGATGGGAACTCGGCCACAGGACCTCTGGGTGGGGACTAGAGCCAGACCAGGACACACGGGAGCCAGGAGATGAATCCTGGACCCAGAGAAGAGGGAAGGGGCTCAGCATTTACTGAGGTTCTGTTCCCTGCTGGGGCTTCCTTAGTGGATCAGATGGTAAAGAATTTGCCTGCAATGCAGGAGACTCATGTTTTATCCCTGGGTTGGGAAGATCTTCTGGAGAAGGAAATGGCTTCCCACTCTAGTATTCTTCCCTGGAGAATTCCATGGGCAGAGGGAGCCTGCGGGGCTACAGTCCATGGGGACACAGCATCAAACATGACTGAGCGATTAACACTTTTCTTTTTCCGCTTATGACTTGCTGAGCTTTGCAGGGAGACAGACCTGTATTCAAATCTGGGCTCTGACAGGGAGTACCTGTGTGAACTTGAGCAAAAAACATAACACAGTCTCTGAGCCTCAGAATCATCATCTGTACAATGGGGATGACAATAATAATATCCCTGAAGATGAATGAAATGGAGGTGATGTCACCGAGTCAGTCTGTTGGTGCTGAAAAACATATTGGCCACTCTGTCCCTTTGGGTCTAAGGTACAAAGCAAATCCAAGCAGATTTTAAGGTCCTAAACCCACATGACTGGGTTCAAATCCCAGCTCTGACACCTAAACCTCTGTAATCATGATCGGTTGACCTCTCTGTGCCTGTGAAAATGGGGACTGAAAACATAGTTCAGGGGCTGCTGGGAGGAACAAATGAATCCACAGCAGAGCTCGACCTGCAGTGAGCACGACACATACGACCTCTTGTAACTGTTGTGTCCACAGCAGCCCAAGTCCTCAGGGCCCATTTCTCAGCCGACAGAACCTGTGACCTGTCACCCGAGGTCTCTTCTGAAGCCAGGCTGGGCTGGTGAGGTTTGCCCAGTTGGTCTTTTCTGGGTCTGCTTCTGACCAGGAATGGAGAAGTGGTGGGGGTGGGGGAGCTTAGTTCAAGCCCATCTCCTCACCCCCCACTCCAACCAGCATCTGATTCCATAAATCCCTCAAGTGCTTGGCCCATCAGCCCAAACCACTGCCCCCAGTAACACTCCCATTGCTAGCGTGGGACCACTCCTTAGGCAGAACCCTTAAAAGAAAGCCTGGTGTTCTTTCTGCTACTTCAGGCAGGAAATGCTTCTTGAATAGTCTGTTCCTGGACCTTGTCAGAGGCTGGCAGGACCCCAGAACCCTCCATCATCTCTCGGACCCTCTGCTCCTCTCTCACAGGTTTTGGCTCCCCCGTGTTCTACTCCCCCCGATCACATGTACTCTGATCCAGCTTTGTTCATGTGTCAACCACAATGTGCTTAAATATAGGCACATAAGGACCTCGTCTTCTAGTATCTTCAAACAAATAGGATGGCTCAGCCACCAGCCCATTAGTAGGAAGTTGTTACTTTTGTATTGAAACAAGTCTGATATGTTAAGAGTATATTATTATGGGGTATTATAAAAAGGAATACAATATCCCACGTTTACTTTCATGGAAAACACGAGGCTTCAAAGATAAACTCTAGAATATAGATCCACAAAGCAGAGCTGTCTTGTCCTTTGTTCACTGAAGTTTTCCCAGTGCTGAGAACAAGGCCTGGTACGTTGCAGGAGTTTATTGAATAAGTATTAACAGGAGCTTACGACCTCAGGCTCCTTCCTGCCTGGACCTCCTGACCGGGATACATTCCATCCCTTCTGCTTTTAGGGGAAATGTTTAAGAATCAGTGATTCCTTTGTTTTCTCTTTTAATTCTCCCAACTTTCCCATGGCCTTTTATGATGAACATCTCCAGGGAGAACAATTGAGAACCTGAACTTCCCCCCACCTCATATTTGAGGATGTCCCCATCGTGTGAATCTTGATGAGAAACTGGGCCTCACCCTCAATAAGAAACTCAAAAGGTCAGGTATATATTTGACCTGCCGCCATGTGAAGTCTGGACACACACCTAAGGAGCAGGTGATACACAGACACCAGGTCAGATCGGATTCCTATTGCTGGGGCCTGAGTAGCATCCAGAGTCTGCTGCCAGGGGCCATGGTGCCTGGACCAGCTGCCCTTGCCTGTGCCCCAGCTGCCCAGCACCCCTCCTTCCTGGTCTAAGCCTGCTCTCAGGCCCGTCTCTCCCTAATAATTCTCTAGCAGCCTTCTAGGACAGTTGTTCTCTGCCTAAGTTGCTAGAGGTGTTTTCTGCAGGATGCAAACAAGAGTCTTCTCCTTTAAAAACTGGTGCTATCTGTAAAGCAATTATCCTTTAATAAAAAATAAATAAATTTTTAAAAACTGGTGCTATTATCTCCATTTTCTGGATGAGGAAACTGAGGCTCAGAGTGACGTTGACTGAACACAAGACTACTATGTTCCAGGCTGAGTTCTGGTCTCCGTTCAGGGTTGGGGTGTGTGTAGACATGTAGCAGGAAAGGCCTTGAGATGACCAAGAGAAACTGGAAGTAATTCTCAGTGACTGGAGGGAGGGAGGTGATGAAGCTGGAGAGGTAGAAAGGGGTGCAAACATACAGGGCTTTGCAGGTGACATTGTGCGGTTTGAGGGAGCAAAGAAAAGCGGTCAAAGGTAACTTAGTTTGAGTTCAGCCCAGGCCGACTTTGAGGGAAAGAATGGAAATAGAGGAAGCAGTGAGAAGCTCATGAAGGGGCACAGGTGAGAGGGCTGGATGGATCTGGACCAAGATCAAGTGGATGCTCTAGAGAGGAGGAAGAGTGTGTGTGTGTGTGTGTGTGTGTGTGTGTGTGTGTGTATTCAAAGTATTTTGTGAAGCACATCTGTGAAGGTGGTGCCGTCAACTGAGATGGGAAAGACAAGGAAGGATCTGTGTGTGTTGGCGCTAGGGGGGTTCAGGGGAAGGGACCAGATATGGTGAGTGTGAGGCGTCCTGAGACATTCAGAGGGAGAGATCCGGAGGCAGTTGCATATGATTCAGGGTCTCTGTAGAGATCAGTCTGGAGGCCAGAATTGGGGAGTTATCATCATACAGCCAATTCACTTCACTCAGCTCCAATGAGTCAGAATCTCATGGTGAGGGGTGGGTCACATCCATAGAGTGGCCTGACCTCCAACCACCTAAAATAGCAGCCTCGCCCATCCCTGCATTCCAATAACTCTCTTTTTCACCTGTTTTCCCTTTAGCATAGTATTTATCACCCACTGACCTGATATTCCATTCTGAAGGAGATCAGCCTTGGGATTTCTTTGGAAGGAATGATGCTAAAGCTGAAACTCCAGTACTTGACCACCTCATGTGAAGAGTTGACTCATTGGAAAATACTCTGATGATGGGAAGGATTAGGGGCAGGAGGAGAAGGGGACGACAGAGGATGAGACGGCTGGATGGCATCACTGACTCGATGCACATGAGTCTGAGTGAACTCCAGGAGTTGGTGATGGACAGAGTGGCCTGGCGTGCTGTGATTCATGGAGTCGCAAAGAGTCGGACATGACTGAGTGACTGAACTGAACTGAACTGACCTGATATTACACATGGTTCTCAGATTTTCCATCTTGTGTTCTAGAGGATAAGCTCCATGAGGGAGGAACTACTGGTTATCTTCTCTGTTCTCTGTCCAGTGTCTAGAAAACTGCCGGGCACACACTTGGTGCACAGGCATATTTGTCAACTGAGTGGAATCTTAAAGCCATCGGACTGGATGAGGACGAGAAGGAGTGAGGGTGGGTAGCTAGGCATCGGGCCTCTTTTTCCCGATAGAAGGGAGTTTATAGTACATCTCCCCTTTAAATTAAAAAAAAAAAAATTCTGAAGGTCACTGATTCCCAATGGGCAAGAGTTCTGAAGCAGAGAATTTGTATCCTGGGTCCCACCTGATGCTCAGCCTCACACTGGCTGCCTAGAGGGCATCTTAAAGGAATTTGGGATAACTTCCACCCCCAACCAATCTCTGGAGAATCAAAAAAGGAGCTGGTGAAGAACCCCAGGGACTTGAAGACACAACCACGAACGTAGGGCTGGCTGATGCTGATACTGGTGGGGGCTGCTGATGAAGGTGATAATGAGCCAGTCAGCATAGTTCTCTGGCTTCCTGAGCAGGCCTGGGAAGACTGGCTTGAACCAGACCATGCCTCCAGGCTGGATATGATGCAGAACGCTTCAATGGCAGAGTACAGCAGCCACGAAGGCGAATGTAGTGGCAGTGATGACTCTGTTTTGGGCGGAGCCTGGAGGCAAGAACTTGATGTAGGTGGTGCCGAGGATGATGGTCGTTGAGAGGCAGGAGATGGAGAAGTAAAAGGTGTGGGCACAGAGAAAGCCGTCCCAGGAGAAGGGGAGGCCAGACCGGAGCCCACAAAACTCCCCTATGAAGATGGTGAGGGTCACGGTGAAGCAGACGCACCAGATGAACATGCACCAGTTAATTACGTCCCCCTTCAGAGTGTCCTCACTGGCCCCCAGCGAGAAGGGCACACTGGTGGAGAGCAGAGACCACAAGTGGAGGAAGAAGCCCACGATGGGCTTGGTGCCCAGGCCTGAGGATGGGCACATGGTGATCATGGTGGTCAGGCAGGTCAGCGGCACCCGTTTGTAACCTTGCTTGTTTCTCAACCAAAGGCTTATGAATAGTTAAACAGAGTTCGATGTTTTCTAGTTTCAGTTTTGCTTTGCCAGTTAAGCTCTGTTTCTGGCTCAATTCTTTTTTCTCTAGAAAATAAACAATCACTGACCCATAGAACTGATGTGCTGATCTGAACAAAGCAAGGACCACATGTTCTCAGCCCAGAAAGGCTCCTGGTGGTTACTGTAAAGTCCCCCAAAATAGAAGCACAGCGCATGCCCGGCATGCCGCCTGCAGTCATTTCCTGCTTCCCTCCTCATATAAATCCCGGCTGAGCCTTGCCGTGCTGGGAGTTGATTCTTCTGGGCAGTAAAACACCTTCTTGCCGGCTTCCTTAAGATAAAGCTACTTTTCTTAAACCCAAGACTTAGCTCTCTGTATTGGCTTCTTCAGCGACAAGCAGCTGGGCCTGACTTGGGGGACAGTGTTGAGCGTCCAGGCAGGAGTTAGGTCCCCAAGTCTCCAACCCCTCCCTTTCTTCCTAGAACAAGGTGCAAAGTGCCACTGGGAAGACAGGGTGGAGTGCCAGCTAGTCCCAGGAAGATCTATAGGTCTTTTCCAGCAGCTGCCGAACTTGCTAGTTTCAGGAACTAGCCCTGCCCCTCCCCAGGCCTTGCTCACAGGGTGCTTTCTCTTTCTGTTAAGAGAAGGAAACTGGCCTCTGAAGGAGCACCGAGCTCTTGACTGAGTGAGTAGAGGGGTGTGGGTCCCAGGAGCCCCCCTTCCCACCTGTTTGTGTGTATTCTTTGCTGTTTGGAACTTTGGGGCCAGTTGGACACTGCAGAAGTGGGAAATGGCTTGTTTGTGACTCTGTACCACTCTCTTCCCAAGGAAGAATTGCTTGTTTGTTTGAAATCTGTTCTGGGGGAGCCAGTGAATTGTGGGGAGGGAACCTACATCCATCCCTTCTACAAGTCCACTGGCACGCATCTTGGCAGACTTGCAAAACTAGAGGTATTGTTTCAGGAGGAGGGTCCCTTTCCAGGGCCCGAAACTGTGCTCTTATCTAACACTCGGAAATGAATTGTCCGAGGAGACACATGCGCTGACAAAGCAAGAGATTTTTATTGGAAACGGCGCCGGGGCAGAGAGCAGGAGGGTAAGGGAACACAGGAGAACAGCTCTGCCGCATGGCTCACAGGCTTGGGTTTTATGGTGATGGGATTAGTTTCCGGGTTGTCCATAGCCAATCATTCTGATTCAGAGTCCTTCCTGGTGGTGCCCGCCTTGTTTAGCCAGGATGGATGCCAGAAAGGATTGCGGAAGGTGGTCAGACACATGCTGTCTCCTTTCGACCTTTCCTGAACCCTTCCGGTTGGTGGTGGCTTCTTAGTTCCGTGTTTCTTACCGGGACCTCCTGTCGTAAGACAACTCATACAAGTGGTTACTAGGGTTCCTGGCCAGGGTGGGTGGTTGTGTCAGTGTGCTTCCCCTAACAGTATGACCTGTAATCAAGAAAAAAATGGTTTTCTACTTTTAATACAACCTTGCCCGTGTATGTCTTCAGTTGTGAAGAACATTGTTCCTGCATGGATCTCTAAGTTATTCCAGTATTTTGCAGTTGGAGCTCTTTTGTCAAGATCTGGTAAGTGGGAGGGAACTCCATGTGCAGGTCTCCTGTTACTCCATAATAAGGATTCTTCCAACAAGGGCACTAAATTAAAGGTAGAAAGGAAACGAAACTGTGAAAAGCCTGCCACATTCACAGAGGAGTCTGCAGGCAAGGGAGGGAGAAGAGGGGTCAGCTTTTTAGGGAACTGAATCCAGCCCCAGCTCTGTGGTTCTGGTTCTGATGCCCGAGGCAGGTGCTGCCAGGGCATCTGCGCCCCCCTTCCCCCAACTCCAGTCCCCGGAAGGAGGAGGGGTTCTAGTGTGTTGGTGGGACACAGCCTTAGATCACCACAGTGTGAGGAAGAAAGGAGGTCTGAAGCAGTCTCTCCTTTTAAGACGGGTCAGATCACTTGATTTGGCCAGAGTGTGTCCCCTGGGGTGGGGGTGGGGTGGGGGCATGCCAAGGGTGGATTTCCACTGAGACGATTCCCTGCAGGAGCTTTCAGTGCAGGAGAAGAGTCAGGGGCTGTTATTGGACATACAATCTTTTTCTCACCTCAGACCTACTAAACTGGAAAAAACCAAATCCTCCAAGTTGATCCACAAAAAAAGGTAGAAATGTTTATTAGTATTTTTTTCAAACCACCGTCCAACATGGGCTGATGCACAGACGTGAGCGATGATTGTGTTCACAGTGGAGGAGCGGCACCTCGTCCCAAGCAAAGCCCAGCACTCATCTCTCGGTATTTGGCTTCTTGAGGGATGACCGGACAAGCCAGAGTTTAGTAACATGGGACAAGCTGAAGGGCCTCCAGAAGCTAAAAGACACAAAGCGGGACCCTCCCCTGGGGCATCAGAGACAGCAGCCCTGCTGACACCTTGTTTCAAAACGCTGACCTCCAGAACTGTGAGAGAATATGTGTCTGCTGTTTTAAGCCGCCAGGCTTGTGATAATTTGTTGCAGATCTAGGAAACCAGATTTAATTTCCAGAAATGAAAAATATATTCTTTGTCATATTTTTTAAAAAATTTCTCAGAAAAACTTGCTGACCTCCTGCACCAGAGCATGGTGATCACTTGGATCCCAGGATCCCTTGTCCCATCCTATGTCCCGTGTCTGAGACTCACAGGGGAGGGTCCACTGATGCCCAAGGAGCCAGGAGGGAAGGAAATAAGGGGATGGAGAGCACTAGGATCCCTGGAGAGGACCAGCTGCACCTGTCTGGGGCGGTGCAAAAGCAAGATGCTCTGGGAAGACATGGTCTCATGTTGACAAAACAGGAAAAAGATACAGATATTCCCTACAAACATGTATGCATGTATGTACACACATGTCTACACGTGATTTCACAGCATTTGAAATGTATTGAAGGCTGAGGTTGAGGACATGGATGCTCCCTGGATGGAGGGGTGGACACTTCTGTGAGCAGGCAGGAAGCGTGGCCATGCCGAAGACGGGAAACCAATCACAGGAGAGATGATCATAGTCCTGCTTTATGTCAGTTATACATGAGAATGAGAGAAATATAGAAAATACTAAACAGAGATGAGGATGGAAAACAATATAAAGAAAAGAGGCTAGCAGCTGCTTATCTCCAGCAACATCACTGCCACGGGAACCAAACCAGGTGACACTGTATTTCCTGAGGCTTGAAAAGGAGCTGTAATCCGAATTGTCACGTGAAATTAAAACAATGTGCAGCCACCAAACACTCAGGGAAGAAATAGTAATGCTAGTGATACTACATATTTTTTCATGAAAACACTGTGATGGAAAACTGAACACATCAAGAGTTCACCTGCAGTGCAAACTGGTTTGCAGCCCCTGATCTGTAGCAAATCAAGCTGCATGTGCTGATGTCCAGAGCCAGGGCCTTCCGGGTCCTCTGTGAGGGGGGTAGGGAGGTAGCTGGCACAGATTGAGGGTTCCATGTGACAGGCCTTCTGATGAACCCGTCACATGCTGTTATTCATTTAATTGACACAAAGTAGGTATAGAGACATTGAACAGAAGGGGAAACTGAGGTTCTATTGAGTAGCTTGCCATGATCATCCAGCTATGAAGGCTCTACTCCTTGTCACTCTGAGTGTCCATCCCATCTCACCCTTCTCTGCCCTTCTCGCACCTCCTCGTTCCTTCCTCTGTTCTGGCCATGACCTTCCCAGCTCACTGTTTTCCAGTCCACATGCCTGGCTGCCCGGCAGGCAGGGCTCAGCCACATCGGCTGTGCTCTGACGGGGGCACCACATCCAGGCTCACAGATTAGAGTGGAGGAGGGGCTGCTGGGAGACTCAGATAAACTTCCACTTCCTGCTTTCCAGGGCACAGGCCTGACCCAGGGTCACGCGGTTGGAATCCCCATGCTTCCTCTTCTCCATATCCTCTCTCTGATGCATTCAATGGATTCAAAACATTCAAGTTGTCTCTTATCTTAGGTGGAATTTCAGGGTGACTTCAAGTAATTAAACTGGGATCAAACTGGGGTACAGAGAGCATGACACTCCCTCCCTCCCTCACCCCAGTAACCCTTCCCCACCCTGGCAGTGCCCACTAGGAGGCCAGCAGGCTCCAGGGCTCCCCTGCAATGGGGCTCAAGGAGCTTTGTGAGTCCAGGGAGGTTCTCAGCTTTGCTCTCTATTTCTCTTTCCAGCCTCAGCTTGTCCCAGGGTTTATTATCAGCAAAGGCAACAAGGCCCCTGATGGCAGGAAGCTGGCTGGGGCTCAGGCTGCTCTCCCTTCAGCCCTGGGGACCTCTCAGCAAATAATCCCTTGGAAACAGGGCGGCTGTCCCTGTGGAGGGGGCGGGCTGGGAGAGGCCTCACTCCCCCCACACACGGGACCCAGGAGGAGGCCCTGTGTGAGCAGGACTGCAGCCCTGGCTGGAGGGACTGTCTTGGGTGGTGACCTGGGCAATTCCGTGGTCTCCAGGGTCCCTGCCACTCTGGCCACGTGTCCCTGTCACAGCCCTGAAACCCCTTCAGGCCCCTGTTCTCCTCTCTCAGTTCCAGCCCAGGACCCTCCTCCATGGGAAGGTTGGCTCCATGCCTGCATCCCTTCTGGGTCAGAAGACCCCTACTGGGCTGCCTCAGGGGCCCTGGGACCCTGGGATCCCCCCAGTCATCTCCACTCTGCCCCCTCACCCCCACCCCAACCCAGGCGCATCCTCAGGGCTGGCCTCTGCCAGGGGTCCTGCAGGGGCCTCCTCTCTTAGCTCCTGCCCTTAAAAGGATTAGATTTGCACGTGGATTGCTGCTTTGGAGCTTAAAAAGCTGGCATTTTAACATTTCGTTCCTTGGTTCCTCCATGACGCTCCACCTTGGAATCATGCTAGGTTGGGGTCCCCTGACCCAATGCAAAAGAGTCACATGTGAAGGCAAAATTGGGCAGGGGAGTCACAATAGTCCCTACTTCCCATTTCATCCTGTCCCCACGGCCTTGCTCTCACCCCATGGCTCCTCCCTGTTCACTTCTGAAGCTGCCCTCCTCCGGGTGGGGCTGTGTCCCCTCACATGGCAGCTTCTTCTAGTGATGGCTGCAGGGAGGAGAGGGCTGGATTCATGTATTTTCAGGTTGCTGTGGAAGGAGGCTGTGGCCCTGAAGGTGTGTTCTAGGCTTTGGTCCTGGGCTCCACCTAAGGGGATTTCTGCCATGTGTGCTGTAGAGCAAAGAGTTCATGCCCACGGCTTTGGTATATTTATCTGGGGTTCCAACTTCATGGTCATGCCACCTTAGGGAAGGACTTAATTCCCCTACCTTAGTTTTCTCATCTGTAAAATGGGGTTAGTCAAAAGGACACTCCACAGTCCCTTTTCTGAAACCCTTGGGTCAGATATTCTCTAGAATTCAGGATTTTCAGCTCCATACAGGTGACATAGTACGTCTACTCTACATGACATCACACCCCACTGGGGTCTGAAAGCACCTTGTAATCATACACATTATTGTTTCGGGAACTGAACTTTTGAACAGTCACATTAAGTAAAATAAAAAAAGATCATAATTTGTCTCAAGTTTCTTTGGGTCGAATTTTGTTACCAATTTTTTAAATATTCATTTTCAATTTTGAGAGACTTGAAGGGTTGGGATTAAAGATAAGGACCATCCATCTCTGTGTCTCCATAAATAATGGCCAGCTTAGGGAGATCCACAATGTTCATGGTTTGAGGCTAGACCACAACCAGCTGGGAGCTTTGGGATAAGACAAGTCTCCTGACAAGGCCAAGGGTGATGGGTGGGGAGAACCATTCTGGAGCAGCTGTGCTGTTTGTTACCTGAGTGTCTGAGCCATTGGTTCCAACTCCACAGGTCCTGAGCTTCAGCCTTCACAGGGCCCTGAGCCTTTTCCAGGCATCTGACACAATCCACCTCTGGAACTGGATCTTTCTCTGGTGGGTCCTCAGGGAAGACCACTGCTGTACTGGTGACCGTGACCTGCCTGACCATCACAGCACCATGCCCACCCGGTGGATACACCCAGGCAGTGACTCCATCCTCTGTGTGTTCTGGTTCCTCCGCCTGCCGCAGCTCTTCTCCACCTGCGTGGCCTTCTCGCTTGTGGCCGACATGGGCACTCTGAGAGGCGCCATAGGTAACTGGTCCATGTCCTTCTGGTGCGTCTGTTTCGCCATGACCCTCATCATCTCCATAGTCGACTTACGCAATCTCTATTATGATTTTCCTTTCTACTGGCATAACATCTGTGTCACCTATGCCTGCTACGCTGCCCTCATCTGCCTCTCGGCCTCCATCATCTACTCCATCACCTACGTCCAGTTCCTGCCTGATCATCCTTACCGGGACCGGGCAATCGCCGCCACTGCTTTCTCCTGCATCGCATCTGTGCTGTATGTCATAGAAGTGGCCGGGATGAGGGCCTGGTATGATCTTGAGGAGATCTTCTTTTATGAGCACACCATGTCAGCCCTGCTGAAGGTGCTGGAGACCTTCGTGGCCGGTGTCATCTTTGCCTTCCTCAGCAACACCTCCCTGTACCTGCACCAGCCGGCCCTGGAGTGGTGTGTGGCCGTGTACTCCATCTGCTTCATCCTGGCAGCTGTGGTCCTCCTGCTAAACCTGGGTGAATGGGAATATATGCAGCCCAGGCCCTTCTCCATTTTCCAGCTTTTGCTCACCCTGCTCTCCGTCCTCCTCTACGTCAGCTCTATGGTCCTCTGGCCACTCTACCAGTTCAGCGAGGAGTTCGGCGGAATGCCCCAGCGGTTCATGGACATGAGCTGCGTTGATGAGCTCTCCTACAACGTGTGCGACTGGGACCAGTGCCTGGCTGTGGCCATCCTGACAGCCATCAACCTACTGATGTACATGGTCGACCTGGTGTACTGGGCCCGCCAGGTTTCCATAGGGACTAAGGATGTCTCCAGTGCTCCTGATTCTGTCTGGTCCTATCCGGTGTCTTCACAGAGTGAAGATATCCTATGATGTCCTCTTCTTGGCTCCCTCTCTCCCTCCTCACATCCTTCCCCATTCATCTCACTCTCTTTATGTTTCCTTCCCTCCTTCTGCTGTGTCTCCTTCTTGTTTTGTTGCCCACATCCTGTTTTGCCTCTTTCCTTTGCTCCTCTCATCTTTTCTATATTTTCTGGTTTTCGCCCCTCTTGCATTCATCCTTGGCTTTCTCATCTCCTATGTCCTGACCACCTCTCCCCATTTTGCTTCTTCTGATCCATCACGACCTGAGACTCCTTCCTTCTCTGCCCACTGCCCCCTCCCACCTCCTAAGGTGCTGACTCCACAGCACACAGCCCTCCGTGCAGCTGTTCACACCCTGAGCCTCTGGAGGGGCCTCATTGCCGAAGCATGTCTGTCCCCCGGCAGTGCCTTAATGGTGTGGTTGGGAGAGTTTAGGGGATGTGGGCAGATAGGAAGGGATTGGGATTTTTTTCTCCCAGTGGAGCAACTGTACAGTGCACCTCCCCTCTAAGTTAAAAAAAGATCTCTGAAGGTCAATAATTTCTAGTGGGTGAGATTCTTGCATGAGATATTCTGGATTCCTGGGCCCCACTTCGTGCTCAGTCCTCCAAGAGATTGGCTCCAGAATTTTTGCAGGCTCACTAAACATCCATTTCTTAAAGGGCATTTTAGAGGAAGCCAGGGGTAAAGGCCTCCATCCCAACTACTCTCTGGGGAATCAAAAAAAAAAAGAGCTGGTGAGGAACCCCAGAGTCTTGAAGACACCTGTCTGCAGTGTTTGTGAGGGGCAGCGATGTGGTCCCCCTGACTCAGTGATCAAAACAGCAGATCCTGCCTCTGCAGGGAGAAGAGCATGGATGCTGCCAACCCTAACACTGTAGTTTGTCTGGGTGTTTTGTTTTGTTTTGTTTTCCATTTTCTTCTTCTGGTCTGGAGGCCAAAAATTACTGAGTGACTCTGTTCTTCAAGAGAAAGTTTCAAATTTTCTTGGGCAGGTGGTTTGTAGAGGGTGGGTTTGCTGCTTCCATTGTCAAAGGAACTGTATTGTTTGAATGTGAGGGGACATATACGTGTGTTTTTCTATGTCCGTTGCTTTTTGATGTTGCTTCCTGCTTCTCTGGGACTCAGGCATAATTTGAACTATATAAATGTGCACAATTTAAAAAGATTTTCTGGAGCTACTTATTCCTATCAGCACTGCTGACAATCATAGAGAATGGCTTTTTCTATTCTCCCACATTCATAATAACCTTTTCAACCTCAATATAAACATGAAAGAAAAGAAAGAAAGCAAAACAAAACAAAATCCACATACTCTACTTGCCGCAAATTTGCCTAGAGCTCAAAGGAGTCCCAATCAATTCCCACCCTCACCCAAACATAGGTCTCTGGGAGCCCCTCCCACTGACTCCCCACCCAGGCCTGGACTAGAGCCTGGGAGTGTGGCCCAGCCTGTGACACTAGATGTTGGGCCCCACCCCAGTGCCCAGTATCCTGTCCCCTAGTTCTTAAAGGGGCCGTGACAGCATCTGGATGCCTCGCTATAAAGGTGTGTGCTTGTGTGCATGCTCAGTGCACTGTGTGTACATGTGTGTGCACCCTTGTGCTCCCCTGCATTGAGATCAGCAGGCCTTTACAGTAACTGGTGGCTGTGAAGGTCCCACAAGTCTCCTGTTGTCAATTACAAAGCCTCAGAGCCCAGCATCCTGGCGTCACCAGGACCAGAGGGGCTGGCAAGCAGAGCTGCGGAGGAGGGGAGGGGAAGGACCCCCTCTGCTGCCCCTCACTCCTGAGTGGGATGAAGCATGTGATCTTCACCCATTGGTAGGGGGGTACAGGGGGAGGGCTCCCAGAAGGTCATCCTAATGCAGGCAAATCTTAAGAGGGAATGAAATAAAATTCTTATTTTAAGGCAAGAGAAGAAAAATTTGCAAATAAAATGTTTCTCTGCCCATTTGGGCCTCTTCTTTCCTTGCTAGTGTGCATTGTGCGTTAATCTGACCTCCTTAAGAGCAGAAATATCTGCTCCACCATAGACATCAATTTTTCTAGCCCAAGCCATGGAACTTCTTAGAAGATGACACTGCTTACTTACTTACGACCTTACTGGGGTCACTAGATGTATTGCTTGTGTTCTGCCTATTTTATTAGATTCTTATTTCTTGAGTCAATGATGAAAAAAATTAGATAACTAGGCTACTTGAACCTGCCTGCAATGCAGGAGACCGTGGTTCGATTCCTATGGCAGGAAGATCCCCTGGAGAAGGGATAGGCTATCCACTACTGTACTCTTGGGCTTCCCTGGTGGCTCAGTCAGTAAAGAATCCGCCTACAATGCGGGAGACCAGGGTTCGATCTCTGGGTTGGGAAGATCCCCTGGAGGAGGGCATGGCAAACCACTCCAGTATTCTTGCCTGGAGAATCTCCATGGACAGAGGAGCCTGGAGAGCTGCAGTCCATGAGGTCTCAAAGAGTTGGACACAACTGAGTGACTAAGCATACATTAGCACTGGCTACTTGAAATGAAATATATAGTTCTCTAAGATCCATGATTGTAGTAGTGTGATTCTAGACATGAGAAGAAGCAACAAGTGGAAACCATCTCCTGGAACTGAGAGACTTGTAAGAATTGTAAGACAGGTGGTCCAGCCGTCCTACTGTTGCCAGGACAGGGTGAGTAATAGCATGTGAGTGGCCTTCAGTGAAATCCCCATCTGACCTGGGAACGAGCATTCCTAGCACCCTGGGAGAAATTGGTGAAAAACGTCTCCTAAACCTTGGCTGAAATTAAGACAGAAATAAAGGGAATTGTGTAATAAAGAATGTTGCCGACCACCCAGTTCTACAAGAATCAAGCCAGGACTTCCTTGGTGGTCCAGTACCTAAGAGTCTGCACTCCCAAAGCAGGGGCCCCGGGTTTGATCCCTGGTTGGGCAACTAGATCCCACATACTGCAATTAGGACCCAGCCTAGCCACATCCATAAATAAAATATATGCTTTTGAAAAAGAGAAACAAGTCATTAACCACTGCAGTCGCTGATCTACAATCCACCCCGGAAGGAATTCAGAGTGAAAATCAGGATAATGTACTTCTCTGGGAAAAGTGTGAGAACCACACCTCAGATAGTTAGATATTTTCAGAAGAATTTTTTTATGAGCCCAGTTTCTTGCATCTTCCCATATTCAGAAAAGCACTAAAACCATTACCCAAGATACCTGGTCCTCATGAAGAGCAGTAACCTATACCAAGCTGTGTGTCCCCAAATCACATACATCCTGCCCTCCTCCTTGCTTCTCCAGGACAGGTCTCAGAGCTTCCTGAGAGACTGTCTCCCCAGATATACTCATCCAGTTGGCTCCAATAAAACTTCTATTTCTTTCTTAAGTTGACTATTGATTAATTTTTCATTGACAAACACGTTGATACACCCAAGTTTTTGTGCAGGAGTATCATATTCTTATATTTCCTGAATCAAATGGAACACAGCCCTGGGACCTCACTTCCCAGGAGAATGGAGATGCCTCTGTGCTTTAGTAAAAGAATCACCCAGGGTGGGCCCACCTGAGGGGCTCACGGTCCAAGCCTCATGGTTCATGAAGGCGGCTGCTCCATCCCCCCTGCTGGGGGGTTAAGGGTCATTTGTCACAATTCCAAGGCGGTCCAGTCCCCTCACTGTGGATCTCAAAAGAGAGTAGAAAGGTCCTCTGCTTAGTCCAACCCTCTTGTCATAGAGGAGGAGCAGATGGACCTCAGGGAGGGGCAGGACGTGTCCAGAGTCACCCTGCATGTGGCAGAGTCAGAGTCAGGACCAGGTGCCCTGTCCCCAGGCCGGCTGTCCGTCCATGGCCCCACGCTGCTTGTGACAAACATGGCCGCAGCATGCTCCAGGCTGGGATTCTGCCCCGTCCACCCTCATTCTGCATAAACCTGCCCCGTCCCCCTGAGGAGGGCACTCACTGCTGCTGAGTCAGTTTCCTCATCTGCTAGATGGGGGAGGGGTGCCAGAGACCCTGGTCCTTCCCAACGCCGCCTTTTCCTGATCTTTTCTGCTGGGAGTACAAAGGGACTGATGTGAAATAGTAGAAGAGGAAATGGAAACCCAGACTGAGAAAGAGGTAGATTGGGGTCCACAGTCACATGTGGTCCTGCCTCCAGTCAAGTGGCCCCAGAGCCCTGGTCTGGTCTCCCTGGAGATGAACCATGAGTTGGATGGAGAGCAGAGCCCAAGAGATCTGGTTTCTGGTTTCAGTTCTGCCACAGGATAACTCATGAGCATGGATGAGTCTCATCACTGATCTGAGCTCCAGTTTCCTGTTTATAAAATAGTAAAATGAGGCTAAAATCATGGTTTTTAAGCTATGTCCTCTGGAGACCTTGGTTTCTAGTGAGATGGTGGGGTTGCAAGTAGGGTGTTGGCCCACCCCGCATTTTCTCGAACCAGAGCAATCTGGCTTGAATCAGACTCCCACTCAAGATCTCATTTGAAAATAAGATTGGAAAGATTGGAAGTGATTCATATGTTCATCTTTAGGATGGTGGTTAATAAACTATTGTGTAGACAGAAGAAGGAATACTAAACAGTATGAAAAAATGAGGATGCTCTCAAATAATGATAAGGATATTTCCTCCTTATATACAGTATATTTCCTCCAGTATATACAGAGTAAAAACAGTAAGATATATAGTATGCTATTTTAAAATGTATAATAGGGAGAGAAATACAAATAAAAATAAAGATATCTATATAATTGGTTTGCTTCAAGAAACACAGAAAGGACCCCCATGAGTTCAGTGGAGCAGATGCCTGGTCTTAATCAGGAAGAGGAACGGAAGAGAGAGTAGATGGAGCCACAGGTAGAAGTGAGGTTTCTCAATATATGGCTTTTAAAAGAATATTTTTATTTTGAACCATGTAAATATATTACCTTTTCAAGAAAATAAAATTTAAGTTTGAAAACTATACCAACTGGAGAAGAAGGGTCAGGGGAGGGATAGTTGGCAAATGGTTTCCATGTTCCCTTCAACTTTGATGGACAGTCTGGGGGAGGAGCTGAGAGATGCCCACACAAGCCTGTCTCCAAAGGCAGAGGGAAGGGAGGTGCCTTGGGTCCAGGGGCTGGAGAGGGGGAGCTGCGGCCCCCAAGCCCACCTGCTATGACCAGGACTCCCCCAGCCCTTTAGCACACACAGTTGATGGAGAAGCCCCATGGTGCCCAAGCCTCAGGCCCTACCCTTGCTCCCTGCCTGGCCTGGGATCTCTGTCTCCCGAGGCAGTGGCCAGAGGCTCCCTCCTCAGCCGGCCAGCCAGAGCCTCCTCCAGGCAGCGTGACTCCAGCTGACGCCCCCACTCCCCAAGACTGGCCTGAGCCACATCCAGATCAGAGCCCGGGGCACAGATGTTCCCATTCTCTGGCTCTGGAGCAGCTTCTTGGAGTAATCATGGAGATAGCCTTCCCTAATTTACCTTTGAGTGAAGAGAAGAGGATTTCTTCTCTCCGGGGCATGAGGCACCTGGTTATTTGCCCTGGGAACCAGTCCAGGATGCCAATCCTGGCCCTTGTCTGTGTGTTTGTCTCCTGTCTCAAGGTGGGTGTAAGGAGGCAGATGAGCTGAGGAGAAGGCAGGGTCTAAGGTCTCCACGCTCTTTCTGGCATTTTCTGGCTGGCTCGTCAACTGGAAGTGGTCTGGCTGAGATGAGGGCACTGCTGCAGGACCTCTGCTTGGGGCACTGCAGTTAGACCAGGACACACAGGAGCCCGGAGATTATTCCTGGACCCAAGAGAAGAGGGAAGGGGCTCAGCCGTTCCTGAGGTTCTAGTACCTGCTGAGTTTTGCAGGAAGCCAGACTTGAATTCCAGGCTCTGACGAGGAGTAACTGTGTAACCTTAAGCAAAAGATATAATGTAGTCTTGGGGCCTCAGTTCAACATCTATAAAATGGGGATGACAATAAATATATCTCTGAAGATGAAATAGAAATAAGTCACCTAGTCAGAGTGCTGTTGCTGCAGAAATGGCTACTCCATTCCTCCTGGGTCTAAGGTACAATGCCAAATCCAGGGAGAGTTTAAGATCTTGAACCAAGTACCTAGGCTCAAACCCCAGCTCTGCCACTTCCTGTCTGTGTGATCTTGGCCAGTTGACCTTTCTGTGGCTGTGAAAATGGGGACACAGAGTGCATAGTTCAGGGGCTGCTGGGAGGAACAAATGAATCCACAGCAGAGCTCGACCTGCAGTGAGCACAACACGTGTGACCTCTTGTAACTGTTGTGTCCACCGCAGCCCCGCTGCAGCCCAAGTCCTCAGGGCCCTTTGTCAGCTGACAGAACCTGTGAGCTGTAATCTGAGGTCTCTTTTGGAGCCAGGCTGGGCTGGTGAGATTCTTTTCTGAATCTGCTTCTGACCAGGGGTTGGGAGGTGATGACAGGAGCTCTGTTCAGGCCCATCTGTTCAACCTCCACTCCAACCAGCATCTGTTTCCATAAATCCCTCCAGTGCTTTGTCTATAAGAAGAGTGAGCTTCCTCAGGCAACAAAGTTCTCAGAAACCATCCATCTGGGCAGCTCACGGAGTGGGCTCCCTCTGGGCATCCTTCCCTCCCTACATTGACCCTGACAAACCTTAGGACAAATGACACCCTCTCAGCACTACAGCCAAGGGAAGGCACTCCCCTGGTCCCAGCTGCAGCCCGCCTGACCCTCGGGCTCCCAGCTGCCCACTGCTGCCCGAAGCACGCCATCCCTCAGGCCACCAGGTGACTGCAGTGGTCCATGTCCCTGCTGAGCCAGGGCCAGCTGCCCATCAGCCCAGACCACTGCCCCCAGTAACACTCTCGTTGCTAGGCTGGGGCCACTCCTTATGCTAATCTCTAAGAAGAAAGAGTTTGTGTTTCTTTCTGGTGCTTCAGGCGGAAGGAGGGATTCCAGAATATTCTGTTCCTGGACCCTGCAGAGGCTGGCAGAGACCCAGATCCCTCTACCATCTCAACCTCTTCCCCCCACCACAGGACCCTGGCACGCCTGCTTTCTCCTCTTCCCGCTCCACAAACTTGTTTGAAGCTTTGTTCTTGGTGTCAAAAATTTGCTCCTTACAGGCATGTAAGGAAAGAGGGTTCTGCATCATCAAGCAAAGAGGGGGACAGAGTCCCCAGTCCATTTGTAGGAAGCTGTTATTTTTTTGCTGAAACAGGCCTGATATGTTATGTGTATAATATTATGACCTATTGTAAAATAGAATGCAAAACTCTACATTCAGCTTCAAGTTAACTCTGAGGCTTCAAACATAAACACTACAATATAGATGCACCAGGAAGAGCATTTGCCTCTTTCACTCATGACTATATTCCCAGCACTGGACTGGGCTGACACAGCAGTATTTGTTGAATGAATATGACTTTATAATATAGGCTTATGAATATTACCTCACAGCCTCACGATCCAGGTTGAACCTCCTGACCAGGTTACATTCTGTCTTTAGTGGAAATGTTACAGAATCACTAGGTTTTGTGTTATCTCATTTAATCTCCTAACAACATCACGGTCGTGTATAATGGACATCTCCATGAAGGAGAATCACTGAGAATGTGAACTCCCCCCTATATTAGAGGATGTCCCCGCCATGTGAGTTTTGGGGAAACACTGGGCCTGAACCTCAATAAGAAAGATAAAAGGGCAGGTAAATAATAATTAATCTGACACACCTGGGCTTGGACACACACCTAAGGAGCAGGTGACAAACAGACACAGATCAGATCATTTCCTTCTGCGGGGCCTGCAATAGCATCCAGTGTGTGCTTCCAATGGCCATGGTGCCTGGACCAGCTCCCTTGGCTGTGCGCTGGCTGCCTAGCTCCTGCCTTCCTGGTCTGAGCCTATTTCTGAGCCTGGTCCCACCCTAATAATTCTCTAAGCTACCCAGCAGCTCTCTAGTACAGTTGTTCTCTGCTGAAGTTGCCAGAGATGTTCTCTGCAGGTCTGATCAAGAGCCCATCATGTCCAAAAGCAGGTGTTAATTATCTCTATTTTCTGGATGATGAAACTGAGGCTTAGAGTATCATTGACTGAGCACAGGACTGCCATGTTCCAGGCTGAGCTCTGGTCTCAGTTCAGGGTTGGGAGATGTGTAGACATGTCAATGGAAAGGCCCTGAAATGACCAAGAGGAATTAGAAGTTCTCAGTGACTGGAGGGAGGGAGGCAAAGAGGCAAGAGAGGTAGAAAGAGGTGTGAGCTTGCAGGGCTTTCAAGGTGATATTTTGGAAAGTGTGTTTCACCTGAGGGAGCCAAGAGAAGCCTGAAAACTTTTCTTAGTTAAGTTCAGTCCAAAGCAGACATTGAGGTAAAGAATGGAGACAGTCATTAGCAGGAAGCTTATGGCAGGAGAGCAAGTGAGGATGGATGGACCTGGACCAGGTGGTGACTCAAGATGAAGAGAGGATGGATTCACACGTATTTTGTAAAGAGCATCTGTGAAGCTGCTGCCATTGACTGAATGAGAAAGATGTGAAAGGATCAGTGTGTTTTGGGGGTGGGAGTTTCAAGAAGTGGGATTGGACATGTTGAGTGTGAGGTGCCATGCATGATTCAGAGGGAGAACTCGGGAGGTAGCTGAGCATTCAGGAGGTAACTCTACTCTAGTACTCAGTAGAGATTAGCTCTGGAGGCAGGAATTGCAGAGTTGTCATCATTCTGCCTATTTACTTCATTCAGCATCTTCTTAAATGTCACATCCATGGAGCAGTCTTATCTACTCCCCACATTCCAAAAAGTGCCTCTTCACCTCTTTTCCCCTTGTCATTATATTTATTACCAGATAACATGCTATTATATATTTGTTTGCATATTATTCATCTAGATAAGTAGGATTCGTGAGGGAAGAAACTATTGGTTCCATTCTCTGCTCTCTGTCCAGTGCCTAGAACACTTAAAGCCATCTGACTGGATAAGGACTAGAAGATGTACAGAGAAGAGGTGGTCGAGGCTGGAGTCCTGAGGACCTGAGACCCTCAGACAATGGAAGAGGAGGAGGAGGGAGAAAAGGACGGATGGGAGGCTGAGGAGCAGGGGGACCATCACTCCAGAGAATCGTTCCTGGTGAATTGTGGGCAGAGAGCCATTTCTTAATAAACTTTCTCCCTCTAGAAGCACACGAGCCGGGCCTCAGGTGCAGGTGGAGGAACAGCACGTGTATCTGGAGGGGCCTCAAGGAAACGAGGAGGCAGGAGCCCAGGCCGCCTCCCTGAGCTCCGGCTGGTTCCCTCTTTCTTAGCCTCCCTTCCCAGAGCACACTCAATGGGTGGTGCCCAGAGGGAGGGGCGAGGCGCTGGGAGCACCTGGGACGGAGCCTAAGATGCTAAGAGAGCAGAAGAGAGAGGTGAGGTTACAGCTGTCCCTGGGGCATCAAGTGTCAGTAATCATGGCCCCTCCCCTCATCAAGACCAGTTGAATGTTTGCTCTCAAATATTTCATAAATCTGCCCCTGCCCTCCACCCCTGAAGTGTCTTTGCTCAAGGCCCATCATCCCATATGTGGGCTCTACAATCAGCCTCCAAACTGGCCGTCCAGCTTCTTGGCCAGCCTCCATCCCATTTTCCTCCTACAGCCAGAGTGTCAGTTCCAAGTGGGCCTCTGATGGATCAGCCCCTCCTTAGAAAATGTCAGCGAGGCCTCATCACTTACAGCTAAGATCCTACTTGTGTCTCTGGTGTCCAGGTCCATCTACACTGAGCCCTGTCTGCTGCTCCTGCAACACCTCCCTTCCTCCCACCTCACCTGTTGTGCTCATGTGAGACCCAGGAGCTGCCCACATCAGATTACTTCCCAGAAGTGTCACTCTGGAAGCAATCGGAGATGGAGTTGTTGGAATCAAGGAAGACCTCCTGGAGGAGGTGATTAAAAGTCAAGTCTTAAAGGACATATAAAAAGGTTAACAAAGCAAAGAAGTGAGGAAGAGTTTTGGGTTATATGATTTGCTCGAGAATCTCATGAAGTTTCAATGGCAGATTGAATGTGACTGCTGTTTGTGTGTGGGAGGAGGGAGAAGAGAGAATTGACCCTGGCCAACTGGAGGCTGGTCTATATGCCCACTTGGGTCAGGAATAAGGTTTGGGGTGGCAGAAAGTAACGAGTTGGAGCTGAGACACTTCCCTAAAGACACGACCACATTCTTCACAACCTCAGAGGTAGAGTAGACAAGGAAAACCATGCCCTTCAGCAAGAGGAAAGGTCAAGGCTAATACCCACCTTGACAGGAGTTTTGGATTTTTTTTTAAGTCTCCACAAGAGAAGCAAAATCTAAGTCTTCACTTCCGGTGAAATGGGCCCAAATATACATGACCTCTGAGGTCAAACAATGCCAACCTGGAAATTAACACAATTGGCACCCAGCAGGTGTTTGGCCTGGAGGGTCCTGAGCAGAAGCAAATGCAGTTATTCTGGGTGAAGCTTCCAACAAAGGTGTCAGGACCCTCCCAGAAAAGCGAGTCCTGTAAAAGGGGGCTCACAGTTTAATGACAAAGTACGTGAGGGATCAACCTGCTGTGAGTCCCAGGAACTCCAGTGAATACACACCAATATGAAATACTCAGCAAACCGATACACTTTGAGAAACAAATACACTAATGATAAACACATTAGAAAAAGACACCGTGAAAAAAAAGACAGGAAGATAGGAGAGAGAACTGTAATGGGTTGAAGAGGGTCCTCCTGAAACTCATGTCTACTCAGAACCTCAGATCGTGGCCTTATATAGAAGCATGGTGATGCAAACATACTGAATTAAAGATTTGGGGATGGAAATCATCCTGGATGGAGGGTGGGACCACAGTCCAGTGACTGGTGTCTTTACGAGAGAAAGGACGCAGAGATTTACCCACACAGAGTTGAGAGAAGATGAGCACATGAAGACAGAGATGGAGTTAAGGGGGGGGTGCAAGATAAGGGGTCTCTAGAAGCTAAAGGAGGCAAGGACGGACCCTCTTGGAGCATCACAGGCAGCACAGCCCTGCTGACACCTTGATTTCAGACTTCTGACCTCCAGAACTGTGAGAAAATAAATCTCTCTTGTATTAAACCACCAAGCTCATGGTAACCTTATGCAACAGCCCTAAGAAATAAAAATAAATAAAAAATTGGAAAATATAGTCTCTCATATTTTTATAAATTACCAGAAAACCTAGCTGACCTACTCTAGAGCATGGTAGTCACATGGATCCCAGGTCCCCTTGTTATTTCCTGTGTCCCCCAGCATCTGAGACTCACAGGGGAGGGTCCACTGATCTAGAGAAGGGGAGTCAGTCCAAACGCCCACAGGAGCCAGGAGGGAAGGAAACAAGTAAAGGGGATGGAGAGGACTAGGGCCCCTGGAGAGGACTAGGGCCCTTGGAGAGGACCAGCTGCACCTGTCAGGGGTGGTGGAAAAGAAGGAGGCCCTGTGCATGACATACTTTCACGTGTATAAAATGGAAAAAAAAACACAGATATGCCCTACAAACATGTGCATTTATGCACACACATGTCTACATATTTCAGAACATATGAATTGTGTTGAAGATTGTACATGAGGTTGAGGACACAGATGCTCCCTGGATGGAGGGGTGGACGTTCCTGTGAGCAGGCAGGAAGCCTGGTCATGCCCAAGAGAAGAAATCAGGACATGTGAGATGATCATAGACTTGCTTTATGTCAATTACACAGGAGAAGAAGAGAAATAGAGAAAACTACACGAAGATATGAGTGGAAAACAATATAGAGAGCATAGCCACATCAGCTCCAGCGCCCCCCACCCAGCCCCTCAAGGACACACAGCCCGGTGACACCAGACCTCCTGAGGCTTCCAAAGGAGCTGGGAGTCTGAATTTTCATGTGAAATTAAAACACTGCCGCTTCCAAATCCTTAGGGAAAGAAATAGTGATTCTACATCATTTCTTCATAAAAACACTGTGCTGGAAACCGAACACATCAAGAGTCCACCTGCAGTGCAAGCTGGTTTGCAGCCCCTGATCTGCAGCAAATCAAGCTGCATGTGCTGATGTCCAGAGGGGGCCAGGGCCTTCCGGGTCCTCTGTGAGGGGGGCGGGGAGGGGAACAGGTAGGGGACATGGATTGAGAATGCCCTGTCAGAGACCCTCTGAGGAGTCCTTCATGTGCTTCTATTCATTTAATTGACACATAGTAGGTTATAAGCCCAGTGCACAGATGGGGAACCTGAGGCTCTGATGAGTAAATGGACAGGATCATCCAATTATGAGATGTCTTATCCTTGTCACTCTGGTGTCCATCTTCCCTCTTCCTTCCCTGTCCTTCCAGCACCTCCTCCTTCCTTCCTTTGTCCCGGCCATGACCTTCCTGGCTCCTTGTCTTCCAGTCCACACGCCTGGCTGCTGGGCAGGCAGGGCTCAGCCACATCCAGGCTGTGATCTGTCTGGGGCACCATGTCCAGGCTCACAGATTAGAGTGGAGGAGGGGCTGCTGGGAGACTCGGGCAAACCTCTTGCTTTCCAGGTGGGGGAACTGAGGCCCAGAGAGGGCACAGGCCTGACCCAGGGTCACACAGAAGGAACCTCATCCTCTCCTTCCCCAAACCCTCCCTCTGTGCCATTAAATGGATCCAAAGAGATGGGAATACCAAACCACCTGACCTGCCTCTTAAGAAACCTATATGCAGGTCAGGAAGCAACAGTTAGAACTGGACATGGAACAACAGACTGGTTCCAAAGAGGAAAAGGAGTATGTCAAGGCTGTATATTGTCACCCTGCTTATTTAACTTATATGCAGAGTACATCATGAGAAATGCTGGGCTAGAAGAAGCACAAGCTGGAATCAAGATTGCCGGGAGAAATATCAATAACTTAAGATATGCAGATGACACCACCCTTATGGCAGAAAGTGAAGAGGAACTCAAAAGCCTCTTGATGAAAGTGAAAGAGGAGAGTGAAAAAGTTGGCTTAAAGCTCAACATTCAGAAAACGAAGATCATGGCATCTGGTCCCATCACTTCATGGGAAAAAGATGGGGAAACAGTGGAAACAGTGTCAGACTTTATTTTTGGGGCTCCAAAATCACTGCAGATGGTGATTGCAGCCATGAAATTAAAAGACGCTTACTCCTTGGAAGGAAAGTTATGACCAACCTAGACAGCATATTCAAAAGCAGAGACATTACTTTGCCAACAAAGGTTCGTCTAGTCAATGCTATGGTATTTCCGGTGGTCATGTATGGATGTGAGAGTTGGACTGTGAAGAAATCTGAGAGCCAAAGAATTGATGCTTTTGAACTGTGGTATTGGAGAAGACTCTTGAGAGTCCCTTGGACTGCAAGGAGATCCAGCCAGTCTATCCTAAAGGAGATCAGTCCTGGGTGTTCTTTGGAAGGACTGATGCTAAAGCTGAAACTCTAGTACTTTGGCCACCTCATGTGAAGAGTTGACTCATTGGAAAAGACTCTGATGCTGGGAGGGATTGGGGGCAGGAGGAGAAGGGGACGACAGAGGATGAGATGGCTGGATGGCATCACCCACTCGATGGACATGAGTTTGAGTGAACTCAGGGAGTTGGTGATGGACAGGGAGGCCTGGCGTGCTGCGATTCATGGGGTTGCAAAGAGTAGGACATGACTGAGCTACTGAACGTAACTTAAAGTTGTCTTTTAGCCTTAGATGTAAATTGCAGGGTCATTTTGTTGAGGTAAGTTGGGAACAGCTTCAGGGACAGATACCCCCATCAGCCCTCATGCCAGTACCCCTCCCCACCCCTGGCATGCCCACTGGGAGGCCAGCAGGCTCCAGCGCTGCCCTGCAATTGGGGCACAGGGAGCTTTGTGAGTCCAGGGAGGTTCTCAGGTTTGCTCTGTGTTTCTCTTTCCAGCCTCAGCTTGTCCCAGGGTTTATTATCAGCAAAGGTGACAAGGCCCCTGATGGCAGGAAGCTGGCTGGGGCTCAGGCTTCTGGCCCTTCCGCCCTGGGGGCCTCTCAGCAAATAGTCCCTTGGAAACAGGGCAGCTGTCCCTGCAGAGGGGGCGGGCTGGGAGAGGCCTCACTCTCCCAACACACTGGACCCTGGAGGAGCCCCTGTGTGAGGAGGACTGCAGTCTTGGCTGGCGGGACTGTCTTAGGCAGGTGACCTGGGCAATTCCGTAGTCTCCAGGGTCCCTGCCACTCTGGCCACATGTCCCTGTCACAGCCCTGAAATCCCTTCAGGCCTCTGTTCTCCTGTCTCAGTTCCAGCCCAGGCCCCTCCTCCATGGGAGGGTTGGCTCCATGCCTGCATCCCTTCTGGGTCAGAAGACCCCTACTGGGCTGCCTCAGGGCCACTGGGACCCTGGAATCCTCACTCGTTCCCCCACTCCAGTCATCCCCAGTCTGTCACCCAGCCCCTACTCCAGTCCTGGTTGCCTTCTCAGGGCTATCCCCTCCTAGGGGTCCGGCAGGTGCCTCCTCTTTTAGCTCCTGCCCTTAAAAGGGGGCCAGTCATCGGTCCATCCCCACCCCCTCCCTGGGATGCCCTGAAAGACTTCACATCAGAATCAGACACAGCATCCTTGTTCATTTCCAATCCCTTCTTCCCAGCTTGGAAGCTGCTAACCAGTCTCCCAGGCCAGGAGAATCCTCACTCAGGTAGGACTACCTCTAGATATTTCCAGACTCGCATCTGGATGGCAATTTTGGAGCTTAAAAGCTAAACATTATGTTAATTTATTCTGTGGTTCCTCCGGGACACTCCACCTTGGAGTCATGTTGGGTTGGAGTCTCCCTGCCCCAGTGAGGAAGAGTCACATGGGAAGGCAAAATGCAGGGGAGGGGATTCAGAACAGTTCCTATTTTCCATGTCATCTTGTCCCCATGGCCTTGCTCTCACCCCATGGCTCCTCCCTGTTAATCTCTGAAGCTGCCCTCCTCCGGGTGGAGCTGTGTCCTCTCAAATGGCAGCTCCTTCCAGTGATGGCTCCTGGGAGGACAGGCCAGGACACGTGTCTCCAGGTTGCTGTGGAAGGAGGCCATGGCCCTGAAGTATATCCTGGGTCTCAGAGCCCCGAGCTTTGGTCCTGGGCTCCCACTCTGGCTGACCTGCTGAACTGTAGAGCAAAGCACTCAAACCTACAGCTTTGGCATTTTCATCTGGATTTCCCACTCCTATGTAAGGGGCAACCTCAGGGAATACTAAACCACCCAGCTTCAGTTTTCTCATCTGTAAAATGTGGTTAGCAGTACAATCCAATATCCCATTTCTGAAACCTTTGGGTCTGCTCCAGAATTCAGAATTTTTCAGCTTTAGAATTCAGAATTTTTCAGCTCCCGATAGGTGACATGGTGCATCTACTCTGAGATATCACACTCACTGGGGTCTGAAAGCACCTTGTAATCAGATACAGGAGTGTTTCTGCAACTGAACTTTGGAACATAAATTGTCTCATGTTTGTTCAGGTCAAAACTTGTTACCAAATGAGTTTTTTCAAAATTCTTTTTTCAACAAACACATGAAAAGATGCTCAACATCACTCATTATCAGAGAAATGCAAATCAAAACCACTATGAGGTACCATTTCATACCAGTCAGAATGGCTGCGATCCAAAAGTCTACAAGCAATAAATGCTGGAGAGGGTGTGGAGAAAAGGGAACCCTCTTACACTGTTGGTGGGAATGCAAACTAGTACAGCCACTATGGATAACAGTGTGGAGATTCCTTAAAAAACTGGAAATAGAACTGCCTTATGATCCAGCAATCCCACTGCTGGGCATACACACTGAGGAAACCAGAAGGGAAAGAGACACGTGTACCCCAATGTTCATAGCAGCACTGTTTATAATAGCCAGGACATGGAAGCAGATGAATGGATAAGAAGGCTGTGGCATGTATACACAATGGAGTATTACTCAGCCATTAAAAAGAATACATTTGAATCAGTTCTAATGAGGTGGATGAAACTGGAGCCTATTATACAGAGTGAAGTAAGCCAGAAAGAAAAACACCAATACAGTATACTAATGCATATATATGGAATTTAGAAAGATGGTAACAATAACCCTATGTACGAGACAGCAAAAGAGACACTGATGTATAGGTCAGTCTTATGGACTCTGTGGGAGAGGGAGAGGGTGGGGAGATTTGGGAGAATGGCATTGAAACATGTATAATATCATGTATGAAACGAGTCGCCAGTCCAGGTTCAATGCACGATACTGGATGCTTGGGGCTGGTGCACTGGGAGGACCCAGAGGGAGGGTATGGGGAGGGAGGAGGGTTCAGGATGGGGAACACAGGTATATATAATGGCGGGTTCATTTCGATATTTGGCAAAACTAATACAATATTGTAAAGTTTAAAAATAAAATAAAATTAAAAAAAAAATTCTTTTTTCAATTTTCATAGCCTTGAAGGGTTGGGATTGCAGATAAGGACCAGCCTAACTTCTGTCTCCATAGATAAAGGTACACAGATCAGAGAGATAAAATATTCATGGTTTGAGGCCAGACCAAACATGGCTATAAGATTTGGGATAAGACAAGTCTCCTGACAAGGCCAAGGCTGATGGGTGGGGAGAAACATTCTGGAGCGGCTGTGCTGTCAACCCGAGTGTCTGAGCCATTGGTTCCAACTCCGCAGATCCTGAGCCTCAGCCCTCACAGGGCCCTGAGCCTTTTCCAGGCGTCTTGACTCCAGAGCTGGATCTTTTTCTGGTGGGTGTCAGCATAGACCACTGCCGTATCGATGACCTAGGCCTGAACAATCATCAGGACCTCCACAGGATTGTCCTCAGGCCTGGGCTCTCTGACCATCATCATGGGCTACTTTCTCCGCCTGCTGCAGCTGCTCTCCACCTGCGTGGCCTTCTCCCTGGTGGCTGGTGCAAGCACTTTGCAGGTGGCTGCAGGTAACTGGTCCATATTTGTCTGGTGCTTCTGCTTCATCGTGACCCTCATCATCCTCATAGTCGAGTTGTGTGGACTTCAGTCTCGCCTCCACCTCTCCTGGGATGGCTTTCTCATCACCAGCGCCTCCTGTGCCACCTTCTTATGTCTCTCAGGCTCCATCGTCTTTGCCA
Source organism: Bos indicus (assembly GCF_029378745.1). Lineage (NCBI taxonomy): Eukaryota > Metazoa > Chordata > Mammalia > Artiodactyla > Bovidae > Bos > Bos indicus. The sequence goes on along the minus strand of NC_091780.1, from coordinate 19,973,403 downwards.
CTGCCTGTATCCAGTTGCTGCCTCACAGCCCCTTCGGTGACCACGCCATTGTGGTCACTGCCTTTTCCAGCCTTGCATCTGTGGCTTATGCCACTGAAGTGGTCTGGACCTGTGCCCGGTCTGGAGAGTTCTCCTGCTCTGTGCTCACCTTGCCAGGCCTGCTTCACAGGCTGGAGATCTTCGTGGCCTGTGTCATCTTCGCCTTCATCAGCAGCCCCCACCTGTACGTGCACCAGCCGGCCCTGGAGTGGTGCGTGGCTGTGTATTCCCTCTGCTTCCTCCTGTCAGCCGTGACCCTCCTGCTGAACTGGTACAACTGGGACAACAGGCTGCCCGTCCCCGTCCCCCTTGTGCATTTGGGGCTGACCCTGCTCTCCGCCCTCCTCTATGCCTCCGCTGTGGTCCTCTGGCCGCTCTACCAGTTCAACAGGGAGTTCGGCGGGCAGCCCCGGAGGTCCAGCGACGTGAGCTGCCGTGATAAGCTCAGCTCCTACGTGTGCACCTGGGACCAGCGACTGGCTGTGGCCGTCCTGACTGCCGTCAATCTGCTGGTTTACGTGGTGGACCTGGTGGACTTGGCCCGCCGCTGTTTTTATCAGCTTCTGAGGCTCTGCACCAGGCCCCCCGGTTCCCTCTTATTGTCAGTGGAGGCATCTTCACCAAGCTCAGTCATCCTCTGATGTCCTCTTCCTGGCTCCCTCTCTCCCTTCTCACATCCTTTCCCATTCATCTTGCTCTTTCCTGTTCCCTTCCCTCCTTCTTCTCTGTCTCCCTTCTGTCTCGTGTGCTTGCCCATAATTCTGTTTTGTCTCTTTCTTGTGTTGTTCCATCTTTTCTACATTTTCTGCTTTTTGGCCCTTTTCTGTTCTTCCTTGGTTTTCTCGTCTCCTGTGTCCTGACCACCTCTCCCCATTTTCCTTCTTCTGATCCATCAGGACCTGAGACTCCTTCCTCCTCTGCCCTCCCACCTCCTAAGGTGCTGACTCCACAGCACACAGCCCTCTGTGCAGCTGTTCACACCCTGGGCCTCTGGAGGCTCTGGTTGTCTGTCACCCTGGCTGTGTCTTAGTTGGTACAGATGTGTGGAGTGGGGTGAGTGTGGGTAGCTAGGAATTGGACCCCGTTTTTCCCAGTGGAGGGAGTTGTAGAGTATTATTGTTGTTCAGTGTCTCAATTGTATCCGACTCTTTGCGACCCCATGGCCTGCAGCACACCATGCTTCCCTGTCCTTCACCATCTCCTGGAGCTTGCTCAAATGCATGTCCATTAAGTCAGTGATGCCATCTAACCATCTCATCCCCTGTCACCCCCTTCTCCTGCCTTCAATCTTCCCCATCATCAGGGTCTATTCTAATGAGTCAGCTTGTTTTTAAGTTAAAACACAATCTCTGGAGGTCAATAATTCCCAGTGGGTGGGAGTCTTGAAGCAGAGACCTTGGGTCCCTGGGCCCCATCTGGTGCTCAGCCCCACCGGAGATTGGCTCCAGAGTTTTTGCAGGTTCACTAAACACCCACTGCCTAGAGGGCTTCTTAGAGGAAGTTGTGATGATTTCCATCCCAATAACTTTCTGGACATCGAAGTAGGAGCTGGCAGAGAACCCCAGGGTCTTGAAGACACCTGTCTGCAGTGTTGGTGAGGGGCAGCGATGTGGCCCTCCTGCCCCAGTGATCAAAACTGCAGGTCCTGCCTCTGCAGGGAGAAGAGCATGGCCCCTGCAGCCTTATGTGATGCTAGCCTCAGATTATTTTTTTCTTTCTTTGTCTATCTTCTGGTCAGGATGCCAAAAATTATTGGGTAACTTGTTCTTAAAGAGAAAGTTTCTTTTCAGAATTTCTTAGGCAGATGGTTTGGGGGTGGGGGTGGTTGCTGCTGCTTCCATTGCCAAAGGAATTGCATTGCTTGAGTGTGAGGTGACACGTGTGTGTGTTTCTGTGTACCTGTTGCTTTCTGCTGCTGCTTCCTGAGTTTCTGGAATCAGGTAAAATAAATATATAATTAAAAATTTTTTTCTAGATCGTTTTGTTTCCTTCAGCCCCTGCTGTCAATCATCAGGAAAAGCCTTGTACTTTTTCTCACACACATAATGTACTTTATAATCTCAGTATAAAGATAAAGAGCATCGTCCATGGCTCAGCAGTAAAGAATCCATGGGCAATGCAGGAGACAATGCAAGAGATGCCAGTTTGATCCTTGGGTAAGGTAGATCCCCTGGAGAGGGTATGGCCACCCACTCCAGTACACTTGCCTGGAAAATCCCATGGACAGCAGAGCCAGGTGGGCTACAGTCCATGGGATCACTAAGAGTTGGACATGACCGAAGCCACTTAACATGCATATAAAGATGAGAAGGAAAAAAGCAAAGAAACAAAAAGCCCAAAACAAAATCCACATATTCTAACACCCAAATTGACCTAGAACTCAAAAGAGCCCTAGTCAGTTTTCACCCTCACCCAAATCTATGTTTTTGAGAATCACTCCCACTGACTCTCCACCTCCATCTGGGCCAGAGCCTGGGGATGTGGCCCAGCCTGTGAGGCAAGAGGTTGGGCCCCACCCCAATGTCCACATTCTGCCCCCTACCTCTTAAAGGGGCCATGACAGCACCTCAAGGCCTCTCTTTAAAGATGTGTACTGGTGTGGATGTTCAGTGCACCTGTGCGTGTACATGTGTGTGTGCTCATGTCAGTCAGTCAGTTCAGTCGCTCAGTCGTGTCCGACTCTTTGTGACCCCATGAATCACAGCACGCCAGGCCTCCCTGTCCATCACCAACTCCTGGAGTTTACCAAACTCATTTCCATTGAGTCGGTGATGCCATCTAACCATCTCATCCTCTGTCGTCCCCTTCTCTTCCTGCCTTCAATCTTTCCCAGCATCAGGGTCTTTTCAAATGAGTCAGCTCTTCACATCAGGTGGCCAAAATATTGGAGTTTCAGCTTCTACATCAGTCCTTCCAATGAACACCCAAGACTGATTTCCTTTAGGATGGACTGGTTAGATCTCTTCACAGTTCAAGGGACTCTCAAGAGTCTTCTCCAACAGCACAGTTCAAAAGCATCAATTCTTCGGCGCTCATCTTTCCTTATAGTCCAATTCGCACATTCATACATGACCACTGGAAAAACCATAGCCTTGACTAGACAGACCTTTGTTGACAAAGTAATGTCTCTGCTTTTTAATATGAGGTCTAGGTTGGTCATAACTTTCCTTCCAAGGAGCAAGCATCTTTTAATATCATGGCTGCAATCACCATCTGCAGTGATTTTGGAGCTCCAAAAAATAAAGTCAGCCACTCTTTCCACTATTTCCCCATCTATTTGCCATGAAGTGATGGGACCAGATGCCATGATCTTAGTTTTCTGAATGTTGAGCTTTAAGCCAATTTTTTCACTCTCCTCTTTCACTTTCATCAAGAGGCTCTTTAAGTTCTTCTTCACTTTCTGCCATAAGGGTAGTGTCATCTGCATATCTGAGGTTATTGCTATTTCTCCCAGCAATCTTGATTTCATCTTGCTTCCTCCAGCCCAGCGTTTCTCATGACATACTCTGCATAAAAGTTCATATGCCGCCCTGCCATGACACCAACAGCCCTATATAGTAACTGGTGATGAGAAATGCACCACAAGCCTTCTTCTCCTATTCGCAGCTACAAAGTCTCAACCCCAGCATCCTAGCGTCACCAGACCCAGAGGGGCCAGACAAGCAGAGCTGCGGGGGAGGGGAGGGACCCCACTGCTGCCCCTCACTCCTGTACTGGGGTGAAGCGTGTGATCCTCACCCAGGGGCTGGATGGATGGAAGGGAAGGACTTCCAGGAGGTGGTCCCTGTGGCAGGTAAATCTTAAGCAACAATGAAATAAAATTCCTACTTTAAGACAAGACAAGAAAAATTTAAATTGAACATTTTTGGTCTGTCTGTTTCAGATTCTTCCCTCTTCTCTAGGGTGCATATTTCATCTGCATTGTGCCTTAACCAGACCTCTTCAAGGGAAGAAATACCCATTTCACCACAAGGGTGACATTTTCTAGAGGAAGCCATGTTAACTCCTTAGAAGATAGCACTGCTAACTTACTTAGGACGTGATCACTGTCTCTAACTGTATTACTTGTGCTCTGCTTGTTTTAAAGATTCATGCCTTATTTCTTGTATTAACAAATGTGTGATAAAGAATGTGATGAAAAAATAATGGTGACTCGGCCTCTTGAAATGATTCATATAGTATATATAGTTTTATAAGATCCAGGATTGTAATGCAGTGACTATTCCCATATGACTCAGTGGTAACGAACCTGCCTGCTAATGCAGGAGACTCAGGTTTGATTCCTAGGTCTGGAAGATGCCTTGGAGAATGAAATGGCAATGCACTCCAGTATTCTTGCCTGGAAAACCCTAAGGACTGAGGAATCTGGCGGGCTACAGTCCATTGGTCTCAAAGATCAGAGATGACTTAGCATCTAAACAACAACAACAGCTACAGATACGGGAATAAGCAACAGGAAGGAACCATTTGCTCAGGACTTGGGCCCAGACCACCTCTTTTCTGGGAGCCTTTTTTGTCGTCATTCAGTCCAATGACTTTAAGATTCCACTCATCAATAAATATTCTTGTTCCCCAAGTGTGTGTGCCAGGCCCTATTCTAGACACTGGATAGAGAGCAGAGAACAGAACCAAGGGTTCCGGCCTCATGGAGCTTGCACTCTAGTACAGGAGACGTGCACATCAATACATAACATCAGTCAGTGGGCTATTAGTGCCATAATAAAGGGAACACAGGTAAGAAGGGTTATTGGAGTGCCTGTTGGCGGCGTGGGGCAAGGCTGCTCCATGGATGTGACGTTTAAGAAGAAACTGAAAGAAGAGTGTAGGCTGAGGGAGGACAGCTCCCCAGTTCTGTCTCCGGAGCCGATCTCTACTGGGATCCAGAGTCATATACACCTGCCTCCTGATCTCCCCTCCGGATGTCTCGGGACACGTCACACTTAGTATGTCCAGTCCCACCTCTTCAATCCCCTGCTCCTATCACACGCTGATCCTTCCTCATGTTTCCATCACAGTCAATGGCACCACCTTCCCAGAAGCTCTTCACAATATGCTCCTGAACCCACCCACTCTTCTTCATCTCTAGACCACCTGGTCCAGATCCATCCATCCCCTCACCTGTATTCCTGCCATAAGCTTCTAGATGCTTCCTCTATTTCCATCCTTTCCCTCAAAGACTGGTTTGGAGTAAAGTCAAAGTATGATACTCTGAAGATTTCTGTTTGTTCCCTTAGGATGGAACACAGACTCCACAACATCACCCACCTGCAAAGCCCTGCAAGATCAGACCCCTTTCTACCTCTCCAGCCTCCTCCTCTGCCTCCAGCCACTGACAACTGTTTCCAGTTCTCTTGGTATCTCAGAGCCTTTCACCTTATATGTCTACACACCACCCCCCAACCCTCAACTGAGACCTGAGTTCAGCCAGGCTCACAGCAGTCCTATGCTCAGTCTATGCTACTCTAAGTCTCAGTTTGCTAATCCAGAAAATGGAGACAATAGCTCCTGCTTTTAGTCATAAAGGCTGTTAACTGCACCCTCCAGAGACATCTCTGGCAGCATAAGAAGAGAACAACTGTATTAGAAGGATACTGGATAGCTTGCAGAACTGCTAGAGAGGGACCAGCCTGAGAACAGGCTCAGACCAGAAATGAGGGTTCTGGACAGCCAGCTCACAGCCAAGGGCACTTGGTCCAGGCCCCGTAGCCACTGGAAGCACACTGGATGCTCTGCAGGCCCTGCAGAAGGAATTCTGGTCTCTCTTTGTTTCCGTGTATACCTGTTCTTGTGTGTCCAGGCCCCAGTTGTGGGAGAGGTCCAATACTTATCTGGCCTTTCTTTCTTGAGGCTTCCCTGATGACTCAGACAGTAAAGCATCTGCCTGCAATGTGGGAGACCTGGGTTCGATCCCTGGATGAGGAAGACTCTGGAGAAGGAAATGGCAACCCACTCTAGTATCCTTGCCTGGAAATCCCCATGGACGCTGGAGCCTGGGATGCTATAGTCCATGGGGTCACAAAGAGTTGGCCACGACTGAGCAACTGCACTTTCCTTTCCTTTCCTTTTCTTTCTTATTGAGGGTCAGGCCCAGTCTCTCCCCAGGTTGCACACATTATGGGATTGTCCTCAAATATAGTGATGAGGTCAGGTCCTCAGTGATTTCCCTCCTTGGAGATATCCATCACAGAAGGTCAAGTGTTGTTAGGAGGATTAAATGGGACAAAACATGACTCAGAGATTCTCAAATATTCCCCCAAAAGGCAGAAGGGATGGAATGCATCCCACTTGGTCCAGGCTACAGTCTGAGCTGTAAGCATTTGTTGTATTCATTTCAGAAACATTTGCCATGGGCCAACAGGGCAGGTATTGACATAAAAGTTAAGAGAGGTGTCACACACAGCACACACTGCAGGTTAACCACTGTTCTGGATGTTTTGTTCCTCCCAGCAGCCCTTGAACTATGCACTCAGTGTCCCCATTATCACAAACACACAGTGGGTAACTAGACCAAGATCACACAAGTAGGAAATGGCAGAGCTGGGATTTGAACCCAGTCATGTGGGTGCAGGATCTTGTACTCAGATTGTCATTAATTTGTCCCTTGTATTCCAGAAAGATAAAACAGCCAATATTTTTTAGCACCACAGTCCAGCACCTCCTTGGTGGCTCACATGGTAAAGCATCCATGCAATGTGGGAGACCTGGGTTGGATCCCTGGGTCGGAAAGATCCCCTGAAGGAGGGTATGACAATCTGCTTCAGTATTCTTGCCTGGAAAATCCCCTTGGACAGAGGAGCCTGGAGGGATACAGTCCAAGGGGTCGCACGGAGACGGACACGACTGAGCGACAAAACACACCACCAATCTGACTAGGTGACTTATTATCTCTATTTCATTTCATTTTCAGGGATATTATTATTGTCATCCCCATTTAAGAGATGATGAAAGTGAGGCTCAGAGAGCATGTTATGTTTTTTCCTCAAGGTCACACAGTTACTCTCTGAGAGAGCCTGCGTTCAATACAGATCTGTCTCCCCCAAAGCTCAGCAAGAACCTTGGGAAATGCTGAGCCCATTCCCTCTTCTCTCAGATCCAGGTATAACCTCCTGGCTCCTGTCTGTCCTGCTCTGGCTGCAGTACCTCATTCAGAGGTCCTACAGCAGCACCCCTGTCTCAGGCAGACTACCTATTTCCTGTTGAAAAGGGAAGTAGCCAGCAGAAAAGTCCGGAGACAGCAGGGAGAAACTTCACAGGGGTTGATTAAAGCCCCCTTGTTTCTCCTCAGCTCCCCTGCCTCCCAACAGGCACTTTTAGACAGGAGCCAACCACACAGACAAGGGCCTCATGATCGGCCGTCTGCACAGGCACCCAGGGCAGATAACCAGGTGCCTGAGACACAGGAGGGAACGTCCCCAACTCTCCCCACTCAGAGGAAGACTGAGGAGGCTGATTCTGTGATTTTTCCAAGAAGCTGCTCCAGGACCAGAGAACGGGAACATCTGTGCCCCAGGCTGTATTCTGGATGTGGCTCAGGCCATAGTCTGGGGGCGTCAGCTGGAGTCACCCTGTGCAGAGGAGGCTCTGGTCGGCTGAGGAGGGAGCCTCTGGCCGCTGCCCGGGAGACAAGAAGCCCAGGCCAGACAGGGACCAAGAGAAGGGCCTGAGGCTTGGGTAATGGGAGGTCTTCTCCATCAGCTGCGTGTGTTGGAGGGCTGGGGGAGGCCGTGGTCACCAAGTAAGTGGGATTCGGGTCCCCAGCTCCCCCTCCCAAGACCTCTGGACTCAAGTCACCTCCCTTTTCTCTGCCTTTGGAGACAGGCCTGTGTGGGCATCTCTCAGCTCCTCCCCCAGCCTGTCTGCTTTGGAGTCAGAGCAGATGTGACTGTGAATCCAGTCACAGACCCCCGATCTGCCTCATTCACTCTGGGCTTCTGTTTCATCTTCCCCTGCTTATGGTCAGCCCTCTATATGCCCAGCAGGAAGGAATTTGCTTTTCCTAAAGGAAACACAAGCTCCCTAAATAAGGCAAGAGCATTCTGGCTGCTGAGCTGGACTCTGAAAAACTGGAAAGTCAAGAATGTGCGGGAGCAAGGAAGTCTGGGAGACCTCAGACTGTGGGGGTGCCTGGAAGCAGTTTGTGTTTTTGACAAGAATCACTGGAGAGTTGGACCCCTGGAAAGTGATTAAGGAAACTCATGTTATGAAAGAGAAGCATGTTCCCCACCAGGCAGAGGTCATGGGGAAGGAGGGTGTGTTTAGTCAGGAAGGATGTGACCAATAAACAGGACCCAGCAGCCGAGAGGAAACAAGCAGAGAGGGTGGAGAAGGTGGACAGAGGGGAGGGAGCTGACTCCATCTCCACGTCTGAGTCTCCAGGACTGGCAAGTCCAGGGGCCCCAGGAAGAAGGGGCTGGGAGGGACCAGGGTCTCTGGCACCCCTCCCCCATCTAGCAGATGAGGAAACTGACTCAGCAGCAGTGAGTGACCTCCTCGGGGGGACGGGGCAGGTTTGTGCAGGACCTGCGTGGACGGGGCAGAATCCCAGCCTGGAGGATGCTGCTGCCACATTTGTCACAAGCAGCGTGGGGCCGTGGACAGACAGCTGGCCTGGGGACAGGACACTTGGTCCTGACTCTGACTCTGCCACACACAGGGTGACTCTGGACAAGTGCTGCCATCCCTGGGGCCCAGCTGCTCCTTTTCTATGAAGAGAAGACTAAGTGTATCTCACTCAGTCATGTCTGACACTTTGCGACCCCATGGACTGCAGCCCACCAGGCTCCTCTGTCCGTGGGATTTCCCAGGCAAGAATACTGGAGTGGGTTGACAACACGTCTCCAGGGGATCTTGCCAACTCAGAGATCAAACCCAGGTCGACCTGCATTGCAGGAGGATTCTTTCCCATCTGAGCCACCAGGGAATACCCTAAGACTAGAGGGTTGGACTAAATACAGGATCATTACACTTTCTTTTCAGGGCCACAGTGAGGGGACTGGAGCAGCCTTGGAATTGTGACAAATGTCCCTTAACCTCTCAACAGGAGGATTTGACCAGCTGCCCCCATGAACCACGAGGCTTGGACAGCAAGCTCCTCAGGTGAGCCCACTCTGAACAATTCTTTTACTGAAGCACAGAGACATTTCCATCCTCCTGGGAAGTGAGGTCCCAGGGTTGTGTTCAATTTGATTTAGAAAAATATAAGAATATGAGGTTTCTGCACTGAGACTTGCGGAGGTCAACGCATACTTGCTTTTGTGGATAAAAAATTAGCCAATAATCAGACAACCTAAGAAAGAATTGGAATTTTATTGGAACCAACCTGAGAAGTTTAACTGGAAGATAGTCTCTCAAGAAGCTCCAAGAGCTGTTTTGAGGAGATCAGGGTTGGAGGTCAATGTTTATGTCATTTGGGGAAGGCCATGAAACCAGCCCACGCCTTGGTAGAAGGTTGCTTCACTCAGGAAGAACAGATATCATGGTTCATGCTTTTAGTGCTTCCTAAGCTTGGATATATGCAGGAAACTGGGTTCATAGAAAAGTCTCCTGAAAATATCCAAGTATGTGAGGGCAGGTTCTGCCAGTTTTCTCAGAGTACAAAGTACAATCCTGACCTTTTTCACGACTTCTTTCCAGAGTGGATTGCAGGTCAGTGAATTGCAGCAGCCAGCGACTTGATTTTGGAAGACCTCAGTGGTGGGCAACATTCTTTATCACACAATCTATTTGTTCCATCTTAATTCCAATCAAGGTTTGGGAGGAATTTTCCCAGGTCAGGGGAGGATTCCATTGATGGGCCACTGGGTGTGCAATTTTTCTTCTAGTTCTGGTAACAGTAGCCAAACTCCTCTGGAACAATTGTCTCACTTGTCTGTCCGGCTCTCAGAAACGGTTCCCTCCTGTTGCTTCTTCCCATATTTTGAGTCATGGATCTTATAAAACTGTATGTAAGGTCACCTGGTCATAACCATGTTTATCAGAGGCTCAATGACACATTTGTTAATGCGAGAAACAACTCTCTTGTGAAGTGCTAGACAAGAGTAATATGGCGAGTGACATTAATAAGGTCATAGGGAGGAGTGTCATGTAAAGTCACAAGGCTGGGGTTAGAAGAACAAAAATGGATCTTTGTATTGGGTCAGGTATTTCTGTCCTTTGGAAGGTCTGGTTAACACGTACTGCAGATGCACACTGCACACTTAGGGCAGGGAGGAGGTCAAAACAGGCAGAGATGAATTTTGTTTAAATTTTCCTTGTCTTGCCTTGCCTTAAAATATGAATTTTATTTCATTGCTTCTTAGGATTTGCCTGCCATAGGAACCATGTCCTGGAGCCCTCCCCATCTACCCCACCCGCCCCCGGGGGGAAGTACTAATGCTTCATCCCAGTACAGGAGTGAGGGGCAGCAGTGGGTTGCTTTCCCCTATACCCCTTACTGCCCCCACCACAGCTCTGATGCCTGACTCCTCCAGTCCTGGTGACTCCAGGCTCTGGGGTTTGTGGCTGAGAACAGGAGACTAAGCACAATATTGGTGGCTTCCTGTCCACCAGTTATTATAAAGGCTGCTGGTCCAAATGCACCTGTGAGCACAGACATGCAGGCACATACACAGGCAAACACGTGCTGGCTGTGCACGCAGGGACACACCTTTAAATACAGTCATCCGGGGTCTGGTCCTTTAAGAGCTAAGGGGACAGAAAGTCTAGTGTTGGGGACACAACTGCTAGTTGTCTTGGGCTGGGCCATGCCCCCAGGGCCCGGGGAAGGTGCGTGTGGGGAGACATTGGGAAGGGCTCCCGGAGATGGGGGCTTTCATCAGAATAAAAATCTGCTCCATCCTTCCCAGCTCTGAGAAAATTTGGGGCAATTAGCATATGTCAAGTCTGTGGGGTTTTTTTTTAATCTTTGTATTGAGGTTAAAAAAGAGCATTACATTTGTAGGAGAAAGGGCAAGGCTTCATCTATGATTGATAGCAGGGGTGATGGTATCCAGAAATTCCAGACAATTAAAAAAATCCATGTATTTTACATCTATTTAGATCATATTATGTGTGGGTCCTGGAGAAGCAGGAAGCAGCATCAGAAAACAGGTGACACATAGAAACACATGTCTGTGCAGCACAAACTCAAGCAATACAGTTTCCTCAACTGTGGCATCAGCAACCCACCCATCCAACACCACTCATCAACAAAACTTTGAAAAGAAACTTTGCATGCAAAAATATAGTCACCCAGTAATTTTTGTCCTTAAGACAATAAAAATTGAAGAAAAATAAAACACCCAGGCTAACATCACCTTTAACGCTGCCAGTGGCGATGCCCTTCTCCCTGCAGAGGCAGGACCTGCTGTTTTGATCACTGAGGCGGGAGGGCCACATCGCTGCCCCTCACCAACACTGCAGACAGCTGTCTTCAAGACTCTGGGGTTCTTCACAGTCCATTGTTTATTCCCCAGAGAGTGGTTCAGATCGAAAACACAGGCCGAGGCCACCCCAGATCAATAGCATTAATGTAGTGCCCTTGTTGGAAGAACCTTTATTATAGAGTAACAGGAAAGCTGCCCATGGCATTTCCTCCCACTTACCAAATGTTAACAAATCAGTTCTAACTGCAAAAGAGTGGAGGAATTGAGAGACCCATTCAGGGGGTACACAGTTCTTTAGACTAGAAAACATACATGGGTTAGGACGTATGAAAATTTAAAACTCATTTTTCTTCTTGGTTACAGAGTCATACTCTAGTTTTGCCAATTGGCCAAGATGCGTCCCAGTGGACTTCTAGAAGGGATAGATATGGCCCCCTCGTTTCACTTTGCTTGCTCCCCCAGGACATATTTCAAATAAACAAATTCTTTTTCAAGAAGAGGCACACACAGGGTCATAAACAAGCCATATCCCACTCCTGTGGTGTCCAAACTGACCACAAAGTTCCAAAGGGCAAATGCTTTGCCCAAACAGGAGGGGATGGGGGGCTCCCGGGGCGCACACCCTCTACTCACTCAGTCAAGAGCTCAGCTGCTCCTTCAGAGGCCAGTTTGCTTCTCTCAACAGAAAGTGAAAGCAGGCTGTGAGCAAGGAGTGGGGAGGGACAGAGGAAATTCTGGAAACTAACAAATTCAGCAGCTGCTGGCTTAACCCTGTAGATCCTCCCCAGCCTTCCAGCTGCACTCCTCTCCTCGTCACAGAGGGAGTTGGAAGGGCTGGAGCACCAGGGACCTGACTCCTGCCTGGATGCCCAACACTGTCCCCCAGCTCAGGCTCAGGCTCAGGCTGCTCTTCACTGAAGAAGCCAATACAGAGAGACAAGCACTGGATAGAAGAAAGGTAGCTTTACATTAAGGAAGCCAGCCACCAGGGGAGAAGGCGGATCACTGTGCAAGAGAACCAACCCCCAGCACTGCAAGGCTCAGCCCCCATTTATACAAGGAGGGGGGCAGGAAACGGATGTGAGCTACACCCTGAGGGTATTGGAGACTTGACATTAACCACCGGGAGCCTTGCTGGGGACTGAGAACGTGAGTACGGTCCTTACTTTGTTAAGATCAGTGCATCTGTTCTAAAGATCAGTGGTTGTATACTTCTGAAAAATCAAGGACAGAGGGAGAGCTGAACCGGCCCAGTGAAAGAGGAAACAGAACATCCAACTCCGGAGCCGTGTTTAACTCTTCACAAGACTTTGGGTGGAAAGCAAGCAAGGTTACACACAACACCGCAGCCCGTGACCTGCCTGACCGTCAGGAGCACTATGAGCTCGTCCTCAGGCTGGAGCCTCTTCCTCTGCTCATCCCCACGCCTGACCCTCTCCCTCCGCGTGGGGCAGCTGCTCTCCACCCTCGTGCCCATCTTGCTGACCAGTCAGGACACTCTGGAGGGGGGTGTAATCAACTGGTGCCTGTTCATCTGGTGCATCTGCTTCAGCCTGACCTTACTCGGCTTCATACTGGAGTTGTGCAGTCTCTTCAGACTGCCATTATGGAACACCCAGTCCCTCCTCCGCTTGTCTGATAAGCTCCAGTACCACCTCCGCTTGTCTTGGGATGGCGTTCTCCATGCCTTTTGCTCTTACTTCGCCGTTGTCTGCCTCTCAGCTGCCGTCATCTTCGGCCCTACCTACATCCAGGTCTTTCCTCCAGGCCCCGCCTGGAATCGCGCCATCACCACCACCGCCTTCTCCTGCGTGGCTGCTCTGCTTTATGCCATTGAAGTGGCCTGGGTCTGTCGCCGACCCGGTGGAATGTACTGCTTTTGGCCAACCTTCCCAGGTGTGCTCAGGAGGCTGGAGAACTATGTGGCCAACATCATCTTCGCCTTCGTCTGCAACACTGACCTGTACCTGCACCAGCCAGCCCTGGTATGGTGTGTGGCCGTGTACGCCATCTGCTTTGTCCTGGGGGCCGTGAACTTCTTTATGAATGGGTGTGACTGTGACAACGAGAAAAAGCTTCCCCTCCGCTTCCCCTGGTTGCTGTGGGTGCAGACTGTGCTCTCTGTCCTCCTCTATGTCACGGCACTGATTCTCTGGCCCCTCTACCAGTTCCACGAGAAGTTGGGGGGGCAGCCCCAGCGGTCCAGCTATATGAGCTGCAGTGATCATCTCAACGTCTTTGTCTGCATCTGGGACCAACAACTGGCTGTAGCCATCCTGACAGGCATCAACCTGCTGGTTTATGTGGCTGACATGGTGTATTTAGTCCAAGAAGCTTTTGTAGGTGGCTCAGATGGTAGAGAATCTGCCTGAAATGTGGCAGACTAGAGTTTGCTCCCTTAGTCATGAAGGTCCCTGTGAGAAGGAAATGGCAACCCACTCCAGCTTTTTGCCTAGGAAATCCAACGGACAAAGGAGTCTAGCAGGCTCCAGTCCATGGGCTCGCAAACAGTCAGGCACAACTAAGCGACTAACACCTTCACTTTAACACAAGGCTGGCCCGGGGACACTTAATTCTCTTCACTGCAGTTTCTCCACCAATTTCTGACATCCCCTAACACCCGCTTCCTGGCTTCCTCTCTCCTCTCACATCGTTCCCCATCATCTCATGCTCTTTTCTCTTTCCTTCCCCTCCCAGCCCTGCCAGTGCCCCTGGGCTTGTCGGTCCTGGAGACTCAGACGTGGAAATGGCAGCTGGCTCCCTCCCCTCTGTCCACCTTCTCTGCTTGTTTCCTTTTGGCTGCTGGGTCCTGTTTATTAGTCACACCCCTCCTGATTATGAAACAGACTGGGACCTGAGATCCTTTGCTGCAATGCTTGTACATGGACACATGTCTCCTCCAGCAAGAAAATGCAAAGAAATTTGTGCTTGTGCACTTGGGGCCAACTCCAGACAAAGATACAAAGAGACCAAAAAATAAAAAGAAAAACCCAACTGCCACTTGTGAAGAGCCTGCAAAAAGAAGGACTCGGGAGAAAAGCAGAGTATTGAGCATGCCCCCTGCACACACCACCACCCAAGGGGTGGGCAAACCACCTCCACCACCCCTCCATCCTGACCCCTGGACACACCCCTACCCTCACCGCATATCAGGAGCAAGCTTCCCCCACCTTCTCTGCCTCATGGAACGAGCAAAGGAATCTGTTACTTGTTCTCACTTCCCCTTGTTTCTACAGGAGCCCCAATAAAGTCTTGCCTGAATTTCTTGTCTGGCCTCTAGTCAGTCTCCATTGATTGAAGGGGCCAAGAATCCTGGTTGGTATATATTTTGTGGCACCCAATGTGGGGCGTATGTCCCCTTCTGGGGAGAAGATCTGGCACCTTGTAGACCACTGAAAGCAGCTTCCCTGTGGGTGACAAGTGGCCATCTGACCCTCCTGTTTCAATATCACTGAATTTGGTAAGTTTGTCTCTGGCCCTGGGGGCCTTCAGTTCCCTCATTCAGGCAACTCTCTCCCCCTCCCCTTTCCCTTTCCCTCTTTTGAGATCTCTCTACTTTTCTCTCTGCTGGCTCCCATCTCTGTCCTGTGGATATCAGGCAGCTACAGCTGCCTCAGCTCCATTCAGTCATAAGACCCGCTCCCTCCAGCCAGCAACCGCTCACCTTGACAGGTGATTAAGAGAAAGTGGGAGAGGCTCACCGCACACCATGCAGACGGTGCTCCATGGGCTCTGCCTGACCGGAGACTGCTCAGAGAGAGAGAGAGGTTAGCCCCTCACGCATGTCGTGGCTGGAAGTCTGATCATCTCACTCTTCTCCCCTTTATTTTCCTGCTGAGGCAGGAGAGAGGTAGGCATTTATGACTGGTCTCCAGTTTTCTTAAGGACGAGAACAAGTTGAACTTCAGGCTGGACACTTACAACTGGCCTCCTGTTTGCATTTCCTGAGACAGGCGTTAGGTGGGCTCCAGGCTGGCATTTACCATCAGCCTCCTGTTTGCTTTCCGAAATGGGAGTAACAACAGAAACAGAGTAAGCAGCTTTGTCTCCGGTGGACACCTGAAGGTAATAGTCACAGCAGGACCAGAGAGGGGCTAAACCTTGTTCGAGTAAAGGATCAAGAGATTTTCCCCCTCTTTGGAGCTAGAGAGACACTACACACGTGCAGAAAGGTTCCTTGGGGACCAAAAGTCAGGGGACGGTGCCAGGCCATAAAGAGTCTTGCTTCTCCCAGAAGCCTTTTTATCAAGACCCCTCTTGGTTGAGAATTGTGTGCACACCTAAGGGCAAGGTTCTGAGACAAATCAGCCAGGGGTCAAAGCAGGATGTCTGGCCAGAGGGAAGACAAAGACCTGCCCTACAGAACTGATTGAACTGCCTCTTTCCTGTGCTCCTCTTCTCTAGGGGGCACGCCGACACCCTTTCTCTCCGAGCGTTCATCTCTGCCTTGCTTCTGTCTTAGTTAAACTAACAGTTTCTCAGTGTCCTCTTCCACTTCTTGCTCTTCTGTGTCTCCGATAATAAACTTTGTACCTGCATTTAAGATTTTTGCTTCTATGAGAAGTGCATTTTTCACTCTGGGCAAGAGCCAGGGGAAAATAGCTTTTAGCCTCTAGCCCTTGCTGGTCTGGAGGCTAGGATTCCTGGCTTTCATCCAGGCTGTGTGTGTGTGTGTATTCAGTTGCTGACATGTCCAACTCTTTGCGACCCCATGGATTGTAGCCGCCAGGCTCCTCTGTCCATGAGATTTTCCAGGCAAGAATACTGGAGTGGGTTGCCATTTTCTACTTCAGGGGAACTTCCAGGGGATCGAACCAGTGTTGCTTTCATCTCCTGCATTGGCAGGTGGATTCTTAACCACTGGGAAGCCAGGCTACTCAGGTTCAATTCCTGGGCAGGGAATTAAGATCTCACTTCACACCACTTCTCACTGCTGCCTCACTGAGATCAGAATTGTGTGACAGGCTGACTGTGAAGTTCCTGAGGATAGTCCAGCTGGACAGCTTAGGAGTTTAAGAAGAGGCTAGTGAATCATGAGGCTTCCCAGGTGATGCTAGTGCTAAAAAACCTGCCTGCCAATGCAGGTAGACGTAAGAGACGCAGGTTCAATCCCTGGGTAGGAAAGATGCCCTGGAGGAGGGCATGGCAACCCACTGCAGTATCCTTGCCTGGAGAATCCGATGGACAGAGGAGCCTGGTGGGCTACCGTCCGTAGGGTTGCACAGAGTCAGACACGACTTAACTGACTTAGCACGCACGCATGCAGTGTCATCTCCTAAAGGAATAATTGAAGTTACCGACATGAGTACAATTTCCCAGAAAGACTAGGCAGAGTGAGAAGCAGAGATGGTTGAGAAGGGAGAACTGAGAAAACACTGGTATTTAAGCAGCAGGCAGAAGAGGAATCTGCCAAGAAGTAGGCAGGATCAAGAGGAAAAGATCAAGAGGCTCCTGTCATTCAAATAATAATAGAGAAGAGAGTGTCAGGAGGATGTGGTCAATATGGTTACATGCTGTGGAGGTTAGCAGAGTTCATGTGGGATCAGCACTGAAAAGTGTTCATTGGATGTGAGTATTTGAAAATCTTTGAGAGCCTCAGGACAGAAGCCAGTGCATTTGAGACTGAGAATGAGAAGGAAAGACTGTAAATACAGGTTTCTCCTGGGGCAGCTAGTGTCTGTGAGGGGAAGGAGAGATAGGGTCATAGTGGACATGAGGGAACGGTCAAGGGAACTTACATGATAAGCTTGCAGAAGGACATTTACTATAGGTTAACTTCAACCCAATGGAACATCCAAATACTGATCCAATGTCCAAAGGGGAAAATATTTTTTAAAGCCCAAAACATGACAAAACATGAATCATAGGGACAGTGGATGAAATCTGCTAGTAAATAAAGAATATGTTATTGAATAGTGTGAACATTCAACTCTTCTCAAGGCAAAACAGGAGATGAGAAAGAAGACAGTGAAAGTTATTACTGTGGCGAGACCCATGGCTACCACCTCAGAGTCACCCTTCTTGTTTCCTTCATAAACCCAGTTCTGAGCAGAGCACACTGATATTCCCAGATATTGTCACTGCTGTATGTATGTCCTCACAGTTCTTCCAGTTCTTGTTTTATCCACATTGTTCAATATATTAATAGCAGCCAGTAGATATGTTTGGCTACTTCACTTTTAATTAATTAAAATTAAGCAGAATTAAAAATTCAGCCCCTCAGTCCTACCAGCCACATTTCAGTACCTATTCCCACATGTTGTTAGCAGTTTCTTTATGGGACTGGAGGAGGAAATGGCAACCCACTCCAGTGTTCTTGCCTGAAAAATTCCATGGAGAGAGACCTGGAGGGATACAGTCCAAAGGGTCGCAAAGAGTCAGACACAACTGAGCGACTGAAGATGCACTGTGCTGGACAGGGCAGGTGTTGGACTCTTCCATCATTGTGGAACGTTCTCCTGGGCTGCCCTGCTGCATACATTTTGAGGCTATGTTGTCAGATTCATATATGTTTGTGTTTGTCATATCTTCTCCATCTATCTTCATTTTGTCAATATTCATAAAATATTTCCTTATCCCATATGATGTTTGTGATCTTCAATTCTATTTGTCAGAATTTAAATTTGTAACCCAGGCTTTAGCTGATTTCAGATCGGATCAGATCAGTCGCTAGGTCATGTCCAACTCTTTGCAACCCCATGAATCCCAGCATGCCAGGCCTCCCTGTCCATCACCAACTCCCAGAGTTCACTCAGACTGACGTCCATCGAGTCAGTGATGTCATCCAGCCATCTCATCCTCTGTCACCCCTTTCTCCTCCTGCCCCCAATCCCTCCCAGCATCAGAGTCTTTTCCAATGAGTCAACTCTTCGCATGAGGTGGCCAAAGTACTGGAATTTCAGCTTTAGCGTCATTCCTTCCAAAGAGATCCCAGGGCTGATCTCCTTCAGAATGGACTGGTTGGATCTTCTTGCAGTCCAAGGGACTCTCAAGAGTCTTCTCCAACACCACAGTTCAAAAGCATCAATTCTTTGGCGCTCAGCCTTCTTCACAGTCCAACTCTCACATCCATACATGACCACAGGAAAAACCATAGCCTTGACTAGACGGACCTTTGTTGGCAAAGTAATGTCTCTGCTTTTGAACATGCTATCTAGGTTGGTCATAACTTTCCTTCCAAGGAGTAAGCATCTTTTAATTTCATGGCTGCAGTCACCATCTGCAGTGATTTTGGAGCCCAGAAAAATAAAGTCTGACACTGTTTCCACTGTTTCCCCATCTATTTCCCATGAAGCGATGGGAACGGATGCCATGATCTTCGTTTTCTGAATGTTGAGCTTTAAGCCAACTTTTTCACTCTCCACTTTCACTTTCATCAAGAGGCTTTTTAGTTCCTCCTCACTTTCTGCCATAAGGGTGGTGTCATCTGCATATCTGAGGTTATTGATATTTCTCCCGGCAATCTTGATTCCAGCTTGTGTTTCTTCCAGCCCAGAGTTTCTCATGATGTACTCTGCATATAAGTTAAATAAACAGGGTGACAATATACAGCCTTGACAAACTCCTTTTCCTATTTGGAACCAGCCTGTTGTTGCATGTTCAGTTCTATCTGTTGCTTCCTGACCTGCATACAAATTTCTCAAGAGGCAGATCAGGTGGTCTGGGATTCCCCTCTCTTTCAGAATTTTCCAGTTTACTGTGATCCACACAGTCAAAGGCTTTGGCATAGTCAATAAAGCAGAAATAGATGCTTTTCTGGAACTCTCTTGCTTTTTCCATGATCCAGCGGATGTTGGCAATTTGATCTCTGGTTCCTCTGCCTTTTCGAAAACCAGCTTGAACATCAGGAAGTTCATGCTTCACATATTGCTGAAGCCTGGCTTGGAGAATTTTGAGCATTACTTTACTAGCGTGTGAGATGAGTGCAATTGTGCGGTAGTTTGAGCATTCTTTGGCATTGCCTTTCTTTGGGTTTGGAATGAAAACTGACCTTTTCCAGTCCTGTGGCCACTGCTGAGTTTTCCAAATTTGCTGGCATATTGAGTGCAGCACTTTCACAGCATCATCTTTCAGGATTTGAAATAGCTCAACTGGAATTCCATCACCTCCACTAGCTTTGTTCGTAGTGATGCTTTCTAAGGCCAACTTGACTTCACATTCCAGAATGTCTGGCTCTAGGTCAGTGATCACACCATCGTGATTATCTGGGTCATGAAGATCTTTTTTGTAGAGTTCTTCTGTGTATTCTTGCCATCTCTTCTTAATATCTTCTGCTTCTCTTAGGTCCATATCATTTCTGTCCTTTATCGAGCCCATCTTTGCATGAAATGTTCCTTTGGTATCTCTGATCTTCTTGAAGAGATCTCTAGTCTTTCCCATTCTGCTGTTTTCCTCTATTTCTTTGCATTGATCACTGAAGAAGGCTTTCTTATCTCTTCTTGCTATTCTTTCGAACTCTGCATTCAGATGTTTCTATCTTTCCTTTTCTCCTTTGCCTTTCGCTTCTCTTCTTTTCACAGCTATTTGTAAGGCCTCCCCAGACAGCCATTTTGCTTTTTTGCATTTCTTTTCCATGGGGGTGGTCTTGATCCCTGTCTCCTGTACAATGTCACGAACCTCATTCCATAGTTCATCGGGCACTCTATCAGATCTAGGCCCTTAAATCTATTTCTCACTTCCACTGTATAATCATAAGGGATTTGATTTAGGTCATACCTGAATGGTCTAGTGGTTTTCCCTACTTTCTTCAGTTTAAGTCTGAATTTGGCAATAAGGAGTTCATGGTCTGAGCCACAGTCGGCTCCTGGTCTTGTTTTTGCTGACTGTATAGAGCTTCTCCATCTTTGGCTGCAAAGAATATAATCAATCTGATTTTGGTGTTGACCATCTGGTGATGTCCATGTATAGAGTCTTCTCTTGTATTGTTGGAAGAGGGTGTTTGTTATGACCAGTGCATTTTCTTGGCAAAACTCTATTAGTCTTTGCCCTGCTTCATTCTGTATTCCAAGGCCAAATTTGCCTGTTACTCCAGGTGTTTCTTGACTTCCTACTTTTGCATTCCAGTCCCCTATAATGAAAAGGACATCTTTTTTGGGTGTTAGTTCTAAAAGGTCTTGTAGGTCTTCATAGAACCATTCACCTTCAGCTTCTTCAGCGTTACTGGTTGGGGCATGGACTTGGATTACTGTGATATTGAATGGTTTGCCTTGGAAACGAACAGAGATCATTCTGTCGTTTTTGAGATTGCATCCAGGTACTGCATTTCGGACTCTTTTGTTGACCATGATGGCCACTCCATTTCTTCTGAGGGATTCCTGCCCGCAGTAGTAGATATAATGGTCATCTGAGTTAAATTCACCCATTCCAGTCCATTTCAGTTCGCAGATTCCTAGAATGTCGACATTCACTCTTGCCATCTCTTGTTTGACCACTTCCAATTTGCCTTGATTCATGGACCTGACATTCCAGGTTAGTTGATTTACATTTACCCAAAGAATCTTCTCTACATTGCTTTATTCCCTGCCACACCTGAAATTTTCATAATCTACACAAATGTTCCAGGTTTCTGGCCAATTGAAGGGATAAGGGAATCACAGAAACTGAGGGGTTTATTCACACAAAATGGAGCCTATCAACTTTGCTGAACAAGTCCACTAAGAAATTCATGCTTGTTGATTCAAGTCAGTTTCACTTTCAGATTTATACAGTAATTTCTTTCCTGTTTTTGTTGATTACTAAATGTCCCCGTCCACTGGTGAATAGTGAGAAAATATACTGTTTCCTTAAATCCCATAAGTCCCTCTTGTAGGCTGAAAAAAAAAAATTCTCCAGAGAGATTTCCATGTCAAATTCCTGTACCTTGTGAAAGTTACTTTATTTGGGGGAAAGAACATTGCAGATCTGATTAAGATAAAAATCTTGAGCTAAGAAGCTAATCCTGGATTTCTGGGTGAGCCCTGAATGCGATAATAAGTGTCCTTATCAAAGAGATGTAGGACTCTCCCTGGTGGTCCAGTGGTTAAGGCTCTGCGTGTCCACTTCAGAAGGCGTGGGTTCAATCCCTGATAGGCGAGCTAAGATCTGGCATGCCTAAAGGTGTGGCCAATAAAGAAGGAGGTCATAGCCCAACACACACGGAGGAGACGGTGGTGTGAAAACGGAGGCAGAGATAGGAGTGATGTTGCCAGAAGCCCTGGAACACTATGGAAGACCAGCAGCTACCAGCAGCTGGAAGGACAAGGAATAGATTCTTCCTCAGGTTTTCCAGAGGAGTGTGACACTGCTGATACCTTGAGTTCAGATATCTGGCCTCCTGAACGGTGAAAGAATAACTTTCTGCTATTTTAAGCCATCGAGGTTATGGTAACTTGTTTCAGCAGCCCTAGGAGACTACAGTAAGTCCCCTACATATAAATGAATTTTGTTCTGAGAGCACATTTGTAAGTCCAATTTTTTCGTGAGTCCAGCAAAGTTAGCCTAGGTACCCAACTAACACAGTCGGCTATATAGTACTGTACGGTAACAGGTTTATAATACTTGCCACATAATCATACATAAAAACCAAACATAAAAACAAACATTTTAAATCTTACAGTACAGTATCTTGAAAAGTACTGTAAAACTTGAAAAGTTCAGTAAGACGGCTGGTATTAGAGAGGCTGGCATCGACTGAACAGTCAAGTACCAGCTACATCTTCGCTGTGTTTACGCTTGCTTCTGGACATCCTGGACTTGAAATAAAGATAATGTACTACCGTACCTTGGGTTTCCCTGGGGGCTCAGCAACAAAGAATCCACCTGCCATGCTGGAGACTCAGATTCTATCCCTGGGTCGGGCAAATCCCCTGGAGGAGGAAATGGCAACCCACTTCAGTATTCTTGCCTGGGAAATCCCATGGACAGAGGAGTCTGGCAGGCTACGGTCCCTGGGGTCGCCAGAGTCTGACATGACTTAGCCACTAAACCACCAGCAACTCCACTACTGCACCCTGTGCAGTACTATACGGTAAAGTACACAAAAGCACAGGCCCTTGGAGAGGATGCAAGCACGTGACGCTGTACACCAGACAATGAACGAACTTTTGTAAACGTGCGTTTGTATCTTTGAGTTCACAACATAAAGCTTCATATGTAGGGGGCTTCCTATAGTATATTCCCATAACTCTCCTATCTTCTGCTGAAACCCAGAACTACAGCTGTATTCCTGCAGCGGGGTTTGTAATTTCTCAACTTCTCCCAACTGTAATTCAAAATATCTCTGTATCTCCACCTTTTCTAAATCCTCTTCTTTTGACGTGGTCGTAACTGTTCCTCCTTCTGTCCATGATTGACTTCTGTATTTTTATGCTTTGCCCTGTCTCCTACACTCCACAACCCTGGACTTTCAGTTACCCTCTCTGAACAGCATCACTTACTGATGCTGCTTAATAATAACCATAAAATATTTTAGATATTCAGAAGCATATAAATAATATATCACTTGTGTACCTGTCACTTTACAAAGGTGAAGCTCCCTGTGTCTCTCTTTCCAGTCCAATTTACCTATCTGCCACATTGCACTTTAAGTTCTTCTAAAAATAACACCCAAACAATTTTTTTAAGTAAATAATGTACCAAAGCTTATAATAGAAAACCATTGTTCCCCAGGCCAAATCCCCTCGTCCTTAACAATTGCTACCCAATGTAGGCACTTTCAGCTCACTTAGTTCTCTTTTATGGTTGTCACTGCTATATTTCAATACAGCATGCTTATATTGGTGCTTGTTTCTTTTCTTCTTTGGAATATTTTTTACTGACTCCTTCCTATGAAATGTAAAGATAAGAGGTAAGGACTTCCCTGGTGGTCCAGGGACTAAGACGCCCACACACCCAACACATGGGCCCAGGTTCAATCCCTGGGCAGGAAACTAGATCCCACACGCTGCAACTAAAATTCTCAGGCTGCAATTAAAATCTCCTGGAGATGCAGTAGAGCTCCATGGCTGCCCTGGCATCTTCCACCGAGTTGTGTCCCAGGACGCTGTACCACACACACGGCACAGAGAGGGGACTGGGGACTGAATCCAGGCACCAGGTGACCTGGGCCTTCCCTGCCCACACCCTGACATCCAGGGCTGAAGTGGGTCAGGGGTGAGTCTCCCGGGCCCCTGACACCCTGGACTCAGCAGGTGTCTGGAGCAGGCCAGGCTTCACCCATGAGCCTGGGGCCCAGGCAGGGCCAGGCACAGAATCCAGGTCCTGAGGCCACGTTTGCCCTCCAGGGGCTCCCATCTGCTGCGGGGGGGTGGGACACTGCAGGCTTGGCCTCAGACCCAGAGGGGCTGGAGCAGTTCTCACAGGGACCCCAGGGGCTGGGGAACAGGGACAGAGATGTTTCTAGAGTACTCCTTGCTCAACACGTTGAGAACAGGGCTCTTCAGTGAGTCTAGGAGCTGACATTCTGTCTGGGTCCCTGGTGCCCCAAGCCCTACAGAGGGGCCCAAACTCAGCACCATCCACCACCTCCTGCACATTCCTGCTCCCCAGACAAGCTGCCCCCCAATCCTCAGACTGGGCCCCAGGTCTCCCCTCCCCGGCTCCCTTCTTATGTCCTTTTCCAATAAGACACACCCTTCACCCTCCACTCACACCTGGTGTCCTGCCTGCTCTCCATCCTCCATCTCTGCTCCAGACACCTGCCCTCCCTCTGTGGACACACCCCGCAGATGTGCTGATGGTCAGTTCGTGGCCCTACCTCCCTTCAACCAAGAGTTTCTTAAGGACCTGCCTGGCATTGCTCACCTGGGTCCTCAGCTTCTGGTCCAGCCTGGCCCCGAGCAGGTGCTTCACAAACATCCACTGAGCTGGAAGCCCCATGTGTGGCCACAGCTCCCAGTGTCCAGCCCACCTCCCGGGGCCCCTCCATTCTGGTGAGCTCCCCGCACCCAACACATGCCTGCCACTTCTGTGGGGTGGTGGAAAAGGGGGCTGCTGTTGGGCCTGTGGGTTTGAGTTCAAGGTCCTTCTCTCATTTTTTTGAAATGTTTCTCATTGGGTATCTACCACTTTCCTATCTGAAGGGAAATTTCAGAGGCTTTTTTCTAAGTGACTGCTACTCCTGTGGGTACATCTCAACAATGGCTTTCTACTGAGGTCCATATAGTTAAAGCTATGGTTTTTCCAGTAGTTATGTATGGCTGTGAGAGTTGGCCCATAAGAAGGTTGAGTGCCAAAGAATCGATGCTTTCAAATTGCAGTGCTGGAGAAGACCCTTGAGAATCCCTTGGACAGAGAAGTGTGACCAGTCAATTCTAAAGAAAATCAACCCTGAATATTCATTGGAAGGACTGATGTTGAGGCTGAAGCTCCAACATGTTGGCCACCTGATGTGAAGAACTGACTCACTGGAAAAGACTCTGAAAGATTGACGGCAGGAGGAGGAGGAGACAGAGGTTGAGATGGTTGGATGGCATCACTGACTCAATGAACATGAGTTAGAGTAAGCTCTGGGAGTGGAGAAGGACAGGGAGGCCTGGTGTGCTGCAGTTCATGGGGTTGGGAAGAGTTGGATATAACTGAGCGACTGAACAACAACAACTCAAAGGCATCTGCCATCTGCCTCTGGGGAGGCTGAGTCCTGTGCTGCTGCAGCTGCTGACCTTTGACACTCCCTGGTGAAGGACAGGAAAGCCTGACATGCTGCAGTCCATGGGGTCGCAAAGAGTTGGACACGACTTAGCAACTGAACAATAACAATGACCTGCAATCCCACTCCTGGGCATATATGCAGAGCTGACTCATTGGAAAAGACCCTGATGCTGGGAAAGATTTAAAGCAGGAGGAGAAGGGGACCACAGAGGATGAGATTTGGGTGGTCCCACCAACTAGATGGACATGAGTTGGAGCAAGCTCTGGGAGTTGGTGATGGACAGAGAAGCCTGGCGTGCTGCAGTCCATGGGGTCGCAAAGAGTCAGACACGACTGAATGACTGAACTGAATATTCACTGCAGCACTGTTTACAGTAGCCAAGATATGGACGCAGCCTAAGGTGTCCCTGTCACAGCCCTGAAACCCCTTCAGGCCCCTGTTCTCCTCTCTCAGTTCCAGTCCAGGCCCCTCCTCCGTGGGAAGGTTGGCTCCATGCCTGCATCCCTTCTGGGTCAGAAGACCCCTACTGGGCTGCCTCAGGGCCCCTGGGAACCTGGGATCCCCCCAGTAACCTCCACTCTGCTCCCCGCCCCCACCCCAGTCCCGGGTGCATTCTCAGGGCTGTCGCCTCCCAGGGGTCCTGCAGGGGCCTCCTCTTTCAGCTCCTGCCCTTAAAAGGGGATGATCAACCGTCCATCCCCACCCCGTCCCTGAGATGCCCTGAAAGGCTCCACGTCAGCCTCAGACACAGCGTCCTTGTTCATTTCCAATCCTTTCTTCCCTGGAAGCTGCTGACCAGTCTCCCAGGCCAGGAAAATCCTCACTCAGGTAGGACTTCTCCTAGATCTTTCCAGACTCCCACCTGGATGGCAGCTTTGGAGCCCAACACTATGTTAATCTATTCCGTGCTTCCTCAATGTGGCCCCACCTTGGAGTCAGGCTGGATTGGGGTTTCCCCTCAATGGGGAAGAGTCACATGTGAAGGCAAAAATGGGTGGAGGGGCTTCACAACAGTCCCTACTTCTCATGTCTCCACGGCCTTGCTCTCACCCCAGGGCTCCTCCCTGCGCACCCTTGAAGCTGCCCTCCTCTGGCGGGGGCTGTGTCCCCTCACACAGCAGCTCCTTCTAGGGATGCTGCAGGGAGGACAGGCCAGGACACATGTGTCTTCAGGTGCTGTGGAAGGGGGCCGTGGCCCTGAAGGCATGTCCTGCATCCTAGAGCCCAGAGCTTTGGTCCTGGGCTCCCATCCACGGGCCCTGATGTGTGGGCTGAAGTGCAAAGTGTTCAAACTCACAGCTTTGGCATTTCCATATGGGGTTCCCACTTCCAGTCTTTTGACCTTAGGGAAGGCACTTGATTCACCAAGCCTTAGTTTTCTCATCTGTAAAATGGAGTTAGCAGCACAATCCACAGTCCCTTTTCTGAAACCCTTGAGGTCAGATACTCTTTAGAATTCGGAATTTTTCAACTTCAGACAGGTGACATGGTACATCTACTCTCTATGACATTAGACCCCTCTAGGGTCTGAAAGCACCTTGTAATCAGACACATTAGTGTTTCTACAACTGAACTGTTGAATAGTCGCAAGTGAAATAACAAAGATCATAACTTGTCTCATGTGTCTTCTGGTCAGATTTTGTTAAAAAACAATTTTTCAAGTATTTGTTTTCAATTTTGAAATACTGAAGGTTGGGATTTTTAAATATTTCTTTTCAGTTTTGAAATATTGAGGGTTGAGATTTGAAGGTTGGGATTAAAGACAAGGACCATACTACCCTGTGTCTCCATAGAATATGGCACACACAGCCCAGAGAGAGACAAAAGGTTCATGTTTGAGGCCAGACCCAACCCAGCTGGGAGGTTTGGGATAAGACAAGCCTCCTGATGAGGTCAAGGGTGATGGGCGGGGAGAATCATCCTGGAGCGGCTGTGGTCGCGGCAGTGGTTTAGTCACTCAGTCGTGTCCAACTCCTGAGATCCTATGGACTGTTGCCTGCCAGGCTCCCCTGTCCATGGGATTTCCCAGGAAGGAATACTGGACTGGGTTGCCATTTCATTCTCCTGGGGATCTTTCTGACCCAGAGATCAAACCTGCATCTCCTGTGTCCCCTGCGCTGGCAGGTGGATGCTTTACCACTGAGCCACCCGGCTGTTACCCGAGTGTCTGGGCCACTGGCCGGAACTCCACAGATCCAGAGCCTCAGCCATCACAGGACCGTGAATCTTTTCCAGGCATCTGACTTTTTCCACCTCCAGAGCTGAACCTTTCTCTGATGAGTCCTCAGTGAAGACCACTGCTGTACTGGTGACTGTGACCTGCCTGACCATCACAACACCATATCCACACAGTGGACATCCCCAGACCCGGACGTCATGGCCATGATGTACCTCTGCCTCCGCCTGCTGCAGCTGTTCTCCATGTGTGTGGCCATCTCCCTGGTGGCCAGCAGGGCCACTGAGCAGGGAGCGGCAGGAAACTGGTCCATGTCCATCTGGTGCTTCTGTTTCGCCATGACCCTCACGGTATTCATTGTTGAGTGCTATGGGTTCCATTCCCACTTTCTGTTTTTCTGGTTCAACTTCCCGTGGCCTATGCCTGCTACACCACCCTCCTCTGCCTCTCAGCCTCCATCATCTACTCCATCATCTATGTCCACTTTCTGCCTGATGGTCCTTACCGGGACCGGGTCATCGCCGCCTCTGCCTTCTCCTGTGTCACATCAGTGCTGTGTGCCATAGATGTGGCCTGCACGTGGGTCGCCTATGGGTTCAAGGAGATCCCCTGCTGTGTGCTCACCGTGCCAGGCCTGCTGAAGGTGCTGGAGACCTTCGTGGCGTATGTCGTCTTTGCCTGCATCATCAACACCTCCCTGTACCTGCACCAGCCGGCCTGAGAGTGGTGTGTGGCCGTGTACTCCATCTGCTTCATCCCAGCAGCCCTGGCCATCCTGCTAAACCTGGACGAATGGGAATACAGGCTGCCCAGACCGTATCCCATTTTCCAGCTAGTGCTCACCCTGCTCTCCATCCTCCTCTATGTCAGTGCCCTGGTCCTCTGGCTGCTTTACCAGTTCAGCGAGGAGCTTGGCGGGCAGCCCCAGAGGCCCAGTGATGGGAACTGCAGGGACGAGCTCACCTACGACATGTGCGCCCAAGACCAGTGCCTGGCTGTGGCCGTCCTGACAGCCTCCAACCTGCTGGTTTACATGGCCAACCTGGGGTACTGGGCCCGCCAGGTTCTGTAGGGACTGAGGACCAGCCCAGGGACTCCTGATCCTCTGCTCACAAAGGTATCCTCACCGAGCTCTGGTGTTCTCTGATGCCCTCTTCCTGGCTCCTCTCTCCCTCCTCACATCCTTCCCCATGCACCTCACTGTCTTTTCTGTTTCCTTCCCTCCTTCTGCTCTGTCTCTTTCCTGCTAAGTGTGGTTGCCCAAGTCCTGTTTTGCTTCTTTCTCTTGCTTCTTTCATCTTTTCTACATTTTCTGCTTTTTGCCCCTTTTCTGGTCATCCTTGGTTTTCTCATCTCCTGTGTCCTGACCACCTCTCCCCATCTTCCTTCTTCTGATCCACAGTCTTCCTTCTCTGCCCACCGCCCCCTCCCATCTCCTAAGGTGCTGACTCCACAGCACACAGTCCTCTGTGTGATTCGGCCCCCACCTCCCATGGGAGGAGAGTATACAGGGCACCTGCCCTTTAACTTAAACTAAAATCTCTGGAGGTCTATAATTTTCAATGGCAGGAGTCTTGAAGCAGAGACCCTGGTCCCTGGGCCCCACCTGGTGCTCCAGGTGGGGTGCTCCAGCCCCACCTGAGATTGGCTCCAGAATTTTTGCAGGCTCACTAAACACCCGCTGCCTAGAGGCCATCTTAGAGGAAGCCAGGGGTAGATACTGTCCATCCCAGCTACTCTCTGGGGAATCAAAGTAGGAGTTGGTGAAGCAACACAAAAACTTTAAGACAGCTGTCTGCAGTGTTGGTGAGGGGCAGCGACGTGGCCCTCCTGCCTCAGTGATCAAAACACAGGTCCTGCCTCTGAGGGGAGAAGAGCATGGCCACTGCAACCTCAAGGCGTGTTAGCCTGGGACTTTTTTTCTTTTCTTTTTTTCCTATCTTCTGATCAGGAGGGCAAAAATTACTGGGTGACTCTGTTCTTAAAGGGGAAATTTCTCTTTAAGTTCTCTTGGGCAGGTTTCTTTGTAAAGGGTGGGGGTTGCTGCTTCCATTGTCAAAGAAACTGCATGGCTTGAGTGTGAGGGGCACACACATGTGAGTTTCTGTGTGCTGACCGCTTCCTGCTGCAACTTCTTGATTCTCTGGGACTCAGACACAATGTGATCTATAAAATACATATAATTTAAAATTTTTTCTGGAGCTTCTGGTGCTGTCAATTGTAGATAAAACCCTCTTCCTTTCTCCATTTACAATATCCTTTTTAACCTCAACATAAAAATGAAAGAAAATATAAACCCCCCAAAACAAAATCTGCTCTAATTGCCCAGATTTGCCTAGAGCTCAGAACAGTCCTAGTCAGTTTCTACCCTCACCCAAACTTGGAGTCAGCCCCTCCCACTGACTCCCACCCACCCCTGAACCAGAGCCTATGGGTGTGAGCCAGCCTGTGACACAAGATGTTGGGCCCCACCCGAACAGGGACTCGAGAATCGGAGCGCAACAACGGCCACTGCCCGTCAGGAGTGAGGTATGCAACGAGGAATTCCTAATTATTTGAAGTAAGGGGCAGGGAGTTTTATTGTCGAGAGTAATAAATCATGGGACAAGGCAGTAGCCACCAGTTATTTGTACATATGTTGAAAACTTTGTTAAAAGGCAGGGGAATTCATGTAAATAAGTTACAGCTAGAGAAGTTTTTACTTTTTGTAGAAGTTTGTCCTTGGTTCCCAGAGGAAGGAACAGTTAGTCCGGAAACTTGGAAGAAAGTAGGAAAACAATTGCAGACATATTATTCCTTACATGGTCCCAATCGTGTCCCTGTGGATGCTTTTTCTTTGTGGACTCTCCTAAGAGACTGTCTGGATCCTGAACATGAGGGACATAAGATTCAAACGGCCCTCCGGGATTCCACAGAACCCGAAGTTGCAGAGCCTTCCACCCCTCCGCCTGAGCCGCTTTATGCCGTGCCTGAGGGAACAGCTTGTAAGGCTGGAAGGAATGATGATGTGTTAAGCTCTGATGAACAGGAAGAGTTAAATGAACAAGCGGCTCAGTACCATAGAGAGGATATGCCTTGGGAGATGATGGTTAGCATGCAACCCTCCTCAGGAAAAGGGGAATTAAAGCATTCAGGGCTTTCTGAAGAACAGCTGGAGAATTTAATTCAGAAAATTGTTATAGCAGTAA
The DNA here is from genome assembly GCF_029378745.1 of Bos indicus. Classification (NCBI taxonomy): domain Eukaryota; kingdom Metazoa; phylum Chordata; class Mammalia; order Artiodactyla; family Bovidae; genus Bos; species Bos indicus. The sequence continues at coordinate 19,943,010 of NC_091780.1, read as the reverse complement.
AAAAGGATGCACAGGGAGACTCCCACTCCAGCCAGCCTGCGCCTCCAGCATATCCTCCCTCGGTTCTTGCTGGACTTGATCCACCTCCGCCTTTCGTAGAACCACAAGAGCTTATATCTATCCCTGCTTCTTTGCCCGGTGAAAACATAAAAACTAGAAGTGAGAAATTATTATCTCCTCTTCAACAAGCGATTAAGCGAGCTAATGATGAAGGAGAACATATTCCCGGGTTTTCAGGAATCTATCCAGGATTTGAAAATGCTCAACAGCAGAGGTATTATGAACCACTACCCTTTAAGCAACTAAAAGAGTTAAAAATGGCTTGTGCACAATACGGTCCGACTGCGCCGTTTACTCAGGCTATTATAGAGGCTTTAGGAAATCAAAATCTGCCACCTAATGATTGGAAACAGGTTGCTCGGGCTTGTCTATCTGGAGGAGATTATTTACTATGGAAATCTGAGTTTGCTGAGCAGTGTGGGATCACAGCCGATATCAATCGGCGACAGGGACTGAACACCACTTATGAAATGATGGTGGGAGAGGGGGATTATCAAGACACTAATAATCAACTTAATTATTTGCCTAGAGCCTACCCTCAGATTAGTGCTGCGGCTCTACGAGCATGGAAAAAATTTCCAAATTCTGATAAAAAGACCGAAGATTTATCTAAAATTCGCCAGGGGCCAGATGAACCATATCAGGATTTTGTTGCCCGCCTGCTTGAGGCAATTAGTAAAATGATAGGGGATGAGCAGGTGGGAATGGTGTTGGCTAAACAGCTTGCTTATGAGAATGCCAATTCGGCTTGTCAAGCTGCCCTGAGACCTTACAGGAAAAAGGGAGGCTTATCCGATTATGTACGGATTTGTGCCGATATCGGCCCTTCGTACGTTCAAGGCATAACTTTGGCCGCGGCATTACAAGGAAAGACAGTCAAAGAAGTACTGTATCAGCAACAAAAGCGGGATAAAACTAGTGGTCAGCCTCGAGTCCTTGGCCCTCTGTGGGAGAGCGCACGTGGGCCCCTGGCCTCGCGCCCGCACAGCCTGGCTAAAACTCAACAGAACTGGCTGTTTCAGTTTAGCGACAACTGGGTTATTGCTTTAGCTGGCTTTAGTGGACGGCTTGATAATCATTATCCCTCGGATAAAATTTTGCAATTTGCTCACTATCACCAATTTCTCTTCCCAAAAACCGTTGTTTCTCAGCCCCTTGCCAATGCCCTAACTGTATTTACTGATGGCTCTTCTAATGGAATAGCTAGTTTGATTATACAGGACAATACTGCCACCTGGCGTACTAATTATAAGTCTGCTCAAGAAGTAGAACTATTTGCCGTTTTTCAAGGCTCTATTACACATCTCTGCTCCATTTAATTTATATTCCGACAGTCAATATATCATAAGAGCCTTAAACACTATTGAGACTGTTCCATTTATTGGTACCCTGAATTCTACTATCCAAATTCTTTTTCGTGATATACAACATTTAATTTCCTCCAGAGTTAATAAATGCTATTTCGGTCATATTTGTGCTCACTCTGGGCTTCCTGGACCATTAGCACGAGGCAATGCTTTGGCTGACGAAGCTACACGTATGATATTTCCTTCCTTGGAACAAATGGCAAAAACTTCCCACAGCTTACACCATCAAAACAGCAATAGCTTAAGACTTCAATTTGGCATTACTCGAGACGCTGCCAGACAGATTGTTAAGCAATGTCAAACATGTCCTCAATTTTTTAGCGTCCCCCATTATGGAGTTAATCCCTGAGGATTGTTGCCAAACGACATATGGCAAATGGATATTACCCATATTTCTGAATTTGGTAAACAAAAATTTGTTCATGTTACTATTGACACCTTCTCTGGCTTTTTACATGCCTCTCTACAATCCAGAGAAGCTAGCAAACATTGTATAGCTCATTGCATTAAATGTTTTGCTGTTATGGGAACCCCTAAGACCATAAAAACAGACAATGGTCCAGGATACACTGGAAAAATTTTTTCAACTATTTTGTATGCAATTGTCTATCTCACATAAAACGGGTATCCCTTATAATCCTCAAGGTCAAGGAATCATTGAACGGGCACATCAAACTCTCAAACATCAATTGCAAAAACTAAAGAAGGGGGAATTGTATCTCAATACCCCCTCCAACTCTCTAAACCATGCTTTATTTGTTCTAAATTTTTTACAATTGGATATATGTGGCCGTTCAGCAGCACAGCGATTTTGGAACTTTGATGCGCAAACAATAAGACCTAAAGTCTTTTGGAAAGACCCACTTGTGGGAAAATGGTATGGACCAGATCCTGTAATAATTTGGGGACGAGGGCATGTTTGTATTTTCCCACAGGATGCCGAAGCGCCGCGCTGGCTGCCGGAAAGGTTGGTATGCACGGCGGAGATGATCTCTAGTAAACCAGATGAGGAGACTGACGATTCAAGAGCATGATGAATTACCATCTCGGCAACAACTCCAGGCATTGATGCGAGAGGCACAGAATCGTGTTGCTGTGCAGGGCGATCCGATATTGCCTTTAAGCTTCCTGATAACCTTATTAATTATCTTGAATCAGATTAATACTGCACATTCTGAAGAATATTCAAATGCTTACTGGGCTTATTTTCCCGACCCTCCCCTTCTCCAACCGGTGGGCTGGGAGGATCAGTCCATTCCCATATACACTAATGATACGGTGGCTTTGGGGGGTTTTTCAGATAAACATATTATTCCTAATCAAGTTAATTTCTCTTATCATGGAATGTTTGATCGTTTACCTATTTGTCTGTCTAGATATTTTAATTGAACAGGATGCCTTTTTGTTGGGGAGTCAGGATATGCTGATTATGACAATGGTTGGAGCCTATATATTCCTGGAGTAACTAAAGAATCTGGAATTCCTCAACGTCGTAATGGAACTGGTCCTTTACATATCCCTTTCTGCGACTTTGGAACAAGGGGAAGAGTCACTGCTGCACCATGGAAACTGTGTCGAAATGAGACTGCCACAGTTTATAACATATTTGGGACAAATGAGTCATTGTGGGACTGGTCTCCAGATTCGAACAGAAACCCCGGAGCACAAGATAATAGAAAGTTTGCATCCCGTATTTGGAATTTGGGCGGCTCTGAAGTGTTCCAAACAGAAATCTGGAAACTAGCTGCCGCCCTTGGATGTGAGGGTTCCTACCTTCAGGTGGGATCGAAAGTGAGACACGGTTATTTATGGAATCTCACCATGAGGTACCCTCGAGCATGTGTACCTCACCCTTATGTTTTATTAGTAGGATCTATAAATATACAACTTGGGTCACGAAATTATAATGTAACTTGTAACAATTGTACTTTGACTAACTGCATCAGGGGAATTACTAATCAAACTAGGGTTCTAGTCTTAAGACAGCCTGCTTTTGTTATGATTCCTGTAAAGATTAAAGGGTCTTGGTATGATGAAAAAGGACTTGAGCTTTGGAGAGAAGTAGAGGGTGCTTTAATGCGTTATCGTAGGGGAATAGGGTTAATAATTCTGGGATTTGTAGCTTTGGTAACCCTTATTGCCTCCTCGATTACTGTAGCCCTGTCCCTGGCACAATCAGTGCAAACTGCAACTTTTGTTGATAATCTGGCACAAAAATGTATCCTTTACCCTGGGGACTCAAGAAGATATTGACAAAAAGCTAGAGGACCGATTGAATGCCCTTTATGATGTTGTAAAATTTTTAGGCGAAGAGGTTCAAGGTATAAAGTTGAGATTACGGGTACAATGTCATGCCGATTTTCGATGGATCTGTGTTACCCCAAAAAAAATATAATGGTAGTATAACTGCTTGGGATAAGGTGAAAGCTCATTTAGAAGGTATTTGGCATAATGAAAATATTTCCTTAGATTTACTGCATCTACATCAGGAAATAATGAACATTGAAAATGCACCCAGACCTGATTTGGATGTTGCAAAAAGAGCTGAGTCTTTCGTTAAAGAACCTTTTCCACATGTACCTACCATCAATAGTACTTGGCACTTGGGAGCAGCCATAGGAGGACTATTGTTAATAATTTTAACTGTTTTATTTCTTGCACCTTGTTTAATTAAAAACCTGATTGATGATCTATGGGTGATAAAGGCTTCCATCTATGGAAATTGTCTGCAGTTAAAGGAACATAAGCGTGTGCCTATATAAAAAGAAAGGGGGAGATGCGGGGAGCTGCCCATGAGAACGGGGTCCTTTATCTAAAGGACACAGCCCTGGGAGCTGCCTCAGTCCTTGAGGGTTTGCTTGCAAACATAGCTCTCTGTCCCGCCACCCCAGAGATTAGGCGACTATTAACTGCAGACACCTGGAGTTCTGGACAAACTTCTCACACACAAGGAAATGTTATCTGGTGTAAGAAATAATAACAGGGTGCCATTCCCATGCTCTCAAGATTTCTTGTGACTTTTTGTAAGATGTATAGGTCAGCCAAGAAAAATGTTAACTGTCTTGTTTTTCTCTTGCTCTCCTGTATAAATATAAGATGCTGAATAAAGTCATGGTCAGACCGCTTCCCTTTGTGGAGACGTGTCTGATCCTCTCGACCCCATCTTTGCTGTAGTATTCTTTCTCAGCCGCGTCGTGCACATTCTCGGGACCTGATTGACTTTGCCGGCTGGCTCCGGCAAGACAGGAGAGGGAATACTATACAGCTGGAAAAATATAAGGATGCTCTCAAATAATGATCATAAATATCTCCAGGATATGCTAAATAAAAGGAGTAAGATACAAATCTACATGCAGTATGCTATTTCCTATGTAATAAAAAAGGAAAAAATAAAAATAAATACAATTGTATTTGCTTGATTTGTATTAAGAAGCTTGAGAAGGACTCTGGAGAGTTTAGTGGAGCAGTGGTCCTGGAGGGGTAGGGGAGATGAGGTAGAGTGGATAAAGCCGCAGGTAAACCCAGGTTTCTCAGTGTGTGGCTTTTTAAGAATATCTTTATTTTGAAACATGTCAATATATTATATTTTTAAAAAAACAAAGCTGAAGTTTGAAAAAATGTACCAAGTGGAGAAGGGGAAGGATGCTTGGCAGATGGTCTCCATGTTCTCTGCAGCCTTGATGGACAGACTAGGGGAGGAGCTGAGAGATGCCCACACAGGCCTGTCTCCAAAGGCAGAGGGAAGGGAGGCAACTTGGGTCCAGGGATCTGGGGCAGTGAGGGGCGCTGTGGCCTCCAAGCCAAGCCAAGGCCTTGGTGACCAGGGCCTTCCCCAGCCCTTCAGCACACACATTTGATGGAGAAGCCCCCAGTGCCCAAGCCTCAGGCCCTTCCCTTGCTCTCTGCCTGGCCTGGGCTCCCTGTCTCCAGAGGCAGCAGCCAGAGGCTCCCTCCTCAGCCGGCTAGCCAGTCAAACCTGGGATGGGACTTGTGCTGCCGCAGAAGGAGAAGGGATTTGATTTGCCAGTTCCCTACATGACTAGAAATTTGCAAGCATCTTTTCCTCTAATAGTATTCAAGTCTTAGACCTATCACTTAATCCCTGTATGACTTGGCCAAGTTATTCAACCTCCCTGTACCTCAACTTCCTCATCACGAAGTGAGCAGAATAACAGCCCATACTACACACAAGATCACACATGTGGAGCACCTAGAATGGTGCCTGGTGCCCCAAGAGCCCTGATAGATGCCGGCCACTGTGTCACTTGGTCCTGGTGCTGTGCTGGGCTGTGTGACTGGCATCGCTCAGGGAAGGAGGGGAGCTCGAGGAGGAGGATGCTGAGGTCAGACATGAGATGTCTTATTCCAGCATTTGGTAAGAATGGATTCATCCCGCCTTCCTTCCTTCCATCATTCCATCCATCTCCTCACTCACTGGCAGACACCAGGGCCTGTGGCAAGCTCTGGGGATAATGAGATCACAGTGGAGCAGCCCTGACCTCAAGGATCTCACAGGAGAGTGAGGAGGAGGAGAGAGAAATCCAGCCAGCACGACCACAGGCGTGTGGGGACCCAGGCAGGTCAGGGGTCCAGAGGGCCCTCAGGAGCGGCTCTTCCTTTACTAGGACCAGCGGTGACAGTGCTGTTCATGGGTCCCCCTCCCCCAGCCCGATGCCGGGCACCCTGTCTATGGGGTCTCAGTCCCCTTCTCAGCCCTTTGATGGACGAGACCCTCATCTCACAGAGGGAGACACGGAGCCAGGTGGGCTGACTGAAGCTGGGGTCTCTCTAGAGCATCAGCCTGTCCTTCCTCATGACTGGGCTTTGTCCACTGAGAGCTGGCTGTGCAGGAGGCAGGGGCCAGGGGTGGGGGCGGGGCCACAGCACATGCTGTCCTCTGGGGTCTTGACCCTCACCTCGGGTCCACCTAGGAGGTAAGCCCCCCAACCCAGCTCTTTCCTCCCCTGGGGCATCCAAGCCCCAGAGCCGGAAGCAGGACGTCAGGTTAGAGATTTCCTTTGGGAAAGCTTTTCCTCTGGAAATCCTGGCTCCTCCTCTTTCCAGGAAGCCTGAAGCCCTGGAAGGACTCGGGCTGGTAGTCACGGAGCCTGGGGGTCACCTTCCAGGCCAGGCAGCACCACTGCCCCGGTTGCCCTGAGCCTCAGCTCAGGAGCTGATGAGGGCATCTAGAGGGTCCCTGGAGCCGCCCTCCATCCATGTTAAAGACCCAGTCCCTCACACAGCCTGCCAGAGGGTCCCTCAGGCTGGTTCTACCTACAAGTCAGTAAAATGGTTCAAGGGCTCCATCTAGTGGCCACTCACAGGCAGACAAGCAGCTGCACCCAACAGGTTCCAAAGTTCATTAACAATCAGCAGAGGTCTGGACTCCAAAACGCAGGAGACAAGGTAGGGGAGAATCCAGACAGATCAAACTCAACTTCCCCCTCGCCTTCCCTAGCCAGGCTTTCAGAGGCCAGTGGCACAAATGGGAGGCTGCCATTGTAAAACAGACTGAGTGTAAAGCCCCGGAGTTTGGAGTCAGATGGGCCTGGATTTGAATCCCTTGGGTTTAACCTCACCTGGAGCCCCTCATCCCTGCAGTGGGCTACTGAGGACACATTCAACAGGTCTGTGCCCTCTCTCTGCATGAACAGGCAGCCAAGAGACTTGGAGGGGGTGAAGCTGGACCAGTGACCACAGTCCCCCTGGTGGTACTCAGCCCTTAGGCCAGTGGCTCATCCTTGGCTGTACAGCACAGTCGCCTGATGTGGGAAGCGCCTCAAAGCATGGTCCCTGGATCAGCACAAGACATCAAGGGGGTACTTGTTGGGAATGCAGATTCCTGGGTTTCCCCCACCCAGCCCTGCTGAATCAGAAACTCTGGGATGGGGCCCAGCAGCCCCCATGTGATGCTCAAGTACCAGGGTGATGAAAAGGTACTTTATGTGACTTGAATGTCTTACACATCAGAATCACCTCTGGAGGTCAAAATACTAACAGGTGCCTACCCCCCACCCCACCCCCACCCCCCACATCCAGGGATTCTGGTTCAGTGAAGCTGAAGAGGAACCCAGTCAGGGATTAAAATAACGACTCTGCAGATGATTCTACTGCATAACGTTGGACCTGGGTGTTATGCTCAGGAAACAGTTCCCCCTTCTGGGTATAAATGCAGCTAGAAAGGCAGGTGGAGGTAATTAATTGTGTTGTCACAAGGACTTCTTCGCAGACTCGCAGATTCAAGACGTTAAGGAAACTGACACTCCTTGACATTGACACCTCTTAAGTGATGGGAACACTTGAGCCTCCATCCCAGTTCATGTTGGCTGCCCTCTCAAGTGCTGGGTGGGATCCACCAATGCCCAGTTCAGAGAGAAGAAAGAAAAAGAAGAGGATCCAAGGGAGTAGAGAAAATATAGAGCTATTTTACTGCTAAAAATGCATTTTACAAAAGCAACAAAGTTTTTGTTCTGAAGAGACAAAAGGCCTCTAGTCCTTGGGGAGGGGGCTGGACTCCACCAGGCATGCAGCCCTCACTGCTCTCGAATTCTCCTGGAGATGCGGTAGAGCTCCATGGCTGCCCTGGCGTCTTCCACCGAGTTATGTCCCAGCACGCTGTCCTGCAGACACAGGACAGAGAGGGGCTGGGGGCTGAATCCAGGCACTATGGGACCCGGGCCTTCCCTGCTCACAGCCTGAGTCCAGGGCTGAAGTGGGTCAGGGTGAGTCTCCATAGCCCCTGATACACAGACTCAGATGGTGGCTGGAGCAGGCCTGGCTTCAAGCAGTTCTCACAGGAGCCCAGGGCCCGGGGAACATGGACACAGATGTTTCCAGAGTGCTCCTTGCTCAGCACATTGAGAACAGGGATCTTCAGCGAGTCCAGGAGCTGACACTCTGTCCTGGATCCCTGGTGCCACAAGCCCTGCAGAGGGGCCCAAACTCACGCCCATCCCCTGCCTCCTGCACATTTCTGCTCCCCAGACAAGCTGCCCCCCATCCCTCAGACTGGGGCTCAGGCTCTCCCCTCCCCAGGCCCCCCTCTCCTGCCTCCTCCACTAAGACATATCCTTCACCCTCCACTCAGACTTGGTATCCTGCCTGACCCCGTCCTCCATCCCTGCTCAGGATGCCTGCCCTCTCTGCTCAGATGTGTTGATAGACAGGTCATGGGCCTCCCTCCCTTCAACCAAGAGTTTCTCAAGGACCAGAGGGATCTTCCTCACCCAGGTCCTCAGCCTCTGGTCCAGCCTGGACCCGAGCAGGTGCTTCTTAAACATCCGCTGAGCCCAAGTGGCCGCAGTTCCTAGTGTCCAGCCAGCCTCCCTGGGCCCTGGTGAGCTCCCAGCATGCCTGCCCCTGCCTGGGGCTCGGAGTTAGGGCCCCGAGAGCAGTATCAGCCGCGGCCTGATGGGCGCTGTGTGTAAACAATGCGGCTCCCTGGGCACACCCGAGGTCTGCGCTATACACTGTTTCCTGAGGTGGGCTGGAGGGTGAAGCCTCAGTTACCCACAGGGAAACTGGCCTGACTGAAAACAAACTAAATCACTTTGATGGGCTGCCTTCCCTTTCCTGGCCCTCGGCCTCACCCTACAGGCTTCCCAGGTCAGCTCTCAGATGGACGCGGTGCCCGCCCTCCTTCTGGGGAAAGCCCATGTCTCTCAGAGCACACAGCCTCTCAGGACTACGTGGGGGAGTTGGGGTGAGCAGAACATCTCTGGGGCTGCATATGTGCTGTGGAGGCACTGGGGGACTTTAGAGTCCTGCAGGGAAGGCCAGCCCCCCACCCCCGCCAGGTAACAGGGTGGCCCTCACCTGGATGCGCCGCCCGAGGAGGCGCTGGCTCAGCACCCGCAGGGAGACCCGCCGGCAGTACTGCAGGCCAGCCTCGCGCCACAACCGCCGGTCGGCAGCCGTGTCATAGATGGCGTAGTCGCTCATGTTCTCCTTCAGCGCCTTGAAGTCGTGCTTCAGGTCGTGGCCCACCACCAGCTTGCCCTTCAGCACCTGCAGGATCTGGCCAGGAAGACAAGGGCCCCACACGTCACCCAGGGCCCTTCCAGGTGGGTCTGGGGCAACTCGGTGCCATCAAGGGGGCGGGCCTGGAGCAAGTCCCCTCCTGGACTTGCTGTGTGAGCATGAGCAAACCACCATCCCTCTCTGGGCTTGGGACATATCTATCAGGGAGAAAAAGAGGCTGGAGCAGGCCCTTCATCACCTTCAACTGTTTAGTTCTGCCCGAAGGCCTATCCCAGCTTCTTTGGTGGTTGCCTTGGGGGTTTCCCTGGTGGTTCAGACGGTAAAGAATCTGCCTGCTAATGTAAGAGATGGGGTTCGATCCCTGGGTTGGGAAGATCCCCTGGAGAAGAGAATGACAACCCACTCTACTGTTCTTGCCTGGAGAATCCCATGGACGGAGGAGCCTGGAAGGCTACAGTCTGTGGGGTCACAGAGAGTGGTACACAACTGAGCGACTAATAGTTTACTTTGAATAATAGCAATGCCAATGGTCCCATGAGCCAGGCACTCACTGATATTCATCACATACATTATGTTATTTAATCCTTTCAACAATCCTCCTGTGGCAGGTGGAATAATAACCTCCCAGAGATGCCCACTTCCTAATCCCCAGGACCTGTAAACATGTTACATGGCAAAGGGAAATTAAAGCTGCAAATGAACTTCAGGTTGTTAATCAGATGACCTTAAAAGAGGGGGAGTTTCTGAGACTTCTCTGGTAGTACAGTGGTTAAGAATTCAACTGCCAAATGCAGGGGACACGGGTTTGATCCCTAGTCCAGGTACTAAGAGAAAGCCCACATGCAGCAACAAAGACCCAGAGCAACCAAAAATAAAGGTAGGGAGAGTTTTGGGATGATTCAGAGGGGCCCAGCATAATCAATCCCAAGGTCCTTTTATGTGAAGGTCAGAGAGATCTGACTTGAGAACTTGACAGTCTGCCGCTGGCTGTGGAAGTGGAGGAAGGGGCCGAGAGTCAGGAACACAAGAAGCTAGGAGCTGGGAAAGACAAGGAAATGAATCCTTCACCAGGCCTCCTCTGGGGTTTCCCTGGTGGCTCACAGGGTAAAGAATCTACCCACAATGCAGGAGACCCGGGTTCGAGCCCTTGGTCAGCAAGATCCCCTGGAGAAGAGAATGGCTACCCACTCCAGTATCCTTGCCAGGAGAATTCCATGGACAGAGGAGCCTGGTGGGCTACAGTCTATGGGATCACAAAGAGTCAGACGTGACTGAGCAACTAACACACATCGGAGGCTCCAGAAATGAATACAGCCCTGTGGACACTTCAGTCTCAGAAGAATGACACCCCCATTGGGTTTCTGAACCACAGAACTGTAAGATTATAAATTTGCATTATTTTAAACCACCAGTCTATGGTTTTGTTATAGCAGCTGTAGAAAACCAGTACAGCTATGAGGGAGGGCTGTGTTTAACTGAATTTTGCAGTTGAAAAACACTGAACTATCAAGAAGTGGAGTAATTTACTCAAGGTGATTCTGATGATTTTTAAATGTTTGCAGATTCCTTGACACTCCTCTCAGAACAGACAGAGCCTAGGACTTCCTTGGTAGACTAGCGATTAAGAATCTGCCTGCCAATGCAGCGGACATGGGTTCGATCCCTGGTCTGGGAAGATCCCACATGCTGCAGAGCAGCTAAGCCAAGGCGCCCCAGCTGCTGAAGCCTGAGTGTAGAGCCCGTGCTCTGCAACAAGGGAAGCTGCAACAATGAGAATCCTGGGCACCACAACTGGAGAGCAGCCCCTGCTCATCACAACTAGAGCAAGCCCACTCGGGAGGCAGGAATGAAGAAGATCCAGCTCAGCCAAAAATAAGTCACATTTTTAAAAGAAAAGAAAACATGCCATCTGGTTCCCTTCACCTTGAATATGAGCCAGGCTGTGTGATGTCTCACCTCCCGATGGAGCCAGTGTCCCAGGATCCCTGAGTCTTCCTGAAACCACCATGCTGCAGAGACCACCCTGAGTTACAGAGTTGTGCCCAAGGAGCCCCAGCCACACGACAGGTGGGTGAGTGACCCATCCCGTGATTCCAACCCCGGGCCTGCCAGGTGCCTCAGCCGATCAGCTGTCCCTGTCCGAGCCCTGCCCAGATTGCAGATGTGTGGGTGCCATAAATATTGACATTGTTTGGAGCACTTGGTTTTGGGGTGACTTGGTAAGCATCATTTGATAGTCACACAGTTAGTTCGTGGCAGGGCCAGCCCTCAAAGCCAGCAGGCATGGCTCCAGTGCCTGCTGGTCATACTATGTTATATGGAAGAGCCTCCCGCTCCCAGCCTCTGCCAGCCCCCCAGGCAAGCTGCAGGGGGCGACCCAGAGAGTGCCCCAGCCCGGTGCCCTGCCCGTGTGCCCAGGCCACCCCTAGCTTCTGTTCTCACCTCCTTTCCCACGGTGGCCAAATGGACAGCCTCAGTCACTGGCCACACAGAGGGGTCACCTTTCCTTCTCTTGGCTGCCCTTGGGGAGGACGGAGTTGGGAGGGTGCTTGGGGAAAGCTGTCCCAGGTGCCGTCTGGGCAGCAGCTCATAGCCATCCAAGGCCCGCCTTGGACAGCTCTTCAGCAGCCTTCATCTCTTCCTCTGTGCCCAGGAAGGAATCTCTAGGTGGCTAACACCCTCCCGTGTCCTGCTTCTGCTTCTAGCTTCTTCCCCAGACATCAAGTGGGACCTTTGACTTGCTCCCCCTTGTGGCCACTTTGCAGAACAGAAGCCAAGTCTCCCAGAAGTGACTTCCTGGTGGTCCAGTGAAGAATCCACCTTGCAATGCAGGGGAAGTGGGTTCGATCCCTGGTTGGGGAGCTAAAATCTCAAACACTATGGAGCAAATAAGCCAGCATGTGTCAACTAGAGCGACCATGCACTGCAAGGATAAATCCTGGATGATGCAACAAAAATCCCGCATGCTGTGACTAAGACGATGCAGGCAAATAAGTAAATTTTTTTAAAAAGTGAGGGGACCTGTCCACAGTCACAGCACTGGAGACAGGGTGGGTCCATCCTACCATCAGCCCCTCCATTACTGAGGTTTGGTTGGGAATGGTGGCTCAGGCGGTAAAGAGTCTGCCTGCAATGCAGGAGACCTGGGTTTGATCCTTGGGTTGGGAAGATCCCCTGGAGAAGGGAATGGCAACCCGCTCCAGTATTCTTGCCTGGGAGAATCCCCTGGATAAAGGAAACAATCCATGCGATCACACAGAGTCGGACACAACTGAGCAACTAACACTTCCTCCAGACAGACTCCTGCCCAACCTAGGGACTGGAGAACAAGCCCCGGGAATGAAGCTGGGACACTCCTGAGAGACACCAGTGCTTGTCACACTTGGGCTTAGGGATCAGCTAGTCAACCTCACCAAAATCTGGATTCGACTGCGGGATTCTGCCTTTCTAACAGGTGGTGCGGATGCTGGAGGTCTGGGGGCTCCCTGAGCGATGAGGGCACATGACCTCTGAGCAGAGGCTGGGGGAGAACCCTACGTGTGAAGAAAAGGGCTCAGGCAGCATGCAGGGGAGGGCTCGAGGCCCAGGGCCAGAGGGTATGGCCGTGCTGGGCGGCTGGGGATCACATACCTTTCCTTGCTGACGTCTTTTATGTTTCTGAACAGTGGGGCCTGTTTTCTTGTCTAGGAGATGACTCAGCTCTAGTTCACACAAGCCCTGAGGGGGCTGTGACATCCCAGAGTCAACCGCAGTAGCCGGTCCCAGGCTAAGAGGGCCAAGTCATCATGGGATGGATTCCCGGGAAATTCATCACTTCCCAAGCCCAGGGTCCCCACAGTGGGTGGGGGGTCGGGCATGGTTACATTCAAGACCATGAGACTCATCATGAGACAAATAAAATAAGATGAAGAGGATAAGAAGTAGAAGGATGAAGAAGCAGGAAAAGGAGGAGATCTGACTCTTCAGCAGAGAGATGTCAACTCTTCAGGACAAAGATTCTGGGACTTGCTGTGTGGTCTCAGGGAGGTCAAGGACCATCTCTGGGTTTCAGTTTTCCTCTTTGTAAAGGGAGAGCCTGGAGAGGTGAGCTCCACGGACTTTTTGAGGCAAGGCAGAGAGGGAAATCCAGGGTGGTGTGGAGGTGCCAGCTGGCAGGGCCTCCGGGCTATGTGACCTGCTGGCTGCCGACCTGCCCTCAATCAGTGTCGTGAGGCAAATGTGTCCAATACACTGGTTTGCGGCTCAAGTTCCTGGGAAGAACTGGAGGGGGTGGGGGAAGGGACAGTCATCCATCCGTTCTCATTGCCTGGCACTGGGTCAGGTACTTTCCTCACCTCATCATGAGGCCTCACAGCAAGAGTGTTCTTAATGTCATTTTATAGTGGAGGGGGCTGAGGATCAGAGAGGGTAAGAGGCTTGCCCAGGTCACACAGCGGGTGTGTTGACTACTGAGATGCCATGTCCAGACCTGCCTGAACCTGTCACTATTATTACAGTTGTTATTATTACCATCTATTGAGAATCTGGGATTGTATTATCATTATTAATTTCAGAGTTGAAATTAATAATGTCTAGGGAATAGAATAGATATATGAATGGCTAGGGCTTCCTAGCCCCAGGTGGCTCAGTGGTAAAGAATCTGCAAGGAGACCCAAGAGATGCATGTTCCATCCTTGGGTTGGGAAGGCCCCCTGGATGAGGAAATGGCAACCCATGCCACTATTCTTGCTTGGAAAATTCCATAGACAGAGGTGCCTGGAGGGCTATGGTCTATAAGGTCACAAAAAGCCAGACATGACTGAGCGACTGAGTGCACATACACACATACGTATGGCTGAGGCCCTTCACCGTTCACCTGAAACTTTGTTTGTTAATTGTTAATGTTAAAATGTTAATGTCAAAACATTGTTTGTTAATTGCCTATGTGCGTGCTCAGTCGTGTCTGACTCTTTGTGACCCTATGGACTGTAGCCTGCCAGGCACTTCAGTCCATGGGATTATCCAGGCAAGAGTACTGAAGTGCGTTGCCATGCCCTCTTCCAGGAGATCTTCCCTACCTAGGGATCAAACCCAGGTCTCCTGCATTACAGGCAGATTCTTCACCAACTGAGCCACTGGGGAAGCCCCATTAACTGGCTATACCCCAATACAAAATCTGTGAAAACTTCTGAAAGAGATGGGAATACCAGACCACCTGACCTGCCTCTTGAGAAATCTGTATGCAGGTCAGGAAGCAACAGTTAGAACTGGACATGGAACAAAGGACTGGTTCCAAATAGAAAAAGAAGTACATCAAGGCTGTATATTGTCACCCTGTTTATTTAACTTATACGCAGAGTACATCATGAGAAACACTGGGCTGGATGAAGCACAAGCTGGAATCAAGATTAATGAGAGAAATATCAATAACCTCAGATATGCAGATGACACCACCCTTATGGTAGAAAGTGAAGAGGAACTAAAAAGCCTCTTGATAAAAGTGAAAGAAGAGAGTGAAAAAATTGGCTTAAAGCTCAACATTCAGAAAACTAAGATCATGGCATCCAGTCCCATCACTTCATGGCAAATAGATGGGGAAACAGTGGAAACAATGGCAGACTTTAATTTGGGAGGCTCCAAAGTCACTGCAGATGGTGACTTGCAGCCATGAAATTAAAAGACGCTTACTCCTTGAAAGTTATGACCAACCTAGACAGCATATTCAAAAGCAGAGACATTACTTTGCCAACAAAGGTCTGTCTAGTCAAGGCTATGGTTTTTCCAGCAGTCATGTATGGATGTGAGAGCTGGACTACAAAGAAAGCTGAATGCAGAAGAACTGATGCTTTTGAATTGTGGTGTTGGAGAAGACTCTTGAGAGTCCCTTGGACTGCAAGGAGATCCAACCAGTCCATCCTAAAGGAGATCAATCCTGAGTGTTCATTGGTAGGACTGATGTTGAAGCTGAAACTCCAATACTTTGGCCACTTGATGCGAAGAGCTGACTCATTTGAAAAGACTCTGATGCTGGGAAAGACTGAAGGCAGAAGAAGGGGACAACAGAGGATGAGATGGATGGCATGACTGACTCAATGGGCATGAGTCTGGGTAAACTCCGGGAGTTGGTGATAGACAGGGAGGCCTGGAGTGCTGCAGTTCATGGGGTCGCAAAGAGATGGACACGACTGAGCGACTGAACTGAACAATGCAAAATAAAAACTTAAAAAAAAACAACAACAACAGTGTTGTAATAACCCTAAATAAAATATTATATAACCGAAAAAAATTAATGAATAATTTCCACTGCTGAATCCATGACAGCCCTCAGTAAAGATTTCTGATTCCAGAATACGGGCCCTATGAGGCGGGGATTGTCATAGCATCTTACCCACAGGTACAGGGGCTGCCGGGTGGTGTGTACCATGTCACTCATTAGGGGAATGACAGGCCCAGGTGCAGGAATCTGCCCACATCCTCTTTCCACTGTGTTTCCCCTCTAGTCCAAGTATTTCCCAGATGGGCCTGATCAAAAAATCACTGGGGGCCCTTGTTAAAAGACCAGAGGGCGGGGCCCTACTCCAGACCGGCTGAAGCATCGTCACCAGGAAGGGGCATTAGCAAATGTTCCAGGGTATTCCTCCCATCTGCCTAGTTTGGAAATGCCGGCTCTGATGTCTGTCCAGCCCCTCAGAGCCTGCTGCTCCCATCATGCATCCGTCTTTCCATCTGTCCATGCGTTCATGCCTGGGTGCCAGGAGAGGTGATTATAAGGCACTCTGAAGAATGCTGCCCTTGTGGAGGTCCCCTACTGTCATCGTCAGGAGTGGCCTGGACCCCCTCTTTCGTCCTGTCCCCTGCCAGGCTCTCCGGGTGTCCTGGCCCCTAGCTTGTGTCTGCTTCTCACAAGGCTGCTTAACCCGTGGAAAACCTGGATGACAAAGTTGTCCTCCTTCACCTGGCTGAGCCCCAGAAAGACATGCCAGGTGTCGGGACCCCAACAGGGTCCTTGACCCAGGCAAGGGCTATGTCACTGGTACAGCTGAAACCACTCGCTGCTCACAAGCCACCGTGGCTCCCTTTCTGTTTGCCACCTAAACTACGATGACTCACAAGGTTCAGTTTCTCTATGTGCGAACTAACAGCATCATTCTCATTCTCCAATCCCAGTCTTGGGGTGGATGCTACTCACTATACCAGGTTAACATTAGAAGAGTATTTATTTACAAAAGTATGTTACGGACTTTCCCTGGTGGTGCAGTAGATAAGAATCTGCCTGCCAATGCAGGGACACAGGTTCAATCCTTGCTCCAGGAAGATCCTACATGCCATGGAGCATCTAAGCCCACGCGCCACATACTGAGCCCACGTGCCTAGAGCTGCGCTCCACAATGAAAGAAGCCACTGCAGTGAGAAGCCCACACACGCAATGAAGACGCAGTGCAACCAAAAATAAAACAAATAGAAAACTTAGGGTTTTTTTAAAGTGAGTTACAAGTTACTGACCATCATCATTAGATTAAAATATGAATTAAAAGAGTGTTGAGGGCCTCCCTGCTGGTCCAGTGGCTAAGAATCTGCCTTCCAGTGCAGGGGACGTGATTCCATCCCTGGTTGGGCAGCTAAGATTCCACGTGCTGAGGGCCAACCGAGCCTGCGAGCCACAGCCAGAGAGACATCCATGCACCACAATGAAGAGTCCATGTGTCTCGACTCAGAGCCAAGGCAGCCAAATAAATAAATATTTTTTTTAAAAAGAGCATTGACCTGTCAGGTGAGAGCTCTGAATCTGGGCATTGAGCTGTAGCCCAGCCTGCTGTGTGTCCTTAGCAAGTCAGTGCCCCTCTCTGGACCTCGGTCTCCTCACAGGTTCCCTCCTGTGCTGACAGCCTGGTTTATGGGGCTCTCTGTAGACCAGGGTTCTCAACCTTGGAACTATGAACATTTGGGGCCCGATACTTCTTTGGTGTGAGTCTGTGTTCTGTGCATTGTAGGATGTCTAGCACCATCTCTAGCCTCAAGCCATTGGATATCAGTGACAGCCTTCCCCGCCTCACTTACGACAATCAGAAATGCCTTCAGATGTTGCTAAAAATGTCCCCTTGGGGGCAGAATCACAATGCACTGAGAACTACTGCGTTAGATGACAGTCAGACCTACAGGTGTCAGAAGATAACAAGGCAATTACCTCGCATTATAAAAGCAGTGTCAGAACTTCCCTGGTGGTTCAGTAGTTAAGAGTCTCCCTTCCAATGCAGGGGACATGGGTTCGATCCCTGGCCAGGGAACTAAGCTCCCACATGCTGTGAGGCTACCAAGCCCATGTGCCACAATCACTGAACCCAGACACCTCCACTACAGACCCCGAATGCTCTAGAGCCTGTGTGCCCCTACAAAAAAATACCACATGTGACAGCAAAGATCCTGAGTGCAGCAACTATGACCCAACACAGCCAAATCAATAAATATTTAAGATAAATAAATAAAAGCAATATGATACCATTACAAAAAATAAAAAAGAGAACAGGGTGAGGGAAGTCCACTCAAAGCTTCAGTGCCTTGTGGCCACAATGCTCCTGGGTGTACCAGGTGGGCTAGCAGGCTTAGTGGCTCCTCGGAGCCCGCCTGGCTTCTACGACCTGGTCGATGGCTCACAGCTAGTCTGGTCCACTCGCCATTCCCATGGGAGGAAGAGACAGGTTGGTGAGCCACCTTTGGAAAATGCCCTGCAAGAAACCTCGACTCACCTGAGAGGTGTCACCTGGCCTTGTGGGTCTGATAAATGGCTAATAGACTTCTGCCCTTTGGTGAGTCCCCCTGTACATCTCGGGTTAAATGAGCCTGGCCTTTGGGATTAAAATACTGAGGATGACAAGTGGGGTCAATGTGTCTCGATGTCTTAGTTCATGAAAACAAACGACGGGGGCTTCTCTGGTGACTCGGTGGCGAAGAACCTGCCTACTAGTGCAGGGGAGACAGGTTCGATCCCTGATCCGGGAAGATCTCACAGGCAGCGGAGCAACTAAGCCCGTTCACCACATCTATTGAGATTGTGCTCTGGAGTCCGGGAGCTGCTACTACGGAAGCCGTCTCACCCTAGAGCCCACCCCGTGTGCTGCAACTAAAGAATAACCCCGCTCGCTGCAACTGGAGAAAAACCCTTGCAACAGTGAATATCCAGCACAGTCAAAAATAAATAAATAAAAATTTAAATATATATATATATATATATCTTAAAACAAAAAGAAAATGATGGCAGTTGCCTCACCCCTCAGCTTCCCTCTCATGCTGCCCTGACACTGTGTGTACACCAGGCACAGAGAAGACTCTTGAGAGTCCCCTGGACAGCAAGGAGATCAACCCGTCAATTCTAAAGGAAATCAACCCTGAATACTCACTGGAAGGACTGATGCTGAAGCTGAAGCTCCAATACTTTGGCCACCTGATGCAAACAGACAACTCATTGGAAAAGACCCTGATGCTGGAAAAGATTGAAGGTAGAAGGAGAAGAGGGCAACAGAGGATGAGATGGTTGGATGCTATCACCGATTCAGTGGACATGAACTTGGGCAAACTCCTGGAGATAGTGAGGGACAGGGAAGCCTGGTGTCCTGCAGTCCATGGGGTCACAAAGAGTCGAACAGGACTTGATGACTGAAAAACACCACCAGGCTCTTAGCATTCACAGTTAAGTGAATTCACAGGATTCACACACTGATCACAGGATTGGAACATCGCAGAGTAAGTCCTGGGGACAGAATTTGAGTCTCTGCTCCTCCCCTTCCTTGGACAGTCTGCTCAGCCTTGTGCCTTAGTGTGCTCATCTGTAAAATGGAGTGATGAGACTACCTTCCAGACTGTGGTGGGGAGTAAAGGTAGTGGTGTGCTGAAAGCACTTAGAACAGGGCCTGGACATCTTGCTGGATACACCTGTGCTACTTTGTCACATCACCCCTATGTCACAGAGAGGTTTAGCAACAAGCCGGAGGACATGGGGCAATCAGGAGGCAGAGCTGGGACTGGACCCATGTCCAGCCAAGTCTGAAGAGAGTGTGCTTGCTCCCTGCCCCCTGCATGTATTACTGCATCTTGACAGCAAAGGCCAACATGAGGGCAGAGGCAGTTCTGGTCCACGCAGCTGCCAGGACTCCTGTGCATGCTAAGTCACTTCAGTTGTGTCCAACTCTTTGTGACCCCATGGACTGTAGCCCACCAGGCAAGAATACTGGAGTGGGGTGCCGCGCCCTCCTCCAGGGAATCTTCCTCCCTCTTCAGTCCGCCAGGGACTGAACCTGTGTCTCTTAGGTCTCCTGCATTGGCAAGCGGGTTCTTTACCACTAGTGCCACCTGGTAAGCCCCAGGACTCCTGTACTATTATGAAAATCGGTTCAACTCCAGCCCCACAAACATTCTCAGGGCACCTGTTATGTTCAAAGCACAGTCTCCAACCTGGGGTAGATAAAATACCCTGCAGGAGCTGCAGAGCTAGGCAGGCCCATGCGCGTGGGTAGGCAAGCTCTAAAGTGTGCCGTCTCTGGGACTTCCTGGCGGTCCAGGGGTTAGGACTCTGCACGTCTACTGCAGGGGGCATGGGTTTGATCCCTGGTCAGGGAACTGAGATTCTGCATGCCAAGTGTGTGGGCTAGAGCAAGGAGGGTGAGTGGGGGGTGAGTGAGTGGATGGAGTGGGGGTGGGGAGGGTGAGGAGTGAGGAAGAGCCTCACACAGGACACCCCTGGCCTGAGCCTGCCAGGACGGCAGGGGAAGGAATGGGGAATGGGAGGGGCACGGGATGGGGCTGAAGCACTGGGGGGTGATGGCTGAGCTGAGAGAGATGCCAGAAAAGGTAAGTAGATGGGGTTTGAGGGACTATGGACGTTGGGTTAAGGGGACTCTAGGCAACAGGCAGCCTTTGCAGGTATTTGAACCAGGGGGTGGGGATGAGAGTGGGGACTGTGATCTGAGCCAGGCCTGGGGAAGTTTCTCTGACAGCCGGATGGGAGAGATGAGCAGGGAGCTTACCCTGTGCAGAAAATGAGGACCAGAATCTAAGCCCGCAGTTCTCAGGGGAAGTTGGAGAGAGGACTGGATGTAAAATTTGAGTTTCTGCCCTGCCCTCTCCAGGGGCACATGGAGTGACAGTCAACCCTGAACCAGGCACTGTGCTTAGAGCTACAGACCACATCACCACACCCAGCGTTCACAAGGCCAGGGAGGACGCATTAGCCCTCCTTCACTGATGAGACAACAGAGGCTCAGAAAGCTTCAGTAACTTGCCAAATGTCACACCAACCATCAGTGACAGAGCAGGAAATGTGAACCACAAGGTGGTTCCCGAGAGCTGCCCTGCCTTTGGATTCCCGCCTCCCTCCTTGTACGGCTGTGAGTGTGTGTGTGTGTGTGAGTGTATGTGCTCAGTTGTGTCCAACTCTTTGCGACCCCATGGACTATAGCCCCCAGGCTCCTCTGTCCTTGGGATTTTCCAGGCAAGAATACTGGA
Source organism: Bos indicus (assembly GCF_029378745.1). NCBI lineage: Eukaryota > Metazoa > Chordata > Mammalia > Artiodactyla > Bovidae > Bos > Bos indicus. The sequence goes on along the minus strand of NC_091780.1, from coordinate 19,922,128 downwards.
GAGGGTAGCCGTTTCCTTCTCCAGGGGATCTTCCCAACTCAGGGATTGAACCTGTGTCTGTTGTGTCTCCTGCATTGGCGGGTGGATTCCTTACCACTGGAGACACCTGGGAAGCCCTCTTGAATGGCTATTAAGCGCCTACTCTGGGCAGCACCCCATGTCACACACCAGAAGGGCCTGGCATCATCTCCAGCTGAGAAACAAAAGCATTTCAGCACCAAGTGTGGATGAGGACCAAGGTGTCCTAACTCCCAGGCTGGTGCCTGAGGGCGTCCAGGGAATTGCATTTCTCTGTGGCCTCCTCTCCCCTGCTCTGGACTCTTCTGCCCTTTCTTCCACCTTGGGGTAGGGAGGGATGGGGAAGGAGGAGAAGAGATGCCATGCCACCCACCTGACTGCTCAGTGAGGATCTGAGTGTGGGCAGCTCCACGCAGGGTCCCTTGGCCTCCCATCGGCACCTGAACAGCCGCACCTCCCTTCGTGTTGCCCTCCCCTTCTTGTTCTCTGTCCTAACATTTCCTTCTTGCCCAATCTCCAGATGCTGCCGATGACTAAGATCCTTGTGACAGCTCCTCAGTCTCTCTGATTCCTCTCTATTGTCATCTCCTTCCTCACTCCCATCCAGTCTCCCCAGCACCCCAGTTCAGGTTTTATTGACAGTGGTTTTGATCCTGCTATGCTCTTGCTCAAGAACCTTCAGTGGCTCCCTATGGCACACTGAGCTGCAAGCACTGAATCCTCCCACTCCTTTGGCAAACAGTACCAGCCTCGCCAAGCCTTTCTAGAACCCCCTGACATACTGTGGCCCCTCCTCTGGGCTCCATAGTATCCTGTTAGCAACTCTAGAACAGTGGTGTCCAATAGAAAGAAACATACCATGAGCCACGTGTGTAATTTTAAATCATCAACAGCCATATTTTAAAAGTTAAAAGAAATAGGTTAAATTACTTTCAATATGTTTTATTTAACCTAACATACCAAAATATCATCAAACATATAATCCATGTTAATTATTGAGGCATTTTATGGTTCTTTTTAAAATTCAGGTCTTTGTAATCCAGTGCGTATTTTATATTTACATCTTAGTTCAGACCAGCCACTTTCCAGGTGCTCACTAGTCACAGGTGGTGCTCTATTGGACACACAAGTCTAGAGGTTTTAAGCCTTCTACATTCTATTTATCTGAACTTGTAAGAGATACTCAGTGATATGGGTTGAATATGTTCCCCCTCAAATCCACTTGTTGAAACCCCAGCCCCGACCATCTCAATGGGGTCACGGCAGATGTTATTTTTACGATGTCATAATGGAGTATGTTGGTTCCGTAACACAGGGGTGCCCAACTACCAGTGCATTGCCCGTTAGGAACCAGATCCCACAGCAGGAGGTGAGAGGAGGTGTGAGCGAAGCCTCCCCTGTATTTACAGCCGCTCTCCATCACTCACATCACCACCTGAGCTCTGCCTCCTCTCAGATCAGTGGTAGCATTAGATTCTCAGAGGAGCTCAAACCCTACTGAGCTTGAATCATCCTGAAACCATCCCCCCAGCCCCATGGAAACATTGTGTTCCATGAAACCAGTCCCGGATGCCAGAAAGGTTGGGGACCACTGCCCTAGCAAATATGACAGGTGTCCTTATAAAAGGGAAATCTGGGTACAGAGCCCTGCATGGAAGGAGAATGCCGTGTGAACACGAAGACGGAGATTGGGGTGACATTTCTCCAGACCAAGGACCATCAAAGATGGCCAGCAGGATAAGAATCTGCCTGCCAACGCAGGGGATGTGGGTTTGATCCCTGGTCGGGGAAGATTCCACACGGCACAGAGCAACTAAGCCACAGCTATTGAGCCCGTAACTACCAAGCCAGCATGCTGCAGCTACTGGAGCCTGTGCACCTGGAGCCTGTGCTCCAAGCCAGTGAGAAGCCTGTGCTCCGCAACGAAGACCCAGTGCAGCCCCAAATAAATGAACAGACAGATGGCCAGCAAACCGTCAGCGGCCAAGACAGAGACACAGGTCAGGTCTGCCCCCCTCAGGAGCCTTCTGACACCTTGACCGGGGACTTCTAGCCTCTAGAACTGTGAGAACAGACATTTCTCTTGTCTAAACCACTTTGCAGTACTTTGTTTCAGCAGCCCTAGCAAACCAACATTTAGTTCAAGAGACTCAGTTTCCTCATCTGTAATATGGGAACAAGGGAAGAATCGTAACAAGTAGCAGGTTTATTCTGTTCTCTGTGTGGTTTTTTTTTTTTTTTTTTTTTGGCCATGCCACACAGCATGTGGGATCTTTGTTCCTTGACCAGGAATCAAACCTGCACCCCCTACACTGGAAGTGCAGGGTCTTAACCACCAGACCACCAGGGAAGTCCCTAGTTAATGGGTTTTTAATACTTCGATAGGCGCTCTTTCCAAGCCCTTTCTCAATCCTCACAATAATCCTGTGAGATTGCTACTGTTCTCACTCCCATCGGGGAAACGGGATACAGAGAGTTCAAGGAACCTGCACAAGGTCACTTAGCAGGTAAGGGGCAAAGCCAGGATTCAAACCTGGCCCTCTTGGCCCTGACCTAACAGCTCCAGAGGACGCTCCTGGCAGGCTGCTTTGTGAGGCATGATTGAGCTCCCAGATGGAACTCGGGGAGCATCCGGTGAGTAGCCAGTGCTCAGAAAACAGTGGCTATTGTTCTGGCCTCGTCTCTGGCACAGGGAGCCGCACGCATGAGCAGTACATGGGACTAAAGTGAACCCTGGGCCTTTGTGTTCTTCGTGAACTTCCCCAAATTGAGCTCACCTTCCCAGAAATGACTAAACCCTGGTGCCACTTCTGGCGGGGTTGAGTTTCCTTTTCACTGAGTGATTCAGAGAAACAGAAAGTAAACTAGAGGCGTTGCAAGCTGGAGGACAAGAGGACTGGGAGACTTTGGCACGCCCCACCCACCTGGAAGGATGGATGGCCTGTGGGGGTCTGGGTGTGAGCTCTCCCGGGGGCTCAGGGAGGGGCCCCCTGCCAGTGAGGGCCTCCAAGACCCATCCATCCCCCATTTCCCAGAGGCAGCCGGTGTAGGGGAGAGAATGGGGAATCTAGCCCCCAAATCAGTGTGCAGGGAACATCAGGCAGGACTGTGTCCCCATCATGAGACCAGCAAGGTGGACCAGATGCCGTGAAGGCTGCTCCCAGAGGCAAGCCTAAGGGTGTCTGATGTCTGATCTTTGGGGATGCGATGGCCACACCAATGGGTTTCTCATGCCCTGGTGCAGGGGTGGCGGGGAGTCGGACATGGCTGGAATTACGGGTCACAGATCAGCACCCAGGGGAAGCGCCAGAGGAGCGTGTATGTGTTGGGGCGCGCGCGTGTGTGTGTGTGTGTGGGCCTGGCTGGCATCCGGCCCTTCGCTTACCTCCAGCCTGGCCACGGCAAACGGAGTGGCCCCCTCCATGTTCCGAGCTGTGATTCCGCTGACCGGGGTCCTATAGTCAGTGATGTCACCCTCGGGCCGGATGAACTTGTCGTACAACACGGAGCCGTGGTAGTCCACAAGGCTGCAGCGAGCCAAGCCACTCTCCCGGAAGGGCCCCAGCCCCACCATCTCACAGTCCATGGCCACCACGTCCGCGCTCCTTGCCATGCTCCACCAGGACCCTCAGGTGTGCTGGACAGGGGGCGGCAGGACAGCCATCATTTGAAAGGCCGGCCGAGGTGCCAGGCGTCCTCAGCCACCTCCAGGCAGCCTACACCCTCTGCCCTGCCCTTCGTCACAACCACCACCTGGCACAGAGAGAAGCTGGCTGCTTGCCACCCCAACCGGCCTCTTCACCTGGCGATCCCACGGCCTCTCCCGGTCCTGCCAGGCAGCCTCAGGACCAAGATGCCCCCCTCCCACCACCACCCCTGGCCACTGCCCCGGAGAAATGTCTGGAAGCCCCCATCCTGTCCCCCACTCTCACCTGCCTGCCTCTCTGATGCCCCTTTCTCAGCTACTGCAGTTGCTCTTAGCAGTGACTCATCTCTGACTTCAAGCCGGGAATCTGACCCTGTTTCAGTTTCTGGTTTGTTATCAAGTGAAGTCAGGGGTGGAGGCCGGGCACGTGGGCTGGGCTGCCTCGTCTCCTAGGGCTGCCGGCCTGTCGGGAGCTCAGTAGCTTGAGTCAGGACTGATGAAGCTGGCTGACTCAGGACTGACGAGGCTGACACATCCGTGTCTGGGTGTCCTATCTGTCTTTGCCCCTGCCCCTCCACCTAATCCCTCAAGCCCACCCCTCCTCAGGTGACGCGGCTGATGTGAAATGTTGTAGATTGCAACATCTGTCTCTTGTTTCTCACCCTCTGCTCAGAGAATAAACATCCCCGAGACTGGAGCCCGCAGACAGTCCCACAACTTCCGGAGCCGCCACCAAATCTGACGTTCTGTGAGGTCTTTCTCGAGGGCAGGGAGAACTGGCTCTTGGGACACTGAGGTTACTCACTGGGACACAAGGGGGACTGGCCCCAACCGCTGACCCAGCAGAGGCAAGGAGGCAGTGAGGGAGCCCTAGAGACTCCACCAGCTTAGGGGTGTCTCAGAAACGGTCATGTCTGCCTTTGAAGGGCTCTGCCTCCGGCTATGCTGACACTGTTTGAGGACAAGGAGAAGCAGGCTTGGGGGGAGTCCCCACCAGCCTGGCTGTATTACCTAGGGACTATAAGCCTGGTGTGCTGCAGTCTATGGGGTTGCAAAGATTTGGACACGACTGAGCAACTGAATTGAACTGAACTGATGCTCTGAGAAATGGAGTATCTCCTGCCATATCCGTAGACAAGGATGTCACCATCATCAGCAGGATAGCCCTCCAGTGTGAGCTGGTGAACCCTAAGGGCACTCAGGAAGGTAAGAGTACCTGCAATCCAACAGTCATCAGACTGTAGCCACTCTCCGTATGGTGAGCCCAAGGGAGCTAAGGATGTGAAAAGAACACAGGATACTGGCCTGGGATAGCTGAGATGCATATGAAAGGCATGACTCCAGTGAGCCCAGATTCTTGCACCTTCCCATGCATAGAAAAACACTAAATTCCTTAAGTTGGGATATCTGTGCATGCATTCAAGCTATGTCACACTGTTTGCATCCCTATGGACCACAGCCGGCCAGGCTCCTCTGTCCATGGGATTCTCTAGGCAAGAAGACTGGACTGGGTTGCCGTGCCCTTCTCCAGGGGATCTTCCCAACCCAGGGATCGAAGCCACGCCTCTTACGGCTACCTGCATTGGCAGGCGGGTTCTTTACCACTAGCACCACCTGGGAAGCCCTTGGGATATCTGGTTTTCTTTAATTAACAATAATCTTTTGATGTTCAGACTACCCAAAACTTTTGCAGAACTTTTGTTACAAAAGTTAAAAACTTCCCTTTTGTTTTTTTTTTGCAAAACTTTGTTTCAAAACCTCTGTATAACCTGGTTCCTCCCCTCACCTCCTTGAAGCAGTTCTCCCAGGGTCACTTCAGATGCCGCCTCCCTGGCCTGAAATGAAAGTCACTCAGTTGTGTCCAACTCTTTGCAACCCCATGGACTATACGGTCTATGGAATTCTCTAGACCAGAATACTGGAGTGGGTAGCCTTTCCCTTCTAAATGGGATCTTCCCAATCCAGGGATTGAACTCAGGTCACCTGCATTGCCGACAGATTCTTTATCAGCTGAGCCACAAGGGAAGCCCAAGAATACTGGAGTGGGTAGAAGTCCTAAAAATCCCACTGAATAAAACGTTAACTCTCAACTTTTAGATTGTGAATATTTTTTTAAGTCGACAGCTCTCCCAGGCTAGAACTCTGACCCTTTAGAACAATGTCTAGTACATAAGGAGCACTCAGTATCTATTGAATAAGAGAGTTACAGCTGGGGCAAAAATAAAATCAGCTTTAATGAGGAAATTGTCTGTAGGTACTGGGGTGAGTTGATCACCCCCCTCTTACTTCCTACCCCAGATCCAGATGGAACAAGATTTGAGCTGTCAAATCTGCCACCAAACTGTCACAAAGATTTGTGGCTTGGAAAGGAATTTCCCCAGGTTCTTAATGTATTCACCATGAGACATCCAGCTTCATTTAACAGACCTCAAAAAGAAAACCGGATACTGAAATATGTGTGAAGGGTATGGCATTGTTGCTGTGTGTTGTTCTTGGTTCAAATTTGAGTTAGAGGTTTTGGTTCCCATTCTGAATGAGCAACTTTTCCTTGAATTCAGACTGTCTGGGGATTTCTTGTTCCTCAAATGCATAAAGGATTATTACCCTGATTTACGAGAAGATGCAAAATTCTTGCTACTTGAACATACATTGAAAAAGTTAACTCCCTAAAGAAGGCTGAGCCCTGAAGAATAGATACTTTCGAATTGTGGTGCTGGAGAAGACTCCTGAGAGTCCCTTGGATAGCAAGGAGATCAAACCAGTTAATCCTGAAAGAAATCAACCCTGAATATTCTTTGGAGGGACTGATGCTAAAGCTCCAATACTTTGGCCATCTGATGCAAAGAGACAACTCATTGGAAAAGATCCTGATGCTGGGAAAGACTCAAGGCAAAATGAGAAGGGGGTGGCAGAGGATGAGTTGGTTGGATAGCATCACCAATTCAATGGACATGAACTTGAGCAACCTCTAAGTGATGATGGACAGGGAAGGCTGGCGTGCTGCAGTCCATGGGGTCGCAAAGAGTCGAACAGGACTGAGCGACTGAATAACAACCGTGTGCTGAGGACACAGGAACTGCTAACAGCCTAGGGGAGGAATGCCTGACTCCAGCCAGGCGATGGGCTGCAGGGTTCCTAGTGGTGCTGCTTCCCAGGTTTAACTAGTGTCACTCAGACCAAGTCCCCAGGCGCCAGCAGGAAAGTGAGTCACTCCTGGCAAACCTCTCCACCTTAGCTGACCCATACCCTGCCACAGCTGGCCCATTGGTAGGTCACATCCCTCTCCCTACAGGCAACCTGCCCTTTGAAATCCAGCTGTCACAAACCCCTAAAATATGTATGTGAATTCCAAAATTACATACCACAGATGGAACCACCTCAGTCGGATATAGCAATTCCATGTGGTTCAACTTAAAACACACCAAACTGTACTAGTGGAATACATTTTTAAATACACAAAAAGAATGAATTAAAAATAAACTATATACCAATAAACATGTGAAAAAGATGTTCAACATTAAATCAGGGGAGTGCAAATCAAAACGAGTAACCACCTCACACCTGTCAAAATGGTTATTACCAAAAAGATGACAATAACATATATTGGTGAGGATGTGGAGAAATTGGGACACTCGTGTAGCCATTGGGAATGTAAAATGGTGCAGTCACTGTGTAAAACAATGTAAGATCCCTTAAAAAATTAAACGCAGAACTACCATGAGCCAGCAATCCCATTTTTCTGGGTGTATATCCAGAAGAATCGCAAGCAGAGTCCTGGAGAGACACAGTAGCATTATTAACAATAAAAATGCTTGTCCGTGGATGGATGGATGAATAAACGATGGCATGGACATCCAAATGAATGTTACTCAGCCTGAAAATGGAAGGAAATGGTGACACATCCTACAACCTCAGAGATGAACTCTGGGGACATTTTGTTAAGTGAAGTAAGCCAGACACGAAAAGGCAAATACTGTAGGATTTAACTTATCATTTTTCAGTCATGTTCCACTCTTTGCAACCCCACGGACTGCAGCACACCAAGTTTCCCTGTGCTTCACTATCTCCTGGAGTTTGTTCAAACTCGTCCATTGAGTCAGATTTCACTTATATGAGGTACCTAATCAAACACACAAAATCAAAGTGGAATGGGAGTGGCCAGGAGCTGAAAGGAGGAGGGTCTGAGGGGTTATTGTTTAATGAGCATAGAATCTCAGTTTTGTAAGATAATAACAGTTCTGGAGATGAGTTGCATAGTGGGTGTTTAACACTATTAACTCTACACTTAAAAATGGTTAAGATGGTAAATTTTAAGCTGTGTATTTTATATTTAAAACTAAAAAAAAAAAAAAAGATAAAAAGTGAGTACATAGCTTCAAAGAGAAACAAGTTTAATAAACTTGTACTCTATACGTGATAGGGCACTTACATAAAAAAATAAACTACATACATTCTGTAGCTCTAAGATTTTCTGGCCACATTCCAAAGCACCATCTTGAAAGCCACCCACCTCAAAGGCCAAAGCGCCCAGCAAGACTCGGTGCCCTGGGGTCCCACAGCCCTTCAGCAAGTCCCTTCCCACCTCGGCTGGAGGATTCAAAGAAAAGGCCATTTCACCCACTTTTGCAGTTGGGTTTTATTCCAGAACGGTTGTACAAAGCTGATTTTAAACCCAGTACACCTCCACATGTGAACAGCTCCATCCCTCAGCCCAAAGCCCAAAGCCCTTAAGCAGCTGCTCAGCTGTGAGTGTGGCATCAGCTAGGCTTTTCAGGAGCCTAGAACAAAGTCTTGGAAGCCGATCAGCAGCTGGTCAGTGACTCAGCCAGCTCCCAGAACAGTCTGCGGCCCTGCGTTTGCTGTTTCGTTTTCAGGAGTGTCTCTCACTCTCTGGCCCTGCTGCTTTGCTGACTGATACCAAATCCGTGCAGCACAGGGAGCGTGAGGGCCCACAACCTCTGAGCTGTGCTTGGTGGCCCGTGCCCCACCTACTGGAATAGCCACAAGAACAAGTCCTGTCTGGGCAAAAAATGCACAACGTGAGAGATGCGAGTTGTTTTATTTGGGTGCAAAATGAGGACTGCAGCCCAGGAGCCAGCATTTCAGAGCTCTGATCTGAGCAGGCGAGGAGTGGAGTCAGGTTATATAGGAGTTTTGAAACAAAGGGCAAGTGGTCCCAAACATCAAAATACGATGCTAGTTAAAACCAGAAATCTCGGATTAAGGAGTTTAGTGCTTTTCTATGTATGGGAAGATGCAAGAGTCTGGGCTCAAGCTGAAATCATTCCTTTGACTTGCACCTCAGCTCTCTGGGGCTGGTATCCTGTGTTTCACATCCTGAGTTTTCTCAGGGCTCTCCTGTAGGGAGTGGCTAGTCTGATGACTGCTAGCTGGCAGGTATTCTTTTCAGCCCTGAGTTTCTTCCGGGTTCATCAGTTCACTGTTTAAGGGCTGCAATCTGCAGTTGTTGATGACTGTGACTTCCTTTGTTTACTGATAAGGCTGGAAATATTTCATTTCTGGGGTCAAAGCCCTCAAATGGCCCCAGGGTGTGTTCAGGTGTTACTTGGAAGAACCTAACACTAATCCTTAAAGAAAACACAGCTCACAGAGCCTAACAATCCTGTGAGGTAGGTGGTACCCTTATCCCCATTTTACAGATGAGGGATCAGACTTGAGTGAAGTCACACACTTACCTAGGTCTCAAAGCTATTAAGTGGCGAGCTAAGATGGGGCTCAGAGTTTCTGTGTGACTTGAGCTCTCAGGTACCCCAATACCACAAAACTGGTCCTTTAGGGAAAAAGGACAGAGGGGTGGGGGATGAATCCTGACAGAGAACATTTTTAGTAATTTAGAGAAAACCCACCCACTCACCCAACCACAAGTGGCTGGGGGCACCCACCCAAGTGTGAGCACAACTACACAGCTGCTAATGCCCAGTCTAACCCTGGCAGACCTGCCCTCTGCACCCCTAGAGACCTGTGGTCTTGCTCTCAATAAATAAAGATCCCAGTGGGCAATTCTGCAGAGGGGTCCCAGAATTTAAACTGCTCTACTATTTCTCAGACTTCTGCTTGAGGGACTAGCGCTGGGTGGGCAGGAGGAATGCCTGCCTTGGGTCAAGATACATATGCCAGCCTCCACCCAGAGCTTATCTGCCTTCCCTCTTCCCAGGAGAGCACCTGGTGACTCCTCCCCGCAAGCAGGTGAGGACCCAGCTCCCCATGGTCTGAGGTCTCTGCTGTTCCATTGCTGCCAGAGTTCTAGTTCAGAAAGGGACAAAATGGCCTTGGAGTGGCCTTAACTGTATAGCCTCAGGGCATACTTATTCTCTAGAAAGTGACTGGAGGAAGAGGTAGCTGGTGACAACAGGGAAGAAAACTTTGCCCCAGGTCACTGGGTGGAGATAAGGGAACTCTGGAATACTGACACCCCCACCCAGCACCCCCAAGGAGGCTGATCCCTTTAGAGCACAGCATGAGGGTGGGGGTGGCTTGATGCCATCTGTTGGTGCATTCCCTACTTCTGCTGGGTTCTAGCCCACCTGCCATTTTCACGGCGTCTATAAAGTGCCATTTGCAAAACCACAGGAGTTGGGGGAGGAAGGGCTGACAACAGCCCTAGAGAGGGGAGGGCTATGCTGTGGGCAGGTGGTCCCAACTCTTCAGACCCTGGGGGCAGCCAGGCATCCTGCCCCAGGCGCTCTCCTGTCCCCGTTCCCCAGGGGAGCTTCTCCTCCCTCACTCCCTTCCGCCCGGCGCTGCCCCCGGGTCTCCGCTGGTGCCCTGGGCCGGGTCTGCCGGCCAGTACTGGTCCTCCATGTACTGCTCCATGTCTGTGCTGCTGTCAGGCTCTCTATCCTCAGGCGGCGCCCGGAGGCTGCTGGCCACCTGCTGCTCCCACTGCACCTCCACCAGCCGGTAGAGCTCCATGGCTGTCACGGCGTCTTCTACTGACGAGTGCCCGTGCTGGCCCACCTGCGGACGAGAGCCCACGTGTCACTGCCCGCGGTCCTGGGGGAAGTTAGGCGACCCGGGCTCTGGGTCAGGGCCCAGGGACATGTACTCTCAGAACACGGGTGCACAGCCTTGTGAGAAGGACATGGGACCCAGTCACAAAGAAAAGCGCTGGAACGCCAGCGGTATCACAAACCATCTCTTTCGCCTATCTCCTTAAATATAAAAACTAGTTTAAAAATCCCTGATTCTGGGCTTCCCGGGTGGCTCAGTGGTAAAGAATCTGCATGCCAATGCAGGAGACATGGGTTCATTCCCTAGTCCGGGAAGATCTCATAGGCCATGGGCTTCGCTCACACCCTGCAACAAGAGAAATCACTGCATTGAGAAGCCCGAGCACCGCAACCAGAGAGCAGCCTCCACTTGTCGCAACTGGAGAAGGTTCGCAGGCAGCAACAAAGATCTACTCGACGCAGTCATATGGAAAAAATAAATACATTAAACCCAATTCAAAGGCTTGTGGAGCAGATGGAATAATGAATGTGAAACACAGGAGGACCAAGACTGACAGGTACCCCTGACCACTCCTGGTTGGAGGAGATGGAATTCTACACGTGAACGAGAGGACAGAAGCAGGAACTGGGTGGGAGATGGATCTAAAGAGAGCAGCCTGGGAGCAGGTGGCTTCCAGTCACAACTTACTGAAGAGGAGGGTGGAGAGAAAATGCCCAGGGTTCTGTGTACACCTGGGAGTCCCAGGACCAGGCTGGGGAAGTGGTAGGCCCCGCACTGCCTGCCCATGGCCCCTGGCTCCCCGCTCCACTCCCCTCCGGCCCCACACACCTGGATCTTCTTGTGCAGCAGCTGCAGGGCCAGGTCCTTAAGAGAGACACGATTCCGGACGTGGAGCCCTGGCTGGCTGAGGAGGCTGGGGACGGAGGTGGTATCCCGGGTCTGGCCCCGAGGGTGGATGTACTTGAGGGCCTGGAAATCGTTGTGCAGGGCGTGGCCCACCACCACCTTGCCCTTCAAGAGCTTGAGGATCTGTGAACAGAGGAGGAGTCAGGAAGGGCCACATCTCAGTGGTCCAGGGACCCCTGTGGGGGGAGGCAGCGTAGATAGGAGTGACCATGGGCCCCACAGTTAATCAGGCTGCTCAAAGTTTGAATGCAGACCCTTGACTCATTACTCACTATCACCAGGGGCCTGTTTAAGCTTCCCCCACACCTGCAAAATGGGAAAGCTGGCAACCACATTGGTGGGGTGGCTGTGAGCACTAAGGAGCTCTTAGATGGGTAGGTTATCCCAGACAAGCATATTTCCTCCTGGCCCAGCCTCTTCTCAGCCTGGAAGACTTAGCCACCCCCGACCCTCTCCCACCTACTTCTGCCCCCAACTTCCACCAGCCCCTCTCACATCAGGGCTCAGCTTTAAACATCAGGAGTCTGCCCCGGCTGCCACCAGGACCCCTGCTGCTCTCTCCTCTGGGGGATTAACCATGTTGTCTAAGCACCTGTTCAGCTCCGCATGGCCTGTTCAGCTGCCCCTCAATGTAAGCTCATTGTAAAATGCAGGGACATGTGTGCCTAGACTAGTGGTGCCCAGTGACAGCTCAGCTCACAGGAGGGAGTCCGGGGAGACGTGCCAGGTGAAGCCAAAGAACTGTGCCAGGCACTGGAGACACGCAACCAAGGACAGCTCTTTCAGCACTAACGCAGCAGTCCCTGTCTTCTGGATTCTGTCCCTTTGCCCCTCTGCCGTCCAGGACTCCCATCTCTCACCCTCGGAACCTGCTCTCTGGCTCAGCTCAGACCATCTGCACAGGGTGAGGCTCTCTTTCCTGACTTCCAGGGGAAGCCACATCCAGGGCCACGGGCCTGCAAACCCCTGGAGCCCTCTTCCCTGGGCTCGCATCTCCTTATCACCCACTGCCAGCCTCCTACAGCCACCTCTGCTGGCGACACATGATTTATCACTAAACTCAGCTTTCATAGCACATGGATAAGGCACACTTAGACTTCAGTGGTAGGGATAGGCCACCACCCCACACACATACACACAAGCCACACGGTGGGAAGGGACTCAGCACACCCCATTCATACTGGCTCAGAGTGTGAGCCGATCCAGCGTGGGCCTGCTTTTGGCAGGCCAAGAGACGTCCCTAGGAGCTGGGGGTCACCACCCGTCTGCCTTCCTGCTGCCTCTATTCCTAATCAGCTCACCTGAAATATCCTTTTAAGAGAAATGCTTACACTGTATCTGCTGTGAAAAAGGAAGACACAAGATGACTTGTATCAGTATTCCCTAAATGTACCTCATCCCAAGAACAAATCAGAAATGTTAAGTATAGCTTTGCTACAATGCTTGGTTTAAAAATGCAGAATGGTCCAACCTGGTTGATGGGACTTGAGAGTAATGCAAATTTTGCCCTTGATAAACATTGAGTGAATGCAGAAACCATACTCAGTTTAGCAGAGCCACAGGGAAATCACAAAGTGCCCACACCTCAGAAGTCTACCAGCCAGCTTAGCTCACCTGCATGCTTCCCACACCTGGCTTCCCACTTCCTAACTTCAGGTAACACCCTTAACCGCTCCACCACAGCACAAGCCACCATCCTCTCGACAGCTACTTCCCTGAGTGCTCCAGGTCTTATCAAGGCAAGTTCAGTTCAGTCGCTAAGTCGTGTCTGGGTCTTTTCAAGGCAAGTTCAGTTCAGTTCAGTTGCCAAGTCAGGTCCGACTCTTGGCGACCCCAGGGACTGCAGCACATTAGGATCCCCTGTCCTTCACTATCTTCCGGAGTTTGCTCACAAAGCACCATATGTAAATTTACACTTTCCTTAACCACTGAACCTGTGCAAAACTGTGCTTCCACTGTTATTAGGCTTCTATCTTTTTATCTGGGGGGTCATTGATAAAGCTTAAGTGTTGTGTCTCTAACCCCATTTTCCCCATCAGCTCTAGGGTATTTATCATGCAGGTTTGTACAGCACGATGGTTTTTAGAAACACACATCAATTCCCTCCCAAGACCTAGAGACTTGCAGGATCCTCTACGGAGAGGATCTGGGACAAGAATCCAAAATTGTTAATAAGGATTTAGGTATATTTCCTATGCTCAAGGATGTTTGGGAGTTCCTGGCACGTTAGTGTGGTCCCAACCACAAATTAATTTTCCTCAAAGCAATGAGTCCGTTGGACAGCAAGGAGATCAAACCAGTCAATCCTAAATCAACCCTGAATATTCACTGGAAGGACTGATGCTGAAGCTGAAGCTCCAATACTTTGGCCACCTGATGGGAAGAGCTGACTCACTGGAAAAAATCCTGCTGCTGGGAAAGATGGAAGGCAGGAGAAGGGGACGACAGAGGATGAGATGGCTGGATGGCATCACCGACTCAATGGACATGAGTTTGAGCAAACTCCAGGAGGTGGTGAAGGACAGGGAAGTCTGGCATGCTGCAGTCCATGGGGCCACAAAGAGTGGGAATATGACTTACTGACTGAACAACAACAAAGCAATTAAAAACTAACATAAAAAAATACCAAAATATTAACACCTGAAGGTGACAATGCTATGGACCTTATACATTTTATGCAGACACGTAGTACTTTTATAACAGAAGAAGAAAATGTGGAGTATAAGCTGTTTCCCATCTTGTGGGAAAGGCACAGCCTTTCCACACACACCACCACGTGGGACGGCCAGCAATCGCTCCATGCAGGTAAGGCAGGATTTCTACTCACCCTTTCCTATGGAGAGGAAACCCATTGTTTGAAGAAGCTTAGTAAGGTTCCCAAGGTCTCTCTGCTTCCAGTGGCTACACATTAACTCAGACCTGGGCTAAGCCCCCCGCCCTGCCCTCACCTCTTTCTGGGCCACTTGGAAGGGGATGGCTTTGCGCATGTGCTGCCGGGTGATGCCGCTCCAGCGCGTGCGGTAGTCCACGATGGGCATCTCAGGCCGGATGTACTTGTCGTAGAGGACCTCGCCGTGGTAGCTCACCACGGAGCAGCGGGCCAGCTCACTCACGCGCCCTCGGGGTCCTGTGCCCACCATCTCGCAGTCGATGGCCACGCATTTGCTGGGCAAGGGGCCGGCAGAGTCCCTGGGAGCTGGCTTTCTGCTGCACCCAGCACCTCCAGGTTCAGCCCGCGGACGCTGCCTGGCACTGCTGGTGGCTTCTGTGCCTGGCGGGGCCCCGGGCAACGTAGGCAGAGGGGAGGGTCCTGGCTCCCAGAGTGGGCTCAGCAGTCCCTGCTCCTGCAGCAAGGCCTTCCGGGCCATGAAGCGCTGGTGCTGTCGGCTCTTCCTCTTGTGCTTCCTCCGAAGCACATCCTTGGCATTCGGGCTGGCCAGGGAAGGGCTCGGGCACTGCACTGACTCAGAAGCTTCCTGGGGTACCATCCCCATCTGTGCACCGCTCAGGGCCAGGGAGACCTGGGAGGTGATCTGCCAACAGGGCAGCAGCCTGGGAGAGAAACAGGGCAGAGGGGTGGGGTGAGGAGCAAGCCCGGCCAGCCCTGCCCCCCACACCCCTTCCCTCCAGCCAGTGTGCAACTGCTGTACAGCGTGCAAGATACCAGACAAAGCCAAGGACCTGTTTTAATGATAACTGCACTCACAGAGTCAATATCACCTGCAAAATCACTGTCTTAAGTACTTTACATGGAATCACTCAATCTTTCCCACAACTCAAAAAGGTATTATTATCCCCGTATTGTAGGTGCAAAAAGTGAGGCATCAAGGCTTAGTAATTCATCCAATTAATAAACAAAGGCTGATGTGAACCCAGAACCCAGGCTTTCAAATTCTACACCATAGCCTACCTCCAACATTGTTAGCTTAAACTAAAAATTATGAAAAACTTTTAGAGAGGTTTAAGAGAAAATAAACAAAATGAGAAAATAAAGATTACAGAGGTGTTACATATATACGAAATCCCATTTTGGATAAACAAATAAAAGCTTTATGCAATGTAAAGGTAGAACCTTTTCTACCCACAGTAGAACTTAGAGAAACTATTTCACAGGAAGCCCACAACAGTTGTATTTTTGGTATGTGTTAACCAAAATGACATATGACTTTCTAATTCACTCGTCATAACACTGTCTACAAACATTTAACATAGTTGGACTCGTAGTTTAATCATGGA
Source organism: Bos indicus (assembly GCF_029378745.1). Taxonomy (NCBI): domain Eukaryota; kingdom Metazoa; phylum Chordata; class Mammalia; order Artiodactyla; family Bovidae; genus Bos; species Bos indicus. Next base: position 19,906,350 of record NC_091780.1, on the reverse strand, counting down.
GGTCTAGAGGCATAGGTGAGCTGGTAAACCAGCTCAAATCAAAAACGGAGAAACAGAAAAAAGCCCTGAGGCACAGTGCTGCGGACTTCCGTGGGACCTCCTCCAAGCTCTCCCTGCCTGAACACTGGGCTGACAGGAGATCCTGTCACACACCATGGTCACAGGAAATAGCTGTTTGTTCACGTGGGTTTACAAACCCCATGCAGTAAGACCGGCATCTTCCCAATCAATGTAGCCTGGGAAGCCTCATCTCATTTGCTGTGCTAAGTCAGCTGGTAGATTTTGAATAGACCAGAAAACCAGCGCTTTGAAGCAGTCAAGCAGGGACTAACTCAGCTCAGAATAAGTACCTAACCAATTCAGGTTCTTTGCATGTAAACCCACCCTTCCCTTGTGAAGAGGAAATGGTAAAATCCATGTGTATTTTTTTTAATTATTATTATTTTAAAAGTTACTGGAGTATAACTGATTTACAGTGTTATTAATTTCAGCTGTATAACAAAGTGATCAGTTATACACACACACACACACACACACACATTCCTTTTCATGTGCTTTTCCATTAAGATTTATCACAGGATATTGAATATAGTTTCCTGTGCTATACAGGGGGCTTCCCCAGTGGGTCAGTGATTACAAAAAAAAATCCACCTGCAATGCAGGAGGCGAGGGTTCTATCCCTTGGTCGTGAATATCCCCTGGAGGAGGGCATGGGAACCCACTCCAGTATTATTGCCAGGAAAATCCCATGGACAGAGGAACCTGGCGTGCTGTAGTCCATGGGGTCACAAAGAGTTGGACATGACTGAGCATCTGAGCAGCAGCAGCAGCGCTATACTTGTTCATCCATCCTATATGTAATAATCTGCATTTGCTAATCCCAAACTCCCAATCCTTCCCTCCCCCACCCCATTATTTCAGTCTCTTGGTTCATTAATCCGTCTTTCATCTAGACTATATGCTTTGATGTAGCCTTTGAAATCTTTACAGGTGACCAATTTTAGTTGCAACTATATTCATGAAAATGCTATTTCCTAGTACATCTGATTAAAATTGAGCTGCTCATTCTTAACTCCTGAATCAACTATTCTTCATAGTATCAAAGGGATTTTCTGTGGAGTCAGCAGTGTCATATCCTAGGCTTTCCACTGGTTAGTATATATTTGTATTGTGGCCAAATCCCCATTACGCTACATATTTACATTTATTATATGTATACATTATAAACTCCCTGCATACACCCACACACACACATAAGTATATGAAAGGACCCACGACTGTCATCAGGCCAGGTATTTAAAAAGCAGACACGCTAAGTTAGAGAAGGCCTGGCAGTGGAGGAGACACTTTGAAGGGTTTCAGAAAGGTCCACCAGTCAGCCCAGGAAGGGAAGGGCACGCAGACAGAAAAAAACATGGACACGAAGTCCAAGAGGCAAGACAGATTCATGGTGGGAAAGCAAGGATTTGGGTGCAGCAACTGGAAAGAAAGGAGGTAGGAGCGAGGAGACCGGGAAAGTAAGAGAGAACTGTCCCTGGAGAAAAGTCAAAGTTGGGGCTTCATCCAAAGGTGGGTGGGAACCATCAATCTCCAGAGTTTTAGGGAGAGGGGGACAGGATCACAACTGCCTTAAAGGAAGAGACCTGGAGAAAGAACATAGGAATCTGCGCAAGGGCAGCAGAGATTAAGAGAAATGGGAGGAGAGATGAACTACCTACCATTCAGTGATGCCTGGACCAGAGGGGAGTTTCCGTGACCCATCCTCCCTCTGCTTCCTGACCCCTTCCCCCAAGAACTCTTCTCCTTTTTAAACGGGCTCTCAACTATAATCAACTTCTTCATATTCACAAGTCACCTACTGAGGCTGACAGATACAGAACCTCAACTTGCCTTGGCCCAGTAATGGGGAGAATGAGGTCTAAGAAGACAGAGACCCACTAATAACTGCCTTCTGTAGGGGAGGAGGGACCTTGTCCTTCTCTGAGATGACTAAGGACCCTGCAATGTCAGGAGCCGAGGCCCAGACTAGGGTCGATGGCCTCCCTAAACCTGTTGACAAAGTTTCAAAGAAGCCAGAAATTGGTGGCATGGTGGTAAAGAATTCACCTGCCAATGCAGGAGACGCAGGATCCCTGGGTCGGGAAGATCTCCTGGAGAAGGAAACGGCAACCCACTCCGTATTCTTGCCTGGGAAATCCCATGGACAGAGGAGCCTGGAGGTCCGTGGGGTCGCAGAGTAGCATGGAGGAGGGGGAAAAAAAGTCTCAGGGGCTCTTTGTTCCAAGAAATGAAAGCAGTCCTCTTCTACATGTCCTGACTTAGCTGACACATCAGAACCAACAATTAATCATCAAGGGCACATAGTCCTCTTCTTGGGCTCAGTGAAGCTAGGGAGAAGCTTCGCTCAAACAACAAATGTTTCAGTGAAGCAAACAACTCTCTCTCCCACCCAGAACCAACATCTGAATCAGCAGCCACCAGGCCTTTGGACAAAGGAACTGCAAAGTCAGAATCGCCAGTGGCCTCAAGGCCACCAACTTGCTGGCCATCAGGAAGATGGGCAGTTCTAGACCCTGCTCTGGCACTAAAGAGCTGGATGAACAGGACCAACAGGACCGCTCCCACCTAGGTCCACTGTCTCCTAACTCAGGGGTCCCCAACCTCTGGGCCACAGACCGGTACCTCCTGTCAGATCAGCAACACCATTAGATTAGAAAGAACCATAAGGCACTTGAATCATCCAGAAACCATCCGCCCTGCCTTCCCAGTCCATGGGAAAATCTGTCTTCCAAACCTGTCCCTGGTGCCAAAAAAAAGTTGGGGATGGCTGACCTAACATAAAACTAGGGTTTATTAAACCCAGCGTCAACTAGGTTGCTGCTGCTGCTGCTAAGTCGCTTCAGTCGTGTCCGACTCTGCGCGACCCCAAGACGGCAGCCCACCAGGCTCCCCCGTCCCTGGGATTCTCCAGGCAAGAACACTGGAGTGGGTGGCCATTTCCTTCTCCAATGCGTGAAAGTGAAGCCACTCAGTCATGTCCTACTCTTAGCGACCCCATGGACTGCAGCCCACCAGGCTCCCCCATCCCTGGGATTCTCCAGGCCACCCACCTCCAAAAAGCAGCTCATTATCAAAAACAATCAAGACGTCTGTTTAAAAAGTCTGATTTCCAGGCCTACCCCCACACCTTAACTGCCATTTGGGGAAAAGGGCCCTCGAATCTGTATTTCAGACTGCGCGGCCCCGCCCCCCGCAACAGGACACTAATAATCGCGGGAATTTGAGAAAAGCCGGCTCGATGAGATCCCCTGTGCCGCTGAAAAGTTAAAATGAGACAAGAAAGTCCGAGGAGAGCCTGCTCAGTCTCCCCCGGCCGCCGGCGTTCCCGGGGAGTGACTTGCGGGCGGCCGGGCCTCACCAGGGAGGGACTGAGGCATTGGTCACTCAGGGGTCGCGGCTGCCCGGCCAACGCCCACCAGGCCCGGGCCCACTGCCCAGCGCCGCCCACTCAGACCCGAGACCCTAGAGCAGGGCGCGATGCGGGCCAAGAGGCGCCCCGGGCCGGGCCTGCACTCCCGCGGCCCCGGGAGCGGAGCCGGCCCGGCCAGGAGTCCCCGGCCACAAGTTGGGGGCGGACACCTATCGCGGGGCCCCTCCGCGGCCTGGACATGTCGCGCCAGCCAGCCCCACCCCGAGATCCCCGGCAGGGTCCCCGAACTCACCTGAAAGCCCCGCGAGTCTCCTCACGCCAGCACGTGGCGTCCAGGGAGCCGGCAGCCGCTACACGCCCGGGCAAGCCCCGCCGCGGCCGCCCGCCTATTGGCTAGCTGGACGGCAGCTCCCGCCTAAGGCCTCTTCTGATTGGTCGGAAGCCTAGCTCGCTGCCGGTTGGCAATGGGAGCATAAGGGGCGGGGACTCCCAGAGGGGCGTGGTTTGTGCCCAGGCGGGCCCCGCCCGCGGAACTTTTTAAAGCCGACTGGAGGGGACTTTGGCCTTTTTCTCGCCAGGGTCCGCTCCCACCTAGGTCCCCAGGCTCCAATTCATCCCCTTCCCTGGGTGAGGATGTGGACTTTTATGAGTTCCGTGCCACTAAAGGCAGAATGACTTACTTTGTACACACCCACATTTGAAGAAGGTGGCCCCTACCTCCTCCGGTGCTGAGGAGACCGGGTGAAATAATAATATACCTGATAAGCACTAAAGAAAGATTTTTTTAAATTAGGATTGCTTCTTCGGCGCTACTTTTTTCACTGATCCTTTTGCAGTACTTTATTCATAAGTAATAAGTTCCTACCATGGGCTCCGCAATGGGATACATAGAATAAGCTCAGTTGGTGGAGATTCTAGTTGCTCACAGTTCGGCACAGTAACAGAGGTTAACAGCTAACTTACTGCAACGTGAATAATAAAAACAATAATAAAGAGCTTGCATTTATTATTGAGCATTAACAATATGCCAGGCAATACACCCATTTAGTCTAATGAACTCTTTGAGATACTATTTCTGTTTCACAATTAAGGAGATTGACATTTAAAGAAATTAAGGAAAAACAGCTCGAATCCAAACCAAGACCCTTACCTAAGAAGTCAGATTCCTTCTAGCTCCATTTTGCAAGCATCAGTGCCATCACAAGGTAACCAGAGGCTCAGGGGTACCTGGGCCTATTTCTGATCAGAATACAGATTTAAGGGAAGCAGGACAAAGGATAAGGCCGCTAGAGAGATACGCATTCCTACTCAGATTCCTGATAGTTTGGGGGAGCTGAAAGAGTTTCAGCCAGAGCTGGTTCACCAGCAGATTTACATTTGAGGGAGCTCACTCTGGCTGCAGTATGAGAGGAATGGACCATGCCTGGAGAAAGAGGAGTGGGAGCAGGGTGACTGTGGACTCTAAGGCAGGATAAGATCCTAATGGCCAGAGTGGTGCATGTGTGTGTGCAGTTGTGTTTGACTCTTTGCAACCCCATAGACTGTAACCCACCAGCTCCTCTGTCTACGGGGTTTCCCAGGCAAGAATACTGGAGTGGGTTGCCATTTCCTTCTCCAGAGATCTTCGAGACACAGGGATCAAACCTGCATCTGTGTCTCCTGCCTTGGCAGGCAGATTCTTTACCACTGCACCATGTGAGAAGACCAGCCAGAGTGCTAGGTAAGGAGGATGAAGAGCTTGGGACAGATTCCTGAGCTCCCTAGGAGGCAACATTGAGAGGACAGACAGAGAAGGGAAGGAATGCAGAGCAGCTGTTTTCAGACAAGGTGACTTTGTCAGAGGCAACTCTGGGGACAGGAAGGGTTTTAATAGAGTCAGTTACCAGATCCTTGACTCCCATGGGACTAGACCTGAGAATGGAACTGGAGTCTTTAGAGTACAGCTTCCCTCTCCCCTTGTATAACCAACTGTCTCCCACTTTACAAAGGAAAGTCACAGACACACACCCAGTCTAAACTTTGCTCTGCAACATTACCCTAGGAAATAAAGGAGTCTCCCAATTCTGAATATGAATTGGGTTTCCCAGGTGGCTCAGCAGTAAGGAATCATCTGCCAAGCAGAAGACATGGGTTCTATCCCTGGGTCAGGAAGATCCCCTGGAGAAAGAAATGGCAACCCACTTCAGTATTCTTGCTGGGAAATCTTATAGACAGAGGAACCTGGTAGGCTACATGGGGTCACAAGAGAGCTGGACACGACTTAGTGACTGAACAGCAACAATAACAGTGGGTTATTATCCAGGACTGGCAAGAAACCCTTCTACAAGTCTATTGGTTTCTGATTCTTTGCTTTCGCTATGATCCAAGGAGGATTTAATCATGTTTTCAGCTAATAGGTCATTAAAAATATTGTTTTGAGGCTGGATAATGATCAGGAATCAAAAGAATTGAGAGACATTGCTAGGAAAACTTCCTTCCACTTCTGTCTTTTATCTGAACAATGTTTATTAGTGCTTATATCCATAAAAACAAACTGGAAGGCCCAACTCTTTCTCATTCTCGCAAAAAGTATATTCATCCCTGGATTTATAAACTTAATGGAAAAAATAACTGGTTCAATCCATCTCCTAAAGGGACACATTTCCAATGGCATTTCTGGTGAAAATTTACTTTTTATGTTTAAAGATTATTTTTGGACAATGAAATGCTGTGTTTTATCATTTGCTGACTTGCAATACAAATAATGCAACAATATCTCAATCCGGAAGGAAAAAATATAACACTTAGACCCCTATGGGTCACAAGACAGAAAAAAGAATCACGCTTGGAAACTTTATGGGTCACAAGACATTTTTCTAGTGTTAACAAGTTCAAATGGATGTACATAATTTTGCGGCATTAAAATGAGATCAGGTTCTCCAGAAATTATTACCAAACATGAAAATAGATGATGCTAGGATAAAACGCCATAGCAGAAGGTGAATGGAAATATAAATTGAAGAAGAACAAAGAATGTTGCATATAAATTAAAAAAACAAATCCAGATTAAGTAAGGAGAAACTATTTGAAAGGATTAGTAGGGTGGATGATTGGGAGGAGAGATTTACTGCAATCGAGAAAATGCTCTGCTAATTCTTAAGAGTTAGGCAAAAAGAGTTTCCTTTTATAGGGAGGAGAAAACAGGGCCAGAAAGAATACATTGTGGAAGCAAGAGTGACCAGATCCTTTTATATCAGTAGATATTAGATTTGGAGATTATTTTATCCTGCTGCTGCTAAGTCGCTTCAGTTGTGTCTGACTCTGTGCAACCCCATAGACGGAAGTCCACCAGGCTCCCCTGTTCCTGGGATTCTCAAGGTAAGAACTGGAGTGGGTTGCCATTTCCTTCTCCAATGCATGAAAGTGAAAAGTGAAAGTGAAGTCGCTCAGTCGTGTCTGACTCTTAGTGACCCCATGGACTGCAGCCTACAAGGCTCTTCTGTCCATGGGATTTTCCAGGCAAGAGTACTGGAGTGGGGTGCCATTGTCTTCTCTGTTTCACCCTGAGGCCAGCTTATTCTCTGGAGGGGTCCAGAGGGATAATAAACTGGCTCTGGGTGGGCCAAAGTTCAAGGGACCTGAGGGAAGAAAAGAAGCTTAACCAATGTTTGGTTATAAGCATTTTATTCCAATTGATCCATAGGTCCAACAGTTTAGTTAATCACCAAAGAGGCAAAGAATAGGAATTTGGAGCGGCATGCCAGGACTCAATCCAGGAGTCTTACCGCAGTCATATGGGGCACCGTATTTCTTTGCAGTAACTATTTTCTGGAACACAAAAGGATAGGGGAAATTTCTTCACCATTGATGTTTTCTAGGTGCACAGGGCTCAGATAAAATTTAACATTGTCAATAAGAGTTTTTTCCATGTATTTAAAAAAATGGTTAATGTTGGTATCAAACTACTATGATATATATAGCAGTTTGAAACAAATCTTTAAAGATTTTTAAAGACTTTTTTTTTACACAGATCATTTGAAAATTCTTATTAAATTTGTTACAATATTGCTTATGTTGTTTATGTTCTGGTTTTTTGGCCACTAGGCATGTGGGATTTTAGCTCCCCAGCCAGGGATCAGACCCAAACCTCCTGCACGGGAAGACTAGGTCTTAACCACTGGACCTCCAGGGAAGTCCCCGCTGTTCAGTCTCTCAGTCACATCCGACTCTTTGGGACCCCGCGGAAGCATGCCAGGCTTCCCTGTCTTCCACAATCCCTTGGAGTTTGCTCAAACTCATATCCACTGAGTTGGTGATGCTGTCCACCCATCTCATCCTCTACCTCCCGCTTCTCCTTTTGCATTCCATCTTTCCCAGCGTCAGGGTCTTTTCCCATGAGTCAGCTCTTCACATCAGGTGGCCAAAGTATTGGAGCTTCAGTTTCAGCATCACTCCTTCCAATGAATACAGACACGTTAAAAAAAAAAAAAAAAAGATGTCAATATTTCCAATACATCTTTTGTAACTATCATGGGTTGTGACAAAACATTATCCAGCAAAAAAGTTCGAAGTACACAAGTATACAATATGGATGGCCCAATACTGGCATATCTTGTCTGTGAACTCCAAACTTTAGGGCTCTCACCCTCCCATTCTTTAAATGAAACTGCCTCCTCCTTCCACAAAGAGTGGGGCTCCTCTCTAACAGACCCCTTTGAGCTGGGCTTGATGAGGGAAAGCCCATGATCCAAGTCCTGCCCTTTCTCCCTCTACCTTGTCAATCAAGCAGCACTTGAGATGTGTGACTTGTGTTTTCCCTTACAAACCATCAAGCCACACTCTCGAAGCACCATTCTGACTTCCTTACGTGCCTATTTTTAAGACTTTTTTTTCTTTTTTTTATGTGGACCATCTTTAGAGACTTTATTGAATTTGTTACAATACTGCTTCCATTTTATGGTTTGGTTTTTTGGCTGCAAGACATTGGGGATCTCAGTTCCCCGACCAGGGATTGAACCCACACCCGCCTGCGTTGGAAGGCAAAGTCTTAATCACTGAACCACCAGGGAAATCCCTCATGCCTGTTTTGAGGACAATCTGGGACCCTATAGGGATTCCCATGTAGCTGGACCCAGTGCAGACAGGAGGGTGGGTGTCCATCCAGCCATGGTTTGCAGCAGTGGTTCTCTAAGGGTGGTCCTCAACCAGCAGCCTAGGCTTCGCCTGGAAACAGGTTGGACCCACTGACTTAGAAATTCAGGGGTGGGTGGGGCCCAGGCGGTCTGTGTTTTAACAACCTGATTGACAGCTTCCTGATGCATCCTCAAGTTTAAAATCTGATGTGTTAGAGGGTATGAAGCTGGCACAACTCTGGGAGCCGATGTAAGTATCTTACTCATTCTATTCAAGCACACTCCTCTCTACTAGCATTCTTGATCCAACAGTGACTTTGGATCTCTCTGTGGCACCTTTATATCTTCCCCTGATTTTAGAGGCACGCAGCAGTAAGTGGCAGCAAGTGGTAGCTGGAAGCAAGGTCTTTAGTTTTCCAGACTGGGAGTCCTAACCACTGGACCACAGGAGCAAGCAGTTAGGGCTAGGTCCCTAGTCTTGCTTGTCTACTCAAGAATGAATTCAGGCAAGGAGACAGAAGGTAAAGGGCAAAGTAAAAAGTTTATTGAAAAGAAAAGTACGTGTGGAAAGACACCTGGGTGACCTCGGAGAGACAGCCGCACCTTTGAAGTTTGAATCTTTTATAAGTAAGGGGACAGTTTTCTAGGTCTTTGTCTTCCCTCAGGCCAATCATCTTGCTTTGTACCACCCCCTCCACTCTGGTTAATTTGTCTCAGGACCCTCCCCTGGGGTGCACACGCACACCTTACTAAGATGGATCTCAAAGTGAGGGCTTCTGGGAGGAGCAAGACTCATTATGGCCTGGAGTTATCCTGTCTTTTGACTCCAAGGAACCTTTCTGCCCATGTGTAGTATTTCCTTTATCCTTTACTCAGAGTTTTCGCTTCTCCTTGTCCTCGCTATGATTATCCCCTGAGGTGTTTACAAGAGACACGGACTGGCTATTTACCCTGTTTCTGTTGTTACTTCCATTTCCAAGAGCAAACAGGGAGCTGATTGTAAATTCCTCTACTGGAGCCCACCTATCTCAGGAAATGCAAAGAGGAGGCTGGCTGATTCAGAATTTCCCAACCTGAAGCCCATCTATCTCCTACCTCACCCCCAACTCCTGAGACTTTCCAGTATTTTTAGAACCGTGTCAAGTCTCACATGACAGATTTTTCATTTATATATCTATCTTTGGCAGCACTGTGTCTCTGCTGCTGTGACGGCTTTCCTCTACTTGCAGCAAGCGGGGGCTACTCTCCAGTTGAGGTGCGCAGGCCTCTTGCTGCAGTGGCTTCCCTCGTGGGAAGCACAGGCTCTAAGGTGTTCAGGCTTCAGCAGTTGCGGCTCACGGCTCTAAAGCACAGGCTCAGTAGTGGTGGTACAGGGGCTTAGTTGTTCCATGGCATGTGGGATCTTTCAGAATCGGAGATCGAACCTCTGTCTCCTGCGTTCGCAGGCAGATTCTTTACCACTGAGCCCCCAGGGAAGCCCCACATGACTGATTTTTAATAGAAAACTGGCAAGGTTTGATCCAGGGGAATTTTATTCTCCACCGTAAGTTTTTCCATTCTAGGCTACATTTTCTTCACTTAGAAAATTCATCTGTAATTATTCCTCAGTTTTGGCTGAACATTGGAATTGCCTGCGGAGTTTTAAAAAATGTTGGCACTTGGGTGACACCCCCAAGATTCCGATGTGACTAGCCCGCAATGTGAACTGAACTTTGGAGATTTTTTTTATTATTATTATTATTTTTAATTTTATTTTATTTTTAAACTTTACATAATTGTATTAGTTTTGCCAAAAAGTCACCAAGTGGTTCTAGTTTGCCCCCAAGACTGAGAATGGGCGCTAAAGCGCAAATACCTGAAGGACCCAGCAGAGGGCGCTGCCTCCCTGCTCATCCTTGGAAACGTGCGCGCTCATCGGGCTGCTAGCTACAAAAAACCCGGGTGATGCAGTTAAGATAAGGGACCCCAGATACCTGATCCTTGGATTAAGAACCATTTTGTGTTCTGAGACTCCTAGAAAGTTACCTTGAGAAGTAATAAGCTGTCTGTTTTTCTGAGTAACTTAGAGGTAAGTCAAACAACCCAAGTCTTGGTTTCTGCATTTTTAAAACGGGAAAGTGGGGGAAGGGAAAGGGAGGTGGGAAACTTGGTCTATAGTCGTTCTTTAGATATATATTGAGCCTCCTGAAGTGGGCAAAATACTGATCTGGGGGGAAGGATAAACATTTAAATGGGATCCCTGGGTTGGGAAGATCCCCTGGAGAAGGAAATGGCAACCCACTCCAGCATTCTTGCCTGGGAAATCCCATGGACAGAGGAGCCTGGTGGGTTACAGTCCATGGTGTCACAAAGAGTCAGATGCGACTTACACTTTCAACACATGGTGGATCTCATTCGTTCCTAGTTCAAGGAAGGGGACCTGTGGGTACCCTCAGATACCAGAAGAGAAAAACTATGAAACAAGAGGCCAAGAGACTACTGTTGAGTATTTACATGTGCCATTATATATTATGACACCTCTCTTGATTAATTATCATAACCTAACAAGGTGGACATGATCAGTTCCATTTTATAATTAAGACATCTGAGGCTCAGAGATGTTAAGTCACACATCTCTTTGATGCCTCAAAGTCACACAGCTACTAAGTGATGCATCCAGGATTGGAACTGGGGTGTGTCTGAATTGGAAGCCAGGCACCCCTACCCACCCCCTAGGAAGTGCCTCTCTCCCTCTACTTTGCACCTTGCCCCTAGCAACAGCAGCACTCCTGTCCATCTCTCAAATCAGGAAAGCACCCACGACCCACCCTGCCAGATGTTTGTTTCACAGAGGCAGGATCTCTCTCCCATCTGTCTCCACAGCAACCCTGGATACTGAAGACTGCCTGGGAGAGATTTGATCCCCCTCCTCTCCCGGTTCTCCACTTCTGTCCCCTTCTACCCAGTCCAGCCCCCTTTCCTCCAGTGAAGGGCACGCACCTGCTGAGTGACAACAATTTGCAGCCTTCCCAAGTGTGAATGAGATTTCTAATAGGACTGGCTGCCCACCTGCTTCAGGCAGGATTGGAATAAAGAGAATTTAAGAGGCAGGAAATGGGTACTAGGAGAGCCAGTTCAAAGGAGCTGAGACAGCGACCTCTGGATGGACGTGAAGGGCTAATTGGTTCAGAGAGGTCCAGTGCCTGGCCAAAGGTCACACAGCTGGCATGTGGCAGAGGCAAACGTGAGCTCAGCAGCGGTTGCAATTTTAGGGTTCCTTAAAGGAGTACAGCTCCCAACCCAATTTAAATTGGCAAGATGTGTTAGTATTCTTAAAAAAAAAAAAAAAAGACTTTCCAAGAGTCTTTTTGCCTCCCAAGGCTGCTGACCAACACTTCCCTTTTCTGACCCAAGGATCCCAGGAATGCCTCCTCCAGGGTGGAGAGGAGGCAGGGAATATACTTAGAAAGGACTTTGTTGTATTGTTCAGTCGCTAGGTCTCGTGTCCGACTCTTTGCAACCCCATGGATGCAGCATGCCAGGCCCCTCTGTCCTTCACTACCCCCCAGAGTTAGCTCAAATTCATGTCCACTGAGTCAGTGCTGCTATCTAACCATCTCATCCTCTGCCACCCCCTCTCCTTTTACCTTCAATCATACAAAGGACTGAGGAGGACATTTGAGTTTGCTGGCTGAAAAATTTGTCCACAAAGGCTGGGAAATGGTTTTGATGACCACTGCTTCTGCCACAGTGGGGGACTGCTGTCCAGGCTCAGTTGGAGTCGTGAGCCTCCTCACCTCAGTTTTCCCCTGGTGATGCGTCTGGACTCAGCAGCACAGAGGTAGATTCCGGGGTTGAGAAGAAGGTCTGTCCACACAAGTCCGCCTCTCCCATCGGGTAGGCAAGGCGAGGTCCAAGCGGGCCAGAGCCAGGCATGTCCTCCACCGCCAACGCAACAGCATCGCAGGCACCAAGGTCATGAGCAGGTGCCCCCTTGTGGAGGATGGAGACCCTGGCCACCCCTCGCCCCACAATACAGTCAGTTCTTGTTTCTGGAAGAGTCTGCCTAAAGCGTGCCGCCCAGAGCGGGTGCTCAGAGTAGTTCGGGAGATGTTTGCTAGGAGACAGAGAAGGCGCAAAAAGAACACAACGGAAGGACAACCGCCAAGGGTGTGCTCGGCCCCGCCCCTGCCCCGGCTGCGGTGGCCGGCACCATGCGGCAGACTGGGACTTGTTGTTGAGCGCAGGAGACAACAACAAAATCACTAGTCTTCCAGATGGGGCTGGCTGCTCCACGGCGGCAGCGCACACATGATCCATCCCGCCAGGCGTTGGGTGACGGTGGACCCACCCCACCTCAGCCAGCCTGACCCTGCAGCCGCACCAGCTTGTGTCCAAACCCGTCCCCTCCCCCACCCCAGAATTCTCCGGAGCCTCTAATCAGTTGTGGGGAGTAGGGATTGTTTCCCTATTTTCTTTTTCTTTGGAGGGTTCCATGTTCTATAATGAGTATACTTCCTTAATAATGATAGGGGGGTGTAATTTTTAACGGGTAGCAGCAGGCGGCTCATCTCTCAGCCTTGCTTGGGTAATCACAAAGCTCTGTGCTATTATGGAAAAGGGAAAAACAAAGAGCTCCAGGTTATGGTGACCTGTCTCTACCAGGAACCCCCATCTCTACCCAAGTCTACAGTCAAGGCCTCGGGTGACAATGCCCTCTGTACTCAGAGAGCCACAGCTCTGAATGAAGTGGGAGTAGGGGTGCTGGGCCTCACAGACTAGAAAGGGGAGGGAAAAGGGGAAGCGGTGCAGGGACAGGGTAGAAGGGGTTCTAGTCCTGCCCCCCTACCTCCACCCCGCCCCACCCCCCACCCCAGCTGGGCTCTGTGCTTCATTTCCTCAGGCCTGGACCCTGATGGAGGGGAGGGAAAGGGCCCCCGCCCCGCCCTTCGCTGGCCAGGCAGGCCACTAATTGTCCTGGCAGGGGATATCCGCTTCTTAATTAGCCAAAGTCACAATATCCTGGCGGCTCCAAGACCACGGCCCTAATTGTATTTCTGCAGCAGCTGAAGGATAATTACCCTTCCCTTTTGTGCTGCTTTTAATTCTTTCTCTTCTTAATTACAGGCTCTTCCTCTGTAGCCCATCCCTCCATCTCTGGGCTGGTTCTCTCCACCCGCCTGGAGTGGGGAAGGGCTGGCCCAGAGCAACTGAAGAGGAGGGGATGTGGAGGAGACCAGCAGCACCCAGCTGGGAGGCTCAGCCCCTTCCAGCAGTCAGCCTGATAGAGGGGAGAGGGGTGTCCCTCTCCAGGAGGCTAAGACTGCCCCCTCCTCCACTCCCTAGCAAGGTGCTAACTCTGCAACTCCAAGGTGCAGGGCCTTGAGGACTCCCCATCCCAGCTAAGTCATCAAGGAAGAAAGAGGGATTTATTGCCGATAACTTCTTGTAAAAGAAAATAACTGTGTGTGTGTGTTTTAGTTGCTCAGTCGTGTCCGACTCTTTGCGACCCCATGGACTGTAGCCTGCCAGGCTCCTCTGTCCATGGAATTCTCCAGGCGAGAATACTGGAGTGGGTTGCCATTTCCTTCTCTAGGGGATCTTCCAGGTCTCCTGCATTGCAGGCAGATTCTTTACCTTCTGAGTTACCAGGATGGTTAAGACTCCAAGCTTTCACTGCAGAAGGTGCAGTTTCAGTTCCCTGGTGGAGCAAACAAGATCCTGCATGCTGAGTGCTGCAGCCAAAAAGTTTAAAAACAAAAAACCTAAGTCTCTTTGGCACTGTTGAGAGAGGACTAGTTCATCATCCTTGGTGTGCAGTTTCAGAGACAAGAGTGCTAATATCAGAGGGCAAGGCTAACCAAGGTGAAGGGTCACTGCAGGGGCCAGAGCCCTAGGTATTCCCAGGAAAAACTGGCCTTTCCCAGCAAGCTCTCAGGTAAACTTCAGATAGTAATAGATAAGCTAAAAGGTATTACAGAGAGAGTTTGGAGAGACTCCTGGACACTGCCATGTCCTGCTATGCAGGACTGTCCAGTCCAGCCCATGTGAGCAAATCCTGCCTCTAAAGCCACCAAGGGACTGTCCTGCTATCAGCTCACCATGCAAGCAGGGACTATTTTGCTGATGATTATTTTCCAAAGCCTCGCAAGAGCCTGGCTCATATTAGATGAAACTGATCAGCAGTGAGGCAGAGTTCAGAGATAAGAGTATAATCATGAGGTGTGAACACAACAAATCCACTGTCATTGGCTTTTTCCTTGCAGGACCAGTGGAGATGGCCTTGAACCTGACAGCAGCCCCAGTTTTCTAAAATTTTTAAACTCTGGGCTCCGTCTGGGTTGGGGGGAAGATGCAAGAAGTGAAAGAGGCTGCTGAAGCTTCAGAGAAATGTACTTTGAAAAACTGACCTGCCCTTGAGCCCATCAACTCCCTCTCCCCACTTTTAGTTTCTTTCCTCTGAATTTAGCACCATCCCCTTAGCAACGCTTGTTTCCATGGTTTCTTCCTTGACAAAGATCCCCAAACCCCTCCTCTCTTTTTCCTTCTGACAGTAAGGGGTGATAGGGATCCTCAGGGTGGCCATTCCATGTAACCATGGAAACAATTAACTGAGCCTTCATTTATCTTTTTGTGAAGAGAGCTAGGGAATATGGGAAGAAAGGGGCGGGGGAGGGTGCAGGCTACAGCTGCCATTGTCATAAACACGAAGTTGAGGGACTTGTCCTGACACTAGCCTGTAAGATTCAGTTCAAATACTTGCTGAGTCCCTACTTTAAGTGTGACTAAGCTCCAGGGAATCAAAGGTATACATGACATAGCCCCTATTATTGAAAGGCTTAGAGTTAGGTCATTGCCCCAGTCAGACTCTGGCATAGATGGGGTCGCTAAAGGAGGTGGCTCTTGATAGCACCATCATGGTCGAGATTCTTTCCACTCCCAGGATCCCCTCCAGCCAAGAACAAGAAAAGACTGACCAATGGGGTCTGTACTTACATTAAGGTTTCTTAGGCTGTTGTCAGATGATTTCTGTCTTGGAAGAGAAGGAACTTTGACGTGCCCTTGGTGGCTCAGACGGTAAAGCGTCTGTCTACCATGCGGGAGACCCGGGTTCGAGCCCTGGATAGGGAAGATCCCCTGGAGAAGGAAATGGCAATCCACTCCAGTACTTTGCCTGGAAAATCCCATGGACAGAGGAGCCTGGTAGGCTACAGTCTGTGGGGTCACAAAGAGTTGGACACAACTGAGCGACTTCACTTCTTTTTCCTTTTTGAGAAGTGGAGACTAATGTGAGCATCCCTAAGCAAGACTGTTTGGAAGAGGGAGAAAGAAAAAAAAAAGACCTGCCCAACTCCAGCACCATGAGAGATTTGGGTAATCTCCAGTCCCAGGGATCTCTACCACCTACCTGTCACAGCCTTCCTGGAAAGTTATATCTTCTCTTACACCAAATTAGAGGGTCATTGTCTGCATCTATCCACCTTTTCGTCACTGAAAATGTAGGCCAGAAGACAGCTGTGAAGAATTAAAATAGAAAAACAAACAAATACAACTACCAGGGACATCAAAGTTGGACAGAATGAATCCAAACGCTGAGATATGCGTTCATCATAAGGAACAAAGCTCTTTCCTCTTCTAGCTTCCCAACCTCAACTCAGTTTTCACCAAATCCCTTAGGGTGAGGAAAAATTCTATACTTCTAAGGGAAATCACAAAGATCCCTGGACCATTGGTGTGCTGATACCCATAATCTGCATGGACTTGGAAGAATGATGATCGTAATATATTTTAAAATGAAAAAAATTCACAGAATAATGTGTAATTCAGGACTTCCTCATGGTCCAGTGGTTAAGAATCTGCCTGTCCAATGCAGGGAACAGGGGTTTGATCCCCAGTCCAGAAAGATTCCGCATGCTGCGGAGCAACTAAGCCTGAGCACCGCCACTACTAAGCCTGAGCTCTAGAGTCCATGCTCCACAAGAGAAGCCAACGTAATGAGTAGCCTGCACATCGCAACTAGAGAGTAGCCTCTGCTCATCACAACTAGAGAAAGTCCAGGCAGCACTGAAAACCAAGCTCAACCAAAAATAAAATAAAAATTTTTAAAAAAAAGAATAATATGTAATTCAGATGTGTTCGAGTAAGCTACAAGTAACTAGGTAACAAAATTCATCTTTGCAAGTCAAATGAATCTGAACTGGCCAAAGCAAATAGCACATCCTGGGTCTCAGAACTCTGAGTTCCATCCTTTACCGCTACTGGATGGTACTAAAGCAGATTCAATCATTCTGGGTACCCTGCTCACTTAGCTAGTCAGAAAAGGATAAATGGCATCCTCTGATTGGTTGACAAGGCAACATACACCAACCAATGAAAGAATGCTTCTTCCCTTCTGGCCAGTAAGATCTCAGTTCTCTTCTTGAAAGCAAAGTAGACCCTTTGTCCATAAAGAAAATGAGCAGAAAGAGAATAATAATTAAAAAAAAACAACACTGTTGCTATGGGACTTTATTGATGTGATCAATGATAGCTGCCCCAGAGAATTCATAAAGGAAGGCACTTCTTTGGGAAGAAAAGTACAAAAAGCAGACCAGCTGTCTGGTCTGAACTAAAAAGAAGTTTCTATAGTAACGTGTGAGGGGAAAGCATTTTAATGTAAATGTCCCCAAAATTATATCTAGCCAGCCTATGGAGGTTAATTTTGGCATTCAACTTAGTCTGGAATTATAATGATCTTTTAAAAAAAATTTTACATTAGCAATGAGTGAAAGAAAAGGTGAAAAGTAAGGATATGTGTGTCTGTAATGCAGAGCAACAAAGATAAAAATGATAGTTAATACCTGGAAGAGAGATTTCCTCTATTCCTCTGTTGTCAAGTGATAGCTCAGTTTAAAACAAGGTTTTATTGTAGAAAAAGAAAGTTCATAGCTCTTAAGAAGTATTCTGAGTAAAGTAGTGCGTAGAGCTCAGGTTGTTCTGTTAACTTACTGGCAATTTCCCCTTCAGTCATCCTGAGAATGTTACATCTGCCTTTGAGAAATTATGGGTAAAGTGATTTTCTACCCAGATACTGTGAATGAATGCAGGCAGACTAGTCTGATAGGTGAAAAGCAGAATCAGTGTTTGTCAATCCAGGGAAATGAAAAAGCTCAGAAGATTTGAAGCTTTAAGTGCTTCATTTCCTAATTATGAAGGCAGAGCTAAGAGAAAGAAAATAGAATTTTGAGGAATCTGATGCTGGTGATGCAAATGGCTTTTGCAAGGGAGTCCCATTTTTCACCACTTGTGCTTTCTGTGTGGTCTGTGGGAAGAGGTGAAAAGAGAGGGGTAATCAAGAATTCACCCTCTCCAGCATGAGGGGTGTTTAGGAAGGAAGGAATCACTGCCAAACCAAGGAAAAAGCCTCTCTCTACTGGAGACACTGTTGGACAGTTTCCTCTCTCCCTCCAGTTCATGAAGAACAAATGTGTCTTTCTCATGTAAAGGGAAAAAAGCAAAGCGCACAGGGCTGGGGTGGCAGGGGATGAGCCCTTCTGTCTAAAGGATCATAGGAGAAAATAAAAGCCCCAGTAAACCCCAGAGAAAGGACAGGGTAGGATATGATTACCTTTCTGAAGGAGATGGGAGAAAGGAAAGGAAGGACTGAGGTGGCAGAAAGGTAGCTGCTTCGCCAGGCACCTTGATTAAAAAAAAAATAATTTGCCTTCCAGGATTTACTCTTACCCCCAGGAATTTTGAGGAAGCGGTTGTTGACTCACATCCAGACCAGCGAAGGCAGGAGCACCAAAGCAGATATTTTCAAGAATAAAGGTGCTTACAGATAAATTAATAGCCAAAGACCCTCCACTCAGTGTAACCAGGGAAACAAGAGGCTGGGCTGGTTGCCTGGCAACCACACTCTAGTTGGGGGGGGGCGGGGTCCTGTCCCCCTCTCTTCCTCCACCACCCCTGTTAGCCCTTTTGTGATAACATCTTCCCTTTGGTGGCTATTTTCCTTCTTGGCAAAATAGTCATTCACCTCCTAACACAAAGGGCACTCTGTGCTCCTTTGGCTAAACGGACCTCAACGTGCAATTTGGACAGATTTCATCTTCACTAAGTTGTTGCAGCCCTGATAAATGTGGTTTTTACCTTGACCTCCATAGCTCGATATCTCCTCCCACCATTCCACGCTTTTCTCTTCATTTACCGGCATTAAGGCCTATGGAGACTTCGCGGAGAGTGAGAGAGAAGGGGGTTTCGCAGTAGAGAGAATGTGACTTGGAACCACTGTCCCACTTGTGCCTAAGCTCACCACTTACAGGTGCGCATCTTTCCTCTTCGACAACCTGCCTGTACTTGGCACCAAGTTATTCCAAATGCTTTTAGAGGAGGGACGATAGAATGCCCTCCCAGAATTTGATACTTAAACTCCTGAAAATAGGGAAGATGAAACCCTTCCCCTCCTTTTCTTGGTGAACCCTGTCTCGCCTCCCAGCCTCCCTCGCGAGGGATCTGGGGAACTGGGCTAAGCAGCAGAGTACCGGCGGGAACCCACCCTTGGGCGAAGACCGGCAGGGCGCTGTCCACCCTCTGGTGCTGAAGCTGAAGTCTCGGACTCGCTGCGGAGGGGCTCTGGGGACCATCAGCCGACCCGTTTTAACTCCGAGGTAGGGACGTAAAGCGCAGGCGCTCCGTCTGCCGCCAGGGTAAAAGGCTAGACTAGGACTTGTCTGCACTGGATGCGCTTTTTGCAGTAGACCCGACTCCCTGCCCGGCTCAATCCCCCGCGCCTCTCCTTTTCCTTCCCCGGGTTAGCGGGATGATTTGCCACAATAACAGTGCGGCAGTTTGCAGTGGGATAATTACCCGGTGGCCTCCCAGCACTTACACCTTTTCTCTTTCGGCATTAGGCTCTCGGCGTCTGCACGAAAGGTCCCGGGGGCTCCTGGCTGTCAGATCTCGTGGCGGGCGGAGGCCGGCAAGGCGGGGAGGAGAGCCCTGGAACACCTCACCCTGCCGCTTTTCTGCGTGCAACAGGTCGGCTTGAATTCGGAATCTGAAAAGCGAGGAGCGCGGGAGACCGGGCGGCGGCCACGGTGAGCTTGGGGAGGTTGTGGCCGGAGACCGCGCACTCCGGGGTCGGGGGGTGCTGCGCATCTCGGATGGGGCGCTGAACCCAGCCAAGCAGACGGAAGACCGGGTTTCAGCGTCGCCCGGCGGAGTGGGTACGAGAACTAAACGCCCCCATTGCTCCGAGCGGGTCGAGCACCCTCTTTGGAGCGCTGGGGTGTCAGGTTTAGGAGCCGCTTCCTGCTTTCCAGGCGCCCTTACCGTCTTCCCCGCCCCGCTTCCTGAATTTGGGGGCAGCTGCAGCACCTTTGGCAGATGCCAAGGTCGGTTGTCCCCTTTTGGCCCCCCAAGGCAGCCCCAGGCTCATCCTGGGGAACCTCAGTTCCGCTCTGCAGTTCCTCCAACCCCACACCCTTGGCCCTGAGGCAGAGAACTGGACCGGGGATCCTGGTGGGGATTTTACCTGGCTTGGGTCGCCACGGCCTGGAAGAAAGGTCACTGCTCTCCACTCCTCTCTGGAAGAAATCCCCTCACCACCCCGCCGCCGGCTCCTCGCTTCTCCCCTAAAAGCTGAAGATGTGGGGGCAGGGGTGCGGGTAGGAGCGGGGAGGATTCGGGAGGGAGATGGAGCTTAAGGAAAAAACCTGTGAAGCATCCTTGAACACTTGCCTCTCTCCAGTAATCGGTGCTGTCCGGAGCAGTGGCCGCTCCGCCCGGGCGAGAGGCGGATCCAGAGTCCCGGCAGGGTGCCCTCGGCGCCGACACCGTCGCTGCAGCTGCGGGGGTCGGGGGAGAACGGCTGCTTTAAAGGCGAGACCGACCCACAGGTAACCAGTCAGCGCCGAGGACGCCCATGACGTCATCCAGAAGGCGAGAGGAGAAGGGAAGTTGGGGGTGTGGTCACCGCACTTCACAGCAAAAGTCCGCTGTGGCCATGGCAACAGCTCGCGGAGGTCGCGGGCCAGCAGCTCTCTCCTTTTCTCTCTCCTGTAGAGCGACTGGGCTCCGGGATTCCAAGCCCCTGTATGGCTGAATGCTAGAGGAGGGTTCCAAGCCAACTTTTCCCCAACAGGACAGGCACTAGAGCTAGACTCGAGTCCACCTCTGTGTCCTGGCCCCGGGTGAGGGCAGGAGAAGGGCTGCCTAACCCCCAGGATACGCTGGAAGGAGGATAACGCAGAAACTTGCATTTCCACAAGGGCATCTCCTATAGCTTCACTTCCCCTAAATCGCCCGTGCCTGAGCAGATCAGACCCGGGTCACCTGACCGCACACAGAGACTACTTCTCCCTGAATTCAAAGATGCAAACACTTACTCTTCGTATCCACTCTTCGAGGATGCGCTGTGCCCGAGCCAGTACACCCAGGCAGCGCCCGCACGGAACCATCTGCCCCAATCCCCGCCTGTGTACGTGGGTAAACCGAGGCTCCGAGCTTACCTTATTGGTCCGGAAAACAGCCAAACCCACGAGAAAATAGCCACGGATCTAGGGTTCGCAAACTGGTGGCCAGGGGTCTAAATGGGGGCACAGAAGTGTTTGCTGGGCTCTCAGAATTTTAAAAAATGTGAAGTACTTGTCTTCGGGATTGAAAAGGTTCACACAGAAATCTGGGATTTCTGTCTCTTGAACAGGGGAGCTGGCATGGTGCATGCCATGAAAAAACACTGACCCTGTAGTAAGGGCTGAAATCCAGTCCAACCTAGGCCCATCTCTCCTTTTTTTATCTTTATTAAAAAAAAAACATAATTAATTAAATAATTTTGGCTGTGCTGGGTCTTCACTGCTGCACACAGGCTACTCTGCAGGTGCGGTGCACCGGCTTAGTTTCCCGGAGGCGTGTGGAATACTCCCAGACCGGGGATCGACTCCGTGTCCCCTGCACTGGCAAGCATCCCCTACCACTGGACCAGAAGTTCCCACCTCTTCTTTTTGTCAGTGTCACCAGTTATCTTCTTTTTTTTTTTTTTTAACAGTAGAGAGGAAAGTGAAATATTTTTGTCTCCATCTCACCTGCTCACTTTTTAAAAAACTGATTTAGTTATTATCACTTATTATCATGAATGATTCTGTACAATTCGGTCAGTAACCATTTAGTTATCTATTACTGCCTAATAAATTATCCTCAAATTTAGCAGCTTAAAATAACAATCTATTGTTCTATGTTTCTGAGGCTCAAGGATTGGGGAAAGCCTAAGCTGGGTGGTTCTTACTCTTACCTGGTTGTAGTAAAAATGTCTCACCTGCTCACTGAATGTTACCTGTCAAGCCCTGCAGTCATTGAGTTTTCTGCCCCCCTGCTCCCCAACCCCCACCCCAGTGTCTGACAGGAACTGGTAATGGCTTCACTCAAGCTGAAATTTTTGCTTCACTATCTGCCCTGCAGGTCCAACCTTTGGCTGACACTTGGACATCTGTCAAAGAACACAGAGCAGGATATTTCCTGCTAGTAAAGCTGTCTTTTCTCCCCACCTTCCATTTTCACATTTCAATTATGCAGCTTTTGGAAACATTTAAAAAACATTTTTCATTGATCACCTAGAGATTTGTTTACATAAGACATTCTTTGCATTTCCGTATCACAGGAATAACATCTCATTAATAAAAATACAGAAAAATAGAAGAAAAAAAATTTATCACTTATCCCCTAAGCAATGTTTTACTTTTCTGAAAAAAAAAATTGTGAATACAACCAACCAACTAACCTGCAGACAAATTAACAAAACCCACCACCATCAACAATAGAGCCATATAGTTGTGTCTCACATATTGGCTCTCACACAGCCACACTTACTGGGACAACCATAATGCGCATTTTGAATATATGCAACAATTGGGAGGGCAATTATCTTTTCTCTCCCTTAGCAGTAGAATCCCCCCTAAGGAGAAAGAAGTTTTTATTTATATGTACTTATTATCCAGGCAATTCTAGTTGAAAGCAAAGGTAACTTTGTACTAGGTCAACTCCCAGTCTTGCCCAATATGGATTACTTCTAGCTTATTCAGGAAAATGAGGGCTGGAATAGATTCTGCATCACTGTTTTGGTGGGAAACTGTTAGGTTTCTGGTTAGTACATGGAGTCCTCCAGCATCTCATCATTTGGCCTGATTTTGTTCCTTCACCCAGCATATTTTTCTTAGAGCCATTCTCTTTGTGAATTTTAGAACTCTAGGCTGTCGAAGTATTGAGAGTAACAATATTAATGTTCCATTGTCTTTCTAAACCACTTGAGAGTTCACCAACCATTTCACATGGTGTATCTCTGCTGATTCTAGAAACTTCTTGTTTTTTAATTAAATTTATTAATTTTTAATTGAAGGATAATTGCTTTACAATATCATGTTGGTCTCTGCCATACATCAACACAAATCAGTCATAGGTATACATATGTCCTCTCCCTCTTGAACCCTCTTCCCACCTGCGACCCCTTCCTATCCCTCTGCGTGGTTACAGACACCTGGTTTGAGTTCCTGAGTCATACAGTAAATGCCTGTTGGTTATCTATTTTACATATGGTAGTGTAGATGTAGAAACCACTTGTTTTATGGATGAAGAAACAGAGGTCAAACCACTTAATTCACCCTGAGTTATCAGTACTCTTTTTGCTGGACAGACCTAATTGTCTCCCTTATATGAATCATCAAAATTATTTATTCAGCAGCTGAGAGGATTAAACAGACAATGTACAAAAGTGGAAAAACAATGAATATACCAACAGTTGGGAATTTTTTTCCTGCTTTATCTAAAGTAGAAATGTGAATTATAACTATGGGATACCATTTTTCACATATGATGTTAACAAAAAATAAAGATGTCTACTTCCCAATGCTGGAGACAGTATGGTAAAATGAGCACTAATAACTTTTGGAGATTTTAAGTCGGTTGAATTCATGGGAAGGTAATCTCGCAAGTTGTATCAAGATCCATAAACATATTGACTCCCTTTGGGTCAGGAATTTTTCTGTGAATCTATTCTAATAAAATAATCTTAACTACAAGAAAATCTAAATGCATAAAATTGTCCATTATAGCATTATGTAATTTTTTTTAAATGGAAGGAACATAGATATCCAACAATGGGAGACTGGCAATTGTCTACTGAATGGATAGAATGTTTTACCAATTCTAAAAACCTATGCTAATGTTGAAACATAAGCAAAGAAAATGCTCATGATATAATTTTAAGGAGGGAAGTAAGTAGAATGTAAATTGCCTTTACAGTTGTGATTAAACTCATGGCTTCCTGAATTCAGAAAATATAAGACAGAGTACATCAAAGTGTGGTAAAATTTCTGCTAAAGTGAAGAGATTGTAGGTGGCTTTAAAATTTGTTTTCTTTTATCACTTTTTCCAAATTACCTGAAGTGTGACTATGTCATTTGTATAATTAGAATGTAATATGATACAAATATAGGAATAGATGACATTTCTTTGGGATCTATTACTTGTCTAGCACTGTTCCAGGTGGGCCTAGTTGGGACAAGTGTGGAGACTGGGTCTCAGACTCTGTAGGTTACTTCAGAGTTTGCCCAGGGTATTCAGTGACCACAAGAGGGTTTGACCTTATCATTCAAGTGCTGATACTGGACATTTGGTTGTTAGTAGACTCAGATGCGTCATCAGCCCAGCTGATTGGCCTCATCCTCCTTCCCAGTAAGCTTGGTTCTGCTCCTAGTGTCTACTTCTTGACTATGCATTCTTCTGAACCGGAAGTAATAATGATGATGATAATTACATTTTCCTTACATTTTTAATAGTACTTCACATTTTTTAGTGCTCTCACATTATGTAAAATATATTTTACATAAACTTGTAACAGCTATTAATAAAAAACAAACTTAACTATTACAATATTTAATTATCACAATAACCCTCTTAGATTAGGTATTCTGTTCTCTAGTTTTGTTGAACCTGTGTTTAAGAAACTTGCCAGGAACCACACAGCTCATTAGTGATGGCTCCATCCACAATTTGACTTTTAGATATTCCCTCTTCATAGGAAATAAACATCTTCGTGATGGATAAAAATTCTTCTTTAGAGTACATTTTAACTGGAGGACAGATTGGAAGCTTAACTGACTTGAGTTCCATCATCTCTAGCCAAATAAAGATAACCTTGGGTACTGATAGTTTCCTCAATGTCCTTATCCGTTTATTCCTTGGAATTTGCAAACCTTAGTGTGTATGTGTGTGTGTGTGTGTGTGTGTTTATCTGTGTCTGTGTTGGTCGCTCAGTCGTGTCCAACTCTTTTCAACTCCATGGATTGTAACCTGCCAGGCTTCTCTGTTCGTAGAATTCTCCAGGCAAGAATACTGGAGTGGGTAGCCATTCCCTACTCCAGGGGATCTTCTTGACCCAGGGATCAAACCCAGGTCTCCTGCCTGCAGGCAGATTCTTTACCATCTGAGCCACCATGCAAGCCTTAGCCCAAAAGTCAAAATATTATGGGAGGACTTCCCTGGTGGCCCAAGTGTTAAGACTCAGCACTTCCTCTGCTAGGCGGGGTGGGGCGGGGGGTGGGGGGCAGGTTCAATCCCTGGTCCAGAAGTGCCACATGCCGTGGTAGAAAAAAAAAAAAAAAAAAGATTATGAAAAGGTCAGGCATTCTGAAGGTGTTACTGAGTTTCTAGGTGGGTTAACATTTCAGAATGAAGCTTTTCTATCCTGTAAGCTAATGAAATTAGATTACAGCATCTGAGAGGCTCACCTGCTGTTGGTAACTAAGAAGGCCCCTGTCCCATGACAGCAACCACACATCTCAAATGTGGAATCAGAGAACAAGTGCAGCGAACACAGTTATCTCACCTGTACACACACGGTGGGCGTCACAGTGAACTAAGGCTCTCTCAGTGTTCATCCCAAATGAGTAGCAAGTATTTCTCAACCCTTCCCAGATCCCAAAAGAGTGAAAATATAATTTCAAGGATTAACCCAACACTTAGGGGGATGGCATCATATCTAAAGATGAGAGACTATTATTCTATAAAGAGAAAATAAATATAACATTGGCAATGAACACTGGTCCTTTGAAAGGCAGTTCTAAAATGTAGACTATACTTACCTGTGGGACATTCAAATCTAATAATGGAGAATTATAAATATATAAATAAATATATGTTATAATTTGATGGTTCAGCTAATCTGGGCAATTCTAAAAGTACCACAGATACACTGTAAAGAATGGAAAATTAATCATTTTCCCCAAGTGTGGGAAACTGTGCAAGACCAGGAGATTTTTTTTTTTGAAAAGGAGGTGATTATATACTTAAATGCCCATGTTTATGGCAGCATTACTCATAAAAGCCAAGAGGTAGAAGCAACCCAAAGTATTAGCTGCTCAGTCATGTCCAACTCTTTGAGACCCCATGGACTATAGCCTCTGCCCATGGGATTCTCCAGGCAAGAATACTGGAGTGGGTAGCCATTCCCTCCTACAGGGGAATCTTCCTGACCCAGGGGTCGAACACAGGTCTCCCATATTGCAGGTAGATTCTTTACCATCTGAGCTACCAGGGGAGCAACCTAAGTATCCTTCAATACGTGAATGAATAAAAAATGTAGCATATACATCAATGGAATATTAGTCAGCCTTAAATGAAGACAATTCTGACACACGCTGTAACATGGATAAACCTTGAGGACATTATGCCAAGTGTAATAAGCCAGTCATCACATTCAAAGATAGTAGGACAATCGGTAAGCTTTAAAAAATTAAAGTATAAAATTAGGTGTAAAAATATACCTAGTTTTTAAGGTCTTAAAAAGAAGGAATAGAAACCATGCTAAAAGAGTGGGCAATCATTTTCGAAATGAAGAAATATATTAAAGAGAAACCGAATTTGAATAAATGAAACTTCTTTAATGGATAGGTTAAGCAGCAGATTAGTTTGTACTGGAGAGAGAGAACTAGTGAGCTGAATGATAGTGAAAGAAATTATTTTTAATTTAGCTGAGAAATAAATTGATACAAAATAAGAAAGAAATATTAAGGGGTAAGAATGAATAAATGAGAAAGCCTAAAATATTTCTATTAGCTATTCCAGGAGAAGAAAATAGAGAAAGAGAAGCAATATTAGAAGGGACAATAGCTAAGATTTCTCCAAAATTTATTTTAAAAACAACAAAAAAAAACATGACTCTTCAAGTTAAAGAATCCACAAGTCTTGAGAATAATAAATAAAAAATAAATTCACACCCAGACACTTAATTGTGAGCCTATAGAACATCAAACACAAAAAGAAAATCATAAGGGTAATTGAAGATGAAAGACACATTAATAATAAACAACAATGTGTGCATTGTTAGTATTTTTAACTAGCTCTTATCATTAAGGTCAAAATGACATTTTCAAAGTGCTGGAGGAAAAGAAATGTCATCTAGAATTCAATACGCAACTAAACAATTATTCAAGAGTAAATTTGAGATAAAGAATATTTTAAAGAACCTGAAACTATAGAGCTTAACAGCCTTTCTTCATTACAAGAGCTACAAAAGGATGGGCTCTTTTGTTGTTTAACTTTTGGCTGTGCTAGGTCCTTGTTTCTGTGTGTGGGCTTTTTCTAGTTGCAGCAAGCAGGGGCTACTCTCTAGCTGGGGTGCATGGACTTCTCATTGCAGTGGCTTTTCTCGATATGGTCCGTGGGCTATAGAACACTGGCTCGGTAGCTATGGGGCCTGGGTTCAGTTGCCCTGAGGCATGTGGTGTCTTCTCAGACCATGGATCGAACCTGTGTCCCCTGCATTGGCAGAAGTATTCTCTACCACTGAACCACCAGGGAAGTCGAAGGATGGGCTTTGATAATGAAAATACTGAGGGTCAAAAGAAGGAATGAGATGAAAGTTGTAATAAGGACAATAGAAATTAGAAAGAATGAGGACCTCCCTGGTTAAGACTTCCATTGGTTAAGACTGTGAGCTTCCATTTCATGGTGTACAGGTTTGATCCCTGCTCAGGAAACTAAGATCCTACATGCCTCATGGCAGCCAAAAAGAAAAAGAAATTAGAAAATGTGTTCATAAATCCAACATAACATATAAAATATAAAAATAATAATTTCTAATTTCAAATGGGTGGGACCAAAATATGAGAATAACTCAAGAAATTATGAGAAATGAGATTCATACAGACTACATGAAAAACAGGAGGGTGGTTATAGAGTTTAAGAGCTCAAAATTCTTGTTTTATTTCAGTATATCTTATTTATTAATTTTCTATTGTGCTAAATCAGGTATGTTAAGAAAACACCTTAAATTACAGAAATGATAAGTTTAACTTCCAAACTAGTAGAGGGAAAAGAAAGAATGAAGAAAATTAGATTGATCAGTGGAAAGTTGGAAAGAAAAAGAAAAGAAGAAGAAAAAATACAAGATGAATCAAAAACAATAAATAAGATGGTAGAAGTAATTTTAATAGTTCTAATCTCAATAAATGTACGTATTATATCTTCCTATTAAGAGAAGAAACTTTCAGACAGCTTCTAAAAATTCCACCTATAATCAAATTATGAGACATTCATAATCACATGGATATAGAAACTTTGAACATCAAGAGTTAAGAAAAAGTATATTTGGACAATACTAACCAAAACAAGCTTGGTGTAATGACTAGCACAGAATTTAAAGCAAAAAGCATTAAATGAGGCATGACAATGATTTTAATGATTATTAATTGGCCAGGAAGATATAATTGAATTGGTGAATCTTTAACAAAAATCCAGCATGCTCTGTCCTAAAACACATAAACCATCAGCTTCAGATGGTTTTATACCAAATTCTACCATAACTTGGAGGAACAGGATATCTCTGTATTACAGAACCACTCTTACCAGAAAAGAAAGGAAGGAAGGAAAGGAAATAGAAAGGAAGGAAGGAAAGAAAGGAGGAGAAAGAAAAAAAGGAAGAAAGAGAGAGAACCAAAGGAAGGAAGGAAAGACAGAAAGAAACAGCAACAACAAACCACAGAATATATGGGGAATAAAGGTAGAGGCCCTTCTAATCTATAAACATAAGTGCAGAGGATCCTAAATAAATTTTTAGTAAGCCAAATTCATGTAATAACTCTTATTCAAGGAGAGTAATAATTTTTAACATTTGGAAAAAATCTATGTAAATTAATTCATTTTTAATAGAGTAAAGGAAAAACTCTTATGAGCAACTGAATGTATCTAGAAACATCTATTAAAATTAAATATTGATTTAAGATAAAGCATTTTAGCCAATCTGGAATGAAAGGAAATTGCTACTCCTTAATAACGGGTATCACCCCACTCCAGTACTCTTGCCTGGAAAATCCCATGGATGGAGAAGCCTGGTGGGCTGTAGTCCATCAGGTCACTGAGAGTCGGACGCGACTGTGCGACTTCACTTTCACTTTTCACTTTCACACATTGGAGAAGGAAATGGCAACCCACTCCAGTGTTCTTGCCTTGAGAATCCCAGGGACGGGGGAGCCTGGTGGGCTGCCGTCTATAGGGTCGCACAGAGTCGGACACGACTGAAGCGACTTAGCAGCAGCAGCAGTCATAGCTAACATCACATTTAATATTGAAATTAAAGACGCATTCTCTTTGAAGTCAGGAATGTGACTACTTGTAATCAATATGGTACTAGACTGAACCATGAAGATGCCAAATTATCCTCATTTCAGAATACAGGATCATCTTTGTAGTAAATGTAAGAGAGTCTTCAGACAAATGCTATGAACTAATAAGACTATTTGATAAAATATCAATATCAAAAATCAATAGCATAATTGAGAAAAATCAATGAAACTGAAAGTGGTTATTTTAAAAGATCACGCTGGTGCTGCTGCTAAGTCGCTTCAGTCGTGTCCGACTCTGTGTGACCCCATAGACGGCAGCCCACCAGGCTCGCCTGTCCCTGGGATTCTCCAGGCAAGAACACTGGAGTGGGTTGCCATTTCCTTCTCCAATTCATGAAGGTGAAAAGTGAAAGTGAAGTCGTTCAGTCGTGTCCGACTCTGAGCGACCCCATGGACTGCAGCCTACCCGGCTCCTCCGTCCACGGGATTTTCCAGGCAAGAGTACTAGAGTGGGGTGCCATTGCCTTCTCCGTTAAAAGATCATAGAAATTAACAATTCTCTCAGTAGGTTACCAAGAAAAAGAGAAGACTCAAATGACTAAAATCAGGAGTGAAAGAGGAAACATTAGTACTAATCTTACAGAAATAGAAAACATTATAAGAGAATTCTATGAACAATTGCATGCCAAAAAATTAGATAACAAATGAAATGGAAAATTCCTAACAATACACAAATGTTCAAAATTGACTCAAGAAGAAATAGAAAATCTGAATAGACCCCAACAAGTGAAGAGATCAAATCAGTAATCAAAAAACTTCTCACAAAGATAAGCCCAGAACCAGGTGGCTTCATTGTTGAGTTCTGCTGTTTCAAGAAGAATTAGCACCAATCCTTTGCAAATTCTTCCAAAAAATAGAAGAGGGAACACTTTCAAAGTCATTCTCTGAAGCCAATATTACCCTCCTATCAAAACAGACACAGACATTGTAAGAAAAAGAAAACTACATATTAACAGTCCTTGTGAGTATAGATGCAAAAAGCCTCAACAAAATATTGGAAAATCAAAATCAGAAGCATTTTAAAAGAATTATACACCATGATCAAGAGGGATTGATTCCAGAAATGCAAGATTGATTTAAAATCTAGAAATCAGTCAATGTAACTATCACCCATCACATTGGGTACAGTATTTCTTTTTGTTGTGATGAAAATATTCCAGAATTACTAATCTTGTGAATATTCTAAAAACCACTGAATTGTATACCCTAGAAGGGTGAATTTTACGTCATGTGAAATATTTCTCAATTTTAAAAAATACGTATTTATTTATTTATTTTTGGCTACGCTGGGTCTTCATTGCTTTGTTTGGGCTTTCTCTAGATGCGGTGAGCTGGGGCTACTCTTTTTGCAGTGCTTGGGCTTCTCACTGCAGTGGTTTCTCTTGCTGTGGAGCACCGGCTCTAGGCACACAGCTTCAGTAGTTGTAGCCCGTGGCCTCAGTGGTTGCGGCTCCCCAGCTCTACAGCACAGGCTGCGTAGTTGTGGTGCACAGGCTTAGTTGCGCTGTAGTGTGTGAGACCTTCCCAGATCAGGGATCAAACCCCTGTCTCCTCCGTTGGCAGGCAGATTCCTATCCACAGCACCACCACGGAAGATCCTATTTCTCAATTTTAAAAAATCAATAGCATTCTTGCATAACACCTTATTTTAAAAGATAATTTAATAAATGAACTTATTCAGAATAACAAGAAAAATTCTTAGATACCTAGGGATAAATCTAATCATGATGTGTTACTCCTTGAGGATATTCTAAAATGTTATTGAAAGTCTTAAAAGAAGACCTTATAAATGGAGAGACATAGCATATTTGTGGATTATGACAGTATTCTTTCCTGGAGAATCCCATGGACAGAGGAGCCTGGCGGGCTACAGTCCATGGAGTTGCAAAGAGTCAGACACGACTGAGTGACTAAGCACAGCACAGCACAGGAGAATGGATAAATAAACTGTAGTCTATTAATGCAATTAAATACTATAGTTCAGGGGGAGAATACACAGATCAATTAACTTGCAGCTCTGCATTAATTAACTTGGGCATCTAGAAAACCTGTTCAGTGAGAAAAGCAAGTTACAAAAAGATTAAAAAACTATAACATGAATAATAAAAAGACTGTACACATAATCTTAATATATGTTTTATGAGTTTACAGAGTAGTAAATGCTTAATAACAAGGACAGAAGGATGGACAGATAGATAGCAACCTTAAGATAGCAATCACCTCTAGCAAGGAAGAGAGAAAATGGGGTGGTTAAAAACTGTTATCTGTATCCTTTTATCTACTTTTTTAAAGGAATCTGAAGGAAATATGTTAACAGTTGGGAGATAGACAATGTGGCTTTTACATTTTCTATATTTTACATTCCTTTGAAATACTTAATAATTTATTTTTACAAGTAGACACAATCCTTGCACAAGGTTGCTTCATGGTAGAAATTGATATTTGACCTTGGAGCCCTTTAACCTCTGTGTTACAGGTTCTCTTTACTCAAATAGGACTGGCGACCCTTCCTTTTCTCTCTAATAGCATTTTACTGAGCATCAAATACACTTACACACCAGAGAGCACTTTGAAAACTATAAATTCTGCTTAATGCTGATACTATTGTTATCACATAAAATGAAATGGCAAAAATATAATGAGCTAAGAACAGCTTAATCTAAGATTTACAACTAGAGCACACACTAATTTTAAATTAGGTTATAGACAAAGAGACAGCACTCAATTTCCCCCTTCATGTGTCCCCAGGGTGTTCTAAGCAGTGCAGATAAAGGCGTTTTGCCTAAGGAGGTGGGTGAGAAGGTCCTGGGTTTAACGGTGGGCATAAATCACAACTTTGGCAGTCTTCTGTGTTATCCATCAGGGGAGCCTTTTAGTGGAAAATGCCAGAGGCTGCAACAGAAAGAAGCAGGTAGAAGTGATCAGTTAGTTT
The DNA here is from genome assembly GCF_029378745.1 of Bos indicus. Taxonomy (NCBI): domain Eukaryota; kingdom Metazoa; phylum Chordata; class Mammalia; order Artiodactyla; family Bovidae; genus Bos; species Bos indicus. The sequence continues at coordinate 19,874,244 of NC_091780.1, read as the reverse complement.
GTCTAGGAGGCAGACCGTTTCAGAGAGGATACTAGTGAGTTCCCGGCATCCCTGAGGCAGGAAAGCTCTGGAGACTTGCCTCTGGGCCTCTGTCTTCTCTTGCCCTTGGGAAGGAAATTGATGAGTTAATTAATATGCACAGGAGATGCACCACGGCTGACTGACTACTGCTGATCCTCACTGTTATTACTAAAATGAGCTCAGCCCTTCAGCAGGATTGGGAGAAACCAGTTTCCTGGGGAAATCTCAGATCATTGCTGTCCTCTCATCAGGTGGGAAATCTCATTAAGTGCTCCAAGGACCTTGGTTTTATAGGTTTGGGCTCCACAGCCCCTGGCAGCCTTGGCTAGGATTTCATGCTAAAATAATATTTCCTTTTGGTAAAAAATGTTTTGTTGCTCCAGGCTCTGCGGCTCAATGACCTTTCTGAGCTTTAGACTCCAGGGGACCCAGAGGTGATCCGGAGGTTTGCAATTTACGTCAAACACACACACGTGCACACACATACACACACACACCCCCCCCTCTTAGTTGGCCTGTAAAGACAAGTGGGGACTTCTGTGACTATCCAGACAGGAGCGATCCTGTGTTCTCATTGCATCATATCAGGGGGACCACAGTGGTATCATCTTATGGCTGGTGATGTTAGCCTTTTATGACTGCACGGGGTCTTCACTGCAGTGCATGGGTTTTCACTGAGGAGAGCAGGGGCTATTCTTGGTTGTGGTGGGCAGATTCCAGAGGGTGGGCTTGTAGTGCCCGGGCTTAACTGTGGGTGGGAGGGGCTTAACTTGTAGTGCACGGGCAGATCCCAGAGGGTGGGAGGGTAGTTGTAGTACACGGGCTTAACGGTCCTGCAGCATGTGGGATCTTCCCAGACCGGGGATAGAACCCGTGTCCCCTGCATTGGCAGTTGTATTCTTAACCACTGGACCACCAGGGAAGTCCAGGAGGTCTTCACATACAAAGAAATGATCACTTTGTCTGTGATATAAGTTGCGAATTTTTTCCCCCAGTTTATCATTTGCTTTTGCCTATTGAGGTCTTTGTCATGTATAACTTTTAAAAATTCTGTGGTGGCTGAATGTATTAGTCTTTTGGGGTATCTGCGGTTTATGTCATATTTAGAAAGGCCTTTCCTGTGCTAAGATTATTTTTTTAATTATCCATAGTTTGTCTAGTTTTGTTTACATTTAAATCTTCAAACCAATTTGTTGTCTTTCATTCCTATATAAATCGTAATTTGATTTTTTTTTTCTTACCCTAAAGAATTATTTGAAGTGAAGTGAAAGTCGCTCAGTCGTGTTCGACCGTTTTCAACCCCATGGACTGTAGGTCTCCAGACTCCTCTGTCCATGGGGATTCTCCAGGCAAGAATACTGGAGTGGGTTGCCATGACCTCCTCCAGGGGATCTTCCTGACCCAGGGATCGAACCTGGGTCTCCTGAATGGCAGATGGATTCTTTACCGCTGAGCCACCAGGAAAGAATTATTTAGGGGAATATTTAATTTGTCTAGGTAGATAATATTTTGGTTATCCCTTTAAAATTATTAATCTTGAATATTATTTCATTGTGTTCAGAGGTTTTGTACTCTGTATGATTTTTGAATTTTAGAATTTGTCCAGTTTTCCTTTGTAGCCTAAGACAGAGTCAATTTTTTGAGACTGCTCTCTATATGCTGTGTATGTATACATCGTTTTATTAAATTTTGTGTGTCTTTGTGTGCATATATGCATGTATGTATAAATGCAATATACATTTATATATTATCAAATTTAATTATGCTAAGTGAAAGCGTAAGTCTCTCAGTCGTGTCTGACTCTGTGATCCCATAGACTAGCCCACCAGGCTCCTCTGTCTATGGAATTCTCCAGGCAAGAACACTGGAGTGCGTTGCCATTCCCTTCTCCAGGGGATTTTCCCAACACGGGATTGAAACCATGTCTCCTGCATTGCAGGTAAATTCTTTACCGTCTGAGCTATTCCCTAAGTAATTGTGTTATCAAGTCTCTTATTTTTACGTAGTATCCAATAAACACAGTCAAAACCTTCTACCTTGTGGGTTTATTGATTTTACTTTATTTTTCTATCCATTTTTTGGTCTATATATTTCAGTCATGCTCTCAAGTGCATAAAGAATATGATTTTTATTTACTTTTGTAGCTAAACTGGTAAAGAATCTACCTGCAATGCAGGAGGCCCTAGTTCTATTCCTGGGTGGGGAAGATCCACTGGAGAAGGGATAGGCTACCCACTCCAGTATTCTGCCCTGGAGAATTCCATGGACAGAGGAGCCTGGCAGACTAAAGTCCTTGGGGTCACAAAGAGTCGGACATGACCGAGCAACTTTCAGTTTCACATACACAAGTTAGTACACAAATACATCCTCATTGTTAAAATGCAAACAATACAGAAATGGAAGTGAAAGATCGCTACTCAGTATTCTATACATTAAAACAACAATGAGATACCATTTTCCCAATAATAGATTGGCAAAACTTTTAAAGACTGTTAACATTCTCTGATGGCAAGCATGTAGAATATACACATAGTCTCGTATTGCTGGTGAGCGTGTGACTAGGAGAGTCCTTACAGCATTGCCTGGCAGGTGTTAAATGTACAGTGAATGTGACCTCTTATGACAAGTGAAATTACCGAGTGTCATACTACCAAGCTGCCCACCTATAGAGCTTTCCCCACTCTACATCAAGCCCACTCTGCCAAGTCCTCCTCTGGCTTCAGTGAGGGAAATTCAGTATAAATCATTGTTTCCTCTCCTACCATCAGACTTGTGCAAAGGTTCCAGGTTGCTGGAGATGCTAAGGCATTGGGATGACTCCCCAGCTCACCTGGGTTTCCCTGAAGCCAAGGATCACTGGCCGCCCACACGGTTACTTCTCACCACCAGGTCCTGTGCTACACATGGCTTAAGGAATCCTTTGGTGAGGTTGGGAGCCCAGGTGCCTCAACCCACCTGAAATTGAATCCGAGCAGGACCCTGCGGGACTCTCCCAGGGACAGACTCTACCCCCTACCTTGCCCCTTCCAAGACTCCTCCCATTATCCCTTGTTCTGTGGCTTAATATTTTCCTAGAGGGGAAAGGCCTTTGCCTATAGGCTGTTTCTGCATTCTGTCCTGTTCTGATTAAGGAATTTCAAGTCCTGCTCAGCTACTAGAATTAAGGAGACAGAAAAGAAAATTAAAGTGTAAACAGATAAAGTGCGATATTTCATAAATAATCCTGCCACAATATCCTTCATGGTGATTCCATCTTAAAGCCTAATACTCTTTTCTTCTTTCCCAGCTCGCTTTGCGTATGTACCCCTAACACACACACACACACACACACACACACACACACACACACACTCCATTTAAAAAGACAGCTGGAGCAACGTGAGTCAATGCCAGCCAGGCCTTTCTTGCACCTCTCAGTGGAGCAGAGGCTCACGTTCAATAGCTGCTAACTAGGCTCTCTGGCCATGCCGCTCTCTTGGTCTTTTCTGTAGGATCATCAAGGTTGCCTGGCAACCACAAGCCCATTGGCCTATCACATGGTTTCCTTAAAGAAAATGGCAAAGCACTCGCTCCTGACGCAGTCCCAGCAAGGCCTAATTAGTGTGAACCAGCAATCAATCATAGAAGGGTGGGGGGGGGGGCACTGTAAAAGGGTGTAAAGAGCACAGAGGAGGGTCTGTGATGGGCGCCTGGGAGCTGGTGTGAAAATAGCCGTCATTTCTTAATTTTACCTCTTGCTGTCTCCATGATGCAACCAGGACGGGGCATAGCAAGGTGGATGGTAGCAAGACTCGTGTCTGAGCTACTATTGAAGGAATCTTTAATGTGGAGAAGATTCCTTTAGAGAATTGGAGACGTGGTTGTCTTTAAATATTTGGAATCTGAGAGTATAAAAAAGGGGTTAGTCTGGTCCTGGGTGTACCATGAGGGAGAAGCAAATGTGGGCCCATTATGAGGTAGTGTTTTTTAACTTTATATTTTATATTGTAATATAACCAATTAACAATGTTGCGATAGTTGCAGGTGGACTACAGAGGGACTCAGCCACACATATACATGTGTCCATTCTCCCTCAAACTCCCCTGCGGCCAGGTTGCCACATAACACTGAGCAGAGTTCCTTGTGCTATATAGTAGGACCTTGTTTGTTATAAATTTTAAATATAGCAGTGTGTACGTGAAGGAGCGGTTTTGAAAACTACATGTTTCCTAGAGGAAGGGGCTAGTCTTGAGGAGGTGGTAAATTCTCTGCAGCACAGGCGTGCTTGCTGGGGAAGGATGTGCTCAGATGGACACTGATGCCCATGATATGTGCATGTACATCCACAACACCTCATCTTGGACAGATCAGAATTCCTGAGTGGCTCAGCGTGTAGGCACTGAGTCTGTCTCATCCATATCCTGGGTCCTAAGAACCAGACACCCTCTGGTCTCCATTGGCAAGTGCTGGGTATGCTGTTGACCTTCTCCTCATTCACCATGGAAATCCCAGCCCAGGGTCTCCTGAATGCACAGATGGGGTGGGGACCAAGGCTGGTGTGACCAGGGCTGCTGCTGGGAACACTGAGCGCAGCAATGGGGTTTGGGTGATCTCATGGATTGGACGGTAAAAAGATTGACCCACTCTTGCTGGAGTAGGTGGCAGTATGAACAGGGGACAGCTCAAAGGTTATAAGAAGGACTTCTGAAGTTGGAGTCAGGACCAGAAAATCATGGAGTGCATGAGAGAAAGTGGAGAGAGAGAGAAGTTGCTGCCACGCCTCCTCCAAATGTCATCTTTGCTACTGATCAACCCCCACCCCACTCCTCCCAACCCCCCCACAGCCCCCCACCCCCCTCCCTGCCCCCACCCCTGCATCAGCAAGCAGAGATCCAAGCATTAAGGCTCCAGTTGTGCACACACAGCCTGGGCTCCTTGGTTGTGGGATGGGGGTATGTGTTAAACCTGAAAGCTTAGCAACATTCAGTTGTGCGTTCCTTTTTTTAAATAGATTTTTTCTTTTACATTCTAAAGTAGAAGGATAACACAGAGACAGTACATGTATAAAGGACATTTAAGCATACAGCTGGATGGTGTTTTTACAAATGCGTTCATCTGTATAATCATCACCAAGGCAGGACACAGACTATGCATTTGTAAAACATCAAATCATCCAGGGACTTTTCTGGTGGCTCAGTGAATAATAATCTGACTGCTCAGCAGGGGATGTAGGTTCAATCCCTGGGACGGGAAGATCCCCTAGAGAAGGAAACAACAACCCAGTCCAGTATTCTTGCCTGGGAAATCCCACAGACAGAGGAGTGTAGCAGGCTACAGTCCATGGGGTCGCAAAAGAGTCAGACATGACTGAGTGACTAAATAACAACAAGGCAAGATACAGGATATTTCCAGCAGCTCCACTTGTGTTTTTCTTAACACAAATCGGAACTCTATTGGAACAGCTAAGCATATACATCAGTGGGTCACATGCTACTAGACAGAGCTTAGCAAGGTTTGCTAACACAGGCACTGTTTTCTCCCCAAATGCTATGGTTTCCAGAGCCCAGGAGAGGTGGGAATGAGGCTATTGGTCAGTAGATAAGATCCTCAAGCCCAGCATCTGAGATGATTGATTGTCTCTGGGCTGCAGTTCCCATTTTGTCTGATAATGGAGAGAGGGCAGTCTTGTTTAAACTCTCCCTTTTTCTCCAGCCCCTTTTATCCAATCACGCTGCCCTGTTATCTCACTGAGACTAGACTTAACCTGTGTTTAAACTCCCAGGAGCCTCAGGGAGGGCTCATTATTGCTAAAAATCCATCTCTTAATGAAATTAAAGCAGTGTTCCTGAAGTGTTACCTGAGAACCCAGAGCTCTGCCTTATAGCTCTGGGGACTTTGGGGGTTTTCATTTTCCCCTGGCAGTTGTTCAGGACCCCTGCAGCCCACTGGCCTCGAGAAAGTGAGCAAGGAGGCCTGGGTGACCCTGTCTGGAGGATGCAAGTGCCAGATGGCAGGGCAGGTGCTCCAGCTGACTTAACCACTTATCAGATGCCCTGAGGGGTCCAGCCCCCAGCGGACAGTAATGTTTTCAGAAGGTGGCAGGAGAAGGTCTCCCCACTCCACCATCTCCTCCTCCCATCTCTTCAACCTGCCCCAGTTGGTCAGAAGGCCGTCCACTAGTCCTTAGCTGCTGGCTGTCACTCGGTCCCCATTGTACCAGATCCCTGACAAAGGCTGCTGGCTAGGTTCCTAGAAGGACATTGGGTGCCTCCGAAACACCATTTATAGACTGCCAGGGGGATGGGCTATAAAACTCCCTCCCTGGCTGCCCATAGGGGAGATTCCAGTTGGAGTAGAGGGTGATTGGTCTTACTGCGGTCACACGGGGGGGCTTGGACATCTGCAGAGGTCATCCTCTATCTTCTCTGCCCTCCTGAGCTGAGCCAGGACTTCTAGTCTTTAGTTTTCATGAATGGGGTGGAAGGAAGAAGAGTGTAACTCTGGGTGGCCTCTGGATGGGGTGGCCAACCTCACATCCAGCTACTGTGGTTATTGGCCATGTGTGTGTGTGTGTGTGTTTTCAGTGGCTCGGTGTTTTTTGACTGTTTGTGACCCCGTGGACTGTAGCCCACCAGGCTCTTCTGTCCATGCGATTCCCCAGGCAAGAATACTGGAGTGGGTAGCCCTTCCCTAGGGGATCTTCCCCACCCAGAGATTGAACCTACGTCTCCTGGATTGGCAGGCAGGGTTTTTGTTTTTGTTTTTGTTTTTTACCAGTGTACCACCTGGGAAACTGTGGTTTTTGGTTACAGATGGCAAATATTAATTTCCAGTTCCAAATGCCCAACCCAGCGTCTTGGGATAGAACCCAGCTTCTTTATGAATATACCTAAAGTGGTCCTTTTCTTATATTCAACCTCTGGGGACCAGGGAGGGTGAATGTCCCCACAGCCACAATCTTTCCCAGAACCTCTGCTCCTGTAAATGACAGAAAGGAGCCTCCAGGTCAGTGTGGCTCCTTGCACACTTATGTTTTCCTCTCCCCTTCTCTAACTCCTGCGGTGATGAACAGAAGGAAACAGACTCATGATGATGAGGAGAACAGGAAGAGGGACCCACAATAGATTCAGTGATTAACAAGTTTCTGGAAGGCAGAAAGTAATGGGTAATACTGAGCCCAAACAGCTGAATACTCTCATAGGACACAGTTGTCACTTCCCCCAGAAAACTGCCAAATTCAGAGTCTGATAAGAGAGTGGTCGGTGAGGTTAAAGAAAAAAGAGAGTGAAGTCATTCAGTCGTGTCTGACTCTTTGCGGACCCATGGACTGTAGCCTACCAGGCTCCTCCATCCATGGAATTTTCCAAGCAAGAGTGCTGGAGTGGGTTGCCATTTCCTTCTCCAGGGGATCTTCCTGACCCAGCAATTGAACCCAGGTCTCCCGAATTGCAGGCAGACACTTTACCTTCTGAGCCACCAGGCAAGTTACTTAGCATCATTGTGGTTACTTAGCATCTGTTCCAGGAGGAGGTGGAGCACTTGTCTGGGCACAGACCCCTTTGTCTCCTTTTGCATTGGATGATGCTTAGAACAGTTGCTCTCAAACTCTACTGCATTTTAAAATGCCTCCAATGCTCTGAAATATCCCCAAGCCCAGGCTGCATAGCAGATCAGTTAAATCAGAATGCTTGCGAATGGGCACCTTCCTGGCAGTCCCATGGTTGAGACTCGGCTCTGTGTTTTCCCAGTAGGGGGCGCAGGTTTGATCCCTGATAGTTTATTTTCTTGGGCTCCAAAATCACAGCAGATGGTGACTACAGCCATGAAATTAAAAGACACTTGCTCCTTGGAAGAAAAGCTATGACCAACCTAGACAGCATATTCAAGAGCAGAGACATTACTTTACCAACCAAGGTCCATCTAGTCAAAGCTATGGTTTTTCCAGTAGTCATGTATGGATGTGAGAGTTGGACCATAAAGAAGGCTGAGGACTGAGGAATTGATGCTTTTGAACTGTGGTGTTGGAGAAGACTCTTGAGAGTCCCTTGGACTGCAAGGAGTTCCAATTAGTCCATCCTAAAGGAAATCAACCCTGAATATTCTTTGGAAGGACTGATGCTGAAGCTGAAGTTCCAATACTTTGGCCATCTGATGCAAACTGACTCACTGGAAAAGACCCTGATGCTGGGAAAGATCGAAGGCAGGAGGAGAAGGATCAACAGAGGATAAGATGGTTGGATGACATCACCGACTTGATGGACATGAGTTTGAGTAAACTATGGGAGTTGGTGATGGACAGGGAGGCCTGGCGTGCTGCAGTCCACGGGGTTGCTAAGAGTTGGACACAACAGAGCGATTGAACTGAACTGAGGGAAATATGATCCTACATGCATGCAGCGTGGCCAAAAACAAAGCAAAACAAAAGAGAATACTTGGGGGGGGGGGCGGTACCCAGAGTTCAGCATTTCTAAAGCTCCCTGGTTGTGTTTATCAGGCAGCCATGATTGAGAACTATTGGTCCAGGGGACACTCTTCTTTCAGGGGATTGAGAAAGGAGTGATTCATCTTGCTCCCTGGCTGCTGATCCATAAGAGGGGATCCCTGGACACACCTCCTGGCCTGAGCCCTCATCACCTGGAGGGATGACCCAGACTCTCCCATCACTCTGGTCCTGGTTCCCACCCTCTTTGTCTGTCTCACTGCCCTTTGAGTGATCTTTCTAAGGATCAACGCTATTCCTGTCACCCGCTTTCCGTTCTTCCTACAGAACAAGTCCAGGCAGTGGAGACGCTTCAAAGATCCCTGTGCTTTTCCTTCCATTCTTCCACCAGCCCTGTGCTCTAATCACACTGAGGAGCAAGCTCATCTTGTTCTTGTGTTGCTTCCCCCACCCTCAGTGCCTAGCCAGGCACCATGCAGAGAGATGCTCGCATAAAGAGCTTGTCAAGCTGCTGAATTTTTTTTTTAAATTATTAAATATATTTGATTTACAATGTTGTGTTAGTTTCAGGTGTATGGCAAAGTGATTTGGTTATATATATATATATAATATAATATATATAATATAATATATATAATATATAATATTATATATATAATATATAATTGGAAAAGGTATATATATATATACCTTTTCCGATTCTTTTGGAGAAGGAAATGGCACCCCACTCCAATATTCATGCCTTAAAATCCCATGGACGGAGGAGTCTGTAGGCTACAGTCCATGGGGTTGCAAAGAGTCGGACACGACTGAGCGACTTCACTTCACTTCACTTTTCAGATTCTTTACCATTAGTTATTAAAAGATATGCAGTAGAGTTCCCTGTACTGTACGGTAGGACCTTGCTGGTTATTTTATACTTAGTAATGTGTATGTATTAATCCTGAAAGTGAAAGCGTCAGTTGCTTGGTCATGTCTGACTCTTTGCGACCCTGTGGTTTCCCTGTCCTTCACTATCTCCCGGAGTTTGCTCAAACTCAGGTCCACTGAGTCGGTGATGCCATCCCACCATCTCATCCTCTGTCTCCCCCTTCTCCTCCTGCCCTCAATCTTTCCCAACATCAGGGGCTTTTCCAGTGAAATACCTTCTATTGTTCTTAAGTGAGGAATTCTACTGTTCTTAAGTGGACAATACAAAGAAATAGAGGGAAACAGTAGAATTCCTTCGCTTAAGGGCAGTAATGAATATTCTTTCCAATCAACACAGACTCATCCGAGACCTTTTAATTGCTGCCTGATCTTCCACCCTTCTTTTTTATAACCAGCATCCTCTTGGTAGCTGTTCCCAGTCTTACCTATAAAATTTTTAGTAGTGAAAACACAAAGTGTAAAATGTGAAAATGAAAAACATTAGAAGGTATGTCTTGTCTTGTGCTTTCTCACCTACTGTCCCCTCCGCTGCCTGCTCCCTGGACAGCCATGCTCCAGACCTGGTTAGAGATTACTTCCTCTTTCCCAGCTAAGGAACAGCAGGACTGGCTGTCACTTGTGTGTATCCTCATGGCCTGGTGCCGCCCTAAACCAGCACCTTCCCCGGTCCACTTTCTGTTTTCCTGTGTGAGTTACTTATCCGGATCCTCTGTGGGTGAAACAGAGGGAAAGAGAGGGAGGGGGTGCCGGCCCCTCCCCCACAGATTGCCTCTGACTCCTCCCAGCTCCTCTAGTGGCCCGTGGTCTATTAAGCTGATCAGCTGATCGGAGCCCTGGCTTAGGCACCTTTGTTAGCCTTCTGCCCTCGCAGCCCCACAGTTCATGGGCTCCAGGCCCCCATACAGGGGATGGTGGCTACGGAGAGGCTCGTGTCTTGTGGGTGGCCAGGACACCTCTCTCCTCCTCCTGTTCCAGGTGCCCCCATTACAAGGCAGCCCAGTGTGGGGCCAGGAAGGACTGTTTGTTCAATCGTCACAACAGAGCGGCGATTACTGGGTGCTGGAGGGGAGGACCAGCTGTTTCATCTCCAAAGCTAGTCCTGGTTCCCCGACCTGAAAGCCTCCCTAGGTTTGATCGAATCTCTGTGTCGCACAATTGCCTCTAATTTCATTGCCTTCATGGGAAGAAGACTGCTTTTCCTTGCAGCTAAGACTTTTTTTATGTTCCTTTTTTTTTTTTTTTTTACTGTTTTTATGCCTCCTAGGGGGAGGTCGGAACCCAGACTCTTCATTTCCAGCAAGTAACATGAGAAATCCTCTTCTGGGATCTCTTCCTGTAACCCCCCCACCCCCACTCACACCCCAGCCATCCTCCCCTGTCCTGCTCCTGAGAAGGTGGAACAGGCTAGCCCGCAGGGACCCCTGGTTTAAGGCACACGCTCCACAGGGCTCTGCTCTGTGGTCGAAGCAGCCACATGCACGGTAAAGGGGAGGGGCTGATGTATTTCCCATTTTTTCTTCCTCTCCGGAGACCTTCTTCAAACCTCCCATCTCAGGAACACCCAGAAGGACTTCAACTTTGGCTTAACTCATCCATCCATTCACTCAATCATTCAACACCTACTCATTAAGACTCTAATATGTGCAAGGCACTAGACAGTCAAAAACTTCTTATTTAACACAGACTCTGCTCTTGGCTCCCTGGTGGCTCAGATGGTAAAGAATCTGCCTGCAATGCAGGAGACGCAAGAGACCTGGGTTTGATCTCTGGGTTGGGAAGATTGCCTGGAGGAGGAAATGGCAACCCACTTTAGTATTTTCACGGACAGAGGAGCCTGGTGGGGACTATAGTCTACAGGCTCACAGAGTCAGACTCAACTGGGCACACACGCCTCCTTCCAACTAGACAGCAGGCTTGTCTGAAGCAGGAAGCATGGCTTATTCACCCTGGTCCTGCCACACTCCTCACAGCACCTGGTACAGAGCCAGTGTTCTAGAAAGATTAGCTGAACAAGAAGAGACTGGTGAAGTCACTTGTCTAAAGTCACACTTTGAGCGTAGGGCAAAAATGAGATGTGAACCATGGGTTGCTGCTACCAGAAGGCACCTTTGTGTGAATTAGGACCAGGCTCCCTTTCTAAGGGGTTTGTCTTAAAAAAAGGCAAGACCTCTGGGTCAGAGAGAAAAAGACACTCCTTTCCTAGCAGATGCAGCCCTATGCTGGGGTCCTTGGGTCCCAGGGTCTCAGGGCTTGGCTGAGCCAGAAGAGCTAGATTTTAGCCCCTTCTCGCTCCCCATGGTTTCCAGACCAGCCAGAGTGAGGGACGGCATGTTTAAACCCATATCAGCCATGTTCCAAAACCTGTATTTTTCTTTTCTGCCACTCAAACAAGAGCAATTCTCCCCAAACATGTTGAAGTCAAGAGAAAGCTCTGTGTGTGTGTGTGTGTGTGTGTGTGTGTGTGTGTAAGAGACACACAGAGAGATTTTTGGTAAGAAATGAGTAAAATAGTAAAAGCTCAAACAGCTGCTGCCTTGTTCCTCTTGACCCCAATTTGGAAAGTTATTATCCCCCTATCCCACCTCGAAACCGAACAGAACAAAACTCATCCAGTTGTCTGAGCACTGAGTCTTAAGTGCAAGAGGCAGTGGGAAAATGTCTGAGAAAGACTGAAGGTTGCAGACTCACTAAAGGTTAAGAAAACAAACAAGAAAAAAGCTTCCTGGGGCAGGAAGCATTTAGCCAAGAACATGGGGGAAGGTACATCTTCACACAGTTGATAAGACTTTGGGTTTGAAATCTGAAAGCTGAGGAACTGCAGGCAGAAACTGAACATTTCTTGCAAATATCAATAAAGTAAGATAAAATAAAGGTCTTACAATAAAGGAAGACTTACAAAGAAGTGAACCTCATAAGGAAAGAATAGGGTGAGGTTTCCACAAGAGGGCTGAGTGAGACTTAGTCTCGGTTTCTGTGTGTAAAGCGGGGATAATACCTAACACACAAGGTTACCCAGGGGAGTGGATGGGATGACCTAAGCGAAATGAGTGACATGTGGTCTGGTGTACAGTAAATATGTACTAAATGACAATTTCAATTGTTTCTTGGCCCCGCCATGTGGCATGTGGGATCTTAGTTCCCAGACCACGGATGGAACCTCTGCCACCCTCCCCCGCCCCCCGCAGTGAAAGCACAAAGTCTTAACCACTAGACCACCAGGGAAGTTCCACAGTTTCAATTATTTTGATTAAAGATTGATGATGACGATGATGATGATGATGGTGGTGATGGGGTGGTGGTGGTGATGTAACTCTCAGGATAAGAAATGTCTGCCACTTAAAACAGAAGTGAAGAGAGCTCACCAGCCTCCGCTAGAAAGGGAGAAAGAACAAGAGCCTCTTGTCCTGCTTTTTGTTCCCTTCTCCTCTCATGGCTAATGCAGAATGCAAGCAGAGCTGCTAAAAGCCTTGGCAGAAGGGCCATAGGAGGACGGAGTGAAAGGAGAGAGGCTCTCCAGCCCTTCAGCACCCCCATCACTCCAGCATCCCAGCCCCCGGGGACCCTGTGTGTATGGAGACTCCAGAGAAGGACAAAGGAGGCAGGAGCCTGGGGTGCAGTGGGGGCGCAGGACTTCCTGTTCTTCCTGGGGTGAGAGGACAGTGCGGGGGGGAGTGGAGGGGAATCAGAAGTTGGAACGTCTGGGAGAGGCAATTCTGAAGACCTGTGGAAACAGAGAGTGGCGTCCACTGTGCTTGGAGACTGCGGCACCGAGGCGCAGCCCTGCAAAACAGGAGACGCAAAGCAGAAACGTCCCGTCGTCCCATGGCATGTGCGCGCTGTCCTGTCTGATGCTGTGACCCCATGAACTCTAGCCCGCCAGGCTCCTCTGAGCTGGCTTCAAATGTCGCCCAGTCTAAATATTCTGTTCCTTTCTGAGCAAAAGCATTCAACTACTTAGGCCCAATACCTGGGCATATTTTTGCCTTTTCTCTTCCTTTCACACCGCTATCCGATCCATTGGCAAGTCCTATTGACTCCAACTCCATATATATTCCACTTCTCACCACCTCCAGCTCTCTGACATCAGTCCAGGTTACCATCATCATCTCTTGTCCAGACTGTCACAGTAGACTCCTGGCTGGTCTCTTAATAGCCCTCCTTTCCCTGTGGCAGCCACAGTCAAATTTCTAAAACATAAGTCTAGTTATGCTAGACCTCTGCTCAAATCCTTTTGTGCTCTTGATTTCATTCAGAATTGAAGACAAAGTCCTTGCAAAGACCTACAAAGTAGGCATGGTCCTGCCTCCGGTTGCTTCTTTAACCACAAACTCTGATAGCAACAGCAGCTGGAAAAAATGAAACAATCCACTTCCTAGAAAAGGCAGGGAGAAAAGACAACCTTAGGCCTCCTCTGCCACTGGCAGATTTTCCAGGAAGCACAGTGTAATGCTCTCCCCACGTAAGACTCTGCAGTAAACAGACAAATAGCAAGAAAAGTCATGGGAGGTCAGGGTATTTTCAAGGCATCACTGTGAGTAAAGTTAAAAATTAAAGACAAGTCTCACACAGGGAAAAAATGCTTACAGTCCTAACAAAGGATTGATATTCAGAATATAAAGATAGTTTCTATATATCAATAAGAAATAATATCCCAGTAGGAAAATGGGCAAAGGATATGTAAAGGCAACTCATAGTAAAACTGTAAATGGCCAATAAACACCTGAAAAAATAGTCAACCTCATCATAATCACGAAAATTCAAGTTAGAACAACGAAATACCTGGCATAAATAAGAAAGATTGACAATATGAGCAAGGGTGTGAAGAAATAAGAGTGCAAATTAGTACAACCTTTTTATAATGAGCATTCTCTATCTCAAAACTTTTTAAAGGCTTCCCTGGTGGCTCAGTTGTAAAGAATCCGCCTGCCAATGCAGCAGTCATGGGTTCAATTCCTGATCCAGGAAGGTCCCACATGCCACAGAGCAACTAAGGCTGGTGCCATAACTACTGAAGCTGAGCTCCAGAGCCCAGGTTCTGCAACAAGAGAAGCAACTGAAATGAGAAGCCCATGCACTGCAGTTAGACAGCAGCCCCTGCTCGCCACAACTAGAGAAAAGCCCGCATAGCAACGAAGACCCAGCACAGCCAAAAAATAAATAAATAGTTATTTGAAATAGAAAAAAAAAAAACTTTTTAAATGCCTGACTTCCCTGGTGGTCCAGTGGTTAAGATTCCACTGCAGAGGGCATGGGTTGGATTCCTGGTGGGGGACCTTCCTCATCTGTAAAAACCAATAAACATTCCTTACTCACTGAGATGCTGTAAGCCCTGTGGACAGAGCCATTCTTTCATGGACTGAATCTTCCTTGAGTGCCAGCAAGATGCCAAATGCTATAGAAGGTGAGGATAGATGAGAATACAGAACTAAACCCCTGCTCTCATGGAATTTACATTCTAGTGGGATCAAAGAAAACAGAACAAAGAAAGAAAACAAAACAAAAAACCAAAAAGGGTACTATCAGATAGAGATGAGTGCTATTAAGAAATAACACGATGGAGGTGAAATGAGAATGGTCAGACAAGCCTTCTGAGGAGGTGGCATTTGCTCTGAGATCTGAATTGTCTGGAAGAGGCTGACACCAGGAAGTTCAGGGGCAGACTCTCCAGAAATAGGACAAAGCAGAGGCTTCTAGGGAGACAGTGTTCTTTAGTCCCTCAGTGGTGTCCGACTCTCTTGCAAAGCCAGGGACTGTAGCCCGCCAGGCTCCTTTGTCCATGGGATTTTCCAGGCAAGAATACTGGAGTGGGTTGCCATTTCCTTCTCCAAAGAGACAATCAGATAACCTAAATGAAAGTCAAGTAAAGGTTACAGGATTAATTTAGCGCAAGACATTTTTACTATACATCTGCTGTGTGCTAATAAATATCTTAGGCATAGAGATCGGTACAGCCCCAGTCTTTATAGCACTCATTATTGAGGAGGAAACAACAGAAAACTGATAGTTTCTCAGCTGATGAAATGGTGCATATAATCAAGAGGTGACAATTAGTTTTTAATTCATATTTTTGCAAATGTGCCCAGAGGGTGCAGAGACATTGCCATAGGAGATCACTCAGTTGCTCAGTTTAGGGTTGTTGTTGTTCAGTCGCCCAGTCGCGTCGGACTCTTCACGACCCCATAGACTGCAGCACACCAGGCCCCCCTGTCCCTCACCATCTCCTGGAGTTTGCCCAAGTTCATGTCCATTGAATCAACCATCTCATCCTCCGTCGCGCCTTTCTCCTCCTGCCCTCAATCTGTCCCAGCATCAGGGTCTTTTCCAATGAGTCGGCTGTCCGCATCAGGTGTCCAAAGTATTGGAGTTTCAGCTGCAGCATCAGTCCTGCCAATGTTTAGGGTGCCTGGTTCCATTTTTCCTTCGCAGCCACTGTAACTGTTCTGGCTTTGACCCTCCCCCTTCCGGGCACCAGGGTGCGCTGTAACGTCCCTTAGTGTCAGCTGGACTGTGCCGCGCTCTCCCCTCTTCCGTTGTCGTTGTGCCGCAGTTCCGGTAGCTCGCGGAAGCAAGAGCCCGAGGCTGCAGGTGCCGGGTCCCAAGGCATGGCGGGGGCGGGGCCGGGGCTGGCGTGCGCCCAGCAGGCCGGGGTGTCCCTTGCCCCGGCCCTTTGATCCCGGACCGGACAGGTGAGGACTTCTCCTTCCTTGTTCCAGCCTCTCAGCCCGTCAGGCTCTCCCCGAGGCCTCCTCGATTTACCGCTATGGGGCTGCCCCCTCCCTGCATAATGCCTAGGTCCTGCGGCCCCCGCCTCGCTTAGAATGCTCTGCCCTTTGAGGCCCCGCCCCGGGCTTTTCTTTCCAGGGGCGCCCCCTTGGGCATGTGTGCCCGTCCCTAGGTGGCCCCTTCCCGTTTAGGAAGACGTCAGAAAGAATAGAGGGTTACATGCACCTGCCGGCATAGGGAAACTGACCGGGTTATCTAGCTTAGTACCGCACCATGAGTTAGTGGCCACTTCAGCTAGGCTTTCTTCTTTCGTTCAGTTGATAAAGTACGGATGCATGTTATGGGCCAGCTCCAGTGCTAGGCTCTGAAAAAACTAAGATGACCAAAGTAGGCATGGTTACTTCCTTTCTGGAGAGTTAATGGGGGAGTCGAACAGTAAACACTTAGCTGTGCAAACGAAAGTACAGATTCACATTATGGCAATGACTAGTAAGGACGCAAACGGAGAAGGCAATGGCATCCCACTCCAGTACTCTTGCCTGAAAAATCCCATGGACGGAGGAGCCTGTTAGGCTGCAGTCCATGGGGTCGCTAGGAGTCGAACACGACTGAGCGACTTCACTTTCACTTTTCACTTTCATGCATTGGAGAAGGAAATGGCAACCCATTCCAGTGTTCTTGCCTGGAGAATCCCAGGGACGGGGGAGCCTGGTGGGCTGCTGTCTATGGGGTTGCGCAGAGTCGGACACGACTGAAGTGACTTAGCAGCAGCAGCAGTAAGGATGCAAACAGGAAAAGCAATGGTAAAGCGAAAAAGATCTCTTTCAGCCAGGATGGTCAGAGAAGACCTCCTGAAGGAGATGACACTCAAACTGCAACTTGAAAAATGTGGCAAGGGCCAGAGGAAATACCTGCTAGGTAGAGGAACAGACCCTGTGGATATTTGATTTGGTAAAGAACGTTCAGAAAAGGAGGCTTACAATGGGTCAAATCCATGTTGGGCTTACAGGATATAATGTTTGTGTACTGGCCAGGAGTTCACCATCAAGAGCCAGTTCCATTTGTTGTTTAGTTGCTTAGTCTTGTCTGACTCTTATGACCCTATGAACTGTAGCCCACCCAACTCCTCTGTCCATGGGATTTCCTGGGCAAGAATACTGGAGTGGGTATCCATTTCTTTCCCCAGGGGAACCTTCCCAACCCAGGGATTGAACTGGCATCTCCTGCACCACAGGTGGATTCTTTACCACTGAGCCACCTGGGAAGCTATCTAGTGCCACAGACAGAAGTAAAATGCAGAGATGAAGTTGCAAGTGTGGTGAGTGTTAATGAAGGTGACATATGACTGGTATACCTGATGGAAAGGTGAAGGAAGACTTCCCTGAGGAAGTGATGATTAGGCTGATGTCTGAAATAGGAGTTAAGTTGGCAAATTGAAGAGAAGAGCTTTTTTTAGACTGAGATGAAGAGCATGTGCTAAGGTTCAGAGACAGGAGGTGGGCCGCCCGTTAAAGAAATGATTAAACGGGCAAAGAGAAGGCATGTAAGGATTTTGATCCTTTGTGTTAAGAGCAGTGGGAAGATACTGGGTTGGCCAAAAAGTTTCTTTCTTTCCCCTCTGGAGCTTCCCTGCTGGCTCAGACAACAAAGAATCCACCTGCAATGTGGGAGACCTGAGTTCAGTCCCTGGGTTGGGAAGATTCCCCTGGAGGAGGGCATGGCAACCCACTCCAGTATTCTTGGCTGGGAAATCCCATGGACAGAGGAGCCTGGTGGCCTACAGTCCATGCGGTTGCAAAGAGTCGGACACGACTGAACGACCGAGCACAGCATAGCACACAGATTAAGACAAGACGTAACAGAAAAACCTGAATGAACTTTTTTTTTGCCAATCCAATACTTGTTTTAATCCACAGGGGAAAGGGTGTGATCAGAAATGAATATTGAAAAGATTGCTCTGGTTGTTAAGCAGATTGGAAGTGGACAGGAATTTAGGGAGACCACTTATGGAGTGGTTGCAATGATGTAGACATGAAGTTATGAACATTTTGGGTAAGGGTGCTGGCTGGTCATGATAGAAGGAAGGTAGACATTAGAGGACAGTTGAGGTAAAAGCTTCAGAGTTCGGGGACTGAATGATCAGATATGGCGGCTGAGGGAAAGAGGTCCCAAGGGAGACTCTTAGGTTTCCAGTTCCTTTGGCAGCAGGCGAGTGGCTGTGCCATTAACTAGAGTAAGGGAAGGGTAGAGGGTCCACTTTTGGAAAAAATATCATAAGTCATTCTAACATTTTTAGTAGCTCCTACTCTGACTGGAAGGGACTTTCATTATGTACTTTTTCTATATTGTCTGAGTTTTTATAAGCGTGTAGTTTATAATTGGAATAACAAGACAGGTTGAGAAAGACCAAATTCCACCATCTCTCTAAAAACTGTCATTGTGTGATATAAAATACGGAGCAGGTAGAGACCATACTGAGAGAAGGGTTAGGAAATTAAGTGACGATTTTCTGTATAGCTTGGAGCTGCTTGGAGCTGAAGCTAGCAGTCCTTCACCCCACCCCTCTTCCCCCATCACAGTACTGATGGCTTTTCCCTTAAAAAAGACAAGGCAGAGAATTTAAGGTGGGACTATTCAAAATGTATACACTTTTTTTTTTTTTTTTTTAGAGAATTAAGCATCTAGTTTGCTTAACATGATCTGTGATTGTAAGTCAAACAACTAGTGTGCTTTATCTGATTCGGTTATTTGTGGTTAGTCTGCTGTGCATGCTCAGGCACTTCAGTGGTGTCTGACTCTTTGCAACCCTATGGACTGTAGCCCACCAGGCTCTTCTGTCTTTGGGATTCTCTAGGCAAGAATACTGCAGTGGGTTGCCATGCCCTCCTCCAGGGGATCTTCCTGACCCAGGGATTGAACCCAAGTCTCCCGTGTCTCCTGTACTGCAGATAGATTCTTTACCTTTAGCCACCAGGGAAGCCAGTTAGTTTGCTGCTGCTGCTGCTAAGTCACTTCAGTCGTGTCCGACTCTGTGCGACCCCATAGAAGGCAGCCCACCACGCTCCCCCGTCCCTGGGATTCTCCAGGCAAGAACACTGGAGTGGGTTGCCATTTCCTTCTCCAATGCATGGAAGTGAAAAGTGAAAGTGAAGTCGCTCAGTCGTGTCTGACTCTTAGCTGCCCCATGGACTGCAGCCTACCAGCCTCCTCCGTCCATGGGATTTTCCAGGCAAGAGTCCTGGAGTGGGTGCCATTGCCTTCTCCTAAGTTAGTCTGCTGGACGGTGTCAAATGCCTATTCCTTCTTCCATTTGTGGGCCATACTTGGCTCTCATCCCCTGCTCGTCTCCCTGTCTGATTCCAGCCCCTATCTTGGGTTCGAAGGATGCGAGTGGCAACGATGTCCTGGACAGAGAGTGAGTGAGGTAGTTTTGTACATTACTTGGTATTTAAAACTGCTTAAACCTTACTAGTATTTTTTTTGGACTATATCAAAATGTGCACATGAACTATGTCACTGTGAACAGGAGTAGCTGTGTGAAACTCAATATTGTTTATTTTTGCTCAGAAGTGGAGGATATTGCTTACTGAATCATGCCAAAATCCTTTTAGAAAACTCATGAGAGATATTTTTTTAAAATTCAGTGCTGGGGATTTCTGTGCTTCTTCCAAGCAGCTATTAAGTTTTTATCTTATTGGCAGTGTAGAGTCTATAACTGTGTTTTCCTGTGCCTTGTCTGCTGAGAAACTCAGAGCCAACTTGGCAGTTCTGCAGTTTCTCATGGTATGCATTTTTGTGTACTTCAGACTTCATTTCATTGTCCTTTGTTGTCCCTTCACAGTGATTGTTTTCTAATTAAGAAAAATTCTGAGGAAGCACAAGTATTACTTTAAAAAAATATGTAATTTTAAAAGAGTAACAGTACAATGAATGCTAATTCAAGAAAAAAAAACAAAACACCACACTTCAGAATACTGCCAGGGTGTCCCTAACTCCCATCCCATTTCTTAAACTTCCTCAGAGGTAACCACTTTTGAATCTTATGTTTGTAATTCCTTTACTGTTTCTAATTATATGCCATATGTATTTGTGTTCTTAAACTAGAAATTGTGTGAAGCTTATATAAAGGAAATCGCACTGTATGTATTCTGTAACTTGCTTTTTTCATTCAACGCCGTGTCTGAGATTCGTCTCTGTTGTTATATATGACTGTAGTGCATTAATTCATTGCTTGCGTGTGGGGATTGCCGGGCAGTCCAGTGGTTAGAACTCGGTGCTTTCACTGCTGGGGCCTGTGTTCAATCCCTGGTCAGGGAGCTAAGATCCCACAAGTCTCATGGTGCAGCCAAAAATAAATAAAACAAAAAGTTTCCCCTGCATGGATGTGCCTGGATGAATTTAGCTAGTCTACTGTATTTTTTTTTTTTTTTAGCTAGTCTACTATTGATGGACATTTGGAGTATTGTCAAGATTTTGTTGTTGCCAATAGTCCCGCTACGGACATCCTTGTATATGTCTCCTGTTATATACATGCAGACATTTCTCTAGGTCAGGATTTTAAGCTCATGGGCTGTGTGGTCTTTGGTCTTAACAAATCAGCTACGCCGTTGTAAAGCAAAAGCAGCCATAGGCGACATGTGAATAAGTGGGTATGACTGTGCTTCAGTAAAAATTTATAAAAATAAACAGGGAGGCTAGATTTGGCCTGAGAGCAGTTGTTTGCAGTCTTTTGCTCTAGTCTAAATCAGTAGGAAATATATTAATGAATTGTGACTAGTAGTTTGAGAAACTTGATTTGTTTAGTCATACAAGTATACACATTTTTAACTGGACTAACTCAGCTGGTAAAGAATCCACTTGCAGTGCAGGAGACCCTGGTTCAATTTCCTGGATTGGGAAGATCCTCTGGAGAAGGGATGGGCTACCCACTCCTGTATTCTTGGGCTTCCCTGGTGGCTCAGTGGTAAAGAATCTGCCTGGCAATACAGGAGACATGGGTTCAATCCCTGGGTCAGGAAAATCCCCTGGAGGTGGGCATGGCAGCCCACTCCAACATTCTTGCCTGTAGAATACCCATGGACAAAGGAGCCTAGCAGGCTGCAGTCCATGGGGTCGCAAAGGGTCGGATACGACTGAGCAACTAAGCACGGCACAGATAGTATATATACTTACACCAGGTATTTCTAATTTCAGGAGACAGAATGTAAACAAATTCCCACTGTCTGTATGTTTTTATTTCTAAGATACAGATTGGATCAGTCACTCCTGCTTAAAACCTGTAATAACTTGCATGACATGGCACACAAAGTATTTTCTAATCTGGCTCCAATCTGCTTTTTTTAGGTTTCTCTTATCACTGTGTTTCCTGTGTTCTAACCACTTGGAATTGTGTTTCCCAAGTGTACCACACTACACTCTTTTTAAGTGTATTTTTTAAGCTACTTTCTTTCTGAAATGTTCCTCCTTTATTTTACCTAATGTGTTGTTTATCCTGGATGACCTTTGTCAAATGTTGTTCCATTCATTCATTTCTATTTGTGAGCACTTGCTGTGCTTCAGGCGCTGTCCTAGGTGCTGGAGATTCAGCAAGGAATTAGACAAGGCCCCTGCTTGCTGTCCAGTGTGGAGAGACAGATACTAAAACAGCAAACAAATGGTTTCAGAAAGTGATAAGGGCTGAAGAAAATAAAATAAGGTAAACAGCAGATTGATGTGGATGGGAAAAGGCATGACTTTAGGTAAGGTCGTCAGGGAAAAACTGAAGAGTTGCTATTTAGCTGAGATTTGAATGATCAAACAGTTGGTTCAGCACTTTAAAAATGTTGCTTTGCTTCTTTCTGGCCTCCATAGTTTCTCATGAGACATCCACAGGTATATGCATTGTTGTTCCCTTGTGGGTAGTGTATCATTTATGTGGTTGCTTTCAAGATTTTTACTTCATGCTTTAGTTTTTCACAGTTTGACTATATGTCTGGGCATGGATTTCTTTGGGTTTATCATGTTTGCTGTTCTCTGAATTTCTAATCTTGGGTTTATGTGTGTGTGTGTGTGTGTGTGTGAGTTGCTCAGTCGTGTTGACTCTTTGCGACCTCATGGTTTGGGGCCAGCCAGACTCCTCCGTCCATGGGATTTTCCAGGCAAGAATACTGGAGTGGATTGCCATTCTCTTCTCCAAAGGATCTTTCCAAGCCAGGTATCAAACCCGGGTCTCCTGAACTGCAGGCAGACTCTTTACTGTCTGAGCCACTAGGGAAGACTTGGGTTTATGTGTGGGAGGGTTTATTTCTCAGGTGTTAATTCTCTTCATTTGGTATATTTTTCTATCTTATGTCAGTGTCACACTTTTTTGAAATCAGTAAGTCTGAGTCTTCTAACTTTGTTCTTTTACAAAATTGTGTTTTAGGGTCCCTTGAGGTTACATGTACATTTTAGGATGAATTTTTCTATTTTTGCCAGAAATGATTTTAGAATTTTGATAAGAATTGCATTAAGTCTGTAGATTCTTTGGGTAGTATGGACATCTTAACAGCCCAGTCAGTAAATATATTTTTTATATGAATTACACACTGAATGTGTTTACACTGAGAAAATTTGATGTATTTGAAGGTTTGTTCTTTTGAATATTCCCAACAGCTGAGCGTGCTTCGAAGGTCTTCCTAGAGAATTCGGTCCTTCCCTCAAAAATTGAGTTTTGATAAGACTCAAAGCTATCTGGACCACTTACTAACTGTAGCTTGGGAAGGAGAAATGCCAATCACCGTCATCTTGGGAGCTCCTTCACCCAGGGTATATGGAGGAAATGTATTTGACTTGTGTATACACAGTTGATCCTCGAACAACTCAGATTTTAACTGTGCAGGTCCGCTTACACATGGATTTTTTTTTTAAAGCCATGCACAATTTTTATTTTATTTTTGGTGGAGGATGATTGTTTTACAATGTTGTGTTGGTTTCTGCCATACAACAGCGGGAATCAGCCATAACTATGTATATATTCCCTTCCTCTTGAGCCTCTCTCCCACCCCCACCCCCACCCCACCCCTCTAGGTCATCACAGAGCGCCAGGCAGGACTCCCCGTGTTGGACAGCAGCCTCCGGCTAGCTGTCTGTTTTACACGTGGCAGTGTATATACGACAGTGCTACTTTCTTAATTCGCCCCACCCTCTCCTTCCCCCGTACATGTGCATTTTTTCCAACAGTAAATACTGCACTACTGCACATCGCTTGAATCCATGGATGTTGAAGATCTGTGGAACCACGTATACTGAGCCAACTATACTCAAATTTTCAGCTGCAGAGGGTTAGTGCTCCTCACCCCCGACTTGTGCAAAGGTCATCTGTATTTATGTTTTGGTAAATTTTTGTTTTCTTGACTTCTCTTTTTTACTTTCCCATGCAGAGATGTGATAATGGATCATCATGTTTCCACCATCAAACCTCGAAGAATCCAAAACCAAAATGTCATTCACCGCCTGGAGCGTCGGCGGATCAGCTCGGGCAAGGCAGGCACCCACTGGCACCAGGTCCGGGTCTTCCACCAGAACGTCTTCCCCAACTTCACGGTCGTCAATGTGGAGAAGCCGCCTTGCTTCTTGCGAAAGTTCTCCCCCGACGGACGCTACTTCATCGCTTTCTCTTCCGACCAGACATCTCTGGAAATCTACGAGTACCAGGGCTGCCAGGCCGCCGAGGACCTCCTGCAGGGCTACGAGGGGGAGATTCTGGCCAACGGCAACGACCAGCGGTCCGTCAACATCCGCGGCCGGCTCTTCGAGCGCTTCTTTGTCCTGCTGCACATCACCAGCGTCGCGGCCAACGGCGAGCACCTGAACCGAGAGTGCAGCCTCTTCACGGACGACTGCCGCTGCGTCATCGTGGGCTCCGCCGCCTACCTGCCGGACGAGCCGCACCCCCCCTTCTACGAGGTGTATCGCAACAGCGAGTCCGTGACCCCCAACCCCCGGTCCCCCCTGGAGGATTACTCCCTCCACATCGTTGACCTCCACACCGGCCGCCTGTGTGACACGCGCACCTTCAAGTGCGACAAGGTGGTCCTGTCTCACAACCAGGGGCTGTACCTGTATAAGAACATCCTGGCCATCCTGTCGGTGCAGCAGCAGACCATCCACGTCTTCCAGGTGACCCCCGAGGGCACCTTCATCGACGTGAGGACCATTGGCCGCTTTTGCTACGAAGACGACCTGCTCACTGTGTCGGCCATGTTCCCCGAGGTGCAGCGGGACAGCCAGACAGGCATGGCCAACCCGTTCAGGGACCCCTTCATCAACTCCCTGAAACACCGGCTGCTGGTGTACCTATGGCGCCGGGCAGAGCAGGACGGAAGCGCCATGGCCAAGAGGCGCTTTTTTCAGTATTTTGACCAGCTGCGGCAGCTGCGCATGTGGAAGATGCAGCTTCTGGATGAAAACCACCTGTTTATCAAGTACACCAGTGAGGACGTGGTGACCCTGCGAGTCACAGATCCGTCGCAGGTAGGAGCTGCCGTCCTGCCCTTCCTCCTTCCCGTCTCCTTGGGAAGGCTTCTCTCTTTGCCTGTGGCCAGCCTCTCAGAAATAACACATTTTATGTGGATCTTGAATTTTTGCTACCCTAGGGCTCAGCCGAACTTAAAACAGCTCCACTTTTCTCTAGCCACGTGTATTTATTTGGACAAATGGAAGCAAAATCTCAAGCCATCGACATATAGATAGTCAACCCTGTGAATATTATCCTATTTCTTTTTTTTTTTTAATATTTATTTTTTTAAATTTTACTTTTTTGGGGGCTGCACTGGGTCTTTGCTGCAGCAAGCGGGGCCATCTTTCTTGCCCTGCAGCATGTGGGATCTTCATTCCCTGACCAAGGATCAAATCTATGTCCCTTGGATTGGAAAGCAGATTCTTAACCACTGGACCACCAGGGAGGTTCCCAACCCTAATTCTTCTGCAGAGCATTTTCAGTACCCTGGAGATGGAAGCCCAGATGCTCTAAGGTTAAGATTTGACTCCCTATGGATAGTGCCTTGGTTTTGTGGAAGATTGTACTTATTGGTCTGTTTTAGTTCTGGCAATGAGAATGAACCCACCATACAAAAAAAGAAAATCTTCTAAAAAGTTTAGTCTTTTTTCTTACTTAAATGATGTCAGTATACTTTCTCACAATATCTTTAGATTGTAACTAGTCTTTTTTCTTACTTAAATGATGTCAGTATACTTCCTCACAAAATCTTTAGATTATAACTAATGGGACAGTTCATTTAACAGAATTAAGCTCTATGACTTTACTCTGACCTTGCCCACACGCTGGAACATAGATTATGGAGCAGTGATAAGATGGGAAGGAAGCCAGTTTTTGATCTGCCGGTGAATCACCAGGACTGCAGGTTCTGAGGGGTTTTTAGTTTGGGTGAAAGATGTTGATGGGGAAGATGCATTTCACAAATAGGAATAAGGTATTGTGTTATGAGTACAGAAACCATGAAGACGTTTGGGTTAAAACACCATGCCAAACCTCAGAGCGATGTGGACATTTCCCTTTGAGGAGCTGTCTACTTTATTATTGACCAAGTGAGAGACCTAACTTCTTTACAGTTCAATTCAGTTACTCAGTCATGTCTGACTCTTTGCAACCCCATGGACTGCAGCACGCCAGGCTTCCCTGTCCATCACTAACTCCTGGAGCTTGCTGAAACTCATGTCCATCAAGTCGGTGATGCCATCCAACTGTCTCATCCTCTGTCAACACTTTCTCCTCCTGCCTTCAATCTTTCCCAGCATCAGGGTCTTTTCTAATGAGTCAGTTTTTCACATCAGGTGGCCAGAGTATTGAAACTTCAGCATCAGTCCTTTCATTGAATACTCAGGACTGATTTCCTTTAGGATTGACTGGTTCGATCTCCTTGCAATCCAAGGGACTCTCAGGAGCCTTCTCCAACACCACAGTTCAAAAGCATCAATTTTTCAGTAATCAGTTTTCTTTATGGTCCAACTCTCAGAACCATACATGACTACTGGAAAAACCATAGCTTTGACTAGATAGACCTTTGTTGGTGAAGTCATGTCTCTGTTTTTTAATATGCTGTCTAAGTTTGTCATAGCTTTTCTTCCAAAGATCAAGTATCTTTTAATTTCATGGCTATAGTCACCATTTGCAGTGATTTTGGAGCCCAATAAAATAAAGTCTCTCACTGTTTCCATTGTTTCCCCATCTGTTTGCCATGAAGTGATGGGACCAGATGCCATGATCTTCGTTTTCTGAAGTTTGAGTTTTAAGCCAGCTTTTTCACTGTCCTCTTTCACTTTCAAGAGGCTCTTTAGTTCCTCTTTGCTTTCTGCCTTAAGGGTGATGTCATCTACGTATCTGAGGTTATTGATTTTTCTCCCTGCAATCTTGATTCAAACTTGTGCTTCATCCAGTCTGGCATTTCATATGTTGTACTCTGCGTATAAGAGCAAGGTGGCAATATACAGCGTTTATGTATTCCTTTCCCAGTTTGGAACCAACACCCCACCCCCCATCATTCTCCTGTTTCCACATTGTCTCCTTATATACGAGTTTGGAAATGTACAACAGAGCAAGCCAGTAAACTGCAGTCAGCTGAGTCTGGTTTCTCTCATTGACTTGTAGCTGATTCTGCCCTTAAGAGAAACTGTATAGAAAATTGTCTCCTGAGACCTTACCAACCATCCATGGAAAAATGGTTTCTAATATTTTTCTTCTGAATCATACCTTGTGTATTCTTAAAAAAAAAAAAAAAAAAAAGGAGCAGAGGTGACTAAAAATGGTTGTTATTTAGTCACTAAGTCATGTTCCACTCTTTGCAACCCTATGGACTGTAGCCTGCCAGGCTCCTTTGTCCATGGGATTTCCCAGGCAAGAATACTGGAGTGGGTTGTTATTTTCTTCTCCAGGGAATCTTCCTGGCCCAGTGATCCAACCTGTGTATCCTGCATTGGAAAGAAGATTCTTTCCAGTGACACCAGGGAAGCCCATTGAGATCTGAGTAATACATTTGTGAGAGATTTTTTTTTTCCTGAATTTTTTTACTTTCTTATTAATGATGAAGTCACCATTGAGCCAGTCACCATTGTGAGTGAGTGTCCAGTTCATCTCAGGCGTCATGAGAGGGTGGTGGTAGAGCCCTTGACTTCTGTACCCTTCTGTCCTGTATCTCCCAGTCTGCCCTGGTGGGAATGTTAGTAAATGTTTGTGTAATTCTGTATTCACGCAGTCATGATGGGTCCTGGTGAAGCCGTCCTATATCAAAGTGTCGTCCAGGTTTATATAAAGGACATGAGTCCATCTTGTATTTAGGTTTGAGCTATAATTAGCTTTTTGTTTTGGAGGGAGTATGTTGTCTGTGACTGCCGCATTCGAGATTATCCTTTTCTCCTTCACTAAAATATGACCTCCTTATGTTCGGTAGCTACAGTAAGTCATAGCCAGCAACATTGCTAGGGCTCTGTGCTTTGCTTACAGAATTTGTAACTTTAAACCCAAACTCTCCCCTCGTTGTCCTCCAGCCTCCTTCCCCAGTTTAATTTGATAGGTTCCAATAAGGTTAATGAGTAAAAAGTGTACCTCAACACAAAGCCTTGCTAATATTATGGGTATTATTCTCAGATTACCCTCCAGCCTCTTTAATTTACAGCCAAATTTAATTTCCAGGTGACCGCAAAAGTCATGTAATATAAGCTCTGGGAAGGACTAATTACTGGTGAAACAGGTGGGCCAGA
Organism: Bos indicus; assembly: GCF_029378745.1. Classification (NCBI taxonomy): domain Eukaryota; kingdom Metazoa; phylum Chordata; class Mammalia; order Artiodactyla; family Bovidae; genus Bos; species Bos indicus. Next base: position 19,846,415 of record NC_091780.1, on the reverse strand, counting down.
TGTCTCCAAAAATTGGTAATGAAGATTCAGGCTTAATCCTAGGAGGCGGAATACTAATCCTAGCATTCTGGAAACTTCTAGAGTCCTGGTGGTAGCCCCACACTGCCACATTCACTGTGACAAAAACTTGGGGTACCTCGCGCTTCAGTGTTAAGCTGAGCAGAGCACTGGAGGTTCAGAGAAGAGGACCAGGCACCTGGGGACCCATTCAGAGAAAGCAGTAACTCTGCCACCCATAGCATTTGAATGCTTTTCATGTTTCCCCCTCTGATCTGAATTGCTACGAATGTCCAACATGTGTTACAAACGCTCTTGGCTAAAAGAACATTTATGAAGAAGGAAATGGAAAACACTTCTCTGATTTTTTCATTTGTTCAGCTCAGTCCCCCGCTTGGTTACAACTTGCCTAGGTGGACATGGTGTGCTTAAGATGTCTCTCTGCATGTTAGAAATATTAAGAGAGAAAGGAAATGCCCCCAAATTGAACTTTCTGCTATACACATACAAGAGAAAATAATTTGCCAACAGGCAGCTCCTGACTGCAAATCACTTTCTCAGCAGGAAGGAAAATTAAATCTGGCATTTTAGAAAAGTGTTTTTAATCTCAGAGTGGGTTGGGGCATAAGTAGGGAATAAGCACTTGAAAGGAAACATACTAAATTTGCACACAGGTTGAAATGAAAGATTGAAAGCCCTTTTATACATATATGCTGAGCAACTCAGTAATTCCAGCAGCACAGGTACAGTGGGAAATCAGTCAGCTCTGAGGCCCTTGATGGCTCAAGCCCACTGAGGCTTCCTCCGCTTCCAGAACCTCTGGGCATCACGCTGCTGTAGTGCCGGAGTGGAGTTGTTTGCTGGTTTTACTTGGGGAGTTTGCGTTTTCAGCCAAATGATGAATATGCTAGGTGAGGTCTTATGCTCAGCTGTTCCTTGGGTCTCCCTCTTCTTCCGCAGGCATCTTTCTTTGTGGTGTACAACATGGTAACAACAGAGGTGATCGCCGTGTTTGAGAACACGTCAGATGAGCTTTTGGAGCTCTTTGAGAACTTCTGTGATCTCTTCCGCAACGCTACCCTGCATAGTGAAGTCCAGTTTCCCTGCTCAGCTTCCAGCAACAATTTTGCACGGCAGATCCAGCGCCGGTAAGCTGCTCCACTGGACTTAACAAGCTTAATTTTTCTGTAGAAAATGTGTTGGTGTGGAGCCAGTAGTTGCTTACTTCGGGAAATCTTCCCATGTTCTTTCTGCCCACCTGGCCTTGGGTCGGTCTACCTGTTGTAACCTCCTGTGGCATCCTAAATGTCTGTCTCTTAGCACCTGAGGGATTACTTGTGTGTTGTCTGCGATTCCTCCTAGACTGTCTGTTACCTGCAGAGAGAGAGAGACTGTGTCTTTGTTTAGTTTATTGCTGTATCTGCAGTGGTGCACTGTCAAGCACTTAAAATAATTTTTGAATGAATCAGTGCAGTTCGGTTCAGTTGCTCAGTTGTGTCTGACTCTTTGCAACCCCATGGACTGCAGCAGCCCTGTCCATCACCAACTTTGAATGAATAAGGAAATAATTTTATAACTTTTGGTTAAACATGTGCATTGAACACATGCATTTATCTCTGCTGTATCCCAAAACCCTACTTAAAGTGACAATAAAGGATGAAGAGATGTAAACCTACAAGAGGAAAGAGAATGGGGAGGCGATATCAACCGAGTTTTAGAAGCTGAAGAGCCAATGGATGAGTGATAACTAACTTGACATACCTCAGAGAACAAAAAAGACTACAGAGCTTACCCATCAAGAAGTAAGTTGTCTTGCAGTAGAGAACTCTGGAAAAAGTCAAGAAACTGGAGGTCCTATATACTTCTGAAGGATTGGATGACATTCTTTTTTATTTTTGCTGTGCTTTGAAGCTTGTGGCATCTTAGTTCCCTGACCAGGGATCAAACCTGTGTCCCCTGCGGTGGAAGCATAGAGCTTTAACCACTGGACTGCCAGGGAGTCCCCTAGATGACGTTCTTAAAGGAAACAGTCAGATACTCTAGTTCCTTTCCTTAAGCCTCCAACTGCCAAATGACTGTCTCTTCCCCAACTCAGCAGAAGGCTAGAGGTTTATTCTCTGGAGAAATCAAACCATGCAGGCTCTGGTTTCAAGTTCATGAAACATGGCTGAGGATAGAGATGAGACTCATCATGCTTAAACCAAGAATTAAGTGAAAAGTGATATACTGGTGGGGTAGACTCCTATTCCTCTTATCAGATATGGCTGATTAATTAACTCTAATTATTAGAGTTAATTCCCTAGGGAAACTGACCAACCTGAAGAAGAGACCCTTGGAGGCCCTTCTCAGAACACCTAAGTCACCCTCAGTTGAAACCCACCTGCTAAGAACCAGAGCTTCTCATAATTATCTGAGTATATTATTGTGAAATGACTAGTTATTTTGGACCAAGGGCCTGCCTGCAACACTACTTAAGTCAGTCAGTGTTTCATCAACATTCCACATACCTTAGCCAATTATAGAAAATAGCTGCTTCAGGTTCCAGTACAGATCAGATCAGAGTGAGTGGATGAATCAGAATAAGCATTACTGCTGCAGGGGAAATGGGCAAAGCAGATATCTAATTCACTGGCATCGTATTCCTATAGAAGGATAGTACGTGGTTAAAAATAAGTGGATATTGATTTTCAGACAAGTAAACATGCCCTTTTATTTTTTCTGGTTCACACACATTTTCAGCCTGACTGGCATCTCTCTTCAGTATAGAAGGAATTTTTGGAAGCAAAATATGGATCAGCTTTTGCTTTTTTCATTTTGAAATGAACTTCTGTCTCTTAAAATTAACTTTTAAATTAAGTAGATTATTATCAACTAGTAACAAAAGCTGGGTACAGTTAAAGTATCAAAGAGATCACCAGAAGGCCCAAGCTCCATGAGGGCCGGGGTTTTTATCTGTTAGATATACACCGCCATATCCACAGCACCTCGGCCAGTGTCTTCCATGTGGGAGGAGCTCATTAGGCATTTGTTGAATGAATAACATCATCAGGAATTAGAGGAGGCTATGTTTTCTGAAAATTTATTTCACAGTGTACCCATAATTAAGTGAAATTGTAGGAAGAGAAAATAAACATTCTAGCTTCATGATCTTCAAAATTTTGCTTCTTACCAGCAAATGGTTCTGAAAACTGTAGATCTCACACATTAATGTTTAAGTTGCTCTTTAAATTTCTTACTGTTAAATTTAAATAATGGCAGAGGATGCAGTTTTCAGCATGTTAAACATCGACATTTAAAAATAAAAGTATTACAAGATATAATTGGCATATGACATTGTATAAGTTTCAGGTATTAAGACTTTTCAATACAGCCAAGGGACTCTATAAGACCATAGTGCTATAGTACTATAATGCCATAGTAATTTAGTGTTCATATTTGACATAAAAAGCTCAGGGTAAGTTTTTCCTGTACTGTTTGAACTTTTATATTTCTTCTTATTTTCAAATTTATCCCTCTTCCCCACAAAATTGTGTCCTAATAACATTTTATCAATCATCTTATCATACTTTGCTGCATTGAAAATACAATGTACATATAAATCAAAATTGTTTTTGTTCCTTGTGAAGGCATGGTTCTAACGGGACAATTTTACAGTCTTCAAAGAACTTCTGGTAAAAATGAGTGAAATGGATTTTTATTGTTACTATTATAGGTTAGAATAAACGGTTAAGAAAAAATGCACATCAGAGATTATGAGTCACTTAAAGAAAGCCTTTATTTTGAAAGAGAACAAGATAAAACAGTATAAAAAATGAACATGGTATTAATTGAAATAATTTAAACTATAAAAACAGGAACATTCCTAGACTAGTGATGCTAAGTGAGATACTTTAGAAATCTAAACTCTGTTAGATATGGTTTAGAAACTCTCCGAGAAAGTAGGAAAAAAAAGATAAGAGTAAGAAAATGGGAGAGAATGATTAAAAAAAAAATTTAGAGCATTTCCCCAGGAGATCCAATATGTGGGTACTTCCAGAAGGAGCAATAGAAAAAATGAAAGGGAGGAAACGATGTCAACCATTTCCTAATATTAATAGATACACATTTTCATGGGAGTTGCCTGGTGACCTAGTGGCCTGGCTTCAGTCCTTGGTTGGGGAACTGAGATCCTACAAGCCACATGACATGGCCAAAGGAAAAAGAAGAATACACACACACACACACACATACACACACACACTTCCAGATTGGCAAGCACCGTCCCATGCATGGTGTGCTGGAACTGGCTCATTCTGGCTTGTGAGAGCAAACTGTTAAACTTTCAGGAGCTTCTAAAATCAAGTTGTTAAACACAGCCATTACTAAAAATTAATTATTTCCTAATTATTAATTCACAGTTATTTTACTATTGTACTCTTGAGGTTATTTGTAACTATTTCACCTGTTTGGTGAAAACACCGTATAATGATGTGCTACTGCTCATCTCGTGACAGCTCGGCATTCAATGATGCCACTTTGGTGCCTTGAAATTGACCACACCAGAAGAATTTACAGCACAGATATTGGCAAGCACTGCAAACCATGGCTTTTTTCCCTTCAGGGAAATAATTATTAAACCTATCATCACATTGCAACTCCATCAAGTACCCAGTACAGTCAATAAAGAAAAGACCATACTGAGACATATCATCATGAAATTTTAGAACAATGGAGATAAAGAGAAAATTGTAAAAACTTTCAGAAAGAACACATACATTTCACGTATAAAAAATTAAGCCATTAATGGTATCAGTGTAATAATAATACTGAAAACTTGAAGCCATTACAATCATGTCCTCAGAATTCTGCAAAAAAAAGATTTTAAAACTAGAATTCTACATCGAAATAATAGGGTTTAACACAGACATTTTCATACACGTAAGGTCTCAAAAAACTACCTCCCGTGTTCTTTTTCTAAGGAAGCCTCTGAAAGATATTATCCCCCAATAAACCACGAAAGAATGATACAGGAAGTAGAGTCAAACAGTGGAGAGAAGCACAGAGAATTCCGAGGATAATGTCAAAGGGAGGCTCCAGGATGACAGGCTGCGGGTTGGACCAGGTGGAAGCAGGAAGGGGGAGGTTCCCATCACGGGTGTACCCAAGGAAAGGTTACAATATCTAGAATATCTGTTGGGTTTGAATGTATTAAGACGAGATTGTCTGTGCTGTCCCGGCAGGGTTCTCAGCATAGGCCTCACTGAGAAGGTGATGTTTGAGTAAAGCTTTTGAAGGAGGTTAGGGAGCAAGCCATGTGGCCGTCAGGGGAAGAATAGAGCAAGCAAAGGGAATAGTAAATGGAAAGGTCCAGAGGTGGTCTCAGACGTCTGAGGAACACCAGGGAACTCGGGGTGGCTGGGCTGGAGGAAGGAGGAGGCAGAGTAGGTAGAGGTGTGTGGTGAGAGACAGGACCAGACACATGTGGCCATTCCGAGGCTTTGGCTTTAACTGTAGATGAGATTGTGTAGTGTTTGAAGTATCTGAGCAGAGGAGTGACGTGGTCTCACGGACATTTTTTTTGGCCTCACCCTGTGGCATGTGGGATCTTAGTTCCCTACCCAGGGACTGAGCCTGTGCCCACTGCAGCGAGTGCTTGGAGTCTTAACCACTGGACCACCAGGGTGGTCCCTCCCACTCATGTTTTAACAGGGTCACTCTGGCTGCTGTTTTAAGAATAGATCATAGGGGGATAGGCTGGAAGTTAGTAAACCATTGCAGTGATCCAATAATAAAAGTACTACATTCTGTTTCCTGATGGGAGCTTTAAAAAGTTTTCTTTTCATGGCTTCTGTCAGTTACGAAGAAGGCAGTGCCATCCAGGAGGGTGAGCATGGAGGGTCGGGAGGAGGAAGTAGCCTTCGAGGGGAGAGGGCGACTTGCCAGACTGTGGGAATGCAGCATGAGTGCCTTGCAGCATTGTGGCAACATTTCTATCCATGAGTTCATGGGTATAAAGTCTGTGATTTCAACGATTGTGAAATGTAAGCTGGCTTAGGAAGGGAAAGAGTTCATGATGAAGGCATAGGATGGAGAGAAGTTGGTAGAATCAGTGGCATTTTGGTCCCATTTCAGTTGAAGGATGTTGAAGCTGGGATGAGCAGAGTTATCTGGAAAATTAGGAGAGAGGATAACTGGAGTCTTTGTGCTGCTCCCTGAGATTATGGAGGTGCAGTCATTGGTAATAGTGAGATTGAGGGTATGATGTGGGAATGCATTGCTGACGCAGAAAGGAGGTCCAGGAACTAGGAAGCCATGGTGTGGGAAGGATCACCTCTGAGAATTTTGAAATCGTGAATTGAGAGAAGGGTGGTTGGACAGAGGGACAGTGCACCAGGAGTTAATCAGCTGAAGACATCAGAGGGGTGACAGCTTCATCTTTTAGTTGTTGGGCATCTGAGAGTAGAGGTGGTGGGCGCTGTGGGCAATGGGAACGGCTTCAGCCTGTGGATGGTCATGGAGGCTTTGATTTGTGGTCATCACAGCCACGGGCCAGCCCCGTCATTTGAAATCACCTTTTGAAGCCAGTGAGCCAGGCAGGGTGGAGAACTAGATCTTGGCTGACAAAGGGCTGAAAACCAAGGAACCCAGGATCTTTGATACCAGCTCAAATGAAAAGGAAAGAAATAAGTTTTGTGTAGCCCAGGGTTTAATTTTAGGATTTATTCCAAGGCTGTGAAAAATTACTGTTAAGAGAAGTAATGGAAAAGCAGTGTTGACGCTCGGCTTCCTTCTAGGGGAACTGAGAAGTGTTGATGTCCATCTAGCCCTGCAGGTTGACAGTGAAAACAAAAATCAAACCCATCTCATCAACCTCTCTAGTCTCATCAAAATTAGGAACATTCGAGTTTTTTTATACCATTAGTTTCAAGGGTGAGATGTTATATCGCATTTCCCCTGGACTAAAAAATTATTTATTTTCCCTTTGATTATTAAACCGTATGATGTACTTCAATGTAGAGATTATAAAAAATAAAACTGATAAAAACAGCTATGACCATTTTGATGTATTTCCACTGTTTTTTTTTAAAGATGTTAATTTGTGTGTGTGTTTTCAATCATACTGTATATACGGAACATAGCTTACTGGTTTTTGTTTTTTTTTTTTGGCCGTGCTGTGTGGCTTGCAAGATCTCAGTTCCTCAAACAGGGATTGAACCTGGGCCACAGGCAGTGAAAGTCTGGAATCCTAACCCCTATTCCACCAGGGAGCTCCCCGTACCCTACTTCTTTTACTTACCATTATGATAAACATTTCTTCTGTTACCACATTATCTTTGAAAATAATAGTTTTCCATTAGGTTTTTAATATTCCTGTCATTTTTTTTTCATTGTCATGACCACTGGTATATTGAATGTGCACAGGGATTTTTCTTTCCTAGGGCAGATTTCCAGAAGAATTGAAATACTTGGTCAAAGGGTATTAAGTTTAGTATTTATTATAATTGTGAGAAATAACTGCTCCATTGTTATTATTACCATAATTAAAGATAAGTGAGATAGATGACTCTGTGTTCCTATTATGTGCTTCTGGATTCTGGTGTTTCTGCAGAAGTATAGGTAGCTAGTTCCCAGCTTTATTTTTATTTTTTGGAAGCACAGAGTCTTAACCCCTGCACTGCCAGGGAATTCCCTCCCCAACTTTATTTAAAACAAAGGATCAGTAATTTTTCAAAAGATTTGATGCAAGTTGGCTTATAACTGATCTCAAGAAGAGTCAGACACTACTTCTGTCCAGGATCCTTTGCATCTCCTTGTTAATGCAGTCGAAGGCTCTAATTTGGGGGAAATATGTAAATTTCAACAGAAATAATTGTCAGAGGTTAGTTATACTCATTTTTAACTTTCGTAGGATCTTTGCTAACTTTTCTTAAGTAACTTCATGTTTCCAGTTTTTCATTCTGTTTTCTGCTTTTTTGAGAGTATTTGTACGTATGCAGAGGGGCTTCCCTGGGGGCTCAGATGGTAAAGAATCTGCCTGCAGTGCAGGAGACCTGGGTTCGATCCCTGGGTTGGGAAGATCCCCTGGAGAAGGAAGTGGCAACCTATTCCAGTATTCTTGCCTGGAGAATCCCATGGACAGAGGAGCCTGGTGGGCTACAGTTCGTGGGGTCACAGAGGGTCAGACAAAACTGATGAACTTTCACTTCTTCACCTTGGAGATATATAGACTTGGGAGGTGTGAGAGTTCAGTATCTAGATTGTGTTTTCAGGATATGTTGTTTTTAAACATGTTTGTCAATTTAAAACCAAGGAACTTGTGCGCCACTGACACAGCCTTCCTCCTCGGTGCTTTATTTCAGGTTTAAAGACACTATCGTCAACGCCAAGTACGGAGGACACACGGAGGCCGTTCGCCGGCTGCTGGGCCAGCTCCCCATCAGCGCCCAGTCCTACAGCGGCAGCCCTTACCTTGACCTGTCTCTCTTTAGCTACGACGACAAGTGGGTGTCGGTCATGGAGCGACCCAAGACTTGCGGAGACCACCCTATCAGGTGCTTCAACTGAGGCTGCCTGTGGGTGCGGGCGGCCACTTTCTCTTCCTTCTCCTGAGCATCACTTCACTGTGACTCTGTCTACTTGTACTAACAGGTTCAAGTCACAGGGCAGGCTGTTTCTTTAATGTGGGTGTTTTGGCTTCCTTGGAGGCTCAGCTGCTAAAGAACCTGCCTACTATGTGGAGACTTGGGTTCGATTCCTGGGTTGGGAAGATCCCCTAGAGAAGGGAAAGGCTACCCACTCCAGTATTCTGGCCTGGAGAATTCTATGGACTGTATAGTCCATGGGGTCGCAAGGAGTTGGACACGACTGAGCCACTTTCACTTTGATCATTTAGGGATTAGTATCAAAAATTAATTAGTTCTGCTCTTTGCCTCTCCTCAAAACATCCAATTCAGTAAGTATTGTTCTCTTTTTAAGGTAGCCACGGAAGAGAACCATACTTTTCAATTTAATGACCTAGTACCATTTCACAAGACACGTAAAAATAATTGAGACTTACATTTTACCCAGCTCAAATTATTTTATCCCCTCCTGTTACCTAATGGAAAAGTGAGACAGTTTGGGGGAACAAGTAGGTTTTGGAGAAACCCACGCTTGCTCGGTTGGAAGAACGTTGGAACGCAGGTTGCCGTGTTACTCTTAGAACCTTGCAGTTCCTTCGTCACGGGTGTCCAGCTCACAGACCCTCCTGTCCCTCGGTGCTGGGAGCCTGGGTTGTTCTGTTTTTGCTTTCACAGATGCTAGAGAGAGGAGCTGGCACCACTTCCACTGTGGGGTTATCTCAAGGGACGTGTGAGCTGGGTTCTGGAAGGTCTTCACAGAGAAACAGTGGTAGTTAGTATTTCATAATCCAGCTTCGTTGTGTATTAAGTAGGCTTGTGTAACATATTCTGTGCGATTAATTACTGTTTGTAATATTTCCTTTGGGAAATTGTAATCGAGTTCTGAAAATGTTTTTATTGCGGAGATTTTTAAACATATAAAAGTGGAAGACTGTAATGAAGCTCTGTACCCATCACCCCACCTCCGCAGCTGCCACTCACGGTCAGTGTTGTTTCATCTCCTTCTCCCACCACTGCTCCCCTCCCACCTGCCAGTCTGGAGTCTCACAGCCCAGGCATCATAGCATTTCACTTGTAAATATTTCAGTATGAATTTCTAAAAGATAAGGACTAAATGAAAATTAAACCTTTATAAAGATCACCGATAGCAAGTGAGTTTTCACGTTTTCCTATTGTTTTGTATATATTCTTTTTACAGTTTGTTCCAGTCAAGACCTAAAGAAGGTCCAAATGTGTTTTTTTGGTTGCTGTCCTCTAAGTCTTTTTTATTTTATGGGTTCTGCTTCCCTGTTACTTTTTTTGTAGTGAAGTTGTTGAAAAAACCAGGTTGTTCATCTGGTGGTATTGCCCACATTCTGGATTTTTGCTCATTGCATCCCAGGCAGTTCTCATTTCCCCGTTTCCTGTAAACTGGTAGTTAGATTTCGGAGCTCCAACAACTAGCTTTACATTATAAGCCCTTTGTGTGCTGAGGACCTTGTGGGTAAGGGGAAGGTTTTCACACATAAAAGCAGATAATTGGGCTCATTTGACATTGTCACGTAGCCCGAGATAACATTTCTCTCCCTTTTGACTGCCCTGCCTTTCTGATTTGAAAAAATTAACCTAAGTAACAAATCTGGAAATGCCATTGACCCTGACTTCTTGTAATTCTTATTTATTTTTTAATTTAAAATGAGAAATGTAAGGATATTAAAGTCATTTGAAGAGGTAATGCCATTACTCTAACACCTTTATTGTATTAAATATATTCCATTCTAGTCTCTGCCAGTGTGTGTGTTTACATTTATGCAGTCATAGTTACGGTTGGCATAGTACCTTGTAGCCTGCTTTTATTTAATAAACATTTTCCATATTCCTTAAAGTTACAGTCCTGACGATGGCATATTATTCCATAAAATAGATGTAGCATAATTTATTTTGCTGTTCCCCTGTTACTGAGCATTTATTCTCTACCTGCATTTTTACACTGGAGCTAATGCTATGTGCGTGCTAACTTGCCTCAGTCATGTCCAGCTCTTTGCAACCGTGTGGACGATAGCCCACTAGGCTCCTCTGTCTGTGGGATTCTCCAGGCAAGAATACTGGAGTAGGTTGCTATGCCCTCTTCCAGGGGATCTTCCCAACTCAGGGATCCAAACAGGTCTCTTATGTCTTCTGCATTGGCAGGCAGATTCTTTACCGCTGAGCCACTGGAGAAGCCCAAAATGCAATAGTAGCCATCTTTATTCACGTCACTATTTACTTTACTTAAAATAAATTCTGAGGATATAAGCTCTTGGATTATTGGATATTACGAATATCTTTGTATCTCCTGTATATTTGCTTTCCAAGAGGGACATGCATTGTAGAGCTCTTTATTTCAGAGCTCCTTTTTTCTTGAGCTTCCTCCAATTCAGCCCCAACCCTGCCAATCATCTCTGGTTCCCAAGTTCACAGGGCACTTGCTTTGCATATGGGCAAAAGGCATTTAAGTCCTGGGATGGATGGAAGCGTCTTTGTTCTTACCGTGTTAGATGAAAAAGTAGAAACTAGTTAGTATTTTGTTTTTGTGTGTGCAAAAGAAGAACCTTCCAAAAGAATTTCTTCTTAACAGTGAAAAAACTCAGGACTTCCCTGGTGGTCCAGAGGTTAAGATTGCACCGCAGTTACTGAGCCCACTCACCACGAGTGCCGGAGCCCGAGCTCTAGAGCCCATGCTCCTCAACAAGAGAAGCTACCGCAATGAGAAACCCTCACACTGCACCTAGAGAATAGCCCCTGCCCGCCTCAACCAGAGAAAGCCTTTGCACAGTAACAAAGACCCAGCCCAGCCAAAATTACATAAAATAAATTTTAAAAAGAGGAAAGAAGAACTCAAGATACGCGCCTAAATCTGCACTGTCCTCTAGTAACCACCAGCCCCCCATGGCTGGTGAGCACTAACATGAGATGTGTTCAAGTGTCAAATGCACGTCAGATTTCAAAGACTTAGTACAAAAAATGAAATATCTCTTTAGTATCTTTTATAGCATTGGTTGACATGATAATACTTTAGATGCCGACGTTAGGTTAACTAAAATATTATTAAAATTATTTTCACTTTTTCCTTCTTACCTTGTTTGACGTGGCTGCCTGAACATTTAAGCATGCCTGCTTGGCTTGCATTATCATTTCCAGCCCTGGCCTAGGCAGGTAGGTAGCTGGGCAGATAGCTGCTGGAAAAGGGGAAACCGTAATCAAGGCCATCACTAAGGGTCATCTTGGGAAAGACAAATGACCCAGTGATTCAGGCCAGCATAGTAAAGTTCATAATCTCTGTGCTCATAAAATGAGCTGATCAGACATAGGCGATTTTGACTGAGGGCTGACGTTAGAGGAGATTTCGTCAGTGAGGTTAATTCATGCTACTGCTGCTAAGTCATTTCAGTCGTGTCCGACTCTGTGCGACCCCATAGACGGCAGCCCACCAGGCTCCCCCATCCCTGGGATTCTCCAGGCAAGAGCACTGGAGTGAGTTGCCATTTCCTTCTCCAATGCATGAAAGTGAAAAGTGAAAGTGAAGTTGCTCAGTCATGTCCGACTCTTAGCGACCCCATGGACTGCAGCCTACCAGGCTCCTCCATCCATGGGATTTTCCAGGCAAGCGTACTGGAGTGGCGTGCCATTGCCTTCTCCCGGTTAATTCATGAGTCCCCTGCTATTCAGGTTTTAAGGTGGTGGTGAATGTCTGTCTCATGCTCTCCTCCTCTCCTTGTTCTGTTTAGGTTCTACGCCCGGGACTCTGGTCTGCTCAAGTTTGAGATTCAGGCGGGCTTACTGGGCCGCCCCATCAACCACACGGTGCGACGCCTCGTTGCCTTCACCTTCCACCCTTTCGAGCCTTTTGCCATCTCTGTGCAGAGGACTAATGCTGAGTATGTCGTCAACTTCCACATGCGACACTGCTGCACGTAGGTGCCTCGAGGAGCCGGCTGCTCTGGTCTTCCGAGCCTCTGGCCCGCCCACCCTGCCGCCCCATCACGTCTCAGTGGGCTGTGAAGCAGAAGCTCCTGATGCCCAGCCTTGGAGTCCCAGGCTGTACCGCCCGCGTGGAGAGCCAGAGACAGGAGGAAAGAGGTGTGAGGGTGGCTTGAACACAATACAACTACTGATCAATCGACTTAAAAGTCCTCTTGCCTTTTCCCTGTGGGAATGCCCAGCATTAAGTCCATTTAATTTTTTGTCTTATTTTGCATTTTTTTGCTATGAAGATGACAGCATTACACCTCTGCCCCATTCGTGTCACTTCTTTGGCATTACAGTATGCAGCCTGCAGGAAACTCTTGTTTACTCATGAGAACTCTGTACATCCTTTCAATTAGCCAACAGCAGGGCTGTCTTTTTAAGGAAAAAAAAAAATAAAGCCTTGGTATTTTCTTAAATATATCCCGTTTGAGGACTGCCTTCTGTTCCGATCTCACCAAATGCTTTTCAAATACATAGGTTCCAGCAAGGCCTGTGAAAGGGACTAGAGGCCGCAGACCCAGCAGCGCCTGCTGGTAGGACTAAGTGGGGGTGGGCCGGCATGGAGGCCGGCTCTCTTCCGGGCTTGTGTCCTTCCCTGGGGTGTTTGCCCGGTAATTGTTACAGCTGGAGGAACGGAGCCTAATTGCCTGTCCCTGTGTGGAAGCATGCTCCCATCTGTGCCATCTGTGTTGTGCAGGTGGAGAGCAGGCCGTCCTCTCCGGCCGCAGCAGAGACAAGCTCTGTGCAGCACGTACTGTCGTTTGGAGGGGTGGGAGCTGACAGGCCCCAGGCGTCCCTAAGGAGACCAGCCGGGCTGTTCCTGGATGGCTGAACCATCACCACACTCCTCCAAACACCTGCCAGGCGCCAGGCAGCATCCCTCTCACATTCTCAGCTGGTCTCCCCACCAGAGATTGTCAGGACGTGTATGTTCATCCTTATAAATGTGTCCACCATTTATGAAGTGAGTTTGTTGTGCAGCCTCTGACTTTGAAGCTCGCCCTGGAGTGTTGGGTTTCAGAGAAGGCAGGGAAAGGAGCCGTGGATGCAGACAGCTGGATCCTCCATCCCTCTCCCGTCTAGGGACGAGCTTCCCTTGGGAGTGTAAGAAATGTGATATGAGATGCTGCTGCTGCTAAGTCGCTTCAGTCGTGTCCGACTCTGTGCGACCCCAGAGATGGCAGCCCACCAGGCTCCCCCGTCCCTGGGATTCTCCAGGCAAGAACACTGGAGTGGATTGCCATTTCCTTCTCCAATGCAGGAAAGTGAAAAGTGAAAGTGAAGTCGCTCAGTTGTGTCCGACTCCTATCGACCCCATGGACTGCAGCCTACCAGGCTCCTCCGTCCATGGGATTTTCCAGGCAAGAGTACTGGAATGGGTTACCATTGCCTTCTCTGGATATGAGATGCTGAGCCCCACCAAAACCAGTTCAACTAATTTCATCATCTTCAGTCTTGAACAGCTAAATTCATTCTCGTTCAGCGTTCAACATAAGATTTGAGCACCTACTATGTGTCAGGTAAATGCTGTGCCGAGATGTTGAGGATGAGGGGAGGAGTAGGCAAAATGCTAAAAAGCCCCCGAGGTGTGTATCGGACCCGTAGAGGAGATTGGAGGAGAAGCAGAGAAGGACAGCCGCGCTGGGGAAGGGATGCTGAAACTGGGTAGGTGGGAGTGTGTCATGTGGGCCAGGACAGAGGAAGCCTTGAGTCCTCACCTCTTTTTCTCTATATATTCTTTAGTTGATTTCATCCATTTTATGGTTTTAAATTCTAGGGATAAGCTAATGATTCTCGAAACTGTAACTCCAGCCCTGACTCCTTCCTTGAGTGCCAAATTCACATATCCCTTGGCTTACGTGGCCTCTTCATGTGCAGATCTAACAGGCATTTCAGAATCCGTGCATCCTAAACAATATTTTCCATTCCCACTCCCACCCCCAACCTGTTTTTCCTACAAGGCTCCCAAATGACTTCAGTATCTAGCCATTTACTTGCAAAACCTAAGGAGTTACTCTCAATTTCTTTTTTTTCCCCCACCCTCCACGCATCTGACTTCACTCCAGGGAAGTGCCCTGAGCAGTCTCAGCCAATTATGGTGGTCTCATACGAACTGCTAGTTACTAGAACTAAGCTAAGACCAGTTGGCATAGGGGTTAGTGTAGGAATGTCATGTGATGTAGTTCAGGTCAATAATACCCTGAGATAAAGGTGTCTAGTGCCTTTGAGGAAACATTTCTCTCTAGAATATGCTAATGAGGGGGAATTCCCTGGTGGTCCAGTTGTTAAGAATCTGACTGCCAATGCTGGAAACATGGATTTGATCCCTGGCTGGAGAAGAGTGCACATACCACGGAGCAACTGAGTCCGTGCACTGCAGCTACTGAACTCTCAAGCCCGAGAACCACAACTGCTGCAGCCTGTGAGCCACAGCGCCCGTGCTCCATAGCGAGAGAAGCCTCCGCAATGGGGAACCTGAGCACTGCAACAAAGGGTACCCCCACTCCCTGCAGCTAGAGAAGGCCTGTGCACAGCAGTGAAGACCCAGTGCAGCCAAGAATAAATAGATAATCTAAAAAAAGAATATGTTAGTGAGGAAACATGTAGCCCACACTCCTGCCATCCAACACCCTATGATCATGTTTCACTGAGAATCAGCCTTAGGATGAAGCTGGCCTTCTGGGTGGTAAAATGAAGAAAGAACCTGAATCATAGATGACAGAGGTGGCTGATGAGATCAGCCAACCCTGAAACCCACCCTACATCTGAATTTCCAGTTCCGTGAGACAGTAATTTCCTTATTGTCTAAGCTGCTTGAATTGGATTTGCTGTTTCTTGCAGTTGAAAGCAAATTAATAGATGCAAAGAGAAAGGCAAGTTGCCCATGGCAAGAGTCAGAAAGTTCCTTGTGTCTGGGGACCTTCTTAGATCCCGTTCCAGTGTCCATGAGGCCCCATTATGATTCCCATTCTTAGATCCCTGTTCTTGAATTTCTGTCAGATTTCTGGCCCTCCTGTAGGCCTCTTCAGCCACACCTGAGCTGAGCTGGCTGTTTCTCGTCCCTAAAATGACTTAACTAAAATGGGCGATAAAGCACTCAGCACATTGAATACTTGACCCATAATTAGTTCTCAAATCCTGTGTATTTGTTTACATTAACTTTGTTTCTAAAGGATTTAAAGCTGTGTTAAGTAAACTCTAGTGTCTTCTCTCTGCAAATGTTCACCCAGTAAACCTCAAGAATCTATGGAGAAAAAAGCTCTTTGAAACCAAAATGTTTAAGAAATGCAGAGACTTCAGATTTAAATTCTCCTCTGAACCTCTTTCCTCTCGTTCCTACTCGGCAGGGAGCTGGCATGTCAACAGTCAGTTTGAGGCTGCTGTGGACCCTTGAGAGAAAGCTTCCATGTAAATTCAGCAGAACCTCTTTCATTTAGAGTTCTTACAGAGAAGCACATAAATCAGTGAAAAGCCTAAATTAGATAATTTTTAAAAGAACCGTAGCTTCATTATTTTCAAGTACACAGAGTAACTCCATCTCAGCTATGAAGTGTTCCTTTGCAGAAGCCCTTTGGGATGTTCCTTAATGAGTAGATCATAATTATTGGTAATCAGCATAACAGTTCTCCTCAGTGCATGCTTCCAAAGCATTTGAGTGTATTAAGTGGTTTTGATGTTCTGTGGGGTAATTTTGTTTACAACATTAAACAACATTGCTCAGTGTATACCTTTATAGCTATAATCCTCTGTTGTTTTTTTTAAAAAAAATTCTGAAGGCTGTCTCCATTGTACAACATTTGATTACCAGAGGCAGAAATAATGTAGGAAGCAGAGAGATGCATAGGAAGACTCAGATCCTTTGCAGATGGAGCCCTGATAGAATTATGAGAACAGCTCAGGTTTGCAAATGAGGTCTGTGCTGCTAGTTATGTGACCCTGGGGTTGATAATGAGAACCTGATGGAGTCTTAGTTTCTCCTCTGTAAAATGGGGATAATTTCTCATTTTCAGGGTCAGTGTGAGCACTGAATGAGCATTAACTAAATGCTTCTTCATTCCTTGGTGACCAAGCAACATAAGCTTGCCTCCTCCAGGCCCAGCTCCTGATCACCCCCAGGAGACTGGTAGCATTACCTCTGTCCCCACTCGCCCATGTCTGAGAGGATCAGAACATCCCTAACCCTCTTTGCAGCCAGACATGTTGGCTAGAAGGGAACTTTGTTTGCTGAGAGTTTGTTACCATTGATTGTTAGCATTTAGTAAGAGCTTATTATCATGGACCTGGTGGTTCAGACAGTAAAGAATGTGCCTGCAACGTGGGAGACCTGGGTATGATCCTGGATTGGGAAGATCCCCTGGAGAAGGGACTGGCAACCCACTCCAGTATTCCTGCCTGGAGATTTCCATGGACAGAAGAGCCTGGCGGACTATAATCCATGGGACTGCAAGAAGTCAGACGTGACTGAGTGACTCACAACGTCTATCATGGACCAGAAGCTCTGTTAAGCACCTCACACAGGAAGGGATTTGTGTACTACTGCATCCATTCTGGGATGCAGTTTTCAAAATCGGACCCTATCTAAAGTTGGCATCTTCGAGTGTCAGCCAGGTGACAGTTGTGACGTCACTACTGTCACCTCCTCTGAGTGATCACATTGAGCATAGTCATTGTGTCATCATTTCTACCAAGTAATATGCATTACTGACATGTGACATGTGTTAAAGTTCTGTGCTGTTTAACGTGTCTTCCAAAAGACTGACCTATAATATTTGGTTTTCTCTTTCTGATTTACTTTACTCTGTATAACAGACTCTAGGTCCATCTACATCTCTGCAATGACCCAATTTCATTCCTTTGTCCTTTGTTTGACTGAGTAGTATTCCATCACATACATGTGCCACATCTTTATTACCCGTTCATCTGTCGTTGGACATTTAGGTTGTTTGCATGTCCTGGCTAACGCATATATGTGGAATCTAGAAAATAACCTATTTCCAGGGCAGGAATAGAGACACATATGTAGAGAACAGACGTGTAGACACAGAGCAGGAAGGGGAGGGTGGGATGAAATGGGAGATTAGGGTTGACATATATACACTGTCATATGTAAAATATACAGCTCGTGGGAACCAGCTACATAGAACAGGGGGCTCAGCTCTGTGCTCTGTGGGGACCTAGAGGGGTAGATGGGAAGTGTGGATGTATGTATACAGATAGCTGGTTCGCTGTGTTGTACAGCAGGAACTAACACAACATTGTAAAGCAGTTACACTCCAATTTAAAAGAAAAAAGGCGTTGTACCATGATTTGGTATTACAGTGAAAGGTTATTTTGTACTCAGAATGGTACAGCAGCAGTTTGAAAATGAAAGTGTTGGTCACTCAGTTGTGTCTGACTCTCTGTGACTGTAGCCCGCCAGGCTCCTCTGTCCATGGGATTTCCCAGGCAAGAATACTGGAGTGGGTAGCTATTTCCCTCTCCAGGGGATCTTCCCCACCCAAGGATCAGACCCACATCTCCTGCATTGCAGGTAGATTCTTTACCATTTGAGCTACCACGGAAGCCCATAGAAGCAGAGCAGTGGGATTCATTTTGGTATTAATGAAGCAAAGGTTTGCCATTTTAGGAATGAACATGAGGTAGTATTTTTTGCAAAACAGCAATCAGATGCATCTTGAAAGTGATGTGAAAGTGTTAGTCATTCAATCGTGTCTGACTCTTTGTGACCCCATGGACTGTAGCTTGCCAGGCTCCTCTGTCCACGGAATTCTCTAGGCAAGAATACTGGAGGGGGTTGCCATTCCCTTTTCCAGAGGATCTTCCCGACCCTGGTCTCCTGCATTCCAGTCAGATTCTTTCCTGAGTCACCACGGAAGCCCCCAGTGCACCTTAGAATTAAAGAAAGATACACACTAGTAATTGAAATTTTACTGACATGCTGAGAATGGTGCAAAAGGCTTGCCTATCAAACACAAAACAGGGCAAATGAATGATGGGAAAACCATCCCATCCTTTGGATTAAATGGACGAAGTTCCTAATGCAGTGAGAGGCCTGGTGTGACCAATTCATGCCAAACTGTCCATGGAATTCTTCAGGCAAGAATACTGGAGTGTATTGCCATTCCCTTCTCCAGGGGACATTCCCGACTTAGGGATTGAATTCGCATCTCTTGCGTCTCATGTACTGGCAGGCAAGTTCTTTACCAGCTGAGCCACCAGGGAAGCTTATATCCTTCATTGTTTTTTAAATTATTTTTTCTTGGAGTATAGTTGCTTTGCAATACTGTGTTAGTTTCTGCTGCACAGCAGAGTGAATCAGCCAGATGTCCGTTATACATATACACCCTCTTTTTGGACTTCCTTCTCATTCAGGTCACCACAGTGCATTAAGTAGAGATCCCTGTGCTACACAGTAGGTTCTCATTAGTTATCTATTTTATACGTGGTATCAATATTCATATAGTCCGGTGGTGAAGACTCTGCCTTCCAATGCAGGGGGTGGGGTTCAGTTGCTGGTGGGGAAACTAAGATCCTACATGGGGTCTATATGTCTACTTAAAAAAAAAAGGAATGGAAATATTCTGAACAGTTGAAAAAAGTAAAAGGTAATTTTCAGGCTTCTCCCTAATAGTTTTTGTTGGGGGTTATAAGGATTGAAATATATCCTTATGGAGGAATGTGTTGCTCAGAATAAATTGCCTCTGGACTGTTTTCCCAAGACAATATTTTTTTTTAAACTTTAGATGCCATTCTGTTTATATTTTTTTTTAAATAAAGTTTACCTGAAAAGTTATTCTCAACTTAGCATCAGTTAAGGTTAAGATTGAAGCGGTGGGCATATTCAAATCTTGAGGGAGATTCTGTTGAAAAAACAAGTTGGTAACCATTTTTATTGAAAAAATGGAAAATACGTATAAGTTTTCACATTACAAACTGGAGACATTGGAAAAAATCTTATCTGCTGAGGTTAAGCAAGAAGACACAGGGATTCATAACTGGGACACATCCTTTAAAACATCCTAGAGGAACAGAAGATTTTCTGGTTATCAAATAGGGAGATGTGTTTAGGGAGGCTGGAAAGCATTGTGTTAGAAAGAAGTTGGATTTCACACACACAAAAAAAGGTAGAATGGAAAAAGCTGGAGAAGGAACGTTTCTTTCTTTCTTTTTTTCAATCTTTTGGCCTCACCATGGGTCATGTAGGATCTTAGTTTCCCCACCAGCGACTGAACCCCACCCCCTGCATTGGAAGGCAGAGTCTTCACCACCGGACCACCAGTGAAGCCCCTGAGAAGGAACATTTCTATGAGCTCCTGAAGAGAAGATTCAGGGAGGGGCAGGCAGCAAGTGCCAAGGTCAGAGAAAGGTAAGGGATACAAAATGAACCTGTAATTGCTGAGGTGCTGTTGTCTTCTAGATTTCTATTTATAATTTTGCAGTGAGTAAGCCCCTTTTAAGAAGGGGAAAAAAAAATCCTCGATAATACATGCAAATGGAAACTTGGGAAAAATTACCAAAATAAAATCAACCCGTTTGTCAAAGGATTGATTTCCTTAGTTTAAAAACATTTAAAATATTGACTATAGTTCTCTGTGCTACACAGTAAACCTTTGTTGCTTGTTGCATATGTTTTTTTTTAAAATTGGAAATCTAGCATTCTTTTCATTCTAAGTCAAACAAAAAGATGAACTATCCCAAAGAAAAAATGGGCCCAGGGTATTATTAGCAGGGTGTTCACAGAAAAAATAAATGCATGGTCAAAAACTATATGAAAAATGTGTATAATATTTATTTTTCACTAATCAGATTAGCAAAGGTTAAAAATATTTGATGACCCAGTATTGTCAAGAAGGTAGAGTGCTCTCACCCACTGTTAGTGGGACAGAAAGTTGATTCAGATTTCTTGAAAGACAAAGAGCAGCGTCTTAATAAATGTGCATATCTTTTAGCTCAGTTAGATGGTATATTATTAAGCCAAAACATATGTATATGTGCCTGAGATATATGCATGAGGCTTTTCATTGCAACTTTTTTATTATGAAAAAGTGGAAACTGCTGAATGTACGTCAAGAGAGACAGACTAAATAGATCATGAAATATCCATAAAATGGGATCTGATACTGCTGTTAAAAGTAATGAAACAGATCCATACATATTGATTTGGAAAGCTCTCTGAGACATATTAATTGAACAAGTGTGTTTAGTGTGATGCTCTTTTCTGTAAAAAAGAAAAATGAATCTGAAATGAAAATCAACATAGACATAAATACATACATATTCTTAGAGTCATAAAACATTTCTGAAGGCCCACAGAAGACACAATTATGGTGGTTCCCTCTGGGCCTGGGGCTGAGGGAAGGTGGACATTCACTTTTTAGCTTATCCTCTTTATCTTTGCGATTCTTTTACTGTGAACATGTATTTCTTAAAATTTTTAAATGAGTTTATTCCTAATTTGTAACTGTGGTAAACAAACATGTGACATGAAATTTACCATCTTTACTGCGCGTACAGCATTTCTGAGTGCACAGCTCAGTAGTGTTAAGTACACTCACACTGTTGAGCAGCCATCTCTACAACAGTTTCATTTTGCAAATCTGAAACTACAACTTTTTCAGCTTGCGAAACTCAAACTTCAAACCCATTAAACAAGAATTCCCCCATTTCCCTGTCACGCCACCCCTGGTAACCACTGTTCTACCTTCTGTCTCTATGAATTTGACCACTTTAATTACCTCAGATAAGTAGAATTATGCAGTATTTGTCTTTTTGTGTCTGGCTTTTTTCACTTAGCACAATGTCCTCAAAGTTCATCCATGTGAGAGCATCGGTTTTAAAGGCTGAATAATAATCCATTATATGTATATACTTGGGCTTTCCTGGTGGCTCAGATGCCCTAAAGAATTTTCCTGGAATGCAGGAGACCTGGGTTGGATCCCTGGATTGGGAAGATCCCCTGGAGGAGGGCACAGGAACCAACTCCAGTATTCTTTCCTGAAGAATTCCATGAATGGAGGAGCCTGGGGGGCTACAGTCCATAGGGTTGCAAAGACTGATAGACTAACATGTTTTCACTTTCAAATGTATATACAATTGAATACATTTTGTTTAATCTATTCATTCGTTGTTGCTGGACACAGGTTACTTTTACCTCTTTGCTATTGTGAATGATGTGTCTATGAACATATATCTCTTTGAGATCCCGCTTTCAGTTCTTTTGGATAAATACCCAGAAGTGGGATTTAAAGAGCTTTTTAAAAAGTGTTTAATGTGAATTTGCTTGTAGCAACAGAAGTAGCCACTCTGTGGGCTTAGTTGAGCTGAGTAGTCTGAGGTCATGATTTTCTTTACTTTACCAGCCTCCTGGAGGTTGAGCAATTTCATTCCTGCCCCCTGAGCCTTTCCTTTGCCCAGACAGAGAGGCCTTAACATGCTTGTGAACTTGCTGCTCCCTGCCTGCTCCTACCTGCATTGATTCGGCACATTTCTATAGCTCCCTGAAGGAAGAGATGTGCAGCAGCATTTAATTAGAGGCTGAGAACATGCTTTCCCAAGGACACGACTTATTCCTCAGCCAGCTGTTGCCAGTGGCTCCCTAGCAACGGGGGGGCACTCTCGCCTGATTGCTTCTCCCCAGGCCAGGTGGGTGGCCTGCCCACCTGCTGTCACAGCCTGGGGTGGGAGGGGGTGGGGGTGGCTAATTCTCCAGGGGAAGTGGGTGATCTGAACCTATTATTCCTGTAAAGCCAGAAAGGGGGCTAAAACCTCTGACCTACCTGTTTCACCCCGCTCCCTCAAGTTCATGATTAGAGCAGAGAGAAGGTCACCAGTTATAACACAGATGGAGCAATGTGATCCAGGAAAGTCTGCAGGGCTTGTGAAGTGCAGCTGGGAGACTCGGGGGCAAGAGAGGGGGAACTTGCCCCACAGTAGGCAGAGCCTGACTTTTGGGATGGTTGTGGGTGTGTGTGTGAGGGGGTCTCTGGGGGCGCCTATCCTGGGCACAGAGAGAAAAGAAAGCCTCATTTCAGGTGGCCCCAACTGCTTTGGGTTTCCTGGGCTTTTGGAAAGGGGTTGGGGGTGAGAAGATGTCAGCAGAAGCCACACCCTGTATCTGAACTCACCACCCTCCAGGGTGTGAGCAATGGCTACCCAGGAACAGACTCTAGGCCTGATTCCACCCAAATGCTTGCACAGAGTTTGCAAACTGGACACTGCAAACCCCATGTGGGGTTTTTAAAAATAATTATTTAGCAGGGCCAGGTCTTTCGTTGCGGCATGTGGGATCTAGTTCCTTGACTAGGGATTGATCCCAGGCCCTCAGCATGGAGCATAGTCTTAGCCACTGGACCACCAGGGAAGCCCCATAGTGGTGTTTTTACAGATTTGAAGGTTTATAAAATATTCTGCCTTTTCACATTGCCATTAGGCAGCCTGAGTCCCACGGCTGGGGTCCTCTTAGACCGGGCGTGTGTGTCTCCAGCTTGCATAACCCACTTCACTCATGTATTGGCCCATTTGCCCTGTGACCTCTGCACCTTTCTGTATCCATGGTGTGAACAAGGTTGCTTCTGCAGTGGTCCACTTGTATTTACTGCTTAATTCTTTTTTTTTACTCAGCTCTTTACACAAACATTTCTTGAGCTTCTTCTGAGCATCACAGCCTGAGCTAGGCACTGGGCTAATAGGATGGGAAGGCATGGTCCTTGCAGACCTGAGTTTATGGACTGGATCGGGAGACAGAGAAGGAAGCAGGCTGGGGTGAGGGAGGTCACTGAGAGCAGGCAGGAGATGGATGCGCAGGAAACAGGGGAGCAGAGACTCGGGCACCTGACCCAGGCTGGTGGTGTCCAGGAAGGTTTCTGGCAAAGCTGAGACCTCAGCTGAATTCTGAAGGATGAGAAGGGTTAGCCTGATGAGAAAAGGGGAGAGGAGAAGTCCACCAGAGGCACTGACCATCCCAGAGGGAGGGAGGCCAGGGAGTGGCTGAGACTTTGTTCTGTAGAATTCTCATTCCGTACCTTCTCAGTCTCTGACCCTAGAGTGTGGGCTCTCAGAGCCTGATTCTTCACATAGAGATGCACGTGAGTTCAGTTGTCTCTGACTCTTTGCAACCCCATGGACTGTAGCCCGCCAGACTCCTCTGCCCACAGGATTCTCCAGGCAAGAATATTGGAGTGGCTTGCCATTTCCTTTCCCAGGGGATCTTCCCGACTCAGGAACTGAACCCACATCTCTTGCATTTCCTGCATTGGCCTTCGGATTCACCACCAGCTGAGCAACTGGAGAAGCCCCATAAAAAGGCATAAGAGTACTGACTTTCGAGGGCCATTGTGAGGATGGAATTAGAGCCTGCACATCTGGGCCCCACCTGCATTATAGCGGGTGCCCAGTACCTGGGGCAGAAAACGCTTGTCAAATGCCAGGCTGGGCAGCCCCTGCCTCCCTCCCAGAGAGCACACGCCCTCTCCCTGGGTCCAGGTGGGTACAAGTGAGTGTTTGAAGGGTTAACCTGGCATTTTCAAGTCATTCTACCCATGGCAAGCCAGGACTAGCTTTTCCCATTTCTAGAGAGGCCATGGGAGATGGCGACTCATGTTTCTGCCTTCCCTTCCAGCTGCTGCTTGTAGTTGAAGTGAAAATAGGAAGCCACCCCCTCCGGGTTCGCCCACCGCGAAGGCAAAGGCCAGCTTGTCTCAGCCTGTGGACACCTTCTGGGTGTGGATTTTATATTGTGCAAGCCACAGCACAACAGGACGCCCGCTGAGGGGTGGGTGTGGAGGAAGGCTGGGGAAGAGTGCGTCCTCAACACGCCTTCTCTAGAAACAGAACAGAGCGAGCGGGCTCGGGCCACCGGTGCTGCAAGGAGCACAGGGCGGAAGGCAGTCAGGCATCGCTGCGTTCCCGTGTTGACCTCATGAGAGGCCATGAGATTCAGTCATGCCCAACAGTTTCAAGTTCAAGGCCTCCATTCACCCTTATATTGACTTCAGTGGGCTCTCCCCTACGGTTCTGCTTTTCAGACCATGGAGTGCCTTCGTCATCTTGACTTCCTCTGGCATTTGAGCCTCTTTCTGGGTTTGTAGATTCTACATTTTATGAGTCCCAGTAGGGGGCCAGGGCTTCCCTGGTTGCTCAGCAGTAAAGAATCTGCCTGCCAATGCAGGAGACGTAGGAGATGCAGGTTCGATCCCTGGGTCGGGAAGATCCCCTGGAGAAGGAAATGACAACCCTCTCCAGTATTCTTGCCT
The DNA here is from genome assembly GCF_029378745.1 of Bos indicus. Classification (NCBI taxonomy): domain Eukaryota; kingdom Metazoa; phylum Chordata; class Mammalia; order Artiodactyla; family Bovidae; genus Bos; species Bos indicus. The sequence goes on along the minus strand of NC_091780.1, from coordinate 19,821,580 downwards.
GGGAAATCCCATGGACAGAGGAGCCTGGCAGGCTACATTTCATGGGATTGCAAAGAACTGAACATGACAGAGCACGAGACAAAACAATAGGGAGCAAAGACCAGCTTACTCTATGGGGCCTCATAGCTGAGGCTCTGCCAGTCGGCCTACCAGGGCAGACTTCCTGGCCCGCTGGACAGGAAGGATACAGAGGCAGCCCCCTTCCTAGGGCCGTAGCCCCCAGATATTGATATTTTAGTCTAAAACTTTGTTTTCTAGATCCAGTTCCCATCAGGAAGCAGCGTCAGCTATTGAGATGCTGCTGTTGGAGTGATGGGGCTCAGGCAACATGATTCCCAGGTTATGGACCAGGAAACCAGCTACAGAACGAGAGCAAGGGAGTCACTGACGGGGCCAGCATCAGCCTGCAGCCTTTCCACTAAATTCTTTTTTAATAACTTTAAAAAATTATTTTTTAATTTATCTTTGGCTGTGCTGCGTGTAGTTTTTCTCTAGTTGCCGCGGGCGGGAGCTAATCTGTAGATGTGCTGCGAAAGCTTCTCCTGGCGGTGGCTGCTCTTGTTGCAGAGCGCAGGCTCTAGAGTGCTGGCTCACGGAGCACCTCGCTAGTTGCCCAGAGGCAAGTGGGATCTTCCCAGACCAGGGATCTAACCCATGTGTCCCCTGCATTGATTGACAGGGGGACTCCCAACCGCTTGACCACCAGGAAAGTCTCTCCACTGAATTCTTAAGGTCCCCATAGACTTCAAGACACTTTCCAAAGAGAGTTTTAAAATAACTTCTTTGGCTCTCCTTAAGAGAGTGCAGACAGCTGGAGTTGAAGGCTCTGCTGGAGTTAAAGGGGAGGTCAGCTGCCAGGGGTGCCTTTTAGAGGTCAGAGGGAATGGAAGGGTCTAAAGAGAGTGAGCATTTCTTGAGCATATGAGCCAGGCACTGAGTCACACATTCTTTATGCATGTTAACTAATTGACTCAGTTCTCTGAAGTGCCTTGTCTCCATCTTAGAGATAAGGATTCAGGCACAGAGAGATGAGGTAACTTGCCAAAGGTCACAGAGCTGGAGTCAGAATTCAAATGGAGTTCAGTGTCAGCAGCTCAGGCCTGCTCCACGCTGTGTGTAATCAGGGGCCCGGGGAAAGGGCATGAGATCCCTGAGGGCAGATGGCATGTCTGGGACTCACTGCCAGCAGCCAGCCCTCTGGGAAGGGTGGAAAATCCCCATATGAGCCGCAGAGCCAAGGCAGGGGGACAGAGGAGGGATGCTGTGAGGGATAAGGGCCATCTTAAGGACACCTGAGCATCTCTGGCCAGGAAGGGTGGGTGACAGATGGGCAGCCATGGAGCCCGGCCCTGACCAGCTGTTGTTTGCAGAGTGCGTGGTGACAGCTGGATTAGGTGTACCCTGCAACCTCAGTGACCACGGGGGGAGGGGGGAGGAGATGCACACTGCGCCCTTCTGGCTGGTCCCTCCAGCACCTCCAAACCTGGGGAGCTTAGTGCTTGCTAATCTCTGTCCCCATGGCAGCAGGAGGTGAGAGGGCCATCGCTAAGGCCGTGGAATCTTCCACTTCTTGATGGCCAGGGAGCTTTTCCAAATGATCAGAGAAACTCCTCTCTCCTAGAAAGTAAGATGCCCAACTAAGATGATGGGCCCAGGGTCATCTGTAACTGTGATGAACTGTCTCTCTCCTGTCCTACTCAGTCCCTCTTTGGTCCACATGCTTTGTATCTGCTTTGATTTGGGGCTGCAGACTTCATTGGTTTTGTCTGCCCTCCTGTCTGTTTCCTGCCTCATTTCACAAAGGATTTGAAGCAGCTCTCAAAAATACATTGAAAATAATGTTGTTGTTCAGTTGCTAAGTTGTGTCCAACTCTTTGCGACCCCCTGGACTGTAGCCTACCAGGCTTCTCCGTCCGTGGGATTCTCCAGGCAAGAATACTGGAGTGGGTTACCATTTCCTTCTCCAGGGTATCTTCCTGACCCAGGAATCGAACCTGGGTCTCCCACATTGGAGGCAGACACTTTAACCTCTGAGCCACAGGGAAGCCCTTGTGTCCAACTCTTTGAGACCTTATGGACTGCAGCACACCAGGCTTCCCTGTCCTTTACTATTTCCCGGAGCTTGCTCAAACTCTCGTCCATTGAGTCAGTGATGCTATCCAACCATCTCATCCTCTGTTGTCCCCTTTTCCTCCTGCCCTCAATCTTGCTTAACATCAGGCTCTTTTCCAATGAGTTGGCTGTTTGCATTAAGTGGCCAAAGTATTGGAGCTTCAGCTTCAGCATCAGTCCTTCCAATGAATATTCAGGGTTGATTTCCTTTAGGATGGACTAGTTTGATCTCCTTGCAGTCCAAGGGACTCTAGAGAGTCTTCTCTAGCACCAGTTTGAAAGCATCAATTCTTCGGTGCTCAGCCTTCTTTATGGGCCAACTCTCACTTCCATACACAGCCGGTGGAGAATAGAATAGTGAAATATGTATTTGAGTAACTTGGGGCCAGAGGACTGTATGGGTAAGCCATCAAGGTGTGTATGGAATGCCAGGATCCCTTAGCGACCCCTTTTCTCAATACTGCTTCTGGAACCACTCTAGTCTTTAATACTTTAATGCTTAGAACGACATTTGGGGCATATTTTGTTTTTCATGTAACAAAGGAATTTGATTAATTCAATAAATATTAAGTACCTTTTTAAAAAAAAGAAGCAGCAAAGTATTTCCACTATTTGCATTTCTAAATTCTTTTGTCATGTTTTGGGGCCATCAGTATGGTGGTCTTTCAGAATCAGATATGCTGGCTAGTGTTTTAAATTCTAGTGAACACTTCAGAATTCACTACTACGTATCATTTTAAGTGTGCATCTTGGTAAGCCAGAGTCTTTTCCTTATTGTCTTGGAATGTTTCTCCAGAAATGTTCTAGAAAACCATTTAAAAAATCACATTTTTCTAACGCTCGCCAACTTTCTCATAGTATCTGGATTATGGCTGCGTTTGTAACTGGGTATTGGCTCCCCGGCAGCATGGGCCAGTCTGGGAAGTCCTGGGTGACTGAGGTTGGAGGCGAGGCCCCCACTGCAGTCACTGGTTTAGGCCCCTTGATTCAGTGAGATTTACAGACATTTATTGATCCCAGGTGGTGCTAGTGGTAAAGAACCTGCCTGCCAATGCAGGAGATGTAGAAGATGCAGGTTTGATCCCTGGGTCGGAAAGATCCCCTGGAGGAGGGCACAGCAGCCCACTCTAGTTTTCTGGCCTGGAGAATCCCATGGACAGAGGGGCCAGGTGGGCTTACAGTCCATGGGGTTGCACAGAGTTGTACACGACTGAAGCGACTTAGCATGCACGTGTTGAGCACTTTCTTAGGCTCTTGTGAATCCACCAGTCCCTGCGTTCTTGGTGTTCCGTCCTAGCAGACAAAACAGAACACAAATGAGAAAACTAATACAGTGACATCATCTGGTTTATGTTTTGGCAACATCCCTTTGGCTGCTGGGTAGAAAATGGGTTGTGCTCATGGCCGGGGCTGGTGGGAAACAGGGAGCCCACTTGAGAGGCCAGGGCAACAGGCCAGGCAAGACAAGGGTGCGGCAGCAGATGTGGTGATAAGCGATCAGACTGGGACAATTGCAGGGTTCTGCGTAGAGGTAAGACAAAGGAATCAAGGATGTGTCCAGAGTTTTCTGGCCTGAACTGGGAAATGGTTCCATTAGCTATCTTATGTTAGACTGGGAGAGGGAAAGGGTTTCTGGAGAGGGGATGAGAATCAAGAGTTTTATTTTGGCCAGACTGGGTCGAGATACCTATGAGACAGTCAGTAAAAAGCTCCACAAACTTCTAGTGATCTGTCAGCACTTCTCTGAATCTGGGCTGGGTGTGCAGGAGCAGAGGGATGGTCCGCAAGGAACAGGCTGCCCAGTGCCACACTGCCTGTGATTAGGGCCACCCTGGACTCCCCTGGAATCCTCCTGCCCAAGGCAGCTTGCCCTAGACTTCTGCATTCATTCATTCGTGGGTCACATTCAACACATATTTATTGAGTGCCGTGATGGTTATTTTCCATTTGCCCCTCAAAAGTGCATGTTTTTGTGTAATCTAAATGGACAACATGTTCTTTTCTGGTGTTCCATTTAGTGTTCTACTTTTGGAAAAAAAAAAAAAAAGACATGAAAGCCAGCGGAGTGAGTGGCTCTGTTTATAAGATAGTTAATAAGGCCGACGAAGCTGGGCTCCTATAATCCAGGGCTGGTGGAAGGACATGTGACCTTAGAACCCTTTTATCTTATATGTCTGCTCCTCGGACCCCATTCCATCCCCCGAATGCTGTCATGCCTCTGATCAGAGCCCTGTTCAGAATCCTTAGGGGTGCACCAGATTCCTTTGCCTGGCCTTACCAGCCTGGCCTCAGCCCCTTTTCAGGCCTTCCACTTGGCATTCCCAGCCGACCCTGCCCCCGACTCTGCTCATCCTGACCCACGTGTGGATCAGGAGGGCTGTTTACAGAACACGCCGCCCAGCCTGACCTGGATGTTTTCCAGCCTTCCAGTCATGATTCCACTGCTCCACACCTGCACGTGATGCTTGGCAGCTGCAGCCCCCTGCGCTGTCCTCCCCTGGTCTGCCGCCAGAATGAGGGCCTTGCTCTGCTGTGCTCCTAACGAGCTCATCCACTGAGGGACTGAAACCCCCATCCAGCCAGGAAGCACTTGCTTGCTTGTGTCTGAGGAGCGGGATGAATCCTTTAGTCACAAGACATGGAAGGTGGGAAGCTAGGTCCCCAGGGCCCATGGGGCTCTGTGCAAGGTAGGAGCTGGCCCACCGTGATCCTGGGGGTCCCCAGTGTGTCTCATTGCTCACGACGCCCACCATGCGCCTAGCCCAGCCTGCACTTAGGCAGGATGGTAAAGGGGCTTCTTCATGCTCCCTTGGAACTTCTGCTAAAGGCCCCCAACGGGGGACCAGAGATGTTCAGTATCCTCCCAGGCTATAGCTGTGCTCTTTGCAGGGGGTGGGAGTGACTCCAAAAGCGCTAGCTGGCACTTGTCAGAAATGCAGACTCTCAGGTCTCAACTGAGATCCACCACATCAGAACCCACATTTTAACAGGGTCCCCAAGGATTTTGCATGCTCAGTAGAGGATGAGAAGGGGAAGGACTATCATACCCACACAGGACTTAATAAAGGAGAGCAAAATGAATCCAATGCCCACCACCCCAAAGGAGATTCGGGATTCGAAAAGGGTGTTCTACGCCAGTCAGGTTCACAGTTGCAGGAAACGGAAACCACTTTGGTGGTTTTAAGTAGAAGAAGATTTGTTACTGGAAATTCAGTGTTTACACTGATGGAAGGAACCGGAACCCACCTGCAGAATCTCTACAGAGTTGCTGCCTAGCCTCACCTGGAAGGCAGGGCTGCAGGAATGACTGAGGCTGTGGGCAACCTCAGTCCACTGCTTCTCCTTGACCTGAGGATGGGGACGTTGCCACGGCCACTGCCACAGCAGCCTCTCAACACTGACAAAAAAAAATCCAGCATCTCCCCAACCGAAGCAGCACGGAACCCCCTGCCCAAGGCAGCTTGCCTGTGCCTTTCTTCTTCCTTCCAAACCTAGCGCAAGCACAACTAATTTGCGGAACTGCTTGTGTAGCCACGGCTCCTTTCCCCTGCTTTGAGGTTAACTGATGGAAGAAGAGCTTGCAGAACTTGGGGCACTTATCAGAAGGAGACAGTGGTGTCTCATGCCTTGGCTGGTAGCATACTGGGGTGGAAAAAACCAGAGCGTGTTCTGTGCCATCTCTCAAGCAGGGTTCAAGTGTTCTCAGGAGCAAAACACTGAGGGTATCTCAAGAAGCGTGGGCGGGGTGTATTCATGAAGATGGAGGGTGGTGCCTGCTTCTGGCCAGGAGTATTCTGGAGGGGGGAAGTCAGCAGAGCAGGGCAAAGGGATAGGGTAAGCTGGGTAAGCCACACTGCTGGCCTTTGGTGGGTCGAGGATAAGTGAGGTGTCCCTAGGATCCCTGTGGCTCAGTGGGGACTGTGGAGGGAGCTGGGCTTGAGTCAGCATTGCTGGTACCCCACTCACCTAATGGGGTTCACAGGTCCCTGTAGGAGCACCCTGGGTGGGATGGGCCACAGGGTCAGGAGCTGAGACGGGTGGGGAGGGGTCAGCCAGAGAGCATGTGCTTCTCACTAAAGCGGTCGTGTTTGGATTCTCCAGACAGCAGACCCGGAGACACTCCTGGGTGGGGGATATTTATTAGGGAGTGGTCCAGGAGTGACCCAAGGGAAGGGAGGGAAGGCGGCATGGTGGGCAGAGAGAAAGCTGGCTATGTTGCAGCCTAAACCGAACCCCAGGGGCCCATCAGAGCTGGCCAGGCCCTAATGCCTGGGCCTCTACCAGCCACTGGATGGACGTGCCACTGGAAGGGTGACTGCTCTCTGTGGCTATCTCTGGGGCTGACAGCAGCTAGGCAACAGACCCTTCCTTTGTGGGGTGTCTAAGCAGCATCTCCATGTCCACCACAGAAAGGCCCAGGGTAGAGCACTCTGCATGAGGCGGGGGTGGGGACTGGCCCCAGAGAAGCCACCACGGGCCCAGGCGAGAGCCAGCCTGTCATGACGGAGGTGCAGTGATGGCCAGTGTCGGCCAAGAGAGCCCCACGGAGGCAGAAGGAGCTTTGCACTTCCGCCTCGTTCCATCCTCCCTTATCCTGACCCTGGAGAAGTGAAGACAGACTCTACAGAGAGGCGAGGGGAGAAGCTTTGAAAGGCCCGGAGATCAGAGTTTTCTAAGAGATTTGACTGGACTTTTAGATCCCTGGAAGACCAGGATAAGTCAAAATGGGACCTCTTCTTTTTAAAAATTTTTTTGGCTGCGCTGGGTCTTCATCGCTGCTCGTGGGTTTTCTCTAATTGTGTTGAGAGAGGGCTACTCATGAATTTCCATGTGCAAGCTTCTCACTGCAGTGGCTTCTCGTTTCAGAGCACAGGCTCCAGGTGCAGGGGCTTCAGTAGTTGTGGAGCATGGGCTTAACTGCTCCTCAGCACGTGGGATCTTCCTGGACCAGAGGTCAAACCTGTGTCCCCTGAATTGGTAGGCGGATTCCTAACTACTGGACCACCAAGGATGTCCCCAAGTGGGACTTATTCTTACAATTAAAAGAAGGCCATGGAATTTTCCTGAGATGAGGGTTTAGGTCTGTATAGAAAAGGAGATCTGATATAGGTAAGGCGAGGCAGTGATGGGAGAAAAATAAAGTTGTATCCTGAGAGTCCAAGTTCAGCCTGTTTCCTGAATTGGCCCTGGCTGAGGGGCTGCACAGAGCTGGCGGTGTCCTTGGTGGAGCACGGCAGGGGAGTGGGCCTGCACTCTTTGCTTCTCGCATCCAAGAGGCTCTGGAGCCCTTGTGGTGACCCAGTTTTCTGCCTCGACTGAGCAACACGCGCTCTGATTATAGGGGTGTGAAGGTCCTAAATGACTGTGAAGAACTTTTCAATCAGACAGAAAATAGGTGAGAAATGCATTTCCAAGAATGCTCCAATTATCCCAGTCTGAATAGGACAAAAACTTGTGCTTTGCCTGCTCCCAGGGACGTATCTCACGGTCCCCATGTTTTTCTCCCAGAGGCTGTGTGTGCTCTGCTCTCAAGGCTGAGGGCTGGAGAGGATCCTTGGAAGCACAGATTTTATTTTCTCGGGCTCCAAAATCACTGTGGACAGTGACTGCAGCCACGAAATTAAAAGACACTTGCTTCTTGGAAGGAAAACTATGACAAAACTAGACAGCATATCACTTTCTGACAAAGTCCTGTATAGTCATAGCTATGGTTTTTTCCAGTAGCCATGTATGGATGTAAGAGTTGGACCATAAAGAAGGCTGAGTGCTGAAGAATTGATGCTTTTCAACTGTGGTGCTGGAGAAGACTCTTGAGAGTCCCTTGGACAGCAAGGAGGTCAAACTAGTAAATCCTAAAGGAAATCAGTCCTGAATATTCATTGGAGGAACTGATGCTGAAGCTGAAGCTCCAATACTTTGGCAACTTGATGTGAAGAGCCAAATCATTGGAAAATACCCTGATGCTGGGAAGGGTTGAGGGTAGGAGGAGAAGGGGATGACAGAGGATGAGATGGTTGGATGGCATCACTGACTCGATGGACATGAATTTGAGGAAGCTCTGGGAGATGGTGAAGGACAGAGGAGCTGGCATGCTGCAGTCCACGGGGTCACAAAAAGTCGGGCACAGTTGAGCAACTGAACAGCAACAACTTGCGACGGCTGAGGCTCTTCTTCCCTTCAGAGGCCCAGCTGCCTGGCCTGGGGAGGCAGCCCTGTCAGTATCGCAGAGGCAAGGCCCACTGGCTCAGGGCATCTGTCCGCATGCCCTCCTGCCCCTCCTGTTAGACACTCACTCACTATGGCAGCTCTGGTGCTTCTCAGCCCCCTTCAACCCAGAGAGCAAGTTTGCCTCGTAAACCACTCTTGAACGCGTCCTGCCCTGCAGTCCTGCCTCTCTGCTCTCAGTCCTACTCTCACTTTCAGTCTCATCTCCAGGGGGGAACCTGTTTCTGGCTTCTACCAGCTTCTGCTGGCTGCAGGCAGTCCTTGGCTGACGGCTGTCTGGCTCCAGTCTCGGTCGTATGGTCACATGACCTCGTCCTCCTGTGTAGTCCTGTCTCCCGTGGCTTCTGTTTCTTAAGGGTTCATGTGATCCCACAGGGTCCACCCTGATCATCCAGGATAATATCCCCATTTTTTATTTTTTTTAAAGATCCTTTAACTTAATCACATCTGCAAAGACCTGGTTTTCGAATAAGATGACACGTTCAGATTCCAGGGTTAGGATCTGCTGTCTCTGGGGGCCGTTACTCAACCTGTTGCAGCGCCCCTCCCCGCAACTCCCCTCACATTATGCTGTGACCTGTTGGCAGTTTACTGCACAGACTGTCATTTCTGCCCTCTACCGTTTGTCCATGCGTGCACCCTCTCTGCAGAAAAGGTCACCCGTCGCCCCTAATTCCCCGAACTTGTCTCCTGATGGTCACTCTCTTATTTATTTGGCTGCACTGGGTCTTAGTTACAGCAGGCGAGATCTTTAGTTGCAGCATGTGGGATCTAGTTCCCCGACCAGAGGTCAGACCTGGGCCCCCTGCACTGGGAGCTTGGAGTCCTAGCCACAGGACCACCAAGGAAGTTCCCTAATGCTTACTCTTGTTTTGAGCTCAGGTTCACCTCCTGTAGGAAGTGTCTGTGACATCTCTTCTCATCACCACTACCAGCACACACACACACACACACACACACACACACACACACACTCCCCTGTCTGTGGTAGGACCAGGGAGATTACAATGGACTTTTTCTGAATTTCTCTCTCCTGCTAGCCTCAAAGCTGTTGAGGGGCAGCCACTAGGCTCTAGACTTATTTTATCTGAGCATGGAAACATTTTCAAGGAAGGAGGGATGAAGAAAGACTCCTGGAAAATAGACTTCAGAATCATTTGGCTTTTAAATTTAATTTTTGGCTGCACATTTGTAACAATCTGGCTTAATCTACATTTGAGTGGATTTAAGGGAGGAGGAGGTTGAGTGGTTGGCTCCTACAGAACATTTTCTGATTAAAATCACAGGGAAGAGAGCTTTGGGAATAGTAATGATAATCCTGGCAGTGAGATGGGCTTGCATCTGCATCCGCCACTGTTCTCTGCCAGGACCCCATAGACTGGGGCCCGAGGGAGCAGTGTGGAAAGAGCTCAAGGGCCAAGCGTGTACACAGCTGTCTGGGCGGATGCACCTAACTGCCACATGCAGGTGGAATAACTGAGGGTCAGACTGATGCTGAGCCAGGGTTCCAGCCAGGGCTGGCTGTCTCCAAAGCCCCAGCCCTCTCCACTGCAAGCAGGCTGGCAGGACCGGGCGGCTGGGAGCCCTGGGGGGAAATGCAAGGCCAGAAGAGCCAAGGGCGTTTCCAGGGCAGCCAGTAGGTCTGTGTCGCAGCCCTGCGGCTTCCCTCTACCCAGTGTGGGCTAGTACATCTGATCCGAGGCTGTCCTCCCCGCCATGGAGGAGCCGTGGCTCCCAGGTGCCATGTCCCATCCATCAACTGCCTCTTGGTCCTCAGAGGGAAACTGAGGTCCATCTTGGGGAGGGGATGTGGCTGACAGCCTGCTGAGTCAGTATTCCAGCTGGGTTGAGACAAGTGTCCTGCCAGCCAGGGCCCCCCGTGACACCACACTGCCCCTCAGTTGACATTTGCTTTGGGTCCAAGGGGATTACACAAATCCGAGGTGGTTAAGCTGCCTCAGGGCGCTATGGAAACGGGGTGCTGAGCTCTGTCTGCCCCCACCTTCCAGCCAAGCAGTAATGACACTGCTGTTCTGACTTTTTTGGCCAGACTTGTTAGGCTGAATTGCAGGGCATGTGCACAATTTAATTTGAACTTGGGCAGGCAGAGGGGAGAAGCCAGATTGATTACCAGAACAAATTGCAGAGCCAGGTCGGAAGACCTGCCCCAAATACTGGGCCAGCTGCAGGGTGGGGGGTGTTACAGGTCTGAGTGTGTCAAAACGTCTATTAAAAAATGTGATCTGCACACTTCAGGTAATTGACATAGCGCCTGACTCTGCAATTTCTACATGTTTCTTATAAATCAGCTATTTCTATTTTATTTTAGTCAGTTCATTATTTAATCTGAATAAGCAACAACATGGACGGCTGACCCTTGAAGAACACAGGTTTGATCTTTGAGGGTTCACTTATACGTGGAGTTTTTGTTTTTCCACTAAGTCCTTTCAGTACTACGATGTCCCAGGTTGAATCCGTGGATATGAACAGTGGATCCAGAGGGTCATTGTGATGTTTTGTGTGGATCTCCAAGTGCGTGGAAGGTGGGTGCCCCTAGGCCTGGTGTTCAAGGTCAGCTGTACATGGCAACTTCTTCTGAAGGTGGAAAAGGTAAAAAGTCTTCCTGTTTCCCAGTCACATCATTTCTCTCCCTGGAGAGAATGTTACCATTTGGAGTATGTCTTTCCAGATAACTCAATGCATATGCATTTATGTATACAAATCCTGCCCTTTTCTACAACAATGCATGACTGTCCTCCACATACTCTCCTGCCCGTCCCACCCACAACCTCTGCTTTTTCACTTAGCAGATACATCTTGGCTTGTTTCAGGGCTAACATGCTGTTATACGGATGGACTGTAATTTCTTTAGCCTCTGTTGATGGGCATTTAGGTTGCAGTCTCCTTCCATTACTCAGTGAGTCAGTGAGCATGCGTCTCTGCCTACGCGCACCCACATGGAAGCCCGTCTCAGCCGCACCGTCCACTACGGTAGCCAACGGCCTCAAGTATTTATTGGGTTGGCCAAAAAGTGTGTTCTGCTCTTTCTATGGCATGTCACGGGAAAAACCCCAAACGAACTTTTTGGCCAACCCAATACATTCCAATTAATTTGAATGGAATAAAACTGAACTCTCAGGTCCTCGCACATGGTCATGCTGGCCACACTGAAAGTGATGGCGTGTCCTGGAGGTGCTGGTGGTGCTGTGCTGGCCCTGTGGTCCCAGGGCACGTCCATGAGCCGGGACTATACTGCTCCACTGAGGGAAATACCTCAGTGGGAACTGTGAATTCCAGGCACAGAGGAGCACTGACATATGTACACTACCACGTGTAAAACATAGCTCGTGGGAAGCTGCTGTGGAACACAGCGGGCTAAGCTCCATGCTCTGTGATGACCTGGAAGGGCAGGATGGAGGTGGGGCTCGAGAAGGAGGGGATATATGTACACATGGGGCTGATTCATGATGTTGTACAGCAGAAATGAACACAACATTGTAAAGCAATTATATTAAAATACCAAAACCAGAAAAGCAATGGGTCTATCCAGAGTAGGAAAAGGAAAGAACAAAGGAAGCCGGGGGAAGGCGTACACGCATTTTTTACAAATGGACACATCAGAGTCAGGCTGCAGGCAGAGGTGATTGGAAAGTGGTTTCTCCTAAAGTGCCTGGTTATATTCTGCGAGCATCCAGGTACCTGAGTTTTGTTGTTATTCAGTCACTCAGTCGTGTCTGACTCTCTGCGACCCCATGGACTGCAGCATGCCAGACTTCCCTGACCTTCATCATTTCCTGGAATTGCTCAAACTCATGTCCATCCAGCCATTTCATCCTCTGTTGCTCCATTCTCCTCCTGCCCTCAATCATTCCCAGCATCAGGGTCTTTTCCAATGAGTTAGCTCTTCCCATTAGGTGGCCAAAGTATTGGAGCTTCAGCTTCAGCAGCATCAGTCCTTCCAGTGAATATTCAGGACTGATTTCCTCTAGGATTGACTGGTTTGATCACTTGAGTGTTAAACAGGCTTATTTTGATGGTGACGGTACAGCTCAGTGTCAGTGACTGACCTTGACTGAAAGGAGGGAAAACACTGCATCTATGCTGAAAGAAACTACATTTGCCTTTTCGCCTGCAGAGGAGAGGAGAAGTGAGGGGAGAGGGGAGGAGAGGCTTTCTTCATGTAGCCAGTCCCAGGCCACCAGCTTTGAGCTGCAGACAAATTCATAGCAATAACCGGAGGCCCTGCTGCCAGGAAACAAGGAAGTGTGTCACACGTGCTGATGCCAACACTCTGCTTGTGCAAACACTCAGGACCCAGGGCTGGGCTCTGTCTTCTTTGCCCAGGGGAAGTGCAAGCACATGGCCACCTGTGTCTCAGGCCTGGCAGGCTGGCTTCAGAGAAGGGCTTGTGCCAGTGGGGACAAGGCAGACTGGCATTTTGGGTGAACAATAAAGCCTTAAGTGGTCAGTGAAGATGCCTTAGTGCCCCCTGAGGAGGGTCCACTCTCTGAGGCCAAGACCCCATGATTAAGAGGTGATAGTCTAAGAGGGGCTTCCCAGGTGATGCTAGTGGTAAAGAACCCACTTACCAATGTAGGAGACGTAAGAGATGTGGGTTTGACCCCTGGGTCCGGAAGATCCCCTGGAAGAGGGCATGGGAACCCACTCCACTATTCTTGCCTGGAGAATCCCCATGGACAGAGGAGCCTGGTGGGCTACAGTCTACAGGGTCGCACAGAATTGGACTCGACTGAAATGCACAGTCTGCTGCTGCTGCTAAGTCGCTTCAGTAGTGTCTGACTCTGTGCAACCCCATAGACGTCAGCCCACCAGGCTCCCCCGTCCCTGGGATTCTCCAGGCAAGAACACTGGAGTGGGTTGCCATTTCCTTCTCCAATGCATGAAAGTGAAAAAGTGAAAGTGAAGTCACTCAGTAGTGTACGACTCTTAGCGACCCCATGGACTGAAGCCTACCAGGCTCCTCCATCCATGGGATTTTCCAGGCAAGAGTACTGGAGTGGGGTGCCATTGCCTTCTCTGATGCATAGTCTAAGAAAGCACACATTCACTGGCTTCTTAGAGCCTGGACCCAGCAGGGCCCTGGGGCTCCCAGCAGTAAAGCTGTGTCATCTTCCAGGGCACCCTGACAGCAGCGCCACCCCAGCTGGCTCCTAGGCCTCCCCTATTTCTGGTCTAAGACCAGTGATCCTTTAAGGTCCCCAGCGTGCTACTTGTAGGCACTCTTAGTATCGTCCTTTTCAAAGCCCTCTTGGGAATAACACTTCCTAAAACTACAGCGTTAAGGAGGATTTCACTTCTGGAATGATGGAGACCACCTGTGCTTCCTCTTCACATGCCCCTCCCGAGCAGTTCCACACCTGCTCCCTCGGAGGCATGCCCTCCAAGGATGGACCAGAAACTGCCGTGTGTTCTGGTTCTTGTTGGATTCAGCCCTTGGGGATGTTGGGTGGTCAGAGGCTGGAGCAGTCAGGGTGTTTCTTCACTCTGCCTCTGAGGGGCTGAAGTTTTGGCAGAGGCTGCGTTCCTGTGACTGGAGCTTTGGCTAGGCTCGGGGGACGGGTCCTTCTCCTGCCCCTGCTGGTCCTCAAGGGCTCCAACGTGCTTATCCTGACCCTGTTGGCACTTCTGTAAAGTGAAATTGTTAGTTGCTCAGTTGTGCCTGACTCTTCGCGAACCCGTAGACTGCAGCCCACCAGCTCCTCTGTTCATGGAATTCTCCAGGCAAGAATACTGCAGTGGATTGTCCTTTTCTTCTCCAGGATATCTTCCTGACCCAGGGGTTGAACCCAGGTCCATCTGAGCCACCAGTAAGCCCCTCTTTTGAACCATCTGCCTCTTGCTCTGATTAACTGCTCCAGGCCCGCATGAGCCCTGTGTTTTTTAAGCATCATGTTTACATGCAGTTTTATGGTGAAAAGTGTTAACTCCCTACGGCAGTGGCTTTAACACCAGAAACCTTCAGTTGGGTTCCTTAGTCATTGGTCACAAGTTATCCTTCATAGGTCCTTCTCAGGATGGAGAAGGCAGCAGGGAGACACTTTCCTCCTAAATTCACATCTAGATCATGGTCTTTCTCCCTTCTCTAGCCTGTACAGCACAGCAGCTTTCCTATTTGAGAGGGCGTTTGTGGACTTACTACACGGAGCTCAGGCAAATCGCAGCACTTGGCTGGCTGGGCCCACGTGAAACCTGTCAGAGGTCAGCAGGCCCTTCCTGTAGACTCACCTCTGAGAGTCGTGCACCTTTTCATCTCCTGTGATGCTTTCATCCTTGGTCCTCTTCGTCTGAGGAAGGAGAGGTCTCTCCGGCTGGGCCCCTGGAGCCCCCACCTGTGGCTTCTGTGTAGCATCCAGTGACCCCAGAGCCCAGGCTGAGCAGGCAGTGCTACTTGGTGGGGCCGGCTGAGCTCACCTGGGTGGGGACTCCCTTTCCTGCACTTCTGTCTGGGCTCTGTGCTTGCCCATCCCACCATCCACACTAATTCCTGTTTTATACCATTCTCCCTTCCCTCCTTCAGGGCCACACAATCTTGGGTGTTCGGACTGCTGACGCCCATGGAATGTGGAAAGATGCCTTGACTGTGGGGAATCTCTGATGGTTCACGCTGGTTTCTTTCTTTTTTTTTTTTACACGTAAGGGTTGACATCTTTATTTTTAAAATTTGTATTGGAGTATAGTTGCTTTGTAATACTGTGTTGGTTTCTGCTGTTCAGAAAAGTGAATTGCCTATATATATTCCCTCTTTTATTGGATCTCCTTCCCATTTAGGTAACCACAGACCATTTAGCAGAGGTGATGGTTCACGCTTAAAACCCGATCCCAGGGCAATTCTCTTGTATTGTTAGGGCTAACTTTAGATGTTTCCATTAACAGTGAAACCTACTATCAGAATACTCCAGAGGTAGGGGGCAAAAACCTCTCAATTTGGGGTCAAATTACAAGTTAATAAGCAAAGTTGCTAAAGAGCTCTGAAACCTTGGTTTAGGGGCTAAAGAGGAAATACTTGAAGCCAAGGGGGACGGTGTCTGGTGCTCAGTTGCCCATATTTACATCTGACTCCTTCCACTGAGGGTCTCACCTCAATTCACAGTCTTGTTTTCAGGAACTGCAGGGAGGTTTAGGTCTGCAATGCTGGAAGCAAAAAAATTAACCAAAAACTCACAAATTACTACAGATGGTGGAAATAATTTTATTTTTTCAGAAGAGAAACAGCATTTACTGCTGGGAGTCTGGGTCAAGCTGTCCTTTAACTCCCCTTGTGTCCAAGAGAGGCACGGCCTCACTTCTAGCCACGCCGCTTTCCAGTCAGAGGAACAAGCAGAGGCCCCCGAGTCAGGAGGTGAAGCTCTCCCTTACTGTCTCAGGGTCTCAATGAGCCCTGCCTGGAGAGGCTGGACAGTGCATTTTCCACGAGGCCCAGCTGGAGGCAGATGGTGTCAGGTGTAGGCTTCCTGGCCCTCACAGCCTTCGCGCCTTCCTGGGGCGGCAGCCGTTGTGTGGGATGGGGGTGTTGTCTGTGATTGAGATCACTTCCAGGCCCCCCATGGTCAGGCCCTTGATGGCAGACTGGAAGGGGCAGGAGGAACAGGCTGATGGCACGGACCAGAGACGATGCCCCGGTGTCCAGACAGGGCTCGGACAGGGATGAGGGGTTGCGCCCGCAATCCAATCCCCTCCTCCCAACCCCTCCCCCAGGCCCTCAGCGCTGCCCACGTCGGGTCCCACCTGCCACGCCCCACCCTGCCCTTTACAACTTAAAGACAAAGACTACTGTAAACCTCAACACGTCTTAAGCATTGCTTTTGTAGTTCCCTCTGCCTGGAATGAGTCCCTCACCCCCAAACTCATAAACACACCTGGCTAGTCCCTTGTCATTCTTGAGAAATCAGTAGAAATGTCACCTCTATGGGGATCATATGTGATCACTTTGGTGATCACACCCAAGGGGCTCCCAGCACCCGGGGCACAAGCTTCCCTGCTGCACCCATGAGTCTGTCCCGAGGGACTCATTTGTGACAGGCCCCAGGGAACCCCTTCCTGTCCCCAGCAGGCACTCAGTAAGCGTCTGGGAAACTGAAACTACGTGATCAGGGCTGGCCTGGAGAGGTTCAGTGGATCAGAAGCAACGGAGACAAACTTCAAGCCATCAGGGAAGTCCAGTCCCTCCTCTGCCCCTACCCCTACTTCTCTCACTAACTGAAGGACGAAGCGCACAGGCTGGACTGTGAAGAAGCGAGGTCACTTACCAAGCGCCCGGGCCCCAGGCCTTTGACCACAACTCGGACGTGGGTCACGCCTTTCCCTGTAGCTTTCTGGCGAGGAGCAGCAAGTGGTTAGTGCTCCTGGGAAAGAACTGCAACAACCCCAGCCCTTGCTACCACCCACTGGAGTGACAGGGTTATGAGCTCCAGGGGACAGGCACCCACACAGGCAAACAGGAGAGGACAGGGAAGGAAGCAGAGGGCTGACGGCTACGGTGCAGGACAGACTAGTGCAGTCAGCTGGGGGCCCTTTCCGCCCGGGACGGCACTGCCACCTAGTGGATACTTCAAAATATTGCTCAGATTGTTCTCTGGATAAATGCAGAATTTCAGACCATAATAATCCCTGGACTCCTGGCTGAGCCTCAGTACCCTCTTAGAGCGTATTTTTTGACCATTTTAAATCTTTCATTACAGTTGAAAGCTTTCTTTCTTGATTATAAAGGCGGTTTATTACAGAAAGTCTGGAAAACTCACAGAAGTCACTCAACCCACCATGCGGAAGCCACCGTTAGTTAACACTGACATTATTTTCTAAGTGTATATAACGTGTTCATTTAGTGGCCGTTGGTGGCATTTTGATGGTCACTAATACAGTGCTGTCAGTATTTCGGGGCATGGAGCTTCATTCGAGGGTCAGGGTCTCCTTCAGGGGACACGCTGGGTTTGGCAGTGTGAACCTTTGTGGAGCCTGTGTCGCAGCAGCCAGTGTACAGACTCTGGGCCCAGACCTGGGCGGTTAGTTCAGGGAACCTGACCGGCTGCACGGCTCTGAGCAAGCGACACACTCTGAATCCCAACTGACTCTTAAAAACGTGGGTAATACTGAGGGTCTTCGAGGATTCAAGATAATGAACATAAAGTATCTGGTGTGTAGTAGATATGCTCTGCCCTGCTCAGTTGTGTCCGACTCTGTGCTACCGCACGGACTGTAGCCCGCCAGGCTCCTCTGTCCATGGGATTTCCCAGGCAAGAATACTGGAGTGGGTAGCCATGCCCTTCTCCAGGGCATCTTCCCCACCGAGGGACTGAACTCGTATCTCCTGAGTCTCCTGCATTTGCAGGTGGATTCTTTACTGCTGAGCCATAAGGGAAGCTTGCATAGTAGATACTCCATAAATACATACTAACAGCAGCACACTGCCAATTTGCTTCTAGAAAGATCTGCAGCAGTTCATGCTCAGTCTAGTACTGCAGAAGCGTCCTCACCACACCACACCTTCTCCAGGTGGACTCTCACCACAACCCCACCCCACCCAGCCCTCTGGTCTTTAAATCCAGGAGGCCTTTTGAGACTTCAGCACCTGGCCCCTGCTCCTTCTAGCTACCCTCACGTTAGGGGACCCGACACGAGTTGGCAAACTCGTGCTTCTGAAGGGCTAGTGCAAGGACAATCCTCCTCCCGGTGATCAGCCGTGCAGAAAGCGGAGCCCAGCACAGAGGGAGCCGGAAAGAACACACACGCACGCACACACACACACACACACACACACAGACACCTACCGCCGCGGCAGCTATGCCTGCTGTCTGTGCTGCGATGCCCGTGCCCTTCTTGGCATTCCGAAACCCCTCTGTGCCACAGGAGGCGCGGGCAAGGGGCTGGTGAGCGGCCGAGACCACGTGGATCTGTGTGCTGGGGACGGAGGGGAGGTGTACAGAATATGATGTCTGTTCAGGGGAGTGAGAGAGCACCAACCTATGCCCAGACAAGCCCCAGTGAGGCAAGGAAAACACCATTTAGCTGCTTCCACCCTGAGGTTATCAGATTTTGAACTCTGGTAGGAGGCGTCAGAAAAGGTCAGAATCAACCCCTAAACCTCTGAAAACTGACAAGTCGCAAACTCTACAAGAAGCTATTATACATGGAAAGTCTGTGTCCCCCCACCTAGATTCATGCTGAAATTCGAACCCCTAATGTGATGGCTCTGGGAGGTGGGGCCTTTGGGAGGCGATGAGGTCATAAGGGTGGAGCCCTTGCGAGTATCA
Source organism: Bos indicus (assembly GCF_029378745.1). NCBI lineage: Eukaryota > Metazoa > Chordata > Mammalia > Artiodactyla > Bovidae > Bos > Bos indicus. Next base: position 19,802,975 of record NC_091780.1, on the reverse strand, counting down.
ATGGCCTGCCAGAGGGACCCCAGAGGCCTCAGCAGTCTCTTCCACCATGTGAGGACATGAGGAGAAGCTAGCCACCTGCAGCATGGAAGAGCTCTTGCTAGAACCTGACCCTGCTGTCATGCTGATCTCTGACCTGCGGCCTCCAGACTGTGGAAATAAACGTCTGCTGTTTCAGCCACCCAGTCTGGTACTTTGTTGTAGCAGCCTGAGCTGCTACACCAAGGCCATGATCTGAGGGCGCTGAGTGTCATCCACAGGAGGGGTGGCGTATTTTCCCCCTCACATCTTCCCTGCAGACAATGTTTAAAGTAGATTCAAAATCTTTTCTGGCATTCTCCAGCCCCCCACCTCCCCAATAAATTGAATTTTCACATCGCGTAATTTTTAATGACTTTTCATCACGTAATTTTTAATGACTTTTCATTGTTAAAGTTTCAAATATACTCAAAAGCGGATACAATAAAGTCTGAACTCCCCTGGGCTCACCATTCAGCTTCAACAATTAGTAACTAATATACAATCTGGTTTCATCTATAAACTTTGTTTCTTCTACTCTCCTCTACTCTCTACTAAGGGATTATTCTGAAGCAAATCTTAGACCCATCATTTTATCTGTATTTCAGTATATATCTCTAAAACATAAGTAGTCTTCAACAAGTTAAATTAAAACTAAGAATAACTTCCATAAATCCCTAGATTTGCTTTCCACTCCCCCCTTAATCACCACCCGGTCTCATGGGCTGAAAAGCCCTCGAGAACTCACAAGCAGGGGAAGTGGAGGGTGGTTATAAGGTGACCTGTTGGAACCAGCCCCGGGCTGGGGCCAGCTGCTGCGGGCCTGGCTACGGCTGCCATTTCCCTCCCACGGCTTCTTGGGTCTTCTACACCAAACAGAAGCACAAGAGGATTGCTTGTCCCCGAGACAACCTCAACAGAGTTCTACAGAGTAGGCCTCTTTAAAACAGCAAAGACACAAAGAGAGCTAGCCTAACCGTTACCAGCCTGAGAAGAGAGGGACACCCAGGGGCTCTGACTCTGGGCTTGTAAGATGACAGCTGAAACGCGTCCTACGGCACCTCGCCTGGCGCCTCACCTCTAGCCCTGACCATCCACCGTCTTTTGTACTGTCCTCTAAGTTGCTTCGCAGGCCACTGCTGACCAAATACCAACCCCATCTCTAAGTGCGGGCTGGTCTGTGAGGATGTCACTGATGTCAGCAAGCTTTCCGCTGCCAACACACAGTTGGGAACTTCCCCGGCACCATCTGAAAGCCACACAGAATGCGAATCCTCCAACCTCACTCAGCCCCACAAAGGCAGAGACCTGGTCCACAGTGGACCAAGGGCAAGTACTTTAAGTTGACCCTTATTTGGAGGTTTCCCTTTGCTTAGTTTGTTAGTAAACCCTATATTCTGAAATAATCTCCCTCATTTATTAATCATCCATCCCCAGTACCAACACTTAACAACTACACTTTCACAGGAAGACCTTCTGGCCCTAAAATATACTCTAGCTCTGGAGCAGAACCAGAAAATACAATTCCCAAGGATAGCAAAGGAATCTTTAACAATATGATACGGGCACCCAGTTCACAGTTCCATTTATTCTGAATCAACTTTATAAAAAGAGAGGAGATTTCCCCAAACAAGAAGGAATACTTGGTGGGGTGCTGTGCACCGGGGCCCATGTGACTTGCTCGCCCCCCTGCAGGGGAAAGAAGCCTCCCCCCCAGCCCTGCCCAGGAGTCCCTTCCCCACTTACTTGTTGTAGGATGCTTTAATATGTGCGATTGGGATCTCCTCGAATTTCTTTCCTGCCCACCTCAGAGAGCTTTCCTGTCCTGGAATTGGAGGGTAAATGCTGCAATTAGAAGAAAAATTTTAGGTAAAGTTGTTCTGATATTTGTTTTTCAATTAAAAAAAACAAAAAAACCCCAAAAAACAACCACGTAGTTGAAAAAAAGCCAACAGCATAAACAAACTGGTAACAAAAGACAGCAGCCCTCTGCCCGACCTGCTGCTGAGGTTGCTGCCCCCAACACTTCTGGTGCTGCCAGAACACGGCATATGTGAACACCGTCCTCCAGTGGCTGTTTCCCTGAGTTGCTGACTCTGGACACAGCTAATGACTTTCTGCTGGAAAGAGAACTTAATCCATAATCCCCATCCTCCCTTATCTCTTCTGGTATAATCAGATCACTCTTTTCTGTCCTCTATATACTATTCTTTCTGCAATTAAATAAAACATGGGCTTCCCTGTAACTCAGTGGTGAAGAATCTGCCTGCCAATGCAGGAGACACAGGTTTGATCTCTGATCTGGGAGGATCCCACATGTCTCGGGGCAGCTAAACCCATGCGCCACAACTATTGAGCCTGTGCTCTAGAGCCCAGGAGCCGCAACTACAGAAGCCTGAACACCCTCGAGCCCGTGCTCCACAACAAGAGAAACCACTGCAACAAGCAGCCTACACACGACACCTAGAGAGTAGCTCCCACTGGCTGCAACGAGAGAAAAGCCTATGTAGCAACAAAGACCCAGTATAGTCAAAAATAAGTAATAAAATAAATAAATAAAATTATTTAAAAAATTAAGTCAAACCTCTATTTCTTGCTGTATCAACCACAGATACCTCGACTATCTTTGTTAAAAACAAAGACAAAATAAACTTACAGTAATACTTATAAAGATCATTGTTGTTTAAAAAAAAAAAATCCAGTATCCCCTAGAGTGGAGGCCTGCACATTTTTTCTGTAAAGGGCCAGAGAGTAAATATTTTAGGCTTTGCTGGCCATGATGCTTCTGTTGCAACTACACAACTTGCCACTGAGGTGCAGAAACAGCCCAGACAACAGTGAGTTAATAGGTGTGACTATGTTCCAATAAAGTTCTATTTATAAAAATCACTCAACTGGCCACAGGTGGGTGGGTAGGGGCCAACTTGCCAGCCCCTACCAAGACCAGTGGATATCAGGCTGGCTGAATGGCAGGACCATGTGACTCTGATGCTTCCACTCTGCCCTAGATTTCTGGATGGGACCTAAGAATCCATTTCTGAAGTAGCCCAGGTGAGTCAGATGTGAACTCAGGGGTTCACCACACTGGTCCAGACACTGCTGAGTTGAAAACCCCCCTGCCCGCCACCCGCCAGTCTGCTCTGTCCTCTGGCTATCTCTTGCTCAGGACTCTTCATTTTCAGGTCGAGAAACAGTACTGATAGGGGAACAGGGAAGCCAGGCCTTGGGCTAAGGGGCTTTACCTTGGTTCAGAGTTTTGCTCACCACCTGTGTTTTTAAATTCCAGACTCAAGCAAACCTGCTGCTGCACCCTGCCCGCGTGCACAGATCAGATCCGTGTTTGTACCTGCTCAGCCACCTGAACTACGGTGGGCTCTGATCCAGAGAATACTATTATCTGAGCACCATCCTGTCTACTGGCTTTCCTGGAGATATTTAACAAAACAAAACTGTAACACTGTTGGGTATTCAGGAATTACAAGTGTATTCCTTCCTGCTCTGCCTGATCTTAGAGATGATTTAGCATCTCGGCAGGTTGCCAGCTTATCGGCTACATGCTGAGACTGACTGTGAAGGAGGCTCTGTTGTTATTTAGTCAGTCGCTCAGTCGTGTCGGACTCTTTGCGACCCCACGGACTATAGCCTGCCAGGCTCCTCTGTCCTTGAGATTTCCTTGGACAGAGTATGAGGCTCTGAGATGACATTAATGTTTAAAACCTTATAAGTTCCCCATTAATAATTTCTTCTATGGACTTGCAGGTCAAACACTTAAGCCTTCTGAAGTCTGAACATGCCAGCATTGTGCCTTTAATAGGGCAAGATTTTCCAACTAGAAAGGATCCGGAGCTTGAATCATTTAACTGAGGGTGCAGACAAGATCAAGCTTTTAAGCTTCCCACGTCCAGTGAACAAGTGGTTCACCCCAAGGCAGCCCAGGAAAGGGAAAGACAAAGCTTTCTGGTGCTGCTCTGCTGGCTCTTCACACCCATCCTCAAAGCACGTCTGCACACACAGCATGTCTTTCAAACGGCTGACGAGGACTGAAAATAGGAGGCACAGGTGGCCAGAGGAAAATACACAGGAGTGCCTACCGTCCTCTCTCCATGTCATGGTTTCTTGACCTCGGTGCCACTGACATTTTGGGCAGGGGGATTCTTTGGCAGGGGGGCTGTCCTGAGCACTGTGGGTGCTTAACAGCAGCCTGGCCTCTACCTAACTAGGTACTGACCCTTAAGCTGTGACAATCAAAAATGTCTTCAGACGTTGCTACAAGTCTCCTTGGAGACACAGTGGCCCCAGGCTGGGAACTGCTGGTTTACTTTAATGACTTCCAGCATTAAGTGGGCCCTCAGTACAGCTGGCAATCACACAGCGCATCCCCTGCTTAATTGCCCATTCACTGTCCTAGATGGCTAGTTTGTACTTTCTTTTGTCCCCTCAGACCTTCAACTCCTTCCTGCTTCCTTGCTGCCAGCTGATGACCTTCACAAAGAAATAGAAGCAATCAGGTTTTCCTTCAGCTCCCACTGCTGAACAGCTGTGCCCCCAGTCTCTGCCTTGTCTCCCGTGATGACATTCCACCTGCGTGTCTGCCCCTCAAGGACAGCACTCCGGCAACGTTCCTGCTCCATCATCTGCATTCTTCCCCCTCTCCACCGCATCATTCCCATCGGCAAAACATGCAATCATTTCCCCAGTCTAAAACCAAACAGAAGCCTCTGGATGCCAAAGCCTCCTTGAGCTCCTGCCCGTTTCTCTATCCCCCTTAAAGGACTGACCATACCTGCTGCTTCTTCCTGTCTTCTATTCTCCCTGAACCCACACCATTCAAACCTTAGCCCTTCATACTCCACCAAACGTGCCCTAGTCAAGGTCACCACAAATTCACAGTATTAAGCCCTACGAGCAGTTCTGTTATCAGTCTATGGACTAGTCAATCATATTAGTAGCATGTGATAAAGCTAACCTACTTTTGAATCACAGGAAAAAAAAAAGTCTCTCCAGGTTTTTTTTAGTACCTCTCTGGAGGGTCCTTCTTTCTCTTCTGCTGATTCCCCAAATCTCTAAAAGCCAGAGGCTCCAGGGTTCAGTCCTTAGACCTCTCCTTCACTTTACCTTCCCCTTCTCTCTTGATGATCTTGTATCTTATGATTTTAGACATCATCTAGGGAATTCCTTGGTACTCTCATTGCCAGGGGCCCTGAGTTCAATCCCTAATTGGGGAACTAAAATCTCAAAAGCCGTGTGAGGGAAAAAGAAATCATCTATGGATTGTTTTCCAAATGTGTATGTCTACCTCAGATCTGTGACCTGAATTCCATTTCTAATTGCTAATATTGTATCCCCACTTGGATGTTAATTAAACATCTCAAATCTACAATTCAAGCTCCTGCAGTCTTCCCCATCTTCACGACAACTCTATCTTTCTAGTTGTTTAGGCCAAAAATTTTAGAATGTCCCTTCAGTTCTCTCCTTTGCTCATACCTTACATTAACAAATTCTGTTGGTTCCACCTTCTAAGTGCATCTGTCTGACCATTTATACTATCTCTACAGCTGCCACTCTGGTCCCTGCCAGCATCGCTTCTCACTGAGATTATCTCATTAGTCTTCTGATTGCTTAGGAGACTTCTCCCATCTTCCATCCTCGCTCTCCTACAGTTTAATATCAACGCAGTGGCCAAAAGAATCCTTTAAAATGTAAGCATGAGCATGTCAACCCTCCACTTAGAATTCTCCAGTGACTTCCCTTTTCTCTCAGAATAAGGTGAGGTTGTCTCCTCACAATGGCCCACAGGGGACAACAGGATGTAGCCCTGCATGCCTGACGCACCCCTCACCCTCTTCTTCTCACCATTCATTTTTACTTCTCACTCCACTGTGGCCTTCTTGCAGTGGAGTGAGACTTGCTCAGACACTAGACACACTCTTATAATCTGTCATACTTCTTTTTCTTATTTTCTAGTTACTGTCCCCTATCCCCTCAAATTTAAGTTTCACCAGAGCGGGGATTTTTGTGTGTTTGGTCACTGATGTGTCCCCAACACCCTGAACAGTATCTGACATTGTTGAGTGACCACAACAGAATCTTTGCTTCAATTCCTTTGGCAGCTCCCCACTGCCCACAGTGGGGAGTGGATAAAAGCCCCACTGTATCTTGTAGTTTTAAACATCATCTGTGTGATGAGTCTTCCAAATGTCTATGTCTGACTCACATCTATCCCTTGAACTTCATCTCTAATAGCCAATATTGTATCTCCACTTGGATGTTAATCAAATATCTCAAACTTAAACATACAAATCCAAGCTCCTACAGATTAATGACAACTCTATCTTTCCAGTTGTTTAAGTGAAGTCGCTCAGTCGTGTCCGACTCTTTGTGACCCCATGGATGGCAGCCTACCAGGCTCCTCTGTCCATAGGATTTTCCAGGCAAGAGCACTGGAGTGGGTTGCCATTTCCTTCTCCAGGGGATATTCCTGACCCAGGGATCGAACCTGGGTCTTCCGCGTTGCAGGCAGACACTTAACCATCTGAGCTACCAGGGAATACCTTCCAGTTGTTTAGGCCAACGGTTTTAGACTGCTTGTTATCTACAGATAAGGCTCTTAGCATTCTGATTCCTTCTCACCCTGCTGGCCTCATCTACCATCTCACACACACACACACACACTTGACTACACAACATTCATACCACGTGCCTTACACAGACTGTTAATTTTGCATAAAATGACCTTTCATCTTTTCCAGCTGAGCTCCCATTCAATTCAGCTCTTAGCATCACATTATTTTCCTGGCACTCTTGTCTGATTTCCTCAGAAGTTAGACACTCATTCTTTCATACTTCAAAGCAACCAGCTCTTACCTCCAGTAAACTACTGATCAGTTAACGGTGAAGACGTGTGCATGTTTGTCTTTCCTGGTTGACTGTGAACTACTTGTGCGAAGGAATGATTGTCTGCATTTGTACCCTCAGAACCAAGCAGGTTCTTAGTAAATGTCTGCTAAATGCATGTGAAGTACAACTAGCACACAGAGGCAGTGTCCCTGGCAGGAAGCAAGATGCCAGTTGCTGGCTGAAGCTGAGTACAAAAACCACCCTGGACCTTAGACCAACTCTAAAAAACGCATAACAACCTTTACCTTACTACCCCTTCCGCCCATTTTGTATCGGAGACTCTGATCCCATGAGGGAAACAAAAGTGGTGATATTTATTATACACCTTCGACATCCACTCATTCATCAAAAGTTCACCGATCCTTACAACCTTTTCCAGTATTCTTTCCACTTTAAGAGGAAAAAGCTGAGGCTCTAAGGTTAATCTGCATAAGGTTCCACAGTGACAAAGAGCTGGGAATTCACTGGTGTTCTGACCCTGGAAGGTGGTGCTACTCGCCAGAAGGCTGGACCTAAGTGGCCCTTACCTGAAGCTGCTGCGGCTCGGAGCTGGAGCCGGAGTCTCCGCCTTCTCAACCTCCTCCTTGGCCGCTGCGTCTTGCATCTGTTGGGCGCTCATGTGGATGGTGGGGGCCGGCACTCCGGCCACGACCCTGCGGAGAAAGAAAGCTCGGGGAGGTCCAGACCTAAGCGAGTCCTAACTGGACTCTAGGAGTCCAAGTGGCTCATGGGACACGGGCAGGAGCGCATTGACTGTACGCTCGGAATGAGTAACCATCTTACCTGGTCGTCGGCGGCCAAGCCCATGACCGCAATAGCCAGGACCCAGAGTTTCTTAAAACCTGCATAACTTAAGTTGACCTCAGTCAGCTCCCATCCGCGGCGACAGTGGGACTTAGCTCTTCCCGTCATGCTGCTCCCGCGCTGCCTTGTGGGAACATAGGATTGGCCCAGGACCGCGCCGGGAACCGCGGAGCGTTGTGGGAAGTTTGAAAGATGGCGGCGCCCACAAGGCGCACTGTGTTAGGGCTGGCGAGGTGCTGGCGGCGGTTCGAGAGCCCCTGGAGTCTGGGTTCTCGTAGCTTGACCCTTGCGGCTGCACCGTCGAATAGCGCATCTCCATGGCGCCTGATGGGTGCGCTGTGCCTGCAGCGGCCACCGCTGGTCTCGAAGCAGTTGACCCCGATGCAGGAAGAGATGGCAGCCCTGCAACAGCAGGTGGGTTGAGGTGCGGGTTGTGGCTTCTAGGTGCATTTGGGGACGCAGTAGAGGTACGCTGGCTTGGGTTTAATCCTGGCCCCACCACTGATTAGCTTGTGTGACTTTGGGCAAGTCACTTCACTTCTCTGAGCTTCGGTATGCTTTCCTGCAAAATGGTACGTACCTTCTGGGTTCCTGCGGTACGTTGTACGCGTTCAGTAAGAGGCACGTCGTTTTCATTGATCTTCTCTGTCGTTACCTTCGGCAGCTCTCTGGAGAGGCTCTTCTTTTTTTCCGACACATAGGGGTGCGATGGTGAAGTAGACGGATTCAGTCCCCATCATAGGTGGTTGACAGTTTGGAGAGGAAAATGGCTTTGTCATGTGATGAGCGTAAAGAAAAGGCAAAGGGCACATCCGTAAGATGTCTGTGATAGAGTCTGTTTATGTGAGGGGCAGGTGAAGAAATATGGACAAAAACGGTGTATTGGCAACGAAGGTCCTAAATCCCCACAGGTAGTGATTAAAGATACTATGTCTACCTAGAACCTGAGGCGTTTTTGTCTTAGCTACTGAGAGATACAAGCTTCCTTTCTGTGCCTTTTATTTGGCTTGTTAACTTACTCTGCAAACGTTTAAACATCACCTTTTAAACTTTGTGCAGACACTGTGCTAGGTTGTAGGGATGTGGTGGTGAATAAGACAGACATAACCCTGGTTCTCAGAGGGATTCAGTTTGGTGGAGGGGGCTGTCAATCAATAACCAAATAACCACATGGTTATGGAATTGCAGTCTCTGGTGAGTGTAATAAAGGAAAACACAGGGTACTGTAATACTGTTTAACAGGGATGTTAATTTGATTTTAATGGAAGGTGTTAAGGAATATCTTTTAAAATAAGTGATATTTAAATTGAGATCTGAAGGATGAGTAGGAATCTCCCAGGAGAGCATGAGGGAAAACATTCTAGAAAGAAGGAATAGCATCTGTAAAATGCCTGAGGCAGGATAGTCCATGGAGAGTGAGATTCTGGGCAGAGACTGGCATGACTGGAGGGTGGTGAGTGGGCAGGCACTGCCAGTCCTAGTCCTCTCTTGGTTGTGGCAGTCTTGATGTTTGAACGCATTTTAATATTTCAGGAAATGCAGCTCAAGCCCACAGGGCAGTTTTCCTCTGTTTTCTTTGTGGTGTTCTGATCATGTGTCTGGTTATGTTGGGGGTAAACTTCTGAATCTGTCAAGTGCACTGTAACTGTGTTTTATTGTTTTTCTTTTCTTTTAATTTTCCCAGTTTGGGGTAGATTTTTGCTCTTTTAATTTTCCCAGATGGAGATAGAGAGAAGCCTGTATTCAGACCATGAACTTCGTGCCTTGGATGAAGCTGAGCAACTGGAAAAGAAAAAAAGTGACCTTTATGAAGAAAAAGACGAGAAGAATATATTGCTGGTGCAGGACTTGGAAGACATGTGGGAGCAGAAATTCCTGCAGTTCAAACCTGGAGCTCGAATAACAGGTTTGTGGTCTCTTCAGGCCAGTTAGAGGTAGGAGAGTGGATATTCTGATTTGCAAATAAAGAATAATTGCTTATTCTCTGCTTTGTGTTTTAAATAATAATTTCAAATGATAAAACTTTTTAACATGGGAGAACAATTCTTTTCACAGTTCTTCACATCCATCCTAATATAATATTTTAAAAGTCTGTGTTATTTTTGAGTAGGATGTATGGTTATTGAGGGATCTCTCCAGGTGGCTCGGTGGTAAAGAATCTGCTTGCCAGTGCAGGAGCTGCAGGAGAGGTGGGTTTGATCCCTGGGTTCAGAAGATCCCCTGGAGAAGAAAATGGCAACCCACTTCAGTATTCCTGCCTGGAAAACTCCGTGGACAGAAGAGCGTGGTGGCCTACAGTCCTTGGGGTGGCCTAGAGTCAGACACGACTGAGTGACTGAGTACACATGGGTGTTGGGACAGCTGGGTCTCAGTTAAGCCTCAGGAATGTTATCTGGATTTAACTCCTAGTTTGGGACTGAGAGTAGGGGAAGTTAAGCCTTTCCCACTCGTTTCCTGTGTTTTATCTGGAATCCCTCCCAAAGCAGGGGGTTAAGTTCTCTTATTCTTGTTTCACAGTGAAAACTGAAGTAGAGCCTGGTTAAGTCAGTAATAGTGTCAAAACCAAAGAATTAGTAGTGTCTGGGAATTGCTTCTTTTCCAAAGGCTCAAAGGTATTTTGTGTTCTGCTCTTCAAAGGAGGAGTGCAGCTTTGGGTTTCTTCTTGTTAAATTTTAGTTTCCTCAAGATTATGGGACTCTATCCTGAGAGAGGTCAGAGTTAGAGAGATGTGGTCAGGGTTCTAATTTGATTATAAGTTCTTTGAGGGCAAAGATTGTGGCCCTGCCTTAAAGGAGGATCCTAAAGCCCTAATCTTCTTGGTTCTGGCAGAACATGCTCCTCCTGTCTCCTGTGACCCTCCCCATCTCTTCTATACAGACGCTGACGTAAAGAATGACCGAAGCTCACTGCACCGGAAGCTTGACAGGAACCTTATTCTACTGGTCAAAGACAAGCTTGGAGACCAAGATGTTTGGATGCTGCCCCAGGCCGAGTGGCAACCCGGGGAGACCCTCCGCCAAACAGCTGAACGAACCCTGGCCACACTCTCAGGTGAGCCCTCTGCCTCACTGCTAAATCCCGCAAGACACACTCCAGACTCAGCCTCAGGATTTGCAGGCTGACTGTGGGCCTGGCTTTTAATAGTAGGCTAGTGGAAACTTGGGCTTCCCAGGTGGCTTTGCGATAAAGACTCTGCCTGTAATTCAGGAGACCTGGGCTTCGATTACTGGGTTGGGAAGATCCCTTGGAGAAGGGAATGGCAACCCACTCCAGTATTCTTGCCTGAAGAATCCCATGGACAGAGGAGCCTACCTGAAGGATGGAGAGTTTCAGCCTCTGCTCACTAAAGCTGTCTTCCCAAGAAAGTACAAAACATTCACCTCTCAGTTTCCAGTTTTGCATTCTTTAAAATTTTTCAATCTATAAAAATAGGTGATTGTAGTACTTTTTCTGGCTTAAGTGGCCCCGATCTTCTTTGGGGCCCAGTATCATAAAATATTTTGTCATCATAGCTATGAGAGATCCTGTTGCTTTAATAGGTTCTACTCGCCTTCCCTTCAGTGGCATTTCTGCCCCTCCACTCGGAGCACCAGTGAAGCTATTTGTTCCAGCGGGGTCTGGTGATCAACACTTACAGTAAAATGTGCTTCAGTTTTTATGGCACTCAAAGTGTCATTTCTCATTGTTCGTGATTTCCTGTCACAAAATTGATTAGGATTAGTTATATGGTTTTCTCCTTTCCTACATTTTTGATTCTTATAATTATGGATTCTTGAGGAAGTGGATTTTGTGTGTGTGTGCCTCCACATAGTATGAATCTTTTCCTGATCTGTTTTACACAGTCACTCCTTTCCCCTCGCCCCTATTAAGGCAGCGTTTTTGTGCTAAGGATTTAGAGGACGTGGAATTTCTTTAATTCTGTCACATCTAGAGCATGGTCTGTCGTACTCAGTTCTCTCCTCATCTCATAGTTCAGATCCTGAACAAGTGTTGCAGAACCTGATTTTAGGGGACCCACTGCCTTCTCAAATTGACTTTGAATTTTGGGTGTCTCACTGAAAAATGAGATTTTTCATTCCTTGGCCATCTGGTATCATTTTGAGGAAGATCCCTTGGTTGGTAATTATCTTTTACTCCATATTGCTCAGCATTTGACAATATGGGTTGTCCCTAACAGACCTGTGATTTAGATTCTGTCCCAGGGCCCAGCACAGAGAAAGCCAACCAAGAAACGCCCAGACTTTCTCTGAAAGAGGTTCATTTGCTTAACGTAAAGCATCAGCGTGGGGGACAGTTCACACATCTAGGGGCCTGCAGAAACACGCTTCGGGGACAGAGGTTGAAGGTGCTATCCCTGTGCTGTTCCTTGCCCCGTGGAGGTTTTAAAATGTAGTCCATTCAGAACTGATGCTCCTGCCAGCCTCAGCCTGCTTCTCTTTTTGTCCCTGTGGCCTTGCTTGTTGGCAGCACCACTTGACGCATTCACCCAACTAGACACCTCAGAGTTATCTGTGACCTCATTCCGGCATCCGCTAAGTTCCTGAGTTCTACCTGGTCTGTTCTAAATAGTCCCGTCTTTGTGCCTGCAGCTCTTCAGGGAGTCGTTTCACTTCCCACTAGATCAGGGTTTCTGAGCCTTGCCTTGGCACTCTGGAAATTTGGGGCAGGATCATTCTTTGTGGGGGCTTCTGTGGTTCTGTCTAGGTTATTTACTGCAACATCTCTGGCCTCTATCTGCTTGATTGTAGTAACATCACTTTGGTTGTCCCTAGTGTAACAACCAAAAATGACTGAATACTGCTGGAAATTACCTGGGGTGTGGATCTCTGGTTGAGAGCCGCCACCCTGGAGTACTGAGGCAGACACCACACAAGCCCCGTTCTTGCTTCTGTGTTGTCGTTTTCAGTGCCGCCAGAACAAGCCTTCTTAAACACAAATACCTTGTCACTTCTCTGCTCGAAATCTTAAAAGGTTTCCCATAAAAGCAGAATTCTGAGCACGGCCTACGCATACTTTTTGCTCTGGTCCCAAGCTCATCAGTCTTCCGTCTTGCTGCTCATTCATGTATGTTCTAAGTTCAAACCTAGCAAGGCTTTTGAATAATGTGGTATTTCTTGTGTCCCGGCTTTGGGGCCTGCCTGTCCAAGACAAAGCTTTGGTTCTACCTAGTCTGACTGCTCGGTTTTAAAAACTCAGCTCGTCCCTTCTGCCTTCCGTGGTGAAAGCTTCTGGGTAGAGAGCTCGACTCCTCCCTCTAGGCTGCTGTAACACTCACAGAGTGCCCTTACTCAGGTTATACAGCAGACACTCTCTCTGTGCCTACTTGTTGCTGGTCACTGTCCAGGCAGTGGTGTCACAGTGATCTACAGGACGCTACCTGGGCCTCCTGGGGGCTTATGTCCTAGGGAAGAAGATGCTCTTCATTCCATTGCTGTTTAATTGTTGATTAACAGACGATTTCTTCTCAGCTAGCATTCTGAAAATACGGATAGGATTTTGTCCTTTCCATCATCCTGGTTCTCAGCAGAGTACCCGGCACAGAGCAGGCACTTGCTGAATGTTTGCTGTTGTTCGTTTGCTAAGTCATGTCTGACTCTTTGCAACTCCATGGACTGCAGTACACCAGGCTTCCCTGTCCTTCACCATCTCCCGGAGTTTGTTCAAACTCATGTCCACTGAGTTGGTGATACCATCCAACCATCTCCCATCCAAATGCTTCCGAGATCAGACGAGATTGGGCGTGTTAGGGTGGTATGGCCGTAGGCCCATCCAACCATCTCATCCTCTGTGGCCTCCTTTTCCTCTTGCCCTCAGTCTTTGCCAGCATCAGGATTTTTTCCAGTGAATCGGCTCTTTGCATCAGGTGACCAAAGTATTGAAGCTTCAGCTTCAGCATCAGTCCTTCCAAAGAATATTCAGGGTTGATTTCCTTTAGGATTGACTGATTTGATCTCCTTGAAGTCCAAGGGACTCTTTAAGAGTCTTCTCCAACACCACAGTTCAAAAGCATCAATTCTTTGGCGCTTAGCCTTCTTTCTGGTCCAGCTCTCACATCCGTCCATGACTACTGGAAAAACCATGGCTTTGACTAGATGGATCTTTGTTGGCAAAGTGATGTCTCTCCTTTTTTATATGCTGTCGAGGTTTGTCATAGCTTTTCTTCCAATGCTGAGTGTTTAATGAGTAAATGATATGGTAGTGTAAGCACACAACTACTGTTCTGGCTCTGCCACCAGCGTGAGTACTGCTAATGAGACATAAGCAGCCTCTGTGTGGCCCCCTTGATCCTGTCCCGCCAGCAGCCTGTATGGCCGCAGGAGAGGGAGTGAGATGGTGGAATGAAATGGGAAAACAGGAGGGCCCTTTGCTACACTCCAGGCTTCCTCAGCCATCACGCAAAAGTTGGTGGCTGGGTTTCTTCCCAGGATCGTTGAGCTCAGATCCTCAGCTTTCTTCTGCTCACTCACAGTGCTCAGTTTCGCCTGCTGGGCACCACATGGAAAGGGGCTCCCCTCCTCTTGGTACCACACTTTCCTCCCTTGAACATTCCTGTTGCCATAACGAAGAGTGAAAAGATATAGTGGTTTCTTATAGGTGCATAGAAAATGAAATAGGTTGATTTATTTCAAATTCATTAAAATCATAAATAATATGAAATAATTAAAATGACAAAGGAAAGCTCGGGCAGCTTATAAGTACAAAAAAGTCAGAGTCTGTTCCTTTCCCTCTGTTTGGCATACTTCCTGGGTATTTCTGCAAGATGGTATTCCTAGAAGTGAAATTCATGGTCAAGGATGGACACATCTAAGATTTTGCTAAGGTACCACCAAAGTGCCCTGCAGAACATACTTTAAAAATTTTTCCCTGTCCAGTCAGTAAAAAAAAAGATCTTTAGATTAGCGGTCTCCTTTCTTTTTTGTTAGGTAATGTGTTTATTTGGGTTAGTGGCTACTGGTTAGAGTGGCCATCTCTGCGTATTTTTCACGTGGCTATTGGTTCTTCTTTTTTTGTGAACCGCTTATTTAGATTCTTTGCTCATGTTTATAATGAACCATCTTTTTCCCCCTTTCTGATTTAATTTAATCCATTTCCCCAGGTCATAGAACAGTAATATGTATCCATTGACTTAAGTGGAAAATTCAGAAACGTGTAAAGAATCACGCCAGTGTAATTCCACCACCCATAGATCCCCACTGCTGACATTTTATATTGTAGGTGAGCTCACATCATACGTGGATTCCTCATCTAATGCTGATAGTGTTGTTACTGTTTTTAATATTGGCAAAAGCCATTCATTGTATATGGTGAAAACGTATCACAGTGTCTGGTAAATGTAAAACTGTAAGAGTAATAGGTAATTTTCCCGTCTTAGAGGCAACCGCCATGAATAGTTTTTTTGTGTATCCTTTTAGCAATTGCAAGCACATACTTTTTTCATCTGTTCCTTTTTTCCATGAAATGGGCTTAACATGTACTTAAACATGTACATATATGTATATACACATGGTTACGTACCTTCCTTTTCTTATACACAGCTTTTAAGCATATCTCTGTATCAGCAAGTGAAGACATATCTTATACTTTTAACACCAGTGTAATGTTTCATATTTGTATGTACTGCAGTTTGTTTAAGCAGTCTGTCACTTTTATTAAAAAAAAGCTTCAGTGAACATCTGTGTACACTCCTTTGCTCACATGGGCAAATAAATATATTGAGGAGGGTGAAATTCTAGAAGCAGAATTGTTAGATCAAAGGGTTTGTATTATTAAAATTGATATCTCTTGCCAAGTAGAGCAGTTATGCTAATTATATACCACGTACATTTGAGAGAACCCAGTTTGCCTTTATCCTTGACGAGCAGTGTACTGCTCAAAGTTTTTGAACTTAAATAGTAATGGTATGTCTTTGTTGTTTTAGTTTGTATTTATTGAGTTATTAATGAGTTGAGCGTCTTTATGAGTTTATAGTTCATTGATAATTTATCTTCATGGGAACTTGTTGTTCACATGCTTGGTTCGTTTTTCTCTCAGAGTTGTTGGCTTTCTCCTCACTGATTTCTAAGTCCTATTTAACACTTTATCTTAAGATGCTCCTTTGTTCAGTGTGTCGAAAATATTTTTCCTAGTTTGTCATTATGTCTGTGACTTTTTTATGCTTCATTTTTCTATGCAGAAGGATTTTAACTTTTATGTAAATAAATATGCCTATTCTTTTTTGCATTTTGTGTCTTGGTTAGCACTTCCCCTCTCAAAAATGATACAGAAAGTATCCCACATTTTTTTTTTAATAGTACTCTTATGGTTTCTTTTTTCTTTAGTGAAGAATTTTAAAATACAGAAAAACTCAGAAAATATTAAACATCCATGAAACCATCACTCAAAAATGAACAAACCTTTTGTGAAAATTTTAACTTTGTGTTAGATCTTTGATCTGTAGGGTGTCAGTTTGGATATGAGGAGTGAGGTTGTGATCCAGTTTTATTTCTTCGCTAGCCCATTCTCCCGGTTCCATTTAGTAATTGATCCATTATTTCCTTGTCCTTTGAAATGCTGTGTTGGTGTTGTTAACCCATTGTTATAGATTGCAGAGATCCTCCATCTGTCTTTGCCTTTTAACTTCGGTTTTCACCTTGCAGCAGTCAAATTGGGACCTTTCCATACTTTCCATGTGATATTCCCTTTAAAAGGGCTGATGAACTTTGCTTTACAGATACAAGTGTCTCAGTCCTTCGTCAACAGCTGGTGACCGGGCTGAGTCTAGAAGCTCAGTGCTCTGACTCCCAGGTAGGGCTGTTTAGGTTGCCTTGTGGACTTCAGTCTGAGAGCAGTAGCTTGGCATGAGGAATGCACCCAGAGAATCTGGAACCCACGGGCCAGGAGCTTTTGGCTTGAAAGGAGATGAGGGTCTTCAGGACCGACCCTAGTCCTCATCCTCGGGACGGCGTTCCCCTCAGGCCAGAAGCAGCTCTCACAGAGACCCCCCAATGCTTTCAGGCACCAGGGTAAACAGGTGGGTGTGTCCTCATCTTCTACTTCTGTTCCCCGCTCCCCTCCTCCTCAGAAAACAACCTGGAAGCCAAGTTCCTGGGAAATGCGCCCTGCGGCCATTACAAGTTCAAGTTCCCCCAGGCAGTGCGGGCGGAGGGCAGCCTCGGGGCCAAGATCTTCTTCTTCAAAGCCCTGCTGCTAACCGGAGACTTTTCCCCGGCCGTGGAGAAGGGCCGTCACGTGTGGGCCAGCAAGGAGGAACTGGGTGACTATTTGAAGCCAAAATACCTGGCCCAGGTTAGGAGGTTTCTCTTGGACCTCTGACGAACCTCTGATGGACTGAGCTGCCTGTGGACAGTGCTTGGACAGGTCTGCGGTTGGGCCTCAAGGACGTGGTGCGGTGTTCCCATCTCTACGGGAATATCAAGCGGCAAACTAAGTTCTGAGAAATAAATGGGTTTACCATTGTGTGGGTCTCAGTTGATTTATCCTTTGAGGACTGTTGTCTTCTCCTTGTGAAGAGAGAGCCATCTCTTAGGGTGTTTTATCCTTTTTCTCCCGAGCTCGTGATTAAGTAGTATTGCATTGCTTCGTAGTGAATCAGCTGGCTTCGTGCGCCCAGGAAGAAAGAGCAGAAGGAAGTGAATCAACTTTCTAAAAACCTTGAGCTTCTGTGAAAGCCTCTAGGTCCAAGAAAAAAAAAACAACACCTCGTGCTCTGTAGTTTCTTAGTCATTTTCTGTTTTGTATTTCTCTTCCTACTTGATATGAAAATGTATCAATTTAGCCGAGGAAACGATTCCTTCCTTGTTTTCTGTTTGCTTTGCTTCCTTCCCCCTCCCCTCCCTTCCTTCCTCTTTTCATTTTTTTTTTTAACGGCATTTTCTATTTAAGCAATAGAATTGCTGCTTATATATTTTGAAACAGTCATGTGAAGTGAGCAGGGTCAGCCTGTTACCTGCCATCTTGGGGGTGGGAGTCCTGGTCAGGTGTGACTGGCTGAGAGTTGCTGCAGGTCACTGATGGTGCAGGAGGAGACTGCCTATCCCCTGCCTCTTGGCTGGGGCTCTGGACCCCTCGCCATGTTGCCTGGGTCCCCACTGGGCCTGGTGCCTGGCACATGGAGGGCACTCAGTGAACATTTGCTAAATGAGAGGAGGGGAGGGAGGGTCTTAAGCGTGCTTGTTTCTGCCCAGAATAGTGGTCCCAGGAACAAGACTGCAGTCCTGGATCCTATTAGACTTCCTGGTTTCCTCTCAGAAGGCATTCTGGGTTAACAGACTGGCCTCTAGCAGTCTGCACACAAGAGGGATCCTGGGAGCCTCTGGTTTATACCCAGTGGGTCAGAAGCACACATGAGCACTTGGAAGTCCAAGTGCTTAGGTGCAGTTGACACCTAAGAGGGAGAGAAGGGGTCTGGTAGGATGGAAGCCCTTAGCCTGTGGGATCCACCGCTTTCTTCAGGTAGATAGGGTCAGAATTGAGTTGAATTGTTGGACATCTAGCTGGTGTCTGAGAATTGCTTGGTGTGGGGAAAAAAATCCCACGCTTTCAAGTTGATCCCACAATCTTAATGGCCATTCATAAGATGGGCTGTTTTGTTACAGAGTTGTTTCTTTAAAGGGAAACAGCATCTGTAAAATTGGTAAGGGGAGAAACTGTGTCATGTCAACCTGAAATTATAGGTCGGTTCCTGTGAGGTTTTCCCCAGTATTTTGAAGTGATCAGGGTCAGGGTGGAATACCTTAAGACAAAAGCTAAGAATTTTATAGAAGTGCCTTCCTTTATCACAAGGAGTGTCTAGTAGCTTCAAGACATACCACGAGCTTTCCTACTCTGTTAGACTATCTGGGGGAAACTAGGTGGGAAGGAAGACCCTCCCCCTCCACCCCCAACCCTGCTTTGTTTTATGCAGTTGATGACGAAGGCCCCATCCTGGGTCACATTTTTGATTTTGATGGAACTAGTTTCTGCTGGGACCCTCCCCACCCCCTCTCCCCCCATCCCAAAGAAGCTGCTGTATGTCTCGGGAAGAAGAAAGAAATGTCAGGATTTGAGGCTGCAGGGGCCCAATGCACATGGCAGTGGGGCTTTAATGGTGTTAGTGTGGTGTGGGACTCGATTCTGGTTTGTTAGCACCCTGGCTACAAAATTCTATAGATTTTGTGTGGTCTTCCCCAGCCTCCTTAGCTCACGAGTCCTGCTATTTTGGGAGTGTGATTTTGCAGAATGCAAATGTTTTTGACACTATATTATTGGTAGAAATGACCAGATATGCTGAGTGCCAGCCTGCATCTTCCATTGCCTGCCAGACATAACCGAGAAACTTTCTGGCATGTTCTTGCGGGGGAGATGACCAGGGAACAAAGTAAAATACATGTTCTCTGTATTTTGGAAATCAGTGAGAGGAGGAAAGAATACTGTGTGTGATATGGGTGTTAGGAGTTGCAAGTTGAGGTGTGCTTGTATGCTCTGAGTAGAGAAATGCCACTGTGTGTGTGTGTGTGTGTGTGTGTGTGTGTGTGTGTGTGTGTGTATACCATGTAAAACAGACCGCCTCAGTGGGTGTGGGGGTGGGGGTGTGGGTGTGTGTAACATGTAAAACAGACCACCTCACTAGAAGACCTCTCTAGAAGTTTAGCCCCACCTGGTCATCTTCTTCCCCAATGATTTCCAGTCACTTCTGTTTCTCCCCCTTTGCGGGGGCTACAGAAAAAATACCACCACTTTTGTCAACTTGTTTTCCTGGTGATGTAGCCGCAAGAGCCACCTCCTGCTGGGCCGCTTCTGCACCTTGAACGTGTATCTACGCATCACACTTCGTAGGGCCATGGTCTGGCTCCCAGCCTAACTGGTCTTCCAGATCCTAGGGCAGAACCTGCTTCAAGGCCATACTCAGGACATATTTAAGTGAATCAGCTTTTTCCCTCATGAGCACTGAACTTGGAAGTCAGAAAATCCAGTTTTGAATTTGTTGTATGACCTTAGGCGAATTACAAGTACTGTCACTGTTTAACAACAGTGGAATGACCCCTGAGTGCCGGAAACCAGACGAGCTGGCACCTGCAACGCGCAGGGCAGGCAACTGTTACTCCCAGTTGACAGATGAGAGGATAGGCTCCAGAGAGGTTAGTCAACTTGCTTAGGGTTACTCACTAGTCATTTGAACCCAGATCTGTGTACAAAACTAGTTCTTAACCTGTCTTAATTTTTGTCATCTGTTAAAATGAAGATGATACTATTTCTCAGGTAATGTGTTAATTTATGTGAAAGCACTTAGCACCATGCATGGCTTGTTATAAACACTCAGTAAATGGTTCCTGTCTTCCGACATAGTTAGGTGCCTGAAATCTCCAGAGTTCAACTGTGTGGTCTTTAGCTTTTACAACTCCTGTCCTCACCTTTTCCAAGTTATACGTGTGACAGCCAAGCATTTCTTACCTATTTGGAGAGGGACATGGGTGTTTGGACATTGATGGATTCCATCAGCCCATCTCAGAGTGGATGAATGGCAGGTCAGTCCCACATACGCATGCATCTGGACAGGCCTGGTTCCCACCGTGGACCAGGAAATCCAGAGCCACTGTTAGGCCCATTCCTATGGGGCGCTAAAACCAGAATGGATGGGCTGACCCTTTCCATCACCCCAGCAGGGGGAAGAGGAGCACAGCAGAAGGGCCAGCAACCCAGTTATTAAGAACTCACAGGAATTTCCCTGGTGCTCCAGTGACTGAGGCTCTGCTCCCGATGCAGGGGGCCCCAGGTTCGATTCCTGGTCAGGGAACTAGATCCCACATGCCACAGGATCACATATGCTGCAACTAAGACCCAGTGCAACCAAGTAAGTAAATCAGAAAAAAAGAACTTATAGATCATCAAGCTGCAAGCACTCGCAGCATGTAAAAGCCTGTTTGCCTGAAATCTTGAGGCAGCCTCAGTCCCCTAGTGTCTTCTGCTTTATTTCCCAGAAGCCTGGATTGTAACCAGTCATTCCAGGCCAGCAGTCACCACCCACCTGCCTTGGAATGTCAGTGCATAAGACTACAGGACATGAAGGAGGAAACTGGTCTTGTCCTTGATTGCAGAAGTATCCAGAATAGGTGCCTCTGTGAAGGGTCCAGACAGTGAGACACTACTGCAGCTGAGAGGCTGGCCCTGGGAGGTCCCCTGTGAGTCGGGAGGGGATGGCCAAGGAGGACATCACTAGCCCAGAGCAAGGAACAGGTGCGTGTGTACTCACACACGCACACACACCCCTGCCCCAAAGCACACACACACACACCCCTGCCCCAAACCACATGTGCACACACACCCCCTGCCCCAAACCATCCTCGATGGGCCAGAGGAGCCAGCAACATGTTCTATTTAGAGGATTTGGCATCACAGACGCACCATTGATCACTGAAAAAATCAGATGTCTGGGTCTCATATAGCTGCTAAGTGGCTAATGAAGGGACAGAGATAGGGGACAGGACCACCCCCCACCAGGCTCTGTTTTGGTCCAGGAGGGAGAAAATGGTTCTAATAGTGTTAGAAGAGGACGTTTTGAGGACGACAGGACTGGTAAAGTTGAGAACACCCTGGGGCTGGGGGTTTGGGAAGATGTGTTGGGAAGCCTTGGGGTAGCAGGGCTGAGAGGAGGAGAGGGAACACCCCGGAATAAGCTGGCTGGAGGCAGAGGGGTGAGGCAGGGCTTCAGCAGGGTGGGGTGGGCTCTCAAGCGCATGGGCTCCACAAGGTGGCAGGATTCGCCTGACAACCGCTTTGTTCCCCACAGCCTGACCAGTTCTGGCCTTGGAGAGGCCCTGGCGCCCTGTCCCCTGGGGTGAGACATGCACTGGCCAGGGCAGATGGGGTGTGTTCACATACTCTGCCTCGCCTGATCTCACAGCATCCCTGCCTGGCAGCTTCTCTTGTGTTTTGATCAGCAGACAAGCCCGGGAAGGTGAAGGAAGTCTGTGAGGGTCTCCGTGCCAGTGTGTGGTGGAGCCGTTGAACCCAGAACTTTGAGATTCTAAAGCCCACTGCTGCCCGTGTTACCTGGATGATTACCTCTGGGTCAGAATTCCCACACCTGTCCCCAAGGGGCAACCTACTGCAGGCCCCCAGGCCCCTGGAAAGGCCAGAGCTTTGGGAGAAGTTTGGGAGAACGTGAAGAGGATTTGGAGGGGAGAACGATGAGACTGAAGAGATTGAAGTTACTGAGCTTGGAGAAGAGAAGGACGAGAGTCATGGTCCTCGAGTGCGTGTGTTAATTATGCAGGGGAAGTCAACCAGTCTCCTTTGAGTTAGAAGCAATAAGCTCGGAATGCAGCGAGGGAGTCTTTGGGAAATTACAACATGGGAAGAGTTCCTTGACATTTAGGATTACTAAACATTCAAATGAATTCCTGAGACATTCCAGTCCTCATTCAACAAATGTGTGTGGAGGAGGTGGCTTGACTGCCAAGCACTGGGGATAAAATGGTGATCAAAAGCCTCCTGGCCATTGTGTCCTCTTGATGGTTTAGGGCTGAGGTTGGGGGCAGGGGACAGACCCATCAACCAGCAAAGGGTGTCGTGTCACAGAAGGACATGCATGTGCTGGGCACTCACTCAGCCTGGTCAGGGGCTCGGAGAATGCCTCTGGGCTGACAGACTTGGCTAAGCTGAGGCCAGAAGGATAAGAAGGAGTGAGCTGGGGAGGGAAGAGCGGAAGGGAGCTCCTGCCTTCTGAGGCCTGAAGGAAATTCTGTGGGGCTGCATGTGGAAATTATTTTAGTGTTTGACCTCCTTAACTGTCCCAGACAGTTTGAGTTGTTTTGTCCGAAGGCAGGAAAATGAGTTCCATGGTCTCTTACTACAGTGAAGCTGCATCTGACCTGGGGGTTGAATTCCAAAGTCAGTGCCTAGGGAATTCCCTGGTGGTCCAGTGGTTAGGACTCTGTGCTTTCATGGCCTTGGTCCCCAGTTTAATCCCTGGTTGGGGAACTAAGATCCCACAAGCCGTATGGGGTGGCCAACAAAACAACAAAAGAAAGCCAAGTGCACAAGTCACAATCATACACAATTAAAGTTACTGTTGAACTGTCCCTTAGAAAGGTATCACATATATGACTGACATGGTCTGTCGGGGGAATCCAGCATGGCCAGTGTTTCCCCAGTGATGGAACCCATCATGATTTATCTGGTTGAGCACAAGATGAACCGGTTGGCTTGGCTTTAGGTCTCTATTGTATAAATCGCTAGGGTTCCCATTCCTGTCACTGAGGAGCAATTGACTACAGGTCTGTTCCCCCCACCAGGAAAGGCCTGAATTGGGGCAGTTTGGGAGAGGATGAGGAAATTCAGAGTCACACTCAGTGTTATGAGATGCTCACACATAAATAGGCCTTCAGGACCCAAGATGGAGTTGCCTCACCCGTCTAAGGCTCGCTGCGGGGAGGGAGCCCTGGGAGCAGTAAGCTCATCAATCGTGGGTGGAAATGCCTGTGCTATTGACAGATTATTGGTCCCCTCTTTAAAAGGTTCAGTATAGGGGACTTCCCTGGTGATCCAGCAGTTAAGACTCCATGCTTCCACTGCAGGGGGCACAGGTTCCATCCCTGGTTGGGGAACTAAGATTCCACATGCTGCATGGTGTAGCCAAAAGGTTTAAAAAAAAGCCCCAGTATAATAGTTTGAATTCATAAAAGTCAGATGTACATATGATGTGATTGTATGGTATTCATTTGGTTCCTAGTTCCTTTTTGAAGCTCCCAGTACACTCCCATATGCAGCAGCTCATTATCACGCAGTGATGCTTATACCCAAATAACCAACATACCCAGAGGAGGCTTGACCTCAAAGGTGACACATTAGCATTTAAAAACATTTTTTTATTTTTAATTGAGGGATAATTGCTTTACAGTATTGTGTTAGTTTCTGCCATATATCAACAAGCATTTTTTCTTTTTTTAAGGTGAGAGATTTGCATTTTGGAAAAGTTCCAAGTAAAGCCAGAGATGAGACTGATTAAGTGATTAGAGTTGGATAATTCTAACCTCAACCAATAAGAATAAGTGACGATGATAGTAAGGAGTGTAGACTTTACATGTGGCACACAAACTGACTGAAGGCAGGTCCCAAAACTTCATTGCACTTTGGCTGCATCAATAAAACACAAATTTAACATTTTCCTTTTTTAAAAAAATGAAGACTTATTTTTTTAAGACTGCTACTTTGAAGCAGGTGACACTCATTTGGATGGAAACATAGTAAAAAAGTTTGTTTGTTGTAGTCGCCTCTTACATACAGCCTTCTCTGAACATCATCATTTTTACTCATTTTGAATGAAGAGTTTCAGTTACACATCTGTCCCCAGCAAAGACACATGGCCCCATCTTCTCCCATGTCCATAATGTCCATAGGGAACATCTCTGCTTTTCCACTCTCCCAGCCCCGCTCCTCAGCAGTCTCACACACACCTTGCATGTCTCACACCTCTGAACATTCACATCACCCAGCTCTGAGCATGCACAGCACATACCCACCTCCTTGAACATTCACAGCACACACACACACACACACACACCCTGAGAGCTTTAAATATTCTTGTCACATAAACACATACCCTTGAATGTTCACATCACACACAAACCCTTGGATGCTTGTTCCTATCACCCATTTATTCAGCCCCCTGAAATCCATCTGATACATACGTATCCTTGAACAGTCACACTGAAACACACACACGCACATTCCACACACACACACATGCCTTTGAAACTGATAGCAGAATACACATGCGCATTCTTGCATATTCACATCACACACAGACCCTTGAAGATTCACCTCACGTGCTGTTCACTGTTTAGGTCATTTACCTATTTCTCTCAGATTTATTCCCTTCCCTTCCCCTGCTCTGCTCTGCAGTGTGTGTGTGTGTGTGTGTGTGTGTGGGTGTGTGTGTGTGTGTTGAGGGGGGATGCTGATCCCTGAAGATTACATTTTCCAAGCCTTCTTGCCACTGGATTCCAGCTGGGTTTGGCCAATAAGAGTTGACCTGTGACAGGTGGGAGGGTGAAGGGAGAAGCTAGGCTTTTCCCCTCCTTTGTTTGGGTCGCTCTCCCAGCATCCCTCTGTGGTCCCCTCCCCTGCTAGCAGCCTTCTTCATGATTCCAGGTCCTAAGGATGGCAAGGGTCCTGACAGCACCACCTCCTTCCTCTGTCCCTCCAGCTCTAGGGGTGGTGGCAGCTTCTACTCTTGCTAACCTCTGCGTCATTTCATCATCCCCCGTTTTAGTTTTCCAGTCTTTCTGACACTTCTGTAACTAGCTCTTGGTATTAAATTCCTTCTTTGAGCTACCTGGCATGGGTGACTTTTCCCTAACTGGACCCTGGCCACTGCTCCACCCTTTAAAACAGTCTCATCCCTGACCGACACTTGCCTCCAGCCGTGCTCATGTCTGTGTTGGATGGTGTCCTGGTACAGAGTAGGGCTTCAGTATTTGTTGATGCATGGGTGCAGTGCCCCTTCCTGTTCCAGGACTTTTCTGGGGCGGAGCTTGTTGGACCCCTGAACTAGGTGGCTCGGGGCACCTTCCGCCCTCTCTAGATAGACTGTGATGACCACATTTAGCACAGCCTCATAGAGATCCAGGCCATCTCAGCCAGAGCCCATTTGGAGAGTGGAGGGTGAGTGACCTTCAGCTGAGTCGTGGAAGCTGTCATGAAGCCTTATGATTTTTGCATCACTGGGCCAGATGTGGTATCAGAAGCAAGGGGACTCTCGATGCCTGAGATAAACGGAGTGGAATGGGAGTGTCTGTCTCTCATGATTTGAGTGCACCTGTGGTCTGAGAAATGCCCTCGAATGTAAATTCCTAGTTCTGAAGCTGACTTGGGCAAGCTGTTATTTGTCTCAGGATCCTGCTTATAGAATCACGAGGGACCATGACCCATCACTTACTTCCGTTTATAAAATGTCTAAGGAACGGTTTAGTCTTGAACATTAATACATACCCACGTATATTTTCTCATCTGCAACCTAGGGAAGTTGTCTTCACAAGGCTGGAGGCTGCCAGGGGTTGGTGACTGGTGGTCGGGGTGGGTCTCAGGCAGTACTTATGTTGTCCACAGGGAGGCGCCACACACAAATTCATACACAGCCCCGGACGCTGCTCCAGCCCAAGCGGCCACGATGCCCCTGGAGTCAGAAAGCCCATGTTCTTCCTCCCCAGAGCCTCCCCGGCATGCCAGTTCCTCTGAGTAGTCCTCCGCCTATAACAAATTGAGTTGAAGCATCGAAGATCACTGCGAATATGCAGTGACAGGGTGAGGCGGAGTCATTAACACATTAGAATGAGCTCGTAGGATTAAACAGAATCACGAAGAGGGTGTGGGTACCCGGGACAGGTATAATTTGAAAGGAAAGACAGAACCAAGAAAAAATAAAGTAATAACAACATCCAAGCATTTTCACACATACATGATTCAATTTAATACAGTTTTACTTTGAACTGACTGACATGCTGTATTTCCCTGCCGTCCAGCTTCCTACATTTATGTGATCCTTACAGCATGCCCCAGGACAGCAGGGCTGTGGAGCTGGCCCCCATTGATGGACACAGGTAACCGGGAGCCAGGGAAGTGGAGTGGTGAGGCCCTTGTCATATACCTACCCAGTCACAGAGCTGGAATGTCAACCGGGGTCCTCATGAGCCAGTAAGGATACCCCTGGGTACTGGAAACAGTTAATGGGGTGATTACCTGCCTCAGGGTGGTTGTGATGGTTCTGTCCGTGAGACATGAAGGCAGTGCTGCCCAGAGTCACACGTGGCAGACAGGAAGCCAGCGAGCTCCTCAAATCACCCATGCTTCGGTTTCTCTCTTTGTGCGTGTGCGTGCTGAGTTGCTTCAGTCGAATCTGACTCTTTGCAGCCCTGCCAGGCTCCTCTGTCCATGTGATTCTCCAGGCAAGAATACTGGAGTGGGTTGCCATGCCCTCTTCCGGGGGATCTTCATACTCAGGGATCGAGCCTGCATCTCTTCTGTCTCCTGCAGTGCCACGGGGAAGTGCCTCTCTTTACATTCAGATAACAAGGCCCAGAGGGAGAGCCTCTCATCTCAGGCCTCATATAGAGCCAGAGGCCCAGGCAGGAGACCCAGGGAGTCCAGACTTCCAGCCCCAGGCTGTTTCCCAGACGCCACGTGGGGTCTTCATGGCTCCAGTGTGAGATATGTTACTTCTAGAAGCCTAGGGAACTCCCCTCCCGCTCTCAAATGCCAGGCTCTGAAGAGCTGCCACGGCACTGGTGATGGCCTCTCCTCTGGTAGGGCTCCCTGGCCCTTATATCCCTCACCCGGGATTGCTCAGTATCTGGGGCCTGTGGAGGTGGGAGAACTGGACTCTTTGCACAGCTTCCCTGGGATTCCAGGATAAGGCATGCGAAGGGACACGGGCTCATCCATGTTAATGGGCTATGTGGAAATAAAAGTATAGTCATCTCCCCTGCCATCTGGTCTTGGCACTGCTGGCCAGGACCTCCCTGAGGTCTTTTCAGGCCCTGCGTGGGCCTGGGCCAGGGCTGGATGTGCTTGTCGGGCCCGGGGCCAGTCCAGGATTTTCCAAGGGTCCTCGTAGGGTTTCTACCCCCTGTGCCAGAGAGAGGAAGGCAGGGCCCAGCAGCTGCAGCTCAAGGAGGGATGCGGGAACCCATTCATTACCGTTACTACCACAGATGGACGGCCCACCTGCTCATGTAATGAAAACTCAACCTTGCATTTTCAAAGGCCTCATTAGGCACATTTCTGGGTCTGGGGGTTTGAGGGAAGGAGGATTTTTATCAAGATTAGATGCAAAGATCTCCCATCCTCCATGAGAATGGAGATAGCTTGAGAGATAGAATGTGTTTCTGAAGCCTAGCCTGCCCTGCCTTCAAGGAATAGGAAGTCAGGTTTTCTGTAGCTGGTAATTTGGGTTCTGCTTTCTATGGCTTCCCCTATGGCTCAGATGGTAAAGAGTCTGCCCACAGGGTGGGAGACCTGGGTTCAATCCCTAGGTCGGGAAGATCCACTTGGAGAAGGGACTGGCTACCCACTCCAGTATTCTTGTCTGGGGAATCCCCATGGACAGAGGAACCTGGAGGGCTATACAGTCCATGGAGTCGCACAGAGTCAGACATGGCTGAGCAACTAACACTTTCATGGGCCCAGAGTCCACCGAAGCTTTTGAGGGAGGAAGAGAGGCAGGGCTGTGTCATGGAGGGGAGAGGCAGCTGGACTCTGGCTCCAGATAGCCAAGTCTGAACTTAGCTCTGCCCCGCTGATGTCTGTGTGGTTTGGGGCGAGTCATTCGACCTCTCTGTGCCTCGTCTGCAGAATGGGGTTACACAGAGGACACAGCTTATGGGGTAGCTGTGAGTATCAAATGAGTGCGTATGTTTACTATAATACATTTATTATAATAAAACAGAAGGGTCCCTGAGTCCAGAGGCCATCCCGAGTGTGAGGTTGTGGCTGATGCTTAGTCTGTGCCAGTGGTGTGCTGGTGGACAGGTCCTTGGAGGTGGTGGGCAGTGGGGCAGGAGTGTTGCTTTGTAGAGCTTGCCACTTTCTGTGGTGTAAATAAGGCTTCCCAGGCGGCTCAGGCGGTAATGAATCTGCCTGCAATGCAGGGGACTGGGGTTTGACCCCTGGGTCAGGAAAATCCCCTGGAGGAGGAAATGACAACCCACTTCAGTATTCTTGCCTGGAGATTCCCATGGACAGAGGAGCCTGGTGGGCTACAGTCCATGGGGTCGCAAAGAGTTGGACAGGACTGACTAACACTCACTTTTTTCACTTCATGGTGTGAATCCTCCTACCCGGCTGGTTTTGAGCCACCACCGTGGTACCACTAAATAAAGGATTGGGGAGGTGTGCTCATCGTTGACTCTTAGGCGTTGGTGCAGACTGGTTCTGGCACAGCTCTGGTCCAGGACTAATGGTGTGATCAGGCTGCTTAATAAATATTAAAACTTTCCGTACTGGTTGGTAAATAGCCACTGGCTCAAGAGTCCTCCTACCACTCTAGCAACCCTGGCCTTCCCCTTACGATCCTCCCAGAGCTCCCACCGGTCCATTAACTAAAGCAGTTATGGGAACCCTTTCCTGTGATTTGGCCAGTGTCAGTTCTGATTGCTCAAGGATGTGCCAGACTGGTAGGTAAATTATTTGGCATCACAGGCTATAGCCTGGGGGTGTCGGGCCAGTAAGCTGAGTCACCCTGGCTTGTGGATGTGATGCCTGGCCCACCACCCTCAGGTACCTTGTGCAGCCCCATCCCCACAGTGCTCCCCAGCACAGCTATAGGACAAAGGCAGAGCCCTGCATCTATCTGGAGGTTGAACTGGGGCAACAGTATATACCTCTGTTAAAGATGGTTTGCTTCAATGATTAAAAAATGTAATCAATATGACCTGCTTCACCAGCTCGGAATGCAGATGCTATCACATTTCTTTTATGTCTTCAGTTAAGTGCTTGGTTGAGCAGTCTGTTTTATTCAGGGGCTATCTTTTGAGAATTCCTGCCCCAGTGAATCACTGGCTCAGGATGAAGGAAGAAGGCTTACTTCTAAGTGCAGGCAGAAAAACAACTGGAGTCTGACTAGTCTGCTCACAGGCTGTCTTGGTGAGTGGCCGCTGTGGTGCCCTCCCTCAGGACTCCCAGCCTGACCTGTGTGCTGAGGTAGTTGGATCTTGGGGTAGTAGGGACCCAGACAGGTGGCAGAAATGAGTGTGCTGGGTTGTGGGTGACAATAGAGAGTGGTGGGGACTGTGGTGAAGTGGCGCGTGCGTTCCTCCAGCCAGTTGTGGCCAAATAAGGACCTTGTATTGCCAGATTTTCTCATGTTTTCAAAAGAAACGGGATACATGTGGGATTTTATTTTTGAGGCATAATGTGCATACAATAAAGTATACAAATTTTTTAGCATATATATATACATTTTACATACATAACCACTGTCCATATGAAGATAGAGAATATTTCCATCTCTTAAAAGTTCCATTGTGCTTCTTTCTAAGTCAGTACCTACCCCTCCTTCACCAAAGGTAACCATGACCTCTATATCTGTAAGTTAGCTATGTTTAATCTTGAACTTCCTACGATTGACATCTTACAGCATGTATACTTTTGAGTCTGGCTTCTTTTGTTCAATATAGGACCCTTGAGGTTTTCCATCTGGCATGTTATCAGTGAAAGTGAAAGTTGCTCAGTCGTGTCTGACTCTTTGTGACCCCATGGACTATACAGTCTGTGGAATTCTCCAGGCCAGAATACTGGAGTGGATAGCTTTACCCTTCTCCAGGGGATCTTCCCAACTCAGGGATCGAACCCAGGTCTCCTGCATTGCAGGCAGATTCTTTACCAGCTGAGCCACCAGGGAAGCCCACATGTTATCAGTAGTTCATTCCTTTTTATTGCTGAGTACTACCAAATGCCACACTTTGTTTACCCATGTTCCTGTTGAGGGATATTTGGACTGCTTTTACTTCTTGACTACTGTGACTACAACTGCCATGTGCCTTCAAGTGTAAGTTTTTTTTTTTCCTGGACACAGGCACTCATTTCTCTTGGGTTTATTGCATATGTGTGTGTGTGTGTGTGTGTGTGTGTATAACAGATACACACAGCTTGGAGTAGTATTGCTGCTGCCGCTGCTGCTAAGTCACTTCAGTCGTGTCCGACTCTGTGCAGCCCCGTAGACGGCAGCCCACCAGGCTCCCCCGTCCCTGGGATTCTCCAGGCAAGAACACTGGAGTGGGTTGCCATTTCCTTCTCCAATGCATGAAAGCGAAAAGGGAAAGTGAAGTCGCTCATTCGTGTCCGACCCTCAGCGACCCCATGGACTCCAGCCTTCCTGGCTCCTCCGTCCATGGGATTTTCCAGGCAAGAGTACTGGAGTGGGGTGCCATTGCCTTCTCCGGTAGTATTGCTAGGCCATAGTATAAATCTGACACTTAATTATCGATGGACAATTTTCAGGACTTCTCTGGTGATCCAGCGGTTAAGAATCCGCCTTCCAATGCAGGGGACATGATTTGGTCTCTGACTGGGGAACTAAGATTCCACGTGCTGCAGAGCAACTAAGCCCATGCATCACAACTAGAGAGAAGCCCGCACACCGCAGTGAAGGATCCTGCGTATCACAACAAAGGTGTCATGTACAACCAAGACCCAACACAGCCAACTAGATAAATAAATTTTTAAAGAAGAGAAATGGACAATTTTCCATAGAGGTTATGTCAGTTTACATTTTCACCAGCAGTGTGTGGGTGTTCCAGCGACTCTGCATCCTCAACAGCACTTTTGGCCATCCTAGTGGGAGTGTAGTGGTGCCTCGCTGTGGTTTCAGTGTGTATATCCCAGTGACTACTGATATACCTTTATGTGCATCTATTGGCCATTCAGTATTTTCTGTTCTGGTGTTCCTCTTTAATTCCTTGACCATTTTAAAAATTGGAGTGCCTTATTTTATTGGGCTTCCCTGGTGGCTCAGATGGTAAAGAACCTGCCTGCAATGTGGGAGACCCGGGTTCGATCCCTGGGTCAGGAAGGTTCCCTGGAGAAGGACATATATACTCTGTGTTCTTTATATATCCTGAACACTAGTCCTTTGTCAGATGTGTGCTATGACTGTTTTCTCCCAGTCTGTGGCTTGCCTTTTCACTTTCTTGGTGCTGCTGCTACTTTTTCCTCAAATGTTTGGTAGAATCCATCAGTGAAGCCATCTGGGTCTGAAGTTTATATAAGATTTTAAACTACAGATTAAATGAACAAAATGAAATAGGATTTCCTCTTCTCACGTCAGTTTCAGTGGTGATTTTCAAGGGATATTTTTCATTTCCTCTGAGTTGTCTAATCTATTAACATAAAGTGGCTCATAATATCCCGTATTATCTTTTCAACATCTGTAGGATCTATAATAATTTTCTTTTTTATTCCTAATATTAGTATTATGTTTAATCTCCTTTTCCTTGATTATTTTTATTAGACATTAGCCAATTTAATTAATCTTTAAATAACAGAAGTTTTTACTTTTTGAGATTTCTGTTATTTTTGTCTTTTTAAATTTTTTTGTTTATTTGTTTATTTTTGGCTGCAGTGGGTCTTCGTGGCTGTTCACAGGCTTTCTCCAGTTGTGGCAAGCAGGGGCTACTCTCTAATTGTGCGTGGGCTTCTCGTTGCAGTGGCTTTCCTTGTTGCAGAGCATCGGCTCTAGGGCTCAGTAGTTGCAGCGCACGGGCTTAACTGCCCTTTTGTATGTGGGATCTTCCTGGACCAGGGATCGAACCCATGTCCCCTGCATTGGCAGGTGGATTCTTAACCGCTAGACTACCAGAGAAGTCGTCCTTTCTTTTGATTGTTTGCTCCTATATTTTATTTTCTTTCTTCTATTTTGGGTTAATTTTGTTCCTTTTTTAGCCTCTTGAGGTAAAATCTTTGGCCATTGTATACATTTATTCTTTTTTAATAGGCACCTTTTAAAGCAATAAATTTCCCTCTAAGCATTATTTGGCTACATCCCACAGATTTTAGCATGCTGTTTGTTCAGTTCAAAAATATTTCTCATTTCCTTGGGATTTCTTCTTTGATGCCTGGAGTTTTGTTGTTATTATTTGTTTTGTCTTTTAAGAGTGTTACTTAATTTGTACATATTTAGAGACTTTCAGGTTTTGTTTCGTTGATGATTTCTATTTTGATTCATTGTGATCAGAGAGCATATTCTGTATGACTTTAACCACTGAGATTTATCAAGGTTTGCTCTGTCTCTCAGACTGTGGATTATTTTGGTGACTGGTGCAGATTGTAGTCGTTGAATATTGTTTTCTGGGAATATTAATTCGATCCAGCTAATTGATAGTGCTGTTCAAATCTTCTATATACTTCTTGATTTCTTGACTAGGTGTTCTATTAGTTGAAAATATTCGTCTATGATTGTGAATTTGTTTCTCTCCTTAAGTTGTGTTAGTTTTTGCTTCATGTGTTTTGAAGCTCTATTATTAGGTGTATATGTGGTGTATATGCATTTACAGTTGTTGGATCTTCCTGATGAATTGACTCTTATTATTATGACGTGTTCCCTTTATTTCTAGTAATATTCCTGTCTGGAAGAATATTTGTCTGATGTGAATATAGCTATACAAACTTTCTTCTGATTAACATTTCTATGGTATACCTTTTTTCATCCTTTGCTTTCAAATTATGTCTTTAAAGTGTGCCTCTTACAAATAGCATAATTTGAGATTGATTCTTTATCCAGACAATCATTTTGTAAAAAAGTTGAAGTGTCTGGTATATTTACATTTAGTGTAATTAAGGATATAACTGGCTTTAAGTTTGCCCTTTTACTCTGTGTCCAATTTCTATCTCTTTTTTATATGGTTCTTATTTTCAATCTTCTTTTGATTAGTTAATCAAGCATTTTAAATTATTCCTTTTTATTCTCCTGTTGGCTTTTAAATTGTACTTCCTTATATTATTTTAAATGTCTCTTCTAGACATTATAATATGTATTCTTAACTTAAATTTTGTAATTAGTATTAGTGTTATTCCATTTAATAATGTAAGAACCTTAGAAAGTATGATTCCTTTACTTCCTTTCCCACCATTGGTGTTATTTTTAATGTATTTTACCTATACCAATATGTAATATACTAATATACCCTTTCCACCTACAGTATAGCACAGGGAACTCTGCTCAGTGTTATATGGCAGCCTGGATGGGAAGGGAGTTTGGGGGAGAATGGATAGATGTATGTGTATGGTTGAGTCCCGGCGCAAGTTCCTGGAGTTGGTGATGGGCTGGGAAGCCTGGCGTGCTGCAGTCCGTGGGGTTGCAAAGAGTCGGCCATGACTGGGCGACTGGACTGAACTGAGTCGCTTTGCTGTGCACCTGGAACTATCACAATATTGTTCATCAACCATAGGTGGCGCTAGTGGTAAAGAACCTGCCTGCCAATGCAGGAGACAAGAAACACAGGTTCCATCCCTGGGTGGGGAAGATCCCCTGGAGGAGGCCATGGCAACCCACTCCAGTATTCTTGCCTGGACAATCCCATAGACAGAGGAGCCTGGTGGGCCACAGTCCATAGGATCGCAGAGTCAGACACGACGGAAGCGACTTAACACGCATGCATGGATACTCCAATATAAAATAAAAAGTTAAAAAAATATTTACCCTTTCCCTTTTACTCTTCCTTCCTTCCTGAAGATCTAGACCTCCATTTGTACCTCAGTCAGAGAGCTTCTTGTCGTATTTCTTTTGGTGCACTCTGCTATTGGTGAATATTCTCTTCTTTTGTTTTGCTGAAAATGTCTTTATTTTGCTTTCATTTTTGAATAATATTTTCACAGCATATAGAATTATAGATTTTTTTCCTTGCAGCAGCTAAACTATGTCATTCTATTGTTTTCTATAAGCCATATTGAGATATTTTCTGTAAATCATATGGTTATTACTCTAAATTTAATGTCCCTCCCTTTTCTGGCTGCTTTATAATTTCCTATTCATCTTTGGTTATCGGTGATTTGACTATTACGTCATCAGATGTGCTGTTCTTTGTATTTATCCAACTTGACATTCACTAAACCCAAATCTGTAGATTGATGTGTTCCATAAACTTTTGAAAATTTTGGTCATTTTACCTTCAGATATTTGTTTTACCTCAGTTCTCTCTTTCCTCTTCTTGGACTCCAGTTGCATTTATATACACTGTTTGATTTGTTTTTCCCATAGCATTCTGATGTGCGTATTTTTTCCTTCTTTTTTTTTTTTTTTTCTCTTTGTGTTTCAATTTTGTTATTTTCTTGTTGATCTTTTTTAAAAAATTTACTGGTCTTTTCTTCTTCTTTGTTCAGTTCATTATTGAGTTACTTCTTTATTTCAGATTTTTTTTAGTTCTGAAATTACCATTTGATTCTTCTTCAGAGTTTCTGTCTCTGATGAAATTCTCCATTGTTTTACCCATCATGTTTATACTTTCTACTAATTTCTTAAAATATTTACAATTGTCATTTCAAAGTTCTTGTCTGTTAATTCATTATCTAGGTCATCTGTAGGTGTGCTCCTTTGGACCATTTTTTTCTTGATTAGAGTTGTCATCCTTCTTTGCATTTATTGTATTTTGGGGTCAAAAGCTAGATGTTTTATAGAAAAGAACAGTAGAAAGTGAAGAAGGTAACATTTATCCCTGGAAAGACGATGTCCTTTCTTCGGCAGTAAAATAGTGGTTTTATCATTGGTTTCAAATGCCTTAAAGATAGGATCAGGGCTCTTCTCTGGGCCCTAAATAGTAAATGACCTTAATCTCTCTCTCTGATTCCCTTTCCTGCTTTCACATTTTCCTTCTGTGGGAGACTTCTTGCTTTCTTTCCAGCCCAAGTCCACATGCTGCGGCATAGTTGATAAACATCCTGTGGGGGAGGATTGGCAGGTAGTGACTGCCATCTCTACCTGAGGGCTCAATCAGAAAAATCCAATTCATTATCCCAGCCCTTCTGGTCATTATGAGTTAATCTGGTTTCCTCTTAGTTCAGCAAAGTACCCCTGTCTATTATAAATTTGCTTCTCTGCCTGCCCGTGTTTCCAAGAATAAAAACAGCCGCTGGTCTCTATTCATTTATGAAAGGCTTGTCTCTGTCTAGAATTTAGTTCATTTAGATCTCTCTGCATCCTTAACTCTTTGTTGGGTTTCCAATATATAATTTTACGGTTTATTTGATGTTTTCCCATTGTTATGGTGATAGTGACTGTCTTCTATGACCTTCTCTATTGATTGGAAGCCCAGATGATTGTTCTTTTAGTGTGAAATCATCTCATTTTCAAGGTAGCAAAAAATTCCAATATTTAAAAAATGTTCTGCAGAATGAAGGAAATACTTTTGCGGGCTAACTGCTTTTTAGCCCATAAGGCTGTAGGTTTGTATCCCCTGATCTTAAATAATTCACCATTACTGATGAGATAACTGAATTATTGTAATATCTTAGTTGTCTGAGAAATGCTTTGAAATTTTTGTTAAATCTGTCTGTACTTAGGGTGTCTTTCATTCTTACATTCTTCACATATCTCTCAAGTGTTACAACAGGGGAAAATGTGAAGAATCTGATTGATAAGGCCATTGGTGCCCATGGTCAATAGTCCTTCAACCACTTAAATCCTTGGATCACAGCACGCTCTGCTTTGAGTTCAAATAGGATGAGATCTTTGGGTGGGGGCGGGGGGCAAGGAAAGAACTGTAGTTGCTAGGGTTGTGTGTTCGCATATGTGTGTATGCAGGGTTGGGGGTGGGGAGCACTTGGGAAAAATAGTTAGCTGCATAGGGCCAATTGGTAGTCCAGATTGTCAAGTCCAGTGTAGTGTATAATTTTAAAGACCTGGGCAGAATGCAAGGCTGCTCTTTTTTCCGAGTCCAGTGAGAGCCTGAAGCATGAATCAAGAAGTCTGTCAGAAGGATCCAAAAGATAGAGAACAGCCTGAGGGGCAGGGGCCGGGAGATGAGCCATATCCAGTGTAAGTAACACACTCATTTCAGCAGATCTCATGTGATATTAATAAAATCATATATATATGTATTTTATCTATCTCATTGTGAAAAGTTAATCTTACTCTTCTCAGATATAACCCTTAATGAGCTCTATGATAGAATTCTTGACAGAGCCTATCATTCTCCATTATTTGAAGTTCTGCCAAAAGTTTTCCCCTGGGGTCTTAGAGGTGATCATTGAAAAATCAGGAACCCGTTTTTTTGAATATGGAGGGCAACAGCAGGAGTGAGAGGTGAATAGTGTCTGAGATCACTGTGATGCTCATATTCATTACGTATTTCCTATCTTGGGCCCCAGTCATCTTGATATAGCTCAAGTTGCTGTAACAAAATACCAAAAACCAAGTATTAAACAACAGATACATATTTCTCATAGTTCTGGAGCCTAGGAAATACAAGCTCAAAGTGCTGGCAGATTCAGTTCTTGGTGAGGGCTTTCATCCTGGCTTGCAGATGGCTACCTTCTCACTATGTCCTCATAAGGTGGACAGAGGAAGTTCCGGTGTCTTTTTTTTTTTTTTTAAACTTTTATATTTTGTATTGGAGCGTAACTGATTAACCATAAGATATGCAGATTTGATCCCTGGGTTGGGAACATCCCCTGGTGAAGGGCATGGCAACCTGCTCTAGTATTCTTACGTGGAGAATCCCATGGACAGAGGAGCCTGGCAGGCTAAAGTCCGTGGGTCGCACAAGAGTGAAGTGATTTAGCACATAGCTGATTAACAGTGTTGTGATAGTTTCAGGTGGGCAGCAAAGGGATTCAGCCATACATAAGTTATACATGTATCAATTCTCCCCAAACTCCCTATTTTTTAAAAAATAAGGGCACTAAGCCTATCATGGGGGCTCCATTCTTAATAGCGCATCTAAACCTAATTACCTTCCAGAAGCCCCTTCTCTTAACAGCATCTCATTGGGAGTTAGGGATCCAACACATGAATTTTGGGAGACACAAACATTGAATCCATGGTACTTATTGACGATGGATATCACACTATCTCTTTGTCTAGTCTGTTCTGCAACATTTTCTTTCCTTCAGTTTG
This sequence comes from Bos indicus, assembly GCF_029378745.1. Classification (NCBI taxonomy): domain Eukaryota; kingdom Metazoa; phylum Chordata; class Mammalia; order Artiodactyla; family Bovidae; genus Bos; species Bos indicus. The sequence goes on along the minus strand of NC_091780.1, from coordinate 19,765,678 downwards.
TAGTCTTCCCTGCATGTCTTCACTGTGATTGTTTCACTTCAGCGTTACAGTTCATCTCATTGCTTCTCTAAAGTTGTCCAAGCAGTTTCTTTGTGGTTCCTCAGAGTTCTTGTATTTGATTAGCCATCTTCGCTCCTCTTGAAAATTTAAAACCTTTAATTAGTTATAATAAATAAATGTACAAACATGCACATTTTTGATTAAGCAGAGAAATGCTCAAAAGCATGCAATTTTGTGAATATTTTTATATATTACGTTAAGAGAAAGGTGACATGTTTAGCACAGCATTTTTTAGAAATTCAAAGGTTAATTTAGAAAATTAAATAAATACATGGAAAATGCATATCATTCTTTTTTTTTAATTAGCTGATACTTTTATTTTTTTTATTATTATTTTTTAAATTTTATTTTATCTTTAAACTTTACATAATTGTATTAGTTTTGCCAAATATCAAAATGAATCCATCACAGGTATACATGTGCTCCCCATCCTGAACCCTCCTCCCTCCTCCCTCCCCATACCATCCCTCTGGGTCGTCCCAGTGCACTAGCCCCAAGCATCCAGTATCGTGCATTGAACCTGGACTGGCATCTCGTTTCATACATGATATTTTACATGTTTCAATGCCATTCTCCCAATTCTTCCCACCCTCTCCCTCTCCCACAGAGTCCATAAGACTGTTCCATACATCAGTGTCTCTTTTGCTGTCTCGTACACAGGGTTATTGTTACCATCTTTCTAAATTCCATATATATGCGTTAGTATACTGTATTGGTGCTTTTCCTTCTGGCTTACTTCACTGTGTATAATAGGCTCCAGTTTCATCTACCTCATTAGAACTGATTCAAATGAGTTCTTTTTAATGGCTGAGTAATACTCCATTGTGTATATGTACCACAGCTTTCTTATCCATTCATCTGCTGATGGACATCTAGGTTGCTTCCATGTCCTGGCTATTATAAACAGTGCTGCGATGAACATTGGGGTACACGTGTCTCTTTCCCTTCTGGTTTCCTCAGTGTGTATGCCCAGCAGTGGGATTGCTGGATCATAAGGCAGTTCTATTTCCAGTTTTTTAAGGAATCTCCACACTGTTCTCCATAGTGGCTGTACTAGTTTGCATTCTCACCAGCAGTGTAAGAGGGTTCCCTTTTCTCCACACCCTCTCCAGCATTTATTATTTGTAGACTTTTGGATTGCAGCCATTCTGACTGGTGTGAAATGGTACCTCATAGTGGTCTTGATTTGCATTTCTCTGATAATGAGTGATGTTGAGCATCTTTTCATGTGTTTGTTAGCCGTCTGTATGTCTTCTTTGGAGAAATGTCTATTTAGTTCTTTGGCCCATTTTTTGATTGGGTCATTTATTTTTCTGGAGTTGAGCTGTAGGAGTTGCTTGTATATTTTTGAGATTAGTTGTTTGTCAGTTGCTTCATTTGCTATTATTTTCTCCCATTCTGAAGGCTGTCTTTTCACCTTGATGATAGTTTCCTTTGATGTGCAGAAGCTTTTAAGGTTAATTAGGTCCCATTTGTTTATTTTTGCTTTTATTTCCGATATTCTGGGAGATGGGTCATAGAGGATCCTGCTGTGATGTATGTCAGAGAGTGTTTTGCCTATGTTCTCCTCTAGGAGTTTTATAGTTTCTGGTCTTATGTTTAGATCTTTAATCCATTTTGAGTTTATTTTTGTGTATGGTGTTAGAAAGTGTTCTAGTTTCATTCTTTTACAAGTGGTTGACCAGTTTTCCCAGCACCACTTGTTAAAGAGATTGTCTTTAATCCATTGTATATTCTTGCCTCCTTTGTCAAAGATAAGGTGTCCATATGTGCGTGGATTTATCTCTGGGCTTTCTATTGCATATCATTCTTATAAATACTTTTATATACAGTTCCAAATAGATGACACGCATTTAATATCAATATGTAGAAATTCTAAATTCAGTTTAGAAATACCAGGTAAACAAATGTTCAGAAGCATATCAATTCTTTCAAAGGCAGTCACCAGATGGATAGGCATGTTTTTCAGTGGCCGTAGTCATTGTTTAAAAATATGCACGATCAGTAGAATCTTGGGGAAATAAGCCTTTGGATTTTATATGTCAATAAATTATTAGGTTCATAACTCAGCCCTGCTTCGCTCCAGCCTCAGTAGAGGCCTGAAGAGTAGCAGGAGGTGGGAGCACTGACAGAGAATCCATCAGGTTGCCTAGTACCACAGTTCTCAGCTCAGCATTCATTCCTGCCCCCAGGGCTTAGTCCCGAGGACATATGGTCTGACAGCAAGACCATCTCCAGGTATGTAGGGTTGAAGACTCTGATGACCAGCTTACTGGGTGGGCAGTGGCTGATTGTGTCTGAATCTAGCTGGGCTGGGCCAGCAGGGATCCAAACCGTGGTGCTGATGTCCTCTCCTTGTTCCCCTGGGTGACTGCACAGTGGAGAAGAAAGAGCCTGTTCCTTAGGCTGAGAAGTCCTGTTGTGAGACTCTGCTCCCATACTTAGCAGCTGGACAAGTCACTTACTAGTCAATAACCTATTTAGCTTCCCTAATCTTCAGTTTTCTTACCTATAAAGTAAGACTAATGATGCCTTTCTTACAGGACTTTAGGGAGGATGAAATTAGATAATGGATACAAGAATGCTTGCTAAATGGTATAATGTGCTGCATACAGTGCTAATTAGGTCTGCTGCAGATATTCATTTCAATTCAAGAAGCAGGTATTAAGCACTGCTGTTTACCAGTATTAGGTCTTATATTAGGCACTTCAAGGAGGGAGAATGATGAATAAGAATCAGCCGTTGGTAGGAAGATAAGATACACTGAAAGTAGCTATGATGGAGTTACTATTATTATTTTTTAATGCAGATTTACATTTGCAATGGAAATGCACTTTTTAAAAGCCACATATGCAGTTTAGGGTAGGCGGTTTGGGATAAGTTATAGTGGACATGTGTTATTTTTCTCTCAAGTATCCTTTCCCTATTTTCTGGTAATAGTATCGCCTGTCCCGATTTTAATCTGGAAGCCCGCCTCTCTGTGTCTCCCAGCCCATGTGGTTTGAGTAGACTCTATCCCTGCCAGGGGTAGAGTGTAAGGCTCAGTCTTAGACAGCCAGTGCACTTCATCTCCCTGCTGACAATGATTGTTTTAGGAACTAGCATCTCTAGACCTTAGAGATGAAGAATCAGGTTTCCCTGATACTCTCTGAGTGACTGGATTCAGCCATGCCTGAAGCCAGCCTACCTCTCAGCTTTTCAGCTACAGTATCACTGAATTCTCTTTTGGCTTAAAATAATTTACACGGGGTTTTGTGCCTCCTGACTCACAGCAGGATGCCTTGAAGAATCCTCCAGTAGGCTCATTGCAGAGAAGACCACACAAGGTAAGTATTTTACTTCATGGTCGCCCTTACTGCTACGGCTCTTCCATATACATACCCTCACCAATTGAAGACCATGAAGAAACATCAGGACCCAGATATTTCTTTCTCCAGTTTTCCTGAGGTAAAATTGACTCAGAATATTGTATACAATGTGATGATCTGTTATATTAATATGTGTATATTGCAAAATGAGTACCTCAGTAAGGTTAGTTGACACACCCATCACCTCAGATAGTTACCATTTTGTTGTCGTTGCTGTGGTGAGAACATTTAAAATCTCTTCTTTCAACTTTCCTGTGTACAATGCAGCGTTGTTAACTCTAGTCACCATGCTGTATGGTAGAGCCCGAACCTGCTCATCTTATACCTGCGAGGTTGTCCAGTGTCTCTCGATTTCCTCTCCCTGCCAGCCTCCTGCAACCACCAACCTACTCTCTATTTCTAGGAGTTCAGCTTATTTATTTATTTATTTTTAAAATTGAAAAACTTAAAATTTGTGGCACATGGGATCTTAGTTCCCCAACCAGGTATTAAACCCATGCCCTCAGTGAAAGCGAGGAGCATTAACCACTGGACCACCAGGGAAGCCAAGCTCAACATTTTTAGATTTCACATAAAATTGGGATTGTGCAGTATTTGTCTTTCTCTGTCTGACTTAATTCACTTAGCATAAGGCCCTCAAAGTCCATGCAAGATTTTCCTCCAAGGCGTCCATGGAGGCCCTTGACATCCATCCATGTCAAGATTTTCTTTTCTCTCTCTCTCTCTCTTTTTCTTTAAATGGCTGAGTAAACCTTTCAACAGGATGCTGGTCTGCTGTTCATGCAGGTGTACCTGCCCTGTGACAATGACTCGGCCCCTTCTCCCAGGCAGTGTAAACTCTTTCTGGGTGTCATTTTCTGCCCTCTCCGTGCCCTCTTTCAACCAGTTCTGGGCCCTGGCCTCATGCAGGGAATCTTTTCTGACTAAGTGGGGGAAAGTATGAATCATCTTCTCTTTTACATCCCACCCTACTAACCCAGCCTGAGATGTTCATCAGCCAGAGAAGCTGGAAGGGCAGACAGTGTAAGTTATGTAGGTGCAGCAAGCACGCGTGTGTGCCTGTGCTCTCAGTCGTGAACTCTGTGACCCCTGTGGACTGCCCACCAGGCTCCTCTGCCCATGGAATTCTCCAGGCGAGAATACTGGAGTGGGTTGCCATTTCCTCCTCCAGGGGATCTTCCCGACTCAGAGATCGAACTTGTATCTCCTGCATTGGCAGGCAGATTCTTTACCACTGAGCCACCTGGGAAGCCAAGGTACAGAGAGAGAAAGTGACTTATCCACCTTCATTTAGTGAGCTAGTTTCAGCGTCAGGACGAGCAATCAAGTCTCTGCATTTCAAGTATGGCCCCCGTTCTGCCACTGTGTGACTAATTGTTTTTTTTTTTTAAACATTCTGTATATTTCCATGGGACACCCTAGATACTTTTAGACCAGTGTGGTCTGTCTTGATATTTACACTCCTAGGGAGCAGGGATGATGCTGTTCAGTTGAGTCATAAAGCTCCTCTGGTTTGGTACCCTGCTCACACAAGAGTATGACAAGAGTTTCTGACGGCAGGCTGAGGATGGAGAGGTTGGGTGGGCTATGGGCTCAGGTGGACCAAATGCCAGGCTAGTCAGTGAGGAGACACAGGATGGACCAGTGTGGCGTGTGGGTGGGTCAACCCCACAGGGACTCAGCTGAGTTCCTCACCTACCATAGGGACTTCCTTCTTTGGACTCATCGTTCCCCCCTGGGAAATGGGACCGATGCTTTGCTCTCATGTCCTTGTCAGAGAATAAACTTGAGGGCAAGCTCTCCTGGTGAAGAGTGACCTTTTGGAGGGCCAGTCTCCAGAGAATATGTGACAGCATGTGCACCTCAGCCTGCACAATCTACTTATCTACAGCACCCCCAGTCGCTGGAAGGGGCTTTCTGTTCCGTGGCATCCTTCTCCCCCCTTGACCTCTGCTGATTAGACCAGGGGTGGGTGGATGGCCCAGTCTGATCTGTTTTCCTCTCCCAAGAATTTGGAATCACGACTCCAAGGAAATGGGTTGATGAGCTGTGGGTGCTGAGTGGGGAGGGCCTGTGGAGTCAGAGATGAATCAGCCACACACGGAAGCCCATGGAAAGCCTACATTGTGGGTGAGCCTGAACCTAAATCCTTAGACAAAGCTCATCCATGGAAAGGACTGAGTGCATGGTCAGGCCACTCAGAAACAGGGGGCAGAGAAGGGGGAGAGATGCCCTGGGTGATTTTGAGCTTCCCTGAGAGTTACTTTCACTTCCTGCTCAGTATTTCCTTGGCTTTCCCTGGCAGCCCCTCTATCACTTCCTCTGCCAGTTGGGCTCATCGGAGGCATTTCTGTTCCCTGTGGCCAAGTGACCCCTGATAAGGACAGTGTCTCACCCATGCCACATCCCCAGCTCTTTGCGGCAAACCCTGAATGTTTGCTGAATGCAAATGCGGGCAACTGAGGGCTGTGGGACTGCAACAGAGGAGCGTTCAGCCACCCAGTGGGCTCAAGCTTCTTAACCGGACAGGGGCTCTGGGGAGGGTGAGCCGCTGAATGTTTCTGGGATGTTCCTAAGGGAGGCTTGTTTCCAGGACAGAAGACAAATAGCTGTGGCATCCCCCAAACAGGTGGGACTTGGGTGTCACGCTCTCCGGTGTTCTTACCAACACTTTTAGAGCCCTTGGGCCTCCTCTGTGCCTGAGACCTGGGGTTCTCAAGTTGCTCCCTGTTCCCCTTGGGACCCCTAATCTGTCTTGCCTCAGTTGTTTGAGTATATCTATTAATTGCAATCTCATTCCCTCTCCTCCTCCTCCTTCTGTTTTTTTTTTTTCCCTGATATTGAAAATCTGCATACCTACCCATTAAGGAGTCTGTAATCCAAGGTGACAGATATTCTCTCCTTCAGCCCTGTGTCCCCAGGGCCCAGCCTAGCTCCTGACCTCCAGTCACTTCTCCCCAGGGCTGGTACCTATGTCTAGCAACCTGTTCTATGCCTGGCACATGGTAGGTGCCAGGAGACTTTGTGGTGTTGAATTGGAAGGGGGGAACACACCTGATATAATCAGATGCTCTACAAGGGGGCCTTAGGATTGTAGGGCTTCAAGTCCTTGAGGGAGTGGAGAAGAAGGGGACGGAGGTCTGGGAGACAGTCAGGGCTATGGTAGGAGGTGGACAGAAGCAAAGACACGTTATGGGCAACTGAACTAGTCAGGATCGTCCGACTGCTGCAGCAGAGAAGCTCAAGATGCAATGTCTGAACACAATAGAAGTTTAGTTTTTGCTCAGATAACAGTGTGTGTGTATTTGACAGGTGGCCTCCCAAGCGGTAGTTCAGGCATTGGTTCTCCTTCCATTTTGCAGCTCTACCATCCCCAGGACCTCAGAATACTCTGCTGGGTGGGACACTCGACATCCAGCTTACAGAGATAGACAGACAGAGGCAGGGAGACAGACAGAGAGAGACAGAGACAGAGGGAGACAGAGAGAGAAACTTGTATGGGGACCCCTTGTGGGTCAGCCCCAGAAGTGTTATCTTTCATTTCCGATCACATTCCATTGGCGAGGTTCGCAGCTATGGAGACAACTGCCACTGAAAAGTTGGTTTATTGCTCACAGTTCCTGAGAGGAGGGTCACGTCGGGCCATGTAGGACCACATGAGGATGCAGCAGGATCAGTCAGGAAGCAGAGGGAGAGCAAGGGGAACACAGAAAAACCTTCACTAGTGTTTTCAGTGGGGATGAATGGGCGTGGCAGGGTAAGCAGGTTTAGGATTGACCAGATTGAATAATTTTGGGGGGCTTAGGGTGTAGGGGCTGCCTCTAGTTGTCTGATGCCTGGCCCTGGAGTGATTGGGCAGAGGGATGGTGTCCCGTAGGATGAGATCCCGAGACAGAAAGGTCTGGGGCTTGGGTTTGGACTGGTTAGTCTGCTTGTGAGAGGTGTGCTCTTGGGAGAGTGTGCTGTCCTGGGAAATCTGTTTACTCCAGGAGGACACTTTCCCCAGGGTCAACAAAGACATCAGAATAAAAGGGCCTGCTTAATTCAGTGACTGGGGTTCCCCCGTGGCTCAGGGGTAAAGAATCTGCCTGCAAATGCAGGAGCTGCAGGAGATGCAGGAGACTAGAGTTCGATCCCATGGACAAAGGAGCCTGGTGGGCTATAGCCCATGGAGGTTGCGAAGAGTCACACATGACTGAACAACTGAACACGCATGCACAATTCAGTGACCACACTTAATTGTAAGAAAGGCAGGGAAGTATCAGCTAGCTGTGTGCCCAGGAAAAAGAGACCAGTTTTGGTGAGCACATTTAGTGTCTCCGTCTGCACTTAATTAAGCCAAAAGAGCTTCATGTTTGGAGTTAGAAGACGGGGATTGAACTCCTGACCCTGTGGCATGGAACTGTGTGAGCTTGGATGAGTCACTTTCTGACAACATCAGTTCCATTAGCTCTCAAAAGGAGAAAATAATTAGAGCTACATCTCATGGCAGTTGTTATACAAGATGCTTTGGGCACACTCCAGAGCGCTGTTCAAATGCTAACTGTTTTCTGTGGTCTTTCCAAGTTTTCCGGGGGCCCATGGTGGCTCTTGGAGACAGCCCTCTGCTGTCATTTAAGTGCAGGTCTGAACCCCACCCCCACCATCATGCTTGGAATGGGACCAGAGAAGCAGCTGGGATGACCTGTTTCCCCAGAGCCACGTGCAGAGGGTCTTTACAAGGATGCTCAGGATTAGCAGATGTGGCCGGGGGATTTCATGCCATATCCAGCTGGGAACACATGCGGCTCTGGGAAAGATGGTGATTAGTGACTCTGCCAAAGCTTTTTAAAAATGATTCTTTTTCCCATTTTAAATCAGAACATGCTCATTAAAGAAACAGGGTTAAATATAGAAAAATACAAAGAACAAGGCACTCCTCGTACCACCACACAATCACTAGTAACATTTTGTTTCTGCTTTTTTTTTCCTTTTGGTGTTTTCCCTCTGTGAAATGGCTTTCAAGTCATTTATTCTTAATCAAAAATTCAATCTGATTCATAGTACATACAAAATTCAAAAGTTACAGAAGGTTATGCAGTGAAAGAGAAGTCTCCCCCCACCCTCCCAGTTCCCTTCCTGGAAGGCGGCCTCAGTTACCAGCCCCTTGAGTTTCCTTCCAAAGTTAATCAATGCACATATAAGTATATGCATGCACATTCTTTTATTTTTAAACGTATATTCTTGCATGGTATATACCCTCTTACTAAGTTGCTTTTCCCCATAATAATGCGTCTTAGAGAATGCTCCACGTCAGTTCATAGGAGCTGCCTCATTCATTTTAAAGGCTGTATAATATTCAGTTGTATGGATTGTATCATAATTTATTTAACCAGTCTGATGTTGAAGGATATTTAGTTTGTTTCCAGTCTTTTGAATTTTTCACAATGCCTCAATGAATATTCGTATACATATGTCATTTCATACATGGGCAAGCATACCCGTAGGATGATCTTCTGGAATTGCAATTGCTAGATGAAAGACTACACATTTTAAATATTATGGTTTATTGCCTCTATAAAGGTCACATGCATTGCAAGCGCATAGAAAGAGAATGTCAGTTTCTTCACATGCATGCCAACAATCTGTTAGTAAGCTTTGTCAAGTTGGCCAACCTGATAGGTAAAAATGATATCTTATCAAATCGTTTTGTATGTTTAAAATCCACTTTGCTCCAGTTACTGTTAACTATTTTATCTTGTCCATGTTTTCCTGTTGGACTGCTGATCTTATTGATTTATAGAAGCTCTTTATATATTAAGGGAATTAAACCTTTATCTGGGATATATGTTGCAAATCTTTCTCTCAGTTTGTTATTCTTCTCATGACTCTTTTTCATAAAGAAAACTTATTTTTTGTTGGTGTACTCAGTCTTTTCTATCATAGTATCTGGGTTTGTATCACACTTTAAAAATGTCTTTCCCACTCCAAGAATAAATTTTACTTTATACACTTTAACCTTTTTTTTTCCATCAGTAATTTATTTTGGTGTACGGAGTATGATTGAGATTAAACTTCCTTTTTTCCTGGTAGAGATGCAGATTATCCCAACATTGTTTATTGAATACTGCATCCTTTGTTTTACTGACTTGAAATGTACTGACCATGTTTGATATTTTCCCTTGTATTTGGGTATGTTCTGGGATCTGAAATCTGTTTCATCGATAGGTTATCTAAAGGTAAGCTGTAGACTGAAGTAGGAGTGGTCAGGGAAGAGCTATGTGAAAAGGTGATGCTTCAGCTCAGGCTGGCAAGGCCTTTCAGATGGAGAGAATTGCAGCATGTGTGAAAGCGAAGACTTGGTTGCATTAGAGGAACTGACAGTGAAGCCTGGTGCTCTGGCCCCTAAGTCAGGGAGCAAGTGATACGAGATGAGGCTGGAGAGATGGGGAGGGGCTTGATTAGTCCCCGTGGGCCATGTTGAAAGGTTTGCATTTATTCCACACAATCAGGAGCAGTTGAAGGGCGTTAAGCAGAGGAGAGACACAGTCCATTTTACATAGTTTTTGGGGTGGGGGCTGTGCTGGGTCTTCGTTGCTGCGTGGACTTTCTCCAGTTGCAGTGAGCAGGGGCTACTCTCTAGTTGTGGAGCTAGGACTTCTTGCACTGGCTTCTCTTATTGTGGACCACGGACTCCAGGGTGCGAGGGCTTCAGTAGTTGCAGCTTCCAGGTTCTAGAGTGTGGGCTCAGGAGTTGAGACTCACAGGCCCAGTTGCCTCATAGCACGTGAATCTTGCCAGACCAGGGCTGGAACCCATGTGCCTTACGCTGGCAGGTGAATGCCTTACCACTGAGCCAGCAGGGAAGCCCCTACATAGGTATTTCTAAATTTCTCTTTTAAAATGTTTAAGATGCTTGTTGGATGAACGAAGCTCCTAGATGTAAACTTCATTCTGCAGGGCCCGTCACTCTTCAGTCTTGGGGTTTCCAGAAGCCACCAGGCCCTCCCACCCCTCTCTGCCTGACTGTGCTGAAAGCAGTGAGACTGGCATATTAGCAAGTAATTAGCTTTTGATTAGAAAAGCATGGCTTTGCCTTCATGAAGGGACAAATACCTTTAAAAATCAAATCACTTTAATTGAATGAATCTTTTAGCAGATAGTTCTGAAAATTCTAGTCCTTTCATTAGGAGCCCCATCGAGCAAAGGCATTTGAAAATGCTCAGTTAATACAGCAGTCACTGGAGCATTGTGTTGAATATATGTAGTTGTTTGATCATGAAGGGCAGCCCAACTCTTGACCAGAATAGCGCTCTTCCCTGATGCTCAGGGCCTCCCTTGTGGATTCTCTTGAGTGTTGCTACTCAAAAAAACAAACAAACAACCCCCCCCCCCACCCCCCGCCACAAAAGATCCCAAACCAGCAACATCAGCATCCCCTGGGAGCTTGCTGAAAATGCAGGATCTCAGGCCCCAACTCAAACCTCTTGAAACACAATCTCTGGGGTTGAGGGCAAGAAATCTGTGTTTTACAAAGCTCTCCAGGAAGTTTCTAGGCACACTCAACTTTATATTCAGAACTCAGAAGGTAACTAAGAAGCTTTGTCCCATCAGCCTGTGGAGAGAGGATCCCCATCAAGCCACCCTCTCACAGACCTTGCAATCATTCATTTGCTCTACAAACAATTATGGAGCAACTAGAAAATGTCAGGCACTTCCTAGGGAATGCGGGTACAGGAGAGTTCTTGTCCTTTGGGAATTTTATCTAAGAGGGTTTTTTTGTTGTTGTTTTGGTTTTTTTAATGACGTGGAGTCATTTTAAAGGGAAGTCCGGGATTCCATGGCATCCCCAATGGGCATATCTGAGGTGAGCTTTCCATTCTTGGGGGTATTTTCCTATGCTTTGGGGGAGCCACCTCTTTCCTACCCTCAATCTTTTATGTTTCAGAAAAAGCTAGGCCCTGCTCCAGATTTCCAGGGTGGTTGAGAGTCACAGCCCAGGTCACAGAGATTGCTCATATCATGCTTAGTGATGGACAGCATTAACCACAACTAGCCCTGCTCCTTTTTGCTCCGTGCCTGCCTCCTGGTCTGCTGACACCTCCTCCTGTTGTCTCCCTGAGGCCTGTGGATGGTCACGGTTGCCCTCTATGTGCAGCACCATCTCTGGTGAAGGACCAAACCCCCAACTAGAGCCAGTGAGAGGCAATGAGATTTGGGGGGATTTCTGAGAAAGAGGCTCCCCCCATCCATTGTGAAGTTGAGCTGCTGCAGGCTTGCTTCCCCAGTAGCTCAGTGGTAAAGAATCCACCTGTCAATGCAGGAGATGGAAGAGACACAGGTTCTATCCCTGGGTTGGGCATGGCAACCACTCCAGTATTCTTGCCTGGAAAATTCCATGGACAGAGGAGCCTGGTGGAGTCCACTGGGTCACAAAGAGTCAGACACAACTGAAGCGACTTAGCACACTTGCATGCGCATGCACACCAGAGCTGCTGCAGTCCCTGGTGACCCTGAGGGGAGAGACTGTCTGAGAATCAAGACAACTCACGAAGGAGAAGAGAGTCAGGCTAGAACACAGTCACCCTGGTGACACTGTTTAAGCCCTTGTGCCAAGCCAGGCCTGAAGCTAGCTCACCCCCTGGAATTCTCAGACATGTGAGGTAACAAATTTCCTTTTTGCTTAAGCCAGTTTGAGTAGGGTTTCTTATCCTTGCCACCATAGGAGTACAGATTTTCCATATCAGAACAAAATTATAATACTGTAAATCAGTATTTATCTTATATGATGCTGAAATACTAGCATTGCTACTGGTATTTTAAAATTAAGTATTTAAAATTCATTTTTAAATAATCAGTGAAACTAAAACCTTAATAACGTCAAATATAAAATATGTGTAGACATATTACAAAACATCAACTAAAAGTGCTAATTAAAGTATTAACATTATACAAACATTACTAAGCTCGTCTCATGCTCAGTAATGGACACATTACCCACAGCGCCCTGCTCCTTCCGCTCCGTGCCTGCCTCCTGTTCTGCTGACAGCTCCTCCTGTTGTCCCCTTGAGGCCTGTGCATGGTAACGGTTGCCCTCTGTGTGCAGCACCATCTCTTTTGTTTTCTCTAAACCCTGCTCACCCCTTTGTAAACTGCCCTTTTATTAAACTCTTCTCAATTATCCACTTTGAGTATACCACGTGTTTCCTAATACATGTCTTGACTCCAAACCAAAAACTCTCACTGGGGCTTCCCTAGTGGTTCAGTGGTTAAGAATCCCTTGGCGAGTGCAGGAGACACGGGTTTGAGCCCTGATCCGGGAAGATCCCACGTGCCATAGAGCAACTAAGCCCGTGGGCCACAACTGTTGAGCCTGAGCTCTAGAGCCCGGCAGCCACAACTAATGAGTCCCCGCACCCTAGAGCCCGGGCTCCACAGCAAGAGGAGCACCGCAAAGAGCCCGCACACCATAATTGTGAGTAGCTCCTGTTCTCCGAGCAGCAATGAAGACCCAGCACAGCCAAAAATAAATAAATTACAAAAAATGCTCACTGAAGTGTGCTACCTGATGCGGCTTGAGGGGGAGGTGATCAAGGCGGACTTTCTGGGGGAGAAACTTTGTGCACTGCTTTGGAGGGATGAATAGGAGTTAGGCAGGAAAATGGTGATACAGCTCATCCCTCCAGACTGATCCTTGGGCTCGCCTCCTCCAGGAAGCCTTCCCTGATCCAGAGGAGTTGGGGGATGGCAAGGAAGATACGCCTATCAGAGACAGCAATACGTTAGGCAGTACATACCAGAGGGCTGAGAGCTGCAGGTGTGTCGTAAGGTGTGAACATAGGTCATAAGGAGGAGGGGAGGTGAACAGAAGGCTAGAGGGGTAGGCAGAGTCCAGGGCCCCTCTTTGACAGACATATGATGTGTTCTGTAGTATCTGGCCAGATCAAGGATGATAATGAGTCACCCATGGGGTGAGGACCATGTCTTTTGCTTGGATGTTTGAATTGGTGCTCATCCTTTTTTTTTTTTTAATAAACTATTTATTTATTTATTTTTGACTGTGTTGGAACTTCATTGCTGTGCTGGTTTTTCTCTAGTTGCAGTGAGTTGGGGCTACTCTCTAGCTGTGGCGCTTGGGTTTGTCCGTGTGGTAGCTTCTCTTATTGTGGAGCACAGGCTCTAGGGCATGCAGGCTTCAATAGTTGTGGTACATGGGCTCAGTACTTGTGACTCCTGGGTCCTAGAGGACAGGCTCAATAGTGTGGTGCCCGGGCTTAGTTGCCCCAGGGCATGTGGGGTCTTCCCAGATTAGAGATTGAACCTATGTCTCCTGAACTGGCAGGCAGATTCTTCACCCCTGAGCCAGCAGGGAAGCCTGGTGCTCATCCTTGGTGGGAGTGGAGCAGTTTGTGGTTGGTCCCTGGGTTTCCCAGAAGCCCAGGAAGACCCTGGAGGGATCCTTAGTTAGTCCAGAAGACTTCTCTTTCTAAAAGGAAAAGGGAGGGGATCCTCTCAGCTCTGACCAAAGGATTTGGCCAGTGAGGTTAGGAGATGTTTCTTGATGAAACGATTATGCCACTAACTGTACATGGAGGGAACAAACAGCTGAGGCTGGGGATGGAGAGGAACCTAGGTTCTAAAACTCTTATCAGCAAATCATGCCAAAAACAGAGAAAGTCATCTCCAAAGACCCTGGTTAATTAATGGCCTTGAAGGATGGCTTCTGGCTGTGTGCTTAGACACGGAGGTGAGCTTGGGAGCCGAGGGCTTCCCAGGACAGCTGATGACTTTCTGCCCCCAGCTGTGCAAGGAGATTGGGCGAGGACTCCATGAATGGGGGGTGGGCCCTGACACAGGGCACTTTCTCCCATGATACTCTACACCTGGGACAGAAGGGATATGAATACTCAGTTATGCTCATCTGAAACACAGGTAGACTCAGGGATACCAAAGTTTATTTCTCTGACATGTGATGGAGACAATGGGGGCAGGAGAGGAGAGGGAAAGGAGATAGCCATTTAATCCAGTGCTTACCCATGTGAAAAACATGAACTAGGCTCTCAAAAAATAAACCTCACAAACATCAAGAGGCAGGCATTATTTATGTCTGTCTTATAGACGATAAAATTTAGAAGGAAGAGGTTAAGAAAATTTCCCAAAGTCACACAACTAGTAAATGGTGAAGCTGGGATTTGAACCCAGGACCACCTGACTCGAAAAGCCATACTGAGCTCTTTTACTGAGGGTGTACTTGTACCAAAAATCGATATTGATGTTGTCTTTGATTTAAGAGCTAGACTGTGTGTGTTGATCCTGAGACTGACTGGGGGATGTTGGGCAAGGTCTTGAAACTTTCTGTTCTTATTTTTTTTTTTTAATACAGACTTAAATTTTTCTTTTTTTAAAAAAATTTTTGGCTGCACTGGGTCTTTGTTGCTGTGTGCGGGCTTTCTCTAGTTTTGGAGAGCTGGGGCTACTCTCTAGCTGTGTGTAGGGGCTTCTCATTGTAGTGGCTTCTCGTTGCAGAGCAGGTTCTAGGGCACACAGACTTCAGTAGTTGTGATGCATGGGCTTAGTTCCTCTGTGGCATGAGGGATCGTCCCAGACCAGGGATTGAACCCATGTTCCCTGCGTTGGCAGGTGAATTCTTAACCACTGGACCACCAGCGAAGTCCCTGTTCTTCCAGTTTTGCAGCTACAGCTAACGATGGGTCATTGTGTGGGGGCCTTCTTGCTCGGTCAGCTGTAGAAGACCATTTATTTAGAGGCTGTATTGCACACGGTCTCCAGAAAGACTTCTAAGGAACGGCAAGCTTTCCTTTGTCTTCTGTGTCTGCCACCTCATTCCCTGGATGGGGACAGAATTTCTCCTGGGTCATGTCCAGTATTGATTATTTCCTTGTGCAGGTCTTTGATTTGTTAATTTACGAAAGACTGAGGAGCGAACCAACATTTTTGATCACTGTCATTCCCTCATCTCTGCCTTCCCCATCCAGCCTCACTCTGTAAGCATAGGCCTGAGTGACTTCCAGGGCTTCAGCCGAGGGTTTGCCGACCCCTCTGTGGTTTGGGGCTTGCCCTGTGCCATGAAGAAGTGATGTACTAGGTACTTTTACAAATATCTCAGAGACATCCTGCCTCAAAGGCTTATGAGGCAGATCTTTTCTGGATCTAATTTAAAGATCTGGAAAATTGAGGCTTAGAGAGGACAAATGACTCTTTAAGGGACCACTCATAAGGGTTGGAAGAGAGCTTCAGACGGCCAGAGTTTGCTTCTAAAGGCCAGAATCTACTTCTAAAACCACACTGTCTTTCAAAGTGTGTCTTTTAAAGCGTACTTGTGTGGGTGCAAGCATGAGAACATGAATGAGTGAGTGTGAGTGAGTGTGTGTGAGAAAGTGTGTGTGTGTATGCAAAACTTTCCCAGACACAGGTGGACAGAACAGAAGCCCTGAGTGGAGTGGCTCCTGACCTAGAGCTGCTTGATGGAAAAGGACGAGGATTCTGGTTATAATACAAAGAAATTCAGGATGGCTGGCTTCACGTTCCTTCTCATTAGAGCTGGTCCAGGCTGCCGTGTCAGGGACGAGCAGAGAGAACCCGAGCCAGGGCAGGGTGGCCAAGCATCTGGGGTTTACGGAGAACCCTCTCTCCTGAAGTGGGGTGGGGAAGGTGGCGCTGAGCTTCCTCCCGAGCTCCGAGACATTCCCACGACTGCCAGGAGGTTACCAGGGTGACCGGAGAGCCACAGGACCCTGGGCTTTCTCCTGGCGGGTGTGGGTGGGTACACAGGTGGGATGGTGGTCCAACACCAGGCCTCTCCAGTGTGTGTGCGTTCGGCAGTTGACAGGAGCCATTTGGCTGGGCCTCATACTCACAAAGGGCTCAGATATGGGCTCTTGATATTATCCCCAAATGAGGTTATACACGCAGTCCGAGATCTGCTGACAAGATGGAGAGGAGAAGGCATCCATCATGCGCTCTGAGCACATCCCATTACTGAGGCCCACAGCCTGCAGTGCCCTGGGAATTAATAGTTCATAAATCCAATCATTATTTGGTGGAGGACAAAATTATATTGCATTTAAAACACACCATGATAATTTGTTACATGTAAACACTTAGAACAGCTGCAGACATGGGGACTTGGTTGTAATTTCTCATTCTTTAATATCCTAGGAGCCCCCGAAACTGCAAGTGGTCTAGATCTCTCGTGACTTGTGAGGACCCCTGAGTGTGGGTGTTTATGTCATTGAGATGGAAGACGCTTATTTGTGTGAGGGTGGGTGACAGAATATGTTCATGAGCCTGTGAAGGGGTGTGCGTGTGTGTCTGTGTGTGCATATGAGCATGTGGGTCAGTGTGCTTGTGAGAGAGTGTGTTTGTATGCTGCTGGGGGCCTGGAGTCGGACCACTGTGGTCTATGGGGACTGGTAGAGGAAGGAAGCTGTCAGGGCCCTGCAATCCTAAGACGTCAGGGGCATAACTTGATTTGATGACTTGGCCTGAGTAACCCTCTCAAAATAGAAAAATCAAGGACCCAGCATGGAGGCAGCCTGTCTGGGTTTGGGCTGCTAATGAGGACTAACAAGGGTTGATGGAGCCCGGGGGCGATGGGCTGAGATGGCCCCAAGCTGCCTGGCACCCTGGGCCCTGCAGCCATCCAGGGCTGCCCAGGCCGGCCTAATGCTATAACCCGCGGAGATCCTCTCTGATAAGGGCTGAGGGAAAGGGAGAGAGCAGCGTCGCAAGCCACGGCAGAAGGACAGACCCGACAGGAAGCTGCCTCTGTGGGCTGGCCAAGCTGAGATCCCTAAATGGAACTTTCTGGAGGGTCCCTCAAGTACCTGTGAGGGGTTCTTACCTATCCTTTGAAAATATGTTACACAAATACATGTTGCTTTTAGGAGATTTGGAGATATAGGTTATCATAAAGAAAAAAGAGGGGCTTCCCTGGTGGCTCAGTGGTAAAGAATCTGCCTGCCAATGCAGGAGATGTGGGTTTGATCCCTGGGTCGGGAAGATCTCCTGGAGAAGGAAATGGCAACCCACTCCAGTATTCTTGCCTGGGAAATCCCACGGTCAGCGGAATCTGATGGGCTACAGTCCATGGGGTTGCAAAGAGTCGGATATGACTGAGCACAGAGCACTAGTAATATGAAAAATGCATATCTTGATGCATTAGACTACATTCAGCACGGGAGGATGCTCATGTCTAGAAGGGGAATTGGGGGAATTTCAGCAGCCTTGTGCTTCCATCTCACTCCTGGGCTCAGTGAGTAGAGTTGGCCAGTCAGAGCTGCACTATTTAAGTTTTTCTCTCTCTCCCTCACCCTGGGCTCTGTATAGAGTTGAATTCAGAGAAGTTAAATGCATGTATGATGTGACTCCACTGTATACCTCTTCGGTCTTTGCCTATGCATATGAATACATCTACATGACTGACTGGTTGGTAAAAGCAGGATCATACTTTATAGGATCTTCTCAGCTATTAGATCCTGGAAATCCTTCCATGTAACATCCATATCATCCTTTTTCATGACCTCCTCTTATGCCACTGGAGGAGATAATACCATAATTTGTGTAATTATGTAATCAATCCCTTATTGCAGGGCATTTACTTTCAAACTTTTGTTATCCTAATAATTGCTGCAATAAATTTCCTCCTGCAGGAATCTTTGCTTTCCGATCTAATTAGTTTCCTAGAAGAGATGTTCTCAATGAGGAATTCTGTGTCCAACCTACTTACCAGTTTAAGTCTTTGGCCCCAGCTCACCTGCTATTTTCACTCTTACTCAGGGAAAAGGAAGAGCTCAGAAACATTTCTCAGTATACCAGAAAGAGGTGGATTGGTCCTCTGTCTGTGGTGAAGGGTGTGCGACAGTGGTTCCCATCTAAACTCCTCTATTAGTCTCACCATCTTCCATCGACCTCAGGTGCCCTATCATTTGCAAATGGGATGAGTTAGGCTCAGGTTATTCCTGGTTTCCTTGGAGCAAGAGAGATGATCCATTACATTTATGGAGAAGTCCTTTATGGATTTCGAGGCAATTTTATGAATTTTATCTTGTTGAAGCTTCACCAGGCAGGTTCTATTCATTCTTCATTTGGCAAAGGTGAGGATGAAGGTCCAGAAAAGTTAAGGGAGATTTCCAGGTGTGCAGATAATCAGAATTGGGAACCAGGCTTTCTGAATTTTAGTTCATCAAACCAAAGTGCTTCTGGGATCCCAAGGTGGAAATAGCCAGGGTCTTAGTTCGAAGGTTGTACTGGTCACTGTCCCTCTCGTAGGCGAAAGGATAAGCCAGACTTCCTGGCCAGGAAGCTGTTGTTTCTGCTGGCCCAACATCCGTTCTCTTTTCCTTTAGTAACATACTGAATTTGATTTGAGAACCAAATCAAATTTTAGGTTTGTCGTTGCTAACTTAAAGTATATGCTACATTAAAAAAATTTTATTCATTTGTTTGGCTGCACTGGGTCTTAGTTGTAGGCTCGTTAGATGCAGGATGGTTAGTGGCAGCGTGCGGACTCTAAGTTGCGGCCTGTGGGATCTAGTTTACTGACCAGGGATTGAGCCCAGGCCCCCTGTGTTGGGAGTGTAGAGTCTTAGTCACTGCACCACCAGGGAAGTCCTATGTATGTGCTCCACTTAATCTGGCAATCCTCAACTCCACCAGGTGTTACTTCTCCACTGGTGTTATCACTTCAATGGTTTGTTCTTCTGTTCTTTAAGGCCAGGTGCTTTTTGGTGAAATATATGGGGAGAAATACATGAGAGAAACACATCCTGCTCTTCAGACTTCATCTTGTTTTCACGGTTCAGGGTATGCGTATCACCTCGGTCTGGCACATTCTGTCCCCTAGGTAGCAGCTGATGCAGTGACGAACATGTGACCCAAATGGGATCAGTAAGATTCAATCTAAGGACTTATTTTTTTTGGAAGTGAAACTCTCTTCCTACTTGATTTGGAGCTGGTAGGAGCCACTGTGGGAGGGAGAACCTGCTTCAGAAATCTCATCTGAGGAGACCCAGGGCAGAGGAAAGCAGAGCCAGGAGATGGAGATGGAGACAGCAAGCTCTTGATGACATTTTAAAAATACTGAAGTAGAGTTAGTTTACAGTGTTGTATTAGTTTCAGGTGTACAGTAAGGGAATTCATATATATATATGTATATATGTATATATTCTTTTCCATTATGGTTTATTGCAGGATATTCAGTGTATATCCTGTGCTATACAATAGAACCTTGTTTATCTATTCTATATATAATGTAGGACAAAGGAGTCTGGTGTGCTGCAGTCCATGGGGTCACAAAGAGTTGGGCACGACTTAGTCACTGAGCAGCAACCGCAGTGACAACAGCAACAACATATGTAGTAATTTGCATCTGCTAATCTCCAACTAAACGCATCCCCCACCACCCTCAGCAACCACACATCTGCTCTCTATGTCTGTGAGTCTGTTTCTGTTTCATAGAGAAGTTCATTTGTGTCATAGTTTAGACTCCACATGTAAGTGATATCGTATGGTAATTTTGTCTTCCTTTGTCTGTCTTCCTTTGTTTAATGTGATAGTTTCTAGGTCCATCTGCTGCTGCTGCTGCTGCTAAGTCACTTCAGTCGTGTCCAACTCTGTGCGACCCCATAGACGGCAGCCCACGAGGCTTCCCCATCCCTGGGATTCTCCAGGCAAGAACACTGGAGTGGGTTGCCATTTCCTTCTCCAATGCATGAAAGTGAAAAGTGAAAGTGAAGTCGCTCAGTCATATCTGACTCTTAGCGACCCCATGGACTGCAGCCTACCAGGCTCGTCTGTCCATGGGATTTTCCAGGCAAGAGTACTGGAGTGGGTTGCCATTGCCTTCTCCATCTATGCACCTGCAAATGGCATTATTTTATTCTTTTTTATGGCCAAGTACTATTCCATTGTATATAAGTACCACATCTTTATCCATTTAATAACATTGTTTTATCCTCTGGAAATCCTGCACAAGGTGTGACCTTTTGCTTAACCGCTACAGAAGCAATAAATGGGACCTCCACTGCTCCAGAGCTTTCTACCGTAACTTCTGCAGAACTGCTAAGACCTCACACTTGCTCGTACCCTCACTATTGTCCCATCTGCTTTCCCGGTCTCATGCTGAGTCATTTGCTTGAAGGAAGCTAGTCTCATGTCTCTACCTTATTTATTTGTTTTTTAACATGTCTCATTTTATTTGGTATTGTACCCATGATTTTAAAAGAATTGGTGATACAATTAGTAATATGTATTTTCTGCATATAACTTTAGAGGATCCATATCTTTCTGAGACATTAATAATCCAGGAATTTTTTCATTGTTGTTACATGGACTGTAGTGTAAATTAACTCACATCCTGAGTAAAGTCACAAAAGTATCAGCTGTGAACTTGCTTTATAAACACTAGAAAGTCATAACTTCTCTGGTCTCAGATCTTTCCTGTTACACACAAGAGGAGTTGACCAAATCTCTAAGGCACCTTCTTAACTAGATATATTTTCTAATATACTCCTGAAAAAGTGTTTTTACTAATTAACTTCCTTAATATACAAAAGTAGATCTCTGGGAAGGGAGAATACTTTTTGAGTGCTTACTACAAGCCAGACAATACTTAGGCTGGTATTTCCTAAAACATTTTAGAGTATCTTGTTCACAAAGACTAGGTTCTTGGGAAACCTGAAGCCTGGCATGCTGCAGTCCATGGGGTTGCAGAGAGTTGGAAATGACTTAGCGACTGAACAACAACAAATTTCTCTTCCTTTAGGACAGTCACATGGCTGACTGACAGTATGGGGAGGGAGGAGGGAGGAGGGTTCAGGATGGGGAACACATGTATACCTGTGGCGGATTCATTTTGATGTTTGGCAAAACTAATACAATTATGTAAAGTTTAAAAATAAAATAAAATTAAAAAGAAATTAAAAAAAAAAAAGTAGATCTCGTAAAACGAGTGAAAGCTGCAAAGTGAAGAAGAGTATGATCAAGTCTATACCTTAGTTAAAAGGAAGCCTGGAAAATGTAGTTTTGGGACTGTATGTTGAAAAGGCAGTCCTTCCACCATGGACGTGTTCAACAGTTACAGATGTTACTATGATCTACCCCTTGGCTGCCTCGCATTCCTATGTACCCTCTTTTCATCCTTACATTTCCAATCATAACAGTAGCAGTAACCTGTGCTCGCTTGCTGCTGCTGCTGCTGTCGCTTCAGTCGTGTCCGACTCTGTGCGACCCCATAGACGGCAGTCCACTAGGCTCCTCTGTCCCTGGGATTCTCCAGGCAAGAATACTGGAGTGGGTTGCCCTTTCCTTCTCCAATGCATGAAAGTGAAAAGTGAAAGTGAAGTCGCTCAGTTGTGCCCGACTCTTAGCCACCCCATGGACTGGAGCCTACCAGCTTCCTCCGTCCATGGGATTTTCCAGGCAAGAGTACTGGAGTGGGGTGCCATTGCCTTAATACAACTATTGCTAGGACAATCAAAATGTACTTCCTCAAAGGGAAGACCCAGAGTTCCATTAGTTGCTGCACCTAGGTACAAGTTCAGGTTTTCTGGGTGATGACCATGTCTCCTCTGGTTCAGTCATAATATCATATTGGTATTCTGTAACCTCTGGACCAAACTGTAAACTCACACAGACTACGTAAATATTAGAAAAAAAGGGGATGGGAGGAAAAAGAAACTTTATTACATACTCAGTATGTACATGACACAGCAGGCAAAGAAGCAAATGTGGCTAGCTGCCACAGAACTTATTGACGCAGCTGGCCTCGAGGCTGTGATAGCGTTTGTCATGTCCTTCCCCCCCATGCCCATTTATGTTCCCTTTGTCCTCAGCAAAAGAGTTGGCTGGCGGCTGTGGCTCTTTATCTGGTGGGGTGACCCAATCTTCATTCTTGGGGAATCTGAATACCTACGGGCTCTGTCCATATGGGGTTAGAACTGTTAACTTTTTATCACTGAATATGGTAATTTTAGACATGCCCCAGGGAGTCCCTGGGTTTACAGAAATAGTCCTTTCCACTCTCATGTGTGACAGCAGTCTACTTTGATAATCTGGATCAGTCATTTTGTCCAACAGGGCATGATAAGTCTCCTATGTCCGTGTGAAAGTCTCTGGTTCCAATTCATTGGGCCTATTATTGTGTCCCCTGGTTAAAAAAAAAAGTATGCTTCTCATTGGTTCAAAGACCTTTAAATCACTGGAGCCCAAAGCCACAGAAGGCAAAAATTTAGCAAGTGGTTCATTAGGTTCCATGATGTGAGGAGCAACCCCCACCTCTTGTTTCTAGAGGTGAAACAGGGTCATTAACTTAAAGAATAGACTGCATTTTTTATTTACTCTGTTTTTGACTGTGCTGGGTCTTCGTTGCTGTGCGCAGGCCTTCCTAGTTGTGGCGACCAAGGGGCTACTCTTGGTTTCGGTGCACGGGCTTCTCATTGTGATGACTTCTGTTATTGTGGAGAACGGGCTCTCTGCACACGGGCTTCAGTAGTGCAGCACTTGGGCTCAGTAGTTGTGGCTTGCTGGCTGGAGGGTGCGTGGGCTTCAGTAGTTGTGGCATGTAGGCTCAGTAGTTGTGGTGCTTGGGCTTAGTTGCTCCCTGGCATGTAGAATCTTCCCAGACCAGGAGTCAAACCCATGTCCCCTGCACTGGCAGATGGATTCTTATCCACTGTACCACCGGGGAAGCCCCAGAATGGACTCCATTTTGTAGGGCCACACTTCGTGAGCTTATTCCATAGCCTGCTTACTGTGAACTTCCTCCTCAGTGGAAACCACCAAGTGTTCCCACTCTGTCCATTCTGAGAGGTCCATCCACGTGCCCCTTCTCCAATACTCCTTGTCACCAATTCTCCAATCTAGTTTTCTCCAAGCCTGATCACACCGTTAACCTCGGCCTATGAAACCTAGAAGATCCATGACCAGGTTAGCTCTCTTTCCTATAAAGTGGAACATGAGATATACTCTTAAAAGTCTGCCCCGCTGGGAGACATTTCTTTTCCTTCGTGTTCTATAGAACTATCTCTGTGTGGGGTTATAGTCCATTTTCATCTAAAGCCTGCATATTGTGCAGAACTACCTGAAAATCAGGCTCTAGTTTTTACCTTTTTAGTCAGCTGGTCATATGGAACACCTCTTAAGATTCTATGCATAGGAAGGTATGCGAATATGGAGGGAGTAGACACCCTGGAAATATAATTCATGCAATTTTCCTGTATCTGTTGGATTAGCTAAGTTTATACATTATTGCCATTTCCATCTGATCATGAAGTGTTTTTGGATACATTCTAATGCTGGCCAGCCACCCCTAGTGAGAGACGGGTAACTTAATTGTGAAGCCACCATTTTTCCCATTGTTTGAAGTTTTTGTCTCTGCCAGGACCAATAACAAACCATGGACTGTTGAGGTGACATCACCAAGATGGCAGCGGGGTAGTTCCTGACTTCGCTCTCCCTTGAAAGAAGAACAACTAACAAGTATTCATGGACGAGATACCAACGAGAGACTCTGAGAACCATGTGGTGAGGTCTCCCCTGAGTCTATGGTTCCTTCAGTGGGAAAAGAGAGCCCAAGGGGCTCCCCCAGTATTGTGGGTCTCGGGAGCCCCCACTCTGGTCTGACCCTTTGGAGATTACAGGGGAATCTGCAGGGCTTCATCAGTGGATTTCTGGTTGTGATGGAGAATGGGGTAGGGTTTGTAACAACCGGCATTTGGATCTAGGTGGACTGAGTTCCTCCCTGCAGAGCACAAGCAGCAGCCCAACCATCGCTTTGCTTATCTGCAAAACCAAGTCAGTGGTGCAGTCCGGCCAGGAGAACAAGAGCCCGGCCCTGCCAGAACAGAACAGCTAGAAGCTGTGTAGCCCATACCACGAGCTGTTAAGGGAACATCCACCCACTTGAAGGCCAAGGCTTTGTTTCAAAGCCTCAGATGGCTCAGCTGTGGTTCTCATATAGGGGCTGACTGCAGGTTCTACAAGGCTCTCAATGGGCCACAGATCTACCAAGTTATGAAGACCTAGTGGCAGAGCTTTGCACAGCATCCAGGGCCAAACAGAGCCTTCTCTTGCTTGTCTTTCCCACAAAAGCTGGCAGTCTTATGGGCTACGCCATGAACTGGTGAAATAACCATGGCGGGACTCACATCCAGCTCCAGTAACCTTTACTTCCACAGGCTTCTGCCATAGCAGTGGTCCACAGTGATACTGTGTTGCCAGGGACTAGTGTCATCTCAGAGGCAGGGTTGAGTAGTCCCTCCAAGTTCTAGGAATTCCTTTTTATCCCTCTAGGGTACAATTTAATGTGTGTTCTGAAACATAATTTGTGTCTTTTTGGTAAACAGTCAGGCAAAAGTGTTATGGCACAAGCTTATAATGTTATTGTGTGTGCATGCTGAATTGCTTCAATAGTGTCCAACTCTTCAGGAGCCTATGGACTGCAGCCCACCAGGCTCCTCTGTCCATGGAATTCTCCAGGCAAGAATACTGGAGTGGGTTGCCATTTCCTGCTCCAGCGGATCTTCCCTACCCAGGGATCGAACCTGTGTCTCCTACATCTCCTGCATTGTAGGTGGGTTCTTTACCACTAGCATTACCTGCGAAGCCCTATAATGTTGCTACATAATTCTTTTTTTAAATTTTTATTTTTTTCCTTTATTTTTTTTTTTACATAATTCTTTTTTAATAGTACCCAATCTCCTTTTCAATCAGAAACTCTGATCTGAGACTGGGTGAGAAGCAGTGAGTTCCTATAATAGTGGCTCAAGTCAATCTTCTCTGCTTACTAATAAGACTAGCTGTTTATCGTTGTTGTCACATAGAGTAAAACCTCAGGGATAACTCATTTATTTAAGTCGTAGAGGCCTAATTATCTCCAAAGATCCCAATAGGTAAAGAAAGCTATTTTGTTCCTCTGGTTCTGCTTCCTTGGTGGCTCAGATGGAAAGAGTATGCCTGCCGTGCAGGAGACCAGATTTCAATCCCAGGGTTGAGAAGATCCCCTGGAGAAGGGAATGGCTACCCACTCCACTATTCTTGCCTGGAGAATTCCATGGACAGAGGAGCCTAGCAGGCTACAGTCCATGGGGTCACCAAGAGTAGGAGGCCACTGGCTGACTAACACTTCTCTGGTTCTGCTGCCCATTATGGTAACTGCATCCGCCTCTTCTCTGGGATTTGAGTCCACATACTAGACCTTTGTCATCCTAAGTTTCCATCACTGTCACTTGAATCAAGGAGCTCGTTATATTGGCAACATTTCCTACTTCTATCCTCTACCTACAGTGGTTAGTATGATTTTTACCTAACGCGATTTTAAAGGATATTGGTGCTCTTCACCATCAATGCATTTCTCAATACTATGATGAAGAGATTGTCTTCTGAATGCTCTTGTGGGTTATTTTAGGGGTGCGAGTTGTGAACACATGATAAATCTGTTCTTATATTCTTATCTCCTCAGTTTTTTGGATTCTTTCCTCTATGTTCTATCAAGTTCTTTTTGGCATCTCAAATTCATGTAGGTTACTGTTGACTTTAGTTTTAGTCCATCAACCAAGCAAATAAATGGAATCCTTCCCAGTAGTGTGAGTCAATATTTTGCATCCAGAGTCCCTTGTAGATATTCACACATTGAAAATTTGACCTGATCTAAAATTATGTCCCTCTCTTCACGTTCCAGGTCCCTGAGACTCCATTCCCACACATATTCTTCATATTTAAAAATTTTTAAATTAACATCCAGTAAAATTGACTCTTTCCGAAGCATATAATTCCATGAGCTTTAACACATATAGAGTCATGTGATTACCACCACAATCAAGTTACAGAATAATTCCTTCACCTTGGGATCTTCTTTGTGCTGCCTCTTCATAATCATATCCTTCCCCTATACAGATGGAAACTGTCCATCTGTTCTCTATCTCTGTGCGTGCATGCTAAGTCACTTCAGTCTCATCCGACTCTATGCAACCCTATGGACTGTGAACCGCCAGGCTTCTCTGTCCATGGGATTCTCCAGACAAGAATACTAGAATGGGTTGCCATGCCCTCTTCTGGGGATCTTCCCTACCCAGGGAATTGAACCTGCATCTCTTGTGGCTCCTGCATTGCAGGCAGATTCTTCACTGCTGAACCACGGGAAAGGCTCCTATATCACAGTACTATCTTTTTGAGAATGTCATGTAAGTGGAATCATGTAGTCTGTAGCCTTTTGGGACTTGCTTCTTTAATTTATCGTAGTGCATTTGAGACTCATCCACATTATTGTATGTATCAACAATCTGTTTATTGATGAATTTTCCAGTGTATGGATGTACCACAGTTTGTTCATCCTTCCAGCTTTTGAAGGATATTTTGGTTGTACCTAGATTTTGGCGATTATGATTAGAGCTCCTATAAACATTCATGTATAGATTTTTTTGTGAATGTTTTTGTGTGAATGTAAGTTTTCATTTCTTTAGGGTAAAGCATCTGCCTACAATGTGGGAGACCTGGTTTTGATCCCTGGGTCGAGAAAATCCCCTGGAGGAGGAAATAGCAACCCACTCCAGTAGTTTTGCCTGGAAAATCCCAAAGATGGAGGAGCCTGGTAGGCTGCAGTCCATGAGGTTGCAAAGAGTTGGACACGACTGAGCGGGCACACTTTCACTTTCCCTATAGGGTAAATACCGGAGGAGTAGGAATGCTGAGTCATATGGTGGGTATAGGTTTAACTATAAGAAACTGCCAAACTGTTTTCTAGAGTGGATGTATTGTTTTGCATTTCTGCCAAAAAGGTATAAAAATTTCAGTTCCTCGCCATTCTTGCAAACTCTTGATATTGTCACTTTTCTGTTAGCCATTCTAATAGGTATGCTTTATTGATAACTGTATCCTTATTCCCATCAGATTAGATAGTCATTTAGTCCTGTATTTCCTCAAAGATTTATTGCTCTTTATATTATTTACTATTTTGCTCAGTGTTCAACTGCAAATGACAGAAACCATTTTGCCAAGTGTGAGAAAGAAGAGAATTAAAATAGTATATATGTGTGTCTTAGTTTGTCTGGGCCACTGTAACAAAAGTACCAAAGCCTTTGACTGTGTGGATCACAACAAACTGTGAACAATTCTGAAAGAGATGGGAATACCAGACCACCTGACCTGCCTCCTGAGAAATCTGTATGCAGGTCAGGAAGCAACAGTTAGAACTGGACATGGAACAACAGACTGGTTCCAGGAGCACGTCAGGGCTGTATATTGTCACCCTGCTTATTTAACTTATATGCAGAGTACATCATGAGAAATGCTGGACTGGAAGAAACACAAGCTGGAATCAAGATTGCTGGGAGAAATATCAATAACCTCAGATATGCAGATGACACCACCCTTATGGCAGAAAGTGAAGAGGAACTAAAAAGCCTCTTCATGAAAGTGAAAGTGGAGAGTGAACAAGTTGGCTTAAAGCTCAACATTCAGAAAATAAAGATCATGGCATCTGGTCCCATCGCTTCATGGGAAATAGATAGGGAAACAGTGGAAACGGTGACAGACTATTTTTCTGGGCTCCAAAATCACTGCAGATGGTGACTGCGGCCATAAAATTAAAAGATGCTGACTCCTTGGAAGAAAAGCTATGACCAACCTAGACAGCATATTCAAAAGCAGAGACATTACTTTACCAACAAAGGTCCATCTAGTCAAAGCTATGGTTTTTCCAGTAGTCACATAGGGATGTGAGAATTGGACTATAAAGAAAGTTGATCGCTGAAGAATTGATGCTTTTGAACTGTGTTGTTGGAGAAGACTCTTGAGAGTCCCTTGGACTGCAAAGAGATACAACCAGTCCATCCTAAAGGAAATCAGTCCTGAATATTCATTGGAAGGACTGATGCTGAATTTGTAACTCCAATACTTTGGCCACCTGATGCGAGGAACTGACTCACTGGGAAAGACCCTGATGCTGAGAAAGATTGAACGTGGGAGGAGAAGGGGATGACAGAGGATGAGATGGTTGGATGGCATCACTGACTTGATGGACATGAGTTTGAGTAAACTCTGGGTGTTGGTGATGGACAGGGAGGCCTGGTGTGCCGCATTCCATGGGGTCACAAAGAGTCCAACACGACTAGCAACTGAACTGAACTGAACTGAACAAAAGTACCACAGACTGGATAGCTTATAAACAACAGAAATTTATTTCTTATGGTTCTGGAGGCTTAAGAGTGCAAGATTAAGGAACCTACAGATTGAGTGTTTGGTTAGACCTGTTTCTGGTTCATAGATGTCTTTCCACATGTCCTCATATAGTAGAAAGAGCAAGGGAGCTCTCTAGGGTGGGTTCTCTTTTATAAGGGCACTAATCCTATTCATGAAGGCGCTTCCTTCATGACCTTATCACTTCCTGGAAACTTGACCTCCTAATACCTTCACAATGAAGGTTAGGTTTCAACATATGAATTTTGGGTGACACAGACGTTTAGTCTATGGTACTGTGGTAGGCAGAATTCTAAGGTGGTTCCCAGATTGTGTCCCCTTGGAGTACTTGTCTTGTCTAATTCCCTTTCTTTGAGTGTGTGAAGAAACTTTAAATATGACAGGATATTACTCATAGCTTTATGTTATATTATATGGTGGAATGAATTTTGCTGCTGTAATTAACATCCCTGATCAGTTGACTTTGAATCAGTCAAAAGTGAGGTTTTTCTGAGAAGGCAATGGCACCCCACTCCAGTACTTTTGCCTAGAAAATCCCATGGACGGAGGAACCTGATAGGCTGCAGTCCATGGGGTTGCTAGTCGGACACGACTGAGCAACTTCACTTTCACTTTCCACTTTCATGCATTGGAGAAGGAAATGGCAACCCACTCCAGTGTTCTTGCCTGGAGAATCCCAGGGACGGGGAAGCCTGGTGGGCTGCCGTCTATGGGGTCGCACAGAGTCGGACACGACTGAAGCAACTTAGAAGCAGCAGCAGCAGCAGCTGACCCAATCAGAATATCTTTTAAAAGCTACAAGAAGAAAAGCATATGCCTTTCTCCTGGCCCTAAGGGAGTAAGCTGCCATATTGTAGAGAGGACCATGTGGGAAGGACCCGAAAGCAGCCTCTAGGAGCTGGTAGTAGTCACCCGCTGACAGTTAGGAAAAGACATGGCCATGTAACCATGTGACCATGGAGAAGTAAATTTTGCCAGTGACCTGAGAGGGTGTGGAAGTAGATCTTTCCTTAGTTGGGCCTCCTGAAGAGGGCACAGCTGCTGACACCTTGATTTCCATGAGATCCTGAGCCTCTAGAGGACCAGGCTAAAATGTGCTGGATTTTTGATCCATGGAGATTACAAGATAATTAATGTGTACTGTTTTAAGCTACTAAATTCATGGCAACATATTATGCAGCATTAGAAACTGAATACAGTATACTAACAGTTTTTAGATTTCTAGAAGTTTCAGTCCCCAAACTTGAAAGCTACAAAGCTGAAATTGACACAGCCAGGAGACATGCCCGACGATACAGCGAGACTGTTGTAGCTGCACTCCTGCTGGTACTTTCATCTGATACACAGCATTCATGAAACCAAAATCAAACATCATAAATAAAAGCCGTGCACCATGGCAAGACTCAGATCGCATGTTGTTGTGATGCTTTCTCATCTGTGAAACAGGAATCATAATAGTACTTACCTCAATAGGTAGTTATAAGGATTAAATGAAATGAAACTTTAAAAATTTATTTATTGATTTATATTTATTTTTGGCTGTGCTGGGTCTTCATTGCTATGCGGGCTTTTCTCTAGTTGTGATGAGTGAGGGTTATTGTTGCAGTGCCTGAGCTTCTCATTGTAGTGGCTTCTCTTGTTGCAGGACACAGGCTCAGGGACACTTGGGCTTCAGCAGTTGTGGCATGTGGGCTCAATGGTTGCGGTGTCCAGGCTCTAGAACACAGGCTCAGTAGTTGTGGCACACGGGTTTAGTTGCTCCACAGCATGTGGGATCTTCCTGGACCATGGATCGAACCTGTGTCTCCTGCCTTGGTAGGCAGATTCTTTACCACTGAGCCACCAGGGAAGCCTGAAATAAAACTTTTAAAGTATTCGAGTAATACACAGTTCTTAATGTTCTACATGTATTACCTATTATTATTTAGAATTGACTTGCCCAAGACCACAGAACTAGTAAGAAGCTGAGTGGAGACTTAACTTTCTATCTGTCTGCTACCAAATTTCATTATCCTTCTCCACATCCCCTTCTTCACTTTAATGGGAAGAGTGATCAGGAGCCCAGTTTATTTATTTATTTATTTGGTTGGGTTGGGTTGGGTCTTTGTTGCCCTGCGTGGGCTCTGTTGTTGTGCTGGGGGCTCAGTAGTTGCCCTGTGGTGTGTGGGATCTTAGTTTCCTGACTAGGGATCAAACCTGAGTTATCTGCACTGGAAGGTGGATTCTCAACCACTGGACCACCAGGGAAGTCCCCAAGAACTCAGTTTTAAAGAGGCTTTGCCCATTCCTATTCTTAGGCTCTCTGAAGAGGCAGAGGAAGTTCTGCATAATGGAGCATGAATGTTTTATGAATTGATATTCACTGAGTAAATTAAAGAGTCATTAATATACTCATTAACAAGTGCCTCACTTTGTTTGGAATTCTGAGAATGGTTGGACCATGCACAACCTAATGAGCTCATGTGGACTTCTTGAAATTCCCTAGGTCAGCCTCCTTGCTTTCACAACTTTCTGTCTCTCCTGACTTTTGCGTCTGGTGTCTTACACCATGTTCCAAATATATGTCTCTTTTTCTCCTTTGCTAATTGAAATTCTTTGCCTGTCACTGGGAGGAAAAGATGTGGAAGTTTGGAATGTCTGTCTTTACTAGCTATGGAAGATATTTGTCTGTGTGTGGACATATGCATGTGTATGCATGCTTGGAGAGCAAGGCAAATGGTTTGGTGAGATTGTTTTAGACTCTTAGAATTGATGGAAAGAAGAGTAATTCTAGTAAGAGTGAAGAGTGAAGGGGCTAGTGAAGTTGATCCAATCCAGGGGGTAAAATAATTAATGGTATTAAGAAGGAATGAAATATGATTATTATAAAACTAAATATTTTAAGTCAAAATGTTAATTAAAGAATTAAAAAACTGGACTTCCCTGGACAGTGGATAAGAATCCACCTGCCAGTGCAAGGTATGCAGGTTCAATCTCTGGTCCAGAAAAATTCCACATGCTGCGGAACTATGAAGCCTGTGTGCACCAGCTACTGAAGTCTGCAGCCTAGAGCCCATGAGCAGCAGCTACTGAGCCCATGTACTGCAGCTGCTGAGCACACCTAGAGCCTGTGCTCCCCAGCAAGAGAGGCCGCCCCAGTGAGAAGCCCGTGCACCTCCACTAGAGAAAGCCTGTGCCGTGAGAAGACCCAGTGCAACCAAAGAAAAAAATTTTTTTCAATTAAAGGTGGCAGTGATTTGAGGTGATATTTTCAGGGAAAGCATTGCATAGCCAGTGACTATGGAGAGGTCCTTGAAGCTACTCAATGTAGTCAAGATCTGAACAACATGCAGGTCAGTATAAACCCTAAGTACTAGTCTCAGCCTTTGATTGTAAACATCAGAACTTGCTCTGGCTGATTCAAACCAAAATGGGTATTACCAGGAAGCCTATTGAAATACTCACTAAATAAATGACAGAAACCAGGAGGACTGAGTTTAAGTGATGAAATATATGAGAACTGAGCAGGATGTTGCTCAATT
Source organism: Bos indicus (assembly GCF_029378745.1). NCBI lineage: Eukaryota > Metazoa > Chordata > Mammalia > Artiodactyla > Bovidae > Bos > Bos indicus. The sequence continues at coordinate 19,733,535 of NC_091780.1, read as the reverse complement.
TGTATAATAAAAATATTTCAAAGGATTTATGGCTGCAGATAATGACAGATGGCCCTATATCAGACTTCCCCAGTGACAACAATTTTATTTTATTATCTTTTTATAGTTTTATGTATTTTAATAGCAAACTTACAGGAACAGTACAGAAGACAGACAGCATTAAAAACATGCACTTGCATGTAGGATAACTCAGTTAGAAAGGTATAGTGAATGGATGGAATCTACTGTATGATAAAAATGCTACCAACACCATTTAGTTGCGGTCAATAAGAAATTTACTTGTCCAGAAAAATTTAACAGGTTTATTTATAATTGTTGTAAAGTTGAACTGCTAAAACTTGTTCACTGAAACATTTTGACTTGCATTAATGCTTTATGTCCCCACTTTTATATTAAAAATTCACACACAAATGAAAATGGAGAAACTGCCAGTACCTGATTTCTGTCCCTGTTTTTCCATTTGCAGTCATATACTTAGGTACCTTTTGACCCCATGGGAAAAAATTGCTTAACGTTCAGAACAACCAATAATAGGAAGAAGAGAATTTTTTTTAGTTTTTTTTTTATTGAAGGATAATTGCTTTACAGAATTTTGTTGTTTTCTGTCAAACCTCAAAATGAGTCAGCCATAGGTAAACATATGTCCCCGCCCTTTTGAACCTCCCTCCCATCTCCTTCCCATCCCATCCCTCTAGGTTGATATGGAGCCCCTGTTTGAGTTTCTTGAGCCATACAGAAAATTCCAGTTGGCTATCTATTTTACAAATGGTAATGTAAGTTTTCATGTTCCATGTATCTCACCTTCTCCTTCCCTTTCCCCATGTCCATAAGTCTATTCTCTATATCTATTTCTCCATTTCTGCCCTGTAAGTAAATTCTTCAGTACCATTTTCCTAGATTCTGTATATATGCATTAGAATACAATATTTATCTTTCTCTTTCTGACTTACTTCACTCTGTATAATAGGTTCTAGGTTCATCCTAGAAGAACCAAGAATTTTTTTTAAAATTCTTTCTGGTCATACAATACACACCACAAACATGGAAAAAGTCTTTGATTTCTTTTTGGGTGTGCTACTTTGTTAAATGTCTACTTCTTTTATCATTTGGAAGATTATAATTACTTAAAGAAGCTACATTCTTATTATGAGGTTAATTACTGAGCATAATAAAGTTTATATCATTTTAGAAAAAAAAATAAAAAAGAATAAAATGATTCCCAGCATAGTCAATTCTTAAGCACATTCTTCACTTAAGGGGTGTGGTAGCTGGATCTCTTTTGGCATAATTGTTACACGTTTGGCATGGAGGACACACGTTAGTATCTTCAAAACGGCCAACCTGATTATCCTCACTTTCCTCCTGCAAAGCACCAAGAGCTGCACTGGAAGCGCAGATCTGTTCTGAAGTTCTGAGCACTTTTCCACACCAGATGCTAGAAGGGAAGTTGGTGAATGAGAAGCTCAGTGGATTTTTGATTAACAGCTAATTTCGTGGAGTGGCACGGGACCAGGCCTGTGATGATGAGGTTTCTTCGCCCCTCCAGTAGAGGGCGCACTCTTGTGACGTGCTTTTGTAGCAGTGTCTGCCTTGGTGCTTTACCGCCAGTTGATTTGCAGGCAGTCAGCTTTGTACAAGCCATGGTACAGAGACCTCCTCACTTATCCCCTTTCTCCTCCGACTGGAGCTTGGTGAGCTAGAGGCTGTGCTGGAGAGCAATGGTGGCACTGCGACGGCTGTGAACACAATTCAACAATTGAAAATTCTTGGTAAAAAAAAAAAAAAAAACAACTAGTTGTTTGAAGGCACAGTAGAGTGACCTAAAGCAGGCAGAAACTGGAGGGGTTACAACCTAAGAAAGAAGCAAACATCCTAGAAAGACCCACACTCACCTGTCTTTCCCCAAGGGCACTTTCCAGTCTACTTAATGTATGGTAATAGAGCCCAGAATTAGTCATTCTGAATTACTAATAACTAATTACTAGTACTTCAGAATTACTAATGGAGTAAGAAAACAGAGTTGGAGTTCAGGGCTGCTAGAATGGCTGAAAATAGATGGGGAAAAAGTGGAAACAGTGACAAATTTTATTTTCTTGGACTCCAAAATCACTACAAATGGTGACTGCAGCCACAGAATTAAAAGATGCTTGCTCCTTGGAAGAAAAGCTATGACAGACCTAGACAGTGTATTAAAAAGCAGGGACATTACTTTGCTGATAAAGGTCCATATAGTCAAAGCTATGGTTTTTCCGGTAGTATGGTTTTCCAGCAGAAGGAGAATGGAGAGACAAAGGATGGGATGGTGGGATAGCATCACTGACTCAATGGACATGAGTTTGAGCAAACTCCAGGAGATCCATGGGGTCACAAGGTTGGATATGACTTAACTACTGGATGACAACAAGAACAGAATGGCTAAAAGTTAAGGGGGCTATTTAGGAAAAGAGGGAGTCATGAGAGAGAGCTCCCAAATCTGCAAATCTTTCTTCAAATCCTTAGCTTACTGTGAAAACACAGGGCAAGACTCCAAGGAATCCCAGAAGAAAGCATGAGCAATCTTCCTAGGCAGGTATTACAGCCTGTGCCGTGGATACATAATTTAGAGTTCAAGTTCTGCCAAGATAAGAGCTTGACAAATACCTTAGTCTTTTTGTTAAAATATCAGAAGGATCAAACTCTAGGAGTAAGGACCATGTATAAGGACTAAGGACTCCTCCTTAGGCTAAAGGAACTACTGTAAAGACCTACCTTAATAAAGCTTAAAATGAAGTCCCACAAGAAAAGTTATCTGCCAGTAGTTTCACTCCTTGCTAGGACAAAAATCGATACTTTTCTAAGGAAGATAATGGTGTCTAGAGTTCTATAACATATCATCCTCAATGTCCTGTATGTAATAAAAATATTATTAGATATGAGAAGAAACAGGAAAATGGGACCCAGAGCCAAGAGAGAAAACAGTAAATAGAAACAGACTCAGAGATGATCTGGATTTCAGTTTTAGCAACGAGTTAAAACAATTGTGATAAATAGGTTGAGTCTATAGGAAAAGATGATATAATGGATGAGGAGAAGAGGGATTTCAAAAGATATATGAAAACTGTGAAACAGAATCAATGGGAATACTAACACTAAAAAAATAAAATATGCATAATGAAAATTCTATTAGATGAGATTAATGCAGATTTGGCAGAATAGAAAAAAGGGTGAGTGAATTTCAAGACAAGTCAGTAGAAATTATCTGAAGATAAACACAGAGAGAGAAAGAATGGAAATAAAATAATAGAGTCTCAATAACCTTTGAAAGAAATATTAAGGAGTTTAGATTACATGTATTTGGAATCCTAGGGAAATAAGAAACAAGAACGTGGGATAGGAAAAATAAAAATTTCCCAGTTGACAGCTTGTTTGGAGGTTCTAGCAGGGGAGTGCAGCTACTTGTATGCCCTTGACTGAAGACTGGTCCTCCTCTATCGGGGATGGTCGTCCTCTTCGACCGAGCGTGCAGCTTCGGGAAGAACGCACATGGAGCAGTGAGGGAGGAAGGGGACACCCGCCTAGCCAGCCAGATCAGCCGAATCAACCCTGGTGATCAATGGGGTGACAGATGTAGCAACCAGATTGGGAGAATGGCATTAAAACATGTACAATATCATATAAGAAACAAACAAACAAAAATTTCCCAGTTGATCAAAAATCAGCAGTTTATAGAAAAAAAGGAGAGCAAATCCCAAGGAAGATAAATACAAAGAAAATCACATTTGATCAGAATGATGAAAGCAATGGCTAAGAAATATCTTAAAGGGATCCAGATAAGTCTAAAAAGGCAGCATATAGGGGAAAGATGGTATGAATAACAGCTGACTTCTCATAAAAACATTCCAGAAGAGAATGTAATGACATATTTAAAATCAGAAAAAGTTAATCTGTCAAGTGAGAATTCCATATCTAGTGTAAAAATCTTTCAAAAAACGAAGGCAAAACGAAAGAAAAATGAAGGCAAGAATAAAGATAAAATGAAAAAAATGAAGGCAAGAATAAAGATATTTTCACTTCTTATAGTGAAGGCTGAGAATAAAGATATTTTCACTTTTTATAGTGAAGGCTGAGAGACCTGCAGTATAAGAAATGCTAGTGGAAGTTTTTGAAGAAAAGGAGAAATGATATCAGATGGAAATTTCAATCCATAGGAGGGAATGAAGAGTAATAAAATGTGAATATATGGGAAAAGAAAGATAAAACATTACTTAAATGACAATTCTTTAGAGTGAAAATAATAACAGTATACTGTGTAAAAGGAAAATATTTGATAGCAGTATGAAGAGTGAGAGGTGAAATGGAATTTTACTGTTATAAGGTTCTTGTATGTAAAGTAGCATAATATTGATTCAAGGTACATGGTGATAAGTTAAATACGTATATTGTAATCCTAAGAGAACCATCAGAAAATAATGCAAAGATGTATAGCTTAAAAGCCAATAAAGGAAATAGACTGGAATACTACAAAAAAAGAAAGAAAAAGATTAACCCAGGGGACAGTAGGAAAAGAAAGAACAGAGAAACAAAACAAAAAAAATAGGAGACATATAGCAAAAGACAGTAAGGTGATAGAATTATATCCATCATATCAATTAAGTTTTAAAATCTACATGGGCTAATATTAAACACTGCAGTTAAAAGATAGAGATCAGCAAAGAGATAAAAAAAAATAAGACCCAACTATATGCTTTCTATGAGAAACTCATTAGTCTAAAGACTTGGCAGGATGGAAAGATGTATAATTTGTAAACACTTAGCATAAGAAGACTGAAATGGCTATGTTAATATCAGACAAGTTAAAAAGTGTTACACAGATAGAAGGCTCATCTTACAAGAAGAAAGGAGTCAGTTCATCAGGAAAATATACTAATCCTAAATGTGTATGCATCTAATAACAAGCCACAAATATATGAAGCAAAATTTGATGGAAATAATGGTAGAAAAAGAAAAATCTATAATTACAGTTGTATGTTTTAATATCATCTCACTGTAATTTATAGAGTCAGTAAGTAAAATATCAGTAAGTATACAGAAAATTTGAACAACACTATGAACCAACTTGACCTAACTGACAATTATAGAACAATGTACCCAACATCTGTAGAATATACAATCACATGCTTTTCTAATGCATATGGAATGTGCACTGTGTTAGAACATATGTTGTTGTTTAGCTGCTGAGTCGTGTCCAACTCTTTCACGATCCCATGGACTGTAGCCTGCCAGACTCCTCTGTCCTTTGGATTTCCCAGGCAAGCATACTGGATTTGGTTGCCATTTCCTTTTCCAGGGGATCTTCTGCATCCAGGGATCGGACCTGCATCTGCTGTATTGGTAGGCAGACTCTTTACTACCGAGCCACCTGGGAAGCCCATGGTAGAACATACAGTGGGCTATAAAACTAGTCTTGATGAATTTTAAAAGATTGAAATGATACAGAATATGTTCTCTGATCATAATGAAATTAAATTAAGAGGTCAATAACAATAATATATTTGGAAAGTTCCCAAGTGTTTGGAAATTAAATAATACACTTCTAAATAACCCAAGGTCATGGAAGTAATCATAAGAGAAGTGAGAAAGTACTTTGAACTAAATGATACTAAAAGCACAGCATGTAAGAATTTTGGACAGAAATAAAGCATTATTATAGCTTTATATCAGCTTGAAGTGCTGATATGAAGAAGAAAGGTTTAAAATCAGTAATCTGGTTTCCATGTTAAGAAGCTAGAAGAAGAGAGAAATTAAGCCTACAGTTAATAGTGAAGAGGAATTAATAAAGATTACTGTTGAAGTCAATAAAGTAAAAAAAATATGTCAAAGAAAATGGAGATGATAGAGAGTCCAGTGGACTTGAAGACAAATGAATAGAAATTCTCTTGTCTGAAGTAGAGCACGAAAATGATTGAACATAAAAGAAAATAGAATGGTGGGACAATATCAGAAGGTCTCATGTCTGTAGAATTGGAATCTCAGAAGAAGAGAGAGAGCATGGGGCAGAACAGAAAATGTTTGAAGATATAATGGCTGATTAATAAACCTGACGATATTAAAACAAAAACACCCCATGACCAAGTGCCCAGGCCATACCCCATTCCATAGCGTCAGAATGAGTTAAATTCATCATGTAAACAGACTGAAGGAGAGGAACTGTATGAATAGATGCAGCAGAAGTCGGAGCTGCCAGCCCAGCCAAAGATTGATGTCACCTACACATGTGGAAAATCATGGTCCCTTGCATGGTTTCCAGATTTCTATCAGTTCTTAAACTCAGAGCTCATTGATCGAAAGGAGCAGTGACCTCCAGGGAGCACGGTGAAGATCCTACTTAATTGGAAATTGCAGCTACCACTTGGCAACTTTTTGGTCCTTAATGTCAGAGAAACCAATAGGAAAAGAAAGGAGTTAGTGGGTGGGGGAATAATTAACTCTGATTACGGTGAGGAGCTAGGTTTGCTGCCATGTAATGGGCAGAAGGGCTTATCTGATGGTTCAGACAATAAAGAGTCTGCCTGCAATGCAGGAGACCTGGGTTTGATCCCTGGGTTGGGAAGATCCCCTGGAGAACAGAGTATCCGCCCACTCCAGTATTCTTGCTTGGAGAATTCCATGAACTGAGGAACCTGGCAGGCTATAGTCCATGTGATATTGCAGAGTCAGACATAACTGAGCGACTAACACTTTCACTTTTTTTTTTTTTTTCTGATGGGCACAAGGAAGATAATGTCAGGAACCTAGAAGATTCCCTGGCAGCTTATTTTGGTGCTCCTGTGCCCGAGAGCAGCACTGGCAACGGTGGCTCTACCAGTCCTAGGCAACTAAGTAAGGACTTCGACTTCTGGAGGATGAAGGTGTAGGTCACCCAGCAGGGAAGAAACACAGACTAGTCAGAATGGATGCTGAATGAGTGTAGTGGTAAATGTCAGTTTTGACATCTCTAGGACCAGCCAGAGTAGCACAGAAGTACCAGGTTTGGCTTACTAAGCTTCTTGAATTCTTTTTGGAGTATTGCAACTTTCCAGTACCTTGAAGAACAGAATTTTCTATCTAACTTCTTGGGGAAGAATTGAAGGTGTATTGTCCTAAGATCACGTGTTCCAAGTGGCTATGAGCAGATATGAAAGGCACAATGGGTAATTGCATGGGACCCAAGTTTTGTGCCACCTTAAGTCCATGTGTCCACACCTTCCCTCTGCCTGGGCCTTGGTCACTTGCCTTGCTCTCCTGTTGAGCAGGCTTAGCGAGAGCTCACCCTATTGTTCCCACAGCAGGAAAACCAGATCTCTAGCATTGCCATCACTCCCACTGCAGATGGAAGCTACTTGAACAAGAAAGACTGATGGCTCTGTTCTGGACCCTCAGAAGCTCTGGCTCCATTAGAAGTTGCCTGGGGAGACCAGGTTACACCTTTCAAACAAGCAAGGGAAGAAATGCTCCATAGAGCCGACTTTGACCAGTGGGAGATGGGGGCTGGGAAGGAATCGACAGATTAATTCTTCTCTATTCCTCCTCACAAGTAAACTATGAAGAAGTGCAGCAGATGGGCCATGAAGATCTGAAGATCTGCAGGACTGAACAGCCCATTGCATTTGTCATGAAACTGGGGCTTGCTTCTTAAATATCCCCTCTATTTGTTGCCCCTCTTTCTCTGCCTCAGTCTCTTTTTCCCTGGTATTGCACTCTGCAGCAAAACATCGGTAGGCCAGCTTCTCCCCCAGGCAGGCCCTATTTTCCAGGGAGCCTGGGTTAAAGATGGTAGTAATAATGTCGTTAATGATGTTGCTGTGGATGAGGATGGATGAGGATGTTGCTGTGGCTGTGACGAGGCTGGTGATGGTGGTTTTGGAAGTGACAGAGAATGATGGTGCTTTGGGTGATGACAATGTGAGTGGTGTTGGTGAGAACTTACAGATGTACTGTGAGGAAGTTGAAACCCTGGGAAGTCAAGGGTTATGGGAGATTGTATAACCGTTCAACTCATATTTTGTGTCTTTTCTTTCGGACTCTTTGGAGAAGGATTACACATCTCTATCCTTTTGAACCTAAGCATAGCCATGTGACTTGCTTCAGCTAATAAAGAAGCTGTAAATGCCAGTGCGTGACAAGTTCACTTTCCTTCTGTCTCAATGATTAGAGATTTCCAGTAGGCTGTTCCTTTAGCACAGTTCTTGGAGCAGAGTCATAACTGATCTGTGACAGAGAGGCACCATGAGAGAGAGGCAAAAAAAAAAAAAAAAAAAGCAACAGGTGCGTCTAAGGCCGCTTTAGTTGGGGACATAGCATTGCCTGAATGGCCAAGGAGGAGATGATATTTAAGAACAGACCCAGGAGTGAGTAGCAATGAGCGTTACGAGATGCGTTCTTTGCAGCCGTGTGGATGCATGCACACACACAGGTGCACGGGCAAAGTAAAACCATGGATATCGAGGTAAATGAATTAGCACACCGAAAAACTCTCCAGATTAACAAGTTTATTATCCATTGAGCACCCAGGTGATTTCACTGCCAACAAATTAGAAGTAGATGTATTTTTTACAAAATTAATTTAACCCAGCCCTCTTAAGCAGGCTAAGCATTGCTTTCTTCATATTCCAGGGCCTTCACTATGAACATCATGACTATTTGATGCTCCGAGCAAGTGCTTCCTCAGGATTTATTTAGGGGTGTATAATAATTTTATCCCACTGAGATGGCTTCAGACTGCCTTGCTTTTTGAGTTCTTATGTCTGCTTTTTATAGTTTGCTGTCTCTTTCTTTGCTGTCGGGCTGTCAACTGTCACTTCCTGCAGCTGTCAGAAAGCCTGGCTTTGGCAGGGCTCACCACTACCCCGCCCCCCAACACACACACTCACCGATTCCATTCTGATCAGGTATCACTTGGAAGTCAAGACTTGGCTTCTCTAAAACTGTGAAGCAGTGGTCCTTAAAGTAAGGTCACTGGTCCAGCAACATCCGGTTCACCTGGGATTTTGTTAGAAATATGGACTCTTGGGCCCCATCCAAGACCAGATGAATCAGAAACTCTGGGGGTGGGGCCAGTGGTCTGTATTTAACAAGCCGTCCTGGTGATTCAGATGTCGCTTACAGACTCAGTGCTGAAAGAAATGATAAATAGAGTCCAAGTGAGGGCTGAATTGCTCTCCCACATGCTAAGTGTATGCTCGTTACAGCATTAACTGTGGTCTGTGTTCTGTCCAATCAAGAGACTTGTGTCTCTTCCTGGGTCCTGGGTTCAGTGTGATTGGGTTGTTACAGGGTGGAAAGGATATGTGAGCATGTGCTCTGAGGGTGCATACATACACACACACGGAATGAAGGACAGAAAGACAGTAAAGTCTGGGACCCTGAGAGAGCAGTGTCCTGTGGTTCACTTACTTGCACTTAGCTGCCAGAGTTTCCCGCAAGTCCTGCTTTCAGAGCTCTGGCCTAAACCCTGCAGCTTGGGGTCCCAGTGGTCCTTAGATGGTAGGAGTGTCTCCTGACCACCCCCTCCTTCCACTGTGATGGCTGCCTGAGGCCCAGACTGAGCGTCAGGAACACTCTGAGAAGCACCAGCTGGCGGTAACACCGCCAGAGACTCTCCGAGCATGGATCTTGGGGAGGCAGCTGGGATGTGTGTGGGAGCCTCGGAGATGTACGGGTCTGGGTTTGTAAACACCGGCCTGTTAAATTCGGGATGGGCCATGGGCCTGGGAGAGCGCCGTAGCATCTTTTTGGCAAATGCTGAACATTCTGAGTGGTTTTAAAACGTTGCTCATACCTTATATAGTAGGAGGCCTGTTTTAGCACAGCTCATCATCAGGGGGAGGAGGGAGGAGGGGTTGGACACCCACCACCCTCTGTGTGCCAGGGACTCAGCATGAGCCATCTGATTGTGTCTTTGTGCCCTCTGAGAAGGGCTGGGCTTGTCAGCGCTGCTCTATAGGCGAGAACGTTGACTGAGAGCAAACATCTGGGCCCGAGGGGCTGACCTGAGCTGATGTGGAGGATATGTTTTGTGAGCAGCCAAGACTTTGGCTGGTGGCTGACATGATGGTGATGAGGATGATCTGCCCACAGTGGGAGCACGTGGTCACAGTCATGGCCACTGTTGACTGTCACACAGAGTTGGCTCTCCCTTATGACTGGCTGCTCACTTTGCCTAAATCAGAGTTTGCTAGAGAGAGAGCTAGAGGAGAGAGAGAAGGGGGTTGGGAGAGAGAGAAAGAGAGAGATCTGCCAGACAAGAATTCCATGAGTTGCTTTTCACCTTCAAGGCCCCACTGCCCAAATCTGTTTGGAAATTGTCTTAAAACTCTATTCTAGGGCTTCCCTGGTAAAGAATGGTGGCTCAGTGGTAAAGAATCTGCCCGCCCAATGCAGGAGACATGGGTTTGATCCCTGGTCCAGGAAAATCCCACATGCCTTGGAGCAACTAAGCTCATGCACCACAACTACTTAGCTTGTGCTCTAGAGCCCGGGAGCCACAACTGCTGGGGCCCGTGCACCCTAGAGCCCGAGCTCCACAACCAGAGAAGCCAACACAAAGAGAAGCCTGTGCACTGCAACCAGAGTAGCCCTGCTCACCGCAACTAGAGAAAAGCCTGCACAGCAATGAAGACCTGCTGCTGCTGCTAAGTCGCTTCAGTCGTGTCCGACTCTGTGCGACCCCATAGATGGCAGCCCATCAGGCTCCCCTGCCCCTGGGATTCTCCAGGCAAGAACACTGGAGTGGGTTGCCATTTCCTTCTCCAATGCATGAACGTGAAAAGTGAAAGTGAAGTCGCTCAGTTGTGTCTGACTCTTCACGACCCCATGGACTGTAGCCTACCAGGCTCCTCCATCCATGGGAGTTTCCAAGCAAGAGTACTGCAGAGCCAAAAATAAATAAATAATTAAAACAACAACAACAACAAGAACAAAAAAACTGTATTCTACTCTTGGAGATTGTGAAACATGATGCAGACTTGTATCAGGCAGAGTCCAACCAGAGAAAGAAGACCAGTATGGTAGATAGAAAGTAGACAGGGATTTTTTGCAAGGAGTTGGTTAATGCCATTGTGGGGGCTGGCCAGACAAGCCTGACATGGGAAGGGCAGGCTGTCAGGGAGGGCAGGCTGAAGCTCTCTGGCCCGGGGCGCAGCTCCAGGCCATAGACAGCATTTCTTCCTTGGGGAGCCTCCCCTCTGCTCTTAAGGCCTGTGGACCGATTGAATCAGGCCAATGCAGATTATCTAGGATTATCTCTCTTACCTAGAGGTAACAGCTTGTGAATCTTAATCACATCAATAAAATACCTACACAGTAGCACTTAAGGTTAGTGCTTGATTGAAGAACTGAGGATTTCTTCTAGACTTACAAAAACTGAGCACACAAACAAACACTCTGAGAAGTCCTGTTCTGAGGACACGTTAGTTTGTTTTTTTTTTTTTTTTTCCCATTCTTTTGGCCTCATCACGCAGCACATGGGACCTTGAAGTTGCTCAGTCATGTCCAACTATTTGCGATCCTATGGACTGTAGGCTTCTCCATCCATGGGATTTTCCAGGCAAGAGTATTGGAGTGGGTTGCCATTCCCTTCTCCAGGGGATCTTCCTGACCCAGGGATTGAACCTGGTTCTCCCACATTGCAGGCAGATGCTTTTACCGTCTGAGCCACCAGGGAAGTCTTAGTTACCTGACCAGGTATCAAACCTGAGTGCCCTGCAGTAAAAGTGCAGAATCTCAGTCTCTAGACCACCAGGGAAGTCTCAAAATTTTATTTATTTATTTGGTTGCACTATGTGGCATATGGGATTCTAGTTCCCTGACCAGGGATTGAACCCGCACCCTCTGCGTTGGAAGCCTGGAGTCTTAACCACTGGAAGTCTGCGTTATTTTTATTTAGGTGCATTCTGTTATATCCCGAAAGGATCTGAGTGACCAAATCCGTCCTTTTGGGGAACAGGTCCGTGGTCCTGGGGAAGTTACTTTAACTTTGGTGAGCCTCAGTTTTCACCTCTGCAGAGTGGGATTGTGACAGGACTGGCCTCCTTAGGGTATTAAGGGGATTGACTGGAGTAGAACAGGCAGGGTGCCTGGAGCTTGGCGGTTATTCCAGGAATGTTAGATCCTTACCCTCCCAGGAGGGAAATTGAGTCTCAAGGTCTGGCTTGCAGAGGCGGCCTAGAGTGGGGGAGCTGGCAGGACCTTGGCTTCCTCAGGTCCATTTTCTGGATGAAGAGACCTGCTGGAGGTCCCAGAGCTCCAGGCCAGGGAGTGTCCTCAGCCATGATGGGAACAGCCCCAGCTTCTGTGGAACAACCAGTCCTTTGTGGTTCTCGATTCTGCCCAGTCTAGGGAGAGGTGCTGAGGGCACGCAGGGCTCGAAGTCCCCCAGCCCCTCTCAGAGCCTCTTCCTCAGGCTGCTCGAGTCAACTCATCCCGTTCCGCTGGCCATGGTACAGAAGCTGGAGCGCCATGGCAGATGTATGGATGATGCACCCCTGCTCGGCCCAGGCCAGGCCGTGCCAGGAGGGTTATTAATGGCCCTTCATCGAGCACTTCAGGTCTGCAGACTTAGTCCATTGCCTAGTTTGCAGTCAGGTGTGGACAGGCATGCCTCACCAGCAAAACCCTTCTCTTCACTCGGTGGTCCGCGTGGGCTCCCCTGGGATCAGAACCCACAGCCCTTCTTCCTTCTGGGTCCTGTCACTCAGCCACTGAGCTGTGTCCCCAGAAGGAGGGACACATCTACTTGGTAGCCTCAGCTGTGGTCAGGGTGACGAGCACTCACTCAGGTCTCCAGGGGAAGGCAAGAATACGAGCCTTGGGTCAGAAGCTCCCGGTTCTGGGCATTGCCACGTACCAGATGGATTGACATGAGGGACAGCCGCTGTACCTCTCAGAACCTCAGTTTCCTCCCCTGTGAAATTGGAACAGTGATAGCCACCCCACAGGATGGTTGTGAGTATTCATTGAGTCCTGGGTCAGAGGGGCCTGGTAGGGGCTTTCTCCCCGCCCACAACCCCGGGTCAGCACAGGGCCACACGTTGGGTGAGCCCATCCTCATTGCCCAGGAGCCTCAGTCACAGCAGGGCATGGCCCCAAGCTTGTAAGCTGGGACACAGTCACCCCACGGCAGTGTCAAGGGACTCCTGCCCCAAACTTTTGAAGGACATCATCTTCCCAACCAGGGAGAGCTTGAGTAGGGACTCCATAACCCCCTCAGCCTCAGACCTTGGAGGAAGGACATTTTCTAGGCTGTCAGTCATTCATCAGTAGAGGAGTGGACACTGATGGAATGGCCCTGCAGCAGCATCTCCGGAGGCCTCATTAATACAGATTCTGTGGCCCTATCTCAGACCCCAGGGTGGAACAGCTCACTATCAGTGATGAGGGACAGGCCCTCCAATGCCCTGGTACCCAGGAGGTCTTTCTGCTCCACTTTCAGTTCGGGGTGTCCCCGTCCAGCACTTTAGATTTAAGAGGTTGGCCTGGAAGATCCCTGAGGTCCCTCCATCTGTCACTGTGTTCTCAGGAGGGAGTTCCAGAGAGGGAGCAATGTCTCATCCCTGCCATGGGGGTGACTGAGTTCTTGGGGCTGCAGACATGCTGACCCACTGATCCCGGGGGGCAGGATGGAGCCCCAGAGTGGCTGTTCCTAGGACCACAGCTAGCCCTGCATTTCAGGATGTGTCTGGTGGGCTTGAGCCAAGAGGATTTTCTAGCTATCTCCCTGCTAAATTCCTAAACTGCTCCACCTCTCCAAAACACACTTGAAAAAACTATCCTGAGCTGCAGAGCAGTTAGCAGCCCACAAGGCTGTTGTTGTTTAGTCGCTCAGCCGTGTCCAGCTCTTTGGGATCCCATGGAATGGACGTAGCCCACCAGGCTCCTCTGTCCATGGGATCTCCTAGGCAAGAATACTGGAGTGGGTCTCCACTTCCTTCTCCAGGGGATCTTCCTGACCCAGGGCTCGAACCTGCATCTCCTGGCAGGCAGATTCTTTACCACTGAGCCACCTGGGAAGCCCAGCAGCCCATGATGCACCCGAGTTATATGTGAGGTGGACTTGTTGGAGATCCTTTTTCTTCCCCAAGCATGACAGACCCCACCTGCCTCTCCTGAAGCATTTCTCTATTCAACAAACATTGGCTAAGAATGCACTGTGGGGACATAAAAGTCACAGTCTCTGAGCCTCAGGAAGCTATAGGCTGGAGGGGAAGAAGACAGACTCCGAATCCAGGAAGACTTTTGCAGGGCCACAGGCTGACTGACGGACAGACATGTGTCCAGGGCTCCGGATGGCCTCCCTGGAGATCTAGCTGGAGAGGTCGGTAGGGCCACTTCTGGCTTCTCTGAAAACAGCTGGGCTTAACTTTGAAGTCAGTGTGACTCCTCACTCCCCTTCCCCACCCCAGCTGACCCTGGCTGGTAGAGACCCTCCAACCCCTGCTCATCCCAGGTTCTGATTTGGGGTGTGGAGCCTTGGATCTGCTTTGGACCCTGAGCTGCGCTGCTGGCCGCCCCTCTTCTCAAGCCCTGAACAAGCAGCTGCTGGAAAGACACTCTCCTCTGGTGAAGATGGGAGTTTACCTGCTCCCTCTGGACCTAACACAGCCTGGCCTCAGAGGGGCCCCTGGGGAAATGAGCACAGAGGAGCCTGGCAGTTTAAAAGCCCTGTAATTGCACTGCCGGTTTCTAGCACCACTCTGGGCTTCCCAAGTTAAAGAATGTTTTCAAGAGCCCCAGAAACAGTCAGCTGCCAGGAGGCTGCAGGGATGTGGGCTGGGGCAGCAGAGAGAGGAAAGCCTTTCAAGAAGGATCCCTGAGATCCCTCCATCCCTGTGAGCCCCGGGGGCTGAGAAGGAAGGCTCCCCGGATACAGGGAGAGAAGGTTCTAGGGGTGGGGAGCAGGGGGTGGAGGAGGGGCATGGAGAGAAGAAGCATTTAACAGTCAGCACAGAGAGTGAGAAAGAAATTTCTAGAACAGCATGCTGGGATTGCTGGGCAATACTGAGGGTGCTTTGTCGTTTGCGGTCTTTTAAAAAATTACTCATTTATTTTTGTCTGTGCTAGATCTCCACTGCTGCGCAGGCTTTTCTCTAGTTGCAGAGAGCGGAGGCTACTCTAGCTGTGGTGCTGGGACTTCTCATTGCGCGGTGACGTCTCTTGCCGTGGAGCACAGGCTCTAGGGCACACAGGCGTCAGTGGCTGTGGCATGTAGGCTCAGTAGTTGTGGCTCCAGGGTTCTAAAGTGCAGGCTCAATAGTTGTGGCACTCAGGCTTAGTTGATTTGTGGCATGTAGCATCTTACTGGATCAGGGCTTGAACCTGTGTCTTTTGCATTGGCGGGCAGATTCTTTACCACTGAGCCACCAGGGCAATCCAGTTTGTGGCCTTGAATTTAGTGCCTCTTTGTAATGGCAACCCACTCCGGTACTCATGCCTGGAATATCCCATGGATGGAGGTGCCTGGTAGGCTATAGTCCCTTGGGTCGAGAAGAGTCAGATGCGACTTGAGCAACTTCACTTTCACTTTTCACTTTCATGCACTGGATAAGGAAATGGCAACCCACTCCAGTGTTCTTGCCTGGAGAATCCTAGGGACGGAGGAGCCTGGTGGACTGCTGTCTATGGGGTTGCACAGAGTCTAACACGACTGATGCGACTTAGCAGCAGCAGCAGCAGCAGTGGTTTGCTTGACACACTTGTTGAGCAACAAGTGTTGCTTGTCACTTGTTGAGTGACAAGATAGCTGGCAGAGGACTAGGCAGTAAGAAGAATAAAAGACACATTCCTGCCCCTCAGGCAGTTTCACCTCTGTGGGAGAATTAAGTCATGGTTACAAACAACTATAAAATAGACCAATATGAGGCTGTGCAGTGGGGAAGGGCTCAGAAAGGTGTGAGAGGCTCTGGAAAGACCTTGATGGGGAAGAAAGACTTTGCGGACAGACAGGCATGGACTTGAACCCCAGTTTTCCCATCCCTGAGCTGGATACTCTCTAAGGCAAGTCACAAAAGCTCTCTGAAATCAGATTTTCCAAATTATAAAATGGGGATCATCCTACTGATCTAATAAGTCTGGAATGGTGATTAACTAAGGAAATCTCAATAGATCTTGTGCAGAGTAGGAATTTAATGATTACCTGCCATGGACATTCATTAGTCAGAGCAGGGCTGGCAAATTATTAGCATGAAGTATGGACCAGTCCTGTCCACTGTCTTTTTGTACAGGCCTTGGTATAAAAATGATTGGCATGTTTTAAATGGTTGGGGGAGAAATTCAAGAGGAATAATATTTCATGACATGTGAAAATGACATAAAATTCAAATCTCAGTGTTCATAAATAAAGTTATATTGGAACATAGCCATGACCATTTGTTTACGTATTGTCTCTGCTGCTTTGACTCCACAACTGCAGAGTTGAGAAGCTGGTTGTGACAGAGACCATATGGCCTAGAAAGGCTGAAATATATACTATGTAGACCTTTATAGAAAAAGGTTGCCAACTTCTGACTTAGAGAAAGGAAGGAGAGATTGAACTGGGTACTCAGAAAGATGGCTTCTGTTCTTGTCTAGTTGCTAAGTAGAGTCTGACTTTTTGTGACCCCATGGACCGCAGCACACCAGGCTGCACTCAAGGCTGCTTTGTCCTTTGCTATCTTCTGGAGTTTATGCAAATTCATGTCCATTGAATCAATGATGCCATCCAACCATCTCATCCTCTGCCACCCCTTCTCCTTCAATCTTTCCCAGCATCAGGGTCTTTTCCAATGAATTGGCTCTTGGCATCACGTGGCCAAACTATTGGAGCTTCAGCTTCACAGTCCTTCCAATCAGTCCTTCTGATGAATATTCAGAGTCGATTTCCTTTAGGATTGACTGGTTTGATCTCCTTGTAGTCTAAGGGACTCTCAAGAATCTTTCCTAGCACCACGGTTCTCCTGTAAATCAATTTCTCTTTTTCTTGAAGGAGGGACAGGCAGGAGGCTGGACTCCATAGGAGTCCTTTCTAAGAAAGGGCTGTGTGTTTTGGGGGTGGAGGAGGGTGTTCCTGGGCTTGGGTTCCTAAGCTAGTCTCCTGGAAAGCCAGAGGTCCCTCTTTTCAAGACCTAAAAGGAAAATAGAATGAGCCAAAGGAACATTAAATGAAAAAGGCACGAGCTATGTGGATTTGGATCTGCAGGGATGAGTGCAGCAGGCCCTTGGATGTGAAGCAACCTTCCATTTTTCTCTTGCTAACAATTATGATGACTATTCCCACCTTTCTCCACTGTCCTCAAGGCTCTGAGGCCATCCATGTGCTCACTCGGCAGAGGACCCCAACCCCAAGGTCAAGGAGACCAGGCTACCTGCTGTGAAGTCCCTCTGAATTCCCAGGAGACCAGGCTACCTGCTGTGAAGTCCCTCTGAATTCCCAGGGTTTCTTCCTGCTGCCCCAAGGAAGAAGTTTCCCTACCTCTGTTCAGGCTAAGCCTTCCACCCATGCTTTGATCTCATCCCCATGGCTCCCCTGGGCTCTTGCTCTGTTAATTGTATATCTTTCTTTCGTTCTTTCTTGTGTCCACTGGCACTTTTCCCTTCCTCTTCTTGTTGGGAAGGTGACTAATATTTAATGAGTTCCTATTATGTGCCAGCAGTCTTCTAGGTGATTGTGTATGCTGTTTCATTTGATTCTGACAAAAGCCCTAAGGTAGTGTATTAGTCAGGACTTACAGTTGCCAGTGAAAGAAGCACAGCTCCAACTGGCTTAGTGGAAATTTATTGGCTCATGTCATGGGAAGTTCAAGGGCAAACTTCAGACACAATTAGATTCAGGTCCTTAAGTAATGTCCTAAGGAATTTCTGAATTTCTTAGTTCTGTTTTCTTCTGTGTAGGTTTCATTCTCAGACAGGCACACCTCATGTGGTTGCAAAGGCGGCCACCAGCAGCTCTAGACTTATTCTATCTTTGTACAATTTCAAACAAAGAGAGCTTCAGCAAAAATCCCAGGGTTGACTCTCATTGGCTTAGCCTGGTCACATGGCTTTTCCTGAACCAATCACTGTGGCCAAATGTTTGCTTGCTCTCACTGGTCAACCCAGGTGTGTCTTCCCACTTGTGCTGGTGGGGGCATCACCCACCTAAACCATATGGACTAGGAGTAAAAAAGATGTGATTTCCCCAAAGGAAAATCATGGTGTTGACACTGGAAAATGAGAGAATGGTTGCTGGGTAGATGAAAATGACACTTGTCCATTAGAGACATGAGACCCTCATGGTATAGTTGAAGAAACTGAGCCTAAAAGAGGTTAAATGTCTGGTACCAAGTTGTACAACTGAAACTTGGTAGATGCGCAATTTCACCCAAGTTGGGCTCACTCTATTCTGCTTTGATTCCTTGGAATTGCTGTGAGAATTCAAGAAACTTCAGCTTGCTCAGGGAGTAGAAGGGAACAGGAGAGGAAATGATAAGAAAGAAAATATGGTTTTGTGGAGTAACCAATGTCAAAAAGAGCCAGTGACTGGGTAAACCTCCAGTGGACCCACATAGCTGGGCAGAGGTGATGGAAATCAAGGAGTCTCTCCAGGAGACACCTCCACTGGAGAGCCCTGGCTTCTGTGTCTTCTGAATAGCACTACTTGTCTGTTTGTTCAAAGCCTTTTCCAATCAACCTTATGTTTGGCAAATACTGTTGTGTTTTACCCAACACAGCTGAGCTCAGAGGGCATTACTGTGAACACATATGAGCCCTGTCGTTTCACAGAGTGACATCAGAGAGGAGAGGAGTCCTCTGACCCACGGAATTAATCCCCACATTGGGATGAGCTGGACAGATACCACCCAACCAGATATTTAGGGTTTGTATCCACCTGGAACTTAGCACAGGAGAGGGACCCTTTGAACAAGACCATGAATGACAGAAGAATTTGCCTGGGGGAAGCGGTTTTCTGCTGGTCTACAGTGGGACTGCTTTCTAGAAAATTTGGGCCCAGTTCTATTTATGTATCGGAGAAGGCAATGGCAACCCACTTCAGTACTCTTGCCTGGAAAATCCCATGGACGGAGGAGCCTGATAGGCTGCAGTCCATGGGGTTGCTAAGATTCGGACATGACTGAGTGACTTCACTTTCACTTTTCACTTTCATGCATTGGAGAAGGGAATGGCAACCCACTCCAGTGTTCTTGCCTGGAGAATTACAGGGACAGGGGAGCCTGGTGGGCTGCCGTCTCTGGGGTTGCCCAGAGTTGGACATGACTGAAGTGACTTAGCAGCAGCAACGATTTCATGTATACATATGGAAAGAGGAGAAAGACACACACACATTCTTTTCTTTCTGGATCACTGTATCTATGACCTCCAGACTGTGATGAGGAAATAAAGACTCTGATCAAGACTCTTAAGTAGGGTATGCTGGGAGTTAGGGAGTCCTGGGGGATGCAGGGCACCAGGAGGGACCCTGTGGGAGGGAGGATGAGAGGGTTGACCCAGGAAGGAAAGAATTGGGACCATGTGTGTCACCGTCTCCTGGTTCTGCTACTGCCTCTTCCAAGAGGCAGAGACAGTGAGAGAACCCAGCCTTGGACCCCCAAAAAGACACCATTGAATTGGAGGACAGCTGCAGAATGGACATTTGAGAGCCTTGCCTCCTGCCCATAGCCCCATCCTTAGTGCTGCCCACCCCTCCCTGTGTTTCAGTCTGAACTGCTGGAGGATGAGGCCAAGTGAGGGGAACATTTTCTGTTGCTGCTTGGAGGCTTTCTCTAGTTGTGGAGAGCTGGGCTACTCTTTGTTCTGGGGTTCAAGCTTCTCAGTGCGGTGGCTTCTCTTGTTGTGGAGCGTGGGTTCTAGGCATGCAGGCTTCAGTAGTTGTGGCTCTTGGGCTCTAGAGCATGGGCTCAGAAGCTGTGGGGCATGGGCTTAGTTGCCACAAGGCATGTGGGATCTTCCCGGACCAGGGATCGAACCAGTGTCCTCTGCATTGCAAGGCATACTCTCCACCACTGGACCACCAGGAAAGCCTTGGAACACTTCTGAGCATAGACTGTCTTGGGCTTGGAACCCATGGGAACCTCAGAAGTAAATTCATCCCTCACTTAGTGGAAAATGCCCTCTATTGGGCATCATAAGATGCTTCATCATCAGGAAAGTTCCTCCTCCTACCACACCCAATCTGCCTCCCAGGAACTCCCAAAGAATGGTCTCAGCTGGGGCCAGTTGGCATCAAGCTGGACAAACCTGTGCCTCTTCCCAAGTTAGAGCCGGCCCCAGAGGTGTCAGCAAGGTCACATGGTCCAAGCAGACCCACTCCCCATGTGCATGCATGGGCTTGGCATGTGTTGGGGTGGCAGCGTGTATGGTTGTACATTCAGGCAACCCAACTGGTGAGTAAATGAGGAGCTATATTTATCTCTGCCTTCCGGGCCCTGGAGCTCCTACTCTGCACCAGAGAAAGAAAAACAAGCATGTGGGGGGAGATGCCTCACATTATTGTGACAAGTAATTAGGGGATGTGAGATATTCAGAAATTACTTTATTAGACAAATGCTGCTTAGAAACCCCACGCAACAAACATTCCTGGGGAGCTGCCTCTGGTCCTAGGACTCTGCTGCTCAAGGAATCCCAGCTCTCCTGTCCTTCCACGTGGCAGGCTGTGTGCTGGGAAAGATCTGAATTTGGAATCCCTGCTCCGCGCCTTCTAAGTGCATGATCTTACGCACATCAACTCATCCAGCTCAGCTGCAGTGTCCATAATGCTCTTGGCTCTCTGCTTCAGGAGGTGTCTCCAGCAGAGCCTACCTCCACCAGGGCTGGAGGGACAAAGACAGTGGTGATAGCAGATCCCAGGCATCAGGACCAGCCTTCGGGGCTGGGACAGTTGAAGAGGTGTTTCTGATGGGAAGAGAATTTTAACTGAACATCTGCTATTGCTAGGGACTGGAACAGGCCTAAGGGACATTGTTGAGCGAGATTCTTCCTCAATTCACTCATCATCCACAGAGAAGACAAGAAATTCTAGGACAAGTGCTGTTTGAGATAAAAATCATAGTAGACTAGATTTGGGGTCAGCCAGCTTTTCTGCTAAGTCAAGGGCCAGAGAGGAAATGTTTCAGACTTTGTGGGCCATGCAGTCTCTTGCATCACTCTACTGTGCCCTTGTCATGCAAAAGCAGCCTCAGACAATACGTGCACAAACGTGCGTGCCTGGATTCTGATGAAACTATTTATGGACACTGAAATTTGAATTTCACATCATTTTCACATGTCCTGACATATTCCTCTTCTTTTGATTTTTTTTAAAGCACTTAAAATTGGAAAACCATTTTCAGCTCATGGTCCATAAAAAGGCAGATGGTTGGCTGGATTTGGGTCACAGTGATCACTCATCTAGAGCCAGACATCATGGAATGTGAAGTCAAGTGGGCCTTAGAAAGCATCACTATGAACAAAGCTAGCGGAGGTGATGGAATTCCAATGGAGCTATTTCCAATCCTGAAAGATGATGCTGTGAAAGTGCTGCATTCAATATGCCAGCAAATTTGGAAAACTCAGCAGTGGCCACAAGACTGGAAAAGGTCAGTTTTCATTCCAATCCCAAAGAAAGGCAATGTCAAAGAATGCTCAAACTACCGCACAATTGCACTCATCTCACACGCTAGTAAAGTAATGCTCAAAATTCTCCAAGCCAGGCTTCAGCAATACGTGAACGGTGAACTTCCAGATGTTCAAGCTGGTTTTAGAAAAGACAGAGGAACCAGAGATATATTGCCAACATCTGCTGGATCATGGAAAAAGCAAGAGAGTTCCAGAAAAACATCTATTTCTGCTTTACCGACTATGCCAAAGCCTTTGACTGTGTGGATCACAATAAACTGTGGAAAATTCTGAAAGAGATGGGAATACCAGACCACCTGACCTGCCTCTTGAGAAACCTATATGCAGGTCAGGAAGCAACAGCTAGAACTGGACATGGAACAACAGACTGGTTCCAAATAGGAAAAGGAGTATGTCAAGGCTGTATATTGTCACCCTGCTTATTTAACTTATATGCAGAGTACATCATGAGAAACGCTGGACTGGAAGAAGCACAAGCTGGAATCAAGATTGCCGGGAGAAATATCGATAACCTCAGATATGCAGATGACACCATCCTTATGGCAGAAAGTGAAGAGGAACTAAAAAGCCTCTTGATGAAAGTGAAAGAGGAGAGTGAAAAGTGACTTAAAGTTCAGCATTCAGAAAAAGAAGATCTTGGCATCTGGTCCCATCACTTCATGGGAAATAGATGGGAAAACAGTGGAAAGAGTGTCAGACTTTATTTTTCTGGGCTCCAAAATCACTGCAGATGGTGACTGCAGCCATGAAATTAAAAGATGCTTAC
This sequence comes from Bos indicus, assembly GCF_029378745.1. Taxonomy (NCBI): domain Eukaryota; kingdom Metazoa; phylum Chordata; class Mammalia; order Artiodactyla; family Bovidae; genus Bos; species Bos indicus. The sequence goes on along the minus strand of NC_091780.1, from coordinate 19,711,169 downwards.
TCCTTGGATGGAAAGTTATGGCCAACCTAGATAGTATATTGAAAAGCAGAGATATTACTTTGCTAACAAAGGTCCGTCTAGTCAAGGCTATGGTTTTTCCAGTAGTCATGTATGGATGTGAGAGTTGGACTGTGAAGAAAGCTGAGCACTGAAGAATTGATGCTTTTAAACTATAGTGTTGGAGAAGACTCTTGAGAGTCCCTTGGACTGCAAGGAGATCCAACCAGTCCATCCTAAAGGAGATCAGTCCTGGGTGTTCATTGGAAGGACTGATGCTGAAGCTGAAATTCAAATACTTTGGCCACCTCATGCAAAGAGTTGACTCGTTGGAAAAGACCCTGATTCTGGATTGGGGGCAGGAGGAGAAGGGGACGACAGAGGATGAGATGGCTGGATGGCATCACCGACTCGATGGACACGAGTCTGAGTGAACTCCAGGAGTTGGTGATGGACAGGGAGGCCTGGCGTGCTGCGATTCATGGGGTTGCAAAGAGTCGGACACGACTGAGCGACTGAACTGAACTGAACTTGCAGACCCCTGGTATAGAGGTAAAAGCAATGGACCATGAGGGGTCCATCACCGACTCAATGGACATGAATTTGAACAAACTCCGGGAGATAGTGAAAGACAGGGAAGCCTGGTGTGCTGCAGTCCATGGGTTGCAAAGAGTCAGACACAACGACTGAACAACAACAACAGTGAGGGGTACTAGGCAAGGCTTTGCTGGGTCTGAGTCTCTCATGATATGATGGTTTCCTGGCACCATGTGCTGGGGAGGGGAAGAGTGAGCCTTCCATGCAGAGGCAAGTGCAGTTACCTGGGTGAAAAGGAGCAGGGGATCAGGGTGTCTTCCTGACAGTGAGGGGTTTGGAGTGACTAGACTATAGCTGCGAGGTGGGGGAGGGGGTGGTGAGCGGGTAAGACTGGAGAGAAGGGTGGGGTGTGACTAGGAAGTGCTTATAAGCCCTGAAAAGGAGTTGAGCTGATCCTGAGGGCCATGAAGCTCTAGTGGAGATTTCTTGACTTTGTAGGAAGCCCCTCCAACCCCAAGTCATGACAGCAGGGCCAGGAAGAGGTTGTCTTAATAGATTGGGAGGAGTGATGATGAGAGCCTGAACAGAGTCAGTGTGAGCAGAGACAGGAACAAGAAGCCAGACTGAAGATTCCTGAGAAGAATCCATAGGTGGGACCAACCCAGGTATGGGGGCAGGGAGGAGAGGAGGTCGTCTCTGAGGTTGCATTCCTGCTGGGGTGCCATTCCTCAGCCAGCATCCCATCATATGCCCTCACTGTGATGGCCAGTGGGTATCTAAGTGTTTGTCGCTCAGCTATGGGACTCTGTGACCCATGAACTATAGCCCACCAGGCTCCTATGTCTGTGAGATTTCCCAGGCAAGAATACTGGAATGGGTTGCCATTTCTGTCTCCAGGGGATCTTCCTGACCCAGGGATCGAGCCTGAGTCTCCTGTGGCTCCTGCATTGGCAGACGGATTCTTCACCACTGAGCCATCTGGGAAACCCCCGTGGGTATCTAATGGTGCCTCAAAGCCGGGGCAACGAGGGGCCTCTTGCTCTGCTCCAGGCTGCACATCATGAACTTTATAGACATCCATTTCCACCACTTTCCTACCAAGGGAGTTTATGGTCTCACTTTGCAGATGAAAACACCAAGGCCTGGAAAGGTTAAGCAGTTTGGCCCTAGGCTGCACAGCTGGTAGGTGACAGAGGGGAGCTTGGATATTGGGTTCATCACTCTTTATGCTGATCTCTTTCAACCTGGACACCCTGCCGGGGCCAGTTTGGGAGCAGGATATACTCAGAGCCCAAAAGACACTTTTATGGGCACCTGGTCACATCAGAGGCTGTGGGAGAGAGCACAGCAGAGTAGGGGTTTGGGGCAGGGGTCAGGGTGACAGAAACAGGGCTAGTAGCACCTCTGCTGGGAGTCTGTATTTAACTCCCCAGCTCGAAGTCAAGGGTGTGGTTGAGAGAGGTCTCTGGCAAGCTGCTGAGCCTTCCCTTTGTGAAGCCTGGCAGCGTAGGGGGTTGGTAGGAGGGGGTTGGGGGGGTGTCTGTCATTGTGGGTGGGGATCCTGAAGGGGCTGTAGGGGTGTTTCCGGTCACCCTGTATACAAAGCTGTCTTCCCAGAAAAGTCATCTTCCCAACCTCTGCCAGGGCACCATTCCCGAACCCCGAATTTTCTTCCATCCCTCTACTGCTCTAAAGTGCCTGGCTTCTGGTGGGTTACTGCTATCTGTAGGACTCCTCTGGCTCCCCAGCCTGGCAGGGGAGGCCTGGCCACCACAGGGCTCTAGTGGTAAAAGAGGAAAGACAGGGCTTCAAAGACAAGCCAAGGGTGTTGAATCCCATAGCAGAAGACCCTGGGTAGAGGAAGAGGCCAAAGGAGGAGGCAGAGATCACTGGGAGGCATTAACCATGGGATCCTGAAGCGGGGGTAGCTGAGTGTGTTGGGGAAACATCCAGATTACAGGCCAGAGTCATCACGGGGCTCCCCTTGTCACCCTGCTTCCCACAGGACTATCATGAAATATGCAGTGGAAACACCTATTTTGGGAGGTGGTGAGGCCATGGTTATGGGGTGGGGCTGGGAGGGCTTTGTATCTCAGGGAGAGGGCCTCGTAGGGAATAAAACTACCTGGATAAACCTTAAAACATCTAAATCTCCATGTGATATCAGTGGCCACAGGAAGCTCCACAGCCTGGAGGAGGTGGGTTATACTTATGCCTAACCCTTATACTAATTGTAAGGCTGTGACCTTGAGTAGCTATTGAACATTCACAAGGTGCTTTCAGCTGCACCATGTCATCCTTCTGAGAACTGGATTATTTCCTGCCATATCAGTAAACAAGGTTGTCACAGTCATCAGCGATTACAGCCCTCCAATGTGAGACGGTGAGCCCTAAGGGCACAGGAAGGAGAATACCTGCTATCTGGCAGCCATCAGACAGCTGTGAGCCCCAGGGGAGCTTAGATGTGAAAAACAGAAGACACTGGCCCGGGATAGCTGAGATGCTTATGAAGGGGATGATTCCATTGAGCCCAGACTCTTACCTCTTTCCATACATAGAAAAGCATTAATTCATTAACTTGGGTTATCCAGTTTTCTTTAATTAACAATAACCTTCTGATGTTCAGACTACCTGCCGCCCTTTGTTGGAAAGCTTTTATATAACCTGGCTCCTCCTCTCACCTCCTTGGAGAAGTTCTCTTGAGATGCTGTCTCCCTGGCTTGAAGTCCTAAAATTCCCACCAAATAAAACACAACTCTCAACTTTCAGATTGTGGCTATTTTTCAAGTTGACACCATCTTCATGACAATCCAGATCAATGGGTATTGTAATCCCCATTTTACAGATGAAGATGCTGAGGCTCAAAGTTAAACATGACTTGCCAGGGTCTTCCTCATGGCTGCAGTGCTGATCTTCAAGCTCATGAGGAAGCCCCCTTGAGCTCTGTCCTACCAGGAGGGCACAGTGTTTGCTATGTGTTAACCAGGAGCATGTGAATTAGCTTTTCAGAAGCTTCTCACACAGCTAGTAAGTGATGGCAACCTTGGGAGTCAAATCTACTTTTATGCTCCTGATCACACCCTTGTGTTGTTACCTAGCTGCAGGTGTGTGCACCTGTGGCCTCGATGAAATTATATGCTCCTTGAGGCTAGATACTTTGTTTCTTGTTTTGTGTAAGCTCTGCTTTGTGCCAGACACTAGTACATTGTACACACCTAGCCAACCTTTTGTCTTCCTTGGTGGCTCAGCGGTAAAGAACCTGCCTGCCAATGCAGGAAACGTGGGTTTAGTCTCTGGGTGGGGAAGATCCCCTGGGGGAGGAAATGGCAACCCACTCCAGTATTCTTGCCTAGGGAATCCAATGGACAGAGGTGCCTGGCGGTCTGAAGTCCATGGGGTCTCAAAAGAGTCAGACACAACTGAATGACTAAATAACAACAGCCAACCTTTGGCTGAGTATGTCTTCTCTCCTATCCCAAAGGCAACAGGTTTGCTGCCAAGTCATTCTGCTTTGGAAGGAGAGGTGGAATGCTGTCAGTTTCTCTGGGATCCCCTTCCCTTTGGGAGTTTCTCTGGGGAGTTTCCAGAGTGGACCTTGGGAACAGAGATTCCATTCTTGCCACTTGGGGCATTTGTATCCTGATTACATTCATTCCCATGATGCATCTTCTCATGGACCATTCCGATCTTTGCCTGGTGGGAAGGCATTGGGGAGGAGATGGCCTGTCTCCATCACTTAGGGCTGCAGATTCTCAGATGCTGGTTTCTCATCCTTGGCCCCGTCTCACTGTTCAGCGCGGGACACTTAAGCTCTCAGGCCCACTTTGGAGCTCAGGAAGAGCCAATCCTCCTTCCCCATTCATCTCTGCTTCATCTCTCTTTCATCTAATGGTTTGCCACCTTGGCAGGAAGGGTGCTGCTGGGAGCTGGGGAGGCCCCCTCCTGCAAGTTCTCTCTCCTAGCAGGGGGCACTGTGTTTGCTAATAGGTGTTAAATGGGAGCATCAAATTTTAATCAGCGCCTTAATGGAGTCCGGGGACCTGGGGGAGTTCTCGAGTCCTGCATTATGCTGCTCGCTGGAGCCAAGTTGGATGCAGTGAGTAGGAAGGTGGGGTGGGCAGCTGCCATCACAGCCAGAGCTCCTGGAAGATGAGGTGGTGCCGGCCACTTTCTTCCATGGTGGCCCAGCTTAAGTGGCCATGTCACTACTGTGGATGCTCTTGGTGACACATCTATCACTGACTTCCTCTTGGTGAGAAGCAGGTCTAGTAGCAGATATGGAAATGGGAAAACCTTGGCATTGGAAGACCCTGGTTCATATCCTAACATTTTCAAGTTGAGTGAATGACTGTGGACAAGTCTGTTGATGTGGTTGTTGCTGTCGCTGTTTTGTTGCTCAGTTGTGTCTGACTCTTTGCGACCCCATGGATGGTAGCCCACCAGGCTCCTCTGTCCATGGGATTTCCCAGGAAAGAATACTGGAGTGGGTTGTCATTTCCTCCTCCAGGGGATCTTCCTGACCCAGGGATAGAATCCGTGTTTCCTGCATTGGCAGGTGATTCTTTACTGCTGAACCACCAGGGAAGCCCTTCTCAGTGTGGTAGCCAGCTTATTTTAATCAGGACCCCCAGTGAATCAGGCCTTTTGTGATGGGATGTTGCCATACTCCCATTTAGAGGCTAAGTTTCTTCATTTCCATCACACTGAGTTGTTCTATGACTTACTTTGACATAGACTATGGTGTCAGTGTCATAAGGAAGATCTGGAGTCTTGGCCTTAAGAGACCTTGTTGCTTTTACTTTCTACCCTCTTGGAGAGACCACTAGGAAAGGAAGCCTCTCCAACCTAGTGGAGGCTGAGAACCCACATGCAGAAGAACCAGGTGCTCCCATCTATGGTAAGTAAGTAAGTAAGTAAGTAAGTAAGTGAAGTCGCTCAGTCGTGTCTGACTCTGCAACCCCGTGGACTGTAGCCTACCAGGCTTCTCCATCCATGGGATTCTCCAGGCAAGAATACTAGAGTGGGTTGCCATTTCCTGCTCCAAGGGATCTTCCCAACCTGGGGATTGAACCCAGGTCTCCCACATTGGAGGCAGACACTTTAACCTCTGAGCCACCAGGGAAGATCCATGGTAGTAGTAGTGTTAGTCCCTCAGTCATGTCCGACTCTTTTGTGACCCCATGGACTGTAGCTGACCAGGCTCCTCCATCCATGGGATTCTCCAGGCAAGAATCCTGGAGTGGATTGCCATTTCCTGCTCCAGGAGATCTTCCTGACCCCAGGGATCAAGCCGGGGTATCCCACATTGCAGGCAGATTCTTTACTGTCTGAGCCACCAGGGAAGCCCATCGTAGCCAGCACCAACTGCCAGATGTGTAAGTGAGGCGACTTTCCAGGTCCAGGTGAGCTGTCAGCTGACTGCAGCTGTATGAGAGAGCCCAAGACCGGAAGAAAGACCAACCGAATTATAAACCCAGATTGTGAGAAATAAAATGATCATTGTTTCAGGGAAATTCCGTGGACATGGGAACCTGGCTGGCTACAGTTGATGGGGTCACAAAGAGTCGGACATGACTGAACAACTAAAACTTTCACTTTCTTTTTCATTTTTTTATTGATTAATAGATGAATGCTGGGCTCCTCTGAGCCTTCTATTCTCAGATGTAGCCTAGGACCTCCAATGAGCACTTGCCCCTGGGAGGGCTCAATGAAAGTTGCTCGAGACATAGGAAGTCCGCAGGGGGAGAGAAGCGATGTCAATGAGCCTGGGGAGAGGGAGGCTGGCGAGGAAAGGCCTTGATGGCCACAGCAAGGAGAGGTGACAGCGGTGATGGGACCAGGGGATGATGGTTAAGACGTTTCTGAGACAAAACACTGGGACTTGGTGAATGACTGTACGAGAAAAGAGGATGAGTCAGATGCCATGGAGGTTGACAACCCGGGGAAAGGAGTAAACAGTGCGGCGGAGGAGGCCGGGAGGAGGGCGAGCCTGAGGTGGAGATGAACAGGTACCTGGAGGAGACAGGGGATGCTGTTGGTCACGTGGGTCTGAGCTCAAGAGAAAGGCCGAGGTGTGGGACTCCTCGGAGTGCAAGGAGCCATAGAAGCCTGCTGGGTGACTGTCTCAGTCTCCTCCTGCTGCTACAACAAAACACCACAGACTAGGTGGCTTGTCAGAAACAGAAGTTTATATCTCTGACTTAAAAAAAAAAACTAGTTAATTTATTTTTGGCTGTGCTGGATCTTCGTTGCCATGCAGGCTCTTCTCTAGTGTCAAGTGTGGGCTACTGTCTGGCTCTGTGTGGGCTTCTCATTGCGGTGGCTTCTCATTTCCAAGCATGGGCTGTGGGGTCTAAGGGCTTCAGTAGTTGTGGCTCCCAGGCTCTACAGGACAGGCTCAATAGCTGTGGCTCGCAGGCTTAGTTGTTTGTACGGCATATGGGGTCTTCCTGAACTAGGGAATCGATCCTGTATCTTCGGCATTGCCAGGCTAATTCTTTACCATTGAGCCATCAGGGAAACCCTTGCTGACTTCTTAATTAACATCAGACTCCTTCTAAACACACCACAGGTATTATCTGCCCCAACCTTGTAATGATGCTACTGTCCCCATTTTATAGACACTGAATCAGAGGCATAGGTTACTTCATGCACAGAGTGCTTCTAGTAAGTCCCAGAAGTCTAGTTTAGAGGCCACAGTATTAACCAGTGCCTCCTAAGCCACCCATGGGCACGATGCACATAGTAGGCACCTACGAAATACATGTGCAGTGAATTAAATCAATCAGATTGCTATTTCCAAGAAAGCCAAAGATCATAAATTCTTAGGAACATGAATCCCTTTAAATGCCACTTTTAGAATCTCAGTTACCAGGAAGAAAATGAAATAAGGGGGTGCGTGAGCCTTCAGGAGGAATTTTGCTCTTCCTTTTCTGCAGCTTGTGTGACTTGCTGCCCACTCATCTTGCCCCTGCCTGAAAGCCCTTCCTCCCGTCTTGCCCTCTTGGGGGAAGAGACGAGATGGAGCACCACCACCCAGCGTGGCAGACAAGAGTGGGGGTACAGCGACAATTGGTGTTCTAGCTGCTGCTGGAGCCTGTGAGGCGAAGGCCAGACGAGCTTGAGCTGCCTGCAATTTTTGTCAGAGTTCCCTTTCCGTCTGTGAATGCAAATCCTGAATTACAAGCCATCCGGATGACAAGCTGACATTTTAGCTCCAAACATTCTCCTATAATTAGTAGAATCTAATGCAATACAGGGAATGGCTCCATTTTACACACACATTATCGTAATGCCTTTAAATAAGATAATTGATTATGCCTCTGCATAAGAAAGTGAAATATTCAGTGTAATTAAAACCAGCATTCCGATCCTGGCTCCCTGACGGGTGACCCACGTGTCACTTTATAAACCCTTAAAGTACCGCTCACACCCACATTCAAAGTTTGTGGGAGAAAAAATTTTGGAGAATTTTTTTTGTTAATGGTTTCCAGCTTTGGGTCTGGAAGTCTGAGTGGGGGTGGCTACTGACTTTGGGGGTATTTCTGTATTCTTCCTCAGTTCCATGACATTATCACAAACTCTGCCTCCTCTTTCCACACTAGATTTTTCTTCTGTAGATGAGGAAATTGAGGCACAGGGAAATGACAGCCGTTACGTGACAGCCAGGCTTGGAACTCAAGTTGTCTGTCTCACAGCCGTTGCGATTAGATTTTAATTCAAGTCCTTTTGCTTAAAGTGAGAAAACGGTGGTTTTGTTGACAGAATATAGTGTTGGAATCGGGAAATCTGGATTCTACTTTTCTTGGCAATCAGCTAACTTCTGTGAGCTTCTGTTTCCCCTATTCATTGATTGGCTGGGGAGAAAATTAGATTAGAGAGGTAAAGTGATAAATCTTAACATTGAGTTGGCCATAAAATTTCTTTGAACTTTTCTGTAAGGTGTCATGGAAAAGCCTGAATAAAAATTTTGGCCAACTTTATAATAGTGATACAGTAGGTAGACTCCTGGGTTGTCCAGGGTAGAGGTGGGGAGATTATATATTTGAGTAAAGAAAAGTCAGGTATGGCTGTGCAGTGACCTCAGTGACCTGGGGGTCTAGGGAGTGCTCAGTACTGCCCCATTACTCTTTTATAGTTTTATTTATTTTTTGGCTGTGCTCGTTTTCGTTGCTGCACAGGCTTTTCTCTAGTTGCAGAGAGCAGGGGCTACTCTCTGGTTGCGGTGCTTGGGCTTCTCACCGTGGGGACTTCTCTTGCTGTGGAACGAAGGCTGTAGCACTCGAGGTTCAGTAGTTGAGGCTCGTGGGCTCAGTAGTTGTGGCTCTCAGGCTCTAGAGCTCAATAGTTGTGGTATATGGCCTTAGTTGCTCCGTGGCATGTGATATCTTCCCAGACCAGGGATTGAACCTGTGTCTCCTGCATTAGCAGGTGGATTCTTTACCACTGAGCCACCAGGGAATCCCCTGCCTCATTACTCTTGACCTAACTTGCAGCTCCTGGACGTTTTAGTGATGGAGAAGAGATGGGATACTGGTAGGCAAGCTAGGTGAAAATTGTGTGGGCAGCTCTTTGCCTTGTTGGTATTTGGAGATGATGTAGATATCTCAAGTGGCATTAACCTACATTAGAGTCCTGCCTTAGTCCCACTCTGTCATTGTTTCCCAAAGACTTAGTCTGTGACATGCTTTTGTGGGGCAGCTGGTTGGTGTTGGGTGAAAGCCATCGGATAGAAAACCGAACTTCTCCAATTGCCTATTCAGGGGCAAACTAATTACTTTGTGTTTATTCTCATGAACCTCATAGCCTCATCCCAATAGCATTACTAACAATAGTCTAGCTCCCTATGGAGACGTCAAGACTTTTACATTTGGGCAAGAAAAGCTTTTCCCAGTGTTGTCCTATTCATGTTCACCTTTGTATTAGTTTCCTATTGTTCCTGTAACAAATGACTACACATCTAATGGCTTAAAATAACACAAATTTATCATCTTGTAGTTCTAGAGTCAGAAGTCTGAAGTTGATCTTGCTGGGTAAAATCAAATCTTGCTGGGCAATCACGTTCCTTCTGGAGTTTCTAGGGGAGAATCTGTTTCCTTGCCTTTTCCTGCCTCTAGGATCTGCCTGCATTCATTGGCTCATGGTCTCCTCCTCCACCTTCAGAGCCAGCAATGTACTGGGTTGGCCAAAAAGTCAGTTTGGGTCTGTTTATTTATTTACTTAATATATGGCTGCGCTGGCTCTTCATTGCTATTCACCAGCTTTCTCTAGTTTCAGCGAGTGGGGGTACTCTGTAGTTGTGGCTCATGGCTTCTCTTGTTGCAGAGCATGGGCTCTAGGGTGCACGGGCTTCCATAGTTGCAGCACATGGGCTCCATATTCACAGCTCCCGGGCTCTAGAGCATAGGCTCAGCAGTTGCGGCACGTGGCTTAGTTGCTCTGTGGCATGTGGGACCTTCCCAGACCAGGGATTGAACCTGTGTGTCCTGTGTTGGCAGGCGGACTCCTCACCACTGAAGGAGAAGCCCGTTAATTTGGATTTTTCCATACGATGTTATGAAAAGACCTGAATTAGCTTTTTGGCGAATCCACTATGTTGAGCCTTTCTTACTGTGCCTAGTTTCTGATTCTGGTTCTTCTGCCCATCTCTTCCTCACTTAGTCACTCTTGTGACTACACTGAGCTGATCAGGATAATCTAGGAATATCTCCCCATCTTGAGATCCTTAACTCAGTTTCATCTGCAAAGTCCATTTTGCCATATAAAGTAACAGATTTCAGGGACTAGGATTTGGGCATCTTTTTTTGGGGGGGGGTGTTGTTATTCCATCCTACCACTGTACTCTAGCCCCAAGGATAATTGTATTAGTTATCTATTGTTTCTTAACAAATTACCTCCAGATTTCATGGTTTTAATGACTATTTACTGGTTCATCATTTCTTCTGGTAAGAAACCCAGTACCCCAGGCTGAGTGTCTCTCACAAGGCTATATTCAATGTTGACTGGGGCTGTAAGTCACTTCAAGCCTTGATGCAGGAGAATTCACTTCCAAGTTCACTCTCACAGCTGTTGGCCATCCTCAGATTGTTGTGGGCTGTTGGCTAGACACATCAATTCCATCCCACCTAGACCTCTCCATAGGGCAGCTCACAGTATGGTGGGTGAATCCCTTCAGAGTGAGTGAGTGTGAGAACAGGAGGGTGCCCAAGATGGAAGCCACAGTCTTTTTATAACCTAGTGTTGGAAGTGACATTCCATCATTTCTGCCATATTCTATTTGTTAGATATGAGTCAATAAATCCAATCTACACTCAAAGAGAGTGGATTACACAAGATCAGACAGTAATCGGGAAATGGGGATCAAATTTGGGGCCATCTTGAAGGCTGCATCCCCCAGCAGTCACATACACCGCTTCCCTTACACAGGGCTGATCCCTAATGGTCAGAGATGAGGCCTCCAAGAGTCAAGCAGGAGAAATCAGACTGTAGAAACCTTATCCTAATGCATAGGAGAGTGAGATATTGGGGTGGGGGTGTGTGGGTTGGTGTGTGGTTGTAAAACTTTCTTCCATCTAAGTCCATGGTTCTCTAACTTAGGAAGTATATTAGAATTATCTGGAAATGGAAAGCAAGATAAAATATCTAAGGCTCTAAACCTATAGGTTCTTATAGGTAGTTCTTATGGACTGAGGTAGAAATCACACATGTACATTTTTTTTTTTTTTAGAACTCTCAAAGTAATTCTGATTTGTATCAAAGTTTGAGAAATTTTGATCAAAAGATTTTGCTTATATCTAAAAGAAGGGATTTGGAGATACCATGAAACTCTTTGAAATCTGAACGTTCCAAATGATGATGATAATGATGATGATGACAAAATAAGAATTACTCTTCATGTGAGTACTTAATACTTGGCAAGCACTGTCTCCTGAGTCTCCGTTCCCTCATCTACAAAGTGAAGAGAACATCAGTCAACAGGGAGACAGTGAAACCTAAATGATTTAAGTCTGTATGCCCTTGGGTTTATATCAGCAGCTTCCTGTCTTCGCCATCTCTGTGCTCTTTTTGGGGATCCAAGATACTACAAAGCAGGAGACCACACCCATCCCACCACCCTAGCACACTGGGACTGCATGACAAGGGCAAGTGAACTCAAGCACTTACAAAGGTCATTGTGTAATGACCACAGGTCTAATGGGCTGCCCAGGAGGCCATTGTGCAGGCTTGGGCTCGGGCAAGGTTGGCTCTGTGGTGTTCCCAGGTCTTCCATTAAGAGGCCTGGACCACAAACCTAAGCCAAGAGCAGTCACCAGGCTATTTTTACCTCCAGGTGACAGAGCTGAATCTATTCCTCTTCTCTTGCAGCAGATGCATGGCTGTATCTTGGAGGCCCCAGTCCACTTCTTATCACTGATGAGTGAACTCCACTGACAGTTATTCCCAGTCTTTCCAGACCTCTTAGGCTTCTTCAGCATTCCGTGGTAGTCGGGGCTGGGGTTAAAGGGAATGTGATTCTTTGTGGGCAGGTCTTTTGACCTCCCCTGCTGAGTCATCCCTTGTTTCAAGTACAGATATGCCTGTACTAGTCTCTTCTCATTCCTCCTAAACAGGAAAGTGGCAAGAGCTGATGGATGACCTAAGCCATCCTCTGGTCTTCCATGAGTCGGAAAACCAAGGCAGAGCACAGGAATTTATCTGCTTACAGATGGTGTGAGCTCTGGCTGTATTTGGAAAGTTCCAAGCCTCCTAGAAGCTTCAACCCAGTGAGGATACTCATGGACCGAGTGTTCTGTGTGTTCTCTTCTGCCGGAACCCGAGCTCCTGGGGACAGATAACAAGGATGAAAGTTACGTAGTTCCAGTTTCAAAGGGTCTAATTTCAAGACTCAAGCTAGTTTTGCAATATCAAACTTAGCTTCAGAAAGAGTGTCCTCTCAGTCCTTGTTTTACCACTTTCTTGCTGTAAAGGCACATTAGTTCACTTCACCTGTTTCAGTTCTGACTTTCTTACCTGTGACATGGGTCTATCAGTCAGCATGGGCTCATGCTGCAGGAACAAACAGCCCTCAAAACTCAGTTGCTTAATATAGCAAAGATTTATTTCTTACTCACTCTTCGTGTCCATCATTGGTCTACTGAGGGCTCTGTTGTTTTTCTTCTAGGACAGAGCTGGACAAAAACAGTTACCATCAGAAGCATTGTTAATTCTATGGTGTTGGGACAGGGAGAGTAGGAACAAATGTTGGTGCATCCACCTGGAAGTAACACGCATTACTCTGCTCATGTTTCGTTAGTCAGAGCAAGTCACATAGTCATCTGTAACTCCAAGGGTGCAGGGAAGCATGGTCCTGCCACGTGCTCAGAAAGGGGGAGATCTGGAAAGTTTTGGTGAGCAGCCACCATTGGCTCTCACAATGAGTATTGTTATGTCAACTTCCCTCCAGGTTACTGAAAGCATTAAAGGAGAATATAGATGAAAAAGCACTTTGCAACTAATAGACACGAGTGAAATGTTGTTCAGGTCTCATTTGATGTCAGCCATCATGTGACACACACTATCCTGGATGATCTGTAACAGCAGCACACCCCCGGACAGGATTCTGAAAGGGAGGGGCTTGCTTTCAGAGCCTTGGCTGTAACCATCAGGCAGGGCCAATGAGCCCAGGTGTATATGTGGAATGAGAACTCTTCCTCAGCTGGAGGCTCCTGGATGCCGTCCACAGTATTTCCTGGGAAGGGCTCACTCTGGTGACAGCTGAACAGTGATCCCCAGAAGCAGAGACAACCTGGGCTGTCCTGATGTCGGCCTCTGAATCCTCCTCACTAAGGAGTGGGTCAGGTTTCTTAGCTCAGTGGATTTGAGAATGGTTGTGGTCTGCTGTGGATTTTGGTCCAAGTGCCCATCTGTATACTGGGATCTGCTCTGTGCTGAGATGTCTGCTTCTTGCTTTGAGGTCCTTGGAGTGGGAAGTCTTTGTTATCTGGGGAGGTCCTGTAATATGGCAGTTCCCTGTCCCCATCAGTGGCTTTTCTGGCAGGAAGAAAAAGCCCTTTGAGATCAGCAATGTGCTGGTGACTGTGCTCCAAGCTATCTGACCATTGAAATTTTCGATGTTAAGCACTCTACCCCCCCCGCCCCCCCCCCCCCCACCCCACCACCTTGTTTTTTGGCTGGGAAGAATCTTTACTTGAAATTTAAACTAAAAAGAAATCCCTACGTCCTTAACATTCTGTGTGGGCCAATAGATACGCCCCTGGCAACAGTAGCTCAGAACTTAGTCATTCCTGTGCTCAATATACACTTGCAAATGCATTTTCTTATTAAAATTCCACAGGATTATTCTACTGATGATTTTATTACTGGTAATGAATTATTAATTTATTAGCAATAAGTACCAATAATATTATTCTACCAATAGTCCTGTGAAATGGCTGACATTCTCATCCCCGATTTACAGATGAGGAGACTGAGGCTCGTGGAGCTTATCCACCTTATTGAAGGTCCCACAGGTAACAAGTGGCCTGCATTTAAATACAGGTGCTCAGACTCCACCCTGGAGAAGAAAATGGCAACTACTCCAGTATTCTTGCCTGGAAGAATGGGCAGAGGAGCCTGGTGGGCTCTAGTTCATAGTGTCTCAGAGTCAGACATGACTGAACATACACACAGGCCTCGGACTCCAAGCCCCATTGTCCCTTTCACTCTATGCTCTCCTTCCTCATGCTACTTATCTTTTTTTGTTGTTGTTTGTTTGTTTGTTTTGGATGATAGGAGATCCTGACTAGCCATCAGAATTTTAGAGCTAAAGGGGATTTTCGAGATGATCTGCCCCAACTCCCTTATTTTATGGAGGAGGAAGCCCGAAGCTCACAGATGGCTGCCTGATGGCTCACATTGAGCTGCATTTCACTCCTTCGCTTTTTCTGCTATATCCTAACCACTATGATAGTTTTTTTTTTCTTTATTTCTGTCCATTCCCTGCCTCTCTTCTATAGCATCTCATCCACATTTTGTAACACCACCTCCTAGAAGCCTCCCCTGATTATCTTTATTCCCCCAGGTTTGGTGCTTACTCAATGCAATGTAAGAGCCCCTGTAGCCTTCCAGATTATAGGATATACCCATTGAGTTGTGATAGTTTACTGATGGATAATTATGGACCCCCCTTATCCCACTGGGGACAGAAAATATGCTTGTTCTGCTTGACCCTCTCTACTTGGGGGCTTCCTGGTGGCTCAGTGGTAAAGAATCTTCCTGCCAATGCCCGAGATGTGGGTTTGATCCCTGATTTGGGAAGATCCCCTAGAGCAGGAAATGACAACCCACTCCAGTGTTTTTGCCTGGAAAATGCCATGGCCAGAGGAGCCTGGTGGGCTACCGTCCACAGGGTCACAAAGAGCCAGACACAACTGAGTGACCAAACAAGAACAGCAACTATACTTGGGGCTGATCCTTAGCTGGTACTCAGAAAATGTTCATAGATGGAAGGGAGAAGAAAAAAAAGGCAGGCAGAGAGGAAAGAAGGAATGGAGGGAGGGGGGGAAGGCCAGCTGACCCCGTGTGACTTTCCGCAAAGGCCCTCTCTTGCAGGGTGGGTGGGGGGCAGTGCCTCCTGAGGGGCTCTTCCGGTTGGGGTCTCCCAGGGGTCAGGGAGCAGGAAGACGTCTCTGCTGCATCATGGGGACCTGCCCCCTGCCTCTGCACTGCTGTTCTTGTTCTTACCAGCAGCCTTTGAGAAGGGAGCTGAGTTGAGTGAGGAGGAGAGCAAGAGAGATTGAGGGGGAGAGCAGAGAGGAGGTGCACTGCTCCAAGACAGGAGAAGAGCACTTAAGAAATGTCACTTAGGATCCCTGAAAGAATAAGCTGGAAAAACAACCACACACTCTCTGCCGGGTGACGCAAGTCAAAGAGAAACGCGATGCAATTAGTCACTGGTTCTGAGTAGGAGGTGGGAGGGGGCAGGGAGGCAGAACGGGAGGACGGTGAAGGGAGGGGGGCCGGTGGCAGCCTCCCTCACAAGCTCTGCATCATCTGCTGCACGCAGCCCCCGTCGCCCTGGAGGAGATGTTATTTCTTCCCTTCCAGCCCTCTGTGCTGGCCAGAGCCCCTCCTCGCTTCTCCTCTTTCTCTCCCAGGAGGTGGCATCCTCCCCCTGTGTCCACACAGCTGAGGTTGAGAAGCAGGGAACCCAGAGTCTGTGAGGGAGGGGCTTGGGAGACCAGGGGTCACGGGGAGGGTGAAGGGGGGAAGTCTTTGGCCTTGGGCCCACCCTGTGGACCTCAGCTCCCCACTTTCCCTCCCGCTTTGGTCCAGAGTGAAATGTTTCTCCTTTTCAGGACTGCAAAGAGGGCAATTTGCTCACTCCATTACCTACCAAACAGTTGTTAAACACCACGTGCCGGACCATGCTCTCATGGAGCTCAGGGTTTAAGTCAAAGAGATGGACAAGGAAGTAGGCAAGCAGGAGGATGCTGAGTGACGGGAAACGTGCTGGTGGTTTTCCATTTTACCCACATGGGGCTGAAGGAAGGACCCAAATGAAGGAAAGACCCTTGTTTTCCTGGGTAAGGGAGGAGTCAGTGGTGATTAAAAGTTCTGGGTGTATTACATGAACCTCACACTGAAAGGATTTTGAGTTTCCTGGCAAGAGAGGTAGATTTTGGAAAGAAGCATCCTGAGGGTACTTTTAGGGGCTGGAGTCTCCTGTCAACTACTGCTATTCACAGCAGCATCAGCATCCCCTGGGAACTTATTCAAGATCCATGGGCTCCACTCAAACCTGCTGAATCAAACTCTCAGGGCGCAGGGTCCAGGAAACTGTGTTTTAATAAAAATTCAGGTGATTTCATTGTGCATGGAAATTCGAGGTACCCTGTCTAAAAGACTAGCTGAAATTGACTCAAATCCTCACTAGCCTGTCTTTGGGAAGATGAGGCCAATCTAGCCGCCTGCCTTGGGTTTTGTAAATTTCAAAAGCTTTCCTAGCCAACTCTGTCTCTGATGTGGTGGGGGGTGGGGGGGTTGATAATTCTTGTTTTCTGTTTAGTGCCATGGACCTTTATCTTCCCCTGGGTTACAACTCTGATAAGGGACACAAACTTTTCTTTTTTAAAGAATTTTTTAAAATTGAAGTATGGTTGATTTAAATTGTTGTGTTAGTTTCAGGTGTGTAGCAAAGTGAATCAGTTATACATATATGTATATCTGCTTTTTTACAGATTCTTCTCCCATATAGGCTATTACAGAGGATTGAGTTGGGTTCCCTGTGCTATATACAGCTGGCCCTTTTATATATAGCTATTTTATATATAGCAATGTGTATATGTCATTCCCGATCTCCCAATTCATCCCTCTCCCCATTTACCCCCGATAGCCATGTTTGTTTTCTACATCTGTAACTCTGTTTTGTAGATAAGTTCATTTGTACCCGTTTTTTTTTTTTTTTTAGATTCCACATGTAAGTGATATCATATGATATTGCCTTTCTCTGTCTGATGTACTTCACTCATTATGACAATCTCTAGGTCCATCTGTGTTGCTGCCAATAGCATTATTTCACCTTTTTAATGACTGAGTAGTATTCCATTGTGTGTGTGTGTGTGTGTGTGTGTGTATACACACCACATCCTCTATTGATGGACATTTGGGTTGCTTCCATGTCCTGGCTAACACACGTTTTTCTTGACCCACCTTTTTTGCATGTTCACATGCCCCAAATATAGTGCATATGAGGTAGTTGTGCATCATAGATTTTTCCTTGTGATTTGAAGGTACATTGAGGAGAAGAATATCACAGAACTGCAGCCAGATAATTTAAGGTCGAATATTTCGCTTCTCTGTCCCTCAGCCATTTTTAACACCTCAAACCTCTAGTGATGTTCCTAGGCCTTCTCTCCCGCTCCTTTCCCTCTTCTCCACATCTAAGTTTCTATGCATTTAATTTGCCTAAGAGCTTAACTCTCTCCTTGTTTCCTTCCACCCCAGTTTTCCAAGATCCCACATTGCAACCACCTAAGAAACTGATGATATTTTTACAAAGATAGTTCCTTGCCTAAGAGACTCTCTGGTGCCATATGGTAAAATGGTAATTTTCATCACCCTACATTAGCAATCAAGCTTCTTTTTTTAAAAAATAATTTTATTTATTTGTTTGTTTTTGGCTCTGCTGGGTCTTCGTTGCTGTGCAGACTTTCTCTAGTTGTGGCGGGTGGAGGCTGCTCTCTAGTTACGGTGTTTGGGCTTCTCATTGCAGTGGCTTCTCTTGTTGCAGAGCACAGGCTCTAGGGTGCGTGGGCTTCAGTGGTTGTGGCTCCCGGGCTTAGTTGCTCCAAAACATGTGGGATCTTTCCAGATCAGGGATCACACCTGTGTCTCCTGCATTGGCAGGCAGATTCTTCACCACTGAGCCACCAGCGAAGCCCCAAGTTTCTTATTTAGTCCCAAGAGCGCTCCCATAACCATGGCCTTGATGACTTCCTGCTCCTTTAGGCTGAAGGGTTGTGGTCTGTTCTTCCCACTCCAGCATGCTCTCAATCTGGGATGCTCTCCCGTGGCCATACTACTGATTTGCTTCTCAAGTGGATGCTTTACCCGTTAAACAAATTTCCTAACAGTTTTTCCTTCTCTAACTTGTCCTATTTTATTGCTGTTTTTTCCCCAAAGACCTTTCTTCATTCAGCACACTCTTTTTCCCTTCTTCTTTTCAATCCCTCAGTCTTCCTTCCCTGCCCAGCTCTGACCACTCCCTTCTTGCTGGAAGGAATAATTTCTCTGACCAGGCCTTGAGCACTGCCTCAGTGCTATCTTCTTATTCCCCACCAGCTTGTACCCTTTTTATCTGTTTCCCAAACTGTTGATTCAGTTGATGTTATTTAAGCTTTCAGGGTAATAAATGAAGGTAAACCATGGCACCTCCTCATACCCACCCCAGAATAAGCTTGTGATTAGACTCTGAATGGAAGGAGAGTGGGCGCTTCACCAGAGAGGAGATCCCACCCTCCACGAATACGCAGAAGCTCATTAACCTTCTGGGCATGAATGGATGTCAAAAACTGTTTTGGTCCTCACCCTCTTGACCTGTCCATCACGGGCAGAACTGTCAACCTCACTCTTTCCTTCCATTCTTTCTTCAGTCTGGTCCTGATGTTGGGTCCTTCTGAAGATTTTCTCCTTCTATTTTGAGCATTCCTTTGAGTGTTCTTGTCTTGTAAGATGAGCACCTCTGTCTTGCCAGGAGTACTACCTAGAGCCAAATATTGGGAATCAGGAATCAGGCAAACATGCCCCTCCCAGTTCCAGTGGAGTTTTTCTGAGTCTTGTGCGTGTCATGGGATAGGAGTCATTTGGAAAGGGCTCCCTGCAAGGTGACCCCCCAACAAAAAGAGGTTGTGTGGGTTGTGCCACTGGATGTGGACTCTAGAGGAAATGGCGAGGCATCACCGGAGAGTACTTCCCTTGCACAAAGACACCACACACACAGAGTTCCCAAAAGGGGGAGGTCGGGACTCAGAACCCCTACAGACTCCTACAGCTCAGTAGCAAAAAGTCAGACAACTCAATTAAAAATGCACAAAAACTTGAAGAGACATTTCTCCAAAGAAGACATACACATGGCCAATGGATATAGGAAAAGATGCTTAACATTACTAATCCTGCGGCTCAGCATTGCAGTGAATTATTACCTCATATCACTTAAGATGGCTATTATCAGAAAACAAAAAAGATAACAAGTTTTGACTAGGACAAGGAGAAATGGAACTCCTGTACATTGTTGATGGTGCAGCTGCTATGAAAAACTGTATGGGAGTTCCTCAAAAAATAGAAAATAGAATTACCATATGATCCAGCAATCCCACTTCTGGGTCTACATCCAAAAGAATTGAAATCAAGATCTCAAAAGAGATTATCCGCGCTCCCATCTTTATTATTTACAGCCGAGATGTGAAAACAACCTGAATGTCCACTGATGGACGAATGGATAAAGGAAATGTGGAATATACATAGAATAGAATACTGTTCAGCCTTAGAAAAGAAGGAGAGCCTACCATTTGCAGCAACATGGCTGAACCTGGAGGACATTATGCTGAGTGAAATAAGCCAGGGATCTAAAATAGTTAAACTCATAGAAACAGAGAGGAGCACAGTGGTTGCTGAGGTTTGCGGGGAGGGGAAAATAGGAGTTGCTGTTTAATGGATGTGAAGTTTTAGTTATATAAGATGAGTAAGTTCTAGAAATCTGTTGTATACAACATCATGCCTATGGTTAACCATACCTAATGTGCATTTAAAATTTTGTTAAGGGTGGGGACTTCCCTGGTAGTCCAGTGGTTAAGATTCCACATTTCCAATGCCAGGGGTGTGGGTTCAATCCTGGCTCTGAGAACTAAGATCCTACATGCCCCTGCTAAGTCACTTCAGTTGTGTCCGACTCTGTGTGACCCCATAGATGGCAGCCCACCAGGCTCCCCTGTCCCTGGGATTCTCTAGGCAAGAACACTGGAGTGGGTTGCCATTTCCTTCTCCAATGCATGAAAGTGAAAAGTGAAAGGGAAGTCGCTGAGTCGTGTCTGACTCTTCACGACCCCATGGACTGCAGCCCACCAGGCTCCTCCATCCATGGGATTTTCCAGGCAAGAGTACTGGAGTAGGGTGCCACTACATGCCCCCAGATGCAGCCAAAAAATAAAGAAAAAAAATTTGTCGAATGGATCTTACATTAAGTGTTTTTACTGATAATAATATTCTTTTAAGAGTCATCAATGGCAGAACACAATAGTAACAGTCCAGTGAGAACAGCTCTGACCCTTATTTCTCCTCCCTCCCTAGCCCTCTGGCCCTTTCCTAGAGGCACTGGAAGTGGCTGAGTGAAGGCGGCAGAGAACAGACAAGAAGGATGGAGGGGCGCGTGATGTCTTACTTCCCCATTACAGTCTCTGGGCAGGAGGAATGGAGCCCTGTGTGAGGCAGGTGCCCTGGGAGGTACCCTGGGGTGGCATCAGAGAGTTCTGGGGGAGTCCGCGTTCCAGGTGGGCTTGTCAGCCGCCATCACAGGAAAGGTATTGTGCAGAGCAGAGACAAGGCCTGTGGGTCCTCAGCCCTGGCCCACACCACCGGCTGGCCACGTCATCGCCTGAACCTGTTTCCCACCCAGGGCAGGATCCTAGTACCTGCCCTGTCCACCTCCCAGGAGTGTCTGAGAAGTCCTCTGTGGCATCACAAACTTGGCTCAGCACCTCAGGTGGACCTTGTCTCATTTGGCTACCCAGCATCCAGGCACACTTTTTACTTAGGAGAATCCCTGCTTTGAGAAAATCTTGGTGGGAGGCAGAAATGCCACCTCCTACCATGGGAGGCAAAAGAGGCCAGCCACTTCCTCTCCTGGAATCCACCACCCCCCACCTCTCCCTCTCCCCTCTCCCTCACACACTCACACACACACACTCACACACTCACCCATCCTAGTCTGGGCCCTTGGAGGCCGCTCCCTGGACCCGCGAATGTGAAGGGAGTGGTGCACAGACAGAGGCGCAGCAGAGACGAATCACTGGGGCAGAGACGACTGAGGGGAGTTGAGGAGCCTCACCCATAAGGTGTTGGTGCCAGGATGGTGAAAGCCCCACGAGCAGGGTCCCAGTCAGCCTTTTCCTCTGATGTGAACTTGGAGGAGCTGGTGGCTGCTGGGTCTCTACTGACTTCTCCCACATACTCTGGGAAACTCATTAGTTCTTCTGACCTCTTTCCAACACTCTCCTTTCCTCTATCAGGTATAGAGGTGGCTTTTATTGTCTGCAACGAAGGGCCTGGTGGGTACAGCTCCCATCAGCTGCATTTCAGGGACATTTATAGTGACTGCTGCCACCCCTGAATTCCTCCCAGGGAGTTCCCAGAATCCTCCGGGCCTGTGGTCCAAGACCCAGCTCACCCTCGTGCTTCTCCTTCCTGGATTTCTGAGGCTCCACTGGAAGTGTCTGGTGTCTTGTCTCTGCACAGGATATTCCTATGGTACCTGTCTTCTTTAGAACCTTCTTTTTGCACTGTGCAAAAAGTGCAGAGGCCTCCAGCTTGCAAGCTCTGAGGACAAGCTTTGGTTTCAATAGGCTCGGCCTGAAATCACAGCTCTGCCTGGAGTCAGAGCCCTGCCACCTACTAACTCATCATGGATGAACTTGTTAACCTCTCTGGGCCTCGGTTTCCTCTTCTGCACAGTAAGGATAATAGCAGCACCTTCTCATAGGGACACAGAAAGAATGAAATGAGACCCACCTCCTTACACTCTAAACGGATGAGACTAGAGCTGTTATTATTACTGACTTTATTGTTCTGCTCATACTAGAATGTGGCTTCCTTTCCTTGCTCTGCTTTGAATCTAATTTACAGTCACCCGTGTGTGTGTGTGTGTGTGTGTGTGTGTGTGTGTGTGTGTGTGCGCACGCGCGCGTGCGTGCACGCTTAGTTGCTCAGTCATGTCCGACTATTTGTGACCGCATGGAGTGTAGCCCGCCAGGCTCCTCTGTCCATGGGATTTCACAGGCAAAAATACTGGAGTGGGTTGCCGTTTCCTTCTCCAGGGGATCTTCCTGATACAGGAATCGAACCCGCGTCTCCTGTGTCTCGTGCATTGCAGGCAAATTCTTTACCTGCTGAGCCATTGCGGAAAGGTTCCCCTGTAAACCCAGCCTTTTTTCCATCTTGGGGACATGGGAGGAGAGGTCTGAGGTTGAGTTCTTTGAATGCTTGGGCTTTGCAGTAAGAAAAGGGACCTGGAAGTAGGAAGCAAGGGATTCAGGGATTGAGCCAAAGTTTTTAAATTCCCAGAGTCACAGATCTGTTGCTGTTACTACTGAGTTCGTCATGGCTACAGCTAGGAGATGCTGTGTGTAATGCGTACCGCTGGCCTCCTCACCCTATCAGCTTTCCCAGGCCTGTCCCAGGACACTGCTGAGGCCCAGCTGGCATCGTGATATCGGGCCTGGGCAGGGGAAGTCTCTGTGCACCAGACTCTCAGGACATGAGGGACTTCAGGGCCACCTTTTCTGATTCCCTTTGCTTTATGGATAAGAAGACCCAGATTCAGAGAAGGAAAGAGCCTCAGGGAACCCAGTCTCCTGACTGGAGAGGGGACCATCTCTGCTCCCTGCACTGCCTCTTGGAGCATCGCTGAGCTCACGTGTGTGTGTGTGTGTGTGTGTGTGTGTGTGTGTGTGTGATCTTACTCCCCTCCTCCTCCTCCTCTGCTGACCTCCCCCTCCCCGTGCAGCCCCCTGGTTTATCTCACCACAAGACTCTCGGATGAGCTGCAACATCGAAGACGGATATGTTCTCTGGAACAGCTTCAGCTGACTGCTAGCTTGGGGTTTAATAACTTATTTATCACAGGTCTCCTTCATAAATAGATTTCTTTCCTGAGCTCACAATCCTGGTCACATGCTTTTGAGAGGCTGCGGAACAGACAAATTCACAAATGAAGCCCAACCCAAAGCAGGGGCTCGATAGAGCGGGAGGGCAAAGGGAGGGGGGAAATGAGTACTTTTTTGAGTGGCTATGAGGCACACAAAATGAGCTCTTGCTGAATTTTCTCAGGCTCCTTCCTACAAGCTATTTCCCTACTTTACAGGGAGGGAACAGGTCCAGAGAGGCCACGGAAGCCACAGAGACAGAAATCAAAACCAGTCTGTCTGCCTCCAAGGTTCATGAGAACCTTTGACTGCAATTTATTCAAGTTTCTGGAGACGAATTCGACATGTTTGGGAAAAATTCATTCTAAGAAGAAAGAATTTCTCACCTTTCTGTCCTTTTCTGTCCTCCCACCTAAACCCATTCATTTTGAGACTAGTGTCCACTTGCCATTTCCTCTTTCTCCTTCTCTCCCTCACTCCCTTGTCTTCTTTTTCACTCTTATGGGTGTCTAAGGTCATCAGATATCCTGAGCTGAGCCCCACACTGAATCCAGTGGCTCTGGGTAGAAGGCTGGTGACTGTGGGCAAGTGGCTGAGGCTGGCAGGTTGGTGTAGTCAGGCTGGGGACAGGCTGGAGTCATGGCTGAGGCTGTGTCCTAGCTGCTTCTGGCTGCAGGACTGGCTTCCTGGAGAGATACAAGTGGGCATCACACTGGTGGCCTGGTGCCTCTGACACTCTTTTGGCCTAGGGACCACTGGCCACAAGGATGTACCAATAGGCTCATAGATGGAGGGCTGCCCGCCAGGCAGAGTGCCACACATCAGGACATCCTGTGCTGTTCTCAGGATGAAGTTACGTTGTCCAGGAGGTGGGCAGGTGGGATGGGAAGTCTGCAACTGATTTGGCTCCCCGAAATTTCACCAGTGAAAGAGAGAGGTCACTCTATAGTGTAGGTGTAAAGAATATTAACTAGGGTATTGATTCATCTACTCAACAAGTAATTACTGAGGACCTGGTCCATACTAGGTCCTTTTTTAGATACTAGAGACTGATGAACATTGCAGATAAGTTCAGGATCTCAAGAAATTTCACTTCCAGTGGAAGAGAGAAATGATAAGCCCCTCTTCTGAGTGCGGAAAAGATGGAGAAAAAGGGTATGACTGTTAAGATCTAAGACCTCTATTTCTCTTCTCACTGCCTCTTTAACCTGTTTCCTACCTGAGTGTTAATTTTCGCCAACTGCAGATTGCTGCCAGCATTAAAGACGCCGGATGTGGATGATCAAAGATTCATGATTTAAGCAGCACAGACAGCTTCTCTCTTGTATCTCACAAGTCGATGATACCACTCTTTGCTTTGGGCAAACGCTCATGCAGCTCTGTGTCTTCAAGGAGCATCTATAACACCATGCCCTGAGTGGATAGAATGATCTGTGGACAATTTTTAAGGAGTAACTTTTAGGTCACGGCATTTAATGGCAGGCCTTTTTATCTTTTCATAGTTTTTTCTTTTTTAATTGAGGATCACCTACAATTCATAGAGCACTGTGATGTGCGTGAGACCATCCAGGCTATCACTGAGGGCCGTGAGGAACCTTAACTCTCTTACTCAAGAGAATTTGTATTCTTCTTGTTGATACACCTGGTCTGTTACCTTCAATCACCGCCTGCATGGCTAAGAGGAGATGAGGGCCAGAACTTACTTCAAACTCTGGGTCTGTCATTTCCTAGCTGTGTGATCTTGGGCAAGTTACTTCATCTTTCTGAGCTTCAGTGACCCCTTGGGAAAGAGTGTAGTTGAATGGAAAGAGCAGAGCCTTTAAGGTTTGAATCCTGGCTCTGTCTCTTACTTGCCGTGTAACTTTATGCAAGAAACTTACCTGTGGGAACTTGGTTTCTACATCTGAAAAATGGAAATGAAAATGCCTACTTCACAGGGATGTTTTAAAGATCAGAGAAAAAAACACATTTCAAGCACAAAGTCTGTATATATATTAGTTGGTAAATATGTGATTTTCTTTTAACCTTTCGTTTTATATGAAATAAAACCTTTTGGGGATGACTTCATCCTTATCTTATAACTGGCACTACCGTTTACCCACATGCTCAGGCCAAAAACCTAGAGGTCATCTCATCTCAGATTCATTTATTTTATATCACCCCTCCTGCTCCCCTTTCCTGAGCATGCAATTCAGTAGCAAGGTTTTTGGCTTGACTTCTGAATGTATCTTGAATCTTTTTCTCCCACAGTATCTATTTCTATGGCAATAGTCATAACCACTGTCGTCTCTCCCTTAGCGATTTTAAATCATGGTCTTCAAGCTCTTTTGCACTCCTCTCATCAAGAGGTGGGGGTTAATGTTCCCTCCCCTTGAACCTCCATGGACTTGGGACCACTTTGACCCATAACATATGGTGGAAATGATACTATATGGCTTCTCAAGATAGGTCATCAAAGACTTCTCTTTGGTTCTCTTGAAACACTCCCTTTAAATACTCCCTTTTATAATGAGCTGTCCTGCTGTGAGGAAGTCCAGGAGAGCACAAGTAGGGGATTCCAGTTGACAGTTGCAGCTAAACCAAGCTTTTGCAGTTCCCAGCCATTTTGCCATTTAACACCTCCCAGCTGAGAATTCCGGAGAAGGCAATGGCACCCCACTCCAGTACTGTTGCCTGGAAAATCCCATGGATGGAGGAACCTGGTGGGCTGCAGTCCATGGGGTCACTAAGAGTCGGACATGACTGAGCGACTTCACTTTCATGCATTGGAGAAGGAAATGGCAACCCACTCCAGTGTTCTTGCCTGGAGAATCCCAGGGACGGGGAAGCCTGGTGGGCTGCGGTCTATGGGGCCCACAGAGTCGGACACGACTGAAGCAACTTAGCAGCAGCAGCAGCAGCAACTGAGAATTCAGACCCCACAGAGCAGGGGGAAGCCATCATCCCTGTGCCCTTTCTGAATTCTTGATTCACAGAAGCCATGAGCATAATAGAATGGCTATTGTTTTGGTGCTACTAAATCTGGTTTGTTATGCAGTGACCGGTAATCAGAACACTACCCTTGTCTGCTGCAGTGCCTCCTATCTTCTTCCCCTGCTTCTACTAACATCCATTTCTCCACAGAGCAACCACAGAAATCTTTTGGAAATATAAATGAGATAATGTGTGTGTGTTAAATCAATTCAGTTATGTCTGACTCTTTGTGACTCTATGGACTGTAGCCTGCCAGGCTTCTCTGTCCATGGGATTCTCCAGGCAAGAATAAGAGGGAGGGGACATATGTATACCTGTGGCTGACTCACACTGATGTATGGCAGAAACCAACACAATATTGTAAAGCAATTATCATTCAATTAATATATATATATATATATATATAAATTTATATACATATAAAGAATATTGGAGAAGGAAATGGCAGCCCACTCCAGTATTCTTGCCTGGAGAATCCCATGGACGGGGAAGACTGGTGGGCTGCCGTCTATGGGGTCACACAGAGTCGGACACGACTGAAGCGACTTAGCAGCAGCAGCAAAGAATACTGGAGTGGGTTGCTATGGCCTCCTCCAGGAGATCTTCCCAACCCAGGGATCAAACTTGCATCTCTTACATCTCCTGCATTGACAGGCAGTTTCTTTACCACTAGCTCTACCTGGGAAGCAAGTGAGGAAGATAATACCACTGTGCATATACACTCTTTCCAAACTTCCTACCTGCCTAGGCCTGTTAAGCCCCACGTGACCTGGCCCCTGTTCTTAGGTGCTTGCTGTAGGTGTGGGATACTATCATCTTCTACATGGAAGTCAGAGGCTGGCTAAAGGCATTTGACATGGGACACAGAAAGCACCTCTTGCAGCTCAGTCTCAGGTTCCCACTTAAAGGGCCAAGGCAGGATTTCCTATACCTGTATAGGTGTTGGAACCCTGATCCATGACCTCAGACCCTCTGTGGGTGGTCATGACCTTTCCTGTACCTTTTTAGCTCTGACTGCTGTCTTAGTTACTGGCAGTTATTACGTCTTAGTTATTACGTCTCTCCCTCCCTCCCTCCTTCCCTCTTTCTTTCTTTCTGTGCAGCCATATTTTAAAAATAATATCAATTGTTTCTATTTGTCTGTAGCCAGAGGGGAGAACTCCATCAACTTAACAGACCATATTGCAAGAAGCCTGAAAACTCTTATTATCTGTACACAATGCGATCATCTACTTAAGAAACGAGCTGAAAAGTTGTTAGAAGTTAGCACATTTGGCAAGGTGGCTAGATATAAGATCTACATATCCAATTGACTTTTTGGTGAAAATGGTAGATTAAGCACAGTCATTTAAATTCGCTTTGTTCTGAAATGCCACTAAAATTCTCGATAAAGTTTTTTTCCCCCATAAATCCACAAAAATGGGGAGGATGAAAGTGGAGACATCATTTGGGGAGCTAGAAAGCAGATGGGTGAATGGTAACTTATGTAGCTGATATAAGAAAGAATACTCCTAAGCTAGCAGAATCCTGAACGAGGAGAATCCTCAGAATCAACCAGATGTACACTGCAGAGTGTGAAGGCTCAGAGACTGCTTGCATTAGAAACTTTTGAAGCTGGAGGTGGAGGCGGGGAAAAAGATTGGTGGAAAGCTGTATAAAAAGCAGTTAGGAATGGGAGTTTTTACTTAATGAGTACAGTGCTTCTGTTTGGGGTGATGAAAATTTTTAGAAGTATGAGTGGTGATAGTTACAACAACAACTTGGTAAATGTACTTAATGCCCTCTCATAACATGGCCATGAACTTCCTCAAAGCCTACAGGAGACTGACTCACTCCAGTCTAAGATAGAGTCTTTTTTTTTCTTTTACTGTTTTTTTTTTTTTAATTATTTTTTAATTGGTGGAAAACTGCTTTACCAATTTTATGTTGGTTTCTTCCATACAACAATACGAATCAATCATAAGTATATCCCCTCCCTCCCTCCCTTCTCCCAGCCCAACCCTCTAGGTCATCATAGAGCACCAGGCTGGGTCCCTGTGTTATTTAGCAACTTCTCACTAGCTATCCTTTTTACACATGACAGAGTATATATGCCACTGCTGCTCTCTCAGTGCATCCCACCCTCACCTTCCCTTGCTGTGACCACAAGTCTGTTCTCTGCTGGGTATATCAGCACCATTTTCCTAGATTCCATACATATGTGTTAACATATGATAATTGCTTTTCTCTCTCTGACTTACTTTACTCTGTATAAGAGGCTCTAGGTTCACCCACCTCACTACAACTGACTCTAATTTGTTCCTTTTTATGGCCAAGTAATATTCCATTGGGACATAGATGGGGAAACAGCGGAAATAGTGTCAGACTTTATTTTTGGGGGGTCCAAAATCACTGCAGATGGTGATTGCAGCCATGAAATTAAAAGATGCTTACTCCTTGGAAGGAAAGTTATGACCAACCTAGATAGCATATTCAAAAGCAGAGACATTACTTTGCCAACAAAGGTCCATCTAGTCAAGGCTATGGTTTTTCCTGTGGTCATGTATGGATGTGAGAGTTGGACTCTGAAGAAGGCTGAGCACTGAAGAATTGATGCTTTTGAACTGTAGTGTTGGAGAAGACTCTTGAAAGTCCCTTGGACTGCAAGGAGATCCAACCAGTCCATCCTAAAGGAGATCAGTCCTGGGTGTTCTTTGGAAGGATTGATGCTAAAGCTGAAACTCCAATACTTTGGCCACCTCATGTGAAGAGTTGACTCATTGGAAAAGACTCTGATGCTGGGAGGGATTGGGGGGCAGGAGGAGAAGGGGACGACAGAGGATGAGATGGCTGGATGGCATCACCGACTCGATGGACGTGAATTTGAGTGAACTCCAGGAGTTGGTGATGGACAGGGAGGCCTGGCGTGCTGCAATGCACGGGGTCGCAAAGAGTCGGACACGACTGAGAGACTCAACTGAACTGAACTGAATATTCCATTATATAAATGTGCCACAACTTCTTCATCCATTAATCTGTCGGTGGACATCTAGGTTGCTTCTGTGTCCTGGCTATTGTAAATATTGCTGTAATGAATATTGGGGTACATGTGTAAGACACAGTCTTTTTAAAATATTTTTTATTGGAGGATAGTTGATTTACAATGTTGTATTTCTACTCTATAGGAAAGTGAATCAGTTATATATATACATACATCCACTCTTCTTTAGGCTCTTTTCCCATATAGGTCATTACAGAGTATTGAGTATAGTTCCCTGTGCTATACAGCAGGTCCTTATTAGTTATCTGTTTTGTGTATAGTATTGTGTATATGTCAATCCCAATCTCCCAATATATCCCTCTCCTTCCCTTTCCCCACAGTAACCATGTTTGTTTTCTACATCTGTGACTCTATTTCTGTTTTGTAAGTTTATTCATCTCATTTTTTTTTTAGATTCCACATATAAGCAATATCATATGGTATTTGTCTTTGTCTGACTTACTTTACTTAGTATGATAATCTAAGGTCAATCAATATATTACCCATTCTGCAAATGGTATTATTTCATTATTTTTATGGCTGAATAATATTCTGGTTTTTTTTGTGTATATATATATATATATGCATACATACATACACACACACACACATACATATCACATCTTCTTTATCCATTCATCTGTCCATGGACATTTAGGTTGCTTCCATGGAAGACAGAATCTTATATAATATAATCACATGAGTGACTATTGCATCACCTTTGCCATATTCTGTTGGCTAGAAGCAGAGTACAGCTTCTGTTCAAACTCAGAATATACAAGGGCGTAACTCATGGAAGATCATCTTAGAATTCTGTCTACCTGAACTGAAGACCAAAAGAAGCTCTAATAAGCTTCCAGAGAGAAATAAATAGGTTCATTTGAATAATCAGGAAGTAGAATAATTCACCTTTCTCAACAGCAGTGTTGGAAGCTATGGAGTAGTGCTATCAAGATTCTAAAGGGAAAGAATTTCATACCTATCTTTCTATACCCAGCCAAGCTATCCATTGAGCATGAAAGTAGAATACACACATTATTGGGAATAATGTCTCAAATATTCATCTCCCACACACTCATTTTCAGGAAACTATGCTTTATAAATCTAAGGAGTAACTAACAAATAAGACAACTGATCCAAAAGACAAGAAATAAGAAAAAACTCCAGCATAATAGTGAACATTTTCCAAAGAGGAATCTGACCAGATTAGAGAAGGTCAGAAGGCTTGAGGAGGGGGAATTCATCAGGATGAAATTTATAGGGCAGTTGAGATGAGTGAATGTAATGGAAAAAGATTTAGATGACCGGCAGGGAGTTTTGAGTTGACTTAGTGATAACATAAAAACTTAATCAAACAGAAGAACAATTATTAACTTCAGGGATATAAAAATTATTCAGGAAAGGAAATGGACTACATGGCTTAGCTCTGAATAACTGAGAATTAAGTTCATTACAGTGTAAATACTGCACGTTAATCTAACCAGAGTGATGGTGTAATTACATAGTTCTGGAAGGGTGGTCTTATGGATTTGAGTCCTAGCCCCAGTACTTGTGACTGTGATCTTATTTGGAAATAAGGTCTTTGTAGATGATCAAGTTAAGGTGAGGTCATTAGGGTGGGCTCTACTCCAGTATTACTGGTGTCCTTATCAAAGGAGGAAATTTGGACATAGAGACAGAGACACAGCAAGAACATCATGTGAAGACTGCGGCTAAGCTGCCACAAGCTAAGGCAGGCCAAAGGTTGCTGAAAACCCACCAGAAACAAGGAGAGAGGCTTGGAGCAGATTCTTCCACACAACTCTTGGAAGGAAAAAACCCTACAGACACTCGGATTTTGGATTTCTAGCCTCCAGTACTGTGAGACAATGCATTCTTGTTGTTTAAGATATCCAGGGGACTTCTCTGGTGGCCCTGGGGTGGTTAAGGCTCTGTGCTTTCACTGCTGAGGGCATGAGTTTGATTCCTGGTCTGGGAACTAAGACCCCACATGCCACGCCATGTGGTGTGGTCAAAACGAAATCAACAAATACATAAATCTTTAAAAAAAGATATCCAGTTTGTGGTACTTTGTTACAACAGCTCTATTAAGCTAATAGGTATGGAAAGTATGTGGGTATTGATGGTGGGGGAGTGGAAGGGAAGGGAGAGGAAAGACTAGCACTTCATCTTTAATGGGAAGTTAACAGATCGTTCCTACAAAAAAATGAATCAAGAAATAGCAGTTTAAGCATGATATTTAGAGATAGCAAGATACAATTCAAAATAATCACCCAAAAGAATTAAAATTTGTTGCATTGGGGATGGCTTAAGTAAGTAGGGAGGAAGAGGGCTGGAACTTGACGTTTATCTTTGCACCAGGTGATGCTGTAGGTCATCACAGAGCACGGAGCAGAGCTCCCTGTGTTATACAGCAGCTTCCCGATAGCTGTCTATTTTGTACATGGTATTGTATGTATGTCAGTGCTAGTCTCTCAATTTGTTCCACCCTCTCCGTCCTCCATGTCCACAAGTCTGTTCCCTATGTCTCCTGCCCTGCAAATAGGTCCATGAGTACCATTTTTCCAGATTCCATATGTATATACATTAATATGTGATATTTGTTTTTCTCTTTCTGTATCAGCAGTTATTAACCAGAAAGTCCAATAGAGAAAAATTCCATTCACAAGGGCAGTAAAGCCTATATAATGGTGCCCAAGAATAATTCCGAACAGGACATGTGCTGGATCCTTCTGGAGAAAACTCTAAAATTTTACTGCTGGACAAAAGTAAATAGAAACTGGACCTTGCCTCAAGCAGTGCATGCAATGGACGCGAAGGCAGGTGAACATTATTATAGCACTATGTACAAGGGGCTATGGAGAAGGCAATGGCACCCCACTCCAGTACTCTTGCATGGAAAATCCCATGGACGGTGGAGCCTGGTAGGCTGCAGTCCATGGGGTCGCTAGAGTCGGACACCACTGAGCGACTTCACTTTCACTTTTCACTTTCATGCATTGGAGAGGGAAATGGCAACCCGCTCCAGTGTTCTTGCCTGGAGAATCCCAGGAACGGGGAATCCTGGTGGGCTACCATCTATGGGGTCGCACAGAGTCGGACACGACTGAAGCGACTTAGCAGCAGCAGCAGCAGCAGCACAAGGGGCTATTTGGTTAGGCAAGAAGAATCATCAAACTCTGCCTGGGGAAGTCAGAGAAAGTTCTACAGGTGATGTGGACTCTGAGTGAAAGCTTGAAGTACAGAGAAGATGGGCAGACATTCCAGGTAGATAGCAGAGCCTTAACCAGTTTGCTGTGTGTTTGGGGAATAGTAAAGTGCTTGACTTGAAGGAGAAAAGTGGGCATGAGAGTGATGGGAGATGAAACCAGACAGTGAGACAGAAATTGGATCATTAAAAAGCCATGTACACAAATCTTTGAAGGTTTTCAAGTAGCAGAATGAGAAGGTGATGTGTGTCTCATGGAATAAGCATGTGGGTAACTTCTCAATACAAGATGTTGCTGTGGATAGAGAGCCTGTGATACTGGCTTGAATTCTTCAGGCAGGATCTCAACTGATACTTCTTGACAGCCACCCTAGACCTCAGTAAGCCATTGATCCAGGGGCTGAATTATTAGGTGCTGTTATACCTGGCTGAGGAGGTGAGCTCCATGTCCATTGCAGACACCTCCAAGGAAAGAGGCCCTGCCAGGCACAGGTGTGTTCAGCAGACCACTTGACCACTCAGAACTCATGCCTTCTGCAGCTCCATCTGCTCATGGTCAGAAGGGTGCAGAAATGCTCTGCCGAGATACTGCAGTACCAGTGTAGGCATGGGAGATGTGGATTCTTCCTCCAAAGAGCCCCGGAAGGACCTGTGATCAGTCACAATATAAAGAAGAGAGATTATAAAAGAAAAAATGGTGCCTCTTGACTCGAGGATCAAGGGCTTTTTTTTTTTTTTTTTTTTAAAGTAGTTAACTTTTGACTCTGCTGGGTCTTTGTTGCTAAGCACAGGCTTTCTCTAGTTGCGGTGAGCAGGGGCTACTCTTTAGTTATGGTATGCAGGTTTCTCGTTGCAGTGGTGTTTCTTGTTGCAGATCACAGGTTCCAGGCATGTGGGCTTCCGTGGTTGTGGCTTACGGGCTTAGTTACTCTGCTGCATGTGGAATCTTCCCAGACCAGGGATCGACCCCATGTCCCCTGCATTGGCAGGCATATTCCTAACCACTGGGTCTCTAGGGAAGTCCTGTGAGGGCTCTTATATCAATGTTGGCAGACAGTCCTGGGTGCTCTCTGGCTGAGTGTGGCTCAGCAGTGTCACACTGAGAAGGCGGAGCACTGGGGAAGAAGGTGGCACATAGACCCTCTTCTGTGACTGAAGCTTCTTACCTGGGCTGGCTTACCCAGCCCTGGTCAGCAGACCTCAGCCTGTTTCTCTCGTATTCTCCTCCCAACTGGCCACCTGCAGTCTTCAGTCATGCTGACCTTTCTGGGGTCTTCCAAGTATCCTGGCTTGGTCCAGCCTCAGAATCTTTATCCTTGCTAATCCCACTTTCTGGAATGTTCGTTTCCTGGGTCTTCACACATCTAGCTCCTACTCATTCTCCCGGGAGCAACTTCTCATGTAGCCTAAAGAGAAAGTACTCTGGAGCTATCCTGACTGGGTTCCAATTCCAGTTCTGCCACCTTGAACAAGGTAAGGACTCTGTGTGCCTGAGTGGATGAATTGTTGTGGGGATTAAGTGAGTTGATGTAGATATAAAGTCTTAAGATACTGCCTATGGCATGATACATTCCTGGAGAAGGAAGTGGCAGCCTGCTCCAGTGTTCTTGCCTGAGAAATCCCATGGACAGAGGAGTCTGGTGGGCTACAGTGCATGGAGCTGCAAAAGTTGAACATGACTTAGTAACTAAACCACTACCACCACCATGGTAAATTTGTGTAAGAATTAGCTATGATTATTGGTTCATAATTATAAACCTTTTATTAGAATAGTCCTCTACTATCCTCATTCTCTCCTCTTACCTACTATCTGAGAATATATTATTGATTTGTTTTCTTGTTTATTGCTTCTCTCTCCACCACTAGAATACAAGGACCGTGAGGACAAAGTTCTTGTTCACTGCTGAATTCCAAGTACCTAAGTAGTATCAGGCATATAGTAGATGCTCAAGAAACAGATATTGAGTGAAATATTATAATCAATGAATTTCTCTGAGTCAATAATTATTTCTTGGGAATTCTAAGTGGGTAAAGAATTCATGTGAAGCATAACATGACTTTTCCATAAAAATTAATTTCCTACTTTGCGCCCTTGCTTAGATCCTCTAATAATATCAGCATTACCACTTAATGTCCCAAGGACAGTGGACATTAAGATGATAAATGATAAATTTATCAGCTACTGCAATCTAGACACATTATTTTCTAGTAATTCATGGTATATATCTTAGTAACTGAGCTTTTGCCCAAAGGGCCATTTTCAGCCCTGACAAAATTGCAATGTGTCTTTTCTTCCCAAAGAAGAAGGAGATATGACTTCTTCTAAACAGCAGAACCCAGAGGAGCTGAAGTAGGGCTACAGATGAAGAGAAGCACAGCAGAGCCATGGAAACTGGGGGACAAAACTGGTAACAGATAACTTTCAGGGCTTGTTGGATGAGGCAGCCCTTTCTTCTTTTATTTTTGATAGAGAATAAATTTACAGACTCCCTTGTAGCTAGGTATATTCTATGAGCAGTCCTAGCCAATGGGATATAAGTAGAAGAGATGAGTGCAGGTACTAGGAAGCTTCCTTAAGAGGACTTTTCTTCCTTTTCTTTTTCCTGCTGTCTGAGAGTTGATGGCTGGAGCTGAAGCAACCATGTTGGCTCATGAGGTAAACAGAGGCTGTGGCTGGTAGGGCTCTAAGTGAGAAGGAGCTTGACTTCCTGAAGATTTGGTGGAGCAGAGCTGCCATTCTCCCTAGACTATTCAGCTTTCAATTTTTATTTGAGAGAGAAATAAACTTCCATCTTTTACAGCCGTTTTTATTTTGGATTTGCTACTTCTCATAGCCAAACCTAATCTTAGAAAGCACAGAAGCATAATGGATAAATGCTGAACTAAAATTTGACCTGTTACATAAAAACTAGGGGTTGTCTGCAAACAGAAGCCCGTGACACAGGAAATGCACACCAGTCTGGGTTGAGATCAGTGTAGGAGGAACAGCAGAGGTTCAGCAGATCCTCGCTGCACAAAGTAGAAAAGATCCAGACCGGGTTAACAGTTCTCTCAGCTCAATCCAGTTAAACACTTCCTTGGTTCTATAGTGATAAGAAATTAAAAATTAACACCACAGCCTTGCTAGATAGCACACAGCGCTTCCTCTATTTGAGAGCAGGTTACATTCTTCATAAGTCTATTTGTTTGAATCCAGAGGGACCAAGGCCCTGGGAGCATAACTTAATCAGAGTATGTGTCCTTGGAAACATTAAAACCAGCAGATGCTGCTTCTTCACACTGATAAGTATTTCATGGGCAATTTTTTTTCCCAGCAGCTCAGTGCACTAAGGAAATGTGTGGAGCGGGTAACTCCCTCCATCTCCTGAGTCCCTCAGCCGCCATGACACTGCACTTTCCATCTCCCCACTCACTCTAACAGGACTGTGCAGACTTGAAGGGCCTGGGACCTCTGATCCTCCCCTGGTTATCAGCTCCCCACATCACCTGCCCCCTTCCTCTGCCCTGGGTTTCCATCACTGCCCCCTATTTTGTTTCTTTCATAGCACTGATTGCATTTACATGTTCATGGTTTTTGTCACCTATATCTATCCCTATGTCCCACTGACTAGGTTTTCGAGAGTAAGGACTGCATCTTTTTTAGTCACCATCATGTTCCCAGTAGTCAGCAAGTATGTTTGGCTCATGTTAGACATTAGTAAAACCGGTGATGAATGAATGAACACACAGCTCAATGGCAGCACTTTGACCACTCTGCCATTAGGTCCTTGAGCAAAGTCTCAGCTTTGTCCTGCATTAATACCTGGCTCATGGGCAGCCCACAAGGTGCTCATCTTGTAGCTTCTTGCTCTCAAGTTCTTGCCTTGTTCTTTTCCCTCCCCTCTTGCTGATTATCAGGGATGGTGTAGCATGGCAGGTTGCATGCTAAGCACTTTCTCTTTCTGGACTGTGCATCTTTTTTTTTTTTTAATTGAATGCTCTAGAAATAAAGTCTCTGGTTTATTTATTTAGTTATTATTTTTTGGCCACACCATGTGGCATGTGGGATCTTAGTTCCCTGACCAGGGATTGAACCTGTGCCCCCTGCAGAGAGTCTCAACCACTGGACCACCAGGGAAATCCCTATGAATCCTTTTGGAATGAATCACAGCACATGAAAACAGCAATCATTATATTTTCTCAGCACTTTCAGTCTTTTATGATTTCTTCTTTCAGTTCCATCACAATCACACACCTTTTATTTCAGACACTGTAAAACTTTTGCTGCTCTTGTAGATGCTAGGCACAGTGGGATTAACCATGCTAGCAAACGGCTGCAAAACTAAGAGGTAAAATTGCTGCTGCTGCTAAGTCACTTCAGTCGTGTCGGACTCTGTACGACCCCATGGACGGCAGCCCACCAGGCTCCGCCGTCCCTGGGATTCTCCAGGCAAGAACACTGGAGTGGGTTGCCATTTCCTTCTCCAATGGATGAAAGTGAAAAGTGAAAGGGAAGTCGCTCAGTCGTGCCTGACTCTTAGCGACCCCATGGACTGCAGCCTACCAGGCTCCTCCATCCATGGGATTTTCCAGGCAAGAGTACTGGAGTGGGGTGCTATTGCCTTCTCCAGAATTGCTACTTATCAACAAAGGACTCTATGGTCCAAACTGAAAGGAAGTTGCACTACATTCTACCACAACCTGTTGGCAGGAGGCCAAGTTCATGCACTCTTGTTTCGTAGCTTTTGTTTGTATATAGGAAAGTTTATGGGCTTCCCTTGTGGCTCAACTGGTAAAGAATCTTCCCACAATGCAGGAGACCTGGGTTTGATCCCTGGGTTGGGAAGATCCCCTGGAGAAGGGAAAGGCTACCCACTTCAGTATTCTGGCCTGGAGAACTCCATGGCCTGTATAGTCCATGGGGTCAAAAAGAGCCGGACATGACTGAGTGACTTTCACTTTCACTTTCACTTTCAGGAAAGTTTATAACTTGGAAATTCATAAGTAGGGAGGTTTTTTTAAATAAAATCTGTAGGTTGTTAGATTTAATTATACTTAAGTTAAACCCAGAGTGTAATCTCCTTAGATAGTGTGTGAGTTCAAACATTCTCGTTTATTTGTGTTGAATCCTGAAGTCTGGAGATAAAGAATTCTACTGAGTATTGTTATAGTTCAGTTTGTCCCAAATTGTGTTCTGTGGGGTGTTAATGGGTATTCCTTCATAATATTTTAATAAAATATATTTGGGACTCATTTAGCATGCCTCATTCACAATGTGCATTATAATTTATTTATTTTATTATTACTATTGTTTTTTGATATTTATTTTTATTTATTTATTTGGCTGCAATGGGTCTTACTTGTGGTATGTGGGATCTAGTTCCCTGACCAGGCA
This sequence comes from Bos indicus, assembly GCF_029378745.1. NCBI lineage: Eukaryota > Metazoa > Chordata > Mammalia > Artiodactyla > Bovidae > Bos > Bos indicus. The sequence continues at coordinate 19,673,667 of NC_091780.1, read as the reverse complement.
TTGAACCCAGGCTCCCTGAATTGGGAGCTCAGAGTCTTAGCCACTAGGGGATCAATAGAGAAGTCCCTACAGTGTGCATTCTCATTTAAAAGACTCTCCTTAACCAGTGTGTTATCACCTAGAAGTCTTTTTTTCTTTAGGAAAAAAAAAAAAAAAAAAACTAGTGTTTTTCAAACTTGGTTGATTGTAGAATGCTTTCCTAATGTAACATCCCACGTTCCAACATTCCTAAGGACATGCAGAGATCGACCTATGTATGTATGCATGCATGTATGTATGTATGTATGTATATATCCCTCTATATCTAGTATGTTTCTTGGAGTCAAGATTCTGGAGCAGAGGGGCCAAAACCATAATCATAGCCCTCTTGACAGAATACTGCCTTTGCAAAGTTTATTTCAGACCTGGGGTGCATCTCTTTAAAACAACCCAGCCACAGAAGACAATACCTGTTTGGCATTCAGGAAAGGGTTCTCACGCTGTCTAGCTCAGAACTGCTCAGCAGGTAATGCAGTGTCTCAGCAATCGTTGCATTTTGTTGAAGAGAAACACAAGACAATTCCAGCAGCTCCAGGAAGGCTTAAAGCACATGCTTTGTTTTTTGAGTAGGCTCATCTTGGCTTGCACATGTCTTAGTATGAGTAAGGCGAATATTATTCACAGTGTGGGTGTGGCAGCCCAGGAGGACAATGATAGAAGTTCCAATTTCACATTTTCCTCTATTTGGTCATACATCCTATACATCAAAATGATAAAGAATGTCCCACTGTCCCTCTAAGAGATCGAGATGGGAAGACTCCACGGTTGAGGCATCATTTAAATAATAGTCCTCACACCAGAATTTATATATGTGTGGTTTCTCTGTGTGTTTCTCTCTGTGTGTGTCTTTCTATATGTGTGTGGTGTGTGTGTGGGTGAGTTATGAAACATTTCATAATTTTCTTGGTGTTAGGAATTTAAAATTGAAGGACCCAAACTCAGAAAACTGTGGGAGTGATGATATTATTGTACATTTGCACTTTCACTCTTGATGTCTGGTTGTCAATGAGCTTGGGCAAGTTCAGAGTGTGTGACTATCAGCTTCTAGCTACTTTGTGAGAATAGTAAAGAATCAACCAACTGTGGGTACTGGCCACTTAATTATATTTCATTATTCCTAATACTTTTAGAGTCTCCCTTAAATCCATATAAGTGATAGGCGTTTGTCTGGCAATGTTACTGTCACCAAGTGGTCACAGATGACTAACTTGATGAGTTGTTTGACTTGATGATCCATGTCTTCAACTTTCTAAACACATTTTTAAAAAACTTTTTATTTCACTTTGGAGTATAGCTGATTAACAGTGTTGTGATAGTTTCAGGTGGAAGCAAAGGGACTCAGCCATACATATACATGTATCCATTCTCCTCCAATCAAGCCAGTCAGTCCTAAAGGAAATCAGTCTTGAATATTCATTGGATGGACTGATGCTGATGCTGAAACTCCAATACTTTGGCCACCTGATGTGAAGAACTACTCATTGGAAAAGACCCTGATGCTGAGAAGGATTGAAGGCAGGAGGAGAAGGGGATGACAGAGGATATGATGGTTGGATGGCATCACTGACTCAATAGACCTGAGTTTGAACAAGTTCTGGGAGTTGGTGATGGACAGGGAAGCCTGGCATGTTGCAGTCCATGGGGTCGCAAAGAGTCGGACATGACTGAGCAACTGAACTGAACTGATTCTCCTCTAAGCTCCCCTCCCATCCAGGCTGCCACACAACATTGAGCAGAGTTCCCTGTGCTAGACAGTGGGTCCTTGTTGGTTATCCATTTTAAATATACCAGTGTGTACATGTCCATCCCAAACTCCCTAACTATCCCTTTCCCACATCCCTCTCCACTGACAATCGTGAGTTGGTTCTGGAAGTCTGCTTCTGCCAGGTGTCACAGTGCTAAAGACTCCACCTGCCAATGCAGGAGACACAGGAGATAAGGGTCCAATCCCTATGTTGGGAAGATCCCCTGGAGAGGGAAATGGCAACCTACTCCAGTATTCTTGTCTGGAGAATCCCATGGAAGAGGAGCCTGGTGGGCTCCAGTCCATGGGGTTGCAAAGAGTTAAGACATAACTGAGCATGCACACATTGAACTTATTTGTATCACTTCTTTTTAGATTCTTCATATAAGGGATGTCATATGATATTTAAACACATTGTTTAAAGTTAAATTTCTGATTTGCAAATGAACTGGTGCCACAGATGAATCCAGAGGAATGACCCTTGCATGCATTTAATTCCACAGAGAATACTTTTGGAAATCCATTGATAACTTCTGGTCTGTGGGCTGTTCCATTGGCATAAATCTCTTAGACATGGATTCCCAGGGATGTGATCCAGTTTCTTGGCAAGAGGCGTTTGTGCTGCTATTATAATTATCTTCATCAGTGTCATTACCAACCCCTACATTGTAAAACCATACTCATGGAGACTCTTGGTGACAACTGATAGCAAACCCATTCAAGCTGGCTTAGCAAAATCAGCCTTTATTGGCTCACGAAACTTGAAAGTCCAGAAGTAGAGGTGGATTCAGTCATTCTACTTAAATAACACCGATCCTTCAGTCTTCATCTCTTACACTGCTTTAATTTTTCTCCATAGCACTTGTTATTACCTGACATGGTGTTCTGTGTCTGTGAAAAGTGAAAGTGCTAGTTGCTCAGTCCTGTCTGACTCTTTGAGATTCCATGGACTGAGGAACCCCATGGACTGTTGCCCTCTAGGCTCTTCAGCCCATGGAATTGATTCTCCAGGCAAGAATACTGGAATGGGTATTTCCTTCTCTGGGGTATCTTCCCAGGGGTTGAACTCAGGTCTCCTGCATTGCAGGTGGAATCTTTACCATCTGAAGCCCATTCTATGTCTCACTTCAGTTGCTCAGTTGTGTCTGACTCTTGGAGACTCCATGGACTGCAACATGCCAGGCCTCCCTGTCCATCACTAAATCCTGGAGTTTGCTCAAACTCATGTCCGTTGAGTTGTGATGCCATCCAACCATCTTATCCTCTGTTGTCCCCTTCTCCTGCCTTCAATCTTTCTCAGCATGAGGGTCTTTTCTAATGAATCAGTTCTTCGCATCAGGTGACCAAAGTATTGGAGCTTCAGCATCAGTCCATTCAATGAATATTCAGGACTGATTTCCTTTAGGATTGACTGGTTTGATCTCCTTGCAGTCCAAGGGACTCTAAGGGTCTTCTCCAATACTACATTTCATAAGTGTAAATTCTTCAGTGCAATTCTGTATCTACTTGGTATTTATTGCTTGGAGTCCCCACTGGAATGCGTGCTCCAGAAACGTAGGGTCTTTGTTCTGTTCATCCCAAATGCTGAGTATCCAGAAATGGACATGGTCTATAGGAGGAATGTGATAACAGGTTGTATGAAAGAATGAATTCATGCAGATATTCACATGATGTCACTGGAAATTTGTCTTTAAACATCGCTTGTTGTGCTTCTCTTTGTGTTGCTCTCATTCTTTGAAATGCTTCTTCCTTGTGGGGGCCAGATGGCTCCCAACAGAAAGAGAACTTCTTTTTCTCAATAGAACCAGCAAAAGGCTCACTGGCCAGATTGGGTCATATGTCCATCCCTCAGCCAGTGAGCATGTCCAGGGGGATGTGGTTGGTCCGAGTGCAACACAAAGTCTGAGGGCAGGAGGCTATAAGCTAGGCAAAATTAACAAGAAACTTGGCTAAAATAGTAAGAGTTTATCAGTTGCTCTTGGGGGCACTTTATCAACTGATACTCACAAAACCTTGCAAGGAGAGTACAACATTATTCTCCCCATTTACAGATGAGGAAATTGAGGCCTAGGGAGGGCGTACTTCTTTGAGCAATTAGGAAGCAGTAGAGCCCTGTCTTGACCTCAAGTCTTCTAGGGCTTCACCGAGAATTCTTTGTCCTGCAACAGACCTGACTGGATAGCTTTCAGTGTGGAAGAAAATAGCTGTGCCCCAGCTCTCTCATTCTGAGATCAGCAGTAGAACATTTATAGAGTTTTCCAGCTCATGGTGTCATTTTGTCTAGAAAACACCGAACTGGCGATTTCAAAGCTGAAGACCCAGGCTGGAAAAGAGGAAAGTCACTTGTTAAGCTGGTGTGGCGATAAGCAGAGAGACTGAACTTAAACCCAGGTTTAAACGAAAAAATCCACTTCAAGTTGTTTCCAGTAAAGCCAGTACTTCTCAAGAGCTTGACCTGGCTGGGTCACACTCTTGGGGTTCTGGTTTAATTGCTCTGCGGTGTGGCTGAAGTGTCTGGATTTTCAATTTCCCTGAGGGGATTCTGATGGACAGTGGGCTTGAGAAAAAAGTGGAAGTGTTAGTCGTCTCTGACTCATTCTGATCCCACGGACTGTAGCCCACCAGGCTTCTCTGTCCATGGGATTCTCCAATTAGAGTGGGTTACCATTCCCTTCTGCAGGGGATCTTCCTGATCCAGAGATCGAATCTGGGTCTCCTGCATTGCAGGTAGATTCTTTACTGTCTGAGCCATTAGGGAAGCCCCACTACCACTCCATGTGCTGAAATGCAAGGCTGTTGCTTGTTTTGGGAAAGCACAGAGGGAGTCAGGGTAGAAACAATTTGGAGAGCACTTGAGAAGATTATTGGAGAAAAGAAGAGAGCTGATATCTTTCTGGAAGCTGCCTGGGCTGATGGAGGAAGCTGATATTGGCTTCTTTTTATTTATTTATGGCTGCACTGGATCTTCACTGCTGTTCAGGCTTTTCTCTACTTGCGGTGAGTGGGCGCTAGTCTCCAGTTGCTGTGTGAGGGCTTCTGACTGTGGGGGTTCTTTTGTTGTAGAGCATGGGTTTGAGGGCGTGTGGGCTTCAGTAGTTGCAGCGAATGGGCTCTAGATTGCTGGCTCAGTAGTTGTGGCACAGACTTAGTTGCTCTGAGGCACGTGGGATCTTCTTGGACCAGGAATTGAACCCGTGTCATCTGCATTGGCAGGTGGACTCCAAATTACTGGACCACCAGAGAAGCCCGATTTTGGCTTCCTGATGCAGCCTGTCTTCAGGACTGGGGACAGGGTTACTGCTAGTCCATGGGTATTTTTGTGCAAATTAGAAAATCATTCCCTTTAGCAGCCTCAGCCCTGCAGTCACCCAGGTCCGCAAGAGGATGGTTGCCTTGGAAATTTTCAAGGAAAACACTCTGCGTGAAGGATACAGCCATGCACCAGGCACAAGGCCCAGTGAACAGAACAAGGACGGAGTCTCACCTCCGCTTGTCCTCTAGAATGCCTGCCTTGTGCAGTGAACAACCTGCCCAGGAACTAAGGCAGCTCTGGATGGGAAAGTCCAGCCTGAAATTCCATGCAGCAACAAGCTGATGTCTAAAAACAACAAGCTGTTTTTTGGCTTGCCTTGGGCTTCCCAGGTGGCTCAGTGATAAAGAATCTGCCTGCCAAGCAAGAGACTTGGGTTTGATCCCTGGGTGGGGAAGATCCCCTGAAGAAGGAAATGGCAACCCACTCCAGTATTCTTGCTTGGGAAATCCCATGGACAGAGGAGCCCACTGGGCTATAGTCCATGGGGTCACAAAAGAGTTAGACATGACTGAGTGACCACAGCTGCAAAGAAACTGTTAAATTCATCCGTTGGTGGACAGGGAGAAATACACATGAGGTCTTGATATTCTAGTCCTTGAACCGATAAGGAGAAATTGGTTGGTAAAAAAAAAATGACTAGAGTTCCTGGGACGCTCCCGTGGTAACTCGTAGTGGATGAAGCTGGGCATCATCAGACATATTCCCTAAACATTAGGAAGGTGGACCTGAGTAGAACTAAGGAAATGATGGCCAATTCATAGCACAAGACTTGGAAAAGAAGATGGCTCAAGGGAATTGAAAGATTGTCAAAAGCATGACACTTAAATATTTTTTTCATGTTACAAGAGCAATCCAAACTAATTGCAGAAAATGTCGAAAATAGAAATGAGCCAAAAGAAGACATGCCATTTGAAATGTTACTACTCAGAAATAACCACTAGCAGTTTTTTGTTTATCCTATCAGTCTCTTTTCTATGCTTATAGATACATTCATACATACTGCAAAACAGGATCATTATGTATAGACTGCCTTGTAAGCTGCTTTGTAACTTAACAATATTCCACATTTTCCATGTCATTAACTGTTCTCCTACCTTGTTATTTTATGGTTGCATGGTAACTCTCTTAATGATTGTGTCATAATTTAATACATTTCTATTTTGAAATTTACATTGTTTCCTAGTTTTTACATTTTAAATAGTGTTGGGTGAACATTCTTTGAGTTACACCTAATCCCATATATTCCTGAATAAATGCTTAATGGGGAAATCAGGGTCAAATACATCTTGTCAAATAGCTCAGCAGGATTTTCTGCTCCTACCAGTGATGGATGAGAAGGTGGGTCTCCTAGAAGTCCCTCCAATGCAACTCAGAACAATATCTCTGCTTTAGCAGTTCGTTAGCTTGAAATGAGATGGTTGTTGTTGCTGTTGTTCAGTCACTTAGTTGTGTCCAACTCTATGTGACCCCATGGACTGTAGCACACCAGGCTCCTCTGTCCTCTGCTATCTCCCAGAGTTTGCTCAAATTCATGTCTGTTGAGTCAGTGATGCTATCTAACCATCTTTTCCTCTGCCACTCGCTTCTCCTCCTGCCCTCAATCTTTCCCAGCATCAGGGTCTTTTCCAGTAGTCAGCTCTTCGCAGCAGGTGGCCAAGGACTGGAGCTTCAGCTTCAGCATCATTCCTTCCAATGAATATTCAGGGTTGATTTCCTTTAGGATTGACTGGTTTGATCTCCTTGCTGTACCAGGGACTCTCAAGAGTCTTCTCCAGCACCAAATTTGAAAGCATCAGATGAGATGGAGTAGGATGCCTTTCCTGGGATAGATGGACAAAAACTGAGACCTTGAAAATGCTGGACAGTCCTGAAGAGCTGGTTCCAGGGGCGTGTTCTCACACTGCAAGGTTTCAGATTGAGGTTTGTCTCTTCTGCACCAAACTTACTGGTCAGAGGAAGCAATTAAGCCTGCATCCCATTTCCTCCCATTGTCACAAGACCAGGGGCAGAGTTAGTTCTAGGCAAAGTCTTCCTAGGTATCCTCACAGCCTGGGGCCTGGGTACCCAGCACTGCCCCCAAGCACAGTGGGAGGGGCAGAGTGCGGACAGGATGCGTTCTCTAAAAGGAATAAGAATACCTGAGAGGGACAGAATCAGCTCCCTTTCTGAGAGCCCTGGGAGGCATTCTACACATTGCCATGTGAGGAGGACGCAGGCTTCTTTTCTTAGAAACTTCTTAATATTTGGTAATAAAGCTTAATTTTTCATCATAAAAGTAATGCACATCCTCTAAAGAAAATGTGGAAAGCCTGGGGTATAAAGTGAAGGAGAAATCGTGCATAGGCCCACTACCCAAGAACGAACGTTGGGACATGTCTCTAGTCTTCTGTGCATGTGAATGTGTGTGTGAGTGCAGTTGTTCTTTTGATATAGTCATATTCTTCCATCCTGCTCTTTCCACTTTAACTTCATACCCATTTTTCATGTTATTACATGGTCTTGATAATACTTTTTGATTATGTAATTCTCAGTTATGTGGATGGGCCACCATTCATTGTTCAGTGTTAATATTTAGACTTTTTTTTTGTGTGTGCTGCACCTTGGAGCATGTGGGAACTTAGTTCCCTGAGGAGGGATCAAATCCCGGCCCCTGCAGTGGAAGCTCGGAGCGTTTACCACAATATTTAGACTATTATTTCCATTGCAGATAAGGAAACTGAGCCCCATAGGATATGAGATTCACTCAACACCGCAAGATTGGTAAGTGGTACAGCCAACATTTCATCTATTCAGCTGTTATTTAATTATTTGTTCATTCATTCAACAAACATGTATAGAGTACCCGCTGTCGTATCACGTACGTCCTCCACCCCTGCGTGGATCTAGGCCCTTCACTCTGAGGCTGGGTCATTTAGGGCATGTGTATCTTCCTGATCCTTGACTTTTGTCTCAGACACGTGACTGGCTTTGGCTGACTGGATATTAGGAGACCTGGTGCAAGAGGGAACTAGAAATGCCTTGAGTGGCTGATTTTGCCCTCCTGAGCATCTGAGAAAAACCTGGCCGGCTAGCTCACTGCTTCTGGGAGGCAGATGAGTGAGGGACAGGTGGGGCAGAGTTGCTCTAGCCTGCTCCCTGAATCATGAGTGACACAGGCTTGTTCTTGGAAGTCTCCGAAGGCCTTTGAGATCTTGAGGGCTGTCAATGAGTTCTTTTTTTTTATGTATAATTAATTATTTTTGGCCGTGCTGGGTCTCCGTTGCTGTGCGGGCTTTTCTCTAGATGCGGTGAACCGGGTCTACTCTCGAGTCGTGGTGTGCAGACATCTCATCGCGGTGGCTTCTCTTGTTCCGGAAATCCGGTTCTAGCGTGTGCAGGCTTCAGTCGTTGCGGCTTGTGGACTCAGTAGTTGCGGCTCCTGGGGTCTAGAGCGCAGGCTCAGTTGCTCTGCGGAACGTGGGATTTTCCCGATCAGGGATAGAACCTGGGTTTCCTTTATTGGCAGGCAGATTCTTCACCACTGAGGCACCAGGGAAGCTGCATATAGCACTCCTTCACGAAGCCCCCAGACCTCTCAGAAACTTCCACCTGTTCTGCTTTCCCTGGGTCCTCTCCTCAGGGTCCCTCTGCCTGACCGCCCCCCCGCCCCCCCACCCCGCCACGACATCATTCCTGTGTCACAGACTCAGTCCCGTAGCTCCCATCATGATGTGGGACAGAAAGGACGGAAGCAGCCCTGGCCCTACTTCCTGTCACCCAAGTCTGCTCGTTTTAGAGACAAGCCCAGTGTGATCCAGCTCTCAGACTCAGATCTGCTGTTTCTTTTTTATACCCAAGGCCCCGAGCCCTTCTGTTCTACTTGGGATAAACTAATTTATCCAACACATTTTATTGAACCACTACTATATGCCAGTCCGTTCGTTGAAAGCAAACTCTCCTTTTATTTTCCAAAGAAAATACTTGTTTGTTTTCATGTAAAACACCCAGTGCAATGCCTGCCGTGTAGCTGGTGATCCACTGATGGCAAACATATCGCTATTCTAGAAAAACACCGTAACAGATATATGTGTGCATAAGTCTCGGTTTCCATTTTTAAAAAAATTCCTTGTATTTTTAATTGCCAAAGCAGTGCATGCCTGTTTGAACAAATTAAAATATCAAATTACATTTAAATTTTAAATTAATTGACAGGAGCTTGGTTTTTGTATCTCCCAGGGAACTGTCTGGTGGGTAAAATGAGGCTCGGCTATGGCTCAGTCTTGTGTTATGTGTTTGGCACCAGGCCTGGCACAAAATAAACTCCCAATAAACGGTAACTGCTGTTTGGTTTAATTCATTTTTATTGGAGTATAATTGGGCTTCCCTCGTGGCTCAGACGGTAAAGAATCTGCCTGCAATGCATGAGACCCAAGTTCCATCCCTGGGTTGGGAAGATCCATTAGAGAAGGGAATGGCTACCCACTCCAGTATTCTTGCTGGCGAGTACAGTCCATGGGGTCACAGAGTCTGAGCGACTAACACTTAGATAGTGTTAGTTGATTTATAGTGAATGTTGTGTTAGTTTCAGGTGTACAGCAAAGTGAATCAGTTATACATACACGTATCTTTTAAAGATTTTTTTGATGTGGACTATTTTTAAAGTCTTTATTGAATTTGTTACAATATCGCATCTGTTTTATGATTTGGATTTTTGGAGGCAGATGGGATCTTAGTGCCCTGACAGGGGTCCGACCCACACCCCTTGCATAGGAAGGTGAAGTCTTAACCTTTGGACCACCAGGGAAGACCCCTACCCACTCTGTTTTAGATTCTTTCCCCATATAAACCATTACAGAGTATTGAGTAGAGCTCCCTGTGCTATACGGTAGATTCTTAATTACCTATTGTATATAATTTATATCTGTAAATTATACTGTGCTGTGTATATGTCAGTATAGTGGTGTGTATGTGTCAGTAACTGCTGACTATTCAGTATAACTGTAACCGTTCAATATTGCTGTCAACATCATCAATAAGCATAGACCCAGATGCTCAATCTTTGCTTTCCTCTGTCAAGGTGATGCTGGCCAGGCCCTGCATATTCCTGGCCCCGCCCTTTGTACCGCCTTTGTGAGTGCACACATGGGTGTGGCCCACCTGCCAGCCTTCTCCCAGAAACACCAGGTCCTGGTTGGCAGGAAGCATCCCTTCAGGCTCTCTCAGCTCCCATGGCTTTGTGGCCCGCCTTGCTCACTGTTCCCAGAGATGGGGATTCCTCCCTCAGCCTTCTCCTCCTCCTCCTCCGTCCTCCCGTGAATGCAATCAGGGGCCAGGTCCTTGCAGTTCCCGGTCCTCCTCTCCCTTGAGGAGTCTCGAGGGACTGTCCTCTCCTTCTCACTGTGGCTGCCACTGTCTGAGGTCAGGTTGGCAGAAACTCCTGCCAGGAACACAGAGATGGCCTCCCCTTCCTCTAGTCTCTACCTGCATCACCTGATTAATTAATTAGAGTCTGAGGAATTAGAATGTATAGCTCCGTTCCCATCTCTTGGTGCTGAAAGCCCTTCTACTTCTCCCTGTGGCTTTACTGAGTCACACCCTCAGTGCTTTAGGGCTCATGAATCTCTAACCCTCCTCATGAGCCATGTACACAGCCAACTGTACAGTTCCTTGAATGCACAGTGTACTCTCCTCCTTTTAGGGCCTGCTCATTGGAGAAGGAAATGGCAACCCACTCCAGTGTTCTTGCCTGGAGAATCCCAGGGACAGCGGAGCCTGGTGGGCTGCCATCTATGGGGTCGCGCAGAGTTGGACACGACTGAAGCGACTTAGCAGCAGCAGCAGCATGCTCTCCTTTGTCAGGAGCATGACGCCTTCTGTCCCCACCTTCCATCACATTTGTCCATCCTCTGCATTTTTGAGAGCTGCTCAAATGTCCCTTCTTTGTGAACCTTTTCCGATTTCCTCGACTAGGACTGATTTTGCTTTGCTCTGAGTACCACGGCACCATCAGCCCTCTGGACCAGGGCTTCTCCACCCTGTTGAGATTGGGGCTGAATAACTCCTGCTCTGGTGGCTTTCCTGTAGATTGTATTGATACAATGTTTAGCAGCACCCCTGGCTTTTATCCACTAGATGCCAGTTCCTCCTCCCAATCCAGTTGTGACATTGGCCCAAATGTTTCCAGACAAAGTCCACTGGAGGTGATGGGAGTGGGTCGAGTGAATCGTCACCAAGCCTAGGTGAGAACCACTGCTCTAGAGCAATATTTATGCAACAAATCCCCTGCCACACTCACTTGTGTCTTGCCTGGGACGGTGCTACTTAGTTATGTCAGGCCCTTTCCAGTCTCTGAGCATCTGCACATCCTGTTCCTTCTCCCAGGAATGCCCTTCCCCTCACTTCTTCATCAAGGAGTTCCTCCTTAGCCTTCAAACCCTGGATGACAGATTGCCTCTTCTTGTAGCCCCTCCAACCTGCTTCCTTATTCCCCAGGCAGAATGGATGACTCTGGTCCCTGTGTTCTCACAGTACTTTGCACAGACCTTGATCATAGCCCTCACCAGAGCATGTGGTGTGCTGTAGAAAAAGATACCAAAGTAGAATGTGAGCTGTGACATGCGGGGAGCTCCGTGTGCCGAGGCAAGCCTCCCCAGCTGTGCCAGGCACAAGGCGATGTGCCAGAGTTGTCATGGGTAGCCAGGAAGTGTCTGAGCTCAAGCCCCCAAGTTAGGCATTTACAGTTGTATGATTTGGGGTGATTTATTAAGCTTCTCCGGAGGTTTATTTTCCCTTTCCGGAAAACCACCTTCATAATAACATCTGTCTCACAGGGGTTGTTCCAAGGATTTAGCAAATTAATACCTGTAAAATGCTCACCTGGAGCCAGGCATATAGCAAGTGCTCAGTAAAGCTTCCAGGCTTCCCTGGTGGCTCAGCGGTTTTAAAAAAAATTTGCCTACCAATGCAGGAGACACAACTTCGATCCGTTGGTTGGTTGGGAAGATCCCTTGGAGAAGGAAATGACAACCCACTCTTGTGTTCTTGTCTGGAGAATCCCATGGACAGTGGATCCTGGCAGGCTGCAGTCCACGGGGTTGAAAAAGAGTCAGATAAAACTTAGCGGCTAAACAACAACAGCAACAGTAAACCTTAGTCATGAACGAAGAATGAATGAGTGAGTGAGTGCTGAGCTGGGCTGTGCAGGGGTGCTGATCCCATGGGCTGGTGCACCCTAGGTAGCACAGTAGCCAGGGTGCTGCCCCTCACCCCCCACCTGAGGCTCTGCCCCTCCCAACCCCAGGTGCCCCCAGCATGGGCAGCCGGGACTATGAGCCCAGCCTGCTGAGGGGAGAGGGCTGTGGGCTCGCTTCACGGTAAGGTAGCCAGCCTGGGCGGAACAAGGACAGACATTAAAAACCTATTTTCTCACTGGGCATAAGTAATTGGCAAAAAAGCTCTAAATCCATAGCTGTCAGGTGAAGTCATTTCCGAGAGAAAAAGGATAGAGGGAGCGAGCTGGAGGGGGAGCTGGGGTGGCAGCCAGAAGGAGGGAGTGAAACGCAGAGCCAGGTGCCGGAGATACCAGGACAGAAAACCTTCTCCTTCCCTCTCCCAGATCAGACCCTTCTCTCATTATCAACTTCTCCTTTTTTTTTTTTTTCTCTTTTCTTTTCTGGAAAAAGAGATTTCCAAGGTGATAAAAGTAAGGAAAGCCAACTCTGGAATTATTTAATGAGCCAGAATGAATTGCGTTTGGAATCATTTAAATGGGATCTGGGAGCATTTAACTGCAGCTTGGGATCTTAACTAGAGTGGGGAAGGATCTTTGTGCTAATTGCTGGCAGTGATATTCCTACAGGGAGGGAGAGATAGCAGAGAGCGATTAGCAGACAAGAGCTCATTTCAGAGTCTGAGCTGCTCAGGCAGGGAGAGTGAGCACCTCAGCAGGGCTGCCTGGGGAGCCTGAGTCCCCCCCGCAGGCCGTGGGCGTGGCCTGGAGCCCTGGGTGGACAGAGATAGGGAAGTGGGGAGGGGGAATAGATAGGGCGACAAGGATAGGGCTTCCAGCAGTGGAGGATCCAGCATCTTTCTGAGGGATGGCCAAGTGGACAGGCATCTCCAGAAGGGGGTAAAGTGAAGCTTTTAGCCTCCCATTGGTCCCCTGCCCCACCTTCCAGAAAATCGGCTTTGGGAAGTGAAAGTGTTACTCACTCAGGCGTGTCTGACTCTTGGCAAATATCCTGCCAGGCTTCTCAGTCCATGGGGTTCTCAGGGCAAGAATAATGGAGTGGGTCACCATGCCCTTCTCCAGGAGATCTTCCTGGAGACTCAAGTTCGAACGCAGGGATCGAACTCAGGTGTCCTGAATTGCAGGCAGATTCTTTACCATCTTAGCCACCAGGAAAAAGCTGAGAAAGCAGCGTTTTGCCAACTTCCACATGAGGGGACAGAGGCAGTTGCATTTCGGTTCTGTTTCTTTCTGTTTTATCCCACATACCTCACTTAGAGGTCTCTCTGCTGGTTGCACTTTTAATCTACAGTTTTGTTTGTTTTGAACTGTGGGATTCTGCTGTTAGCTTTGAGATTGACAAATAACTCTGGGAAGGCATTATTATTTGCCGCATCCTCCATGGGGTCGAGAAGGGTTGGACATGACTGAGTGAGTGTGGTGTTGGACAAGACTCTTGAGTGACCGTTGAATTGCAGGGAGATCAAACCTGTCAATCCGAAAGGAAATCGGTCCTGAATATTCATTGGAAGGACTGATACTGAAGCTGAAGCTCCAATACTTTGGCCACGTGATGCGAAGAACAGACTCATTGGAAAAGACCCTGATACTGGGAAAGGTTGAAGGCAGGAGGAGAAGGGGACGACAGAGGATGAGATGGTTGGATGGTATCACTGACTTGATGGATGGACTCGACAGACATGAGCAAGCTCTGGGAGTTGCTGATGACAGGGAAGCCTGGTGTGCTGCAGTCCATTGGGGTCGAAAAGAGTCAGACTTGACTGAGCAACTGAACTGAACTGAGCAAGTAACACTTTCACAGATAAGAAAGGGCTTCCCAGGTAGCACTAGTGGTAAAGAACCCAATGCAGGAGACATAAGAGATGCAGGTTCAATTGGGTTCGATCCCTGGGTCAGGAAGATTCCCTGGAGGAGGGCATGGCAACCAGTATTCTTGCCTGGAGAATCCCATGGACAGAGAAACCTGGTGGGCTATGGTCCATAGGGTTGCAAAGAGTTGGACAAAAGTGAAGCAACTTAGCAAACACGCACAGATAAGAAATGGAGAAGGAAATGGCAACCCACTCCAGTGTTCTTGCCTGGAGAATCCCAGGGACAGCGGAGCCTGGTGGGCTGCCGTCTATGGGGTCGCACAGAGTTGGACACGACTGGAGTGATTTAGCAGCAGCAGCAGCAGACACGCACAGATAAGAAACTGAGGCTTCTGACTGTGACTTCGTTGAGGACACACAGTTGATGAGTGCCACAGGGTGTGTCCTGAACCTTCATCAACTTGTAGTCATGGTTACAGCATGCAGGCACATGTTGAACGCCATCGTCCCTGTCTGCCAAGACGAGTCTACGAGTCTCTGGAATCACTAATAATTATGACAGATCGAAAATGCTGACTTCCATATGAAAGTCAGAGGGGAGAGGGCTCCCTTCTGAATGGGTGACCAGCAGAGACATCACCTTGGAGTGTGGGTAGAATCTGGACATGTGGAGACCTGGAGGAGAGAGACTGTTGTAGGGGTATAACTTGAGCACAGACAGGAAGGGGGGGTGGAAAGCCTGGGGCGTGTATGGGAGATAACAGACGTTTCTCTCTGTCTGCAGAGGAGGGTGGAGCTAGGGGAAGAATTGGTGTCAGATAAGGGAGGGTTTTGCATGCCAGGCTAATGAGTTTGAACCTCATTTTGCAGGCAGTGAGGAGCTCTGGGTGGGTTTTGAGCCAGGGAGCAGTCGTGAGATTCATCTGGCAGTAGTATGGGGGAAAGGCTCAGTGTGGAGTGAGGCATGACCACTGGGACCAGTTAGAGATCATCGTGGTAGCGTATAGAGGAGGCAGTGAGAGTCTGAACTAGGACAGTGGTGTGGGCTGGAGAGCAGAGGACCCCTGCCCAATTCATGGCCACGCCCTCAGCGCACACTGGCTGGCCTAGGTATGTGCCACGGTCCTCCGCCACACTTGGACCTCAGCCTGGGTTGGAAAATACAGACCACGGATGCCACGTATGTACCGTGTTGGGGCACAAGGCTGTGTAGCCCAGAGGTCCTCTGGGCATCTGGATGGGTCCTTGCTTTTAACAAGTGATGACCAAAGCCAACCCAGACTAGGCCACTCACCCTGTCTATAACTCCACAATCCCTTCCTCTCCGAGGTCTGCAGTTCATCATCCTGACAGTCCAGAAAGCCTATGCTAGAGCTTCCTCCACTCTGAGCACGCGGATTTTCTAATTCTGAGTTATTGGCACAGGGAAGCTGCATCCGGGGTGTGGTTTCCACTTATCCCTGGAATGGGGCAAACAGGACAGACCTGTGCGGAGTGGGTTTGCATTTAAGTGTGGAACCGGGGGCTTGGACTGACTATCTTCCCACCCCAATTCTTAAGTTCCCTTCACTGTGATGCATGTTCCTTTTATTCTGTCCTCTGTGCCATCTCCTCCAGGAATCCTTCCCTGGCTCTCCACAGCCACCTGTGCCTCTCTTCCTGGGAGAGTTGCTTTCAATAGACTTATGCCTGCTTTGAGGGCAGAGCCCATGTCTTGTGCATATTCCCTGTAAGGCCAGCAGAGGCAAGATGGAGAGGAGTCTGTCATTCACTGGAGGGGGTGTTCAGTCGCTCAGTTGCCTACGTCTCTGTGACTCCATGGACCGGAGACAGCTTCCCTGACCTTCACTATCTCTCAGAGCTTGTTCAAACTCAGGCCCATTGAGTTGACGATGCCATCCAACCATCTCATCCTCTGTCACCCCCTTCTTCTCCTGCCCTCAATCTTTCCCACCATCAGGACCTTTTCCAGTGAGTTGGCTTTTCGTTTATCATGTGGCCAAAGTATTGGTGCTTCAGCTTCAGCATCAGTCCTTCCAGTGAATATTGAGGGTTGATTTCCTTTAGGATTGACTGTTTTCATACTTTGTTGTTATTTTGCTGTTCTTCATAATGCTAATAATAATAACAATTAATGTAGTCAGATGCTCTGACCATGTGGTGAGCATCTCAGTACATTATTTCTAATTCTCAAACAAACCTGCAAGAGAGGGATCATTGCTGTGAGTTTCAAACCAAGGAAGTGTGAGAGAGGCCAAGTCACTTGACCTCATTCCTACAGTTAGGACAGGAAGGTATCAGGATTTGCTCACACGCTGGCCAGCTCCAGAGCATGCTCTCTGTCTCTCTTTGGTGGAATGGAGTTATTGTGATCAGGCTTCAAACACCATCTCATGGTTCATAGCATAATAGCAGCAAACCATAGTGAGAGGGCTGAGCTTGGCCTATTGTTCATCTGAAGGTTCATCTAAGGGTTTAGCCCATGAGGAGAGGTTTGCTTGTTGTTCTGAATTCTCTGTTCATGCAACTTGCCTCAGCTCTAGGTCACTAGGGAGATCTACAGTTTCCAACTCCTGGCAAAGAGATCTCTGAGGAAATGCTATTGCTCTGGGGTCTTCCAGCCTATAGGTGGCGCTGTTGGACCCTGGGAAGTCCCATGCTGTGGAGGATGGAAGGAACAATGCCAGGCTGTTCCAGCTCAGCTGGGCCAGTGGTGGGGGGTGGAAAGCACACCCTGGAAGCAGCCTAAATGACCGGCAAGATGAGCCGAGTTAAATACATGATTATACACCCACATAATGGAATGCCATGGAGCCATTAAAAATTATGACATGGATTTATGTTGATTGATCTAGAAGGATACCTCACAGTATATTTTGCTGAAGGAAAGCATGCCTCGGGACATTTGATATATATATAGCATGATCCCCAAGATACAAGACTGAGAAAGAGAAAGATGGATAGTAAGCAGGATGGATGTTCACCAAAATTATTAACAGTGCATGTAGATCTTTTTAGATGGTGAGATTTCAAATGATTTTTACTTTAGTTGTTTGTACTTTAACTTTATCTGTGATATGTGGATTTTTTAAAATGATAAACATATATTATCTTTGCAGTTGGGAAAAATAAAGCCATTTTTTCATTTGAAAATGTATAGATCCAACCAGAGTGAAGGTGTCACCCACTCTTTCCAAATCTAGTTCTGTTCAGAGTGTAGCTACCTCTGATGTCTCATCTCTGTGTTAGTGATTAGTTATTTCTTAGCAGAAGAATGGAGATATGTGTCACCAGTCTTGCACACAGAAGCTGAGGAGGGCACTCCTGGGCCAGTTCCAGGATCCAGTGGGAACTGAGGGCCAGGGTGGTTCCCAGCACTCCCTGCCCCTCCTTCTCCAGTTTCCACCTCCACCCTCCTCCCCCCATCCTCATCCTCCTCCGGGTGTCTCCAGCAGCTTTCATCTCCACAGATTCTATTCAGCAGCGAGTCCCTGAACTTTTCTAATTGAGATCAGAGATAAATATAGTGGGGAAGGAAGGAGGGAGAGGGAGGAGGCCTAGTTTTAATTTGCAGCATTTCCCATTAATAACAACTTCTAATTAAAAAGTCTCTATCTCCCAGCCGAAGTCCAAGCGTAAAGTCTCCCCAGGTCTGTCTGGCTGGAACCTTTGTGCCAATGAGTTCGGAGTGCAGATTTCTGCACCAGCTGAGCCCTCTCTATCAGAAGCCATAATTAAGCTGGGAAAGAAAAAAGAATAGAAAGGGGGAAAAAAAAGAGGGATGTCATGTAAGACCAAAGGGATCCTCCCTTGATGTAGTCCTAGAAGGAGGCCATCTGCCTTCCTTGGACAGTGGTGCCTGCTGGGTCGGTCCTCCTAGGGAAGGTGGCCAGGCCAGATGATGGAGGAGGCAGAGGTTGAGTAGGATGGGTGGGGATGTTATATTTTTTGGAGGTGGAGAAGCTAAATATCACAGGAGGTTGGAATCAGTGAGCTCAAAGAGAGAGCTCTCTGCCTCCATTCAGGGTGCATCTGCCCTATCTTCCCTTTCTCTTCTCCCCTCATTTCCTCTACAGAGGCTCTATTCTTCTGTGGTTTGTGAACATGTGTGTGTGTGTGTGTGTGTGTGTGTGTGTGTGTGTGTGTGTAAAGTGTGCTGGTACTGCTGCTGGAGGAGCGATGGCTGTTAATAGGCTAAGATAGTAGGGCATGCCGTTTAGTATTGATCTAAATACAGGCCCCAGTTTATTTCTTTCGCCCAGAAACATTTTTATGCCTTTGCAACTTGCTGAACTGAAGTAGGTACTCAATAAACAACTGTGAATAAGTGAAGGGCTGAATGAACAAAAGGATCTTCTCCGAGCTTCAGTCTCATAGCCTCCTGGTTATTCAGCGCCTCTGCTTGGATCTTCAGTAGGCATCTCAGACATCCAGCCCCTGCAGGCACACAGTTCTGGTATTGCCCTTAAAAAAATGAACATAAATCAATGGGAGCCATTAAGAGGAAAGTGATCAGGGTGAGAAGACTCAAGACCATGCCATATGGTGATCTGGGTGCCAAAGAATTGATGCTTTTGGGTTGTGGTGCTGGAGAAGACTCTTGAGCATCCCTTGGACAGCAAGGAGATCAAACCAGTCAGTCCTAAAGGAAATCAGTCCTAAATATTCATTTCAAGGACTGCTGCTGAAGCTGAAGCTCCAATACTTTGGCCACCTGATGCTAAGAGCCAACTCATTGGAGAAGACCCTGATGCTGGGAAAGATTGAGGGCAAGAGAAGGAGGTGACAGAGGATGAGATGGTTAGATGGCATCACCAATTCAGTGGACATGAAATTGAGAGAACTTTGGAAGATAGCGAAGGACAGGAAAGCCTGACATGCTGCAGCCCATGGGGTAGTAAAGAGTCGAACATGACTTAGTGACTGAACAACAACAAGAGCTAGTTGGTTCAGGACTTCCCTGGTGGCCCAGTGGTTAAGACACTGTGCTTCCAGTGCAGGGAAGTGGAAGCACTTCCCTGATCACTTCCTTGATCACTGG
This sequence comes from Bos indicus, assembly GCF_029378745.1. NCBI lineage: Eukaryota > Metazoa > Chordata > Mammalia > Artiodactyla > Bovidae > Bos > Bos indicus. The sequence continues at coordinate 19,654,491 of NC_091780.1, read as the reverse complement.
TTGGGATGATCCCGTATACCACATGCATGGCCAAAAATAAGAAAAATTTAAAAGTACGTAGTTAAGATCTGGTTGGCTCATCACAGCGCTGAAGAAATTATGGTCTACAGCAGGGATTGCCAAATGTTTTTGTATAGGGCCAGATAATAAATATTTTAGATGTTTCAAGCCATATGGCTTCTGTTACAGCTGCTTCAGCTTTGCTGTTGTAGTGTGAAAGCATCCATAGATGATAAATAAATGAACAGGTGTGACTGTGTTTCAGTAAAGCTTTATTTATGAAAACAAGTGGAGGGCCAGATTTGTAGGTTGCTGATCCCTGGTCTATAGGATTGTGTCTTACTTAACATGGCTGAAGAAATGTCCAAAAGAGAACTGGTGTGTTCTGAGGGTCCTCAAGCGAAAGAAGTGGGGCTGAAGGATGGAAGTATAGGTCTGTAGATTTTGTTCCCTTTAAGGAAGATGTTTAAACAGCCAGAACTTTTGGTTCTTCATTGGGCAGAAGGCTATGAGTCCTCGTATATGGATTTGTTGAGACAAAATTTAGGGTAATTTGGCTGAAGTGTTGCAGAGTGTGTTCAAATATTGGGTAAATGGTTGATTCAATCCTTGGGGACTTTCAAAATCCCTGGTTATTGGGATATTCTAAGGTATATGCATATTGACATTCAGGGAAACAAAGTCACAGATTTGGTGCCTCTCTAATGTATGAACCATTGCAATTTGCAGATTGAAGACAGTTTTATTTTTCAGTTATATCACCAAACAGAATTTGTGCCTGTATCCATGGGCAAAACCCCACAAGAATGCATTGTCAACTTCATTTAGGATATAATCCATCTCAGCTCCCATCTGGGTCTCTCATGAAGACCCAGACACTAATCATAAACTGTAGTCACTGTCCTACTAATACAATAGCATGAGGAATGTATGAAAATTTGTTTTCTGTTTAGATGCAAGGAAAGCAAACATTTGGCATAGGGGCCTCCACTCCTCTCACCTCCATGTATTTGAAAATACTGCCAATTGATCTTGACTCTCTTCCTAAACCTTGGCCTCAAATAGGTAAGGCCCTAGAATTTTTATAATAAAAGAGACATAGGACCAGCTGCCTAGTTGGAATAGGAATGAGGGTGTGGAATCAAAGCTGAAGTATGTTCCAGAATGGAGGCAGGAATGACTGAGAGTCCCCAGTACCGCTCCCTGAGGACCCTTCTTGGTTCCCCACTGCCCCGCTTCCCCAGAATTCTTCCCAACACATTGCTCCAAGCAGCTAGCATCAATTTATTGGAGGCAGGTTGTTGTCACTTCTGGTTTAGAAAGTTCAAGTCCATCAACTGGCATTTTCTATAACCTCCTAGAAGTTGGCCAGTGGACAGTAAGTTGATACCCTAAGATTCTCCACTGAGCATCCTGTACAGAAGGAATCAGGAAGATGGAATGTCTCAACATCTTTGACATCATGACTCCTTGATAAGATACTGGAAATGACTTACAGCTTTTGGGTGCAGGAGTATCCTGGGTCAATACCTTGAGCCAGGTTCTGGCAAATGTGAAGAAAGTTGGTGACACCCACTCACCCAACCTTTTTCCATGTGCTCACACCACCTGTGTTTGTGCCCACCTGAGTTGTAGGGTGGAAGGATGAGAGGCGGGAGGGTGGGCTCCTGGTGAGACTTGGAGAGCAGTGGTCCTAGTGCTGTGTCCACACCACAAGCTGAGTATGGGCTGAAGGCGGGAAGCCAAGGGTGAGAGCAGAGGTAGTTGAGCGCATGTTGGTAGAGATGGAATGAGCCCAGTGAGACCATGTTTCAGGATGGCAGCCCTGAGGTTAGAGCACCTGCAGGCTGAAGTGGAGATAGTCAGGGTCCTGCCATAGGAAGTGGTACCCAACATCAAACCCCAAAGGCCAGGGTGACGATGTGAATGGTGTAACAAGCAGCAAGACTCGCCTCTGGAAGGGTTGACCACATGTTGGAATTAGATGTGACGGGTGGATGAAGGATGATGGTTCTGACCTAAGGCAGAAATGGTGAGGTGCTTGTGTTTGCATCTCACTCAGAATAAAATGGGTTTGATCCCTGCGTTGGGGAAGATCTGCTGGAGGAGGGCATGGCAACCCACAGACAGAGGAACCTGGCAGGCTACGGTCCATAGGGTTGCAAAGAGTCGGACATGACTGAAGTGACTTAGCACACACACACAGCACGCAGAATAAAATATAAAGGCATCACCATAGTCCAGGGCTCTTAACCTTGACATTACTGATACGTTGGAGCAGATAATTTTTTTGTTGCTTTGGGTGGCTGTCCTGCGTGTTAGAGGATGTTTAGCAGCATCCTCTGGTGGCACTCCCCCCATTACCTACCTCCCACATTGTCACAGCTACAAAAGCAAATTGCCCCAGATGAGAACACTGCATAGCCTGCCAGATTATGGTACCCAGTGTATATTCTAGGGTGGAGAAGAGACCTGCCAGTCTAGACTGGGAAGTGGGGGATCTGGAAGAAATGAAAGAGGCTCATGGGTCTGGAAATTGACTAATTTGAAATCTCAGGACAGCTTCCCTTAGATTAAATTGGGTTCCATTTTCCTGACTTCCATTTTCCTAAGTTTTCCCTGGAGGCTCAGATGGTAAACAATCTGCCTGCAATGCAGGAGACCTGGGTTCGATCTCTGGGTGGGGAAGATCTTTTGGAAAAGGGAATGGCAACCCACTCCAGTATTCTTGCCTAGAGAATTCCATAGACAGAGGAACCTTGCAGGCTACAGTCCATGGGGTCGCAGAGTTGGACACGACTGACTGACTAACACTTTCACTTTTCCTGACTTAGAGTTTTCGTTTCCTATGCTCCCACTGTACCTCACAACTATTCCCAATAAAGCTCTTAATTTCTTGTATGGTAGACATTTGCATGCTTTTACAGCCATAAGACTTAAAATCCCTCTAGGGCAAGACTACCCTCCCTTATGGAGAAGGCAATGACAATGCACTCCAGTACTCTCACCTGGAAAATCCCATGGATGAAGGAGATTGGTAGGCTGCAGTCCATGGGGTCACTAAGAGTCAGACATGACTGAGCGACCTCACTTTCACTTTTCCTTTCATGGATTGGAGAAGGAAATGGCAACCCACTCCAGTGTTCTTGCCTGGAGAATCCCAGGGACGGGGGAGCCTGGTGGGCTGCCGTCCATGGGGTTGCACAGAGTTGGACACGACTGAAGCCACTTAGCAGCAGCAGCAGCAGCCTTCCTTATCTTTGTGTTTCAAGGATCTAGTGTGGTTCTTGGCATGTAGAAGTTGCTCACTGCATGTTTTCCAAATGCATGCATGAATGAATGAATTAGTGATTTGGGGATTGTGCCCTGGCCCTCCAGCATCACACATGGACCAGAGGTGTGGACCTTGAGTCATCGACACAGAGAAGATATCAGAACTGGAGAATGACGAGTCTTTCCCCTCTTCTGGAAAAAACATAAGTCAGCCTAGGAATGAGGTCCCTGAGTCACTGAGGGGAAATGAGCCCAGTGTGGGGACAAGTGGCTGAGCTCAGGTTTGGGACCAGGCCAGGGAGGCCAAGTCGGCACACCTGATATCTCGAGAGCGGCCAGGCCCTGAGTCCCACTCGCATCCGCACGGTCCCCTGCAGCTGTGCTGACCACCTCGGCCTTGCTTCCCCACCCCGCCGCTGCTCTTGGGGCCCAGCAGCTGGGAGCACGCCCACCAGTTAATGGACCTCTTGAAGGGGGGCCGGGCCAGGAGCCATCAGCACAGCTCCCTACCCAACAGGCTGCTGGAGCAGTGATTTCAATTAAAGGACCATTACCATGAAATCCTATCCAGCCCCAGGTCCCATCGGCCAGCGGGAGGCCTCTCTTCTCCCTGTCCCAGGCCCTGCTCTGTGGTTACTGGGCAGCCCTCTCACTGGGGCCCACTGCCTTCGCTAAAACACAGCAGCTGCTGCTAATAAACAAACATATTGATCATACAGATATGGGATGTCAGGGACTTAATTCATGAATGAAGTGAGCTTTAAGAGTGTCCGGTGGGAGCTGGCTCTGTTTAAAGGGCCAGCAGCTGCCTGAGTCCTCTTGAAGTGGGATCCGAGACAGGGCAGAGAGGGAGCCTCTCCCTAACCTGGATCCTGTGGTGCCCAAGAGGTGTGCAATGGAATCTTCCGGTCCTTGGATACACCTCACCTGGACCCTTTGCCTTTGTCCTCCAGGACCCTCTTTGCAACATGGAGACCATCAGGCGAGGCTGCAGTGCTCTGAGGGTACAAGGGCTGAGCCAAGGCAGAGAGGGAGGAGAAGAGGGCCTGCCCAGGCTCCCCTGGCTCAGGCTCTTGGGCTCCCTGCCCTGATGATGGTGATAAAGGCCTCAGACCTGACAATTGGTCTCCTTGAGCACGTGCTGTCTCACTGGAATGTATAATATAAGAGCCCCAGGAACCCTGATGAGGGGTCCACTTTGGGATATTGAAGTTCCTAGACACTCCTTAGTGAGATCGTTAAGTGAGGGGCTGGGGACCTAGGTTAAGAAAATGTTGTCTTTGGCCCACAGTAAAGTGATGGAGAGGGTTTCCCAGGTGGTTCAATGGTAGAGAATCTGCTTGCCAATGCAAGAGTTTGTGGGTTCAATTCCTGGGTTGGGAAGATCCCCTGGAGGAGGGAGTGGCAACCCACTCCAGTATTCTTGCTTGGAGAATCCTATGGACAGAGGAGCCTGGCACGCTACAGTCCATGGGGTCGCCAAGAAGCAGACATGACTCAGTGACTAAAACAACAACAAAAAGTGGTGGAGAAGTGAGCAGGCAGGCGATATGAATGCAGTGTGGTAGGAGGAAGGGAGGACCAGCATCTGTGTGGCTGTGGGAGCCGAGAGGCACTTTGCCAGGGAAGCTACCTAAAGCCAATGGCTCCAAGTCCAGACAGAATGGTTTCAGAGCAGCGGTTAGCATGGGATACGTGGTGGGCGCAGTGGGGCAGGGATGTGCCCCGCAGAACAAAGGGATGATGATCTAAAGCAAACCAAGAACACTGGGAAGCTCATGCGGTGAGGTTCTGCTGGAGGACAGAGGACCAGAGTGGCTGGAGTGGAGAGGTGAGGAAGGTCGAGGCTGGAGACTGGCAAGAGTCTAGATGTGGAGCCGTGTCTAGTGCACTAGAAACGATGCTGCGGTGAGGAAGCTCCTGAGTGGTTTGAGGCAGAGGGACAATGAGACAGCATTTGAGGATTAGGATGATCACGGAAGCCGTGTGGTGCAGAAAGACCTGGAGATGGGGAGGTCTTTGGGGGCGAGTGTATAAGGTCAAGGAGAGAGAGTGCAGGCTTGGAAACTGGCTGCTGCACCAGGGGGCGAGGAAGAAGGGCTTTCAGGATGCAACAGTCAAGCCATTAGCCCACCAGCAATGAGTCTCATTAATTGAATTTGAGACTAGTTTTGTAAAAGGCCTGAGCTGCTCTTTACTTGGGTTCAGAAATCTTTCTTTAGAGAGGGCTTAGGTCCCCATACCATCAAACATGGTGAAAGCTGTTTGCAGAGGAAAACTTATAGCCTTACATGCCTTCATCATTAATGAAGAAAGTCCCCTCCCCACAAAGGGGTGGCATTAGGTAATCATCTCAAGAAATTAGGAAAGGAGCAATTGAATAAACTCAAAGAAAGTGAGCACAAAGATAAAAGCAGAGATTAATGAAATCCAAACCAAAGTATATTAGAGAGGATAAATAAAACCCAAACTTTGTTCCCTGGAAAGTCTAGCAAAATAGATGAATCTGGTTTTAGAGCTTGATTAAGGGGAGGGAGAGATATTAATGAGAGAGAAAACAGAGATGATATAAATTAATTGCCTCAGCAAGCATGCTGGGAGGAAATTAGAAATACAGAACTTGAGGTCCAAGAAGCTCCTGTGTTGTTCCTAGTAATGGACGTGGCAGCCCCTGTCCATGCTTATCCCTCCATTCCCGGAAGCCTGAGGAGACCAGTGATATTTTATTAACGTGATTCTCCTTACTGTCAGATAAAACAGTAGTGACTCACACTTATTGAGCTTTTTTTCCCCTCTTTAAGCCAGACACTATGTTAACTACTTTGTGTGGATTTTATTTTAATCCTTCCAGTAGCTGAACCAGGTGGATCAGTGCCACGTTGGATACCCATTTTACAGATGAGAAAATCAAATTTAACACTCCAGTGTAATTTTCCCTAAGCTCCTACATCTCTCTAGAGGCAGAGGCAGCGTTAGTTGCAGGAGCCTGACTCCTGTTACCCTGTTGAACTCACTCCTCTCCCCTGCATGAAGTGCTCAGTCACTTCAGTCGTGTTCGACTCTGGGATCCCATGGACTATAGCCTGCCAGGCTTCTCCATCCATGGGATTCTCCAGGCAGGGATACTGGAGTGGGTTACCATGCCCTCTTCCAGGGGATCTTCCCAACCCAGGGATTGAACCCACGTCTCTTATGCCGGGTGGGTGGGTTTGGAATTATTAAGGGGGAAGGAGCAGCATCTGGGTGCCCAGCCAGCAATGCTCTGGGCCCTGGGCTTCTGCAATGGTTTTGTCTTTTAGATGCTCAACTTTGGGAAGTCAATCAAACTTTCTGGAGCTCAACTTACTCTTCTTTAAGGGAGCTGGACTGGGCCCCTATGATTTAAAAGGTATTTTATGTCTTTAAAAATGCTTCCTGTTCAGCCCTCATCACTAATTCAGACAAGCCTCGGCATTCAGCATCAGGTAGTAAGTTATGGATATTTCAGAACTGGGCATCTTACTCACCTTCCATCTGGGACGCCCCAGCTGCCCTCTAAGTAAATAGACCGGGACAAAAATGGCCGCAGTAGGTGGTGCTTGGAGCGGCAGTGCTGCCTAGACCTGGCAGCTCAAGCTCCTGTCCCAACACCCAGCCCACTCTGGTCTTCCTCTGGCTGTGCCCCTCCCCAAGGGCCGAGAGGGACACACTTAGCAGAACCCGCAGTCTCTTTGCCTCACTGCCTGGACGCCCAGAGTGCACTTCCGGGGCCTGTGTAGACCTGTGACCCTGGGCTGCTTCCCCAGGATGAACTCACTAGTACATGCACCGCCACCGCCCCCCCCCCCCCCCCCCCCCCCCCCGCTCCCCACAACACACACACACTCCAGGGGGTGGGCAGGGGCACACGAAGGGCTGTGAACAGAGCCTGACTTCTCTGGTCTTGGACTCCACAGGCAGGAGGACACCAGGCCCCTTGTGGTGTGAGAATGAATGGCAGTGGAAAGAGAAGGGGAGCCCAGGGAAGGGGCCCCCACCTGAAGTCTTATCCTGCCATACAGTGCCCCAGAAGAAGCTTGTTAATAAAAGGAAATTTTAGTTGCCTGGTAAGAGTTAAGGCTCCACAAAAGACATATTTATGATTTTCTTATTTATTTCATTTTTGGCTGTGCTGCTTCTTCACTGCTGTGCAGACTTGTCTCTAGCTGCGGTGAGTGGGGGCTGCTCTCTAGTTGTCGTGCTCAGGCTTCTCACCGCAGCCGCTTCTCTTATTGCAGAGCCCCGGCTCTAGACTGAGCGAGCTTCAGCAGCTGTGGCACGTGGGCTCAGTAGTTGTGGCCTCTGGGCTGTAGAGCACAGGATCAAGAGGTGTGAGGCATGGGCTTAGGTGCTCCAAGACGTGTGGGATCTTCCTGGATCAGGGATCGAACTTGTATCTCCTGCATTGGCAGTCAGATCCTTTGCCACTGAGCCACCAGGGAAGCCCCACAAAAGACATATTTAGATGTGAATGGAACGCAAAATGAGAAGTCACAGGACAAGTCCACTTGACTCTTAGGGGGCTGGGTAAGTTAACAGTCTTAGAGAAAGAGAACCCCTCAGAAGGGAGTCAGGCTGCCACAGACAGAAAACCAGAGCTTGGGAGGCACACCCGGGAAAACCAGAGCAACAGCCATCTATCTCAGCTTTCTGATCTCACAACCACTCGTGTCTCTGGGCCCTGACTTGAGGCTGACCAGAGCAGTTCTCCAATGAGAACCTGGCCCTCCACAGGGATATGCCCGACTTGTGGACACAGAGGGGGAAAGGAGAGGGTGGGATGAATGGAGAGAGTAGCATGGAAACATACATACTACCATATGTAAAATACGTAGCCAGTGGGAATTTGCTGTCTGACTCTGGGAGCTCAAACTGGGGCTCTGTGACAACCTAGAGGGATGGGATGGGGAGTGGGACGTAGGAAGGAGGTTCAGGAAGGAGGGGGCATATGTTGCCCTATGGCTGATTCATGCTGATGTATGGCAGAAACCAACATGGTATTGTAAAGCAATTATCATTCAGTTTAAAAAAAAGGAGCCAGAGAGACAAAAAGATGGGGTTCATTCATTTCTCCATACGGTCATCGTCAAGTATTCATGGCGACCCCCCAGGTGTGAGGCACAGTGCCAGGGCCACTGGTGGGCAGAATCAGACCCACTCCTGCCCCGCATGGAAATACAGCCTTATGGTAGAGCAGTAGAAGAATCGTGCGGATGATGTAGAATGATGCTCGTGAGAAGCCCAGGGAGGGAAAGGGCCATGATGCCCCAAGGCTGCACAGCACAGGCCCTGGCCCAGCCTGGGGATCCGGGCTTCCCCTAGGAAGTGGCATTCAGAGGTGGGACAGTTATGTGTGCAGTCCTGGAGTGGGCAGCGGCCAGTCCGGCTAAAGGTGAGATATGGAGGAGAGAGAAATACCTGGATGGAAAGCCGGGTCATAGGGGAAGAGACAGCATTGGGAGAGCCTTCTAGATTCTAGTTCACTGTGATTGCTGGTGGGGCCATTTCCTAAAGCGGCAAAGTTCAGGGATGGGAGTTTGGGAGAGGTCATGAGTTTGGTTTTGGATCTGTTGATTCTGAATTACTTAAAAAATAATTTATTTTAAAATAATTTCAAACCTGAAAAAGAGTTGGAAGAATAGCACAGAGAACTCCCATCTCCCCTCCTCCCCTATATTTAATATTAGTTTAAATATTAAACTAATTTAATATAGTTAAATTTAATTGTATCTGTTCCATCACCTGTAAATACTCTGCAAAGACACTCTTCATCCCCATCCTAGAAGCCCCTAGTCAGGAGATAAACCATAGCGTGGAGCTGACTCATTAGAAGAGACACTGATGCTGGGAAAGATTGAAGGTAGGAGGAGAAGGGGATGACAGAGGATGAGATGGTTGGATGGCATCACCGACTCAGTGGACATGAGTTTGAACAACCTCCGGGAGATAGTGAAGGACAGAGAGCCTGGTGTGCTGCAGTCTATGGGTCACAAAGAGTTGGACATGACTCAGCAACAACCCCATTCAAATGTCACCAGCCATCTCAAGTAGGTCTTTTCCTTCCTGGCCCAACATCCCATCCAGGATGCATGTAGCACTTGGATGCCATGTCGTATCGGTCCTCTCCAGTCTGGAGCATTCTCTCAGTGTTTCCTTGACATTCCCGGGCAGTTGGAAGAGTACAGGTCTGTCTTTCTGTAGGATGAACCTCAGCCTGATGTAGTGTGAGGCTTCCTTGTGACAGGCTCAGTTCCTTTGTGTCAGGTTTATTGAGGTTTAATTTATATAGTAACACTCATCCTCTTTAGTACATGGTTCTGTGGGCTTTAACAAACACATAGCACTGGGTACCCACCACCACAATAAATAAATAGAACATCTCTACCCGGGGCTGCTTCATGGGCATGTGACCTGTGTAGTTACATAAGGCTCAGAAGGGCCGTGTGCTTGGCTTAATGCTATCCTGTCAAGTCTTGAAGTACTTAACAATTTTTTTTCATCAAGGGGCCCTGCATTTTCATTTTGCACTGGGCCTTGTCAATTATGTTTTTATTCCTCTTGAATAAGTTGTTGTTGTTCAGTCACTAAGTCATGTCTGACTCTTTGCAACCCCATGGACTGCAGTGCACCAGGCTTCCCTGTCCTTCACTATCTCCTGGAGTTTGCTCAAACTCATGTCCATTGAGTCAGTGATGCCATCCAAACATCTCATCCTCTGCTGCCCCTTTCTCCTTTTGCTGTCAATCTTTTCTAACCTCAGGGTCTTTTTCAATTAGTTGGCTCTTTGCATCAGGTAGCCAAAGTATTGGAGCTTTAGCTTCAGCGTCAGTTCTTCCAATGAATATTCAGGGTCAGTTTCCTTTAGGATTAACTGCTTGGGTCTCCTTGCAGTACAAGGGACTCTCAAGAGTCTTCTCCAGCACCACAATTTGAAAGCATCAGTTCTCCGGCTCTCAGCCTTCTTTATGGTCCAACTCTCACGTCCATACACAGCTACTGGAAAAACCATAGCTTTGACTACACAGACCTTTGTTGGCAAAGTGATCGTGATAATCAATAGAGTGAGATTGCTGGGTCAAATGTAAGTGTCTGTTTAACTATGTGAAAAAATGCCAAACTGTTTTCCAAAGTGGCCTCACCATTTTGCCTTCCCACTAGCAATGGGTGAGACGTCCAGCCCCTCCACATTCTTGCCAACACTGGGTGTTTTCCACATTTTAAAATTTTAGGTGCATAGTGATTTTATTTTGAATTTCCCTTATAACTGATGCTGTTGGACATCTTTTCATGTGCTTGTTTGCCATCTGTATATCTTTGTCTGTTCAAATTTTCTGTCCATTTACAAACTGGATTTGCTTTTTACTATTAACCTTTGAAGGGGTCTGAATGTATATTCTGGACACATGTCCTTTATCACATATGTGTTTCATATATACTTTGTCCTCATGCACTTTTGAAAAACTCAGGTGGTATGTAGAGCTAATGATCAGAGGAAGGTTCTAGGCTGGTCACGTAAAAATGTGATTTAATTGGTGTGTAAATAGAAATTGAAGACATGGGCATGGGTACAATTGCCAAAAAAGAAAGCGAAGAATTGAAAGAAGAGATAGGTCAAAATTGAGGGTTTAGAGATAACAAAATTAAACATCCAGATGGAATGGAATGAATGGGAATAGAAGATTGAAAGAGAGCTGTCAGAACTGTAGAGAAACCCAGGAAAGAATGAAGTCAGGGAAGAAGAAAAGGGTATGTTTCAAGAAGAAAGGAATGGTCAAGAGTGTTGGATACAGTTGAAAGATCGAATAAGATGAGGGCTGAAGGTTAGCCTCAGTAGATTCAGCAACCTGGAAGTCACTGATGACCTTAGCAAAGCTTTGTATGTGGAGTGGCGGAGCAAGGCTGGCATTCACACCATACCTAATGACACGGCCGTGCTGGTTGTTAGAATTTTGCAATGATTAAGTACCGATTGGTGAATGGCTACCACCCCAGCCCACTGGCTCTGTCCCTGGCTCTCCCATGGGCCTCCCCATGATCCAGTAGCAAAGTCAACTTTCCAGCCAGCAGGGGATCTCTGGAACTCTGCTAGAACTCTATGGGGAGTTGGTTGGTTTCCAGGCTATATCTGTATCCAAATATCCTGACGGTCACCGCTGGCTAGAAGCTGTATTTGAAGTGGATTGAGAAGTGAGTGGGAAGTGAAAAAAAACTGAGATAATAACCATGAACAATTCTTTAGAGAACTTTGCTTCTGAAGAGGAGGAGAGAGACAGGCAGAAACTGGAGGAAGATGGTGACTCTGGGGGTGTGCGATTGTTTTCTTTGTCCTTTTCAGATGAGAGAGATTTGAGCATATTTAAATGCCAATGAGAAGGATGTTAATCAAGAGAGAGGGCTTTATTCAGACAGATCCAGGCACTTGAGTCTGCGTGGCCTTTGTGTTTATGTGTTTTTCAATGTAAATTAATACATGAGAACTCAGTTGATATATTCTTCTAAAGAACTCAGTTGTCCTAAGTGACAGATCAGCTCTTAATGCTTGAGTACCAGATTCTGGGGTTTGGTAAATTCAATGGTGTAAAAACTACCTGGGAAAGCCATTCCTCCAGTTAACCCTTCCTGGCCCCGTCCCAACCTCCCTGTTAGAGGTCTGTTGCATCTTCATAACATCACCCACTCAAACCGAGGGCAAGGAACACCACCACGGCATTTCTGAGGCAAACCCCAGCTGCTCCTGCTGACCCTGGTGGTAGCTGAGTGTGTAGGTCACTGAATATTGATTAGATATTGAACTCTGCCTCTGAGGAGCTTATCTTTTTAAAAAAATTTTCATTTAATTAGATTTTTAAAAATACTATTTCGGTTTTTTGGTGGTTGTTGTATATGTTTATTTATCTGGCTATGTCAGTTCTTAGTTTCAGCACTCGGGATCTACGACGTGTCATGTGGGGTCTTCATTGTGGTGCATGACTTAATTAGTTGCTAGTTGTGGCGTGCAGGCTTAATTAGTTGCTCCGTGGCATGTGGGATCTTAGTTTCCCGACTAGGGATCAAACCCGTATCCTCTGCACTGCAAGGTGGATTCTTAACCACTCAACCACAAGGGAAGTCCCAAGGAGCTTATCCTGTGGAAGAAAAGACAAAACAGAACTAAACCAACTTGAGCCAATGCAACTGTTAGTCCCTCAGTCATGTCTGACTCTTTGCAGCCCCATGGATTGTAGCCTGCCAGGCTCCTCTGTCCGTGGGATTTCCCAGGCAGGAATACTGGAGTGAGTTGCCGTTTCCTTCTCCAAGGGATCTTCCCAATCCAGAGATCAAACCCAGGTCTCCTGCATTGCAGGCCAGCTCCTTACCATCTGAGCCACCAGGGAGACTAAGCCAATACAACAAAGACTGCAGTGAGCCTTCATCAATACCAACCTGCGAGGGAGCTCAGAGCAGAGAGAGACAGGCTTGCCAGGGAAGAAGATTCCCATCTGTGATGTAATTGGGTGTCCTCCTCCCGAACCCTCTGTCTCATCCCCTTGGGACTCTGTGCACCATTGTGCATGTTTCAGGCCCAAGACATTGGTATCTGGGGTAGCTCCCTGGCGTTGTCCTGCCATCTGCGCAGCTGCACATGGGTCAGGATTGAGCTGGACACAGTGTGCCGCCTCTGGGACTTAGGACATCATCACATCCCTTCTTTCAGACTCCATTCAGACCCTCCAAATAGGGCTGTCCATCTTCACCCACGTCTTCCTCCGTAATCTCTCTGCCATATGCAGTCCTACCCCCACCTCAGAGACTGACAGTGAGTAATTCTTCCAGGGTTGACTTATCAAATCCTCCCAGGGAGTTTTCCCACCACCTCTTTCACTAGAAAGAGAGGAAATCACAAGCTGGAGTCCACTGGAGCCTTTTTAAAAACATAGCTTATGTGTTTCTTTTATTTTTGGTTGCGCTGGGTCTCAGTTGCTACACGCAGGCTTTTTCTAGTTGCGGTGCGCAGGCTTTTCATTGTGGTGGCTTCTCTTGTTGCCGTCTAGAGCACGGGCCCTAGAGCTCGGGCTTCAGTAATTGTGGTGCACAGGTTTAGTTGCCCTGCCCCACGTGGGATCTTCCCAGATCACAGATCAAACCCATGTCCCCTGCCTTGGCAGGCGGATTCTTACCCACTGCGCCACCAGGGAAGTCCCCAGTGGAGCCTTTTGACACAGAAAATATATGCTTCGTCCCAAGGGGAAGGGGCTTCCTAGGTGGCGATAGTGGTGGTGAATCCGCCTGCCAATGCAGGAGATAAAAGAGGTGCAGATTTGATCCCTGGGTTAGGAAGATCCCCTGGAGGAGGCCATGGCGACCCACTCTGGTATTCTTGCCAGCAAATCCCATGGACAGAGGAGCCTGGTGGGCTATGGTCATGGGGTTGCAGAGTCAGACATGACTCAAGTGACTTAGCATTCACACACAAGGCAAAGACCAAGTTCCCTTTCTTGACTGAATTTGCTGTAGACTTGCATGTGGCTCTTTGCTCACAGCAACTTACAAATTCCTGAGGTGTATTCCCCTCTCTGGATAGAATTACCTTCACTTTTCCTGTCTAGCAAGGGGAGGAGCTGTACCGCACAGTGCAGAAGGCTTCTTCCGGCTCTGCTGACTTATGGAGCCTTTGTCCTTTGTGGTGGGTTTCCACTCTGAGCCAAGGACACCCAGGCACTGCCATACTCATTGTCCACCTGCAACAGCCACCCACACCGGATCTGTGCAGGGAGGCCACCCCAGTCTTGTGGTGCTTCAATGGCAAGTTTACAAAGTACAGATAATGACAAATAATGCCTCTTCATCATTTTTAACCTTTCAGAAGAATGTCTGTATGCATAAGCCAGAGGCTTTTATTTTAAAATCAATTGTGCTCATTGTGTTCTTTGGAAAAATAAATGAGACGCTAGGAAGAAAGAAGTGGGATCCGGGGTTTATTAACACAAAGAGGTTGGAGTGAAGTGTGGTTACATGGGCCTGACTAGCCCAGACTGCTATTGTCCTGGAGGACAGGGTTAGCAGCCGAAAAACCCCAAGTGGTTGCTATGGGAGAAGAGAGCTTCTCACGCTACAAAAATGTACCAGACATATGTGGGCAAGACAGCTGTCTTCCATTAGCCACAGGCACCCCAAGAGCCTCCATCCCCTTCCTAAGGAACATGGGACTCTTATCCCACAGAAGGACTTTTAAGTCTCAAAGGTCAGACGTCCAATCCGAGTTTAGCCATTTATTAGCTCTGTGACCTTGAGGGGGCCACTTGATATCTCTTCTGGAGAATGGAGGGAGCGATATCCACTGCGTGAAGTTCTGAGAATCATGGACACCCTAAGCCAATGTAGCCAAAGGCTGTGAAAACCGCATGTAGACATGCCCTCAGGGAAGCAGGTGGATTGCTGGGATTGGGCTGGTAACCTGAGAGAACCAAGGCAAGATCTGTGGGTGGGAGAAGGGCTCTCATTTTGGCTCCGACCTCAGCTGGATCTGCCGCTGCCTTGGGAAACCATGGCATTCTGGTGACCGCACTCGGAAGACTGGGAACGCCACCATGCCTGGCTCCGAGGTGTGTGTGCTCGGTTCTCTGTAGAGAACATACAACATACACGCACACTGTCTGCCCTCACCCCCATCTCACCACTCAGGACTGCACACTGCTTTTCCCAACTCACCTCCACTTGTGTTTTACAAGTTTTCTTTTTCTCTTTTGCTCCTTTCTTTTCTTTTTTTAATTAAAAAAGATTATTTACTTACTTTATTTGACTGTGTCAGGTCCTAGTTCTGGTGCCTGACATCTTCAAGTCACGTGGGCATGTCGTGTGGCTCGTGGGCTTGTGGGATCTTAGTTCCCTGACTAGGGATCAAACCTGAGTTCCCTGCATTGCACGGTGGATTCTTAACCACTGGACCACCAGGCAAGTCCAAGCAACTGCCACATCTTAAATGGAAAAGGAAGGGAACTCTATCACTTTTGCAGGGGAAACCATGAAGAGGTTGGTTGGTATTTAGACTCTGTATTAAGGGTTGGTTCATTTTTACTAGTTACGTCACTATACATAAGATAGCATCCCTCTAATGCATGGCACAGAGCAGATTCTCCAAGAGACCAGCAAGCTTTTCATTCTCCTTCTTTTTCCTTTTTTCCTGACTTCCCAATGGTACCAGTGGTAAAGAACCCACCTGCCAATACAGGAGACATAAGGAACATGGATTCGATCCCTGGGTGGGGAAGATCCCCTAGAGAAGGACATGGCAACCCACTCCAGTATTCTTGCCTGGAGAATCCCATTGACAGAGGAGCCTGGCAGGCTACAGTCCTTAGGGTCACACAAAGTCAGACACAACTGAAGTGACTTAGCACGAATAGATGTTGATATGAGGAGGGGTTGTCATTTGCCAACAGAGGCCTCAGTGATGGCAGAGATCTTACTGTGGAGGCCACATCCTCAGTTTTGTCCCAGTGATCTGCATTTATCTGTTCTGCTGTTTTCTAGGGCTCTCTTATTATGACATATGTCCTAACAGGACCAAAGACAGAGGGCTGGAGTGAGGGAGAAGGATGCAAACAGTGACTGTTTCTTCTGACTCATCAGAGATTATTCATGAGGTTTGATCCATTGGGCTCGGGGTTAGTCGCTCAGTAGTGTCCAACTCTTTGCAACCCCATAGACTGTAGCCCGCCAGGCTCCTCTGTCCATGGAATTCTCCAGGTGAGAATACTGGGGTGAGTTGCCGTTTCCTCCTCCAGGAGATCTTCCCAACCCAGGAATCAAACTCAGAACTCAGAACTGGGGCAGGACTGAAGGTTCTGATTGCTCTGGGGACCAAGGTCGTCTTCTGAGACTCTCTTCAGCAGCACGGGCGCCTTCTCGGTGCTCCGTCATTGTGCCCCGTGTGGATGACACCCCCTGGAATGGTGCAGCACAGAAGCCCTGATGGTCATCATTCCTGAAACTCCAATTGCAATAGGCATCATTCTCTAAGCCTGCCATTTCCGCTGCTGTGTGGTTAAGCTATATGCCTGGAATGACTTTGAGTCAGCTCTAGAGGTGGATGGATGAACCTAGAACCTGTTATACAGAGTGAAGTAAGTCAGAAAGAGAAAAACAAATATCATATATTAACACACATATATGGGCTTTCCTGGTGGCTCAGATAGTAAAGAATCTGGCTAAAATGCTGGAGACCCAGGTTTCATCCCTAGATTGGGAAGATCCCCTGGGGAAGGGATTAGCTACTCACTCCAGTCTTCTTAGCTAGAGAATCCTGTGAACAGACGAGCCTGGAGGGCTACAGTCCATGGGGTTGCAAAGAGTTGGACACAGCTGAGCAACCAACACTTGAACTATGGAATCTAGAAAAACGGTACTGATGAACCCCTATTGCAGGGCAGCAGTGGAAAGGCAGGCGTAGAGAAGAGACTTGTGGGCACAGCAGGGGAAGGGGAAGGGGCCACAAATTGAGAGAGTAGCTGTGAAACATATACATCACCATATGCAAAGTAGATAGCTAATGACAAGTTGCTGTATAACACAGGGAGCTCAACCTAGTGCTCTGTGATGACCTAGGGGGGTGGGATGGGGTGGGGAGTTGGAAGGAGGTTCAAGAGGGAGGGGACATCTGTATACCTTCTTGTGGTGAGTCAGGGAATGGTAGGAAATATGTTAGAGAGTCAGGCTAGACCCCTCTTTTTGATAGACCTGGAGTGAGTTCTAGAATCAGACATTGGGGCACAAGGTCATTCCCAGTGTTCTGGGCAGAGAGTGTACAGCATTACCCTCTTGAAAGCATTTAGAGAGTTACCTTGACCCCATGCCCACCTGGAAGATGACATTCAAGTCCTAGACCACCTCTAAAAGCCCTTCTCACAGTGCAGCAGGGATCTAATAGGCTGTGTGGCTGGCTCTTCTTGGCTCAGGGACTGGCCGAGATGAGCCTGCAGTTGGCAGGGTTCAGAACCCACACAGGACATGGAGGAAGTCTGAAAAGGCTTAGCTGGGGTGTGGTCTGAGACCATTGACTAAATTCTGACCTTTGCTTTTTGAATTTTTCATGCTGTCCCTGCCCTCCATCAAGCTGGCTATGAAAAAGTTGTCTATGTCATACTTTGTCCGCTCAGGCTCAAATTACCCTTCTAGGAAGCATCCTCGTCTAGAACAGGATCTCTCCCTGCAAAGCGAGGACCCTTAAAATCCCACCTGCCAGATGGAGAACATCTTTTGAGATCACAGGACATTAGAACTGAGGATGCGTGCATGTGTGCTAAGTCTCTTTAGTTATGTCCGACTCTGTGCAACCCTATGGACTGTAGCCCACCAGGCTTCTCTGTCTATGGGGTTCTCCAGACAAGAGTATTGCAGTGGGTTGCCATGCCCTCCTCCAGGGGATCTCCCTGAGGGAGGACTCAAACCTGCATCTCTTACGTCTCCAGAATTAGCAGGCGGGTTCTTTACCATTAACACTACCTGGGAAGCCCAGAACTGAGGGTGGTGGTGGTGGTGTCGTCACTAAGTCGTGTCCGACTCTTGACCCCATGGACTGGGAACCTACCAGGCTCCTCTGTCCATGGGATTCTCCAGGCAAGAATACTGGAGTGGGTTGCCATTTCCTTCTCCAGAGAACTGAGGATGCTAAGGCCCAAATAGGAATAGGTGATTTTCTAAGGCTACCAGCTGGTTAGTGGAGATGTCTGCCTTGGGTCAAGCCTGCTGGATGGCCAGTTTAGTGTAACCTGTTATTGTTGTTCAGTCACTGAGTTGTGTCCGACTTTTTGTGACCCCATGGGCTGTAGCCCACCAGGCTCCTCTGTCCATGGAATTTCCCAAGCAAGAATACTGGAGTGGGTTGCCATCTCCTTCTCCAGTGTATCTCCCCCACCCAGGGATTGAAACCACGTCTCCTGTATCCGCAGGCAGATTCTTGACTGCTGAGCCACCTGGGAAGCTGCTTAGTGTAACCTGCTGCTGCTGCTGCTAAGTTGCTTCAGTCGTGTCCAACTCTGTGCAACCTCAGAAACGGCAGCCCATCAGGCTCCCCCATCCCTGGGATTATCCAGGCAAGAACACTAGAGTGGGTTGCCATTTCCTTCTCCAATGCATGAAAGTGAAAAGTGAAAGTGAAGTCGCTCCGTCGTGTCCAACTCCTATCTACCCCATGGATTGCAGCCTACCAGGCTCCTCTGTTCATGGAATTTGCCAGTCAAGAGTACTGGAGTGGGCTGCCATCGCCTTCTCCATAGTGTAACCTATGTGACACTAAATAATACACGGATGCGTTTCATGGGCTCCCAGAACAGCTGAAAAAATGGACATGTGGAAGTATGTTCATGGAAGCTGGGGCCGAGGGCAGACATTTATCGAAGTATCCTACTGCTTTGGGATTTTTATTATCTTCCAAGACTTGGGCTCAAGTCACTGAGAGAAAGACGATATCAGAGCTTGAGAGTTCTCAGACATCCACATAAGAGGTCCTCAGATTTTGATGGGTGCATCTCTTTTAGAATTAATTTTTAGAAGCTGACAGTGGGTCCAATTTGCTCTGGCATGGATGAATCAGTCATCTCTGGTATTTTCTGAAAATCAGACACTGCTCCTTATTGTTCCATTAAGAGCCGTGCTGGTCTTGCCATTAATTCTGGCAACGATTCTCGTTTTGAGGAACCACACGATAGGTAGCTGATTTTCCTCTGTTGAAGTGGTTTACAGACAAAACTAATTCAAGAAGTGCTGTCATTCTTTGTGCTTTGTAGGTCACTCAAACGAGAATTTAAGGACCAATGAAGCAATCCATATTTGTCAGGGGAAGAGCAGCCCCTGGTGTTAAGAAGTCCTCAGGGGGATAAGCTGAACTCCGAGTGACTGGAATAACTGACTCCCGTGTGCTCTGCATACAGATGGCCCGCATCTGCCTGTGTGGAATGTAGATACACCTCCACACAGTCCTGTGTCTTATGACTGTAGCATCACCCACAAACTCACACCTATACCTGCAAAGACACCCGGAACTGGGACACAGTGTGGTAGACAGCCAAGTGCAGGGACCTTAGAGCTAAGCAAACCTGGGCTCTAGTTCCAGCCCACCAGCTGATTGTCTAGAGCTAATCTCTTTCCTCCTCCGGGTCTCAGTTTCTCTGTCTGAAAAATGGGGATATTATACCAGCCTTTTCTGGTTTTAGTAAAAATTAAACGAGATCCCTTAACGACAAAAAAAGTGCATAACTTACAGCAGGGCCAATTTCTTTTCTTTTTTTCCTTTGCCCTCACAGTCTTCCAGCTACTTGGGGAAATTTGGTTCTCCCCAACCCCCTGACCCAAAGTCCCTGGAAAGTGCACATGTCAGAAACTTTACAGCCATGTGGTAAAGACCCAGTATGGCCACCAGAGAAGATGCAGGGAACAAGAGGCTCTTCTTGGCTTATCCTGGCTCTTCTCGGCTCTTCCCTCAAGCAGACACATCTGCTTCTCGGCAAAAGGAATCACATCCCTCTTATCCCCAAAGGGAACCTGACTTCTGAGACCTTTTTAGGCATTGGGTATCAGGGTAATAATAGTAATAGCTTCCATCTCTTGTGTTTTTACTATATGCCAAGCATCGCATTAAGTACCATAC
This sequence comes from Bos indicus, assembly GCF_029378745.1. Taxonomy (NCBI): domain Eukaryota; kingdom Metazoa; phylum Chordata; class Mammalia; order Artiodactyla; family Bovidae; genus Bos; species Bos indicus. The sequence continues at coordinate 19,634,576 of NC_091780.1, read as the reverse complement.
GAGCTTGCTTTCCACAGGCCTATCTGTGGGGCAGGAGCAGGCGGCCTCAGTACAGGGAGACCCAGGCCTGACGAAGGGAAGTTCTTTCTTTATTCGGAGTTATGCAGCTAAGAAGAACTGGAATCAGGATATGAGCCCCAGACAAAGGCTCCCCTCTAAATCCAGGGTCCCAGTAAGGCATGCGTACATCCACTTTTCACTGGTGTCATCTGCATTGTGTTACATTTGTTGTCAGTATTGCCTTGGCATTGAGGATGTGTGTTTTAAAATGTCAGACTAGCATCACTCACACAGGTATTAGGCAACGTTTGTCCCCCTCTCTCCCACTTGTTAAAATGTGTGTTTAGAAATTGTAGATAAGTGCTACTCAATGTGTGGTCTCAACTTCACGGGGAGTGGTCTTATTAGAAATGCAGATCCTCTGTTCCACCTCAGTCCTGCTGAATGAGACTGGTGTTGACCCAGAGATCTGTGTTTTAACCAGTCTCCAGGCGATCTGGAAGTGTGAGTTGCGCTGGCATGGAGGGCTCTTTGAGCCACCAGGTATATAGCCATGCAGGAAAGTGGAGAATTTAAATCCATCTTTCCCACATTGGCCGTCTCAACTCTTTGGATCTTCCTGCCTTGTGTTGGAGACCTTGCAATGTTCTTGTTTTGTTAGAACCCAGGCCAGACCTGTTATTTTGCTGAGAGCTGATGAATGAAGAGGGAACCATCCATTTCTTCTCTGACCAAGTCACTCCTCATACCCCGTTTCATCCGGTGACAATGGCAGCAAGCATGGCCACGCTCTGAAAGATTTAAATACTCAATTAATCAATGAAATATTCCATTAGTGGGATAATCAGTTGCCATTGGCCTGATCCATAGTTACATCTCAGCTGGGCCTAACAAATTGATTCGTGATGAAGTTCTAATTGACTGAACAGTCTGATAAAGGGCCAGTTGGAGTTTATTGAAATACTGGTGAGCAGTCCCCCGGGGCCAGGGCCTTTCTTAGGAGAAGGCGGGGGGCAGGGAGGGTGGCGTGGGGAGAGGGGCAGAGGAGCATAATTTATGCCCAGTTCTCACTACATCTTCTCTCCAATGCAGTGTTTATGAGTCCCGGGTGCGGGGTGCGTGCTCACAGCTGAAGTACAGGGATAAGACAGCCTTTCCGAGCCCATCGCTACTCCAGGCGGCAGGTGGTCAGAATGGGATTTGCCCAGACATCCTTGGGGCAGTGGTTTTCAAACGCGAGTGAGCTTAACAATGACTCCAAGAACTTCTTAGACTGTAGAGTCCAGGTCCTTGTCCCAGACATTCAGACTCTCTGGATCTGGGGCAAGGACCTAGGACTCTGCATTTTGGTCAGTTTCCCATTGATCCCGATACTGGTGGTCTCCAGACCTCCCTTTGAGAAATTCTGCCTTACGAGTTGGTGGCTTAGAAGCAGGCTGTGTCTCCGGGGCTCTGCTTCCCCGGGGGGATTCAGGTTTCTTGGACTTTGTGTGTGGGGACAGATGTGCATGTGTACTGTCGAAGGCTCCCTACCTCTTCATTGCCTGGCACCCTTTTCATTATGTTTTTCCCCCCACTTATTTTGAGTGATTTTTCCTTCCACATAATCTACATTTACTGCTAATGGATTTGCCTTCACATTTGATTGCTCAAAGACACAAAGTACGTAATTAAAACAGTATAGTATCACCTTTATCTGTTTGATTCACTAATTCACTGGCTTATTCTCGGACATCTTTTAACGATTTTGTGGCAGGCACTGAGGATAACTTTTTTTAAAAACATGAAATCAGCCAAATATATGGTTCCCAGTTGCAGGAGCTCATACTCCTTCAGGGAGACAGGCAGGAAAGTGAAATGTATATCTGAGGTAAGCACAGCGCCCCACTATAGGACTGCAGGTGATTTCGTAGGTTTTGTTGCAGGAAAAAAAAATATATGATATCCATTATTATTATTATTATTTTTTTTTTAATTTGAAAATAATTCTCACATCTCTGTATCTGTCTTTGAGAATTCTCTCAGCCCGGAAAGTCTCTGGCGAAATGAAGCCCTGTCAACTAAAGATACGCTTGGGTGGTCTATGAGTGTCCATGAGGATGGCTTTTCTCTGCTCTTCCGGAGGTGGGGTGGGGCCGGGGGACCACAGACACTGGTTGGTCTGAGGGGGCTAGATTTAGATATAAATGACCCAAAGTTCTGTGTATATAAAAAGGAGCTTGGGTTTGTCCTTATCATGAAGGGAGAATCACCGAAGAATTTCATACCGGGGAGGGCCACGATCAGATTTCAGATTTCCATTTCCAAATCAGATTTCTTATTTTCCATTTCTTCCTTGCCTTCTCTTCCCCTGCTCCTCTTTCTCGCCCCCTTCTTCCTTCTCTCTTTATACACTGTTTTGTATATATGCAGCTTGAATTTGTGTTTAGATAGAAATATTCAGTGTTCTCCCTGTGAAAATACATTGTTGTTTTGGATGATGTGGGACAGGGTTTGGAGCCTGAGAATGACTTCCTGTGGCCTGGGGCTATCGAGTGTTTTCATTCCTGTAGACACAGCCTTGCCCCAAAGTGCCATAGGAGCTTTTTGGTAGATGGAACCGTTAGTGTGGTTCACCATTCCGGCTCTGTCTCCTCTGTCATGATGTGCTGCTTCTGACAGAAACCACCAACTAGGTCAGAGAAAGCTCCTGGCCATGCCATCTCCCATCTTCTGTTTATTAAGTGACTCCGGTATAAGAGGCACTGCAGGCGATGTGACTGTCGTCTGGATGTGATCTTAGCCTTCAGAGGTCCATCGCCTGGGAGAGAGGCCCCTGGGTGGGTGTGGATTTCACTGGTGGGCACTGGGGATGACTTACAGGAGAACATGAAGGGCTAGATCACACAGTGGGAAAGATAATCATATACATGTGATTATTGTATGTAAAATCATACATACAATCTGTATGATTATTTTAGGTGAAAGTCTCAGCGTGGCATCCGTGCACTTTTAATACTTGCTAGTCTCCCTTTTAGAAGAAAAAATAGCAAGTCTCAGGCTCAGAGCTTAAGAGGGACTGTAGATTCCAGCTGGTCTTTGATAAAATTGTGAAGTTCTAATTGTATTTTTCTTATGTTTTTGGCAAATGTGATGGCTGATTTTATGTGTCAGCTTGACTGGGCCACAGCAGGGGCCCCAGACATTTGGTCAAACATTATTCTGAGCATTTCTAGATGAGATTAGCATTTGAAACAATAGACTCCAGAAGGCAGACTGCCCTCCCTTCTGTGGGTGGGCCCCATCCAATCAGCTGAAGGCATGAACAGAACAAAAGAGCTGACCATCCCTCAAGGAAGAGGGGATTCCCTCCTGCCTTGTGACCACATGGACTGTACCCTCCAGGCTCCTGTGTTTATGGGGATTCTCCAGGCAAGAATACTGGAGTGGGTGGCCATGCCCTCCTCCAGGGAGCTTCCTGACCCAGGGATCGAATCCACATCTCCAGTGGTTCCTGCACTGCAGGTGAATTCTTTACCACTGAGCCACCAGGGAAGCCCAAGAAGCTACATAAAGTGTCCTTATTCAATACATTTATTTAAATTAAAAAGAAGTCCATTTAAGGAAAGATATTAAGTAAATGATAATGGAGGTTACACACTGGTTTGGCAAAAATGGTGAAAAGGGTTTGTTTGGGAAATGCAGAGGTTAGGGCAGGGATGCAGAGAGCCACAGACCTGAGCAGGAATGAGGAAGGTACAAGAGGAGAGGCTGAAGTCCTGACCACTTGCCCTGCTCCCTGCCTACCCCTATCTGGGAATAGGGAGGGAAGCACAGATGGCAGGGAGAGAGGCTGGGCTCTGTGTCTGGAACACTGGACAAGTGAGGGGCTGGAGTTAGGCTCACTGACTGCCATCACGGGCAGCGTCAAACCTCAGCAGCTTACCCAGTCAGAGGTCCTTGCTTGTTCATTCACATCAGCTCCTGTAAAGACCACTTGGGGAGGAGGAAATGATTCTGTTCTGAGCCCTGGTTCAGGGGTCAGACTTTGCTCAACAGGGGGTCCATGGAGCAGCACCATCCTAGGGCTTTATGCACTGATGAACATGTTCTGTATCCGCAGTTTGATGATGGAGTACTTGATATGTGGTCACTGCCACTGAAAAATGGAATTTTAAATTTTCTTTCATTTTAAGTAATTTAAATTTGAATACCTACATGTGGCTAGCTGCTACCATATTGGACAGTGCAGTCTGGAGCCCCATACTCATTTGTAATCATTCAGGGAGAGGGAGAGAGGGAGAGATTGAGGAAGTTTTATGGGCTGGGCTGGGCTTGGAAAAGTTCATCACTTTCTCCCACATTTCTCTGGTCAGAATGTAGTCATTTGGCTGTGTCATAGTCCCCAGAATGAAGTCTAGGTATATGCCAGGAGGAAAGGGGAATGGGTTTGGTAAGAATCTAGCCTGTCTGCCACTACAGATTTGGCAGAAAAGGTGATGTACCTGGAAATAAGCAGTCTGGGGTAGGCATTGGGCAGTGACTTAATCAGGGGGCATCAGGGAGGTTGGGTCACTGATGGCAGAGTTCTTGTCCTATGACTGAGGTTCAGGGTTGGGACTCTAGTCTCCAGGTATAAGGAAGCCAAACCGTGGAGGATGTGGGGAACAGAGACTATCGATACATCTGAGACACGGAAGAGGGTAGGTCAAGGCAACGAACCGACCAGAACAGAGGCAAGGATCAGAGTAGGCCCTCAGCAAGCTGTCCAGCTCTGAGTCCTGCCCGAGGAGGGCTGCCATAGGCTCCTTATAATCCCTCCCCTTGTTGTCCCCTTAGAGGTGGGGAAGGGCGAGAGGGCAGGAGGGATCCAGAGGTTCTAGCAAGGGAAGAGGCATGGTGGGGAGTCAGGCTGGGTATCTCAGATGGAATCAAGGATGGGAGAATACACAACTTATTTAACAAGCATATGGAAGGCATACTATGGGGCAGGCAGAGAACAGGAGATTTCAGTGCACTAGTTTCAATGGTGAAACTTTTTTTTTTTGAAACAAAGCATTCTTTTTTTAAATTTTATTTTATTTTTAAACTTTACAAATTGTATTAGTTTTGCCAAATATCAAAATGAATCCGCCACAGGTATACATGTGTTCCCCATCCTGAACCCTCCTCCCTCCCCCCTCCCCATACCATCCCTCTGGGTCGTCCCAGTGCACCAGCCCCAAGCATCCAGTATCGAGGCACTGAGAAACCAAACTTTTATACTCTCAGCTGTTTTCCAACTAAGAAATGTACAAACCAGACGTCTGCACCTCATCTCCCAACCTCATCTCCTGGTCCACCTTCAACCATAGGGTGAGATTCAGTGACGGGATGGCAATTAGGATAAACTGGGACTCAGGAATTTTAAGCATAGTCATGGCTGAGCCAAATCAGTTGCACTGCAAAGGCTGCGTCAGATTGATCAAGAGAAAATGTCTCACTTTTTCCAGGTACTAAGTGTGGGCAGTTTTGTGGGGGAAGTGACACCTGAGCTGGGCTTTGTGGATAAAGTGGAATTTGACAGGTAGAGATGGAGGCGGGGAACATCCCAAGTTGTCGTCTGAATGAGCAAACTCACAGGATAGAGGAGGGTGGGTGTGTGCACAGGAGGTGGAGAATAGACCAGTTGGCCAGAGGGTGGGCGTGCTGAGAAAGATCCAGCTGGAAAGATTTGCTGGGGCCAGGTTCAGAAAGGTCTTGCATGCCTGGCTAAAGGCATCACCTTTATTCTGGGGGCCATGGAGAGCCACTGGAGGGTTTAGAGCAAGACACTGGCATAACCAACCTGGGCTGGACCAGTGGGGAGCGAGGAATGGTGGGGATGTGATTGGAGGCTGTTGCAGTGGTCTGGAGAAAAGCCTGGACAAGTGTGCTGGCCCAGGCAATGGACAGGGCTGTGCGTGTGTGTGGCTGGTAGTCGGGATGTGGGGGAAATGGGCAGGGGGATTAGTCATTCAAGGCCCTAATGTAGGATTTGCTTCATGTCCATTCTGTGCTTGCTCGGCCATGCCTGGCTCTTGGGTATGTGAACGGATCAAGAGAGTGGAGGCTTGTCACACACCACCATCCTTTTTCTATACGAAAAACTCAAGGAATGTGCTGCTTGCTTAGAGGGAAAAGGTGAATCCTGTTATTTCTTGTAAAGGAGCCACCTCAACCTGAGAGCGAGAGGCTGCTTCTGGGATGAGAAGCCCATGATTCTGTGTCTTGGGGGGATTAAAAGGTGCCGCTCAGCGTGGGTTCCCATGGGAGCTACCCCCAGGCGTAGGGAGATGAGAGGCAGGTAGATGGAGAGGCTGGGAGGGAAACGAAGCAGCAGCACTGAGCCAGGTGAAAGCACAGAGGTGAGCAGGTAAACCCTCCTGGCTGCCTCGGTGCTTGAAAGGGCAGCAGAGGCCTGATAGAACTGGGGGTTTTGCACATCACAGGACTGTGGCCTTCCCAGGGGGCGCTAATGGTAAAGAACCTACCTGCCAATGCAGGAGACGTGGGTTTGATCCGTGGGTCAGGAAGATCCCCTGGAGGAGGGCATGGTGACCAACTCCAGTATTTTTGCCTGGGAAATCCCACGGACAGAGGAGCCTGGCGGGCTACAGTACATGGGGTTGCAAAGAGTCGGACATGACCAAGCAGCCAAGCACGCACAGGACTGCCTGTGCAGGAGGCTGGGCTTTGGAAAGGAGGCATTTGGTGATTAAATTTGAATCTGTGGCAGCAACCTGATTCTTTTTACCAAGGCCAGCTGGGGAGAGTGATTTTCTTTGCCACCAAAGACTTGCAGTGTGGAAACTAACGTCCCTCCAGCAGGAATAATAGCCGTTCATATAGGACCGAGAAAGCAACAATTTCCTCATTGTATGTGTTTCTGTAGCGGCTGGGAGAAGCCCACATTCCCACCCGAGATAAGTGCCCAATTAGAGAGATTTCAAAGAGGGGACAGTCTTCAAGGTACTTGGTTTTCGGGGCTTTATTGATTCAGTTTTTCTTTTTAGTTTTCATTGTGGTTTTAATCCCAAATGGAGCTGGCAGCGTGTTATCCAGGCAGTTTATCTCCTGCTCATTACAGCACAGGGTGAGGCTGGCAGAGCCCCTCTTCCTCTCCAGTGTGAATTGGTTATAAATGCATGGGTTGGGCTGGAGCCACCCAAGCACCTACTGTATTTGCAGAGAAATCCTGACCCAGTGATCAGCAACGCGCATCATGTTACCTCCAGCTTCTGCAACACTCTCTCCACCTCCGAACCCACAAGGGTGAGCCCGGACCTCAGGGCAAGGTCCCATAAACATCGGAGTGCCCCTGGCTAGACTTTCGTCAACCTTCCACTCCCATCTTTCAAGTATCAGCCCATCAGAAATGTGTGAGTCATTGTCATCCACAAATGTGTCTCTGGAACCTGAGCTCTGCTCTGTGACTGAGAAACTTGCTTAGCTTCCCAAAACTTCAGTTTCCCCATCTGTCAAATGGGCATCTCTATTTTTTTTTTCTTTTAAGTTTTATTCAATTTTAATTAAACAGCCAAATACGCTGGAGGGCATTGTATTGAACACAGGGGTTAGTGGTGGACTCTAGAGGAGAAATCACTCCAGGGTGAGACTGGTTGGCCTTGCCCACAGTTGGCTCTAACAGCTGTCTTCTCCCCCCCACAATGCACGCACACACACACACCCTGACAGACATACACACACTCACAGAGAGCCTTTTCCGGGGGGAGGAACTCTCCTTGGATCTACTCCCACCCAGCCTACTCTTGAAGGAGTGGGGGAAGCAGAGGGCATCATCACAGACCCAGTGGAGAGGGTAACTGCTGCTGCTAAGTCACTTCAGTCGTGTCCAACTCTGTGTGACCCCATAGATGGCAGCCCACCAGGCTCCCCCATCCCTGGGATTCTCCAGGCAAGAACACTGGAATGGGTTGCCATTTCCTTCTCCAATGCATGAAAGTGAAAAGTGAAAGTGAAGTCACTCAGTCGTGTCTGACTCTAGCGTCCCCATGGACTGCAGCCTACCAGGCTCCTCCATCCATGGGATTTTCCAGGCAAGAGTACTGGAGTGGGGTGCCATTGCCTTCTCCATGGGCATCTCTAACAAAAGTCCAGTTCCTGGGGGTGGCGGCTGTGAAAACAAAATTGGTCCCAGGGTGGGGCTGGGGAGCAGGCAATGACCTTGAGGGTTGGGGTTTGGCAAGGCTGGAACCTACCGCTGAGTGACCTTGATGGAGCCGGGTGCACACAGCATGGGATGGCTCATGCCTGTGGCACCTATGAACTGTGGGACTTGGAACACGTGATCTTAGCTGCAGGAACTTAATGTTCTTCTTCTTGGTAATGGGAGTAATAATAGTACCTGAGGCGTAGGGAGGTGAGAGGACTGACTGAAGTCATCGATGGGCAGAAACAGGAAGGGTGAACACAGGGCACTTAGCATGTGTGAGGTACTTTCCCATCACTCCCCCATGTCGTGGCCAGCTGGCTGGGCAGACATCCAACGTGTATGACGCACCTTGGCACACCTGGCACTGTGCCAGGCAACTGGGACCAACCGGGAATACGAGATGTGGTCCCTGCCCTCCCAGGCTGCAGTCCAGGTGGGGAAACAGGATGACAGGCCACAGGCCAGGAAGCGTGTTTCAGTGGGGAGCATGGGCGCTATGAGGATGCAGAAGCGGAGCTCACTGTATCCGAGATGCACTCAGCCCAGAGGAGGAGTTAGGAGGCTGGCGGCGTTCCGGGAGCAGCTGGCATCTTTCTGTAGCGCCTGGGGTCCTGAGCAGGGGCAGCTGGCCAGTGAGGGTGAAATGGGGCTGCCCTTTGAGTGGGATCTGGACTGGGAGGCGGGAGCACCCGAAATGCCAAAATCTGATTCCAAGAGTGTATGTTGGGAGCCTCTGTTTTCTTATCCCAGGGGGTCTTGTGAGCAAATGCTATTTTCCCAAGCCCTGAGGGTCCCAGGGAAGAGCAGGTGCAAGGGACCCCCCCCCAGTCTCCTCCCCACCCCATGGCTTGTGGGCTGCCCTCTCCCATTAGCCTTGAGCAGGCATTTTGTAGCAGGCATCTCTTCCTGTTCAATTTCCCTCCCAGACCTGCAGACCTGCATTCCTGAGCAGCTGAGCATATGGATGGAATTCACAGGAGGCGGAGGGAGCGAGGAGGGGTGTCCAGCCCCAAGCGTGTCACAGATGCCCACGGAGAGTGGGGAGGATTAGAGCAAATCATTAATTGTCATTAATATGCTGGGGCTTGACAGCCCCGGATTTATTTTTACACCAAAGCCCAGACGTGCCTTGCACATGTCCCTGGGTTCTGGGCTCCAGGAGAGAAGGGAAAGCTGGTTGCACTGGTCACCTGCCAGGCTTTCTCCGGGATTGGACAGCCCGCTTTCAGCTTGGCTCCCTGGTCTGGCAGAAACCATGACTTCAAAGGGTCCCCTACCTTCCTTCCCTCCTTGGCTGTCCCCCCTCCCCAGAGAGGTTTCCTGCCAAAGAGAACCCTGATTTCCATTGCTTGTGGACTGTGCCAAGACCCTAGGGAGGGATGGAGGAGCTGGTCAGAGAGAAGATGGATAATGTTACAGGGAATGGTATTCAAAGGGTTAAACTGTCACCAAGAAATGCATTATTTCAGAAAGAAAATACTGTACAACAAGACTCCTAGAGATGCTACTGTCTCTATGGGCAAGTGTAACTCTGGGTTGCCTTTCCTTTCAAACAGGTGCTGAGAACCCAGGTTTGACTCCAAATTTGACCTGGTAGCCCTTATGAGGGTTCCCAGGTGGCACTAGTGGTAAAGAATCTGCCTGCCAATGCAGGAGACATCAGAGTCGAGGGTTCAATCCCTGGGTTGGGAAGATCCCCTGGCAGAGGGCACGGCAACCCACTCCAGTATTCTTGCGTGGAGAATCCCATGGACAGAGGAGCCTGGCAGGCTACAGACCTTAGAATCACAGAATCAGACATGACTGAAGTGACTGAGCACACACCAGCCTTCCCTGTCCTTCACTATCTCCCCGAGTTTGCTCAGAATCATGTCCATTGAGTTGATGATGCCATCCAACAACCTCATCCTCAGTCACCCTCTCCTCCTCCTGCATCAATCTTTCCCAGTATCAGGGTCTTTCCAATGACTTCGCTCTTCACATCAGGTGGCCAAAGTACTGGAGCTTCATCTTCAGCATCAGTTCTTCCTGATGAATATTCAGAGTTGATTTCCTTTAGGATGGACTGGATGGATCTCCTTGCTCTCCAAGGGACTCTCAAAAGTCTTCTCCAGCACCACAGTTTGAAAGCATCAGTTCTTTGGGACTCAGCCTTCTTTATGGTCCAGCTCTCACATCCATACATGACTACTGAAAAAACCATAGCTTTGACTATACAAACCTTTGTAGGCAAAGTGATGTCTTTGCTTTTTAATAGGCTGTAAGAGACCCCAGATGGGCTCTATAAAGGACAGAAATGGTATGGATCTAACAGAAGCAGAAGATATTAAGAAGAGATGGCAAGAATACACAGAAGAACTGTGCAAAACAGATCTTCACGACCCAGATAATCACGATGGTGTGATCACTCACCTAGAGCCAGACATCCTGGAATGTGAAGTCAAGTGGGCCTTAGAAAGCGTCACTACGAACAAAGCTAGTGGAGGTGATGGAATTCCAGTTGAGCTATTCCAAATCCTGAAAGATGATGCTGTGAAAGTGCTGCACTCAATATGCCAGCAAATGTGGAAAACTCAGCAGTGGCCACAGGACTGGAAAAGGTCAGTTTTCATTCCAATCCCAAAGAAAGGCAATGCCAAAGAATGCTCAAACTACCGCACAATTGCACTCATTTCACATGCTAGTAAAGTAATGCTCAAAATTCTCCAAGCCAGGCTTCAGCAATATGTGAACCGTGAACTTCCTGATGTTCAAGCTGGTTTTAGAAAAGGCAGAGGAACCAGAGATCAAATTGCCAACATCCGCTGGATCATGGAAAAAGCAAGAGGGTTCCAGAAAAGCATCTATTTCTGCTTTATTGATTATGCCAAAGCCTTTGACTGTGTGGATCACAATCAACTGTGGAAAATTCTGAAAGAGATGGGAATACCAGACCACCTGACCTGCCTCTTGAGAAACCTGTATGCAGGTTAGGAAGCAACAGTTAGAACTGGACATGGAACAACAGATTGGTTCTAAATAGGAAAAGGAGTACATCAAGGCTGTATATTGTCACCCTGTTTATTTAACTTCTATGCAGAGTACATCATGAGAAACGCTGGACTGGAAGAAACACAAGCTGGAATCAAGATTGCCGGGAGAAATATCAATAACCTCAGATATGCAGATGACACCACCCTTATGGCAGAAAGTGAAGAGGAACTCAAAAGCCTCTTGATGAAAGTGAAAGTGGAGAGTGAAAAAGTTGGCTTAAAGCTCAATATTCAGAAAACGAAGATCATGGCATCTGGTCCCATCACTTCATGGGAAATAGATGGGGAAACAGTGGAAACAGTGTCAGACTTTATTTTTCTGGGCTCCAAAATCACTGCAGATGGTGACTGCAGCCATGAAATTAAAAGATGCTTACTCCTTGGAAGGAAAGTTATGACCAACCTAGATAGCATATTCAAAAGCAGAGACATTACTTTGCCAACAAAGGTTCGTCTAGTCAAGGCTATGGTTTTTCCTGTGTATGGGTGTTTATGTATGGATGTGAGAGTTGGACTGTGAAGAAGGCTGAGCGCTGAAGAATTGATGGTTTTGAACTGTGGTGTTGGAGAAGACTCTTGAGAGTCCCTTGGACTGCAAGGAGATCCAACCAGTCCATTCTGAAGGGGATCAGCCCTGGGATTTCTTTGGAAGGAATGATGCTAAAGCTGAAACTCCAATACTTTGGCCACCTCATGCGAAGAGTTGACTCATTGGAAAAGACTCTGATGCTGGGAGGGATTGGGGGCAGGAGGAGAAGGGGACGACAGAGGATGAGATGGCTGGATGGCATCACTGACTCGATGGACGTGAGTCTGAGTGAACTCCGGGAGTTGGTGATGGACAGGGAGGTCTGGCGTGCTGCCATTCATGGGGTCGCAAAGAGTCGGACACGACTGAGCGACTGATCTGATCTGAAGAGACCTCAGGGATGTTCAGGCCCTGAAATAAAGGTTCTGTGAGGACACAAGAAGGTGGCCTTCTGCACACCAAGGAGAGAGGACTCAGGAGCAACCAAACCTGCGGACACTTCCATTTCGGACTTTGAACTTCTAGAACTGTGAGAGATGAATTTCTGTTACTACAGCACCCAGCCTGGTACTTTGTTATGAAAGCCCCAGCAACACCTCGATGGGCACGACGTTCATCCTAGCCGACATCACCGTCTTACCTGGCTCAGCGCCCGTGGAGAAGTTTCCCATTGACCTGCAACCTCATGACCCTGTTGACCCTCCCACCCCCTTTCAACCTATGTTCTTGCAGCTCTCATTATTCAAAGGTGATTCTTTGGAACAAACATCACTTTCTCTGCCTGCATTTGTGTGGATTGCTTTTCCGGATTCTGGAGGAGTTATTGTGACCCATTTGAAGCTAGCCTTGATGAATCCAAGAACTACACATATCTGCAAGTCTCCAGGATGTGGTTTATAGTAGGCAGAGTCAGGAGACAATTGTGAAGGTCACTTAAAACACTTACAAAACGAGTTCACTTCAGGTCTCATTTTTCTTACCTTGAAGCAGAGGCAAGATTAGATTGGGGATGGCAAAGTTCAGGGATGATCAGTTCTAATCAATTCTGAGTGGCTGCATGGTACTAGTAGGAAAGAATCCTATAACCATTCAGCCATGTGTGCACAGAGAGAAAGGTAGTCCATATGCCAGGGCTGCCAACTCATGAGTTTTAAGATCTCCTCTAGCCCCAAGTTTCTTTTTTTAATTTAAATATGTTTTTATTCTATAACACTGTATCAAACCACAACACTCCGTAAGCCAATAGCATTATTTTGATGTGTATAAATATATAATGGTGTTTTGTCATTTGTCTTAATAGAACCAAGGGCAGTGTCAAAGATTTCTGGCACTGACTGTAACACCATGATAGAATTTCCTATTAGCCCCCAGTTTAGCCCCAAGTTTCTAAGCCCCCTGTTAATCAGAGATTCACGCAGACCTAGGCTACAAACATTCTCTGATATTGTGCCTGCAGTCATATCCCCATCCTGCTCCTCGGACCACCCAGGTCCTTGCACAACTCCTACTGTTTCTCTTTCGTTGGCTGTCTTCCCCTGCTGGCACCTTCACCAGGTCCCAGGGCTGCCCACTGCAAACGTCCCTCTGCTAATTAAGGCAGGGGTCCCCAACCTCTGGGACATAATGCCTGATGATCTGAGGTGGAGCTGCTGTAACCAATAAAGTGCACAGTAAGTGGAATGAGAAAACCTTCCTCCACCCCCCATCTTCTATGAAACTGGCCCCTGGTGCCAAAAAGGTTGGGGACCTCTGAATTAAGGTATTTCTACTGAGCCCTATTGTTTAGCAACTCACATCACTCTTTAACCCACAGCCCCCGATTCCCACTGGAATCCAACTCTGATTTCATTAAGATTTGCTCCATTGCCGATGGCCATCAGCTGAAGATCAGCGTTTGGTCAGGCACACCCTTTGAAGTTCATCTTCACCACAAATCCAGCTGGGGAATGTGGGAGCTGGATTTTTTTCTCTCCTTCTTCTTCTTCTTCTTTTCTTTTTTTTTTTAAAGAAAAGAGTGATGTGCTCATGTGTATGTGTGGTTTTTTTTTCCCCCCAAAGAAAGCATTTCAAATGCTCGTTAGGCAAAAATATCTATTTTACACACACCGTAATTGTTCTACCTAAGATGAAATATGTTATTTTTCTGAAGTAAAGCTACAGGCAGTTTATTAGCAGAGCTAATTAACCCACAATCAGCAACTGGCTCACCTCTAATCACAGCCTGCTTGCATTCTTCGCAGGCAGTGTGGTGGTGCCACAGCACTTATATTTATAAATACGTGCAATGCAATATGAACTATATTTATGTGGACAGCATCCATTTTTTTAGCCTCAAAATCTGACCTACCTAAAACAGATGGCAGGAGGACTGGACTACAGGTCTGAGCCTGGAGGCTGAGACCCCTCATCTTGATAGCCAGAGTCCCCCCCGCCTTTTTTTTTTTTAAGCCTTTCAGCCTGTTAGGTGTCTTTTCCTCCTACCAGGGATTCCCAGGTGAAGGACCGTATGCTGTTAGTGGCTATCTCCTTGTGGGAGGGTGTCAACCTTTCCCATCCCTCTTTCATTTTCTACCGCAGGAAATGAATGGGGGTTTCCCAGCCAGGTTGGGGTTGTTGGGGGAAGGTGGACAGGTCAGCTGGAGCTTGAGCAAAGATCAGGCTTGAAGAATTCCTCCAAGCATCCAAGGAGCACCACAGGCCTGGCAGAAGTGTTCCATTGGTGGCATATGGACATATTGGTGGAGGTTAGAGTTTGATGGTATGTAGTCCAGAGATAAAGGCAAAGGAGAAAAGGAAATACCTTTAGCCAGAAGCTAAAGGCAAAGGAGAAAAGGAAAGATATACCCATTTGAATGTCGAGTTCCAAAGAATAGCAAGGAGAGATAAGAAAGCCTTCCTCCATGATCAGTGCAAAGAAATAGAGGAAAATAATAGAATGGGAAAGACTAGAGATCTCTTCAAGAAAATTAGAGATACCAAGGGAACATTTCATGCAAAGATGGGCTCAATAAAGGACAGAAATGGTATGGACCTAACAGAAGTGGAAGATATTAAGAAGAGGTGGCAAGAATACACAGAAGAACTATACCAAAAAGATCTTCATGACCCAGATAATCACAATGGTATGATCACTCACCTAGAGCCAGACATCCTGGAATGTGAAGTCAAGTGGGCCTTAGAAAGCGTCACTATGAACAAAGCTAGTGGAGGTGATGGAATTCCAGTTGAGCTATTTCAAATCCTAAAAGATGATGCTGTGAAAGTGTTGTACTCAATATGCCAGCAAATGTGGAAAACTCAGCAGTAGCCACAGGACTGGAAAAGGTCAGTTTTCATTCCAATCCCAAAGAAAGGCAATGCCAAAGAATGTTCAAACTACCGCACAATTGCACTCATCTCACACACTGGCAAAGTAATGCTCAAAGTTCTCCAAGCCAGACTTAAACAGTACGTGAAGCGTGAACTTCCAGATGTTCAAGCTTGTTTTAGAAAAGGCAGAGGAACCAGAGATCAAATTGCCAACATCTGCTGGATCATCAAAAAAGCAAGAGAGTTCCAGAAAAACATCTACTTTTGCATTACTGACTATGCCAAAGCCTTTGACTGTGTGGATCACAACAATTTTTTCTATGGAAAATTCTTCAAGAGATGGGAATACCAGACCACCTGACCTGCCTCCTGAGAAATCTATATGCAGGTCAAGAAGCAACAGTTAGAACTGGACATGGAACAACAGACTGGTTCCAAATTGGGAAAGGAGTCCTTCAAGGCTGTATATTGTCACCGTGCTTTTTAACTTATATGCAGAGTACATCATGTGAAATGCCGGGCTGGATGAAGCACAAGCTGGAATCAAGATTGCCGGGAGAAACATCATTAATCTCAGATACGCAGATGACACCACCCTTATGGCAGAAAGTGAAGAAGAACTAAGGAGCCTCTTGATGAAAGTGAAAGAGGAGAGTGAAAAAGTTGGCTTGAAGCTCAACATTCAGAAAACTAAGATCATGGCATCTGGTCCCATCACTTCATGGCAAATAGATGGGGAAACGGTAGAAGCAGTTACTGACTTTATTTTTTTTAAGCTCCAAAATCACTGCGGATGGTGACTGTGGCATGAAATTAAAAGATGCTTGCTCCTTGGAAGAAAAGCTATGACCAACCTAGACAGCATATTAAAAAGCAGAGACATTACTTTGCCAACAAAGGTCCATCTAGTCAAAGCTATGGTTTTTCCAGTGGTCATGTATGGATGTGAGAGTTGGACTATATAGAAAGCTGAGGGCCGAATAATTGATGCTGTTGAACTGTGGTGTTGGAGAAGACTCTTGAGAGTCCCTTGGACTGCACGGAGATCCAACCAGTCCATTCTAAAGGAAATCAGCCCTGAATATTCATTGGAAGGACTGATGCTGAAGCTGAAATTCCAATAGTTCGGCTACCTGATGTAAAGAATTGATTCATTGGAAAAGACACTGATGCTTAGAAAGATTGAAGGCAGGAGGAGAAGGAAATGACAGAGGATGAGATGGCTGAATGGCCTCACCGATGCAATGGGCATGAGTTTGAGTAGGCTCCAGAAACTGGTGATGGACCTGGAAGTCTGGCATGCTGCAGTCCTTGGCGTGCAAAGAGTTGGACACGACTGAGCGACTGGACTGAGCTGAAAGTTTGATGGTGTGTCTGCCAGAGATGCAGGCATGCTCGTGCCATGACTTGATGATCTTTTTTCTTTTTTTTGACTCTTCTTTTTAAATTGAAATGTAGTTGATTTATAACATTACATTAGTTTCAGGTGTACAACAAAGTGATTTTTTTTTTTTTTTTGGTAAGCCATAGCTTATTTTATTTATTTATTTATTTAATTTAGTTTTTAATTGGAGGAAAATTGCTTTACAATGTTGTGTTGGTTTCTGCTCCACGACAATGTGAATCAGCCATAATTATACATGTATCCCCTCCCTCTTGAGCCTCCCTCCCTGCACCCTATCCCACCGCTCTAGGTCATCAAAGAGCACCGAGCTGAGCTCTCTGTGCTGTTCAGCATCTTCCCACCATTGACAGTGAATACAAGTCAATGCTACTTTCTCCATTCGTCCCACCCTCTCCCGCCCCCAGCATGTCCACAGCTCTGTTCTCTACATCTGCATCTCCATTCCTTCCCTGCCAGTAGGTTTTTCAGTATTATTTTGACTATCCTTTATTTCAAGATAATGAATGGGAATGAAGAACTAAAGGGAGAGAAGAACCACTTTACTGATGCTGGACTGATGCTGAGCTGTATGGTGAAGAATGCCTTAAAGCCCCAATGCACATCTTCTGTGTCTACTACCTGTGACCATCTGAATGGAGGGAAAAATAAAAAGAGGGACAGCCGGGTCCCAAGAGGGGCCCTTGCATAGACTGGAAGCAAGAGACAGCTGAGTGTGGATTCACAACATCTAAAACTGGGGACCCAATGCACAGGGCCCAGTTGATGCTCTGTGTCTGGACCAGTCAGATACAGAGCTCTTTCTGGGGTGAGGGTGGGGTGGCAGTGAGGAAAGCGGGAAGGGAAATGCTGTGGGAATCTGATCCCTCCATACATTATGATTTATTTAAAGAAAAAAGGGAATGAAGGGAGAAAGGAAAGAAGGAAGGGGAGGAGAGGAAGAGAAAAGACAGAAGAACATGATATTCAGAATCTACGATGTGTCAGGCCAAATATGCCAAACATTTGTACGTTCACTATTTTACTTACCTTCTCAGTCTTTGAGTAGAGCATACTACCTTTGTTTCTACGGACATGGAGTTAAGATAGAAGAATCTTTTTAAAATGTGTTTATTTATTTGGCTGTGCCAGGTCTTAGCTGCGGAACATGCAGCACATCTTTTAGTTGCTGCATGCAGGATCTAGTTCCCTGACCAGGGATCGAACCCAGGTCCCATATGTTAGGAACTCAGAGTCTTAGCCACTGGACCACCAGGGAATTCTCAAGATAGAAGAATCTTAAAAAAGAAAAATCAACATTTGGACCTGGGTCCACCCACACCTCTTTCTACTTCTCATTTTTCAAGTGTCCACTTAGGTGGAACAGATCTGTGTGTTGGATAATAAAACCACAAGTTGCTTAGCATAGTTTTAATCCAGAGTCTTGTTTTTCACATCAGTGGGGCAAAACTTAGGGCTTTCCAGGTGGCTCAGTGGTAAAGAATTCGCCTGCCAATGCAGGAGATGTAGGTTTGATTCCTGGGTCAGGAAGATCCCTTGGAGGAGAGCATGGCAACCCACTCCAGTATTCTTGCCTGGTGAATCCCCATGAACAGAGGAGCCTGGCGGACAGGCTATGGTCCATGGGGTCACAAAGAGTCGGATAGTACTGAGCACACACGCACCACGCTGGGGCAAAACTTACCTGTCAGTTCAAGCTGGGGAGTGTCAAGGTCTCACAGAATTTCTAGTTATATCAAATATGGCTCTTTAATGATTGGGTGATTTCATCTAAGTTAAAGGGAAATCTCAGGTATTGCATTAATTTTTCTAATACACAAATATGGATGTAATCGGTCACTTTGGTTTTAACTTCCTGGCTAAGTCAAGAGGTGTCCTTAGGGACAGGGAATCAGAATCAGATCAGTCGCTCAGTCGTCTCCGACTCTTTGTGACCCCATGAATCGCAGCACGCCAGGCCTCCCTGTCCATCACCAACTCCCGGAGTTCACTCAGACTCACGTCCGTCCAGTCAGTGATGCCATCCAGCCATCTCATCCTCTGTCACCCCCTTCTCCTCCTGCCCCCAATCCCTCCCAGCATCAGAGTCTTTTCCAATGAGTCAACTCTTTGCATGAGGTGGCCAAAGTACTGGAGTTTCAGCTTTAGCATCATTCCTTCCAAAGAAATCCCACGGCTGATCTCCTTCAGAATGGACTGGTTGGATCTCCTTGCAGTCCAAGGGACTCTCAAGAGTCTTCTCCAACACCACAGTTCAAACGCATCAATTCTTCAGTGCTCAGCCTTCTTCACAGTCGAACTCTCACATCCAAACAAAATCACAGGAAAAACCATAGCCTTGACTAGATGAACCTTTGTTGGCAAAGTAATGTCTCTGCTTTTGAATATGCTATCTAGGTTGGTCATAACTTTCCTTCCAAGGAGTAAGCGTCTTTTAATTTCATGGCTGCAGTCACCATCTGCAGTGATTTTGGAGCCCAGAAAAATAAAGTCTGACACTGTTTCCACTGTTTCCCCATCTATTTCCCATGAAGTGATGGGACCGGATGCCATGATCTTCATTTTCTGAATGTTGAGCTTTAAGCCAACTTTTTCACTCTCCACTTTCACTTTCATCAAGAGGCTTTTGAGTTCCTCTTCACTTTCTGCCATAAGGGTGGTATCATCTGCATATCTGAGGTTATTGATATTTCTCCTGGCAATCTTGATTCCAGCTTGTGTTTCTTCCAGTCCAGCGTTTCTCATGATGTACTCTGCATAGAAGTTAAATAAGCAGGGTGACAATATACAGCCTTGACGTACTCCTTTTCCTATTTGGAACCAGTCTGTTGTTCCATGTCCAGTTCTAACTGTTGCTTCCTGCCCTGCATACAAATTTCTCAAGAGGCAGGTCAGGTGGTCTGGTATTCCCATCTCTTTCAGAATTTTCCACAGTTGATTGTGATCCACACAGTCAAAGGCTTTGGCATAGTCAATAAAGCAGAAATAGATGCTTTTCTGGAACTCTCTTGCTTTTTCCATGATCCAGCGGATGTTGGCAATTTGATCTCTGGTTCCTCTGCCTTTTCTAAAACCAGCTTGAACATCAGGAAGTTCACGGTTCACATATTGCTGAAGCCTGGCTTGGAGAATTTTGAGCATTACTTTACTAGCATGTGAAATGAGTGCAATTGTGCGGTAGTTTGAGCATTCTTTGGCATTGCCTTTCTTTGGGATTGGAATGAAAACTGACCTTTTCCAGTCCTGTGGCCACTGCTGAGTTTTCCACATTTGCTGGCATATTGAGTGCAGCACTTTCACAGCATCATCTTTCAGGATTTGGAATAGCTCAACTGGAATTCCATCACCTCCACTAGCTTTGTTCATAGTGATGCTTTCTAAGGCCCACTTGACTTCACATTCCAGGATGTCTGGCTCTAGGTGAGTGATCACACCATCGTGATTATCTGGGTCGTGAAGATCTTTTTTGTACAGTTCTTCTGTGTATTCTTGCCACCTCTTCTTAATATCTTCCACTTCTGTTAGGTCCATACCATTTCTGTCCTTTATCGAGCCCATCTTTGCATGAAATGTTCCTTTGGTATCTCTGATTTTCTTGAAGAGATCTCTAGTCTTTCCCATTCTGTTGTTTTCCTCTATTTCTTTGCATTGATCCCTGAAGAAGGCTTTCTTATCTCTCCTTGCTATTCTTTGGAATTCTGCATTCAGATGCTTATATCTTTCCTTTTCTCCTTTGCTTTTCACTTGTCTTCTTTTCACAGCTATTTGTAAGGCCTCCCCAGACAGCCATTTTGCTTTTTTGCATTTCTTTTCCATGGGGATGGTCTTGATCCCTGTCTCCTGTACAATGTCATGAACCTCAGTCCATAGTTCATCAGGCACTCTATCTATCAGATCTAGGCCCTTAAATCTATTTCTCACTTCGACTGTATAATCATAAGGGATTTGATTTAGGTCATACCTGAATGGTCTAGTGGTTTTCCCTACTTTCTTCAATTTAAGTCTGAATTTGGCAATAAGGAGTTCATGGTCTGAGCCACAGTCAGCTCCTGGTCTTGTTTTTGCTGACTGTATAGAGCTTCTCCATCTTTGGCTGCAAAGAATATAATCAATCTGATTTCGGTGTTGACCATCTGGTGATGTCCATGTATAGAGTCTTCTCCTGTGTTGTTGGAAGAGGGTGTTTGTTATGACCAGTGCATTTTCTTTTCTTCTTCTTTTTTTTTTTTTTGCTATATTGTGTTTGCTTATAATATATATATTCACTTATCCACTCCTCTATCTATCCTTCCTTCTATCTTATTTTTTAAATTCATTCAGAGTATGTTGCAGACATCAGTACACTTCTTCCTAAATACTGTGATGTGATTTTATTTTTTTAAATTTAATTTATTAAAACTAAAACAAACAAAAAACCAGTTCATTAATTTATCTCCGCTGCTGCCCTCCTCCTGTCTCTGGCAGCCATTAATCTGTTCTCTTTATTTATTAGCATAGATTTTTAAATTAAAAGAATTTTTTTTTTAGATTCTACATACGAGAGAGTTCACAATATTTGTCTTTGTTTGACTGATTTCCCTTCACGTAATGCCCTTAAAGTTTATCCATGTTGTCACAAATGACAAGATTTCATTCTTTTTAATGGCATAATAATGTTCCATTGTATATATGTACCATATCTCCTTTATTTATTCATGCACTAATGAACTCTTAGATTCTTTCCATATCTTGGAAAATCATAGCCAAGACCTATGTCATTGTAAATAATGCTACAATGAACATGGAGATGCATGTATCTTTTTAGATTAGTGTTTTTCTTTTCTTTGGGTAAATACCCGGAAGTGGGATTGCCGGATTATATGGCAATTCTAAATTTTTGAGGAACCTCCATACTCTTTTCCATAGTGATGTATCAGTTTACATTCCTACCAACAGTGCCCAAGGATTCCCTTTTCTCCACATCCTGCCAACGCTTGTTACTATTTTTCCTTTTGATAATAGCCATTCTTATAGATGTGAGGTTGACCAGTGCATTTTCTTGGCAAAACTCTATTAGTCTTTGCCCTGCTTCATTCCGTATTCCAAGGCCAAATTTGCCTGTTACTCCAGGTGTTTCTTGACTTTCTACTTTTGCATTCCAGTCCCCTATAATGAAAAGGACATCTTTTTTGGGTGTTAGTTCTAAAAGGTCTTGTAGGTCTTCATAGAACCGTTCAACTTCAGCTTCTTCAGTGTTACTGATTGGGGCATAGACTTGGATTACTGTGATATTGAATGGTTATCACAGGGACAGGGAATAGGGCATGGGGATTTCCCTAGGCTTGTGCAGTAGGGAGAAACTTTGGTGGAAGGGAATGGGAACATTCCATAGAAGGTTTGTGCCAGTGTTTCTTGTTGCCCCTTCGTGGACCAGGATTGGGCAGATGGGAGGACTGGCTCTCTGGTGTAGTGTCCATCCCCCTTCCCTGGCCTCTAACTCTCAGGACTAGGATTGGAGGCAGGTGGGGTCTAAAGGTTAATGGTGGCAGTACATGGAGCCAGAGCAGGAGTCTCAGAAGACTTTACAAGGGGACACTGCGTTAGGGCTGGTGAGGTGTCTACAGAGTGCTGGGGGCCTGAGACAGAGAGTGGTTCCAAGCTGCAGTAATAACTCACATAGAATCCAGAATAACTGCAGCAAGAAGCAATGACTCAGAATGGATGATCTGGAAAAGTTTCCCAAGTGGGATCCGGTGTCCTCTGGAGTTTACCCATGAGTGTGTCTGTGGGGACACCTGGTTTGCTCTTTTTTCCATGAGAGTCTTAGGAACAAAAGCTCAGTTCTTTTGAAGGCCACATCAATTCACTCAGGTAAGGTTTTATTCTCTGAGACAGGGGCAAGTCATCACAAAGTCGCCCTGATGACACCTTCTTTAAATCAGCATCCTCCAGACTTGTGAGGTTGGTTGGAAATGGGAGGAGAGAGAAAACAAATCAATAGGTAGCCAAGTTGTTCTTTGGGTCCAGGGACTCCCTTCCTGTATTTGGGGAGGGGGGTGGTTTTCTGGATGGAATCAGCATTGGATTCCTTGTTGCTTATCAGAAAAGGATTTTATTAATAAGGGGGAGGTTTACCAGATGTAGGAAGAGCCAGCTGCTCATTTCCAGAAGTATTTATTCAAATCTGCTGTAATTTTAAGGTGCTGGACCTATACTTAGAAATACAGATTCCCTTCTCTGAACTTCACCTTCCCCAGGTGTGAAATATAGCAGCTGAATTGGCCATCTTAGTAAGAACTGAAGCCCCACAGTTAGTAGGAATGTCCACAAAAGATCTCAAAAGCTGTGCTGCACAGTTGAACCTTAAAAACGAGCTCAGTGAAATCAACCAGTCACAAAAGGACAAATACCAAATGATTCCACTCATGTGAGGCACCTAAAATAGTCAGATTCATAGAGAACGAAAGTAGAATGGTGGCTGTCAGGGATTGGGGAGTTACTGTTTAATGGGCAAAGATACTCAGTTTGGGAAGATGAATGGTGCCAGTGGTTGTACCACAGTGCGAATGTACTTCGAGACACTGAACCATAAACTTGAAAGTGGAAAACCCAATAAATTTTATGCTGTATACATTTTATCACACACACACAAAAGCTGAGCTGCCTAGGCAGCTGGTCAAGAAACCCAGTTTGAAGAACTGAGACATGTTAGTAGTTCAATGAATAGGTCAACCCTTGTCCTAGACAAGGCTAATCATGGCCTAAAGGCCACTTAAAATTTTAAAATAGTGGTGAAATCTTTTTCCCCTAAAAAGCAAAACTTTCTTATAGTCCCACTACATTAAACAAGCAACAGAGGGATTGTAGCTTAGTGGGGTGATGGGCCGTGGAAAAGTCACAGTTGCTCAGAGCAGGATGCGATCAGCATTTTGTGCTCCAGGTAAGTGGGCCAGAGATCAGAGGCCACCGCTGCCCTGTGATGCTGGGCCCCAAACATTCAGAGAATCCCACGTAGTAAGGGGCATACGAGAGGCTTGTGTCTACAACCCTTGGTGTGCAACGTGGGCGTCCATCAAGTGTGTCTCTCTGGCAGCAAGGAGGCAAGACCAAGGTGCAGTGAACCCTCCCTTTGGCCTCCTGTAGGACCGCCTTGTGGAATCAGCCCCACTGGGAAACCTTTCATCTGGCCAGTGGCCTTTCTGCTTCCCTAATAGGTACCATCAGCATCAGCCAGAGATGACATCCTGCGTGGTCCTCTTTAATGGACTATCTGGATGAACGAAGACCCTTTGGGTCACCAGTGACAGAAGCTAAATCCAAAGTGGTTTAACTGCCCCTGCCCCCTGCAAAGATGTATTGGTTTATATAACTGAAATGTCAGGTACAACTGGCTCCAGGGGTTCAAATAATGTCATGAACTCACTCTATCTTTCTCTCTCATACTCTGATTTCTTTTGCATTTGTTGATTTCTCTCTCAGTCAGGCCCTCTCCACACGGTGGACCCTTGGTAACAATAGGCTAATGTCATGCCTTTGACAAGTTTGTTTACTCTCAGGCCCCTCCTTGAGCTACTGTCATGGCCCGGGGATGGTGTGATCTGATTGGCCAGGCCTGGACCACTTGCCTGCCTCTGAAGCCAGAGGGTGGAGCCAGCATCACTCGCTCCCGCTAAACCCTCCCCAATTATGGGCTGAGTCGGGGTTGGGTGGGGGAAACAGCTGGTCCCTGAAGGAGAAGAGGGCACTATTACCAGAGCAGGTGGTGGACTCGGCCCAGGCAGTGACAACACACACACCTTCACAGCGCCACTCATGACGTGTGGTGGTGGGCACGAACGCTACCCTGGGCGTGGGGTTTCTCCCGCCTTGTCCTTCCACAGGTAGTGTCTCCCCAGTTTCTGTGCCTCATTTTGGCTCTTCTTGACTCCTGCTTTCTTTCCAGTTCTGGGGCCAGTGACCCCATTTCAGGTCATCTGAACTGGCCCAAAGACCTCCCTCCAGACAGACCTTCTGGTGCCGTCCCCTGCAGTCAGATGCTGCCCCAGCCCACAGAAGCTGAACTCTGAGAGGCGTCCAGGACAGGGCCCCAGGGACAGCGCCCTAGTTTGGGGGAACTCGCCTTTGGGGAGAGTTCAGGCTCACTTCCTGTGCCCTGCCAAGACTCGAGCCTTAAACTTTTGTCCCCCTTCCGAGTTATTTTCTTCCTTCATCAGGTCCCTGTTGTGCTGTGCGGCGTTGGTTGTTGGGGGGTGTCGGTTTGTTATTTTCACTCTGCTCTGTGCACTGACACTTCACAGAGGTGTGGGCACATTCTAAAATGATGATCTCCCTGTGGTCAGGACAGCCTGGCCCTCCGCAGGGGTGGAGTGGCTCTGGTCTGGGGGAGAGGCTGGGGCTTCACTTGGGCCCTAGTGTGGGAAGGGCTGATGGGAAAGCATTTCCTTTGGGGATGCAGAGAGCCTGGGCTGGAAGGGAGGGGAGGGGGAAAGGAGTGAAACAGGTCCGGGTGCTGGGTCTTAGAGAGATTGGTCTTCGGGGGGAGGGCATCCAGTCTCCATCCCCTGCCCCACTCTCCCTAAGGTGAGCTCAAGGTCATCGAGGGCACCAGGCCCTGAAGAAACCTGGTATCTCATCTAACCAGCTGCTTGGAATGGTGAGGCTGATTTACCAGGGAGGATCTAGGTGGGGAGAGTCTTGGGAGCAGAAGCTGGAATCCCAGGTTATGACTGCTCACACATGAGCCCCACCTCACTAGTCTCAAGGTTCGTTCTATGATGCAAATGTGGTCCAGTGTCCTTGCTGGTGGCATTTGCTCTACCAGATCCAATTTTTGTTGCAAGCAGTTTCCTGCCCCTACGGGGGTCTCTCCTTATGTCCTTACTGGAGGTATTTCCATGGCTACCGTCAAAGGGTCTTTCTCCATGGTGGGCCATATGCCCGCCATTCCTGGACAGAGGAGGTCTTGGGGCTCTTTGAAGATAACCCCCATTTGCCAGCTTCTCACAAGGCCTCTCTTCTGTGTCTGGTTCTGGCCATGGCAATTCAGTCCATTTATAACTCAGTGGTATCTTGTGTGTGCTGTGCTAAGTCTAAGTCCCTTTAGTCGTGTCCAGTTCTGATGCCCTATGGACTGTAGCCACCAGGCTCCTCTGTCCATGGGATTCTCCAGGCAAGAATACTGGAGTGGGCTGTCATGCCCTCCTCCAGGGGATCTTCCTGACCCAGGGATCGAACCCGTGTCTCTTCTGTCTCCTGCATTGGCAGGTGGGTTCTTTGCCACTAGCACCACCTGGGAAGCCCTTGTTTAACATGGTGCAGATACCCAGTTTACGATGAGGCTTCTTGGATTATAAAGAAAGATGGTAAAGGGTCAGGATGAGAATGGACATGAGCTCTAAAGTGAAATGGAAAAGGATGTAAGTTCTGGCTCCACCCCAAGTGGAGTGGCATAGTCTTGAGTGGCACCTGCTACAGCCTCAGCTTCTTCATCAGCACATTGTAAAGACAGAATTGTCTTCTTTTGAGGGCTGTTGTGAGGATTAAATGAAGCAAACATTCATTCCTTCAGTAAGTATTTACCAAGTGCTGAGTACATGTCAGACACTGTTTTAGCTCTTTGCTACACTGAAAAAATAACATTTCCCATGGCTGTAATGCATGTAATGCACATGAACGGACTTACAGGGCAGCAGATCCTCCATGAAAGAAGGAGGGGCATGGTGATCCCACCACACAGCAGGTCATTGCTTTTGGAAGGGTTTACATTCCAATGAAATCTGTTCGAGGTCCTGATACCTTCCCACCCAGAGACTGGAAGCACAGGCTTGCCACTAGGTGTGGGACAGAGTCTGCATGCATGCGTGCACGCGTGATCAGTTGCTCAGTCATGTCTTTGCGACCCCATGGACTGTAGCCCACCAGGCTCCTCTGTCCATGGGATTCTCTAGGCAAGAATACTTGAGTGGGTTGCCATGCTCTCCTCCAGGGGATCTTCCTGATTCAGGGATCAAACCCGTGTCTCCTGCATCTCCTGCTTTACAGGCAGATTCTTTACCTCTGAGCCTCCAGGGAAGCCCCGCACAGAGTCTGCAGCACCCCTAATTTCAGCGTGCAGACAGCCCTGGCCAACCAGAGGGCAGCTTCCTCCGACCTCCCTGAGGTGGTGGGGAGAGGGAAGTGGATGGGAGGGGCCTCCAAATTCTGAGAGAAGAAGAACCCAGTTGACTAAGAGTGAAGATTCCTTTTGGGTTTGAAGCAATTGAGCAGCACCTGGGAGGAGGGGCTGCTACAGATGGACGCTAACGCCCTGCTTCTGGCTTACACTTGCTCCTTCCCCAGATCATCCTCACCTCTAAGGCCTTACTTCGGAGGGAGACTCTCTGGACCTGCCCTTCCCCCTTCCCACTAGGAAGGGAGCAGAGATGCTAAGGGGTGACAGAGAAATGGAGACTGTGAGTTGCCAGTGGGGCAGACTGGCAAGGAGGACACTGCCCTCCTGGGACAGGATTTTCCTGTTCTTTTCATGTGACTCCGAATGGTCAAAGCTATAGTTTTTCCAGTATTCATGTATGGATATGAGAGATGGACCATAAAGAAGGATAAGCACTGAAGAACTGATGCTTTCGAACTGTGATGCCAGAGAAGACTCTTGAGAGTCCCCTGGACAGCAAGGAGATCAAACCAGTCAATCCTAAAGGAAATAAGCCCTGAATATTAACTGGAAGGACTGATTCTGAAGTTGAAGCGCCAATACTTTGGCCACCTGCTGTGAAGAGCTGACTCATTGGAAAAGACCCTGATGATGGGAAAGATTGAAGGGAGGAGGAGAAGGGGATGACAGAGGATGAGATGGTTGGATGGCGTCACCGACTCAATGGACATGAGTTTGAGCAAACTCAGAGAGATAGTGAAGGACAGGAAAGCCTGGTGTGCTGCAGTCCATGGGGTTGCAAAGAGTCTGGCAGGACTGAGCGACTGAACATCAACATACAAAAAAGGAGGCAAGGGGGCAGTGCCCTGGCCCAGGAGCACTGGGCTTCTCCCTCAGAGAGCAGGCCTCCCTCACCCTGTGTTATCTCCTGCCATGGTCAGAAATTCAATTTGCAAAGATTTTCCCTGATCTGGGCTCTGGCTTCTTTGCTTGGTGTCTCTGGCTGTTGCTGAAACTGGCCCCTCCCTTCCCTGTCTCCTTTCAGATTTCTTGGGTGAAATTTAAACCTCTCACCCCAATGCAGCTCAAAGCAGTAGGACCAGTGAGCATTTTCTGCAGCAAACTGTCTTCCTCATCTGATGAGCAGTGACTCTTGAACCCTCAGGTCTGGAGCATATGTGGGTGTGCCCGCGTGAGCCTATGTGATGATGTATATCAAGGGGAGAAAGAATTGAAGGAAAGAGCACAGCCCTCCTGACAGGGGTGAACGTGATGTTTCCAGACTCAGCCCCTTTTCCTCCAGGACTGGCCAGGGCAGGATGGAGCAGCAGGCTCTGCTGTGGTCATCTGCAGGGGCTACCCTTTCCCCCTGGAGGTTGATGGAGGCAGACAGAGGAAGTTTCCATCCTCAGAAGACGAGGAACAGGTATTTCTAGTGAAAACCCAGGCTTGTCGTGTAAAATTCCTCTCAATGTCTTTCTTTATCCCGTAGAGGTTGTTGATGGGGTATTTCTGACGTCTGTGCTACTGGTGTCTTTTTGGGTCCCGTGGTCCTGAGCATCTTACCTAGACGTGCAGGATTCCACGTGCAGCTCATTGCATTAGGTTCCCAATAGGACCCTTTCCTCTTCTCTTCTGTGCTCCAGTCCTCCAGTCTCCCAGGGTTTCCAGAACCTGCCATGTTCTTGCTCACCTGTGCCTTGGCTGAGTCCACCCTCCCACCTCCTCCATCCTTCCTACACGTCTCATTCCTCTCCTCATTCAAGATGCTGGTAGCGTTGAGCCCTCTCCATGACATCTCTGTGGACCACTGTCCCCATCAAGTCTCTGATAGTAATTCGCCTCGAGCCTGCAACCTTCAGCTGTCAGATGGGGCAGCATGCACTGTGGTGCCTTACCACTTACTCATGGTGTGATGTAGACCCAGTTTTGTTTTCTGTTGTCAAGTTGTCTGAGCCTCAGCTTTCTCATCTGGAAAATGGAAATCAAAGCACCCACCTTATAGAATTATTATAAGAAATCCATGAAATACTATACATGAAGGTCGTAGAATGGAGACTGGCATATAGTTACTAGAGGATATGTATCCTTTCTCCAAAGAGAGTGTAAAGGTCTCGAGAGAAGCCACTGGATCCTATTGCATCTTAGCGTTGCTACAGCCTAGCACAAAACTTACTACAGAGTAAGAGCTGTGGACTGAGTGTATGTGCATGCATGCTCAGATGTGTCCAACTCTTTGCAACCCCGGGGAGTTGTAGCTCACCAGGCTCTTCTGTTCATAGGATTTTTCAGGGAAGAATACTAGAGTGGATTGCCATTTCCTCCTCCAGGAGATCTTACCGACCCAGGGTTCGAACCCAGGTCTCCTGTGTCTCCTGCACTGGCAGGTGGGTTCTTTACTCATTGAGCCACCCAGGAAGTCCCCCTGATGGTTTGTATCCACCTCAAGTTGTTCATTGAAATCCTAATCCCCAATGTGATGGAATTAGGAGGTGAGGTTTTGGGGAGGAGATTAGGTTATGAGGATGGAGCCCTCATGAATGGCATTAGTGCCCTTTTAAAAGAGACCATGGAGAGCTCCCCCACCCCTTGTACCATGTGAGGACACAGTGAGGAAACAGCCATTCACAGCCTCCAGAATGCTAAGAAACAGATGTTTGTTGTCTAAGCCACCCAGTCTATGGCTATTTGTCACAGCGGTGATACCTCAAAGTTATGACCATCAAATATATCTCCAGGGGCTTTCCTGGTTGCCCAGTGGTTAAGAGTCTGCCTGCCAATGCAGGGGGCAGGGATTTTATCCTTGCTTCAGGAATATTCCACATGCCACAGGGCAACTAAGCCCTCAAGCTGGAACTACTGAAGTCCTCACACCCTAGGGCCCATGTTCTGCAATGAGAGAAGCCATCACAATGTGAAACCCATGCACCACAGCTAGAGAGTAGCCCCTGCTTCCTGCAAATAGAAAAAAGCCCACGTGCAGCAACAAAGACCCAGCACCACCATAAGGAAGTAAATAAATAAATCTTTTAAAATGTCTGCAGACATTTCCGGATGTCCCCTCAAGGGCGAGATCACCTCTAGTTGAGAATTACTGCTCTGGAGCTTCGTTTTCACTTATTTTTTATGTAACAAATGCAGTCCCCTCTGCTTAGCACTGATTTCCCTTGTTCACCTGCCAATCTCCTAAATCACCTCTGGAAACCCAGGCCAGACATGAGTTCCTGGGAGAAGATCTCTGAGCCTCACTCTGATCCCCACAGAGGCCCTTTTCTGTGCTCCTGAATCCTGTATCATGTATCCCACTGTGCCAACCCACATTGTCCCCCATAGCAGCTGCCTATTTTTGCATCCCTTTCTTATCCATTGCAATTTGACCTCTTCAAAGCAAAGTCTATGGTTTTTTCCCCACCTTTTTATCTTCAGCACATAATACAGGGTCTGGAATACAGCAGGTGGTTAGTGTGTTGAATGAATGAATGGAAGAATTGGTGAATGACTGGGTGAATTGATGGACAGGTGAATGGGTGAGTTGATAGATAAACTTGTAGGTAAGTAGATAGGAGAGTAGTTGCATGGAAAGGTGCACTAGTAGATGGAAGGATGGATAGGATTTATGAATAATTAATAAATAGATGATTGAATAGGTGTGTGCTTCGATGCTTGGATGGAGGATAGCTAGATGAATGGGTGAATGGAGAAATGACCAGGTAGATAAATGGGTAGGTGATTAGATAGATGGGTAAGTGGATGAATAGTCGGATGAATGAATAGGTGGAGGTTGGGTTGATGGGTATGTGAGTTAATGGATGTCTAGGTGGTGGATGAACGGAAGGATGGATAAAATTTATGACTGAGTCAATGAACTGATAAATGGATAGGTGTGTGGTTTGATGAATGGATGGGAGGATAGATGGATGAATGAGTGAATGGATAGATAAAGGAGGAGATAAATAGGTTTAGTGGGTAGATGGATATGTGTTGTGGGTGAATGGATGTGTAGGTGGGTGAATAGGTAAACGTTTGAATGAATTAACCCAGTTAAGAAATAAAAGGAGTCAATGAATGGGTGGATGAATGCGTGGAAGGAGAATGTGAATGAGTCAATGTGAAGAAGCGCACACATCCTTCTGTACTTGTCTCCTCATTTGAACAGCCTGGAGGGAGAAGCTGAATCAGCAGGAAGGAGGGCCTCCTGAGGATCGGGAATTGTGAAGGGACCCAGAATTCCAACCTCACATTTATAGACAGTCTTTCCATGTAGAGTCTCCTTTTGAGTTTTCTCTCTTTACAATCTCTTGTACAGTGGGTTAAGACAGACTCTTTTTTAAAAAAATTTATTTATTTTTAATTGAGGGATAATTGCTTTACAGTGTTGTATTGGTTTCTTCCATACATTGGCATGAATCAGCAATCATCATATGTATGTCCCCTCCCTCTTTTACTGCCCTCCAACCCCCCACCCCTCTAGGCGGTCACAGAGACCCGGAGTGAGCTCCCCGAGTCACACGGCAAATTCCCGCTGGCTGTCTGTTTTACATATGGAAGTTTATAAGTGTCCATGCCACTTTCTCCATTCGTCCCACCCTCTCCTTCCCCACCCCCATGTCCATAAGACTGTTCTCCATGTCTGCATCTCCACTGAAGACAGGCTCTTTTAAGAAGCATTCTTTTGTCCCATTTTAGAGACAGAAATTGGATCATAGAGCGAGTCAAAGCCATTGGGTGTGGATTCCAGATTTTCAACTCCCAGGCTGCTACTCCCTGGAAAATGATGCCCTGACCTCTGCCTCTGGGGATCAAGACAGCCTGGCCAGGGACTAGGAAAGTCTGTTAGGTATAGTAGAGAAGGGCCTGGAATAGTGGCTAGGAACAGTTTCTAAAGTCAGAGAGCCTGGGTGTGAATCTTGGCCCCAGTAATATCTTGTTGTGTGATCTTGTGTAAGATGAAGAGCACCTCTGAGCCTCGGATTCCTTGTTTGTAAAACAGGAGCAGTGCGACTTCTCAACGCAGTGAGGGTGAACCAAGATAATCGGTGTGAAACACAGCACAATGCCTGGCATGTGACACACTCTCAATAAATGTTAGTTCTCCTTTTTTGACGTATTTTGATGGTAAACATCTTGGTCACGATCGTGGTCATTATCACCTCCTTGTATAAAGGGTCTATATTCCAATGTTGAATGATAGAACTGAATGGGGATATGAGAGGTCATCCAGTCTAGCTTTCCCCATAATGTGGACCCCAAGGCTTAGAGGTGAAATGACCCATCTAGACCCAAGGACGTGAGTTTGAGCAAGCTCTGGGAGATGGTGATGGACAGGGAAGCCTGGTGTGCTGCAGTCCATGGGGTCGCAGAGAGTCGAACACGACTGAATGACTGAACAACAAGACCCGTGGACTGGTGAGTGACAGAGCTGGGGTGCTTGAGACTCTGCAGTCTCTTTCAGCTGCACCCCCATTGCTTTCCTGGGAGCCCCAGCTGTGTTCTCCTGGGGAGGACTAACTACTTCTCTTAAGGTGAGTGCTTCCCCAGGAGCAGAGTCCTGAGCTCAAGGAAGTTCTCCCTTCCTTCCTGTGGGGTTTCCATGGAGCTGCAGGGTGAGGTCTCATCCTGCCTCCCCCTGCCCTGGAACACACCTCTGGTCTCCTGGGTCACTCAGCACTCAGTTGTTCTTTCTTTCTGAGTTTCCCAGGTGGCGCTAGTGGTAACGAACCTGCCTGCCAGTTCAGGGGACATAAGAGACGATGGTTCGATGGCTGGGTTGGGAAGATGCCCTGGAGAAGGGCATGGCAGCCCACTCCAGTATTCTTGCCTGGAGAATCCCGTGGACAGAGGAGCCTGGTGGGCTACAGTCCATAGGGTGGCAAAGAGTCGGACACAACTGAGGTGACTTAGACTGCACATGCATGCAAATCGCTAGGGGAACAGGTGACCTACTGAACCCATCAAAGTCTCAATTTCCTCATCTGCGAAATGGTCTCATTTTGCGAAATCCTCTCACAGGGATATTTCCCAGGGTCGCCTCAAGGATAGAGACCCTAGAACAGTGCCTGGTACATGGAAGCGGCTCAACAAATGTTAGTTCCCTTTGTTTTTGGAAGAAGCTGGGGCCTAGGAGCCACGAGATGCCCAGCTGACCATCTCATTCTGGATTCAAAGGGGAGGAAAGCTTCAAGGTGCAAGGCCGGGCCCGCAGAGGCAGAGAGAAGTGAGGAGATAGATTCTGGAAAAGTCAAGGGCAAAGAACACTGCCCAGTGCCAGGAGCCAGAGCTGGAGTCTCATGCTGTGCTGGACTCTCTGATGATGGTCTGCATGCCCAGCCAGGCTCCAGTCTGGAAGCGAAGGTGTTAATCTGCCTGAATCAGCCACACAGGACTCAGATACTTATGCCAGGCTCCAGGCTCCCGGGAACAGGCGAGGAGGAGGCTTCCTAAATTAGAATCAGAGTGCAGAACTGGGGTCACACCTTGGAGCAAGGGTCAAGGGTGGGGGGAGCTCCCTCACTCTGTATGCGGATGGCTCAGATGGGCTGCTGCGAGCGGAGCGGAGCGGCCACCCTGGCCTCTGTTTACAGAAAGCAGACTGGAGGCCTGTGACCCGAGGCCATACATGACTTGCTGCCTGGGGGACCTCACCCACCCTCCCCGCACCCCACCCCCCCAGGCCCCAGGGGCATGGAGTAGAACCCATTTAGCTCCTGGGAGATCCAGAGAGGAGTAGGGTGAAGGAGGGAGCCGGGGAGAGGCTGGGCTGTGTGGACAGGCAATTAGGCTGCCTGAGCTGCCAGTGGCTGGGCTGCACGTCCTCCCCTCTGGGCGGAGAGGGCCCGTCATTAGCTCTGGGCTGTAGCCCATCTCCAGCATCTTGGCGCGGCCTCTGGAGGTAGGAAGGATGGGCAGCCTCAGGTGGCACGGTTGCTGATGAATAAAAACATAAGATGAGGGCGGCACTCACTCCAGACATCCAGCGCTCCTCCTGTGCTTTCCCCTGAAAGCTCTGTTCCTGCCTAGGGCAGGGAAGAGGCTTGTGGCTGGAATCCTCATCACCAGCCCAGATCGGTTCCCTTTCCCAGCCCTTTGGCCAGAACCTGAGGCACAGGGCAGGGCTCTGGCCCCTGGGGAGTGGGGCTGGAGTCTGAAAAAGGAAGGTGAACCCTGGAGGCCTTGGTTCTAATCCTTCAACAAAAGATGTCTGGTTGGCTTGCCTGCCAGTGCAGGAGACACAGGAGACATGGGTTCGACCCCTGGGTAGGGAAGGTCCCCTGGAGAAGGAAATGGCAACCCACTCCAGTGTTCTTGCCCGGGAAAGCCCATGGACAGAGGGGCCTGGCAGGCTACGGTCCATGGGGTTGCAAAGAGTTGGATATGACTCAGCACACACACATACCCACACACACACAGGATCTGTTTGAGAATTGAAAACAGTTTTGATTTAGAATCAAGATGTTTGCAGGACATTCAGGTTCATCTCTTTTGTGCCCAAATGCATTTATTAACTATCTTCTGGCCATCAAGCTTAAAAGGTGTTAACAAGGCTTCTGCTTGGTATACCGGTGCTATGATAGGTCTCCCATATTCTTTTTGTCAGGTACTTGAAGCTGACACAGAGATTGGTCACGTGAAAGGGTAGAAAGCAACCTGGCATGATCCCAGGGAGCCTAGAATGTTCCAGAATAGGGGCAGTCTCTCTAGTTCCTGGGGCATTTTGTTTGGGGTTTAAACTCCAGTTTCCCATCTATTGGAGGACAGGGGACACCCCGTCTGTGGACCGAATCTGAAGATGGGTATGTGTTCCCCCAGCCCCCAGAGGCAGGGGATGTGAGAGGCTGAGGGGCCAGCCCCTCCCTCCACGGCTGGCCCATCTGAGGGTCCCATCTCTCCAGGCTGGGCAGGGGTGTACAGTGGTGAGCCCTGGGGCTCTGCTTCAAGTGCAGAGAATCCCAGAGTGGTGGTGGTGGTTGAGGGGAGAACTTCAAGACCTGTAGCTCTTCCTCTTCATGTTATAAACTGGGAATCCGGACACCTGATATGGTAAAGAAGTCAATGATGATCTTGCAGAGAAGAGCCTCGTGGTGAGGCTGAAGCCTTTAATGGAGCTGGGAACGCCTGAGGACGGAGAACGAAATTAGAATGGTGTGTGCATTCCCCCGGAGAATGGTTCTGGGGAGCTTTCTAGTATTTGCAAGAAGCCTGCATACAGAGCTGTTCACAATGGCTCATCTGACGGTGGACCTTGGTATCCTGGCAGGAGGCAGGGACTGGAGATGTCCACTAGCACAGAGATGGGCAGGAGGGTGCCTGCTGCTTGCCAGGGGAGGGGTGAGGACTCAGGAGGCAGCCCCCAGTGGCGAGAGCCCACCCTTCCCCCAGTCTAAACAGCATCCCACTCCCTCCCACCCCCTGAAGAAATGCAAGGCCCCAGCTGATGGGCTGTGTTTGTGGCCAGACCAGGGCCCTTTTGTTAAGCAAACACAGCAGCCCCCCATTTAGCAGAAATAGCTCTGGAGCGAAGAGAGAGTGAGTGTGTCCACAAACCCATTTGCCGTTTAGGTGTCAGAAATAAATTTTACCACTGGAGTCTGTAGCATCTGATTAGTGAATTATTCAGTTGGGATATTGCGTTCCCTCTGACCTCATTAGTAACCCCGAGGTGAGAGGGATGCATTAGAGTAACCACCAGGCTGTCACGGAGGAGCAGAGTGGGGGCATTAAAGTGGATTAAAGTGCTTTACCAAGAACTACAGCACAACTCATAAAAACAGCGCATTGTTAAACCAGGGCTCAGCAAATAAACAGGCGGACGCCACTGGGAGGAGGCGGGGTGGGGGGAAGGTGGGGGTACAGAAGGGCAGGGAGGGGGAGGCGGACAGCTTGTAGCTGCATTGGCATTGGCTGGCTGGTGGCATTGGGGACCCGAGTCTGGGTACCCTGTCCTTCTTCTCCTAGCCTAGCTGATTTTTGTCTTTGTGTTCAACCCTTTCTCAAAACAACTGACCCCTCCCATGGTCATCCTTTTTCGCCCTCTTTTGCCAATGGGTCTGAAAGTGCTGGAGAGTTGACAAGTTCAGAACACGTGAGACCTGACTGCATATCTACTATGTTCTGGCCTCTTACTAGGAGTTTTCCATTTCAGCAAAATCTCCTGCTGCCTCTGGTTGATGCACAGCCACCTGGCAGAGCTAGAAGGCTGGGCCAGTCAGTCTTCCCAGAGCTCCAGCTTTCTGATTTACCCCCATGTGGAGAGAACCCAGACCCCAGGTCCTGTGTCTAGAAGGTGTGCTAGAAAGACTGCGCTGGTCCCTGGATCAGAGGGAGGCCTGGGGTGGGGATGAATGAGCCTCATCTTTTGTTCTTCCTGAGGAATTCATGTCCCTTCTAGCAGTTCCTTTTGTTGTTGTCAGCGGCTCAGTCGTGTCCAACTCTTTGCAACTCTGTGGACTGCAGCATGCCGGGCCTCCCTGTCCATTACCAACTCTCGGAGTTTACTCAAACTCATGTCTGTTGAGTCTGTGATGCCATCCAACCATTTCATCCTGTCATCCCCTTCTCCTCCTGCCCTCAATCTTTCCCAACATCAGGGTCAGGTTTTATGTATTCCAAACTATTCCTGGCTCGCAAACCCAGCCTCATTGAGCAGACCTTTGGGTCTGGCATCCTCCAGAGTGAGTAGAGGTTGGAAGAAAATATTGGAGGGCCAGCCCTCCTGCTGCTTATCCAAGCCAAGGGCTCGCCAAACCTGGCCTTTGCTTCAGGGAGTGGAACCTGTTGTCTAATCTTTAACACACAGACTCTGTGCCTGCCTCCGACAAGGGAACGTTAAACCATGGGTAGATGAGGTAAACAGGATCAGATTCTGAAGGCTAATATCTAAATAGTGGTTACTAACACAGTAGAGCCCACAGTAGAGCTCCTTGGCAAGGGGACAGGGACCAGCCATGAATGGGGAAGGCGAGGAGATGGCGAGCTGCAGCAGTCCAGATCTGGATGGAGCCATAGAGCCCAGGGCAGGGCTGCTGAGGGCATATCCTCTCCTTTGTTTGGGGTTGGGGCCAGGCTGGTGTTCAAGGTGGTCTCAGGAGACCCGAGCCCCAGTTCGTGACCGGTGTGTTTGCAATTGTTTGTTCAGCAGCAGTCGCAAATGGATGCTAAAAGGCTTTGTGGTTCATTGATGGTCATGATCCTCTCCAGCCCATTCTTCATCCATTTCTTAGGTGAGCCACAAGCCCTCCACTGGCAGCCCCCACTACCGCTCTTGCTTGGTGCTGGGTCCTAAGCCCTGCCTGTTCTCGATCCTCCATGCCGGCAATCATAAGAACTGGATTCCTCTATACCTGTGTTTTGGAGACCCTTGGCAAGGCTGGGGTCTTGCTGGCTTGCCCCTGAGCTCTGAGCTTGTAGTAACTGGCAGAGCAGGTCCACATGGGAGCAACTGTGGTCCAGTGGAGGAAGTAGTTCATTCACGGCACCCACAAGGCACTGAATCACACAGGGAGAGAGGCCAGAGAGAGGGGCTGCTGGGAGCTCCATTCTCATTTCACTGTGGAGTGTGTGTGTGCAGGCTCAGTTGTGTCCGACTCTTTGCAGCCCCATGGACTGCAGCCCACCAGGCTCCTCTGTCCTTGGAACTTTAAGTGGTCCCCAAACTTGGACTCGTAATGCTGACCCCCCACGAAAGTCGTAGGTGGAATGACTGTGCGGGCGAAGGCAAGACCTCCTTTTTACACGCCAAGAGACTCTTCCTCACAATCTGGAACATATGGGGACTAAGCCAGATGACTAAGGGGTGGGGGTTTCTGTTTCTTTCCGGGGTTCTAGAAAGGCTGTAGAGATGGTGGCACAACTCTGTAACTATATGCACTAAAAGTCACTGAATCGTATACCTTAAATGAGTGAATTGTATATGATGTGAATTACGTCTCAATAAAGCTGTTAAAAATAATCGATGCCCCCTTCCCCCCATCCAGCAGCCGTTTCCCCTTTCCCTTCTCCCTTGGAAGTAGGTCCCTCCCTGGCTTTGTGCTTCTTCCCCTCAGGGAGAGAAGCTGAGAAATATGAAACGCCTGTAGGTCTCACAGGCATTTGTGCTTCAAAAGCCTAAACCCCCATCAAAGTTAGATGAATTACGGAGACATGAAAGGAAGCAGGAAGAGATGCTTGGGTACAAACCAAGTGTCTTGGAGAAGCAAAAAAGAAAGCTAGACTTTTCATCCTGGACCGGAAAGAAATCCCAGGCAGGAGCGTGGAGGAGAGAGGTGTGCTGGTTCTAGAACAGTGGGGGCTCCTGCCCTGAGAACCCCCAGGGAGGAGGGTCCCATGCAGGTGTATCTGCATGGTGATGTATTTGGTGAGTGTTCCACCTACTAATGATATGTAACAAACTGCTCTGAATTTCGCAAAATGTTTTGTTATGTTCACAGTCTCTGTGGGTCAGGAATGCAGAAAGAGCACATTGGGAATGGCTTGTCCAAGGAGCACAATGTCTTGGGAGAGGCAAAGGCTGGGGATGACTTGCTAGTCGGGGGCTGGAATCGTCTGAAGGCTATTGCCTCCCGTGTCTAGCACTTTCTCCTGTCTGTCAATGGGGAGTCAGCTGGGGCTGTCAGCTGAAATATCCACAGGTGTCTTCTTTATGTGTCTGCTTGGTCTCCCTCATGGGGGCCTCCTGGTAGCTCAGATGGTAAAGAATCTGCCTGCACTGCAGGAGACCCGGGTTCAATCCCTGGGTTGGGAAGATTCTTTGGAGAAGGAAATGGCAAACCCACTCCAATGTTCTTGCCTGGAGAATCTCATGGACAGAGGAGCCTGGTGGGTTACAGTCCATGGGGTCGCAAAGAGTTGGACATGACTGAGTGACTGACATTACCACTTTGGAAAATACGGCCTGCCATATGGGATTATATGCAGCCTTGAGAAAGTGTCCTTGTCTCAAGTTCTGTGCAGAAAAAAGTACTGAGCCATCAGACCCAAACTGGCCACACAGAGAGGGATGGGGAATGATCTGACAGTGGTCCTCTGTGTGGAGAGATGGCGGATGGCATCCCTCACCCTGGGTAGCCCCCGTCATGTCTTGGCACAACTGAAGTCCTGACCTAATCCCAGGGAGTTTGATTGGCAGGAAAGCCTCAAGATGGACTAAGATGACATTTCTGCCAACTAGGAAGAAAGGGGCTCAGGATAGGAAACCATGTAGAGGGTTGGAATTGATGTTTGCAAAGAGCGCACACGTGGAGTTTGTAGCATGAACTTTGTTCTTGTCTGCATTCATTCGTCTCTACAAAGAGGTAACCATGGGGACAAGGGACAGACGCCGAACATGAAGCTAGCATTAAGGGCTAACTCAGCCTTTCAGCCGCCCCACGTCTCAGTCCATCCTGCCCCAGCATGCTGAGATTCCATGACGTATGATACAGAATATGGAGGATTGCTGTCTCTAGCTCTGTGCCCGGAATAGGATGGAGTGCAGTGTCAGGAGCGGTCATCACATCACTGCCCTACATCCCAAACTGTATGTGGCCCCTCTTAAGTCTGAGGGAGTCATATACCTTCCCCTAGAGCCTCGGAAGTTTGTCCAGAGCCACCAGTGTGTCCGCTGTCACTCGAAAACGACCTGTTCATTGTCAATCAGTGATTCTCAATGAGGGGCTCTTTTGCCCCGCCCCCCAGGGGATACTTGGCCAGGTCTGGGGACATTTTTCATTGTCACAACTAAGAGGGTTGCTACTGGCATTGAGTGGGTGGAGCCCAGGGACACTGCTAAACATCCCGCAGTGCACGACCAGCCCCTCAGCAAAGAAGAATGCAGCCTGAAATGTCATTAGTGCCAAGACTGCGAAACCCTGGTCCAGGGTTCCCAACAAGAAATAGATCCTTAGAGGAAATTTTTGAACCACTTGTCCTCTTTTACTCTCCTATCAGAATGGCATCCCTCCTCTTGTCCCACGTGTGTGCTCAGTCATCTCCGACTCTTTGCGATCCCATGGACTGTAGCCCGCCAGGGTCCTGTGTCCATGGGATTCTCCAGGCAATACTGGAGTGGGTTGCCATTTCCTCCTCCAGGGCATCTTCCCAACCCAGGGATGAAACCCTCATCTCCTGAGCCTCCTGCATTGCATGTGGATTCTTTACCACCGAGTCACTGAGTCACATGGGGAAGCCCATGCCCTCAAGGCGGTGACAATTTTTTCACCATTTTCCAGAAAAAAATCCAGCCAGGCAAAGTTCCTTAGGAGTATGAAATTTGAGTCAGTGGGTGACTTCTTTTTGCCTTTTGCAATCGTTCTCACGCTAAATATAATTTTTTATTTTTAAGGCATCATGAAATCTGCCTTCCTTATAGACCAAAACATTCTCCAAGGTAACAGTGAGTTTTATAAATGGGAAAAATAAGGTTGCTTGACAAGAAAAAGGATGGTGGGACCAGGGGACCTCAGGGGATGGCGGGACCTCAGACAAATGACTTTAGTTTGAGGTCAGAGATCATGAGTTTGGAGAAGCTGAAAGGAAAAACCTGGAGTGACTCCTTGATTCTGGTTGCAGGGATTTCCAGGAAGGAGTGGTCAAAAAGGCTGAGTGGAGAGACAGGCTTCGAGAAATGAAGAGGGCCAGTCAGAGGGGCAGGCAGTGCTGCTCGTGGGCTGTGTGCCCAGGGGCACACTGGCCCTGGGAACTCTGGGACAAGAGGTGGAGAGGCAGGTGAGCGGTGGCTTTGTGATGCTCAGAGAAGACAGAACTAGAGGATGGATTTGGCTTCCTTGGGGAACAGAGAAGGACTGGAGATGAAGAAAGGCAGAGAAAGATGGAGAAAAAAGGCAGACGAAAAGAAAGAAAGGAGGAGAGGGAAGGATATGAGAGGAGAGAGACCGAAGAGGCAGAAGGTAGGGAGCGTTGTCTGGAGATGGAGATGAAGCAAAGGGGTGAAGTGGGTGAGCTTGTGAATGACTTAGCGTCCTGTTTGGTTCCAGTTCTCTGTAAGCCTGGGGCTTCCCAGGTGGCGCTAGTGGTAAAGAGCCTGCCTGCCAGTGCAGGAGACATAAGAGATATGGGTTCCATCCCTGGTGGGGAAGATCCCCAAGAAGAAGGCATGGCAACCCACTCCAGTATTCTTGCCTGGAGAATCCCACGGACAGAGGAGCCTGGCGGGCTACAGTCCCTGGGGTCACAAAGAGGCAGACACGACTGAAGTGACTTAGCGTGCACGCACACCTTGCCAAGGACCTTTGTGTCTCGGACTGACTGGCAGAGGGTGGTCTTCTTGGCAGGACCTCTACAGAAGGGGCAGAAAAGGAAGCAAAGACATTAGATTAAGATCAGGACATTTGGAAAAGAGCTCCAAGCCCCTAGAAGTCTGGGCGCACTCAGGGGTGCAGCCAGGGAACCTCCAGTCACCCAAGCCAAGTCCTTTGTGTTCAAGAACAGCGCTGATTTTCTGTGTAACAGAGACACACAGAGATGGGCAGAACCTCTGGAGCACTCTCCTCTCCTCTGGGGAGTGTTTGTGGGGCTGGGAGGGCAGGCATGCTGCTGTTCCACGGAACTTGCTATTTCGGACCCACCAAAAGTCTGTTTTTCCTGGGTCTCCGCTCAAACATGAGTGACAAGATGCCTTGCAGCGATCTCTGTCCTTAACCCCTTTTACTGGGCCATCTGTTTAGAGCTCAGATGTGTGCTTCTCCTCAGAGTCATCATCCCATTATCCAGGCTTCTCGCCCACTGCAGACTCCGTCCTTCCCAACTGCTCCTGCCACACACGATAAAACCCAGCCACTTGCCGACGTCCAGAGAGACAGAGATGTCCATGGGCCCGTGGGCCAGTGGATCTCAGTTGAATGGAAATCGCAGAGGCCTGGTTCCCTGTTCAGCCTCCTTCAGATCTTAGCTTGTGACTCACCTCCATCCAATCCCCAAGCTGGCTTCAAAAAATGTCCCTCCTCTGTGTGGCGGTCGTGCCTCCATCATGGTCAGTGGGGAGCTGGGGCATTTCACAGCACACCCTGATCCTGCTGAAGGGTCCCTGGGGGCCCTGCACTGTCCAACAGAACTTTCTCCTGTGATGGAAATGTTCTGTATCTTCCCAGCCCAATACGGTAGCCACTAGCCACCTGTGGCAATGGAACCGTGAAATGTGGCCAGGGGGACTGAGCAACTGTATTTTTAAATTGTAGTCAGTTAAGTTTTAATTGACTGAGATTTCAACTTAACGTAACCTCAGAGCAGCAGCTTCCCACGTAGCTCAGTGGTAAGGAATCTGCCTGCCAATGCAGGAGACAGAGGTTCGATACCTAGGTCAGGATGATTCCCCTGGAGGAGGAAATGGCAACGCGCTCCAGCATTCTTGCCTGGGAAATCCCATGGACAGAGGAGTCTGGCAGGCTGCAGCCTGTGGGATCTCATAGAGTTGGATGCAACTGAGCATGCATGCATGCACGCAGAGCAGCAGTCATCACTGCAAACCTAGGAACTAGCTAGAAATGCAGAATCTCAGGCCTCACCCCAGACCTCCTGGATCAGAATCTCTGGGGCTGGGGCCCCGCCATCTGGGGCCAATGTTAACCCACCCTCCTAGGGGTGTTTACACAGAGTTGTTTAAGAAGGCTAATTCCACCCAAGTCCTCGGGAAGCCCAGCTCATCTCTGAATGCTGCCACCCAGATCACCTGGGCCTTGGGAGAACCAGGGGTCCAGAAGCTGGCTCCGATCCACCTTTGGACCCCTGCAGTGGGTTTGCTGTCCACACCTCAGACAGAGAAGGCAAAACTGGCCTCCGCTGGTGCTTCTCACACATCTGCATAGCAGGCACCAGGCTGTGGGAAAGTCTGAGTAATGAATGCAGCATAGAGGTGTGCTGGCTTTTTCCATTCGCCTGCTGAGCGCCCTTCCCTGTGGGTGGGGTGTGCAGTCAGCATCCACCCAGGAGCAGTCTTCCCCGTGAGAACAGGCCTGGCCCCCGCGTCCCCCCTCACCCACGGGAAGCTGGGAGCTGGCTGGGGGCGGTGTCGAGCCCTGCCTGAGAACTCGGTGCAGCAAGGGGCTCCAGGGGGCTCGGAGACAAAGTGGGCAGGGTCCTCTCTGTTCTTTCTCCCTAGCCAGTACTTACTGAGCTCATCACACAGGTTCTGGGGGCTTCCCTGGTGGCTCAGTGGGTAAAGAACCCTCCTGCAATGCAGGGGACACAGGAGACGTGGGTTGGATCCCTGGATTGGAAAGATCCTCTGGAGAAGGAAATGGCAACCCACTCCTGTATTCTTGCCTGGGAAATCCCGTGGACGGAGGAACCTGGTGGCTACAGTCCAAAAGGTCACAAATAGTCGGCCTGGACTGAAGCAACTGAGCCTGCACACGCACACGGGATTTTATGTGATTCACTTAATATCAGGTCGTGTGGAAACCTCCGTCCCCGTTCCTTCTCCATTTGTCTCTTTTCTCTTTCTGATTTTCATTGCCATCTCCCAACTCACAAGAGTGGAGTCGGGTCCCAAGCAGGATGCTTCCTGACTCCAGAGAGCAGCACGGGCAAGGCAAGAGCAGGCCCCCTTGACCTTAGAGGCTGGGAGGAGCCACCCAGAACGTCTGGGAGAAGAGAAGTGGCATTGTCCAGCCTGAGGGCACCTTTTGGCACTTGGCCTGCAGTGGCTGCCACGTGACCCCTTCCCAGGACATCAGAATCCCCAGGAGAGCTCAGTCCCTCCTGCCCCAGGAAGACTCCGTGTGTGTAATCTTCCAGCACTTTCCAGATCTGGTTCTAACCCTCGTTCACTCTCCATCTCTCCCCTGTGTCCTGTTTCCCGGCTCCTCTCCAGCTCTGCCCTGTCTCATTCCCTTCCCTCTCCTTCACACAGACTGCTGTCCTTGGGTATGGCTGCTCCATCTGCCCCCATGGCGTCTTGTTTCCTTCGGAGCATCCATATCACCTTGGAAGTTTGCCTTCTGCCCTTGGGGGTGGAGGATAAGGGTGGGGAGTGCTGGGATGAGAAGGGGTGTGACAGCCAGGCCCGAAGTGACTTCAGGAGGTTTTCCCTGTGTGGCCAGTAGGTGGTGCTAGATGCCAGCCAAGGCCCTGCTGCTGCGTTGGCTCAAACCGCAGCCCCAGCTTACAGGAAGAGGGGTCTGTCTGCCCAGCAGCGTTTTTAACGGGATGCCAGACACCCCAGGCTTCAGGGTTGATCCAGGACAGGCTGGGAGAATGAAACTGCTCTTCTTCACCCAACCCGGTGGCCCTTACAGGCTGGTCTCCCCTCTAGGACTTGGAAATGAGTTGAAAAGCACCTGCCTCACCTTTTTATCCCCGAAGGGCTTATAACAACTGGGATACAGGACTTTTGCTCCACCCTTGCTCAAATATCACCTCCTCTAAGTGGGAGCATTCTGTCTCCTCTAGGAGCTCAGAGCAAGCTTGACTTCACCCCACTGGGGCACTTTACACAGGGCAAGAATGAGTTGTTTCCATGGTTCCCTTACTGTCAGCTTCTGCAGCTTCTGGGATCATTTCCTTTTTTAAAAACTTTTTTTTTCTTTTTTATTGGAGTATATCGTGGCTCAGATGGTAAAGAATCTACCTGCAGTACAGGAGACCTGGGTTTGATCCCTGGGTCAAGAATATCCCCCAGAGAAGGGAATGGCTACCCACTCCAGTATTCTTGCCTGGAGAATCCCCATGGACAGAGGAGCCTGGATATGACTGAGTGACTTAACCTTTTCACTTTCATAGACGATAAACAATGTTGTGATAGTTTCAGGTGGACAGCAAAGGGACTCAGCCATACATATGCATGTATCCATTCTCTTCCAAACTCCCCTCCCATCCAGGCTGCCACATAACATTGAGCAGAGTTCCCCGTGTTATACAGTAGGTCCTTATTGGTTATCCCTTTTAAGTATGACAATGTGTACACGTGTATCCCAAACTCCTGGGGGTCATTTCTAATCATTCTGCATATCTACAGAAACTTCCCAGGCCCCTGCGCTCA
This sequence comes from Bos indicus, assembly GCF_029378745.1. NCBI lineage: Eukaryota > Metazoa > Chordata > Mammalia > Artiodactyla > Bovidae > Bos > Bos indicus. Next base: position 19,590,034 of record NC_091780.1, on the reverse strand, counting down.
GCACATGCTCAGAACTGGGTGCATGATGGAGGGAGTGAGTCGATGGTTGCACGGAGGCTGTACTACCCTTCCCCCTTGGAGGTCTTTAGAACCGAGGTGGTCCCTTTGCCTGAGGGTTTTAGCCATAGCCCAGTGGAGAAACAGTGGGAAGGATGGCCCTTGAAGGCCCTTGGAAGCCAATGCCTAGCTCAGGACTTGAGAGGTCTGTTGAATATGCTTTATTTCCCTTCATTTGACATACATCTCTCCAAGCAAAAAACCTCCTTGTGTCTACAAAGAAACCTCCCCACATCCTTAGAAAGAGGAACGGCAGGAAGCCTGGGCATTGGGGAGCTCCCCAAGTGTGCTAGTGGTAAAGAACCTGCCTGCCAGTGCAGGAGACATAAGAGACACGGGTTTGAGCCCTGTGTTGGGAAGATCCCCTGGAAAAGGGCAAGACAATTCTCTCCAGTATTCTTGCCTGGAGAATCCCATGGACTCGTGGCTCCCGGGCCTGCTTCTCTCCACCTGAAGAGCCTGGGCTCCTTCACTGGTTTCTGAGTTTTGACTCTGTCCTGCTTGTTCCCCTAAGTGTCTGTTTCAGTGCATCGCATCTTTAAAAAGGCAGCTCTGCCTCTTTGTGGGGACATACAGCAATAGAGATCAGAAATTAACAAAGGGAGAAGGAACGGAGGTGAGGGTTTCAACACGAGCTGGCATTTTATCCAATCCCAAGACTTGGATAAAATAAGCCAGATGGACTTGTAGCCAACATGAACTGGGGGAAGGGGAGGTGATTTTTCTGGATCTGCAAAGATCTGGACAGACAAGAACAGAAGGATGGAGCAATGAGGTGTTGAAATAACAAAGATGAAAGTCAAGTTCTGCCTCTAAAGCCAACTGGATGCAGGAGGCAAGGCTTCTGAGCTGCCAGCAAGAAAAGGCTTTGGTGCTTCTAATTGATCATTGGAAGGACTGATGCTGAAACTCCAATAACTTTGGCCACCTGATGTGAAGAGCCAACTCATTAGCAGTGACCCTGATGTTGGGAAAAATTGAGGGCAGGAGGAGAAGGGGGCAACAGAGGATGAGATGGTTGGATGGCATCACTGATTCAATGGACATGAGTTTGAGCAAATTCTGAGAGATGGTAAAGGACAGGGAAGCCAGGTCTGCTGTGGTTCATGGGGCTGCCAAGAGTTGGACATGACTGAGCGACTGAACAACAACAACAATTGAGCTGAGACAACCGTGGGACGGAAGCGCAGCAGGAACGAATGCTCAGAGTGAAGACCAGAGCTCTGACCTGCTCTGGTCAGCCACCCTCGGGATGTTCTGTTCAGCTCTAGGAAACTTCCTGTGTGATCTGTTTCAGGCCAGCTCGTGTTGAAGCCCTCTCCTCCTTTCCTTCTCCCTTTGTTACTTTCCAATCTCTGTTGTTGTATGTCCCCACAAAGAGCCAGCGCTGCCTTTTAAAAGATGCGACACACTGAAACAGACACTGAGGGGAACAAGCAGGACAGAGTCAAAACTTGAGAAACCAGCAAAGGAACCAAGCTCTTTATCGTGGGGGGAACTAGGCCTGGGAGCCACGAGGCTGCAGATGAGCCAGTCTACACGGCCTGTGATGACTGCTGAGCAGACGTGACTGTGGAAGTGGCAGAGTTCTCTGGAGGTTTGCCAGCCCAGGGTGGGGTTGAGTTTGAAGCCCTGAATTTCCCTCCGGCTCACAGAGACTGAGGAAGTCTCTGTCCATCCCTCTGCTCCAGGACAGAGTCTGGAAGTCTCTGTCCATCCCTCTGCTCCAGGGTCTGCCTTGGGGCCACTTAGCCACGACCTGAAGCAGCTGTAAAGGTCAGTGGCCTCACAGCTCCGTGTCTCCCCGTGGTCCTGTGGCAGCACCCCAGCTATTTTTTGGGCCTGGAGTTGCTAATTGTGATGAATTCCCTTGCGTCTTGGATGAGGACAAGGGCCATCAGCAGAACTTCCGTCCTTCTGGGTCCCAGAGGGACAGCTCAGATACGAAGCTTTCTGTTGCTCACCCTTGCCCACTTCTCAGCAAGGAGCTGGGGTTCAAATTCTAGCTCGGTGATCCCAGTCAAGTCAGGGATCTTGGTCAAGGCAACCTCTCTGAGCCTCAGCATGGGTGGTGGCAGGTCCCCTCTACACTGACCATCCTTAGGAGCCACCTCCTCCACCTGCCATACTTCCCAGATGAGGACCCTGCCCAGAGACTGTTGTGTCCTGGCCTAGAGTCAGGGTGACCCACCTTCCTAGTCTTCCTGGAAGGAGGGCTCCCGGGATGCAGGATTTTCAGTGCGAAAACCTGAGAAGTTTCAAGCGATCCTTTGAAGGACACCTCAGGGCTGACATTGAAGACCGGTGCTCCCTCCTGCCCTTGGAGTTGCTTAAATCCCCGCACAGCTTAGGGACCCAGGGCAGCACCTCTCGTGCTATGGGCTCATCCTCCCTTTCTCATTTGCCAGCCGTTCATTGTGCCCTGGAATGTCTAATGCATGTGGAAATGATCCTGAGTCTCCCCCTCTGGTCATTCCATCCTGGGAACCAGTGCCTTGTGGTGTCCCCTGCTGGGGAGAGGGGAGGAGTGACCCGCTCAGGCCAACCTTGCAGGAGGACAGTACAGCTTTGTTGCCCTGTCAACACTGGTGACTGTGTGGCCCCTAGGTGTCCAGGCTGGCTTCTGGCCAACACTCAATCTTCCGGGATGGACAAAGTTGACTTTGAGCTCAGTACCTGACTATCCTTGGAGCCAGGAAGTCATTGTGGTTGCTGGCTCTGTTCTCAGATCCTTTTACTTCCTTTCAGTTTGTCCCAAGGTCCTGCAGGAAGGGGAAGCCCGTCTCAACGCCCAAGAGACCCCACGTCGCTGAGGCCCCTTCTGTAAAAACAGATGCTAATCTCCCACGGAGTTGGGTAGGGCACTCAGCCCCCATCTGCTTTCAACTTCAAACTCTGTCCAAAGACCACACTGCTCAGTTTGCAAGTTTTGTCCCTGGGACCGCAAGGAAGATTCTGTTGGGATGGAAGATGAGGGAAGGAAACAAGAGGACTTGTTATTTTCTGGTTTAATGTTCTAGTTTGATTCAATGCATATTAGATTGACACAGACTCCGGGCTCTGTACAAATACAATAGGTCTGGTTTCAAGGCACCTAGAGTCCTGGAAGGAGGCAGAAATATGTCTGGCCGCCTCAGAACAGGAGAGGTCACAACAGATGTTGAGCCGGCACCCTCTCAACATCCAAGGGGGCGAAGAGGTTAGTAGGGGAACGTGGGGAGGCTTGTCAAGGAGGGTGGATGTCCGGGGCTTTGAAAGCAAGGCAAGATTCTGATAGACTGAGGCCATGGGGCCCCAGGCGCCAAAAGGCAGAGGTGAGTGAGAGTAGGGAGAATGAGGCAGGGAGTAAGCTTGGCTCGGGGACCGGGGCAGTCTGGTGACCAGAAGGCCGAGAAGCGAGGAAGGCTGAATCCTGGAAAGCTGATTGCTGAGCGATGGAGCCTGGACCAGAGTCCTGTAGGTCCATGAAAGGTTTTAAATCAGGAGAGAGCTGGAGAGTAAGCCATCTTTTGATAAAAGGTCCGCCACCCTGCCACTTCTGCCCCTTGAGAGCTTTGCATTTTAATAAGGAGGAGTTGGCCCAGCTTCCTCCTCAACCTTCCCTCCCTCTCCCACAACCACGCAGCAGCCAGAGGCCTTGGTCTGTCTGTACCTAGGGAGGCGCTGGCCCCTGGGGCTGTGTTCACTCCCAGGGAGTTGGAGTTGCCTGTTCTCCTGTTCTGTCTTTGCATCCGATGCAGATGGAATCCACGCCTCTAGAGGCACCCAGCAGAGGGTCTGCCCTGGAGTGGACAGGAATTCTGCATGCCTTCCCCTGCTGGGTCCTCGGCCTCACTTCCTCCCCCTTATCCTGACAGTGGGGACCTCGCTCCCGCCCCATCCTCTGTCCACTGGGTCCCTCATCCCTAGCCACTTAGGCAGGGCCTTGAGGTCAGAGCGACCCAAGCTCGTGCCTGTCCTCACCGTGTGACCTCAGTGTAAACCTCTCCAAGCATCTGCTTCTTCACTTGTGGAGCTGAGCCAACAAGAGGGAGGTCCCTGTGTGGTTGGCAGTCTGCTGGCGCCTGTGCCGCTGGCCTTGGTGGCGTGCCCTCTCCTCCTGTCTCTCCCAGTTTAGGCTGGTTCTTGGCCCTTCAGGGGGCGGGTCCCTCTGGCTGTGGGGCCAGTGGGGTGTGGGGCTCCTTCCTGGGCCTCCCAAGATGCTGATGGCTTTTTCAGTTGCCTCTATCACAGGATAACATGGGCATAAGTCAGGGGACGTCAGTGTTCATCTCCGTACCGGAGTTGACGGCATCCTCTCGTAGCGGGGCTCGAGGCCTGTCTGAGGAGGACCAGCCAGGGAGGACCACAGGCCAAGGCTGCGGGGGTCAGTTCAGGCCAGAGCCAGGCCCCACGGGGGCCCCAGAGCCATGTGAGGACCAGCCAGCTGTGACTCCCACACGTGCCCTCCTGTCTGGCCCACATCAGTCCTGGATCAGAAACCAGGAGCTGCAGACGGGTGGAGACTAGAACCTTCTCCCCAGAATCAGTTCAGTTTAGTCACTCAGTCGTGTCTGACTCTTTGCGACCCCATGGACTGCAGCATGCCAGGCTTCCCTGTCTTTCACCAACTCCTGGAGCTTTCTCAGACTCATGTCCATCGAGTCAGTGATGCCATCCAACCATCTCGTCCTCTGTCATCCCCTTGTCCTTCTGCCTTCAGTCTTTCCCAGCATGCCCCAGGATGTCATGCTGCAAAGCAGAGACCCCTCAGCTTGCCAGGGATGGTCTCTGACAGAAATGGGAGAGGCAGGGTCTTCTACCGGGAGCCTTGAGGGGAGAGAGCCCAACAAGGGCAGGGGACCCTTCTGCTTCTCCTTCTAGGGGCTAGGAGAGGGCCGGAAGCAAGGCCAGCTCCATGAGAGTCAGCCAAGATAAAGAAGGACACCACAGAACCTCAGGACTTGGCAGGAGCTCCCTGGACTTCCGCCAGGACCCAGCTAGCTCACTGTCCCAACTGGGAGGGGTTTGTGGAATCCTCCAGTTTCAACCTGTCCATTTTACAGATAAGGAAAACAAAGACCAGGCAAGTACCATACTTGGTGATCAGCATCTTATTCCCAAAGCAGCTGCAAAGGATCTCAGTACACAGAACCATGCCCAGCAAGCAGGTAAATGAATAAAAACAATGGAAAGAGTGACGCCCCACACTCAGCATTACCCTCTTCTTCACATCCCCTGCTCTCCGCTGCACATCACAGGTGACAGTCTGCTCTCCCCCTTGGCTGGGCAGGCAAACCCCGAGTTGTGTGAGACTTAGAGACCAAGTCTGACATTCCCACTAACTTGCCTGGCCCGCGGCTTGCTCTCAGTCAAGTCTTGTGATGGTCCAGGGTTCTTTTTCACATTCTCCGTGAGTCTGTTTGAGGCAGGGGTCCCCAACCTCTGGGCCCTGGACCGGTGCCTCCTGTCAGATCAGTGGCAGCATGAGATTAGAAATAAAGTGCATAAGAAATGTAAATGACCTTGGATCATCCTGAAACCATCCCCCCTGCCCCTGAGTCTGTGGAAAAATTGCCTTCCATGAAACTGGTTACTGATGCCAAAAAGGTTGGAGACTGCTGATCTGAAGTGAGGGATCATGGGAGTGCAAGGATATTCCCATCATGCCCCATTGCAGCCCAAGAGTCAGCTGGAGAGAAACAGGCGGCCTTTCTGCTCACTGCCCCCCAGGACGGAATCAGCAAATTGTCCATCCTTAGGAAAGGTCAGCTGAATCAGCCCCCCTGCATGAAACGTGCTTGGTATTTTTAGAAGATTTTCAAGCCTGCACGCCCGAGCTCAGCAGGAGGTACTCGGAATCTTTGGCTATCCACCCCCAGCCCCTGCCCAGCCCAGCACAGCCCAGCCCAGCCCAGCCTGATTGTCGTAGCTCAGGCTAGTTCAGGCAGCTACCCCTGCACTGAAGCTGATAACAATCATTTTCAAGGCCAAGTGGGTATAGCCTGACCTCCTTTAAACTGTATAATACATGCTTGAGATCCTGTCCAAATCACTGCCCCAAGTCTATCCTGTGACCTTGGGAAAGTCACATTCCCACGTTACCCCCATCTGTACGATCATCATACTTACCTGTGAATCCATTTTGGAGAGGAGGCTGAATTAATAACCCAATGTATTTGAACATGCTCAGTTGTGTCTGACTCTTTGTTACCCCATGGACTGTAGCCCTCCAGGCTCCTCTGTCCATGGGATTTCCCAGGCAAGAATACTGGAGTGGGTTGCCATTTCCTTCTCCAGGGGATCTTCCCGATCCAGGGATTGAACCCACGTCTTCTTCATCTCCTGCATTAGCAGGAGGATTCTGTACCACTGCACCACTGGGAAGCCCCGCTGGATAAACAGGAAGCCAATAAACACCAAAAAATTGCTGTACTCCACTGAACTCTGGGAGACTGTTGTAAGGCCTGGGTGCGGTGGTGTTGGAGAATTTTGTGTTTCTTGGAAAAACCTGCTTAGAGAGATGATGTCATAAAAATCTGTCATAAAATGCTGTTGTGCTAAAAAGGTAGCTTTCCATTTGGGGAGAGGGGTATGTGGTCCAGGAGGGGCCAGCTGTATTTGGCACGTGAGGTTCTGAGAGCTGCAGCCTAGAATCTGGCTTTTGTTGTTGTTTTCTTCTTTGTTTGGATGGCAGGATAGAGGCCTTAGAATAGAAGCCTTTGGCTGTGGTCCTAAGTAGCTGTGTGGCCTTAGGGACATAACTCAGTTACCTTGGGCCTAATTTTTCTACCTATAAAATGACAGGATGGGCGAGGAGAGGCTTGGGCTGAATATACGCTTCTGAGAGTGGTGAGTTTCCACTGACAGTTTTGTGTTAAAACCCCAGAGGTCTTTGAGGACACAAGAGCAATACACATACCAGGATCACTCATTTTACTCCATGGAGAGATTTAAAAACATCAGTTCACACACCCTCACACACACATACACAGAAGTATTAGGCAGTAGAATGACACACTCAATTTTTAAAATACGTTTCCGGCCTGTTACAGCCCTTCTCCCACCTCTTCTGTCCCATCGTTCCCCACAGTGGTGGGTTTGTTTGCCTCTGGGCTTGGAGGTTCTGGTTGGAGAAACACCAGGCTGGTTAATGTAAGATTTTGTTTCAGACGTTAGCATTCTCTAATGATAGTGTCTAATTTATTCCTATGGTGGTTATTTTGGGTGTGTGTGCAGAAGGAGGTGGGGTTCATGATAAACTGACCTTACAGAAGACGACTAAATATTTTCTTTCTTCTCCCAAGAGTCCCAGGAATGGAAACTTCCGGCAGACTTAGAAGTTGAAGGGAAAGTGAACAGGCTTCCTCAGGCAGCAGAGAGTGACGGGAGAGAGAAAAGTGGGAGTCAGGAAGGAGGGTTGATACTTAAAATGTTCTGTGCCACTATCTTCCTCTCTGAGAGCTAGCAGATGAAAAGCTCGGCATCTAACCCCATCTGGCACAAGGGGGTGAAGATTCCCCTGGACACCCCTGATTAAGCAGCATCATTTGCCCCCCACCCAGCAACTGCCTTTAGCACCCACCCACCCTCGGCCCCCGCCTTCCTCCCTGCTGCACACGTATGTGCACGCCCAGCACAGTCTAAATGCTCGCCCACCCGCCACGCGGCTCCCCCGTGCTCACCTGCACAGCCGGGCGCCCACAGGTGCCCCCAGGGGCTGGTGGCTCAGGCCTCAGGCTGTGTGTCCACTCCTGCGCGCCTCTCCCGCCCCCCACCCATTGCTGCAGCTCACAGCCTCCCCCAGGCTTCGAGCACACACTTGCTCACCTCGTGGAAGATCAAAAATAAACTCTCCCTGGAACTTGTTCAAAGGCTAATGTGCATCCTCTCTTAATTATTGATTTGTTTATTACAGACGCTTGGGTAGGACATTCAATGAGGCCACTGTGCCAAGGGTCCACCTCTAGAATTCATACCCTTCGCCAGGAGGAAGCTGGGACGGCTGTCTCCTCCAGGGAAGGGGTTAGTTGCGTATTAGGTGAACTCACCCACAAGGCGGGATGCAGACTGATCATCCCCTGTCTAAGCCCGCCTGGGCCCTGACGCAGCCCAGAGTCTCCCCCACCTCTGTCCCTTCCCTGCTACTTGTTTAGTCGCTAAGTCATGTCCTACTCTTTGCGACCCTGTCCATGGACTGCAGCACACCAGGCCTACCTGTCCTTCACTGTCTCCTGGAGTTTGCTCAGATTCATCTCCATTGAGTCGCTGATGCTATCTAACCATCTCATCTTCTGCCGCCCCGTCTCCTTTTCCTTGTTACTAGGAGACAAGTGACAGGAGAGGGCTGTCAGGGTGCAAAAGGGCAGGTGGTCCCTCTCCCCTGCAGAGGGGCAGCCTCCTCTCTCCTTACCACCTCACTAAGGACCGGTTTAACATCAGAGGTAGTTTGGTGCAGTGGGTGTGTGTTTAGAGTTTTAAACTGGGCTCGGGGACTTCCCCGGTAGTCCAGCGACTAAAAGACTCCACACTCCCAATGCAGGGGACCTGGGTTCCATCCCTGGTCAGGGAACTAGATCCCACACTCTGCAACTAAGAGTTTGCAGCAGCTAAAGACCCCGCACATCACAACTAAGACCTGGAGCAGCCACATAAATAAATATCAAAACCTAAACCAAATGGAACTCATACCACATACCAGCTGGGTGACTCTGGACAAGGGATGTAACCTCTCTGGCTCGGTTTCCTCATCTGTAAAATGAGGCCTGTGAGGATTCAGTGAAATCATGTCTGTTAAAGGCATAGAAAAATGTTACACACAGAAGCCATTATACTGTGGTTGCAGCTGTCACTATCTTCATGGGCAGCATCGTTTTGCTCGTCTTCACCCCCAGAATCCCAGGACCGTAGGAAGTGGCCTGCTGTGGTCCAGGGTGAAGCTACATCTATCTGGACCTGCTACAGTCTCAACACACTGGGGCACAGAGCCTAGCACAATCATTAACTCTTCAGGAAGGGGCTGGATCCTTCAGACCAGCGTGCTGGGGAAGGCTGCCCAGCCTTGGGCGAGCAGATGGCAGAGCTGTCCCTGTGTTAAGGAACCACAGCCTCAGACACACTGGGAAGGGGTCACGGCCTACCATCTACAAAACTGGGCTCTGGGTGCTCTTTCTTGGAGTCCTGAGGATGGTTCTAGAACTCGACACCAGGAAGAGGGCATCCAAAGTGAAAGTGTTAGTCATGTCCAACTCTTTGCCACCCCATGGACTGCTCTGTCTAAGGAATTCTCCAGGCAAGAATACTGGACTGGGTAGCCACTCCCTTCTCCAGGGGATCTTCCTGACCTGGAGATCGAACCCAGGTCTCCTGCATGGCAGGAAGTTTCTTTACCATCTGAGTTACCAGAGAAGCCCTCAGCCAACTACAGCCTCAGGCACACTGGAAAGAGGTCACAGCTGTCTATCTAGAGGGCTGTGCTCCAGGACACTTTTTCTTGGAGTCCTGACGATGGTTATAGAGCTTGACACCAGGAAGAGGGCACCGAAGGGAAAGACCAAACGTTCCCCCCCTTTAGAGGTTCATCCAGCTTCTACCGGTTGGATGAACTCATGGTGTCTCCCAGATCTGCCTCCTGGCCAGGTTTCTGAGACTCTCTTCCCTACACCACACCCTCATCCCATAGCTCTGGCTCCGGCAGGTCTCTGGGACCCCCTCCCAAACACTGCACCCTCGCCCCATAGCTCTGGGGGTTATACCCTGGCGCTGGCACCTCCCCACTGCCGCATCGTCACTGCGTGTCCCACCCCCATCCCGGAACTCCCCGGGCTGGGCTTTTCTTTCCTCGGTTCCCAGGCAGTGCAGCTGGTGCTGTGGGCTGGGGAGGGGGTGGAGGACGAGGCAGAAAGCCCGTGGGAGGGAGCTGTCTCTTAGTTCCAACGGGAGGCATGGCTCCCCAGCAACACCCCCCCAATAACATAACGTTCCCCCCAAAGTCCCACACTGGTGTCTCAGCAAATAAGACTTTTTTTTTTTTTGGTTTTCTACTTGCTCTTGATACCCACTTAAGTGGGTGCACACGCACTGTCCCCGGCCACTGCCAGCACCAGAGGACATCAGAGCCCGGTCGGTGGTTTCTTGCTTGGAATCCCAGGTGTGCTGGGATCCTTCTTCTTCTCTGGGCCTGAGGACTTCAGAGAGTCACTTCTTCAGCCCTCTGAGGTGCTGGACATCTGTGCGGCTTAAAGAAATAGAAGCCCAGATGGTTCCTAGCTAACAGGCAGGGCAGAATTTGTGAGCACCCTAATATGAGGTCTGAACCATCTGGTGAATGTTGGACCAGGTGCCCCGCCCCCCTCGACCTGAGGAAGAATAGAAAGAAAAAGAAGGGAAAGGACAGCTACTGTATGCCAAGCCCCTCGGCTAGGTGCCTTCAGCACATTTTATGACTGCATTCCGGAAAATAGGTCTTGGGGGGCAATATCCATGAACAATGTCCAAGAGCACATTTTTTAGGTGAAGAGCATGAGGCTCAGCAAGGTGACATAATATGCCCAGGTCTCCAGCTAGCAGGGGCTGGAGCCGAGGTCTGAACCACATTTGCCTGGGGCTGATGCTCAAGCTTTAGCTGCTTCCTTTGAAAAGGGGATGTAATATATGGTGTGGATGGAGGCTGTTGCCTTGCATTTCCCTCTATGAGATCAGCTGTTTGGTAATTGCAGGCAGGTTGGGTATGAAATACTGATCGAGTATGCAAAGGTCCTGGGGTCTACTGCCTACTTAGTAGGAACCCATGTCTGTCATTTGTGTGGTGTTCAGGGAGATCAAACCAGTCAATCCTAAAGGAAATCAACTCTCAATATTCACTGGAAGGACTGATGCTGAAGCTGAAGCTCCAATACTTTGGCCACCTGATACGAAGAGCCGACTCATTGGAAAAGACCCTGATGCTGGGAAAGATTGAAGGCAGGAGAAGAAGGGGACAACAGAGAATGAGATGGTTGGATGGCATCACTGACTCAATGGACATGAGTCTGAGCAAGCTCCAGGAGATGGTGAAGGACAGGGAAGCCTGGTGTGCTGCAGTCCATGGGGTTGCAAAGAGTCAGACATGACTGAGCGACTGAACAATGACAACAGTGTTCACGAGACATTTTCATGTATAACATTTGATTTGATCCTTGGGATCGTTGGGCCCCCATGTTGCAGAGGAGGATGTGGAGGATCAGAGAGGTTAAGTAACATGCCCAAGGGGAAAACAGCCCAATAGGCTTTTGATACTAAATGAACGAATTAGTGCAGAGCTGGGTCTGATAGCTGATGTTCTGTGAGCCTGAGCCAGGGCAGGGGAAGGTGTGACATAGGCTGCTTTGGTGAGAAGCAGGTGGAGGAAAGGGCACCGTGGGAGGTGTTGAAGGCATAGCAGCAGCCCAGGCACCGAACAAGAGTGGGCTGGCTTGGCTCAGAAGGATGATGGGATGGAGTGGGGCCCTGGAGCTGGGGAGGAGGGTTTGGTTTTCTGCAGCATGGAAGCCACAGCAATGGGGCTGCTGGGCCTGGGTGAGGGGGGCCTGCCTAGGGCCCAGGATGTCTGGCATTGCCCTGGAAGCTGCTCTTGCCGACGTTCTCCTAACTTTAGAGCTGAGAACAGGAGCTGCTCGTCTTTCTGCTATTTGTCCCACTAGAGACATGTCTGTAGCCACAAGTGTAACTCTGGGTGTGGAGGAGGTGGTCACCCCAAACTTCTCTTAAGGACACACATGTGGTTTGGGGCAGCAAAATGGTTCATTAAATCACCTCCGCATGTGTGGTGTCCAGTCCTGAGCTGGCCTAGAGGTAGATTCTGGTTTTCTCAGTGCTGATGGTCCCGGGGAAACAGACATGGAACCCTCATTTACAATGTGGTGACTGGTTTGAAAGTGCAGTGCATGAATGCATGCTAATTTGCTTCAGTCGTGTCTGACTCTTTGCAACCCCATGGACTGTTGCCCACCAGGCTCCTCTGTCTATGGGATTCTCCAGACTGGAGTGGGAGATACTGGATACTGGATATGGTATCCAGGATACTGGAGTGGGTTGCTGTGCCCTCCTCCAGGGGATCTTTCCAATCCAGGGATCGAACCCACGTCTCATATCTCCTTACGGACAGGTGGGTTATTTACCACTAGCACTTTAATAAATATGCACAGAGCATCTATTACATTTTCAGTATCGTTTCAGGGGCAGGCAAGTCAGAAAATAAAGCAGGCAAGGTTCTTGTCTTCAAGGAACTTACATTTTAAAAGCTGATAACAGGAAGAAAACTCCCTTGAGAATCAGAAAGGCGCCAGATAGATCTTTGCCCCACCATGTCAATTTCAGCTTACTCCTCTGCCAAGTGAAGGTCATGGCCCCTGGCTGCCCTCTGGTCGGTAAAGAGGTAAATGGCTGGGTATTGTGCAGAATGGGGTGTGATGTAAGTTACCGTGGAGAGCTTATCTGGGAAGGCACATGAGGGCTGTGTCTATGGTGAAGGGCGGGTGTGTGGGTGTGTCCTGGGTGTGCGGGTGGGTGGTCCTCCCTGCCAGAGATGCTGCCTGAAGCCTCTTGCTATCACTTTTCAGGAGCTCACCTGTCTGGCTCCCTAGATGCTTGCTGATTCCTGACACCTTGATTTTATTCTCGAATCATTCTGTCTGCTCTGGACTCTGTCCTCTGAAGGATGCACAGTGACCCTGCCCTGGGAACTTCCATGTGCCTGGACCTAGGCCACAGTGAGTTCCCAGCCCCGTCCAGGTGCTCACAGCCAGTGGTGAGCAGGGCTTACCCCGCTAAGGGCAGACCAAAGCCAGCAACCCCTCTCCCACCTTGACCCACTCCTGCAGGAGCAGCAAGCTGGCAAGGAACCAGGGAGGATCAGAGGGTTCTTTCTCAAAGGAGACATACATCAGCTTGGCCCACACCTTTTTCTGCAGGGACCTGGGAGTCAGACCCTCACCATTCATGACTCTGGGGTCTAGACATCTGGCTGGAAGCATCCATGAGCAACGGCTGAGCCCATCAGCCCAACACAATCCAGGAACTTGCTGGGGTCACTGCTCTGCACACATACAGGGTGAGCTTTATGGGGGCAGGGTTTGTGGCTGAGAGTTGGACAGCTGGTGCGGGCTTCCTGGGCAGGGCAGCAAAGCCCCCTGGGAAGCTCAAAAGTGGAAAAATGAAGTTAACACTCACCAAGTACTTATTGTGTGTCAAGTACTGCTCAAAGGGCTTCACTGCATGACCTCACGATAACCTTGTGAGTTGCTGTTTAGTGTTGTTGGTGTTTAGTGGCTAAGTCATATCTGACTCTTTTGCAACCCCATGGTCTGTGGCCTGCCAGGCTGGCTCCTCTGTTCGTGGAATTCTTCAGGCAAGAATACTGAGTGGGTTGCCATCCTCTTTTCCAGGGGATTTTCCCCACCCAGGGATTGAACCCACGTCTTCTGCATCGCAGGTGGATTCTTTACCACTGAGCCACCAGGGAAGTCCAGAGACTCTATGAATCTATCATTCAGGGTAAGAAGAATAAGTGGACAATCACCTGGGTAGCATCACTGATCCCTAAAGCCCTTCCAGACACTCCAACCAGGGCTGGAGAGGAGGAACTAGGTATCCTTCAGGCAATCTTCTTTTTGTAAAAACAATATTTCATTTATTTATTTGACTGCACCCAGGATCTAGTTCCCCAACCAGGGATTGAACCTGGGCCCCCTGCATTCAGAGCACGGAGTCTCAGCTACTGGACCACCAGGGAAGTTCCCAGGGAATCTTCTTTAATGGACAGGAGTGAGAGGCTCTGACCCTGGCAGGTAGCTCTAGGGCTTGGTGGGCCTGTGCCCAAGATCTTGGGACTTCAGTCAGGGTTAGCTGGGTCCTCCTGTGGCTGGATTTTCCTGCCCCTTTACACCACCTTGGCGCTTGACCATCCCTCCTCATGGGTGGGCTTTAAAAAAATTGTTTATTTATTTGGCTGTGCCAAGTCTTAGTTACAACACATGGGATCTTTAGTTGTGGCACGTGGAATCTAGTTCCCTCACCAGGGATCGAACCAGGGCTCGCTGCATCGGGAGCGTGGAGTCTCAGCCACTGGACCCCCAGGGAGGCCCAGTGGGTGGGCTTTCGCTCTCCGTGTATGGTTGAAATTCCCTCCTTGGCGCTGAGCCTTCTGGATACCATTAAATCTTCTCAGCCTCCAACCATGCCTTTTCATCTCGCATCTTGAGTGTAGGCCACCCAGGAAACAGGACTTTCTTTGACCCAAGTCCAAGCCTGCCAGCTCCAGTAACTCTTTGGAACAGCAAACTCTCCGGGGATCTAGTTTTCGCTTTGTTTCCTCCTGGGCTCCCCCCTTCCCCACCCAGTCACCACCCAGAACCACAGTTCCCTTCCTGTCTCAGAGTAACAGTGGTGGGTCCCATTTCTGTTCAAACTAGAAAGTTCTGCAGCACAGTTCTTGGATTGAGGCTGACATCTTAGGAGAGGGGCATGGTGGGTAAATCCGAAACGTCTGGGGTCTGGCTTGCATCCCAGTAATGTGGTGGCTGACTTGGAGGTGGGTGTTCACTGGGAAAGGGGAGATGGCTGGGTTGGGAAGGGGGCAGACATGTGGGCAGCAGCCCAGCAGGGGTGGCACTGGGGCAGGGGGTGATGATCCCCCCTCAGCATTTTGTCTGTGTGTCTCTTGATTGTCCTCTCTCCTCCCTCCTTTTCTCTGTGGCAGAGAAGTTGGCTTTGGGGACACCTTACAAACACATAATCAAGGAGAAATCTCAGGTGCTCACACAGCTGGTATATGCCCTTTGGGATGAGACATGTTTGGTTTCTCTAGATGTCGGGAAGTTTGGATCACTGTGCTCTGGAAGGCAGCCCCCTACTCTGGCCTGACCCATGGGCGACCACATCCAGAGCTTAGGAATATTCCTGTCTTCTCCACACCCCTGGTACCAGAGGGTGCCTGCTCAGCATTAAAAGGTTTCTGCGCAAAGGGTCAGACACGACTGAGCGAATGAACTAAACTGAAGGTTTATTTACTGTTCAAAAAACTCTGCCCGCTCCTGCCTCTTGTTGATCAGCATGGCATCCACTGGTAAGTCTCCTCCTTTCTAAGATGCTAGCTGTAAGAGATGGGAGGGATTATCCCCTGATTGGCAGGTCACGATATTTCTAGGACCCAGTGGCTGGAGGCTAGGAATCACGGTGATGTGACAGCCACTCTTCCTTGTCAACCAGGACATTCTCGCCAAGCAGACAAGACACCCCAGATGCTCTGTACCCCTGCTGGCCAAGAGCAGGGTATCTGCACTGGACAATTTCTCCTGCCCCCTCTTCGAGATCTGGCTGTTCTCAGAGATTAAGAATGAATGAAGGATGAGAATATTCTCCCTTGCACTTGTAGTGATACTTCACAGGTCTGTTTTTTGACAAGGCCCTTGCATCTGAAACACCCAGTTTTTGTCACCCTAACTGAATAATATTCTGAGAATCCACACCACTGTAACCTCTTTTTTTTTTTTTTTTCTTCAAAAGTCCCTTCCACCCAGGTCCATGTAGAGTCAGAGACTATCCAAGCGGGAAGGGACTTGGGGAGTCACCTCAGTACCTCTCACACTGTAATGTGTTCATGACTCACCTGGGGAGCATGTTAAAATGGATTTTCTGGTTTACTCAGTCTGGGGTGGGATCTCAGATATTGGGTTTCTACCAAGCTTCCAGGTGATGTGGATGCTGCTGGTCAAAGGATCACACTTTGGGCAGCGTGGACCAATCTAGTCATTTTTACAGATATGAAAGCCATACATAAGTGATTTCCCTAAGTTCCCGAATAGAACACTGCTCTCTCCACTCCTGGACCATCCTGTCAGCTTTTAAAAGGGCCTTCCTCCTTGTAAGTTGCCACTTCCTGCTCAGGCCTGGAGCTCCAGCATAAACATAACGCCTCATCTTAATCCCATCACACTGGAGGGATGAAAGGCTTCTTGTCTCATCAGGGCCCCTTGTTCCACAGCTGCCCTTGTACCATCTCCAAAGAGGTTTTACAAGTGTTTTAAATTTGTTCTGACTTATGGATGCCGCCCCTTCTCCACTGGAAGTGTTAAAAATAATTTCTTTCTCAACAAAAGTGTGCGCGGCACCTTTAAGACACAACCATCTTAGTTCCAGGCAGGAGAACTGATGCTGGGCCAAATCCACATGGCATACCCTGCTTACGGGACTTTCCCCAGACCTGGTCTGAGAAAGCTTCTCCCTGTTTTTCTGATACCGCCTGAAAAAAGGCCAAGGGACAGCTTCGAGTACGCCTCAGTTTCCCTGATTTTCAATCAAGAAATTCCAGAGCTCCTCACAGACTGGCACTGGGGGCTATCAGAGATGGCCTTGGGCCAGTAGGAACTGGTTTGAGAGTCTATGAAGGTCTCCACTCTCTGTCCCCTCCTGCTGGTGGGAGGGCAAAATGCCAGTCTGGTATGGAGGCCACACTGGCAACAGGGGGTAAAAGTCTCACCGAGGCCAAGGGAAGGTGGAATGTGAGAGGGAGTCGGGAAAAATTGCCTTTTATAGACACGTTCTTTTCTTTCTTTCTTTTTTTTTTTGCTTCCAAGTTTACTCACAGCGACAGAGCCACTCGCAGGCGCCCAGCCAGCCTGAGACTGCGCCCGGGTCGGGCCGGTGGCACCCGCATCTCCCCCATCCCCCCGTCTTGTCCGCAAGTTGCATGACCTGCATCGGAATCCACAGGGGGGCGGGGGAGAATCCTTTCAGATGCTGGATGCAGCTGAATTCAGCGTGTTCGCTTCCTCGCCTGCCCTCCTCCAAGTCGGCGAGGAGAGCGCCGCTTTCTTCTGCGTGTGAATGCTGTAGTGTGTCTGCCTGCTCGGACTTTCCTAACCCTTTCTTCTCCTTTCCCACCGCGAATGCTCCGGTTGTCTCAGCAAACATCTCACACTTGGCATTCTGACGTTTGATTAAAAAGAAAAATCGCTACCAAGGCGAAGAACGGGGGCTCGCCTCCTCTCCCGCGGGGAACCGAGCTCGCGTGTCAGGCTGCACCTGCTTTGCGCCCCTACCAGGAAGGGGTGCTTGTGTGGGAGGGAAGGGGGGGGAGGTCCTGTGCCCCCGAATCCGGAGAAAGCAGCTCGCCCACCCCCTCGCCCGGCAGCCAGCGCAGCGCACCCGATCGCCGAGCCCGAGAAGCCGGCCTCTGACGGTACTGGCCTGGTGCTTGCCAAAAAATGCCCCTTGCATTTCAATTTCCCCGGCGGTTTTTCTCGCACGCACGGTTCGCCTCGAGCCACCTCGGATCTCCAGTGCAGCCCTTTCGGCGCTAGTTCCTTCCTTCTCGGCTCCCAAGGACGCAAAATCCGCCGCCAAGAAGGCGCAGGGGGCGCGGGGGCACCTACCCAGCCGTGTCCCGCAGTCCCCTCCCAGCCGATCCTAGGTCCCGGAGTCTAGATTACGGAAACGAGTGTCGCGTAGACCGAGGACCGCGCGTTCGTGGCGCGGGTCCCTGGCCCTGGGCGCCTCTCTGGGGTTCCTGTGCGCCCTCGCACTCCCAATCGCCGTCTCCGAGCCTGTGCCCCTCCCCAACCCAGCCGGGCTTGGGAGCGCTCCCCGGTCACCTCGGCCGCGTTCATTTCACTTCCTTTCGCGGTCCGGATTGCAGCAAAACCGGGCAGCGCTAGGGCCAAAAAGTGGAAAGGAGAGCGCCTTTCCGCGTCGCGCCGCCAGCTCGCCAAGTCCCCCTCCCCAGTCCAGACCCTCGCAATCCCAACTGCAACTTTTCCCCTTCCGTCTGGCTTTTCCCTGGGCTGCGGCGAGCGGGCGCCGGGCCGCTAGGCGTGGAGCGGGCGGTCGCGCGGCTGCGGGTGGCGGTGCGGGCGAGCGCCGGGAGCCGGCGAGTGGGTGGGTGGGTGGGTGGGGAGGAGGGGAGAGGACGGGCGGGGAGAGAGGCAGAGGGGTGTGGGGAGGGGAGTGGGAGAGGGAGGGAGGGGGGAGATTCCGCTCTCTTGCCGCTCCCAGCCGGGGCGGGGGGTGGGGGCGAGGAGGCCGCGAGGAGGGAGGGGAGAGGAGGAGGGAGGGGGAGAGAGGGAGGGGGCCGAGGAAGACGCTCCGATAACCCGTGCGTTTCGTAAGGCTCGGAGCACTTGTGCATTTCTGCAGGCGCGCGGCGAGCCATTCGCGGCGGCTGCTGCGGCTCCGACTGCATCTTCCCCTCCTCCCGGCGCCGGGTGTATGGATGTGTGAGTGTGTGTGAGTGTGTGTATTTTGCAGGTGTGTCCGTTTTAATTCTGCCCAGTAGGTGGGACTTGGTGACTTTCGCACCATATTTTCCTTTTGCCTTTTTTTTTTTTTTGCCTCCCCACCGTCTGTTGCCACCCTGCAAAGTCTCGGAGTCGGAGAGCAGTCGGCTCGCTTCCCGAGCCCCCGGACCCGGCGAGCCGGCGAGCGCCGAGCCGGCCACCATGCCAGGCAGACCGCGGCACTAGGCGCTCCCCGCGGCTCCCACCCAGCGGCGGCGGCGGCGGCCGCGATGGTTTCAGACGCTGAAGGATTTTGCATCTGATCGCACGGCGTTTCAAAGGCAGAGGCCCCCTCCCCCTTCCCCCCTCCCTCGCCGTCTTTGTTTCCTTCCCCCCCAGCTCTCCCCACTCCCCCCACCCCACCCCCTCTCCTCTCCTCCTCCTCTTTTTTAGAAGCAGCGATCGGAGATGGATGTCTCTCTTTGCCCAGCCAAGTGTAGTTTCTGGCGGATTTTCTTGCTGGGAAGCGTCTGGCTGGACTATGTGGGCTCCGTGTTGGCTTGCCCTGCAAATTGTGTCTGCAGCAAGACTGAGATCAATTGCCGGCGGCCGGACGATGGGAACCTCTTCCCGCTCCTGGAAGGGCAGGATTCAGGGAACAGCAATGGGAACGCCAGCATCAACATCACGGACATCTCAAGGAATATCACTTCCATGTAAGTCAGGCGGCCGCTCCCCAGCCCCGCCGCCTCTCCCCTCGCTCCGCGTCTCGCTCTCGCCCGCCGGCCCGCAGCCGGGAGCCGGCCCTCCGCCCGCCCCAGCTAGCCGCTGCCCGCCTCCCGCTGGGCGCGCGTTAGGCTCGCTCTGGCTCGGGAGATGCTCCCGGGCTGCGTATTCCAGGTGACTCCGGCCTTGGCGAGGCGTGATCCGGCGATGCGTGTGTGTGTGTGTGTGTGTGTGTGTGTGTGTGTGTGTGTGTGCGCGCGCGCGCGCGTGTGTGTGCCTCTCCCCCGAGAGGACCCCAGCGGCCAGGGCACGCGGGACCCGGCTCCCGCCCCCACCCCCCACCCGCTGCGGCTCGTTTCGAGGGTGTGAATCGGGTTCTTGGCCCCCCACTAAATAGCAACAGTTTGGCCACGCTCAAGTGGAATAAAGTAGACGAGGTTCGATTCCCTGGCAGCGGCGCCGGGCAGCGACAGTGGCGGCGGCGGCAGCGCTTAGCCGGGAGGAAAGGTGACAGATAGGGACTGCTCTCGATCCAGCAGAGAGGTTTAACTCTTTCCGTTTGGAAACCTCAAAACACGCCGTCAAGTAAACAAGTTGGAAGCTGACTGTTCGCTGGGAGACTTTGGACCTGTCGAGGCAGTCATGGACGCCTACCCCTTCCTCTTCCCTCTCGCCCGCCCTCTCCCACCCCATTTTGGGCATTTCCGAGACAGCCACCCCCCCACCCCCTGATTCCCACCCTCATCTGCATCTCGGCGCCTACAGATCCCGTTCCTCTTTGAGCTTTGATAACTGTTCCAGTAATTCCGAGTCAGGCTGCTGAAGGGAGGAGGGAAGGCTTGCGTGTTTGGGAGATGGGGCTTCTTCTGTGATCGTTTATTCGAAAAATCGAACTCCGACTGGCATTTGCTTGGTTCTGCCCCATCTGAGTGAGACCTATGGTAGCCTGCTCTTTTTTTTCTGGGGGGGGGGTGGCATTTTTCTTTGGCGGGGTGGGGGTCAGACGCCAGGGCGGAGAGAGGGAGCCTGTCCAGATTCTCTTCCACTGACCTCAGCCAGGTGACCCCCCCCACCGCCCCGCCCCCCGCATCCTACCATCCAGGGAAGGGTGTGGAGGGCATAGTGAGGGTTCAGGAGATAGCTCTCGCCTGTCTCCCCCCGACAAGGCCCCCACTCCTTGGAGACCCCCAGAGTGGGTGGGATGCTGAGAAGCGTTGACACTGAAGTGCTGGCTGGCGTCTGAGGAAGGCATTTGGGCAGATTCAGCCGTGGGAACTGTTCTCCTAAGCATCAGACCTCCCCGTGCCTTGGCCCCCAGTCCGATGGGGCTATAAAGCCAGGAGGAATTGCGGTCCTGCTCACTCCCAAGCCCACCAGCCCTCTTGGCTTAATGGAGACGCTGCTCGTGTTCTTTCAGCTAACAGTTTGAGGGAAGTGTGCAGCTTAGGAGGTGCCCCCTGAATCCTGGCTCAGGAGACAAGCTTGGCCCATATCTTGGCTGGACCATTCACCACCACCCGCCCCCCAACCCAACTTCACCACCTTCAACCCAGCTGGCCCTGGGGTGACAAAATAAACAGCCAAGGGTGGGGTGGAGGGGAGGGCAGGAGAAAACGGCACGGACCCAGCGCAGCCTCTCCCACCTGCAGGCCACAGCATCTTGGCCTCCCTGAGGATGCAGTGAGGAGGGTGGGAGTGAGATTGCCCCGGAAACTCTGCCTTGGAAGTACCCTGTGGGGCGGGTGTGTGTGGCGGGGTGGGGTGGGGGGTTTCAGGGCAGCCCAGCAGTGGGTTCAGGAGCTCAGGAGCTGGACCTGGGGATTTCCAGGGGATAGGGCGGGTCAAGAGCTGGAGAGATGGTGGCCCGGGTACCCACCGTGGGTCTCTGGAAGCTGGTGAGCTTCACTCAGCCTGTTCTCTGCTCCAAGGATGTGTGTGTCTGTAGGAAGCCAGTGGGAGGCAGGGAGGGTCACAATCACGTAGGCTTTTCACGGCCACGCAGCAGTCCTCTGAAAAATGGTCCCTCTGAAAAAATGAAGCTTGGGGAGGCAGTTTGACAGGGAAGAGCTGGTTGATCTTTCCAGGCGGAGGGTCTAAGATGGGACTGCTGGAGAGGTCAGTGACGGGAAGGGAGGAAGTGGCTTCTTATCCCCTGTGCCACTGAAGGACCAAAAGGGCAACTGTGGGGACAGGGAGCCAGGAGTAGATTGGGAGTCCCTCTGTGGGGGTCTCCATCCTTGTGTCAGGACTCCAACTCTTTGCCTGGGAGTTGGGACTCCTTTCCTTGAAGACACCCTAACACCTCAGAGCCAGGCAACTGGATTCCCACAGGAGCTGTGCAGAGCGGCAGGTGGGGGAAGGTCAGAGGTCACGGGTAGGATGACCCTTCCTCACCCCTTCTCCCCAGTGCCCTGTTATATCCGTGGCTGGTATGACTGAACTGGGGAAGGGTCCAGCCTCCTGGCCTGGAGGCAGATGACCGTGGAGAGAAGGAGGGGAGGTCTGCCCGCCCTGGGAAGCAGATGTCACCCCTCCGTATCTTACCCCATGAGGGAGGCTCTGGCTGCCAAATGGCTCCTGGGGGCGCACAGCCCCAAGCAGTGAGCCAGGCTTAGACCTCTGCAGGGCTGAGGTCCCACCCCAAAGCCCAGGCCCCCCACTCTGCAGGGCTGCGCATGGAGGCTTGAGGGCAGACAGGAGCCCTCTGGGCAGAAGAGGGGGCCTTCATTTAGTGGGACCTGGGAGGGGGGCTTCACTCCAACCCTGGGCTTTGCTGGAAAGGAATGTGTTCTTCAGATGTCTGATGGTATCATAGATAAGGTGTCAAAGGGGTACCCCAGCCCTCCATCAGCCTGAAGCCCTTAATGCTGCTGTATGTCTGGGGGTGCAGCTTGGACAGGCTCTGGGGGCTGAGGAAGAGGCTGGGGCACATTCTGGAGTTCCAGCAGCCTTAGCTAAGGGAATCAGGGGTGACTGCCACCCAGCCACCCGCCTGTTCCTGGGGCTCTGGGGTCCTGAGGTTTCTCCTTCAGGTGCTGAACTGATGACACCTGAGTTTTCAGAGGAACTAGAGGTTTCCTGTGGTCCTTCCTCTTTGGGCTGGCATGTGGGTTGGTTCCTGCCTCCCCCGTGGGAGGCTGACTGAGGGTGCCTCTGATGGGGAGTTGGCAGCCCCACCGGCATCAGGAGGAGATCAGATGCAAGGCCTCAAGGCAGACGCGTGAGTCTCACCTCTGTCCCTCCCCAAGCGCCCTCCCTTTTGGCCTCTTTCTGTTCAGAAGGCCAGTCCCTCTGTGGTTGAAGCTCCTGACATACAGTAACCTTACCTAGAAGGGTCCATGCGCAGCCGCGCCCAAGCCGGCTCTGACGTCACAAAGGCAGAAGGGTGGTGGCGGGGAGGGGGGCCGTCTGGGCGTCTGGAGACCAAGCCTGCCTGGGGCTGGGTTGGAACCGTGCATCCTCAGGCTGTTAGAAAGACCAGGGAAAGAAGACAGCATCTCTGGGCTGGGTGTTCTTTGGCTTGAGAAGAACATGGGCTCTTGGCTGGGACCCTGAGCCACCAGTGGGGCCCCTGGCGTTTCCAGGGCTCTGGTCCCTTTATTTCCTCTGTCTTCCTGGAAGGCCCTCCCCTGTCTGGGTGAAGGATCATTTGGGGCTTCGCTTGCTGCTACACTGACTCCTTGATTCTCAGTCTTTCTGAGGGTCATGGGCAGAGCCAGCCTTGACAGTTACCAGTGAGAACCGGATTGTAGGCAGCGGTGGGAGCCAGGCCCCAAGAACATCATGGGGCTCACTCAGAAGCCCCCAAACTGAGGCTAGGCCTGAGGGAGGTAGACAGAGATGTTAAGGGTTTTGGGGGTGAAATTTAGAAGGGGGAGTGGGTATAGCCCTGGAGAGAAGCTGGGGACCGTGGACTGCAGAGGTCCCGAGCTTTTGTGTGGACGCCAGGCTGTGGGAGGGGGGTTCCAGGCATTCCCTGGAGGACCCTCCCGGGAGCCAGAACCCTGAGCCCAGCTCAGTCTTCTGAGGAGCACCCTGGGGCCCAGGACATCCATCTTGCAGCTCCAGGGGACCTAGCATGTGACAGTTTTGGATAAAACCAGCCCAGCCTGGCCCTAGCTTTGAGAGAGCTAGCCCCCTGAGGGCTGAGCCTGGAACTCGGTTGTCAGCTCAGCATCCTGCAAGTGGCAGACCACTCTCGTGCATAGCGGAAGTGGAACGCTGAGACTGTGCAGGGGGAGGGCCCTGATGCCACCTCCATTCTTGCCCCACTGGTCTCTGCCTGCTGCCCCCTCCTCTTTGACTGTTGGGGGCGGACTCGGCCCCTGTCCCAGCTGGCCCTTTGCCGAGAGTGTGGGTAACCTGTGACCCTCCCTTGGGGTGGATTTTGACCCCAGGCTCATGGCATCTCTGCTGCTGCCTGGGTCCCCCATCTTGAGGGCTGCATCCAGTGGCTTATCCTGGGACTACAGACACCATTTCCAGCCTCCCTTTGGGGCGTCCAGTTGGCCAGTGGAAGGGTAGGGTTAGAGAAAGGGATGGGTCATGTGAGTCAACCCCCCTAGATTGTCCCTTACCCTCTGTGGACCACGATAGAAGACTGTAGCCTTTCTGAGCCTGGAAATTCAACTATGAATTGAGACCATGGGGCAGTGTCCTTTCCGGCTTGAACATATGCCATCCCAGGGCCCAAGGAGGCTCTGCTGGACCACTTCTAAGGGCACCACCCCTGGGCTTGGTGCTGACCCCCATGATGCCACCCTGAGGAGGGCAGCAGGTGTCCCCTTGCTGGCCATTGTCTCCCCTTCCTTCCCCGTCCACCTCTGGAGGACTCTGGGCTCCCCAGTGTGGAGTCAACTGCCAAGACCAAGTGTCATGCTTAGCAAGAATGCACTGAAGCCTGTGGACTCTCACTGGAGGCCTCTCATGAGCCCCGCTTCTGTACCGTGAGCTCAAGGCGGGGAGATAGCCCCTGCCAAGCTTCAGCTCCTTGCCCAAGCAGGGGCCTCTGCTGGGTGTGAGAAGAAAACGTTAGAACTTCTATTTCAAGTTATTCTCGTTGAGAAAGGGGAATATTTAATATTTAATGTATGGATGGAAGATGTATAAGCATATAATTTAGTAAATAGGCATGTTTGGAGGTTACATGATGAAATTTTTATTGCTTAAGCATGCATAATTAGAAAAGCTCAGGGCCTGCTGTTGGGATTGGCAGGGCCTGGGCCAGCACTAGGAGAGGTGGTCCTGAAGGCCTGGCTCCCCTTCTTGGCTCTGTCCCAAGGGAAGGTTGATGAATTGGCAGGGGGAGCCGTGGTGTGGGAGGAGGGGGCAGGCGGGCTGGCAGGGGGATCAGGATTCCTAGGGCCCCATAGACCCGAGGCCAGGCCAGTGCTCAAAAGACAGTCTCCAGTAGCCCTCCGGGTCCTGCCCTTTGTCCCTTGTAGCAAATCCTTCACCTCCATGAATCCACCCTATTCATTTCTGCCTTGGTTTCCAGTTTCCAGTTGTTCATTTATTTTTGCCACAGCTCCTTGAAGAAGCAGGGATTATTAGCCCTATTGTCTTGATTTACCAAACAAAATGAAGGGGAGAACTTGAGTGTCTCACAGAAGGAAAGATCTGGAAGAGCCTTGAGCCCCCCGCTACCCACCTCTCCTCCGGCCCCCAACCATGCTCCCTTCATGGCCTCTCTGGCTCCCGAGTCAGGCAGATCGTTTTTATCCAGGAAGTTCCTTTTCTGCCTAGGGGCAGCATTAAGGCAGCAGCCCATCTGGGAGGGCCTTGTGGAGGGCAGCTGAGTGTCCTGGCAGCTGGGTCTAACTGTGGCCTGAGTGAAGGCTGGACTTGGGCCCCCGGCTCTACCAATTACCCACTGAGCCCTCAGCTCAGGTCATCTGTCATCCCTTGAGCCTTGCTGGCCTCCACTTTGAGAAACACAGACGCTCCAGGGCCGGGCATGCCTGCAACCCCTCTTTGATGGATTCGCTCATTAGACCATCAGGGATGAAGACTCCAGAAGCCCAACGCCCAGTGGAACCCTCACAAGGATCCTCACATTTCTGCCTACCTTCTGAGGGCAGGGCCTCCTGGAATTCAGAGCTGGAAGGGACCTCTTGAGTCAGCTTCTCCCTTATGTTCCCTGCAAGGGTCCCAGGAGAGGCACAGAGAGGGGCAGGGAGTTGTGGGCCCTCTTGGGCTGCTGGAGGACGTGCCTGCCCAGGTGCCAGCCCATCTTCTCCCACTCGGCTCTGGCAGTCTCTCTGGGCACTCTGTCAAAGCCAGAGCCTCGCCCACGACTGTGTCTCCCTCTGGGGTGATGATTCCAAATCTAGGGTCCCCAGAGGCAGCAACTATGCAAGGCTGGCAGCCCTAGGCTCTTCGCAGCCTGCAGCCCACGCCAATTAGAACCACGTTGAGGCCTCTGCTGAGCTCTATTTACATAGAGGGCTCCAGGATCTGTGGGTGCAGTCGGCTTGGAGCCTGTCCTTTCTGACTTCCCCTTTGCCCCCGTCCTCGCATCTGACTTGTCCCATCGAAAGTGTGCCCCATTTGGGTGGCGGAAGATTCAGGATTCTCTCCCCAGACAGAATCATCCAGTAGGGAGTAGAAGGTGGCAGCTGGTTTCCCCATCAGCTCTCCGAGACCTGGCCTTTTCCTAGCTCTGGACAAACCCCTTTCCTTCTCTGGGCATCAGTTGCCTTCTCTCTGAGATAAGAATAATAATTACAACTACGGTTATAGCAGCACTCTGAGAGTCAGTGGCCTGTGTCATGCCGGGTAAAGGGAAAGCTATCGATACTAGTGGTAACTCATGACAGCACCTACTATGTTCCAGACACTGTTCCAAGCACTTCAGAGGCAATAAATACCCCATCATGGCCTCGCACCAATTCTCTGAGATAAGCACTATTATGAATCCCATTTTACAGATGGGAAAAACAAGTCCAGAGTTGGCATGTGACCCTCGTCCTTTCACACAGCCAATCAGTGGCAAAGGAGTCTGACATTCAGTGTTGCCTATTCTCTTTTGCAGTACCCTTTATGCATGTGAATATATACAGCTATACACATGCATTCATGAATCTATGACCATCCAGATAAATTAATCATAAAGTAAAAGGTTTTTGAAAAATGATTTTATGAAGGTTTAGGAGGATCCTTTATAATTGTCCAGTTCCCTAACTCCCCTGGCTGGGCTTGGAGAGGAAGGCGAATGACAGAGTGGTGGGTCTGGTGTTGGCCAGTCTGCCGTGGCCAGTGCTGACACAGACAGGATGTAATGATGAGGGAGACTTGGGGTCCTCCTGCCCTGTTCCCGACAGCAGCCTCCCCAAGGCCGTGTCTCAGCCAAGCCCTCTCCCCAGACCTCCTTGGCCACCCCCTGGTGTCCCGGTTTCTGAGGTCAGGTCAATTCCCCTAGGAGACCAGGTGCCAGCTGAGACTGGCGGAGATTCAGGAAGCTGGCCGCTGGGTCCCTGCCAGCTCCGCTCTGGGCTGAGACACGGTCAGCAGGACTGTGTCCCCGATTGCCCATGGCCAGAGACAGCCTGGATGGAAGAGCGGAGGGTGGGGCGGCTTCTCCCAGTTCAAGTTTGGAGTTCTAAGGCTGCCACTGGATGTGGAGCACAAGGGGATGTCTGGTGTCTCCATCTCGAGCTAGAAGCTGATGTTTAGAGCATCTTCCTGGAGGGTGAATTCTAGTTCTTCCTGATGTTTCTGTTGCCTCCTCCTCAAATGAGCAGCCTTTACCTCCCTCTGCCCTTTCTCTTCTTGGAGAAGGAGATGGCCAACCCACTCCAGTATTCTTGCCTGGAGAATCCCATGGACGGGGGAGGCTTGGCGGGCTACACTCTCTGGGGTAGTGAAGAGTCAGACAGGGCTGAGCGACTCACACACACACACCCTTACTCTTGCCCTGTGTCTCAGTCCCCCTTGCCCAGGGATGCTCTGTCTCTCTATAGGGATGAACATGGGGAGCGGGTGGTTCCAGTTGTCCCCAGGGAGCGAGCTGGGGTCCCAGCAAACTGCTGAGACTGCAGGGCAGGAGTCTGTGGAAACACCCCATTTTGCTGCTGCTTGGCTTGAAGAGTTCACCCAATCTGGGAGTCCCTCAGTTTCCCCTTCTGGGAGCTGGGATCACCTCTAGAAATGGGAGCCTGTCTCCCTCTCGGGGTCACTGCCAGGTCAGGGCGATCACACGCACACTCCATAGACTCCCAAGCGCTAGGGCGCCATGTTGGTTGTTTTCATTTATAGATGTCTGGGAGTGTTTTTGAATTATGACAAAAGATCAAGACTTTGTAACCATAAATCATGACCTGGAAAGGGGCTCAGGAACAATTGGGGCCAAACCCTGTTTTACAGAGCGGGAACCTGAGGCTCCAGAGAAATGAATAGACTGGACTCAGTCACCCAGCGAGTTTCTAGCACTGCGAGACCAGAACGCACAAGGCCGCCTCCCCAGCTGGTGAGGCTCTCGTCCTCCCGCCCTCTGCTAGCATCTGCTCTGGGGCTGAGGGATCTAGGCTCTTCCAGAGGCAGGGAAAGGAGCCCTTAGACTCCTGCAAAGAGAGAGGGGATGAAGGGAGCAGTCTTAGACTCGCAGTCCTAATCTGGGCTGCCTCCCACGGTAAAACGGGCTGTCTGCGCGCATCGGGGGCGTCTTTGCGCACGCACAACTGCATCTCTTCCGTGTTCTCTGCACATCACGACTGAGGTCCCCGTAAACAAGCCTTAACGCCTTTGGCTTCCTGCCTGCCGAGATCGTCTGCGTCTAGGCTCCCGGGGGCCACCAGAGGGCAGTGCTGCGCACGAGACGATCCACGGCTGCCTTTGCCTGGAGCTGGGGTTGCGGCTCTCTAGTCCGGCGAGATGCTCACTGGCTGGCCTGGCTTGCAGAGCCTTTCTTGAGCAGGGAGGTAGGTCTCTCCCCTAGGCGGGGCCTCCCTCAGCAGAGCTGGTCCTGCCTGCACCATATCTGCAGCCCAGGCACGTGAGTCTCCTGGACCTGAGTTTCCCCCAGGAGGCGGCTGGGAGAGTACCTTGGGTGAAGGATGTCGGCTGGAGCGCCCTCCTTCCCTCCAAGTCTGTCTGAGCAACAGCAGGAGGGGTCAGTCATCTGCTCAGGGGTAATGGAGATGAATGAACGGGGGATGGTTCCTGCCCAGGAAGATCAGTCTTGATGGGGACACAGAGAGGCTGACAGAAGGCTATGATGTGGGGTTAGTGTCATGGGAGAAGGGAGCCTTATGACCTCCAAGGCATCTCTCCCCTTTCTCTCCCTGCATCCCACCCCGGCCCGGTCCCACTCCTAAGTGTTGGAATGAATTACACACCGAGTAACTGCTCAGGAATTACAAGGCCCTGATATTTACCAGACGTGAGAGCTTGGTGCTGTCTCTCAACCTCTCTAGACCATCACTGTTCTCAGAGACACCCATCTACATTGGTGGGTATCAACGTGCTTTGCAAACCGGGGTCCTGGGCCCTCCTTGGATTGGCTTGTCGTTGTTCAGTTGCGAAGTCGTGTCCAACTCTTTGTGACTCCATGGACTGTAGCCCATTAGGCTCCTCAGTCCATGGGATTTCCCAGGCAAGAATACTGGAGTGGGTTGCCATTTCCTTCTCCAAGGATCTTCCCAGATCAGGGATCGAACCCATGTCTCTTGCATTGGCAGGCGATTCTTTATTCCTGAGCCACGGGGGCCTATTTCTGTCCTGTGCATGCTTTGGGCTCTTTTCTGACTGTTCCAGGCAGTCTCGTATCTGAGCAGGTGCCGTCTTGTTCTGTGCACTAGTTGGTACGTGAAGGAGCTTTGTCCCACAGTTACCAGTTTTGGAGATGGGATCTCTCACTTTCATGGTGGGACCTGGGCCCATGGGCTGGGTGGGGCTTGCAGCTCTGCCCTGAGGGCCATCTCCTGGCTGCTGGACCCCAGGCTGCAGGTAGGACCCTCTCTGTTGTGGTCAGTCTTTCCCCATCTACTTATTTCTGATACTTTTTAATTGAGGCTGATCCTCTGAAGAGCAGGGATAAAGATAACATTTATGGCTGTCCTACTGGGTGGGAGAGTATTTGCCTGTATAACCTTGCTTATGAGCGGCATCTGCTAAATGAAGCTTGCGTTCGCAAGCCTGCCTCTTCCCAACTGTGTGACCCTGGGCTGGCTACTTTTTTGATCACAGTTTCCTCATTGGAAATAATACTGATAAGATTTTGATGAGAATGTGCACACACATGTGCGCGTGCGTGTGTGTGTGTAGAACTCTTAATGCTGGTCTCTCTCATTTTCTTCTTCTCAGTACCATTCTCCAGAACGTCACCCACAGGCATGGATACTTGTAATGACCCTCGTCTGCTCTTCCTGAGTCCAGTCTCCCCTCCTCCCAGCCCATCCTACACACTGTACCAGCTGCATGTTTTATTTATTTTTTTCTTAAAAATTTTTTTAAATTGGAGGATAATTGCTGTACAATATTTTGGTGGTCCCTGCCATCCATCAACATGAATCAGTCATTATATATATCCCCCCTCCCTCTTGTGCTTCCCTTTCCCCACTCCATCCCTCTAGGTCGTCACAGAGTGGGCTGGGCTCCCTGTACCGTTCAGCAGCTTCCCACTAATCATCTGTCTTACGCACTATAGTGTATATATGTCAGCGCTACTTTCTCAGTTTGTCCTACCCTGAATTAATCTTTTAAACCTAGGTCTTCCATTAGAACAATTCTTGGGCCCTGATATTTTCAATGGCTCTTTTGTCTGAAAGGCAACTCAGTGTCATAGGGAGAGTAGTGGCTTCTTTGGCCAGATCGCCTTCAGTTTAAATCCTGGCGCTGCAGCTGCTGCTGCTGTGTGAGCTTAGGCAGGTTACCTAACCTTTCTGAGCCTCCATCTTTTCATCTGAAAATTTAGGTTTCCTAGATCCACCTTCCTAGAGCAGCTGATTAAAGGATGTTGCAGTAGGTACTTGGGATCTGGTGGGTACACAGAGGCCAAACTGGCAAATATACAAGTCAAGTCTCTCAGAGGTGAAGGGCAGGGGTATTTCTGGGTCCGTGAAAAGTGGGAATAGATAGGAGCTGGGACCTGGGCCAGAGTATAAGGAGGCAGCAGAATGATCAAGGTGGCGTGTAGTTGGGAAAGTGTCGGGGTGGCTGAGTGAGGCACGCGTCGGCTCAAGAGCAGGGAGGCCGTTATGGTTGCTACTGATGACATCAGTTGGGAAACCAAGTGGCAGGGCCTGCCTGCCCCACTCCTCAGCCTTGGAAGCTTAGGTGCCAGGAACCTCCATGCAGGGAAACTCAGGAGCACCCAGTCCCTTGCGGCTGTTGTTCTGTGCGGTTTTGCTGCTCTTCTTGTCCAGTGTAGCTTCTGGCTCTCTGGATGATTCTCTTCCAGTTATTGTAATTGAAGAGGCTTGTCAGCTACAGATGGGGTTCCAGGACCAGCCCTGGGAGAAAGAATGTATAAGTTCGATGGGAAAGGGAATGTAAGTGTAAATTCCCTCCCATAAAGAGCCTTCCATGCACATTCATTCCAGTTCCATGATCAGCCACAAGAGGGCACTAGACCACGATTTCTGCAGGGAGGGAGGCGGTAGTCGTCCGGCCCTAATATGCTCACCAGGTGGCTCAGGGGTAAAGAATCGACCTTGGATGGCAAAACCGACTCAATGGGCATGAGTTTGAGCAAACTCCTGGAGATGGTGAAAGACAAGGAAGCCTGTTGTGCTGCAGTCTATGGGGTTGCAAAGAGGTGGACACAACTGAGCGACCGAACAACAGCAACAATGCAGGAGACTTGGAAGACATGGGTTCAATCTCAGGGTCTGAAGGTCCCCTGGAGAAGGAAATGGCACCCCACTCCAGTATTCTTGCCTGGGAAATCCCACGGACAGAGGAGCCTGGCGGGCTACAGTCTGGAGCTGCAAAGAAGCAGACCCGCCTGAGCGACGGAACAACAACAACAAATATGATTGTGCCTTTGAATGAAACTGCACTTAGTCCCTCCCAGCACCTCTGCAGAGCATGGCAAGCCCGCTTGATGTACCCCGAACCCCCGACCCCGAGTCTGGTGTCTCAAGGGAGGCCAAAGTGCGTAGTGAATGGGCATGAAATTTGGTGTCAAACTTGGGTTCCAGTCCTTGTCCTCCTTTTTGCTTGTTTTTTTTTTTTTTTTTTTTGAACTTTGAATAAATTAATTTCTAAGGGTTTCCTTTTCTTCACTTGCAAAGTCAGGTGTTGCTGGGAGGTGTTCCTGTGAGAATTAAATTACATGATGTGTGTCAACTGTCTGGAACATGTTGGATACTCCATGATAGACCATCTCTTCGTTTCTGGAAGAAGGGTGAAATTAGGGCACAGTGCAAGAGATGTTTATGGGATCCTGTTCGCCTGGGGGGAGCAATAGCGGGGTGGTGGGTCATTTTCCTCCCCAAGGAGCCTCTATGGTTCCAGTTCATTAGGGGCAGCAGTGACACCAAGTGGCCAGAATGGAGAACAGCAGAGTCTTCTGACCTGGCGGGATGGCGGTGGTGGGCATCATTGGGCAGATGAGACTGACTCTGCATCAGGCATCAGACGACCCATCAGTTGAATTTCTCTCCCCTTCCGATGCCAGCAGCTAGAGATGGTCCTCTGAGGACACGAGTGTGATGATGGCCATGGGCCATGTTTGCTGCTGAGTCTGTGTACCTGCCTGACTTCATTGTGGCCAGCCAATTCCAGCGTCCAACAGCCAGACCCTTCCTGGTGTTTTCCTTGGGTGTTGACTCTTCTTGAGATGCTTTCATCCTGGGTCTATCTGATTGGGCTCAGCGATGAGATGCAGGATCTCTGAGGCTCAGTGTGTTTATCTGGAAAACAGGGTGGGGGCGGATGGTTGGTCTGGTTGATGGGGAGGGCTCGTCTAGCTTGGATTTGAGTGTCAGACATTATTTCATATCCTTTACTCAGTGTGTGTGCATTCGTGTGTGTGTGTGTGTGCGCGCATGGGCATCTGTGTGTCTAGGGGTGTGGGATGACGTGGGAAGGATTTACTTTAGGCTTTCCTGGTGCAGAAACTCCAGCCCAGAGAAGGAAAGGGCTTCCCCCCACGGAGGCGTGGCTCTGAGGCTGGAATCGGGGTGCCGCTGGCTCCTCATCTTTTGTAGCTTCTTTATTATCCACCTGAGATCCAGGAGGGAGCCTTGGCAGACACACCAGGCTCAGGAAGTTATTTAATATCAGCTTTGCTCCAGATTGTGTTTCTGACTCCTTGCCACCTCCTAAGTGGCAGTCATTTTAACAAATGTGGCGACAAGACACCAAGTGGGAAATAACATGAGGGATGGGGAGGGGGCAGGGCGTGGGGGAGGGGCGGAATCCTAGTCCCTAGGCAGAAACCTTGTCTTGGAGGCCCTGGGAATGCGCGAGGGCTCCTGGAAGCCCCTGGCAGTGAAGAGGAGGGCGTGGAAAGAGGTGCCTGGCTTTCTGGAGCATGTGGCCTGTGGCCCAAGTGTTCCCTGTTGCCTAGGAGCTTCCTGTGTGCTCTGGGGGAGTCTGGCTCCTGTCCCTGGGCGGGAGTTGAAGGGGGAGGCCTTGTGCTCTGCCTTCTCAAAGGACTGACTCCCAAGTGCATAACAGACCGTCGATAGGGGCCTGGCGCTGGTGTGTGTTCCCCTCGCCGTGGAGACTGAGCTGTGTCTGGCCCCAGGCTATGGGGGCCCAGGTGTCTAGCTGCCCGCCTCACCCACCCAGGCCCGGCCCTCTTGGGGAAGCATGGGCAGAGGCACTGGCTGGGCTGGCAGGCCCAGGAGAGAAGGGGCCAACCCTTTTTGTCCCAGCCCCGGGCTCCAGCCATGAGCCAGGCATGGTGCTCAGCCTTGGCATGGAACCCTCAAACGCAGAAGGCCGTGGCCCCTCTCTCTTGGAGTTTAGAGTCAAGTCAGGGTGGCAGCTCTGAGGGCTGTCTCAAGAGAAGCAGGGAAGAATTTTAGAAAATGTATTTAATGGAAAATTTGAAAGAAAAGCATAGAGATGTGAAAATAGAGCTTCCCCAGGAGGAAAGGGGATGGCTTTTTCTAAATGGAGATTTAAAAATTCTAGATATACCTGCTTTCGACTTCATCTGATTGGACACAGTAGCCTTGGCCGTGACCTTGACTCATCGTCCTGCTGTCTGTCCACAGAGACCCCGTGGGATCGTAGGGCAAGTCGCAAACAGAAGTCAGGAGAGGAGATTGTGTTTCTCCTCTTGTCACTTTCTGATTGTAAGAGACAGAGATTTGGGGGCCGGTGGTTCACGGGGAAGGTGACCCCGGGGCATCCTGGGGGAGGGAGTGAGCTGGAGAGGGAGGAAGCCAAGAACATCGGGTTCCGGGAGGTGTCGCTGAGCCTCTCCCCAGGCACTTGCTCATTTCCTGATTTCTGCATTTATTCAGCATGTTTATTTGAGAGCCGCTGCTGGGCCGGCCCCTTTTGTGAGAGCTAGGAAAACCGCAGGCAGTGCTTGCCGGGCAGCTGGGTCTGTGTTCTCCCCGTAGTTACAGGATGTGTAAGGTCAAGCCCCCTTTTCTTTCCACCTGGAGTTGACCTTCGGGCTCTGGGGAAGGTGGGCTGGGGTGCCGAGTGTGTGGCCAGGTCCCCTTGGGCCCCCAGGCCGAGTTCCTGGGAGAAGGTTTCGTCAGAGGGTGACCGGGGGTGGGGGTGGGTCAGGTGATGGAGTGAGCGCCTGGGAGAGCAAGTGAAGACTGGCTTCACGTGTTGGTCCGGGACTGAGCCCAGCTTCCCTCCGGCAGCACCAAGTTGACCCTCTGCCCAGCCCATCGGGGGCCTGCCCTTCTTCTTCTCAGCTCAGAGCCATTCCCCGGGCCTGGGGAAGCTGCAGTGGAGGAGGAATGACTTATCCCCTTCTGCAGGCGTCATGATCCAGGGTCACGTCCTGTCTCCATGGAAACGGCTGCTCCACTCTTTCCTGCTCCCTATCCTAGCCCGGCTACTGGCAGGTGACTCACCTGTTTCCTGGACTCTAATCAGGAGTATTCTGACCTTGGAACTCCACCCTGTTATCTTCCCAGGTGCCTGCCCAGGTGGGTCACTGGGCAGAGAGGGTGCTCAGCCAGCATCTTAGTCCCGTAGAGACTCCCTGGCACCGACGTGCCCTGGCTGGCATCAGGCTCCTGGACCTTTCCTCTCTGTGTGTGCAGAGGGCCGTAGCTGGCACCTCACAGGGACTCAGAAGAGACTTGTTGAATGGAATGGGCTCATTCCTGCCAGAATCTCTCACAGACCCACTGCAGATCCCAGCTTGTGGGCTCGCGTACACCTGCCTGGAGCACAGAGCACCTTGTTCTCATGGCTCCCGCACCTCTGTGGGCCCCGGCTTTGCCTTCAGCAGAGCAGCTGCTGGAGGAATCTTCTAGGGAAACTTGACTGATGACGGGGAAGGGCAGGCACTGTGCGGTGACCAGGTCCCGGGTGCTGTTCTCAGGACAGTCTGGTTTTTTTTTAAATTTATTTTTTAATTGAAGTACAGTTGATTTACAGTGTCGTTTGATTTCTGCTGTAGAGCAGAGTGGCTCAGTTGCACACAGATACACGTTCTTTTTATATATGGGACGATCTGATTCTAATCCTGTTTCACTCTTAGCACAATCCAGTGAGATAGGTTGGCATTAGCATCTTCATTTTATGTGTGGGGAAACTGAGGCACAGAGAGGCTCTGGCACTCGTCCTGGGTCACGAGAGCAGGAAGCGGCTGAGCTGAGGTTTGAATCAGCAGGTCTGCTCTGAGGCCCCTGCTCACACCCCCCGCCCCCACCCACCCTGTGTCACAGACCCTCTCCGTCCCTGTCCACCCACCCGCTCCGGTCCTGTGGCTTTAGTGCTAGACCCTGCGCTCTGCCCCCGCAGCTCCCATCGCCCTTGGCCAGTAAGGCACAGTAAGTTCTGCCGTGTTCTGTTTCTGACACTGGTGCCGGGAAGGAGGGTGGGGCAGGAGGGGCCCCGGGGCCCAGTGGAGCTCGGCGTCCCTGAATTTCGTGGGAGCAAGTGTCTTGGCTGCGTCCTGAGAACGTCCTCTGAGTGAGGGCACTGAGGCAGGACGGCGTGCTCTGCCCCGTAATGGCCACGGACTTGGAGGGTGAGTCTGGGCAAGGCACTGGCCGCCTCTGAGCCTCCGTTTTATTACATTTCATCCTGGAGGCTTGACCGGGTGACTTCTGATTCCTCTTCTGGCTTTGACCTCTCATACTTCTAACGCGGGGGTTGTGGACTGGGTGGAAGGTTAGGGAGCACCAAGGCTGCAGAAGGATGTCTCGGGGCTGGACCCTGTGGGGAGGAGGGGTGTGGGGTCAGACCCTGGGGGTCCTCATGCTTCTGCGTGCGTCCTCTGGCTAAAGCCCCGGCTGCCGGACCCCAGCCCAGAGCGTCTGATTCTGCTGTGAGTTTTTGCGATGGGGCCGGAGGAGGCCATGTCTCGTCAGTGCCCAGGTGAGGCAGACGCTGCTGGTCCAGGGACCACACTTCCAGAACGACTGTCACACTGGCAGCTTTCAAACTGTGCTCTCCGAAGTGAGGTCAGAGCTGGTGTGGTGTTCCGCGGAAGGCATTTATGACGTTTGTGAGCCTGCTCAGTCGCGTTCGACTCTTTGCAACCCCACGGACTGTTGCCTGCTGGGGTCCTCTGTCCATAGGATTTCCCAGACAGGAATCCTAGAGTGGGTGGCCATTTCCTTCTCCGGGGGACCTTCCCAACCCAGGGATCAAACTTGCGTCTCCTGCGTTGGCAGGCAGGTTCTTTACCACTGCGCCACATGGGAAGCCCTTTATGAAGTTTGCCAGGCTACGAAGTGTTTGAATGTCTTATTGCTGAAGAACACTACCCGCCCCTAAGCACGTTCTGAGGGTGCTCCCCAGGTGCTGGGTTCTCTTTCCATTTCCCTTTCATCTCTTCTCTCTGCATTCCCCCCAAATGATGCTTGGCTCCGTCCTGACCTTGGCGCCCACTCACCTTTTCCCAGCGGGGCTGGGCTTGACCAAACACGCTCTGACCTAT
Organism: Bos indicus; assembly: GCF_029378745.1. Taxonomy (NCBI): domain Eukaryota; kingdom Metazoa; phylum Chordata; class Mammalia; order Artiodactyla; family Bovidae; genus Bos; species Bos indicus. The sequence continues at coordinate 19,553,986 of NC_091780.1, read as the reverse complement.
GTCATCTGATATGCAATTGAGAAATGAAAGAACGCTGTGTTTTGGAATGCCTCCCAGGCTCAAAGTTGACTTTAAAAAACTGTTTGGGTGGCAGGGAAGTAATTCGGTGACTGCAGCTCAGGAACGTCATTCCGGCCCTAATTGCTCCCGGGGTGAAGTTGAGCCTTTGGCGTTGGTGTTCAGGATCTCTTGGCTTCAGGATCTCTCTGTCTTACCTCCCATTCTTCCCCCATGAGAACCGTCTGCCCCAGCCAAACTCATCAACTGGGCAATCCTGAAACGTCCCCAACCGTTTCCCACTCTTAGTCTTTTGCTCAGGCCCCTGCCCTTGCCTGGAAGCCCTCTGGCCTTCATTCTGTCCACCCGAGCTCTGCCTGTCACTGGTGCCATCGTTGAGATGGTCTTCGTTGTCCAGACTTGTGTTTACTGATTGCTCTATCTTTTCAGCCTCTGAGGCACACGGTAGGTCAAGGCGGCTGGTTTTGAGCCCTTGCTCTGGGCCAGGCAATGTATGCAGTGTCTCATTTAATCCACACCATCCTATGAACGGTCTGCCACTGCAGGAGACACAAGAGATGCAGGTTCCATCCCTGGGTCCAGAAGATCCCCTGGAGGAGGGCATGGCAACCCACTCCAGTATTCTTGCCTGGAGAATCCCATGGACAGAGGAGCCTGGTGGGCTACAGTCCACGGGAGTCACAGAGTCAGACATGACTGAACGACTAACACACACATGTGAGCGGAGAACTGCTCTGATTTCACAAATGAGGAGATTGAGGCTTAAAGATGCAAGAGCTTGAGTAAGACCATAGCTGTTCATGGCAGAGTTAGGACTCAAACCCAGGCTGACTTCAGAGGCCATGGTTCCATATTCATTGCAAACCACTTGGGAACCAGCTCACCATGTCTTCAGGAGGGGAAAGGATGAGGAGCCATGTGTGCATTAGGCTAGAATCCTGCATAGCATTTGCATTGAAAACCTTGTTCTCAGTGTAATAACCTGGCTAAACTTAAAAAAAAAAGTTTTAGAATGACATACCATATATGTAAAATATTCAGTATTCCGTGATAAACCATAATGGAAGAGAAGAGAAAAAAAATGTATATATGATAACTGAATCTCTTTGCTGTATAGCAGTAATTAACAACATAAATCAGCTGTACTTCATTTTAAAGACACCACGATGACCAATATAATGTATTGCTTATACACAAAGATACATAGTAAACAGATAAGACCACGGGCTGAATACAGAGTGATTTCATGAGAGGCTTAGGAAGAGAGGAAGGGGAAGTGAAGGGCAAACACAGGACGCTTAACTTCATCTGTGATGTTTTCCTTCTGTTTTGGAGACCTTCGCATCTGACAAAATGGTAATATGTATTAATTCCAGGTGATGAATAAATAAGGTGTTTAATGCATAATCCTTTGTTTTTTCTCTATTATGATGACACTTGAAAGGCTTCAAGCAATAAAAAGATGACCACACCCACTAGATTTGTAGTTTGAAATGGAACCAACGTTAAGCCTCTCTTCTTGATTTGCCAATGGCCGTAGCCTTTTGTGTCTTCACATGGTCTTTTCTGCTTTTGTGCTCTAAATCCTTTCATTTTATAGCATCAGTCATAATGCATTAGAGCCTGATGACCCCGTTTTAACTTAATTATCTCTTTAATGACCTTACCTCCATAGAGAGTCACATTTGGAAGTACTGGGGCTTAGGAGTTCAGCTTATGAATTTTGGGGGGATACATGTCAGCTTAGAACAACCGTGTGTGAGTTGCTGAGTCGTGTCCGACTCTTTGTGACCCCCGTGGACAGTAGCCTGCCAGGCTCCTCTGTCCTTGGGATTCTCCAGGCAAGAATGCTAGAGTGTGTTGCCATTCCCTTCTCCAGGGATTTTTGCAACCCAGGGAATAAAACCAGGGTCTCCTGCATTGTAGGCAAATTCTTTACCATCTAAGCCACCAGGGAAGCCCTCAAACAGCCGTAAGACAGACAATTTGCATGTCTGCTGAAATGAAAATAGAGTCTTAGACTTCTTGAGTGCAGAAAAGCTGAATTGTCCTCATTTTTTGGTGCCTCTGGCTGCTGATGCTTTAAACATACCTGCTTGTTTGGCCCTTGTGAGCCAAGGAGCCCTGTGGGGGAGGTTGTGCCTTCATAGGAGAAACAAAGGGGTAAAGGGAGCCGAGCCAGTGCAGAGTTTGAAAAGGGCCCCCGAGGACAAGTCTCTGGTGGTCTGATGTTTAGCAGATAGCAGGTGGAAATCGGAAAACAGCCCATATCAAATGCACTATGCACTGTCTCTCCTATGAATCAGCTAATTTAATTATTTCAGCAATTACCGGTGAGTACCTGATTTGTGTCACCACCAAGTTAGACACCCTCTCCCCCCACCAAAAGTCTCAGTGGGCTGGGACCACAGCGTATCTGTTTAGCAGAAAGGAAGAGCTTCCTGGAAGTGGGGCTAGGAAATTGCTCTCCTTTGTTTGCTGTTGTTGCTGTTCAGATGTTGTGTCTGACTCCTTGTGACCCCATGGACTACAGCATGGGCTGTCTCCCGGAGTTTGCTCAAACTCATGTCCATTGAGTCCATGATCCTATCTTTCCTTGGGGCGTGCAAGTAAGTAGGATTCTCCGATATCTGCCATTTCATCATGAAAATTTTTAAGCCTGTAGAAAAGCTGAAAATTTTTACAGTGGACAGCCATATCACCACCCTCTGGAGTCTGCAATTAATATTTCACTTACTTGCTCTGTTACGAGGTCTCTCCTTCTCTTAGTCCTTCTAGCCACTCATTTCCACCCTTTTTTTCTGACGCACTTCAGAAGAAATTGTAGATGTTAGTATACTATACTCTCCCTGAACACTTTCGTGTGTGTATCATTACACTAGAGTTCAGTATTTGTTTTCACTGCAGGTAGTATTCTAGTCAATGAAATGTGTGAACTGCAAGTGTTTATTCTGTATTTTGACAAATGTATACACCTGTGGACCCCAAACCCGGCAAAATCTAGCTGATTACCCTTCACCCAGAAAGTTCCCCCCATACCCCTCCCTAGTCCCTGCCCCCATCTCCCTAGAGGTGGCCACAGTTCTGATATTTTCCCACCATAAATTGCTTCTATCTGAGTTACAGCTTCATATAAATGGAAATGCACAGTATGTATTTAGCAACATGTTTTTGAGGTTCATTCATGTTGTAGACAACAGCAGGCTGTTCTTGTCTATTGCTGAGTAGTATTCCATGGAATACCCGAGTTTGTTTAGTCTCCTAGTTGCTGGAACCCTGACTGTTCCCAATTTTGGACTATTATGGGTAAATCCGCTCTGAACATTCGAGCACAAGGCTTTTTGTGAACAAACACTTTCATCTCTCTTGGGTCTGTCCCCAGGAGTAGAATTTCTGGACTGGATGATATTTAACTTTCTAAGACACTGCCAGATCTTTTGCCAGAGTCGTTGTACCCGTCTACACAATGGGGCTGCTTTTGATGAATCTGGGTTAGGATAGACACACGTACATGACTCATCGAAACAGGTGCTGTTGTAGTTTTGTCTTGCAGATGAGGAAGTTGAGGGGCATGGGGTGGCAAGGTCACCCCACTGGTAGGGGGCAGGGCTGGGAGCCTGTCTGACTCAGAGCCCGTGGGGTTTCTGCTGTGACATGCTGCTGCTCCTGGGAGCAGGGCTGAAGCAGGCAGAAAAAGCAGGGTGCTCGCCTCGGGAGCACCTTCTGGTGTCCACAGCCCAAGGATGGTCCTGGTTCTTGCAGAGCGCCCGTCTTCTCTCTGAAACTGTGGAAGCCAGGGCCGGGCGGGCATGTGGTGCTCTCTGGCCTGGGGTTGGCCTCTTTCCTTCGTGTTACCCATCACCTTACCCATCACCTAGTCGTTTGCCCCACTCAGTTCCCTGGGCTGGGTCCTGTGTGCTGTGGACAGATGAAGGCCAGACAGCAGCCCTGGTTCTGCATTTCCCCCTTGACGTGATGTAACCAGGGGACTTTCCTTGGTGGTCCAGTGGGTAAGACTGCACTTCCACTATGGGGAACATGGGTTCAATCCCTGGTCAGGGAACTAGGATCCTGCATGCCATGCAGCCAAAGACAAATAAACAAAAACAAAGTCATTCCCAAATGATGTAACTGAGAGCCCTGCTTGCTGAGCGCTCAGACATGGGGTATGCGGGCCCCAGCCCACCTCTCAATCTGAGGTGGGTGCTGAGTGCAGGGCTGTAGCATCAGCCAGATTGGTCCTGCCTCTCAGAGCGTGCGGCCATGGGTAGGGACACCAACAAGCTTTATTCCTTCATGTTGGTGATGCCATGATGCACAAGACAGATAGAGTGTCTGGCCTGGAAATTCAATGGGCAGGGGCCATCAGCGTTGATATAAATCACTCAGATAGTGTCAGAGAGCTGTTAGTTCTAGAAAGGAACTGAACAGAGTGATGAGATGAGAAGCTTGACTGGGAGATGGGAAGTGGGCGCTGCTCCTGGTTTGGGTGGGGGCGGCCCCAGGAAGAAGTAGCAGTCTAGCTCTCACCTGGAGAGTGAGCAAGAGGCAGAGCTTCGGGAATATCCCTGAGGGTGGAATTTTTCTGGCAAGCTTGGCACTTTTGAGTTGGGAATGGACTAGATGTTGTTGGGATGGGAGAGAGGCTGGAGGAGGGTAGGGCAGGTGGGATGGAGTAAGCAAGGGGGAGGAGTGGGGCAGGTGAGGTTGGAGGGGTTGCAGGCCACGGGAAGGGGTTTCAGCTTTCATCTGAGTGCAGTGAGAGGCTCTGGAAGCCTTTTCCGTTTAAACAGGATTTGATTCAATTTACATCTTAAATGGGCACAATAAATGTGTTGGAGAAAGCTCACCGGCTTGTGAGTTCAGATAGCTGGGGCTTGTGGAGAAGGTCCCCAGAGGAAGGGACCACTGACCTGAAACCTGAAGGGTGAATTAGACCTGTGGTGGGGGACACATGCGATGGATGCTATTCCAGGGTGAGAGAACGGTGTGAGGGAGGCCCTGAAAGCATGGGAACCTTTAAAGAGCTTGAGGATCTTCATTCTGGCTGGAGACGTAGGGAGGGGCTGGGCCAGGCAGGGATGAAGGAGGTGGGCTTTTTTTGGGGACAGCTGTGAGCTTGTGAGGACTGGGGTCTGGTCTATTTTTTTTTTTTGATGTGTACCATTTTAAAACTCTTGATTGAATTTATGTCAACATTGCTTCTGTTTTATGTTTTTTTTCGTTTTTTTTGTTTGTTTGTTTGTTTGTTTTTTGGCTAAGAGGCGTTTAGGACCAGGGTGTGAACCTGAACTCCCTGCATGGGAAGGTGATGTCTTAATCCCTGGACCACCAGGGAAGTCCTGGGGTCCAGGCTTGATTATTACTTTCTTCCCAGTGCTCAGCAGCTGCCTGGCTAAATCAGTGCTGGGGCCACACATGAATGAATTAATCAATGAATTAATGAATTAGGGGAGTTTACGCAGGGGACCTAGAGGAGGTGGGACTTCTTCAAGGTCAGGGGAGCCGAGTGGGAGCCTTGGGTCATGAGAGGGATAGATGTGGCTGGATGGGAGGTGGAGACCGTCACCCTGTGACGGTGGGTCCAGGCTGCCTGACCTGACTGCCTGGGAAGGGGCAGTAGGCCTGAACCTCATCTGCCCTCAGTAGGCTCCGGCCCACCTGGCAGGCCCTGAGGCCCATGCAGGAAGGAGCTCCGAGTTAGGAATGCCACTTGCGAACATCTATTTGTTTATTCAGGGATTTAATTAACATGTTTAAATATTAAAGAGTAAACAACGTGTGTCTAGTGGGATTCAGCGTTTACCAACAGGAGTGCTGACTTATTTAATTATTTGTGCTTTCTCGGCCCTCAGGGTCTTGTTTCTGGCTTCCTTCAAGGGAGGCAGTGTTCTCCCAGGAGTGGGTGGGGAGTGGGGTTGGGGGTGAGGGTGGGAAGTCAGAGGGAGGAAGAGGGGCTGGGGAGGGGGAATGGGAGGAGGGGAGTTTTCTGGGGAGGTGCAGCTGTCCAGGCCCAGAGGAACCAAGATGCTGGGTGGCTGGCCTGTGCAGAGGAAGAAGGGAGTTGTGAGTTTCAGGACAGTGAATCGGGGACTGGAGGGTCTTGGGGCCTCCTCTGTTTTCCTGTGCTGACGTTTGTTGGGGGCAGCTTCTCACCGCGATGCCTAAAGGGTCTGTGGCCCAGATCAGAGTGGCCCTTAGTTCGTTCCTTCTCCAGAGGGAAGGACCAGGGTAGATGAAGAGGCCCCAGCCGCCACACAGGGGGACTCTGAGGCCAGAGGTGTTTTACAAGTGATCTGCATTATAACATCTCTGCAAATGAAGTCCTGGGTGTTGAGAGATTACACTGGGGGTTATTTATTGGCAATGTGCGCTACGGTTTTAATTTTTTCTTTTTGCTTATTCAGGTTTTAGCTCCAGAGGAAAATAGCCTGGGGTGGCTCCGAAATAGATTCTCTCTGCCCCATTAACTTATTCAGTGAGTTTAATGGTCCTTTTTCCCCTCAGCCTTGAAGCCATCATTAAAAGGCAGAGATTTATAAAAGCAAAGACACTGAGCTTTAGTCAAACTTTTGCTCTGAGGAGGGAGAAGGGCAGGGGTGGGGGCAGCTGGGGTCCCCTGGGCCCCTCTGCTGTGGGTACTGTCCACGAGTGTGGAGTGAATCCTAACTCTCAGACAGAAGCTCGAGGCTGGCTGGCTGGTTTCTGAGGGTTGGGGGAAGTGGCACGGCCTAAGTAGGGGTGAGTGTGCCCCTCCAGGCTTTTCCCAGCTCTCACTGGGCTGGGGTGTCTTGAAGTGCTTCTGCAGAGTCACTGAAGGGCCAGGGTTGAGCTTCCCTGGTACTCAGGGGTCTCCGGGGCTGTCATAAGGTCCATCCCTGCTCAGCTCACCGCCTGCTCTGGTCCATTCAGCAGAAAATCAGGTCACTGCATGCAGGGAGCAGCTTGTCAGAAGGCAGTCCCCCGAAAGCCAAGTGACAGAGAGCCGGTTGCCCAAATGATTGGGGAGCAAATGGCCAACTTGCCTGTAAGCCACTCATGGAAAGCCTGGCTGGGTGCTCCAGTTCGCCGAATTTACCAACACTTGGATTTAAGGAATAGAGTTATGGACTCAAGTCAAGCCAGGGCTGTCCAATTCATTTCAATCCAATTGGATCCACTTCACTTGCTCCATTATTTGAGCATCTGTGGTGTGCAGAGCTGGATATTGCAGAAACTACAAAAGAGAGCTTAACTATTCTGGGGGGAGGTCAGACTAGAAAGATCCTCGGTTCCTCCAAGGAAGGTGCCTACGAGGAGCAGGGTCACCACAGAACGGGAGGCGGTGGGGCCAGAGTGGGGTTCAGGAGGACTTGAATGAAGCAGACTTCTCAGGTGGCACTAGAGGTAGAGAACCTGCCTGCCGAGGCAGGAGATGCCGGTTCGTTCCCTGAGTTGGGAAGATTCCCTGGAGGAGGGCATGGCAACCCACTCCAGTATTCTTGCCTGGAGAATCCCCGTGGACAGAGGAGCCTGCCAGGCTACAGTCCAGGGAGTTGCAAAGAGTTAGACACAACTGAAGTGACTTAGCATGCTTGAGTGGGTTAAGTAGCTGATAATGGGGGTGTCCCTTGATGCACAGTCAGATCTGGATTGGGAAGGAGGAGTAGGGGGCACATTTTGGGCTGAAGGTACAGCGAAAGTGCCCAGTGCATTAGAGGAAATGCAGGGTTCCCATTATGGAGCATGGAGGGGTGTGAGAGATACAGACAGATGGGCCTGAGACCGCTTTGAATGCAGGGCTTTGAAGGCTCAACTGAGGCATCTGGACTGGATTGGGTGAGTGATTGAGTTGTCGAAGGTTTCAGAGGACAATCTTTAGATATAGTTCAAATGACTTCACAAAACAAAATATATGTTTGTTAATGGAAAATTAGAAATAGCCAATAGTAGACAAAGAAATCACTCATCGTCCCAGCAACCTGGAAAGAAAACCATGCTTTGGGAGGGTTTCCTTCAAGTCTTAGATTAGGGTTGAGTCTGGAGCCTGCTTAAGGCAGAAAGTAACCCCTGAAACACTTTGTGCTCACCGTGAGGGGCACGTGGGAGCTGAGGCCAGCCAGGGGCACAGCGGTGGAGTCGCAGCTTAGTCTGATAGAGGTTCTCATCAAGCGAAATGGGGACCGAAGCACCAGGGGCTTGAAATAGTTTTTATTTTCCTTTCTCACTCTTCCTGGAAGCATAAGCTAAATGGCATAAATTCAGCGTTTGGACTGATGCTGACGCTCCAATACTTTGGCCACCTGATGCAAAGAGCTGGCTCATTGGAAAAGACCCTGATGCTGGGAAAGATTGAAGGCACAAGAAGGGAAGACAGAGGATGAGCTGGTTGGATGGTATCAGCGACTCAGTGGACATGAGTTTGAGCAAACTCCGGGAGATGGTGAAGGACAGGGAAGCCTGGCATGCTGCAGTCCCTGGGGTTGCAAAGAGTCAGACACGACTGAGCGACTGAACAACAGAATAGCCCAGCATTGTGTGCGTATGTGTGCACGTGTGTGTATTTGTGTGTACGTGAGCAGGTCATTTTGATTTGTGTTTTAAGAAGAATCGAAATGACAGATATACCATGGGTTAAGGAAGAGGAGAGGTAAATGGTAGAGAAAGAAGGCAGGGGTGAGTGCAGTAACTCAGGGATGGATGCAAGGAAGGTGGAGAGGGAAGGGATTTTAAAGACCCGCAAACATTTCAAAGGACTTAGCTGGTGGTCCAGTGGTTAAGACTCCTCACTTCCCATGCAGGGATGCAGTGGGGCTTGAGTTTGATCCCTGGACGGGGAACTAAGATCCCATGTGCTGCGTGGTGCGGCCAAAAAAGAAAAATGCATATGGAATTTCAACTTTTCAAAGAACTCTGATCACACTTTCTGAGTGAGTGATAGAGACATGAAGGGATACTGAGGTTTTTAGAACTTGACTGAGGGGAGGACATTGCTGCCTGGAGCAGGTTTAGTTGAGAAGCTAAGATGCTGATGTCTTCTGGGGACACCTGAGTTCCTGGGACTTGGGAGAGGTGCTGAGGGTACAGGTTAGGAACCCGAGCAGGCCTGGGTGTCCCTGAACGGGGCCCTTCTCTGAGAAGTCGCACCAACTGACGAAGCAGCTGGGGTACTTGTTAAAAAGGGGCTGTGTCCACCACCAGGCTTCTCAATGGCCATCCAACCAACTGCTATTTCTTTAGGAGAGGGTCTTTTGCCTGGGAGAGTTTTGTTAGAAACAGTATCTCCAGAAACATCTCACCTTTCTGTATTTACAAGGCCCTTTGGGCTTCTCTGCTCCTCTCTCCCTTCTATCCCTCACCTCACCACTTCTGTAGGTAGCATCCTGCCTCTTATGCCAAATAAGGACAGCAAGGTGATAGGGGGAGTCATGCTGTTGGCATTTGGGTGGAATAACAGGGAACCTGGTTGCTAGATGGATGTTAGTAATCATGGAAAAGTTCAAATGATAATCACTGACTTACACTCAAATGCCTTTTCACAATCACTTCTTACTGCCCTATGACGAAGGCTGGCCAGACCTTACTGTCCCGTTTTCCAGAGAAGGCAAATGATTTATTTCAGATCTTCTGTCTGTTAAGAGGGGAAAGAATCCTTTCCACAACTTCCAGTTTTCCCACGATCATATTCTCTGACTCCAGAGTGAGAACACGTGGGCACATGTATGAGAACAGCAGGACCCCATATGTGAACTTGGGAAATCTGGCATCCTCTCATCCTCCTCTGAGCTGAAAAGTTCTTATAAATAATGATGTTGATGATGATAATGATGACAGTTGTTAATAAGAGCGTCACCCAAACTCCGGTGCTTACTACGTGCCAGGCTCTATGCTGAGCGCTTTTCATTCCATGGCTTTGATTCTTAGACGACTGAATGGGGTAGGCATTATTGGTCCCATTTTCTAGATGAGCAAACTGAGGAAGCAGTGAGAACTTAGTTTGTATATGCCCACGATGACCCAGTTTAGCAAGCAACGAAGTGGGTTGGAGCTCAGGCAGCCTGACCCCTGAGCCCATGCTCCCATGCCCTCTGTTCTCGATGACAGCCTCAGGTCTTTGGACTTCCCATCTAGCCCACACCCAGGGGTGCTGGGACCACCCGTCCCGTCCCAGCAGTTGCCTTATAACTCGGTTAGCTTTTCCAAGCGGGAACAGATGTTCCTTGTGGCAGTTCAGTGAGAAATTCTGCTCCATGCTCCCTGGGCTACATTGATCCATTCACCTCAAATAAAATAAACCGTGTGGGGAACGAGATAAAATATTTGTCCCATTGATTGCTTCATTTCGTGTGGTTGGGAGGTGGGAGGGAGCAAGTGGCTGTGAGCAGGTGGGGGGAGGCTGTGCCCGCCTGTGTGCAGAGAGCAGATGGGACAGGGCCTCGGGCTGCTGGGTCCCCTGGGCATTGCCTGGTGCACCCAGATTGACTCTTGACAAGGGATGTTGATACCCCTGGTTAGACACCACAGTAGCCACTGATCCGGGCACCTTCTTTTGCATGGAGGGGAGTGGATGAGGGCAAAAGCTTGAGGAAGATACAGCCCTTCCCCATATCTCTAAGGGGTCCTAAAGAAGAAAAGGGCTTCCCAGGTGGCTCAGTGGGTAAAGAATCCACCTGCAATGCAGGAGATGCAGGCAGTCACAAGTTCAGTCCTCGGGTTGGGAAGATTCCCTGGAAGACGGCATGGCAACACACTCCAGTATTCTTGTCTGGAGATTTCCATGGACAGAGGAGCCTGGTGGGCTACAGTCCACAGGGTCCCAAAGAGCCAGACACGACCGAAGAGACTGAGTACAAAGAAGAGGATTTGGTAAGTGCATGGTCTTTTTGCTCATTGAGTCACTCAACAAACATTGGAATACAGCATGGCGGGAAGCAGGTCAGAAAGAGCCTGGGTTTAAGAGTCGGGCAGATTTGATCCTGATTCACCTACTCATAGGCTCTGAGATGCTGGGCAAGTCATATAACATGTCTGAGCTTCAGTTCCTCGTGTGAAAAATAAACAGCCATGCTGCAGGGTCACTGTTAGCATTCAGTGAGATCACTCTTGTGATCTTGCATTTGGCTGTAACTAACTGAAAACTGGAGCTATTGGTAGTTGCCCTCTACTCTTCCTCAGTAGCCTACTGGACACCTTCTGACCTGGGGAATGCGTCTTCCGGTGTCATATCTTTTTGCCTTTTCATACTGTTCATGAGGTTCTCGCGGCAAGAATACTGGAATGGGTTGCCATTCCCTCCTCCAGTGAACCACGTTTTGTCAGAACTCTTCACTATGACCTGTCCGTCTTGGGTGGCCTGACATGGCATGGCTCATAGCTTCATTGAGTTATACAAGCGTCTTCACCATGACAAGGCTGTGATCCATGAAGGGGATCTAATACCAACAGCTGTGGGACATGGTGGGGGACAGAGGAGCCTGATGTGCTGCAGTCCGTGGGGTCGCAAAGAATCAGACATGACTTAGCGACTGAAGAACAACAACTGAAAACCAATTTGGGTGGTTTAATCAAACGGAGGAGGTGTTGGTCCATTGGGAAGGAGAACGATGCCTCTGGTTTCTCACGCTGGATTTGGGTTTGGCTTGGAAAATCCACAGGCGTACATCTGGCTGGTGGTTGGAGTTTCAGGGCCAGCCTTGGGCTTAGCGGGAGGTTTGCAAATTCTGTGCCTAAAGGTGAGAGCTGAAGCCAAGGGTGTAAGTGAGCAGTGAGAAGGGAGTAGGGCCAGGGAGAGAAACTGAGCTGTCTCCATTTGGAGGGGGGAATGAGGAGAGAGGCCAGGCAGGGCGCGGGCTCGCAGGGAGAGTGCATGGTGTGGTCGCCAGGGGGATGTGGCCTTTTGGACCAAAGAGCAAAGTGCTCAGCCAAGGCCATGGCCAAGCGAGGGTGGATTGAAGGGGAAGGGGAAGGGCACGTGAAGCAGTGATGCAGACCCTTCCTTCAAGGGCTTTGGTTACCCTGATGGCCTGGCATGCCCGTGGAAGGCAAGGGAGGGATGGAGCCCTGGGAGGCTGATGTAAGAGTTGGAACAACAAGGCCCAGATGTGGACATGGGGTAGGTTGGAAAGAAACACTTTTTTTCCTCAAAGGCCTGAATGTGCTTGTGGTCAGAATAGAAGGGCCAGTGGAAAGAAAAGGCTGATGGAGCAAGACACACTGACTGGGAGGAGAAAGGGTTCATGGAGCTGGAAGTTAGTGAGGGACACAGATGGAAGCTATGGTTCCTAGAAGGCTGGACACTGGTTTGTGTAGCTAAATCTGCCAGGTCTCATACAACGCTGGATCTTGAATGAATAAAAGAAAAGGGACCCTCTTTCTCTGTGAAAGGAGGGCAAGTGGAAAAGGTGACTGTCCAGATGCCCTAGTGAAGCGGAGAAAAGGTGAAAAAGCTCACATCAGGTGTCCTAGATCTTCTCAGTGAGTTATATAACCTCTCCAAGCCTCAGTTTCCTTATTTATAAAGTGGGGATAGTATTCCTAGCACTTTCTCAGTAGGTTATTGGGAGGATTAAGGTAGACAATTTCTGTAGAATGCTTGACGCATGCTGAGTGCTCTTTAAAAGTTCTGTATTATTACTGTGATTTATTTTATTGATAGTGGAATGGGAAATAAGATCCTTCATTGATGTGGAATGGGAAATAAGATCCTTCATTGATGTGAGTGTGAGCCCAAGGGCAAGGATGGGGATTCAGTGGAGATTTGCATCAGCCACAGGTTGTACGCAGCCCAGAGGTGACTCAGTGCTTCCCTGGGTACCCAGGGTGGGCCTGAGAGCAGGGAGGAAGGGCTTCTGAAGCTGAGCATCCTAGGCCCTAAGATCTCCCGTGGTCAGAAGGGCCCTGGCAGCTGACATCCTCTGGAAACCACTGTCCACCCACTATGGGCCACATCTAGAACAATCTGTGCCTGGAACTGCAGGGGCCAGATAGTTCTCTGGGAGGTTGTTTTTGTTCAGTCACAAAGTTGTGTCCAACTTTTTTGTGACCTCATAGACTGTAGCCTGCCAGGCTCCTCTGCCCATGGGATTCCCCAAGCACGAATACTGGAGTGGGTTGCCATTTCCTTCTCCAGGGGATCTTCCCAACCCAGGTATCCTGCATTGGCAGACAGATTCTTTACTGCTGAGCCACCAGGGAAGCCCCTCTCTGGACTGAGAATATAGTAAAACGTGTGGTCCACATACTGTACCCTGATCCCCAGCCTTCCTGGGCCTCTTGAGGCTTGTCCCATCCACTCACACATGGCACTTTCCATGATCTACACTCAGCGATCCTTGGTGATGTGCTCAGGGGTCGGAGCCCAGGGGTATGGAGGGAAGGACATGGGAGGGGCACTATGCTTCCCTGGGGCAGCTGGCCTGTGCTGCTTGAGTCTTAGACCTCTCTGCCTCAGAGCTGGGGATCTAGAGATGGTCTAGTTGTCTTCTCTCAGTCCACAGATGAGGAAACTGAGGCCCAGAGAAGGAAGGTCTTAACCTGGAGTCATAATGTGGACAAGACACAATGAGAAGTCACACCCGCAGCTTTGACTTCATGTCCAGTCCTCTCTGGACTTCTGGGCTGCTTCCTGGAATGCCCTTGGCTTGTCACATCTGCCCTTTGCACAGATCATCTGTCTAGGGTAGAGGAGCCCAAGTCTGGGGCAGAAGCAGTGGTGGGCTGTGTATGTCAGGGCAGCCAGTGACCGCTGACCACAGTCTGTAAGGCCCTCAGGACACATTTGGGTCTTGTTGCTCCAGCCCTTACATCAGTCTCCCAGGGCTCCATCCCTCCCTTGCCTTCCATGGGTGTGCCAGGCCATCAGGGGTCCTTGCATTTCTGGATTTCTGGAGAGGACTGAGGATCTGATCTGTGGGGATCTGGGCTGGGTAACATCAGCATTGTCAAGAGAATAGAAGTGGACTGCTCCTGGCTGGTTCTGAATGCTGGGATCCTGCTTTATGAATTGAGATTGTGGAGTGACTTATAGCAGAGATGTTGAGAGAAAGAAAGAGAGGCCTTCCCACGCTCTGAAGCCCTGCCCCAGCTCCTCCTGCCTCTTTCCCCGACCTCCATTCGCTTCACACTTCATTCATCTGCAGCTCGCTTTGGGGGGGCCTTCTCTGAATAGCATCCAGGGGTTCCTCCTACAGAGACTGGAGCATTCTTGGGGTTTGCAGAGAGGAGGCGGGGGGAGTGGCCTCTGCAGTTCCCACTGGTTTGTCTCTTTTGGATCAGGCAGAGGGTGCAGCCCCTGGTCTCCCCAGCCCAGTGGAGAACCCACAGTGGTGTGAACCCTGTATGTGAGGCTTTCTGTGCAGAAATGTCTTCTCTTACTCAAGCGAAAAGTGAAAGTTGCTCAGTCATGTCCAGCTCTTTGCAACCCCGTGGACTGTAGCCCTTGAGGCTCCTCTGTCCATGGAATTCTCCAGGCAAGAATACTGGAGTGGATAGACATTTGCTTCTCCAGGGGAATCTCCCCAACCCAGGGATCAAACCTTAGATCTCCTGCTTTGTAGGCCGATTCTTTACCATCTGACTCTGTGATTGGAGGGGCAGTGATCTGTTGGGGTTTCTCAGCGGGTCCTCCTCTGTTTCATCTTGAGGTTCCTTCCCTTTAATTCTGGGGCATCACTTGCTGGCCCGGGAGCATGGCCCCCTACACAGCCCCTGTGAGAAACCCCATTTTTCTTGAGTCCTCTTGGCAGTACTGGCTGACATTTAAAAGAAAAAAAAATGACTAAATACTCAGGGAGAAGAAAGTGGGATAATTATAGGGGAAAAAAGCAAACATTATCAAAATAGTCAGCGTTTCAAAGAAAAGGGCTGCCGTTGTGCACTTGCTGAGCCCTGCTCCCCGGGGGTCGATGTCTTTGTGTAGAGCCCGCCCCCCATCCCCAGAGGCTCCGTCCCGGAGTGTGGGGGCTCGTACACACCTCTGCCCGCCTCTGTGCAGGGTGCCTTGTGAAGCAGCCTCCCTGTCGAGGCAGGGACTCCTCAAGGTCAGGGGCAGGCAGGTCTGAGCAGCACCTGCCTTTTCAGCATCACAGCTCTTCTTTGTGGTGGGCGACTGGGGCCTGCATTCCTGTTGAAGAAGGGGCATCAGCGACCACATAGCTAACGAGACTCATGGTGACTGTCGTGAGAGCTGCTCTTTTGTTGTAGTTGTTCAGTCGCTAAGTCATGTCCAACTCTTGGTGACCCCGTGGCCTGCAGCACGCCAGCCTTCCTCGTCCTTCCCCATCTCCTGGGGTTTGCTCAGTTTCACGTCCATTGAGTTGGTGATGCCATCCAACCAAGCTCATCCTCTGTTTCCCCCTTCTCCTCTGTCCTCAATCTTTCCCAGCATCAGGGTCTTCTCCAATGAGTCGGCTCTTTGCATCAGCTTCAGCTTCAGCATCAGTCCTTCCAATGAATATTCAGGTTTGCTATCCTTTAGGATTGACTGGTTTGATCTCCTTGATGTCCAAGGGACTCTCTAGAGTCTAGTACCGGCTGCTGTTTGTTGAAGTCTTAATATGATCCAGGCCCTGCTACCTTATGGAGATGATCTCAGGAATTATTACCACGTTGCTCTGAAGTGGGAATTCATAAAGTCATTAGCCCCATTTGACAGATGAGGAAACTGAGGCTCAGAGAGGATTATGGGTAACATGCCTGAAGTCAGTCAGCTGGGAGATGGGGGAGAGAGTCCCTGGACCCGGCTTGTCCAGGCCCCAAAGTGCAGCCCGTGGGGACTTGTCTGTGGTTCCAGCAGGCAGGGGTTTGAAGGTTCCTAACTACTTGCTATGGGGGCCTTAGACTCTGACCCCTCAGCTTGCCCTGATGCTCTCCTCCAGTTCTAAGTCCTGAGCTGTGGTGCCTGGCACAGGATCGCCCCCCACTTTGCATGTAGAACCTTAATCTGAACTTGGGCCTCATTCCTCTCAAGGCCAGATGCTCACAGAGGGCTCTGATGCTAACACTGCGCCATCTATAGGGTGGGGGTCCTGGCTGTTGTGTTACAGTCTCTGCACCTGTGCAGAAAGGCAGAGTCTGAGATCTGAGCTAGGTGGGCATGATGGGGTCCTCCTAGTTACGGGGATTTGGGGGTGTGTCTCCTTAACTCTTCAGCTCTCTGGAGTCCACAGAATGAATGCCCCTGACTGCTCCATCCTGTCTCCAGCTCTGTCTCCCCTACTTCATGTCCCTCGACTCCTCTATCTCTGGTCTCTAGGCTGTAACTTTCCAGGTCTTCCCCTCCCACCCCATTAATCACAATAACGACTGCCTTTCGTTAAGCTCCCGTGTCGTGCCCTTGGCGTGCAACATCTCATCTATCCCTCCTGTGGTCCAGGGAGGCAGATGACCCTGTGATGGCCATTTTCCATGGAGAGAAGTAACTGGAGATGCAGGGGTTCTGGCTAACTTTGAGCGCACAGAGCATCGGAGTGCCCAGTGCTGGGCACCTGGCCACCCCACTGCCGTCTTGTTCCTGGTGCAGCCCTCCGTCTGCCAGCTGCTGCTTTGCCTCCGAGCCTGTGGGTGGAGGGGCTCCGGGGGGACAGGGAGCAGCAGGCAGTGGGGCACAGATGTGACTGCCCTGCTCCAGGCCCTCACGCCCAACGACACAGGCCAGCGAACCCTCCTGGGTGGCCTTGCTGTGACACCGTGCCCCGGCCAGTTGGTCAAGGACAGTCCTCTGGGAAGGTCACTGTACGCCGTGGACCCCGCGTGCTGGGGATGTTCCAGCTAGACCTGTGGGCATCTGCCTTCTGTCGACTGAGCCCCGGGCCACTCCCTGGCCTGCAGCACGGGGGCAGATGGGGAGCGAGGGCCTTGTTACCTCACCCCCCGCCCACCCGCCTGCCTCCTGGCCTTTCCTCCCCTCCCCACAGCTAGTTCTGAGCTCTGGGCCACTGAGTGATGGGGTGAGGCCATTCAGCATCCTTAAAGGATGCTGGTGGCCCCACAGTGACCCTTTAGTCAAACTCAGCTGCTGCCTGGGCAGTGAATGTCCATCCGGTCATGCCCTCTCCCTGGGCTTCGGATTTCCTTGTCTGCTTTTTTTTTTTTGGTATTTTTATTTTTGTTTATTTACTTGGCTGTGTTGGGGTTTAGTTGTGGCATGCTGGGTCTTCAGTTGCAGCATGTGGAATTTAGTTCCCTGAACAAGGATCGAACCTGGGCCCCCCGCTTTGGGAGCACAGAGTCTTAGCCACTGGACCACCAGGGAAGTCCCTATTTTTTTGTTCTTGAAAGGCTGTTTCAAGGGTAAGAGCACAGGCTGGCACCTGCCTGAGTTTGAATCCTAGGACTGCTTCTGGCCAGCGGTGTGACATTTCCGTGCCTCAGTTTTCTCATCTGTCAAGTGGGGATAATAGTGGTATCTGAGTCACAGGTTTGTAGTGAGGTTTGAGCACCGGCTGTGTGCCAGGCTCAAAGTCAGACCGTGTGTTGGGGGGACGTGTAGATTTGGAGTGTGTCAGAGTTGGGCTCTGGGGTCGGAACGGATGCCTGTGTAACAGGGGAGGTCTGGGTCCCTGCTAGCTGACACGCAGCTCCTCCTTCGTATCGCAGGGCCCTCCCTGGGCTCAGAAGTTTGCTTTCTGGCTCCTGCTCTGAGGCCAAGAGATTCTGGCTGCATTTAAGGTCTGCAAGAAACCCTCGCTCAGGTTGCAATCTGTCCAGTGTCACATAAGCCGTATTGATCAATTCATCTTATATAGTTGGGACCAAACAGCCCTGTAATCTTTCTATTGTGCAGCCTAATTGGTCTCTAGGCCTGTGTCATTAGCTCGCTTGTTTGTAATCTGACTCCCTGGGCCGGCCTTTGTGAGCCGGCGGACAAGAAGACCCCAGCCTCGCCTGCCCCATTTGCCCATCCCCGGGGTGGGGGCTGACCTTGGTGCCCCTTCATCTTGGCCTGGACTCCTTGATAAGGTGTGACAGGCAGGGGCAGGTGAACTCCTTGGGTCAAGGAGTGAGCATAGCAGTGGGATCACTGGACCTGGGTCCCGGCCCTGCACTTGGCATTTATCAGCTGCTCACCTTGTTTATTTACCGTGTTTGAAATCGCTCCATTTTTTCATCTTTATTGATCTTTCCTGTGAATGTGTAATGACATTATAAAACACTTAACGTAAAATCTAAGTGAAGGAAAGCTAGGATTCAAGTTGTATATCCATAATTATCTCATCTGCCCAAGAATGAAGATGAGTGAGGATGCCCCCAATACTGAAGGTGGCTGTCTCTGGGAGACGTGATTATAAGTGACTTTAATTTTCTCAGTATCTTTTCATTTTTTCCCCAAACTTCCTGCAATGAGTCTGTGTTACTTTACAACCAGGAAACGAATCATTGAAATTAGTCAGCATTAGGTTCACTAGTGATAGATTTTCTTCATTTATAAAATCAAAGCATTGGACTAGATTCCCAAGCCTGGCTCTCTGTGCACTAGCATCCCCAGAAGAGCTTGCTTACTAAAAATTCAGAGGACTGAGCCCCATGCCGGGGACTGTGATGCCGGCGTTTCGGCTGTGCATCGAAGGTTTAGAACCTTGGATGTGTTTCTCTCTTGGACTCTTTCTAACATGATCATTCCCCATGGACGCGTTGTTTTAGACCGTGGGTGGGAACAGGGAGCCCTGTGGCCAGCCACCTCCCTGGCTTCAAGAAGGTGCTTTTCGAAGCTGGGAAGAAGCCGGTTCTGGAGTATGTGGCCTTTGGCTACAAATGGGTGGTCCCAAAGGTGCGTGGGCACGTGGCTTCGCCCAGAGGGGGGCCCTTTGCTCAGCCAGCTGCTTCTCAGAGCCTTGCAAGGTAGAGTCATTTCCCATCTGATCACATTTCATCCCCAATAACTCACACTCTTGGGGTTCCTCTTCCCATTTCCCACATAGGAGGCACAGGAAAGCTAAGCGACTTGCCCCGTGCCACACAGCTGCTCCAGGCAGAGCCTGGATTTAAAGTCCCATCTATACCTGCACATTTTAAAAATTTCCAGCAGGTTCCACTGGGGGCTGGCTCTCAGGTCTCCAGCTTGGGGGTCTTTGAGGTCCTAGCTGTCCCTATGGGCAGCAGAAGCTGGGATTTTATTTGTGTGGTTTTTCTGGTGGGCTGTCTTCCCTTCTCCTTGCCTCCAGCAGGACGCCTGGCTCGAGGAGTCTCCCCTCCCCGCCCCCAAATGCTTAAGCTGTTTTCTTGTTTGGGGCGCTTTTGCAGTGTCTCTCTGTGTGGCCCCGCGCCACGGTCATTCTCATTGTCATCCTTGCCATTGGCATTCTTTTTCTTTCTTATTTCACTTATTTTATTTTCTCTTATTGTATTTTGGTCTTCTGATGACATCAGCTCTTAAACCCAAGCCAGCTAAATTATAGCCAGATTTGCTTGGGGATTTTCTGCAGGCTTTTGAAGCGCTTCCCTCCAGGCTGTACACAGGTGACATTTTAGGTTGGACTAGTGGGAGCATGGGAGCAGGTTGAGGGCAGTCCTGGGTTTGAATGCAAGTTTCCCACTGAGGGCTGTGTTACCTCGGGGGTCCCTGGTTTCCCTGTGTGTGCAGTTGGGTAATGACATCCGTCTCAGTGGGGTGTGCAGTGCAGGGTTGTATTTACTCAGTTGCAGAGCATGGGTCTGGAAGTGCTCAAAGTTTGTCAGTCACCACCATCAGTGCTCTTCTGGTCTTGATTTTGGGCTTCCCCGGTGGCTCAGTGATAAAGAATCTGCCTGCCAATACAGGAGATGCAGGTTCGACCCCTGGATTGTGAAGATTCCTTGGAGAAGGGAATGGCAACCCACTGCAGTATTCTTGCCTGGAGAATTGCATGGACAGAGGAGCCTAGCAGGTTACAGTTTATGGAGTGGCGAAGAGTCAGACACGACTGAGTGACTGGACAACAAGTCTTGATTTTGGAAGCCTGAACAAGTCATCACTCCAGGAGCTTTGGTTCCTGCCAGGATAAACTGCTCTGAAAATGGAAATGCCCTCATAGTTGGGCTGGCGGAGGCCTGGCCTTGGTCAACCTTGTCCAAGGAGAATGATGACTACTTCTAGAGTTCCCAGGGCAAGGGGGACAGGATAGGTTCTAACTCCTAAGCTTCCTCTGGGCTCCCTGATTGCAGAGCACTGAAGCCAGGAGGCCAGCCTTCTGCCTCGAGGGACCAGCCTCCAGTGGCTCTGGGGTCCCCATGCCGCTGCAGTGTCCCAGCTGCCAGCCTGGGCTCCCCCTCCCTTCCCAGTTATCAGGGACCTGTCAGTTCGGAGCAGATAGCACCATTATATACCAACAGCCACACAGCTGGCTGGAGAGGATTAAACTTAATTTGCTGCAGGATTTCCAGCCTCCCCTGTCCCTTGCCCATTGATTCTTTCTCTTTGATGTTGAAAGGGGAAGGCGGACTTGGCTAATGGGCCTCCCCCTGTGTCCAGGTGGGTGGTGTCCCGTACGTGTGTGCACCTCTGGCCCTCAGAAGCCCTTCCTCCATACATGGCTGGTGGCTGTTTACTTATTTCCCATCAGTCTGTGTCCAAGAGGTTGTCTCCTGTCATGGTTGCTAGGCCTGTTGCTATGGAATTTGTCATCCAGGCTGTGTTGTGAGAGAGACCAGGTGGGTGAGCTCATGCCCTCTGTGGTATAAGCTGTCCTTGCTGCTAGGGTGGAGAAAAGTCTCAATGGGAAATGCAGGTTGGGTTTATAGACAGGTGGGTTTGATGAGAAGGAAGAAGTCTTAAGCCAAGGGAATCCCAGGCAACCTGAAGCTCCTCCTCTTCCAAGGGTGAACATAAAGTCAGAGCCCCGGGGAGGGGGTCAGGGGGTCAGGGACTGATGCTGATGGTGACGTTTTCGAGCTCCTGGTCCTGGTGTGGGGTCCTGGTCTCAGCACAGTCATGCATGGCCTGGGGGTAACACCTCCCAGGAACCCCAGCCCTGCAAGTAGGCTGTGAGCTGGAGAGCAGGCACGTAGGGGCTCTGCTGACAACACAGGTGGTTAAAACTCAGAATGTTCATCATCATAGTGCGTGCTAAGTCGCTTCAGTCATGTCCGACTCTTTGTGACTCCGTGGACTGTAGCCCACCAGGCTCCTCCGTCCATGGGATTCTCCAGGCAAGAATATTGGAGTGGGTAGCCAATTCCTTCTCCAGGGAATCTTCCTGACCCAGGTCAAACCCTGAGTCTCTTGCATCTCCTGCATTGGCAGGTGGATTTTTTACCACTAGCCCCACCTGGGAGGGTCCATCATCATGGTTCCACTTCCTAAATGCCTTCTGGATGATGGCTACTCAGCAGGAATCATCTCTTGTTCTCAGAACAGCTCTTGTTGGTGAGCATTATTTTCCCTTTTACAAAGGAGAAAATCTAAGCTCAGACAGATCCAGAAGGTCTCAGAGGGTCACACACCTAGGAAGTGGTAAGGGCAAGCTCCAGTTCAGCTATGGCAGGACTCTGTAGTCTGAGTCTCCTCCACTAATGACCATGGTCTTGTTGCAGAGGCCTGGGGCAGTTTTCTATGGAGGCCTGGGGCAGTTTCTTTGCAGGCCTGGGGCAGTTTTCTATGGAGTCCTCCTAAGAAAGCCCATGAGATGCATCAGTTCAGGGTACCTGCTTACACCGAAGTCAAACACTCTCCTCCTGTCTTTTTATAAAAAAATTAATTAATTAATTAGGCTCTGCTGGATCTGAGCTGTGGCATGTGGGATCTAGTTCCTTGACCAGAGATTGAACCCGGGTCCCCTGCAGTGGGAGTGAAGAGTGTTAGCCCCTTGACCGCTCCTCCTGTTTTGTAGGGTGTTGTGTGATTTGCCCGATGATGTGCAGAGAGTCGAGCCAGATTAGAAAGGATTCCTTGGGCACAGCTGGGTTCATCTCAGGGTTTGAGATGGTCTGGGCCTGGAGGTCATTGGGAAAAGCCGATATTCTGTGCTCCAAGTGTTATTCCAAATTGGCAACTCCAAGGCAGCCTGGAGGATGGGCACAGAGTCTGGTTTTCCTTTTTCTAATTGTGATAAAATAAACATAACATAAAGTTCATTTTCTTCATCATTTTTAAGTGTGCAGCTCACTAGTATGAAAAGCATTCACATTATCATGCAACCTAACCCCAGAGCTCTTTACCATGCAGAACTGAAACTCTGTACTCATTAAACTGGGTGCTCTGTCTGGGGCTTCCCAGGTGGTGCTAGTGGTAAAGAACCTGCCTGCCAATGCAGGAGGCTTAGGAGATGTGAGTTTGATCTCTGGGTCAGAAAGATCCCCTGGAGGAGGGCATGGCAACCTACTCCAGTATTCTTGCCTGGAGAATCCCATGGACAGAGGAGCCTGGCGGGCTACAGTCCATAGGGTCGCAAAGAGTTGGACAGGACTGAAGCAACTTAGCATGCACGGAAGCATCCATTAAACAATAATTTCCCATTTCTCTTCCCCACCTCCGTCCCTGGCAACCAACCTTCTACATTTTGTCTCTGTGAATTTGACTATGCTTGGGACCTCATGTAAGTGAAATCCTACAATATTTAGCTCTTTGTTACTTGCTTATTTTATTGATACTTGGTATAGCCTCAAGTTTCATCCATGTTGTAGTGTGTGTCAGAATTCCCTTCCTTTTAAAGACTAATAGCCCATTCTCTGTATACACCAAAGTTTGTTTCGTGTATCCATTCATCCCTTGGGATGACACTTGGGTTTCCTCAACCTCTGGCCATCATGAATGTTGCAATGAACTTGGCTATACAAATCTCTCTGTGAGACCCTGGTGTAAAAATTTTTCTTTTAATAATCCCTAGAAGTAGAATTTCTGGATCATATGATTTTAAAAAAAAATTTATTTATGGCTGCTCTGGGTCTTTGTTGCTGTCCACAGGCTCCTCTCTAGTTCTATCGAGCGGGCTACTCTCTCTCTGTGGTGTGCGGGTTTCTCGCTGCAGTGGCGTCTCTTGTTGCATAACACGGGCTCTAGGGCTCAGGCTTCAGTAGTTGCAGCACCATGAGCTCCAGAGCACGGGCTCAGCAGTTGTGGCACATGGGCTTAGTTGCTCCGCCGTATGTGGGATCTTCCCAGACCAGGGATCAAACCTGTGTGTCTTGCTTTGGCAGGTGGATTCTTTACCACTGAGCCGCCAGGGAAGCCCTGGATCATATGATTTTTAATGTTTTGAGAAACATATGGTTTTCCATGCTGGTTGCACCATTTTGCAGTCTAATGAACAACTCACAAGGGTTCAAGTTAGAACCACATTTCTGCCGGCATGCCTTACTTTCTGCTTTTTTGATAGTCTATGGTTTTTCCAGTAGTCGTATATGGATGTGAGAGTTGGGCCATAAAGAAAGCTGAGCACCAAAGAAGTGATGCTTTTGAACTGTGGTGTTGGAGAAGGCTCTTGAGAGTCCCTTGGACTGCAAGGAGATCCATCCTAAAGGAAGTAAGTCCTGAATATTTATTGGAAGGACTGATGCTGAAGCTGAAACTCCAATACTTTGGCCACCTGATGCGAAGAACTGACTCCTTGGAAAAGACCCTGATGCTGAGAAAGATTCAAGGTGGGAGGAGAAGATGAGGTGGTTGGATGGCATCACCGACTTAATAGACATGAGTTTGAGCAATCTCCAGGAATTGGTGATGGACAGGGAAGCCTGGTGTGGTACAGTCCATGGGGTCGCAGAGTCGGACACAGCTGAGCAACTGAACTGAACTGAACTGATCCTAACAGTGTGAGGTGGAATCTCATTAAGGTTTTGATTTGCATTTCCCTAGTGGCTAATGATACTTAGCATCTTTTCATGTGCTTACTGGGCAAAGAGTCAGGCTTTGCAGATCTGTCAATTTGGAACCCTAAATTGCTGAGCTTGTCTCACTCCACTGGTACTTTGGAGTCACAACCAAATATAGTTCTTATTTGCAGGGCATTTGTAGATAAAGACAGGTGGAACCTGAGGCTATTTCACAGACAATCACAGTAAAGCCGGATAAAGGACATTTTCTAAGAGAGGGGCAGATAATAGATTCTGGAGTTCTTGGAGCAGGAGGAGGCTGTGTGTTTGGGATGACCCTGAGCTCCGTTAAGAGGGGGTTACAGTAATTCCCCAAGCAACTAGCCACCCACCCTTCTGGGTCACCTCTGGAGGTGTGTCCCCTGGAATCCTGTTCTTGGGGAGGATGGGTGAGGTGACAGGAGACACGTCCAGCTTGGATTAAGGAGAATGTGCCCATGTGTTTCAGCCCTCTGCCAGGTCTCCCTGCCAGTTAGGGGCTGGCAGAATTCTTCCTCTGCTCCGACCTGGCGCTGGTGGGGCCAGGCACTCAGGCTGGGCGGGTGAACCCTGGGCACCTTTGATCTACAGCCAGGTGTCTCTCTTTCGTAGGCTACAAGTGCTTAGGATGGCCTCTCTCTGAGTGGGGACAGGTGCCTGGGGCCATGATGTACGGGTTTTCAGTACCCAGCCCTGGACCCTGGTGTGGCCAGCAAGTTGGACCTTAAACCCCGGGGTATGTAAATAAAACTTGAGAGGCCTTTTTCATACCCCAGCAGTTTTGTCCCTTTGGGATGAGGGGTCAGCAGTTTCTGCCGTCCTTACCCCAGGTGACCTAGAACGTAGCAGCCCGTCCCTGCCCCTCATTTAAATGATTTATTTATGTATTTTTGGCTGTGCTGGGTCTTCGTTGCTGCACAGGCTCTTTCTCTAGTTGTGGCGAGCGGGGGCTGCTCTCTGGCTGGGGTGTGCTGGCTTCTCATCGCGGTGGCATCTCTTGTTGCTGAGCGCAGGCTCTGAGGGCATGCAGGCTTCTGTCGTTGCAGCGCGTGGGCTCAGTTGTTGCTGCTCGTGGGCTCTAGAGCGCCGGCTCAGCAGTTGTGACACATGAGCTTAGCTGCTCTGTGGCAAGTGCGATCTTCCCAGATCAGAGATCAAACTCATGTCTCCTGCAATGGTAGGTGGATTCTTTACCACTGAGCCACCAGGGAAGCCCTCCACCCTTCGCTTGATCCTGCATGAAATGGGAGTGCTGTGGGCCTGGGGCTGCCGGCACTCCTGATATAGGCACTGCCCCCTGCTTTACTTACGTTTCCTTCTTCAGGTCTCATAACCTAAGGAAGACTGGGGATTGTTTCCTCCCTGGGCCTCATGCCTTGCAGGATCTCAGTTCCTTGACCAAAGATTGAACCTGGGTCCCTGCAGTGAAAGCCTGGAATCCTATCCACTAGGCTACCAGGGAACTCCTTCCATTTTCTGATAGAATAGGGATTAACAGAAAAAATCCTTTTTATGAATGTTTGCATTTTTATTATATTTCTTCTTAGTCTGTGTCATTCTTTGCAGCTCAGGATTCAAAAGGTACAGTGGAAAGTTGCCCTTCTAACTGCCAGCTTCCTTTCCCTGGAGGCACCCGATGGCAAGTTTCTTACCAGAAGTGGTCCACCTTGCACTTGGTTTGCAAAATGCCTCTGTGCGTCCACTACTAGCGTTAGATCTGAAATTTCTCTGTCTCTCATTCTATAGGTCTTTAGGCCTTGTTTCTTCTCCTCTTTCATCCCTGCGTTAGCCTAACTCTACTGAAATCTGCCTTTTGACCCTTTGAGTTTCGCTCCCAGCAGCTCCCTCCTGGCATCCTGAGAGGCAGCAGACAATACTGAGTGTTGTGGGGGGAGAGGGGAGGGGTGAGTAGTGATGGTGTTATGCAGGGGTGAATGCGTGCACAGCGAGTAATAGCTCAACGAGAGAGGGGATGATGGGGACCAGGAGAAGCCGAGGGTGTGCGTTTGCCCTGGAGCCGGGCTGCTCCGGCCATCCCTGCTGATAGCAGCTTTCCTTCCTGATCCCCAAGGATGATGCTCCGTTCGAATCTGGATTTGCCAGCGAAGCTGTGAACAAACTGGGATGTTTTCTCTCTGATAAACTGTTATCGCTGAACTTCAGAATTGCTTCCTGAGCCTAAATGCTAGGCAAGGGAGGAAACCAGACACAGGAATGGGGAGAGGAAAGAGGACTCAGAAAGCCCTCTATTCCCCACCCCTAGGCTGAGCCCCTGCTGCACCTCAGGTGCTGCTCTGGACGCCTGGGTGTGAAGATGAACCCTGGGGGTCCGCCCTTAAGGATCTCTTCTCCTTGTGGAGGGACCGACCTGTCCCCAGCTGGCTGTGAGGATTGGACGGCGAGTTCCTTTCAAGCTAGGATCACATGGCAGGCATGCTGGGGAAGCTGGTCTCACCTGGGAGGATGCTGCGTGTTTACCGGGGGTTCATTTTCTGTCTTGATTCTCTCTGGTTTCATTTTCTGCTTTATATTTTCCTGGCTCAAGGGAATCTTGGCTCTAGTTACTTTTCTTTCTAGAAACAGTGTAGCGTGGTGACTCTGCTGGGTTGAATAATGTCTTCCTAAAAGTCACGTCCTCATGGAAACTCAGAATGTGACCTTACTTGGTCTTGGCAGTGTAATTAGTTAAGATGCAGTCATACTGGATGAGAAAATGAAAGTGTCAGTTGCTCAGTCGTGTCCAACTCTGCCATCCCATGGTCTGTAGCCCGCCAGGCTCCTCTGTCCCTGAAATTCTCTAGGCAAGAATACTGGAGTGGGTAGACGTTCCCTTCTCCAGGGAATCTTCCCAACCCAGGGATCGAACCCAGCTCTCCTGTATTGCAGGCAGAGTCTTTACCATCTGAGCCACGAGGGAAGCCCTGTACTGGATGGGAGTGGGCCCTGAATCCAGCGACTGGTGTCCTTATAAGAAGGCTGTGTCCACAAGAAACGATACTCAATATCTTGTAAACCTATGATGGAAAAGAGTCTGGAAAAGAGTATATAGGGACTTCCCTGGCAATCCAGTGGTTAAGCCTCTGTGTTTCCAATGCAGGAGGCACAGGTTCTGTCTCTAGTTGGGAAACTAAGATTCCACATGCCCTGTGGCCAAAAAAGATATGTATATATGGCCGAGTCACTTTGCTGTGCACTTGAAACTAACACAGTATTGTAAATTAACTATACTTCAATTTAAAAAGAACAAAAACTATAATAAAAAAAGAGTTAAAGGAGAAAAATTATACATTTTCCAAAAAGAAAAAATAAGACCATGTGAAGACACAGACACACACGGGGAGGAAGGCCATGTGAGGATGGCGCCAAGACTGGAGGAATGCAGGGAGAAGCTGAAGGATGTTAAGGATTGCTAACAGCCACCGGAAGTCAGACGAGGCCAGGAGGCTTTGACCCCTAGAGCCGTCAGAGAGAGTGAGGCCCTCCAGACACCTTGGTTTCAGACTTCTAGCCTCTAGAGCTGTAAAAGAAGTAATTTCTGCTATTTTAAGTCATCCAGTTTGTAGTACTTTGTTGTGGGAGCCCTGGAAAACTGTACAGTGGCTAAGAGCATCTCAATTCAAACCCTGGTTATACTGTGTGACCTTAGGCAGGTTACCTGGCCCCTCTGTGCCTCAGCTTCTTCTCTGTAAAACAGGGATCATAGTAGTATTTCTCTAAAGGGTGAGTGGGGGTGATGATAAATGAATGACTGCAAACATTTAAAACAGCGCCTGGCAGAGAGTTGGCCCTATGTGCCCACGATGATCATTTGAAATCCATCGACACATCTGCTTCTGAACCACAGAGCTCCCTCCACCTGCCCAGATGATGCCAGAGTGCCGTGTGTGTGTGTGTGTGTGTGTGTGTGTGTGTGTGTCTGGACTTTGCGGTGTCAGCTTTAGTGAGAGAAAGGCCAAGACAGACCTGAAAAGACCTTCAAGTCTGTGTGTCGGGAGCTTTGTCCTGGCCCCTCCCTGTTTCATTCTGGGTTTTTCTTTAGGTGTCAGACGGGAGCGATGCTCTGACTTCAGAGTCTTGTGGGGATGATGTGAAGTGAGATTTGCTCACCCAGGTTGTAGGTGATCAATACATCTTCCTTGCTCTTCTTCCCATGTGTCTGAGGAGGAGCCATGCTAGAAAGCTAATCGTGCTGATCTCTGACATCATAAAGGCATATTTTTATTTTACTGCAGTATAAACCCGGGGCAAGCAGGTGCCCAGAGCAGCCACCTTCCAACCCTGTGGAGGCTGGACATACGCATCTGTGTGTGTGTGGCAGGAGTGCTTCTGACCCAAGATGGGGTGAGGATGGAGTTGGGGCCCACCCAGTCCAGAGGTCTAAACCCTGACTTTAGGCATGGTTCTCAGCCCAGATATTTGCAGATTTGCCTGCTGAGTTTCTCCTTGGCTTATGGCAGCCCAGAAGTGGAACACAGTGCTGAGTGTGGGGGGCCTGGTGTGTGTGCTGAGTGTGGGGGGCCTGGTGTGTGTGTGTGTGTGTGTGTGTGTATGATGCAGTGACCAAAAATAGCTTTGATGAAGCTTGGGCCAGGTTGGGAAGGTGGGAAGAGCTGAGAGAGGGAAGAGTCAGGGGTAGCCAATTATAGTAACATGGCTGGGTGGGACAGGGGTTCACTGACATGGAAGCTTCTCATAAACCCACAGCGAATAACAGCTTCCTCTCTTGCTCATCTCACGTCTAATAACCTTGAGGCCTTCCTTGTGACTAGCTCATAAAAGACCTGCATCACGGGCATGCGTTAAAGAATCTGTGTGCCAGACAGTCGTGTGCTGAAGAAACAAACTGTTAGAGAGAGACTTTCATGGATGTTTCAGGGTTGTTTCTTTGGGCTTCTTCACGTTTGATTCACGTATTAAATCAGACATTTAGAAAGCAATGTATCTGGGCTGTATTTTCTTTGCTTTATCCTACAAAATTGGCTTTATCGAATTACAGTTGAAATGTGTTCATGATCCATATAGAGTTGATTAAAAAGAAAAAAAATCAAATCCACTCATTTGAAGAACATTTCTATCTCTTGCAGAAAGATAAAGATTATGTTTTCCACAATGTCACACACAATCTTTTATACAAGGATCCATGTTATGGATGCCTTTCTGGATTTACTGTTAGGGGAAAAAATGGTTATCTCTACAAATGACTTTTGCTAACTTGATTTGCTTCCTTTTTCACCTGAGCTGCCAGGAAACCCACAGCGAAATTCAGTGCCTGATCATGGAAATTAGTTTATCTTGGAGTCCTGATAACATATACTGTTTTGTTCTCTTTTAAGAGTATGTTTTGCTTATGTACCCAAAATTGCTATTTTATATTATGTCTGTATTATGCTACTACTGTTACTAAGTCGCTTTCAGTCATGTCCGAGTGTATGTGGCCCTATAAACTGTAGCTTTCCAGGCTCCTCTGTCCATGAGATTCTCCAGGCAAGACTACTGGAGTGTGTTGCCATTTCCTACTCCAGGGAATCTTCCCGACACAGGGATCTAACTCACATTTCTTGTGTCTCCTGCATTGGTAGGCAGATTCTATACCACTGTGCCACCTGGGAAGCCACATTATGAATGTACTAAATGCTACGAAATTACATACTTTAAAATGGTTGCTTTTATGTTATGTCCATATTTTTCAATAAAAACCAGGAAATATTGCATTGAAATTAAAAAAAATGAGTGGAGCGTAGAAATCCAACTGGAATGAAAGGGAGGCGTTGGGAATCTGGATGAACTATCTCTTTGTTCTGGGGCATGGGCAGAGCACGTCCCCCTCCTTCCCTGCTCTGAGTCTTCCCTGAAGCTGTGTCCTTTGCAGACGGCACATGCTGCCCAGTGCCTGGTCTCTGGTTAAAGGTACAGGGATGGTTGTACTCACTGCCGCAATCTTACGATGCGCTTTCACAGCCATTTGCAAATATTATCTTGGGCTCCAAAATCACTGCAGATGGTGACTGCTGCCATGAAATTAAAAGACACTTACTCCTTGGAAGGAAAGCTATGACAAACCTAGATAGCGTATTAAAAAACAGAGACATCACTTTGTTGACAAAGGCCCACATAGTCAAAGCTATGGTTTTTGCAGTAGTCATGTACAGATGTGAGAGTGGATCATAAAGAAGGCTGAGTGCCAAGAATTGGTGCTTTTGAACTGTGGTGCTAGAGAAGACTCTTGAGAGTCCCTTGGACAGCAAGGAGATTAAACCAGTCAATCCTAAAAGAAGTCAACCCTGAATATTCATTGGAAGGACTGATGCTAAAGTTGAAGCTCCAGTACTTTGGCATATTCATTGGAGAAGACCTTGATGCTGGGAAAGATTGAGGGCAGGAGGAGAAGGGAGCGATGGAGGATGAGATGGCTGGATAGTGTCACTGACTCAATGGACATGAGTTTTAGCAAACTCTGGGAGTTGGTGATGGACAGGGCAGCTTGGCATGCTTCAGTTCATGGGATTGCAAAGAGTCAGACACAACTGGGGAATTGAATAACAACAAAGCCAGAAGACTTTGGTGAGGTTGGTGGTGTTGAGGGCAGGCCTGGGCTTTCTCCTTGAACTTGATAGAGATGCACCTAGAGGAGTTTCTAAGTAAAACCAGATGCAAGTGGCCCTGGGTCTTGGCGACCTCTGGGGCTTGAGCACGTCCAGGCAGCACCCTGTTCAGGGGCACTTCCAGAAAAGTTACTGCTGCTCTGAGCTTTCCCTCTGGCCAGTTTGTTCTGTGCTAGACCATCACGGTGAAAAGCCAAGAAAGGAGTTTAGGGATCATAGAGCCACAGCTGCTTGAGATACAGAACACTCTGCAGGATCAGTCCCCTTACTTCTTTCAAAACCAGAGGCTGGGGCAATTTTCTTTTCATTCTGAGAATTTCTTCCGTCTTCAGGATTCCATGAAGAAGACAGGGCAGGCCATGCTTCTGTTTTGGAATCAGCACCCTCTTGGAACTGCGTCTCTCCTGGTGCTTCCAGGTGGTCTGCGTAGTTCAGTGGGTCTGGGAGTGCCTCCCATTGACAGGCCCTTCCTATTCCAGGAGAAGAATTTTCTCTTCATAGGTGTGGTCTCCCTTTAATTGTTCTTTTTTGTTGTTTTTGGAATATAATTGCTTTACAATTTTTTTGTGTGTTAGTTTCTGCTGTACAATGCCGTGATCATGTGATCACTTCATGGAAAATAGGGGAAAAAGTGGAAGCAGTGGAAGATTTTCTTTTCTTGGACTCCAAAGTCACTGTGGACGGTGACTGCAGCCATGAAGTTAAAAGATGCTTGCTCCTTGGAAGGAAAGCTATGACAGACCTCGACAGCATATTTAAAAGCAGAGATGTCACTTTGCTGACAAAGGTCCGTATAGTTAATGCTGTGGTTTTTCCAATAGTTGTGTGCAGATGTGAGAGTTAAACCATAAAGAAGGCTGAGAACAGAAGAACTGATGCTTTCAAGTTGTGATGTTGGAGAAGACTCTTGAGAATCCCTTGGACAGCAAGGAGATCAAACCAGTCCATCCTAGAGGAAATCAACCCTGAATATTCATTGGAAGGACTGATATTGAAGCTGAAGCTCCATTACTTTGGTCACCTGATTTGAAGATCAATCTCATTGGAAATGACCCTGATGCTGGGAAAGATTGAAGGCAGGAGGAGAAGGGGGTGACAGAGGATCGTATGATTGGATAGTGTTACCAACTCAATGGACATGAATTTGAGCAAATCCAGGAGACAATGGAGGACAGAGGAGCCTGGCGTGTTGCAGTCCGTTGGGTCACAAAGAATCAGACACGACTGAGCAAAAGCAACATACAGATATCCCCTCCCTCTTGGACTTCCCTCCCACCCACCCCTCAGGGTCATCACAGAGCACCGAGCTGCATCAAAAAATTCTACAAAACAATGAATGCTGGAGAGGATGTGGAGAAAAGGGAACCGTCTTGCTCTGTTGGTGGGAATGTAAATTTATGCAGCCACTGTGGGAATAGTATGGAGGTTACTTAAAAATCTAGTCACTGAAGCACCATATGACCCCGCAGTCCCACTCCCAGGCATATACCCCCGGAAAACCATGATTCAAAAGGACACATGTACCCCAATGTTCATTGCAGTGCTATTTACAGTAGCCAGGATGTGGAAATGATCCCTCTTTCTTAGCTTTTTCTGAGAACGGTGCTTCTCAGACACTTGTGCTCCATGGCACAGTGAGAAGCTGATCAAATTTGCTAGCACCAGGGGAATAACCAGAGAGGGTATTTGCAGCTAGAGGTAGGTGGCGTCTCCCCAGCTCTGTTGCTGACAGTGTCTGCAGGACATTCTGGGCAGCTGTGCTCTAGGGCATGAGGGGGTTCTAAGTGCAGGGGAAAGGGGTGAGGGGAGAGGGCTGTTCAGCCTGCTTTGGCCAGAGTGAATCTGTCCTTTTCCTGTAAGTGCTCAGATCCCTTCCCTGTCCTTCCAGGGCCTGACCCCTGAAAGTTCCATCTCCCAGGCTCCTTTGCCAAGTGGCTCTAGGCTGCAGCTGGCCAGTGGGAGCCACAGAGGGGGAAGAAGGAAGGGAGAAGAAGGCAGGCACACCCCCACCCCACCCGCTTGCTGCCCGAGGGTCAGAGTATTATCTTCGCATCTTTGGCAATGGCTGCGTCTCTCAGTGCTTCCTGCTGCGTGGTCCCCACTGTCACCAGCCCCCAGCGGGCTCTGACCCTGGGCTTCTTGACACCACCTCCTCGCTTCATCCTTCATCCTGGGGGCTTCCTGCTGTTGCTGATCGCTGGGTTGCCCGGTGGCTCCCCGTTTGGTTTTTCTTTATCTCTGTGTATTTATTTGTGGCTGCACTGAGTCTTTGTTGCTGCCTGTGTGCCTTCTCGCGCTGCGGAGAGTGGGGCTGCTCTCTGTGGCGTGCGGGCTTCTCACTGCGCTGTCTTCTCTTGTTGCGGAGCTCAGGCTCTAGGTGCGCGGGCTCAGTAGTTGTGGTGCACAGGTTTAGTTGCCCCGTGGCATGTGGGATCTTCCTGGGTCAGGGATGCAATCTGTGTCCCCTGCATTGGCAGGTGGATTTTTAACCACTGGACCACCAGAGACGCCCTGTTTGGTTTTTTGGCCACTCTAAAATACCACTACTTTCATCAAATTTCTTGTGTCAGGCAGAAGGTGTGGGTGCTGGTTTTCTGATCGGACTCTGGCTTATCAGGCATCCTGGCTGCTCCCAGTGGTCCTCCAGTACACCAGTCAGTAAAGAGAACATGCACTGGGGTGACCTTATACTTCATGCTACACTTTCTTCATATACCCAGGGCAGCAGTAGGCAGCCGGCCCAGAATACAGGACCCTGGGTCCTTGCCAGACATCACCCCCTGTGACCAAGAATGGGGAGGAACAGAGGCCTGAGACAGCTGCTTCCTTGTCTGCCTAGAAAACTCCTATTCATCCTTTAAGGCCCAGATATCACTGTCTCTTGATGTCTGACTTTTTTCCCCCTTCTAATTTCACCTAGACTGGATCAGTTGCTCCCTCATCTATTATTCTCAGCTTATCTGAATATGCCTTTTATTACTTTTTCCGATAGAGACATAAGTGGACCTGTTCCCCTCATTAGTGGACATGCTCACTGAAGGCGTGGACCTCAGTTCTGAGTGCCAGTGGAATTGAGCCCGTGATGCCTGGCATGGAACAGGCAACGACAGTTTTCCTGTTCGAATTGAGTGGGGCCATAACCAGGCTCCATATTAGGGTCACCTGGAAAGCTTAAAAAATT
The DNA here is from genome assembly GCF_029378745.1 of Bos indicus. Taxonomy (NCBI): domain Eukaryota; kingdom Metazoa; phylum Chordata; class Mammalia; order Artiodactyla; family Bovidae; genus Bos; species Bos indicus. The sequence continues at coordinate 19,520,443 of NC_091780.1, read as the reverse complement.
TCAAATATTCAGGCTCTACCCTAGACATTAGAATCTCTGAATTGGGGCCCAGGCACTGGAATTTTAAAAGGCTCCTTTGTGGCTCAGACAGTAAAGAATATCTACCTGCAATTTAGTAAACCTGGGTTTGATCCCTGTGTCAAGAAGATCCCCTGGAGAAGGGGATGGCAACCCACTCCAGTATTCTTACTTGGAGAATCCCATGGACAGAGCAGCCTGGCGGGCTACAGTCCATGGGATTGGAAAGAGTCAGACACAACTGAGTGACTAAAGCCTTTTTTCCCTTGGTAATTTTAATGCACAGCCAGGTTAGTTTAACTACTTTACCTTATCACTTGGTGTGTGTGTTAATGATTCCTTCCATCAAACCCAGGTCCTCTTACAATTTAATCCGACCTAACAAATCTTTCTGAGCACCTTCCTTGTGCCAAGAATTGTGTAGACAGACTCTTGCTACTCTGCATTCTATGGGCCACCAACCTGGCATCGCCTGGAGCTTGTTAGAATTGCAGGATCTTGGGCTCCACTCCAGACCTGCTGGGTCAGAATCTGCGTTGTCGCCAGCTCCCCAGCTGGCTCGCATGCACGTCACAGTCTGACAAGCAAGGGTGCGGGTCTTAAACAAAGGTCAACTGCTTGTTTACCATGAATCACGTTTCCTTTCTTATCCACTGTTTTGCTTCCCTTTATGGTTGCTCAGATGGTAAAGAATCCGCCTGCAATGCGGGAGAGGGGGTTTGATCCCTGGGTCAGGAAGATCCCCTGGAGAAAGAAATGGCAACACACTCCAGTATTCTTGCCTGGAGAATTCTATGGACAGAGGAGCCTGGCAGGCTACTGTCCATGGGGTTACAAAGAGTCTGACACCACTGAGAGTCTTTAACTTTCATGGGGGTATCATTTTGCATTCCTTTCTCCAGCTCAAACGGCCCTCCCAAGGAAGTGGAGACCATGCAAGAGTCAGGTGAGGGGATAGATCCCCCTGAATGTGGAGGGGAGGTGTTGGTATGGGAGGTCTTTGAGAGATGGAAGCCTTTCAGCGCACACTGAGCACCAGTGCTCGGGAGGCCTCTGGGATGGGCTGTTTGGAAGGGATAACTCCCATTTCTGACATTACCATTTCCTTGGGAACGGTCCAGGCATCCTGGAGGGATGCTGTGGCCGTGCCGGATGTAGGACGGCAGTAGATCCGATTGCCAGGGAGCGGGTTGGCAGTGATGCGGGCAGAGCAGCCGTGCTTGCCTCATGCTTTGGTGGGGTCCAAGCACAGTAGGGAGTTTCAAGAGGTTGACCTGTTGAGATCCACAGGGTTTCCTGTTATTCAGGTTTAAATGGAGCGCGGTGACCTGTGTCCACCAGAGTCATGACTTCTAAAGGCAACCTGGAGTGTGCAAGACCCTTTTCATATTCACCTGAGCACGAATGCTCTGAAGAGGGGCACAGGGCTCTGTGATAATGTAGGTCTGGGGGACCTGGGCACGTCTTGGGGGTCTGGAAAGGCTTCTCTGAGGCAGCATGCGTTCTCTGAGACTTGAAGGAGCTGGCCATGTGGAGAGGGGTGTGGAAGGATCATCTCTGAGGCAGGAGGGCTAATACACAGTCAAAGGCCCCGGGCAAAGGGTGCCCTTGCAGGGGTGAGGCTGAGCGTGGGGAGGTGGGGTTGAGGGATGGGCAAGGCCCGGCCCCACTGCTCGGCCACGTTAAGGACTTTGAGCTTATCCTCAGACTCAGCATCCCCACTGAAGAGTTTCGCTAGTGTGTTTGCAGATTGTCTCCAGTTGCTGTGGAGAATGGGTGAGAAAGGGGTCGGGCAGGTGCTGGAAGGAAGGCAGTCATTGCAGCCAGACACCTGCTTTAAGCCGTCTCTTCCCACGGCGCCTTCTGGTCTGCGAGTGGAAGCAAGATGCATCCTCCTGGGAGGCCCTGGGCATGTGGGGGGCAGGGTCTGGGCCAGCTCAGCTCTGGGAGGACAGAGTCCTGGGCGACTTTCATACAGTCTGTGCACCCTCCCATCCGCAAACTATCCAGGATCCGTCTCTTGCGGTCAGGATCACCTGACTATTTATTTATTCGAGGCCTAAAGAAAGGAGGGGTCAAGTGGGAATGAGAAGTTGAGCCTGGGGTCCCTGGTTCAGAGGCTGAGGGCAGCCACTGTAGGGCAGGACTGTGTGTGGCTGAGTCACGTGTTGGGGCTCTGGGAATCAAGGGCTCTGGCTGGGTGTATTTCCTGGATCTCTAGGATGACTGTTGGAGCTCATGTCTGTGGAAGTTCATAGCCTCCTACGAAGAATCTTAGTCTTCTCTGATGGTTCAGTGGTTAAGACTCTGTGTTTCCAGTGCTGTGGGTGTGGGTTCAATCCTTGGTCAGAGAACTAAGATCCCATATGCCCTGTGGCACGGCCAAATAAAAAACAGAAGGAGAAATCTTTGGCAGATCTGATAATGGGTCCGTGTAAGCATCATTGCCATGCTGGGCTCTCAGTCCCCTTGGACGTTTGGACAGGCACTTGCACAAAGGCCTCGGTGACTAGGGGACCGGGTCTGAGTGCCCAGAACTGCATCAGTCCCTCTGGACACAGACATACCTTGTGTTGTCCACATGCTCCCTGGGGCCAGAGAGCTTTGTGCTGGTTCCTGTTTCTTCCCTGACAGGGACACTAAGGCGTCAAAGCTCTAACTGAGACCTGTCTCAGAAACTGAGTCAAAATCTGTTGTCTTCCCATCGTGTATAGAACAACATGCTAAGGCTGGCAGCAGGGGCAGAAAACCCCTCTTCATGAATGTCAGTGTCAACCCTCAATTTTTTTCCTAATATTTATTTATTTGGCGGCTCCAGGTCCTAGTGGTGGCACGAGAATGCTTAGTTGTGGCGAAAGTGCTAGCTGCTCAGTTTTGTTCAACTCTTTACGACCTCATAGACAGCCTGCCAGGCTCCTCTGTCCATGGGATTCTCCAGGCAAGAATACTGGAGTGGGTAGCCATTCCCTTCTCCAGAGGATCTTCCTGACCCAGGGACTGAACCCATGTCTCCTGTGTTGCAGGCAATTCTTTACCATCTGAGTCACCGATGTGTTAGTTGGGGCATGTGGGATCTACTTCCCTGACCAGGGATGGAGCCCAGGCCCCTGCGTTGGGAGCGTGGAGTCTTAGCCACTGGACCACCAGGGAGGTCCCTCAGCCCCGGTTAACTTTCTCTTTTCTGTCCAGTTTCACAGTGCTCCTAAGAGTTCTTATTTTCCTGTGGGAAGGGATGGGGTGAGGGGAGATACCAACCTGATTTTAAATTTAGTTTTTCATTAACAGTGAACCCCAGAAATGCCTCATAGCTGCCATCACCTCCTCTTCTCTTTCCATCAAAATGGAGCCAAGCAGGGCAAACTGGGTTTGATCCAAAGAGAGAGGGGCTGTGTTTCCTGGGCCAGGTGGTCCCTTCCTGCTGAGCGGTGACCCCGGACGAATGCACCGGAGGTGATGACTGAGGCCAGCAGGTAGCAGGCCCTCGGTGGAAATGCTGGGAGATGGTGCAGAGTAGTTGCCCTACCTGAAGGAGAGGCAGGCGACAGACCTGGGCTATTTGCTGCTCAGTACCCCTGACACTAGGCCTGCCCTGGAGAAAGCTTTCAGGCTGAGATGCAGAGCCTGGTGGCCAGGAGCCAGCCACCAGCATGAAGTGGTCCCGGGGACATCAAGGGACACAGGACATGGAGTGTTTGCTCTGTAAGGTTTGTCTTGTCTCACTCAGCCCTGACCCTATTTTTCTGCCAGCCATTTGCGTGTGTAATTCCTAGCCTCTCAGGCTTTAAGTCTGTGGTCTTGAGCCTTGGTTGTTCTAGGTTCTCAGCTCTGAGCTGAAACCAGGCCTGTGGTACCCGCCCAGCCTCTTGGAGACACAAGTTACCTCCTGCAGTTGGTAGCCACGCTGCAGCATCCTCCTGTCCAGGAAACATGGTGTTGCAAGGAGGTGGGCTGGACCAGTGATGGAGAGGCAGCCCCCGGAGGAATTCTGGGACCCGAGCTGTCCACACCCTGAAGATGAGTGTGGATGGGTCCTTTGGTAAAAAGGACACCTTCAGCTCCCCTCACCCACAACCGTCCAGAGGAGCTTGCTGAGTGCCCGGGGCTTTCGGAAACACTGACTCACTCTCTGGGTTGTCTGAGGCTTCTGCTTTAGAGAATGGGGCATTCTGCCGCCAAGTATGATTTCAGATGCAGAGATCAGCTGGCGGGAGAGGAGATGCATGACTGAAGGGAGAGCAGGGAGAGGAAGCCAGCGAACTGGGAGGGGATGCTGAAGGGAAGTGAGACCGAGAGAAGCTGGCAAGGCTGCTGAGAGGCAGGCTGGTGGTGGCGAGAAGCTTCCCCCACCCTGGGTGGGGGTAGCATTTTTTTTTAAATATATTTATTTTATTTGGAGGATGGGTAGAGAACACACCTGTCAATGCAGGAGACTCAGGAGACTTGGGTTCAATCCCTGGGTCAGGAAGATCCCCTGGAGGAGGGCATGGCAACCCACTCCAGTATTCTTGCCTGGAGAATTCCATGGACAGAGAAGCCTGGCGGGCTACGATCCATGGGGTCGCAAAGAGTCAGATGTGACTGAATCGAGTGAGTCAGCGCGTGATGGTTTTTGCCGTACAGCAACATGAATTGGCCATAGGCATACATGTGTCCCCTCCCTCCTGAACCCCGACTCCCACCTCCCTCCCTGCCCCATCCCTCCAGGTTGTCGTGGAGCACCAGCTGTGGGTTCTCTGCGTCAGACTTCAAACTCCCCCTGGCTATTTTAGGAGGGGACCTAGAAGAGGGCTCCTTTGGGCTTGGGGCAGCAGTAATCACCTGGGGAAAAGTCATTAAGGAGTGTCTGGGAATGCTAATCTGTGAACTCCTGACCCTCTTTGTTTGCAGGTAGATTTGCAAATTTTGACCCCACTGTAGTCTCTTTTGGAAACGTGTTCTCCTTTTTACAAAGAAAAGAAGGAAGGAGGGAAGAGAAGAGGTCAGAATAGAATAATTTAGAGCCCCACTCATGTTTATTTCATAAAGCTGCTAGCCCTAAAGGAGAGCTTGGTGTGCCCTACGGAAGTGTTTATTCCAGGGAAATCTCTAAGTAGTCAGTGGACTGGGCCTTTAGAAAACAGGCAGTTTCCATTAAGAAAAAGTCTGGCATCTTGGTGTTCTGTCCTTTTGTTCAGAAGTGTTGGGGCCCCCAGGCACCCCCGTGTTGTTTTTGTCGCTAAGTCATGTTCAACTCTTTTGACCCTATGAACTGTAGCCTGCCAGATTCCTCTGTCCATGGGATTTCCCAGGCAAGAAAACTGGAGTGTGTTGCCATTTCCTTCTCCAGGGCATCTTCCTGACCCAGGGATCGAATCCCAGTCTACTGCGTTGCAGGCAGATTCTTTACCAACTGAGCCACCAGGGAAGCCCCCCAGATGCCTCAGGCAATGAATGGCTCAATTGTCTCACAGATTTAAGCACAGGGACTGGATGACTCAGCAGCATCTCCACCTTGGTGGGCTGGCCAAAGCCCCCCTGAGTGCAAACGGTGTGAATTGGGAGTGTAGGTTTTCAGTGGGCTCATTTGCAACTTGACCCCTTCTCTGCACAAGGTGGCCATTGGGAAGCGCTGGGAAGTGAAAGTGTGTGTCAGGCAGTTTCCTCCAGCGTCTGAACTGAGCACAAGCCGTTTTCCACCTTCAGGAAATGAATAAGCAAGTGCTGTTCTGGACTGGAACTTACATTCTTTTTTAAAATGAATTATTATTTATTCATTTGACCACAGCGCGTGGCATGTGGGATCTTAGTTCCCCAACCAGGAACTGAACCCAGGCCCCCTGTATTGGAAGCTCAGAGTCTTAACCACTGGACCACCGGGGAAGTCCCAGACTTGCATTCTTCTTTTTTTTTTCAAAGAGCACTGGAATACTAATTGTGTTAATACTTAATTTCCCTAAAAGATATTACAAATCAAATAGAAATAATAATTTTTGAAAGCCTGCTATAAGATAGCTGATTTAACAAACTTTACTCAAGTTGAAATATGCTGAATATCTGTAATTTAGAGAATACTACAGACTGGCATTCTTGAATTGTGCATGATGGTGGGGCAGTTTGACAGGCCCCATCATACTCTCATATACGCAGGGACAGGGCCCTGGGATCCGTTGGTGGTAGAAGCATCTATTTCAGATTCCCAGGGCCGTGCTGATGAAGGGAAGGAAGAAAGCTAGGAACAGGTGAGTTTAGGTTTAAGGAAAACTGACACAGCTCTTGTTCTGGTGGCCAGAGTATAGTCAGCATTCCCACTCCGATCTCTCACGGTGGAGTAGGGTATTGGGGCTGGGGTCTAACCTGGGCTGGTGTGGCTGACAGTGAGCTCTCAATGGGGGTCTGGGTACCAGTGCTATTGTTAACAGAAACTGAAAATGCTATGATTCCAAGGTGGGCAGACAGGAGCCCACGTGATGTGAAATTGGGCCCATGAGCCATTAGCAAGATGGTGATGAGAAATCATAATCAGGACCTGGGCCCATCCGCTGGGAAAAAGAGGCTGATGTATCCTTTCTGGGTCGTTAGGGCCCAGTTGAGAGGCTAGAATTTGGGCAGGGTCCCCAGCATTCTGACTCCCAGTGAAGTGACGACCAGAACCTGGGAAGAGCTTCTGACCTATTGGTGGGACCCAGGGAACATGAAGTGGGGCCCAAAGCTTGGTGCCGCAGAAAGCCTCTCTGGGTACACAGATGCTGGATGCAGGCAACTGGCACATAGTAGGTCCTTTATAAATAAGTGAATGAGGACTTCCCTGGTGGTCCAGTGGCTAAGACTCCATACTGTCAATGCAGGGGTCTGGGTTCGGTCCCTGGTCAGGGAACTAGATCCCACATGCTGCAGTGAAGATCCTGTGTGCTGCAACTGAGACCCAGCTCAGTCAATAAATAGATAAGTGAATGTATGCAGTGGAGTTCAGCGCCCCCTCTAATGAGGTTCGGCCCTGCTAGACCAGGCCAAGATGAGCCCGTGGGGTGAAGGTGCTCCAGGCTGATAGCGGCCAGAGCCATCGAGTCCTTCCTGGTGGTGAGAGCAGCTGGGCGATGCCAGCCTGGCAACAGAGGCTTCTCCAGTCAGTGCTCAGTCATGCTGCCAGCTCAGTTACTGTCACTCTCCCTTCTGACAGCCACGGGCACAGGCTCTGCCTTCCTTTCTCCTTGTACAGGGGCCGAGAAGAGAACTATTGGGGATTGAGATGTGCCAGGAAAACCCCACATCTTCTGACTCTAGCTCCTGCCCCAGCTTGTAGAGGTCCTCTTTCCCGGACTCACTGGGCATCACTGGCACTTTCTGCCCTGTACCATTGCTCCTGGAAGGGGGCCCCCAGGCAATCCTGTCTGCTGACCTCCGGGGGGAAGCTAGCGGTGCAGTTGCACGTTGCCAAGCCCCTCGGTGTCCTGAGTGAACCCGGCTGTCAGCAGCCTGGAGAGGAGGATGTCTGCAGGGTTGGGGCAAAAGCCAACTTCTGGACAGGATTCCTCCAGGTCTTGGGGTTGGAGGCTGAGATGCTACCTTGACCTTGGGGTTTCTAGCACCTCCAATGAGAAGGTCAGTCTCCAGGGGATGTGCGTGACCAGGCTCCCTAACAGAGCGTCACTGGTGTCTTTGTCATTCAGTTTTCTTGTTCCGCGGGGTACTCCCAGATGGCGCCTCAGGCATCCCTTCACTGACAACAGAATTAAATGCTCTTGCCCCAGGGTGAAGCTGACAGCAGGAAAGGAGAGCTCCTGGTGTACCCACAGCTCCTTTACTGAGGGCTTCTGAGAGCCGGATGGGTGTCGGATTTGGTGCTGGGGATGCTGAGATTAAAAAAAAAAAAAGACCAGTCCCTGCCCCTAAGGATCTCCAAGGCTTGCAAGTATTGGAGGTGTCAAAGGGTATAAGACAACATGATGAGGTCCGTGTGGAGCTGATACTGGTCTGCACACTCGGCTAAGGTGGGGATGTTAAGATGGTGAAGTGCTTCTCTGTGTGCGTGCTAAATGGTTTCAGTCGTATCCAACTCTTTGCAGACTGTAGCCTGCCAGACTCCTCTGTCCATGGGATTCTCCAGGCAAGAATACTGGAGTGGGTTTCTATACCTCCTCCAGGGGATCTTCCTGACCCAGGGATCTTCCTGACCCAGGGACTGAACCCGCATTTCTTATGTCTCCTGCATTGGCAGGTGGGTTCTTTACCACTAGCGCCACCTGACATGCTTCTGAAGCAGTGGTTTAAGCATCTGCATCCTGAGCTTGGTAAGTGACCACACCCAATTCTCCAGTCACCCTGGTCCCTCCGGGATCCAGGAGCTAAGTAAGCCTCAATGCCTGGCTTGGGAGGAGGCCCTCGGGGGCCCTGATCCAGCCCTCTGGCCGGAGTCCTCTTTGCTGGGAGTTTGTGCTCTACTTGTTATTGTTCAGTTGCTCAGTTGTGTCCAGCTCTTTGCAACTCCGTGGACTGCAGCACGCCAGGCTTTCCTGTCCTTCAGTGTCGCCTGGAGTTTTGTCAAACTCATTTGCATCAACTCATTTGAGTTGATGATGCTGTCCAACCCTCTCGAGTATCAGTGCTATTTCTGGGACAGACAGCACAGCCGAGGCACACTCAGGATCTGGAAGGGGAAGACCAGGGAAAGCTCCTGGAAGAAAGGGCCTGTCTGAGCTGAGTTTTGAAGGAAGACATCAGAGAAACGTGGGCCAGCATCTTCTCTCTTCGGCCCCATGTTTTATGCTTCTCTGAGCCTTGACATTGGACCCCAGCCCTGCCCCATACCCTAGACAGCTCTTCTCTGCCACAGGCTGGAGCCCACCTCGTCCCAGTTTCAAGGAGAAGCTGCTTGGAACCTCTGAGGTCTCTGCCCACTTGGAGCACAGAACCAGCACAGAGCCAGAGGAGGGTGAACAAAATAGACTTCAGAGGACTCTGTCATCAAGGTCAAGGAATTTACATGCTCCTGAGGGGAGAGCCCCTGGAGGAGGAAGTGGCAACCCATTCCAGTATTCTTGCCTGGAGAATATCATGGACAGAGGAGCCTGGCGGGCTACAGTCCATAGGGTCACAAAGAGTCAGATACAACTGAAGTGACTAAGCATGCACAAGGGAAGCCAGGCACACGTAGGTGACAAGCTCACAGACACAAGTCCCCAGGAGCTGATCAGCGGGATCACTGATCATTGCAACTGGACGCGGATGGTTTGATAAAAGCTTAGCAGAGGAAGGGGCTTCCCTGGTGGCTCAGATGGTAAAGAATCTGACTACAGTGAAGGAAATCAAGGTTTGATCCCTGGGTCAGGAAGATCCTCTGGAGGAGGAAATGGCCACCTACTCCAATATTCATGCCTCGAGAAGCCCATGGACATAGGAGCCTGGAGGGCTACAGTCGAAAAGAGTTGGACATGACTGAGTGACTAATGCTTTTAGTGGAAAGAGGAAGATGCAGCATATTGGCACCCCCCAAAAGATGTTGAGCTTCTGGAACATTCGTTAGGTACTCAAGGTACCTGGCAGGCAGAGGAACAGAGGAACAAGCAGAGACAGTGGCTCAGAGCAAGCAGGAGGGAACCAGCCCTGGCAGCAAGTGCTTTGTTGGGCTGACTTGTAAAGTGCAGGCTATGTTCTACGAGGAGGCGGAGGTGTGGGGAGAGGTGAGAAAGAGGGTCTCGGGCTACATGCGTGTCACAGCCTCAGCATGGCAGCTACAACCACGGTCACTCTCCTGGGCACAGAGGCCCCAGTTCCTGACCTCAATCCCTGTTCAATCCTGCGACAACTTGAAAAGCAAAGACTCACATCCACTTCTCTGTTTTGCTCTTAGTACAGTTCTTCACTTCTGGCCGTCAGATGTGTGATTTCCCTCCATACCGGTCAGTCCTCTAATTCTCAGTGGCCACTGAGTGGGTGTCTTCCAATTCAATGCAATTCTGACACTAGCTTCCCGGAGCGAGTGTCAGATCCCATGGTTAAGGGCTAGGTCCCATAAGGCGACGTCACGTCACCTCAGAGGCAAATCACAAGTCCAGGTTGTCACTTGAGCTGCTGACCGACCAGATCAGAGGTTCCCTGGACCCCCTCCTGGGGTTTGGTAATTTGCTAGAGTGACTCACCAAACTCGGGAACACAGTTCATTTGCTGTTTATTGTATGTGCATGCTAAGTCGCTTCAGTCATATCCGACTCTGTGTGACCCCATGGACTGTAGCCCACCAGCTACAGCTCTGCCCATGAGATTCTCCAGGCATGAATACTGGCATGGGTTTCCTTCTCCAGGGGATCTTCCTGACCCAGGGATAGAACCTGCATCTCTTATGTCTCCTGCATTGGCAGGCAGGTCTTTACCACTAGTGCCACCTGGGAAGCCCCTTAGTGTTTATTATTACCAGTTTATTATAAAAGGGTCCAACTCAAGAGCAGCCAGATGGGAGAGAGACACAGGGAGAGGCATGGGAGGAGACAGGGAGGTTCCATGCCCTTTCTGGGTGTGTCTGCCTCCCAGCAGCCCCTTCTGGTCGTGAACCTGGAGGCTCCTTGAACCTCGCTTTAGGATTTGTATGGAGGCTTCATTATGTAGGCATTATTGATTAAATTATTGACTTTTGGTGATCAATTCAGCCTCCAGTAAGGTGAGGCTGAAGGTTCCAACAGTTTAATCACTTGGTTGGGTTCCTTGGCTACCAGCCGCCCATCCTGAGGCCATCCAGGAGCCCCCGGACACAGGCCATTTTGATGTTGTTCAATCGCAAAGTCGTGTCTGACTCTTTGCAACCCCATGAACTGCAGCACGTCAGGCTCTTCTGTCCATGGAATTTCCCCCCACAAGAATCCTGGAGTGGGTTGCCATCTCCTACTCCAGGGCATCTTCCTGACCCAGGGATCAAGCACACGTTTCTTGTGTCTCCTGTATTGGCCAGCAGATTCTTTACTGCTGCACCACCCAAGAAGCCCAGATTTGGTTAATGGTGTTTATGTGGCCCTTCTGTGTCCCGTGCCCAGGACGGACATCACTAATCAATCACAGTTCTTTTTCCAGTTCAACCACAGCCTCCTTCTAGACACAGCAGTCTGGGTTAACTCTCAACATCCCAATGATATTGCAGAAAAATTGAAATCTATTAACCATCTCTGCTTTAACATTTCAAGTCGGGAGGACTCAGCAGAGGTACCTTGGGATAATTCAGAAGGAAAGAGTGAGCTCTCCTGTCCATATTTTTTATTTTGTTCTGAAGTGTCCAGGAGGATACGTACTGTGAGAAAAGGAAGACAGGACAGTGGATAGGTTTAGGCATTAATGGTAGACCCGTGGAACTGGAATTCATCTCTAATTAGGCAGTTATTGAAGGCATGTGGATAGAGAGATGTCTTCCAAGAGGGTGAGTAGATGGGGAAAAGAACAGACGGCTTCTTGCCAGAAGATAGGAAACGGCTCACGATGCTGAAGCAAGAAAGTGAAAAAAGTTAACAAGAGAAAAAACTGCATTTCTTTTTCTGAGGAGTTAGGCCATCTCTCCAGCTCCCAAAATGGAATCCTCTGGAACCTTAAGGAATGGCAGTGCTGGTTTCCTTACAGATGCCAGAGACTGATGCTGTTGACATCTTCCTTTTCAGTCTTGGATGTAACCAGGGTTTCTTCCACTGGTGATGCTTTAAAGGAGCATGCCTCTCTCCCTGCTGCCTCCCACTCCGCATCCGGCTTCCAGTCTTGGCCCGGCTCACCCATCCTCCTCTGTCCTGCGACATCTCTCTTCTCTGTGGCCTGGTCCCATCCCAGCTTACCATGCAGAGGGAGGGCTGGGTACCACCCACGTGACCTTGCCTTCCTGATGATTACCTTGACTAATCACTCTGACATCCTGGTTTCTGGGGATAATGATTCCTGTAAAGTCAAGGACACCCTTTCCTTCCAGTGACCTGGATTACCCTCTCATAAGGAAAGCTCCCAGAGCTTTGGAGTGACTTTTCCACATTAACTCTAAGGCCGAGTTGCAGTGAGGAAATCTACCCTTTTAATAGGGGAAAATATTGCCCTTGTCTGTCTTTATGCAGTGCGCTTGAGCCTAATGCTCACTTACCAATGCGCCTTTATAACTTCCATATTGAGTGAATTAAGTCCTCCATGTGGGTAGGCATTAAAGAAGTGATAAGTGCTTTATAATTCAGTAAGGGGTGGCCTGGCCATTCTGTATTTTCCTAAGGAAATTGGCCACTCCGAGGGCAGCACTCTCAGGACCCCTGGGGCCGGCTGCTCTCAGGCACAGAGCGTGCACTATTGGATTACTCTCAAGCCAGCTGCTCTGGCCTAGACCCGACTTTCCTTCTTGCTCAAACTGTCTCCTCCAAGGCCCACTGGGGAGGAAGGGTCAAAGCTAGTGTCCCTCTCTGCCTCAGGCTGTTTCTGCTTTGGATCCAAGACCTCCTCTTTCTCTCCTGGTTCAAAGCTGAGATGTCTAGGAGGGATTGGAAGTTTTATGATCAATGTGCTTTGAGTAGACGAGAGACTACTGTCTCCAAGGGGCCGTAGGGCTCTGTCTCCTTCCCCAACCCCACAGGCACAATGGGCTTCTTTACACCTTGGTCTCTTCAGAGAGTTGGAGAACATGCTGGTTCCATCAAGACATTGGGAGCCACGGCCTTTTCCTGACTTGCTGCAAGGTCCTAGGGTTCTGAGGAAGAACAGTCATTTGTTAATTTGTTCCTTTAAATCTTCTGCTGCTGCTACTGCTGCTAAGTCGCTTCAGTTGTGTCCGACTCTGTGTGACCCCATAGACGGCAGCCCACCGGGCTCCCCCGTCCCTGGGATTCTCCAAGCAAGAACACTGGAGTGCGTTGCCATTTCCTTCTCCAATGCATGAAAGTGGAAAGTGAAAGTGAAGCCACCCAGTCATGTCCGACTCTTAGCGACCCCACGGACTGTAGCCTACCAGGCTCCTCCATCCATGGGATTTTCCAGGCAAGAGTACTGCAGTGGGGTGCCATTGCCTTCTCCAAGAACTGGGCTGCATGTTGTGGATACAACAGCAAACAAGATGACAGGTTGCCTGCCCTCAGAGATCTTGCATTCTGTTGGGAGAAAGAAACAATAGACAAGTAAATATGCACATGAGGTCGTTATAGATTTTGGCTACAATATAAAGGAAATAACTAGAGCAACACTTCTCAAGCTCCATACTATTGACATTGTGAAAAAAGTGAAAGGCACTCAGTCATGTTGACTCTTTGTGACCCCATGGAGTACACAGTCCATGGTATTCTCCAGGCCGGAATACTGGAGTGGGTAGCCTTTCCTTCTCCAGGGGATCTTCCCAACCCAGGAATCAAACCCAGGTCTCCCACTTTGTAGGCGGATTCCTTACCACCTGAGCTACCAGGGAATTCTTGGACATTCTTTGTTGTAAGGCACTGTCCTATGTTGTAGCATATTTAATAACATCCCTGGCCTCTACCTGGAGAAGGAAATGGCAACCCACTCCAGTATCCTTGCCTGGGAAATCCCATGGGCAGAGGAGCCTGGTGGGCTACAGTCCATGGGGTCACAGGAGTTGGACACTTAGTGACTAAACCACCACCACCTGGCCTCTACCCACTAGAGACCAGTCATGACAATCCAAAGTGTCCCCAGACATTGCCAAATGTTCTCTGAGGGGCAAAATCCTCCCCTGGCCTAACAACACTGGATCCAGAGGAAGGTGATGCAGAACGTCTTTGGCTGGTTGGTCAGGGAAGGTCTCCCTGAAGAGAAGACGTTGAAAGGGAATCCAAGCACTTTTAAAGGCAAAAACAAGTGCAAGGTCCTGAGAAGGGGGAGGGAGCTTGATGTTTTGAAGACTAGAAAGGAGACCAGTGAGACTAAAGCCAAGTAAACAAAATTAAGGTTAGTTTGAGCTGAGGAGGGAGAGGGATGAGCCAGACACGGAGGATCCTCCTGGCTGAGGTGGAGACTGAATTCCACCCCAAGTACAGAAGCCATCAGGTGCTGATTTTGGGGGGGAGAAGGTGGAAAAGAGGGGAATGATCTAATTTAGTTATTTTTAAAATATATATTTTTAAAATTCTGCTATGCCAGGCCTTAGTTGCGACACATGGGATCTTTGATCTTTGTTGTAGTATGTGAGACCTTGTTCCCTGACCAGGGATTGAACTTGGGTCCCCTGCATTGGGACTGTGTAGTCCTAGCCACTGGGCCACCAGGGAGGGCACTGGTTTATGTTACAAAAAGCTCATTCAGGCTTCTGTGTGAAGACAGGTTTCGTCAAATAGAAGTGGAAGCCATGGAAGCAGTGGTCATGTTTTGGAGGCAGTGGTCTTCGAAAGAGACGTGGCAGCCCGGGTGGTAAGAGATGATAAGAGTGGAGATGGTGGGCAGTAAGCAGAGCCAATGATCTCCTGCGGAGGTGGACTTGCTAAGGTGTGGGTGTTGGAGAGAGGGAAGGGAGCAATCGGTGATGAAATTTGACTTGGACAACTGTGTGGCATTGGGGCCATTTACTGAAATGGAGACGCCCAAGTGGGAGGATAGCAACGATTGATGTTGCTGACGTATCATGGAAGAGCCTGGAGCTCAGCTGGGAGGTCTTACCAGAGATACCTTTGGGCGCATAGATGATGTTCACAGCAGAGCACCTGGGTGAGCTCTCCATGGCCTGGTGAGGGTGAGACCTGGAGACTCCACCACTGATGGATAAAGACTATGGAATCAGCAAAGGAGACTAAGATATGCTAGCCAGGGAGATGGAAAGAAACCCAGCAGAGAGTGAGGTTAAGGGATTCATAGAGAAGAGAATGTTTTCAGAAAGAGAGAGTGGTTAATTAGGTAAAATGCTGCTGAGAGACTGAGAAACTGGATGGCAGAGAAGAATTTGCCCACGTGGAAACCACTGGTGACCTTGACAATATCGTTTCAGTGGAGCGGTGGGGATGAAGACAGATTGGGATGAAGAATCAAAGGGAGGTGAGGAAGGAAGGCCTGGGAATGTGGGCAATTCTTCTAAAAACATTTGGCATATGGAGATGGAGAGACATGAGTTGGTAGCTGAAGAACATCGAGTCGAGGAGATTTTCTTTGAAATGGGCTTTCCTTGGATGTGTTTATATGCTGATGGAAAAATCTAAGAAGGGGAGAGTGAGGGGACTTGGATGAGAAGGAGAAAAATGGAATGAGCCCTGGATTAGTGGATGTGGGCAAGGGAAGGCCCACAGAGGAGCTGGTAGAGGGCTATCCATTTCAGCTCCGCTGTTGATCACTTTGAGGTTCATCCATTCGTTCAGATGTCACTGAGCATTTTCATGGAACTGGGGACACAAGCTTTCCAAAAACTCATATTCTGGTGAAGACCATAGTCATGTGGGGAAGGGAAGGATGGAGAAGATGTGCTTAGGCACCAACAGCATTTCCACCTCATCTGCTCCAGTGTCTGGTGAGAGGAGGCCCTGCCCACTGCTCCACTCCTGACCCTGATGGTGGGCAGTAGACCTAAGATCTCTCCTGGAGGCGGGGAGATCTGGTCCAGGTCTGGTCCTGAGATCTCTCCTGGAGGCAGGGAGGTCTGGTCCTGAGATCTCTGGGATCACCCCATCTCTGGGCTCTACAGTGGTTCCCCAAGTTGCCTGTCCCCATTTGGGCTGTTGAATCATGTGCCCTGGGCCACATTCTTCTTCAGAGATCAAGCTCAGGGTTTCTGCAGGTTCAGGTACTGAGCAGGGCCCAGGGAGAGGACCGTGGAGATGCTGTGCCTGGAACACCTCTGGCGTGAGTTAGGACATCTAGGTGGCTACTTAGCACCAATCTGGGTGACACCCTGAGTATATACTTACCCTGGGGCAGCATTTGAGATTCTGGAGGTAAGGGAGTTGGGAGTAAGACAGATAGGAGCTCTGTTCTCATGCATCATAGTTCTAGGGACACAACAAACACATAATCAAATAATCAAATAAGACAATTACAGATGGTTATTAAGGGCTGTGAAGGACATAAACAGGGGCTTACGCCAGAGAGCAGCTGGCGGGGAAGGGAGGGTGGGCTCACAGAGGAGTCGGCTGGCTTCTCCGAGAAGGTGACCTTGGAGGGGAGGCCTGAGAGATTAGAAGGAGTCAGGGAAGAGCATTTCCTGGAAGTTCTGATCAGGAATTAGCCTGGTAGGTTTAAAGATCAGAAGGCACGTCCCTGTGGCCGGGGCTTGGAAAGCCAGGGGGGTGTGTTCTGGGAGGGGACCATGGAAGCAGCTGGTGATCATCTTGTGGGCCACTACGGCCTGGGTTTTGGATTTTATTTTAAGGAGCAAAGGAAGCAGTTGGAGGGTTATAAGCAGGAAAGAGGAGGATTGCGCTGGAGGAGAGTCTGTTGGGGGAGGGTGAAAGCTGGGAGGCTAGCTCAGAGGTGGTGGCTGTTTGCAGTTATAGGCAGTGGCTCCCTGGCATGTGGATGTGAAGGCAGCAGTGAACATGGGGAGAACCAGACAGACTGGTGAGGGGCAGGCCAGTCTGGTCACAGGCTGGGACCTGTGCAGGGCA
The DNA here is from genome assembly GCF_029378745.1 of Bos indicus. Classification (NCBI taxonomy): domain Eukaryota; kingdom Metazoa; phylum Chordata; class Mammalia; order Artiodactyla; family Bovidae; genus Bos; species Bos indicus. The sequence goes on along the minus strand of NC_091780.1, from coordinate 19,503,914 downwards.
GCCTGGACTCCCCAGTAAGCTGGCTGAGCCCCCAGATGCATGCCTTTGACTGTTCCTCCATTAGGAGACATCGCATTTCAGCAGGTGGAGAGCATAGGTGTGCACACAAACAGCCCCTGTTCCTGGCACGAGTCTCAGAGTGGATCAGAAAGCCGGCACAGATGCTGTCGCCTTCCATCTGTTCACCACACGACCTGAATGTTCCTTTCTGCGGTCCCGGGGGTGCCTGCGACGTGGGGCTGGTTCACCATGGTCCTTGGCGGGCAGCTGCTTGTAGAGCTGGTATGCTCACGTGCTGGCATGCTGGGGTTGCCAGCCCAGGAAGGCTCCCCAGGCATCTGGTATTCCCCTTGACGCCTGTCAAGGGAGGAGAGCTGAGTGACTTGGCTGGTGCGATCCGAGGCAGTTCTTCCCCAGTCCTCTGGTGCTTGAGCTCCATGGAGCTGTCGCTCCAGACGGTTTGTTTATAATGCTAAACATATCAGATAATTGAAGGCTAATGCTTCTGTCTGGATCACTAGACATAATAGGCCTGGATAACAAATCAATTTTCTCCTTGCCCTACAAGGTTGGGAAGTCGAACATCCAGCGTATTCTTGGTGGGTGTGTGTGCATGGGTGTGCATGTGTGTGTGAGTGTGTGCATGTGCACACTCATGCATCTGTGTGCTCTAATACTGACTTATTAGAAAATGAGATCCCAAGCTAGTTTCCCCAGGCACCCAATTCTATACTTCGGTTTGGGCCACCATCTTAGATTCGAGTGAGAAGGTGATGGGAGCCCCATGTCTTACAGGGAACAGGGACATCTGGAGGTGAAAGGATGGGATGTCTGTCCAGCCTTGATATCTGAAACTCCTGTGTTCTTGGAGGACTGAGTACTCGTATAAAAAGCATCTGAGAAACGCCAGTTTCAGCTACCTCCTGCCAGGATACACCTCCAAGAATGGCAATAGGAACATGTGAATTATGAATTAACAAGAACACTTACTTATCTGGTTAGCTCAATCATCCAGAAAGGGTATGCAAAACAATAAGAAAACAAAGGCAAATGTCTATCTATCTGTGTGTGTGTGTGCACGCGCATGCACACACACATACATGTCTGTGCGTGATTTTTTTCATATTCTCTTAAATTCTTACTCAGATTCTTACTACTCTGACTTAAGGCACAGTTCCAAAGGCAGTCATAGAGTCAGCTCTGATTTGCACTGGTGCTGAGTGTCAGAGCTGAACGGAGGACGTGGGCATGGCCTCAGCTAATCCTCAGAGCACCCAGATTTCCTGGTGGGAAACTGAGGTCTGGAGAGGCTGGAGTTACTGGTCCTGAGGCATCCAGTTTCCAAATTCTGGATGTGGGTGTTGAGTGTCCACTGTTATTTGTTTCTTCTTCTTTATTTTTATTGAAGAAGGACAGGGAAGCCTGGCTTGCTGCAGTCCATGGGTCGCAAAGAGTCGGACACAACTGAGCGACTGAACAATAGTTGTTTACAATGTTGGTAATTCCTATTGTATAGCAAAGTGTTTCAATTATATATATATATATAAATAATATGTATATAATATGTTAGATAGATAGATAGATAGATAAATGGGCTTGCCTAGTGGCTCAGAAGATAAAGAAACTGCCTGCCATGCAGGAGACCCAGATTCAATCCCTGGGTCAGAAAGATCCCCTGGAAAAGGGAATGGCAACCCACTCGAGTACTCAGTATTCTTGCCTGGAGAATTCCATGGACAGAGAAGCCTGGTGGGCTACAGTGCATGAGTCGCAAAGAGTTGAACACCACTGAGCAACTAACCTAGTAAAGTAATGCTCAAAATTCTCCAAGCCAGGCTTCAGCAATACGTGAACCATGAACTTCCAGATGTTCAAGCTGGATTTAGAAAAGTCAGAGGAACCAGAAATCAAATTGCCAACATCTGCTGGATCATCGAAAAAGCAAGAGAGTTCCAGAAAAACATCTATTTCTGCTTTATTGACTATGTCAAAGCCTTTGACTGTGTGGATCACAATAAACTGTGGAAAATTCTGAAAGAGATGGGAATACCAGACCACCTGACCTGCCTCTTGAGAAACCTGTATGCAGGTCAGGAAGCAACAGTTAGAACTGGACATGGAACAACAGACTGGTTCCAAATAGGAAAAGGAGTAGGTCAAGGCTGATTGTCACCCTGCTTATTTAACTTCTATGCAGAGTACATCATGAGAAACGCTGGACTGGAAGAAACACAAGCTGGAATCAAGATTGCCGGGAGAAATATCAACAACCTCAGATATGCAGATGACACCACCCTTATGGCAGAAAGTGAAGAAGAACTAAAGAGCCTCTTGATGAAAGTGAAAGAGGAGAGTGAAAAAGTTGGCTTAAAGCTCAACATTCAGAAAACGAAGATCATGGGAACTGGTCCCATCATTTTTAATGGCAAATAGATGGGGAAACAGTGGAAACAGTGTCAGACTTTATTTTTCTGGGCTCCAAAATCACTGCAGATGGTGATTGCAGCCATGAAATTAAAAGACACTTACTCTTTGGAAGGAAATTTATGACCAACCTGGACAGCATGTTAAAAAGCAGAGACATTACCTTGTCAACAAAAGTCTGTCTAGTCAAGGCTATGGTTTTACCAGTGGTCATGTATGGATGTGAGAGTTGGACTATAAAGAAAGCTGAGTGCTGAAGAATTGATGCTTTTGAACTGTGGTGTTGGAGAAGACTCTTGAGAGTCCCTTGGACTGCAAGGAGTTCCAATCAGTCCATTCTGAAGGAGATCAGTCATGGGTGTTCATTGGAAGGACTGATGTTGAAGCTGAAACTCCAATACTTTGGCCACCTGATGCAAAGAGCTGACTCATTGGAAAAGATCCTGATGCTGGGAAAGATTGAGGGCAGGAGGAGAAGCGGACAACAGAGGATGAGATGGTTGGATGGCATCACCGACTCAACAGACATGGGTTTGGGTGGACTCCAGGAGTTGGTGATGGACAGGAAGGCCTGGTGTGCTGTCATTCATGGGGTCGCAAAGAGTTAGACACGACTGAGCAACTGAACTGAACTGAACTGAGCAACTAACCCACACCCCGCCCCATAAACATACATCTATTCCTTTAAAAATATTTTTTTCCTTTATGGTTTATCATAGATTCTTTTTTTTTTTAATTGGAAGATAGTTGCTGTGCAATGTGTTGTTAGTTTGTGCTGTGTAACAATGGGAATCGTTCTATGTATACATATATCCCCTTCCTCTGAGCCTAAGTCACTCAGCACCCAGCTGACCTCAGAGTGTCCACTCTTGATCTCTGTTCTCCAGTGGACTGCAGAGCAGCATGTTAGAAGGGCCCTGGGGTCACAGCTTGATAGCAAAGAAGAGCCAGAAAATCTTTAAAAAATGGAAGCAGTAGCCCTTAGAATTCAGGCATCATTTCAGGATAGGATCATTTTGGGCAGGGATACAGGTTCTACCTACTTCAAGAGTCTCTGAGCCTAGCTCAGAGGGACAGGTAAGTTGATCACAATGATCCAGGATCTTCAAGAAAATGTTCTAAGTCATGTTCTGTCTGTTTTGTTGTTGTTTAGTCGCTAAGTCGTATCTGACTCTTTTGCGACCCCATGGACTCCAAAGACTATCAGCTCCATATGTATATATGTCCCCCCCACGACCTTGAACCTCCCTCTCACCCCTCTGAAAAGTGAAAGTATTAATCGCTGTGCTGCTGCTGCTGCTAAGTCACTTCAATCATGTCCGACTCTGTGCGACCCCATAGACTGCAGCCCACCAGGCTCCCCCATCCCTGGGATTCTCCGAGCAAGAACACTGGAGTGGGTTGCCATTTCCTTCTCAATGCATGAAGGTGAAAAGTGAAAAGTGAAGTCGCTCAGTCGTGTCCGACTCTTAGCGACCCCATGGACTGCAGCCCACCAGGCTCCTCTGTCCATGGGATTTTCCAGGCAAGTGTACTGGAATGGGTTGCCATTTCTTCCTCCAGGGGATCTTCCCCACCCAGGGATCGAATCTGGGTCTCCCACATTGCAGGCTGATTCTTCACCCCTCTAGGCCATTACAAGACACCGAGCTGAGCTCCCTGTGTTATACAGCAGCTTCCCACTAGCACTTCGAAGGCTTCTTCATTGCATGGGAATATGAAATGTTCCATGCAGAGAGTCACGCCAGTGGCCTGGCCCTGCGCCCTTGTTACTGCCCTTCCCTTATGCCACAGAATCAGGACACTCTGCCGAAGTTCTGCCAGGAGCCAATGTGCAACATTTTTCCAGGGAGAGGAAGGAAGGAACCGAGGCTTAGTTCATCACAGCACTGAGCTCTGGAGCCAGAGCTGAGCTCAGTGTTACAGCTCAGAAAACTTCCATAAGGTCTTGGTGGGGGGCCCTTGGTCAAAGCACATGCTCCTTCTAGGTAGACTTGGGAAGGATGGAGTCACTCCCAGTGGCTCATCAAGCATTTATTCCTGGAGATAAACCCAATCCACAGCTGCTTTGAACCCCTGTAGGGATGAGTCAGAGCACAAGTGAAATGCTAATTAACATGCGTGTGCATGGGTGTGTGCATGCTAAGTCCATTCAGTCGTGTCCAACCCTTTTGCAACCCCATGGACTGTGGCTCGCCAGGCTCCTCTGTTCATGGCATTCTCCAGGCAAGAATACTGGAGTGGGTTGCCATGTCCTTCTCTAGGGGGTCTTCCCAACGCAGGGATTGAACCCGCATCTCTTAGGTCTCCTGCACTGGCAGGAGCATTCTTAACCACTAGCACCAGCCGCTAATTAATTAGACCCCTGTTAATTAATATATTCATAGAGAATATAAAAATCCTTTGCATTAGAATTCATCCAATTGTGCTTTTGTACCATTATTTCTTCTTCCTTCTGTTTGGCTAGGGCCAGTATGGTAATGAACTGGCAATCTCCAAGTGCATGAAAACTAGACGGTGCAGACTGTGGTCTTTATTTTAATTAAAAATATGCCATGTGGATATGTTTAAGAGTTGTTTGTATCTCCAGTATTTAAAAGTTAAACGCAGAAAACTCTAGAACACGGCAACATTCAAGTCCGTACAACACCGGAGGGCTAAGCTGGCTGTGGATGCTCATGAGAGGGGCGAGGCGCCGTGTACCTGGCAGAGCTCTCCTGCTCACCTGGCTGCCTAGAAAGATAAGGACTGTCTGGTGGGACAAAGGAGCGTCCTGCCTTTCTTTAATGCAGCAGGCCCAGTATTTCCTCATCTTCCCAAGCTTTTCTCTCTCCTCCCTGCTGTCAGGTGGCTGTTATTTTTCCCTGTGATCCCTCACTGCTATTAATGAGCTGTTCTTCATAACCAAATTTTCCAGACAACAAAATTTAAATACAGAACCTCTGCATGTTCAGCCTCCTCACCGGATGTTTCTTCTTTTCCCTAAGATGCATTACACACCTCCTTAACTTTTGAAGCCAAGTAGACAAGAACACGGGGCTTCCCTAGCGGCTCAGCGGTAGAGAATCTTAAATAGAAGCGTTGTGTAATAAAGCAATGTTTCCCATCCTGAATACCATGGACATTTGGGGCAGATAATTCTTTGCTGTGGGGCTGCTGCCTGGCGGATGGTGGAATGTTTAGGAGCATCTCTGTGGATGCCGGCGCCGCTCCCTGACCCCCGTGTGGCCATCAAAATGTGTCCTTGCCTGTGTGCTCCGTCGCTTCAGTCATGTCCGATTCTTTGAGACTCTATGGACTGTAGCCTGTCAGGATCCTCTGTCCATGGGATTTTCCAGGCAAGAATACTGGAGTGGGTTGCCATGCCCTCCTCCAGGGGATCTTTCCGACCCAGGAATCAAACCTGGATCTCCTGCATTGCAGGCAGATTCTTTACTGCTGAGCCACAGGGAAGCCCCCAAAATGTCTCCAGACATTGCCAAATGACCTCTGCGGGGCAAAATTGCCTCCAGTTGGGAACCACTGAATTCAAGAGACTAAAGTGGAGGGAATTAGAGTAGGTATAGGAGCCCGGGGTCACACTGAGGTGAGGCTGCAAGTCTTTGCGGGGCCAGCACCACCACACGCTCTGTGCCTGAGCAGACAAATGCGGGATCTGGGCTCCTGCTGACCTGTGTTCCTGGCACCGCTCTGAGTTCTCGAGCCCTCCACAGTGGTGGCAGGTGAGTTCGATGCTGCCCCTCGGATGGGCTGGTGCAGCCTGTCGTCCTGGGAGAGGGTGACCAGTGACTGCCCTGCTGGACAGGGCTCAAGGGCCTAACCTTCCTTTAAAAACATGATCATTCTTCTTGTTGTTTAGATGGTAAGTGGTGTCCCACTCTTTTTGTGACCCCCATGGACTGTAGCCCGCCGGGCTCCTCTGTCCATGGGATTCTCCAGGCAGGAATATTGGAGTGGGTTGCCATTTCCTTCACCAGGGGATCTTCCAGATCAGGAATAGAACCCGAGTCTCCTGCATTGGCAGGTGGATTCTTTACCACCGAGCTACCTGCGAAGCCCGCGATCATTTGTGATTCTTTTCCAGATGACAGAATCCATGCGCCATGCAAACAGCCTGGACAACCCAGAAAACCACACCAAAAGAAGTCACATGTGATTGTACTGGGCCAAGGGAACCACTGTTTACTACAGACCAAAGCCAAGCGGATCTCTCTCAGACTTGGTCTTATTTATTTATTATATTTTTAGAGCCTGCCTTTTCCACTTAAACTCACGGTCTCTGCATTAGCACAAAGCAGCCAGCAGAGTTACAACCCCTGGGGCTGGTACCAAGTGGTGAGTCACTGGGAAAGCTTGGCAGGCGCCCTGCCCATGTCAACGGCAAATGTCAGGCTGCACCTTCGTGGTTCTGCTCTTCTCTGAGAACCCGCTCGGCGCTGCCGTCTGTGCATCCTCTGACGCTGTTTATAATTTCAGCTCGAACAGTTTTCCTGGAGGTCATGGATGACAGGTTTACTGCCCCTCCACCCTTCTGCCACTCGGAGTTTTTATCAATGATGGCTGAGAAATGACAACTTCCAGAAGAACCAGGCTGCCCTTTTAGCATGAAAACTGAGAAGAGACTGCTTGGCCTCTATAGAAGTGAAAAGAATGAACATGTTAGCTGCTTAGTCATGTCCATATCTTTGTGACCCCACGGACTGTAACCCCCCGAAGGCTCCTCTGTCCATGGGATTTTCCAGACAAGAATACTGGAGTGGGTAGTCATTCCCTTCTCCAGGGGATCTTCCCAACCCAGGGATCAAACCCAGGTCTCCTCCGCTGCAGGCTGATTCATTATGGTCTGAGCCATCAGGGAAGCCCAGCCCCTACAAAGCCTGAGGTTAAAAATAATCATCACAGTGGGCACTCCCTGAGGACTTACTCTGACCCCAGCTGCTGTAACGGCTTTTTAATGTAACGTGCAATCCTTACGTCCTTATGCTGGAGGTATTCTATTATTCCCATTTGACAGATGAAGAAACTGAGGCACAGACAAGTAAAGAAACCTGGACAGGGTCCCATAGATCGAGGTAGCGATGGAGACAGGATCTGTATCCTGGCAGTCAGGCTCTAGGCAGGGGTCAGCAACCTTTTTCTATGAAAGGCCAGAAAGTCAATATTTTAAGTGAGCTTCTGCGGCAATAACTCAACTCCATTTTTGCGGAGAAAAGTGGTCACAGACAAGAGTAAATGAGCAAATATGAACATGGAGATTTAAATTTCATATACTTTTCACATGTCACAAAATAGGATTCTACATTAGATTAAAAAAAAAACTGTTCTTATTTCTCAGGTTGTACGGAAATGGGTGGTGGGCTGGAGTTTGTAGTGGCTAACCCAACTTTGGAGCACCAACTCCTAATCACACATTTGCTATAAAAGTGCCATTCCCTGATGTAGGAAAATTCAGACTCAAAAAAAGATACAAGGGGCTATGTGGAATAGACAAGAGAGCCCTGTGCATCAAGGACTTCAGCCATCATCCTGCCGTGACTCTGCCGGGGAAGGTCATTTGTGGGCATAAGGACAGGAAGGCTGAGAGAAGTCAAGTACTTGAATGCAATAATGATTGACAACTCAGCCATAATAAAAACACATTTCTGGAATTCTAATGTGGGCTCAGAAAACTGATTTCATTTATTTAAACAACTTGATTGACAACTGATTGTTGGGAGCGTGTGTGAAGCTGGGTTCCCATGAATGAATACCCGTCGGTAGGAACACTGCAATCTGTTAACACTTGGTGGCTTACATGGACTGAGTGGATACCCCGGGTTGGGGTGGGGCTGGCACAAGTCCTTCTGCTCCCTCTGGCCTTCCTTCTCAGCTGACATGGAGCCGGGGTCCCTGCCCTGGCGAACCCAAACTAAACAAACTGTCCTGGGGCCATGCGGCTTCCAGGGGAGAAGGCTTTGGAGAAGGAATTCAGTACCGACCTGGCCACCTGGCCCATGTCCCCAGCAGATGCTAATGTGTCTGGCTGCTTAGCAGGGGCTCCGAGAGAATGTGGTACAAAAAGGGCTCTTGGCATACCTTGTCGCTGCGCGGCTCTGAAATGCTTCCAGAGGCCCTGGCCACCGCCTCCCTGTGGCCTTCCTGGCTCTGGTCCCACCTGATGGCAGATGGCAGAACCACGGGTAGGGTGGGGCCTGGGAGGGGATGTCTGGGGAAGGTGGCTGTCTTTTCTGTGCCTTGGGTATCACTGTCCCAGGGTGAGCTGTTGTGTCTTTCCCCTCCTCTCCAAGAGGATGCTTAGACTTTGGGGGCACTGATGGGAGAGTCAGATCCCAGGAGGGCAGCGCGAGGCCTTTTCCTGTGGCCCCCTGGAGCTCCTTGGGGTGGCGGGTGCATATGAATGGCCTCCTCTCAGATGACTTTGGAGCTGGAAAGGACCTTGGTAATCAATAGTCTAATGCAGAGGTCCCTAACCTCTGGGATCTAAAGCCTGATGATCTGAGGTGGAGCTGATGTAATAATAATAGAAATAAAGTGCATAATAAATGTAATACACTTGAATCATCCCCCAACCACCCACCCTCTCCAGTCGGTAGAAAAATTGTCTTCCATAAAACCAGTCCCTGGTGCCAAAAATGGTTGAGGACTGCTGGTCTAACGGTTCTCAATCTGGACCCCAAAGCAGTAATGTAGGATGTTTGTCCCTGGTGTTCTCTCTCTCTCTCTCTCTATATATATATATATATACACCAAACAAAGGAAATAAAATCCATACCCATGACAAGCCCTTCCATGCTAACAGTACTTTCAAGAATTCCTTTGCTTTGGGCTGGAATTTATCTGCTGGGTGAGTCAGTGCTGGTTTATGCCCATTGATAAAAAAAACTCTGGTTAACAGTGATTTATATATTGGATTGGTAAATCTGAGAAGATGAATTAATTATTGCTTAATAAGTGTGTGTGCTTGCTCGACACATGTTTAGGGAGCTAAGCATGAAATCTCTTGGGAGAAAGTTCTAAGAGAAAATCTTTGTGAAGAGATGGGGGAGAAACTGCTGATCTGGTGTAACCCTCTCCCCTTACAAATGAGGATACCAGAGGCCCAGAGTGTTGAGAGCTCATGCTCAAAGCCATGGCTGCTAAAGTCCCAGAGATAAAGCTGGAATCCAGCTCCTCTAATGCCAGCTTCCTGCTCTTTCCGTGACACCCAGGCGTTTGGTCATGCCTCCTTTGTGGAGTTGGCTCTGCCATATGAAGCCACTGATGTCCTTGACCAGATGAATTGGGTTGTGGTAACCAAAGGGGGCTTCCCTGGTGGCTCAGATGGTAAAGAATCTGCCTGCGATGCAAAAGACTCAGATTTGATCCCTGTGTCAGAAAGATCCCCTGGAGAAGGGAATGGCTACCCACTCCGGTATCCTTGCCTGGAGAATTCCATGGACAGTGGAGCCTGGCAAGTTACGGTCCATGGGGTTGCAAAGAGTCAGACATGACTAAGCGACTAACTTTCACTCTCATCCAAAGGGGGTCGTCAGTGTCTGGCCCCTAGGGGACCCTGCGGTGGTGTGTGTTCCTTCTGGGCTTTTCCACTCAAAAGCCATGTTCATGAAGCAAGCTCCTCCCAACCCCTTTAAAAAAAAATCACTTCATTTGTGTTGTTTCTGTGGGCAGGAATGTAGAAAATGAGCCTATTCTTAAAAAAAAAAAAAATTCCTAGAAGTTAAAAAGAACTAAAAGAGAATGGAAAGAAACTGAATTAGGAAGACCTGCGGGGAGATTGAATCTCAGGAATTTAAAGAGTAGTCTTTCTAGAGCCCAGGGGATGCGGGGGCATTAAGCGCTATCCATGGGCTCAGAACCTGGGATTCCCCCGGCAAGCCCATCAGCCAGGTGGTGTGTGTGGCCCCACGCAGAGAGAGAATGGAGCAGGCTCAGAGATCACTGGGGAGTTGGTGGAGAGCCTGGCTCGCGGGTGGCTGCTCCAGGATTTAAGCCCAGGTCTCTGGCACTAAAGCCAGCATCTTTCCGGTGATCCTTCTGCTGACCTGAACCTTGCCTCTCCTCCCTCCCTGCAGACACATAGAGAACTGGCGCGGTCTGCACACGCTCAACGCTGTGGACATGGAGCTCTATACTGGCCTCCAAAAGCTGTGAGTGCACCAGCTCCCGGTGGGGTGGGGGCAGGGGCCAGCCCATACGTAGTTCAGGCTTCGAGATACAACCTGAACCCACGTCCCCGGGTTAGTGCTTTCCTCAGTCCCGTGCTGGACTGATGGTTCACAAGGAGCAGGGATATTTCCAGTCACCTCCTCCTTTGGATTCAGCGCGAGTGACTGCGGGGGAATTGGGTGGGGAAAGGGAGGAGGCTGCAGTGCTGGAGTTGCTGGACCAGAGTCTTATCCACTTGCCAGGATGGGCACATTTCTCACACTCACCCAGGTCCCAGTGGGATGTGAGCCCAAATCCTGCCCACTGGTCCTGTGGTCCTGTCCCTCAACTGGACCACAAGTGATGACCGGTGATGAAGAAATGCATTCAGTTTACAGAGGCGACTGTTGTCCAGTCTTGGCCTCACCGGCTGTCAGCCTTGGCCCAGAGCAGAGCTGTATTGCTACCCCGTAAGCTCTGCTGACCCTCTTTTCCTCTCTCTCTTCAGGACCATCAAGAACTCAGGACTTCGGAACATCCAGCCCAGAGCCTTTGCCAAGAACCCCCACTTGCGCTATATGTGAGTAGAGCTGGGTCCGGGCTGCAGGGAAGTTGGTGGGTGGGTGGGTGGGTGGGTAGGGACAGGCATACGGCAGGGAGAGAGTCCTGGGCGGTGAAGCCTGAGGCCTGAGATCTGGACCTGGCTTCGCTAGTGTGTGTCCTGGGGCAAGTCCCATCGCTTCTCTGGGCCTCGGATTTTTGCCCCTTAAGATGAGGGTTTTAGATTTGATGATCTCTGAGGTTCCTATTGGAAGGTAAAGCCTGAGACTAGGGAATTGGTTTACTTTTTATGATGAAATTTGCAACTTAATGGGAATGTAAATGAGAGGAAATTCCCCATATAAGTGTAGTGTGTGATGTGAATACTACTCTTCAGAGACCATTTGTAGGTCCGTAAGCGTGTGTGTGTGTGTGTGTGTGTGTGTGTGTGTGTGTGTGTGTGTGTGTGTGTGTTGGGGTGGGGTTGGCTGAGAGAAAGCAGGGCCAGGCCAAGTGTCACATCTAGATAGATCCTGGGTTCAGTGGCGAAAGGCTCTGAAAAGCAGAGACACCAGTATATAAAGTCACACAGCTTTGGGACGCGCTTGAGGTGACCCGGCTCTGCTGGGATCCTGTCTGTCTGAGCCTCCTCCTCCCGCCTCTCCCCTCCCACCACTGTCGTGTGTGATGGTGGTGGGACCTCCGCAGGCTCAGCTCTGCCTAGCCCTGTGCAGATGGAATCTCACGAACTTAGTGCTTCCTCTCTAAGCCTAATTCTGGGCTGAAGACTCTGGGGTTTGATGGGAGGACTGCCATTTCCTGGGGAGAGACAGGCTCGAAAGGAAACCTGGAGCCAGCAATTAGGGAAAGTGCTAACACACTGCACCCATGGGGGTCCTTGGTGTTCGGTCAGGTCTTTGCAGATGGTGGTCATCTTGGACATCTATGGGGCATGTTCTCCAAGAGCAGACATTCCATAGGAACCAGCGGGGTGGAGTTGACTGTATTTGGCCAGAAAATGGAGGAATGTTATGCAGACGAATCTTTCCTTCGGCCACCTGAGAGTTGCTCTGGTGCAGGCACTTTGGACTTGAAGGGCATCAGGCTGAATAGGAATCTCACAGGAAGAGACAGAGCATCCAAGGGAAGTGGAGGGGAGGTGGAGGACGAGAAAAGATCGTGGAGAATTGTGGTGGGCTGTTGTTTCTCCTTTGGGGGGTCCTGGCCTCACCCCTGGGCCTTTGTGTGTTTTTCCAAGCACCTAGTGAATGCTTAGGGCTTCCCTGGTGGCTCAGCAGTAAAGAATTCACCTGCCAATGCAGGAGACACAGGAGATGTGGGTTCCATCCCTGGTCTGGGAAGATCCCCTGGAGGAGAGCATGGCTACATACTCCAGTATTCTTGCCTGGAGAATCCCATGGACAGAGGAGCCTGGTGGGCTACAGATCATAGAGTTGCAACAGAGTTGGACATGACTAAATCGACTGAGCATGAGTGAGGGCTTGATAAGTATTTTTTTTTTTGAAATCAGTTATGGCCACCCGATGGAGGAGCCTGGTAGGCTGTAGTCCATGGGGTCGCGAAGAGTCGGACACGACTGAACGACTTCACTTTCATGCATTGGAGAAGGCAATGGCAACCCAATCCAGTGTTCTTGCCCGGAGAATCCCAGGGACGGGGGAGCCTGATGGGCTGCTGTCTCTGGGGTCGCACAGAGTTGGACACGACTGAATCGACTTAGCAGCAGCAGCTTTGTGCTGAACTTTCTTTCCTCCCTTTGGACATGGCACACTGCAGGGCCATTACTCAGGGTCTTATGTAGTAGCCATGGGGGACCGAGTCCCCCTCTATGCCCCACCACAGCTCTCTCAATTATTTGTTGCCCCCTTGCCCTGGCAGCCATGAAATTAAAAGACGCTTACTCCTTGGAAGGAAAGTTATGACCAACCTAGACAGTATATTAAAAAGCAGAGATATTACTTTGCCAACAAAGGTCCGTCTAGTCAAGGCTGTGGTTTTTCCAGTAGTCATGTATGGATGTGAGAGCTGGACTATAAAGAAAGGTGAACACCGAAGAATTGATGCTTTTGAACTGTTGTGTTGGAAAAGACTCTTGAGAGTCCCTTGGATGGCAAGGAGATCCAACCAGTCCATTCTAAAGGACATCAGTCCTGAATATTCATGGAAGGACTGATGCTGAAGCTGAATCTCCAATACTTTGGCCACCTCATGCGAAGAGTCGACTCATTGGAAAAGACCCTGATGCTGGGAGGGATTGGGGGCAGGAGGAGAAGGGGACGACAGAGGATGAGATGGCTGGATGGCATCACCAACTTGATGGACATGAGTTTGGGTGAACTCTGGGAGTTGGTGATGGACAGGGAGGCCTGGCAGGCTGCAATTCATGGGGTCACGAAGAGTCGAACATGACTGAGCGACTGAACTGAACTGAACTGCCCTAGTTGAGCCTCTGTGGTGGGATTCTCCTGATGTGTGTTCTTTGCAGCTGGGGGTGTAGCTGGGACCAGAGGAGGGTCTTGGACCAGATGTTACAGGTGTTTATTTTACTGGGGATTTGACTTTCCATGTAAACTGTCCCAGGGGACGAAGCTTTTGACCTCTGAGAAGTCTCCTTTTCATACTAACTCGTATGAGGGTCACAGAGCCAAATGCCTACAGAAGACCAATGGGGACAGTGGAAACTGGGCACCACGTGTTCCCTCTTAGGGCCAGCCTGTAAACAGTTCTAGCAGACTGCTGCTGTAAGGAGGTGGGGCCTTGGGTTGCCAGATTTACTGTGGTTTTTTTTTTTTTTTTTTTTCCCAAGAAGAGCTGGAGGTTTAGTGAAACCTCTCAAATTTTAAATACTGGCACTAAAAATAAAACCTTTCAACACCATGGGCCAGGCAGCATCACACTGTGGACAGAATGTGACATAGGGAATGCCAACTTGGGGGCCGGGGTCAGACTTGGGGGACAGAAGCTGCCCGCATGGGAGAGGCTCTGTCCTTTTAGACGGCAGTGGCTTGGTGCTCAGAATCTGCCTGCGCACCTATCAGCTGCAGCTCTCCAGGCATTTGAGAGGGTTTTCAGACGTGTCACATGTCCAAGGGCCACAGAGGTGGGGGGAGGCATGCAGCTTGGGTTCCAGGTATCTCTGAAGTGGGTTGTACTAGAACTTGTCTTTGAATTACCCTTGAGATCCCTGAAGAGGGCTGTGACCCACCATCTCTTTTGAGATGATCCGGGTCTGCTGGCAGTGACAGGCTGGTGGGGCTTTGCAAGATTCCCCAAGGCTTTGGGGGCAGGAAGGATATCAATGGAATAGGTTCTGATGATACCAGTGAACCTGCCCATGACCTTGGGCCCCGTTTCCTCCTAGACACACTGGCCAGCTCTTGCCCAGGTATTGTGGTTGGCTGCAAAAGGATCAAGAGTGAGATAGACAGGTCACCGTCAGTCCAACTCCAGTTTGGGCCTGTCTGCATATTAGGGATGAGCTGGCTGCTCAGATCCACGTGATAGGGTCAGCATCTGGCCCAGGGGCTGCTGGAGGAGGAGCCTGGGGGTCCTAGAGAGGAAAGTCAAGAGGTCCAGCCACGTGCACTGGCTTCATCGATGGATTCACTTACTAACTTTCCCATTTACAGAGACATGTCCCACATCTCGACTGAGTGAATTTCCCGGCAGCTCTGGGACAATTTCTCCTGGCAAATGGGCAAGGTTTCTCTGCTCTCTCACATGTCTTCTATTTCTGTCCTCTAAGTGCATTTACAAGTTTTCAGGCCCCAGCTGAGCAATCACAAGATGGTCACTTACTCCAGCACTAATTGCCGAGCTCTGGCTTGGTGGCTTTTTTCCCTGCTTCTTCTTCTTTTTTTTTTTTTTAGGGTAATGGCTAAGTCTTTTCTTCTCCCCTTCTGTACACAATAAGAGGCAGGAGGTGAAATCATTGCCTTCTGTACCGATGTCAAGTTATCCAAGTTGTTCTGATTGGTTCAGCTGTCCCGCACCTCTAAGCTGCTGTTGCATTAGTCATAATACTCTCTCATGCCAGAAAATGAGCCAGCCATATGAAGGCCAAATTGTCTGCCACAAAGAAGGCTGGAGACTAGGACTCTTCAAGGTTTATGAGTGACTGAGCATCTCTTTTCGACCGCGTCTGTCTTCTTTGTCTTTTACTGAGTGTGAAAAACTAAATACTGATTTATATACATTTGAGAGACTGGAATATTCTTGACCCTTATATATCCTTTCCTTGGTGAAAGATTTTGGATTTTGAATTCTTAAGGATAAGGATTTTCCAAATAGATCATTGGAGCCACTATTTGCTCATCTGTAAAATAGGTGTAATGAAGGTGCCTGTTCTAGTGATAGGATATGATAAAGATTTATGATAGGAGGCACATACAGCACTTAGCCCAGTGCCGGTAAATAGTGTTTATAAATGCAAGCTGCTAATAGTGATGGAATTACTGTTATTACTGGGGTGGTGATCCTCGAATCAATGAGGAGAGATAATACAGCTTTGATGGCGATTATGACCACTTCTTTATTAAAGGAAAAGCTGGATTTCTGTCCTGTGTCTCTCTGATGACTTTAGGACTCCAGTCTACACTCTCTCTGATGATTTTAAGACTCCAGTCTACACTCTCTCTGATGATTTTAAGACTCCAGTCTACACTCTCTCTGATGACTTTCTTCCTTGAATGCTGATTGATGAACAAACCCTGATAGATCCTCTATAGTCTCCATTTAGTCCGTCTTGCTCTAGTTTGGGGATCCCTAACCTTTTTGGTACCAGGCACTGGTTTCATTGGTTTCGTGGAAGATAATTTTTCTATGGACAAGACGAGGGGCTGGAGGGATGGAGTGTGCAACCAAGATCCCTCAAATGCGCTGTTCACAGCAGGATTTGCAGTGCTATGAGAATCTGATGCTGCCACTCCGCTGACAGGAGGCGGAGCTCGGTCGTAATGTGAGTGATGGGGGACTGGCTGTAAATACAGATGAAGCTTCCCTTGCTCACCCGCTGCTCTCCCGGTTCCTAACCACAGACCGGAACCCACTGGGGACTCCTGATTTAGACTGTGTGCACACCCTTCTTACCCCTGTTAGTTTCAGAAAGGATCCAACCAGTGGCAACTGGTGAGCTTACACTTTGTTGATTTCCATCTCACTTGAGACCACACCCACCAGGACCACAGAATTTGGATTGCTTGCTGAGTGCTCTAACCTCACCTCCTGCAGCAGACTCTTCTCTTCCTTTCTGTGGTTAGTCTTCTCTGGGATGGCTCACATACATAACAGATAGCCGCAGTTTGGAGTCCGCATAAGCAGAGTCATGACAGTGTCTACCTAAGACCTGCACGCAAATGATGGTACTTGCTTTCATCTGTAGAGCACTGCCTGGTTTCAAAGTACTTTCTCCTATATTATCTGCAAGGGAACATTTCATGCAAAGATGGGGTCGATAAAGGACAGAAATGGTATGGACCTAACAGAAGCAGAAGATATTAAGAAGAGGTGGCAAGAATACACAGAAGAACTGTACAAAAAAGATCTTCATGACCCAGATAATCACGATGGTGTGATCACTCACCTGGAGCCAGATATCCTGGAATGTGAAGTCAAGTGGGCCTTAGAAAGCATCACTATGAACAAAGCTAGTGGAGGTGACGGAATTCCAGTTGAGCTATTCCAAATCCTGAAAGAGGATGCTGTGACAGTGCTCCACTCAATATGCCAGCAAATGTGGAAAACTCAGCAGTGACCACAGGACTGGAAAAGGTCAGTTTTCATTCCAATCCCAAAGAAAGGCAATGCCAAAGAATGCTCAAACTACTGCACAATTGCACTCATCTCACACGCTAGTAAAGTAATGCTCAAAATTCTCCAAGCCAGGCTTCAGCAATATGTGAACCATGAACTTCCAGATGTTCAAGCTGGATTTAGAAAAGGCAGAGGAACCAGAGACCAAATTGCCAACATCCGCTGGATCATCGAAAAAGCAAAAGAGTTCCAGAAAAACATCTATTTCTGCTTTATTGACTATGCCAAAGCTTTTGACTGTGTGGATCACAATAAACTGTGGAAAAGTCTTCAAGAGATGGGAATACCAGACCACCTGACCTGCCTCTTGAGAAATTTGTATGCAGGTCTGGAAGCAACAGTTAGAACTGAACATGGAACAACAGACTGGTTCCAAATAGGAAAAGGAGTTCGTCAAGGCTGTATATTGTCACCCTGCTTATTTAACTTATATGCAGAGTACATCATGAGAAACGCTGGACTAGAAGAAGCACAAGCTGGAATCAAGATTGCCGGGAGAAATGTCAATAACCTCAGATATGCAGATGACACCACCCTTATGGCAGAAAGTAAAGAGGAACTAAAAAGCCTCTTGATGAAGGTGAAAGAGGAGAGTGAAAAAGTTGGCTTAAAGCTCAATATTCAGAAAACGAAGATCATAGCATCTGGTCCCATCACTTCATGGCAAATAGATGGGGAAACAGTGGAAACAGTGTCAGACTTTATTTTTTTGGGCTCCAAAATCACTGCAGATGGTGATTGCAGCCATGAAAATAAAAGACGCTTACTCCTTGGAAGGAAAGTTATGACCAACCTAGATAGCATATTGAAAAGCAGAGACATTACTTTGCCAACAAAGGTCCGTCTAGTCAAGGCTATGGTTTTTCCAGTGGTCATGTATGGCTGTGAGAGTTGGACTGTGAAGAAAGCTGAGCGCCAAAGAATTGATGCTTTTGAACTGTGGTGTTGGAGAAGACTCTTGAGAGTCCCTTGGACTGCAAGGAGATCCAACCAGTCCATTCTGAAGGAGATCAGCCCTGGGATTTCTTTGGAAGGAATGATGCTAAAGCTGAAACTCCAGTACTTAGGCCACCTCATGCGAAGAGTTGACTCATTGGAAAAGACTGTGATGCTGGGAGGGATTGGGGGCAGGAGGAGAAGGGGATGACAGAGGATGAGATGGCTGGATGGCATCACTGACTCGATGGATGTGAGTCTGAGTGAACTCCGGGAGTTGGTGATGGACAGGGAAGCCTCATGTGCTGCGATTCATGGGGTCGCATAGAGTCGGATGCGACTGAACTGAACTGAACTGAACTGAATCCCTTTACCATCCTGGGTGGGGGAGTGTGGTAGGCAGCCTTCCTTTATAGCCTGAAAGACAGATCCAGGGAGGGCCTGTTTTATAAATAGCAGAAATACAGCTGCACTGAAGTCTTCTGGTTCTCTTTACAAGAATCTTTCTCCTGTGGTTCATGGACTGGAAGGGACAATGTTTTTCAATGATGCAATTAAAAAATTTCATTTTTACAAAATCGCATTAAAAAATGCAGTTATATGAGGAGAAGGGGAAAGACTAATACTGATTAAGAACTTACTATGTGCCAAAGACTGGACCTGCTGCTTTGGCAAATATAATCTCACTCCTCACGGTAACTTTTAAGTTTGGGCTCCCCATCCCCATTTCATAGATGAGAACACTGAAACTCAGAAGTCATAACTGAGTTTCCCCAAGGTCACGTAGTGATTAGTGGTACAACCAGGATTTGGACTCTGATCCTTTAGGCTCTAAAGTCCATGGGCTTTTCTACTCCCTTGGCATGTTTTGTTTCTCTGTCAAGCTTTCACAGCAACAATTCCTTGTGGTGGTGGTGGGGGGAGGGTCTTTAAAGTTTTATTAGAGAGCAGCCATTTCCCCGGGGGTATTTAGCACCATCCATCCTCAAAGAACTCCCGTTTAGAAAGCTCCATTTCATTTATTTTCCTATTCAGGTCAAATCCTATAACAACAGCTACATTATGACCTGAATATCTTTGTTGTAAAAGATTTCTTAACGTTAGCCTGTGGCCCACTTATTTCCAAGAATATGTAATGTAAGATTCCAGCAAGCCAAGAGAATTTATTTAATCCCTTAGAGTGGTTGTGATGGGACCTTTCTTGTGTTCAGTTGGTTGATTTCTCCCCCTAAAGCTCTGAATGTCACACTAAGTTATTCCTCTGCAAATGTACGTGGGATCTTCCCCCTGAGAGAGCCAGCCTGGAGCTGATCTGTGTGGGAGCAGGATGGGGTGGGGAGGGGAGAGTGTCCTGATTTGGGCATGATTATTGTGTTGATTGTGGGCATGTCAATTGTGTTATGTTCACAAGGAGTGAAAGTCAGCAGCACTGGGCAGATAGGATTAGAGGAAGTGGCCAGGGTCCCTGCCCTTTCAGCGACACATCTGAGCTGGCAGCACATTTTTCTGGAGACCGCTGGGGTGAACACTTGGTGAGATGGATTTATGATGTGTTGTAAACCACTCGGTGTTCTGTCTCCTTGAAATAACCACCCTAGTCTGGGTCTAAGACAGTGTGCAGATATTGTATCAGTAGACTTGTGCCTCTCGGCCTGCCCTTTACTTCTGCGCTGACTTTTCTCCAAGTCCCAGAGGGCTTGTAACTGGCACACTTGTCCCCAGATCTCTTCTCCACGCATGCCCTTCCTTTTACGTAGAGAACTTAGCCATTGGGCGTTGTGTAGTAACAGTCAGGAATGTAGGCTTTGGAGACAGAAAGACCAAAGTTCCAATCCTGTATCTTCCCTGTACAACTTTGGGATGTTAGGCAAGCTGATGAACTTCCGTGAGCTTTGAAGGGAGTGTAAGAGTTCCCACTTCGTGAGATTGTTCTGAGCTTTAAATGAGACGATGCTTCAAAAGTGCTTAAGACGGTGCTTTACAAAAGACTCAATATTTTCTTTGCTGCTATTAATGACTTCTTCCTTGTTGGTGGTCTCTGATTTCACAGAATCATGGATAGTTAAAAGCGGAAGGGGCGTTAGCACTAAACCCCTAACTTTATATTCCTCACCTTGCTCCCATCCTGGCCCTTTGGACTCATAAATCAAGCTGCCTGGCTGGCATCTTTACTTGGGTGGTTAACACACAAGACAGACTCAACTTGGCCAAAACAGAATTCTTTATTTCATTCCCCGTCCTGACTCCAAGCCCTCAATGTTTCTTGTTTCCCTGAATGGTACCATCCACCAGATCGCTGAGGCCAGAACCTTAAGAGTCATTTCTGACTCCTCTTCCCTTTCCCTGCCCTGCTCCACCCTTCTACCATTCAGTCCGCAAGTGCATAGGCTGCTTTATATCCATCCACTCTCTCTCCCTCCACATAGGCTGTCTTGATGCAAACCACCGTCCTCTCCTCTGGCTCTATGATAACAGCCTCCTAACTGGTTTTATTTCCTCCATTTTGTCCCCTGCATTTGATTCCCAACACAGTTGCCGGAGTGATATTTTAAACACATAGATCTGATTGTATCCCTGTACTGCTTAAAGCCCTCCAATTACTTCCCTCCTTACTGACAATAAAGGCTAAACCTCTCACTGTGGCCCGGGGACTTGAGTTGATTTGGTGTCCGACTCCCTCTCTGCTTCCCTTGCACTCTTCTCCCTGCCCCTCCGCTGCAGCCTGGGAACCTTTCTTTCAGTCCTTTCAACGCGCCGAGCTCATGGGCCTCCTTGGAGGGCTGGTGCTTGCTGGTGCATCCTGCGTGAATCCCTCTCCCTAGCTCGCTGCAGTGTTCGCTCCTCCTCCTCATTTCCCCCAATGACCTCTCAGCAAATCGTCTCTAGCCTCCCATCAGAGTGGCCTTTCTTCACCTCACTCTTCGCTACACTGTTTCCTCAGCCCTTATTACTTCTGATGATCTGAAGGCATGCGTTGTTTTCAGTCGCTAAGTCGTGTCCAGCTCTCTGCGACCCCATGGACTGCAGCGCACCAAGCTTCCCTTTACCAGTCCTTCACTGTCTCTCTCAGAGTTTGCTCATATTCGTCTCCGTTGAATCGGTGATGCCATCCAACCATCTCATCCTCTGCTGCCCTCTACTCCTCCTGCCTTCGATCTTTCCCAGCATCAGGGTCTTTTCCAATGAGTCGACTCTTTGCATCAGGTTGCCAAGGTATTGGAGCTTCAGCTTCAACAGCAGTCCTTCCAATGAGGCTGACTTCATTTAGGATTGACTGATTTGATCTCTTTGTAGTCCAAGGGACTCTCAAGCGTATCCCATTTTCATTTATTTACTTGTTTACGCTCTGGCTCCCCCACTAGAATGAACTTCCACAGAGCAGAGACTTGGCTCCCGTGCCTAGAAGAATGCCTGTCGCATGGGCAGTGGTCCTTGGCTGTTTGTTGAGTGTGTGAGTGATGCTAATCTGCCTTGATCATTCTATGGAATTTCTTCCCATAAGAAGCCTTGCACATACATGCACTGTTTCTCATGCATTTTCAGGGATTTGCAGACTTCCCTTGAATCCTGGGTTAAGAACTGTTTCCAAGTGTGTCCCAGAAAGAGGTGTGTAGTTTCTGGGATGTAAGGATTATACCTAGCAGGTCTTGGCCATTTAAAAAATATTATACCAAAAGCAATGAATGAAATTTATGTTATGTCATTTTCTCATGGGCATAAAAGAATGCCTTAATAGTTTAAAATATTGAGTATAGTTCTGATAAATCAGGAATATAGTGGTACAGGATTTCTTTTTGGGATGATGAGAAAATGTTTCAAAACGGATTATAGTGAGGGTTCCACAACTCTATGAATATACCAGAAACCAGCGACTTGTACATTTAATCAGGTGCCTTGTAAATTGTATATCAATAAAACTGATGAGTGTGTATGTGTGTGTATGCGCACGTGCATTCACGTCCCTCCTAGCAGAAGCTTTCAGAGCCTGTGTGTCTCTTTGCCCTCTGTCATGGGACAGAGGGCGTTAATGTTCCAGACGGAGGCTGTTCCATTAGCCTGAGTCTCGCTGGGGAGGTGATGGGAGCGAAGCCACAGCTGACATGCTGTGGACTTGGAGTATAGGAAAGAAGGAAACTTTTGCTGTGGTTTAAAATAAAAGAGAGAGAAAAGGATAAACCAGGAACTCATGGCAGTAGCTGTAACCAGTGCCCAGGTGGGCTGCCAGGAATGCACACTCACTCTTGGTGCCTTAGCTGCCATCCTGTTCCTTTCGACCTTCCTCAAGAGAGGGTCTCAGGACACAAGTGAGATGGCTTTGGACCTTCTCTAATTTATATGTATAAAGAAGAAAATCATAAGCAAGTAACGTTTCTTTTATTATTGGAGGATAATTATGTCACAATGTTGTTAGTTTCTGCTGTACGGTGAAATGAATACGTATACACACACCCCCTTCCTCTTGAGCCTCCCTGCCACTTCCCGCACCCCATCCCACCCGCCTAGATCATCACAGAGCCCCGAGCTGAGCTCCCTGTGCGGTACAGCCGCTTCCCACTAGCTGTCGGTTTTACACAGGGCAGTGTGTATATGTCAGTGCTACCCTCTCAGTTCATCCCCTGTCTCCTTCCGTCGCTGTGTCCACATGTCCATTGTCTAATCTCTGTCTCCATTCCTGCCCTACACATAGGTTCATCTGTACTATTTTTCCAGATTCCACATATATGCATTATGCATTATTGATGACAAAGGTGTGACCACTCATACCTTTGAAGCGCTGTACTTTCTCCAGTCTTGGAACACAAGGCAATGGAGGGGCCGCTGGTTTAGCCTGTAAGTGTGATTGTGGATCAGAGTTGGAGCGTCTGAGGAGGATTCCTGGAGGAGGTGTGGGTTTGGATGGGTGGACAGCCTACTCATGGCACAGGGGCTGCCGCTCACTGCAGGGTGAGTACAGACCTTCTCCAAAGGTCTTCCCTTGGAGGACCTTCCAAATTATTTTGGAATTTCTCCCAGAGCTGTGTAGACACATGTTCATGGTTCCAGGCCATCATGTCTGGTCAGCAGGTAAACGCTGAAAGAATTCCAAGGGAACAGAATTTTGAAATGGAGACATGCGTCAAGGTAGTGGGATTTTTGCAGATCTAGTATTGTGGGAAGCGCGAGTCAGTGGTGTGTCTGGGTGGTGGTCCGGAGTGGAGAAGATGCTGAACTCTGGGTCCATGTCTGAGGGCGGGGAAGGACTTGGCCCCTGACTGGCTGTCAGCTGTGAGAGGTACTCTTTGCTATGACAGTACTACTGGCTGACCATACCTTACATGTGATTTTGCCCTTTTTCTGCATTATCTGTGACCCTCGATAAGCTGTGTAACCCATTTAATCTGTTTTCACATCTGTAAAGGAGGCAATGTTGTAAAGGCCCAGTCTGGGCCTCGTTGAATTTTAGGAAATTCTTTCTGGAAGAAAGTGTTAGTCAGTCAGTCATGTCCATCTCTTTGCAACCCCATGGACTGTAGCCCATCAGGCTCTTTATTCATGGAATTCTAGCCAAGAATACTGGAGTGGGTAGTTATTCCCTTTTCCAGGGGATCTTCCCGACCCAGGGATAGAACTCGGGTCTCCTGCATTGCAGGCAGATTCTTTACCGTCTGAGTGGTAAAAGTGGCCATCAGGGGCATAGCCAGAGGAAAGCTGTTTTCAGTTGATTTTGGCCCTCCACCCGTACATCCCTGGAATGGTAGTCGTTCCAATGCAGTGAGTTCCAAAGACATCTAGAAAGTACTGGTTATAGGCCAGGCATTAGCTTGTATGCACATATTATGTCACTTTATGCTCATAATAGCAAGTGGACACTATTGCTGTCTCCATTTTACAGATGGGGAATTAAAGGCACAGAGAGCTTAAGTGACTTGCTTATGCTTACACAGCCGCTCAGTGGCAGAGACAGAAGCCAACCCTGGATGGGCTGCCTCTAGAACTCCAGAACCCATGGTCTTCATCATGGTCTTTATGGATGGTCTCTGGTCTACCGTCCATTGACTGTGGCCAACTCAGGTCCAACCTGGGCTGGTGTCAGTTCTCTGGAGCCCAGCTGGACAGGAAGGTCGAGTAATAAGCTTCAGAGCAGTGCTTCTCAGAATGGGGCCCATTTGGGAAGAAAGACCACTGGGCGACTAAGAAGGACTCCCTGAAACCGAGTCCTTCTTTAACTGGCTGCCAAAAGGGTCGAGGGGAGCAGGCGATGCCCTTTAGCCTACTGGCTGGCACTCAGGAGGGCCGTTAGCAGATGGTCACACAGAGCGGGTGCTCCACAAAGAGTGGAGCAGGTGGAGATAAATTCATGCTATGATATGTGGGTGCAGGAGCAGTGGGCATTCACCCACCCATTTTCAGGAAGCTCCGGGCTGCTTTCCATGTCATCAGCTCTGGGCAGGGCCGTGTCTGTAGGTGGCAGACCTCATTGCAAGATCTGAGCGTGGGAGTGGGAAAGGAGGGGATGTGGAGCAGATTAGAGGCACTCTGAGGCCCAGGCTCTGCTGAGCCATGATTTCATGCCCGTGTCTGCAGCTTCAACACTTGATACCTCCTGATGCAGTAGAGTCGTGTTTCTGTAGAGGTGCCTGCATCCTCACGCACTTCCCGTGTCCCAGCTCCTGTGGCGTCTGATGACTGCAGGGAGAGCCTCTGTTGTCCTCTTTTTTTTTTAATTAAAAAAGTTATTATTATTTTAAAGTTTATTTGTTTGGCTGCCTGGATCTTAGTTGTGGCACGCAGGATCTTCTGGTTGTGGCCTGTGGGATCTACTTCCCTGACCAGGGATCGAACCTGGGCCCCCTGCACTGGGAGCATGGGGTCTTAGCCCCTGGACCACCAGGGGAGTCAATGTTGTCCTCTTAAACGGATACTTCTTGGTCCTACTGAATCCAATGTGTGTTTTGTACCCTAGAACTCCAGATTTTCAGTTTGGTGTTTCTTAGTCTCCACTCGTTTCTCTGCTGCCTCCAAAGAAAGTAGATTTCTAGTCCACTCACACCCTCATTTTCCTGGGAGATTGCCCCTCTGGAGCCATGGGGAAGAGTGGCTCATTGGTCCCTAGGGAGGCAGGTGGCAAGCTTCCTAAATCGAGTTTCTTTTTTCTTGTCCATTTGAGTCTCTCCTTCAGGCTCCCTATGGTCCTGGGATTATTCACATCTTCCCTCATTATTTCTTTGTTTACTCTTTGTTTTGTGGAAAGCATTGTGATCCACCCGGGGCAGACCCAATGTGACCCAGACGGTATGGCCATGCACCTCCCTTTACCAGCCACTATCTGTGTTATCTATTTTGCGATTGTCATACTCAAAGCCCTATATTCAGCATAAAGGCTGTGTTCTTTCTCATTTCAGGAAACTCCTTTCTCTAGGATACTCTGGACTGAACTTTAAGAGTTTTATGTAACTTCATCAGCTTTGCCTTTAAAAGCTCAGTCCAGTGCTGAGTAAACACTCTGGACTGCATGTCTCCTGGCCTTGGGGATTAGACTGTGTGCCTGTATTTTCCAACCTTGATTATCCTCAGTAGATTTTCTTTTCTTTTTTCCTCCCCTCCCCTAAGGCGTCATTACTTCCCATTTGTCCACAGCTCTTTTCTTCATTTTTCTTGTTAAGGACAGATTTAGAAAATGAGATTAGTCTCGTGGCTATTTTGGAGTCATCATTAATTTTTGTCCCTCTTCATGCCTTAGCAGGCTGGCAGGCTTGTGTCTTTCTTCCTGGTTTCCTCTTGATGGCTTTGTAAAAGTCTCTTTTGTTCCTGGGTTAACCCCTTTTGTCTCATGGGGCTCGCCTTGGTTTTGAGGGGCATCTGCCTTTTCTGGGTGGTCTTCTAGGTTATGCAGACATTGTGACTGTTCTGGCTTGGAAGGGCTTGGGTCTCTCAGATCAGGCCTGGACCATCTGCTGCCCTTGATCTAAGCCATGGCAGTCCCTTGGCTGCCAGGAGGGGCTCCTCCCCGTGTTTACTTTGAAACCCTGAAATAGACCTTTAGAAAGGTATGTCTCTCCCTATGATGTGCAAGGTCCTTGGGAGGGAAGACTAGGTCTTATATCCGTTATGTTTGCTTCATGCTAATTGCAGGTTTGAAAAATGAATGAATGAGGGAGTAAATGGAAGAGTGGAAACAGCATATACTTTGGAGGTGAAATTGGATCTCCAGCTTTGCCAACTCTTTCTTTAAGCTGATGTTCTCCGCCAAGGAATGATGTCTCAGTATCCCTCCCAGAACAACGGGAGGGAATTCCTGCCATCCAGACCTTCATGTGAGGATTGAAAGAGTGAGCACACAGCACCTCCCTTGGTGGCTGCAGGTGGTAGGTGCTCAGCACCCAGTCTGTCCTGTATCTTGGAAACCTTTGCAGAAGCTCAGAAGTTCAGTCCTTGTTTAAGGCACTTGGAAGCCCAAGCTCTAAATAGGCGGATCTCAGGCTTCCCTGGAATTCTAACCCAGTATTTGGGGAAAACCAGGAACTCAAAGATAGGGGGGTTGGAAGGCTGTGTTGAGGAGCTGGTTGGAACCAGTGGAGCCTGGTTCTCCCTCCACATCCCTCACTATATGCCCCATTTGCTGTCAGGCAGTAAGGCTCAGACGCCTCCTCATCTCCTTCTAGAGGGAGGGCTTGGTGCTTCCCTGCCAAGAGCCCCAGCCTCTCTTACACATGTGTGTATACTCCGTTGCTAGTCCCATCCAACTCTGTGCAACGCTATGGACTGGAGCCCACCAGGCTCCTCTATCCATGGGATTCTCCAGGCAAGAATACTGGAGTGGGTTGCCATTTCCTTCTCCACAGGATCTTCCCAACCCAGGGATCAAACCCATGTCTCCTGCATTAGCGGGCAGATTCTTTACAACTGAGCCACCTGGAAAGCCCTCTCTTACACACCAGTGTTCTAAGAGGTTTCCCCAGAGCTGTCAGTCTTACCCCCATCCTGCGATTGTTTTCTGTGCAAAGGGAGAGGAGATTTTTTTTTTTTTTAATTTGGTTGCACCATGCAGCATGTGAGATCTCAGTTCCCTGACCAGGGATTGAACCCATGGCCCCTGCCTTGGAAGTGTGAAGTCTTAACCACTGGACCACCAGGGAAGTCCCAAGGAGATTGTTTAAACATTTCAATCAGAGCCTCATGAATGTGCCTCTGATGCTCTTAGACTAAGAACCAGATTCCCTTGGTCTTCCAGGTGAGCATGTGGCCTGGACAGAGATCTGAGTGGGAAGCAATACAGCCCTGGTAGCAGCCTGGGGACTGACATCTCCCTCTCCACCTCTTCTCTTGCTCCTGCTGCCCTGCATTTCTCAAACCTCCATCATGCCATGCTCACGGTGGTAATCCCTTGGGTGGGAGACTTTCATTCAGCCTCCAGGCTCTTTAGTTAGCTCTTACCCTTCCTTCCAGTTCCAGCTCAATAATGGATTGAAAGCAAGCTTTTTATGACCCTCAGCCCAACCCCTGCCACAAGTGCTGTTCGCATCACTTTTCTTAGGGCCCTGTTCTTTTGCTTCCAGGACACTTGTCTCATAAAATATACATTGGAATTGAATAATTATCTTTTAGTTCTGTGAAATCTCTGGACAAGAATTCTGGAGTGGGTGGCCATTCCCTTCCCCAGGGGATCTTCCTGACCCAGGGATTGAACCCTGGTCTCCCACATTGCAGGCAGATTCTTTACCATCTGAGCTCCCTGGGAAGCCCCCATTCTGTGATGTTTGTTGTCTCTCCTGGGCTGAAAGCTCCCTCCTCTACCTCCTCTCCCTCTCCTTCCTCTCCCTCCTCTGCCTCCCTCCTCTACCACCCGGTACCCAGTCCTTGGCAGCCCCTGACACATGGCAGGCACGTCAGTGGATGAATGAATGGGTGACTCGATAGAAGGGTTGTATCATCATTTGTTTCCCTTTCCTCACTGGGTAGCTCTGAAGCCCAGAGGCATTTGGGGTCTAGCCACTGGGCAATAGAAAGTAGGCTTCTGCCTTTGAGAATCTGATCAACCTCCTCTGATGCTTGTTGAGTCTGGTTCCATACTGTGTCGGTGTCACTCAAAACCAGTTGCCCCCAGAAATGCCTGCTCCAAGGGGAGGATCGGCGGGATGACCTCACCCACCCACAGGCCACCCCAGCATCTTCCTCCAAAACTGAATGGGCACCTTAGTCCCTTGTCTTTTTCCACATCTGGAGAGCTGGGCTGTGTCCCAGGGGTCGGGTAGCTCACCCCCTCCCGGCAGCAGTGGGGCTGCCCCTGTGAGTGCCAGCTGTCTGTCTGCAATCAGGAGTCTCTGCCGATGCCAGGGAGGGTGGTGTTTGCAAAGAGCAACCATGTGCTCCTTATTTATTGTGCAGAAAAGAAAACAAATTAAGGCCTTGTAATTATACAGTGAGACATGTTCTTAAATAAAGCTTAAGCAGTCAGAACTCCATTTGAAATATTAATAATCGCATTTCCCAGCAGCCTTCTCTCTCTCTCCTCTATCCATCTCCTCCCATCCTTCCTTATTCCTTTTCTCCTCTGTATCTCTCATGGGGTTAGGTCTCTGCCGGGACCTCAACAGTCTCCGGAGAGCTTTGCTTGCCGGCTGGGACTGGGCATCCTTGTCATCCCACGATGGTCTTTTTTTAATGTATTTATTTGGCTGCATCAGATCTTGCTTGCACATGGCATCTTCATTGCATCACTCAGGATCTTTGTCGTGGCACATGGGCTTAGTTGCTCTGTAGCATGTGGGAATCTAAGTTCCCAACCAGGGATTGAACCTGAGTCACCTAAGCTGCAAGGCGGATTCTTAACCACTGGACCACCAGGGTAGTCTCCACACTTGTCTTTTCAAAGATCATCAACATTTTTTGTAGGTGTTTTCAGAGGCACGGGGCTGGTTGTGCTAGGATTTTCTTGACCACTAACCACCCTCATTCCAGTTAAGCCTTGAGAAGAGGGTAATGTTGTGTTGAGGACCCGAGGACTGGAGCCAGTTGGAACTGGGCTCTATTCCCAGCTTGACTGCTGACCAGCTGCAAGACTTCAGTGAAGTTCATCTAATCTCTCTGAGCTGATTCTTCCTCTGGCGATAAAATCACCTCCCTCATAGGCTGGTCTTGGGACTCAGATGAGATAATGCTTTTAAAGTCCTTACTCACAGCAGATTCTTACTTATATTAGGTCTTTTCTTTGGATCACACCAAAATTTGATGGAGCTTGTTTCTATTGGGAGCTTCCCTGGTAGCTCAGTTGGTAAAGAATCTGCCTGCAATGCAGGAGACCCTGGTTTGATTCCTGGGTCAGGAAGATCCCCTGGAGAAGGGATAGGCTAACAACTCCAGAATTTTTGGGCTTCCCTGGTGGCTCAGATGGTAAAGAATCTGCCTGCAATGTGGGAGACCTGGATTCAAGCCCTGGGATGGGATGATCCCCTGGAGAAGGGAATGGCAACCCATTCTAGTATTCTTGCCTGGAGAATCCCCATGGACAGAGGAGCTTGGCAGGCTATAGTCCATGGGGTCACAAAGAGTTGGACATGACTGAGTGACTAAACATAAGCACATTTCTATTGACCTGGACCCACACTTTCATTGATGTACCTAGAACATGCTAAGCACCTCTTAGGTCTCCCTAAGTGATTAAGAATCCACCTGCCAATACAGGAGATGCAGGTTCCATCCCTGGGTCAGAAAGACCCCCTGGGGAAGGAAATTACAACCCACTCCAGTATTCTTGCCTGGGGCATTCCATGGACATAGGAGCCCAGTGGGCTGTAGTCTGTGGGGTCACAAAGTGGTGGCCTTGACTTAGAGACTGAGCATGCGTGCAGGCATCTGTGAAATGAGTGCATGTGTCTGGGGCCCTGCAGGTGGACACACGGTGGGGCTGTCACTGTCACGCATGGTGTACATTTCCTTTTATGACTAACGCCTGATTCCTGAATAACATGGTCTCATAACCAACATGGCTGCAGTGCTTTATACCACTTCTCAAAAGTACCATCTCATTTAATATGTAGTATTAAGGTGAATGAGGTTCGTGACATTGTACAGGAGACAGGGATCAAGACCATCCCCATGGAAAAGAAATGCAAAAAAGCAAAATGGCTGTCTGGGGAGGCCTTACAAATAGCTGTGAAAAGAAGAGAAGTGAAAAGCAAAGGAGAAAAGGAAAGATATAAACATCTGAATGCAGAGTTCCAAAGAATAGCAAGAAGAGATAAGAAAGCCTTCTTCAGAAATCAATGCAAAGAAATAGAGGAAAACAACAGAATGGGAAAGACTAGGGATCTCTTCAAGAAAATCAGAGATACCAAAGGAACATTTCATGCAAAGATGGGCTCGATAAAGGACAGAAATGGCATGGACCTAACAGAAGCAGAAGATATTAAGAAGAGATGGCAAGAATACACAGAAGAATTGTACAAAAAAGAGCTTCACAACCCAGATAATCACGATGGTGGGATCACTGACCTAGAGCCAGACATCCTGGAATGTGAAGTCAAGTGGGCTGTAGAAAGCATCACTATGAACAAAGCTAGTGGAGGTGATGGAATTCCAGTTGAGCTATTCCAAATCCTGAAAGAGGATGCTGTGAAAGTGCTTCACTCAATATGCCAGCAAATGTGGAAAACTCAGCAGTGGCCACAGGACTGGAAAAGGTCAGTTTTCATTCCAATCCTAAGGAAAGGCAATGCCAAAGAATGCTCAAACTACTGCACAATTGCACTCATCTCACACGCTAGTAAAGTAATGCTCAAAATTCTCCAAGCCAGGCTTCAGCAATATGTGAACCGTGAACTTCCTGATGTTCAAGCTGGTTTTAGAAAAGGCAGAGGAACCAGAGATCAAATTGCCAACATCCGCTGGATCATGGAAAAAGCAAGAGAGTTCCAGAAAAACATCTATTTCTGCTTTATTGACTATGCCAAAGCCTTTGACTGTGTGGATCACAATAAACTGTGGAAAAGTCTTCAAGAGATGGGAATACCAGACCACCTGACCTGCCTCTTGAGAAACCTGTATGCAGGTCAGGAAGCAACAGTTAGAACTGAACATGGAACAACAGACTGGTTCCAAATAGGAAAAGGAGTTCGTCAAGACTGTATATTGTCACACTGTTTATTTAACTTCTCTGCAGAGTACATCATGAGAAACGCTGGACTGGAAGAAACACAAGCTGGAATCAAGATTGCCAGGAAAAATATCAATAACCTCAGATATGCAGATGACACCACCCTTATGGCAGAAAGTGAAGAGGAACTCAAAAGCCTCTTGATGAAAGTGAAAGTGGAGAGTGAAAAAGTTGGCTTAAAGCTCAACACTCAGAAAAAGAAGATCATGGCATCCAGTCCCATCACTTCATGGCAAATAGATGGGGAAACAGTGGAAACAGTGTCAGACTTTATTTTTCTGGGCTCCAAAATCACTACAGATGGTGACTGCAGCCATGAAATTAAAAGACACTTACTCCTTGGAAGGAAAGTTATGACCAACCTAGATAGCATATTGAAAATCAGAGACATTACTTTGCCAACAAAGGTCCATCTAGTCAAGGCTATGGTTTTTCCAATAGTCATGTATGGATGTGAGAGTTGGACTGTGAAGAAGGCTGAGCGCCGAAGAATTGATGCTTTTGAACTGTGGTGTTGGAGAAGACCCTTGGACTGCAAGGAGATCCAACCAGTCCATTCTGAAGGAGATCAGCCCTGGGATTTCTTTGGAAAGAATGATGCTAAAGCTGAAACTCCAGTACTTTGGCCAACTCATGCGAAGAATTGACTCATTGGAAGAGACTCTGATGCTGGGAGGGATTCGGGGCAAGAGGGGAAGGGGACGACAGAGGATGAGATGGCTGGATGGCATCACTGACTCGATGGATGTGAGTCTGAGTGAACTCCGGGAGTTGGTGATGGACAGGGAGGCCTGGCGTGCTGCGATTCATGGGGTCGCAAAGAGTCGGACATGACTGAGAGACTGATCTGATCTGATTAAGGTGAAGTGACAATTACTATCATCCTCATTTTATTGCTGAAGAAACTGAGTGAATTGGCCAAGGCCACAGAGCTGGAAGCAGTGACATATGGATCGAGACCTACACATGACTCCAGGCTCTTGGTCTTTTCTGCTACACTGTGCTGTTTAATAAGTCATCGCTGACCCCAGGAGGAGATTCACCTCAGGGTCCTGATGATGCTCTGAGACTCACCATAGATCAGTCACCACCTTGCTGTTCATTTCACTTTTTTTGTGACGTGGGAAACACATACCAGTACAGGGTTAGTGGTGATATGATGGTAGTTGGATCGTTGCATGTGTGCTCAGTCACTTCAGTTATGTCTGACTCTGTGTGACTCCATGGACTGTAGCCCTCCAGGATCCTCTGTCCATGGGATTCTCCAGGCAAGAATACTGGAGTGGGTTGCCATTTCCTCCTCCAGGGGATCTTCCCAACCCAGGGATCAAACCTGTGTCTCCAGCAGATTCTTTATCACTGAGCCAGCGTGGAAGCCCCTATTTGGATCATTGCCAGAAACTAACTCCAAAGTAGTTTGAAAACATTCAAATATTGTTGGGTTCAAGTCTCACCAATGATTGCTGTTACAGTTGAATCAATAAAGACTTTGAGTATCAGTAGATACCTCTATTAGATGATTGTATGGATGACATCATGAAGGGCCTTTTTAAATGCAGGTAACAGGTGCTCAAAAATGTCTCCATGTGACCAGCACTGTAACCTGAGGAAGGGGGAAGGAATGGAGATACTAAGACAGTACTTGTTGCAGGTACAGTTGAAATGTTCAGTCTAGTCAGGAAGATAAAATTAGCTTTCTTAGACCAGAGAGGCTAATATGCTAATATCGACTGGTGTTGACCATACCAGGCAGAGATTCTTGTATTCTGGGAATGCTCGAGAAGAATTGAAGAAGGACCTGGGTCTTAAATGTGTCTTTGAAGGAAGATAAGCAATATTATGTGGGTTTCCCAGGTGGTTGCCAATGTAGGAGATGTAAGAGACTCAGGTTTGATCCTTGGGTGGGGAAGATCCTCTGGAGGAGCACATGGCAACTCACTCTAATATTCTTTCCTGGAGAATCCCATGGACAGGGGAGCCTGGCGGTCCACAGTCCATAAGGTCACAAGGAGTCCTCATGACTGAAATGACTTAGCATACAGGCAATATTATATAGGAAGAGGGAGAAAGCTCATGAAGTGTGTGTGGTGCACTCACGGTTACAAGCAAACAGGGAATGAAGCCAAGAGAAAAAGGGAAGAAACATTTATTGTGTTAAGCTCTGTTCTAGGCACTCTTCCAACAGTAATCTTGCTCAAATAAGGAGTATTATGTTTTACAAATGAGAACTCTAGGGCTCAGAGAGGTTATGTATCTTGTCCAAGGTCACACAGCTAAAGATATGAACTCATGTCTATAAATGTCTGCTTCAGAACTCACTTTTTGTTGTTGTTGTTGTTCTATCATGGTGCAAAGGCCAACTCACCTATCTGAGGGTGGTCAGGATCCCAACTTTCCCCAAAAAGAACATCAGAAAATTGTTTCCTCTTGGCAGAGAGACTGGTATCTTCTCAGTACCACTGTTTTTGCTTATCATGTTCTCAGCCTCCATGTCTCACTCCCTGGGGATTCAGCACCATGGCCAGAGCCCAAGGAACTCTCTTGGGCTCTCCAGAGAAAGCTGAGAACAGCTCTCCAGAGAGAAGCTGCCAGTCTGATCCCCCCTGAATCTTCTCTCTAGCATCATCACAGCCGCTCACCTGTGTCCTTAAGTGCCATGCAGCACTCAGGAAGAGCCTAGCACATGTGGTGGACAGCTGACCTGCTGTTTGCCAGCCTTCCCGGTGGGGTCCAGATGCAAGGAGAGGAGGAGATGTGAGAAAGGCATGCCTGTCTAGGCTCCTCTCCCCCACCAGACCCCATACAGAGGGAATACGGACTTGTGATTTATGACTGGGTTACCCTGAACTGGGGCATCATCTAAGACCACGGAATTGGGAAGGAGATGGGAAGTTGGAGTGGGATTCTTTCTTTCAAGGCAGAGCTCCCAGGGTCTGTGGTTCAGGTTTGCTGTGCTCATCGCTCTGGCCAAGACTGTTCTGTTTCTGTTGAGCGGGGGCCCTGAGCAAGCACAAGTTCACGTGCCTTCTCAGAGAAATAGTCAGAGGATATAGACTGTGGGAGAAACAGCAGAGCTGGCTGAGTTATGGGTTTGTCCTGTGTGACGATGGGGGTTTGTCCTGGTGGGTTTGTCTTACATGACAATGCGCTTTTGTTATTGGAAGGCTTTCATCTGAAGGCACGACACAAAGTCCCAACTGGAGGTCACACCTTCTGGCTGATGTGTGTGTGTATGTACACACTCACACATCACACACAGGTGCACACTGCAGTAGTGTGCTAAGGGCGTGGATTCTGGAATCAGACATAATCATTCAGGTGCTGTTTTAACATTACCAGCTTTGTGACCTTGAACTAGCTACCTAACCTCTAAGCCATGTTTTGTTTTTTGTTTT
Organism: Bos indicus; assembly: GCF_029378745.1. Classification (NCBI taxonomy): domain Eukaryota; kingdom Metazoa; phylum Chordata; class Mammalia; order Artiodactyla; family Bovidae; genus Bos; species Bos indicus. The sequence goes on along the minus strand of NC_091780.1, from coordinate 19,469,510 downwards.
TTAAATGAGAGCAAATCATAGCAACAATGTGGGCCATAAAAGGTTTTGAGAAAGATTCAATGGACTAACATCTTTAATATCTTTAGTGATTAGTTCCTAACAAGCACTCAGTAAATGTCACCTATTAGTTCTCTTTTTCAGGAAATTATTTCTGTATCCCAATTTTCTTTCGTTTATTCACATGATTATTGTTAATGATTCTGGGAAAAGTCCCATATTGGGGAAAAGTGATTAGCAGGTTAATTAATTATTTGCATTTGTCTTCAAAGCTCATGGTTTAAATTAAGCCGAGGTCAGCTATAGTCGTGCCAGAATAAAAAAGAATTAGTTGACTTTGGCACCCTGTTTAATGAAAGATTTGTGAAATTCAGACCATTCAGTGAAATTTACCTGTGTGCTTTTATTTAACTAACAGTGATGGTGATCAAAGTGCTAACTATGTCTTCCACTCTGTGAAAAGAGCTGCCCGCAGAAACAGGATTCACAGATTCTGGTGTGGACGGTCACCCCTGGATGTGCCAGCCTTTGCCAGACTCAGGCACGAGTGCTCTTTCCGTCTGTTCTTCTCTCTCTCGTTTCTCTAAATCTCAGTTTAGATTCAGGGCGTGAATAGAGACACAGACGTGGAAAACGGACACGTGGACACAGGCAGGGGAAGGGGAAGTGGGACGAGTGGGGAGGGTAGTGCTGGCGTATACACGCCATGTGTAAAGCAGATGGCTGGCAGGACACTGCTGCACAGCTCAGGGAGCTCAGGCCGGTGCTCTGTGCGGACCAAGAGGTGTGGGACGAGGGTGTGAGATGGGGGGCGGGGAGGCTCAAATGGGAGGAGTGTATGTATACTTACAGCTGATTCACTTTGTTGCACAGTAGAAACTAACACAACATTGTAAAGCAACTATACCCCAATTAAAAAAAAAAAAGTGCCTTGTCTCTGTAGGCAAATGCCCTCCCTTCTAGCTTAGATTCCAGCCTCATGCAGCCTGGGAGAAGGTGAAGAAACAGCCCCTTGGAGGCTGTTCCACTCTACATGGAACCAAGTTGAGGGATGGTAGATTCTGGGTTCCATGAATTCAGTATAAGAGTTCCCATTTCATTTCTTCCCTCTGTAAGTCCCCATGGACTCTGTCAGGTCTCCGCAGGAGGGAGTACATGGTGAATAGGAACAAGCCCTGCTTCTCTCAAACATTTTGCAGAATTGGACAATAGAGACCAAAAGACTGTGCATGGTATAAATTACAGAAAACAGTGGTGTAATGACATTGTTTGGTGAATAAATTAAAGCCCTGAGTCATGAGGCCAATAACAGAGCGAGCAAGCGAGTTGGAGAAGTATAATTAAAAGGAGAAAAGAGATGTTTTCAGCTGATACTGGAAATGAGACCAAGATGGGGGTGGGGTGTCTGGATGGGGGCAGCTGGCCTCTTCCTATGGCTATAGCTCAGCAGAGAGGACGCGGCTGTAAGAGGCAGTCTAGCAAGGTGAGAGAGGAGGCCAGCACTTCTGAAACCAAGGAGGACAGAGAGTGGCGGCCTGCAGAATTTTAGTGGAAGGAAAAACCACATGAGCTTTGAAAATAGAGATAATTGTAGATCCTGAACTCTGCAATGATTTAGAATAAGGCGGGATGGGAGAGGTCTGTGCAAAGATGGATAAACTGGGGAATGAGAAGGGGCATCAAGATTGGGGCTGGGTGTCCTCAGGGTCATGGGGTTCTGACGATTGTTCTCTTGAGTCTCATATTTGCAGCTCTGGCCTTTCTTGAAAATAAAGTTACTTGCCCTTTCTAAGGATTAGAAAAAACAAGATATCTTATACAAGGACACCAAACGTGGGCCAGCTGACATGCATAGATGTGGACACTGTGGCCAGGCTGACTGCATCTCACAACCCTGTGGGGCCAGGAGAGGTTTAAGACGATGCAGAAAAATTCAAATTCTGAGCCACAAGCAAACTTTGTCAGACAGGTCCCTTTCTCTGAATTCAGATGGAAATGTTATCAATGAAGGGGTGGGGGAACGTGTCTTGTTCACCAGTGCCTAGCCTTGCCTGGCAGAGACTAAGTTCCAGATCAGCATGTGTCGAATGATGGAGGGGTGGGGTTTACCTTTCAATGGAGTAAAAGCTGCGATGAGGCTAAAGCTCATTTTGTTTAGAGGATTTTCTCAGCTTTTTTGTTCTGGGCTGTAAAGCAACACCCAGAAGAGGGCGTGACATAGAGTAGGAATTTATTACAATTATCGTCCAAACTGGGATGCTTCTGAGAGCAGCGGGGGAACTAATGGGATGTGATTCCAGGACCACAGGTATAAAGTGGGACTGTCTGGGTACACCTTGCTGTGTGGTCACTTGTCGTCAGTACTTAGTGAATGAATTAATCTTGTATTCTTGCAGATATATAAGGAAAAGGGAATGTTTTGCAGGTTTGCCTTCTTTCAGCTAAATTGCATTCACTTATCCTTGAGTTCATTCAACAAATATTTACCAAGCACCTACCAGGTGTATACCAGGTATTCTGTTGTATCAAGTATACAAAGAGACAGGGAATAAGGATGCCTGCCGTCTAAAAGTGAGCCAGAGTGTTGATAGGCACATTATATGATGCTATGAAGTGAAAGTGAAAGTTGCTCAGTCGTGTCCAACTCTTTGCGACCCCATGGACTATACAGTCCATGGAATTCCCCAGGCCAGAATACTGGAGTGGGTAGCCTTCCCCTTCTCCAGGGCATCTTCCCAACCCAGGGATCAAACCTAGGTCTCCTGCATTGCAGGCGGATTCTTTACCAGCTGAGCCACCAGGGAAGCCCAAGAATACGGGAGTGGATAGTCTATCCCTTCTCCAGGGGATTTTCCTGACCCAGGAATTGAACTGAGGTATCCTGCATTGCAGGCAGATTCTTTACCAACTGAGCTATGAGGGAAGCCCTGTGATGCTATGACATCTGGCTCTTCTAAGAATGTCTGATACACTTCTTATCACCCTCCATGACTCCCTAAAATGTCCCTCCTCTAACCAGCCTTCCTAACCACCATCTCCAGACAATGCATTCTCCATGCACATGTGGAGATAGTGGTTAGGAAGGCTCCTTAGAGGAGGGACATTTTAGGGAGTCATGGAGGGTGATGAGGCGTGTACCAGACATTCTGAGAGGAGCCAGACGTCAAGAAAGCCTGTCCAGGGCAGAGAGTTTATTCCAGATGCTGGGAATAGAATTGTGACAAGGACAGTGTGTCTCTGGCCTCACAGCCAGATCATCTACAAGTCCCCTCTAACGCCTATATCTCCATTCCTTGCCTGCAGATAGGCTTATCAGTGCCATTTTTCTAGATTCCATATACATGCATTAATATACAATGTTTGTTTTTATCTTTCTGACTTACTGCACTCTGTATAACAGACCTGTGGACACAATGGGGGAAGGAGAGGGTGGAAGGAACTGAGAAAGTAGCATTGACATATATTTGCTATTCACTGCTGCTGCTGCTGCTAAGTCGCTTCAGTCAGCGTGTCCGACTCTGTGCGATCCCATAGACGGCAGCCCACCAGGCTCCACCGTCCCTGGGATTCTCCAGGCAAGAACACTGGAGTGGGTTGCCATTTCCTTCTCCAATGCATAAAAGTGAAAAGTGAAAGTGAAGTTGCTCAGTCGTGTCCGACTTTTTGCCACCCCATGGACTGCAGCCTACCAGGCTCCACCGCCCATGGGATTTTCCAGGCAAGAGTACTGGAGTGGGGTGCCATTACCATGTGTAAAATAGACAGCTAGTGGGAAGCTGGTGGGAGCTCAGCTCTGTGCTCTGTGGTGGTAACTGCATATATAGTTACAACTGATACACGCTGTATGCCAGAAACCAATGCAACGTTGTAAAGCAATTATCCTCCAATTAAAAAAAAAATAGAATATCGTCTGATCCATCAGGTCTGGGATGGGGGAATTACAGTGTGTGACGGGAGGCAGGAGGCTTGCTGGGGGTGACCCTGGCAGAGCACTCGGCAGGGAAAGAGACTTCCAGGTCCTCAGTTTGACTGTGAAGGGGTAGCTGAGCATCGCCCGCCCCTGCCCGCCTCCTGTCTGGTGATGTGGGGTAGGTTTTTCACCCTGCCCTCCTTCCTCTGCTATTGTCAGTGGGCAAACAGAACAGCTACAAGACTGGACCGGGGCAGCCACTGCCGTGTGCAGAGGTGGGAGGCTCACAGGTCTCCCTGGGCTGCCTGGAAGTCTCTGGATCCAGGGGAAGAGCCTGGGTGGGAGGTGATGGGTAGACAGGAAGCCAGTGCAGGGGGAGGGGGTCTGGGTATTGCTTCGATAAGGCCCATCTGCTTCCCCATCCAGAGCTTTTGAATATAATATGAAAATGTTCCTCATTATTTTCCTTGGATGGGTTTGCTATCCTGATGATATTAATTATTCTTAAAGGTCAACAGCGCTCTTTCGAATCCCCTTCTGTTCTATCATGTAATCAGTTAATTAATTGGAAACCATTTAGCAGCGTCTGCTGAGCGCGTTGCCGGGTGCGCGTTTTCTTGTTTTGCTGCTTCTGTGGTGATGGTTCCCTCCACGTGCCTCTTTTCTTCCAAGAATTTGGGAAATTGAGCGTGGGCCGCACCCTGCATCCCCCCTCCCCTGGTGGACCCCCCACTTTGTTCACAGTTGTCATGTCATCAGCTTTTTTCCTCTTGAGTCTCTACGAGTAATAATAGCTCGTTTCCATTCAGTGCCTACGCCGGGCACTGTGTCCGTGTGTATTAGTTAATTCTCACTTTCTAATGTGGTAGAGATTTTGTTCCTGGGTTCCATCCCTGAATCGGGAAGATCCCCTGGAGTAGGGAATGGCTACCCACTCCAGTATTCATGGTGGTAAAGGGAGCCAACCAAGAATTATATAGCTAGAAAGTGGCTGAGCAAAGACAGAAACTTCTAGAAGCCTTCTAGCCTGTGTGCTAGGATGCTGGTGCTTCAGAGAATCTGGGAGAGGAGACTTGGGTCATCGCTGAAGAATCTTATTTAGACTTCTTAGTCACAAGTGTTGCTGGTTCGTAATGTGTGTGTTTAGTTGCTCAGTCGTGTCTGACTCTTTGTAACCCCTTGGACGTAGCTCGCCAGGCTCCTCTGTCCATGGGATTCTCCAGGCAAGAATACTGGAGTGGGTTGTCATTTCCTTCTCCAGGGGATCTTCCTGACTCAGGGATCAAACCCACATCTCCTGCATTGGCAGGCAGCTTCTTTACCACTGAGCCACCAGGGAAGTCTTAGTGGGTTGTTACAGTGTGTGATGGGCTATTATATGCACAATCTTTAACGAGCGCGAGCCCAGAGTGAGGACCACTGGGCATGTGAGCTCCTATCACTAATACCACCTGGAATAGATCAATGACCTCAGCCAGGCACTGAGTACCTGCTATGAGCCAAGAACTTGTTTTGGGGCACATGCACTAATTCATCTTGATTTTCCAGGCTGCTCTTTAAGCCTTCTGCTTTTGACTTCTGTGGTTTGGACGCACAGACTGAGACCCAGAGAGGTTCAGTAACTTTTTCAGGAAGAATCATCCAATTCGGGAGGGCCAGAGCCACCCAGCATCTAGCCGGATGGTCTGACTCCAGAGTCTGGGCTACTTACCAGTAAGCCAGCAGTTCTCACACTTAAGCCTGAGTCAGCGTCACCTGGAGTGCTTGATACCACAGGATGCTGGGTGAACCCCGTGAGTGCCCTCCTCAGCAGCCCTGGGGTGGGGGCCCTGGGAATGTGCATTTCCAAGTCCACACTGCTGCTGCTGCTGCTGGTCTGGGGACCACGCTTGGAAAGTCTCTGCCTGCCCGACAGGATTCGGCTTCACGGAGCGGTGCAGCCAGGACATGATGAGGGTCTCCATCACACGGGCTGACACGGGGCTCCCTGCAGTGGCATTTGCCCGTGCAAACTCCATCTTAAAGGTTAATCTGTTACCCAGTTCCTCAGATGTTCTTTGTGACTGACTCTCCTGGCCAGACTGGGCAGAGGAGAAGGCCCTGAGCACCAGTGGCATTTGTTTGTCCTCTGGGCTCTGCCAGACGCTGGGCAGGCAGCATCTTCAGCTCCTTATTTCTGCAGTCTGTGGTCCGGGATGGGGAGGGCCAGGGAGGGGGAGGGAATCTGAACTGCTCTGGTTCATAGAAGCCCACAGCCCGCAGGCCATTGTCAGCAAAGTCACTTCTGTTTTGCCCTGGCCACTCCAGAGAGTGGTCTCAGTTAGCCATTTGTCCCTAATCGATGACACTGTGCTCTAAGCTCCTAGAAAATCTCCAAGCTCCTCCAGAGGGCCACTCCTCAGGCAGCCAGGAGTGTGGCCTTTGGCATAGAGCCACAGGCACAATCGTTTCTCCCAGAGTGTGGCTCTGGCCCGCTGTTGCCATGCACCTGCCTGCCGCCTGCCTCTCCAGCACCACCCTCTCTGCCCTCACCCCGGTGGCCCTTCCACTCGCCGTGCTCCCCAGCCCCAGGGATCGCACTCGTTGGTTTGGAGGCTGTGGTTCTGTCCCCTTGTTCTTTCTGTGCTCCCTTTCCACAGGTCCGTTTCTTGGGTCTCCTTCACTGACTCTCACTTTTCCCTTCATCCTCCAGGGTCTCCAGACATGGAGTTCCAAAAGCCCTCCTTCCTGGAGGGAGTCCCCATGGGGGTTTCCCTAAAACAACCTCCAGGTGGTAAACCTGGGTCCCACGCTCAGAAATCGTGCTAAGGAGAGGGGCCAGGGGTGAGGGTAGGGAAAGCAGACAGATTCATCCTGCAAATCCAGGAGGCACTTTGATCCAATTTGTTCATTTCCATCAATTTCCAGTGTGGTGACAGCCCTTCTCCAGACTTCTCAGTGGCATCTCCCCATTGGCGATCCTCCACCAAATTGCAGGCGGGGATGGCTAAGTCCCCTTCCTAGCTATGAACAATGAGATTTGTTCCTAGGAGCCTTTATAGGAATTGCTTAGCTCCTGACAGAGTGTCTCTTTACATGCTTATTTTCTTATGTATGTTTGATCGTCCAACCTTTCCCGACAGTAGGATTTGACAGGTGCTCCCATGTGGCTCGGTGGTAAAGAATCCACCTGCCAGTGCAGGAGATGCAAGAAACGTGAGTTCAATCCTTGGGTTGGAAGGATCCCCTGGAAGAGGAAATGACAACCCATTCCAGTATTTTTGTCTGGGAAATCCCATGGACAGAGGATCCTGGCGGGCTAATGTCCATGGGGTCGCAGAGTCAGACACGACTGAGTGACTGAGCATACGTGTAAAGTAAACTCACTGGGAAAGCAAAACTTCACTAGATCAGTGGTTCTTGAAGTAAACTTCCCAAACCAACAATATCAGCATCCCTTGGGAGCTGCCTGGAAATGCAAATTCTTGGCCTGAGTCAGAATCTCTGGAGGGAGGTGGAGCCCGGCTGTCTGGTTTACAAGCCTCCGGGTGATGCTGATACTGAGTTGGAAAACCTCTCTGCAGATGCTTGCCTCAAATCCACACCTGGCCTGTGTTTCTTCAAGTGCTCATCTTGAAGGAGGGTTGGGATGCCATGTCAGCCTAATCCAATTTCTGTTTAAAAAGGCCCAAAGCAACTTTTTGCTCACAAGTGTAAGAGAACCATGTGTTGTTCAGTCACTAAATCATGTCTGACTCTGTGATCCCAGGGACTGCAGCACACCAGGCTTCCCTGCCCCTCACTGCCTCCCAGAGTTTGCTCAAACTCATGTCCAGTGAGTCAATGATGCTATCCAATCATCGAATCCTCTGTCACCCCCTTCTCCTACCCTCAGTCTTTCCCAATATCAGGGTCTTTTCCACTGAGTCAGCTCTTTGTATCAGGTGTCATAAGTATTGGAGCTTCCGCTTCAGCATCAGTCCTTCCAGTGAATATTCAGGTTTGATTTCCTTTAGGATTGACTGGTTTGATCTCCTTGCAGTTCAAGGGACTCTCATAAATTTCCCTTAAATCCCAAGAGTAGATCTCAGAATGAAGATAGGTGACTGGCCTGGCTACCAGGTAATTAGCAGGAAAGTGCTTTCTGCATCTTGAAGAGCAGCATGGCCTTCCTGCCCCTGCCTGTCTCCCTCCCCACCTGCCTCCCTTGGTCTCAGGTTTCCCTGGTCCTGACAGCATCTCATGTAGATGCCCAGGCAGAGCCTGCACCAGGTTCACCTCTGGCTCCCTCCTCCCTCAACAGTCCCTGCTTCACTCTTATTCTCTACACTAGTCATCCCTCAGTATCATCTAGGGGGATTGGTTCCCAGACTCTGGCCATATTCCAGACTCCGAGGATGCTCAGCTCCTTTATGTGAAACAGCATAGCACCACCTGCCCTCGCTATGTGCAAGTTCTTCATCCACTGATTCAACCAGCCGTGAATTCCATCCATGGTTGGTTGAATTAGTGGATGTGGGACCCGAGGATGCAGAGGGCAGACTGTATCGCTGTTTCCAGGTTTTCTCACAGATGCTCTCTGCATCTTTGCTTTTCTCCCGCCACGACAGCTCCGGAGTAAAGAGTAGGTGTGATGCTTTGGCCCCCATCACCACATCATCCTCCATGGACTGGAGCCTCTCTTGGGGTGGTGGTGCTCCCCAGCCAGGCCAGCCTGCTCTGCCCCTGAGCGGGCCACTGCTGGAAACGCCTGCATCTGCCAGGCTGTGGCCGCCGGGCTGTGCCTGCCCAGGGCTCCAGTGACTGCTCACGTACTTCAAGGCAATTAGCTTTTTGTTAATTTGTCTGAAAAGAAACTCCCAGGGACTAAATCCCCCAGAATAGTCTCGGTGACACTCGAGGTCTGGTATGAAGCAGCGAAGTGAAGGAGCAAAGCTGACTTTCAGGCCTTTTTTGGGGTTGTTGTTGTTTCATCACTAAGTCACGTCCAACTCTGTGACCGATGGACTGTAGCCCACCGGCTCCTCTGTGCATGGGATTCCGCAGGCCAGAATACTGGAGTGGGTTGCCGTTTCCTCCTCTAGGGGATCTTCCTGACACAAGGATCAAACCTGGGTCTCCTGCACTGCAGACAGATTCTTTACTGTCTGAGCCACCAGGGACCACATACTAAATATTTTAGACTTTGAGGGCCTTTCGGTCTCTGTCACAGCGGCTCAACCCTGGTGCTGTAGTGCAGAAGGGACCTGTGTTTGTTTTCTTTTGCTGGTGTAACAAGTTGCTGTGGACTTGGCTTAAAGACAAAGTGATTTTCTTACACTCTGTGGGTTACAGGTCCCACACGGGTCTCCCTGGGCTAAACTCAAGGTGTTGACAAGGCCGGGTTCCCTTCTGGGGCCTCTAAGGGTGAATCCATTTCACTGCGTCTTCCAGCTGCTCGAGGTCATGTGCATGTCTTGGCTTTTGACCCCCTCCCCCCATTACATCTCTCTGTGCTTTCTTCTGTGTTGCAGCCCTCTTGACCTCTCTGCCTCCCTCTTCCACCTTTAAGGACCTCTGTGGTTACTCTGGGGCCACAGGATAATTAAAGGTAATTTCCTCATCTCAATTCATACCGTCAATCACATCTGCAAAGTCTTTTTTGCCCTAGAAGCTGATGTATTCACAGATCCCGTGGTTGAGGCCGTGGACATCTTGGAAGATATTTATCCCACCTGGACCGTAGACATAGTACATGCATGCTTACTCCCTCAGTTATGTCCAGCTTTTTGCACGCCCGTGGATTGTAGCCCACCAGTCCTATGGGATTCTCCAGGCAAGAATACTGGAGTGGGTAGTCATTCTCTTCTCCAGGGGATCTTCCCGACCCAGGAATGGAACCTGGTCTCCTGCATTGCAGGTGGGTTCTTTACCATTTGAGCCACCAGAGAGAAGCTACAATGTGCAAATAAATGGACATGGCTGTCTTATAATAAAACTTTATTTACAAAAGCAGAGTGCTGGCCCACAGGCCATAGCTTGCTGACTTTAGCATTCAATGATTAATGAATCTGCATCCAATTCTAACGTGACTTTCCCCGCCATCAAGCAATTCTGGGTCACCAGCTGAGGGTCTCACAATTCAACTCAGTTCTGACCTTATTTACCTTGAAATAGCATCAGACTACATAGATTAAGGGTTCAGTCCCACCAGACCACCCTCCACTACAGATGGTAATCGCAAGTCCAGGTTGTCACCTGGGTTTCTGAGCAACTGGCTAGAAATCAGAGGTTTGATGACCTATTCCTTGTTGCTGCTGCTACTGCTAAGTCGCTTCAGTTGTGTCCGACTCTGTGCGACCCCAGAGATGACAGCCCACCAGGCTCTGCCGTCCCTGGGATTCTCCAGGCAAGAACACTGGAGTGGGTTGCCATTTCCTTCTCCAATGCATGAAAGTGAAAAGTGAAAGGGAAGTCGCTCAGTCGTGTCCGACTCTTAGCGACCCCATGGACTACAGCCCACCAGACTTCTCCATCCATGGAATTTTCCAGGCAAGAGTACTAGAGTGGGGTGCCATTGATCAATTTGCTAGTGCGGCTCACAGAACTCAAGAAACTCTTTTACTTTCTAGATCAGTGGTGTATTGCAAAGGACATTAAAGGATACAAGCCAACAGCCAGATGGGGACTTCGCTGGTGGTCTAGTGGCTACGACTTCATGCTTCCAGTGCAAGGGACCTGGGTTCAATCCTTGGTCAGGGAACTAGAGCCCATATACTATAGCTAAGTTCACATGCCTCAACTAATGATCCTGCCTGCCACAACTAAGATCTGGTGCAGCCAAATAAATAACTATATAAAAAAAAAAATCAACAGCTGGATAAAGAGATATGAAGAACAAAGTCCTAAACAAGGGAACCTCTGTCCCCATGGAGTTTGCAGCTTGACATGGTGACACACAGAAGTATTCTGGTTTCCCAACCCCAAATCCTATCCTCCTGGGGTTTCATGGGGGCCTCATTACATCGCTGGCCATTGGTGATAGATTTCCTCTCCCCTCACTGGAGATCAGCGGTGGGGCTAAAAGTTCCAACCCTCTACTCATAGTTGATTCTCCTGACAACCAGATGCACGTCTTTAGGGGATTTCTAAAGTCACTTTACTCTCTGAAGCAATTTTAGGAACTGAAGACAGGAGACTGAGTCTTATAACAAAAGATGCTCCTGTTTATCTGTCCTTAAGGAAATAACAAGGGTTCCGGGAGCTCTGTGTCAGGAACTGTGGATAAGGACCAAACATACACTTCTTATTATGACCATCATTTCTCGAATCAGCAGTCCCTAGTCTTTTTGGCACCAGAGACGGGTTTCATGGAAGACAGTTTTTCCCACAGACCGGAGGTTGAGGGGGATGGTTTCAGGATGATTCAAGCCCATTACACTTATCGTACACTTTGTTTCTGTTGTTATTGCTTCAACTCTGCCTCAGATCATTAGGTATTAGATCCCGGAGTTCGGGGACCCCAGCTCTCAGTATATTTTGTGCAGTGACTATTTTTGCCTGACATTTCATGAAGAAGGTTCTGGGATCCAGTAAGTTTGAGAGGGGCTTCCCAGGTGGCTCAGTGGTAGAGAATCCACTTGCCAGTTCAGGACACCTAGGTTCAATGCCTGGGTCAGGAAGATCCCCTGGAGAAGGAAATGGCAACCCACCCCAGTATTCTTGCCTGAGAATCCCATGGACAGAGGAGCCTGATGGGCCACAGTCCATGGGGTCACCAAGAGTTAGACACGATGCAGCAACCAAACAAGAACAACAACAAATTTGAGAGACTCGATGGGTCAGATCCTTCACTCGGTAAAAGTTCTGAGAAGTTCTGCAGTAAATAAGCCTGCTTAATTTCATTTAGTGCCACTTTTTTCAAGCAGCATGAGATTTTTGGCCTTGTAATACCCATTAGCACACAGAAGACCTCGGCTTCCCAGGAACGTTCTCTGGGAAACCCAGGGTTTAGCTCAGCCCCAGGCTTTGTGGACAAGCTGCCTCCAGTCTCCTGATCTCAGGTCAAGACACCAGTCACGTCACTTGAGATTTGATTAGAGAAAGCATTTTGGCTTCATTAAAGTTCATTAAATGAGCCATCCAGTGTAATTTAGCTGAATAAAAATGGCTCAAATGGCTTTAACCCACACCCCCCTTTTACAGCAATTTAATTGAGGGAAAAGCAAATATATCAACGATGTAGAAAAACACTCCTTGGCCTTCAAGAGGAACACTGGGTGGCAGCATCTGCTTCCTTGTCTCAGGGGCTGGATTTTAGGGGGTCGGCTCAGGGGGGGCCCTTCGGGGGTCGGCAGCAGCCCTAGTGATGAGATGACCGGGAGCTTCCTTCCTTCAAGGAGGCTGAGGGCAGCCACCCTCACTTCGCCCCATGGTGGGCAGCAGGCATCTCTGGTGTGGGACTGGTGTGTGCAGAGTCCACGTTCAAGATCATGAAGTATAAGCTCCCTGGTTCTGGGAGAAGCTTGCTGGTTCTGCCAGTCTCTTCTTTCTCTGTGGTTTGTTCCTTTTAAAGCAAACTCTCTGTAGGGCTAGTGCTGCATCAAGGAATTCTTCTTTCTTGGACTTTTCCTCCACATCCGTCAGCAATTTCAAACGAATCTTGGTGTGGCTTAGCAGCGGGGGGAGTTGACTGTCTTCAAGAAGACCAAAGAGATAGTTCTTTCATGGGAAAAATTCGAAAGGCAGAGACAAATTGCTGAGGGGGTGTGGGGTCTTCAGAAGGAAGAACGGCCTCTTTCATATGCTGCATTCGTGGATAGAAGAAGTCAGAATTACATCATGATGACGTCACCAAGCCACAGCCCCCGCGAGCTTGTGAGAGTGAAGGGGGTGGCCTTTTGTTGTTCTCTGGGTGGCCACGCCTGATGCTTAGAGCTCGTTGTTCAGTCACTCAGTCCTGTCCGACTCTTCGTGACCCCGTAGACTGCAGCACGCCTGGCTTCTCTGTCCTTCACTACCTCCCAGAGTTTGCTCAAACTCATGTCCACTAAGTCGATGATGCCATCTAACTGTCTCATCCTCTGTCACCCTCTTCTCCTCCTGCCCTCAAACTTTCCTAGCATCAGGGTCTTTTCCAATGAGTTGGCTCTTTGCATCAGGTGGCCAAAGTCTTGGAGCTTCGTACGGTTCTTAGAATAATGCTTTCTGTAAGCAGTAGGGTGAATCCTCTAGGAAAAGTCAGTGACTATGGCATTCACAATTGGGATGCCAGCTGGGCACACTCCTGGGTCTCTGTGCTCTCTTGTAACCATCTTTTGCAAGAGAAGACTAGCATATGCCCAGGGCAGGAGCTGACCAAGCGGACAGGCTCCAGATTGCATCTTCGTGGCTGGACCCTGATTGGGAAGCTGGTTTCCTGGGGTGATGAAACATAGGTACAGAGAGGGAGGGACTGAAAATCAAGACTTGGATGCTTCCAAGATCACAGTTGGGCAGCCGACTCTGCTGTCAGGACCTTGGGGGCAAAAGAGGGGCGAGGATAGGTGTGCTTGTCTGCTAGGGCTGCCATAAATGCTGCAGACAGGGTGGCCTTAACAGCAGAAATGATGACTTCTTCACAGTTCTGGAGGCTGGGAGTCCAAGATTAAGGTGTCAGTAGGGTTCCTCTCTTCTGAGGCCTCTTGCCTCAGCTTGTAGACACTGACTTTTCCTCCTGGTGTCTTTTTGTCATCTGCCTCCATGCATGTCTGTGTCCTAATCTCTTCTTATAAGGACACCAACCATATTGGATTAGGGTTCATGGCCTCCTTTAGCCTTAATAATTTTTTGTTTTCAAAGATGAAAAAACAATATTTACTTTAATATCTATTGCCATACATTACATTCCCAAATTTCAAAAAAATAAGGTTGTAGGCAGATGAAATTATGAGAAACCTAGCAAAGTGCAACAATAACATCATATTCAGTGATGAAACACTGGATGTTTTTCTTCTAGGTTTAGTAACAAGGAAAATAAGCTGTCTTACTTATACTCAACATCACACTGAAAATCCTAGCTAGTACAATAAGTCAAGAAAAAGGAAAATCAATTGGGTTGGGGGAGGAGCAGCCAGGGTTTAACACAGATTGTGAAAAATGTATCCAATTGGATATGTTCAATGCTTCTGAGGGCTTGGTAGCATAGGGATAGCTAGGCAGCTGTGGCCAACAGTCCGTTCCACACTTGAGTCCTAAGACCCAGGCTGCCCCGGGCCAGCCTCTGCTGGTAGGACAGGAGGCACTTCCGAAGTCAGCCGCAGCCTTAATCTGGAAAGTCCACGGAGACTTCCATCTTCAGCATCGCTTCGTGGGTGGGAATTAGCATCTCCTTCTCAACCTTTTTAGCAAACTGGAGGGTCAGCCCCCAGTTGTCTCAGTGTTTGGGGAACAGAAGTATTCACCTGGTTGGCTTCTTTTGATTGCAGAGTCCATCTTTTTTATTTGTTTTTTTAATTGGAGGAACATTGCTTTACCAGTCTGTGTTAGTTTCTGACGTACAACATGAATCAGCCACATGTGTGCTAAGCTACTTCAGTTGTGTTTGACTCTTTGCAGTCCTATGGACTGTAGCCCACAAGGCTCCTCTGTCCATGGGATTCTCTAAGCAAGGATACTGGAATGGGTTGCCATGCCCTCCTTTAGGGGATCTTCCTGACTCAGGGATAGAACCCTCATCTCTTAAGTCTCCTGTATGGGCAGGAGGATTCTTTACCACTAGCGCCACTTGTGAATCAGCCATGAGTTTACAGATATCACCTCCCTCTTGAACCTCCCTCCCACCTTCATCCCACCTCTCCAGGTCATCACAGAGCACTGGGCTGAGCTCCCTGTTATACAGCAGCTTCCTACTAGCTGTCTGTTTTACATATGGTAGTGTATATATGTGGAGAAGGCAATGGCACCCCACTCCAGTACTCTTGCCTGGAAAATCCCATGGATGGAGGAGCCTGGTGGGTTGCAGTCCATGGGGTTGCTAAGAGTCGGATACGACTGAGGGACTTCACTTTCACTTTTCACTTTCATGCATTGGAGAAGGAAATGGCAACCCACTCCAGTGTTCTTGCCTTGAGAATCCCAGGGATGGGGGAGCCTGGTGGGCTGCCGTCTCTGGGGTCACACAGAGTTGGACATGACTGAAGGGACTTAGTAGCAGTAGCAGTGTATATATGGGGCTTCCCAGGTGGCGCTAATGGTAAAGAACCTGCCTGCCAATGCAGGACACTTGGGTTTGATCCCTGGGTCAGGAGGATCCCCTGGAGAAGGAAATGGCAACCCATTCCAGTATTCTTGCCTGGAGAATTCCATGGACAGAGGAGCCTGGCAGACTGTAGTCCATGGGGTCGCAAAAGAGTTGGGCATGACCGAAGCACTGAGCACAGCAAGATCAGTCCAGTTCAGTCTAATCGCTCAGTCATGTCCCTTTGTGCCCGCAGTGTGCATATTGTCAATCCCAGTCTCCCAATTAGCCCCCCTCGCCTTCCCTTGCTTGTCCTTCTCTACATTTCAGGGTCCGTGTTGAGTGCTTTTGTTGGATGGTAGGGTTCCCAGGGTAGAGGGTGACATCCTCCCAAATCTTGGGGCTCCATCCTGCTGCAGTTGGGCTCCCCTTTAGGAGGGTCATGGAACTACTTTCCATCCTAAGGTTCCCTCTGTTCACCACGGGGCTAATGCTGGAGGGGCGACCTCAGCCTGTCTCCCGCTCAGGGTCAGATTTGGCCATCTGGCGCCTTGTTTCCAGAGCACCCAGGAGCTGCATCACCGCCGTTAGTTACTCTGGGCCCCAGAGTCTGGGCTGTGAGAGGAGCAATAGTGCAGGACAAAATTAATGGCTTTGTTTGGTAGTCTCAGATGAGGCATACGGGGCAAGGTCATGGGGCTTGATTTTGGGAAAGGGTTTGATGCATCATCTCGTAAAATCTTGCTCACCAAATTAATTCCAGCGGTCAGGTGACTTGGAAACTGGCCACGGACTCGAGCAAAAGTCAGAGACGGGTGATAATGGCTCTGTGGGGGAGGAGGCTCGGGGCTGCTATGCAGCTCAGAGGCAGGATGGTTCTTAATTAAACCTTTGTCTGATGAGTGGGGTAACTGGCCCATCAATAACTGATGACAGGTGAATACAGGCGAGGCATCAGCTAGAAGGAAAAGCAGGGGCAGTGGGCGGTAAGCGGGTGGTAAGTCAGTTAAAACTCTTTACCTCATCTTTCCGATCTGCCCAGCACCTTGAGTGCTTGTAGATGCCTCCGAGGGCAGGATGGCCGGAGGCGTGCCCTGCTTGCCTTGTTGGGGGTGAATATGCTTGCCTTTACTGTGCTCTGTGTGTGCGTTTGCCTCTGGGCTGGATGCTTCTGTTGTGCGTCTCTGGCAGGCCGCGGTGTGCGGTTGTCCAGCTTGTGTATACGCTCTCCTCCCTGGACTTGGGCAGCACAGCGTTGCTCTCTCTGGGGACAGGCACTGTGCTGTGTGTATGTGGACCTGGGCATTTACATGTCTGTGTGTTGGTTGCAAATGTTCCTAGGTATGTCGTTTTGTTGCCTGTTGCTGGAGTCTTGACGTTAAGACTGCTCAGAGCTGTTCAACTTTGATTGGCAGCCTCTGAGCCTCAGTTTCCTTATCTATTGCATGGAGATCATAGCAATACCCACCTTGTACAGTTGCTGTAAATATTAAATGAAATCGAGAAAGCAAAAGTGGGTAAATGAGTTGTTATCATTGTTATTTTGTTGCTAAGTTGTGTCTACTTCTTCTGCGACCCCGTGGACTATAGCCTGCCAGGCTCCTCTGTCCATGGGGTTTTCCAGGCAAGAATACTGGAGTGGGTTGGCATTTCCTTCTCTGGGATCTTCCCAACCTGGGGATAAAACCCAGTCTCCTGCATTGGCAGGTGGGTTCTTTACCACTGAGCCAGTGGGGAAGCCCCAAGTAGCGGAGTAGCTGGTACTGAGTAAGCCCTTAGTGAATGCAGATTTTGGTCTTGGAGATGATGTGGAGAGGCAGGAGGAGGTGAGAGAAGAAGAGGTTCTGGACCCCAGAGGTGAAGGTGGTTTGTGGACCATGGAGGAGGAGGAAGAGAAGAGGGCAGTCATGGACAAAGCCCTTGAGTCCTGCCATGGCCGCTCCATCTGGCCAAAGAACTGAAGGAATGCAAGGGGCTCTTTCTCCCCTAGTTGGGGCTTGGTGGGTGGGGGAGGCCTGGGGTGGGGAGCTACAGAGGGGACACCCCTGGGAGAGCGGGATCCCCCCTCCCCTGTATCCGGTCTCCCCTGCCCCTCCCCCTCAACTTGTAATAAGGAGATAATGCAATTTCTTATTCTTTATTTGCCCAGAATGCCTGTTATTTTCTTTCTTTCAGAATCCAATTTTCTCTTGACATTTCTGCCTAATGTAGCAAAACTTGACCTTTGTGAAAGGACATTGCTGGCAGCCTGCTCCCTGCCTCGGGCCCCCCAAGAACTCCGGGCTGCTCTTCCCTCAGAGACGGGCGAGGGTCCCCACTTTACCTGGACTGCTCCTGGGTCCGTGCCTCCTCCTTCCTGTGGGGGCGGGGGCAGGGCATGTTTCCCAGGGCGCGGTGAACCTGGGGTTCCCGGCTGCTGCCTCTTATGGCAGCCGCTGCTCAGCTTTAGAACCAGGAACTCTGTTCCAGGCTGTACTGGAGTCGGGCAGAGAGCTCAAGGCCCCAGGGCCTTTTCTAACTTCTGCTGCCTCTGGTGCTGTTATGTGTAAACCAGCAACAAGGTTCTGATGCATAAACTCACCTTTATGGAAACATCAGAGCAGCTGATGGTAATGGAGATACCTAGGGTGGTACCCAATCCTGTTATTCTTGACCCCGAGCTTCAGCTCAGGTCCACTCCCGGGTGTAAGGTCACGACTCTAACGGGCGTACATGTCTGATCGCCTGCTCCTCCCTTCTGAGCAGGAGATGCTCTGCTGGGAGCTGGGCGCCTGGGTGTCCTCATGGTCGTCATGCAGTTCTTCCAGCCACCTTCCCTTCCAATTCAGTGGGGGAATGAGGCGGTTTGTAGGAAAAAGATATGCCGTTGTTAGGGGTTTTGTGAAGCTGAGCATGCAGATGGGTTAAGGTTTATGGGCTTTTTTTTTTTAATTGTGGTACTGTATTGGGGCACTATTACAACAGCTCAGGCATGGAAGCAACCTAAGTATTCAATGGCAGATGAATGGATAAAGATGTGCTACATGATGGAGTATTACTCAGTCATTAAAAGGAGGTTTATAGGCTTTTGGTTTATAGGCTATAGGGTTAGGCTGTGTTGGCATTCACACCAGCGTTCCACAGCCCTGCAGAGAGGAAGTTAGTGACAGCGAGGGGATATGAGGGGCCCTTCTAAAGAGGGCCAAGGAGAGAGTGCTGGGAGTTGGGGAGAGAGTGTGACAGTAAGTTTGGGGTACACCTCCTTGGAGACCTTCCCTTTGTCCCCAGTCCCTTGCACCCCAAGAATGGGGTCTTCCTCCCCCACACAGTCATGGGCTGCCCCCAAATAGTGCTAGTTGCTCAGTCATGTCTGACTCTTTGTGACCCCATGGATTGTAGCCCACCAGTCTCCTCTGCCTTCTCCAGGCAAGAATACTGGAGTGGGTTGCCATTTCCTTCTCTGGGGGATATTCCTGAGCCAGGGATCCAACCCAGGTCTCCTACATTGCAGGCAGATTCTTTACTGTCTGAGCCACCAGGGAAGCCCATGTCACCAAGATAGAGCTGCCTCAAATGCAAAGGGGAAGCCCTGTCCTGCAGCTTGTCCTTGGCTTTGAACATCTGCTCCTCCGATGAGCCATGATTACCCTCTGTGACCTCACCCAGGATGAGCTTCTCCAATGGGCTCCAGGCCCACACATCCAGCAGGCTGTCTTATGTCTCTCTGTGGACATCAAACAGGCATCTCAAGCTTAGTGTCTGCAAGGGGGAAGGTCTTGATCTCCATGCCACTCTCCAGTGGGGACCTTTCTGCAGCCTTGGGCTCATTAAATGACAGCACCACTCTCCTGGGCATTCAAGTCTCCCTCTGTGGCCTGATCCAACCCCACAGGAATTCTGGCAGCTCTCCCTCACCACCTAGCTTGAATTCATCAGCTATGAATTCATCAGCTATGAATATGGCAGCATCTCCTAATTGCTTTGATGGCTTCCAGTCTTGGGTTCCTGTTTTTAAAGATGCTGGTTAGGTTACGCCACGTCCCTACTTAACACCGTTCGGTGCTCTCCCATTGTTCCTTAAAGTAAAATCCAGACGCCTTACTTTGGCCCAAAAGGTGGGTGTGGCATGGCCCCTTCTGGGTGCTTACTCTACGTTTAGTTTTAACATCTTTTGACCAAATGGCATGGGGATCTTAGTTCCCTGACCAGGGATCAAACCAGCAACCCCTGCCTTGGAAGTGCAGCGTTTTAACCACTGGACTGCCGGGGAAGTCTCCCTCCTGTTTATCCCAGACCACACTTCCCCTACTTCCTTTCTCACTGGCCTCCTTTCTGGCTCCCTTATCCCTCTCAGGGCTTCACACCTGATGCTCCCACTGCCTGGAACACACCTTCCCTGGCCCTCAGCTTAGCTTCACTCCTCTTGTCTCAGCTCCAGTGTCCCCTCTCAGAGGGCATTTGTGGAAGCCTTTGACTTGTGGAATGTTCAGAATGCTTGTTTATGGCGATTATTTCATAGATATATATTATCTTAAACTCATCAATACATATACATTAAATATGGACAAAATTTTTTGGAAAGTCAACTATACCTTAATAGTAAAATAAAAAAGGAGGGATGAATTAGAAGTTTTAGGCTAGCAGATACAAGCTGCTGTATATAAAATGGATAAGCAGTAAGGCCTTACACACTTCTAACATAGCCCCGACTCTCTGCCCCGTTAGTTTCTTGCCTGACTTTGCTTAGACCCTTTATTCTACTCATCACAAACTGCAATTCTCTTGCTTATTCATTTGTAACTTGAACATATGTTCCCAAGAGACCTTATCTACTGTCCACCCCCTCGTTCCTTAGTGGAGCCTATATTTGGCTGTGAACAAATATTTGTTATAGAAGTCCTCTAAATATAGGTGCACTTGTAAGTCTAGGCATATGTGTATGAACAGGAGCCTGTGCTTGCCTTTGTTACCGACGTGTTTGATAGACATAAATATGCACGTGCTTGTGTGTGTGGATAGGTATTTACCTAAGTGCAGTCTTTACTGCTCTCCTTTCTCATCACTAGATGAATCCCCACAGTTCCTGGGGTGCCACTTGGACTCCAACGTCTCCAGCTGCTGCCTTGAAGGACTGTTATCACATCGAAAGTTGTTTGTTGAGCCTGGCAAAGTAATAACCGTGGGTGTGTTTCTTCTTTTATTCAGAAGACTAATGACTGCTCCTTTCCCTGTACATCCTAATGAGAACAATTAAATAGCCATTAGGAGGGGAACAGAAGTGTGAACAAAAAGGCTGATGTCTTGATCATCGATGGGCAGGGTAGCTGAGGGAGGGACTGGCTTGAAGGAATTATAGGTGTGGAGTTTTTTTTTGACTTGTGTGAATGTTAAGAATGTTTGTTGGTAACAGGGCACAATAGCCTCACTTATGAAGGGTGAAGAAGTCCCAGGTATCTACAGTACAGGGTGGGGCATATACAATATACAATAACAATACAGTATTGTACACTTACAATTTTGGGAAAAGGGTACGTGTTCTATTAAATATTATTATAAAAAAAGGAGGGAAGAAACTTTTAGAGGCGCCAGTTAAGTTTATGGCACTGTTTATGGTGATCATTTATTTATATATATTATTTTAAACTCATTAAGACATATAAATATGTACAGATCTTTTGGTAAGTCAACTATGCCTCAGTAATGAAAAATGGGAGGTGGGATAAATTAAGAGTTTGGGATTAGCAGATACAAACTACTGTATGTAAAATGGATAAGCAATAGGTCCTACTGTGTAGCACAGGGAATTATATTCAGTTACCTATATAAACCATAATGGAAAATACTGTGAAAAATAATGTACTTTTGTGTAACAATCACTTCACTGTACAGCAGAAATTAACTCAACATTGTAAATCAACTGTACTTCATTTGAAAAAAATACTTGCTGGTTTGTACACGCTCTACCCTGAGGGTTCCCTGTCCTCCTGAAAGAGGGTGGGCTTAAAAAGGTGAAATTTTTTTGTGGTGAGAGGACAGCAGAGAATGACCAAGAAAATTTTATTAATTTATTTATTCCATTCGATTTGTAAAGTCTTTTCTTTAAAAGATCTCAGCATCCTCTCAAGACATGATCTTTAGCCTTGACTACTAGCAGATGTGCTGTTAGCCGAATGGAACGAAGGAGAAGCACAGCTGAGCCAGGCTCCCATGAAATGACCATGCTTACTACACAGAGCGAGACTTATTCCAGATTGTCCTTTAATTTTCTTTATTTGTCCGTCTTACAGAAACCTGTCAAGTAACCGGCTCACCACACTCTCATGGCAGCTCTTCCAGACGCTGAGTCTTCGGGAATTGTAAGTTCAGTTTTGAAAACTGTCCAAATTGGTGGAGTGGTGGTCAGAGGTCGGGTGAAGCCACTGGAGGCCGGGCATACAACTGAAGGGGTTTTTGGGGTGGATGACATGGGTGTACCATGTTCAGTGAGAGGGAGTCACCTCATCCCTTGATTTCTGATACTCTTTCTGGGCATAGTACATTTCAGAAAATAGGAATTTCATCTCTTAGCAGGATGTAGTTTTGTGACTTGTTAGTAATTAGTTAATAACAGTATTGAATTTATAATAATAAAGAGAGTTAGTTTATAATAAATAACATTTGTAATATGTAAGTAGATTATTAGGTGTGCTTTCATTTACATGACCTCTGACTTATCATCACTAGTGTCAATCAAGGTAGGTATTATTATGCTTCCCATGGTATCTCCACCCTTTAAGGTGAGGGTTTTTTAGCTCCAGAAAGGCATGTTAGACACAGCCAAGATCACCTTGCTAGGGACTGGCAGAACCAGGACTTGAACATAAGCCTTTAGTTTCAGATTGCATGGCTTTTCCACTTCTCATGATCTTCTGTCAGCCTATTTGGCTTGAGTATGGGCATCTTGAAGGGACAAAGCCCATATATTTATTCAATCTGCCTGTGGACCTAAGCTTAGCCTTGATGCATTCTGAGCCTGATCAGTGTGCTCCTACCCCAGCTAGCCATTTTCCACAAACACATATTGGATGGATGAGTGAAAAACCTGGGACCACTGCTGGAAAAAATAACTCATGTTGTCGTGTGAGTCATCAGGGTCAGCTCTGTGCACGAAGGACGGCATATTATGTTGAGAGAACAAATCAAGGAATAAACTGCAAAGGAATTGAGACATGGATGGAATTAGGGACTCAGTGTTCCAGAGACACTGCTCACGTGTCTTCTCCTTTACTTGGTGACTCCGATCCAAATTCACTGAATGCAGATTGCTTTCCTATCCTTTACCAAGAGGCAATGAATGACCTTGGATCCCTGCCCAAGCTGTTGGCCTTTCAACTTTTTCTCCTTCCAACTGGTTAAGACCTGAGTTCAAGGAAGAGTCATAACCTTTTCTGACCCAGTTTGTCAGGAGGAAGAATATGTACATTGCCATGACAGTCCTGTATGTACCCTACTCATCCTCATGGAGTAGGTGCCTACATGATGCTGAAAGAGGCCATTCCAGGGATGGGAAGGGCAGAGAGGGTCTCTTTGACAGTGTTGGAGGGTTTAGGATCAAACCGCTTTCCTACCTTAGGACTTTGCCCTTCCCACTAGCCTTCTCCTCTGCCACAAGCACAATAGCTGTAGTGATCAGAGTTCATATATGGCTACCATATATCAGGTCATATATGGCTACCATCAGATGTACATCAATAAAAACTTCTGATCTTGAAAAAAGGTAAATATATACTCATGTGCATTCATGCTAAGTTGATTCAGTTGTGTCTGACTCTTTGCTACCCTATGGACTGTAGCCCGCCAGGCTCCTCTGTCCATGGGATTCTCCAGGTGGGAAAAATGGGGTGGGTTGCTATACCCTCCTTCAGGGGATCTTCCCAATCCAGGGATTGAACCGGCGTCTCCTGTGTCTTCTGCATTGGTAGGTTCTTTACCACTAGCGCCACCTGGGAAGCCCAAATATATACTCGTTAGTTTATAAAACACAGAGAAACTGGACAATGTCACAGAGATATCTCAGCGTCAGGTTGGTCCACCTGATGCACTTGTGTTCATTCCCATCTTTGTAGGTAGACAAGATGTTAAAGGTAAATGAACCTGACTGCTTTGATCACCACTAATGCTGACTTCTGAGATCTTAGTTTGTTGCAGGCACTGTGCCAAGCAATCTATTGAGTTAAGCATGTTATTTAATCCTTATAACAATTCTATCAGGTCAGAATGACTACTATCACTTCACCTTTGGGGACCCTGGGAGTACTTAGCAAGGCCAAGTATCTTGGTTAAGGTCACCTGTTAGTTGAATGGCAGCATATGGACTCAAGATCTTGACTATTATGCTCAGCCATCTCCCAACTTTTTCAGTCTTTTTTCAATCCAGGTGTGTTAGTCACTTAATCATGTCTGACTCTTTGTGACCCACCAGGCTCCTCTGTCCATGGGATTCTCCAGGCAAGAAAACTGGAGTGGATAGCCGTTCTCTTCTCCAGGGGATCTTCCCGACCCAGGGATTGAACCCAGGTCTCTCCCATTGCAGGCAGATTCTTAACCATCAAAGCCACCAGGAAAACCCTTCCAATCCAAGGATGGATCCATTCTATGATAATTTTCAAACAAATGTGTGATTGCAGTTTTTCCTTACCTTGCTTTAAAACTGACCAGGGGCCCTGCCCTAAAGGATCTAGTTGGGGGCTCTCTTTCTTGAGAATCTTTCATTTAGTTCTCCCAAGAACCCAGCCCTTTCACCTCTGGGAGTCTAGGGACAGCATCTCTCCAGGGGACTTCTTGGGCTGCCCTTGGAATTATCGAGACAGCGTTCAGTGCTCCTTCTAAAAGTCACTGGCTGCTAAATCAATGGTGTGCTGCCCCCATGACCTGTTTCTTGGAGTTTTAGAAACAGTTGTTCCATGGATATATATTTAAAGAAAATGTCAGATTTCTCCCAGAGGCTCATGGGACTCTGCATTCATCTTTGCCCGGGATCAATACACCAGTGAGCTGGCTGTGACTTATGGTGGAATGAAGACGTTCCCTCCAGGCCGAGTCACTGTGGGAGAAGCACCATGTCCACGGAGTATTTTATTTCTGTCATATTGTTAAATAAGAAAAGAATTATATTGGAAAATAAAGAAACCCCTCTCTGAGGGAGCAGTCGCTTGATAGGGGTCTTTTTTTTTTTTTTGAGGAAGAATTGAATGTTGAGAGTGGAAAATTTATCTCTTGGCTGGAGGGGCCGCATGTTGGCTCTTAGCTGTGGCTGTGATTAAAATCCAAACAATCCCAGTTCCTGGCAAATGGAAGAGGGGGTCGTATTTTCTTGTCTGACTTCCTGATTAGTCCACATGGCGCCATCTGCCACAAGCCATGTAGACTGCCAGGGTCTGCCCAATGGAGCCTGCGGGCTGGGGTGTGGGGAAGGATTGGGTAGTTCCAGGAAGAAAGACTGTTGGTCCTAGAGGAGATGGCTCTGTGAACTGGGGCAGCCAGATCATCGCAAGGGTAGAGGTGTGAGGCTTCCAGCGACCTTCTGCAGGAACAGAAGGCTTGAACTGGGGCTTTTGACAGCTTCTTAGCACATTTTATTCCTTCGTGGGGGATCTCTGCCTGCCCCAACCAGCCCCTCCTCTGATCCTTGATAGAAGAATGAATGCTGTTGGGATTCCCCATCAGAAGGCTGAGTGTGTATGACGTTTCCAGTAGCAGAGAAGGAGAAAGAAGAGATGTATACTGAGTCCCTAATGTATACAAGGACTTCCCCTATGGCTCAGCAGTAAAGAATCCGCCTGCCAATGCAGGAGGCGCTGAGATGTGGTTCAGTCCCTGGGTTGGGAAGATCCCCTGGAGGAGGAAATGGCAACTCACTCCAGTATTATTACCTAGGAAATCCCATGGACAGAGGAGTCTGGCAGTCTACAGTCCATGGGGTCACAAAGACACGGACACGAATGAGCGACTAAACAACAGCAGCAATGTCTAAGAGGTCCACTCTCATCTCAGAGAACAATCCCACAGCGGGGTGGGGATGTCCTTATTCTCCAGTTTGACAGATGAGGGGTGGAGGCCTGGCCAAGTGAAAGAACTGATCCAACATCACATGGCAAGTAACGGGAATTAGTACTGTGATTATTAGCATTGCTACCACCCAGGTCTGCTCTTTTCAAAGACCAGCTCTTTTCTGACCCAACTGAGCCCCACAGCCCACATGCTTTGCATCACCTTCCAGAAGCCACTCTCAACATGGCAGCTCCCCTTGGAATCAATGGGGGAAAAACAATGGAATCCAAAGGGGAAAAAAAATCCAAACAAGTTAGCATCTCAGGGCCCTCGCCATGTGCCAGACACTTCTTTCACTCATTTCTCATTTACTCTTGTGCGATGAAGGGTATGGTCTTGGCTGAGCACCTGGCCCACTGCTTCTCACTGGTCCGGTCTGTTTTTTCTTACTGATAAAAACTGGAAGCATCTTTCAAGACTTCATCAGAGTAGCCGGCAGTCTTCCAATAGCACGGGTTTAGGGAAATTTGAGTTGGCGTTGCACAGTGCTCTCTGCAGTCTCTGGTTTGGGTAAGATGGTGTCTTCCCATTACCAAGAAGATGGGAATGGTCTGATGAGAAAGCCAAGCAAGAATCAAAGAGATTGCCTCCAAGATAAAGAATGAATTTGAAAGAAAAGAAGCTTGGATTCTGAATCCCATGATACAATTTAGGCAAAAGCGAGAGGCATCAGAGGATATAAACTCACGGTGCAGAAACCCTTCAGAAATACCCTAAGGACCATTAGTGTATCTCCAACAGGCTTCTCTTAATACCCTGCACGCACAGAGCAGACATGATTAAAATAGATTGGAATATTTCATTTTCTTAAAGCAAAGTGATAATTACATCTGGTATAATCTGCAGATTTCATCGACTTGGTAAAATATTAACTTGGTTTCAGGGATGGCTTTGTGCTAATCCTGGCACTTTCCTTCTCCCAGTCCTGGCACTGACTGCTTGCCACGGCTCTTCAAGTCACTAAACAAGCTGGTTAAGGGGTTCCCTGGTTGCTCCGTGGTTAAGAATCTGCCTGCCAGTGCAGGAGACTTGGGTTCCATCCTTGGTCCAGGAAGATCCCACATGCCTTGGAGCAGCTAAGCCCGTGTGCCACAACTACTGAGCCTGTGAGCCGCAGCCACTGAAGCCTCAGCACCTAGAGTCCCTGCTCCACCACAAGAGAAGCCACCACAATGAGAAGCCCGCGCACAGCAACTAGAGAAAAACCTGTGCAGCAGGGAAGACCGGCACAGCCTAAATAAGTAAATAAGCTTCCCAGGTGACTCAGTGGTAGAGAATCCGCCTGCAATGCAGGAGACCTGGGTTCAGTCCTTGGGTCGGGAAGATCCCCTGGAAAAGGAAATGGTAACCCACTCAGATATTCTTGCCTGGGAAATCCCATGGACAGAGGAGCCTGGTGGGCTACAGTCCATGAGGTCTCAAAAGAATTAGACATGACTTAGTGACTAAACAAGGAGAAGGCAATGGCACCCCACTCCAGTACTCTTGCCTGGAAAATCCCATGGATGGAGGAGCCTGGTAGGCTGCAGTCCATGGGGTCGCTAAGAGTCGGACACGACTGAGCGACTTCACTTTCTCTTTTCACTTTCATGCATTGGAGAAGGAAATTGCAACCCACTCCAGTGTTCTTGCCTGGAGAATCCCAGGGACGGGGGAGCCTGGTGGGCTGCCGTCTATGGGGTCACACAGAGTCGGACACGACTGAAGTGACTTAGCATAGCATAGTGACTAAACAACCAACAACAGCAAAATAAGTAAATAAACAATCAGACTAATAATACTGTTATTATGATAATAACCTGACCTCTTTATTGCCCCTATAACTTCAGAAAGCATATTAACATAGATCATCACTAATTCTCACAATAACTGTGAGGATGGAAGATTGAACCCCTTTATAGAAGTAAAAACAGAGCCTTGCAGAATGAAGTTACTTGCTGTCTTCATATCCTAGGGCTGCCTTGACCTATTTCCACAAATTTGGTGGCTTTGAACAGTAGAAAATGATCCTCTCCCTGTTCTGGAGCCCAGAAGTCCAAACTCAGAGTGGCAGCAGGATACACACCCTGCAGAGGCTCGAGGGAGAGCCCGTCCTTGCCTTTTCCAGGGCCTAGTGGCCTCCGGGGATCCTCGGCTTGTGGTAGCACCATTCCAGTCTCTGCCTCCGTCTTCACGTGGCCATCTTCCCCACCTCTCTGTCTTTCATCTTCCCCTCCTTTCTCTTTCTCTCTCTCTTCGGCTGCACAGCATGGCTTGTGAAACTTCCCTGAGCAGAGATTGAACTCCAGGCTCCCTGCAGTGACCACTGGGGAAGTCCTTTCCCTCCTTCCTCTTCCATGGATACCGGTCGTTGGGTTTACAGCCCACTGTATTCCAGCATGATCTCATTCATGATTTAACTTGATTATATTGGCAAAGACTCTGTTTCCAAGAAGGTCATATTCACAACTACTGGGACTCAAGGCTTTGGTAGAGGAGGAGACACTCTTCAGTCTCCTACGGCCCCCCCAAGGTGACACGGCTGGCTCAACTCAGATCTTCGGGTACTTTTTTAATGATCGGGATGCTGGCATCTTCAGATGCCCTTTGGGCATATTTTCTTCTGTGACAACAGATTTGGGTCTCTTCCCCATTTTCCACTACCTGACACCAGGATTGCCACCCGCAGCACCGATACTGTGGAGGGGAGAAGAAAACCAGAGTGACGCCTGGCGGGGAATCAGTGTTTTCTAAACACCCAGTCTTGGCGTTGGCTGTTCAGCCAAGTGTCTGTGTGCACAGACTCAGATGAGGCTGAGTTAATCTGCGGGAAGCCCCAGGGGCCCTGCAATTAGGCCCCGGGCCATCTTGGGGCAAGGGCTGGGTGTTGGTAATCTGTGCTCTGAAGCAGCTGCTGCTGTATTATTCATGGGGCTGCCTGCATTATTGATGGAGCCCGGGAAGGCTGGCTTTAGGCTCCAGGAGTCTGTCCCTGAAGCCCTGGCTGAAGGCTCCACTGCTCCAGGCCGGACTGGATGGGAGAGCGGACAGCTTCACTTAGACCCAGGACTTGCCCTTCTTTGCTTCTGGTCCATTTCACGGATTTTTTGTTTTTTTTTTTTTAAATAATTTTATTAATTAATTTATTTGGGGCCTGTGCTGGGTCTTCCTTACTGCGCGTGCTCTTCTCCAGTTGTGGCGAGTGAGGGCTGCTCTCTACTTTCGGTGCATGGGCTTCTCACTGCGGTGGCTTCTCTTGTTCCAGATCACAGGCTCTAAGGCACTCAAGCTTCAGTAGTTGCAGTTTCTGGCCCCAAGAGCACAGGCTGAATAGTTGGTGACGCATGGGCTTAGTTGTTCCACTGCATGTAGGATCCTCCCAGATTAGGGGTCGAATCCGTGTCTCCTGCATTGGCAGACGGATTCTTTACCCATGAGCCAGCAGGAAAGCCCCCACTGCGCTATTTAACTCCCTCATCAGGTTATGAAGATGACAGGGGATTTGCTCAGTGAGATGCTTGGTGCACTACTGTTCTGAGTCTCAACATGCTCTCTGCTGTGTGTATGTCACGCTGTCCAGGAGGAGGGTCCAGAGGGATCGGGGGGAGAACTCAGGGCTCTTCTACAATTTTAAGGAGACTCTGGGTGGGAGGAAAGGAACATGTCTTGTAGTGCTTGCCTTCTGGAGGAGAAAGAGGGAAGGAAATAAACAAGCCATTAGCGTGCCCATGCCCAGCGGGGTCTTAGCCATGCCCCACATGTCTCACCAGCTCCTCCTTCCAGCCTCAGGGTGCTGAGGCATCAGCCTCCGTTCTGGGGGACACTCCTAAGATGTGGGGAAACACAGGAGTGCAGGGCTCAGACCAGAGGCAGAACTGAATAAAGCACATGTGACCTGAAGCAGCCCGGCCAAGCCTCTCACTTGTCTAGTATTTTCCACCCAGGTGGGTAATTTGTATTTTTACAGCTACTTAATAATGAATGACCACATCTTGTCAAGTAAGCAACTGGGAAAAATCAGGCTGACCTGGTTCAGTTTGCATATATTCCAGCATCTGGACCCTCAATATCCTTCCAACGGGGCTGGGGCTGACAGGCCTCTCCTCTCAGCCCCTGCAGTGTGAATCCCAACCAGTTCTCCACTTCCTTTCCCCCAAGGCAGGCTGAGCAGTTTCTTCCCTCCAGAAAATACCTCTCTGGTTTTCTCCTGTCTACATTTTCTCTGTTCTCTTTCTCATTTCTCAGCCACTGCACATGCATCTATCTTAATCCCAGGGCAAACCCCTCCGAGGGTCCTTAATTTCATCCCTCACTTTCCTGCCCTAGGACCTTCCCTTTCCCTCCCCACCCCCCGGCCCTACCCCCACCCCAGCCCTGATACGTTTCCCTTCTTCCTTTCCACTGGTTTCTTCTCTTCTGTTATTCAACCAAAGACATTTCTCTCCACCATTAACTTCCTGTGCCCTGGAGCATAAAACCTTGGGATCATATTTTACTCTTTCCTTTTCTTCTACCTCCAGTGAAACACCAAACACTACCTTGTCTTCCTTTATGATATTTGCTCCATTTTCCCCTTCACTCTCCCCAATTTGATTGCAGAATTCCAAATTTGAATGCAGAGTTTTCCAACTTTGAATGCATCCCTTTGAGTGAAGAGTTTCAAAGAATAGCAAGGAGAGATAAGAAAGCCTTCCTCAGTGATCAATGCAAAGAAATAGAGGAAAACAATAGACTTTGACTGTGTGGATCACAACAAACTGGAAAATTCTGAAAGAGATGGGAATACCAGACCACCTGACCTGCCTCTTGAGAAATCTGTATGCAGGTCAGGAAGCAACAGTTAGAACTGGACATGGAACAACAGACTGGTTCCAAAATGGGAAAGGAGTACGTCAAGGCTGTATATTGTCACCCTGCTTATTTAACTTATATGCAGAGTACATCATGCAAAATGCTGGGCTGGATGAAGCACAAGCTGAAATCAAGATTGCTTGGAGAATATCAATAGCTTCAGATATACAAATGACACCACCCAATGGCAGAAAGCAAAGAAGAACCAAAGATCCTCTTGATGAAGGTGAAAGAGGAGAGTGAAAAAGTTGGCTTAAAACTCAACATTCAGAAAACTAAGATCATGGCATCCAGTCCCATGACTTCATGGCAACAATGGGGAAACAATGGAAATAGTGAGAAACTTTATTTTCTTGGGCTCCATAATAACTGCAGATGGTGACTGCAGCCATGGAATTAAAAGACACTTGCTCCTTGGAAGAAAAGCTATGACCAACCTAGACAACATATTAAAAAGCAGAGACATTACTTGCCAGCTTTGTCACATTGCCAACAAAGGTCTGTCTAGTCAAAGCTATGGTTTTTCCAGTAGTCATGTATGGATATGAGAGTTGTACTATAAAGAAAGTTGAGTGCTGAGGAATTGATGCTTTTGGACTGTGGTGTTGGAGAAGACTCTTGAGAGTACCTTGAACTGCAAGGAGATCCAGCCAGTCAATCCTAAAGGACATCAGTCCTGAATATTCATTGGAAGGACTGATGCTGAAGCTGAAACTCCAATACTTTGGCCACCTGATATGAAGAACTGACTCATTTGAAAAGACCCTGATGCTGGGAAAGATTGAAGGCAGGAGAAGAAGGGGACAACAGAGGATGAGATGGTTGGATGGCATCACTGACTCGAACATGAGTTTAAGTAAGCTCCAGGAGTTGGTGATGGACAGGGAAGCCTGGCATGCTGTAGTCCATGGAGTTGCAAAGAGTCAGACACATCTGAGCAACTGAACTGAACTGAACTCCCCAGTTTTTACCTCTGTATTCCAGGCTCTTAGTAACTGAGCAGCAGTTCTCTCATGGTGGTCCAGGGTCCCAGGGATCCCCAAGACCTGTACTGGCAGATCACAAGGTTAAATCTCTTTCCATAATAATCCAGCAATGTTATTTGCCTTTTTTTACTCCCATGTTCAAAGAAGTTTTCTAGAGGCCACGTGATGTACGCTAACATCCTTCCTCTGATGCTCAATGGAGTTTTTGCTAATGCATTCTTGTGTTTTTTAATTTCTAATATGGTAAATTATGATAAGTATCATGCACCTAAAAGCTCTTTGAGACCCTCAGTCATTTATCAGGGTGAAAAGGAGTTCTGAGACCAAAAAGCTGGAGAGCACTGACTTGGAGAGCCTGTCAGCCTGAATGGTGCCTATGTGTGCATGAGAAAAGATGCCTCTTCTGGGCAGATAGAGCCCCATGCCTGGCACCAGGTCTGGTCAAGGGCGTGCAGGCTGGATTTCATCCCTGTTCCTCCCTTTGGCTGGGCGTTTTGAAACACGTACAAACTTCCCCACTGTACACCGTGACCCTGTGTTTCTCGACGTCCTGACTCATGTCCCGGTCTCCAGCTCACCCCCTCTCTGGTTCATCCTGTCCAGCACTGTTGGATTGCTCTTACAATTTTGTTCACATCACTGTCCAACTACAAGGACCCCAGTGGTTCCCACTGCCTTCTGGATGCGTTTCAAGCTTCCTGATGTGGCCATGAATGTCCTCCACCATCTGGCTTTCACTTGTCCTTCCAGCTTCATTTCCTGGTACTCCTTGACACAAACTCTCTGCCATGGTGCAACTTTGTTTTTCTTGTTTTCACAGTCCAGTCAGTAACAGGCCCTCTAATTCTTTCCCTAGTCACTCCCTCCACAAGCCCCCAAAGTCAGGGGTCCTGCTTACTCCTCTTAGAATCCCCTATCTAGCAATTTCTTGCCTTGTGATAGATGATGAGGAAGGTGCGTGAATTTTGGAGTCCAGCAGGCCAAGATTTGAGGCCCTGAGGCTTCCCCTATGATTCAGCAAGTAAAGAATCCGCCTGTAGTGTAGGAGACACAGGAGACGGGTTTGATCCCTGGGTTGGTAAGATCCCCTGGAGGAGGAAATGGCAACCCATTCTAGTATTCTTGCCTGGAGAATTCCATGGATGGAGGAACCGGGCAGGCTACAGTCCATGGGGTCGCAAAGAGTTGGACACGACTGAGCACATCAATTCACTGTCACACACTAGCCGAGGGACTTTGAGTGCCTGACTTGACTCTTCCAAACATGAGTGGGGCAGTCCCTCATCTGTGTGGTGATGGGACTTGGCTGTCTCTGAGTGTAGTTGT
This sequence comes from Bos indicus, assembly GCF_029378745.1. NCBI lineage: Eukaryota > Metazoa > Chordata > Mammalia > Artiodactyla > Bovidae > Bos > Bos indicus. The sequence continues at coordinate 19,437,217 of NC_091780.1, read as the reverse complement.
GAGAGGCAGATGCTTGATAAAATTTAGTTTTCATCTCCTTTGCCGAATGAGTGTGATGTGTGGAGAAAAATCACGGGCACTTTTAGACCAAGAGGATATCATGCGGGGGTGTTTGCACATGCAACCTTTGCTGTCCTGTTGGCTGGAAAACACTGGTTCCTGCCCCCAAGGGCCTCTCTCTTCTTTTATTTTAAATATTATTTATTTATTTGACTGTGTCATGTCTTTGATTGTCGTTGTGGCATTCAGGGTCCTTAGTTACAGCATGTTGGGATCTAGTTCCCTAACCAGGGATGGAACCCAGGCCCCCTGCGTTGGGACTGTGAAGTCTTGGACACTGGACCACCAGGGAAGTCCCTCTCGTTGTTGTTGGTGGTTTTTTTTTTTTTTTTGCCTGAAAGCTGGTTGATGCTGATGCCTGCTTCACTACTTTGGAATTTGCCACCTATCTGAGTGGAGTTACCCAAGCACCCCTCCCTCTGGGCGTCAACAGAGTCATCCCCATACTGGCCCACAAAGAGAATCGTGATCCAGCCAGGCATTCCGATTTATCAGTTGCCCTTGACCTCAGGAGTTTTACATCAGCTAATGCCCTTCAGTTGTCCGCTAATAACTCCCTTCTGGATGGGTGGTGAGGAAGGCCTTGAACTTGACTCTGCCTCCATTAGATGGTCTTCTTCACCGAGATGAATGGTCCCAGGAAATAGGGACTGATGATTCATTTCCATTTCAATAGCACTCACTCCAGGCAGAGCCAGACATGGAAGAGGTGCTTATTAAGGATTTTGTTGACTCTATGAAAAAAGAAAGCTGGTCCCAAGATGGGCTTTGAGAAAATGTTGGAAATAGCTAACCACCTTCTCTCCAAGGATAAAAGCTTCTTCCTTTCTTTTTACTTACCTTCCTCCCATTTTTCTTCCTCCTTTTATTCATTCAACAGGTATTTAAGTGCCAGGCTTAGTTATAGGTATGGGGAATACAGCAGTGAACCTAATAGTCAATGTCTCTGACTTTGATGGAATTTAATTTTTATTTAGGGAGATAAAGCAAATAAATATTTATTTTTTAAACTTTTTTCTGTATCCATTCTATATATAATAAATAGTTTGCATCTACTAGTCCCAAACTCCCAAGCAAGCAAATAAATATTTAAACTGATGCTGCTGCTGCTGCGGCTAAGTCGCTTCAGTTGTGTCTGACTCTGTGCGACCCCATAGACGGCAGCCCACCAGGCTCCCCCGTCCATGGGATTCTCCAGGCAAGAACACTGGAGTGGGTTGCCATTTCCTTCTCCAATGCCTGAAAGTGAAAAGTGAAAGTGAAGTCGCTCAGTCGTGTCCGACTCCTAGCGACTCCATGGACTGCAGCCTAAGCATTGGAGAAGGAAATGGCAACCATAGGAGATCGAGGGAGCTGATCTCCAGATATGTTCTGGGTCCAAAATCTGTAGACAGAGAAGACAACGGGTGCAAAGGCCCTGAGGCAGGAGCATGCAGGTCATCCTGCTGACCTTGACCCACAGCAAGGTCAGTGTGGCTGAAGAAGAGGAGGGGAGGGTGAGGCAGGTGATGAGAGATGACAGAGGGGTGGTGCCAATCCACAGGTCTTTGACTTTGACTTTTGATGAGTTGGGAGGCCACTTGGAGGGTTTTGAGGATAGGAGCTTCCCAAAATGGCATATTTAAAAGGTTTGTTTGCCAGATGAGTTCAGTGGAATGGATTTTCTTTTTAATAAGTTTATTCATTTAGAAACTATAAATTTGTGAACTTCTATGATGTTACTTCTTTAGCTGTTCAGTCGCTCAGATGTGTCTGACTCTTTGCAACCTCATGGACTGCATGCAGCATGCCAGGCTTCCCTGTCCTTCACTATCTCCCAGAGTTTACTCACAACTCATGTCCATAGAGTCAGTGCTGCCATCCAACCATGCCATCCTCTGTCGCCCCCTTCTCCTCCTGCCCTCAATCTTTCCCAGCATCAGGGTCTTTTCCAATGAGTCAGCTCTTCGCATCAGGTGGACAAAGTATTGAAGCTTCAGCTTCATCATCAGTCCTTCCAATGAACATTCAGGACTGATTTCCTTTAGGATTGACTGGTTTGATCTCCTTGCTGTCCAAGGTACTCTCATGCGTCTTCTCCAGCACCACAGTTCGAAAGATCAATTCTTTAGTGCTCAATACTTCTTTAGAGGTGCTGCTAAATGCCTTCTCTCATGGGTATGAGGAGCAGGTGGGGGCCCTTGGCTTCAGAGCCCTGGGAGGGAGTGGGGCCTCCCTTGGTTCAGGGGTTCCCTGAACTCACTTCTCGCCCACAGGAGGTTGGAGCAGAACTTCTTCAACTGCAGCTGTGACATCCGCTGGATGCAGCTGTGGCAGGAGCAGGGGGAGGCTAAGCTCAACAGTCAGAACCTCTACTGCATCAGCACCGATGGCTCCCAGCTGCCACTCTTCCGCATGAACATCAGCCAGTGCGGTGAGTGAGCCCCCCGGCCCAGCTGGCTCCACGCCGCCCTCCCACAGACCCAGGGACAGTCAGTAAAGTCAGTAAAGGAAGCCAGGGTGTTCCTTCCCCACTGCCCTCCCAGCCTCGAATTCGCCACAGTGGCTGTGGATCCGGCTCCCCTCTTACTTCCTGCTCGCTCTTGTCCCTTCATGAGCCAGCTGTGGGAAGGTTGGTTTCAGGCAGCGGTCCCCAATCTTTTTGGCACCAGGGACTGGGTTCGTGGAAGACAGTTTTTCCGTGGACAGAGGATGGAGGGGTTGAGGGGAGGATGGCATGGTTTGGAGATGATTCAAGCACATTACATTTATTGTACACTTTATTCCTACTTTATTACATCAGATCCACCTCAGATCATCAGGCCTTAGGTCCTGGAGGCTGGGGACTCCTGGTTTCAGGGATGCAGAAAAGGGTCGCGTGTGCCCTCTTTGTGATCGGACCAGAGTCCCTGCACCCTGTCAGTTTCTTGTTAAGTAAACCTGAAGGAGTGCAGGTCCAGGTGTGGTCTCCGGGTCTCCTTTATGAGGACATCTAAGGGACTTTTAGAGAAGCAGATGTGTGGGCCTGATCACTCATCTCTGACTTAATGAGATCAGAGTGTCTGGGGATGAGTTTGGAAATCTGAATTTCTAGCGAGCTCCCCAGGGGAGTCTGAAGCAGATCAAGGTTTTGAGAGCCAGTGCCCAAAGTGGAAGATGCCATTTGACGTCATTGCTAGAGTTGCCTGCCTTGAGCAACTGTCCTCCCCTCCAACCCTGCCCCCACCACCATCCCCTCCACCAGTCAAGCTGCATGGGCTCACGTCCTGAGATCTGACGTCTGGAGCTGGTGTGAGGCTTCTGAGTCTTGGGGTGCTTTTAAGAGGTCAAGCAGGTTGTGTTGGAGTCATGATTAGACAAGGCAGGAAGTGCCACCATTGCCCTCGTGGACAGAGTTTTGGTCACAAACTCTTCCTTATCTATGCACCCGCCCTGTCCTTCCTCCCAGACCTTCCCGAGATCAGCGTGAGCCATGCCAACCTGACAGTACGAGAGGGTGACAACGCTGTCATCACCTGCAATGGCTCGGGCTCACCCCTGCCCGATGTGGACTGGATAGTCACCGGACTGCAGTCCATCAACACCCACCAGGTAGGCGTCCGAGCCTTGGGCCCTGCCACCTATTAGTCTTAAAGAGCTGAATCATGAAGAGAAGCAAGAGATGTAAGAAGAAGAAAGAAGAAGAGGGGGAGTTTGTGGTCCTCTCTCTACAAGAAGAAAGGCAGAGACTTGGGTGCCACCCAGCTGCAACTTTTTCTGGCCAAATTGATCTCAGACTATAAACATCTCTGTACCTTACCTTCCTCATCTGTGAAATGGGTATAATGCTACCATTGGCCTCATAGAGTAAGTGTGAGGGTTACCTGAGCTCTTGACTGTAGAGAGCTTGGCCTTTGGTCAGTGTGCCTTCACCGGAAAGCCCTCTTTCACTTTCTGCCCATCTTTCCTCTTGATTCCTGAAGGTGTTGGGGAGTGAGGTGGGGAGGCTTGTGGAAACTGTTTGATTATTGCCTTTGTTTTGGTGCCATCATCTAATTTTTCTGTTTTGAATCTTTTAAAAAAATTTTTATGTGATAAAGTATACATAACTTAAAATTTACAGTTGTAAACATTTTTTTAGTTATTATAAAATATTAGCTCTATTCCCTGTGCTGTACAATATATCCCTGTAGCTTATTTTATACATCTGATGGTTGTCTGTTTTCTTGGGGTTTTAGACAAATCTGAACTGGACCAACGTACACGCCATCAACCTGACGCTGGTAAATGTGACGAGTGAGGACAATGGCTTCACCCTGACATGCATCGCTGAGAATGTGGTGGGCATGAGCAATGCCAGCGTGGCCCTCACTGTCCACTGTGAGTGGACGCCATTGTGGAAGGCGGGTGGGACCCTGGGGATCTCGGCACAGGAGGCTGGGACGGGGTGGGGCCGCTGCAATGAGCGTGGTCCACTAGGAGGGTCAGAAAGACTCCTCTGGGGCAGTACAGGGCAAGTCAAGTCAGTCCTTGGCTAGTAACCCCAGAAAGCATGTCCCTGTGCCCCAGAAGGTGCTGTACCTCCAACTCGGATTTGCTCACTCCTGCTGCTGCTGCTGCTAAGTCACTTCAGTCGTGTCCGACTCTGTGTGACCCCATAGACGGCAGCCCACCAGGCTCCCCCGTCCCTGGGATTCTCCAGGCAAGAAACACTGGGGTGGGTGTGCTCACTCCTAAGTTGGCCCAAGTCTGCCTTTTGCTAAACCTCTAAAGTTCTCTGAGGAGCTACTCCATAGAGACAGGGAATGGGCAAGCACACATATGAATTTTTGGGGCTGGGAAATACATGTAGTCATACACACTTCTTGGTAAATTACTGCTAATCACACCAAAAAAAAAAAAAAAAACCCACTAGATATCTGAAGTTAATGACTTTGGTGCTTATCTATGCAACAAATGCAAGTATCTGGGGTCATTGAATGACCTTTAGTATGAAATTTTGGTTCTCTTTTGACTTAACAGCGGATAAGGCAATGGCACCCCACTCCAGTACTCTTGCCTGGAAAATCCCACGGATGGAGGAGCCTGGTAGGCTGCAGACCATGGGGTCGCTAAGAGTCGGACACGACTGAGCGACTTCACTTTCACTTTTCACTTTCATGCATCGGAGAGGGAAATGGCAACCCACTCCAGTGTTCTTGCCTGGAGAATCCCAGGGACAGGGGAGCCTGGTGGCTGCTGTCTATGGGGTCACACAGAGTCGGACACAACTGAAGTGACTTAGCATAGCATAGCATAGCATTTGGCTTAACGGAGATGCTTTTAAGGGAAATTCTAGTGGGACTTCCTGGTGGTCCAGTGGTTAAGATTTCGCCTTCCAGTGCAGGGGGTGTAGGTTCAATCCCTGGATAGGGAACTAAGATCCCACTTGCCTTGACACCAAAGCATAAAACAGAAGCAATGTTGTAATAAATTCCATAGACTTTATAAATGGCCAACATAAAAAAAAATCTTAAAAAAAAGATAAATTCTGCCAACTTCTCTTACATTCTTAGACTTTCTTTAGCCAAGAGGAACTCATCTCTTTAAGGAATTCTTAGACACTATAGTAGACTGAATATTTATGCCCCCCAACAAAGGTCATGAGAAGGACCCTCCAGCTGTAGTGGATCCAGGAAGCTTGGGTGAAGACAGACATCTCTTCACCTCTTTAGGGATGGTGTTGGTGTTGATGGGGAGTGGGGGACTTCTGATTCCCTTAGTCTTTTTAGAGCTGATGGAGAAGATTGGGGCTTCCCAGGTAGCAGTAATAAAGAATCTGCCTGCCCATGCAGGAGACGCAGAAGACAAGGGCTAGATCCCTGGGTTGGGAAAATCCCCTGCAGAAGGAAATGACAACCCACTCCAGTATTCTTGCTGGGATAATCCTATAGACAGAGGAGCCTGGTGGGGTACAGTCCATGGGATTGACTGAGCATGCATGCATGCATGAAGAATTGGGCTGCCCGCCCCAGCTCCTGGAAGGCTGCTCCAGGACATGGGAGGTTCCGTGTCCTGGGCTTCAGCTGGCCTGTCCCCTGGCAGACCCCCCACGTGTGGTGAGCCTGGAGGAGCCCGAGCTGCGCCTGGAGCACTGCATCGAGTTCGTGGTGCGCGGCAACCCGCCGCCCACACTGCATTGGCTGCACAACGGCCAGCCGCTGCGCGAGTCCAAGATCATCCACGTGGAGTACTACCAGGAGGGCGAGGTCTCCGAGGGCTGCCTGCTCTTCAACAAGCCCACCCACTACAACAACGGCAACTATACCCTCATCGCCAAGAACCCCTTGGGCACTGCCAACCAGACCATCAATGGCCACTTCCTCAAGGAGCCCTTTCCAGGTGAGGGTGGGAGCTGCCCTGGAGTGGCTGATCCAGCCAGGCACTCAGGGGGGTCGGGGTGTGGGGGCTTGAGGGGAGAAGCAGCATCAACACGGATACCATCATCACCAGCAACACACACACTTTGGAATATCTTCAGCCACCACCTGAATTTTATGTAAACTAGATAAAGTCTCTGATGTTAGCAGTCACAGTAAAAACCAAGACCCCTTGGAAATACACAGCTATGCATATAAGGGTATATGGTATTATGGAAGAGTAAGTAGGGGCTTGAGAACTGGACCCAGTCCTTTGTTTGTTGGGGGACTCTGGGCCTGATCATTACCTCAATACCCTCATCTGTGAAATGGGCATGAAGGTACTGCTCCCATAAGAATCTTGTGACTTTTATTAAATAACTTAAAATAGACAAAGTGTGTGTCACAGGCTTTGGTACCTAATGATGGTTTGATGACCTTCCGTGTAAGGGACTTCAAGGTCTATATGATTCATCCCCATGTTTAACAGAAAAGTTAAATCTCTTTCCACTTGCTGGGTAGAAGCAAGGTTTTGCCTGGGGTTGAGGCTTCCAGGTCTGTGGCTCCTTTCCTCTAATGCTGTGGTGAGTTGATGGGTGGGGAGTTCCTGATGCCATCAACCTGGATGGTGCTGACATCCAGTGGATGGGTGGGGGAAGGAGAGGTCATTGAAATAATGAAAAAATTTTGTTTGAATATTTTGGAGGGGAGTCTGTCTTTGTCTGGGCTGGAATATTTCAAATACCTTCCTGATGTTGGAGAAGAAGAAAACACTCCAAGAGTTTAGTGAAAGTGGCTTCAGCATCTCTTGGTAGATTTGGCAGCTGATAAGTTTCTATTAGTGAAGTCATGTATCTTTGATGACCTTGCTGATTTCTGCTGGGAACAAGCTGGAGGACCTCTCAGCCTTCAATTCCTAGAAATCCAGGCTTCTAATGAGGTAAAGGGTAAAGCAGATATCAGTAAAGATATCAGTAAAGACTGATATCATGCACGCACGCGCACACACACACACACACACACACACAGCAGTGGAGGACGAGCACTGCAGCATCTGCTTATGTGAAGGTGACTTTACAACGTACAGATAACCATCAGGAAGCAGCTCCAAGGGGCCTTTTAAATCTTAGCACAAGGAAACCTGAACTCAGGAGACACTGAGAGACACTCTCGAGAGGCGAGACTGCCTGGGAAGCTAAACTCTTGCACGGAGTTCTGTGGAACAGTGATGACGCCATCACTCAGGAGAGGATGAGAATGTGCCAATGTTTGAGACCCTGGCCATCCCATATGGTCTGACATTTCCAACATCATTCCTAGTATACCCAGTAAAGGGCCTCAGGACACTTCCCACAGTGGGTCACACGGGGATTTTTAAGAACTGGAAGGGTCCCGGTCGGCACTGTGGAAGCAGCGACCTTTAGATGCAGAGATGCTTTGCTTTTCGGGACCATAAAGTCAGGCTAGGCTTTGTTGGCATTAAGGGCTGGAGTGGCCCTTTGCCCTGTTCATGTCCATCTGGTGATTTCAACATCACTCATTATCAGAGAAATGCAAATCAAAATCACTATAAGGTACCATTTCATGCCAGTCAGAATGGCTGTGATCCAAAAGTCTACAAGCAATAAATGCTGGAGAGGGTGTGGAGAAAAGGGAACTCTCTTACACTGTTGGTGGGAATGCAAACTAGTATAGCCACTATGGAGAACAGTGTGGAGATTCCTTAAAAAACTGGAAATAGAACTGCCTTATGATCCAGCAATCCCACTACTGGGCATACACACTGAGGAAACCAGAAGGGAAAGAGACATGTGTACCCCAATGTTCATCGCAGCACTGTTTATAATAGCCAGGACATGGAAGCAACCTAGATGCCCATCAGCAGATGAATGGATAAGAAAGCCGTGGTACATATACACAATGGAGTATTACTCAGCCATAGAGAATGGAATCTGCTTTTAAAGAGGAGGTGTATTAACACTGACGGGGGAAAGATGAGGTGGGATGAACTGGGAGATTGAGGTTGACGTGTATACACTACTGTGTATAAAATAGATAACCAATGAGAACCTATTGGACGGCACAGGGAACTCTGCTTAATGTTCTGTAGTGACCTAAATGAGAAGGAAACCCAGAGAAGAGGAGATATATACGTACGTATGGTGATTCACTCTGCTGTGCAGCTGAAACTGACACAATATTGTACAGCCACTGTACTCCAATACGTGTTTTCTTTCTTTTTTTTAAAATAGAGGAGAATCTATACTCCCTCATGAGTGAGGAGTGAAGCTCCTGCCAATTGATGCTTCTGTTCTCAAAGGGAAACTCCTGGGGTCTGGAGAGAGGGGGAGCCCTTGAATGTTTGAGAGGTGGGGCAAGACACTCCGGCTCCTGTCCACAGAGGGTGTGCTGGCCGCGGGGCAGGAGGACCAGTGGAATGGTGTGGGGCGTGGCTTTTCCCACTGGGAGGGAAGCTCTTCTCTGCATCCTCCCAGCCGTGTGTACACCTTCTCTGTCCCCAAGAGACACAGCTGCCCCTCCTCATCACCTCTGGACACCCCTATCACCTTATCAACTCGAATCAGGCCAGTCGTTCTCCAGGAGTGGTCCCCAGACCAGCAGCATCCACATCATGTGGGCAGGTGTTAGAACTCAAATCCTAGAGCCCCACCCAGACCTACTGAGTCAGAAATTGTGGGGTGGGGCCCAGCAGTCTGTGTCTTGACAAGCCCTCCCACCCGCAAAATTCAGACGCTCTTATTTGCCAACTGCTGCTGTGGCATATGGTGGGCCGAGGAGGCAGGAGAGAGGGTGGAGTCATGGAGGAGCTTGAAGGCAAACTGCTCACCTGAAGCGGGTTTCTCGGACCCACCTGCACCCTGACAGGGCCATCCTGTGTGAAGGGTTACTTGTTCGTAAAGGAATCAATGGATGATGAAAAGGCAGTGACAGGGAAGAGATGGGCCAGTGGTGACAGTGAAAAAACAGCTAGGCATTCAGGAGAGTCAGTCATCCCATGACGCAGGCAGTAAACTGCACACCTGCTGAGCCCTGGGTACAAAGGCTCTTGGTGGATTCCTGTTCTTCTCTTGCTGTAAAGTGGTGGGGAGGTTGTATTTGTCATTTGTACCCCCTCGCTCCCAGACAGCAAAGCATAGAGGTTAAGAGCCGAAGGTCTGAAATCAGACAGACTGAGGTGCAAACCGCATCTGTGGTCCTACTGGACAGATGGCCTCAGCTCCTAGAATGGGGCTTGGCACACGGTTGGCATGAGGTGCCTCTGTTTCTTCATCTGTAAAATGGGGATAACTGGAGCTCCTGCCTAAATAGTCCTGAGGATGAATGAAGTGATGTCTGCCAAGTGTTTCGCTCTATGTCTGGACAGAGGGATGGTTCAACCGCTGTTGGCCTTGACCTGGATTCTGAGTGGAGAGTTAAGGAGTTGAGTTCAGGAGTTCTGGAACTGGTAGTCACTCTGTAATCAAGCTGGGAACTTCTAACAGACTGTCTTCAGGCAGTTTCATTGAAGGTAGTGGTTATGGAGTCACAAGCCAGGGTTCAGATTCTCACTCAGCTGCCCATCAGCTCTATGATCTCAGGCAGATTACTCAGCCCCCTCCCTTCTGCCTCAGAGATTGTGGTGAAGATTAATTCACAGACAGTGGATCAATCTGCCTAAAATATCTCCCATGGTGCTTGGTACAGAGTAAGAGCAGAATTAGTTTGTTTTTATTTTTATTTTTTTTTAAAAACACCCAAGGGCAACTGAAAGTGGATTTGTTTGGGGAGGGGATGGGGATCTGAAGGTGAAGGTCTTCTTTCCTGACTGTTCGTGGGTCGGAGGCCCACAAGAGACTGGATTGAAATGAATACATTGAGTGGAAACGTCTGAAGATGCAGAGGCTTCGATCAGAGGATTTTCTCCGAGCAGGACATTGAGATGAAAATGTTCTGGGAAAGCTTTTTGTAAGCTTCACATCCTATGCAAATGTTGGAGGTTCCTTCTGCATTTCCAGGGAAGCACTAGAATGTTCCACCTGGAGTTTAAGCCTTAGTGTAGGAGCCAGTCCTTGGAAAGGAAGATGTGTTCTAGGAGCATGGAATCCTCTTTCATGTTTCAGGATCTTAGAGAGGCCACCAAAAAGGATCTGGGTGTAAGAGTGGGACCATGAGGAGTCAGGGATCTGAGTGTCAGGGGAGGCTGGGGATCATGTCAGGGTCAGGGTGGTACCCGGAAGGTCACCATTAGGGATCCTTAGATGATGTGATAGAAGGGGGAATGTTGCCAAGGGGTATGTGTGTGTGTGTATGTGTTTGTATGTGTGTATGTGTGAATGTGCATGCATGCATGCATGTGTGTGCATGTGTGTGAGTGTATGTTTATGTATGTGTGTGTCTATTTATGTGTGTGTGTGTATGCAAGGGGTGTGCGCACGCATGTGTGTGCATGTGTGTATGTGTACATGTATGTATTTATGTGTGTATGTGCATTTGTGTATATGCACAGTGTGCGTGCATGTGTATGTGTATGTATGTGTGTATATGTGTGTATGCAAGGGATGTGTGCGTGTGCGTGTGCATGTGTTTGTATGTGTGTATCGGTGAATGTGCTTGTGTGTTTATATGTACATGTGCGCATGTATGTATGCATGTGTGTTTTTATGTGCATGCGTGCATGTATGTGTGTAAGCAAGGTGTGTGTGTGTGCACATGTGTTTGTGCATGTGTGTGTATATGTGTGCATTTATGTGCTTATGTGTATGTATGTATGTATGTGTGCATTTATGTTTGTGAGTGTGTGTTTATGTGTGTGCATATATGTGTATTTATGTGTGCGTGCACATGTATGCAGTTGTATGTGTGTGTTTATGTGTGTGTGTGTGTGTTTGCCTGCACTCCTGCAATGAATATCTGTGAATACTTAACGAAACATTTAGGAACAAGTGAGCTGCCATAACTCTTGAATTCTCCTTTTTTCGCTTGGCCAGGAAGTCTCTTCATTGTGACAGCAGAAACCAGAGTTCCCTCAGGGCCCTAGGTACCACCAAGGGGAGAAACCATTGCGCTAGCGCCCTTAGCGGCATCAAGACTGGCTTCTTTCCCATAGGGAACTTGTTGAGACGAGAACATGCTCCCAACCAGCGGATGCTGGGGAAGTGGAGGGGCAGCCGCGTGTGGCCGTCTGCGCGGGGTCGGCCGAGCATGTGGACGCCTGGCGCGGCTCCCTCCTCTGTCCTCACATCTGAAGCCAGGCCATCTCTTCACGTCATCACGTCTCAGTGCATCTCTGTCTGTCTGGATGCAAGCTGCTGCCTCTCTTCTCTTTTCTCTGGACCCCACTGGCTTTTCCCACTGAGTTTTTCTTGAGGAGTTTGGGATCTGGAGGAGACATATGCCTTCCATTCGTGCCCGGTCCCCTTTGGGATTCAGATGCTGCTTTGGCACGCGAGTCCAGTTGTTTGTTCTCCCAGACTGCTGGTGCAGGCAGAGACAAGGACCATTCTTGGGTACCATCCTCTTCCAGGGTGAAGTTTTGAGTCTTCCCACAAGTTAAAGAGAACCCTGGAGGTCTGGCTCTTCCAGGTCTCAGGTGTTTCCTGGGTGAATACATGTCTCCAGGCTCCTACAAAGGAGCTAAGCATTCATAGGCTCACCGAGAGATTACAGGGTTCACAGATTGGGCCAAAACATTTGGCTGACATGAGATTATTCTCCAATAAAGGAAAACCTTATGAGAAACATGCAAATCAGTTTTAACTATGAGTTGATCTGGCATGTCTCTATTCTCTGAAACCACAGCTAGGGTCCCTTGACCCCCATCTTCCTCCCAAATCAGGTAGTTGGTCACTTGAAATTTAGAAGAGGCTGGGGGTATGAAGGGCATGCTCAGGAATTTGGACAAAGCTGTATCACTGTCCCTTGAAACAACGAAAAGCAGATGATGAACAAGAAATCTATTAACAGTGCATTTACTATACGTAGAACTTTCTTTAAAGGACTCCTTCCTTATAGAAAGCATCATTTTCTCCACAGGTAGAGAGCAGAGATACGACTGCAATGACTGAAAGCTCAGCTAGCCAGATGCCTGGTAAATAGAAGGTCCATGATGAATGAAGGAATGAGTTGTTGTTTTTAGGGTGTGGTAGGCTTGTGACAGGAGGAGCTGTACTACAATGCAGGGGTTCGAAAAGGGAGCAGCAGCATCCTCATCACCTGAAAATTTGGTTAAAATGCAAATTCTCAAGACCCACTCCAGACCTCCTGAATCAGAAACTCTGGGATGAGGATTGATAATCTGTATTTCTTTTGTTAAAAAGTTAAAAAAAAAATTTTTTAAGTTCTTGATATTGAAATAGAGATTTACCCTCCCAAATTGCAAAAGAATACAAAAGACGTTCTTATACCCTTCACCCAGCTTCCCCCAATGTTGCCGTCTTACATAATCACAGTGCAGTGATCATAACCAGGAGTGATACTGATACAACCCTATTACCTAATCTACAGACTTTATCTAAATTTTATCAGTTGTCCTTCTCTTCTTGAGATCCAATCTGGGATTATACATTGCATTTAGCTGCCATGTTACCGTATTCTCTTTAAATCTGGGGCAGGTCTTCAGCCTTTCTTTGTCTTTCATGATCTGCGTACTTTGAAGACTCCTCACTCGTTATATGTAGGCTGTCCTACAGTTTGGGTTTGCCTGGCGTTTTCTCACAATTAAATGCCAGTTATGCGTTTTTGGTAAGAGCACCGCAGAAGTAATGTTGTGCCCTTTCCGTCCATTGCGTTGGGGGTACATGATGTCTATACATCTTATTACCTGTGATGTTAACTTTTTCACTTGGTGAAGATGGTGTCTGCCAGATTTCTCTACTGCAAAATGATAATTTTTTTCCCTTCTGTAATTAATAAGCATCATATTTTGAAGCTTTATAAATATCATTTTTATCATTCTTTCACATATTAATTTTAGCATTCATTGATTCTTGCCTGAAACAAATATTAATGTGCCATTTGTCAATGATTTTTTTCCTAGTTCCATCCTTTCCTCTCTATTTATTAATTGGAATTTTATTGTAAGGAAGAGCTTTCTCTTCTTCCTCATTGGTTGATTAAATTGTTTCTTATATCAGTATGGACTCATGGGTATTTATTTTGTTCTGTGAATTACAATCCATGTGTTAATTTGCTAGAGCTGCCATGAGGAAAAGTGTCAGGGACTAAATGGCTTAAACAGCATAAATTTATTGTCTTACACTTCTGGAGGCTTGAAGTCTGAGATCAAGGTATCAGAAGGGCTGGTTCTTTATGAGCCTCTCTCCTTGACTTGCAGATGGTTGTCATCTCCGTGTGTCTTCATCTGCCTCTGTATAACTATATCCTAATACCCTCTTATAAGGATACAAGTCATATTGGATTAATGCCCACCCTAATAAGTTTATTTTTTCTGAACTTTTTTGCAAGGGGAGAAAAATATTTATTTTTTTAAATGGAGGATAATTGCTTTACAATGTTGTGTTGGCCTCTGCCATACAACAGTGTGAATCAGTCATAAGTATACATATGTCCCCTCCCTCTTGAACCTCCTTCCCACCCTCCTATCCCACCTATTCCTCTAGGTTGCTAATGACTTTAACTTAATTATCTCTTAAAGACTCTACCTTTAAATATAGTCATAGTTTAAGGTACTGGGGGTTAGGACTTCCGTATATGAATTTTGGGCAGATATAATTCAGCTCATAACAACCTATGACCGTCATTATATTTTGTTGCTCAAATCATCCCCGGTTTGGCCATTGGAAACCCCATCATGGTGGCTCCTGCATCCTTTCTTCCTTCCCCTCATAGTTTTTGTGTGCCTTCTTGCTTTTCAATACCGCAAGATGTTCTAGGCATATCTTTTACTTTTTCTTCCCCAGCCCTGGAATTATGCATTTCTCCAAGAAGCCCTCATTCTTTCTGTTGGAGGATCGTAGTGGTCATCTCCTGGATGCTTCTGTGGCAGGCTGAAGTTTGAGAATCTCTTATAAACTGGTTCCGAGCCCGGGCTTGAATCCAGTTGTATCCCTTCTTAGATGAGTGACATTCAGTTAGTCACTTGATCTCTATATGTCTGTTTACTCTCCTGATGAAAGGGTGTAATGCTACCCATCTCCCAGGGTGGGTATAGGATTGGGTGATGTGTTACATAAAGCATTTTTCACACTCCCATCTCATAATCAATGCCCTATAATGATTGGCTTTCATTATTAGGTGATCATTTCTAAAGGCCGAAGACTCAATAACACATTTTCATCTGGGAAATAGATTCTAGAGGGATTCCCAAGCATGCCTTAGTGACCTATTAGATTAAATTTTACAATTGGGGAATTGTGATCTTGAGATCATAGCTGGCATTTCCCAGGTAGATCACAGAAGCCCATCCTGGAGGATTTCTTCTGGGTTCTAATGTTCCACCATCATCCCCAACACACTGGGTATCTGAGGGAAGGTTGTGGGTGTGACAGGGAGTCTGGATTTAATTCCTCAACTCATGGTTTGGTTTCTAGTCTCCAGGTGGGCCAGGCCACCTCCCTTGAAACCCAGGAGTTTTAGCTCTTATTCCTTCTCCATTTGGAAGACCACCTTCTAAAGAGTAATAGGGTGTGGGGGAGGGGTGACGTGCCAAGGGTTTTAGTTTTCAGTTGCCAGGGCAACAGGGGATCATGGTGAGTGGGAGAGGTCATAGCTATGAAGAAGATAGAGCAAGGCTGTTCCGGTTTTTATTACGTTTGTTAATTATCTCTGTCTTTTTTTTGCAGAGAGCACGGATAACTTTGTCTCTTGTAAGTCTCTTTTACCTTTTGCTTTGAAAGTGATTTATTCTGATACTTTTGGTGACTATTGAGTCCAGATAGCCCTCTTTCCTGTTCTATCACCATCCCCAGACCCATGTCCACTGAGAGGATCTGAGTGAACCATGAAAGGAGAGCAGAAACTCTTCTTGGGCAGTTCCAAGCCCATGCCTCTTAGACGGTCACTTGCTGCCTCAGTTCTCCTGCAGTTTTCTAGGGTCTGACCATGGTGCGAGTCTTCCTACCTAGACAGAGAGAGGTGGTGTCAGGAAGCATGTGGGGCTCACGTGCCCCGGTGGGCCCGTGTTGAGCATCTCAGTTGTTCTTGCAGAGAGAATGTGGAGCCTATGATGTCAGTGTTTGTCACCTGCTTCAAGAGCCAGGGAATTTGGCTAGAACCCACATAGGTGGCGCTAGTGGTAACGAATCTGCCCGCCAGTGCAAGAGACCTAAGAGACATGGGTTCAATCCCTAGATCAGGAAGATCCCCTGGAGGAGGGCATGGCAAACTACTCCAGCATTCTTGCCTGGGAAACCCATGGACAGAGAGGAGCCTGGCGGGCTACAGTTCATGGGGTTGCAAAGAGTCAGACACAGCTGAAGCAACTGAGGACGCAAGACAAGTGGAGCTGTGACTGGCCAGGTCTCCCAGAGGCTCATCTGTCTTTAAGTGAAATTACTGAGGCTCAGTCTATAAGTGATTCGGGGCCAGGACTAGACAACTCCCTGGATTTGGGGGTTTGCTCGTGGACTGTAGGGGAACCCATATTTATTCCTTTTCCTTTTGTCCCCCATGGGAGAGGAATGGTGACAGCTGAGGTCATTTCAGCTTCCTATGTGGCCTGAGACAGCAGACGGTCTTTTTTAGGACATGCATTGTTGTTCTGGAGAAGGAAATGGCAACCCACTCCAGTGTTCTTGCCTGGAGAATCCCAGGGACGGGGGAGCCTGGTGGGCTGCCGTCTATGGGGTCGCACAGAGTCGGACACGACTGAAGCGACTTAGCAGCAGCAGGAGCAGCATTGCTGTTTGGCTCAGATGTAAATATCACCTGTAATTCCTTTATTTGTCCTTGGTCTTAGAGGACTTGTCCTCTCACAGAACATCCCTCTGGAGAAATTTGAACCGGGGGTGTCTCTGGATAAGTTGGTGATTCCAGATGGAGGTCCGAGGGAGGCTTGGCTGCTCCTCCAGGCCTTGCTGGGAAGACCTGGTGTTTCCTAGTCATATAAACTTGTTGCTTAACTGAAGCTGCCACTGTGCTCTGAAATCTGCCTCAGGGCAATGGATAGTGGGTAGTTTGTGGGGCCACAGACCTCCTGGATCTCAACTGAGGAGTGAAGAGGGAACAGGAAGGGCGTAGAAAGAAGGGACAGGATAAGGGATGCAGAGAGGAGCTGTGTGTAGCCAGAGCTGCCTTCATGGACAAAATGGGCTGAATCCAGACCCTGGCTGTGATCCCAAACCATCTCCTTTCCTCTTATCTATCCAATAGCTCATGGTCCATGTTGCCCAGGTTAGGGTTAGGCTATTTACTCTGGGATGTGAATCAGGGGATGAGGGTGAAGGCTCTTTATGCCTATGCAGTCTGTCCTTGAGCTGTCAACACCTGCCAGGGAGCCTTTGGGGATCTGGTCTCTGGGGACTCCTGCAAAGCCTGGACAGGTCAGACAGAGTCTGACTTAAAAGGCATATTCTCTAGGAAGAACTTTCGAGAAAGCCTGGGAGTTGGGTAAGAACTGTGGGGGAGGTTCTTGTGGCCAGCAAACCAACGACTCTCCTGTTTTTCTGTTTGGTTTTCAGTCTACGAAGTGAGCCCCACCCCTCCTATCACTGTGACCCACAAACCAGAGGAAGACACTTTTGGGGTGAGTCACTTCTTGGTCAAGAGAAATGTGTTACTGATGCAGTGGTTTTCCGCCTTCTGTTTTAAGTTGTCAACTTTTCCAAACACTGCCTTGTTTGGAACTATGGCATAAAGAAGCCGTGATGAATGACCTCCTCTCAGGTGGTTGAAGCTTGATGAGAATAATTCATTGTTTGAGGAAATCTCTGAGGATCTGCTTTAAGCCCCAGGGCTTGGAAGAGAAAAGTTTGAGAATTCCCACTCCATCAGCAGCCAGCTGGGCCTGACTTGAAGGGGCTTCTAATTGTACAACCTTTTACAAAAGTCAGAGTTGTCCGGGGTATCTTCTTGGGTGGGAGGTGCCCCTACCCCGTCTCAGAGCCTGAGATTTCTCTGGGGAGGAAAGGAAAGAGGTCTTTTTAGAATCTCATGGTTAAGAATATTAGCCCAAGCAGGTCAATGTGAAGATGCAGGATTTACTTGCTAATTAAAACCACAATGAGACAATAGACAGAAGCCTCTCTGGGCTTCCTCCTGCGTCTGTTGGGATGGCCCCAGCTGAGAGGGCTCAGAAAACTGAATCATGGAAGTTTTCTGTAATCGATTTGGGTAATTTATTTTTTGATGTTCGTAGAACCTTATAAATTATGTCTTCTCAAGACTTTCCTCAGTCTGAGAAGTTCTGGAGTTTACTGAAGTTCTGGGAGGGCTCCGGTTGCTACTACAACAGGGCTGTTCTCATCTGAGCCCGTGTGTTACTCACACAGCCCTCGGGTTTTCAGTAACTGTGCTTGCTTGTCTGTGTTTGGCTCCTAACAGGTATCCATAGCAGTTGGACTTGCTGCTTTTGCCTGTGTCCTGTTGGTGGTTCTGTTTATCATGATCAACAAGTATGGGCGACGGTCCAAATTTGGAATGAAAGGTAAGGTGGGCTGTTCATTTGCGAGGGTTGCATCGGGAACCATGGCCCCTTTTGATCAAAAGATGCTGTTTTAATCTCTTTCTGCTCTCTGAGAGGGTCTCTCGTGGTGGGCTTAAGTGGCCCTGGCTGGTGACTCCTGTCTACACCTTTATTATTGGTAATGATGGATTGAAGGCAGTGTCGGTGTCTGTGAGGACCAGATTGTGGACCACTTGGTTTTTCTGTGATGACTGAAAACATGGCTTCAGTGGGCCGGTGCCAAGATGATGCAGAGAGGTTAAGAAAGTAAAGTGAAAATTTGTTTAAGCAAGGAGACACTCTTAGAGGGAGAGCAGGCAGACAGATGAGGGATTCATCTGTCTGGGTCTCTTTGGCAAGCCAGTGATGAGGGGCATATAAATGAACGGGCAGAATATTCACTGGGGAAGGAGGGGTTTGGGGGTAGACTTCCCTGATTTTTCATCCCAGCTCCATTTTCCCGAGGGGAGGAGGAGCTTCTGTCCCTGTTTAGCTTAGATCAAAAGTGTCATGGCCTTTGTGCATGATGAATACTTCCTATCTGTAAGGCTAACCTTGTTCTAATGAGAGGGTGTGTGCGTGCTAACTCTCTTCATTGTGTCCGACTCTTGGTGACTCCGTGGACTGTAGCCCAGCAGGCTTCTCTGTCCGTGGGATTCTGGAGTGGGTTGCCATGCCCTCCTCCAGAGGATCTTCCCTACCCAGGGATCAAACGCGCATCTCTTATGTCTCCTGTGTTGGCCGGTGGGTTCTTTACCAATAGTGCCACCCGGGAAGCCCAGCATGTAATGAGAACATAATGAGTAAAAGATGACGGTTACACTCAGGAGGTTCCTGCCTTTCCTTACCTATCTTTGTTTGCTGCCTGAACCCTTATCACCCAAAATATGTGGTTTCCTGTCAGTCTGAAGGTCCCTGCTTTCCTTTGTCTGCCTATGGACCCCTTCTGTTTACAGGATGCATGGTTTCTGGCCACCTGTCTCCTGCCCGTGTTTCTCTACTCAAACCTAGCTGCCTGCCTCCTGAAACAAAGGGACTTTCTGAGTAACCAGGTTTTGCGTTTGTCTGCACCTATGTGTGGAGTTGTGATGAGAAGGCATTCAGAGAGTTAGATGTTGGTGGTAGCCTCTGGCATTGAAAGTGGCCCATGCAGGGTATTCCAGCACATGGGTTTACACAGAGTTCCAGAAACGATGCCAACAGCATCATGATTGCTAAATTTGCTGCCCGGTTCCCACCACACAGAGCACTCAACCCCACGAACACTGGGATCGGGCGTGAGACGTGGCTCTCCACCAAGATTTGGGTTAAGGGGACTGGCACAAAAGGGGTTAATATGGTAAATTAGCATCCATCTGCCTGGTCCCAGGATGGATCTGACCAAATGGCTCAAGGGAGGCCGGGTACCAATGTTTAAACAGAAACTTGAATTTCAAGATATATTCCCAGCTGGGGTTTCCATTTATGGCTGATGTTAATAGGAGATGGGTGGGGAGAGCTGATGAAGGGTTTGACAGGCCATCAGGTTCCTGAGGTAGGATTCAGGGTGGAGTTTTCTGATGAGATTATGGGGTCCAGAAAGATGATTTCTATGACTTCTGCACCAGAGCTGGTGTCTGTGGTGGGGGTCTTGACCTGGGGACTCAGGGACCGAAGGGGAAAGCATAAAAGATTCACAGGGACAGTGCTCCCTTGAATTCAATGTGGGCTTCTCAGGTGGCTCAGTGGTAAAAACCCACCTGCCAGTGCAAGAGACATAAGAGACGAGGGTTTGATCCCTGGGCCAGGAAGATTCCCCTGGAGAAGGAAATGGAAGCTCACTCCAGTATTCTTGCCTGAAGAATCCCTTGGACAGAGAAGCCTGGCTGGCGACAGTGCACATCAGATACTCAAAAGAGTCTGTGACTGTCCTATAAATCTAGAACACTGATGTATAGCAAGAGATATGGCATGGAGAACCAGAAAGGTAGGAAACGGGACAGACTGCCTGGCTTCCTAGGAGCCTCCCGCCTCTCTCTGCTCTTGGTTAAGCTGAACAAGTCCCAGCAAGGCAAACCAGGCTTTCTTGAAGTATGTGAAATATTTCGTCCAAGAGAAATATGCACACAGGCAAATTATAAAACTTTCTATGTATACATATATAGAAACTTGGCCCAAAGCCAGATGACTTATTAAACAAGAGGAGCCCATGGTCAGGTACCTTAGCTGGAGACATTTTATCTGCCAGTACCCCACATGCCAAATAGGGTTTCACAGGTTTGGAAGATAAGCCATCATCCTGTAAGGTTGGAGCCTGCAGTCTTCTTTTAAAAAAGATAATTAATTAATTTTTGGCTGTGCTGGGTCCCCTTGTTGCTGCACAGGGCTTTCTCTAGTTGCAATGAGCAGGAGCTACTCTCTCACTGTGGTGCACGGGCTTCTTACTAAACATGGTTTCTCTTTTTGCAGAGCACAGGCTGTAGGGTGCTCCGCTTTCAGAAGTTGTGGCATGCGGGCTTAGTTGCTTCACAGCATGTGGGATCTTCCCGGAGCAGGGATCGAACCCATGTCCCCTGCATTGGCAGACGGATTCTCTGCCACTAGACCACCAGGGAAGTCCCTGAGTCTTCAATCTTAGCATCATGCTTGGAGTCCTGGCTTTGAGGACCTAGTGCTATTTCTTGTGCAGACTTTTCCTACCTCGGAAGGAACTTTCCTTTGTCTTCCTCCCTTCACCTGAGAAAACAGCAGAGCCTTGAGCAAAGGGAAGAATGAGGCATTCCTGCTTTCCCCACCGAGAGGCGCGCCACCAGCTGAGACCCTGCCACAAGCTTGGCAGCGCTGTGAGAGCAGATTTTTCCTATTAATTGTCATCCGGTTTCTGGAACAGCGTGTCCCCATGTCGGATGGATTAGGCAGCACCCAGGGCGGCGCCTTCCCCTCAGCTGTCCTTGGAGCCTCTCCCAGCGCCCGCTCCCCTCTCTCAGGCTGAACTGCTGTCGTCGGTCCCTATTAAGCTACAAGAACATGCCCATGAAGTTGGCAGTGAAATATTCCTTAAACTTAGGTGACCTAAAGAAGTTCCGCTAAAATGAGAGGCAAGATGAGATGGTGTATTGAAGGCTGACCCTGTTTAGAATTAAGCCTGCATCTTTCTGCTCTTTTTACACCTGATTGTATTTAGTTCTCATCTTAGGATGACTAGCAAATGCCCCAGGCTGCATCCTCCCTTGATCTTTGATTGCCAGAGGGCATCCCAGTCCAGGAAAAAAAAAGGGGGGGCAAAGATGTGGGTACCAGAAATCCCCCAACTCTGAAGCAGGCAAAATTCCTTCTAGTCTGAGCCACCCCATCCCCAGCTTTGAATTTTCAACTCTGGGTTAGAATCTATAATGTCACTTAATTGCTCTTTGTTCCCAGCAAAGTTACTTAACTTCTCACGGCCTCTGTTCCCCCAACTTCAAAATGATGCAGTGACCCCACCTCCCTCTTCGGATTGCCCTGAGTGTTAAGATCTGTGTGTGCCTGTAGTTTGCAAGGGTGCCTGTGGTTGTCGTTTTCTTCTCTTCTTTGTGTATAAGCCTTTCCAGGCTCCTTTTACTCTCCTTCCAGGAAGGGCTGCCCTCCCAAGACTTAATCATGCCCTACTTTGTCCTGCACAGTATTTAGTAAAAATAGTTTTCTTCTGCCCTAATCCTCAGACCAGATCAGTCGCTCAGTCGTGTCCGACTCTTTGCAACCCCATGAATCGCAGCACGCCAGGCCTGCCTGTCCATCACCAACTCCCGGAGTTCACTCAGACTCACATCCATCGAGTCAGTGATGCCATCCAGCCATCTCATCCTCTGTCGTCCCCTTCTCCTCCTGCCCCCAATCCCTCCCAGCATCAGGGTCTTTTCCAATGAATCAACTCTTCACATGAGGTGGCCAAAGTACTGGAGTTTCAGCTTTAGCATCATTCCTTCTAAAGAAATCCCAGGGCTGATCTCCTTCAGAATGGACTGGTTGGATCTCCTTGCAGTCCAAGGGACTCTCAAGAGTCTTCTCCAACACCACAGTTCAAAAGCATCAATTCTTCGGCGCTCAGCCTTCTTCACAGTCCAACTTTCACATCCATACATGACCACAGGAAAAACCATAGCCTTGACTAGATGAACCTTTGTTGGCAAAGTAATGTCTCTGCTTTTGAATATGCTATCTAGGTTGGTCATAACTTTCCTTCCAAGGAGTAAGCGTCTTTTCATTTCATGGCTGCAGTCATCTAGGGCACTGTTATTATTTCGCTCAGACGTCATCTGTCGTGTTAGACCAGGAGTGACTTGTCATAGAAGCCTGTGATCACTCTGCCCGTATACCTGAAACTTTGCAGTCTGTGACAAATGGTTATTGAACTTAGAAATGAATGACTTTATTTTTACTCATTAAAAAAAAAAAAAAAAAGCACAGCTTGTTAATCAGTAATGGGCTAGTTAGGGCTCATTTGGAAATCTGAGCTGTCTGCGCAGTGGGAGGGAAAGTGGGGATGATCTGGGAAACTCATAAATAATTCCCACCATCCACATCTGAGGGCCTGGAACACAATGTGTAGATGGGAAGGACTTATTCAAATGAAATCCTTCTGAGAAATTAAAAAATAGTAAAAAAATACGAAGATTAGTTAAACAAACACTCGTATTCCATTCCTGCCACTCAGAATGAGCAAACTCACTGTGTTGTTCTATACTGCATCTAATTTTTTTTTCTTATTACTGATAAAAAACTAAAATGGCTTTAACCGTCACCCCTGGTCCCACGGCCCCTCCCATTTCCCTAGGCCGTCATTAGCCTGAGTTCACTGTGCATCCAGCGGTCCACTTGTTTCGTCTCTCTCCCGGTATCTCTGCCTCTCTTTCTCTGCTGTCTCTGCACACCCACACTTACCCTCATGGTTCTCTCCCAACCAACCTCACACTCTGTCAAATTAGCAACTGCCTCCACCCTATGACAATCTTAGTGCCCAAGTGTGAAAACCAGTTCAATTTTATAATTCTACTTATATGTATATATTTATATATATATATGTGTGTGTGTATTTATGCATATATATATATATAGGCAATGGCACCCCACTCCAGTACTCTTGCCTGGAGAATCCCATGGGCGGAGGAGCCTGGAAGGCTGCAGTCCATGGGGTCGCTAAGAGTCGGACACGACTGAGCGACTTCACTTTCACTTTTCACTTTCACACATTGGAGAAGGCAATGGCACCCCACTCCAGTACTCTGGCCTGGAAAATCCCATGGGCGGAGGAGCCTGGTAGGCTGCCGTCCATGGGGTCGCTAAGAGTCGGACACGACTGAGCGACTTCACTTTCACTTTCCACTTTCCTGCATTGGAGAAGGAAATGGCAACCCACTCCAGTGTTCTTGCCTGGAGAATCCCAGGGACGGGGGAGCCTGGTGGGCCGCCATCTACGGGGTCTCACAGAGTCGGACACGACTGAAGTGACTTAGCAGCAGCATACATAGGTTATTTTTTGATATTACAGTTGCCTTTGTCAACAGATATCTAGAAAATAGTCAAAAGTATTGGGTTGGCCAGAAAGCTTGTTCGGATTTTTTCCATCACCTCTTATGGAAAAACCACCTTTCTGGCCTATGCAATGTGTATATCTCTGTCTCTTATAGACCTTTTTAATAAATTTTATTTGGATAAGAGAATGTGAGTGCCAGCAGTTTTAATTAAAGACCGCAGACTCCCAAGAATTGTCATAGATATGGGCAAGATGTGAAGATATACATATTATATATGTATATATATTATATATGTATATACATATTGTATATGTGTATATATGTATATATGTGTGTATACATATTACATATGTATATACATGTGTATACATATGACATATGTATATATATTGCATGTGTATATATATGTATACATATGTGAGTATATTTATAAGATGCATGACTTTGTGTATGTTTTAATGTATGCACATGTTATGCTGCAAGCACCCTTCTGCTTCTTGCTTTATTTACCTGTCGTTTGTTAGAGTTTTCGCCATGTTGGTATGTATAGGCATTCCACTGAGCAGTTGTTTTATTGGAGATTAATGTATGGACCAGAGCTTATACAAATGAACTGAAAATGCATTGTCTCAGACATCTTTTCACTGTTATCAGCTGCCATCCTGTTGATCAAAATTCTGGGCTGGGGAGAGGTCTGGATTCTCTCCTGTGGAGGCGTGAGGATTAGAGTTCCTCTCCTCTTGTGATCACAGAGATTCTAAAATGAGGCTGAGTGTCCGGTGGGGATTCTTTGGATTGTTGATGAAGCCCTGTGCTTTCGAGCAGGATGATCCTGAAGTACTTGGTGTGGTGTAGGCACTAGCCAGTCAGAACAGACACCAGCCCTCCTGCTGGGCAGGGCCCTGGGGCTCCCTGCGGGGTCGTGTGTTAACTCATGATCATTGCTGGATCATGGGGTGATTGAGGGGTGGGTGGTTGGGAGGTTCAGGGCAGGGGTCATTTACTGGGAGGTACAGAAATAAATGGGTTTCCCAGGTGGCTCAATAATAAAGAAACTGCCTACCAATGCAGGAACCACTGGAGATGCTGGTTCATCCCTGGGGTTGGGAAGATACCCTGGAGAAGGAAATGGCAACCTGCTTCAGTATTCTTGCCTGGGAAGTCCTATGGACAGAGGAGCCTGGCAGGCTGCAGTCCACGGGGTCGAAAAAGAGTTGAACATGACTTAGTGACTAATACAGCAAACAACAGAAATATTTAAAAATAGTTCATTATTTTAACATCTAATTATACTGTGCCCATGCATCCTGGGCCTGAAAGTGACATGGCTTAGAATTTATACCAAGCTTATTCATAACATATGATATTTTAAAATTATACATCAGAAGATCATGACAGGGATCTAGCCAGGCTTAACAACATTAGTATTTACAGATGAGAAAATGAGGCATAGGAAGTGCAAGAAAAGAGGTGACTTACTCTGGTTTCTCAGTCTATTAAGCTGGGTTGGGCCTAGAATTCCCCTACCTTGCATTCTCACCCATTTTTCGTGGCAACTAGAATGACCTAACTGCTTCGTGTTGGCTGTCTCACCATGAAGAGCCACAGTGCATCTGCCTTCTTTGTTTCACATGGTTGTTAGAATGATGACCAGGTAAAAGACGCTTTGTCTAAATATGTCTTTAAATAACTGAACAGGTCCTGTAATTCTCATATAAGGTGACTCATTATTATTATTATTATTTTTTTTAATTTTATTTTATTTTTAAACTTTACATAATTGTATTAGTTTTGCCAAATATCAAAATGAATCCACCACAGGTATACATGTGTTCCCCATCCTGAAGGAAGCAAATATGTGGGCTTTCTGGAGCCTGTAAAAAGAGCATACATTTGGAGGACTGCCTTGATGGTCCAGTGGCTACGATTATGTGCTCCCAATGCAGGAGACCCAGGTTCAGAAAATAAGTCCAGTATTTCTTCTTGATAGTTCCCTGGTTAGGGAGCTAGATCCCACATGCCACACCTAAGACCAGACGCAGCCAAGTAAAGAAATAAATATTTTGAAAAAAAAACCCAACAAAGGTCTTTGGTGCCCTGCGTCAGTAACTGGGGGCAGAGACTAAAATATGTATATATATATATATATTTATATATTTTAAAAAGACCATACATTCTTTGGTCTGTCTTATCTGACTACCTCTTATGTATGTGTGTATTTAGGTATGTGTGCATGCTCAGTTGTTCCTGACTCTTTCCAACTCTTTGCAACTTCGCCAGGCTTCTCTGTCCATGGGATTTTTCAGGCAAGAATACTGGAATGGGTTGCCATTTCCTCCTCCTGGGGATCTTCTGACCCAGGGATCGAAGCCAGGTCTCCTGCACTGATGCCTGCATTGGCAGGCATTGAGGATATCCACTGAGCCATTGGGGAAGTCGCGTAAGCATCTTTATATATATCCAGATGAGAGTTACTCTGGCAGTGAACTTCCTTTGTCTTGGTTCCCTCTTACTCTCACAGAAGAACCAGAATAATCATTTATTAGAGTTGAAACAGACCTTAGACTTATTAGGCTAATGTCCCCATTGTACAAGTAAGGAAAGAGACCCAGGGAAATGAAATGGCATGCCATAATACATGGCTAGCTAGAGTAATGCTGGCCTGCTTTCCTTCATATGTGGTGTACGCAGAGAGTCTGGGAGATGAAGCTGGATTATGAATAAATAAGCTTTGCTTATTCAGTATTTTATCTAATCATCTTTGAATACCATCCTACTTCAACGGGGCTTCCAAAAGTATGAAACTGCTTTTCTCAAGCTGGGACACACCTCGCCTGAGGAAAAGATGGGAGCTGATGGAAGAGTCTTGCTTCCCAGGTTTACAGGACATCCTTTCTCTCTTTCTGGACACATTGGGGACCACCTGGCAAGGCAGAGGAAGAGGGAGGCTGGGAAGGAAAAGCTGCCTGGGCTTCTGGTAAAACCTTAAGAGCTTCATCTGCTTGTCGTCCATCCTAATGGTTGGATGTGTGCTGGTGCCTCTGATGCGCCTGTAGACGGGCACTCTAGGATTGTTCCATTGTGAATTAGCTTCAGCTAATAGGTACTTAAAGTGAAGTGGTTGCCTATTTGATTATGATTGGGGGTTATTAACATTTTTCCCCTCCATAAACAGATGGTAACTGTCCTCCAAGTGGATTGTAGAATCATGCCAGAGTCTTGAATTTGGAGGTACAGGCTGCTGCCAAAAGAGCCTGGGGGCGGCTGCCCACGTTGAATGGCCTTGTTGTGCCTCCGGTGTAACTGCTTGGTTCAAGGGGATGGTTAGACTTGGGAAGGAATCATTTCTGCCCTCTCTCCTAAGCTGGGGACAGTGGACTCAGAAGGGTTCTTCCAGGGTTGGGAGGGGTCCTATCCTAAGGTTTGATCCTCTCACTGGCATTTCTTCTTCTGTTGGGAGAGAGAATCCCTGTATTTATAGCTGGGAGCACAGAGCCAGGGAATTGATACAAGAGTGGGTTAGAGACAGAGACTTCTGAGCCAGCTGGAAGGGGCCCTGGGCCCTGGACGAGGCCACCATTGGTGCTGCTGATGCGGTAGCTTCTTTTGTCTTGGGAAATACACTTATCTGGCCTTGATTTTGAGGCTTCTGAGCTTCGTGCTAGTGGGAAAGAACCCACCTGTCTATGCAGGAGACACAAGAGACGCCGTACTGCCATCACTGGTCATGTAAGACTGCCCTGCTCTGTTCCTCTCTCAGGGTATCCGGGAACCAGCTGTTTTCCAGCACCGACTGACTCTTCTATTCGAAGAGAAATCCCTGGTTTTTTTTTTTTTTGAGTCTGATACAAAATGTTTCTCTACTGTAACTACCTGCTTGCAGGCTGTTCTTGGCAGGTCCCTGCTTCCTGCAGCAGGGCCAAGGGTGGCCAACGTGCCTGCTCTACAGCCAAAGCCATTGTCTCTCTGATTCATCTGATTTTGGCAGCAGAACACAGTTCTTGCTAGCCCATGCCATTGCAACAGGTTCCCACAGGGTTAACAGCCCTTTGATACTTCAGATTAGAAGTTCTCAGCTTTGCGTCCCCTGCTTCACATGTGACAAAGGACTGTCAGCCACATACCTTTGCCCTCCTGCAGGAATAACCAGGTTTTTCGACAAATAATGGCCCTTGCAGTAGCTTGATACCTAAAAAAAAATAGATGAGCATACCAGTTAGCAAAAGAGATTTTTAAAACTAGGAATAAATCAGGTCCATGCTAATTTTTACTCTTAAAAAAATTCACAAACTTTGGTGTTTTATTAGCCACCCAAAGTCCTGGTGACAGACTTCCTTTCTGATCCAGAAATCTGTCTCTGTCTTGGTACTAGGCTGGAGGACTAAGAGGGTAAGGGGCTGCCAGCCATGATTTTCTCACAGTGTCCTTGGCCCAACGTGGTTTGCACCCCTGCACAGTCAAGCTGCAGAAATAGTCCCAGCAGGATCCCCTGTCTTCTTACAGCACGTTGTTTCCATCTCTGTATCTTCTCCTGCGGGTCCTGGGGGCTTTGCACTTGCCCTGAAGAGGAGGGACCATGGACTCTGTTTAATGGAAGCTTCCACAATGGCTGCAGCGCCTGAGCCCTGGGTTTAGGTAGCCTGTCCTCTCGTGAACTCTGCAGAAGCTTAGGGATGTCCAAAGAGTGGCTCATGGAACCACAGGCAGCAAAGCAGAGAGATGAAAATGGCAGTTGATGGGGGAACACGACTTTGGACTCGGGGAGAAAAACCACACAAGGAAAATAATGTGAGACAAGAGAACCACTGCGAATCCCTGGTCCCAGCTCCCTCTCAGTCCGCTTTGTGCTGAGCATCCTCCAGGGGGATGAGCCAGATGGGGCGGAGGAGGGGTGTGCTGCAGGAGTAGGAAGGGCAGCCTGGATCGGGCTGGGGCTCAGCCCCCAGGGGTGTCTGCCACCCGCTCCGGGCCGGGACATCCCGAGGAAAGAAGAAGAGCGTCCAGTTGTTCCCTTCCTGGTTCTAGTGACATCCTCTCTTTCTCCCTTCCTTGATACCATGGTATGTTTATTTTAGAGATTCATCAGGTCACTCTGGCACTCACCCCGTTATTCTTTCTTCCTGTATTCATTCTGCTGCCACAAGCCAGAGACATCCTTGCTGACATCCTTGCACGGGTCCCCAAACCAGCTTCCTCCTTGACAGGACCAGCTACCTGATTTGTGGGACCCGGTGCAAAATCTTCCCAAAGTACTAGAATTTCAGGGCAGCTACGGCAGAGACTTACACCCTAATCATGGGGCTCTTCTGAGCGTGGAGTCAGGGTCAGGCTGGTGAAGCCCGCTAAGCTTGCTGAACACCGGCTCCAATGCGGTTTCAAGCCCTGGCGCCTGTATCTTTTCCTGCATGGCGATGAGGGGAACTGATATTTCTATACTTCTTTTTTAAAGAGAAGTTGAGAAGTTGGGGGTGTCAGCTGATTTTTCACTTCTGATCATAGTAAGGGAAGATTATGGGGACACTGGGCATTTAATGGGTACTTACTGTATGTTGTTCATTGTTCAGTTACCAAGTCATATCCAGCTCTTTGCGACCCCATGGACTGCAGCTTCCTTGGGGAAGGAAGGCTTCCTTGTCCTTCACCATCTCCTGGAGTTTGCTCAAACTCATGTCCACTGAATCAGTGATGCCATCCAACCATCTTATCCTCTGTGGCCCTCTTCTCCCCCTGCGTTCAATCTTTCCCAGCATCAGGTTTTTTTTTTTTTTCTTTTTTTTCCCACCATGAGTTGACTCTGCATCAGGTGGCTAACGTGTTGGACCTTCAGCTTCAGCATCAGTCCTTCCAGTGAGCATTCAGGGTTGATTTCCTTTAGGATTGACTGGTCTGATCTCCCTGCCGTCCGGGGGATTCCCCAGAGTCTTCTCTAGCACCATATTTGGAAAGCATCAATTCTTTGCTGCTCTTACTGTATGCCTGCCCTGCCTTACTTACTGAATGTCAGATGTCTAATATACCTTATAAAATTTAGTTCTTATATGTGACTGTTCTCCCCATTGTAAGGATGAGAAAGATGCTCAGACTGGCTAACTTGCCCTGTGTTGTGTGACTGGTGAGTAAGAAAACCAGATTTTAATTGAGGTCACTCTAAATCAATGGTTCTCAATCTTTGCTGCACATTCCAATCACTTGGTCAAATTGTTTAACTCCATCAACCCAGGCGGCACCTCAGACCAATTAAATTCGATTCCGGAGGTGAAACTAGGGCATGGGAATGTTTTTTAATGCCTCAGGCGATTTCAATTGTGCAGCCAAGTTTGAGAACCAGGCCAAGATGCAGCTGCATATAGCCTCCCAGGTCATGTATGCAGTCTCTAGACTGATCTATCTGATCACCTTGGGAACTTGGGAAACATGCAAATGCCTGGGATTCACTCCACACCCACTAGGTCAGACCTGGGATGAAGTGGGGGTGATTTTGATGCTCAGTAACGTTTCATGACCGTGGCTCATGAATCCTGGGAGATGCTGGGGATCTTGGGAAAACGCAGATTCTAATTGAACAGATCGGACAAGGGCTGAGATCTAAGTTTCCAAAGGATGTTTCTCCAGGGCCCACAGTTCAGGTAACGAGGATTAAGTGAAAACCCCAGGCCTGTGATCTGGGGACTTAGGTCAATCACATCTCTGCTTTTCATTTCTTCCTGCACATCATGACCAAAATCAGCCTGCCTCAAAGGCTTACTGTACTAGCTGTGATAATGTGAGTCCTGGAGGAAGAAATGGCAATCTACTCCAGTTTCTTGCGTGGAAAATTCCATGGGCAGAGGAGCCTGGCAGGCTATAGTCCATGGGGTCACAAAGAGTCAGACACAACTGAGCATGCACACACAACAACAATATTGACTATCAGATTACAAAATAGAACCATGACTTCTAAGGTATTTGAGTTCTACCCTGGGCTTTCCTAGTAGCTCAGACAGTAAAGCATCTGCCTGTAATGCAGGAGACCCAGGTTTGATTCCTGGGTCAGGAAGATCCCCTGGAGAAGGAAATGGCAACCCACTCCAGTATTCTTGCCTGGAGAATTTCATGGACAGAGGAGCCCAGCAGGCTACAGTCCATGGGGTTGCAGAGAGTTGGACACAACTGAGCGACTAACACATACTCTTTGGGTAGCTAAGCCTCGCTTTTTTCCAAAGCAGTTTCTGTAGTGGATCCCTTGGTTTACACCGAACTGCCGTCTCCTTCCACGCCAGGATACTTTGGAAGGCATGCTGCCACCTCTGATCTCAGTATGAGGTCCATCAATGTAAGAGTTGGGGACAGAGCCCCAGGAAGGTCAGCAGTCAGTGGGCAGGAGGCCTTCCCAGCCCAGAGTCACTTGTGCTCTGGTAATGCCTTTCCTCCTTTAGAAACTTCCATGCCCTGTTTCCTCTTCCTCCCATGGCAGATCTTGGAGGTACCACTGGGGGCTGTAGGAAATCAGAGCAGCTTGGACTGGCAGGCACTGATGTGGATCCGGAATAAGCCTTGTGGGTTAAGTCAGCGGTGGCCCAGGCCACCTGCCAGCCTCAGAGACGCTGTGCTTGGTGGCTGGAATGTTGTTCTCCTCACTCCTGCTGCTCCGGTGGTACTTACCCTGGATGCCTGCCCTGCGCTCCCAATTGACTGTGGAATAAGAGTTGCATAGCTGGCCAGAGACTGGAGCAGCTTCCTTATCAGTTCCAGAAATGCCAGGCCTCTCTACCTGACAGGCATCTGGAGTTCAGAGGGGCCTCGGTGCTGTAGCAGCCGTGCATACCTGTCCCCAGGTGGTGGAGAAGAACGCCAGCATCTGTCTGTCTGCCAACGGGGCCTGATGTGAACCACTAGGAGGGTGCCCAGGTGGTTCCAGGAACTACCTTTCCAAGTGAAGCCTTCCCAATTGACTGAACTCAGTGGGTTGGCCTAGGACCAGTGGAGGGGTGCTGGGGGCCACCCCATGGTTGGCTCTTTAAGGAAAGTGGGCAGGATCTGAGTCCTGTTATTGGCCATGATGTACAGATATGGCTCGAACAGCCTCGGTCGCTGCATAGGCTTGCTTCTCAGGAGGGAAAATGCCTGCCTGACTGGGCTGTGTGTGGGGCTGGAGGCCTTTAAGGAGAAGCACTGTCAGCAATGAGGGGCCGTGCAAGAGAATGGGAAAAATGGACACTCACGTTTTCTGTTGCTGAGTGTGCGGACTGAGGCTGCCTTTCTGGCAAGCCGTTTGGCAAGTTCTGTTATAAAGCTAAAGTCAGAAGAAGCCGATGCCCTAGAAACTCCACTTCTGAGAATTCAGCACCAGGTAGTGGTCACAAACAGCTACCCATCTTGATGTGTGTGGGCATTTATCCCACTGTGACTTACACAGTCAACTGGATCAACCAAGAATTGCTTAAATATCTAGTGATAAATGGCTGGTTAAGCACACGATGCTTTGATATAATTCAGTGAAGATATTTAAACTGACAAGTCATTATTTATTTTTCCAAACTTTAAAACTTTTTATTTTGTATTGGGGTATAGTTGATTAACAATATTGTGGTAGTTTCAAGTGAACAGCAAAGGGACTCAGCCATACATATACATGTATCCATTCTCCATCAAAACCCCTTCCACCCAGGCTGGCACATAACAGTGAACAGAGTTCTCTGTGCTAGACAGTAGGTCCTTGTTGGTATCTGTTTTAAATATAGTAATGTTTCCCAAAGTCTCTAACTGTCCCTTCCTGTGACCTGTGACCAGTCATCACGGCGTCATGCCCCTTCCCTCTGTAGCATCTCAAGCAGTTATTCAGTGTTTGCTGAACGCTCTCCTCTCCCAGAGTTTCGTCAGATTCATGTCCATTGAGTCGGTGATGCTGTCTACCCATCTCATCCTCTGCTGCTCCCTTCTCCTTTTGCCTTTAATCTTTCCCAGCGTCAGGGTCTTTTCCAATGAGTCAGCAAACTCCAGGAGATAGTGAAGGACAGGCAAGCCAGGCGTGTTGCCGTCCAAGGGGTCACAAAGAGGCAGACACGATTGAGTAACTGAACAGCAACAACTCCTCTCCCAGTAGATGAACCGTGCTGGGCTAACTCACAGAGCATCACTGATGCAGCAGACTGCCCCAGGCACAGGGACATGTGAATATCCTCTGGCCACCTTGTGCTGTGCACCCTGAGACCTGAACCTAGACCTCCTCCCCTGACCACTGGTACCCAGTGTTGTGGCTACTGTGATGCGTTGTGTGATCCGAATATTTTCTTGTGATGCCTGGTGATTGCCTGTAAGATAGAGACATTTTCCAGCTAAAAGCTCTTTCCCTGCCTGACTTTTCTCCTTGCACCTCATGGGCGTTCCATGGACAAGAAGATGCTAGATGGACCTGCCTTTCCCTGTGTTTGCTTGGTCCTCTCTCACCCTTGATGTCTCTTCCCTTACCCACTGCCTTTCCACCCCCCTCCTCCCCATGTGGCATTGGATCCACAGTATGGCTTCGTCTTCTATCAGCATCACTGAGACGTCTTCCTAGCCTACTAGTCACACACTTGGTGCCCCTTATACCTTAGACAGTGTGTGCATGCTCAGTCACTCAGTCGTGTCTTACTCTTTGTGACCCCATGGAACTGTAGCCCACCAGTCTCCTCTGTCCTTGGGATTTTCCAGGCAAGCACACTGGAGTGGGTTGCCATTTCCTCCTCCAGGGGATCTTCCTGACTCAGGGATCAAACCTGTGTCTCTTGTGTTTCCTGCACTGGCAGGCATATTCTTTACCACTGCAATGCCTGAAAGGTTGGCAAGGAGTAGTGTCACCAAACAGACATGGTGTCGAATCCCACTTCTGCTGATTGAGAGCTGTGGCACTTACCGTGACTCCTTAACTCTCCTGGGTTTCCATTTCCTCAACTGATGAATGAGCGGGCCAGTTCTCACTGTAGATGGTTTTGTGGTAATTAAATAAAATGATGTATATAAAGCAATTAGCTTAGTCCCTGGCCATGTAGTAATCACTCAGTGAATGTGGTGAGGGGAGAAATAATTATGACTTTTGCTCCATTCAGACAAGTGGTGAGTAATCCACAGATGCCATAATGGCTGGGGTTTGCAGCCTTGGGCTTACGTTAGGATTAACCTATGGATCTTTTACAAATTCCAGTGTCCAGGCTGCTCCCCAGACCAATTAAGTCAGAATCTCAGTGGACAGGACCAGACTCTAGTAAAAGGTGCCCGGGTGAGTGTAATGGGCTTTGAATCAAGGCTGTGAACCTACCCTGTGGCTTCCCTTGCCCTTTGGGACAGAAGCGGGTGGAAGGGATGAAGACTCAGCAGGGAAGGCTTTTGTTGATTGTGTCATGTGCTCAGTTGTATCCAACTCTTTGTGACTCCATGGACTGTAGCCCGCCAGGCTCCTCTGTCCATGGAATTTTCCAGGCAAGTATACGGTAGTGGGTTGCCATTTCCTGCTCCAGGGGATCTTCCTGACCCAGGGATCGAACCTGGGTCTCCCATGTCTCCTGCTTTGCAGGCAGATTCTTTGCCTGCTGAGCCACTGGGGAAGCCTCTGTCCATAGGATTCTCCAGGCAAGAATATTGGAGTGGGTTGCCATGCCCTCCTCCAGGGGATCTTCCTGACCCAAGGATCGAACCTGCGTCTCTTATGTCTCCTGCACTGGCAGGTGAGTTCTCTACCACCAGCTTGTTTATTGCGTCCTAACTACTGTGTCAGGCATGGCGCTTGGCCTTTATATG
Source organism: Bos indicus (assembly GCF_029378745.1). Lineage (NCBI taxonomy): Eukaryota > Metazoa > Chordata > Mammalia > Artiodactyla > Bovidae > Bos > Bos indicus. The sequence continues at coordinate 19,402,934 of NC_091780.1, read as the reverse complement.
TTCTCGCTTTTCACTGTGATGCAAATTCTTGTACCTGTTCCTTACATGAGCTTCAGGAAGGATGAGTGCCTTGTTTTGTGTCGTATATCAGCTGGCTTAAGGATGAAGGGCTTCCCTGGTGGCTCAGACAGTAAAGAATCCACCTGCAGTGTGCGAGACTGGGGTTCGATCCCTGGATCGGGAAGATCCCCTGGAGAAGGAAATGGCGACCCACTCCAGTATTCCTGCCTGGAGAACTCTATGGACAAAGGAGACTGGTGGGCTACAGTCCATGGGACCACAAAGAGTCGGACGTGACTGAGCAGCTAACAAGGATGAAGGACCAAGGGATGAAGGTGGGACTGGGCTTTCTCGCTTTCCTTTTGGCTCCTCCTTCCCTCCCTCCTTCAGAGAGGTGATGGAGTGCCCTGGCTCTCACCCACTCTGCGTGGGGACCGGCTGCCACACCTGTTTACCTGCAGTGTTTAATGACCCAGCCCTCCTGTGGTTCCTTAGGGCTCTCTGCCACCTGTTCTTACATGCACGGTTGACTGTGCTGTTTACTTAACGGAGAGATTTAAGTGCCCCGCAGAGGCTCCCTGTGGATAAGAGCAGAAACATCCACTGACTAGACGTGGGAGCCTTGTTGTTGTTTTGCTTTTTTAAAAACTGTTTATTTATTTATTTATTTATTCATTTTTGGCTGTGCGGGTCTTTGCTGCTGCTTGTGGGCTTTCTCTAGTTGTGGCGAGCAGGGGCAGTGTACTGCCTTCTTATTGCGGTGGTTTCTCTTGAGGCCGAGCATGGGCTGTAGGGTTCGAGGGCTTCTGCAGTTGTGGCGCACAGGCTTATTTGTGCTGCAGCATGTGAGATCTTCCTGAACCAGGGATCAAACCCATGTCCTCTGCATTGGCAGGCAGATTCTCAATCGCTGAATCACCAGGGAAGTCCTGTTTTGGTTTTTATTGCCATTAATTTTTAGGCTCTCTTGTGGGTTGGGGAAAAGTACAGAGCAGGATGGACACAGAAAGGGAGAGAGAGTCTCTTTCTCGCCTGACTGTAGATCAGATGGCAAATTCTCTCGTTCAGAGAGTCTCCAGCTTTACTGTGCATGGCAGGACGAGAGGATCCTGGTAACATGCAGGCTCTGTTTCAGCAGGTCTAGGGCAGGGTCTGAGATTCTAAATTTCTCACCAGTTGCCAGAGGAGGCTGCTCCTGGTGTTCTGCCAGCCACAGCTGGCTTAACAAGGCTCTAGTTTCCATAATGGATACCCAAGTCTATTTTCTGAACCCTGCAATTTTTACTTTGGGAGATGTCATGGGATAGTTTAATGATCTGTGTTCTAGCCCTGCCTATACTCTGATCATCTTTGGTGATTTTATGAACTTCATTTTTCTCTTCCTTAATGGGGAGGATCTGAATTCAGTGGCTTCCAAGGTCCCATGTCGTTGTAACATCCTGTGATTCATCGGTGGATTGGGGTGGGGGGGTCAGCGTAGATTAAAGGGAGCGTGGAGTAAGGAGGACGGCAATTCCTTGGGACATGGGAGTTGAGAGGAGTGTCTGTTGCCTAAATTGGCTGTTCCTTTAAGATCAGTGGGTCTGAATCATGAGAGGTCAAAGGTTGAGGGAGATGGGCAATGAACTTTCTATTGTGCCATGTGCCCACAACCCTGGGGTAGTCTCTGAACTCCTGGCAGGTAGGGGTGTGGCTCTTGCTTCCTCACTGGGAGGAAGGATACTGGGAGATATCTCTTATGCTGCAGGACTCCTGGAGGGCCCTCTCTGTGGGTCACAGGTCTAGACCCTGGGGACTGCAGACTTGAGTAAGACGAGTCTTACTTAAGACTTGTCTTAACACTTGTCCTTCTTTGTCTTCAGCAAGCAGAGTGTACCTGATCTCTCAGCCCTTCTATCGGGGGTGGGCACCCACTCCTTGCTTTCTGCCAGTGGGGTGCTGTTTTCTCCAGTTGCCACGATGGTTAGCCCCTTGGGCCAGCCCCTATGTGGTGGTGGTGGTGGTAGTTTGGTCGCTCAGTCACGTGTCTTTGAGACCCCATGGACTGTTTGACAGGAGTTTGCCAGGCTCCTCCATCCATGGGATTTCCCAGGTAAGAATACTGGAGTGGGCTGCCACTTCCTCTTCCAGGGGATCTTCCTGACCCAGGGGTCAAACACAAGCCTCTGCATCTCCTGAATTCCAGGTGGATTCTTTATTGCTGAGCCACTGGTAAAGTCCATACACTTATGCACACACACAGATACACCTGCATCTATGTAACTATCAGTCTATATACCTTAAATATCTATACTCACATTTATATTTTACACGTATGTTTAAATGAAAATTCAGTTCCCTGGTGGCTCAGGTGGTAAAGAATCTGCCGCAATAAAGGAGACCTGTTTGATCCCTGGGTTGGGAAGATACCCTGGAGAAGGAAACAGCATTCCAGTATTCTTCCCTGGAGAATTTCAAGGACAGAGTAGCCTGGCAGGCTACAGTCCATGGGGTCACAAAGAGTCAGACACGACCGAGCGATGAACACTTTAAATGAAAACAATCTTGAATAATCCATACAGTTGTTTTGACCTATTATTTTTCACTTAACAATGTGTCTTAAACATCTTTCCATGTTATCCGATAGGCCCATGTCTTTAGCCTTTCCGTTACTCTGTAAAGGTTGTTTTTCTTTCTTGCTTTTTTCTTTTCATGGTGCTTGTATATTACACCATTTCATCTGGTTCATTCAGAATTTAATCCATTTTCCCTAGGGCGACAATAACAAAGGGGCAAAGGCTGCATTTATATGAATGAGAGTAAGAAAGACACAGGCCAGGCCTTCTCAGGTCCCCTCGGTTCCCTCTGTGCGTGTTTCCAGCCTGGCTTTGTCCAGGAAGCATCAGGTATGAGAGGCTTGGCAGCTGACCTTCTTCTGTGAGCAATGGCACCAGTTCTCAGTCATGGGTCCCCCGAATGAGTGTTAGTCACTGAGTTGTGTCCAGCTCTTTGCGACCCCGTGGAGTGTAGTCTGCCAGGCTCCCCTGTCCAGGGAACTCTCCAGGCAAGAATACTGGCGTAAGTAGCCATGCCCTTCTCTAGGGGAGCATCCTGACCCAGGGATGGAACCTGGGTCTCCTGCATTGCAGGCAGATTCTTTACTGTCTGAGCCACCGGGGAAGCCCACCATGGGGGCATTTCAAAGGCCTTGAGGGACATGGCTTATCTGTGAGCTTAAGCTGACATGGAAGCTGCTGCTGCTGCTGCTGCTAAGTCACTTCAGTCGTGTCCGACTCTGTGCTGGATGCACTCAAATGAAATATTTAGAATCTGTCATCTTAACAGCAGCATCCTTTATCATATGCATGTACACACCCCAACAAAGGCTGAGGGTTGAGAGGGGGGCTGTGGCAAATGGTGGCTAAGGGCACAAGTTTTGGGCTGAGACTGAACCTGGGGATTTCACTGGTGGTCCAGTGGTTAAGACTTTGCCTTCCAGTGTGGGGGGTGTGGGTTCCATCCCTGGTGGAGGAGCTAAGATCCTGCATGCCTCATGGCCTAAAAACCAAAACATAAAACAGAAACAATATTGTAACAAATTCAAGACTTCAAAAAAAAAGTCCACATTAAAAAAAAAAAAAAAAAAAGACTGAACCTGGAATCCCAGACTTGACACTTGCTCTGTGTCTTGGGTGAGTCACTTAGACTGTCTAACCTCAGTCCTCCTTGTTTGTAATGCGAATGAATAGTGCCGACTTGGTTGCATTTTGAGGGCATTACCTGGGCTTCCATGTGCAAAGCCCTTGGTGCAGTGACAGCCAGGTGTCAGTGTGCAGATGGTGGCCCCTGGCATGCTTTTAGGGCTATCCCAGGTGGGAAGAAGGCAGAGCCTCTCTCTCTGTCTCTCTCTGTGTATTTCCACTCATGAGGTCACTTTCTTTGGATGAACTTTAAGTACTTCTTGGTAGTCATGTACAGATGTGAGAATTGGACCATAAAGAAGGCTAAGCACTGAAGAATTGATGCTTTCAAACTGTGAGGCTAGAGAAGACTCCTGAGAGTCCCTTGGACAGCAAGGAGATCAAACCCGTCAATCCTAAAGGAAATCAACCCTGAATATTTGTTGGAAGGACTGATCCTAAAGCTGAAGCTCCAGTACTTTGGCCACCTGATGGGAAGAGCCGACTCATTAGAAAAGACCCTGATGCTGGGAAAGATTGAAGGCAGAGGAGAAGCAGATGGCAGAAGATGAGATGATTTGATAGCATCACCGACTCAATGAACATGAGTTTAAGCAAACTCTGGGAGATGGTAAAGGACCGAGAAGCCTGGCGTGCTGCAGTCCATGGGGTAGCAAAGTGTTGGATATGACTTAGCGACTGAATAACAACAGCAACAAAGTAGTTAATGGAGTTATTTTTCTTCAACCTCTGTATGAAGCACAGGGCAAAGATACAGCCCTGCTCTCATTTGACAGAAAGACAAATTCATACCCAGGGATGCAGAGGTGTGTCAGGGCTGGTGGAAGAGTATCAGACCAGTTTAAGGAGGTGTAGTCCTCCTCTAGCCTCGGATACTGACTGGCTGTGTGGCCTGCATGGTCACTGCCCTCTGATCCCCATTTTCGTGACTCAAATTGAGCCAACTTGTGGGGCTACCTCATCACTAAGGTCTCTCCCACACCCAGCCCTCTGACCTCAAGAGAGCAGTAGCTTGGTCTCTCCTCTTTCAATGGTTCCCTCATTCTGGGTGGACATTTCTGAGGCATTAAGCCTGGGTGGTCAGGCCAACACTCACTAGTATCCAAGAGAGCCCTGGCAGTTGTCTGGATTTGGCAGTGGCCAGCATACACTTGGGGCGGGGGTGGTGGTCGTGGTGGTGAGATGACCATCATGTCCATTGCCTCACTGGATTGTGCTTTTTCTTCCTGAGTGTAGCTCAGTTGGAATTACGTATGATGATCCTTCCTAGTCATTTGGGAAGATGAATGACTCTTAGTCATCAGAGCCCTTGCACAGCCTTCTCTTGGCTAATGTCTATTGAGACATCAGTCCATCCAGAGTGCCAAGACTGGAGAATTTCAGGCTTTCCACTGAATTAAGTGGGAACCAGCAGAGTCCTCCCAGGTTAAGCAGTAGCCCAACCTGCTGAAGTAGAGTAAGGAAACGGACACATTGTGTTCTACACATGAAAGTGGGGACTTCCCTGGCAGTCCAGTGGTTAAGACTTTGCCTTCCATTGCAGGGGGTGCGAGTTCAATGCCTGGTCAGGGAGTTAAGATCCCATGTGTCTTGAGGCCAAAAAACCAAAACATAAGACAGAAGCAATTGTTGTTGCTCAGTCACTCAGTCATGTCCAACTCTTTGTGACCTCATGGACTGAAGCACGCCAGGCTTCTCTGTCCTTTATCATCTCCCAGTGTTTGCTCAAACTCGTGTCTGTTGAGTCAGTGATACCAGTCAATCATCTCATCCTCTGTCATCCCCTTCTCCTCCTGCCCTCAATCTTTCCCACCATGAGGGTCTTTTCCAGTGAGTTGGCTCTTCCCATCAGGTGGCCGAAGAATATCCAGGGTTGATTCCCTTTAGGATTGACTGGTTTGATCTCCTTTCTGTCCAAGGGACTTTCAAGCGTCTTCTCCAGAACCACAATTCAAAAGCATCAGTTCTTTGATGCTCAGCCTTGTTTATGGTCCAACTCTCACATCTGTATATGACTACCGGAAAAACCGTGGCTTTCACTGTGTTGATAGCTGGCAAATGGCAACAGCAAGAGACTGTCAAGGGCAACTCACCCAAAGTCAAAACATGGTGCTGATGGGCAAGTGGGGAGTCAGCAGCTCTAATCTTCATCCTGGTGAAAGAGTGTGAAGGAAGAAACAAGTGACCAAACGTTATGAAGACAGTGTCTCAGGCTGCAATAGGGAGACAAAGATTGTTTTTTTTTACATTATTATTATTGGAGTAGAGTTGCTTTACAATGTTGTGTTAGTTTCTGCTCTACAACGAAGTGAACCAGCTGTAAGTATACATCTACCCCCTCCCTCTCACCTCCCCTACCCCTCTAGGTCATCACAGAGCACGGAGCTGAACTCCCTGTGCTATACAGCAGGTTCCCACTAACTATCCCCTCCTCCACCCTCTTTTTGCTGCAGAATTGGACATTAGGGGAGAAATCAAGTGACTTCTTGGAGAACAGTGTTGGTTGGGACAGGACAAAGCTAGAATCCAATCTCTTGAGTCCTGATGCTATAGTCCTTCCGCTGCAGCATTACTTCTCTGAGCTTACTTCTCATAGAGTAGTAAGTAAGTTGGTAGTAAGTAAGCTTAGTTCTTCTGTGAGTACTTCCGCTGTACTTCTATGAGCTTACATCTGGGTCTCCTTGTTTCATAAATCTTTACAAATTTCAGGAAGTACTTGGGCAGCTAAGGGATGGGGTCAATCAGTAAAATTAAGGACCTTGATTTTGAATTCCTGTTCTTGAGAATATTCGCCCTCATCCAGCTCCTGTGGTTGTGGACTGTGTCGGCTTTTAGCAGCTCCTGCAGCCAGGACTCCTTGTCTCTTGCATGTGCTTTCTCCAGATTGTCTTTTTTCCCCCTTTTTATCACCTGGGTCATGTTTTCCCTTCCACTTCCAAATTCAGTCATGCTTCACATCTTGACTGCTTTCCCTGGTTCTGTGAACTCTCTCCAAGTTGCTTGCATCTTTCGGCCAACAGGCTGCCCAATGCGTTTCCACTGGTCACCTCCCTGGAGCCTCTCACAGTTTCCTCGATGGTCCCTGACCCCTATTCTGAAAGGGCCAGGGCTTACCCCACTCCGTACATGCTGACGACTATTCCATTGTATATGTGTACCACATCTTCTTGACTCATTCACCTGTCAGTGGACATCTAGGTTGCTTCCATGTCCTGGCTGTTGTAGACAGTGCTGCCGTGAACATTGGGATACATGTGTCTTTTTGAATTATGGTTTTCTCAGGGTATATGCCCAGTAGAGGTATTTCTAGGTCATAAACCATAAAAAGGAATGACAACTGGGTCATTTTTAGTGATGTGGATGGACCTAGAGTCTGTCAGTGTGAAGTAAGTCAGAAAGAGAAAAACAAATATCATATATTAATGTGTATGTGTAGAATCTAGAACAATGGTGCAGATGGACATATTTTCAGGGCAGGATTAGAGATGCAGATGTAGAGAGCAGACGTGGACACGGGGAGGGGTGTGTGTGGTACGCTGGGAGATTGGGATTGACATGTACGCACTGTCATGTGTATAAAAGACAGCTAGTGGAACCTGCTGTACAGCCCAAGGAGCTCGGCTCGGTGCTCTGTGATGACCTAGTTGGACGGGAGTGGGGTGGGAGGGAGGTCCAAGGGGGAGGGTATATATATACCTGATTCACTTGGTTGTCTAGCAGAAACTGACACACCATTGTAAAGCAGTTATGCTTTAATTAAAAGAAAAATGCATGCCCTCCTCTTTCCATCCTGTGTCTCCAGCTGGCCTTTGCTCTGACACCTTGTCATTCATACAGACCCCTCCCCTCTCCAGAGTGTCTTTCAGGATTAAAGTTAGGTGAATGAACCTTCAGGCACACGATTTTAGAAGCTGAAAAAATCCCCAATAACCAAGGTTTTTAAAAAAAATCAATGGATATTTTGCATTAACTTAGTTTTTTTTTTTTTTTTAAAGACTATTACATAACACTACTATTTCTCTTCATTACTGAGCCTTTGGGGACCTCCTGAAATTTTGTGCCTGAGATGAATGCCTCGTTCATTCCACCTAGACCAGACCTGTCATTCATTCTCCATCTCACTGTGTTCTTTTCTCCTGATTTTTCTCCTAGTCATTCTTTCCTGTTATCCCTCTAGCCTTCTGGTCCTTGTTGACTTATTCCTTGTTAATGAATGTTCTGTTGACATCTTTATCCAGATTGTTAGTAAAGATGTTAACACATTCTCTAGGCCTCACTCCAACCTCTCCATAGCTTGTGTGCTAACTGGGGCCCTTCGTTCAAGAAAAGAAACTGCATTTTATCATGAGTTGTGTTGTTTACTGTCTCCCAGAAAGCATTTCCATATTCCCCAGGTCTCTGTTATCCTCAGCCAAGCACCTTCATGGCTCATGTTCGAGACTTGCTGAAGCTCCACGAATGGCTTGAGAGATAAGCCCCTGTAAATTAATCCTTGTGAATGTTGGGAGCTGACAGCATGCATGGTCTGACCAATTTGGATTAATTTTTCAAGGGAGATTTGGGTAGAGGCCATGTCAAGAGCTTCTCTGAAGTCCTCCTCTCTCATCTCAGCTCCAGTCTCCTGGGCCATCTGCTTGTTTTGGTCAATCAGGAAAAACATTGCTGCCATAGTCAGATGTGACTTGCTCTTTATAAACCTCATTGTTCTTCCTGTTCTCCACCAGCCACATTAAAATATCCATCTCCTGTTAGCCTGCTTGTTTCAGAAGCATCTGGAACTAAATTTACCTTTCTTTCTTTTTGTCAAAGGAAAAGAGAGATTTTATAACATAAATCTTGTAAAACAGAAGGATACTGTAGAATGATACATCCTTTGTAAATAGGTACATGCTTTTAGCAGCCCACATATTAAGGAGGATGGTCATTTTCTTTGTTCTTCATTAAAGTAGAGAATGCCAGTAAAATGAATTTGGGAAATACAGAAAAACATTAAATCGTAACATCCTAAAATAACCACATGGGTTTACATCCCGGTCCATTTCACTCTAGTCTTTTTTACATATTTATTTATGCTGTGGATGCAATTTTATATCTGTTCTTTCATCTAGCAAGGTATGAGAATAGTCTCCGTATCATTACCTGATCCTTATAACCATCAGTTTTAAGGATTTTCTGCTCTATAATTCACATATATCTGCCTTTTAACAATTTAATCACTTGCCTTTTATTGGTCACTTAAGTGATAAACAACAATGAAATGAACATCTTTGTGCATACCATTTTCATTAGTTGGGATGAGTCCCCTGGTTTAGATTCCTGATGGTGTAATTACTATTAATACAGGGGAATGGTAAACATTGCTAGAATACTTTACAGATGAGTCTGATCAAGCAACAAGGCTACTATCAGCATATGAGGTGCTTCTTCCTACTTCTGTTCTTACACTGAGTGGAAGTCATTTTTATCTGTGAGTTACTCTTACCCTAAGAGTTCCTCAGCTAGACATATAAATACTTGTGGCACTCTTTAGAGTCCTCGGGTCCATTCATTTTATCATGCTAACAGCATCAATGATAGGAGCAATAACATCCCAACTGCTACCTGTCATATTCCTTCCACCAGTGCTGTCTGATAGAAATATATTTGAGTCATGTATGTATTGTTAAATGTTCTAGTAGACATATTAATCAAGGTAAAGTCAAACAGATGAAAGTAATATTAACACTACATTTTATTTAACATAATGTGCTCAAAATACATTTCACAATTTGACTTGTGGCACTAGCTATGTTTCCGGTGCTCAAACGTAGCCGTCAACCAAAAAAGCCAAAATGCATTGTTCAATTCTTTCTTCCTTCTTTTGGGTAGGCTGTTAAAGTCTTTTCTGGTTTTTTTTAGTCTTGAGTTCAGGTTTACCCAGAAGCTGACTCTGAGACAGGGACTTACTGTATGGGTTATTTACTTGGGAGATGATTCTAGGAGGCAGAGGGAGAATGCTAAGAGATGATGAGAAATGTGACAATATGCACTTCTCGCCGTGGGCACCTGAAACTTAACCCTGCTGGGAACCATCTGAGAATCTTGGGATTGAGGGACATACCTCAAAATTGCTCCCTTGAAGATCAAAACACTGGGGCATCTACTCACTGATCCTGGTCCTCTCTTCATTAGCTGTGCTTATCCCCAGGGGTGTTCACTGGGTTGTACCTACTTGGGGCCAAGCATACTTCATGGTGCTGGATGAAGTCCTCGGGCAAAGAAGAAAGACAGACTTTTGAGGGCTTTGGAGACTGTTTGCATAATTTCTAGTGAACTCAAATGGGTCAAGGATGTAGGGTGGGACCTTGGCAGCATTGGTCCTTTGGTCTTTGTCGAGGAGCACTGGGATCTTCTTGAATGGACACAACCCCAGTCAAGTCATTCCCAGTTAATAGTCATCATGGTTGGTTCAGTCTGAATTCTTATATACAAGCAATCAGAAACTGATTCTGGCTAACCAGGCAAAAGGTAATTGATGGAAAGATGTTGACAACTCAGATTGTAACAGGACTGAGGGTGCTGACCAGGTTTGGAAATGGGATGGAATAGACTTTTGCTGAATAATGTACATAGTAAACTGGCAGCATAGTTGACATCTTGTAGTGGAATAGAATGTCCTACGCTCCTTTGTTTGTTCTGGGCAAGGAAAAAGGTCACCCTGGTTTATTTTCAGAAGGTCGCCATCTAAAATTATCCTCCTACTTATACGATACACAATGGAAGAAAGATGATGCCCCAATAAGAAATCAAGTTGCTATGAGGGAATAAGTGCTGGGCAGCTAAAAATGGACAGAAGACACTGAAAAAGGGATCAGGCTTTCTGGTGAAATCTGAGTAAGATCGTGCAGATCAATTTCCTGGTATTGATAATGCATTCTGGTTGTGTGAGATGTCACCATTGGGGGAAGCTGGGTGATGGATATTGGGGACCTCTTCTGTACTTTATTTTTGCAGCTTTTCATGAGTCCATCATCATTTCACAATAATAAGTTAAAAAAAGAAAAAGGGAAGGGAATTGGCTTGGAGATTTAGATCCTCCTTTGGAGTAGAATTTGGAGAAGTCACCTTCACTTCCAACCCTCAAGGGCACCAAAAATCACTGGAGCCAAATCTTTAGATCTATACATACTCTGTAAGCCTTCTAGACCTTGGAAGAGTGAAACACCCATTTATTTGGATTCCAATGGGTCTCTTGTCCTAGCCAGTTTATTATATGTTTTGAAGTTTAACTTTGAAGATTTGACATTAATCTACAATAAATTGGGTAGGACAGCAGACAAGTCTGAAATGGGATGAGGATTTACAGGATTGGATTTGTACAACTCTCAGCTCTGTTTCAATACGAAGGGAATGTGGCAAGGCCACTTCTGTTGAGACAGTCGTCCAAACATCAGCTCTTTCTTTATGTGACTTCCCAGCCAGAGAATATTCTGGGTGTTGGGGTTGGGTATTACTAAGTTCTAGAATGTGATGATTGGCATGAAGATAGTCAATCCCCTAAAGAAAGTGAAAAAGACTCCAATGCTGGGAAAGACTGAGTACAGGAGGAGAAGGGGGTGACAGAGGATGAGATGATTGGATGGCATCACTGACTCAATGGGCATGAGTTTGAACAAACTCCAGGATAAAGTGAAGCCCAGGGATAAGGAAGCCTGGTGTGCTGCAGTCCATGGGGCTGCAAAGAGTCAAAGACGACTTAGAGTCTCTTTCTCTTTCAAGAGAAAATGAGATGCTTCCATCCTTTCTTCTTGCAGTGGTTTAATGTCAATGGAAGTAGAGTCTGGACCCTTGGGGGCCAGGTACTGGCAACACCAGCTCAGAGTGCAGTCAATTTGGGGTGTGTCCACAACTCTCAGGTAATGGGAGTTAGGGAGCCATTCTTGCTTAAGTGAGATCTATGAGACGTCTACTGTCATTTAGCCATTAAAATTTCCACTAATAATTCTCTAAGGAGAATTGGGCCAATCAGACTCATTCTGTTATGATGGACTTAGACAGATTTAATCTAAACAATAATAATAATTCATAGTGTTGGAAAACACTGAGCTGTAATCTTCCCACTGTCTTTAGTTGTCACCTGGGAGTAAATCAAGTGTTTAGGGAAGTGCTTCCACATCTGCAGGGCACCGGGGCATTGCTCAGTCAGTGAACAGCTGTGGGAGAGGTGGGGGCAGCAGATAGTCCCCCAGGGGCTGGTTTCCTGCTCTGTGCCCTGCCCAACCCTGGAGTAGGGGTGGGTGGCTCCCATTTCATGTCATCAGCTTTCTTTCCTGGAAGGTGCAGCCTTTTAGGGGTGTGATCTCGTTCTTTCTCCCAGCATTTTCTGGAGGCTGACAGGGATCTGCTTTGGGGATGCTGCTGGAAGATACATTTTTTTCTCTCCCAAGACCCCTTCCACAGCTCACTTTCTTCTGAAGCCTGCAGCAAAAGAGCCCACTTTGTTGGCCTTTTCCAGGGACTTTCCAGGGAGTCACGTGACGTCTTTGCAGAGGAATGAAAACTCATCCTCTCCTCGTGTCAGGGATTTGGAGCTGGAGAGGGCTCCATGTTATCCTGGCTCCACCAGGATGGTGACCTTGCCTGGGGTTGTCTGCCCTTCCCCGCCCTCAGTTTCCTGGGAGATGGGAGGGGTGATACCACCGCCTGCTGGCAGGGACTAGCTAGCAGGGAGCTCATGTTAACTTTACAACAGAAATACTGAAGCCCAGAGAGGGTTAAAGGGATCCTTACTGAGTCAGCAGCAATAGTCCTGCCTTCTGGTCCAGGGCACCCATGGGGGTGATGCCTGGATGGCCACCGTCACGGTCACAGCACTGACTCCAGGATCATCACAAGCATCACCAGAAACATACTGTGGTGACTTTTTAAATATATTTATTTATTAAAATTGTTTATTTACTTGGCTGCATTGGGTCTTTATTGCATCATGCGGGATCTTTCATTGTGGCTCCAGAGCATCTGGGCTTCAGTAGTTGCTGCAGATGGGCTTCTTCTTTGCTCCACAGCATGTGGGATCTTAGTTCCCTGACCAGAATTCAAATCCACCTCCCCTGTATTGCAAGGCAAATTCTTAACCATGGGGCCAGCAGGGAAGTCCCTGTAGTGACTTTTCTTTTTTTAATGAATAACTATGGCATTTAATGGATACAGTACTCTTTTTTTTTTTTTTTAATTAATTACTGGTTTTATTTTTGGCTGCACTGGGTCTTCATTGCTATGTGGACTTTCTCTAGCTGGGTCTGTTGGGATCTACTCTCTAGTTGCAGCATGTGGACTTCCCATTTCAGTTCTCTCCTCTTTTGTCGCAGAGCATGGCTCTAGGACAAGTGAGCTTCAATAGTTGTGGCGCACCGGCTTAGTGGCTCCGTGGCATGTGGGTTCTTTCTTGACCCGTGTCTCCTGCATTGGCAGGCAGATTCTTTACCACTGAGCCACTGGTAGTGACTTTTAGATGCAGACAGAGCCTGTTTACATCCTCGCTCAGCCATTTATGAGCTGTGAGATATGGGCAAGCTCTTTGCCTTTGCAGAACTGAGTTTCCTCACCTGTGAAGTAGAGAAACAGGTGCCTGCTCATAAGGATGAGAAGAGGAGTAAGTGCAGATAGAGCACCTAGCAGGCTGCCTGGCACATAGTAGGTCCTCTCGCAGTGTCTCTTCTGGATCCTCCCCTTTCCTGCTCCCCTGTCATGCTGCCCGTCTGCTGGTGATATCCTCCCTTTCTTCCTTCTTTGTTTCTAATTCCCTGGAGAACTGACTTTTTCCAGGATAATAGATGTTTGACTTTGTGATACAGAAGGAGGTTCCTCTTGCTAGAAAATGCTTCCCCATCTGTTTGAGATTCTTTATCAAGGGGAAAAAAATTATGTTTACATTGAAGTAGAGTGACATTTGGTTTTACCTTCTGTGGTAGGCAGAATAATGACAGCTCCCCTCCCATACACACAGACACAAATACAGGTCATTGCCCCTGAGACCTGTAACTGTTACTTTTCTAAGGAAAAAGAATCTTGACAAATGTGATTAAATTAAGGATTTTGAGATGAGGAAATTAACTTGGATTATGGAAGAGGGTCCTAAATGAAGTCATATGTATCCTTCTAAAAGAGAGGCAGAGAGGCCTTCCCTGTTGGTCTAGTGGTTAAGAATCTGCCTGCCCATGCAGGGGACGTGGGTTCGATCCCTGGTCTGGGTAGATTCCATGTGCTGTGGGGCAACTAAGCCCATGCACCACAAGTACTGAAGCCTGCATGGTCTAGAGCCTGTACTACACAACGAGGGAAGCCACAGCACTGAGAAACCCAGACACTGCAGCTAGAGAGTACCCCCACTCGCCACAACTAGAGAAAGCCCACAAGCAACAACGAATATCCAGTGCAGCCAGGAATAAATAAAGTTGGAAAAGAAATAGAAGAGAGGCAGATAGAGACTCTACACAGAGGAGAAGACAGGATGGAGCAGAGAGAGATTTGAAGGTGCTGGTCTTGAAGGTTGGAGAGATGTGGTCATGGGCCAAGGAATGCCGGCACCCACCTGATGCTGGAGCAAGACAAGACCAGATTTACCCCTAGAAGCTCAGTGACCAGAGCTGTGGTCCAGCCCTCAGAGGTTAACACCGCAATGTTGGTGGTTGGGTTTCATCTGACCTGTCTGTCATGATTGCCTGGGCAAGATTGCGTGTCTGTTGAGGAGCTTGAGACTGGTCAGAGCTGTAGGCACAGAGGACGTGAGATGCTTAGGAGACCATGCCTTGACTTGCTGCATCTTTATAAGACAGGAGGATGTCTTAGACCTGTGGTTCCCATGGGCCTCATTGTGATGTATGATCCACTGTGAAATGGTATGCATATAACTTGTTAGCAGTATTAAAATGTAGACGTTTGCAGATGATTTACTTTGTTCAGTCAATGAGGGCAGGGAACTTCTCTGGTGGTCCAGTGGTTAAGACTTTACCTTCCAATGCAAGGGGTGCAGGTTTGACCTCTGGTCAGAGAGCCAAGATCCAACATGCCTCTTGGCTGACAAACTAAAACATAAAACAGAAGCAATACTGTAACAAATTCGATAAAGACTTTTAAAAAATGATCTACATCAAAATAAAATGAAATAAATTAGGCCAGATTCATGGTGCTTTCACTAACTTGCACTCTGAGATGCTTTCTTGAGTAGGGCAGAACAGGGTGGGGTTTTAGCACACTGGGAATTGCTCACAATTTGGGAGACACTCCTCTGGCAGGAGAGCCATGGAGATAAAAATAATCTAAGAGCCATGCCCAAGGACCACTTACCCCTTCCCTCCAATCCACAACTACGAGTCAGAATTGTGTGATCTCCCCACCCTTGTGCCCATGGCAGACATCACTAGTTGATCACAGAGCTATTAGGTTTGAATTCAGACACTGAATCCTTCTTAACACAGGGCTTTAGTTATCCACTATCAATTCATCTGTGTTGACATATGTGGTGGCATACATTGACCATCGCTGCTAATTCCTCCCCGAACTTTAAGATACTACGAATCTGCTCCAATTCCCATCAGGCAGGCTAGTCTTTCCAAAGTTCCTTTCTAGGCATCCGTTTAGCAAGAAGTCTGGCCTCCTTTAGGACTTCCCCCAGTGGCTCAGCAGTAAAGAATCTGCCTGCAACGCAGGAGATGCTGGTTTGATCCCTGGGCCAGGAAGATCCCTTGGAGGAGGGTGTGGCAACCCATTCCAGTATTCCTGCTTGGAGAATCCCATGGATGGAGGAGCCTGGCAGGCTCCAGTCCATGGGGTAACGAAAAGTCAGACATGACAGCATGCACGCATGCTGGCCTCTGTTCTCTGATCAGGATAGTCTGCAGGTAGTAAAGCCAGTTCCCAGTTTACCTCTGTTCCCCTTTCAGAGCTATGGCAGATGTCACAGCAAGGATTGTGCCTCTGGCTTTTCTCTGGGTCACAGATCACAGAGGAGGCATGGGCACTAAATTTAGACGTCAGCAACTCTCTTGTGATGGGTGTTAGGTTGCTTTTTTTTTAAGGTGAGAATCTTCATCAGATGCCTTGAGCACTGTCGCACACCAGGTGCTGAGAGGGGCGGTGAGGGGAGGGATGTATTCGAGTCGTCTGGACTGGAGGCTACAAGCGGACTGGAGGCTACGAGCTGGCCACCTGAGAGGAAGAGATAGGAGGGGACAGCAGTGAGGAAGGAGATTTTGCAGCCTCTGGTGCCTAGAACTGTGGGTGGTAGTGGCTATTGGGATGATGGAAGGTGAAGGAGGAAGAGGAGTGGGCAGGAAGACAATGCAAGGCTGAGTGTTTGCAGCAGGTTGGTTTGTGGATTTATTTATCTATTTGGTACGATACACCTGAGAGTGGCTGGAGAGGGACGGCAGCCATGTCTTTGCTGGAGGGAAAATGACCATGGCTGGATTTGCATTAGGAATTTCCTACTGGGGTCACCTAGTGACGTGTTAGCTGCTCAGTTGTGTCCGACTCTTTGCAACCCCATCGACTATAGCCTGCCAGTCTTCTCTGTCCATGGGATTTCCCAGGTAAGAATACTGGAGTGGATTGCCATTTCCTTCTTCAGGGAATCTTCTTGACCCAGAGATTGAACTCATATCTCCTGCATTGGCAGGCAGATTCTTGGCCACTGAGCCACCAGGGAAGCCTGCATATATATACTACTATGTATAAAATAGATAACTAATGAGAACCTACAGTATAGCTTAGAAAACCCTACTCAGGGCTCTGTGGTGACTTAAATGGGAAGGAAATCCAAAAAAGAGGGGATATGTGTATACATATAGCTGATTCATTCACTTTGCTGTACAGCAGAAACTGACACAGCAGTGGAAAGCAACTATATCCCAGTAAATTTTTTTTAAAAAATGGTACAAATGAATTTATTTAGAAAATGGAAACAGACTCACAGACATAGAAAACAAACTTATGGCTACCAAAGGAGAAGGGGAGTGAGGGAGGGATAAAGCAGGAATTTGGGATTGCTGCTGCTGCCAAGTCACTTCAGTCATGTTCGACTCTGTGTGACCCCATAGACGGCAGCCCACCAGGCTCCCCCGCTCCTGGGATTCTCCAGGCAAGAACACTGGAGTGGGTTGCCATTTCCTTCTCCAATGCATGAAAGCGAAAAGTGAAAGTGAAGTCGCTCAGTCGTGTCTGACTCTTAGCGACCCCATGGACTGCAGCCCAACAGGCTCCTCCATCCATGGGATTTTCCAGGAAAGAGCACTGGAGTGGGGTGCCATTGCCTTCTCCGAGGAGTTTGTGATTAGCAGATACAAACTATTATATATAAAATAGACAAATAACAAGGACTTACTGCATAGCACAGGGAACTGTGTTCAATACCCTATGACAAACCATAATGGAAAATACTATGAAAAAGAATAGATATCTATGTATAATATAGATATTTGTATGTGTATAACTGAATCATTGTTGTGTACCTGGAGCTAACACAATATTGCAAATCAACTATGTGTGCATGCATGTTCAGTTGCTTCCATCGTGTCCAGCTCTGCGACCTCATGGACTGTAGCCCACCAGGCTCCTCTGTCCATGGGATTCTCCCAAAAGATAGTGGAGTGGGTTGCCATTTCCTCCCCCCGAGGGATATTCCCGACCCAGGGATCAAACCCTTGTCTCCTGTGGCTTCTGCATTGGTAGGCAGATTGTTTACCACTGAGCCACCTGGGAAGAACCACATATTTCAGTTCAAAAATGGACATCACTTGGTTTCTCTATTGTGAGCTCCAAAATGATCCAGACCCTGACTCACCTTCTCTAAAGTGTCAAGTCTGTTTCGGGGAGGGGAGTCAATGCTTGCCTATTGAGTGGTGAGGTCAGCTGGTTATACCTATGGAAAATCAGCGCCATGGCTTTTTTTTTTTTTTTTTTGGTTTGAAGGCTAAAGTAATACATAGTTTTGAAGCAGTTTTGCAAATACTGAGAAGCACAAAAAAAAAAGAGTAACAGTTCTGTGCTTTCCCACTACCCTGAGATAATTCCTATCTGTGAGTTTCTTTATATAAAATCAACATTGGATTCCACTGTGCCTACTTCATTCATTCAGCAGAAATGTATTAAATACCTATTATATACCAAGAATTGTTTTCAATGTTGGGAATATAGCAGTAACCAAAATAGAACCAAAAAAACCCTGCCCTTTGGGGATCTCAATTTAGAGGAGGTGGGAAATGGACCACCAATAAATAAGCAAAATACATAAAATGTTATATGGTGGTAAGTGCTTAAGGAAAAAAAAATAGAGTTGGGAAGGGGGTCAGAATGTTTGGGAGGAGTCTACAGTTTTTGATAAGATGTTTAAAGAAAGAAATCCTGATTGAAAGAATATAATTTGAGTCATTTGGGTAAATCCGACAGAGGTGAAGTTGGGAGCCCTGTAGATAGCTGGGGAAGAGTATTTCTGGCAGAAATGCATAGTTCAGAGGAAAATTCCAGTGCAAAGAACAGCATGTTCAAAAAACAGGGAGGACAGTGTGGCTGGCGGGGAGGGAGGGAGTGGGAGGGATGTGGAAGATGAAGTCAGTGAGGTTATGTGGGACCACGCTGGAGACTCTGGCAGCCGTTCTGAGTGAGTAGGGAGCTTGGGAGGGGTGTAAGGCAGGGGAGGACATAAGCTGACTTGTGTTTTATGGAGGGCTTCTGTGTGGGTATCAGTCCCAGGGGAAGCAGGAAGGGCCGCCCTGTCCAGGGGTGCAGGTTGCGCCCTGCTCAAGGGCAGGGGCCCGAGGCTGCAGATGGGTAGGCAGCAGAGTCCATGAGAAGTGAGCATCTTTCTTGAATTCATCCAAGGGATCCCACGGTTCCCAGTGACACAGCTAGTTTTGTAAACCACTCTTCCCCCTTAATAAGATGTCATGGACATTTCCCCTATGTCTTTAAATAGTCTTTGACACATGTTTTTTTAATGGATGAACAGTATTGCATCATTTGGATGCACTATAATGTAATTAATCTCCTATGTTAGACATTTAAGTTATTCCCAGTTATTCACTATTTTAAAAAATGTGCCATCGGACGTCATTGTATATAAATCTCTGATTATTTCCCTAGGCTAAATTTCTAGAAATGGAGTAGTTGGGTTAAATAATACACATTTTTAAGGCTCTTGGTTATTAAATTATTTTTATAGATAGTGGAGCTCAGGAAGGTTGAGGAACTGGCCTCCAGGCAAGCAGCCAGAAGTGGTAGAGTAAGATTTGAATGTAGGCGTGTTGGTTTCCAGACCCAACTTCCTCCCATCACATCACACTAAGGGCAGCTGAAATGTCACTCAGCCCACGGCCATGGCCCACGTGGCCTCAGCTTTGGTGATGATGTCGGCTGCCACAGAGATGCAACTAGCCAGTTTTCTTAAATCACTTTGTGCTGGGAACTGTGCTTGGCACAGAACATGAGTATTCCCACTAGATCCTCAAAGGAACCCTAAGAGGTGGTAAATAGATTTAGCTCCGTTGTATACATGGAGATACTGAAGGTCAGAGTGGGGAGGCAGCCTGGCTGAGGTCACACAGCTAGAAGGTAGGCAAGCCAGGACTGAGCCCTGTCTAATACTTGCATTCTCAGCCATCTTCTGCTGCAGGACTTTCCAAGATAGCAACCACGTCCAAGTGCCTTGAATGATAAATTCTAGCTCATGTGGGCTGCCTGTCTGTTTCACAGTCCATGCTTGGCCTGACAGCTTCCATGATGCTCGTGTGTGTGTGTATGTGTGTGTGTGCGCGCGTGTGTGCTTAGTTGCTCAGTTGTGTCCTACTCTTTATGACCCCATGGACTGTAGCCCGCCAGGCTCCTCTGTCCATAGGGATTCTCCAGGCAAGAATGCTGGAGTGGGTTGCCATTCTATTCTCCAGGGGCTCTTCCTGACCCAGGAATGGAACCTGGGTCTCCTGCGCTGCAGGTGGATTCTTTACTGGCTGAGCCACCAGGGAAGTCCCTCCATGATGCTCTAGCTTAACAATAATAATTGTCACTAACATAATTGCATTGCTTTTATTTTACTACTGAATTTTATACTATTATAATAATATGTTTTTATGCAGATATATGTATATTACTTTATGTATACTAACATTTATATATATTATACTGCTGTTACTACATGCTCTTATTGTTACTGCTGTTATTATATTATTACTATTAGTACTATATTGCTACTATTACCACACTCTGTGTTTCTCACTCTGGGGCCCCAGTGAAGGGACAGAGCATGTTCTTCTCAGGGCAGATGACAGGGGTACAGAGGATAATAAGTCTGTCATGCCTCTTAATTTATTGCCTCATAGTATTGCTATACTTATTATTATGAGGATAGTAATAATCATTATTATTATTATTACTATAATAAATATAGGAGCTGATACTTTCAAGCCAGTCACTGGGCTAAGTGTTTTGCTGGCTTTTCTCACAGCCGCCCCTTGAGGCAGGTACTTTTATTTTCTTCAATTTACAGCTGGGGAAATCAAATCCTCGAAAGTTTCAGGACTTATCCACATCTCACACGGCTTCCCAGGTGACACTAGTGTAAAGAATCTGCCTGCCAATACAGGAGACGCAGGAGACAGGGGTTTGATCCCCAGGTCAGGAAGATCCCCTGCAGAAGGAAATGCCAACCCACTGCAGTATTCTTGGCTGGGAAATCCCATGAACAGAGGAGCCTGGCTGTCTACTGTCCCTGGGGTCCCCAAGACTCAGACATGACTGAGTACACCATGCACACACAGCACAACACATCTTAGCACTGATATATTTTTAAGCAGCTCCATTGAGGCCTAATGTATTCATAGTAACCTGGAAGCCCTTCAAGGGTGCGGCATGGGGTTTGGTGTGCACTCAGGAAACCATAACCGTGGTCAAGGTCATAACCCTTTCCTGAGTCTGATGTCCCCGGGGCTCTGATGATGCTGGTGTGGGGTGCCTCCTTCTGAGACTCCCCCGTCAGTCTGTGGGTGTTGCCTGGTTTGGGTTTCTCTCATCTGTCCTGCTGACCACAGGAGGGACATCTCATCAGGGCCCAGGCTTTTTCATGGCTGCATCCACTTCCAGTTCCTTCTTGCCTCCACTTAAAAAAAAAAAAAGTTTTAATGAATGGGAATGTGCATTTTATTTTTTGGCCTCACCACGTGGCATATGGGAGGGGTTCTCTGATCAGGGATGGAACCCATGCCCCCTGCATTGGGATCATGGAGGCTTTTTTTTTTTTTTTGATTGACTTTTCAAAAAATGTTTTAATTGGAAGAAAATTGCTTTACAATATTATATATATTGTATATACAATATACAATACTATATATATATATTACAATATATATGTGTATATATATATATACACACACCCTCTCCCCCTTTTACAAAATTATTTATTTTAAAATTTTAGTTTATTTTTAATTGGAGGATAGTTACTTTACAATATTGTGATGGTTTCTGCCCTACATCAACATGGCAGCCATAGGTATATATATGTCCCCTCCCTTTTGAACCTCCTCCTCTGTCCCACCCCATCCCACCCCTCTAGGTTGTGACAGAGCATCGGTTTGAGCTCCCTGCATCATAGAGTAAATTCCCACTGGCTATCCATTTTGCATATGGTAGAAATGCATTTGAGTCCGTTCTAATGAGGTGAGCCTAGAGCCTGTTACACAGAGTGAAGTAAGTCAGAGAAAAACAGATATTGTATATTAATGCATATGCATAGAATCTAGAAAGATGATACTGATGAACCTATTTGCAGGGCAACAAGGGAGACTCAGACACAGAGAAAAGATTTATCCCCTCTCTCTTGAGCCTCCCTCCCCTCCCACCGGAGCACAGAGTCTGAACCACTTCCGTTAACTAAGGGAAGTCCTTGCCCCCTCTTTTTGTGGTGCTTTCTGTGGCCAAGGAGCTGAAGTCTTGAGTGATAGCAGGGAACTTATTTCAGGGATGGCGCCTCTAGCAAGCGGTACTTCGTGGGACCACTGTGCAAGGAAGATGGGATCCCAAGAGCAGAGCAGCCCCTCCCAGGAACACCCCTCTCCCCCCGAGGCCACTTGGGGACCAGAAGCCCCAACTGAGTGACCCTGTGGAGTCCCCCACCTCCCACTTTTCAGCTGGTGAACCTTGCTGAGTCTGAAGGGCCAGCTCTTTGGCTTCCATGCACAGATGCATTTCCTGGCTCCCTGGGGCACACTCTTTGCCTCTGGGGAACTTGCTGAGTCAGGTTAATTGTTACAGTATCTTCACATGAGCCTCAGTTAGTATTCAGATGAACGGTGTGGGCAGAGTAATTATAAGTTGTGTGTGTGTGTGTGTGTGTGTGTGTTCCATTGCTGGAAACCTCTCTGTGACTGAATAATGTGATGAGCTGGGTCTCCTCAGGTAGAGCGAAGTTAACAGCCAGAAAGTTGGGGAAATGCAGGGATAGGCAGGGGGCCTGGCTCTGGGTGAGCTGAGGCTAGACCTCTGAAAACCACTCTCTGGATGGCCAGGGAGAGGTCAGTCCCGTTGATCCCATGGGTCCCAGAAGACACTTGTGGAAGAAGGGCTCAGAGAGGTCAACTGTCCACCCCGAGGACCCAGCGCGTTGTGATTTTCACTGTCGAGAGTGACAACCAGTGGCCGCATCTGTGTCCCCACTGCATGGTGAGAGGGCTGTGCCTTTCTCTGGCATTTTGCTGAACAGTGGTTCCTGCACTTGTCTGCACACTGGAATCACCTGTGTGAGTTGTGTGTGTTAGTTACTCAGTCGTGTCCGACTCTTTGCAACCCCATGGACTGTAGCCTGCCAGGCTCCTCTGTCCATGGAATTCTCCAGGCAAGAATACTGGCATGGGTTGCCATTTCCTTCTCCAGGGGGAATCACCTGGGGAGTTACTAAAATACTGATGCCTGGATGCCCCCTCCTTGGCACCTGATTTTATTGGTCTAGGGGTAGACTGCAGAGAAGGCAATGGCACCCCACTCCAGTACTCTTGCCTGGAAAATCCCACGGACGGAGGAGCCTGGTAGGCTGCAGTCCATGGGGTCACTAGGAGTCAGACACGACTGAGTGACTTCACTTTCACTTTCCACTTTCATGCATTGGAGAAGGAAATGGCAACCCACTCCAGTGTTCTTGCCTGGAGAATCCCAGGGGCGGGGGAGCCTGGTGGGCTGCCGTCTCTGGGGTCGCACAGAGTCGGACACGACTGAAGCGACTTAGCAGCAGCAGCAGCAGCAGCAGCAGGGGTAAACTGGGGATTAGAATTTTTGTAAAAGCCCCCCTGGGGATTCTCCTGTGTGTGGCTTGATTTAGGTCTAGAATCTAGCACAGCACCATCTTATTGAATATAATGAGGGTCATGTATGTACTTTTAAGTTTTTAATAGCCATATTTTTAAAAAAGCAAAAAGAAACAGGTGAAATGAATTCTAATAATGTTTTTTATTTAACTCTACATATCCAAAATATTGGTGGCACAGTGGTAAAGAACTTGCTTGCCAATGCAGGCATCTCAGGTCTGATCCCTGGGTTGGGAAGATTCCCTGGAGTAGGAAATGGCAACCCATTGCAGTATTCTTGCATGGGAAATCCCATGAACAGAGGAGCCTAGAGAGCTAGTCTAATGGATCCCAAAGAGTCAGACATGACTGAGCATGCACACATCCAAAATATTATCATTTCAACATGTTTCCAATTCAAAAATATTAATGAGGGACTTCCCTGGTGGTCCAGTGCTTGACACTTTGCCTTTCAATGCAGGGAGTGTTGGTTCGATTCCTGGTCAGGGAGCTGGGCCTCGAAGCCAAAAAACCAATACATGAAACATAAGTGATATTGTAATAAATCCAGTACTTTAAAAAATGATCCGCATAAAAAAACCTTTTAAAAATCGATGAGATGTCTTAAATCCTTTTTTTTTTCTTGTATGTTTTTATAATGATAGCACATTGCAGCTTAGACTAATCAGCCTTCAAGTGCTTACTATGGAATCAGACAGTGCAGGTCTGGCACGTAGTAGGTGCTCAAGGGGAGTGTTTGAACACATAAACCGAGGAGGCATTCATGGCTAAATCTATAGTAATGAAACTGGGCAGCTGCTCCAAAGACTTAGAAAAGTGTGATTTGTTGGCAGAGCTCTGCACAGAGAACAGATTTGCTTATGTCTTAGGATTTAGGCCTCAGACACCATTCCTACCATGAAGGCTTCTGTAGTCACCCTCTGTCCCACTCCTGTACTTCACCGAAGGCCTTAGGTGAACTTCTTAGACTGCAGAGCTTCAAGATCCTAGACTTGTTCTGTCATTACCATTGTCTGTCTTCTCAGTGTGACTGTCTGTCATGTAACCTGTAAGTTCCCTAAGGACGTGGCCATGTCCTAATTAATCTCTGTATTCCCAGTGGCCAGCCCAGTTTAATTCAATAGATGTTTGTGGAATGAAGTAATAAACCGATAATAACATAGTGATTCAACTGCCATGCAGACCACTTGTAAGGAAGAAGACTAGCCCACAGGACAGGTCCTGTATAGAAGGCAGAGCTGACCCAGCTGATTTCTTATAGTCTGGTCATTAGGGACTATGATCATATGTTTTAGTCAGCTACTGCTGTATAACGCCAGGTAACAAACACCCCCAAACTCAGTTGCTTCCAACCAGCATTTATTAATAAGAAATAAATGCCTGTGAGTTTGCTGGGGTTTGGCTAATTCCAGCTGAGTTCTGCTGAGTTTTGCCCCATGGAGTCAGTCCTGTTCTTGTCCGTATTTCTCATTCTGGAGCTCCAGCTGAAGGGGTAGAGCATGTTCTTCTCATGATAGATGACAGGGGTGCAAGGAAACATTCTCTCTCTCTTGGGTTGGAACTGTCCCCATTACTGTCTCTGCATGTCACCCCACCAAAAGCAGGTCACCCCACCAAGTTGAGCATCAGTGAGTCGGGGGAACAAGGAAAGAGAATATTAGTAATCCATCTTACCCACTATAATAGGCTTCCTTGACTATGAGTAATGGGGCTTTCCAGAAGCCCCATCCCTTATGTTGGTGATGTTTGATTTTAAGCCTGTTTCTCAATGCAAGAAGAGAAGAGGGACTTCCCTTGTGGTCCAGTGGTTAAGAATCCACCTTCCAATGCCGGGGATGCAGGTTCAATCCCTGGTCAGGGAACTAAAATCCCATGTGCTGTGGAGCAACAAAGCCCACACGCCACAATCAGAATCTGTGCACCCAAGAAAATATCCCACATGACACATAGATCTCACATGCCACAACTGAGACCTGACACAGCCAAATAAAGAAATACATAAATAAGTACTTTTAAAGATATGACGGAGGGAAGAGGATTGGAGTTTCTTATCATCTGTAGCTTCTCTGTTGCACTAAATTTGCCTCTGCTCTATCTGACATTGACTACCTTGTTTTCTACCCTTTTGACCCCTGAATTAGTTAACATAAGCATTCACGCTGAATTCCCTTCTTGCTCTCTAGGGAAGCCATCAGGGATTGTCAACCTCTGAAATATAGATCATCCAACTGTGCTGTGTGTGCAGACTGTGCACATTCCCATAATGGTGCTTGCTCATGCTTCGATTCTATGGTTTTCTTGTTGAGGAGAGAACGTGCCTCGCCATAGGCTGGCCAGAGCTTAGGGTGGCCCAGCAAGTATTTCTCAGGATCCCTGCCTGCATTGAAAGGCATCTCTGAGGTTTAAGGACATCAACCCGCTCTTTTTCTTTGCCCTTGATAACCTCCAGCTTTACCAGGTCAGGGACAGAGAGATGTCTTTGTGGATATGAAACCTTAGGGAAGGCTCAGCAAGGTGAGGGGTGCATCCAAGGGGGAAGGGGAAGCCAGAGCAGAGCGTCATCCTTCATCCATCTGGTCTGGACCTTCCAAGTTCACTGCCGTTCAAGAGACCTTGCCAAAACCCACGACAGAGCTCCGCGCCAGGGGCCCCGGGCCATTTCCAGAGGAACCTGCTTGTAGGGATTCTGTTTTGAGTCAAGATGCTACTTCTAATGAAGCAGAACGGAACTCCTGGCCAGCTCTCTCTCCCTCCTGCAGGCCTCTGTGGGCTCCGAGGAGCACAGCCTTGGCTGTGAACAGAACAGTGTGACCCTGACATAGCCCAACTGCTTCTACCCCCGCACCCCTACCTCTGCTTCTCCTGGTTTAATTTGGCCGCTTTTAGGACTCTGCCTCCCCGAGAGGTGAGCGGGGCAAGGGGACAGTGAACACTCTTCCAATTGGTTGAGGTCTCTGGGGAAGCAGCGGCTTTGAACCCAGTTTGACCCTCTAAGGGTTCAAGTTCCTGTTCTCTTGGCAGCGTATGATTTCCTGTTTCAAAGAAAAAAAACCTGGGGTTTTAAGAGCTTTTTTTTTTTTTTAAAAAAAAAAAGGCTTTTGGACACAAAACAGCTCTTACGAAACAACATGTTGATGAGTTTAGTATAAATGAATCGGAGACATATGGATTAAATTTCCCTTGCAATCCACAGGGGCTTCAAAATTAGGGGAAGAGTGTTTGTCAAAATGTGTGTCTGTCTCCCACCAGGGTCTGGGTCAGAATCAGAGCCTGGCCCACCCACTTCCTCATGCCCTTGACCCCTGATGGTGGGACTAAGAGCCAAGGGGTTTACAGCAAGTCTTAGGTTTGCTCTTTTCAACCTGCAGCCTTTTTGCTCTTAATTGAGTTGTTCCCCACACCTCCCCTGTACCTTCAACAGGCCAGTGTCTGACTCCTGCAAAGACCCTGAAGCTGTGCACAGAGAAATTGACACGAGCTGCCTTGACATGTGTTGTATAGGTGTTGCGCCTTGACTATGAACCATCCCATGTTGACCCGTCCTATCTTAACCTTCCTTGGCAACATATGCATCTATTAATATTAGTGTTCAGATGTGGCCATTAGAAACCTCCCCCACCCAATGGCCAGGGCATGGACCCCATAGCAGGGTGTGGGGTGAAGATTGGTGGCTTATATTTTAAGTTTCTCAGATCCCATTCTTGCTGTCAAGAGGGTTGGGGCTGGAGGTTTTCTGGTCTTGTGATAAGAATAAGGATACTTAAAGAAAGATGGCTTTGTTGTCACCTGGAGTCATCCAGATATCCAAAGTGTGTTGATCTTGGTGGGTTTTTTTTTAAGATTTTTTTGACGTGGACCATTTTTAAAAAGTCTTTATTGAGTTTTTTTTTTTTTTTTTTTACAATATTGCTTCAGTTTTATGTTTCGGTTTTTTGGTCACAAGACATATGGGATCTTGGCTCCCCCACCAGGAACTGAACCCACACCTGCATTGGAAGGCGAAATCTTAACTACTGAACCACCAGGGAATTCCTGGCCTTAGTTTTTTAAAAATCTAACTTCTATCTCTATTTTTGACAAAGGAGCAGAGAAATACAGTGTGTTTGGAGAGAAACCTGAGAAGCTTCTATTAATATCACTGTGTTGTCTTTTGGCCTTAGAACTCTTTAGGCAAGAGAAAGCTTAATGGAAGCCCCTTGTGTGTAACAGATAAACAGCTTCAGCGGACAAACCAGAGCGTAACTCACTCTCTCCTTCATACCCTCCTGCCCCACCTTCCCCTGCTTCGTGGGAGTCGTCGGTCCCCTAGGAACACAACTTGAAAGCACAAATGATGTTCTAGCATAGAATTCACTAAATTCTTTGGCCCTTAGTGCCAGCAGTGAAGCTAATGCATGTCTCATGGACATTATGTTGAGTGAAAGAAGCCAGACGCAAAAGAGAACATTCTATGGGATTCTCTTTACATGAAGTTTAGAAATAAGCAAAATGAATTAATGCTGATGGAAATCAAATAGGGGCCACTTTTAGCAGTGATTGGGAAGAATGCATGAAAGAACTTTCTTGGGAAGTGTTTTGTATTTAGATTTGGCTGGGTGACACAGGGGTATAGCTATATACATATTTCTTGAGCTGTTCACATAAGATCAGCACACTTGATTCTTTCGTTGTTGTTGTTCAATCACTCAGTCATGTCTTTGTGACCCCATGGACTGCAGCGCACCAGGCCTCCCCGTCCTTCAGTATCTCCCAGAGTCTGCTCAAACTCATGTCCATTGAGTTGGTGATGCCATGCAACCATCTCATTCTCTGTTTCTCCCTTTTCCTCCTGACCTCAGTCTTTCCCAGCATCAGGGTCTTTTCCAATGAGTAGGCTCTTTGGATTAGGTAGCCAAAGTATTGGAACTTTAGCTTCGGCATCTGTCCTTTCAGTGAATATTCAGTGTTGATTTTCTTTGGGGTTGATTGCCTGGTTGAATCCTTTAGAATTCTCTTAATAGTATGCACATGATGTTAAACTAACCAACAGGGAAATTATTGTCAGGTTATTCCCACGCTAACGTCTGAGAGCACCCTGTCAAGTAAGATCTCTTTGCACAGTGACTGAGAGTCTGGGCTTGGGGATTGTTGGTGCAGAGATGATGGTTGAAGCAAGACACAGGGAAAAGTCAACTCAGGAAGCACAAGCAAGGTCTCCTGCTCTAAGCAGGGCTTGAATGACAAAGACGGTCACCGTGGAGCTGGGATGATCCAGGTGGGTTCTGATTGAGTAGATTCAGCCTCATCACAAAGGCCAAACTCAGAGGACGTCTGTGGGCTTGGGGGATCCTGAGAGGATTGCAATAGGGCGGCACTAGTGGGCGGGGGAACCAGTCCCGCCTTAGGCACTTCTGGCCAAGTTATAGGGCGGCATGACCTGAGCCCCTGTCTTCACCATCTTGATATGCAGAAGAATCTAGGAGCTCTGAAGAGAGGGGAAGAGCACCCACACAGCCTCACCACCTCAGTCTTTTGGATTCAGAGGGACTTGGCACGTTGAAGGCAGACAAGAGAACAGAGTGTCCACAACCAGCCTGTCAGGTCTCCAGAAGGGGGCTGTGCCCCTTGCAAGAAGCGGGAAGGCTGCTTGAAGAAATGGAATTAGCCTTGCTGGGCTAGCATGTCTGGGTTCTGTCTGGAACACTGAACAAACTGTCAGTCAGTCAGATAGAGGAATATGGCCTGGACAAA
Source organism: Bos indicus (assembly GCF_029378745.1). Taxonomy (NCBI): domain Eukaryota; kingdom Metazoa; phylum Chordata; class Mammalia; order Artiodactyla; family Bovidae; genus Bos; species Bos indicus. Next base: position 19,374,202 of record NC_091780.1, on the reverse strand, counting down.
GGACAGGGTTAAGTCTCCGACAGGAGGGGTGGGGCACCCTGGGTTGTTACCTGGTGGCCCAGCAGGTGTGGGGCACCTCCAATTCACCCCACACTCCCCTTCCCTCCCCTGCTGAGCCTCCACACCCATCATTGGATCCCAGCCCTGAGGCTTCCTGTCTCCTTTCTAGGGTCCACATGTGGGCCTGAACCTCTGCCAGGCCAAGCACAGTCTTGCAGGGAGGAGATTTCAGTTCCCTTTTGGAAAACAGTTTTCCTTCCAACCTAAGCAGCTGCCCCCCTGCCAACCAGCGCTAGAAGGCAACTATGCACAGCTCTCCTTTAAAATGACCCGCCCGGCTAATTCGTCCCAGCCTCTCTCTCGGTTTAGTTCTAAGGCAGGGAAACCAAGCACGGTAACTCGCAGAGACTTACACTGCCACGTATTCACACTTTCATTCTTGAGAGATAAGTACTCTTTCGAAACTTGGCTAGTTGGGCCAACAGTGCCAGTTATATCTGCGTGTGCCCACTTCCTTTCCTTTCTTTGGAGTTGCCGAACATCTGCTATATTGAGGCCACAGTGCCAAGCTTGTACTACCCCCTCCCTAACATGACTGTTGCTCTACACCTCGGTTCCCAGCTCCTCCCTTCACCAACCTGGGGTCCTTTGCTTTGGCCATCAGGTTGGAAAAGCCTTGTCATTATTGGATTTAGCTAAACATACTAGGGGTGTGAGAATTGTCCTGTGCATTGTAGGTGTTCAGCAACATCCCTGAGCTCTAGTGACTAGAGCTCTCCAGCAGCATGCCCTGCCTCAAGTTATGACAGCCAAATATGTCCCTTGCTGTTGTTCAGTCGCTCAGTCATGTCCAACTCTTTGCGACCTTGTGGACTGCAGCCTGCCAGGCTTCCCTGTCCTTCATTATCTCCCAGAGCTTGCTCAAACTCATGTCCATTGAGTTTGATTGATGTCCACTGATGCGTAGACATTGGCACAATTATGTAATTGATCTTTGGTCCTCAGGCCCATGGTGGCTTTTGGAGTAACTTGTAAATTGCCTTTGGGTCTAATAAGCTCTCAAAAATCAGCATGAGGACGATAAACAAAAGGCAGGAACAGGCAATTCCTAGAATTAAAAAGGGGGAAAAAGTCAAATGGCTACTTAACATGTGGAAATTTGTTTAGCTGAAGTTGGGGTTAAAGGGATACTAATTAAATCAGTTACAAGTCTCTGCTTCCCCCTGTTAAAGTGGTAAAAAATTAATAGTACATGGTGGTTTAGATGCAGGAAAATGGGGGCTTGTGAGTTTGATCCCTGGGTCAGGAAGATCCCCTGGAGGAGGGCATAGCAGCCCACTCCAGTATTCTTGCCTGGAGAATCTGATGGACAGAAGAGCTACACTCCATGGGGTCGCAGAGCCAGACATGCAGCATCATAGCACGAACATACACATTCCCTACTCTGAGGGGAGAAATGGGTACCAATTTTCTGGAGGGCTGTTTGACAGTAGTTTCCAAAAACTTCAAAGGATATTCTCTTTGACTCAGAAATTCCATGTCTTGGCAATTCTCTTACCTTAAGGAAATAATCAGAGACGTTCATGAGAGTTCATGTTCAAGGTTGAGTATCGAAACACTATTTGTATGATAGAAAATTGGAAATGACTGAACTGTACAACAATACGGAATCTGTTATGTAAATCAGGGTTCATTCAAATAATGAAACACCATGAAATCATTAAGACATGTTGTAGAACAATATTTGATGGCTTGAGAAATATTTACAGTATTTGGTATCTAGAAAAAATTTTAGATTATAAGTCAGTGTATTCAGAATGATCCCAATTTTATATCAACAACAAAAAGGCCAAATAGATGCATAGGAAAAAAAAAGTTGGAAAGGTAAATGTCTGCAATTTCATTATGGTTATTATGGTTATTTCTAGGTATGGCTATTATGGTGAATTTTATTTTCTACTTTGTGCTTTTCTTTTGCCATTTTCAAGTAAGAAATTGAATACATCCTTAATTGTTTGAAATTTAGATTGTTTCCAATTTTCCATTATTGGTAATACTTTGATGAATATCCTTTGCTTAAATGTTTTAAAGAGACTCTTCTCAATTCATATAATGGAATGTAGGTGGGGGCGTGGTGGTAATTGAAAACAAAAGTAAGGAACTTCCCTGGTGGTACAGAGGCTAAGACTCCATGCTCCCAATGCAGGGGGCCTGGGTTCGATCCCTGGTCGGGTACTAGATTCCACATGCCGCCACTAAGGATTCCACATGCCGCCACTAAAGATCCCACGTGCCACAACTAAGACCTGGTACAGCCAAATATGTAAATAGATAAATAAATAAATATTGAAAAACCAAAAAAAAAAAAAAGGAGCAAAATCAAATCCTTGGAGGGTTTTGTATTAGAACATCCTTGCCTCCGGGCTTCCCCAGTGGCTCGGTGGTAAAGAATCCGCCTGCAGCGCAGGAGACACAGGAGACATGGGTTCAATCCCTGGATTGGGAAGACCCCTTGGAGGAAAGCATGGCAACTCACTCCAGTAATCTTGCCTGGAGAATCCCCATGGACAGAGGAGCCTGGCGGGCTATGGCCCATGGTTTTGCAGAGTCGAACACGACTGAAGTGACCTAGCACATTCTTGCCCCTAATCAGCCCCGTATCACCCTGCCTTATGTTCCTTGGGACACAAATCCCCATGTCCCTCTCATATTTGCTCTCTTTTGAAGTTGTGAGCTGAGAGTTTGTGACTCTGGTGCCCCAAAGACAGGATTTGCTGATGACCTGGGCTCTGCCACTTTCTCCCTCAAATTCTCACCTTACCCATTAGTCTCAAGCTTCTGAAACCAGGAGGCATCCTGGGTGTTCTGTTCCTTGAGCAGGTGGGTCAGGAAAGGAGAAAGGCTTGAATATATACTGAGTATCAGGTTTGTGCTGGGTGCTTCCCTAGATGTTATCCAAACCCTGGGACATCTTGGATGATTTTTCTTACTCTGCCTCTAACCTGGTCATCTTAGCTTTGCCTTCAGATTTTGTCACTGGTCTTGCCTCAGCATCTCCACCAGTGCCTCCACTTCATTCCCCATCACTTCCTGCTGCACAGCTGTGATGACCTCTTCTTGGCCCCCTCTGCTCCCTGTATTCAAATCTCTACCCAGTAACCAGAAGGGCCCTTTCTGGAATATACTACTGATTTTTCTTCGCTCCCACAAACCCACTGTGGTTTCCCATTTCATGCACAGAGTCCAGGGCTCTACACATCCCCACCCAGACCCCTGCCCCCGTCCCCCTTGCTTGTCTGCTGGCCACCCTGGCCTCGCTGCTGCTTCTCAGACATCCTGAGACCATCTTCCCTGATGACCCCTACCAAACCCGTTTCCCTCCTTTCTGGAATGCTGCACCTCCAGCCTCCTCGCTTTGTCAAGGTCTCTGTTCTGAAGTCATGTGATCTCAGAGACCTTCTCTGACCTTGCTTTCCCCTGCCCCTGCTTTATTTGTTATCATAGTACTATCAGGACTAGCCATGCAAGATCTCTTTTTCTTTCTCCCCAGTTAGAGTGGAAGCGCCCAAGAGTAGAGACTTAGCTGTGTTGCTACAGTTCTGCCCTCAGAACCTACCCTGGAGGATAAGTTCTCACAACAGTCCTTGAGCCTCTTGCTAGGATGACAAAGCTGGGACTCAGAGATGTTCATGCGCCCACCTGTTCAACGTCATGCATGGCATGAACGCATTGCAGATCCAAGCTCTAACAGCTGTTAGAGGTTTTCTCTCCTCCCAGAGGCAGGGCCCCTGGGCTGGGCTGCTGAACTGGCTGCGTTTCCCAAAGCAGTGGGAGCCACTGGTAGGATGCTTGTGTAGCTCAGGTGGCCCATAGATTCACATTAAGATGAGCTCTGAGATTTCCCACTGGGTTCTGCTTTTTTTCTTTGCAACCTGCATGGGTCTGCCTCTGCACTGCTGTGTGATTGTTGGTACCAGTGTTCCTACATCATTATGTCTTGGAAGAAGACTTACTTGCTTTTTTGTTGTTGCTGTTGTTCAGTCGCTCAGTCGTGTCTGACTCTTTGTGATTCCATGGACTGCAGCATGCCAGGCTTCCCTGCCTTTCACCATCTCCCGGAGTTTGCTCAAACTCTTGTCCATTGAGTCAGTGATGCCATCCAACCATCTCGTAAATGAAGATGGTTAGATAGCATCTCACCCTCTTCTTCTTTTGCCTTCGCTCTTCCCAGCATCTGGATCTTTTCCAATCAGTCTTTACCAATGGGGTAAATAAAGTTCCTTGACCCCGTGTGACAGTCCAGCCAGGGCTGTGGTTTCAGGATGCTCTGAGACATGGACTGAGAATGAAGCTGCATCCCAGCTCTGCATGCAGGAGGGACATTTTTGCAGTGTTTTACCCAGTGTTCCCAATTGCTCCTCCCCAGGGTTATTTACAATTTGTTAAGTGCCTCCACTGTGTTCAGTGCTCCAGGAGACATAAAATTCCCTGCCTAAGACCTTGCAGTCTAACGTGGGCAGATAAATGACTCCAGCATAAGCCACCTTCCCTGGGGAAGATGGTCATCTCTCCAAGGCACTGGGTTTCTCAAGGTTTCCATTTGCACGTGACTTTCCATTTTTAAACTCCCCTTGGAAGAAGTGGAGACAACTCTGGCAAGGATGGGGGAGGCAGGGCTGGGAGGGCAGAGTGGAAAATGTTGTCTGTGAAGGGTTTTTTTTCCCAGAACAAATGGCATTCTAGGAGGCATTTCCAAGGCATGCAGTTTGTGACTTGAGACAGCTTTGGGGTGGGGCCAAGATGATGTTGAGAAACAGAGAAAATGAAGGCAAACCCCCAGGGAATAGAGGCAGGTATGAGAATAAGGGACCAGAAGCCAAGTTTCGTAACTGAAGGTGTAGCAGCAAGGTCACCATCCATCCAGCCACCCAGCCCTTCATTAATTCAACTAACCCTTAGTCCATGTTCCATCTTAGCTGGAAACTCTGCCAGACCATGGGAGCTGGTTATTTACCTGCTGCTCCAGGAACTCATAAGTCTACCTACAGTAACATAGTTTCATCCTTGAAAGTATTTTAAAACCTGTGATGCTCTGACTTAGACTCTGTGATTCCCCTTGTGCTCTGGACTCTTCCATCACTGCATTCATCACAATTTTATTTTTTAATTTTTGAAACTAATTAATTGATTATTCATTAATTTGGCTGTGCTGGCTCTTAGTTTCGGCATGTGGGATCTCGTTCCCTTGACCAGGGATTGAACCTAGGCCCCCTGCATCGGGAGCTCTGAGTCTTAGCCACTGGACCACCAGAGAAGTCCCCCATCACAATTTTAAAGTATGGTGGGGTGTGTGGTGGCTTTTGAGTGTGTGGTGTGGGGTGTGTGGTAGCTTTTGAGTGTGTGGTGTGTATGCTCATCCGTTAAATATTCATCTCTCCTTCTGTAACTTTTTTGAGAATAAGGACCTGCCCATTTTCTTCATGCATCCCCATCCTGAGGGTAGGTGTTCAATAAATATTAATAGAATCAATGAAACCATGAATGAGTGAAGTGAAGACAGCCTCATATGAATGTAGTGGGAAACCAAAAAAGGACTCAATGGAGGAAAATTCACTTAATGATGTCTCCTTTGTAGTAACAACTATAGCACCATCAACAGCAAAACCAGTTTCTTCCATACATGCAGCCAGGCTCTGAGCTGAATTCTTCACATACATGATCTCATGTGACATGAGTGTGACACTCCCTATTTTGTAGGCCTGGGGACTGAGGCCCAAGGAAGCTGGCTCATTTGTCTGTGGACCCAGGCATCGTCCATACGCTGGGGTTCTCAGAGGACCCCCGCCCCCAGCTGGCACTCAGTGTCTTTCTGCTTCATTGCCTGTAAACTGGCGTCAACTGTTCTTGCAAATTCCTATCGAAGACTGAACCAGGGGAGATTCCAGCAGGCTCGAGAAAACTTTGGGCTGCAGGGATGCTCTTCAAGAGGTAGAGAGCATTCCCTTTAGAGACGTTTGAGAAGGGAGTGCCAAGCTGTTAAGAGTTCTGGTGGGATCCTTCCTCTGCAGGGAAAGAGAGGGCTGGGGATTCTTCTGGGCTTCCATTCAGGACTGTCTCTCTTGACCATTAAACTGCTAATGGAAGGTGTCAGTGCTTGACATTTGGTAATTAAAACGTCCACTGACTGAATAATAACTTTTTATTGACATTCATATTGATGAAAGCAAAAGTAATTTGATTTTAGACATCCTCGTCATGGGCTCGGCTGGGCAGGGGCCCCTGCTGTGTGGAGTTGTTGGTGTGGTGGATGGCAGCAGGGCCTCTCAGGTGGTCTCCGTTCAGGCCAAGTGTGAGGTGGCTGGTGTGGTCTAACCCATCTGGGGAGACCAGCTAATTCAGGCAAGTAAGAGGTAGAGCACTGGGGCCGCTGGCTTGTGGGTGACCGTACAATTGCTCTTGGATTCTGGACTCTTTACTCTGGAAGGCGTTTGGGGAAATACTCTTTAAGGCAGATCTGTGAGGTGCCTTATCATCCATGAATAGTCAGAATAACCCTCAAAGCTGGGAAGCTTCTAGATCTTAGAGGAATCATTGTCGTGGAAGGTAGGGTCAGGTAAGGATGTTAAGAAAGGGAGGAGATGCCTTACATTATACATCAGCTCATTTCATTTCAATAACCATCAAAGCTAATTATGTTCTCCCCATTTTTATAGATGGGGAAATGGAGACTCTAAGAATTCAGTAGCTTGCATAAAGCTATCCTCCTATTTAAAGACTAGGGTTAATTTGTGACTGGCCAACTATAATCCTAGGAAACGCTTTATAATGAGTGTGATGGTGGGCTGGGGGTGCCCCAGGGAAAAAAGAGATTTGCTTTGTCAAAGCCACAGGAAGGCCAGGTGGCCATTGACATCACCATCCACCAGCAAGAGGATGCTGGATGAAGGCGATCTGGGAAAAAGGGTGTTTGCTACTCTGTAACCAGGGCCTGTGCTAGAATTTTGTCACCAGTTCTCTCGAGCTTGAGTCACCCAGGGACAAGGATCAGCCTGAAATCAAAGATGGAACTCACCATTGGTCGAGAGCTGAGCTCTCCAGTGCAGTGACTATTAACCACATGTGGGTCTTTAATTATGATTGAGTAAAGTTTAAAAACCAGCTTCTCAGTACCACTAGCCACTCTTCAAGAGCTTAGTAACCACAAGACAAGTGACTGCCATGTTGGCTGAATACTTCCCTTTATACGGAAGTTTTCGTGGACAGTGCCAGACCAGAAACCACTGGCTCTTTCCAATAGCATGGCAAGTGTGGATCCTGCTTCTCACTTTCAAACTGTGAAACTTTGAACAAAATGCTTACTTTCTCAGCATCTCTGTTTCCCCAACTATAAAAAGGGAAGGGGTGTTATCATGAGGGAAAATGATCGTGTATGGAAAGCATGGCCCATGGTGCTGAGTATACAGCTAGTGGTCATCAGAGGCTGCCACTGCCTTCCTGTCCACAAGAGACAAAGACAAGCCCTTTTGGTCTCGGATGTTTCTGTTGCAGATGGATTGCCATTTACTGAATTTACCTGAGGCCACCTGTCTTTCTGCTGTATGTGTGTGTGTTAGTCACTCAGTCGTGTCCGACTCTTTGTGACCCCATGGACTGTAGCCTGACAGGCTCCTCTGTCCCTGGGGTTCTCCAGGCAAGAATACTGGACTGGGTTGCCATGCCCTTCTCCACGGGATCGTCCTGACCTAGGCATCAAACTCGGGTCTCCTGAATTGCAAGCAGATTCTTTACCATGGAGCCACCAGGGTTCCTATTTGCTTTTTGAATAAATATCACCAGAAACAAACAAACAAACAAAAAAATACCTCACCTTTCCTCTCTTCTCATGTGAGAATGGCCCTGTTTCCATGATGCTAAAGCTATGTTCCCTTCTGGAGGACTGCAGCACTCTGCACCTTGGCCTGGGTCCTGCATCTTCAGATTTCTCTGTCTTGCCTTCTTGTCCACCTATCCCCCACACACCTATAACAAATTAAAACATTTCATTCCTGGAGCTTGTTTGTCACTGTGCACTTGGACAAGCTGAGGGTGTCTTTTCTTATCCCACGTGGCTTATTTTCTAAAATTTATGTTTAGCTTCTCTGGGTCTTGTTGCTGCGCATGGGCTTTCTCTAGTTGCGGCCAGCAGGGGGCCGCTCTCTAGTTGCGGTGCCCAGGCTTCTCACTGTGCTGGCCTCTCTTGGCAGAGCACAGGCTCCGTGTGTGTGTGGGCTTCAGTAGTTGTGATCCATGGGCTTAGTTGCCTGGCGGCATGTGGGCTCTTTCCGGACCAGGGATCGAACTTGTGTCCCCTGCACTGGCAGATTCTTAACCACTGGACCACCAGGGAAGGCCCTCACTTTGCTTACAAAGAAGAGGCAGCAGAAGGTAAAGCGGTTCTTAAACTTGGGTGCAGATTGGAACCACCCTGGAGGGCTTGTTACACTAGTCCTGGGGGCCCCGCATGCTGAGTTTCAGCGTCGGTCAGTCTGGGGGTAGGGCGACCAGAACTTGCATTTGTAACAAGTTAGAAATGCTGCTTGTCTGGGGACATACTTTGGGAATCTCTCTTTTAGGCCATGCTCCCCTGTATGCTGAGTGCCCTTGAAGTGTGCTATGTTAGTAGCTCAGTTGCATCCAACTCTTTGTGGCCCCATGGGCTGTAGCCCGCCAGGCTCCTCTGTCCATGGAATTCTCCAGGCAAGAAAACTGGAGTGGGTTGCCAAACCAGGGGATCTTCCTGATCCAGGGATTGAACCCGGGTCTCCTGCATTGCAGGCGGTTTCTTTACCATCTGAGCCACTAGGGAAGCCCAAGTGTCCTTGAAGAATTGTGCATATCAGCATTACCTGCAGGGCTTATTAAAACACAGATTACTGAGCCCTCTCCCCAGAGTTTCTGCTTCATTTCTGGGGAGTTAGATACAGCCTGAGAAATTTGCATTTTTACCAGATTCCTGTGTGAGGCTGATGCTGCTGGTCTGGAAATCACACTTTGAGAACTGCTGGTATCTGTATACCAGTGTTAGCTCTGTGATCAATGAGATGTGAAGTCAAAGCCTGTCTCTGCCACTCTGTGAACCTAACACTCTCTGAGCCTCAGTTTTCCCATCTTTTGAATGGAAATAAGGGCTAAGGTTGTTGTGAGAATCAAGCAAAGAGTAGGTGCTAAATAAATGCTTTATATCTTCTCCCCTAAATGTGAATTGCTGTGGCTGGGCTGCAGTGAGGCTGCAGAAGACAGAGCATTCATAGCTCTGGATTTGTCCATCTGCGGCTTTTTGCTGTCCCCTAGTTAGCACTTCCCGCTCCCCCTCTCTGCTCCCCAAACCTGGCAGTCCTCATCAGCCCTCTCCCCAACACAGTTAGGCTGCCAGATCTCTCGGCCTCCAGATGCCCGCTGCACCACCGCCCTCTTGCTACCACTTCCTCAGATTTCCCAAACAAATTGTGTCCCATCAAATTGTACGTTAACTGTGTTACCATAAGAATAAATTGTGTTTATTTCCAGATGACCTGGAGTTTTTGGCTGCCTTGCCTAAAAATAACTAAAAGCAGTTTTAAAAGAGGGAAAAGAAAATGGAAAACAACAACAGAAAGTAAAGGAAAGGGCAGCTCCAGCCTGCTGCCAGATTTGGGAGAGTGGAGTTCACCTCCCCCCTCCACCCACCACCCCCTCACACCTGGCAATAAGTAACTAGCTGCCTTGCAGTGTCCTGCACTGCAGTGGATCCAGAGAAGCCCAGAGCATCCTGGAGCTGGGGCTTCCCTGGTGGCTCAGATGGTAAAGAACCCGCCTGCCATTGCAGGAGATGCAGGTTCGATCCCCAGGCCTGGAAGATCTCCTGGAGAAGGAAATGGCATCCCACTCCAGTATTCTTGCCAGGGAAACCCCATGGACAGAGGAGCCTGGTGGGCTACAGTCCATGGGGTTGCAAAAAAGTAGGACGTGACTTAGTGACTAAACAACAACAGAAATCCCTGAACTGGGTCTGTCTGTGGCATGTGGTCTTTCTGAGAGTCACCCAATGGGAAGGTGAGGTAGAAGGTTGGTTTTGTCCTGTAGTTTGTGAAAAGGGAGATAGCTGTCCTGGGATGCTTCATGGAGGAGCTCCTCTGGGGAGCAGAAACCATCAGGAACTGAGGCACAGAAGCAGAACTCAAAAGTGTGGCAGAGGCTGGGAGTCTGGGGCCATGCCATAGAGCAGGGGTCCCCAGCCCCCAGGCTGCACAGTAGGAGGTGGGCAAGCCAGCAAAGCTTCATCTGTATTTACAGCTGCTCCCCATTGCTCACTTCACCACCTGAGCTCCGCCTCCTGTCAGATCAGTGGCGGCATTAGATTCTCATAGGAGCACAGACCATAATTATAAAGTCAAGGCAGAATATCCTGAGATTGCCACTAAATAGAAATAAAGTGCATAGTAAATGTAATGCACTTAAATCATCCAGAAACTATCACCCCCTGCACCTACCCTGGTCTATGGAAAAATTGTCTTTCACGAAACCAGTCCCTGATGCCAAAAAGGTTGGGGACCGCTGCCATAGAGAAGATACAAAAGCAAGGATTCTGTGTCTGCCAGCTCCTGCTTCTAGCACAGTCCTGATGCTTTTGCATAGAACCTCGATTCATTTTTTCCAGCTTCCTCTCATCAGGCACGTCAGCGCTTTCCAGCTCTGTGATTTGAAGCATGCCATCTAGCCTCCCCCAGCTTCCGTTTTCCTAGCTCTGAAATGGGTATCATGACATCTTAAGGCTGCAGGTTGCTGTTCAGACTAAACGAGAATATTCATAAAATTGGACAGCATGGAGCCTACCATACAGTAGGTGCCTGATAAACATCAGTTCCCTTTTCCTCATCTCTGCTCTATTGGAAGCCCTGCTGCAGATGTTCAGAGATGAAGGTGGTGATCCTGAAGGCAATGGCTTGTGCAAACCCCCATGCCTCCCTAGCATTCTTGGTCAGAGGGGACAGACATGCCAGAAGAGAGAACCACACCAAAGGGACAGATTGGCATCTTCTAACCAGTGAGTGCTGTGGTTTCCTCAATCTTCCCTGGATCACGTGGCAGGTGGCAGGCAAGCTGGAGAGGGCCTCCCAGGCAGGCAGCTCAGTAGACACAGTCAGGAGGAGGGCAGCGTCCACCCCTCACCCTCATTCCTAGGCTGGGGTGAGGCCCTGAGCCTCAGGTGCGGGGAGGCTTGTATAATTCTCATCTCATCGGGCCCTAGACTTAATCGGAGCCGCCTCCTGCATCACTGCCATCCATCTTCAGGAGACAGGTGAGACTCAATGAAGATGAGTTAGGACGTGAAGAATGCGGCAGGATTAAACCCTGATCAGATCATTACTGCAGCAAGAGGAAAAAAAAATCATGCCAGGCCAGGCTGATGTCTCTTTCTGTATCTTTTATTTATTTCCTAACATCTATGCTTTTGCTTGAGGGCCAGAAGTCTTCCTTCACCTCTCCCTTTTTATCTGGCTCTCCTTTTCTCTCTCCTTGGGTTTAAATTGTGGCTTTTCTTCTGGGGTCCCAGTTAAAAGTGGTCCCTAGACCCCTGGTTCCTAAGAGCATCATCCACTGACTTCCAGTTCAGGATGCAAAGAGACATATCGTGGGTAGTGCTGGTCTAGGTTCCTGTTCCCAGGCTGCCTTGCAGACCCAAGTAGACCCAAGTGGATGGACTGGGATTTCAGGGGACAGGGGAGTCACAGGCAGAGTAGAGGAGGAGGATGGTGATCAGGGAGCATGAAGAGTGAACACACAATGGGAGTTAGAATAAAAAGAGCAGAGGATTGTGTGAAGAAAAGGATGAGGGCTGGATTTTGGCCATCTGGGTCTCAGCAGTCCCCTAGGTGAGACCTTCTTTCACTGAAAGGAGGGAAGCTGATATTCTCTCTCTGCATCTCTTGTCATGTGTCTCTGCCCCTCGCACCACATAATCACAGATGGCCCATCCGTGATGACCCTGTGTGTCCCAGCCTGCTGTGTGGTCAGACCGAGTGCCCACAGCCACCTTAGTGCCCATTTCCTTGGGTACCGAACCCCACTTTGCTCTCCTTCTAGGCTCAAGTTGCTGGATGATCAAGGCAGGACTTGTGCAATCTGCGGCATACCTGGTAATTCAAAAGCAACAGCCCCAGGCTGATAGATCCCAGGGCACCTGGAACTTTCCCGTTTTCCTCGTAGGAGCCTACTTCTTCAGATAGCTTTCTTTTAAAATTAATTCATTAATTTGTTTTTGGCTGTGCTGGGACTTCATTGCTGTGCATGTGGACTTTCTCTCGTTGCAGTGAGTGGGGGCTACTCTTCATTATGGTGCGTGGGCTTCTCATTGCAGAGGCCTTTCTTGTTGCAAAGCACAGACTCCAGGCAAGAGTAGGCTCAGTAGTTGTGGCACATGGGCTTAGTTGCTCCACAGCATGTGGAATCTTCCTGGATCAGGAATGAAACCCATTTCCCCTGCATTGGTAGGCAGACTCTCAACTACTGGACAACCCTGGAAGTCCAAACTTCTTTTTGAAAGGGTTGCCCAAGGGGTCAGTTTTCTGCTGAATTTGCCAATGGGGTCTTTATTTGCCAGTGGGGTCTTTATTTTCCCATTGACGGTCCTGCATCGCATGACAGTGCCAAGAATGATGGGAGGAAGAAGGAAGCAGGACAGAAGAGGCTGCAAGGTGGGTTAGTGGCAGGTGAAGCTTGTACATGATCTATAGTAGCGAGGATGGCTCTTGCCGTGGCATCCCTGGCTGTTTCAGCGATCTCTCTAGACTGTAAACGGTGCCCTGTGAATTCTGGCTTCCTGGGCGTACGCCAGAGAGGAGGCACCTTGTGTTTCTGAACCGTTGGAGTGCTGACCTTTTCACCAAGCCAGCCTCCCTAGGTGAGGTCAGCAAATGTATTTGGATGTGTACCATGTAAACAGTGAAACCCTAAAGGAGAGGACAAGAAGAGGCAGATGGAAAGCTGTAGCTAGCATCTGGCAGTTTGGAAGCAAAATCCTACTAGTTCTGTGCCAGCTTCCTCCATGTCGTGGCCCCATCTGTCTGCCAGCCCTGTTAACATGGGCCAGGGCATCTCTGGGTCCTGAGGGTCAGCATCCTGCCTCTTACTCCTCATCCTCTTCCACTTACATTACTCCACAGGGAGCCCGTATGCCTCTGCCTGCACCCAGGCTGCCTACATACCTGGCTCCTTGCGATACCATGGCAGAGTCACTGGAACATCAGGTGTTTGCACATCACCTCTGTTCTCTGCCTAGGCTGGTAGATTTGACTAGTGCCTTTAAATTACTTTCCCATCTGGGGAAACTGGTGCAAAGCTGAATGTGACTCATGAAGGGTGTAGCAACTTGGAGCGATCATCATAATGTTCAAGATGCTCCACCATGAGCTCAGGTAGCCTCCTTCCTGACAGCTTCTTACACTGTGATATCATCTTGGATGGAGAAGCCAAGTGGGACTTGCCCAGAGGTTTTATGATGAATCTCTTTCTGCAAGGTTGTAATAAAAAGTCTCTTCTGCTGTTGAATTTGAGAGCAGCACTGGAGTTCTGAGACGTGAAACACTGCTGATGATCCTTGGCACTGCTCCTCTTCAACCCCTTCCTTATCAGTGACCTTCACTTCCTCTCCATTTCAGCCATACAATAGTAAGGCCACTCCTTGGCTTGCCCTATGGTGTGGAATTTCTCTAAGATCCAGACCTACCTCTAGTCTCCCTTCTCCCCACGGTGCCTTCACTTCATTTTATTTTAACATTTTATACTGGAATATAGCCAATTAGCAATGTTGTGATCGTTTCAGGTGGATAGCAGAGTGACTCAGCCATGTTCATAAATGTATCCATTCTCCTGCAAGGGCTTCCCAGGTGGTGCTAGTGGTAAAGAACCCACCTGCCAAAGCAGGAGACATAAGAGATTGAGGTTCAATCCCCGGGTCAGGAAGCTCCTCTGGAGGAGGGCATGGCAACCCACTCCAGTATTCTTGCCTGGAGAATCCCATGGACAGAGGAGCCTGATGGGCTTCAGTTCACAGGGTCACAAAGAGTCAGGCATGACTGAAGCGACTTAGCACACACACATCCTCCTCCAAACTCCTCTCGCATCCAGGCTGCCACACAACACTGAGCAGCGTTCCCTGTACTATACAGTATGTCCTTATTGGTTATCCATTTTAAACATAGCAGTGTTGTGCCTTCACTTTACACCTGACCTTGACGTCCAGTCTCTTGGCCCCTGTGGCTTCTGTGTTCTCTTGGCTCCATTTGCTTCCCCATCCAGCCAACCCCATGGTTAGCCATTCATGGCATCTCCCTGGAACTCTAGACTGCCTCCACCCTGATCATTCTTTCTCTGCCTGTTTAACAACCCCTCCTCTGTGGATCCCCATTCTGTGATTTTTCTCCCCTGTGCTGAGTGGCTGAGCAGGACAGCTATAGACCTGTGCTAAGTGGGTCTACTGCATACCTGGTGTTCAGACCCCAGCAGGACCCCTGCTGATCTTTGGCACCTTTCGTTTGGCTCCTGCTCACCCTGTTCCAGCTGTGGTGGGTCTTGTCTAACCCTTTAGAGCCCCACAGCTCAGCTCTTTAACCCTTGGTGAAATATCTTGTGTATTTGGTTGAGCTTGAAGCTGCCCAGTGCTTGCACTTGCAGTTTTCCTCCTTGCAAATGCAAACTTTACTCTTGTTCTCATCCTCACCTCTTCTCTCCTGTATCACTTAAAGTATCTTCAGGGACTTCCTTGGTGGTTCAGTGCCTAAGAATCCTTCCCTTCCAATGCAGGGGACATGAGTTTGAGCCCTAGCCAGGGAACTAAGATTCCACATACCTTGGAGCCACTAAGCCCATGCACCACACTAGAGAAGCCCACACTTTGTAGTGAAGACCCAGGACAGCCAAAAGATAAATAAAATATGTTTACAGATTAAATAAAGTATCTGAGTCGGTTTATTCATTAATTGAAAGTCTCTCTGTTATCCACTATATTCCTAAGCGAGGAATATGCCTATCACCGTGTGCATCCTAAGATAGTCACACCCTACAAGGCACTGATGTTCATAAAAACTACCAAAAGTGTATTAGAACATACTGAGAATACTTGTTGTTGTTCAGCCACTTAGTTGTGTCCGACTCTTTGCGACCCCGTGGACTGCGACGCGCCAGGCTACCTACCTGGTCCTTTACCATCTCCCGGAGGTTGCTCAAACTCATACGCATTGAGTCGGGGATGCCATCCAACCATCTCGTCCTCTGTCGTTCCCTTCTCCTCCTGTCCTCAATCTTGCCCAGCATCAGGGTCTTTTCGAATGAGTCAGCTCTTTGCGTGAGGTGGCCAAAGTACTGGAGCTTCAGCTTCATCGTTGGTCCTTCCAATATTGAGAATAATACCAATAGTTATAAGAGCAGTTGTTTTCATTAATGAACACTAACTCTTATGTCAAGCCTTGTGCCAAGTACTTTCCAGGTATATCACACTTCATCTTGACCCCAAAGTCAGTGAGTTAGGGACTTACAAGATTCTCATATTATAGAAGAGAAAAAAAGGCTGAGAGGCTTAACTACTCAGAGGCAGAGTTGGGATCTAAACCCAGAATGTACCTTCACATTCTTCCCTTCTTGCCCTCTCTCCCATTCTTCCTCGCGGGTGGACTCACCCCAGGAGGGTCTCCTGAGAGCACCTGGTCCCTTCCCGCATCCCCTCTGCCCTCCGGGCTTCCCAGGTCCACGCCTTTCTGCTGAACAAGCCCCGCTGCTCTGACCTGCCACACATTTAGCTGCTGAGCACGTGTAGACGCACATCGTGCTTTTAACTGCAGGCAAAACCCATCCCTCTGGGAACTGTCCCAGTTTGAGGGTTTTTTTTTTTTTAAAAAAAAGGCAGTCATGTTAAAATAGAGATTAATGCTATAGACAGAGAGAGACATGAAAATAGATCCAGGAGGGATGGTAGATAGCCTATCTGAATAGATCCCAGAGATAAATACATGGAAAACATAGAGAATTATTGTTGGGAATAATTCTCCATGGGAGGCTCTATGGATAAATATATAGACCAGGGATAGTGGAATCATTTAGAGGAAGTGAGATGAAAACAGCACGTGGGAGTCCGCAACTGTGAGAGCTGTGCTGAATGGGCTTGGGCCTTCGGTACCGCACGTTTGGTGGAGTTGTTCCAAGAGGAGGTCGGAAATCTGTGGGCGGGCTGTTATCTTCCAGAAGCCACGTGGCAGGGTGTCCTGGGGAGAGTGAGAGGGGAATTAACTGGGGACTTTGTGAGGGGTTCTGGGAGCAGGATGGGAGATGCTGAGGCAGACCTACGAGACAGCATCATCGGGGTGGGCTTTGTAAGTTGACACGGGGATGTGAAGGCCGAATGGAGTCTGGGAAAAAAGGGGCTAGACTGAAAAGGGCAGTGTTCTCAGGGACCCACAGAGAGAAGTTCAGGGCTCTAGTCCTTGAGGGCATCTGGAGAGGAGAGCCAAGTCCCCCACCCAGCAGGTGAATTGGTGCGGCAGGCCGTCTGCACAAACATGGGACATATGCCTGGAGGCTGCAGCCCAGTGTCATAAAAAATCCATCCCCGGGTAGCACTGTTCCTGTGGTTGATGACTGTGGCTCTGTGGTGATTGGATCTGGACTTGGCTCAGGCCCTGCCCACCAGTATCCAGGGAAGATTGTGAAAAGCTGGGGTGAACTTGGGACAGAGCTGCTCACATGTTCTTCTTCTCCCCACCCTGGTCCTTGCCCTGTTTATCCAGAACTCTGCGGCTCTGTTTGACAGACATTCCTGACTGTGCTGTTTGGCTGTAGAATGTTCTACTCAAGGGCAGATGAAAAGGGCCAGGAGGCTGCTATGATTCAGAAAGGTGGGACAGTGCTCATCTCTTTGCGTGAATGCTAAGTTGCTTTAGTCATGTCTGACTCTTTGCAACACCCTGGACTGTAGCCCACCAGGTTGCTCTGTCCATGGAATTCTCCAGACAAGAATACTGGAGTGGGCTGCCTACCACGCCCTCCTCCAGGGGATCTTCCCAACCCGGGGTTTGAACCTGCATTGGCATGTGGGTTCTTGACCACTAGTGCTACCTGGGAAGCCCACTCATCTCTCTATGGAACTTCTTTTGTTTCTTAGAATGATTGACTAGGAAAGGGGTCAACAATCCTTAAGTGAGCACTTTGACCCTGGACACTGATTCCATCTTTACACCCCACCCTCCTTTTCCAGGAGAAAAAGGGAGTAACTGTTGACTGTTTCTGACAGAGACCTTGCCATGATAGCCAACGACCCATAATTCTCCCACGCATGTCAAGAGTATCCACTGACTATCTTGCCTTATTCTAGGGTGGGTTATGGGCTGTGCTGTATAGGAATGTAGGGTCTTTACCTTCAAGGAATTTGACATCTGAAGACTTTATGTCAGAAGTCAACTTGGGGCCCCTCTGTACTGGAGAGAAAGAGCCCAGATGGTATCTTCTTTGATATTGGGAGTTTTGCCTCCTATGCATGAGTTAGCTGCTCTGGTGTTGTTTTAGATGTCATAAGACCCAGATGTCCTTTCTCAGGGATTAGCCTTGACAGTAGGGCATTCTGGAAAAGTTGCCTTTCCTCTCTGAATCAGGGTCTCTCTCCCTATGTTGGATAAGAATCATGGCGATGTGACTTACGTGGGTGTCAGAGAGATCAGGCAAAGGACATACTGGAGAAACCCAAGTCCTCAAGCTGCCTGATGAGAGAATCTTAGCTCAACAGAGAACTTGCAGTCCAGAATTTCTGTTGGGTTAAAATTCCTGCCCCGTTTATAGAGGAGGGACGTTTGCATAAATACCAAGGGAACAGTTCCAGAGAGAACTTTTCCAGTAGGAATCTGGCTAATCAGGTCTCTAGCTGGACTTGTCCCCAGAGGATTCATGAGAATAAAAATTGAGGGGACAGCCATCCAGATGGCATGTGGCAGGGGCGTGGGTTCTGCTCCAGCGATATTCTGGGGTCTCTGCCCAGTTCTGGCCGTTTGGAACACCCTTCCCTCTATTCCAGGCAGGGGGGTGTCCTGGAGAATGGGCAGCCATCTGGTCACCGGGCAGAGCCTCAAAACAGGGGGACAGGGACCATATGGGCTGCACATGGTTCTACCTTGCTTACTTTTGACTTTAATCTTAAAGTCCTCTGAACTGAAAATAGGATTCAGGAGAAAGCTTTCTGTTGGAGAGTCAGACACTCTGTTTGCCATGGAATTTTTTTCTCCCTGCTACTGCTGTGGTCAGACTGATGGGCAGGAGGATGACCCAGTAGAAAGTGGATAGGGATAAGACTGGAAATACTAGGCTTCCATGCTAGGTTGCCTGCTTATCAGTAGCAACACGCTAAGATGACCTCCATTTCCTCTCTGTAATGGGTGGAGGAAATATAGTCCTAGAACTTGAATCTGTAAAATGCATGGACACCAATTATATGGTTGTTATAGCTATCTAGTTTTCATAGCCCCTTTATTCAACACACACACAAAAAAACCTTTTGCAAACTTAGGTTGGGCTTTCCTGGTGGCTCAGTGGTAAAGAATCTGCCTGCCAATGCAGGAGATGCAGATTTGATCCTTGGGTCAGGAAGATCCCCTGGGAAAGGAAATGGCAACCCACTCCGGTATTCGTGCCTGGAGAGTCCCATAGACATAGGGCTCCTATAGACATAGGTGGCTACAGTCCATGGGATCACAAATAGTCGGACACAACTGAGTGACTGGACATGCATGCATGCAAGCATATGTTACATGCAAGATATTGGAGAGACCAAGAAAAAGATTAAATCCTTACATTATTTTTTCATCTGTGATTCCTCCCTCTTGACCCTTGGGAAACCATGTGGTCCGTTGCTGTGGGTATCAGTGAAGGAGACAGAGTCCCAGTGTGAAGGGCTTACATAGACTCAAGGATTGCACTTGGAACTCAGCTGCAGAGACCACAGAAACCTGTTTTGAACGAAGTTTTGGTTTTTCCTTAGACTCTGGGGTTCTTGACCTAGATGTTGAGTTCCTCTGCAGTAGAGAGAGGAGTGGGCGAGATGGGAGTATAGTATTTAAGAGCAGGGAAGCCAGACAGATTTAGATGGGAGTCCCAACTGTGCATCATGGAGCAAATGACTTACCTCCTCTTCCCTAAAATAGGGTTAATGATAGAATCTACCCCAAAAGGCCATTGGAGTGTTGAAAGAGACAATGCATGCATCTTCATTGACATTTTAAAAAGAAGAAAGTGTTAGTTGCTAAGTTGTGTCCCACTCTATGCGACCCTATGGACTGTAGCCCTCTGTCTGGTGATTACATTGCCAGGCTCCTCTCTGTCCATGTAATTCTCCAGGCAAGAATACTGGAGTGGGTTGCTATTTCCTCCTCCAGGGGATCTTTCCAACCCAGGAATCAAAACATTGTCTCCTGCATTGGAGACATATTCTTTACCCACTGAGCCATCAGGGAAGGCTGGCATACAAGTCACCATGAACTGGGTGGCTTAAAACAGTGGAGATTTATTCTGTCAAAGTTCTGGAGGCTGAAAGTCCAAAATAAGGTGTCAGCAGGGCCATTTTCCCACCAAAGGCTCTTGGGGAGACTTCTCCATTGACTCTTCAGTTTCTGGTGGCTCCAGGCATTCCTTGGCTTTTGGCTGCATGAAACCTGTCTCTACCTCCATCTTCACAAGGCTCTTCTCTTTTGCCTCTGTGCCGTCCTCTTCTGTCTCTTATAAGGACAGCTGTCATTGGATTGAGGACCCCACCTGATTCTGTATAATCTCACCTTGAACCTTACCTTCATTATATCTGCAAAGACTCTGTGTGTGCTGTGTGCTAAGTCGTGTCCGACTCTTTGTGACCCCGTGGACTGTAGCTCATCAGGCTCCTCTGTCCATGGAATTCTCCAGGCAAGAATACTGGAGTGGGTAGCCATTCCCTTCTCCAGGGGATCTACCTGGCTAAGGGATCGAACGCATGTCTCCCGTGTCTCCTGCATTGGCAGACGGGTTCTTTACCACCAGCACCACCTGGGAAGGCCAACAAAGACTATTTCCAAGTAAGGTCATGATCTGAGGTTCCAGATGGGCTTCTCTTCCTCTCTCTCTCTCTCTCTTTTTGGTGGCAGGGGATAGGGACAATGTTCAGCCCACTACACTGACCAAAACAGAAGCAAGGGAAGTTCTTTTTCTTTTCCTCCAACTCATCAGTTTCTTACTTCTGGGCTTCTGGTTACCTGGGCTTCCATGACCTGAGAAAAGAAGTTCTAGGGAACAGTTCATTCAGTCATCCACCCATGTCAACCTGTACTTGTTGAACACTGCTACCCGTGAGATGGATGCTGTGCTAGCCATTGGAGCATGAAGATATATTAGGAGAACAGAAATGTGATGTTAATGATTGGGGGCCAGCCAGGGGTCATTCCTGTGCCCGGTTCTGGGCATAGATATTAACCACATGCTCCCCATCCTCTCACAGTCTTCAGGGAAAGGTGGGCAGGTCATGAGTCAAGGACCAGCCAGAGAACTGAGCGCTCTGGCAGCTACCAGTCCAGGATGCTGGGGGCAGAGCAGAGATCCCAGTGGACCATGGGGTCATCCAGAAGGGCCTCCCAAGAGAAGTGGCACCTGGATTCAGTCTTCAAGGGCAGGGCAAATCTAGTAGCTGGAGAAGCTTTAACTAGGCAGATTAGAACTCTGCAAAATCAGGAGACTTGAGAGAACAGGCTGGTTCAGAGAGCCATCAACAGCTCTCAGTCTGGTCCCGACAGGTGCATGAGTTGGTGGTGGGAAAGCTGGGCAGGTGGGCCTCATCCTCACCACTGTTGTCATCATTACCATCAACATCGCTAATGTTCAGGGAACCACGGAAACTGGCTTTGAGTCCCAGCCTAAGGAATTTGGTTTTCCCTCCCTGAAGCTGTGGAAGTGTGTGTATGAGGGAGGTGGAAGGCACCCTGCGGGGCAGGAAGAGTGAGTGGGCTGTGTCCTTCTCCACCAGGCGTGGCCCATGGATGGGCACTGCTGCTCCTGCTCAGGTCTGCTTCTCTCGCTGTTGTTGTTCAGTTGCTAAGTCATGTTCAACTCTTTCTGAGCCCATGGGCTGCAGCATGCCAGGCTCCTTTGTCCTTCACTATCTCCTGGAGTTTTCTCAGATTCATGTCCATTGAGTTGGTGATGCCATCCAGCCATTTCATCCTCTGTCGTCCCCTTCTCCTCCTGCCCTCAGTCTTTCCCAGCATCAGGGTCTTTTCCAATGAGTCATCTCTTTCCATCAGGTGGCCAAAGTATTGGAGCTTCAGCTTTAACATCAGTCCTTCCAATGAATATTCAGGGTTCGTTTCCTTTAGGATTGACTGCTTTGATCTCCTTGCAGTCTAAGGGACTCTCAAGAGCCTTCTCCAGAACTGCAATTTGAAAACATCAATTCTTTGGCGCTCAGCCTTATTTATGGTTCAACTCTCACATCCATACATGACTACTAGAAAAACCATGGCTTTGACTATACAGACCTTTGTTGGCAAATGGATGTCTCTGCTTTTTAATACTCTGTGTAGGTGTGTCATGGCTTCTCTTAATATCAATTTGTTCTGATCTGTTGTGGTCATTGAGTGGAGGACATTCAAGATGCTGAAAGCTGACCCTCTCTATCTCTTGGAGAAGGAGACATGAGCATTCTGCGTCCCTTTGACCACTGGGGATCAGGTAGGCAGTCATCAGTGATGGGGAGGCTTTGGTAAGGTTTTATTCTTTAAACCCAATTTGATCATCAAGGATTCAAACTTGACTGTGCTATTTTACTATAGCAAGTATGCTTTTCACGGTCGGATGAAAGTTAAATTTATTCATTTATTTAATCTTGATTAAAGGCATCTCTAATGACTTATTGATTTTTTTATTAGTTGGGGGGAAGGGGAAGCTCACTGTCTTGGCAAGCAAGCTATTACCTGATGCCAGGTTTGAAAGCTGCTAAACAAGGGATCTGTTTTTGAAATATGAAAAGAAATATTTCAACATAAAAATCGATAAAAGGACATGAAACAATTGAAATGGATGAGCAAATTAAAAACAACTCTTTTTTCTCTTAATGAAGATCATTTGAAATGTTAAAAAAAAATGAAAGAAAAAGGAAGAGAGGCATTGCAATCATTTGTCTGATACCAAGACACAAAATTAACCCACTGTGAATATGTTAAGATAAAATGTGAAGATTATAGCAATGGCTGAACATAAATATTCTTTTAAAAAATTTTTATTGGAGTATGGGTACTTTACAATGCTGTGTTAGTTTCTGCTGTACAACAAAGTAAATCAGCCATTAGATTGGATTGTTTAGTCACTGAGTTGTGTCCTCCTCTTTTTGACCCTGGGGACTGAAGCCCGCCCAGCTCCTCTGTCCGTGGGATTCTCCAGGCAAGAATAGTGGAGTGGGTTGCCATTTCCTGCTCCAGGGATCTTCCTGGCCCTGGAATTGAACCCTCATCTCTAGCATTGGCAGGCGGGTTCTTTACCACTGAGCCACCAGGGGAGCCTGGTGTATCAGCCATATGTAAACATATACCCACACTTCTTTGGATTTTTTTCCCATTTAGGTCACCACAGAGCACTGAGTAGAGTTACCCACGATGAACAAAGATAACTTCTCACACTCAGGTTGTGCCTTCATCTTTTTTTTTCTCGGATGATTGAGATGGGCTTTGAATGGGGCTAATGCTTCAACTTCTCCCCCCGAACCCACAGTCCCTCTGCACACTGCAGCCCGGGTGATCCTCTATGAAGCACGGTCAGATCATGCTAGCCCCCGAGGTTCAACCCCCAACGACTTCCCAGCACGTGTAGAAGAGACAGCACACTCTTCCCCAAGACCCACGTGGTCCTGCGTGGCTTGGCCCAGGGCTGTCCCACCCTGCATCTTTCCATTCACTTCCCATCAGCCCTACCAACCTCCATGTTATTCCCGATCACACTGAGTGTTTTCTCCAGGACCTTGCATGTGGGATTCTCTCTGCAGGAACTTACTTCCCCCAGCTAGTCCCCCAGCTCCTCCTTCGTGGCATTCATGCTGCTGCTCCCATGTCACCTCCGCAGGGAGGCTTCCTGACCACCCCTCCACCATCACACCTGCCTCTTTCCCTGCTTCACGTGTCTCTGTAGTGCTTAGCAGTTCCTCCCCATGTGTTGTGGGTTTCCTCTTTGCTCTTGATCACAGATCTTGCCTTCTGGGATACAAGCCCATTAAGGCTGGGGACTTGTTCGATGTTCCCAGAGCCTGGTGCCTCACAGGTGTGGCGTCAGTTGTTATTGGGTTGGCTGAAAAGTTCATTCACGTTTTTTCCATAAGATGCTATGCAAAAACCTTAATGAACTTTTTGGCCAACCCAGTGTATGGCCTGGTCATATACTGCTTCTCCCCATTCTACTGTCTCCTGGAGCCTCACAGTAACCCTGGGAGGTGGCCAGGACAGACAGTTGTCCACTTTTCCGATGGGAAGCCTGAGGCCAAAAGCACTCATGGTCAGCAGTGGGGCAGGCCTGGGACTAGCCACAGGGGCTCTGATGCTCAGCTAGTTCTCTTGCTGCACACCTGCTTAGGATATCACATCAGAGACTTGCCCTTTCTGCTGTGCAGTTTCTGCATTTGAGGGACGCCTTGTGGGGACCTACTCTGTACCTGACGAGAACTTAGCAGACCCCTGGCTGGAAGCACCAAGCATCTTCGAGCACCTCCCAGTGTGAGGTGTGGAAGAGAAAACAAGCTGAATCGATATTCGTGCAACCGAATGGAACCTAAATTATCGTGGTGATTAAATCAGGGGCTCGTGTCCCAGCTCATCACTTACACCATTCCCTTAAATCTCTCAGAGCTTCAATTTCCTTGACTCCAATTAAGAACAGTAGCTGTACTTACTTATAGAGATAGGATTGTTGGGAGCCTTGAGTGGGGTAATGGATTGAAAGTGCTTAGCAGGGCTTGGTATGTGGAACTTTTCAAAAATGCTCTTCATTTATCCCCGTCCTTGTTGTCATCCTTCTGCGGTCTGTGGACTCTCTAGGAATGCTCAGGCTTTGCTACTGAGTTGGGCTCAGTTCAGTCACTCAGTCATGTCTGACTCTTTGTGACCCCATGGACTGCAGCACGCCAGGCCTCCCTGTCCGCCACCAACTCCCAGAGTTTACTCAAACTCATGCCCCTTGAGTCGGTGATGCCATCCAACCATCTCATCCTCTGTCGTCCCCTTCTCCTCCTGCTCTCAATCTTTCCCAGCATCAGGGTCTTTTCAAATGAGTCAGCTCTTTGCATCAGGTGGCCAAAGTATTGGAGTTTCAGCTTCAACGTCAGTCCTTCCAATGAATATTCAGGACTGATTTCCCTTAGGATGGACTGGTTGGATCTCCTTGCAGTCCAAGGGACTCTCAAGAGTCTTCTCCAACACCACAATTCAAAAGCATCAATTCTTCGGTGCTCAGCTTTCTTTATAGTCCAACCCTCACATCCATACATGACCACTGGAAAAACCATAGCCTTGACTAGATGGACCTTTGTTGGCAAAATAATGTCTCTGCTTTTTAATATGCTGTCTAGATTGGTCATAGCTTTTCTTCCAAGGAGTAAGAGTCTTTTAATTTCATGGCTGCAGTCACCATCTGCAGTGCTTTTGGAGCCCCCCCAAAATAAAGTCTGCCACTGTTTCCACTGTTTCCCCATCTATTTGCCATGAAGTGATGGGACTGGATGCCATGATCTTTGTTTTCTGAATGTTGAGCTTTAAGCCAACTTTTTCACTCTCTTCTTTCACTTTTGTCAAGAGGCTCTTTAGTTCTTCTTCACTTTCTGCCATAAGGGTGGTGTCATCTGCATATCTGAGGTTATTTATATTTCTCCCAGCAAGCTTGATTCCAGCTTGTGCTTCCTCCAGCCCAGCGTTTCTCATGATGTACTCTGCATATAAGTTAAATAAGCAGGGTGACAATATACAGCCTTGACGTACTCCTTTTCCTATTTGGAACCAGTCTGTTGTTCCATGTCCAGTTCTAACTGTTGCTTCCTGACCTGCATACAGATTTCTCAAGAGGTAGATCAGGTGATCTGGTATTTCCATCACTTTCAGGATTTTCCAGTTTGTTGTGATCCACACAGTCAAAGGCTTTGTTATAGTCAATAAAGCAGAAATAGATGTTTTTCTGGAACTCTCTTGCTTTATCAGTGATCCAGCAGATGTTGACAACTTGATCTCTGGTTCCTCTGCCTTTTTAAAAACCAGCTTGAACATCAGGAAGTTCACGGTTTATGTATTGCAGAAGCCTGGCTTGGAGAATTTTGAGCATTACTTTACTAGTGTGTGAGATGAGTGCAATTGTGCGGTAGTTTGAGCATTCTTTGGCATTGCCTTTCTTTGGGATTGGAATGAAAACTGACCTTTTCCAGTCCTGTGGCCACTGCTGATTTTTCCAAAGTTGCTGGCCTATTGAGTGCAGCACTTCACAGCAACATCTTTTAGGATTTAAAATAGCTTAACTGGAATTCCATCACCTCCACTAGCTTTGTTCGTAGTGATGCTTCCTAAGGCCCACTTGACTCCACATTCCAGGATGTCTGGCGCCTATGCAGTATCCAGGGCATCTCAGGTGGTGCTAGTGGTAAAGAACCCACCTACCAATGCAGGAGACATCAGAGGTGCAGGTTTGATCCTCGGGTTGGAAAGATTCCCTGGAGGAGGCCATGGCAGTCCACTCCAGTATTCTTGCCTGGAGAATCCCACGGACAGAGGAGCCTGGCTGGCTACAGTACATAGAGTCGAAAAGAGTCGGGCATGACTGAAGCAACTTAGCAGTAGTTATAGAAGCAGCAAGAGGAAATCTTTGATAGTGGGGTCTACTTGGCCAACCTTGTGGCCTTTGGTCATCACAGCATTGGAGACTAGAAGGGTCCCATAGACAAGTGTCTTTGTGCAGAAGTGGACCAGTATTCACACACTGGTGGACCACACAACCCATTTACTGGTGTAGGCTGAGCGCCCGTATGGGGACTGTGTGACACCCGAGCACCAACTCCCATCTGGCTGAGTGTCTTTGTTTGCGAGGGTTGTCATCACAAAGTACCATAGGGTGAGTGGTTAAGACAAAAAAAAAAAATCTATTTTCTCCCAGTCCTGGAGGCTATAAGTCCAACGTCAAAGTTGGCTTCTTCTGAAGTCTCTCCACCTGGCTTGTGGATGCTCATCTTCTCCCTGTGTCTTCATATGGTCTTCCCTCTGGGTGTGTCTGTTAATTTTATCTTGTAAGGACACAAGTCATACTGGATTAGCGTGAGTGCGTGTGTGCATGCTCAGTCGCTTCAGTCGCGTGTGACTCTTTGTGACTACATGAACTGTAGCCCACCAGGCTCCTCCGTCTGTGAGATTCTCCAGGGAAGAATACTGGAGTGGGTTGCCATTTCCTCCTCCAGGGGACCTTCCCGACCCAAGAATCGAACCCCAGTCATCTGCATCTCCTGCACTGCAGGCAGATTCTGTACCACTAGCGCCACGAGGAAAGCCTGTATTGGAGTGATGGCAGCTCTCTGAAGACTGGGTGGGTGTTCTGGAAAATGGATGCAAGCACTTGCCGGCCTGTTCATTTGCCCGTGTTGGTAGAGGCCATGAGGGGGATTGCCCAGGTCATGTGTTACACGGTTGGAGCTGTGCACAGAATAGAAGGTGTGTGAGGCATGTATGGTTGTGGGGATATGCATGGACTGTGTTTATACGGGTCTGGGGTCATGTGTATTTGTCCTGGGCAAATCACTGGGATTTGTGCCTATCACTCGGGGTTTGGAGATGAGAGAGCAGAAACCACAAAATGAACACACAGGACATGTATGCTGCCCATCAAGTGAAATCCCCAGCTCTCTGCAGACAGAATCATTCTATATTCTGGACTCTGGTCTCCCAACAAAGCCGTCCCTGATCTATCTGAATTACAGATTAACTGGCACCGAAGGGACGGCAGAATCCATTTAAATGAATAGCTCTCTAATTTATTAAAGGCCTTATTTATGCTGCTGGTATCAGAGGCTCATCAAATTCTTGCAGTGGTGTGGGCCCCTCTCCTGCCCCCCTGACCCATCACTGCTGGAATATTTTATCTTTTTCCAGGAGAGCTGTAACAAGCCTGCGATCTAGGATATGGGTGGGATAAAGGGCCACACATCTTCCGTGGGCTTGCTGGGTCCCTTGTAGATTAGATTAGCAATTAGCTTGCTGCTCGTGAGGAACGTCTGAATCCTTGGGAAGAGGCCAGAGTCCTGCACTTGTCTCTTAGAGAAGAGGATGCAGAGGGAAACACTTCCCTGACAACCAGACCTTCCGCTTAGTATTATCCTGTGTGTTGTGATGACATGGAAATTTCTGGAATCTGACACATGACTCTCGAGTTGCTGTCTTGAATGTGACCCCGCTTCCCTTCTCTAGCCTCATGGTTTGGGTGAGATCTCAGGAGGATGGAATAGTCGGGAATGGTTGTGTCTGAACATTCAGGGGGCCTTCTGTGGGGTTAGCTGGCTGGCTTTCGTCTCAGGAAAGGGTACTGGGCCATTGGGGAGGTTCCTAGCGCCAGGTTGGTTTGGGGGAGGGATTCTGGGAAATGAGGTGAAAAAAATGGCAATGCTCGGAGTCCTTCAGAAAGCAGAGAGGCTCAAAGATAGAACGTCACCATCTGACCTTAGACTTTGACTACCTTTTGACCTTTGGAAGGAAGATACTCAGTTCTGCTTATCATCCTGCTCGCACTCAGTTGCTAAGTCATGATAACCATAGTGTCAAACATTTTTCATGTAAGCCTGGGTTCGGCTGTCTTATCAGTACTGTTTTATAGATGGAGAAACAGAGAGAGAAATTAAAGAACCGCCCCCCCCCCCCCCCCCCGAGCCACTCAATTAGTAAATGAGGAACTGGGGTTCAAACCCAAGTTCAAGTCTGATGGCAGAGTCCTTGTGCTTCCCTGCTCCGCCGGACCATCAACCTTTCCCCTTTGCCCCAAGCAACCTGAGTTCCTGCCGACTCTCCAGACCCCATCAGAGTCCAAGCCCTGGGCTGTGCTCTCTGCCATCTGCTCTCGCTTCCACGTGCCAGGGAGAGGGATGGGCTCAGAGAGTCGTGAGCTCTCACCCTGCGAGCTCGAGCTTTGTCACCCGTGGCTTCTGCAGTCGGAGCATCTGCTGGGCTCTTCATCCCCAGCCCTCTCTTTCCTTGGCAGGTGATTCATAGTGTCAGTGCTGCATCAGGCCCGTGCTGGCAGCAAGCCACTCCCCCGCACATCATCAAGGCAGAGGAAGACCAAGAAGGACGGGGTCAATCCTGTTCTCGCATTAAGATTGTTGTTGTTCAATCGCTCAGTTGTGTCTGACTCTCTGTGACCCCATGGACTGCAGCATACCAGGCTTCCCTGTCCTTTACTGCCTCCCAGAATTTGCTCAAACTCAGGTCCATTGAGTTGGTGATGCCATCCAACCATCTTATCCTCTGTCAACCCCTTCTCCTCCTGCCCTTAATCTTTCCCATTAAGTTAGTTGGAGTCATTTTGAGTGGGCTTGAAAAAGAGCTGGACAGGAGCTCAGAGGTGGCATCAGAGTGAACTTGGGTGCAGCCCTGGTTTGCTGGGGGTGGGAGTCACAGTTCTGTAAACATCTCACAGCCCCCAGGGGCACAGCGCTGTGCCTCCCAGTTGCTGACAGCACCGTAGATACACCTTTACCTTCCCTTGAAGCTCACCTCGAGTTTCCTGTTCCTCCACCTTCCAGAACTGGCCAAGGGACTCAGACAAGTGCTCCTTGGTCAGGACACACTTCTTTTTGCTTCTGATGCCCTATGAAGGAGGCTGCCACTCTAGTGAAGGTGACGATCAGAAGGGGTTTGGTCTCTCCTTGAAGACCATCAGCTCGAAGGAAAGCTCTCTGCCTTCTGTCCAGGGAGGCATCACAATGGAAGATACTGGAGAGGGATCACAGACTCTCTCTCTCTTCTCTTTTTTTTTGATGTGGACTGTTTAAAAGGTCTTTACTGAATTAGTTATAATATTGCTTGTTTTATGTTTCAACTTTTTGGCCGCAAGGCATGGGGGATCTTAGCTTCCCAACCAGGGATCGAACCTGCACAGCCTGCATTGAAAGGCAGAATCTTAACCGCTGGACTGCCAGGGAAGTCCCCAGACTCTCTCAATTGAGATTTTCTAGTCCTGAGGATGCATGCTAAGGTTTTGTGCAAATCAGTGATGAGTGAGGTTCACATTTTCATGAAAAATGCTGTCTCTTTGTCACATTTGAAATTTGTGTGAGATTATTTGAATTCTTGAAACCAGTTTCTTCTCAGCTCCAAATCATGATCTCAGTGTCAAGTTGAAGCAGTGTATTTGTTCCCAAGCAGAACTAATACCCCGAGGCAGATGATAAACTATATAAATATTGCAACTATAGGTAGAGTATTTACTGTATTTATTTTTCTAAATTTGGACCATGAAGAAAAAAAATAGAGAAATGTTATCATCTCCCTCCATCTCTGCCTTTCTGCCCTAAAAATTGACTTATTATTAATATTTAAGAGCCGTCACTTTGTATGAATCATTGGCTATAAAAAGACATACGTTTTGCTCAATTTCCATTTTATTCACATATTTCTTCCACTCTCTACTGTATGGTGGAGGTTCCACATTAAAAATACATGTATAGGAAAAAGGGTCTGTGCTTGCAATGTCTCCCCCACCTTGTCTTAACTGATTTGTTCAGTTGAGAACTCTAGGAAAATTTTACCAGTGGAAATCAGGGGCCTGACACTCTACTTTTAGTTTTCCTGTCTGCCAGCTTTCTGTTCAGTTTGACCTCAAGCCATGCCTTAACCTACATTTAATGCCACTCTGCTGCCAGGGCGCTTTTCTCTGCCTGTGTTTCGCTTCTTCATTTGGTTGTCTTTCAGTGATGCTAGGGATATAGGACATCAGCCCCCTTTCAGCCTATCCTTTCTTCCTTATCAAGGCAAAATTCAAAACCTGTTTCAGCTGCTGGGAGGAGGGAGATGTCTTTGTTGTTGTTCTAAGTTGTCCAACTCTGTGACCCCATGGACTGCAGTCTCCTCTGCCCTCCACTACTCCCAGAGTTTGCTCAGATTCATGTCCCTTGAGTTGGTGATGCTGTCTAACCATCTCATCCTCTGTCACCCCCTTCTCCTCCTGCCCTCAGTCTTTCCCAGCATCAGGGTCTTTCCCAAAATGAGTCTGCTCTTTGCATCAGGAGGCCAAATTCTTGGAGCTTCAGCAACAGTCCTTCCAATGAATATTCAGGGTTGATTTCTTTTAGGATTGACTGACTTGATCTCCTTGGTGTCTACTTTGGATTTAACAAACTTTACAATTGCCCTGTTTAATGCCTCCTCCTCCATCCTGGGTTTTAGGCAGCATGCAATCGGAGTGGGGTGGGAGCACAGCATGGGAACACAAGGTCAGAAACCCTGGCTTCTCCTTTTAGCTGGTTGATTGAGCAATCTCGGGCAGCTCCCTGGGTCTTAGTTTTGTCACTGGCTGGAAGGGCAGGATGTTACCTGCCTTATCTCTGTCGGGGGTAATTGGGAGAGGGCAGCCAATGAGCCAGTGAGTGTGAAAGCTCTTGGAGTCGTACAGTGCTCTGCACACTAAGGAGACACCGAATGAAGATTATGATGACAGTGATGATGCTTCCAAGGGGCACTGGTTTAATAGATTTTATACTTCCAGGAAGTATGTCCTTTTGTTTTTCTTATAAAATTTCATTATGAGAGTCTGAGCTTGAGCCCAGTCCAAAAATTGGGAAGTGCTTTCTCCCCTAGAGCTGCCTCTGATCTCACCAGTGCTATGGGTGGGATGTGGTCACGGAGACGCCACCGCATGTCTCCATCTGCCTGCCCCTCCTGCTATAATTCTTTAAGTGGCACAGATTTCCTTTAATCTCTTTCCTATAGAGAGGGGGGGAGGGCTGGAGAGGATGGTTGGCAAAGGTCTTTGTGCTGTCTACAGAAGTTGGAGGCCCTGGGGCTCCACTGTGGGGCCTGGGATGTGCATTTAGAGCCAGAATCTAAGCTCATGAATGCATCACACCATCAGCCATGCCTCCTTCCCTGACTCTCTGCCACCTCCAGGATTTGTAAAGTACAGGGAGTGTTCAGGCCCTAGACATACACACATTGAAATCTTAGCTCTGAATTTCCACCTCCTTGATGCTGAGCAAGGGATTATATTTCTCTGAGCCTCAGTTGTTTCATCTGCAAAATGGGCCTATTCATAGAACCTAGCTCATAGAATTGGGGGAATGTCTAGGTGGGGGGTGGCAAAGTGCCTGCAAAGAGCACAGTGCTTGAAACATAGTCAGCATGACTATATTTTCATAAGCCAGGGACAGCCCTGTGTATCCTGCTGACCCAAGAGGAAATAGAGCCTCAGGAAGATTTTGGCTGGACCCCTGTGTTTGCCACTGTAATGTCAGCTACTGAGGACTTTGTAGAAACTCTAGGACTAAAGTAGGTTTCCCAAGTGGCGCTAGTGGTAAAGAATCCACCTGCCAGTGCAGGAGATGCAAGAGACGTGGATTCAATCCCTGGGTCAGGAAGATTTCCTAAAGAAAGAAATGTCAAACCATTCTAGTATTCTTGACTAGGAAATCCATGGACAGAGGAGCCTAGTGGGCTACCATCC
The DNA here is from genome assembly GCF_029378745.1 of Bos indicus. Classification (NCBI taxonomy): domain Eukaryota; kingdom Metazoa; phylum Chordata; class Mammalia; order Artiodactyla; family Bovidae; genus Bos; species Bos indicus. Next base: position 19,342,474 of record NC_091780.1, on the reverse strand, counting down.
ATGGGGTCGCAGAGAGACATGACTGAGCACGCATACATGCATGCCAGGGCTGAAGTAAGAGGTGCCGTGTTCTTTTGCAGTGTCCATTCATTCAGTTATTCATTCATTCTAACCACGTAGAAGTCTGCTGATGCACTTCTCATTTTAAGGACATGGACGTGATTCTAATATGTCTCTGCTCTGGTGTAAAAGAAAAGCAAAAGTGTTAGTCACTCAGTCATGTCCAACTCTTTGTGACCCCATGGACTGTAGCCTGCCAGGCTCCCCTGTCCGTGGAATTCTCCAGGCAAGGATACTGGCGTGGGTTGCCATTCCCTTCTCCAGGGGAATCTTCCTGACCCAGGGATTGAATCTGGGTCTCCTGCATTGCAGGAGGATTCTTTACCATCTGAGCCAACAGGCAAGGGGCCTACAAAGCTAGGAAACCTAAGACCCCATTATCAGCTGCAGGACAAGATAGACTGTGCACCATAGTGGGGCGTGGGGGTGAATGCCAAGGAAGGAGGGGTCCCTTCCTCTGGAGCTGGGAGATGAGTGAAAGCAGCGAGGCGCTCAGACCAGAATTCACAGAGCAAGAGGCTGTGAGCCGGGTCAGGGATATATAGATTGTCACACCTGGCTTATATTAAGTTCTCAACAAATGGTAGCTATTAATGTTATTATTTAATGCTTTGCTCACAATGGGCATTCAATATATTTTTTTGGATTGACTGACTGCCTAACTGGCAGTACAAACAAATGAGGCAGGTTTTATTATTCCGATTTCTTTCTGCCTAGAAGGGCCTCTGGCTTTTACTGAACGAGTGTTCCATCAGTCGTGGTGCTGGGGCCTGAGACATCTCCAGGCCTTGCCTATCCTCCCCTCCTACCCCCAACTCCGATCTCCCCTCCGCAGCAGGGTACACACCGCCTACCTGCGCACAGGGTGGGGCGGACCTTTCTTCCGTCAAATTCCTGTAGTGTCAAATGAAACAATCAGCGGCTTTCTGTGGAGCCCAATGCGGAGAAGAGAACTCAGGGCAGATTGCCAGAGGACATTCCAGGCCTTAGCAGTTCCGTTAATCATGGCCTCTCCAGTCAACAAGAGATGCGTATATATATATACGTATCCATGCTTAATAAGACTATTCAGAACAGCTCACATTTATTCAGCCTCTCCTGGATGCCAGTTGGGCTTTCCTGGTGGCTCAGATGGTAAAGAATCTCCCTGCAATGCTGGAGACGCAGGTTCGATCCCTGGGTTGGGAAGATCCCCTGGAGAAGGGCATGGCAACCCACTCCAGTGTTCTTGCCTGGAGAATTCCGTGGACAGAGGAGCCTGGCTGGCTGCAGTCCATGGGCTTGCAAAGAGTCAGACATGACTGGGCCAGGTACTGTGCTAGCTATTTTCCGGACATTTCTTCATTTAATTCTCACAGAATCTCATAAGGTCAGTGCTATTATTTCTCCCATTCTTTAAGTGGAGAAACTGAGGCACAGGAGAAGACAAATAACCTGCCCAGCTGAGGTCCAAAGAGCCTGGACTTGAACTTGGAGAGCTGCCCACCATAGTCCTGACCCTGAATCAAAATCCATCATTGCCTCACTGGATGTTGGGAATCAGATTCTTGGTTGGCTGGCTTTTGACAAACTCAGGGTAAATGGCAGCACCTGGGATTGCTGGTTTCAAGCATTGTTCCTGCAAGGTACCCTTCAGCAGTCCCTAAACTTTTTGGCACCAGGGACTGGTTTCATGGAAGACTGTTTTTCCATGGAGCGGAGGCGGGGGGATGGTTTCAGAATTATTTCAAGTGCATTACATTCATTGTGCACTTTGTTCCTGATCTGATGCCACCGCTGATCTGATAGGAGGTACTGGTCTGTGGCCCAGAGGTTGGGACCCCTGCTTTCCAGGATCTTGTGTATCAGTCCCAGGAAACTGCTTAAGCCATCAGCATCCCCAAAGTTCAACACTTCCACTATTTAGGAGGATCCAGGCCTTCTGCCTTCCTTACCTCATGGATCACCCATGTGCTGACTGCAGGGCAGGTCATTTGAATCCACTGGATCCTCTAAATCTCACTAACTCATGTGTAACTCTTTTGCCACCCCATGGACTGTAGCCTGCCAGGCTCCTCTGTCCATGGGATTTCCCAGCAAGAATACTGGAGTGGATAGCCATTTCCTCCTTCAGGGGATCTTCCCAACCTAGGGATTAAACCCGTGTCTCTTGCACTGCAGGCAGATTCTTTACTACTCAGCCACCAGGGAAGCCCCATTTATAAAATTAGCTTCCATCCCTCACTGTCCCCCTTACACTGCTACATATCTCTTTATGGCTCTTATTCCTACCTGACAAGCATTTATTGATTTGCTTATCCACAAGCTGTCCCCTTCCCCTGGAAGGTTAAATGCACAAGAGAGGGGCTTTGTTCTGCTCACTGTGCTATTCCAGTCTCTAGAACAGTGTCTGGCACATGGTAGGTACTTAATAAAATTGGTGAATGAACTGTCTTAAGATGTACACTTATTCCCTAGTTTTACTGATGAGGAAACCAAAGTTCAGAGAGGTTAAGCAACTCACCTAAAGTCACATAGCTGATGAGGCCCCCAGATCTTGTCAGCCAATACCCTTGGACCCACAGTCTATTTAATTTCCAGCCCCTTGGTGGTCAGATACTTGGAGTCTGACAAGCTATTCCAGGAGTGAGTGCTTCTGTTACTGTGACACCTCTGCGGTCATGTCTGCCGGCAGCTTTCTGCACAAACACAACCCTCCCTACCACTTCCACTCCTGGGCCTATTACCCAAAGACTTTTCACTTTCCCTTCTCATTGCTCATTGATTTATTAGCATAAGCCATTTTTAGCTCACTACTAGAAGAAATCTCTTAATTCCTAATGATTACAATCAGCATTGATTACATTTAACCTACAGTATCATACAGTGCTGGGTCGGAGGGGAGACTCAGCTTTTTGACATGGCAGCCCCTGAGACCCCCGGCAGTGGAAGTCCAGGAGCCCCTTCAAAAGATGCCTGTGAGCTTTGGTATGTTGGGGCAATGGAAGTCGTGTGCCTGCCCAAAGACTGGAGAAGGGGTGTTTAAGTCTAACAGAGGTGGGTTCAGATTGACCTTTTTATTCCCCTGGCCATGCATGCTTGCCCCTGTGAACCCGTTTCCTGTCACTGGGAGATCGACACATGGCACCCATGCCTGTTCTTCCCCCAGCTTCTCCGCAGAACAGGATATGGGATGAGGAACCCAAGATCAAGTGCTGTGTACATCCCGTCCAGTCCTTTTGGCTATTTCAGATTAACACCTGGAAAATATTTATTACCTCCCTTACTCTGCCCTTCGCCTCTCTGTATGGAAATCAGGGACCTGTGTCCATCCAGCTTACAGGGCAGTTGCTGCCCTTTGACATTTATTGCATCCCCATCAAATTCCTGGATGGGTGATAAATCAGACTAAAGTCATGGAAGCCAAGAAGAGTTAGCCTGTCTGTCAATTCAGACCCTCTTTTCTATCTCTAACTAAGCTCATTTCTCTTTTTGCATCATTAAGTACTCTTTCTTTGATCAGAGATGAGAAACATTGGTTCATTCTAATTCCCCAGCATGGAGTGGGAGACTTTCAGAAATGCAAACGCTGTCATTTGTCTCCATATTAAAAAAAAAAAAAGCTCTCAAATCAGTAATTAGTGTAGAGGTTAAAAGTGTCAACAGCAGCATTCTTGAGTTAGCTAACTGCCATTTGCTTTTGTTTTTTTTACTTTCTGGGTGTTATTATTAACAGGTACTGAGTACTTATACCAAGCCAAGTGGTTTATATAAATATTTAATTTAACTCTAACAATAGCCTGATGAGGGTGTTACTGTTATTAACCCCATTTTATAGATAAGGACGGAGAAGGCAATGGCACTCCACTCCAGTACTCTTGCCTGGAAAATCCCATGGATGGAGGAGCCTGGTAGGCTGCAGTCCATGGGGTCGCTAGGAGTCAGACACGACCGAGCAACTTCACTTTCACTTTCACTTTCATGCATTGGAGAAGGAAATGGCAACCCACTCCAGTGTTCTTGCCTGGAGAATCCCAGGGACGGTGGAGCCTGGTGGGCTGCCGTCTCTGGGGTCGCAGAGAGTTGGACACGACTGAAGCGACTTAGCAGCAGCAGCAGCAGCATAGATAAGGAAATAAATACTTTGAGGGGTTAAGTGACTTGATTCATGAATCAAGTGGGTAAACGCTCATGACCTAGACATCATCACTGTTATCTTTTCTCAGTCAAGAGGAATAAAAAAAAAAAAAAAAATGACCTCAGAACCAGCTCCTCCCTTTTTGTGAGCCTTTTCCTGGCTTTGCAGAAAATAAGCATCAATTGAAGGAGACAAGAGGAGTAACAGGGAAACCTTGATTTTCAGAAGTGCTGCAGAAATTTAGAGAAGGAAGTGGCCAGGAGGGTGGGATGAGGAGAAAGCGTGTTCAAGAAAGGCTTCAGGGTGATGATGGGAATTGAGCTGGTTCCTGTACAGGATCTGATGTGGGGACTGCAGGCATCAGGGCAAGTGGCTTGAGCTGGAACACAGGTATGACCAGGATAGGAATGTAGATCACTTATATGGAGAATAACAAACAAACAAAAAGCCGGAATTTTTACTCAATTAATAGTGGGAGTTGCGTTCGGTCGATAATTAGAATCCGATGGGCTTTGAGTATCAAGGCTAAATCACCAGGACACACTTAAATAAAATTAGAGAGTGGATAAGATGGAAATTCTGCAACAGACCCAAGGAAAACCTTAACTATGTTTTCTTACCCTTTAGATTGCTTTTTAAAGCTTTCTTTAAAAGGGTAACTTTTTTAAAAGGTTAACTTCTGGCAGACTATGTTATGGGATGACTACTGGCCTTGGCATGAGATAGTCTCTAGGTCTGAATTCAGCTTCATCGTTTAGAAGCTGAAGGACTGTGTATAGGGGAATAAAATAGTTCTGAGCTTCCATTTCTTTGTTTATAAAGTGGAGATAATTGTCGCAAGATTATAAGGGTGAGACAGGCAATATTTATACATTGTTTGGGACAATTTTTTGGCCATAATTGATACTCATCCAGGAGTAGTTTATTAAATGAGAAAATACAAGAGCACACAGGCCAGTGCCTGGAGTGTAGCAAATGCTTCAGAGATAGTATCCATTTCATTGGTGTGTGTGCTTGTGTATGGCGTGTATATGTATATGAATATATGCACATATGTAATATTTATGAATTACTCAACCTACCTGGTGAAACTTTGAAAAGACACATGTATCACATCTGAAGTCAAAGAACATTCCACCTACAGACTCTCTGTGAACCCACGTGTGTGCCTAACAAAACTTGTTTACCTTCTAGTATTTTCTGACAGTTGTCTCCAGCAATTCCAGAGATGATGAATCATTGATTCCGCACCATCTTTGATTAGCAGGAACTTCTAACATTCAAGTTTCTCTGCCCCCAGCCCCTCTTTCAATTGGTTGCATGCATGCTCAGTCACGTCTGATTCTTTTCGACCCCATGAACTGTAGCCCACCAGGCTCTTCTGTCCCTGGGATTCTCCAGGCAAGAATACTGAAGTGGGTTGCTATTCCCTTCTCCAGGGGATCTTCCTGACCCAGGGATTGAACCCACGTCTCCTGTGTCTCTGGCCTTGGCAGGAGGATTCTTTGCCACTGTACCACCTGGGAATGACCTTAAAAGACCCTCAGTTACACTACCACGTCTTTAAAGGGTCTTCTTTTTAAAGGCATCTTGGAAGGCTTCCCTGGTGGCTCAGACAGTAAAGAATCTGCCTGCAATGCAAGAGACCTGGGTTGGATCCCTGGGTTGGGAAGATCCCCTGGAGAAGGGAAAGGCTACTCACTCCAATATTCTTGCCTGGAGAATTCCATGGACAGAGGAGCCTGGCAGGGCACAGTCCATGGGGTCGCAAAGAGTCGGACATGACTGAGCAACTTTCACTTTCACACTTGGAAGGAGTCTCCTGATTCACACGTTTGCATATTAGGGCGATGTTCCAAGTGTGTTTGGGAAGTCAGCAGTTCCAAGTTATATTGACAACAGCCTCTGGCCAGACTTGACATTATCCAGCTCAGGCTTGCTCCATATGTTGGTTTGCTTTGCCTCGCCTCTTAGGTCAGTGTCAAGATCAGCTAATTAATATTGGTGTTTGCTAACCCCATCAACACACACGTATTCGGAAATGGACACGTTAAACTAGGGTGAATTTTAAATTCCATTGTGAAACACTGTGGAGTTTTAATAGAATGTTAATGAATATTAAGCAATTAAAAAATAATAAAGCAAACCTGCTTAAATAGCTATAACCTCACGGGCTCTAAAATTATGCTGTTGCCCTGGGAACATAAGCTCATGAGAGCTAGGGAAAGTAAACTGTTACGCTAGAGGATTTAAAATAGAGAAGTAGCTCAAGCATCACTTCCATGCTCTCTGCACGAGGTTCACTTAGCAGGAGACAAGACTGGCTTTTTTCTGTCTTCAGTCTCACCATCAACTGCATTCTCGGCTCCAGGGTTTCTCCTGTGCATCTTCTATCAAGCACAGGGAAAAAAAAAAAAAGAAAAAAGCCATTTCTATACACCTTGAAAGGTCTTAAAGAGTCTCTGATCCCTCTGTTACCCTTGGCACTGCTGGCATTTCATTTCCTCGCGGCGTTGCTGGGCAGCAGGAGGTTATGGTTGACTTTCCATGAGGCATTTGAAGCTCCAGAGAAATGACGTGACCGGTTCCTGATTTCAAACAGTTGTCTTCACAGCAATGCCGGGCTGAGAACCTGGATTAGAACCCAGGACCCTTGTGGCCTCCATCTGTTGCTCTTGCCTTCTGTGACAAATCTCCTCTCCTGCTAGGTTGGTTTGACTTTTACAAGATCTTGATTTCCATTTTAATAATCCCAAGACATCCCTTAACTGTGCAGAGGAATTAAATTTAAATATGTAGCCTACATTTTATCTTGACATTTTCTTTAGAAGGCAGGAAAAAGAAGAAAAAAGAAAAAGGAAAACGGGGGCCAGATTGTCATTCTTCCCTTCACGAGAGCAAAATCCGTTTCTTTTGTTAGAATCGTTTGCTCGGATTCTCTCGGGAAAGGTGTAGGACCAAGGGCTGCTTTGCAAGCCTCCAGGCTCTCTAGTTACCCCTGGAGACACCAGGAAAAGTCTGCATCCAGTATTCTACGTCTCTGTGGGGAACGTACAGTGTCAGCACTAAGTGATATGGCTTAAAGATAGGCTTGTCAGTCTAATTGATCTTGAGTCATTGCCTTTCCTGTCAGAGCTGTCTGTCTCCTTACCCATAATCCTCATCACTTTGATAGCCCGTCAGGAATATGGGACTTGGCCCAGCCTTGCCTTCATCCAATAACATTATGAAATTGATACTGACACTTCCATTGGCACTAATTTCTCTAAGAGATTGGAGCCAGAGGACAAGTGGTTTAGCTTCATGGCAGTTAAGCTTTCCAAGTAGATCAAGATGGCCTAAGATTGATTGACCTGTACCCCGAGGAAGCGGGGAGGGAGGAGGGAACAGAGGGAGAAGAGGGAATGGATGGTCGATGGCTGCTTCACGATCATCAAGTGATATCTATTGACTGCCCACGAAGGACAGTGTCCTATATGGATAGTTTGAAGATGCATGCCAGGTCCTTCCGAAGACTGCTTCAAAGGGAGTTTAGAAAGTTACAGTGGAGGCAAGTTGGTTAGAGTGGTTCACCGCTTCACTTGTGGTATCGCCCCCTTGTGTCTGGAGTCTGAAACAGCAACTGAGCCTACCCATGACTGTCTTTTCTCCACCCTCCACTTGCAACACACAGCAAGTACTTTAATTAGGGAAACTGTATTATTCATCCGGCTTACCAGGTGGCTCAGTGGTAAAGAACCCACCTGCAAGTGCAGAAGATGGGAGTTCAATCCCTGGGTCGGGAAGATGCCCCAGAGAAGGAAATAATAACCCACTCTGCACTGTCCCCAGTTCCTGCAGCAGCACCACTCGGATGAAATGTTTATTTCATTTTTACGGCTTGTCTGCTAAAGGGAGGAGTGAGCTGAGAGATTAGTAGGGGCTGCGGAGGCTCTTGCTTGATTGCTGCCCAAGTGTGTGAGGGGAAGAGGCAGCGGCCAGGGTTCAAGGTGCCTCCGAGATGACGGCCACTGAACCAGGAGAGGCGGTGTCTGTAGGGCAGGAGGGAAGGTGCATCCTCTGTGATGAGGCAATGACTGTTTGTGGGGATGAGCAGTGATGAACCCCAAAGCTAAAGTGTTTGCTGGGGGCTGGGGGTCCTTCGCTGGGCTGCCTTCTTTTCTCTCCTTTCTTGGTGTGGCATCTTCCATGTACCACCCCTAGGACTTTCCATGTGTCACTAGTGGTAAAGAACCCACCTGGCAATGCAAGAGACATAAGAGACGAGGGTTCCATCCCTGGGTTGGGAAGATCCCCTGGAGGAGGAAATGGAAACCCACTCCGCTATTCTTCCCTGAGAAATCCCATGGACAGAGGAGCCTGGCAGGCTACAGTCCATGGGGTTGCAAAGGGTCAAACATGAGTTAGTGACTAAGCACAGCACAGCAACTTTATCGTTAGGCTTCCTGGGTGGCTCAGTGGTAAAGAACCCACTTGCCAATGCAGGTAGGTTGGATCCTTGGGCTGGGAAGATCCCCTGGAGAAGGAAACCCACTTCAGTATGCTTGCCTGGAGAATCCCATGGACAGAGGAGCCTGGTGGGCTACAGTCCATGTGGTTGCAAAAAGTTGGATATGACATAGCGACTGAACAACAACAGCAACAACAAACCTCAACATTAGTCAGGAAAGAGCCATATGGATGAATGGAATAGCTAAGTTCCAAAGTAGAATATCATGGGATGGCTCGGTGACTTGTCAATGAAGATATCCTTGCCAAGGATGCAGGCTGAAAGCCTCCTATCATAGGACCCTGAGTGCCAGATGTACAGTCTTTGTGGATTTCCTGCCTTTAAGATATCTGAGCCTGGGAGATGTACCTACCAAGATAGGCAGGTGCCAAACTCTGGTCCAGTAAGCAGTAGGTGAGAGACCATGGAAGGGCCAAGAGGCACTGGCAACTCTCCATCTTCTCTGCAAGGACAGGGTCTACGGTCCGCAGTGAGACAGTGCAAGGTTCAGGGTGTGCACAGCCCTCAGCAGATGTAGGATCAGGAACTGTTGACCTCCAAAGGCACCAACGGAGAACCTTGGGTCTCCACCTGGAGACCACAGAGAAACCTGGGCATGCCTTGACAGCCCTGTTGTCTCTTCAAGTGACAACCCCAATAATCTGCATTCTTTGGGATAATTTTGCTGGACACACATGGGACCGACTTTGACCTTTACAGCCTTTTGTGAGGCAGGCTTTCCTGTTGTCTGGGTTTATTCTGCTTCTCTTTCATGTGCGTTGGCCCCATGGTTTCTAAGTCACTCTTGTGGGTTTCTAATTTTAGAAGAAGAGATTTGCAGCCAAACTCATGAAATCTCCAAACAACTTCTGCAAAGATCCATCTGGTGGGGAGTCCTCGCAGCTCCCAAAGATGCCAGTTTGCATCTTACTCCCCAGATGGAGAATTGCGATGCATGACCACCCCTTAGGTTTCTAGAGGAATTGAGTTTGATGTGAGCTCTGAAGAACATTGGAGGGGGAGTTGGAAGAGCCAGACTGAAGCCACAGCTTTTCCCAACTGTGCCTTAGGTCACTTCAACAACTCTGAGCCTCAGTTTCCTGATCTGTGACATGGAGAAGGCAGTCTCTATCTTGAGTATCTCGTTGGGTTGCTTGAGTATCCCACAAGGTGATTAAGGAAGTTCAAGGATAGGAAAATGTCTTGGAGCAATAATATATGGCACACAGATCTGAGGGATTTCCACTGATGTTAGATTATGTGGTTTTTTTTTTAACATTTATTTATTTGGCTGTATCAGGTCTTAGTTGGGCATGCAGAATATTCACTGCATCATGGGGGATTTTTTTGTTGTGGCGCAGACTTTCTAATTGTGGTATGAGGGCTCAGTATTTGATGCGTGCAGGCTTAGTTGCTTTGAGGCATGTGAGATTCCTAGTTCCCTGACCATGTCCCCCCTGCGTCGCAAGGTGGATTTTTACTGGATCAGTAAGGAAGTCCCAGACTATGGTTTTTAATGTACCGTATCATGAGATCCCCATTCTAAAAGGCTCTAGGTTCTATGACTCTCATGTCCCTCCCTACTAGGGGCTCTTAAGAGGCCTCAGACAATTCCACTGAGCATCTTCTAGTAAAAGGAGAAATCCTTTTTGGCTTATATAAGGTGATGGGATCTGTGCCCAGCCCAGGGAGAGCTGGGTGAGTCTCAGGATTTGGGAGGAGTTCATAATCTCAGACTGGTCTGGAAGAAACTATGGGACTTTCATGGTTTCTCTCCAGGTCTAAATTCAGGCCTCGTAGCATTTTTGATTTAGGGGCTTTGGAGATTTTATTGAAGTGTTTTTATTGTAGACCTCACTGGTTTGAGACTATATAATTATGTTCCCAGGTGGTGCTAGTGGTAAAGAACCCACCTACCAATACAGGAGACATAAGAGACATGGGTTCAATCCCTGGGTCAGGAAGATCCCCTGGAGGAGGGCCTGGCAACCCACTCCAGTATTCTTGCCTGGAGAATCCCATGGGCAGAGGAGCCTGATGGTCTACAGTCCATAGGATCGCACATAGTCAGACACAACTGAAGCGACTCAGCACGCACGCAAACACCGTAAGGCAGTTAGGGGAGTGATTAACATTATGGAGTCCAAGAGCTCCAGCTTGAACGTGATGCAGTGTGACCTGAGGCAGATTACTCAGCAGCTCTGACTTTAATTATAGGACCCACTTCGCTGAGCCACTGTGAGACTTGAATGAGACAGGACAGTGCCCAATGGTGAATACGTGCTCAGCAGACATCGGCTATTTTATAGTGTTTTGTTTGAGTACATAAGGCCATCACTCTGCAGAAGGAAGCAAGATTTTTTATAGGTGGCAAAATGCCATGGCATCACTCCACATGTACTTAGAAATACCATGAAAGGGATTTCTGCCTGACATACCTTGGATAAGCTATTGCTTAGAAAGCAGTGCATGAGACCCGGGCAACTACGGGAAGCTTTTCTAGTGGAGAAGCCCCCTATGAGCCAGTGCCTTTAAGGGCCCAAGTTTCTCCTAAAGAAATTTAATCTGTCTCTTCTAACTAGTTATGCTGTTTAGTTGCAACTAGTTGTTTAGTCACAAAGAGTTGGACACGACTTAGTGGCTAAACAACAACAACAAAGTCACTGAGTTGTGTCCAACTCTTTTGCGACTCCATGGATTGCAGCCCACCAGGCTCCTGTGTCCATGGGATTTCCCCAGGCAAGAATACAGGAGTGGGTGGCCATTTCCTTCTTCAGGGGGTCTTCCCAACCCAGAGATCAAACCCACTTCTCCTTCATTGGCAAGCAGGCTCTTTACCACTGAGTCACCAGGGAAGCCCTCTACCCAGTCATGCCTCTGTTTGATTTAAAGAACCTCACGCTGAAACCATCCACAGGTCAACCAATGACGTTTTAGATATTGTTTCCCTTTTGTGAACAAGGTGAAGCTAGAGGCATCCAGGCTTAGCTCTCAGGAATCTGGGCTCTCCTTCCCTTGGTCTTAGTGTTGAAATCTGATTATGCAGTACAGTTACGTTAGTGAAAAATCAGACATGAGTGAGTGGGTGAAGGACATGGAGACATTGTTGATCCAACATGGCAGGACCACCTCGTTGATCCAACATGCCAGGACTGAGTACAGGAAGCTCAGAAATGATGTTTCCCTCTATTCACCCACAGTCCCCAAAAGGATGGGGAAAATCTGTGCATAATTATTTTTTTTTCCAGTTAATTTTCTTTGGAGTATAGTTGCTTTGCCTTGTTATCTTAATCAGCTGTATGTATGGAAATCTATGGAGAAGTCTTTGGAGGAAATAAATGCCTCTACTTTGGGGTAATATTGACTAGTCAGGTGGCTAATGCTAAATTTAGGAAAGTTGAGACTTGAGCTATAATCTCTTTATGGGGCCTTAGACAAAAACACCAGCATTTTGTACTTCAGTTGGCTTATATATGCAATAGGAAGGTGATTACTCACTTTCTATTTGTGCCTGGAATATTCTGAAACACTGTATAAAGTCTTTGGAGAAAGATGATGACAATTGCCTCTCTTCTAGGCTGCCTATTTCCACCTTCTCAGGCCCCTTGCTGCCTGCCACTCTGTCTATGAACTCCAGGTTACCTCTGCTAGCTACAACTGGGTGCGTGGGTTGTGGGTCTAAAGTTCCTTGGAAATGTTGTGAGCTCCCCTCCTCAGTGAAGCCAGTTCCCTACAAATGAGTTACAAGGGAATAACGATTGGGAAGGAGCTGTGGTTGACCCATTATAACTTTTTCCAGTGTCAGAAAAACAATGCTGGAGGGTCAGGCAGCATGATGCAGTGAAATGAGCCCAAACTTTGAAGTCAGATAGACCTAAGTCGGCCTACCATTTATTAACCGTGTGACCTTGGGCAAATGATGAATCCTTGAGCTTCAATTTCCTCCACTGCATTACGGGGATAACAGGATCTACCCTCAGGGCTGTTGTGATGATTAACTGAGATAAGGAAAATCAAGTGCTCAGAGAGAGCCAGTCCTGCGTTCCTTTCCCTTACATGTGCATTCTCCGCATGGTTGTTCACCAGCATCGTTTTCAGTCACCAAGCGATACCTCCAAGCTATGAATGCTACCAGGCATGCACAAAGTCTTTGGCTCCTGTAAGAGGCTGGGAGGGAATAGAAGCCAGAGAATAAAGCTTATCTTTTGGGAAATGATTCAGGCAGAGGAGCATAGAAGTGAGGAGGGCATGCCTTGTTGGGCAGCCTGCAGGACCCAGCGAGCCCCAGAGATCACAGAGGCGAAGACTGTCAGGAAGCTAGAGGAGGCAGAGAGGGGAGGGACCAGAGGAGCCGGTCCAGGAACAGACAGTTGGTGACTTGTCCTTAGGTATGCTCTTGAGCTCAGCCTATGTTCATTTGGCCTCTGACCCACCCCTGCCAATAAAAATTAAGAAACTGATTTTCTTTTGTTTGCCTCCAAGGACTAAGCTCTTTTTATGAAACAGTAAATGGAATCCCTCTCTGAGCATGGCTGGGTTTTTAATTGTGTTTGTTCTGCTTTCACTTATTCCATTTTATGAGTTCTGCTCCCGGATTTGTTGATGCAAAGCTCTTACCCATCAGGGACACGTCATTGTCTGATTTTTATCAGTAGGAAAAGGCTGAAGTTTTAAAAAAATCATTTCCTTAATCTGAAGGTTGGCTTGTTTGCCTCATTCTGACACATTAAAAAACCATGAGACCCATCCAGGTTTGTTTTCTTATACTTCCCAAGTCAGATTGAGGTAGGGCGGAGTTTTTTTTCAACAGAAGAAGCCATGATCTGGCTGTTTGTGGAACTAGATTAGTTAGAGTTTAATTTGGGGATAAAGAATTGGGAAGAAGCATTTTAAGATGAATCACATCATTGAGGACAATAAACCCATCCTTTGCATAAGGCAATTTTGTAAAGATTTGTTGAGGATGGTGTGAAGCATGCTCACTGTCTGAAGCAAAGGATTAAAGTAACATTGTTAAGTACAAGACGACTTCATTCCTGTATGAGTCAGCATGAATTGGGTTATGCTGTAATAACAAACAGCACCTCTGCCAATCTCCGTGACTTAAAACAACAAAGCTGTATTTCTCACTTATGCCACATGTGCACCAAGTGTTGGCTGGAGACCTCAACTATATGTCAGTTTCACTCAGGATGGAGGTTGCCTGGGGCTCTGCCTCATGCTTCAACAATTGCCAAGGAAGGAAAAAGACAATGTAGCAGATCACACACTGTTTTGTTTTTAATTGTGATGTAATTGATGTATGACATTGTATTATTATATTAGTTCCAGGTGCCCAATGTAGTGAGTCAGTTCAGTTCAGTTCAGTCGCTCAGTTGTGTCCGACTCTTTGTGATCCCATGAATCGCAGCACACCAGGCCTCCCTGTCCATCATCAACTCCCTGACTTGACTCAGACTCACGTCCATTGAGTTGGTGATGCCATCCAGCCATCTCATCACCTCTCGTCCCCTTTTCCTCCTGCCCCCAATCCCTCCCAGCATCAGAGTCTTTTCCAGTGAGTCAACTCTTCGCATGAGGTAGCCAAAGTACTGGAGTTTCAGCTTTAGCATCATTCCCTCCAAAGAACACCCAGGGCTGATCCCCTTCAGAATGGACTGGTTGGATCTCCTTGCAGTCCAAGGGACTCTCAGGAGTCTTCTCCAACACCACAGTTCAAAAGCATCAATTCTTCGGTGCTCAACTTTCTTCACAGTCCAACTCTCACATCCATACATGACCACTGGAAAAACCATAGCCTTGACTAGATGGACCTTTGTTGGCAAAGTAATGTCTCTAATTTTCAATATGCTATCTAGGTTGGTCATAACTTTTCTTCCAAGGAGTAAGCGTCTTTTAATTTCATGGCTGCAGTCACCATCTGCAGTGATTTTGGAGCCCCCAAAATAAAGTCTGACACTGTTTCCACTGTTTTCCCATCTATTTCCCATGAAGTGGTGGGACCAGATGCCCTGATCTTCGTTTTCTGAATGTTGAGCTTTAAGCCAACTTTTTCACTCTCCTCTTTCACTTTCATCAAGAGGCTTTTGAGTTCCTCTTCACTTTCTGCCATAAGGGTGGTGTCATCTGCATATCTGAGGTTATTGATATTTCTCCTGGCAATCTTGATTACAGCTTGTGCTTCTTCCAGCCCAGAGTTTCTCATGATGTACTCTGCATATAAGTTAAATAAGCAGGGTGACAATATACAGCCTTGACGTACTCTTTTTCCTATTTGGAACCAGTCTGTTGTTCATGTCCAGTTCTAACTGTTGCTTCCTGATCTGCATATGGGTTTCTCAAGAGGCAGATCAGGTGGCCTGGTATTCCCATCTATTTCAGAATTTTCCACAGTTTATTGTGATCCACACAGTCAAAGGCTTTGGCATAGTCAGTAAAGCAGAAATAGATGTTTTTCTGGAACTCTCTTGCTTTTTCCTTGATCCAGCGGATGTTGGCAATTTGATCTCTCGTTCCTCTGCCTTTTCTAAAACCAGCTTGAACATCTGGAAGTTCACGGTTCATGTATTGCTGAAGCCTAGCTTGGAGAATTTTGAGCATTACTTTACTAGCGCATGAGATGAATGCAATTGTGTGGTAGTTTGAGCATTCTTTGGCATTGGCTTTCTTTGGGATTGGAATGACCTTTTCCAATCCTGTGGCCACTGCTGAGTTTTCCAAATTTGCTGGCGTATTGAGTGTAGCACTTTCACAGCATCATCTTTCAGGATTTGAAATACCTCCACTGGAATTCCATCACCTCCACTAGCTTTGTTCGTAGTGATGCTTTCTAAGGCCGTACCTATGTATATTGTGAAATGATAACATCCATCACCACACACAGTTAGAAATTTTGTTTCTTGTAATGAGAACTTTTAAGATATACTCTCTTAGCAACTTTCAAATACACAGTACAGTATTGTTAACTGTAGTTACCATGGTGTGCATTATATCCCTGGAACTTCTTTTTGTTTGTTCATTTAATATTTCACATATAAGTGCAATCTTATGGTATTTGTCTTTTTCTGCCTTATTTCACTTAGCATAATGCCCCTAAGGTCCATTCATGTTGCCGCAAACGGCAGGGTTTCCTCCTTTTTAATGGCTAAATAATATTCCATTTGATATTCTTATCAAAACTGCTTGATATATACCAATTCCATTTATGTATGTATGTATATATATATGTCTATATACATACACACACACTGGGTATATATATATATACACATATATACACATATATATGTGTGTGTATATATATGTATATACACATATATATACACACACATATATATACCCATATATACACACATATATACACATATATATGTGTGTATATATATATATCTGTATTGTTGTTTAGTTGCTAAGTCATGCCTGACTCTTTTGCAACCCCATGGACTGTAATCCACCAGGCCCCTCGGTCCATGGGATTTTCCAGGCAAGAATACTGAAATGGGTTACTGTTTTCTTCTCCAAGGAAGATACCCGACCCAGGGATCGAACCTATGTCTCCTGCTTTGCAGATGAATTCTTTACCACTGAGCCACCTGGGAAGCTCCATATGCATATATGATTTAACTTTATGCATTCATCAGTAGATAGGTTGTTTCCATATCTGGTCTATTGTAAGTAATGCTACTCTGAACACGAGGGTGCAGCTATCTCTTTGACATAGTGTTCTCATTTCCTATGGATGTACAGTAGCCCACCCTGACCCTGTATGCATGGGGGATGCATTCTGGAACCCCAATTGGAGACCTGGAAGTGAAGATAGAACCAAACTTTACATGTACTATGTTTTTCCCTATATATACATACCTATGATGAAGTTTGGCCTTTCCAGGTGGCTCAGTGGTAAAGAGTCTGCCTGTAATGCAGGAGACACAGGTTCGATCCCTGGGTTGGGAAAATCCTCTGGAGGAGGAAATGGCAACCCACTCTAGTATTCTTGCCTGGGAAATTCCATGGATAGAGGAGCCTGGTGGGCTACTGTCCATGGGGTCACAAAAAAGTCAGACATGACTTAGTGACTAAGCAACACAAATGATAAAATTTACTTTATAAATTAGGTGCAGTTAGAGATTGATGGCATTGATAATTGAGGTAGAACAATTATAATAATACACTGTAATAAAAGTTACATGGGTGTGATTTCTCTCTCACAGTATCTTATTATACAAATGTAATGCCTATCCTTCTTAACCTTGCGCTCACCATGCACCATGGTTATAATTTCTTCAGTTTGAGGTGTGAGAGCAAAACCAGCATTAGTTCCTTTTCCTTCTTCAAAATTTCGGCTATAGAAGATTGGTCCTTACTCTGAATCTTAGCAATCTCAGCTTACAATTTTTTTCTTTCCTTACTAAATGAAGAATTTTTATTCTTTCAATTAAGGGAAGCACTTTACAGCTTCTCTTTGGTGCTAAGTTGTAGCTGACTCTGTGACCCCATAGACTGTAGCACACCAGGCTTCCCTGTCCTTCAGTATCTCCTGGAGCTGGCTCAAACTCATGTCCATTGAGTTGGTGATGCCATCCAACTCATCTGTCATCCCCTTATCCTCCTGCCCTCAGTCTTTCCCCAGTATCAGGGTCTTTCCCAATGAGTCGGGTCTTCACATCAGGGGCCAGAGTATTGGAGCTTCAGCTTCAGTATCAGTCTTTCCAATGAATATTAAGGGTTGATTTCCTTTAGGATTGACTGGTTAAAAGTTAATTTTCCCTTCCTTTCCCCACTTGTTATAACCACATCCTTGGGACTCTAGGTCATTCCTTTGGAAATGGGAGATTTCCACTTCCACACATTGACTGGGAAAAGGCCAGAGTGGAGTGTCAATGCTGGGTGTTCTTGGGGCCAAATATCTGAGAATTGTTAATGCTTGTAAGTTAGGGGGTTGGTGGAACAGAAGGGGATTTAAGTGACAAGGATGGGAAACACTGGAGAGCTGATTTCAAGGAGGTCCTCCCCTTGATCCAGAATGGGCAGAACATGTTTCCATGGTAATGCATGACCAGGGTGGCTGCTGCCCTTTCCTCTTTCGGAGTGTGTCATACACGTCCCCCCGCCCCTCACCTTTTGTACTGTGGACCCTGAGTAAGCCGAGGCTTCTGAAGTTTCCGGGACCTTCGAGTCCAGGTGTGGCTTGCAGCCCCCAGCTCCCCTGTGATGGGGGCCCCACCCACCTGGGTCGGCGCTTACTGCACTGCAGGGAAAGTCCCTGTCCTGTTCCCATGGGGTGCCTTTGCTTTCTGCGGGATACTGAGCCCTGCATTGGAATCTACCACTTGTGAAAATATGAACCATTCTTGGATCTGCTCCCTTATTTTTTCCTGCAGAAGGAGCAGGGAGGGGGGGAGAGAAAGACTGTTCGGACCATCCTGCTGGGTCGGACACCTGTTGGTGTCATCAAGCTTTCTCTAATTATTCATTGATTCTACTATGGTGTAGTGAAAGATCAAAACCTACCACTGGTGTGATGGAAAGGAAAAAGCACCTATTTGGGAAGAGAATCAAGTGATGGGGGGTGTCTGAGCAGACCTGTTTTCCTTCAGGTCTCTTTCAAAAGCTTGAACTTACCAGAAAGACTGTAAGCTGGCTTCTTTCTTTTTGTTTATTAGTGCTGCATACCAAAATAATTGTGTAGTTCGGAATGGATTAGTGACAGCAGAGAAACCCATCGCAGATACTAGACAGTGTGTGTGTGTGTGTGTGTGTGTGTGTGTGTGTGTGTGTGTGTGTGTGTTGAGAGCTCAGAACACAGCAAGCTTGACTCCTCCTGACCTGCCTTGGGGCTCAGGAAAGAGAAGAAAGCTCCCCAGACAGCAGAGATGTCTCTTGAATTACCCGTCCCTTCTTTATATCTTAATAGATTCTTTTTCTGGGGATATTCAGGTAAGGGGAACTGATTTGTTTCCCAGAGGGACCACAGGTCTGTGGTTTTCCCCGTGAAGCAAGTGATAGGGAAATTGGCCAGACTCGGGAAGGGAGATTGTTTCTTAGGGTTGATGCTGGTTGCCTCTATCAAGCGGTTCTCAATCTGGGACAGTTTTGTCACCCCAAGAGGGTATGTGGAAATGTGTTACGTCTTGTGTGGGAAAACTGGCTTTTAAAAACATTGTGTTTATTTAGTTTTGGCTGTGCTGGGTCTTTGCTGTTGCTGCACACGGGCTTTCTCTAGTCGCGGTGAGCAGGGGCTACTCTCTGGTTGAGGTGTGCAGGCTTCCCTTGCAGTGCCTTCTCTCGTTGTGGAGCACAGGAGCTAGAGAATCCTCAGTAGGTGTGGGCACAGGCTTAGTTGCCCCTCGGCACGTGGGATCTTCCCAGATTAGCCATCGAACCCGTGTCCCCTGCATTGACAGGTGGATTCTTAACC
This sequence comes from Bos indicus, assembly GCF_029378745.1. Classification (NCBI taxonomy): domain Eukaryota; kingdom Metazoa; phylum Chordata; class Mammalia; order Artiodactyla; family Bovidae; genus Bos; species Bos indicus. The sequence continues at coordinate 19,323,391 of NC_091780.1, read as the reverse complement.
ACTGGACCACCAGAGAAGTTCTAAGACTGGCTTTTTAAAAACATTAATTTAAACTTCTTTTTTGTTATTTATTTTTAAGAGTAGTTTGAGGTTCATGGCAAAATTGAGGGGAAGGCACAGACAGTTCTGGTATATTCCCTGCCCCTACACATACATGGCCTCCCCTACTAGCCTTATCCCCTCCCAGAGTGGTCCTTCATTACAGTGGATGAACCTGAGACTGGCTTGTCATGCCCAGGTCCAAGGATGCCACATATTCTGGCATACCCAGAACAGCCCTCTCCAAGGAGGACTTACCTTGCTCAGCGCCAGCTGTATCCCTGTGCTGGACTGGGCACAGGCAGGTGGGAGCAAGCTGCAGGCTTCTCTCACATCCTTGGAAGTGATGGGTCTGTGGACTCTTGATTGGTTTGTATTTCAAGGAGTGTGGTTTACGGCCAAGCAGAGGTGAGTAAGTGGGCCTTGAGGATTGAACAGCAGACTGACGGCACTGTGCTCTTTCTGATGTGGGTGAAGTTGAGTAAGAATGTGCACAGCCTCGGGGAGAGGGGCAGATGATGAATTATCTGTAATCTATCTGGGTGAGTCTAATGAGGTGACACACTCTGGTCCCCATTCTCAAGGTTCAAGAGGGACATCTTTAAAAAAGGGTCTCAGGGACCTGCATCTGAAAGCAGCTGCTCATAAGCAGGAGAATGAATGGAATCGATCAATTGTCCCTTTGAACAAATCCATTGTCTCAGTCTGTACCTTCAAGGAGGCAGCGCTATGGAATGGTACACAGGCTCTGGGGCCAGATCACTGGGTTGAATTCCAGCATCACCACTTCTTCGCTAGTGTGTGTCCTTGGGCACATTACTGCCCTATGCCTCCATGCTCCCATCTATAAAATGGGGAGAAATTGATACCAACCTCACAGAGGCAGTATAAATAAAGAAGTGAACTTTCCCGAGCCCGATACACGGGAACCATTCAATAATAAAAATGATGATGAGGATGGTAATTTTTCTAGCTCCTCAGCCTACTGTGTGTGTGTGTTAATTGTTTTGGGAACTTACTAGACAGTATGTTGGGCAAATTTTTTATAGGTTTTTTTTTTTCCCTAGTCTTTCATCTTTCTCTTCCTCTCTCTGTCTCCCTCCTTTTAATCATATGTTGGATCTCTAGATTGAGTCTTTAACTTTCAGACCTTTTCTTTCCTATTTACCATCTTCTCCCTTTTTGACTTGTTATATATTCTTCCCCTGTTCTGTGGAAAGTACTCTCATCAAGGCCACCTTCTTATTGTCAAATGCAGTGACTTGATTTCATTTTTCATCTTACATGACCTCTGTATATAGACTGACTGACTTCAAAGACAGTAGCCTTTTCTGATTCTTTTCTACTTTTCTGAGCGTTTCTTCTCATCCTTTTCCAGCCCCCTTTCTTTTGTGTGCATTTTAAGTAGTGGGTCCTCCAGAGCTCTGAAACCTGCTTTATTCTCTCATTTCTTTCTAGTCTTTGTGAGCAACCCCAGCCATCGCTTTCCATGGCTTATTGTGGTTGTTGAATCGCTAAGTTGTGTCCAACCCTTTTGTGGCTCCATGGACAGTAGCCTGCCAGGCTCCTCTGTCCAGGGGATTTCCCAGGCAAGAATACTGGAGTGGGTTGCCATTCCCTTCTCCAGGGGCTCTTTCTGACCCAGGGATTGAACCTGCATCTCCTGCATTGGCAGGCGGATTCTTTACCACTAGTGCCACCTGGGAAACCCAACTGCAGAAGGACGCTTCTACCTATGGCTCTTTCCTAAGCCCTTTCCAAATTCTAGAATAAATAATGTCAAGAACGTCAATGCTGTTTCAGAGCACAGCCTTCTGAAACATTTTATTGACCACTCCCTTTGTCCATGGACGATGAAAGCTGATTTGAATGTCCAGTGTTCTATTGTCTCCAAACTCTTCCTGACTTGATGCCCTTCCTCCATGTTGCCATAACAACTCATATCCTATAATGCTGAGAACAGAAGGAGCTGAGGTGTGGGGGCCTTCCATTGCTTGGTCTTTGGTGAACTGGATCCCCGGACTCCCCGTTTCTTCCTTTGCCCCTTTGTTTGGCTGAAGCTTCCACTTGCTGTTGCTTCCTAATAAAGGGCAAGGTAAACTTTTCCATGTCTGCAAATACATCTCTTTTGCCCTTCCATTGGGTGAATACATTTTTAGGTGTAGAATTCTAGGTTGAATATTTGTCCATCAGAATTTTGAAGCAATTTGCTCAGTAAAAGAAACAGTATGAAGTTGTTATGGAGAATTATGCTGTCTTTCTGATTCCAGTTCCTCTGGAAATATGACCTGTCCCACCCTCCTGGGAGCTCTTAGCGTCTTCTCCTTATCCTTATGGTTCTGGCATTTCATAATTTTGTGCCTTGGTCTGTGTGCGTGTCCACTTGTATGCACGCATGCTCTCATTTATGTGATAACCCTGCCACAGACCCTGTGGTCCTTTCTCCCATATCTTCCTCCTCTTTGTAAGCAAGATTTGCTTCTCTGCTTTTTCATCTTCCCAAACGTTGAAATACCTCGTTTCCTTTTGCCTCCCCTCTTCTTCTTTGTGTACCAATATTTATTTAATTCCTTTGTATGTTAACGTGGAGAGGAGGTAGAGACCTGTGCTCTAGCCGTGTTTAACTGGAAATCACTCTGAAGTGTTTCAAAAAAGTTTACAATGTCTTTTCAGGAGCTGGTCTCTTTCTGCAAGGCACGTGATGACTGCGAGAATTTCGGCAACCCCTTCCTGCGACTTTTTCAAGTGGTCTCCAAGCACAGTCAGACATTTGTTACAGATCATAACAAGCCTGTCTGTGCTTACGGAGTGGAATTCAGGGTCCTCAGTTTGCGTTTACCCGTCTTCCATTTAGTTCAGCCTCATTGGTGCTTCACCTTGCTATCTGATGGGAAATATTCTTCCCATAAACTTCAGTAAGATGTAATGGATTTCTGCAGTGGAAATATTGTTCAAGCAGCAAAACCAAATCACGGCAGGCACTTTGTCTTGGGACCATGTGTCTTGCAAAGCAGCCACTTAAAACGCCACTTGTAGAAAGCCACAAACAGTCACAGCTAATTCACTTTACAGGAGTTTTATTTGTAGGTAGGGGAGAATCACACCAGCAAACAGAATCATTGCTTTACCGAGATTGTAGCATTAATTATCTTTGTCAACTTGTGTTCACAGATCACCTTAGGTCCTAGGCTTTTTCTTTGGGGTAGAAAATGGTGGCATTGGGGTTGGTGAAGATGCAAATGGTATTCTTTGAAGTCACTGGGGCAAATATAGTGCTCTCAAGAGTGGGACATGGAACTTCGCTCTGGTGGTCCAGTTGTTAAGAATCCTTCTGCCAATGTGGGGGACACAGGTTCGATCTCTGGCCTGGGAAGATTCCACATGCTGTTGGTGAAGCAAAGCCTGTACACCACAACCACTGAAGCCCATGTGCCTACAGCCTGTGCTCCTCAACAAGAGAAGCCACTGCATTGGGAAGCCTGAGCGCAGCGACTAGAGAGTAGCCCCCGCCTCACCATAGCTAGAGAAAACTGGTGCCCAGCAACAAAGATCCAGCATAGCCAAAAAAAAAAAAAGAGTGGAACTGCTGGCTCAGCGGCACATAGGCTAATAGTGTTCCAGCCTCAATGCGGTCATTTGTGGAAGCTGGTCCAAGTCAGATGCGAGCCTGCACTGGACTTATGCAAGACAGGATACAAGTCTGTCCTGGGCCAGGGAGGCTTGAGAGCAAATGAAAGTGTTAGCCTCTCATTTGTGTCCAACTCTTTATGACCCCATGGACTGCAGCCCACCACGCTCCTCTATCCATGGAATTCTCCATACAAGAATACTGGAGTAGGTTGCCATTTTCTTCTCCAGGGGATTTTAATCCAGGGATTAAACCTGGCCTCTCGTATTACAGGCAGATTCTTTGTCCAGTGAAAGTTACTTCCTACTCCTGTAGGAATCTGATGGCCATGCTGGAAAGGTTCTTAGCCTCCAGGGACTTAGCTGGACGTGGGACTCCCAAGGAAACTCTTTAAATCTTAATGCCCAAGATACATTCCCAGACCAGCTGAGTTGGAATCTTTGGGGGTGGGACCCAGCATCAGTAGCTTTGTCTATTTTTAAAATATTTATTTATTTATCTGGCTGTGCCAGGTCAGTTGGTCTTTAGTTGCAGCTCATGGGATCCAGTTCCCTGCCCGGGGATTGAACTTGTGCCCCCTGCATTGGAAACTCAGAGTATTAGCCCCACTGGACCACCAGGGAAGTCCCCACAGTGACAGCAGCTTTGAAAGCTCTTGAAGAGACAAAGGACAGGGTGCATACTACCACTGGGCCATTTTGTAAATCCTGTTGTTGTTACATAAGTGAATAAATTTAACTTTTAATTATTTTGAACTAATTTAGATGGGAAGAAAGAGGAAATAATCATGTCATTATTTCCCTCTTCTTTTGCAGCTGTTTCCATGGCATGGTGGGGTAGAGTTTTCTCCCTCTCATGAGAGAGAATTAAGGGGTTATTGTCAATTCAGAATCTAGGGCATTTGGGGAATATCCTTCTAGTGGATTTTACTCCCGTGGAAAATATGATGGGAAAAAATAATGGAAGGGTCCGTGGGCAGGGCTGGGCGCTGGCTGGATGTGACTTCACCCGGGTCCCATGTCTCTCCTGGGGTGTGCAGGTCCCGTGGCTGTCATCAGCGGTGAGGAGGACTCGGCTAGTCCCCTGCATCACATCAACCATGGCATCACCACGCCCTCGTCGCTGGACGCCGGGCCAGATACGGTGGTCATCGGCATGACCCGCATCCCGGTCATTGAGAATCCCCAGTACTTCCGTCAGGGACACAACTGCCACAAGCCAGACACATGTGAGTACCGTGGGAGAATATTGTCCCTCCTGGGGTTGGAGGGGGGCATGGCGATAGACCATGTAGGCGGGGGTTCTGGAACATTCTGGGGTGACCTACCACCTGCTAACTTCCCACTCTCTAAGGGACCCTCCTTCTTTGTCTAAAAACTCAATGAACAGCCTGGTCAAAGGGATGCCACGGGACAGAGGCCCCTGGGTGGAGAGGGCTTGGGGCAGGGGAAGGGGAATCAACCTGGAGGCAGGAGGCCCAGCCCCACCTGGAGAGGGGCTTCCAGTAAGGCAGGGACACAGGCACAGCTGGCTGTATCTGTAGACACCTGGCCTGTGTGTGCAGGAATCTTTGCCCAGACTACTGCCCCCAAGGTCGTCAGGCCCTCCACCCACACCTCCCTCAGACAGGAAGGGAGTGAAGGGTGGCGAGTACCTTTGGAATGGAAACATCTCTCCAGCTGCCCCTCCAGTGCCCCGAAGTGTACGGTCTGAGGACTGGATCATGACCCTGTGCTCGGACCCCTCCCCTCCTCACCGTAGATGTCTCCTTGAGATCAGAGGGCTCAGGGCACCTGCTTCCTACTCTCTCTTACCTCCTGGTGGTTTGGGTCCTCCCTTTGCACTTCTGCTGAGTCTGCTAGGGCCTCTCCTGGCCCCTGGAGCCCCGGTGCCTCTGCCCTCCCTCCGGCAGGTGTTCCCCTTGCTGTGTCCCCAGGTTCAAATCTAGGCTCAGTGACCCCATTGCACACCCCTCCACTGCCACTGCTCCTGCTCCCCCAGAATGGTCAGTGATGTCCAGAGAGGGAGCCCTGGAGACTGCCTTAGAGCTGGAAGGGACAGAAGAGATGGGTTAGGTTAAGGCCTCATGTGCAGACAGGAAACCCGAGGTTTGGGGAGGCTGGGAGTCCCCCCTCCCCTGCCCACAGGCTTCTGCCAGTCTGTTCGCTTCATCCGGTCAGCTGGTCCAGGTCAGTGCAGGGAGAAATGCCCCTGGCCTTGCTCTCCCCCGGTGGAGCTGTCTATATTTGGGATGCACTCTTTGCAGTTCACAGAACTCTTGCTGCTCCCACTAGTCCGTCTGATAGCAGAGCAGGCATTCGGCCACCTCATCCGCCTTCGCTTCTGTTTTTCCTGCTCTGTTTTTAGTGAGAGGATTGCCACCATGGGAGGGACTGAGTTTGAATCAGGACAAGGTCATCATTTGCCTCCCAACCTTGAGAGTCCTCTAGAATCTGTCTCAGTGTTTGTCACACTCCCCCATCAGTACCAGTTAGAGGAAGGATACTTGGGTTCTAGACCAGGGCTGGGCAAGGGAAGAAAAATACCTGTGTTTCAGATAAACAGTGGGGAAGACCGTGTCAAGAATGGTTCTACTCTGACTTTAAAGCTCTTGCCTCAGATCAGGATCATCCTCGACTGACCTGGGTGTGGCCATGAGGAAAGTCCTTCGGTGATGCTAGCGTGAGTCCGAGCTTAGTCTGGGGTTGGCTTTGCTGAGTTTTCTAGAGTGATGTTGGTACTTGAATAGAGGCTTGGCACTGCTGTGTTGAATGTGCAACTGGTTCTCCTTATTTCGAGTATTCTATAAAATCACCAACAACATGAAATTAGCGAACCCTGGACCATTGTTCCTGGGGAAATCCAGAGTCAGGTTCCTTGTGAACCTCTGGTCACAACCTTTTTATCAGCTGATCAAGACGTAACCTGTATTGCGCGTGCTTCTGTTTAAGGACACTTTGATACATAGTATTGATTCATTAACATTGAGCTTATAGTGGCCAACAGCACTGTGACTCAGGCCTGGACCAAGCTTATCAAACACACCTGTTTTCTCCATACGGCACATCACAGTGTTCACGCTCATAGAAACACTAGACCTTGCTTCAGCACTCTGCCCGGGGGCTGCTTTAAACAGCAAACTCGCCCGCAGAAAGCACAAATATGCAATGAAAGCGGCGTTGAATAAACCACGAGAAGGACACTCGTTACAGCACAAGAGCCACAACAAGAGGCAGAGAGCATGGCTTTTTCGCGTTAATTAGGGACGTGCGTGTGGGGGTGACTCAAACTTGTCACCACTCCTTGGATGTTTGTGAATAACTGTGAAAGCACCGTGCCTGTGGGTTTATGGGGTTACACATCAATTGTAGCAAGTAGATGAGTTCGTGAAGGCAGAACCCAGGAAAAATGAGGATGGGTTGTGTTCCTGTTAGTGGGAGCTCTGGGTCTCAGGGTAGAGGAGGGTCACGTGGGCTCCTGATCCCACGGGGGGTGACTTGGTGTCCACACGGGGAGAATCTGACATGTGGGAAGGCGGCTCCTTCTGGGTTGTTGGAGTAAGTGGGTGCCACGGAGAGACCCGTGGGGTCTGAATGTCCTTTGAGGTCAGGACCCGCCCCCAGCCAAGGAGCTGTTGCCCTAGGAACTGATGCAGCGGAGAAGCGTCCCCGGAGCTCCTGCGTCTGTGACTCAAAGTAGGCAGCCTCTCTATGGTTCTCACGGCATTTCTCTGTATAAACGACGAGGTCAGCAGAGACAGCGGGGAAGCAGGTTTAGCGACAAGACTTGAGGGAGCAGAGAACAAATAAGACCTCCCAGGGTAGACTCCCTCGCTGACTCCAGATCCTCCAAACCCTCCGATATTTAGGGGAGATGCCCTTTTCAGGGAAGCAGCACATTGTGCCCTGTCAATAGACAGCAGGCGGCTCCTAATTGTTTTCAGAAAACACGTGTGGCAGGACAAACAGTGTACAGGAGCCTTGTAACGGGATTTGGTTAATCCTCCTCTGTGAATCTGTGGCTGACTCACACAGTCGGGGAGGGGAGCACCCGGCCCTCTCCTCACTGAGGTTTACGGGCTGGGAAACAGCAGGTCTCTGATTACAAAGCCTTCATCAGTCAAAGGCAAGGGACTCCAAGACACATCCCCGTGTGCGAGGAGACACCATCATAAATAATTAAAACCACATGCGCCTGGGCGGATAAATAACAGCGGGCGTTTACGATGCTGCAGACAGGGCTGGGGTCACTCCTTTGGGGGTGATGGCAAGGAGCAGGGGATTAAGCAAAAAGAAATGCTCATATCTCAGGGCCCCCCCTGGGGGGCCTCTCCTGTCTGATTCTCTTCCTCATCTCATTTAGCAATGTGGACCGTGGGAAGACATCATAGGGACACAGCTACCTGACTTCAAGCTTCATTTCCACAAGTCCCCCGGTGATGGATTTAGCACAAAAATGCTTTTCTTTTCTTTACACACGTGTTTATCATAATCGGGGGGGACCTCTCCAGCTGGAGTGATGAAGATGCTGCTCTTCTTCCTGCTTCTCGCTGTCTTCAATCCGGGCCATAGAGTTTTTCATGGCGTGTCAGAGCTGCTAGGATGTTTAGGGATCACCCATTACCATTCGTTATCAGATGCTCACAGCCTCTCACCTGTGTCCCCGAGCGTGCTGCATATGGCATTGTCTTTATTTGGAATGTACTCGGCCTTTCCAGGGATTCTGGAAGAGCTGAATAAAGGTGCTCCTACTCAGGACTGGATACAGAATCTGCAGTCTAGTGAGTCCTGCCTCATATTTATTTTATTTAAAGCCCCCTGATGCTCAAAAGCATCAGGAAACTGGTCTGCCTCCTTGTCACCCAGCTGATTTGGCGCTAGGTCCTTCTGAAGAAGACAGAGAAGGAAATGGCAACCCACTCCAGTAATCTTGCCTGGAGAATCCCTTGGACAGCGGAGCTCGGCAGGCTCTCATGGGGTCGCAAAGAGTCAGACATGACTGAAGTGACTTAGCACAGTCACCTTGTGAATAAGACACCAAGGGGCGGGTCTAGATGGCTCACTGGGGAGAGGTTTCAAGCTCTTTGTACCCACACTGGGCAATCGGTGACTTCTGTTGCCCTTGTGACAGCTCTGGGCTGCAGTCATGGTGCCTGTACTGAGTTGGACTGTGGGCAGCTATGTTAGGATCACGCTCTGGCTCGTTCCCATCGGCTGATTGGGAGGCTCCTTGGCTCTGCTGAAGGCCCTGGGGTTCTCTGCTCCTCCCCTTTTCCTGAACCTATTCTCAGAAGACAGCTGTGCCTCTTGGTTGAGAGAGCAGGGGCCAGCTGGGGTTGCTAACCCCCGTCACGCTTCGTTTCCTGCCCTCTGTGCCCAGGCCAGGCTGTGTGCCTTTATTCCCAGGTTGTTTCTGTCTCAGAGGAAACCGTCCCCCATCTTCCCAGCATCGGTGCTCCCACCTCTCCATCCCTCTGCCCCTCCTGGCGGGCCTGCAGTCAGGGACTCTCCCTGACCCTGGTCCTTGTAGACACCGTCTCCTTCTGCTCTGCCCTGCACCTCTTGATGTTCCCTGCCACATAGCTCCATTTCCCCAGGAATCTCTGAATCCTCCACACCCTCCATCTCTTGGTAAAACTCGAGCATATTCCTTTGGGGTCTCTCCTCTTCGTTAGCATCATCGTCATTCACAGAGTGCTGATTTTTCTCCTTTTCATCTAGTCAATAAATATTCATGGAGGGTTTGTGTCAGGCCTTCTTTTCAGCTCTGGAAACAATGGAGGAAAAGGCATGCGTGGTCCCTACCCTCAGGGGCTCACTGTCACCGGGGCTGGTGTCCAAGACACAGGATGGCACACTCTGTTCCCCCTGGGGCCTTGTGAAGGCTTCACCTTGCTCCTTTCTGCTGATGACTCGCCAGCCTTTACCCCTGAACACTTCTTTCCAGGTCTCCCTCCAACCGCATGCTTCCGACTCTTAACATAGTGTAATTCCTGCTTCAAATGCCCGTCTCCTCTCCTCACGTCTTCCCCCTCCCTCTTCTTCCTTCCTGCACCTATTCATCACTCAACCACTGGCTCATTTCCAACCTCCCGTGAGACCTTCCTGGGCCCATGCTATTGCAACATGATCTTTCCCTCCTGGGAAAGGAGAAGCCATGCACAATAGTCCTGCATGACTTTAAGTCAAATCTTCCGTCATCATGTTACTCCTCAAAGATGTGGGTACTGTCTCCCAAACCCAGCTTTGAACTTACTCCAAAGGATGTAGCTCTTCTGTGTCATCAGTCTTCGTTTTCTCTGGAAACATAGCATGGAACTAGGGTCAGAGAAGATACCAACCAAGCGCTACATGATGCTTGGTGAGTATGTCTTCATTCCAGGATGCAGGCTGCTATCACAGACCGAGAGAGAGGTCATTGATGGGCATTGGCAGCCTCCTCTGGACCAAGCCTTGGGCTGGCCTTTCCCTTTTTTATCTCATGCAGTCTTTCACCCACTCTCTAAGGGTGAGGCTGCTGTACTCATTTTCTCGATAAAGAACCTGAGGCTCAGTGAACTTAAGGGACTTGTTGTAGCTCATACAGCTGTTAAGTGAGAGCCTGAGATTAGAAGCCAGACCTACTAACTCCAAGATCCGTCCTTTCTCTATCAGATCACATTGCCTGGGAGTACAGTGGTCCACAAGCATTCACTCTCCACTTCTTGGGCTCAAGGAAGCTGGCTTTTGAGGAATGCTGTTTTTTTGGAGGCCCGCTTTTCTCCCTGTTTCCAGGATAAGGACAGCTCTCTGGGAAGAACCTTGGCTGTGGCTCCCTGCAGTCATGAAGCTGGGCCAGCCTTGGTCTGGCTGTTGGTACTTATCCCTCTTTCTGAGTTCTCCCCCAACTCAAGTTCCCAAAGGACCATGGTGGCCTTTGGCAATACTTGGCCCTGGGGTCAAGTCAGTTTTTAATCTTTTTAAAATGTTTTTAGAGCATGTTTAGGGTTTATAGAAAAATTAAACAGGAAGTGAAAAAAGTTCCATCTATGCCCCAGCGCTTCCCTCACCAAAATCTCCCCCATTACTAACATCTGGCATTAGTATGGTAACATTTGTTACAATCAAAATACAAATATTGCTACATTATCATTAACTAAACCATCGTTTTCTGCAAGGTTCACTCTCTGCATTGTATACAATTCTGTGGATTTTACAAGAGCATCCTGTCATGTATCCACAATTTAATGGTGTATTCACCATTGTATGTAATTGTATCACATACAGTAGGCTCACTGCCCTAAAACTCTCTTGTGGTCCATGATTCATCTCCCCTCCTAAACCTCTGGCAACCACTAATCTTTTTTTACAGTCTTCATAGTTTTGCCTTTTCTAGAATGTCATTATAGTTGGGATCATACAGTATGTAGCCTTTTCAGATTGACTTCTTTCACTTAGCCCTGTACATTTTAGGTTCTTTTACGTCTTTTTGTGGCCTGATTGCTTACTTCTTTTTTTTTTAATCACTGAATGCTTCTTCATCTTATGGCTGTAACAGTTCATCTATTTAGCTACTGAAGGACATTGTATTAGTTTCTAAGGGCTGCTGTAACAAAGTGGCACAAACTGGGTGCTTTCAAACAATAGAGATGTGTCATCTCACGCTTCTAGAGCTGGAAGTCTAAAATCAAGGTCTCAGAGAACTCTGCTCCCTCTGCAAAACCTGGAACGGACTCTTTCTCCCCTCTTCCTAGCTTTTGGTGGTTTGCTGGTATCCCTTGGCTTACAGCCACGTCACTCCAGCGCTCTGTCCTCCCGTGGCATCCTCCCTGTGTGTCTGTCTTCACAAGGCTGTCTTCTGATAAGAACACCAGCCATATTAGATTAATGGTCCATTCTATCCCAGTATGACCTCATCTTGACTTGACTCATTATACCTGCAATGATCCTGTTTCCAAATCAGGTCACATTCCAAGGTATTGGGGGTTGGGAATTCAACATATTTTGGGGGCGGGGGGGATGATGGTGAGGGACACAATTCAACCCATTCAACCCATAGTAAATATCTTGGTTGCTTCCTAGTTTGGGCAGTTATGAATAAAGCTGCTATAAACATTTGTGTACAGGTTTTGCATGGACATTTTCCACTCACTTGCATAAATACCTTGGTGCATGATTTCTGGATCATATGGTAAGAGGGTGTTTAACTTTGTAAGAAATGGTCAAACTGTCTTCCAAGTGGCTGTACCAAGGCAAGTTGCTGCTGCTGCTAAGTTGCTTCAGTCATGTCCAACTCTGTGCGACCCCAGAGACGGCAGCCCACCAGGCTCCCCCGTCCCTGGGATTCTCCAGGCAAGAACACTGGAGTGGGTTGCCATTTCCTTCTCTAATGCCTGAAAGTGAAGTTGCTCAGTCATATCCGACTCCTAGCGACCCCATGGACTGCAGCCTACCAGGTTCCTCCGTCCCTGGGATTCTCCAGGCAAGAACACTGGAGTGGGTTGCCATTGTCTTCTCCAACCAAGGCAAGTTAGGTTCTGTTGATCTCATTATCAGACTGGTCTCCACTGACCAGAGACCCCTTCTGTGCCAGGGTCTCTTGGACTTGTCAGTGTATACCTGCCTGTTTTGTGTGCTTTCTGGAGTGTGTCTGTGTATGTGTGTGTACACACACGTGTGTGCATCTATTTATCTTCTCTCTACCCTAAACTGTACCAACAACGAATGATTGTAGAATTCTCATTGAATAGTTGCTTAACCTATATATAGTGAGCATACTTCATTTCCAACTTGTCATTCGCCTGAGGCCAGTTGCTACCTTGACTACAGAACTGGTCTTTTGACTTCCTGATCAGTGTGCTCATGCAGTCACAGTGTCTCAAAAGCAGTTTGTCAAGGGCTTACCCCATGGCTCAGTGGCAAAAAATCTGCCTGCCAATGCAGGAGATACGGATTCAATCCCTGTTCTGGGGTGATCCCCGCTGCCACAGAGCAACTAAGCCTGTGCACTAGCAACTACCGAGCTTGTGTTCCACAACAAAAGAAGCCACTGCAGTGAGAAGGCTGCACCACAGCTCAAGAGTGGCCCCGACTCACTGCAACTAGAGAGAAGCTGAAGCAGCAATGAAGACCCAGCACAGCCAAGAATAAATGAAAAAAAAATTTTTTTAAAGATGTCCACTTGAATCAGATGACTGTCAAATTTCTTGGGGGGAAAAAAGCAGTTTGCCCCAGTGATTTCTCCATGGTGCCCACCTGGAATGCCTGGTGACCCTCACCTCTTCAGGCATCCAAATCCTTTGTTTTTGGTTTCTCTGCTACTGCTGCTACTGCTGCTGCTAAGTCACTCAGTCGTGTCCGACTCCATGCGACCCCATAGACGGCAGCCCACCAGGCTCCCCCGTCCCTGGGATTCTCCAGGCAAGAACACTGGAGTGGGTTGCCATTTCCTTCTCCAATGCATGAAAGTGAAAAGTGAAAGTGAAGTCTCTCAGTCGTGTCCGACTCTTAGCGACCCCATGGACTGCAGCCCACCAGGCTCCTCCCAGCTTTGCTAATTCCTTTTCTTTGCTCACGTGTCATTTTCAAGCTGGTCCTGGCCTTCCAGCCTCCCTTTCAGGCCTTCAGGACTCAATTTTCCACCTGAGTCTCTGCCCTTTGAACCATAGGCATGCATTCAGCCTTCAGCCCCTCCTGGCTAGTCGCCTCTACTTCCTGCTTCCCTGGGCTTGTCACTCAGCCTCCCTGGCTGACCTGGCAGCTCTGCTCGGGGTCTTCCTCACAGCCTGTCTCTCTCACTGGGCTGTCGATACCCCATCTATGTTGGGTCCCTCCAATCCCCTTTTCTCCTTCATTCCTCAGCCAGTCAACAAACATCCATTGAGCTTTTATTAAGTGTTGGGTTCTCCAACGTGGGGGCTTCCCTGGTGGCTCAGTGGTAAAGAATTGCCTGGAATTCTGGAGACCTGGGTTCTATCTCTGGTCTGGGAAGATCCCCTGGAGGAGGGCACAGCAACCCACTCACTCCAGTATTCTTGCCTGGAGAATCCCATGGACAGAGGAGCCTGGTGTGCTACAGTCCATGAGGTCGCACAGAGCCAGACGACTTAGTGACTAAACAACAGCTGTGACGTGGGCCCTGGTGCAGGGCGAAGGACCCACCCTTCCTTGCCTCTCTTCGGCTGCACTGCAGCTCTTCAGAAGTCCTGTCCTCACTCTCTTTCCTCAGGGCAATTGCTTGATGCAGCCCCCCCCACCAGCCTATAAGGTGAGGACATTCAGAAGGATGATCAAAGCTGTGAACGATGTCCCTTTAACTGGGACCCATGGTTCCTTCATCAAGACTGAACATATGGCTTGTCTCTTCCTCCTCTTCTGGACTGATCAGCCTTGTCTTTTCTGGAAAAGGAACTGATTTCCCGGCTGCAGTGGGGAGCACGGAGCCTGTGAACGTAATGCAGTATTGATAGTGCATCGGCGTGATACAGAATTCTGTCCCTTCTCTGCTAACACACCTTGCTTAGCGCAGGGTAATGATGGGTGTTTATTGCCAGCCACTTACCTCAGCGTCATGGACTTATAGATGAAATATGGAGAATGGGCTCCTTTGTCTGGAAGGACCCCACCCCAGAACTCGGGGCAGAGACGGCAGCCGCAGCTGCTCCTACTGAAAAATATGGCTTTCTAGGTTTTTCTCTAGCAGAAGCCCTGATGGACTTGCCTGGAAGGAACGGTGTCTGGTTACAGGGCTGGGCTAAGAGCTTCTCCTCTGGGAGTGGAGCTGAAAAGAGGGGGCTGACTTATGGGGAAAGCGGGGGATGAGGGACTATTGCTTGCTCCCTCTCATTGGTTTAGGAGGGAGGCTTAGCTCAATGTGGCTTGCAGAGAATAGGACCAACGTGGGGGTGGGCCGTTCTGATGCACCTGCTTTTTGGATCTTAACCATCCCCGTTAAGGGAGCTATAGGTTGTAAAGGTAACAGTGATATTTTGCCTTAGCCTTCGTCACCAGTTAGGTATCTCCAGGCCCTGTTTGCCAGGCAGTCTCTCATATAACGTTTTAACTGAACATAAATTAGGATTGTTCCCTTGGATTTTTCTTCAATCCTATTTTCAAATCCATTTAGAATAAGTAGCAGAGTCCCGAGAAGGCTGTGATGCCAAGTTTGGCGAGCCCAAGGAGGAAAGGAGTGCTCAGATACCTTGCATGTGCTAAGTTGCTCAGTCTGACTCTGCAACTCCATGGACTATAGCCTGCCAGGCTCCTCTGTCCATGGGATTCTCCAGGCAGGAATATTGCAGTGGGTTGCCATGCCCTCCTCCAGGGGATCTTCCCAATCCAGGGATTGAACCTGCATCTCCTGCATTGGCAGGCAGTTTCTTTACTGCTTGTGCCACTTAGGAAGGCTGCTGAAACACATTATCTGTTTCCTTTCTTTCTAGAAAGAGCTAGATGATTCCAAAATGGATTATCTTGGGAACTAAGGCAGTTAAGTCCTGGACCCATATGCTTGAACTTGTCCTGAGAGTTTCAGTTAGATTAACCTCTGTTGGATACTGATTCCCAAATCACTTATATCTAGGTGAAATCTAAGCTTGTCACTTTGCCATTTCCCCCTTTTTATCCCAAGAAGAAAAAAAAAAAATCACATGATTTCATTTCCCCCAGAGTACCTGAAAATGCTAAGACATTCTTGAGCATGTACTTCGGAGCTGTAACCAACTAGACAGACCATGGTCCATCTCCCTAAGCTAAGACAACCTGCCTTCCTGTTGAATCTCATGACTTCATCTCTTCTGTGCTCACCACCATAATCACATACGCAAACTTTAGTAGCTTCATGCAGTTATGCTAATTAAGTAATTAGATTTAATTATGCTCACTGTAAATACACGGTAATTGGCTTAAAAAAAGTACTTCAGGGATAAGCATGTGCTGCCTGGTGGAGGAGGAGGTGAAGAATGATAAGACCCGCCAGCCAGCCTGCATCATGTTATTTTGTGGGGGAACTTGCACCCAGGGGAAGGTGCACCCAACAACTGAAATTGAATGAGATGTGGAGTGGGTCCTTCACTTCCTGTCCACAGCCCTGAGCGTTGAAGGACGACTTGTCTTCTTGGCATGTCTTGGCCTCAGTGGGAGATTAACTTCCCTCCAGAGATGTTCTCCAGCTCCAGCTTTCCCAGAGCGTTTATGCTTTTTTTTTCTCCTTTCAACTGGATTTGAACATCTAAGTTAGATGGGAGTGTTTTAATCATTTAGAACCAGCTGAAAAATCCACACAGGGGTCAGATAGGAATCAAAAGTTGAACTTTATTGCTAGACTTATGGAAGTTGCTTAGGCATAAAGCCAAGACGGTCTTCTTAATGCCTCTCCGAAATCTTTTTTAAACAATCTATTCATTTGGCTGTATCAGGTCTCCTTATGTCACATGGGATCTTTCGCTATGGTGAGTGGGCTCAGTTGGGGTGTATGGGCTTAGTTGCCCCGGGGCATGTGGGATCTTGGTTCCCTGACTGGGGATTGAACCTTCCTCCCCTGCATTGCAAGGTGGATTCTCAACAAGTGGACCACCCAGGGAAGTCCCTCTTCCAAATCTTGGACTTGGAATGTACAGACAGGAGTTGGGTCTGCAGAGCAGCTGTTGTCTGCCTGGTTGCATGGAGGGTCATGGTCTGTCTCATCTTTTGCAAGTCAGAAAGCTTAGGAGCTCCTTGGAAAACCATGCAGGCAGAGAGAGTCTCCCTTGTCTGCACTGGCCCCACCTGGAAGAGAATATGATGGCAGATGACGGACTCTGCCCACCTCACCCATTGGGTACATCTCTCACTTCTTACAGGGTGGGGGGCCAGGTACACATGTTGAGGGAAGAGCTGGCGGTTACTTCCTGTGTTTTCAAGGAGATGGAAATTCCTATTTTATGGGCAGAGGCTAAACAAGGAAAAAGAAAAAAAGACACCTCCCCTCCCACCACCATCCTGGGAGACAGCGGAGGTTCTGTTGCTAGCGGTGTTCTCTATTAGTGTTCTCTTTCCAGAAGCCCTTTCCAGGAGAAGATGGCCATCATCTCCATTTCCTCTGAATGAGCACATGAGTCATACCCCTGATGGGAGATGGGCCAAAGAGCTGGGAAGTTCTTCCCGTTGTGCTATATGCTTGTGTGTTATTTGTTCAGTCATGTCTGACTCTTTGCGACCCCATGAACTGTAACCTGCCAGGCTCCTCTGTCCATGGAATTCTCCAGGCAAGAACACTGGAGTGGGTTGCCATTTCCTTCTCCTGCAGATCTTCCTGATTCAGGGATCCAACCTGGGTCTCCTGCACTGCAGGCAGATTCTTTACCATCTGAGCCACAGGGAAGCCTGCTACATTCTTAATGGTCAATAATTAAAAACCCAAGTTCTACCCACTCTTAGCCAAGAAGCCTGGCATCCAAGTGCCCTTCTGTATTCTCCCCGGCTGCTTTATTTTTAAGATATTTATTTATTTGGCTTCCCTGGGCCTTAATTGCTGCATGAGGGGTCTTTACTTATGGCCTGTGAACTCTTAGTTGCAGCATGTGGGATCTAGTTCCCTGATCAGGGATCGAACCCAGGTCCCCTGTTTTGGGAGTGTGCAGTCTTAGCCACTGTGCCACCAGGGAAATTCCCCCAGCTACCTTTAATGCAGGACTTCCCAAATGGTGCTCTAGGCACTTTTAAGGAAAAATAAAAATCCATGTCAAATAAATTTGGGAAAGTCTGGAGCACATGCCTTTTTTGTTTTGCTGTGGGATTCTGAGAGCTTCTATTGGTGTAGGTCATTGCAGTTTTGCCAGAACATTTCCCATGTTTTTGGGTCACCGAACTTGATTTTGGGGATACACTTGTTAACATCTCTCTGTGGACACAGATGTTCATTGGATTGCATTCCAGGCTGTTCTGGGTGTCTAGGGTTCTGTTTTTGCCTCCCCAGCAGACGTGGGAACTCACGTGACGTGGGAACTCACTGTGCCCAGATGAGCCTGAACCTGTTTGGCACATGCTCCATCCTGTTTCTTCCTGAGCCTCTGGGAGGGACAGGAAGTGGCCGAGTTCCATGGGAATGCCCAGAGTTGGGGTGGTGGCACGCATCAGGATTTCTGGCAGAGCACTGAATACCCTTCATGCAAGCAGATCTGAGGGCTTTGTCACTTGTTCTCTGCCTAGAAGCTCTTGCAGGTGCCTTTAGCACTTTTTAAGCCCCTAGATCTGGAGATGCTGGTCATGGCCAAATTTTCACTGCGTTCCTTGTTTCCAGGCAGATCTGGAACTTCAGGGAGTCATCTCCAAGGAGAAATGTACAATCCAAGATGCAAATGCCATCCTCCCACCCCACCCCCGAGCCGCTGTTTCCAAACCATTGTATGAAAGGTCAAAGCATCTCTGAATTTCACGAAGGGGCCACCTTTTCATCAGAAGAGAAAGTGGCCCTGGACTCTGGTCCCAGCCTACTAGCTCAGCAACCAGGAGACTGTGGGCAGGGCATGCACCTTCTCTAAACCTGAGATAAGAAAATGAGATAAGAAAACTTGATAATGAAAATGAAAACCACCCAAAGTGGTATTTTTTGGGATGACGTGGCATGAGCATTTGAAAAGGCTCTGTCACTTCGCCTAAGTGGCATATACATGGCCATCTTTGCCTTGACAACAATATTTTTACAACAGATCGTTACAATTCCTGCCTCAAATATGCTGTTCAGGGAAACCAGCTTGATGGTGTCAAAAATAGAGGTTGCCAAGGCTTAAAGTTATTTCTGAAAAGATAAGGATCTTTCCCTCCAATGAAATCTTCCCCCCCACCAACTCTAAGAAAAAGCAGTTTATCACCCAGATCCGAAGCCACAGAGATGCTCTTAGAGTCAGGACTGTAATATGTTGGTTGTCAGGAAATGATCGATGTAGATGAGCAGAGGGCTTAGACCAATTTCCTTTTGGGTTAATGAGACTGAAAAGCTCTGGGCTCAACCAGGGGATGGCAGAGAGATTCGTGGTAAGATTTTTGTGTTTGTTTTGTCTTCTCTGCTTGCCCCGCCTCCCTTGTCAGCAAACATTATTTTGTTGAAACTACAGTACCCCTGAACCCCTATATACCTGCCCAAGTGCATCACTTATGTTATTTATATATCTGTGCCCATGTGGTACTTGTTATACAGTTAGAGTTCTAATGCCTGGTTGCTTAAGTGACCTCCTTTTTCCTTGTTCTTATAAGTACACAGCCCCTTCATTCTTTCTCAGCAGACCTCTACATAGGACTTTCAGACATAAATGTACATGTTTATAGGTCTTGTTTATATTTATGCATATATCTCATGTTTTGGACACTGATCATTGTCAGTTCACATCTTTTGGCTATAAGTAATAGGCAATCCTGACCCACTTGGGCTTAAACAAGAAGGCAATTTGCAACCACATAACTCAAGCAAATAGGTAGGAAAGGCTCCTGGTGAAAAACATTAGGACTCTAATCCTGCTTTCCTGAGATTTTCTTGCCTCTGCCCTTCTGCATTTGGCTTTACCACCAGTGGCTTTCCTCTTGATAACATAAAGGTTGCAGCAGCTCCAGGCATCACAATGAAACACATGGATTGGGGACAGCACAGAATTGTATCTTCTTGTGGGTTGATTGAAACTGAGAAAACCTTTTCCAAGTTCCCCAAGTAGATTTTCCCTCCTGTCTCATTGACCGGAATTGTGTCATCTGTTTATTCCTAAACCATAAAGAAAATGGGACTAAAACAAACTCATAGGCTCCTCTAAATACTCCCCTGAGCTTGGAGATGCAACTCACTTCCCCTGAGGCTGCCTGGAGGGGAGTGATTGCCTCCCTGGAGTCAGTCTGTCAGCAAGAAAGAAAGGGGAAATGGCTATGAGAAGCAACACTGCCCACCACCCCAGTTCCTTCCCCAGGGTCAACTCCTGCTCTGCTAGGAGTAAGCAGAGGCCTCAAGGAGTAGAAGTGGGGTGGGGGGAAGATGAGAACATTGATCTCATGCAAATTTTACTCCTCCTGTATCTCCCCTTAGGGAAAGCAAACTGGTAATTTGTGGTGGTTGTCAGTGATGTTCTGGTCTGGTAAATTGTCCTGCTAATTTTCAAGGCTATAGTTATATGCCCGAGCAGAGACAGATTTCTTCATATGGTTTTAGCTGGCTCCGATGATCTTGGCTGAGCTAGCTGTGTGAGTTCCTGGGAGCTGTTGTGTGATACTTTGGAAGCATCGTTTCTGGGGAGTAGGTGGGAGCAAGGGTTGGCAAAGAGAAAGAAGTGGGGAGAGTAGTGAGGAGAGGAGAAGTAATGTTTACTCGGTGCCTCTCAAGACCTGCTCAGGGCCAGGCCCTGAGCTGCAAGCGCATGAAAATAATACTAAAATCTTACACTGCATAGTGCTTACTGTTGGTGCTGGAAATGGTTTAAATATGATAAATTGTTTTGTATGTCTGCTAAGTCTCTTCAGTCGTGTCTGACTCTTTGAAACACCATACACTGTAGCCCACCAGGCTCCTCTGTCCATGGCGTTTCCCAGGCAAGAATACTGGAGTGGGTTGCCATGCCCTCCTCCAGGGGATCTTCCCAACCCAGGGATCAAACCTGTGTCTCTTATGTCTCCTTCATTGGCCGGCAGATTCTTTACCACTTCCCAGGTAGTGCTATCTAGGAAGCCCAATAAATTGTTTAATCCTTGTGAAAGCCATAGGAGGGGACTTCCCTGGTTAAGGATTCCCTTAACCACTGACCATATCCCATAGATGGTCCAGTGGTTAAGACTCCATGCTTTCAATGCTGAGGGCCAGAGTTCAGTCCCTGATTGAGGACCTAAGATCCTGTAAGCCATGTGGTGCAGCCAAAAAAGGAAAAACAAAAACACCCAAAAATCGTAGGAGGCAGGTGCTATTTCCCCCCTTTCATAGATGGGGAAACTGAGGCACGGGGGAGGGGGTTAAGTCATTTCCTATAGTCTCAGAACTGGGAGGTGATGAAACTGTGATATGACAGAGCCCACCACCCTCTCTTCCCCGCCTCAGTCCTCTGTCTACGTTCGACCCACTGGTCATGCAAGTGTCATGATCCCCGTGTCACAGATTAGGAAACTCAGGCCCAGGGAAGTTAAGGAACTTGGCCAAGGTCGCTCGCTGGTCAGTAAGAGAGCCAGGATTCCGACTCAGGGGTTTAGGAGCGTGGCCCTTACACTGGCCCAGACAGCTTCCTGTCACTATTAGGTGGCCTCCACTTTACCTGCACCCCACCTTCTGGGAGACTGAGGAGGAACTTAGAGACTCTCAGACAGATGCTGGCTTGAGTGAGCCACAGTGCCCCCCATTGAGTCAGCAGGAGGGAGTCCCTTTCTAGGACTTTCATGGCTCCTAGGGAGGCAGCCCCCTCCTCACTCCCACCCCATCAGGGCATCTAGAGCTTCAGACACCTGGAAGGCAGGCCTCCCAGTGCCATGCCCGGCTAGGTCACTTCAGTCATGTCAACTCTGTGCAACCCCATGGACTGTAGCCCACCAGACTGCCTGTCCATGGGGTTCTCCAGGCAAAAATACTGGAGTGGGTTGCCATGCCCTCCTCCAGGGCACCTTCCCCATCCAGGGATTGAACCCGCGTCTCTTATGTCTCCTGCATTGGCAGGCAGGTTCTTTACCTGGGGCCTCTGCCACCTGGGGCCTCCCAGGCCTCCCAGAGTGGGATCCAAAATCAATGGGCAGTAGGGGCGCAAAGAGCTGCACTGGGAGGAAGAGAATGGAAGTCCTCGGAATCAAGTTGGCCTCTTTCTCAGCCGCGCCTCCTTTTCTCCTGTCCTTGGTGTCTGTGTAGCTTAATTTGTCACCCAGATGGTAGCCAGCCGGGCCTCTCACCAGGCACTGAATTCGCTTCCGTCCCCAGATCTAGAATTGCTGGTGACGCAGCAACTCTTTGAACTCAGTTCTGCTGAGTCAGGTAGCCCTAATGCCACTGGTAGTGGTGAAGTGTTGGGACTAACCTCCTAATGGCTCATTGATTGGTTGAATTATGCTCAGTGTGATTCTGAAAATAGATTTTAAATATGTGCTTGGGGATTTGTGGGGATTTGTTACTTAGGAGTGTTAACTCCATCGTGGCTGCTTTGACAAAGACATCACACCAGTTGCCTGGGCTGGCGTCATACTGTTCGTCTCAGGGAGACCCCTCTGCCCAGAGCCTGAGAGGTTTCAGACAGCAGTGCAGGCAGGTGTGGAAACATCACCTATCTTTCATACACAGCCCTTGGCAGGTCATCTGAGAAGGTCATCTGGTTGACCCAACCTCTGCAAACCTCTCAATGTCCCCAAGGTGGGAAGGAGATGCACATAGATTCTGAATTCTCCCATTTACTTCCTCTGAAGTCAGGGAGCACAGATGTTTCCCTCTTTATAGTTCCAAGTTTTTACATTTCCTGGAGTTGCCACTCAGGGGGAAGAATCAAAGAGAAGCTTTCTCAGAGGCTCCACTTAGCAGCCTCTTGGCATATTCGGCCTCCTCTGGCTGCTTGACATCCTTGAATCCCAGGCCTCAAGCGGGAGGTGTATGAAGGGCTTCTGCTCTGGGCCTGGCCTTCCAATACCTCTGCATTTTTTTGGTGAATGCCAAGTGAATTTGGGCATGTTAGAGAAGCTACATGAAAACAGTGTTGGTAGCAACCAGTGTCCGGGACCCCCTAAAGACCCCTCAAGGGGAGCAACTTTTGAAAATGTTTGTGCATCTGCATGATGGAATACTATGTAGTCATTGACAATAATAAAGTGGATCAATATGTATGGATGTTTAAAAAAAGAGAGAAAAGCTAATGAAGTTTCCTCTGCAAGGAAGAATCACCTGCCTTTCGTATTTATTTCTGTCTAGCCTATCAAGGACCTAAAATGTCTTCCATTTTCGATGCAGGGTAGGTCTGAAATAAATGAAGAACATCGTAATTGAGCTTCTGTAGGGCACAATGGGAAGGTGCTGTAAGACCATATATCTGAGGGGAAATTGGTCAGCAGTCTTTTTTTTGCAGACCGTTGATTCCACGGCTCCATTGTAACCTCTGTCTGAAAGGCTATATTTCCTGATAGAGTTCCCGGGGGGTAATTTATACCCAGCCCATTGGGAGAAAAAAAAGTATCCTCAGGGAAGGGAGGGAGTAAAAAATAAAACCTGGAAGAAAAGGTAAAAAAAAAAAAATCACACGCTGCTCTAACAAAGAAATTACTGACGTTCTACATTATGAACTGGATTAATTTTTAATGACTCAGAAAGAAGTTGATTTATAATGCATCCTTCTCCACTGCAGCGCCTGTCCCCAGCTAATAAATAAATGACAGGTCTCTTGTATTAAAAGTATCCGTCATTTCACATTGTTGGAATGTAAAGAGTGAGAGGCGCTGAGTGAAAGGCCCCTGGGAGCAGGGGTGCCCTGCTGGGCACAGTTGGCCAGAGAGGTTGGCCTAGTTCTGACACTAGAGTTAAGCTTATTTTTTTCTCTTGGTCTCAGCAAAATGACCCAAACCAGCTACAACTCTTGCGGTCCTCAAACCGTGTAACTTAGATAGGGACTTGAAACCACTGTCTTTTAACTGAGATCGCACACCTGGTCTCAGGACTTAATGAAGCTTGGGCTCTTGATGTCTCATCACAGAAAGAATTCAGTGAGGGACAAGGTGAATTTAAGAAGCAGATTTAATTAGAGAGAAACACAGTCCATAGACAGATTGGGGGCCATCTCAGAAGGTGAGAGTGACCTCGAAATGTGGTGTGGTTAGTTCTTATGGGCTGGATAATCTCATGGGCTAATGACTAGGTGGAGTATTCCAACTATTTCGGGGAAGGGGTGGGGATTTACAAGTCGGTTTACAAAAACCGACTTTTTGGTCTTAAAATTTTTTTTTAAATTATTCTTGGTTTTGGCTGTGCTGCGTCTTCACTGCTGTGCAGGCCTTTCTTTAGTTGCTGTGCGCAGGCTTCTCATTGTGGTGGCTTCTCTTGTTGCAGAGCACGGGCTCTAGGGCATGTGGGCTTCAGTAGCTGTGGCATGTGGGCTCAGCATTTGCAGTACCCACGCTCTGGAGCACAGGATCAGTAGTTGTGGCATGCAGGCTTTGTTATTCCACAGCATGTGGGATCTTCCCGGCCCAGGGACGGAATCCATGGCACCTGCACTGGCAGGCGGATTCTTTACCCCTGAGTCACCAAGGAAACTCCACTTTTTGGTCTTTGATGATCAGCCTTGGAACATGACCCTGGTGGGTGTGGCATTTAGCTGCTGCTATGTTATGCTGAGCGTGTTCTAAGGCTCAAGGTCTAGTGGAAGGCGATTCATCCGCCATCTGGGATCTATTTGGTTCCAGTTTATGTCATGTCCTTGGGCTAGGTCATTCTTTTAAAGGTTGTTCCCTGCTCCCTTCCTCATTCCTGTATCAGGCCGGGAGAAGTTTCACAGGAAGGAGTGATGGAATGCTTAGGAATACTTAGAGATGAAAATTTAGATTCTTGGTCCTTGAGCAAAACTGTGGCTTCTCCCTACATGTCCTGACCAGGAACTGGTGGGAGCTATGTGTTCAGAACTGGTCCTTTGTTGATGGTGATAGATGATTCACAGCTCTGATTCACCTCTCTTTGCTTCTTAAGAAAAAAATAAAGGCTAATATTTGCTCTGGTTCCAAAGTAGTATCTGTTCATTGTAAATATTGGTGCACTGCCTTCCCGTCTTTTTTTTTTTTTTCCTTTTTTTTTTTACATTTATAACAAATCACACAAGCAGACATGCCTATGCCAATACATACATGTGCATTATGCAAAAATGAGATAATATTCTGCCTGCAGTCTTATAATCTAAATTTGTTGTTTAACAATATGTCATTGATCTTTATTTCATCTCATTAAAAATAATGCAACTGTTTTTAGTGGCTCCATACGTGTGGTCAGGGTCCTATTCACGTCGGGGCCCGTGTTTGAGCTGGCAATCAGTCAGTCAAAATGCACTGCTTGTGTTCTCTATGACAATGCCAACTCCGGGGTAAACGCAGCGAGGGAGAAAAATTAGGAGGGAAGATGGTTTCTGCACAGAGCTCATAATTACGGAGCAACGACAATGCTGCAGTGTGGCTGCCGTGGGATCGAGAGAGAACAGAGTGGAGGGGGTCCCCGCGTGAGGCGGGTTACGCTCCAGCTGGGGGGAGAGAGGCTGAAACCGGTTCCTGTGATGCAGGCATGAGGCGTGCACTGGGGATGCTATCGCAGAAATCCTGCAAGGAAAGGGCCAGGTGCGCTCAGAGAGTGCCAGCTTGTTTAAATTAGGGGAAGCCGAGGCTTGGGGGAAAGTTCCTTGGAGGAAGGAGGGTTTGAGCTTCCTAGAAAGCCAAGGAGGATTTCTGCGGGGGGAGACAGGGAAGGTCAGGCGCCTCCAGGCCACAGCAGCAGTAGCACAGAAAGGGGGCTTTAGAGGTCGCCAAGGGGGAAACTGAAGAAAGGTCCCTCGGTAGAGGAAGCATCCTGATGACATATTACGTAGGATAGGCTTTTTGAAATAACAATGATGCATTTATTCACAGAATTTGCACTTAAATCGTTCCAATCTTGGTTTACCACACTTACTGTTATCAGTTTCTCAGAAGCAGAGGGAGACTCAGCAAACGCACCACTGATAGAATCATCAGAAAGGTCGAACAAAGTAGATGATTCTCTCCCAATTTAGGGACAGTTTCCAGAAGACACTGAAAAAGGCCCTGTCCCAGAAAGGAGAAAGATGAAACAGTGACCGCCTATACTTTTCGGCACAAGGAATGTTATTTAGAAAGCGAGAGAGATTTAGTGATTGCTGCCAGCAGGTTGACTCCTGATTTATTTATATTGTCTTCATAGGCTTATAGAAATGGAAGTTTGCCTGCACTTTAAGGCCAGGATTTTTGTCCTTCACATGAGTTTATTTCTTGATTTGTTGTGTGCATTCCTAAACATAGATAGACCGATGCCTTTTGCTTTTGGGGGAAAAATAGGCAAGTCTCTGGGGCTGGTAAGTAGAGGAATCAGAGACCGCGCTTCTGTAAAGAGCCAGCTCCTGTGTTGCAGGAGAGATTGTGCCTGGCAGAGTCCCAGAAGCACTGGTTCCTGAAGCACCTGGGAGAAGCAGGTATTTTTTGCCATGTTAAAAAGTGGCAAGACCTGAGATCAAGTCCTAGCTGGCCTTGGTTTTATAACCAGTCAATTGCAATATAACCCTCACTTTTATTTGTGCTTTCAAATCTTGGACCCAAAATGATTCCAGGAATAGGACTTGGCTGAAAGCAAACTTCTCCCTTTCCTGTTCTTTAATTCTCTTTCACTTAACTTCCTTATAGAACATAGAAAAAATTTTTTTTTTTTTTTAGTCTGAAAAAGACCTAAATGCTCCATTAAGACCAGTCTCTTCATTCTACAGACAAGGAAACTGAGGGTCAGAAACAATTCTGGGATATGAAGCCACGTGATTATCTGGAGGCAGGACGGGGATTGGGTCCAAGGACTCTGCTTTCATGATGGTTCTCACCTCTCCTGAACTGTTAAGTGGAAATGCAATCTTTTTCATTCCCCGGAAAGAAGTTGATTTTGTCTGGGTCATTTAATAAGGAACGTCTGACGAAAGTGAACTGTCTGACTTAGGTGTGGTAATTGCTACAGAATTGGTTTTAGGGACTTCGGGGAATTCTGCAGTTGAACCCAGAAACATCCTTATCGAGTACAGTTTGTTCCAGTAATTCCACAAATTTGAAGCACTTGAAATACTGCCATTTCTCTCTGGAGCGATTCTTTGTTTTTTAGTAAACTTTCAAGGAGCTCTGCCACACTGCCCCGTCGGATTCCTGGTAAGATACAGTGTCAGTGTCTTAATATTTTCTCTAGCTTCTTGAAACCAGGTGCTGCTGAGTCCTTGCATCTGATTGGAAACGTCATTTGCATGAAACAGATCTTTTTGAGAAGACTGTCTGAGTTCCTAATGGCATTAAAGAGGAAGTCAACTTGTGGCTAGGCATCTGTTTGATTCCCATGCAGCTTTCTTGTTACTTAATGCATCAGTTCACAAAGGGAATTCAAGTTCCACCGGAAACTAGGAAATGTAGCTGTTATTCTGGCTGTCTAGCTAAAACTGGTGGGAAGGAAGTATTTTAATAAGGGAAAAAGACGTTGAATAGCAAGTGAAACTTTAACTCTGTTATCTATGTTTATTTCCACTTCCTCCCAAAACTCCACTAAAATAATAGCAAAGGCATTTACAGACATAAACCCCCAAGGACAAAAAGAATAAGAGAAATGACCACAGATGAGAGATAACAGATTTAGTAGTAGAATAAAGACATTTTCAGATACACAGATATTTTTACTCAATGTGCCCCTTGCAGGAAGCCCTGGGAACATGTTCCCCACCAAAACAAATAAGTCAACTAAGAAAGAGGAAGATTGTGGCTCCAAAACACAAAAGGTATAAAGGAAATGGTCAGGGCAGTAGGAGAGGTAATGTAGATGAGAGGCGGGTTCAATCCCTGGGACGGGAAGATCCCCTGGAGGAGGGCATGGCAGCCCACTCCAGTACTCTTGCCTGGAGAATCCCATGGACAGAGGAGCCTGGCGGGCTACAGTCCATGGGGTCCCAAAGAGTCAGACATGACTGAAGCAACATAGCACGCCCACATAGGAGATGTAAATCCGTCATATGATTAGATAACAATCCTGGAAAGCAACCAACATAGCCTGGAGTATGCAGAGAGAGACCCAGAAGGAATGTCTACGAGAAGAGGAAGAAGACGGAGGAAGAGAGGAGGAAGAGGAAGAAGAATATGGGGAAGGAGGCGAAGGAAAGGAAGGAAGAGGAGAATTTTATCACCCCCTTAAATAGAATTCCATTCTTCTCAGGAGTAGACCTGTATTACAAAATTCATATTCCATTATTATCATATTTAGAATTGTATTTGGGGCTTCTCTTGTGGCTCGGCTCAGCTCGTAAAGAATCCACCTGCAATGTGGGAGACCTGGGTTCGATCCCTGGCTTGGAAAGATCCCCTGGAGAAAGGAACGGCTACCCATTCCAGTATTCTAGCCTGGAGAATTCCATGGTCTGTATAGTCCAATTGTATTTAATAAAAACTTACAAAAATTAAAAAAAAAAAAACAGAGGGAATTTTTTCTACTCAACTTCTAATTGGCTTCACATGATTTGTGGTTGACAAACAGCATACTGGGAAACTTTCTGATTCTTTCTTTGGCAAACTGGTTGTGTTAGCATCACCAAGCGTATGCGTTTGTATCTTTAGGTATTCCATTGACAAACCCTGGCGATGGCCCACTGCGCTAAGCCTGTGCTAGGCAAGCACCATGTTTCTGTTGCATGTCTCAATTGCCTGGTTAAACTCTGACCCAAAGGAAGATGGTGTTTGTGACTTTTAATTATCCTGTCACTATAGAGTTGACAGTAGAATTTCAGAAAACCATCATTCCTATAGGATAATAGTTCTCAATGGTGGTCCCCATACCAGCAGCATTAGCATCACCTTGAATACTTGTTAGACATGCAAATTCTTGAAATCTTTTCCCCCAGACCTACTGAATCAGAAACTCTGGGGGCAGAGCTCAACAATTTGTGTTTTAATGAATTTTCCAAGCGATTCTGATCCACACCAAAGTATGTGAAGCGCTATGTAAGATATTCATGGTGCTTTTTCCCCCTCTTCTATCTAAAATACTTGAAGAAGTTGAGGTAGGTTTTGATACAACTGTTGGGAGTATTTTAAAATTTTTATTCATTCAGTAGACATTTATTGAGCATCTCCTAAGTTCTAGGTATTGTATTGGGTGTTGAGAACACTAGTAAGCAAACAAATAGGTCATTTTGCTGTGGTTGGTTGTTTTTCTGTAAGTATTTTCATATTATTTATTTGTGTATGGCTTCACTGGGTCTTCGTTGCTGCATGTTCTCTGGTTGTGGCACTTGGGCTTCTCACTGTGGTGGCTTCTCTCGCCGTGGAGCACAGGCTCTAGGGACCGTGAGCTCGGTAGCTGAGGCCCACAGGCTTAGTTGCCCTGCAGCATGTGGCATCTTCTCTGACCAGGGATTGAACCTGTGTCCCCTGCACTGCTAGATTCTTAACTGCTGTGCCATCAGTCTTATACACAAAAGACTCTCATGTGTTATCTTCACACCATTTGAGATGTTTGTGCTCTTCCAGGCCACTCCAAATGGGGACTTTGTCAAAGCTTGGGGGTCAGAATGTCATTACAGTAAGAAATGGAGTAAACAAGATGTGGGGAGGGATCCGGCATGTCATTTGGAAATAATAAGCATGCAAGTGTGAAGGTTTGTATCAATATTTTGTTGTTCAGTTGCTCCATGGACTGCAGCATGCCAGGCTTCCCTGTTCTTCACCATCTCCCTGAGTTTGCTCAAACTCATGTCTGTTGAGTCGGTGGTGCCATCCAACCATATTTTAAATGGTGTCAAAATGCTTCCTTTATATCAAAACCCCCATGTCCTGGCAGCCTTGCCAAAATGACTGCATTGGATTGTCCCAGTCCACCCAGGCATCCATTAACTTGTGGGTTTGTGGTTCATGCCATGATGGCAGGATAGGAGTCAGACAGCTGAACATGGAATTCCTCAAAGAACAGTGGATGTTTCTCCTCCATGGTCCCCCAGGCCTTCCCATGTGTAGACTTGGATGAACATTAGAGCTTGGATTTGCTGCTGTGTCATCTAAGTCTCTATTGGATTAATGGGAGGACCTGCCTCATAGGGTCTTTCTGCGTATTAAAGGATGGATGCAAGGGGCTTGAAACAGTTGCCTGCACTTAGAGAGCGATCACTAAATTCAAGTCAGTAGACTATTGATACATGATCAGAGTCTGCCTTAGTTACGTTAAAGAAGGAGTTTGACACAGAGCACCAGGCTGAGCTCACTGGTACACAGCAGCTTCCCACTGGCTATCTGTTTCACACATGGTGGTGTATATATGCCAACCTAGAGGCGAGGGATGGGGTCGGGGTGGGAGGGAGGCTCGGGAGGAGGGGCACACATGCATACTGATGACTCGTTCACCTTGTTGTACGGCAGAAACCAACACAACATTGTAAAGCCATTATCCTCCAATTAAAAATTTTTATAAAGGAGTTTGAGATGTCATTAGAATACTTCTGACCTACCAGATCATTCTGGGAATATTGAGTCATGCAGATTTGGCTTGACATCATTGGCAAGTCACACTTTCTTCTTGGTAGAGAAATGTTGGAGGGCAGTGTCTCTCTGTGTCCAAACCAGTGTTCACACTGACATTGTTCAGTGACCAGCTCACATGTCCACGGCCAGGGCTTGGGTATCTCCAGTCCTGGCTTCTCCTCTGAGTTAGCCATGAACGATGACCCAGTCCTAGAACTTCATGCCTTCACCTCCTCTGGTAGAGGAGGCAATTTTGCTAGGAAATATCAGATTAGTGAGAATTTAATTATCATTTCCAAAGGTTCAAAAAGTATGCCAATACAACGAATGCCCCCTTGACATATTGAATTTAGGTATATCTAACCTCTTTCTGTTAAATATGGAAATATATTCATTTTGTGAATCCTTCATAGAATTAAGAGTAGAACCACGTTCTAATGAGTCCCCAGCTAAATTTTCTCAAATCCCTCTCCTTTTTGATTTTAAAAGAACTTACTTAAAATATTTAATTTTAAAAGTAAAAGAGAGGGATTTGCCTGGTGCTCCAATGGTTAAGAATCTGCCTGCAATATAGGGGACACAGGTTTGATCCCTGGTCGGGGAACTAAGTTCCCAATGCCATGGAGCAACTAAGCCTGGGCACCAACTCCTGAGTCTTGCATGGGATAACTAGAGAGGCCAAGTGCTGCAACTAAGACCTGGCTCTGCCAAATAAATAGATACTTTTAAAAATGGAAGGGAAAAGCCCAAGGTTCAGGATTTTGC
This sequence comes from Bos indicus, assembly GCF_029378745.1. NCBI lineage: Eukaryota > Metazoa > Chordata > Mammalia > Artiodactyla > Bovidae > Bos > Bos indicus. The sequence continues at coordinate 19,292,785 of NC_091780.1, read as the reverse complement.
ATATATAAAGTACTTCAGGGCAATTGTATTTCTTCATTATATAGAATAATACAACTAAATATGTTCTTTTCTTATATTTTGATCATTGTATTTATTTTTTAAGTTAATTTTTATTGAAGCATAGCTTTACAATGTTGTGTTAGTTTCTACATTTTGTTAGTAGAGCAAAATGACTCAGCCATTCATATAAATACACATATATCCCTCCCTTTTGGACGATCTTCCTATTTAGGTCATCACAGTGCATTCAGCTGAGTTCCCTGTGCTATACAGTAGGTTCTTATTAGTAGCTACCTTATACATAGTATGGGCTTCCCTGGTGGCTCAGAGGGTAAAGCGTCTGCCTGCAATGCAGGAGACCTGGGTTTGATCCCTGGGTCGGGAAGATCCCCTGGAGAAGGAAATGGCAACCCACTCCAGTAGTCTTGCCTGGAAAATCCCATGGACAGAGAAGCCTGGTAGGCTACATAGGCCATGGGGTCGCAAAGAGTCGGACACGACTGAGCCACTTCACTTTCATTTTATACATAGTATAATAGCGTGTGTGTGTCAATCCCAATTTAGAAGCAAGCCACAGACTGAGTTTTCTGTCGGTAAATGCTTACTGGTGAGCAGGAGTTATAGGCAGCAAGAGCTGAGAGGCCCCAGGCAGAAGGAACAGCATGTGCAAAGGTATAGAGATGGGTTCTGGGAAGAGTCGGTAGTTCTGGACAAGTGGAGTGAAAGGTGCATTGCAGAAGCCTCGATGTAATGGCCTGAGGGCCCTGCTTGTTTATTTCAAACCTTCTGAAGCTAGTCCCTGGGGACAGAAAGATGCCCCAGCAAACTGTGGATCAGAAAAGAACAAGAAGAACATTTTCAAAAAATGAAAAAGAATTGTTCCCCCCTTTCTTGGGAGTGTAAGGGTGGCAGTATGTGCGATGGCATGAACTCTGAATTAAAAATTCTCAAGCCAAGTCCAAGTAACTACTATTAACCTACAGTGTGGTATCAGGTGAGCGATTCAGAAACACCCTGAATGGTGTCTGTGAATGACACAACCAGACCTGTTAACCAACCTAGCTTATTTCTAGTGTGACGATTCACTGATGTTTTGTGTGTCTGCGTGGGGACACGGGGGGTGGATGAGTGGATGTGTATAAACCCTGGAATGGCTGGACATACATTTTGCTCTTTTTTTGCTCTTACATTTGCAAGTTCTGTTATTGGACCTTAGTGGACAAAATTAGAATGTGTATCTTTTACACTAAAACTCTGCTTATTCAATGTGCTTATTAAACTGCTTTCAGGAGTAAAACCTGTTAGCAATATATTAATATCTTCAACATATTATTCACTGTTTAAAATATAAAAGCATAGTTTAATTCTTCTTTACCTTTCCTTTTAATACAGGGAAAAAAATAGTAAACAGCTGTATGGAGAAAGAGCTACCAATTTCTTTTACATAAAATATCTCCTTTCCCCAAGATACAAACACACTTGTGCGGGTGCTCAGTTGTGTCCGACTCTTTAGGACCACATGGACTGTAGTCTGCCAAACTTCTCTGTCCATGGAGTTTTCCAGGCAAGAATAATGGAGTTGGTTGCCATTTCCTTCTCAGGGGATCTTCCTGACCCAGGGATCAAACCCACATTTTCTATGTCGGCAGGAGGATTCTTCACCACTGTGCCGTGTGGGAAGCCTCTAAGATATTCATATCTTAAATCATAATAAGAGATCAGGGTGGTGGATGGAGCCTTGAGAATGAAGCAATGCTGAATGAGAAAGGATAGATAAAGCACAGAGCTGTGGACTTGGGGTCGTATTTTAGGGAGAGAAAAGGAAAGGAGAGGAAGATGGAGTTGCAGCTGTTGGAAAGGGCTGCTGCATCCAAAATTGGAAACAGTTTGCAAAAGAAGGGTGGTGTCAGAGGTAGAAGCAGTAGGCAGAGGCCAGGCCACCAGATTTGTGGAAGAGCTAGGTTCCAGAGCGATGGAGTAAGGGATAAGGTATGTTTTCATTGTGTGACTATACCATACAGTTCATTTATACGTCCTGCTGCTGGTTGATATTTGAGTTCTTTTTTTTTCTTTTTGCCATGCAAAATGATCATAGGTAGCAGGGATACAAACTAGAGAGCAGTGACATGATGGCGAGGAATGGACCAGCTGACCGCAAAGACTTTCCCTCTAGATTTGAAGGCAATTTGGGGCCAACTCCCATGACTCATCATTTGAAAGAGCGTTTCTTCTTTCCTATACCAGATGCTTTGGCTTGCATGGGTTTGGTGACCCAGGGGACAAAGGAGTCCACAGTATCCTTAGGAAGGACAAAATTCTATGGTGTGTTCTTTCCTGACTGGATCCAAGGAGGCTCTGAGAATAGGCGCAGAGGTGCCTCTTATAACAGTAGTGGTTACCTGTTCTAGTAGAAGAATCTGGACTTATTCCAACCTCAGCACTAGCATCTACAAACTGTGAATGCTTGAGTCATTCAACTTCTCATTTGCAAAATAGGACCTTGCAGAGGTGTAAACCAGCAGCCTCACGGCCCCATGCCATCCACAGAGGTGTGTGTTTTGACCTCTGCAGAGCGTGTGATGTTTTTGCACTGGTGGCTAATAGCTAAAACTTGGGAAAGTGCATATCATCATTCCATGCTCACAGTTTCTCATGAAATATGAAACGCAACAGTGGCTTGCATTCTTATGTGGCAACTATTAGCTAGAGCCTAGAGACCGCAGCCTTTTCTAAAAAGAGCGTTACTTTGTCCCTTTTGCCAGAGTCCCCTTCACTCCCTGTGGGCTTATACCTGACTCCTCCCACTCATTTACATTGCTCGCCTGACCTTTGTGGTCATTTTAGTTTGTGACCCTCTTCGTGTTTTTAGCATAAGTGATTTATTGAGATACGGGCTTCCTTGGTGGCTTATTGGTAAGGAATTGGCCTGCAATGCAGGAGATGTGGGTCCTTGGGTTTGATCCCTGGTTCAGGAAGATCCTCTGGAGAAGAAAATAATGACCCACTCCAATATTCTTGTCTGGGAAACCCCATGGGCAAAGGCACCTGATGGGCTGCAGTCAGTGGGGTCATAAGACACGGACACGACTTCCTGACAACCACCACCACTATTGAGATATTGGTTAGGCCAAAGAAGTTTGTTTGGATTTTTTTTGCAAGATGTTATGGAAAGCCCCAAATGAACCTTTTGGCCAACCCAATATAAATCAAGCAGACAAATTAGAGATGTACAGCTACATGAATGCTAGTTAGACCCAAGTAACCAGCACCCCAGGAACTCTCTTATGCTCCTTCTAATCAGCACCTACTGCTCCCAAAGGTAAACAGTTGTCTGCCTTCTATCACACTGTGCATTGGTTTTGCTTGCTTAGAAACTTTATATAAGTGGAATCACATAATATCTATTCCTGGAGTTCATTTATTCTCACTGCTCTGCTGTATTCCATCATGTGACTGTATCACGGTTCATTTATACATTGTACTGTGGGTGGACTTTTTTTTTTTTGCTCTCCAAAATAATGCTGAATGTAGATGTGAAAATGCTAAAGCATAAGTTTTGGTGAATGTATATACACATGTCCATGGGATTCCCAGGTGGCTCAGTAGGAAAGAATTCTCCTGCCAGTGCAAGAGACCAGGAGACGCAGGTTCGATCCCTGCATGAGGAAGATCCCCTCGAGAAGGAAATGGCAACCCACTCCAGTATTCTTGCTGGAAAATCCCGTGGACAGAGGAGCCTGGTGGGCTATAGTCCATGGGGTTGCAAAGAGTCAGATACGACTGAGTGACTGGGCAAATGCACACACACACACACACACACACGTCCACACACACACATGTTTCCACTGGAGATGTAATTATGATCGAAATTACTAGGTCTGAATTGTGTGTTCATTTATAATAATTTTTAAACTAAGGGTTTAAAAGACATGTCTGCAAAGAGCTGGCACACAGTCATAGCTCCATAAATCGAATGTTAGCTAATATTGCCATCATCAGCGTCATCATCATCACCCGAATTATCCTCATATTTTTAATGACACAGAGAAAGAATTAAACTCCTTGAATATGCCACGGGCGCCGAGGTTTCTCCCAATCCTCTTAGCTATAAAGTCTCAGAAATTTATGGACAATGACAGCTCTCTTCCCACTAGACTGACCCCTTTCTCTCTCGACCCAAGGGCCCGGGGAAGCAGACAGAAAAGAGCACCAGGAGCCTGTCTCCCTTGCACTGAGTGTTGATAGCCCTCCACTTCAGTCCGACTTTGTTTCTTTCCTGGGCCCTAGAAGGGGGCTGGTCTGCAAAGTCGGGGATATCTGAGCTGCTGCTAATGGAAAAGGAATCTTCCAGCACGGAGAACAAAAGGAGACAGTCCTCATGGAGGTGGATCTTATTTATTCCATTTCCCGCTCGTGGTCAAGATAATATTTCGGTAATTGATATGACTTTATGAATAATGGAGCGTGGATCGAGAAGGTTGGAGCATCTGTTTCATATGAAGGATTGCTGGGGGAAGAGCCCTGGCTCCTCCTCATTGTCCTTCTACTGCCACCAAGAACCTTGAGTGCAGGAGACTGGGCTTGTGGTTGTTATTCAGTCGCTAAGCCGTGTCCAACTCCTTGCGACCCCATGAACTGCAGCATACCAGGCTCCCCTGTCCTTAAGTATCTCCTGGAGTTTGTTCAAACTCATGTCCTTTGAGTTGGTGATGCCATCCAACCATCTCATCTTCTGTCACCTGCTTCTCCTCTTGCCCTCAATCTTTCCCAGCATCAGAGTCTTTCCCAATGAGTCGGCTATTTGTATCAGATGGCCAAAGTGCCAGGAGACTGGGATGAGGATGGGAAAACATACTTCCTGGAGGCAGAGAATTTAAGTGAAATTCTTAAAGGTCACCTAGTTCTGTGGGTACCAAATATATGTTCTCAGGTATCTTCACTGAAATCACCCAGAAGCTTCTAGGAACCACTGTGTCCTGGATTCCATCCCAAGATTCTGGTTGGTAGTCTGAGTGTGGGCTGGCCAGCTTCTTAGAGATTCAGAGATACTCAAGCGAATTTGGCAGCTATTGATTCCATCCAATCTTTTTGCTTTACAGATAAGAAACAGAAGGCTCAAGTGGTTAAGACTTCTGTCCTAAGAGATTCTGTGACTTGGTGGCTTTGGCATCATCAGAAGCAGATGTCCCACCTTCCTTTTTCACCAAAATGTCCTTCCTAACATCCTACACACGGAACTTCTCCCAGAACCACCTCTCTTCCGTTGCAGGTTCTAGAATTATATTCCCTCTTAGTTAGTCTCAGCATTCTGTCTCTCTTTTCTCTCCTGGAGAGGCCCAACCCAAATTAATTTCAGCTTTTTTCTTTGAGGGGACACCTCCCCTCTGAATAGGAGCCTCTTTCTTTCTAGTGTATAAAAATCTTTTGGTTCCCTCAGTTCTCAGCATCTCTAGAGAGAAGTGGCCAAGTCAGCCTAGTAGATAATCTGTGGGCAAATCTTCTCCGGTGGTGATGCTGCAGAGCTCTGGTTGTGGACCATTTGCCTCCACAACCAAGGAGATGTGGAAGTGCAGCATCACAGGGCAAAAGGAGCCTTAGGTGTCCCGCTCATCCACCCGTTTGACAGATGGGATCACTGAGGCATAGAGAGGTTGGGTGGCTTGCCCAGGAAATGCAGCTGGTTTGTAGGTGTAGAAGAGAAGAAGAGTTAAAAGTCAGGTCTTCAGATTCCTCTGCCCCATCCTTGCCTTGATTCAAATGAACACATCTTTTATGGAAGAATTTCACGTATCTGGAGACACACTGAAGGCAGGAAAAATTGGTTTCCTGATACAGGTCTTCGCTTGTTTCTCAACAAAGAACATCTTAGGACTGAAGGATATTCGAGAGATCTTTCTAATCTCAGATCTCCTTCACCCCGTGCAGGTGGTCATCCACCTCAATACCTTTCTTCAAGTGACCCAAAGCTCCTCTTTCCACAGTGGTCCAGCCCATGTGTAGGACGCTCTAGTTGTGAGAAAGGCCTCACTGTCTTGGCCTAAGAATCAGCCTCCTGGGGACCCACTCCCTGGACCTCACTGTTCTGCCTGGAGACACTCAGCCAGCAATGCTGTGTTGAGAGCAAGCCCTGGCTTTGACAGTGGGTTTTAGTGCTGCTCTGCCAGCTATCAGTTGCGTATCTCCAACAATCCTGCTGCAGCTTCTCGAGTCTTTCTGTAAAATGGGGGTACTGACACCCCTGTCAGAGAGTCATGATGAATATAACCCCAGCTCTCATGCTCAGGATCCACATCTCACAGGGCATGTCCTAGCACTTGGGACTCCCCATGGCTCCTTCCAGGCTCTGTGTCTCCCTCTTTCCGTACCAAACCTTCACATATCCTTCCATTGCTTCTCAGGTGGCTCTGGCCTCAGTGCTCTGTGTGCTTTTTGGCAGTTTTCACACATGTTTCTCAGCTGAGAAGTCTCTCCTGAGATGAGTTTCTGTCCCTTTTCCATGCATGAGGAAGCATGCCTGCTAAGTTACTTCAGTTGTGTCTGATTCTTTGCAACCCAATGGACTGTAGCCCACCAGGCTCCTCTGTCCATGGGATTCTCCAGGCAAGAGTACTGGAGTGGGTTGCCATGCCCTCCTCCAGGGGAGGTTCCTGACCCAGGGATCAAACCTGAGTCTCTTATGTCTCCTGCTCTGGCAGGCGGGTTCTTTACCACTAGCACCACGTGGGAAGCCCCACAAGAGGAAGGGAGTGTAATACTTACCCATGGCGTAGCTTCATGTCCCTAAGGCAAGTATTCTGTATTCTGGAATCCACAGTTTGGAGACTGTCTATGTTGGTCTGTGCATGTGTGAGTCAGGGTGTGCGCGTGTGTGTGCAGAAACCCAGCTGTGTGTCTCTGTATGTTTCTCTTCGAGTGTGTGTGTGTCTGTGTTCATAGACACCATCTCATAAATCTATAATATTGGAGCCTTGGCTCTCCTGCTCTAATTTTTAAAGTGGGAACCTATTACTCTTTTTTTTTTTTTCAGTTGCATCTATTTATTTGCTTACTTATTTTTTGGCATGTGGGAACTTAGTTCCCCAACCAGGGACTGAACCCACACCCCCGGCATTGAAAGTGTGGAATCTTAAGCACAGGCCCACCAGGGAAGCCCCTGTCCTGGCCCAGTTTTCATGTCAAGGAGGTGTGCACTGTCTCTTTAAGTCCCAGAATCCGCCGATGCCATGGGGCAGGGCTTTTCGGTTCATCCTTTTTTTCCACCTGAAGCTGCATGTGCCGCGTCACATTTCCATCACTAATCTGAAAAGCACTTTGCGATGAACGACACTCGAGCTGTGTAAGATATTAATAGCTGCAGAGATTTTGTCCTTGTGCCATTTAAATCCCTTGCATGAGATACACTCTTATGGAGACAGTGAGGGATAAGAAGAAAAATCCTAGAATAATTATAAAAGGTATGGAAAAACATATTTTTGGATGATTAAAATAATATTTTGTTTTTATCATCCACTCTGCTACCTCCTGGGCTTCCCAGGTAATACAGTGGTAGAGAATCAGTCTGCCAATGCAGGAGATGCAGGAAACATGGGTTCAGTTCCTGGGTTGGGAAGATCCCCTTGAGTAGGAAATGGCAACCCACTCCAGTATTCTCGCGCAGAAAATCCCGTGGACAAAGGAGCCTGGTGGCTTCATTCCCTGGGCTTGCAGAGTGGGACATGACCAGGTGCCTGAGCATGCACACACACAAGACCACCAGTCACTTGAGTCAGTCCGTCCCCTGGTTCTACCAGTTCAATTGTTTGTATTTCAAGGCTGAGTCACATAGATCCTTTTAAGTTTGGACTTTCATATTCTCTAAACACCTGCTGAATTCTCCTACGTGTTTTCTTGTCCTGTGGAAGGCAGCAGCACACACGTTTTTCTTGGTAGAAATACTCCTTGAATGTGCACAAGGGTAGGACAATGTGTTCTCTTTCTAATAGCTGGGTTTTCTCAAATTTATTGAAGTATAGTTGAATTGCAATATCATGTTAATTACTGCTGTACAGCAAAGTGTATAAGTTATACATATGCATGCTTTTTCATATTCTTTCCCGTTATGGTTTATCACAGGATATGGAATATAGTTCCCTGTGCTATACACTAGGATCTTATAGTTTATCGATCCTATACCAGTTTGTACCTGCTGATCCCAATCCTACCCTCTCCCACTCTCCTCCCCCTCAGCAACCACAAATCTGTTCTTCATGACTGTGACCTGTTTCTGTTTCATATGGGTATGAGTATGCATGCGTGCTTGGTTGTATCTGACTCTTTGTGACTCCATGGACTGCAGCCCGCCAGGCTCCTCTGTCCATAGAATTTTCCAGGCAAGAATGCTGGAGTGGGTTGCCATCTCCTTCTCCAGAGGATCTTCCCAACCCAGGGATCGAACTCGTATCCCTTACATCTCCTGCATTGGCAGGTGGATTCTTTACCGGTTAAGCCACCAGGGAAGCCCCTTCTGTTTCATAGATAGGTTCATTTGTGTCGTATTTTAGATTTCACATATAAGTGATGTCATATGTATTTGCTTTTGTCTTTCTGGCTTACTTCACTTAGTATGATAATCTCTAGTTATATCCATGTTGCTGCAAATGGCATGGCTGAGTACTGTTCCATTTCATATATGTATCACATCTTCTTTATCCACTCATCTGTCCATTGACAGTTACATTGTTTCCATGTCTTGACTACTGTGAATAGTACTACTCTGAGCAAAGAGGGTGCATGTATCTTTTAGCATTATAGTTTTGTCTAGATATATGCCCAGGAGTGGGATTGTGGAATCAAGTGGTGATCCTTCTAATAACTGTTTTGTGTTGGTATTTTTGGCCAAAGTAGCACATATTGAAACCATATCCTCAAGGAACACTTTTGAATCTTCCCTGTGTTTCTTTTCTAGACTGCATAGTTTAGATTATCCACTAATGAGAAGCATTCCCCTTTTCTTGCCCATGTGAAAATTTATCTGCCCATTTTCTCGGCTACTTTCCTCCTGTTGCCCAAGGCACATTCAGAAGACCTCTTGAGATCTTCCTATGCTTTACACCTTTTGTTTTAGCATTATATTACCTGGAAGAGCTGAGGGTCATTTAAAAATCAGAGTTGCTCTGGTGTAATCCCTCTTGGAGATCAAGGGTACCAGAAGGTACGTTGAAGATGGAGAGTGCAGGTAAGGAGTGAAGGAGCTTATGATGGATAAAGTGTGAGCATCGGACCAGGTGGATGATGATACCGATGCTGAGGGACAAGACAGATAAAGTACAGCCCAGAGTCAGGTCAGGGGCACACCAAATGGAAGTAGCCCAAGAAAGCTAGATACGCTAGTGAAGATGCTCGTTATCCTGCCTCCCTTTTCTTGGGTATCCCTGATGTAAGAGATTCTCCTCTTGATTGAGGAAGGATTTCCAAGAGACTCTGACCAGTTTCCCATCCATGACAGCATATCTCCTCAATTACCATGGAGATTTCCATTTTAAAAATAGCCATTGGGTGGATAATCTTAGTGCAAAAAAAAAAAAAAAAATCCAAATATATCATAGCAGTTGGTACTCCACACCCTTATGCCTATTTACTCCCTTGAGGATTCTCATCAGGTTTAACTTTTCCTTAAAAAAGTGTTTATTCCCCCATATGTTACATTGGCTCAAGCAATAAGTGATTCCCTGGTTGAAAATGTGTTACGTGGCCCTCTTGCTTCTTGGGGGAGCAGAGTATTGTTATACTTAGGTGTGTGGACGCTGGAGGACTCTCACCTATGTTGCAATCTCAGCTCTGCCTCCTAGGAGCCGGCTCACATTGGGAAAGTAACTTCACCTCTCTCTGTACCTCGGTTTTCTCATCAGACATTAGGCCAATATGGTAGCTGGATCTTGGAGTTCTGTGTTGTAAAGGAACTAAAACCTGGCAGGTGCTGAGAATAGCACCTGGTGTATAGTAAATCCTCCAAACAGGCCAGTTAAGGTTTTCTCCAAGAATGCTCTGAAACACACTGGCCTACAGTTTCCATGAATCGTGTGAATGATGTAGTCAATAGGTCGACAAGTCCGTAGAGGTGCTTCAAAGCTCAGAGGTGGCTGCTTCTAGACCTTCCAACATATCTCCACATAGTTGTCAGATCCAGAGCATTCTGCTTGTACTCCACACCTGTCTGCTTCAAAAGACAAGACAGCAGCTAGCATCTGATTGTCTCAGTAAAGCATTAGTCAGGTAATTCATTGATCTTGTCTTTTTTGTCCCCTTCTCAACCCTAGGCCTATGGTTGGCTCTGTGATTATTGAGTGGAGCTGAGGATCTAAATGCCGGCATGATGCACTTGGTAGATGCAGTCTTCTCTCTGACCTTGAAGTGTTTTGCAAAAGTTATTTGCGTGTTGAAGATTCAGTTAATAATATCTGGTTTGGGCTTACTTACCAAGTTCCCTGGGCTTCCTCCCTCTCTTCTCTTTACTTGAGCAGTTTTCTGTTTATTTGTATTTTAAAGTGTGTTCTAGTTTTTGTGATAGGCTGAGATTTAGTCATCTTTGTTTTCATTTTTTGTTGGTGTTTGAGAACCTGGGGATTTTGATTCATAAGTCTTGTTTTCCCTGGGCTTCCAGTAAGTTGTTTTTGCGTAGCCTCTCAGGTTTTTCTTGGGTTTTAATTTTGTTTCCATTTCACTATGAGGTTAACAATGAAATTGTCCACCCATTTGTCTATTGCTTTGCTTTGCTACTCCACAATTAAAAAAAAAATCCAAAGATTAAAGCAGAGATCCCATTGATTCCTCAACCGGCAGTTCTTACTTTGGTGGTTTGTTGTTGTTCGGTCACTAAGTTGTATCCATCTCTTTGGCGACCCCATGTATCCCGCCTGGGCGACCAGTAGCCCGCCAGGCTCCTCTGTCCATGGGATTTGCCAGGCAAGAATACTGGAATGGGTTGCCATTTTCTTCTCAAGGGGATCTTAGATAGGGATACTGACTGGGGTAGGGTTCCCGCATCCTCCATGTAATTCCTGGCAGCTTTAGCCAATAGGTATGAGGGTCAGGGCGCATAAACACTATCAACAGATTCACCATTTCCTTGAGGGCAGAGTCGGGTTGCTAGTGGAAATGTCTTGAACAAGGTCTTCCATTGTCCATCCTTGGCTGAACTTATGTCTGTCCTTTGAAGTTTTATAGTTCTCGTGGGTGATACTGAATGCCTTATAGCTTGAAGAGTAGAGAAAACTAAAAAAAAAAAGAAAAGAGCTTAGCTCTTAGATTTTTACTTTGAAAGGAATGATACCCTTCATAGAAAGGAAATCTGTTTTACTGTGCACCTAGCCAAAATTATCAACTTTCTCTGTAAATATTCCTCATAAAGGGAAGTTCATAACTTCCCGTGTGCGATGCTGTGCTTAGTTGCTCAGTCGTGTCTGACTCTTTGCAACCCCATGGACTCCAGCCTGCCAGGCTCCTCTGTCCATGGGATTCTCCAGGCAAGAATACTGGAGTGGGTTGTCATGCCCTCCTCTAGGAGATCTTCCCAACCCAGGGATCAAACTCAGGTTTCCTGCGTTGCAGGCGGATTCTTTACCATCTGAGCCATCAGGGAAGCCCAAGAACACTGGAGTGGGTAGCCTATCCCTTCTCCAGCAGAGCTTCCTGATCCAGGAACTGAACTGGGGTCTCCTGCATTGCAGGTGGATTCTTTACCAGCTGAGCCACCCAGGAAGCCCAACTTCCCGTGGACCATTATTACATCAATACATAACTATTTACATGGTTTTTTGGGAGTGTGCCTTTTTGGGGTTGTGGGGTCTTAGTTCTCTGACCAGGAATTGAGCCTGGGCCCTTGGCAGTGAAAGCATCTTAACCACTGGACCTCCAGGGAATTCTCTATTTATACTTTAACTTTTTAAAATATTATTTTTGTTTAACAACTATTGCAGTTTTGGGATTGGAAGACAATATTGCTAAGATACTCTCCCAGTTGTTCATTCAATATGATTTCTATGAGAAGTCCAGGTTGCCATTTTTTTTGCAGAAATTAATATATTGATCCTAAAATGTATATGGAAATGCAAGGGACTCAGAGTAGCCAAACAATCTTGAAAAAAGGCAAAGTTGAAGGACTTAAAATTTTCAATTTCAAAACTTGTTACAAACCTATAGTAATTGAGACAGTGTGGTACTTGACATAAAGATAGACATACAGATCAATGAAATAGAATCGAGTCCAGAAATCAACCCTTACGTTTATGTTCAACTGGTTTTCAATAAAGTTGTCAAAACAATTCAATGGGAATAGAATAGTCTTTGCAACAGTGATGCTGAGATGACTAAATATTCACATGCAGAAAAATGATGTTGAACCTCCTACCATGTGCCATATAAAAAACTAATTCAAAGCGAATCCATGACCTAAATATAAGGATTAAAACTAGTAATCTATAAGAACAAAACATAGGTCTATGGCTTTGGATTAGTCAGTGGTTTCTTAAATAAGACACCAAAAGCATGAGCAACGAGAGGAAATATATATGTTGAACTTCATCAACATGGAAAACTCTTGTGCTTCCAACGATATCACGGAGAAATTGAAAAGACAATCACAGAATGGGAGAAAATATTTGCAAATCATTTCTGATAAGAGAATTATATCCAGGATATGAAAAGAGCATTTACGGCTCAATAAAAAGAAATTTAATTGAAAAATAGGAAAATGTTTGGAATAGATATTTTTCCAAAAAGATATACAAAGGGCTGATAATAGCATGGGAAAAAAGCTCAATAAAATGGCTCAAAAAATTAGCCATTAAGGAATGCAAAACTACATTGAAGTATCACTTTACACCCACTGGGATGGCTAAAATCAAAAAGTTGTACAGTAGCAAGTATAGATAAAGATGTTGAGAAATTGGAACCTTCATATATTGCTGGTGGAAGGTAAAATGGTTCAGGCACTCTGGGAAATAGTTTGGCATTTCCTCAAAACATTAAGCATAGAGCTACCATGTAACCTTTTAACTCCACCTCTAGGCACGTACTCAAGAGAGTTAAAATAAATACGTCTATAAAAAATTGTACATTAATGTTCATAGCAGGATTATTCATAATAGCTAAAAAGTGGAACCAATGTCTATCAACTGAAAAGTGGACTTTTAAAAATACAGTATATCTGTACAGTGGAATATTATTGAACCATAAAAAGGAACAAAGTACTAATACATATAATGACAGGGATGAATCTTGAAAACTTTATGGTAAATGAAAGAAGCCAGACACAAAAGTTGTATGTTTTATTGTATTTATTTGTCTTTGGCTCTTCTGGATCTTGGTTTGCTGCACCCAGGTTTTTCTCTAGTGGTGGCGAGTGGGGGCTGCTCTGTAGTTGCCGTGCACGGGGCTTCTCGTTGTGGTGGCTTCTCTTGTGGCGGAGCGTGGTTCGAGGTGAGCAGACTTCAGACATTGGCCCAAGACATGTGGAATCTTCGCCGACCAGGAATAGAACTTGTGTCCTCTGCACTGGCAGGCAGATTCTTAACCACTGGACCACCAGGGAAGTCTGAAAACCATATGTTTTATGATCCCATTTATATGATTTGTCCGGAATGTAGGCAAATTCATATTAACAGAAAGTAGATTAGTGGTTGATGGGGGGTGAGGTGGAAGAGGGATGCTAGTGGATATTAATTGTTTTCAGGGGGTTGAGGGATTTTTTTTTTTTTTTGGTGGGAAAATGTTGAAAATGTTCAGGAATTACATAGGGTGATTATTATACAACTTTTGAATGTACTAAAACCTATTGAAATATATGGTTTTAAAAAGTGAATTTTATGTATGGTGGTGGTGGTTTAGTCACTAAGTCGTGTCTGACTCTTTCTACCCCATGGACTGTTGCCTGCCAATCTCCTCTGCCCATGGGATTTCTTAGGCAAGAGTCTTGGAGTGGGGTGCCATTTCCTTCTCCAGGGGATCTTCCCGACTGAGAGATTGAACCCAAGTGTTGAGCATTGCAGGTGGATTCTTTACCAATTGAGCCACCAGGGAAGCCCAAATTTTATGTATATTAGATCTCAAAAAAGAAAATCATGTAGAAGAAACCCAAACCTGTATGGACACTACCCAGTTTGAACAGATGCCTACACACACCTTGTGTGGGGCCCTGTTGATGAACTGCAGAGATTCTCAGAGGAGGGTCCAGGGGTTGGCTCAGTGGTATTGAGGATCTGGTCACTCAAAGCAGAGGCTAGATACCAACTGGTGTGGACATACTTCAGTATTTGAACAATGACCATACTGGTATGTATCCCCTTACTGTTAGCCCTAAGCTGTGCCTGAATCCTGTGACTTCCACTCAGGGCTCCACTGTTAGCCCAGTGCAGCAGCAGAAAGCCTATATCCTCATGGCTTGAATAGAACCATCATAATCATAACATCAAGAAGTTTGAGCTCTGCAGATTTAGAATCTCCAAGTCTGTGGATCAGGGAGCTGATAAATATCAGCATTTCGGGACTTCCCTGGTGGTCCAGTGACTAAGACTCTGTGCTGTCATTTCAGGGGGCCCGGGTTCGATCCCTAGTTAGAGAACTAGATCCCACATGCTGCTCATACACCACAACAAAAGGGTCCCACGTGCCCCAACAAAGACCTGGCACAGCCAAAGGGAAAAAAATAGCATTTCATTCAATAATTTTGAGTAGGGTCTCACAAAGGATGGTAGAAGTGTCTGGTTTTATTGAATCATATCATAATACAATATAAAAGCCTCTCTCTCTCTCTCTGAGTCATTTGTATTCTCCGGTAAGTCTCTTTTTGTCTGTCCCAGTGCCTCTTCCTCATCTGAGTTCCACGAGACAATCCAAAGTGTCAAAGATGTAATCTTGGAGGGGAACTCTCCCACTTCAGCTACTCATCAATCTTGTACCCATAGCAGCTTTATATAAGACCCCTGTATCCTTCCCAGGGACATATCTATATAGCTCAATCCATGGGAAATGAAATTTACATGGGAGAAGGGACGGTGTCTATGTATTACTTATTCAGTGACATCCTGTCTCATTGCAAACAGTGTTAGAGGTGGTTTGCAAAAATATACATGGGCAATGCAATGGGATCAATGAAGAGAATGATAATATCTGGAAATAGGGGAAATAAGTATAAGGAAATAAAACTGGTGGCGAGATTAGACTATTAAGTGCCTGATGATAGAGGGAGCTTATGGATTTGGCTCCAGGCATCCCAGTGACCAAAGCACAGAGGTAAATATTTTAGGTTACAGGCTGCTCTTCAGAGGAAGAATAGCTTTCTCAAATGTTGTGGTTTAACAGACGCTTCTCCCATAGCACCACATAAAGAGCCGAGTGTGGGATGCAGAGTTATGCTCACCAGCAACCTGAAAATAGATCCCATGGCGCACCTCTTAGGAATGTTGGTTAAAATATCCCTTGATGCAAGTCAGTGGCTTCATGCTCAAACCCACTTCAAAAACTGGGTGGGTGGCAGGAGAGATGTTTTTAGAAGCACCCACAGCAGCCTGGTCTTACCCTGGGGAGACCCAGCCTTGCCTGGAAAATGGGGGCCTTTGGGGAACTCCATTGCTGAGGGCTGATGGAATTTCCCTCTTCATCCCAGAACATCTCATCTGGGACCTTGCAGGTCAGCTTTCCCAGCCAGTGGCGCTCTTCCCATCTCACCCCCTCCTCCCACTAAGGCTTTTCTTCCCAGGCTTATTGGAACTTGATCATGTGAGGCCATAAATCACCAAAATCTAGAACAAATCTCATTTGACATTTTTATCTTGACTCTTCTGGGGGCCTTTAATTAGCATGATTGCAGTGCAGGAGATTGCCCCGATGGAATCTGTACTACTCTTGCTTGATGTAATGGCTATGGAACGTTCTCTAGTTTCTGTTTCTGGTCATCTTGGAAAGACTCTGATTAAAAGTGATTAAGCTCCTTAATATGGTCATAATAAAGGGCCGTTAGCGGTGAGTTTATGGATTAAAATAAATGCATCAGAACATGAACTTATAGAGTTGTACAAAGCTCACACCTAACACCGCGATGTGGGTTGTTTGCCGGCCTGGCTCCCACGGCCATGGCACGCACCACCGCTGCCTATCTGCTCCTGTGGTGGCCACTGCCCCACAGCTCACGTAGCAGATGTCCTTGACCACCTTGCCCTCAGCCATGGCACATGCATCACAGCAGGCAGCCATGGCATTCACAGCCCTATTAATGGTCCAAGGCTTCAGGGAGTATCAGAATATGTTATGGCTGAAGACAGAATTTTAGTTGGCATTAAGGGTCCTGATTTCTCCAGTTCCTAAA
This sequence comes from Bos indicus, assembly GCF_029378745.1. NCBI lineage: Eukaryota > Metazoa > Chordata > Mammalia > Artiodactyla > Bovidae > Bos > Bos indicus. Next base: position 19,276,446 of record NC_091780.1, on the reverse strand, counting down.
GTACAGGGTATGGTGAAACCCTCTACTGGTGTAGAATGTACCATAACAGTGGTTTCCAGTGGGGCTGACTCTGCCGCCCACAGGACCTTTGAGAATGTCTGGAGACATTTTTGGTGGCATCTAGTGACTAGAGAGATACCAAACATCTTACAGTACACATGTGGGCATCCTACAATGCCCACCATCAAGAATTATTTGACCCCAAGTGTCAATAAGGCAGAGGATAAGAAATCCTATACTCTTTCAAGGAAGACTCCAACATTATCTTATTTAAAGTTCATAAGGGCCTGGTGACAGAGAAGGTATAAAAGTTTTATTTCCGTTTTACAGATGGAAAAACTGAAGCCTACAGAGGTTACACACCTTCCCTCTCCACCAGAGTCAGGCCGTCTGATTATCTCCTTCTCATTCTATGGTCACTTGCACAAAGTGCATGGGTGACATGAACTTTGGGGTCTCCACCAGGCTCCAAAAGGGGATACAAGTTTTATTTAAGTGCTTAGGGCATATCTCTGGAGAAAGCATGACCCCAGGTATCTTATGTAGGAAAAGTACCCTGACTTTGTATCTTTGCCTTTGGTATCAAAAAACACATATCCATCAAAAGTACTAGATGTTAAGATGATGGTCAGACTTGATCATGTTTGATACTTGGAAAGGAGTAAGGTCTTTACAGTGGGTAAAAATGCACTGATACCAGCCTGATGCCAGTTCACACATTTAAATGTTCTGGGATCCCTCGGTGTGTGTGCTCAATCATGTCCGACTGTTTGCGACCCCATGAACTAGAGCCCGCCAGGCTCCTCTGTCCATGGGATTCTCCAGGCAAGAATACTGGAGTGGGTTGGCATTTTCTGCTCTAGGGGATCTTCCCAACCTAGGGATTGAACCTGCGTCTCTGGTGTCTCCTGCATTGACAGGCGGATCCTTTACCACTGGGATCCCTGGTGGTTACATACAGCGTGACATGGTCGGCTGTGACAATATAAAAGTGTGGTGGTTTTGGAACTGAGAACACACGAGCTGACAAAATGCATTCACACAAAACACACACACACACAAACCATGGACCCCTCAAGTCTCTGTCTGTCTGGATGTTTATTTGCCTGTGGAAAATCTTCCAGAGCCTGCCAATTTAGTGGAATAATAAAGCTGAGAAGAGCCACCTATAAGGATAAAAATACAACTGTATTCACACTCATTGCTTGGATCATTTCCTGGGAGTTTTAAAGGATTCATAGTATTAGGAGATTCTACTGGGTTGGGATTTTTCATTAAAATGTCATATTTTTTCCATAAAGTCTTATGTTTTTCCATAACATCTTATGGAAAAACTCCAACTAACTTTTTGGGCAACTAAATATAATAGAATTCGAGGCCAATATCTTGCCATTTCACTCCCTGGTCTCTATTCCTAGGGCATGTATGGTTGTGTCATTGCACACTGCCTCTGGGTCACATTTTGAATTAGAATCTAATTCATGCTGCTTGTGGTCAGGCACTGCCTCTGCATTTCCTCTGCATATCTGTACCCCTCAGGCCTTCAAGGGAAGGATAATTATCTCTGTATACAGACGGAAGCCTGAGCTCAGGGGGTGGCATCACTTGCGTGTGACCCACATGTGGTTGATGGCAGAATGAGAGCTGAAACTTAAGCTTTGCTTTTTCCCTTTACCATGTTGCTATGTTAAACAATTCGGCCAATTACACCTTTCTCTGTGCTCCTCTAAACAAGCAAGATAGTCTCATTCTCATTAGAAGAGGAAACAGGGCCCCTAAGGCATTGAATTCATTGACTATAGTGAGAGTCTAGTCTAGAAATCATATCTCCTCCTCCTAAGCTAGCTGGTGTGCTTGGGGAATGAGGAATAGAATCCACGTCCCTTGCTTCTCCTGCAGTGGCAAGGTGGGGGTTCTTTATCACGAGCGCCACCTGGGAAGTTCCATGAGGGACCCTGGGAAGTCCCCAAAGAATTCATTCACACACAGAGTTTCTGAAATAAATTGATGTAATGTTAGTCTCAGTTCTTCCACCGATCTTATCCTATCTGAATTGGCTCTACTCTGAATGGAGTAGACTATAGGGCTCCAAATTGAGAATTACTCAGAGTGCTGGAAAGCATTTAAAATTTTATATATATATATATATATATATATATTTGTTTCTTTATTTGGCTGCCCCGGGTCTTTAGTTGTGGTACTTGGGAGCTTCAACCATCTTTGTGGCATGTAGTATCTTGTTCCCTGACCAGGGATTGAACCTGGGCCCCCGGCACTGGGAGCACAGAGTCTTAGCTGCTGGACCACCAGGGAAGTCCCAGTAGTGCGTTTCTTGAGGGCATCATTTAAGGGCAAGAGTCTTGCTTTGGGTCTGATGAAATAAAGTCAAGAGCCTAAAAAGGTTTCTAATTCCTATTCCAAGCGTGGCCACACTTTAAGGACTGCAGGATGCTCTTCTGGGTTTGTTCTGAAAGCATCACCAGCTCTCCCAGGCCTGCTCCTTTTCAAGGGCTCTGCAGTGTTGCTAATGGTGCCAGTCATCGACCATACTGAAGAACCCTGGGGCTGCATAGACCCCCACCTCCTCTCCTATCTCCTGCATTTAATGAGTCACAAAATACCTGATTTGCATAAGATATCTCTGCATTTCTCTGGCATCCATCCCCTTGATTCTTCTCTGGTGACCCCAGCCCTGACTGACCACTGTCCAGCTGCTTCAGTCACCCTTTACCCATGGGTCTGCCCTATTGTAATATGTGAGTGTGGTTCACACCACCACCTGTTTTTTTTGACAGCTCAGGAGCTAAGAATGTCTTTATTTTTAAATGGTTGGAAAATATCAAAAGAACTATCATCTTTCCCAACATGTGAAAATGATATGCAATTCAAATTTCGGTGCCCATAAATAAAGTTTATGGGAACAGAGCCACACTCATTCATTACATACTGTCCGTGGCTGCTTTCATGTGACGATGGCAGAGTTGAGTACTTGCAACAGAAACTGTATGTCCTGGAAGGCCAGAAATATTTACTATCTGGTCTTAGGAAAAGCTTGCAGGCCCCTGCCCTACCTCTTCAGTTGCCCCTCTCTCACATTTTTCCAAACTCATCTATCACTCAAACTCCCTTCATCATTAGCCCAAGTTAATCTCCATTTGGCTTCCCAGGTGGTGCTAGTGGTAAAGAACTCACCTACCAGTGCAGGAGATGTAAGAGGATGCGGGTTTGATCCCTGGGTCGAGAAGATTCCCTGGAGGAGGGCATGGCAACCTACTCCGGTATTCTTGCCTGGGAAATCCCATAGACAGAGGAGCCTGGTGGGCTACAGTCCATAGGGCTGCAAAGTCAGTCACCCCTGAAGCGACTTAAGCATGCACACATGATCTCCATTTATTTCCCAATAGGAGCCCCTTGCCCTTCTCAGGTGTATCTTATACTTCCCCACTAAGACCATCACTCAACTGATTCTCTTTGCTTGGAATAACTTTTCCTCCCATCTTCTTAGAAAACATCTCTGCTCTTCCAGCCTCACAGCAAATGCAATCTGCCTTGAAGGTCATCTCCCACACTAGTTAGCTCCCTAAAGCTCTTCTGGATCTGCTTTTAAGGCATGAAGTCCTTTCTGCTACTCCTGGCTATTTCAGCAAAGGTCCTAGGGACCTAACCAGGGGCAAGGTCCTTGAAGGTGGAGGTGCCCCATAGCTGTTGCCTAGAGCTGCTAAGTGCAGACCAAGTGTGTCTACCTGAGTGCGGGCTCCCTGAGCTCCTGGGGGCTGTCTTCCCAGGCTCCTGTGGTTATACGACTTATGTTCTCCCAAACCTATGTGGCATTGTTTTGAAAGTGGGAAACAGAATTCACCATTTAGAAACTGATTTTAGAGACTTCCCCCGTGGCCCAGTAGTTAAGACGCCACACTCCCACTACAGGGGGCTCGGGTTCAATCCCTGGTTGGGGAACTAAGATCCTACATGCCACCTGGCAAAAAAATAAACAAATAAATAAATAAATTGATTTTTAACTTTAAGTAGAAAGGTCATTGCCAGTCACTGATATGTCATTTAATCTAAATCTCTTATCCATGTTGCCACCTCTGCCAGTTCTGTTGATCCATCTTCACTCTTCATTTATCTGTCTGTCTGTCTTCAGCTCTCTGTCTATCAATTGCTAAATTCTCTCCACAGTGCAGCCCCTTGATTGGGGGGGTCACATTTTTATCAGACTACCCGCAAATATTGCCCAACACTGTTTTCTTATCCTGCTGAACTGGGTCCCTATTTCGCCCTTACTCCTGCTTTGTGCTCCAGCCAAAGTATACTCTGCTTTTCTGGAAAAATCCCTGTTTTCTAGGGCTGCGGGTAACAAAGTCTGACAAACATGGTGGCTTAAACAGTAGAAATTTATAGCCTCACAGTTCTGGATGCCCGAAACCTGAGATGAAGGTGTTGCCCGGGTCATGCTCCCTCTAAAGGCACTAGGGCGAGATCTGCTGTGTATGTATCTCCTGGCTTCTGGGTGTTTGCTGGGTGTCTTGGGCATTCCTTGTAGACGCATCACCTGAGTCGCTGTCTTTATGTTCACATGGCATTCTGAGTGTGCGTATGTGTGCATCTGTGTGTCCAAATTTCCCCTGTTATAAGAACATAGATGTATTAGATTAGAGCCTATCCTAGCAACTTCATCTTTCGTTTTTACTGAAGTATAATTGATTGACAGTATGAATGATCTCATCTTAACTTGATTATCTGCAAAGATACTGTTTCCAAATAAGGTCACCTTCTAAAGTGGTGGAGTTATCTTTTGTGGGAGCGCAAATCAACCCATAACAATCTCCCATTTGCTATGCTTCGCCCAAGCTGCCCCCACCATTTGCGATGCCCTCCCCCTACGTTTTTGCCTAGAGACCAGCTTTCCCACCTCCTCTCTTCCTCTCACGTGGAATCACAGTCCCACTAAACTCCCACAGCTCTGGGTGGGTACTTCTCTCTTGACACTTACTAGAGTGGATTCTATATTACAATCGTTTAGGATCCCAGTTGACTTTAAACTTCTTTTTCTTTTTTTTTTGCTCCTGGAAGATTGATGCTCAGGTGTTTGCAAAAATGATTGCTAGGTAAGCTTAGGAAGGTGTAGCCTTCACATTCTTGGCACTGGATTTTAGGCTTCTCTAGGGTACTAATTGGGTTTTACTCATAAAGACAGCTGAGCGCCCCAAAATTGATGCATTTGAATTGTGGTACTAGAGAAACCTCTTGAGAGTCACTTGAACTGCAAGGAGATCAAACCAATCTATCCTAAAGGAAATCAACCCCGAATATTCATTGGAGGGACTGATGCTGAAGCTGGAGCTCCGATACTTTGGCCACTGATGGGAAGAACTGACTCATTGGATTAGACCCTGATGCTGGGAAAGATTGAGAGCAGGAGGAGAAGGGGGTGGCAAAGGATGAGATGGTTGGATGGCATCACCAACTCAATGGACATGAATTTGAGCGAACTCTGGGAGATCATGAAGGATAGGGAAGCCTGGTGTGCTACAGTCCATGGGGTCTCAAAAAGTCAGACACGACTTAGAGACTGAACAACATTTTGGTATTTCTGTTCCCAACTCTAGACATAGGGCCCATGAGCACAGGAGGCCCTCAACAGGTGTCAGCAATTTGGAGATTTGGGGGACAGTGAAAGCAGGGGTTTGAGTCTGCATTTGCTGGTGTCTGTCATTGCAAAGTGCTGATGCTTTGTGACCTGTATGGCATCTGTCTACTATTCTCAATATGGATCCTTGGCTAGACCATGGCACTTCCACTGCCCAAAATAAATGAGTCTTTTTCTTTGTGTGTCTCTGTGTGTATGATGCTTCCCTTAAATTGAAAAGAGTAAGCCCCAAGAAAAGTTAAGAACTGTTGCTCTATACAGATGCCTGGTGGGACCTGTCTCATCTTCTTTCCACTTTTCCCTTTATCATTATTTTCAATACCTTCATCATCATCACCAGTCATAGGAATTTCAAGTCAGCAAAGCAACTCATAGGCTTATATCTTTTAATTGTTAGGGCTATAAATTTGGAATGTGCTAGTTACCCGATCCTATTAACCAGACTCTGCTCTAAGATAATCCGCTTAAAATTGATAACACAGTCAGAGATTGGGACTTTATTGATTGTATTTCCTGCTAGACTCAGGCCTTTGCCTTTTGCTTATCAAAGCCTAAACGAAATGGCCTTGATCCTGAGGAAAGTCAGGCACCTGGGGGTGGCAGACAGACCTGAGGACTTGGGTTCTAAAAGAGGCACGTGAGCAAGTCAGAGGAAGGAGGCGTTGATGTTAAGATAGTTCTTTTTCTTTCCTTACCTCACAGAGTTATTTTAAGGTTAACACAGTCATTTAAAGTTTTGGGAAAAGAAGCGCTTGGTAAATGCCAAGATACTATAGTAGAACTGCAAAATAATGTGGCATATTGTTATACAGATTCACACATACACACATGAGTTATATCACACAGTTCTAAAAAGTAAGTTTTATATTATCTAAAATGCGGGTCTATCAGGTAAGAAATAGGGATAGTTGTTCTTCCTTCCTTGGTTTCAGTATAGCAGAGGGGTTAATATAGCACAATTCAATATAGCACAAGAGCTGGAATGAGAAAGCCTAGATTCAAGATGGTGCTGCATCTTATTCACAGGACCACTTGGCATCAGTTACTGAGAATCTTCATTCTTCCTCATCCACAGACTAGGGATCATAACAGTTCTCCCCTCATAGAATACAGTATAGGTTAGATGAGGAAGTCCATGCACAGTACTTTGCTCGTTGCCTTGGCATATGTAAATGCTTATAAATATTAATTGTTAGGTTTTAAAAAATGATCTTACTGAGAAATGAAAAAATATATCCATGAATAGTTCCACTGTAGTGTATGCATTTAAAATAGTTCCAGGAAACAGAAGAAGAAATATCACACAGAAACTCACAATTAGGAATTCCCTGGTGATCCACTGGTTAGCGCTCCATGCTTCCACTGCTGGAAGCAAGGGTTTGATCCCGTGGGCCAGGGACTTAAGATCCTGCATGCTATGGGGCATGACCAAAAAAGCAGAAAGTTATCACTAACTGCCGGATGACTTACATGGACACTGAGATTTGAGCTGGTTATTGAAGAATTAATTGGAATTAGATGGGGAAATAAGTTAGAAGATAAACATTCAGGATATCACAGTACCATGGAAGTAAGGACCGAAGCTAAGATCTGTAAGATATGGTCAACTTAGAGTTTATCTAACCCAGAGACTGTGAATAGGGGAATAGTGGGTCCCAAGACCACAATATTTGGCTGGAAATAGGGTGTGGCAAGATCAGTAAGGTAGCCTAAGCCATTTGGGGTTCATGCAAAGGCACTTTCAATCATTGTTGGTCGCTGAACAGGGTGGTAGATTGGTAAATATGAGGTTTTAGCCACATAAGTTGACAATGACATGTTAGATAGATTAATCTGTATTACGAAGCTCCAAAACAGTGGCCTTGAAATGGAAATTGGGATTGAGGAAGCCTAAACTAATACTTGTTAATCATCTAATGCATTTCATGTGCCAGACTCTGACCTGATCCTTTTTTTTTTAAATCACAACACTGCCTGCAAGATAGATAATGATATTTACAGTTTACAGAAAGGGAAACTGAGGCTCTGAGAATTTAGGTAATTTACTTAAGGTTTTAAGGTCACACACAGCTGATGGGTAGTAGAACAGGAATTTGATAGCCTTTCAGTCTGTCTCCAGGTCTTTCTGCCATGCTTTGCTGAAGTGGGGAATCTAGTAAAAGGATGTATAAATAAGATCTGGCAAAATAAATATTGAAACTTGATGTCTAATGAGATACAGGGATAAGATGATACAGGCAAGAAGTGAGGACGACTCCAGTAGTTTGTGCCTAGATAATTGTAAGCGTGGTAGTGATTTTAAAGAATCAGCCTATTAGGAAGGGAGATTGTTTGCAATGCGTGCATGTGGGCTAATTCACTTCAGTCATGTCCAACTCTTTGCGACCCCATGGACTATAGCCCACCAGACTTCTCTGTCCATGACATTCTCCAGGCAAGGATACAGGAGTGGGTTGCCATGCCCTTCTCCAGGGGATCTTCCAGATCCAGGGATCAAACCCAAGTCTCTTATGTTCCTGCATTGGCAGGTGGGTTCTTTACCACGAGCCCACCTAGGAAGCCCCGTTTGGGATAGAAATTAGAGAAATGTTGGGTTTGTGGTTATGATGCACAGTGACGGAAATGCCAAGTGGCCAACTGGCATTATGAGAATGAAATTTATATGAAAGTTTGTGGCTAGAGTTAAAGTGTTAGAAGTCACACCCCTAGGTTTGCACATTAATAATGGGTTTTACAAGGACATGGAGAGAGAGAGAGAGAGAGAGAAGATGGTTAGAGCAGTATTCCTACACTTTAACAGCCTGAGGATTTTGTTAAAATACTGGGGAGGTGGGTGGGATACATTGGGAGATTGAGATTGATATATATACACTACTATGGATAAAATGGATAACTAATGAAAACCCACTCTATAGCACAGGGTACCCTACTCAATGGTCTGCAGTGAATTTAAATGGGAAGGAAATCTAAAAAAGAGAAGACGTATGTATCACTGATTCATTTTGCTGTGTAGCAGAAACTAACACAACATCGTAGACTATACTCCACAACTATACTCCAATAAAAATTAATGTAAGGAATACAGATTTTGATTTACTAGGTTTGGGGTCAGAGCTTGAAAGTCCTCATTTCTAGCACACTCTCAGGTGAAGCTGCCCCTGCTGGTCAGAGAACCACACTTTGAGTAGTCAGGGGTGAGAGGACTGATCCTTGAGAAGCTACCATAGGTACAGGTGAAGGAAAAGAATCCAGCTGAAAGAAGGGGGACAGAAGGGTAGAAAGATGACATAGTATCCTGAGTGTCATGGGGGATGTGGGATGGTCAAGGTGAAGAGTAATGGGGAAAATCTAGTTAAGGAGTAACCATTGGTGAACTTCAAGAGGTCTGTTTCTGTGAGGGAATAGAACTTGGATAACAGGAATTTAATCATTAATGACCCATGAGATTGTGGAATTGCAATTGGAATTGAATCATGAAAAATGTTGGTACCCAAGGGCTTCCTTAGTGAGTTTGATCCCTGGATTTGGAAGATTCCCTGGAGGAGAGTGTGGCAACCCAGTCTAGTATTTTTGCCTGGAGAATCCCATGGACAGAGGAGCCTGGCGGGCTACGGCCCATAGGGTCGCAAAGAGTTGGACATGACTGAAATGACTTAGCAAGCATGCAGGAACGAACCAAGGAAACGGGATGATAGCCAATGGTATGTAAAGTGAAGGACATTGATCCATCATTTACTAGATGAGAGTCTGGGAATGTGGGTACACTTGGATTTGGTACATGAACACATACCAAAAGATAAAGATGACCATAGGTAGATTTCTGCAGAAAGGAGAATAGAACAGGATTTATGGAAGATGCTGCAGAGAGAGGAAATAATTGAAGAAGGAAGTTGGAGATAGGATTGAAGACACCAGTTTAAAAAAAAAAAAAGAAAGAAAATACATTTTCCTCTAATATAGAAAGAAAGGGCTCTGGTCAGGGTGGTGCAGCAAGCTTTTTAGTGCGCCTCCTCTGCTTCAGAAACAGAAAAATATGAGAACACATAACTGGGCCTGAAAGCAAGATAAATAACCTGATGGATCATAAATAGTACAGAAATAAAAGGTTGATGAGCAGGGCTACCTTCATTCTCAGGCTGGGCTCCAAGAAGGAGGCAACAAGTATTTTTACTTTTGTTGGAGGCAGAAAGTAAGGACAGGAATTTAGCTCTTGAGGGTTCTGCACGGCCATATATACTGCAGACTGTTGGGGAATCATGAGCTGGGGACAAGCTTCCACGCTGATGAAAAGAGCCTGAAAAAACAGTGTTGTCAGTCCCTATATGAGAGTACAGCTAGGAGGAATCTCTGAGCCTCAGGAGGTAGGGGAGAAGGATTAAGACACAACTGTGAGATGATGAACTGACTTAGGCCGCTCAACTAGCTGAAGCCTGTTCTCCTACATCCCACTGCAAAATCAGTATGGAAGGGAGCAACTATTCAACATGAGGGAAAATAAAGTTATATTATCACCTCATACCAGTCACAAAAGAAGTTACACATTCAGGTTGAACATTTGAAGTAGAATTTTTTGTTTTCAGCAAATTTTTAATTTTAAAATGGTATTACCCTTTAGGGGCCCCAGGCCATCATTATAGGATGGGTTTGGAACTGAAGTTCTAAGAGCCTTGGTGGAGGCAAAAATAGCAACAACAAAAACATGAGACAGTGGTGACTAAGCACAAAAGAGAAAGAGATTTAAAAAAAAAAACCCTTCCTACACAAAATCAGCTACAATCCAAAATTATGAACTTTGTAAAAAAAATAACAGATAACAATAGGATATTTGTTATCCTGATTCTACTCAACAATGTTCTGGAGATTCTACCAATTCAATAAGACAACAAAAGAAATGTAAGAATAGTGGAAAGATGCATGACCTCCCTTTTGTGAGTGATATGATCATCCTCCATAGAGTATCAAAAGGTATTTATAAAGCTAGAATGAACTAGGAGTTCAGCAATGTTACTAATAAAAGATCAATAAGCACAAATTAATATAGTCCCTAAACACCATTAGAAACTTTAATTGAAAAAAAAATCGCATTTACAATAGCAACAATAAAATGAAACAAAATAAAAGGCAAAAGATAAGCAATTCTTCTGGAAAATACAAGACAGTATTAAGAGCATAAAATGGAATGAGTAAATGGAGCATATATCTTGTTCATAAATAGGAAGAAGCGATAAATGAAGATGCTGAAGATCCCCCAAGTTTATAGATGAAATACACTCCCAATAAAAATCCCAGCAGGATTTTTGATAGCGCTTACTTGATAAGCTTAATCTATAATTTATATGAGAGAATGAAAAACAAAGAATCACCAAGGTATTTTTTTTTTTTAAAGAAGATAAAGATTGAGGAGACTTGGTCTCATATACGCTACGAGTTGGACATGACTGAGCGACTTCACTTTCCCTTTTCACTTTCATGCATTGGAGAAGGAAATGGCAACCCACTCCAGTGTTCTTGCCTGGAGAATCCCAGGGACGGGGGAGCCTGGTGGGCTGCTGTCTATGGGGTCGCACAGAATCGGACACGACTGAAGCAACTTAGCAGCAGCAGCAGCAGCAGCTCTCATATACAAAAAGACTTATTATAAAGTTAAACTAATTAAGACAGGGGAAACAAATAGGCCAAAAATATAATGGTGGTTTTTTTTAAAACTCAGAAAACATATATGTATATGTATGCAGATACACAGATAAACAGAGATATGTGACTATGTGTATATTTTTGATACGTCATTGCAAATCAATATGAAAGGGAGAATTTATTCAGTAAAATCACTTGAGGAAAAATATTGGCATCTCATACCAGGCACACAATAAATTATGAATTCTGGTTGAAATTTAGAAGGTTTTTTAGGTAAGGTTTTATCTTGAAATACTTTTAGATATACAGAAATGTTGCAACAAGGATGCAGGGAATTCTCTTATACAGTTCACTCAGTTTTCTTTATTGTAATCATCCACTTCAAATCACCATGATACATTTGTCACAACTAAGAAGCCAACTTCAACATATTACTATTAACTAAACTGAATACTTCATTCTGATTTCACCAGTTTTTTCTCAATTGTCTGTTTTCTGTTTCAGAACCGCATCCAGAATACTGTATTGCATTTAGTTATCATCCCTATTATCCCTTGTGTCTCAGTAGGTAAAGAATCTGCCTGCAACGCAGGAGACCTGAGTTCAATCCTTGGGTTGGGAAGATCCCCTGGAGAAGGGAATGGTAACCACTCCAATATTCTTGCCCGGAATCTCATGGACAGAGGAGTCTGGTGGCCTGCAGTCCATGGGGTCACAGAGAGTCAGACACGACTGAGTGACTAACACTGTCACTTCCAAATATATAAATTATTTGGAATTCTTCTCTAAGAGAAATTGCTGCTGCTGCTGCTAAGTTGCTTCAGGCATGTCCAACTCTGTGTGACCCCATAGATGGCAGCCCACCAGGCTCCCTGGTCCCTGGGATTCTCCAGGCAAGAACACTGGAGTGGGTTGCCATTTCCTTCTCCAATACATGAAAGTGAAAAGTGAAAGTGAAGTCACTCAGTTGTGTCCAACTCTTAGCGACCCCATGGACTGCAGCCCACCAGGCTCCTCCGTCCATGGGATTTTCCAGGCAAAATGTACTAGTGTGGGGTGCCATTGCCTTCTCTGAGAGAAATTGCTAAATGTAGTATTTTTAGAGGAAAGGAGTACATCCTTTTGATAAGGGGGAAAAAATCTTAAGATATAGCTTATAAATAATGTTAATGGAAAGATTAATACATTTGATGACCTTAGTTTTTTTTGAATGGATATAAGATAGCATATACAAAATTAAAAGATCAACCATAGACTGAGAGAACATAATTCCAAAACATGTAGTCAACAAAGAATTTGCATGCAGAATAAATAACAGGCTCCCACAAATAAAAAGGATAAGACAAACTCATATATAATGTATATATGTATGTGTAGATGTATAGTATGTGTGTATACATTATGTATTACTCTATAATATTATTGGACTTCCAAGGTGGCTCAGTGTTAAAGAATCCACCTGCCAGTACAGGAGCCATAGGAGACTCAGGCTCAATCCCTGGGTCGGGAAGATCCCCTGGAAAAGGAAATGGCAACCCACTCCAGTATTCTTGCCTGGGAAATCCCATGGACAGGGGAGCCTGGTGGGCTACAGTCCACGGGGTCGCAAAGAGTCCGACATGACTGAGTGATCACACACATACTATTATTATATAGGCAATATATATCCACACACACACACACACATAAGGTATATAATACACACACACAACACAATGAAGGAAGCATAGGAGGAGACAGTTCCTAAACCAGGAAACTCCAGTTGAGATGACGGAAACCTCAGCAGTAATTAGGAAATGCAGCTATAGGAAGGTAAGACCTACCACACATCAGCGAATATCAGATATGGAGATATGAGATAAGAAGTTCATTCATTTAGTGATCACAGAAATGAGTTGGTACCATCACTTTAGAGAGACATTTAGCAATACAGTGAAGGATTTCTATACATGATAGAGATACCCTCTAAAGCCCTTCTTCTCAAACATTTTTTTGTGTGTGTGCATAGAAGTCACCCGAAGAGCTTGTTAAAATGAAGATGTTGATGTCCTGGAGTCTCAAAGCCTCCATTTCTGCTAAACTCCCAGCTGATGCTGAAACTGGTTCACATGCCCAGCCCTTGAGTAAAAGCCTCTAGAGCAGAGGTCAACAAACCTGGCCCCTATCTGTTTTTGCCAGTGACGTTTTAATTGGAACACGTCTGTTTGTTTCTGTGTTGTCTATGGCGGCTTTTGGACTGCAATGGCAGGATTTAGTAGCAGCAAAAGACAACTGTATGATGTGTAGAAATCCTAAAATAGTATTCATTATCTGGCCCTTCACAGGGAAAGTTTGCCAACTACTGCTCTAGAGAAACTCTCCCATGCGCATGGAAAGAGACTCATGTAATAATATTTATTGCACCTTTTTTTGGGAATTATGACAGAATGGAAATAAATGTCAGTTGGTAGAACCGGCAAAAAATTTGTAGCATGTTCACATGCTGAATTCCATTAGTTACAATTAATGAATAAGAATTACATGTTTAAATATGGATAAATCTAGAAGACATCCCTTGTTTTAAGAAGTAAACTTGGGCAGTTTTCTTAACAGATATATACCTCTGCAGCCAGATTATTAAAAGATGCCTGGAAATGAGCCTCATCTATCTCAGGGCAGTGGTTACCTCTGGTGAGGGAGTAGATGAGGAACAGGATGATGGATGGATTCATATGGGCTGATAGCAATAGGTGTAATGTGATCTATCTCTCTCAAAAATTTGAAAAGAATATATCAAAGTGTAATAAATTGTTAATATTCGGTGGTGGGTATCCAGTTCTGATCATCTCTATACTTTTCCTATTTCAGATATTCCAAACATTTGAAAAGAATGAAAAGAATCAAAAAGGGGGAAATGTGCTGAGTATAAAGTATTGGGGGACTTCCCTGGTGGTCCAGTGGTTAAGAATTCACCTGCCAAAGCAGGGGATGTGGGTTGGATCCCTGATCTGGGAAGTAAGATCCCACATGCCTTGGGGCAACAAGCCTGCAGGCCAAACCTAGAGAGAAGCCCCTCCCTGCTACCCCCACTCCCACCTCACATGCCAAAAGAAAAAGAAAAAAATAAAGGCAAGTATTTGAAATGCAGGGAGGGAGATGAAAATAAAGAAAGGCTATTCATACCTGAGGTTCTCGCTCCTCTCAGTTAAGCAAGAGATGTTCCCGTATGATAAATTATCCCTTATATGGTTAATTTTGAGAATGGAAAACAGGTTTTGCCAGGTGACTAATTTTATTCCATGGCTTATGAAGTATTTTGATTCTAAAAGGTCAGTTCACCAGTGTCCTGGAGTGGAAGGAACTTCACTTTCTCTGGGACTCATATTTCACTTCTTTGAGCCAAGCTCAGCTTATTGGTGGGACAATAGTGATGCCAAGGGCAAAGCCCCCAGGCATATTCTCCTCCTTTTGAGTTCGAGCTTTGCAGTATTCCTCCAGGGAGAGTCAGGAGAGCCTTCAAGATTCCTTCAGGGAAGTGCCTTTTGCTTTTGTCTGAGAATCTCAGTGTTCTTCACCCTTTTATCTCACCCAGGCATGGATGCCCTCCCACTGTGACTTCCCCTGGCACGATTCCCTGAGCTAATTCACATTTCGGTTACATTCAGCCACAGCCCCCTCTCTTAGAGCATCTGCACACAGCTGGAACCAGACTTTGCACGTGGGCCAGGGCGGTCTCATCATTGATTTTCCCAGCAGTATTGAGGCAACTTTACAGGAAGAGGTGCTGTGTGCTGAAGTTGGGGATCTCAGTTCACTACTCTTAGCCATGAAATATACAAGAGGGACATTTCAGTTCCAAGTACATTTCAGTATGCTAAAGAAGCCTTTGTAGCTTGTTGCTGCAGGGATGTGGGAATACTTTGGGTCAGATCATACCCCATGAAATTTAACAGCTGCATTAAAAAGTCTTGCTAGCTGGCCCTTGACAACCTTTGGTCAAGTGCCTTGTATGTGCCAAGCAAAGTGGAAGCATAGCCAACTGATAATGCAAATACTCCAATACCCTCTTCTTCCCCAAAAGCAGCATTGTATGTAGTCGTTAGAATATTTTCTTCCTGGGAGCTCAATTTCTGAACCCAGTGCCCTCTTACCCGTTGAACTCC
Organism: Bos indicus; assembly: GCF_029378745.1. NCBI lineage: Eukaryota > Metazoa > Chordata > Mammalia > Artiodactyla > Bovidae > Bos > Bos indicus. The sequence goes on along the minus strand of NC_091780.1, from coordinate 19,261,017 downwards.
TGAACTAGCTCCTCTTTCTGAGATAAGTTTGTCCTTCTGATGGAGATTTCCAGCCACTTCTTTATCATTTTTAACCATAACCAGTGAAAAGTACAAGTGTTAGTTGCTCAGCTGTGTCTGACTCTTTGGGACATCATGGACTGTAGCCCACGAGTCTCCTCTGTCCATGGAATGCTACAAGCAGGAACGCTGGAGTGGGTAGCCATTCCCTTCTCCAGGGGATCTTCCTGACCCAGTTCTCTGTCCTGCATCGCAGGCAGATTCTTTACCATCTGAACCACCAGGGAAGCCCAGCTATACCTAGAGGGAGCATATATTTGGTTATCATAGGGACAGTCAGTGAGGCTCCCTGACATGGCATTCCTGGTCCTTAACGCACAGCCTATTACCTAGTGCTGGCTTTACATTTATTATAAAGTTCTAAACTCAAATGCTAGGACAAAGCATTCAGGGATTATAAATAAATGATGGGACCAGGTGGAGGTAATAGGGAGTGGTGGGGTATATGGCAAATTGGAGAACACACACCCTGTGTAAACAAAGTGGCCACTGCTTTCCTCTAGCTGATGACCATTTTGCCGAAAGGCTGGCCCAGCACTGACAGAACTCCTGGATGTTCAAGGGAATCTAGAAATAGGGACCTTTTAAATGTGAAATCCCCCAGCTTTTAGATGTTGCAAGCTGATTCAAAAAATTTGTTTAATTATGCTAAAAAGAGATACAACATAAAGCCACAGACGGCCCATAGGTTAGGTTTGCAACCTCAGAATAACAGAGAAAATGATCTGAGTGATTTAAGCAAGTTAGTTTGTGGCCAGCAAGTCTAGCCCTTTGGGTCTCACCTCCCTGGCTCAGTGCCACCAGCTTTTTGTTGAATCTGATGGCAGGAGAGGAAAGACCTTAGACTGAGAAAAGCAACAGCCGCATCAAGAGGCAAAGATGAAGAACCACGTAGCCAGAGTCACATCCTGGGACCCCTGGGCTCTTTGATGACCGTCTTCCCATGACCTTCCAGAGGCCACCGCAAAGGCCGCAAATGAAGCAGGCGGCATTATGAGGGACACTTTCTTTACCATGATGTGCCCTTTCCTGTCACTTTTGCTCACATAGTGACCCAAGGAGAGGGTGCCGGGGAGAGAGTTCTTCTGGGCTCCATACCTCCCAGGAGGGTTCTGACTTTACACCCTTGCTCTAGGTGTGACTGCGTTCTGAATAATTGCTCTTCCCTCCAAATTCACGATTTTCTTTCATCAGGCTTACTTTGCATCCTTCTTGAGTGGAACTCCCGGAATTAACACAGAATGAAGGGGTCAGTGTCTGGACAGGGCTTGGGATTCTTTACTTGGAAGGTCCCAAGACAAACAAAGTGGTAGGTGTGGCTGGCTACAGAAGTTCAGAAGATGGTTCAGAAGATGAGGCGGCCTGGGCATCAGCTGGCACGAGGATGTTCAGTTCTCTGACTAGGGAAGCCATTAGTGAGGAAAGAACACTCCAGCCCTCCAGCCAGGCCTTGCAGAAGGAGCCAGAGGCAAAGCCCTGCTTTCCCTGGAGAATGTCCCCATCACTGCAGCCTTGACCTCCATTTCTGCCTCCTTTTCCCAAATATCGATTTGCAACAAATAGAAGCCATATTGCAAAGTAGTTAATGACAAGGGGTTTAAGGTTATAAAGACCTTGTTCAGTATCAGACTCTGCCACAAAGTGAACTTGGGTTGTTTTTTTTTTTTTCTTTTTAATGTATATTACTGAGCCTCAGTTTCCCCGCATGTAACCCTGGGATTCTCCAGGCAAGAACACTGGAGTGGGATGCCATTTCCTTCTCCAATGCATGAAAGTGAAAAGTGAAAGTGAAGTTGCTCAGTTGTGTCCGACTCTTAGCGACCCCATGGACTGCAGCCCACCAGGCTCCTCCATCCATGGATTTTCCAGGCAAGAGTACTGGAGTGGGGTACCATTGCCTTCTCCGAGATTTAATAATATCAACTTTTAAAAGGTATTGGAGGGACTTCCCTGGTGGTCTAGTGGTTAGGACTCTGAGCTTTCACTGCCAGATTTCACTGGGTCTAATCCGTGGTTGGGGAACTAAGATCTTGCAAGCCACATGGTGTGGCCAAAATAAATAAATAAATAAATAGATAAAAGATATTGTTGTTGCTGTTGTCGTTCAGTCGCTGAGTCGTGTCTGACTCTTTGTGACTCATGAACTGCAGCATGCCAGGCTTCCCTGTCCTTCACTGTCTCCTGGAGTTTGCTCAAACTCACATCCATTGGGTCGGTGATGCCATCCAACCATCTCATCCTCTGTCGCCCCATTCTCCTGCCCTCAATCTTTCCCAGCATCAGGGTCTTTTCCAATGAGTTGGCTCTCCTGCATTGCAGGCAGATTCTTTACTGTCTGAGCCACCAAGATACTGGAGATGCTGAATTACCTGTAAGCAGTGCCTGACGCTATCACTAAGTTATATAGATCTTTGGATTCCAGTGTGATCAGTGATGTATTGAATGGTAGGATTGTTACAGACAGGTATTACCTGAGGCTCCCTTCATGTCTTCCCACCCCTTGAGGAACCACACAGAGGCTGTGACTAGAATGCCTCATGCCTGGGGTGAGGCACCCATCAGGCTCCCCACCCTGACATCTGTCCTGGGACCCTCCTGCTCTCACTGTCTCTCTGGACAAGCGTCTGCATTGCTCTGTGCATCTGATTCCCTGTAGTTAAGCCATCCATGACCTCAGTGCCAGAACGCCTGTGTATTTCAACCTCCTCCTTCTCCCAGCCAAGGATATGTAAGTTCTAAGCATTCCCGTGACATAGCAACGTGAAGATGATGAATGAATATATTTCAAAAGGAAATGTTGGAGAATTATCCAGTAGAGCTCCGCTTGGTATTGGGCCTTTTAGCAAGGCTATAACCCAAACCCACCTTATGGAGTTTGGGAATAAAATTACCATGTCGGATAACAAAAGGAAGAAGCAGGGACAGAAGGGGAAGCCTTGAGAATCCAATTGGATGAAGAGCATGTAGGCAGAAGATGCGAGGCAGTTCTCACCGGCAGGTGTTTGGAAGGCTGCTAGCACTGAACTCCCCAGGCTAGAGCATAAGAATGGAGCTGGGATGAACCAGAGAGCATGAGATGAATGGGATCTACAAGACTGTCAGGAAAACAGAGAAGTGTGAAGGTCTAGGTGTAGGCCATCTTTTGTGTTGTGCAACCGAAGCAGCCAGCCCTGGTCTTGCTGCAGTGAATATTAAAGAACTTGCCACTGAGGATGCAACCTGCTTTCGGCCCCAGGGGATTGGCTCAGGAAGCTTTCATCCAATTGTCTGGGTGCTCAGCACTCCCGAGCCACTTCCTTTACAGTTTCCCTCCCTTCCCCAAAACAACCCCAGAGTCTCTGGTCGCATCTCAGGAAAACACACACCTAGACAGTCCCCGAAGACCAGGCTTTGTTCTGAACTACAGAGGGCCTACGAGAAACTTTGTGCTGGATGACTCTGGGGAACACTGTCTACAGATGGAGGAAAAGGTTAGACGTGGGGGTCCGTGGGCCACGGGTGGATGAGGCTTTCTTCAGAGGTGTGTCTGCCCACTATGGCCTTCCCTCCACCCTTCTGTCTCTTTCCCAGTCTGTGTCCATGGTGGTCCTGGTCTCCCCTGCCTCACCCCCACCTCCCACAGCATATGCCTTTTCCTTCCTGCTCTTGGGTTGTTCTGAGTGAAAGGGGGAACAATGGAAGATTTTGGATCTGTGCCTCTTATGCTATCAGGCTTCAGCATTTAGAATCTTGGAAAGGCTCCACCTGGGAAAGAGTTCCAGAGAAAACAAACTTCAGATCCTGGCTCATATGGGAGAAGGCTCATGTTCACGGAGGCAGCTTTAGGGACCTTGGCAAAGGCTTAGGCAGGCTTGGCCCCTGCCTTTAATGGATCTGACATGGAATCTTCCAGGGCCTGCGATGCTGCGTGGCTTCTAAGGGAGATTTCACTCTCAAGCTATAATGACACCTCTTTCATAGAAGAGTTGTCAGGTCTCTAAGGGGACCAGCAATTTTTGTTGTTCTGACTGTTGTGCCCTGAGACAGCCAAACTCCCCATCTCTTCTGCTCTTCATTCCCCTTTGCCAAGTTGTTTCCCTCTTGGAGAGCAGCTGAACTTCTTTTATAGGGGGCATGGGCCCAAAAGGGAGCCTCAAGACCTGCAGGATCATCCCTCAAGTTATAGGAGTCATCCTTCCATCCCCAGAAATGACATCCAGAAAAGCAGTGGTGGGCACAAGTTCAGGGTTCCCCGGCACAAGTTCAGGGTTCCCCGGCCCAAGAAGAGGGATGGGAGCAAGCGTGGTAGGGAAAGGTTGGACAGAGTTTATGGTGATTCCCTCGAGCAGTTCTTTCATATCACCGCATGATACTCAGAAGACCATGTATCTAGATTTTATGCCTAAAGTAAGGCAGATGCCCCTACAGTTAAGGCAGCGTGAGCACAGGAGCTGGGAACACCTGGATTTCTGTTTCTGGCCTTGTGTGTTAAGAAAACCACTTCCCCTTGTCTTTGCACTTGGGGCTCAATACTGACCACTAATTTCCCCATGTCTGCCTCTTCTGCCAGGGGTCTTTTCAAACATAGACAATCATGGGATATTAAACTTGAAGGACAATAGAGATCATCTAGTCCCATCAACTCACTATATATATGAGGAACCTGAGGTCCAGAGTGGGGAAGTGTCTTACCCAAGGTCACATGGTGAGTTACCTCCTTTGACATGTTTGTATGCAGTACAGACTCCCCTCCACCCCTCACCAATTTTGATTCTTAAGATCTTAAGACCTCATGATGTCTTCATAGGTCCCTGAGGACTGGGGGATGACTAGGTGCCTGATGTGGGTTGGTACTAAAATTCCTTAGGTGAGGGGGATTTTCCAGGCCAGGATACTTCATAGGGCCTAGATGAGGAATCTGGGAGAAAGGAGAGAGGGACTATGGCTTGGAGAGAAGCAAGGATGTCAGAGACCCTCTAGGCAGACTGCCCAGACCCATGAGAACCCTTGTCCTGGGTTAGCGCAGTGATGTTATCACACAAACATCTCACGTTGAGACTGAGTCTCCCTCTAAACATGGTGTCATCAGCGAGGAACTTTTCCTCTGTCTCCACAATCTGACCCCAATGCCCGCAGAAGGAGGGCACCCAGCATCCAAGATGACTCAACTCTGTTTTCATTGTAATATGTCCTGAGAATGAGGAGGGGAAAGTCTCAGTGCAACCAACCCAATCTCTCCCCCTCACCTCCAACTGCCATCACACCCTCCACATAGCTGCACACAGCTTTCCTAAAAAGATAGGCTTACTCCTGCCTTGTCTGCACGTGCAGCTAAACAAACACACGCCCATTACAGACGTTATTTTATAGACATGATTTTAATGTGAGATTGAAAAACCTCCTTCTGGACATTTGATCAATATTACCCACATCTCTGGATATCCAAACTCCATCCATGGCAGTGTGGGCCAGAGACGAGCTGAGCCAGCATGGAAATCCTCCTTGCCTGAGGCTGCCCATGGCTTGGTCATCACCAGTGCCAGCCCTCCAAGGTTTTTCCATCCCCTGTAAGACTTGGAGGGCTTCCCAGGTGGCGCTAGTGGTAAAGAACCCGCCTGCCAATGCAGGAGACATAAGAGACACGGGTTCAATCCCCGGGTTGGGAAGATCCCCTGGAGGAGGGCATGGCAACCCACTCCAGTACTCTTGCTTGGAGAATCTCATGGACAGGGGAGCCTAGTGAGCTATAGTCCATGGGATCGTAAAGAGTTGGACACAACTGAAGCGACTGAGCACATAAGATGGAATTATGGGGAGGTGGAGTGATCAGCCATCATTTCACTGAATGGGTGAAATGGGAGGACAAAGTGAACAAGAACATGTTTCTAGTCTTGGAAGTACAGCACCCCCAGCCTGGTGCAGTCAAAGGTGGTCCACATCGTGCCAACTAGGATTAGAAATAGCTCACTAGAATCCCTTAAGAATGTCTGGAGAGCATTCTCTCTGACCCCTTTGCTCCCCAGGGACCCTGGTGATTATGCCCCCTCCCCACTTCCCTCCCAGGCTCATCATCAGGGCCTCCTCCTACTTAGATGAGGTTGCTCCTCCTCTTCCAGAACAATCCAAGGCCATGCCCCCAAATGTTTTGCTCCCATCCCTTCCTCAGTTCAGTGGAGGCCGCAGCAAAAGTGGAGTGTTTCCAGTTTCTCTGACCATGCTTGGTTTTAAGTTAATCCCCTCCTCCTATCCTTCCCTTTTGCTGAAAATTCGTTTGGCTGTTCCCAGTATATCTGTATCCGTATCTCCAGTTGTCCCCTGTCCCCCCCAACATGCCCCGACCCCGTCCCCACCTTTCGAGCTCCCATCTCTTTCCCCTTCTAGTTTTGATCTTCTTTGGGGGTTTTGGTTTTTACTTTATTTTGCTTTTTTCTGTTTTTCTGTTTTTTTGTTTTTGTTTTTTATAGGTTTCAGAGAAATTATGTTGAATCCAATAAGCCTTCCCGGACATTCCAAGCCTCTTAACCATGGCATCTATGTTGAGGATGTCAATGTCTATTTCAGCAAAGGACGTCATGGCTTTTAAAGACTCCTTTTAAGCCTCCCTGTTTTGATGTCTCCTTGGTAGGCTGGGCCCTCTGAGAGGTTGGAAGCTCTAGGCATTGTTCCGTTTGGAGCCGGGGATGCTAACTAGAAACCACTCGAGCCATCGGTGCCCCCTGCATCCTTTATCGCCACCAAGACGGGTGTGTCCCCGCCCCCCATCCACCACTGGCAGGGTTGCCCTTCCCCTCCAGTCATCACTGTGCTCCTTTTTTTTCTGGCCTCCAAGGCAGCTCCTGCCATCATCTTTAGAGCCAATAAAGAGAATTAAAAACCTGTGCACCAGGAACCATCTTTTAAACATACTAGCCAGTCTCTTGCTTTCCAAAAACAACCCAACCACCATGAGAAAGCCTGATGAAGTCCAGCCGTGCTCCAGCCTCGCTTTCTCTGCCTGGAAGTGTGGGGTCTCCCTGGCTCTCCTTAGGATACCAGGCCACCCTCTTAGTGACCTCGTCGCCCTGCAGCCTCCCGTGGGGAAGAACATCTAAGGAGAGGTGGAGACGGCGCGGTGAGAGGAGGGGGAGCCAGGCCCACATGTTGGCACCAGATTAGGTCTCAGAGGAAAGAATGGATACCAATCATTTTCTATATATATACATATATATATATATATATTTTTTTTTTTTCGGTGGAGAAAACCATGTCTTTTTGGGGACACACTTTCCCCCTACTTCCTCTTCTCTCTGCAACGGCTCAGTGAGTGGTATTAGAAAACCCCTTGGAGAAGAGGATTTCTCCAGGGCTCCTTCTTGGCCCCTAGACCTACAGTTCCCACGAGCTCTGGCTGCAGGAGGTCTTGCCCGAGAACCGGGCATCCTGCTAGGACCACAAGGGACCACAAGGGACCCAGGGACCGAGGCCCTTCCTGCTGGCCCGTGATTCCGGCATTGGCTCTCTTCCCCCACTTTTACTTGTTCTTGACTCTGAGAACTTTCGGCGCCCAATGGAATCACCATTTCAAGGCCAAGATGAACTGAAGGGGAAAAGACGTAAAAATTGGCCTCCTCCAGCCCCTCTCATGGCACTAATGGAAGTGTCATCCTGTCCTCTGGTCAATATATGTGTTTACTTTGCTTGCTTTGACTCATGCCTTACTCCATGGCCACCCTCTCCCAAAGAGGAGGGATTTGTTCCCCCATTTTCACCTTGATCCACAGCGGCGGGGAGAGTGGAGGGAATGCCTTTACCCCAGCTTCCATAGGAAAAGTATAGGTGTAGGGCCTGGAAGTCCCCTAGATTTGCTGCCCTATTGGCTTAGTAGATGTCAGGGCGTGGCTTACTTCCTCCCACCCCTGGTACTTCCACTGTGGGGGCTCAGCACAGGCTGCCCCCTTGAGGGTGGAGCACAGAAGAGGAAAGGGCCAACCATGGGGAGCTTGTAGGACAAAACGGTGGTGGTTTTAACCCACTAAGTTTGGGAGTGAGGATGCACAGAGATAGATAGCAGATTCTCTGCCTTGGGAGATTTCCCTGGGGGTTAGGATTCCCTCTTAGGGTTTTTGGTCCTGAGTCCTGTGGATGGGGGTTCTTCAGGTCAGGTTCCCAGCCTGGTTCTGGAGACGCCTTCTGTGGGTTTTAAAAATACAGAGCTTTCCAAGTTCTTGCCCAGTATCTGGGGTGGCCTCCCGGGCACCTGAATGTCCAGAGTATCACACGGGGGTTCACGTTGTCTCCAGGACCTCAAAGGATGTGTTTATTCAGCCCCTCCCAGCTCCCCACCACCCCACTCCCCACCACTTCATGTCTGGCCATTCCCCACTGTGTCCTGCCAACTCTTTGGGCCAGGGCCTCTTTCTGAGTGTGGCTTTAAGGAGTAAGCTTGAGGATGATGTTTTTTGATTATTGTAATTCATTACCTCATTTCCAGCCTCCCAGGCTTCATCCATCCCAGCATCTTTTATTCTGCCATTTTCCCTCATCTTGTGCTATGACCATGGGGCGTTATGTTTCCACAGAGACTTATAGGAGTGTTCAGTGTATAGTTTCTTAATAAACACTTTATTTTCTAATGAAATGACTGAATCAGACCTCTTATTTGGCATTTTTTGCAAAGAATATTAAAGACATTTCAGGCTACCCCTGTTTTTTTTTTTTTAATTCCTCCCTATTTTACTCTTTTAAAGAAATTTCTTAGCGAAGTCCTATTTGCAAAGGATTTTACAATCTGCTCCATTGGTTGCTTTCACTGAGACCTCTCCAGATACACTCTAAGCCCATACAATGAAGTGTTTCCTCAATCTTACTGAGAAGGCATTAGAGGCACAGAGAAGTTGATTGGTTCACCCAGAGTCACACAGCACAAGAGGCAGAAGCAAAATTCAAACCAGACTCCACCAAATACAACTCAGGTAACTGAGACCCTCGCCTCCTTGGTGGCAGGGGACTCTTCTGTTGTCTGAGCAGCCAAGACCTTTGGAGATTCTTTCTTCAGAACTGAGGTATAAGGGGCTCTGGAGTGGGGTCAAGGGATCCTTTATCTTTGGGGCACCAGCAAGCCAGTGTGATTTTTCCCTTGGTTGGAGTGGTTTTATAGCTCCCTTATGAATCTTGGGGAAGAGACCCTGCCCAGAGAAAGATAGGGCTCTGAGTTTGTAGGTCAACCTGCCGATTACTCAGAGACACCCCCACCCCTCCCCACACACGGCACGTACATAGTCAGGTGGACCAAGCTCCATGGCAGGTCCCATGTAGGCTACCAGAGAAAGGGAGGAAGCGAGTCCTGGGGTCCTACTGAGACTGAAACACTTAGATGAGCCGGGTATGTCTGTCTGCCCTTGGTTCCTGAGCCCTGACACAGCTAGAAGTGTTGAAATGCCTTCTGAGGAGGAAGTGGAAACCCATTCCAGTATTCTTGCCTGGAAAATCCCATGGACGGAAGAGAGGAGCCTAGCGTGCTAGCCCACGGTGGTCACAAAAAAGTCAGACATGCCTTAGCAGCTAAATGATAACAACAACAACTCACAAAATGCAAGTCATTATTTCAGTGTACGGGTTTTAGTTGTGATGTATTGGATTTTCTTGAGTCAAGATTTGCTTAGCAGTTCCAAGGTAGAATTCAGGGATTGAAGATACATATACACACATACAGCCAGTGTCTAGCACTTGAAAAAATATATATGCCTGTATTTGTTTCAACTGGTAGACACTGGTCTAGGTCTTAGGGAAGCACAGACATCATCTAGTCCTAAAAAGCACATAATTAAGCTTGAGGGACAGGCCTAGAAAAGCTGATCATTATAATGACAGTATCAGTAAGTTTTGGTGAAATCAAACAAGAGGCACACAGATTTAATTTTGCTTAAGAGGAACAACAGAAATACCACAGGCAATAATTAGGGTTTTAAGCTGGACTTTGAAAGAATAAGGATTTTATAGAATTTGTGAGGAAGTAAGGGTCTAGAAGATCCCCTGGAAAGAAAGGAACAGCTACTTGCTCCAGTATTCTTGCCTGGAGAATTCCATGAACAGAGGAGCCTGGTGGGCTACAGTCCATGGGGTCTCAAAGAGTTGGACACGACTGAGCAACTGAGCATGAGTGCAGCTTACAGTATCTTCCTTTTAGGAGGAGAGGACTTTGTATGTAGGAGGTTTGGAGCAACAGAGGAGGTTGGGGGCTGGGGAAGGGCTCCTGGGAGGGTTTGGACCCCTCCCTGGGTCTCAGTAGGCTTTGTTGGGGCTTCTTACTTAGGAAGTAAAGATGCAGGCAAATTGGGTGGGCGAGCTCAAGGTGGAAGTCCAACAGGGATGGATCAGGCGAGGTTGGTGCTTTTCTGCTTATCCTTACTCACTTACTCTCCTACTGGAGTCTAGTTCTGTTTGAGCCCCCACCCCTCACCTCACCCCAAATGGAGGCTCCTTTTCTATAGAGTGGCCTGAACAGGGGGTTTGCCCCAGCTTTGCATTCTCCTGTTCTCAAGAGTTCTAGAGTTGGACCAGGGATGCCCCAAGGATTGAGACCATCTTTGGGACCATCAGGCTGCATGGATTCCAGGGGCAATTTCATTATTTAGGGCTTCCTTCGTGACTCAGATGGTAAAGAACATGCCCGCAGTGCAGGAGACCCAGGTTTGATCTCTCAGTTGGGAAGATCCCCTGGAGGAGAAAATGGCAACTCACTACAGTATTCTTGCCTGGAGAATCCCATGGACAGAGGAGCCTGGTGGGCTACAGTTCATGGGGGTCACAGAGTTGGGCACAACTGAGCAACTAACACTTTCACTTAGAGATATTTAAGCTTTGTTTTATCTGGATGCATAGAGCCTGCCAATGCATGGGAGAAAAAATGATGAGTAGAAACAGGCCCTGGGAAGATGGGAAAGAAAACCACCCATCCTCGGGAGGAAGGGCCAGCATCACCCGCATGGAGGGAGAGTACAGCAAGAGGAGGAAGAAGAGATGAGGGTTTAGGGGTTTGGGGGGCAGGGAGTGAGAGAAGCCTTGTCTGGGGGCCTCTATTTTGCCTCTAAAGTATAAGGCGAGGCCTTGGGGTGCAAGTGGGAACATCGAAGAGCACCAAGAAGGCTTCAATCAGAAGAGACCATGGCAGATGGCAGGGAAGTGTGAGAAAGTTCCCAGGAGGCATGAGGACTGGCTGAAGCTGGAGAACCAGCTTCAGTGTTGAGTGTGCAGGACTCTGTTTCCCATGCTTTCCTACTGGGCCCTGAAGTCTCATGGCATCTACCCCGATGTTAGAGGCTCCAGAGTGGTCAGAGCTGGCATGGGGAGGCCTTCAAAACAGAACTCAGCCCGCTAAGGATGCTGGCTTGGACTGGCTTCATCCAGGGAGGCTTAGGGGGACCCACAAGTCCTGCAGCTCTGTGACCTTCTGTGTTTGGAATCTCACCCACAGGATTTCTCAGTGGCTTTTTTGCAATTGAGCTTGCGTTTGGTCATGGGGGACTTTGTGGCAAAGGCTCAAGCCCAGAAGCCAGTGTGCTTGTTGTGTGCTCTCTGGATCTTCATCCTGGAGGAAAGGGTTGAGGGGCTCCTCTTCTGAACAGTGTTTTCTGAAGCTCAAAGGGCGGGGAACTCACTCTCCTTAAGAAGGTGTAGGACAGTGGGGAACTCGGGTGTAGGGTTTTCCAGGGACATGCTCTGTCTTTCACTAGCATTGTGTGGTTAGATCCTGAAACTGGTTGCCAAGCTCCAAAGAAGGGCTTTCCTAGGGAACATAATAACAATCAGGTCAAACTTGCGAAGCACTTATTCAGAGCCAGGCCTGTTTGACCCATGGAAGCTGAAGCTCGAGAGTCAGTAATGACCAGGCAGCTGTGAATGGCAGAGCCAAGACTGACATGGGGTCTCCTTGACCGCCCAGTGCTCTCAGCTGCACCACAGAGCAATCCATCTGCTCCAGGAAAGCTGAAGTCCTGAGGGCTCCACAATCATAGGCTCCCCCCACCTCCTGAGATGAAGTCCTTCAGGGGTCTTTACGGCTACATGCCATCCCTGACATCCTTCTGGAAACAGACAAGCACGGTGATTTTGAAAGACTCCCCAGAAAAGAGCATCCACCCTGCTCTTTCTTCACCCATTCTAGCATTTGGTGACCCTGGTTGCCTGAAAGTGTGGTTGTTCTTAGATCTGAGTTGAATCATCTGGTTTCCAGTTGGTGAGATTTCCAAACAGACAAGGATGGCATCCTTGATGTTGAGAAGGACTTTTCAGCTGAGACACACCTGGTCCTGAAGCTGGTAGCTGAGGCTGCCCGGGTTTGGTCAATGTGAGCAGCTTCAGACTGGAAGGTAGTAGAAGGAAGAGCCTTGCTTGACTTCTGCACCCCCATCTGAACATTCTCCACCCTTCCCAAAGACCTCCTGACATGTGGAAGCTCTGCTGTGTCCTTGCCACTCAGGGAGACAACACATGCCAAGCATCTTCAGTTTGGAAGGCAAGAAGCTGGGCTCTGCACTGCCCTGTCTCTCCTTTCTTGCTTGAGAATTCCTTTCTTTAGCCAAGCTTCCAGCCACCACATCCTCCTTGGCCCCAGCCGCAGGCATGACCTCAGCCTAGTACAGGGTCAGTGACACTTCCCTGGCTCCACCCAGCTCCCGCGGGTCAAGGCCAGACCTGGGCAGAGGCTCGTGCATCTCCGATCCAAGAGCAAGATTCCAGGGAGGGTTTGATCCTACGGAGACAGCAGATCAGTGCAAGGTGACATTGCCTGCAGCTTCCTGGACCACGCCAGATGCAGATTAAGCAGAGGGCCTTTGTTCCTTCAGTGTTTACTGACTTGGGGCTCCCCCTAGACTCACAGATGGGCACCAGAGTGACTCTGAAAGGGAGAGCAAGATGAGAGAGTCTCAGTGAGGGACAGACCGAGATGAGTGAGAGTGGAGTGACGCCGGCTGCTCTGAGGTTCCAATGGTTCAGCACTCCAGAAGAGGTGGGAGTGTCAGGGGAACCTGGTTTGCCTATGCATTGTTCAGGAGGCTGAAGGTCCACTCCCCTGCTCACCTAGCTCTGCCCCACCCCCACAACTTCATTGTTCTGGGAGCTTTGGAGAAACTGTCTGCTCTGCGGCCCCATGTATGCCTTGGATGGCTCTGGTTCTGCATTTTCCCTCTAGAAATCCCTTACCATCCCAGGTGATGCAGTGGTAAAGAATCCACCTTTCCTAGGAGATGCCGCTTTGATCCCTGGTTCAGGAAGATCCCTTGGAGGAGAGCATGGCAACCCACTCTGCTATTCTTGCCTGGAGAATCCCATGGACAGAGGAGCCTGGTGAGCTACAGTCTATAGGATCACAAAGAGTCCAACAGGGCTCAAGTGACTTAGCATGTGTGCCTGCACGTGTGCGCACACACACACACACACCATCCCACGCACTTCCCCTCAAGAAAACCTCAGGCTAAAATTGACGATATATCCCAGAGCTAAATAAGCCTCCTTCCACCCTCGGCAACCCAATCCAGTACTCTTGCCTGGAAAATCCCATGGACAGAGGAGCCTGGTAGGCTGCAGTCCATGGGGTCGCTAGGAGTCGGACACGACTGAGAGACTTCACTTTCACTTTTTCACTTTCATGCATTGGAGAAGGAAATGGCAACCCACTCCAGTGTTCTTGCCTGGAGAATCCTAGGGACTCGGTAGCCTGGTAGGCTGCCGTCTGTGGGGTCACACAGAGTCGGATACGACTGAAGCGACTTAACAGCAGCAGCAGCCACACTCCTTGCACCTAAAGTAAGTTGAAGATCTCATGTTGGCAAGAGATAAGTTTTCTTGTCTGCTTTTTTGGATGGTTTGAGCATTCCATCAGGATTCTGATCTGGGTAGGATTTTAATCCCAGTTTCTCCTACTCAATGGGTAAAACTTCTACAAAGTGACCGCAGTTTGCCCTTGGGACTTTAGCTCTGCTGCTCAGGGAGGAGACTTCTGCCTGGCTGATGAGCCTTAAGATCTCGCTGCCTTTCCCTCTCTGTCCATCAGGACCCTCGCCCCTCCTGGGTGTGTGCCTGAGAGCACTAGCTCTTACTTTCCCACCCCTCTTGCCTTCCGGTGCAGGCAGATGCATTGCTCAGATGTCCTGTGGTTCTGGGTGTTGGGCGTGGTGAGAATCAAGGAGATATTGCTGTTAGTCTTTGACTCAAGCATGTTTGGTTTCCACGCAAGAAAGAAAGAAGAAAGGCAGGGGATCTCTGAGAAACCCGGGTCCTAAAAGGACACAGACAATGCTGATGGTTCAGATTCTATGTCAAAGGCAAGGCCAGGTCTGTGCCAATCCAGTTTGGGAAGGAATTTGGAACTACTTGGGTAAAGGGGAAAGACAAGGTTACCAGATTCCAAGAGAAGAGCCAGAGCTGTAGAGAAGTCCTGACTGAGGGCTCTGGTAAGCCTTTCAAGCCTGGGAAACAGGAGATGTGTGAGCTTCCTACTCACAGCAGCTCTGGACTTCTCTGGATCGCGTGTCTTCCTATGATCCTTTGCAATAGAAGCCACTCAAAGTCTCCCTGAGGTCCATGAATCTGACTTTGATTTGTCTAAGAGAGGAGGGAGGGGCAATGGCATAAGGCAGGAAGAATGGAGCTTGGCTTCTCTGAGAGAGGAGGAGCAACTCTCCCTTCATCCCCTAAGATGATGTCAAGCACTGTCTGAGGTTTTGGAGGGTGGATCAGAAGGCCCCGTTGGCTACGGAGAGAGTTTGAAGGCCCGGGGTGAGGCTCCTTAAAGGTATGAGACCCAGAGTTGTGTCCGACTTGTGGTTCCATCCAAGTTTGAGGAACAGAGCATCATGTCAGCTCAGAAAACCCCACTGAGCCTGACTTGGGTGAGCAATGGTGGGGGCCTTGGTGGCTGACAGTGACACCAGCTGGTCTATGGAGCTCTTTCTTCTCCCCTCTGTTTCTGCCTCTCATGTGCTGTAACCATAGCAGCAAAATGAAGCCTGGTTCTGCCTTTGGGGACCTCACTGGAGCAACCGGCCTATTTCCCTTTGAAAGACATGGCTTCCCTCTCTTGTCCATACTTTCATTCTGCAGCAAGAAGGGCAAAGACCCAACCCCTGTAAAGTGACTTCGCCACTGTCAAATATGGCCTGGTGATACTTCCTTTACAAAGCTCTGAAATGTCACTTACTTTTTTTACTCTGAAGCTCACACCAGCCTTGATCTGTTCTGGTTCTCGTGATGTTTTAAGATTGCAGTGCAATGTGCTTTACTTCCAAGGCTTGCAGCAATGGCCTTTGGCCAAAGGTCACGTGATCCTGACTCCTGGAGAGACTGACTACTCTGGGGAAGAGAGGGTGTGGGGTCCCGGGTGCTCTGGGAGGAATGACGTCTGTCTGCAGTCCTGTGCCATGGTTCTTAGTGGCTGGACAGGCTCGGGGAAATAGTTACTGCACAGGGCCAGATTCTCAAGGGTGTCGGGAGCAGGGAGACATGGGAAGCCCTTGAGTTTGAAGCTCAAAGGGTTTAGATTCCGTAACACAGGAGACCCCTAGAACTACAAACACTGTCTTACTGCCAGGCCTGTCTCAGCACTGACCAGACAAGCTGTCTCCGAGATCTGCTCTCCAGCTGTCAAAATCCAGAAAGACAAGTCCTAAAGTCTTTGTCCCATGGACCAACCAATGTAGGTGCCTTTCCCGGGGCCCTCCTACAAGCAATCTCAAGGAGAAGGAAAATTCCGGAATGCAGGCTAGATGCTAAGTCCAACCTGGGTATTAAGTATACACCAACATGTCAGCATTTTCTTGCTGTTAATTCTGAGAGAAAATTCATGTGAGGGAGAACCCGAGAGGAAACCTGAAAGCAATTTTTTGTCACGAGCATTAAGCCTCTGAAAAGTCACACTGGCCAAGAGGGCACAGTCAGGACCTCTGGTCACTCCTATCTGAGGACCGCAGCTCTGACCCCAGCATTTGGCTTCAGAGGGCGCTAGCTGCAGAGCTGGCCAGTGAGAACTTGACTTTGTGGGTTGTGGGAGAGGCGGGTTAGAGGAGGTACCGTGAATAGAGAATATATTCTGAGAATGTCCTTCCTGCGAGAATTGAAATTCTGAGTCCATGTGTGAATGACTCACAGAATCGTTCAATCTTTATGGCTGTCAACTTGACATTTCCTGTTATCATCACAGGCAATTGCTGCACAGTACCTTTGATACCAAATGGACAGTCGGGTCATTAAAAAGATCAGAGTGACACCCCTGTGCATTTTCAGGAGGGTATCTTAGTAGTTTTAGTGGATCAACTGCTTGACCAAGTATTGCCCTACACGTATTGATCGGTTTTCTGGGAAAGCTTCAGTTTTTGCAATAGGGTTCTCTCTTCATTTGAATGCCCAACTTGTTATCACATAAATCATGCTGTAAGTATCAAATGGGCTTCCCTGGTGGCTCAGCGATAAAGAATTTGCCTGCAATTTAGGAGACATGGGTTCAATCCCTGGGTCAGGAAGATCCCCTGGAGAAGGAAGTGTTAACCCACTCCAATATTCTTGCCTGGGAAACCCCATGGAGAGAGGAGCCTGGCAGGCTACAGTCCATGGGGTTGCAAAGAGTCAGACATGACTTAAGTACTGAACAACAACAAAAGATCACATGCTCCCCTTTTCATTGGCCTTGGAAATGCTTCCCTGTAGCGTCATGAGATGCTAAGAGCCCGTCAAATAACTTTGGAGAATGTTATATGGTATATAGCCAGCCTCTTAAAGATTCACCATGTTAGGACAGTAAAGGCTCTGAGAAGTCCTGCTTTAAGTAACCCTTTTGAGTCTACCCCTTTCTCAGTCTAATTGAACATGAAACACTCTTCACTTAACACCTATAAAGAGTCTCAACGCACACACTCTAGGTCACACTGGGTCAGGGTGTGGGCAGCAGCTTTTTGAAGCAGAACCAAGCAGGATGTATTAATTAACCACTGATTTCTCACATCCAGATGAACCACCAAACCCCAAAACCTCTGCCCTTCTTTAGGCTCCATCCCCCACTTCTGCCCTTGGCTTTGTAAGGAGGCAGACATTATTCTGGGGGCTGGTGGGTAGGTACTCTTGTGAAGTGCAGGAAACCTTCTCTGCAAGACTTCAAAAGAAAATGATAAATCACTTCACATAAGAGCTTAAGACTTCAGCCCTAAACCTGGTCACCCTCCCAGGAGGGTGGAGGTGATGTCATCTAGCGGCAGCAATAAAGAGCTGGCGTCAGTCTCAGCCCTACTACGAGCAAAATGACGTGGGTAAGTTATCTTTCCTTGTTCCATGTTTGAGTTTGCCATTCCTCGGGGTTCCCAGGTGGTGCAGTGGGAAAGAATCCGCCTGCCAATGCAGGCAACACGGGTTCAATCCCTGGGTCGGGAAGATCCCCTGGAAGAGGAAATGGCAACCCACTCCAGTATTCCTGCCTGGGAAATACCATGGACAAGAGAGCCTGGTGGGCTACAGTCCATAGGGTTGCAAAGAATCGGACACGACTGAGCACTCACGTACATTTTCCTCAGAGAAGAGATCTTAGCCAGACAGCAGTTCCAGATGCCATGTCCGCATGAATCTCTGTTGTCTCTTAGTTGGGGGTGGGTGCATCTTCTGGTTCTGGGGTCCGTCTCTCTCTGCTGGGTGTCTTGATGTGTCATTTGGGAAGGGTGACCCCTGCTCCCTCCTGGAGTGCTGGGGAAGGTGGTAAGAGGGGGAGGGTGGCTGCCTTGCTGGGTGAGGGTTGGCGGATTTTTCTGGAAGAGGAAAGAAACAGATGCTTGGAGGTTAATAGACCCTCTCTGTCACAGTTGGACAGGGCCAAGCGGGGGTTCTTGGCAAGATTTTCCAACTTTGATCTCAAGAAGGCAGCTCTGCCTAACAAATAGTCTGAAATGTCAAAGAAGAAATGTTAAAGCTTGAGGGGTCGTTCTCCTGGGAGCCGCCTGGGCTGGCTAGGGAGGCAGAGGCGGAGGGAGAGAGGGACACTCGAGAATCCTTCACATAAAGATTCTGACTTGGTCCTGTGATATTTAAGAAAGAAGAAAACTCTGAATTATTTATAGTGCAGAAGATGGAAGCTGGAATGCAGAGAAGTGGCCGGGCTACAGATGATAGTTCAGGATCCATCTGCCCCAGCCTTGAAATAGTAAAACTTTTTTTGTTGGTGACATGCTCTTGACCTCTCCTTATCTGTCATTATGATTACTATTATGGTTCTTTTCATTAAGATAATGCATGCCTTTTGATTATGGGAGTTGGGGAGAGGTGATTTCTAGAAACGATTGTTGCAAAGAAGCAAGAGTTCTCTCTCCCTCTTAAAGGATCTGTAGCAAGTCCTTTACCTCCTCTTTCCATCCCCATCGGCTTCCAGCTTGTGCCTCTTCAAACAATGGGTGGGTAGCATCTTGGGTAACGAGTGGCCATATTGATCTGGGAAGGTAGATTTCACGTGTCAGTTCTTCCACTTGAAATACGGAACCAATCATATGCCTCTTCTAGGTGCACTGTGACTATGGACGATACCACGTAATCAAAACACCTGGAAACTTGGTGAGGGGGCAAGAAAATAGCATCTATGTTATGTGAAGGGAGGGAAAGGAAATAAAGGAATTTACAAAGGGAAACTCAGACGTGATGAAAGGACTGGTGTTAAAGCTAGAGGGAATGAATGGGGTCTTTTATCTGTTTATTTTGGTCCGTGATGTTGTTTAGATCTTAACAAAAATACTTCTGGTTGATAACACATCCTGATTCTATAGCATGGGTAACTGAAAGCCACTGATGGTCTCAAAATTGCAGTTAAATTTAAAATTATAAGTGTCAGGTGGTCTCCCTTCCCCTTTCACAAATAATACAAACATGCTCTCAGTCACCCTCCAATTATTTTTGTACATCCTTGGATCTCTCAAGGATGCCAACAAACAGAGCCAGTCTTTGGATAGGGACAGGTTGTGGGTGTTTGAGATGAGGCTAGTCCAGATGCAAATCAGATCATCAGTAAACTTCCAAACAAGCAATATTGTATTTAGGACGTATTGCTTTTATTGAAAATAGTCGTACTTTTGCTTCCCCCCCCCCTCTTTTTCTCTAAACTTGTTTTTTTCCACTTCGAAGAACCTAGAGAACATTTTGCAGTTAAAATGTCACAGTGACACTCCTGTTATAAAACTCTGAAAGTGTACTTATTTTTATATTCAGTAACTTACTCTACCTCTCAGAAAGATCTTCCAAATATTTTCCCCACTCTTGATTTTCAGTGATGTAGAGTATGACTAACATTCTTGCTGCAGCACAGTGGTTCTCAAATTTTCTGGTCTTGGGACCCCTTTCCATTAAAAAATTACAAGGACCTCAAAGAGTTTTGTTTATGTGGGTTTTATACATCTACATTCACTGTAATTGAAATTAAAACTGAGAAACATTGGAAAACACACACACACACACACACACATGCATGCACACACACATTGTATTTAACCATCAGAGAAAAATTTTCATCACATGTCAGGAAATCACTGGAAAAACTCCATGCATACCTGTGAGAGAATGTGAATGAACAAAAGTGAACCGACCATCTTAGTATTCCTAGGAAAATAGGTTTGACACGTGGATCTCCTGAGAGGGTCTCAGGGCCAACCAGGGGTATTTGGACCATGTTTTTAGACCTGCCACCCTAGGGAAAACTGAAGAATGAGCAGATTCTGAAACCGAGTCTATGTTCCTTTGATGCCAGTGAATGAAATCAGTCGTGCACTTTGCTCCAAGTGTCGGGCTCCATCAGAACCTCATTTCCTCATGCAAACATCACCAACTGCCCCTTAAGTGCTGACCCAAACCTAGTTGGACATAACCATGTTCAGTTGCTAGAAACATCGGAATCATAGAAGAAGGAAATCATCTATTATAAAGAAAACTAGGAGGCTGGGTGTGCTCGCTCTGCAGAAGAAGCATGGGCTTGATGCAGCTATAAACATTGTTGGCTGATCAAAGAAACTCAGCATAAACAAGGTTTGCAAAATCCCATTGGTGAGGGCAGGGAGATGAATGTCAGGGGGATGAAGAGCTTTTGCAATCAGTACCTTGCAGGTCAGAAGTCTCACCATGTGTATCACAGCCCTCACTATGCATCGCGTTTTGGTTTGTCTAAGGAACACGTGAGGCTGAGCAGTGTTCTACAAGGTTCCTTAGGAGAGTCTATTAAGTTTAGAGTCCCTGGCCCCTCCTTCATTCTCCTAACCAGGGAAGCTTTGGTAGAGAAAGACTGGACCATGAAATGGTCCTTACATCTTAAGGAGCCTCCTTGGATCAGCTCTGTGCACCCATCAGGCAGAGGGAGCTGTCCCATCCTTGGGGTCCTGGGCTCAGGACAGAGTTCATGCCACCTATCGTTTTTACCTTTCTATCCCAGATTTATCATTTATACTCGGGAGATCAAGAACAGCTCTCAGCTTGTTCTGAGGAGTTCTTTGTTCCCAGTATTTCACAATCCTCACCAGGAAAATGAGGTCTTTCAAGAATGCCTCTGAGATCATGAGCAGATGTTGGTTCATTCACTCACCCCTCAGTTACTGCATACCAACTCTCTGCCATGAACTCTGCCACTAAGTGAAGCAGTTGTATTTCCTTCCTTCCACAGCTTCAGGGTCTATTGAGCTGGTTCTCACGGCAGGGGTGACTTGTCCCCCAGAGACTTTGGTTGTCATTACTAAGGGTAGATGCTACTGAGAGCCCCCACAGCAAAGAATTATCTGGCCTAAAAATGTCCTTAGTGTCAAGGTCAAGAAAATCCAATCTAGTGAGAATATGGATCAGTATCCCTTAATCTTGGACAAGAGGGTTTTCATACATTTCAGGCTCTTCCTTCAGCTTCCAGGACTCCAAGGGCTATGGAACCACAACCTCCATCTTACGCCACTTCTACGTAAAGTCTCAGTTGCCTGCTCCAGAATTCCTTACCCAAATGGCCCTTAGTCCACTTCTAGGACATGCGCAGACCTCTTTATCTGTCTTTTCTCCTAAGGGTGGGCTGCACTACATATGTGTGCCTGGTAAAGCCCAAGTGGGTCAAGGGCCTGCTGTTTGGGGGCAGAGGGGAGTATGTGTGTGGAGTGGTTCAGGTTGGGTGTGCCTGGACCCTCCTTTGCTGTGAGATTGAAAGGGGGAACAATCTGGGGTCTTGTTTTCTGACGCTGCATGTCCCGTCTCACAATTCCAGGGAGTCCAAGGCATCTGAATCTGTGTCTGGTTCTTCAGGTCATTCTGAAAATGTATTTAGAGGAAGATAAGATGTCCCTTATTTAACAGTGTGTTGGCTTGATTTGGACTTCCCTGGTGGCTCAGATGGTAAAGACTCTGCCTGCAATGCAGGAGACCTGGGTTCGATGCCTGGGTCAGGAATATCCCCTGGAGAAGGGAATGGTAACCCTCTCCAGTATTCTTGCCTGGAAAACCCCACTGATAGAGGAGCTTGGCGGGCTACAGTCCAGGGGCTCGCCAAGAGTCAAACATGACTGAGCAACTAGCATTAACTTAGCTCAATTTATGACTTCCAACTTTTTGAACATGTGAGATGTGGCCTTCTAATTATCCTCTTGTCCCAAGTCCTGCAAATATAAGGGACAGGCCTTGTGCAGACAAGTGAGTAATTATGAAGCAATATGATGAAATTGTGCATGAGGTAAGCAGAGAGGAAGGACACTTAGTTCCTAAGTATAGTTCTGGAAAATACTGAATCATGACATCTGTGTGCAGCTGTATAAATTGAAATGGCAGTTCAGGGAACCCACAATCAGGATGATCAGTTCACGCTTCCAGTGTCCCATTATTTGGAGAAATGTCTATCTCTTTGAGTCTTAGGATGCCTGATGCCTTTGCCACACAGATAAATACTATGGCCCTTTGGCCACCTCGGGCTCTTCAAGTCAGGTGTTCTTCCTAGTGGACCATCTCCACGCTGGGGCAGAACTCATATAATGTCATGCCCTTGTCAGGTTGCCATGGAAACTGATCTCGAGGTCTCCAAAATTGATTTGTATTTATTGGGGATCTGCAGTTTTCTGGATGCTGTGACCAGCATTAAACAGAGCGAGAGAGAGAGAGAGAGAAAGAGGGATGCCCTCCCTCCCCTATTTGTGGCCTACTGCGAAGATATCTTTCTGCAACAGAGAGGTTGGAGAAATTGAATGGGAAGGATTTTTTTTTTCCCCAATAACGTTGTGCTTTTTTTCTGATTACAAAAGTAATTTATATTCACAGTAGACAATTTGTTGAAATACAGAAAAGCACACAAATACATAAATTATCCACCATCCCATCACTCAGAGACAACACTGTTAACATTTTAGCTTTCTGCCTTTCTAATCTTTTTTATGTTCTTATTTAATTATTTAACAGAATCAAATCATTCTACAGGCACATGCACACACACGCCCATTGCTTTGCTACTTCCTTCCTTATAAGATTGTTTCATGTGCTGTTTAATCTTTTGTGATATCAAAGATTTTTTTAAACAGATAACCTATTCACATGGTTAAAAAACACACACACAGACATGCCCACACAACTTGTACATGAATGTTCATAGCAGCATTTTTCAAAATAGCCCCAAAGTAGGAACAACCCAGATGTGTATCAGCCGATGATAAATGAAATATGGGATAAGCAAACGATGGAACACTACTCAATAATAGAAAGGGATGAAGTGCTGGTATGTGTTACATGAATGAACACTGGAAACAGTATGCTAAGTAGTAAAAGAAGCAGGACGTGAAAGACCTCGTTTTATATGATACCATTTCCCGTGAAATGTCCAGAAGAGGCAACTCTACGTAGACAAGAAAACTAGTGGTTGCCTAAGGCTGAGGTTGGGAGTGAGGATTACTTGTGAATGAACCCAAGAGATCTAACTGGAGTGATGAAACCATGTTTAATACGGAAATTGAATTACAGTGATGGTTGTACCACTGGTAAAAATCATTGAGTTTTACATTAAGATGGGTGAGTTTTCAATGCTATATTTAAAATGGATACCCATCCAGGACCTACTGTATAGCACAGGGAACTCTGCTGCTTGGATGGGAGGGGAGTTTGGAGAATGGACTCATGTATCTGTATGGCTGAGCCCCTTTGCTCTACCCTTGAAACTATCACCATTTTGTTAATCAGCTATATTCCAGGATAAAATAAAAGATTTTAAGAAAATAAAATAAGTAAATTAAATGGGTGAGTTTTATGGCACATGAACAATGCCTCAATAAAATCTACCTATTTATACATAAATATATATGTAAAAGAAAGGTGATATATATGACATATAATAAGTATGTGTTATATATTGATGTAAAATACAGATTTTATATATAAAGTTTATTAAGTTATTGTTTACCTCAGTTATTATATATAATAAGTATATTATATTATCTATATAGGCCTTCCCTGGTGGCTCAGCTGGTAAAGAATCCGCATAACATATGTATATATCAATTCTTCCTATACCTGTCCCTCCTCTGCAGGTTCTTTGTACTACCACCACCGTCACCACACATGTAACCACTGTCATTGCGTGTCCTTGTGAATTATATCCAAACAAATGATATATAAACCAATATAAATATGCACTTCTGTTCTTCCTCCACTTTGCACATGTAAAAGTATATGACATATATTATTCGGTCTTTTTAGTATTCTCCCTGACAGTTCCTTGGAGCTCTGAGAGAAGTTCCTCCTTCTTCTTTTGTTAGAGATACATACTATTCCCTTGCATAGATGTATTCCAATTCGTTTAATGTCTTTATAAAACTTTGCTCTTCCAAGTAACTTTAGTGGATTGATCATAAATATAATAAACTTAAATGAATGTGGCTGAACCCAAATACAACATTAATACAGGGACAAATAAGCCCCGCAGGCTGTTTGGTATACCTGGTTTACACATATAACCCGTGTTAGGTTATACCAGTGTGTACCCTCAGTAATATATACGAATGAGATTCTCTGCAGCCTCAGTAAATAAAGGGTCGCAGCATGATTTTTAATGGCTGGGTAATTTTCCAGCAGAGAAATTTAAAAAGCAGAGAGATCACTTTGTCCACAAAGGTCCGTCTAGTCAAGGCTATGGTTTTTCCCATGGTCATGTATGGATTTGAGAGTTGGACTATAAAGAAAGCTGAGCGCCAAAGAATTAATGCTTTTGAACTGTGGTGTTGGAGAATACTCTTGAGAGTCCCTTGGACTGCAAGGAGATCCAGCCAGTCCATCCTAAAGGAGATCAGTCCTGGGTGTTCATTGGAAGGACTGATGTTGAAGCTGAAATTCCAATACTTTGGCCACCTATGCGAAGAGCTGACTCATTTGAAAAAACTCTGATGCTGGAAAAGATTGAGGGCAGGAGGAGAAGGGGATGACAGAGGATGAGATGTTTGGATGGCATCACCGACTCAATGGACATGCATTTGGGTGGACTCTGGGAGTTGGTGATGGACAGGGAGGTCTGGTGTGCTGCGGTTCATGGGGTTGCAAAGAGTGGGACACGACTGGGCGACTGAACTGAACTGAATTTTCCACTGTGTATATATACCATATTTCTTTTAGTATTTGCACACCTGTATTATTTTGTATTATTTTTCTTTTCTTACGGATAACACCGCAGGCATGTGTACTTTTGGTAGCCAGGCTCAAGGAGGGAGCGGGCTGAACAGCAGCGCCCACTAGAGGCGCTGTGTATCATTGCATCCCGGCCTTGTGGACACTGCAGACACCCCCTGAGTATTTCGGGGCTCCCCAAGCAGATAGCCAGTGGGCTCTCCTTATAGACAGCTCTTCTCTTAACTTCGGGAAAATCATCTCCTTCTGCAATATGATGTCTTCAGAGCCCAGGATACAAAGTTGGTGAGTGGAGGGGTCATTACCTTTTCCTGGGTGACTTTGAAGTGCTGCCAATATTTCCATAACGTTGTTCTCCAAAGGGCTCTTCTGGCCAGAGTCTTGCCACATTTTAGGTTTGGGAATTCAGAGCCGCACAGTCCAGAAATGTTAATGGGATTCTGAGTGAAGCCTCTAATCTCTTATGTCGTACAGATGGCTGACCAAGCGTGGCGGCTTGACTTTCTCAAGGTCAGGGTGAAGGTTGGGAGGCAGTCCCCTTTTATCCTGACCTACTGCCCCGACCTTTAAGCAGGTGACCTCCTGGGAATGTACTGATTTGGGGCATGGCAGTAGAGATTGAAGCTGGCTGCGAGAAAAAGCCACAGACAATTTGAAGTGAGAGGTTTCCTGCCAACCCAGTGATCTGGGCTCCAGGCGGAAGAGGGGTCCAAACTGGAGAGAAGGCAACCGGCTGGAGCGAATTCAAGGAAATAGCAATAGGAAAGATGAAGGGGTGGAGAGACTGATCATGAGATTATCTAAATCTGGAGCTTTGGAGGCCAAGTGATAGCCATGTTTTCTCTGCGGGAACTCTCAGTGGTGACAGCAAAGTGCATGGCGGGATTCCAACAAGACCCCTCCTCTTTCCCTAAAAGAGCCCTAAGTGTCCCTCTGGGGTGGGCATAGGACAGAAACTGACCAGGAGGAGAAACTGGCTCTTCCCTCTTCTGAGTCCTGGGCTCTTATGTGCTGGAGAGGAGGTCCTGGGGAAAGAAAGGATACATGGACAGCCCAGCAGATGGTGTAGAAAGAACCCAAACATATGGGGCACAGACAAGCATAAGGGGGTGATATTAAGGACTGAGATTGAGTGGCAACAGGGAAGGGAGGAAAAAAAAAACAAACAGCAAAACGGGCCTGGGAGGAGCATTGACGTCGAGACCAAGGAGCACAATCAGGTTTGTGTCACTTCCTACAGCCCAAGCAAGCTGCTTGTGGGTCATCTGTTAGCTGACACTGCCAAGATGCCATGTGTATTCCAGGATCCCTGGGTGCTGGTCTTCCCTATATGCCAGGCCAAGGGAGGGACCATGGATGCCAGCCCTGGGAGCCCACTCAGGCATGTGTGACGCACCATATGAGGCTCTCTGGCATCACCCTGGAAGCCAGGCTAGCTGAGAATCAAGGAAGTACAGCATGGGAAGGACCTATTGAGAGCCTGCCCATCTCTCTCCCTGTGACAGGATTGCAAAGAAGCAGTCGCAGGCAATTGGAGCAGCAGGGGGCCACTGATGCCCAGGTCAAAGGGGACCCGGTGCCCTCACTTACGTAAAAATAAACATCCACTCCCTGCTTATTTTATTCATGTCCTCGGCAGGACATATTCCAGCCAAGGAAGCAGAGAACACAGTGGTCACCCAGAAATAGGCCCTGCCATTGCAGCCTTCTTACTCCTGCTCACTTCCCGGCTGCCTAACCCCACCCCCCCCACCCTTCCCCAGGACCTGCTGCAGCCGGTGTGCCCATATGCTAATGCTATAGTGCCCAGCACAGTGGGTGCTTATAAATAGTTGTTCAGTTTTCCCAAGTTATTAACCAAGTCATTAATTAAATGCTCCTTGCTTTTGAAAGCTCTCCCAGGAAGGAGTATTTCCAGTTTCCCTGGAAGTCCACCCATGCAACTCACTGAGAATTTTTCTGCCTCAGTGACACACATCGTCTTAATGATATTCTGAGATTGAATGAGTCTCTAAACTTAATTTGAAGCACAGGGCTATGCATCAGGGTGGGCTTCCCAGGTGGTGCTATTGGTAAAGAACCCACCTGCCAGTGCAGGAGACCTAAGAGACCCGGGTTTGATCCCCGGGTCAAGAAGATCCCCTGGAGAAGGGAATGGCTACCCACTCCAGTATTCTTGCCTGGAGAATCCCATGGACAGAGGAGCCTGGTGGGTTACACCCCAGATCAGATCAGATCAGATCAGTCACTCAGTCGTGTCCGACTCTTTGCAACCCCATGAATCACAGCACGCCAGGCCTCCCTGTCCATCACCAACTCCCGGAATTCACCCAGACTCACGTCCATCGAGTCAGTGATGCCATCCAGCCATCTCATCCTCTGTTGTCCCTTTCTCCTCCTGCCCCCAATCCCTCCCAGCATCACAGTCTCATCCAATGAGTCAATTCTTCGCATGAGGTGGCCAAAGTACTGGAGTTTCAGCTTCAGCATCATTCCTTCCAAAGAAATCCCAGGGCTGATCTCCTTCAGAATGGACTGGTTGGATCTCCTTGCAGTCCAAGGGACTCTCAAGAGTCTTCTCCAACACCACAGTTCAAAAGCATCAGTTCTTCAGCGCTCAGCCTTCTTCACAGTCCAACTCTCACATCCATACATGACCACAGGAAAAACCATAGCCTTGACTAGACGAACCTTTGTTGGCAAAGTAATGTCTCTGCTTTTGAATATGCTATCTAAGTTGGTCATAAGTTTCCTTCCAAGGAGTAAGCGTCTTTTAATTTCATGGCTGCAGTCACCATCTGCAGTGATTTTGGAGCCCAGAAAAATAAAGTCTGACACTGTTTCCACTGTTTCCCCATCTATTTCCCATGAAGTGATGGGACTGGATGCCATGATCTTCATTTTCTGAATGTTGAGCTTTAAGCCAACTTTTTCACTCTCCTCTTTCACTTTCATCAAGAGGCTTTTGAGTTCCTCTTCACTTTCTGTCATAAGGGTGGTGTCATCTGCATATCTGAGGTTATTGATATTTCTCCCGGCACTCACCTCAGAGGGTCGCAAAAAGTTGGACACAACTAAAGTGACTTAGTACCCATGCATCAGGGTGGCAAAGAGGATTAAGATCTAGTTACTGCTTCATAGGGAGATGCTATGCACAGTGAGGTGATACATGATGCTATGATAAGTCTGTTTGTGCTCTCTGCTTCTTGGAATTTCATAATCCTGATCATATCCGTGTCTGACAAGTTAAGTGAGCGCCTCTAGTCGCGTGCAACGTAACTATTGATGAGAGAGCTTAGGTGAGCTGTGATCAGACTCTAAAGGACTTGAGATTCATCTGCACCTGATATCAAGAACTGACTCATTGGAAAAGACCCTGATGCTGGGAAAGATTGAAGATAGGAGGAAAAGGGGACGACAAAGGATGAGATGGTTGGATGGCATCACTGACTCAGTGGACATGAATTTGAGCAAGCTCTGGGAGTTGGTGATGAACAGGGAAGTCTGGTGTGCTGTAGTACATGGGGTCACAAAGAGTCAGACACAGCTGAACGAGTGAACTAAACTGTATTGAATGAGGACTAATGAAAAGCTGTTGGATCTGGGTATCAGGAGATCACCATGACTTTGTGAGAGGTTGGGGAGTGAAGTGGTAAAAGGAAGAGCTCGAGAAATAAATAGGGAGCTGAAAGTAGGTAGGCGGCATGAGTAGGTAGATCAATGCGTCTGGTGATGAAGGGAGGGTGGATAGCAGAAATTTCTAGGGGAGGTAGGGTCAAAGAATGCTTTTTATTAAGTTGGAGGAAACCTTATCTTGTTTCTTTTCTAAGAAGTCATTGAGAAGGAGAGATTTATAGTATTGAACAGTTAAGTACTAGATGGAACAATGTCCAAAAAGTAAATGGGAAAAACTGAAGATGTGAGCTTGGGTGGAGAGGTTATTCTTGGTGGAAAAAAAAACAACAACAACTATCAATTCATCTAAAACAAGAGTGAAAAATAAAAATGAGATAAGTAGAATTGAAGCGGGAAGTTGAGGGAATTTCTTTTTGTTTTCTTGGTGAAGCAGAGAACAAAGTCACTGAGTATGTGTTTGTTGGTTTATGCTGGGAAAGTTTTTCTGTGGTTCCCCTGAGAGGAGTCTTGTTTGGGATGGCGACCCAGATATTGACGAACTTCTATTCATAAAGGAATGCAAAATTGCTCTGATTTCCACTACTGTGAGTCTTGGGGGCTGCCTAGTAGGGTGCCACCTGGGAAGTGCAGTAGACAAACTCCTTTATTCTCATCTCCCACCCTGCTGAGGATTCAGCTTGGCGGCTGTGGCAGAATATGCTGGCCCCATACAAGAACGCCCACCTTGAGTCTTGGAGATGGAATGAGGTTACACGCCTGGTCTCAGCCTAGCTTTACCCTTGTAAAGGTTCATGGAACCCACCTAATTGCAAGGCAGTTTAAGACTTTCCTGTTGAAGAAATGGCCCTTTTCCAGTCTGTGTCAGTGGTTTAATGAATTAATTCTGTGATCCTGGGTATAGGCCTTCAGGTTGAGGAGAAGCTGGGATTTCTGTGGAGATGGAGACCTGGGGTTCTGCTCTTCAGTAACCTTGCCATTCTTGTGTTTTCTGGTGGAGTCTACCCTCAGATGACCGAGGTCTTAAGCTTTAACTCAGATCTGTGACTGCCCTCCTGCTGGGCACTGTCCTGGTTTAATAACTAGCACATCCACCTTGGTTTCTGAATTTGGTTCTGCTGAAGCTGCAGCCACCATGAATGGTGCTGGATCTCCCGTTCTCAATGGAGGTTTTCAGAATCATGGGAGCCTATGGAATAATGAGAATAAAACTCACTCAGGCAGTCAGTGGTCCATCCCTTGATCTGCTGGGGCATGGTTCTGCTGGAAACCCAGCCTAGCTCTCGTGGGGCTGGGGAGTTCCACCGGGGAGACCAGTTGATAAACAGACAAATAAGTCAGTAATCCAGCTCTCCTGTGGTGGCAGTGCTGTGCATGAGAGTTTAAACACTGCCCTGCGATAGAAGCGGCCCCTTGCAGTTGAATGGTGGGAAAGGCAGCGTTCAGGGACAGGTAGTCAGGGCTGTCAAGGCTCTGTCAGGGCTACGAGGTGGCCCTGAGTTTGGCACGTGTGAGAAGAGAAGGAAGGGTGGTGGGGGAGGCTGGGGGGGCGGTGCAGGAGAGGCCAGGGATGCTGTCGGAGGCTGAGCTGGATCAGGTCCCATAAGCAATGATGAAATGAGTTTGGCTTTCAACCTAAACTCGGATTTAAAGTAGGGAAGACGTCGCAATTTTTTCTTTAACTTTTATTGGAGTATAGGTCCTCTACAATGCTGTGATAGTTTCTATTGTACAGCAAACTGAATCAGCAGAGTAATACATGCACATACCCTTTTGTTTGGACTTCCTTCCCATTCAGGTCACCACAGAGCACTGAGTAGAGTCCCCTGTGCTGTACAGCAGGTTCTCACTAGTTATCTATCTTATACATAGTAGTGTATATACATTAATCCCAATCTCCCAGTTCACCCCACATCGCCCCCCCGTTCCCCTTTGGGGTTCATACAGTTGTCCTCTATGTCTGTTTCTCTATTTCTGTTTTGCTACTTGACTTTTTACTAAAGATGACTCTGGCTGATGAACTGGCTTCCAGAATGGGGATGAGGGATGACATTGAGGGATGGGAGAAGAACAGAAGCTCAGTTAGCAGACCATTGCTCAGGTGAGGATGGAAGATGGTGGCAGCCAGATGGGAAGAAGTGCAGCCACGGGGGAGGTGGACAGGTTTGAGAAATGTTTTTCAGTAAGATTTATTGATGGGTTTGGTGGCACATCAAGGAAACCTGGTGATTAGGGGCTTGTACCCCTGAATGATTGGGAATGCCGTTTCCTACACTGGAGAAAATTGAGGTCTTGGGCAGGGACAGGGGTAAAAAGTGAGTATTCTCTTCTGGCGCTGCGACATGTGAAATGGCACTAGACACCCAGGCAGAGATGTCAGGTAGGGATTTGGACAATGAAGATGATTTCGCAAGCCAGAGGACAGCTGAGCATCTTTCACATGGAACTGTTGCAGCCCCAACCCACATATGCATTCCACTGCTTCCTCCCAGGATGCCCAGGGATGGGATAGGCTGAGCATGTCCTCTCGTAAAAGCTTCCAAGTTCCTGCTTTCAGGATGGGTGTGCAGACCTGCCTCAGCAGCCACATTCGCTCCTTGGAAGGAAATCTATGACAAACCTACACAGCATATTTTTAAAAATTTTATTTATTTTAATTGGAGGTTAGTTACTTTACAATATTGTTGTGGTTTTTGCCATACATTGACATCAATCAGCCATAGCTGTACATGTGTCCCCCCTCCTGAACCCACCTCCCTCCCCATCCCACCCCTCAGCGTTGTCCCAGTGCACCGGCTTTGAGGGCTCTGTTTCGTGCATCGAACT
Organism: Bos indicus; assembly: GCF_029378745.1. Taxonomy (NCBI): domain Eukaryota; kingdom Metazoa; phylum Chordata; class Mammalia; order Artiodactyla; family Bovidae; genus Bos; species Bos indicus. The sequence continues at coordinate 19,229,907 of NC_091780.1, read as the reverse complement.
TGGACTGGTCATCTATTTCACTTACGGTAATATACATGTTTCAATGCTATTCTCTCAAATCATCCCACCCTCGCCTTCTCCCGACAGCGTATTTTAAAGCAGAGACATTACATTCCCGACAAATGTCCGAATAGTCAAAACTACGGTTTTTCCAGTAGTCATGTATGGATGTGAGAGTTGGACCATAAAGAAGTCTGAGTGCCGAAGAGTTGATGCTTTCAAATTGTATTGCTGGAGAAACCTCTTGGGAGTCCCTTGGACAGCAAAGACATCAACCAGTCAATCCTAAAGAAAATCAACCCTGAATATTCATTGGAAAGACTATTGCTGAAGCTGGAGTTCCACTACTTTGGCCACCTGATGCGAAGAGCCCACTCATTAGAAAAGATCCTGGTGCTGGGCAAGGTTGAAAGCAGGAGGAGAAGGGGATGACAGAGGATGAGATGGTTAGATAGCATCACTGACTCAATGGACCTGAATTTGAGCAAATTCCAGGAGTTAGTGAAGAACAGGAAAGCCTGGCATGCTGTAATCCATGGAGTCGCAGAGTCGGACACAACTGAGGGACGAACACCAAAAACTCAGCAGCTCCATGAGCCACTGAATCTTTATCCTGGTATATGAAATGTGTCTTTCATTCGGTGTCTTATCCTTAGAGCATCACAGAGCGTGGCTTTTGCTATAGTTTGATGTTACACGAGAAGGTTATATGGAAGCAATACAAATGCCTGAATAATCAATCCTAGACACTTCTGTTCCTCAATGACCCTCTTCCAAGCTGCTAGGCTCCCTTTTATTCTCGTCAAGTTCTCCTTGCTCATCTCCTCCCAGGGAAATCCAAGCACCACACTTCAGCATCCAGGGCAATTTGGTTCTTTCCTTACTCAGCGCTGAGCCTGCTTTTGCATTTACATAGTCTGATTAACGTGCTCTGTTACACAATGGGCCAGCTACTTCTTGTCCAACTCCCAGCAGTAGGGAGAACTAGCAGGGGCCTCAAATATTTCTGTCTTCTTTCACAGTCTCTGAGGGGCAAAGGAAGCAGTAAGATTCATTTTTTGATTGCATGAAGTGTGTCACCCCTTCTTAAAGAACTCAGTGACTATGGCTGGATGAGATGTAAGCACTGACTTCCTCTGTGTTAACCCAGGAGCAACCCAGTCATGGCCATTTACCAAGAACTCCTTTTGTTCCAATGGTTCTGCTGGGTGATTTCTCTATGTGAACTCATTTAATCTTACAATAACACAGTGGTAAAGTTTCTCTTATTAGCCCATTTCACAGATGAGGAAATTGAGCCTCAAAATGACAATACAGTTAGTGAAAGCTGGGTTTGAGTTAATTCTAACTACCTCATTTTTTTCCAATTGAAGTATAATTGATTTATAGTATTGTGTTAGTTTCAAGTGTACAGCAAAGCGATTCAGTTATACATATATATGTTGACTAAAATAGATGCACAACTGTGAGAGTTGCGGGTTAAGTTTTTTTTTATTATTTTTTAAATTTGTTTTTTATTTTATTTTATTTTTTTAACTTTACAATATTGTATTGGTTTTGCCATGTATCAACATGAATCTGCCACAGGTATACACGGGTTAAGTTTTATTTGGGGCCAAATGAGGACTGCAGCCTGGGAAGCAGCACCTCAGAAAGCTCTGGAAGACTGCTCCAAAGGGGCAGTGGGGAAGGGCAATATATAAAATTTTGGTGAAGGAAGAGTTCAATGCAATCAGACGCTTACTTTACAAAAGGTTTTCTGCTACTCCCGAGGAGGTGATGTCATCATGAAGGGATTTAGTGCTTTTCTAGATATGAGGAGCTCCAAAGATTGGGATTACGGTATCAGTTCCTGCCACCAGATTCCCTGGAGCACAGCCTCACTCCACCCTGAACTCCCTCAGTGGGTGTTGAGAGTCAGTTGCAGGCAAATGCTCTCAGCAAGTGCAAATTTGTAGTTGACATATACCTATGCCTCCGAGGTGACTCAGTGGCAAAGAATCTGCCTGCCAAGCAGGAGACCCGGGTTCAAGCCCTGGGTCGGAAGATCCCCTGGAGAAGAAAATGGCAATCCACTCTGGTATTCTTGCCTGGAGAATCCCAGGGATGGAGAGCCTGGGGGGCTACAGTCCATGGGGTCACAGAGAGTCAGACATGACTGAGCGACTAAAAAGCAGCAGCAGCACATGCATACGCATGTATCTGTATTCTTTTTCAAAACGTCCTTTCCATTATAATTTATAGGAAGATACTGAATCTAGTTCCCTGTGCCATGCAGTGACTCTTTTGTTGTTTATATATTATGTATATGGTGGTGTGCATCTGTAAATCCCATTCTCCCAATTTATTTATTCATCCTCCAAGAAACTGGGCTTCCCTGGTAGCTCAGCTGTTGAAGAATCCACCTACAATGCAGGAGACCTGGGTTTGATCCCTGGGTTGGGAAGCTCCCCTGGAGAAGGGAAAGCTATCCACTCCAGTATTCTGGCCTGGAGAATCCCATGGACTATACAGTCCATGGGGTTGCAAAGAGTTGGACACAACTGAGTGACTTTCACTTTCCAAGAAACTACTAATGCCTCTATACAAGTAGGGTGCTGCAGTGGGACTGTGGTGATTCTTATGATGAAGGTCTTGATGAGGAAGGGGACCATGGTGACAGTGGATGATAGCTGACATTTAACGATGCTTGCCTAATTTAGGGTACTTTTCTAATTATTTTGCACATACTAACATATTTATACTCAGAACAGTTCTATGAAGCAGGCACTATTATATGCAATTTTTCTTTCTTTCTTTTTTTTGGCCATGACTTTTGGCATGCAGGATCTTAGTTCCCCGAGGAACCCATTGTCCATTGAACATTGAACCCATGTCCCCTGCACTGGGATAGCAGAGTCTTAATAAAAATCAGACCACCAAGGAAGTCCCAGTATATCCAAACTTTTTACAGATAAAGAAACTGAGGGCCAGAGAAGCTAAGCAACCTTCCTGAGATTACAGAGCAAAATGGTTGGTATAAGCTGAATTTGATCCTTACCAGTCTGGTTCCTCAGTCACGTTGACCGTAGTAGGTCAGAGCCAAGCAGGTCAGATAAGGAAGCATGAAACCCTCCCCTCTGGCCCAGCAGTGGGAGATTTCTCGGCTCAGCCAGAGGATTGAGATGCGGTGAGCAGAGCAAGGCCAGCTTTCCTGAGCAGCTCTCCTCTAAACGGCCTCCCCTCCCCCAACTAAAACACAGAGGCATCCTTTGTACGTACCTGGAGTAACTTGCAGCATGTTATTCGGGCATTTTTATTGCTATTGTTGGAGAATGACAGAACTAGAACGTTTTCTCTCAGACTGTTGGTGAAAGTCATTTTTACATGTATTTTCACAGTTTTACAGGAAGAAATTCAGGCTCAGAGAGAGTCGGTGGTTTTTCTGCACAGTCTTCCCTGATCCCTCAAGACCTGGTTAGATGTACCGTCCACGTGCTCCAGGAGTCTTCTCCCTACACCTGCCACCCCCTGCCCATCGATGGGGCTCATCACTCTGTGTTGGATTTGGCCGTGACTTGGCCATCTTGACTGTAGATTCATGGACTCCTGGAGACCCAGGACAGTCTTTTGTCCCCCACTGTGTCCCCAGCACAGAGGGAAACACACTGTAACTTTTTTTTTAAGCTTTTTATTTTGTATTAGGGTACTGAGAAGCCCTGGTGGCTCAGTGCCAAAGAATCTGCCTGCAATGCGGGGTATTTGGGAGATGCAGTAGACATGGGTTCAATCCCTGGGTGGGGAAGATCCCTTGGAGATGGACACAGCAACCCACTCCAGGATTCTCGCCTGGAGAATCCCACGGACAGAGGAGTCTGGTGGGCTACAGTCCATAGGGCTGCAGAGTCGGACATAAGGCAAGCAGCTTAGCATGCACGCACACCTTCTTGTCAGTGCAGGATCACCACCGTGCGGGGGGCTAGGGTGGATCAATGGTTGTACTTGCCAGGTAAATTTGGAGCAAGGGTTACTTACAGGCTCTATGCTGTTTTTAGCCAGGACCCAGACACAGAGTTACTCACTGGCCTGTGTCCCTTTCAGCCACGCATACACTCCATGAGCCAATGCAGAGGCTGTGCCAAGTGATTTCTACCTACTATGAGCTTATCAAGAGTCAACTGCTGCCTTCCAGCTTCCTTGTGCCTTTCCATGTCATCAGACCCTCCTGACAGCAGATAACAAAAAGCCTCCATCAGTCAAGCAAAGGGCCCTTTTGGAAGGTGTCTGGCCTGGAGCGATTAGTGTTTTCCAGCTGAGAGTGGCAGGCAGAGGCTTCTGCAGACAAATCCTTGTTTGAGGTGGGCTTGTGGAGTAGGCATGCTCTTAGAGAAGGGAGGACCTTTCACTCCATCCCTCTGTGTGCGTGCGTGCCAGGGTGAGTGAGGATGTGCAAGGCAGCCCAAACTGAGCCATCTTGGCTGAGAGGGCAGAAATGGATCTCAGTCTAGTGCCCACTAGATGCTTGGTGCTGTGCTAAGAGGTTTACAGACTGGAACTACCTCATTTGTTTACAAACATCGAAGGTGGGTCACACTTATCAGATGAGATGTCATCTCAGAGAGGTTCATTAAGATGTCCAGTGTCTCACAGCTAGTCCGTAGCAGAATCGGGTATGTCTAGTGAACATGGAGCCTCTAACCACCATAAGGAGTTCTCCATCCTTTGCCCTTTCGACTCCCACAGGACCCAAAACCTGCACTGTCTCAGGAGTTCATTCTCCTGACCACACTCCTGGGAAACCTATTCCCACACTCCTGGAATATTGCACACGAGCAGTGAAAAGATTTATATATAAAAAATCAGACCCTTCAAGAGCATTGTAGCTGTCAGAGAACTTATGAATGCACTTACAAGTGGTTTTATTTATTAATCTGTTGACTTTGAACATCCGCGAAACGAAAACAGAACAGACAGTGTACCAGGTGAAGAACATGACACAGCTTTTCACATGTGTTAAATTAGTCATTATGGGCACTGCACAGCACATTCGATTTATCAAACTGATCTGCTAGAAACTTTTTGAGGGAATTTCCTCATTTCAGTGAGACATTTTTCAAGCGGTTTTGCTCTTTTGCAGATAGCTTTTTTTTTTTTTTATGACCAGTCTTCCATCCAAAATTTAATTCCTTCCTGATTTTATAACGTGGATTTCCTAAATCATTCTTCCTGAGTCATGACCTGGAGTAACTGGATATTCATGTGTGTTTGATCCAAAATCTCACAGATAAGGAAAAGTTATACAGGATGACATCCACGTGTAATTGACAAAAGACACATTTGCAAGAAAGGACCATAGCTGCCTGGCCTTTCAGCTTCTGTCCTTTGTTTACGCTGAAAATGAGGAAATGGGTAAGTTCTCAGAGCAGAGACATACGGGGAAAGGGTCAAAGAGCTAGTGTGGGAAACATCTGATCTCAAATAACTCCTCTGCCAGCAGTCAGTGGAGCCAGGAGGGGCTGTGCAAAGGGAGCCCTGCGCATAGTCTGGCCTCTCAGAGAGCTGGTGGGAGGGGACAGAAGCCCAGGTCTTTGGACCCTGCTTGAACCTTACAGCATGGAGGTTCAGGAGTCCTTCTCACTTGCCTGGGGAGCCTGAAGTGGAGATCTAGTTCAGAAAGAAAGCACATAAGTGCACACACACTCATACATGTGCACACACTGAAAAGGTCACACAGGAGCAGAGCAGCTGCACAAAGTGGTGAAGAGCAGGCCAAAAATGAAGACCAGTAACCCACAAGGGGAAGGAGCAGGAGGCCGGGTTAGGAAGACCCTATTCTCAAAGAAACAGAAAGGAGTGGTGAGGATCAGGAGAGGGGGGTCGCAGCGCTCCCTGTGAAGGCACCCACAGCAGACAGAGGATGTGCAGATGTTGCCACATTGAGCAAAAATCTCCTATGGAAAATGAGAAGGAGACTGTCCCCCAGCCTGATGGGAAGGGGGAGTTGGGGTCCATTTATGGCATTTCACAGGGCTCCTGAGTGTATCTAATGTGGATTCTTGAGGCTGATGCTTTTGAGGGCCACCCAAGGGTGTCCAGGGGGTTTTCCAGGTGACGCTTGTGATAAAGAACCCGCTTGCCAATGCAGGAGAGGCCATTTTGATCCCTGGGTCCAGAAGATCCCCTGCAGCAGGAAATGGCAACCCACTCCAATATTCTTGCCTGGAAAATTCCATGGACAGGGGAGCCTGGCAGGGGTCGCAAAGAGTCAGACATAACTGAGCACACACAAGGCCATCCAGAGCTAACAAGGAGAGCTGCCCACTTGTCAGCGACATCGGTCTGCGGTCTGTGATATTCAGTGAGGTCTCTCCTCTCCTGATTTTCCACTGACATTAGTCCTGACAGTCCCTCACCTTCTGGAATCTTTCAAAGGATTGGTAAGGAAAAAATAATACCTACATTGTTCAAAGCCCACGCTTCTCTCCAGCTCCATTTCCTTGGGCACTAGGAGAACTAGAAAGAATGGGCTTCTCATCCAAGGTACCATCTGAGGGTTTGCTGATACCTTTAGGCAGCACACTCGGAACTCGGTGAACTTGACAGGATCTAGTCTGATTTGCCAAGTCCGGGGAGGGATTCCAGGGGTCAGACGTGGCACTCAGATTTCCAGAGATAAAATTTAAACTTTCTCTCTCTTTTTTTCCCTTGCAAATGGTAGGGTAGGAGGAGGTTCAGGAGACAGGCCAGGAAACCCCCGGCCAGTGCGTTTAACATCTGGCGTGGGGGAGCTCTTGGAAGTCAGCTCAGAGGATGTGGTGGGAAAGCACCTGGCGTGGCGAGCCAGCTTCCACACGGGTGGCTGGGATCCGGGGTCTAGGAGGCCGAGCGGAACGAATCTGCTGGCTACACAGAACTCATGCTGCCCACACCTGGGGTTCTGACCTTGAACCCCATCAGACACAGGGCTGAAGAGAGTGAGGACCAGAACAGGAGTCTTAGAGAGGGAGGGGGCCCGTGGACTGGAGGACGCCTTAGCTGAGGGGGTGGGAGCTGGACATAGGAGCATTCCCCTTGGAAGGGGCTCAATCGCGAACACTTTGGGCCTCCCAACGGCCTCTGAGGTCTATGGAGGTGGGCTTCATGGGCCTCCAACAGAGTCTGGAAGAGCTGGGTGCAAACCTTGAGGCCGGGAGAAGGTCGGCCTGATGGGATTTAATGGGATGGGGAGTGGTGGTGGTGTTCTTTAGCCGCTTAGTCGTATCTGACTCTTTGTGACTGCGTGGACTGTAGCCCACCAGGCTCCTCTTGTCTGTGGAATTCTCCAGGCAAGAATACTAGAGTGCCTTGCCATTTCCTTCTCCAGGGGATCTTCCTGACCCAGGGATCGAACCCATATCTCCTGCATTAGCAGGTGGATTCTTTACCGCTGAGCCACCAGGGAAGCCTGGGTAGTGCTGAGCCTGCAGCAAAGAGCACTTTGTGCAGATGGGGCTGAAAAGAAAGTGTGCCTGAGCCCAGCTGAGTTGGAAGGAATGAGGGAGAGGATGTGGGGATTAGCAGGGGACATTTATCACCACAACCCCTCTACATGGCAGCAGCTAGCAGAAGACAAGAACTTACCCAGTGGATAAGGAGGACAGTCTGACATTGCACCCTCCACCTGGGTGCAAGCCCTTTCCAGGAGCAGGTGCATAGGTTTAGTAAGGTCCCAGTTAGGTCCCAGTTCAAGCCCTGCACAAAGAAGGGGAAAGATGAGTCCTTCTTGAAAGCAGATCCTCTGGGTTGCATGGGGATGTGGTTTCTAGATTCTCAGGGCTGTGAACTGGGTGTCCTGCCTTCTCTTGGGCAACTCACCTTCTCTCTGGTGCCTGAGCCCTGCCCCCTGCCTTGGGCAGGGTTGAACTTGACCCTTCCTAAAAATAGGGCCTCCCAGGGCTCTCAGAAGGGGTCCGTGGCCATCCTGGGTTACCTGTTCACTTCCCAGGGTGCTTTGTGTTAAAACTAAAGTTTTTTCATGAAGTGTACTGCTGGGGGGAAGGATGAGAGAGAAGCAGCATCTTTAGGCCACCAGACAGCAGCAGCTTTGGCAGTTGGTGAAGATAGGCAGTCTAAGGGCCCAGCCTGTGCCCATAAATCAGCTGGAATCCTGTGCCCCAGTGTGTCTTATGCATTTTACAAAATCTAATACTGGTGTTTACTAATGCTACTTGCTCTAGTGATGTAGCAAGTCTGTTTAGAGATGGTTTTCTCTGAGCTGTTCCAAGGTGAGTTTGGATTATGTAGCAAAGAAAGCAGAGGTGATTCCAGGGCACATGTTTTTGCAATAAGAATAGACATTTTAAAAGATTTTTTAAAAAAGACATTTGGGAGAAGATCTTATGGAGGAAATGGGATTAGAACTGATCTGGAGACATAGGTTGATCTCTCCTTGTGGGAGAAGGGTACCTTGGATGGTGTGGGCATAGGTACATGGGAATGAACTCATGAAGTGGGCACAGAGGACAGTGAACGGCCAGCCTGTCCATCTGTTGCACCTACTTTATGCATTTATGTTGAGAATTTATGAGGAAGAAGCCTGGGGATTTGGATCATGTTATCAGAGTTCTCAAATATCAGAACTAAGATCAAAGATTACCCTGAGGACACCAATACTATAGGCTGCTCTGAGCACCTACTTTGGTCTCCTGCACTGTTCTCAACATTTAACACCTCTCATCTCATTTAAAGCCTTCCCAGGTGACACTTATGGTGAATAGCCCACCTACCAATGCAGGAGACATAAGAGTTGTGGGTTCAGTCCCTGGGTCAGGAAGATCCCCTGGAGGAGGGCACGGCAACCCACTCCAGTATTCTTGCTGGAGAATCCCATGGACAGAGGAGCCTGGAAGTCTACAGTCCATGGGGTTGCAAAGAGTCGGACATGACTGAATTGACTTAGCATGCAGGCATGCGTCTCATTTAAGGATACCACAGCTCCATACAATAAGCACTTTCCCCCCCATCTCCATTTTACTGATGAGGAAATCAAGGCTCAGAGAGACTGCGTCATTGGGGAGAATCTTTGAAAGGTTGAGTAGGGGGGCAGGTGAAAGGAAAGAACAGATCCTTTCCTCTATGAACCTTTACATCCATGAGTTCATTCAATGCACTTCACTGTACATGCCTAATTTCACTGACTCCTCATGACAACTCAGTGTGACGGACACCTTCTTAATTTCACTTAGGAAAACATCGAGGCTTGAGATTGATTTAGTGAATCGTCAAATGCTGCCTGCTAAGCTGTGTCATTGAATGTGACTCTGTACCCAGTCCTGCCTTGTTCTGGAGTTATGCTCTTCCTCACCCCCCTTGCTCTAACACTAATGTCCTTTCTTCCTTTGGTATTTGTTTTGTATATTTGGATATATTGTTGTTTCTGATGCCACAGATCTCCTCCTGCCTGAAGGGTTCAGGTTTTTATTGGTACTGGTAATCGTCCATCCATGTTCCATGAATGGGTTATTGTGGTCCTGTGGTCCTTCTTCCTCTGTGGAGGAAGGTTTTCATAGGTATGTCTGCTTGCTGAGCCCTAGACTTCCTGTGTGAAGATGCAGGGCTCCGTGGTGTCCTGCAGTCTAGGTCTTGGCCCAGAGCTCCAGGCCTGGAAGGTGCAACTTTGAGTTCTGTGTTCGCTGTGAGAAACCATGATGTCACCAGACGGACCTGGGAAGGCAGAATTAGATGCCAGGGATGGGAAGAGGAGGAGACAGCATCACTGGGCAACTATTGGAAGAGAAGGGCCTCTGTGGAGACTGAGATGCAGAAGTAACCCCTGGTATGGGCATTTTGAATGAGAGTTTGACACTATCACTTTGGAAAGGGAACATCTAGAAGCGGGGAGAGGAAGTGGGGAGCTGGGTAGGCTGTTGGAGGGACAGATTCCCAGTCAGAGCCTGAGCTCCATCTTTCAGCACCTAACTTCTCAATTCCAGATGCTCTCCTTGGGGAGTTCTCTTGCTTTTTACTCTTGGCTCGGGCAGTCCACGCTTAATGAGAGCCAGAGGGGTCTTCTCACCATGGGAAGAGCCAACGTGGCATGGAGGTGAAGGAAGTGGGTAGGAAAGGGTGGGCTTGATTAGGGAGCTGATGTCAGGGGCCCTGCGATGGTAGTAAAATGTCTGAGTTCCTGATGGTTGAACTCCGAGGGGTAGCACCTGGGGGCAGAAATACATCTGAACCTTAGCCTCATCTCTGAACTGCTTGTGTCAGGAAACGTGAGCTGGAAATCGCCCCAGAACAGACAGTTCTCTGCTGATCCTCTCTCTTCACTGCTTCCAGAAGCAGCAGGGTGTCTTGTTTATTTATTCGTCTTGGTGGGAACACCGTGTCTTGGAGTCCTAGACCGCTACCTCTAGCCTAAGGGTGCACACGTGCCCTGGTTTTTGTTGAGCTTCAGCGGATACAGACCTGCAGGGACGCTTTGTTTAGCGGTCCACCGTGCCCGTGACTGAGGGGTAGGACGTGGGTCTCAGGACGGTCCTGGTTCCGTGCGATCTTTGTTCCTGAGGCCAGTCTTAGAGCCAGGTCAGAAATAAGTTTGCTCTTTGGAACTTTCTGGATCCTTGCCGATTTTCACTCATCTTTCTCTTCTTTTTACTGCTCCCTCGGCTTCCCTTCTTCCTCCCTCTTGGTAGTGTTTTTCTTGCTAAAGTCTCTAGCAGTGGCTTGGAGGTGCTTTTTGGTTCATTCGTTTATTTATTCCATATTGAGTGAGTACCTACTGTGTATTGGGCCCTGTGCTAGACCCAATTTACAAAGACAATAGGTCGGGATGTTGCCCTTTTGCCTTGAACATCCATTAGCACCCTTCAAAGGCCCTTTGCAAAGCCATCAGACTCTGAAAATAGCGTGGGGTGAGAAGAGCCTTGGGATATGATATGGGCTAGGCTGCAGAAACATCAGAGTCTTAGACAAACAATCCCGGGTCAGCCTCACCAAGGGGCAGTGACAGCAACAGACAGCGATGGTGTTCCTTCGATCTGGAATCCTTTTCCATGTCATTGTTTCCTGTTTGGTTGGTAACCTGGGACTAATTTAAACTTCCAGACCTCCAGGAGAAATTCTGCAGAGCTCTTCTGTTGGTTCTCTACCCTTGGAAATGTCTTCTCTTGGAAAATCCTTGACGTGGACCCAGGAGGTCCTCTTGTTTTCCGAGTCTGTAAATCATCCCAGCATTGCTTCGTAAGAGCAGTTGTTGGGACAGTGCGGCCATGCTCTGCTCTTCTGTGCAGGTGGAGAACTGGCTGGGTTGGCGGCAGACGACTGCAAAGGTCTGGCGCTGCCTGCGGACATGTTTACCTGTCATGCTCTCCTGCAGTGGGGATTTAGTTCCTCTTGCCCTGCCGTGCAGAGGCCTGCGGTGCGGGCAGGAGGAGGGGCGGGGCCAGGTCTGCGGTGGCAAAGGGACGTTCCCACTATTAGCAAAAGCAGGGGTCCTGCCCTCCTTCCCCTCTCAAAGAGGCAGAGCTGGCCTTCTATCTGCCTCCTGCTGCTTCAAAAGCCCACAGTTGGAGATCCCGGAATATTATTCTTTTCCATTTAAAGACATTCCATTTCATGTGTAATTAAACGTGTGGTATCGCATTAATGTTTTCTTCTGAGTATTTTCTGGCAGCCTGAGACCCTGGGGTCTGGTGAGTGCAAAGAAAACACACACTTCTCAGAGAGCCGCCCTTCCTCTCCCCGTTCCCTCTTCCCTCCCTTTTCCTGCCAAGAATCTCCTTCCTCCTCTGCCTACAGTTGCTCTCAGGACTCACCTTGTAATTCGAGAGCCACCCAGGCTGTGGAGACCCTCTGTCCTTCTGTGGGGCGTCGGGGTCTTAGCTTTCCGACTTTTGGTGCATCCTCATCTCCAGAAAGCATCCTCACCGCCCACCTGGAGCTCAGGTGGTGACGACCAAGGGCAACAGGAGTGGGTGTTATTGGAAGAGCATCTCTGTCCTTATAGATGTGAAGTCAGTTAAAGAAGCAAGCTAGCAATGGTGGAAGGATGGCTCGGTGGCAAGGTCCACCTGCACCAGAGTTTAGAGTCCAGTGGGTCACTTCTAACAGCTGGGTGATCTTGGGCAACTGCTTCATCACCTTGAACTTCAGCTTCCTCATCTGTAGCACTTGGGGAGCAATGTACTATGTTGAAGAGAGTTGTGAAGAAGAGACAAGGCATCTCGAGTATTACTTAGCATGGTGCCCATCTTTGGAATAAGTACTCAGTCCATGGCATTTTCATTATTAATAAGGGCAAAGGGGATGACAGTGAGCTAAAAGGGACAAGGGCGGTGTGAGATGGAGTCGACGGGGAAAGATCCGAGAGGCTTCAGCACAGAGCCTAGGAACCAACTGTTATTATTGTTATTTTAGTTGCTAAGCCATATCCGACTCTGGGACCCCATTGACTGCAGCCCACCAGACTCTCCTGTCCATGGGATTCCCCAGGCAAGAATACTGGAGTGGGTTGCCATTTCCTTCTTCAGAGGATCTTCCCAACCCAGGGATCAAATCCACATCTCCTGCATTGGCAGGCAGATTCTTTAGCACTGAGTCACCTAGGAAGCCCAGGAACCAATTAGGAACTTGGTATTACAATGGGCCAAGGAAGAAGGGAAGGCAGGGTGGTTAGAAAATCCATCAGGGCTCAGCTAAGGGAACTTATGGGCAGCCCTGAGGGGCGCTGCTTCTGTGTCCCCCAGGTGACAGCCTTCAGGGAAGGACAGTGTCTGCACAGCGTGCACACCTGGCTTCCTAGGACAGTAACTAACCAAAGCATCAAGTTGGCCAGTGAATTTCTCTTAAGACATTTTCAGTCTGACCAAGGGAGCATGTGGCTTTGGGGGACTGACTTTACTGTTGACATACAGCAGAGTCAGGATCACCATTATTTATAGCTGCTGACCCTGGGAAATCTGGTTTTTCTCTATTGATCAATAGCAATCTTTAGTAGGTAGCTGTCACTGCCTTTGATGTCTTTATTCCATTGTTTGACAAACCTCTTTGAGCAAACTATTTTGGACTTGAAGAAAAAAAGGGTTGGCCATCATGGTGGCTTGTTCAGATAGGCTGCCAGTGACTCCCTGATCACTGTTGGCTCCTCCCCCCCACCCCCGTGCAAACTCATGCCATTTTATTTCAGAATATCACTGCACTTCTCCAAGTTTCTTCCCAAGCCACTATTTGTTCACAGGTAGATTGAGCTCTTTGATAAAAGCAAAATCTTGAAGAAAGGAAGGAAAAGTTCTCTTGTGAAATGTCCTATACGTTTCAGATATTTTCTATTATCTCTTTGACTTAAATTTTATTAAATCAGTTCCCTCAACAACTCTGCCAAGTAGATATTGAAGGTTCCCATTCTACATATGGGCTTTCCAGGTGGCACAGTGGTAAAGAACCTGCCTGCCAATCCAGGAGACGTAAGAGATGTGGGTTCAATCCCTGAGTCGGGAAGATGCCCTGGAGGAGGTCATGGCAACTCACTCCAGTTTCTTGCCTGGAGAATCCCATGAACAGAGGAGACTGGAAGGTTACAGCCCATAGGGTTGCAAAGAGTTGGACATAACTGAAGCGACTTAGGATGCATGCATATATCTGCCATTATTTTTTAAAAATATTTATTTGGCTGAGCAAGGTCTCAGCTGCAGCATGTGGGATCCTTGTTGGGGCACACTGAATCTTTAGTTGTTGCAGCAAGTGGGATCTAGTTCCCCGACCGGGATCGAACCCCAGGCCCCCTGCATTGGGAGTGCAGAGTCTTAGCCACTGAACCACCAGGGAAGTCCCCACAGGATGAGGATTTCTGATGAACCAGCTGTCCTGTGGGAACAGGAGCCTATCTAGGTGGCTTGCTGTATGGGAACCACTGGTGATTTTCCCAGAAAAAGGATTTAGGGGAGAGCCAGCCCATTTCCATTTCCCCAAGACTGCTCCTCACTGTGTACCAGCCCTTGCTCTCTTGGGCAGCCCCCTCGGTGCTGGAGGCTGGGAGGTCTTCCCATGGTCTGGGATCTGCATCCTCTCTCCCCTCCTTCCCTGCCTGGGTCCCCTCTTCCCCTGCCTGGGTCCTGCCTCCTCCCCTGCCTGGGTTCCCTCTTCCCCTCCCTGGGTCCCCTCCTCCCCTCCCTGGGTCCTGCATCCTCCCCTCCCTGGATTCTGCATCCTCCCCTGCCTGGGTCCCCTCCTCCCCTCCCTGGGTCCTGCATCCTCCCCTCCCTGGGTCCTGCCTCCTCCCTTCCCTGGGTCCCCTCCTCCCCTGCCTGGGTGCCCTCCTCCCCTGCCTGAGTCCTGCATCCTCCCGTGCCTGGGTCCTCTCTTCCCCTGCCTGGATTCCCTCCTCCCCTCCCTGGGTCCTGTATCCTCCCCTCCCTGGGTTCTGCATTCTCCCCTGCCTGGGTCCCCTCCTCCCCTCCCTGGGTCCTGCATCCTCCCCTCCCTGGGTCCTGAATCCTCCCCTGCCTGGGTCCCCTCCTCCCCTGCCTGGGTCCTGCCTCCTCCCCTTGTGACCCAGACTCTGCTGGGCTGGCCAGCCAGGCAGTAAAAGGAGATTGATGCCCTCGCCTCCTAGGAAAATCCATCACTTTTTGGCGTGTGGGTCAGATGGCTTCACCAGAGGCAGCTCTGAGCTTCGCAGTGTGAGCTAAAAATAAACACACCAAAAAGGTCCAAATAGCCATGTGGGCGTCTGAGATGGAAATGGCCCACTCCCGCCACTCCCTGGGGGGCCGCACGGCGCCCTTTCCTCCCACACTCTTCCCCATCTACACCCTTCTCCTGGGGGCCTCCGGGGTGGGTGGGTGGAGGAGGGCTCCTACTCTTTCCCTTGGGAGATGCTGCCTTCCATCCAGGAATGGACAGGGAGAGAGAAGTCAGGCCGGAGTAGAGGAAGCAGGGAATCAGAGGACTGAGCTTCTGGGGACCGACTGTCTCCTCCACAAAGCGGAGAAAGACTCAGAAAGGCGGCTTCAGGTAACAGAAAGCACACAGACTCAGGAGCCAGAAAAAGAAGAGCAAGTCCTTTGGCTACGTCTTAGCTCCGCCAACTTGGGAAAGTTACCCACCTGCCTCTGTGTTCTCATCTGTGAAAGGGGTGCAATCACACCTGCCTTTCAGCGTTATCGTGAGAATGGCATGTGGAGCAGATAACAGGACTGGGAACCCATGAATCCCTTTACCTACGTCTTCTTCCCCTTTGGTTCAGAGAAAGAAGCTGTGCGGACAGAGTTCTGGGATCCCGAGTCTTGTTGGTACACAGGGTTCTCCACATGCAAGTGATTAGTTTTATGCGTTTGGCCCCAGTCCAGCCTCTCCATCTCCGAGGATCCCACGTTACCTCGTGGAGTTCTTATCCCCACGGCTGGAGGGAGGTTCTCTCTTGGGGAAGGATTTATGGTGGGATGGAGTCTGTTTTGATTTTCTATTCCTTCTGCTCCCCCTCCTCAGGTCTCCTCACTCCATCTGTGGACTAAGCCTAAGTATTGGCCTCAAAATACTTGTCCCTGCAGATGACTAGAGTCCAGCAATGTTATCCTGAAGCACTGCATGTTTCCATGTCTCTGAAAGAGATTCACTGGCAGACTGGGGGTGGACATGTTAGTCCATGGGTGGCTTCTGCTTCATGTTTGCAGAGGGCAGATGAGCTCCCAGTGTCATGGCCACTTGCTCTCAACCACGTTCAAGGCCTGCAGCTGTCAAGTCTGTGACCTCCTGAGGCTGGGGGTTGGCAGCTGCCTTGGGGCTCCTGTGTGTGCTAAGTCGCTTCAGTCATATCCAACTCTTTGTGACCCCATGAACTGTAGCCACCAGGCTCCTCTGTCCATGAGATTTCCCAGGCAAGGATACTGGAGTAAGTAGCCATTCCCTCCTCCAGGGGATCTTCCCGACCCAGGGATCGAACTTGGTTCTCTTATGTCTCCTGCATTGGCAGGTGGGTTCTTTACTATTAGCGCCACTTGGGAAGCCTGGGCACTTAACTCCTGAGATTTGGAGGAAGCATTGAAAAAAGGCCCCCCTCTATGCTGCTGCCACAAGACTTGTCTGAATCTTCCAAGGCTTGTGATTCTTGCTGCTGAGGGAGGGAGAGGAGATGGAGGGTTCTGAGCCGTGACTCAGGTTCAGCAGCTGGAAAACGGGGCCCTGCCCTCCATAGACATTCTCCCTTCTCATTCTGGACTCACTGTGGCAGAGAGTCAGAAGCTGGGGAGGAGGGTGATGAGCTGGTGAGAGCACCCAGCTCAAAGTTGGACTTAAGGACCCAGGAATATATGGTTGTCCAAATGGTTCTTTTGAGTTTTCTGTAATATCTTATGCAAAAATGCAAATGAACTTTTTGGCTAGCCCAGTATATACCGTGGGCTTACCAGATGGTGCTAGTGGTCAAGAATCCACCTGAAATTCAAGGAACGAAAGAGATGCAAGTTGGATCCCTGGCTTGGGAAGATCCCCTGGAGAAGGAAATGGCAACCCACTCCAGTATTCTCACCTGGGAAATCCCATGGACAGAGGAGCTTGGCGGGCTGCAGTCCATGGGATCACAAAGAGTCAGACACAACTGAAGTGACTTAGCATGCACAACAGCCCTGAGGCAGCTGCCAACCCCCAGCTTGGCACGACTGAGTAGCTAAGCACATAGCATATCCGGTAGCCCTGTCTTTGTAGAGGAGTGTCCCGAAAGTAAGGAATCTGGAGAGTCGTGGTCTCCATTGTGAGGATGAGGGCTGGAAGCTCTGAAGAGGGGCTTGATGAGGCCATACAGGTAAGTCCAGGATTGCAGGCCTCCTCCTGGTCTTCGAGTGGTGATGCCTGACTCATATCTGTGGGTGTGGAACTTGTTGAGGCCAGTCTGCTAAGGTGAGCATCAGTCATCAGCTGGCGGAATCCTTGCCCCACCCACGTCAACCTATTCCGCTGGTTCTCAAAGAGGTGTCCTGGGCCAGCAGTACCAACATCACCTTGGGAATTTGTTAGAGGAGGCAAATTCTCAGGCCTCAGCCTGGACCTCCTGAATAGGAATCTCAGGAAGAAGGGCTGAGTGACCAGTTTTCATAAGGCTTCTAGGTGATTTTATTTTCATCCTGTTGCAATGTTGTTGGAGGCTGGGTTGGGGAGGGGTCTGAGGCCAAAGAAGGCTTTTTCATGAGAGGCCTTGCCACTCTGACCTGTCCTGGTATTCTGGATTCACGCCCCATTTCAACCACCAGCTGGCAATTCCTGACTTGGCCCTCATTTTCCCTTCATCAGTAATGATGAAAACACCAAAACACACATGGTTTCAGAGGACTTGAAGGTTTACAAACCTTTACACATAATAGCTCCTGTAACAGGTAAGTGGAACTTGGGTTATATGATACTCCTGACCCATTTTACAGATGAGGAAACTGAGACTCAAGATGTTTTGTGAGGTGGGCAAGCCCATAGTGGGGGAGGAGCCAAGGCCTGATCCAGGCGCCCTTGACTCCCTATTCCTGACTGACCCCTGTGGGCTCAGAGGGGCAGGCATGGCCTTAGGAAGCTACCACCCTGTTAGCACCCCCTCTCCACGCTTAGGCCCCACCCGGACGCTCACCTTTTGGTACCTGTGTGTCATCAATAGTCACCTGGGAATAATTGTACAGCGATGAGCAGATGGTCTCCCGGAGAGGTCCTGACTTCTCATTTTCTCTTGGTGGGACACCCTTAGCCTTCCCCTTCAAGGCCAAAATATCCCATTCCTCAGAGGCTGGGAAATAGCAGCAAAGGGTGTGAAAAGGGAACCGATTTTTTATTCCCTTTCTGTAAAGATGGGGGCAAAGCCCTGCCGCATGTGGTAGCTCCCCAGCCACCCCATGGCCCGGAAGCCTGCAGGTATGTCTTGCTGAGAGGAAAGAAAATGCTGTGTAAATGCTTCTGCCCACAGATCCCGGAGAGCAGGTCATCTGGGACACAGCAGGGCTACCAAGAATTCTGATAGGAAAAAAAAAAAAAAATTGTGTAATCTGTTATAACAAGAATCGCCCCTCCAGCCCCCGCTAAGCAAAATGCTAACCAAGGCCCTGGGAGCCACATCCCTCTGTTCTGGTCCTGTGTCCCCTCGCCCTGGGGGACAGTGTGCCCTGGTCCTCTGTCTTCAGCGTTCATTTTTTTTGACGAGGTCATTTGAGACAATGCTCTTTCCTGGCTCTGTAATGTTCTTCATAAAGTGAATGCAGGTATTTAATGGGCTTCTGCCTGTTGAACGATGAATGGAAAGGTCGGTGAGTAATCTCCGGCTGGCTCCCCCCGTCGTCAGCCCACTTCTTGTACGATTCTTTCGAAGCATTCTTTCCAAATAGGTGGGAGGGCTGAGGTCACAGCTTTGCTTCCTCCTGGCTGACAGACTTTAATTAGGTTGCTAAATTAGCCGAGATGGTAGCAGTCCTTCTCTCTCTCTGCACAGATCCTGGTTCTGGGGAGGTCTCTGGACTTGATTTTCTTATTTCATTGGTTTCTTTTTTTTTGTCTCTCAGGGGAGAGGGATTCTCATGTAGAGGCTTCCCCCAGATCATTTTAACTTCCACTTTATGGATTCTGTCGTGAACCAGACACTTTGCTATAGGAGCATTATAGACATTATAACAAGAGCCAGTATGGTGTGTGTGTGTGTGTGTGTGTGTGTGTACCAAGACCCTGGGCTAAACTCTTCATATGAATTATCTCATATAATCTTCCCAAGAATTCAGAAAGGAAGGTATTGGTGTTCATTCCAGTTCACAGGTGAGGACATCGAGGCTCTGGACTGAAATAACTTTCCCAAGTTCCGAAACCCGCAGGGAGGAGGAAACAGGGTTCAAACCCGATTTTTGGTCACCCAGAGCAGCTCATGGACCCACAGCACGCAGACATCACCTGAGAATTTATTAGAGATACCTTCTCAGACCCAATTGAGTCAGGACCCGTGCGATGCCCAGAGGACTCCTGTGCTCAGTGCTTATAGCCGGTTATGCCTGAATCCTGGGTATTAAAGACTACTGGCTCTGGTTTCCCGGTTTCCAGCCAAGGCAGATATGATTTAGAGAGCTTCAGGGCTAATCAGTTAAAGCCGAGATTCAATTCTAGGTAAGACTCAAATCACTGCGTGTTGCCCATTTTTACAGCCAAGGTAAGATGCTGGAGCTCGTCTGGCCCCGCCGTGGCCTCCGAGGCGGAGCTCCCTGCACTGGACCCCTGTTTTCCCCAGACCCCTGAGCCTCCAAGGAGAGAACGAGCACCCGAGACTGACCTGGCTGCTCTCCTCTGTCCCTTCCCGCAGACGTGCAGCACATTAAAAGGAGAGACATCGTGCTGAAGCGAGAGCTGGGCGAGGGAGCCTTTGGAAAGGTCTTCCTGGCCGAATGCTACAACCTCAGCCCCACCAAGGACAAGATGCTCGTGGCTGTGAAGGTAATGCTCAGAGGCACGTGGGCCCCAGGAAGGAAGAGGGGTGTGGCTGTCGGCCATGGGGGTGGGAAAGAGAGGCTCGCTCCATTCTGGAAGATGGTATCAATGAACATTATCAGATGCAATCAAAATGGTATAAACTAATGTAATCAGATGCGCTTGCTCCAAGGTTCATGAAGTTTCCTCTGGACTCTTTGGCTTCAGAGGTCACGAACTGTGACACACAACGGAGGGCTGTGCCTGAGGTGCAGCTGGAGGGATAAGCGATGCCCATGATGGACCCTGGTTTTATTCTGGAGGCTCTGGGCTCACCCCTGTCCCCCACTGACCCTCTTCCCTTCTCAGGGACTTTACAGGTTGTCCTGTCCCTGCCCAGAAAGTCATCTGATCATTTCTCCCGAGTACAGTTGCATGAGGGGTGGGTTGCTCATGGAGGCCCCGAGAGCCACTGCTCACAGCAGCAAACTTCACAGGGAATAGGAGGTGGGCTGGTGGAGGGGTCAGGTGCTGAGCCTAGGGAGGAGAGTGGGTGAGGTTGGAAGACATGCTCAGCTACCTCCATGGGATCCAGGTTCAGCCCCCAGGGGACAGCATGCCTGAGGGCTACTGTCTCCTGGCAGCTGCTTACTTAGGTCCAGGAACCACAGGGGTTTTGTGTTGCTGAGGTAGCTGAGCAGATTTGCAGCTGGAGCCGAACAGCCTGGGGCAATAGGCAAAAGACTTTGCTACTGCTAGTTACCCTCCCCCACACTTGCTACAGGTTCTGTCAGTCTGTGTTGGACAAATCTTTGAACCTGATTGACACAGGCAAGAATCAAGTAGCCTCCCTGAGGCACCCGCAGATCTGGGGAGCCTTGCTCTGGAGCATGGAGTGGGCTCTGCAAGGGTGGGTGTGGTGAGCAGGCCTCTGAGGCTGGAGTGAATTCTGCTCCATGGACAGAGGACTGGGAGCTGAGATACCCTCCCCACGAGGACTCTTGCCAGGGCCTCGAAAAGTCCCTCTTTAACACTGAGGGCTCTGACTGAGCCACTCTCTTGATGGAAGCTGAATGTTTCTGTGGCTTTGGGGATCTCTGTCTGCTGTGTCTGCAGAGGGTAAGTGCCCTCGGTAGATGCAGAGAGTGATGTGTGGGCTACAGACATAGAATGGGAATCAGAGGCCTGGGTGGGCATCTAGCCATCACTGATTAGCAGTGTGACCTTGATGTTTAATCTCTTTGAGCCTCAGTTTCATTATCTGTATAATCAGTTCAGTTTAGTTGTTCGGTTGTGTCTGACTCTTTGCAACCCCATGGACTGCAGCATGCCAGGCCTCCCTGTCCATCACCAACTCCTGGAGCTGCTCAAACTCATGTCCATCGAGTCGGTGATGCCATCCAACCATCTCATCCTCTGTCGTCCTCTTCTCCTCCTGCCTTCAGTCTTTCCCAGCATCAGGGTTTTTTCTAATGATTCAGTTCTTTGTATTAGGTGGTCAAAGTATCGGAGCTTCAGTTTCAGCATCAGTCCTTCCAATGAATACTTGGGCTTGATTAATAGGTGATATAATAGCTCTTCTTTACAATTTTTGTGATTAAATTATATGACATGGAAAATGTTTCATATACTGCTTGGGCTATAGTAAATGTTAGGAATGAGTCATTGCTATTTGTTTTTGTCAACATCATTATACTTTGTTTTTAAGTTTCTTTTGTTCATTTTGTTGTTTAGTCTCTAGGTCATATCTGACTCTTTCATTATCCTATGGACTGTAGCCCTTCAGGCTCTTCTGTCCATGAGATTTTCCAGGCTAGAATGCTGGAGTGGGTTTCCATTTCCTCTTCCAGGGAATCTTCCCAACCCAGGGATCAAACCCACATCTTTTGCATTCAGGCGTATTCTTTAGCACTGAGCCACCGGGGAAGCCCTTTGTTCGTTTACTTATTTATTATTTATTTTTTGACTATGCGGAAGGTGAGATTTTAGTTCCCTGACCAGGGATGGAAAACTGAGCCTCATGCAGTGGAAGTGCAGAGTTCTAACCATTGGACCACCAGGGAAGTCCCAACATCATTATTCTTGATGTTGATAGTAGCCAAGTGTGCTTAGACATGTGACATATGACCTGCCAAGCTTACATTGACCATCTGGAATAGGGGTTGTTGAACTTCTTCTCTAAAAGCCAGATAGTAAAAGTTGTAGGCTTTGAGGACCGTAGGCACTTCCTTACAGCTACTCAATTCTGCCCATGTAATGGGAAAGCAGCCTAAACCATACATAAATAAATGGGGGTGGTGGCTGTCTTCCAATGCATTTTTATTTTTTATAAGAGTGGATATTGCCTGTCGACCTCTGCTCTAGAAAATAAATAAGGAACTAGCGTATTGTCCCATAAAAGGCTAATGCCTATTATTGCTGGCTCTCTTACGAATAAACTTGCTAAGTGTGTCTCCATAGACGTGGGGTGGTCAGAGGAGCAAGGGTGTCTTTAAACTGCTTGGACCAGGAGTGTGGACTTGTACCTACACTTAGAATCTACCCTGCCCTAAAATTTTTAATTTATAGGATGACACTCCTCTACTGGGTGTTCCAGCATCCGTCTGGGGACTGGTGGATGAAACTGAACAATTTTGTGCTTAGAGCAGGAAATGAAATGATGTCGTCAACCCTGGGAAGCATTTCCCACTGAGTGTTGTGGTGTTAAAAGGGCAGTGCCCAGACTGGGTAATGCAGAAAATGTGTTTCTGTTTTCACCCTTTTAAAACGGTTTCCTTTCCTCCTTGGGTCTGGGAACCTTGAGGACATGAATGTTCTGGGATTTTATGCCATTTGCCGCCTGATGGAGCCGCCCAGCGCCCAGCCCCTGGAGAAGACACTCATTTTCTCCGGAGAACAGCCAGGAAATGGTGCTTCCTGCTTCTCATCCTCTCTAGATTTTACTCCTTTCTTCAGACTCCTTCCCATTGAGTCTGTTCTCAGGTTGAGGCAGAGTAATTGTGGACTTCCCGAGAACACATCCAAGAATAACCCCAAATTAAGTTTTCCCACAATTGTGGTTTTTAAAGCGAGATTTTTTTTTTTTTTGCCCAGCAATTGCTATGGTGGAAACAAAGAACAGAAACCCCAGTCTCTGTTCTGAAGACTGTTGGGGAGACAACAAGGGAATACCCATGAGAGAAACAGAGAGCAGAACGAAGCAGTGTGATTTGTATGTGTGTGTGGTGTAAGAGTGCCATTAGAAGCGTTTTAAATTTTTGATATTTTAAAATAGGTGATGCCACCCTTAAATAGTTATTTGACAAGCAATAGACTTGCTCAAAAGAGTTGCCACCCTTAAATAGTTATTTGACAAGCAATAGACTTGCTCAAAAGAGTTTCCTCTGACAAATAGCTGATAAAAATATGAGAAAGGTGTCCAGCATTATTCATCATCAGAAAAATGCAAATTGACCCAGAAGGATATACCGTGGTACGTGAAGCAGAATGGCTAAGCAGCAGTGACCAAACAAAGTGCTGACAAGGATTTGGAGCAATCACAAATTTCATACTCTGGCAAAGGTATAGAGTAGTCTGTTTTGAGAAACAGTTTGGTATTGTATAACATTACCATCTGTGGGACCGAGCGTTTGCACTCTAGGTCTAGACCTGACAGGTAATCTATCTGTCTATCCATATAACTTACATGTGTCTGTCATCTATATCTGTTAATCTGCCTCACTTGTACCTACCTATCTATCTATCTAACGTATGCATCTGTCTAATCTGTTTATCTAGTCTCTCTACCTACCTACCTATGTATATATCTATCCTCTATATCTGTTGATCTCTCTGTCTCACCTCTATCTATCTAATTGCCTATTTATCTATGGAGAGATATGTTTAAGAATGTTCATAAGCACTCTTTACAGCAGCCCAAAGCTGGAAACAACCCCAGTGTCCATCAGTAGCAGCACGGACAAATAAATGTGGTATACTTTCAGTGGGAAACTCTTCAACAAGGAAAATGAATGAACTACAGCTACATGCAACAGCTTGGAAGAATCTCAAAATCAATGTTGAATGAAAAAAGACAGATACAGAAATATATTATATATGCATAGATACATGTGTGATTTCACTTATTTAAAATTAAAAAAAATAAGTAAAACTAAGCTCTAGTGTCTAGGGATATATGCAGTTCTTCACATGTAATAAAATGTGTTTCAGTATATTAATAAAATTTGAAATTGAAATATCTCCACTCTAATAAAAGAAAAAGGAAATGGAAAGTAGCAAAACCCCTGGACTGGAAAAGATGATGTGAAGTGACTCTGAAGGTGTTGGGAAGTGTTGAGAACTGTGAATGTTCTGGCCATCTAGATCCTTCCCTCCTATCCAACTCACAGCCCCACTGACACCCAGAGATGGGAGTGAACACGAGACGTGGTGTACATAGATGGGAGACTGGAAAAGGGAATGTCTTCAGATTTGGTGGGGGCGAAGAAGGAGATCGGAAGGGAAAACTCCAGCTCTTCTCATTGCACTATGATGCTACAGGAAGGGACTAGCCAGCCACCTGCCTGGCTTCAGGGACTCCTTGGCAACCCCATCTCCCTAAACTAACAGTTGGCAGCAGCAAGGAACCCCTGCTCCCTCACATGCCCCTGGCTGGTGAGTGACCCATCATGAAGTTTGCCAGCTTTGAAGAAGATGCTGAGAGGCACACGAGAGTCTCTGAACTGATTTTTCTCTTCAAGATTCCTCTCTTGGCATCTCTTTCCCAATTGCGTCAACCCCTGGGGACCTGGGCCACTTGCAGCTCTGGACTCCAGTTGCCAAAACAGACCCCTTGCCAATTATACAGGAACTTCAGGTTTGATCTGGGACAGCTGGAAAGCCCACCTAAAGGTCGAGAAAGAACTGGCAGAAGAAGAGGTGCAGGAAGACTAACAGAGACAGCAGTTGCTTTGTGCCCCATCTCCCAAATGTGTAACTCCTAACTGCCCTGCAGTGTAGGGCGCCGGCCTTAGGGATGCTGGCTGGCACTGCTCGAGAGCTGAGAACGGAAATATCCAATGGCTGCCAATGGCGTCTGGACTGTGAGAGAGAATGATTTACAGAGATGGAGAGTGGCCATTTGGCTGGCCCCAAATTTGATCTGCTTTTCCCTCTCATAAATCCAGGGTTCACATAAATCTTCGTATTCTCCCATCCCACCCATGCTGGGTTCCTTTTCTTCCCCTCTTCTTATGCTTCATGAAAATAAATAAATCACTGGCAGTCATCCTATACATACCCACACCCCAGCTCATGCAGCGGGTCACCAAGAGAGGTTTCCTGTCACCATGACCCTCTGCCTTCTTCTGTACCAAAAAAGCTTTGCACACATCTTTGTTCTGGTTGGATGTAAACCCAAGGCAACTGATGCCTTTATTATCAGGTAGCTTTTCTGAGAAGGCAGCCAGAGGTGAAGCAGAAAGCACAGGAGATAAGAGCTGGTAAAAATCAGCAATGGACCAGGGGCCCTCCCACTTCCCTTTGACCTTGGCCCGCCCTAAGCCTGGCATCCTTTATTCTGCTGGCAGCCCACACTCTTCACCTTTCCTGACCCTCTCCTCTGCCCTTTCACATCTTTTAATTTCTGTGCCCACCATTCCCCTGGGGAACCTGTCCATTGACTTAATTGATAAATTAACTCAAGCAGGTAAGCTGGACAGGAATGTATCCTGGACTTCATGCTCAAGCTATTACTTCTCGAATGATCTTTGGCAAATCACTTCCCTGTTCTGGACCTCAGTTTTCTCACCTATAAAATGGGAAAGCTGTATGAAGTGGCTTCCAACACTGTGGTCAACATTAGGATCATGTATTCCAACAGATTTTTGGTGAAAACTCCAAGTGTTGAAAGAAGGGTGGTGCTTGTTGACATTGGAGTGGGCCTTGATCGCTGGCTGAGAGACCATGGCCCTAGAGGCATTGCCATTGAACTTTGAGACATCAAAGAAGCCCAGCACCAAGAGATCACTGTGGTCTAGTTAAACTCTTAGCTTCTGTCATTTAAGATGTGTGAATGTGTGCTGATCCCCAACAGGATGCAGCATCAGTTTTTCCAACACCAGAAGTGAGCAGGTGGAAACCAATGATGCTATCTAGGGCCCTTTTAAAGCTGTGAGTCCATCATCTCTAATGTATGCTAATGACTGATGGAGGTTTGGTGGGCCCCCTCGATACAATTTTCACACATTCACATTCCTGCAGCGCTGTAAGCCAAGGTACCTCCGTGGATTTCAGCTAACGGGGGTTGCCGTGGCAAGAAAAAGATGTCTGGCTAGGGAGGATTTTCAATAGTAGCATCATCTATGGAGGAACTTAGTCGGCCTAAATAACCAGAAAAGGCCAGAAACTGGCAGAGGGAATGAAAACCAATCTCCTGTTAGATTCTCACTGCCCTGAAAATGACATGTGAAGTGCACACCCATTCCTTCATTGCCTCATGTCCTGTCTCTTGGGGTTACTAAACTTTGTCAATTGAAGCAAGTGGATTTTTGGCTCCATTTGCCTTCTGATCTCATGGGGAGGGGAAGGAAGGCTGAAGCCATATGTGAACACACCTGCCCAGGCGGCTCCTCCTGCAGGAATGACCCTCCCCGTCACAGTTCATCATTCGCCATGGCCAACATGGCTGCACTCCCAGGGCAGTGCCCCATTCAGGGTCCCTTGCATGTGCTCTGGTCTCACCCTTCCCTTCTGGTCTTAGAAAGCCTATGTTCACTGACAAACTTTTTTTTAACTCTTTACTGAGTTTGTTCCAACATTGCTTCTATTTTATGTTTTGTTTTTTTTGGCCACGAGGTATGTGGGATCCTAAGTCCCCAACCAGGGATCGAACCTATGTCCCCTGCATTGGAAGGTGAAGTCTTAACCACAGGACCACCAGGGAAGTCCCTGGATAACCCTTTTGAGCATTGCTCTTCCATTTATCTTCCTGGGTCCCAGGGCAAGGGGCCTGGTCTAGTGCTTCTCCTGAATACTGGATTCTCTAAAAGGGGCCGAGGTGTGACATTTCCATGGCCACCAGCTGCCCACCATCCCATCCTACCCTGGGATTTAACGGGGTAGGCCAGGTCTGCCCCAGGCCCTAGTCCTGGCTGGGTCCTGGGGCTTCTGCCCATTGAATGCCATTCCCACAGCTGTAGTCCCCCTTACCCCCCAATTCTTCCATCTACAAGGAGAACGAAAACGCCTTTATAGAAGCCAAAGTGTTCATGTGCGTGCATGTGTGCTAAGTTGCTTCAGTTGTGTCCGACTCTTTGTGACCCCACAGACTGTAGCCCACCAGGCTCCTCTGTCCATGGGATTCTCCAGGCAAGACTACTGGAGTGGGTTGCCATGCCCTCCTCCAGGGGATCCTCCCTACCTCTGCCTCACCAGGGATCGACCCACATCTCTTATGTCTCCTGCATTGGCAAGAGGGTTCTTTACTGCTAGCACCACCTGAGAAGCCCTGTTGTTTCTCTACAAATATTCACCTCTTCACAATCTAAAATCAAGGAGTAGAAAGAGTAAGGAAACTTAATTATGTTGTCAGCCTGATTTTGGATGGGCTGTGGGTATAGGCTCGGAGAAGGCAATGGCACCCCACTCCAGGACTCTTGCCTAGAAAATCCCATGGACAGAGGAGCCTGGTAGGCTGTAGTTCATGGGGTCACTAGAGTTGGATACGACTGAGCGACTTCACTTTCCCTTTTCACTTTCATGCATTGGAGAAGGAAATGGCAACCCACGCCAGTGTTCTTGCCTGGAGAATCCCAGGGATGGGAAGCCTGGTGGGCTGCCGTCTATGGGGTCGCACAGAGTTGGACACGACTGAAACGATGCAGCAGCAGCAGCAGCAGTGGGTATAGGCTAATTTGCAAAGTTAAAACAATTGGGGGCAGTGGTTTCCCCACTGTTTTAATTGTGAGACCATTTCTTCGAGGAACTCTTAGGGGATGGGGGTTGTCAGGTATCCCACCTCCCAGCTCCCCTCCTCCTCTGTCATTCACACTAATCTCAGAGGAAGGCTAGGGCTTCCTAGCTGGCAGATGTGACATAGATACCAGAAAGTTGGCTTTTGTTTCTATAAGGTTCACAGCGCTGAAGGAAGCACGAGTCAGGCCTGGCTTTTGTGACTTAGTCTGATGGTCTTTAAAGCTCGATTAAGATCTTACTTGTTGGGGATCAGCATTGTGTTTGGGATGGGCACCAGCTTTCTTCCCAGGAAGGAAATAGACAAGCCCCTGCCCTCTAGTTGCTAATAACCAATGTCCCATGCTGTTTCCAGGCCCTGAAGGACCCCACCCTGGCAGCCCGGAAGGATTTCCAGAGGGAAGCCGAGCTGCTCACCAACTTGCAGCATGAGCACATCGTCAAGTTCTACGGGGTGTGCGGGGACGGGGACCCCCTCATCATGGTCTTTGAGTACATGAAGCATGGAGACCTGAACAAGTTCCTCAGGTATGCCAGGACGGCCACCCCCTCCTGTCATTCCCATTGCACCCCTGGGGTTCTCTCTGGAGCCAGAAGTCCCGTTGCTCCTCCGAACACTTCAGTCTGGGGATTAGAAATGAGAAGCAACCTTTCATTCTTCTACATTACCTCCTGAGCAATTGGATGCGGGCCTTTGCCCCTGATTTCTCAGGAGGGAAGTTGAGGATGCTATGAAAAGTAACCTGCGGATTACTTTCAGGTAACCTGCATTCCAGGTCTGGAAGGGCTCCAAGGAGGGAGCCCAGAGGGACTGCCAGTGTGTAACTTCCAACTTTAAGATTCTAAAGGGCCAGTTTTCCCCCTGATGTTCTGAATAGCTTTCTGACCTTATGTCTTATGTTCTCACTTGCAAAGTGAGGCTAGTCCCTACCACACCTCCTGAAAGCCTCCTTGTCAGAGACTTTTTGATGATGAATAAGAAAGGACAAGGTTACAAACTCATGGGGAGACAGATGGTTGAAAAAAAGGGCAGATTTTCCCCCAGATAAATTTAGAACTGTGCTATCCAGTACAGTAGCCATATATGGCTATTTAAATTTAAATCTACAATGACTAAATTTAAGTAAAATGTAAAAATTCCTCTGTCTCTCCAGCCACACTTCAAATACTCAGTAGCCACATGTGACTACTGGCTACCATATTGGACAGTGTGGTACAGAGCATTTCCATTAATAGAAAGTCCTGTTGGCTGGCACTGTTCTATAAGATTTGGATTTTTTTTTTTTGTAAAAAGGGTTTCCCCAAGCCTAGAGCAAGATCATCTGGATTTTGAGAGGATCTTGATAGAGCTTCTAAGAGACTGGAACCCCAGCCAGAAGTGCTGGATAGAGTTACAAGTAAGGGTTGGAAATCTACCTTCCCCAGAGAAGATAGCATCTCACCAATAGAGCAGAGTTAGCATTTCTCTGCCTCCCACACCTGCTGTCTCCAATTACTGCCCAGATGTGGAGGTAGCAAGTGTGTGTGAGAGTGTGTACAATCCAAGGTCTCATAAAACATATTGAACACTCAGGCCCTGGATGCTTTTAGGGTGTAATCTTTGCATAGCCAACTTTTGGGTTCTACTGCTGAGAATGAGATTTCCAGAGCTCATGTATGGGTTATGGTAAACTCTAGCACACTCCCCTAAACCTGATGAGTATCTCCTTGAAGTGGGACATTCAAATGAGTGCTGTGATTTGAAGAGGAAATGGAAAGGGTAAATTCCAGGTTTCCAAAACTGGCCCTAGAGGATTTGAAAGTATCTGTAGGATGTTCTAAACCTCCTAAACTTGATTTCACGGTGAAACTTACTCATTTCCTGAAGAACTGAGTCCTTAGCATGAGAC
Organism: Bos indicus; assembly: GCF_029378745.1. NCBI lineage: Eukaryota > Metazoa > Chordata > Mammalia > Artiodactyla > Bovidae > Bos > Bos indicus. The sequence goes on along the minus strand of NC_091780.1, from coordinate 19,200,697 downwards.
AGACTTGGGTTCATATCCTGGATGTGTCTTAGTGATGTAACCTAGAACAAGTTATTAACACTTAATTCTCTCCTGGAAAACAAGACCATTCATAACTGCTTCATATGTTTGTTGTTATGAGTATTCAATGAGTATATTTGTGTAAAGCCTGGACAAGTGTTCAACCAATGGTAGCTATGATTAAAATTACTGCAATATTATTTTATCAGAACTGTGAACCATAATAGTTTCTAAAACAAACAGCATCTTTTCTCAGTACTTGAGATCTTCCTCTTCTTGTGCTTCCATTCTTCTGAAGTCAAGGGATATGTTCCGTTTTTCCATCAAACCCTCCCCACTGATTCAATGGTAGACCTAAGCAACCCCACCGGCAAGGCTCAAGAGAGGTCCTGAGTACTGCTCTATGTCCCTGTCATGCCTACTCTACAGGAAGAGGAAGAAAAAGAGGGTAGAATGTCCTTCCTGCTCTCGCATCTCCCAGCTGATGGGTTTTAGGGAATCCAGTGCATTCTTCCAATAAACTGGAATGGAGCTTGTCTGCTGGTCCCTCTTCCTTGTGAGCTAATGCAGTTGGTCTCCTCTAGAGGCACGAGGGAGGCAGTGCCCACAGGAGATAATAAAATGAATGTGTTTATATTTAACTGTGCCTTTCAGTGGAAATTGGAGAAGCAATAAAACAGGCCAAGGCTTCTCTGTAGAGTGGGGCTCCTTGGCTCACAACTTCATAAATAAAGGCCTGGGTGTGGTTACGGCTCACTGGGCTTCCTGGAGAAAAGATGAATACTAAAATGACTGATATGACAGGGCAAGGTGTTTGGATAACAAATCTGGGCCATGATTTGGGATGCAGTGGGTGCTGTGGCTCCCAGGTCTTTGCCTAGGGTCCCAGGCTCTCTTCATCCTGTCCTGCCATCCACAGAAATTGCCCAGTCCTAGGCAGGGGAGTGGGGAGGTTAGCAGTGTGGACTGAAGATAGTGCTGCTACCCACAGCGTGGACTGTATCACTACTGGAAGCATCATTACTGAGAGCTTGCAGGAAATGCACCTGAAAGAGCTCCACCTAGAACCAGAATCATAGGGGGCGGGGCTCAGGAATCTCTTTAACGAGCCGCCTGAAAGCTTAACGTTTAAAACTCTGCTCCATAGTCACGTGTCACCCATGTGGCTGCTGCGAGACTTTGGCCAGATGAGGTACCTCAGTTTCCTTATCTCAAAGTTGGGGGGGGATGATTAAGGGAATTAGTACATTACAGATACATAAAGCTGTGCATGGAACATAGTCAGGGTTATGTAGGTGTTAATTATCGTTTTATTAATTACTCTATAGTAGACATGAAGGAACTGGGAAGCCCCTGGATGGCAGTAAAATATCCAAAAGAGTACGTTCATTCCTTGATTCATTAAAATGAGTCTGCTGTCTTCTTAGATGGGAATCTTAATTGTATATTTCACCCTAATCAGGCTTACATAATAGAGTTTGGGGTAGATAGAAATAGGCCGCAAGGAGGCTGAGAAAAGAGATTTCATTCATCTCTGTGGTGCATTCCAGAGCCAAGGGAATCAAGAAGGCATTTCTCCTTGATCTGAACTCTCTCTGCTCCCTCCCTTCTCCTCCTACCCCCACCCCTACAGGGCCCATGGGCCAGATGCGATGATCCTTGTGGATGGGCAACCACGCCAGGCGAAAGGCGAGCTGGGGCTCTCCCAGATGCTCCACATCGCCAGTCAGATCGCCTCTGGCATGGTGTACCTGGCCTCCCAGCACTTCGTGCACCGGGACCTCGCCACCAGGAACTGCCTGGTTGGAGCCAACCTGCTGGTGAAGATCGGAGACTTTGGCATGTCCAGAGACGTCTACAGCACCGATTACTACAGGGTAAGGGGGCCTCCCCCAATGCAGCATCCATGGCTCAGCTAGCACCTTGCTCACATGTCTCCGTCATTGTCCATTAACCCTGTTACTCTGGAGCACACGCATACACTCCTGTGCCCAGGTAGACACTTGATGCTTATCTTTTGGCCACGCCTGCATCTCTACATACCTGTCAATTTTTCTCTTGATAGCTTACTCATCCCTTCCACCTGGATAGAAATACGCGACTATATCCTTACATTGCAATGACATATGCACTGTGTTCTTACGTCCATCAGTACTCATTCTTCATGAAAACAGATACCAATATATACATATATATACACATATATGTATATATGTGTCCCCCAATGCACACATGGACAAGCTCAACCTGATGCTACATTTTAACATCTTTCAACGCAGTTCCCTACCCGGCCTCACCCACAGCACATTATTGTTCTTTAACATTATCTGGTGACCATATAGGCTCATTTGCAAAGATAGATCTCAATTAGAAGGCAGAACCCAACATAAAGGATCAAAATGGTTAGTGTGTTGCTGAGCAGAATTATCCAAATGGTATAAGAAAGATGAGTGAAGGAAGTAGGTTCTCATCGCCAACTTTGGAGACAGTTGCAAATGGGCCTTAGGGGAAGCTGTTTGATGGTGAAAGGAAACACCACGTTCAACTTTACTTCAATACACTTTTCTACTTTATATTAATAGGTATCTTACTTTGCACCCCCCACATTTTCCCCCTTAATATTTGAGAATCTTCTTCCCATGGATCATGGAGTGATTCTGACAGTGTTATTATTGCCAGGGAAAGGGCAAGTGGGCATGCATGGCATTTTTTTCCCCCAAGGAGAAATATGGGTGCAACCTGTATACAGAGATACAATAACTTCTGTATATTGATTAGAGAGGCAGATGCTTCAAGTACATGGGAGATTTACTTTAGGGACTTTGAATGGATGAGGAGTTTGGATGGTGTATAAGGAGAAGGTGGTGCAATGTTTTGGAGGTCAAGAGACAAGGCAGCAATTTCCCTCATCTTCTTTGTATGGAATGAATGATCATATTGTGAATCAAAGGACCCAGCTTTTTGGCCTGAGCAAGGTGGGTCAGGAGCTGGGAGTTTGGGATTGGCATCTTCAAATCAACTCTGTCTGGATGCTTATGATGGCTTTGCCTAAAAAACATTGCCCAGACATTATAATGGATCACTCAAGACACTTTATCTGATTTCTTTTTAACATTTAATTTTGCATTGGGGCATAACCAATGAACAATGTTGTGAGTTTCAGGTGGACAGCAAAGGGACTCAGCCATATGTGTATATGTATCCATTTTCCCCCAAACTCCCCTCCCATCCAGGCTGCAACATAACATTGAGCGGAGTTCCCTATGCTATACAGTAGGTCCTTGTTGATTATCCATTTCAAATATAGCAGTGAAGACACTTTAATTTAGCCATAACCTGGGGAAAAATGGAATATTTGAGAAACTCCTTTTGTGCCTAAAAATTGACATGTTCACGGTATAACTGAAAGATGGCAGATGATATACAATCATGAGGATATAAAGCAAAGTAGATCGAAGAGTAGGGAAGGTAGAATGTCAGCAGAAAGCTACCTTCTGCTGACAGAAGAAACCCTTCTTCTGTCTAGCCACCTGCCCAGTCTTAGCATCCCTAGATTTGGAAAAAGAAGCATGATGTAGTGGTAGGCACAGACTGATGGGCAGGGCAGACCTGCCAGGAAATATCAAAGTGGAGTCTTTCTTTAGCATCTAGACCAATTTTTTTCCAGTTGTTTCCAAGAGAAGCATTGGTGTGGTTACCAAGGGACCATGGGTCATAGATTTCGTGAGTCTAGCTGGAGCTGGCACCATTTAATTGCCTCTGCACTCTGTGTAATGGGGTTTGCTGGCCTGTCTGGCTGAGCTCAGATTTATGTTGGTGTTGATAAAAGCTAGGGATGGATCATTGTTTTTCTGTGTGAGGCGGATTTTGATTAGACCAATCTTGGGATCTTGGGAAACAGTATCTGAACAACATGTGTGCAACCTCAGCTTTCAAACTTGCTTTAAGAAATGCACTTAATATTTCTCTGTTCTGATTTAAAAGAGAGAGAGAGAGAGAAAGAAAGAAAAGATCCCATCTCCAAACGATCTTGCTTTGCCCTGGCTTAAACAGTTGTGAACTATCTCTCTTTACTCCTGGGAGAGTTACAAGAAGTAAATCTATCTCACTTCTGTGGGCTCTAGGGCAGGTTGGAATTCAAGGAAGGGAGTGAGATGGGAAACTGTTCTTATACTAGGCAGCCACAGTTCCCTTTTCACGAGGGCTAAGCCAGGTAAGCAGAGGCCAGCTGGCTTGAAAATGGATGGTCCCAAAGAAATATGAAATTTAAAAAAAGGAGAGCTATTGCAATCAAAGGTCTTCCTCAGTGGTTCCTGTGGGCTAAGGCACTTCAGTTGTGTCCAATTCTTTGAGACCCTGTGGAGCATAGCCCTCCAGGCTCCTCTGTCTATGGGATTTTCCAGACAAGAATACTGGAATGGGTTGCCATCCCCTTCTCCAGGGTATCTTCCCAACCCAGGGATCAAACCCGCATCTCTTATGTCTCCTGCATTGGCAGGCAGATTCTTTACCACTAAAGCTACCTGACAAAGAATCTGCTGGCAATTCAGGAGACTTGGGTTCTATCCCTGGGTTGGGAAGATCCCTTAGGGGAGGAAATGGTGACCCATTCCAGTGTTCTTGCCTAGGAAATCCCATGAACAGAGGAACCTGGTGGGCTACAGTCATGGGGTCCCAAAAGAATCAGACACGACTTAGTGACTAAATAACAACAGCATTGCAGTCAAAACACAGCTCTCCATTAGAGAGCTACATACTCCACTGGTGGTGGGTAGATATTATACTCTCCGTATTCAAAGATCAGCTTGTCATTTCTTCATGTTCAGATGCTCACAATGCTTTAATATGAACACAGCCCCACTCCCACTTCTGTAAAACAAAAGACTTGCCTGAGGTCACATCAGTAATAAACTAGGAAGTCTTATTATTCATACTGGATGACATCGAGGTGACAAAGGAGTTCTGTACTGGATGCAATCTTACCTGTGTTCACAACCTAACACGGCCATTAGCCGCCATGGAACGTCAATGTGTTTTGCTGAAACCTTTATGTAATCGTCCCATTTTTCAAATGAGGACAAACATAGTCTCTCAGTTGAGTTGTTTTTGATGTTCAGCAAGTTAATATGCATAAAGAGCCTGGAATACACTTCTAACTGAAGAAATTATTGTTTGTTTTCCTTAGTTCCCATCACACCCAAGGCAGGAGAACCTCAGGGATAATCTTACTTCCAGGTGTAAGTTTTGGGTCAGAGATAAGGCCCTCCTGACCATTGGAAATTAAACTGGGATAGCACAGCTTCCCTGAAGGAGCAGATCTTTATGTTGACCACGTAGGGAAAATTTCCCTGCCGAGGTTTCAACTTAACCAGAAATCCTGGGTCATCAGTATTTGCCTGTTCTTCTGATCAGTGTTTATAGGGTCCTGCTCATGAATCTTAGAGCCAAGCTCATGTTCAGGTGATTTATGAAAGATTTTTTTGTTTGTTTGTTTGGTACACCAGCTGAGACTCCAGGGGAAGGTGGTGATTTATTAGATAGCAAGAACACTGAAGGACTCTCTCTGCAAGCGGACAGCCAGGACAGGTTTGCACCTCTGGGCTACCGTATGTTACTGAAATCTATTGGGTCTAGGAGTTTGCTGGTTTCTGGTGCCTAACACAGCTTCATGCATGTGTGCTGAGTCGTGTCCTACTGTTTGTGACCCCATGGGCTGCAGCCCACCAGGCTCCTCTGTCCATGGGATTCTCCAGGCAAGAATACTGGAGTGGGTTGCCATTCCGTTCTACAGGGATCTTCCTGACCCAGGGATGAAACCCGCATCTCTTATATCTCCTGCATCAGCAGGCAGGTTCTTTACCACTAGGTCACCTGGGAAGCCCGCCTTACACAGCTACATGCTTATCACTCTGGTGTGTGCGTATGTTGTGTGTGTGTTTGTATGTGTATATGTGTGCTCCCCTGCCCAGTGTAGATTCCAGGATGTGTTTAGGAGGGCAGAGGAAGTGGAGATAAACTTCTCCTTCTAGTCTTTCCTTTTAAATTTCTTAACACAAAGAGGTGCCATCTGGCTCGTGTACACGTATGAAAGTGATACACAAAGGTGAACTGCCTAATTTCCTGTTATACATTTAGGGAGAGAAAAACAAACAACTCTGCCCCAGAGTGAGTGCCAGAGCGATTTGTTCTGTCTTCTTAAGACTGTGCCCCATGACAGATCGCTTTTCCTTGATGGGTCACTGGCTCAGCCACTTTGGAGATTGCCTTTAAACAGGCTTTGACAAGGGTGGGTTTTGAGTAGCATTATATCTTTCTCAGAGTATCAGACAATACTACAATTTGAGGAGTTAAGTCTGGAGTTAGGAAAGTCCTAGAAGAAGAGGAGGTTGGGGTTTCCAGGAACGAAATATTTTCAGATGTTTTGATTTGGAAGGGAGATGGTATGTTGATACAGGAAGACTGGTGGTGGAGGGGCTTGGTGCTCCAATCTTACGGAACCAGAGGGCCAGGAGAGTGCCTTCCTATTCACTCTGCCATCCTCTGTGCCTGGCATGGGACCTAGAACCTGGCAGACACCCAGTAAAAAGATGAATCAATGCATGGATGACCTCAGAGTGGAAATTCAGAGTGCAGGAAGTGGATGAGGCCAGACCAAGAAGAACCCAAATAGGCATCACTTTTGGGAGGGTCGGGGGGCTTCCATGCTCTGCAGAGCTGAGCGTCAGGATTCAGTCAGCAGGCTCCCCAGTTAATTTTATTTGTTTATTTTTGGCTGTGCTGGGTCTTCATTGCCACATGGGCTTTCTCTTTTGTCGTAAGCCAGGGCTTCTCTCTAATTGCAGTGCATGGGCTTCTCATTGCGGTGGCTTCTCTTGTTGCAGAGCATGCGCTCTAGGGTATGCAGGCTTCAATAGTTGCAACATGTGGACTCAATAGTTTTGACTCATGAGCTCTAAAGCACAGGCTCAGTAGCTGTACATAGGCTTAGTTGTTCTGTGGTATGTGGGATCTTCCCAGATGAGGGATCGAACCGTGTTCCCTGCATTGGCAGGCAGATTGTTAACTATTGGATCACCAGGGAGGTCCTAGGCTCTTCAGATAAGATCTAGAGTAGATTTTATGTATTCCAGCTACACTTAATAGTGACAGAGGTGACAACCAGAATGGTAGCAGCAGGAGATCAGTGGATGAATGACTCTGCCCTTGAATTCCATCTGAATCTCCCACCTCATGCCTCCCAACCCTGTCTCGTAAGCCCTCCCACTCAAACCAGCTAAAGAAGAAGTGCTCATTTTACACGTCCTGATTGTGGAGCTTTGCACTTTCTCACCAGACTCTTAGTGCTATGCCAGGAAAATAAGAGGGTCTTCTAAGACCTTCCAGGTAAGTAAGAGATCAGACATTGTTAGCCTACATTTTATAGCTAAGCCTTGATGAGGGTTGGTGATGTCTTCAAGGCTTTGAGATTCCTCAACAATAAGTCAGTGTTAGAACATTTCTACAGCCTTTGGATGATTAATTCACCATGTGTATTTGCTAAACTTGTCCATGCTGGTTTATTTCCCCTTGTGCCAAATCCCATAGCCATTGAGGAGGTCCATGTGTTAGAGACAGGATTCAGTACAATTCCCTATGTGCAAGGATGAAGAGAACGAAATCTTTATTCCCAAGGGAATTAAATTTTCATAAGGTGGGACTTCCCTGGAGGCCCAGTGGTTAAGACTGCGCTTCCACAGCAGGGGTCTCTGGTTCAATCCCCAGCCCTGGAACTAAGATCCCACATGACACAGAAGTGGGGGGCAAAAAAAAAAAATTTCCTTAGGGAATATAAAACAGGAGGAAAATTTGTAATTCCACCGTAATGCAATAGGATGACCAATTCCAAAAGCCCATCTAATTAGATGGGTGATTTGGATCTTGAGACAGTCAGTGGGTTGAATTTTAGGAGGAATGAAGATGGCTTGGAAATCGGCAAACTGAGAGAGGGATCTAGAACAGTGTATCACTCAACCAGCCAAACCTAAGGTATATGAAAGATACATGGAAGGAAATGTTCGTAAAGGGTGGGACCACGGTGGCAGCTCTTGAAAGGCCAACTGTTCTGACATGGGTAGCTGCAGGACAGTCTTGGGAATTTGTCATCTGTTTTAGTGTAAATGAGGCAACGTGAGGACGAGCCATCAGGCAGTGTCATGTAGGAGAGACCACTGGGACCTGAGGTCACTAAGGTTGGACGTGGCCATGGTCCAGGGAAGAGGCAATAAGGCTATTGGCCATGGCGGTAGCAGTGGAGTATGGAAGAGAAGCCATCGGAATCAGTGGGGCTGAGGAAGGTGAACTCGAGGCCAGGGCCTGGGAACTCAAAGCCTCTTGCTGTTTTGAATCGTAACCTTGAAAAAGAATAACAGTGAAATGAAGGGTCAGGATAGATTTTTAACAAATGCATCTTTTAGGCCACCTAGTCCATTCTGCGTCCCTGGAGTGTTAGAAAAACAGATGAACAAATGCCAAATCATTCAATTTTAAAGAAACATGAAGCTGGAAGCAGCCTTAAATGTCATCTATTTCACCCCTGTGGCCCCAGGCAGAGCAGCTTCAAAATCATCCCCGACAGATGGTTTGTTTGCTCTATTCCCCTGTATCTCCCGGGATTCCACTGGTTCCTCCTTATTCCTTCCAGCTGTGGCAAAAGGAAACTCTCATCGGTGAGAGATTTATCCTTTTCTTTCTAATTTGTAGCACCCTTTAGAAATGGGAAGTTCTCAGTTATGTCTAGCCTCTACCTGCTGCAAAACAAGTTTATCCTGTCCAATATCCTTAGAAGAGATAAACACAGATTATATTCTAAAACAGACATTAGAACAGTCAGGAAAATGCTAACTAGATGCTTAGTGAGACCAAAATGGCGTGGTATGTCTCATAGGTAATTGGTTGTATTTTATTCATTGGAGGGGAATCAACAGGATATAAATCTTTCCCTCCCTTGACATGCCAAATATATATATATATATATATATATAATATCCTTTTTCTGAGAGCAGTTTCTAGGAGTCTCCTCAATTTGATTTCATCTCCCGTATTGAAATCTAGCAGTTTTCTTTTGTTGATGACAGTGGTGCAAGCATGGGATGGATGCTATCATAGTCAGCCTGATCTCCATGAGGACAGGTATTGATTAAAAAAAAAAAAAAAAGACCAGGGTGAATCCTCATCAGAAAATATCAAGAACTTGAGGCATGTTTGTACAGGAACCCAACCTCAAGGAAGAAGAGAAGGCAGCGGGGTGTTGATTCACTCCATCTCTCTCTCCTATGGTTGGCTGGGAAGGTAGCCTCTTTGTAACTTGACAGTGGCGAGTGTTATAATAGACCCTGTCTAGGTTCCCCAAGTATAAAGGGTTGTTTTTTTAATGGCAAACTGAATATATAACATATAAAGATACATAAATTTCCATACAAATATCTTTTTTACCAGCTGTAATTAAGATATTTGCATGTAAAGAGAACAGTATATTCCCTTGACTTCCTCCTCGTGGGGAATTGTATTTCTCTCCTAATCCTCAAAGCCCAAGACTTTGTGATCTGAGTCTAAACAGGAGGAGGAGAAGGCAGAAGACTGGGTCAACATTACATTTGAAATTCAGAATTTTAAACACAGTTTTTACTCCTGCTTGTTGACTTTTCAGGTTTAGCTAATCCTACAGGGCAAAGCTGAGGTGGGGATGGGGAGAACGTGGCCCAAGAGAAAGTGGGCCAAGGATATACTCAGAATTTAACGTTGCAAGCCAGAGTATTTCCATTATGTAGTGCTGGATGCCAACATTGAAGAGAAGATATTCCTTTGAATCTTGAGTTTCTGCTTATGAACTCCAGAATTTAGGAAATTTTCTTTAATTCTCTAAGCCTTAGATCCTCATCTGAAAAAAATGAAAACAATTTCTTTTGTGTGGATTGAATAAGATAATGTATGTGAATTACCTGTTACCTATTAGGCACTCAGTAGATGATAGTTATTATTCTACGTAAATGAATAAGGTAGAAATTATATACAGATCTTTCTAGACTTACAATGGGCTTGTGTGTGTGTGTTAGTTGCTCAGTTGTGTCTGATTCTTTTCAACCCTATGGACTGTAGCCCACCAGGTTCCTCTGTCCATGGAATTCTCCAGGCAAGAATACTGGAGTAGATTGCCATTCCCTTCTCCAGGGGATCTTCCCGACCCAGAGATTGAACCCAGGTCTCCTGCATCACAGGTGGAGGCTTTACTGTCTGAGTCACCAGGGACAATGGGCTTACTTCTAACTCACTGTAAATTGAAAATATAAGAAGTCAAAGATGCAGTTAATACACCTAAGCTGCTGAACATCATGGCTTAGCCTAGCCTACTTTAAATGGGCTTGAACACTTACATTACCCTTCAGTGGACAAAATCATCTAACACCAAGTGTATTTATAAAAGAGTGTTGAGTGTCTCATGAAATTTATTGATTACTTAACTGAAAGTGAAAAACAGAAGGGTTGTGTTGGCATAGAATGGTTATAAATGTGTGGGTTGTGACGTCACGGCTGACCGGAAGCTAAGACTCATTGCCACTACCCAGTATCATGAGAGAGTTCCTTGCTGCATATCGCTAGCCCAGGGAAAGATCAAAATTCAAAATTCGATGTATGGTTTCTACTGAATGCATATCATTATCATACTCTGGTAAAGTCAAACTGTTGTAAGTCGAGGATGATCTATATAAGAAACTGCAAATTATTTAAAGGTACAAGCCTAGTATTTCCTATCATGGTCTTTGGTGCTGGATACTAACATTGAAGGGGAGAAGAGCCTACTGAAAAGAACCTGGAGAGATTTAAAAAAAAAAAAAACAACAAACAATCTTCTGGGACTGATTTAAACAATTGGAACTGGTCAGTTGGATGTCCAGGAAGAAAAAGAAAGCACATTTGGGTGGTCGCAGGAAGGGCTTTACCATTTTGGATCTGGTAGCTCCAATAAGGAACTAACTTTTGATAACTGTAACTATGAATTTTGTGGTCAACAAAGACCTGCAGAATTACAGCCCACTCTCCAGGCCTCCTAAGTGTGTGATGCCCCTTGTCACCCCAGAGGAAGATGTTAGGGTCATTGAACCTTGTGGATAGAAACAAGCTGGTTTAAGCCCAGTCCTCCTGCCTTTTTCGCCCTTAACAAGTGCGACTTGATAACCTGTGCATTCATTCCTATGCATAACATGGGATAATGGATATTCAAGAGCTTTGTAAAATAAATGACTTGGGGTGCTGCTGGTTTTATTACCACCATGACAACCACCACTGTTACCACCATCACCACAGTATACCCTGCTTAGTAGATGATTACAGGCACTCTGGAAAAAAGTTCAACATCCCAAACTTGATTGGCAGTGGTCATCAAAATGCCATCTCTTTCCCTTTGCCAAACACCATGACAACCTCTCTTCCATTGAGTCATGCTCTCTAACCTCTATAGCCAGGATGGACCTTTGAGTTGCAGCCTGGTTTGTCCTTGAAATTGGTCATTTCCTTACTCAATGGGTCAATCCCCAACTTCTTGACCTTTGTGTTTATTTAGTCATGTCCTTGAGTCTTTCAGGTACATGCATATCCTGTAGCTCTCTGCAGCAGAAATTCCCTTGAAGGCAAAGGAACCCACTCCGTTTTTATCACAGAGATGTTGCACATAAAAATACTTAATAAAAGTGCTTAATTAAAAAATACGTAGCCATATGTCAAGTGTTTATAATGAGTAAGGAATAACATCCAAAGTACTTTCAAGTGTACCCTATAGTCCCCACTTGCCAGGGAGATCAAAGTAGTCAATCCTAAAGGAAATCAACCCTGAATATTCATCGGAAGGCCTGATGTTGGAGCTGAAACTCTAATAGTTTGGCCACCTGATGTGAAGAGCTGACTCATTGGAAAAGACCTTGATGCTGGGAGGGACTGAAGGCAAGAGGAGAAGAGGATGACAGGATGAGCTGGTTGGATGGCATCACTGACTCAATGGACATGAGTCTGAGCAAACTCTGGGAGATGGTGAAGGACAGGGAAGCCTGGCATGCTGCAGTTCTTGGGGTCACAAAGAGTTGATTGCAACTTAGCGGTTGAACAACAACAGCAACAATAACAGAGTCTGAAAGATGTAATAACATCACCTAAGAAAAAGTCAGCAGGATCTGATTCCCTACCAAAGGCCCAAACAATCTGCTTCTCAGTGAGAAGGCCTGAGAGAATGTCTCACAATAATTAAAACACCCACGAGACTGGAGTTAGCACCAGGAGGACAATTTATTAATGCTCACAGGGGACTGGATTATTAAAAGGCTCTGTGATCAAAGCATCACTCCCAGTAAGCCAGCCTGTGTGGGAAGCCTGACCACACTGAGAAGGTTGCTTAAGGAGGAAGAAGTCAGAGCAAGGACATCAGATGTATCAAATGGTCAATGGCATCCAGCCAAAAAATACTGATATGTCTCTACTAATCTGAGAGCAAGGAATTCTTGCCTTCCCAGTCTTCTGCCTAAATCCTCCTCTCTCCCATGACTGAAGCCAGGAGAGGATGAACATTGCCACCATCTGATTCCATGACCTTTGCAGGTCTCTATGATCATATTCTTTTATTATCTGCATCCATCAATTTACAAATGAGCCGTGATGGCCTAGAAGGCACTCAGGCTTTTTCGGACAGACTTGGATGTAAATTCATGTTTTCATCCATTTTATGCTGATCTTAAGGAGATTAATTGCCTTGTCTTTATTTCCAAATACTTGGGAGGGGTCACTTTATGGTCAAAGTACCTCATGCTTTCCATGTCACTGAATGTCCTTTATCCCTAAAAAATGACTCCTTTTGTTGCTTTTAAATCTGATTGCCTTGGTACCAAGTATTCTATGCCCCAGAGTGGAAAGTAGGTCTCAGGTAGCAGTTCTGATGACCAGTAGTGGTTGCTCGCAGTAGAGTGATGAGAAGAGCTTGGTGACTGTATCTACAGTCAGTGAAAAAGCATGTGGGGTCAGCGGACGATGTCTACCATGAGCATAGGAAAGCGGATGCTGGCACTTGGGTTGTAGAGTTGCAGTCCTGAACTATTCTAACACAATTTATGCTCTCAATTCAAAGACTCTACTGGACCCTTTTAGTCATGCTCTAACCTTAGCTTCTCACCACTGGAAGTAGTATAATCAGGCAGAGATGTGACTTTATTGAATGCACTGCTCTTAAAGATCATGTACAAAGGAAGGGGTTTGCCAGGTGGGCCTTCATTACTGGGGCTAACAGGTTTATTTGCCCAAGTTCACATCAATGGAACTAGTAACCCAGCACTCTAAATTACCTTCCACTAGCCTTTTTCACACACTTTACTTAAGCATTCAGTTGTTTCTATTGTTTTAGAACCTTTCTTGCTTAGTCACTTCAGTCATATCTGACTCTCTGCAACCCTACGGACCATGGTCTGCAAGGCTCCTCTGTCCATGGGATTCTTCAGGCAAGAATATTGGAGTGGGGTGCCATTTTCTTCTCCATTTATAACCTTATGTATAGAAAAAATGCCTAGTTCTTCATAGATCTGTTCCCTGTCCCACTCTGCCAAAGCTTTATATGGCCTAGATACAACTCTCCCTTCCAGTTTGTCATCTAGAGCTTTTATCAACACACTAGTAATGACTTGAAACATATTTTTAATTTCTTAGAGAGTTGAATAACTCAAGACTTGGATTTGCTGCTAGAGTCCTGCCCTCAAACCCATGCTGATCCAATTTTCAGCATTCTTTAAGTGCAGTCGTTCTATGGTTAGGACTCTTACCCAGTCCTACACCTATTAACCTCCTAAGTATTTTGTGAGAGTCTTTGATAAATACCATGAAATGTGGGTAAGCAATCTATACTGGCAAACTCATGAAATTCTGGCTAGATGTCCACTTGGAGGTCGTATTATAAAACCCACTTATTTAACACATGGAGACACTGAAGTCCAGAGAAAGAGCCAGTGTTTCTCAAGTTCATGCATCAGTTTGGAGATAGAGTTAAAACAAGAAAATTTTTCTCCCATCTCACAGGTCCAGTGCTTCTCTTTGATCATCATCAAAGGACTTTGAGGTTGACCAGGCTAGTATTATTATTCCCACTTACAGATCTTTAGACAGAGAATCAGAGAGATTAGATGGTGTTGCTCAGATTGCACAAAAAGTAGGGTAGGGCAGAGTTGGGTTCTGTGTTCTGATTCCTAAGTAAAGCTTTATAAAGAATGTGAGTCATGGGATTCCATGGTGGTCCAGTGGTTAAGACTTTGCCTTCCAGGGCAGGAGGTGTGGGTTTGATCCCTGGTTGGGGATCTAAGACCCCACAAGTTGAGGTTGTTGTTTAGTCACTAAGTTGTGTCGGACTCCTTTGCCACCCCATGGCCCCATGGACTATAACCCTCCAGGCTTGTCTGTCCATGGGATTTCCCAGGCAAGGATACTGGAGTGGGTTGCCACTTCCTTCTCCAGGGGATCGTCCCAACCCAGGGATCGAACCCATGTCTCCTGAATTGCAGGAGGATTCTTTACCACTGACCCACCAGGGAGGCCCAAGATCTCACATGCTTTGCAGCCAAAAAACCAAAACATAAGACAGAAGAAATATTGTAACAAATTCAATAACAACTTTAAAATGATCCACATCAAAAAATCTTTTTTAAAATAGCTATATCCCTTCAAAAAATAGAATCAAGAATATGAGGCTATTTGTGAATAGACATTTGAAATGATCTACCAGCAGAGTACAGTATCCATCAGCTTAGGTAGTTTAAATTTAGAAGTGTGAACCTACAAGAAGCTAGTGTCATGATTTTTTTTTCTTTTTTCTAGGAGGGCTTTGTGACAAAGATGAAAAGAAGGTAAACAATTGGGGTGACTCAGGGCTGGCCCATCCAGCAAATGAGGAGACCCTAATTCAGGGAGTTTGGGGTCTCCAAGCAGGTAATAAAGCAAGCAGTAGCAAGGTGTTTCTAGCCACGTGTAGTCCCCAGATTATAACAGATTCAGTGAAGCTGGAGAGTAAGAAAAGGATGCCAGGAACAGAGGAGATGGTGATTGGAAATGAAGAATGCTGGCCTAGTACCTCTAAATGTGTTGCAGGAAGTGACTTTTTATATGTTTATTGTGAAAATGTATTCTCAAAACATCTGTTGACATGCATTTGTTTTTAGTAGCTTGAGATTTCTTTCCTTTTTGTTTTTTAATTTATTTTTGGCAGTGTTGGGTGTTTGTCGCTGTGCACGGGCTTTTCTCTAGCAGAGGCGGGCAAGGGCTTCTCTCTAGTTGTGTTGTGCAGGCTTCTCACTGCAGTGGCTTCTCTTGTTGCAGAGCACGGGCTCCAGGGCGCTCGAGCCTCAGGAGTTGCAGCTCTCTGGCTCTGGAGCACAGGCTCAATAGTTGTGACACAGGAGCTCAGTTACCCTGCAGCACGTGGGATCCTTGTTCCTGGACCAGGTATCGAACCTGTGTCCCCTGCATTGGCAGGCTGACTCCCAACCTCTGGACTGCCAGGGAAGTCCCACTTGGCATGTATGAAAGGGCAGTATCCATGCCTTATTCCACCAGTCACGTATCCTTTGCTTAACACCATACCTGGTATAGGGTAAGCATTCCATAAATGTCTGTTAAGTGAAATAAACACGGAGACAAGTCTGTCTCTTGGTGAATGGCTGGTCTGGGATGGTGCTCCAGGGCACTGCAGTTTGGGACAATCAGAAATCACAAAACCAGGTTTCATCACATTCAAAGTCCTCGGGGACTGTCCTCCGTCTGTCTGACTTGGTGAATAGGCTGGGCCACACAGTCCTTTACCCACAGTGGGTCAGGATTAGAAGACTCTTGGGTGCTGGAGCTCAGTGCCACAGACAGTGTCCCTTCCTACGTGGAAATAACGGACCACCGTGGAAGACTGTGTATTCTCCACCCCCGGTGATTTTCCAGAAAATCCAAATAACCACCTTTTAGGGATGCTATAGAGACACATACCAGATGACCTCAAAGTTTTGCTTTTTCCCAATTCTCAGATCCTAAGAGTCAACTTAGTGATGAAAGGTGCTTAGACAGGTGCGAAGTGGCAGAGTAATTTAAGAAATTATGATTATGCTCCTGCATGGAACTGTGTCAAGTATGTATTTTTGTGATGCTATGAAGTATTAGGCCAGATTCACCCTCTCCCTATCAACAGAGTCACACGTCTGCATTCCTTCTCGCTTCCCTCACACCTCACCATCTGTCACCTGCCCGATCTCTAGCCCACCTCTTGCTGTGACTGTTTGTCTCGCTCAATCTTGAAGTCTTTCTCCCTTTTTCCTATTCTAAAATCCATGATCTCTTCTACCTGAAAGAAAACTCTTCATTTGAACTTTCTGCCACCTCTAAATTTCATTTGTCTCCTCAACTACTAAGATAGTCATGTTTGTCTTCTGTCTTAAATTTGTAACAATATTTATTAATTTGGCCGTGTTGGGTCTTAGTTGTGACACACGGGGCCTTTATTGTGTCATGCAGAATCTTTCCTTGCAGCACACAAGAGCACAGGGGCTCTCTGGTTGACGTATGTGGGCTACAGAGTATGAGGGCTCAGTAGTTGTGGTGGGGTTAGTTGCCTCATGGCATGTAGGATCCTAGCTCCCCGACCAGGGATAGAAGCCGAGTCTCCTGCATTGCAAGGCAGACTCTTAACCACTGGACCACCAGGAAGGTCCCTTCTGTCTTATTTTTAAGCTTTTGATCTTACCCCTTCCTTGACTCTGCATTCTGGGGGTCACTAATTATCTTACCATGCCCAAATTCAAATGTCTTTGCTCTAAAAAATCAAATCCTTTTTTGAACTAACTGTTGAATGATATTATCAATAACTGCACCATTCCTTGTCCCACATCTCCAGTCCCCCACTGCTTAACATCCTTGTTCAATGCCTTACTGATGCCTCAATCCACAAGCTACTTCCCTTTCTCTCTTTTTCGATGTGGATAATTTTTAAAGTCTTTATTGAATTTGTTACAATATTACTTCTGTTTTATGGGTTTTGGTTTTTTTGGCTTCCATACATGCAGGATCTTAGCTCTCCTACCAGAGATCAAACCCACACCCCCTGCTTTGGAAGCCAAAGTCTCAACCACTGGACCAGCAGGGAAGTCCCTCTACTCACCTTTTCTGACCATTCTTTGCCTCTTCCATTGGTTTCTCTCCTCATTGGAAGTTCTGGTGCCACCATTTTAGACATCTACTTTGGAATATTTATGCACTTCCATGATTGTAAACTTCTTGCCTTACGCAAAAGCTGTTTGAATTTGCATTTTTATTTTACTTTTTGGCCACATGACGTGGCTTGAGGGATCTAGTTCCCCAACCTAGGATTGAACTTATACCCCCTGCAGTGGAAGCATGGAGTCTCAACCACTGGGCCACCAGGGAAGTCCTTGAATTTACATTTTCGGCTTCTACCTCTTTTCTCTTTGCTTAGTCTGTAAATCTTCCCTGGAGAGTTCATGGGTGATTGAACCTTGTTGGAGATAAAGCTCACTTTGGTGACCTCCTACTTCCTTAGCAGTCTGTTGGCATGAACAAAAACTCTTTTGAGAGCTTCCCAAAAGGGGAGTCATTTTTAAAATTGTCTCTTCATCACTGGTACCTAAGTCTTCACCAAATCCTTCTGTCTTCATAGCTCCCAGTATCACTGTTCTTTGAATGTTGGCAAGAACAATCCTCATTCACACCCTCATCAGATCAGCACTTGGATCAGTACATGCACTTTCAACCTTAAAGCCCACCAATCCTTACTTCTCAAACTTTTCATCATTCTAACTGATTATTGAAAGCCTGGGGGAAATATTCATGTCTCAAAAATATACATATCTCACGCTGCACTCTGCCAGACTCCTTCCTGTCCCCTCCCACCAGAAGCTACCTCAGTGGGACACCCAGCCAGCCTGACCCCCATTCCACAGTGACATTTGCTAAGTCCTATTGTTGCATGAGGACTTCTGCATCAGTTTGCAAGGGCTGCCATGACAGAGTTCCACAGAAGTCCAAGATCAGGTATTATAGCATTGGTTTCTCCTGGACCTCTCTCCTTGTAGATGCCTGTCTCCCTGTATCTTCACATTGTCTTCCCTTTGTACATGTCTCTGTGCAAATATTCTCTTCTTCTAGAGACCCAAGTTATATTGGATCAGAGTCCACCCTAATGACTTCATTTAACCTTAATTACCTCTTTAAGACCCTATCTCCACTCTAGTCACATTCTGGGGTATTGGGGATTGGGACATAAGAATTTTATTGGGGGACAGAATTCAGCCTGTTATATCTTCTCTTCCCAACTTCCCATGGGCTCTTTTTCTCATCTCCCCCTTTGTCTTTTCTCTCTGTCTGTTTCTTGCTGCCAACAAACCCCAGCAGTGCCCTCTCATTGCCTTCACAGGATGGTCTCCTTGGCATGGCCCCATTGGTTTGCTCACACAGATGTGTTGCTTCATGAATGTGCTTCTTCTTTGGGTCATTCCTGTGCTTCTCTGCCTCTGGTTTGACTGAGGGCAGGGACTGTGTGTCATGTGTTCTGTCCAAAGATCTTGATTTGGGAGGTACTTGAGAAATGGCATCGCTAAGTCATCGTACATCCCTTCTCTAAGGCAGCCTGACACTCACCCCCTCCTCTGACTTCTCAAGAGGCTTTTTGGGAGAAATGGGTTTTTCCCAAGTGGTAATAGGGAAGATAAATGGTGATTTTGCTGACAGCAAAGAGAAGGAGAGTTGAGACTCTACATAGATGACGTTCTGCTAGCTCATCATGGAAAACAGGGAAGGTATCTGGGAGAGAAACTCCTAAAAGCAGAGATGAGTTTATTGATTTTTCTGCTGAAGAAAAATATTTCTTAGAAGCTTTGGAGAAGGTGCCATTTCTTGACCTAAAGGGAGAAAAATTCTAGGATAAGATCTATTTCCTTTCAGAGCCTCAATGAACTGGGAGGCTTACCCAGTCAAAAGTAGAACTGTTGCTGGGAAACCAGCTAGATCTTGGTGGCTCACAAAGGAAGATGGGTGCCGTGTCCTAAGAGTGGTGTGATGGGCTGTCTGCCTAGCCATGGACCCCTGAGCTGATGCAGTGAGCCTTTCTCTCCAGTAACATGGGAGCAGTGTTTGGAAGCCATGGCCGAGAAAGTCACAACATCCAGTTAAAGATACACCCACCTCCCTTCTCCTCCCTGCTTTCATCCCTTCATGCTTTCTTCCTGTACCTTCATCCCTTTCTTCTCTCTTCCCCTGCCCTCCTGTCTCCCCAATTCACTGTCAGGAAGGGCCATGCCAGAAGGGCCCGCCCAGCGTGTCATGGCAGCGGCAGAGGCTAGAAGCATCGGCAGCTTCCACAGTGAGTCTGGATTTCATTTCTGGGGTCAGGGGCTGGGCAGTCCACACACACTGACAGCTTGCAGACTTTGGAGAGGAACTTCCATGGGCTATGGCTGCTCTCCACCTCTCTTGCCCTGCTTCCCATTCCGGGGACACCATTGACTATTCATGGAAGTCTCCTGCCAAAGCCATGATGTTGATGTGCTTCAGATGTCTCATGGGCAGAAAGCATGGAGGGGGTGGGGGGGCCATGATCTGCTGAAATGAGGTGCACATTTGGGAAAGCCCCCGGAGATCGAGTGGCTCCCAGGGGTTCTGTCCCGCCCTGCGCGTGTGGTAGAGGCTGGAGGCTCTGCATGGACAGTGGTTTGGCTGCTTTCTTGCATTTCAGGAAGTGTGACCTTGAGTTTTGAAAACACATTGGGTGCCTATGTTCCATAAGAGACACACTTGAAGGAACTAAGGGTAACACATAGGCTCAAGTGACTGAAAAACTGGAGGTCTCCCAGTTGACTTAAGGCTTCCCTGGTTACTTAGACGGTAAAGAACTTGCCTGCAGTGTGGGTGACCCGGGTTTGATCCCTGGGTCAGGATGATTCCCTGGAGAAAGGAATGGCTACTGACTCCAGTATTCTTGCCTGAAGAATTCCATAGACAGAGGAGCCTGGTGGGCTACAGTCCATGGGATTGCAAAGAGTCATTCATGACTGAGCAACTAACACTTTCACTTTTACTATCCCCATTGACTTCAGATGAAACTTAGTCTAAGAAATGTGATGTTCAGGATAGTTAATACAGAGCTCCATGACAAGTCACATGCCTGAGTACTGGAAGGAAAGTCTTTCCCCATCCCCGTTTTCATTTCTACCGTAATTTCTGAAATACAGATGGACACACTGCAGTGCTGGTCAAAGTTGTGTCTGTCTTGCCTGGATCATCAGATGGAAGGAGATGGCTTCCTTCCGCTTTTTGCCCAAGGGCTGTTTCCTTCTGTTTGGGGAATGATCCACTTGTGAAAATAGACCCACAAAATTTACCCACCCAACCTTGAAAACATGAGTTTGAGCAACCTCCAGGAGATAGTGAAGGACAGGAAAGCCTGCATGCTGCAGCCCCTGGGGTCGCTAATTCAGATACAACTGAGAGACTGAACAGCCACCACCAGACCTTAAAAATCCCACCCAGATTAGGAAGAGAGAAGTCCTTTTTGCCATCTCGAAATGCTGCTTCCAAGTGCTGACTGGGTGTGTTGCAGTTCAGTTTGATGTGAGCAGCCTCTACTTTCTATTATGTGACATTATTCTGATGTCAGTCTTATGGGCAGGTGCTTGGGAATGCTTTTACAGTTCCATTCATTTCTCTCATGATTTGGTTAGGGAGGTAAATTAAGCATAGCCTCCCAGGTTCTCTCAGGATCTCATTTTTATAGGTATCTGTTCTTAGCACTGTTACTAATAAAGGCATTAACTTTAAGAATAGCTGTGTAGGGCTTGAGTTTATCAGAACATGTTTGCCAGTCTTATTGGAATGTTGAAAGAAGGATAATTATAAGAGATTAATCACTTTTTTTCCTCATGCTTTTACAAAAAATCATATGCATTTCATTCACATCAGAGTAAAACTCTTGGTGTCAAGAGTTGATGGGTTTAATTAAAGTATCATACTGGTCAAATTTGTTAATTAAGTTCAACAAATATTTATTATTAATCAAACTATGTGTATCTGATGGTCTAAACGAGGACATCTCAGAGACTGAAAAGAGAAGCTACTAATAATAAAGCAGAAATCAGAGGCATAAATTGGGATCTTGCCTGAGAAATTGGGACATAGGGCAACTCTATTTATGTATTGTGAACTGTTCTGGGCACTAGGGATACAATTGTGAATAAAACAGACAAAAATCTCTGACCTTAATAAGTGAGATAGAAAATTAAGATAAAGTAAAATATTAATATATTGAAGTTTGAGAATAATAGATCCTTAGAAGAAAAATAAAATAGAGAAGAGAGAAATAAATGCTTGGTGGTGGTAATGGAGATGGTGGTGGGGATGGTGTGTGTGTGTGTGTGTGGGTGTGTGTGTGTGTGTACAATTTTAGATAGGGAGGTCAAAGCAATTGAATTCCCTAAAGACCTTAGTGCATTTTAGTTTATTTAGGTTTTTTAAATTTAGCCTAGGAGGGATTTAATGGCTTGGCTAAAATTTTTCTGAAACAAGTGAGATCTGGACATTTTGAATCCACAGCAAGAAAATACTTCAGAATGACCCATAAAAAATGGAGGAGGCAGAATCAGGGGTGGTTATGGCATTGGAAGCATACCTGGTCTGTTTGATAGGCTTCATTTTCAACCATCATCAGAAAGTGAATAAGCTGTGGCTTTAACCACCCGGGAAACATCTTTGTAGAAAGTCCTTCCATCTTTGCCTTGTTGGCCATTTAGGATAGTTCAAGGCTTTTCTTCTTCCATGTGGTGGCCTTGGGGGTGGTACAGGATGGCATTACACTTACTGAGCACCTACATGGCCAGGTACTTGGCTAAAGGCTCTGAATACATTTATTTAATCTATGCTTCCCACGTGGCTCAGTGGTAAAGAATCTGACTGCAACACAGGAGACGCAAGTTCGATTCCTGGGTTGGAAACATCCCCCAGAGGAGAAAGGGGCAACCCACTGCAATATTCTTGCCTGGAAAATCCCATGGACAGAGGCCAGGCAGTCTGTGAGGTCACAAAGAGTCAGACATGACTTGGCGACTAAACATATAATCTATACTGTTCCCTTGAAGAAGTTATCATAGTCTTACTGTAGGGATTCAGTTAAGTTCAGTTCTGTCTCTCAGTCATGTCCAACTCTTTGCAACCCCATGAATTGCAGCACACCAGGCCTCCCTGTCCATCACCAACTCCCAGAGTTCACTCAAACTCATGTCCATCAAGTTGGCAATGCCATCCAGCCATCTCATCCTCTGTCATCCCCTTCTCCTCCTGCCCCCAATCCCTCCCAGCACTAGAGTCTTTTCCAGTGAGTCAAGTCTTCGCATGAGGTGGCCAAAGTATTGGAGTTTCAGTTTTAGCATCAGTCCTTCCAAAGAACTTTAGGGATTAGAACATTGATATTTAAACACAGAACTAGAAAATAGTGCAACAAAGATTTAAACCCAGGTGATAGTAAGTCTGAAATCCTACCTTTATCAATTAGTCTCACCATCCGTCCATAGGCACCAGTTGGCAGGAAGCAATTGAAATAAAAAGAAGTAGGACTCGCTGGGTGATGGCAAGGTCCTGTGACTGGGCTGATTTGCATGGCTGGATCAAGAGCAGATGTGTTGAGTGGTTGTCCATGTCTTTGGTGACTTTGCATGAAGGTATAGTGAATTCTGATGCTTCTCCTTATGTTGTTGTCACTGGGAATGGGGGTAGGCGTGAACCACTGGGGAGCATGAGAGCAAGTCTTCTTGTCTGGCATCCATCCTTGGCAGAGGTGGAGCTTGACTTCAGTGTGTCCTGGATTCCTGGGTTTCATGCATGTTGGAAGGAGGGTGGTACATGGGTCTCTGGATAGATAATAGGGATGGGGAGGCCGTATGTAATAGGGGTGGGGAGGGTGCGTGTAATAGACATGGGGAGGATGGGTAGTATAGGGATGGGGAGGACAGGTTAAATAGGGATGGGGAGGATGTATATAATAGGGGTGGGGAGGATGCATATAATAAGAAGGGAGAGAATCTATATAATAGGATAGGGAGAATGCATGCAGATCTGAGATCAGACATGCATGCAGATCTGAGATCAGACAAAGGTTTATCAATAGGGGCTTGAGTGAAGAGTTGAGTTTGGAGAGAATCCTAAATTTCCTGCCTTCCTTTGTGAATAGAGCCCACAAACTGACTTCATCTAGTCTTGGGATTGCTGTTAGCGAGAAGCATGAAATCTCTGGACCACATCTTATTGTGGTTATACTTAACATCCGTATCACTCTGTGATCTTGTGCTTACTTGTAATGTACATTTACATACTTCTCAGAAAAGAAAAATGAAGTAGAATCTTATTTTATGCATAAGTTGGGCTCCTGGTAAAGTGGCGTGGCAAGCAAACTACCCTCTACGTGCACCAGAGAGAGCTGTTATAGCAAAGTGAAGAATTATTTTGGTATCTCCAATAATCCTTTCCTATTTTCCTTTGTGCTAACGGAGAATCTTCCCACCTGCAATGCAGTTATTTCATTGGACTTCTGTAACATATTTACCCAGAGGTCTCAGTCCATGTCAAGGCAATGTCTCTTTGAGTTTCACAATATGTGTCATATGGATAGAGAGAAGTTATTACTCTGTCATTTACCAAGGATTTTCTTTATGTCACAATGTCAGCATCACTTAAGAATATACTCCAGGCCCTTGAATGTCCCTCTCTGTGGTCTTCCAGGTAGTGGATGATGATGGCTTCATCAAATCCTGGTTCTTTACTGCTTATGACCCGTTATCTAGTTTCCCTCCGTCACTTTGAAACTCACAGGCTAAGGAGAAAAGCATCATTCATCTTCCTCCACAGGAGAGACTTCTCTGGCTTATCTAAGAGTCCTCTCCCTGATATAAGGAAGCAAGCATGCCAATTACCTTCTCTCCTAAAATATTAACCCATTTCAACACCTGTGACTTCTATATTCTGCAGCCATGTGCTCTGTGGAGTACCAGTGTGGAATGGGGATAAAGATTAGAAATTTTTATTATTATCTTTTAAGTGGACAAAGATATTCCTTCTATTTCCAGAATAAGTCTTAATTCTGGAAAGGACTTAGCTGCCGCTCGAAAGTCAATGCCTAAGCCTTCAACTCATGTCTATGAGGGCACATGATCACAAGTGAGTCCCAGTCTGGGAACGTGCTTAGAGACCCTAGGCACATTCTTTCCACCAGCATGCTGGGAGTCCAAGGGTGTGTTTCCTCACCCCAATGAATCCAGTTTTTCTAATTCACCTGAAAACACATCCCTGTCTCTTTGCATGCATAAGGCACACAAGGAGAACTCAGGATGAGTTTTTTCTATGTCCTCTCTGCATATTAGTGCTTTTCAGCCATCATGGATGGAGGTTGTGGATTAAATCAGGTTGCCAAGAAGTTGCCTATGAGCTACAGAGTATTCTAAGATGCACTAGGACCTTGACGGGGAAAAATGCCACGTAGCTGAAAAGCCTTGAGACTGTGGGGTATGATTTTCCTCGTTTGTGTTGCTATTCCAAGCCTCACAATTTAAGATAGTGAAGACGGGCCTGTGGGGAGGGAGCCTCATACACACTCCTGTGGGAGATGCCTCTTACTTACATGGCATCTCACGCCCTCAGGTTCAGGGATATTGGCTGTGTGCTCCCAGGGCCAGTTCCTTGGGTTCTCACCCAGAGGTTTCTTCAGAGTTAGGAGCTCTGCCCATTCCATGGTGATTAATCTTTGAACTTCTAGGCCCCTTGGCGTTTTGCTCTCTGATGATCTGAAAATAAATGCCTCAGATCAGAGCAAGCCCTCAGAACAGCATGAAGAGAGTTGCCTGGAATCGGATGGTGCTCAGGCCTTCATGTAAAAGGGCTCTGGGGGATCCAGAGGGAAGATGGCAGAGGAAAGAAGGGAATTGTATGGCTGTGCCATCATTCCATAATGCCACCATGCATTAGCAAGGGTGCCCTAACCTTTGCAATGGGACTCTATCCTCCTTGTTCTGAATCTTATCTTCAAAGCTGGTCAATCCATTTGTTTCCACAATTCTTTGGGGGATGGATGACTCATGAGAAATCCATATGTCTGGGAGGATTGTGACAGCACCTCCTGTCTGGAGATGCTGGCAGAAATAACATTAAGTTCCGTGATCTCTCTTGCCTGGGTCTGCCAGGCTGGTCCCTACCTCTCTTGAGTATTAGCTAGTTCCTCTGATCTCTGCCATCTCCTCCCATGCTGGCACCTGTGGCTAACCCTAATGGAAACTAGATGTCTGATGTGACCTGCAGCCAAATGTACTGGTGTGGGGTGGATGTGGTCATGCAAAGAAAGCTTTCAGTTCAGGTGCTGGTTTCAGAGCTGTGCACGCATGCTGAGTTGCTTCAGTTGTGTCCGACACTTTAGGACCCCAAATGAACTATAGCCCACCAGGCTCCTCTGTCCATAGGATTCTCCAGGCAAGAATACTGGAGTGGGTTGCCATGCCCTCCTCCAGGGGATCTTCCCGACCCAGGAATTGAACTTGCGTCTCTTACATCTCCTGCACTGGCACCGCCTGGGAGCCACACATGTGTAAACTGTGTCTGTGATGCCTTGTGGCTGGTAAGACCTGGCAGGTGGGTGCCAGTGAGCAGAGCAGGAAAGGAGCAAAGGGCACGCTATGTGTGAGAGAAAGTGTATTGCAATTCCATCCTAGCGAGGCAAGTTCATTTCTATCTGGGCCCCTGGGATCTCTCTGAGTCTTTCTTCTTAGGTTCATGTCTGGAAATAGACATTTTATTCCTAGAAATGGAGATGAACTTGAGAGTCAAATTTTCGACTGTTGGATTAAGATTCTTTCAGCTACAAGTGAGAGAAAACTTAATCTATCTTAAGCAAAAAGGCAGTATAGTGTCTCAGTAATTACAAAAACTCAGATTTAGGACTTATTTCTGGGGTGGCTTAATTCTAAGACCCTACCAGGCTTGCCATGTGTTGCTGGCTCTCTCCCTCCTTCCTTCTCAGCTCTACCCAACCCCCACCCCCCGTCATCCCTCCATCTCTCTCTGCCTTCCTCTTTTTCTGCCCGAGATGATGATCTTAGAGAAATAGACATTAATGGAAAATAGACTTCCAAACAATCAAGGCTAATGAATTTTGAAAAGGATGATGATACATGTTGCAGCAGCTGGGCAGATTACCCAGGACCTAGTTGATCGCTAACAAAGACCTGTCTTCATCGGGGGTGGGGGGGCCGGGGAGAGGCCAGCAGAAATAATCAGCATCACATCTAGAGGTGTCAGGCCAGGCATCACGCAGGGCAAAGCTGCAAAGCAAAGACGGAGGAAGCAAAGCCTGTGACCGACTGCTTTTTCCATTCTCTCTACGAGGAGGAACACATGATGTTTTCTGGTGTCATTTTTATGAACATTCTCTGGGCTGATGTCGGCTCCTATCTTCCTTCATGGCATCTGCAGATTTAGGTATTTCTTAGTGAAAATCCTCTTTAGCTTTTATGGATGTTTTCAGAGTAATCAAATTCTAGGATTTCTATCACATTTTCCCAAATCTGCGGCCTGCAGCCCATCAATGTACAGGCCTGAAAACATTTTTTTTTGCTAGTGATTCTTCCTTCAACATGGAGATGCGTAAGAACTCCAACTTGCAGGGTGCAGAAGAACATTGGTTTTAAAATCAGAGCAACTTAGGTGTGAGACTTGGATCTTTCCGTCTTCAGCCTTTTGAACTCCCATGAGTTGCTTAACCCCTTCTTCCCTCTCCTTTCCTTCCTTCTTTGGTGTGATGCTTTTGGTGGCAGTAAGGTCCGGAGTCAAGGCGTCTTGGGAGCAGTGGATGAAGCAGTGTATTTTAACTCATTCATCATAGACCCTGGCTCCGTATAAACACTCAATAAGTTTTTGTTCTGTATCCCTGTTCACTGAGACAGAGCTTCCACCTCTGCCCCAGCCTTGAAACACTGGAAGAATCTCTTTCTGCCTCTTTTATAATGGAGCCCAGAGGTTTAAATAAATTCAGATGAGGGCATTAGGCTTGTGGACTGGCCTACCCTAGACGTAGCCTGGTTCTACCTCCTGGGGACTCACTAAATGACCCTGAGTAAGAGATTTTTGTCTCAGTTTGATGAGAAACAAGAAGCCCACTTGCCCTGAGCCTCCTTTTCTTTTGCTTTTGGAAACATGAATGTGTACACCAGAGTAGGAATGCCTTTGAAAAAAACCATTCAACTGTGATTCCTGGCTCAGCATTTAAGACTTTCTCCTGGGTTCACCCTCAGAACAGTCTCCCCCCTCCTTTTGACCTTGAGGGAGAAGCCAAGAGGTGGGGCTTGTTTATAAAGGGAGGAGGAGCAGCCCACAGCTGCAGGCCTCGGATGATGGCCTGAGATGCCAGATGCTGTGCAGAGGGACAGCTTCCCCAGTCCTTTCATCTGAGATTACCCTTGGCTCACACCCTTCACTGCAAAAAGGCACCCTGGGATCCAGTCGTAGAGGAGTGGGCTGTGTGGAACTCATGGGTCTCAGAACTCTAACCTTCTCCCAGGGCTGGGAGGGGCATCCAGAGGTTATCCAGTCTTTGCTTCACCACATCACCAGTGTCTTGGAACTCGATGATACCGAAAAGTCAATGAGCCCAACTCTTCCCTCATCCTACCATTTTATAAACGAGGACACGGGGGCCCAGGGATGAGCCAGGTGGTGTGATGTAAACCTAAGACAGGGCCCTGGAGTTCTCAAGTGCTGGCCCATTGCCTGCAACACACATAGACACACACACACGTGCATGAATGCGTGTGTATATATGCACACACAACTGCAAAGTCAGGCTGCCAAGGCTGCTGATGTTGAGAAGGGCCTTGAATGAGAATTTTGTTTTTAATTCTATTTTTTTAAACTCCAAAAGCATTTTGTTTTGGGGTATAGCCAATTAACAATGTTGTAGTTTCAGGTGAACAGCAAAGGGACTCAGCCACACATATATATGTATCCATCCTCCCCCAAGCTCCCCTCCACCCAGCCTAGCATACAACATTGAATAGAGTTCCATGGGCTATACAGTAGATCTTTGTTGGTTATCCATTTTAAGTATAACAGCGTGTACCTGATCTTCCCAAAGTCCCTACCTATCCCTTGGGAAGGTCCTTGAGATGAGCTTAGGTTCAGTCCTCTTGGTATACTGACTCATGTAGATAAGAAAATTTTGCTTTGGACAACCTCATATCATTTTCAGGTGGTGAAGGATCTTAGTCCAGTGCTTATTACCGTTGTGAACATTGAGACTGAAAGGAAGCAGAAGGTGCTGAAGTCACAGGGTAACTCCCTAGTAGAACTAGGGCAAGAACTCAGCTGATCTGAGTCTCAGTCCAGTGGCCTTCCCACTGGACTCCACAGCTTCCCTTAATGTCAGATCTTCCTTCTGACTCTCTTCCTCCCAGGTCACTGTAAGCGTGGTGTGACTAGATTAACCTATATACTCTTTGCTGGAATTTCATATGGGAAGGGCTAGTGAGGAACCTGTGATGCTTAAAAAATAGCCGTGGTATTAACTTCTGTTGATTAATCACTTTGCAGCTGTCACCCATTTGCAGGCTTCCCTGAGATTTTAACCCTGTTATTTTTTTCTAAGTTCAATCCCCATCTTTAAATGAGGGTGGAGGATGTTATCCGCTGGTTCATATTTGTGATCCTGCCAGAGAGGCAGCCAGTGATCTGTGAGATCACTGTTCTCAGGCACCAAGTGTCCTGCTTTTAGAATCTAAAGGTCTTGTCCCTAAAACATGTAAGCACAAAAATTATCAAAGAACACTGATTATTTAGTAAAACAGTAACGAATGTAAAAATTAAGAAGAAGGAAAAGAGTTTTCAAAAGGAAATCTTTGGAGATTAGTTTACTGTAAATAGAATATACTAAACACTCTTGATACACATAAATACTAGTGACTAACAGGTACTTGGAAAATGGCATAGCTCTAAACAATGAATATTAAATAAATTAAAGGTAATTTCAGATACAAAGGATAAAACAAAGCAGTAATTAAAGAGTAAGACACCCCGTGCTCACTTTGGGGCAGCCCACATACTAAAAAGAATGAGACATCCGTCTCCACCAACATACGGACAGGATGAGCGAACAAAATCAGATACACTTCTCCCCAGTGCTTTCATTAGAATTGTTTTAAATGCACAGAACAAATGTGCCTTTATAATTTTTTTTCATTTAGATTTCAAACAGTAAAAGCTTTGTCATTTTAATATAGATCATTGAAAATCTTGTAAACATCCTGTTGCTCATTTGGAAAAATGAACCAGTGAAGAAAACCGAAAAAAGAAATAAAAGAAAACAGAAAGAAGAATTGATAGGTCTTGTGTCATGACTCAAAGAAGAATCCTTCTTTCCACTGGGTGAAGAGGGGCATTCAATTCTCCAGGGAGCTTTGAGTATGTGGAAAGTTGTGTATTCACTTTCCCGCCCTAGTTGGAGCTGCTCCAGCAGCTAGTTAGGGGAGAAACTGGAAGTTTTGCTCCAGCTCAGGGAAGCCAGATAAGGGAGTCTCTAGTCTAAGGAGGAGCTGTGTATGTTTTATGTCAGGTCCCGTAATGCTCTTCCAAATTCCCTTTGCCTGGGGACTTAGCCATTGATGGTAGGTTTCTGCTGCGGTATGTGTTGTTTACTCAAGTAATTAAAATATGCAAAGCATTCCCTGTCCCCCATTTTGTGCTTCTTCCCCAGCCACTTCTGGCATTTTTGGTTGGCAGTTAATAAAACAAAAGGTGAGCCCAAAGGCCCACGTCTCCCTCCGGCTAGAATGATTAATTTGGAGCGGTTTGGAAGTAGCAGGTTTTACCTGTAGCTACAGCCGTGCTTTTCTGGCTGATGTGTTCAACCCACTCTAAACACTACAAGCAGGGCGTGGCAAACGCTTCATTACAGGCACAGGGCAAGTGGAGGGAGGCAGGAGAAAGGAGGCGAGGTTTATTCAACCTCTTATGGTGGCACAAAACCAAGAAAACTTCTCCTTCCAGAAAGCCCTACATTGAAAGAGCCAGGAATGTCCCTGGTAATCCAGTGGCTAAGACTCCACGTCCCTGGTGCAGGGAGCCTACCGTTGATCCCTGGTCAAGGAATTAGATTCCTACATGCCTCAACTAAGAGTTTGCATGCCACAGCTAGAGATCCCGTGTGCCAATTAAGACCTGACCTAGTCAAATAAATGACTAAATAAATAATATTTCTTTTTTAGAGAGAGAGAGAGAGCCATACTCAAGGACACTTGAAATTTACTTCCTAATCCAGTTCCTAATTTGCGACCCCATGGGCTACAGCACTCCAGGCTTCCTTGTCTTTCACCAGCTTCCAGAATTTGCTCAGACTCATATCCATTGAGTTGGTGATGCCATCCAACCATCTCTGTTTCAGTGATTATTAGAAAAGCTCATTCTCTCATGGAGCCATTGGTGTACATCTGCTGTCTCTTCCCCACTGCACTTGGAGGGAAAGCCCAGCCTCATAAGATGATATCATAAAATGAGAATCAAGATTAAGGAATTGAATGCTGTAGTCTTAAGGCTGGTGGAATATTCAATCGATAGGAAGTATTATTGATGTTGTTATTAATCTCCCTGAGAAGATGGCTGGAGGAGACAATTTATCATGTGGTTTGCTTTTGGAGGAAAGAGATCCCATCTGAGTCTTTGCTTTTTAAAATCCAAATCATCTTGTTTTTTTCTTTTTTCCCTTGAAGCCTTTTTCATAGGTGCTGCAGCCACTGAGTCCAGTTCGTAGGAAAATACTCTGTTCTAATTAGTTCAGACTTGTCTTCCCTGAGATTCACATTAACTGCGCTTCCTGTGTCTAAATCCTGCTTTGGTAAACAGTCAAATATTCCAATAGGACCCAGGTTGGGGGCCATGCTGCTCCTGGAAGTCCCTTTTCGCGGCTGCCAGTGTTTGTATGAAGAATCGTCTTGAACCCACAAAACCCCCAGTGAGAAGGATTTGGAGTGTGGTGGTGGATTAACTCTGAGCTTGGCCTCTATCCACACACTTGCTGACATTCCAATATTGAGCCGGTTTCCTTATCCAGAAATCAAAAACGGTGCCTCTTTGTTGTAAGGGTCTCTGAGGAAAATGTCCAAGTCCCTGGAAAAGCGAAGAAGTGCTGTTCATTCAGCAAACATAGAGTTTGAGAAATAGCACCTTCTAAGAAAGATTGTGATTCAAAGTCTTACCATATGTGTGTGTATTGAAAACCTGCCATGTCTCTGTTTCATTTAATATTGCATTTAGTGTCTGTACATGTTCTGTGTACTTCATTATTATCTTCATTTTGCATCCTAGGAAGCCAGTTTTTCAGAAGTTAAACGTCTAGGGTTGCTATGGGGCTTCCCAGGTGGCACTAGTGGTAAAGACCTGCCTGCCAACGCAGGAGACATGTGTTCTATCCCTGGGTTGGAAAGATCCCCTGGAGAAGGGCATGGCAACCTACTCCACTATTCTTGCCTGGAGAATCTTATGGACAGAGGAGCCTGGCGGGCTATAGACCATAGGATCACAAAGAGTTGGACACGACTGAAGCAACTTAGTACACAGTGTTGCTTTGCTAAGTGACATTTGCCAAGTTATAAATTATTCTTTTTGCTCTTTTGGATCCTCTGTTTCCTCATCCTATACATACATTTTCAATGTCAGTTGTTGTATTTTCCATTTTTTGAAGGGCATCTAAATATTAGAAAAGCCATTCTTGCTTGAAATTATCTTATTTTTTGTGAAATAAGTCTGAATCTAAACCAAAACCTGTTGGTGCTTGAGCTGTACAGGGTAAATTAAAAATCTAGATTGATCTCAAGGAGGCTGTATTCTCCTGCCTTCCTTTACCCATTAATGCTTAACAAGTGTTTGGAGTCTGAATGGATCGGTCTGGGTCCAGGGTGATCTATGGATCTGAGCTAAGCTGAGATCTCCAGCTTTGTTCCATGAATTGGGCTCTTTTAGCACCATCCCTAAAGTTTGTTTCCATGAGAAGATATCAGCCAGGAGGCTCCAAGTCCAGGCATTTGGAAAAGAAAACAAAAGCCAAGTCATATTTCAACCCACATCTTTGGACTTGCAATGTAGGCTCTATAAAAATATATATTGCTTGGGGCAGTAAAGGACAATGAGGTCTCAGAATGACTGCCAACATTTAGACAGAATTTAGAAAGAAGAAAACAAAAGAGGAAGTTACAAAAGGTATGTGTTCCTGGGGCTTCTATCTGAGGAGTTGCTCCTGGCAGATGCAGCTCTAGGTGAAAAAGTTGAGCAGAATTACAATGGGCCTCTTTATCCTCCAGGCTCACACTGCTCAACAGCTTAACTGTTACACTCCTTGTGTTTTTGAAAAACTCCAAGGGTTTTTCCTAATCCGAGCCTAGAGGCTCAGCCTGAAAGAGCCATTCCACAGAGGTTCTGCTAAACGGAATGTCTTTTGCTTAAGCTGTCATAAAGCTTTTCTTTGAGGGAGCAGCACTATAGTGGTGTCTTTGTGAGTTTCCTCTGCACCTTGCCTCAAAAGAATTCCAAAAACACTGGGCCATGATCTTCAGTTTATGTCTATGAGAAGTTACATAATACTTTGGTCACCTGATGCCAAGAGCCGACTTGTTGGAAAAGACCCTGATGCTGGGAAAGATTGAAGGCAGGAGGAGAAGGGGGTGACAGAGGATGAGATGGTTGGATGGCATCACCGACTCAATGGACACGAATTTGAGCAAACTTCAGGAGATGCTGAAGGACAGGGAGGTCTGGCGTGTTGCAGTCCATGGGATCACAAGGAGTCGGACACAACTTAGCGCCTGAACAATACCAACAATCCACTTGTGTGTGGCTGGCACACACATATGTTTATCTAAACAGTTTCCCTCCCAGTGTGTGGAAGTGTGTGTCTGCTCTGGAGGTCACGAATACCGATGGGCAGCCCATGTGGGTGAACACCACAGACCCTCCATAAGTCTGGCATAGTCTGAGTAAGAGTGGCAGTGATTTTAAAGACTGTGCTTGGTGGCTGCTAGGGCTCCTGCCGGGGCTGCCAGCCCTGGCTGATGGACTGCTCAGACCTGCAGACCTAGATTTAAGAGGCAAAGCTGCTGGGGCATTTGGGAAACCAGGAGACTTTCCAGGGGACAAAGAAAGCATAGGTTAAACTTTTATTTTTTCCTTAATGCACATGGATATTCTCCTATGTCCTGAGACATGCAATCAAGAAAGATTAAAATTAAATAAATAAAAAATGACACTGTGCATGACAGTCTTAACGATAATCTCCTGAATTAAGATATTTTGCCATTAATGTACATTGCAACGTTTCTATAACTCTTCAGAAAGCAGTTGCCAACTCTGATCTACTTTGACAGATTCAACATGGCCCCCATGGATGAGCGATTTCAGAGAAAGCTTGAATCATTCTATGGGTATCAAAAATGCCCCGTGTTTGCTCACCTTTGCTGGGTCCTGGCTCCTTTATCTGGCATATATGGGTCACTCTGTCTCCTTTATACCTTGTCAGATGTGTGTGAGGATAGATGTTTTGAACTTCTGGGAGAGAAGCGGGCTTGTATGTGTCCTGTGAAGAAATTGCCTCCTTTTCTGTGTAATGAGATGCAGAGAACTGAGAGTCTTCTTGAGGTCAGCAGATTTCTCTTTAAAACACAGCACTGGATTCTCTCTGACTGCAGGGAAGTTGGCATTATCCGACAGAAATGAGCAAGACAATTTCCTTGTGCAGGAAAGGGAGGATCCAAAGAGAAGGGATGGGATGACTGTGGACAGGGGTGGGCGGGTGGGAGGTTCACCTCCTGCCAGGAGCACTTTGCCCCAGGGCATCCTGCCCCCAGCAGAACCCAAGCCTGGCAGCCCCTGCAGCTCTCTCTTTCCACTCTTCAGTCCTGCTTACTCCTGGCTCTCAGGGCATAGCTGGGAGTGAGGGCTGAAGGCTTGAATGGAGGAAATAAGGTTGAGGGATTTCAGGCAGGCACCCCAGGAGGATGGAGGTGAGGCTGTAGTTCTTGTTTTTTTTTTTTTAGATTCTTCTTATATCTTTTCTTTTTAATTATTTATTTTTAATTGAAGGATAATTACAATATTGTGTTGGTTTCTGCCCTACATCAACATGGGTCAGCCATAGGCATACCTATGTCCCCTCCCTCTTAAACCTCCCTCCCATCTGCTACCCCATCCCACTCCCTAGGTTGTTTCAGAGCCCCAGTTTGAGTTCCCCGAGTTGTACAGCAAATTCCCACTGGCTGTCTATTTCACACGTGTTCGTGTATACGCTTCCATGCTACTCCCTCCGTTTCTCCTGCCTTCTTCCTTTTACCGCCCCTACCACCCCCATCCCCATGTCCAGAAGTCTGTTCTCTATGTCTGCATCTCCACTGCTGCCCTGCACATAAGTTCATCAGTATTATCTTTCTAGATTCCACATATATGGGCTAGTATATGATACTTGTCTTTCTCTTTCTGACTTACTTCACTCGGGATAGTAGACTCTGGGTTCATCCATCTCATTAGAACTGACTCAAATGCATTCCTTTTTATGGCTGAGTAATATTCCATTGTGTACAAATGTACCACAGCTTCATTATCCACTCATCTGTCGATAGACATCTGTGTTACTTCCATGTCCTAGCTTTTGTAAATAGTGCTGCAATGAACATTGTGGTACATATTTCGTTTTCATTATGGTTTTCTCTCACATCTTTTTTTTTTTTAATTTTATTTTATTTTTAAACTTTACAAATTGTATTAGTTTTGCCAAATATCAAAATGAATCTACCACAGGTATACCTGTGTTCCCCATCCTGAACCCTCCTCCCTCCTCCCTCCCCATACCTTCCCTCTGGGTTATCCCAGTGCACCAGCCCCAAGCATCCAGTATCGTGCATTGAACCTGGACTGGCAACTCGTTTCATACATGATATTATACATGTTTCAATGCCACTCTCCCAAATCTCCCCACCCTCTCCCTCTCCCACAGAGTCCATAAGACTGTTCTATACATCAGTGTCTCTTTTGCTGTCTCATACACAGGGTTATTGTTACCATCTTTCTAAATTCCATATACATGCGTTAGTATACTGTATTGGTGTTTTTCTTTCTGTCTTACTTCACTCTGTATAATAGGCTCCAGTTTCATCCACCTCATTAGAACTGATTCAAATGTATTCTTTTTAATGGCTGAATAATACTCCATTGTGTATATGTACCACAGCTTTCCATGATACAGCTGCAGGCCTGAAGATGGGTGGGATACAACCACGGAGAATGGAATTTAGCCAGATAGACTCTAAACTTTGCATCCTGGATGCTCAATCTTTAATGTCCCTGTGATCTTCAAACTTTAATGCCCCTAAACAAATTTTTAAAAAAATATACCCCCTTTGCACGTTTTAATTTACCATCTAAAATCTTCCACATGTTTATTATAAGTATGCCATTTCCACAACATTGTAAATATTGACATTAAAAACACATTATTCCTTTAATGCATCTAATGAACTTTAAATACCAGAGCAATTTGATCCATCATCTATTAAACACATAAACAAGTACTTAAATCCTCAGTTTTACATGGTTCCATTTTCTTCTTGAATTTATAGTTTCATTCCAGTTTCCCCACCAAATATCCTTACGGATTCTTTTTTTATGCATGAAAGCCTTTTATTGGCCATTTTATCATAATTTAGGTGACAAAAATACATGCGTGTGTGGGTGCTCAGTGGTGTCTGACTCTTTGTGACCCCATGGACTGTAGCCCCCCAGGCTCCTCTGTCCATGGAATTTTCCAGGCAAGACTATTGGAGTGGGTTTCCATGCCCTCCTCCAGGGGATCTTCCCCACCCAGGGCTTGAACCTGTATCTGTCTCCTGCATTGACAGGTGAATACTATACCACTGAGCCACCTGAGAAGGCCACGAAAATGTGTATGAAGACTTTAATTTTTAATGACCAGTGGCCTTAAGTTTCTAGATGTTAAGAGATTTGGATTGAGTTATCATCATAATTATTAGTAATATACAGAAATAGGCAGTAAATCAAAATAATAATCAGATAATACATATAACAATTTTTGATGAATATGAAATTTAAGGCACATAATATTTTTGGAAATCCATCTCATATTTTTCAATTAGCCTATATTCATTAATCAATATTATTTAGTGCTAAAATAAGGAATAAGGTTAAGGTTCAGAATCAGTTCTATTATTGCTTTTTTATTTTTATAAATATAAGAAATGAGAAACACTATTCACAATAAATGAATGGATGGGAAAGGAAAGCGTTTTATTACAGCAACTCATATCTTGTTATTTGCCCAAAATCACATTTGGTGTCTTATCAAAATTTCTTTTTACTCTTCTCTCAGTTGATAATTCTTTTTGATTTGTCCCCCTTCAGTGGTTTGAAAAGAATTAAAAACCACTGAACTTGCAAAAGGATTTATTTCCCAGTCACTAGAGACATTCATTTTCAACACCTATACTAATATTTCATAGAGTTTATTCATTTGTGGTCTGTAGGTTTTCTCTCCTGAGGTTTAGAATGAGTGAAACATTTGTCTTCCCCTTTGAGAGTGGCAGCGTGTGTGTGTGTGAGTGAGTGTGTGTGTGTGTGTGTGTGTGCACGCATGCATGTGTGCGTGAACAGTTGGGCAGGGAAATTGCTTTCCACAGGGGGTTCTCAGTGTTAGAAAAAGTCTGTAAGAGAGTAAGGATCTGCATAAACCTTCAAAACTATCCTTGCTAGGTTCCAGGATTGCGTGTATTTCCAAAGTTATATGGACCTTAGGTTGAATTCCTTTCAGTGGTCACTGAAGTCTGTCTCTGCCTATTATATTGCATGAGAATTCTAGGCTACTATCCAATGGGAATTCTAGGCTATTACCCTTTAGAAGGAGTGAGAAGCATCCTGAGCTATATGTAAAAGTGCGTTTCCCTGTTGGCAATAACGAAAGAATGGCAGCAATCCCAGACCTATAAACAGTGGACTGATTAGGTAACCTGTGGTTTAGTCATGCACGTGGAGTCCAAACTAGCTAGAAAAGGAATGAGAGAACCCTAATGCGGGAAAAGGTAAAGCATGTACCAGATGTGGTATGGTGCTTCCGTTTATGAAAGTGAGGAAAGTGAATATAATCCCTATTTGCTTATGTTACAAACAATTGAAGAATAAACTAAAAACGAGCATGAACTGGTTGCCTTCAGGGGAGGAGGAGAGCAGGAGGGAGGGAGTGAGCAGAGATGAAACTCGACTAGGTTCACGTACCTTGATTTGGGGTTGACTTTAAAATCACGTAATGGTTTTTGCATCGTTTCAAAATATTATGTTGAGTGGGAAAGAAAAAGGAAAGCAAGTCTTAAAAATCAAAAGCGAAATGAAACAAATAAACCTGGACATTATATTGGTGACTTGGCCACTCAGAGAGGAATTATTTCCTGTGACTTTAAAACACAGCAGTGTCTTAGATATGTCCCTAGTATGTACATCCTAAAGATGAGCAGGGCTGCAAAGACAGCTTTCAGAATCATGTTGTTGGTAATGATCTTCAGCTGAATTTGAAATATATATATATTAGGATAAAAAATAAGTAATATCACTAATGTAAGAATCAATATTTTCAGCAAAAAAAAACCACCAAATATAAAACCAAAAAAATTAAGTAAAACTCTGTAATCCTAAATTTGAGTTGGAAAAATCAATATGAACTCATGATATATTCTCCTTTCAAAGGAAATATTTTCCTAGTGTTTTCCACTATAAGGACCTAGAAATAAATACTCATCAACCCAACAGAGGTGAGCATTCCTGGCTTCCATCATGTGGTCCCTAAATTCCATTGTCCACTGAAAGGACCCAAGGCTCCTTGAAAAAAATTAACTGAGTTAGGGCCAGGACAGCAAGTGGACAAAATGAGCCTAGGATTTTTTTTTTTTTCATGTCAGAAAGCAAGAATGCTATCAAAGACCACTGGGGTTTGGTGAGATGTGTCAGCTTGAAGAGGCTGCTACTGGCCAAAGATTGAACAGTGAGCATCAAAAAGAAAAATTATAATTAACTGAAACACTTCAAATGTGTAAACACACACACACAGGCACAAATAATTAAGTATGCTTCTCAAAAACAAGCTAAAACAAAATAAGCCTCTCATTGGTCACCTTCAGAGGATGCTAGAGAAGGAACTCGGGCTTCCCTGGTGGCTCAGACAGTAAAGAATCTGCCTGTAACGTAGGAGATGCAGGTTCGATCCCTGGGTCGGGAAGATCCCCTGGAGAAGAGAATGGCTACCCACTCCAGTATTCTTGCCTGGAGAATCACATGGACAGAGGAGCCTGGCAGGCTACAGTCCACATGGTTGCAAAGATTCAGACACGACTGAGAGACTAACACACACATACAGAGGAGGAACTCATTATTCTGAAAACTGGTAGATAAAAGGAGTTTCTATATAAACTGTCACCAATGTAACCAGTAGTTAACGAAGGAAAGTTCTTATTCATGGAAGATTTCCAGCTGATATATGCAGAGGGAATGCTAGAATTAGAATGTCACCCTTTTGCAGCCACTAATGAAATAATGGATCTTGGCAATGATCATCAGTGGCCACTGACATCCTAAGGTGAAAGGGAAGTTTGTGATGGAAGGTCAGGCTGACAAGCATCTTGAATCCACAATAATAGAAGTGGTGGAAGAGTTATCTAAAGTAGTATAATCCAAAGATCTCCAAGGACTTATTTTTTTCTTGACTCATTCCTTGGAATTTTTGCCTTATTCCTGTATATTTCCTGTTCAAAGGCTCAGCCTTCAGATTCTTAGTGTATCTCATTGTAAAGCTTGGATCATTAACTAGAATTTCTGGGGCAGTGCCTGGGCAAGTTACCTTATCTTCATCTGTGAAATGGGTATCATAGGGAACTCTGCCACATAGTATGAGAGAGAGGCTTAAATGCAGGGTGTTGTAACATCCAGTGGTATGTTACATCCAGTGTGTTTCACAGCCAGTGATATTCAGTGTGTATTAATTAGGATTATTCTTATTAAGATTATTATTTTATCCCATTGCTTGCCTGGCTAGGTTTCATCATGGGCATATTTGTCTATATATGTATGTGTGTGTGTGTGTGTGTGTGTGTGTGTATATTTTAACCTGGGAAGGATTTGACCAATAACTTTCCCAGAGTGGATCTCTCTAATATGAGAGAAGGATACAGGAATGCAGGCAGCTCTGAAGGAAAATCAGTATAGTCTAGGCAGACCTATGGGAAATATGGACAGTCTAGGAAATCAGGCTTGTCCTGGCACTCACGACACACACAGCGCACAGTCTCTGCATTTTATGTGTATGCTCTTGTATTTCATGATGCTCGGTGGGTTTCTATATATTGAATATATCATCTCACTTTAGAGACAGCTGTTGCTTGACTTCTATGTTGAAGATGAGGAAATTGAAATTCAAAAAGTTAAGAGTTTGTCAAAAGTCACATCAGAACCCAGGGTTTTTGACTTCCAATTTATTGATTTTGTTGTTGTTGTTGTTATATCACAGTCCACTAGAAATATTTTAGTCCACTTCTAGAGGAATGCTGTATAAATTTCACCCACACTGATGATGCCACCCAGTGTAAATCTTAATAAAATTCTTCTTAGCAGTACCTCTGTGACTGATTAATACCTTTCTGATAATTTTCGATCCAGAGATTTAAACTCCTCAAAATTTATACCAACGCACTCAGATTTCTCTTTTTGTACATTTGGAAATTTCAATTTGAAATGGCTCTTCTGGGTAATGCATAGAATCATCAGATGAGGCAAGCAGCCCACATCAATTTGTAAGAATCCAGTATTTACCGTTTCTCATCAAGAGAAAAGTTCCCATATTCCTAACCTCTTTTCCTTTTCATTCAAGAAACCAGGTACAAGAAACCGTTCCACTAGCTTTCATCAAAAACCTAATTTTTCTCAAAAAAATATTTTGATTTAGAACATGAATAAATTAGGCCCACTGGTTTTCCTTTAGTCATATGTTTAGTTTTTTTCCTTTTATTGTTTTAAAATTTTCAAATGTGGTACATGCTCATGAACAGACAGCATAGAAATAATAATATAGAAAAAAATGGAGTTTTCTTTTTGGTCAGTTCTCTCACTTTTCCTTCCTGGAGGAAATCACTGGCTTAATGACTATCTTTCTGGACCTTTTTCTATGCATTTACAGACTTATATGTTATTGCCTTTTAATATATTTGCTTATGCACACACATTTTACATAAATGAGAATGCTAATGTATATTTACAATGTTTTACATTTTCATTTAATATATCCTGGACATATTTACATATCATGGTACATAACTCTACTACATTCCTTTTAAGTGCTGCATATACATTTAATGATGAACAAATTGCTGCCCTTAAAAACAATGAAATAAAATATCTTCAACGAAGTATTTTTGCTTACATAAGCAAGTATTTTTCTAAGACTCCTAGAAGTGAAATTGCTGAATTAAAAGGCACTTAACCTGGTAGCTCAGACGGTAAAGCATCTGCCTACAATGTGGGAGACCAGGATTCGATCCCTAGGTTGGGAAGATCCCCTGGAGAAGGAAATGACACCCCACTCCAGTATTCTTGCCCGGAAAATCCCATGGACTGAGGAGCCTGGTAGGCTAGAGTCCATGGGGTCGCAAAGAGTCAGACACGACTGAGCATCTTCACTTTCACTTTCACTTAACATCTTTAGGGCGGACATATTCTGCCAGGCTGCCCTCAGAAAAGGCTGCCCAGTCTTAGCAACGAACAACTCTTTCCTCGGGCTTTTTATACACTGGATAGTACCAGTCTCTTCATTTTCCCCACGTGATAAAGAATGTGTCTCTTTATTGCTTTAACTCACATGTCTTCATGCGTTTGTGGCCATTTGTAGCTCTTCTGTGAATCATCTGTTCTTCATTTCCCTGTTGGATTTCTTGTTTTTAACTAATTTAAAGAAAACACTTTATAATGTATGGATTTTAATTCCTTTTTATGTATACGGCAAATATCCCATTTGTTTCTTAACTATGCTTCTTTTGTATTTTGCCATGCAAAAGTATGTAATTTTTACCAGGGGTATCTCTGAATTCTGTCCTTCATGGCTTCTGGAACATGTGTCTTATTTAGGAAGGCCTTTCTCTCCTGAGGTTATACAAATAGTTTTCTAAGTTTTCTTCTAATATGATTATTGTTTTGTTTTTTATGTTTAGCTCTTTAATCCATCTGGAAATGATTTTTGTATATGGTGTGAGGTAGGTATCTAACTGTACTTTTTAAATGAATAGTTCATTGTCCCTACACTGATTACTAACCCATCATTTCATATATTAAATTCCAGTATTGATACGTGAGTCTCTTTCTGGACTCTACTTTGTTCCATTGATCAAAGAAATTTGTCTATTCCTATGCCAATAACCCAGTGTGTTCATTCCTGTAGTTTGATATTGTGTTTTTCTATCTGATTGAGCAAATATCCCTGTTGTTCTATTACAA
Organism: Bos indicus; assembly: GCF_029378745.1. Lineage (NCBI taxonomy): Eukaryota > Metazoa > Chordata > Mammalia > Artiodactyla > Bovidae > Bos > Bos indicus. The sequence continues at coordinate 19,159,054 of NC_091780.1, read as the reverse complement.
GTATATCTTAGTTTTTTTAATCATATGCTCCTCTCGATGAATTTTGGTACTGTGTTGTCAGTTTCCATACATTATGCCATTGAGGGTTTTATTTAGATGGTGCTGAATTTTTAGATTAATTTTGGGATGAATGAGAAGTTTATAACTGAGTCTTCTTATCCAAGGAAAAGACACATCTTTCCATGTCTTCAGATCTTCTTTTATGTTTTTTAATAGTTATATTTACATAGACCTTATAAATTTTCTGCTAAGGTTTATACCAAGGAATTTTAAACATTTTTTGGGTTGTTGTTCTTATTGCTATTGTACAAACAAGTTTACTTTTCATTGAATTTTGAAGTCCTTGCTACAGTGCATGAGAGTAATTTGATTTTTGTATATTCATTTTACGTCTGAGTAGCTTACTAAATCATAAAATGGTTCTAATTGTTTTATAGCTAATTGTCTTGAACTGTCATATCATATGCAAACAATGATAGTCTTGACTCTTCCTTTTCAGTGTTTTTATCTTGTTTTTACTCTCACTTTATTGTATTGACTAGGATCATTTACAGAGTTTTGCATCAAATCTGTAATAGAAGATACCTTCTATGCTTTCAATGTTTTATCAGTAAATATGATATTTAGTGTATTAACTAAAGGAAGTTTACCTTCTATTATTAATGAATTAGAACTATTAGGAAAGGATGTTGGTAGTTTTGGGCATCTTTTGAAAGAATAGCTTTTCTTCTTTTATTTTTACTTTAGTTTACCTTGTTTTTTCTCTTGGAATTTCTGACTTCTTTTTTAAGGTAATATGTGATTTGTTTTTGTAAACACGTTTTAGGTAATTGGAAATAATATGCAAATTTTTAAGGAGGCTGAAAGATACATACATCACCCGTATCTATCAATTAAACTCATTATTTGTATTTTTTAAATGTATCTTTGTTTTTGTTGTCTTCTTGATCTATCATTTTGCAAAATAAGTGTTTTAATTTGCCTTTGTAATTGTAGCTTTGTCAGTTTTCTTTTATTTATAACCTATTTTACTTTTTAATACATTTTTATTGCTGTTAATTTGACTAAAAATGTTTGTGATTTTTCATAATGGCAAATTTTATCACCTTCAGATATAATATAGATCACTTTGTCTTCATTTAGTTCTTGACTTTCTGAAATATTTTTCATGTGTATATTCAATTTTTGATATACTCTATATTGATTATATAGCATATATCAATATACTTTATACATGGATTGTATTTTCATATGTATTACATATATTGCATATTATCTATTCAAGTTATATTATCTATTCAATTATATTTGCCCTTTATTTTTACGTATCAATGTATTAAATATTTTGCACATCATATATTGAGTATTTTTTTTTACTGTTTTGTGTTTTTAAATTCTTTCAAAATTTTCAACATTTTCTGTTATTTCCTTTTAAACATGTCTTTTCTAGATAACATGCATCTTGGTCTTTTTAACATAAATTTTTTCTTTATTTAAAAGACAGTATAGCCTATTAGTTCTCATTGTCTATAGTGATGTAATTTAAAGTTCTTTTTCATTTGTGCTTGTTATTCACCATTATCCCGCCTTCTTTTTTGTGGTCTTTTTGTATTGGTTAGAGATTTTTGGTTCTATTTTCCTGAAACTGCTTTGGAAACCATATATACTGTTTTTATTCTCTTAGTAGCTACATTACTATTTTAGCAAGCACATTTAAAGTTAAACTGTTACAACAATTGAAGGCTATAAATTCCCTTGCAGAGTCTTTATCGGGCTTTTAATTATTTCCCTATCTACTCTTATATGCACTTATTTTTAATATTATCTAAAAGTTTCATTCCAGAATATTGTTAATAGTAGCAATGATATTACTATTAGCATTATTAGTGGTATTGTTTACTTTATACCTCTGTCTTACAGAAATCCTTTATTAGTAATTATATTACATTTAACTAACATAGTACTGACCATTATTTTGATTTAGATTGTGTTTCTGTGGCTTATTTGCTTTGCACTGTTTGTTATGTTCCAACTCATTGTATATTTTAGATTCTGTTTTCATTTTCCTGTAGTACATCCTCAATTAATTTTTCTGCTTTATTTTTCTGAAAGGCCATGAGTGGTAAACTCTCTGAGTCTTTACTTATCTGAAAGAAACATCTTCATTTGTCTTTACACTCGATGCAGAACTGTCTTGATTATAAAACCCCAGGTTGAAAACAACTTCTGCAAATCCATATTATCATTTACCTTCTAAAATACTTTGTGGATAATGCAAACATGATCTCTTTTTTTAGTAACAAGATTGCCCGTCTTCAGCACCTCATTCTTTCTTATGTGTTTATGATTATAATTCCTACAACTGGCCCATCATAGAAATGAGAGCTTCAATTCATTGTTCATCATAATAGTTCATTTATAGAGAGCTCTTTTTCGATCAGTGGAAAACAGTTTTCTAACAAGTTTCATGTGTTAGCCAGAAGTTCCAATTTCTGCTGCTCTGTTTATGAATGATGCAGTTAGTTCGTGAGTTCTAAAACATGCTGTGAATTTTCTTCCACTTATGCTAATAATATCTCTAACCTGCTGGGCAGTGAGGATTTCCCTACTGTTTTTTCTCAGGGAAGTAAAGCCTGAATGTCAGTCGCTTCCTCATATCCTGGACTGCAGATCAGTTGATCCACAGCTGGCTAATGTCCTTGTTATTGTTGTTGTTGTTTGGTCATTAAGTCGTGTCTGACTCTTTTGTGACCTCAGGGACTATAGCCCGCCAGGCTTCTCTGTCCATAGGATTTCCCAGGTCAGAATACTGGAGTGGGTGGCCATTTCATTCTCCAGGGGATCTTCCCAACCCACAGATCAAACCCACATCTCCTGCGTTGCAGGCAGATTCTTTACCACTGAGCCACTGGGGAAGCCCAATGTCTTCCTTGGCTTACTTTAAAAAACACTCTCCTTCCTGGCTTTTGCGATCTTGCTAAGAATGGTTGTGAATTCTCTTGTAGTCCACCTGATTTCATGCTTTTGAACTTCCCTATCCCTTTCTCTCCAAGCCCTAAGTTGCAGTGAGAATTTCAAGATTGTCAGATACATGCTAAAGCCATAGTTCTACAGACTAGGTGCACATCGACCACATTGTGCTTTAACCTCCTTGGCCAAGGAGTCTAACCTAATGTTTGCAAATCCTCTGAGACTTGTTAGCCTCGCTCAGTGATTTTGTGACTTCCTTCTGGACTCCTTCTTAAGGTTAGATCTGACTGTAGTACCAGATTCTGAAACCCTCTCTCCCACTTCAAATCATCTTGTAATCTTTCTTGACCTTCCATGCCAAGGAGCCTACCTTCCCTTAGGTGTGATCTCTAATTGCTACCCTAGCTGCCTCTAGCATCCTAGGGCTTGGAGGTCAGCATCTCCACTGGCCTTTTGACACAAAAGTTGCATCCCATTTGGCTATCTTAGAATAAGATGCATCAAGAGGGCATCTTCAGATGAAGAGTGCAGACTGATGCAACTGATTCTGGTCATTGGGTCACTCTGTGTGTGCTTCTGTCTCGGCCCCTTTTAGGTGGGAGGACATACCATGCTCCCGATTCGCTGGATGCCCCCTGAAAGCATCATGTACCGGAAGTTCACTACGGAGAGTGACGTGTGGAGCTTTGGGGTGATTCTCTGGGAGATCTTCACCTACGGAAAGCAGCCATGGTTCCAGCTCTCAAACACAGAAGTACGGAAGGGGGCAGATGCCGGGAGGAGTGATGGGGTTGGGGGAAGGGATAGTTAAGGAGTTTGGAATGGACATGTTCACACTGCTATATTATAAATGGATAACCAACAAGGACCTACTGTACAGCACAAGGAATTCTGCTCAGTGTTATGGGGCAGCCTGGATGGGAGGGACTGGGGGAGAGTGGATACATGTATATGTATGATTGAGTTGCCTGAGTTTACCTGAAACTGTCACAACACTGTTAATCGTCTATACCCCAATATAAAACAAAAAGTTTAAAAAAAGGAAAGAAAGGGGCAGGTGGGAACCTTGATTTGTGGGAGGCTGATAAAAGATACCTGAAGCCAGCAGCTAGACAAGAGTGTGCAAAACACTGGGTAGGGTTTGAAGCTAGCAGAGCAAATGTTGGCAGAAGCAGGAGAGAGACCTTCTTGATAGGAAAAATAAAAAAAAGCATAACTGTAGGAAGTGTGCTGTGGTTGTCAGGAGAGCATGAAATCAGATGTCGACATTGAGATGCAAGGCACAGTTCTGTTTGCTCTGCTACACTTAAAAAATCACAAATGTTTCACTAAGACAGAAAGTGAAAACAAAAAAACAACTATGAGGTTTTTCAACTGTGCCGTCTTGTGGAAACACCTACCACTAAGTACACCAGATCGTCTGGGTCCCCAGAGGCTTTAGGCAGGCCAGGCCCAGAGATGCGCTGGAAGGTGGATGGGGAAGGCACATTTCACGCACTGACAGAGCTGTGTGTGGACTTCCGGGAGTAAGATGAATCATAATAGTAAATGTAATATACACATTATGCATTTTTACGCTTTTGATGTACAGTATTAATAAAAAGTGCTAGCCATCAAATTGAATAACAGCTCACGTTTAAAGCCAGGCATTTTCCGAAGCACATTAGCCTGTATTAACTCAGTATTTTTCACACAAACACTTGTTGAAATTCAAGACAAAGGAAGGGGGGCTGCCTGGGGTTCTGGAGTGGATTGGCCTGGTCTCAGAGGTGAAAGCTTCCGCCTGGAGAAGGCCTGGGCTGTGGTCCAGAGCAAGATGCTTCTCAGTGACTTGTGTTGCCCCAGGGAACTCAGTCCAGTTTGTAGGCAGTAAAGGGCTGGGTCTCCCAACCCAGCAGAACTATAAAAGATTGCAGTCTATGGTCTGTTTTCTGGGAAAACATGAACATGAGGAGGACCTTTTAATATTAGAATCCTATCTGAATATTCCAGAAAGTGTCTTTCTTTTTGGAAGCTATGTTCATGTTGGCTTTCCTGTACCCTGACCATTTAATTAAGTAAATATCAAAGGCTGAAAAGAAGGCATTTCTTTAAATTTATAATATGTTATCATTTGGAAATGGAATGGGTCCTGACGACATTTCCCAAAGAAGGAAAATACATTTTAACAACTTTTCTAGAAAAAAATGAAAGTGTGTATATCAAAACTCATTTGTTATGGTGCCTCATGGGCTTCCCTGGTGGCTCAAATGGTAAAAAATCTGCCTACAATTTAGGAGACCTGGGTTCAATCCCTGGGTCAGGAAAATAACCTGGAGAAGGGCACGGCAACCCACTCTAGTATTCTTGCCTGGAGAATTCCATGGACAGAGGAGCCTGGTGGGCTACAGTCTATGGGACTGCAAAGAGTTGGACATGACTGAGAGGCTAACACATACACATACATAACTATTGTTTTCCTGGGTAGGGGGTGGTGGTAAACACACACACACGAATGCATATACACATATCCATGTGTATATACATCCTGGCACATTTGCATTACTCAGGCACACAAAGCATCCTGATCACAGCCCCCATGTAGTTTGGTGGCTCCAGTGGAAAGGGGACTCTGGGCTGAGGGTTCTATTGGTCTCAACAGACAATCTGTCCTGGATATCTAATCTGCCTCAGCATCACAAACGAGGTCATTTCTGACATTCCTCAGTTAGACATTGGCCTTGAAGATGGGCTTCCCACCTCCCCTGCCCCTCCCCCCGCCCCCAGTTACCTTGTCTACTCCACCCACCCCAGCAATCAAGTCCTAGAAGTCACCGATCATGAATTTCTCTATCAAATTGGCAATCTGGAGAGGAGGAGACATCCCAGTGCTTTTAATATTAGCACTAGCAGCCACTCCTTCAGTTTCCACTAGACCTCTTTTCACGGAGGTGAAGGTAATAGAGGATGGAGACAAGGCTCAAATAAAAACAGGGAACATGAGCAGCAGGAGATCTATCAGACTGGCCAAGAACAGAGCCTAGTGGGCCTTTGCAGACTGGGAAGACCAGGCCCAAGAAAGTGCTGACACAGGGATTGTTTGACAAGCTGCCCCAGAGTGACATGAGGCTACGCTGCAGACAAGGTGCTGTTGGGGGCAGCCTAGGGAGATAAAAGCTACACATACAGGGACTTCCCTGCTGGCCCGGTGGTTAAGAGTCCATCTACCAGTGCAGGGGGCGTGGGTTCGATCCCTGGTCAGGGAACTAGGTCCCACATGCCATGTGACACATTCAAAAAGTAAAAATAAATAAATGAGTAAAAAAGACTACAGATAGACTAATGGGGACAAAAGGGGGAAATGTGAGGCTGGCCAAGAAGTCTATTCGTATTTTTCCATTGCATTCTAAGGAAAAACCCAAACAAACTTTCTGGCCAACCCAATAATACTTTTTACGTTCTCTACTAGAAATGCATGCATGCTGTCACTTCAGTCGTGTCCAACTCTTTGCAATGCCAGGCTCCTCTGTCCATGGGATTCTCCAGGCAAGAATACTCGAGTGGGTTGCCATGCCCTCCTCCAGGGGATCTTCCCAACCCAGGGATCAAACCCAAGTCTCTAGCATCTCCTGGGTTGGCACGCAGGTTCTTTACCACTGAACCACCAGGAAAGCACTTGCCTAGAGATGATTCTGTGTGTTTTTATCATCACAATTTTTCTTCAAATGAGGACACTGTAGTTTGGAGTCAGTAAGCTGACCAGGGTTACATAGTGAGAGTTAGGAAGAAGTTCAAATAACCTGAGAACTGGAAGATGGAATCTTAAAAATTCACAGTGGCAGCAAAGAAATCACTGAAGAATTGGACTCCAACCACAAATTACAGGCATGGTCCTGAGTTTCCAGTTGGGGATGGTCCAACTATACGTTATCTGCTTTCTTCCTGTTCCTCCTTGTGGCCTTCCCTTTGGTACACTGAGTCAGACAATCCCTTTTCCTCCTCATTGGGTCCTTAAACGAGCTGGTCAAGGGATGGTACCCATCTTAAAGGTAAGGATGCTGAGATCCTATGAGGCCAGTTGACTTTCTCTGGCCACCCAGCTCGACAGTGGTGAATCAGACAGTTGGTCCCAGTGTTAAGGACTTTCAAAGAAACAGAGAAAGTAGAATTGACATATATGTTGTCACATCATGTGTAAAATAGATAGTGGGACGTTGCTATATAACACAGGGCACCCAGCCTGGTGCTCTGTGATGACCTCCTAGAGGGGCAGGATGGGGGTGTTAGGAAAGAGACTCAAGAGGGAGAGGATATATATATATACACCCTGGCTTCAGTCCCTAAGTTGGGAAGATCCCCTGGAGAAGGGAATGGCAACCCACTCCAGTATTCTTGCCTGGAGAATTCCATGGACGGGGGAACTTGGTGGGCTGCAGTCCTTGAGTGTGTGTGTGTATGTGTGTGTGTGTGTGTATGACTGATTCACGTTGTTGTATGGCAGAAGAAAGCACAACATTGTAAAGCAATTATCCTTCAATTTAAAAAAGCAGAGATGGAGTGCAAAGGGCAGCAGGGGCCTGGACCAGCCAATGCTGGGTCCTGGCACTTGGAACTCATGCCCAGGACAGACGAGCAACTCTGATCTCCAGCCCAGTCTCCACTGAAGAGCATCACTGAAATTGTGGCCTTCTGCTGAGCTTGAGCCGCTGGGCTACAGCTGAGCATTGGCCATGACTTCCTTGTTCTTTCCCCTTTTCCAGGTCATCGAGTGCATCACCCAAGGCCGTGTTTTGGAGCGGCCCCGAGTCTGCCCCAAAGAGGTGTATGATGTCATGCTGGGGTGTTGGCAGAGGGAACCACAGCAGCGGCTGAACATCAAGGAGATCTACAAGATCCTCCATGCTTTGGGGAAAGCCACCCCCATCTACCTGGACATCCTTGGCTAGCAGTGGCCGGTGGTCACAAATCCATATTCTGTTGCCTCTTCTCTCCTGGCCTCACCCCATCCCTCTTTTCCACCTCACAGACTATTTTCTTCCATCCTTGACTGAAGCAAACATCTTCATATAAACTCAAGTGCCTGCTACACATACAACACTGAAAAAGAAAGAGAAAAACCCTGTAAGGCAGTTTGGCATATATATATATATATATTTATATATCTAACTATCTATCTATCCATATCTACAGAGAGATTCCCTCTTCTCTAATGCACAGAGAAGCTGCTGATACAGAAACCGCAAGACTGTAATGACAACCCAGAAAATCTTATATATTATGAACGCAATTGGAAATTTGCGTAGGTGTAGGCTGTGGCCTGTATTTCTTCAGCTCTGTCTTTTGAGAGCGGAAGATCTTAAAGATGCAGAGAGACAATCTTTGTATTGGGATGGGAGGAGCTGGGGAGGAGTGCCAACCACTTCTGCGTGGGTGTGATCACCTGCACAGGTGTGTTAGCCTCAAGCTCTACACAGGCGCATGGGCAGACCGTGTCAACAGGGTCAGAAAGGAAAGAACACCAGACCAGGGGCCGCTGGAACACCTCACGCCTCCCCTGACCATCGTCTCCACCGCCTTCCTCCTCTCCACCACTTCCGGACGATTTTCTAACTTGTCCTTTCTGGAAAGTACAGTCCTCATGCTTTGGGGAGTCAACAATGGCGCCTACAGGTAAACACTGAACAAACAACAGCAAAACACAAAACCATGGCAACAGTGGACTACATCCATCTGGGTGTCAACCGCGCCTTCCTTTCTAAATCTGAGAGAGGTGTCGTCTATCCTCTGAACTTCAAAAACTGGACTTTCTGGATTTAACGAGCCACAGAATTAAAAGCCGAAATCTGAACCCTGTCATGGCACTGCCTTCTGTCTTTCCATCAGGCAAAGACTCCTTGGCCTTGCCTCCCACATTCAGGCTGCTGGGGAGATAAGGGGGGCTTTGGACATCCCCCGTGTTGTCTGTAAATGTGGATGTAGCAGGGTTCCAACAGCAGGAGAGTTCATGCCTCGCAGGTGTTTGAAGGTGTGCCCCTCTGGGTCCTCCGTGTCTCATCCTGTCTCCTCTAGATTCTAGCTCCCACTTCTCGGGAGCTCTGTTAAGCCCCAGGTAAACCCCGCTGCTGGGAAAGGGGGCCAGGTCCAGCCAGAGGCACAGGCAGTGCTTGTTTCAGAGAGTCAGGTGATGGTGTGGGCAGGAGCCAGCAGGGGGAATCTATTTGGCACCTGCACCTGGCCCCTTGGCATTCCCCTCACGTTTCCAGCCCCTGGAAGGATTGATGCATCTGCCTTTGAGCCGCTGTGAAAATGCAGGGGCTGAGGAATCGCTTTTGTGGGCTGGGGGCGGGGGAGGGGCCGAGGCTGCTTTGGGAGGCGTCCAATGGCCACCGCTGCAGGCTGGGCATCTTAATGAGGACGGAGCCCTGACCAGGGAGAGAGAATGAAGAAGCATCTGGGCTGGGGCCAGCTGCCTCTGCCCCGGCACCAGGGGGATCACTGCCTTCTCAGTGGCCGCTGTCAAGGACCATGATGGGGTGGGTCTCTGGGCCCCCTGACCCATGACCACAAGAGGCCCGTGAAACCGACAGCCTGGCCCCAGGGAGCCCTCCTGCGGGGGAGGAGAGGCTGTGCTTCTCCCAGGCCACCGGCCCCTCCACCTCGCCCCAGGCACAGAGCTACCGAATGGACTGGCTTTTTGCCCAACTGGCATCTCCAGGTCCCCTGACCTGCCTCCCTCTCTGTCAGCTTAAGGGACAATCGGCAGCCTGGACGTTCTGGTCAGCTGCTGGACAGTCATCCTGTGTAGGGTTCGGGAGACTGAATTCTGTGTTTGTGGCTTTGCTTCTTTTTTTAAGACCCACAAATATTTTTATTCTGATAGAAAAGAGCAGCGCTCAGATGGTGGGGCACGGGTGCATTTCGGGGATGGGCAAGGCTGCTGAGTGGGCTGCGAGGGGTGGGGAGGGAGTCGGAGTTGGGTGTGGGCTTTCTCACTGTGCTGTGCTCCCCACCCCTGGGACTTTTGAGAAGAGCTCTTGGGATGGACCACCTCAAAGGAATCCTGTGCTGTCCTATGGCAGTTGACCCCTCGGGCCGCTCCAGGGCTGCTGATGCTGGGTTGAACTCTACGGTCTGGTTTGGTCCTAGCTAAATGAAAGACAGATGTTCCAGGAGGGAACGGTCAGGAGGTCCTGGGAGGAGATTTCTCTTAGCGAGAGATGAGTCCCCAAGTTTCCTATTGCTGCCTCTTCCCCAACCCCCAGCACACACTGCGTGGCTTCCATCTTCCTGTCTGTGTGTTCCTGGAACCTACGTTCCTAGAACCTCAGAGTCTCTGGTGGTCTTGAAGATGGGGAGGTGAGAAGGGATCAGTGGGCCACTGGGAATTCAGAATGCAGCAAGGTTTCAATACAGGGTGCTGAGTCCTCCTGGCCTGATGAAAGAAGGCAATTCCTTTGCCAGCACAGAGGCTGGTGTTGTCAGATTTCCCTCGTCCTAGTCCCGCGGGCCTCTGTGTTGGCCTGGGGGTCATGCTCTCGTCACATCCAGTGTCGGCAGCTGCCTCCTGTGAGAGTCCGAGATGAAGGATACAGAGGGGGAGGGCTTGCTTTCTTGCTGCCCTTACTGTGAGCTCTCTGTAGAGTCTGCACATTGACTTATTAACCTCGGCGGGTAGCAAACATCGAGTCTTTTTGGAAAGTGAAGGAGGCAGAGGATGGGGCTGCAGCAATGGAAAGGGTCCTCAGGGCTCTGGGGTCAGCCGAGTAGGTGTTTCCTTCTGTAGAGGGGTGGGACTGAGAAGGCGCCCCCGGGTCTCCATGTCTCTATCTGTGACAGGCAGGATGTGCTTGCTCAACTTTGGCCCCTTCTTTGTTCTGAGATTCTTTGAATCAGCCCTAAATCTCTGTGTCCTTTTTCTCAGGGCCACTCTGGACTGCCAGGGGGTGCCCTCTGTAGACCCTGAGTGGGTGGGGGCAGTTGCCTCAGAGGGCTCATCCTTCTGAACGTGGGTGGCTTCCAAAAAGACTCTCCTCTCCTCCTTGGCAGTCACAACGCTGCAGGGCTGAAGCGCTCGAGGTCACTTTAGTTCTCCTTCACCCTCCTAGCCTCCCTGCACACTCAAAAAGCCCTGGTAAAGGGTTATTTATTTGCTTATTTATTTTTAAAGAGCTGGAGGTGGTTAGATGGGCTTTGAAATGACATTCCATTAGCCAATATGGCCACCCCCATCTAGTTCAATCTCATGGCCCGCTACCAAACTTCACAGCTTAGAAGTCCATGCCAGAGTGACTGGGAAGGGGCATAGCATCATGCAAGCTCCTTTGTAGCTGTGGTGGATGCGTGAGGTCCCCCAGGCTGGTCTCCCTGCCACGCCTTCCTCACCTGGTCCTCCCCAGACTGAGTGTGAGTGAGTTGCTGTTAGATGCCCACCTGGGAATAGGGTGCCATGGCCAGGGGCCTTTCCAGTTCTTGACTTTGGTGGTGAACCCAATGCTGTCCTCTGATCTCTGAGTGGATCTTGAGGGTCACAAAGCCTTGTTTAGTTAACAGACAAAAATCTTGATATTTCCTCCACTCAGAAGATGGTGTGCAAATCATCCCTGGAAAGAGACCTCCTACGGGAGGCAAAGGTTCCTTGGTCCTTCTGGGTTCAGGTTGACCATGACTCTCTTTCTCCTCTGATGCTTACTTTGCGGACTACACTAGTGCAACTATTTTTGGTGCTAAATACTACAAAACCAACACCAATGGTAGAACAGCCAGCCAGCCCATTTTTAGAGTGTATGAGACTCAACTCAGAAGCAAAAGCAGGTCAGTCTTGCCTGGAGAGCACAGGATACATGGGAAGTTAGATGATGACATGGAGTGGTGGAAAGACCTCTGAGATTTCTGGCTTTGCTCTAGTTTCTCAGGGGATGTTGGCCAAGTCAACTAGTCTCGCAGATTGTCCTGTTTCCCGTCTGAGGCATTTAGAAAGTTGGAATGGTTATCCTTAAGGTCTCTTTCAGTTAAAAAATGTTGTGTTATGTTCACACTTTTTTTTTAGACTTGCTTGTTAGAAATAAGAAGGAAAATAAAAGATAGGTAAGGAGGAGAAGGAGGGAGCCTTATCAGTGGTTAAGATATTGATTACAGAAGCCAAATCAGACAGGCTCAGTGATGATTAGGTCTGGGGGTTGTTGGTGGAGGGAAGTCAAGCAGACAAGCCCAGGACCCAATTTTCATACTTTTAAGGAAGGCTGCCAACTGGCCCCTTGGTTGATCTTACCAACCTGTCCCCCTCAACTGGTCATGCTACTCCATTCAACACCAACATACCCAAAGTTGGCAGAAACTGTTCCAAGACTTGGAGACAGTGTGCCTGCTTACTTGTCATACAGGTTGCTGGCAGTCTGAGTCAAACAAAATTCAAGAGATCTTTACTTTCACCTGCTATTGTGAGGAGCTAGGGCGTTGAAAAGACATCAGTGTTTAAGTGGCAGACTATTCAACAAAATTCTGCTTCATTCAGGCATGATGAGCGACTTCCTTGCCATGTTTCCAAACCAAACAGCAGCAGTATTGTTTTCACTCAAGGTATGGTTGTTACTATGGATGGTCTTGAGGTCTGGGGTCTTCCTTATGCTTTGCTCAGCGTCTGGAGCAGAGAAATATCTATAGATGTTTGTTACATGAGCCCATGTGCTGCCAGTCTACAGAGCTGCCCTCAAAGGCCCCTGGACTAGCTATTGTCAGCTTTGGCTGCGAGCCAGCCTGCTACTGAGTCCATAGCAGTTGCCTCAGAGCAAAAAATGATTCTGTAACCAATAAGGTTTTGGTTCCTGGAGCACCAGTATCTTCTTTGATATCAATCTTTTTTTTTTTTTTTTTCTACACTTAATAGGTTTCAAAGGAAGATTCCAAGTTTTTGTATTATCAGTAAGATATCAGTATAGGCTTTAGAACATGTTTTGGGATTGCCTAACATCACTGGGAATCATCTTAAGTGATCTTAAGGAGAGTGAGTGAATGATAGTGTCATGTTTGGCTCTGTGTGACCCCATGGACTGTAGCCTGCCAGGCTACTCTGTCCATGGAATTCTCCAGGCAAGAATACTGAAATGGGTTACCATTTCCTTTTCTACTTATGGAGAGAATAGGCCTATATACCTTATATGCTTATATCCACATATTTCACTGGAAAGACTTCAGTTGAGGTCCCCTTGGAGTAAGGAAGTCAATTCCACCAAGCTTCATTGATTTGAGCCTTACATGTCTCAGGGATGAGAAATCCAGAGATGGACTGGCCTAAGAGATGTTCAGAAAGGTCCTGATGGGAAATCTGTTCTCTTGTAAAGTTCGATCATTGGGGGCTCCCTGAATTAAATTTTGCTGGTGACGACATCCTGAGCATCTGAAAATCACTCTTCCCAGTTCACGGATCACATGAGAACTCACCGTTTCTACACATCCTGTCCTGTTTCTGGGCTGGTATTGAATTCACCAGCACTGCAGGTGAAACCAATCTGTGGGAGGGTTGGGACAGAGAAAATGTGAGATGTTGATCGCTGATTGCTCTTTCTGAAAGGCACTGCTGACTGTGGTGGATGTGGTGAATATCTGTGAATCCCTGCATGGGGTATGAGAACTTTTGCTGTGAGAATAATCAGTTTCACCCAAAGAATCTGGTATCCTGGCTTCTGACATAGTCTCTGCCTTCCTGGTATGTTCCTCTGAATCAGAGTTCCCTGGACTGTCTAAACAAATTCTTTGCAAACAAGAGATCCTCCCGCCCAAGTCTTGGTATGCCAACATAGACACTATTCTATTTCACAAGGATATCTAAGGAAATTGGGGGCGCTCTCTCAAAATACTTGAAATTCTTGGTCCAAGTAAGAAAAATTCTGATTCCACTTCCTCTTTAAATTCCAAATTTAAAACAAGACCTGATCTGATATTTGCAGTAGAGAGCTGTATCTTAAGCCAGTGTGCCAGGCTGTCTCCCATCCTATAGAGGCAAGACAGTGAGCTCTGTTCATTTTTCCCAATCACCAAGGTAAATGGTATTTTATGTATAGTGCCTGGCCTAAGCTTGGAGCTTGCAAGAGATACTTATGCCCAACAAAACTAGAAGTTTATAATAGAAGGTGTATCAACATAGTATAGATGAAGAAAGCTAGTTGGAGTCTCCTTCTGAGAAATGCCTGTCACTCAGATCTTGCTTTTCAGTTTTACATCTCGTGAGAGAAGTTGGTTTCTTCTCAGTTTAGGTGATGACAAATTTAGATTTCCTTCCTGAATGTCTGAAGGTAGATTGAGCACCTGGATATCCACAGTCTACTCTGACACTTCTCTGGATGCAGCATCTCTAAAGCCCATGAGAAATATGAGTAGCTAAGTCTGGCAGCTATTCCTTCATTTAAGAAGAGTTCGTGGGCATCATAAAAACAAATTTTGTAATATGTTAACAGGTAGCACATACTCAAGTGAATAGCTTCCTGACATCTTTTGTTTTCTCTTGGAGAAGTGTTTGTGCTCCATCTTCATTCCACAGCTTCCTGACATTAGCTGATTCCTCTAAGCTCACCTCTGGAGTGAATAAATAAACCTGGTCCAAGTGATTTGATGTCTGCTTTCCACAGTAGAGAAGTAAATCTTAGTAAAGAAGAACGTCTTTCATTGTTGTCTTTTTTTTTGTTGTTCTGGCTCTTATCCTCCTGCTTCCATAGGACTGACAATCCAGTTTCTCAGACTCCATGAAGGTCTTAATATAAGGCGAATCCCAGGACCACAAACAGTTTGGACTTCAAACAGTGAGAAAATTGGCGCTGAATGATTCGGCACACAAAGCAGAAAACTCTCATTTCCTGCAGGCAGGATGGAATTGACTGTTATATTAAGACTTCTGAAGGAGCCCTGCCCTGGAGTAATTTCAGCACTGTCAGACAATGTTGACATCTAGATTAACCTCTGTGCAGTGAAGTTTACTGCAGAGCTCGTTGAGATGCATGTGGTGGATCTCTGCAAATCCCAACCAGAACCACTCGTGGGCCACCCTCCACACCACGCCCCTCCACTCCCCACCCACTCCTCTCCCCACCTGTGGACTTTTTAACCTCCAGGAACCATGGCTGGGATCTCATCCCAGGAGATGGAATTTGGCCCCCTTCTCTCTCTCTTCTGTCCATGGTGCTGAACCAGGCTTTGTGCTCAGCTGGAGTGACAGTGGTTGTCATTGTATTGGTTTTCCCCTCAGGGGACTACAAATCAAGGCATGAAAGCCACTCTGCTGATGACAAACAATTTTGTGGCATATCTTTATGCTGCACAAAGTGAAATGGTTTATAAGGAATTAGTGTGCCCCATATCTATAAGACTTGCTCTAAGCTCTCCAGTTCTCTAGCATTTCCAGGTTCAGACGTAACAGGTCCTGACTACAACTTGGTGGTCAGGTGGTGGTGATGGGTTCTGATGGACAAAGATATTGCCCTATGTCTGGGTAGGTGTTTCCTATGGTTCTAACAAAAGAGGTAGCATAGCTCCCTTTTCTCCTGGTTGGGACAAAAGATGTAGCTGTCCATTACGATCTGGTTTGCCCACTCTCTCCTGATGGGGTGGTGGGCTCCAGAGTGGCCCATACCCTTTCTAATTGACTATGTGAAGCCACACAAGGGTGCAGCGGCCAGAAGAAACCTCAAAGTGAAAACCACAACTTCTCTACAACCGGGGGCCACTCATCACACCAAAAGTCTTGAGAAATGTCCTTTAGGGTAATTCATTGACCACAAATTTCCCTGGTGTCTTACTGATTTCTGTTTCTCCCTGAAATTGTTTTTCCCACTTTGCCTTCTATCTTTAATATGAGTAGCAGGAGTCTTTTTGTATTCCCTTAGACATTCTTTAGGAGAAATGAAAGTTGCCAGTCAAGGACATTGTGTTTATTGACTGGGAAAATAGATTTCTGGGCCAAGTAATGTCACAGCCATAAAGAGGCAGGCCTGATGACTTTATTTAAAAGCAATTATCAGTGTTTTATTTTGTCTGGGTGCTCAAGCTCATATAGGGCAAACTGCATTCATCTTTCTATTTTATTACTTAAACTTGTTCACATGCACACATGCACACACACACAAATACCTTTACACTCCTATTGGTCCTAAAAGGTCCAACAAGCAGTGTGCCCCATTTGTATTTCTCCCAACAATATCCATGCACATGTATGTGCAAAGAAGTGTGCACCAAGCCTGAAGTTTCTTAAACTTCTTATATCTCACCTTTTATTTTGTTATCTACACAATCTTTGGCTTTCTGACTTTTTGCACTATGGATCATCTATGAAATTAAGGCCTTTTCAAGGAAGACTATGTCTTGAGTTCAGAACCTTCATATTTAATGGTTGGATTCATTTTCTCAGATAAACATAAAACCAAACTGAACCTTGATGCAGATTTTATTTAATTTTTTGGGATGGAAGAGAAGCACTGGGTTGGAGCCTGAGTAGTACATATTGTATTAAGTATAAGTATAAATGTAAGTTAGTTCAAGCAGATTACTGAACCTATTTGGGGACTGAAACAATGAGATATCAAACATTCAAATGGAATGGGAGCATGAAGGGGAAGCAGTAGACTTTCCTGGAAGATTTCAATGTTCCAGGGGACAGGACAGAGCAATGGGCTAAAAGTCAGCTGGGTATAGTTTGTCTGGGTGACTGTTTCCAAGTTACTTAAATTCTCTGGGCTGATGTGTAAGTGTCCTTAGTCTACAGTGGGCAGCTGGTAGACCTCTTCTTGAATGGCAGTGATAATATAAGTCAATCTCCAACTCGTCTGTTGCTCAGATCACTTTTTTTTTTATGTTTCTTTTTTTTTAATTTAAATTTTATTTTATTTAACTTTACAATATTGTATTGGTTTTGCCATATATCAAAATGAATCTGCCACAGGTATACATGTGTTCCCCATCCTGAACCCTCCTCCCTCCTCCCTTCCCATGCCATCCCTCTAGGTCGTCCCAGTGCACTAGCCCCAAGCATCCAGTATTGTGCATTGAACCTGGACTGGTGACTCGTTTAATATATGATATTATACATATTTCAATGCCATTCTTCCAAATCATCCCACCCTCTCCCTCTCCCACAGAGTCCAAAAGACTGTTTTGTACATCAGTGTCTCTTTTGCTGTCTCGTATACAAGGTTATTGTTACCATCTTTCTAAATTCCATATATATGCATTAGTATACTGTATTGGTGTTTTTCTTTCTGTCTTACTTCACTCTGTATAATAGGCTCCAGTTTCATCCACCTCATTAGAACTGATTCAAATGTATTCTTTTTAATGGCTGAGTAATACTCCATTGTGTATATGTACCACAGCTTTCTTATCCATTCATGTGCTGATGGACATCTAGGTTGCTTCCATGTCCTGGCTATTATAAACAGTGTTGTGATGAACATTGGGGTACACGTGTCTCTTTCAATACTGGTTCCCTCAGTGTGTATGCCCAGATCACTTTTGACTGAAGGATATCTTCTCCAGGTCTCCCCTAGAACAAGATTGCAAATGTCCCTGTCCTGAAGATTCAGCCTCACTTTAGTCTTGTGTTCAGTTCATCTCTTGCAGCTCTTCTTTGTATGTTTTTGAAAGTTCACACTTGTACCATCCACCACTACCCCCTATCACATCCCTCTATCTCTGCCAAGTCAGAAAAAGCCCCACCGGCCCATCTCCCTCTTCCTGAGTTTGGGCATCAACCACACTTGTGATTTAGCTAAAGTTTCTGGAGAGGAAACCAGTGTGTTCTCAGCCATCAGTCTCTTCCCAGCTCATTTGACCAAATGATTACCTCCTCATTATGACCTCATCAGTCCCTTTTGCACAAGAGATGTTGGGACAACAAACCCATGATAATGCCCTGTTCTGTCTTTTTGAGGATTATTTGTTCCTTCTCTCTTGGTTTAGAGAGGTTTTCCTTGCCACAAACAGCTTTTCCTTCAAATTTCTTTGGTCATTTTTCTGGCTGTTAAATAGACTGATAAATGGTAAACCATGGTTTCCTTCTCTTTTTTTTCTGCTTAGGCTCCTATCAGCATGGAAGTACTATATCCCTACAGAATAAGAATGTAACATGTCAGCAAGATGTTTATTTAGTGGAAAGACTATAATATGGAAACACAGATTTGCAGCAGCATCCAAATCTTGAAGGGGATAAAAGAGTCTTTTTCAATCAAATGAGATCTTTACTGTAATGGCACCAGAAAGGTTTATACCTTAAGAACTGAATTGAACCTGATAACATGTTCTCTTTTTAGGGAACAATGAGGTGGAAGAAATTACCCCAGGACCTGGGAGACTAGATCCTCCACTCCACAAATCATGCTGTATCAGTAGATATTTCAACTCTATCTCTCAAATGGCTCTGAGAACCAACAGTGACCTAAGATCAACTATCCATGTTAACTATTAAAAGCAAATTCATCACATTTAAACACATTCCTATCTGCTTAATATAGTTTTTCCCCTGGTACTTCTGGGGATAGTTTAATATCGTTTCTTTTCTTGATCCCTGTTAATATTTTCAATAAGATTTCTAAATTCTTTTATGTTCATTTCTTTAGGAAAAACATGGAGTCAATTTAAGATTTTGTGTATGATAAAATGATTAAACAGACTGAAAGTAGTGTAGGGTAGGGGGGCAAGCACAGGACTAGGGAGAAGGCAGATGATGTCAGAGCTCCTATTTTTGCTGAGTGATCTTGGAAAAATCATTAGCCCTTCTGTGCCTCTGGTTCTTCATCTACAAAAGAAAGCTGCTAACAGCCCCCTGTCTGCACCAAATGAGATCATAGTTGTCCAAGCACCCTGTGGGCTTCACGGACACCTCAAGCAGTAGAGCCCACTCTCTGGGCAGTGAGTTTTACCAAGAGCCTTCTTGGGTGTTGAGGCTGTGAGTTCCTTTGGAGATGTGCTGTTTTGAAGAGCATCTTTCTTAAATCCCTCCTGTGATTTGGTTTCTAGAGTTTTGTCATAGGTATTTTTCCTCTTGGAATCATCATCAAGCTTGGAAGGCCAGAGAATGCCTTTTCAAAAACACAAGAAGGAAAAGGATGCTTTACTCATTTGGTTTTGTCACTGAAAAAGCTCTGATGGTAGACCTTGTTTTCAGGTCTGGAGTCCTGAACGTTTTATAGCAAAATGGCATCTCCTGCTGTGTTTAACTCTTTATTATCTGTTCTTGCTTTTGTGAGGTTCTGTAGATTTCAATGTAATTTTTTTAAAAGTATGACTCTAGTACGTTTCCTTGGTAAATTGGGTAGTGAAGCCAGTCTTGAAGAACAGCACCCAAAGTGATAATTATCCTGATACAGTATTGTGTTCATTCTGGGGCCAGCATTTTGTGTATAGGAAAATAACCTTAAGATGGAAAAAAAAAATTGCTGGAGTGAAAACCAAATGCCAGACCACCTTTCTAACAGCCTTGAGCACTCCCAAATAGGTGTGATTGGGATTCCCACTGAGAAACACATCTGATTGGAAATGAAACCCCTGACAATGCATCCTGAAGCCAGATTACCAAGGTTACAACAGTGATGTCATTTACAGCCCCTTAAGAAAAAGGTCCCAGGTGTTTGTAACACCAACCACTGTTTGTAAGGGTGATTACTTGGTATGTTAAATTTTTCAAATGTAATTTCCTTTAGATCTCCAAGCTATGATCAGGTGCAATGCAACTGACTAAATGCTGTGCATGCCTCTTCTTCTTTTTAAAGAATTTCTCACTCCAGAGAGAAATCACAATAAGACTGAGGACCTGAAATCCTAAGAAATTCACAAATCTTTTGCTCAAGTTCAGACCATTTCAGCTCCCCACTTCTCTTTCTACCTGAGGGTCAATTTTTGCCTGTCTTAGATAGGAAAGCAACATCTTTGTTCTGAACCTCTGTCCCTGTGACTTTTTCCCTGCAGCTGTACAGCAGACAGAAAGCATTTCAGCTTACTTTGAAATGAGAGTCCAAATTGGGTTATGACTAGGATTTTAAATTATGATGTGAAATTGGAGAAGGCAAGCTGATTCAGGGTGATGTTCCATAATTCATTCTGCTAATCCCATGGAGTTGACCTTCTTCACAGCCTGCCTTGAACAAGCCATTTCCCTGTGTAACTTCCTAGTGACAAGGTTTGATTACTTAAAGATTTCAGAGATATCATTTGAGAAATAACTCACTGGGTATGGAAAATTTGATTTAATATGTTAACAGGAACAACAAGAACCTATTTTAATGGTTTTTTTCTTTCCTCTCTCTGAGCATTTAGTCTTTCTTGAGGCCATTGGGCTGTTTCCTTTTCAAGGCTGGAAAAAATTGATTATAATTCATGTCTATAGCAAAGGCTTCCCCAAGCCCATTGCAGCTGGAGGCAACCCCAAATGACCCATGTTAATCTTTTGTTACCCAACAGAATCAAGGACCCTTCTTAGTTATATGTGTGGGCCATGGTGGGTGAGCTCAAGGGTATTGTCAAAATAAAATGAAAAGAAGGCAAGTTGGGACAAGAAAATTCTCAGTTTGAATTTGAGAGAAACCAGCAGTCTTGCTCTCTCTGGCAAAGATTTGTGTCCTGTGAAGGGAATAGTCATGTTCTTTCTCAACTAGGTTTTACTTTCTGAGTGTGTGTGTGTGTGTGTGTGTGTGTGTGTGTGTGTGTGTGTATGTGTGTGTGTGTGTGTGTTGGGTGGCAGAGGAGCTGGGAACATTAGGAAATAGCTGTTTATGAGTTTAGACTTCCTCTTGAGCATAGTAAAAGCTCTGCTCAGTTTCTCAGAATGTGACAATAAAATTAGGGCTGGAGAGGAATTCAGAGGCCTGTGTTTCAGTATATGACAAATTTTTACCCAAATGCTTCTTTCAGAAACACTTAGTCCTTTGCAAGCCACATATATCCTATGTCTAAAGTGAAAGAAAGTGGAAAGTGAAAGTCGCTCCATCGTGTCCAACTCTTTGTGACCACATGGACTATATAGCCCATGGGATTCTCCAGGCCAGAATACTGGAGCGGGTAGCCTTTCCCTTCTCTGGGGGATCTTCCCAACCCAGGGATTGAACCCAGGTCTTCCACATTGCAGGCTGGTTTTACCAGCTGAGCCGCCTAAAGGTATCAGGAAAAGGAATCAGTCAGTAGGCAGTTTCTGCAGACCCCAATGCTTCATCCAATTGATAGGTTCCTTTTCTAAGAGTTAAGGTACTTTGACTCACCTGAGAAAATATACCAATAGAGCCTGAATGGGGAGTGGTTTGGGGTGAGCTACTCTATTGGCACCCCACTCCAGTACTCTTGCCTGGAAAATCCCATGGATGGAGGAGCCTGGTAGGGTGCAGTCCATGGGGTCGCTAAGAGTCGGACACGACTGAGCGACTTCACTTTCACTTTTCACTTTCATGCATTGGAGAAGGAAATGGCAACCCACTCCAGTGTTCTTGCCTGGAGAATCCCAGGGACGGGGGAGCCTGGTGGGCTGCCGTCTATGGGGTCCCACAGAGTCGGACATGACTGAAGTGACTTAGCAGCACTCTATGGGTATTAGGAGGTATTATGACAGTGTGTTAACTCTCCCACAGGAAAACTAGGGCTGCTTTAGGGCTGTTTTCATTTGGAATAGTGTAAGAAAAGAGGCTATTAAAACATGTTTTGAGGACTGTCCCCCCAGATCAGCCTCTGTTGTGAGATTTTTCAGTTTCTTAGGCAGGATTTCTCTCTTCTCCCATCTGTCAATAATTGTGGGGCGGGGGAGGTGGAGGGGGGTGGTGGTATTTGTTTTCAGCACCAAGGACAGCAAACACCTCCCTCAATTGAACCAATGCCTGCTATTGTGATTTACCTGCCAGTCAAAGAAGGGTGGGATTTTTCTTTTAATTCTATCCTTTGGGACCTCAAGCTGGAAGACTTTATTCTTAAGATCAGGTGCTCACATCTTTTATTTATTTCCAAGCCTTTTCCTGTCACATTCTTAATCTGCTAACAAATAATAGGTGTTGGACTAACACACCCAAATCTCTTGGCTCAAAGGAGTGGAAAGAAAGACACTTAGGCATCAGTGGAGGACACTTTTTGGCATGGTGACCCACTGCAAAAAATCTTCACAAGGCACCAATGACTTTCAAACTCCCAGATGGAGGATTGCTCACTGGTAATCACTTAGAAAAAAATTTCTGCCCATTTCTCCACAAAGTGCAAGTCTATGTTTTACTCCATATATACGTGGAGGCAATATGTCACAAGAGTTGAGCAGAAGCTATGAGCTTTGGAGACAGAAAAGGGCCCAGTGATGCTGTTGTTAAGCATTTTGAACACCCAGTGGGGCATGGCTTTGAATGCCAGCAGCCACCTTTAAATCCTGAATGCTGTTCAGCAGCTAACTTTGCCTTAAACAATCATAGTAAAAATGCAAATGGCTCCTTAAGCCTTCTGTCAGGTTAGACTGGAAGGCTTACCCTGAGAAAATGCATAGCAGAAGCACATTTTGTCATCTTGCTTTATGGTGGGACAGTTGTCATATAACACAGTCATACATAGCTGCCCTCTTAGAGGCAACATTGCATTCTCTTAACTAATTGTCAGCATTCTCCACACATGTCAGGGTGGACACTCCATTGGGAAGACAAGAGAGTCACTGAGAATTTCACTTTAATACTGTCTTCTATTTCACAGAGGTTAGATATATTCCACTTCAATTGCTTCTGAACCATCCCGTCCAAGTCTTTCAATTCTCCATTATACCCTCTCCTTCACTTTCTCCTCCTCTCTTCAGTGTTGCTTAGCATAATCCATAATATTTATTGCTGCAAGACCACAAGGGGTCCTTTTTAAGGATAAATGAGGTAGTAGAACTAGACCAGAACCAGATCTCAAAGGAGCCAAGTCAATGGAGTTGATTTTGAACCTTTGAATGGGTCTGAGGAAAACCCATCCTTCCCCTACATTCCTTGTTTTCTTGAGGGCATCCCATTCCAGTACTTCCATGCAAAATAGGTCATGGAAAGAGTTTCTATAGATTATTTATGTGAAGAGGGTGGGAGAGCTGAGTCAAAAATCCTTTGTTGGAGTCCTTTAGAATAGAGGAGGTTTATTTTACAATTGAAATAAAGGGACAATCCTGTTTAGAAAGAATATGCACATGAATGACCAACAGCCTCCACAGAGTTTAATAAGACCAATTCCTTGTTCTCAGAACAGAGAGGAAGGAGTTGTAGATTGACTGGTAGGAAATGATCTGAGACAGAGGTACCGAAGCAATGGAGATGATGGCCAGGGAAGACTCAGGAGAGAATGGGCCAGAGAATAAAATACTACAAAGATTCTCATTACCTTTTCTGCAAAATTCCTAAAGTTTCCAAGGGCATGTCTAGCCCTCTGCCTCCCTAGAGGCAAGCTCAGTGTTTCTATTGAGTTACTAAGGCATATGCCCTACAAACACCAAAGTCTTGTATTTTCCACTCCCAGCAACACTGGCTGTCCAGAGTGGGATTTGTCCCCCTTCCCTATATCAAAGGGACTTGTTTTCAGGAGAAGTGTCCTTTAAATATCCAGCGAAAACTGGAGGTAATTTTTTGCATGAATGGCTTTTTACAGCTAGGTCTAAAGCAGAACAAAACTTGTATTAAACTAAGTGCTACTTTACATATCTTATTTCAAGAGAAATGAAGGATTTATTGCTGTGTAAATGATGTACACTGATTTGTTTCCTAATGGACATTACATGTCCCTTTATCTTTAGGCTGATGTTGGGCAGCAAACTTTCAATATCTGGAAAATCAGCTGGTACCTACTTCAGTGCACTCGTTGGAAATTACGTTCTCAGAGAGGAATTTTGCAAATGAAGTTTAGGTGCTCATGTAACTGATTTCCACCCCCTCCCTAAGCTTTCTGTACTAAATATATGTAAAGTGATTATATCTCGTCTCATCCCATGTGTTTGTGTGTGTTTCCCAATGTATGTGTAAATATATTAGCCATCTGAAGGGTTCCTCAGAACGTGGCACCAGCTAAGCAACGGTGTCTATGGCATGTGGATATATGATCCATGTACACACTTGTTCTGAGGCCAAGCTAATCTTACAGAGTATAGGAAAAGAAACAATATGGTGTGGCTTGGGAAAAGTTTAATGAGGGATACAGGATTGCCAAGCCACCGCTCATTGGTGGAGACCTTGGCAACAGCCGAGTTGAGGTGTGCTCAACTGGATTTGACATCATTTATTTTCATCTCAATTGATTGTTCCTCAGGTCTGTTGTATGACTTAGAAATATTCCTCCATGATTCTTGTTTCTTTTTTTCTCCCCAGACCACTGGAAATTGCCCGTCATTCTTGCTTCCCATTATTCAGATACCGAAGTTGTTGACTTAAAAATGGGTGCCTACGGTTTTAGTAAAACTGGGTTTTCCTAATAAGTAGTGCCATTTCCTTGAGGTACTATTTCTCCCATTCTTTTCCTTTCTAACAAATACATCCCTTAGCTAAACTAAGTTTATTTGCATCCTGGCAAGTCTTAGCAAGTCAGTTTGGTTAAAGCAATGATTGTTACTTGTGTTTGGAGAAGAGGCTCATGATCTGAGTAAAATTCTTATGTAAAGGCGTGTTTTATGTAAAAAAAAAAAAAAGAAAAAACAACCCCCCACCCCCCAAAAAACCCATATTCTAATTTGGTAAGATGGCTCCAGGGTAAGGGAGATGTGTTCTCAGTTAATAGTAAAAGATGCATTGAAAAAGCAAGTGCCCTCCATTTCTCTCTTCCCCAGCCCACCCTTCCTTCCTCCCCAACCTCAAAAGAAAACAGAAAATTATTTTTTTAAATTGTATTAATAATTTATGTTTAATACAAAAGGATGATTCAATGGTATCACCAAAGGTCATTTCTCCCATTGTGCATGTCCATCACTCTCGGCCCCGAATCCATCACCCAATTCTTCACCCTCATGCTTCCATCCCAAGGCAAACGCGTCTTCATTGGAATCTATCTGTGTTGGAGTTCAATGTGGGGGCAGAGATGTAACACCATGACTCTGATGAAACCAACCATTCTTCACCTTCAAATGGTTAATTACTACAAGAAGGCAAACTCTTTTCTTGGATTTTGCTTAAAAACATTTTATACATATATATGTATATATGTGTGTGTATGTATGGACATATATATGTATATGCACATGTACATGTATATATGTATATATCCATCTCCAATATAAATATATCATATGTGAGAGTTGTAAATACTCCTTGGTCATACATCCGTCTTCCTCATGGTATCATATCTTCAGTGTTATGTTAACAACTCCATTTACTGATTGATGAAATCGTGTGTAGATCTGTATTCTCCTGACATAGTTTATGTAGGGTCTCTTCTCAAATAAAGTATAAAACATTATCAATGCCCTTGTTTTATTTGAATTTATTATTTAGTAGGGAAGTGTGTTGAACTTAAACATAGGTTGAAGTTTGGGAAAGTCCGACTGTGTGCAAAGACTGTGGAATTCAGGACCATCTTGAGAACTGGGACCCTGATTTGCTGAAGGTGAGATGGCTTGTACGAGGCTTCAGGTGATCCTTAGCCTGGATATTGGGTTGAGATGAATGTTTCCAGAAGAACATATACATATTTATAATCTGAGTCAGGGCCCAAGGAAAGGATTGACTATCTCCAGGTCTATGTCATGGTGTCGCGTCATTCCACAGACATCAGCTTCCTAGTTACAATAATTTCAGTTTCTAACATGAGAAAATATATTCCTTGGATTTTTTTACACCAAAGATTTTAGGATTCTTTGGCATATTTACATTAAAACTCCTTCCCCCTATTTCCACCTTTCCCCCTCTCCCCACCCTCTCTCTATTTGCTTTTCAATTTCCCTTCCTTTCTCTATACTTTTCTTTACAGCATATATTATGTGTTTCCTTTAATGAGGAAGACTTATTTCCATTTATTTATTTCAAAAGCATTGCTGGATTATGGGGGAGAGACAGGGAGGTTGTGATGTCATTCATGAGAGCGCACCAGAGGTGCAGAAGGCAGAATTCCCCCCACTTCCATCACTATTGACATTTTGGACCAGAGATTTCTTGGTTGTGGGGGTTGTCATCTGCACTGTCTACTGTTTATCAGCATTTTCATTAGAGCAGCAGTGTTGCTCTCTGACCACCCCCGCCAGGTGTGTCTACCAGAAACGTCTCCAAACATAGTCAGATATCCTGTAGGGAAGTAGGGGGAGCAAAATTGCCCTGGTTGAGAACCACTGGTATGAGGGTTTGGCTGTTACCCTGAAGTATCATACAGTATTAAAAGAGGAGTTTCATCCAGGAAAATCAAGAGCCCCAGGTCATACCCTTTCCAGACCAGTGCGTGTGTGTGTGTGTTTGTGTGTGCGTGTGTGTGTGAGCGCACGCTCAGTTGCTCAGTCACATCTAACTCTTTGTGACCCCATGGACTGTAATCTGCTAGGCTCCTCTGTCCATGGGATTCTCTAAGCAAGAATATTGAGGTGGGTCGCCATTTCCTACTCCAGGGGACCTTCCTGACCCAGGGATGGAACCAGTGTCTCCTGTGTTGGCATGCGAATTCTTTACCACTGAGTCAGGGAAGCCCACATGGTTAACTTGTCTCCTTTCTCCAAGCCTGATGCTTAGATCAAGTTACAGCACTACCTTTTGGGTTCAGACAGCCACAAAAGTATCTTCCTCATCTGGTATATCAAACACATTGTTACCCCTAGAATATATATTCATACTACTTTTAAAAATGTATAATTTGTATACTTCTGAGTGGGAAGAAACCCAAATATTCTTTTTGAAAGTTTTACCCCTGTGAAGAAAGTTACCATTCCTAAAGGATGAAAGACTTTTCTTCTTCAATTGTCTCTTGCAATAAATTATATTTTTTACTTGGCTCTTGCCACATGCTGACATAAGATTACAAGTTCATGGAATTTTCCTAGTGGTCCAGTGGTTAAGACTCTGAGCTTGCACTGCAGGGGGCATGGGTTTGCTCCCTAGTTGGGGAACGAAGATCCTGTATGCCATGTGGTGTGGCCAAAAGCTTAAAGAATAAAGCAGAATACCATTATTAGAGTTGAAAAAATTGCAAGTTCATAATTAGGCCTTTTGTAGGCAAGGGACAAAAGTCCTTAGTGTATCAGCTCCTTTTAATGAGTAAGTGGAGCTTATACTAAGTCCTTCCAGGCAAGGGCTATTGAACAGTGATAAATATATAGTGGAGAAGGCAATGGCATCCCACTCCAGTACTCTTGCCTGGAAAATCCCAGGGACGGGGGAGCCTGGTGGGCTGCAGTCCAGGGGGTCGCTAAGAGTCAGACACGACTGAGCGACTTCACTTTCACTTTTCACTTTCATGCATTGGAGAAGGAAACGGCAACCCACTCCAGTGTTCTTGCCTGGAGAATCCCAGGGACGGGGGAGCCTGGTGGGCTGCCGTCTATGGGGTCGCACAGAGTCGGACACGACTGAAGTGACTTAGCAGAAGGCAATGGCAACCCACTCCAGTACTTCTGCCTGAAAAATCCCATGGACCGAGGAGCCTGGTAGGCTACAGTCCATGGGGTCGCTAAGAGTCGGACATGGCTGAGCGACTTCACTTTCACTTTTCGCTTTCATGCATTGGAGAAGAAAACGGCAACCCACTCCAGTGTTCTTGCCTGGAGAATCCCAGGGATGGCAGAGCCTGGTGGGCTGCTGTCCATGGGGTTGTACAGAGTCGGACACAACTGAAGTGTCTTAGCAGCAGCAGGAGTGTTATATATATACCAGGAGTTATATATATGAGTGTTATATATATATATATATATATATATATATATATATATATACAGGAAAATGCAAATGGAAACTACAATGAGGTCATAATGGCCATCTTTCCTATATATATTTAGTAGTATATTTCCTATATATATAGTAATAGGAGGAGTAGTATATTCACTCAGTCATGTTTGACTCTTTGTGACCCCATAGACTAGAGCTTGCCAGCCTCCTCTGTCCATGGAATTCTCCAGGTAAGAATATTGGAGTGGGTAGCCATTCCCTTCTCCAGGGGATCTTCCTGACCCAGGGACTGAACCTGGGTCTCTTGCATTTCAGGCAGATTCTGTACCATCTGAGCCTCCAGGGAAGCCCGATATGTATTCAGTTCAGTTCAGTTCAGTTCAGTCGCTCAGTCGTGTCTGACTCTTTGCGACCCCGTGGATCACAGCACGCCAGGCCTCCCTGTCCATCACCAACTCCCAGAGTTCACCCAGACTCACGTCCATCGAGTCAGTGATACCATCCAGCCATCTCATCCTCTGTCGTCCCCTTCTCCTCCTGCCTCCAATCCCTCCCAGCATCAGAGTCTTTTCCAATGAGTCAACTCTTTGCATGAGGTGGCCAAAGTACTGGAGTTTCAGCATTAGCATCATTCCTTCCAAAGAAATCCCAGGGCTGATCTTCAGAATGGACTGGTTGGATCTCCTTGCAGTCCAAGGGACTCTCAAGAGTCTTCTCCAACACCACAGTTCAAAAGCATCAATTCTTCAGCGCTCAGCCTTCTTCACAGTCCAACTCTCACATCCATACGTGACCACAGGAAAAACCATAGCCCTGACTAGATGGACCTTTGTTGGCAAAGTAATGTCTCTGCTTTTGAATATGCTATCTAGGTTGGTCATAACTTTCCTTCCAAGGAGTAAGCATCTTTTAATTTCATGGCTGCAGTCACCATCTGCAGTGATTTTGGAGTCCCCCAAAATAAAGTCTTAGTATATACTTACCTGATGTTTGTTATGTTGAACTGGATTTCTCATTCTCCAAGTCCCAGACCATTGGTGATGAATTCAAAGAGCTACCACTGTGCCTCGTGAACCTCACATGTGAAAATGCTGAGGATCCAGAATTTGGAACCACCCAACCACAAGCAAACTCTGAGTAAATCTCTCTCCTCCCCAGCATGTGGCTGGCTGCCTTTGTATCCGTGTCTCCCTGGGCTGCCTGAAGGCAAAAGTAATGCTTCTCAAAGCAGGATTTTTAAATGCCCTCAGAAGCCCAGGCCTGGTGGCTTGGCCCCTTTGTTGTCTAGTCTAGTGATAGCAAATGGTGTAAGTGTGGTGAGAGACAGCGGGTTCCATCCCGTGTACTTGAACCCAACATCATCCTTCTGCCGGGGACCCCTTCCTACTGTGTAGGAAGGCTGTGTAGGCCCTGAAATCTTGCACCTGTGTTTCAGAACATCCTTACACCCTCATGACAAATTATTTTACTTTAATTTTGGAATTACAATTTAAGGACTGAATAAGGTTACGGACTTCTAGGTCTGGAAGGTCCTTGATTAATAATCTCATTCACCTACTTGCCTGCAGCCAGGGTTCTCAGGTAAGCAAAAACTGGGTCAATCTCCCTATTGATAGCATCTTCCAATGCCTGAGGGCATGGCTAATACTATTGTCTTATAAAGAGAACATGCTTCTGAAAAAATCATTACCTCAGTGGGGCAAAGAAGCAATTGTTTAACAGGGAAACTTCAGAAATAGCAGCTGGCCATCCTTGAAACTGAACCTGGAGGCCACCTATCATTGCATTGGTCGTAGACATGCCAGAAAGGTAGGCATGAAACACTAGGTAGAGACACAATTTAACAGGCCCGATGTCCTAGGGGAGGTGGTAATGTTTTGGCACGCATTGTGGACATATATAGGAGGGAACTCCCAGGAATTCTATTTGAGCTTCTCAGAATCCAGTCCTCTAGTGTTTCAGGGCATTGAGGGGCACCTTGCCCTCAGCCATGCCCCATTCCTTGATCCTGTTGGGATGCTCAAGGTTACTTAGCTATTAACTAGGGAAATGTTCTATTTTAGCCTCTCTTTTCTCCCCATTACCAAGGTTTGCAGTGTTCTCAATTATTCAAATCGCCAGTGTAGGGCTCAGCAGAGGGTCTAATTACTGCTCTGCTTGCTACTTGCTGATGAGCTGCAAGGACCAGGGAACGACTTTAAATCAGTTAAGTAGGGAAGGGCAGCTTCTGTGGAAGGTTCTCTGGGAGTCTGGGTCTTATTAGGGAAATCTGAATGGTAAACATGGGAGAGTCCATGAATAAGGACATCTCCTGACTACAGATCATGGCCAGGGACCCAGATCTTAGAGGGAAGCACAGTACTTGCAGGAAATCAGCCAGTCTCTATTAGTGTCTTAGTCAGTCCTTTATCCTCAGACTTTTAAAATAGTATTTATTTATGTATGCATTCATTTATTTTTTTTAAATTACTTTTGGCCATGCTGGGCCTTCGTTGCTGCACAAGGGCTTTCTCTAGTACAGGGACTTGGCTTCCCATTGCAGTGGTTTCTCTTAATGCCAAGCATGGGCTCTAGAACACAGTAATAGCAGTTGTGGCACACGGGCTTAGTCGCCCCGCTGCATCTAGGATCCCCCTAGACCAGGGATCAAACTCATGTCCCCTGCATTTGCAGAAGGATTCTTAACCACTGCACCACCAGGGACACCCTATCCTCAGAGTTTTGAAGACCTTCTCAAGTAGTAGTTCAAGTCACTTTAGCAGGCAAATGCTCAGCTCTAAAGGAGAAAGGTCATGGAAGAGAGAAGTTGTCAGGCATGGTCACAGGCATTCATATTTAAGCCACATGCCACTATTTGCCCAGAAAGCTGTCTGCAAACACTCTGCAGGAGTTAATTCTTTCAATGGGGTCATATATTCATATTCTCATTAGAAAAGACCCTGATGCTGGGAAATATTGAAGGCAAGAGAAGAAGAGTAGGAGAGAGGATGAGATGGTTGGCATTGCTGACTCAATGAACATGAGTTTAAGCAAGCTCTGAGAGATGGTGAAGGACAGGGAAGCCTGGCATGCTGCAGTCCATGCGGTCACAAAGAGTCAGACATGACTGAGTGACTGAAAAACAACAAATATTCATATTTCCATTGTATAGATGTACTGATCAAGCTTCAGCAGTTTAGGTAACTTTTCCAAGGCTGCTCAGTTACTTGAGGCAGAAGTAGGGTTTGAAAGTTTGAAACTAGTAGTTGGGTTTCATACGCACGGTCTTAATCACCTTCCTGTCTTTTCCATCTCAGGGATTGAATCATCTGTCTGAGACCACAATGGAGGGTGGTAAGCCAAAAAGCAAACAAACAAACAGGAACCATGGGGAAAATGAGAGGATATCTCTTTCAGGATGGTTCTTTTTTAATTCATTTATTGATGTAACAAATTTGAGAGCAATCTTATATTGTTGTTTAGTCATTAAGTCATGTCTGACTCTGCAACCCTGTGGACTGTAGCCCACCAGACTCCTCTGTCCTTGGGATTTCTCAGGCAAGAATACTGGAGTGGGTTGCTATTCCCTTCTCCAAGTCTTATATTAGAGGTACTGTAATACACCAAAGCCTGAAGATGTGAAGTAGATTAAAATCCTCTCTCCCCCTAGACCATGCTCCTCTTTGTCCCATACTCTGGATCTTTCACTGAACAGAAGATCATCTGGGTTGCCAAACTCAAGGCTATAAGAGGTTCAGAGAAAGTGCAACAGAGGACAGGATTTCAGTTATGACTTGGATGATGACTAAGAGAAGGGATTTTGATAAAGAGACTCCTCTGGCTTCTCTTGAAAGAGAGCCAACTTCTCACTCATTTTTGTCCTTGTGTTGTGTATGGAAAGGTTAAGGGCTTTGAGATCCACCTAGCCAGAATTCTGTGGATGCCTTGACCTGCTCCTAGATATTACTCCAGGTGGTAAGCCAGAATTGCCTCCCAAACCCTTACACAGACATTGACCTAGAGAGAGTAGGGTGATGTTTCAATCATAGTCTGACACCCTTGGGTCACTGCTCCAGGGATGAACTGCCTCTGTTCATTTCTGTTTCTATGAGACACAACAAGCCACTGGCTCCTGCTACGTAATGGAAAGCCCCACCGGCAGAGTTATGCACCATGGGGCTGATCATAAATATGATTTACGGAGTTAGTTCATTTACTGCCTCTGATGCCGGCCCCAGCTGCCAGGAGTTTGACTGACAATTTCTGTTTATTTATTTCTCAGTATATAATATCTGACTTCACATTATAAATTCTTCTGATTGGAATTTCATGGCATCTGCTCCGATATTTATTGATGATATACTTATCAGGGACTCTGTCCTTTTAGGGGATGAGCTGTGCTCTGAGCCCTTGGTTCTGTCTGTCAGGGTGAGACTAGGAGCCTGACACCCCAGTGTGAGAGGATGTCACTATTACCTCTTGTGCCTGGTGAATGATACCTGTGTATGTGTCAGAGATAAGGTCATGACGGCTGTCCACCACAGATGTCTCTTGTGATTCAAAACCGGTGGAAATAAATGACAAAGAGCAACTCAGAGTCAAAGTGGTGTTTGACCACTTGAAAGAGATCTGATGGGGTAGGATAATACAGATCTTGCCTGGATTATGGCTATTGTGTCTTTTCCTTATCCCTCTTTTCTAGTTTACAAGTAGAACAAAATGACTGCTAATCTCCAGCCTTTGGATGGGGCTTCAGTTCATGCAAAGAGAAGAGAGTTGTACTCACTCATTTTGAGTTGATGTTCTTCCCATGGTTAAGTTCCCATCACTCAAGTGTAATCAACAGTAGGGGTGAGAAAGCATTCTGAGAAATCCAAGAAGATTCCCATACTGAATTAGGAGAGGTCAAAGGTTGGGTGAAAGACCCATAGAGAGTTATGATAGTGTTTATTCTCCTTCTATAAATGTAGAGTTTTCCATCCAGAAAGAATGGACCAGAAAATTTCCTTGAGACCAGTTGTATTAAAAGAAAAAGAGATTATTCTCTAGCATAAGAATTTTATATAATTTTCCCAGAGAAATGAGACCAGTTTCTATAATGTTTTTTAACATTTTGGCCCTATTTATTTATTTATTTTACTTTTGGGCTTCCCTAGCTGTTCAGATGGTAAAATATCTGCCTGCCATGCAGGAGATGTGTGTTCGATTCCTGGGTCAGGAAAGTCCCCTTTAGAAGGGAATGGCTACCCACTCCAGTATTCTTGCCTGGAGAATGCCATGGACAGAGGAGCCTAGTGGGCTATAGTCCTTGGGATCTCAAGGAGTCAGACACAAGGGACTGAGCAACTAACACCTTCACTTTTTGGCCTTGTGGCTTGTGAGATCTTAGTTCTCCCACCAGGGACTTCACTCATACCTTCTGCAGTGGAAGCTCAGAGTCTTAACTACTGGACCACCAGGGAAGTCCTTATTACATTTCCCTCCCTATCCCCCACCCCCCACCCCCAGTGTTATGCTCACTGATGAAACTTCCCTCAGTTTTACTCTCAATCAGCCCTGTCTGCCC
This sequence comes from Bos indicus, assembly GCF_029378745.1. NCBI lineage: Eukaryota > Metazoa > Chordata > Mammalia > Artiodactyla > Bovidae > Bos > Bos indicus. The sequence goes on along the minus strand of NC_091780.1, from coordinate 19,125,757 downwards.
AACTCCTATAGTCCAGCTGGAGCAGAGCTGATATGGGCTTCATGCTGAGATCTCCATGCTCTGGCCTCTTGGTCCCTAAGAAGGAAGTAACTTTCATTAAGCCCATAGAATGTGTCACCAGATAGACATCTTGATAAAGCTTCACTGAGCCATCATAACTATCCCTTGTATGTTATATACTTTTATTTTCATATTTATAGTTAAGGAAACTGAGGCTTAAAGAGGCTGAGTTTCAGAAAGATTAATTTCCTTGTCAAATGACATGATCCAATATTAGGCAAGGGCAAAATTCAAACTTCTATCTGACTAACTGCTCAGTAAATTTTGTTTCAGTGTGGTACTACCTGTGAGGTTTGTTCCCCAAACAACGAGGAAGGAAAAATACCTCTCATTATCCCAAGGCCTTTTTCATCCATTAATAAACTGGGGACCTTGGTCAAGTGATTTAACGTTTTTGGATCTCAGTTTTCTCATATGTAAAAGACACATGGTCATACTAAGCTCTGCTCTTATAGTATGGAGTCATATGAGGACATGAATGAAGTGTCTGGTGCTTGGTCTTGCACTTAATAAGCCTTAAATAAATGGTAGAATCATTATCATAATCATCACATCACCATTATCATTAGTATCACCATTGTCATCGCCACCATCACCGTCACCATCACTATAATTAATACCATCGTCTCACCACTATAACTGTCACCATCATCATCGTTATTATCACCATTGTCATCCGCACCATCATTATCATCACCGTGAACACCACCCTCATCATCATCATCACCATTGTCATCACCACCATCACCATCATCACCACCATCATTTTTATTATCATCGCCATGCCCACCATCACTACCAAAACCATCACCATCATCACCATCAACTTCCTCATCTTCCTGAGAGTGGTCTCCATCTCCCCCTCCTCTAAGACCTAAATGCCTTCCTGACTTCTGTTAGATGCACTTTGGGGGGTTTTCTCTCTACTGAGGTGGACAGGAAAGCCCTGACAGTATTGAATTACATTATTGATTTGTGCCTCCCAAGGCCAAACCCTCTTGAGATTTGTTAAATCAAACAATAAAAGAAAACCCCAGGAGTTAAGACATTTTTCCAACCATTGCCCAAATTCAGTCCCTCTCCTCAGCTTCCCCAGCATGGTCATGGCTATTTGTGTCTGACTGTCACACAATGAGGAGGTCACTGGAGTCACTGATGGATCCAGGAATCACAATGACTCCCAGAGCTTCAAAACTAGAATATATTTCATAAAAGTAAAAATTGGTCTTATTGTCAAAAACTGAGTGATAGAAAAGGACAAGGGAAAGGAAGAAGCTATCATTTAAGGTTCATCTGTTGATTGCTTGAAAGTGAAAGTGAAAGTCGCTCAGTTGTGTCTGACTCTTTGTGACCCCATGGACTATAGTCAGTTGTGTCTGACTCTTTGTGACCCCATGGACTATAGTCTACCACACTCCTCCGTCCATGGGATTTTCCAGGCAAGGGTACTGGAATGGGTTGCCATTTCCTTCTCCAGAGGATCTTCCTGACCCAGGGATTGAACCCAGGTCTCCCGCATTGTAGGCAGACGCGTTACCATCTGAGCCACCAGGGAAGTCCTGTTGATTGCTTCAGTTCAGTTCAGTCACTCAGTCATGTCCGACTCTTTGCGACCCCATGAATCGCAGCACGCCAGGCCTCCCTGTCCATCACCAACTCCCGGAGTTCACTGAGACTCACGTCCATCAAGTCAGCAATGCCATCCAGCCATCTTATCCTCTGTCGTCCCCTTCTCCTCCTGCCCCCAATCCCTCCCAGCATCAGAGTCTTTTCCAATGAGTCAACTCTTTGCATGAGGTGGCCAAAGTACTGGAGTTTCAGCTTTAGCATCATTCCTTCCAAAGAACACCCAGGGCTGATCTCCTTCAGAATGGACTGGTTGGATCTCCTTGCAGTCCAAGGGACTCTCAAGAGTCTTCTCCAACACCACAGTTCAAAAGCATCAATTCTTCGGTGCTCAGCTTTCTTCACAGTCAACTTTCACATCCATACATGACAATATATAAGCAATACATAAGTTGATTACTTAGGTGGACCTTATTATTCTCCCACTTTCCAAATGAGAAAACTGAATCTCAGAGAGGTTAATTGCCTTGTCTAATGTCACCCAGCTGGTAAATGACAGAGGAGAGTTTGAACATAGGTTTATCTAACTCTGAAGGTCGTTAGTTCTACAATGTTCTGCTACCTTTATAAACTCACAAGGACTTGTAGACACAAATACACCTGCACATGATTGAGTATACGCTGCAGTTTTCTCCAAAAGCTCCTCTGGGCTGGCAGTTCTGAGCTGATTAGATGGACTTGCAGAACCAAGGAGTCCAAGGCCACAACCATCACTCCCATTCCATGTGTAAACTTTGGGGGCCGGAGTAGAAAATCTTTCTAAGCCCTGAGCCAAGGCTATATTGCTTCAAGACTTTGAGAAGAAGGAATAAAAATCTGGAAAATGTGGCTGCCTCAAGGTTAGATCATCTTATTCCTGGGCAGGTATCTTACACAATCTATTAATACTTTACTGATCTTAGGAGCATGGAAAAATGATATTCTGTATTATTAACCTAAATGGACAACAGAAAATCAACATTGAGCATATATAAACCATGGCTACTTTCTACCAATATGTGTGCATGCATGCTAAGTCGCTTCAGTCATGTCTGACTCTTTGTGACCCTACCAGGCTCCTCTGTCCATGGGATTCCTCAGGCAAGAATACTGGAGTGGGTTGCCATGCCCTCCTCCAGGGGTTGAACCCATGTCTTTTAGGTCTACTTGCATTGGCAGGTGAGTTCTTTACTACTGCTGCTGCTGCTAAGCTGCTTCAGTGGTGTCCAACTCTGTGTGACCCCATAGATGGCAGCTCACCAGGCTCCCCCGTCCCTGGGATTCTCCAGGCAAAAACACTGGAGTGGGTTGCCATTTCCTTCTCCAATGCATGAAAGTGAAAAGTGAAAGTGAAGTCGTTCAGTCGTGTCCGACTCCTAGCGACCCCATGGACTGCAGCCCACCAGGCTCCTCCGTCCATGGGATTTGCCAGGCAAGAGGACTGGAGTGGTCTTTACTACTAGTGCCACCAAAACATTCTGACTTTCATTTCACAGCATCAAAATCCGAATTACTACTAGGGCTCCTCTGATGCAGTGCCTAAGTCAATTCCCTGGCCATGAAGTTGAAAGCTGTCCTTGTCTGACACTTTTAACCAGACCCTGGAGTCTCTGTGAGCTGAGACTCAGTTCTCCTATCTGATAAAAACAAGAATTAGGTGATCTCTAAAAATAATTCTATCTCTAACCTCCATTGGCCATCTACTGCTGTATCAGTTCATTTCATTCACTCAGTCATGTCCAACTTTTGTGACTGCATGGACTGCAGCATGTCAGGCTTCCCTGTCCATCGCCAACTCCCAGAGCTTGCTCAAACTCATGTCCATTGAGTCAGTGATACCATCTAATCATCTTAGTCTCTGTCGTCCCTTTCTCCTCCTGCCTTCAGTCTTTCCCAACATCAGGGTCTTTTCCAATGAGTCAGCACTTTGCATCAGGTGGCCAAAGTATTGGAGCTTCAGCTTCAGCATCACCATCAGTCCTTCTAATGAAAATTCAGGACTAATTTCCGTTAGGATTGACTGGTTTGATCTCCTTGTAGTTCAAGGGACTCTCAAGAGTCTTCCAACACCACAGTTCAAAGGCTTTGGTGCTCAGCTTTCTTTATGGTCCAAATCTCACATCCATACATGACTACTGGAAAAACCATAGCTTTGACTACATAGACCTTTGTCAGTAAAGTAATGTCTCTGTTTTTTAATATGCTATCTAGGTTGCTCTATAGATATAGCTAAATGAATATGGAGGAGGTGTGTAATATGAGGCATTTATATAAAAAGAAGCAAGCAAAACACATACTTGCAAACTAAAAAAGAAAAAACAAGAGGAAGCTGTTTTCCCATAAAGGACCAAGGAGTCTTTAAAAAGAAAGAAAGAAAAAAAAAAAAAAAAAAAACCAAGATAAATAGTACAAGTTAAAACAAAAACCAAACAAAAAAAAGTTGAAATAGTAGGCGTTAGTAGAAGACAATGCCACCCCCAAAGTGAATTCAACTCTGTCTACAATAATTAAAGGTCAGAACAGGTGAAGCAATTGCTTGCATTTATACAGCTGTTCAAAAAATGGCAATTTTACTACTACTACTAATGCTGATGATAATAATGAAAAGTATTATTATATTATTATCATGATCATTAAAATATGCCACATAATGACAGTCTTGGACAGGTATTATTATGTTCATTTTAAAAACAAGTTAATCAAGTTCAAGGAGGTTAAGAAAATTGTTCCAATGTACTCAGCTACTAAAGCAGGGTTTCTCAACCTTTGTACTGTTGACAGTTTGGGCCAGATAACTCTTTGTTGTGGGTGGCTTCCCCATGAGCATGTGAGCTGGAGCCAGATTATGCCACTGAAGCTTGTTCAGTAGCATTTTTGACCTAGATGTCCCCAGTCATGATAATCAAAATTCACAGACATTGTCAAATGTCCCCTGTGGGGGCAAATTTGACTCTGGTTGAGAACTACTGTCTTAAAGGATGGAGCTCTGTTTCATGCCAATGTCTGCTGACCTTAAACTCAGCGCCATTATGCAGCTTAAAGGAATCATAAACTAAGAGGAGAGACAGCGGAAAGATGGAGGAGTTAAGCACAGGAACAGAACCTCTCCCTCCCAATCATTAAAAAGGGTCAGAGAAAGAACCTGAAAACAATTTACTAGATAGGAAGCAAGTAGGGATTGGGGTATAACCTTACGCCATAAATTCCAAAAAGTGGTGGCTCTAGCAATAAACACTCCGGTGGGCTCTGTGTGGTTCCTCTTCCTCCCTTAACCCCAGGCAGTGATGCTAGAGAAAGAATGTGAGTTGAAAAAAGATGCTGATATTTGTAGATAAGTGGCTGAGTGAGTATAGGGAAGTCAAGGGCAAACCCTTGGGTGTAGAAGCCCCGCTTGCTTGTAAACATTATCATCAGAGGCAGGAAAGTTGATCAGAGCTCCCCAAGGCTTAGAGCTCCACTCTGTCTGGGGAGAGATCCAGCATCACCAGGGTGTCCAGCCATGTCTGAGATATCGGTCAGATATTCTGTCAAAGTACATTTGCTGAGTCCTTCACAACTTCGGTCCCTGCTGGGCAGTCGTTCTTTCCTCCTGGATTTTCTCCAACTACAGAAAAACTGATGACACACAACTATCTGATGGTAGATAAAGGTTTCAGTTCAAGTGGGAGGAGTGCCCAAGAGAATTCACCCACTCTAGATCAGAAGAAATAGAGGGTCTGAGCATAGTTGCCCAGATTGAGAAAGACCTAGCAAAAATGCAATACATTTATATATTACAAATATTGCAGTATGTTTCAAATGTGTGTGTATATATATATATAATTATAGAATCTAATTAACAATATACAATGTAGTGTAACTAACAATATAAAATATAATTTAAATTAACAAAACATAAGGTAATATAAAAAATAATATAAATTATAAAACATAATGTAAATTAACAAAAGCTGGTGGAAACCAATGTAAGTATTCCTCCATTTCTCCTAGTGGGTATTAATCAATATGATAAAAAGCAAAACAAGTAATTTAAAAATGACTCCAATATTTTAATATTTTTTATGTTTGTGTATCAACCATAGATTAAGTTTTTAGTAATTACTGTTTCTCATGATGAGTAACCACTAATGAGGAAAGTTGATTACTCAGTTCTATAATTTTACCTGAGAGAGAAATTATCTGGGCTTTCCTGGTAGCTCAGCTGGTAAAAAAACTGCCTGCAATGCAGGAGACCCCAGTTCAATTCCTGGGTCAGCAAGTTCCCCTGGAGAAGGGATAGGCTACGCACTCCAGTATTCTGGGGCTTCTCTGGTGACTCAGACAGTAAAGAATCCACCTGCAATTCGGGAGACCTGGGTTCAGTCCCTGGGTTGGAAAGATCCCCTGGAGGAGGGCATGGCAACCCACTCCAGTATTCTTGCCTGGAGAATCCCCATGGACAGAGGAGCCTGGCGGGCCCCAGTCCATGGAGTTGCAGAGTCAGACACGACTAAGTGACTAAGCTCCACACAGCACAGAAAGTATACTAGAGTATGTTGAAAGTCTTCTTTCCTTATTGAACATGTATAGATAAAGGCTTGCAATAATGTTCATCTATTTGGAGTATTCTTTCTAGGTGGTGAGATATTTGCTGAATTTTTTCATCCTTTAATTTTTTCTATATTGTTTAAAATTTTACACTTACATGTTATATTGACAAAAATAAAATTGTTCAAGAAAGTATAGAATCAAGGCAGAGAAAGATGGAGGGAAGAACGGAGGAAGAAAAGAAAAAGAAAGGAAGGAGCAAAGGAAGGAAGGAAAAAAAGTGAAAGAATGTGAGAGAAAGGGAGATAAAAGAAGAAACAGTGGGGCTTCTTTTGAGGGGGAGAGGTACGAAGGCTCTGACTCATTTATTCTGACTAGGGGAGCTAGTAGAATATAGTTGAAAGTGTAAAATATGTAAGGATTTTGGAGTTTTAGAGGTCTGGGTACATTTTGCATCTGTCACTTAATGAAAGGATCCCTAGACAAGTTTCTTAAACTTAAGTCTGAAGTTTCCTCATCTATAAAAGGAACACATCACACTTGCTTTTATAAAGGTGGCTTCAAATTTGTAGCAGATGTATGCCCACACAGTACATCTGTTAAACTGCATCCGAAGAAAGTGAAAGTGTTAGTCACTCAATCCTGTTTGACTCATTGTGACCCCGTGGACTGTAGCCCACCAGACTCCTCTGTCCATGGGATTCTCCAGGCAAGAATCTTGGAGTAGGTTGCTTCCTGACCCAGGGACTGAACCTGGGTCTCCAGCATTGCAGACAGACACTTTACCAACTGAGCCACCAGGGAAGACTTCATAGTGTTAGTCACTTGTCATGTCTGACTCTTTAAGACTCCATGGACTGTAACCCACCAGGATCCTCTCTCCATGGAATTTCCCAGGCAAGAGTACTGGAGTGGGCTGCCATTTCCTTTTCCAGGGCATCTTCCCAATCCAGCATTTGAACCTGCATCTCCAGCATTTCAGGCAGATTCTTTACCATCTGAGCCACCAGGGAAGTCCAGATCATCCCTTAAATGATGCCAGTTTCATTTCAAATTCCCTCTGGTAATTCTTTTCCAATCCATCCCTCTACCCATTCAACCATTTATCATCCATCCATCCATCCATCCATCCAATTATCTATCCAATTATCCATCCATCCATCCATCCATCCAGCCTCTCACCCTCCCATCCACCCATCTATCATCCATGGATCCATCCATCTATTCATCTATCCATCCAACCATCCATCAAGAAACTTTTATGGGAAAAGTAAGTGTTTATTAACTGCTAGTAAACTTCAATATGAAAAGATTCAATCCTTGCCCTTGGCACATCTTCAGGGTCAGAAGAGGCAGGGGCTTCTGCAGAGAAGCCCTGGTAGCCATTCATTAACCATTCCCTTCAGAGGAGGTCTCCTGTACCTTTGCTTGGCACATCAGAGTGGCATTATTCTGGGACTCAGGAGACAGTTGGTGACTGTTTCGTTTTCATTTTGCTCCCACCACCTCTTCTGCCTCTGTTCTGACTCCCACCAATAAGTGCTCTGGCTCTTTATCATGGGTATGAAATCGAGAAAGACACTTTGGAATTCAATTAGCCACACTGTTGCCACAGCAACTAAAACATATAAGCTTAAATGATTTATACACACAGACAACACTTCAGAAAGGAATAAATTTAATCCCACAGCTGGGAATGAAATGGATTGTACAATAAGAAAATTGTATTCCTCTCTCCCCGACGAGAGGCTTCCAGGTCTTAATGTGATCTCAGTGAGCACGGAGGCTGAGGGAAGGAGACAGCCCGTGAGCAGCTCACACCCGTGGCCAAGGTCAGGGTTCACATGGATCCTTGCTCTGCAACTGCTGGGGCATCGGGGACCAGCAGAGCCAGGCATGTGTGTGTGTATTTGTCCATGGGTCAGAAGCGTGTCTCCTGTAAGTGAAACTGATTGGTGTCATTTCAAGGGGGCTCCAAAGAGCTCCGGTAACATAGTCCTTTATGTCTCATTGCAGAGAAGAATTCATCGAGAGCAAAGTGGTAGATAAGAAGTGATTTATTAGAATAGGAAGCTTGTGACAAGGAATGCCACGCCTGGAGAACTTACTGGGCTACAGTTTTGTAATCAAAGGAAACATGGGGAGGGGCAGAAGCCCTTCTTTGTCTTTCTTGTGTAGATGCCATGTTTACCTCATCAACTCCTCCCCCAGGTAGGGCAGGGAAGTTTATTTGTCCCTCCCTATTTGATCAGTCCAGGACCGTCATAGCACTTTGGAAAAAATATTTTCAGGTTTCGGTGCAATGAGAGTCCTCCATATTGAAGTTACTTTCCCATAATAATTTTTTGTGTGCACAGAGCCTGTTTTGCAGGTCATTACGTGGTGTCATCAAGTGCAGATGACACCATCGGGCAGGTGGTAGGCCTTATTTTCTACTATTCTTTTATTGTTTGGGTGGCAAAGAACATGTCGTAGGAGCCAAAGGACATGCTTTGGGGGTTACTAACGGGGGTTGCTAGCTCACTGAGCTCACCGGGCAGGATGTGGGTCTCGTGCCACCGCTGTCTTATCGTTTAGGGGCTTGTCGAGTGCCTTTGTTTCATGCTTTTGTTGCTAAGAGAGCCTGCTCGATTTTGTGGTTAAGCAAACCTGCTTTCTCGAGTAATCATTAACTTACAGGGGTCTCCCATATTTCTCTACTTACAGTCCCCTAGTGGGATTAACAATTTAATCTTCCTCTCCTACAGATGCTGTACATAGGTTTGTACACACCCAAAAATCCTGAGATTGGCTTCATGTTAAAGTGAGAGCCTTCACAGAGCCACAGAATCTAAGAAGATGGGCTAGGAAAAAACGAAGAAAACCCTTGCCTATCAGGTATCTTGCAACAATTCCTGCTTTACTCCTGAACTGCTCTCTGCTTACAGGTTGCAGGACTCATGGGTATTACTGGGCACCGAGCACCTTTTAAGGTGGATTAAAATCTGCCCAGACTGTGTCAGGAATTATATATTTTATTTCCGCTGTACGAGAATGTTTAGTCTTTATCAGCCATATGTGTGAAAACACATGAAAACAGACAATATCTTGAAATATTTATCTTTTATTTTTTCATTTCTTTTCCTCACTTTATATATATATATATATATATATATATATATATTGACCCTTAGGAATCACCTAGAATAGTTTATGAATTTCTTTCATTGCACTCTCCTATTAGTTGAACAAATATATATGTCTTTATTTATAAAATATGCACATGTAGTATGACTGATCCATATATGTTCAGAGCTAATACAGTATATTTTAAAATTTATTTTGAAACAATATACTGAAGTTTTAATATTTTCTCTCATACCTAAATGAATCAACCTCAGCCCACTTTACAAACCACTGAGCGAGGGACATGCGCATTGCTTTAAGAATTAGGGTGCTTAAGATGGGAGTCACAGAGGAAAAATAACCCCACCTAAACTTCTAGTGTAAGATCTTGAGAATCAACATGGAAGATGACAAGGCTACTGGGCACCCTGCCTCATGAAGAATAGAAGCTGGGTGCAGTCAGTACTAAGCTTAGTGTTCTCTGCCCTCTCAGAGGACTGGAGGGGTGGGGGTGCGAGGAGCTTATGGAAAGGGCCCTGAGGTATTAGACTTGGCACTGGGGAGGCACTTAGGCATAAAGCCAATCTCTCCTTTACTCCCCACCGATTGGATGGTCAACTTGGCACCTCAGCTGAGGAGCCGTCTTTCAAGTGGGTCCTTGTTCCTCGAGGGCTCTCCATCAGCAGACTTTACAGGGGACCACTGAGTGGTCCAGCTGACAGAGACTGCTGTGGAACCCGGAATCGCAAAGCACACCTCAGAGGGTACCCCAAGACAGCAGAGTACAGTTTATCATGCCAGAGGGCCCAAGGGGACTCAGTTCCCAACACAGACCCTGGTGTTTCTGAGAGGCCCAGTTTTAAACCCCCCGCTATGTGACTGATGACATGTGAGCAGCCTCTTTGCTGTATGTGATTGAGTTTCATGACAAGTAGGTGCTAGGAGAACAAACAATTGAGGTTAAACGGGGGAAACAATGATTATACACCAAGGGGGCATGTCTCCATGGTTAATCTAACAGGGGCAGCCTGACCTCAACAACTGTCTCCGTTTGCCATCCGGAGGGAGGGAAGTCTCCAGGAGACCTGGTTTTCACTAGCAACGGTTTCCACACTCTTGGGCAGAGTTCAGGCCCAGTTCACATCCTGTCTTTAAAATGGATGACAGGCTTCAAGATGGAGTCTCTCCTGCTTTCCTCACACTGGCCCCAACAAAACCACTGCTGCTCCCAAGACTTTGCTGTTGCTACTGGTGTTTAGTTGCTCAGTTGTGCCCGACTCTTTTGCAACCCCATGGACAGTAGCCCGCCAAACTCTTCTGTCCATGGGCTTTCTCAGGCAAGAATACTGGAGTGAGTAGCCATTCCCTTCTCCAGGGGAACTTCCCAATCCAGGGATTAAATCCCGGTCTCCTGCACTGTGGGCTTCCCCAGTGGCTCAGTGGTAAAGAATCTGCCTGCAATGCAGGAGCCATTGGAGACATGGGTTCCATCTCTGGGTCCCGAAGATCCCCTGGAGGAGGGCATGGAAAGCCACTCTGGTACTCTTGCCTGGAGAATCTCATAGACAGAGGAGTCTGGCAGGCGTCAGTCCATAGGGTCGCAAAGAGGGAGACACGACTAAAGTAACATAGCACGCACGCGTGCAGGCTGCTGCATCGCAGGCAGATTCTTTACCATTAAGCCACCAGGGAAGTCCTAGGCTTGGATGCGTCCATCCAAATCGGACCATCTGAAAAACTTCATCTTCAAATGCCCACGATTAGTGCCCTGTGGAAAATGGTACAGAGGGATCCCAAACACTCATAGGATGATGGTGCCTGTGTGCAGGGCTAAGCCAGGCCGAATGCCCAGGTGGTGCGGGGCAAACGGTCAGCCACGGATGGTGAGTGGGTCCAGTGCAAAGTCCCTCGGCCCCAGCAGAAAGGCTGACGGGGGTGTGGGGACCGAGAGTGAGAGAACAGATCACTAAGACCCGCCCTTCCGTGCTGGGCTCAAGACTCAAGTGGCTTTTTCTTTGTACATATTTTCCTTTCTAGTAGTGTACATGTATGCCACAAAGCAGAACTCAGATGCTCAAATTCCAAACAAAACCTTAGCATGCAATTTTCTGTGTAATGCTTAACATCTAGGAAAATCAGGAAATTTTCCATACGCTAGTTTTCATCAATGTATTTGGGGAAAAAAACCCCACAGTAGTTTATTCATATCCTGTAATTCAGGATTTTCCCCATTTCAGACAGTTCTTCTTCTAAGTATGCATAGACTTTGAGTAAAGGGTTTGAATTCTTGCTGTAACTACATAGCAACTGTGTAGTCCCAGGCAAACCACTTACCCTCTGAGAAATCAGTTTCCCAGTCTGTAAAATGGGGATGGCAAAACCACCTTTGTGGAATTGCTATAAAATGTATTTGTCATCAAAAGCATCAGGCTTCCTGCTGAGCACACAGAGGCCATTCAACTTGTAGCTGCTCCTATCATGGTAATCAGTGTAAATGAAGAAGGTTTTCCTCTATACCCCATTCATATGTATATGTTCCCATTCATTCATATGTATATATGCATCTTTTTCCTGTATTCATATGTATGTGTTTGGCTGTTTTCAAGTAGGTTAGGACTAACTGTGTGTGTGAATGGTGGTTAAGTTTTAAGGGATAGACACCCTTTACCACTGCCCATTCATTGGGTTTGGGTGATTCTTCAGTAGAATTTTGAGCAGGGCTAGCTTCCTAGTGGCTCAGATAGTAAAAAAATCTGCCTGAAATGTGAGAGACCTGGGTTCGATCCTTGGGTCTGGAAGATACCGTGCAGGAGGGCACGTCAACCCACTCCAGTGTTCTCACTTGGGGAATCCCAGGGACAGAGGCGCCCGGTGGGCTACAGTGCATGGGGTCACACAGAGTCAGGCACAACTGAAGCAACTTAGCATCAACATCACCATCAGCTGTATAGAGGGGCTTCCCTGGTGACTCAGACTGTAAAGAATCTGCCTACAATGCAGGAGATCCAGGTCCAATCCCTGGGTCAGGAAGATCCCCTGGAGAAGGGAATGGCAACCCACTCCAGTATTCTTGCCTGGAGAATTCCATGGACAGAGGATCCTGGCGGGCTACAATCTGTGTGGTCGGAAAGAGTGGAACATGATTGAGTGGCTAACACTTTCATTTTTCAGCCATAGAAGGCCAGAGCACTGAGGAGCTTCTGTGAATGTCTGCAACTGCTTCTCTCCCTGAGAGTGGTGCAAGACCCATTGCCAGGCCATCTTGGTAAAAGTGGATTACATTTTTTCATTTTTGTATGTTTTTTGGTTGTGGTAAAATAAATACATATGACATTTGCTATTTAATCATTTTAAAGTATAAAATGTCAGATATTAAGTACATTCACAATGTTATGTAAACATCACTGCTATCTAGCTCCATAACGTCTTCATCATTACCCCAAGCAGAAGCCCCATAAACATTCAGCAGAAATTCTTTATTTCTTCACCCCACCCCCTCCTGATTACTACTAATCTTTCTATCTCCATAGATTTGCCTATTCTCTTTTTATTTCGAATAAATAAGATCATACGGTATGTGGCCCTTTGTAACTAGCTTCATCAATTTAGTGTGACATTGTCAAGGTTCATCCGTTTTGTAGCATGTGTCAGTACTTCATTCTTTTCTATAGCTAATGGTATCCTGTATAGTCAAGCCTATGGTCTTTCCAGTAGTCATGTACGGATGACTATGGTGAAAATTGTACCATAAAGAAGGGTGAGCACCAAAGAATTAATGTTTTCAAACTGTGGTGCTGGAGAAGACTCTTGAGAGTCCCTGGACTTCAAGGAGATCCAACCAGTCCATCCTAAAGGAAATCAGTCCTGAATATTCATTGGAAGGACTGATGCTGAAGCTGAAGCTCCAATACTTTGGCTACCTGATTCGAAGAGCTGACTCATTGGAAAAGACCCTGATGCTGAAAAGACTGAAGGCAAAAGGAGAAGGGATTAACAGAGGATGAGATGGTTGGATGGCATTGTTGATTCAATGAACATGAGTCTGAGAAAATTCCAGAAGATAGTGAAGGACAGGAAAGCCTGGCGTGCTGCAGTCCTTGGGGTCACAAAGAGTCAGACACCACTGATAGACTGAACAACAACAGATGGTATCCCACTGTGTGGATGTACTGTCTTTTGTTTATCCTGAATTTGTTGTTTAATCCCATCAGCTCACGCCACTTCCTGATATGGTAGACTTGAGTCACGAAGACCTCGGTTCAATGACACTATCTCAGGCAATCACCTGTTCTGGGTATGTTTTGGTAGGTGCCCCACCTGTGAAATTCAGGTAATGATGATCCTCAGGGTTATTGGGGCAATTGAATGAGATGAGCATGTGCATATGAACATATCTGGCACACGGCATTGTTGCTTTTCTCCAATTTCTTCAGCTTTGTAAAATTAAACGTTTTTGATAAAACAAGCAGCATGGAAACGTAGGCTCCCAGTGAGGTGTACAGCAGGCTCAGCCGTGGCCCTGAACCTCACTCTGACCCCTGGGGCAGGGCTGGGTCCCCTGCCAAGTCCCTGGATGCTGGCCACTTCTCCGTTGTCTAAGTCATTCTTGTTCTTCCTCTCTATCCTGCCTCTGGAAGCTTCCTGAATCTCTCATCAAACATCAAGTAGCAACACCTGTAGGCTGATACGGGGTGAGGCAAGCAGCCTTGGTCATGGGCCATCCCTGCTGCTCTGACACTCACCTCTCAGGACTAATCCCTGGAGGCCTGCCTGGAGGCAGCTCCCCCACATGCAAGATGATTCATCACACAGGTGGCCTCCATCACTTCCCTCCCTACAGTCGTTAAATTCTTCTCTGCCAGGGTCACATTGGAGATTTGGGGAGAAAGGATGCGTTCAGGGAAGAGCTGCACTGAACAGCCTTGGCTCAGGGTGGCCTGGCCCTGGCAGATGAAGGCATGGCCCTCTGTTCCACTCTGACTGTTTTATTCTAGCTGCTTACTCTGATGCTGCTTCTTGGACTTCCCTTCTCTGGACTGTTGAGCCATCTTTGGTCACCTGGGCTCTGAGCCACTCTGTAGGCTGTAGTCCTTTCCTGATGATGCTTTCCTCAAAGCTGTCTCAATCACTAGTAACCCTTCAGATGGTGGGCATGGGCCAGGCTAGATGCTGTATCTAGTGATGGTACCAGGCAAGACCAGATCCATAGCCATGGGATATGTGTCTTGGGATGGAGTGAGGTCTGGAGCCAGGCTTGGCCACCAAGGCGGGCAGGTACAGCTGCAGGTATTAGGAGAAAGGTCAGCCCACCAGGCTGAATGCCCAGAGATGGGACACAGGTGGTACAGGGTCAAACAGTCAGCCAGGGATGGATGAGCGGGTCCAATGCAAAGTCACTGGGGCCCCAGCAGAAGGGCTGAGAGTAGTGTGGGGAAACCCACTCAACCAGTCCAAAGCTGTCGTGGAAGCCAGCACCTGGGACACACCAGAATCCAGCAGCCTGACTCCAGACCGCAAAGGAGGTTGAGGGGAAAATGCTGGTCTCAGTGGTCAGCTGATAAGAACAAGTTATGTCACGGTCTGGAGGATGTGTCTGCCAGACAGAAGTAAATCATCCATCCCTGGGCTCTAAGAAGTGGGTGGGGATTTGTGTCTTAGGAAAGGTGATGCTCAGGTATTGGAATAGGCTCTCTTGGAGCTCTCAAGGCCCTTTCTGTCTGAGGTTAAGTTGGTA
The DNA here is from genome assembly GCF_029378745.1 of Bos indicus. NCBI lineage: Eukaryota > Metazoa > Chordata > Mammalia > Artiodactyla > Bovidae > Bos > Bos indicus. Next base: position 19,110,726 of record NC_091780.1, on the reverse strand, counting down.
CTGTTAGGTAGGTAGAATAGGGAAAAGGAGTCCAAAATGGCGGTGGCTAAAAGACAAGGAAGGTCCAAGGAAGGTCCGAGGACCAGAATGAAGACTTCAGGCAGAACAAACAGCACTCCTGGCTAAGCTCAATTTGCATAGGGCAGGCCCAGTTGGAGGAAAAACATATAAAAGGAGGAGCCAAAGCGCTTTCTCAGGGACTCTCTCTCCCGCGTGCATGCACGCTCCCTCTCTCTCTCTCACTCTCACTCTCTCTCTCTCCTGCTATCTTCTAAATAAAATAGAGCTGTAACACTGATTTGCCTAAGAGCTATAACACAGTTTGTCCAAAACCCAAGAGCTGTGATGCGCTGAGGGCTTTAATGTCCGTTGCTCCAAATCTTTGTTGTGACGAGACAAAGAACCGAGGAACATACACTCGCATGACAGTACCAAGGCCAAGGCAGTGTTGAGTGTCATCAAATGGGGTGGACATGTGCTCAGGGCCTGGGTGTGGCCATGGTGTAAGAGGGTCCACCCATACTTTCATTCATTCATTCTCTCAAGACACTTTTTCTCTGTTATAGGTTCCCACTAAGCTCTTATAGATTAATATGGTCACAGGAACTTACAGTACATTGAGGTCACCCTCTTCTGTAGAGGCAGAGGCACAAGCCCTCCCAGCTCTTCTGAATCAAGCTCCCTGAGGACACAGTCGGTGTCTTAATAATGATCGTATTTCTAACAGCCAGGCACACAAGGGCTCATTGTTTTAATCGTTTAGTGGTGTCTGACTCTTTGTGACCCCATGGACCATAGCCCGCCAGGCTCTCTGTCCATGGGATTTTCCAGGCAAGAATGCTGGAGTGCAGTGCCTTGCTCTGCTCCAGGGGATCTTCTCCACCCAGGACCTGAACCCATGTCTCCTGCATTGCAGGCAGATTCTTCACCCACTGAGCCACCTGGGAAGACACATAAAGAGGTCAGTGATTGTTTATTGAAATAAAAACAGCTTATTTAGTTAAAACTCTTTACACTTCCCTCCTGATCAATCCTAATCCAATTTCCAATCAAAGTCAATACATTCTCCCATCCTGTCCTTAGCCTCATCCAAACCAGGCACACAATATACCACACACAAACACATACACACACCCTGAAAACTGGGTCACTTGAATAATCCTGGTTCTGGGTCACATTCATCCAGACTGCTGAGTTTGTAAATGTCAGTGTGATCCTGCGTAAGTATTTATCCACCTCTTGCTTCAATTTCATAAAAATACAATTACTGTATTTTACCATATACCGATATGTACATATTATTTATAATATCACATGTAAAATGATCATTGCAGTCCTAACTACCTCATAAGCTTAGAAGGACATTTTATTATTTTCAAAAATATTTTTTGAAGTATAATTGATTTCAATTTTGTGTTATGTTAGTTTCAGGTATGCAGCAAAGTGATTCAATTATAGATACATAAATATGTATATATGGTTTTCCCAGGTGGCGCTAGTGGTAAAGTATCTGCTGGTCAATGCAGAAGATGCAGGAGATGAAGATTCGATCCCTATGTCAGGAAGATCCCCTGGAGAAGGAAATGGCAACTCACTCCAGTATTCTTGCCTGGAAAATCCCATGGACAGAGAGGTGGGCTACAGTCCATGATGGGGTCACAAAGAGTTGGACAGGACTGAGCACATGCATGAACACACACACACATATACATAAAGGTATAAACATTATTTTTCAGATTCTCTTCTCCTATAGATTATTATAGAATATTGAGTAAAATTCCCTGTGCTATACAGTAATATATAGTAGACTGTATATATTAATCCCAAACTCCCAATTTATTCCTTCCCACCCCACTTTCCCCTGTGGTAACCATACGTTTATTTTCTATGTCTGTGAATCTATTTCTGCTTTGTATATGATTTCATTTGGATCATTTTTTACGATTCCACATATAAGTGATATCATATGAAATTTGTCTTTGGCTTACCCCACTTGTCATAATAACCTCTAGGCCCATCCATGTTGTTGCAAATGATGTTATTTCATTTTTAATGGCTGAGTAATTTTCCATTGTTTATACATCATATTCTCTTTATCCATTTATCTGTCGATGGACACTTAGGTTGCTTCCATGTCTTGGGTATCATAACTAGTGCTGTGATGAGTATTGCGGTGCATACATCTTTTCAAATTATGGTTTTCTATGGATATATGTCCAGGAGTAGGATTGCTGGATCATATGATAGTTCTATTTTTCATTTTTTAAAGAACCTCCATACTGTTCTCTATAACTAGCTGGCTTTATCAATTTACATGTATACCAACAGTGTAAGGGGGTTCCCTTTTCTCCAAAGCCTCTCTAGCATTTATTATTTGCAGACATTTTGATGACAATTCTGACCAGTGTGAGGTGATACGTCATTGCAATTTTCATTCGTATTTCTCTAATAATTAACAATCCTCATCCCAATTCCCAAGAAGAATGTGGTAACCATCAGACAATTGCACTTATCTCCCATGCTAGTAAGGTCACACTTAAAATCTTGCATGCTAGCCTTCAGCATTATGTGAACCAAGAACTTTCAGATATCCAAGCTGGGTTTAGAAAAGGAAGAGGAATCAGAGATCATATTGCCAGGATTCACTGGATCACAGAGAAAGCTAGGGAATTCCAGAGGGACATCTACCTCTGATGCATCAGCTATGTCAAAGCCTTTGACTGTGTGGATCATGACAAAGTGTGGAAAGCTCTTGAAGAGATGGGAATACCAGACCATCTTACCTGTCTTCTGAGAAACCTGCGTGCAGGTCAAGAAGCAACAGTTAGAACCCTGTATGGAACAACTGATTGTCTCAAGATTGAGAAAGGAGTATGACAGAGCTGTCTGCTGTCACCCTGCTTGTTTAATCTATACACTGAGAACATCATGAGAAATCCCAGGCTGGATGAGTTAAAAGCTGGAATCAGGATAGGAGGGAGAAACATCAACAACCTCAGATATGCGGATAATACCACTCTACTGCCAGAAAGCGAAGAGAAACTAAAGAGTCTCTTGATGAGGGTGAAGGAGGAGAGTGAAAGAGCCAGCTTAAAACTAAATATTTAAAAAAAAAAAACAAAAAAAAAAAAACAAAGCAAAAATCAGGGCATCGGGCCCCATTACTTCATGGAAAATAGAGGGAGAAAAGGTAGAAGTAGTGACAGATTTGAACTCTTTTGGGGCTCCAAAATCACTGCGGATGATGACTGCAGCCATGAAATCAGAAGACGTTTGCTTCTTGGCAGAGAAGCTATGGTAAACCTAGACAGTGTGTTTAAAGCAGAGACGTTACTCTGCTGACAAAGGTCTATATAGTCAAGGCTATGGTCTTCCCGTGGTCATGTACAGTTCTGAGAGCTGGACCATAAAGAAGACAGAGCATCTAAGAATTGATGTCTTTGAACTATGGTGCTGGTGAAGACTCCTAAGAGTCCCTTGGACAGCAAGGAGATCAAACCAGTCAATCTTAAGGGAGATCAACCCTGAATACTCATTGGAATGACTGATGCTGAAGCTGAAACTCCAGTACTGTGGTCATTTTATGTGAACAGCTGACTCGTTGGAAAAGTCCCTGGTGCTGATGGAGGTCAGAAGGAGAAGGCATCAGATGAGATAGCTGAATGGCATCACCAATACAATGGACGTGAACTTGGGCAAATTTCGGGAGATGGTGAGGGACAGAGAGGCCTGGCATGCTGCAGTCTATGGGGTTGCAAAGAGTTGGGCAAGACTAGGTGACTGAACAACAACAACAGTAATTAGCAACATTAGGACTTTTTAAATGGGAGAAAATACCTAGAAAATCCTGCCCGTCCATGGAGGGTCACAATTTTGAGTTTGTTCTTCCATCTCCACGGGTCTTATCTCTGGGTAGGGAAGAACTCCCATTGCCCAAACCCTGACCTGGAATGTCAAATGAACCCAGGCAGCTCCTGGGAGAGTCATGAGTGTCAGTGTGTTGATGTGGGTGAAGCGCCTCACACTTAGAAAATCACTGGAAAATTTATTACCTCCTTATTTCCCTGGTGGCTCAGATGGTAAAGAATCTGCCTGCAATGAGGAAGACCCAGGTTCAATCCCTGGGTTGGGAAGATCCCCTGAGGAGGAAATGGCAACCCACTCCAGTATTCTTGCCTGCAGGATTCCATGGACAGAGGAGCCTGTTGAGCTACAGTCCAAGCAGTCACAAAGAGTTGAGTGACTAACACTTTCCCTTTTCACTTTCCCCTTTTCCTGAGGACAGCATGTGTGTGTGCTCAGTCTCAGTCATGTCTGACTTTTTGCGACCCTGCCAGACTCCTCTGTCTGTGGGATTTTCCAGGCAAGAATCTTGGAGTGGGTTGCCATTTCCTCCTCTACTGATGACAGCTACTGGTCTTATTCATCTGTGAGCTCCTGGAACAGTCTAGACCAGGGCTTCACACACAGAAGTGCTCATTTAAGGCTTGGGGAATTGAGGTGAATCTGCAGGTCCCACTGGATCAAGTACCAGTCCCCCAAACCAGATGGATCTCAGTCTTCTTCTGAGATGTGGGCTACAGAGCCAGCCGGGGAAGAGTTCGACCTGTAAGGTCCTTCCCCTTTAGAAAATGCATGCATGTGTGTGTTCTTAGTTGCTCAGTTGTGTCCAGCTCTTTTCAACCGCATGGACTGTAGACCTCCAGGTTCCTCTGCTCATGGGATTCTCCAGGCAAGAATACTGGAGTGGGCTGCTATGCTCTCCTCCAGGAGATCTTCCTGACCCAGGGATTGAACCTGGGTCTCCTGCATTACAGGTGGATTCTTTTCAATCTGAGTCATCAGGGATGCCCTAGAAAATGCATGCAGGTGAGTAAACCTAATAAAACAATGGCCATGAGGAATAAGGGAGGGTGAGGAAGCTCCAGGAAGGCCCAGGTTCCCATGGCAGGCAATGCTTAATGAGGTCTTTTGGCGCAAGGCATGTGACTCTTGGTCAGTTCCCTGGGGGCTGGATTTGCTGAATCTTGTGAAAAGAGGCATCGCTCTGCCGGGAGGTCAAGGGCTGACGAGTGCACATGGAGGGGCGGTGAGTCATCAGAGCCCTGAGCTCTCCGAGCCAGGCTGCTGCTGCCAGCCAGGGCGTTGGCCATGCTCCAAGGCCCTCCGGCTGCTTTCTGTGTGGCCATCACCTTGACGGCCCACACGGGCATCCTTGGGGCTTCCTTGTTTTGCTTACAGAAGGCCCCCGACAGTGAACTTGGTATTTCCCTGGCAAATACAGCAGGCTCACAATGCCTTATCTGCAATTCCGCAAGAGCTCAGAAAATGGAAATGTGTTTCGTAACTTAATTAGCAGCAAAACCTGACCTGATCTGAACTCATCTGACTGCAAAAATGTGACCTTATCTGACGGGAGGTTATCCGTGTGGTGTGAATATTCATATATTGCACCGCAGGGATATTTATGTGTTTGATTACAGGTGCGGCCTTGGGCCCTGCTGAGGCTGTGGGGGACCCATGGATATGTGTGGATTCTTTTCCTCAAATCGGGGAACTTCTGAATCCTGAAACGGAGGCATCCCTGAGGATTCCAGGAGAGGCCTCGTTGATACATTCTGTACTTTTCCATTTACATACCAATACCAGGGGAACAGTGCAGTCATCTTTTAGAGCCTGCTTTACATTTTTTAAAAATTTATTTTATTTTTTGGCTGCTCAGGGTCTTTATTGCTGTGCAGGCTTTTCTCTAGCTGTGGTGCACAGGCTTCTCATTGCAGTGGCTTCTCCTCTTGCATTAGCACAGGCTCTAGAGCGCACGGGCTTCAGCAGCTGTGGTGCGAGGTCTCAGTAATTGCAGTTCCCAGGCTCTAGAGCGCAAGCTCAGCAGTTGTGGTCCACCAGCTTTCTTGCTCCTCGGCCTGTGGGATCTTCCCCGACCAGGTATTGAACCCATGTCTCCTGCATTGGCAGGTGGATTCTTTACCACTGAGCCCCCAGGGAAGCTCTGCTGCTGCTAAGTCGCTTCAGCCGTGTCCGACTCTGTGCAACCCCATAGACGGCAGCCCTTTTGGTTGATGCCTCCTGGATGCAAGGACCAGAAACCTCAGAAAAGGGAGGCAGCACAACTGTGTGTTTTACTCCATGGGAACGGGAGGAAAAAATGAAGGCTTATCATAGACGGAGACAGCTTTAGGTCTCTCTCTTCCTCCTTTCTCACGCACGGGGCTGCTGCAGAGTCCTTCTCTTCCTTCCTACCCCTCCCCTCCCCCATCCTCTTTTCTCTCCACCTCTTCCCCCCACCCTCCTCTTTTCTCCCCTGTCTTTGCTCAGATCTCGGCTCCTCACTGAGCATCTGTTCCTTTCTCTCTCCCTTGCTTCCTCTGCTTCCGTGTTCTTGTTGGAGCCTCACGAGCCTGGCTTGCACAAGGCGCATCCATAGTCCCTCTATATTTCCACACTTTGTTCCATCATGCTTTCTGCATCTTGGTGTGCTTCATCTTTCTGTGCGTCCCAAGCAGACAAAAAGAATTCTAATTGTCTCAGCTTATCTTTCCATTTGTGCTAGGCGTAAGGAAGGATCGCCCTTGTTAGGTGCTCACCTGGAGCTATGGACTGTGTTAGGGGAAGGTATCCTGGGATATGAAATATAGCTGCCTAATCTGACCCTTGAGTGAGGGTAGGAATTAATTTCACTTAGAAAGGACTATGGCTGGGAGGCTCCAAATTTCACTACTTAGTCCAAACTCCAGCATTGCTTGTGGATGCCAAATAGGACCAGAGACTAAATCATATTTTAGAAATTTTTAGTACCTGCTTCCCTTTTTGTCATCTCTACCCTCAGTTCAGTTCAGTTCAGTAGCTCAGTCATGTCCGACTCTTTGCGACCCCATGAATCGCAGCACGCTAGACCTCCCTGTCCATCACCAACTCCTGGACTTCACTCAGACTCACGTCCATGGAGTCAGTGATGCCATCCAGCCATCTCATTCTCTGTCATCCCCTTCTCCTCCTGCCCCCAATCCCTCCCAGCATCAGTCTTTTCCAATGAGTCAACTCTTCGCATCCCTACCCTTACCGAAGCGCAAATAGCCTATCAAGTTGCCCTAAGTTGACGGGTTTCCTCTTTTTTGCTACTGCAGAGTCACATGCTGCCAAGACTCACCACTGCAGATAGTCCCCATCTCTGGGTCAGTGCTTGTCAATCCTAGCCAACCCTGATGTCCTACTTCCCATGGCGAAAAACACTGAGACTATGTGAGCAAACTCACATAGGGTCTTCAATATGGTAAGTGTCTGATAACTGTTGGTTAAAGTCATTTGGGTGAAGACACCAAGGAGAGCAGAAGAGCCAATGAATAATGATGCCTCTGTGAGCACATCTATCAAGCTTTAGCACAATAAAGTGCAGAGAATGAGTTTTGCTGATGGAGTGGACATCAATGAAATTCTGTAATTGCACATCCAGTGTGTGCGCTAAATTGCCTCAGTCACGTCTGACTATTGGCTGTGCTATGGAGGAGGACATAGCAACCCTCTCCAGTATTCTTGCCTGAAGAATCTCATGGACAGAGCACATCAAGAGGTGGTTGCTTTTTTAAAATATATTTATTTGTTCTTTTGTTTTGAGGGCTTCCCTGGTGGCTCAAACAGAAAAGAATCTGTCTGCAATGCAGGAGACCAGGGTTTAGTCCCTGGGCTGGGAAGATCCCCTGGAGAAAGGAATGGCAACCCACTCCAGTATTCTTGCCTGGAGAATTCCATGGACAGAGAAGCCAGCCTGGCGGACTACAGTCCATGGGGTTGCAAAGAGTCGGACTAACACTTTCACTTTTCCTTTGTTTTATTTTTTAGATTCCACACTTAAGTGATAACACACAGTATTTGTCTATCTGACTTATTTCACTAAATATCATACCCTCCCCGTTCACTCCTGCTGTTGCAGTTTTCATTCTTTTTAATGGCTCTGCAATATTCCATTGTGTGTGTGTGGGGGGTGTGTGTATATGTGTGTATCACATCTTCTTTATTCACTCATCTGTTGATACTCTCTTAGGTTGTTTCTGTATCTTGGCTCTTGTAAATAAGGTGGCTCCTTTTACATTAAAGCCAAGGAGACTGGGATTGCTGGCAGCTGGGAGTTACTAGGAGTCCTGGGCAGCTTGGTCCTGAGTCCCAGGCGGCCCCCATCGCCAGCCTCCCCCAGTACTGGCAGACGTGGGAGACCGTGGGCCCACAGGGCTTGGGACCTGCTGAGGTCAGAGGCATCTTGGGAGCCAGCTGGGCAGGGCTGCAAGCTCAGCTGTGCCATTGTCACGAGAGAGAGGATCCTCAGTGCAGGGGAAGGCCCTACTGTGTTAGCAAGAGTTGTTGAAATAGATTTTCTTGCTAGCAGGGTGCTAATGAGGTGCTAACAGGGTGGAGGGAGGCAGCAGGGGCTCTCCAGGAGAAAGAGAAGATTGGAGCCGCCTTCAAAGGAACTGAGTTAGGAGCCAGAGAAGGTGGCCCTGCCCACCTGCCCTAAGTCAGGGGAGGCCTTTCTTCGAGAGTTGAAGAGGACAGCTTGGGTGTTCAGAGCACAGATCCTCTTTGTCTCAGGGCTTTCAAGTCCTCCTCCTCATTCTTTAGAGGCCAAAGTGCTAACTATTGTGTTCTGGGCCAATTCACATGTTAGACCGCCCACACCAGAGTTGGGGAGGGTCACCCCTCCCTCCTGGGTTTGTCTCTCATCTTATGGGGAGGGGCGGACCTATTTCATCTCAGACAGACTCCATTCCCAGGAGACCCCTGCCTTCCTTGCCAGGGGAGGCTGCAAAGGGCATGCACTTTTATCATTCCTTCGATTATTAAAAAATTTTTAAACTTACCATTTATTATGTATTTATTTGGTTGTGCCAGTTTTAGTTGTGGCCTGCGGGATCTTTTTAAATTGAGACATATGGGATCTAGTTCCCTGACCAAGGATTGTACTGGGGACCCCTGCATTAAGAGCCGAGAGTCTTAACCACTTGACCACCAGGGAAGTCCCAAAAACATTTTAAAAATTATTTTAAAATTTCTCTCCTGGAAGGCTAGCAAGGTACCTTTGTTTAAGTCTCTCTGTTTTAAGGATAAAAAGAGTTGGCATCTATTAAATCAAACCGTATGAAACCCATTTTTTGTAGGTCAGGAATAATTTTATTTAGGCATCAGCACATTATTCAAACTATTGTTTCTGCCTGGAGCTGGTTAAGTAAAGTGGAACTCAAAATGCTGGATGCTCTCAGGCATGGTGTATGTGGGCACTGGGGTGCAGGTTAGGGTGGCCTGGACTTGGAAGTTGAGAAAAAGAATAATGATAATGATGCTCCAGAGCTATTTATTTATTCGTCACTCAGTCAGTTGTGTCTGACTCTTTGTGACCCCATAAACTAGCCCGCCAGGCTCCTCTGTCTATGGAATTCTCTAGGTAAGAGTACTGGCGTGGGTTGCCATTCCCTTCTCCAGGGATCTTCCCAACCCAGGGATTGAACTCGAGTCTCTTGTACTGCTGGTGTATTCTTTACTGTCTGATGGTCACATTTATTGAGCCCTTATTACATGCCACAATAGGAGCTTTTCCTGTAAGAACTCATTTAATACAACATCCTCATGAGCTAGTTATTGAGAAGGTGAAGAATCTAAATTCCAATGAAATTAAGTAATCTATCCAAGTCTGCCCATCAGGATACCAGAATATGGCCAGGCAGGAGCACCCCAGAAGTTGAGCTGTCTTCTCGGTTTTAAGGGAGACAGAGAAACTGCAAGTATAAGAGGTATTCTGGAAGCCCCCCGACCTTCTCCCTGGCTGTAGGAAGTCCAGGCAGGGTGTGCTGGGGAAAGAACAGCCCTTTAGATGTCAGAAAAACTTGGGTCTATTGGGTTTGGAAACCAGCTCCACTGTTATCCAGTCAAAAAGTGTTGGGTTTCCAGGACATGGAAGCAACTTAAATGTCCATCAACAGAGAAATGGATAAAGACCTAGAGGGGTAAGTTGGGGGGCCGTGGGAGGGAGGCTCAGGAGGGAAGAGATATGTGTATACATATGGCTGATTCACTTTGTTGGGCGGCAGAAGTTAGCACAACATTGTAAAGCAATCATACTCCAATTAGAAATTAATTAAAAATAAATTTTAGTAAAGAACACATTGTACACAAAATGGAATATTGTACATATATACAGTAGAATATTACTCAGTCATAAAAAGGCACAGAATTGTGCCACTCACAGAGATGTTGATGGACTTATAGACTGTCATACATACTGAAGTAAATCAGAAAGAGAAAAACAAATATCATATATTAATGCATACATGTGGAATCTAGAAAAATGTGATTTTTTTCTGGCATTTATTTTGCAAAAACTGCTATTTGCAAAGCAGTAATAGAGACACAGTTGTACAGAATAAACTTGGTATGGACACCAAGAAGGAAAAGGGTGGGGTGGGATGAATTGGGAGATTGGGATTAACATATATATACTACTATGTATAAAATAGATAATTAATCAGAACCTGTAGGGAACTCTACTTAGTGATCTGCCATGACATAAATGGGAAGAAACCCAAGAAGGAGGGGATATATGTACACATATGGCTGACTCACTTTGCTGTAGAACAGAAACTGACACAACATTGTAAAGCAACTGTATTCTAATCATTTTTTTTTAATAGGCATTGGGTTGGAGAGACCCTTTTATCTGCTGCTTCAACAATCCAGAGACATACACTGACTGTGCACATTAGTTGCCAGGGCGCTTTCACAGTCTACCATGAGCTGGGGCTTCCCAGGTGGTACAGTGGTGAGGAATCTCACCGGCCAACGCCAGAGATGCAGGAGACAAGGGCCACATTCTTGGCTCGGAAAGATCCCTTGGAGGAGGAAATAGCAACCCACTCCAGTATTCTTGCCTGGAAAATTCCATGGACAGAGGAGTCTGGCAGGCTACAGTCCATGGGGTTGCAAAGAGTCAGGCACGACTGAGTGACTGAGCATGCACACACGGGTGCCTTAAGACAACAGAAATTTACTCCTTCACAGTTCTGGAGGCTGAAAATCCAAAATCAGGATGTCTGCAGGACTGTGCTCACTCTGAAAGCTCTAGAAAAAGGTCCTTTCTTGCGTCTTTTTTGGCATTCCTTAGCTGTGCCCAAGTCTTCCCATGGCCTCCTTCCCTCTGTACACCTGTCTTTGTTTAGATTTCCTTCTTCTTATAAGGGCACTGGTCACTAGGTGATGTTCTATCCCAATCCATCATGACCTGATTTTAACTTGATTCTGTCTCCAAAGACCCTATTTCCAAATAACGTCGGATTCTCAGGTTCTAGGTGGATATGAATTTTGGGAGAACACTATTCAATCCAGCACACCCTGCTGGCCATCAGCTTCAGCTTAACACTAATTCATCAAGTCAGTCAGTCAATAAACATTTACTGAGCACCTAGTATCAGATACAATATTAGATATTGGAGATATATGTTGAATAAGTCAAGATCATCCTGCATAAGGACCTCACCAACTAGTTGAAGAGACCGATGTGTTCAATAAGAAAGCTCAGTAGAGGAATTCCTCAGTGATCCAGTGGATTAGAATCCACCTGCCAATGCAGGGGACACGGGTTTGATCCCTAGTCCAGGAAGATCCCACGTGCCTCGGAGCAACTAAGGCCATGTGTCACGGCTACTGAGCCTGTGCTCTAGAGCCCTGGATCCGCAGCTACTGAAGCCTGCCTGCCTGGAGCCTGTGGTCTGCAACAAGAGAAACCACTGCAAGGAGAAGCCCACAAATGGCAACTAGAGAGTAGCCTGTGGACAGCAACGAAGACCCAGGGCAGCAATAAATAAATAAATCATGTATATAAAAAAAGAAAGCTCAGGAGAGGTTTATAGAGCCCCATGATTGGATCCCTGTTTATAAGGCTGGAGGAGTAAGTTCAAAGTTGGCTTTGAAAGACACTGGTCAGGAAAGGTTTTGTAGGTAGTGAGGTGACGCTTGTGCTGAGTCTTTCCTAAAGTCAGTCTTTCCTGAAAGGGGTTATAGATTGGATGAAGTGGGAAGGTGCTCTGGGTGGTGGGTGTGATACGTGCAAAGGCTGGGGCACCTTGAGACTGCTGCTGTTGGTTCGAGGTTCTGCACACTTGGACACTGATACCAGAGAAGGGTGCAGAACCCTCTAATGTGGAGAAAAGGGGAGACAGTGACTTTGAAGGCCGGCAATGGGTCATGTGCTGATGCCAACAAGTCTCAAGTGGAGACAGGACAGCCAGTGGTCTAGGAGCATCTTGTCCCTAAACGATGCCGTTACTTTTAGCATCTCTCACCTGGCCACTTTGCCTTGGGAAATAAAAGAAAGGACACAAGGAAAAGAAATGGGCAGGCTTTGTAGCCATTTGATCATCACAGTAATCCCGTTTTACAGGTGGGGACTTTGAGGAACAGAGCTGTTAAATGATTTACCCTAAATGACAAAGCAAATAAACTGCAGAGTGTCAAACCTTGACTACCAGGATTTTGACTCACTGAATTGTTCTGTGTTCCTTGCTGCCTCCTAAGGAAGGTACAAAAAAAAAAAAAAAAAAAAATCCACAGTTACCAACAGGCTGATTAAAAGGCAATTATTTTTATTACATAACAGGTTTTTGGCTTACCTAGGGATTTGCCACTGTCACAGAGTTATGTTTAAATAGCAACCGGTTAATAACAGCCTCCCCTCAGCAGCTTCTGTCCCCAGGGTATTTAAACATGCCCTGATAAGTCACAAACTGCTTATTTTAGGGAAATAAAGGAGAAAACCAAAAAGCCAAAGTGTTAAAAGCCACCACCAGTTAAAGATCAATCAGAAATGAAGAGGCGTTCATTAACATTTCCTGGGAATTATAATGAAAGTCCATGAAAATGTGATTGCATTAACAAATCCTGTATATGTTAACTACAGATGCTTCCTCCACCAAAAGCTGCTACCCTGTCTACCCCTGACTGAGAATTTTTTAAAAAGGAGATTTGGACCCAGAGCACTTAGGAATCAAAAGTTTTCACCAGGTGTACAATTTTTTTTTTGCTTCAGAAGAACGCTTCTTATGTTAAATGAGATGGACTTCCCCAGCTACTGAAACAATAAACTCTCTGTAGGAATCTGGCAGCACATGGTCGTGCTGGCAGAAAGAGCTTTGGCTGGGATTATTGACATATTGGGGTTCCCCCAACCTTCAGCGTGGTTGGGGCCTGAAAGACCCCTAATATCACATGAGTCCCTTGGAATACCCAACCAAGCTGAGAGGGCCATGTATACCACGCGTCAGTCGCTCAGTGGTGTTGGGCTCTTTGCAACCCCATGGACTGTATGTAGCCCACTAGGCTCCTCTGCCCATGGGATCCTCCAGGTAAGAACACTGCAGTGGGTTGCCACTTCCTCCTCCAGGGGGTCTTCCTGACCAGAGATTGAACCCAGGTCTCCTGAATTGCAGGCAGATTCTTTACCATCTGAGCATGGCAGCCCCCAATTGGATTATTCTGGAATAAGGAGAAATCAGATTATTCCAGTGTAAGAAGGAATCTTTGCTTTCAAAATGGAATAAAGACTAGAGGAAATTGTTACAATGGGAATCAGGCATAAAAAGTCATAAGTTCCAATGCTCTGTGGTGACCTAAATGGGAAGGAAATACAGAAGAGAAGAGATATATGTATACGTAGAGCTGATTCACTCTGTTGTACAGCAGAAACTAACCTAACATTGTAAAGCAAGTGTCCTCCAATAAGAATTTAGAAACAAACTCATGAGCTCAGGTCCTAGCTCTGTACTATATGAGTGGCACGGGGCCAGTTCTTAGGTTCCTCTTGATCTTTATTTTCCTTACCTGTTACTTCAGCATAGAGAAGTAGATGCCTCGGTTATGCCCTCCTAGCTCTGTGACCAGGCAGGCGCGAAGTCAGATGCCTCCATGTGGGGAACCCTACCCAGGCCTGAAGCCTGAGCCATCTAGGGAGAACTGCTACTGAGGTCGTGGGCCAGGCTGGGGACAGCAGCTGCTGCAGCTTTTACAGCTTCAAGACTGGGAGGAATCGATCAATATGAGTCAGATAGAAAGGACATAAGCAGCAGGGGAAATGTTATTGGCAAAGGGAGACACTTAAACCTGTGAAAATTGAAATGATAAGGCAAGGACGAGGAGGCCTTGAGGCAAGGCCATGGCATCTGCAGTGTGCCCTTGCGTTTAGCTTCAACAACAGAGGAAAATGAGCTTTTGGAAGTGCGATGGGTATCAAACCCCTTCTTTGTTCAATTGCCAGAGCGTGCTCCCCGTAAAGCCTGCTCACCCTCCCATCCAGGGCTTCCCAGGTGGCGCTAGTGGCAAAGAATCTACCTGCCAATGCAGGAGATGCGGGTCTGATCCCTGGGTCTGGAAGATCCCCTGGGGAAGGGCATGGCAACCCACTCTGGTATTCATCCCCGGAGAATCCCATGGACAGAGGAGCCTGGTGGGTTACAGTCCAAAGGGTCGCAAAGAGTTGGACATGACTGGAGTGACTTAGAATGCACACACGCCCTCCCACCTATGGCTCCCTGCCTTCCCCATCCTGTCACACATACACACACACACGCCCAGAGCCTCAATAGGAATATTACAGAATAAGTGACACTTTGGCTTAAATAGAAGACACTGTCTTTATAGAAAACTCTGCTTCCCTGGGATTCTCAGTGATATAGGGATGAAAGGAGAAAGCCTGCTTTTAAAGAGAGGCCACCATAGGCCAATTCCAGACTCAGAAAGAGCTGACTCAGACCATCTTTGAAGGGCACTCCCATAGGATAAATGAAAAGGCTGAAGCACACATATGACTGCTGTTGGGTACAAGGCCAACCGTCGAGATCTGCAGAGGGCTGCTCTGTGCCATGTACTGAGCTGGGTGGTTCCATTGGTAGAAGGGGGTGTTAACAGCAGCCTGGGTCTGCTCTTCACGACTGTGAAAGAATTCTGTTGAAGAGAAGAGCCTCCAATTTTTTTTAGGATAACACTTTGATGGGATTACTGATCATGGATTATGAGCTTGTCTGGGTAAGAGTGGGCAGAGAGTAAGAAAGAGTAAAATTACTGAAGAAAGCAACAGGCCAGAGAGGAGAGAAATAGTGGGTGTGGTCTGCAAAGGAGGGGGACGGAGAAGAGGTCAGAAGACACATCCAGGATCTCAAAGGGAAGAGCCCTACTAAATAGTAGAGGATGTTACTGAGTACAGTAAGTCCACTATATACGGACCTCCAAGTTGCGACCTTTCAAAGATGCAAGCGTGTGTTGGCATGTCCAATCACTGAAGTTAGTTCAGGGGTCTGGTGTACATTGTCACGTGGGCGCATCTTCTACAAGTGATTGTTCCTGTGTGTATTTTACCATATGGAGCACAGTAGTGCAGTATCTTTATCTCAAGTCCAGGATGTCCAGCAGCAAAGCATAAAAGCCGCAGTGAGTTAGCTGCTACTGCTAAGAAGCTCCAAGCAATAATGACTCTGTTAGCTGGGTATAGCCAGACCAAGTTTTTGGACTTAGGAACAAATTGGACTTGCGAATGCACTCTTGGAATGAAACTCATTTGCATGTAGGGGCCTTAAGGTATCAACCTGCCTTTGTCTTCCTTTCTGCTGCAGTCTAACTCCTCCACTGTTGCCTTGAAAGAATCAGTTTTTGAGAGGAGGTGACCTTGTCCTCCATGCATTTGGCAGTGTCATCAGGAGACATTTGGGGTTGCCATGCTTAGATTGGCGGGGGTGCTACTGGCATCTAGTGAGTCATGCCCCAAAGATGCAGCTAAGCCTCCTCCATGGCACAAGTTAGCCTCATAACAAAGAGCCATTCAGTCCCAAATGTCACTAGTGCCGAGGGTGAGAAGCTCTGCTCCAAGCTTTTAGTTGACTTTGCTGCACAGCCTTGGGTCAGCTGAGCTGTGGGGATGACAGGAAAGGGGGCGCTGATTCAGGCTGAGGCAGAGCTGGGAGGCGATAGGATAGCCGTCACAGGTGGGAGCTGTCTGGGCAGGATAACTGGGAATTCACCAGAGGGAGGACCCAGAAGGAGCAGAAATAAGACTATGGTGCAGGCTTGAGCTATATAACATTTTGTTGTTCAGCTTTGGTGTTTCTAGTCTTTAGGAATGAAGGCTAGTCGGGATCAGTAAGCCAGAGGCATAACACTTATTCGTTTTCATGTAGCTGAGGCCTATAAACTTCAAACATGAAATTTTGAAGGAAGGAAATGAGCAATTAAAACATTTCATTTTTTATTGAACTATAATTGATTTACAGTGTTAATTTCTGCTGTAGAGCAAAGTGACTCAGTTATACATATACATATATTTTTTACAATCGTTTCCATTAAAGTTTATCTCAGGATATTGAAAATATTATAGTTCCCCGTGCTACACTGTAAGACCTTATTGGTTATCCATTCTATACGTAATAGTTTGCATTAAAACATTTCATTTTTAAAAACAAAAACAAACAAACAAAAAAAGAATATGGTGCAAGAAGTGACAGTAAAATCTAAGTGTACCTACCCCTAGCTCCTGGGATCCTCGGTATTCTGCAGGTAGCCCCAACTTCCCTCTTACTGTGGGGTAAGTGAGATTTGACATTTTTTTCGGTATGAATGGGAAGGGCGACTTCTGCCTGTATAAGACTTGAGGACTCTGGTTTAAACAAGTGCACATGGTCTCCCTATCTTTTTAAAAACCCTGTTTGTAGATCCATCGGCCCCATTTTATACTGGAGAAAAATGGAGACTTGGGGCTTCCCTAGAGGCTCAGATGGTAAAGAATCTGCCTGCAAGGTGGGTAGACCCAGGTTCAGTCCCTGGGTTGGAAAGATGCAGTGGAGAAGGGAATGGCAACCCACTCCAGGATTCTTGCCTGGAGAATCCCATGAACAGAGGAGCCTGGTGGGCTACAGTCCATGGGGTCGCACAGAGTCAGACATGACTGAGCAACTAATGCAGCAATGACAAAGTGTGGTTAGTAGGTTTGTGATCACTTGAGTCGTCTGAGTCAGAGCTGGGGTTTGATCCAGGTTTGGGCGACTGTGGACCCGAGCAGCCCCCCAAGGCACAGGGGTGCGGGGAGGGAAGGGAGGCATACCTAGGCCACACATGTGTTCCGGAAGTCACAGCACACCCGTTGGCTGTGAATTTTCAAACCACTCTCATGTAGGGCGGATGACTTGTCAAGAATTTTTAAAGAAATATTTCCTAAGTGGGATTATTTAAGTTTCAGGTGTTATGAAACCACCTGATTGATGTTAGTCTGATATTTATGTGAGGCTATTATTTTCAAATCTAGTTCCTTTCTTTCCTTCTATCTCTAAATTACATCCTCACCTTCCTGTAGTTGGAGGGGCAGGACATTTATTTCCAGAAAATGAAGGTTCCTGCCAGGGAATGACTAGGAAGGCCATTTCTCAGTGGGCGATAATGCTGAATATGCTGACTGGGGTCATGGCTACGGCCTTCAGCCAAGCCCGGCTGCAGCCTTGCTCTCTGCCCTGCAGATCAGACTGTGGGTCCTTATGACAATCTGGAAATCCAATCGTTTAGAATACTCAGACTTGGTTATCATCCCAGAGTCTAATTTGGTATCACAGTTCATCAGAAGAAAATGATCCGCTAACTGAAATCAGCGGTGCACTTTCTCCCCTAGGACTGACGCAGCTGTCAATCTCTCTAGGACTGGTGATGGTTTCCATTTTGGGTTTAGGAAAATCTGAGGTGCTACTCTGGTTGTATACGTCTACGGAATGCTTGTGCGTCAGTAGCAATCACCCGTGAGCTCCTATCATAATAATTTAATTCTTTAATTTGCTGATTAAAAAGATAAACAGTGCCAATGTCCTCAGTAGTGTTTTTATTTTTTTTTTCTGTTTTTATTTTTTTATTATTATTTTTATTTATTTATTTTACTTTATAATATTGTATTGGTTTTGCCATACATCAACATGCATCCGCCATGGGTGTACACGTGTTCCCCAGCCTGAACCCCCCTCCCAGCTCCCTCCCCAATACCATCCCTCTGGGTCATCCTCAGTAGTGTTTTTAAATGAACTTGTGTTTTGCTGATCACATCAACTCCAACCATTTGGAAAATCATAGCACATGTATATATGCATTTGGGTTTTCAGCTTTCTGCCACGGCCTTCTCCCCTCACTGTTGACCCTCAGCCTTCATGGTTGCAGACTGGGAAGACCATGTGAATTTTCAGCTTGGAAATCTGCATCTCTGCCCTTTGCCTGGCAGAGCTCGGGTTGTAGGAGCTAAAAGACAAAAGGCTGTTTGTGTTGTTTATGTTTTGTTGTTTCGTTGCACAGTCGTGCCTGGCTTTGCATCCCCGTGGACTGTAGCCCACCAAGATCCTCTGTCCACAGGATTTCCCAGGCAAGAATACTGGACTGCGTTGTCATTTCCTTCTCCGTGGAATCTTCTCAATCCAGGGATCAAACCCGGGTCTCCTGCACTGGCAGATGTTTTTTAAATTTTTTTACTGCTGAGCCACCAGGGAAGCCCCTTTGTAACATCAGTGATATATGATTGTTTTCAAACTTTGATTCTTCTTAATTCTTCTGGGTCTGGCTTAGAAAAATAGCGTTGAAAGGAAAGAGCATTTTTCATCGTGCTATAGGTACTGTTTGTAAGTATTAATTCAGATGGATTCCTCCCCAACCCTTCCCTTTTTCATTTCTCACCTCTCTTAACCGCAGTGCAGGATTTCTCAGGCCAGGTACTCTTGGCATTCTGGGTCATGTGCTTCTTTATTGGGAGGGAGTGGGCTGTCCTGTGTGGTGTAGGATGTTTAGCAACATCCCTTACTTTTCCCGCTAGATGCCAGCAGCACCTTCTCAGGAATGATAACCAAAAATGTTTATAGACATTGGAAACTGTCCCCTGGGAAGCAGAATCTCCCCACAGTTAAGAACCACTACCACAGTGGTAGTGACTTGACTTCCCTGGTGGCTCAGACAGTAAGGCATCTGCCTAGAATGCGGGAGACCCAGGTTCGATCCCTGGGTTGGGAAGATCCTCTGGAGAAGGAAATGGCAACCCACCCCAGTACTCTTGCCTAGAGAATTCCATGGATGGAGAAGCATGGTGGGCTACAGTCCATGGGGTCGCAAAGAGTTGGACATGACTGAGCACCTTCACTTCACTTCACCACAGTGGTTCAGCCTTTTGTAAGCATTTGCCCTACATATAAGTCATGAAAACCAAGTCCTTTAACCAAGTGTTTGAAATTTCCAGGGCTTGGAGATCTAAAGGCAATGCTTTTATGGTATGCTAGAGTGTTGAACTTGGAATAAAACCTGGTCTTGAATCTGGATTCTGCTATGTATCAGTAAAATAAGTTAAATTCTCTGAGTTTGAATTACCTTATCATAAGATGCAGATAATATTCTGTCTTGCAGAGCTGAATGTAGAACTGAATTCATCCCACTGGATATGGTGCATGCCAACATCTTTGTCTCCAATAAGTGCTAGATGAAACTTGTTTAATTAGTGTGTGTGTGCTTAGTCACTCAGTTGTATCCAACTCTTCACGGCCCCATGGACTGTAGCCCACAAGGCACTTCTGTCCATGGGGATTCTCCAGGCAAAAATACTGGAGTGGGTTGTCATGCCCTCCTCAAGGGCATCTTCCCAATCCAGGGATCAAACACAGGTCTCCTGTATTGCAGGCAGATTCTTTACCATCTGAACTAGCAGGGAAGCAGCAAATTGCTAGAAACCTACACTAATAGGTGGCTCAGGTGGTAAAGAATCCACCTGCAACGTAGGAGACCCAGGTTCAATCCCTGGGTTGGGAAGATTGCCTGGAGAAGGGATAGGCGACCCACTCCAGTATTCTTGCCTGGAGAATCCCCATGGACAGAGGCGCCTGGAGGGCTTACAGTCCATGGCCTCACAAAGAGTTGGACACAACTGAGTGACTATACTTTCACTTTTCTAGCAATTTGCTAGCACGATTGACAGGAAATGATTTCTAAAGACTATTATTTCAAAGGGAATCTGAAATCTCCTAATCTCATAGAATGTTAATGATGGGAGGACACTCACAGAAATTTTAGTTGGTTAAATCAGATTAAGTTAGATTACATGCCTTGGGAAATTCTTTGCATTAATGAATGACCTACTTGGGGATAATATCCACCTTTGCAAATGACCATGACCTTGACCTGCATCTCACTATATATTCACACCATGGAACTGTGAGCAGTATGAGAGGGGAATGCTTTGTGGAGTGATTCAGTTTATTGGTAGAGCCTCTTGGAATATGCCCATTTCACCCAGATAAATCCTATTCCAGCTCTTACCCCAGGCCTTCAAGGTACAAAATGCATCTTATATTTTCTGGTGTTTGGAGGCCTCAGTTCTGCCCTGTAACCAGAGGAGATCATGTCTCTTGGGTTGGTTTCCTGGACGCAAGGCTGGTCTATCTGGGGCCGAAGGCAGCCCTGAATACTACAACTGTGAATTACTTGGTGTGTCTTCCAAAACTGGAGACAGCCTGAGTCTCCAGTCTGCCGTTGATGGACAGAGATATGGTGTGGATGTAAATAGTCACAGAATACACGAAGAGGATGAAATGGAAGGCATGTGGATTTTGGACTCCGGCAGAAGTAATTCTGAGATTGACCACAACTGCTTGTCAGCTGGGGACCCGGGGGCACTAACACACTGCGAGCTTTGGTATCCTTGTGTGTGAAGCTGACGTTCAGGGTAGGTTTTGACTCTGGAAGTCACTATAGGCATAGCATATGACCCAGCAGGTGCCTACAGACAGTAGGCACTCAAAAAGTAGAATTTCCTCATACTGCTATTGCATATCCAATGATTGTGTTTGAAAAAAGAAAATGTCAGGAAGCCTGCTCAAGAACTCTTTTCATAATGTGTATATGTCTTAATATGAAAGGCTTTTTGCAGACACATCTAGAGGAACGTGTAGGTGTACATTGAATGGGCTGCCTTTAACCAGATGAGCAAATTACCCCACGTGGAGCTGAACAGGAAAACCTGGGACATGGCAGACTCCAAAGCCATCCCAAAGCAAACTTGAGAGAAAGAGCCTTTGAAGTCAACGTTGTGGCGACCTAAATCATGTTCACTCTCAACTCCTATCTCAGTGCAGCGTTTCCCTTCTTCTTAGATTTCTTCCTGCAGCCCTCGTGTCAGCATCTTCAGATCTCCTACCGCAGAGAATTCTTTTGCAAAGACTTTTATCTCCCCGAAGTGGACTGTTCAGTCTGGAAGCATTAAAAGAGGGATTGCAGGCAAACTCCGGCTTTCCACATAGGTCTGATATTTTTTTAACAACTGTGGGTTATTCCTTCTGAAAGTTCTAATTGTCTGGTTCTGTCAAAGCACACGATATCTCAGGCTCTAACTTCTCCCTTATGGTGACAGTAAGACATTTGTCAAATTCTGTATAGGTTTGTTTCTCAGCTTTTTGCTGTAATCCCTCTTATGAATTTGAAGGAATAAATGAATGCTTAAACATTTGAGGAAGCCATTGTATTCCAACTAACTTTTTTTTTTTTTTTAACAAAGGAAAAGAGCCCTGGAAAGAAGGACCCTTTTGTCTGACTTTACAGCAAATTTGGAAGCTGACTGAGCCCTACTCCTTTGGTGGGGAGAGTCTTGGGGGGCTGGTGCAGCCAGGACTACTACAGGGTTCAAATTTAAAAAGTTTGCAGAGTTGATAGCCTTCTTCTTCTTCCTTCTTCTTCTCTTTTTCTTTACCTCTTCTTCTCTCTCTCCTTTGCCTCTCCTTCCCTTTCTCTCCTCCTCCTCCTCTTCATTAATCTCCTCCTTCTTCTTTTAGCATTTTATAATGAACATTTTCCAACCTACAGCAAACCTTACTGAATACTTATATACTTACCATCCAGCCTCTACTGTTAACATTTTTGCCACATTTGCTTATTCAGATAGCCCTCAACTTACCTTTATTTTATCATATTGATCTAAGCACCCTTCCACCCACCCATTAATTTCTCTAATTTTTCAGGATTTCAGGTTAAATTTGCAGTATCAGTGTACACGCCCCTAAATGTTTCAGTGTTCACATTATCACCTATAGTTGAGTATTTGCTTATAGGATTTTTTCTTTGAAATACAACTAATATACAGTGAAGTGTACAGTTCTTAAATGTACCTGAGTTTTGGTAAGTGATTATCTTGTGTAGCCCAGATTCCTATAAAGATTCTGAACACACACGTCACCTCAGAAAGTTCCCTTTCAAACCAGCCTTTGCTCTTCTCAAGGGAACTGCTCTTCTAGTTGTTTTCTACTATGAGTTGATTTTGGCTCTTCTCGGACTTCATATACTTGGAAGGTCCCAATATGCACTCTCTTGTGTAAGACTTCTATCATTCAGAATAAGATCTTTGAGATTCACTCGTGGTGTTGCGGGTGTACATCATCCACTCCTTTTCTTGCCGAGTATGACTCTATTGTGTGAACATGTCCTGTATATTATTCATTCTTCTATTGATGGACACTTGGATGGCTTCCAGTGTAGAATTATTATGAATGAAGCTGCTCTGAATGTTATTGTACGAGTCCTTTTGTGTACAAATATCGCCATACCTTTTGTGGAGATACCTAGCAATGGAATTATTGGGTTGTAGAGTACGTATATGTTTATAGGAAGCTGACAGGCCTTTTCCTAAAGTAATTGTACCATGTTATTGGAGAAGGAAATGGCACCCCACTCCAGTGTTCTTGCCTGGAGAATCCCAGGGACGGGGGAGCCTGGTGGGCTGCCGTCTATGGGGTCGCACAGAGTCGGACACGACTGAAGCGACTTAGCAGCAGCAGCAGCATAGTCTTAGCAGTAGCAGCAGCTTAGTCTTACTAACGTTGTATGAGAATTCTAGTTGTTCCACAATCTTGCCAAAATAGGGTGTTACCAGTCATTTTAAATGTAACTCTTTGGGCAAGTATGTAGAAGGATCTAATTACAGTTTTCACTTGTATTTTTCTGATACCAGTGATGCTAAATGCCTTTTCATCTGCTTTTTGGTCACACAGAGGTCTTATTTTGTAAAGTAACCATTCACATCTTTTATCAATTTTTAAATGGGTTGTTTGCCTTTTTATTATTGGTTGTAGAGGTTCTTTATATTCAGGATACCAGCAGTCCTTTGTCAGATATATATTTTAAAAATATTTTCTTTCAATCTGTAGCTTGCTGAAGCATTTCTTTAGTGATACTTTATGATAAGCCACTTTTAGTTTTGATGGAATATAACTTATTATCTTTTATTTTGAGTCATTTTCTGTAAAGTAACAAATTTCTGATTATTTTGAAATCTCTTCTCCTTTGTCTTCCTCTAAAAGCTTCACTGTTTCATTTTTCAAAATCGTGTATGTGATCAATTTTGAAATGGTTTCTATGTTTGACGTGAGGCAGTGGTTGAAGTCCATTTTTTTTTTTTTCCACGTGGATATCTAGTTAGCCTGGAATCATTTGTTAAAAAGATCTATGTATCTCTATTGAAATGCTTTGTCACCTTTGATAAATACTAATTACTTGTAAAATGTGGGTCTACTTCTGGAGTCCCTATTCTGGGCTCTCCACTGGTAAAGATGAATTGAGATTATTATTGCTATTTAGTTATTTATTTATTTTTGCATATACACATCCAAATGTTTCAGTTCCATTTGTTGTAAAGGCTATCCATTTTCCATTGAATTGCTTTTGTATATATGTTTAAAGTCAATTGACCATATATGTATGGGTCTATTTCTTGATGATGAAATGTGCCTTTTGCCAGTACCACACTCTATCACTGAAGCTTTGTAGTAAGTCTTGATACCAGATAGTAGGCACATTTTTTTCCAAAATTGCTTTGGATAGTCCAAGTCTTTTTCAATTCTATTTAAATTGGAGTCAGCATGTCAGTTTCTGAGAAAAAAGAAAACCTGCTGAAATTTTGACTGGGAATCATATTTATAGATCAGTTTAGGGGGACATGAACATGATAGACCTCCATTTGTCTTCTTTTTCTTAGAGTTTTCTAGAATGTACAGAACTTGCACATCTTTTGACAATTTACTGCTGAGCATTTTGCATGTTTTAATTCACTTGTAATTGGAATTTTGACAATTTATGTCTGTAACTAGAATATAAAAAAACAGACTTTGCATATTACCTTTTATTTTGTGATCTGTATAAATTCATTTATTAGTTTTACTCATCAGTTTTATATATAAGGAATCTGCTATATCACCTTGAGATTTTGAATGTAACCAATAATGTCATCTACAGTAGCGGCACTTTTACTGATTACATTTTCTTGTTTGTTTTTATGCTTTTTATTTATTTTTTCAGCTTTAGTACAATGGTAAAGACATCAGGTTGAATAAAGATAGTGCGAATGGTCCCCTTTTCCTTATTTCTGATTTTATAGTTAAGGAAATCATTATTTCATTATTAAATATGTCAGCTTTGATTGTTTTGTAGATGCCCTTCATCACACTGGAGAAGTTCACTTCATGTCCTCGATTGCTGAGAGTTTTTGCTGTGAATGCCTGTTGACTTTCTTTATACATTTACTTAGAGGTTGTACTTCTCTCACACTCTCTTTTCTGGGGCTCCCTCTTTGCCTATCTATTAGATGAGAAAGGGTTTCATACCATTGTTTTTATTTTCATTTAACTGATTATTGGGACATTCAACATCATTCTCTTATACTTACTAGCCACTTATTTTATCTCCTCTTCTGTGAAATCCTGTTAAAATCTTACGTCCAGTATTATATTGAGTTATTTTTTATTGATTTATAGAAAGCAATACTATATCATGGCTGTAACATTATTCTTCCAT
The DNA here is from genome assembly GCF_029378745.1 of Bos indicus. Taxonomy (NCBI): domain Eukaryota; kingdom Metazoa; phylum Chordata; class Mammalia; order Artiodactyla; family Bovidae; genus Bos; species Bos indicus. The sequence continues at coordinate 19,085,850 of NC_091780.1, read as the reverse complement.
GAAAAACAAATAGTCTTTTAACTTTAAAGTTGAGACTGTTTTGACATGGATGGAGTCAACTTTACCAATCTTTTCTTTTATGGCTTGCCCAATTTGTATCTTGTTTAAAAAGAGTTTTTACTTTGCCAAGCCTAGAAATAAATCATAGCAAGAGCATTCTGTAGAAAACCTGTGAGATGCAGGTAAGTAAAAGCCAGAGGAGAATCTGTAGTTTTATGTACATTTGGCAGTGAGAAAGATTAAATGTTAATAAATAAGTTTTCTCACTGAAGAAGCGAGGAAAAGAACTTCAGAGTACCAAGGAGTCCTCCTTCCCCATGGAGTAAAAACTTAATCAGAAAGGCAAGCCATAGAAAAAGAAAATGTGGTCAATAAAACCAAAAGTTCTCATTTAAAAAGACAAATAAAAGAGAAAATCTTGAGCAAATTTACTTAATGAAACATGGGATAAGACATAATAAATAATTCAATCTAAAAAGGGACAAAGCTACTGATGGATTAAAAATTGTGATGAAATAAATGAAAATATAAAAATATTAGAAAAATATTCATATAAATGACCATACTAATAGACAAAAGAAAATTTCTTTGTTCATCTATCTCAATTCATTTAAAAAAGTACTTCTTATAATTCAACATTCATACAAAACAAACTACCCAATAATCAAAAGAACCATCTTCGACAATGAGGAATCAAGAACAACTCCTTTTCTGGGATAAAGGTGTCAGCTGGAAACATCAGCATTGTATTTGGAGCCCTATTCAATAAAGGAAGACAAGAAAAAGTTTAAAAGTTATAAATATCAGAAGAGCAGAGACAAAAACCTCCTTTTAACTACAGACAATATAATCTTCTACCTAGACTACTGACAAATATTAGAATGAATATGAGCATTTAGTAACATGAGTCAAGCCCAACAATCAAAAATCATTTCAAAAACGTAAGTACCAAACATATATTATGAGATATGCAAAATTTTATTGAAGGACATAAAACAGAGTCAGGGAATGGATAGATATAATTCATTCTGGATGGAAATATTTAGTATGGGAAGGATGAGAACAGTATCCAAATTTACCTGTAATTTCAATGCAATCCCAATAAAAATCTAGTAGCATTTTTCACGGAACTTGATAAGTTGACTCTCAAATTCATAGAAAAGGAAAAAAAAAAAAAAAGTAGAGCCAAGGTATCTTTAAAAATGGACAATGAGGCAAAACCACCAGCGGAAGTGGACTTACCTTGAAGGGAATGAAGCTTCAAACACAGGCCCTTCTCCTGGGGTGAGCCCAGCTGCATACTAACGCAGTCATATGCTGGCGTGAAAACTGCCAAATTAAAATTTCCTAACTACATAACTCTTTCTGTTCTACCTGCCCCTCTGTCATATTTCAACTTGCATCCAGAGGTATTGGAGCAGCAACAGGACAGCTTCAAGTTGGGGCCATGGGGAACTGTGGCCATTGCTGAAGGCTTCTGCTCTATTGGAATGGCTTTGCAGAAGCCAGACTGTACACAAAAGTGGTTGTGAACCCCACATGTTTACCCCGAGCTTAACTTACTTTCAGCCAGAAACACAAAACACACTACTAAATTCTTGCAATGTGATTTCAATGATATTTTCAGGACTCTAAAATTTATTTTGAAGAGAGAGATTAGAAAGCAGATGAGATACAAAATTAATTCACAAAGTGAAAACCCTCTTTTAACTGCAATTTGGAAAGAAGTTTTGGAACATTTCAATAAAATAGTGAGAAATTATGGACTTCTGATTTGAATGGATATAAAAGGGAACTTCTTTGTCATCTTTAAATTTATTTATTAAAGAATAGATAAAGGAGTCAGAGAAAAAACTGAAGCAGGAAACTCAAGCAATAAAAATGAGCTATAAAATTAACAGAAATTGTGCCGACACTGAGGAGAAAAATATTAAAAATTGCCAAATTATATCAAAAGGCATAATTATCATGAGAAAGAGATATGTTTTAAATAGAAGTCATGAATAAGCTCATAGATTGTTTGATAATCTGAGTCACAAAGACAATGAAGCATAGAAACACACTGGAAAAATATTTTCATTTATTGCTGGTTTGATAAATATGCTGACATCAACAAAAATAAATTTGTAATTTGCCACTACAACAAGTACATTGACATGGAACTGGCTAATGAGTGTTGTCAGTTCAAAGAATCCTTCAGATTAATCACATCATAGAGAACTTGCAAAGCCCTGAAACTTTACAGCTCAGGTAGAAAAGGAATTAGCTAGAGAATTTTCCAAATTTGACAAAAATCTTAACACTGTCATTACAAATAACTTTGCGTTACACTGAAATATTTTTTTAGAGCTATTAAGAATGGAAAACTAAACTTTAACTCAGAGGAAAGCTTGAGTAACTTTCTTATTATCCCTGTAGAAAATATTACAAAATTATTGTCATCTTAGGTGGGCAATAAAGCATATACAGGCCTGGGACTTCCTGGTGGTTAAGAGTCCCAGGTTAAGAGTCCACCTGCCAATGCAGGAGACACAGGTTCGATCCCCAGTCCAGGAAGATTTCACATGCCTCTGGGCAACTAAATCTGTGCACCACAATTACTGATCCGGCTCTCTATCGCCACAACTACAGAAACCCAAGAGCCCCGGAGCCCATGCTCTGCAACAAGAGAAGCCACCACAATGAGAAGCCCATGCACTGAAACTAGAGAGTAGCCCCCCAATCCCCACCCCAGCCGCAACTAGAGAAAGCCTGTGCACGGCAACAAAGACCTAGCACTGCCAAAAAGGGTACATAGCCCCCAAAACGGAGGGAAAAAACTATCACAGAGATGGGTCAGTTCGTTAATACATATAGTATATTACACAGAGAGTGTGTTCTTTTTCTGGATTTGTTGATGTTTGTAGTATTTCAAAACGTTTTAAAATGTGTGATTTGTTGTGAACTTTTTCTCACTCAATAAATATTTACTTTTACACCTAATTATCTAAATGTAAATTGGTATCCTTTCATCTTCCCTGCAGCTCCAATGGTAAAGAATCTGCCTGCGAGGCAGGAGACCAGGGATCAATCCCTGGGTTGGGAAGTTCCCCTGGAGAAGGGAATGGCAATCCATTCCAGTATTCTTGCCTGGAGAATTCATGGACAGAGGAGCCTGGCAGGCTACGGTCCATGGGGTCGCAAAGAGTCGGACACGACTGAGTGACTAACACAACAGTCATCTTAAAGAGGATCTTCCAAATTATGTAAGTGTTAGGCCCTACAAAAATTGAATTATTTCTAGCCTGGTAGGTATCAAAACACATAAAACTAGAGTAATTTAAACAATGCTGTATTGGTTTGGGACTAGATTGGGGTAAGTAAATATTTTCTGTACATACAGTAAATGTTTTCAGCTTTGTGGTCGTACAGTTTCTGTTGCAACTGCTCAGCTCTGCTGTGTGAAAGATGTCACACAAAACATAACAAATGGAGGTGGCTGTGCTCCAGTAAAGCTTAATTTATGGAGACTAAAATTTTAATTTCATATATTTTTCATGTGGCAAGACATAGTCTTCTTTTGATTATGTTTTTAAGTAATTAAAAAAATGTAAAACCACTCTTAGCTCATAGGCTGTATAAAATCAGGCTGTGGGCCAGATTTGACCCATGGGCTGTAATTTACCAACCAGTAGAATAGATAAGTATTTTAGCAGCATAAAAGAGTGCATTCTGTAAAAGACTATCTGTGCATTTTTTGTGTGATACATTCAGAGATCTTAAATCAGAGGGAGAAGGACGCAGACAGTTGGTGTCCATTCTGAAGCAACAATCCACATGGGGATACATTTCAAATCAGTTAAAAGTTTAACCACAAGCACAGTTTTTAAAGTATCAGAAGAAAATGTAGGTGGACAAGTTTGTCTCTCCACTGTGCAGTTTTCTCCTTTGTCTTCCCTTAGCCAATCCGCAGCAATCCTAGGCAGAGACTTGTTTGGCCGGAGCCGAAAGGGATTTTGTAAATGCAGTTTACAGCAACGACAACAGAATATCAGAGTGTAAAGACCAGATCAGGAGTTGAAGTATCAGATAAAAGATTTTAGAGTTTCTCCTGCAGATAAAAGATTTTGAGCTGGAGAGTAACAAGATTAGATCTGGGCTTTTGAAACGGCACTTGTCTGGCTGTGCGGAGGAAGGATTAGAGGAAGTGGTGTGGGGAAGCAGGCAGTCCATGTGAGCCTGCTCAGAAGGGCAGGCTGGAGTCAGGGAGGAGAATTGCATGGGGCACCCAGGTCTCCTGGGAGGTGAGTCTGGTCTCTTGGACTCACCAAGGATGCACGTCACTGCCCTCAACCCTCTCATACTGGCTGGCTGTGGACATCCTGGCTTCAGCCCAGGCATTCTGGGGTCTATTTGGAGGAAATGTCAACAGCAAAAGAAGTGCCCTAGATACTGTGGGATGGGTATAACAGGGGCAAAATAAAACAAACAACAAAAGAGTCAAACCTGCCAGGGCTGAGAATGGGAGCTCTGCCATGGACTTATAGCTTTTGGGATAAGGACCTCCTAGATGAAATAGAGTCTTCTGAAATTTGGGTCAGACACATAGAAAAGGCAAATGGGCGATCCAGACTGTCCACAATAGAAAAAACAGAGGTGATTTTTTAAAAAACGTTTTTGGTTTTTTTTTGCCACTGGGCACATAGGATCTTAGTTCCCCGACCAGGAATTGAACCTGTGTCCCCTGCATTGGAAACCCAGGGTATTAACCACTGGATTTAGATGATTTAGACTTCCATCATAAAGGAGAGGTCATAGTGTTTCTGCACTTCACCCTGAAATTCACTGAGCCAAAGGTTCTCAAGAGTCCAGCCAACTGGGATCTTGTAAAATCCCAGGGGACTAGTCAGACCCTTCTGTCTGTATTATTAGGGACTATTAAGGTAGAGGGGCCTCTCTTGACTGTGTTTCACCCTCATCCCCAAAGAAAGGGTCCCCCAAACTCCCCGTGTGTCTGTTCACTGTAGTTTCAGGCAGACCTCATGTCTTCTTTTCATCAATCCCAAGTACCCTTGCTCCCTCATCCAGGGCTGCAGAGCTGGCAAGAGAGAACAGCCTACATCTGCAGCTGGGTCGGAAAGGTGCGATCAGCATCCCTTGCCAGATTGGGTCACACCAGGCTCTTTATTACAGGCTGTTTTGTTTCAGGTGAACTTGATTTAACCCTCCGTTTATTCAGAATCTATGAAATCGTAAACTCTGTCTATTGTATTTGCACTCAGCAGATGCCTGGGAGAGAGTTTCTCTCCAATGTTTATGTCAGGAGGCTCCAGGGCTCCACTTCACTTCCTGCACATCTGCACACAAGTCTGAACATGCATACACATCCCCTCCTGCCCAGGGGCTTCCCTGATGGCTCAGTGGGTTAAAGAATCCACCTGTAATGCAAGAGATGCAGGAGATGCTAGTTTGATTCCTGGGTCGGGAAGATCCTCTGAAGGAGGAAATGGAAATCCACTTCAATATTCTTGCCTGGAGAATCCCATGGACAGAGGAGACTGGCGGACTACAGTCCAAAGGGTCACAAAGAGTTAGACATGACTTAGCACGCGCGCGTGCACACACACACACACACACACTCACATATACCCAGAAACACATATACCAGCCCTGGCAATTAGCAAACTCCAGGACCCACCACTTTTTCCTGCTGGAACTCTGGCTTCTACAGCTTCCTTAGAGCTCTTTGGCACTTCCTTGGTGGCTCAGGTGGTAAAGAATCTGCCTGCAATGCAGGAGACCTGGGCTTGATCCCTGGGGTAGGAAGATCCCCTGGAGAAGGAAATGGTAACCCATTCCAGTATTCTGGCCTGGGAAATCCTATAGACAGAGGAGCTTGGTAGGCTACAGTCCATGGGGTTGCAAAAGAGTCAGACATGACTGAGAGACTAACACTTTCACTTTTTCGCTTTTAGAGTTCCCTAATTTGGAAAATATTTAATACTTACCTGGACGAATGCCTGACTTTCTTCCATAGCAAATCCACATATCCCAAGGCAAAGGAATCATAGTCATTGACAACTTCATTGAGGTACCTCCATAAGCAAGAGTGAAATTGTAATGTGAAGGTAATTTGTGGATTAAGTTCATGGGCAGCTAGATCTGGGATTTCCATTTCTTTACCATCAAGGACATTTTTTTTTTTTTTTTGCCCACATAGACTCCACGCCTTGAAATAGTTGTCTAATGAGAAACCTGAAGTATCACTAATAGCCTCTATTTTCTTATTTAACAAAGACACCCAGGCCTTCCAATTCCAATTCCAGATCAATCCCTGATAGCTATGGCTACACACTGAACTGATAGGATCCGGGCAAAAAGCTGAGCAACTTGACATTTGACTTAGCCTATGCAGCCTTATCTCAGATAATATACCATTTCTTTCAGGCTTTTGGAAATATTGAAAATAGCTCAAAGACCTTCATTACTTCCTTCATGGATCCCTACAGGTCTAGAGACCCCAGATTGGGAACCGCTTGAATGAAACCTTTGACTATTTTGCCAAGGCAAGTAACAATGTAAAATAGGAATGGGGGAAAAGAATAAAAAGATGTGATTAATTTTAGAACCTAGGTGGCTTCTGGGAGGTAGGCTGGCTGAAATATCTGTACTGGATTTTGCTTGTAAAGTTGAAAACCTCACAGTGTAAATGGACATTTATTAACCAGGCTCTATGATGATGTAAGATTTATGAATAGACCATTGAAGCGCGGCGGCTGCAATGCATGGTGCAGAAGCTCAGCCAAGAGGAGCTACCCCATGTCCAAGGTCAGGAGCAGTGGCTGCACTTTGCTGGAGCAGCCGTGAAGAGATACCCCACGTCCAAGGTAAAAGAAACCCAAGTAAGACAGTAGGCACTGAGGGAAGGCATCAGAGGGCAGACACACTGAAACCACAATCACAGACAACTAGCCAATCTAATCACATGGACCACAGCCTTGTCTAACTCAGTGAAACTAAGCCATGCCCGTGGGGCCACCCAGGACGGGCGGGTCATGGTGGAGAGGTCTCACAGAATGTGGTCCACTGGAGAAGGGAATGGCAAACCACTTCAGTATTCTTGCCCTGAGAACCCCATGAACAGCATGAAAAGGCAAAAAGATAGGATACTGAAAGATGAACTCCCCAGGTCGGTAGGTGCCCAATATGCTACTGGAGATCAGTGGAGAAATAACTCCAGAAAGAATGAAGGGATGGAGCCAAAGCAAAAACAATACCCAGTTGTGGATGTGACTGGTGATAGAAGCAAGGTCCGATGCTGTAAAGAGCAATACTGCATAGGAACCTGGAATGTTAGGTCCATGAATCAAGGCAAATTGGAAGTGGTCAAACAGGAGATGGCAAGAGTGAACGTCAACATTCTAGGAATCAGCGAACTAAGATGGATTGGAATGGGTGAATTTAACTCAGATGACCATTATATCTACTACTGTGGGCAGGAATCCCTTAGAAGAAATGGAGTAGCTATCATGGTCAACAAAAGAGTCCAAAATGCAGTACTCGGATGCAGTCTCAAAAATGACAGAATGATCTTTGTTTGTTTCCAAGGCAAACCATTCAATATTACGGTAATCCAAGTCTATGCCCCAACCAGTAACGCTGAAGAAGCTGAAGTTGAACAATTCTATGAAGACCTACAAGACCTTCTAGAACTAACACCCAAAGCAGATGTCCTTTTCATTATAGGGAACTGGAAAGTAAAAGTAGGAAGTCAAGAAACACCTGGAGTAACAGGCAAATTTGGCCTTGGAGTACAGAATGAAACAGGGCACAGGCTAATAGAGTTCTCCCAAGAGAATGCACTGGTCATAGCAAACACCCTCTTCCAACAACACAAGAGAAGACTCTACACATGGTCATCACCAGATGGTCAACACCAAAATCAGATTGATTATATTCTTTGCAGCCAAAGATGGAGAAGCTCTATATAGTCAGCAAAAGCAAGACCAGGAGCTGACTGTGGCTCAGATCATGAACTCCTTATTGCCAAATTCAGACTGAAATTGAAGAAAGTGGAGAAAACCACTAGACCATTCAGGTATGACCTAAATCAAATCCCTTATGACTATACAGTGGAAGTGAGAAATAGAATTAAGGGACTAGATCTGACAGAGTGCCTGAGGAACTATGGATAGAGGTCCATGACATTCTACAGCAGACAGGAATCAAGACCATCCCCAAGAAAAATAAATGCAAAAAAGCAAAATGGCTGTCTGAGGAGGCCTTACAAATAGCTGTGAAAAGAAGAGAAGTGAAAAGAAAAGGAGAAAAGGAAAGATATACCCATTTGAATGCGGAGTTCCAAAGAATAGCAAGGAGAGATATGAAAGCCTTCCTTGGCAATCAATGCAAAGAAATAGAGGAACACAACAGAATGGGAAAGACTAGAGATCTCTTCAAGAAAATTAGAGATACAAAGGGAACATTTCATGCAAAGATGGGCTCAATAAAGGACAGAAATGGTAGGGACCTAACAGAAGCAGAAGATATTAATAAGAGGTGGCAGGAATACACAGAAGAACTGTACAAAAAAAGATCTTCACGAACCAGATAATCATGATGGTGTGATCACTCAACTAGAGTCAGACATCCTGGAATGTGAAGTGAAGTGGGCCTTAGGAAGCATCACAACGAACAAAGCTAGTGAAGGTGATGGAATTCCAGTTGAGCTATTTCAAATGCTGAAAGATGATGCTGTGAAAGTGCTGCACTCAATATGCCAGCAAATTTGGAAAACTCAGCAGTGGTCATAGGACTGGGAAAGGTCAGTTTTTGTTCCAATCCCAAAGAAAGGCAATGCCAAAGAATGCTCAAACTACCGCACAATTGTACTCATCTCACACGCTAGTAAAGTAATGCTCAAAATTCTCCAAGCCAGGCTTCAGCAATACATGAACCATGTACTTCTAGATGTTCAAGCTGGTTTTAGAAAAGGCAGAGGAACCAGAGATCACATTGCCAACATCCGTTGGATCATCGAAAAAGCAAGAGAGTTCCAGAAAAACATCTATTTCTGCTTTATTGACTATGCCAAAGCCTTTGACTGTGTGGGTCACAATAAACCATGGAAAATTCTGAAAGAGATGGGAATACCAGACCACCTGACCTGCCTCTTGAGTAACCTGTATGCAGGTCAGGAAGCAATAGTTAGAACTGGACATGGAATAACAGGCTGGTTCCAAATAGGAAAAGGAGTATGTCAAGGCTGTGTATTGTCACTCTGCTTATTTAACTTCTGTGCAGAGTACATCATGAGAAACGGTGTGCTGGATGAAGCACAAGCTGGAATCAAGATTGTCGGGAGGAATATCAATAACCTCAGATATGCAGATGACACCACCCTTATGGCAGAAAGTGAAGAAGAACTAAAGAGCCTCTTGATGAAAGTGAAAGAGGAGAGTGAAAAAGTTGGCTTAAACCTCAACATTCAGAAAATGAAGATCATGGCATCCGGGCCCATCACTTCTTGGCAAATGGGGAAACAGTAGAAACAGTGGCTGACTTTATTTTTCTGAGCTCGAAAATCACTGTAGATGGTGATTACAGCCATGAAATTAAAAGACGCTTACTCCTTGGAAGGAAAGTTACGACCAACCTAGATAGCATGTTCGAAAGCAAAGACATTACTTTGTCAACAAAGGTCTGTCTAGTCAAGGCTATGGTTTTTCCAGTGGTCATGTATGGATGTGAGAGTTGGACTGTGAAGAAGGCTGAGCACTGAAGAATTGATGCTTTTGATCTGTGGTGTTGGAGAAGACTCTTGAGAGTCCCTTGGACTGCAAGGAGATCCAACCAGTCCATCCCAGAGGATATCAGTCCTGAGTGTTCATTGGTAGGACTGATGCTGAAGCTGAACCTCCAATGCTTTGGCCACCTGATGTGAAGAGCTGACTCATTTGAAAAGACCCTGATGCTGGGAGGGATTGGAGGCAGGAGGAGAAGGGGACAACAGAGGATGAGATAGTTGGATGGCACCATTGACTCAATGGACATGGGTTTGGGTGGACTCTGGGAGTTGGTGATGGACAGGGAGGCCTGGCGTGCTGTGGTTCATGGGGTCACAAAGAGTTGGACACAACTGAGCAACTGAACTGAACTGAATTAGAATGTGGCCAGAGATACACAGCTAAGAATCATGTCAGAAACTGTGCTAGAACCCAAATCTGGGTTACTGGATTCTGGGGAAATTCCCACTGTGGAGGGATGGGGAGAGGTACAGCAAGTCCCCTACATACCAACCTTCAAGCTGCAAACTTTCAAAGATTCGAATGTGCAGCTTACTAATGAAGACCTGATGGATTTGGAGAACCAGAGGAAGGACAAAGCGAGACAAGAGGAAGAAGAACTGAAGCAACTGAAGAGAGCCACGGTGCAGGAAACGGAATGGAGTTTTCTTTATCTGAGGGGGGCACTGTTAGTTTTTGAGGCAGCAGACCTGCTTGTAGAACAGAACAGGAAGGTTTCAGCAGAATGCAATCCAGTGCTACTGTGTCATCTATGACAAGGTTAAAAGAGCTACTAGACATCACAGGAGAAGGCAATGGCACCCCACTCCAGTGTTCTTGCCTGGAAAATCCCAGGGATGGGGGAGCCTGGTGGGCTGCCGTCTATGGGGTCGCACAGAGTCAGACACGACTGAAGTGACTTAGCAGCAGCAGCAGCAGCAGACATCACTGCATCACTTTTTCAAGACAGTAGATAGAATTGAATCCAGCAAGGAAGCAGAATCCAGGCCGTCAATGTCAAGTGTGAGTGAAGAGGCAGCTTGCCCTCTGTCTCCTATTGCTGACAATTCTTCAGCTCTCCATCTCCCATCTCCTCTCCCTCCTCCAGTCAGTAACTCTTCTTGTCTGTTCAGTTGATGCCAGCCCCTGTATGCCAGCTGTTGTACTGACTACTGTACTTTTCAAGGTACTGTAAGATTCAATTCAGTTCAGTCACTCAGTCGTGTCCGACTCTTTACGACTCCACAGACTGCAGCATGTCAGGCTTCCCTGTCCATCACCAACCCTTGGAGTTTTCAAACTGTTTTATTTTTGTTTTTTAATGTTATCATTTGTTTGAAAAGTATGACAAACCTATTATAGTGCAGTACTATATAGCCTATTGTGTTAGCTGGGTACCTAGGCTGATTTTGTTGGACTTAGGAGCAAATTAGACTTAGGAACATGCTCTTGGAATGGAACTCTTTCATGTGTAGGGGACTACTACTTCGTATTTGGTATCTGCTACTAACTTTGTATGGATTAGTGAAGAAAGATCCCTCGGGAAGTTTCTCTTCCTCTGACCTGAATTACAGATTTCACAGGCACTGCGGATAGGGTGCTTGATTCATGCTTCTTTCAAATGCAGAAAGCTGCAGGTGAAACATGTTTATAGAGCCTCAACCTTCTCTGGAGACAGATCCCTCCATTCTGGCCACTCACTGGAGTTACTCTGGGCCAAAACTGGATGTCGCTAGCAATTCAGGAAGATCCTGGCTGCGAAAGCAGGCACCCAACAGAAAGCAAAACAGGAAAGGATGGCTAGTTAAGAATCCAGGTGTTATTACCTGTGCCCTTCAGTTCTCCAAATGAGGTGAATGCTCTCCAAGAGAATGAGAAAGACTTTTGCATCCTCTTGAACACTCTGTGTCATTCGTGGTCTCTCAGCATGGGGTAGATTGAAAATGCAAAGCTTCCTTCTTCTCTTAAGAGAAAATAGTTTTGTATCATGGGTTTATCCAGCTAAACTTCAGGATACAATTGGCTATGATCTGCATTTTATGGGGTAGGAAAAATGAGACTCAGAAGTAAGTGCAAATCTATTTGTATGCCCCTGACATCATGGGGGCTCCAGGTGGTAGAACCTCCTCTCTCTGCAACAATCAGAATTTGAAAGTCCGTCACTATCAGCTGGGAGATAGCCAGTATGTGAGTGTTAGAGTGACTTCATGAATGAGTCTTTTGCTTCTGTTCCCTTATCTCATGTGGATCAGATGTCTTTTATTCTCAGAATCCTGGCATTCATGAAGGTCTCAAGACTCCATGCTTTTGTGAAAGACAAAGGTGTGGACAGATATACATGACATGGTTATCATTGGTGGCATGTGGGCAAGGAAAGGAAAGACTGCTAACTTTTATTCATTCATTTCTTAATGATTTGGTAGCAATAAGCATGTGCCTTTGGAAGAGCAATTTTTAATTTTTTTTTCTCTACAGGAGATTCTGTTCTATTCCAGACCATTTCCCTGGAGAAGGAAATGGCAACCCATTCCAGTATTGTTGCCTGAAAAAATCCTATGGACAGAGGAGCCTGGCAGGCTACAGTCCATGGGGTTGGAGGAGCCAGACACGACTTAGCAACTACACCACCACCACCACCAGACCATTTTTTAAGCAGGATATTTGGGCCAATTATTTATTCATATGAACCTCAATTTTCATAATAATGGATACCATAACACCCATATCTCTATGCTCAACAGATGTTATGTAGGTCAAAGAGGAACTCTAGACATTATAGTTGTTGTTGTTTAGTCATTAAGACATGTCCAATTCATTGTGACCCCATGGGCTTAGCCTGCCAGGCTCCTCTGACCATAGGATTTTCCAGCAAGACTACTGGAAGGCTTGCCATTTTCTTCTCCAGGGAATTTTCTCTACACAGGGATCAAACCCATGTCTCCTGCTTGACAGGCAGGTTCTTTACCACTGAGCCACCTGGGAAGCCCTGACATAACAGGCAATATTTGATTTATTGCCTGTAATAATAATAATATTTGACTTATTACTATTATTGGGAAGAATTGAAAATGCTAGAATTGTAAGGGACATGACTGCTTGCCTTCAGCTTTTTTCTCATCTCTTTAATCATCCTTCTCATTTTTTTTTTAGCCAGAGGGCTGATTTCATTGATTCCACAAAGACTTATATGTTTTATCTGGAAGGCTTAGAATGGTGACAGGTCACTCTGGTACCCTTTCATGACATTCATTCTGATTGGAGACACCCAGAGAAAAGAAAACAATTTAAAATAAAATAGAAATTGCTATAAAGGAGCCATCAAACAGACTGACTCCCCTAATAGGAAGGGTTTCCAGTTGATTTATAGTTTTTGATAAAATTTGCTTGGTAAAGCGGTCATTCTTGTTGGGGGAAATAAACAAACAAAGAATGCATAGCCGCACTGAACACAAACAGGGAGAATTAACTTGAGTCATGTTTGAATATCATATTTTGATTCTGTGCTGCTGCTGGTTAGTCGCTCAGTCATGTCTGACTCTTTACTATGTCATGAGTCTATGTAAATATAGCCCTCCAGGCTCCTCAGCCCATGGGATTCTCCAGGCAAGAATACTGGAGTGGGTTGCATGCTCTCCTCCAGGGGATCTTCTGGACCAAAGGATCAAACCCGCATCTCTTGTGTCTCCTGCATTGCCAGGCAGGTTCTTTACTGCTAGTGCCACCTGGGAAGCCTGAGCAATTTTTAAATATCATATTCTGACTCTGCTCTCAGGCTAAAGACAGAAAGAACTACAAATAGCTACTATATTACAGTTAGTAGGTCTATTTGCACAGGGGTTAGCAAATACAAAAACTAGTTCTTAGTTGAGAAAATATACAAAATATATTGTAGAGAAGGAGAGGAGAATTCTAAAAGTCAGAGAAAGAAATTGCAAATATGAAAAGAAAAAGCTAAAATGGACTATGTGATGCTGACTTGGAATGGAGGTGTCAGCATAAACTGGTTTTTAATAAATATAGTGTTGACTTAAAAATGCACAACATGAGAGTTGTAGTAAAGTTTCATTTGGAGCAAAATGAGGACTATAGACTGGGAAACAGCATTTCAGATAGCGCTGAGGAACTGCTCCAAAGAGGCAGGATGGATGGCTAGTGATTTGTGATTTTGGTGAAGGAGGAATACATGCAATCAAGCATATATTTTTTGCAGAAGGTTTCTGCTAGTCACAAGGAAAAGTCATCACCACAGATTTTAGTCCTTTTATAGCCATGAGGAGACACACAAACTGGGCTTATGATATTGGCTCCTGAAAATATTTAAGTATTTGAAGACCTGTCCTTCCAGTATTTCCCAGAGCACAGAGTGACTCTTGCCTGTTCTCTTCCCTTAATTATTTTCAGGGGTGTTGAAATTCAGCAGCTGCTATAGCACATGATTTAATCCTTGTAGAGCAGATGGCAAGTACAATTTGATACAAAGAAAAGACTGGAAGGACCCTGGAAAAGGGTCTTTGACAAAGACCCTGATGCTGGGAAAGATTGAGGGCAGGAGGAGAAGGGGGTGACAGAGGATGAGATGGTTGGATGGCATCACTGATGCAATGGACATGAGTTTGAGCAAACTCCAGGAGTTGGTGAAGGACAGGGAAGCCTGGCATGCTGCAGTCCATGGGGTTGCAAAAAGTCAGACATGACAGAGCGACTGAACAACAAAAATATATGCATACACACACACACACATATACATATAAATGGTGGAGGAGAGAAAGCTCTTCATTTGAGTAGAATTCCAACTAATAAATGAAGAGAGAATCACGAAATTTAGAATGACCGTTTGGCAGTCACTACGGTAATAATTTTTTCAGACAAGTGTTATCAATGAATGCTTGATTCAGTGAGTGAAATTTTTATGGGAGGCAGGATACCTTCATAGTCTCCAAGCACCTCTCCACAAGGCACTGATACATTACAAAGAAAAAACAGCACCTTATAGTCGAGAAGCCTGATGAACGCCACCCTAAGAGATCGACATTAGTATCACCAATCCCAAGACAGCTAGATGTCACATGCCCATGTGATGTACTGAGAGCACAGTGTCACTTCTGTGTTATTCTATCAACAATGCACAACTCAGGGCTTCCCTGGTGGCTCAGTGGTAAAGAATCCATCTGCCAGTGCAGGAGCCATGAATTCAATCCCTGGTGTGGGAAGATCCCACACGTTGTAGAACAACTAAGCCCGAGCACCACAGCTATTGAGGCTGTGCTCTAGAGCCCAGGAGTCACAACTACTGAAGCCCACATGCTCTAGAGCCTGTGATTTGCAACAAGAGAAGCCAGCACAATGAGAAGCCCTTGCATCAAAACGAAGAGGGGCCCCTGCTCTCCACAACTGGAGAAAGGCCAGGCCCAGCAATGAAGACCCGGCACAGCTAAAAATAAATAAATAAATAAGCCTACATATTAAAAAAAAGCAAACTGTTTAAAAATTCACAACTCTAACTAGGTCATAAATACTATTAAAACCTAAAGGGATGGGCTCTCAGGAGGAACACTCCAGCACTCTTTAAAAATGTTAAGGTCATGAAAAACAAAAAATGATTGAGGAATTGTTTCAGATGAAAGGAGATAAAGACATGATGACTGAATGTGATACAGGATCCTAAACATGGATTCTAGGTCAGAAAATTATTTTGCTTTTGCTACAAAAGATGCTAGTGGAACAATTGGCAAAATTTGAAGGCTGTCTGTTAATTATGACTCTTTGCAACCCCATGGACTGTAGCCCACCAGGCTCCTCTGCCCATAGAATTTGCCAAGCAAGAATACTGGAGTGGGTTGCCATTCCCTTCTCCAGAGGAATCTTACCGACTCAGGGATTGAACCCGGGTCTCCTGCATCGCACGCAGATTCTTTACCATTTAAGCCACTGCTGCTGCTGCTAAGTCACTTCAGTCATGTCTGACTCTGTGCGACCCCATAGACGGCAACCCACCAGGCTTCCCTGTTCCTGGGATTCTCTAGGCAAGAACACTGGAGTGGGTTGCCATTCCCTTCTCCAATGCATGAAAGTGAAAAGTGAAAACGAAGTAGCTCAGTTGTGTCCAACTCTAGCGACCCCATGGCCTGCAGCCTACCAGGCTCCTCCATCTGTGGGATTTTCCAGGCAAGAGTACTGGAGTGGGGTGCCATTGCCTTCTAAGCCACAGGGAAGCCCAAGTAAGATAACACTACATTAATGTTAATCTGCTGTCCTGGGGAAGTATACTATGGTTATGTGAAGGAAGGTCTTGCTTTCGTGAAATATGTGCTGAAACAAAAAGGGGCCACAGGTCTGCAAATAACTCTAAAGCACTTCAGATTATGTACGCACGGATCAATGTAGAGAGGACGATGAAAACACTGAGGCAAACATTTAAAATTTGAGGAGTCCAATCGAAGACTATATGTCAACTCTTTTTACTCCTTTTCTACCTCTTCTGTACATCTGAAATTATTTCCAAATAAAAAGATTTTTTAAAAGACACAGAGATGAGCTGAGTAGCATCTGCTTAGAGCCAGAGACAGTACAGATACGTTTGGCTTAGTGATGTAGGGAGCAGCTAAAACAGAGATCTTCACGAGCACAGGGGGTCCACACCTGTCACTAGTGCTGGTGCCCAGCTCAGAGCAAGACCCTGTGGCTACAGTCCGTAGGGTCGCAAAGAGAGGCCACAACTGGAGCGACTTGGCACGCACATGCGCGCATCCACTGAATACGGGGAAGACGGAAGGAGGAGGGAAGGAAGGGGGCCTTTCCTTCTGGGCCGATTCAGGGCAGAAAGTGGCCAGCTCCAGCTTCAGGTTTATTTCTTGGGAATCACTCTAGCAGACTACAATCAGATATTGTTCACATTCAACATGGGCTCACTCGGAACTCGGAACTCGGTTGAGTCCGTGACTCCAGTCCTTTGTACTTGTTCCCACTGTATACCCGTGACACTGGAGGGGAAAGGAGTCCTCCTGAAACTGGGGTGGAGCTGATACTGTCTGTCAGAGACAATTTTCATCACCTGGCAATGACAGGTATCAGCACTGCTTACTGAATTTATAACCCAACATGTCAAAAGGAAAAAAAAAAAAGAGCTTTCAGAGAGGTTTGACGAGAAAACATTGAGAAAGGAATCTGGAAGTTTCACTTATTAAGGTCAAAATGTCACTGAAGTATTAAAGGAGCAAATAGAAAAAAAAAATTCTGAAACAGAGCTTCTTAATTTCAAGTCAAATATACATCAGTTCAGTTACTGAGTGTTTGAGAGATGACTATTCAGCAATTCGAGATGACTTCACTGAAAGCCCGCAGCGGGTGGAAAGTTCATTTAATGATGACATGCTATGAGCCAGAGCATGGGCAGGGTGTACCCGCATGCTCAGTGGTGTCTAACTCTTTGTGAGCCTACGGACTATCGCCTGCCAGGTTCCTCTGTCCATGGGATTCTCCAGGCAAGAATACTGAAGTGGGTTGCCATTTCCTACTCCAAGGGATCTTCCTGACTCAGGGATCTAACCCGAGTCTCCTGCATCTCCTGTACTGCAGGCAGATTCTTTACCACTGTGCCACCTGAGAAGCATGGGCAGGATATATATTATATATATATATATATATAATATATAAACACCTGTGAGCCTCCCAGCCATCACTTACTCTCCCTCCTTCTCTAGCCTTCTTCTTCTTCAATTTATTGAATACTTACTTTGGGCCTCGCTCTTTGCTAAAACCTTCACATTCTTTATATTGCTTGATTCTTACCACTGCTCCATGAGTAGCTATGAGTGTAACTTCCTTTTGGCAGAAACATTAAATAACTCGCCTAGGGTTGCAAAAGTTGTAAGAGGCAATTTTCTGGGATCCACAGGAATTTCAGTTCTGTGACTTTTAAAATAACAGATGGAGGTACAGTATCCAGGACATTAACCCACAGGCAGGCTAGAAGCTAGAAACTTACAGCCACTAAAGTCGCATGATTTTTTTTTTCCCACCCTGAGACTGTAGGCTTGCAGAGCACCTGAATCGCACAGTTAGGACCGCACAGAGGGCTTACATCACTGGTGAACTTTGCTGATCTCTCTTTGGTCTTTTTATGGCATTTTCTGAAAGGGGCGACTGTTCAGATACTCAACTGCAAATGATCATTCCCTTGTCTGTCCACTCTTTTTACCTGAAGAGTATCTGTGATGTTCAGACGTCTTTTTTAACTCAAGTAAATCTAACACAACAACAATGGCAAATACCTACCATGTGCTAAAGTCTCTGCTGGCTTCTGGGCCTCTCGATTTCCCCGGGTTGAACCGAGGAACTACATCTATACATAAATAACAAGGTGAGAAGAGCTATAATAGAGGCATGTGTAACAAGTCATTATTTTAACTTAAAAGATTAATTGAGAAAAAATATTTATGCTAGAGGGATTTCCAGGTGATGCAGTGGTAAAGAATCCACCTGCCAATGAAGGAGACGTAAAAGATACAATTTCTAACCTTGGGTCTGAAAGGTCCCCTGGAGGAGGGCATGGCAACCCACTCCAGTATTCTTGCTTGGAAAATCCCATGAACAGAGGACCATGGCAGGCTACAGTCCACGCGGTCGTAAAGTGTCGGACATGACTATGCTAGAAAATGAAATAGGAAAATAGATTAAGTCAATTAATATAAGTAAAAAATATATACAGGAAACAATGTATAGAGTACATGTAGCTTAAAATGTCACTCTTGTGTTAATTACAGATGCCTTTCTTGCTGTAGGGCTTCTTTTGTGGCTCAGCTGGTAAAGAATCTGCCTGCAATGTGGGAGACCTGGGTTCAATCCCAGGGTTGGGAAGTTCCCCTGGAGAAGAGAAAGGCTACCCACTCCAGTATTCTGGCCTGGAGAATTCCATGGGCTGCATAGTCCATGGGGTTGCAAAGAGTTGGACACGACTGAGCAACTTTGCTTTTTCACTTTTCTTACAATATCAAAGGTCAGTTTTCATTCCAATCCCTAAGAAAGGCAATGCCAAAGAATGCTCAAACTACCTCACAATTGCACTCATCTCACACGCTAATAAAGTAATGCTCAAAATTCTCCAGGCCAGGTTTCAACAGTATGTGAACCATAAAATTCCAGATGCTCAAGCTGGATTTATAAAAGGTAGAGGAACCAGAGATCAAATTGCCAGCATCCTCTGGATCATAAAAAAAACGAGAGTTCCATAAAAACATCTATTTTCTGCTTTATTGACTATGCCAAAGCGTTTGACTGTGTGGATCACAATAAACTGTGGAAAATTCTGAAAGAAATGGGAATACCAGACCATCTCACTTGCCTCTTGAGAAATCTGTATGCAGGTCAAGAAGCAACAGTTAGAACTGTACATGGAACAACAGACTGGTTCCAAAGAGGAAAAGGAGTATATCAAGGCTGTATATTGTCACCCTGCTTATTTAACTTTAATGCAGAGTACATCATGAGAAACACTGAGCTGGATGAAGCGCAAGTTGGAATCAAGATTGCCAGGAGAAATATCAGTAACCTCAGATATGCAGATGACACCACCCTTATGGCAGAAAGTGCAGAACTAAAGAGCCTCTTGATGAAAGTGAAAGAGGAAAGTGAAAAAGTTGGCCTAAAGCTCATCATTCAGAAAACTAATATCATGACATCCGGGCCCATCACTTCATGGCAGATAGATGGGGAAACAGTGGAAACAGTGGCTGACTTTACTTTTCTGGGCTCAAAAATCACTGAAGGTGGTGATTGCAACCATGAAATTAAAAGATGCTTACTCCTTGGAAGGAAAGTTATGACCAACCCAGACAACATATTAAAAAGCAGAGACATTACTTTGCCAACAAAGGACCATCTAGTTAAGGCTATGGTTTTTCCAGTGGTCATGTATGGATGTGAAAGTTGGACTGTGAAGAAAGCTGAGTGCCAAAGAATTGATGCTTTTGAACTGTGGTGTTGGAGAAGACTCTTGAGAGTCCCTTGGACTGCAAGGAGATTCAACCAGTCCATCCTAAAGGAGACCAGTCCTGGGTGTTCATTGGAAGGACTGATGTTGAAGCTGAAACTCCAGTACTTTTGCCATCTCATGAGAAGAGATGACTCATTTGAAAAGACCTTGATGCTGGGAAGGATTGAAGGTGGGAAGAGAAGGGGATGACAGAGGATGAGATGATTGGATGGAATCACCAACTCAATGGAGATGAGTCTGGGTAAACTCCGGGAGTTGATGATGGACAGGGAGGCCGGGCGTGATGCAGTCCATGGGGCCACAAAGAGTCGGACACGACTGAGTGACTGAACTGAACTGAGCTGCTGTATCAATGGAGAATGCTCATCCAGGATAATGTTTTCTGATTCTCATGGAAATTGTCCTCTTCTCTTCCTCCTCTTCTCTCTTCATTCCTTTATTTGTCTTTCACTGCTTGATCTCTGAGGCTATTCCTGATAAGATATGTTCTTTTTCATTTTTATTTTTTACAGAACTGACATATTAATAGCTGTGTTGTCTCATTCTCTATGTCTGAAATTCTTCAGTGTTTGAAACACAGCTTCTTTCTTTTTGAAAATTCCTGATGGCCAGGAGATTTGACTCTTTTTTTTTCTTCAAAGAGTTCATAGTCCCATAGAGCAGGTGCTGAAAAAGGCCACTTAAAAAGCACATATCTTGTTATTCTTATATCTTTCTCTTTGGTGAGGTGTTTCAGTAAGATATTTAGAGCCCAGACGGGCCTTGGTGAATCCACGAGGGGAGAATTTAAATCTCACTTAGTATTAAGATGTGCTTCTCTGGTATCTCATACAGTAAAGAATCTGCCTGCAATACGGGAGACCTGGGTTCAATCCCTCAGTGGGGAAGGTTCCCCTGGAGAAGGAAATGGCTACCCACTCCAGTATTCTTGCCTGGGAAATCTCACGGACAGAGAGGAGCCTGATGTTCTACAGTCCATGGGGTCGCAAAGAGCTGGACACGACTGAGTGACTCTCACACTTTCTTGTATTAATATATAACTATATGGGAAACTTGGCACTGTCTTATATAAAGTAGAAGTTTGCCTGTGGGTTTTATGGATATGTGAGTGGTAGCTGTTGATCCCTTATAATATTCCAAGCGCTATGTTAAGCTCCTCATGCATCTTTTAATAGTGATCCTCACAATAATACCATGAGGTTTTATTATCTTGTGGATGAGAAAACTAAGATTTGAAGAGTTTAATAGGCTCCAAGTCACACAGCTGGTCAGTGGTAGTTTGAATTTGAATCCGGGTATGTTAGACTGCTCCAGTATTCTTCCCTGGAGAATTCCATGGACAGATGAGCCTGGTAGGCTACAGTCCATGGTGTCGCAAAGGGTCAGACATGACTGAGTGACTAACACTCTTACTTTACATGTTGGACTGAAACCCCAAGATAATTCCACCACAATAGTAGTCATCGGACTTTAAATTTAAGATGTCTGAGATAGGGGTTCAAATATGCATTTTCAATAACTACACCAGAGGATTTCATGATTAAGTGCCAACCTTCTTAGAATTGTTCCTTACAGAGAGGCATAGACAAACATATAATGACTCAGCAATTACTATATATAAGTCTCTATGTGATATGGAGATGGATACAAATGTGCCAGTTTCTTCCTGTTAAGGACTTTTTTTTGGTCATGATAAGATATGAACAGGGTAAGCCTTAAATAGCCAAAACAGATATAAATGTTAACTTACTGAGTAGAAGTGATGTCAAAAGACCATACATGATCCAATGGTAAATAAAATACAAATATATACTTCCAAAAGACTTCAGAGAGGAAACAATTTCTTCAGACTGAAGTGTTCAGGGAAGGATCCAAATATGAAGTGAGAGGTGAACTGGATTTTGGAGAATGATGGGAAATAATTGAAGAAGGGGAGCATTTGATGGAGAGTGATGGTGTGAACTGTAATCCAAATAAACCTCTTCTCCACCCGGTGGTCTTTGCCTTATATGACATTCAAAGAAGCATACTCTAACAGTCAAAAAGTATTACGTGAAAGTGTTAGTTACCAGTCATGTTCTACTCTTTGCGACCCAATGGACTGTAGCCAGTCAAGCTCCTCTGTCCATAGGGATTCTCCAGGCAAGAGTATTGGAGCAGGTAACCATTCCCTTCTCCAGGGGATCAGCCTTGACCTAGGGATCAAACCCAGGTCTCCCACATTATGGGCAGATTCTTTACCATCTGAGCCACTAGAGAAGCCTGAGAATAATTATATTGATATGTAATTCCAATCTTTACTTGCATCTCTCAAAGAATATTAAAGGAGAACCAATTCCCAAGTCTACTCTTGGGATTTGACTGGACAGTTTCCTCGAAATCAAGGGTTTCCTGAAATGGGGGACTCTTGCTGTTAAACCAGGAAGGTCCTGGGAAAACTGGGACAAACTGGCCACCCTGCATGGGAGACTTGAATTCCTTGTGACTGAGGGATCAGAGGAATAGAGGATTCTGTGAGTGCCAGTGGCCTGATCCCAGCTTACACACAGCACAAGAGATGGGTATTACTGTGAGATGCCTGTGTAGACTCTATGCCAAATATTATAGTCTTAAAGCCTATATAAGCCTATAGGGCTTATAGGCTTAAAGAAGATGGCTTCTTTGGTGTCAGTAGAGAAGAAAGTTTGAGGGGGGCATTTTTGGAGTCTTCTCAAAAATGGGGGTGCCTCATATCTTGACACAAAGAAAGGAGTGGTGTTAACCATGACATTGTGTAACAGAGGGACAAAAAAGTGACCATCATGGACCAAGAATCAGATTTTTTTCTCATCTCTTAGAGGTACTTAAGCTCAGGAATTCTTTTGTGATCCAATGGAGAGAGCAAAAGAACCCATTGCTTTTGTAGTCTGCTAATATCCACAACCTTATCAAGTGGGGTTTCAGAGTTGGCTTCACCCTTACAGGCATTATAACATCATTAACATCCAGGATTGAGGGGTTTCCCTGGTGATCCAGTGGCAAAGACTTTCTGCTCCCAAGGCAAGAGGCCCAGGTTTTATCCCTGGTCAGGGAACTAGATCCCACACGCCGCAACTGAAAAAAAAAAAAAAAGATCCCACACGCCACAAGTAATACCTGGTACAGCTAAATAAATAGATATTTTAAAACATCCAGGGTTGAATTCTAACTTTGTTTCTTTACTAGCTATGTAACATTTGACAAATTACTTAATCTTTACTTCATCACTCTGAACCTAGGTGTTCTCTTAAAATGAGACTACCTCATAGGTCTATGATGTAAACTAAATAAATTAATATTTGAAAAGCACTCAGAACATTACCCGATGCAGTGTAAGGTCTCTGTAGATGCTTGTTAAATTAATTTAGAAAAACAAAGTTGCCTTTCTTCTAAGGACTAGGAGACAAATTTATATCTATGAAATCATGTAAAGCCATTGAATTTGTGATCGGAAGGACATCATTGACCCAATGCGTGCAGTGGGAAATTTGCAATGAATTAAGATGAACTGAATTGTCAGCAATAGAAGCCCCTTTTATATATTATCCATTGAATGGTTGGAAGGGAAAGGAGAGAGTGAGCAATATGTGTAAGTCGCCAAGAGGGCTCAGATATATCTGCAGTTCTTCTCTTGTTGGGACTAAGGTTTCCTCTTCCCTTTCCTGTTAGCTCCCACTTCTATTTGCCTGACTTTCCAAATGGGCAAAATCCCCAGCAGGGCTCCCCTTGGCCTGGGGCCAAGCCAAGGTGGACTCCAGCCATGATCTCCAAGTCCTGTGTGATTACAGTAGCTGAAGTGCTTTCAGAACGGAACAGGAAATTGTATGCATATCACAGGCCAGTCACAAAGATCCTGCTTTCAAGGTCAAAAGCACTGTTTCCCTTTTGATTTGTGATTTCACTGACAGCAGGAACAGTTAGGGAATTGGCCTCCGATTGTTTCTTTTGTGCACTCACAAAGAGGATAATCAGGAACTGGGCTCTGATCGTGAAGGGGGAGACTGGGGAACTGGAAGTAGGGGGATCATAGGGTACTAACCTGAAGACTAGAGTATCCCAGGGACCAGCAGTTGACATTTCTTGAGCAGGTAGCATAAGTAAGTATTACACAGATATGCACATTGTATACATATTGCTGCTGCTAAGTCACTTCAGTCGTGTTTGACTCTGTGCGACCCCATAGACGGCAGCCCACCAGCCTCCCCCGTCCCTGGGATTCTCCAGGCAAGAACACTGGAGTGGGTTGCCATTTCCTTCTCCAATGCATGAAAGTGAAAAGTGAAAATGAAGTTGCTTAGTCGTGTCCGACTCTTTGCAACCCCATGGACTGCAGCCTACCAGGCTCCTCCATCCATGGGATTTTCCAGGCAGGAGTACTGGAGTGGGGTGTTATGTATATATAATTATGCATTGTTGCTGTTAAGCCGCTCAGTCCTGTCTGACTCTTTTGTGATCCCATGGACTATAGCCCACCAGACTCCTCTGTCCATGAGATTTCCCTGACAAGAACACTGGAATAGGTTGCCATTTCCTTCTCCAGGGGATATTCCTGACCGAGGGATCGAACCTGGGTCCTCTGCATTGCAGGTAGATTCTTTGCCATCTGAGCTACCAAGTACCTTCCAAAACATACATAACTACCTATTAAATCCATGACATCTATCAGTATGAAAGTGTTATTTCCAAAGCTTATTTAAACTTTACTTGTAAACTAGCATTGCCATAATTATGTATACACATCATATTTTATATTTACCCAAAAGTCTATCTTTCATATGGGATAACTGAGGCTCAGGGAAGGTAAGTAACTTGTCCAGGGTCACAGTGAGAGACATGAGCTAGAGCTGGGATTTTTCTTTTTTCTTTTGAAAACTTCTGTTCTATCTATCCGAAACGTCATGGTTTCCAAACTGTGGTTTCTTCATGAGTTCTGAGATAAGCACAGTGAAAGTGCATAGGAAACATGAAATGTATAAACTCACCTCCAGGGAGGCTGTCTGGTAGCCCAGGAGGGAGCCAAGAATCTGTGCTTTTAAAAGCTCCTCATATAATAGTATGGAATATCACTCAGCCATTAAAAAGGACACAATTATGCCATTTGTAGCAACATGGGTAAACCTAGAGAGTGTCATACTGAGAGCAGGAAGTCAGACAGAGAAGGAAAAACAACATGTGACATCCCTTATATACTGAAGCTAAAAAGAAATGACACAAGTGAACTTATTTATAAATCAGAAGCAGATTCACAGATTTAAAGAATGAACTTATGGCTGCTGAAGGGGAAGGGTGTGCACATGTTCAGTTGCTCAGTCACATACGACTCTTTGCAATGCCATGGACTGTAGCCCACCAGGCTCTTTTGTCCACTGGGATTTTTCAGGCAAGAATTCTGGAGTGGGTTGATATTTCCTTCCCCAGGGGATCTTTCCAACCCAAGGACTGAATCCCCATCTTGTGTCTCCTGTATTGACAAGAGAATTCTTTACCACTAGTACCACCTGGGAAGCCCAGGAGTAAGGATGGGGGAAGGAATAAGAAGTATAGAACTGACAGGTACACACTGCTATATTTTAAATGGATAATCAACAAGGACCTACTGTACAGCACATGGAAATGTTCTCGGTGTTATGTGGCAGCCTGGATGGGACGGGAGTCTGGGGGAGAATGTATACATGTATACGTTTGGCTGAGCTGCTCTGCTGTGCACTCGAAACTGCCCAGCATTGTTAACCAGCCATGCTCCAGTGCAAAATAAGAAGGTAAAAAACAGCTCATCAGGCCGTTCAGTTGTTCAGCTGTGCAACCACATTGGAAAAATCCTGCCCTGGGCCACCTGGATGTTCCCAAATTCTTGTGGGTGTCTCTGACTTCATAAGGAGCCTGGAAGTATGAAGGAGCCACAGCAGGCTGAATTTATCACCCTCCCCTTCTCTACCTCAAAGAAAGGAAGAAGAGGAACCGAACCTGATGGCACAAGATGCATAGTTCCCTAGGCCTTTGTTTTCAGCTTTGAAAGGCAGACCCATCCTGGGGCAGGGATGGCTGGACTCCTGCCAGCATGAGCCAGGGAAGGCAGAGGTCTGGTGTGAGAAGCCAGCAGGAACTTAGCATCTCCCAGGAGGCTGGACACCCAGGCTCGGGCTGCAGTGTCCGCCGTGTGCCCTGCACAACCTTGACACTTGGGGCCTTAGTTGCCACCATGTAGAGCCAAGGGACCAGACTGGACAACTCCATTGGGCCCTCCTGCCACCAACATTCTGTGATCCATCATGTTTTGATCCTGAGATTCTCAGTCAGCAAGAAGGGTTGTGACTCTTCTGCGCAGACTCCAGGGAGTAGAAGAAAGAGATGGCCGAGGAGAGGGAAACTGACAGCCTGTCACCCAGAGCAAGACCCTGCTCTGTCTGGGCAGACCAGCAGCAGGGGAGAGTGTGGGTGTGGGGCCTGGGTGATGAGGGATCAACCAGACGCTATTTCTCTGGCGACAGAACTCTTCAGGGCTAAAGAAAAGTAATTGAACTTAATGTCCAAACACAAAATCAGTCCATAAATCCAGGTGCTGTCTATGGGAAATTTCAGAAGGGCTCTGCTTCCCTTAATCTTATCTCTGCCAGGCAGTTGCTGTGTTCTTGATGTAATTAGAGTGATAAAGCAATGCGACACAACTGCTGGTTTCTATCATGGCATCGCTGCTGTTGACTTAAATGACAAGGTAATAATTTTATAAGAGGCCCTTTATTTTTATTTCCCTCTCCATCGCGGAGGGGCGTTTTCCAAATGGGGGACATATCTCTCTAGATAAGTTCACCAGACACCACATGCAAAGGCTGCTTCGTTCATTACCATTTAGTCAAGTACCTACATCTCCCAAGGGACCTTTGAGAGTGTTTTTGTAGTTAAAATCACAGGGCCAGCTAGGCAGTATCAGAACTATAACGCATTTCTTGCAGAGCAGAGTGATTTATTCATCCTTCAAAATTAACCCTGGAAGGAATAAGGCTGCCTTATCCAACTGATACCCATCTGTTTTATGGAAAAAAAAAAAAAAAAGGCTAGATTTGCCTAGACCCTATGCCCCTGAGAAAAAACTGTCCAAGTGAATGTGACCAGAGGCAGACATTCCTGACCTTGTGGAGTCAGACTCAGAGAGGCCAGAAAGCACTGTTCTCAGACAGTAAGGAATGGAGACTGATAAACAAATCAAGTTTTGTGTGAAACCAAGAAGCCATTCTGAGCCCAGGGAAAAATTCAAACCATCTTTGGAGATACAAAGAACCCAAGGCCGTAACTGGGTCCAGTTTGCATTTCTCTAGGAAGACATTTTGGTGGAAGCCCATATTCTAACCAGAATAGTCGTGGGCTGATAGTCACAAGAGGCTCAAAGCTAAATCTTCAGCATCAGAGGCCTGATGCTTTCCTGTCAAGAATAAAATTTAGGGCTTCCCCGGTGGTCCAGTGGTTGAGAATCCACCTGCCAGTGCAGGAGACACAGGTTCGATCCCTGATCGGGGAAGATCCCACATGCTGCATGGCAGCTAAGCCCGTTTGCCTCCACTATCAAAGCCCATGCTCCCAGAGCCTGTGCTCTGCACCAAGAGAAGCCACTACAGTGAGAAGCCCACGCACTGCAACCAGAGAGTAGCCCTTGCTCTCCCCAATTAGAGAAAGCCTGCCCTGCCCATAGCAATGAGGATCCAGCACAGCCATAAATTAATTAATTAATGTTTTTTTAAAAGAACAAAATTGAATTATTTGCAGACACTGCTGTGCCTGATTTCTACTGGGTGGCTGTGATGTGCTTTCCGTGGTGCTTTTCTCCAGTCCCTGCATGCCCCGATGGCCAGAGTGCTACAGGAGAAGTCACCTGGCTTAGGGACAAGAGCAGTCAGCAGTCTCCTTTTATTCAACTTTCTTTTGTTTCAGCCCTGGACAATTTTCCCATCTCACTCCATATGGAGGGCTGTTGCTCCTCCATTTCTCAAGAGAACTGGCAAGGAGGATGTTTTTACACGCCAGAAATGGATGCCAAAATGCACAAGAAGTGCAGAGGCCCAGAGACAAGTGGTCATCCAGCTTGAAGGGCTCAAAGAGGCAAATGACCCACTTAAAAACCAGCAAACATCTGTTGCTCTGTCCTGATGGCCTTTTTTTGTATTTTTTAAACTAGGAAGATAGCTTTTCATGGAAGAAGGAGGGGTAAGCCCTCATGAAACCCATTCCAAGGAATAAAAGTGGTGATCAGGCATCCAACAAGGCCATTAGTTACTATCTTTCATAATAAAGTCAGGACTTTGAGACAAAGAGCCCAGTCTGCAACAGCTTCGTAAGATTCTGGGAACCTGGATCTTTCCTCTATCAATTTCCTAAAGTGAGTTATCCAGAAAACCTTTTATACTGAAAGGATACATGGCTGTGTCTTTAAATGCTGGCAAGAAGTATGACAAACCTAGAGAGTGTATTAAAAAGCAGAGATATCACTTTGCTGACAAAGGTCTGTAAAGTCAAAGCTATGGTTTTTCCAGTAGTCATGTGCAGATGTGAGAGTTGAACTCTAAAGAAGGCTGAGCACTGAAGATTTGATGCTTTTGAATTGTGGTGCTGGAGAAGACTCTTGAGAGTCCCTTGGACTGCGAGGAGATCAAACTAGTCAATCCTAAAGGAAATCAATCCTGAATATTCATTGGAAAGACTGATGCTGAAGTGGAAGCTCCAATACATTGGCCACCTGATGAGAAGAGCTGACTCATTGGAAAAGACCCTGATGCTGGGAAAAATTGAGGGCAGGAGGAGGAGGTGACAGAGGATGAGAAGGCTAGATAGCATCACTGACTCTACGGACATGAGTTTGTGCAAACTCTGGGAGATAATAAAGGACAGAGGAACCTGGCATGCTATAGGTTATGGAGTCATGAAGACTCAGATACAACTTGCAACAACAAAAAAGTAGAGAGCTGAGAATACCATGCCTCACTCACCCTGTGGGTAGTGCCAAGGTTGAGCTGAAGACTCCCTATAGAGAGTGCTTTGTGATTCTGTAAGAGAAAGAAAATTGAAAACCGCAGTGGACCACAGAAGAGGAAGGAAAAGGAGGCCAGAGAACTGGTAAGCATCTCAGAAGGAGATGTGGAGCTAAATCTACTTCCCTGAAGCCTCTCCTCATTAATTGCAACCACTGAGAGCCATTGCTCTTTTTTTCTTACTTGACAGCCTTTCAACCATTTGAAGAAATTGAACAGTTTCCTATGAGTCTTCTTGAAGATAATATAACTTCCTGTATTTTATCCAATAGAAAAAACCACATAAAATCACCCTTTCTTCTTCCACTTAGAATGTACACCGGTTGCATGTGTGCTGGTATATGCATTAGTATATGCATGGTCAGTTGTGTCCAACTCTTTGCAACCCCATGGACTGTGGCCCACCAGGCTCCTCTGTCCATGGAATTCTCCAGTCAGAAATACTGGAGTGGGTAGCCATTTCCTACTTCAGGGGATCTTCCCAACCCATGGATCAAACACCAGTCTCCTGCATTGGCAGACGGATTCTTGACCATCTGAGCTACCAGGGAAGCCCAAGTTTCTTAAGCCCTGACTTATAATAATAACTATTTTCACTTATTCAGTGTTTACCTTGAGCTGGACCTCAGCTAAGCACTTTGCATATGTTAGCATCTGTAGTTCTCCCAGTAGCTAGAAGAGGGAGTTACTATTAAATTTATCCCCCTCGCATATATGAAAAAAGTAAGGGTCAAAGAGTAACTAGCCCAACATCTCCCAGCTATAACTGTCAAAGTTAGGGCTTGAACCCATTTCTGTCTCACTCCAAGTCCATACGTACTGTTTGCCACTGTATCAAACTGATAAATCTATGCGGTGTCCACTTTTTACCCATAAGACTACTGGAGTTAGGGAATTTCCAAATTTTACACTTTAAAATAATTTTCTAAAGCCTCTAACATTTGGTTCTGAAAAGAACAGAACCACCACCATATCCAGACAAGAGAAATTTGGAACTTAAAAAAAAAAAAAAAATCCATGAGATTTGTCCAAATTTAATTAGAGAACAAAGAAAAATCTGAACTGAAGAGTTAAAGGTTATCAATGCAGAGATCATCTTTATCTTATGCAAATTTGTCCTGGAAAGTTCCCAAAATAATTTTTTTAGGAAATAAAAGTCAGACAGGGTTTGTAAAAGAAAATTATTGCCCAATCATGTCCACGGACATAGATGCAAAAAGTTCTAAAGACAATCACAAATAAATTTGAAAATGTGATGTGAAAGACAAAATACAGCAAAATCAATATGGGATATATCCCAAGAGTCCGAAGTTGGCTATTGATCTAATTTGCCATATTATTGGACTTCCCAGGTGGTGCAGTGGTAAAGAACCCATCTGCCAATGCAAGAGACCAGGGTTCAATCCCTGGGTCAGGGAAGATATCCTGGAGAAGGAAATGGCAGTCCACTCCAGGATTCTTGCTGGGAAATCCTATGGACAAAGGAGCCTGGCAGGCTACAGTCCATGGGGTCGCAAGAGAGTCGGACACGACTGAGCGACTAAATAACACCACCACCACCATATTATTATATTAAATATTAACTATCATATGATTATCTCAAGATACGCTGCAACAAAAATCTTTTGAGAAATTTGAAGATATACTGATGACTAGAAACACATCATATAAAACCAAAAAGGAAGTTATCTTTAACACGACTGTGTCTACCAAAAATATATTTGCTAGTAATACTTAGATGTGAGTATATTACTATCAGAGACAATTCCATAATGTTTTTTCTTCATTATTACTATTCGATATGTACTGAAGGGCTTAGTCAATGCTCAAAGACAAAATAAAGAAATGAGATATATGGTTTATAAAGAAGGAAAATTTTTTTATTATTTGCAGATACATTTATGATCATATACATAAAAATATAAGAGAATCTACAGAAAATTATAATAGGTGTAAAAATGATGGATATAAATGGATAAAAATGATGGATCAACAGATAATAGTTAATAAATTTTATATTCTACCAATTAGATAGAGAACTTTATAAAAAATTCATTCACAATAGCCACACTTCTGTAAAGTAGCAAATAATAAATATCAAAGAATAAATATAATAAAAGACATGCAGAGAAAAATATGGAGAAAATTATAAAACTTTATTAAAGTTTATAAAAGCCTGAGTAAACCTGGAAATCTATTACAATCATGAGTGGGAAGACTTAATATTATAAAGATATGAATTCTTTAGATAATAAGCTATGAATTCAACAAAATTCTCAGTAAAATCCACATAAGACCTTTCAAAGAACTGCATAAATTGATTTTAAAATTGTTTTAAAGTATATATGTCTAGGGACTTCCCTGGTGGTCCAGTGGCTAAGACTCCATGCTCAAAATGCAGGTGGTCAAGGTTCAATTCCTGGTCAGGGAACCAGATCCCACGTGCAGCAATTAAAGATACCACGTTCCACAGCTAAGACCCTCTGCAGCCAAATAAATAAATAAAAATTTTAAGAAAGTATCTAAGAATAGCTAAGTCAATTTTGAAGTATAAGAAGGAGGGAGGATTTGTAAGAGAATTTGTCCTATCTAGTTTCAATAATTATAAAGCCACAGTAATTATTTAAGTGTATAATAGGATGACAGTTGAACAAAGTGACCAAAATTATAGGGAAATCCAATAAAATTTCCCATGATGATAGAAATTAAGCTGTTCAGTGTGGTAGCTGGTAGCCACATGTGGTTTGTCAGACTAAGAAATAAAATTCTTAATATCATGTAATTGTAATCAATTTAAATTCATGTAATCACGTGTGTGTGCTTGGCAGTGCGGCTCTATAATAAAGCTCCTATAAGCTGGCAAAAACAAAAGCGGTAGTGAAGTTTCAGACCAAAGTGCCATTAAAAACCAGTGGGAAAAGAAATTGGCTAGTTAACAGGGAAAAAACAATTCTGTATACAAATCTAATCCCCACTTTAGTCTATCTGCATAAATAGATGCCAGGTGAATTAAAAATCTAAATACAAAAATAAAATCTTTAATAAAACTTTTAGAGATAATACAGTGGAGAATCTTCTAGAACTTGTGATAAAATTTCTTAAGCAGGAACACAAAGCACAGCTCTTAAAGGAATTTATCCATATGTTTAAAAATATTAAAATGAAAAACTTCTGCACAACCAAAGATGTCCTAAAGTATAGTGAAAATACAAGAAACAGAAGAATACATTTGCCACATACAGCCGACAAAAGATAATTATCCAGAATATACAAGTGACTACATATCAATGTGAAATAGCAAGCAACTCAGTGAAAAAGATAAAGAAAATATATGAAGAATATTTTCCAGAAGAGGTAACTCAAATGGCTAATAAAAATGAGAAAGATAGTCAAAATCCATAGTAATAAGGAAATGCAAATGAAACCAACAATTGTCTAATTTTCATATTCAATAGAGCATCAATGTCATGGATATTTGTCAATCTGTCCATCCAGCATCTACGCTCCCCTTAATATGTTTGGGAATCTTGCCCACATTTACAGAAAATTTACTGAAGTACAGTTGCTTTACAATATTGTGTTAGTTTCTGCTGTGCAGTGAAGTGAATCAACCATATGTATACATGTATCTCCTCTTTTTTGGATTTTCCTTCCCATTTAGGTCATCACAGAGTTTTGAGTAGAGTTCCCTGTTGTATACAGTAGGTTCTCGTTAGTTATCCATTTTATACACAGTAGTGTATATACGCCAATCCCAGTTTCCCAATTCAGCCCATCCCCCCACAACCCCCTTTGGGGTCCATACATTTATTCTCTGTGGCTGGGTCTTTATTTCTGCTTTGCAAACAGACTCATCTGTTTATGATAAAACCAGCTGTCCTCTGGGAACCTGAAAATGCTAGATGTAGTGGAGCTAGAACTTGGGGCACATGGTATGGACTTCACCAATAAAATGCTGCTGACTGTGAACTATGCTTCCGAGGGGTGGTTGTATTGGTAGGGCAATAGACTGCTATGTCCACTTATAGCGGGTGTTGGGGGTGATGACCCAGGCCTCTAAGGCTGTGTTAGGAAGCTGAGTGATGTAGGTACAATGTACAGCGATTGGGGCTGATGGCAGCCTGATAATAGTGCCCTCATTGGACTGGACTGTGAATGTTATGCTGAGCTGAGTAGCTGTGAAATTGGTTCCCAGCCTTCATAGTGGTGCTTCTGTCAACCACTCAAAGTCTTTTACATAATGTTCTTTTTTTTTTTTTTTTCTACTTGAATCAACCAGAGTTTGTTTCTATTTAGTACATTAGGAATACCAAGCGCATCCCTGATGGCTCAGGCTAAAGAATCCTCCTGCCAATGTAGGAGACGCAAGTTCAATCCCTGGGACAATCTCCTGGAGAAGGAAATGGCAACCAACTCCAATATGCTTGCCTGGGAAATCCCATGGACAGAGGACCTTGGTAGGCTACAGTCCGTGGAGTCACAAATGAGTCAGACAAGAACAAGTAACAAAAACAAGTAATACCAAATGCTGGTGAAGATAGGGGGAAATAGTTCAGTTCAGTTCAGTTGCTCAGTTGTGTCTGACTCTTTGCGATTCCATGGACTGCAGCATGCCAGGCCTCCCTGTCCATCACCAACTCCCAGAGTTTACTCAAACTCATGTCCATTGAATCGGTGATGCAATCCAACCATCTCATCCTCTGTCGTCCCCTTCTCCTCCCACCTTCAATCTTTCCCAGCATCAAGGGCTTTTCCAGTGAGTCAGTTCTTCACATCAGGTAGCCAAAGTATTGGAGTTCCAGCTTCAGTAACAGTCCTTCCAGTGAATATTCAGGACTGACTTCCTTTAGGATGGACTGGTTGGATCTCTTTGCAGTCCAAGGGACTCTCAAGAGTCTTTTACAACACCACAGTTCAAAAGCATGAATTCTTCAGTGCTCAGATTTCTTTATAGTCCAACTCTCACATCCATAAGTGACTACTGGAAAAACTATAGCTTTGACTAGATAGACTTTGGTGGCAAAGTAATGTCTCTGCTTTTTAATATGTTGTCTAGGTTGGTCATAACTTTTCTTCCAAGGAGTAACTGTCTTTTAATTTCATGGCTACAGTCACCATCTGCAATGATTTTGGAGCCTAAAAAAATAAAGTTTGCCACTGTTTCCACTGTTTTCCATCTATTTGCCATGAAGTGATGGGACTAGATGCCATAATCTTAGTTTTCTGAATGTTGAGTTTTAAGCCAACTTTTTCACTCTCCTCTTTCACTTTCATCAAGAGGCTCTTTAGTTCTTCTTCACTTTCTGCCATAAGGGTGGTGTCATCTGCATATCTGAGGTTATTGATATTTTTCCCTGCAATCTTAATTCCAGCTTGTGCTTCATCCAGCCAAGCGTTTCTCATGATGTACTCTGCATATAAGTTAAATAAGCAGAGTGACAATATACAGCCTTGACGTACTCCTTTCCCCATTTGGAACCAGTCTGTTGTTCCATGTCCAGTTCTAACTGTTGCTTCCTGACCTGCATACAGGTTTCTCAGGAGGCAGGTCAGATGCTGGGACATGGACATTTATCTCAGCCACTTTTGAAGGCAAGTGTAAACACATAGTGAAGGTGAAGATGCACGGACACTATGAGCCTAACTTTACACTTTACACTTCTAGGAACGTGCCAGATAGAAAGATTTCCTTTAAAAAGAAAGTTTTTATTTTATGTTGGAATGTAGCCAATTAGCAATGTTGTGATAGTTTCGGGTGGACAGCAAAAGGGCTCAGCCATACATATACATGTATCCATTCTCCTCCAAACTTCCCTCCCATCCAGACCACCATACAACATCAGCAGAGCTCCCTGGCTATACAGTAGGTCCTTGTTGGTTATCTATTTTAAATATAGCGGTGTGTACATGTCCATCCCCGACTCCCTAACTATCCCTTCCCCCTATCCTTCCCCTGTGGCAACCATAAATTAGTTCTCTAAGTCTGTGAGTCTGTTTCTATTTTGTAAATAAGTTCAATTGTATCATTTCTTTTTAGCTTCCACAGATAAAGGATATCATATGAATATTCCCCTTTGTCTGACTTACTTCACTCAGTATGATAGCTGTAGGTCCATCTATATGGCTGCAAATGGCATTAAGGATATTTCCTCTTATTCAAGGAGAATGTGTATAAGGCTTTCCATTGCAGCAACGTTTTCAGTAGTCTACATTGGGAAACAATTTCCATCAGTGGGGAAATGGATACATAAAGTGCGGTTTATTCATATGATAGCTTTAACAGTGATTGTAATACATGAAATTGATCTTCTATACTTGGATATGGATGCACTTCACCCAAATGTTTGACTCAAAAGAAAGTGTCAGTATGCTACCTAGAATACACTGTCATTTATGTACATTTAGAACACATATAAGGCTGCGTTCTATGTGGTTTACGAGTAAGTACATGTGTATAAGTCTTCCCAGGCGACTCAGTGGTAAAGAATTTGCCTGCAATGCAGGAGTGTAGGTTCGATCTCTGGGTTGGGAAAATACCCTGGAGATGGAAATGGCAACCCACTCCACTGTTCTTGCCTGGAGAACTTCATGGACAGAGGAGAGACCTAGTGACTAAAAAACAACATGTGTATAAAGGTATTTGTGGAAAGGGCCAAAAGAAAGGGAATAAATGTCAGTAGAGTAATCTCTGGGAAGGGAATGGAAGTGTAAATAATCTGAATTGTATCGATCATGCCTTTTTTTAAAAAAAATTAAATAGTATCTGGACCAAATATGCCAAAATTTTGATATTTAAAAACTCTGGGTAGTGAGTATATGAATGCCTGTTATACTCCTCTCTCTACTGTATATTTGAATTATTAAAGAAACCCTAAAGCTTTTGAGTTAAAAAATTTAAGACTATTTTATTGCTTTTTCACACTGTTCAGATCCCTCTAATTAATGATCATATTTTTATTGGGTATTCAGTATTTGTCAGGCACTGCACTAATTGTTGTAACTATATGATCTCATTGAAGCCTTTCCCTAAGCTTTTGAGGTTAACCAGAAGATCGTTTGAATCTCTTCAGGAACTTAAAAAAAAAAAACAAAAACTGATGCCTGGACCCTATTCCTGGAGAGTATTGTGGTCTGACCTGGAAATTGAGTATGTTTAAAACTCCCTCTGTGATTCTAATATGCATCCAGGGTTAGCAATTCTTGAAATAATTTATAGATTTGGTTCCCAGACTCTTCCTGGTTGTAAGAATCACCAGGGGCTAATTACAGATTCTCAGGTTCCACGAAATCACATTCTCTAGGGAAGATGCCAGTGTTTCGATCGAGAGCTTCGATGATCTCTGTGATCTGGTGGGCTTGATAAACCTGGGATTAGTACTTTCCAAGCTGGAAGGCCTTGGTTATCGCATGCCCATCTCCCTTTCACCTGCATCTCTTTCCTGGAGATTCTGATGTAGGAGGTCTCAAGGGAGAATGCAAAAACTATTTTCTTTAAAAAACCAGATAATGAACAGTCAGATTAAGGACTCAATAAAGTACATATTATTATTATTATTATTATTATTATCGGGCTTCCCTGGTGGCTCAGAGGGTAAAGAATCTTCTTGCAATGCAGGAGACTGGATTTGATCCCTGGGTCAGGAAGATCCCCTAGAGGAGGCAATGACAACCCACTCCAGTATTCTTGCCTGGGAAATCCCATGACCAGAGGAGAATGGCGGGCTACTGTCCATGGGGTTGCAAAGAGTCAGACATGACTTAGCCACCAGGCATGCATGCACACATACATTATTATTATTCCAGAGGAGTAAACAGAGACTCACAAATGAGAAACACCAGCTTGGTCTGGCTCCAAAGCGCATGCTATTTCCTCCGCTTACTGTTTTGATATCTGGAGTCATTTTCCCCAGGCTCTCTCTCTGTGCTGATTGTAGCTCACATTTTCCTTTCGGCCAGGACCCTCCAGGATTACAAACAAATGTGGACCTTCCCAGTCCACAGATGGAAATGTAAGTAGCAGTAGGGCTTTGCAGCAGGGCTGGTGGTGTCTCCACTCCAAAGCAGGGATGCAGCTAAACGGGCTGTGTGCCAGGACGCAGATGCTGGGAGGGAAGCCGAGGTGGCGCCACGAGAGATGCTGGACCAGCCTCTGGTCAGTGGACACGTGACCCACCGAGATGCCGTGCGTGTCGACTCTGCCCTGGTCCCTTCGGGTTCAAGAACTGTGTGTGTGTATTGGAAAGAGAGGAAAGGGCAGGTGGAATCTGCAGAGAAGTTGGGAGGAGCGGAAGAAAACCAGGTCTCAGAATCCTCTCTTTTCCAATTCTTCCTTCCGATCTAAGCCCCCACATTCCTCAACCTGCCCATCACCAGATGAATCATTCTAAAGGTACATTTTCAAAGTGTGTTCTGCTGAACTGAACATGAGTCCCAAGAGTGACTTCTTGGGAAAAAGAAAAAAAGATGGGAGGGTTTCTATTGGGAACTTCTGCGCATCACATGCCCCTCTTGAAGATTCACTATGCTCATTAACATTTAAAAATCCCTGAGAAGTCCTTCAGTAAAGGACTGAAGTAAAGTACAAGAGCTGTTAACAAGTAAACTGTGTAGCTCCCGTGTTCTCAGGAATTATTTTGAATAACAGTATCATAAATAACAGGCTTCCCAGGTGGCTCAGTGGTAAAAAGAATCTGCCTGCCAAGCAGGAGACCTGGGTTTGATCTCTGGGTTTGGAAGATCTCCTGGAGAAGAAAATAGTAACCCTCTTTAGTGTTCTTGTCTGGGAAATCCCATGGACAGAGGAGCCTGGCGGACTACAGTCCATGGGGTCCAAAGGGTCAGACACAACTTGGCAAGTGAGCAGCATCTTGTATGTCTGTATTATGAGGTCATTGAAGAATACTGCCTATAAGACAGGATGCGGAAAAGCAAACAACAACAAAAACTTTTGTCATCATGTTAGTAATATTTAAATTCTTTTGCTTTGCACCATTTTTATTTTTATTTGATTTTAACTTTTTATTGTATCTTGGAGTATAGCTGATTAACAGTGTTGTGACAGTTTTAGATGCCCAGCAGAGGGTCTCAGCCATCCATCCACATGTACCCATTCTTTCCCAAACCCCCCTTGCATGCGGGCTGTCAGCACTATTTTTTGACCAGGTAACTATCTACCTGTAAAATTTCAGTTGTATTTGTGTGCCACAAATTCATTCTGATTTTTTTGTTTGTTTTAACAGCACTTTATTTTCTTGTGGAAAGGAAGGGACTCATTCATGCCCTAGTTTTAGTCCAAGAGTCCAGAGACTGTATGTACATGATCTATACCTAGCCAATCAGAATATTTCATCTTCTCAGCTGGGTGAGCTATGGGCATTTGGCCTATGTAAAATCATCAGAAAGTCAGTTCTGGAATTTCTTTAACTCTTGAGACAGTATATTCCCTTTTTTATCCTAGAGTTTCTGTTTATAATAAAATTATAAGTTTGAAATATCAGAGGTGCTATGCATAGTGAGTTTTCCTTGAGGGTGAAACCAACAGAGGAGAGAATGGAACTTGGAAAAGGAGAAGACAGTGGCTATAGACTGATGACATTATTCAAGCCCCTAGATCCAACAGTGCCTGAAGCCTACACTTTCGATGAAACTTTCTGTTGCAGTGAGCTAATGACTTGCTCTCAATTTTCTTTGCTAAAGCAAGGTTACAGTGAGTTCATCTCTCTTGCAGCCAGAGTAGTTTCTAATATGGTGGTTCTCAAAGTGTGGTCCTCAGAGTGGCAACATTAATTCCCCTGGGAATTTGCTTTCAACATAAATGTTCCTCTTTTACTTTCCACCTTTACTTTCTTGAAACCATCTGAAACACATGACCACAGTCATCTGTTTTTGACCTTAATAGTACCTCTCATAATCTACTTATTACTTGCCTTCTGTATTCTTTTGTCCACGAGAGTATGACCTCTAGAGCCATGGATATTTTCTGATTTATCACTGATCCTCCCACTGAACTGAGAATGGAACCTGGAAAATGACTGAGAATTGCTTAAGGCTCCTGAATTGTATTTTTCAGACAGCCTCCTCTCCTAGGCTCCATTAAAGAAGGCAGACCTTCTTAATGAGAACTGTTAGCACCCGTAAGCGTTTGTAGAGCCTGTCTCCTTGGGGTAATTTAAGGTTATGAAGTGCGGGCCCTTGTTAACAGCTCTTGTGAGGCAGTTGTCTTAACTTCAAACATGGGTCACTGTAATAAATGGTGCAGGAGAAACACAATTCCGGACCTTGCTAACTGTTCTCGCCTCACTGAGTTAAACATTACGTCTGCATATGACCAAAGGTCGATGGAATGAAACAGTCCCTCAAGGAAGCTAATAGAAAGTCAATTACTTTGGCCCTGTAAATTGCTTTTGGAACAGACCCTTTCTAGGTCTTGTGGGACGCGCTTTCTTCACTCAGCTCTGATGGGTGGATGGAAGGCCCTAAGGATCACTTTGGGGCCAGCCTCCTTCCTGCTACACCAGGAAGCTCCTCTCTATCTAGTGCCATAAACAGGCACATCATCACCCCTGGCTGGGCCGCCCAGGTCAAACCCTCGCTTTGAATCAAAACCAACAGATGACGAGTATGCTTTGTAGGCAGGCTTCTGCTTGGCCACAGTGGACGAGAGAACTGTCCGGAGTCTACTAGAAGTGAGTAGGGCTCATCCACGCCTGAACAGGCTTCTCAGTCAAGCCCTCTGGCCAAAGGGATTGTACGTGTTGGGGGCAGTCATTAGCAGGTGTCTCAGCATTCCCTTCCTTCTATCTGTATGGGGGAAATTATCTTCTGTCTCCTATTCAATGAGAGAATGTAGGCCCTGCAGTCAGGGTTGGTCCTGGCTGCTGGAAGGGTGTGGCCTCCTGCTGTCCTCACCCAGCCTGTTTTTGAGCTAAGTGTGAATAGCTTCTTGTTTCCATGAGAGCTCCAGACGCCCATCTTTTGTATTTGGGCAAAATGCAGCAAAGCAATTTGGAGATACAATTTCAACCTCTGGCAGAGAAACTCTCATTACCCCATCAGAGAAGAAGGAGGGGGGCATCCAGAGGTCAAAGGGCAGTGCGCTGTGCATCCACGCTAGGCAACACCCAAACAGTTGTAGCATTTAATTAAGAAGGACCTTGCACTCTTGGGGGGGGGGGGGGACCAGGAAATTCGCTTTTATTTCAATCTGGCTGCAAACACTCCAATTGCAGTGTGTCTGCCTGTCTTCTCAGCCATTGAGTTTCCCTTACTTTGAGCCAATTAAAGTATGTTCTTTTTCTTTTTTCAGTTAGGTATTGGGAAAAAATAACTGTGAGGACTATTCAGAAGCTCAGAAATAAGGAGCCAGGCAGGGAAGCTGGAGTAACAAAGAGGTGACTGAAACTGGTTTTAGAGGTGTGACAGGTCTCAGAGAGTTTTGGCTGGATTTGTGTTTAGGGATTGTGCGGCGTGGCTCACGTCAGGCATCTTGCAGAGACCTGGTGCTTGCTGCATGCTAAGTTGCTTCAGTCATGTCCAGCTCTGTGACCGCATGGACTGGAGCCCACGAGGCTCCTCTGTCCAGGTGATTCTCCAGGCAAGAATACTAGTGTGGGTAGCTTTACCCTCCTCCAGGGGATCTTCCCAACCCAGAGATCAAACCTGAGTCTCTCATGTCTCCTGCATTGGCAGGAAAGCCCAGCGGAGACCTAGTAGCAGCTTCTTTACTACCTGCAGAGGAGGGTAAGCTCCTGAGACTTTGAAGGTCAGGACTAGATGAGACTCTTATTCTCTCAGTTTCCTTCCCAAGGACACTGGCATCAAGAAAAAGATCTCCTGGAGCCCCTCATGTAACGCATCCTCTTCTCTTGGTCTTTCTGGTCATGGTGGGCTTCCCTTTGCTGATGCCCTGAAAGAGAGGGTGGTCTGCCCTGAGAAAAAGAGGTTTTCATTGTCTCTTTGTAACTTTATTTTTCCATCAGTCTGTTGGGCTTGGTTCAGATCCTGATGTTAAAGGCTGTAAGTCAAAAGTTTTGATCAGGAGAGTCCATTTGAGCTTCCCTGGTGGCTCAGACACTAAAGTGTCTGCCAGCAATGCAGGAGACCTGGGTTCAATCCCTGTGTTGGGAAGAGCCCCTGGAGAAGGAAATGGCAACCCACTCCTGTACTATTGCCTGGAAAATCCCATGGATGGAAAAGCCTCATAGGCTACAGTCCATGGGGTCGCAAACAGTCAGACACAACTGAGCGACTTCATTTATAACTTTATTTATTTTTTGGCTGCATCAGGTTGGGGGATCTTAGTTCCCCAACCAGGGATCAAACCCATACCCCCTGACATGCAGGGGAAGCGTGGAGCCTAAACCACTGAACCACTAGGAATGTTCCCGCCTCTTCGTGATTTTAGAGATAATTAGACTTCTCTTTGATGGCATTCTGTATAGCCTTGTCTCTGAGTGCTGAATTTTGTCTTGAAATTCCTCAGGATCTCGATGCCACATGGGATTCTTAATCCCTGGACCACAAGGGAAGTCCCTACCTGCTTATAGATGGACTAGGAGGTAACCAGGGATTGGGGATGGGACAAGGCATTCTGATTGAGGGTTAAGGGGTGAGAAGATGGACAAGAGAGATTGGTGGTGGGAGTCTTTTCCATCAGTCTGTCAGGCTTCTTTCAGATCTTGATGTTAAAGGTTGTAAGTCAGAAGTTTTGACAGAACTGGTCTGGAGAGTCCATTTGCATCTCAGGATCCCAGGGGGTTGCCTTAGACCTAAGGGGTCCCAGAACCGCCAGGTGGAGGAGGAAGCTGTGAATGTCCTTGCAGGCATGTGGAAACCAGGGCAGTCCCACTGTTCTGAGGATTGTAAGTTTCAAGAACATAGGGACAGAGGGCTCCCCTCTGCAGAGCGGACCCCCTCAGGTGTTTCTCAGCAGCAGAAACTGACAAATGCAGATGGAAGAGAAAGACAGGAGGGACAGTCTGTGGCAAAGACAGCTAAGGATTCCTTTTTGGGCACATGTAAAAATTTGCGGGAGGCGGGTAGTAAACCCTTTGGTTGGAATAAGCTCCTGTTTGGTTAGGGGTGTGGGGACTTGGAACCATTGCAATCTGAGCACAGATGCAACTGTGAAATGACGAACTGG
The DNA here is from genome assembly GCF_029378745.1 of Bos indicus. Classification (NCBI taxonomy): domain Eukaryota; kingdom Metazoa; phylum Chordata; class Mammalia; order Artiodactyla; family Bovidae; genus Bos; species Bos indicus. The sequence continues at coordinate 19,043,919 of NC_091780.1, read as the reverse complement.
TGAGAGACCACACATCCAGGCTGTGTGTAATGACCCAAACCAGGAAAAGGCAGGGTCTCAAAGATGACAAGCCGAACGGGAAACCATGAAGATTTCCTGTGAATGACTTTGCTGTCAGGAGTGCCTGCGGCTATGGGGTTGCTGACTGTCTGTCCACTTCTATTCAGAAGTGACATGGGGTTGGGCTGAGGAGCTGGGCCCCTTCCCGGTTCTTTCTGAAGGAGATCATTACACTGTGTATACGTGTCCTTGCCTATGGGCTTCCCAGGTAGCTCAATGGTAAAGAATCAACCTGCCAATGCAGGAGACACAGGAGACACAGGTTCTATCCCTGGGCTGGGAAGATCTCCTGGAAGAGGAAGTGGCTGCCCATTCTGGTATTCTTGTCTGCAGAATCCCAAGGACAGAGGAACCTGGACACGACCGAACACCTGAGCCTATGTTTATACATATCACCCAGCGTTACTTTTTTAAACTGTTGTGACAGGTGATAGAAATCGTTTCTTTAGAAATTCACCCCTTCTTCAGTCATGCGCTGGTTGAAATGCTTCCTCTGGACTCTGAAGCGACTTCTCTTCCACCCCCATCCATCACTCCTCCCTTTCTGGTCTCATCTCATTTCTTCGGAACCTCAATTTCTTCCCTCATATCTCTTCTTTCCTCACCCTCCTGCCTATCAACACTATTTTTTTTTTTTTTTTTTTGAATTTTAATCTTGATCGGCTTTCAGGATGTGTTAGGAAACTGTGTGTGCAGGTTTGCCATCAACAGTGATTGGGATTGCTGCCCATCTCATGGTCATAGTCACTTGCTCTCCTTTTAGGGAGACTCTGTACCTAGGAATGGGCCCTTCAAGGTCATCTCTGTGCTCTATGACCCTCTCTGTGACTGCTCTATGGCATGACTGATGGCTCTGAGGGGCTGACCAGTTTATCTTTGCCTCAAGAGCATGAAACCTGGAGCAGAGCATCAGACAGTGGGGCTGAGCCACTTTTTGACGGCAGCGGTAGACAGAGAAGGTTCATGATAAACTCCTGCCATTGTTCTGGCTGCTGCAGCTGTGGGCTCACGTGTGTGCCAGGCCAGGCTGGCGTAGAGAGGAACACTCCTGTGATGCCACAAGGGATGGCTCTGATATTGTGTTAGAATGGACTGTGCAGAAGTCACAAACAGATCGACCCATCAGAGGCCTGCACCATACAACTTTATCTCTCACTTACCCGGTGCCTAATGGCTGGGCAACCCTCGGTCACCCTCTTCCAAGAAGTGACTGAGATCCTGGTGGCTTCCTTTGGGTGAACACGTCATCTGGAACATGGAGCCTCCAGAGCTGCTTCTGCAGGGGAGGGGGAGGAAGTGTCAGCTGTTCTTACTGTGGATCACCCAAAAGAATCATGCCCAAGGATCACCATCACTTTAGTTCCCATCTCATTTGCCACACTGGCCGTGAGGCCTCCTGAGAACCAGAGGGAAATGGTGAACACCAACCCTCCCTGCCACCACTTTTCTTCTTCTTTTTAAAATATTTATTTGTTTGCCTGAAGCAGGACTTGGTTGTGGTATGCAGGATCTTAGATCTTAGTTGCAGCATGTGGGATCTAGTTCTGTGTCCGAGGATCGAACCCGGGCCCCCTGCACTGGAAGCATGGAGTCTTAGCCGCTGACCACCAGGGAAGTCCCTGCCACATATTTTTCGATAGATGAAGAAAAACAAAAAAAGAAAAATCCTCTAGGATGCCAGCGTTTTCATGTGATGATGAGAGTGGCTCTTGAAATAGTTTAAGGCCAACAGAACCTTTAGGGTGAAGCAAGATGTAAGATGAAAGATATTATTTTGTTTGAGTTCAACTGTGCCAGAGTCAAGGCAGCCACTGGTACCCTTTGCCTCATCCTTCTGGTTGTTCAAAAGACAGCTAAGTACAAGCCCTCACAGTCTCTAATCCTATAGAACTGAGAGATTAAGGATAAAGGATGAAGTTGGTGGGGGGCTGTTTTTCTAAGTGAAGTATCCTGTCTGCTTCTATAGACCCAGAAGAAGATGTCTTGAATGATTAGATAGCTGTCAACACCCCAGGTGAGAGAGGAGGCAAGAACAACAGGACAGAAGTGTGAGGTGGGCAGAGGAGCATGGTAGGAGAGGGGTTGGGTTGGGGAGCTTGGAGGTTTGGGGAGACTCCTTGCATGGGCTCACTGTGGCCCAGGATTCAGTGGAAACCCTGAGGGAGGGTTTCTTACCTGCTGACTTAGAAAGGGAAGAAACTGAAAGAAGTCTGGTATAGCCACCCCATTCCCTGCCTGCCCCTTGCATATGGTTTATAGGTGCAAACACCCCAGAGACCAGAGATTTGCCTCTTCGATCCCCACTTGGCTCATCTGCCCAGTGCCCTAGGAATTCAACCTGACACTGTGATCCTTCCAGCAGAAAATGCTAAAGCAGAAAAATAATACAGAACATTTCCTTTAATTCCAGTTTAACTAACAGAGGAAAGAAATTACCCCAGCAGCTAATTTTGTGGCTGCAAATTTCAAAGGATACTTTTTAAGATTCAAAAGGAGAATCTCACTCACTTATCTAGGTTACTTATTTATTTATATTCCTCTTAAAGGGAAATTGCCTTCCATTGCTCCCCGGTTGTTATCACTGGGATGAGAAGCATGGTTTTATGAAGGTATTAGTCCTCCTTCTTCTCTCCCTCTCACTCCATGCTGTCTGGACAACCCTGTTCTTTCAAGAAATCACATCTTCTAGAACAGACACTGGGGTTCAGCCCTCACTGGGCAGGGGTTTAACATGGCACACTTAGAGAATAAGGTGCTGAAACTGTGTAACACAGATTGGGACTTGAACCCACAGTCTTTTAACCTCGTCTCAGTACTTAATGGAGCTCCTTCTCCATTCTTCTCTTTCTGTTCTTGATGTTTCAACAGAGAAAGAAATCAGTGAGAGGCAAAGTGATGGGTTTGATTTATTTATAGAGAAACAGACCAAAGCCAGAATGTAGGCCATATCAGAAGGTGAGACAAGAAAGATCTCCAAATAAGGCATGGTTAGTTTTGATAGGCTGGATAATTTCATGGGGTGATTAGTGGGAGGACTATAACAGCTATTTTGGTGAAGGGGTGGAAATTTCTAAGAGCTGGGCCACCGACCACTTTTTGAATGTTATGGTTGGCCTTGAATTGCCAGGACGCCTGTGGATATTTCACTTAGCTTGATGATGTGTTACAATGAGTCTATACTGAGGCTCAAGGTCTGGTGGAAGTTGACTTGTCCACCATCTTGGGCCTATTTAGTTCTAATCAGTTTATGTTATGTCCTCGGGCTATGTCACGCTTGTAAAGTTTGTGCCCTGCCCACCCCCCTCCAGTTTCAGTGCCAGTTACAGGCATTTGAACCCTGGCTCTGCCCATACTAAACTAAGGATAAGTGTCTTGCTTCCTTTGTGTCTTTAATTTTCTCATTTTGTCTCTTTTAGGGACTTCGATGGCTGTGCAAATCACTTAGCATAATCTCCATTGCATCATAGAGATGCAACAGTAAACATTCTACTTCTAAAACAAGTAGAAGCTAATGTTATGGTGATTTGGGGGTAGGCAGGGAATGGGGCTTAACAAGGTTTCTGGAAAGCATTCATGCTTCTTGTTTTTCCAGAACGTTTATCTTGGATCTTATCTTGGTCATAGACTCATTAGAAAAGTTGACGAAATTTCCTCAGAACAAGGAAATATGAAGGTGACACAAAATTTTGCATGCTTTTATTGATTGCTTCCTATATGCAGTGGTTCTCAACCTGTTTGACAAAGATTTTTTATTTTTGCTTTTTATGCCCCTCCCCCGACTTGATGTTAATGGTGCTTCTCATCTTGTTGATTGAGAAAATGCCTAATGACACACGGCAACTCTGAATTCTGTAATGCTTTTAAGAGATTTTGCATTCTTTAATCACAACAGCATCTATCTGGATTTGAAAGGAAAAGTTGTAAATATATCGTTGGGCCACATGATTGATTCCATCTGTATTCAATGCTTGGTACCCCTGTGGATTTCTCCATTGTTAGAAACCTCTCCAGTAGAAAGGTTTGTGGAATCCAAGACTGGAAGGAAATCAAAGGGCCATTCAATCCAACTCCATTAATTTGCATAACACAGAAGTCAAAGGAGGAAAATCAACTTTTTAAAAATCACGCAGCCAGATGATATCAGAGAGGATACAGGAATCCAGGATCCCCAACAGCCTAACAATTACCTGAAGTTGACTTTCTTTGGCAGTTCTGGGTTGGTGGAAAGTCTTGCTCTTCCACCAGTCAGTGGTCAGTAGTCTGTAAAGAGAGTGAATTGGGAAATGAAACTTGGCAAGTAACTGCAGTCTCAAAGCTGCAGAGTGATGGTATAATTTATCTTCCAAACTGGGACACGTTTGAGAGTGAAAGGGAATGCTATTAATAATTATGCCAGAGCAATAGGTATAAACCAGGACTATTCTGGGCAAGCCGGGGCAGACAGTCACCCTGCTGAAACCTGACCAATGCCAAATTCAGAGCACTTTAAAAGCCAGTCAGCAATAAGGATGACTTGCCCAAAGGAATCTGGGCTAAGTGAAAAACATTTATTGATTATGCCAAAGTCTTCGACTGTGTCTATCACAACACTGGAAAATTCTTCAAGAGATGGGGATACCAGACCACCTGAACTGCCAAGAAACCTGTATGCAGGCCAAGAAGCAACAGTCAGAACCAGACATGAAATAATAGACTGGTTCCAAATTGGGAAAAGAGTACGTCAAGGTTGTATATTGTCACCCTGCTTATTTAACTTATATGCAGAGTACATCATGCAAAAGACTGGGCTGGATGAAGCACAAGCTGGAATCGAGATTGCTGGGAGAAATATCAGTAACCTCAGATATGCAGATGATACCACCCTTAATGGCAGAAAATAAAGAGGAACTGAGGAGCCTCTTGATGAAAGTGAAAGGGGAGAGTGAAAAAGCAGGTTTAAAACTCAACATTCAGAAAATAAAGATTATGACATCCGGTCCCATCACTTCATGGCAAATAGATGGGGAAACAATGGAAACAGAGACTTTATTTTGGGGGGCTCCAAAATCACTGCAGATGGTGACTTCAGCCATGAAATTAAAAGACACTTGCTCTTTGGTAAAAAAGCTATGACCAACCTAGATAGTATATTCAAAAGCAGAGACATTACTTTGCCAACAAAGGTCCTTCTAGTCAAAGCTAGTAGTCATGTATGGATGTGAGAGTTGGACTATAAAGAAAGCCGAACTCAGAAGAATTGATGCTTTTGAACTGTGGTGTCGGAGAAAATTCTTGAGACTCCCTTGGACTGCAAGTAGATCAAACCAGTCAATTCTAAAGGAAATAAGTTCTGAATATTCATTGGAAGGACTGATGCCAAAGCTGAAACTTCAATACTTTGGCCACCTGATGTGAAGAACTGACTCATTTGAAAAGACCCTGATGCTGGGAAAGACTGAAGGCAGAAGGAGAAGTGGACAACAGAGGATGAGATAGTTGGATGGCATCACTGACTTGATGGACATGAGTTTGAGCAAGCTCTGGAAGTTGGTGATGGACAGGGAAGCCTGGTGTGCTACAGCCCATGGGGTCACAAAGAGTTGGACATGACCGAGTGACTGAACTGAACTGTCGCCCTTCTCTCTGGCCAATTTCACATCTTGAAAGCACAGCGTGCGCGCGCACACACACACACACACACTCACACACACACACAAACTTGAAAATCTGAAAACTCACTTAGGAATCACTAGTCTCTCACTGGCCTACCCTCCACGTAGCAGCACAGACACCCCTTCTCTAGTTCTTTCCCACCATGAGTATTAGTTCCTCCCTAGTCCTTCTGCTGGGATCTTGTAGACATCTTCATGATGGCTTGAGCAATCATGTCATCAATCCTCATAGACATAATAGGAGGACTAGTGTCCTGGAAAGTGCTTGGGATGAAACCCTTACTGGATAACCTCAAGCAACCACTTCTTCTCTCCTTAGTTTCCTAATCTATGAAATTACCAGGTGGTGCTATTGGTAAAGAACCCATCTGACAATGCAAGAGACATAAGAGACATGGGTTTGATCTCTGGGTCAGGGAGATCCCCAGGAGGAGGGCATGGCAACCCATTCCAGTATTCTTGCCTGGAGAATCCCATGGACAGAGGAGCCTGGCGGGCTACAGTCCAGGGGGTCACAAAAGGTTCAGAGGAGCCTAGTCAGCGACAGTCCATGGGATCACAAAGAATCAAACGCTGACGGAAGTGACTGCACACATGCATACAGAGATGAGACTGATTCACCTGTGTTCTGTGTTAGTCAGGGAAGGCTCGTCTGTGCTGTGTAACAGATAGCCACCGATTCTAAGTGACTTAACACAGCAAAAATTCATTTCATACTCAGGCTTTAACATTAGTGGGTAGGAGGGCTCTTCTCTCTATAGCCTCCTAGGGTCCCAGGCTCCACAGAATGGAACAGGAAATTGGAATTCAAGCAAGTGCCACTAAATATGTTCACCTGAAAGTGATGTGTACATTCACATCTCATCGGCATCCGCCAGTCACAGGGCCACGCCTCAACTCATGCAGGCGGAGAAGAGCAGGCCTACCATGTGTCCAAGAATTGGGGAATCAGAGTATTCATAAATGCTCCCATGGCTATTCACCCCACCCTCAACTTATTTCTAATTTAAAATTTTACAATGAAAGTGTCATTTTCTTCCTCCCTATCCCCACCCTCAAATGAACTCTAATGGAGAATACGACATAAAGTGGGTCGAACTGAAGCTGATCTGGTTGAAATGGAAGTTGGTGACTTAGACCGTCATACTTTGGTAGCAATGTGATTTGTTTTAGGAAGATCATTTGATAATTTTGAAGATGACAGATTGAGTTTGGAGATACAGGGAAGACCAGTTAAGTGGCTATTTAGAATTTTCTAGGCAGGGAAAATGATGGAGAAGGCAATGACACCCCACTCCAGTACTCTTGCCTGGAAAATCCCATGGATGGAGGAGCCTGGTGGGCTGCAGTCCATGGGGTCGATAAGAGTTTTGGACACGACTGAGCGACTTCACTTTCACTTCTCACTTTCATGCATTGGAGAAGGAAATGGCAACCCATGAAAGCTGTACAGAGGATAGAATGGGAGGGTTGTATTTGTTATATATGTTGCATAAAAATTACCCTGAAATGAGTGGCTTGGAACAATACATGTAAAGATAGCATCTCACAGTTTTTAGGGGTCAGGAGGTGGTTGAACTAGGTCTTTTACATCAGAGTCTCTCACAGGCTGTAGTTTAGATGTCAACCAGGCTACTGTCATCTTGAAGTTCAGCTGGGGTGAGATCCCCTTTCAAGGTCTCTTGGTGGTTGATGGCAAGATTCAATTCCTCCTGAGCTATTGGACTGGGGAACCGCCCTTCTTTGCTGGCTGTTGTCTGGAGATCACCCTCAGTTCCTTACCCCTACTTCTCTCCAACAGAAGACCGAGGGGGACAGGATGTGCGAACAAGATGCAAGTCATAGTCTTTCAAAGCCTAATGACAGAAGTACATCGTATCCCCTTTGGCATATTCTGCTGGTTAGAAATCTCGAGGTCCAGTTCACACTCAAGGGGTTTGGATTACAAAAGGATGTTGAACACAGGAGGCAGGGAATCATGGGATCCAGGTTACAAGCTGCCTGTTATAGGGGGATTTGGGAGAAGTTGAGAAGCCTGAACCTCCCTGAAGGAGAGTAATGAGGTATGGGTTAAAGAGATGAAGAAGGAGCAAGTGATACCTTCAGAACTTTGGTTTGGATAAGAATGATGCCATTATTTGAAATGGGCAAAGCAGAATCAGGCTTGGGCATTAAATGCCAACCTGGGCAGAGGTCAGGCTGGGTCCCTAGATTCTCAGAAACCCAGTAAAAAGGGTTTCTTAACTCCTGACTGGGCACCCACCCACATCCATCCTGCTCTATTCTCTGTTACTCCTTGCTCTCCCTTCAAACTTGAGCAGACTAAAGGAATTCGGGGTGAAATTTATAGCAAGTAGAGGTGATTGAAGTGGCTTTAATGTTCCAGTCTTTTCTATGTAAATTACCAGGCTCTGACTCTTGCTTGGGCACCCCCCGCCCCCATTTTCAGTTAGAACTGAGCAAGGAAAGGGCTCACGGAGTGGGATTTGCATGAGGCTTTAAGAGAAAATGAGAGAGACACAAGGGTTATTACGGTCAAATCTGCCAGGCTTGGCTCTCTTCGAGACATAGGCAAGTGGCTTATTTAACTTTTTTTTCATGTGTGTGTAAATTTCCTAAAAGGTTGACCCAAATGAGTTATTACCAAATCTGATAGCCCAGGACAATGGAATAATCCTTTTTAATAGGATTACAGGCTATGCTAAAAGAGGCTGGCGGCTTTTAGACTCCGCATTGTAACATGTGCTTCAAGAAAGCAGAGGAACACTGAGACAGAAAGCAGGTTTCCTTTGTGCTTTCACACCCTCTAAACGATTCCTGTCTCCAGCTCACTGTATCCTTGGCTACCCAAACAGAGCACATCTGGGATCCTCTTCTGGAATTGTCTCTAGTCCTGGGTCCTTGCGTTTCTCTGGGCCATTGTGAAAGGTGACATTGAACTAATGGATCCCTCAAGGTCAATCATGCGCTAGTGGGAAAGAATCTGCCTGCAATGAATGGGACACAAGAGACACGGTTTCTGTCACTGGGTTGGGAAGATCCCCTGGAGGAGGAAAGGGCAACCCACTCCAGCATTCTTGTATGGAGACTCCCATGGACAGAGGAGCGTGGCAGGCTACAGTCCATGGGGTCGCAAATGTCATGACTGAGCAACTGAAAGTCAATTGCAGTAACATGAACCTGATTTCTTCAGTCTATCTTTATTCAAGTTCTCTTCCAGTCTCTTATCATTTCAGGTTCTTCATTCTGTGGGATATCAGGAACAGACTGTAGACCCAATTCCAGAAGTCTCAAGATGAGGCATTGTGTTTTGGACAAGGGCTTTACATCGGACTGATGACCCCAGGCTTGGGTGTTTAATGATAATTCTCTGCAGCCTTTGGAGAAGGGATATGTAAAGGGTTCCCCTAGCTCAAAACACCCGTGTGAATGCTTCTCTTAGGTTTGAAGAGAGAGACATGCAGGAGAACCTGATGGCAATACTGAAGCAGCTTCCTTCTAGAATAACATGTTCTGCAAACGGCAAGACTGATCAAGAAGGGAAAAAAATTAAATTCCATCCTCACAAAGGCAGATGAGACACATGTCAGATCAGTAGCAAACATTAATTAAGAAAATATTCTAAAAAAGTGACCATAGTCACAATGAGTGAATTAAAAAATATTTAGTCAAAATTTCATCCAGTTATAGAAACACAAAGAGGCTATTTTATTAATCACCAGTCTAAATGTTTTGTAAGTGTTTTTAATACATTTAAAAAATTCTCAGTCAAGCACTTCGTCTATCTATCCAGTCCATTAGGATACAATCTACTTGTTTGAAGGTTTTTTGTTGTTTTGTTTTGTAGGTTGTTGTTCGGTCGCTTAGAGGTGTCTGATGTTCGCGACCATAGGAACGGCAGCACTCCAGGCTTTTCTGTCCTTCATTATCTCCTGAAGCTTGTTCAGACTTACCACTGAGCTGATGACGTCATCCAACCATCTCATCCTCAGCTTCCCCCTTCTCCTCTGCCTTCAATCTTTCCCAACATCAGGGTCTTTTCCAATGGGTCGGCTCCTCACATCAGGTGGCCAAAATATTGGAGCTTCAGCTTCAACATCAGTCCTTCCAATGACTATTCAGGGTTGATATTTTGTACATGGACCTCACTTACATTGAAGACTTCTCTCATTTGCTGTTGTCTGGCTTACATGTTAGGTTTTCTGGCCTTGTCCTGAGTGTGGAACTCAGACTGCTTTGCCCGCCATGACTCAAGATCAAAGATGGAAGGAGATAGTGAGATTGTAAGTGGAATCCGAGGCTGGTGGCAGGCATGGTTTGGGGAACACAGTCAACCAATTAACTAATGAGCTCTTATGATTAAGTACTTGCTGTATGCATAGGGATACAGAAGAAGCCAGAACCAGTATATACCTGAACCTCAACTGACTTTTAGAGAAGGCAGTATTGGTGATCAACCCCCGAAGAGCAGGACTTTTGCCTGTGTTATTTGTGGCTATAAATCCAGTGCCTTGAATGATACATAGATTAAAGAAAAAAGTTATTCAAAAGATGAAATGCAAAACGATAAGAATGTAAAAAGTGTTCAGAAAAAGGAGACAATTGGTTTGGGTTCAGTAGATAGAGCATGCCCAGCACATCCATCCCTGTTTCTGGAGTCGTCCTGATTCCTGCTCACCATGGATGTGTCCTCCCTGCTTTTGTTTGTCTACCAAATTCATCCAGCACTTCAAACATCCTTTGGCACTTTATCCAAGTTATTTTCTTTGATCCTGAAGCCCAAAGAGATTGCCTGCTCCTTCAAACTCTCATAAAGCATTTATGAGGCCTTTGTTGTACACTTCATGTGGGAAGGTGGCAAAAAATGAGCCAAGGTCTTTTTGAAAGCACCTCATTTAATCTATAAAATAAACCCAGGAACAAATTATATTATTTTCTCTTTTTTTTTTTCTCAACAGTGGTGACTACCAGCACAAGGCTAAAAAATTTATTGAAGACCCCAGGGCTGTTTAGACAGGGATCTGGAATGATGTTCATGTCTTCCGAGCTTCAAATCCCATCTCACTTGCAGCCGGTCATGCTGCTTTCTCCCTTTTTCTCATTTATCCCTACAATGCTTCCCCTGGTATAGGCTTGGTTGACTCACATCTTGCCTCGTAAGTAGATTTCAGACTTGAGAAGGACCGTGAGCTTTGTGTGACCCATTCTGGATGTTGGTTACTTTTCACAAGACAGTTACTCAAACTTGTCTGCTAGATCAATATCGAATGACAGGAATTCCCTGATGGTCCATTGCCTAAGAATCCACACTCCCAATGCAAGGGACCTGGGTTCAATCCCTGGTCAGGGAGCTAGATGCCACATGCTTCAACTAAGACCCAGCACAATGTAAGTAAGTAAGTAAATACATATTTTAAAGAACAATGAATGAGATCAATCACATGTCCACAAAGTCTGTGTATGAACCCCGATTGGACGACTTCCCTGCTTCCATTGTCCAAATGAGGTCCCCCGCTTCCTCCCCTTCTTGCCAATCATACCAGTTTGAGCTGGAAAGGCATGGGACTTCATAAAGCTAGGGCTTCGAGTATGACAGACTCACTCTGTTTAATAAGCCCACTGTTATATATATTTTAGAATTCCAAATTTAAATCCAACATATATTTGCTGAGCACTGTCGGCAGAGATATGAAAAGATTAAACGAGAGGGTGAGAGGAAATGAAAAAGAAGATTCTGTGACTTCCTGGAAGATGGGAAGGGGATAAAAGTGACTCAGAAATAAGGTTGGGTCAGAAGGCTCCTGGAGACCAATTTAGCACTGGGACCCATGTTTCCTGGGCTCCAGACCATGTTACGTGGGAAGCTGTCAGTGCAGAAGCTGATATAGGCTTGCTGGGGTTCCTACCCAGTGGCCTGAACTTCCTCTTGCCTAGGAGGTGCATTTAGGCACGTTTGAGAAACAGCCTGTCAGTGGCCACAGAGCAGATGACAGCGCCTGAACCGGTGAAGTCGACCTTCAGGTCTTAGCCTCGTTGGGGCTGTGCCCGGACCATGAGGCTCTAGCTATAGAATGTAACTCTGCCCCTTTAACAGCCCAAAAGGTGAGCCCAAGAGTTGATTTAGATGAACATCACATTCATTTTCACAGGTGGCACAGTGGTAAAGAATCCTCCTGCCAATGCAGGAGATGCACAAAATGCAGGTTTGATCCCTGGGTCAGGAAGATCCCCTGCAGGAGGATATGGCAACCCACTCCAGTATTCTTGCCCGGAAAATCCCATGGACAGAGGAGCCAGGTGGGCTACAGTCCACAGGGCAGCAAAGAGTCGGACACGAGTAAGCACACACACACACATATTCCTTGATTCTGTCCTTGTACAGACTCAGTGGGTCTCCAGGTGGACAGTGGGCCAGATGTCCAAAACATCCATTCTTGGTTTGTTTTGGCTTTTGCTTCAAATTTCAGTGTTGTTGCTTTGGTTTCTGTGTGATTTCTAATCCACTCTGTCCTTCCCCCATGGTTGACTTGGTCTCCTGGTTGGAAGAGTCACTCTTTGACCTTCTAGCCATGTTTTCTTGTTATACTTCAGCTCTGGACTCCAAACCATGGGCTCAGCCTAAGCCTTTGTGTTTTGGGAAGGAAGCCAGCAGGGGACTTCCCTGGTGGTCCAGTGGCTAAGACTCCTTGCTCCCAAGGCAGGGGACCATGGGTTCAATTCCTGGTCAAGGAACTAGATCCCACATGCCGCAACTAAGACCTGACACAGCCAAATAATAAATAAAAATAAACAAATATTAAAACGAATAAATAAAGCCTAGTGGTCCTGTTCCAGACCAGTTGCAGCTTCTGTAATTACAGCCTCTTTCTAAATCTCCCTTCCTGGGTGCCCACAAACCTTTGTGAGTCAGGCCAACCTCCCCTCCAGCCCAGCTTGCTGCCAAGCCCACTCTGCCCTTGAACTGTTTTGCTTGGGTCATCAAGAAAGAAACCTTTGGTGCATTTCAGTTCTCTAAGTCAAGTTTGCCGAGATGCTGCCGGGCTCCTCCTTGGTGATGATTTATGCATGGTAAGTGGAAAAGCATGCTGTTTTCATTCCTTTTAAAACCAAGTAATGACCTGGGGGGAGAACATTATATCTATATCTGTGTCAGTTCCTTCCCCTGTATATGTGTCTCTTTCTATATCTAAATCTGTGTAGCTGCATCTATATTTGTATGGGTAGGGATCCGGTGACGTGAATTTAGGAGTCCAGCAGAGCCTTGCCACAGCATTGTCTATAATTTATATTTGACCTAGTAGAAGTTGACACTTATTTGCAATGCAAAGATGCAGAGTTGCATCATACCCTTCAAGAAAGATCTGTGTAAATAGAGGCCAACCCCTTCAAGTGAAGTAAAAATATAGGATGTTTGTCTTTGTGCTACAGAGATGAAGATATTCAAATCGCCTCAGGATAATTCTCACTGGGAAAATGAGAAGAGCCACTAACGGAATGACCTTGGGCATGTCCTTCAAGCATTTAGGACCTCAGATTCTTCAACAGGGAAAAAACAAAAAGATTTAGACCAGATGAGCTCTAAGGGAAACCTATGACAAAGAAGCTTCTGATTTTTGGCTGGCATTTAAAAAAATATATTTATTTTTATTTGAAGGATAATTGCTTTACAATATGCTGTTGGTTTTAGCCATACATCAACATGAATCCGCCATAGGTATACATATTTGTCCTCCCTCTTGAACTTCCCTCCCGCCTCCTACCCCGTGACTGGTGTTTTTTGATAAGTCATTTTTAGTCCAGATCTAGTCTTACAGATTCTGCTTTGGAAATTACAACTGCAGGTTGAAGAACAGGGTCTTCCGGTTCTGGGTTGTGTGACGGTCAAGGTCTAGCTAGGAAACCCACGCAAGGTGGTTTAACAAAGGAGTGTTGATACAAGGAACCAGTGTGTTGGAAGCACTGCAGAGCCAAATGGGGTGGTGAGGAAATCCCCAAACTGGCAATAGCAGGGATTCACCACCATCTTTGGGCTGCAAGCACCGAGCGCGGTGGGGGTTTTGCCCGAGCACAAGATCCAGGGCTTCCAGGGGGAGATGGGACCACTGAGTGAGTGACACGCTGGCAAGAGCTGAGGGCACTTCAGGACAGAGTTGCTGCCACCAGTGCCACTCAAAGCCAAGGAGAGAGAAGTAGAAAGGGTCTGGCTGCTTTTTGCCTCTCAGTCGCCAGTTGATCTCGGATACTCATAGAATCCAGACCTTAAGGGAGTCTGGGATGCATTGTTTGCAGGATCCCTGGGGCTTCTTAGGTGGCACCATGGTAAAAGAATCTGCCTGCCATTGCAGGAGATGCGAGAGTTGCGAGTTAGATCCCTGGGTCAGGGAGATCTCCTGGAGTAGGAAATGGCAACTCACTCTAGTATTTTTGCCTGGGAAATCACATGGACATAGGAGCCTGGTAGGTCACAGTCTATGGGGTGGCAAAGAGTTGGACACAACTAAGCGACTGAGCGGAGAAGGCAATGGCACCCCACTCCAGTACTCTTGCCTGGAAAATCCCATGGATGGAGGAGTCTGGCAGGCTGCAGTCCATGGGGTCGAGAAGAGTCAGACATGACTGAGCGACTTCACTTTCACTTTCCACTTTCATGCATTGGAGAAGGAAATGGCAACCCACTGCAGTGTTCTTGCCTGGAGAATCCCAGGGACGGCGGAGCCTGGTGGGCTGCCGTCCATGGGGTTGCACAGAGTCGGACACGACTGAAGTGACTTAGCAGCAGCAGCAGCAGCAGTCACGTACTGTGTTTGGTTTTTGGTAAGCGACTGAGCATGCACAAGCAAAGGTGGGGGGAGGATGGGGCCTAGGGAGGCAAGCAGTTGACTGATACAGGCAAGGATGCTATGCTCTGCTAAGTCGCTTCAGTCGTGTCCGACTCTGTGCGACCCCATAGACGGCAGCCCACCAGGCTCCCCGGTCCCTGGGATTCTCCAGGCAAGAACACTGGAGTGGGTTGCCATTTCCTTCTCCAATGCATGAAAGTGAAAAGTGAAAGGGAAGTCGCTCAGTCATGTCCGACTCTAGCGACCCCATGGACTGCAGCCTACCAGGCTCCTCTGTCCATGGGATTTTCCAAGCAAGAGTACTGGAATGGGGTGCCATTGCCTTCTCTGACAGGCAAGGAGGGATGCACATAAATATACAGTTGTGTATTATACTTACACACACACACACACACACACACACACACGGCTGAGCCAGGTGTTCGTTGCAGCATGCTGGATCTTTCGTTTTGGCAGGCGAACTCTTAGTTGCAGCATATGGAATCAGGTTTCCCGACCAGGGATCAAATCTGGGCCCTCTGCATTGGAAGTGTGAAGTCTTAGCCACTGGACCACCAGGGAAGTCCCAGAAGCTCCTTTTAAAGCATTGAAGACTGCCGTCCTAGCCTGGCTTTCCAGTGACCTGGCTGCCTGAGATGAGGCTCAGAGATGGAAAGATGTTTCTAAGGCCTTTCCAACCCCTATCACTCACATTCAGATTGCTCTGAGAAACAACTTCTAGATTCTCAAACAATTTTGTGATATTTTCTATCAGTAATTACAAGTTCTGATTACTTGCCCTGCGCTGAGCAGTCTATAGGTGATATCTCTTTCTATCCTTTGACTAATCTGCTTGAAAGATATAAACACCCCTGTTTTATAGGTGAAGAAAAAAGGTCAGCGAGAAGGAGTCTTGCGCCCAAGGGCTCCGGCTGGCTGCGTAGGAGGCAGGATTGAACCCAGGGCATTGTGTCTCTAAAGGTCCCTGTCAAACAGCAGCAAGGTCAAGTCTAGTGGAACTCACTGTTTTATAAGGACCGTCAGTTTGATTTCTGGAAACGAAAGCTTTAAAATGACAAGAAGCTGTGGCAACAGCAAACTCTCAGGCAGGGAATAGCCACAGGGCTTCCAACCTTCTGAGAGGCATTGACTAGGAGGACAGCTCCCCTCCCTGCCAGCCTCTCCCATCCTGGGGTCTTCAAGGCTTCTTTTACCCACCCTCCCATTAAAAATTTTTTTAAACTTTTAATTTTATATTGGAGTATAGCTGATTAACAGTGCTGTGATTGTTAGTTTCCGGTGGACAACAGAAAGACTCAGTCATACATATACATGTATCCATTCTCCCCTAAACTCCCCTCCCATCCCGGCTGCCACATCACTGAGCAGAGTTCCCTGTGCTAGACAGTAGGTCCTTGTTGGTTATCCACTTTAAAAATAGCAGTGTGTACATGTCCATCTCAAATTCCCTGTCTCTTGGGGGCTTCAGGGCTTCTAATTCTTCCTGGCAGCTTTGTTGGACTCATGCACTTCTTGGTCCCTATAACCAGATTTTTTTTATTTACAAAATCACACTCGGTTTGTGAATGTGGCTGTGAAAAGTAGGATATTACAGATGCTATTTGAAAGCAGTTGCTGAGTAAGGCCATTACAGCCCAGAGTAAAAATGAGGTGGGGGAGATAAGTGGATTGTTTTTCTCCTTCTGAAGAGACAAAAGGCTGGTGGCAACGTCAGGAAAGAACAGTAGTTTCAAGCCATCAGGGTAAAGCAGGGTCCAGATGGAAGTGGAATATTACTGAGTGGGAGACACACAGCAGACAGATGAGTCCCAGCAGCTGGTGGTTCAAGAGATGAAGACAAGAGGCAAGTGGACAGCTGCCTGGAATTTGAAAAACCCAGGCTCCATGGGCACCTGCCCGCTTCACGCCACAACATAAACTTGTTGGGATGAAGATGATGGCAATACGGATCAGGGCTGAGCTTGGAGGAAGCATCCACACATATTTGGGAAGACTTGGGAAGCGTTCAGGAATTTGACCAGGGTTCAAAGCTTATGCATAGGCTTCCCCTGGTAGCTCAGAGGTAAATAATGTGCCTGTAATGCAGGAGCCACAGGAGTCATGGGTTCGATCTTTGAGTTAGGAAGATGCCCTGGAGGAGGGCATGGCAATCCACACCAGTATTCTTGCTTGAAGAATCCCATGGACAGAGGAGCCTGGCTGGCTACAGTCCATAGGGTCGCAAAGAATCAGACACGACTGAAGTGACTCAGCGTGTACACGTGCAACGCTTATGCGTAGGGCCCCTATAAAGAGGATGCTTTACCTCCCTCATTCTTTTTAAAATTGATTAATGGTGTTAATAATACTTATCTAATAGGGTAGAGGTGAGGATTAAGTGAGGTAACTGACAGAAAATTGCTATATTAATTGATCAGAAACTTTGAACGGTTATTGCTGAATGTCTCCTCTGTGTGCTCAGCTGCTAAGTCATATCCAACTCTCTGGGATTCTGTGGCCTGTCCATGGGATTTCCCAGGCAAGAATGCTGGAGTGGGTTGCCATTTTCTCCTCCAGGGGATCTTCCCGACCCAGAAACTGAAGCTGAGTCTCCTGTGTCTCCTGCATTGGCAGGTAGATTGTTTACTACTGAGTCATGTGGGAAGCCTCATGTCTCCTCTGCATGGGCCCTAAAATCACATCTCTTAAAGGTGTTTAGAATGTGAGGGATGACATATTTTCCCCTGCCAGTCAGACCCAAACCAGCCCTTGATTCAATTTTACAGGAAATGTAACCAAGCAAGAGGATGCCCCCAGATGCATTGGTGAGCCCATAGTAGCTGGGGACAAGAAGACCAGGGGCATGAAAGACCATATGTAGTACATCATTTAGGGCCATGTGTAGGATGTCAGAGTAGAGAGCTTTGTGGGATTAAAATTGCTGCTGCTGCTGCTGCTAAGTTGCTTCAGTCATGTCCGACTCTGTGCGACCCCATAGATGGCAGCCCACCAGGCTCCCCTGTCCCTGGGATTCTCCAGGCAAGAACACTGGAGTGGGTTGCCATTTCCTTCTCCAATGCATGAAAGTGAAAAGTGAAA
This sequence comes from Bos indicus, assembly GCF_029378745.1. Lineage (NCBI taxonomy): Eukaryota > Metazoa > Chordata > Mammalia > Artiodactyla > Bovidae > Bos > Bos indicus. The sequence continues at coordinate 19,026,290 of NC_091780.1, read as the reverse complement.
GTGAAGTCGCTCAGTCATGTCCGACTCTAGTGACCCCATGGACTGCAGCCTACCAGGCTCCTCTGTCTATGGGATTTTCTAGGCAAAAGTACTGGAGTGGGGTGCCATTGGGCACAGTTATTACCAATTCTTAGGCATTTAGGAAAGGTAGACTCCAGTACAATCAAAAAGAAGACTTACTAATAATTTGAGTTATCTGATGGTTGGACAGAGTGCCTTGTGAGGTAGTGAGTTCCCCATCATTGGGGGTATGCAAACTGAGGTTGAATATTATGGCAGAGAGACTAGGCACTAAGAGTTCTGGATGGTGCTGGGGACGTCTCAACAGCATCTTACTGTGATTTTTGGGGGACTCTGCCTCAAAATGACTTGCTTCTCAGTAAAGATTCACTTTGATGGTAGGAAGTGACCCAGATAAAGAGGGACCCCCAAAGAGGGTCTGACTCCCTGGTGGCTCAGTGGTAAAGAATCCGCCTGCCAGTGCAGGAGACACGGGTTTGATCCCTGGTATGGGAAGATCCCACATGCCTCGGAGCAACCAAGCCTGTGCGCCGCAACCGTGAGCCTGTGCTCTAGAACCTGGGAGCCTCAACTAGTGAGCCCACACGTGGCAGCTACTGAAGCCCACGCACCTAGAGCCCATGGCAGCATCAAGAGAAGCCACTGCGATGAGAAGCCCGTGAGCTTTGCGTGGTTCCAGTACATGGGGTGTGGGTTCAAACTCTGGTGGGAGAGCTGAGATCCTACGTGCCTCATGGCCAAAAACATGGCCAAAAAAGCTAAACATAAAACAGAAGTTTTGTCTAGAACCACACCTAGAGAGTAGCCTCTGCTTGCAACTAGAGAGAAGCCTGTGAAGCAATCAAGACCCAGCACAGCCAAATAAACAAATTTTAAAAAAGAAAAAAAAAAGCCACCTAGAGCTCTTGACTTCGAGGCAAAGCTAGTGACAGGGGCGTCCTTGGCTTCTGGGACTAGTGAGAGCTTTCCAAGCTTTTTGATGCAACACACCTACCCCCCCACCCCACACCCTGCAGTGGTTTTGATGTCTATCATAGCTTATCCTTACAAACATCCTACGAAATAGAGTAGGCAGATAGTCATATTCCCATCTAACAAGTGGTCAACCAAGGAAGAAAAAACAAAATGTATGACTTCACAAACTGCAGGTTGGGACTGGGTGGGATCTGAGGAGATCGGTTGTGCCAAACCTCCATTCTACAGATGGGAAAACTGAGGCCCTGAGATGCAGCCCCTTGCCCAAATTCACATTGGGTCAAATCATTCTTTGCACAATATCCCACAGTTATCACTGTAGATTTGTGGGATGGATCTGATACGTCTCTCACTGGGAGAGAAGAGATTGTGGATCAAGAAGAGATTGTGGGGGACTTCCCTGGTGATCCACTGGTTAGGACTTGGCCTAGGGTGCGGTTCAAACCCTGGTGGGAGACCTAAGATCCCACATGCCTCGCAGCCAAAAAACTAAACATAAAACAGAAGCAATATTGTAACAAATTCAAAAAAGTCTTTAAATATGGTCCACTTGAAAAAAAAGATTGTGAACCCTCGTTCTCTGACTGATGGGAAAGTGTTTTGAGCCTTTGTGGGAAAAGATTCCAGATAAATGGAGAATTTCTGGAATCCAGAAGAATTAGAGGTCTGATGGAGAAGCAACCACAGAGGACTAGGGTGATTCCTGGCCAGGTCAAAGATGCTCTCCTGTACTCTGGAGAACTAGAGGTAGAAACCTTGGAGGAAGCCTGGAGCAGCAGAGGGGTAATGCAGGCAGCGGCGAAGCAGCTGACTGGGGACAGTCTGCCACTCGACACAGCGTTATCGATGTAATTACACAAAGGACAAGTTTTCTATTTGAAAAAAGAGCCAGAGTACAGGAGGCAGCTCCCGCCAAAACAACAGCCGTGTTGGCAGCACCAGTCACTCCTGCTGCTGCTGTTGGTGTCCAGGCATCCTGGCATGAGCTGGCTTTATGGATCCCAGCTGGGCAGAATGAATGAGAAGCCTGCCCCTCTACTGACCCCAGGGAAGTACACAAGAGGTAGGTTTTCTTTAATCACTTTCCAGCCTGATCAGAAAGTGAGACAGAGACAGCTCAGAGGTTTAGAGGACCTGGCAAGATGGTAAAATGAACAAGGCAGTATTTTTATCCTGAGACTGTGATATGAAGGAGACAAAAAGATGTTTTATATATACATGTATTTTTGGTCATGCTGAGTGGCACGCGTGTGTGCTAAGTTGCTTCAGCTGTGTCCAACTCTTTATGACCCTGTGGACTTTAGCTTCCAGGCTCCTCTGTCCATGAGATTCTCCAAGGCAAGAATGCTGGAGTAGGCTGCCATTCCCTTCTTCAGGGGATTTTTCCAACTCAGAGATCAAACCCGGGTCTCCTGCATTGCAGGCAGATTCTTTACCATCTGAGCCATCAGGGAAGCCCTGTTAATATATGACACGCAAAATATTTTTCAGAGTGTGTACACAGTGTGTAAGCATAATAAAAGATGTAAAACTATGTTATCTAAGTTTCCTTCTATCAAGTGAATGTAATGCAGTTCACAGAACTTCAGCATGTATTAAGAACCCAACGTGTGTAAATCATCTTGCTTTGTCCTGTATAACAGTCCCGGTGGAAACAAACACACAAACTAGAAGGGCTCGGTCCTTCTCTCGAGAGGCTGAACGCTCAGTGGAGGATGTGAGGGGGGTGTGTAGACACATTCATAGGTGACCATCACAGGAGGCAGAAGGTAGACTTAGGCATAATAGCCATATACACCAAAAAGTATGGGAGAGGCGAGGAAGAGAATCCGAAATGGTGGGGTGAGGAAGACTGGATGGACAGGGAGTTACCTGAACTGGCTTTGAAGGCTGCGTATAATAAAGTGCAGGCTCACAGCTGGAAAGAGTTGCCTGGGCAACGAGAAGGGGCGGGGCCACAGCCCAAGGTGCGTGCAGCCTGTGCTTCTGGGGGGCGGGGTGGGGAGAGTGGAAGGGCGGGAAGGAAAGAGGAACCTTTCCTGCATCTCCAGTCTCTCCCTCAACACCGTGGTGGCTTCTCTCCAGCTCTCCTGACCACGTGTAAGCGTTGAGGTTGAGGGCTTGCTGCTGCCCTGAGGCATTTGAGACCTAACCAGGTCTCAAATGAGATTCTGGCTGAGGCCCTGAACTTTGGGTTTTGTACCCTGTCTCTTTCGACCCTTTGACTCCAGGACTCAGTTTCCTCTCCTGCCACCCACACCTCGTAGTACCTGTTGCAGTCATTACATACATTAAACACAAGCACACACATTAAAAAAAAAAAAAAAGAAAGAAGTGAAGCATAAATATTACTTCTCTTTGAGAAGACCAAACATGCACGTGTGAATTGTGTCCCAAAGAACCATCGTTTCCAGTTAGAATTCAGGCTTCTTTTCTACTAAAAGGGGAGGCGATGATGTGTTTGGTTGCTGCAAACTTCTTGGTACCAGAATCACTTGTTCTCTGTGTAAATCTAGTCACAGTGTTCCTATCAACCTCGGGCAAGACAAATGGTATTCTCTGTTTTGCAACTTTGTATGTCTGTAAGAACGGAGAAGTGTTATACCCTCAAAGGTCAGAGCCTAGGGAATGGGCTCTCTTGTATTTCAGGGTACAGGCAACATTCTTAACTTGCAGAGAAAGCAATAGATAAGATGGTTAAAGTAAAATAAACAGATTCAGTATGGAGTCAGGTTTATTCTTCTCTATCACAAAACTCTCGCAGAGTGCACTGAACCAGCAGCGAAGCTGGGCCAGGGTATTATCAGGAAGGTACCCCAGGCTCTTTATTGCTCACCTAGGAATTTTCTTTGCTGTATGTTGAGGATCTACCTTTCAGTTTACAGAGAAGCCATTCAGGAGGTGCAGTTATTTGCAAAATTAATTTTGAGCACTTGAACTTTTTGCCAAGGATGATATACATGGGGAGGTTGTTTTTTTTCTCTTGTGATGTTTTGGGGACAATTTGTAATGGATGAACATTTTATTAAAAAGGGAGCAGTTACTTTTCTCTCATCCACAAACTCTGCATAGGTAGCAAAATGTAACTCCGGTCTGATATGCAAACACGGCAGATATCTTGCTCTAGAATTCCATACACGTCAAGCTCATCTCATGAATTGTCCTTACTAACTCTGAAACAGGGAATAAAGAGGATCTCAAACTGCCTCCTGGATCCTGTCCAAGATATTTCAAATATTTGATATGACATAATACAAATGGAGTGTTTTATTCCCCCAGAGGTCAGAGGAGGGAAGTTCCTGACCGTATAATTATATTCTGACCTCCTGAAATTTACCCTGCTGAAATTTACCCTCTTGAAATTTTCTTGTACTGTGCGTGGGTAATGCCCTGCTTTCCCTTCTGAGTGGGAGCCTTGTGCTGGATGGAAGAGAAAAGGAGATTTCTCATTTTATCCACACACCACTGGCCAAGGTAGATAGTTTCTACTCTAACAATGGTGGTCCTCTGTGTCTTTTGAGGATTTAGGGCAGCTTCTGTATCTGCTGTTAAATGAATGTAACCAATGGTAATGGAGCAAACAATAACACCCCAGTGATAAAAGAGCAGTCTTGCATGCCTGAAACACAGGCTGTGAATCAGGACCCCAATGTACATGTCGCCGGCCCAACTTGTTCAGATGTAACCGTTGCAATTTCTAGAGTCAAATACCAACTGGGCTGGAAAAAAACGAGAGAGGTGGAATTCAGTTAAGTAAAGGGTTAATTGCTCTTGCATTTGCCTGAATAGATCTTGTTCTTAAAATAACTGCACAGTTGAGTTTGAATTGTATTCTTGTGTGTGTTTGGTTTTGTTTACATTTGTGGACTTTTTTTTTTCAAGTAGGGCTTTCAAAGGGTAATTTATGTCTGTAATTGCATCCTTAACAAAACTGCTTAATCGCCAATTAAAACAAACATTTCAAAAATAGGTAAAGTGAAAAATAGGTTGTTTTCATTACCACCTCAGATCGTTTCAGTGAATACACCTATGGCCTCCTTAAGGCAGACTTACTCTTCCAGGTGGATGAAGAGTCCACAGAAACAGAAAGCGCAGACACACAGAACCCCATCCAGCCATGGTTTTGGAGTCCACAAATTCTTCACTTTAGAGGGCTCATTTTTTAGGAGACTATTTCTCTGATGTTTTTAAGTTTGTAATATGCTCATATATACAAGACATTTTAAGAATAAAGTTGCCTTCCCTTAACTTCTCTAATCAGATTCCCCTTCATAGGGGAAACGACTGTGGTCAATTTAAAGACTATTCTTCCAAACTTTAACAGATGTATAAATATTAAATCTGTTGAACTGTACCTATTGCACAACTTGCTTTTTTTAATTTAATGATATAGGTAGGAGTTCTTTCCATGACAAAACAGGTAAGGCTTACCTCCTTTAAAAACATTGAGTTCCATGATATAAATAAGACCCTAGCTTATCATGTCATTTTCTTACTGATGACACAGATGATCTTTTAAACTTTTTCCTACTATAATTATGCAATACAAATCCTTGCCTCTGCCAGTTTGCATTGATGACAAGCATTTTTCTATGTTAGGTACCTAGAAGTGAAATTTCTGGGTTGAAGGATATGCATATTTTAAATTTTAATAGAAGCTGCCAAACTCATCTCTAAAAATGTTGTACCAATTTACACTTCCATCAACAGTATTTGAGGACCTGTTTCTGTACACCTGAGCCAATACTTGCTATTATTCCTATTTTAATATTTTATAAACTGATGAGCGAAAGTGATATTTCATTGTTCTTTTAACTTGCTTTTTAACTTGGTTACTGATGAGAGTGAGCAGCTTTGCATTTGCCACAATCTTTCTGAAGCTGAATTTTTAAATTATATTTTATTTTACTAAATGAGTGCAAGTCCATAGTATAAAAAGGCAAATAATGCTAAAAGAGCTATAACAAAAAGAAAATATCAGCCCTCTGGTTCCCTTTTTCTCTTGTTTCTCCCTGCAAAGACAAAACCTTTCAAATCTTATGATTACTTCTGCTGCTTTTTGCGTCCATATTTCTAACTAATGTGCATGTATTGCTGTCTTTTGATTCTTCATTTTTACCCATTATTCAATTTTACTTCCGAGACCAGTTTTCTAGCCTAAATTTATTCTCCTTTTCTTGCTTAGCATTTAGTTCAGTTCAGTTCAGTCGCTCAGTCGTGTCCGACTCTTTGCGACCCCATGAATCGCAGCACGCCAGGCCTCCCTGTCCATCACCAACTCCCGGAGTTCACTCAAACTCACATCCATCGAGTCGGTGATGCCATCCAGCCATCTCATCCTCTGTTGTCCCCTTCTCCTCCTGCCCCCAATCCCTCCCAGCATCAGAGTCTTTTCCAATGAGTCAACTCTTCGCGTGAGGTGGCCAAAGTACTGGAGGTTCAGCTTTAGCATCATTCCTTCCAATGAACACCCAGGGCTGATCTCCTTCAGAATGGACTGGTTGGATCTCCTTGCAGTCCAAGGGACTCTCAAGAGTCTTCTCCAACACCACAGTTCAAAAGCATCAATTCTTTGGCGCTCAGCTTTCTTCACAGTCCAACTCTCACATACATACGTGACCACTGGAAAAACCAGAGCCTTGACTAGATGGACCTTTGTTGGCAAAGTAATGTCTCTGCATTAGGCACTATATAATAGGGGCTGGTGTTTCCAGGTAAAGAACCAGCCTTTCCTGCTTCCCTTATAGGGTAGTTGATGATTTGCATGTGGCAATCATTTAAGGGGAAGTAAGTAAGTAAGGAGATCCAATCAGTCCATTCTAAAGGAGATTGGTCCTGGGTGTCCTTTGGAAGGAATGATGCTAAAGCTGAACCTCCAGTACTTTGACCACCTCATGCGAAGAGTTGACTTATTGGAAAAGACTCTGATGCTGGGAGGGATTGAAGGCAGGAGGAGAAGGGGATGACAGAGGATGAGATGGCTGGATGGCATCACCGACTCGATGGGCGTGAGTTTGAGTGAACTCTGGGAGTTGGTGATGGACAGGGAGGCCTGGCATGCTGTGATTCATGGGGTCGCAAAGAGTCGGACATAACTGAGTGACTGAACTGAACTGAAGTAAGTAAGTAAGTGTTGGTCGCTCAGTCATGCCCAACTCTTTGGGACCCAATGAACTGCAGCCCACAGGGTTCCTCTGTTAGTGACATTTTCCAGGCAAGGATACTGGAGTGGGTTGCCATTTCCTTCTCCAGGGGAGCTTCCCAACCCAGGGATCGAATCCAGGTCTCCTGCACTGCAGGCAGATTCTTTACCTACTGAGCTACAAGGGGAGCCCCATTTAAAGGGAAACGCTCTTTAAAGGGTGATAACATATAAGTGAATTTTGACTTTCTCCCTTTCCTTCTCCTTCTTGCTTGGAACACAGATGTAATGGCTGGTGCTTGAGCAATTATCTTGTGATCATAATAGTCATACAACAAGTAATAGAATAGAAAAGTGCAAAAAATCCAAGCAAACTTTCCATAGAAATTCTCCATCTACTTAATTTTGACTTCCTTAAATTCTGCTAATCACTTATTATTTTTTCATCTGCATTTTGATTTTGTGTATTATGCTCACATTTAAAGATGTTCCCTAGTTTCATGGAGAATGGAGGTTTTGTTCCTGTTGCATTTTCTTCATGTAGTTTTATGGTTATTTTTAGAGGCTAAAAGACAAAATGCCTTTTCTGTGTTACCATAAAACTAGAATTTGGTATATTTTTAGTGTCCTTCTGTGTACTGTAATTTGATTTCTACAAAGATTATATACCCTTTCACATTACCAGCAGATTTGTATTAACATATCTATCTTAACTAATGCTGTCAACATTAAATATCATCATATTAAAAAATGTTTGCTCTTTTCATAAGCTAAAGTGGCATCTTTTAAAAATTATTATTTTATTAGTGAGATTTAAGCTTTTTAAGGGCTTCCCTCATAGCTCAGTTGGTAAAGAATCTGCCTGCAATGTGGGAGACCTGGGTTCAATCGCTGGGTTGGGAAGATCCCCTGGAGAAGGGAAAGGCTACCCACTCCATTCTGGCCTGGAGAACTCCATGGACTGTATAGTCTATGGGGTCGCAAAGAGTTGGACACTACCGAGTGACTTTCATTTTCAAGCTTTTTTAAAAAAAAATCTCATTATTAATCTTATATTTCTTCTTTTGTGAATTTTATTTTTATCTCATTTGTTTGTCTTCTTTTACTATTTTATCTTTAATATTTTTCTCATTGCTTTTTAAGAACTGGTTACATATTTTTCATTAGCCTTTGTATTATTCAACTTTTATAAATATTTCTTTCCAATATTTCTTCATTTTTTTCATTTTATTATTTTTGGTATATGCAAGCTTACATTTTTATACAGTTTTTAGTATATTATCTGTCTTTTCTTCTATTGCTTTTTTGTTTAGAAGGTATTTTTATCATTTAGAGAGCTAGATATTTACCTGTTTTCTTCTAGAAGTTTTTACATTTAACTCTTTAATATACCTAGAATACATTTTAATGTGCATACTAGGATTTTGTTTTTTAAATAGTTTACTATTTTTGTTACATCTTCTATTGACTTTTGAAACACTTTTGCATTTCCTTATTGTACCCCCTTTTATAATTAGTAACTTTTCACTTATTCAGGGGCTATCAATTTAGTTTCACTGGACTGTTTCTTGGTTGTTTGGCCTGTGTCACGGTTATTAAATGACCACAGCTTTATAAGATATTTGTGAGGGCAAGTGAATACTTCATTTCCCCCCAAATATAGCTATTGCTTTTCTGTTTGTTTCTAGAACATCTTAAAATAATTTTGGTAAATATTCAAAATATCTACATGAAATTTTGATTTAGATGATTAATCTTGTTCTTTATTTTTATGAAATGTTAACATATTGGAAAAATTATGTCTTCCCATCCAGAAACATTATTTACTCAAATCTCTTTTCTGTTTCCAATTTTACTATTTCCTATATATAGAGTTCTCACACAACTTTTTAGGTCTTTTTTTGTAGGTAGTTGATATTTTTTGCTTACTATCATAAATATAATATTATCTTTCAAATTATTATTGTTGGCATATAGGAAATATGATTTTTTTTTCATTTTTATATTTCTTAATACCACTAACCAACATCTAATAAATTCTGGGAGCTTTTAGATTGATTCTATAGTGTATACTGGAATAAAATTAGATTTTAAATCTGGCTATCTTTTAGCTTGTAATAATTCTATTAATTGCTCCTGAACTATGTATCTTAATCTCTTTTATACTTTCATACCATTATGGAGGGTGGGGGCTATGGGGCAGTCTTCAATGAACCCCTCACAGGGGGAGAGGCTAGGATTAAGTCTTAGAAGAAGATTAAAATGCTGTCAAGATGAATAGAAAGCATTAGTAGCTCAGTCATGCCCGACCCTTTGCAACCCTTTGGACTGTAGCCCCCCAGGCTCTTCTGTCCATGGGATTCTCCAGGCAAGAATATTGGAGTGAGTTGCCATTCCCTTCTCCAGGGGATCTTCCCAACCCAGGGATCAAACCCTTGTCTCCTGGATTGCAAGTGGATTCTTTATCAGGTATGTTAAGGAGATGGTCAATAGTTTGGTATGACTGGATATAGGGATTATGAATCAGATTCACATTCTTGGTGTGATCTGTTGTTCCTGACCTTGCTTTCCCTTTTCACTCTGATCCCATCTACCCCAAGTTCTCAGTATATAATCGAGGAACTGGCCACAGTATGCTTCCTGCTCTTCAGATTATCTTTCCTGATCACATTCATGTTGCAAACTCTTACTCAACCTTGAATGCTCTATGCAGTAGTTTTCTGGGTCCCTAGGGATAAATAAAGCAATGATTAATCCTATGGTAACATACTTTTTATACATTAAAAAAATCTATTTATTGGGGGTACAGTTGCTTTACAATGTTGTTAGTTTCTGTTGTATAACAAAGTGAATCAGCTACATGTATACATACACCCTCTCCCTCTTGAACTTTAGTTCTCCCTCCCATCCCATACCTCTAGGTCATCACAGAGCACTGAGCTGAGCTCCCTGTGCTCTATACAGCTTCTCACTAGCTAGTTTACATGGTATATATGTGAATACATGGTAGTGTATATATGTGAATCCTAATCTCCCAATTCATCCCACCACCCTTCCCCTGCCTTGTCCAAATGTCTGTTCTTTGTGTGTACATCTCTATTCCTGACCTGCAAATAGGTTCATCTGTACCGTTTTTCTAGATTCTGTATATATGCATTAATACATGATATTTGCTTTTATCTTTCTGAGTTATGCATGCTGTGTAACAAGACTCCAGCTCCACTGACGTCTCTACAAATGATCCACCTTCCTTCCTTTTAATGGCTGAGTAATATTCCGTTGTATACATGTACTGCATCTTTATCCACTCACATCTCTCTCTCTTGTCCTGACCTGTGTGCAAAAACTGTCTTACTTATCTTCTTTTAGTATCTAGCAAATGTTTAAGCACATGAAAAGCAGATGAATTTAGGATTATTACAATTAGATATTCCAATTGCCTGTTTTATGCCCATGGTATTTCTTTTCTTGATTTAGTTATTCTGATGGACACCCAACATTTTATGTTACTTTTTGTTATTCTTCTGTAGTTTTCTCCTCAGAATCATATTTTTTATTTGTTGTTGTTGTTCAGTTGCTCAGTTGTGTCCAGCTCTTTTTGACCCCACGAACTGCAGCATGCCAGCCTTCCCTGTCCTTCACCATCTCCCAGAGCTTGCTCAGAACTCATGTCCATTAAGTCAGTGATGCCATCCAACCATCTCCTCCTCTGTCGTCCCTTTATGTTGTTTATAGCATTCCCCGTTGTTTACCAGGCACAGCTTCTGAAATACTGTTTCTAGCCTTAAGGTAGAAGGAACCAGAAAAAGTTCTTATTATTTTTCTAAATATGAGAGACACAGACGCGTGTATTAGGAGACTCAGAGAGGAACAGTTAATCAAGTGTCTGTGCCTAGCATCTAGGGCAGTGCATTAAAGAGCACTAGTAAAACTAAAGGGCTTGGACTTAGGATTTTAAAAAAAAATGTTTGCTTTTAGAAAGGAGTTCAGCTTTGTTTAAGTAACCAGAGGGATGGTCATATGTAAAATAAAGACTCAAAGTTATTTTACTGAGGATTTCTTTAAGGAGAGTTATTTCTAATGAGCTACTAATGACATGTACTCTTGAAATCCTACAATGGCATCTCTACAGATTTATGGGAGGGAATGAATCTGAAAGATCTAGCTAAATCAAGGGCATACCTATATCTACACCATCTTTTTAAAGACAATACTGGCATTATGTGTTCATGTGTGCTAAATCACTTCAGTTGTGTCCAACGTTTTGCAATTCCATGGACTGCAGCCCATCAGGCTCCTCTATCCTTGGGATTTCCCAGGCAAGAATATTGGAGTGGGTTGTCATTTCCTTCTCCAGAGCATCTTCCCCATCCAAGGATTGAACCCGTGTCTCCTGTATCTCTGCACTGCAAGCAGATTCTTTATCACTGAGCCACTGGGGAAGCCCATTGGCATTATAGATGTCTTTAAATAAAATAATATAGATTGGGTCAAAATAGATAAATTAAATCAAATGATTAGCTCCATCCAGTGCTAGCGAACAGTTGGGTTGGATATTGGATTGAGTCTGACATCTGGTTTGGAGTTCATCCAGAGAGATCTGGTTTGATTCTGATGGCTAATTTTTCCTCCTGAGAGGCAAGGCAGGACTGAGAGGTCGCTGGCTCCATGTGGCTCGCCGTGGGAGACAGAGGAGTGAAGTGGTACCTGGGGTGACCGGATGCAGGTGGAGCTGGAGCCTAAGGGCAGAATCACATCCATGAAGGAATGCAGTCGGACCCAAGGCGCAGTCAGACAGTGATGGGGGAGGAGTATGTTGTGGGAAGAGACAAGGACCAGGGCTTCTCCTGGGGCCCCCAACACCTTCTTGATGATCACAGGCTCTGGAGGGGGGGCAGTGGTGAGGAAAGACTTTGAACAAGTAAATGCTGCTTGATCCCTGGGCAGACTGATAGGCATGATCTTAATTCTTCAACCAGCCCCTTGATGAAGATATTAAATCTTATCAGCCTTGCAAGCCCACTATGAAGGACATGATCCTATTTAAACTGGATGATAGGTACTTCGGTTGATTGTGCTCTGGGTGAATGTTTACCCAGCTGCTTTATGTTAATTAAGTGAACTAAATAAAAGAAGGCAAGAAGGGACTAATGTGGGTTCAATTTCGTACCTGCTTATGCTCGGGTGTGTGTGCTCAGTTGTGTCCAGCTCTGTGACCCCATGGACTGTAGCCTGCCAGGCTCCTCTGTCCATGGGAGCAAGAATACTGGAGTGATCTTCCTGGGGGTCTTCCTGATCCAAGGATCCAACCTACCTCTCCTGCGTCTCCTGCACTTACCACTGGGCCACCGGGAAAGCCCTATTAATACTCAGTGTTATCAAGTACAACCATCTGGATCCCACTACTAAAAGGTGGACTGGCTATTAGTTATGAGTTTGAAGAGTGAGGATGGATTGTGTTATGATCACAGCATAAGTCCAGGAGTTAACCTCACAGAGGAGAGAGACCTGAGCTACTATGAAAGGAAGACACATGTTCCTACGAGAGTGTCCTACGACGTGGAAAAGAAACAGGCAGCTTTAGACTTCAAAGCCTGTCATGATATCATTCTATGACCTCACCTGTCATTTATGAATAACAATGAGAACTGGAAACACTTTTTGGATGCTTATTATATTTTGCATGTGTAAACTGTTAGTCTTAACAACATCCCTCTGAGTTAGTGCCTGTGATTTCATGCTACAGGAAAGGAGGTGCAGGGAGGCTAAGCAGCATGTCCAAGGTCACACAGCTGGTAAAAGACTGAGCTAGAATCAGACTCTGTGCTGAAAGCTTTTATCTGACTCTCTGCTACCCTATGGACTCTAGCCTGCCAGGCTCCTCTGTCCACGCGATTCTCCAGGCAAGAACACTAGAGTGGATTACCATGTCCTCCTCCAGGGGATCTTCCAACTCAGGGATCAAACCCACGTCTCCTACATTGGCAGGCAGGCTCTTTACCACTAGCATCGTCACCTGGGAAGCCCAAAAGCTTTTGCACATTCTTTTATTTAAGCATCTCCTGAGAGAGATAGTAGTGCTACCCTCCATTTATAAATTTGGAAATCAAGGTTTGGAGAGGCAAAGGAAGCTGCCAGAACTCACATGGTAGATGGTAGATGGTGAATTTAGGTGAAAGGCATTTGAGTGTTCATTGTACTACTCTCCCAGGTTTCCTGTACGTTGGGATGTTACAGAGTATAAAAGTTGGGGGAAATATTTATGTCTGATTCCCTGACTCCACTGCTTGACCTCTGCTCTCTGCAAAACTCAGTGCTGATCATCTGAGCCCCCTTAGAAAGATGGATCATGACCACCTCTGACGATGATGGGCATCACTTCACATTTACTGTGTATTCAATCAGCAAATGTCTTCTTGATCATGTACTATCTATCAAGCATCTCTCTAGGGCCCGAAGATAAAATAGTGCTCAAAGTCCCTGACTTTGTGGAAGTGGGGAAACCAGCCAAACAGACAGAAAAATAAATATTTCAGTGAATAAATGTTTCGTATTATTTCAGTCGGAGATAAAGCAGGATGGACCTCAGAAAAGTGATGGAAAAAGATGTAGGCTGTTTAGATAAGTGTGACCAAGGAAGGCATCTCTGAAGAGGTGGTTTGGGGGCTAAAACTTGAATGAGATGAAGGAGTGAGTCTGGGGCAGGCGTGGAAGACAAGTGTATTTCAAGGAGCCAACAGAGAGCATCCCAGGTACTTCACATCTCATTTAATCTCGCTATTATCTTTCTGTGTTTTTGCTCCATTTTGTTTATTTTTCAAAATGTGTGATCTGCTTTAGCAGCATTCCCTTAGAAAGAGAATATAATGACACTTTTTCTTTACAGTGCAATCTTTTGTTTTTCAGAAAATGTAGGCTAAGAAAAAGATGTACTATTGAAAGACGTTCAGGTGCAAGGAAATGTCACATTTCTTTCCCATTTGACTAAAGCAAATAGATTTTTCCTCTCAGAAGAGAAATAGTTTCAATCCCCTTTTCTGGAGTTGCTCTAGCTGACTGGATCCTCTACAAGTCTGGAGATTCACGTGCTGTGGGCCACTTGGGGAGGTGGCTCTGAATTTGTGTCACCTCTTGTCTGCTGAAGGGCTTCCCTGGGGGCCTTTCTTTAGTGATGTGGCAGGCAATATTTTTCATTCACATTACTAGTTTGGAAGAGTACTCTATACACTACGCTGATCAGTCTTACTTGATGTTGAGTTGGCCAAACAGTTCATTCATGTATTTTCATCTGCTCTTACAGAATGAGCTTTCTGGCCAACCCAGTGCAAACAAATATTCTCCCTAATCCATCCCTGGTCATTCAGCTTTGTCTGTCATGACAATTTCTACATGCATTATTTTGATTTTTATGCCCTCAAGTCTACCACCCTTTTGTTTTTTGACTATAGCCTTTGACAACCTCCTTTTAAGGTCACAGAAGTAATTACTTCTGCTTTTTAAAAAGTAATTTTTATAGTTTATTACAGTTAAATCTTAATTTTTTTTTTAATAATTCATGTTGATACATGGTAAAAGACAGGGATCTAATTTTATTTTACTTCCAAAACCCTCACAAAGTTTGTTGAGGATCAAGAAAGATAAATACGGAGAAATAGAATTTTTATAGTTTAGGCTTCTTGGTCATAAATGCCATATTCACAACAAAATCTTGTATAAGGAGAATTTGTGGTAGTATAATTCATGTTTAAATACATAAGGCCTTTTCAAGGAAATAAAGCTTGAGGCCTGTAGTCGTGAGTGAACTGCTAACAAGAGACAAATAATTTTCTTTCCTTGAAAACAAAGCAGTAAAGTCGAGAGCCCTAAGTGAGACAATCAGTGACATTTTACCCTATTAACAAGTAATAGAAGACAGTCAATTTTCCCTTACTCACCTTTGTTGCCTAGAAACTTTTCAAGACTCCATTGTTTGCAAATTTAGTAAGGTGTTTATAATTTTCTAAAACCATTTAAATGTTACGCAGGGTAAGAGACATTATTTTATGAAGTTGGTCCTACACTGAAAATTTCAAAATATTTTCTCTTTTATTTAAAAAATGTTTTACTTATTGTCGTAGATGCTGCAATACACATTCTATGGAAATCAATATAGACTACAAATGCTGGAGATAAAAATGGCTTACATTACCACCATTCAGAGACACTTAATGGTATTTATTTGTTTTATGTACTTCTAATCCTTTTTCCATGTACATTCAGTTTTACAGAAACTTTATTATTATTATGTTTTTTTAAACCAAGTGTTGGTTTAGCCAGTACTGTGGGAGAGAAGGGCAGACTACTTTATGTCCTGTGATTAATGAGAATGTGTGGCCGACGTGAATAGAATGGAAAAGAAAAGAAGCTTAGAACTTTCACCTAAGACTATTCATAGGCAGTGGCTTGGCATGTCATGATGGAAAAGAACTATGATGTTTTGTAGTCTGAATTCTTGTAGAATATGTGCTTTTAAATATCCTGATAGTCATTTATTGTGTGTCTACCACTTCTTGTTGTTTGGTAACTAAGTTGTATCCTACTCTTTGCAACCCTCTGGACTGCAGCACGCCAGGCTTCCCTGTCCTTCACTATCTCCTGGAATTTGCTCAAACTCATGTCCATTGAGTCGAAGATGCCCTCCAACCATCTCATTCTCTGTTGCCTCCTTCTCCTCTTGCCCTCAATCTTTCCCAGCATCAGGATCTTTTCCAATGAGTCAGCTCTTTGCATTAGATCAAAGTATTAGAGCTTCAGCTTCATCATCAGCCCTTCCAGTGAATATTCAGGACTGATTTCCTTTAGGATTGACTGGTTTGATCTTGCAGTCCAAGGGACTCTCAAGAGTCTTCTCCAGCACCACAATTTGTAAGCATCAGTTTTTCAGTATAAAGGCGCTCAAGCTTCTTTATGGTCAACTCTCACATCCATCCATGACTACCATATGCAGGTCATTTTACACACATTAGTTCTAAGCTGCATAACAGTTTCCAGAGTAGGAAAGTAATAACCCTTTCCCTGCTACTGTTGTATGTAAGAAAAAGGAGATTTAGCTGCTGGTTAGTAATAATCTAGTTTGCTACTCTTAGAGACAATGTTCAAAATATTGGACAACTTGGCCTTCAATCAAAACCAGTACCCAACCAACCAACCTTATGATATTCTGCCCACTGGACATGGTACAGGACCGCTACCAATCCCTATGGATCAAAATTTTCTTGATTATGTTTTATATACTGTTTGGTAATCTTTTATTTACCCAACTCAATAATGTACTGTGACATCTTTGCAAGTTATTAGATGTCATTTTACTGTATATATTTTAGTGCAGTTTAATTTAATAACTCAGAAGGGCTTGTGACTTTTATATACTCAAACTGAAATTCTCTCTAATGGGTAAAAAGTACACAGAATTAAAAATCACATATAGTTGAATTTTACATAATGAGAATTCACAGTAGGAGGGGAGTATTGTAATGAAAATTAGTGATACTAAGTAGACTAAGAAGCATCCTAAAGGCTGAGCGCTTCCTGTTGAAAACATTTTCCAGTGGTTTTTCGGTGCGCAGATAGAAAGCATGTGGCTGTGTGCAGGTGTGCATGTTCCTGTGTTTGTAAACAAATTACCTCTTAAAAACTCCCTCCCTCTCTGGCCTCAATCCTCTCTCTATAAAAGAGCATGAAAACAAATAGCAAATTAAGGCAATTTAGGAGGAAAAATTGAAATGATTTGATTTTGAAAAATAGAGTCCTTTCACAAAAGAAAACAAGAAGTTCCATAGTTTAATGACAGAAGACTGAGAGAAATATAGAAGTTACTAAAAGTCTTGTGTCTCTCCTAATTATAAGATAAAGTAAAGCATGACTTAAGTTGTAGGAAGAAAGAGTTAAACTAGGCATAAGAATGAACCTTTGACTCATTAAATTCAGTGCTAGAATGTACTGTCTAGAATCTTTAACTGGAAAATTTCAAAATTAGAATCTACAATTGGGAATCTTTACATTTTAAGTCCCTAATTGTGTGAGTCATGAACCAGATAGAAACCTGTGGAAATAGGTACAATTTACAGTTAATTTAGAAACTAGGGAAAATTTGAACATAAAGAACTAAAGTGACCAATCGTATAGACCTGTCTCAGCTAGTACCCAGACACTTCTACATGGAATTCTTAGCCTGTAGGTTTGACTAACACCATTATTATTATTATCTATTAATTTTGCAGTATGTCATGAGGATTTCCTCTATCTTTAAATGCTTTCTGAGGATCAGCTTTGTAAAAAAATGTTTATTTGCTTGCTTATTTATTCACTTATTTAGCTGCCCTGGGTCTTAGTTGTGGCACACAGGAGCTTTAGTTGCAGCAAGCAGGATCTAGTTACTTGACCAGGGATCGAACCCTGGGCCCCTGCACAGGGAGCATGGAGTTGAAGCCATTAGACCACGATGGAAGTTGCTGAGGATAAATTTTGAACAGCTGGTGTAGTATTCCACAGTGGGACTGCGCCTAGCTTTACCCAGCCTTTTGATTTCCCACTTAAGCGTCAGTCTTGGGGTTGGGAGGGGTTTGAGAGTTTGAGGAAGTTCTGGTGCTGATGTTTGGGAAGACCATCTGCCTTTAGTTGTGATCCTGCCTCTTTGACACACGCCACAGGCAATTCCCAGAGCGAGTACTCTTTGCAAGGCTCCTTGGCTACATTCACAAACATGTATTTCACATTCCCTTGGGAAAACTATTACAGATTAAAAAAAAAAAAAAGATCCTATCCTCAGTATGGTCTCAAGGCTTCTGAGAACCCAAAGGAATCTCAAGATTTAAGACGGGTTTCCCTCTGAACCATGTTCACTCCACACAGGCATTCTGTATTTTCTCAGACTGGGCTCCAAAGTCACTTGTTTGCTTCTGCTGTCAACACACTTAATATAAATTCATTTTTATTAAGGAGCTGCATGTTCAGGCTTGTCAATAATCAACTACTTTCTGAACAAGAAATGGCATTCCCAGGGTAAACAAGGAATGGAAAAAATGTGGTCAGCTGAGAAACCAGTGGCTAAGCCTCCATGGGTCCTGCCCTGGGATTTGATTATGTCATTTTTAGAATTCTGTAGCAGAGATTTTTTGGCCTTAAACACACCCTGCCTTTTCTGGAGTCAGATGGAGAATGCAGTATCTTCCTGCTTTATTGAAATCCAAACATCTCTCTATAAGACAAGAAAATGTTCCACTTATCCAGCTTAGTGGTGTTTTGACACTTTGATGTCCATAGGACCTTGGGTATTTAATTCACTTTGTCAGTGAGAATCTCATGTGACTTTTTGGAGTGGCTGTAGCGCATACAGTATGGTGAACTTGAGATTCAATAAAAGGAATTACACCCGAATCTTAAGAAAGTGGTGTGATCTGACAAGATTCCTGGAAGAGATGACACATATGGGCAAAGCAGCAGAATTTATTTTGAATATTATAGGCACTTCTTGTGTGCAGTCATGTCTGACTCCTTGCAACCCCATGGACTGTACCCTGCCATGCTCTTCTGTCCATGGGGTTTCCCAGACAAGAATATTGGAATGGGCTGCCATTTTCTTTTCCAGGGGAGGATCTTCCCAACCCAGGGATCAAACCCATGTCTTCTGCATTGGCAGCCATATTCTTTATTGCTGAGCCACCAGGGAAACCATATGCACTTATAGTTGCCCAGGTTTAAAAGGATAATCAGACACGGAAACATGGTTGAAGAACTCCTTCTAGCCACAAATAATGATGAACTCAGGACATAGGTGATTTAATATGAATCAGTAACCTCAGATATGCAGATGATACCACCCTTATGGCAGAAAGTGAAGAGGAACTAAAGAGCCTCTTGATGAAAGTGAAAGTGGAGAGTGAAAAAGTTGGCTTAAAGCTCAACATTCAGAAAACGAAGATCATGGCATCCCGTCCCACCACTTCATGGGAAATAGATGGGGAAACAGTGGAAACAGTGTCAGACTTTATTTTTCTGGGCTCCAAAATCACTACAGATGGTGACTGCAGCCATGAAATTAAAAGACGATTACTCCTTGGGAGGAAAGTTATGACCAACCTAGACAGCATATTCAAAAGCAGAGACATTACTTTGCCAACAAATGTTCGTCTAGTTAAGGCTATGGTTTTTCCTGTGGTCATGTATGGATGTGAGAGTTGGACTGTGAAGGAGGCTGAATGCCGAAGAATTGATGCTTTTGAACTGTGGTGTTGGAGAAGACTCTTGAGAGTCCCTTGGACTGCAAGGAGATCCACCCAGTCCATTCTGAAGGAGATCAGCCCTGGAATTTCTTTGGAAGGAATGATGCTAAAGCTGAAACTGCAGTCCTTTGGCCACCTCATGCGAAGAGTTGAGTCATTGGAAAAGACTCTGATGCTGGGAGGGATTGGGGGCAGGAGGAGAAGGGGACGACAGAGGATGAGATGGCTGGATGGCATCGCTAACTCGATGGACGTGAGTCTCAGTGAACTCTGGAAGTTGGTGATGGACAGGGAGGCTTGGAGTGCTGCGATTCATGGGGTCACAAGGAGTCAGACACGACTGAGCGACTGATCTGATCTGATCTGAGAGCCAGCATTTTGCAGGATACATAGTAACAATGCATACTGATTTGAATCAAATTCTGATGTGTAAGTCAAATCGGTATCAACAAGTCAAAATTGCTGCCCTGTCTCTAAATTGTCTGATCTCTTTGTGGAACTCAACCTACCATTTATTCCACAAGGGGTTGGGAGTGGATTGGGGTTGGCCTGAATAGAAGTGATAAGTCACTGCTCACTTTTCTACTTTAGAATCTTTCTAGCCTAGAGCTCTAGGAAATTCCTACCAATAAATCAGATCAGATCAGATCAGTCGCTCAGTCGTGGCCTCCCTGTCCATCACCAACTCCCGGAGTTCACTGAGACTCACGTCCATCGAGTCAGTGATGCCATCCAGCCATCTCATCCTCTGTCGTCCTCTTCTCCTCCTGCCCCCAATCCCTCCCAGCATCAGAGTCTTTTCCAATGAGTCAACTCTTCGCATGAGGTGGCCGAAGGACTGGAGTTTCAGCTTTAGCATCATTCCTTCCAAAGAAATCCCAGGGCTGATCTCCTTCAGAATGGACTGGTTGGATCTCCTTGCAGTCCAAGGGACTCTCAAGAGTCTTCTCCAACA
Organism: Bos indicus; assembly: GCF_029378745.1. Lineage (NCBI taxonomy): Eukaryota > Metazoa > Chordata > Mammalia > Artiodactyla > Bovidae > Bos > Bos indicus. The sequence goes on along the minus strand of NC_091780.1, from coordinate 19,005,937 downwards.
CCACAGTTCAAAAGGATCAATTCTTCGGCGCTCAGCCTTCTTCACAGTCCAACTCTCACATCCATACATGACCACAGGAAAAACCATAGCCTTGACTAGATGGACCTTTGTTGGCAAAGTAATGTCTCTGCTTTTGAACATGTTAATAAATAGAGTTGGCTTATGTTGAAGTCAGTTTCCCGACTCTACATGGAGTCAACTCAATGGCCCCTTCCATCATTTTCTATCTGTGATCTATTGTTTGGAGTTGTAAATCCCCATTTCTTGTACCGATATTTTATTTGTCAGTTTTTCCTTTTTTTTTTTTTTTTTTTTTAACTTTCGGAGGGAAGGAAGACTCCCTTCAGGGTCTCAAAATGGCTTCTGAGTTCTGGAGCCAATCTTCTTGGAATGACCAGAAGTTTCTTTGCTTTCTTGCTTTCCACTTAACAACAATCTAGTTCCTGACATTTAGGTATGTTACCTTAGGATTATTCTTGTTGTTGTTTAGTCACTAAGTCATGTCCTATTCTTTGCAACCCCATGGACTGCAATACACCAGCCTCTTTTGTCCTCCACTATCTCCCAGAGTTTCCTCAGATTCATGCCCGTTGAGTCTCTGATGTTATCTAACTAGCTCCTCTTCTGTTGCCCCCTTCTCCTTCTGCCTTCAATCTTTCCCAGCATCAAGGTCTTTTCCAATGAGTTGGTTCTTAGAATCAGGTGGCCTAAGTACTGGAGCTGCAGTTTCAGCATCAGTCCTTCCAAGGAATATTCAGGGTTTATTTCCTTTAGGATTGACTGATTTGATCTCCTTGCTGTCCAAGGGACCCTCACGAGTCTTCTCCAGCACCATAATTCAAAAGCATCAATTCTTTGGCACTCAGCCTTCTTTATGGTACAACTCTCACATCCATACATGACCACTGGAAAAACCATAGCTTTGCCTACACAGACCTTTGTCAGCAAAGTGATGTTTCTGTTTTTAAATATGCTGTCTAGGTTTGTCATAGCTTTCCTTCTAAAGAGCAAGCGTTTTTTAATTTCATGGCTGCAGTCACCATCCACAGTGATTTTGGACCCCAAGAAAAGAACATCTGTCACTGCTTCCACTTGCTCCCCTTCTATTTGCCATGAAGTGATGGGACCGGATGCCATGATCTTAGTTTTTTGAATGTTGAGTTTCATACAAGGTTAGTAAGTCACAAACCCCTGGAAGGGTTGGGATGCCAGGAACTAGGCTGGGGAGCTCTCTAGCAAAAATGAAATAATCCCATGTGTTTTCTAAGTAGAAGATAAGAAAAGGAAGTAACCAGACAGAATGCCTTTAATTTTTTTAAGTACCCACATTTTGTCTTACGACTGTGACACTTACTGTTTGTTTAAGCCAATATATAGTATGGGGAGGTTATAATTTAATTTACCACAAATATATCTCTTTGGTTATTACAAGTTTAATATATTAATGTCCAAAAATGTTCCCCAAAGCACACTGCAGGTGCTTTGCAGTTGAATATGCTTGAGAATCATTTCCCTGGATTGTTTGCATTTGGAAAGTGGTGGCCATGGTTGGGTGAGCCTTAAACCAAAGTGAACATCGTAATTTTTCCAGTTGCTCTCTGCTTGAGAGTGTGTTGGCCGCCAATGTAGACAGTGTAGATTGGACCTAGAATGTGAATATGTCTCAGAAACTAGAGTGACTGATCCAACTCAATAACTATGATTTTCCTTGTTATAGATGTTATAATAGATCCCAAGTGAAGATTATTGGCAACCCTAGTCAGGTCATATGTACCTACAGAAGCGACCTCCAGGTTCAACTCTGCCCAAACTCTGAGACACTGGGGGTGATGTCTTCCACATCCTAGAACCATAGTGATGTGACTGACAACCTCTGATGTTGATATTCATGTCTAGAAGTTTAGACTCTTCAACCCTGGCAGACATACAGATTCAAGAGAACTCTCTAACTTCTGTCACTCATAGCCCCTTACTCGAAATATTTATGATGGGTTCTTTTCCAAGCTCTGGATGTCAACTAGGAGAATCTGAAACAAAACTAAAGAACATGGCTTTATCTTCTGACTGTTCAAAGATTTTCTTTGCTTATTTTGAAAACTATTCATTCCTTGAAGTACAGATTCTTTTCCTTCCTTATATGACAGAACTCACTGGGCTTGCCTATAGATCTTGGCTGGTCCTCTGGGTACCATGGCTAGTTCAGATGTCTCTAGTATCCACGGAGGAAAGAATGTTCCTGTCCTCCAGCCTTTTTTCTGCAGCAGCTATCTGGCACCAAATGTTTTCATGCCTTCTCCAGGTTGGCATGATGAACAGGTAATACGTGGTCAACATAGTCCTGGGAAGACGATTTTGTGCATTGGAAAAGGAAACTCAATTCAAGAAGACAGCTGAAGCACACCTGTTAAGTGAGCTAACTGGACAGATGTAGATGTCCTCTCTCCTTGCGTGGTGCACTGTAACACATTTCAATTGGCTGGTGAGTCCCTGCCAATATTGAGCTACTCAGCCAGTAGTACCACCCTTAAACACGGGCTTCCATCTCTCCAATTGTAGTCTTCCAATTCTCAAATGGCGAAGGACTCCCTTTCAACTGTCCAACTTGCAACTCAAGTAGAGATCATTCTGAAAGGAGATCTTTGAACTCTGAAGGTCAGTGTTCACCTGCTTTTTCCCTCCTGATGACCTTCTTCAAGCTTCCTCATAGAAGATGCTGGCTCATGGATCCTGAGAGTGGGATGGACTCTCTTCAGCTGAAAGAGCACAGGAAAGATCTAGAACACTTCGTCCAGGTGTGGCCATGTGCATTTTCCTCTGTTGGAAATATGGAGCAAGGCAGACTCTTTCTCCAGGAAGAAGGCTGCTCTGATTCTGCTTGTTACACAGGCCACAGACTTTCTGCAGAAAAACAGCCCACCTGCCCTCGTTTCACTCCCTCAAGTGTTCAAGGGAAATTTTGATCATTCTTTCCCAGAGAAAGAGATAGTCACAGTAGTGAAAGTGAAAGTGTTAGCTGCTCAGTTATGTCCCACTCTTTGTGACCCCATGGACTGTAGCTCACCAGGCTCCTCTGTCCATGGGATTCTCCAGGCAAGAATACTGGAGTATTGAGACTGGAGTAGCCATTCCCTTCTCCAGGGGATCTTCCCGACCCAGGCATTGAACCCACATCTCCTGCACTGCATGTGGATTCTTTACCATCTGAGCCCCCTGGGAAGTCACAACGATAGATAATGTTTATTAAGAATTTCCTGTGTGCCGGGCACTGTTCACAACTCTTAACATGCATTATTCGATGTACTCCTCACAACAGCCCTGTGAGTAATTCCCGTCTAATGAATGAGAGGACTGAACCACAGAGCAGCGAAGCCATCCTCTCAAGGTCACAGGGCTTGGCCGTGGCAGAGGCAAGAGTTGAATCCTGGACCCATTTTTGAAACCACCACCCAAACCACGTCATCAGCCATTGTTCTTCCTTGGTTCTCCATGGATGGGACACAGAGGGACGCCTACAGTGATTGAGTCCTGCTTTGTTTCTTTAAAAAAACATGTCATTACATTCTCTCTCCTGTGTGAGAGGATGCAGTGCTCTGCGTGTCATTGTCACCATTTCACAGTTGGGCAGCCTCGCAGGAGATTGCCCAGGTGGACATGTCCAAAGTCACACACCTACAGAGTGACAAGGTGGACTTTGACCTCAAATCTTTCTATTTAAAAAAAAATGCTAAAAAAAAAAGCCTAAGCTGCTTTCCTGGGAGAAAGGGAGACAAGAAAAGACAACATATGCTTGTTAGTCTTCTCATTCAAGTTCTTCATCTTCTCATTCAACAAATATTTACTGCTACTACAAAGTGCTGGCATTTCCTAGGTAGGTAGGAAGCACTTTTAACGTCAGAGTCTCTGTAACTCAGACACTCTCCTTTCACAGTGGGAAAAATTTTTTTTCAAACAATACCTGTTCAAATAATAGGTGAATAGTTTTTTTGTCAAAACTTAATAAGTTTTATTTATTTATTTTTAATGATTTTTTAAAACAGTTATTTATTTGTTGGCCTATGATGGTTCTTAGTTGCGGCACGTGGATCTCCAACGTTCACTGTGGCAGCAAGACCTTTAGTTGCAGCATGCAAAATGTTAGTTGCAGCATGTGGGATCCAGTTCCCTGTTCAGTTCAGTTCAGTTCAGTCGCTCAATTGTGTCTGATTCTTCGCAACCCCATGAAGCGCAGCACGCCAGGCCTCCCTGTCCATCACCAACTCCCGGAGTCCACCCAAACCCATGAGTCAGTGATGCCATCCAACCATCTCATCCTCTGTCGTCCCCTTCTCCTCCTGCCCTCAATCTTTCCCAGCACCAGGGTCTTTTCAAATGAGTCAGCTCTTTGCATCAGGTGGCCAAAGTATTGGGGCTTTGACTTCAACATCAGTCCTTCCAATGAACACCCAGGTCTGATCTCCTTTAGGATGGACTGGTTGGATCTCCTTGCAGTCCAAGGGACTCTCAAGAGTCTTCTCCAACACCACAGTTCAAAAGCATCAATTCTTCCATGCTCAGCTTTATAGTCCAACTCTCACATCCATACATGACCACGGGAAAAACCATAGCCTTGACTAGACAGACCTTTGTTAACAAAGTAATGTTTATGCTTTTTAATATGCTGTCTAGGTTGGTCATAACTTAAATTTTAAATGGAAGAACAGTTGACTCACAATTGGCACAGTGGTAAAGGATCCACCTGTCAAAACAAGAGGTGCAAAAGACTCATGTTTGATCCCTGGATCGGGAAGATCCCCTGGAGTAGGAACTGGGAACCCACTCCAGTATTCTTGCCTGCATAATCCCATGGACTGAGGAGCCTGGTGGGCTACAGACCATGGGGTCGCAAAGAGTCAGACACGACTGAACGACTGAGGCTGGGCACAGCAGCACAACCATGTTGTGGTAGTTTCTGAGGTATATCAAAGTGATTCAGTTCTACGTAGGTGAGAAGATTCTTAATGATTCCTGGGATAGGCAGACTTGATCCTGTTTATGGGGAGAACTCTGTTCTCTCGGATTAAGAAACTATGTCTCTATCTAAAGAACCTTGGAACTGCTGGTTTCCCTGGCATTTTCCCAGTGCTCTTCTTGTCAAAATCATGCTCATTTCACTGGCATTCCTAGGATCTGATTCCCCTTTCTCCTCTTGCATAGTTCTTCAGCTATGCAGGACTCCTGATGGGTCCTGCTACAGAACATTTCAGGCTGTGTTTTTGTCCAAGTGGGAAGAAGCATGGGGGTAGAAAAACAGGATAAGCAGGGTATCAGCTATTTTCCATGCCTACTGGACTCAAAGCTCACGGACACCAGCATCCAGATGTGTTTATTCACGTGACGGGGGACCTGCGTGGATGCAGGCACTGGCTAAACACTAGCTAAACACACACAGAGATCAACAAATAAACCCTCTGATTGCTAGGGTGACACACTCATAGACACACACACTTGCACGGCAAACACAATTTTGCAACGTTGTTAAATGCACACAGTTACTCTTGGTCCTCATCTCTTCCAGACTTCCTGAACTTGTAAGATGCAGTAAGCCCTGAGCAGCGTTGAAAGAAATCTCTCAAGTGTATCACGTCTTCCACCCACCCACCAATACGGTGGCTGCTTATTATTTGGTGGTTATTCTTGGTTTCGAGGAAGAGAGTCTGTCTCATTCAAGCATCAGGGGAAAGTAGGTGTGGTTCCTCAGTCACACCTGACCCCAATCCAGGGGACAACCAGACACCTGGGGCCTAGCCTCCCTTTCCCTTTCCATCACCAGGCGCATGGAGGAGCCTCTTTTACAGCAGATGGAGATTCACCCCAACCCCTTGCTCTCATCCTCCTGAAATGAACAAATGAACCAGTTGGGAGCTGGCTTCAGAACCTTCTTTCCCTCCAGGTGTCAGGCGGTTACCAAATCTCAAAGACCTGCCCCTGGTCATTTCACATGGGCCAAACTCCCCATGAGTAGGATGCTCACACTACCCTGAGACTCGGCATCTACAGGGGGGGTGGGGGAGGGGCTTGCCTGGGGGTCCGTGCCCCCCCATCCTGGGACAGACCTGCCTGGAGGCCCCACCAGTGTTTTCACAGCTGTGGCTGGGAGGCTGCTCCCCAAGCTCCTTGCATACAGTTGGCCTGTGCCCGAGCAGCTGTGCACACCCCGGCATGACTTCAGTCCCTGCAGGGATGGGGGAGCCCTGGCCGGTGCAGCGGGAACTGGGGAGCAGAACTGACTCACCTCGCCAGGCTGGCTGCATCTCGTTTTCCTGAGCCGCTTTGTTAACACGGCTATTAAGAAGTTCTCACATGGCTTCCCCAGTCTTCTCTAACTTCCCCGGACAGCAGTGACAGCCTTATTAACGGCAAACGGCTTCTCGTGGCAGTGTTCCATTTCTAATATTAATAATCAGCATTTAATAAAAACAAAGCAGGGAGAGATACAGGCGGAAAAAACCAGACTGCTTTGCCCTTCGCGTTTATCACCCTGGCAGGAGTTACCAGCGATAGTCTCTGAGTGGTTAATCCCGCATCAAAGACACGCCAGCGTATGCACACATGTACATACACATGTGAACACATGTGCGTACACACCTGTTCTGGGAACCGCACTTCATCCCTCTCTTGGCCAAAGTCAGGCTTAGACCCTCCTCCCTCCTTCCTGCCATACCCACCCTCCGGTTCCCCCATCTGAGCATCTCAAGTGACTTTGATGGTTCAGAGTCATGTCATGAACTGATGTCTTTCAAGGAAGGGAGGTAAGGGAGGCGGGCAGGCTGGCGGGAGCTGCTGGCTCTTGCATTGGTACCTTTCTCCGTTTCCTTCTCTCTCCATCAGACCAGTCATCCGTAAGACAAATGGCCCCCTCCTGCCAAGGCTGAGGAGACTGGAGGTAAAGATGTAGATAATTACATGTACTCAAAAAGGTCAACTCTCAAGATTAGGAGCTGCGTTTATCACCACTAAAAATAAACAGGGCTGGGGAGGACAGGATGGAAGAAATGGGAGTGGAAAGGTGGATGGGGGTGAAGAGGGACTTGGGGCTTTGGATCCTTGGACGCTGGGCTGATATTTAAAGACCTTTGACTTTGTGGAAGATCTCAGCAAGCAGCTGACATCTCCTGGGGCCTGGGGAGGTTTTCACGATAACAAACAATCCCACCTGGAGGCTGAGAGGGCTAGTCCCCTCTCTGGGTGTGCGGAGGCTGTAAGAAAAGGAGATCTTTGTTTGCGGTGAGAAGTGCCATTCTTTTATTCTCTCCTTCACACCCCAGCTAGTAGTCCTCATCCCATTCTCGTCCTCTACTTCTGAGTTGTGTGGACATGAACTGGAAGCTTTACAGAGAGGGCGCACAGGCAACTGTCCCAGAAGGAGAGTGCTCCCAGGGCTTGCCTTTCCCAGGATAGTAAGTTCCCTACATACAAGCAAGTTCCATTCCAAGAGCTAATTTTTTAAGTCCAGTTTGTTCATAAGCCCAACAAATTTAGCCTAGGCACACAACTAACACAGTTATATAGTCCTGGATTGTAATAGGTTTATACTTTTCACACAAATAATATGTAAAAAAACCACCGCAAGAAATAAAGCAAATATTTTTAATCTTACAGTATGGCAAGAATCCCTTAGAAGAAATGGAGTAGCTCTTATAGTCAACAAGAGTCTGAAATGCAGTACTTGGGTGCAACCTCAAAAACAACAGCATGATCTGGGTTCATTTTCAAGGCAAACCATTCAACACTACAGTAATCCAAGTCTATGCCCCAGTCACTAATGCTGAACAAGGTGAAGTTGACCACTTCTACGAAGACTTACAAGACCTTCTAGTGTGCCTAGTCACTCAGTCATGTCTAACTCTTTGTGACCCCATGGACTGTAGCCCACCAGGCTTCTTCTGCCAGGAGTGGCACAATAAAGGACAGAAATGGTAAGGGCATAACAGAAGCAGTAGAGGTTAAGAAGAGGTGGCAAAAATACACAGAAGAACCATACCAAAAAGGTCTTAATGACCTAGATGACCATTAATGACCCAGATAACCACAGTAGTGTGATCCCTCACCTCGAGTTAAACATCCTGGAGTGTGAGGTCAAATGGGCCTATAGGAAGCATTACTTTTGAGCAAAGCTAGTAGAGGTGACAGAACTCCAACTGAAATATTTAAAATCCTGAAAGATGATGCTGTTAAAGTGCTGCACTCAATATGTTAGCAAATTTGGAAAACTCAGCAGTGGCCATAGAACTGGAAAAGTTCAAATTTCATTCCAATCCCAAAGAAGGAAAATGCCAAAAAATGTTCAAACTACCATACAGTTGTGCTCATTTCACATGCTAGCAAGGTTATGCTCAAAATTCTTCAAGCTAGACTTCAGCAGTATGTGAACTGTGAACTTCCAGATGTATAAGCTGGGTTTCCAAAAGGCAGAAGAACAGAGATCAAATTGCCAACATTTGCTGGATCATGGAGAAAGTAAGAGAGTTCCCAAAAAACACCTACTTCTGCTTCATTGACTACACTAAAGCCTTGGACTATGTGGATCACAACAAACTGTGGAGCATTCTGACAGAGATGGGAGTAACAGAACAACTTACCTGTCTCCTGAGAAATCTGTATGCGGGTCAAGAAGCAACAGTTAGAACCAGACTTGGAAAAATGGACTGGTTCAAAATTAGGAAAGGAGCACACCAAGGCTATATATTGTCACCCTGCTTATTTAACTTCTATGCAGGGTACATCAGGTGAAATGCCAGGCTAGGTGAATCACAAGCTGGAATCAACATTGCCGGGAGAAATATAAACAATCTCACATATGTAAATGATACCAGTTGAATGGCAAAAATTGAAGAGGAAATAAAGAGCCTCTTGATGAGGGAGAAAGAGGAGAGTGAGAAAGCTGGCTTGAAATTCAACATTCGAAAACGAAGATCATGTCATCCAGTCCTATCACTTCATGGAAAATAAAAGGGGAGCAAGTGGAAGCAGTGACATATTCCATTTTATTGGGATCTAGAGTCACTGTGGATAGTGACTGCAGCCATGAAACTAGAAGATGCTTGCTTCTTAGAAGAAAAGCTGTGACAAACCCAGACAGCATGTTAAAAAGCAGAGACATCAGTTTGCTGACATAAAAGTTATGGTTTTTCCAGCAGTCATTTAAGGATGTTAGAGTTGGACCATAAAGAAGGCTGATCGCCAAAGAATTGATGCTTTTGGACTGTGGTGTTGGAGAAGACTTTTGAGAGTCCCTTGGATTGCAAGGAGATCAAACAAGTCAATCCTGAAGGAAATCGACCTTGGATATTCATTGGAAGGACTGATGCTGAAGCTGAAGCTCCAGTACTTGGGCCACCTGATATGAAGAACTGATTCATTGGAAAAGACCCTGATGCTGGGACAGATTGAGGGCAGGAAAAGGGGGCGACGGAGGATGAGATGGTTGGATAATAAAATCATTGACTCAATGGACATGAATCTGAGCAAACTCTGAGAGATCGTAGATGACAGAGGAGCCTGGTATGCTGTAGTCCATGGAGTTGCAAAGAGTTGGGCAAGACTTAGGGCCAAACAACAACATCATAGTACCTTGAAGAGTACAGTAGTACCAGCTGCATCACCGTTGCTTTTATGCTTGTTTCTGGACATCCTGGACTTGAAATAAAAATACTGAGCTACTGTACTCTATACAGGGAAGTGAAATCGCACAGTTGTGCCCGACTCTTTGCAACCCCATGGACTGTAGCATACCAGGCTCCTCCATCCATGGGATTTTCCAGGCAAGAGTACTGGAGTGGATTGCCATTCCCTTCTCCAGAGGATCTTCCTGACCCAGGGATCGAACCCAGGTCTCCCGCATTGTAGGCAGACGCTTTACTGTCTAAGCCACCAGGGAGGGCCTCTGTGCAGTACTATGTAGTAACGTGCACAAGAGCACGACCGCTTGTAGAGGATGCACACACGCCACAATGTACGCCAGACACGTGAACTAACTTACGTGATCTGACACGTGAATGCAAGTTCACATCTTTGAAACTTCCCAACTTGAAGGTTTGTATGTAGGGGACGTACAGTATATTCCAGACCCTGCCTGGCCAGGGCATATGCTCTCCTTTCTTGGAGGCTGAAAATTCTCCTGACAGGCCCATGAACATAGGTACATGGCTGCCCTTAGAGATGCACTCAACCAGGCTCACTGTGCTGACATCTGTAGCCTGAGGTCAGGATCCAGAGGCACCAGCTTGCCCAGGAGTCACTCACTGGACTACCAGCTCTTTCATCTTCCATGACCTGGCGTCTGCTGCTCTCTTATTATAAGGCTTCTAGTCCTTCCTCAAAATCCTTCGCAGGTAGGTGTCATGTCCTCCAACCCTTCAACACCAGTTCAAACACAAGTCAAAGCTGATCTTTCTGTCCTCTGGTAGTTCAACGCTAACTCTTACCATTGCAGGCTTTGCCTTCTTACTTCTGTGTGTGTGTGTGTGTGTGTGTGTGTGTGTGTGTTAGTTGCTCAGTCCTGTCTGACTCTTTGCGACCCCATGAAGTCAAGCCCGCCAAGCTCCTCTGTCCATGGGATTCTTCAGGCAAGAACACTGGAGTGGGTTGCCATTCCCTTTTCCAGGGGATCTTTCTGACACAGGGATCAATCCCAGGTTTCCTGCATTGTGGGCGGATTCTTTACTGTCTGAGCCACCAGGGAAGCTGCCTTCTTGCCTCCTCCCTCCTCAATCATGAACATCCTAGAGGACGTGGACTTCATGCCTTTTCATCTTGCTCTTCCCCAGCCCCTCCTGTAGTGCTCCTAGAGGTAGCTCAAAGGAGTTGAGGCCCCAAAGGGGCAACAAAGGTGGGCAGCATCTCTAGGGTTTACATTCTGAGTTAACCCCAGATGGGTCTGACATAAAGAACCCCGAGAGTACATCCACGTGTCAGTGACTATTGTCTTGACTTGAAAAGTGGCTGTCACTCTCCTGTTCTGAGATTTACCTTGGAAATACGCAGAGAATAGTCAGCACCTTTCAAATTAATTTACTTACCAAAGTGTCATTCTGCAAAAGCCGTTTGTTAGCTGTGAGTCTCTCTAAGTTTCCTTTCTTTGAGCAGGCAGCCTTCCTCTGTTAAATGTGAGCACACAGGGATGCTAGGAGCTGGGGCCTGGGCTGGGAACTCCAAATCCCTGAGGCAGAGGTGGTTCGCTTGGACTGAAGCTCAGGCTCAGGCATTCATTTTTCATACAGATTCCCCTCTCTGGCCTGCAGGGCTAGAAAAGAGAGCAGAAAAATAAACTTTGGCAGGAAGAGGGAAGGAAAAAAAAGAATCATTTCTAATGGAGACGATGACAGAGCACAAGATAGATATAAGCTCAAAAAACTGTCGTCTACCATGATATTAATGTCCTTACTTTTTAGTTTCATATATTTAACATTCAGGGAAACCCGGCTGTGTAATAAGGATGTACTATGGAAACGCCAGTGCGAGGTGAAGACAGGATCAACAGGGCTTCTTAATCTCACAGTTCGCTGCGCTCTGTCTCCCAGTCACAGACACAGACACAGGGCGAGGCTTCTTAGCTCCTGTTGGCTGTTCTGCAGAAATTAAAAATAAAACAAAACAACAGAAAACAAGAACCAGTCTCTTCTGCTGCCCCAAACCTGGGCCAGTTTCTTCAGCTTCCCTGGGAGAATAGCAGGCAGTCAGAACATACTGGAACACAGCTTTCTGAGAACTTTGCCCTGCTCTCTGGAGCTGGAGAACATGCAAGGTGGCTGCCAGACATTCCCCCATCCTGGAGAATTCTAAGTTTCTGGTCTGGAATATGGACCTGATACTCACACTGAAATGAAGGGCTTGTCACATGATTTTTTGCAGGTTCACCTTTGCACTGAGGGAGTGAGAGCCGTGCAGGAAGCCTAGGTTCAATCTCTGGGTTGGGAAGATCCCTTGGAGAAGGGCATGGTACCCTACTCCAGTGTTCTTGCCTGAAGAATCCCATGGACAGAGGAACCTTGTGGGCTACAGTCCACAAGGTCACAAAGAGCTGGACACGACTAAGTGACTAACACTCACTCACTCATGCTCACCTGGGTATGTGTGTTGAGCATACAAAGGGCGTGATGTGCTTTAGAGAACCCTGGAAGAGGAAACAGCAATCAATATGCCTGTCCAAACAATTAGAAAGAGATGTTTCTGTGAGTCTCCTAAATCTCTTTGGCATGTGTTAGACCCATGCTGTCAGTTCAGCTGCCATTAAACAGCTTCTAAATAATGCAAAGACAATCAGATGTACAAATAAGCAGTTCAGTCTGGGTGATTGATTATTGGGATAATGCTCATGCACCCGAGGCGTGACATTTCCAATCACATCTCCATTTCATTTCTCAGGCAGTAATGATCTTTCTACCTCCAGTGATCTCATGACTGGACGATCTGGGTATGGGCTAGTATTCTTGGGTTCTGTGATTAGCTGGTCATCTTGAATGTTGGTTGAATGATCCTTGGACACTTGAAACAAGAGTGTCTCCTTTGAATCCTTTCCATAATACGGAAATGCCACCAGCAACGGGCTATAGTTTTTCACATGTGAAGTACATGTTTAGGAATCTTTCAAGGTCAAGGTCTTGCAGATGACCTTAATGTGGCTTAGTTTTTTCACTCTGTCCTTCCAAATTCTTCAATCTTTACAACACCTGGAGAAAGCACACTGTATCCTGCAGTGCTTACTATTTATCATGTTTTTGTCTTTTTAAAAAAATTTTATTGAAGCATACTTGATTTACAATGTGTTAATTTCTGCTGTAGAGCAGAGGGACTCAGTTGTGCATACATGCACACATATACATATATATATATATATATATATATATATATATATATAAATATATAGCTATATGTTCTTTTTCATTCTGGTTTATCACAAGATATTGAATATAGTTCCCTGTGCCATATTGTAGGAGCCTTGTTGTTTATCCATCTTATATACAATATATTTGCAAAGCATTTTATTTCAAAAGGATGCTTATATAGTAACAGGGTCACCATAGAATTCAAAACTCAGCTCAGGCACCACTAAGTCATGTCTGACTCTTTGTGACCCCATGGACTGTAGCCCACCAGGCTCCTCTGTCCATGGGGTTCCCCAGGCAAGAATACTGGAGTGGATTTCCATTTCCTTCTCTAGGGGATCTCCCTGACCCAGGGATCGAACGTGAGTCTGCCTGCACAGCAGGAGGACTCTTGACCACTGAGCCTCTGGGGAAGCCCTTTAGAGCTCATACCTTTAATCGTTTCACCACAGTGCATATATGAGGAAGCTTGTTTAAGTAGAGACATTTTAGAAGAAATAGTCTGAAAGAAATAGGTACCTCTGGTAGCAGAATTGGAAAGTGAGGGATATACTGGGGAGAAATATTAGATTTCCAGTATATGGCCTTTAGTAAGTCTTGACTGTGGATCTCATGCATTTCAAGACAGCTAATGTGAACCTGCTGTATAGCACAGGGAGCTCAGCTCCCTGCTCTGTGATGGCCTAGAGGGGTGGGATGGGGGTGGGAGGGGGGAGGCTCAGGAGGGAGGGGATATATACAATTAGCTGATTCACTTCCTTGTACAGCAGAAATGAACACAACATTGTAAAGCAATTATGCTCCAAATAATTTCAAGTGAAATCTCATTAAAACAAAAACTCAAATAAAAAAAAAAAAGGCACAAACATATAGCTTTAAAGGAAATATCATGGACAGAGGAGTCTAGCGAGCTATAGTCCATGGTGGCAGAAAAAGTCAGACACGATTTAGAGACTAAACAACAGCAACAACAAAGGAAGAAAGATACTAGAAAATCACCCTAATTTTAACATTGCATCTCCTCTCTTCAGGACCTGTTGGTTCCAGATCCAAAGGAAAAATCAAACTGATTTCTAGGATAGTGAAAAGAGCCCTGCGGACTCTCAGCAGTGATTTCTCCGCCCCTCCTCCCTCCAGGTCCCCAGGCCCAGGAGACAGAGAGAACACTGCACCACTGTCTGAGAATTCATTCCTTGTTCAAAGAGAAGTTTGCACTCGAATAGATTTTTGCCTTTTGCAATTATGTCATTAAAAGCATTCTGAACTTCAGACTTGAAATGAACTCCAGAAAGGGTCTGCCCTTTTAGCTTTCTGGCTTTACATAATTTATGGTTTTGAATCTTATTGAAAAATGCAAAAGGGATTCAGCAAAGGTTCCAAGCAGATACCCACAAAGGCACATACCTCTGTCCCTCCCAGGGTAGTCTTTATAAAATTTCTGCCCCTAAAGGGAGGGGCACTGTCTTTGGGATTAGAGGGTCTTCAGTATGGCATGGAAAGAACACAAGCAAGTGGAAATTGTAAGGAAATTCCTCCTGTTCATGTCTTTGGTTTATCAGTTAGCAGCTGTAATATTCCTTTCCTGCATTCCTTTCTCTAGCATCCTCCCCTCAGTCCCCTCCCTCCCCCTGACACCTTACTCCCCTGGCACACCTGGATCTGGAGTATCATTTAGCATTTAGGGGAGTAGATGGTGTTACCGACCAGGGTTCTTAACCTTCCTCAATCAATAGAAATTGACTAGAGGCCAGACCAGAAATACAGGCAAGGCTTTATTGGAGCCTCTGCTGCAGTGGGGTGCAGTAAGAGCAAACAGCAGGTTCCCTTGCTTGTTCCCTGAGGGAGGTGAGCATGTTCCTTATATAGGATGAGGGGAGGGGTGTGTCTGGGGGTCGGGCCTGCGGCTTAGGTGTTTGGCCCACCCCTTAGGTGGTGGTGTGTGCGGGGGGCATGCGCAGTATGCTGCTTTTGCTCCAGGCTCTTCAAAAGTGGCAGTTGGGGTTTTTGGTCTCTTTGTATCTTTTGGGTCCAGAATTTTCCCCAACTGAGCATGTATGCTGTTGTTTTCAGTCCCATACAGTTTCTTTGTATTTTGTTGTTCCAGGAGAGGTGTGTTCAGGTGCAAGCATTGCAGCAAAGGGTCCCGGTCCCAGCCCATCTCAATGGGCCCGGAGGAGAGCGAAGCCAGAAGTCATGTTGTCAGCCTTCTACTCCTTGTTCTCCTACCTTCCAAACCTGGGTTTCTGCACAAGTCACTTTAATGTTTTGCAGCTCTGTTTTGCACATTTGCGAATTAAGGCCAGTAGTTACATCTATCTCTCAAGTTGTAGCTTGGATTAAAGCTCAAACTGAAAGTAAAAAACTTAGCACTGTATAGTAAACACTTAACAAATACTTGCTTTATTATTTGGGAGGCAGGACAGGATGTTGTGGGTAGGATCTTATTCTCTGGCAGCTGACTGTTTGAGCTTGAATCCTTAGTCTGCCATTTAATCATTGGGTCATTTTCAAAGTCATTTCTGCTCTCTGAGGTCAGTCGTCTCATCAGGGTGATGCGGACAGAGATGCCGTTTATCTGTAGGATCACTGTGGGGAGAGAATGAGATGAAATATGTAAGTTCTTAGCACAGGGCCTGGTCCATTGCAGAACTTCCATAAATTCAGACTGTTAGTGTGGGGAAATGTGCCAAGCAGTGAGAGACACACAAACAGTAAATATATTTCTCAAATCCCCTGAAAATTACTGCATCTAATTGGGTAAAAGGGTGACCTCACCCTCAGCCAGATTCCTGGCTGCAGATCCAACCCTGGGCTGAATTCATGGCCTTTGGCTGTGCTGCCTGACAGACAAGGCTGCCCACCCCAGACCTGTGACAGCTTCGGGGTGAGAAAGATGTTCACCCCGTTTTTTACCTGGCAACCCCCATTTCTCCATTTCTGTTGGCCTTACTCCTCTAAATATCTTTCCCTCGATGGCCAGACATCCCAGATCCCCTGCTCCAGTTCCAGATAAGGAGAGCAGTGACCGGGGTGTGTGTGTGTGTGGGAAGAGGGTAGAGGTGTTGGAACAGAGTAAGCTGATGGGAAAGACCCCAGTCTCTGGTTGTCTCTCAGCCTGGAACAAGCTCAGTGGGGACTGTGGCTTTCCACCCAGACCCAGAACCTGGTTCTAGATCTTCTGGCTGTGGATTCAGGCTGAGTTCCTTAGCGTCTCTCTACCAGCCTCAGTTTTCTCTGCTGTGAAACTGGAAAAACAACAGTTGCTGTTGAAAAATAATGCCTGTAGAGTAACTGGCTCAGCAAATGATGGAAGGGTTATAATGGGTGTAACCTTGAATAGTGGGTCCTCAAAATAGTCAACAGAGGGTCCAGGTGGATGGGGAGCCGGGGAAAGAGGGCTCATCATTTTCTTTCTTTTCTCTTTATTTTTTGAAGTTTAGGAGACTTACAATGTTGTGTTAGTTTCAACTGTACAGCAAAGTGATTCCATTATATATATATGTATATATTTATATTTATATACACATATACATATGTATTCCTTGGAGGAGGACATGGCAACCCACTCGAGTGTTTTTGCCCAGAGAATCCCATGGACAGAGGAGCCTGGTGGGCTACAGTCCATGGGGTCACAAACAGTCAGACATGACTGAGTGACTAAACACATACATACGTATATTATTTTTCAGATTCTTTTCCATTATAGGTTATTATAATATACTTTCCATTCTATCCATTAAGTTCTCATCGCTTATCCATTTTATATATAGCAATTTATGTCTGTTAATCCCAAACTCCTAATTAATCCCTCCCCCACCTTCTCCTTTGGTAACTATATATTTGTTTTCTGTATGTGAGTCTGTTTCTGATTTGTAAGCAAATTCATTGGTGCCATGTTTTAGATTCCACATAGAAGTGATCATATGGCATTTGTCTTTCTATGTCTGACTTACTCCTCTTAGTCTGATCATCTCTAGGTCCATCCAGAGTTCTATCATTTTAAGATCTGAGGTTCACAGTGCAGTTTCTCCTTTCTGAACTCACTTCTCTAGGTGTTGTCCTAGGTTCTGTGGGGATAGTCCAGAGCAGGTTCCTGGCAGAAGGAGACCAAGGATGAGGGGAGAGAAATGAGGTTGAGCTGAGCTGGCTGTGGTTCTAGCAACCCGGCTCTGCCAAGCCTCCTCTGAATGCACCAACAGACCTTCTTTCTGAGGGTGCTGCTCAAGCCAGGAGCCTCAAGTCATGTCTCCTGCCCTTGTTCCCTGCTTGCCGAATGCCTTCTCCATACAATGAGTAAGACGTGGCATCTCATTTTTTTAAATAATTTAAACCAAGCAGGCGTTCTGTCTCCATGGCAGGGACAGACGCAGGGGCTCTGTCTGGCACAGCCTTGCTGCCTTTCTGCTCCAGGCAGGATCAAAGCTCCCTAACCTTGCAAGCTCTCAGATCCAGTCCCTACTTTTATTTCAGCAGCCTTTAAAGTTCTTTCATTTTCTAGTAGTGCCTTGGAGTGGAATACAGAATCACAAACTACCAGAGTGAAAAGGGACCTCAGTTGATCATCTCTGGAGATGACCAACTTCCAGTCCATGGCAAATCTGATTCACAACAACATTTCATTTGGTCCAACACAGATTTTCTTTTAAATGAATGATGTGTCAACATTTAAAATCTGGGAGTTTTTCCTGGATGTCCAGCTTCTCTTATAAAGTCATAAATCTGGCCATGCTGGCTTGAGTTTCAACATGGCAGCATTTGGATGAAAAGGGTCATGGCTGACCCCAGCCTCCTTTTTTTTTTTTTACTCTTCTTTTTAAATTTTTAAACTTATTGATTATTTAAAATGCAATTTTATTTTATCATTTTATTTTTTTTAGGCCATGCAGTGTAACACGTGGAGATCTTAGTTCCCTGGCCAGGGATTGAACCTTGCATTGAGAGTGAAGTCTTAACCACTGGATTGTCAGGGAAGTCCAAGTGGCTTCCCCCTTTGCCTTGTACCTGAACTTCTGTCCACCCTAGCCCCTTCCACTCCCCATCACATCATACTTGTCCCTTTGGTTCATTTTCTTATCTGTGTGACCCCAATTGGCATTTAAGTTCGCAAGTTCTAATCTAGTTGCAGTCATGGTACAGATGGGAAATCTGAGGCCTGGTGAGAGGAAGTGCCTCTGCCAAGACCACCAAGAAGTAAATTCTGGGGGTGGGATTTGAGTCCAGCTTTTTCCATCTTTTAAAAATCGAAGTACTGATCTACAATGTGTGTTAATTTCTGCCATAAAGCAAAGTGATTCAGTTATACATATACATACATCATTTTAAAATAATTCTTTTCCATTATGGTTTTTTAGCTCTTTCCTCCATAGAAGCCCACCTATTGAGGATGGACCAGCTCATGAATATGGCATCTTGGTCCTGATATTCTCTCGGAGTCCTGCCTCTCTGGCCTTTGTCTGTCACTGAGTCGCAGGCTTAGGTTGGGGAGGTTTTGGCCTGAGGGCAGGACTCCTGAGTGTCGCCTGATGGTCAGAATCAGTAAAACAAGCCTGGAGACAGTGTCCGGCTTGCTGTTGCCTATTTCATCTCCCTCGCTTTGCCATCTCTCGCCCTTTTCCATCACCCCTGTTAGAGAAGGCTGGCATGACGTTCTCAGGGTTTCATAGAAACTGTGGTCAAAAGGGGTAAATTACTGTGATGCAGGCTGCCCTGCAGCTCCAGAACTGTCTCCTTGCCTCTTACCCCTATTTACAGATGAGGTCATCAGGCCCAAAGGGTGACATGATATTGGCCCTCCAGAGCCAAGATTACAGCTCAACCCTGATCTCGCTCTCCCAGAGCTCAGCCCTCAGGGATACAGCCAGCGATGCCATGAATGGCCAGAACCGACTCCAAACAGGCAGAGAGGAGGCTGGCAGATAGCAGCCACAGTGACCTCTGCCTCCTCCTGCCTCCCTGGGGGCTCCAGGGCCCTGCAGAGCCTGTGACAACAGGTGAGGGCTTGGCAGGGGAGGGAAATGACATCTCAGTGTCTGGCTGGTCTTGTGCATTGATGTGGGTGCCAGGAGGCCCTGTGGGGGCTGTCCGGGGCTGGCCCTACATCTCCATTCTCTTCAGTCAGCTGTAAATCTCTGTCTCTGAAAATGAAATTAATAGGCACAGCTAGGAGATAATACAGACAGTAGATCCGCACATAAAATGCCTCCCCGTCCCTCTGATAAGCCTGCCCCTAGGACAAGCAACAGGATTATACAGTAATTTTATTATACAGGGTCTGCCAAGGGCAAAGAAAGGGTCACTTTTCTGTGCATGGTGACACCATCCCCCACTTTCCTTTTCGAAGCCGCCGTCCCCATCCACTGCAAAGCTGTCCACCCTCAGGGAGCAAGGCACGATCATGCACGTGTCCTGGGTTTCTCTCAGGCCAAGGGGTTTCTAGTTTCCTCCCTGTCTCAATATGCTTCACAGGCTGTACCCAGCCTCAGAGACTTTCTCACAGCAGAACCTGCTGCTGGAGTTCTGATTCCATCATCTGTCAAAAGAGAAAGCTGGATAAGAGGGGTTAAATACATCCAGACCAGACATTCCCGTGTCTGGTCCATCCATGTGTTCTAGTAGCACAGGGCTTATTTCTCTCTTCTGACTACCTGACAAAGCAAAAGATCCTTCTGAGCTTCTGGCCCAAGACATAACATTAAGAGGAATGAAAGTGAGAGATGAAGTCTTGCCGCTAACATTTGGTTTAATTGGAGGATAATTACTTTACAGTGTTGTGTTGGTTTTTGCCATACAATAGCATGAATCAGTCATAATTATATATCCCTTCCCTCTTGTGCCTACCTCCCATTCTACCACTCTAGGTTCCTTGCCACTAACTCCTAACTTCGTTGCCTGCTTTCTGAGTAACGAAGTATTAGGAAACCATGGTTGGCCCCTACCCAGCTCCCTCCTTTTCCCTGTCAGTAAAATTGAACTCCATCCACTTTCCTGATGGATCATACCTCTGGAGGAGAGTTTGTATGGTGCCAGGAGATGGATGGACTTGGCCACTGGCATTGAAAGTTACCCAAGGATGGGAAAATGCACAGATTTTAGCTAGTGAAAAGTAAGAAGATCCAGTATTTACAGAGATTTTTACATGAAAACCTGAGGCAATTTATGTTATTGTACTCAGTTCTGTTCTCTGTGCCAGTGGATGGGGAAAAAATAGATCATGTAAGAGAACAGTAAAACCATTGTTTTGACTTTCGCAAATATTTCATTTCTTTGTAATACCAGAACACCAGTGTGTACATACATCTCATGGAGTCATTGTTTTTGTCTTGAGCCATTGGAGGGACTTCCCTGATGGTCCAGTGGTAGAGATCCACTTTGCAATGCAGAGGACGTGAGTTCAATCCCTGATCAGGGAACTAAGATCCCACATGCTGCAGGGCAACTTAGCACATGCACTGCAACTGCTGAGCCTCCATCACAGCTAGACAGTCTGTGCCCCAGGAAAGGATCCGAATGATGTAGTGAGGATCCCGTGTGTCACACGAAGAGCTGACACTGTCAAATAAATAAATATGAATAAAAAGAGCAATCAGAAACCATCGAGGGGTTTTACTTGGGTGAGTGAATGGTTTGGATTTCCATTTTTCAAGAATTACTCTGATTACTGTGGAAAGAGTTGAATCAGAGGGTCTCAAGGACAGCTGGCAGTGCTTTCAAGCAGCGTGGTGATGGTGAAGATGGCCAGAGGAGAAATAGTTGAAGGAAAGTGTGAGAGGTGAAATAGGGAATTCCGCAAATCGTTGGAGGAGAGTTTCCTTTATGAATGCAGGACGGATGGGGTGATAGTTACTGACATGGGCCGTTTCGCAGGAAGAAGGTTGGGGTTAGGTGGGAATGGTTTTTTGTCAGTCATGCTGATTTTTGTTACTACTTATTGGACCCATGGACCCCAGATCTTTCAACTTGGCTGAACCAGCTCAGACAGTTCTCATAGTGTGTGTTACTGCCGTCCCTGTTGGTACTCTCTTGTATAGTTTGGATCTCATGCAAGAGTATTGGGTCCCTTGGTCTCCTACACAATTAGTTCCTGCATGTCTGAATTTCTCAGTGTGAAGGTTGTTTATCCTTTTGGGAAGCTTAGGGCATCAGCACTTGCTTTCTCCTTCCTTGTTCTTCCTTCTGCACCACCCTGGTGACTGTCTACAACTTCTGATGAGCAAGCCAGCTGTAGTTGTTCTCCAGACTCCTTTTTCCTCCTTTATCTAAGAGTACAATTAGTTCTGTCCTTCCAGAATCCCCTAAGTGGGCCATTCCTCCTGAGCCTATTGTGAACTTGGCCTTGTTTGTTAGGCAGGGATGGACCTCAAGGTTATGATCAATGTACAAGCAGAATTTTTCAAAATTTCAGGGATATTATCTACTTATATTTCTGCCCTTCCCCCCTTCTTGCTCTTTTTCCTTTTAAAGAAATTCTTCCCTGATACA
This sequence comes from Bos indicus, assembly GCF_029378745.1. NCBI lineage: Eukaryota > Metazoa > Chordata > Mammalia > Artiodactyla > Bovidae > Bos > Bos indicus. The sequence continues at coordinate 18,984,596 of NC_091780.1, read as the reverse complement.
CAGAAAGATGTTACCTCCTCCCCCTGCAGTGGAAGCTCAGAGTCTTAACTGCTAGACTGCCAGGGACGCCCCCGTCCCAAACTCACCTTCTTGCTCATTGGGTTAAAGTCCTAATGGTTCCAATGTTTATAGCACTATGACTGAAAACAGAGGAATGTTATAAAACTCAACTCACAAGGCCGTTGTCAAGATTTCATGGGAATGAGCTTTCTGGATGACCTGAGGGCAACATTTCTCTGTCTTCTCTCTTTTTCTCATCATCTGTGAATAATTGGGGCTGTGATTGAATCCATGGCAGTGATTTCCAAACTCTTAGACAATGTCAGATTCTGGATATGAGAATAAATTCCATCCAGGGAAACTCTAAGAGTAATTCTCTACTCTTTCCAGAAAACCCAGCTTCAGAAAAGTCCCAGGAATATCCCAGATCAAGAGCCAAAATCCTTCTTTCTTCACCTTGAGGCACAGGAATTTGATACCCTTTCATTCTTTTTCCCACTTTTCCCTCTATGAGAAGAGCATATGTAAAGCATGGTTGCATCTGAAGGACACAGAGAGGAAAAAAATACCCCACAGTCAGAGGAGGGATGGAATGAGCAAAGTGAAATTGAAAGTGTTAGTCACTCATTTGTGTCTGACTTTTTTCAACCCACATTGACTGTAGCCCGCCAGGCTCCTCTGTCCATGGGATTCTCCAGGCAAGGATACTGGAGTGGGTTGATTTCCTTCTCCAGGGGATCTTCCCAACCCAGAGACTGAACCCAGATCTTCTGCATTGCAGGTAGATTCTTTGCCATTGAGCCACCAGGGAAGCCCAGAATGAGCAAGTTCATTAAAATATTATTGGCAGTCCAGAGGAACAAGGCAAAATCCCATCAGCTCAGCAGTCCTGGATTATTTCACTACATGACACTAAAAATGAACAACATGCTAACCAATTAGTTTTTTTTTTTTTCCTTCTTCATGAGTCTTAGTTAGAATGGGAACATCTGGAGTTTGGAATCAATTGTCCAGAACTAGCTGCTGTGCTAATTAATATTCATTTAAATAGCATTCCACCAAGGTGTCCCTTCTTGCATCTCTGTTCCCGGCAGGCATCAGTCACTTCCCAGAAACTGTGTCCTTTTAGGAGAACTCTGGCTGGCCGCTACAAGGAGGAGGGGGAGTCAAGGGTGATAAAAGAGCCTGCAGCAAGCCATGCCCTTCTGTCTGAAACCATGGACGGTCCACCGGATGAAGTGCTGGAAAACAAGCCCAGAGCAGGAAGACTTCTGCCAGGTGAACAGGAGATTTAACTAGCAGGGTTGCCTCCCTCCTCTCTCCAGCATAGAAGAGGATGAATCCCAGAATGATTTCATGATTACATCTTGTCAAAAGAGGGCAGAATTTAGACCCTTTCTTTATTATTATTTTTTTAAATATAAATTTATTTATTTTAATTGGAGGCTAGTTACTTTACAATATTGTAGTGGTTTTGCCATACATTGACATTATTCTGCCACGGGTGTACAAGTGTTCCCCATCCTGAACCCCCCCTCCCGCCTCCCTCCCCATACCATCCCTCTGGGTCATCCCAGTGCACCAGCCCCAAACATTCTGTATCATGCATCAAACCTGGACTGGCGATTTGTTTCACATGTGATAATATACATGTTTCAATGCCATTCTCCTGAATCATCCCACCCTCGCCCTCTTCCACAGAGTCCAAAAGACTGTTCTATACATCTGTGTCTCTTTTGCTGTCTTGCTTACAGAGTTATCGTTACCATCTTTCTAAATTCCATATATATGCGTTAGTATACTGTATTGGTGTTTTTCATTTGTATTTCTGATTCAAATGTATTCTTTTTAATGGCTGAGTAACACTCCATTGTGTATATGTACCACAGCTTTCTTATCCATTCATCTGCTGATGGACATCTAGGTTGCTTCCATGTCCTGGCTATTATAAACAGTGCTGCAATGAACATTTGGGTACACGTGTCTCTTTCAATTCTGGTTTCCTCAGTGTGTATGCCCCGCAGTGGGATTGCTGGGTCATACGGCAGTTCTATTTCCAGTTTTTTAAGGAATCTCCACACTGTTCTCCATCGTGGCTGTACTAGTTTGCATGCCCACCAACAGTGTAAGAGGGTTCCCTTTCTCCACACCCTCTCCAGCATTTATTGCTTGCAGACATTGGAGTATAGTGGAGTTTACAATGTTGTGTTAGTTTCAGGTGTATAGCAAAGTGATTCAGTTATACGTGTTCATATATCTATTCTTTTTCAGATTCTTTTCTCATATAGATTATTACAGAGTATTGGGTCAAGTTCCCTGTGCTGTATAATAGGTCCTTATTGTTTATCTGTTTTATGGATAGTAACATAATTGATACCAAACTCCTAAAAATTTATCCCTCCCTTCCAAGACCTCTTCTTTAAAGATAGACTCTTCTGGCTTAGCCACAGTTTCCTTTTTTAGTGATGAACTGGTATAAATGCGAGAACTGTCTGGGAAAGTCACTATCTGCAGGAATCTATACAATTCTGAGTCCACTGCACTTGGCTCTTAGGATAGCTTGCAAGAGTCTCTTCTTCACTTCCACTTCACAGTGAATAAATTAAAATAAATTCAATTGGTTTCGATGTTAATGCCCAGTGCACCACTTCATCCAGTGCACTGGCTGGTTTGGTGAGTCACTTTGCAGACCTGCACTGGCTAAAATGGTAGTTAACTGAAATGCAGTTAGTCTGAGTTGAGATGTCCTCTAAGTGTAAAATATACACTGGATGTCAAAGACAGTCTGAAGAAAAGAATGCAAAATATCTCCTTAATTACATTTAGGCCGATTACATGTTGAAAAGTAATGTTTTGGAGATACTGGATTAAATAAAATAGAGTATTAAAATTTCTTTTTGCCTCTTTAATGCGATTACTAGAAAGTTTAAAAGTATATGTGTAGTTTACATTTGTGGCTTGCACTATATTTCTATTGGATAGTACTGATCTAGAGTCTTAAACTTCAACTGATGGAATTGCCTTCAGCTCTCTCTAATAAAATAGCTACTATTTACTGATAACCTTCCCTGGAGTACCTACCCTGGGCCTGCCCCTACTTAGTGAAAAGTGGTGGCTCAGACAGTAAAGAATCTGCCTGTAATGCGGGAGATCCAGGTTTGATCCCTGGGTCAGGAAGATCCCCTGGAGAAGGAAATGGCTACCGACTCCAGTATTCTTTCCTGGAGAATCCCAGGGACAGAGGATCCTGGTGAGCTACAGTCCAAAGTGTTGCAAAGAGTCAGACACAACTGAGCAACTAACACTTTCACCCCTACTTAAGGCACTTGTAATTACCTTTAGTAGTCATGGCAACCCTACAGTCTGGTGATTCTCAACTTCCTTTTACAGATGAAGAAGTTGGGCTAAGAGAGGACATGTGATTTCACGGATCCATTTGACTAAAGTCAACAGCCTTGACTGAGCACCAACTGTGTGCTCTACATTTTGCCAGATTCTGGGGCCCCAGATTTGAAGGTTTACCACCCATAACTGACTTGATTGAAATCCAGATGTAAATAACTCTTTCCTGGACACTATGTGAGTTCCCTGGTAGTTTCTCAGTGTGAGGAAGGTGGAGATTTCCCATCTGTTTCATTGTTTCATTTTTTGCTTCTCTTTTTCAAGGGGACTGATGGGTGCAATCGTTTCCCAGGTGACTCAGTGGTAAAGAATCTGCCAGCCAATTCAGAAGACACAGGAGATGCGGGTTCGATCCCTGGGTTGGGAAGATCCCCTGGAGGAGGAAATGGCAACCCACTCCTGAAGATCCCACAGACAGAGGAGCCTGGAGGGCTATAGTCCATGGGCTTGCAAACAGTCCGACACGACTGAGCATGCACGATGGATAGAATTAGAGCCAGGGTCTGGGTGTGAGTATGGAGCTCTCTGCCTAGGTAAAGCCTGTCCAGCATGAATTGGTGTTCTCAGTGGTCTACGAGTGTCATCAGCTGAAGCTTTCAGCCCTGGGTTTGATATTTATATAAATCAACACCATGCTAATACAGAAGGAGCCAGGATGTGATAAACTATGCAATGCTGGGATAAGAAGTTGCATCTGGGGAACTGAGGCAAAAAAGCTTTGAGACATAAGAATATGCAATCACTATGAAAAGGGGACATATGAAAAAGGGGGACTATGAAAAGCTAGGATTTCAGGGTGTGCGGGCTTCAATAGTTGTGGTGTGGGCTTAGTTGCCCGAGGAAATGTGGCAACTTCCTGGACCAGGGATTGAACCCATGTCCCCTGCATTGGCAGGTGGATTCTTAACCACTGGACCACCAGGTGAGTCCACCTGTGGTTTTGTTTTGCAATAGGTGTTTAAGAATCTTGATGAAAGAAAGTGGTGGTCCATGGACATGTTCTTGGGAGCTCTTTGAGTTCTACATCTCATTTAAAATTTGTGATTTTACATTTATGCCAGATTATATGTTGTAGAGATTTTCTAGAGCCTTGAAATGGTCACCATTTAGAATTGATTGCCATTATTTCAGTGACTATCTCTACAGTTTAGAATCACATCAAGGCCAACTAACATTTTTCCAATTGCTTGGGCAAAGGAAGAGAGGACAGAGGTAGATTAAAGCATAAAAGACATCTATCCAAATGATGTCACTGCATTTTGAACCAAGGGGTGGCTTGCAAAGCTTTGGCAGTAGCTTGCAAAGAAAAAAAAATAGCAATAGGAAAATTGAGTCATCACAGAGCCCACATTAATATTAGCATGCTACATTCAAAATAATTTATTCCACCACAGTCAGTATTATATGCACATTATGAGCTGAAATTTAGTTTTAGCAAAAGAACCATATCCATCACATTAAATTAATATTGTTAATTTAAATATTATTGGCTTTGTTTGTATTTGATTTGTGACTCTGTTTTGATTTTATAGTTGTATAAGAGTTATAAGAATAAAGAATATATGCTTAATTTTATGTCCCTACATATTTTAGTGTGTCAGGAATAAAAGAGTAAAGTGTGAATACTCACCTTGTCTTCCTGTCAAGCACTGCATAATAGCACCCAAACCTCCTATTTCCCTGAGGTGGTGTCTCTAGGTGTCCCCAATCCTGAAAAGCCCTAGAACTGTCTTGGATTGGGAAGCCCCTCTTTTGAATCACTGGATGGATCTGGATTTGGAGCAGGAACCAAATTCTGCAGGACATAGGCTTTATAAACTTTCTATGGATGCCATTGCAGGCAAACTGGTAACTTGGTTGAGTTTGATAGTTGAGGATGACCTTGCTGACCTCCTGCATCATGACCCTAGAGGATTTTGCCCCTTCAAAGAGACACTACAACAAAAACCAAAACAGGTATCAGAGGGGAAAATAGATCCCATTAACAGTTACATTCTTCTGGTTTAAGAGCACATGGTCTAGCCACATGATCTTCTCAAGCTGATACCAAAGGTAGGGACTGTGAGTGGTTCCTAGAGAAAACACTGCATTCTAGATTCCTATAATGAAGGAAGAAAAGACAGAATGTACAATTCTGCCTTCTATAGACTCTGGACTCTAAGACCAAATGGATGGTCACTTCTGCACATTAACCATGGGAAGCAATATTGATGCTGGTACCTGGGTCACTGCTGCCGCTGGCTTTGTAACAACTGTACAGAAGAAATGTAGAATGTAGGAGTCTGAGTCAGCCTACTTCCTGGACATCACAGCTCTAAAGCTTAGGTACCTTTAAATGAGCCTTGGAAGGAAGAAGAGTTGAGCAAAAGGATGCTGCTGTACTGTTCTCAATCATGTCTGACTCTTTGCAACTCTGCAGACTGTAGCCCATCAAGCTCCTCTATCCACGGAATTCTCCAGGCAAGAATACTGCAGTGGGTTGCCATTTCCTTCTCCATAAAAAGGATGCAGACCAGGTAAATAATGTCACACCAGTGCCTGGAGGGCCTCCCCTCCTCATGACACACCTACTTAGAGGCAATCACAATGTCCACAGCCCTGAACTCCACTGAACCTTCTCTCTCTCTCTCTCTCTCTCTCTCTCTCTCTCTACTTGAGGGACCTGGGCCTGGTGGTCTGGACCATTCCCTTGACTTGCAGAAGTATTGACAAGTGGAAGGACATCCACAATGGGGCCTCCTCTACCCCTCTCTCCTCCAGGTTCTTAGACCTGTGTTCAGGTGCTGATTAAGCTTGGAGGATCCTTAGAAAGTAGGAGGTCTTCAGGTTCCCACTCTCTTCTTTGCCTCTAGGCACAAGATGCCTGTCATACCCCCATCCCCAGTGGTGGCATCCAAGAATATCTCTAGACATTATCAATGTCACTGAGGGGTTGAGAGACAGACTCTCCCCCTGTTGAGAACAATTGATGGAGAATTAGAGATCTTTGTCTACCTGTAGGAAGATTATAAGGAGGTTTCTTTTTTATATTTGCTTCTCTAGGATCTCCTAACTTTTTTTTTTCTTCTTTCAATTACCATTTTTTATTTCTTTATGGCCATGCCATGCAGCACATGTGGGTTCTTGGTTCTCTGATCAGGTATCAAACCTGCACCCCATGCACTGGAAGCAAGGAGTCTTAGTCACTGGACTGTCAGGGAAATTCCCCCTCCTAACTTTTGACAATGACTTTTCTGCATAGATCTTTCATTGTACCTACCCCAAGCAGAATCAATAATACAATTCAGTGTTGATGTTGCCTCACCCCAGATCTCTACAGCTGACAACTAGAAGCAATAGCTCACCCAATCAGGCTCCTGGAAAATCAACAGTGTATTCCAGAAAACCCTATGTTTGTTGGGTTCCTATTAAATGCAGTCACTGCTGTTATTGTTCAGTCGCTCAGTCATGTCTGACTTTGCGATCCCATGGACTGCAGCACTCCAGGGCTCCCTGTCCTTCACTGTGTCCCAGGGTTTGTTTAAAATTCATATCCATTGAGTTGGTGACACCATCTAACCATATCATCCTCTGCTTCCCTCTTCTCCTTTTGCCTTCAATCTTTCCTAACATCAGGGATGTATCTCTAATTTTTTCAACTCTCCTACAGGTAGGCACTAATATCTCCGTTTTACAGATGAAAAATGTGAGGCTCAGAGCAGTTAACTTAGGAGAAGGAGGTGGAGTTTCATCACAGTTGGAGTTTGCTCCAGATCTCATGTGACACACACACCCCTGCCCCGTCTCCGTGACTACCCCACATTGTCTGTGATGGAGTTCTGCACCATGGCGCTCTGGAGTAGTGTAACTCCATGCTGCCGTCACCCCTAGGGCCCCACAAATTGTGCCACACACAGACAGGCTTCCAACTTTCAGCACACTGTCAGCTGAGTGCCCTGGGGACCTGCACCAGCCCTCCCAGACTGACCCTGCAGTACTTTCTGGATTCCCCTGAAACCCGAGCACCACTTTTAAGAGCTTTGCTGTCTTTGGATATTGGCCAAACTTTCTTCCCCTTGTCTTGTTTGAGTTGTGACTGTGATAAAAGCCTTCCTCCTTCAGGGAGTGAGGTAGCCTGATCTGAGCTCACTATTCTAGAGGTGCCTTCTGAGAAGTTGGGCTGTCAAGACAATCTTTTGTTATTTCAGTTTCACTAGTGGATTCATCTTCTCCAGAGTCCTCAAATCTTGGGAGGTCGTATTGCTAATGTAAACTTGCTGCAATTATATATAAGTTCCAAACAGAAGTCTTATTGGCTTCAAAACCCTGAAAGGTATGTTAGTGGGGGGAAAAAATTAGACTCTCCTGTGATTAATTGTTTAAATCCCCTTGGTAATGTATATTCACCTCTCATTTTTCTACTTTAGGCAGAATTCTCTTTGCCCAAAATGATGGCATAAAACTGAAATATAGTTGTGAAAACAGTGGCTCAGGGGTAAAGAATCTGCCTGCAATGCAGGAGCTGCAGGAGATGTGGGTGTGGCCCCTGGGTCGGGAAGATCCCCAAAGAAGGAAATGGCAACCCACTCCAGTACTCTTGCCTGGAGAATCCCTTTGACAGAGGAGACTTGCAGGCTACAGTCCATAGGGTCACAAAGAGTCAGATATGACTGAAGGGACTCAGTACGCACTGGCAAGTGATTTCTCTACAGAGAACTCGTTAACATTTCAGTGGATTCTTACCAGTTTTTTTCTCTCTCACTCCTTTTCCGCTGCCTCTGGCTGGCTTCCCAATTCTTCATGGTTTTTTAATAATTTGTAACTCTGATCACTGTAAGTGGTTCAGCACGTTAGGCAATTTCCTTAATTCTCCAGGAGTCAAGCCATCAGGATTTATCGATTTGTATACATTCATATTCCCCAGTCTCTTTTTTATCTAACTTTTGACAGCCACAGTTGGGGTAAGCATTTCATAACTTCCTAATTCCTCTGATTTCTTTACTTCCTCTCATTAAACACACTTTTAGAAAATGAGGTCCCTATCTCAGCTTTTTCATCTTGCCCTTCATTCTTTGTCCCTTTCTTCTTTCTTTATTGCCTGGGCTGGGGTCTCTAATTCATTCACTCACTTCCTTATTAGGTAGAGAAAATCTGTTTCTACCTTTTAAGCAGTCATTTTTCTTAAAGAGATTTGGACAAGTAAGAACAATTTTTTCCAAACTTTCTGTCCCTCATATATTTCTCTCCTAAGCTGTTTGCAGACCCTCCTCACTATCATTGTATTATTATTTTTTTAAGTTCAGCTGGCAGAGATAAATAGAAAGCTCAAGTCCAGAGCTACCACAAACATCATGTTGTATTTTGGGCTCAAGCTTCAGAAAAAATCCTTGTTTTCAACTGCCTTTTTATTTATTTATTTATTTATTTTAGTTTTCTTTTAGCATCAATTCTGAGCAAACACTGCTGAAAATGAGGCTTCAAGGCACTCTCTCCTTCTCTACTCTACAAAGCAGAGTGTCAAAAATGGAGAAGGTAGAGAAATATATTTTTGAATCTTGGAATGTTTTCTGAGCCCCAGTAACACTTTAAATTCACTTTCCCTGTCTCTCAAGAGGTGGATCCTATGTGCTGGGTAAATGAAGGCATTGTCTGTTTGTTGGTGTGTGCCAATGGCACCCCACTCCAGTACTCTTGCCTGGAAAATCCCATGGACCAAGGAGCCTGGTGGGCTGCAGTCCATGGGATCGCTAAGAGTCGGACACGACTGAGCGACTTCACTTTGACCTTTCATTTTCATGCATTGGAGAAGGAAATGGCAACCCACTCCAGTGTTCTTGCCTGGAGAATCCCAGGGACAGGGGAGCCTGGTGGGCTGCCGTCTATGGGGTCGCACAGAGTCGGACACGACTGAAGCAACTTAGCAGCAGTAGCAGCAGCAGCCTGTGTTCTCAGGAACTTAGTCGTGTCTGATTCTTTGTGAGCCCATGGACTGTAGCCCGCCAGGCTCCTCTGTCCGTGGGATTTTCCAGGTAAGAATATTGGAGTGGGTTGCATTTCCTTTTTCAGGGGATCTTCTTGACCCAAGGATCAAACCCAAGTCTCCTGCGTCTACTGCCTTGGCAGGCAGATTCTTTACCATTGAGCCACCTGGGTCTCTTTCTAATGAACCAGCTGTCTAACTCTTGAAATATTTGCCTTTTCTCTGAGTGTACTTGTGTGTTTATGAGGCCTGTATGCATGTACACTTGTGTGAATCCCCACTTGGTAACTGAAATGGGCTCTACCTGAGGTCCACATCTACATGAAATCAGGACTCCTTGCAGCCATTTCTTTTTTTAAATTTTAATTTATTTTTAGTTGGAGGATAATTGCTTTACTGTGTTGGCTTCTGTCATACATCAACATGAATCAGCTATAGACACACACATGTCCCCTCCCTCTTGAACTTCCTTCCCACCTCCCACCCTACCCCACCCCTCTAAACAGTCACGGAGCACTGGGTCTGAGCTCTGTGCATCTCAGCCATTTCAAGGAGAAAGTTCCAAACATCTGGAGGTTGGAAATTTGGGACCGGAACTCCTGGATCCTTGTACGACTACTTTTTATCCCTCTGGTTTTCATCCTTTGGCTTGGGGCTGGTATAGACCCCACCTTGCTGGTTCCTTTTGTAAACTGAGCCTTGTGGTGCTGGTGTGTAACCGAGGTTAGCCTGGGAAAGAGTGTCAGGGGCCTCAGTGGGACGTTGCTGGACAAGCCCCAGACGATGTTAGGAAACAAACCCTTGTTTCCAGGGTGGAGCCCTTGCTGAATGACCTGTAGGACATGGTTGCAAATCAGAGGACAGAAATAAAACATTTTTAATTTCTGGGAAAGTCAGGGTTCGGACTTCAAGAGTGAGTTATGAAGGGAGGAGAGGCTGTCCCTGGGTGGGGAGACCTGGCAGAGAAAGCTTGATAGCTTTCCCATCTGGGGCTGCTTCATCACCCTGGGGACCGAGCTCTGTGTTTGGGGCTTTGGAATAGAAGGAGCTGGGCTTCCCAGGTGGCTCCGTGGTAAAAATCTCCTGCAATGCAGGAAACACAAGTTCGATCCCTGAGTTGGGAAGATCCCCTGGAGGAGAGCATGCAACCCACTGCAGTATTCTTGCCTGGAGAATCCCATAAACAGAGGAACCTGGTGAGCTGCAGTCCATGGGGTCGCAAAGAGTCAGCCATGACTGAGCCACTGAACAACAATGCCCGGGTTGGAATTGATTCACATTGTCAGAGCTCATTCTTTCATTCATTCACTTATTCAACTGGTATTTACCGAGTATCTGGGCACTGCTGCTGCTGCTAAGTCGCTTCAGTCCTGTCTGACTCTGTGCGACCCCATGGACTGCAGCCTACCAGGCCTCTCTGTTCATGGGATTCTCCAGGCAAGAACACTGGAGTGGGTTGCCATTTCCTTCTCCAATGCATGAAAGTGGAAAGTGAAAGTGAAGTCGCTCAGTCATGTCTGACTTTTAGCGACCCCATGGACTGCAGCCTACCAGGCTCCTCCATCCATGGGATTTTCCGGGCAACAGTACTGGAGTGGGGTGCCATTGCCTTATTTCAAACCCCAGCTGCAACGCAAAAGTTGAACAAGTTACTCAAGCTCCACAAGCCTTAGTTTACTGTCTGTAAGATAGAGATAAAAATACTAACTATCTCTCTCGGAGGCTTTTGTAAAGATTAAATACTGCCGTTCAGTCACTCAGTCATGTCCAGCTCTTTGCAACCCCATGGTCAAGCTCCAGATTAAATAAACTAATGCTTATGAAGACTCGAGCATAGGCTACTCTGGGCAGGCACTTCAGCATCGGATGCTGTGGTCAGCATCACCATTACTGTCACTACAGTTATTATTATCCCCCTTCCCATGTGCATGCTTTCTGCCCCCAGACTTAGCTCTGCCATCCATGCAACCAAGAGGCTCCTAGATGTACAGGCACAGCATATTTTGCATTCCGTTTACCTCTTGTCAGCAATGGGGTCTTGAGCAGAGCAGACTGCTTACTCAATGTGCAATTCACAGATTTCCTGTTTCTCTCCCTGTAAGCTGCTAAGAGGTAAGGAGGAAGCTGTTTCATTACAGTCTCATTTACACCTCTCCCTGTCTTCCTGCTTCCTCCAAGGAAAGTCAGCTCGCTGTGTTCTGCACAGACAGAGCCTGGCATGCAGGATTCCAGGCTGCACTTTCCCAGGGAAGTCTCATCAGTGTCGTTGCTGCTGCCCAGAGGGTGAAGTGATCACCCCACCTCCACCGCACATGGCACTTTCGTGTGCTAATATTGTTGGTCCATCTCTCAGTCGTGTCTGACTCTGCAACCCCATGGACTGCAGCACACCAGGCTTCCCTGTCCTTCACTATTCCCGGAACTTGCTCAAAGTCATGTCCATTGAGTTGCTGATGCCATCCAACCATCTCATCCTCTGTCGTCCCTTTCTCCTGCCTTCAATCTTTCCCAGCATCAGGGTCCTTTTCAATGAGTTGGCTCTTCCCATCAGGTGGCAAAATATTGGAGCTTCAGCTTCAATATCAGAACTTCCAATGCATATTCAGGGTTGATTTCCTTTAGGATTGACTGGTTTGATTTCCTGGCTGTCTAAGGGGCTCTCAAGAATCTTCTCTAGCACCACAGTTAGAAAGCATCAATTCTTCAGCACTCAGCCTTCCTTATGGTACAACTCTTACATCTGTACCCTTTCTGAGCTCAGCAGATGCTGGGCTGTGTTCTGCAGGAAGAAGAAAAGAAGTCAGAGGGAACACCCAGCACCTGTCAAAACCTCTGTCCTTATTTGTGCTGCTTCCTAACTTATCATATACCCTGTTCTTCTTGGCCTCTTGAAATACCCCAGCCTTAAACCAGCAGGGCTCTGCTGCCTGGTGTAAGATGTAGGGTAACAGTAGAGAGAACCATGAGGAGGTGGGTAGAGGTTCTGCTAAAGAGAACCCTGAATGCCAGGCTGAGGCGTTTACATGTAGATCAACAAAGATGAGTCATCCAAGGTTTGAGCTGAGGAGGATGGGATTAAAGGGCAAAATCATTTAAATAAAATCACAAGTCCTTGTCCTCAGTATTGCTCTTTTGTTTTTCTCTAAAAGTAAAATCCAAAAAAAATTCATTCCAATCCCAAAGAAAGGCAATGCCAAAGAATGCTCAAACTATCGCACAATTGCACTCATCTCACACGCTAGGAAAGTAATGCTCAAAATTCTCCAAGCCAGGCTTCAGCAATACATGAACCATGAACTTCCAGATGTTCAAGCTGGTTTTAGAAAAGGCAGAGGAACCAGAGATAAAATTGCCAACATCCGCTGGATCATCGAAAAAGCAAGAGAGTTCCAGAAAAACATCTATTTCTGCTTTATTGACTATGCCAAAGCCTTTGACTGTGTGGATCACAATAAACTGTGGAAAATTCTGAAAGAGATGGGAATAGCAGACCACCTGACCTGTGTCCTGAGAAATCTGTATGCAGGTCAGGAAGCAACAGTTAGAACTGGACAGGGACCAACAGACTGGTTCCAAATAGGAAAAGGAGTACATCATGGCTGTATATTGTCACCCTGCTTATTTAACTTCTAGACAGAGTACATCATGAGAAACGCTGGGCTGGAAGCAGCACAAGCTGGAATCAAGATTGCTGGGAGGAATATCAATAACCTCAGATATGCAGATGACACCACCTTTATGGCAGAAAGTGAAGAGGAACTAAAAAGCCTCTTGATGAAAGTGAAAGAGGAGAGTGAAAAAGTTGGCTTAAAGCTCAACATTCAGAAAACTAAGATCATGGCATCTGGTCCCATCACTTCATGGGAAATAGATGGGGAAACAGTGGAAACAATGTCAGACTTTATTTTTCTGAGTTCCAAAATCACTGCAGATGGTGATTGCAGCCATGAAATTAAAAGATGCTTACTCCTTGGAAGGAAAGTTATGACCAACCTAGGTAGCATGCTTAAAAGCAGAGATATTACTTTGCCAACAAAGGTTCGTCTAGTCAAGGCTATGGTTTTTAAAGTGGTCATGTATGGATGTGAGAGTTGGACTGTGAAGAAGGCTGAGCACTGAAGAATTGATGGTTTTGAACTGTGGTGTTGGAGAAGACCTTTGCAAGTCCCTTGGACTGCAAGGAGATCCAACCAGTCCATCCTAAAGGAGACCAGTCCTGGTGTTCATTGGAAGGACTGATGCTGAAGATAAAACTCCAGTACTTTGGCTACCTCATGAGAAGAGTTGGCTCATTGGAAAAGACTCTGATGCTGGGAGGGATTGGGGGCAGGAGTAGAAGGGAACGATAGAGGATGGGATGGCTGGATGGCTTAACTGACTCCATGGACGTGAGTTTGAGTGAACTCCGGGAGGTGGTGATGGACAGGGAGCCCTGGTGTGCTGCGATTCATGGGGTCACAAAGAGTCAGACACGACTGAGCGACTGAACTGAACTGAAAAGTAAAATCATCCCTTGGGCTATACAGAGCAATTTTGTTTTTATTTTAATTTTTACTTTTTGACCATGCTGTGTAGCATGTAGGCAATTAGTTTTCCAGCCAGGGATCCAACCCATGGCCCTGCAGTGGAAGTGTGAAGTCTTAACCACTAGACCACCAGGGAAATCCCACAAATTTTAAAAAATGAACATTTCTGACTTTCCTGGTGCTTCAGTGGTTAAGATTCCCTGCTCCCAATTCGGGGAACACAGGTTTGATCCCTGGTCGGGGAACTAAGATCCCACACAGCGTGGCTAAAAATTAAAAATAAATATTTCCTCCTGATAGACATTCCACAGCTTTGCCAATACCCATTCATCAATCCCTTGACAAACCTATTGTTCAGACCAGATCAAAAGATGCCCCAAATTTTCATATAGATGAGAAGGGAAGTTCAGGAGACAACAAAAGGCAAGATGTCAAGAGAAACCCAATGCCTGGGTAAAAGACAGGGCATTCCATTAGAAAAAAATGTACACTGAGAGGATACATACAGAATAGGAAGCATGGGGGGGAGGGGAAAGGGGGATGGAAAAAGGCATCGAATTACTAAATCTACACTTCCTGCCTGGCCTGGGATTTTAACTAAACAACTACACAGTGAATGACATTCATATTCTAATTTTGCTGATGGACTAGGTTCATATAGGTAAATAACTTCTCCAACTTTCTGGGGCAAGTAAGTGGTCTCCTGTATTACAAAACCCATCCTCATTGCATCGCTGGCACCATCACGTGATTCGGCTCTACAAAGATGACCAAGAATTAGTCCTTGTTATAGTCCTTATTATGAGCAAGGGAGGGAGCAAACATACCCAAGTAATGACTAAAAATGAACAAAAGTGCAGAGAGCTCTGTGGAAGATATAAGACACTGGACAATTTCAGACCAGGGCATGAAGGATCATTTCCATCCAAGTGGTATAGGAAAGATTTTTATGGAAAAGATAGCAAGTGAGTTACTTTTGAGGTTGGTAGAATTTTGCAGGTAGAAATCGTGAAGAGAGGAGTACTAGGAATTCCAGCCCAAGAAAACCTGAAACACAAAACCATGGAGATGGGAAATGTGGGTGTATTTTGGAGATCAGATGACGGATCATAAGAGAACAAATTGCAAAGGCAAGCTGGATAAGGGAGGACTTTGAAATATTCCAAATGCAGGGGTACTGGTTTGTGTTTGTTTGTTTTTAAATTTTGCATTGGAGTATATCCAGCTAACAATGTTGTGATAGTCTCTGGTGCACAGCAAAGGGACTCAGCCATACACACCCATGTATCCATTCTCCCCCAAACTCCCCTCCCATCCAGACTGCCACCTGACACTGAGCAGAGTTCCCTGTGCTCTACAGTAGGACCTTGTTGGGTATCCACTTTAAATATAAGGCAAAGGGGAATCAGTGCGCATGTCTGCACAGGGACAGATGTGGTCTGAGTGGGGCTGAAGGAAGATTAATGTGCCCAAGTGTGTAGAGCAGTGAGCAGAGGCCAGTGTTGCAAGGCTTGGTGCCTCTACAGTATTCAAGGGCCTCTTGACTTTGCATTAATGCAAACTACGGGAGCAGTGGACAGGGTCTAGGCTAAGAATGAGGACCACTGAAGAGGCTGCAGAAATAATCTGGGGTTTTCTTTAAGTGGAGAGCCTCCTGGGTCCTTGAGTAAGATCAGATATAACAGAGAGCAGGCCATTTGTATGGGGCAAATAAACCCGGTGTCACCAAATAGTGGGAGGAAATCGGTGATGGGGGAAGCAAGGATCATAGAGAGGGCTGAGAGCGGCTCGTGCACGTGTGCTCATTTGCTTCAGTCGTGTCCGACTCTGCGACCCCATAAACTGTAGCCTGCCAGGTTCCCGTGTCCATGGGATTCTCCAGGCAAAAATACTGGAGTGGGTTGCCCTCCTCCAGGGGATCTTCCCAACCCAGGGATCAAACCCGGGTCTCCTGCATTGCAGGTGGATTCTTTACCCACTGAGCCACCTGGGAAGCCCAGGGCTGCCCAGTGACCTCTTTTGCAGAGTGTTCTCTGGTTCAAAGAGTCTCTCTTAGCTAAGAAGATTTTTTGCAGCATTCTGAAGACATGGACTCCCGTGTCGCAGGCCTAGGACTGCAGATACCTTGCTCCTGGCCACGCTGCCGGCAGCTCTTTCATTAGGGGACAGGGAATCAACCACAGAAGTGGTAGGAGCTGCCACATTTTGGACGAGCCAGAGAACAGAATTCTGGGCTGCTGGACTGACCTTGTGGTGGCCTTTGTTCATTTGCTCCTTGGGTTTATCACCCATTTGGGCTTATCTCACCACCCTGAATGGCTAAGGAAATTGATCTCCAACATCTTTGTCAATTAAGTTTCAGTGAGGGTGCATATGCACCTCAGCTGTGACAGGGAGGATGATGGATGGCCAAAGGCTTGTTTTTGATTTGGATTACAGATTTGGATAATTTTCATGATACTGAAAGGAGCAGGGGAGTCTGAAGTGTTTAAAATAGACTTACTAGATTTTTGACTCTTGTTAAGATGGGCCAGGATGGGCTGAGTAAAGAGCAGGCTTGGGCAGGACTGTAAGCTGCCAAAGTGTATGCCAGAAGTGCCATCAGCACACTCGTGAGCCCTGGAAGACCCTACTAGGATTCGCGTCTATGAATGGAATTGGAATTCTCCACCGAGTCTTAAATTTTGCAATAAGGGGCAACTAGAGAAGCGAAAAGCAAAGGAGAAAAGGAAAGATATAAGCATCAAATGCAGAGTTCCAAAAAATAGAAGAAGAGATAAGAAAGCCTTCTTCAGTGATCAATGCAATGAAATAGAGGAAAACAACAGAATGGGAAAGACTAGAGATCTCTTCAAGAAAATTAAAGATACCAAGGGAAAATTTCATGCAAAGATGGGCTCGATAAAGGACAGAAATGGTATGGACCTAACAGAAGCAGAAGATATTAAGAAGAGATGGCAAGAATACACAGAAGAACTGTACAAAAAAGATCTTCACAACCCAGATAATCACAATGGTGTGATCACTGACCTAGAGCCAGACATTCTAGAATGTGAAGTCAAGTGGGCCTTAGAAAGCATCACTACAAACAAAGCTAGTGGAGGTGATGGAATTCCAGTTGAGCTGTTTCAAATCCTGAAAGATGATGCTGTGAAAGTGCTGCACTCAATATGCCAGCAAGTTTGGAAAACTCAGCAGTGGCCACAGGATTGGAAAAGGTCAGTTTTCATTCCAATCCCAAAGAAAGGCAATGCCAAAGAATGCTCAAACTACCGCACAATTGCACTCATCTCACATTCTAGTAAAGTAATGCTCAAAATTCTTCAAGCCAGGCTTCAGCAATATGTGAACCATGAACTTCCTGATGTTCAAGCTGGTTTTAGAAAAGGCAGAGGAGCCAGAGATCAAATTGCCAACATCTGGTGGATCATGGAAAAAGCAAGAGAGTTTCAGAAAAACATCTATTTCTGCTTTATTGACTATACCAAAGCCTTTGACTGTGTGGATCACAAGAAACTGGAAAATTGTGAAAGAGATGGGAATACCAGACTGCCTCATCTGCCTCTTGAGAAACCTGTATGCAGGTCAGGAAGCAACACTTAGAACTGGACATGGAACAGCAGACTGGTTCCAAATAGGAAAAGCAGTACATCAAGGCTGTATATTGTCACCCTGCTTATTTAACTTATATGTAGAGTACATCATGAGAAATGCTGGGCTGGAAGAAACACAAGCTGGAATCAAGATTGCCAGGAGAACTATCAATAACCTCAGATATGCAGATGACACCACCCTTATGGCAGAAAGTGAAGAGAAACTAAAAAGCCTCTTGATGAAAGTGAAAGAGGAAAGTGAAAAAGTTGGCTTAAAGCTCAACATTCAGAAAACTAAGATCATGGCATCTGGTCCCATCACTTCACGGGAAATAGATGGGGAAACAATGGAAACAGTGTCAGACTTTATTTTTTGGGGCTCCAAAATCACTGCACATGGTGATTGCAGCCATGAAATTAAAAGACGCTTACTTCTTGGAAGGAAAGTTTGACCAACCTAGATAGCATATTGAAAAGCAGAGACATTACTTTGCCAACAAAGGTTCATGTAGTCAAGGCTATGGTTTTTCCTGTGGTCATGTATGGATGTGAGAGTTGGACTGTGAAGAAGGCTGAGTGCTAAAGATTGATGCTTTTGAACTGTGATGTTGGAGAAGACTCTTGAGAGTCCCTTGGACTGCAATGAGATCCAACCAGTCCATTCTGAAGGAGATCAGCCCTGGGATTTCTTTGGAAGGAATGATGCTGAAGCTGAAACTCCAGTACTTTGGCCACCTCATGAGAAGAGCTGACTCATTGGAAAAGACTCTGATGCTGGGAGGGATTGGGGACAGGAGGAGAAGAGGATGACAGAGGATGAGATGGCTGGATGACATCACTGACTCGATGGACATGAGACTTGGGAGTTGGTGATGGACAGGGAGGCCTGGCATGCTGCGATTCATGGGGTCTCAAAGAGTCGGACACGACTGAGCGACTGAACTGAGATTCTTTTTATTAATTGGAGTATATTGTTTTACAATGTGGTGTTAGTTTCTTCTGTACAACTAAGTGAATCAGCTTCATGTATACATATAGCCCCTCCTTCTAGAGCCTCCCTCCCACCCCACCCCCACCCCTCTAGATCATCACAGAGCACTGAGCTGAGCTCCCTGTGCTATACAACTGAGCAACTAACTTCCTGTGCTATAACTAACTCCCTGTGCTATACTCCCTGTGCTATACGACTGAGCGACTGAACTGACTGACTGTTCATGGGGTTCTCAAGGCAAGAATACTGACGTGGTTTGCCATTCCCTTCTCCAGTGGACCACATTCTGTCAGAACTCTCCACCATGACCCATCCTTCTGGGGTGGCTTTACAAGGCATGGCTCATAGTTTCATTGAGTTAGACAAGTCTGTGGTCCATGTGATCAGTTGGATTAGTTTTCTGTGACTGTGGTTTTCATTCTTTCTGACCTCTGATAGAGAAGGATAAGAGGGTTGTAGAAGTTTCCTGATGGGAGAGACTGACTAAGGGGGAAACTAGATCTTGCTCTGATGGGCAGAGCCATGCTCAGTAAATCTTGAATCCAGTTTTCTGTTGATGGGAAAGCATGTGTTCCCTCCTTCTTGTTTGACCTGAGGCCAAACTATGGTTCAGTTCAGTTCAGTCGCTCAGTTGTGTCCGACTCTTTGCGACCCCATGAATCGCAGCACGCCAGGCCTCCCTGTCCATCACCAACTCCTGAATTTCACTCAGACTCATGCCCATCGAGTCAGTGATGCCATCCAGCCATCTCATCCTCTGCCATCCCCTTCTCCTCCTGCCCCCAATCCCTCCCAGCATCAGAGTCTTTTCCAATGAGTCAGTTCTTCACATGAGGTGGCCAAAGTACTGGATTTTCAGCTTTGAAATCCCAGGGCTGATCTCCTTCAGAATGGACTGGGTGGATCTCCTTGGAGTCCAAGGGACTGTTGAGAGTCTTCTCCAACACTACAGTTCAACAGCATCAATTCTTCAGGACTCAGCTTTCTTCACAGTCCAACTCTCACATCCATACATGACCACTTTGAAAACCATAGCCTTGACTAGATGGACCTTTGTTGACAAAGTAATGTCTCTGCTTTTCAATATGCTATCTAAGTTGGTCATAACTTTCCTTCCAAGGAGTAAGTGTCTTTTAATTTCATGGCTGCAATCACCATCTGCAGTGATTTTGGAGCCCCAAAAAATAAAGTCTGACACTGTTTCCCCATCTATTTCCTATGAAGTGATGGGACCAGATGCCATGATCTTAGTTTTCTGAATGTTGAGCTTTAAGCCAACTTTTTCACTCTCCTCTTTCACTTTCATCAAGAGGCTTTTTAGTTTCTCTTCACTTTCTGCCATAAGGGTGGTGTCATCTGCATATCTGAGGTTATTGATAGTTCTCCCGGCAATATTGATGCCAGCTTTTGCTTCTTCCAGCCCAGCGTTTCTCATGATGTACTCTGCATATAAGTTAAATAAGCAGGGTGATAATATACAGCCTTGATGTACTGCTTTTCCTATTTGGAACCAGTCTGCTGTTCCATGTCCAGTTCTAACTGTTGCTTCCTGACCTGCATACAGGTTTCTCAAGAGGCAGGTCCCGTGGTCTGGTATTCCCATCTCCTGAAGAATTTCCACAGTTTATTGTGACCCACACAGTCAAAGGCTTTGGCATAGTCAATAAAGCAGAAATAGATGTGTTTATGGAAGTCTCTTGCTTTTTTCATGATCCAGCAGATGTTGGCAATTTGGTCTCTGGTTCCTCTGCCTTTTCTAAAACCAGCTTGAACATCAGGAAGTTCACGGTTCACGTATTGCTGAAGCCTGGCTTGAAGAATTTTGAGCATTACTTTACTAGAATGTGAGATGAGTGCAATTGTGCGGTAGTTTGAGCATTCTTTGGCATTGCCTTTCTTTGGGATTGGGATGAAAACTGACCTTTTCCAATCCTGTGGCCACTGCTGAGTTTTCCAAATTTGCTGGCATATTGAGTGCAGCACTTTCACAGCATCATCTTTCAGGATTTGAAATAGCTCAACTGGAATTCCATCACCTCCTCTCGCTTTGTTCGTAGTGATGCTTTCTAAGGCCCACTTGACTTCACATTCCAGGATGTCTGGCTCTAGTTGAGTGATTAGACCATTGTGATTATCTTGGTCGTGAAGATCTTTTTTGTACAGTTCTCTGTGTATTCCTGCCACCTCTTCTTAATATCTACTGCTTTTGTTAGGTCCATACCATTTCTGTCCTTTATCGAGCCCATATTTGCATGATATGTTCCCTTGGTATCTTTAATTTTCTTGAGGAGATCTCTAGTCTTTCCCATTCTGTTGTTTTCCTCTATTTCTTTGCATTGATCGCTGAAGAAGGCTTTCTTATCTCTTCTTGCTATTCTTTGGAACTCTGCATTCAGATGCTTGTATCTTTCCTTTTCTCCTTTGCTTTTCACTTCTCTTCTTTTCACAGCTATTTGTAAGGCCTCCTCAGACAACCATTTTGCTTTTTTGCATTTCTTTTCCATGGGGATGGTCTTGATCCCTGTCTCCCATACAATATCAGGAACCTCTGTCTATAGTTCATGAGGCACTCTGTCTATCAGATCTAGTCCCTTAAATCTATTTCTCACTTCCACTGTACAATCACAAGGGATTTGATTTAGGTCATACCTGAATGGTCTAGTCGTTTTCCATAATTTCTTCAGTTTAAGTCTTAATTTGGCAATAAGGAGTTCATGATCTGAGCCACAGTCATCTCCTGGTCTTGTTTTTGCTGAGTGTATAGAGCTTCTCCATCTTTGGCTGCAAAGAATATAATCAATCTGATTTTGGTGTTGACCATCTGATGATGTCCATATGTAGAGTCTTCTCTTGTGTTGTTGGAAGAGGGTGTTTGCTATGACCAGTGCATTTTCTTGGCAAAACTCTATTAGTCTTTGCCCTGCTTCATTCCGTATTCCAAGGCCAAATTTGCATGTTACTCCAGGTGTTTCTTGACTTCCTACTTTTGCATTCCAGTCCCCTATAATGAAAAGGACATTTTTTTTGGGTGTTAGTTCTAGACAGTTTTGTAGGTCTTCATAGAACTGTTCAACTTCAGCTTTTTTAGCATTACTGGTTGGGGCATAGACTTGGATTACAGTAATATTGAATGGTTTGCCTTGGAAACGAACAGAGATCATTCTGTCGTTTTTGAGATTGCATCCAAGTACTGCATTTTGGACTCTTTTGTTGACCATGATGGCTACGCCATTTCTTCTAAGGGATTCCTGCCTGCAGTAGTAGATATAATGGTCATCTGAGTTAAATTCACCCATTCCAGTCCATTTTAGTTCGCTGATTCCTAGAATGTCGACATTCACTCTTACCATCTCCTGTTTGACCACTTCCAATTTGCCTTGATTCATGGACCCAACATCCAGGTTCCTATGCAACATTGCTCTTTACAGCATCGGACCTTGCTTCTATCACCAGTAACATCCACAAGTGGGTATTGTTTTTGCTTTGGCTCCATCCCTTCATTTTTTCTGGAGTTATTTCTCCACTGATCTCCAGTAGCATGTTGGGCCCCTAATGACCTGGGGAGTTCCTTGTTCAGTATCCTATCATTTTGCCTTTTGATACTGTTCATGGGATTCTCAAGGCAAGAATACTGAAGTGGTTTGCCATTCCCTTCTCCAGTGGACCACATTCTGTCAGCCCTCTCCACCATGACCCGCCTGTCTTAGGTGGCCCCACAGGCATGGCTTAGTTTCTTTGAATTAGAGAATGCTGTGGTCCTAGTGTGATTAGATTGACTAGTTTTCTGTGATTATAGTTTCAGTGTATGTGCCCTCTGATGCCATCTTGCAACACCTACAGTCTTATTTGGGTTTCTATTACCTTGGACGTGGGGTATGTCTTCATGGCTGCTCCAACAAAGCACAGCCGTGCTCCTTACCTTGGACTAGGGGTATCTCCTCACCGCCGCGCCTCCTGACCTTGAACGTGGAGTAGCTCCTCTAGGCCCTCCTTCGCCCGCGCAGCCACCACTCCTTGGAAGTGGGATTGCTTGTCTCGGCCGCCGCCCCTGGCCTCCGGTGGGGGTTAGCTCCTCCCGGCTGCCGCCCCTGACCTCAGACGTGGGGTAGCTCCTCTCAGCTGCTCCTGTGCTGTCGCAACCTGGCAGTCTCGGCCGCCGCCGCTGACCTCGGACATGTTGGGTAGCTTCTCCCGGCCTCCTCCCCTGACCTCGGAGAGGTAGCTACTCTTGGCCGTCCCTGTGCCATCGCATCCTGGTACTCTCGGCCGCTGCCCCTGACCTCGGACGTGGGGTAGTTCCTCTAGGCTGTGTTCTGTGCGCCGTCGCAGCCGCCCGAGGTAGAGGTAATGAAGATAATGAGGACCTTCTTCAAAAGGTCCCACACACACACTGCTGCACTCAGTGCCCCCAAACCTGCAGCAGGCCACCTCTGACCCACACTTTTGCCAGAGACTCCTAGACACTCATGGGGAAGTCTGGGTTAGTCTCTTGTGCGGTCACTGCTCCTTTCTTCTGGGTCCTGGTGAGCACAAGTTTTTGTTTGTACCATCCAAGAGTCTCTTTCCCCAGTCCTGTGTAAGTTCTGGTGGCTCTATGGTAGGGTTAATGGCGACCTCCTCCAAGAGGGCTTATGCCATACCCAGGTCTGCTGTACCCAGAGTCCCTGCTCCAGCGGCAGGCCACTGCTGACCCGTATCTCCACGGAAGACACGGAAACTCTCAAAGGCAGGTCTGGTTCAGTCTCTGTGGGGTTTTTCTGGTGTGTATGGGGTTTTGTCTGAGGCCTCCGAGAGTCTCTGGTGGGGGAGGATTTTGATACTAAACGTGATTTCGCCGCTCCTACCATCTTGCTGGGGCTTCTCCTTTGCCCTTAGATGTGGGGTATTTTTTTTTTGGTGGGATCCAATATTTTTCTGTTGATGTTTTGTTCAGTGGTGAGTTGTAATTTTGGAGTTCTTGCAGGAGAAGATGAGCAAACATCCTTCTACCTGCCATCTTATTAAACCTAAGAGAAGAAGAATATTATGAAGAGATGGCAACAATACACAGAAGAACTATTAAAAAAGATCTTCATGACCCAGATAACCAAGATGGTGTGATCACTCATCTAGAGCCAGACATTCTGGAATGAGAAGTCAAGTGGGCCTTAGGAAGCATCACTATGAACAAAGCTAGTGGAGGTGATGGAAATCCAGTTAAGCTATTTCAAATACTAAAAGATGATGCTGTAAAAGTGCTATACTCGATATGCCAGCAAATCTGGAAATCTCAGCAGTGGCCATAGGACTGGAAAAGGTCAGTTTTCTTTCCATTCCCAAAGAAAAGCAATGCCAAAGAATGTTCAAACTATCGCATGATTGCACTCATCTCACATTCTAGCAAAGTAATGCTCAAAATCCTCCAAGCCAGGCCAACAGTACATGAACTGTGAATTTCCAGATGTTCAAGCTGAATTTAGAAAAGGCAGAGGAACCAGAGATCAAATTGCCAACATCTGCTGAATCATGGAAAAAGGAAGAGAGTTCCAGAAAAACATCTATTTCTGCTTTATTGACTATGCCAAAGCCTTTGACTGTGTGGATCACAATAAACTGTGGAAGATTCTTAAAGAGATGGGAATAGCAGACCACCTGACTTGACTCTTGAGAAATCTGTATGCAGGTCAGGAAGCAACAGTTAGAACTAGACATGTAACAACAGACTGGTTCCAAATAGGAAAAGGAGTATGTCAAGGCTGTATGTTGTCACTCTGCTTATTTAACTTTTACTCAGAGTACATCGTGAGAAACGCTTGACTGGAAGAAACACAAGCTGGAATCAAGATTGCTGGGAGAAATATCAATAACTTCAGACCTGCAGATGACACCACCCTTATGGCAGAAAGTGAAGAAGAACTAAAGAGCCTCTTGATGAAAGTCAATGAGGAGAGTTGAAAAAGTTGGTTTAAAACTCAACATTCAGAAAACTAAGATCATAGCATTTGTTCCCATCACTTCATGGCAAATACATGGAGAAACAATGGAAATAGTGAGAGACTTTTATTGGGGCTCCAAAATCATTATAGGTGGTGACTACAGCCATGAAATTAAAAGATGCTTGCTCCTTGGAAGAAAAGTTATGACCAAGCTAGACAGCATATTAAAAAGCAGAGATATTACTTTGCCAACAAAGGTCCATCTAGTCAAAGCTATGGTTATGTGTGGATGTGAGAGTTGGACTATAAAGAAAGCTGAGTGCTGAAGACTTAAAGCTGTTGAACTGTGGTGTTAGAGAAGACTCTTGGGAGTCCCTTGGACTGCTAGGAGATCCAATCTGTCAATCCTAAAGGAAATCGGTCCTGAATATTCATTGGAAGGACTGATGGTGAAGCTGAAGCTCCAACACTTTGGCCACCTGATGTGAAGAACTGACTCATTGGAAAAGACCCTGATGCTGGGAAAGGTTGAAGGCAGGAAGATAAGGTGATGACAAAGGATGAGATGGTTGGATGGCATCACCAACTCAATGGAGATGAGTTTGAGCAAGGTCTGGGAGTTGGTGATGGACAGGGAAGCCTGGTATGCTGCCCTCCACAGGGCCGCAAAGAGTCGATTATGATTGAGTGACTGAACTGAACTAACTCTCTCAACTGGGTCATTTTTAGTGATGTGCATGAACCTAGAGTATGGCATAAAAAATGAAGTTAATCAGAAAGTGAAAAACCAATATAATATGTTAACACATATATATGGAATATAGAAAAATGGTACTGATGAAGCTATAGGGCAGGAACAGAGATGCAGACATAGAGAATAGACCCGTGGACACAGCAGGAGAAGGAGAGGGTGGGAAAAATTGAGAGAATAGCATTGACATATATACAATACCAACTAGATTCTTCATAGATCCTTGGTATTGTAGAGTTAAAAGTAGTTTAAATGTAACATAACTGAGCAGCTCAAAGGTGCCAGGAACTGTGTTTGGACACTTCTTGCCTACAAATCCAATTGAAACCTCAACACAAACTGGAAAGTTTCAAATCTCTTCCTGGTTGTAAAGATTTTCATCTGGAATTTTAGCAATGTACAGGACTTGCTCAAGGTCAGAGTTGCTAATAGAGCCTCCCATTTCCAAATGCCTGGTGCTTCTGCTGGAAGGAGCTTCTCCCCAGGCTGCTGGTCCTCATTTATGGAATAAGTTAAGAAAACGAGGAAGAAGCCTCAGGCTTGTTATTAACTAGGGCTCCTTGGAAGAAAAGCTATGACCAACCTAGAAAGCATATTAAAAAGCAGAGACATTACTTTGCCAACAAAGGTCCATCTAGTCAAAGCTATGGTTTTTCCAGTAGTCATGTATGGATGTGAGAGTTGGACTATAAAGAAAGCTGAGTGCTGAAGACTTGATGCTGTTGAACTGTAGTGTTGGAGAAGACTCTTGGGAGTGTTTGGAGAAGGACATGGCAACCCGCTCCAGTACTCTTTCCTGGAAAATCCCATGGACGGAGGGGCCTGGTAAGCTACAGTCCATGGGGTCGTGAAGAGTCAGACACGACTGAATGACTTCACTTTCAGTTTTCACTTTCATGCATTGGAGCAGGAAATAGCAACCCACTCCACTGTTCTTGCCTGGAGAATCCCAGGGATGGGGGAGCCTGGTGGGCTGCTGTCTATGGGGTCGCACAGAGTTGGACACGACTGATGCGACTTAGCAGCAGCAGCCTGCATGGCATAACTCCAAGGGGCCTCCTCAGGGAGTAACAGTGTGCCACCCTGGGTGTGTGCCAATATGAACTTGCTTTAGAGAGTGGTGGTTTAATCAGTAAGTCGTGTCCGGCTCTGTGACCCCCTGGGCTTTAGCCCGCCAGGCTCCTCTGTCCATGGGATTTCCCAGGCAAGAATACTGGAGTGGTTTTCCATTTCCTTCTCCAAGGAATCTTCCCTACTCAGGAATCAAACCTGCGTCTCTTGCTTCTCTTGAAATGGCAGGCGGATTCTTTACCACTGGGAAGCTCACAAATATATTATTTGCATTCAGTTCTTTTTCTCCACTGGCAAAATCTTGGTTAATAATAATCATTCAAATGATAATGATCCAAATTTGTTGAGCCTTTTGCTCTACACATAATGTTTTCACAAATACGACTTCCTCACAACCTCCTTTTAAAGCACACAGTATACCTCTTATTTGTAGTTAAAGATACGGATTCTCTGAGAGGTAAGTGACAAGGTGCTCAGGGTAACACCATAAGCTCAGCTTCTTTGCTCTCAAGTCTTATTGTCCCTACCCTCCCCCTTATAATGGTTTTTTTCTTTTTCTGGTTCACTTCTTGTTTCTGTGGTGTTATTTCTCCTTCTCTATTGTTTGAATCTCTTCTTTCTTTTCTTTGCTCCCAGGCTTTGTCTTTAGACTTTCCTCTCTGGATGGGCTCATCAGATTCCATAGCTTCAACTCTTGTCTCTAAGACGAACTTAAAAAACATTATTTGCTTTTGCTTACTGGGTCTTCATTGCTGCTTGAGGGCTTTCTCTAGTTGCGGTGAGTGGAGGCTACTCTTCGTTGCGGTGTGCAGACTTCTCATTGCAGTGGCTTCTTTTCTTGTGGAGGACGGGCTCTAGGCTTGTGGGCTTCAGTAGTTGTGGCATATGGCTTAGTTGCCCTGCAGCGTGTGGAATCTTCCTGGACCAGGGATCAAACCAGTGTCCCCAGCATTGGCAGGTGGATTCTTAACCACTGGACCCCCAGGGAAGTCCCCTAAGATGGACTATAAATCTCTGTTCTATTGCTGTGTGTCTTTGGATCAGTTACTTCCCTTCTGTAGGCTTCAGATTCTTTGTTTGAAATATAAAAGCCCTAGGTGGCTGATGTATGCTTTCCTCTACAGCTCCAACTTCAAATGAAATGAAGAATGTTAAAGTAATTTTTAAACAAAAATCAATATCAAAGTACAAGATCTCATAAATAAATTCAGCAAGGTTGCAGGATCAAGATCAATATACTAAAAAAAATCAATTGCATTTCTATAGACTAACCATGAACGATCCAAAAATAAAATTAAGAAAACAATTCCACTTACAATAGCATCAAAAAGAATAAAATATTTAAGAATAAATCTAACAAAAGAAGTGGAAGACTGACAACTGCAAGACATTGTTGAAAAGGAATTAAAGAAAATGTAAATAAATGGAGAAACATCCTATGCTCATGGATCAGAAGATTTAACATTCTTAGGATGGCATTTTTCTCTAAATTGATCTACAAATTTAACTCAATCTCTATTACAATATCAATTGACTCTTTTTGCAGAAACTGACAAGCTGGTCTTAAAATTCATATGGAATTGCAAGGGCCCCAGAATAGCCAAAGTAATGTAGAAAAATAACAAAGCTGGAGGAGTCACACTTCCTGATTTCAGAACTTATGATAGAACTCAAAGCAGTGTGATAGTGACATAAAGATCAATGGAATATAATTGATAGTCTAGAAATAAACCCATACATCTGTGGCCATTGATTTTTTTTTAAAGGGCTGCCAAGGCAATTCAATAGAGGAAGGATTCATTTTTTTTCAGCAAATGGTGCTGAGACAACTAATATCCACATGCAAAAGGATGGACTTGGGCCTGTACCTGATGTGATATGCAAAAATTATGCAAAATACAAAAACAAATGTAAGAGCTAAAACTATACTCTGTTAGAAGAAAACATACAGTCAATCTTAGTAGGGTTAGGCAGTGGTTTCTTAGACACAATAGCAAAAGTATAAGCAACAGAAGAAAAAATAGATACATTAGACTTTTATCAAAATTAAAAACTTTTGTACATTAGATGAGTCTGTCAAGAGTAAAAACACAATCCATAGAATGGGATAAAGTATTTCCAAGCCAAATATCTGATAAGAAGCTTATGTAGAGGAAAAATATATATCTTACAATTCAGTAATAAAAGGTAACCTGATTAAACATGGGAAAGAGGTCTGAATAGGCATTTCTAAAAAGAAGATTGTACAAATGGCCAATAAACACATCTAAAGATATTACCATCATTAATCACTAGGGAAAATGCAAATCAAAACCTCAGTGAGATCCTATTTCATCTCCTTTAAGATGGCTATAATCAAAAAGACAGTAACAGGCGTTGGTGAGGATGAGGAGAAATTGGAACCTTCAAACACTGCTGGTGGAAATGGAAAATGGTGCAACCCCTTTGGAAAACAGTGTGCGGTTTCTTGGAAAGTGAAGCACAGAGTTATCATATGATCCAAAAGTTCCACGCCAAGGGTTTTAAGAGAAATAAAACATATGTTCACACAAAAAACCCATAGCAGCATTATAGCAGCATTATTCACAATGGCCAAAAGTGCAAGCAACCCAAATGTCCATTTCGTGATGAATAGATAAACAAAATGTGATATATCTGAACAAGGGAATATTTTTGGCAATTAGCAGGAATGAAATTATGATGCACTCTATAATGTAGTTGAACCTTGAAAATATTATGTTAAGTCAAAGAAGCCAGTCACTGAAGACTACATATTACATGATTCCATTTGTATGATTAGAACAGGCAAATCTATAAAGACAGACAGTGGATTTGTGTTTGCCTAGGGCTGGAGGTTGTGGGAGAAATGAGGAGTGAGTACTAAGGGGTTCAGGGTTTCCTTTGAGTGGTGAAAATGTTCTAAACTTAGATCTTGGTCATGATTGCAAAACTCCATGAATGTGCTAAAACCTACCAATTTGCACACTTAAAGTGGGTGAACTTTTGCCACATGAATTGTACTCACTGGAACTGTTGCTGTGTTCAGTTGCTTCAGTCGTGTCTGACTCTCTGAAACTCTATGACTGTAGCTGGCCAGGCTCCTCTGTCTGTGGGGTTCCCCAGGTAAAAATACTGGAGTGGGTTGCCATACTCTTCTTCAGGGGCTCATCCCTAGCCAGGGCTAGAATCAGTGTCTCCTGTATCTCCAGCACTGCAGACAGATTCTTTACTGCTTAGCCACCAGGAAAGTCCCCAGTGAAACTGTTAAAAAAATCAATTTATAAAGATGATGCTAATGATTAATATCACTATTATTTACACAATTATCCTGTTATGTAGTGGTTTTGGAATTAGGGATATCTTTTCCTAAGTGGCTTGCCTGGGAATCATTTCCACTCACAGCCATGAATACATGGCAATTCTGGTGTTTTAGAATAAAAAAAGACTTTGGTTTGATTCCCTTCTCAGCCACCATCCAGTTGTGTGTGTTATTGGACAAATTTTTGGACCTAACACCTAAAGTTCCCTAATTTCCATAAACAAGGACCACAATGCTTTCTGAACAATGCTAGAACAAGAGATGTAAATGTTTAGCATAAAGCTGGAACTTTATACCTGTACTATAAATGTTATTTCCATCTTTTATTTCAAAAAGCTTTTCTAGCTCTTCTGCCCTGAATGGGACAGATAAGAAATACTGCCTGAGGTTACCTGGCCAAAACTGTGGGTAGAAGGGAGGCTGGCATTGTCTGTGAATTTCTTTTCATGGGTAATCATTGGGTTTTTAAAGCTTTTGAGGAATGATGAAAAGATCTCATGAAGAGCTAAGAACTTTCTCAACAGATTGCTTATTCTCTAGAGAATAATTAAAATACATATCATGCAGTGGTTTTCAGAGTCTGGACGCTTTCTTCTCCGAAGTCCTTGACAGTTAGAACAATGAATTTTCCCCGGAAGGTATATGCAGGGCCAGAACAGCCCAGGGGCAAGGTGGAAGGAATGATTGACTGGAGTTGTAGTCCAGACTTTGCTCAATCAATTAATTCTATAGCTCAGTTTGCCGTTCTACTAAATGGGGTTTCAACTTACCCATCAACCTTTTCCCCCTTGGAGAATGACTTTGGGGAAACAGACTAAAACACTCTGACCTATTTGGAAAGAAGATCTCAAATGAAAATAGGGTTTCCATTAGCATCATTACTGTTTTCTACTTCTAATTTTTATAATTTGGTGATACTGTGTAATTATCTATATCTAATATGGGCTTCCCTGGTGGCTCAGTGGTAAAGAATCTGCCTGCCAAGGCAGGGGATGCAGGTTTGATTCCTGGGTTGGGAAGATCCCTGGAGAAGGAAATGGCAACCCATTCCAGTATTCTTGCCTGGAAAATCCATGGACAGAGGAGCCTGATGGGTATAGTCCATGGGGTTGAAAAGAGCTGGGCATGACTTAGCAACTGAACAACAGCAACACCACAATAATATTGCATAATAACCCATGTGAATCTGCATGTAACTTTGGTGGCCCACTGTGCCTCATTGTCTCCCCTCCTCTGCTGAGCCTGTGCTCTGTGGTGTGGACCATTTCTCAGTCCCTGTGTTCCTGCTATCTGGATGCTCAAGCTTCATGACTATAGGGCATTGCTGGGGCCCACAGCAGTCATGAGGATTAGAGAGAGCATCGAAACAGTAGACTTCCTAACCATGGGCCCCGGTTCAGAAGCCATGTGTGTCTGCAAGCATTCAACAAATACATATGATGCTTCTGCTACCTACTAGGCTTTGTTTCAGGCTCTGGGGATGCAGCAGTGAAGGAAAAATGTCAGAAATCTCTTCTCTAATGTATAAGTGTGTGGGATCAGGAAGAGTGATGATAGTGAGTTGGAACATGACATAGGAAGTAAGATACATAATATGTTAGATGGCAGTAAGTGCTATGGAGGAAAATAAACCAAGGAAAGAAGATGAGAAAGCATTGAAATTATGCACATTTGGTGAGTTGAAGGAGGTGAGGTTGTCACTCTGAGGAAATAAGAAGAAAGATGCAGAGGATCTGGAGATGAGGAGACTCTGGGATGGGAGTGTTCTGAGGGTCTTTGTGGCTGGACTGGTGTGAGCAAGGGAGATGTTGGTAGGAGATGAGGTCAGAGAAATGATGAGGCTAGGACTGAAGGTTGTATAGCACAGGGGTAGGTGAATTACCTCTGGTCAAATCTGACACACCCCCTGTTTTTATAAATAAAGTTTTATTAGAGCACAGCTACATTTATTGATGTATATATTATTTATGGCTGCTGTACTGCTAAATGGCAGAGTTAAGGAGTGTGACAGAGACTGTATGAAGCCTAAAACATTTACTACCTCACCCTTTGCAGAAAAGGGTAGCTGGTCTCTAGAATAGGGCTGTGCAAGAATTATTTCCTATTTCTTCCATGCCAGACAGTGTACTGAGTACTTAGAGGTGACAGAATACAGTCTGTGCCCTCAGGATGCTAATAGTTTAGGGAGGAGAAAGTTATGTAGACTGGCAATGAAAACATAGCACCATGCTCTCAAAGCTATGGTTTTTCCAGTAGTCATGAATGGATGTGAGAGTTGGACCATAAAGAAGGCTGAGTGCTGAAGAACTGATGCTTTTGAACTGTGGTGTTGGAGAAGATTCTTGAGAGTCCCTTGGACTGCAAGGAGATCAAGCCAGTCAATACTAAAGGAAATCAATCCTGAGTATTCATCGGAGGGACTGATGCTGAAGCTGAAGCTCCAGTAATTTGGCCACCTGATGGAAGAGCTGACTCATTAGAAAAGACCCTGATGATGGGAAAAACTGAAGACAGGAGGATAAGGGGATAACAGAGGACAAGATGGTTGGATAGCATCACACCAAATCAATGGACATGAGCTTGAGCAAGCTCCAGGAGATAATGAAGGACAGGGAAACCTGGCGTGCTACAGTCCATGGGGTCACAAAGAGTCACACGTGACTGAGTGACTGAACAATGACAACAACCATGCTTTCACACATTGTTCTGGATTTTATAGAACAGACCAAGCAATTTGGAAAACTGTTTCTGTCTACCAAAGCTAAACAGAGTTATCTGCAATAACCCGACACTTCCACTCCTGTGTTTATACCCAACAGAAATAAGGGCTTGCGTTTACTAAAAGGAGTATGTAGGAAGTGTCCAGGAAACTTTATTCATGACAGCCCCCTAGTGGAAACACACATATATAGCCACCAACATTTGAATGGATAAACACATTTCAGTATCTTTATTGGAATACTATACATCAATGAAAAATAGCACCTGGCACTACATACAAGTACATGGATGAATTTCACAAACTGATGTTGAATGGGAAATCCAGACAGGCTAGAACTCAGATTTCATGATTTGATTTCAAGAATATGAAGTTCAAAAACAGACATAACTGATGTATTCAGGGAGAGGTCAGAATAGTGATTATCTTTATCTCTGATAGCTCAGTTGGTAAAGAATCCACCTGCAATGCAGGAGACCCCAGTTAGATTCCTGGGTCTGGAAGATGTGCTGGAGAGGGAATAGGCTACCTACTCCAGTATACTTGGGCTTCCCTTGTGGCTTAGCTAGTAAAGAATATCCCTGCACTGTGGGAGACCTGGGTTCGATCCCTGGGTTGCAAAGATCCCCTGGAGAAGGGAAAGGCTACCCACTCCAGTATTCTGGCCTGGAGAATTGGATGGACTATAGTTGGTAGTCCATGGGGTTGCAAAGAGTCAGGCACAACTGAGTGACTTTTACATTCACTTCACTTTTGATTATCTAGCTTGGAGGGCACAAGAAGACTTTTGGGAGGCTTAAAATCTTCTGTATCTTAACTGGGTGTAGTCACATGACTTTTGCATACATAAAAATTAATTGAGCTCTATCCTTAACATTTTTGTACTTTACTGATGTAGAGTATTAGTGTTAGTTGCTCAATTGTGTCCAACTATTTGTGATTCCATGGACTGTAGCACACCAGCCTCCTCTGTCCATGGAATTCTGCAGGAAAGAATAGTGGAGTGAGTAGCCATTTCATTCTCCAGGGGATCTTCCCAACCCAGGGACTGAACTTGTGTCTTCTGCCTTGGCAAGAGGATTCCTTACTGTCTGGGCTACCAGGTAGTTTATGCCTTGATTAATATATAAAAATTGAAAATACAGAGCCACTTTCATAGAATTGATAATAAAAGCTATGGCTATGCAGAAAACTGAGAGACTAACAGCTGAGGGAAGATAGGAATGCTGTCTACTGGAGTCAAAATTTGAGCTTCACGAGTTAAGCTTTCCCTGGAAGATGAGTAGAAAGAATGTACTGGGAGAGGAAATAGCATATGAAAAGTCTGAAAAAGAAGACTTATTCAGGAAACTTCTGCATGTGCAGCAGTGTTTCTAATAAAATACAAAGTATTTTTACTGCCCTCTATTCTTCTTTCCTCATGCCTTCCTATTTGAATTTCTTTTTGTTTATACTTTATTTTCACGTCTTTCAGTTATTATAATTTTCGACTCAACCATTTCTATTTTATTCCTTTTTATACTTTTATAGAAATAAAACTAACATACTATGTCTTTTCCTTTCAAAATATACAATTCAATCATTTTCAGCACCTTCACAAGACAGCTCAATGACCACCATTCTAAATCCAGAATATATTCATCGTCCCAGAAACAAATCCCACACCCACTGGTAGTCACTATCAAGTCTCCTCTCTTCCAGTCCTGGGAAACTTCTAATCTAATTTCTGCCTCTGGATTTCTCTATACTAGACATCTCACCTAAATTGAATTACGCAATATGTGCTCTATCAGGTCTGGCTTCTTTTCAAGGCTCATCCATGTTTTGGCATGACTAAGCAGTATTTCAATCAATGAACTAAAATGGACTGGAATGGGTGAATTTAACTCAGATGGCCATTATATCTACTACTGTGGGCAAGAATCCCTTAGAAGAAATGGAGTAGCCATCATAGCCAACAAAAGAGTCTGAAATGCAGTATTTGGGTGCAATTTCAAAAAAGGACAGAATGATCTCTGTTCGTTTCCAAGGCAAACCATTCACTATCACAGTAATCCAAGTCTATGCCCCAATCAATAATGCTGAAGAAGCTGAAGTTGAATGGTTCTATGAAGATCTACAAAACTGTCTAGAACTAACACCCAAAAAAGATGTACTTTTCATCATAGTGGAGAGGAATGCAAAAGAAGGAATTCAAGAGATAATTGGAATAACAGGCAAATTTGGCCTTGGAGTACAAAACAAAGCAAGTCAAGGCTAACAGAGTTTTGCCAAGAGAACACAGTGGTCATAGCAAACACCCTCTTCCAACAACATAAGAGAAGACTCTACACATGGACATCACCAGATGGTCAACACCAAAATCAGATTGATTATATTCTTTGCAGCCAAAGTCAGCAAAAACAAGACCGGGAGCTGACTGTGGTTCAGATCATGAACCCCTTATTGCCAAGTTCAGACGTAAAGTGAAGAAAGTAGAGAAAACCACTGCACCATTCAGGTGTGATCTAAATCAAATCCCTTATGATTATACAGTGGAAGTGACAAGTATATTCAAGGGATTAGATCTGATAAACAGAATGCCTGAATAACTATGGAAGGAGGTTCCTTACACTGTACAGGAGACAGGGATCAAGACCATACCCAAGAAAGAGAAATGCAAAAAGGCAAAATGATTGTCTAAGGAGGCCTTACAAATAGCTGAGAAAAGAAGAGACGCTAAAGGCAAAGGAGGAAAGGAAAGATATACCCATTTGAATGCAGAGTCCCAAAGAATAGCAAGGAGAGATAAGAAAGCTTTCCTCAGAGATCAATGCAAAGAAATAGAATGGGAAAGACTAGAGATCTTTTCAAAAAATTAGAGATACCATGGGGACATTTCATGCAACAATGGCACAATAAAGGATAGAAATGATATGGATCTAACAGAGGCAGAAGATATTAAGAAAAGGGGGCAAGAATACATAGAAAAACTATACAAAAAAAATCTTCATGACCCAGATGACCATGAGGGTGTGATTACTCACCTAGAGCCAGACATCATAGAATGCGAAGTCAAGTGGGCCTGAGGAAGCATCACTACAAACAAAGCTAGTGGAGGTGATGAAATTCCAGCTAAGGTGTTTCAAATCCTAAAAGATGATGCTGTGAAAGTGCTACACTCAATGTGCCAGCAAATTTGGAAAACTCAGCAGTGGCCACAGGTTTGGAAAATGTCAGTTTTCATTCCAATCCCAAAGAAAGGCAATACCAAAGAATGCTCAAACTACCATACAATTGCACTCATCTCAGATGCTAGTAAAGTAATGCTCAAAATTCTCCAAGCCAGGCTTCAGCAATACATGAACCATGAACTTCCAGATGTTCAAGCTGGTTTTAGAAAAGGCAGAGGAATCAGAGATCAAATTGCCAACATCCGCTGGATCATGGAAAAAGCAAGAGAGTTCCAGAAAAACATCTATTTCTGCTTTATTGACTATGCCAAAGCCTTTGACTGTGTGGATCACACCAAACTGTGGGAAATTCTGAAAGAGATGGGAATACCAGACCACCTGACCTGCCTCCTAAGAAATCTGTATGTAGGTCAAGAAGCAACAGTTAGAATTGGACATGGAACAATAGACTGGTTCCAAATAGGAAAAGGAGTACCTCAAGGCTATATATTGTCACCCTGTTTATTTAACTTATATGCAGAGTACATCATGAGAAACGCTGGGCTGGAAGAAGCACAAGCTGGAATCAAGATTGCTGGGAGAAATATCAATAACCTCAGATACGCAGATGAAACCATTCTTCTGGCAAGAAATGAAGAAGAACTAAAGAGCCTTGAGATGAAAGTAAAAGAGGAGTGAGAAAAAGTTGGCTTAAAACTCAACATTCAGAAAACTATGGCATCCAGTCCCATCAGTTCAGTTCAGTTCAGTCGCTCAGTCGTCTCCGACTCTGCGACCCCATGAATCGCAGCACTCCAGGCCTCCCTGTCCACCACCAACTCCCAGAGTTCACTCATACTCATGTTCATCGAGATGGTGATGCCATCCAGCCATCTCATCCTCTGTCGTCCCCTTTTCCTCCTGCCCCTAATCCCTCCCAGCATCAGAGTCTTTTCCAATGAGTCAACTCTTCGCATGAGGTGGCCAAAGTACTGGAGTTTCAGCTTCAGCATCATTCCTTCCAAAGAAATCCCAGGGCTGATCTCCTTCAGAATGGACTGGTTGGATCTCCTTGCAGTCCAAGGGACTCTCAAGAGTCTTCTCCAACACCACAGTTCAAAAGCATCAGTTCTTTGGTGCTCAGCTTTCTTCACAGTCCAACTCTCACATGCATACATGACCACTGGAAAAACCATAGCCTTGACTAGACAGACCATTGTTTGCAAAGTAATGTCTCTGCTTTTGAATATGCTATCTAGGTTGGTCATAACTTCCCTTCCAAGGAGTAAGCATCTTTTAATTTCATGGCTGCAATCACCATCTGCAGTGATTTTGGAGCCCCAAAAGATAAAGTCTGACACTGTTTCCACTGTTTCCCCATCTATTTGCCATGAAGTGATAGGACCGGATGCCATGATCTTCGTTTTCTGAATGTTGAGCTTTAAGCCAACTTTTCACTCTCCTCTTTCACTTTCATCAAGAGACTTTTGAGTTCCTCTTCACTTTCTGCCATAAGGGTGGTGTCATCTGCATATCTGAGGTTATTGATATTTCTCCAAGCAATCTTGATTCCAGCTTGTGCTTCCAACCCAGCATTTCTCATGATGTACTCTGCATATAAGTTAAATAAGCAGGTTGACAATATACAGCCTTGATGTACTCCTTTTCCTATTTGGAACCAGTCTGTTGTTCCATGTCCAGTTCTAACTGTTGCTTCCTGACCTGCATATAGGTTACTCAAGAGGCAGGTCCCGTGGTCTGGTATTCCCATCTCTTGAAGAATTTCCCACAGTTTGGTGTGGTCCACACAGTCAAAGGCTTTGGCATAGTCAATAAAGCAGAAATAGATGTTTTTCTGGAACTCTCTTGCTTTTTCGACGATCCAGCGGATGTTGGCAATTTCATCTCTGGTTCCTCTGCCTTTCTAAAACCAGCGTGAATATCTGGAATTTCACGGTTCATGTATTGCTGAAGCCTGGCTTGGAGAATTTTGAGCATTACTTTACTAGCATGTGAGATGAGTGCAATTGTGTGGTAGTTTGAGCATTCTTTGGCATTGCCTTTCTTTGGGATTGGATTGAAAATTGACCTTTTCCAGTCCTGTGGCCACTGCTGACTTTTCCAAATTTTCTGGCATATTGAGTGCAGCACTTTAACAGCATCATCTTTCAGGATTTGAAATAGCTCAACTGGAATTCCATCACATCCACTAGCTTTGTTCATAGTTATGCTTCCTAAGACCCACTTGACTTCACATTCCAGAATGTCTGGCTCTAGGTCAGTGATCACACCATCATGATTATCTTGGTCATGAAGATCTTTTTGTACAGTTCTTCTGTGTATTCTTGCCACCTCTTCTTAATATCTTCTGCTTCTGTTAGGTCCATACCATTTTTGTCCTTTATCAAGCCCATCTTTGCATGAAATGTTCCCTTGGTATCTCTAATTTTCTTAAAGAGATCTCTAGTCTTTCCCATTCTGTTGTTTTCCTCTATTTCTTTGCATTGATCACTGAGGAAGGCTTTCTTATCTCTTCTTGCTATTCTTTGGAACTCTGCATTCAGATGCTTTTATCTTTCCTTTTCTCCTTTGCTTTTCACTTCTCTTCTTTTCACAGTTATTTGTAAGGCCTCCCCAGATAGCCATTTTGCTTTTTTGCATTTCTTTTTCATGGGGATGGTCTTGATCCCTGTCTCCTGTACAATGTCAGGATCCTCTGTCCATAGTTCACCAGGCACTCTATCTATCAGGTCTAGTCCCTTAAATCTATTTCTCACTTCCACTGTATAATCACAAGGGATTTGATTTAGTCATACCTGAATGGTCTAGTGGTTTTCCCTACTTTCTTCAATTTAAGTCTGAAAGGAGCTACCCCATGCCCGAGGAGCAGCAGCTGCATGGGCGCGGGAGGGCCGAGAGGAGCTACTCCATGTTCAAGGTCAGGAGGGGCGGCTGCGAGGAGATACCCCTTGTCCAAGATAAGGAGCAGTGGCTGCGCTTTGCCGGAACCGCTGTGGAGAAATACCCCACATCCAAGGTAAGAGAAACCCAACTAAGATGGTAGGTGTTGCGAGAGGGCATCAGAAGGCAGACACACTGAAACCATAATCACAGAAAACTAGTCAATTTGATCACAAGGACCACAGCCTTTTCTAACTCAATGAAACTAAGCTATGCCGTGTGGGGCCACCCAAGACGGGCGGGTCATGGTGGAGAGGTCTGACAGAATGTGGTCCACTGGAGAAGGGAACGGCAAACCACTTCAGTATTCCTGCCTTGAGAACCCCATGAACAGTGTGAAAAGGCAAAATGATAGAATACTGAAAGAGGAACTCCCCAGGTCGGTAGGTGCCCAATATGCTACTGGAGATCAGTGGAGAAATAACTCCAGAAAGAATGAAGGGATGGAGCCAAAGCAAAAACAATACCCAGTGGTGGATGTGACTGGTGATAGAAGCAAGGTCTGATTCTGTAAAAAGCAGTATTGCATAGGAACCTGGAATGTTAGATCCATGAATCAAGACAAATTGGAAGTGGTCAAACAGGAGATGGCAAAAGGAAATGTCGACATTCTAGGAATCATTGAGCTAAAATGGACTGGAATGGGTAAATTTAACTCAGATGACCATTATATCTACTACTGCGGGCAGGAATCCCTCAGAAGAAATGGCATAGCCATCATGGTCAACAAAAGAGTCCGAAATGCAGTACTTGAATGCAATCTCAAAAATGACAGAATGATCTCTGTTCGTTTCCAAGCCAAACCATTCAATATCACAGTAATCCAAGCCTATGCCCCAACCAGTAACGCTGGAGAAGCTGAAGTTGAA
Organism: Bos indicus; assembly: GCF_029378745.1. Classification (NCBI taxonomy): domain Eukaryota; kingdom Metazoa; phylum Chordata; class Mammalia; order Artiodactyla; family Bovidae; genus Bos; species Bos indicus. Next base: position 18,945,368 of record NC_091780.1, on the reverse strand, counting down.
TGGTTCTATGAAGATCTACAAAACCTTTTAGAACTAACACCCAAAACAGATGTCCTTTTCATTATAGGGGACAGGAATACAAAAGTAGGAAATCAAGAAACACCTGGAGTAACAGGCAAATTTGGCCTTGGAGTACAGAATGAAGCAGGGCACAGGCTAATAGAGTTCTCCCAAGAGAATACACTGGTCATAGCAAACACCCTCTTCCAACAACACAAGAGAAGACTCTACACATGGTTATCACCAGATGGTCAACACTAAAATCAGATTGATTATATTCTTTGAAGCCAAAGATGGAGAAGCTCTATACCATCAGCAAAAACAACACCGGGAACTGACTGTGGTTCAGATCATGAACTTCTTATTGCCAAATTCAGACATCTTTATAAGTGATACTAAACTTGCATAGTGCATATACTATATAGGTCATAATTATAGTACTCTGAGAATGAGGCTTTTAAAGAGCTACAGACTCTTTTGTTCCCCTCAATGGCTTATAGGCTATTGATTTTCATTTGAAATTGATCAGTTATCTTTCAGAGCTAACAAATAGCTGGAGAGTAGACAAAGGGACTAGGACAAATTACAAGGTTACAAAGCTCCCTGTTCTTAGTACCATTCTGCTATTTGTGGGGAGGGCATACATGTTCCCCAGATTTCTTCAAGTCTTTGATTAATCCCAGTTTTGGATAAGTTTTTTTTTTTTTTTTTTGCAAGTTTTCTTATTGCTTTTATGGAGGAAAGAATTTTCAGAGGGCTGTGCTCCATAACTTTTGCTGATGTTCTCAACTTTCTTGAGTATATTTGTGGCACAGATGTTAATACATGCCAGCAAGAGCTTATGGTCTAGCTGGAGAGAGAAAGAATATGTTCAAGTATTATAGAGCAATGGAGAATGTTTTAGAGTCTTGCTACTAAATTGTTGTCTAAGGGCCAGCATCATCAATAGCATCCGAAACTTATAAACGGGACAGAATCTCAAGTCCCTCCCTATATCTACTGCATTTTAATATTTTAGCAAGATCCATACATGACTCATATTCACATTGAAGTTTGATATGCATTAATGTCATGGACCTCTTGCTAGGTTAAGCAATGCCAGATGCTGCTACCCACAACTCTCTATCCCAATCTTAGTGGCTTAGCACAATACTTTTATATTCAATTTCGATGGCTGGGAGCTGTCCACTATCTGATGGCACAGAGATCTAGGCTCTTTTTACTTGGTGACACTATCGTAGAAACACGTGACTCCCAAGTTTTCTACTTAAAGAAAGAAAGAAATGGAGCTAGCATGCTGCCTCTTAAATGCCTCAGCCAAGAAGTGGCACAGAAAACTTATTCTCACGTCTTTTGGCATGAACCATTCACACAGCTCCAAGCTAGCTGCAAGTAAGTTGGAGAATGTAGAGATGGTGTGCTTGGATTATTTTTGGAGCATCATTTCTGTTACTCTCCTTCAGAGAGTTTCATATCATCCAATAAGGATATTAGGAGGAAGGATAAGTCCATTCTTAGAGGAATCCTAGAAAAAAGTTATAAAGAAAGTCTATCTTTGGTTTAGGGCTTAGAAGATAGATTGACTCTAAAAGTTAAACCAGCAGAGAAAGGTAGATATGAGAGAAAGAAAGGAGAGCATTGTTGGAGGAAGGCATCAACATTTGTTCAGAGGGAAAGATATGCTGAAGATATTTCATGAAATCATCTGTGCTCACTATAAACTTGAAAACAAGTATTGCAGGATAGCTTCTTTTGAATTTGATTTGGGTAGACTGAATGAGTTGGGATTGTGAATTCTAACAGGCAATAACAAGTAAAAGTGAAATTATATCCTTATCCATCTGCCCAGGAAAGAACAATGGAATAGGGATTAATGAATGTAGACTGGACCTTTGGAGACTGCCTATCTAATCCCTACTGTATTAGACATTCACTCTGGGGTTTGAGGTCTGACTGTTAACACTGCTGAGCTTTCAGGGAGTGTCAACCTAGATGAGCAGTTTGTAAACCAGCAGTCCTTGACCCTGGCTGCAGATGAAAATCATCCACAAAGCTTGTAGAAAGTTCCAGACCAAAGGAAACACTCTCTGGGGATGTGGTTGAGACATCTGTATAAATTCTTGATAAAGAAACCCTGGTCTGTCCCAGTGGGCTTCAAACTTTAATGTGCCTATAGATCATGTGAGGATCCTGTGAACGTGAAGATTCTGAGTCAGTGGGTCAGGAGTGTGACCTGAGATTTATTTATTTTTATTTTTGGCTGCCCTGGGTCTTCGTTGCTGTGTGTGGACTTTTTGTAGTTGTGGCGAGAAGGGGCCACTCTCCCACTGCAGTGCACACGTTTCTCATTGCAGTGGCTCCTTTTGTTGCAGAGCAGGGGCTCTAGGGTGCAAGGGCTTCACTCGTTGTGACGCAGGGGCTTAGTTGCTCCAGGGCATGTGGGATCTTCCCAGACCAGAGATTGAACCCGTGTTCCTGCTTTGGCAGGTGGATCCCCAGTCATTGGGCCAGCAGGGAAGTCCTAGATGATTCCGCACTCCTAACAAACTCCTACAAGATGCTGAGGCTACTGGTTCTGAATCCATTGAGGCCTGAATCATGTTAAATAATTCATCGATTTTAAAAGTTTTTTTTTTTTTTCCTTCCAACTTCCCCAGATTGGGGAGCGATTTTGGCATTGTCTAGGAGCAGGCTGGGTGGGCCCAAGCAGAGAAGCCTCTAGAGGAAGAAGTGAAATGTTTGCACTCAGAGGCTAATCCATTGCCTCCTCCCGGGTATCAGCAAGATGTGTGAGCTGGCGCTGCTCATCTCTCATGTCAACACTCCTCTTACACTGAAGGCAGGCAGTGCTGCCTCTGGGGATGTGAGACAGACTGATCAAAGATCAGAAGGAGCCAGAGTTAGGTCATGAATCAACACACACTGTGCTGTGCCCCTGGCGGATGAAGACAGGAAGAAGCGTGAAACTGGGAAAATCATAGGCAGGAAGCACCCGGAATCCAGCCAGTCACTTTCACATGCATTATGCCAGTTCATTCTTTATCAAAAATACCCTCAAAGTTGGCATTATTACCTGCATTTTCTAGATTAGAAAATTGTGACTCGCAGAAGGTAAATGGCTTATCAGCCTGGAAAACATCTACATGACACCCAAATCCATCTTTTCTTCATGAAAGCGCACTAAAAGTGTCTTAAATCTTTTTTTAATATTTATTTTTATTTATTATTTATTTGACTGCAATGGGTCTTAGTCATGGTACTCAGGATCTTTAGTTGCGACATGCAAACTCATATGGGATCTAGTTCCCTGACCAGGGATTGAACCCAGGCCCTCTGCATTGGGAGCACAGAGTCTTAGCCATTGGACCATCAGGGAAGTCCCAAAAGTGTCTCGTATTTTAAGTCATGTTGATACCGGGTAGAGGAACTGGGGTGACACGTCATCCACTTCTGAATCATTTTATCATGGACATGTTGGACCTGTGGTCCCCCTACAGCTTCTTTCTAGTATTTTCCATCCTGTGCAATTAATCTAATGATATGGAAACAAGAAGAAACACTATAAATGGAAGCTGTGCAAAAGGAGGCAATGATAGCCCAAGAATTGTGGAGAATTGTTTTCTTGGTTCTTCCCATCTTTCAGAGTCTACCATCATGAAGGTGAGGAAAAGGAAATACATCCAATGCAATATAATTTTGATGTATTGAACATGGGGGTACATGTGTCCTTCTGAATGACAGTTTTTTCAGGATATATGCCCAGTAATGGGATTACTAGTCATATGATTGTTTTTAGTTTCAGTTTTCTAAGGAAACTCCATACTGTTCTGTACAGTGACTGTACCAGTTTACATTCCCACCAACAGTGTCAGAGGTTCTCTTTATTCCACACCCCCTCCAGCATTTGTTGTTCGCAGATTTTTTGATGATGGCCATTCTGACTGGTGTGAGGTCAATACCTCACTGTAGTTTTGACATGTGTACACTTTTTGTTGTTGTTCAGTCCTTAAGTCATGTCAGACTCTTTGCGACCCCATGGACTGCAGCATGCCAGGCTCCTCTGCCCTCCACTGTCTCCCAGAACTTGCTGAAATTTATGTCCTTTGAGTCAGTGATGCAATCTAACCATTTTCATGCTCTGCTGCCCTCTTCTCCTTTTGCCTTCAATCTTTCCCAGCATTAGGATCTTTTCCAGTGAGTCAGCTCTTTGCATCAGGTGGCCAAAGTATTAGAGCTTCAGCTTCAGCATCACTCCTTCTAGTGAATATTCAGGGTTGGTTTCCTTTAGGATTAACTGGTTTGACCTCCTTGCAGTCCACAGGACTCTCAAGAGTCTTCTCCAGCACCACAGTTTGAAAACATAAGGATACTTGATCTTATGTGTATATATATATTTTAACCTATATACTAGCTGTCTCAATCATCTGCTGGGACAATGCTTGGAAAACTTTTCCTGAATGGGCTAGATATGTTTTAGGCTTTGCAGGTCATACTCAGCTCCATAGAAAATTTGTACATTGAATTGGTGTGTCTGTGTTTTGTTAAAACTGTGTTTACAAAAATAGACAGTGGGATAGATTTGGTTCCAGGCTGTAGTTTGCTGACACCTGCTCTAAGAGATCGGAGAAGGTGATGGCACCCCATTCAAATACTCTTGCCTGGAAAATCCCATGGGCAGAGGAGCCTGGTAGGCTGCAGTCCATGGGGTCGTGAAGAGTCGGACACGACTGAGCAACTTGACTTTCACTTTTCAGTTTCATGCGTTAGAGAAGGAAATGGCAACCCACTCCAGTGTTCTTGCCTGGGGAAGCCCAGGGACAGGGGAGCCTGGTGGGCTGCTGTCTACGGGGTCGCACAGAGTCAGACACAACTGAAGTGACTTGGTGGCAGCAGCAGCTCTAGGAGATAAGTCCTATGAAGACCTTGTCTTGTCTCCAACAATATGCCCAGCATTAAAAGTCAGTGCTTAGTATCAAGTGGCATGTAATAAGCTTACCTATTTATTTATTATTATTATTAGTTTTGGCTGTGCTAGGTCTTTATTGCAGTGTGTGGGCTTCTTTAGTCATGGCATGGGAGCTTAGTTGCCCCACAGCATGTGGGATCTTAGTTCCCTGAACAAGGTTCAAACCCACATCTCATGCATTAGAAGGTGGATTCTTAACAACTGGAAGAGGGAAATCCCTAATAAATCTAAGTAAATGAGTGATTGAATGAATGAATAACGTAATGAATGAATTCACTACCTCAGGGGGACACAGGAAAACACAGGAGAACATAGACAATGAAAGAAGTAAGTTGTAGGCTTCTGAAGCTGAAGTCCCCCCTTCTAAGACAGTGTGCTATCTCTTCTGTCATGACTTGTCACAATTCTTAAAAACAGATTTTTTTTATTTTTAAAGTAGGGTAAGACTGGAGAGAGCCCAGTAGAGAGAGATGGTTAGATCATTTCTAGCAGATTAACTCAAGTCCCTAATGGATCTTAAATCTTTGTGAAAAATTAGAAAAATGGAATCCTCTGTCTCAGAGCCTTGCCCAGAATTATTATGTTGTAGCATCAAGCATCAAGGCTATTTTGGAGCATGGGGGAAATGGCCTAGTTATCATTCCTTGCATATTCCTTGAGAATTGAGTAAATACCATGGCCTTAAGAACTCAGAGCCTTAGGTCTTAGATCAAAAGTTGGTTTGTGTTGACTAAACAGACTGGGCAATATAATCAGCCACCCCAGAGAGGAAATGAGACCAGTCTGGGGCCACTGAGAAGATGTGAGGATAAGTGGATAAGACCAGTGGCAGCTGGTAGATTATTTCTCCTTGAGAGTAACTCTCACCCATGCCTCTTCTGGCCAAGACAGACATCATCACTCTAGGTGACTGTAAAATGGGCATAGAAGCAGTTGTTGTTTAGTTGCTAAGCCATGTCTGACTCTTTGTGACCCCTTGAACTGCAGCACACCAGGCTCTCCTGTCCTTCACTATCTCCTGGAGTCTGCTCAAACTCACGTCCACTGAGTCGGTGATGCCATCCAGCCATCTCATACTCTGTCACCCCCTTCTTCTGCCTTCAATCTTTCCCAGCATCAGGCTCTTTTCCAATGAGTTGACTCTTCCCATCAGAGGGGGCAAAGTATTGGAACTTCAGCATCAATCCTTCCAATGAATATTCAGGGTTGATTTCCTTTAGGATTGACTTGTTTGATCTCCTTGCTGTCCAATTGACTCTCTAGAGTTTTCTCTAGCACACGCTTCAAAAGAATCAGTTCATCAAGTCAGGTCTTATAATGATGCTGTTTTCATGAGGCTGCATAGTCCCTGATCTTGGGAGCTTACGTCTATGTAACAATTCAGTCATCAGCAATTCTGGGGCATCACAATGGCCTAACAAGACTTTATTTCATGAAGATTATTCTTCACTCTTTCAGGAAGACTTATTTGAGGGACTTTCTGAGAATCTTTAGGTTCCACACATTAGGGGTTTGAGAAAAATAGGGCATTTGTTTGCAGAAACATTCCTGCCATCTGGGAGAGGGCATTTTGGAAAATAATGAAGTTTCTGTAGGTCCAGTAAGTTCAAAGATGCAAACGTGAGGCATACTAATGAAAACCTGATGGAATTGGAGACCCAGAGAAAGGACGAAGAGAGACAAGAGGAAGAAGAAGTAACTGAGGAACTAAAGAGATCCACAATGCTAGAAATGGCAAGGGAATTATCTTTATTTGATGAGGCACTATTAATTTTTGAGAATTATTCATGAAGGATGCAGGAGCCATTCAGAATGCAATCCAGTGCTACTGTGTTATCTATGATGAGAAAAAAGAACTACTACTAAGATATCACTGGATTGTTTTTTCAAGCGAGTAGATAGAATTGAATCCAGTGAGGAATAGTACCTGTGCCATCAATGTCAGGCATGGGTGAAATTTCAGCTTGCCCTCCACCTCCTATTGCTGATGACCCTTCAGCTCTACCATCTCCTACCTCCTCTCCCTCCTCCAGTCAGCAACTTTTCTTGTCTGTCCACTTGACGCCAGCCCCTGTACACAAGCTGTTGTATTGTACTACTGTACTTTCAAGGTACTATACTGTAAGATTAAATGCTTTTTTATTTTTGTGTTTGTTCTTTCTGTATTATTTGTGTGAAACGTACTAAAAACCTATTACAGTACAGTACTATATATAGCCAATCATGTTAGTTGGGAACTTAGGCTAACGTTGTACTTACGAACAAATTAGGCTTACAAACTTGCTCTCAGAACAGAACTCATTCATATGTAGGAGACTTACTGTACAAGGAGGGTATGTGGACCTGTGCTGCCTCCAGGAACCTAAGACTAAGCAAGGAAGGGCGGGTAACATATGTCATGGGCTAGTGTCCGAATTCAATTCTGTTCAGTTCAGTTGCTCAGTCGTGTCCGACTCGTTGTGACCCCATGGACTGCAGCACACCAGGCCTCCCTGTCCAATACCAACTCCTGGAGTTTACCCAAACTCGTGTCCATTTAGTTGGTAATGCCATCCAACCATCTCATCCTCTGTCATCCCCTTCTCCTCCTGCCCTCAATCTTTCCCAGTATCAGGGTCTTTTCAAATGAGTCAGCTCTTCACATCAGGTGGCCAAAGTATGGGAGTTTCAGCTTCAACATCAGTCCTTCCAATGAACACTCAGGACTGATCTCCTTTAGGGTGGGCCGGTTAGATCGCCTTGATTTTCTGCAAATTAACTCTTGGAGGAGTTTTGTCCCTCAAAACAACTATCTATCTAAAACACATACACAATCATGGCACAACTCTAATGCTGAGCTTCACTGACCTCTGGTTAACTAACAGGTCACATCTAAAGTCCTGAGCTTGGCCACTGGGCCTCTTTGTGATCCAGTCCCCACTTACTCTCCACTTTTACCTCTGACCTTGCTGTTTCCTGCCTCAAACTTTTTGCTTGTGTTGTTTCTTCTGTCCAAATTATCTTTCCCTTCTCTTTTGCATGGTGTTTACCTCTTCATTTTTTTCTTTTCTGTAAAGTCCCGCTAACTCACCCAATCATGATTGCTACCTCCCTTCCTGGGCCCCTTAATAACTTTATTTTTATTTTTGGTTGCACTGGGTCTTCACAGTAGTGTTCAGGTATCTCCTGTAGCAGCGCATGGGCTGCACAGCACTCAGGGTTCAGCAGTCACAGTTCATGGGCTCTAGAGCATGGGCTCAGTAACTGTGCTTCATGGACTTGATTGCTCTGAGGCACGTGGGGTCTTCCTGGACCAGCAATAGAATCTGTGTCCCTTGCATCAACAGGCAGATTCTAATCCAATGCACCACCAGGGAAATAAATAACTTTATTAATGGTCTATTCTGATTTTGTTGCCCGGATTACAATCTGGGAATTCCATCAGGGCAAGGACTGGGGCAGTTGTTCCTGCCCTGATGCCTGACAGGCTTTTAATAAATGTTTAAGGTGAATGAATGAATGAGTAAATAGATGGACTCTTGCTAGAATGTGAGCTCTCAGAAGACAAAGGACCAAGCATTTTAACTCATGCATTGTCTGAATTTTACAGTGTCCGGCAGTTAAGAAAAATGCAGTTATTACTTGTTTATAAAATAAATAGGCTATTGAAAGAACATATCTTCCTTCTGCTAGTAGAAAAGTCTGGATGCTCAGGGGAGAGTAGCTGCCTTGAATAGAGACACTTCATACAAGCACACTGTGCACAAATGTCACCCTAAGTCAGTATTTCAACCAACTTCAACCCAAGACCCTTGTGGCATCCCTTAATTGATCACCTTTAATTCATTAGCCTGGGGCAGTATTGGTTAATGCCAGGTTGTCATGGGGCAATTATTGGTTGAACCCCTCTTGTTGCCCAAAGTATCCTAGTTTGGAAGATAAGTTGTGTGCTATGTGATAGGCATACATTATATGTGCATGCTCGTGCTCAGTCGCTCAGTCATGTCTGACACTTTGTGACCCCGTGGACTGTATCCCACCAGCCTCCTCTGCCCATGGAATTTTCCAGGGAAGAATACTGGACTGGGTTGCCATTTCCTTCTCCAGGGAATCTTCCCAACCCAGGAAGCGAACCCGTGTCTCTTTTGTCTCCTACAATTGTGGGCATATTGTTTACCACCAGTGCCACCTGGGAAGCCCAGGCATACATTATAGGTCTCAAGTTATTAATGTTTCCACAAAGCTCGAATGTGATAGCACTGGAAGATGGCAATGAGGTGAGAATGATGAGAAAAGTGGCCACAAATTAAAATGCATTGAAGCATCACTAGGTGAGCAAAAGGAATTGCACAGTGACAGTACGTGTGTGTTTGAGGGCTCCAGCAAATGTTTCACAAGAGAGTCTGGCATTTAAGAAGAGCCCTGATGAATGAAGGATGGGTCCGGCTTCTTACATTCCCCGAAAGCATCTAGACAGTCTTTTCCTGGCTTGTGCTGGTTTTCTCTCTTGCTCTTTTTCCCCCCTTTTTTAGCTAAGTGTCCTCACCCTCAAGAATGTCTTTCCTCCTTTTATGCACTTGAATGTTACTCATTCTTTATGATCCAGATTGAGTCCTACAGTTCAGGGCATCCCACAGTCGCACTGATTCTTATATTCTTAAATGCCTGTAGATCTTAAATCCTCTTCAGTTGGTTTGCCACTTAACATATGGTGCCTTTTAACTTTCATTGCCATGTGCAGCATCTCCCTTAACTCTAAGCAAAAGGAAAATCTGCTGGTGAGAATCCAAAAGGTTTGGCTGGGGGAACAGGCGATGGAAGCCAGCCCTCTTGGAATGAATATGGGAAGAACATGGGACTGAGATTCAGCACAAAGCAGGAGGAATGGCTCCTTCCTGGTGACCTGGGGCAGTAGACTTTCCATGGATGTACAGGGAGAAAGGAAGGAGCCACACGAGACTCCAAGGTAGACTTTCCTGGATTTCCTGGAGTTACCTTGGATTGAGCAACCGTTGAGTATATGGCTCCAAGTGATGGTGGCAGAAGCCCTTTCCTGTTGCTGACATAAGAAAGCACTGGTTTCTTCCAGATCTTACTCATACCCACGCTCTGCCCAAGGTAGGGAGGTCTAGGAATGGTAGGCTGCCCAGAGGCACAGGTGCAATGATGGAAGGGAAAGCAGGTAGACTCTTCTGGCTGCTGGCGTAGGGCAGGGATGTTCCCATGAGGCCCATAGATTCTTCAGGAGCAACGGACAGTCACTGATGGACAGTATCAATGAGAGACCACACAGGAGAGGAAGAAACAGCTCCAGAATAATTTCCCTATTTTAATTCAGAGAAAAAAGTTGGAGAGGCTGAGATACCAAACACTTGGCTGAAATGAATGAATTCCCTGATGTTAGTTCGAAGCCGGTGATCTGGGAAACACCTATATTATGTTAGTTCGAAGCTGGTGATCTGGGAAACACCTATTAAATTACATGCTTTTCTTTATTTTTTTTTTCTGTTTTCTTCCTATTTCCTCCTTTCTCTCATTTCCTTCCTCCCTTTCTTCCTTCCTTATTTCATTCCTTCCTCTCCCTCCCTTCCTGCTCTCCTTTCTTCTTTCCTTCCCTCCTTTTCTCCTTTCTTTTTCTATCAGTCGACTTCAACTTGAATATACGTCCTGGAAAGAATTAGCATCTAGATGTAACCATTTGTATCACCACAGTATTTATCCTGATGCTCTGAATTTGGTAGGTCACAGGTGCTTAATATATGCTTTCTGATTGAATGTTGGGCTGAGAATGTTCGATAGATACTTTCTTTGCCTGAATCACTCTTGAAACGCAGACATCGGACATTAACCATGGCTCCTTGATTATGTAAGAGGGGAAAAAAAACCCTCATGAACAAGAAGTCAGGGTCTAGAACCCAAACAGTCTGAACAGAAGAGAATACCTAGAGTTAGGAAGCTGGCTGGGCACAGTGTGTCTTCCTTGAGCAGAACACAGCATCCATCAGGTCACCATGGGCTCTTGCATGCATGTGTGCTAAGTCACTTCAGTCATGTCTGACTCTTAGTGACCCCGTGGACTGTAGCCCACCAGGCTCCTCTGTCCATGGGGATTCCCCAGGCAAGAATACTGGAGTGGGTTGCCATGCCCTCCTCCAGGGAGTCTTCCTGACACAGGGATGGAACCCGAGTCTCTTAGTCTTTTGCATTGACAGGAGGGTTCTTCACACTAGCACCACCGGGGAAGCCCAGTCATGGGCCCTTAGATAGCACCAAAGTGGCCAGTTAAGGGACGGAGAAGGAAAGTAAGAGAGGAAGATTCACGATTCTTTTGATTTTATTTTGTGCATGAATTGGGAGATGGTGACAGAAACTTCTGTTTGGGAATTGGTTCATATGTGGCTACTTTGACAAGTTTCCAAATCTCTTTCTCTTGCTGCTGCTTCTGTTAAGCCATTTTGCCATCACCACCATTGATCTTCTAAGCTCAGCCCTCTAAGTGCTTTTAAAATTCAGACACCATTCTGGACTACAGAAAGCAAGAGTATACTCATGAATCCCTTCCTTTCTTCCTGACACCTCCATGGATGGAATTTCACACTTACAGCAACTTTCCAAAGTGTGGGTGACCTTTTCCACTTTAGAAAGAGCTTCTCTTTGGATGGCCTTGACTTAGACTTCCTGGTAGACCAGGTCTGGCGGAGGCTGGAGATCCTGGCCCAGCTGGTCTCCAAGGACATGTTAGGAAGCACTGACTTCAAAGTTTAGTTTAAAAGCAGCATCTTTAGAAAAACATACCCCTCAAGAATCTGATTTTTCCCCCCAAGAATGAAGAAGAAAAGCACCACAAATCCTCTTTCTTTACAGCCTTCAAGAAGTTGTCTTAGAGGCATTGCTTGCTCAGGACAAAGACACTGATATTGCATGAATCACCTGCTACCCTTCTGTCTAATAATTGTAAACTACAATTTCCTTAATTGTCCATGCTTTACCTGCCTCTATACCTTTTGATATGCTATTCCTGCTTCGCAAGACATGCTACTCCCTTATTCCCTTGGATAGGCCTATTAAATACCTAACTCTTCTTTCCAGAAGCACCCAACCCAAGAGCACCTCCTCTGTGAACCCCTCCAGGCTTTCTCCCCAGATATGTGTCAAACTACTTTCTCTACTAATCTTTAATTAGTAGAGAAATAATATTTATAAAAAATAATAGTAGATAATAATATTTAATATTTGATTCAATAATTAAACAGTAATTGCTGCATGCCAGGAACTCTGCTAGGAACTGGAAAAAATAATGAAATGAGATATAGACATAGAATCTTGTCATCAAGATTCTTAAAGCTTATCTCTGGCTGTATAGGTGAAATGATATGCTTGTATATTTGTTCTGTGCATAAGAGGAGCGGGGGTCTCTGGAATATGGCTGTTTGGGTTCATATCCTGGCTCTACAACCATGTAAGCTGTAAGACTAGCAATCTAAATGCTCTGTGCCTCAGTTTCCTTATCTGTAAAATGGAAAATTCATATCACCAGTAGGGCTGTGATGAGAAATAAGTACATCAACATTTACAAAGCACTTAGAACTGTGCTTGAAATTTACTAAGCCCTTTTTAAATTTAGTTATTATTTTTCTAAAGTCTCTTTCCCTTGGGGTAGGCTCCTGATATTATTTTTTGGGTACTCCAAATACTTAATGTGTAGAATGTAGCATACAATAAGTGCTTAATAAATATCTGTTGAATGAATGAGCCATTATATAACAGACTAGTTTTAAAAAGGAAAGACACTAATTCATACATCTCTTCCAAGGCAGGAAATTCACTATTTGTTCCCTTAAGACACTCGGCTTTGACAGCCATGCATGAAACTGTATTAAGCCTCGAGAACTTTCCATCCACTCCGGTGGCTGCTATTGATTTTACCTACTGAGATATTTGGCTCCTTCATAAAATGAGAAATTATTCACAAACAAAACAGGAAAACAGTCTTTTAATGCTTATATCTACAATTCACATGTGATTTAACATTTTTTTTTTCCTTTTGGATAGGAATGAAATATCTCTCTCCATTTTGGATAAGAGTGAAAAATGGCTCCAAATCAATTGGTTATTTGGTCCATAGTTATTTCAGAAGATGTATGGAGAAGAGAAAATAATTTTATAAACTGATTTTGCTTGAAAACAGCAGAAGATTGGATTTCCTCCCCGACTCAGCCAGAAACCCAGATTTTTATGTTTCGGGGTTTGTTGTAATGGAATTTGCCAGTTAACTAGGTCAAACATTTAGCTTGAATCACCTTTCTGCTCTTTAATGATTACTTAGGTAAACTGGCTAACTCAATTACTTTTTTGGAATAGGAGGAGAGTTTTGGTTCAATGAGAGCAATGCCATACCCTGCAGGGATCTAAGAGCCTTCTCTGCCTTTTTACTTAATAACTTATTCTTATTGGGATCAAAGTCTTTTGTTAATACCATATAAGCCTGTCACTGATCCAAGTGTTCCCCAAAGTTCACAGTCAGGTATTAGGTATCACAATAATACCTAATATATCATTATTCTCTCTGCCCTTTAATAATATCCTACTCAGGGCTTCCCTGGTGGCTCAGTGGTAAAGAATCTGCCTGCCAGTGCAGGTGACACAGGTTCAATCCTTGGTTCAGGAAGATCCCACATGCCACAGGGCAACTAAGCCTGTGCACCACAACTGTTGAGCCTGTGCTCTAGAGCCTGGGGGCCGTAACTACTGAAGCCTGAGTGCCCCGGAGCCTGCGCTCCGCATCAAGAGAAGCCCCCACAAAGAGAAGCCCATGCGCGACACCTAGAGAGTAGCCCCACTCACTGCCAGAGGAAAGCCCGCGCAGCAACAAAGAGCCAGCGCAGCCAAAAATAAATGAATGAGTTTAAAAATTATTAAAAAATAATAATATCCTAGTCATGCTACCGATTATCTAGCACCTTTCACATTTCAGGTCTTTTCCATGCGATATATCACTTAATTCCCATGACAGTAGCCCAGAATCATCTTCGTGACAATCTCAGTGGCTTATCACACTAATGCTTTGGTAAAAGTATATATTTCACTCGTGTCTCAGTTCAAGCACATGCTTCTAGGGTGGCTTCCACAGGGATTCAGGGATCCAAGCTTCTTCCATAGTAACTCTGTCCTCCCCCAGGACATAGAAAAGCTCCAATGGACCCTTCCATTTACTGGGAGACCAGAAAAGAGTGTAACAGGTTGAGTTGTGTTCTCCATGCTTGAGTCCTAACCCATTAGCTGTGGAGGTGACCTTCTTTGGAAATAGGGTCTTTGCAAATACAATGATGATATAAATTAAGATGGGGTTATACTAGAGTAAGGTAGGTCCTACATCCAATGACTGATGTCTCTGCAAGGAGAGAAAGGTTTGAAGATTCAGGGACGACCCAGGGAAGCAGGCCATATGATGACTGAGCCAGAGATCAGAGTAAGCCAAGAGCTGTTGGCAACCACCAGAGTTAGGAAAGAAGGCTTTCTTGATTATCCAGTGGTTAAGAATCCACCTTGCAATGCAGGGTACATGGGTTTGATCTCAGGTCCAAGAAGATCCCACATGCCACAGAGTGACTAAACCCATGTGACTCAACTACTGAGCCTGTGCTCTGGAGCTTGTGAGTCACAACTACTGAAGCCCAGGTGCCTACAGCCTGTACTCCACGACAAGAGAAGCTGGCGGTGGCAACAAAGAGGAAGCCCCGCTTGTTGCAACTGGAGAAAGCCCGCATGCAGCAGAAAGGACTCAGCACAGCCAAAATAAATAAATAAATCTTAAGAAAAAGAAGTTAGGAGAGAGACATGGAGCAGATTCGACTGCAGAGGGGACAAGCCCTACTGACACCTTGATTTCAAACTTCTAGTCTCCAGAACCGTGAAGAAATACTTTTTTTTTTTAAAGTTACCTACTTTGTAGTATGCTTTAGAGCCACCTAGGAAACTGATACAAAGTGGTGCCCGCTGTGGATTCCTCCGACACTTTAAAGATGTCGTTCCATCACCTTCTGGCTGTTTCTAGAGTGTAATCTGCAGTCTTCCTTGTTTTTGTTCTTTTGCACACAGTGTTTTTCTCTGCCTTTAAGATTTTCTGGTTTTAAGCAATTTGATTATGATGTGACAAAGTAGTTCTGTTTATATTTCTTCTGCTTGGGCTTTTTTGAGCTTCGTGGATATGTGGTTTTATGGTTTTCATCAAATTTGACTGCTTAAGGTTGTCCCACAGTTCATGGAGGCTTTGTTTATTTTTAATTGTTTTTTCTGTGTTTAGTTTTGGATAGTTTCTATTGCTATGTCTTCAATATCACTAATATTTTCTTCTGAGAGCTCCTCTAATCTGCCATTAATCCCACTCAGTGTTTTTCTCAACTTGATATTACACTTTTCATCTCTAGAAGTTAGATATTGATATTTTAAAATACTTGCCCTATATTTTACTTAGTAAGTTCAATTTTTCCTTTAGCTTCTTGAGCTTATGGAATATAGTGTACACCTGCTTTAATGTCTTTGTCTACCAATTCTATGATCGCTGTCACTTCTTGGTCAGTTCTATAGATTAATTTCTCTCCTCCTAGGCTGTGTTTTCCTACTTCTATGCATGATTGGTAATTTCTGATTGGGTGCTACACATTGTTAGTGCTGTGATTTTACGGGGTGCATTTCTATAAATGTTTTTGAGTTTTGCCCTAGGGTTTGATTAAATTATTTGAAAACAGGCATCCTTTCAAGTGCTTAGTTTAAGCTGTGTTGGGTGGGACCGTACAAGCATTTAGTATACGGCTAATTTTCCCCAACTATTGAAGCAAAATATTTCTTGGTATTTTGATGTCCTTTAAATGTTGAAGTTTTTCAATAGGCTCTGTTCTGTACACCTGCTAATCTATTCAGGTGATTCTTTCACTGGGCTCATATGTGTGTGTGTGTGTGCGCGTGTGTGCGTGTGTGTGTCTTTATCACAAGCAGGCATACCTCATTTTATTTTGCTTTGCTTTGTAATACTTCACAAATACCACCTGTGTTTTACAAATTGAAATTTTGTGGTAACCCTATGCTGAGCAAGCCTATTAGCATCATTTTTTTTTTTCCAATAGCATTGGCTCACTTTGTATCTCTGTGTCACACTTTGGTAATGCTCACAATATTTCAAATGTTTTTATTATTATTAGATTTTTTATGGTGTTCTGTGCTCAGTGATCTTTGATGTTACTACTTTGGCTCATTAAAGGCTCAGATGATGGTTAGTACTTTTAGCAATAAAGTAGTTTTTAATCTTAATTAATGAATTTGGCTGCCTCGGGTCTTAGTTGAGGCACACAGCGTTTCACTGTGTCATGTGGGATATTGCGGTGTACGGACCCTCCGGTTGTGAGACACAGGCTCTTCAGGTGCGGCACATGGGCTTAGCTGCTCTGCAGCATGCTGCTGGATTTTAGTTCCCTCACCAGAGATTGAACCCCTGTCCCCTGCACTGCAAGATGGATTCCCAATCACTGAACCACCAGGGAAGTCCCGGCAATGAAGTATTTTTAAATTAAATTGGTTTTGTTTTTTTTTTAGACAATACTGTCACATACTCAATAGACTACAGTGTAATGTAAACATGACTTTAATATGCAATGGGAAACCAAAAAATTCGTTGTGACTTGCTTAAGTGCAATATTCACTTTACTGCCATGGTCTGGAACTGAACTTGCAATATTAGGAAGTTTCCCTCTCCTGTCCCACAGGACGCTAGCTCTTGGAATCCCCTGGTACCAGGTATGTTTGTACATGGCCTGATTAATATTCAGTTTAATATTTGGTGGGGGGAGCTTTCTCTGCATGCAGCTTTCTTTTCTCCCGTATTCTTCCCTGCAATCTCTAGCCACTTTAGCTTTTACAGACATCTAGCTCTGTCACCTCAACTAAGAGAGAAAGCTGCACTCTGCCTGAATTTTTCTTCCTATGCCATATCTGGGAAACTTCCCCCAGGCAGAAACCTGGAACAACTGTAGGACTTAACCTTTTTTTCCCTGTCTCTTAGGGGTCACAGGCCTTTGTTGCCTTATGCCTACCGTCTTGATTGATTCTGGGTCGTGTTCTTTGCCAAGTTTTCAATAGTTTCAAGTGAGAGGTGAATGTGGTCCTGTTCCACCACTTTGACTGAACTCTGTGGTGGAACAAGCAGGGTCAGAAACTCCTTAACACACTTCCCATTGGCGAGTACGGCCTATGTTCACTCCGCGTACAACCAGGCAGGCTTTGTTACTGCTTGGCCAATAGAAAACGGCAGAAGTAGTGATGTGCTAGTTCCTGGGCCCAGAGTTTAATAAGAGAAGGGCAGCTTCCCTCTCCTGTCTCATAGAATGCTAGTTCTTGGAATCCCGTGTTACGAGGAAACCCACCACCCCAAAGAGAAGTTTGTGGGGAGAGAAACATAGGCACTGGCTTCTCAGCCATGTGAGGGGTTGATCATGGAAGCACATCCTCTCTAGCCCCAGTCAAGCTGTCCTAGCAGACGCCACATGGACGGGAGAGAATTGTCCCTTAGTCCTGCTCACATTACAGAGGTGTGAGCAGAGTCAATGAGTGCCGTTGTTTCCACCTGCTATGTTTTGGGGTCCTCTTTTTGCTTTCATATTTTATTTTTTAATTAATTGAAAATTTATTGAGGTATAGTTTATTTACAATGTTGTGTTAATTTCTTCTGTACAGCAAAGTGACTCAGTTATGTATACCTTTTCTTTTCCATTATGGTTTGTCACAGGAGATTGAATATATATCCCCTGTGCTATGCTGTGCATAAGTGAAAGCTCAGTTGTGTCCAACTCTTTGTGACCCCATGGAGTGTAGCCCACCGGGCTCCTCTGTCCATGGGATTTTCCCAGCAAGGATACTGGAGTGGGTTGCCACTCCTTCAGGGGATCAAACCCATGTCTACTGCATTGTAGGCAGATTTTTTTACTGCTGAGCCATTGGGAAGCCTATGCTTCACTGCACATTCAAAAATTATTTTTTTTAAGTTTTTTTTATATGGACACTTTTTAAAGTCTTTATTGAATTTGTTACAGTATTACTTCTGTCTTATGTTTTGCTTTTTGACCAGGAGGCACCTTAACTCCCTAACCAGGTATTGAACCCACACCCCGTGCATTAGAAAGCAGAATTTAATCCCTGGACTGCCAGGGAAATCCTATAAATTGCTTTTCTTTGCCTGAATCTCCCTCAGCTCCTGGGGGAGCTTTGCATAATCTACAGAGTCAGTTTACAAGGTTGGGCTGATAGAAGGAGACAATGAAGTAAAGTAGACCCCAAAGTGGGGGTACATGTGATACTGAGAGTAATGGGAAGACAAGTCCAAAAACTAGTGAAAAGAGCCTGAATGTGCCACGAAATATTAAGGGATTCAAGATCTGGAGGGCAAGGGGTAAAGCTTGAGGTGGTCCTGGGAAAATACCTACAGCCGGCTCTGTAACTTGCTCTGGGTCAGCTCTATTTGAAAGCTCAGGGCTGGGGTTAGTATTTCATTAACATATTAATATTAATATATTAATATTTTCATTTTATAAAAATATGTTATTAATATTTTTACCTGGCTACCAGGAGTCTCACTTGGGCTCGTGGAGATTTGGAAAGGAGGCCCCAGGCTTCAGTTGATTGCCTGAGATGCTGTGATGGTTAGTTTTGTGTGTCAGCTTGGTAGCGTATCCAGTTATCCAATCTCACCCAAATCTAGGTGTTGCTGTGAAGATATTTTGAAGAGGGGGTTAATATCTATACTTAGTTGACTATATAGAAAGGAGATTTTCCTTGTTAATGTGCATGGGCCTTCTTCAATTTGTTGAAGGACCATAAAAGCAAAACTCAGGAATTAGGAATGAGAAATTTTGCCTCAAGACTATAGCATCAGCTCCTGCCTGTATATCTCTAGCATGCCTCGTGGATTCCAGGCTTGCCAGTTTCCACATATTTCACATTCTAGCAAGGTAATGCTCAAAATCCTTCAAGCTAGGCTCAACAGTGTGTGAACCAAGAACTTCCAGATGTACAAGCTGGATTTAGAAAAGGCAGAGGAACCAGATCAAATTGCCAACATACATTGGATGATAGTAAAGGCAAGAGACTTCCAGAAAAACATCTACTTCTGCTTCACTGGCTACGTTAAAGCCTTTGACTGTGTGGATCACAGCAAACTGTGGAAAATTCTTAAAGAGATGGCAATACCAGACCACCTTTTCTCTCTTGAGAAACTTGTATGCAGGTAAAGAAGCAACAGTTAGAATAGACTTGGAACAACAGACTGCAAAATTGGGAAAGAGAGGTAGTGAAGGACAGGGAAGCCTGGCATGCTGTAGTCCCTAGAGTTGCAAAGAGTTGCACAGAGCTGAGGAACTGAACAATAACAAAAATTTCCACGATTGCAATCTGGTTTTGGAAATAGATTTTTATACGTTCACACATGCACATGTCCTGCTGCTTCTGTTTTTCTGGATAACCTTGACCAATACAGACCCCACACCAGACACAGACTTGAATTCTTATATATCTGAGAATATAGCCATTAGCACTGGGATTCAGTTGCAAATATTACACGAGGAGCAGGAACCACCACCAACTTGACCTATCATGGTGGTATCAGTTAGAGCCTTGAGAGAGAAGAGCAAGTTTTCCCAGGCTGTCATCTTCATAGCTCAGCAAATCAATGCAGGCTCATCTTGGAAAGCTGACTTATTGTTCAAGAAATCCAGGAGCCCCTCAGGAGGCAGAGGCCTTTCATATTGAAGATTTATCCTTAAACTGGGTTCTAGTGATGAGGGGGACTTCTTGGGCAGGAAATTATCTGCATTGCACACCGGGGCTAGCCAATGCTCACCAGAAAGCAGCAATTTAAACTCTATGCACACACCAGTGGCCTCTGAATTAACTGCCATATCTGTGTTAAAAGTAGAGAAAGAGGTTAACAAAAATAAAGAAAGAAAGGGGGAAAAAAGGAGATGTACAGCCAGTGTCATTATGAGCAGTTCAATGAAGACATCTGCTCTATGCCCAGTGGCGGTCAGAGCCTCGATACGACAGGACTGTGTGAAGGGGATGGGGGATGAGATGCGGAAATATTATTATGCCATTCTATAAATCAACACTACATCCTCACTCTGAATACGGCAGCCAAGGCCGGCTGTCTCATCTCAACGAAGATATAAATGAAAGGGTGAAAGGGCAGTGGAGCTGATTAGAGGCATCAGGATTGAGATGGGGGTAGAGGCGAGAGGGTGAGTCCCACTGGCAGAGAGACTGTGGATGATTAGAACTGTATATTACAGAGACGCATGGAGCAGCCAGAGAGACCAAGGCAGAGCTAAATGAGGTAATGAAGGGCTCCCCAAAGGCCAAGTGGGCATCCCTATTTATCTTGCCTCCTGAAATTAAATGGCAGCAGGTTTGAGATAGATGAAAGGACATCTCCCTTAACACATAAGGTGCCTGGTTTTCAACTGAGTGTATAGGCAGCTGCCTGGCTTGTTGAGGAGGCTGCCAGGGAATTTAGACTGGGAGTGAGGAAGAAACACTCTCATCCGGTAGATATGTCTGGCTCTGTTGTTTCTCTTGTCTGAGCTTCAGCTTTTGCCTCTGTAGCCTGGGGAGTTGGGGCCCCATCTTATCAGGCCCTTCCAACTCTGAAGATCCTTGATTCTCAGCATCTGCCTGGTATGAGCTCAGGGTAGGCGTGCATGCTCAGTTGCTCAGTTGTGTCTTTGTGACCCCATGGACTGTAACCTGCTAGATTCCTCTATCCATAGGATTCTCCAGGCAAGAGTACTGGAGTGGGTTGCCATTTCCTCCTCCAGGGGATCTTTCCAACCCAGGGATCAAACCCGCATCTCCTGTGTCTCCTGCCCTGGCAGGTGGGCAGATTCTTTACCACTTTATCCCTGAGCCACCTGAGAAGCTATGAGTTCAGGGAAACCCAGTGAAAAGGCTCTGCATCTCTTCCTTCCCCACTTCACGCCCCCTACTGGGAAAAGATGGGAACATTAAGGCTGGGACATAGGTGTTGGGATAGCAGTCTTCCCAGGGGATCTTTGTAGCATCAGATTGAAGAAACCTGGAATGCTAATAAGATGGAGTATGTTTCAAGATATAAAGTCTCCTTAAGATAAACAAAAGCTTCTTTTTTCGGCCAGAGTAATTCCAACTATACTTATCAGTTTTATGACTTAAGTAAACTACCAAATTACTTATCTTCTCTAAACCTCACTTTCTTTCTTTTTAAAATGGGGATAATATAATCACCTTCCTTGCAGACAACACAGTCAAGGCACATAGCCACACAGCCAGTGTTTAGTAAATAAAAACTATTATTAAAGCTGTTACTGAAACGACTGGCACCAAACCATTAGTAATTTGACAAATCACATTGGTATTTAGTGGTAGATTTGGAATTGAAATGCCGATTCATCTTCAAGGGAAATATGTGTTTTTCCCACTGGATCATATTGCTTTTAACAGTGGCGAAAGTTGCTCACAGTCCCAGGCAGGGTTTGATGAATGCCACATGTCTGATAAGAAGGACTGTGAGAAGTTAGGGAAGGGGAAAGCTGACTAGAGTAATCTGAGGTGGTCTTGGAAAGCTTCCTGGAGGTCATTTGAATTGGGTCTTAGTCAAGAGGAAAACTCAAGCAAAGGCCAAGGGGCATTCACAGTAGGAGAAACTGAGCAATTTACAGAGGCCAGCTGCACCCTGGAAAGCACACCTGTCTTATTGGAGTGGAGAGTTTCAACAGAGCGATGAGGATGTTGACAGTGGGAGATGGCAGATTACAGAGGGCTTTGGAGGATGGGCTGAATTTGAACATTTTCCTAAGGGAAGTGAGGGGCCATCAAGAAGACGTTGTGAATTAGAATGGGGCACGTGTGTGTGTGCATAGTCACTCAGTTTTGTCTGACTCTTTGCCACCCTATGGACTGTAGCCCGCCAGGTTCCTCTGTCCATGGAATTCCCCAGGCAAGAATACTGGAGTGGGTTTCCATTTCCTTCTCTAGGAGATCTTCCTGATCCAGGGATCGAACCCAGGCCTTCTGCATTCAGTCAGATACTTTACCATCTGAGTCACCAGGGAAGCCCAGAATGGGGCATAAGCTTCTCAAAAACCACCGAAGTATGCCTGAGAAGATTCATCTAGCAGTGGTGTTCAGGGTGGGAAGACGAGATGAGACCCAAAGAGCCAGGCCCGAGGCTCCACCCCGACAGGATGTTCTGGGTATCAGGATGGGAATGGTGGTGGGGGGACCAAGGCAAGCACAGGGCCATTTGGCAAAAGAGTAAGATAAAGAGCAGCAAAAGCAAACACCTCCTGCAGGCTCATGTGTGCTGTTTCTCTCCCAGGCACATGGAAAATCTTCACAACATCTCTAGAAGTCCC
Organism: Bos indicus; assembly: GCF_029378745.1. Lineage (NCBI taxonomy): Eukaryota > Metazoa > Chordata > Mammalia > Artiodactyla > Bovidae > Bos > Bos indicus. The sequence goes on along the minus strand of NC_091780.1, from coordinate 18,922,991 downwards.
TAGGATGCTGTTTACTTTGTAACCAACAGACCTGCTCCAGCACTTCCTGCATGTGCAACTGAACCATGGCCAGTCAGCACACTAAACCTCAGTTTTCTTATCTTATAAATGGGCTAATTCTATTGATCCTGTAATATAGTTTTGAGAGTTAAGGATAATGCATGCTGTGCATGTTGCTGTGCTGCACTCAGTCATGTCCGACTCTTTGAGACCCCATGGGCTGTAGCCCACCAGGCTCCTCTGTCCATAGGATTTCTCAGGCAAGAATACTGGAATGGGTTGCCATACCCTCCTCCAGGGGATCTTTCTGACTTAGGGATCGAACTCATGTCTCCTGCATCTCCTGCATTGACAGGCAGGTTCTTTACCGCTGAGCCACCTGGGAAGCCCTAAAGATAATGTATCAGTTCAGTTCAGTCGCTCAGTCGTGTCTGACTCTTTGCAACCCCATGAATCGCAGCACGCCAGGCCTCCCTGTCCATCACCAACTCCCAGAGTTCACCCAAACTCATGTCCATTGAGTCGGTGATGCCATCCAGCCATCTCATCCTCTGTCATCCCCTTCTCCTCCTGCCCCTAATCCCTCCTAGCATCAGAGTCTTTTCCAATGAGTCAACTCTTCGCATGAGGTGGCCAAAGTACTGGAGTTTCAGCTTTAGCATCATTCCTTCCAAAGAACACCCAGGGCTGATCTCCTTTATTTTTTTTTAATTTATTTTATTTTATTTTTTAACTTTACAATATTGTATTGGTTTTGCCATATATCAACATGAATCCGCCACAGGTATACACGTGTTCCCCATCCTGAACCCTCCTCCCTTCTTCCTCCCTGTACCATCCCTCTGGGTCATCCCAGTGCACCAGCCCCAAGCATCCAGTATCGTGCATTGAACCTGGACTGGCGACTCGTTTCATATATGATACTATACAGGTTTCAATGCCATTCTCCCAAATCATCCCACCCTCTCCTTCTCCCAGAGTCCAAAAGACTGTTCTATACATCAGAGTCTCTTTTGCTGTGTCATATACAGAGTTATTGTTACCATCTTTCTAAATTCCATATATATGCATTAGTATACTGTATTGGTGTTTTTCTTTCTGGCTTACTTCACTCTGTATAATAGGCTCCAGTTTCATCCACCTCATTAGAACTGATTCAAATGTATTCTTTTTAATGGCTGAGTAATATTCCATTGTGTATATGTACCACAGCTTTCTTATCCATTCATCTGCTGATGGACATCTAGGTTGCTTCCATGTCCTGGCTATTATAAACAGTGCTGCGATGAACATTGGGGTACAAGTGACTCTTTCAATTCTGGTTTCTTCAGTGTGTATGCCCAGCAGTGGGATTGCTGGGTCATAAGGCAGTTTTCTCTTTCCAGTTTTTTAAGGAATCTCCACACTGTTCTCCATAGTGGCTGTACTAGTTTGCATTCCCACCAACAGTGTAAGAGGGTTCCCTTTTCTCCACACCCTCTCCAGCATTTATTGCTTGTAGACTTTTGGATCACAGCCATTCTGACTGGCGTGAAATGGTACCTCATAGTGGTTTTGATTTGCATTTCTCTGATAATGAGTGATGTTGAGCATCTTTTCATGTGTTTGTTAGCCATCTGTATGTCTTCTTTGGAGAAATGTCTATTTAGTTCTTTGGCCCATTTTTTGATTGGGTCATTTATTTTTCTGGAATTGAGTTGCAGGAGTTGCTTGTATATTTTTGAGATTAGTTGTTTGTCAGTTGCTTCATTTGCTATTATTTTCTCCCATCCTGAAGGCTGTCTTTTCACCTTGTTTATAGTTTCCTTTGTTGTGCATAAGCTTTTAAGTTTAGGTCCCATTTGTTTATTTTTGCTTTTATTTCCAATATTCTGGGATATGGGTCATAGAGGATCCTGCTGTGATGTATGTCGGAGAGTGTTTTGCCTATGTTCCCCTCTAGGAGTTTTATAGTTTCTGGTCTTATGTTTAGATCTTTAATCCATTTTGAGTTTATTTTTGTGTATGGTGTTAGAAAGTGTTCTAGTTTCATTCTTTTACAAGTGGTTGACCAGTTTCCCCAGCACCACTTGTTAAAGAGATTGTCTTTAATCCATTGTATATTCTTGCCTCCTTTGTCAAAGATAAGGTGTCCATATGTGCGTGGATTTATCTCTGGGCTTTCTATTTTGTTCCATTGATCTATATTTCTGTCTTTGTGCCAGTACCATGCTGTCTTGATGACTGTGGCTTTGTAGTAGAGCCTGAAGTCAGGCAGGTTGATTCATCCAGTTCCATTCTTTCTCAAGAATGCTTTGGCTATTCGAGGTTTTTTGTATTTCCATACAAATTGTGAAATTATTTGTTCTAGCTCTGTGAAGAATACCGTTGGTAGCTTGATAGGGATTGCATTGAATCTATAAATTGCTTTGGGTAGTACACTCATTTTTACTATATTGATTCTTCCAATCCATGAACATGGTATATTTCTCCATCTATTAGTGTCCTCTTTGATTTCTTTCACCAGTGTTTTATAGTTTTATATATATATATATATATATATATATATATAGGTCTTTAGTTTCTTTGCTGCTGCTGCTGCTGCTGCTAAGTCGCTTCAGTTGTGTCTGACTCTGTGCGATCCCATAGACGGAAGCCCACCAGGCTCCCCTATCCCTGGGATTCTTCAGGCAAGAACACTGGAGTGGGTTGCCATTTACTTCTCCAATGCATGAAAGTGAAAAGTGAAAGCGAAGTCGCTCAGTCGTGTCCGACTCTTAGAGACCCCATGGACTATAGCCTACCAGGCTCCTCCATCCATGGGATTTTCCAGGCAAGAGTACTGGATTGGGGTGCCCTTGCCTTCTCTGTTAGTTTCTTTAGGTAGATATATTCCTAAGTATTTTATTATTTTAATTGCAATGGTGAATGGAATTGTTTCCTTAATTTCTCTTCCTATTTTCTCATTATTAGTGTATAGGAATGCAAGGGATTTCTGTGTGTTGATTTTATATCCTGAAACTTTACTATATTCATTGATTAGTTCTAGTAATTTTCTGGTGGAGTCTTTAGGGTTTTCTATGTAGAGGATCATGTCATCTGCAAACAGAGAGAGTTTTATTCTTCTTTTCCAATTTGGATTCCTTTTATTTCTTTTTCTACCCTGATTGCCCTGGCCAAAACTTCCAAAACTATGTTGAATAGTAATGGTGAAAGTGGGCACCCTTGTCTTGTTCCTGACTTTAGGGGAACTGCTTTCAATTTTTCACCATTGAGGATAATGTTTGCTGTGGGTTTGTCATATATAGCTTTTATTATGTTGAGATATGTTCCTTCTATTCCAGCTTTCCAGAGAGTTTGTATAAAAAATGGATGTTGAATTTTGTCAAAGGCTTTCTCTGCATCTACTGAGATAATCATATGGTTTTTATTTCTCAATTTGTTAATGTGGTGTATTACATTGATTGATTTGCAGATATTGAAGAATACTTGCATCCCTGGGATAAAGCCCACTTGGTCATGGTATATGATCTTTTTAACATGTTGTTGGATTCTGATTGCTAGAATTTTGTTAAGGATTTTTGCATCTATGTTAATCAATGATATTGGCCTGTAGGTTTTTTTTTTTTTTTTTCTTTTGTGGCATCTTTGTCAGGTTTTGGTATTAGGGTGATGGTGGCCTCATAGAATGAGTTTGGAAGCTTACCTTCCTCTGAAAATTTCTGATCTCCTTTAAAATGGACTAGTTGGATCTCCTTGCAGTCCAAGGGACTCTCAAGAGTCTTCTCCAACACCACAGTTCAAAAGCATCGATTCTTTGGCACTCAGCCTTCTTCACAGTCCAACTCTCAAATCCATACATGACCACTTTAAAAACCATAGCCTTGACTAGACGGACCTTTGTTGGCAAAGTAATATCCCTGATTTTCAATATGCTATCTAGGTTGGTCATAATTTTCCTTCCAAGGAGTAAGCATCTTTTAATTTCATGGCTGCAGTCAGCATCTGCAGTGGTTTTGGAGCCCCCAAAAATAAAGTCTGACACTGTTTCCACTGTTTCCCCATCTATTTCCCATGAAGTGATGGGACCAGATGCCATGATCTTCATTTTCTGAATGTTGAGCTTTAAGCCAACCTTTCATTCTCCTCTTTCACTTTCATCAAGAGGCTTTTGAGTTCCTCTTCACTTTCTGCCCTAAGGGTGGTGTCATCTGCATATCTGAGGTTACTGATATTTCTCCAAGCAATCTTGATTTCAGCTTGTGATTCTTCCAGCCCAGCGTTTCTCATAATGTACTCTGCATAGAAGTTAAATAAGCAGGGTGACAATACACAGCCTTGACATACTCCTTTTCCTATTTGGAACCAGTCTGTTGTTCCATGTCCAGTTCTAACTGTTGCTTCCTGACCTGCATACAGGTTTCTCAAGAGGCAGGTCAGGTGGTCTGGTATTCCCATCTCTTGAAGAATTTCCACAGTTTATTGTGATCCACACAATCAAAGGCTTTGGCATAGTCAATAAAGCAGAAATAGATGTTTTTCTGGAACTCTCTTGGTTTTTCCGTGATCCAGTGGATGTTGGCAATTTGATCTCTGGTTCCTCTGCCTTTTCTAAAACCAGCTTGAACATCTGGAAGTTCATGGTTCACGTATCGCTGAAGCCTGGCTTGGAGAATTTTGAGCATTACTTTACTAGCATGTGAGATGAGTGCAATTGTGCGGTAGTTTGAGCATTCTTTGGCATTGCCTTTCTTTGGGATTGGAATGAAAACTGACCTTTTCCAGTCCTGTGGCCACTGCTGAGTTTTCCAAATTTGCTGGCATATTGAGTGCAGCACTTTCACAACATCATCTTTCAGGATTTGAAATAGCTCAACTGGAATTCCATCACCTCCACTAGCTTTGTTCGTAGTGATGCTTTCTAAGGCCCACTCGACTTCACATTCCAGGATGTCTGACTCTAGATGAGTGATCACACCATCATGATTATCTGGGTCGTGAAGATCTTTTTTGTACAGTTCTTCTGTGTATTCTTTCCACCTCTTCTTAATATCTTCTGCTTCTGTTAGGTCCATACCATTTCTGTCCTTTATCGAGCCCATCTCTGCATGAAATGTTCCCTTGGTATCTCTAATTTTCTGAAAGAGATCTCTAGTCTTTCCCATTCTGTTGTTTTCCTCTATTTCTTTGCATTGATTGCTGAGGAAGGCTTTCTTATCTCTTCTTGCTATTCTTTGGAACTCTGCATTCAGATGTTTATATCTTTCCTTTTCTCCTTTGCTTTTCGCTTCTCTTCTTTTCACAGCTATTTGTAAGGCCTCCCCAGACAGCCATTTTGCTTTTTTGCATTTCTTTTCCATGGGGATGGTCTTGATCCCTGTCTCCTGTACAATGTGACAAACCTCAGTCCATAGTTCATCAGGCAGTCTATCTGTCAGATCTAGTCCCTTAAATCTATTTCTCACTTCCACTGTATAATCATAAGGGATTTGATTTAGGTCATACCTGAATGATCTAGTGGTTTTCCCTACTTTTTTCAATTTAAGTCTGAATTTGGCAATAAGGAGCTCATGATCTAAGCCACAGTCAGCTCCCAGTCTTGTTTTTGCTGACTGTATAGAGCTTCTCCATCTTTGGCTGCAAAGAATATAATCAATCTGATTTTGGTGTTGACCATCCGGTGATGTCCATGTGTAGAGTCTTCTCTTGTGTTGTTGGAAAACGGTGTTTGCTATGACCAGTGCATTCTCTTGGCAAAACTCTATTAGCCTTTTCCCTGCTTCATTCCTTATTCCAAGGCCAAATTTGCCTGTTACTTTAGGTATCTCTTGACTTCCTACTTTTGCATTCCAGTCCCCTATAATGAAAAGGACATCTGTTTTGGGTGTTAGTTCTAAAAGGTCTTGTAGGTCTTCATAGAACCGTTCAACTTCAGTTTCTCCAGCATTATTGGTTGGAGCATAGGCTTGGATTACTGTGATATTGAATGGTTTGCCTTGGAAATGAACAGAGATCATTCTGTCATTTTTGAGATCGCATCCAAGTACTGCATTTCGGACTCTTTTGTTGACCATAATGGCTACTCCATTTCTTCCAAGGGATTCCTGCCCACAATAGTAGATATAATGGTCATCTGAGTTAAATTCACCCATTCCAGTCAATTTTAGTTCACTGATTCCTAGAATATCGATGTTCACTCTTAGCATCTCCTGTTTGACCACTTCCAATTTGCCTTGATTCATGGACCTGACATTCCAGGTTCCTATGCAGTATTCCTCTTTACAGCATTGGACCTTGCTTCTATCACCAGTCACATCCACAACTGGGTATTGTTTTTGCTTTGGCTGCATCCCTTCATTCTTTCTGGAGTTATTTCTCCACTGATCTCCAGTAGCATATTGGGCACCTACCGACCTGGGGAGTTCATTTTTCAGTGTCCTATCATTTTGCCTTTTCACACTGTTCATGGGGTTCTCAAAGCAAGAATACTGAAGTGGTTTGCCATTCCCCTCTCCAGTGGACCACATTCTATCAGACCTCTCCACCATGATCTGCCTGTCTTGGGTGGCCCCACACGGCATGGCTTAATTTTATTGAGTTAGACAAGGCTGTGGTCCTAGTGTGATTAGATTGACTAGTTTTCTATGATTATGATTCCAGTGTTAAAAGGCATCTAATAGGGGAATCTGTGAACCAACTTTTTAGCCAACTCAGTACAAAGCCTATGCAAAATGAATGCTCTTGCTATCATGTTTATATTTAAAAGACAGCTGAGAAGGCATTTTTTGGACCGGATGTGAGAGGTGGAGCATGAAATGTTAAGAGCTCAAGGTGACTCTAGTGTTCCATTTTCAGAGCCTGAGAAAATGCTGCTTCCATGGACAGAAGTAAGAAAATTGGTTTAAAATATGATAGGCTTGGTTTGGCTTTTGAGGTGAATGCTGAGCACCCAAGCAGAAAAGCTTGATGGGCTATTGGAGGCATAAAGTTAGATCTTGGGGAAGACACCACCATTCTAGAAGAAAATTGAGCTATTTGTCAAGTGTCTAAACATCTTGCCCACATAACGCCAAACATCCAAATTTTGGGGAACTTTCTGACATGGATTTAAATTTTGACTTTGTATCTCAATACCTGATTGTGTTGATTCATAGACAAAGACCTCTTGTTTTCCTCTGAATTGTGAACCCATTTTTTTTGCCAAGATCCACATGCCCCAAACCACAATCAATTTCTTTGCCCTTTGGCAGGAAAATACAGAAGGGTTAAATAAGAAGTTTACTTCTATTTTAGCTCTGAGCTCTTGATTTCTGTCTTATTCACACCTCAACAAATCTTATTTCAATACGTTTTGGAAATTGCAATATCATTTTGGTGATTACCTTTAAATTGGGGCTAATACGCTGACAGACATTAACATAATGTCAAAAGATTTTCTTACAATTATTTCTTAACCTTCATCAAATTACTGTTTCCCTACAGACCTGTATTAATAGAATGGGGACAACACGGCAGAACTCCAAGTTGTGGAAAAGAAAAAGTGATTAATAAGAGCACTTATCAGAAATGATCAAGGCTAAGGACTTCCCTGGTGGTACAGTCTTAACCACTGTAAGACTCCATGCTTCTACTGCAAGAGCACGGGTTTGATCCCTGGTTGGTGTAGTTTTCTACATGCTGCAAGGTGGAATAAAAAAAAAAGGTAAAAAAATGATCAAGGCTAGTAAAAGGCAGTTGAGTTGAGCTGTGTGTTCTCATATTTCCCTGTCCAGGAGCAGACACTTGAAGATGCATTCTGGAAGCTGCTCTAGGGATGTTTGGGTTAGAGCATGGCTGGTAGGAGTTTTGTTCCCATTGTCACATCTGTTGCCAGTACCCAAATGGAGCAGGCATTCTGGTGAAAAACAAAAACAGCTTGGCAGGCCGAAAATAGTAGCTCAGTCCCACGTGGAGAGCCTTAGGAACCAGACAGTGCCTGCTGGAAACAGCAGTGGAAATAATATCATGAAAAGAAAGATAGTCTTAAGAGTCTTCAAAACATGTTCACTTATATGATCTACTTGGGGGATCCCAGCCACTTAGGTAAAGTTTGCAAGGTCAGTGGTGAGTGGTCCTCATTTTATGAAAGCTCAGACATTTTAAGGTCTGTGTGTGTGTGTGTGTTCAGTTGCTTCAGTCATGTCTGACTCTTTGCGACCCTATGGACTGTAGCCCATCAGGCTCCTCTGTCCGTGGGATTCTCCAGGAAAGAATACCAGAGTGGGTTGACATTCCCTCTTCAAGAGGATTTTCGTGACACGGGGTTCTAACCCATGTCTCCTGTGTCTCCTGCATTGCAGGTGAATTCTTTGCCACTGGCCACTAGGGAAGCCCACATTTTAGGTGACTTGCCTCCAATAATATGGTGACTATGAAGCAGGAGAGTAGATTGGTTTGGCTTTAGACTCAGACAAGGATGAATTCAATCTGTTTCCACCATTCACGAGAGTTCTTGGCTGAGAAAATAACTTAATCTTCTAGGGCTTTCAGTTTCCTCATTAGTCATATGAAGATGACAGCAGTCCATTTCTCATAGAGTAAAATTGATGCAGAGTATTCTCAGTAGTTGGTAGCTAGCGAGTATTATAATTAGGAGGAGAATGGTAGAATATGATAAACCTAGAACTTGAGCATGCTGAGTCCTGCTTTTCCCATTATATCTACATAATGCAGGGGTAGGTGCAGGGGGGACAGTTAGACAAAGCAAGAGGAAGGAAGTGGGGAGGTTTAGTCATTGCTGCCCTCTGAGCCTCATCCTTAACTCTCCACATTTACAGCCATCAGACTAAGATGCTGGTTGTCTGTATAATCTTCTTAGGTTCTATGCACAGGCTTCATACCCATAATAAGCCCCTCTGAGCTTACACAAAACATTTGGTCCCTAAGACTTGCCTTCATCCAAGGGGACAGTATTTAAATTAAAAGGTTAGTGCTAGAAAATTCTGGTGTTTAAGGAAGAGAGCCTTTCAGAAGACAGAGGAGGAGCTTGAAGGAAATGAAACATAAAATGCTGGCTGCGTCTCCCAGTCCCATGGCAGCTGGCACTTGGCTGGCATTAGCTCCTGGGAGGCTCTGGGACAGGCTGGGGCCTGCAAGGAAGGAGAAAGCCATGGTCTTTCTGCACCCACCCCCCAGCCCCCACCGGTGGCCTTACTAACAGTGACTCCAACTCCCCAGTGAATAGGCCCCCTGTCATTCCATTTCCTACCTGGTGACCCCAGCCACTGGGTTCCATCTTCATCCCCCTGGCCTTGGGGTGACAGTGATTTCCTGCTGTCCAATCTCTGTGCAGCCTCACAACCTCCAGCTGGCTTTACCATCATCAGTTGACTGATCAGTTCTAATCGCTCTTTTCCTGGTCAGAGCCAGACTGATAGCCTGTCTCAGTACCCAGCACTTTGTCTGCTTTCTACAAACATCATACACCTTTGTAGAACAGCAAGGAGTTTGTGCTTTCTCCAAACCCAAGTAGCCACTTACTTAGCTGTTCAGACCCAGCCATAGAGAGGTCTATAGAAATGCAGGAAGAGGATTTCAGAAATGTAATGAAAATGAAGACATTCAAGTGCTGGGTGGGGGTTATGGCAAGTTGTAAAGAAGAGTGGGAACAGAGACTGAGCCCAGGAAATGGGAATGAGGTCATTAGTGACACCCTTTATACATTCGATGACAGAGCTAGTTCCTTCCTAACACTCTAAACTTTTGTCCAAAGAATCAGCCAAGGAATTAAAGACTATTTGAAATGATTCCCTTAAGCCTAAAGCATGGGAACTTCTCATTTTATAAAAATATTTCTGTCTGGGATAGTTTATTCCTTATAAAATCCATCAAAAACAAAGCAGAGGTCAGGGACTGTTATATTAATATTTGGAGGAATTTCATGACATTTTCTTTCTAACTTTAGTGGTTCTCTGGCTGCCAAGATCTTCTATTTCAGATCTTCCAAGTTGGCAGTTTCTGTGACCATGCTTCAGTGTGTGAGCATCTGTTTGGATGTACTAGACCCTCTAGAAATTATTTACAGCCATCCAGAAAACTAACTATGGTGAAGAAGATCTCAGTGGAAAGGTGATATGGAATGGTATTTTGAGGAAGACTCAAAGGTTGTGAGGAGTGGGTTAATGTGTAAATCTTGCCATTTATTAGCTCTACAATGCTCAACAAGGTACCTAAATTCTTTGAGTTATCCTCAATTTCCTCTTCTGAAAATGGGAATAGTAATGTTTGATCTGTAGTAACTGTGAAAATTAATATGTGTACATAGATATTTATCATTATTTTATAAGCTATTTATAAAATAATGTTTATTTTATAATTTTATAAAAGATTTATGAAGGGCCACCAACACAGAGTAGAGATGCAATAAATGATCCATTGCTCTCATCACCACTATTTTCATCCCCATTAACCTGCTGAATATTTGGAATAAACAGACCCAACTCATCCTCTTCTTCCTGGTGGCTTAGTTACATGGTGTCAGCATCTTGAGGGTCAGAGCTTCCCAAACTGTGTTCCATAAACCACTAGCCTCCTGACATTGTAATTAGTCCTCTTCAAATATAAAGGTGGTAAAATTTTGCAGCATCCTTCTCTTTTCTTGACCATGAACTCTTGTTGAGTAGAATAACCACATTTTTTAGAATGTATTTTGCTATACACTTAAGCAATGGTCTAAATACTGTGCTTTGGGAGCAGACTGATCTGGGCTGTCATCCCAGCCCACTATTTATAGTTGCATGACCCAGGACAAGTTTATTACTGTCTTTGAGCTTGATTTCTCAATCTGTAAATGGTGATAATCATAGCATCAACTCTGTTGTTGTTTCCTGTGAAGGTTTCATAAAATACTTTAAGTGAAGGAGTGAACCTGGTGTCTGGCACTTGTTCAACAAATGGTAGTTATTAAGGTCAAAGGAGTTTCATCGGTCCATGAGAAATAAGTAGAAATAAACATCAAGAGTGCTGAATTTGGACTCAGAGACAAGAGGAATAAGTTTCCCGAGGGTGGTGGGGTTTGGAAATGGAGATGTGACTTCTCCAGGAGTGAGTTGTGGACCGGTCCCTGCCCATGGGCAGCCTGGGCCCTTGCCCATCTCCCCACCCTCTGACTGCCTGTCTACAAAGCTAGTTTTCATTTCCTGCTCACATTTGTTGTTCGGTTGCTCTGTGGCAGATGTGAAGGCCTGCTGTCCAGCATGCAGGCCTTCTCTTTCTCCTGTGCCATGGTCCATGGGGCAGGCTGAGAGTGCCAGACCCTTTCCTGAACTGTATGCTCAGCACTTCCCCTGGAGAACCAGCCTTTCCCCAGATGGGCCCCAGGGTCTGAGCTGGGCCAGGAAGGAAGCCATAAAGGGAGTCTCTTAGCTCTTCGAAGCCAAAGCATCTCTAAGCTGCATCTAAAGTGGTTCATTTTATGATACGACTATTTTTTGACCCTCATCTTAATTCTCAAACCTGTTCCTTTATTAATTCCCAATCAAGAAGGGAGAAATGGTAAGGTTAATTGGTATTAACAGGCCTCACATAATATCTTTACTGACGAAGAAGACACTCTGAGTCTGCAAACTGCATTTCCCCATAGGTGGTGAGGATCACCATCCTTCTAAAACTCCCAAACTTGATTCAGAATCAGATATCTGGGGTATATTTGCTGGATTTAACATAATTCTGGGCCTCTTCATGCAAGGAGTCTGTAGACAGAGGAGCCTGGTGGGCTACAGTCCATGGGGTCACAAATGGTCAGATGTGACTGAGCATACACACACACACACACACACACACACACACACACACCACACACACACACACACACACACACACACACACACACACACACATACCATGCAAGGAATCTGTTTATCCGTCTTGCCTATGGAGAACCAGTGCATTCTAAACTTGAGTCCCTGCCTCAGGGTCCTCCTGTTACCCATGACTCTCGAAGTTCTGCTCCAGGGCAGAATCTCACCATGTCCTTTACCTGGGCTCAGGACAGTGGCTGGGCATGTAAGTCCATGGGTGTTACTTCAAGTCCTTCAGTTTTTGGACCATGAGTGGATCTGGACACTTTTCATTTATATTGAACAATTTTAGCCTCTTGTAGAAACTTCTCTGGACAGTCTGCATGACTGATAGTTTTGTTCCTTCCTGAAAGAAGCTAATTTTGTTGATTTTTCATTGAGGCAGAAGCAGCCTTATCATTCCTTCTTTCCTTCTATGAGGATAAGCTAGTGAGAGACTATAAAAGACCAAGAAGAGATAAGAGGACAGCATTTAGACTCTGACAAGGACTCTTGAGGCTCAGAGGAAACGGAGACCCAAGAATGGTTTTAATGCATCTTCATGTTGTTGATGTTTCTTCCCACCTTGGGGGGGTCCAGTGTTTTGGCTTCTGCTGATGAGAGGTGTTTAAGTGAAAGACAATATAGAGGCCAGGAGGCAGGGGTCAAATGAGGGAGCCTGAAATGGTGGAGAACAGAGTCAAGGTGAAGGACACAGAGGTCCAGGTAATTTTAAGGCTTTTCCAGAGAAGTGAATTGTCTAGGCTTGAAGGTGATGTCCCAGCTGGACTAATATGTCATTTTATCCATCAAGAGGACAATGGGAAGAGTGAACATGTAGCAACAAAGGTAAACTTGAATGGTAAAAAATGATCGAGGACCCAAAAAGGTCAATGAAATTGACTAATAAAACACTTTATACAGGGCCTATGAGAATGGCTCCTATTGTTTCCTAAAAATGCAGATGATTTATGAAAGACCACAGACTTCTCTTATATGAAGGCTATTTCCAGATCAATAGGCAAGAAGGACAGAGTACTCACAAGGCTGTTGTTTAGTCACAAGGTCATATCCAACTCTTTGTGACCCCATGGATCATAGCCCACCAGGCTCCTCTGTCCATGGGATTCTCCAGGCAAGAAGACTGGAGTGGGTTGCCATTTCCTACCCCAGGGGATCTTCCTGACTTAGGGATCGAACCCAAGTCTCCTGCATTGGCAAGTGGATTCTTTATCATTGTGCCACCAGGAACCCCTGTCCTCATGATAGGATCTGGGTAAAAGTCATGGAATCTGGGCTGTTCCAACCCAAGTATTTATTGGTATTTCTTTGGTCTCCTAAGAGACTGACCAGGGTTGAGAAGCAAAGCCAAGAATAGGACAAGCCTTCTTGTCCTACCATATTTCTGAAGAAGAACCAACATGAGCCCATGTCCTAACTTTTCTATTAGAGCCTGGGTGTCAATAGCCTGTGATGGTGGAGGGCTGGCATTTGGAGCATGGCATTGCCCAGATGGTGTAGATCAAGCAGAATTGTGGTGAGAAGAAAGCACAGTGATAAGACCATCAATTAAAGAAGTGGAGGGAGCAATACTGGTCAATGGCCTGGAAACTCAAGAAATTTAAGGAGCGTCCCAGCCCTATGAGCTGTAACTGCTCCAAGTGTTTAGGCCGATGGAAAGCAGTCTGCCACCAGGGTGAGATGGCCTAGAATAGCATATTAAGTGAGAGGTAGTGATGGAGAAGGGCAGAAAGCACAGTTATTCTGAATTCACAAAATTAAAAGCTGATACAACAGTTCATTGAATAACCACGTATCTGTGTGTTATAGCCAAATATTCTACACTGACAACCAGGCTAGCAGAGCAGCCCATTTAAGGTCAGAATGGACCACAGTGAAGGCACATTTCTCTAGACTGTACAGTAAGTACTTTACGTGCGAACCTTCAAGTTTCAAACTTTCAAAGATGAAAATGTGCGTTTAATCAATGTCAGACATGAGTGAAATCGCAGCTTGCTCTCCGTCTCCTACCGATGATGATCCTTCAGCTCACACCTCCTACCATCTCCCACCTCCTCTCCCTCCTCCATCAGTAACTCTTCCTGCCTGTGCACTCGATGCCAGCCCCTGTATGCCAGCTGTTGTACTACACTTCTGTACTTTTCAAGGTCCTATAGTGTAAGATTAAAAATAATTTCTTTATTTTTTCTGTTTGTGTTTTGTTTGTTATTTCTGTAAAAAGTATTATAAACCTATTACAGTACAGTAATACATAGTCAATGGCGTTAGTTAGGTACCTAGACCAAGTTTGGTGGACTTACAGACAAATTGGACTTACAAACACGCTCCTGGAATGAAACTCATTCATGTGTAAGGGACATACTATAATGGAAATGAATAATATTAGACCGGCTGCTTCAACACAACTAGAAATCATATTGGAATGGGAATCACAATCATCATAATAGGCAATGTTTATTGAGTATTTACTCACGGGCTGCCAGGTATTTATTGTACGCTTACACTAGTCTTTAAGCAATTATGGAAGGTGGTCATTTTAGCATCGCTTCGGAGAGCTCTGTTGTTTTCTTGTAAACAGCGGCTGCTCTGTGTTTTGAACCGGACTGATCTGCCCTCATAACCTGTGTGTGCGTTCTCCCTCTGGCTCATATTCTCTCTACAAGCCAGTCTGTTAGCAAAGCAGACGATGGTGACATCTGCTTTCTGGCGAGAGTGTGATCGGAGGTGTGACTGTGGTGCTACAAGATGGAATTGATATTTCATAGATAAAGCGATGCCTGTCAGATCCTGCAGCCACCCTCAGTACTTACTTCCCAGTAGTGACTTACTAAGACCTGTGACCCTCCGCTTCAGTCCCTCGAGTTGCCACCTCACTCTTGATTGGAGAAAGAATAGCATCACCTGTCTCCATCCATCAGTTAGGTCTTGAATTCAACTGACTGCCTGGACACCCAGGTTTCCTTATGTCTGTGATGGGTCTTGGGTCTCCACACTTGGTGAGTGATATCCACACCTGCATTCTCATCCATTTTACTTTGTTTATTTATTTTTAAATAATTAATTATTTTGGCTATGTTGAGCTCTTTCACTGCAGAGCAGAGACTCTCCAGTTGTGACACACAGACTCTCTGGTTGTCGTCATGGACCCTCTGGTTGTGGTGCACGGGCTTAGTTGTCTTGTGACATGTGGGATCTTCCTGGACCAGGGATCGAACCTGTGTGCATTCCTTACTACTGGACCACCAGGAAAATCCTTTCATCTGTTTTACATAACAAGATTCTCTGTTTTATTGTATTCTTCCCCATGGGTCTAGAAAGCTGCTGGAACCCAGCTGAATCCTGTTCAATCCTGCCACACTGCAAGTGGGAAATTTGCATTGAACACAATGATGGCCCCAAAACACGCTGCTACTGCCCATGTCTGGGGACTGGTTTCTGCCCCGTGGACTTCTGTGCAGGTCCTCCCCTGGCAAGTGCATGGAGTTATGGAAATAGTTCAGCCTAGGTTTTGAAAACTGGCCCAGTTTTGTTTTTTTTTTTAACTATCTGTGGAATCTTCAAAACCACACAAGTTAATTTATCCAAGTCTCAGTCACCTCATCTGTGAGATGGAGATAAAGTAGTACTTTCCATCAAAGTTCATTGAGCCTCTATTATGTGCCAGATGCTGTCTTTTGTATGTTATCACCTTCTGAGAACCCTACATTCCAGCTCTTTTTCTACTTCTTGGCTGAAGTAGGATCCTTCTATTTCAATGCCTTTCCTGATAAAAGGGAACATGTGCCGTGTTCTGTTTTGAATCATCCAACTGCCCTTACAAAGACTGCCTGATGTAGTTGAGTTATTTTTCTCTAGTTGCCCTCTTCCCTAGTCCCAGACCCCGCCCTCTTTTCACCAGCCATGTTATCTAACTACCAGAGTACCTCACAATAGGCATACACACTGGCAGACCTTCCCCCTCGGTGCTAGTGGTAAAGAACCCACCTGCCAATGCAGGAGACATGAGAGACACAGTTTCAATCCCTGGGTCAGAAAGATCCCCTGGAGAAGGAAATGGCAACCCTCTCCAGTGTCCTTGCTTGGAGAATCCCATGGACAGAGGAGCCTGGCAGGCGACAGTCCATGGGGTTGCAAAGAGTCAGGCATGACTGAGTGAGCACGCAGTAAGCAGACCGTTGCAGTCTTCAAGTGCTGGCCTAAGGGAATAGCTTGCTACCCAGTAAACAGTGATGACCATGAGTGATACTTGTATTTAATTCTATTTTTGACTGCGCTGGGTCTTTATTGCTGGGTGCAGGCATTCTCTAGTTGTGGCGAACGGGGCTACTCTCTAGGTGTGGTGTGTGGGCTTCTCGTTGCAGTGGCTTCTCCTGTTGCGGAGCACGCATTCTAGAGCACAACCCAGTAGCTGTGGGGCATGGGTGTAGTTGCTTCATGGCATGTGGGATCTTCCTGGACCAGGGAGTGACCTGCATTGGCAGGCAATTCTTAACCGTTTGACCACCAGGGAAGTCCCCATGAAGGATATTTTGAAGGATGGTAAGTCAGTGGTGAAGAGTGGCTTACATGGTGAGATGCAGGCCCTGCCAGGAGGTACACTTCTCACTAGTAGCACTGTGGCCTTAGCGGTCCTACATAATAGCACAGTAGTGATGACAAGCTTGCACACCCCCTGTTGAATCCCCACGTGTGTGCTGGTCAACGAATTTAAATCAGATGATAGGTATGAATCAAGACGTGTTCCCAAACAACTGCTCTATGGTGTGCTAGGACAGATTTTATCATTCTATGCTGTTGACAAGATATTCTAGTACTTGATAAGCTTGATAAAATAGTGGAGTCTTGATGTTGCTGAACCTCTAAAGTGCAAGTCTCCCCAGAACATAAGCAGAGAATAACAATGAGTGAGAGAGAGTGAGAGAACATCCAGAGGTTGTGCACCGGCATGGCAGAAACTCCCCTCCAACGCACTGACGCGAACCTTCCCAGATGGCTTCTTTCCAAGGCTTGAAGGGTCCTAGGGTGTTTTTCAAGCCCTGAATGGGGAGAGGAGCCAGACTTATTACTGCATTTTTTACAAACCACGTGCTTTGAGGGAAAGTTTAGGAAACTCGTCTTACTCTTGCTTTATCAGAAGGCAAATAGAAGTTTGAAAGGGGAAAGAAGCTTGCCCAATTTAGTGCCTTAGGCAAGACTGAAAACCAGTGTCCTTTGTAAACCTGTTTTTCCTTTTAAACATTTTGTTTGAAAAAATTTCCAACTTACTTAAAAAGTAGAGAGACTCGTACTGAGAACTTTTGTGTACCCAGTAGCAATTATCAGGATTTTTTTGGTCAATTCTTTTTTTTATTTTCTTGGAAAAGTTTGAAGCAAATATCAAAAACCACATTGTTTTGCCTAAAAATATTTCCTAGGTCAATGCATTTGAAAGATGCTGCAATATGACACTCTTGTCCTTCAAAAAAGGGAAAGATGAAGTAATGACTGCATTTTTTTTTCACTTAGTATGCTTATCTTTTATTTTTAAAATGAAACCTACAATTTCTTTTCATTGAACTTAACATAATTCAGCACACATTGGTTGAATCTCTTCTATGGTCAGGAACTGTGGATAATTAGGAAATAAATATCATTGACTATCTTTGTCCTCAACTCTATAGTTAAAAGCTAGAAAAATATATGGATCAGGTTTAGAGAGCCATCTTTCAAATCCAACTGGCAGTTTGATCATTGTCATTTAACTCCTCTGCTCCAAGTCTCTTATCTATCTAAAATGAGGCTATGTATCAGTTCTCCATTGCCAAAATAAGGCTATATAACTAACCACCCTAAACAGGGTTTAAAACAAGAAGCGTTTATCATAATCATGAGTTTACCTTTCAGGAATTTAGGTTAGATGTGGCCAGACAATTCTTCTGTTCTTCTCTGGGTTTATTTACCTTCTCAGGGCCTGCTGGCTGTGGGCTTATCTAGGGAGATCTCAGCTGGGACTGCTCTGAAAAGTTACCGCTTCTCCAACCTTGGCTCAGGCACATGCCAGAGGAGCCAGGGAGTGAACAGAAACACAAAAGTCCTTTTTCAAAGATCTTTTTGAATCCTACTTGCTACCATTTCATCAGTCACAACTGATTGCATGTATGAGTTCACAGCCAAGTAGGAAGATGAAGCTCTGTCCTTAGTGGGAAGTCAAAGTGCTAGAAAGTCAAAAGGTGAGGATGCAGGTAGGGAATAAGGGTCATTAAGGGAATCAACATGTCACAGGATACTGACTATGCTATGCTAAGTTGCTCCAGTCATGTCCTACTCTTTGCAACCCCATGGATTGTAGCCCACCAGGCTCCTCTGCCCATGGGATTTTCCAGGCAAGAATACTGGAGGGGGTTGCCATTTCCTACTCCAGGGTATCTTCCTGACCCAGTGATTGAACCTGTGTCTCTCATGTCTCCTGCATTGGCAGGCAGATTCTTCACTGTTAGCACTACCAGGGAAGCCCAGGAAACTTACAGGACTTGCTAATTGAAGTTACTATGGGGATTCAATCAAATAGTATTCATAGAGGGCTCAGTACAGTATTTGGCATATCATAGGTCCTCAATAGAAATCAGCTGCTAATTACTGTTATTATAACTATCGTCAAACTATTATTGTTATCATCTCCAGGTAAGGGGAAAACAAAGTATTGTAGGAATGTAGAAAAGGGAAACTCATTCTGGCTTGGGTTAAGGAAGAAGATTAAATTAAATTAAAAGACACTCCTTGGAAGGAAAACTATGACAAACTTAGGCAATATAGTAAAAATCAGAAGCATCGCTTTGCCAACAAAGGTCCGTACAGTCAAAGATATGACTTTTCCAATAGTTATGTATGGTTGTAAGAGTTGGACCGTAAAGAAGGCTGAGCACTGAAGAATTGATGCTTTTGAATTGTGGTGCTGGAGAAGACTCTTGAGAGTCCCTTGGACAGCAAGGAGATCAAACAAGTCAGCCCCAAAGGAAATCAACCTTGAATATTCATTAGAAGGACTGATGCTGAAGCTGAAACTCCAATACTTTTGGCCACCTGATGTGAAGAGCTGACTCATTGGAAAAGACCTGGATGCTGCAAAAGGTTGAAGGCAGGAGGAGAAGGTTGGAGGGTATCATGGACTCAATGGACTTGAGTTTGAGCAAACTCCAGGAGACAGTGAAGGACAGGGAAGCCTGGCGTGCTATAGTCCAGGGGGTTGCAAAGAGTCAGATATGACTTAGCCCCTGAACGACAACAACAAGGAGGAAGGTGTGTGTGTGAAACAGCAGGGGGATAAACATTGAGGGATAAACTTTGAATTTGGAGTAAAACAACAAATAAACAAACAAAACATTATAGACGTTCCTTCAAAAGCCCACAGCTTCTGTTAGGATTGAGTTTGGTACGTGTCTGACTACCTGAATAGCTTGAAGGATTCCACAAAGCTTCCTGATCCTTCAATACCTCTTCCATTAACCTAAAACTTTGTTTAAAATCCCTTCCAAGAGAATCATCCTTCTGGTTAAGACAATAGCATCATCTCCCTCCCAACACACACATAATGAAGCACAACCATGCCACTTATCAACCCCTGTGGTTCTTGGTAGTAGTATGTGAAGTGCAGTCCTTTGGGGAGGAGGCAAGGAGTGGGGGACCAGTCTGGACCATGTGATGATATTGCCCTCTGGGCTCAGGACATAGTTCCCACAGAGGGAATGAACTTTCCAGGGTGACTCCTATGGTGGGTCCAAAGGGATTAGGCCTGTGTGGGAAGGTGCTGCATGAGAAAGAGTGAGATGATTCTGGAAAAATGATTAGCTTAAACTGAAGTTCTCCACAAGCAGATCCTGAGGTTTGAGGTTTGAATTATTGATTTATTATGTGATCCCAGAAGACACTGATAGGGGCTTCTGTGGTGGCTCAGACAGTAAAGAATCTGCCTGCAATGCAGGAGATCCAGGTTCAATCCCTGAGTTGGGAAGATCTCCCTGAGAAGAGCAGGGCAACCCATTCCAGTATTCTTGCCCATGGAATCCCATGGACAGAGGAACCTGGTGGGCTACTGTCCATGGAGTCACAAAGAATCAGACATGATTAAATGACTAAGCACAAGGAGACACTACTAGGAGAGGTGAGGCTGGAAGCTGCAGGGAGTTGGTGTATAGAATACAGCACTGAGCACCTGGGGCTTAGTCCCAGTAGGGAGATGGCCTGGATTAGGCCTCAGACTTGGCTCGCCCAGGGGTGGAGGAAGCAGGAGTTGTTATTCTCCTTCAGTCCATCAGTGGTCATGGGCTGCTCCCTGAAGCTTTAATCTTGCTCCTCGCACAGTTCGAGCATATTCCAATGGCGGGCAATAAGAGTAACAGGTGTGTAAAGTATGTGCTTTTGAGTGAACATAGGAACTATGGAGTAGAGGGGATATAAAGGACTCACCACCAGCAAGTCCATCTCAGTCTACAGGTGGGATTTCAGTGGTCCTGTCAACCAGCCCTCTTCATGGACTAGCCTCCCTTTCTGCACTATTTCCTGTAAGCTCTATTTTATATTTCAAAGATATAAAATATGGTGTGGGAGAATCGTGTAGCTCTCTCCTCTACTTATGTTTTTTCTAAAGTGGATGCTAAATGTTTCCTGTCATCTGGTGCAGCTAGTGAGGGAGGGTGATGTAAGCCCAGACCCGGGGAGGTGCAGACATGAGAGCAATTCTTAAGGGCTTATCCCCGCTCCACACTGAAGTTTTTGATTATGACTGAAAGGCATAACTAGGTGTGAAGAGTAAGTGGAAACTGTTAAAAAATAATCGGCCTTCTTTAAATACACTCCCATTCTTATGATCTCCATTGTTATTGGTTTTAGATTTACTCTACAATATGAATCATTAGAATTATATTAAGTGGATCAGTCTATTTATTTTCAAAATATTTAGTGAAAGTGTATGTGTGTGAATAGGGGAGCGGAGCAGGGCCAGAGAGGCACGTGAGCTTTTTCCAGTGAGACTCTCTTAGCTCTAATCAAATAGATCCACTCGAAAAACAAGCAGGGGAAAAATCCTACAGAGATGATTGTATATTAAAACACGGGAATTGTTTGCAGGAGCAACTGAAGGGCTAAAGCATGAATCATCATGAAACACATGAGACATGTTAAGAAGAACAGCCTAAAAATAGTCTCTTTGTCATCTATTTTCTGTTGTGTTCTCTTTCCTTTGTCCCAGTGGGGTATTCTTTTCCAAGTGAAAGGAGAAATAGGGTCATCACAGGTTGAGAGTCAGTGATGCACTCATAGGGGCAAGAATTGTAGCCATGGACTTCCCTGGTGGTCCAGTGGTAAAGAATCTGCTACCGATGCAGGGGACGTGGGTTTGATCCCTAGTCCAGGAAGATTACACATACCATGCAGCAACCAAGCTGTGAGCCACAACTACTGAGCCTCTGCTCTAGAACCCAGGAGCCACAACCACTGAAGCCCGTGAGCCTAGTGCCTGCGCTCTGCAACAAGAGAGGCTGCAGCAGTGAGAGGCAGACAGTAGCCCTGCTTGCTGCAAAAAGAAAAAAGACCCACAAGCAGCGAAGACCCAGCTCAGGGAAAAAAAAAAAAAAAATATATATATATATATATATATATAAATCCAACTGCCAAGCTGAGATTTTTAAGGCAAGTTTAGGAAGCCTGGGGAGGAAGAGAAACACCTGAGTAAGACAGCAATCTATTCTTCTAAGGTACGTTTCAGGATGCAACAGGCTACTGATCTAGTGACTCCAAACTGGGTTGCACTGGGGTAGGCCTTGGAGCTCTGGACGTAGATGAAGTAGGGGTGTATGATGCGGAAGTGACATGATTAACATGTCGAGGACAATGTCAAGCTCAATAATTAACCATAGACCATATGACTCAGGGCCAATTTTCCATAAGGGAAAACTGGGTCACAATACTAAACGGAAGCAACGTGAATTTGTAGGAATGAGGCCAAAGTGTCTTTAGCCTTTTCTGTGTCAGTCGCACTTCGTATGGGAGTAGAGAGGAGAGATTACTTCTATGGGTCAGAAATGCTCCTTAGAGCTAAGTTTATGACCCCACTTTCTCCTTACACAAGCCCTCTATTTTCAGTGAAGAAACTAAGACCCAGAGATCAAGAAATTATTCCTGGGACACTGCTAATGTTAATGGAGGAGTTGGGGTGAGAACCTTTCTGCCTAATGACAAATATGCCAATATTTCTACTCCATTGTACTGTTTGATAATAGACAATGAATACAAGGTGGGGTGAAAAGTTTGCCAACCATGGGGTGATGTGGAAGAAAAAGCTGAGGCCATCTAGGTGGTTTTGGGAGAAAGGAGAAGGCCTGAATTGGGGGCGCTGGACCTTATTGTTATCAACATCTTCTGAGCAATTAAGCTGCCTGGTAACAGGCCAATGGGCATCAAAAGTGCCTGCATACCTTGGGGCCAATGCAAGTGTCACAAAAGGCTGGCTGGGAAGTTTGAACGGATGGAGCAGGTGGTCCCATCCCAGTTACAGCCATAAACCCTGGCTGAATTTGAATATGGCATGAGTGGGTTGGCAGGGTTGCCAAATAGCAGGGAAAATATTTTACAGATTCACTCTTGCCTCTAGAGCTATGCCAGTAGAATGTGTTCAATTTATGGCGAAGGAGGCACAAGAGGGAGGGGATATATATACACATATATATTTATATATGTATATATAATTATGGCTGATTCAAGTTATTGTATGGCAGAGCACTAAAACATTGTAAAGCAATTATCCTTCAATTTAAAAAACAACAAAAAAGAAAAACTCAAACAATAAAATTATTTTTGTATGTAAAAAAAGTTATTCAAACATATGATGTGCCGTCTTATTCCCATTTTACAGATGCTCATCACAGCAACAGATGTCCAATAAGTGGAAAACAACTTGTGTGTTCACATTAGATGGGCATTAAGTAGTTCCAGTTCTTTCATATGTTTAGGTTGGTCATTTACCAAAATATCAATACAGTCTACTCAGAGCATTCATTTTTTAGTGATGCAAGAGAACGTACATGCTCTGGTAGAAGATGAAAACTGGCTTGGTTTCTTATTAAAATTTTTATTGAAATATAGTTGATTTACGATGTTGTATTCATTTCTGCTCGCAGTGAAGTGATTCAGTTATACACACATATTCTTTTTCATATCCTTTTCCATTATGGTTTATCATGGTTTGGTTTCTAAATAGTGATAGGAGATATGGGACAGAATCCAAAAGGAGAAACACTGCTTGTTCAGATATTACTGTTATTGGTTATAAAAATAATAGTAGTAAATAAAGTACTCATAATTGCTAAAACAGAAAATAAAATACTGAATACTATGTGTATACTCTAGTAGTAAAAAACTAACTATAAATGCATACCAAAAACATTAAATACTAAAATATATAATAAAAGATCACTAAAATAAAAAAATAATGGCTTAATTTGTATAATTTATGTAAGTTATAAAGTAATTATAATCTATAATGCATCATTTTATTCTGCTCTATTGTCGATAGGCACGGTGGTTTTATATCCCAATCAAACACTGTAAAAAAAAATTTCCAGAGATATCTTCTTTTAGGTTCATTTTATAAAAAGATGAATATATTCTATAATAGAAAAAGTAAGAGCCTCTAATGATTAATCCATTCTGAATATTTTTCAATTTATATCCAGAAAATTAAATGAAAGTGACAAACACACCTTGGGGATCATGTTGGGTGCTGATATGAGATATGAAGATAAACAAGCTATAGTCAAGCCCAGGAGGGGCCTCTGTCTTTGGGGAGAGATGCTATGTAAGTTCTTGGAAAGAAAAATAATTATAAATTATTGGAGTAATAGTTCAAGGCTGGTTGAGATGAAATGTCTCCAGGGAACTCACCAAGTTGATTGATAACCAGAGGTATTCAGGCAAGAGAGAACTGATTGAATGCCATTACATTTAGTTAGAAAGGCTTTTCCTGAGGAGTTGGACTGTGATATGTAAGTTGCAGAATCTGCAGGCAGAGACAACAGACCCTCCTTTTGATGAATTCTAACCTGGTGGCTCAGTGGTAAAGAATCCACCCGCCAGGGCAGGAGATGCAGGAGATGTGGGTTCAACCCCTGGGTTGGGAAGATCTCCTGGAGAAGGGAATGGCTACTCACTCCAGTAATTTTGCCTGGGAAACCCCATGGACTGAGGAGCCTGGTGGGCTATGATCCATGGGGTCCCAAAAAAGTCAGGCATAGTTTGAGTCAGCTCAGTTGCTCAGTCGCGTCTGACTCTTTGTACCCCCATGGACTGCAGCACACCAGGCTTCCCTGTCTTCACCAACTCCTGGAGCTTGCTCAAACTCCTGTCCGTTAAGTCGGTGCTGCCATCCGACCATCTCATCCTTTGTTGTCCCCTTCTCCTCCTGCCTTCAACCTTTCCCAAGGGTCTTTTCCAATGAGTCAGTTCTTTCCATCAGGTGGCCAAAGTATTGGAATTTCAGCTTCAGCATCAGTCCTTCCAATGAATATTCAGGATTGATTTCCTTTAGGATGGACTGATTTGATCTCCTTGCAGTCCAAGGGACTCTCAAGAGTCTTCTCCAACACCACAGTTCAAAAGCATCAATTCTTTGGCACTCAGCTTTCTTTACAGTCCAACTCTCACATCCATACGTGACTACCACAGCTTTGACTAGATGGAACATTCTCTTCCAAGTAATTTCTATGCTTTTTAACATACTATTTAGGTTGGTCATAGCTTTTCTTCCAAGGGGTAAGTGTCTTTTAATTTAATGACTGCAGTCAGATCTGCAGTGATTTTGGAGCCCAAAACAATAAAGTCTCTCACAGTTTCTGTTGTTTCCCCATCTATTTGCCATGAAGTGATGGGACTGGATGCCATGATCTTAGTTTTCTGAATGTTGAGTTTTAAGCCAAGTTTTTCACTCTCCCCTTTGAATTTCATCAAGAGGCTCTTTACTTCTTCTTTGCTTTCTGCCATAAGGGTGGTGTCATCTGCATGTCTGAAGTTATTGATATTTCTCCCAGCAATCTTGATTCCACCTTGTGCTTCATCCAGCCTGGCATTTCTCATGTAGGTTAAATAAGCAGGGTGAAAATATACAGCTTTGACATATTCCTTTCCCAATTTGGAACCAGTCTGTTGTTCCATGTCCAGTTCTAACTGTTGCTTCTTGACCTGCATACAGATTTCTCAGGAGGTAGGTAAGGTGGTCTGGTATTCTCACCTCTTTAAGAATTTTCCACACTTTGTTGTGATCCACATAGTCAAAGGCTTTGGTATAGTCAATAAACCAGAAGTAGATGTTTTACTGGAACTCTCTTGCTTTCCCAATGATCCAACAGATGTTGGCAATTTGATCTCTGGTTCCTCTGCCTTTTCTAAATCCAGCTTGAACATCTGGAAGTTCATGGTTCACATACTGTTGAAGCTTGTTTTGGAGGATTTTGAGCATTACTTTCGCTTTGCAGCCAAAGATGGAGAAGCTCTATACAGTCAGCAAAAACAAGACCAGGAACTGACTGTGGCTCAGATCATGAACTCCTTATTGCCAAATTCAGACTTAAATGGAAGAAAGTAGGGAAAACCACTAGATCATTCAAGTATGACCTAAATCAAATCCCTTATGATTATGCAGTGGAAGTGAGAAATAGATTTAAGGGCCTAGATCTGATAGACAGAGTGCCTGATGAACTATGGAATGAGGTTCGTGACATTGTACAGGAGACAGGGATCCAGACCATCCCCATGGAAAAGAAATGCAAAAAAGCAAAATGGTTGTCTGGGGAGGCCTTACAAATAGCTGTGAAAAGAAGAGAAGCGAAAAGCAAAGGAGAAAGGAAAGATATAAGCAGAGTTCCAAAGAATAGCAAGAAGAGAAAGCCTTCTTCAGCGATCTGAATGCAGAGTTCCAAAGAATAGCAAGAAGAGAAAGCCTTCTTCAGCAATCAATGCAAAGAAATAGAGGAAAACAACAGAATGGAAAAGACTAGAGATCTCTTCAAGAAAATTAGAGATACCAAGGGAACATTTCATGCAGAAATGGGCTTGATAAAGGACAGAAATGATATGGACCTAACAGAAGCAGAAGATATTAAGAAGAGATGTCAAGAATACACAGAAGAACTGTACAAAAAAGATCTTCACGACCCAGATAATCACCATGGTGTGATCACTGACCTAGAGCCAGACATCCTGGAATGTGAAGTCAAGTTGGCCTTAGAAAGCATCACTACGAACAAAGCTAGTGGAGGTGATGGAATTCCAGATGAGCTATTTCAAATCCTGAAAGATGATGCTGTGAAACTGCTGCACTCAATATGCCAGCAAACTTGGAAAACTCAGCAGTGGCCACAGGACTGGAAAAGGTCGATTTTCATTCCAATCCCAAAGAAAGGCAATGCCAAAGAATGCTCAAACTACCGCACAATTGTACTCATCTCACACGCTAGTAAAGTAATGCTCAAAATTCTCCAAGCCAGGCTTAAGCAATATGTGAACTGTGAACTTCCTGCTGTTCAAGTTGGTTTTAGAAAAGGCAGAGGAACTAGAGATCAAATTGCCAACATCCGCTGATTCGTGGAAAAAGCAAGAGAGTTCCAGAAAAACATCTATTTCTGCTTTATTGACTATGCCAAAGCCTTTGACTGTGTGGATCACAATAAACTCTGGAAAATTCTGAAAGAGATGGAAATACCAAACCACCTGACATGCCTCTTGAGAAATCAGTATGCAGGTCAGGAAGCAACAGTTAGAACTGGACATGGAACAACAGACTGGTTCCAAATAGGAAAAGGAGTACATCAAGGCTGTATATTGTCACCCTGCTTATTTAACTTCTATGCAGAGTACATCATGAGAAATGCTGGACTGGAAGAAATACAAGCTGGAATCAAGATTGCTGGCAGAAATATCAATAACCTCAGATATGTAGATGACACCACCCTTATGGTAGAAAGTGAAGAGGAACTAAAAAGCTTCTTGATGAAAGGGAAAGAGGAGAGTGAAAAAGTTGGCTTAAAGCTCAACATTCAGAAAACAAAGATCATGGCATCTGGTCCCATCACTTCATGGGAAATAGATGGGGAAACAGTGGAAACAGTGTCAGGCTTTATTTTTTGGAGGTTCCAAAATCCAGATGCTGACTGCAGCCATAAAATTAAAAGACGCTTACTCCTTGGAAGGAAAGTTATGACCAACCTAGATAGCATATTGAAAAGCAGAGACATTACTTTGCCAACAAAGGTCTGTCTAGTCAAGGTTATGGTTTTTCCAGTGGTCATGTATGGATGTGAGAGTTGGACTGTGAAGAAAGCTGAGCACCAAAGAACTGATGCTTTTGAACTGCGGTGTTGGAGAAGACTCTTGAGAGCCCCTTGGACTGCAAGGACATCCAACCAGTCCATTCTGAAGGAGATCAGCCCTGGGATTTCTTTGGAAGGAATGATGTTAAAGCTGACACTCCAGTACTTTGGCCACCTCATGCGAAGAGTTGACTCATTGGAAAAGACTCTGATGCTGGGAGGGATTGGGAGTAGGAGGAGAAGGGGATGACAGAGGATGAGATGACTGGATGGCATCACTGACTCGATGGACATGAGTCTGGGTGAACTCCGGGAGTTGGTGATGGACAGGGAGGCCTGGCGTGCTGTGATTCACGGGGTCACAAAGAGTCGGACATGACTGAGTGACTGAACTGAACTGAACTGAACTTG
This sequence comes from Bos indicus, assembly GCF_029378745.1. Classification (NCBI taxonomy): domain Eukaryota; kingdom Metazoa; phylum Chordata; class Mammalia; order Artiodactyla; family Bovidae; genus Bos; species Bos indicus. The sequence continues at coordinate 18,895,432 of NC_091780.1, read as the reverse complement.
CTAGTGTGTGAGATGAGTGCCATTATGTGGTAGTTTGAACATTCTTTGGCATTGCCTTTCTTTAAGCTTCTAATGAAAAACTGTCCTTTTCCAGTCTTGTGGCCACTGTTGAGTTTTCCATATTTGCTGGCATATTGAGTGCAGCACTTTCACAGCATCATCTTTTAGGATTTGAAATAGCTCAACTGGAATTCCATCACCTCCAGACTAGCTTTGTTCCTAGTGATGCTTCATAAGGCCCACTTGATTTCACATTCTAGGATGTTTGGCTCTAGGTGGGTGATTATACCATCATGGTTATCTGGGTCGTGAAGATCTTTTTTGCATAGTTCTTCTTTGCATTCTTGCCACTTCGATTTAATATCTCTGCTTCTGTTAGGTCCATACCATTTCTGTCCTTTATTGTGACCATCTTTGCATGAAATGTTCCCTTGGTATCTCTAATTTTCTTAGAAAGATCTCTAGTCTTTTGCATTCTATTGTTTTCCTCTATTTCTTTCCTTTGATCACTGAGGAAGGCTTTATCTCTCCTTGCTCTTCCTTGGAACTCTGCATTCAAATGTGTATATCTTTCCTTTTCCCCTCTTCCTTTTGCTTCTCTTCCTTTTTTGTCATGATTTAGTGACTGAATAAGAACAAGAACAACAGGTCAAAATCCAAGTTCATTTAGTAGCTTCCTAATGGGGTGATTTGGGACAGCTTACGTCTCTGAACCTCACTAGCTCAACTTTTTACCAGCACGAAGCTATAAGGATGAAACCCAGAGAGCTGCGTTTTAACACAGTGAACCTTCTCTATGTCTTGAGGTCCTTCCCCTCATACTTCCTGCTGTAGCTGAGGTCACAGGTAAGCAGGGCAATATGAATCAAAGCTCCACAAAAGGTATAAAGACCTCCTGGACAATTGGTTGAGCTGGGATATTATGCTTGGGTTTCTGTTTTCCAAAACTTGAAAAGATCCTACAGGGAGCAGTTGGAGGTAAAGAAGAAAAGCATGGGCAAGTTCTGGGCTAAGATCAAGGCAGGTGAGCCACGTCCTGGTAACCTACTGACTCACATATGGCTTCTGGGGCATTGATTTACCTGAGAAGAAAAGACCATGTAGGGGGATGGTGACTGGCTGGCACCTGAGGGTAGAGTCCCCTGGGGGACGCTGGGCATCTGCCTTCCAGCCTAGGTCCACAGACCGGTGTTGGAGCCTTGTGCAAAGGGATGTAGGCAGAAGCTGAGTGAGCTGTTTTTGATGGAATCCCATGAATTAGGGAACAAGGATGCATGAGCACCACTACACGGGCATCTTCTCACTCACTGGACATGACCGACAAAATACAACAAGCCTTTCCCATTCACAACCAGATGCCATGTGGCTCTCATGTCTTGGAGGTTCCAGGGGAAGGGCCAGTCTTCAGGTGGGCATGAAACCTGATGCACACTCAGGCCCCATGGACATCTGAGAGAGCAGGAGGCCTGCTGGCAGAGTAGACTCCGGGCTCAGTGCAGTGCTGGATACACTTCAGGTTTCTCGGGGAATGCTTCCCAGGGTGCAGAGGGCCAGTGAAGCAGGATTTTTATTATTTAGGCCCCATATGATTCCCCCCAATAGATGACAGATCCCTTGACCACAGAGGGACAAATAGAGAAAGGGCCAGGCAGGCCCAGGCACCCCCCACCCCCGACTCCAGACCTCGCCCCCAGCACATGCAGAGAGATGCATACACATGGCTAGTCGGTAGCCAGGAGACATGTGAAAGGTGGTCTCCATATGTTGGTTTCCAGGTCTCCTGAAGCCAACAGGCCATGGTCACCAAGGGCTACTAACACCAGCCTCCTTAATTCCAGAAAGGCAGAAATCTCTAGACTATTTGTTTTGAAAAAGTTCAGTAGCATCAAATAGGTCAAGGGTTGTATATGAAAGGCATTGAAAGGCAACGATTTCTTTCTTCCCTTTTAATGAAATTTTTGAGTGCTTTTAAAATTCTTTTTGGTAAAAATAATGTATGCTTATTATGAATAATTGAGAAGAACAGAAATTGCATAATAAAATAAATAAAACATGATCCTAAATCCCAGAAAATGACAATATTTTGATGTGCACCCTTCTATGCATATATTGCACAAATGGTGTCATATTGTTGCCTGCTCTTTGGCAAAAGAGGCACAGTTGTATAGAACAGTCTTTTGGAGTCTGTGGGAGAGGGAGAGGGTGGGATGATTTGGGAGAATGGTATTGAAACATGTATAATATCATAGAAGAAGCGAACCGCCAGTCCAGGTTCAATGCATGATACAGGATGCTTGGGCTGGTGCACTGGGATGACTCAGAGGGATGGTACAGGGAGGGAGGTGGGAGGGAGGTTCAGGATGGGGAACACGTGTACACCTGTGGTGGATTCATGTTGATGTATGGCAAAACCAATATAATATTGTAAAGTAATTAGCCTCCAATTAAAATAAATAAATTTAAATTAAAAAAAAATCCCACTTACCAGTATGAAAAGTTTTTTTCCCATGTTGTAAACACAAATTCACATCATATTTAATGAACTCTTATTTCCTATACACATACTGTAATTTGTTTAATCAATCCTATTCTTAAGAAGCATTTCATTAGGCTTGTAAAATTTTCAAAATTATGGACAAAGTTGAGATAAACATCCTGGGCAAACTTCTTTGGCTCTCATTTGGTTATTAGAAAATAAGCACAATAATGAATATTTTAAAAAAATAAAGAATTTTTGGATGCATTTTGACCCTGTGACACAGTATGTGGGATCTTATTTCCCAGACCTGGTATCGAACCCATGGCCCCTGCATTGGAAGGCTGATCCTTAACCACTGGACCTCCAAGGAAGTCCCTGGTTTTTTATTGTTACAGTTCTAAGAGTAGGATTGCTGAGTCAAAGGGGAGGGACTTTATTTGGGCCTTTGATATGGCTGAGAGTAGTTTCAGTCTGCCCTACAGAACTTCAAAAGGGGCACCTTGAAGACCCCTGCTAGGAACCGAAGCAGCAGAGCAGGAAGAGTCAGAGCCCCAGGCCCTCCCCCGCCTTCAACCACAGAAGCTCCCTTTATATCAGTTTTATAGATTGAGCTCCATGTAAGATGTTCCATGAAGAAATAGTTTCTCAGTTTAAAAACTATATTTATAAAGTCTGAAAAGCACAAAGTCCAATGATTGCAACTTGGTGACACAAATTGGCTGACTAAATCCAAGCTCGCCTCAATCTTTGTGTCCTTGAACTGGTTTGACGCTGATTTTCCGGTGACTCTGGGAAATGATGGGCTTAATTACCATAATAATGATGATGATTTTCATTGAGGTAAGAGGCCCAAATTGGACTATCTTTAATCAAGAGCTGAGGAAATGCCTACGAGGCACAAACTGGAGGAACTTCCGAGAATACGACTGGAAATTCCAAGTTTCCTAACCAACCACCTGATAACATCTAGCTCCTGTCCGGCAGGGTCAAGGTAAGAGTAAGGGGGTGGCCACTGCCTCTCCCTCCCCTTCCTTCCTCTCCCTTCCTTCTATCCCTTCCCCATTCTTACACCAGCAAACACAAGTGCGTACCCGAAAGCAGGGGCTGTTTCCTCAGGGCCAACGATCAGCCGCATTGAGGTTCTACCCACCACCCGACCTCTAGGCAACTCCAAGGCATTTTCAGGATGAAGTCAGAGCTTCTTACCAGCCTGTCCAGCTCTGGCTGAGGGACCCTGGCTAGATCATCCATGTCCCTGGAAGGGAAGGTTTTCAGATCTTTAGTCAAAGCGAGGGAGCAGGAGTTCTGCCTAACTAGTCAATTTTCCTAATGAGCTATTAGAAGCTGTTTTTGTGCTGAACACTCTGACCTCATTATAACCGTGCTTCCCAGAAGCAAAGCTCTCTCAGCCCATTGTAATGAGCAGAACGCCGGAGCGAAACACAGTTTTAATGAGTTACAGCATGGATGTAAAGCGGAACAACTTGCATCTGAGAGCACCTCAAAGTAAGACTAGGGCCAGTGGGTGCATTTGTAGCAGTGGAATGAACCATATGGAGGTGACATCTCTCATCAGCCAAACTGGAAGAAACCAAGCAAGCTTCATCTTGATTGACAGGTACCCTCTCAGAACAAGAGAACAAAAATGTATGGTGACCTTGAGAAACAGATTAAGCAGCTCCAAGTCACAGACATGGCAATGTTATGTTACTTTACATGTTTGAGTGCGAAGTTGCTTCAGTCGTTTCTGACTCTTAGCAACCCTATGGACTGTAGCCCGCCAGGCTCCTCAGTCCATGGGACTCTCCAGGCAAGAGTACTGGAGTGGGTTACCATGCCATCTTCCTAACACAAGAATCAAACCCATGTTTTGTGCTTTAAAGGTTGATTCTTTATCATTGAGCCCCTGGGGAAGCCCGTTATGTCGTTTTACAATATACAGTATTGAAACTGTGTAAGTCAGATTGGGACTCGAATCCATGCAGCTGGGACTCCAATGGGGCCAAAACCCATAGTCTTTTAACTGAGATCACACCCCTGGTTTCAGGACTTAATGAAGCTCAGGTTCTGGATGTCTCATCACAGAAATAATTCAGTGAGAGACAAAGCAATAGGTAAGAAGTGGATTTATTTAGAGAGAAACACTTTCCACAGAGTGTAGGCTGTTTCAGAAGGGAAGAGACCTTGAAATACAGCATGGTTAGTTTTTATGGGCTGGATAATTTCATCGGCTAATGAATGGGAGGATTGTTGTGTGTGTGTGTGTGTGTGTGTGTGTGCTCATTTGTGTCTGACTGTTTGCAACTTCATGGACTGTAGCCCATCAGGCTCCTCTGTCCATGAATTTCCCAAGCAAGAATACTGGAGTGGGTTGCCATGGCCTTCTCCAGGGGATTTTCCCGACCATGGGATCAAACCTGCATCTCTTATGTCTCTTGCATTGGCAGGCAGGTTCTTTACCACTAATGCCACTGGGGATGCCCTAATGGAAGGATTATTGCAACTATTTTAGAGGAGGGACAGGAATTGGGCCACCATCCGTCTTTTGATCTTTGATGATAGCCTCAGAACTGTCCCTGGGCCTATGGGTGGTCCTTTAGCATATGCTGATGTCTTACAATGAGCATATACTAAGGCTCAAGGGACTTTGCAGGTGGTGCTAGTGGTAAAGAACCTGCCTGCCAATGCAGGAAACATAAGAGATGCACATGGCAACCTACTCCAGTATTCTTGCCTGGATAATAGACAGAGGAGCCTGGCAGGCTACAGTCCATAGGATTGTAAAGAGTCAGACGTGACTGAAGTGACTTAGTACTCATGCACCCAAGGTCTGGTGGAAGTCAACTTGTCCACCACCTTGGTCCTATTTGGTTCTAATTAGTTTATGTTGTGTCCTCAGGCTGTGTCATTCTTTTAAAGGTTGTGCTCTCCCCTCTTCCGCCCTGTTTTAAGAGCCAAGAAAGAAGGACTTCTTTAGCAGGGCATAGCAGGTATGAATGAAGTTCAGATGGAGACAGGAGAGACCAGTGTGCTGAATCTAACTTACACCAGTCAGGGAGAGCTGATTGCTAAGTGTTTAAAATTTTGAAAAGGGGTCACTGAATTTCAGTCATTATTAACATTTAAATTATATGAACTGACAATTAAATACATTATGTGTATGAAATAAAATTCATCTTTATGGAAAGACAAGAAAAATTTAAACAAAAAAATCTCTCTGCCCTTTGGCCTTCTCTCTCCCAGTACTGTGCATTGTGTATCTGCATTATGCCTGGACTAGACCTCCTGCATTGCAGAAATACCTACTCTGCTCAATCATAAAGAGTAACAGTCTCCCAGCATCAACAAGACAGTTCTCTACAGATAATATTCCTTTTTGATAAGGGATCACATAGCGCTTAGATCTGAATTGTGTAAACTGTCAATAATACATTATTTAACGTACAGCCCATGCCTGGGTATGGTGACGCTGGTGGGTAAAGAATCTGCCTGTCACTGCAGAAGAAGTAAGAGATGCGGGTTTGATCCCTGGGTTGGGAAGAGCCCCTGGAGGAGGGCATAGTTATCCACTCCAGTATTCTTGCCTGAATAATCCTATGGACAGAGGAGCCTGGTGGGGCTAAAGTCCATGGGATTGCAAAGAGTCAGACACAACTGAGCTACTGAGCACGCACACACCTCTGTCTCAAAATACTTATATAACTGTGCCTTGACTTCTAAAAGCAGAACAGTCCTTATAGCTTTCTGAGATACTCTTCTGGGGTTATAATCCTCAAATGAGTGCACGTTTTCATTTCTTTCCTAGATAAATTTTTCATTCACATGTTATATATAAACAAAGATAAAACTCAAAATTCCTAATTTTACTACACTTCACACTAACTGTTCCTTTTAGTTTGTTCACATCTATTGTATTCAATGATGTCATGTTGGTAGCTTGAAATTGGGCACGGTGAGAGTATTACCAATATGAACATCAGCAAATACTGCGCATCGGGGCATGGTTTATTGTTCTGTGGATTGTCTATGTAGAAAGCTATAGAAAATTATGGAAACAATGCTAATAATGCAGATTACACCTAAAAGTGCATCCTTAGCCATTACTGTGTGAGTATGGAACAAAAATTTTAAGGAAACACTCTTCCGTTATGTGAAAACTATTCAAATCATCAGAGAAGTCAGTCATGTCATTGATGAATGAGTCAAGTTCCCACACGTGTCTTTTTGTCTCATTTTCATCTTACTCATTGACATAAACAAAAGATATCTATCAGCATTCATGATGGAGCTACATTCATTTATCAATCGAAGCCACAGGTTGGGGATAGAAATAAGAGTTCATAAAAAATAATTATAATCATTTTGTAAGAATCAGTTGGCTATATAGAAATTTCAATGAAGAGTAGTATATAAATCATTCTTATTTGTATACTATGTATTAGGCATCCCTTATGTAAACAAAATTTGTAATAAATGCATGAAGTGCACATACACACATACACTCAAATATCTTATATATACATATGTAATCATTAATTATTTTAGGCTGTGTGGTTGTCAAACATTCGCCAGGACACCATTGAAGAGATCACTCCATCTCCAAGGTCTGTAAGCATTAAGCATCTCAGCGTGGTGGAGTAGGGGAATTAGAGTTCTGGACTTCGGTTAGAATACGTGTGCTGCGTCTGTATGATGTGGACAATCATGCTCAGTGAGTTTTAGTTTTGATTTTAGTCTCTAAGTCTTGTGTTTTGCACCCCCATGGACTCTAGCCCGCCAGGCTTCTCTGTCCTTGGAATTCTCCAGGCAAGAATACTGGAGTGGGTAGCCATTCCCTCCTCCAGGGGATCTTCCTGACCTAGGGATCAAACCCACGTATCCTGCATTGCAGGCAATTTTTTTACTGCTGAGCCACCAGGGAAGCCCGAGTAAAATGGAGATATTAACACTCACCTTTAAGGACCATTGTAATTGAAAATGAGATCAGGTTTACTTTAGGATAGTGCCTGGCATTTAGCAGGCTGCTATTATGAATTTATTACTCTGATTATGAGTATGATTACTTGCAAGCAAAGGTGTTCAGGACTGATTCAGTATCAGACATGCTGAAATATCTTCAGATGCTCTGAATTATGAGGGAAAAAGAGGCATGGCATTGGGAGCCTTCAGAAGGACTGCTCTCCGGTATCACCAGTGAGCGCTTGGCACTTCAGCCAGACTTGAGGAGCAGGGAGTAGGTCAATAAACTTCCACGTGTGATATCTTACTTCATCTTCAGGACAGTTCTGTAAGGGAATATGGGACATCTTATTTTCCAATGATGGCTGACATGGTATTTCCCTTCTCATATTTTCTAGAACTTGGCCGTCCCTCCATCAGGACCTGAATACACATTCCCTGTCTTGAAGCTGGGCAGACTTATGGCTCAATTATAGCCCAGAGAAGACATCAACAGTGACAGAGCATGACTTCCAGGGTGATACACCTCTGTCTCATTGATAAAGACACTCACCTTTGGAGCCCTGAGTCACCCTGGAAGTCCAACTCTCCTGAACCCTCAATGCTGCAAGACAGCCCTGCTAGCTTGACAGTGGCCCTGAATTTCAAGTCCTCCCCATCCAGACTTCAGATCTGTAAGTACGTGAACGTTCCAGTGTTTCTAGTTTCTTAGCTGTCAGGTCTGTCCTAGATGAGACATCACAGAGGAGACCAGGTGACCTGCTTTGTCCTTGCCAAATTACTGACCTTCAAAATCTGTGAGCATTATCAAATGGTGGCTTTATATCACTGGGTGTGAGGTGGTTTGTTACACACCAATAGTTATCGGAATTGAAATTCTTCTTTTACTAAGATAATGACTTTGCACAGTCACACGGCTAGTCATTGACAAATTTGAGATTCACTCTCCAGGGCTTCCTGACTGGAGACTTCACGCTCCTTAGACTATGCTACACTTTTCTGGTCACTGGAGGGGTGAAGACTGTCGTGTTCTTAACTTGCTGGAGCTCAGAGGTACCGAGAGGGGTGGAGGAGGACAGGAGCTGGCCATTGTAGAGTGTCCCAGGGTTGGGCTCCTGTTAGAAACAGCTGGGCTGGAGTGGGACCAGAGGATCTGACCCTGTAGAGCATAGACACACTGGGTTCAGACTCTGTATACAGCTCTCTCTTTCCTTGGGGAAAAAAAAAAAAATCCCAGCCCTGATGTTTTGGTGTTTGCAGCTGCTTCTGTTGTGAAACGCAACACATGTCCACCTGGGTGCTGATTTGATGAGCCTCTGGGAGAACACCTTCTGGGGTTGTAATTCCTCGAGTTCTGGTTAGAAGACAACACAAGGACTTGCAGCATTTCAGCCCCACTCCCCTACATCAGGAGACAGTGGAGAATTTGGTCTCTTTCAGAGGCTTCTGGGGCTCAGGGGCAGCGCAGTGGGCCTCCAATCCTGTATGCAGCTGCTGGAAACCGGTCTCGAGCTGGCTCTAGCGGGTACCCTCTCTTGCTTAGCCTACACTGTGAAGTCATCTCTGACTCCTCTAGGCAAATCTGGCTGATTCTTCCTGTATCTTTCTCCAGAACCATGTACAGAATTCATTCCTTTGTGTTGTTTACTTACCCGTCTGAGTCCCTATCAGACTCAGTTCCTCAGGGGAAGAGAATGGATTTTCTTCATCCTCAACACCTACAGCATCTGACACAGAGGAGGAACTTGGAGAGTTTATTAATACACCTTTAATTTTAATTGAACACCTACTTTCAAGTCGTTTATATGAATTGACTCAGTCCTCAGTAACAGCCCCGTGAAACAGGCACGATTATATCCTGTGATGGTTCATTTTCTGTGTCACATTTATTGGCCATCAGTGCCCAGAGATTTAGTTAAACATTATTCTGATGTGTCTGTGAGGGTGTCTTGGATGAGGTTCCATTTAAATTGGTGAACTTTGAGTAAAGAAGATTACCCTTTATAAAGTGAAGGAGCTGAATGAATACAATCAGTTGAAGGTCTGAGTAGAACAAAAGACTTACATCTCTCACACAAGAGGGAATTCTGCCAGCAGAGGGCTTTTGGACATAAAAGCCCATTGCAACATTGTCTTTTCCTGGGTCTCAAAGCTGTGGGGCCACCCTGCACATCTTGTTCTTGCTGGGTTCCATAATCACATGAGCAAATCCCTTCAAGTCCATTCTTTCTCTCTGTACATACAAACATCATATTGGTTCTCTTTCCCTGGAGAACTCTGACTAATGCATATCCCCAGTAACAGGTGGGGAAATTTAGGCCCAGAAAGAATGTTATTTGTTCAGGTTTATGCAGTAATACTCTTCCCAGGTGGCTCAGACGGTAAAGCATCTGTCTACAATGTGAGAGACCTGGGTTCGATCCCTGGGTTGGGAAGATTCCCTGGAGAAGGAAATGGCAACCCACTCCAGTACTCTTTCCTTGAAAATCCCATGGACAGAGGAGCTTGGTGCAGGCCACTATCCATGGGGTCATAAAGAGTCGGGCATGACTGAGCGACTTCACTCACTTTATGCAATAATAGGGCTTCCCTGATGGCTTAGACAGTAAAGAATCTGCCTGCAATGCAGGAGACCCAGGTTTGATCCTTGGGTTGAGAAGATCCCTTGGAGAAGGAAATGGCAACCTACTCCAGTATTCTTTCCTGAAAAATCCCATGGACAGAGGAGCCTTGCAAAGAGTCAGACAGGACTGAGGACACATACAATTCCTGCTTTTAGCACTGGACATTCCAGGTTCCGAGAACCCACTCAATCTAGAGCAAACTGGTGCAGTTAGTCTTCCTGGATGAAAATACAGCTCTGAGGTAGAATTGTTGGGTAAAATTTTTCATGGGACCTACTTATACTAAATGTGCATGTATGTACAAAATTTTATTTATTTTTCTGAAATTCAAATGTAGTTGTGCCCTATGTTGGCTCAGATGGTAAAGAATCCACCTGCAATACAAGACACCCGGGTTCAATCCCCGGGTTAGGAAGATCCCCTAGAGAAGTAAATGGCAATCCACTCCAGTATTCTTGCTGAGGAAATCCCGTGGACAGAGGAGCCTGGGGGGCTACAGTCCATGGGGTTGCAAAGAGTCGGAGACGACCGAGCGACTAACACTTTCACTTTTACACTTAACATTTTGTTTATTTAATTTTGGCTGTGCTGGGCCTTTGTGTGTGGGGGCTTGTGTCCTATGATTGTATTTCTGTATCTGGCAACCTTACTCTGAGATGTTTGCTGTGTTGTTACCAATGAAGAAACAAGCTGTTTATTATTTGGAGAAGTCCTCACATGGGGCAGGCTGGGAAATTCTCTTTGTCTCCTTGCTGAGAAAGGATGGGGTTTAAGGGAAGCCAAACATGACTGGCTGGGTAATGGGCATCTTTAATGCAGACTTGACTGGAGCACGCATAGTTAGGGGTTGGTCTAATTGCTAAGTGCATGGACTCCCAGAACCAGCAGGCCAGCTTCCAACATGGGGTCTGCTATTTACTGCCTCTGCTGCCCTGGACAAGCTATTTCATCCTGTGATGCCTCTGTTTCCTCATTGGACAGGTGGGGTCATGGCAGTACCTACCTCCTAGGATTATTGTGATGATGCAACAGTTTGATATGAGTAAGTTTTTTCTTAATTGGAATATAATTGTTTTACAATGATGTGTTAATTTCTGCTGTACAACAAAGTGAATCAGCTCTATGTGCACACATATCCCTCCCTCCACACCACAGCTGTGTGGAGAACTCTCTCCCACCACAGCCTGCCATCTTACTTCGTCCTCCCATCCCACTCCATCCCCCCATCCCACTCCTCTAGGTCATCACAGAGCCCTGAGCTGAGCTTCCTGTGCTGTTCAGCAGCTTCCCACTAGCTGTCTATTTTACACATGGCAGGGCACTTAGGTCACTCTCAATTTCCTGATTCATCTCACCCCTCTATCCCCACACTTCCTGAGTGTGCACATCTGTTCTCTAAGTCTGCAAGTAGCTTCATCTCTACCATTTCTCTCGATTGCTCTGAACAGAGCCTAGCCTGCAGTAGGGCTAGTTTTTGCCTTGCTGGCATTCTTCCTCCTTTGGCTTATGCCAAAGTACTGGAGTTTCAGCTCTAGCATCATTCCTTTCAAAGAAATCCCGGGGCTGATCTCCTTTAGAATGGACTGCTTGGATCTCCTTGCAGTCCAAGGGATTCTCAAGAGTCTTCCCCAACACCACAGTTCAAAAGCATCAATTCTTCGGCACCCAGCCTTCTTCACAGTCCAACTCTCACATCCATACATGACCACAGGAAAAACCATAGCCTTGACTAGACGGACCTTTGTTGGCAAAGTAATGTCTCTGCTTTTGAATATGCTATCTAGGTTGGTCATAACTTTTCTTCCAAGGAGTAAGCGTCTTTTAATTTCATGGCTGCAGTCACCATCTGCAGTGATTTTGGAGTAAGTCTCGTATCATGCCTGCTATAAACAAAACACCGTTTTAAGTGCTTTACAAATACTAATGTATTTCATTTTCACAGAAGGTTTTTTTAACATAGTCACTATCACTATTTTGCAAAAGAGAAAGCTGAGGCACAGAAAAGTGACATGACATGCCTCTATTTTGTTGGTGGAGAGCTAGGAAATACACCCATGCATCTGGGGTGGCCATAGCCTCTATTTTAGGCTGTCTCTCAGACCAACTCAATGGATATTAGTTTGAGCAAACTCCGGGAGCTGGTGAAGGACAGGGAAGCCTGGCATGCTGCAGTCCCTGGGGTTGCAAAGAGTCGGACACGGCTGAGCCATTGAACAACAACTCACTAATTGATGCTATGTAGAAAACGAAAAGATTTCAAAACGACAGAGGCTTGAGCCCCACTGCAGACTGTGGTTCTCTGCGTTTGGATGGGATGTGTCTGTGTAGGTCTGCCAGCTTTAGAAAGCTGCTCAGATGACTGAGACTGTGAGCCTGAGAAGTTGAAGTATAGCCTTTGATCCTGGCCCCCAGCCTCTCAGCAGGTATGCCTTCTCCCTGAGGAGGGCCTCTGCAGAGTTCAGGGGCACGAGCAAGGGCTGGTCAGGACAAAGCTCCTTTCCACTCTAAGTACTGGGTTTGCAGGGGGAGCGGCCACCTGAAGCCAGAGGTTAAATGCTGCATCTAAGTTCAGATACATTGGACTTCGCTGGTGGCTCAGATGATAAAGAATCTGTTCACAATGTAGGAGACCTGGGTTCGATCTCTGGGTCACGAACATCGCTTGGAGAAGGGAATGGCTACCCACTCCAGTATTCTTGCCTGGAGACTCCCATGGACAGAGGCAACTGGCAGGCTATAGTCCATGGGGTTGCAAAGTGGAAAAGAGGTCGGACAGGACTGAGTGACTAACACTTTCAAGATCAGATAGGATCTTTAGCAATGGTTAGCATTTCTGCAGCTCCACTTGTTTTATTTTGTTGCACTCCTTGCCTGTCTGCCTGTTTCCAGTTACTGAGGGAAGCTCAGACCAGGCTTGGGAAAATCAGCCCAGGAACTTGTGTTTGCTCACAGGATGCTGCTTCCATGTGGTTTCCATTGGTTTGTTGATTTGTTCTTAGAGAGGAAAGGGACGCTAGATAAGAAACTTGTCCTGCTCCTTACACTGGAAGGTGCTTGCATGTCCTTTCATATGAACTCAGTTTCCAGTTCTGGAAATAATGTGTGTGTGTGTGTACTCAGTCACGTCTGACTCTTTGTGACCCCATGGACTATAGCCTGTCAGGCTCCTCTGTCCACGGGATTATCCCAGCAAGAATATTGAGTGGGTTGCCATGCCCTCCTCCGGGGATCTTCCCTCTTCCCAACCCAGGGATCAAGCCTGAATATCCTGTGTTGCAGGCAGATTCCTTAATTCTGAGCCACTGGGAAAGCTCAACAGTAGTCCCACTCCAGTATTCTCGCCTGGGAAATTCTATGGACAAAGGAGCCTGGCGGACTATAATCCGTGGGGTCACGAAAGAGTCAGACACAATTTAGCAACTAAACAACAACAGCAACAAATACAGAGATAAGCCAGTCCTGCCTTTCCTCCCAGCTTCCCCAACCACTGTGGCTTCTCTCCTCCAAGCTGCTCTTACAAAAGAGGGAATCACGGTACCGAGAGGGGAGCTGACTTTCCCAGCTCTTGGACGATGGGTTAAAATCAGGGTACAGAAAGAGGAAATAATTTTTAATACAGGATAATCCAAAAGTTGATCTTTGCATGAGTCTCGGTGGAGATCAAGGCTCTCCTCTGTTTTCAGTTAGTTTAAACATACTGTCTAGATTTCCCCATGACCTTGACAAAGTACAGCTTTGCCCTCAAGGATATGGTAGAATCATCTTGGCCACTGGGGCTAACATAGCAAAAATAACTCAGCAGGGTCATTGGGCTTTGTTTTGTGTTTGCTTTTGTTTTGATTTAAAATACCACAATTTCACTCTTCAGGAAGCAGTTCAGACAGACTTGAAATAGTAATGGAATTGTCTCCTATTCATGTGATGGAGAAAATTTCATTCTCCTTTCATTCATCACTGGTTTGTTGAGTGAGAAGTTCTCTGTGGAGGGAGAAAGGAAAAGACACACAAGCCAAGGCCTTACTTCCGGAACTTACAGAATAGTGAAGGAGGGAAACACCTTTAGGGCAATATACAGAAAAATCCTACACAGGGGGCCAGAGGATGGGGACTTGAATAGACATATATTATACATAGGTGGAACCCTGCAACTCAGGTTGAAATTGTGCAGCTCAGATTGACACAAACTCACCCTGGAACTCAAACCCAGCCCAAACCCAGATCGGAACTGGAACCCATGGTCTTTTAACTGAGATCCCATACCTGATCTCAGGACTTAATGAAGCTCAGGTTCTTGATGTCTCACTGCAGAAAGAATTCAGTGAGAGACAAAGTGATCAGCAAGAAGTGGGTTTATTATAAGAGAGAAACACACTCCACAGACAGAGGGTGGGCCATCTCAGAAGATGAAGGTGGCCTGGAAATATGGTGTGGTGAGTTTTTATGGTTGGGTAATTTCATAGGCTAATGAGTGGGAGGATTATTCCAACTATTTGGGGAAGGGGTGGAGATTTCCTGGAACTGGGCCACCATCCACTTTTTGGTCTTTGATGGTTAGCCTCAGAACTCTGATGGCCCTGGTGTGTGTGTGTGTGTGTGATTGTGCTGATGGGTGTGCCATTTAGCTTTTGCTAATGTATTACAATGAGCATATAATGAGACTCAAGGTCCATTGGAAGTCAAATCTTCCACCATCTTAGACCTATGTGTTTCTAACCAGTTTTTATCATATTCTATGGCTTTATCATTCTTTTAAAGGCTGTCCCCCAAAACCCTATGGTATTAATATAACAGATGAGGCTACTGAGGCTTAGAGAGAATAAGTAAATTTCTCAAAATCTCAGAGACAGTGATAGAGCCAGGTTCTAATACTCTGTTTGCTTAGGTTCAATGTTTGTGCTATCTCTGCTCTTCCATGAGTTACCAGGCATGAAGGTTCAAGTTAGTAGGTAGATATTAACAGACAGACACATGCATGCATGCATGGTAAGAAGAGGGTGGTTTAACCAGGAAAGGAATCCTAGAAGAGTCTGTGTTTATATTACAGTGGTCCCCATCCATTTTGGCACCAGGGTCCAATTTCACGGAAGAAATTTTTCTGTGGACTGGAGAGGAGTGTGGTCCACCCTGGCAGGCACATCACATCTATTGTGCACTTTATTTCTATGATTACATCAACTCCACCTCAGATCCGCAGGCATTAGATCCTGCAGGCTGGAGACCACTGGTTTATAAGATCAGCATAGAGATGAGCATTCCAGGTGGAAAAAAGACACAACAGAGCAGTGAAAATTGGAAGGTCCATGCAAGTCTGTAGAACCATATGTAGTTATGATTGCCAGGAATGCACGGGTTGTGTAGGAAAGTAACGGGAAATGGGAGTAAAAGAAAATTTGTGGGCAAGTTAAAAGACAAAGTAGACTGTTAAGCCTAGAATCCTAGACTGTGTGATATGGCTATTGGGTGCTGATATATGGCCATCTGTCACAATTTCACGCAGGGCTACAGTTCTCTCAACCAAGGCCCAATCAAACTCAATGTGACGTTGTCCCCTGGACCCCAAAGAATTGCTTCAGATTGCAGACATTGTCCCAATTTTTATGGACTGATGTCAGCAGCTGCACAAGCCACTGTCAGTCCATTTCAGTCATAATACGCATTAGCACTGGGAAGAAAACCCAAACAGTCTTTAAACAGCCCCTCAGCCCCCTTTGTCAGAGTAATCTGATCCAGAGATAGCCCCCATATATGGAGCATCCCTGAGAGCATGGCAAGGAACCACAGCACTCCCAGCAGAGGGTCTTCATATCCAACCTCTTCTGACACTCACCTTACTCCCTACCTCCTCCATCCACATGCCATCTTGTAACCTCCTGGAAATTCCTCTCCAACTGATTCCTTCCCCAGACTCTCTGCTTCAAGACAGCACCAGTTGTGTTTCAAGCTCCCTTCACTTCCCTGGCCACCTTGGGAAGGGCACTCACCCTGATGTTGATTATTAATCCTCATGCCGTGTATTTGCTTAGTTTGCTTAAAGTCATGCAGTTTGTTCAGTGTCATTATCCGCAGTGCATTCTTCAGAAAGCTGAGGAATTAAATTAAACATGGCATGGTGTGTTCACCATACTGACGACAGTGTCCACCCTTTATATTTCATTTTGGCAAAATATGATTGAGTGAAACATAGAGGTAAGTCTTTCATGGGAATAGGAAGAGAAGACATCAATGAAGGCAGTAGCATTAAGAGTAAAGGGTGGAAAGGAACAGAAGCATGCTGTATGTGCATATATTGACTGATACCAGGTAGATATTTATGAACAGCCCCAAATAGCTTTAGTTTTTTTAAAGTATAAAGACTTTGGGTATTTTATTATTATTGCTTTTAATTGAGGTATAGTTAATTTATAATGTGTTAATTTCAAGTGTACAGCAAAGTGATTCAGTTTATATATATATATATATCTTTATATATATACACACACTTTTTTTCAGATTCCTTTCCAGGATACATTATTACATGATACTGAGGGACTTCCCTAGTGGTCAAGTGGTCAAGATTTCACCTTCTATCGTAGGCAGTGCAGGTTTGATCTTGGTCAGGGAGCTA
Source organism: Bos indicus (assembly GCF_029378745.1). Lineage (NCBI taxonomy): Eukaryota > Metazoa > Chordata > Mammalia > Artiodactyla > Bovidae > Bos > Bos indicus. The sequence goes on along the minus strand of NC_091780.1, from coordinate 18,878,766 downwards.
AGATACCACATGCCTCCTGGGCAAAACACCAAACATAAAGCAGAAGAAATATTGTAGAAGATATTGAGTATAGGTCCCTGTGCTATACAGTGGGTCTTTGTTGTTTATTTTATATATAGTAATATGTGTATGTTAATCCTATGCTTCAAGTTTATCCCTCTCATCTCCTTTGGTAACTATAAGTTTGTTTTCTACGTCTGTGAGTTTATTTCTGTTTTGTGAATAAGTTCATTTGTATCATTTATTTTATTTTTTTAGATTCCACATATAAGTGATACCACATGGTAGTCATCTTTCTCTATCTGATTTACTTCACTTAGTATGGTCATCTCTAGGTCCATCCATGCACCTTGGATCTTTTTAATGCTAGCTGACAGGTTGATTTCTTTCTGTTCGAACACTGCCTGTACACTGTTGGACACCTATTTTAAGTTTTTATATCCAAAAAGTGGGACTTCCCTGGTGGCTCAGATGGTAAAGAACCTGCCTGCAATGCAGGCAACCCAGGTTCAATCCCTGGGTGGGGAAGATCCCCTGGAGAAGGAAATGGCTCCAGTATTCTTTACCTGGTGAATTTCATGGACAGAAGAGCCTGGTGGGCTACAGTCCATGGCACTGCAAAATGTCACACATGACTGAGTGACTAGCACATCAAAAAAAAAAAAAAAAATTCCACTGTGAATCAAATGCACTGTGGAAACAGCAGCATATAAAAAGACATTGGACCTGAAATGAAGGAGGATCCGTTGTACTCAGATGGCCAAAGGATAACTGAGATACTACACAATACACAAAATGAAGACACAGCAAAGGACAATGAACCATACCTGCATGGAAAGGGGTTAGGACAAATTTTAAGATGGACCACATATAAATGGTGACATTTGAGTTGAACCCTAAAGGTATAGGATTTCATGGGGAACAGTAGTGAATGGTGGAAAGGGAAAAGGGAATGGATGACATTCAAGGCAGAAGGAATAGCCTGCACGAAGGCATAGACAACAGGAAGAGCAAAGCCACAGTGAGAAGGTTAATGTGGCTGACTCTGCATAAGAAGGAAAGGAGTAGAAGGCAGTGCTCTTTTCCCCTGGTCTCTTTTCCAACTTATTGGCTGTGCTTCTCTGTCTCTGCAAGCTCACCCTCCTCTGCCTGGTCGTTAGAGATTAAATGTCCTCAAGACTTGATTTTGAAATAAATAAATGAATATCTTAGAGACTAGGCATTAAATAAGAGTGCAGACCAGAAGAATCTGATTTTGAGCCTGATTTTCTTCTATTCCATGTCCTCTTCCTGGGCAACCTTATTCACTCTTGCTTTCAATCTCACCTATATGAGAATATCAGTTCAGTTCAATCGCTCAGTTGTGTCTGATCTTTGCGACCCCATGGAGTGCAGCACGCCAGACTTCCCTGTCTATCACCAACTCCCGGAGCTTGCTCAAATTCATCTCTATCGAGTCGGTGAAGCCATCCAACCATCTCATCCTCTGTTGTTCCCTTCTCCTGCCTTCAATCTTTCCCCAGAATCAGGGTCTTTTCAAATGAGTCAGTTCTTTGCATCAGGTGGCCAAGGTATTGGAGTTTCAGCTTCAGCATCCGTCCTTCCAATGAATATTCAGGACTGATTTCCTTTGGGATGGACTGGTTGGATCTCCCTACAGTCCAAGAGACTCTCAAGAGTCTTCTCCAGCACCACAGTTCAAAAGTGTCAGTTTTTGGGCTCTCAGCTTTCTTTACAGTCCAACTCTCACACTCATACATGAATACTGGAAAAACCATAGCTTTGACTAGATGGACCTTTGTTTGGAAAGTAATATCTCTGCTTTTTAACATGCTGTCTAAATTGGTCATAGCTTTTCTTCCAAGGAGCAAGCATCTTTTAATTTCATGGCTGCAGTCACCATCTGCAGTGATTTTGGAGCCCAAAACAATAAAGTCTCTCACTGTTTCCATTGTTTCCCCATCTATTTGCCATGAAGTGATGGGACTGTATGCTATTATGATCTTAGTTTTCTGAATGCTGAGGTTTAAGCCAGCTTTTTCACTCTCCTCTTTCACTTTCATCAAGAGGCTTCTTAGCTCCTCTTTGCTTTCTGTCATAAGGGTGGTGTCATTTGCATATCTGAGGTTATTGATATTTCTCCCAGCAATCTTGATTCCAGCTTGTGTTTCATTCAACTGGGCATTTCACATGAGGTATTCTGCATATAAGTTAAATAAGCAAAGTGACAATATACAGCTTAGATGTACTCCTTTTCCAATTTGGAACCAGACTGTTGTTCCATGTCCAGTTCTAGCTGTTGCTTCCTGACCTGCATACAGATTTCTCCAGAGGCAGGTCAGGTGGTCTGGTATTCCCATCTCTTTCAGAATTTTCCACAGTTTTTTGTGATCCACACAGTCGAAGCCTTTGCTGTAGTTAATAAAGCAGAAATAGATGTTTTTCTGGAACTCTCTTGCTTTTTCTATGATCCAACGTATGTTGGCATTTTGATCTCTGCTTCCTCTGCCTTTTCTATATCCAGTTTGAACATCTGGAAGTACACAGTTCACATACTGTTGAAGCCTGACTTGGAAGATTTTGAGCATTACTTTGCTAGCATGTGAGATAAATGCAATTATGTGGTAGTTTGAACATTCTTTGGCATTGCCTTTCTTTGGCATTCTAAAGTAAACTGACCATTTCCCATCCTGTGGCCATTGCTGAGTTTTCCAAAGTGGCTGGCATATTGAGTGTAGCACTTTCACAGCATCATCTTTTAGGATTTGAAATAGCTCAACTAGAATTCCATCACCTCCACTAGCTTTGTTCATAGTGATGGTTCTTAAGGCCCACTTGACTTCATATTCCAGGATGTCTGGCTCTAGGTGAGTGATCACACCATCGTGATTATCTGGGTCATGAAGATCTTTTTTTTGTGTAGTTCTTCTGTGTATTCTTGCCACCTCTTCTTAATATCTTTTTCATCTCTTAGGTCCATACCATTTCTGTCCTTTATTGTGTCCATCTTTTCATGGAATGTTCCCTTGGTATCTCTAATTTTATTGGAAAGATCTCTAGTCTTTCCCATTCTATTGCTTTCCTCTATTTCTTTGCATTGATCAGTGAGGAAGGCTTTCTTATCTCTCCTTGCTATTCTTTTGAACTCTGCATTCAAATGTGTACATCTTTCCTTTTCTCCTTTGCCTTTAGCTTCTCTTCTTTTCTCAGTTATTTGTAAGGCCTCCTCAGACAACCATTTTTAGCATTTCTTTTTCTTGGGGATGCTCTTGATCACTGCCTCTGGTACAATGTCACAAACCTCCGTCAATAGTGCTTCAGGCACTCTATCAGATGGAGATCAGTGGACAAATAACTCCAGAAAGAATGAGGAGACTGAGCCAAAGTAAAAACACCCAGTTGTGAATGTGACTGGTGATAGAAGTAAAGTCCGATGCTGTAAGGAGCAATATTGCATAGGATGCTGGAATGTCAGGCCCATGAATCAAGGTAAATTGGAAGTGGTCAAACAGGAGATGGCAAGAGTGAATGAACATCAACATTTTAGGTGTCAGTGCACTAAAATGGACTGGAATGGGTGAATTTAACTCAGGTGACAATTATATCTACCACTGTGGGCAAGAATCCCTTAGAAGAAATGGAGTAGCAATCATAGTCAACAAAAGAGTCTGAAATACATTACTTGGATGCAATCTCAAAAAATGACAAAATGATCTCTGTTCATTTCCAGGGCAAACCATTCAATATCACAGTAATCCAAGTCTATGCCTTGACCAGTAATGCTGAAGAAGCTGAAGTTGAATGGTTCTGTGAAAACCTACAAGACCTTCTAGAACTAACACACAAAAAAGATGTCCTTTTCATCATAGGGGACTGGAATGTGAAAGTAGGAAGTCAAGAGGTACCTGGAATAACAGGCAAATTTGACCATGGAATACAAAACAAAACTAACAGAGTTTTGCCAAGAGAACAAACTGGTCATTGCAAGCACCCTCTTCCAACAACACAAGAGAAGACTCTACACATGGACATCACCAGATGGTCAATACCGAAATCACGTTGATTTTATTCTTTGCAGCCAAAGATGGAGAAGCTCTATACAGTCAGCAAAAACAAGACTGGGAGCTGACTGTGGCTTAGATCAATGCCAAATTCAGACTTAAATTGAAGAAAGTAGGGAAAACCACTAGACCATTCAGGTATGACCTAAATCAAATCCCTTACTATCATTATACAGTGGAAGTGACATATAGCTTCAAGGGATTAGATATGATAGCCATAGTGCCTGAAGAACTATGGATGGAGGTTTGTGACATTGTACCGGAGGCAGTGATCAAGACCATCCCCAAGAAAAACCAAATGAGAATATCATATGAGTCATATCTCTAGTTCAGAGGCTGACCTCTAGTTCAAATTCCCAGTCTGCATATGCTACTTGGAAGTCTCAGAGGCATCAAATTTGGTTAAATGCTGATCCTCTGGTCTTTAGTCTTAACCTTTACTATTAACCTGGTTCCTCTTTCAGTGATCAGCACCATCATCTATCTAGTTTCACGAGTGGGATAGTGTCTTGAACACAGGCATTATCCCAAATACCTCTCCCCAACTTTCTCACCCAATTCACCTCTAGTAATGTTGATATTACTTCTTTAGTATTTCTCAAATCCGCCCACTACTATCCATTTTTATCAAGTCCATAGCAGTTGAAGTTACAATTTTATACCGTGACCATTGCACAGTATATCCTAGCAAGTTCTCCTGTTTCTACTCTTAATCTCACTTTAAACTCTCCAGTTCAAAGTAAGGGAATCCTTAAAAAATAGGAATTTGAGCAGTATGGTAAATTGTAGATCATAGAAATTTTTCCTAGTATAGAACTATGTTCATTGGATAAATACTGCATGGCTGACTGGAGGAAAAAAAATAAGGGAATTTCTTAAAAATTAGGCATTAAATAAGAGTGCAGATCAGCAGAATATAGCACTTGCCATGATGGTTTATAATATGGGTTTCAATGGACCGTTTATACCGGAAAAATAAATGAAAGGTTGAGCTAACAGAGGACAGGAATAAAAACAGACACTGAGAATTAATCTAAGACTTAGAAATAATGACATCCTCATAAAGAAAAATAGGAAAAAAAGACATTTTCTTTTCTGTTGAAGGATGTATGCAAGTCTTTTTTTTTTTTTTTTTTTCTAATTACTACTCATAGAATGGGAAAAATATCCTTCAAGAATTACTATTTACAAGTTTTTATTCTAGGCTTGTGACCTGGAGAAACAAAACCTAAGCTTAAATATACATGTTTAAAGAAGTCAAGGTTGGTTGTTCCCCATGTGACTTACCAAAACAAACCAAATTCTGTCTGGAAGAACACAAACCCAGGTTTCAGAGAATTCCTACAGATAAAAAGAACGTCTCTAAAGAATGAAAATAAAACCCATGAGGAGGCAAAGGCAAAATGTGTAAAAATTAAGCAACAAAACAAAATAAAAGCAAATTCATAAACAGATCTGTAAATTAGAATCTGGATACAGAAGAGCAAGTGTGTTTATAAAATGCTAAGAAGTTTAGATAGAAAGGAAGATGAAGGAAGAGTCTACCAAGATTGATGTGGTACATAGGAAAGAAACAAACATTCTAGAAATGAAAACACTAATAATATAAGATAAATTATATCATAGTTTAGACATGGATAGAGATATAATGGAGGATGATGGAGAATTAATGAACTGCAATAAAAAATTCTTGAGAATATAGACAAAACAGTAGAGGAGATAGAAAATAACACAGAATTCAAGACATAAAGGAAAAAACAGTGAGAAGATAGAATACTTAGCTAATTGGAATCCCACAGAAAGAAAATCGATTGGAGAAAGCTAATATTTCAGTTGGCAATGGCTAAACTCCTTAATTGATATGATATATATATTCAATGTTAAGTATAGTATGGCCACTTAATCACATCTAAAGTAAATAAAATGAAATTTATTCTCAAATGCATTTTTTTTTCAACAAAACACAATAAAGAAATTAACAAATGTGGAGAATTTCTGAAAAAGCCGTCAAAGAAAAAATGCAGTTGAATTTTTTGAGTTTATCTTATATTCTGAGACTTCACTGAAATCATTATTATTTCAAACAGCTTTGTATATGTGTGTGTGTGTGTGTGTGTGTGTGTGTGTGTGTGTGTAGATTCCTTGGGATTTCCTACACATAAAATTCTGTCATCTGAAAATTGGAATCATTTTATTTCTTTCTTTTTGATCTATATGACTTTTATTTCCTTTTCTTTAATTTTTGCATCAGCTTGAACATCTAGTCTTATTTTGGATAGGAGTGAAGAAAGCAGACATCCTTACCGTGTTCATGATCTTAGGGCAAAAACATTCAGTTTTTCACCATTAAGAAGAATGTTAATTGTAAGCTTTTTTTGTAGGTGCTCTTTATGAAGTTGAAGATATTCTCTTATATTTTTAATTTTTCTGAGTGTTAATCATTAACAGGTGTCAATTTTTTGTTAAGACTTTTTTTTCCTGCATTGACTGATATGAATATGTGATTTTTCATCTTTGGTCAATTAGGCTGGACTCCAGTGATTTATTTTGAAATTCTAAGCCATCCTTATATCCCTGGAAAAAATTCCACTTGGCCATGGTGTAAGATCCTTTTTACATATTTCTAAATATTATTCACTGGACTTTTATTAATAATATTTATGTCTATATTCATAGAGTTACTGCCTTGTAGTTTGCTTTTTGGGTACAGTCTGTGTTTGGTTTGGTTATCAAGTTAGTATGAGTTTCATGAAAAGTATTGGAAAGTGCTCCCTCTCCTATTTTCTGGAAGAGATGTGTAGAATTCGTATTGTATATATATATAAAGAATTTATAAGAATTATTATGAAACCACCTTGACCTGGAGATTTCTTTTGGAAAGTTTTGAAATGATGAGTTTTATATCTCAACAGTATTAGAGCTTTTAAAACTACATATTTTATATTGCACAAGTTAGTTTAATCACCTTCAAGTTTACAGTTCAGTGGTTTTATACAAGATGGTGCAGTCATCATCATCATTAATTCCAGAACACTTTCACTACCTTTAAAAACAAATCTTTTACCCATTAGGAGACACTATTTAATCCTCCCTATCCTTTTCCTTGGCAGTTAATAATATACTTTCCATCTCTGTGGTGGGTTTATCTATTTTGGATTATTTTAAATAAATAAAATAGCACAAACTTTTGGGGAACTTTTCTTTCTGGCTTCGTTCACTTGGCATAGTGGTTTTGAGGTTCACTCCATATTATAGCATGTATCAATACTTCATTTCTTTTTTATGGTTGAATAATATTTCATTATGTGGAATACATATTTTTTTTTTCCATTCATCAGTTGATGGATATGAGCTCTTTTCATGTTTTGGCTGTTAAAAATAATGGTGTTAGAATATTAATTTACAAGTTTTTACAAGTTTTATCATTTATAAGTTTATCATAAATATATGTCTTTGATTCTCTTGGATAGACACCTAGGAGTAGAATTTCTGTCATGCAGTAGCTATACATATAGTTTTTGGAGGAAATGTCAAAATGTTTTATAATGTGACTACATCATGTTACATTTTTATCAGCAATGTATAAGAGTTCCAATTTCTCCATGTATTTGTCAACATATGCCATTGTCTGTATTTCTGATTAAAGTATTCCAGTGGGTATGAAGTAGGATCTCATTGTGATTTTGATTGTCATTTCCCTAGTGACTAATGATGTTGAATGTATTTGCTTGTACAATCCCATGGACTTAGGAGCCTGGCAGTCTACATTACACTGGGCTGCAAAGAGTTGGACACAACTGAAGCAACTTAGCATGCATGCACACATGGGCTATATGTATATGCTATATGTATATCTTCTTTGGAGAATTGTCAATTCAAATTAATGGCCTGTTTGTTAATCTGGCAACTTTTCTCCTTATTGCTGAGTTAAAAGAATTATTTATGTATTCTAGATATTAGAACTTTGCTAAATACATGATTTATAAATAAATCCTTCATTTTAGGGGGTTGATTTTTTACTTTTTTCATATAGTTGATTGAAGCACAAACATAAATTTTAATTAGGTACAATTTATCTATATTTTTCTTTGCTTGTTCTTCAGGTACCATATCTAAGAAAAAAATTACCTTTTCCATTACCTTTTCCAAGGTAAAGAAAGAAAAGACTTACCCTATATCTTCTTGTAAGGTGTTTACAGTTTTAGCTCTTAAACATTTAGATCTTGGACCCATTTTGAGTTTGTTAGTGTACATGGCTTGTGGTATTAGTCTAACTTAATTGTTTCCATCTAATGTCTAATTGTCTTATCACCATTTGTTGAAAAGACTATTATTTGCACATTTAATTGTCTCACACCTTTGTCAAAAATCAGTTGCTAAAGATATATGACTTTATTTCTGAACTCTTCATTCCAATTCATGTATATGTATTAGCACCACATAGCAGTCTTAGCACTAAAACTTTATAGTAAGTTTAGAAATCAGTAAGTGTGAGTCCTCCAAATATGTTCTTTTTCAAAATTATTTGGATATTATGGATCCTTTTCAATTCCATACATATTTTAGGATCAGATCATCAATTTCTACAAGTATACATCTATAATTTTGATAGAGATTGCATTAAAACTGTAGATCACTCTAGCTCCGAGTGATCAGACAAGAGTCTTAACTTCCAATTCTTAACAATATTTAGTATTCTAATATGTGAATACAAGATATCTTTCCACTTATTTAGATGTTCTTTGATTTCTTTCTATGACGCTTTTGTCCCTTTCTGTAGGAAGTCTTGTATTTCTTGACTGCTGTGGATTTTATTCTTTTTGTTGCTATTGTAAATATAATTGTTTTCTTGATTACATCCTTGAATTGTCTATTTCATGTTTGTATAAATGCAATTGATTTTTGCATATTAACTTGTATAATACTTTCCCTAAATGCATTATTAACTCTAACATTTACTTTTTAGATTACTTTTTATTTTCTGTATACAACATCAAATCATCTTAAAATAAAAATAGTTTTTCTTCTTTTTGGGTAACTTCTTTTTTTAAATTTTATTTTTCTATTTATTTTGGCTAGAACCTCCAGTACATTGTGGAATTGTGGTAAGGACAGCTTTGTTTTCTTGAGCCTAATCAAAGGGTTAAAGCTTTCAGTCTTTCAGCATTATTAAGTGATCTGTACATTTTATATTAAAAAACCATTCTCAAGTGAAGGAAGTTCTCTTCCTCTTCTAATTTGTTGACTATTTGATTGCTTGTTATGTAAAACTGAACTTCCATTTCTAACATACGTCCCACTTGGTCACAGTATGTATTTCCTTTTATGTCTTTCTAGATAAATAGTATTTATATCTAGTATTTATAAAATATCTAGTATTTTTGTATGTATATTCATGAGGGATATTAGTTTCCAAGTTTCTTTTCTTATGGTATGTTTGTCTGGTTTCAGTACTAGACAAAAAGAGAACATTGGGTAGTATTCGCTCTCTTACGTTTTTGAAGAGTATGTAAATGGTATTCATTTTTCCTTAAATGTAGAATTTATCAATGAAGCTGTGTTTCTAGGTTTTTATTCATGGGGAGTTTTTTGATTACTAATTCTACTAACTCAAGCTCATTAGTTTCCTTTTATTTTTTCAGATTTTCCATGTCTTTTTGAATCACTTTCCATAGTCTTGTTTTTCTAGGAATCTGATCTGTCCATTTTATTTAATTATCTAATGTGCATATAGTTATTCAAAGTGTTCTTTTTTAATCTTTTTCATTTTTGTAAGGACAGTAGTAATACCGTTTATTTCAGTCTTAACTTTAGGAACTCGTGTTTTTTGTTTGTTTTTCGTGCTCAGTCTACCTAAAGTTTTGCCAATTTTGTTTATCTCTTCAGAGAAACAATTTTGGCTTTTTTTTAATAAGTGTTTTTCAAATCTTTTAATGTTTCATTGCTCTTTTCATTAGTTGTTTTGTACATGATAAAAAGAAAGATATTGACATTTCTAACCATTATTGTTTAGCTGTTTAATTTCTCCCTTTAATTGTGACAGTTTTTGTTTTATTTATTCTGGAGTTTTGTTGTTATGCCCACATATGTTTGAAACTGTTATATCTTCTTGATTGTCCTTTTTAATACTAAAAATGTTCTTTATTGCTTCTGGTTCTAATTTTTATCTTAAAGTCTATTTTAAGATATTTATTTAATATCTTCAAGATATTTATCTTAAAGTCTGAGATTAATATAGTTACTTCAGCTCTTTTTTGTCACTGTTTGCATTTTATTTTTTTTTTCATTTTTTTTACTTTAAAGGTTTATCTTTCATATTTGAATCTAAATTGTGTCTCTCATAGACAGCATACAGTTGGCTCATGTTTTATATGAACCAGTGACTTGGGTTTTTTCAGGGAGAGGTCTAGCCAGATGCTTTGATCGGGTTCAAAAAAATAGTACATTTCAGAAATATAAGAACATGCTAAAGGTACCAGTGAGGTGCCTATCTCATTGTGTGGGTCTTGACAAAAAGGCATGGGTCTCAGGAGTGGCACAAAGGGAAATGAGCACCAGGACTCTGGAAGCAAGTATCAGCTAGTCTCATCTCCTACATGAAAATAAATTTATTTGACTATGATTGAGTTTCTCATCTGTAGACTTGGCTTGACATCTCTTCTTGTTATGAAACAGAGGATCAGATAGAAAGAGACAGACCCATCAGTTCAGTATCACTAGATGGCTTTCTCGGCAACTCCATATGCCAGTGACCATTCCCCTTTTCCTCATCTGCAATTTATATGCCCTAAAGCCTTCAGCAAAAATCAGAAGATTTGGGTGTTAGAGGCTGCTGTCCCCAGGAACTAAATAACCATGTCCACATTAGAACATCTGGCAAAGCATCTGGCAGCTAGCAGGAACCAGGCTGGCAGAATGGAAATCCTGGAGAAACACAACATACGGTAGATTGCAGTGACTAAGCTCCTCGTCTCAGCGTGTGGGGTGTGATGGTAATGAGAGCGATATCATGCATGATGAGGTCCCCAGATAAGCTCTCATGTTCTTTCCTGTGGACCTGTGCTCTGGTTGCTATTGGAATAACTGTAGTGGGCTGATATTTTCCTTGACCTCTCTTTTTCTTAATCTTCATCCTCTCTGGGAAGTGAAGAAAATAAGAAACTGACCAGAAGGCGAAAAGCATCAGGAACTTGCTCCCTGGGCAGAGTTTGACATTGTTGATTGCCAAATTCCTGGTGAATTACTTTTCTCCCTTGGTAAACCACGACGTCGTCCTCTCTGCCTCTCTTCTAACAGGCACTCAGCTCACTTCCTCTCTGTTTCCTTCACTGCATCCTCTTTTTTATCTTGCTCAGAAAATGTGGTGTTGTTTGGTCTTTTCTCTACACCCTCCTAATTCTTACAGGCATAAACCCTGACAGCCATCACCTGTTTGTTTAAGTTCAGGCACTCACATGATCATTCATTTATACAACACCCATTTGTTCTCAGCTCTTGCAAGAAAGGCACTAACCAAGGTAGTGAAACATTCTTCTCGCAAGAAGATGACAACTCAGAACAAATATTCAGCTGCCCTGTCTTACCTATTATGACCATATTAGTGATTTATCTGTTCTAATTGGTTGGTTTCTGTGATGTACCAGTATTTTGACTGTTTGCTCTACCTAGATAGAGTCTGGGCTTCCCTAGTGGGTAAAGAATCTGCTTGCAATGCAGGAAATTCAAGAGACAAGGGTTCGATCCTTGGGTCAGGAAGATCCCCAGAAGGAGGAAATGACAACCTATTCCAATATTCTGGCCTGGGAAATGGACAAAGGAGCTTGGCATGCTACAGCCCATGAGGTCACAAGAGTCAGACACAACTTAGCATAAACTAAACAACAAGATAGCATATATTACACGATAGAGAACACCTGTACCCACAGTCGGCTTCTGTGTTGAATGCTACATATCCGGTTTTAGGGTTTAAAATATCTTATTGACAACCACAATACAAACAACTAATATTTTGGAAAATGTATGTATATTTTTGGCTGTACTGGGTCTTCACTGCCGCACACGGGCCTTCTCGAGTTGTGGTGAGCAGGGGCTCCTCTCTAGTTGCAGTGTGTGGGCTTCTCGTTGCAGTGGCTTCTCTTGAGGAGCACGGGCCCTAGAGCGCACGCTCAGTAATTGGGGCACATGGGCTCAGTTGCCCTAAGGCTTGTGGAATCTTTCCCAACCAGGGATTGAACCAGGATTCTCTGTATTGGCAGGTGGATGCTCAACCACTGGACCACCAGGAAGTCCCACAAACAACTAATTTTAACAACAACCTGGTTTTAACGTTTCAGGTCTCTCCTTTTTTTTTTTTTTTAATTTGCATTACAAACACTGAGCTGGAAGGAATTTCAAAACTGGGTTGGGGGCTTATTTCACAAATGAGGAAGCATCCTTCAGCAGGGGTCTGTGACTTGAGTGGCCATGCAGTTGACTAGAACTCTGATATTTCCCATTCTAAGTTCAGTGCGTCAGCAGTTTTGACGAATTGGAGGAATTTTTCAATTTCCTACTAGCTGCCCTAGCATGCAGACATGGTATTAAGATTCTTTAGAGGGGACGTGGTCCTGCAGTATCAAAAGTGTGTGAGGACCACATATGTGAACGAGTGCATCGTTGGTAATGGTGGGAAAGATAGAATAACTGCGGTGTTATTCTCAGGCCAAACCTTATGGTGCCACATGTTTCAGAGAAGGCAATGGCACCCCGCTCCAGTACTCTTGCCTGGAAAATCCCATGGACCAAGGAGCCTGGTGGGCTGCAGTCCATGGGGTAGCTAGGAGTCGGACAGGACTGAACGACTTCACTTTCACTTTCCTGCATTGGAGAAGGAAATGGCAACCCACTCCAGTGCTCTTGCCTGGAGAATCCCAGGGACGGGGGAGCCTGGTGGGCTGCCGTCTCTGGGGTCGCACAGAGTCGGACACGACTGCAGTGACTCAGCAGCAGCCACATGTTTAATCTGCATGTATTTGGTGCCATTTCACTTGCCCTTCCCACATGGCACTTCAGCACGGCCCTTGTTATTGTCAACTTAGCTGTCATGACAACCATATGCCCGAATTTCTCAGGGACAGCACTGTTTCAAACAATATATCTCAGCAAATTTTAATATTCAGCCATCCAGAGAAAGTTCCAAATTGTTTTGCATGCCCCTCCACCACACACAGTCGAGATACAAATGTTCTTTGCCAGATCATGTGTCTTGATATTTGCTTAACAGTATATGGCCACTGGATCGATTAGAAACAGCAGAGAACAGGAGGTAGAAACACTGACAAAGAAAAAGTGACAGCTGATAGTGAGAGAGGAGGCAAAAAAAAAAAAAAAAGAAAAAGGTAGAGAACCATGGCAGGGAGGGGCCCTTCTGGGAAATGAAAGATTTCTCAGCACATATCAACATTATTATGACAGTCGGGGCCAATAACGGACGTTAGTAATGAAAATTCTGAAACCCCAGTGAAAAATGTCACTGTTTTCCATATCTTTCGTTTCAAAAATGCCAGGGTGTATATCATAGACTTAAGAATGTTTTCACTGAAAATGGTTCAGATATCTTATGGGATTCCCTGGTGGCTCAGTGGTGAAGAATCTGCCTGCCAATGCAGGAGATGTGGATTCAATTCCTGTTCTGAGAAGATCCCCTGGAGAAGGAAATGGAAACCCACTCCAGTATATTCTGGCCTGAGAAACCCCATGGACAGGGGAGCCTGGTGGGCTACAGTCTATGGGGTTGGAAAGAGTCAGACCCAGCGTAGTAAGTAAACAACAGCAGTAAGGTCGTAATAGTGTAATACTGACACTAATAAAAGGGAGAAGAAAAAGGAGCACAGGGAGAGCTCGTTTTGCTTCTTTAAGGTTGTTTTCTTCATTCACATTGTCTAATGCAATCTTCAAATGAATCCTGTGAAACAGGTGTTACACTAACCATTGTCACTCAGGCTAATCGTGGAGAATGCAGAAGACAAAAGCATTACCAAGAAACACAATAGACTGTGGGAATAGCTCCCTCTAGTGCGTCCCCAAATGTGTGGGCCCACCCTCACCTGTGGCTGCCTAGGAGTTGTCTCTGGGACAACTTCCTGGCTGGCTCCCACTGTTTTGGGGTCCTTGCTTTTTGACTCCAAGATAATCCTTTACAGAATCTTCCTCTATGATCTGCTTGGGACAATTTGGTCATTTCTACTCGCTGATCCAGGAGACATAACCCTCCATGTCTCCTGCCCTCAGTGACTCCCCAAAGCCTCCATGACACAGGTTCTGTTTGACTTTTGTGATTAGATTTCCCTCCCTCTTCTGATGTCCAAACCATGGGGAGGGTGCAGGTGGAGACAAGAGCCAACAGGTCCTAATACAAGGAGCTGTCCAAGTTCCCTTCCCAGGGCCTCCCTGTCGCCCTTCCACTTGACATCTGTGTTCTGTCTGACTCTCTCTCCCTCTCTTCTATGTGGGCTGTTGAGAGACAACCTTTGCCCTTTACTGGATAAAGAGTCTTATTCACCAGGCTGGCTGTCAGCTCTGATGTGTGCGGTCATCTGCCATTCCTATGAAACCCCTCATGCAAATTAGACTCCCAAGTGAGCCTGGGCAAGTGGCCCTCTGGACTGACCAAGATGCGTTTGAACCTGAAAGGATCAGACTTCGGCTTCTCACATGGAACATCTTTTGTGAGCCGTGGTGAATCCCCTTGAACCTGCTTTGTTGTAACCATTGGCAGAGAAGAGTCTGAGCAGATTTCAACCAGCTTCCTGCAGGTTGTCCTAAGCCCATAGAGAAATGGTTCCTTGCAGACTATTCTGAGATGGATTTCATCCAATTCCTTGGAAGTTCCCATGTGGTTCAGCATCAGTTCCCTGTGGCCATGGCCAACAGGATAACACATCCATGTGTGAGCTGACCTTCCTTTTTCATTCCACTGTCCTTCTTTCCTGGAATCAAGCTGCACATCAGCCACCATCCCCAGAAGTCTTTGTTCAAAACTTTGATCTTTGTGACTGGGCTAGAGGGCAGCATGTATAGGGAGAAGGAAGTAGAGCCTAGACCAAGACAGTTTTCCTTTTTTGCTCCAGGTTAAAAAAAAAAAAAAAAAAAGCAAAAGACAATCTTTCTTGAGCTCTTGAGCACTCACTATATGCTTAAACACTGTCTAAAATGCTTACCATGTTCTAACAGATTTAATGCAATATATGCATTGTACAAATGAGCTAAAGGAATCTGTTTCAAAGCGACTTGTCCTGAGTTCCTCAGAATCAAGGCATGGAGCTGGTGAGATCTTCTGAACCTAGATTCAGAGTTCTGGCCTCTACATGATACTGAGCATTCGTCTCCAGCTGTTTGGAAACTTGGGGAGGCAGAGAGCTCATTTCTTAACTGCTGAAGGCCATTTTAAGGTAAAAAATATTTGGGATAGTTGCTTGGAGTTCGGGGTATCTGGCATCTCCTGTCCATTTATGCTGGTCAGAAGTAACATGTTCTATCTTGCTCTGGCTTAAAGTGTACCAAGTACCGGTGTGGAGATCCTCATTCCTGAGGTTCCCAGGCCCTGCATACCTGTATCTCTCCAGGAGAGGGAGGGATGCACTCGTGGCTTGGTGAGCCCTCAGTGGTCAGCAGCCTTGACTGCCCATGTCACGCTGGCATTGCCCTCAATCCCTCTCTCCCTCTCTCCGACACACACACACATCACACATATATACACATTGTAGTTGTTTAGTTGCTCAGTCACGTCTGACTCTTTGTAACCCCATGGACTGTAGCCTGCCAGGCTCCTCTGTTCTTGGGATTTTTCTAGGCAAGAATACTGGAGTAGGTTGCCATTTCCTTCTCCAGGGGATCTTCTTGACCAGGAATCGAACCTGTATCTCCTGCATTGGCAGCCAGATTCTTTATCTCTGAGCCTCCAGAGAAGCCCATATATACACACGAGTGCTTAGTCACCAGTCATGCCAGTCATGTCCGACTCTTTGCAACTCCTCTGTCCATGGAATTCTCCAGGCAAGAATACTGGAATGGATAGCCATTCTTCTCTCCAGGGAATCTTCTTGACCCAAGGATCAAACCTGGGTCCCCTTTGTTGCAGGCAGATTCTTTACTGTCTGAGCCACCAGGGGAAGCCCTCCCTAAAACTACAAATGGCAATAAATTCCACTCTATGTGTTATAAGGGCTAATTAAGCTGCAAAATTGTTGCTAGAAATAAAGGCTCCAGGAAACTCTACCCTCAAACGCAACTCAGCACTGACGTCATGGCTCCAGCCTACTGTACAGCCGATAGGCTCACCCCTTTGGAGACTGGACTGACATCCTTCATGAACCTTGGCCCAGCCCTTCATGCCTCATGGGCTCCAGTGCTTTGTGTTGGGTGGGGCCCATGTTCCCCAAAGCTGTCTTATACCTCCACTCAAAAAAAGCAGCTGGCCATGCCACTGGCCGGTTTATGGCACAATAGCTTCCTTGGAGCATGCTTATAAATATTTATAGCGCCAAGTGAGCAGTAATGGGCTGCTATTCAAACACACCTGCTGGGGAAGAAAGAAATAAAACAGAAAAGGAAAAAACACATACACACTCACACATATTTATGCTCACTAGATGAAGGTCACTTAGGCATTTAGACCATGAAAGCATCTGCACAGAACTTTCCAAATAATCACTGCTTTCCCAGGGTCTGTGGTCCATGAGTACAGTGTCTGATCTGAGAATGTAGGGGAAGGACTGATTTCGATTTCAAATGCTGCTTCCCCCTTCCACACACCCCCCCGCCCCCGCCGATAATGAACATGTTTGTCGAATTACATTTGGAAAATACTGAACTGTGCACAGGAAAAGAAAAATATTGCCTATGTATCTTACCTCCCAGATGTAATTGTGTTAACATTTTGGAATTTTACTTTATATGCACTGAGAAATCTATACATTCTATACTTTTTTGATCCCGACTTTATTACAGTTAATACAGTATCTTTAAACAGTTTAAAAATCTTTTCTAATTTGATAGTTGAAAATGATACTTTCTTGTTTCAATTTGCATTGATTTGATTACTGAGGGCTGCGTATTAAGTCAATCAATACAAATTTATGGCAGCATTGCTCAGTATAAAGTCCCTGACATGGGTAATGGGGATGTAAAGATGTGAACTGGGCAGATACTTCCCCCCGAAGATTTACTATCTGGTGAAATAGAAAAGGATCTTCTCTCTCCAGATAGTTTACTATCTCTCCAATTCCATTGGCTGTCTTAAAATGGGCAAGAAGAGTGTTCAAGTCAAACCAGAGGAGATAGAGAGCAAGCTAAATGACTGATCACAATTCAAAAAGTACATACACACATATGTGAAAGTTAAGTGAAAACGAAAGTGTTAGTTGCTCTGTGGTGTCTGTTTGTGACCCCCATGGACTGTAGCCCACCAGGATCCTCTGTCCATAGGATTTTCCAAGCAATAATGCTGGAGTGGGTTGCCTTTTCCTTGTCCAGGGGATCTTCTTGACTCAGGGATCAAATGTGGGTCTCCTGCATTGGCAGGCAGATTCTTTACCATCTGAGCCACCCGGGAAGCGCACACACATATATAATATATGTATATACGTTATGCTTCCCAGATGGTGCTAGAGGTAAAGAATCCACCTGCCAGTGCAGGAGATTTAAGAGATGTGGATTTGATCCCTGCATAGTGAAGATCCCCTGGAGGAGGGCATATACATATTCTTTACATGCCATGTTAAACATTTATGATTCACGGGAATAGCTTTGGTAGGATCATTAGTATGCTTCAAATCACTTTCTGTTTAATGTTTTCCTGTGGATTTCTGGGCACCTGCTCTGATATCTTTCACATTCAAATAGTAAAGAGGTATAAGCATTAGGGGACTTCCCTGGTGGTCCAGTGGTTGAGATTTTGCCTTCCATTGCAGGGGGTGCAGGTTCGACCCCTAGTGGAGAGCTAAGATCCTACATGCATCTTCACCAAGGGAACAAAACATAAAATAGAAGCAATATTGTAACAGACTCAATAGACTAAAAAATGGTCCATGTTAAAAAAAAAAAAAAGTTAGAAACATTAAAGAACAAAGCCTCACTGCGTACCTGCCAGTGTACTCACGTCAGACTTAAGCCTGAGTCAGAGATAGAAAAGACGTGAAGCACCTACTCCTCAGTGACCCAAGAACGGGACCAATGCTCCTGCTATCAGGATGGTTTCAATACTGTCCGCAAGACAAGGGCCATCCGCAGTTTCTGACAATGTAGTGAGACAGAAAGACAACGCAGGGTAGATGTTTGCATGGTGTGTAACACTCCACCCAGAACTCGCTGTTCACATGCAGCTTTACAAAGGGAATACCTGACTGTCACAGAGTGATTAAACTCAGGATCTCTAAGTGGAGGTCATGCAAACATTACATGCATCCGCACGTGATGTGAATTTCAGCACCACCCAGGGAGTTGTTTAAAATATTTATTCTGAAATTAATTTAGCCTTTAACTGTCTACTCCAGATTACTGGAAATACAGGGGAAAGATAAACACATTAAACAACATGATGAAAAGACAATCAGATAAATCTAGAAAATGGGGTATTTGTACCAAAAAAAAAAAAAAAAAAGAGAGAGAGAGAAACCCAGATCTCCATCAAGGAAAAAGAAGAAGTAACTTCTAGATTAATTAACCCCCAAATATAATGTGTGCCTCCTGACCAGATTTTTAAAAAGTCCTAAATTATGCAAGACATTTTGGGAACAAGAAGGGAACCTTTGAATGCTATCTGATCATTATATGATACTAGAAAAAAAATAATAGATTTTTATAGGTGCGAATATAGTTTTGTGGGTGTGTTGGAAATATCCTTGTTTTGGGAGATGCATGATGGACTTCTTAGAGATAAAATGCCACAGCGGTTTATCAAAAATATAAATAGATAAATGTAGATAGATAGACAATAGCTAGAAGAATGATAGGTAGATAAATAGATCATAAAAATGATTTACAGATACGTAGAGATAGATCGATAGATGTGAAGACAGAAAGATAAGAAGGTAGCTGAAGCAGATGAAAGTAGAAAAAATGTACGTTGAATCTTGCTAGATATATAAGCAGTCATTGCAGTATAATTTCTGCTTTTCTATATATTTACACATTTTCATAATTCAAAGATTTTAAAAAGTGCTGTCTCTGTCAGATGGCCTCAAAATCCCTAGGGAAATAAGAAAGAGAAATTCATCCACTATTAAATTTCTTTTATGCCAAAATGGAAGCCCAGAGAGTTCATTCAGGTCACTTATTCAGAGATTCAGAAACAAGGTTTAGTCATGGATTTTCCCCAATGTCACAGGAGACCTAGAATTCAGATGAAATTTTACAATCTCTCTGACAGTTCTCATCTCTGTTTTTTCCCTCCCAATATTTCACTGCTGTGTTTCTTTTCTTCCTGTGGTGTTCCGAAGTAGAAAGTGCATTTGATGTCAAGTCAGAAATTGTGGGTTTGAATTTGGGTCTATTACTTCTAGCTGCCAGGCCTGGGGCAGATTATTTAATCTCTTCAACTTCATTTTTCTAAACAATAAAATTTTAATATTAAACATATTTGCTTCACAGAATTACTGTGAGGTTAGGAGAATGTTTCAAAAGGTCTACAGGTTTATCATTATGGGGTGAAATGTGTCTTCTCCAATCCCTAGTGTATATACTGAAGCCTGAGAGTCAGGCCCTCAGAAAATGACTGTATGTGAGGGCAGGGCCTTCAAAGAGGTGTTCAAGTTAAAATACGATCATATTGTTGTTCAGGCACCAAGTCGTGTCCTACTCTTCTTGACCCTATGGACTACAGCACGCCAGACCTCCCTGTCCCTCACCATCTCCTAGAGTTTGCCGAAGTTCATGTCCATTGCTTTGGTGATGCCATCCAGCCACCTCATCCTCTGTTGCCCTCTGCTCCTTCTGTCTTCTATCTTTCCCAGCATCAGGGTCTTTTCCAATGAGTCAGCTGTTCACGTTAGGTAGTCAGAGTATTGGAGCTTCAGCTTCAGCATCAGTCCTTCTGATGAATAAAGGGTTAATTACCTTTAAGATTGACTGGTTTTATCTCATTGCAGTCCAAGGGACTCTCAAGAGTCTTCTCCAGCACCACAGTTCGAAATCATCCGTTCTTCGGGGCTCTGTCTTCTTTATCATTCACTCTCACAACCATCCCCAACTAGTGGGAGGACCAGAGCCTGACTATCTGACTTTTGTCAGCAAAGGATGCCTTTGCTTTGCAACACACTGTCTAGGTTTGTCATAGCTTTCCTACCCAGAAGCATGAATGTGGTCATAGGGCGGGGCTTAATCCAGCTGGACCGGTGTCATTATAAGAAGAGGACATTTGGACACTAGGAGATGCCAGGAGTAGACATGCAGAGGAAAGACTGAGGACCCAGTGGTAAGGTGACCATTTACAAGTCTGTGTGAAAGGCCTCAGAAGGAGCTACCCCATGGGATCTTGATCTTGGACTTCCAGTCTCCAGTGGAGTGAGAAAGTAAATTTCTGTGGTTTAAGCCATGAGGTCTGTTATATCTGTTCATAGTAATATATACAATTTATATATATATATATATATATATATATATATATATACACACACACACATATATATAATGGCTTAGTTTCACTGAGTTAGATAAGGAATCCTGGAAAGTGAAGTCAAATGGGCCTTAGAAAGCATCCTGAATGTGAAGTCAAGTGGGCCTTAGAAAGCATCACTATGAACAAAGCTAGTGGAGATGATGGAATTCCAGTTGAGCTATTTCAAATCCTGAAAGATGATGCTATGAAAGTGCTGCACTCAATATGCCAGCAAATTTGGAAAACTCAGCAGTGGCCACAGGACTGGAAAAGGTCAGTTCTCATTCCAATCCCAAAGAAAGGCAATGCCAAAGAATGCTCAAACTACCGCACAATTGTACTCATTTCACACATTAGTAAAGTAATGCTTAAAATTCTCCAAGCCAGGCTTCAGCAATACATAAACCATGAACTTCCAGATGTTCAAGCTGGTTTTAGAAAAGGCAGAGGGGCCAGAGATCAAATTGCCAACATCCCCTGGATCATGGAAAAAGCAAGAGAGTTCCAGAAAAACATCTATGTCTGCTTTATTGACTATGCCAAAGCCTTTGACTGTGTGGATCACAATAAACTGTGGAAAATTCTGAAAGAGATGGGAATACCATACCACCTGACATTCCTCTTGAGAAACCTATATGCCGGTCAGGAAGCAACAGTTAGAAATGGACATGGAACAACAGACTGGTTCCAAATAGGAACAGGAGTACATCAAGGCTGTATATTGTCACCCTGCTTATTTAACTTCTATGCAGAGTACATCATGAGAAATGCTGGGTTGGATGAAGCACAAGCTGGAATTAAGATTGCCAGAAGAAATATCAATAACCTCAGATATGCAAATGACACCACCCTTATGGCAGAAAGTGAAGAGGAACTAAAACGCCTCTTGATGAAAGTGAAAGAGAAGAGGGAAAAAGTTGGCTTAAAGCTCAACATTCAGAAAACTAAGATCATGGCTTCTGGTCCCATCACTTCATGGGAAATAGATGGGGAAACAGTGGAAACAGTGTCAGACTTTATATTTTTGGGCTCCAAAATCACTGCAGATGGTGATTGCAGCCATGAAATGAAAAAAAACTCCTTGAAAGGAAAGTTATGACCAACCTAGATAGCATATTCAAAAGCAGAGACATTACTTTGCCAATAAAGGTCTGTCTAGTCAAGGCTATGGTTTTTCCAGTGATCAGGTATGGATGTGAGAGTTGGACTGTGAAGAAAGCTGAGCGCTGAAGAATTGATGCTTTTGAACTGTGGTGTTGGAGAAGACAATTGGGAGTCTCCTGGACTGCAAGGAGATCCAACCAGTCCATTCTAAAGGAGATCAGTCCTGGGTGTTCTTTGGAAAGACTGATGCTGAAGCTGAAACTCCAATACTTTGGCCACCTCATGTGAAGAGTTGACTCATTGGAAAAGACTCTGATGCTGGGAGGGATTGGGGGCAGGAGGAGAAGGGGACGACAGAAGATGAGATGGCTAAATGGCATCACCAACTTGATGGACATGAGTTTGAGTGAACTCCAGGAGTTGGTGATGGACAGGGAGGCCTGGTGTGCTGTGATTCATGGGGTCGCCAAGAGTCGGACATGACTGAGCGACTGATCTGAACTAGACTGAAAATATATATAATATAATATATTATAATATAATATAATAATATATTATATATATTCGGACATATATGATGATATGTTGTGTGTGTGTATCATAAATTGCTTCAGCTGTGTTTGACTCTTTGAGATACTATGGTCTCTAGGTCACCATACTCCTCTGTCCATGGTATTTCCCAGGCAAGAATACTGGGGTGGGTTTCCATTTTCTCCTCCAGAGGACCTTCCCAACCTGCTTCTTCTATACCTCCTGGATTATTGCAGGTGGATTCTATACCTCTTGAGCCACCAGGGAAGCCTATTATACATATACATATATATATATATATACACACACACACAGCCATATATATATATATATATATATAAATATATATACCACATATGTATATATTCATGCATATTGTCATTTCTTTTCATTCTGTTTATCAAACTATTGTGTAATAGTCTTACATTCTAGGACTGGTGTCTTTTCCCTTTGTCCCAGATACAGTTTTATCCTGGACTGTATTTATCTTTCCAGCAGTCTTATTTCAGAGAATCACTCTATGACATATGGATTCCTTTAACCCCCTGATATAACAAATTTCTCTAGATTTAGATTCTCACTGAAAGGACTTTTCAGTTTGTCAATCATTCACAAAAATTTAATGCTCTACTATGTGTCAAACTCTTGCCTACTCTCAAAGCCAGTTTCTTGGAATTCAACGAAATCATTATTCATAAGTTTGGAAGTGAGTGGGAACCTCACGTAAGCTCAAAGAGTATAGTGACCCATGCACCCCAGTGTTCACTGCAGCAGTGTTTACGATAGCCAGGACATGGATGCAACCTAAATGTCCACCCACAGAGGAATGGATGAAGTAGATGGGGTATATGTATACAGTGGAATATTACTCAGCCATATAAAGGAATGAAATTGAGTCATTTGTAGAGATGCGGATGGGCCTAAAGTCTGGAGTGAAGTAAGTCAGAAAAACATATCATGTATTAACACATGCATATATGTGGAATCTAGGGAAATGGTACAGATGAAGCTATCTGCAGGGCAAGAATAGAGACGCAGATGTAGGGAACAGACACGTGAACACAGGGGTTGTGCAGTGGGGTGGGTTGAACTGGGAGATTGGGATTAACATATGTACACTGCTGTGAGCAAAACAGATAGCTAGTGAGTACATGCTGTATAGCAGAGGGAGCTCAGCTCAGCGCTTTATGATGACCTAGAGGGGTGGGACAGATAAGGCAATGGCACCCCACTCCAGTACTCTTGCCTGGAAAATCCCATGGACGGAGGAGCCTGGTAGGCTGCAGTCCATGGGGTCTCGAAGAGTCGGACACGACTGAGCAACTTCACTTTCACTTCTCACTTTCATGCAATGGAGAAGGAAGTGGCAACCCACTCTAGTATTCTTGCCTGGAGAATCCCAGGGACGGGGTAGCCTGGTGGGCTGCCGTCTATGGGGTTGCACAGAGTCGGACACAACTGAAGCGACTTAGCAGCAGCAGCAGCAGCAGAGGGGTGGGATGGGGTATGAGAGGCATGCCCAAAAGGGAATGGATATATGTATACATATAGCTGATTCCCTTCTTTGTATAGCAGAAACCAACATGACATTGTAAGGCAATTATACTCCCATTTAAAAGAAAAAAATCACAGTGACTGTGAATCCAGATGTTGAGATCGGAGAGTCATGAGTTTTAATCTAAGCTCTGCCACATCAGCTGAGGCTTTGGACAAGTTGCTTAACATTTATAAGCCTCAGACTCCTCACCTGTAAAATGGGCATTGTAAGATTTACCATTCAGTGGTCTGAAAAGGATTAAATAAGACGATGCACAATTCCTGGCACATTATAAATGGCAGCACGCATGAGAGTTCATAAAGGCTTACTTGAGCATGAAATCTGTGGTATTCTTTGGAGGGTAAGGAACAGGACAGGAGACAGACAGATGGCTTAGGAGCCTCTGGGCAGAACCGCCTTCACAGGTGTACATCCCGTTCAGTTTCACTGGCCCTGTGCACAGATGGGCTCCACACTTGGTTTAATGCTCTGCTATCACTGTCGAGAAATTCTCAATTTTTGAATGAAGTGTCCCACTTTGTCATTGTGCAGTGGACCCTGCAAATTAGGTAGCCAGTCTTGCCCATGGGTGTAATGAGCTGTTACCACCTGGCTGGCGAACAAAGGGAAGGGAAGAGCAAATGTAGTTTGGGAGGTTCCCGAGCCCACCTTCAGGCCCTCTGATTCACTTGAGCTGCTCACAGAAGCCGTCAAAGCCATCCTGTTCGTGGTCACGATTGACGACCGTGAAAGTGAAACATGTAACTCAGACTGGGACTTGAACCCATGATCTTCAACTGAGACCACACACCCCATCTCAGGTTCTTGATGTCTCATTGCAGAAAGAAGTCAGTGAGAGACAAATTGATAGGTAAGAAGTTCATTTATTTAGGGAGAAACACATCCCACACACAGTGTGGGCCATCTCAGAAGGCAAGAGCAGCCCCAGGGTGTGGGGTTTTCAGTTTTTATCAGATCAGATCAGATCAGATCAGTCGCTCAGTCATGTCCGACTCTTTGCGACCCCATGAATCGCAGCACGCCAGGCCTCCCTGTCCATCACCAACTCCCGGAGTTCACTCAGACTCACGTCCATCGAGTCAGTGATGCCATCCCGCCATCTCATCCTCTGTCGTCCCCTTCTCCTCTTGCCCCCAATCCCTCCCAGCATCAGAGTCTTTTCCAATGAGTCAACTCTTTGCATGAGGTGGCCAAAGTACCGGAGTTTCAGCTTTAGCATCATTCCTTCCATATAGAGCTTGGTAATTTCATAGGCTTCCCAGGGGGAACTAGTGGTAAAGAACACTCCTGCCAAAGAAACAGACATAAGAGATGTAACCTGGGTTTGATCCCTGGGTCAGGAAGATCCCCTGGAGAAGGGAATGGCAACTCACTCCAGTATTCTTGCCTGGAGAATTCCATGGACAGAGGAGCCTGGAGGACTACAGTCCATGGAGTTACAAAGAGCTGGACACAACTGAAGTAATTTAGCAAGGAGTGGGAGGAGTATTCCAGCTAATTTGGGGAAGGAGTGGGGATTTCCAGGAATTGGTGCACGGCCAACTCTTTGACTTTTATGGTATGCCTTGGAACTGTCTTGGCACTAGCGGGTGTGTCATTTAGCAAGATGAAGTGTTACAAGGAGCGATTACGGGGCTCAAGTTGTAGGGGTTGACTCATCCACCATCTTGTGTCCATTTGGTTCTAATGAGTTTACATCATGGCCCTGAGCTATGTCATTCTTTTAAAGGTTGTGCATTTCCTCCATTTCCTCCTGTTTCAAAAGGATGCAGATTAACCTCAGCAGCAGAAAAAAGGAGCATAGGAGAGGGTCCAGGAGAGACGCCTTGCAGAACTTCCAACTGCGATCTCCAAGTGCAGTCGTGCAGACAGTTCTTGCTTCTCCCAGCAATGATAGATGGTAACATGTGACCCAAGGTCCTCATCATAAATCTCATGGCTAGCACAGACTGTTTGGCATGGCCCAAGTTTCTCAGATAAACAAAGACAGTCTTATCAGGCAGGACATTCCAAGAACTTCCAGATTATTTCCCAGAAGTCTGTCAAGGGCCCAAGCATTCTTCAGGCAAGTTTCACGTTTTAGCGCACAGAGAGACCATGAGAAAAACTGTAAAGGAAAAAGAAAAGTGTGACTTGGTGGATGATGGAAAGAAAAAGAGGAGTGGGTGTAAGAGACAAACATTGATTCTCCAAGGACCCCAAAGAGCTTGAGTATTATAGCACAATGAACATAAACAGGGAAGTTAAGAGGCTTCTTCACTGTTTAAATAGAGTAGAACTGGCATTTATTGTAACTATTAACAGACAACATTACATCACATCAAAGATCAGGGACTTCGTTGGTGGTTCAGTGGTAGAGAATCTGCTTTGCAGCTCAGGAGACACAGGTTCGATCCCTGGTTGGGAAACTAAGATCCCATATGCCTTGGGGCAACTGAGCTCACACATCACAATAGAAGATCCCAAGTGCCACAACTAAAACCTGATGCAGCCAAGAAAGTAAATAAATATTTAAAAACCCACGAATCAGTTATTAAGGGTGACATGTCAAAGACTGTCCTTATATTAACTGGCCGAGTGGCTTTGTATGCTTGCCTAGTGCTCTGTCCTGCTGTTCTCTGGTGAGGAGCTTGTAAGGCTTGAATCAGCCTCTCTGGGGTCTTATCTGGGTCTCCCATTTCTCACTAGCAACCTGCTACTGTCTATTCTGTCTCCCAGGTTGCCACCACACACCACAGCACATGCACGTGCACACAGATGCATGTGTTCACACTCACATCCCGTCTCTCACCCGGGTCCCCTCCCACGGATGCACGTGTTCACACTCACATCCCGTCTCTCACCTGGGTCCCCTCCCACGGATGCACGTGTTCACACTCACATCCCATCTCTCACCTGGGTCCCCTCCCACGGATGCACCTGTTCACACTCACATCCCATCTCTCACCTGGGTCCCTCTCCAGACTGTCTTCTTGTGGGCAAATCTTCCTGCAAAATGCTCTCAGGAGGCCATTCAGTCTAAGCTGTGCTTCCTCCTACATTTTTCACCAAAGATGCCCTCAACACACCTTCAAATGAAATCTCCCGGGGCCTTGTCTATAGCAAATATTATTCACCTTCTCGACCCCCACAACTTGGTGCTGCATATGTTGTTGGAACTAGTACATATGAAATAATTTGAATAATAGACCCCTTAACCATCATTTATCAGAAGTAGCTTTCCTTCCCTTTTACTCTTTCCTTAGAAGCAAGACCTGCCACCCAGGTCTGTTTGATTTTCTTGGCAAGGTAAAAAAAAATGTCCCTTGAGATGATAAATGGTTCCAGAATCTTCAGCCCTCACATGCCAGCTCCCCACCTTGGGAGAACAGAGAAGAATCGAACAGTAGCCCATTAATTCAACAGTGATACATTTCTGTTGGCAACGTCCTTGATTTTACTTTGTAGCAATTCCTCAAAATCACCAGGTTAAAGCAATGTGTTTGCAATAAGTTGCTTTCATGCAGATTAAGAAGGGGCAAATATACTTGGCTACCCAGGTCCTCTCATCTGAGCCCCTCTTTACCCGTCTAGCTTAGAAAGTACTTGATGGACGCCTATGACTGGCATTGGTCCATGACATTCAACTTTCCAAACACTCTTCCATCATCCTTCTCAAGGTCTCAAAGAGACAGTTAGGGCAGGGACCATCTTCTTCACCATCATTATCCTTTTTAATCCCAATCAGTTTACAGTTATGAAAACTGAGACCTAACTCATTTAAACAAATTAAACAGAAGGCAGATTCAGACTTTTGATCCACTCTTTTTTTCATCATTCATTGCCTGGGTCATTAATGCTGCAGGCAGGGCTGTAAGATACAAGGCATCTTTGTTGCCCCTTTCCATTCTGGTATCTACTGTTAAGTATCCCAGTCTGTTACTCCTTCCAGAAGAGACTAGCATAACTTAGGAACACTTAGAAGAGTGCTCTGGGCAATCATTACCCACCCATTGAACAGTGTTGGCAACTGAATTAACACACGATCTCTATTCTTGGCTGAGGTAGTGACTTCCCAAGTGGTACTGGAAGAGAAAATTCCTGCAGAGCAAAGGCCTTTGATATTTCATGGAATGCTTCAGAGTTGGCAGAGTTTCAGAGACAAATGCAAGGGGACTAATTTTAATGTGTGTCTGTGATTTGCCAAACTTCGTGCTAATCCACATGACAACTTGTATGCACTGTCGTTTCTGAGCCGAGAGAATCGAGTCTCAGCATTGAAGTCACTTCCCCAAACACACAATCGTGCAAGAGAGTCAGGACTAGCCTCAACATCTGAGCCAGAGTTCTGCTACAGATGTGCCCCGAGTCACTCTCCTCCCAGCCCTCCGACTGCACTCCTTTTCATCTTATTATAATAGCATGCTTCTCAATGTTAAAAGAGAATGGCTCTAGAAAAACTAAAGGGCAGAGAAAAGAGATAAATATGGGAATGATGCCAAGCTTTGCTGTGTGTGATCTTGTATACAAAGGCGTGAAACCAGCATTATGTCCTTAGTTTCATTCACTGTGTGTTGAAATCTGTGCAAGCATGTACAATTTAAAACCCTCCTTTCAATCCTTCTTCCATTTCCTTCAAGATACCCATGCATGTGTGTGTGACTGTTTTTTCTCTTGGACGCTCTGCAGGAAGTAGATCAGGATCAATGATTGTGACAGGAGGAGGGACATAAAGGAGTATCAAAGAATATCAGGCAGCCCATATTGATTGAACAGTTTTTGTGTATTTTATTTATTGTTCTAGGTACTGTGGGACCACAGAGAGTATAAGACAGGGTCTCTCTTCTCTGAAACATTATAATAAGCTTAATTTCAAAGACATTATTTGATAGAAAAAAAAAAGTAATATCTGCCATAGGAAAGTAATAGCATCACAAAAAGTTAGGATTTGAAAGAGACATCTTGTGACTTGCTGCTGCCTCCCCGGCTGAAGGGTTAAATAGATGAAATTGTGCTTTGGTACCAGAAGGGGCTCCCAGGGTCTTGGAATGGCACATCTGTTCTCTGTTGCTTCTACCCAGTAGCAAATTTCTGCCATGGGACAACTCAGTTCTTCCTTCTCAGAAGAGCTCCTGAAGGCAGCTACCATTTCTGCCCTTATTAGCTACTTCTTTTCTCATTGAAACCTTTACTGCAGTGATGTTACAGAACCTTCGGCATTCATTGTTTAGATTCCCTCCGGTTAGCCAGCTGCTAAGTCGCTTCAGTCATGTCCGACTCTGTGCAACCCACCAGGCTCCTCTGTCCATGGGATTCTCCAGGCAAGAACACTGGAGTGGGTTGCCATTTCCTCCTCCAATGCATGAAAGTGAAAAGTCAAGGTGAAGTCGCTCAGTCGTGTCTGACTCCTAGCGACCCCATGGACTGCAGCCCACCAGGCTCCTCCGTCCATGGGATTTTCCAGGCAAGAGTACTGGAGTGGGGTGCCATTGCCTGTTAGCCAGAGTTCTCCATAAATGTGATTGTCGGAATCAAGCATGGGGACTTCCCCCATGGTCCAGGAGTTAAAAATTCAGCTTCCAATGCAGGGGACATGGTTCGATCCCTGGTCAGGGAGCTAACATCCCACATGTTGTGAGGCAGCTGAACCTTAGTGCTGCGACTAGAAAGAAGCCTGCCCGCTGAAATGAAAGATCTGCATGGTGCAACTAAGACCTGATAAAGCCAAATAAAAGAAAAAAAAAAAGAGAGAGATAGACAAAGAGGTTGATGCCAATGCTTAAAAAAAAAGAAAAATTAGGCAAGCACGATTCTCTAAGGGTGACTAACCTGGGCAGAAAATACTTATGTCATTTATTTTCCAGCCCTGGACATTGTGCCTCTTTTAATGCAGGCTAAATCTGTGTTAATATTTGTAGCAGCTGCATAATGTTAGTGGCACCTATGAAACACATGCTTCCTAAGCTTCATCAAATTATTTTCTTAGCAATGGATGCCAAATTAGAGGCACTCTAGGACACGACTGAAGCAACTTAGAATGCACACACACAGGGCAATTGTAAAGTATTTTAAAGGAGTTCCTCATGAGATTTGAATGCTAATTCTGACTCCAGTGCTCTTTGGCTGTGAATTCTTGGGCAAGTTCCTACCTTTTACTAGATTTCAAGTTAACATCCTTGTCAACTGAGGCAACTGAATGAGCTGATGTTTCAAGTTCCTTATGCTATGAGATTTCTGAGTCTAGGCTATTACATGTTCTAAGAGAGCAATTAGTGTTTGGAACCTACATGCAAAAATTCTCATTTGTCCCAGTTCCCTTTGTCCCATTTATTCCAGTACATTCCGAGCAGAGTCCCAAGCTTTGAAGATCTTCTTGAATTATAATCCTAGAGTTGAACGCGTTAGAGCTTGTGTATTACAATATTTTATTTGGAACTGATCAGCTGTTTAATAAGCTCTCTCTGAATAATGCCTGACCAACTCACTTCCACCTTTGGTCCTGTCCAGCCTTGATTTCTCAACTCACTCTAATTCCTGGCTGCTGAGATTTCCAAGTTTATGAGCTAGAAGTTTCCAGAATCTATGTTTTGCTGCTTTGGAAAAATTAGGATTCAATTGATGCCTGCCTTCTCCACGTGTCGTGGCCCCCACTCTGTCCCACAGATGGCTATCACATCTACAAATTCCTTTAGCATGTGTGTTGGACATTATGCCGTTTCACTTTCGTCTGTCCGGTTTTCAATCCTTTCTTCTTTTTGTAGAATCCTACCACTGCACCTGGGCCTTCCCAGGTGCTGTGAGTGGTAAAGAACCTGCCTGCAGGAGACATAAGAGACATGGGTTTGATCCCGGGTTGGGAAGATCTCCTGGAGGAGGCAACCCTGCATGGCAACCACTCCAGTATTCTTGCCTGGAGGAGCCTGGCAGGCTACAGTCCATAAGGTTGCAAAGAGTTAGACATGACTGAAGTGATTGAGCATACGCACACATATACACACCATTACACATACTGTTGGTAGATTGCTATAGTACCTCTCCCAGGACGAAAGCCAAAGGAAAGAGCTCTTTTGTCTCAGCACTGTCCTGCAGCCAGGATAGAGGTACATGACCTGGACTTGGCCCATCACACCTATCTGTCAGGACTCTGATTTTGGAGGAAGTGATATTTACAAGGACGAAGGATGCATGTATTCTAAGTAGCTGTGGGGATTTCCGTGGGTGGCTGGAATTGTCTCAAGAGTTTGGAGAGTGTCCTTACCAAATGGTTCCTCCTCCAACTCAGATGTTATCATTCCTGCCTCCTAACCCTCTAAAGTCACATAGCTCTTGCCACTTTTCAACATCTCTATCCTCTCTGTTTTGTGAAACACCTTGTATTTCCAATAGATCTTTCCTGTCATTAGGAGAGCCAAAAATTGTAATTGTTTTTTGCAACAAAGAACCCCGAGGAAAATAGCTTGGTAGGCACTGGAGGAGGCAGGGGTTGCCAAGACACCGCCTCCTAAGGACATCTCTCCTTCAAGAGATTTGGCGTGCATAAAACACTGCCTGTATCTGCATATCCCTTACCCATGTAGTCCTGACCTGCTCCCTTTGTGAGCCTTGCTCAGACTTGGCAATTCTAACCCAACCTATCTCTGGCTTCTTCTTCTTGTTCCTCATTTTTTGGCCTGGTATACTCCTCCCTCTCTACACCAAGGTTTTAATCCAACAATGGTCTCGGCATTGATTCAGAATTCTTCCAGACTCCTCGTTATGTTTCACAGTTGCTTTGCTTTCCAAGGAACAAGGATGTCTTAATTCTCCTTTTGGCCTGGATCAGGTCTCTCTGAAGAACTCCTTCCCTTGGCAATATCAGCAGTCTACACAGGTTTAAGTACTTACACAGGTTTAAGTACTAACCCCTTGAGAGGAACTCCCCAATTTACATCTGCAACTGTGTTACTTATACCTTGAATTTGAGACTCCTGTTTCCACCCACCTCCTCGGTATTTCTGATTAGACACCTACCAGGCCTCTCAAACTATAATCTAAAATTAAGCACGTGATCCCTCATCCTGCTGCTGCTTCATTTGCCTCCACATCACTTGATGGCTACTTTTCTTCCATTTTCTTGAGCCAAACACCTTGGAATTATCCTTGCCTCTTCTTGTTTTCCTATACCCCACATCTAGTCTCTCTGAAAGAAAAATTTTGGCGACATCTTCAAAATATGTTTGTTGTTGTTGTTTAGTTGTTAAGTTGCATCTGACTCTTTGCAACCCCATGGACTGCAACACCCCAGGGTCCCCTGTCCCTCACTATCTCTTGGAGTTTGCTCAGATTCACGTCCCTTGAGTCACTGATACTCTCTAGCCATCTCATCCTCTGCTGCCCCTTTCTCGTTTTGCCTTCAATTTTTCCTAGCATCTGGGTCTTTTTGAAAATATATCCATACTCTAAATTTCAAACTTACTATGATACTCTTGGAAAGATCATCAGATTTATTTCAAACGTCTGACAACGTGATTACAAATTTTCTTGGCAAAGCAGACAAGCACAGCAAGTTCTTCTGAAAAAGAACAGGAAGAAGTAGCCCAAGAACATATGAGAACACATGGCTTCTACAACAAAAGCAATGGGGATTGGTGCATGAAAAGCCACAAAAACCAATAAGAGAGAATAGACAATCCAGAAATAGATGCCATTGTATATGATACATTTTTCATACAATAAAATCATTACCTCAAATCAGTGGGATAGAGAATGAACAGGCTGGAGTGAAGAGAGATAAAAAGTATGCATTTCTGAATGCTTCTTATTCTGTATACTTTGGAACTGGATAATATGCTACATGATTATATAATAAAACAAAATGAAAATAAAGCCATCTTTGAGATTCAAAAGCTAAATAAAACTAATGAACGTTAAAGTATATCATGTTATAGCATTTTTGACATAACTATGCAGACTAGGATTATTTCAAGCGACTTTAAAACAAATAATTTGAGAACTTCTCTGGTGGTCCAGTCTTTAAAACGTGCTTCTGAAAATGGGTCATGGGTTTGATCCCTGGGCAGAGAACCAAGGCCTCATATGCCACATGGCCAAAAAATAAAATAAAATAAAATAAACAAATAAAACAATTTGTGTGCTACATTTAAAATGCAAAAATAAATGCTGCAACTTATCCCCCCAATCTTACATTGCCTTCAACAATAGTATTACTAGTAATAATATCATATTATTATTTTAAAACAGATACACACAGTTTTACTCATATAGTAAAATGTTGAGCTTAAAACCAAAAACAAACATAGAAATACATGGCACAGAAATTCCCAATTGATTTTTGACAATGTTTAAAAGTAATACCGTGATGGTAAGATAGTTTTTTCATCACATGGTGACAGGAAAATTTAGACATCTGTAGGTAAAGCAAAAAACTCAACTTACACTGTACATTTTATACAAAAATTAACTTGAAGTGGATCATGGATTTAAATGTAAAATACAAAACTTAAAAAAAAATAGAATAAAATCTTTGGGAACTAGGCAAAGAATACTTAGACTTGACACCAAAAACATGATGAATAAAAGGAGAGTTTGGTAGGTTGGACTTCATAAAATTAAAAATTTTGACTCTCAGAAAGGCCCTGTTAAAAGAATAAAGAAAAAACTACAGACTGAGGGTGCTTTCCAGGTGGTGCTAGTGGTAAAGAATCTGCCCGCCAATGCAGGAGGCGTGAGACATAGGTTTGATCCCTGGGTCAGGAAGATCCCCTGGAGGAGGAAATGGCAACCCACTCCAGTATTCTTGCCTGGAGAATCCCATGGACAGAGGAGCCTGGTGGGCTACAGTCCATAGCGTGGCACAGATTCATACAGGACTAAAGTGGCTTAGCATGCATGAGGAAATATGCATGAGAAATTAGCACACTGAGAGGAAATATTTGTGAACCACATATGCAATGAAAGACTACTCTCTAGTATATATAAAGAGATCTTAAACTCAACAAGTGTAAAAGCGAACAATTCAATTTTTAAAGAATGGACAAAAAACATAAAAAGATTTTCCTCTCAGTAAGAAATACTGATGAAAAAATCAGCACATAAAGTGACCTTCAATACCATTAGCCATCCCATCAGGGAAAGGCATATTAACACCACAATGAGGTACCAGCACATACAGAGCCAAATGGTTAAAATCTAAGATAGTAACAACAGCAAATGCTGTTGTGGATGTAGAGAAACCAGATCACCTGTTTATTACCAGTGGGACTAAAAAAAAAAAATGATACTCACTTCAAAAAAAATAGCTTGCAGCTACCACACAAAGCAGCAATTATACTCCTGGACATTTATCTCTGAGAGATGAGAACTCATGTCACACAAAATCCTGTACATGAATGTTTATAGAAGCTCTATGAATAATATCCTGAAATTAGAAACAACTCTGATGCTCTTTGAAAGGTGGACATTTAAATCAGTCTGATACATCCATACCATGAGATATTACTCATGAATAAAAAGGAATGGGCTATTGATAGACACTAAAACCTGGGTGAATTTCCAGAGAATCATGCTAAGTAAGAAAAGCCAATCCCAATGTTTACATAGAGTCTGATTCCATTTGTAAAGGAGTTCCTCATGAGGCTTGAATTGAAGTTAATATCAATATTATTGATAAAGTTTTATATATATATATCAATGATAAAATTATATATATATATGTGTGTGTATATAATCTGCTCTTTTATATGTTATATATTAGCAGATTAGCTGTCAGGGTTATGGGGGGCAGTGGGAGTGAGAGGGAGGTGAGTGTGGCTGTCAGAACCCAACATAGGGGATCCTTGTGGGGATAGAAATGTTCTGTATCTTGTTTGTATCAATGTCAGTGTTCTGACTGAGAAATGTTACTATAGTTACACAAGCTGTTATCATTGGGATCTTTCTGTATTATTTCTTACAACTGCATGTGAATTTACAATTATCTAAAAATACTTTATTTAAAAAGAATAATTATGATAATGTGTTAAACTGTATCAAATATTTTAAATCCATGAGTTTATAATGACATGAAAACAAAAAATCATATTTGGGGAGGATGCTAGGAAAACAACTCATTATTCTGAAAACTGGCAAAATAAAGCAGATAAACACCCATCTGCATTTTGTTTTTAAATTATACCTCAAGTAAATCAAAGATTTGATATGAAAAATATTCTTGTTTGGAATTTTAAAGAAAATGAGCATAAAAAGAATGATATTACACTACTACTAGTTTGAAAGCCTGAATGAAATAGTGGATCAAGGCAGTGCTTCTGATGTAAAGTCAGACACTTAGTGCCTCCCAATGAAAGTATGCATCACCATCGATGAAGTCTCCTTGAAAACCAACAGCAGCAATCTGAATAGGAATCTAAATCTCATTGCCAGTTTACGAGACATCTAAGGAACAAATAAACATCCCATAGGATGCATTCAGCAAAACCTAGAGTGTGGGGAAACCTACAGTACCAGAATCTAGTTTCTTCAAGAATACATTTAAAGAGAGTACAAAAAAGAATGAGAAATCTGTAGATTATAAAACCTTAGGAGACATCAAAGAACTGCAATGCATTGTCTTGTTTGAACATGGATTTTTAAAAGGAAATTCTATAAGCAAAAATTATGAGATGATACAGTAAATTTGATCACCGATTAGATATTTGATACTACTAAGGAATTATTGTTAAGTTTTTCAGACGTAAAAATGGGAATGTTATATTTTTAACAGCGATCTAAGCTTTAGAGATCACAGCTGAATTATTTATGGATTGGTATTTGCTTCTTGATAATTCAGTGGGAGGAGAGGACAATGACTGTGAATAGAAAAAGCAAGATATGCCATGGGCTGAATTTTTTGACGTGCCCTCACTCTGTTTTTGTATTGGTGCCATTTTTGTTTATGTTTGAAATTTTTCATACTAAAATATAAAAATGTATCCAGGAGCCTTGACTTCTTACTGTCTACTGCCAACCGCCTAGTCCAATCTATCACCATTTTAAAGAAGCCTCTATTGAATTTGTTACAATATTGCTTCTGTTTTACGCTTCTTGGTCCGAGGCATGTGGAACCTTAGCTGCCCAACCAGGCCAGGGATTGAACCCTCACTCTCTGCATTGAGAGATGAAGTCTCCCCCAGGGGTGGAACCCTTACCCTCTGCATTGAGAGATGAAGTCTCCCTTAGGGATGGAACCCTCTCCCTCTGCATTGAGAGATGAAGTCTCCCCCAGGGATGGAACCCTCTCCCTCTGCATTGAGAGATGAAGTCTCCCCCAGGGATGGAACCCTCTCCCTCTGCATTGAGAGATGAAGTCTCCACCACTGGGCTACCAGGGAAGCCTGTTTGTTGCTGTTGTTCAGTCACTATGTCATGTCCGACTCTTTGTGGCCCCATGGATTGCAGCATGCCAGTTTCCTCTGTCCTTCACTATTTCCTGGAGTTTTCTCAATTTCAGATTCATTGAGTCAGTGATGCCATCTAACCATCTCATCCTCTGCTGCCCTCTTCTCCTTTTGCCTTCAATCTTTCCCAGCATGAGGGTCTTTTCCAGTGAATTGGCTCTTCGCATCAAGTGGCCAAAGTATTGGAGTGTCAGCTTCAGCATCTGTTCTTTCAATGAATATTCCGGGTTCATTTCCTTTAGGATTGACAGATTTGATCTCCTTGCTGTCCAGCAGACTCTCAAGAGTCTTCTCCAGCATCACAATTCAAAAGCATCAGTTCTTTGGCTCTTAGCCTTCTTTATGGTCCAACTCTACATCCATACATGACCACTTAAAAAGCCATAGCTTTGACTAGATGGATGCTTGGCAGCAAAGTGATGTCTCTGCTTGGGAAGTCCCTACTGCCGTTTTTAATTTGAAATGTTATAATAGAATCCTAACTGACCTCCTGGATTTATCTTGGCCCTCTTTCCATCTCTTCCCAACATGGTAGTCATGGCAATCTTCTTAACACCAGAGTCAGCTACTGTAGAGGCTCTACCAGTGGCCTGCTGGAGGCAGCAGTGGCCCAGAGATTTCCACTGAGGGAAGTCACAGGGACCCACTCCTCAGCAGACTAAGAAACAGTGACCATTCCTGCCTCAGCCTTTCTCAGTTTAGCACTACACCTGGGCTGCATGATATTCCCTTGGGAGCCAAGTGACAGGCACTCAGATGCGGCCTCTCACGACTCCTGCCACCAGCCCCCTTGCCGCTCCTGTAACCCATGGTCCAGCTTGGGTTCTGCAGTGTGCCCTTCCAGGTAACATCATCCCATCTCCATCCAAGCAGGATGCCTATTATTCACCTGCCTGCCCCAGACAAAGCCTCACAGTCTCTGTTGGTCGCTTGTAGTATTTCTCAGAGTATCAGTTTGCTGTGGGTCAGTCCCCACACAGCATCCTGTGGGGTGGCTGTACATCCGCTCATGTTTTTCCTTTCTCACATGCTTTCCTGTGCATGTTTGTATTTTGGACCTTCTGCAATTCGGGCTTGTTAGCTCCCCGTGACACTACATCTCTTACTTCAGTAGCACGTCCTCTCTCACAGGAACTGTCCATACTTACAGTGTCATGATTTCACATTTCCAACCCCCATCTCATATCCTGGCTTCCCAGGTGATGCAGTGGTAAATAACCCCCTGCCAATGCAGGACACAAAAAACATTGGTTCGATCTCTGGGTTGGGAAGATTTACTGGAGGAGGAAAGGGAAACCCGCTCCAGTATTCTTGCCTGAAGAATCCCATGGACAGAGGAGCCTGGCAGGCTACAGTCAATAGGGTTGCAAAGAATCAGACACACCTGAAGCCCTTAGCATGCACATATCTCAAGTCCACCATGCTGTCACTTGGATTCTCCAACTATGGCGATTCCCTTCTATTTCTTCAAGTTCTTTGATGTTTCAAACCTAAAGGAAAGAATTTAACATTTTCTGTGCATTCACTGTATGTCTGGCACTGTGTTACCTTACATATCATTTAATTTCATTCAAACAATAAGTGCTAATGGCAAAATCATTCATTTGTATATCCTTTAGAAATAAGAAATATGAAATTCAGAGATTTTTGGTCAGTGTGTGAAGGTCATGTGTAGACCAATCAGTGGAATCAGACTTCCATTGGAAATTTTGGCTCCAAGATATAAACCATTAAGTGGTACACTTGGAGAATGTATTTATATTCTGTTAAAAATATAAGATTTCATGGCCAGGTTTTTGCTAGATCTTCTATAAAATCAAGCAGGTCTTCCTATTAGTCCATGGTAGCAAGTTTTCCATTTCTCCCCTCTCTGCTCTCTCATTGTTTCTTCTAGAAGATAAACCAATTTTTAGTGCAATATCACAGGGACTTGGCAACACTTGAACAGCTGAAATTGCTCTTTACTCATTTATATCTATTTGGTAATGTATATTTAGAGGACTTCCTTGGCAGTCTGGTGGTTAGGAATCTACACTTCTACTGCAGGAGGTGTAGGTTCAATCCCTGTTCGGGGAACTAAGATCCCTCATGGCCTGATGTTTGGGCAAATTTTTTTTTAAAGGGGGGGGGGGGTGAGTGCAAAAAAAGATAATGTTTTACCTGGAGGAGGGCATGGCAACCCACTCAACATTCTTGCCTGGAAAATCCCATGGACAGAGGAGCCTGGTGGGCTACAGTCCATACGGTAACAAAGACTCGGACACAACTGAAGCAGCTTAGCACAACACACAGCACGTATTTTATTTAGATGAAATCAGCCATATCTTTGGACTGTGGGGGAGTATAGAATATTTGCATTATATTGAATCTGGTTAAAAGTAGAATATAAGCTTTTACCATTGGGCATCCATCTATGTTCCATTAATATCCACTCTGAGGCATACTCCTTAGGGATCCATTCTTACCACCTGTTAGAGGAGACTGGGCTTCCTATTATAGATTCTTATATCCCAATTCTCAGTTATTTTTAACTTTAAAAAAGGTATCTTAAGTGTGAAGTTTTTAGAGCTATACAAGTGGAAAGAGTGCCAGAGTCAGAAAATCTGAGTTACAGGAAAACAGCTAAAGTTTATTGAGCATATACTGCATATGGCAGTCATAGCTGTGAGTGCTTCTCATTGGCTTTATTATTTGAACTTCACAACAACTTAAGAAAAAATGATTATTCGGTTGAAGAACTAGAAGACTAGATGGGGCTATGCAATCTTCCCAATGTTGCATAGCTAATGTGCACTAAAGCTAAGATTCAGATCTCTGTGGTTTTAACCACCTCTCCATGCGACTTCCCAGCTCAATCCTTCCCAGCCTGAGTCCTGTGAGGTCACTGAACTTCCTTGATAACTTAATGTATGGAGATAACAACAACTGCCTTACCAGCAGGGAACACAAAGACTTTGATCACATTGAAAAATGTTTCTAAGAGTAATGGATTATCATTGTATGAAATCAGCAGTGCCAATGATAATATTAGTGTTTTTTTGAGATACTATATGGACCACCATCTTCCTTAGCATTACGAGGGGAAAAAGTGAAGCAGTGAAGGATTTTATTTTCTTGGGCTTCAAAATCACTGTGGGTGGTGACTGAAGCCATGAAATTAAAAACAAACAAACAAACAAAACACTTGCTCTTTTGAAGAAAAGGAACGGCAAACCTAGACAACATATTAAAAAGCAGAGACATCACATTGCCAACAAAGGTCTGTACAGTCAAAGCTGTGGTTTTCCCGGTAGTCATGTACAGACGTAAGAGTTGTACCGTAAAGAAGGATGGGCACTGAAGAGCTGATTCTTTTAGATTGTGGTGTTGGACTCTTGAATGTCCTTTGGATAGTAAGGAGAGCAAATCAGGCAATCCTGAAGGAAATCAACCCTGAATATTCATTAAAAGGACTGATGCTGAAGTGGAACTCCAATATTTTGGCCACCTGATGCAAAAAGCCCACTCACTGGAAAAGACCCTGATGCTGGGAAAGACTGAAAGCAAAAGGAAAAGAGGGTGGCAGAGGATGAGATGGCTGGATAGCATCACGACTCAAAGGACGTGGATTTGAGCAAACTCTGGGAGAGAGTGGAGGGTGGAATAGCTTGGTGTGCTGCAGTCCATGGAGCTGTAAAGAGTTGGACATGACTTAGTGACTGAACAACGACAATGAGTTGTATGGAGAGATAGCAAGATCTTTCTTATAATTTTGGAGACAATAAAAAACAAAAGAAAAGATATAATATAAAACAATATGATTAATATAATATATAAAACTATGTATAAAAATATATGTGTTTTCTTAATGCTGTATTTCTGACCATAAAACGTTAGAGACTCCCTGGTGGAAGCACAGAGTGTTGGCTCTTCCTTTGTGCTCGGATAATGCTGTAATCTCATCATTTCATATTTTTTTTTTTTTTCCAAGAGGGTCAGAGCAGCAGGTGAGAGAGCTCGAGACAGGTGTCTCTTCTTCTGCCCGCCTGCCAATCTGCAAAGCTCTATATGACCACATACAATTGTTTCTTAAAGAATCAGACACAGGCAGTGTCATCTCTCCAGGAAGTTTCTCAGCCATTGTCAGAATTCATTTTCAATGACATGACATAATAGACTTGGGGTTTCATTAACCGACAGAGCACTCTGAGAAATCCTTTGTTTGAGCAGGAGAGAACTCAGACAGAAGGTAGGATTTACTTGGTCAATAGAACATTATAGAGGACTTCCAGAATCGAAGCTTTGCATTTAGCTTTCTTCCCACTTTGGGTCCTAAAGACATTCCCTTAAGGCCTCAGTGTTAAAGAGTCTTGGGAAAACAAGCAGGAAGGGATGGACTGGGGACCCATGCCAGCTCATGCAAGCAGGGGTCTAGACTTCAGTAGAAGGCTCTCCAGTCTCCCTGAGAAAAGGGTCAGCATAGGGTCAGTAGCTAAGCATGATTAAGAGAAGGGCACCTCCTGTCTAACCTCTGAAAGTTCATCTGGCCAAGAAAGGCTGAGACCTTGTAGGACCTTGTCACATCCTCTCGAAGGCGGGACCGGTGACAAGGTAGGGAAAGTGAGGTGCTTTTGCCATGCTTTCAGTGGAGGTCGTGAACAGAGGGACAGCACGGTGAGAAGGTGATACATGTGTACTTAGAAAAAATGCACGTTTTCTCACAAACAGCACCTCTTCCTTAGAGTCTGGCACTGTTCTTTTGCCTTCAGTTTTTTGTTTTTCCACCTGAATGATTCATCCTCTTTCATTGAAGGCGTTCACTCAATGCGCTTTGACATGAACCCTTCTCTGAGTTTTCCCCCAGGAAATGGGGGTTATGGGTTCTTCTTCCATGTTTGCTCTGCTTTGTATGAATCTTGTTTGTAGGAATCTTCACCTGATGAAGAATGGCAGATTCTTTGACTGACGAAGAATGGCAAAACCACCATTCCATCAATGGTTTACCTGCTTATCTACCTTTTAGGACAGTGACGCCATGGATACCACAGAAGACATCTTTTACTGTATATTTCAAGGACCAAGCTTTGCCCAGCACCTAGTGGGTATGCCAATCAATGGGGATGAAAGAATATTCCATCTGAAAGCCCTTTAGGCACTGACAGCTTGGGAATCTTGGATAAGATTGTTTTCATATATCAATGACACTCTCTCAATTCTTCCCACCATGAGTTGGGGGTGGGAGGGAGACACAAGCGGGGGGAGATTATATATATATATATACATATATATATGCACATAGTTATGGCTGATACTCATTGTTGCATGGCGGAAACCAACATAGCATTGTAAAACAATTATCCTCCAATAATTTTTTTTTCATAGCTTATTCCTAAATTCAGTGGCTATATCAGCACACGTCTCCAAGAGGCAGCTCCCAGGATTCAGTTCCTTGAAGTTCTAACTCATGAGGCTGCGTGCCCAGGGTCCGCCTTGCACACTGCCTCTATGTCTTTCTAGGAAGCTTTCCCAGCGTCAGGGTCTTTTCCAGTGCTTTCTTGCTGCCAGGTGGGGGTGGAAGCTTAGGTTTCCACCTGGCCCTGATGACGTCAGGAGAGCGGAGGGAGAAGCAGAGTGCCTGTCTGCTTGCTCTTTTCACTCTTCCCATCATCTTGCTCCCTTTCATTGATGCTGGTGGGATGTGGGCTCAGGTCTTCACTGGGTCCTGCTAATACGAGGAAGGGGGAAAGCTGATGAGGCTGCCTGGCACCACCTTGTTCTGTTTCCTTGATGCCAGGTGAGTGTAGAGGGTGAGCCCCACACTGGGCCCCACGGACGCCCTGTGTGGGTTGGGGGATGTGGAACCCTTCCTTGGACCACCATGTTTGATCTTGATGTTGAGGGGCTGGGATAGGAGGCCAAGATTTTGGCTAGTCTCTGCTGGTTCCCTGGCAGAGGGGTTGGGGTGCCTCCTGGGGGTGGGGTGCTAGCTCAGTCCCCCTTGGTTCTGTTGTGGGACTTTGGTTTTTCTGTTGGAGTTTGACAAGAGTAGAGAAGTTACTACGAAAGCAGTTTTTTGTTGTTAAAGGATCCATTTTCTAGAGGAAATAGGCTTTTCTTGGCCTTTTTTGATTTTGCCTGCTGCCTGTGGTTCTGGGTGGGAGGCTTCTGCAGTGTTCTGTCTGGGATACAGTGCTCAGTTGCTCAGCTGTGTCTGACTCTTTGCCACCCCATAGACTGTAGCCCACCAGTTTCCTCTTCCATGGAATTTTTCAGGCAAGAGTACTTGAACGGGTAGCCATTTCCTACTCCAGGGGATCTTCCTGACCCAGGGATTAAACCTGTGTTTCTTGTGTCTCCTGCACTGGCAGGCAGATCCTTTACCACTGCACCACCAGGGAAGCCCCCGTATTGCCCGTGATTTTAGCCAAAAGGTGGAGTCGGGATACGGACAAGGCCCAGCAAAGAGACCTAGAGTGTACCACCACATTGTTCCTGGAGTCCCGGGGTCCCTAGGAAGTCTGCCCGCTTTTGTGCCATCTTCCTATTCTTGTTTGTGGTTTATGGTTTTCTGGTCATAAGGTGAGAAACTGGGAGAATGAAACTGCTTCATATTGGCCAGAGTTAGTACCCATTTATGGCTCAAACATGGATACAATGACTTAAAATTGTGGCTTAGCCTTTCAAACTATGGCAGGCAGTGTGAGCAAAGACCCCTCAACCCATTTTGCCTCTGGTGCGTGGTCCTAACAGCCTGGCAGAGGGGCCTCTTTGAGGATAGGCAGTGTGTCTCACTCACCTCTGCATTCTCTGTGCCTAGCCCTTGCTTAGAAGATGCACGGGAATTGTTTTGACTGAATAAAAGCAAAGGCTCCTTTAGTGGAACTGGAGAATCCTTTCTCTGTGACACGAAAAAGCCTGATGGGTTTTTTCAGTCTAGAATCTAGATTGGCTCTGACCTTGTTTTTGCTTTTCAGTGGATATGTGGATGTGGAGGCAGGCCAGGTCTGCAGCCTCCTGCAGGTGACTGAGGACTCTCAAGGCGACAGACTCCCCAGGAGGTGCCAGGCTATAGCATCACTTCCTTCCTGGCCTCCTGGTCCCCCAGATGTGTAAAGTCAGCAGGTGAAGCCTGCCTCAGGCTGCCCGGTCATTATCCACGTGAGGAGTGTGTGTGTGTGTGTGTGTGTGTGTGTGAGCGTGTGCCCTCGTGTGCTCAGTCGCTCAGTTGTGTCCAACTCTTTGTGATCCCATGGATTATGGCCCACCAGGCTCCTCTACCGATGGGATTTTCCAGGCAAGAATACTAGAGTGGGCTGCTATTTCCTCCTCTACCCAGCATCTCAGCTTTGTGCCCCTTGCCCCTGCCCTGACCTGGGCAGGCGAAGGGCTGAGGTCCGATGCCCAGGCCGGCAGGGTCCGGCAGAGGGGGCAAAGTGTGGGTCAGCCTCGTGTGCTGTGTGTCCCTGGGATGTTCTCTAACCTCTCTGAACTCTGGAATTTTCCTCTGAGGAATGGGGATGCAAATAGGAGGCCTTACCCCAGAGGGTGCCCGGTGCTCCTCCTGCACAGCTGGCCACGGGATCTTCCCGACCCAGGGCTTGAACCTGCATGTCCTGCATCTCTCGCATTGCAGGCAGATTCTTTCCCACTGCGCCACCTGGGGGCTGCCTCTAGTATCAGTGGCCGTGTTGGGCCCTGGATGGTGACCTGCTGGCGGGGTTGGGGAGCTCCTGGTTGTGGGGTCCCAGTCGATAGTGGACTTCACTAGGAGTTGCCTGGTTAAGAGAGAGAAAGCAGGCAGGTGAGAACCAGAGTGAGAGAGAGAGAGAAACTGATGGAGAAATCATGGCAGAAGGACCAAGAAGCAGAGCACAGAGGGGACAGATGCTCTTCCTTCATTTTTACCAGTTTTGTGATTGGCTCTCTGGGCAGCTTTGAGCTACTTTCTTCCTTCTCAGCATGCAAAAATATTTGACTGCCCAGGAATAAAACATCAAAACCTAAAATGTAATTAGATGTAGGAAATATTGATGGGGTGCCAGAAGCATTTGGGACGCTGATGTGAGCAGAGAGGAGCTGTCCCTTTATGAGGAGGAAAAGATCAGAAGGTAGCAAAGCCCAGCTCCTTGCAGGTGGATCCCTCTGAGTTCCGAGCGACAATATTGACTCCATCACCATGCGTATCAGTAAAATGATTATTGATATCAACCAGGCAAGATTAGAGGGAGGGGGGAGTGGAAACCAGAGGAGAGCTGATTTCAACCGGTAATGATACCAGAATCAGATTTCATAAAAACAAACTAATTATTTTTGATTCTGTGATCCTTGGAACTCTTGGCTGCTACTCAAAAAACTGGGTCCATCCGTCTCCAGGAGGCAAGCCCTGGCTCTCCACTCCCCATCCTGCTGCTGTGTGTGCACTGAGCCTGGCTCAGGACAGAGGCTCATAGTCCCTTCTGGAACCTTCTTCTCCTCTCTCCACTGCTTCCTGCAAATTCACATCTAGGCCACTACTTTTTACTATTCTTGGCACAACTCTCTGAACTCCAGGAAACAGCACATGACTCTACGGTCTGAGACGGTTTCCTAAATATTTCATGTACAATGAAAATCGTTCAAGGGTGGATGACTGTTTGGAAGGTTTTTGCTTGCCTGGCAGTGCCAGTTTCAGAGCTCGGCACAGTGTGTGCCCAGGGAACAAGGGCCGAGG
This sequence comes from Bos indicus, assembly GCF_029378745.1. Lineage (NCBI taxonomy): Eukaryota > Metazoa > Chordata > Mammalia > Artiodactyla > Bovidae > Bos > Bos indicus. The sequence continues at coordinate 18,833,777 of NC_091780.1, read as the reverse complement.
GGCTGACACCACGGCTCGGAAAGGCCTGGCGTCTGCTCGGTCCCCTTCCTCATGTCTCCATCTTACATCCTGCAGTCACTCCGTGTCATTTACCTTTTATGGGGCTGGACTGGCTTTGCTTTTCCAGAAGGATGGTGGCAGGAAATTAAAGCCTGTCACCTGTCAGTGCCTTTGGTGGCGTGTCCTGGGTAAACGGTGCAGTGGCTCATGGCGTTACTAAGCAAGAGAGGTGAGGGCGGCCACCCAGCATCAGAGAGGCTTTCTCGTGGAGAGAAAATGCAGAGACCGCACAGCAAGATGGTCAATGCTAGTGATGCCAGGCCTTGAGATCTTCTCCCCAGAGGGGGCAAGCTGTTTGACAAGCATGGCTCTTTCTGGTTACAACAAGGCGAATTTCGTTACTAAAAGCAATAATACATAGATGTACTATTGTTTATAGTTAGAATGGACACTTGTACATGCATGCCTGCTCAGTTGTGTCCGATTCTTTGTGACCCTATGGTCTGTAGCCTGGCAGGCTTCTCTGTTCAGACGTGGGATTCTCCAGGCAAGGATACCGGAATGGATTGCCATTTCCTCCTCCAGGGGATCTTCCTGACCCAGGGACTGAATCTGTGTCTCCTGAATTACAGGTAGATTCTTTACCGCTTGTGTCATCGGGGAAGCCCTATGGACACTTTTCATGGGCTAAATCTTTGTTCCTTGCCTCCCAAATTCATATGTTGAAGCCCTTGTTGTTGTTGTTTAATTGCTAAGTCACGTCTGACTCTTTGCAACCCCATGGATGGTAGCCCACCAGGCTCCTCTTTCCATGGGATTCTCCAGGCAAGAATATTGGAGTGGGTAGCCATTCCCTTCTCCAGAGGATATTCCAGACCCAAGGGCTGAACCCTTGCCGCCTGTATTGGCAGGCAGATTCGTTACCATCGAGCTACCAGGGAAGCCCCCACCGCAACCCCCACATTAAGTTTGGATGAGATCGTGAGTCTGATGCTCTCAAGAATGGAATTAGCACCCTTATAGAATCAGAAGAGCATTTGCTTCCTCTCTCTCCTCTCCTTGTGAGGATACAGCGAGAAGTCCACAGTCAGTGACCCAGACGAGGTCCTCACCAGACCCTGACCGTGCTGCTTCCTGATTTCAGACTGTCAGCTCCAGAACCATGAGAAATGAGTTTATGTCACTCGTAAGCCACTCAACCGGCGAGGTTTGGTTAGAGCCACCTGAACTAAGACAGCAGCGCTTGCTGAGCACTTACTGTTTTCAAGGTACTGGGTCCATCTCTTTGCATGCAGCATCACAGTGTTCCCTCACCATAAATCTGTGAGCTATTATCCTCATGGTATGGATGACAAAATAAAGCTCAGAAAACTTAAACAGTTTGCCCTAAATGACTCGGGAGTTAATGGTGTGGCCTTTAGCAAATCTGAAATTAAGCCACTTCCAATGCCCATAACCTTAGAAACCCCAAAGCCACTGGTGAAAATGGCAGAACTCAAGATATCTGAGTGTAGCGGAGGGGAACTTTCTCTGGGGAAGATTAGCTAGAGGGCAACAGCACCTTCGGGAGATTTGTGTCGTGATAACACTCCAAGGGAATAGAATAAAAATAATAGTGACTGTACTTGTACCATGTAGCCTTTTGTTAAATTAAACATATCAATACAGTACTAAGTCCCCCACATACAAATGAGTTTCGTTCCAAGAGCATGTTCACAAAAGCAATTTGTTCATAAATCTAACAAACTTAGCCTCAGTACCCAACTAACACAATCAGCCATATAGTACTATACTGTAATAGGTTTATAATATTTTTCACACAAATCATACATAAAAAGCAAACACAAAAAATAAAGAAAACATTTTTAATCTCACAGTTCAGGACCTTGAAAAGTACGAGAGCACAATACCACAGCTGGCATACAGGAGCACCTTCGCCTCTTTGAAAGTTCACACCTAGAAGGTTCACGGGTAGGGGACTTACTGTATATTTTCCAGGCAAACAGAATCTACAGGTTTGGGAAGTGGTGTTCTAATTGTCCATCTCCCAGTGTGAGGAAACTGGATCCAGTGAGGTCATATGCTGCATCCTGGGCCAGGCTGCTGGTGACAGCAGAGTGGGACCTCAAGTCCCCCGGGGCTCAGCGCTCAGCACCCAGTTAAGCCAGCTTTAGAGCTCCTCAGCCAATGCTCTTGCAATGCTCCATGTCCCACACACGAGGACGCAGAGCATGGGTGTCCTGGGTCCCAAGTGTGGTTGCCCTGGCTTTAACCCGGCCTCGTTGTGTCCTTGACTCCAGCCTAATTTCCTCCATTCTTCCTTTCATTTCCTGTAAAGCCAGAGCCGTCAGAAGCAGTGTTTGGGTCCCTTTGCTCCTCTCTTCTGATTTCCTCATCCACACAGTCTCAGTTGCCACCAGGCCCTTCTTTTGAGGATATAGGCCCCCCCCAGAGAGTGAGAGCCAGTCTTATCAGAGCAGTGCCCCTGGGGCTTGTGGAGGGGTCGAAGGCAGTACGTTTTTATATTGGTCTTTTGAAATGTCTTATTATAAAACAATTTTTTGAATCTAGGTTTAGATTTTTTTTAATTATTCTGGATGCCCTGATTCTTCACCACAGTGTGTGGGTTCTTTGTTTTGGCCTTCGGGATTCTTTGGTTTTGGTGCACAGGTTGGCATGTGGGATCTTTTCTTCCGCCAGGGATGGAACCCATTTTCCCTGCATTGAAAGGTGGATTCTCAACCACTGGACCACCAGGGAAGTCCCAGGGGCTCCTCCAGAGGAGGACTTTCTCCTCCTCCTCCCGCTCCTCTTCCTCCTCATTCTTTACAGAGAGATCTTTCTTACAGGAGTTGCTTCAACAGAGTTTCATTAACACAACAAAGTCACAGGATAGAAAATGTTAGAGGTAATATCACATTAATATCTGGCATCTGGTACCCCTATTATGACAATTTCCCTGGTGGCTCAGACAATAAAGAATCTGTCTGCAATGCAGGAGATGTGGGTTCAACCCCTGGGTTGGGAAGACCCCCTGGAGAAGGAAACGGCAACCCATTCCAGTATTCTTGCCTGGAGAACCCCATGGACGGAGTAGCCTGGCGGGCTACAATCCATGGGGTTGCAAAGAGTCAGACATGACTGAGCAACTAATACACACCCCTACTATGTGCCCAGACATCATGCATCATCTCTAAGTTATACAACGATAGGTCTTATAGATATACAGTGATAAGGTCTTATCATCCACATTTTGCAGGTGACAGAACTGTAGCCTGGCATAGCTGAGTACCTTACTGAAAGTCACAGAGCTGGAATGGGAAGGAGCTGGAAGGAAACCCTAGGAATGCCCCAATCTAAACACTCTCTACTACCCGGGAATGGTGTTACTCTGTAAACATCTCTTGCAGATGGTGAGCTCACAGTTCCCCTCCCTCCTTCTGTTTTTAAGTCATCGGCTCCATGGCTTAGCAGTAGCTGGGGACAAGTGGCCATCCTGTTCTAAGCCTGTCTCAAAGGTCTGAGGAAACCTACAAGGCAAAGTCATCAGCCCTTCCCTTCCAGGAACACACCAGTTCTAGGTGAAGAAACAGATGGGAGGGGAGGGAGGTGAAAGAAGGAGTTGATAGTTGACAGACAGATTGGCAAAGATGAGAAGGGCTAGCAAGTTATCCCAGTGGGAAGGGTACCCAGGGCAGAGGGATCACAAGTGCCCTGGTGCTGACATGCAAGAGTTGTGTGGAATTACAGCAACATGATGGAGCTGGTGCAGGGGCGTGGGAAGAATGGGGAGATAACAGATAAGGGGGACCCAGTGGGGACAGGAAGATAGGGACCAGAGACTATAGCATCCTTGGATTCCAGGAGAAGCGGCCTGATTGCCTCTTGTAGGGGCAGAGGGTGCAGACTGAACATGGCTCTCCATCCCCACATGCACCATCTCACGGATGCAAATTAATACTGCCAAATAGCCTTTCTTTTTAAAGCTTTCTCACTCTGGTCTGATCACTCAGAAAGGAGGCTCGTGGAAAGGAGGAGCAAATTGCTGTGAGAGTCACCTGTCTGTCTGCCGGGAAAGCAGGCGTTCTCCCCTCCCAACGATACACCTTTTCCAAGAGCTGACAGCCTTGACAGCCCCTCCGTCACCACAGCGGCTTTCTGGGTGTGAGAGCTAAGCAATGACAGGGACCGGCACCCCAGACAGAAACACAACACACGCCCGGGGAAGGTAAATGATGGTACACATGGCCTTTATCTCTGAGGTTGTTCCCCGAGCAAAACCAATTACTGGCCTTTTCCTTGCGAACGTGCAGTGAGTGTTAACGTACTGGAGGCTGGGGTGAAAAGACGCTATGATGCATCTTTGTGATATTCATGAGTCTGCTGAGAGTTTCAAGGCAAAGGATTTAGTATTTCTGGGTTTCTGCAGGCGGGGAGTGTGTGCAGTGCATCTAAGACGAGTTCCAAGGAGCAGGGTACTGAAGTGGCACTTTGTATGACAGGGGCACTTAGGAAGTGTAGGTGGAAGTTGGGATCAGCCTGGGAGAGGAGGAAGGACGGATCATGTCAACAAAAGACCTGCTAAACGGCAAATGCACTGCTCTTTCCGGAGAACAGCGGGAGGGCTTTTTGCTACGCTACATAGCAATCACCATGTTAAATTGGGATGCAGGGCCAGACGTCCCCAAATGATGCAGGACTCACCTCCCTCTCTGCCAGGGCTAAGTATACCCAAACTTGTATTCATGGCCTGTTAGAGCAGACTTTGCATCACAAAGAACCATCTCTTAGCTATGCTGTCCTGCGGGAGACTGGGGTGGTCATGAAAGGAGAGCGATGCCGTGGCCTCATGTTGAAGTTTCCATCCCCAGGCTTGGCCAGAGTTACAGGACTCTGGTATCAGCGCCGGGGGCCTGCCAGCCACCCGCCTCTGCCTTCTCTATCTCCCTTGGGTTTCTCTGTGCAGGCATCTCCTTCTTCCCCTCTGGGGGCACCATGATGGTTTTATAGTTTTTGTGTTGCGTGAAGGTATCAACCAAAAGGGACAAGGAGAATCTCAAAATACAGAAGAACTCCGTTGCAAAGCCATGTGCATGGGGTATTATGTTTGCATGAGAGGCTGCTTTTTTTTCTGATGTGCTCAGAGAAGAGCTGTAGGCAGGTGGTGGTCTTGCTTCTCCCCTCGCTTCTCCTTTACTCACAGGGGTGAGTAGGACTGAGCAGGAACCCTGGAGGCCTGGGCTGAGCTGCATGAGCAGATGCAGTGGGCAGAGAAGCCTGCTAGGCAGGAGATGCAAGACAGCAATGGAGGGCAGTTAGCCCTGAGACACACTCAGAACCCTGTACTGCCTTCCCGAAGGACTCAGCTGCAATTCTTGGGGAGGAAAATTAAGGCTCCTCGCTTATACAGACATGCAGTCTGGTAGGCTGTCTCTTCTATTATCCCTTAGATGCAAATGGATTCATTCTCTCCTGGAATTAAGAGGGTGCCCCTAACTCACATTTTAGAAGCACATTTATTTTAGAAGCAAATAAAATGAACAGAGCCACAAAATTGTGTTGGAGCTGACAAGAGTCTCAGAGACCCTCTGTCTTAGGCGTTGCGAAACACTAGCCGGTGAACATACTTATTTGACACTTAGAGTTTTATTTATCATTCATTCATCATTCATTCATTCAAAAGGAGAAGAGGCGGCAGAGAATGAGGTGGTTAGGTAGCATCACCAACACAATGGACATGAGTTTGAGCAAACTCCAAGAGATGGTGAAGGACAGGGAAGTCTGTTGTGCTGCAGTCCATGGAGTCACAGAGTCGGACACAACTTAGTGACTGAACAACAACAACATTCATTCATTCATTTACCTGTTTTATTTGTTTTCAAAAGTACTCTTAAACATTGTGTGCTTTCCCAGGGCCCCGTTGTCCCCATCCCCTACCAGGTTCATTTGCTGTGACTCTGCATAATCAGCCTGGTTCTTAGAAGCCTTTGAACTTCTTTTGCTTTTGCCACTTCCTCATTTTACAGATGGAGAAGATGAAGTTCCAAGAGAGTAGGTGGCATGCCAAGTACACTTCACCAGGCATTGGAAAGGGTTCAACTTAGAGCTGGTCTCCTTTTTCCCTTGCCCACTGCTATTCCCTTCACGTTGAGATGCTTCCAAAGTCTTGAAATGACCTCACTGTATTTAGCTCAATTTTAGCTTCACCTTAACCACCTTTGTGGTCTTACTGGAGCCTACCAGACTGCATATTTTATTATTTTTTTTCCCTTACAAAGGGGAATTGGAATAGGGTAGATACCTTCAGCCTCTTCTTTATTGTCTCCTGAAGGTCTGAGATGATGTAAAATTGCAGTGAGTTGTGGGCAGTATCAAGGCTGCCTCCTTCACTTTGAATGCATCTTATCCTTGTCTATGGCCATATCACCCCAAGCACACCTGATCTTGTCTGAATGCATCTCCTCCTGACCTCAGCCAAATTCTTCCCTGCTCTGTCTCTACCTTCTCTGATACTCTGTCCATCCCTGCTCAGCTTCTTCTCTTCTAGAGGATTTTTCCTGCCTCCCAGTCTTGCTCAGCCATAATCTGTAGAGCAGCTGTTATGTCTCCCTGGATGGTCCAATCACCAAGAGTGGGGTTCTTGGGACTCACACACTGTCCCCAGCTTCTTAGCCACCTTGTTTGCTGTTATCGGCCTGCTTCCCCTTTCCCATGGCTGTCTAGCTCTATTCTGCTTTTTTGGTCCAGAACTCTCTGGATTATATGTTTTTAAGAGCAAAAAGATGCTTCAAATCCTGCCCTCCATGGCTTTCCACTAATGAGAATTTTGACCTCTGTATTCAGAATGGCCTGGGTAAAGGAGACAGATAGAAAGAAGCTACTCTTTTAGGTTTGATGGCTCTCCCATGATTCAGGCTTGTGCTCTGCTTTACAAGATGATCTCTAATGGGTTCATAGTGCTGCCACCTCTTGGCCTCCTGGAGGAAATCCCTAACAAATATTCATTCATCCATCCATACAACAAACAATAAACTACATAAAAGTGACCAAGTCCCCCAGTGTCTGCCCACATAGATTTTACCTCTTGGTGGAGGAGGATAGATAATATAGAACAAGTAAATGAACAAGATGATTTCTGCATGCTATGGGGAACATACAGCCAGATGATGTAAGAGAAAGTGATGGGCTTGGAGGGACTTCTTTAGACTACATGGCAGACAAAGGCCTCACTAGATAGGTGATATTTAGCCTGAAAGATACAAAGAAATCAACCAGGTGAAGGTCTGAGGAAGAGTGTTTCAGACAATGGGGATTGACAGGTGTAAGAGTCCCGGGACTGAAAAAAACTTGATATGTTAGGGAAAAGGAAGTCAGGCTAATATGGTGAACCATAATTACAGAGTTGGATAATGAGAGGAGTTGGGATCAGAATCTGGTAAGGAATTTGGAACTTTTCTCTAAATCTAATGGGCAGCCATTAGAGGGCTTTAAGTATTAACAGGAAAGTGACATATTACAATGTATTTTTAAACATGTTATAATACCAAGACTGCAAGATGGAAAATGGGATATTTGCATTCTCTCCCTTGCTGGCTTTGATAAAACAAGTTGCCATGTCGAGGAGGGTTATACAGAAGGAACGGATGAGGACCTCTATCCAACAACCAGATAGAAAGTGATTCCCTCAATCCAATGGCCCAGAACAAATTGAGTCTTGCTAACAACCATGAAAGGAAGGTTGGAAGCAAGTCTTTCCTTGGTCAAGTCTTCAGATGAGATGCCACCCAGGCAAAAAACTGGATTGCAATATTATGAATGACCCTGAAGCAGAAGACCCAACTAAACTGTGCTCAAACTCCTAACCCATAAAATCTATGAGATAGTAAATACTATTAGGTTCAGTTTTTATGGCTAAATTTGTTGCATCTTTTAATGCACCCCATAAAGTGTTTGAGTGACCAGTTAACTGAATGTCAATAGTCATGAAGAAATATTGTACATTAACAAATGTATGTGGAATCTAGAAAAATGGTACAGGTGAGCCTATTTTCAAAGCAGAAATAGAGATATAGATGTAGAAAACAAACATATGGAAACCAAAGGAGAAGGGGGTGTGGGATGAACTGGGAGATTGGGATTAATGTATATACACACGGCTATGTATAAAATAGATAACTAATAAGAATCTACTGTATAGCACGGGGAACTCAATGATCTGTGGTGACAAAGTGAATATAGCTGATTCACTTTACTATACAGCAGAAACTAATACAACATTGTAAAGCAATTAAGCTCCAAAAAAAAAAAAAAAAAAGCCAGTCATCTTGCTAAAAGCAAAATTAGGGTCTAAAATATTGAGGCGGTCCCATTCTTAGGAAGCATACCAAGAGATTCTAAGATTTAATGATCATGTTGGCATAATTAGCATCTGTGGGGACAATTCATAGTCAGAATTTACAGTAGTACAAAAGAAGACTAAATAAAGGCTCAGGTTTACATAAGGTCAGTCCCCATGAATTCTTGTTACTGCAGCCCATTATGTCAGTTACTCTTGTGGAGCTCTCACTTCAAAGGATATGTTGTTTCTGTTTTTTTTTTTAGTTGCTAAGTCATGTCAGACTCTCTTAAGATCCCATGGACTCCAGCCCACCAGACTTCTTCTGTCCATGGGATTTCCAGGCAAGCATTCTAGAGTGGTTTGCCATTTCCTTCTCCAGGGGATCTTCCTGTCCCAGGGATCAAACTCACGTCTCCTACACTGGTCGAAGGATTGTTTACCACTGAGCCACCAGGGAAGTCCAACATCCAAGGATAAACCACTGATAAGACTAAAAGTATGACCTGTTGAATCCACAATTGCTATTAAAAGAATCTCAAACCTCAGAAGCCCAAAGAACTACTTCTCTAATGATGAACATTCAAGTTACAACATGGAGTGGGGGAGACCTTTGAAGGCAGAGCAAGTATTTTCAGCTCTTATTATCCTCATTCATAAAATCCTAGCCACAAGGTATGCTGGAGCCTTTTTGGAGACAATGAGGGAGTTAATTTCAGGTTTCTGGGAGCAAACTCGGTGATAGCAATGGGCCCTGTAGACATAGGCAACTGCCTGATGCTCAGCATCTTTCAGTTCAGTTCAGTTCAGTCACTCAGTCGTGTCCAACTCTTAGCGACCCCATGAATCACAGCACACCAGGCCTCCCTGTCCATCACCAACTCCCAGAGTTCACTCAGACTCACGTCCATCGAGTCAGTGATGCCATCCAACCATTTCATCCTCTGTCATCCCCTTCTCCTCCTGCCCTCAATCCCTCCCAGCATCAGAGTCTTTTCCAATGAGTCAACTCTTCACATGAGGTGGCCAAAGTACTGAAGTTTCAGCTTTAGCATCATTCCTTCCAAAGAAATCCCAGGGCTGATCTCCTTCAGAATGGACTGCTTGGATCTCCTTGCAGTCCAAGGGACTCTCAAGAGTCTTCTCCAGCACCACAGTTCAAAAGCATCAATTCTTCAGCGCTCAGCCTTCTTCACAACTCTCACATCCATACATGCCCACAGGAAAAACCATAGCCTTGACTAGACGGACCTTTGTTGGCAAAGTAATGTCTCTGCTTTTTAATACGCTGTCTAGGTTGGTCATAACTTTCCTTCCAAGGAGTAAGCATCTTTTAATTTCATGGCTGCAGTCCCCATCTGCAGTGATTTTGGAGCCCCCCCAAAAAAAGTCTGACACTGTTTCTCCATCTATTTGCCATGAAGTGGTGGGACCGGATGCCATGATCTTCTTTTTCTGAATCTTGAGTTTTAAGCCAACTTTTTCACTCTCCACTTTCACTTTCATCAAGAGGCTTTTTAGTTCCTCCTCACTTTCTGCCATAAGGGTGGTGTCATCTGCATATCTGAGGTTATTGATATTTCTCCCGGCAATCTTGATTAGAGTCATGTTAATCTTTGGCTTGATTGAGACTATGCTGGTATTTAAGATGCTGGGGAATAGGTCTGATCAGGAAACAGGGATCCCAAGTATAGTGGACATCTGTTCATGGACTAAGTGATTGATGGCAGTGTAGGTCAGCAGCCAGAGCTTAAAGTTTGGTGACAGGGTCCAGTCTTTTAGATTATGAACAGAAATTATATGTTGGCTTCAAGCTGTAGTTTATATCTCTGCCCTTGAAAGGAAATATTGGGATATGCCTTTCTGCTAAGGTAAAGTCTATCTCTTGAGGCAGCATAAGATAATAGCCACAGATTCAACACACACGCATTAATATATGATATTTGTTTTTCTCTTTTTGATTTACTTCAGTCTTATGGCAGACTCTAGGTTCATCGCCCTCTCTACAAATAACTGATGTTCATCCTTTTTTTTATGGCTGAGTAACATTCCATTGTGGATATATACCATATATTCTTTATCCATTCATCTGTCTGTGGACATCTAGGTTGCTTCCATGTCCTGGCTGTTGTAAATAGTGCTGCAATGAACATTGGGGTTCATGTGCCTTTTTGAATTAGTTTTCTCAGGGTATATGCCCAGGAGTAGGATTGATGAGTCATAGGGTAGTTCTCTTTTTAGTTTTTTCACAAACATCCATACTCTTCTCCATGGTGGCTGTAGAAAATGGTAGAGACGAACCTATTTGCAGGGCAGGAATAGAGATCCACATGTAGGGATCTGATATGTGGACACAGAGGGGAGTGGTGGTGGAGGGGCTGGAATGAATTGGGAAATTGGGATTGACGTATGTGCACTGCCATGTGTAAAACAGAAAACTTTGGTCCCATTCCATTAGTTGGGACCAGTCATGTGATATTACCTCGATGCAAGGCAGGCTGGGAAATGTAGTCTCTGGCTTGACAGTCACTTCTCAACAACAATTCTACACCTGGAAGAGGACATAGTCTTTCAGGGTCCACTAATTATCTCTGCCTCAGGTTTCCAATGAGACTACTGGGGCTCAGAGCAGATGCTCAAAAACTTGCACAAACCTTAGAAGTGACAAAGTCTGCACTGGCAAAGTGGAGAGAAAACTGTCAAACAGATGGATCTGATGCGACAGCTCCCCCAGGGCTTTTGGATCTCATGGTCTCACAGTTCCCAAGCAGATCTGATTAAGGGTCGAGGCTCTAAAGTCGGGTTGTCTTGGTTTTCAGCTTGGTGCAAGGTCTTATTAACTGCATGACTGTGGGCAAATGATTTCTCTCTTACATTTGGTTTTTGCATTTATAACATGGACCTAATAATGGTATCTCCATCAAATGTTTTTTTTTTTTTTTTTTTTTTTGTGAGAATTAGGTGAACTGTAAGCAAAGAGTTTAGATTGGTGCTTGGCAAACAGTTCTAAGCGTTACCTGTGACTCTTGCTGTTGTGATCTCTTGGTTCATTTGGGTTCAATGTTGTTTCCATTTTGGATTCATCTGCATCAGTATCAGGGCCTTTCATCCTGCAACCTCGTACTCATTCTTGTCATACTTTTGTGTCCACCCCCCACCCCCCTCACAATTTCCTCTCTTCTCCCTTAGCTTTAGACCACTAGAATAAGTTTCCTTCTCCCTAAGAACGTTTGTAATATTTAGCAAAATGACCAACCACACTCTTCCTTCTGAAAGAGAGTGATATCTTGAGCCATAATTATCTCATCATCTTAGCCATCTCCCTCCGACTTCAACACAACAAAGATTTTCTCACTATATCTGCTCTGAGATAATTATACAGGGTGGTTGCATGATCCGCATATATTTTGTTCTCTAAATGACTGAGGTTTAAGAGTAGTAAAATCGATCACACTGCTTATTAAAACTGTAAAATACATTGCAATTCAGCATACCTGAGAATAGATGGAATAAGCAAATTCAGTTTGTACCAACAAACTCAAGTTAATACATATAAAAGACTCTCTCCTTTTGACCTCCAGTCTAGTGGATGTTTGGGCAGATAGTGTTCAACAGATGGGAGATACTATTGCTCCGGTCACCTTGCCTGGCTAGAAAGGGCCTAATGTTGAACTTCTAAATGTTTAAGAGGTCATTCATAATGAACTTGCATGCTAGGAATTTTTCCAAGTAAATGTCACATGCTCCTGTGTCACTGACCTACCCCCCTAGGTCTACATACCCCAAGGAATACAATGGCCCAGCCACAAAGAAGGCACTGCAGCACCATGCAATAACCTTTCCTTTACATGATGGTCTCCCTTGACATGGGGGGCATTGCATGCTAGCCATTGTGGGCTCACAACACTGGGCCATTGTGGGCTATGCCCAGGGCACACTTCTTGGACTCAGAGGTCATTCCTGAATGAGAAATTCAAGGACTCAAAACACCCCATGTCACTAGCATGTCTAGTAATGAACTGGAACCCGTGGTTTGGGCTCTCATTCCAGTGTGAATTTCTCTTACTTTGTTTCTTCCTTCCTATGTAGTTCTTCCTGTATAGTTTCTTCTTCCCACATAGACCATTACTTGGGGAAAATCCCTTAAAGTGAGGAGCTAAAAGTGGCTTTGGTAATCATCTAGTCCAAATTCCCATCCTGAGAAAGTAGAGGCTTTAGGTATTTTATTATTATTATTACCATTAACTGAATGGAAGCATGAAGCATTCTCTCATGTCATTGTGATGTAAGAGGTGCTTTAAAGCAAATCACAAGTATTATTTGACAGTTGTGTTTTCCGGGACCTGTTTAGCAGTATATATCAAAATGAAAAAAAAAAAAAAAGGTACATGTAGGTTGACTCAGTCATTAAACTTCTGCAGATTTCTCTACATCCTACATCATTTTTCATAATAATGAAGAAAAAAAACCTGATAGCAATACTAGTGTCCCTCATCGTGACAGTGGTTGAATAAACTATGGCACATCTTTGCAGTGGAAGAAGCTACCCAGGAAGAATACACAGGAAAGAAGATAATTTGGAGTAGGAGAAATTCACTCTGGAATGAGAACCAGACCATGGCCCCAGGCAACTGACAACATGAAATAGATCTGGAGGGGAAACCCATGCAAAAAAAAATGTTAGTAGTGATTATGGTAGGAGCAGAGAACGAAGGCAGAAGGGCATATAAAAAAGCTTTCATTTTTCTTTTTGTACTCTTTTAATATTCTATATATGTTTCACTTATCAGCAAGGATTATCTAGTGGATATATGTTTTTTAATTTTATACCTTTATATATAATATTTGTCTATAAATATATATGTATTGCTTTTTATACCTTTATGTATATATTTATATATAAAGATATAAAATAAAAACCAGTACAGATATCCACTAGATAATCCTTGCTGATTTTTTAATGAAAAATTTTCACAATATAAGAACAGTTATATATATACATATATGAAAACGAACACATTGTTATTTTTATAAATCAAAACATACAATTCATTGTAGAAGCTTTTCAAAATACAGATATTCACTCATAATTCTAACACCCACTGCTTCATGATATCATATGCTTGTTCAACCTTTTCATTATGCATAATTTCATATATTCAAATACCATGGAGTTTTTTTTTCAATAAAAATATGATCACATTGTAAATACCTTTGTACAACTTGAAAGATCAAGTATCTATGACATGAAATAATTTTTTACAACATAATTTAGTGATTGCAAGGTATTCAACTTTCTAGATAGTATATTATTCCAGATCCCTAATTGTTGATTCTTCTGTTTATTTTGTTTTGTTTCTGATTTGCTGTGATAAATACATAGTCACATTTATGTCCCTCAGGCTAACATCTCAGAAGTGACTGCACATTATTTAAGCTTTTGATAAATATTGCCAACTAATTCCAAAGAATTCTAAATTCTATGGAGTTACACACTGGGAGTAGATAAAAATTTTCATTCACCTCATAATATAATAGATGCTTATAACAATCAAGGAAACCCTGAAAAGTTCAGTTACATTTGCAGAGCTTTGTATCATAAAATATGAAAATTGTCTTCTTTCTACCATTAAAAAAAATGCAAGAAATGCTTGAAAAGACAAGGATTCAAGTCAGATAAGACCCTGTTTTTACCATTCATTCAGGCAGTATTTATTGAGTGTGATCCTCTGTCTTAGTGACTGGGCATATAATAAGATACAAGACCTCAACAAGCAAATGAAATCTTTCAGAAAACAATTAGGACCAAGTGAAATTAAGTCAGGGCATGGGATGAGGTGGGTCCAAAAAAATGGCTGGTCAGGGAGGGCCTCTTTGAGGAGATTTAAGAAGGGGCCAGGCATGTGAAGACCTGGGGGAAAAAGTACATTCTGGAAGAGGAGAAGGGAAATGCAAAGGCCTTGAAGTCACAGAGAAAGCTCTTAATTCTGATGATTCAGAAAAGCAGTCCTTGTGCCTTCAGCGAAGTGAGCAGGGCAGATGGTGACTGAAGATGAGATTGGTGAGCTGGGCAAGAAATGTGAGGGCGATTTGTGCACGTGCTCAGTCACTCAGTCACATCTGACTCTTCCGCGGCCGCATGGACTGTGGCCCACCAGGCTCCTCTCTCCGTGGGATTTCCCAGGCAAGAATGCTGGAGTGGGTTGAGATTTCCTCCTCCAGGGGATCTTCATGACCTAAGGACTGAACCTGTGTCTTCTGCATCTCCTGCACTGGCAAGCAGATTCTTTACTATTCTGCCACCTAAGGTGTAAAGGGCTTTCTAATTCACTGCAAGGAGCATAGATTTCATTCTAAGTGTGATAGGAAACAGTTGGCTGGTTTCTAACAGTGCAGTGTTGCATGGTTTTTTTTTTTTTTTTTTTTTTTTTTAACGTCTTTGAAGCTGCTGGGCAGAGAATGGAATGCAGGAGGTAGGTGGTTGAGTGGAAGCTGGGAAGCTTGTGAAGAGGACACAGCAATAGTTTACTGGTGATGGGCCCTGAATGACAGTGAGCAGTTGAGATGGAAAGAAGAGAATGGATTTGAGATGCATCTCGCAGGCAAAGGTGCTGAACATGGTGCTGTACGAAATGTGCAGAGTGAGAGAAAAGGGAAAACTGGGCGTGATGTTTGGGTTTCCCCCACTGCAACTGGTTTAATGAAGTAGCTGTTCACAGAGAATGAGGTTGGAAGCAGTTTGGACAGTGGATATGGGAGCCAGAATTCTTGTTTGGAACATGTTGGGCTTGATATTCTTATATATACATTTAAATGCTGAGGTGTCAGTGGATGTACCTCTGGGGTTCAGAAGCCATATAAAAGATGGTGGTCAGTGAGCTTAAAGAGAGTATTTAGAGGCCTGGGGCTAGATGAGCTCATTAGGGATGTGAGTAATAGGAGAGAAGAGGAGGGAAAGCAGGGAGAGTGTAGGAGAAGGGCAAGACTGACTTCTGGTTGTTCTATGATTCTGATTTCCAAGTAGAGGGAAATGTGCCAGACGGGAGGTGAGAAAAGGCAGCCAGGGGCCCAGGAAGATCCTCGGGAGAGTCTGGCATCCCCAGAGTCAGGAAGAGAACACGTGTCAAGAAGGAAGCAGTGGCCAACTGCCTCCAGTGATGCTCTCAGAGCCATTAGCAAGCTGACACTTGGGAAAGTGAAAAAAAACCAAAAAAAGCCAACTGTAAGCCAGCAGAAATGGACCAGGGATATGAGTGGCCAGCAAGCTGGAACTGTGGATCCAAACTGTAGGTTTGGAAAAAAATGTGAAGCTAGAGCCATGGGTACCTGTAATGTCAGCCAGGGGGCATGCCAGCCTGTGTTAGATTTTACACTAATTTTTATTGCAGACTATAACATACTTACAAGGAGGAAATAATAAGAAATAGCTATAGACATTTTTTATTTTAAATTAGTTTTTATTGGAGAATAATCGCTTTGCAGTGTTGTGTTAGTTTCTGCTGTACAGCAAAGTGAATCAGCTGCACTTTGCAAAGTGAATCAGACTCACAGAATGAATCAGGGTATACACACAGGCCCTCTTTTTTGGGTTTCCTTCCCATTTAGGTCATCTCAGAGCATTGGGTAGAGTTCCCTGTGCTATGCAGTAGGTTTTCTTTAGTTATCTGTTTTATACATAGTAACAATAGGGTATATACATCAATCCCTATCTCCCAATTTGGAAATGGTTACATATATTTAAACAGAGAATTGTAAAGCAAACTCCTGACTCACATCCACACAGGGCAAGACCTAGAACAGCACCAGCCCTCAGAATCCCTACTGTGTACTTCTTAGAATTTTCCACCTGCCTGACTCAGGGATCATCACTTTGTTGCTCTGCTTTATACCTTTCTCAGTGTATATGTATCCTTCCATGACATAGCTTCATTTTGCCTGATTGTAAACAGTACATAGGAATAATTACACAGTATATGTTTTGGAGTCTCACTTCTTTGCTTCAGTCTTGCATTTGGAATATTCATCTTGCTGTAGATAGTTGCAGCTTGCTCATCTTAACTGGTGTTTGGCTGTGTGGATGTACCGACCCATTCTACTGGTGAGCCCAATTTGAGGCCTTCAGGAGCAATGCTGTTATGAATATTCCTGTACATGTCCATGTGTTTCTTGAGGGGATATGACTAAGATCAGAAATCCTCTATAGTGGAGCATACATGCCTTCAGTGTTAGGTGATGGTTTATGGTTTAGTCGCTAAGTCGTGTCCAACTCTTGTGATCCGATGGACTGTAGCCCACCAGGCTCCTCTGTCCATGGGATTCTGCAGGCAAGAATACTGGAGTGGGCTGCCATTTCCTTCTCCAGGGGATCTTCCTGACTCAGGAATTGAACCTGGCTCTCCTGGGATCAATTGTAGGCAGATGATTTACCCACTGAGCTATGAGGGAAGCCACTCAGTGTTAGGAGACAGTGGCAAACACTTTTGAAAGGGGATTTGACTAATGATTGATACTCTCACCAGCATCGTAGGAGAATTTCTCTTGTTTCATGTTTTTATCCTTCTTGGTATTAACAGGTTATTAATCCTTTTGCCATCAGATGAGTATACAGTGATATTTTAATGCAATTCTATTTTTCACTTTCTAATTTTTAGTTTTTATTTGTCTGTCATTTGGATTTTTTTTTTAATTTTTATTTTTTGGTTAGAATCCTGGTTTTGTCTTTTTCAGCTTTTTCTATTGGTTTCTGTGCTTTTTTGAATGCTGATTTGGACTATTCTTTAGAGATTCTAGAAACTAATCCTTTGTTGATCATGTGCTTTACAAAAAATCATTTTATATTTTCACTCTTTGTAGGATGTCTTTTAATAAAGGAGAGGTTTAAAATTGTATCTTTTAAAATAAAATTGCTTCGAAAAGGAAGGAAAATGCCTGCCTGGAAAAGTCCCTCTGAGTCTTAAGGTGCTCATATCTTTGGGCTCTTTTGTCCCTGGAGTCCTCTGAATTATCCTAAAGTAGGAAAGAAGGGAACTTGAGGATGTCCCATTTAAGAATGGTGAAACCGCTTTTGCTGTTTAGGTCTGGAACACTATGATAATGAGGCAACCCTTGCAGATTTCAGATTTGGACAAGCTCGTCTTAACAATGACAAGTCTGACAGTTGCTCCTGTAGAGAAAAGAAAAAAAAAAAACCAGTAAGATGCCAAGGCAGTTACCTTAGCAAAAACATAGAGGTTTTTCTTTTTGTTTCCTTTGCAAAGAAAACTTGAAGATGCAGACTGTGAGACAGGGGTAAATAAGCCCCTGCTTTAGAAATGTCAACAGTTCTCAATAGGCCTTAGTCACAGACAAAGTCTCTTTACGGGGGCGTGGGAGGGGTTGTTCCTAACGGCTGTTTTGTCCGTGGGCTAGTCCCTTCACCTGTTCATTTCTGAATCATCCACCACTACCCCCACCATCATTTCTCAGTCTATTTGACCAAATCCAAACCTATTTCCTCCCACTTCCAAATCGCTGCCTGCCATTCAAACCCATGTAGGCGCACTCCAATTGGCATTTGGTTCTGAATTAATGCATATTAATGGGTGGTAATACATTTCTACTAGTGCATATATTTACTTGAAATACAATTTTCCATCTAATGCATTTTATTCACATCACTGCATGGTAACTGCATCCAGAATAATATCTTTAGTGATTATTCATTACTGGAATAATATATCGGCACCAAACAGCAGCTTTTAAGTGGCTTCAGATTTTTTTCCTTTAAATTGAACATGTTATTATTACACAGATAGAATAATCCCATTATCCTCACTAACTGAAGATGACAGCTTTCCAGGAGGCTGTTTTACAGAGCCTGGCACAGGTGGGAACCAGGGCTTTTTCTCTGATGGGGGTGGGGTGTGTAGGGAACAGGTTTGAGAGGAAGTGCTGCTGCTTAAGATGTGAATACAGATGTGGCACGAACAGCTGCAACAGAGAACAGATGAGCAAGTTGAGTACAGCTCGAAGCAAAACATAGCGTGTGCTGTCTAAAACCAGAAACACAGGTAAAGGTTCTTTGAAAGCTGTGGATGAGGATGTATGTATATGTGTTTGTATGTAAGAGAGAGACATGAAGGCAGCAAAGATAGCAAAAATTAATACAAGAAATCCCCTAGGATTACAGAGTAATTAGTAAATCATACTCCATGCAGAAACTTCAAGATAAATTGTCACAACATGCTTAAGCCAGTGTCATAACTTAGAACGTGAGAGAGACACGGGAAACATTTGCTGACTGGCATTTCTGCTGTGTGTACCACGTATGCATGTTTCATAAGGGACAGTTATCATCCCCCAACCCCCATTTTCTCAGATTAGGAACCTGAGGCTCAGACAGATCAAGTGTAGTTGTCCACAGTTTGTATCGAATAATGGAGGAGGAAATGGCAACGCATTCCAGTATTCTTGCCTGGAAAATCCTATGGACAGAGGAACCTGGCCGGCTATATACTCCATGGGGTTGCAAAGAGTCAGACACGACTGAGCCACTGAACCCTTGTATTTAATAAGTGTTAGAAAGATGACTGGACTCGAAATCCATGTAGTTCCAAATCTGGTGATCCTTCATGGCATTTGGAATTGACGAGTGGTTAAGCATACTTAAAACAGTGAGCAGCCATTTGATCCCATCCAAAATGTCTGTGAAACACTAGGTCCATGAGACATTTGGTCCACACCAGAAAGGTCCTTGATATTTCGTTCCATCCAAAACCACTTGGCATAGACCAAATATACTCATGAGTGTTTTAGATGGGGCCAAATTTCAAGAACCGTTTGGTATGCACCAAATGTCTTATGGACAATTTGAACAGAAACCAAAAATCCTGCCTGGGTTCAAATGTATACTTGTTACTTTTAGTTGCAAAATATACGGCCTTAGACAAATTTCTTGATTTGATGATTGCCATTTTCTTAGAGGGATTTTGTGAGAATTCAGTGAGATTTCACATGTGGAGTGCCCGGGATCATAAATAATTTTTCAGTTATTGATAACCTGTCCTTTTCTCCCTCTCTGTGATCTAGATTGTCAGGTGCTTCAGAGCTGAAACCAAACAGGAGCCACTCTGCAAGCTCCAAGAAATCTTATGAAACCATACCTCCTTTGGTCTCTGTATCCATGCCCCTTGTCTCAATCAGGACTAGAACTGAACTAGACCTCCAGCCTTTCTTTGCACTTAGCATCAGCACTTCGGAGAAAAGCAGTGAAGTTGACTGGCTACTTAACTTCACAGAAGAACCTAAGTCACCTTCAGTGTTTCATGGTGATTTTCCCATTAGACTCACCTGAGAAATGCTTTAAAAATAAGGATGCTGGCAGCTCAGTCCAGATGGTGAGGTTCCAAGGCATCAGTATTGTTTTAAAACTACTCACATTATTATAATATTTTACTGTTCCAGAAAGGCTGATCACCACTGGTTTAGAAGTTGACTTAGGGTTGAGTCTATAGATGGGAAGATCAGTAAGTCCCTGATCTAGGTGGCATATCCAGGTGCCAGGTCAGGTGTTGAGAACCACAGAAGCCTCCAACGTGGCCTAGAGGGAACCCGACACATTGCACTTACAATTTGCTTTGTTTTTTGACCTAGCTTTTCCTTTATTGTTTCCCTATTTCCTATGTAGATTTTTAAAGATCAATTTTAGGTTTTAAATAATCATATAGTAAAACTGACTTTTGTGCTGTACATTCTGGCAATCTTAATATGTATAAATTTGTGTAACCACCACAATCGAAATACAGAATGTTCAACCTAAAAAACTCCCTTGTGATGTCCCTTAATAGCTGTCCCTTTGTATTCTCAGGGTATTGGTTTCAGGATCTCCTGAAGAAACCAAAATCCTCAGATGCTTAAGTTCCTTATATTAAATGATGTTGTACGGTCAACCCTCTGTAGCCACAAGTTCTGCATCCATGTATTGAACCCATCATGATATGTGGATACAAAGGACCAACTATATAATTGCATCCTTTTCCAACTGCAACCATGGCAACCACCGATGGCTCTCCATCACTATGCTGCTGCTGCTGCTGCTGAGTCGCTTCAGTCGTGTCCGGCTCCGTGCGACCCCATAGATGGCAGCCCATCAGGCTCCACCATCCCTGGGATTCTCCAGGCAAGAACACTGGAGTGGGTTGCCATTTCCTTCTCCAATGCATGAAAGTGAAGAGTGAAAGTGAAGTCACTCTGTCGTGTCTGACTCTTAGCGACCCCACGGACTGCAGCCCACCAGGCTCCTCTGTCCATGGGATTTTCCAGGCAAGAGTACTGGAGTGGGGTGCCATTGCCTTCTAGCTTTGTCTTTTTGAGGATGTTATTTAAATGTGATTACAATGTATGTAATCTTTTGAGTCTGACTTCCCACACTCAGTGCAATATCTTTGGGATTCATCCAAATTGTTGTGTGTATCAATGGTTTATCCTTTTTATTGCTGAGTAAGTGTTCTTGCCTGGAGAATCCCAGGGACAGGGGAGCCTGGTGGGCTTCCGTCTATGGGGTCGCACAGAGCCGGACACGACTGAAGCAACTTAGCAGCAGCAGCAGCAATGTTCCATTACATGGATTACTGCATTTTGCTTACCCATTCATGAATTGAAGGGCTTTTGGGTTACTTCTGATTTTTGGCAATTATGAATAGAGATGCTATAAACCTTTGTGTACAAGCTTTTGTGGGAATGTAAGTTTTCATTTTCTAGGGCATATGTGCGGAGAAGGCAATGGCACCCCACTCCAGTGTTCTTGCTTGGAGAATCCCAGGGATGGGGGAGCCTGGTGGGTTGCCGTCTATGGGGTCGCACAGAGTAGGACACGACTGAAGCGACTTAGCAGCAGCAGCAGCAGCAGGGCATATGTGTGTGTTTAACTTTATAAAAAAGCATCACAGCTTTCCATAGTGGCTGAACCATCTGGTATTCACACCAGAAAGATATGATAGTTGTATTTAACATCTTCACCAACACTTGATGGCTTAATTTGTTTTGGTTATTCTAATAGGTGTGCAGGGCTACCTGAGCATAGTTGTAATTGGTGGTGTTCAGCCGCAAAATCGTGTCCGACACTTTGCAATCCCATGAACTGCATGCCAGGATCCCGGTCCTTCACAGTCTCCCCAAATGTTAACTGATACTTTCTTAATGAGTAACGATGTTGAAAATCTTTTCATGTGCTTATGATATGCTTAAATAATCTTTGGTGAAGTCTCTTGTTCAGATCATTGGGACATTTTAGAAATTGACTTTGTTTTCTTAGTACTGATTTTTGAAAGTTCTTCATACATTCTAGATATAAGACTTTTGATATATAATTTCAAATATTTTCTCCCAGTCTACAACATATCTTTTCCTTTTCTTAATAGGATCTCTCATCAACAAAGTTTTTTTTTTTTTTTTTTTTAATTTAGTAGAAGACCAGGTTATCAGTTTTTCTTACAGAGGTTATATTTCTGTCATCATATCTATGAACATTTTGCCTAACCTCAGGTTATAAAGGTTTTAAGATTTTTATACATTTGTGTTTTACATTTAGGTTTTTGATACATTTAAGATATATCAAAGAGCTTTAGGTTAAGGGTTTTTTGTTTGTTTGAATATAATGTCCAATTGTTGCCATATCATTGAAAAAAAAAAACACTATTCTTTCTCCATTAAAGTAGTTTTCATCTTTGTTAAAAATCAATTGAGAAACTTCCCTGGTGGTCTAATGGCTAAGAGTCTGCGCCCCCAGTGGAGGAGGCCCAGGCTCGACCCCTGGTCAGGGAACTGGATCCCACATGCGGTAACTAACAGTCTGCATGCTACAACTAAAGATCCCACATGACTTAAGAAAGATGAAAGATCCCGCTGCAACAACTAAGACCTGGCACAGCCGAATAAATAAATTTTTTTTTTAAATATTAAGTGGCTGTATTTCTATGGGCCTGTTTCTGGATTCTGTATCTTCCATTGGTCTGCATGTCCACATGTCCATTCCTTTACCGGTAACACACTCTCTTAATTACTGCATCTTTACAGGAAGTCTTAAAATTGGATAATATGACTCGCAGAATTTTATTCTTACCTTTTAAAAATATTTGAGCTATTTTCATTTTGGGGAGATTTTCCTGGTGGCTCAGAAGGTAAAGAATCTGCCTGCATTGTGGGAGACCCAGGTTTGATCCCTGGGTCAGGAAGATTCCCTGGGGAACGGAATGGCAACCCACTCCAGTATTCTTGCCTGGAGAATTCCATAGACAGAGGAGCCTGACAGGCTACAGTTAAAATCAATCTTAATGGGATTTTGAATTTTTGGAATTGCATTAACTCTGTAAATAAATTTGGGAAGAATTAACATCTTTACTGCTTTGAATCTTTTAACTCATGAACATGGTATGTCTTCCATTTATTTAGATTTTTCTTTATTTCACCCGTATGTTTGTAATTTTCTGGTCATGGATCTTGAATAAGTTTAGTTTCACTTTTTGGAACCATTGTAATAGCAGTTTAAAGTTTTAGTTTCCTATTTATATTGCTGGTATATTAAATCACGGCTGACTCTTTTGTGGTGATCTTGTATCCTATGACTTTGTTAGGTTCACTTATTAGTTCTAAGAGGTTTTGTTTTTATTTGTTGTTTTTATTTTCTGTAGACTCTATGGAGTAGAATAGATAAACTTGTTGAATTTAAATAGGGAAAGGAAAGTTTTATTTCTTAATTTCTTGTCTGTAGGTCTTTTATTTTATTTTTTCCCATTTTACTAGTTATGAATTCCCATACTATGTTGAATAAGACCAGTGAATTTGGAATTTCTCTTTTTCTCGGTCTTAGGATGAAAGTATTCTAGCTTTACCAAAAGAGTGATGATAATTACAGGTTCTTTATAAATGTTTTTTATTAGGTCAAGAATGTTCCTTTCTATTCCTAATCTACTTAGGGCTTTTTAA
This sequence comes from Bos indicus, assembly GCF_029378745.1. Classification (NCBI taxonomy): domain Eukaryota; kingdom Metazoa; phylum Chordata; class Mammalia; order Artiodactyla; family Bovidae; genus Bos; species Bos indicus. The sequence goes on along the minus strand of NC_091780.1, from coordinate 18,810,481 downwards.
AAAATCATGAGTGGCTGTTATATTTTATTAACAAATTTTTACTTTTTCTGTATCAATGATTGATGATGATTCTATGCTTTAATCTTCTTTAGACTGTTCATACAGTTAAAAGTGAATCGCATTCATGGGTTTCAAAAGATTGATCTAGCTTTGCTTTCTTGGGATAAGCTCTACTTGGTTGTGATACATTGCTGCGTGCATATTTTGATCTATTGATTTGCTTATATTTTTATTGAAGTATAGTTGATTTACACTGTTGTGCTCGTCTCTGCTTATAGCAAAGTGACTCAGTTATACATATATATGCTTTCTTTTTTATTTCTTTTCCGTATGATGTATCATAGGATTTTGAATATGGTTCCCTATGCTATACCTTAGGACTTTGTTGTTTATCTATTCTAAACAGAATAGTTTGCATCTACCAGCTCCAAACTGACTTGCTTATATTTTGTGTGTTCATGTTCATGAGAGATATTGATATATTTCATTTGTAATTATGAAATATATATGAGTGAAATATATATTTCATTTCAGTTGTCTTTGTTCTATTTATTTATCATTTATTTTTCTTTGCACGGGGTCTTCATTACTGCACACAGGCTTTCTCTAGTTGCTGTGAGTGGGGGCTACTCTTCTTTGCAGGGTGCTCGATTCTCATCATGGTAGCTTCTCTTGCTGTGAAGCACAGGCTCTAGAGCTCGGGTTCAGCAGTTGTGGTGCACAGGCTTGGTAGCGCCGAGGCATGTGAAATCTTTCCAGACCAGGGACTGCAGTGGCAGACGGATTCTTAACCACTGGACCATCTGGGAAGTCCTGTTTTGTTTCAGAATAATGCTTGCCTTATAAAATGAGGTGTAAATTGTTTTTTTCTCTTCTATTGTCTGGATTAGGTTGTGTAGAAATAGTGTTATATTGTCTTTAAATATTTGATAGAATTTTCTAGTGCTATCTGGGTCAGGAAGTTTTTATTTTTAGAAGATTTTGAACTACAAGTTCAAATGATTTAATAGTACAGAAATATTCTGGTTATCTGTTTTATCTTGAGTGAGCTTTGGTACTTTATACTTTTTGAGGAATTAGCCCATTTCATCTTATTTCTCAAATTTATGTATATAGAGTTGATTATAGATTATGGTTTCTTTACTAATCATCCTTTTAATGTCTGCAGTGTCTGTAGAGATATCTGCTCTCTCATTTCAAATTCATCAGTATTTGTTTCTTTTCTCTTTTTTTTTCTTTGCAAATCTTGCTAGAGTTTTGATTTTTATTGATCCTTTAAAGAAAGCAACTTTTGGTTTCATTTATATTTTCTATTGTTTTATGTTTTCAATTTTATTTATTTCTACTTTCATTTTTATTATATTCTTCTTGCTGCTTGCTTGAGTTTAACACTCCTCTGTTTTTAGTTTTGTAATGTGGAAACTTAACTTGCTTTGAGTTCATTCTTTTTTTTTTTTTTAATACAAGCACTCAGTGCTATAAATTTTCGTGTTGTTGTCTAGTCACTCAGTCATGCCTGACTCTGCGACCCCATGGACCGCAGCATGCCAGGCCTCCCTATTCTTCACTGTCTCCCAGAGTTTACCTGAGTTCATGTCCACTGAGCGTAAGCATTGCTTTAGGTGAGTCTCCCACGTTTCGATATGTTGCATTTTCAGTTTTGTTCTTCTTTGTGAATTTTCAAATCCTGTTTTCCAAGGACTTATTACATTTTAAACTATTAGGATCCACAGAGAAGTTTGAAATTGTGATTTTGCCAGTGTACATAATATTAGCATGTATCACTACTGGCAGGTTACGCCTCATCGTACAGTCACTTGATAGATGTTTACTGAGTGTTTACTATAATTCAGGCACTGTTCTAAGCACAGCACATACAGCACTAAAGAAAACATATGAGAATTCCTGCTCTTTTGGAGCTTACATCCAATTGAGAAGACAGATCACAAACAAAGACATAATACAGTTTTAGGTAGTCATATGCGCTATGAAGCAATGTATAGTTTCCATCATTCCATTTAGTAGGAGTGTTGTTTTACATCAGATCAGATCAGATGAGTTGCTCAGTCGTGTCCGACTCTTTGTGACCCCATGAATCGCAGCGCACCAGACCTCCCTGTCCATCACCAACTCCCAGAGTTCACTCAGACTCACGTCTATCGAGTCAGTGATGCCATCCAGCCATCTCATCCTCTGTCGTCCCCTTCTCCTCCTGCCCCCAATCCCTCCCAGCATCAGAGTCTTTTCCAATGAGTCAACTCTTCACATGAGGTGGCCAAAGTACTGGAGTTTCAGCTTTAGCATCATTCCTTCCAAAGAAATCCCAGGGCTGATCTCCTTCAGAATGGACTGGTTGGATCTCCTTGCAGTCCCCGGGACTCTCAAGAGTCTTCTCCAACACCACAGTTCAAAAGCATCAATTCTTCGGCGCTCAGCCTTCTTCACAGTCCAACTCTCACATCCATACATGACCACAGGAAAAACCATAGCCTTGACCAGACAAACCTTAGAGAGATCAAAAAGACTCTGAGGAGGTGTTATTTGAAGAAAGACCTAATTGAAGCAAGAGGACTACACTTGATTATGTGGAGAAGAGCCTTCAGTGCAGAGAGAAGAAACTTGCAAGACTTATGCAAAGGTCCGGGCCGGGTATAAGAAATGAACTAAATAGCAGGAAGGAGTCAAAGGATGAGGAGGCATGGTGATAGCTGATCTAACCACCAGCAGCTAATACCCACCCACTTTGATCCAAGTGGGTCTCAGGGAACTTATTAAAAAGTCGCTGAGTTCCACTCCTAACAATTCTGATTCAGGTAGGTGTAGTTGGCATCTGTCTGTCTGATCAAGTGTTCCAGGTCAGTCTTGTGCTGTTATATCTTTGGACCATATGGGGCAGACTCTAGCTTCTCAACTTCACTCAGTCGTTTGGATTTCTAAAGGCCACAGATGACAGGTCACCAGACTGAGACAGCAGTAGCCACTTCCTGCAGCCAGACAGGCGCATCACACATCGCATACACATCTTCCCTGCTGGGAAGGTCCAACCTCACTCATTGTGGCAGCTCTGATGGCGCGGTCTCTGGGGATGAAGGAGACTGACACGACCCTTATGTTTTTCACAATCTGGAAGCCTCGGCTGTCTGAATCACAGGATCTGATTCGAAAGGAAAGAAATGTGTCTCTTGGAAGAGAAATAAAAATAAACAAACAAGTAAACAGACAAGTACATATTCTAGATTCTAATTAGTTAGGAGCAAAATAATTAGTGACAAAACTGTCTCTTGGCAGGCGCTGGAGCAGACCTCTTCATTCCTATATGGAGACACTGACACCACTAAAGGCTTGTTATTCATCGTTTTCCAGGAGCCTCTATGATACTGGACTGCCAAGACCTCGGGGACCTACCATAGCTATTTCCCCACAATTTACAGGGAGAATGGAGCCTGGTTGCTTGGGAGATTAATTAACTTGTCAGACAATTAAGCAGACAGGCTGTAATCGAGGTTTCCATTTCATAATTGATTTATCACTTTGTAGCTTCTTGAATCCCTGCGCTCCGAGTAGAGAGACTGCTGTGCAGAGAAAACCACGCAGAGATGGCAGGAGGCTGCGGGGAGGGCCAGGGATGAGCTGCTCCTTCTCCTCACAAATCCTGCGGTCCAGCCTGGCTTCTCACCAGCCTGCAGACACGCCGAGCATTTCATTTCCTACCTTTCTAGTAGCACTGCCAAGAGAATTCCTTTTGTAGCCTCAGAGGCTCACCCAATCCGCTATTGTTTGGTGAGGCAAAGACTCCAAGGGATTTCCACCGGGTGCGTCTATGGTGTTGCAGCCGCCCTCCCCTGTGCTGAGAGTGACTGTAGAAATGTCACACATGGTGCATTCATTCTGAGACTGCCAACTGGAAGCTGCCTTCTCTGTGTTCTCAACCAGACCTCAGGGGTCCTTTCTGGGATGCTGCCAGCCCTGAGAGCATCAGCTCACAACTGGTGTGCCGCAGGATGCTGGCTGTTTTCCAGCGTTATTGCGCATCAGTATCACCGGGGGAGAGGGGGTTGTCAGACAAGTGGAGCCTCCAGTCCCAACCCAAAGAATTGACTGTAGGAGGTCTGGGATGGGGCTTAGGAATCTGCCTGTTGAACACATTCTCCCAGGTGGTTCTACTGCAGGGAGTCCAAAGTGGGAGTCTTTAGATCAGTGTAGACTCCCCAACCTCCGGCTTGATTTGGGACCTTTGCTACCTGGTGCCCTGTAGCAGAGCCTAGGAGACCCTCAACATACATTTCATGCATCCTTCACTCTTTACTGTGCAGTTGGACACCAGCATGGGGATCCTGGGAGCCTGGGCTTCTGGGTTTCTCCTTTAGGGATGCTTCAGTTTGTTGGATCAATAGGCAGGGGTCAAAGTCTATTCTGCTCTTTTGGATTTCCTTCTGGGTGCTTGTGGATAAGGCTTCCCGGGTGGCTCAGTGGTAAAGAATCTGCCTGTAATGCTGGGGACGCAGGTTCAGTCTCTGGGTCAGGAAGATCTCCTGGAGAAGGAAATGGCAACCCACTCCAGAATTCTCACCTGGGAAATCCCATGGACAGAGGAGCCTCATGGGCCATACAGTCCATGGGGTTGCAAAAGAGTGGGACATGACTGAGGAGCCAAGCAGCATCAGTGGATAGGTTTGGAGTCGCTCATGTGTATACGTGTGCCTGTGTGCCTGAGTGCACACACATGAATTGAGTTGGCCAAAACTTCTAGTTTTTCCATAACATCATATGAAAAAATCCGAATGACCGGTTTGGCCAGCCCAATATTTTGGTTGCATTTGCATGCAGTTTTGTTTCATTATTTGCTTAAATCTCAAATTATTTTTTCATACCAGGCATTCTGTGTATGTCCTTTTCACACCACTTTGCCCTCATTCTCAATCTCTCCCAGCTAGACTTCCTGAAGCAAATGTGCTCTGTCATCAGCTCTGTGAAGTCCTGTGAGTTGTCATCCATCTAAAGCCTCATACTTTCATAATAAGCTTAGGAAACTGAGCTTTACTGAGGGAGCTTTCCCTATGTCTCATCTGTTTCCTACTAAGAATCTCAAACCATGTCCAGAGTTGGAAAGAATTTCTTTCTACACCACAGAGCAAGAGTAACTTTTACTTATTGATTGGCTTCAAAGCAAATGGCTTTTAAATAAAGCATCGCAAGTATTGTAGAAATCTTCTTCTCCTCCCTATCTTCATGTTCCTTCCTGCTCCCTGGCAACGACTGTTATCCTAAAGCTGATGTCTGGCATATTTATCTCAACTCCATTTTTTATGTTTATCTCCTATGTATTTGGTTCCATAGGCCACACCATATATTGTTTCCTGAATTTTTTTGCATGGGGTTTGTAATTTATACTAATGGTATTCTTCATCCTTTAGCAGTCTTAATTATTATCTTTCAACCTGCTTTTTGCTCTAAACATATATATATATATATATATAAAATATATACATACATATATGATGTATGTATATATTTGATTTTGGCTGCACTGGATCTTCTTTGCTGTGAGCAGGCTTTCTCCAGCTGCAGTGCATGGGCTTCTCATCACGGCGCATTTTCTTGTTGTGGAGCACAAGCTCTGGGGCACGTGGGCTTCAGTAGTTGTGGCTCTTGGCTTAGTTGTCCCGCAGCATGTGGAATCTTCCAGGACCAGGGATCAAACTTATGTTCCCTGCATTGGCAGGCAGATTCTTAACTATTGGACCACCAGCAAAATCCTAAACATTATATTTTAAAGATCCATCTTTCTTTGCCTCTTGTAGGTAAAGAGGCAAAGATTTTAAGATCCATCTTTCTTAGCTGCTATAGAGTAATTCCTTCATCTGAGTACACTGTTTCTGTTTAGGTCCCCCGTTGTTTCACCATTTAATGCAATAATCTGGTGACCCAAGCACCACTGTACCTGTTTCCTCCATGTGCCCATGTGCTGGGGCTTCTTCTGGGTTAATACCTGGAGGAGGACTTGCTGAATCTTAGACTGTGCATGTTTTGGATTAGGTTTGAGCAGACAGCAACACATTTCTCTACTCAGTGCTTATACCAATATGTGAAAGCTACCTTTTCCTTTGTCCCCACAAAAACTTAGTATGGCCAACTATGTACATTTCCACAAGCGTAATTGCAGTCTCCTTTCCAACCAGAGTTGGAAGGGGATCAGATTCTTCCTTTTGCAAATTTTTCCTAGAAGGACCTAGGCTTAAGTGGTGAACCTCCAAAATAAAGGAGCAAGATGAATTTAAACCTAGGGAATTCAGGTCTGCAAGAATGTGTTCTAAAAACCCAATAAAACCTCATTTATTGAGTGCTCCGTAAAGTACATACGAAGCAGTAAAAAAGCAGAAAAACCAAACGAGAGTCTATTTTTAATTGCAGCAGTTTAGACCGATAGCAAAGGAAAAGTTTCTGGGTCTCAACTATTCCATAGCCTTTGATTTTGGGTGTATGTGATGCTTAACTACATCATAGCATTTCAGGAAGGTGGTTTGTGGCTGGATCCTCTCCTCTCTGGGCTTTGCTGAAACTGTAAATACTCAGTTATGCATTGCCAGTCATCTCACTTTCATTTTTAGCTGGCTTAACCAGTGTCTTAACATCCCCCCTCCTCCTGCCACCAACATACTTTATTTTTCTTTCATTGAACATGCAGATAAACTTGAGACCAGTCCTCATTTGAATTATTTTGCCATCTGCACTTGGAAACCCTGTATTAATGAGGACTTGTAGGAACTGAATAATTGATGCGTGTGTATTTCTGAGCTTAATTATCAGCAAAACAGATTCTTTTCTTCTTTTTTTTTTTTTTTTTCTTTCTCCTGTGTGGGTTTATAAACATCATCGGAATGGCTGTTTTGAAGGTCAGTCATATAGCTAGATTAGTTGCAGGAAAAGTTAGACTGTGGAGGTCACTCAGTTATCTGGTCTCCCAAAGCCTGGGCAAATAATGACATCCAGATGTCTATCTGGAGAAAATTCAACTAGTCATTGATCCTTTCTGATAAGACAAGCATTCGTCCCATGCAAAGCTGATGAAAATGATGTCTCTCTCCCGGTGTTCACAACATAGTCGGAGTAACAGAGCACATGTAAATAACTCTAATTCCAGCAAGATAGTTACTGAATGAAAAGTGAATTAGGAGACCGCAAGAAAACGGCACCCCGGAACTGCCCTCGATTCTCCGAAGACGAAAATCTGAACTTAAACCCTGTGAAAGCATTTTGTAATACACAGAGCTCTGAATGAATGTAAAATAGTATGTCTCCCCTGAGAGACGAGGTTAAAATGTAGACTATTAGACCCTACTCCCCAAAACAGCTGACAGAATCTCTAGCTAGGGCTTACATTTTCAGGCAGTTTCTCTACATCAGTGGCTCTCCAGCTTTATATACTATATAATATATATAGTATATTAATAAATGTAAAAGCAAATATCAATATATTTATTTTATATAATACATTAACATACAATTTTATTCATTTTTGACTGTACTACGTCTTCGTTGCTGCACGGGCTTTGCTCTAGACGCAGCGAGCAGGGGCTACCCTCTAGTTGCGGTTCACAGGCTTCTCCCTGAGGTGGCTTCTCTTCTTGTGCAGCACAGCTCTGGGCATGTGGGCTTCAGTAGTTGAGGTTCCCAGGCTCTAAAGGGAAGGCTCAGTGGCTGCAGCACAGGAGTTTAATTGTTCCATGGCATGTGGGATCTTCCCAGATCAGGGATTGAACCTGAGTTTCCTGCACAGGCAGGAGAGAATTCTTTACCACTGAGGCACCAGGGAAGCAGGATTCTCCAGCTTTATTCGCATCAGAATCTCCTGGAGGGCTTGTGAAAACACAGGCAGCTGGGTCACAGCTCAGTTTCTGATTCAGAAGTCTTTTGAGTCTGTCTTTCTAATAAAGGTTTGCAGATGATGCTGATCCAGGCTGTGCACTTTGAGAATCACTCCCTGAACAATGAACAGTAGCATTTAAAAGCTACTTACCTGAGACATCATTTGCTTTTGACTGTGTCACTCAGAAATGAAACTACAAAAAGCAAAAAGTAGCAAACAGGAAAGAAACTTAGCAAGGGTGAAGAAAAATCCGAGTCTTCAATCAGTTTGCAAATGATACAGAATTCTCACCACCCTTGGGTCTTACTGAGGAAATCAGACACACTTGCCTGGTCTCTAGGATAGTTACAATCTAATGGGAGCCTTCAAACCTACAATAACAACTTGTGCCAAAGAGTAGACACACACTGGAGGCTTGCTACATAAGCCTCATTTGCTGGAGTGAGTCCATTTAGAAACCTTGTGGACTTGTTATATGGTTTGTACTAGTGTGTCTCTTGGACAGTGGATCCGTATAAATGGGATTCCCTACTGGAGTCTTCTCACAGTGAGGTTCACTATCTCAACTCTTCCTGCTCTGGAGGTAAGATTTTATTCTAAGCATCGGTGCTATGGCTTGAGGGACCCAGTGGAGGTTACTGGAATGACATTTCTCAGTCACTGATTTATTTTAAACTTTTAATTCTGTATTGAAGTATAACCAGTTAACAATGTTGTGATAGCTTCAAGTGAACAGCAAAGGGACTCAGCCATGTACTCACATATATCCATTCTCTTCCAAACTCCCCTCCCATATCCAGGCTGCCACATAACGTTAAGCAGAGTTCCTTGTGCTATACAGCAGGTCCTTGTTGGTTATCCATTTTAAATACAGCAGTGTGTACATGTCCATCCCAAACTCCCTAACTGTCCCTTCCCTCCATCCTTCCCGACCACCGCCCCCCACCCGTCAGCAACCATAAGTTCGTTCTCTAAGTCTGTGGATCATCGGGTTCTGTCTTGTCAGCAAGTTTATTTGTATCATGAAGTGAAAGTGAAAGTTTAGTCATTCAGTCATGTCTAACTCTTTGCGACCCCATGGACTGTAGCCTACTAGGCTCCGTCCATGGGATTTTCCAGGCAAGAGTACTGGAGTGGGTTGCCATTGCCTTTTCCAGAGGATCTTCCTGACCCAGGGATCAAACCCGGGTCTCCCACATTGTGGGCAGACGCTTTACCATCTGAGCCACCAGGGAAGGTGCCTTTTTGCCTTTTGTATTTGTATCATATCTTTTTATATTTTGCTTATAAGGGATGTCATATGCTGTTTCTGCTTCTCTGTCTGACTTACTTCACTCAGAATGACAATCTTTAGATCCATCCATGTTTCTGGAAATGGCATTATTTCATTCTTTTTTATCATAGCCACTAATTAAAAGATATATCACATTAGGGCTGGAAAGGATCACAGAGTTGATGCAGTCCATTATTTTATGGATCGGCATGCAGAAATTGACAAGGAAACTAACCTAATCAAGTTCAAGGAAGAATTTATAAATCCCCGGACACTCAAGAAAAAAAGTATTGAGGAAGGTGGGCAAAAAGATGAAGACACATCCAGAAAAGGCAGCAAAAGGAAGTGTAAGCTGATAATAAAGGGAAGAAGGCAGCCCCTATCCCCTGCGTCGTGGTGGGAATAGACTGTATTATCTGGACAAAAGAGCAAAGAAGGGATAAATGCATGAGGCAGAGAGAGAGTAAGAGATTGAGAGTAATGGTGTTTTCAACATGCAACCATTTCACAGATTTAAAATTAAACAAGGGCTCAGTGGTTAGGAATCCGCCTGCCAGTGCAGGGGATACTGGTTCAATTCCTGGTCCAGGAACTCAGATCCCACTTGCCGCAGGGCCACTAAACCCTCGCACCACACCTTCTGAGGCTGCACACTCTAGAGCCTGTGCTCCACCGCAAGAGAAGCCACCGAATGAGAAGCCCACACACCACATTAGACAGTTTGCCCCAGCTCACCACAACTACAGAAAGCCCATGCACAGCAAGGAAGGCCCAGGGCAGCCAAAAGGAAAAAAAAAAGTAAAACAAAAAACCTAAATGAAGATCTTAGACTTGGGGAAATTGGAAATGATTGGCCAGTATGATAACTGGAAAGGATTGGCCAATCTGTCAATATGAAAAATTCAGATTCCCTGGCCTCCTCCAACCAGGAGTCTACCATTTCCAGACCCACCACATGATTTTTTCACAAGTAAAACTTGGAACAACTGCTGTAGCTCATCCGATGAAGACTATTTCTCCTCTTCTTGCTTGTCTCCCAGGAAATATGTCATCTGCTTTAGATGCCTGAGCCTGGCCTCCCAGCTTCACTTTGAATACCTCCAGGGACAGGAAGCTCATTCTCTCAAAGGCGGGCTCATTCTGTTCTCATGTACTGCCTTCGTTTAAGTGGTCCTCAGGGCTTCGCTGGCCGCACGGCTGTAAAGAATCCACCTGCAATGCAGGAGGCGCAAGAGATGTGGGTTGGATCCCTGGGTTGGGAAGATCTTCTGGAGAACAGAATGGCAATCCACTCCAGTATTCTCACCTGGAAAAGTCCATGGACAGAGGAGCCTAGCAGGCCATGGTCCATGGAGCCCAGAGAGTTGGACATAACTGAGCACACACACTCACAAACACCCCACCCTGAGGGGCAGGGTGGCACGCGTCTTGGGAGTGAAAGTGTCCCCCTCTCTGGAGGAATGCTTGTGTGGCCCCCACATCCCCTGGGTTCTTACCTTCCCCTCTGTCTCATGACTTCTTTATCACCTGGAGATAATGACAGCTCCCACCTCATAGGACTATTTGGAAAGCTTTAGTTCATTGACACATGTAAAGCATTTACCGTGCTAGCTGGCATGTCAGAAGAGTCAGGGCTGAATGTGCTCAGAAGGGCCCTTTGTTTGTTTAAATGCTCTGCTGTCTCCATCTTGAAATTCTTAATAATTTTTGAACAAGAGACCTCCCCTTTTCCTTTTGCACTAGGGCCTGCAAGCTATGAGATCCTGGGAAGAACTCAATATATGGTAACACTTAAATGTTGGCACGGTTGCTCTAACATTTTAAAAAGTTTGAATCCATAATATGGTTTTAAAAAAGAAAGCCTTGGCTCCAGGACCATGTTTCATGTTCATAGGAAGTCGTGGGTCCCTCCTTCATCAAAAGCTCAGGCTTATACTTCCCATGGTAGGAGGGTCTCTCCGAGTCCCAGCCCTGAATGGGGGCTTCCCTAGCCCTGGCATGCACTGCCCCTGTTCTTGTTTCTCACTGGCCTGTGTTGTGTTGAACCCAATTCTCTTCTGCCATCCTGCTCAGTCCTAGTGCAGACCGCTCCCACTCCCATTTCTAGGGAATCCTCACTTCAGTTCCTTTTCAGACATCATCCTGATCTCAAGAGACAGCAGCGAGCAGTTCTGAAGAGAGATCTTAGTTCCCTGCCCAGGAATTAGACCTGGGCAGCTTGGATGAAGACCAGGAATCCCCAGCACTGGATCACCAGGGGCTAGAGGCTCAAAGCAAAGTTTCCCAGGCTCTTTCCCTGTTGGAAATCAAGAATGTTTCAGGGGGGGCAAAAACTGTAAAAACAGACATAAAGGTGATTGTTAGAGACAGCACGATGTATGAGAGAGCACAGAAACGCTGTTTATTTAAGACAGAAGCAGGGCAGAGATACACACCCAGAAAGAAAGAGCATGGACATCCTCTCTAATAAAGAGGCGTGAAATAAAGAGGTGGCTTAAATCCCTTATGTAGGAAAGCCCTTCCAGGTGTTGGTTTACCTTTGGCCAGTTATCTTGTTTCTTTTCTTCACACCTACCTGGACGTAGTACTGTCCCCAACACGTGTGTGCATCTTTTTGCTATGGCGAATCCCACTGTAGAAGTCTGTGGGTGCACGCCCACACTTATTTTAAGGGGCGCTCTTTCTGACCCTCCCAGAGCTTTCCTGTGCGTGTGCAGACAGGGAAAGTCTTCCTTGACCTCAGGAGTGGGCACTTTATCTCCTTACTTCAGCAGAGCTCAGCTTCTGCCACCAGCTTGGTTCTTGGAGTGTCTGGATGAGAACAAAGCTTACGTTTTACTCCACTTGACAAACACCAGCTGTATGGTCCAGGGAACCATCTATCTCCTACCTCAATCTCATGTTGAGACACTGATTTCAGAGCACAGGGGTGTGCCCAGGAGGCCAGGTCTCTAAGAATGTTCTGCAGCAGTCACAAGCTGCCAGCTACACTAATTCTGAATACCTTGCCTTGAACTTGGGTCACCAGCCTCGTCTCCCTTTTTCAGCATGGTCATTTAATTTTAGGAGACTTGTTTCCCACATGTCCTATTCTATTATAGACCCTTGCTTCAAGTCCAAGAAACCAGTTTCGAGAGAACAAATCCTCCCTTCCCAGAATCTTTATGAAAATCAATCCATCTTGTTCCCAGGGACCAGTTTTCACACCAATGTTCTCAGTCATAGTCTCGATAAAGTAAAGGAAGTTATTGTCATACTCTAATCCCAAAGCAGTGGCTTCACCGGTAGCTCAGTGGTAAAGAATCCACCTGCCAATGCAGGAGACTCAGGAGACATAGGTTCGATCCTTGATCTGGGAAGATCCTAAGATCCTCCGGAGAAGGAAATGGTAACCCACTCCAGTACTCTTGCCTGGGAAATCCCATGAACAGAGGAGCCTGGCGGACGACAATTGGTGTGGTCATAAAAGTGTCGGACACGACTTACAGCTAAACAACAACAACAACAAAAAAAACCCAAGGCAATACTGCCCCACGTTTGTTTAAGCAATATGCTTTCTGAGTTAACCCTTTGTGGGGCAAAGAGGTCACTTCAGCTCAGTCCGAATCCTTCTCCCCACAATTCTAGCTTGATGGTTCTATCCTGAGCTCCGGCTGAATTCCTCTTCAAATTGAATCTCCTTCAAGAACTTAAAAGCAGCCTGTGTGGAGGCTGTGGCAGGCCTGCTGAGATGACAAAGTGGTGAAGGACAGCACACGCCAGTGCCTGGAGAGATCTTGACACCTGTGATGTGCTTTGAAGGTGGTGCTCAGCGGAAACAAAGACAAATACTGCTCAGTCCTTCTTGACCTTGAGCCATTTCCTTGCACTGAGCCCCAGACCCCCCATTTCTCTCCAGGAAGCGTTCTATCTACTGCTGGGCTGGCTTCTTACAGTCTTCCCTGGTTTTCTGCTGTCCGCCGAGCTGCCCACTGCAGTTTACAGGGGCCATGTCTGGCTGACATGTATTCTGCCATGAGTGCTAGCTGTCTTGAGGTGCAAGAGGGCTTTGGGTTGAAAAACCTGCCGGATTTGCACTTATTTTTAATTGTCCACAGCTTGAAATGAGCATGCCAGGAAGTCTGATTTCATCCCTCTAAGAGGGAGCTAGGCTGGGTTCAGCCCTTTCAGAGCTTTTAAGCAGCCACTGTGTCTAGTATCATGGGAAAACGAGCAGAACCCACAAAAGATTACGTGACTAGCATACTTCCAACATGAGCACATCTCAGAGCCCACAGGACAAAGCTGATCCCAAAGGCGCATCTGACAAACTTTCTTTTCTCCCTTCATCTGAGCTAGTATCAGCCATTCAGTGGAATTGTTTAAATTGATCAATTAATTTGTGTTGAGTCTTGGTTGTAGCATGTGAGATCGTCGCTGCAGTGCAGGCTTCTCTCTAGTTGTGTTGCACGGGTTTAGTTACTGTGTGTTTTATAGGATCTTAGTTACCCAATCAGGGATTGGACCTGAGTCACCTGCATTAAAAGGTAGATTCTCCATCACTGGGCCATCTGGGAAATCCCATTCATTCTGTGGAATTTAGTTAAAGTGACTCAAACTACAGACTCTCTTTTTTTCTTGTAAATAAGATAAAGTGATGCTTCTTTAGGGCTGACTCACTTTGCAGGAACGAGCTGTCTGCCACCCTTCTGTGATGGCTTCCCTCCTTGACTAAGACTTTTGTCAAGGGACTTTACAGTTCCTCTTCATCTCCTGTTCACAGAAAGGCTGATTTACCCAGCCGGCTCTTAGTATGGAAACTCCGTTAGGGTCTGGAGCTCCTGGATTAAGTCTGGTTGTTGGATAGCAGACAGTGCCTCTAATTTTTATTCAAGAGGTGCCACAAATGAAACTGGGCAGGGTGGAAAAGTGGGCTGTAAAGAGGATCTTATTCTTCTTTTCATCACTTGCTAATGAGGAGGTTTATACTGTCCATTCTGAAAGGACTCTAAGAATCATGTTGTTGCTGTTGTTTAGTTGCCAAGTTGTGTCCTATTCTTTGTGACCCTATGGGCTGTAGTCCACCAGGCTCCTCTGTCCATGGGATTTCCCAGGCAAGAATACTGGAATGGATTGCCATTTACTTCTCCAGGCATCTCCCTGACCTAGGGATCAAACCCAGGTCTCCTGCGTGGCAGGAAGATTCTTTACTACTGAGCTTTTATATGAATTCCCTAAGTCTGTTCATTGGAGAAAGAACAACAGAGCAAGCACGAAAAGGAAAGCTTGAGACAAGAATGTTTTACTTTCTATTGCATGTCGTCAGCCATTGAAAAACTAGTAAGTGAAAGGAATCTTGCTTTCTTTCTAGGATCATATTCATTGATTTCTCGTATGTTTCTTCTTTAGACAGCACCGTTTCTTTTCCATGGATTATCTCTCTAGGGGTACAGTACCTAGGACTTTCTTTAGGAAACACATAAGATTGAGGCTTCCCTGGTGGCGCTAGTGGTAAAGAAACACAGGTCCAATCCCTGGGTCAGGAAGATTCCCTGGAGGAGGGCATGGCAAACCACTCCAGTATTCTTGCATGGAGAATCCCATGGACAGAGGAGCCTGGCGGGCTATATAGTCCATGGGGGTCGCAAAGAGTCGGACACAGCTGAAGCAGGTTAGCGCATACACACACACACACACACACACAAGATTATGTGAATAGCATCCTTCCAACATGACCACATTTCTTAGCCCATCAGATGAGAGTCTAAGGATGTAGGTCACTGCCTTCAAAAACAGCAGGCATCTGACCACATGTGGACCACCTCTGAACCAACCCAGTGCCAGCCCTCATGCGTGTGCTGTGTCTTCAATCAAGCCTTAATATTTTAACTTCAACTGTGTGAGCAGTTCTGAATATCTGCTTTTTCCATCAGGTTTCATGCTTTTGATGATCAGTCAGGCATCTGATCCAGACCTTCCTCTCAGTCAGCTCTGCCAGGCAGCTCAGCCTGGGTAGCCTCCCAAGGTCTTCCCAACATCAGATTTTAGCCAAATAAACTTGCAACTTACTGATGCCAATCGCACACACTCACTGAGTTTTCAGCTCCTCTGCTTGTCTGGGAGGGAAATACTCGGATGGGTCAAGGACAAAATAAAGTCTGTGGGAAGTCACACAAGTGAGGTGTGACAATGAGATCTGGGGGTTTTAGTTTAGAGGGCTGACGTCTCTGCCTGCAGCTGGTGCTCTGGGTTAGCCCTGCTCTTGGGACAGGCTGGTGAGTGGAAAGGAAGTTCTCACCGTGGCAGTGGGGCTGATAGTCACAGACTTTAAGGAAGAAAGCCTTTTTTCCTCCTGAAAGTGAAAATGTTAGATGCTCAGTCGTGTCCAACTCTTTGCCACCCTTTAGACTGTAGCCTGCCAGGCTCCTTAGGCCATGGGATTCTCCAGGCAAAAATACTGGAGTGGTTTGCTATGCCCTCTTCTAGGGGATCTTCCTGATCCAGGAATTGAACTCGAGGTCACCGTGTCTCCTGCATTGCAGGCAGATTCTTGACCCACTGAGACTCCCTGCTTTGGAAAGGTGAAGTTCAGAAGGCAAATGTCACACTGGGACTTTGGGGAAAGGCGTCTGGAAACCAGCCGCTCAGCTTTTTTCTGGTCTTTGTCTCAGGCTGAAAAGGGTTTCGGTAGATTAATTAGTCCACATCTCCGGTAGTACATCTGCCTGCAATGCGGGAGACCCAGGTTCGATCCCTGGATTGGAAAGATCCCCTGGAGAAGGAAATGGCAACCCACTCCAGTATTCTTGCCTGGAGAATCCCATGGACGGAGGAGCCTGGTGGGTTACAGTCCACGGGGTCGAAAAGAGTCGGACACGACTGAGCGACTTCACTTTCACTTTCTGGCAGTACTGTGTGCTCAGTTGCTTTGGTCGTGTCTGACTCTTTGTGACCCCATGGGCTGTAGCCTGCCAGGCTCCTCTGTCCTTGGGGATTCTCCAGGCAAGAATACTGGAGTGGGTTGCCATGCCCTCCTCCAGGGCATCTTCCTGACCCAGGGATCAAACCCCTGTCTCTTAGGTCTCATGCATTGGCAGCCAGGTTCTTTACCACTAGCGCCACCTGGGAAGCCCACACCTCCAGTAGAGCATTGTTTCAGATTCAGTAGTAGAGAATGCCTTTAGCGCAGTGCCAAGGGTATCTCAGAAGGGGGCACTCTGACCATCCTCCAGGTCCTTTGATGACCCACCCTGCCCCTGTGCGATGGTGGCTCTCTTCCTGGTTCCCGTCGATGGTTCCCTGGGTACCAGGCTCTGTGCTCTGTTACTTCTCTGTATGATTTCATCTCTGAATTGGTGAGTGATGTTGCTCCCAGCTTACCTGGTGATCATCAGCTGCAAAGCAGTTAAGGACCCATTTAAATATTCTTTGAGTGTCTTAAACTGTTGCACCTGGGGCCACCATGGGGGTTGAACCTGAACCCAGCTCTGTCTAATTCCCAAGCCCGAGCTGTCAGTCCTGACACTGCTGCAGAGACTTACACTGGGTCCATTCTATAAGCTGGTGTTATTCATCTATTGAGCAGGCACTGGGCTAGGTCCCGGGGACACTGAGACAGAATGAGAGGACGCAGCGTCTGCATCAAGCCTTGCAGTCTAATGAGGGGACGCGCAGTACGCTTCCTCGTGTGTTCTTCCGCTGTCATCTCTGTGTCATCTGTGACTGTCTTCCCCGTCTGCCAAATCAGTTAAACTTTCTTGTCTCGGCCATCGAAGCCTCTGCCCTCATCTCTCTGACTGTCATTTTGGTATCACAGGCAGATGGGATGCAAGCAGATCCTGTCTGTGGGTGCAGGGTGAGGAGAGGAAGAAGGGGAAGTGCCAGGGAGCTGGAACTGTCGAACAAATGATGTGACAGCAGACACGGGGAGGGTGACAGCTGGAAAATAGCAGTTAATACCCCTGGTCAGACTCTGCTCAGGGAGATGGCATATGGAGTGACATCATAGTGGCTCACGGGAAAGCTGCTCAGGACCGACGGAGGCCTCTGCAAGGCACCCAGCCTGGTGCACATCCTTGTCACATTCACAAAGACCACTCTTTTGGAAACTGAATCCGTGCTGGTCATTGCCCAGTAATGCAGTCCCAGGGTGCCATGCAGAGAAAACCAGCTGGCCCACCTGGTATCTACTTAGTCATGTTGGTGTTGTTATTGTTTGGTTGCTAAGTCGTGTCCAAGTCTTTGTGACTCCATGGACTGTCAGGCTCCTCTGTCCATGGGGTTTTCCCAGAGAGAATACTGCAGTGGACTGCCCTGCCCTCTTTCAGGGGATCTTCCCGACCCCGGGATTGAACCCACGTCTCCTGCATTGGCAGGTGGATTGTTTACCACTGAGCCACCAGGGAAACCCCCACTTAGCCACGGCTCTCCTTAATAAACACTTAGAAGAAAAGATTGCCAAAGCCTTGGAGTTTGGGTGAGGCTTCCAGAAGCTCATGGGCTGCCCAGCTACAACTCTTGAAGATAATGATAAAGATAATACCGGTTAAAATAGCTAATGTTTTATTCAATATTTCGGTGAGTTTCAATTACTCCCAATTATCATTCAACCACTTTTCTATTTAAAACGATTATTGCCCTTTGCAATGAGCTTTGAAACAAATCGATTGTTTGCCGTGATTAGTCATCGCTTCTATCAGGGGTCTCTCTCTCTAGTCCTCCACAACTCTGCTGTCTTTCAATTTATGACTAACTGGCAGTTGATGCTGGTTAACCCTTTGTTCCCAGGGTTAGTAACCAAATGAATTCACAGAAGGGGGAAGGAAAAAAAAAGTCACCCCAGTCACCCTTGAGACAATTATACTCATTAAAAATCAATGGGATCCAATTACGAGCGGCAGGACTCTGACTCAGTTTAAAATGTATTGAACACCGATTCCCAGCCAAGTGACAGAGACACATGGCAGGGACCGGACAGCTGTGGCAGGAAAGGAAGCACTTTGACTGGCTTCTGTGATTAGAGTCAGAGCCATTGCCTCCTAGTCATTACCGTCATCTTGGGTTTATTGTGTCATTTCCCTCTATGCTAAGTGTTAAATGAAGAGCAAGGGAAGATGCAAGGAATGAAGATTATCTGCACTCAGATAGAGTTGTAATCAGAAAAAAAAAAAAAGAGAGAGACAGTGCCTACAGAACTTGTCATCAGAAAAGGACACACGCTGCAAGAAACAAGCTCAAACGTAAAGTGTCTGTCAGGCCTCGGGTACAGTCTTCCCTAACACATTTTTATTGAATCCTACTGTGACCCTAGGAACTCGGAGATGACTGAGATCACACCTGGCCTCAAGGAACTTGCCATGCATATTATTGTTTATGGCTTCATTTCATTCATCAGATCAACTACTGGGTTAACAGTGGACTAGATAGGGGTGTTGGAGAAGGAAATGGCAACCCACTCCAGTGTTCTTGCCTGGAGAACCCCAGGGACAGGGGAGCCTGGTGGGCTGCCGTCTATGGGGTCGCACAGAGTCAGACATGACTGAAGTGACTTAGCAGCAGCAGCAGCAGATAGGGATGCTAGTTTTACAATCTTAGAAAAGCAGAGCTAGAGACTGTCATTGGTATTAATAAAATATAGTATCCTCGACACATTGTAATACTTTAGTGACATTTGTTAACAACTGAATTAGACCACAGAGTTCAAGGAAATGAAATTTAACATTAAAAACATGCTTTTCTGGGAAGGGCCTTTCAGAGTAAAATTGGAATTATCATTTATACTTACATTCCCCCCTCAATGTTTCCATGTGTTAGTATCTGCTTGGAAGTGTTGGGTGCTGGCTTGTTTTATTTACTTATATTTCCCTTGACTTTATGAGATATATTTGTCATATAACACTGTACAATTTTGGACTTCCCCTGTAGCTTAGTGGTAAAGAGTCCACTTGCAATGGAGGAGGCACAGGAGATGTGGGTTCGATCCCTAAGTCAGGAAGATCCTCTGGAGGAGGAAATGGCAACCCATTCCAGTATTCTTGCTTGGAAAAATCCCATGGACAGAAGAGCCTGGCGGGCCACAGTCCACAAGGTCTAAAGAGTCAGACTCAACAGAACACACATACACACACTGTGTAATTTTAAGGTGTAAAGCATGATGATTTGATGCACAGATATATTACAAATGATTACCACAATACGGTTATTTAGTACACGTGCTATTTCACATATAATTTTTCCGTGTGTGTGTGTGTAGTGAGAAAGTGTTGGATCTTCGAGACTTGCAAGCACCTAATACAGTATTTTAAACTGTATCACCATGGCCCTTTGTCCCATATCACCCCATTTCCCCACTCCTAGCCCCTGGCAACCATATTCTACTCTCTGTTTCTATGAGTTCAGCTTTGTTTTTTCTTTTTCTGTTCAATATGATGTTAGCTAATGTGCTTGCCATAAACAGTCTTTATTAATTTGAGGTTTATTTCTCCTATACTGAATTTGTTGAGAGCTTTTATCATGAAAAGCTGTTGGATTTTGTCAAATGCTTTTGCTGCATTTTTTTGGAGAGGATCACATGATTTTTTATTCTTTATTCCATTAATGTGGTACATCATATTTATTAATTTCCATATGTTGAAACATCCTCACATCCCAGGGATAAATCCTGCTTGATCATGATATATGATTCTTTTTATGGCTGTTGGATTTAATTAGCTAAAATTTTGTTGAGAATTTTTGCATCTTATATGGTAAGCAAAGTAAGCAAAGAGAAGAAAAAAGAAACATGTGTGCTGTTTTAGAATCCAAGAGAAGTGGATGTTTTAAAATAAGGGGAGATGTCTACTTGCCAATGTTACAAAAGACTCCAGATAATTACAGAATGAGATGTGACCTTTGAATTTTAAAATATGGGGATGTGATGCTTGCATTCAGTGAGGTATTTGTGAGAAAGGTTTGGTTACAGTGGGTTGCAGGATAGTAAGATAGCAGCTAGAGTAGCTTTTCTATGAAGGGACAGAAGAAACATGGGGCATTTAACAATTTTATTTCAGGTATAAGCAATCTGAAATCCAAAGTTTTAAATTTCATCTTGTTGTGTTTTAAGGTAGGAGATAGTAGAGCATGTTTGTTTGCTTATGAGATGCTCCAGTAAAAAAAAAGAAGAAATTAATGCTGCTGGAGACAGTATTAATTGAACTGGTAAACACCTCAAGAAAGAAAGTATAGTTGAGACCTAGAACACAAGTGGGAAATCCAGAATACTAGCTGGTTGCAAACCATGCATTCATGGGATCTTGGAATGCTTGAATTGACAACAGTATTAGAGGTCATCTAGTCCAAATTATTCACTTGCTGATTCAGTCCTTCAAGTAATAGGTTTTGATATCTTTCATGCAGCAAGCATGATTGAAATAGAACCTGTGCCCTTGATGCATAAGCACAACCTCCTTTTTTAAACAAGAAAAATGAGACACAGAACATAGAGTACCTTGCATAAAATCATAACTTTTTTTCAGCTAGAGCTAGAATGGAAATTCATGGTGCTCTACTATCAATACATTTTGCCGTTAAAAGCAAACAAACAAACAGTTACAGTAAATTAGGAGGGGGCTTCCCTGGAGGGTCAGCAGGTAAAATAATCTGCCTGCAAGGCAGGAGCTGCAGGAGACATGGGTGTGATCCCTGGATAGGGAAGATTCCCTGGAGGAGGGCATGGAAATCCACTCCAGTATTTTTGCCTGGAGAATCCCATGGACAGAGGAGCCTGGTGGGCTACAGTCCATAGGATTGCAAAGAGTTAGACACAACTGTAGCAACTGATCATACATGCACACAAAACTCAAAGGAGGTAAAATTAAGAGATTTCCCATATACCCCTTGCCCCCCACATTCATAGTGTCCCCCATTATTGACATCCCCATAATAGTGGTACGTTTATTACAACAAACCTACATTGATACCTCATATTTGCCCAGTTAGTAGTTTACATTATAATTCACTCTTGGTGTTGCATATTCTATAGGCTTTGATAAATGTGTAGTGATGGGTACATATCTTTATAGTATCATGCAGAATATTTTTACTGTCATAAAAATCTGTATTTCACCTGTTCATCCCTTCCCTCCACCCAAGCCCTTGGACTTGGGTTGATTAGAAGTACAAGGCCTAACCTTGGACTGATCTTTATACCTGCCTCCACAGTTTCAACTTCCCCTGACTGTCATATAGTTGGAATCATACAGTGTGTAACCTTTTCAGATTGGCTTTTTTCACTTAGTATTAATAATATGCATTTAAGTTCTTCCATGTCTTTTCATGGTCATTATTCTTTCAGTTTACCATCCAACCACTTAACTCAGAGCCTCACTTCCTCACTTACTACACAGGTATATAATACAGTGAGAACTGATGAAACGAGTTCTATGTTGGGTTTGCAAAAAAATGAATGAGACACCCACAAACACACATTCTCATGGGGGAGATGCTATGATGCATCAAAGAAACTTTGTGAAGATAGAATGAAAAATAATATGGGGTATCTCCTGAGAACAGCCTTTCAAACAAGCATAAATTATATACTGTTTTACTTTTATATGGACATAAGAAGTCAGGCTACTTGATAGAGATTCAATAAAGTTCATCTTGATTCCTTCAGGACTTGAGAGTAGGCTCTTGTCTAACACTCAGTAATGAATTGTCCAAGTAGACGCATGTACTGATAAAGCAAAGACTTTATTAGAAAGCAATGCCCCTGGCAGAGAGCAGCAGGGTAAGGGAACCCAGGAGGACTGCTCCCCCATGTGGCTCATCATAGTCTCAGGTTTCATGGTAATGAGGTCAGTTTCTGGGTTTTCTCTGGCCAGTCATCTTCCTTGCAGATATTTGATCTGACGCAGGGTCCTTCCTGGGAGAAGGCAATGGCACCCCACTCCAGTACTCTTGCCTGGGAAATCCCATGGATGGAGGAGCCTGGTAGGTTACAGTCCATGGGGTAGCGAAGACTTGGACACGACTAAGTGACTTCACTTTCACTTTTCACTTTCATGCACTGCAGAAGGAAATAGCAACCCACTCCAGTGTTCTTGCCTGGAGAATCCCAGGGACGGGAGCCTGGTGGGCTGCCATCTATGGGGTTGCACAGAGTCGGACACAACTGATGTGACTTAGCAGCAGGGTCATTCCTGGTGGTGTACACATATCCCAGTCAAGATTCTGGCAGGTTGGGGGACATACGGTGTCCCCTTCCTTTTACCCCTCCCCAATTCTCCCAGTTAGTTTTCTGTGGCAGTGCTGTGTTCCTTACTGGGACCTCTTGTTGCAGACAACTCGTGCAAGTGGTTATCACTGCATCAGCCAAGGTGGGTGGTTTCGGTCAATAGTTCCCTAACAGTAATGTAGAATTATTGTGTCAAAGATATCAAATGTTAAATCAATGCATCAATGCTAAAGCTGATAATCTTTGTAATTAATAATCACAATCATTTCTTTCTAAGCTTGGGCTGTCATTAAATAAGAAGGTCCGTTTTTCAGATTTTGAATACCTCATACATATTCCTATGCCTTATTCTGAAAGCCCTTCCTCTTTCCTATCTTTTCAAACCCTGTAAAGCCTCATTCAAGTAACTCATTCCCAGAAAACTTCCTGACATCTCTCCTCTAGCTGTAGTAAAATACTAATAGAATACTGCTAATTTATTTTCTGGCATTTACCTATGTTTTTAAATCTATTAAGCTGGTATGACTGTAAACTCCTCAAACATCAAATTGCATATTGTTTTCAGACACCCCCAAAGGCCAACCATGCCTTCGGGAAGATGAAAAGGGTTGGATATTGACTACGATTATTTCTTATTTCATGCAATTTTTATGGAACAATGCAGTAATTGTATACTAGACTGTAATACTGTGATTTATGATAAATATATATTTAGTATTTGTCCCCATTTCTGGCATGCGTGTGTGTGCTTAGTCAAGTCAGTCTCTGACTCATTGCCACACTTTGAACTGTAGCCTACCATGTTCCTCTATCTGTGGGATTTTTCAGGCAAGAATACTGGAGTAGGTTGCCATTTCCTTCTCCAGGGGATCTTCCCAACTCAGGAATTGAACCCACATTTCCTGTGTCTTCTGTGTTGCAGGCTGATTCTTTACCTGCTGAGCCATCTGGGAAGCCCACTGGAGAAGGGATAGGCAGATGTATTTAGGAGAGCTCCTAAAACTCTTGGAATTCCCTAAGTGATGACAGAAATAAAGGTGTCTTTTCTATGTTAATGAAGTGATTTTTGGAAAACACTTAAGAATGAAGGTGGGTTGTCAGTGGTGCCAACCATGTGATTAGAGCTGGAACTTTCAGTGCTAACCCCAGACATCTGGAGAGGAGAGAGGAGCTGGAGATTGGAATCAATTGCCAATGGAAAATGGGCTAATCATTCATGCCCAGGCAATGAACCTCCATGAAAACCTAGAAGGAGTGGATCTGGAGAACTTCCAGGTTGGTGAACATGTGTGCTGGGAGAGTGGCATGCCTAGAGGGGGACCATTCCCCACACCTTGCCCTGTGCATCTCTTCCATCTGGTTTTTCCTGAGTTACATCTTTTTAAAATAAACTGGTAATCTAGTGAGTAAACTGATTTTCCTGAGTTCCGTGAGACATTCAAGCAAATTTATCTCATGCAAAGAGGGGTTGTTGATGCCTTCAGCTTGTAGCTAGTTGGTTAGAAGTACAAGGAACAACCTGGGCTGGCGACTGGCATCTGAAAGAGGGGTGGTGTAGGGAAAAAGCAATTTGGCCAAGATAGTGGTGTTCAGGCTCTGTCTCCCCACAGCCTCTCATTCTCGCCACACATTTTGTAAATAATGGTTATGTAACAGCAGAAGGCTGAGCACCAAAGAATTGATGCTTTCACCCTGTGGTGTTGGAGATTTTTGAGAGTCCCATGGACTGAAAGGAGATCAAACCAGTCAATCCTAAAGGAAATTAACCCCAGATATTCATTGCAAGGATTGATGCTGAGCCTGAAGCTTTAATACTTTGGCCACCTGATGCGAAGAGCTGACTCACTGGAAAAGACCCTGATGCTGGGAAAGATTTAAGGCAGGAGGAGAAGGGGAGAACAGAGGATCAGATGGTTGGATGACATCACCAACTTCATGGACATGAGTTTGAGCAAGCTCCAGGAGATGGTGAAGGACAGGGAAGCCTGGCGTGCTGCAGTCCATGGGGTTGCAAAGAGTCAGACATGACTGAGCGACTGAACAACAGCTGAGAGCATTTGTAACATGCATGTCACTATGGGCTTGGTTGGCCTTGGACCACTTTTGTTCTGTATGTCTACGTAAGCTTCACCTGAGAACCCCCTGCAACCGTGCCAGATGTTAGAGAATCAACATGTCTGTAGTTCCCACAGCTCCTCAAATCTCCTTCCAGGGTCCCTGCTCACGCCTTGCCTACGCTGGGTTCAGCAAACAGTGTGAACAGCAAGACAAGTAAGGCAGTGTTTTGGGATTGAGCCCTTAAGGTATGAAATCTGACCCTATCTCCATGTATTTTGTACAAGAATTGAGTTAAATTTTTGGACTCCCAGCAGGTGTCACAGAGAATTATTGTAGGGAAAAACCGCCACTCATTTGGTGACCAGAAGTGTTGGAAGTGAGGTATTTTGTGTGCGTACTAAAGGAAGCTCACAGTAAAGAAATACAGGATACAGAAGAACTGAGTTTTTTCCCCTATGTAGGAAGGCTGGGGTGCATGTGTGCTAAGTCGCTTCAGTCATGCTTGACTCTTTCCAACCCTATGGACCACAGACTGCCAGGCCCCTCTGTCCATGGGATTCTCCAGGCAACCAAACTGGAGTGGGTTGCAGTGCCCTCCTCCAGGGGATCTTCCCAACCCAGGGATCGAACTTCTGTCTCATGTCTCCTGCGTTGGCAGGTGGGTTCTTTACCACTGGCACTACCTGGGAAGACTTTACCTAGAGACACTGAAATTTCACAAAATCTAAGTTAAAACTGTTTTGCTGATGTTAATCACACATGATTTGCAAATGGTGAGTCAGCAGAGCCCAACTTCATAGACTCAGGTGGGATAAATTAGAAAAGGTAACCGATCTCCCAAACAGCTCAGGTGACCATTCCCCTCCCCACCCATGAAACTCTGGCCAGAGTCAGCCAATCTTTTCATACACATAGTATGCGAACTGTTGGTTCATTGGGAAAAGTTCCATCTAATGGCCAGCATTCTCCCAACAAGAGATAAATTATGAGGAATCCATGAAGGTGAGAAACTCCAGAATGAGTAGACAGTTCGGTTAGAGATTGGGAAAGATATGGCAGCTGAGGTTAAGAAGAGGTGATTTACAACTAATGTAGAATGTCATGCACAATCACCAGATCAAGAATAGGGGCTGTGTAACACATGGAAGGTTTCTAAAATGATGATGTGGTCCTCACTGAGCTTCTGGAGCATTAGTCTTCTACTGATGTGTGGCATGGCTTGGAGAGAGAAAAAACTGGAAGTCTGGGAAATAGGGGGAAATTAGAAAATGTTTTATGATACATTAAAAACAAAACACAACAGGTGATTGTTCATAAAAATCACAGTGAACACAGTGCTTAGAAGAAAATGGATACATTCACATGCCTGTATTTTCAAAGGAAAAAATATCAAATCAATATGTTAAGCCCAAGAATCTAGGAAAAGAGCAAACTGATCTAAAACAGAAGGAAACAATAAAGATTAGCATGGAGATAAATGAAAGAGTGAATAGAAAAACAATAGAGAAAGTAAGTAAAACAAAAGTTGGTTCTCTGAAAATATTAACAAAATTAGAAAAGTGTAACTAGTCTGACCAAATGAAAATTACTAAATTACTCAAATTACTAAATCAAGATTTTACATGAATAAAAGTGATCAGAAATGAATACTGTAAACAGTTTTATGCCAACAAAATGGATAACCTAGATGAAATAAACAAGTTTCTAAAAACATTTAAATTACCAAAACTAAATCAAGAAAGAATAGAAAAATCTGAGTAGAACTTTAACAGGTAAAGAAGTTAAATAATAATAATAATAAAAACAACTTTCAACAAAGAAAATTTAAGAACCAGATTATTTTATTGGTGAATTCTACCAAACTCAAAAGTATGAATATGAATTCTTCACAATCTATTCTGAAAAAAAGAGGAGGAAGAAACACTTTTCCAGTGATTCTAAGCGAGGATTATTCTGATACCAAAACCAGAAAAAAAAAATCACAAGAAAGGAAAATTACAGGCTAGTATATTTCATAATGGAGAAGGAAATGGCAACCCACTCCGGTATTCTTGCCTGGGAAATCCCATTGGCAGAGAAACCTGGTGGGCTACAATCCACCAGATGGGCTACAGTCTGTGAGGTCATAAAACGTCAGACATGACTGAGTGACTAAATCACCACCACCACCATCTTTCATGAATATAGACATTAAAATCCACATCCAAAGACTAGCAAACTGCATTTAATAGTATATGAGAAAGACTGTACATGATGATCAAGTAGAATTAATTCTCGAATGCCAAGTAGATTGAACAACAAAACCAGATCACTGTGCTATATTAATAAAATAAAAAGCAAAAAATCACATGGTCATCTCCATAGAAAAAGCACTTTACAAAATGCACATGTTTTCATCATAAAAACATTCAACAAACTAGGGATGGGAAGGAACTTATTCAATCTGAGAAAGTGTATCTATGCAAAATTTGCAGATCGTATCATACTCAAGACTGCTGCTAAGTTGCTTCAGTCATGTCTGACTCTGTGCAACCCCATAGACGGCAGCCCACGAGGCTCCCCCGTCCCTGGGATTCTCCAGGCAAGAACACTGGAGTGGGTTGCCATTAGATGGTTGAAAACGTCCCACTAAAAGCAGAAACAAGAAAAGGACACTTTGACACTTGATACTTTCCAACATTGTATTGAACATTTTGGTGAAGGCAGTTAGGTAAGGAAAAAGTAAATAAAAGGCATCCAGATTCAACAGGAAGAAATAAAGTGATCTCTATTTGCAGATTGGACGACACTGTACATAAAAACTAAGTTACACACACACACACAC
Organism: Bos indicus; assembly: GCF_029378745.1. NCBI lineage: Eukaryota > Metazoa > Chordata > Mammalia > Artiodactyla > Bovidae > Bos > Bos indicus. The sequence goes on along the minus strand of NC_091780.1, from coordinate 18,783,267 downwards.
ACACACACACACACACAATATTGGTGCTTATAAATGAGTTCATCAAGGTTGCAAGGTCAATATAGAAAAATAGATTGTTTTTTATATATTATCAGGCTTCCCTCATGGCTCAGCTGGTAAAGAACCTGCCTGCAATGTGGGAAACCTGAGTTCGATCCGTGGGTTGAGAAGATCCCTTGGAGAAAGGAAAGGCTACCCACTCCAGTATTCTGGCCTGGAAAATTCCATGAACCGTATAGTCCATGGGATCACAAAGAGTTGGACATGACTGACTTTCACGTTATATATTACCAGTGAGCCACATAAAAATGAGGTTATCAAAACAATTTTATTTAAAACACTATCAAAAGAATAAAATATTTAGGAAAAATTTAAAAAATCAGGTGCAAGATTAGTCATTTAAAAGCTCCCCCCAAAGAAATTTTCAGACTAGTTTCACTGGAAAATTTTACCCACATTTCAAATATAATTAACACCAATTTTTAAAAAAAGTGCAAACATCATTGAAAGAAATTAAAGAAGATGTCAATAGAAAAATACTTTCTTTGTCCATGGGTTGGAAAATCCAGTATTATTAAGAAGGCAATGCTCCCTAAATTGGTCTATATATTTAATACAATCCTTATCAAAATTCTAGCTGTCTTTTATACATATTCTAAAAAATTGAAAATAAATTCATATGAATACAAGGCACCCAGAATAGCTAAAGGAAGCTTGAAAAAGAATAATAAATTTGGACTCACAGTTGTCCATTTCAAGAAATTCACTACAAAGCTAGAGTAAGGAAGATGGTATAGTTCTGGCATAAAATCATATGCAGAGATCAATGGAAGAGAATTGAGAGTTCAGAAGCAAACCTATATATTTAAGTTCAATTTATTTTTGAAAAAGTGCCAAGCTAATTCAATGGGGGAAAGAGCAGACTTTTTCAAAGGTGTTGAAATGACTGGATACTCACATGCAAAGTAATTAATTTGAAACCATATCTTAGTCTATATATAACACTTAAATCAGAAATGAATCAACAATAACAACAAAAAAACTAGACTTGTAATACTCTTAGAAGAAAACTTAGTTGTATATATTTATGACTGAATTAGGCAGTGGTTTCTTAAATATAATATCATAAACGCAAGTAAACCAAAAACAAATAAATGGGGCTTAACCAAAAATAAAAGCTTTTGTACTTTAAAAGCATTTCTTCAAAGACAACTCAGAGTGGGAAATATATTTGCAAATCATATATCTGAAAAGGGGCTAGTGTGTAGAATACTCAAAAGCATATCACATGTAAAAGATAAATTTTTAAAATGGGTAAGTTATTTGAATATTCATTTCTCCAAATAAGATATGCAAAATATAATCATCTTATGAAAATATGGTAAGCATCATTAGCCATTAAGTAAATCAATATTAAAACCTCATTTAAAACTACTTCACTCTGTTCTACAAGTAAAAATAAGTATTAACAAATGTAATTTAAAAAAAATTTACACCTACTGGGATGACTGTCATTAAAAGGAGAGACAATACCCAGCAATTTCATCTGCATATGTACACCCAAGATAAATGAAAGCCCATGTATGTACACATAAAAACATATGTGTGCATAGCAGCATTATGCATAGAAGCCAAATTGTAGCACCAATCCCAGTATCCACCAATGATGAATGGGTAACAAAATGTGATGTATTTATGTGATGGTATATTACTCAGCCACAAAAAGGAATTAATTTTACAGTGAATTATATCTCAACAAAAAGAAACTATTGCAGCAAAACTTCATTGATTTCAGTGGCAAAGGAAATAGAGATGACTGGAGCCCACAAATTTCCTTCACATGATAGTAAACAGTGGCTTTTTCTGATATGCCTTTAAAGTAAATACGGTAGTGCATAATTTATTCAAAAGACTTTCAGCTGCCTGAATGGGCAAGTTGATAATAATTAGAACCTTAGGAACAGAAGTTTGGGACGAAAGGTAGCATTAAAGCAGATGGCAGATAGGAGGGAGAGATTTCTGTAGTACAGCCCTGGGAAAGATAAAGAAACTTCATTCTAGCCCGTCGGGGAGGAGAAAGCTGAAATGCAGGTAAAAAGGACTAATGGAACTAAATGAGTATGGTCTGTTATACTCTGACATGAAGTTATCACAGGTTATTTAACTCCCAATCCAAACTGAAGGGTCTTGGAAAAATCCCAGTGAGGACTCACGGAGAGCTGCCCCTTAATCAGGATGAATTAAGTAAATCAGTGGCTGCTATGGGAGACGTTAAGGCACTCAAGTCAAGAGGAAGCTTGTTTATTTGTTTAATTAGAAATTCAGGTATTCTAGAGATATTGGCACTTTCAAGAGATTGCCCCCCAAAATATTAATTGATAAAATAAATAATTCCATTTGGGAAATGATATCCCAAGGTAAGAATGCCTGCCTAACCTTTTTCTCCTTAGGGTTGGGAAAATGTTAAAGTGATTTCTTTTCAATGTTAGCAATTTCACACTTTATATTAGGAGGGAGGAGCTTGGCAATGATCCAAATTACCCACATAAGAGAAGCAGCTAAACAAACTGCCTCACAAATAATGGCTCCTTTAAACATATTAAAATGGTAATATGTGGCAATTTCAGCATATGAAAATCTGTAAACCATGAAGTGAATTAGCAAAACATAAAATTATATGCCAACTGATTACTAAATTTTATTACTAAAATTACTATATTTTCAAGTACTGTATGCATGTTTTATTAAGGGGAAAAATAAGAATACAGAAAGAAAGAACAAATGTACTTGGCAGATTCCCTGTCCATTATTTTCTTCCTCGTGAATGACTTGGTGAAGTTGGTAATATTATCCCAATTTTATACATGAAAAATTAATAATCAGCACAATTAATATAATTTATCTAGGGACACCCCACTGATAAAGGAAAGGATTCAAACTCAATTCTCTTGATGCCCAACTTTATTGATCCATAGTCCAGTGAGATAAAATTGAATAGTTTTCTATTTTTTTTCCTTTGTTTACCAACTCAATAAAGTCTGAGCAGTGAGATACCAAGTGAAGTAATGCTTTCTTTCCTACTCTCTGCATTCATCTTGAATTTTCTTCCCCATCTCTTAATGATGACAGATCCCAGAGGTATCTATCAAATGTTATCATGAAAAAGGCCATTATAATCCAGTTTCATCTGGTGTGAAGCCCAAGTGTCCTCGCTTCATTAAATGTTTATCATCTTCCCTTTCTCTGATATCTACCAGATTTCAGCCCAAGAGATTTGCAGCCCGTGAAAGAGGTCATGAGTGGCAGGTGGGGTATTTTCTCCATTGCTTTCTCCTCTGGTTTCAGCTCCTGGGATGTCAGCTTGGGAAGAGGGAACATGAGAGAGGAAAGAAATGATTTTCTGTAACTAGCATCCTGTTGATGGTTCTATTTTTGACTTTTTCAGCTTCTTTGTGAAATGCTACAGGTATTCAGGTGTTGGCCCTCTCATGGAATGTATGCATGTGTGAGTTATCCAGGGGGCCTGATAGACCTCCCCACTGTTAAGATCCCATAAGTGAAAGATCTGCGCCAGCTTCAGTTACCTTCCCCCCTGACTCCTCAGCTTCTTCCCCAGGGGAACCCAGCCTTCGGTTGTTGTATCTCTTCACACGGTGTGCTGGCCTTCCTGGGTGGGATTCCAGCAAGCCGGCTCAGGTCCGACTGCCTACATGGCGTTCAGCTGGCACATTCACTGGACTCTCCGGCCTCGAGTAACAGGGGGAGCCCAGGCTGCTCTGGTGCCACACCCCCTTCATCTTCTGCCTCTCTTATATTCCTTGTGCGCTTTTGTACAAATAGTTTGAGAAAGGAAACAAAACAAAACAAAAAACAGCAGGTTCACCACAAAAGCAGATACCCTAGTACACAAATAAGATGACATCTTCCCTTTCCTGCAGCACTGACCTTAACATTACCACAAAGCGCCCTCCTGAAGATCCTCTTACAAAAACTTTCACTCTCCCCATGGAAGCCAGGAGAATGTGAATACTTACTCTCCCAGCTCAATATCACGTCTCTGAAAGTTCTTCAATTCTCAACCATTACCTCCCCGTCCTTGGACTTTATTCATATTTATTGATTACAGTCGATTTTCATCCATTCTCTATTTTGTATATAGTAGTATATATATGTCAATCCCAATCTCCCAACCCATCCTACCTCCCCACTTTCCCACTTGGTGTTCATGTCTGTGTCTCTATTTCTCTCATTTCTGCTTTCAAATAAGTTCATCTATACCATTTTTCTAGGTTCCACATAATGTATTATATACAGTATTAATTTTTCTCTTTCTTCACTTCACTTTACTCTTTATGACATTCTTATCTCTAGACTTTAATTTACATAGACTTGGGCGGGGATGGTGGCTCAATTATACTGACAGAGCAGAGCAATTTGTCTCCTTCCCCAACACTTGTACACACACACACACACACACACACACACACTCTCACACACACACACACACACAGACTAGAGACTATAAAGTCTTGGAAAGGATTTTTGTCCCCTAAGTGTCTGAATCTCATTGTAGAAACTGGAATACTTTTTGTGTCATAGCTTTGTGTGCTGGTCCAGGAACAGAGAGGTCTCTCTCAGAATCCTAGTACATGTATGAAGTCAGCAAAGTACAAAATAACGTTAGGAAGAGGTGGTATATGTCCAATTAAATGCCCATTAACACTTAACAGGGCTTTGTGCCACTCCCTTGATGCCTAAAGCATATTGAAGAAAACAGAAAACAGCTAGTAAATCAAAGTAATGCGTGTGTGTGTGTGTGTGTGTGTGTGTGTGCATGCATGAATGCATGTGCCCTGCTGAGTTGCGTCCGACCCTTTGGGACCCAACAGGCTCCTCTGTCCATGGGATTTCCAGGCAAGAATATTGGACTGGGTAGCTATTTCCTCCTTCAGGGGATCTTCCCCATCCTGGGATTAACCCTGCATCTCCTGCATTGCAGGCAAATTCTTTACTGCTGAGTCACCAGGGAAGCCCAAATTCAAATATTAGAATTTATTGAAAATTGTCTCTCAGAAATCAATGGGGGGGTGGTAAACTCTAAGGGAAAAATAAAAATTTCTGTAGATTAGGGAGTTATAAACGGTAGTATAAACAAAGAAGGATATATGCCGCCTCTGCTTTCTACCCAAATTAGCAACAAACACTCTTTCCCCCAGCTAGATGGTACCAGTGGGTTTTGATTTCATGTTGTTAAAAAGTTAAGCTGACATTCTTAATTACTAGGGATTAAAATACTTTAAATCCATATTCGCCAACCCTGTTTATGTTTCTATCTCAGTGTTACTTAGCATTACCACACTTCAGGGGCACCTTGGCTTTTGAAACAAATCTCATCCCCTTTGTCCCCTTTGGGGGCTTTCCGTGTAGCAATGCAGAAGATACAGGTTCAATCCCTGGATACAGAAAATCCCCTGGAGAAAGAAATGGCAGCCCACTCCAGTGTTCTTGCCTGGAGAATCCCATGGACAGAGGAGCCTGGCAAGCTGCAGTCCACAGGGTCACAAAGAGTCAGATAGGACTGAGCGACTAAATAACAACCACATGTCCCTTTTAGAATACACCAGTTGACTGCTCTGCTCATCATCCTAAGCATGTCTGAAAATTGCAGTCTCTCTGCTTTTCTTTAGCCCGGGAGGCTCTCCCTTCTTAGGTCTATGTAACAAAGTCCCACTGCCTGCTGGAAAGTCAGATCAGAACTCGCCTTCTCGATCCTGCTGTGGGAAGTTCTCTCGCTCTGCTTTCCTTTCTGGACAGCGGGTCCTGAATTGCTGTTGAGCGACTCTCAGAATGAATATGTGCATATCCCAAGTGTCCGATGATGTGTTTTCCCAAGTTTTTGTGTTTGTTTTATTGTTCTATGTTTGTTTGGCAGAAGAGGGTGGAGTTTGAACGTTTTTACTCTGAAGATTATCTAAAAGATTAATAACATCATCTGGATGACCAGAAAATGACTAATGCCCTATAATTTTCTTGCACAAGTGAGTATGAATGTGATTTTTTGATCACGTTGGCATCAGGAGTTCCCTAAGAATACTAGGGCAGAGGTGGACTCAATAGGTAAATCATAGGCTCATGATAAGTGGAAGCTAAATAATTTAGGACATGCTAGGATATGCTTTGTGGAGAAGGCAATGGCATCCCACTCCAGTACTCTTGCCTGGAAAATCCAGTGGATGGAGGAGCCTGGTGGGCTGCACTCCATGGGGTCGTGAAGAGTCGGACTCGACTGAGTGACTTCACTTTCCCTTTTCACTTTCATGCATTGGAGAAGGAAATGGCGACCCACTCCAGTGTTCTTGCCTGGAGAATCCCAGGGATGGCAGAGCCTGGTGGGCTGCTGTCTACGGGATCGCACATAGTCGGACATGACTGAAGCAACTTAGCAGCGGTAGCAGCAGGATATGCTTTGAGAAAGATGGCTTTCCTACAGAAAACAAACAAAGGGGGACTCTATTCCTACCCTGCAAATAGGTTCATCTGCACCATTTTTTTTTTTTGGATTCCACGTATATGCGTTAATATACGTATTTGTTTTCTCTTTCTGACTTACTTCACTCTGTATGACAGACTCTAGGTTCATCCACATAGCTACAAATAGAGATGCAGTTGTAGAGGAGGAGCTTGTGGACATGATTCGGGTAGGGGAGAAAGAAAGGGTGGGATGAATTGGGAGAGTGGCATTGACATATATATACTGCCATGTGTAAAAGAGATGCCAACAGCTGGTGAGAAGCCAGTGCTCTAGAGGTGCAGAATGGGCGAGTATGGAAGGGAGGCTCAAGAGGGAGGGGGTACATGTATACATACAGCTGATTCAATTCATTGTACAGCAGAAGCTAACACAACATTGTAAAGCAGTTATATATGCATGTGTGCTCAGACGTGTCTGATCCTTTGTGACCCTATGGCCTGTAGCCCGCCAGTCTCCTCTGTCCATGGAGTTATCCAGGCAAGAATACTGGAGTGGGTTGCCATTTCCTCCTCCAGGGGATTTCCTTGACCCACAGACTGAACCCACATCTCCTGAGGCTCCTGCACTGCAGGCAGATTCTTTACCACTGAGCCACCAGGGAAGCCCCAAAGCTATTATACTCAAAAAAAAAAAAGACTGAGGGGGCATGAATGATTGTATGGCCCAATGATATGGCAGAAAGGATTGAAAAGAACTTACACAGTTGCCCTCAGTACTATATTCACATTCAAAGTAGAAATTTAGTTACAAGACGGTAACACCATCCATCTTAGTAAATTAGCATCGTCGATTTTATGTTACTGGTTTTGTAGTTTTGTTGGGGCTCAATTGCTAAATTTGATTTGGTGTTATAGTTGTATCAGTGCAGTAAGCATCAAATATTTGGATATAATTTTAGGTTTGCACACATTTAGACAATATAAGTATTACCACATAGCATTTTATGTAAAAATTAAAGAATCTTTGGACAGTTTTTTTAGAAGGAGTAGAATACGATTTGGTTTTGAAAAACAGTGGCTTAGCATTGAATATTTGTCATTTCTTCAGAGAAGCATGTCTTTTTTTCAACACCGGTGTCAGTTCTTAGAGATCAGAGATTATATCTGTTTTCTGTATCTCTCACAGCAGATAGTTAGGTGTCTTACATATAACCGTTGCTCAGTAGAATTTGTCGATGATTTGTGATTGTACTATTGTACTTTTCCTGAGAGCTAAAGCTCTCAGAACTTCAGTTTTTCATATGAAACATGAAGTTGATGCATTAATACTTGGCTTATACATTCCATGCCTAGGCTGATATTCGAAACAGTTTTCAGAAAAAGCAGATCATGTCCACACTGAGGATAAATCTCATTATGAGAAACATTTTATGTAAAGATAAAGACATATCTAGTGATGGTGTCCATTGGGAGGAAGCATGGCTCCATACCTTTTGTTCTATAAAAGAGGAGAGAGATGGATCTCTTTTCAACTGGGTGTAAGTCATGGGGCTTTATGCTGCTGACAATGAAGTATTGGCTACCCAACGGCACTTTTTCATGTGCCCGTTTCCTTGCTGAAGGGAATACGGCATCATTTCCTTTTAAAAATAGGTGTGGATGAAAAATAGTTGCATTTCCTTTGTTCCCTGCAAGTTTCCTGCAGGACCAATCAAGAAAGCAAATACAGCCTACAGTTCTGCATGTAGTTGGAACAACAAGAATACTCTCAGCCTAGAAGGACATAATGGTCTATAAAATTTCAACACAAATACAACTGAAAGTAAAAGTGTTAGTTGCTCAGTCGTGTCTGACCCTTTATAGCCCCATGGACTGTAGCCTGCCAGGCTCCTCTGTCCTTGGAATTCTCTAGGCAAGAATACTGGAGTGGGTTGCCATTCCTGTCTCCAGGGGATCTTCCCAACACAGAGATCAAACCCTGGGTCTCCCACATTGCAGGCAGATTCTTTACCATCTGAGCCACCAGGGGAGTCCCAAACTGAAAAACTTCAACAAAAGAGTATGGAGACACAGACTCACCACTGTCTTATAGTCATCACCCTCTGATGTACGGTTGTTTTTCAAATAATGCAGTTCATTGACCAAAGTACTTAAACTTCCTGATTTAATTGTCAAGAATGTCCACCCAATTAAACATTTTTTTTCTTCTATGTGGACTTTAATGTCAGAAAGCTCTGAGTTAGAATCACAAGCCTATGGACTATAAATGCCTTACCTTAGCAAATTCTTAAGATCAGTTTCTTTTTTAAATGTAATTTAATTTATTTAAAAGATTAATTGGAGTATAGTTGCATTACAATGTTGGGTTTCTACAGCAAAGTGAATCAGCCATGCATGTATCCCTCCTATTTTGGATTTCATTACCATTCAGGTCACCACAGAACACTGAGTAGAATTCCCTGAGCTGTAGAGTAGGTTCTCATTATTTTATGGGTTTCCCAGATGGCACAGTGGTAAAGAATTCGCCTGCCAATGCAGGAGACACGACAGACATGGGTTTGATCCCTGGGTTGGGAAGATCCCCTGGAAAAGGAAATGGCAACTCACTCCAGTATTGTTGCCTGGAGAACTATATGGACAGAGGAGCCTGGTGGGCTATGGTCCAGGAGGTCTCAAAGAATCAGACACAACTGAGTGACCGAGCATGCACTCCGTTATCTGTTTTATACACATAGTTTCTCTATAAAATAAGGACAGCATTGATTGAGTTTCAGATATGAAATGAGGATGGGAGGTGCTTCCTAGGTGGTGCTAGTTTTAAAGAACCAACCTGTCTATGCAGGAGACGCTGGTTCGATCCCTGGTTCAGAAAGATCCCCTGGGATAGGAAGTGGCAACCCACTCCAGTATTCTTGCCTGGGAAATTCCATGGGCAGAGGAGCCTGGTGGGCTACAGTCCATGACATTGCAAAGAGTCAAATACAACTGAGCCAGCACATACAGATAGACACAGACATGAGGACTGTGAGAATCTGTATGTAAAGTTCCTGGTTTTATATGAATGACCCAATTAATGGAAAATTTTCCTATTACCTATTAAGATCTGGAGGAACAGAGATCCACTGCTCTCTGAGCTCAAAGAGTGGCCCTGCTTTCTGGTGGATCATCAATATTATCATGGGAAATTTGCAACACATATTATATAGACCCCACCCTGATTTAGAGGATCTGTAGAATCCAGTAATACATACTTCAATCCATGTCCAAGAATCACTGTCCTAGGGATCAAGATCAGTGTGCTACTTATATTTTGAATTCTTAATCCCTAGAAGGGGTCTGGTTCAAGACAAATGCTCAGTGCAAGGCACAAAGAAAGGACCCAGGGTATTCTGTTAAATGAATTCTAAACAAATCTCCTCTGTCACCCATGAGTGATTGCATTGATTCTAATGTTATTAAAACTGACCATTCAGAAGATGGATTATTTGGCTAATTACGGTTGGCCCAGTTAGAGAAAAGTCTATTATAAAGCACTTCAAAATGCCTTAAAGTAAAATTGATTTGGCTATATTTTATAGAGTGATACAGAGTAAACTTCTTTCCTTATAACATAAAAGCTGTCACTTAGAGTCTTCCTTGTGTTGGATACTTAAGCAGACTCATTACACAGGGTTTTATGGCCGTGTTCTACATTTTCCAAAAACGAGGACTGCCATGCCACTTGGTCACCACTGTACAGAAGGAACTGCCTATAATATGTAGGGCTGGTGACATGAGGCAATGCTCTTACCTCCTCCTTCCATTTCTTATCCCCTTATGGCAGGATGAAGAGCTCTGGATAAGGAAAGCAGTAGTACCTTTGCAGCAGTCTCTAGACTGATGTCAAAATGCCCAAGCTTAACAATTCAGAGACAACCAAAATACCGAAGGACACCTCAGACACCGATGCTTACATCTTCTGGCCAACAGCTGATCTTTCCCTCTAGAGCACTTTTACATATTTCAGCCCAGGCTTTGTCCTTGTTGGGGAGTGAGAAATTTAAAAATACACGATCAAGTATTAGAAAAATAGAGAAAATGGAAATTAATATTTATTAGCTCTCTAGAGGAGAGTTTTTAGCTTTCAAGTAGTTAAAGAACTCACAAAGATATGACTACAAAGATATAAGCAAATAATTATAAAATAAAGAGTAAAAAGCAACCTGGGGAAAATATTCCCAGGATGTATTAGAGAAAGAGTGAATATTTTATATATAAAAAGATGATACTAACTTATAAAAATGAGACATCCTATAACTAAATAGGCAAAAGTCGGTATCAGTTAATTCACAGAAGAGGTAAATTCAATATGCATTATATGCAAAATATTCAATTTATAAACAAAAAATGCAAACCGAAAGGAAGATTCCACTTCAATTTTCTTATCTAATTAAAAAAAAAACATAAATTAAAAAAAATGTCAATACCCTCTGAAAGAGGAAAGGGGCCTATATTGTATGGGAGGGTGAATTTATAGAATACAAGCCTGCATAGGATGACATTTAATAATATTTACTAAGAGATGTAAAAATGATCAGATCTACTGACCTAATAATTCTACTTCTGGAAAATGACTCTAACAACAACAACAAAAAATAGAAAAAAGGAATGAAAAATAATGAAGTTAATAATAAGAAATAAAACTCAAATTTGCAAGAGAAACTATATTCATTGCAATAAATATTTATAATTGGGTTTCATCCCTGGGTCAGGAAGATCCCCTGGAGAAGGGAATGGCAACCCACTCCAGTATTCTTGCCTGGAGAATTCCATGGACAGAGGAACCTAGTGGGCTATAGTCCTTGGTGTCTCAAAGAGTCAGACACGACTGAGTGACTAACACTTATTTTTCACATATATTCATTGCAATAGCATAAAAACTTGGAAACAAGCTAAGAGTCCAAAAATAAACTCAAAATGGATTAAAGATCTAAATGTAAGACCAGAAACTATAAAACTCCTAGAGGAAAACATAGGCAAAATACTCTCCAACATAAACCACAGCAGGATCCTCTATGACCCACCTCCCAGAATATTGGAAATAAAAGCAAAAGTAAACAAATGGGAACTAATTAAAATTAAAAGCTTCTTCACAATAAAGGAAACTATAAGCAAGGTGAAAAGACAGCCTTCAGAATGGGAGAAAATAATAGCAAATGAAGCAACAGACAAAGAATTAATCTCAAAAATATTCAAGCAACTCCTGCAGCTCAATTCCAGAAAAATAAACGATGCAATCAAAAAGTGGGCCAAAGAACTAAACAAACATTTCTCCAAAGAAGACATACAGATGGCTAACAAACATATGAAAAGATGTTCAACATCACTCATTATTAGAGAAATGCAAATCAAAACTGCAATGAGGTACCATTTCACGCCAGTCAGAATGGCTGCGATCCAAAAGTCTACAAGCAATAAATGCTGGAGAGGGTGTGGAGAAAAGGGAACCCTCTTACACTGTTGGTGGGAATGCAAACTAGTACAGCCACTATGGAGAACAGTGTGGAGATTCCTTTAAAAGCTGCCATATGCCATAGAACTGCCATATGACCCAGCAATCCCACTGCTGGGCATACACACCGAGGAAACCAGAATTGAAAGAGACACGTGTACCCCAATGTTCATCGCAGCACTGTTTATAATAGCCAGGACATGGAAGCAACCTAGATGTCCTTCAGCAGATGAATGGATAAGAAAGCTGTGGTACATATACACGATGGAATATTACTCAACCATTAAAAAGAATACATTTGAATCAGTTCTAATGAGGTGGATGAAACTGGAGCCTATTATACAGAGTGAAGTAAGCCAGAAAGAAAAACACCAATACAATATACTAACACATATATATGGAATTTTAAAGATGGTAACGATAACCCTGTATGCGAGACAGCAAAAGAGACACAGATGTATAGAACAGTCTTTTGGACTCTGTGGGAGAGGGCGAGGGTGGGATGATATGGGAGAATGGCATTGATACTTATAAACTATCATATGTGAAACGAATCGCCAGTCCAGGTTTGATGCATGGTACAGGATGCTCAGGGCTGGTGCACTGGGATGACCCAGAGGGATGGGATGGGGAGGGAGGTGGGAGGGGGGTTCAGGATGCGGAACAGGTGTACACCCATGGTGGATTCATGTCAATGTATGGCAAAACCAATACAATATTGTAAAGTAGAAAAGTAAATTAATTAATTAAAAAAATAAAAATGGATAATATCAGGTTAATTGTGATTCACTTACCCAGTGAAATATTATGTGGCTATGTTAAAAACACATGCAAATAACTTATAATAATACAAATCATTTTGTAGGAAATACAGAAAACAAAATCATATATAGTCATGATTAAATTTAACCCCCTATCCCTCCAAAGTGGGAAAGAAAAGCCAGTATCTTTATGTAGAAATACAGCAATACAGTATCTCATGGATTGGTTTGTAGTTGAGGGGCTTTGATTGCCAGTTTTTCTTTCCCCCTACTATCACTCTTTTGTGTATTTTTATAGTTTTTTCTAATTACCATGTGTAATGGGAAAAATAGTGTTACTCACAATAATTCCCTCTAGCACTTGCTAATGGAGAAGGCAATGGCACCCTACTCCAGTACTCTTGCCTGGAAAAATCCCATGGACGGAGGAGTCTGGAAGGCTGCAGTCCATGGGGTCACTGAGGGTCGGACATGACTGAGCGACTTCACTTTCACTTTTCACTTTCATGCGTTGGAGAAGGAAATGGCAACCCACTCCAGTGTTCTTGCCTGGAGAATCCCAGGGATGGGGGAGCCTGGTGGGCTGCCATCTATGGGGTCACACAGAGTCGGACACGACTGAAGCGACTTAGCAGCAGCAGCAGCACTTGCTAACACAATAGTAGGAATCCATCCTTATATGTTCAGAGTCTTAAGGGGTACTAGAAGAAAACTTCACTCTAGATGAAAGTGTCATTGAGCGCCAAAGAGCCTTGAAAGACATCCCTGCTCATCTCCATGAGCAAATGAAAAAAATGAATGTATTGGGTTGAGAATACATTGAGAAAAATTAGAAGAATACAGCAATTAATATTTATCAGTTTTCTAGAGGAAATTCTCTAGGCTTTCAAGGAATGGAAGAAACAAACAAAAAGAAAACATTTGACTGTGAAAATAATTCAGAAGTCTGCATATAAGTAAATACAATCAAAATTAAAAGATAGCAACAAATGGGAAAACATTACAAAGAATGAATGTGAATCCCCCTAGAGTTCGCTGCTCCTAGAATTGCTTTAGCTCACTCACCTTTGGGTGGAATTTCTCTGGCAGGGGATGTGTGCATTCTAGGTTTAGTTTACCCTCCAGGGAACTTTAAAAAACCACACTGATTGTCCTTGTATATAAATTCCCAATGTGTCTGCCCAGTAGATGGATGAGGCAGCTATTTTTCTCAAAGTTAAACCTCAAGATTGTTCTATGGTAAAACACACACACACACACACACACACACACACACATATATATATATAATTTATTTATTAATTGTATTATTATGGGAGTATGCATTTCCCAAATACAATATTAATATTATATACCCAAAAAAGAAAATTGGAATTTAAATTACATAGTACCTATGAAACACATTTGAAGAAGCTTATGGGACCAGCCTTTAATATTTCTTTGCATTAGCTCCTCAGGATGAATTAATTATGGCCCCAAAGAAATAGAGCTGAAAAAGACCTTAGGGATCATATTTAGTTTAAGAGCCTGATTTTGCAGATTGGTAAATTGGAGGTCAACAAATAACTTACAAAAACACCAGAACACAAAGTCATAGCTATACCTAGAAGCCGAATCTCTAAACTCCCAGATTTGTGCTCTTTACTTTCAACTTTTTTTTTCTTAAGGTGAAAGAATTAATAAATAAAGACAACTACTTTTCTCTTCACATTTTCCAGATAGAATGGCATCTGGTACTGTTAAAACCTAAGTCAAAATTTGCTAATGATTCATATAAATCTATTTTGGAAAAGAGATTAACAAGCGTTTGGCAAAATGATCAACCTGTACACTCATGGCTAATTCATGTGAATGTATGGCAAAAACCACCACAATATTGTAAAGTAATTAGCCTCCAATTAAAATAAATAAATGAAACAAAAAAGAGAAAAATTACTGTATCTTTTAGGACAGATAAAAAGAAAGAATAAAATATAAGAGTTAATGATTATGCATTTGTTTATTTAATGTGTTAATATTTTTAGAACATCATATGCTCAATAAATGTATCTTAGACATAGGTTTCAGGTGAATGTAATGCCAGCACAAATTCAGAGCTGCTTTTTGAGTAGTTTGGTTTTCAATAATATATTCAAATAATATTCCTCAGAATATGGCATGTATAATTCTGGTGTTTTGTAAAATAATACTAGTTGCACTTTTTAATTTTTACGGTAAAGTTTCTGTTTTATTATTTATGCAATTATAACCAGCATATCAGAACTTCTTCTGTAAGCCATAGTACTTGGAATTCAAAGAGATATTTTAAGTAATTTACATTTCAGGTGGTACTATAAACATGACGAAAATTGGAAAATGGTACAAGAATGACTTAAGTTTCAGAAAAAGATGACTTAATAAGTTCCTGCACTAAAGGAATACTAATTCACAGAGGGCAGATGAGTCCTTTTGGAAATATCTTCTTTCAGGTTTAGAATTTAATTCCAAGCCAGCATGAGGCAACACATTGATTAAATGGTCTTTGAAGCATCGGTTATCTTAATGACCAGAGAAAAATAACCCTTGACTCAGCCTCACCCATTAGGGAGGTGAACAAAGCCAACATGTCCTTCACGTTGGGGTGATGGGACTTGTCACAGCCACAGAGCTAAACTTTTTCATGTTTCTTTCATTACGACGGACACTTTTTGTTTTCTCTTTTTGCGTTCTGGAAGTTAAGTGTGTAATTAACATATGCAAAGTAACTATAAAATCACAGTATTTTAAAAATTACTTTTATCCCACTCATCTTCCCAGAACTCCAGGAAAGGTGGACAGATGGGTATAACTTTGATACTCTGTAAAGAGAGCTGGAGGGTCTTGTGAACTCTCTTTACTCAGGGAGGTCACGAATACAGGGGAAGTAGACAATTTCTGAGTTTTCTGATTAGCCTTGCATATCCAGATCAGCTAAGGTTGAATCCACCAAGGCCAGGCTGTCACAGAAATCAGGGGAGAGGGATTGGTCAAGGTGATGTGTCAAAGAAACAGCCAAACGTTCTGAGATGCGACTTTTTGATGGACTTCTTGTGTGCGTGTGTGCATGCTCAGTCGCTCAGTTGTGTCTGACTGTGCGACCACATGGAGGGTATCCTGCCAGGCTCCTGTATCCATGGGATTTCCCAGGCAAGAATACTGGAGTGGGTTGTCATTTTTTTCTCTGTCGATGGACTTCAGAGAGGTCCTTTGGTCTGCACTGTGGTTCCACCGCCTAGAAAATGTTAAACATAATGACACAATGACTTGTGGATCAAGCTGGAATCAAGATTGCTGGGAGAAATATCAGTAACCTCAGATATGCAGATGACACCACCCTTATGGCAGAAAGTGAAGAGGAACTAAAAAGCCTCTTGATGAAAGTGAAAGTAGAGAGTGAAAAAGTTGGTTTAAAGCTCAACATTCAGAAAACGAAGATCATGGCATCTCGTCCCATCACTTCATGGGAAATAGATGAGGAAACAGTGGAAACAGTGTCAGACTTTATTTTTCTGGGCTCCAAAATCACTGCAGATGGTGATTGCAGCCATGAAATTAGAAGACGCTTACTCCTTGGAAGGAAAGTTATGACCAACCTAGATAGCATATTTAAGAGCAGAGACATTACTTTGCCAACAAAGGTTCATCTAGTCAAGGCTATGGTTTTTCCTGTGGTCATGTATGGATGTGAGAGTTGGACTGTGAAGAAAGCTGAGTGCTGAAGAATTGATGCTTTTGAACTGTGGTGTTGGAGAAGACTCTTGAGAGTCCCTTGGACAGCAAGGAGATCCAACCAGTCCATTGTAAAGGAGATCAGTCCTGGGTGTTCTTTGGAAGGACTGATGTTAAAGCTGAAACTCCAGTACTTTGGCCACCTCATGCGAAGAGTTGACTCACTGGAAAAGACTCTGATGCTGGGAGGGATTGGGGGCAGGAGGAGAAGGGGACGACAGAGGATGAAATGGCTGGATGGCATCACGGACTCAATGGACGTGAGTTTGAGTGAACTTCGGGAGTTGGTGATGGACAGGGAGGCCTGGCATGCTGTGATTCATGGGGTCACAAAGAGTTGGACATGACTGAGTGACTGAACTGAATTGAGTTGTTAAAATGAGTCAATAAGAAATAGACTAATACAATTATGTAAAGTTTAAAAATAAAATAAAAAAAAAAAAAAAAAAGAAATAGACTTTCATGCACTGAGTGGGAGGGAATTTTGATAGGCTCTAGGATTGAAAGCTAATTTTTTACTTTTGAGTTTCAGGTTGTCATAATGTGCATAAAGGGTGAGAGGGCATACAAGATGCTAAGGTAGTTAATATTTCATGGCCATGAGAAGAACCTTTTACCTTCTGACCTATTGTGCTGCTTTATTGTAGCATTTGTCAAGACACTCTCTCAGTATTCACACTGACTTTTGAATAGATCCAACTGAAAGTATGGCAACCCATTTGGGAGATTCATTTACTACTTTCATATAATGGCTTTACCTACAGGTTTGTGATATCTCACCATCATTGGTAGAAATGAAAAGAAATTGTTGACAGCCTGAATTTAGCTTAGGGACTGAAAAAGTGTTTCATTTTTTCTAACTGCATTGTAATTGATTTTTTAAAATTTTTGAATAGTTTAAGTAAAATTCATGACTACTTTTTTTTTAACCTGTACCACTCATTTTGTTGGGAGAATAATTTTACATTTCATAAAATAACTGCTGAATTAAAATATAGGTATTTTAATAGACAAGATTTTTCTCTTACGTCTACTCTAGCCACATAATTTTTTTTTAGAAGAACTTGATACCTCTCACTTTTCTTAAACACAGAGCCATAAAGTCTAAAGTCCCTAGTTGTAACTATCTATCATATCTGATTCATCACAAACACCCATTATGGCCATCTCAGTTCAATGTAATTCCCTCTTATATTAATTAAGCTGTATCATCAATAAGATACTTTGCTAGATTTTTTTTTTTTAATGGGCTGAGAGTTTGGAAAATTCCACCTATACTTTGATTACACGGTCCCTCCTTCTTGGAGTTTACAATTTATCAGACTAGATACTTATCCATCCACTCACTGGTGCATCCACTGATTTAAAAATATGCATCCACCTGTATATTTTGGAGATTAATCCTTTACATATATAGAGAATGGAATATTACTCAGCCATTAAGAGGAACAAATTTGAGTCAGTTGAACTGAGGTGAATGAACCTAGAGACTGTTATACAGAGAAAAATAAGTCAGAAAGGGAAAAACAGATACGGTATATTAATGCATATATATGGAATCTAGAAAAGTGGTACATTGAACCTATTTGCAGGGCAGGAATAGAGACATGGATGTAGAGAATGGATATGTAGACACAGTGAGGAAAGGAAAGGGTGGGATGAATTAAGAGAGTAGCCTTGACATATACACACCACCATGCGTGAAATAGACAGCTAGTGGGAAGCTCCTATAGAGCATGGGGAGCTCAGTCTGGTTGCTCTGTGATGACCTAGAGGAGTTGGGTGGGAAGGGTGGAAGGGAGGCTCAAGAGGGAGGGGATATATGTATACTTATGGCTGAAATCTATGTTGTTGTATGCCAGAAACAAACACAACATCATAAAGCAATTATCCTCCAATTTAAAAAATAAAAAAATGTACCGACCATGTACCTGTGCTAAGCAGTATTTTTTTAATTTTTGTTTTTGTTTTTGTCAAAGAGTGGTTTTTATTTTCTTTCCCCTGATGTCTAGACATAAACCTCAGGAAAGTAAGGCATGCATACCAATGACTAAATCACAGGGTCTGTCTAGATAAACGCTATGGCAGAGGTTGCATATGTTATGACACTACAGAGAATAAATGGATAATTTCTAGCTGGGGAAGGAAGAAAAAAAATCCACGGACCTGGTGACATTTGAGCTAAGTCTTGAAAGATGAAGAGAGGGAATATTAAAAGCAAAAGCAGAGGTAGGGATGAGGAGCCAGAATGTGGAGAATGGAGAGGGTAAGACTGCTGTGGGTAATAGGAGCCAGTGTAGAGGGAGGGCAGGTTAGTCTATTGAAAATCTCATTGTCATTCTCAAGAAATTGACCTTTAATTCTTAGGAAGCTACTAAATGGCAAGATTAGTGTTTCTGTCCCCAAAGATGTTAGATAGGTCCTTTTATTTTTTTCACCTCTTCCTCCCTTCTGATCCTTTTTTCTCTTTCCCCTGCCATAAGTTCACTTATATTAAAATGCAACTGAGAAGACTGAGCTGCCTGCATTTTGATTCTACAGTGAAGACGCACTGGCATGGTTGTTTTTCCAAGTTCTGGGCTTCCCCGTGCTGAGTTTGTTGCAGAAGTGATATGATTAAAGTATTAACTACTGCAATATCTAACCACCCCACCCTTTGCTGTCAAAAGCAATTAATGTGGATTACATATATTTGAAAGAAGAATTTCTTTCATTTCAAACCTTGGAGCATCTCCAGAGAGGATTAGGTAGGAAAATGAATAGTATCATTTGCATAATTTAGAGAAATATGAATAATAATTTGTATTTGGAAACACTTGCTTAGACTCTTTCCAGTACATCGGTACCATATGGCTCATCGGCTGAGCGTGACCAGGAAGTAAAAATTCCATATGATACAGTAGTCATAGAAGCATTGTCATGTTGCGTGTGCTTTGATGCAAAATGGAAAACAAATAAATCAAAGTGCCTTATTTGAGATTCAGTCTATATGACTGTCTGATGGATTGAAAAGAATATATCTTTAGGGCTCCAGGGATATATATAAAATTTATAAACACCACTCTTGCTAGAGATATGCCCTGAAGATAAAAATGAGAGGAACAGGTTTAACTTATGAATTTAGAGATTTGAGTGGAGCAAAAGGCCTTTCTTCAAGTCATTCTCTTTTCTCAGTAGGCATAGAAACATCATTCAGCCAGAAGCTGGAAGTAGACACTGCAAAGGAAGCAGTGTCTAATGTAATTATCTTACACAGCAGAGATAGAACAATAGCCTTCTATGAATAAATCCACTTGCCCTGATTATTATCACCTTTCTTAGGGGGTGGGTTCAGAATTGTCTTTCACAATTTTAACCAGTAAGCGATGTTAAAGATGGGGCCCCTTCTGTGACACTGGACTTCCCATCAGAATAATCTACAAATATGAACCTGAATCACAATGACTCCAATAGATTGGCTAAGAAGCACCCCCAGGTTGACTCATTCTCCTTGTCTGGCTTCTGAGGTCTATTGGAAGTAAAAGACAAGCCTTTTCTGGATTCATGCCAGAATTTTGCTTTATGGCATTTTCAGGGTCCAGAGGGCTGGTGTGGTGAAATGTAGAGGGAAGTAGGAAGAGTCAACCTTTTGGGACATCATAGGCTGACAGCAGCGGCTATGGTGTGGAAGCAGAAGCTTTATAAGCAGACCTCCATCTGAGATCAGGAATGAAAGGGCAGCAAGTTAAAATGAAAGAGACATGGGTCATTTCTAAGCCATGTCTGGGCTCTCCTCAGCTTCATTTATCAACATCTTGGGCCACACTGACAGATTCTGAGACGTAGGAGTCTCAGATGAGAAAAGATATTAATTTTCTTTTCAGCAAATGAAAAAAAAGGGTGAGTGAGTATTCTCAAGTAATCTTAATTTAATTGATCCGTCTAAGTTTGACATCAGCCAATGGTAATAAGGCTGATACACAACACAATCCCTTTTTTAGTACCTTACCACTTATATGGGAAGATAAGATTTATTTTTGAATAAGTAGCAAACAAATTTTAGAAATGTAAGTGTGTATTATTGCTATATGGACCTATCGAGCTCATGCTTAGTCACTAAACTGTGTCTGACTCTTTGCAACCCCATGGACTGTAGCCCGCCAGGCTCCTCTGTCCATGGGATTTCCCAGGCAAGAATACTGGAGTGGGATGCCAGTTCCTACTCCAGAGGACCTTTCTGACTCAGGGATCAAACCCACGTCTCCTGCATTGGCAGGCTGATTCTTTACCACTGAGCCACCTGGGAAGCCTTTATGGACATATGCATGTGTGCTAAATCGTTTCAGTCATGTCCAGCTCTTTGCAACCCTATGGACTGTAGCCTGCCAGGCTCCTCTGTCCGTGGGATTCTTCAGGCAAGAATATTGGAGTGGGCTGCCAGACCATCCTCCAGGTATGGACATATACATGTGTACAAAGTAGGTATACCGCTTTAAGAGGAACAATAGCTACATTTGGTGTTCTGGTAGGGCAGTCTTCTCAAATGGTCTGCGAGTGTTTTGTGGGACATGTCAATGTATTTTCTTTTGTAATGTTTATTTCTTCATTTGGCTGTGTTGGGTCTTGGTGGCATCATGTGGGGTCTTTTCCTGCAGCACATGGACTCTCTAGCTGTGGCCTGTGGGCTCAGTTGTTGTTCTGCACCAGCTCTCCAGCTGCGCTGTGAGGACTTAGCTGCTCTGCAGCATGTGGAATCTTAGTTTTCCGACTAAGGATGGAACCCGCTGATTCTTAACCACTGGGCCACCAGGGAAGTCCTAGTGCCAATGTATTTTCATCCTTTATGTTTCTGGCTGAGGGACAGTAACGTCCCTGTACAGCTCCCAGGTTCCATTCCTCAGAACCAAGTTTCTTCCATTACCCATCTTGCTAAACCTTTCTCTTTTCCCCTTTGTAGATTTCCTCCAAGAGTTAACCAAACTCCTTTGCATTCTCATCTCTTTCATGCACATTCACTCTACCCTGCTATCCGCATTGCATCTCACTTCTTTCAGAGGTCAGACTTCTCTGGCTCTCCTGAGCATAAAAGCTCATGTTCCTAAGATCCAGGTGTCTCAGGAGGTAGCCTTCTCATGCTTTGCCCCCACCATTCTGTCTCTTTCTCCAAGGAGAAAGCCCTTGGTCCCTTGAGATCCATTGCCTCTAGCTACACTATGCTCATGCCCTGTATTTTGTCTTCAGTCCATAAATCATTTATATTTTGAAATCTTACAATATTCCTCTCCACTGAATGTTGTCATCACTGCAGGTTGGGGGGTGGGTTTAGGATGTATGTCAGTGTCCCAGTTGACACTCTTGCCTGCCTCAGTTCCTGCTTACTCTGCTTAGGTCACCAATCTCCATGGATTAACCCTAGAGCTTTGTATCAATGCAAACTAGCCTACTTCTTAAATCTACAGCACCAGTATCATAGCTGGTGACCATACTGACTGGTTTTGCCTTCCATCTTCTTCTCATTCCTTTTTCCCTCGTTGCCATGCTTCCTGTAGATCAGGATCCCTCCTCTTGTATGCTTCACTCCATTTCCAAGAATGTCAAATTTAGCAGCAGTTGATAATTGGTTATAACTTTGGTCTGTACAATTCACTCCCCAGTCTCTTTTTTTTGGTCTCTAAAACCTTTCATCAACTTTTATAAACCATGTAATTCTGTGGCTATCAGCTGCGATCATAAGCAAGAAACAATAATTGGCCTTGCTCCACAAAATGCTATAGGCATATTATTAACTGTGTTTTTTTTCACGTGGGTGAAAAAGTGACTAAATGCCATTGACTTTGAACACAGTGTTTATTTATGTGGATGTCATTAGAATGAGCCTCAGTATTTCCAGAAATCCAGCAATGAAAATCTATGTGCTAAGGAATCATGGGATCATTCATGGTAGCAAAAATAGTGAGAGTTTTTAAAGTCTTTGGATAATGGCTCAACAAGAGAAAATAAAGCCCAAGTCTCCAGGAAATAGTTTAAGGATAGATCCTCAAAGTGATTTTTAAAATATTTCTTCTCAGCACTGCTCTTTTATCTGACCTCATTAAAATGTCTCAGCATTGTTTATTCAACATACCACTTAATCAAAACCCTCTGCTTCATTCTTCCCAAGATCATTTGTAATCCATATGAGCAAACATTCTGGAAGGTTATAATGAAGAGAGATATAGGAGAATTATAACAGCTTTCTTTTCTTTTTTGAACAGTAAATATTTTAGTAATCCATCTCCATTTCTAAAATCGGTTTATCTTTGAATCATATATTACTTTGCTTTAGATATAAAGAACTGAACATGTCTGAAAATCTAAAAAGATTGGAAAGAGATTCAAGGAGCTATATTTCTTAATATTTACTTCTTAATCTAAATCTTTACTTATCATGTGTCAATGCACAACACACTAAGCCCTAAAAACTGATTTTGTCATCTGGTAAGAAAATAGTTAATAGTTCATCTTTTGGAGAGTGTTTTAATAGGATCTTATTTATTGTAGATATGGACAATCAAATAAAGTCATTCAAGTAGAGAGCCTTCATTTCACAGATGAGAAAAATCAAGGCCCAGAGAGGTTAAAACAATAACGACTTAAAAGCATGTATAATAATTTTAATGTGGGCTTCATTTGTCCCTGAAGACTCATGCCCCTAGATGTGCATTGTCTCAGTATTAAGAAAAATAATTTTAGCAGGGGTTATCATGACCACACTTAGAGATCCATCAGAATTATGCTAAGAAGTAAAAACAGAAGTTACCTTAACTTGAAGTTTGGTATAGTAACTGACTTCAAATATTAATGGAGAATGAACAAGGTGGAAAAACTCAGGAGCTGATTTCTGCTTGAGTCTTTTAGTTGAACACAATGAAAGAAAGCAGTGTGCCAACAACATCTCCCACCCGTGTGCTCTTTTAGAACCTTGGTGTTCCTCCATCAAGAGATGGACCCTCTTGCCACCCGCTCTTGAATTTGGGTGGACTGTTTCAGACAACTCAACATGGTAGAAGTTGTTAGCAGCCTAACTGTTATGAGACCAAAACTCCCCATCCCTGGAGAGACCACACAGAGTGCTCCTAAAACTGCAGCACCCTGCAATCCACCCACCACCACCGCCTTCCTGCTCCCTGCTCGTCCAAATCTAGCCACTCTTTTACTGTAACTGCAGGAAAGATCCCAAGTCAGAAATATGCAGCCAAGTGCCTCCCAAATCTCTGTATGAAATTGACATACAAGGAAATAATTCGTCCTTCTTTCACAACACTACGTTTCGAGGTAATGTGCTGTGCAACAATAGTAATGGAAACAAAAATTACCCCATGATCCTCTTTCTTTAACAGTCAGAAGAAAGATTTGCAAAGTAGATATGAGACTGCATTTGTTTTTAAATTGGGGTATAGTTTCTTTACAATGTTGTGTTAGTGTCTGCTGTACAAGCAAGTGAATCAGCTGTGTGTGTGTGTGTGTGTGTGTGTCCCCTACTCTTGGATCTCCCTCCTGCCCCTCTAGTTCATCCCAGAGCTCTGAGTTGAGCTCCTGTGCTTTACAGCAGTTTCCCACTAGCTAGTGATTTTACACGTGGTCGTATGTATATGTCAGACTTAATCTCCCAATTTATCCCACCCTTCCTTGCCCCTCCACGTGCACATGTCCATTCTCTGCATCTGTGTCTCTATTCCTGTCCTGCAAATAGGTTCATTTGTATCACTTTTCTAGATTCCACATATATGTGTTAATACACAATATTTGTTTTTCTCTTTGTGACTTACTTTACTCTGTATGACAGACTCTAGGAGATAGCATTTTTCTTTCTTTTTTTTTTTTCATTCTTTGAAGGTTGATGCAAGGCATTAGGCACTGAGGCAGCACATGCAGATTATCTCTTACCTGCTGACTCACCTTGTTTGTCTGGAGCTTCTCCCAAGTTCCAGCCACTCACTGAATCTCCTCCTTCAGCTGGTGTAAGTCCTTGACCAAGTGTGCTTACAGCTCCAGGGCAAAAACTGCCAGCTTTGCTACATGTCACCCACAGAATCCAGGTTTTCTGGTGCTTATAGAAAGATGTGGATTTCTGGTTGTCCTTAGGGGTTACTTTTGAGTTCTTGTTTTCCACGTGGATTCCAGTTCATCTGTAAGGGTTCCAGCTTGCCTTTTCTTTTGTCTACATTCATCTTTCCTTTCCAACCGCAGGACTGGCTGATCTATCTCAGCTTAGACTCATCTTCGTATTTGCAGACTCCTCTATCAGCTTCCACATAGCTTGAGGTTCACCGCTTACAGCAACTCCTTATTCTACATCACTCACAGAGCTCGGCTTCTATGATCAAGTCCTCACTGTTACAGAGATGTTCCTTGGAACACTCAGATTGATCTGTGAGCTGAGATAAATGGAAATGTCTTGATTCAGTCTTGCTTAGGGTTAGTCTACATTTTCCTAGGAAAGCCATTTGTTTTGGGAATATGTGTAGTTTCCAGTCATTCCAGTAATATAAATGCCTGTGCTCAAAGCCCAGAAGCTGGAGGCCAGGCTGGAATTTTAGAAATGCTCATGCAGATATTTGTGTATTCTGTAAACAGTAGAATCCAACTTGAGTGAGTTCTTAAAAAGAACCTGCATTCATGACTTCATGAGTTAGAAGTTGATGATACTTAATTATAGTTGTTTTTCTTCAGGAAATCTAAAGCCATTAATGAATTTATCTTTTCCATCAATCCTCTAGTCTATATATTTTTTGAAGTTTATTTGGCTTGTCAGGCCTTACTTGCGGCTTGTGGGATCTAGTCTCCTGACGAGGGTTTGTAGGGCCCCCTACATTGGGAGCACAGAGCCTTAACCACTGAACCATCAGGGAAGTCCTTAGTATATTTTTATATAGAACCTATTATTCTGTTTAAGACAACCAAGATCCTCTTCAGATTTGAAATATTGGAAAAGATGTGTGAGTGTGTGTGTGTGTGTGTGTGTGTGTGTGTGTGTGTGTGTGTGTATGTGTACACGCTCAGTAGCTCAGTCGTGTCCAACTCTTTGCAACCCCATGGACTATAGCCCACCAGGCTCCTCTGTCCATGGGATTCTCCAGGCAAGAAAACTGGAGTGGGTTTCCATTTCCTTCTCCAGAGGATCTTCCCGACCCTGGGATAGAACCTGAGTCTCTTGCATCTCCTGCATTGGCAGACGGATTCTTCATCACTGTACCACCTAGGAGGCCCATTGGAAAGACAGATGCAGATAAATAGAAGCAGTACTATTAGTAAATAAACTGAATTTATAAACATTACAAGAATTACTTATTCAGCAGCTGTTGGAGACATAGAAGTAACTGCCTGCACTGTAAATCTGTATTGTATACTTTAAAAGGAAGGGGACTGAGGAGTAAAGAGATTCTCCATATGGCATCATATATTTTTCATAAACTGTGAACTTTCAAGGCCATTTTTACCATTTTCTAGGATGGGGATAGTAATGTTAGATGTTTTGTTTTGATACCTGGATTTCTGTCTAAGCTCTTTGTAGAAGAAAGTCTCTAGAGTAATGTTCAATCTCTTTAGCTATGAGTACCCTCACGGGATTCTCAGGTGGCTCAGTGGTAAAGACTCTGCCTGCCAATGCTGCAGACACAGGTGATTTGGGTTTGATCCCTGTGTTGGGAAGATCTCTTGGAGAAGGCAATGACAACCCACTCCAATATGCTTGCCTGGGAAATCCCATGGACAGAGGAGCCTGGCGGGCTACAGTCTGTGGGGTCACAGAGTCGGGCATGACCGCAGATACACACACAACTTTATGGGATGAGAAAACCCATGAAAGTGAACATCTTGTCCTTAACTTACTTTTGAAACAAAGAAAGCAAGCAAAGTGAAAGACAGAGGCCAACAATCGCTTCATTATCAGTAAACTGTCAGAAGACAGTTTCTTATGAGAGTTAAGTCAGCCTATAAGCCAACACGTACAGCAGAAAGGTAGACCTTCAGAGCCACAGACAGTTCTGAAGCAGAGCAAGTCCTGTATGTGAGGAACCTACAAGGACACTGGAAAACTCCTGATTTGCATGGCTCGGTGTGTTCTCAAGAGGAAAGGGAAGGAAAAACTGACAAAGAGAGCATGGCTATTTGGACAGTGCATTCTAGCTCAATTAACATGGAATCAAGAAAGAAGTGGCAAAGGGCAGGACTCTGGCTCTAAATGAGTGCCTTTTACAAAGAAATGAATGCAAGAAGTGGGAAGAAGTGCTTTCTTTTCTTTCCCCCAAGAACCTTATAACATACCTCCCATTTAAAAACAAACAAACAAGCAAACCTTGAGGGACTTCCCTGGTGGTCCAGTGGCTAAGATTTCTTGCTCCCAATGCAGGAGACCTGGGGTTCGATTCCTGGTCAGGGAACTAGATCCTGCATGCTGCAGCCAAGAGTTCTCACGCTGGAATTAAAATAACCCACAGGGTGCAGCCAAGGATCCCACATGCCACAGCTTAAAAAAGAAAAAAACACAAAACAATAAAAGACCAAAAGATCCCACGTGCCGCAACTAAGACCCAAGCATAGTAAAGCAAAAACTTCAAATACCTCCGCAGCAGCAGTGGCAGCAATAACATCTTCCCAAGTGCACTTTCTTTTTGGGCATTTCTTTCACCATAAGTGTATCCTTGTTACAAAGTCAAAGTGTTAGTTGCTCAGTTTCATGTCCAACTGTTCACAACCTCATGGACTGTAGCCCACAAGGCTTCTCCATCCTGGCCTGGGATTTTCCAGGTAAGAAGACTGGAGTGGGTGGCCATTCCATTCTCCAGGGGATCTTCCTGACCATGGATCAAACCTGTGTCTCCTGCATTGCAGGAGGATTCTGTATTGTCTGAGCTACCAGGGAAGCCCTGCAACTTCTTGGTAGGAATGACTCAACTAATGCCACCTTAATTCCTTATTTCCTGTTTGCTTATCAGTCTATTGAAGTAGGCATGTTGTCTGCATCAGATCGCCACTGAAATTATTCTTGAAGCCTTTATTGCCAAATGCAATGTTTCTTCCCTGTCCTCATGTCCCCTGTGCTTTCTACTACACTTGACGGGTCCCCACCTTTCTGAAACTCTCCCAATGACTTTGATTTAGAAGCATCTTTCCAAGTTCTCTTCCTGCTTCCTTGGTTTCTTGATAATCTCAGTGATATTTTCTGAGAACGCTGGCAACAAGGATTCCGCTTCATTTATCTTTAAGGTCCAGTGCCTTGCACAGTACCTGGTGCCTGGTGGATGTAATTACCCCTTCAGGAGCCAATTCTCTGTCCTGGGCCATGTAGATGCAGCTCATTTTTTTCTTTTTCAGAAGTCCATTGTCCTATATGCCTAGGGAAGGTAACTCCTTATCCAGCCTCAGGGATGGATAATGAGCTGTTTAATCAGATCATGTAATTTCCCCTCCCCACTAATTGATTTAAACATGGACTCATGATGCAATCACATGCAATAGAGAGGAAGGTTCTAGGGCAGTGGTTCCCAATGTTTTAGGCACCAGGGACTAGTTTCCGGGAAGACCGTTTTTCCAAAGACAGAGAGAGAGAAATGGTTTCACGCTGATTCACATAAGGGTCTTGGAACCTAGATCCCTCACCTGTGCAGTACACAGTAGAGTTTGCACTCCTATGAGACTAATGAATCCTGAATATTCATTGGAAGGACTGATACTGAAGCTGAAGCTCCATATTAGGCCACCCGATGTGAAGGGCTGACTCATTGGGAAAGACCCTGTTGCTGGGAAAGATTGAGGGCAGGAGGAGAAGGGGTGACAGAGGATGAGATGGTTGGAAGGCATCATCGACTCAGTGGATGTGAGTTTGAGCAAACTCCAGGAAATTGTGAAGGACAGGGAGGCCTGGTGTGCTCCATGGCGATTACAAAGAGTCAGACACGATTTAGCAACTGAAGAACAAACAGGAGAATCTAATGCTACTGCTGATCTGGCAGCAGGCAGAACTCAGGCAGAAGTGCCAGCGATGGGGAGGAGCTATAAATACAGAGGAAGCTTTGCTTACTCTTACTGCCTCCCCTTTCCTGCTGTGTGACCCAGTTCTAGCAAGCAACAGACCAGCAGTGGTCCATGGCCTGGGGGTTGGGGACCCATGTTCTATGGGGTTTCTGGGGTAGTTTTTCAGAACTAATAAGAAAAGGAAGTAGATTAGTTTGTTAGGGGTGCTACAACAAAGCAGCTCAAGCTGGGTGGCTTAAATGACAGAACTATATTGTTTTCCAGTTCTAGAGGTTTCAAGTCTGAAACCAAGGTGTTAGCAGGTTTGGTTCTTTTGAAAGGATGGATGCAAAGAATCTCTGCCAAGCTTCTAGCCTTAGCTTTTAGATGGTCATCTTTAGGATCACTTAAAAATTCTCTCTGTGTATACATATCTGTATCCATATTTGCCTTTTCATGAGGACATCAGTAAAATTAACCTTAAAGACTTCATTTTAAATTTATTACTCTGTAATGACTCTATCTCTAAGTAAGGTCACACTCCGAGGTACTGGGAATCAGGACTTCAACATAAAAATTGTGAAGGTGTACAATTCAACAGATAACAAGGAATAACCTTTTCTTCAAGATTACTGATGTCTGGAGCTACAGTAGCCACTTTGTAACCATGAGAGGGCAAGATAGTTCAGTTCAGTCACTCAGTTGTGTCCGACTTTTTGTGACCCTATGGATTACAGCATGCCAGGTTTCCCTGTCATCACCAACTCCCAGAGCTTGCTCAAACTCATGTCCATTGAGTCAGTGTTGCTATCCAACCATCTGATCCTCTGTCATTCCCTTCTCCTCCTGCTTTCAATTTCTCCCAGGATCAGGGTCTTTTCAAATGAGTCAGTTCTTCGCATCAGGTGGCCAAAGTATTAGACCTTCAGCTTCAGCATCAGTCCTTCCAATGACTATTCAGGACTGATTTCTTTTAGGATTGATTGGTTTGATCTCCTTGCAGTTCAAGGAACTCTCAAGAGTCTTCTCCAACACCACAGTTAAAACGCATCAATTCTTCAAAAGCATCAATTCTTCTACACTCAGCTTTCTTTATGGTCCAAATCTAGCATCCATACATAACTACTGGAAAAACCATAGCTTTGACTAGACAGACCTTTGTCAGCAAAGTATATGTCTCTGCTTTTTAATATGCTCTCTAGGTTTGTCACTCTTGAAGGGCACAAACAGAAATTGTGTGCATCAGGAGCCAGGAGATAGGAGCAGTGTCCCCAGAAGAAACTGAGCCAGACTTGTCTGTGAGTGTCCAGGAGTCTTTGGCAGAGACTTGGGTCGACAGCGGCCTGCTGTGGGGTCAGGTGCACTAAATACAATAGTGTAGGTGAAAGTCCTTTTGAAGGAGCTCCCCCTGACCTTCATTACCCCTACTATGGGAGGGAACACAGTCCCACCCATCAACAGAAAATTGGATTAAAGATTTACTGAGTATGGCCCTGCCCATCAGAACAGGATCCAGATTCCCCCAGCCAGTCTCTCCCATCAGGAAACTTCCACAAGCTTCTTATCTTTTCTATCAGAAGGCAGACAGAATGAAAACCACAATCACAGAAAATTGACCAAACTGATCACAGGGACCACAGCCTTGTCTAACTCAATGACACTATGAGCCATGCTGCGTAGGGCCACCCAAGACGGATGGGTCATGGTGGAGAGTTCTGACAAAACATGGTCCACTGGAGAAGGAAATGGCAAACCATTTCAGTATTCTTGCCTTGAGAATCCCAAGAACAGTGTGAAAAGGCAAGATAGTTAGCAGGGCAATAAACAGAAAGTGGTTGAATAATAAGAGAATCTGATCCTTGTTGGCATCTTTGATCAAAGTAATGTTTTAGGAAAACAAATAAGTCTACGGTGTGCATTCCATTTGGATTGGAGTGAGGTGAAACAGGGAGATAAACTTTAGTTTAAGTGCCTGTTGCAATAGTTGTAGTGCGATGACTTGAATTAAAGTAGTGAAAAGAAGGGATACAGTCAAGAGGCATCAAAGAGGAGAATTTCTTATAAGAAGAAATATGGTAGCCAGAGCTCAGTTTGGGACACATTCTTACTCGTCCCTCTTCTAGGGCTTCTAGTGCTGGTAGCTGCTTGGATTGCATGCACTTTAAGAAAAAGATGAAAAGTAAAGAGCCAGTTACTCTAATAAATGTTTCATGAATACAAAGGCCCTGTGAATTGAACTTTTCCTTCTCCCCACTGATACAATTCTAGATATTACCTGACAGTCTAAATATAGGCAATTAAAGTAGGTATTTCAAATCAGTGTTCCTGCAAACTGTGTGATTCATGAAATGCTAATTCTGTGAGTTATTAATCCTGTGTCCGTGGGATTCTCCAGGCAAGAATACTGGAATGGGTTGCCATTCCCTTCTCCAGGGGAATTTCCTGACTCAGGGATCAAACCGAGGTCTCCCATATTGCAGGCAGTTTCTTTACCATCTGAGCCACCAGGCAGATAAATCTTAGACCAAAGGTGAGGAAAGACATGTTTGGAACCCAGGTGAATTCAGAAACTTGGGTTAAGGTCCACCTTGCAGGACTTCTCAGAGCCTTCAATATTCAAGTGTAGAGTGATAGAAATGTAGTATTTATAAAACTTATGAAATGTAGGGTTCAGTGATTGCAAACATTTTATCACAGAGCATTTCACAGGAGTCTACTCTGTGGAGCACGTTTTGGGAAACTCTGCTCTAAACAATGCTGTCACTAAAGGCTCCTTTTTTCCCCTCTAGTATATCACACCATAGCTATTCAGTCTCTTCAGTGTAAAGGGCCCGTTATGGATGGGATTGCCAATTCCCTGGTGACCCGTGAGCCTTTGTGCTGTGATATTGACATCCCCATTTAAAATACTGAGGCAGAAAGAGATGAGGCATGCTACAGTATGAACAGAGCTATCCCCAGGAGACAGGGAAGAAGAGAAGAAATCTATGAGCCTGCCTCAGACCAGGTAATGGGCTCAATATTTGGCAAGACCAAGTGGGCACTGAGAGCCCACACTTGGAGTAGAACCCACCGAATAAATGGAATTTGCAATAGACACCTCTGATAATGGAATTTTCAAGTGAGAAATGCAACTGCTCCTTCCCCGGGGAGAGTTTTTCTGGACTCATCTTCCTGGACATATGTTATTTTTTATTATGAGTCCCCAAGCAGTGGTGCTGTCTGCATTCTACAGCAAGATTGTGCTTGTGTTTTATGTCCAGAGTCTCTCCCAGGAGTCTCCCATGTTTGCACAACAGGTAACATGCTTTAGAAGTTGAGAGCACACGTGGGAACCTGGGTTCCAATTTTGGCTCTATACTTTATGGATGTTGCCCTTAAGAAGATATCTTAAGATCTTTAGACCTCAGTTTTCTCATCCATAAAGTGCGGATACTTATAATAGCTCCCTTAACAAACTATTTTGAGGCTTATCCAAACCCAATGCTGGGCAAAAAATAAATGCTTAATGTGTGTGTGTGCTCATGTGTCTGACTCCTTGTGACCCCACGGACTGTAGCCCACCAGGCTCCTCTCTCCGTGGGATTCTCCAGGCAAGAACACTGGAGTGTGTTACCATTTCCTTCTCCAGGGGATCTTCCTGATCCAGGTATCAAACCTGCATCTCTGTCATACCCTGCACTGGCAAGAGGATTCTTTACTACTGGTGCCACCTGGGAAGCCCAAATCCTTAATAAATGTAATAAAATACAAAAATTGTATGAACTCCCAATAAATTACTGAATTATTTTTGAAACACTGCCATACACTTTTAAAAGAAGATATTTCCAGGCAGAAGGTATGGCATGTGCAAATCTGTGGAAAGTGAACAGAAAGTATTTGTTGCTCAGTTGTGTCTGACTCTGAGATCTCTGGACTGTAGCCCACCAGGCTTCTCTGACAATGGAATTCTCCAGGCAAGGACACTGATGTGGGTAGCTATTCCTTTCTTCAGGGGATTTTCCTGACCCAGAGATTGAACTTGGGTCTCTTGCATTGCAGGCAGATTCTGAACCACGAGGGAGGAAATCTATTGAAATGGGAGTGAATTGCAAACAGTGAACAGAGCTGGGCTTTAGGGTTCAAGATTGATTGTAGCCGGCTACGGAAAGGAGGGTGTGCCATGTTGTAGAGCTTGGACCCTACATCTGTGGCAACTTCCTGGAGGATCAGTTGTGGAAGGACATGGCTGATTCCTTGCCGACTAGAAAGGTCACTTTGGTAGGAGCATGGGACTGTGTGCATAAGTGCCAACCAACATTTGAGATCCTTCACCTTTGTGTAGGTTGCTGTCTAATTTAAGATGTTAATTTGCTGATCCAATAGGTATTTACTACTGATGCATCATGGTTGACACGATTAGTTTGTGCATGGTTATGACCATGAGTTTGAGCAATATCTGTGTGATAATGATGACTGGTTTAGGCTAAGAAAGTTGAATACATACTATTTTTTCAATAAAATATTATGCCCTTAATCTGCATACCATATTTCTCATCTTGACATTTCACGCAGCTTTATGATATGATATCATATTCTTCAAATAGTATCTTCTCCTGATTCTTCTGTGAGAACACTGTTCTCATTGGTCTCCAGGGGTGGCAGGTGCATTCCTGCCTCTGAAACTTTGGCTCAGAGCATTTCCCATCCTTCTAGCTCTTCTCTATCAGGATTAATTTTTCATTAGGGCACATCTCCTATGTGACAATGGCATCGAGTGCCCCAACCTTTTGCTGTCTGAACTTTCTCTGTATCACTTGTAAATGTACTGTTTCTATCAGTTTTTTGGGAGTTAATCTAAACTGCTTTACAAAAATGTGTCTCTCTTTCTGAATACATTTTTGTTATAACTTGAGCAAGGTATGTCTGAAACAGTGATGACATCTACCTGTCCTAGGATAATGGAGAAGGAGAAATAATAGCTGAGGAATTGATGGAGCTTTGGGTAGGAAGGTCATGGAACTTTCTCTGGCTGCAGGACTGGCCTTTGAGGCAAGTGCTATCCAGTACAATATGCTCAAAAGCATAATGACAGAAAGGGAAATTAAGAGTTTAATTCCTATTAGTATCTTTGGAAGTTTCATCAATCTCTCTAAGCCTTGGTTTTCTCATCTATAAAGTTGAAACAGGAGGAAGGGGGCAGGGCACAAAACCTTTAAAAGAACGACATAGGATGTGACAAAGACTGGTTAGAACCAACTGGGGCCAAAATGGCAGAAGAAGTGACTTCCAGTAGACCTTGGCCTTCATTATCTGCTCACTGTAATACATTAGTATCTACATGAACCCACCAATGCCATGGCAGTTCTGAGGCCAACCATAAAAGGTCAAAAAGTGGGCATGGCCCAATTCCTGGAAATTCTTGGTCCTTCCTCCAAATAATTGGAATAATTCTCCCATTCATTAGCCTATAAAATTACTCAGCCGATAAAAACTGACCACACCATACTTCGAAGGATTCTTGCCTTCTCAAATGGCCCACACTCTCTATCGAATGTGTTTCTCTCTAAATAAATCCACTTCTTATCTATCTCCAAATCTTTCACAATGAAGCCAGAACCTTAAATTTACCAAGAACAAAGTACAACAAAAAAATTTTTTTTTAATTTAAAAAACAAATAAAACCTACATCTCATAAGGTTATTGTGGAAATTAAATCAATGAACTTACACAAAGCACTTAACACTATGATTGATGCATAATAAGCACTCAATAAATGATGGTTATTATTATCATTATAGTCTGTAAATGAGAGGTTACAATGAAGTGCTTCTGGAACTTAGAAATAAATTACCCTCTGTGAGAGAAAGTAGGAAAAATCAACACATAAAAAATGAGATTAACCATCTGTGGAATTAAGCTCTCCTCAAATGGTCTGCATGTCTGTCTGGTTGCAGAGCCTTGGGGATCACCCAAGTCTAATCAAGTAGGCAATGGTATAACATTACAAAGGCCCAGCTGGAAGGTGATTGATGAAAAAAAAAAAAGCAAAAACCTGGACTCCAATCAATTATATTAGCATAACTGAAGAAAGATCTTGTCTCAAGAGAATTGATAGACTCGGAGAAGGCAATGGCAACCCACTCCAGTACGCCTGCTTGGAAAATCCCATGGACGGAGGAGCGTGGTAGGCTACAGTCCATGGGGTCGAGGAGAGTCTGGCATGACTGAATGACTTCACTTTCACTTTTCACTTTCATGCATTGGAGAAGGAAATGGCAACCCGATCCAGTGTTCTTGCCTGGAGAATCCCAGGGACAGAGGAGCCTAGTGGGCTGCCGTCTATGGGGTCGCACAGAGTCAGACACGACTGAAGTGACTTAGCAGCTGCAGCCGAAAAAGAAAGGGTCAAAGATCAAGGTTTTGCTATTTTTCATTCAGCATCCTGGAAAAGGGGGGGAATGAAGAGAGTCAGAGGCCAGAAGGGAAAGCTAAGGACACAGAGACAGGAAGACAGAAAAGGAAGAAGAGATAATGGTAGAGAGATGGAGAGACACAATGGAACAGAATGTTGGGAAGAGAAAAGAAGTTGTATCCAAAATACATGGATGTTCCAAGTACTGTTGGTGTTGTTTTTCAGTCCCTAAGTCATGTCCTATGTTTGTGACCCCAAGGACTGTAGCATGCCAGGCTTCCCTGTCCTTCACCACCTCCCCGAGTTTACTCAGATTCATGTCCATTGAGTCTGTGATGCCAACCAATCATCTCATCCTCTGTCACCCCCTTCTCCTGAACTAAGAGGATGAAATTGTCTTTCCCTCAGAGAAAATCTAATATTGTTTCCTGTTCTTCCAAGCAATCTTGTGATCGCAATATTAACTTTCAAAGCCAAGGGATATTTCTAACAGCTCCTCTTATCTTAGTAACGGGACTCATCAGCTGGGCTAATGTGAGGCCTCAATTGTTGGAGGGGTGAAGTGACTCCGGGAGGACTTCCTGGTCAGTGCTGACTCTGGAAGTGCATGGGGGAAGCCTGCAAGAGGAGTTCCTAACTACAGTTGATCATGGCTGGTCATGACTGATTAGATTTGAAACTATTCAGTGCAGAGAAAGATTGAAGGCGGGAGAAGAAGGGGACAACAGAGGATGAGATGGTTGGATGGCATTACTGACTCAGTGGATATGAGTTTGAATAAACTACAGGAGTTGGTGATGGACAGGGAGGCCTGGCATGCTGAAGTCCATGGGGTTGCAAAGAGTCAGAAACAACTGAGCGACTGAACTGAACTGAATGCAAAGATCATCTATTCCCAGCCCTTTCTATGTAGAACACTGGGATGATGCACTTGCCTTCCAGGAACTTTCAGTCCAGAAGCTCTGCAAACTGGCATAGTAATCCTCAAATAATTGATGCCAGCAGGGATCAAGGTGCTGTGTTATCATGTAGAAAGCGAGGACTAATTCTGCTGAGGGGGCTGTCCTTGAGAGGTAGACGCTGGAGGAGGTGGAATCGGAAATGACACTTAAACAGTAATGAGAGACAGATAAAAGGCTGGGGATGACATTACAGATAGAAATTAGAACGTGAATAATAGGGATGTGTTTTCAGTGGAAGGTGGTGGTGAACTGGAGATCATCTAGTGTCTTACTCAGTTCAGGCTGCTATAACAAGAGCTATGTTGCTGTTGTGCAGTCACTAAGTTGCCGACACTTCTGCAACCCCATGGACTGTATCCTGCCAGGCTCCTCTGTCCAGGGGATTTTCCAGACAAGAATACTGGAGTGGGTTGCCATTTCCTTCTCCAAGGGATCTTCCTGACCCGAGGATGGAACCCACTTCTCTTGTATCTCCTGCATTGGCAGGCATGTTTTTTTTTTTTTTTTTTTGGCACTGAGCCACGAAGGAAACCCAACAAGAGTCATGGGCAGCTTATAACAACAGAAATGTATTTTTCAGTTCTGGAGGCTGGAGATTCAAAGTCTGGATGCCAGCATGATTAGGTTCTGGTGAGGACCTTCTTCCAGGTTACAGACTTTCAACTTCCCCTTGCATCCTCACATGGCTAAAAAAGGGTGAGAATGGTCTCTGGGCTGGCTTTTCAGTCAGTTCAGTTCAATTGGTCAGTTGTGTCTGACTCTTTGCGACCCCATGAACCACACTACGCCAGGCCTCCCTGTCCATCACCAAGTCCTAGAGTTTACCCAAACTCAGGTCCATTGAGTCAGTGATGCCATCCAACCATCTCATCCTCTGTCATCCCCTTCTCCTTCTGTCCTCAATCTTTCCCAGCATCAGGGTCTTTTCAAATGAGTCAGCTCTTCGCATCAGGTAGCCAAAGTATTGGGGTTTCAGCTTCAACATCAGTCCTTCCAATGAACACCCAGGACTGATCTTTAGGATGGACTAGTTGGATATCTTTGCAGTCCAGGAGACTCTCAAGAGTCTTCTCTAACACCACAGTTCAAAAGCATCAATTCTTCAGCTCTCAACTTTCTTCACAGTCCAACTCTAGCATCTACACATCACTGCTGGAAAAACCATAGGTTTGACTAGATGGACCTTTGTTGGCAAAATAATGTCTCTGCTTTTTAATATGCTGTCCAGGTTGGTCATAATTTTCCTTCCAAGGAGTAAATATCTTTTAATTTCATGGCTGCAGTCACCATCTGCAGTGATTTTGGAGCCTCAAAAAATTGTCAGCCACTGTTTCCCCATCTATTTCCCATGAAGTGATGGGACTGGATGCCGTGATGTTCATTTTCTGAATGTTGATCTTTAAACCAACTTTTTCACTCTCCTCTTTCACTTTCATCAAGAGGCTCTTTAGTTCTTCACTTTCTGCCATAAGGGTGGTGTCATCTGCATATCTGAGGTTATTGATATTTCTCCCGGCAATCTTGATTCCAGCTTGTGCTTCTTCCAGCCCAGCATTTCTCATGTACTCTGCATAGAAGTTAAATAAGCAGGGTGACAATATACAGCCTTGATGTACTCCTTTTCTTTTGGAATCAGTCTGTTGTTCCATGCCCAGTTCTAACTGTTGCTTCCTGACCTGCATACAGGTTTCTCAAGAGGCAGATCTGGTGGTCTGGTATTCTCATCTCTTTCAGAATTTTCCACAGTTGATTGTGAGCCACACAGTCAAAGGCTTTGGCATAGTCAAGAAAGCAGAAATAGATGTTTTTCTGGAAGTCTCTTGCTTTTTCAATGATCCAGCGAATGTTATCAATTTGATCTCTGGCTCCTCTGCCTTTTCTAAAACCAGCTTGAATATCTGGAATTTCATGGTTCATGTATTGCTGAAGCCTGGCTTGGAGAATTTTGAGCATTACTTTACTAGCGTGTGAGATGAGTGCAATTGTGTGGTAGTTTGAGCATTCTTTGGCATTGCATTTCTTTGGGTTTGGAATGAAAACTGACCTTTTCCAGTCCTATGGCCACTGCTGAGTTTTCCAAATTTGCTGGCATATTGAATGCAGCATTTTCACAGCATCATCTTTTAGGATTTGAAATAGCTCAACTGGAATTCCATCACCTCCATCAGCTTTGTTCATAGTGATGCTTCCTAAGGCCCACTTGACTTCACATTCCAGGATGTCTGGCTCTAGGTGAATGATCACACCATGGTGATTATCTGGGTCATGAAGATCTTTTTTGTACAGTTCTTCTGTGTATTCTTGACACCTCTTCTTAATATCTTCTGCTTCTGTTAGGTCCATACCATTTCTGTCCTTTATGGAGCCCATCTCCAAAACTCTAATAAAGTTTTGCCAAGCAAACGCCCCAGTCATAGCAAATACCCTCTTCCAACTACACAAGAGAAGATTCTACACATGGACATTACCAGATGGCCAACACCAAAATCAGATTGATTATATTCTTTGCAATCAAAGATGGAGAAGCTCTATACAGTCAGCAAAAACAAGACCAGGAGCTGACTGTGGCTCAGATCATGAACTCCTTATTGCCAAATTCAGACTTAAAGTGAAGACAGTGGGGAAAACCACTCGACTATTCAGGTGTGACCTAAATCAATCCCTTGTGATTATACAGTGGAAGGGAGAAATAGATTTAAAGGACTAGATCTGATAGATAGAGTGCCTGATGAACTATGGATGGAGGTTTGTGACATTGTACAGGAGACAGGGATCAAGACCGTCCCTCAAAAAAAGAAATGCAAAAAAGCAAAATGGCTGTCTGAAGAGGCCTTACAAATAGCTGTGAAAAGAAGAGAAACAAGAAACAAAGGAGAAAAGGAAAGATATAAACATCTGAATGCAGAGTTTCAAAGAATAGCAAGGAGAGATAAGAAAGCCTTCCCCAGCAATCACTGCCAAGAAATAGAGCAAAACAATAGAATGGGAAAGACTAGAGATCTCCTCAAGAAAAGTAGAGATACAAAGGGAACATTTCATGCAAAATGGGCTCAATAAAGGCTGCCTTTTTTAAGGGTTCTAATCATATTCATGAGGTTTCCACTCTTATGACCTAATTACCTCCCAAAGGCTCATTTTCCTAATTCTGTCCCAGGAAGGGTTAGGACTTCAACATGTGAATTTATAGGGCAATGTAAACATTCAGTCTCTAGCAACTCTATATGTGTGATGGAGAAAGTGAACTTACCAAAGCACCTTTGGTTTTGAACCTCTTGGTATCTACAATAGGATCCATGGGATAAATGCTCAATAAAAGTTCATGACTATTTTGATTTTCGTGCTTGACAGAGATACTTCCTTCGACAAGGAATCACAGGTCATTGAATATCTCATGTTCCAAGTACTAGATATTCTCAAATAAGTTGCTAAAACATGTTCCATAGGGAAAGTGGAGAAGAGAGTCAGCCCTTGGGACCACCTGAGGAAAAATAAGGGTGTACCCCACTTGTTTAAAGTCTTTCTATGTACCAAATACATCACTTGTATATCAGTTTACCTACTTTAAATCCATGCTGTTCTTGTTCAGTCACTAAGTCGTTTCTGACTCTTTGTGACCCCAAGGACTGCAGTCTAGGGGACTCCTCTGTCCTTCACTCTTTCCCAGGGTTTACTCAAATTCATTGAGTCAGTGATGCTATCTAATCACCTTATCCTTGCTGCTCACTTCTCCTCCTGCTCTCAATCTTTTCCAGCATCAGGGTCTTTTCCAGTGAATTGGCTCTTCACATCAAGTAGCCAAAATATCACAGCTGAAGCAACAGTCCTTCCAATGAATATTCAGGGTTGATTTCTTTTAGGATTGACTGGTTCGATCTGTCGTAGTCCAAGGGATTCACAAGAGTCTTCTCTGGCACCACAGTTCAGGAATTCCATGGACAGTATGAAAAAGACACTTTCCATACCAGATGCTAAATGCCAACTCCCCGCTGCTGGTGTTCCTAAGACACTTCCTGTTTGAGTGCCAGGCCTGAAGGACTCTAGATGTTCAGTGCTAAGGGAGGAAGAAATGGCATGCCTCTCAGTCCCAAATTAGTATGTTTTTTGAAAAAAATATTTTAATAGACCTTTAATTTTGGCTGGGAGAGCTGGTTTCAGTCAGGTGTATTTATGAGAAAAATTTCACATGTATTGAACAAGTGGGCTTTTTCTACACACACAAAGCAAATGGGTGGAGAAGAGAAAGAAAGAGCTAAACTTGAGATCAGTTAAATAATTGGGTTATTTGGAAAACAGCAGGCACCTGCTGTTTGGAGAATAAGTTCCATCATCTGTTTTCAAAATCACCATTTTTCTCGGATCCAAGCGTTTCTCCTTTGTCTGAGTCCTCACTGCTGAGTCTATGTGGGAAGCACTTCTTGACAGCAAATATATTCTGGCAGGGTTTAACAAGCACACATTTTACAATTAAAATAAACATTTGAAGAATTTCCTATCCTGGAGGGTTTGAAGATTAAGATATCTTCTCTCCAGAAAGATTTAAAAATATTACTTCTAAAAACTGATGAACTCCTCTTGCTTTGAAACTACTTTGGGTCAGTGATCAAACATGCATTGACCATTTGCAACATTTAGACACCATGGCTGTGGCAGGTGGTAGGTATGGGGCTGAGTGACAGGGAATCCCTACTCCTAAGAATGATTCTAATCCCTTTGAGCCAATATGTCCTGAAAGAGAATAGAAATGTACAAGGAATGGATTGTATATTCCTCTATCAGCCAGTATCCACTCAGGAAAGTAAATACCATACCAGTTATTTTTAACGTTCAGAATTTAATATAGGGACTTAGATAGGAATTGAATAACAAAGGTAAAATCGGCCTCTTAGTTAAGTTAAAGATTCTAACTTCAGGAAGCAAATACCACCTCCACCCCTCCACACTGGGGAAACTAAAGAAAGAGAAAAGACTATTTTAAAATAATTTTTATTGGAGTATAGTTGCCTTATAATGTTGGGTTAGTTTCAACTGCACAGCAAAATGAATTAGTTTTAGATATATATACACACACGTGTATCTCCTCCCTTTTTTTCTTCCTTCCCATTCAGGTCAACACTGTGCATTAAGTAGAGTTTCCTGTGCTGTACAGTATGTTTATCTGTTTTATACATGGTATCAATAGTGTATATGTGCCAACCCCAGTCTCCCCACTCTTCTCACCCCTCCTTATCCCCCTCGGTATCCATACGTTTGTTCTCTACATCTGTGTCTCTATTTCTGCTTTGCAAATAGGATCATCTATACCATTTTTCTAGGATCCACCTATATTTGTTAAAACATGGTATTTGTTTTTTTGACTTACTTCACTCTATATGACAGTCTCTAGGTCCGTCCCCATCTCTGCAAGTGACCCGATTTTGTTCCTTTTAATTGCTGAGTAATAGTCCAATGAAAATTGTATACGTGTACCACACCTTCTTATCCATTCCTCTGTTAATGGAATGTTTATAATAGCACTATTTACCACAGCCAGGACATGGAAGCAACCTAAATGTCCATCAACAGAGGAAAGGGGCTATTAGAACCCAGGGATATGGAGGAGGGGTCTTATGGAGTAGGGCATAGATCTCTGAGGAGGGAAGGTAGCCCAGTTAACAGGGATGCTGTGGGTTTAAGATGAGGCCCAGCAAGGAGCTGAGGCCCAGACCCCTAAGGAGAAGACACAAGGATGCCAATCCTAGCAGTGTGTAGAAGGTATGTGGGGGAGCTGGAGTATTGATAATGGAATCAACTGCTTCTAAAAGGGTGAAAATCCTTGCTGGAGTGAAGCTGAGAACTTGCCCGTGTGTTAAGTCGCTTCAGTTGTGTGCGACTCTTTGTGACCCTATGGACTGTAGCCCTCCAGGCTCCCCTGTCCATGGGATTCTGCAGGCAAGAATACTGGAGTGGGATGCCATGCCCTCCTCCAGGGGATCTTTCTGAACCAGGGATTGAACCTGCGTCTCTCATATCTCCTGCATTGGCAGGTGGGTTCTTTACCCCTAGTGCACCTGGGAAGTTGAGAACAACATGAAGCAAATCAGAAGAAAGCTCTCCCTTCTTTCTTCTGCATCCTCCTGATCGCCCTCTAGTGTCCCCGCTTGGCAGGAATGAGCAGAGTTCAGTTCAGTGGCTCAGTTGTGTCTGACTCTCTACGACCGCATGGACTGCAGCATGCCAGGCTTCCCTGTTCATCATCACTCCCAGAGCTTGCTCAGACTCTTGTCCATTGAGTCAGTGATGCCATCCAACCATCTCAATCTCTGTCATCCCCTTCTCCTCTTGCCTTCAGTCTTTCCAAGCATCAGGGTCTTCTCCAATGAGTCAGTTCTTTGCATCAGGTGGCCAAAGTATTGGAGTTTCAGTCTTAGCATCAGTCCTTCCAATGAACACCCAGGACTGATCTCCTTTAGGATGGACTGGTTGGATCTCCTTGCAGTCCAAGGGACTCTCAAGAGTCTTCTCCAACAACATAGTTCAAAAGCATCAATTTGGTGCTCAGCTTTCTTTATTGTCCAGCTGTCATATCCATATACGACTACTGGAAAAACCATAGCTTGGACTATACAGACCTTGGTTGGCTAAGTAATGTCTGTGCTTTTCAATACGCTGTCTAGTTTAGTCTTAGCTTGTCTTCCAAGGAACAAGCATCTTTTAATTTCATGGCTGCAATCACCATCCACAGTGATTGTGGAGCCCAAGAAAAGTAAAGTCTGTCACTGTTTCCATTGTTTCCCCATCTGTTTGCCATGAAGTGATGGGACTGGATGCCATGGTTTTAGTTTTTTGAAGGTTGAGGTTTTTTTTTTTTTTAAACTTTACAAATTGTATTAGTTTTGCCAAATATCAACATGAGCTTTTTCACTCTCCTCTTTCACTTTCAAGAGGCTCTTTAGTTCCTCTTTGCTTTCTGCTATAAGGGTGGTGTCATCTACGTAGTTGAGGTTATTGACAAAGAAATGAGCTGAGAGCCACAGGCAAAGCAGAAATGTGGTTTTCATAGGTGAAGCCCAAGCATCTCAGAACATAGTGAAGAGGGTAAGATAAGAGAAAGTAGCTCAATAACCAAGACAATTCTTCATAAGAGGCACAAAGAAGAACTGTTTGGGGCACTTTATACATGGCAAAATGACTCCGGGCTCATTGGTCAGGCAAGGCTTCATGGACAAACAAATGATCTGATTGTTTCATTATGGCTCAGGCAGATACCACTGTGGGCCCTTCATTCATCACTCAGTTGTTCACTCAGTGATTATTTAAACGTCTGTTAGGTGTCCAGTGCTCTGTGAAACACTGGGAATACAAGGACGGGTGTGACAGACTGGGTACCTATGTCCATAGAACTTGCATTAGAGAAAAGAGAAAGAAAAATAAAGAACATCCACCAGAAATCCAGATATGAGTAAACTCTTGAAGGAAATAGAACAGGGCAGTGCAATCAAGCGATACAGGAAGGGGTTGAGACCACGTCCAATGAAGTCATAAGGAAGGTGATCTTTAAGAATGGGGTATTTCATTGTACACAAGAATGCTGAGACAGCTAAGTATTCACATAACTGGGGGGGGTGGGGTGGTGGTTGCTGGCAAATATAGCACATGTATGCTAGCACATACAGTGAGTGCAAACGTTTCTATGTAAGGTCCAAACCTTTTGAGACTGAAAATGAATATTATTAATAATTTTGCCAACACGAAGAGTGTAAATAGGGACCGTTCTAGACAATCAGGACATAGGGTCACCCCATTTTTCGTTGTTTTTCCTCTCCTTCCCCTGGAGATCCTTCCCCTTTGCAACACAAGCACTGCAGCGCCGTACTTCCCTGTCCTTCACTATGTCCCAAGTTTGCTCAAACTCATGCCCATTTAGTCAGTGATGCCATCCAACCGTTTCATCCTCTGTAGCCCCCTCCTCCTCTTGTCCTCAATCTTTTCCAGCATCTGGGTCTTTTCCAGTGAGTTGGCTCTTTGCATCAGTTGGCTGAAGTATTGGAGCTTCAGCTTCAGCATCAGTCCTTCCAATGGATATTCAGGGTTGACTGCCTTTAGGATTGCCTGGTTCAATCTCCTTGCAGTCCAAGGGACTCTCCAGAGCCCCTGCTGCTGCTGCTACTCTAAGTCGCTTCAGTCGTGTCCCACTCTGTGCGACCCTATAGACTGCAGCCCACTAGGCTCCTCTGTCCCTGGGATTCTCCAGGCAACAATACTGGAGTGGGTTGCCATTTCCTTCTCCAGTGCATGAAAGTGAAAAGTGAAAGTGAAGTCGCTTAGTCGTGCCTGACTCTTATCGACCCCATGGACTGCAGCCCACCAGGCTCCTCTGTCCATGGGATTTTCCAGGCAAGAGTACTGGAGTGGGGTGCCATTGCCTTCTCTGGGGCTCCTGTGGTGGTGCTATTTCAAATAGCACTACTTTCTTTCTTCCCTTATTTCTGTCATATGAGGAAGTGTGAGCAGGTGTGGGAATATTCGGTGAGCTTGGGAAGGATGTGTGAGTTGACAGATTCTTAGGAAGCCCCTTTTCCTGCAGGAGGCATAACCATTTAACTTGAATTTATCTAATCAGTGACTTAGCAGAAGGACCCAACTGAAAAAAATTGTACATGTACAATAATAAAATTATATTAATTTAAAAATGAACTTATGCATATACCCTTCCTTTCTGTGATATATATTGTGCATGCTCAGTCACTTTAGCCATGTCTGACTCTTTGCAACCCTATAGACTACAGCCCACAAGGCTCCTCAGTCCGTGGTATTCTCCAGGCAAGAATACTAGAGTGGGTTCCTCCACCAGGGGATCTTAGAGGCTATTCCCGGCCCAGGGATCAAACCCACATTTCCTGCATCTCCTGCATTGCAGGCAGATTCTTTACTGCTGAATCACCAGGGGAGTGTCATG
Source organism: Bos indicus (assembly GCF_029378745.1). Taxonomy (NCBI): domain Eukaryota; kingdom Metazoa; phylum Chordata; class Mammalia; order Artiodactyla; family Bovidae; genus Bos; species Bos indicus. The sequence goes on along the minus strand of NC_091780.1, from coordinate 18,738,533 downwards.
GTATGTAATATATATGGTTATGTATGATATATAATTGTATAAAAATACATTTCTAATGTATATTATGAAGAAGGTGACGGCACCCCACTCCAGTACTCTTGCCTGGAAAATCCCATGGACGGAGGAGCCTGGTGGGCTGCTGTCTATGGGGTTGCACAGAGTCAGACACGACTGAGCGACTTCACTTTCACTTTTCACTTTCATGCACTGGAGGTGGAAACGGCAACCCACTCCAGTGTTCTTGCCTGGAGAATCCCAGGGACGGGGGAGCCTGGTGGGCTGCCGTCTATGGAGTCGCACACGATTGGACACGACTGAAGCGACTTATTGAATTGAATTGAATTGAGTGTATATTATGTACATTAAATACATATATATCTTATATTTATATGTATGTATGTATCTATTTATCTATCTTGTTGTAGCTGGTCTACTACCCCTAGTTAGATTATAGGCTGTTCAACTCATAAACAGTGGCTTGCATGTAAGATCTAAACCAAGAATATTTTTTGGTTGATCCATGAGGCATGAAGGATCTCAGTTCCTGGACCAGGGATTGAACACCTGCCCCCTGCACTGGGAGTGCAGAGTCTTAACCACTGGACCACCAAAGAAGTCCAAACCAAGATATTTTGAGACTGAAAAGGATATTATTTCGAATCTTGCCAAGATGATGAATGGAAACACGTACTGTCCTAGACAATCAAGAACTGTGGTCATTCTATTTTTAGTTGTTTTTATTTGCTTCCCCTGACACCTGGTTTTCATACCAAGAACCATGAGAACTTGGAAACTGTTAACTGAATTTGAAGAGTTTGCTCTCTCCCACAGTATGGGGAGAAATTTGTAGATTTTAAGTCCTATGTGCTAACCCCCACTTTGCCAACAGCTTGTGTGATTTTGGACAAGTCATTTAGCCATCCTAGGACATCACTTTGGTCATAGTAAAATAAAAGTTTGTGGTGAGCATAGAGGAGATGATACACTAGGAGGATCTTGTACTTTTAAAAATGAGAACCCTGTCCTCTGTTAAAAGCACTCAAGCCAATAGGGCCAGTAGGGTACTGGAAAATGTTCTTTCCTCCTTCCTTCCTTTCTTCCTTCCTCCTTTACTTCCTTCCTTCTTTCATTCCATTCTTATTCCACAGTTCATTCATCATCCATCCATCCATCCATCAGCCATCCATTCCTATGGAAATCCATGGTAAAGGGTCAGGCCATCCAAGTGACTAAATTACATCATGTAGACCCCAGTATACAGTCTAGTCAAGGCTATGGTTTTTCCAGTGGTCATGTATGGATGTGAGAGTTGGACTGTGAAGAAAGCTGAGTGCCAAAGAATTGTTGCTTTTGAACTGTGGTGTTGAGAAGACTCTTCAGAGTCCCCTGGACTGCAAGGAGATCCAACCAGTCCATTCTAAAGAAGATCAGTCTTGGGTTTTCTTTGGAAGGAATGATGCTAAAGCTGAAACTCCAGTATTTTAGCCACCTCATGTGAAGAGTTGACTCATTGGAAAAAACTCTGATGCTGGGAAAGATTGAGGGCAGGAGAATAAGGGGACGACAGAGGATGAGATGGCTGGATGGCATCACCGACTCGATGGACGTGAGTTTGAGTGAACTCTGGGAGTTGGTGATGGACAGGGAGGCCTGGTGTGCTGCGATTCATGGGGTCGCAAAGAGTCGGACACGACTGAGCAACTGAACTGAACTGAGACCCCAGTATTACTATGTCTCCCAGAATAATTCTGTATTAGTAAAATCTGCCTACCCTAAACATTAAAGGTGATGACAACCTTTGGGTGAGCGCTGACACTGCTGAACAGAGTGATCATGCTATAGTTATATTGTACTTATGCCACACAACTATAATGAAACCTATATGATTAAATCCATCATTGACTATAGTAAACATATTTACCTGACTTCTGCAATTCATCTTCGTCTGGCCTCTTAGGAATAGAATTTATCATATCATTTACCCTCAGATGAAGGCCAATTTCTCCTTACTACACTTTTCTTCCTTTGTTTTCTTCATATTAAAATATTTATGCAATTTTATTTTTTACAGAGGATTTTTTCATATTCTAATTTTATTTTACAACAAATGTGTATGCATATCCATTTATGGGATTTAAAATATATTGAATCAAAGATCAAGGAGGTTGATTAACTTGCTCAAAGATGCTCAGGTAGTAAGTGACAAACAGGACATTTTAGCCCAGGAATTCAGTCTGTATTATTTTGAGAATATATTTATACTCAGATTTTTTTTATCATGTATGATCTAGAAAAAATTTATTTCTCTGAACAGTCACCTCTTTTCAGAAATGACCTGCCTCATTCTGGGTTCTCCAGATTGAATCTGATTCTGCAAGAATATGCTAATAGTTTCTATGGCCCAATTAAGACCTTCCAACACCCTAAGTGCCAAAGTATTATATTCACAAACCCCCTTATGTGCGGCACTTTTGATCTAAACACAAAACTAACACAGATGCTAAGGTTAAAATAGCCTAAATTTTCTGTTATTACCAGACTCTGGGTAAGTTCACTGAAGATGAGTCTGTCTCAGTTATTTTGCTTTTATCATCATTTATTTGAGCGATGCCCTCACTGCTGACCCTCTACATATATACTCGCTCTGTTATGGGAAGTCAGCTCTGATGTTCTCTCTGGGTCTTGTCAAATGAGAGACTTGGACCAGATCATTTCCAAGTGTGTCCAAGATGTCTCATCTTCTGAGACTTTGCTGTGACCCTACCCAGATTCTGCAGGGAGCAGATCTGGCACAAAGGACACGAAACCCCTTTTTATTGCAAAAATCCTCCTGGTTCACTCTCTTCCCGAAGGAGCTGGTGTCAGGTTACCCTTTCTGCTTCCCAGCTGGTGCAGTGGTAAAGAATCTGCCTGCCAAGGCAGCAGACCCTAGTTCAACCCCTGGGTCAGGAAGATCCCGTGCAGGAGGAAAAAGCAACCCACTGGGAAATCCCATGGACAGAGGAGCCTGGCAGGCTATACAAAGAATCTGAGTGACTGTGCATACACGCACACACACTCACCCTTTCTGCCAGTGGTATGGATTTTCAGATAATGTACTCCAACACACTTGGTGCCTCTCCTTTTCCAGGGAGCTTCTGCAGCTTTGGAATTCCTGAGTCTATTTATCAACACCTCCCCAAACTCCTTGGGGGCAGCCCCATATACCACATCAACCTTTAATTAACTTATTTATTTACATTAAGTTGCATTTTGAGGGAAAATGAGAGCAGAGACAACCTATGCCTAAGGGAGAATGTAAACAGATGTCCCTTTTATTGTCACTGTGTTCAGCTGCTCAATTGTGTCCAATTCTTTGAGACCCCATGAACCATAGCCCACCAGGCTCCTCTGTCCATGGGATTCTCCAGGCAAGAAGACTGGAGTGGATTGCCATTTCCTCCTCCAGGGGATCTTCCTGCCCCAGGGATCGGACTAGCATCTCCTGCATTGGTGGATTCTTTACCTCTGCATTAGCTGGGAGGCCTAGCTATGTGACATTTAATAGCCAGAGAGTTACCCCAGTGACAGCCACTTCTCTGCACATCCATCTGGTCCAGACAAGAGACCCTGGGACACACCACTCTCTTCTACCAGCCGCACAGGGCCCAGATTACCCTGCTCTCCACATTCCCCAGGACCCCTTGGCTATCACTTCGCATTCCTGCAGGATAAAAGAGTAGATGTTCAAAGTTCCTATGTCGTCACTCCCCTCCTGGTTAGACAAGGCCTCTGTAGTACTATGTAGGGTGAGTTACCCTTCTGCTGAGTGAAGGTTCCAGCCACTACACTCTCTCTGACACAGACTCTCTGGATAACCTTTTTGAACCCCTTGATGAAAGGAAAGTTCTGTCCTCATCATAATCAGCCAACAAGGAAGAATGCAGGTCTCTATGTCTGGTGAGCTCTGGGTTGTGCTATTTTACCTCACCCTTTATTGACTTGATCAGTTATGCTTCCTTTTCATAAATACGGAGTCACTGGGGAGTTCCAGGTAATTTCCTAGGTGAAGACGGATCAGACGTAGTTCTTGTACTTCCACGTACCACATTTTCCAGTAATATTGTCCAGAGAAGAAAATAGATCCTAGAGAAAGTGATACAAGATAACTGAACAGTGCCGATGGGCTGTGCATGAACATCCTTTGAGCTCTGGTGAGAAACATCCTTTCTGGTGAGTTACGGAAACCATCCCTGAAACTTTTGAGCAGCATCTATTATGAACACGAGCTTTGGAAGAATAAATCCCTTCTCTGCTGCTCCTAACCTCTCCAAGACCCTGACTCTTCATCTCAAAAGCAGGAGATAGAATAACTACCACATAGGACTATAGCAAACAGGGATGAAATCTACAAAGCACGCAGCAAGGTGCCTGATACAAGGTAACCTTAGCTCCTTTTGAGCTCAATGTTAATTTTAATTACCAAAAGACAAATAAGTGGAAAGGAAGGGGAAGAGTATCTAGAAGACAGCACAGCATAAACAAAGGTGTGGGGACACCCATTCCCCTCATGCAGCCCCCTTGGACTACAAAATGTAAGATCTGGTCAGAGACTAGGGATGGTGGAACATGACAGGAGGGAAATTTGTGTACATTGGGGTATTTTGAGAGCAGCAGACTTCTCACATTGCCTTCCGAACCTCGTTTCCAGAGCCTTGATGTTGACCTCCAGCCTACAGTCCCTTCCTCCCTTGTTCCAGCTGTCATTGAATGGACTATCCCATTCTCATTCAAAGGCTAAGCATGCCTTTCCTCTAATTCCAGCACTTTTATTAGACAATCCAATGGATCATCTGATTGATAATCTCAGCATTAGAAGATCCTTATCAGACCCCAGAGAATGATTTTCTGTTATATAGCTGGGGCTATTTATTTATTTGTGTACCAAGGAATCTGTTTTTCGTTCAATGAAAATTTTCCATGTTTTGGCCTGCAGCAATATCCGGAGAGAGAGAGAGAGAAAGAGAGAGAAAGATATTCCTGTAGAGTGTAAGGACAAGGCTACCATCAAATGCAGTAATAAAAAGATAAAATCTAACATAACTAACACTGTTGAGTGTGGAGAAACATTGCTAAGATTAATAGAAGCTTAGCTGTGGGCGCTTTGAAAAGATCCAGGGATGTTTTAACATACAGGACAGGGTGGATATTGCTGGCAGCTCCCAATTTTAAGTTGCAGCGGATGAATGAGGAAAGAGGGATGCAGAGTGCAGTAAAAGCGATGTCTTCCTAACTCCATGAAGTCCTCCCTGGAGATTCAGGGATAAAGAACCTGCCTGCAGTGCAGGAGATGCAGGTTCCATCCCTGGGTTGGGAAGATTATCTGGAGAAGGAAATGGCAACCTGCTCCAGTATTCTTGCCTCGGAAATCTTATGGACAGAAGATCATTGTGTGCTACTCTCCATAGAGTCTCAAAAGAATTGGATTTGACTCATAGACTAAACAATGACTCCATAATTAAAAATGAAAAGAGCTTCTGGCTAAGAGGGATGGGGCAGACTGGAGCCATCCATCTGGGTGGCCTCCCATCTCCTGCCTTCGTCAGGGCTGAGTATGTGATAACTGCTGAGAACAGGCAGTAGGTGAATATCGAATGGGTGAGATGCCTTCCACGGAACATTCCAGACAGGTTTGCAACAGCTAAAAGTCCGACATGGAGATGAACCAGAAAATGTTAATGTGTTCAGCAGGAAGGCGGGCAAACTTCAGCTCTTGCAATTTAACAGAGCTCCTGAGGCCACCCCAGCACCTAGGGGAAGATTTGGGTTAATCTACTTCAATTTTATTTTATTCTGGGCTTTTTTGTTGTTGTTTTTACATGAGTTCTATTCCTCATTGGTAGAGAAACCCTTGCTGTATCAAATGTCCTCTTTGGGCTTTGGAACTTCATTAATTAGCATCTTTTAAATGGTTGGGTAATATTCTTTTCTTCCTTTTCCGAGCCATTTCCCCAAGCCCTAATTTTAATAAAGCTGGTGTTCATGAACATTTGAATTTTAAAGCCCTTGGTTATAAGAAAGACAGAAGATGCATTTTAAAAGAGAGCCAATCAAGGATGACTCAAATGGTGAACAGGACTTCTCTGCTTTTATGAATCTACTTTTAAAGATCCAATATTATCTTAACACATTTTTTTTTCCTGCAGATATAGCAGAGAGCAACATAAAGAAAAAAAAGCTAAAGACTTGATTAGGCGGGCAGAGACTCCAGGGAAGAGTTAGAAGAGTAACTCTAACATACTTTAGTGTGGGTGGCAATTTCGTTTAAAATAGAACAATAATAAACCTGTTTTTATTTTTTTCATGGATAAGCACTGTATTTCAGGTGGCAAAGGTGAGCCATTTAAGAGCTTTTAAAAAAGAGAATATACAACTAAAACTCTTTAAGATTCCCAATTGTTCACAGAATTTATGCAGAGATGAATTCATTTGCCAGTATAGACTGTTAAAGGCAAAGTGGTTGAAAATCAACTCCACAGTTACCCACCTGCCTGGCGCAAGGGTGTGCGTTTCCCCAGCAACTGGGATAACATCATAACCACTTACAGTGCTGCTGAGCTGGCAGCCCCCTGGGTGGCTTCAGGTGGTACTGATGCGATCAGCTGTTGCCAGGGCAACACAAAACCTTGACCTTCTGAGACCTGCCAGGCAAGGAGTGGAGAAATACAGCTTTTGAGTCCTCCTTGGAGATCTGTTTGTGAAGAAAGGGATATCCATCTGCCATGGGATGCTTATTAAACCACAGACACTTAAAAGTAAATACATGCTTCCTAAATAATAGATGTGTGCTTGCAAGTGGTCTCCCCTTTGTAGGCAAAGGATGCTTTTATATTTGCAAATGGTAAATATTTTTTATCTTCTTTATGGAATCTACTCCTTGACTAGTGGCAGTGGAATTCTTCTCTCAGCCCTGCAGCTCCCCCCCCCGCCCCCGCCATCCCCAAACTCACCAGTTCCTCAAGTTTCATTCTCTCCAGGACCTGGAACCTGGAGAATGGATTAAAGACATTTCTGCAGTTTTCTTAAAATATTTTACATACAGGAGAGCTGAGGTCCAGGAGCAGTGGGGGTGAGCTGCCCAAGGACACAGAGATCAGGGGAATGAAAAATAGGGTTGTGTTTTCTTGAGTATATCTTTTATATTTTAATTTTATTCCTTAATTTTTGACTGTACTGAGTCTTCCTTGCAGTATGGGCTTTTCTCTAGTTGCGGCCAGCAGGGGCTACTCCCTGGCTGTGGTGCACGGCTTCTTACTGTGGTGACTTCTCTTATCGCAGAGCACAGGCTCTAGGCGTGCGGGCTTCAGTAGCTGTGGCTCCAGTGTTCCAGAGCACAGACCCAGGAGATGTGGCACACGGGCTTAGTTCCTCTGCTGCATGTGAGATCTTCCTGGATCAGGGATCAAACCTGCATCTCCTGCACTGGCAGGCAGATTCTTTACCACTGAGCCATAGCCCTCTTGAGTGTATCCTATTTCATCTGAACCCATACTGACTGTGTTGCCCTTTGTGAGTTTCATACTTATCATGGAGGCCTTTCAGTTTTCCTTTCTGCAAAATATTTTCTCAACTTGTAAGAAACCATCATTTCTGAAATCTTTCTATACTATTTTTGACCCAGTCATCATTGTCTTCTATCCTAAGTGTTTCGGAAGAGAAGACAGGGGGTGTCTGATTATATTCCTATTGGCTTATGATGACCCCGATCGCTTTCAGTCTAGAGTCCAAAAGAATCCTAGTCATTCTTTAAAGTATATTGGGTCTCTTGTCATTGAAAGCATTCAGAACACATCACTCTAAAATATACCACTTTGGTACATTGATTATTTTGAGCTGAAGACACCTGAGAAAGAGCAGATACAGGAAAAGCTTTCTGATCTCTGTCTTTCTATCTAAAAGCAGGTCATAAAATTTCTCATGAGAAAGGTCACCTCATGTACCAGGAAGAGAACATTCTTTTCACTGGAAACTGGGAGTCAATGCTGAAGAGTATCTGTACAAACAAATCCTCTAAAATCAACTTTATCTTCTATTACTTACCCCCTCGTATTTCCTAGTCAGTGTCCTACAATTTACTGCCCCTGTTGCCCAAGCCACTTTGGTCACAATTTATTGTTTGTTTACAAAGCTTTTGGACTTACTGGCTTCTCTGGGTCTTCAGTTTTCTTATGAAGGCTCCCATGCACATAAAATTATTAAGTGCATTCTCTATGCTTTTCTCCTAAGAACCTGTCTTATGTTAGTTTAATTCTCAGACCCAGTCACTGAACCTAAAAGGGTAGAAGGAAGATTTTCCTGTGCTGCATCATCACAGAGATTTTATCAGGAAGGGTACTGTTTGGTATCCTGAATATTGGAGAATCAAAGGGGTGGACTCAGTCACTGAAACCATGTCAGTAGCATAAAGAGAAGACAACTATTTCATGAATATTTTAAAGAAATGACATAGACATTTTAAATCTGACTTTTAGGAAGGTAAGAGTCAGTCTTTCTTTTCTCATCAATAAAACAGGGGCAATATTTTCTACCTAGCTACAGATTGGTAAAGATTATCAACAACATGCTTAGATTTTTATCGATTACCGTATGCTAGCTTCCCCTCCAAGTTTGGAGTATTTTGATGGTTCTCAATGACTAATTCTAATCATTAGAATTAGTCGTTAGTCTAATTAGTCATTAGTTTAATTGGGTTATTTTTATGATGGCAATAATAATGTATTGGGAGGACAGAAGGATTCTGAAGGACTCATCCTTTTGGAAAAATAAATACGAGCCTTATTTATTTACAGTGGCTCTGTCTTACTGCTGGCACAACAGGGTAGGTGATTGCTGGGAGAGAGGAGTAAGACGCTGTTTTAGATGTAAATGACAAAGCCATGTTGCGCCCAGTGAGTATATAATGGAGACGATCAGACCATTACTGGGCATTGAGACAGAATAAACCAAGCCTTGAGTACATACTTGGTCCATAATGAAAGGCCCTTTTCATGATTCCACTCCTCATGAAAGAGAGTAAATCTTTTCCCTTTGCTTCTGGTAATTGCATTTCTGGACACAATTGCCTGTTATCTCTAGGAATCCCACAGGTGGAGACATTGGATTCTCTTGAGAATTTGATGTAGCAGCTTGGCTCTTCACTTCTTTGTAGCATTAAATGCCACAGTGCTGAGTAATCAGCATGTTTTCTGAATGAATGTGGTATGCCATCTGCAATTTGTTTACTCAGGCCCATGAGCTCCATTCCTCCAAAGGTGAAGAGCAGTGCTTTTCAACAGAGATTTGAAATGGGTTCTTTATAGAGCCTTGCTTGTTACTTACCAAGGCAGAGACCATTAAAATGCAAAGAACTTGAAAAAAATAAAAGAACTCACTTACTTTGGATCACTGATGATCATTCTTGAATTGATGTGATTTACTTGAATTGCTGAATGGAACTTAGCGTTCCGGGTTTCACATTCAGCTTATAAGCACTTTTATTTTTCTGCCACTTTGACTCTCTCCAAAGCTACAGTTTACTTTCTAAGATGGATTCAAGAAGGTCTGATGAATGAAAATCCAAATTTGCAAAACAAATGAATTAGTGAACCAGAAGTCCAACCAGAGAGAAAATTCACAGTATGGCTCCTTAAATAAAATAATGCTTCCCATTGAGTCTGAAATAGAATTTGATTTTCCCCATGCATAGGTGAAAAAATTGAGATTAGAACTGTCTCCCAACATAAAAATTTGATTCACACACAACCTTTAAGGAATACATGTATTATGTAAAAGACAATGTGCCTGCCTTACGGAGATTGATGTCAGAGACACAAATTCTCAGTGGGAAAACTGTTCTCAAATCTGAGATCTAGTTGTAAAATCCTTTGGGGCTTCCCTGGTGGCTCAGTGGTAAAGAATCTACCTGCCAAAGCAAGAGGCATGGGTTCAATCACCATGTTGGGAAGTTCCCCTGAAGAAGGAAGTGGCAACTCACTCTAGTATTCTTGCCTGGACAATCCCATGGACAGAGGAGCCTGAGGGCTACAGTTCATGGGGTTATAAAAGAGTCAGACATGACTTAGCAACTAAACCATAAATGTGAAATACTTGAGTTCCCCAGAGGTATTGTAGTCCACTTACAGATCTTTCACTTCTAAGCAAGGGCTTCCCTTATGGTTCAGCTGATAAAGAATCCACCTGCAATGCGTGAGACCTGGGTTCAATCCCTGGGTTGGGAAGATCCCCTAGAGAAGGGAAAGGCTACTCACTCCAGTATTCTGGCCTGGAGAATTCCATGGACTGTATAGTCCATGGGGTTGCAAAGAGTCAGACACAACTGAGTGACTTTCACTTTCACTCATAATCAAAGATTTTGTCTCTGGTTTCTCTATGTACCACCGAACTGTGTGTATCTGCTAGGTCACTTCAGTCGTGTCAGACTCTGAGACCCCATAGACTGCAGCCCATCAGTCTCCTCTGTCCATGGGATTTCCCAGGTAAGAATACTGGAGTGGGTTGCCATGTCTTCCTCCAAGGGATCTTCCTGATCCACAGATTGAAACCACATCTCTTTCGTCTTCTGCATTGGCAGGCAGGTTCTTTATCACTAGCTTGACCTGGGAAACCCACCACCAAACTAAGAAAAGCCAAAGTGGCATCTTCTGGAAATATCTAAGCATTTCTCCACAAGTAGATTCCCAGCCAGGGCAACAGAATGAAGAAAGAGGAGGTATGTGAATGACTACACTTACTGCCACTGCCCAAAGAGACCTTGTTTGTGATGGGACTTCATTCTCTTGGCCACTGTTAGCTGACTCAGGGGTGGGTCATGCCAAATATATTTGCCCTTTATCTAATTTTAATTTATTGACATCAAGTCAGTCCAGTGGTTATGAGTTTGGGAAATAGAAGGTTATAGAAACTTGGGCCTGGTAATTATTTTCAATTATATGGATAGTGATAAGGAAAGAGAAAAAAACTAGTGTAAAGAAAGTTTGGAGAGGTTCTTAGAAGTAACATAGAGAAGCCATGTGGCTAAGAGAATTTCCGCTTGAAAACTTTTCAGTATTGCAAACTCCTGACTCTTTCCTTTATCTTAATGAGCATAGCTGTACACATTACTATACATAAAGTAGATGACTAATAAGGACACAGTGTATAGCACAGGGAACTCTTCTCTATACTCTGCAGTGACCTCTATGGGAAGAGAATCTATAAAAGAGTGGATATATGTTTAGGCATGACTGATTGACTTTGCTATACAGCAGAAAAACAAATACATTTCAAATCAGCTATATCCAATAAAAATTAAGACAATAATGAGCATATCTATATTATGAAATTTGGGGGAGCCAAGTCTGAGTGAGTTTGATTTCCCTTGCAACTTAAGGTGCTCTGAACATCTCATGTGCTTTGTTCTTTTAGAATCAGCCTCCAGTCAGAGAGGTTAGTTTCATCATTGACATTTTCTGAATGTGTTTAATAAATTTCAAAAATCACACCACTAATGATTTTCAATGGGGTCCTTGAGGGCAGTAGAAATTCATCTATTTGAAGAGTCCCTCAAACCCTCATTTGAGGGGATCACCTATCCTTCTCTGCATTTTTTCTGTGAGTGTCTAGGTCTTACCTTCTCCAAGGTCCTTTATCCTCTGACCTCCTAGAGCTGTATAAACTATTTTTTCTACCCTCTCCATTGACATAGATGCAAAACTCAGTTCTTTACACTTTCCAAAGAACTTCCATGAAGTTCTTATATCATGAATTTACTTAAAAATGAGAGTCCCAGGTGGCGCTAGTGGTAGAGAACCTGCCTGCCAATTCAGGAGACATAAGAGACCCTGGTTCAGTACCTGGGTTGGGAAGACCTCCTGGAGGAGGGCATGGCAACCCACTCCACTATTGCTGCCTGGAGAATCCCATGGACAGAGGAACCTGGTGGGCTACAGTTCATAGGGTCGCAAAGAGCTGGACATGACTGAAGCGACTTACACACCCACATGCACACTCAAGAACTGGGGGCTAGCGGAGGGTTACTCTGTCACCAGGATTTTTATACAATTTGTGTTTTTCTGCAAATTGCATTCCTCTTCATAACCTCCTCCAGATCCTCTCTCTTCCCTCTCTTGTCTATCTTCTTTTTCATCTGCCCTCACCCTCCCCAAAGAACCAGAAATCCCTCCTCATTTTACAGGCAGATCAGTTTAATCCTCTGAAAACTAGGTAACAGCCAAGGCTTAAGCCTTGGGGTTCACACCTTCTCACTAAGGACTTAACAGGTATTTTCTCAAAATGTGTCCTCTCTAATGAAAATTCAAGTGCCAGCTATGATAATAGCAGGGGTGATCACGGTGGTAGTGTCATACTATCTCAATACCCTGGTGCGTTGATTCATGTCCTTTGGGCTTTATGTCATCACTGATTTTCAACCAGTCTTTTTTAGTGCTGAGGTTATGGAAGTCACTCAGGGGCCCCCAGGCAGGAACAGAGTAGCTGAGCAGGGGAGGATCCAGGACCCATCAGTTCAGTTCAGTTGCTCAGTCGTGTCCGACTCTTTGTGACCCCATGAATCGCAGCACGCCAGGCCTCCCTGTCCATCACCATCTCCTGGAGTTCACTCAGACTCACGTCCATCGAGTCAGTGATGCCATCCAGCCATCTCATCCTCTGGCATCCCCTTCTCCTCCTGCCCCCAATCCCTCCCAGCATCAGAGTCTTTTCCAATGAGTCACTCTTCACATGAGGTGGCCAAAGTACTGGAGTTTCAGCTTTAGCATCATTCCTTCCAAAGAAATCCCAGGGCTGATCTCCTTCAGAAAGGACTGGTTGGATCTCCTTGCAGTCCAAGGGACTCTCAAGAGTCTTCTCCAACACCACAGTTCAAAAGCATCAATTCTTCAGCATTCAGCCTTAACAGACAGAGGATAAGATGGTTGGATGGCATCCCTGACTTGATGGACATGAGTTTGAGCAAGCTCTGGGAGTTGGTGATGGACAGGGAAGCCTGGCGTGCTGCAGTCCATGAGGTCACAGAGTCAGACATGACTGAACAACTGAACTAAAACCAGAGCAGTGCAGTGTATTGCCTCACACAATGGAGTTCTATGTGTGAAATACTTTCCAGGAAAAAGGTCATGATGCTAAAAATAGCTCATAACCTCCTGAAGAAGGAAATGAGAAACCACAGCAGAATTTTAAGTAAGGAAGGGGCAAGCTTTAATCCACTGCAGAGTGAGAGGAGAGGCTCTGGGGTCAGGAACCACAGTGAGGAGGTTAACATAGAAGCCCAGGAGGATGCCAAGAGCCTACCCCGAGATGGGAGAAGGCAGAAGAGAGCTATTTCCGAGGAAAAGTCACAGGACATGGCGATCAATTTGACTTTGGGGTCTGCCTGAATTGAGGTCTAAGGCAGAGGAAGGCATTATGATCTGTAAACGTTCTGACCTGGTGACTAGGTGAAGGTGGGTACAATTATTGGAAGGAGTGACTACAGTAGAACTTGATTTTGGAGGGTAGGTGGGAATCTTTGTTGTTCAGTCACTCAGTTATGCCCAATTCTTTGTGATGCCATGGACTGCAGCACCCCAGGCTTCCCTGTCCTTTGCTGTCTCCCAAAATTTGCTCAGACTCATGTCCATTGAGATGATGACGCCATCCAACCATCTCATCCTCTGTCGCACCATTTTCCTGCCTTCAATCTTTCCCAGCATCAGAGTCTTTTCCAATGAGCTGACTCTTCACATCAGGTAGGAATCTAGATTCATTTATTTATTTGGCTGTGCTGGGCCTTAGGTGTGGCATGAGGGATCTTCAGTCTTCCTTGCAGCATGCAGGGTCTTCAGTTGCCACATGTAGGATCTAGTTCCCTGACCAGGGATTTAACCCAGGCTCCCTGCAATGGGAGCATGGAATCTTAGCCACTGGACCACCACGGAAGTCCCTAGGTTCAATTTTTAATACTTTTAAATCATTATTTTTTTTTTTAACCCTAACCCTATGCTTTCTGTAGAAGTTTAGTAGCTGGGTAAGCCTGTGTATTGTTGCTCAAAAGAGAGATTGACTTGGAAATCACTGGTGTTAAAGAATTACTGCAAGGCATGAAGTAGGAATGATGTGGAATATGAAGCAAAGACTTTTGCACATGAGATACTGGGCATGTACGTGTTCAGTGTCAGCAGAGGAAGCCGGGGGGGTGGGGGGGGTGGCAGTGGTGGGTGGTGCTGGGAGGGAAGAGTCAGAGAAGCAAGAACCACATCGAAGGTTCTGGAAGCTAAGAGAAGAGAAGGTTGGAGTGGATACCTGAGACAAATAGCGACATAAAGTTATGCAGGCTGCAGCCTGGATTTGGTGCTTAGACTGATGTTAGTGAAATACTTAGAAGATCTAGGAAAGTGATGGCAGCAGACAACAGGTGAGCCAAGATGTGACTAGGAGATGACAGAAGGACAAAGGGAAGGAGAGGGGAGAATGATGAGATGACCGTTTTGAAAACAGTTGTAGGCAGAAGGGAAGGAGTCAGGGGAAGACAGGCAACGGTCAGAGAAAAAGAGGACTTGTCTGATGAACAAGGGAATCAAAGGGAGTTTGAATAAAAGGGATTATAAGTATCAGGGGAACAACTCGCTTTGGAGAGGGCTACATCTCTACAAGAAGATTAAGATAAAGACAAGATGGGAGGTTGTTTGGAATATTAAGAGTTTTTTTTTTTTTTCTTTTTTTACTTTAGAAAGCTCTTTTCATGAATTCATTTCTAAAATGGTGCAAAAGGGGAAACTGGGTGGGGAAACTCATGACATCCAATATGCCTCATCGTCACATTGTAATGTGTTCTTCAAAACAAGTGGTGGTATTTCGTTCAAACATGGAGAAAATCTTAATAGGATCAGCCTAGGGACTGCAGGGTGCCTAGTGATTATCAGAGAGTTTAGCACTTGGCTGCCTTCTTGACTGAGATCCATGAAGTCCTGGGGTGGGATTAGGAGTGGGGGCTGCCAGGAGATCCAAACAGTCCATCCTAAAGGAAATCAGTCCTGAATATTCATTGGAAGGACTGATGCTGAAGCTGAAGCTCCAATACTTTGGCCACCTGATGCAAAGAATTGACTCATTGGAAAAGACCCTGATACTGGGTAAGATTGAGGGAAGGAAGAGAAGGGGGCAATAAGATGAGATGATTAGATAGCATCACCAAATGGATATGAATTTGAGCAAAATCTGGGAGATAGTTGAGGACTGAGGAGACTGACATGCTACAGTCCATGGGGTCCCAAAGAGTCCGATACAACTTAGCGATTGAACAACAACAAGCCCTCTGGCAGAGATAAACGAATTTAGTTTAAAAAAAAAAGATTGTTGGAGTCCTTCAGATAGTCTCTGACCCTGTATCTCAATTGGAACAAATGAAGAATAATAAAGTTTGCATCTCTGCATCAACACAGAAGCAGCCATCTGAAAAATAAAAAAATAAAAATAAAATGAGATGCTAAAAAATAAGCTCCGTGATCCACACATTTCTATGCAAGTATATCTGACATTTATTTCTCACTGAGATGAGAACAGAAGCCAGTTAAGTCCTGTGTAGATGTGGTCCAAACTAGATATTACCCAAGGGCAGTTTGTCTTCATGAACCTCAATCAAGAAAACAGATCCTCAAATAGTCATTCTTTCTCTTGGGAGGGTTGGGGAAGGTGGATGTGGCAGTAGGCAGAGCAGGTCCAGCGCTCCCTGGATGGAGGAGGAGGCTGTGAGGGTAGAGTTGCAGTGGAGGTTTAGTCTACTGATCACAGGAGCATACTCAAGAGAGTTTTTAATTCCACGTAGCTGGTTTAGTTCAAGCAGAAACCTGGTGACAAATGGGGACTTGGTTATGACTTCATAATCCACTCAGCTAGGCTTCTGCCCTAGGCCGGTTAACCAGCAGACTTTCTCACTTGATAATCTCCTTTTATAGCCAGAGAAAACCACTTTATTAAAATAGTTAATGCAGCAATAATAAAGCACCCTATGTACATATAAACAGAAAGTAAGATTTTTAAGAGTCAAACACTTAGGTGTAACCAGATTTTCTTTCTTTTTTTTTTTTTGGTTGCTTTAGTTTCTGTAAAAACACTACTGGAATGATCAGCTGCATAGTCTGATAAGGCTCTCATGGGAAAAACTGGTTAGAAATGATCATTTTTGCACACTTCACATCTACCTGTAATTTTTAGTTGTAGCCCAATTCCAGTTAGTATCAGTGAAAGATCCAAATGATTCACCCAGCTATGTCACCAATGGATCTTTTGAGAATAACAGTTCCTATCCTCTTAGGAAAAGTCTGATAATTCTGTATCAGACTTTGCTGTATCAGCAAAGCAAAAGTTACTACGTTGCCGCCGTGTAGTCGCTCAGTCATGTCTGACTCTTGCTACCCCATGGACTCAAGCTCCTCTGTCCATGGGATTTCCCAGGCCAAATACTGGAGTGGGTTGCCATTTCCTTCTCCAGAGTATTTTCCTGACTCAGAGATGGAAGCCACATCTCTTGTGTCTCCTGCTAAAGTAGCTATGCTAAGTCGCTTCAGTAGTGTCCGACTCTGTGCAACCCCATAGACCGCAGCCCACCAGGCTCCCCCGTCCCCGGGATTCTCCAGGCAAGAACACTGGAGTGGGTTGCCATTTCCTTCTCCAGTGCATGAAAGTGAAAAGTGAAAGTGAAGTCGCTCACTCGAGTTGGACTCTTAGCGACCCAATGGACTGCAGCCTACCAGGCTCCTCGGTCCATGGGATTTTCCAGGCAAGAGTACTGGAGTGGGGTGCCATTGCCTTCTCCGAAAGTAGCTATAAACATGGTTAATTAATCATGACAATTTTAAACAACTTCTGAAGGCCAGTCCACCAGCAACAGCCTCTCGCTTCTGAAATAGGCCAGTTGGCAATACCTTTACTCCGTGCTGCCTTTCTGAAAGTCAGTTAATCAGAACTAGCCTCACTTGAGTAACCAAGCTTCCTCTACTTAATGTCAGCAGCTCCCCAATTGCTACTGCTTTGCAATGCCTTCCAGCCCTCAAACTGCATACTCTCCAAACTCTGTAGAAACTCAGCTCTCACCTTTATCCCCTGTATTAATCCACTGGGGCTGCTATCATGAAATACCACAGAAACTGGCTGGCTTACAAACAAAAGAAATATATTTCCCATAGTTCTGAAGGTTGGAAGTTCAAGATCAGGGTGCCAGCACTGTCAGCCAAGGTCCCTCTTTCAGATGGAGGACTTCTTGTGTCTCCATATGGGGGAAAGGGGAGGGGTGTTACATCCTCATGACTTAAGCACCTCCCAAAGATCCTGCATACAAATAGTATCACCTTTAGAAGTCATGTTTTTTATCTTAAATATAAATAATTTATTATTATTTGCATTTACAAACATATTTTTAAATTTTGTTATTGGTGTATAATTGCTTTACAATGTTGTGTTAGTTTCTCCTGTATGACAATGTGAATCAGCTATACGTATACACATATCCCCTCCCTCTCGAGTCTCCCTTCCACCCCACCGCATCCCACCCCTCCAGGTCATCACAGAGCCCTGAGCTGAGCTCCCTGTGCAATACAGCAGCTTCCTGCTAGCTATATATTTTACACATGGTAGTGTAGCTATGCAGATCTTAATCTCCCTATTTATTCCACCCCGCCTTCCCCACCTGTGCCCACATGTCTGTTCTCTAAGTCTTCATCTCTGTTCGACAGTTAGGATTTTGACATATAAATTTGTAGGGGATACAAACACTTAGATCATAGCACTTCCTGAATCTGCAACTTGTACATATAGCTCTTTCTTGCTCATGAAAGCAGTGATTTGGCTCTTTGTTTCATATGCTGAGAGGTTGTTTCATTGTTCAGGGCTCTTAGTTGCATTAGTAAGAGAGAGAGTCAAGCTCTGGGCTGAGGTGCTTGAAGCTGTGACAGACACAGATACAAATACAACTGGCCATTTCAGTTACACTCTTCTGTGAGAACTTCCTCGGCTGACTCCCACAGCACCTTGGTCCCTTGTCTGGTCTGCCTCAGTTTCTCCAGTCTTCTGAGCCTACAATGTGCTACCAATTTCCCATCTAATGTAAACCATATTGATAAGAATAAGAAGCCATTTGGGAATTGGCATGGGGAGGAAGAATACACACACACAAACACACACACACACATATGCTGTAGTAGAAAACAGCAGATAAAAATGATCTTTAATCTGTCCATGACTTTGTTTCCCCATGATAAAATGACGACTGTTTTTTTTTGATGTCTTTATTTGCTGCAATATCATTCTGCTTTACGTTTTGGTTTCCCATACCCCCTGCTTTGGAAGGCAACATTTTAACTACTGGACTGCCAGGGAAGTCCCGGAATGCTGATAATTGAAACTGCTGTCTTGCCCAAGGTGAAATTAAATAACGTACACAAAGCATCTCATTCAGGGCCTGGGAGAGAAGCTAAGTTTAATAACGATGGTCTTATTTCTTCTAGGCATCTTTCAGTTCCCGATGGTTTGACTTTCTTTAGTACCTTCACTTTCAGTTCTGTTTTGGGTCTATTGAACAGTAAATCTCAATCGTGGCTATGCATTTACAATGCCTGTTAATCTAAAGATAACAACAAAACCCCGAGTGATATAGATTTAGTAGGTTTGGAGTGGGGCTTAAGCATTTGTATTTTTCAAATGCCATGTGTGGATGATTCTGATGTGCATCCAGACTTAGGAAAGATGAGTTCTGACTCCAGGCTCAAAGAAGAGAATCATTGTGTGTCTTCTCAGTTGTCTGATGCTATTAACCGGGCAGGAAGCACATGTGGCTAAGGAGACACGGATAAGCGTCAGTGCTCTTTCCTGTGTCTGCAGTATAATACTTTCCATATATTAGGGTTAAATAAATGTTGGTTGAAGTCTAGAAACGAAAATCTATTTTCCTTGGATGAATCTCTTGGGTATGTAAATACTGGGAACTGCATTCCCTCTCCATAACTTAACCTAGACCTCTCTCCTGATATCCAGATCTATGGGCCTATCCACAAGAGTCTGTTGCAGACTCAGCTCAACTGCACTCTGCCTCACTGGTTTCGAACCTGGCTCTCTGCTTGACTGATTGTGTGTCTTTAGTTTTTCCCCATATCTCATAGGATCAGTGTGAAGATCCCATGAGATTAATATTTGGAAGTGAATAAATAAAAATATATATGTATCTCAATAATATTTGTATATCCATCTATCAATCTATCATTTATCTATCTATGAACAGCAAATATATATATATATACATATTATATAAATAAATATGGTTATTATATTTTTTATTTTGGACTTCCCTGGTGGCTCAGCAGTAAAGAGTCTGCCTGCAGTGCAGGAGATGGATTGATCCCTGGGTCAGGAAGATGCCCTGGAGGAGGAAATGACAACCCACTTGGTATTCTTGCCTGAGAAATCCTATGGACAGAGGAGCCTGGTGGACTGCAGTCCATGAGGTTACAAAGAGTTGGACAGGCCTGAATGACTGAGCACACATACGTGCATATGTATTATTGAATTTATTAATCTCTCATGCAAATCCACTGTCCTCAGTTGGTCCCTATCTGGTGATGGTAGCACTAGACTTGATGAGTCCATGCAAATGCCTGGAAGTCATCTTGGACTTCTCCCTCCAGTCACATGCTCCATACCTTCTAACAGCTAGCATTGACCATATATTCTTCATAATTTTCTTCCTTAAGAATCTCCTTTTAATTTATTCATTTGTTTGACTGTGTCAGGGCTTCATTGTGGCATGCAGGCTCTTTGTTGCGGTGCAGGGCTCGTCTAGTTTGTAGCACTGACATCTCTGTAGTTTTGGTGCACAGGCTTAGGTGCCCTGTGGCACGTGGGGTCCTTAGTTCTCTGACCAGGGATCTAACCCAAGTCCCCTGCATTAGAAGGCACATTTTAACCACTGGACCACCAGTGAAAATCCCTGGACCACATTTTTTTTACTATCTCCCAGCATAGGCCACCATTGACTCTTCCCTGAACTGCTACAATTGTCTCTGATTAGGTGTCCTGTCTCCAATCTACCCAATGCGGAGTGTAGCTTGCCTCCAAACTCATCATTCCAAACAGCAGAGAGGATTAATGTCATTGTCCTGCTTAAACTTTTACTGAGTTCATTTGCCCTTAGCCACTAATCTAAAGCACCTTACATATTGAATATATTCCTTTGGTCACTGTTTACAAGCCTCAACTGGTTGACACCCTCCTTGAACCTTGTGCCCCATTGATTTTTTTTTTTAATAATTTATTTTTTCTGCATTGGGTCTTTGTTGCTGTGCTCAGATTTTATTTGCAGCGAGCGGGGGCTACTCTAGGTGTGGTGTGAGGGCTTCTCATTACTGTAATGGCTTCTTTTGTTGTGGAGAACAGGCTCTAGGTGAGTGGGCATCAGCAGTTTTAGCACAGGGGCTCAATAGTTGAGGTCCATGGGCTCAAGCTGCCCCTCAGCATGTGGGATCATCCCAGACCAGAGATTGAACCTGAGTTCCCTGCATTGGAAGGTAGATTCTTAACCACTGGGCCAGCAAGGAAGTCCTTTCCCCATTGATTCGAACTTCCTTTTGGTCTTCAGCTGCTTCATGCTTCTCTGAGCTCTGTCCAATCAATGAAATGCTCTCCATCTGGGACACTCTCACTATGAATGCAAAATGAAGTATGTGCGATATATGAGCATTGGAACCTAAAGGAAATGTTGAGTATCTTAAGACTACCCTCTTGTTCCAAATCCTCACTCCCTATGATGAAAGTCCTTACCTCCTAGGTTGGTGAAGATGAAGCCAATGATGCATGGTCTTGATCCACTCTTTAACTGCATCAGCAAGCTCCAGCTACTGCCAAGATAGAATCTCCCCAACCCGTTTATGTTCTGGGTGCTCATGGAAATACTCCCCCCATCTCTGCTCAGTATCTTCCTCGTCTCTTATTATGATATGTCCACACAATTATGCCTTTATTTGCTTTCTTTGATTTTTGCCTATGATTCCTGGATTTGACACTTGGATTTTTCCGCCACTCCTTTATTTAAATGTTGGGGCTTCCCTGGTGGCTCAGACAGTAAAGAATCCACTTGCAATGTGGGAGACCTGGGTTCAATCCCTGGGTAGGGAAGATCCCCTGGGGAAGGAAATGGTAACTCATACCAGTATTCTTGCCTGGAGAATCCCATGAACAGTGGAGGCTTGCAGGCTACAGTCCATAGAGGGATACAGCCTTTTTGAAGGACGGCAGCATCGACCTAGTTTTATTCAGCATAGTCCCTGGGGTCACAAAGAATTGACTACAACTGAACAAATAAGCACACACGTTTAAACCTTAGCATTTCACAGTGAGCTTTGGATTATTCTTGGCACCTGGAGTAGGACTCAGTAGGAATCCTCAAGTTCTCCTCTAGCCCCACAAAACCCAACCCACAGCAATACCCTGGCAAACAGGCCATGGCCTGCTCTGATTCCTCTTGGAGTTTAAAAAGTAAGACATTAGTTGTTGATTTCCAGATGATTCTTCCAGAATGTGATCTGTATCAGCAGGCTTCAAGCTGAACTTAATTTCCTTAATAGCAAATAAAAAAAAAAATGTTCAAGTTATAAGAAGTATGTGTGTGTGTGAGCATGCATGCATTAAACCTCTAAATGAGAACAAGAAATATGAACCTAATTGTAGCACTAATAATGAAGGAAATCTTGCCAGACAAATTTCAACTTCATTACTGGCTTTAATAAGCAAATGAGAGAACAAATGGAATACAGTGGATGTCCCTGGTCTTGACTTTATTAACACATTGCACAGAGCACTTCACGGAACGATAGCCCATCAGGGCATTTCAGTTAGCGTGGAGGTGAACAGTTGCAGCAGCCAGGAGCTGGCTGGTTGCATAAAAAGGGAAGGTGGTAGAAATGACAGCCTTTTTGAAGGACATCAGCATGGACCCTGTCTTATTTAGCACAGCTCCTAATGATGTGGAAGGGAGAGCACACAGTATATTAATTAAACTTGACAAGGATGCTGATTTGATTAGCAGAGTGAACTTGGAGAGTACAGAAACATAGTTAGGAAATACGAATTAAAGAATACAGTTTGGAAAAATGCAAATAGTGCATTTTGGTAGAAATAAGCCATTAGAAAAATACTTAGGGGTCCCATCACAGGAACTAGGACACATTTAGGAAAATACAGATGAAAATGCCACACTTGTTTTCATTCCCCAAGGAGGGCATGGAGCATCGCTCCTCATGCGTCCCTGAAGGCTAAACACTGTACCCCCTTAATAAGGCTTCAGCAGAAGGATTTCTTACTGAGATGAAGACACTTTGGAATTGATACTTCCCATGTATTTCACCTGAGAGGCCCATTATGTCAGCGGCATCTCACTCACATTGCAGTTCTAACAAAACACTTGTCCAACTTCTGGATCATTGCATACTTTTAAAGGGACAAAAGATTTCTCTTTAGGGTCAAACTCTTCCTTCCCCTGCCTTCTTCATCCCTATTCAGCCAAGAATTTTCTATCAGGGTTTGGAACTGCCTTGGGATGGGAGTTCATGTCTACCTTATCGAGTACATTTAAGAAGTTTCTAAAATAATCAGAACCTTCTTTCATGTCACCTAATAATATTCCTTTTCCTGGCTTTTTATACTGTTGTTTGGTTGCTCAGTCATGTCCGACTCTTTGCAAACCCATGGACTGTAAGCTGGCCAAGCTCCTCTGTCCATGGGATTTTCCCAGGCAAGAATACTGGAATGGGTTACCATTTCAGTGGATCTTCCTGACCCAGTGATCAAACTCAAGTCTACTGCATTGGCAGGTGGGTTCTTCACCACTTTTTATAATGATCCTTCAAAGACTGTTCATTCTGGGAATGTCATAATGAGCTTTGGCTTGTTCCTTTCTTTTGCATACTGTCTTGCAAACATGAAATTATTTTCTTAGTCTTCTTCTGCAGATCCATTTTTGTCCAGATTTCTTTTTTTTATTATTATTATTCCTTCTTTCCTTTCTTGCAGCACCATCCAAGATGCTGGATTCTAGTTTCTTGGCCAGAACCAGGGATCGAACCAGTGCCCCCTGCAGTGAAAGCCCAGGGTTTTAACCATTGGACCACCAGGAAAGTCCTTCCCAGATGTCTTTCTTGACTCTCACATAAGTTCTGCAAGGTAGGGGGCCTTGTGTGCAGGGTTTTGTTCACTATTTTCCCACAGACTATCTTTAAAAGGCAATAATTAACCTCTCTGAACTTCCATTTCCATTAGTGAACATAATACTTACCTTGTTGTAAGAAACAGAAACAACAAGCCAGGCAAGCATACTGTATGGAACTAGAAAGTGCCATTCAAAGCAGATATTATTGCCGTTGTACAGAACATTCTGGACTTCACAGAAATGTAGAGACTTGTCCAGCATCAGAAGGATAATGAGTGATGGGCCATGAACCTACCTCCAGCATCCCTCCTTCTTTGTTCCGTGTTCTTCCACTCTCATCACCATGTTACCCACTTCCTGCAAGCGAATCTGGGACAGATACACCAAGCACATAAGGATGAGGTTCTGTAGATTTTGTATGTGAAATAACCCTAATCTGGACTCCCTGATTATTGCAAATCTTTACTTCACACTAATTCTACTCACCTGAATGCTCATTAATTGTTAAAAAAATACAAAAAAAATTTTAATGAAAAAAGAAGGAAAGTGAAAGAAAAAAGGAAGAAATAAAGAAAATGTTTGAAGCTATGAAAATCTTATACATGGTGCTCAGTTATGAGGGGCACCCATTGATAAAGTTGCAGAGAACTTAGCTGAAGTTACCCAGAAGTCTGGAAATCTTTTAGCCAACACAATCCGGAAATTCACAGTACCCATGAAGGGGAACACTGTACAAAAGTCCTCAGCAATTCATTTTCCTCCAGGTACAGAGAGTATCCTTTAAAAGGAAAGTATCCATTAAGATTATTCTGAGCCTTGGGCTGGACTTGTGGCTTATTGACAGGCAGCATGAGGGACCCAGAGTTAGGCTGGATTAGTAAATTACAGCTTTGTCATTAGCTACGCAACAAGGGACATCAGTTTCTGCCTCTAGGTGTGATAAGCACGAGCACGTCACCAGATGACTGGGAGAGTCAGATGAGATGATGTCTATAAATCAGCAAACACTGCACCAGGCATATAATAAACATGATCATAACACATTACTGAGTACTTATTAGGTGCTAGACATTGCTTCAAGTGCTTCACAGGATCAACATACTTAATAACCATAATAACCCTGTTAGATAGGTTAATATTTTTCCCCTTTCATGATTGAGGAAATAAGAATAAAGAAGATGGGTAAAACTGCCAGCATCACACATCCCAGGAGTGTTGGAGACACGATATGAACCCAAGAAATTTGACTCCTGATCCCTGGTTTTTGGTTTTGTTTTAATTAAGACCTAATGGATACTCAATAAACTATTTCTTTACAGCATGCAATTTGCTTATAAAAAACAAATGTGTGAAGACATCACCACAATTAAAATGTGGAATTTATATCCATCAGTTCCCAATTCCCTTGTGCCCTGCTGACTGCACTCCTTCCCACCCACCCTTTTCTGTCTGTACCCCGTCCCCTTCTTACATCTCCAGGAAACCACCAGTATGCTTCTGACTCTATAAATTCCTTTGCATTTTCTAGAATTTTATGTAAACAGAATCATATAACAGGTACTTTTTTGGCGGGGGGTCTGGCTTCTTTCACTTAGCATAATTATTTTAAGATTCATCTATGTTGTTGTGCATATCAATAGTTAATTCTTTTTGATATTATTATATGGAATAGCCATAGCTGGTTTAGGGCCTCCCTGGTGGCTCAGCAGTAAAGAATCTGCCTGTCAATGCAGGAGATGCAAGAGATGCACGTTCAATCTCTGGGTTGGGAAGGTACCCTAGAGTAGGAAATGGTAACCCACTTCAGTATTCTTGCCGGGGAATCCCATGGACAGAGGAGTCTGGCGGGTGACAGTCCATGGGGTCACAAAAGAGTCGGACAATAACAACTTGTCAACAGTAACAACTTGTTTATCTCTTCACCTGTTGATGGACATTTTGGTGTTTCTAGATTCTGGCTAGTATATATAAACTTGCTATGAATATTAGTAACAACCATCTATATGGATATTAGTTTTCCCTAACTTAATCACAAAACCTCTGTAGTGCCTGCCTCTGTTATTGAGAAAAGCTCAGTAAACCTTAGGAGAACTTAGAAATGGTGGTCTAGCATGAACTTCCTTTCTTGAAATTGCATATTGTCTGGAAAAGAACTCAGTAGCCACATGGTCTTGCCTCTTTCCTAGAGTAACAGCAGAAGAAAAAGAACCCCTTGTATATTCCAACTTCACATGTGGAATTCTTTCTGGGGTAGAGGAAAGATTGAAAAAGAAAAAGAAAAAAAAAGCCACAAATGTGCTGGTTTACTGAAATTTGCTTTACTGGAAAGCAGGACCCAATCTACTTGTCAAAATTTTCAACCTGATGTGTTTTCAGTGCAGTTACTGGTGATGAATGGCTGGGCCTGACCAAGTTACCTGCCAGAAGTTAATGGGAAGGCTCCAGCGACTTGGGCAGGAAATGAGATCCCCGGATGTTCCCAGAGTCAGTGAGACAATTAATCTGATTTACATCCATCGCATTTCAGAGAGCTAAAATTTCATCTGCTGCTCCTAAGCATTCATTTGGGGTGAAACCACATTACTTTAAGTGGAACCCATCCGTCAAGCTGTTTATAAAATACACAGTGACTAACATGGATAGAAAGCCAATAGCAGAGCTCAGAGATCACAGATGACACCCAGGCAGGAGAATGCATTAGACAAGACTGCAGACACGTGGCATGAAGAAACACATCTCTTGGGCCAAAACTCTGCCCCCCAGAGAACACAGGGTCTTGATGAGTGTCTAAGACCCAAATGATAAACTCAAAAGTCCAGATAGCAGGAAGAGACAAGAGGTTGCTTCCCACAGCAGGAAATGAAACATTCTTGATGGAAAGGAAAGAAAATCAGGGATCTCATGGCAGGTTTTTTTTTTCCTAGTTGTCTTCTCTTGTAGGATTTGTAGACACCAATATGATACAGATAAGATGGAAGTGAGGTGGGTAAAGCTGAAATTTATCTGTGGCTACAAAATTCACATTTTATAGAAGGGGCAAGAGAACAGCCTGCAGTATTTTGCCTGCTGTGTTGAGTCTAGGATACAGCTGAGAAGTTGTGAGGTGACAGCTCTCATTGCATGGGGGGCCAATGGTGATCCTGATATATTATTTCCTATATTTCTGGTTTAGAGACTTTTCAAAATCCAGAGTTATCGTGAAGGCTGCTTCCTGTGGCATCAGGAACCTCTATCTATGGTGGTAACCACAAATTTCAAGTCAGTTTGAGGAATAAAATTTGGATAGTTCTCAACAGTAGATGAGTCATTCTTAAATTTCTTGGGTTTCTCTTAATAATTGTCATTGGTGATATTGAAAGAAAAAAAAAAAGCCAAGATTTCAGTAGTTATCTACAGCTATTAATAGTAAATAATCAGTTCAGTTCAGTCTCTCAGTCGTGTCTGACTCTTTGTGACCTCATGAACCACAGCACGCCAGGCATCCCTGTCTGTCACTAACTCCCAGAGTTCACCCAAACCCATGTCCATTGAGTCGGTGATGCCATCCAACTATCTCCTCCTCTGTTGTCCCCTTCTCCTCCTGCCCTCAATCTTTCCCAGTATCAGGGTCTTTCAAATAAGTCAGTTCTTCACATCAGGTGCCAAAGTATTGGAGTTTCAGGTTCAGCATCAGTCCTTCCAATTTCCTTTAGGATGGACTGGTTGGATCTCCTTGCTGTCCAAGGGATTCTCAAGAGTCTTCTCCAACACTACAGCTCAAAAGCATCAATTCTTTGGCACTCAGCTTTCTTGACAGTCCAACTCTCACAACCATAGATGACTACTGGAAAAACCATAGCCTTGACTAGACAGACCTTTATTGGCAAAGTAATGTCTCTGCTTTTTAATATGCTGTCTAACTTGGTCATAACTTCCCTTCCAAGGAGTAAGCATCTTTTAATTTCATGGCTGCAATCACCATCTGCAGTGATTTTGGAGCCCAGAAAAATAAAGTCAGCCACTGTTTCCACTGTTTCCCCATCTATTTCCCATGAAGTGATGGGACTGGATGCCATGATCTTCGTTTTCTGAATGTTAAGCTTTAAGCCAACTTTTTCACTCTCCTCTTTCACTTTCATCAAGAGGCTTTTGAGTTCCTCTTCACTTTCTGCCATAAGGGTGGTGTCATCTGCATATCTGAGGTTATTGAGATTTCTACCGGCAATCCTGATTCCAGCTTGTGCTTCTTTCAGCCCAGCGTTTCTCATGATGTACTCTGCATAGAAGTTAATAAGCAGGCTGATTTGGAACCAGTCTGTTGTTCCATGTCCAGTTCTAACTGTTGCTTCCTGACCTGCATATAGGTTTCTCAAGAGGCAGGTCATGTGGTCTGGTATTCCCATCTCTTTCAGAATTTTCCACAGTTTATTGTGATCCACACAGTCAAAGGCTTTGGCATAGTCGATAAAGCAGAAATAGATGTTTCTCTGGAATTCTCTTCCCTTTTCAATGATCCATACTAGTCATGATTAAAAAATGGGCAGAAGACCTGAATGGAGATTTTTCCAAAGAAGATAGACAAATGACTAATGGGCACATGAAAAGATATCAATATTGCTAATCTTCAGGGAAATGCAAATCAAAACCACAAAGAGATATCACCTCACACCTATCAGAATGGCCATTACTAAAAAGACCACAAATAACAGGTGTTGGTGAAGATGTGGAGAAAAGGAAATGCTTGTTTACTGTTGGTGGGAATGAAAATTGGTACAGTCACTATGGAAAACAGTGTGAAGATTCCTCAAAAAAGTAAAAATAGAACCACCATATGATCTAGCAATTACCCTCCTGTTTATGTATCTGAAGAAAATGAAAACACAAATTCAAAAATATAAATGTACCCCAAGGTTTTTAGCAGCATTATTTACAAGAGCCAAGATATGGAAGCAACCTAAGTGCCCATCAATAGATGAATGGATAAAGAAGATGTCACATGTGCATACAATGGAATACTGCTGCTAAGTCGCTTCAGTCATGTCCGACTCTGTGTGATCCCATAGACGGCAACCCACCAGGCTCCCCCGTCCCTGGGATTCTCCAGGCAAGAACACTGGAGTGGGTTGCCATTTCCTTCTCCAATTCATGAAAGTGAAAAGTGAAAGTGAAGTCACTCAGTCGTGTCCGACTCTTAGTGACCCCATGGACTACAGCCTACCAGGTTCCTCCATCCATGGGATTTTTCCAGGCAACAGTGCTGGAGTGGGGTGCTATTGCCTTCTCCGCAATGGAATACTACTCAGCCATAAAGAAGAATAAAAGTCTGCCATTTCCAATAAATACATGGACCTAAAAGATTTAATGCTCAGTGAAATAAGTCAGATAAAGAAAGACAAATGCTCCATGTTATCATTTATATGTGGAGTCTAAAAAAATAAGCAAATAGATTTAATAAAACAGAAAGTAGTGTTTACCAGTCAGGAGAGGGAAGTCAAGAAAGGGGTATGAGACTAAGAAGTACAAATTACTGTGTTTAAAACAGATAGGCAATAATAATACATTGTATAGCATAGAGAAATATAGTTATTATTTCTCAATAACTTTAAATGGAATATCAGTACATAAAGAGTCTGCCTGCAATGCAGGAGACCCATGTTTGATCCCTGGGTCAGGAAGATCCCCTGGGGAAGGAATTGGCAAACCACTCCACTATTCTCACCTGGAGAATTCTAGACAGAGGAGCCTGGTGGGCTACAGTCCATGGGATTGCAAGAGTTGGACATGATTTAGCTATTAAACCACAAACCACCACACCAGAAACAAATATAATATTGTAAATCTTATTCTCCAAGCAAGAGTACTGGAATGGGTAGCCTTTCCCTTCTCCAGGGGATCTTCCCAAGCTGAGGATCTTCCCAACCCAGGTCTCCCACATTGGAGGCAGATTCTTCACCAGCTGAGCCACCAGGGAAGCCCTGTAAATCAGCTATACTTCAATAAAAAAGAGAAATTAAGTAACCTGTCCTAAAAGTGACTAAAACGCAAAGAAAAGATTCAGATCCAGACAACTGGATGCAAAAAATCTAGGTTCTTAACCCCTACTTTTTGCTATGTTCTTTAAATTTCACTGCAACCTTGCTGCTGCTGCTAAGTCACTTCAGTCGTGTCTGACTCTGTGCGACCCCATAGATGGCAGCCCACCAGGCTCCCCCGTCCCTGGGATTCTCCAGGCAAGAACACTGGAGTGGGTTGCCATTTCCTTCTCCAATGCATGAAAGTGAAAAGTGAAAGGGAAGTCACTCAGTTGTGTCCGACTCTTAGCAACCCCATGGACTGCAACCTACCAGGCTCCTCCGTCCATGGGGTTTTCCAAGCAAGAGTATTGGAGTGGGGTGCCATTGCCTTCTTACAAGGGAGCTATTTCTTCCATTTTATGTACAATGAAACAGATTGTGAGAGGCCTAGTAACTTTTTAAAATCACACAGTTAGTGAATAATAGAGACTAGGAGTGGAACCCAGAATGCTTCATTTCAAAATTCACTTTCTTTCTATTCTGCAGAATATAAATTTAAATTGTTGTTGTTCAGTCACTGAATCATGTCTGACTCTGTGACCCCATGGATTGCAGCATGCCAGGCTTCCCTGTCCTTCACAATTTCCCAGAGTTTGCTTAAATTCATGTCCATTGAGTTGGTGATGCCATCCAACAATCTCTTTCGCTGCTGCCCCTTCTCCTCCTGTCTTCAATCTTTCCCAGCATCAGGGTCTTTTCTAATGAGTTGGCTCTTTGCATCAGGTGGCCAAAGTATTGGAACTTCAGCTGCAGCATCAGTCCTTCCAATGAACATTCAGGGTTGATTTCCTTATGATTGACTGGTTTGATCTCCTTGCAGTCCCAGGGATTCTCAAGAGTCTTCTCCAGCACCACAGTTTGAAAGCATAAATTCTTTGGTGCTCAGCTTTTTTTATGATCCAATTCTCACATCTGTACATGACTACTGGAAAAACCATAGCTTTGTCTAGACGGGTCTTTGTCAAC
The DNA here is from genome assembly GCF_029378745.1 of Bos indicus. Lineage (NCBI taxonomy): Eukaryota > Metazoa > Chordata > Mammalia > Artiodactyla > Bovidae > Bos > Bos indicus. Next base: position 18,708,311 of record NC_091780.1, on the reverse strand, counting down.
AAAGTGATGTCTCCACTTTTTAATAGGCTATCTAGGTTTGTCATAGCTTTCCTTCCAAGGAACAACCATCTTTTAATTTCATGGCTACAGTCACCATCTGCAGTGATTTTGGAGCCCAAGAAAATAAAATCTGTTACTGTTTCCATTGTTTCCCCATCTATTTGCCATGAAGTGATGGGACTGGATGCCATGATCTTAGTTTTTTGAACGCTGAGATGTAAGCCAGCTTTTTCACTCTCCTCTTGCACCTTCATTGAGAGGCTCTTTAGTTCCTTTCTGCTTTCTGCCATAAGGGTGGCATCATCTGCATATCTGAGGTTATTGTTATTTCTCCTGGAAATCTTGACTCCAGCTTGAGCTTCATCCAGCCTGGCATTTCACATGATGTACTCTGCATGTAAGTTAAATAAGCAGGGTTACAGTATGCAGCCTTGATGTTTAATTACAAAAAATTACAATGCTAATTCAGAAAAGAGGGGTAGAAAAGTAAGCAGACTTTTAGGCAAGAACCCAGTGGCAGAGCTATCAGTGGATATCAGTACCAACCATCTATATTATACATAGCATGACAGAGCTGGGATGGGCCAGAGGCAGGTGCTGGTGAGATGGATGAGCTGGGAATGGTGAGAAATAGGGGAAGGTTTTGCACACAGATGTGGATTGTATTTCATTTGCCATAAACATAGCCTTTCTTGAATTCTGAATTCAATTGTAGATTTTGCAAAAAGAAAAAAAAAAATCCCAAAACAAATCTCTTGTTATCTAAGCCTTTGCCTTGAGTCTCTCCACACTCAGAAAAAGAGAAATAGAGCAGTTCAGTTCCTGTTGGTACATTACCATGGAGACGGCTTCCACAGTATCTTCAGCCCTGACTCACCCCTGCAGGGGTCTCCAAACTTAATTATTTATTAATAGGCTTTTTACCAGGGCAGTCTCCAGGGGTGGAACATCTTGCTTTCAAGGCTGAGACTGTGAAGAGAAACAGAGGCAGAAAATACTATGCAATTACAGAGAATTAATTAGAGCCTCTGTAAATGTACCGACAAACATGCCTTGGGACAGCCTGCAGTGGGATTTGAGGGTACTCAGGTGTCTGGGAGAGAACAGGAAAGTGGACAGTTGGTCTCCAATAATCATTTCTCCTGTGACACTGCAAGAGTCTTCCACGCTGTTCCTTCCCTGAACTAATTTTTCAAGATGGATTAGTAAGCTTCACATTCAGAGAAACAATTCAGGAATTCACCCTAATATGTATATTTTGTGTGTGTGTGTATATATAATACACATCAATGTATCCATCATTGGACACCCTTCTAAGCATACCACAATAGCCTTAGCTATACTAATTAACTAATTAGTTAATTAATGGGGATTACTTAGAAATGGTAGTGATAGAGTTAGGTCTTACAGGGAAATGTGATTCCTAGGTTACCAATTTACATGATTGCACATGATTTTTTTTTTTTTCTATATGTTTAAACCTAATGAATGGAAATAGAGTGGGAAAAGCACAAAGGTATTTGATTAATTTGTTAATTAACTTATTAACTCATCCATTCATTTATCCATTCAATACAGATCTCTTTATTCACTTAACTATATTTACTGAGAATTAGATACTGGTTTGAATATCACACAGTACTTGACCCAACAGACATGAGACATGTACTTAGGTCACTAAATTCATGGTAAAAGGTTATTAGTTACCTTAAAATATACATTGGTGAAACACTGTGATAAATGGCATAATGAATGAGGTCACACTGAAATCACAGAGTGATTAGTGATACTTTGTGTCTGATAATGAATTAGTTGCATGCTGATAGCCCTTTCAACTCTGAAGAAGATCTGAATCTCTGAGGAGGAGTCAACTAATTTCCATGTTATTTTGTGCAACTAATGCACAAAATCTTACTTTAGTCCCACTGTTGAGTTTCCTTTTATTGAGGGCTATGTGGCATACCTATAGGCTGTAAGTAAATCATCAGAGATCTAACAGAAAATTCATTCTGTCCTTTAACAGACTGAAGTTTATACCTCCAATCCTTTCAAGTTAGGTATAATTACTTGGCACTCCAGTTTCTGATGTATTAATAGTTGAGTCTAGGTTGTAAAAAGGTACATACAGAACACTCTGTAGCACCTTAGAGCTAGAAAGAACCTGTAGGTCATAAAACCAATAAAAGCTACTGTGTCTTAGCTGTTTATTAGATGTTAGACTCTTTACTTAATATATTAGCTCCTACTGTTAAAACCTACAAGGCAAGTAAGATTAGTTTCACTGATGAGGAATTTAAGCCTGGAAATAATGATGAACAGGTTCAGTATTCCAGAGCTGGTTAGAATGGCTGGAAAGAAACCCAGTTGTGTCTAACCCCAAAGCCAGAAAATATTTGACTGGACTCTGCGATCCATTCTGGGCTCAATTCCCTCATTATTTAGATAGGAAAATTAAGACCCAGACATTTGAGAAAGCCCATATTCATTCTTGATCAAAAGATCTTAACAATCCAGGAAGAATTTGATCGAGAACATTATCTAAAACCAATTGCCAACATCATAATTAGCAGTAAGCCTTTAAAATAATTCTCATTGAAGTCAAGAACACTTCGGGATTCATGCAATCAATACTATTATTTAACATTGATTTGAGATTTTAGTGATGAAAATGAGAAAGGGAAACTAGAGTTATAAGAAACAGTGAAAAGAAGGAAAAGTTCATAATTGATCTCTTGATAAAACCAAATGGAACAACTGAAAATTCTAATAAAGCAAATGCTAGAGTTTAGAATATTGGCTGGTTTCAAACTACATATTCAAAAGCAAAAGCTACGGAAATGCAAGGGACCCAGAATAACTAAAATGATTTTTTAAAAAAGAAGAACAAATTTAGAGCTCTCACACCTCCCAACTTCACAATTTGTTACACAGCTTTAGTAAATAAGACAAAGTGATACCGGCCCAAAGATAGACATGTAGATCAAAAGAACAGAACTGAGAGTCTGGAACCAGCTCTCATCTTTATCATCAAATGACTTTTGACAACGGTGCCAAGACAATTTCTTGGGGGAAAGAATAGTCTTTCCAGCCAATGGTGCTAAGATAACTGGATATTCAGATGCAAAGGAATAAAGTTGGATCCCTTCCTTATATACCACACACAATAATTAACTCAAATTGAATCACAGACCTACAAGAGCCCAAACTATAAAACCCTTAGAGGAAATAATAGAAATAAAGCTCTTTGATCTTGAATTAGGCAAACCTTTCTTATATTTGACATGAGAGCACATGGGACAAAAATCTAGATGGACTTCCCTGGTGCCCCGTAGTTAAGACTCAGGGGCACAGGTTCTATATCTGGTCAGGGAAGCAAGATCCCACATTCCGCATGGTGCAGCCAAAAAAATAAAAAGAAGAGAAAAAATTACCTATTTTTTTTTTAAAGAAGAAAAAAATTACCTTTTTTTTTTTTAAAAGAAATAGATATATTGGACTTCATAAAAATTAAAAGGGCTTCCCTGGTGGCTCAGTGATAAAGAACTTGCCTGCCAATGCAGGAGACACGAGTTTGATCCCTGGGTCAGGAAAATCCCTTGGAGACGGAAATTACAACCCATTCCAATATTCTTGCCTGGGAAATCCCATGAAGAGAAGAGCCTAGAAGGCTACAGGCCAAAGGGTCACAAGAGAGTGGGACACAACTTAGAAAGTTAAAAGTCATCCCATAGAATGAGAGAAAATATTTGCAAATTAATATCTAAAAAGATACTGGTATCCAGAATACACAATGAACTCTTACAGCCCAATAATAAAAAATGAAAATAAAAGCGTACTGGAATTTGACTAGACATTTCTTTTAAGTAGATAAAGAAGAGGCCAAAAGGCATGTGGAAAGATATATAATTAACCATTAAGGAAATGCATATCAAAACCAAAATGTGATACCATTTCAACACCATAAGTTGACTATAATCAAAAAGTGAGATGATAATTTATATCCAGGAGTGACACTGTAACCCTTGTACATTGCTGATAGAAATGTAGAACAGTGCAGCTACTTTGTTGGAGAGTTTGGTGATTTCTCTAAATGACAAATATACAGTCACCTTACATGACTCAGCAATTCCACTTGTAGGTATGGACTCAAGAGAATTGAGAACATGCCTAAAAAAACTTGAACATGAATGTTTCTGGCAATGTTATTCATAACAATCAAAACCTGAAAACTCTCCAAAAAAGTCATTAGCTGATGGACGGATAAATCAGTATGGCGTATCTATACAATAGAATATTATTTTTCAATAAAGTGGAGTAAAATACTGATATGTACTACAATATGGGTAGATCTTGAAAGTCTTCCTCTAAGTGAAAGAAGCCAGTCACAAAAGACCACACATTATATGAATCCATTTATATGAGATGTTTAGAATAGGCAGATCTGTAGAAACAGAAAGTAGGTAACTGGTTTCCAGTAGAGCTACTGGGGAGTGACTGCCAGCAGGCACTTTTCTTTTTAGGGGGATGGAAATGTTCCACACTTAGGTCATAGTTATGGTTTTGCAATTTTATAAATGCATTAAAGGCTTTGAATTGTTCAGTTTATATGGAAGACTATTGAATATGAATTATGCTCAGTAAGATGTCTTTAACAAAGCAACAGATTTTGTGAGTGTGTGTATATATATATATGCAATTATGTGAAAAGCATAACAAAAATCTCTCATTAAAAGCAGTACACAATGAAAATGCTCAGTTATACAAAATGAAATACATGTCTACTTATTCATTCTTTTATCAAATATTTATTAAGCAGCTGTACTATGCCTAAAATGGATCTATGACCTTGATATGCATCAGTGAACAAAATAAAGAATCCTACTTTACATGTTGAAGGCCACAAAACTCCACTAAAGAAAGTTGTAAACAGGCCTCTTCTCCCTAAAATATTGATATATTGACAGTTTCAATACAATTTTTGAAACCTGCCAAAATGTTTAAAATATTTTTTCAGTCAAAACCATCCCCATGTCTAAAAAAAACACAAAATACTAACACATACATATAGTTCCTTCAGTTCAGTTCAGTTGCTCAGTCGTGTCTGACTCTTTGCGACCCCTAGGACTGCAGCACATAGGCCTCCCTGTCCATCACCAACTCCAGGAGCTTGCTCAAACTCATGTCCATCAAGTCGGTGATGCCATCCAACCATCTCATTCTCTGTCATCCCCTTCTCCTCCTGCCTTCAAGTTTGCCCAGCATCAAGGTCTTTTCAAATGAGTTAATTCTTTGCATGAGGTGGGCAAAGTATTGAAGTTTCAGCTTCAGCATCAGTCCTTCCAATGAATATTCAGGACTGATTTTCTTTAGGATTGACTGGTGGATCTCCTTGCAGTCCAAGGGAGTCTCAAGAGTCTTCTCCAACACCACAGCTCAAAAGTATTAATTATTTGGCACTCAGCTTTCTTTATAGTCCAACTCTCACATCCATACATGACTACTGGAAAAAACATAGCTTTCACTAGATGGACTTTTGCTGGCAAAGTAATGTCTTTGCTTTTTAATATGCTGTCTAGGTTGGTCATAGCTTTTCTTCCAAGGAGCAAGCGTCTTTTAATTTCATGGCTGCAGTCACCATCTGCAGTTCCTTAATAGGATGAAATATATTTATCCCAGCCCTCAAGCCTACATTACTTTTAATGGAGAAAAATACTATTAACATTGGGTAAAAGAGAAAAGGGCAGATTACCACCTTTATGATTCACTGTGTATTAGATGTATTAACAATAGAATTAGAAATGAAATACAACTAGAGCCTTAACAAATGAAAAGGAAGAAGTAATATTCTATTTATTTGGTGAAAAAAATGATTATCAGAAAAGCTTAAAATTATCCAAATAAGTCCCATTTTCAAAAATAAGCAAATTCAAATAGATTTTCAGCTTGGATATCTACACAGAAAAGCTAAAAACGTCAGACATACAAACAAAGCTATCTGTGAGGTATATTAAAAGAGAAGACTTTATAGCAATAAAAGAAAAAACAAGAAAAATGTGCAAAATTATATGAGGAAAATTATGAAACACTCCTGAAAGAGAAAGAATGTAATTTCAATAAATGGAAAGATATACCATGTTCTTGGAAGGAATATTCAACATCATTAAAATACAATATCTCTGGACTTCCCTGGTGGCACAGTGGATAAGAGTCAGCTTTCCAATTCAGGGGACCTGAAGATGTCCCTGGTCCCTGGTCCAGGTTCATCTCTGGTCCGAGAAGATGCCACAGGCCACGGAGCAACTAACCCTGTACACCACAACCATCCAGAGCCCACACACCGCAGCTACTGGGCCTGTGTGCTGCCATTACTGCAGTCTGCGGGCGCCTAGAACCTGTGTGCCGCAGAAGCCCCTGCGGTGGGAAGCCTGGGCACCACAGCAGAGTAGCCCCTGCTCACTGTGACTAGAGAAAGCCTTCCCAAAGCAACAGAGACCCAGTGCAGCCAAAAAGAAAAGAAAAAGTAATGTCCGTGAGTTGATATACAAATAAAATTGGACTTCATTTTTTTTTATTATTTTTTTTTTCTGGAGCCAGACAAGTTAATTATAAAGCTAATTTGCAAGAACAAAAAGCAAAACTAGCAGAAGACTCCATAATTAAAACATTGTGAACAGGACCAGAAAGAAAATCACTTTCATATGAAAATTTAATATACAATAGCATAGCATCTCATAGCAGTGAGGAAAGATAAACTTCTTGATGAAAGGAAATTGGATATATGGATACCAAATTAAAAATAAAACATTGGCTCATTCTTCATACCACATGCAAAAGGGAAATTCAAAATAAATCAGATTTAAATGTGAAAAATAAAACTTTATACATGCTGAATGAAAATATGAATTAATTATATAATAATCTGGAAATAGAGATAATTTATCTAATAATTCAAAAATCCAGAATCATAGGGGAAAGCTATCTATTTACATTAATGTTTTATATATTTTATCATATATGTTTACATTAGAATCAATTAAAATTAATATAAAAATATTGTACAAAATATGATTTTGTAAGTATGAAAGCGACTTGCCACATATTTATAAATCACAGCAAAAAGTTAGTAGTCTTAATAATAAAACAACTTCTAAGAAATAATACAGGACAAGAAAAACAGCCCTATACACAAACGGGCAAGATACATAAAGACACCAGTACACAGAAACTAAAAAGCAAATGGTATTTAAAAACGAAAAGGTGTTCAACCTCATTTATAGTAAGAAATAGAAAAATTAAAAACTATACTGAAGTACCATTACCCACCTTTCATATTGGCAGAATTCAAAAGTTTGACAAAATGTAGCACTGTTGAGCCAGCAAAGACACACTCTCAGAGGCTACCATTGGAAAGGTAAAGTTGCACACCCAATTTAGTAATAGCTAGCAGAAGTATAGATGCACGCACTCTTTGACCCAGCAGTCTCTGTTCTAGACATTTATGACAATGATGCTGTCCAAAAATATGAAGACATATTCACAAAGGTCTTCATTACAGTAATTTGTCATAGTAAAAGACTGACCCATTTGGTCCATCAATAGGGGACTAGTTAAATAAACTGTGAATGTACAATGAACTGCTACACAATTAACATTTGCATTTATATGCTACTTTATCTGACCTCTGGGATAAATTTGCTATTTTAAAAATAGCAAGAGAAAATTTTGCATCATATATAAACTACCATCTAACCAAGAGATGGGTACAGGTCTATGAATAGATAGACAGCTAAACTTTTGTATTTAAAAATGGAAGGAAACCATATTCTGCAAAATTCTATAGGGGGAGGCAGAGTCGGACATGACTGAGCGACTTCTGTGTGTGTATAGGGGGAAGCAGAAATGGGTAGAAGTTAGAGTTTTCTAATACATTTTGAGTGATAGAAGTTAGATTTTTCTAATACATTTTGTTTTGTTGATTTGATCTTAACACCATATAAATGCATATAATTTTTGGAATAAAATTACATTAAAATTCATAAATGGAATTGCTAACTATTAAATGTAAACACATACATATTTGAATTGAGTGGTTGGAATAACAATATGGAGATAAGATTTTTCAAATGACTTTAAAACATAGTAATTTATGCTATCTCCACCTTTAGGATTATATGCTAAAAGTGGAGAAGGCAATGGCATCCCACTCCAGTGTTCTTGCCTGGAGAATCCCAGGGGTAGGGGAGCCTGGCAGGCTGCTGTCTATAGGGTCGCACAGAGTGGGACACGACTGAAGCGACTTAGCAGCAGCAGCAGCATGCTAAAGGTAAAATAACTAAAACACCCAACATACACAAATTATGTTATCAGTTGTGAGTGTGTGTTTATGTATTGAGTAAATGACTATGCTAATAAAGATTTCTAGCATCAAGGAAGAAATCAAATCAGTTCAGTTCAGTTCAGTAGCTCAGTCGTGTCCGACTCTTTGCGACCCCATGAATCACAGCACGCCAGGCCTCCCTGTCCATCACCAACTCCCGGAGTTCACTCAGACTCACGTCCATCGAGTCAGTGATGCCATCCAGCCATCTCATCCTCTGTTGTCCCCTTCTCCTCCTGCCCCCAATCCCTCCCATTATCAGTCTTTTCCAATGAGTCAACTCTTTGCATGAGGTGGCCAAAGTACTGGAGTTTCAGCTTTAGCATCATTCCTTCCAAAGAAATCCCAGGGCTGATCTCCTTCAGAACGGACTGGTTGGATCTCCTTGCAGTCCAAGGGACTCTCAAGAGTCTTCTCCAACACCACAGTTAAAAAGCATCAATTCTTCGGCACTCAGCTATTTTCACAGTTCAACTCTTACATCCATACATGACCACTGGAAAAGCCATATACCAAAGACAATAATCCTTCATTGGAATGTAAGTATGTCATGAAGCCATAATATGTTTTCTTTGTTCAATGAAAAACAGCTAGAAACAACGACAAAGCAATAACAATGGGCAATTCTAATACCCCGATCTTGAACTACTTAATAACAAATTTAACCAGAGATCCTCGAGGACATGGTTGATTCCTGATGGGGTAAGAAATGTGGAAAATTAATCAGATCATAGAAAGTATGGAAGTTACTTAAGATTATTAATGTTCAACACAAAATGATCCATGGTAAAACAGAGATTTTCACTGTCTGAAAGGGAATAATTAGGGCACAACAATATGTTTAAATCCATCACATAATGACACAGAAAAACACAAACAAACAAAAATACTCCCACTAATTACCTTTGAAGTGCTAGGAAACAACACATTATTTGAAAACTGGTCCCCCCCCCCCTCCAAAAAAAAAAGAGAGAGAAAAAATAAAGCAGGAAAAGATGTACCTACATAGCAGAGCATGTGATCATTAGGGTAAATTTGTTTAAAGAATTGAGAAACAGTAGTCACACTCTACAATAATAAAACATTACTGAACTAAAACATTTAAGCCATGTGATATTACTGTAATAATAAAAATAACAACATGCACAGTGACCATAAATACTGACAAGACAATGAAATAAAATGCACCTCCAAGTCTGACTATTTCTCATATGACAAAGATGTGATTATAAATCATTGACAAAATGCTAGATTATTTAATAAGTAGCACAGAAGTAATTGCTAACAATCTGAAGATTTAACTTTTTTACCTTACACTATAACTCAAGAAAAACTCCAGATGGAATAAAGATAATACAGCATGTGAAGAAAAAGGAAGGCAAAGAGGGAAAAGAAGAAAGTGTAGAGTTAGGCAAAGAGATGAGTGTCAACAATGAGAAATTATCTGATTTAGAGGGTATTAGGCAATGGCACCCCACTCTAGTACTCTTGCCTGGAAAATCCCATGGACGGAGGAGCCTGGTAGGCTGCAGTCCATGGGGTCAAGAAGAGTCAGACACAACTGATCGACTTCACTTTTACTTTTCACTTTCATGCATTGGAGAAGGAAATGGCAACCCACTCCAGTGTTCTTGCCTGGAGAATCCCAGGGGCGGCAGAGCCTGGTGGGCTGCCGTCTATGGGGTCGCACAGAGTTGGACACGACTGAAGTGACTTAGCAGCAGGCTTTTTAATAATAAAGAGAGTCCCTTGGACTGCAAGGAGATCCAACCAGTCCATTCTGAAGGAGATCAGCCCTGGGATTTCTTTGGAAGGAATGATGCTAAAGCTGAAACTCCAGGACTTTGGCCACCTCATGCGAAGAGTTGACTCACTGGAAAAGACTCTGATGCTGGGAGGGATTGGGGGCAAGAGGAGAAGGGGACAACAGAGGATGAGATGGCTGGATGGCATCACTGACTCGATGGACGTGAGTCTGAGTGAACTCCGGGAGTTGGTGATGGACAGGGAGGCCTGGCGTGCTGTGATTCATGGGGTTGCAAAGAGTCGAACACGACTGAGCGACTCATCTGATCTGATCTGAGGCTTTTTAAGGCAAAAGCCTCAAAAACAATATGGAAAATATAATAATGAACAAAGTAGGCTCTAGCTGCTGCTGCTAAGTCGCTTCAGTCGTGTCCAACTCTGTGTGACCCCATAGACGGCAACCCACCAGGATCCCCCGTCCCTGGGATTCTCCAGGCAAGAACACTGGAGTCAGTTGCCATTTCCTTCTCCAGTGCATGAAAGTGAAAGTGAAGTCGCTCAGTCATGTCCAACTCTTAGCAACGCCATGGACTACAGCCTACCAGGCTCCTCCGTCCATGGGATTTTCCAGGCAAGATTACTGGAGTGGGGTGCCATTGCCTTCTCTGTAGGCTCTGGAGTGGGGCTTTAATAATAGCTCTGCTCCTTACTAGCTGGTATGTGATCTTCAGCAATACAGTGAGCCTATTTGTGCCTCAGTTTCCTCATCTGAAAATATGAATAATTATTGTTTACACTTTAAAGATGACTTAAATAAAATAGCATGCATGTGTACCAAGTCACTTTAGTCATGTCCAACTCTGTGCAATCCTGTGGCCTGTAGCCCACTGTGCTCCTCTGTCCATGGGATTCTCCAGGAAAGAATACTGGAGTGGGTTGCCATGCCCTCCTTCAAGGGATCTTTCTGGCCCAGGGATAAAACACCACGACTCTTAAGTCTCTTGTATTGGTAGGTGGGTTCTTTACCAGTACCACCACCTGGGAAGCCCAAAATAAAATAGCAATATTAATAATTTCATACAATCTGGAACAGATAGCAAAACTAAATAAATGGGGGTGGGGGCTATCATTGGACAGAATTTAAAGTTTTGTGTATATTGAAAACTTCAAAAATGTGATGCAAGTATAAATGACAAGCAAAATATTTGCTACATATAAATATATATGTTACACAAAAGACTAATAGAATTACAAATATATAAAATGAATATGCTATTGAGAAAAAAATGAGAGGAATAATTCATAAAGTAGAAAGTATTAATCACAATTAAAATTTAATTTAAAATTAAACCTGATGAGATTAAAATTAAATATTTATTATCTGTGTATCTGAAAAAAAATTAAAGGTAATTTTCAGTGTATGTGAAAATCTACCAAAATTGCTGATATCTTACATCGCTGCAGCAAATATGTGGTTAACTCTCTGTAGAGTAATTCAGGGGTCTGTGTCAGGAGTTTTAAAATATCTATAACTTCTGTACTTTAAATTATATTTTTTGTCATTTAAACTAAGAAAGCACTATTAATATATGCAAAAACATTCTTCATACTTTTACTTAGGGAAAACTCAGACTCAAGTTATGTGTCCAAAGTTATATGATTATCCAATACACTTTGATATACCAATAAATGCTGTATCAAGAAGATTTGTTAATGTCATGTATATGCTATGTTATAAAGTTTTAAAAAGCAGGTCCCAAAGCAATGCTTTCAGCATGATCCCAGTTTTATATATAACTGGGTCTCTCTCTGCATGGTTGTTTGATTGCTTTATTTTGTTTTAGTTTGTGTATTTTTCAGGTTTTCCACAGACTACGAATATTTATTTTCTAAATATATATATATAAGGAAAAAAAACTCCTCAAAGCTTAAAAAATAAGCTGCTATAACTATAGCTATACTATAATTATACTAACTTACCATGAGTTTGTCATGTTTTTCTTAAAATACTTTGTAATTTTACTTACAAAAGTAAACAGTCAATGCTCATAGCAGTGATCCCTGGAGTCTTGCAGACAATGAGGACAAATAAAAGCCTGGCTCGAAGATACCAAGGAGTTTTTATTGACCATATGATGTCTCCTATAATAATATCTTGTTGTTTAGTTGCTAAGTCATATCTGACTCTTTTGCAACCCCACAGACTGTAGCCCATCAGGATCCTCTGTCCATGGGATTTCCCAGACAAGAATATTGGAGTGGGTTACCATTTCCTCCTCCAGGGGATTTCTGCTTCTACCAAGGGATCAAACCCAAGTTTCCTGCATTGCAGGCAGATTCTTTACTGCTGAGCCATGAGGAAAACTCATATGACATCTTAAGCTGAGCTAAAAAGGACTAAACTTTGAGAAAAGTTTACATGGGTTCAGTTCAGTTCAGTTCAGTCGCTCAGTCATGTCCGACTCTTTGCGACCCCGTGAATCGCAGCACGCCAGGCCTCCCTGTCCATCACCAACTCCCGGAGTTCATTCAGACTCACGTCCATCGAGTCAGTGATGCCATCCAGCCATCTCATCCTCTGTCATTCCCTTCTCCTCCTGCCCCCAATCCCTCCCAGCATCAGAGTCTTTTCCAGTGAGTCAACTCTTCGCATGAGGTGGCCAAAGTATTGGGGTTTCAGCTTTAGCATCATTCCTTCCAAAGAAATCCCAGGGCTGATCTCCTTCAGAATGGACTGGTTGGATCTCCTTGCAGTCCAAGGGACTCTCAAGAGTCTTCTCCAACACCACAGTTCAAAAGCATCAATTCTTCAGCACTCAGCTTTCTTCACAGTCCAACTCTCACATCCATACATGAGCACTGGAAAAACCATAGCCTTGACTAGATGGACCTTTGTTGGCAAGTAATATCTCTGGTTTTTAATATGCTATCTAGGTTGGTCATAACTTTCCTTCCAAGGAGTAAGCGTCTTTTAATTTCATGGCTACAATCACCATCTGCAGTGATTTTGGAGCCCAAAATAAAGTCTGACTCTGTTTCCACTGTTTCCCCATCTATTTGCCATGAAGTGATGGGACCAGATGCCATGATCTTAGTTTTCTGAATGTTGAGCTTTAAGCCAACTTTTTCACTCTCCTCTTTCACTTTCATCAAGAGGCTTTTTAGTTCCTCTTCACTTTCTGCCATAGGGTGGTGTCATCTGCATATCTGAAGTTGTTGATATTTCTCCCAGCAGTCTTGATTCCAGGTTGTGCTTCTTCCAGCCCAGCGTTTCTCATGATGTACTCTGCATATAAATTAAATAAGCAGGGTGACAATATACAGCCTTGACGTACTTTTTAAAACATGCAATACCTTTCCCAATCCCCACTTCAAGTTAGCAAACACCCTTCACTATCAAAACTATCTCCCCCAAAGAAACACGGTGATAGTTTTTTCAAGCAAATGAAGATAATGGACATATTAATTCCAAATCATCCCCAATTCAGAATAATTCAAGCTCAGGTGTCTACCTACTAGTCTGTTTTATTTATAGGGTCTGGCATGTAAATTCTGTGCCTTTACTTACTAGTAATAAAAAATGCACCAGATTTTCCATGCTCACCCAACATCTTCGTGTTGAGGATACTTCTTAGATCCATGGGCTTTCCAGTATCCAACATCCAAATATCCTGTGCTTAAAGTATCATAAATACAAAAATCTTATCCATCAAGTAAGGATAAATAAAAAAACTTTGAATCTATTTAATTCTACATTAATACCAAAAGGAGACTTCAAGACATTTCAAAACAAGAAGGGATAGAGTCTATCAAATGTAAAATCTCTCCATTAATGAGAAAAAAATAAGATATTAGAGAGGAATACAGGTCAAGGCAAATCTGAGATACCTTCTTCACTAAGCTAACTGTCCAGTATCATTTGTTAGGAATCATTCTGTAGTAATGGGCAGAATGTGGCTATGGGCAGAAAGCTGGCTTAGTGACACCGAGCCAAGAATATAAATTTTTTTTCTGATTAGATAAGTTTAAATATCATGGCTCTTTCTTTCAGCAGATATTTACTGGGCACCTACTGTATGACAGTCACTGTGATCAGTCTATGAGATATATCACAGAACTTTGAGTTTAGCATCTCATTGATGATGTTTTGGGATAAGTGAAAGAGAAACATCTAAATTTCAAATTACAGCTTGCAGGTCAAATAGAGCCCACTACTTGTACTTGTAGATAACATCCTATTGAAATATAGCCATGCTCACTAATTTACATATTGTCTACAAGTGTTCATGTGCTGTAGTGGTAGTTTAGTTATGACAGAGACTACATGGACTGCAAACCCTAAAATAGTTCTTATCTGGTGCTGACCTCTGACTTAGAAGACACTAATGATTCCTATTTCTGTACAAATATCACGTCTGTGACCCAACTACCCTCAATCTACTCTTCAAGCAGCACCTAGAATCATCCATTTTATATGCAAGTTCTATAACATTACTCTTTTCTTTATACATGCCATTGGCTTTTCATGTCTCTTACAATGAAGACTATATTCTTACACAACCTGCAAAGCCCAACTTGCTTCAGCTGTGTTGATCTTCTTCTGATGCCTTGAATAGATCGCTCTCATTATGAATGTTTTCTTCTGTCTGGAGCAATGTTATACTTATATCCTGCAGTAATCAACTCATCCTTCATTCTTAGCTTAAATTTCACTTCCATGGAAGTCTTCCCAACTATACTACTATAGGTCTCGTAATCACTACGCCTCCACCCCAACCTGTTATTTTCTCTTATGGTCATCTTTTATATTCTTTCATGATATGACTTATATTTTGTTTTCATATCCTCATTTATGGGTTTTCATGGTGCCTGTCTATACTACTAGACTATAAGTTCAGTGAGGGTAATAATTAGGTCAATTTTTCAAAAAAAATTAAGTGAACTGTACCCATCTAAAGATTTCTTGGACATAGTAGGGATGTCATAAATTGATTCATTTTCACTCACTTTTGGATGAAGATGGTAGGAGAAGATGTAATGCCAATTGAGTCAAGGTTCACTCTTTTTTATAATATATGTATTTATTTATTTATTTATTTTGGCTGCACTGAGTCCTCATTGCTGTGCGTGGACTTTCTCTAGTTGCAGCCAATGAGGGTCATTCTTTGTTGCAGTAAACAGGCTTCTAATTGTGGTGACTTCTCTTGCTTCACAGCTCTGGTTCTAGGCTGCATGGGCTTCAGTAGTTGCAACACGTGGGCTGGGTAGGTGTGGCTCCCGGGCTCTAGAACACAGGCTTATTTGCTCCATGCACATGGGATTTTCTCTGACTAGGGATCGAACCCATGTCTCCTGCTTTGACACGCAAATTCTTTATTACTAAGCCATCAGGGAAGCCCAAGGTTCACTCTTTTTTTTTTTTTTTTTTGGTTTTAATTTTATTTTATTTTTAAACTTTACATAATTGTATTAGTTTTGCCAAACATCAAAATGAATCCACCACAGGTATACATGTGTTCCCCATCCTGAACCCTCCTCCCTCCTCCCTCCCCATACCATCCCTCTGGGTCGTCCCAGTGCACCAGCCCCAAGCATCCAGTATCGTGCATCGAACCTGGACTGGCAACTCGTTTCTTACATGATATTTTACATGTTACAATGTCATTCTCCCAAATCTTCCCACCCTCTCCCTCTCCCACAGAGTCCATAAGACTGTTCTATACATCAGTGTCTCTTTTGCTGTCTCATACACAGGGTTATTGTTACCATCTTTCTAAATTCCATATATATGCGTTAGAATACTGTATTTATGTTTTTCCTTCTGGCTTACTTCACTCTGTATAATAGGCTCCAGTTTCATCCACCTCATTAGAACTGATTCAAATGTATTCTTTTTAATGGCTGAGTAATACTCCATTGTGTATATGTACCACAGCTTTCTTATCCATTCATCTGCTGATGGACATCTAGGTTGCTTCCATGTCTTGGCTATTATAAACAGTGCTGCGATGAACATTGGGGTACACGTGTCTCTTTCCCTTCTGGTTTCCTCAGTGTGTATGCCCAGCAGTGGGGTTGCTGGATCATAAGGCAGTTCTATTTCCAGTTTTTTAAGGAATCTCCACACTGTTCTCCATAGTGGCTGGACTAGTTTGCATTCCCACCAACAGTGTAAGAGGGTTCCCTTTTCTCCACACCCTCTCCAGCATTTATTATTTGTAGACTTTTGGATCGCAGCCATTCTGACTGGTGTGAAATGGTACCTCATAGTGGTTTTGATTTGCATTTCTCTGATAATGAGTGATGTTGAGCATCTTTTCATAAGGTTCACTCTTAAATAGAGGTAGAAAATTGGTGGATAAGTTTTAATTTCTTGAATAAAATGCAAGATAAATCATATTCCAAAATTATCTAGATATCCTATGTCATGATTTCTGAAGTTTTATGTATATATATATATATATATATAGTTACAGCAGGTATTCCAAATATGTAGCCTGGAAGACCAGGTGAAAGAAATATCTCAAATGATACACAGTTGGGAAAATATAAAAGAACAGATAAAAGAATTGGATAATAAATCTTAGAGACCAACAATGCAATAAAGGAAGTTCAGGAGGAGGTAAAGGAAAAAAGAGAGGAGAGACAAAGATTGGCCAATTTTATTGTTGTTGTGTTCAGTCGTTCAGGCCTGCCCGACTCTTTGTGACCCCGTAGACTGTAGCCCACCAGGCTCCTCTGTCCATGAAATTTTCCAGGCAGGAATACTGGAGTGGGGTGACAGTTCCTACTCCAGAGGATCTTCCCAACCCAGGTACAAAACCCATGTCTCTTGCGTTTCTTGCACTGACAGGCGGGTTCTTTACCACTGTGCCACCTGGTAAGCCCATGGTTTTAGAAGAAAAGGACATCAGCCAAACAATAGTCAAAAAAGAAAATGGGAAGAAAGAATCAGGAAAAAAATGAAAGCCCAAAATCAATGAAAATTAATACTAAAAATAATTTTAAAAATATTATAGGAATTAAAAAATTATTGATTGAAAAGGCCATAAGTTATCTCATAGGCTTGATGAGAGACCTAAAAGAAGCAGCAACAGAAGGCACAGGATGAGGAGAATAAGAAGAAAGAAAAAGGAATTAAATAGAAGACAGAAGATTAGAAAGATATAATTTTACTAATATACTGGTAAAGGACAGTTATGAGAGAATACATGGCAAACGTTTGAAATCCTAGAAAAAGTAGATTATTTCCTAGCAAAATATTAAATTACTAAAATTAATCTAAAAAGAAGTAGAGACTTAAATTGATTAATATAAAAAGAATGTAAAAGCAATTATACATATCAGTGAAAAAAGATACCAGTAGGTTCACAGTTAATTCTATCTACTCCTTAAGAAAAAGATCATTTTGCTATGACAAAATTGTTACGTACCAATTTAAGAAGATTTTAAGAAGTTTTCTTAATTCCAAAATCAAATAGATAGATTTTAAAAATATGACAAATACAGCAGTAAGAATAAATGAAGTAGTGATACATGCTACAAAATGTATGGATCTTAAAAAAAAATTGTCAGATGAAAGATGTTAGACACAGAGACACATATTGTATGATTCACATTTATAGAATGTTCATTTAAAATAGTCTATAGACACAGAAGTTCTTCCCAGGTGACTCAGTGGTGAGGAATTTGCCTGCCAGTGTAGGAGGCACAGGAGACTTGGATTCAGTCCCTGGGTCTGGAAGATCCCCTGGAGGAGGAAGTGGTAACCCATTCCAGTATTCTTGCCTGGAAAATCCCATGGGCAGAAGAGCCTGGTGGGCTATAGTCCATGGGGTCACAAAGAGTTGGACAGGACTGAGCGACTGAGCACAAGCACAATAGACACAGAAAAGCAGATTTGTCATTGCCTGGGATTGGGGTTGGGGACAGGAATGGACTACACATGAGCATAAAGAATCTTCTTAATTGAAAAAAAAAAAAAAAGAACTTCCTTTGTGATCCAGTGATTAAGATTCCAAGCTTCCAGTGCAAGGGGCAGGGAGCAGTGGTTTGATCCTTGGTCAGGTAACTAAGATTCCACATGGTGCACAGCATGGCCAAAATATTAAAAAGATCTTGAGGTGATCATTGAATGAATGCTTAGAATTGGTGAATATTATGTTAATAGCTTGTAATTATATCTCAGTAAAGATCTTTTAAAAAAGTAAATAGAAGATAAGGAAAATCAAGACTATCATTTATGAATATAGATGAAGAAGTCAAAATAAAATATTAGAAAGAGATTTCATAAAGTATTATACATATGCCATGACTAAATAACATTTCTTCCAGTAAAGCAAGAGTGACCGTATATCAGATACTCAATTGATATAATCCATTGCTTTGAGAAATTAAAGAGGAAGACACAGTAAGGCATATTAACAGACAATGAAATAACATATAGTCAAAGTCTTTGGTGGTGGTGGTGGTTTCAGTCAGTCAGTCAGTTTAGTCACTCAGTCGTGTCTGACTCTTTGCGACCCCATGAATCGCAGCACGCCAGGCCTCCCTGTCCATCACCAACTCCAGGAGTTCACTCAGACTCACGTCCATCAAGTCAGTGATGCCATCCAGCCATCTCATCCTCTGTCGTCCCCTTCTCCTCCTGCCCCCAATCCCTCCCAGCATCAGAGTCTTTTCCAATGAGTCAACTCTTCACATGAGGTGGCCAAAGTACCGGAGTTTCAGCTTTAGCATCATTCCTTCCAAAGAAATCCCAGGGCTGATCTCCTTCAGAATGGTGGTTTAGTCATTACTAAAAAAGCAAAAGTAGGCATAAAAACATGTTATGTAAATTTACCAACAATCAGCAGTAAATATTATTTTTAGTCACAGATCACTAAAATGAAAGTGAAAGTCACTCAGTCGTGTCTGACTTTTTGCAACTCCATGGACTGTAGCCTACCAGGCTCCTCTGTGCATGGATTTCTTCAGGCAAGAATATGGGAGTGGGTAGCTGTTCCCTTCTCCAGGGGATCTTCCCAAGCCAGGGATTGAACCTCAGTCTCCTGCATCACAGATGGATTCTTTACCACTTGAGCCATCAGGGAAGCACAGAGATCACTAAAACCATTTCAGTTTAAATCAAGAACTAGATGAGAATGTATATCGCTGGTCAATATTTTCTTGAAATTTCCAGACATACAATAAGAAAATCAATTTATTCAACGATATAAATTTAAAAAACTCATAAATCTATCTCTTCTAGATAATAAAAATATTTTATACCAAATAACACAACATTCCCATAGTTAGAAGTGAAAACAAAGTTCTCCTTCAATTGATAAGAGAATTTGGGAAGGAGATTTGATGTACAGTAAAATTACAAAGAGAAAAATTTTTCCCTGAAATAGCAATAAGCACTTAGAAATTGAAGCGGAATCAAACATATTCACAATAGTATAAAAACAAACAGTAGAATGTTCATAATAAATTTAACAGGGAATGGATAGACCTAGTGACCATCATACAGTGTGAAATAAGGCAGAAAAACAAATATTCTATTATATCATTGTATAATATGATATTATATCATAATACCTTGCTTATATGTGGAATCTTGAAAAAATGGTACAGATAAACTTATTTTCAAAGCAGAAATAGAGACAGATGTAGGGAACAAACTTGTGAATACCAAGGGGAGAAGGGAGGTGGAATGAATCGGAAGATAGGGATTGATATAGATACAGTACTATGTACAAAGTAGATAACTAATGAGAACCTACTGCATAGCACAGGGAACTCTACTCAGTGCTCTGTGGTGACACGAATGGAGAGGAAATCTGAAAAAGAGAGGATATATGTATAACTATAACTAATTTGCTTTGCTGTGCAGCAGAAACTAATACAAAACTGTAAAGCAACTATACTCCGTAAAAATCTTTTAAAAATGTAACAGGGAATGGAATTGTTTCCTTAATTTCTCTTTGTATTTTCTTATTATTAGTGTATAGGAATGCAAGGGATTTCTGTGTGTTGATTTTATATCCTGCAACTTTACTATATTCATTGATTAGTTCTAGTAATTTTCTGGTGGAGTCTATAGGGTTTTCTATGTAGAGGATCATGTCATCTGCAAACAGTAAGAGTTTTACTTCTTCTTTTCCAATTTGTATTCTTTTTATTTCTTTTTCTGCTCTGATTGCTGTGGTCAAAACTTCCAAAACTATGTTGAATAGTAATGGTGAAAGTGAGCACCCTTGTCTTGTTCCTGACTTTAGAGGAAATGCTTTCAATTTTTCACCATTGAGGATAATGTTTGCTGTGGGTTTGTCATATATAGCTTTTATCATGTTGAGGTATGTTCCTTCTATTCCTGCTTTCTGGAGAGTTTTAATCATAAATGGATGTTGAATTTCGTCAAAGGCTTTCTCTGCATCTATTGAGATAATCATATGGCTTTTATTTTTTTAATGTGGTGTATTACATTGATTGATTTGTGGATATTGAAGAATCCTTGCATCCCTGGGATAAAGCCCACTTGGTCATGATGTATGATCTTTTTAATGTGTTGTTGGATTCTGATTGCTAGAATTTTGTTAAGGATTTTTGCATCTATGTTCATCAGTGATATTGGCCTGTAGTTTTCTTTTTGTGTGGCATCTTTGTCAGGTTTTGGTATTAAGGTGATAGTGGCCTCATAGAATGAGTTTGGAAGTTTGCCTTCCTCGGCAATTTTCTGGAAGAGTTTAAGTAGGATAGGTGTTAGCTCTTCTCTAAATTTTTGGTAGAATTCAGCTGTGAAGCCTTCTGGACCTGGGCTTTTGTTTGCTGGAAGATCTCTGATTACAGTTTCAATTTCTGTGCTTGTGATGAGTCTGTTAAGATTTTCTATTTCTTCCTGGTCGGGTTTTGGAAAGTTGTACTTTTCTAAGAATTTGTCCATTTCTTCCACGTTGTCGATTTTATTGGCATATAATTTTTAATAGTAGTCTCTTATGATCCTTTGTATTTCTGTGTTGTCTGTTGTGATCTCTCCATTTTCATTTCTAATTTTATTCATTTGATTTTTCTCCCTTTGTTTCTTCATGAGTCTGGCTAATGGTAAGCCAGAAAGAAAAACACCAATACAGTATACTAATGCATATATACGGAATTTAGAAAGATGGTAACAATAACCCTGTATGCGAGGCAGCAAAAGAGACACAGATGTATAGAACAGTCTTTTGGACTCTGTGGGAGAGGGAGAGGGTGGGATGATTTGGGAGAATGGCATTGAAATATGTATAATATCATATAAGAAATGAATTGCCAGTCCAGGTTCAATGTAGGATACAGGATGCTTGGGCTGGTGCACTGGGATGACCCAGAGGGATGGTACAGGGAGGGAGGTGGGAGGGGGCTTCAGGATGGGGAACACGTGTACACCCATGGCAGATTCATGTTGATGTATGGCAAAACCAATACAATATTGTAAAGTAATTAGCCTCCAATTAAAATAAATAAATTTATATAAAATAAAATAAAATATAACAAGGAAATGACAGAAACTTCCATAAATAAAATTTCTACAAAATTGTATTAAAGGATATAAACCAAGATCTGAATAAACAGTAAGACAGACATCAATGGTTGATAAGTAAAATGCTAATTCTTCTAAAATAAGTGTATAGTTTTATATAATTCTAAGTATAATCCTAATATATCTTTCTTTTAAAATTGTATAGAATTATTCTAAGAGTTTATATGAACACATAACATTGTCAAGAAAACCATTCAAAACAAAAACAGAAAGGGAGAAGTT
This sequence comes from Bos indicus, assembly GCF_029378745.1. Lineage (NCBI taxonomy): Eukaryota > Metazoa > Chordata > Mammalia > Artiodactyla > Bovidae > Bos > Bos indicus. The sequence goes on along the minus strand of NC_091780.1, from coordinate 18,686,403 downwards.
GACTTCTGTAAAATATCATTTGAAATAGCCACTCAAGTGAGTTTATCATTAGTATTGGCATATAAATAGATAAAGATTAGTAATGCAATTTGGGGAATCCAGAACTATATCTGAGGCTAAGTGAGAACTGAATACACAATGACAGTAATAATTGTGTAAGAAAACTGGGTTAATGATAGATGGTACTGGCATAACTGGCTATCTTTCCAGAAGAAACTAAAATTAATCCCTATTTTGCCCCCCACACAAAATAATTCTAGATGAGTTAAAGATTAAATGAGGAAATAATAAAATGTTAGAACATGAATATTTAGTCCACTTCCTCTATTAAATAGAGATAGAATGAAACAAAATTAGATGCATATAGACCATATAAAATTTTAAAACCTTTGTACGGATGAAGATTTCATTTAAAAAGTGCATAGAAAACAATAATGTGTTTGGGCAAAAATGTTAATTCAAAGAATATGAGTTAACATCCACTTTATATAAATAGCTCTTTCAAACATCCCAATAGAAAGATTAGCAAAGACTAGGATGAAGCAATGCACAAAAAGGCAATTCCAAATGGCCAACAAACATTATGATGCTCAACCTCTATAGTTGTCAGTGAATGCAAATTAAAGTAATGAGATGTCCCTTTATGCCCATCAGCCTGGCAAGCACTAAACAGAGCAGTAACACCTATTGCTGGCAGTGATACAGAGAAAAGGGGCACTTTAATATATTGCTGGTGGAAATGTGCTTTATTATAGCTTTTTTGGAAAGCAATCTGGCAATATCTATTAAATTAAAAATATCCTTTGACCTAGACATCCCGCTGTGGGAAAGTATCCCAGAAAAACAAATGCAACAGTAGGTAAGAATACAGGTACAAGGATTTTTATTGCATCATTGTTGGTTGTGCAAAAAATGTGGGAAGTTAGTGAATTCCTATTAGTAGTGGAATGATTGAATAGTGTGAGTATTCGATACTCACACACTATAAAATGTGGGTGTAATATGATCACATTTTTAAATAAAAACAAACACACATACATATGTATATACATATATATGTATGTGTCTCTATATTTGTTGTGTTAGTTGCTCAGTCATGTCAGTCTCTTTGTGACCCCACGGACTGTAGCCCACCAGGCTCCTCTGTCCATGGAATTCTCCAAGCAAGCATACAGGAGTGGGTTGCCATTCCCTTCTCCAAGAGATCTTCCTGACCCAGAGATGGAACCCAGGTCTCCCGCATTGCAGGCAGTTTCTTTACCATCTGAGCCACCAGGAAAGCCCATATGTGCATCTATATCCATCTCTCTGTCTGTCTATCTATCTACCTATCTGTCTCTCTGTCTGTCTTTTTGTCTATCTATCCATATCTGTATCTGACTGGAGAAAAAGGAGATTATACAAACCTGACTGTTAAAATGGATTCTGTGAGAGTAGAGATGGAGGGATGGTGTGGGTAGAGGGGCTTGAAAAGATCAAGGACTCAGGTGGAAAGTATGGTCAAAAAAAGGGGGAAATATAATTAAAACCCAGCCCATGTGGTTTGACCGCATTTGTGTCAGACAACACTGAGATGGCCTCCAATCATCCACTTCCTCTGAAACTGCCTAAAATGCAGGAGACCTGGGTTTGATCCCTGGGTCAAGAAAATCCCCTGGAGAAGGGAGTGGCTACCCACTCCAGTATTCTTGGGGCTTTCCTGGTGGCTCATACGGTGAAGAACCTGCTTGCATTGCAGGACCTGGGTCAGGAAAATGCCCTGGAGAAGAGAATGGCTACCCACTACAATATTCTTGCCTGGAGAATTTCATGGACAGAGAAGCCTGGTGGGCTAGAGTCCATGAAGTCCCAGAGTTGGACATGACTGAGTGACTAATAGTTATGCACTACTAACTTACTATGTCCCAGACAACCCTGAGATAGCCTCTGATCATTCCCTTTTTCTGCTATTCATACCTTGTATAGTCTCTTCCCTTAATTGTGATGGAAGCTGTGACTTGCTCCTAACCAAGAGAGTATGGCAAATGTGATGGGTTGTCACCTTCAAGATTATGTTACTTCTACCTGTCACTACTGTCTTCCTTGAAGACTCTCCTATTGATTCTTTTTTGCTGGCCTGAATGAAGGAAACTGCTCCAGGGAGAGGCCCACAGCTTCCCTGGTAGCTCATACAGTAAAGAAATTGCCTGCAGTGCGGGAGACCTGGGTTTGATCCCTGGATTAGGAAGATCCCCTGAAGAAGGAAATGGCAACCCACTCCAGTATTCTTGCCTGGAGAATTCCATGAACTGTACAGTCCGTGGGATCTCAAAGAGCTGGACATGAATGAGCGACTTTCACTGTTGAGCTCAGTGTTTTGTGAGCTCATTTGACTTACAGTTCTCATTGACTTCTCATGAATTTATTAATGTTCCCATTTTGGAGTTGAGAAAATTGAGTCTTGCCTCTGAGTTTTCTCCCCAAGGAAGGCGTGGGGAAGACGGTGTTAGTACTTGTAGAAGGAAATTTTACAGTCTCTAAAATGGGCCTGTGAAGATGTGAAAGGAGTGTTTTGCAGAAAAATAAAACAAAACCATAGGATCAACTGTCAACTCATTTTTATAATGCTGAGTTGGAATTAAATGTACTGCAAGGCTTTTCAGAGACTTTAATAAGCTAATGTACAATGAACATTTACATTAACTTAAATGTGTTCCGATTCAGAAAACTAACTTGGTTGCGATTTTCATACACTACTGTTAATTTTCAAAAAATACAAAGTGGAAAATTCTCCTTTACTCTTTCTATCTTCCTCTACATGTTCCTCTGTCTTTGTAAAACTGACTTGACCTTACACTCCCACCCTCTCAAATAAACTTGTGAGTATTACTCAAATGGAATAAATTACTCTGGGAATATGCATACTGGTGATTATTTTATAATATGCTCTAAATATTCACAAAGTGGGTCAAAACTTACACTGGAATTAGGCAAACATGTAATCTTTCTAGATACAAAATCTAGTGTATCCGGTATTTTCCAAAAACTGCTAAAAAGACATTAGGTCCAGACTTGTCCTTGCTAGGAATGGGAAGGGAAGGGAAGGATTGGGAGTTTGGTACTAGCAGATGCAAACTGTTATATATAGGATGAAGAAACAAGATCCTACTGTATAGCACAGGGAACTATATTCAATATCCTATAATAAACCATAATCGAAAGGAAAATGAAAAAGAATATATATGTGTATGTGTGTAAATATATATATGTATAATCACTGAACTTGTTTTCTGTACACCAGAAACCAACACCATATTGCAAATTAGCTATTTGTTGTTGTTGTTCAGTAGCTCAGTCATGTTCAACTTTTTCCCACTCCATAGACTGAAGCACACCAGGCTTCCCTGTCCTTCACTATCTCCGGGACTTTGCTCAAAATCATATCTATTGAGTCAGTGATGCCATCCAACCATCTCATCCTCTGTCACCCACTTCTCCTCCTGCCTTCAATCTTTCCCAGCATCAGGGTCTTTTCTAATGAGCTGGCTCTTTGCATCAGGTGACCAAAGTACTGGAGCTTCAGCTTCAGCATCAGTCCTTTCAATGAATATTCAGGGCTGATTTCCATTAGGACTGACTGGTTTGATCTCCTTGCAGTCCAAGGGACTCTCAAGAGTCTTCTCCACCGCTGTAGTTCAAAAGTATCAATTCTTTGGTGCTCAGCCTTCTTTATGGTCCACTTGTCACATCCATACATGACTACTGCAAAAACCATAGCTTTGACTATATGGACCTTTGTTGGCAAAGTGATACCTCTACTTTTCAATATGCTGTCTAGGTTTGCCATAGCTTTTCTTCCAAGGAATAGGCATTTTTAAATTTAATGGCTGCAGTCACTCTCCACAATGGTTTTTGAACCCAAGAAAATAAAGTCTGTCACTGTTTCCATTGTTCCCCCATCTACTTGCCATGAAGTAATGGGACCAGATATCATAATCTTAGTCTTTTGAATGTTGAGTTTTAAGCCAACTTTTTCACTCTTCTTTTACACCTTCATCAAGAGGCTTTTTAGTTCCTCTCCACTTTTTGCGATTAATGTGGTGTCATCTACATATCTGAGGTTTTTAATATTTCTCTTGGCAATCTTAATTCCAGCTTTAGCTTCATCCAGCCTCTATACTTCAGTAAAACAAAACAATAAGTTAAAAAATAGTGCTATGGGGAATCTAGAGACAAGTAAGTACATGAATTGAGTATATTAAAACTACTTTTTATTCATGTTTGCTAAATTGCTTCAGTTGTGTCCAACTCTTTGCAACCCTGTGGACTGTAACCTGCTAGGCTCCTCTGTCCATGGGATTCTCCAGGCAAGAATACTGGAGTGGGTTGTCATTTCCTTCTTCAGGGGATCTTCCCAACCCGGGGATCAGACCTTTGTCTCTAATGCTTCCTGCATTGGCAGGCAGGTTCCTTACTACTAGTACCACCTGGGAAGCCCCCCAAACTACTTTTTAATAATAGTTGATACAGTTCAGCACTCAGTCGCTCAGTCATGTCTGACTTTTTGCTTCCCCATGGACTGTAGTTCTCCAGGCTCCTCCTCCTCTCCAGGCTTCTCCATGGACTTTTCTAGGCAAAAATACTGGAATAGGTTGCCATTTCCTGCTCCAAGGGATCTTTAGGACCAGGGATTGAACCTGTGTCTCTTGAGTCTCCTGCGTCTTTGGGCAGGTTCTTTACCACCAGTGCACCTGGGAGGCGCAGGCAATTATAATAATGATGATTATATTTTTGTATGTGCCTTTTGAACAGAATGGGTACAACTATTATTTAATATTTGTAATGACTTAATGAGACTTAAGTTATCTATTATTAGCCCTGATTTTAGATAAGAAGAGTCCACTGGAGATTATATGCCCAAGATCACAATGCTATTGAGTAAGAGAATTAAGATTGGAAACAGATTTGCCTTTTGGTAAAATTTTTGCAGATAATGTTCTACACTCTGGGTGATTATCTCAGATGAAGCAATTCATCAATTATCTCTTCAGCAATATATAATCTTCCATTCAAACTGACAACAGAAAATTTATTTTGTTTTTCATATCTATATTTTTCTTATAAAAATTCTATTTGGTTCTTACAATAACCTGCTTATATTTTCTTCCTGGTTTTGTTTCCCTTGTCCTCCAATATAATATTAATTTGAATGTTTTGATTATGTTTATGAAAAACCTTTCATACTGGTCCTCTATCTCAGTTTTGGAGTGTATGTTTTCTTGTTTTTTTCTTTTCCTTCTGCTGACTCTTCCTCATAGTAGTAGCTTTACTTATGGCTATGAAACTTTTTAATGTAAACTAAGTTGTAGCTTCAGCAGTTTTCTGTGGCAATGTCCTATGTTCTTGGGGTGGGAAGTAGACGGTGAATGGAAAGACGTTTATGGATTTCAAAGTCCTAGGATAATTTTTATGTTAATTTATCTGCCTATGATTTATTATGCATAGCATAAACAGAAACATGAAAGCTATGCATGATGGAGTCCTCTACTCCCTATTTCTTGCAGCTAATTCTTTTTATATCCACGAGATGTTCCTGCAAGATATTACCTTCCTTAGTGACTGAGTAGTTTTTTCTTAATCCATTTCAGGTATGGAATAATTCTTTGTTTCATATTATTCAGTACTTTCAATTCCCTACAAACATAGGTTCTATAGTTTTAGCTCCCAAACCCAGCAGGAAAATCATTGCTGATAGAGAGCTAAGTTTTAACTTTTACTTACAGCCCAAACTCTAATTTTCTCTAGGTTTCTTTCACTAGGCACTTGAGAATTTCCATTTCTTGATTTCTGGCTCAGTTGTGTGTGTTTATAATTTTTATTTATAGTAAGTTCCTTACATACAAATGAGTTTCATTCCAAGGGCATGTTTGTAAGTCCAATCTGTTTGTAAGTCCAACAAAGTTAGCCTAGATACCTAACTAATGCAATTGGACATATAGTACCATACTGCAATAGGTTTATAGTACTTTTCACACAAATAATACATAAGAAACAAGCAAAACAAAAAATAATGAAAGCATTTTTAATTTTATAATTTGGTACCTTGAGAAGTATGGTAGTACCAGCTACATCACTGTTGCTTATCCTCTTGCTTCTAGACATCCTGGGCTTGAAATAAAATCCTGTACTCTCCTGCCAATACCAGAGATGTGGGTTAGAACCCTGGGTTGATTAGATCCCCTGGAGTAGGAAATGGCAACCCACTCCAGTATTACTCCAGTATTCTTGCCAGGAAAATTCCATGGACAGAGGACCCTGGTGGGCTACAGTCCCTGGGTAACAGAAGAGTTGGATTTGACTGAATAACTAAATGGCAACAGTGACTACTGTACTGTACACAGTGCTGTAAAGTGTACAACGCACAACCCCTTGCCGATGGTGCACGCATGTGACAATGTGTGCTGGACACGCGAACTAACTTACGTGATTGGACATGAGAATCCACATTTGCATTTTTGAAAGTTTGCAATTTGAAGGTTTGTATGTATGGGACTTACTGTATTTATTTATGTATCCATTCATTCATTCCTTCATTTAAATACTCCATTTCCCAGCTGTTTATGGTTTAAAGTAGGAAGGAGAATTCCTTCTTAGTCAACCATATTAAACTTTTATCTATCTCCTGGGTCCTAAATTGTATCACTTCTCAATATTAATCTTCCACTTTGAAATCTGTAAAATAATTGACATTGTGGAAACAGTAATTATGGCTTGTTCACAAAATCTCAGAAGACCATAATTAAGAAGCAGATGATAAAAATCAAAAGAGCAATCTGATAATGAGTAAAAGGGAGGAGATAGGGTCAAGATGGCCAAGAAGGAAGACCCTAGCTCACCTCCTCCCATGGCACACTGAAATTGCAGCTAGTCACAGAGCATCGACCTATGAGAATGACCTGAAGACAAGCACAAGTGATTTTCCACAACTAAATATATAAAGAATGAAGAGCATGCAGTAAATGGGAGACATGGAGATACAATACAGTCAAGACCCCCGCCTTGGGTAGGCCACACACAACAGGAGGATAATAACAATTTCAGAGGTTCTCCCCTAGAGTGAGGGGTTCAAAGCCCACACTGGACCTCCCAGCTGGGGGGTCATGCACTGAGAAGACGGGCCCTTAGAACGTCTGGATTTGAAGGCCAGTGCAGGGCTTCCATGGCGGCTCAGAGCTTTGCAGTGCAGGAGACACAGGAGATGCAGGTTCTATCCCTGGGTTGAGAAGATCCCCTGGGGGAGGGCATGACAACCCACTCCAGTATTCTTGCCTGGAGAATTCCATGGACAGAGGAGTCTGGCGGGCTACAGTCCATGGGGTCACAAACAGTCAGACACGACTAAAGCAACTTAGCACTCTAGTTTCCGGGGCTTACCCATTTGTCAGTGGGCCAGCCCCAGCTCTGGGCCTGTGGAACCCAATCTTGAGCCACACTGAAGATCAGTTCCACCTGATAATGGGCCGGAACCATCCCTCCTGGGACCCTTAGCTAGTAGCCCTGGAGCCCAGCCTTGTCATCAGGGGTTCAGCAGCCACTGCACAAGGCAGGGTCTGGCAGCCAGCCAAGCTCAATGCCAACCCCACCTATCAGCAAGCTCACAGTAGTTAGCCCAGCCCAACAGAAGGACTCACACAGCCCATCTTAGGAGTACTGATATAGCATATAGTGTGGTCACCAGGGTTGAATTGCTGCTGGTTCTTATAGGATATCTTCTATATAAGGTTATCTATATATCTATATATAGATATATATCTATATCAGGAGATCAGGAGGAGTAACTGAGCTTCCTTATACACAGAAACAAACATGGAGAATTAGGCAAAATGAGGGAACAAAATAATGCATTCCTAATGAAAGAACAAGACAAAACCCCAGAAGAAGAACTAAGAGAAGTGGAAATAATAAATTTACTCAAGAAAGATTTCAATAGACATAAAGATGCTCAAGCAACTTGAGAGAAAAATGATAAGAGAGTTATAAAAAAAGAGTTGGAAAATATAAAGAAGCAAATGGAGCTGAAGTATATAATAACTAAGATAAAACACATGCATACACTGCAAAGAATCAACAGTAGATTAGATGATGGACACAGGAAAGCAGTTCTAAGAGGGAAACAAGTAAAATCACTTTACCACTGAGCCATCCGGGAAGCACAAATTAGCATATGCATATTCATATTTTACACAAATGATATCATATTAATCAAACTTTCTGTATCTTGAATTTTAACTAAGCATTATACTTCAACCATAATTTTATACCAATGCCTACAGGGACTCTTTATCCTTTTTAACACTTACATAACAGTCTATTGTTTCCCGTTGGCTCAGTGATTTAAAAAATCTGCCTTCCAATGCAGGAGGTTGGGTTCTGATCCCTGGGTTTGCAAAATTCCCTGGAGGAAGAAATGGCAACCCACTCCAGTATTCTTGCCTGGGAAATCCCATGTATAGAGGAACCTGGTGGGCTACAGTCCATGGGGCCACAGAGTTGGATACAACTTAGCGACTGAGCAACAGTCTATTGTATGGATAAACTAGCTGGGTAGTCATTGGACTTTATACGGTTTCTAATATTAAGTGATATTTTAAAAATGTAAATCCCAAATACATTTTTCTAATTAAAAGTCTTAAGTGACTTATATGATACTTAGAAAAAAATCCAAAGATGTCACGCTAGCTTTTTATCCTAGCTTATAAAGCCATTAGTATCTGCTGCCTCTCTTCCATCCTGATTGCATCCTGCATTCCTCTTTTGTTTGCTCACTGTGATCTAGCCAAATTAACCTTTTTTCCTGTTTCCTCATTATATCAAGCTCCTCTTGCCTGATAGGTTTTGAACTGATATGTCCTTGGCATGCTATTCTCTCCAAGTTTTATGTGATCATCTTCTTCAGATTTTAATTTATATGACTATTCAATTTAAAGTAGTCACCAAGTTTTATTCTATGTAGTGTAATACTGGAATGGGTCACCATTTCCTTCTCCAGGGGATCTTCCCTACCCAGAGATCAGAACATGTCTCCTGCGTCTCCTGCATTGCAGGTGGATTCTTTACCCACTGAACTGTTGGGGAAACTCCCTATATAATGTCACACTGTTAATTGTCTGTATATCTATTTAAAGTCAAACACTGATAAAGATTTAGTGTGATCTCTGAGTGTGGCAGCCATAGGAATGCACATCTCAGAACTCTGACTGCAGTGACCAAGGGCTCCAGCTGTTGTTCTCTGAAATCTATGGCTTCATTTTCACCAAGGGCACACTTCCTTAGGGCTGTTCCCAGCTAATGATGGATTGGTGGCAAGGATGACAAGGAAGTGCATTCCTGAGATGTGTGGGACTTCTCTGATGAAGGTTTTGGCTTGAAGCAGACTTTCCTTAGAGGTGAAAAATGTAGGCAATGGTTTTTTTTTTTGTTGTTGTTGTTCTTTTTTAATTTGCTTATAGCAAAGGAGAGATTAGAGCATGTTTAATGGTGTATGGAAAGAATTCAGAAAAGGTTGAGAAACTGAAAACATAGGAGAAAGGATAACTACAGGAGTCAAATCCTCCAGGTTGATCGAATGGACAGGAACAAGAGCACAGCTGGAGTTTTGACTTTAGATATTCTCTATCAGAAAAATAAAGGAGGGAGTACAGACGTTGGTATAACTTCTGTTGAGTTCAGAAGTTAAACGACTTGTCCAGTGGATTCTTTTCTCTCCCTCATGCTCTCTTGCTCTCTCTCTCTTTAATCCCTCTGAAACAAAAGGCAAAGCTATGTTTTGAATGAAAAGGAGGAGAAAATGGGAGTCTTCAGGAAAGTAGAGAGCTTTTAAATAATTTTATTAGGAATGGGAGAGCAAGTTGACCTATGCTGGCTGTAATTGGTGACCATACATTTATAAATGTTCAACATTTATAAATGTTCAAAAATAAAACTATAATACAGTGCACTCATTCTAGAGTAGAGTTATAAACAGTGATTTAAAAGTACAGAAAAGAGAATGATTTATTGTACCTTAAATTATATTTAAGTATAATAATAGCTAACCTCTGCCAGGCTCTGTGCAGAATACTTATATCCATGACCTCAATTAATCTGAACATCAATGAAAGGCTGGTATTTTCTGAATTATCAGATAGCATATGAATGGACTGAGTAGCATGGACATGAGTAAGTTACCAAAATCTCACAGCTGATAAGTCATAAAAATAGGATGTGAACTCAAGGCTGACTAACCAAAAAACAAACAAACAAACAAACAAACAAAAACCCACCTGAGTTATTTTCATGCCTCAAACGTGTGATGTTAAAACTTGGCCTTAATTTGAGATCCAAAATGACCATGATCACTGAAATGTTTCTGAGCACTTTAAAAATGAGACTTCCAAGGTGCCACCGTGGTAGAGAGTCAGTCTGCCATTGCAGGAGATGCAAGAGATGCAGGTTTGATTCCTGGGTTGGGAAGATCCCCTAGGTAGGAAATGGCAACCCACTCCAGCATTCTTGCCTGAGAAATTCCATGGACAGAGGAGCCTGGTGGGCCACACTTCATAGGGTCGCAAAGAGTTGGACATGACTGAGCACACCTGCGATTTTTTTGTTTGTTTTTTTTTATTGTTCCTCAAACACTCTTCTAAATCACAGTACTAGTTCTGAAGCTTTTATCTTCTGAGGCCATGGTAGACATTGCTACTCAATCATGACACTAGTTTCCAGTAAGCTGAATGATCCCCATCCTGTTCTATCCAGTACTCAGGGTAGGCATGATTAATTGATCAAAGTCAACAGGAAAGTTGAGCATAGTATTTGCTGTCTCTGTTCTGAAAAGTAAACAGCCCTGTTGAATACAAATTTAAGAGGGAAATAGACTTTTAAAGGAAGATAAGATAGAGGAATCCTGTGGAAGATATCTAGATGAAGATTTAGTACATAGTGGGTGCTTTTGAATTTAGTAGACTCTTGATAAATTACAGATTGTGTACATATCAAAGAGAGAAGATGACTTCCTTTCCTTCCTTTTCTCTGTATTACTTAATCTCTGGAATTTTTGTGATATATCAGGAGGGCTTGTAAGTGGACGTTCTACTTTTCTGCTGTGAATATAGACTTCAACATGACTTGCTCTAAGATGAGCAAGAAAAGAGAATGTGAAGTGCTGTCTCCCAGTCTCCAAGATGCCTGTTCAGAACACTGACGAATGGCTGAATGAGGGCTGAGGGTAATTAGGTTGGTCAGCTGGAGGGCTTTCTCAAGTCCTGTAATCTGTCACCCCTTGACGCTGCCTTCCCCTGGAAGTGACAGATGATGCATTGAGCCACAGTGGTAATGTAAACCTTGGTGTGTCCCAGAATCCCATGTCTGCTCGTCTTATGACAAGCACTTCTTTTATAGACAATTTATTTCTCCCTGGAAAGCTCTGCCTAGACACAGCCTTAGTTTCTAGGATATTTCTTATCATGAATGCATTCTTCCCAAATTTGAGAAGTGAAATGCAGGATAGGCAATGAATCTTTCTGGAGGTCTGAGTTAGGATCCGTTTAGCATTGGAACTGTGGTCCACTCTGAATATGTCTCTTATGCATCATACTAGAGTTCATGGATCACAACAAACCCCATACTCCTACTATGTGAAAATTTTTACTATACTAGTCAAATTGAAAAATAATATTTCTATATGACGTGAAGTGAAGTCACTCAGTCGTGTCTGACTCTTTGCGACCCCATGGACTGTAGCCTACTGGGCTCCTCCGCCCATGGGATTTTCCAGGCAAGAACACTGGAGTGGGTTGCCATTTCCTTCTCCAGAGGATCTTCCAGACAAGGGATGGAGCCTGGATCTCCCACATTGTAGGCAGACGCTTTACAGTCTGAGCCACAAGGGAAGCCCTGTAATATTTTTACATATTTTCCCAAATTTACCTTAAATGGTTTATATTCCATCAATATATGAAATATATTCTATTTCCAGATAATAAAATATCACCTTCTCCCATCTCTGTACGTTTGTTATCCCCCTAACCTGGCTTTTTCTTTTCCTTTCTTTCCCTGCTTAGCATGACTTCCTGACTTGTGAAAGTATTAGTCACTCAGTTGTGTCCGACTCTTTGCAACTGCATGGACTGTAGCCCACCAGGTTTCTCTGACCATGAGATTCTCCAGGCAAGAATACTGGAGTGGGTAGCCATTACTTTCTCCAGGAGATCTTCCTGACCCAGGGATCAAACCGGGATCTCCCGCATTGCAGGCAGATTCATCTGAGTCACCAGGGAAGCCCATATGTATTTGGTCCTTTGTTTATTGTCTGACTTCCTACACTAGAGTGTAATGAACGATAACTTTGTCCTTTTTTGGTACACTAACCTTGGAATACTGCAACCACTTGGTATATATTAGTTCAAGTTTAATTAAATGGCAGATATAAAAAATAATTCTTTCAGTTCAGTTCAGTAGCTCAGTTGTGTCTGACTCTTTGCGACCCCATGAATTGCAGCATGCCAGGCCTCCCTGTCCATCACCAAATCCCGGAGTTCACTCAAACTCACATCCATTGAGTCGGTGATGCCATCCAGCCATCTCATCCTCTGTTGTCCCCTTCTCCTCCTGCCCCCAATCCCTCCCAACATCCCAGTCTTTTCCAATGAGTCAACTCTTCACATGAGGTGGCCAAAGTACTAGAGTTTCAGCTTTAGCATCAGTTTTTCCAAAGAACACTCAGGACCGATCTCCTTTAGAATGGACTGGTTGGATCTCCTTGCAGTCCAAGGGACTCTCAAGAATCTTCTCCAACACCACAGTTAAACAGAACAATTTGCATGATACAGTAGTGAGAATACTGAATTTGGAGTCAGAGAGGTTCTTGTTCCCTCTGAGACCTGGTATCTAAAAGCAAAGAGAATAAGCCTTGCTCCACCTATATCACTGAATTTTCCTGAGGATCATTTGACGTGACAACACCTTGAAAGTTTTCGATAATGCAAATATCAATTATAATCACTCTAAAATGTGCTCATAAACTCAGGAATATAGAGCAGGCTGTGTTTTGGTGGTCCTGTCAATGTGCAGAATTTTGGGGAGGAAGGCATGAGATTTTGGTTGCAGAGGGGCTCTTCAGAAGTGTTCTTTATCCAAAATCCTGCTCTTAGCCTCCCTCCTCCCTTTCTTCTTCTTTCCTGCCTTCCTTCCTTTCTTCCTTTCCTTCTCACTACTACATACATTCATTTGTTCAAGCAAAAAACTTTTCTTAAATAAAATTAGCATTTTATCTGTCATATGCCAGTAATAAATTTATACTGTTGAGATGAGCTGGCAGCTGGAGTTAAAGTCAATTCATTGAGGATATGTAGCTTTCTCTTTCCCTTGGTCAAATCAGTCCTTTTCCACTCCAAGTGTGAATTTGAAGCAACCGCAAGGAAAGAAGTAAGTTTTGGTAGAATCACAGTGTGTCTTATGCCCAAGAAGGGTTGAATGAGCAGATTTCTGGCTGGACTTATAGTCTGTTTATGCCATTTCACTCAAGTCTCTCTATTGCCAGCGAGATGACACATTAAGTTTCCTCTTAATCCATGTGGATAAAGACTGGACTTGAACACAGTGTAACTGGGGAAACAGTAAGAGGTTTGGAGTCATACAGAGCTAGTTTTGAGTCTTAGTTCTGACACCCATCTGTCATTGGTTCATGAGAAAGTAAAGTCTCTGAGAAAATAATGGTGTCTACCCCATAGGTCAGTGAGACTTCCTTGCTAAACCAAATGAATAATATACTGGGCACGGATTACAAGCCAAGAGCAATGACCAGAATTGGGATGTTGTGGAGAACAGCAAGTCTTGCCTTCATATGATCACCACCTCACTCCACATAATGACTCTAGCTTTCCCCTTTTCCTGACTTCTGTCACTCCTGGCATAGCAGCCCCAAACACAACCTCTAGATAAATGGCCATGACCAATGCCATTTACCAAATATTTCAAAGTTACAGGGTCAGGTCATTGTTACTTCCAAGAATCCAATTAATAAAGATGTGGAATATATTCTAATTTGTTTTAATAAGCTAATGTAAAGACAGGAGAATGGAAACTAATCCCAGCGTTCTCTCTCTAGGACTGTTCAGTTGACCAGTACCTCCTAAAATGCAGATGACTTCAGCTAGGGGTATGTAAACTGATTTCACATTATATGTGAACAATACTTTCAGTTTTAATTATTATACTTTCTATTTATCAGAAAAAATAACTAAATCCCATGAATTTTCCACAGTTTATTGTGATCCACACAGTCAAAGGCTTTGGCATAGTCAATAAAGCAGAAATAGATGTTTTTCTGGAACTCTCTTGCTTTTTCCATGATCCAGTGGATGTTGGCAATTTGATCTCTGTTTCCTCTGCCTTTTCTAAAACCAGCTTGAACATCTGGAAGTTCAAGGTTCACGTATTGCTGAAGCCTGGCTTGGAGAAATTTGAGCATTACTTTACTAGCGTATGAGATGAGTGCAATTGTGCGGTAGTTTGAACATTCTTTGGCATTGCCTTTCTTTGGGATTGGAATGAAAACTGACCTTTTCCAGTCCTGTGGCCACTGCTGAGTTTTCCAAATTTGCTGGCATATTGAGTGCAGCACTTTCACAGCATCATCTTTCAGGATTTGGAATAGCTCAACTGGAATTCCATCACCTCCACTAGCTTTGTTCGTAGTGATGCTTTCTAAGGCCCACTTGACTTCAAATTCCAGGATGTCTGGCTCTAGGTGAGTGATCACACCATTGTGATTATCTGGATCGTGAAGCTCTTTTTTGTACAGTTCTTCTGTGTATTCTTGCCACCTCTTCTTAATATCTTCTGCTTCTGTTAGGTCCATACCATTTATGTCCTTTATCAAGCCCATCTTTACATGAAATGTTCCCTTGGTATCTCTAATTTTCCTGATGATATCTCTAGTCTTTCCCATTCTGTCGTTTTCCTCTATTTCTTTGCATTGATCACTGAGGAAGGCTTTTTTATCTCTTCTCGCTATTCTTTGGAACTCTGCATTCAGATGCTTATATCTTTCCTTTTCTCCTTTGCTTTTCATTTCTCTTCTTTTCACAGCTATTTGTAAGGCCTCCCCAGACAGCCATTTTGCTTTTTTGCATTTCTTTTCCATGGGGATGGTCTTGATCCCTGTCTCCTGTACAATGTCACGAACCTCGGTCCATAGTTCATCAGGCACTCTATCTATTAGATTTAGTCCCTTAAGAAACCTAATGCAGGTCAGGAATCAACAGAACTGGACATGGAACAACAGACTGGTTCCAAGTAGGAAAAGGAGTACGTCAAGGCTGTATATTGTCACCCTGCTTATTTAACTTATATGCAGAGTACATCATGAGAAACGCTGGGCTGGAAGAAGCACAAGCTGGCATCAATATTGCCGGGATAAATATCAATAACCTCAGATACGCAGATGACACCACCCTTATGGCAGAAAGTAAAGAAGAACTAAAGAGCCTCTTGATTAAAGTGAAAGAGGAGAGTGAAAAAGTTGGCTTAAAAGTCAACATTCAGAAAACTAAGATCATGGCTTCCGATCCCATCACTTCATGGCAAATAGATGGGGAAACAGTGTCAGACTTTATTTTTTTGGGCTCCAAAATCACTGCAGATGGTGAGTGTAGCCATGAAATTAAAAGATGCTTACTCCTTGGAAGGAAAGTTATGATCAACCTAGATAACATATTGAAAAGCAGAGACATTACTTTGCCAACAAAGGTCTGTCTAGTCAAGGCTATGGTTTTTCCAGTGGTCATGTATGGATGTGAGAGTTGGACTGTGAAGAAAGCTGAGCACTGAAGAATTGATGCTTTTGAACTGTGGCATTGGAGAAGACTCTTGAGAGTCCCTTGGACTGCAAGGAGATCCAACCAGTCCATTCTCAAGGAGATCAGCCCTGGGATTTCTTTGGAAGGAATGATGCTAAACCTGAAACTCCAGTACTTTGGCCACCTCATGTGAAGAGTTGACTCATTGGAAAAGACTCTGATGCTGGGAGAGATTAAGGGCAGGAGGAGAAGGAGACGACGGAGGATGAGATGGCTGGATGGCATCACCGACTCAATGGATGTGAGTTTGGGTGAACTCCGGGAGTTGGTGATGGACAGGGAGGTCTGGCGTGGTGCAATTTATGGGGTCACAAAGAGTTGGACATGACTACGCGACTGAACTGAACTGAACTGAACTGAAGCCCATGAAAAATTATGATTGATCTTATATTTATTATGATTTATGTCAAAAAGTGAATTGAATGAAAACCATTAAGTAATTATACAGATGTTATGCAGAGATGTCAAAAACAGTGAAGGGAGAGTTTAACTAGTTGAGGTTTGGAAAGTCCACTTTAAAGATTCCCTCTGCCATTTCCTTATATACTAAATGAATAGTTCTTGAGATAAGAATTTCCAATTTACTATAAATGAGTGTTGATAAGATTATTATATAAATGTAAATGTACATATGTTGGTCAATTCCAAGTCATTTTCCACATACGGTCTTAATTCATCTTATAATAGTGCTGGGAAGTAGCAAGAGAGAGAGAGAAATAGAGAATCAGAGTGAGAGAGAGCACTGGACAAGAGGGCAGAATATTTGGGCTAAGAATTAAACCCCTGCAAATCACAATGTAAAATGAGAATATCACAGAAGGATGGAGGAAATTGTGGCTGTTCTGAAAGTTTTATTATATGAGGATTTATTGACCAACCAAGAGATGATTGATTTAGAGAAAAGATAATTACAGGAAACATGGGAATTTTTTTTAATATTAAAGGCTGTTTTGTGGAAGAGGAAACAAATTTATTCTGCATTGATCGAGAGAGAGAACTAGGATTAATGGCTGAAAGTTTCAAGAAAGCAGCTTTTAAATCAATGTAAGGCTGACCTTTCTAATAATTAGAATGTTCCACAATCAACTTCTGATCAGCTTTCCTAGACTACACCTACTCCTCCTTGCTGAATTCATAGTTTTTCTAAATATTCCAGTTTTCTTTTCAACTAACTCACATGCCAAAATCACTAATACAAGGTTTCTTTTCCTTCCTATTTCCTCCACATGAACATTAACTGAAACATTGCATTTAGAGCACAACCAAATTTAAATATTTGGCCTCTGTTAATACATCATTTCAGTCTCTCAGTCATGTCTGACTCTTTGCAACCCCATGGACTGCAGCATGCCAGGCCTCCTTGTCCATTGCCAACTCCTGGAGTTTACTGAAACTCATGTCCATTGAGTCAGTGATGCCATCCAACCATCTCATCCTCTGTCATCCCCTTCTCCTCCCACCTTCAATCTTTCCCATCATCAGGATCTTTTCAAATGAGTCAGTTCTTCACTTCAGGTGGCCAAAGTACTGGAGTTTCAGCTTCAAAATCAGTCCTTCCAATGAATATACAGGACTAATTTCCTTTAGGATTGAGTAGTTGGATCTCTTTGCAGTCCAAGGGACTCTCAAGACTCTTCTCTAACACCACAGTTCAAAAGCATCAATTCTTCAGCGCTCAGCTTTCTTTATAGTCCAACTCTCACATCCATACGTGACTACTGGAAAAACTATAGCCTTGACTAGATGGACCTTTGTTGACAAAGTAATGTCTCTGCTTTTTAATACGACATCTAGGTTGGTCATAACTTTTCTTCTAAGAAGTGTCTTTTAATTTCATGGCTGCCATCACCATCTGCAATGATTTGGGAGCCCTAAAAAATAAAGTCTGTCACTGTTTCCCCATCTATTTGCCATGAAGTGATGGGATCGGAAGCCATGATCTTAGTTTTCTGAATGTTGACTTTTAAGCCAACTTTTTCACTCTCCTCTTTCACTTTCATCAAGAGTCTGTTTAGTTTCTCTTCACTTTCTGCCATAAGGGTGGTATCATCTGCGTATCTGAGGTTATTGATATTTCTCTGGCAATCTTGATCCCAGCTTGTGCTTCATCCAGCCCAGCATTTCTCATGATGTACTCTGTATAGAAGTTAAATAAGCAGGGTGACAATATACAGCCTTGACATACTCCTTTCCCTGTTTGGAACCAGTCTGTTGTTCCATGTCCAGTTCTAACTGTTGCTTCCTGACCTGCATACAGATTTCTGAGGTGGTCTGGTATTCCCATCTCTTTAAGAATTTTCCAGAATTGGTTGTGGTCCACACAGTCAAAGGCTTTGGCATAGTTAATAAAGCAGAATTAGATGTTTTTCTAGAACTCTCATGCTTTTTTAGTGATCCAAAGGATGTTGGCAATTTGATCTCTTGTTCTTCTGCCTTTTCTAAATCCAGCTTGATTATCTGGAAGTTCATGGTTCATGTACTGTTGAAGCCTGGCTTGGAGAATTTTGAGCATTTCTTTACTAGTGTGTGGGATGAGTGCAAGTATGCAGTAGTTTGAGCATTCTTTGGCATTGCCTTTCTTTGGTATTGAAATGGAAACTGACCTTTCCCTGTCCTGTGACCACTGCTGAGTTTTCCAAATTTGCTGGCGTATTGAGTGCAGCACTTTCACAGCATCATTTTTCAGGATTTGAAATAGCTCAACTAGAATTCCATCACCTCCACTAGCGTTGTTCATAGTGATGTTTCCTAAGGCCCACTTGACTTCACATTCCAGGATGTCTGGCTCTAGGTAAGTGATCACACCATTATGATAATCTGGGTTGTGAAGATCTTTTTTGCATAGTTCTTCTGTGTATTCTTGCCACCTCTTCTTATCTTCTGCTTCTGTTAGGTCCATACCATTTATGTCCTTTATCGAGCCCATCTTTACATGAAATGTTCCCTTGGTACCTCTAATTTTCTTGAAGAGACCGCTAGTCTTTCCCATTCTATTGTTTTCCTGTTAATATTGGACCTAGACTTCAAATGTATGAATTATTTTTTGTAGGTAGGTTTTCCCTGTGTTAGAATAGTCTTCAATCTTTTCTCAAAAGCCTTCTTTTTAAACAACATAATTTTGAACTTCTCTTATCTATGGTTGTATAGCTAGCTCAGATCAAAAAAAAAAAAAAAAAAAAACCTGAAAACTTGGCCTAGCTTTACACAAATGACCTTGAGCAGAACATTTACGCCTTCTGGTTTGCAGTAACCTTCTTTTAAAATTAATCATTTGGATTGAATGATTGCTAGGGTTTTTACCAGCTCTAATTTTCTAGGATTCCATTAATCAGCTTTCCTCACAGTGGAGTAGGCAAACTCTTAATTATCCAATAAAACTGTGATGGATTCTCTGTAAATAGTTGTAATTCTTTCTTTGTGTTATACTCACTTAGGCTCCTCCTTAAATAAATAATTAGCTGCCTAATTTAGAATTGCATCCTTAGTCTGTTTAGCATATACATGCAGGCTTACCTGAGTGATACACATAACATGGAATGCTTTATTTACACATGTGAATTTTGTTCATAATGTTGGACTTGAAAACAAAAAGGAAAATGTCTTTCAAGTTTTAAATCTGGAGTACAATTCTTCTGTGTCTAGATGGAAATAGTGGTGCACTTCCTTTCTTAGAAATTGCTAACTTCACATTTCTCCCAGATATTTAAGAGTTGCTTTGGTTTCTTTAATTTCAAAGTATAGCCTAATTTCCATTATGATTTATTATTTTCTTCCATTGGTTATTTAGCAGTGCGGGCTTCCCAGGGGACTCAGTCCTAAAGAATCTGCTACCCGTACAGGAGACTCAGGTTCCATCCCTGTGCCAGGAAGATTCCCTGGAGAAGGAATGGCAATTCCCTCCAGTGTTCTTGCCTGGAGAATCCCATGGACAGAGGATCCTGGTGGTCTACAGTCCACAGGGTCTCAAAAGAGTCAGATAGGACTTAGAGACTGAAAGACAAATTTAGTAATGTGCTGTTGAATTTCCACATGTTTGTGACTTCCCAGATCCATGTTATTTCAGCTTGAAGAACT
Source organism: Bos indicus (assembly GCF_029378745.1). Classification (NCBI taxonomy): domain Eukaryota; kingdom Metazoa; phylum Chordata; class Mammalia; order Artiodactyla; family Bovidae; genus Bos; species Bos indicus. The sequence continues at coordinate 18,666,451 of NC_091780.1, read as the reverse complement.
TCCCATAGTATTCTTTGTAAGGCTGATTTTCCAGAGACAAATACTCGTAGTTTCTGTTTATCCCGTAATGTCTTTCTTTTACTTTCATTTATGAGAGATACACTGCCAGTAAGTGTATGCTGCTGTGCTTGATGGTGTCCTGCGTGTCTCTGACACTTTGTTTGCTTTTCTTCCTCTCTTTTTGTCTCTGTTCTGTAGGTTGTATAACCTCTATTGATCTATCTTCAAGTTAACTAGTTCTTTTTTCTGCCAAGTCAAACATACTGCTGATCCTCTCTATTGAGTTTTTCATCTCATTTATCGTGTTTTGAGTGCATGCGTGCTAATTTGCTTCAGTTGTGTCCAGCTCTTTGAGATGCCATGGACTGTAGCTTGCCACAGTCCTCTGTCTATGGGAGTCTCCAGGCAAGAGTACTGTGCCCTCCTCCAGGGGAGCCTCCTGGCCCAGGGATCGAACCCGTGTCACTTGTCTCCTGCAGGTGTGTTCTTTACCTCTAGCACCACTTGCGAAGCCCTTATTGTGTTTTAGAACTCTAGAATTTCCAATTAAAAAGAAATAATTTATACTTTTTATTGATGTACTTTATTTGATAAGACATTGCCAGTGTTTGGTTCAGTCACTCAGTCATGTTTGACTCTGTGACCCCCATGGACTGCAGCACGCCAGGCTTCCACATCCTTCAGTGTAGCTCTATTTAATTTTTTATTCATGGCTTCCATTCCTTTAATTCTTTGAACATATTTATAATGACTACTTTGAAGTATTTGTCCATTAAATTGTAAATTTACTCATTGTGGTTCTGTTATCTGTTGTTGTTTTTTCCTGTTGTGTGGGTCAGACTTTTGTGTTTCTTAACTTTTTGTTGGAAACTTGATATTTAGATAATGTTCTGTAGCAACTCCAGATTTTGGCTTCCCATCCCCACTGGGATTTGTTATTGTTATTTACTTTTTTACTTTTTAGTGATTGATTGGATTATTTTGCTGAAGTCTATGTCCCCTGCAGTGAGTTAAATTATAACTGTTGATATCTAATTACCTCTAAGATAGACTTTTAGTGAAATTGTGAAAGTGGAGTGCGCAGAGCATGCTCCCAATTATATAGGGGGAACAAGTGGTCTGTCTATGCTTATGTGCGCTTAGTTGATTTCTAGAAAGAGACTTAAGAAACTGGTAAAGAAACTCCTTCTAGGAAGGAGGACCAAGAAGTGATGAGCTATTATGAAGACTAATTCACTTTTCCTTACTTACTATTTTTGCATACACTTTCTTTTGCCATTTGTGTGCAATTCTTCATAAATGTGTAAGGATATAACCACTGAGTTTGTTAGAAAAAGGATCCATTATCTCCTTATACTAATTTTGTGAATACATAATCTAAATGAGAAATTGTTTCATTTAGAAATACTGTTTGAGTGGAGATTCATGTATTATATAATGCATTGTATATATAATTTATTATGTATTACATAATATATATGTATATATGAAATAATATTGCATGATACTACATAATTATACATGTTGCATGATTATGTAACATGTTATATCTTATATAATATTGCATATAAATTGTATATATACATATAAAATATCAAAATGGATTATTGCAAATTTATTTTATAGTTTTCAAAAACCAATCTTGCCGTGCCCTGCTAAATCGCTTCAGTCTTGTTCAACTCTTTTCGACTTTATGAACTGTCGCCCACCAAGCTCCTCTGTCCATGGGGATTCTTCAGGCAAGAATACTGGAGTGGATTGCCAATCTTAGACTAGTGTTTAATCTGATAAAATCATTAATAAAATCTGAAAGTTCAACAACAAAAAAAATTATTTTAGAACTGCAGTGTTTATCTGGAGGAAATGCACATATTTGTTGATTGTAGTATTTCCTGCTTGGTTAGCCTCCAGTGATGGTTAGTAGCACAGCCCTTTGTGTTCATTTTGATACCACTAGGATCTCCACTTACAAGGCTGTTTCTCCTTGCTTTCATGAGAGTTCCAAGACCTTTCCCAGGGTGTATTTATTTCTCAACAGCTGTAGGCAACTCCTTCTCAAACTTCAGTGTCTGCATTCCTCTCCTGAGAGGCGTTCCTGCCTTCTCCCTTCAGAGTATGGCTCCTCTCTGATCACGTTCACCACTGCAAGATTAACCTGTCATTAAAAAGATATAATTGTGCTTCAGTGTTCTCCTGTTTCTTAAATGGATGCTGAACAGAGCTCCAAAGCCCCTTGCCAGAAGGCGGCTGCAAAGCCCTTGGCAACAGAAAGCTGATTATTTGCAAAACGGGGACTCCTAATTGGAAAATGTGATGGAATGAAAATAGTGAGTCCTCAGTAATCTCCTTTTAAAATGATAATGTGTGCCACTTAATGAATATTAATGTGTCATATTCATGAGCCTGGAAAATTTGAACCTGTGAGATAAGAATTTGTTCTACAGAGGAACCAACATTCTCACTCATTCACACTTTCCCCATTCACAGAGACAAGCAAGCTGCCATTCTTGATGGGATACCTCTCAGAGACAGCAATTAGCATGGATACAGACCTCTAATTGGTTGTTAATTTTTCTTATTTTTTTTTTCTGTTCCTGGGGATAATTATGCATGCTTTCATATTCTTTCTTCTGTTTGCTATAAATTCTTAACAGCAAGTGACCATGTATTTTACCTCTTTTTTAAATTCCTTACTGCCCACCGGTAACATGCAGCCTATGAGATTATAAAGAAACAAAATGGAAACTACATCCGGATATGTGTCGTGTGTATGTCAAGACTTCATTGAGGTTCTGCTTGTTCTGATAACGTAATTAGTACTTAAAACATATTTGGAAATCGATTTTGGGACCCAGTCAATTTTCCCAGTAAAGAGTGAAGTGAAGATCTGTACAATGATTAGCTGAGTAGAGCCAAATGTGATTCATTACTGTCTTATTTTTTTTTAATTATTTATTTTATTTTATTTTCTAGCTGTGCTGGCCCTTCGTTGCTGCTGGTGCGCTTTCTCTAGTTGCGGTGAGCAGGGTTGCAGTGTCCAGGATTCTCACTGCTGTGGCTTCTCTTGCTGAGGAGCACTGGCTCTCGGTTCTCAGGCTTCAGTAGTTGCAGCACGTGGGCTCAGTAGTTGCGATGCATGGGCTTTGTTTCTCTGAGTTACGTGTGCTCTTCCCAGACCAGGGGTGGAACCTGTGCTGCCTCCACTGGCAGTGAAAGTGAAAGTCGCTCAGTCGTGTCCGACTCTTTGCGATCCCATGGACTATTCAGTCCATGGAATTCTCCAGGCCAGAATACTGGAGTGGATAGCTTTCCCTTCTCCAGGGGATCTTCCTAACCCAGGGATGGAACACAGGTCTCCCACATTGCAGGCGGATTCCCTCCATTGGCAGGTGACTATCAATTACTGGACCACTAGAGAAGGCCATGATTTATTACATTTAAGACACAATTTTTGTATAATAATCAAAAATAGACCCAGTCAGGGACCCAGCATTGTCAGAATCTGTCCTTGAGATAATTCCAATTTTTAAAACTTTGGACTTAAGGACCAGCTTTTTTGGACTTCCTTGATGGTCTAGTGCTTAAGAGTATGCCTGCCAATTTAGAGGGCAAGGGTTCGATCCCTGGTTCAGGAAGATTTCACACGCCTCGGAGCAACTAAGCCCATGCACTCCAACTGCTGAGCCCAGGCTCTGGAGCCTGTGAGCCACAACTACTGAGCTCGAGCACCACAGCTAGAGAGAGTCCTCACTCAGTACAACTAGGAAAGCCCATTCGCAGCAACAAAAACATAGCAAAGTCAAAAATAAATACCTAAAATTTGAAAAAAAAAAACTTCATTGAGATTTATTTCATATGCCTATACCAGTTAGTGACCTATTTCAAGTATATGTTTTCTAGTACACTTTAATGCAAAGAGTCGGACACGACTGAGTGACTGAACTGAACTGAATATACTAAAGTGTAAAGTTTTTAGTATAGTCAAAAGATGGGCAACCAACACCACCAAAGTCAATTTTAGAACATTTTTATAATTTCAGAAAGAAACTGTATAACCATTACCAATCGCTTTCCATTCTGCCTTCTCCTGAGTAATCACTAATGTACTTTCTTTCCTGTTCTGGACATTCCCTTTAAAGGGAATCATACCGTCTGTGGTCCTTTGCAACTGGGATAGTGTTCTTAAGCAAAATATTTTCAAAGTTCATCTATGTTGTGCCATATTTCAGCATGTCATTCCTTTTTTTTTCCCTCAAAATTTAAAACTTGGAACTTTTAAAGAGAAAAACTAGTTATAGTGAAAACCTGCACAGATAGAATTTATTTTTTAATCAGTGGTGCATACATACATGAATATTTGTTAGATATACAAGTATGTGACAAACACCAAATATATTTTGTAGCAGAGAAAAATTAGATATTTCCCTAGCATCTTCTAGGATGAATAGAATCAGTGTGGAGAATCTTTTGTTTTATTTTGAGCTCAAAGCCAACCTGTGTGTAATGGCTTTTTCTTAGAGTTGAAATATTGGCTGTGTATAAGAAGTGAGGAAATGTGGGAGAAGGGGGGAAGTTTCTGAAGGGTGGGAGGAGGTAGGGGCTGCCTGGTGGAAGGGGTTCCCAGAGAGATGAGAGACCTAGGAATAGTAAGAGAGAAGACATTGGGAAAGAAGAGACAAGTTTGATGGAGGACTTATTGAAAAGTAAAATACTGTGTCTTAGGTTACTATGGTAGAGAAGGCAATGGCAGCCCATTCCAGTGCTCTTGCCTGGAAAATCCCATGGATGGCGGAGCCTGGTAGGCTGCAGACCATGGGGTCGCTAAGAGTCGGACATGACTGAGTGACTTCCCGTTCAATTTTCACTTTCAGGCATTGGAGATGGAAATGGCAACCCACTCCAGTGTTCTTGCCTGGAGAATCCCAGGGACGGGGGAGCCTGGTGGGCTTCTGTCTATGGGGTCGCACAGAGTCGGACACAACTGAAGCGACTTAGCAGCAGCAGCAGCAGCAGCAAGTTACTGTGGAATGAATTGTGTACATTCAAAATTTATATTTGGAAGCTCTTATCTCTAAAGTGATGGGGTTCAGAGAAGGGCCTTTGGAATATAATCAGGTTTGGCTGAAGTCATACAGGTAGAACACCCCCGATGGGATTAGTGCCCTTATAAGAAGAAGAAGAAGGGTTTCCCAGATGGCCCAGTGGTAAAGAATCTGCAATGCAGGAGATAAGGATTTGATCCTTGAGTCAGGAAGATCCCCTGGAGGAGGAAATGGGAATTCATTCCAGTTTTCTTGCCTGGGAAGTCCTACGGACAGAGGAGCCCGGTGGGCTGCTGTCCATAGGGTCGCACAGAATTGGACACGAATGAAGTGACTTAGCATGCATGCATGCGTTGGGGAAGGAAATGGCAACCCACTCCAGTGTTCTTGCCTGGAGAATCCCAGGGACAGAGGAGCCTGGTGAGCTTCCGACTATGGGGTCGCACAGAGTCAGACACAACTGATAGCAGCAGCAGCAGCAGCCAGTATTCTTGCCTTGGAAATCCTATGGACAGAGGAGCCTGGTGGGCTACAGTCTACAGGATTGCAAAGAGTCAGACAAGACTGAGCAACTGAACATTCACACAAGAGGAAGAGACAGTAGAACTTTGTACACATTGGCCATACAAGGACACAGCAAGAAGACAATTATCTGTAAATCAGAAAGAGCATTTCTCACCATGGGTTGGATCAGCCAGCGCCCTGATACTGGATTTCTCCTCCTTCAGAATGCTGAGGGATATTAATGAATGTCTATTATTTAAGCCACCTGGGCTATGGTATTTTGGTGTAGCAGCCCGAGCAGACTAATATATTTTTAAATACACTTTAAATTATTAAAATCTATACTTAGGACATCCTTGGTGGTCTAGTGGTTGGGAATCTGCCTGCCAATTCCAGGAGCACAGGTTTGATCCCTGTTCTGGGAAGTTCCCACATGTTGCAACTAAGCCTGTGGGCCACAACTGCGGAGCCCACACCCTGCAACTACCGAAGCCTGTGTGCCTAGAGCCCATGCTCTGCAACAAGAGAAGCCACCACAATAACAAGAGAATAACCCCCAATTGCAGCAACTAGTGTATAGCAATTAAGACCCAGCACACCCAAAAAATAAGTAAAATTATAAAAAAAAAAAACACCAAAAAACCAAAACTACACTCACAGAAAATCCTCAGTGAAAACTCAGTTTCATTTTGTGTTGATGGAGATACATACTCAGGGCTCTTTTGAGGGTTGTGTGTGAAGATCACAAGAGACTCCATCCCAATAGTTATGTTCCATTTCTGTGCACATCCATGGTAATATATGACCAGATGGGGTTGTATACTTTCTATGCTTCCTCCTGTTCTCAGCTTCCTCCTCTGGAGTCCCTCACAGTTTATTGCCAGCCACATGAATCACTTCCTTCCCGATCAGTGCTGACATATTAACTTTGAGGAAATCTCAGTGCAGAGATCCCAAGCCAAATCTTAAGAAACACCAAGGTTGGCAAAACTGTCACTGATAAAATCAGTTTCATAACAAATATGAAATTAGAGGGAGAACAATAAACAGTGGCATTGAATGTATGTTTTACTCTAAAAAATAAATAAAATTGTAGAGAATCCATTCCCCCAGAGAAAGAAAATTTCTCATCATTCTGAATCTGCTTAGGAAGGTAAATGTTTACCTGGCTCACTATTTAGGGTACATTGGTGCTGGCCACTGAGGAGCTGAGACAGACCACAACATTGCAAAGCAACCCTCACTTGCCTAGAACTAAAGGTCTTTTCAACTTGCATTCTCTCTGTTTCATTTTTTCCTGGGACTGAGAAACAGTGTTGAATGATGGTTAAGCGCCCAGACACTGAAGTTTGAAGACTCAGTGTGAGATTTACATAACCTCTCTGTCTCATTTGTAAACACAGATGAAAATCTTACTGTAGAGCTATCAGGAGGATTCAATGACTTGATGTTAGTAAAAGGTTTGTATGGATAGGAAGCATATAGGTGGCTCTTTGTACTTATTTCATTTTTGAGAAGATTAGGTAGGAAGTTGATGCAATCACTGGCCTTTTCACAAGTTATCTCATTGGTTTACAGTTGTCCAGGGATGACTGATATCCTGTGTAACTGGCTAGAAGGATGGAGTGTAAAGAGATTGCTCTTGGCACTGTTCAACGCCTGGTCCAGTGACTCTTTCCATAAGAACTCTCTACAAAGATGAGGATCAAAGAAGCCCAGCCACTGAGCCTCGGGCTGGCAAATTCGGAGTTGTGATTCTGATGTTTCCATGCACATGCTTATTCAGTCAGTCATGTCCAACTCTTTGCAACCCTATAGACTGTAGCCCCCCAGATTCCTCTGTCCATGAGATATTTCCAGGAGAAAATATGGAAGTGGGTTGTCATTTCCTCCAGGAGACGTTCCCAACCCAGGGACTGAGCTGCATCTCCTGCTGCTCCTGCATTGCAGGCAGATTACCTTTACCCCTGAGCCATCAGGACATCGATTCTGGGATATTTAAGCCTTTCAAAATTAATCATCCACAGATACTGCCCTCTCTGGAAATGGAGCAGGACCTGAGGCATTACAGAGGGAGAGGCTTCCGGCAACCAGAGTAGTAATAGTCCAGAATAAACAAAGAACAAAGAGATGAACAATTTCTTCGTGTCAATGGTGGTAATCTTGTACATTTACAGGTAGTTTTTATTTTTTCTACTGTCAACTGTAATAAATAACAATGCAGTTGGTGGAAAAGAATGAAGAAGATGATACATATAAGTCTATTAATGTTTTTAACCTTTCTTGGAGGAAAAAATCTAAAAGGAGAAGGGAAATGAGGTAAAACAAAGACAACACAGAAATGAAAGTGAGGTACTTCCCTGGTGGTCCGTGGTTAAAACGTCACCTTCTAATGCAGGGGGTGCCAGTTTGATCCCTGGTCAGGGAGCTAGGATCCGACATGTCTCATTGTCAAAAAAACCAAACAGAAAACAGAAGCAATACTGTAATACATTCAATAAAGATTTTAAACATGATCCACATCAAATCCCAAGAAATCTTTAAAAAAATGAAAAAAAAATTCATTGAGGCAAATGTGAATGATGTTTTTTCTTGTTTCTTTTTACATTTTAATAGTTTAAATGTTTTCTGTGTGTGTATGGGCCGACTTCCTAGGTGGCCCAGAGATAAAGAATCCTCCTGCCAATGTGGGAGAACTGGTTCGATCCCTGGGTTGGGAAGACATCCTGGAGAAGGAAATGGCAATTCACTCCAGTATTCTTGCCTGGAGAATCCCCATGGACAGAGGAGCTTTGTGGGCTACAGTCCATGGGGTCAGACATGTGTCTGACTCTTTTGAGACCCCATGGACTGCAGCACACTTCTCTATCCTTCACCATCTCTCGGAGCTTGCTCAAACTCATCTCCTTTGAGTCGGTGATGCCATTCAGCCATGTTGTCCTTTCTTATCCCCTTCTCCCTCTGCCTTCAATCTTGCCCAGCATCAGGGTCTTTTCTAATGAGTAAACTCTTTGCATAAGGTGGCCAAAGTATTAGAGCTTCAGCTTCAGCATCAGTCCCCCCAATGAATATTCAGGACTGATTTCCTTTAGGATGGACTGGTTGGATCTCCTTGCCATACAAGGGACTCTCAAGAGTCTTCTCCAGCACCACAGTTCAAAGCATCAATTCTTTGGTGCTCAGCCTTCTTTATGCTCCAACTCTCACATCCATACATGACTACTAGAAAAACCATAGTTTTGACTATATGGACCTATGTCAGCAAAGTAATGTCTCTGCATTTTTTTTAAATTTTATTTTATTTTTAAACTTTACAATATTGTATTAGTTTTGCCAAATATCGAAATGAATCCGCCACAGGTATACCCACGTTCCCCATCCTGAGCCCTCCTCCCTCTTCCCTCCCCTACCCTCCCTCTGGGTCGTCCCAGTGCACCAGCCCCAAGCATCCAGTACCGTGCATTGAACCTGGACTGGCGACTCGTTTCATACATGATATTATACATGTTTCAATGCTATTCTCCCAAATCTCCCCACCCTTTCCCTCTCCCACAGAGTCCATAAGTCCGATGCTGTCTAGGTCTATCATAGCTTTTCTTCCAAGGAGCAAGCATCTTTTAATTTCATGGCTGCAGTCACCATCTGCAGTGATTTTGGAGCCCAAGAAAACAAAGTCTGTCACTGTTTCCATTGTTTCCCCTTGTATTTGCCATGAAGTGATGGGACCGGATGCCATGATCTTCATTTGTTGAATGCTGAATTTTAAGCCAGCTTTTTCACTCTTCTTTTACTTTCATCAAGAGGATCGTTCATTCCTCTTCACTTTCTGTCACACGGAAAAAAGACAACACAAGACTGCACTAAAAATATTTTGTATGTTGCTTATTTTGTGTGTTTTTGGTAAAATGCTTTGCAGACTGTCTCTTATATTGCAGGCAGATTTTTTTTCCTGCTTGAGACCTCAGGGAAACCCTGTATTTGAGTAAACCTGGCGACTCAGCAGTAAGAAATCTGTCTGCCCATGCAGGAGACAAGGGTTCCATCCTTCGATCCCTGGGTCAGGAAGATCCCCTGGAGGAGGAAATGGCAAGCCACTAGAGTATTCTTGCCTAGAGAATCCCATGAACAGAGGAACTTGGTGGTCTATAGTCCATGGGGTTGCGAAAAGTTTAGACACGACTGAGTGACTGAACTCACACAATACAGTATTATAATGATGACAGAAGGTGTCCCCATCTGATCTCTTATTTTAATTTAGATATTATCCATTTAGGATAATATTTTTTACTGTGTTCGGTAGTCTATATTTTGTTTTTCTCCTTCATTTTTAATTAATGTTTTATTTAAGTTTTATTAAAGATAACTTCAGCATTGATTTATTTGTAAAAATTTTAATCCTTATTTTCTTAACATAATGTATCATGCAGATAAATTTTTTGATATCAACCATCTTGGTTTCCTGGAACCTTTCTTGGTTATAATGTTCTTTCAATAATTTTTCAGGATCAATTTTCTAGGACTCTATTTAAACTGTGATTATATTTTTCTTTTCTGTAGCATCTTTATTATACTTTGATATCAAAGTTAAACTGTGGACATAAATGGATTGGATAAATGACCATCTTTTTAAACTATGGCTGGTTTAAATCACATTGAAATTATCTCTTATTTAAAGATTTTAGATAAACTCAGCTGGAAATTCTCTTGGTCCCAGTGCCTTTTGTTGTAACTTCTGTGGTAATTAGGCTATTGAAATTTTCCACTTTTTAATGGGTCAGTTTTGGTAATTGATACGTTGCTAGGAAATCATCTATTTCATTCAAGTTTTCAAATGTATTGTCAGAAAGTTGCATGCTTGACAAAATATTAATGGAAAATGTAGACAAGTATAATTTCATCCATAATGTTACTTAATATAAATAGGTAAAGTTGGATATGTATTATACATGGTCATATATTGAAGGATATAAAATGAAAAACTGATTGCATTTGGGGATAGGTTGTTGGGTAATTATTTCCCCCACAGGTTTCTACTATTTTAATAAGATATCAGCAATATTATTAAAAAGGCAAAGCATTGTACCATAGTGGTTAAGAATATATGTGCTGAATTTGGACAGACATGGTCTCAAATCCTGGGTCTGCCAGCTGATCTGTGTATGAGGTAGGCCAGTTACTAGGAGTCTCCTATCCTCTGTTTCCTCATTTGTAACACGTGGACAATAACTGTGCCCCTCTCAGAGGGTTGACACAAGAACCAAATGTGATGCAAAAGAGCTCAGCACAGTGCCTGATATACTATTAAGCCCTAATTTATTGGCAGCTATTGTCATCAGAAAAACAGACTGTAACGGAGGCTGATGTCTGCAGTTTGACTTTCATCACCATTGATACCACTTATGATTATGATTTTGTTTAGCCTTCCAAGCCTTAAGGGACAAGATGGTCAAAATGAATAGTCTTGCAGTATAGCTGCTTTGTTATTATTAAACTTACAAACCCTGAGTCAAGAGTTCAGTGGAATTCAAGTTGATGTGCGATGCAGATGGCATGAAGACCTCCAGGCAGGGGTATCAGAGTGACAGGGCACTACGAAAGAGAATAAATAGGCCAAGTGAGGAAAAGCAGGAGAGTGCTATTGACAGGGAGGCAGTTCAGGCCGTCCAGGTTTAAATCTTTTTTCCACTACTTACCATTTCTGTCTTTGAGACTTACTGTTTCCACCTTTAAAAGAAGACTAATAATAGCACTTGCTTTGTGACATTATTTTCAGAATGAAACTAGATGATGTGTGAAAAGTGCCTGACTCATAGTAGGCACTCATTTGATGTTTCATATTAAGAGGTGGTCAAAGCACTGTATACAGAGGAAGATTCTCTAATAAAAGATGGAGTGGGGTAATGTAAATAGCCGGATGGTCTCATGAACACCTGCTGTCAGCAGAAAAGAGGATGGAAGAGAAATTTCTAAGGAACCCGATTCCTAAATGAGAAAGATAGTTGGGGAAGGGGACACTATACCCTCATTTTCTCTACCCTCATCATTAATTTGTAACGAATTCAGAAGACGTCCATGTTAATCAGTGACGTGGTATTCAAAATCCAATTGGATTTTCTGGATGTTATAGTTATGGCAATATAAGTAATAAGAATTGGCAATAAGTGTGCAGATGTGCATTTAGAAATGGCCATTTGGGGAAAAGTGGAGAATCTTTTAGTGGGGGTGGATGGTAATGTTGTGGAGGCAAGCAGAATCGATAAGAATAGATGTTGGCAGAATTGATAAGAACAGATGTTGGCAGAATTGATAAGAACAGATGTTGGGGAAAGGCAAGATTAGAAAGTGATAAGATGGTTGACACACATGACCAAAAGTTTAGAATTTAGGAGTTTTAACGTACTTAAAAAAAAAAAAAATTATTCTCAAAGCTTTTGTTGTTTGCCTTTTTCTTTGAAGTAGGTAATAATCAAGGAAGCTGACCCTTATGGGTAGAGAAAAAGTTTTCTTGCAGAGAGAATAAGGGAAATACCCAGAGAGACTACAGGTTATGGTTCTTTCTCTTGGATGCAAGGAGAACAATTTTGATTGAAAATCGAACGATATACTTAGGTCAGTTAGAAAAGAGCCTGCTTCCCCAAAGGCAAGGAGTACATAAAAAAAAGAGGTATTAGAGAATATGCAGAAAAAGAGGACTAGCCAGATAGGCACCCGAAGAAAGTGGACAGAGGAGAAATCAATGTAGCTGTGAAGGCTGAAATCTCTGTCTACTTGTAATTTCCAAATTTTCTTGAAGGTTGTACATCTTGGTTCTGTTTGGAGCAATAAAATAGCCCGAGCACTTTAAAGGGATGGCCGAGCATGCCATGCTGAAACAGATTTGGTAGCAAGGAAAGGAAATTATAAGTGAGAGGCAAGGAAAGAACCCCCAGGCATATTGTCTTTGGATCAGAAACCCTGCTTACTGGAATGAATGGCAGAACGATATTTAAAGAACAGCAAAAGCCAACTGGTGCATCGTCAGGGCTATTTTTCGTTTGCTTGAATTTATGTATTTATTTGGGGCTGTGCTGGGTCTTTGCTGCTGTGCACAGGGTGTGCTGGCTTCACGGGCTTCTCATTGCTAAGGCTTCTCTTTTTGCAGGTCACAGACTGTAGGGCATGCAAGCTCAGGAGTTGTGGCACACAGGTTTAGGTACTCTTCAGCCTGTAAATCATCCCAGACCAGGGCTCGAACCCATGTCCCCTGCATTGTCAGGCAGATTCTTATCCACTATACCACCAGGAAAGTCCCAGGGCTACGTTTTTAACATAGATGATGTCTCTGAATCCCAAGTCAAAGAGAGGATTATGCCAAGGGGACTGATAAGGAAAAGGGGGAAATGTTCAGAAGAATGAGTGAGGCATGCCAGTTAAAACAAAGAGATATCACGTATCAACTACCAAATTGGCAAAGACTTAAAAAGAATGATAAAACCTAGTGTTACCTTGGGGAGAAGGAGACTGGTACATTAATCAACACATTACTGGTTGAAATATTCATCAGCACAGTCTTTCTTGACTCAAAATTGGTAATGTGTACAGAGAGCCTTAAAAATGTGCAAACTTTCAAAGCCATTGTTTTAGTTAGGATTAGTTCTGCTGTAGATGATAGAAAACCAACTTCTAAAGTGACTCAAGAGAAAAGTGTATTTCTCCTTCTCTCTGTAAGTGGGCAATCCAGAGCAAGCATGGTACTCCACAGACAGCACCATGAACCCAGAAGGAACCGATCCTACTGCTTGATCAGTCTCAGCAAAGCCTTCTTCTCATGTCCTTGGATTCTTTCAGCTCCAGGCATCCTATCAGCTCTCTGCCAAAAGGAATGCATATAGAAGACTTCAGCTTTAGACAACACTTTGCAGAAGCCACAAACTGTACTTCCACTTAGATCCCAATGTCAAGAGCTTCCGGATCAAACAGTGTCTGAAAACTGTAGCTTTTAATGTAGACATTTGTGTGTGCACCAAAGTTCTGGTTCAAATACTAAAAGAAAAGCAGAAAACAACTACTGGGGATAGTTTAGCAACTCTCTCTGGCCCATCTCATTTTTATGAATTTATTTCAGGAAGCAATCAGAAAATATAACAATACACACACACACACACACACACACGGGTATGTGTGTGACTTCAGTCACATTCAACTCTTTCTGAACCTATGGAATGTAGCCTGCCAGTCTCCTCTGTCCATGAAATTTTCCAGGCAAGAATACTGGAGTGGGTTTCCATTTCTTACCCCAATATGTATATATACACGTACATATGTGTGTGTGTGTGTGTGTGTGTGTGTGTGTGTGTGTGTGTATTTATGGCAGCACTACCATAATATTGAAAAATTAGAAATCATCTAAGATGCCCAATAGGAGAATGATTTAATAATTGTTATACCCATGTACATTGGCTACTCAGTAGTAATTAACATGCTACATAAAATAAATTTTCTAACATGGAAAAGTAATTGTGAGACATTACTAACTGAGAAAAGCAGAGCATAAAGCAGTGTGATAGGTATCATGCTAATTTGCAAAAAAAAAAAGTATAAGAAATAAAAGAATGAATATATTACTCAGCCATAAAAAGGAGCACCATTGTGCCATTTGTAAATGTCTCTGTAGAGACATGGATGGACCTAGAGAAAGTTATACAGAGTGAAGTAACTCATGAAGAGAAAAACAAATATCATGGAATATCAATTACATGCAGAATCTTGAAAAATGGTACAGACAAACTTATTTGCAGTGAAGATTTAGAGACACAGATGCAGAGAACAAACGTATGGATACCGAGGAGGGAAAGGGGCTGGTATGAATAGGGAGAGCAGGATTGCCATATGTATTCTATTGTGTATAAAACTGATAACTAATGAGAACCTACTGGATAGCACAGGAAACTCAATGCTTTGTGGTGACCTAAATGGGAAGGAAATCTGAAAAAGAGAGGATATCTGTGTACATATGACCGATTCACTTTCTGTAGAGCAGAAGCTATCACAACATTGTAAAGAAACTATACTCCAACAAAAATTAATTAAAAAAGAATGGTATACACAAAAATGTTCATCTTTATGGTTGGTTGGTGGAATTATGGGCTATTTTAATTTTCTCCTCTACACTTTGTATTTTCCAAGTTTCTGTCCAATGAGTATAAACGCATACATTACAAAAAGAAAATCTCCAACCAGGACTCCACATCTCCTTTGCACTACCACAGATACTTACCTCTTTGAAATCTGGCTATTTCTCAAACCATCACACTGATCTGCTAACTCTCTGATAGGGCCTACATGGTCTCATTGTATTAGGAGGATGTGGCCCAGAGTGCACTAGGAGTATTTGAGAAGTAGAATGGGATTCACAGAGGCAAGGTCAAGAGCAAAGAGCGAAGAAAGCCTGATCATAGGGGATTTCTAGCCACTTGCCATGTGGCAGAAGTTACTGAGGTCCCATAGAGTATTATACTTGCGAGTTCTGTTTTCTGGCTAGTGGGACCTATTATCAAGTCTGGATTATGGTCAGATAGTGTTAGAATAATAAATAAGTCTTTTTGGTCTAATCCCTCCTTGGAAGTCCAAGGCTTTTAAGTTTCGGAGAAGGCATCCTAGAGGAGTAGATTTTAAGGGTTGGAATTGAGAATTTCCCATTGGGGCCAAATAGGAAGGGTAGACAAGGGAGAGAAAGTGAGGAGAAAGGTCTGAGAGAAAAGGCATCCTTGTTTTCAGAACCTTCTCAGAGAGAAAGAATAGTCTGTTTTGAAATGGGCGCCCCCTATTTCAAAATCAGATGGGGCACAAGGCCAAGGGCTGGAGGGCCGTGGGGCCGCCTAGTGCTAGGACTTGGAAAGGAGGCGAGAGAGAGAGAGGATCTGAGAGAACGGGATTTCACTCGCCCTTGAAACAACTGATGGATGGAACGTGGGCCGGCGTGTGGATGTCAGTCCAGCAAGGCAGTGGAGAGTTCTGTCCCGGAGCTCATCTCAGTTTCTTGGCAAGGTCCAAGGGAGGGGACCACCAGAGGTGGGCTTGGGAGAGGAGCCCAGCCAGTTGCAGTGGATCTTCCCTCCCGGGTTCGACACCAGAATGTACGACAAGTGCGGAGGAAAGAGAGCAAGGCAGTCAGGCAAAGGAAAGGGGAATTTATTAGAGGGAAATGAGGGGGAGAACCAGCATCCTTCCTTTCTGACGGGGTCTTTCTTGTACCCCGCCAATGAAATATTCTCTGAAGGGATGGTTAACTTTTAGCCTGCAGCTATGTTTGCAAGGTCAACATAATGAGCCATTTCTACCATGATCCCCCACATAGGTCCTATCACCCTCCCACTTTTGACTTTTTCTGCTCCAATCCTCCACAAATAAAACTAGGGCATTAGTTTCCCTAGAAGAATAACTCTTATCATATTATTTCTCTGTTACTCTTGAATACTCTGCAATTGCTTCTTGAATTATAATCAATACAAAAATCCTTTCCTTGAACTTCAAAGTTCTCTGCTAGGTGTTCCAAACCTACCGTGTTCACCTTGTCATGTCAAAGACATCTGCCCTGTCAAATGTGCTGTTTGCTGCTCCCAAACATCCAACTGTTTTCTAGTCTATGCCTGAACTCAAGCTGTTATTTTTTTCAGAAATGCCCACTTCTGTATCTTTGGCTATTGAAATCCATCTTCCGTGATTTTTAATGTTTTTCTCAGATGCTATCTCTTCCCTGAAGCAATTCCGGTAGATGTGATCTCTACTAACTTTTTAAATGGCTGTGGTTATCTTTTGTCACATACAACAGCTATTTGGGTACTTGTCTTCTCCCTTTTGTTAGTATCTTGCAAATCCCTGAAGCACAATCCCGCCTGCTATTCCCCTTTGTGCCTCGCTGCCCCCATCCCCATTAAACCTATCACAGGACTGAAGTACAGTGGGAGCTTAGCCAATAGTCATTAAATAAATGCAATTGAATGCAATTTACATCCTAAGAAGGAGATCACCCCTCCTCACAGGGAATTGGGAGAAGGAGAACAGAAGTGGTCAAATGATGTTGAGAAGGTGATTCACAACTGTGAAAGAAAAGAGGCATAATGAGATGAAATAAGAAGGGTTTCCAAAGAATAAAATGTCACTGAACTTTAACAAAAAACATAAGATTTAGGAAAGTTAAGAAAAGAAAACAGTCATCAATGTCTTTTGACATTATACATGGGTCTCTCCATCAAACTGACACTTGGTCTTCTCCTGAATGTCTCTAGTGACAAGGGACTGACTGTAGTTTCTTTAGAGAACAATTCTAATTGACGGAAAGTTCTCATCTTTTTTGTATTTAGACAGAATGAGTCTTTATCTTTGTTTCATACTTCCCATTTCACCTCAAAGCTTCTTTCTCTTTGAGAGCCCTTCATATGTTTTATCAAAGCTCTCATGTCCTCTCCAAGTGTTTCTTCTCTTAAGCTAAGCTTCTTGGTTGTATTCCTCATCCCTCATTCCAAGGTACTTACAAAGGAGCCTATCTTTCCAACAGGTTACCATTCTATCACTGGTCTTATCAGATTTGATGTACATGTAGCCCTTCTTCCACATACAGTGTAGGAGATGTGCTCATATCACCACTTGTTCTACTTCCCCAAAAATCTCGCAGCAGTTTTTAAATTTTATGAAATGTAAAATAAAGCAGCTTAAATAAACAGCTATTTGTATTGACATTTAATCTGATTCACAGCACAAATTCCTAACGCTTTTCACCTTCCAACCAATTTGCCATTTCTAGACATTTGTCTTAGAAATTATGATCCAGCAATCCCACTGCTGGGCATACACACTGAGGAAACCAGAAGGGAAAGAGACACGTGTACCCCAATGTTCATCACAGCACTGTTTATAATAGCCAGGACATGGAAGCAACCTAGATGCCCATCAGCAGATGAATGGATAAGAAAGCTATGGTACATATACACAATGGAGTATTACTCAGCCATTAAAAAGAATACATTTGAATCAGTTCTAATGAGGTGGATGAAACTGGAGCCTATTATACAGAGTGAAGTAAGCCAGAAGGAAAAACACCAATACAGTATACTAATGCATATATATGGAATTTAGAAAGATGGTAACAATAACCCTGTGTACGAGACAGCAAAAGAGACACTGATGTATAGATCAGTCTTATGGGCTCTGTGGGAGAGGGAGAGGGTGGGAAGATGTGGAAGAATGGCACTGAAACATGTAAAATATCATGTAAGAAATGAGTTGCCAGTCCAGGTTCAATGCACAATACTGGATGCTTGGGGCTAGTGCACTGGGACGACCCAGAGGGATGGTATGGGGAGGGAGGAGGGAGGAGGGTTCAGGATGGGGAAGACATGTATACCTGTGGCAGATTCATTTTGATATTTGGCAAAACTAATACAATTATGTAAAGTTTAAAAATAAAATTAAATTAAATTAAAATAAAAAAAAAAAAAGAAAAGAAATTATGGAAGCACTACTGAATATGTGGATTCCCATGTGGCTCAGTGGTAAAGAATCCACCTACCAAGGCAGAAGATACAGGAGACGCAGGTTTGATCCCTGGGTCAGAAAGATCCCCTGGAGTAAGAAATGTCAGCCCACTCCAGTATTCTTGCTGGGATAAGCCCATGGGCAGAGGAGCCTGGTGAGCTACAATCCATGGGGTTGCAAGGAGTCAGACACGACTGAGTGACTGAGCACACAGGCACACACACACACTGCATACAAATAAGAAAGAGAAAGTCCATAAGAGGTGGGTGTATCTAAATATTATCCCATGACTGCCTCAGAGGCACAGATGTTCGAAAATCAAGAGTGAACACCAAAGACAGTGTGGCTGAATCAGGTCTGGGTGCTGGGAGCTCAAAAAGTCAATACTCAAGTGAGAACAAAAGTTGGTAGAGAGGAAGCTGCTTTTAATCAGAATAACAGTAATCTGGGGAGATGTAGCATTCCCCCCAAAACCACTTCTGAAAATTCTATCATGAAAGCTCTAAAAGGAAAAAGGGAAGTCATCTCAATCACTGAGATGGAGGGTCAGAGTCGTCACCATCCCCCAATGAGCACAGGCTGATCAACTTCCTGTGATCCTCCTCTAGATGTTATTTTGTTCACAAAGCTTTGTTCACCCCATTTGTTCAGGCGATTACTGAAAGGGAAGCTAGGGAAGAGATCTGGTCATCTGTAAATTATTTATTCTTCATTTCTGCTTCTTTGATCTGTAGAAAGAACCAACAGGTTAGGCAAGGTATTGTGTGATCAAAAGATGCGAAAGGTGCGCTTGGGCTGGAGATCAGCATGGGGCACCTGGTTTAAAAGTTAGTTACACTACAGCTTTGCTAAAAAAGAAAAGGGCTTCACGCTGAGGGTGGGTTCTTGCAAAGAGCTGTTTACAACAGTGCTCACAAAATAAGTCAGTCTTTAGACGGAGTGATTTCAAATCTTGCCTTATCATTTCTTTTCTGTTAATCATCTCAGTTAGGAAGCTGTGTTTCTAGAAGTTTGGAAATTAGAAATGGGACATGGTTTAGAGGGGAAGGATATCTTGCATTTTGTAACTTACTTTCAGGTCACAAATACATGCTAAACTCTTTTCCATGTATGTCCATGAAATAGTGTCAGACATACAGAAAGTAGGAAGTGGGTGAATGAATGAGTGAATGAATGGATTGTATACAGTGTACAACTTATGAGACTGTGTGAAGAATCTCTTTAGAGACAGGAATAAGTAATCTTCGTCATGGAGGGATGGTGGATCAAAATAAGATAAAGAGATAAATAAAAACATCAGGGAAAGTTTCTTCACAGGTCAAACACCTAGTAAATGCTAGTTCCATCTCCACCAGCTGAATACAATTTTTGTGAAGTAAACATTCAGAACCAAAGGGGCACCAAGTACATCTTTATATGGGTAAGGGAAAAACCTAAAAGTCAAATATCTTGTACTTGACAAGGTCATGTCCCTGGTTGGTTGAACAATTGGTGTGAAAACCTAGGCATCCTGACTTCCAATTCAACATTCTTTTTGTCACAAAGAGAAAGAGATTTTCTTTCTTACTTTTCTTTCTTTGTTTGTTTCTCTTTCTTTTTTTTCCTTTCTGGCTTACAATGTTGGTGGGCTTCCCTGGTGGCTCAGAAGGTAAAGCGTCTGCCTACAATACGGGAGACCCGGGTTCGATCCCTGGGTCAGGAAGATCCCCTGGAGAAGGCAATGGCAACCCACTCCAGTACTCTTGCCTGGAAAATCCCATGGACTGAGAAGCCTGGTAGGCTACAGTCCATGGGGTCGCAAAGAGTTGGACACGACTTCACTTCACTTCACTTACAATGTTAGGCAAAATACCTCGACTATAATATATCTGAAAGAGGCAGAAGTGGGGAGCCAGGGAGAAGCAACATTACACCTCTATTGTATAGGAGGCAAGAGACCCAGGCAAGAAAGATGACTCAAACTGGGCCACCAGTATGCTGCCTGCAGGATGGGGACACCAACAACTTGAGTAAATAGAATAGGAAACAAAAAGCAAATTAGAGTTTTAAAGCCCTATTAGACATAGAAGAGCCACTAATATATGATTTTCATCTCAATAATGACTCCCTAACTTGAATGCTGTTTATTTCATTGATTGATTTAACACTGATTGAGTGGTTAAGGGAAATGAAGGGATAATCCCAAGTCCTCAAAGGAGACAGAACAGCTGCTCCTGACAGTATCAAGCTGGGCTCATTAACTGCTGTTTGTAACCCTTGAAAAAGGTCCCACTGGACCAAACTCTGTGGATTAGTTGGGTTAAATAACAAAAATTCAACTGAGTAAATTTAAAGACCAAACTGACTTTATTAAACAATTCATGAATCCAGCAATATCCTAGCTAACAAGCAGAAAGAGCATTGCCAAGCTATGGAATAGGGATGGTTTTTAAAGGAAGAAAGTGGGCAAAAAAGGAAGTTATTAGCAAAGAATGCATTGTTTCTAGGAAGGTTGCCAACTTAACGGGAATATACGAGTTCCTCAGGGTGAATAACCTACTAATGCTGACCAGGTAATTCCAGATTGTCTGGTAATGGTGATATTCTTGAGAGAAACTAAAACTGCAGTTAGGCTTGGTATTAAATCTCAATTTGATAATAAGGTCTTAGTACTAGTGACTCCATTTTGGGCCTGCTGTCTCTCTCTTTTTTTTTTTTTTAAACAATTTCCCCCTTTTGATCAGAGTCTTAGCTTAGCTGAGAGATGTGATCAAAATTTTAAAGCATCAGCTAGCACTACTCTCAGCTGCTGCTCTGTAATTCTTGTACCTTTTGTTGATTCTTTTTGTGGCTTCAAACCTCATGGTATTTTTTGCCTAATGTCATTCACAGGCTGTGACTTTAGGTTTACATGTTTTTTCTTGGCCATTCTCTTCATTTCTTTTCAAATATTCCACTCTTAGGGAGATTGTTTGCTTGGTGGTTAGCAGTTATGAACATGGATTTGAAGCTTTTGAGAAAATACAGCAAACCAGGGAGTTTATAACTATTATAAACAAGATAATTCCCAATGTTTGAAGTCCACTGTACAGCCAAGGTCCCCCAAATCCAAACTAGTTAAAATAGAATAAGTCAAGGAAAGATTCTGTGGAAGGAGTCACCTTTTAAGCCCAGTATCTTGCTCAGTGAGCTTATGTAACTGAGTTTCAACCTTCTAAGCAGCTGGCTGTTGCCTGGAGCACAGACACCTCCTTGCTCAGTTAGAAGCTAATTGAGTGGGATCCTATTATCCAGAAAAATTTTACCAGAGAATCTAAGGATTATTATTATTATTTTAAATTTTGGCAGCTAGCATTTTAGGAGTAGATTCTGCAGTATTATCAACAGTAAGGATAGATTTCTGATCATATCATCTGTTACATTTACTCTTAACCAGGGAAGTACAGCTGTGTCAAAGGAAGTAAATCTTGAGTCAAGAATGCCTCCTGATAATTTCTTTCTAATTAAACTATGTGAATTGAGGGGGTTTGACCAATACGGTAGCTCAGTCTTACTGTGAACAGTTAGCAGCACAGTTAGGTAACCCAATAACATTATTGGATTATGTACCAGACATCCAGGGCAAGGAGAGTGATAACCACCATAGACAACAGTTAATCTTCTTGAGCACAAACCACTTCCACTAAGACGACACTGTTAACGAATTCATTTGTGGGAATTGTTGCCTTTGCCCATTCTCACTAGGGATCAGTTAGAGTTTCTTCTAGCCTAAAATAAAAATTTGCTCTAAATTTCAGAGTTTACTAGCTTTAGCAATGCCTTGGGAGATGTGAATGATGGTTTTATCTTTCTAGGCCAATGCAGAGTAAAGAAAAAAAAGGGAAGAAGAAAAAAAAAAGGATTTTATGTTAAAGTATAAAGTCTTATTCTGATATCTTGGGAGGAAGTATCCCATCAATCACTTCTCTTCTTGGGTCAATTCTGTTTGGAGGTCTCCATCATTTGCACAGGACCAAAAGTCAGGTAGAGCCCTCTTAAGCTGGTAGACACATACCAAGGTCCAAGTCCTTGAAGTTTGGCTGTCCTCTGGGTAGTGAGGAGGAAGTGGTTAGTCCCTTTCAAGAAAATATGAGGGTAATCTTTGCTCTTACTGATTCCAGATAAGAGGGTAGGAGAAATTTGGAATATTATTTTGGGAAGTCACAGTCAGACATTTGAAGAAATTATAATAATTGATAATTCAATCCAACTTACAGGTAAATAACAAAACCTCAAAGACTAGAATCTGATACAGACACATGTTCAAACCTGATTTTTATTTCTATAATTATACCCATTTCTTTTTTTTTTTTCTACTATTTTTTTTTAATTTTTTAACTTTACAATATTGTATTGGTTTTGCCATATATCAACATGAATCCACCACAGGTATACACGTGTTCCCCATCCTGAACCCTCCTCCCTCCTCCCTCCCCGTACCATCCCTCTGGGTCGTCCCAGTGCACCAGCCCCAAGCATCCAGTATCATGCATCGAACCTGGACTGGCGACTCATTTCATATATGATATTATACATGTTTCAATGCCATTCTCCCAAATCATCCCACCCTCTCCCAAACCCATTTCTTTTTTCCAAGGATGATCACAGTAAGACTAACTTGTTTGCATTAAATTTTGCTTGATTATTTTCATAAGAGTAGCAAGAATAATGATTGACCATATGAGCTCTTTCTAAGACTATTTTGCTGGAGCTTTGCAAGCAAGGTACCAGGTTGATTTTTCCAAGGGGAAAATTTTTTATTGTCTCTATAAAGTCAACCTAATTCCTTAAAATTATCTGTCATATCTGAGTCCAGGAACACCTATCTTAAGCATGACATACAAGTCAAAGATTTGGTAATATAATCAATATTTCCAATTGTGTTCTATTACAAGGAGGACAGATTATTCTATATTTTTTATTTATTTAAAAAATAATTAAAATTTTAAATTGAACTATATTTGCTGTATAACTATGTAGGTTATACAGCACTATATAGTGATTCACAATTTTTTTTTTTTTACTTTTTGCCCTTTAAAATCTTAATATATTTTTATTTTTAACTGAAGTATAGGTGATTTACAATGTTGGGCCAATATCCGAGATTCAAAATTTTTAAAAGTAATTCTCTATTTATAATTATTATAAAATATATTGACCGTATTCCTCTATATTCCCCATGTTGTAAAATACTCCTACGTAGCTTATTTTATACCTAATAATTTGTACCCCTTACTTCCCTACTCCCTATACTGCTCCTCCCTGCTTCCTCTCCCAATGGGTAACTATTAGTTTGTTCTCTATACATGAGTCTGCTTTTTTTCTGAAGGAAAACAGATTCTCACCGAATTTATCTAATTAAGTTACAATTTTGCCATAAAAAAGAATACTCAAGAGTTTTCAAATTCTGGAGGGATCAGATAGGGAGAAAAGCATAAACATTCTTTCTTTGTAAGTGTATACATTACCAAATTGTTGATTGTTGTAGATAGTTTAAGGTAAAAGTTTTTCTTATTAAGGAACCACCCATTGGAGAAGGCAATGGCACCCCACTCCAGTACTCTTGCCTGGAAAATCCCATGGACAGAGGGGCCTGGTGGGCTGCAGTCCATGGGGTCGCTAAGAGTCGGACACGACTGAGTAACTTCACTTTCACTCTTCACTTTCATGCATTGGAGAAGGAAATGGCAACCCACTCCAGTGTTCTTGCCTGGAGAATCCCAGGGACAGGGGAGCCTGATGGGCTGCCGTCTATGGAGTCGCACAGAGTGGGACACGACTGATGCGACTTAGCAGCAGCATGTTTCAAGCAAAAAGTCACTAAAATTATAATTATTCTCCTGAGTTCATTCAGACATAAGTAATTCATACTGGTTCTGTTTGAATCCAGTTTTTCCATTAGTTCCAGAAATTCTTACCCAGTTCAACTGTATGATTTCAAAGTTATCAGGAATCTGTGTTTGTCGAAGTTCTTTCCATGAATCTCCTTGAAGATAAGGCTTTTCCACAGAAACATTTTGGTAAAAGCATCAGAGTAACACAATAACCATGAAAAGACTTAAAGATGCTTATTGTTAAAATCTGAACAGAGTTCATTGTAATGGAACTGACGTGGAAGTTTGTTTTTTCTGTAAGAGGCAACATTGTAAGATAATAACTTGAATTAGGACTAATAGCACATACCAAGACATATTGAAATTCTAGGAATTACAAGGAATTTCTACAACACTTGTAACATATACCTATACAAATACAGCATAAAGAATGCTTAATATTGCCTCTTACTTGACAATGTTTTCCATGTAATTTAATATGTCAAATAACTCTAATTAGTTTAACATCTCTCTTTTTTAAAAAGAGAGAATAAATGTTTTGAGATACTCCAGGACCCCTCTTGAAAATTCTGACGTTATTTCTATGTCAAAAAGACTTCATCTAAAATTTTACTTTTGGAAAGTTTGTCAAAATATCTAAAGGTTTTAAAACTCATGGTCACATAGGATCATGGATCACTGTGAAACAATACTTAGTTATTCACTTAACTATACTGACAGCTAAACACTTCATGGGCGAAAACAGAAAGTTAAATAGTTGTAAAAAACAAAGAAATAAAAAACCTTAGCTCTTTTAACAGAGACAATTTAGCTTTCTAAACTTTATCATTTTAGCAGAAAGAGAAAAACTAATTTTTTTGTACCAATGTACTTTCAATATTACAGCTTATTAAATAAATTTATTTCAATCTTAGTCAGCTTGCCTATGCATAAAATTACTTTCCCAAGATTCTTTTTTCACAAATCTTCTATAACTTTCTTCTTGTATTAAGATTTTGTCTTCTGTTTTTTTCTCTTTTATACTGAAATAACCAGCTTCACTTTCAGACAAAATTACATTATTTTCCCTTAATGAAAATACATCTCCATATCTCATACCTTTTCATAACCAAAGCACATTCTACTTGCCTTGTAAAAGGTTGTTTCTCCTATTATTTTTAATAGCTTTAGTTGCATATATTAATTAGAATTTTAACCTATAGAAATGTTAATTTCTATTGAAAAATAAAACGTAAGCAATTGCAATGTATTGCAACAGTATTCTTTAGATTGACAAATTTATGAATATATTTCATAATTTCTAGAATGATATGCTTTCATATAGTACAATCTTTTAACATGGCACACAGAATGTTTACTAACAGAAACAAAGATCTCTGATTCTGTTGTAATAAGAAAGCAAAAGTAGATAAATCTGTTTAGTAGTTAATGTTTTATTATTGTATCTTATTTGGAAATAATCTGGATGTTCAATGAATTTAACTTAACTCACTATTGAAGTTAACTTAGCAAAACTTAAGCTATAAGGTTACCAAAAATATTTGGGAAACTATAATATTAGACAGAGTCTGCCATGATCTCAAATTAGTTTTCTTGTTGACAGATTTTGTAAGAGATAACATGAATTGATATGACTTTGAGAAAGCCTAGGTATAATAAAGGTATTCCATTTAATGTTGATAACTAAAGACATGCTCATTTTAATTCAGCCAAACAAATTTTGGGGGAAGAAGTGGCTACCCACACCAGTATTCTTGCCTGGAGAATTCCATAGACAGAAGAACCTGGCATCAGACATGACTGAGTGACTAAGCACAGCACACCACCATAGATATGCTGTAGATATATAGACATATACCATAGATATGACATATATATGCATATATATATATTATATCACACAGAAGCATATAGACAGATATACACAAAGACTTTATAGTTTCTGTTTCTTAAATTACTACCCTGAATCAGGTATACAAAACTTACTAGTTATAAAGAATTTGCATCTCAGTTGTTTTTTAACATTTTCAAAAGACCTTTCCAATTTTGATTGGTTTTATTTTGCTTTTGATAAGAATTACCTCCCTGATTTTTCTACTTTCACATTTACATCTCAGAGGCACAGGGGGAAAATGCAGTTATAAGCCTTTTTAAGATAAATATGAGAAGCTTGGGGATTGATTAAAAAGAAATAGCTGAACTTCAAACTGCTTATAGAGCTGCATTTCTGGTTTTGTAGAGATTTGCAAGATAAAGACAGTTGTTCTCAATTTTCCCAAAGGACTGTGTTGCAGTATAAATGACATCATAGGGTGATCCATCCACTCCGTGACATTAATCTTAATTTGCTTTTTTAATATGTATGTTTTGGGGAGATTTCTAACTAAGATGGTAATCAAAAGATTTCTATCTTCTAGATTTAGAGCTATTTGCCTTTGAAATGTTTTTTAGTAAATCTTTTTATAAAGGCTTCAGAAGGTTTTTCTTTCTCTCTGGGTACACAGTTTTATTTTTAACTTGGTTGGGGGAAACCTAAAAAAATACCTATTGGGTTCTGAATATCAGTTTCCTATATCTGACCAATCTCAGATCACAGAGCTACTTAAAAATTCTTTTAAGTATCTTGTCTATTTTTAGCAGAGACAAGCAGTAACATTTCTGGCAATATTAAACATCTCTTCTTGGGATGTAAGAAGAGTCCCCAAACAGGGTGCAAAATATATTTTACTTTTCTCTCTCTACTGGATATTATGGGCTTCCCTGGTAGCTCAGTAGTAAAATATCCACCTGCCAACGCAGGAGACCCAAGACTCAGATTTGACCCCTGGGTTGAGAAGATCCCTTGGAGAAGGAAACAGCAATCCATTCCAGTATTCTTGTCTGGAAAAATCCTTTGGACAGAAGAGCCTGGTGGGCTACCATCCATGGGGATCTCAAAAAGTTAGACATGACTGAGCAACTAAGCATGCACACACAGGGCATTATATAGACAAAGATCTAGGGGGGGTGATTCTGGTGAGCAGTTTTACCCTTAGCCAACTTCGGCCAGTTTTCCCAGCATCCCCTTTACAGGCTCCATGTGGGTTTTAAAGTGGAGGATTTTAAAGTTTTAAAATGGGTTTTAATGTTTTAGTATCCCAAATTTGGCATTTTTCAAATTAATTTAATTTTAGTTTTTTTTAGGTGTTTAAAAAAATAATGTAAGAATTTATGAAAAAATCTCCCAAAGTCTACTCCAATCTAGGAGGGACCCATTTGAAGGGTTAGGTGTGACAGAATTGGTGCAATGCCATGGTGCACGCTCAGTCGTGTGCAACTCTTTGCTACCCCATGGACTGTAGCTCACCAGGTTCTCCTGTCCATGGAATTTTTCCTGGCAAGAATACTGGAGTGGGTTGACATTTCCTACTCCAGGGGATCTTCCCAATGTAGGGGTCAAACCCATATCTCCTTCATTGAAGGCAGACTCGTTACCCCTGAGTCACCTGGGAAGCCCCATGAGGGCATTGGAGTTGACGTTAAAATTTTTGCATAGGCGTTTTGAGGATCTGTCTCTTTTCCAGTGTTCCAGCTGATTACAACCGAGTCAGGGATTCCTGGCCAATGCTATTTTTCTTTTTTTTTTTTTAAATATTATGACCACACTGCAGGGCATGTGAGATCTTATTTCCCTGAACAAGGGCCGTGGATTGAACCCATGCCTCCTACATTGGCAGAGTGGAGTCTTAGCCACTGGACTACCTGCGAAGTCTCCTGGGTCTACCTGGGTCAACATTTTTAACCCCTAGGAAAGTGCAGTGTGTGGGGTCCAGGTGTTATATTAGGTGCCTGGGGTTGGAATTGTTGTAGCTATAAAGTTAATGGATTGGCAGACTGTTGTTTACAATCTTGTGTCTTTAAATTTTCATTATGTTTTTGCAACACATTTTTTAATGAAGCTATTTTGGAAACTTGAAGCTTTGGGGAAGCATCTACACATCGGTGAAAATAGGCATCACATTCTGTTTGTTTGATAATGGGAACCCTTACTTTCAAGGGCACTTCTTTAGTAAACAGTCTAGTCTAATTGGATCATTCCCCATAATGGCCATTGTAATCCTAATTTGTCTTTAGGAAGATTTTGCTGTTTGTGTAGGTATTTACAGCTTCTGGGATCACAGCTCTTTGACATAAAATAAGCAAGTGTGCCAGAAGGTGGCATGTTAAACAATTTGGGTTTTGAGAATCTCGTTTTATGTATTTGTTTGCTTGCTAAGCCTTTTGGTCTTTTAGAGCCAAGCTAATACCTAAAGGGGGGCTTCCCTGGTGACTCAGTAGTAAAGAATCTGCCTGCCAATGCAGGAGACTGTGGTTCAACCTCTGGGTCAGGAAGATCCCCTGAAGAAGAAAGTGGCAACTCAGCCCCAGTATTGTCTGGGAAATCTTATGAATAGTGGAGGCTGGCTGGCTACAGTCCATGGAGTTGCAAGAGTTGGACATGACTTAGTGACTAAGGCAACAACAATACCTAAAGGAATGTGCTGTGAGGTTTGGAATTATGTGATGTTTACAATACACAGACATACGTGTCTTTTTTGCAGGGAACTTTTCTTGATGTTGGTGAGTGATCTAGTGTCAGTCCATCCCATTCCATGACCAACTTATCCTAACACAGGAATCTTTGGGTTAGGTGGCAAGAACTGTAAGAACTCTTAAATGTTTGATCCATGCTCACCACTTGTGGCTTTTCTTTGCACTTCTAGGATCCCCATTAGTGGCAGATTTTATCTAAACAAAACATGACAAACAGACACGTCTACCTTAACACACCATCAGTGACCAAGAGAAATTACTGCAGACTGACCAAGAGAAAACCATGCACACTATCAGCAAATTCCAGCATGTAACCAGCAAGCTCCAGTAAATGAGGACTGTGGTCTGGAAATAGTGTAAGGGATTCCCAACAGCTAGGGAATTGCAGAGGGAACCAGCGCCTTCACTTCTACATAGAATGGTCTGCCAACTCAGAATGACTGACTCAGCCATCAACTGGAAAACCAATTAGATTGAGAACTCAATGCAAAGATAGTGGAGCTCAGAGGCGAGAGTCAACTTACCCATGACTCTCAGAATAGTGAGAAAGACCATGAACTCAAAGGGTTTGTGAGATACCATGACTGTGTTTCTCATTGTTCCTGTAACCGTTGAACGTTCTCCTTCAGTCCCACTGCTGACACCAGATCTGTTAAATAACAAAAATAAAAGTACAAATGAGTAGATTTAAAGACTAAATTGACTTTACATGAATTGGCAGCATTCCATCTAGTAATCAGAAAGAAGCTCCACCAAGCTAGAGAAATGAGTAGATTTTTAAAGGTTGCAAAATGGCAGAAAAAGGAAATTATTAGCAACGAAATTAGACCTTTCAGGAAAGGTCATTCTCCTAAGGGGAACATTAAGGTTCTGTAGGGCAAATTACCGCCCTAGGGCTGACCAGGTAATTCCAGACTGGCTGGATAAAGCTTGCCTTCCTGGAAGAAGCTAATCCTGCAATTAAATTAGGTATTGTCTCTCTTTGGTGATTTGGCCTTAGCACAGGTGACACATTTTGGACCTGTTGTATCTTTTATGGCAGTTAATATTTTTTCAACTTTATTTAAAATATTAAGTTTTTAAAAGCTGGCAATACACAGCCAAAGACAAGTCCCTTATCTCTTTTTAAATTATCTTATTTCTTTTACATCACAACCTTGTTCAGGACTGTATCCTGGGTTTTCCTTTTTTAAAAATTATTTGTTTTTAATTGGAGAATAATTGCTTTACAATATTGTGCTGGTCTCTGCCATACATCAACATGAATCAGATATAGGTATGTACATAAACCCTCCCTCTTGAGATTTCCTCCCATTTCCCACCCCATCTCACCCATGTAGACTGTCACAGAAGGATTTTCCTCTTTAACTCAACCCACTGCACACTTCCGGGAAGCCATTGTGAGGGCCAAGGTTGGGGTTCATGAAAGGGGAGGTATTGTTAGCACTTTGGACAGTGATGACCTGCACTAATATTTTGTATTCTTTTTTGCTTTCTTTGGGACTTGACTATGCAAAAAAGCAAATACACAGACAAACAAACAACAACAACAACAAAAACCCTTCTTTCTCTGTAACAATGTTCCCAAATGGAAATAATTAGACCATTTGGGAAGGTGGCATCTAGCTCAGGGGGACACACAGACTGGATTTTCTAGGACAATACCAATATCAAATATACATTCTTAATGTCTCTGTAAATTCATGACATATGCTCAAAATTTAATGTTCAAGTCTCCATCCTGTGTTTTCCACCTTGCTTTTTGTAGAAAACACATTTTTTTCATGCATTTTGCTTTGAGAATTACGTGTGTTCTGTATAGAGACCTGTCAGACTTTGGTACACAAAATCTGGTCCCCAGATCGGTAGCAGCATCACTACTAGAACTGGTGTTTTAACATGCCCTCCAGGTAATCCTTTTGCGTGGTATAGACTGAGAAGCACTACTGAAGGGTATAGTTTCTTAATTACCAATTTTTGATACAGTACACATACAACAAAAAATGTTGAGATTGCATGCAAGTCCCAGGGGTCTCTGTGACTCCAAAAATGAATTTTAAAATTTATGGGATCATGTAAGATGGTAAGTATATTTTATCAACAGTTCTGCTTCTTCAGCAAAGACGTATTTATGAAGTCCTGTGATGGCCTTTATGCCCCATAAACCATTGTAACTATACTGTCTTCTCCATGAAAGTCTGGACGTGGAAAGAGGTACACGCTTGGTAAAGATTATTTCCAAGTCTTGCTGGAAGGGTTAATGACTCTTGAAGCTCTGATTACCTAAGAGTTGTGTCCAAGACAGTATAGACTACTGGGAAGAATAAAGTCCTGTCTTGCCACCTTATTTATTTTTTACTTCCTGAGGGTGATAGTTCTACTCAGTTGCTCTGCCTATCGAAAGTAGATGGCCATCTATTACTGTGATTAATTAAAAGACTGCAAGATGGGACCTATACTAAATATTTTCTTTGTTGGGTTATGAAGGCTTTGTACCATGTTGCTTGAACATAGAAGGGATTACAATATATAAGATATGCCAAGTGGAATGTGTCAAGACTAATAAGATACTCTATTGTATGCCAAGTGGGTCACTGATATATGTTTTTCCAAATCTTACAAGCCTTCCATGGCAAGTCTTTCTAAAGTAAAAACCTCCTCGTCTTTCACCATCATCTCACCCTCTTCTGTTTTCCATAGCTCTTAGCACGGCATGCACACATTTGTTTATTTTTCTCTATTTGTTTTTTTCCCATTGAAGCATAAGTGCCAGGAGAGCAAGAATAATGTCTGTTCTGGTTCCATCTGCACGATGAGTATCTAGAACAATATTTAGCTCATAGAAGGTGCTTAGTGAGAGACAGAATATACAAATAGGCAATGACCATACCGTATATAAAAACAGAACTTTGACACACAACCTGGAGCAGCCAACACATTAACTACTACAAACAACCAAGGAAGTCAGCCTGCTATAAATAAGAAAGATAGAATCTTTAGTAATAGCTATCTACTGGTGGGCTGCAGTCCATGGGGTGGCAAAGAGTCAGACACGACTGAGCGACTTCACTTTCACTTTTCACTTGCATGCATTGGAGAAGGAAATGGCAATCCACCCCAGTGTTCTTGCCTGGAGAATCCCAAGGATGGGGGAGCCTGGTGGGCTGCCGTCTACGGGGTCGCACAGAGTCAGACATGACTGAAGCGACTTAGCAGCAATAGTAGCAACTATCTCTAGTAACCACTCAAGAAGTTAAACAATGACTTTTGTAGTGATCAGCCCCGAATAACCAGAGATTCGTTAAGAACTTACAGCTTCCCTAATTTTTGTTAACATTTCCAATTTAAGACCAACTGGAGAAAGTCAAATATGTACCTCCTAACCAACCACATGGGGGCTTCCCAGGTGGCTCAGTGGTAAAGAATCTGCCTGACAATGCAAGAGACATGGTTTTGATTCCTGGGTCAGGAAGATTCCCTAGAGGAGGAAATGGCAACCCACTCCAGTATTCTCCCCTGGAAAATCCCAAGGACAGAGGAGTCTGGCAGGCTACAGTCCATGGGGTTGCAAAGAATCAGACATGACTGAGTAACTGAAAACACACGCATGCAACCAACCATATAGGATGTCTTGCTTCAACTTAGCTTGCCTGAAGCATCCCCATGTCAACTGTTCCAATCAGGGCACATCTGAAGCCTTCCTGCCGGGAGCCGGCCTATTGCATACTGAGTGCATATTGCATATTGAGTGCAGCACTTTCCACAGCATCATCTTTCAGGATCTGGAATAGCTCAACTGGAATTCTATCACTGCCGGGAGCCAGCGTGAGGAGCTCCACCCATGACAAAGGTCATGAGGAAGGAGGCTCGGCATACGCAAAGGCGAGATCGAGCCTCAGGAGTCCCCCTGGAAATTCTCGAGCATCTACCCCCAAAACCAGAGTCTGCCTACTTTCTGCTTTGTGCTTTCACCTACACCTCTGACTTTACGGGGGGCTGTCCCCCACTACCTCTCTCTGAAAAAAGAGTTAGCTTACAGGTCCAGTTAATAATTCCTGGGTGTGACAGTGTTTCAACCTACAAACTCCTTTGGAAGTCCTCTAGCCTGCCTGAATAGGTTTTTCCGGCCACATATGATTGCTCAGATCCTCCCATCTGTGAGAGGCATGAGATGTTCTAAACCGTCTAAATACAGATTCCTTTGAGCAGTTAAAAGATTGATTAGAAATTGTATTGGTGAAGGGATTTTCACTTGTTGGGCCAATGTTTGCTGCTAAGTTTCCATATCCCTTATCTGCTGTGTCCCTGGCAGTGTATTGATTAATATAATTGGTGTAAATAGTAGCTTTAATGTTTGTAACCTGGGACCCTTGAGTTAATTCTTTTTCTTGTTATAGCCCACCACACCTTTGCTCTGTAGGAATGCAACTTTATCTAACGCTTTTGGAGGGTGGCTCCTGACCAATGACCTTTAGAGAAAAATAAGTTTTCTGAAGAAAGGGTCTTAAAATGTTAACAGGCCTCCGGGCCAGAAGATGATGCAAATCACCTAAGCTTTTGCATATGATAAGTTTGCAGGAAGAAAGCCTGGCTTGCTGCATGACTCTACCCCTTCCCCCATTATCCTCTATGCATAACTTAAGGTATAAAAACTACTTTGGAAAATAAAGTGCGGGCCTTGTTCACCGAAACTTGGTCTCCCCATGTCGTTCTTTCTCTCACCTTCTGGCTGAATTATTCAGCCTCTTTTCTCCACTGAATTTCCTCACTGAGCTATCCTTATTTCAGCCTCTTTTCTTCACTGAATTTTCCTACTGAGCTATCCTTATTCTATTACTCTTTATATCCTTAATTAACGTTTAATTAAGCAGTTGTTTCCTGATCCTCGCAGACGCCATCCCCGCTTCGAATTCCGTGGATCCACCGGGGCTGGACCCCGGCACCTTCCCTTTTTCCACTATAAAAATTTCCCCGCTTCTGCCTGCATTTGAGTTTCTGCCAAAACATCAAGTGATGGGCAAGTGATGGTGGCTGACTCTCTTGCTACTGCAAGCTCAGAATAGTGTTTGCTTTTCCCATTTTGTTAGTCATTGTTTATTTCCACATCAATAGAGGGTTAGGAATAAGATGGGTTAGGGAGACCAGCAAGATAAAATTATGAAATCTTATAATAAGTGGGATACTTTTTGAAATATACCATCTATGTTGTAACTATAGTGTATGTGTCGGTGTGTGTGTGTGTGTGTGTGTGTGTGCATACTCGTATGCGTGCATGTATGTGGGGGGAGAAGGAGAGAAAACTAGAGAATAAAAGAAAGGCAACAAGAAGGTCTTTAGGTGAGACTCACAAAATAGCCCTGAGGGGATTAAGAAACACCAACAGTCTTGATGGTTCTGTCAAAATCTTAATGTTGGATCTTTGGAGAGAAGCTAATTACCAGTTTACCACTAAAGAAATTTCAAAAGTGAGCCTAGAATGAGAATTTAAGAATCAATAAGTATCAAGTGTAGCACCAAGATTAGAAACCCCAATGTTTCACTGGCCAAAGATAAATTTCAGTAAACCCTAAAGACAGCAGAAGTTAAAAAAAAAAAAAAATTAGCCACTGATTGACAACTCCTCTAAAGATGGGAGCAGCATTTATGATTAGGTCAAAATTTGGGCTTAGGTGGCACTAGTGGTAAAAATCCCAACTGCCAATTCAGGAGATATAAGAGATGCAAGTTTGATCCCTAGGTGGGGAAGATCTGCTGAAGGAAGGCATGGTAACCCACTCCAGTATTCTTGCCGGGAGAATCCCATGGAGAGAGGATCCTGGTAGGCTATGGTCCATGGGGTGTGTGTGTCCAAGGAGTTGACCATGACTGAAGTGACTTATCACACATGCACTGGTGATGATAGTGGTGAAAATGTGTGCCCTCATCCAACAAGGCTGGCCAGAAATTGATCCAAGCAGCCTGGGAGATTTGAGAGAGCATCTCATTGTATGGATCTAGAGTTTAAGTAACTGAAAGGGAGATCACCTAAAATATGTGTATTACTACTGATGGCTTTTTTTTTTTCATGTCTTGGACAGTAAATTTGCCTTAAAGACTGAAGTCCCTTCCAGTTAGACTTTTCTGGTTGGTCCATTTCATAGGAGACGGTCAGCAGACAATTTTGTATGCATGTGTGTTGATGCCTAGGACACATCTCCGTGTTGGGTCAGGCAGCACACAAGGGTATTCTTGACCTTTATTATGCATACTATGTGTGCCTTGGTCTTGACAGAATGTGATTAAGATGGATAAATTAAAGGGCAAAAGTGGAATCCAGTTATTTTCAAAGCAACTGTAATATAGCAGATCAATAACTTGCAACTTGTTTTTACACCAATCTTTATTGTTTTTGACAGATCCCCCACTGCATTAAGTGCTGTCTATTTCAGTGTTATCTAGGCACCCTCTGACAGGTCAGCTGGTTTCACTGGGATTATTTTATCCTAGGTTGAAGTCTAATGGTTCATTCTGGGCATGCTGAAAGGCAGAATTTGTAGCAATGTGTGAGCCCTATGATTCACTGGTGAGATTGTGATGATGAATTGCTTGCCTGAGGGGCAGACACAAAATGCTATGAGATAAACCAAGGCCATTATCCAGGCATTCTTTAGTGTGTCTGGTCGTTTTCAGCTGCGAATATAGCTGAAATGTTGCTTTTTTGTAGAACATGGGACAGAGAAAAGTTTTTTGCTGGTAAAATGCTGGAGGGACAATGATGGAGCATGTTTTCATTCTTGAATAATGAGGCAGAAACAAATCTCATGACATAATCTCATAATCTGGTCATTTTTAAGTCCCTGGCAGGACTTCATTTAAACTATTAGGAGAAAATGTTTTGAATACATAAAGTGTGATATACAGTAATATCATTATATATAACAGATTTCTTGATCTTTGCTAATTGTCCTTAAGAGGAGAAGTCCAGAGTTGTCCATTGATAGATTATTTCCGTGTCTCAGATTAATTAGTTTGTCTTTTCTTATATCTTAATGATTCTGGGTTTTTTTTTCTTGTTTTTCTTTAATGATAGCAGAAAAGCAGTTCTGTTTATGCTTACCCTTACACTCTCACTTCTGAGTATCCAAAGGATTGAGTAATTCCGTAATAAACAAATTAATCCTCTTTGTTGTCACAAAGAAATTCCAAAATCTCAGTGGCTTAATACAGATAAAGTTAATTTCTTGCCACAAGCAAAGATTACTCTACCTCAGGTGGCCCTCCTCTATCTTGGGGCTATTTTGAACCTAAGGTCCCCAAAATCATCGTGGAAGTAAAATAAAGACCGAGGGCACGAGTTAAATCTGCTTGGCATTGCTTTCACTCATATCCATATGTGCCTGGTTAGGCACATTGCCCTAGTGGGAAATGGAGAGTAATGATTCTTGGGTATTTGATGAACACTAGGTTTCCACACTGGTTCTTTGAAATCTTCTCTTTGCTAGGCATCCCTTGGGATTTGTTTTTAATTCTTTATTGACTGAAATTTATTCCCCCAATCCCTAACATGTTCACTCAGTGGCCTAAAACAAGAGGAA
Organism: Bos indicus; assembly: GCF_029378745.1. Taxonomy (NCBI): domain Eukaryota; kingdom Metazoa; phylum Chordata; class Mammalia; order Artiodactyla; family Bovidae; genus Bos; species Bos indicus. The sequence continues at coordinate 18,630,394 of NC_091780.1, read as the reverse complement.
GGTACAAGCAGTATATATAAAATAGATAACTAACGAGGACCTACAGTATAGCAAAGTGAACTCTCCTCAATTATTCTGTAATGACATATATGGAAAATCATCTAAAAAAGAGTGAATATATGCATGTGTATAGCTAATTCACTTTGTTGTACACCTGAAACTAACACAGCATTATAAATCAATTATATTCCAATAAAATTTTTTAAAAATAAATATAAATCAAGGACTCATTTGTATTATCTTGGAATCCTTAGATCCATATCAAGACCCAAAGTAAATATTCTGTCTCAATTATCTAAGCTGACTGCTGACATGGTTCATTTCAAAATTTAACTTCATTTGAAATAATAGGCTTTTCCCAACCAGGAGTTTTAGTTATGTGTTTATTTATTTTTAATCTTATGAAATCAGCTGAAATTTTTACATACACAATCCACATTTTAGTTTCTCTCTCTCCCTTTCTCTTTTTGTTTTGTTATTTGTTTGGTTTTTCTTTGGTTTAGATGCCTCCCTAAGACTAGGTACCCAGGTGTCCAGCAAGAGGTTGTTTCTCAGTGAACAGTTGTTACCAAGTGGTGTAGAACAGGAATGGCCTCACTTTTTCACTCATCTTATTATTTTCCCTTTTCAATAAAGTGTGTGCCCTCTGGGATTAATTCACATTAGGAAGCAGGGATCAAGTTAAACACACATCCGTTAAAATGCATATGAAATGAAACAGGAGAAGATTAAAAGAGTCTATATTTTAAAATACCAAAATACATGGCCATTTTCAAAGAGAAACATATAGTTAATGAAGTCCAGCAGCTGTGTGTGTGGCCTAAGAGGTGGCTAAGAGGTGGCCTCCCTCTGTCCTTCCAGCATCTCCTGAGAACCCCTTTGTATGAGCTCCTCCTGCTCTTCTTCAACTCTTCACTTAGGAAACTGAAATCTTGGTTCAAAATTATTTTAAAACGAGTTGAAACTCTTGTGAATAGACCATTATATTCCCAGCTATCCACCTGAAAAGTGGATGAGACTGTTCACATTTCTCTCCATCGTGGGAAAAAAAAAAAAAATAATAAATAAATCTTAACCAGCAGACATGCTCATTTTGAGTCTGACCAAACCAGGGCTCCCTTGAACCACAAACTTTGGTACTTAAGCATTCATTCGGTTGGCTAGAACATCGTTCTGTTTGAAGGAGGGAACTTTTTCAGGAATGAAGTCTCTATAACATGCGGTGTCACAGAAAACTGGAGACAACAGCTTCTGAAGTTGCATAGATGAGGGTTAAGTCTGGAACCTGATGTCAAGAGCAGCGTCTCCCATAGGAGAGGGGGTTGTTTTCCTTCTAAGAAAAATGGGCGGTGATCAACCTGATTTGTAGAATATTTGTGGGTATTAATTAGAAATATATGGATATTAGCCTGGTGTCCTCCAGAGGATTACTATTGGGTTGGCCAAAAAGTTCATTTTGGTTTTTGCATAAGATGTCATGGATTTTCTGGGTAACATCTGTAAGACATTATGGGTCTCACAATTCAGATGTAGCAATGTTCTAGCCAACAGACTGAATGGTTATGGAAAGAGCCAAAGTTAGGGGTTCAAGGGAGCTATGGGTTGGTCAGACTCAAAATGAGATGATCTGCTGGTCGTTGTTGTTTAGTTGCTAAGTTGTGTCTGACTCTTTGCAGCCCCATGGACTACACCATGCCGGGCTCCACTATCCTCCGCTATTTCCTGCAGTTTGCTCAAATTACTATTCATTGAATCAATGATGCTATCTAACCATCTCATCCTCTGCTGCCCCCTTCACCTTTTGCTTCTACTCTTTCCCACATCAGCATCTTCCCAGGTGTCTCAGTGGTAAGGAATCTGCCTGCCAACATAGGGAATGCAAAGAGACACAGGTTTGATCCCTGGGTCAGGAAGATGCCTTGGAGTAGGAAATGGCAACCCAATCCAGTATCCTTGCCTAAAAAATTCCAAGGACAGAGGAGCCTCGTGGACTACAGTCCATGGAGTCGCAAAAGAGTCTGACACAACTTACTGACTTCGTGCACACACACACTTTCCCAGCATCAGGGTCTCTTCCAATGAATGAGCTCTTAAGATGGGCTTTTTTTCAGGATGGAGAGAAATTGGAATGGTCTCATCCACTTTTCAGATGGACACCTGAGAATATAATGGTCTGTTCATGAAAGGTTGTTGCTGACCCATGAAAAGACGCTGGGATTCTTGGCCTCCGGAGGAGTAGAATTCAATCCGGGGCCACAGATGAGGCTTGATTGCTCAGAGCTTTTGTGCAATAGAGTTTTATTAAAGTATAAAAGTGATAGAGAAAGCTTCTGACATAGACATCAGAAGGGGGCAGAAAGAGTACAGTGTTAGTTGCTAGCAACTACCTTTCAATTAGTTATTACAATGAATCAAAAGAATGTCTCAAGTTTGTGAAAATTTTACCAGACCCACTCCCACAATTTACATTTTAGGATAACAAGATTAGAATTTAACAATGGAAAGATCCTCCAGACCCACTCCCATAATATACATTTTAAGATATCAGGATTAGTCAGAAGGTTTTCAGGAAGGTGAAACGTCCTCTAGCCAGCCACATTGTTGTTGTATAATCCTTAGTACAGAGTTTAAACTGAGTTGTGTAACTGACTAAGACTAAGGAATGTAGAGGGGAAAAAACAAACAAACGTTTGTCCTTTTCTCCTCCTTGAGAATTCCAGACCCCCAACCTCCGCTTTGAGAGCCCCAGACCCCTTTCTCCTCCTTGGGGACCCTGGACTTCTTATCAATCTGCCTAGGAATTGACTCTCTCATTCACAAGAGCTTCAACTAATTTTAAAATAGTTTGGGTTTTCTGAGTCCAACTGTCTCTCATCCGGCAATACTTGGCACCATTTATTTGAGTTTCACTTCAAAACACAGATAAATAGAAACCCACTCTGGCTAAATGCCTTGCCTAAGGGCATAAAGTTATTGAATCACCCAGAGCCAAGGCATTAATCCTGGTTTACTGAGAATGATGCAAATCTGGTGGCATGTTTCTTTTACTTCTTGAGTTGGGAGGAGCTTTGGTTATCACCTAGTTCCCATAGGCAGCCTTCAGGGACTTTGTCTCAGGAATGGATATTTGGGAATATTTTTCTTTCTGAGCTACAAAGGATCTTTGTCTTACCTCATTTCCATTAGCACTGCAAGGTGAAGGGCATTTCCTACCACTAAAATTGAAAATTTGTGGTAGAATCTGGTAGATTTTCTATTTTATATACCAGGAGGTTTTGCTTTTTCCTCATCTTAGGGTTAGCCTTTGAAGGAAAACATGATGAAACCAGGGAAATGTTATGAGCTAAGGGAAAAAAAAGAAAAAAAAAGAGAGAGAGAGAAATTTAAGTGAGAATTTTCTGTTGCTATGATTTTATATTAGAAACTACAATCCAGGGAGACTTCCCTGGTGGTCCAGTGTTTCAGATGCTGCATTTCCAATGCAGGGGGCACAGGTTCAATCTTAAATGGCTTTATATTAAAAAAAAAAAGAGAGAGAGAGAGTTGTATGCTAGGGTGGAGATTTACCATGTGCAGAATAGATAGCCAGTGGGAAGCTGGTGTATAACACAGGCAGCCTAGTCCAGCACTCTATAATAACCTAGAGAGGTGGCAAGGATGGGGTTGGTGGGGAGGTTCAACAGGGACGGGATTTATACACACACACACACATATATATATATATGAGAGAGAGAGAGAGAGCTGTAACTAATTTGTGTTGATGTATGGCAGAAACCAATACAACATTGTAAGCAATGATCCTCCAAATTAAAAAATTAATATTTAAAAAAAATAGAAAAAAAAGAAGCAACAGTCCATGCATACTGGAGATAAGGGCCAACTGCAAAATCTTGTTTTATCCAATTTTAATTCACAAAATGTACTTAATGTATTCAATGCCTCCTCTGTGCTTAGCATTGCCACCGTGACTAGGTAAATGGGAGCTGTGTGGCCTGATATCCTTACCCTCACATTCCATAAAATGTTTCAAGGATAAAATTTACAAGTGATTATTTGTGGAACTGGCATCACAAAATTAATTACCACTATTTCTGTTCCAAGTAGTAAGTGTTGTTATTGTTGCTACTGTTGTTATAGTTCAGTCGCTAAGTCATGTCTGATTCTTTTCAGCCCCATGGACTGCAGCACGCCAGGCTCCCCTGTTGATCACTGTCTCCTGGAGTTTGCTCAGACCGAGTGTCCATTGAGTCCACTGAGTTGGTGATTCTGCCCAACCATCTCAGCCTCTGCTGCCCTCTTTTCCTTTGGCCTTCAATGTTTCCCAGCATCAGGGTCTTTTCCAATAAGTTGGTGCTTCGCATCAGATGGCCAAAGCATCGGAGCTTCAGCTTCAGCATCAGTCCTTCCAATGAATATTCAGGGTTGATTTCCTTTAGGATTGACTGGTTTGATCTCCTGGCAGTCAAAGGACTCTCAAGAGTGTTATAGGAGACAAAACAGAAAAAGATGTCAAACCCTCTCAAAATAGCTGGGGAGTTTGTTTTGGGGGAAAGATAAGAATTTTTGCCGTGTCATAGGAGGTATTCACCCGTTAGTAGATGGAGAAGTTCTGGAAGACCAATGGACAGACATTATCAGGAATAGATATGGAAATGTGCTTGGCCCCCAAATGGAGGTGATGAACACGAGAGAAATACATTTGTAAATTGCCCATCAAACATGTAAAAAGATACAAGATATTCTACAAATACCTATTTTAAAAAAATAAATGGTTTCTTATTTTATTAACAATTTAGGAAATGTTAAGTAAAAATTAAAAACAAACCATCAAACATGTTCTACAACAAATTTCAGCATACTGGAGTATGCTGATGCAAATAAATATCTTGCCAGTACAATTCATTTTGTGCAGGCATTAGATTAAGCTTTTTTTGGGTACCTGTATATATATTTGATTCTTTTGCACAGGAGCTGTGGATTTATCTTTTTTTCCTTTTAAATGTAGGCATTCGTGTTCAATCATGGGAACTAGTGCAAGCAAATTCAATCACACATCCCACAGTGCTAGTATTATGTTGTAAATAGTTCTAATGTTTTTCTTGGTAGCTTTGGGTGATATATATTATAAGGGATTCAACTGTGGAACAAAATGTCCTGGTACACTTAATACTCAGGAAAAAAATGCAGTATAAAAGTACAAAAACTGTTATTGTTTGTAACGATTGATCTGTGAGAATCAGGATTTTCTAGATTTAGTGAATCTAATAAAAAAGAGTATAGAAATAAATTACGCTATATCTGATGTAACAGCTCCTTCCCCAGTCCAGTCTAAAACTAAACATTTTGTTTTCCTGAAATTTTTCTTATTGTTCCATTGGTTTATTTTTAAGCAGTGATTTTGATAATGTAGAGTTTAAAATATATCTATGCTGAACATATAAGCTTTTTCAAATATACAATGAGATTCTACAGTAGATTGTTCTTTTTTTTTTTTTTTTTGATAAAGAAGTTTGTGAGTAAAAGATATTTGAAAGGTATTGATTTAGAGACAGAGAAGCTGAGGTCTTAGCTCTGAACCTTGGTATCCCCAGGCCATGAAAAAATATAGAGAGAGGTAAGGGTGCAAACACACAAAGAACAGAGTTAGCAAAGGATAGAATTTATCAGCCTTAAGTTTCAGCAGCTTTGATTTTCCATGGTTATCCTTTTGATAAAGCATTAAGAGAGCTAGAGTATCCCAAAATTGGATAATTAATCCCTTTATAATTGCTAGATGACTCATGCTTTAGTGTAAAACAAAAGTCTTTCTCAAAATTAGCATGTGTTTTCTGGGAGTAGCCCCAATTTGGCTGTGGTCAAAGGCAGTGCATTACATCTAAATTTGGATGCTCTTGTTGCTCAGGGATGCTCAGTGGCCGCTGCTGGCTGAGAAGAGTCAGTGATGCAGAGATGTGGGAGGACCTGAGCCATGAGCCCTGGGGAGAGGGAGTAGAAGTAACCCAGTAGAGGTTTCTGGGTGATGCTGAAGGCTGAGAGAGCCCTTGGAGCTAGCTGTCATGGAACAACATTTTGAAGAAAACAGTTTCTCATCTCCAGTTACTCAGGGGAGGGAAATCAGCAGGGAGGGGTGTTCACTGGTGAGGTCAAGCAGATGTCACTGTTTATCACAATGGACAGAATTTATTTTGATGTAGAATGGCTCATCTGTGATCAAACAACTTTGCTGAAATAACTCATATTATGTATAGTATTAATAGAAGAAAAGGTTAGGAAGGGGAGACTCCCCACCTAGCCCACTGAGAATCAGAACTGAAGGGGGAGCCAGATGATTGGAGGGAATGGAAGCTCCATGGACCACTTCTCTTGGTCTGCACTCACCTGAGTTTACTCTGGGCCAGTCTTGACAATAGTTCTAATGGCTACACAGATGAAGAGATAACCTTCATTTTCTAGGAGCTTGCACCCTCAAGGGAACATGATCCATAAGCGATGGGAGCTCATCCGATCTTTAATACAAGGTGGGAGAAGAGCCCAAAGAACATCCAGTGTAGGTTGGTCAGGTCTTAAAAGATTATCTACAAAGAGAAATGGAGGGACTTCCCTGGTGGCCCAGTGGTAAAGAATCCACCTAGTAATGCAGGGGATGTGGGTTCAATCTCTGGTCAAGGAACTGAGATCCCACATGGCAAAGAGCAACTGAGCTGACCTGCCACAACTACTGAGCCAGTGCACCACACTAGAGTCCATGCGCCACATGGACGAGATCTCACATGATGCAATGAAGATCCTGCACGCTGCAACTAAGACTAGATGTAGCCAAATAGATAAATAAGAGGGGGTGGAGTAGAAGGGCAATTTTTGATATAAGGGTCAATGCAACAAAGGCAGGAGGTAAGAGAAAAAGATATATGTGAAGAACAGCAAAGGGTGAGCCTTGGCTGGAGAACAGGGGAGATGAAGCTGGAAACACATTACAGGAAACATCACAAATGAACCAAGGTCTTGGACTTCAAGTAGCATATATTCTCCTAGTAGAAACCACAAGACCAAAAAATGAACATATCTTATACAAGATAGAACTGTAGTTTGTGTTTCTGTTGCTAGAACCCATAATCAAATTCACGAGGATAAGTGGAGAATAAGAGGTAACTTCATCTTTACACTGGCCTGTAAGCACATTTGAATAAACAACATCATAATACTCCTTGATGAATTGCATACACTGGAAATAAGCAAGGCTCTTTTTGATCATGAGGGAAAAGGCAGTGTTATAAGTATGATGATAAATATCAAGAATCTGAATGTGATAGAGGAAGAGAAAATATCTTTAGAAGAGAAGAGGAAAACAGTCTTCCCAGAGGAGGTGAAATCCAGTTGGGTCTTCAAGGATGAAGAGATGCTCAAGAAGTCAAGGCAGGTTAAGGGCTTTCTAGCAACAGACCAGCCCACGTGGAGTCATAGACATGAGAAGCGGCAATGGAGAACTGAAGGATGAAACGTAAGCTGGGAACCTTTGATCCTGAGACTTGAAAATGTGTGTGTTTGCAGAAAGGGTGAAGGATAAAGATGAGAGATCTAACTTTGTCAGTGCTGGAGATCCCCTGAAGGATTTGGAACCAGGAAAAGATAAGATATAGAGACTTTCTAGAAGAACTAAATCAGTTCTTTAAGCTAAGAAAAGTTAATTAGGAAATGTGAGAAAATTGCCTCTATAATGTTCTTAATCCTGTATGTAGTTGCTGTCAGAAATTTTGTTGAAATGCAGTTTTGCATACAAAAGATATAATCCAAATTTTTTTGTATGAAAAGAGATGCATGGTGGACATAACTTTGATCTTTCTAGCCTGGTTGATGTGCCCTAAGTTGTTTCTTCAGGACAGGGTTTAGCAAAAAGTGGATCTTGGGTATGATCTGTTAACATAAGGCCAGTCATTCATGCTACATGCTCTTTGTGGACTTTTCAAATCAGAAGATCAAAGACAGTGTCAGATTCTTACCTCTGGCCCTAAAGAGGCTTCCAGGAGGGCAGAAAACCTGGATGGGACCATATTCATTTCTGTGCTTTGGATGACAGGATCTATGGTTGGAAAGTATTACAAAGCAGTTGTTTAGGGGGCCTCTACTGATTTCACCACATTTATATTGGTTAGTCCTAATTCCAGTTCTATTTCTCAAAGAAAATGATGAATTTTTCTCTTGAGACAAGAGGAAGAAGTATGTTTTGCTCTTGTTTATGAATGGTATGTTTTTTCTATTATTTTGCTTTACAATCAAATCCCCCTTCCACTGAAAGAACTTCCAGATAGTCCTAGCACATAGAGCTCACCTGTTCTCTGAAGTAGAAACTATCTCTGCTTCCCTGTATGACCATTTACACATGCAGCCATAGGGCATTTTCAGTGGTGTGCTAAATATCTTACTATTTTAATGTTTTATTTATTTTTATTACTGTATCGCTATTTACCAATTTCTAACACATCCCCTCAATTAGATCGAAAGCTACCGTGTGGGTCTACTTAAGCTTCCTTCTTTATTTCTATTAGGAATTGGTAAAGAAAATAATTGGTAGGAATAGCTAAACCAATATGAGGGAATGAAACAGTTTAATGTAGTGTCAGTCTAAGGGGAAAGCGGTTAGTTTTCATTAATAAGCCTGATATTTGCTGTAGGTTTTCTTGTAGATGACCTTTATCACCCTGAGGAAATTCCCTTCCATTCCTAGTTTGCTGAGAGTATTTATCATGAATCGATGTCAAATTTTGCTAAAGGCTTTTTGGGTATCTATTAGATTATTGTATGAGTTTTTTTTTTTCTCTTCTATTATATCATGAATTACACTAATAGATTTTCTTTTTCTTAATTTAAATTAATTTTAATTTTATATTGGAGTATAGCCAATTTACAATGCTGTGATAGTTTAAGGTGGGCAGAAAAGCCACCCAGCCAACTAATTGATTTTCTAATGTTGAACCAAACTTGCATTCCTCCTTGGTTATGAGGTATTATCTTTTGGAAATCTTGTTAGCTCAGTTTTTTAATATTATGTTGAAGATTTTTCTTCCTATATTTCTCAGAGATGTTACTCTGCAGATTTCTGTTTGTGTAATGCTTTTTTGTTTTGATCTGAGGGTAATTCTGTCTTTATAACATGTTGGGAATGTTTCCTCTACTCTTGTTTTCTGGAAAAGCTTGTGTAGAAATGATGTTATTTCTTTCTTAAATGATCAATAGAATTCCCCAGTGAAGACGTTTGGGTCTGATGTTTTCTTTGTGGGAAAGATTTTAGCCACAATCTCAATTTCTTTAATAGACATATAACTATTCATGTTAGCCATTTCTTCTTGAATCAGCTCTGGTAATTTGTGTATTCCAAGAAATTTGTTTATTTCACCTAGTTTGTTCAATACATGACCTCAAGTTTTTGTTTTTCTTTACATTATTATCTTTTAATGTCTATAGGATCTATAATAGAATCCCCTATTTCAAAATTTCTGTTATTGAAAAAATATGTATTCTCTCTTTTGTTCATTAATTGCGTGAGAGTGATATAGAATTTGGTAAACTTTTTGTATAATGGATCATAGAGCAAATATTTTGGATATCCAGGTCATTTAGTCTCTGTTTCCACTACTGAACCCTCTTATAGTGGAAAGCAACCATAGAAAATAACCAAATGTGTCTATCTGCTTTCTAGAAAAACTACCAAAACACACAGTAGGCTTGATTTTGCCCGCAAGCTGTGGTCTATTGATATTGGACTAAGATATTATTAACTTTTTTAATTTATTAAAGATATCAGTTGTTTTAATTGATCTCCTTCTATTGCTTTTCTTTTCCAATTTTATTCATTTTTGCTCTTATTATTGTTATTGTGTCCTTCTTTCATGTTTGTTATAGGTATAATTTGTTCTTCTTTTTCTAGTTTTATAATCTAAAAATGTAGGTGATAGATTCCAGACCTTGCTTTTTTGCTTACAGAACATACCTTTAATTCTATACATTTCTCTTTAGTCACTGCTTTAGCTGCATCTCACACATTTGATGTTGATATTTTCCATTCAGTTAAAATATGTTCTAATATCTTTTGTAACCTCTTATTTAACTCATAGGTTATTTAGAAGTGTGTGTTTAAGATATAACATTTGGGAGGTTCTAGATGTTTTTCTGTTACTGAGAACTTTATGATTAATTTCCAATAGAGTTTACATAATTTAAATTAACTTGAATATGTTGAGGCTTTTTTTATGGCATAGAATATAATTCTATGGAATATAATTCCATAGAATAGCTTGAACTACGATGGATTGTCTGTAAATGACAACGTGGTTACATTGGGTGACACTATCTTTCAGACCTTCCACAGCTATACAGGTATATTTTCACTTGGTTTATGTTTTCCTGAGATGTTTTCTGAAATCATAAGCTATTAGTTTTTGCTTCGTATATGTTGAGGCTTTTAAGCTACATGCATATGTATTTATGGTTTTGTTCCTTCTTTATCAACATATAATGCTTATTTTTATCCTCAGTAATATTTGTTGTTCTGAAGTCTGCCTGATATTTATATAGCCATTCCAACTTCCTTTTGCTTAGTGTTTTCATAGCATGTCTTTTTCTCACTTACATTTTATATTTAAATTGGGCCTTACATTTTTAATCCAATATGATCACATCTTTTAATTGAGATGTTTAGAATATTTACACTTAATGAAATTAATGTTGTAGAAGTCTAAAATATATCACTTGGGTATTTTTTAAAAATTCATTATTTCTTGATCTTTTTATCCATTTTTATGCTTGCTTTAAGATTGACTACAAGGAGTTTTTGCTTTTTTAAAAAATGACCAAACACACTGAAATCGCACAAAGTGGTTGTAAAAATCAGTGGGATAGTCTAGGATTGTTCTGTGGCCTTTTTTAAAAAAACATTATAGACTCATAGGTAAGTTAAAGATGTATAGGAAATGAAAAATTAGCGACACTAGTATATTTCCTGAGTACATCAATTTAAAACAGTAGAAACATTAATAATTAAGGTTTTATTCCTTTGTAAGACAGTTATCAAGAGTAGATTGAACAGTGGCTTCATTCTTCTCCTAGTGTAACACATCACATAGAGTAAGCGTCTTGTCCATGTCATACTCTTCTCTAAGTCTGTATCAGCTTTCAGCATTTTGTCCCTTGTGCTTCCATATCATGAAATATTTCCCAGAGTTCCTTGAGTGTATTTTTACCAGCAAGACTTCTGGGCACTTTTTTCCTTCAAATGCTTCCTTTGTGTCAGTAAGTTTTCCCTACATTCTTCAGGCTGCATATCTGTAGTCTGACAATAATGTATCAATGAACCTATGCTCGGCTACTTCTTCCATAACTTTTATTTATATCCAATTTGAATATCAACTTATAGCATCATCACTTTTTGTTTCTTTGCTGCACATTCATCTTTGTTGGCTAATTCTTTCTTAAGATTATCCATTTTTTAATAAGACGTCATATTACTTTATCACTGGGTAACACGGAAGCAACAAAGCTACACACTTCTGTTTACATATATTGCTTGTTTTTCACCAGATTCTTTAAGATTCTAATCAGAGATAGTTCAAGAATCAGTTCCAATGCCTGAGATAGGTTTGAGATTTTTGTTGTCATTATGGTTAATTTCAGTGCATCATAAAGACATAAAGACGTAATTTCAGTGTCTTTAAATTCTTCTGGATGCTTTTTCCTTAAGGTGGAAGCTTGAGTATTGGAAGATTTTTCTCAGCTCTTGTACCCTACCCTCAGCTTTTAGCCATCACTGTGTGTACTACAGACAGGGTAGCTTCCATAATATTTCTTCTACCCTAGTTATACGCTCTTTTTACTTGTTACCTTGGCTTGCTAGGATAATATCATTCATCGAAGAGGGATTGTTCTAACCTGGTCGGTCCTCACTTTGGTAGGCTGTATGTACCTGAACTTAAAGGAAGAGAGTCTTGTCTTTCATCTTCTCTGTGTCGGGTGGCAGATATCTTCTATTTATGATAGGCTTTATGTGGAAGTTTTCTGCTCCTCCTCTAATGATAAAAACCTCTTAGATCTGATTAGGATTCTGGGCTCAGAACAATCTGATTCCCCTCCTGCAGGCATAGATGCCGTTTTCTTTCATACCCACTCCCATCACAATGGATCTCTAACTATGCTCTGGGAATGATAGTGTTGCTGCTCTTTCCTCTCTGATTCAAGGCTTTTTGCTCCACATGACAGGAGACAGAAGGTTCTGAGCAGGACCACAAGGTTCTATGTCTTTCCATCAGTGGCAGCCTGTTCTCTCTTCTATGTCAGTATACCATTTTGAGAGATTCTCTCCAGTTTCCTGCCGTGTCTTTAATCTTTCTTAACATATCCAGCAGAAGCCCATGGACAAAGAGGTTGGGAGTGGACGTCAACATTCTATCTGCATCTCCCAGCATGATGTACCCGCAGGCTATCTCACACTTAGCCTTTAGCAATTTATTCGCTATGCTGTGCTATACTCAATCGCTCTGTTGTGTCCCACTCTGGGCGACCCCATAGTCTGGAGCCCGCCAGGCTCCTCTGTCCATGGAATTCTCCAGGCAAGACTGCTGGAGTGGGTTGCCGTGCCCTCATGCAGGGGATCTTCCTCACCCAGGGTTCGAACCTGCATCTCTTAGGTCTCCCGCATTGGTAGGCAGGTTCTTTACTGCCTGAACCACCAGGGAAGCCTCATTTCTTCCTCTCACTTGTAGTACAGACTCATCTTTGTCTCATGCTTGTGCAGTCCATTGCTCTGTGGGTGAAGCCTGCAGGGATCTTCTTCCATGGGTATTAGATCACTTCGTTGTCCTGTGACTTCACAATCTGATGGATATGGACAATGTTGTAATTTATTTTATCTATTTTTAGAGAGGAACACATGCCACCTTATTTTTATTTGTTAATTTTTTTGTGGTTGCCTTCAATCTTAGTTGTGGCATGCAGGATCTTTGCTATGTCATGCAGGGTCATTAGCTATGGGGCATGGACTTTCTGTACATTGTCAAGAACCTCTGTCCATAGTTCATCAGGCACTCTGTCTGTCAGATCTAATCCCTTGAATCTATTTGTGACTTCCACTGTATAATAGTAAGAAAGTTGATATAGGTCATACCTGAATGGTCTAGTGGTTTTCCCTACTTTCTTCAATTTAAGTCTGAATTTGGCAATAAGGAGTTCATGATCTGACCCACAGTCAGCTTCCGGTCTTGTTTTTGCTGACTGTATAGAGCTTCTCCATCTTTGGCTACAAAGAATATAATCAATCTGATTTTGGTATTGACCATCTGGTGATATTCTCTTGTGTTGTTGGAAGAGGGTGTTTACTATGATCAGTGCATTATCTTGGTAAAACACTAGTAGCCTTTGCCCTGCTTCATTCTGTACTCCAAGGCCAAATTTGCCTGTTACTTCATGTATCTCTTGACTTCCTACTTTCGTGTTCCAGTCCTCTATATTGAAAAGGACATCTTTTTGGGGTGTTAGTTCTAGAAGGTCTTGTAGGTCTTCATAGAACCATTCAACTTCAGCTTGTTCAGCATTAGTGGTCAAGGCATAGACTTGGATTACTGTGATATTAAATGGTTTGCTTTGGAAATGAACAGAGATCATTCTGTCAATTTTGAGATTGCATCCAAGTACTGCATTTTGGACTCTTTTGGTGACTATGATGGCTACTCCATTTCTTCTAAGGGATTCTTGCCCACAGTAGTAGATATAATGGTCATCTGAGTTAGATTCACCCATTCCCATCCATTTTAATTCAGTGATTCCTAAAATGTTGATGTTTACTCTTGCCATCTTCTGTTTGACCACTTCCAGTTTGTTTTGGTTCATGGACCTAATATTCCAGGTTCCTATGCGACATTGCTCTTTACAGCATCGGACTTTACTTTCACACCACATCCACAAATGGGTGTTGTTTTTGCTTTGGCTCTGTCTCTTCATTCTTTCTGGAGTTATTTCTCTAAGGAATCTCCAGTAGCACATTGGGCACCTACCGACCTGGGGAGTTCCTCTTTCAGTGTCCTGTGTTTTGGCCTTTTCATACTGTTCATGGGGTTCTCAAGGCAAGAATACTGGTTTGTCATTCCCTTCTCCAGTGGACCACGTTTTGTCAGAACTCTCCACCATGACCTGTCCATCTTGGCTGGCCCTACACGGCATGGCTCATAGTTTCACAGAGTTAGACAAGGCTGTGGTCTATGTGATCAGTTTGGTTAGTTTTCTGTGATTGTGGTTTTCATTCTGTCTGCCCTCTGATGGGTGGAGCCATCCTCAGTAAATCTTCAATCCAATTTTCTGTTGATGGTTGGGGCTGTATTCCCTCCCTGTTGCTTGACTTGAGGCCAGCAGGTCAACTATGGTGGAGGTAATGAAGATAATGGCAACCTCCTTCGAAAGGTCCCCAGCAGACACTGCTGTACTCACTGCCTCAGACCCTGCAGCAATCCACTGCTGACCCATGCTTCTGCTGGAGATTCCTGGACACACGGGCAAGTCTGGGTCAGTCTTTTGTGGGGGTCACTGCTCCTTTCTCCTGGGTCCTGGTGTATACAAGGTTTTGTCTGTGCCCTTTAAGATTCTGTTTCCCCAGTCCTGTGTAAGTTTTGGCAGCTCTATCAATAACTTCAGATATGCAGAGGGCACTACCCTTATGGCATAAAATGAAGAAGAACTAAAGAGTCTCTTGATGAAATAGAAAGAGGAGAGTGAAAATTCTGGCTTAAAACTCAACATTCAGAAAACTAAGATCATGTCATCCAGTCCCATCACTTCATGGCAAATAGATGGGGTAACAGTGGAAACAGTGACAGTCTTTATTTTGGGGGGCTTCAAAATCACTGCAGATGGTGACTGCAGCCATGAAATTAAAAGACGCTTGCTCCTTGGAAGGAAAGTTATGACCAACCTAGGCAGCATATTAAGAAGCAGAGATATTACTTTGCCAACAAAGGTCCTCTAGTCAAAGCTATGGTTTTTTTTCCAGTAGTCATGTATGGATGTGAGATTTGGACTGTAAAGAAAGCTGGGTGCTGAAGAATTGATGCTTTTGAACTGTGGTGTTGGAGAAGACTCTTGAGAGTCTCTTGGACTTCAAGGAGATCCAAACAGTCCATCCTAAAGGAAATCAGTCCTGAATATTCATTGGAAGGACTGATGCTGAAGCTGAAACTCCAATATTTGGCCACCTTATGTGAAGACCTGAATCATTTGAAACAACCCTGATGCTGGGAAAGATGGAGGGCCAGAGGAGAAGGGGGTGACAGAGGATAAAATGGTTGGATGGCAACACCAACTCAATGGACCTGAGTTGGAGCAATTTCTGGGAGATAGTGAAGAACAGGGAAGCCTGGTGTGGTACAGTCCATGAGTTCACAGAGAGTCGGAAAGAACTGAGTGCCTGAACAACTGGTTATTTTTATCCTGATCATTTTCAAAACCCTAATGCTGACTCATTTGAAAAGACCCTGATGCTGGGAAAGATTGAAGGTGGGAGGAGAAGGGGACAACAGAGGATGAGATGGTTGGATGGCATCACCAACTCAATGGACATGAGTCTGAGCAAGCTCTGGTAGTTGGTGATGGGCAGGGAAGCCTGGCCTGCTGCAGTCCATAGGGTCACAAAGAGTTGGACATGACTGAGCAACTGAACTGACTCTCTAGTTGTGGTGTGCAGGCTCAGTAGTTGTGGTGTACAGGCTCCAGAGCATGCAGGCTTCAGTAGTTGCAAGGCATGGGCTTAGTTGCTCTGAAGCATAGGGGATCTTAGTTGCCTGACCAGGGATTGAACCCATGTCCCCTACATTGCAAGGCAGATTCTTAATCACTCAGCCTACCAGGGAAGTGCATGAAAGTTGCACAGTCATATTCAACTCTTTGCGACTCCATGGACTGTAACCCACCAAGTTCTTCTGTCCATGGAATTCGCCAGGCCAGAATACTGGAGTGGGTAGCCATTCCCTTCTCCAGGGGATCTTCCCAAACCAGGGGTTGAACCCAGGTCTCCTGCATTGCAGGTGGATTCTTTACCATCTGAGCCACTGGGGAAGCTCAAGAATACTGGAGTGGGTAACCTATTCTTTCTCCAGGGGATCTTCCCAGTCCAGGAATGAAACTGGGGTCTCCTGCATTGCAAGACAGATTCTTTATCACTGGATCACCAGCGAAGTATCCTGTTGTAAATTTCTAGTTTAGCTGCCATTTGGGCTTCCCAGGTGGTGTTAGTGCTAAAGAACCCCCTTATGCACGGAGGAGATAAAAGAGACCCGGGTTCAATCCCTGGGTTGGGAAGATTCCGTGGAGGAGGGCGTGACAACCCACTCCAGTATTGTTGCCTGGAGAATTCCATGGACACAGGAGCCTGGCGTGCTGCAGTCCACAGGGTCACACAGAGCTGGATACAGCTGAGGCAACCGAGCATGCATGCAACTGACTTCTTCTTGTTCTTTAGGTGGAGGGGTGCTCTTTGTCGTTCTCCACATCCTAGATTCTATTGCCTCTCATTCTTCATAATATATTATCTGGCATTTAAAAACATGATACATACTAACAGAAAAGGAAAAAAAAAAAGTTTCTTTTTAAAATATTTTATTTTATGCCCATGCAGCATGTGGAATCTTAGTTTCCCCAACCAGGACTTGAACCTGCACCCCCTACATTGGACATGCAGAGCATTAACCACTGGACTGCCAGGGAAATCTCTCCCCAAATTATTTCTGATACACGTTTTATACCTGTCACTCAGTCTGCCTAATGGAGTTTGGATAGTAGAGGAGGAGCAAGAAGAAAAGGAGGGAGACTCTTTGGCAATATTCTGAGTGGTGTGGCCGACATGGACTAAGATAGAAAGGGAGGTGACGATGAGAAATGGTTGGATTTAGGTTATGTTTCAAGGGAGTGTTTGTGGTTCTTGATGCACAACAGTGTGCGTGGGAGAAATAAGAGTCAGGACCCCTGTCAGATCCTGAGCTTTACCTGCTGGGTAGCTAAGCTGATAACCAGAGTTATTTTACAGAAATGTGGATACAGACTTGTCTTACATGGAACATTACTTTTCTGCACACACACACTCACACACACATGCTTTCCAGATTGGCTGAGACAATATAAAATCAGAACAGAATGAAAACTCAGAAGAGAGGACACGTGTAATGCAGTGGGGAGTCATTGTCAACTCTTTACTAAGTCATTGCATTAGCTTAACTAAGAAGCTGTTGTGTTTTTAAGAAAAAGGATGCTAAATAAACCCCAAAGTGATTTATGGGGAACATTTGTCTAAACTTTGTTTTTTTATGAAGCACCAGCTGATGTAGAATTTTACATATTATAAATTGTTTTCATTTACTCCTGTGCATCCCTTAGCATTTGCATAAAATACTCTTTTCTGGTGCATCTCATTTTTTATAATATAATGTCTGGCTTTAAAAAAAGAATCATGTAAGTAATAGCAGAAAGGAAAAAAGAATAAAAAATGAGAGGAGGAATATAAATGACTTTAACAAGGGCACTATTAATACTTAACATAATTGCAGCTTATGCTTGGAACACTCACAAATCTTATATTCTTTCCAAGCTTTATTCTTAATATTCCAACAATACTGTGAGGGTGTAGGGGAAGAAAGCCCAGGAAGATTTGGTAGGGTCAGTGGGTCCTGGCTTGGAAATCATCACTTTTAGGTTGGAAGTCACTTGGAGGAAGCTCCTCTTCCCAGTCTTACTGTTGTAAGTACTGACCATCTGACATCCTGCACCCTGACTTGGGAGACAGGAAGGAGGGCTATTACTGGGTTTGATGAAAGAGGATTCAAATTGTTAAGTGAGCAGAATGTAGAATGGGAAATGTGCAGAGTACTCTGTCTTAGAATAGAGGAAAGCGACCTTTATTTATCGAGAGACTGGTCTATTCTGAGGTAACCAGGCGTGGCTACACCAGCACCCTCCTCCCTGAGTTAATTATATAAATGATGCTGGCATATGCAGAGGCTATGAACATTTACACAGCGTGTTCTGAATTAAGCCTCCAAGGAGTTAGTGGCATAATTGTAGAAAAATGAATCCTCATGCGTTTATTAAATTAACATTTACTATGGAAAATGCACTGGAGACAGAATTTTAAGAGATATAAAACTTCACCTCAAAAATCAGTTGAGGTGCTTCCCTGGTGGCTCAGTGGTAAAGAATCTGCCTACCAATTCAGGAGACATGAGTTCAATTCCTGGTCCAGGAATATTCCAGTTACCATGGAGCAACTAAGCCTGTGCACCACAACTGTTGAGCCTGTGCTCTAGAGCCCAGGAACCGCAACTACTGACTCCATGGGCCGCAACTCCTGCAGCCTGCAGGCCCTAAAGCCCGTGTTCCATAAAAAGAGAATCCACTGCAATGAGAAGTCCGCACAGTGCTGTGAGTAACCCACGCTCACCGCAAATAGAGAAAAACCCATGCAGCGGTGAAGACCTGGCACAACCAAAAATAAATAAAATTACTTAAAAAAAAAATCAGTTGAGTGCAAAATGATGCAATAGTTCTCTAGAATAAGATTGAATCTGGCTTTAAACCTTTTCCTTCTTGCTTACTAAGGAAATCAAAAGTTCCAAGGGGACTCCTTCTTATACATTAGCTTGCTTCTACTTTCTAAAACGGCTTGGTGGTCTTCAGGTCATGCTGCTCAGTGCTGATGCACTTGGCATCCAGGCCAATAGGTGGGGGTCTGAGTCCCTGGAGTTGCTTTGTGAAAGCCTGGAGTCCCCATCAAGCCTCCTTTAGCAGATGACACAGTTTCCCTTGTTCTTGCCAAGTCCTTGGGGAAGAAGGCAAGTTTCCTGCTGTTCATTTATCCCTACCCACCAGGTCTCTAGGTCAGTCACTGGACAACACTTTCCCCTCTCTGCTCTGCTTGGTCCATACCCTCCTCTAATCTCTCTTTGGTTTGGGTAACAAGAGGCAGGGAGGCTTTTTTTTTTCCCCCCCAAATGAAATGTTTGTGTTTCATTTTGTAGCATAAACCATGCTAGGTGCAGAAAGTCTGGTTTGAGTTGTTCTAGAAAATATGGAGAAGAAGGGCATTTTGAGAAGAAGGAAGAGCTTGCATAAGCGCTCAGAAGCGTGAGACAGCTTGTTGCTCTAAGAGGACAGGTAAGAGGTAAGAATGAAATGAAGCACATGGTGCATTTGGGGCTGGACTTTAGATGATGCTGATCATCCGTGCCACCGTGTCCCAAGTTATTCCTTATCTGGAGTATTTTTTCCCAGCTAAAAGGTATACTTTTTGATGGAGAGAGTAAAGTCATGGGGAAAAGTAAAGCATCAATTTGAAGAATTTCCTTGAAAAGTTGAATTGTGATAATGCTAGAAAACCTCCCATTTATTACTTTATCTCCATGTTAAAAAAACCTATCCCATTTCCAAACTATGAGTTCAAATAGTCCTCGTTATTGTCCAAAATCTCATTTTTTCCATGATAGCAAGACCTAGATGGACTCAAAATCACTTATTGCTAATCATGCTGATGACCTAGTGAAATATAAATGTCTGTGCTCACTTTAATAAGTAAACGATGGTTCAGAAAGGCTCAGAAACATTTCCAGCTCTTATGTTAAAGTCCGGAGAAGGCAATGGCACCCCACTCCAGTACTCTTGCCTGGAAAATCCCATGGACGGAGGAGCCTGGTAGGCTGCAGTCCATGGGGTCACTAAGAGTTGGACACAACTGAGCGACTTCACTTTCTCTTTTCACTTTCATGCATTGGAGAAGGAAATGGCAACCCACTCCAGTGTTCTTGCCTGGAGAATCCCAGGGACGGGGGAGCCTGGTGGGCTGCCATCTATGGGGTCACACAGAGTTGGACACGACTGAAGTGACTTAGCATAGCATGTTAAGGTCACTCCATGTCCCAGCATGTCCTGTAGTCTCTCCAACTTACTGGCATCTCACCTGACATGGACGATGGTGCAAGTCGGAGGGGCAGGTTTTCTTTTGAGCAGTAGAATCACTATCATTCAGGAGGGGGGACATCAGATTAATTGCCCTAAGCATGAATTGGGAGAATTGCATGGTTGTGACATAATACAGGACTTCCTTGGTGGCTCAGATGGTAAAGCGTCTGTCTACAATGTGGGAGACCCGGGTTGGGATTTAGTTTTTATTCCCCTAGAAGGAGTGGCATTGCGTGACCATAGTATTTCATACCCAAATCTTTGCTTCCGAAACAAGATTAGTTTTAAGAAGCCCCTTACTGGGATTGTGTGAGAATGAACACCAATAATGATCTGTGCATGAAAAATGATTTTGAACATCATGTATTAATAGAATTCTCAATAAGATATGGTTGTACCGTGGGCTCGGCAGGAGCAAGGCACTCTATAAATAGAAGGCGACATTATTCTTATAATAATCTAATGCTGCTCATATTCTAGACCTCATGACACCTAACCCTACCATGCTTTCCAAACTGTGTGGGTGATCATTTGCCTAGATGATGTGTGTCATACCGTGTATGTATACAGACAATCTTCCTTGGCTGCTGAAGTTGTCAATTTCTGAGCAGTAAGATAGGGACAATTTAGTACAATGTCTCTGCTTATGTTTACAAGGTTTGGCAGTGTACCATTTCCTCTGGTCATTTCTCAAGGATTCTAAAAGAACGTATAAAATAATAAGACCTTTGCAATTACATGTCCCAACTGTTGATTTGTATATTTTCTCTTAGATTAGACTGTGGATATTATTTAGATAGTAGCACACAGACATTTATGACATATAATGTTAGAGGAAAACATGCTGTAATTTGAATTGGATTTTTCATGGATACAATAAAAGCTTGGAATTATATTCTCGGTCACTGGGCAGAATGCCCAAATCTACTTCATTATTTTGCAAGAAAAATGAGGACCAGCATTTTATTTACTAATTTGAAAATGCATTTTAACTTCTGTAAAGCCGAATTTTGTTGTTCAGTCAGTCATCTCTGACTCTGCAACCCCATTGACTGCATGTAGCACTCCAGGCTTCCCTGTCCTTCACCATCTCTCAGCGTTTGCTCAAATTCATGTCCCTTGAGTTGGTGATGCCATCCAACCATCTCATCTTCTGTCATCCCCTTCTTCTCCTGCCTTCAATATTTCCCAGCATCAGGGTCTTTTCTAATGAGTCACTTCTTCCCATAAGGTAGCCAAATTATTGGACCTGCAATCTCAGCATCAGTCCCTCCAGTTAATATTCAGGATTGCTTTCCTTTAGGATTGACTGGTCTGATTTCCTTGCTGTCCAAGGGACTCTCAAGAGTATTCTCCAACACCACAGTTCAAAAGTATCAATTCTTTGGCACTCCGCCTTCTTTATCATCCAACTCTCACATCACTACATGACAACTGGAAAATCCATAGCTTTGACTATACAAACCTTTGTTAGCAAAGTGATGTCTCTGTTTTTTAATATGCTGTCTAGGTTTGTCATAGATTTTCTTTCAAGGAGAAAGTGCTTTTTAATTTCATGGGTGCAGTCACCATCTGTATTGATTTTGAAGCCCACGAAAATACAGTCTTTCACTATTTGCATTGTTTCTTCATTCCTTTGCCATGAAGCAATGGGACCAGATGCAGTTATTTTAGTTTTTTGAATGTTTAGTGTTGAATTTTAAGCCAGCTTTTTCACTCTCCTCTTTCACCTTCATCAAGAGGCTCTTTAGTTCCTCTTTGCTTGCTTCCATAAGGATGGTATCATCTGTATATCTGAGGTTATTGATATTTCTCACAGCAATCTTGATTCCAGCTTGTGCTTCGTCCAGCCTGGCATTTTGAATGATGTACTCTGCATATAAGTTAAATAAGCAGGGTGACAATATACAGCCTTGACATACTCCTTTCCCAATTTGGAACCAGTCTGTTTTTCCTTGTCTGGTTCTAACTGTTTCTTCTTGACCTACATACACATTTCTCAGGAGGTAGGTAAGCTAGTCTGGTATTCCCATTTCCTTAAGAATCTTCCACAGTTTGCTGTGATCCACACAGTTAAAGGCTTTAGTGTACTCAATGAAGCAGAAGTATATGTTTTTCTGGAATTCTCTTGTTTTTTTTTTTTTTTTTTTTTTTTTATGATCCAATGGATGTTGACAGTTTGATCTCTGGTTCCTCTGCCTTTTCTAAATCCAGCTTGACCATCTGGAAGTTCTCAGTTCAATACTGTTGAAACCTGGCTTGAAGAGTTTTGAGCATTTCTTTGTTAGCTTGTGAAATGAGTGCAATCGTGAAGTAGTTTGAACATTCTTTGGCATTGCCCTTCTTTGATATTGGAATGAAAATTGACCTTTTCCAATCCTGTGGCCACTGCTGAATTTTCCAAATTTGCTGACACATTGAGTGCAGTACTTTCACAGCACCATCTTTTAGGATTTGAAATATCTCAACTGGCATTCCCTCACCTCCACTAGCTTTGTTTGCAGTGATGCTTCTTATGGCCCACTTGACTTTGCACTCCAAGATGTCTGCCTATAGGTGAGTGGTCACACCATCATGGTTAAAGCTGAATAAAAACCTTGAAATTCATTCTCAGTCCTTGTTATCTTTGTATTTTATTTTGATGACAAACAAGAAAGTGAAGGTTCACTTCCACCAGGTTCTGAAGGTTTTCTTCCAGAAGATTTTAACTTCCAGGACGCTTTTTAGGAGTCATCAACCTCAGTGGATGGCTTTGCCAAGAAAAACAAAAAAGGGCCTGAGATGTGTCTTTCAGTGCTGTTTCTTTTATATCTTTCCTTGTGTTCTTATAACAAGACCTTTCTACTGATCATTTCTGGATTCTTGGGACATATCCTCCTCAACTATTTGTTGTTGTTCAGTTGCTCGGTGGTGTCCAAATTTTGGAAATTCATGGGCTGCAGCACACCAGGCCTTCCAGTCCTTCACCATCTCCTGGAGTTTGCTCAAACTCATGTCCATTGAGTCAATGATGCCATCCAACCATCTCATCCTCAGCTATCCCCTGCAGTATATTCTGTAGTAGAAATCATCTCCACCTTTAGACCTGACCAAGTTCATCAGGCTTCCATCCTTCACTTGATGGTTAGATGAGAATGTCAAGTACATCAATGTGTTGACTTGAATGGTGGCCCAGCATCAAATCAGCTAATCACAAGTCTTCTTCAACACCCAAGCAATAAAAAATCCCTTACACTCCACCTACCATATGCTCCTTGACTATGATTGTGAATTGAAAGTGATCATCTGTTAAACTTCTTTCTCTTCTTTTATCAGAGCCATAGCATGATGGGACATGTTGTTTCACTAGAGATAGAAAGATTATTGTTATTATTGTTGTTTCTTGAACCAACCCTTCAACAATTTTGCATGAAAAAAACTTTCAAGTTGATTTCTTTGTGGGCCTATCCCAACAACACCCAGCATTCCCACAAATATCTTCCTAAATTGATTTATTAAACCTCAGAGGGAATAGCTTTAATTTTCAGGTGGAGGTGCTCTTACTCACTTTGACTTTCCTCTCCACTTCTTCCACTCCACTTAGTTCATCTTCCCTGACAGCCAATCAGTGGTCCAAGTTCTCTCCTTGGGGATACAGTGGGAGAGTTTTTGGAGCCATCAGTCTTAGAAGTCAAAGTAAATGCTTGTATTCTATAAAATAGGAATCTTTGATTGTTTCTGTAACTTGGCCTCAAATTCTTCAACTGTTTGCCAGTCCAGAGATAAAGGCAGACTGATTTATCTCCATGTTCTTTCAATGAGGTTGTTTGAAGTATCATGTCATTAATCATGGATTTTGGAGACAAAAATATGACCATTCACAATATAACCTTGGAGGGGTTTCTAATTTCTGGGTACCTTGGTTTCCTCATCTGTATAGTTATAAAAGTAGGACCTAGCTTACAATGTTCTTGAGATGCTCATAGAAACTCAGTTGTTTATATTTTGAAAGTGCTTCATAAATGACAAATTTTGTTTTACTTAAGGCTTTTTCAAGCATTGCCACATATTTTCAGAAAAAATTTTAGTTTCTGGAAGAATATGCTCTGCATTCATGAGTTGTTTTATCACTGGTAGCTGATATAGTCTCAAGTACCTAATGATTGCATAGAAAATGAAACTTGAAGGAAAATTTTTTCAGGGATCAAAACCACAAGCTTAGAATCTGAATTATTTAGGATATCAATTTAGCTAGAGTAATAGAGGGAAATTCAAACTAACAGTGACATGAAGAAGAAAGAATTTATTTGTCTGCCGCATGAAGATCTAGAGAGATTCGTGGGCTAGTGAGGTATTCTATAATCATCAAGAACTCAGACTGTCTCTGCTTGTTGCCCTAAGACTTGCCCTTCAGCTTCACTCATGGTCCTACAGACCATGCTGTAGGACCTCGCTGTAACTACTGTCATCACATTTGTGTTTCAGCCAACAGGATGAGGACAAGAAGAGGGGAGGAACATTCTACGTCCCTTAAGCTGCAGAGTCAAAGTTATATAATTTACTACTTCTTGAGACCCACTCCTGTTGTCAGCCTCATTCATCAAGGTTGAAAACTGCACTTTTTTGCTGGGCAGCTTCCATTCTATAAGAAAGTCAGAATCTATTTTATATGCGGATACCTGGCAAAGTGCCCAAGCATCTTCCTGGAGGGCCTGAAGTGCCACATTGAACTGCACAGAGCTGCTATGTCCAAAGGAATAGCTTTGTATGAGATACAAAAAACCACCCATGCTTAGCCATTGCCCTGGAGGAAGAGATCCTAATTCATCTATTTCAGTTAACAGCATGATTTATCTTCAAATTGCTCAGACTGGCCTCTTGGACTCTTCTCTTTCCCGTGACAAAAAAAAAAAAAAAAAAATCCAATAAGTTGCTTTGTCTCTTCTAATATCTTTTACACACATCTCCTCTTTTCAACTCACACTAACACCCCAATTTAGGCTTAATTATGTACCACCCAGACAATTGCAATCACATCCAAATTGGTCTCCCTCTCCCCAATTTCTTTGCTTTCCAATTCATTCTACAACACAACTGCCAAGTTAATCTTCCCTGAACACAGCTCTGAACGTCTCTGCCCTGCTAAGAATCTTTCAATGGCTCTCCACCGCCTGTTTCACAAAGGGCAAGCACCTCTATCAAGGTGCCCTGAATTCTGACTCAGACCTACCTTTCTAGCTTTATTTATCCTTCTTTCACAAATCTCTTGTTCCATGGTTGGCTCTACATTTTCCTATGTCTACTCATTTGCCCATCACGGAACACATCACCTTCTTTCTGTGGATTGCAACCCACATCTTTAGAATTTCGCACAAATACCACTGCTGAAGACTGCTTCCTGCAAAGAAGAGATAGCCCCTTCCCATGAACTGGCTTCATCCTGACTTCCAACATCACAATTATTTTTGGTTTTGTATCTTAAGTAGAACTACACCGTCATTATTTTTTTTTTCTCCCTATTGTCTTCAGGATTCAATGTTATATTTTTGAGATGCACCCATACTGATCATTTACTTTCTTT
Source organism: Bos indicus (assembly GCF_029378745.1). Lineage (NCBI taxonomy): Eukaryota > Metazoa > Chordata > Mammalia > Artiodactyla > Bovidae > Bos > Bos indicus. The sequence continues at coordinate 18,604,860 of NC_091780.1, read as the reverse complement.
GTTATGTAATATTCCATTGGGTGAAAATCCTATAATCTACTTATCCCATTGTATCCATGAAAGATGTTTGTTTAGTTTCCAATTTTGAATTACTACAAACAGTGCTGCTATGAACACTCTGGTTCATGTGTTTTTTGGTGAACATAGGTCTGCATTGGAAATATTCAGTCATGGAGTGTCTTCTGTTTCCCTTGCTACTACCAAACAGTTTTCCAAGGTGGTTTTACCAGCCAGCACTCTTACCAGCGATGAACTAGAGTGTCAGTTGTTTCCCACCCTTGTCAACACTTAGTCGTTTCTGGATTTTTAATTTTTGCCATTCGAAAGTGGATATTTAGGGAATTTCCTGGTGGTCAGGTGGTTATGACTCTGTACTCTCACTGCTGAGGGCCTGACTAGGTTCAATCCCAGATTGGGGAACTAAGATCCCACATGCCATATGGCCAAAAAAAAATTTTTTTTAGAAAATAAAATGGATCTTTAATGATATCATATCTTAGTTTCAGTGTTCAATTCTCTAATGACTGGTGGAGTTGAATATCTGTTTCTAGATTTATTAGTCATTTGAATATCCTGTCTTATAAAGTGTCTTTTGTACATATTTTGCTCATTTATCTATTGAATTTTTTTCTTCTTACTGAGTTAAAAGTTCTTATAACCTAGCTATGAATCCTGTATTAGTTGTAATATTGTAAATTCTTACATACACAGAAGAGTAAGCTCGAGAAGAACAGAGAAAATATCTCTTAAAAAATTTTTTCTCGGCAGAGTCTGATATAGTGTCTGGGCATATAGTAGGATCTCTATAAAACAGCTGCAAAATGAATGAATGATTCAATAACAATATTATCATGCACAGGTTTTTAAAAATTGTTTTTATACTTTATTTCATGTTGGAATATAGCTGATTAACAAATAATATTGTGATAGCCCCGGGTACACAGCAAAGGACTCTGTCATACATATACATGTATCCATTCCACCCCAAACTCCCCTCCCATCCAGGCTGCCACATAACCTTGAGGAGAGTTCCCTGGTTAAATAGTAGGTCTTTGTTGGTTATCCATTTTAAATGTAGCAGTGTGTGTATGCCGGTCACAAACTCCTTAACTGTCCCTCCCATTCTTCTCCTGTGGGAAGCCATGCACAGATATTTTTACAGCAAGGATCCTCTTTCATGAATTTCTTGTTCTCATCCAGAGTTGCATTCACAGTGGTTCATCTTTGTCAAGTGATGACTGGAGAGTTTCCAGCAACTAGAAATCTACCGTTAATATGAAAAGATCTCTGGGGTGGGGTTCTCACAGCAGTGACCAAGTGGAGACTCAGAAGGCTGGTTCCCTCATGTTGCTGATGTCTCTCAAGGCCTCCAAAATACCTTGCTTACACTTGAAAAGGCATGCTCGGGTTTTTCAGCCCATGGATAACTCCAAAAGTAGGATTTTAAAAATGCAAAGTGCCCATATGTTCAATTCAAACTGAGAAATGGTCTCATGAGTAATTAAAAGCAGTTACAAAAGCAATGGAGTTGTAACAATTGAAATATCACATGCATTTGTGTGCATCGAATTAGAAAGCCCCGTAATAGTCAGTCACTGAGTGTGTGTGTGACAGTGAGGCTTGGGACACCGAGTGAGACTCCTTATTCAATGCTTACCACTGAGAGTTCAATCACACCACAGAGATTTCCTCATTTTTTCTAGAGCTTGCTTCTGTTTGTAAGCTGTGTGCTTTACTTCAGTGAAAGGCTTACAGCTAGTGATTGTGGCTTTATGTGTTTCCTTGCCACTGGTGTTAAACAACCTAATAATAATGAAGAAATCATGTATATATACAAGGAATCATACATATATAAAAATATGTATAGTAGCATTTCTCTTTTCTCATGCAAGTGTGTAAGTCAGTAAAGATTTCTTTTTTCCCTCTTTTGATTTTTCTACCACTGCATTTGAAATAGAAAATGTATAATGTACAGGCTGATTTCTGAATCACATGAATTTAATGCTTGTATTTCATTCTGCAGGTGATTTTTCCCAACCCAATTAGGACTTGGGAGGTAGGGAATAAAGATCTGTTTACAGGGGGACTACCCTGTGGTCAAGTGATTAAGAATCTGCATTCCAGTGCTGAGAACACAGGTTCTTTCTTAGGGCTATACACCCCTTCTGAATCCACCCAAATTACTTAATGGAACTTGTCTAGCCCTGGAGCTATTCCATGACATGAGCTCCAGTCATTATAGGCAAGTTTCCTTTTGGAGCAACTACTACTGCAATAGAACAGGTACTGTGCTCACGTCTCCGGAGCCCCTTTTCTAATCCTTAGTATGAGAGAAGAATGGCTGTCTCTTCTTTTATCACTGCAGGCCCACCTGTGATAAAACGGAGGAAGCAGTCATTTCTAAGATGATTCTGTATGAAAAGAATCTGTGAGATGTAAGCAACGTATTCTAGTGGGGAGAAATAGAGTAGAAATAAGAAGACCAGAGTCTAGTATGTTAATGCATACATGTGGAATCTGGAAAAACGGTACAGATGATGTTATTTACAATCAGAAATAGAGATACAGATGGAGGGAACAACATATGGACACCAAGGGGGAGGGTGGGCTGAACTGGGAGATGGGGATTGACGGATATACACTACTAGGTATAAAACAGATAACCAGAGAGAGCCTGCTGCACAGCACAGGGAACTCTGCTCAGTGTTCTGTGATGGCCTAAATGGGAAGGAAGCCCAAAAAGGAGGGGATATATGTATACATATGGCTGATTCACTTTGCTGTACAGTAAAACTGGCACAGCAGTGTAAATTTTAAAAACATGAAAAAAGAAAAAAAAAACAATCTAGGTCCCCCCAGTGAACAAATCTTAGGACTCTTGACTATCTCTTCTCATCTCTGGACTTCAGATTCCCCAGTTATACAACAAAACAATTAGGGTGAATAATAAATAAGACCTTCCATCAACATGTTTTATTCTTCTATAAGTCTGTGATTCAGTTCTGTTGATAATATTTCTCTTTATTTGCTCATGAGCGATTTTTTATTGAGGGCTTACGATATCTATAGAACTTGTCCCAAAAAGTTGAAGGCATGACATTGTTGAACTACCTAAGATCCATTTGGGTAGATGATGACAAATACCTGATGAATGGCGACACGATGCCTGCTAAGGATGAGTCAGAAAACACAGTAGCCTGGAAAGGTCAGGCAGTATTTCTTAAAAAAGGTCAAACTTCATTCAAGGTAGAATGTGATATTAACATCAAGTAACCAAGTAAGAAGATGCTACATTTTTAAAAGTTGGTAGAAGTTGTATATAGGGCTTCCCTGGTGGCTCAGCAGTAAAGAATCCACCTGCAAAGCAGGAGATGCAGGAGGCCCTGGTTCGATCCTTGGGTGAGGAAGATTCCCTAGAGGAGAGCATGGCAACCCACTCCAATATTCTAGAGGTGCCTGGCAGGCTACAGTCCATAGGGTCGCAGAGTTGGACATGACTGAAGTGACTGAGCATGCACGCAGAATTTGGATATACTGAGAGTAAGTCAAGGTGCAAAAGTAAATACAAAAAGAGCTTTCATTTAGAGGGAGTCCTTTTGGAAAAGGATATTCAAAAAGAATCAGAAAGTAAATTTAAATAAGGAATTTGGTACTTAAGTGGGCTTCCCTGGTAGCTGAGCTGGTAAAGAATTCACCTACAATGCAGGACACCCCAATTTGATTCCTGGGCTGGGAAGATCCACTGGAGAAGGGAATGGCTACCCACTTCAGTAATCTGGCCTAGAGAATTCATGGACTGTATAGTCCACGGGGTCACAAAGAGTCAGACACGACTGAGCAAATTCCACTTCACTTGGTACATAAGTAGGGTGCCGTTGAAGGTCAAAATAAGGAACTTGGACTTTTTCTAGAGGGAGTAATGGGTAAATGTCTGAATATTTCTGGATAGTTGAAATAAATAACAACTGTGTATTATGATCATTTGACAGCAGCATATTAAATAGATTGTAAACAAGTAAATTACAATATAAAGCAGATGTATTTGGGCAGCTATAGAGCCAAAACAGGTATGAGGTAATAAGAAGCTCATAGTGGTAAGAACAGACAATTGTAAGAAAATTTGCTGATGAAGAACTGACAGAATTTGGCTTTTATTAGGTCTGAAACTTAGACCAAAGAAGAGAATTATTCCAGGATTTTGTGATGACAATAACTCAATTGCTTTGCATGTAGTTTTTAAAAAATTTTTTTGATATGGATCGACTGTTAGTATATAATCCTAGATGGTAATGTTGTGTGACAAGACATTTATTTTATCTGTAGGTTTCACCACATAATACCACCCAGAAGAGAGAGATTCTGGCTGGATTTATTTCTCTATAAAGATTTAAGGACTATATTGATTTCTAATTTGAAACATGTGCTGAATTGTGCCTATTTCTCAGGTTATTAATTTTGAGATCATTCTTTCTTCATCATTACCAATATCCCACTAATGTCTTAGGACTCTCGCTCTGGGTGAAATGACTTGCTCTGTGTCATTTATTCCATTCTTTTAAAGCCACAACCTTCCTTTTTTTTTTTTTTCTATACAATTCAGTGGCTTTCAGTGTATTCAAACAGTTGTGTAACCACCACCACAGTTAATTTAAAGCACTTTCATCACCCTTATAAAAGCTACATGACTATTAGAAATCACTGAAACCCAATCCCCACAGTACTAGGCAAACAATAACCCATTACTTCTGTCTCTATAGATTTACTTATTCTAAATTTTTCATGCTAATATAGAATTACACATTATATCTATTTGCCTTTTTTAAACTTCACATAATATTTTCAGTGTTCTTCTATGTTGTAGCATGTTTCAGTACTTCATTTTTTTGTTTGTTTCCCTCTGGAAATAATATGCATTGCATTGCTGTGTATGCTGTGCTCAGTCGCTTCAGTCATGTCCAATTCTTTGTGACCCTATAGACTGCAGCCCACCAGCTTCCTTTGTCCATGGGATTATCCAGGCAAGAATATTGGAGTTGGTTGCCGTTCTCTCCTCCAGGGAATCTCCCCACCCAGGGATTGTGCCTGTGTCTCTCGAATTGCAGGCAGATTCTTTACCACTGAGCCCCCGGGGAAGCCCGTGTTGAATTGTTGTGTAACATTTATTTATTCACTCATCAGTTGATTGTTTCTTGGGTTGTTTTCTCTCTCTTTTCTTTTTTTTTTTTTTATCATTACACATAAAGTGGCTATAAAAATTTGTGTCCACATTGTGTTGTGTACATATGTTTGTTCCCCCTGCCCCCTCTTCACCGGCTATATACTTAGAAATGTTGAGGCAAGTGGTAACTCTATGTTTAACCTCTGAGGAACTGCCAGACTGTTTTCCAAAGAAGATGAATCATTTTACAATATCATCACCACTATATATGGGTTTCAATTTTCTTCGCTTCCTCTCCAACATTTGTTGCTGTCTGTCTTTTTGATTATAGCCATCCTAATGGGTGTGAGGAGAAGGCAATGGCACCCAACTCCAGTACCCTTGCCTGGAAAATCCCATGGATGGAGGAGCCTGGTGGGCTGCAGCCCATGGGGTCCCGAAGAGTCGGACACGACTGAGCGACTTCACTTTCACTTTTCACTTTCCTGCATTGGAGAAGGAAATGGCAACCCACTCCAGTGTTCTTGCCTGGAGAATCCCAGGGACGGGGGAGCCTGGTGGGCTGCCGTCTACGAGATCGCACAGAGTCGAACACGACTGAAGTGACTTAGCAGCAGCAGCAGCAGCAGCAATGGTTAGTGATGTTGAAAATGTTTTCATGAGTTTATTGTCCATTTGCATCTCTTCTTTGGAAGATTATCTGTTCAGATCCTTTATCCATTTCTGTCACTTGTTTTTATTATTTAATTGTTAAGTGCTCTTTATATATTCTAGATACAGCTATGGTTAACAATTTTTTCCCTTTTGTGGGTTTTCTTGTCACCGTTTTGATGGTGTTTTTAAATTAAATTCTATTGGAGTATAGTTGCTTTACTGATGGTATTCTTTGATATACACAATGTTTTAATTGTAATTAAGTCCAGTTTATTTGTGTGTCATTGCTTACCTTTTGGTGTCATGTCTAACAGGGCTTTGATGAACTCTATAGGTCCCAACATTTACTCATGAATTTCATTCTGAGTTAGCTCTTAGGCTTACCTCTATGATCCATTTGAGTGAATTAATGTATGTGGTGTGAGGTATGAATCCAACTTTATTCTTTTACATGGGCATATGTAGTTGCCCCAACATCGTTGTTTGAAAACACTTCTTTCTCCATGGTACCCTTATCAAAAATCACCTAACTGTACAGATGATTTATTCTGCTTTTAATTTTTAACAATGGTATTTTAAGAATCTAGGAAGCTGCTGGTGACAAATTCTGTCACACAGAGATCAAGTGTCAAGTCAAGGCTACCTGGAACTGATGACCCAGGCCCTTAAACTGCACAGCCGGCCCCTGGTTAATCAGCCTGGTCTCATGTTCTAGTCACCTAATGAAATGTGGAGATAAAGTCAAGGGAAGCAATGATACTAATGATAATAACAGTAGTAATAATAGCTATAAACATAGAGTAGCTTCTATGAACCATGGATGGCTTACAGTATTGTCTCATGTAATCTCCACAAGCACCTTGCCCAGACAGGTATTACTGATGAAACAGAAAAGTGAAAAAAAAAAAAAAAAAGAAAAGAAAAAGAATGTGGCACAGAGAAATTAAGGAATGTGTGTTCAAGGTCACTTAGAGAAGAAATGGCAAATGAGCTTTAGAGCTCATCAATGCAATGGTAGAGATTGTCTTACCACATTACTATAGACTTTCTAGACTTTTCTCAAATAATTTCAAAAAATGACTAATTTCCTGAAGTAATTGACTTGGGTTTATTATTTCCTCCATGGGTGCAATTGCTTTCTCTGTATTCTCACCACTGTGTGACTCAAATGAAGAGGAGTCTAGGTATTTAGGTAAATCATTTCATTTGAACCAAAGAGAAGCCATTAAAGCTGACGAAGTTATTCTGAGTTTTACTCCAGGGTTTCAAAGAAGAAACCACAATTTTGTCTTCACAGGATTTATTACATCAGGGAAGAGGAGTGCCCACAACAGTAGTGTGTGTGTAAAAGCTGGATCTGGATCTGGGCTTTGAAAAGATTATGGCTTTTGAAGTCACATAGCCATGAATTTAGTGTATGACATGGATTAGTATCTTAACCTCTATGAACTCTTATTGGTGAGATGGAAATAATAAAACATTATGGGTTGTTATGAGAATTTCCAGATAGAATAACTGCCTGGCACAATGCCCACCACACAGAAAAAACTCAGTAAGAGGAATTTTTGCTTTCATTGTGACGGTGGTTACTTTCTTCATTTGGGAAATGGCTTACCAAACATGGCTAAAAACATGTTTAAAACTCAAACATGGGTTGGCAGAAAGCGGTGGTGTTGTGTACCTTTCAGTAAAGTTCGAGGAAATATGCTACATTCTGGAAACCCAACCCTACTTTCCATCTGCACTGTCTCTTGACATGAATGGTCGGGTGCCCGCAGCCCTTTTGCATTACATTTTACATCGAGTTTATGACCCTGCTGTGACATGTAATATCTGAGTATTCCAACTTTTCAGTTCCTCACTGCCTCCCTCCCTGGTGTGGTAGGAAATAAAGTTCACAACAGCGTTATGATGGACAGTTCCGCCAGAATTCAAAACTGGGGGTTACCACACAATCATCTGGAGGAAACTCCAAAAGCGTATATTTCGTATGTCCATATATAAAAATTGCATTAAATTTCAGGAGAGCCAAATCATGTCCCAGCTTGAGTTTCCAGAGCTTATGGCTTTACAGTGCTGTCCTCTGTTTCCTGCTCTTCACTTGAAAATTTAAACAGAGTAACTTGGTTGTTCCCGCAGAGAGATAAAGTAATTTCTTTTCTGTTTTGTAGTCTTTTCTTGTTTTCCCCAGGGAATAGGTATGCTTTTCTCTGAAATGGGTGCCTGTATTTACAGACTGCCTCCAGGCCCCACATGTCTCCCGTTACCATCCAATCTTCGGTTCCTCTGTTTTATTTATAATCCATTTGGAGTCTTTTAAAGCTGATTAGTATGAACTCAACTCAACATTAGGAAGGGATCTTCAACTAGAAACTTAGAAACTTCTAAGTTTGGCTCCTAGAAACTTCTCCAGTTGTCTGCTAATCTTTTTTTTGTCTTCTGGGACCCACATCCCATGCACATGACCATGTCTGCCAAACAGGTTTAATTCAGAAGTTCTGGGGGAAGCTGGATTCAATGGATATAGGCAGCTAGTCATTTTCTAAAGTTAGAGGGAAACCTGGGTACCCACAGAGTCAATATTTCTCAATCAGAGATGCTTCCATACCCAGGAGCAGTCTATGGACACAGACATTTATCAATATTCCTAAGGATTACCTTTTCCATAATCCTCACACCTACCAGCTAATGTGGTAAGCTGATGCTGTTAAGTCACTTCAGTTGTGTTCGACTCTGCGCGACCCCATAGACAGCAGCCCACCAGGCTCCCCCGTCCCTGGGATTCTCCAGGAAAGAACACTGGAGTGGGTTGCCATTTCCTTCCCCAATGCATAAAATTGAAAAGTGAAAGTGACGCTCAGTCGTGTCCGACTCAGCAACCCCATGGACTGCATCGCACCAGGCTCCTCCATCCATGGGATTTTCCAGGCAGGAGTACTGGAGTGGGGTGCCATTGCCTTCTCCAATGTGGTAAGCTACACCCTGCCAATCTTGTCTTTCAAAAGCTAACTATGTGATGACACTGTATATGAGTTTTTTTTCCTCTTCTTCCCTTGATTCCTTTGTATACCACAAAAATCCTTGATGCTTGCTACTGTTGTCAGAATCTCCCTCCCAGTTGATTCTTACACTAATTTCTTTAAGCAGAATGAATTGGTCCAAAGTGTTGACGCAAGGAGGTACAGGCCTGGGAGTACCCCAACCCAGGGCAATCCATAGCCTGTATCACCTTGCAGGTGGCTGCACTGATGCTTTTGTGGAAGCAAGGCCAGTAGCTGAGCCTGTAAAGTGTTCCAGGGCCCACATGACATGTGTCTGGGGAGGCTGTAAGGATATAGTGATTAAAAAAACAAAAACAAAAAAACAAGTGGCATTAGATTGCATCACTGGCTTTTATTGTGCTATAAAATGGCTCACTGAGGGGGAAAAGTGTGAATTTAAACTCTTCTGCTGTGATCAATCAGTGGTCCTAGTGGTTTTCAAGATAATTCAGTTGATCTTTCTTCTTCCTACCATTTTGACCTCCATTCCCAAAATTCTTTCCATTTTTCCTTCTTCCTTCCTTCCATCCTCCCCCACCCTTCTCTCTCTCTTCTCTCTCCAGCTTGAATTTAAACCTACTAGTTCTGCCATTACTGATTGTGTGACTTTTTGACAAGCTTATTAAGTTCTCTAAGTTTCTTTTCTTTTTTTAATTTTTGGACCACTAAACCTGGGATAGTAATATCCATCTCATAGGCTACTGGAAATTTTAAATGAAACTCAATTTGTAAAAGACACAATCTTGCATTTTCCCTAAACTTCGTAGGTACAGAGCTTATGTGAACTACTGAGCTTATGTGAATTATTATTTTCTTCTCCCTTCCAAAAAGTTACACTGCAAATTACATATGAGCACATCTGTGGCCTGATGTTTCAACTCTTTCAGAACAGGAGTTGGTGTGAATCACTGGTGATTGCCAGTGTGCACAGATGCTCCCTCTGTCCCCTAAAGACTTCCTTGGACCAGGGAGAGGATACAGAGGTGATTTTAAAAAAGAAATTGGCTTCAAGCCATTGAGAGCTACCTGTGTTAGGGGCTGAACTGCATCCCCTGCAAATTGATATGCAAAAGTCCTAACCCTCAATATTCCACTGTGTAGCTATTTGAGAATAAGGTCTTGAAAAAGGCAATTAACTTAGAATGAGATTGTTCACTTGTGTTAGTTGTGTTCACTTGTGTTAGATTGTGTTCACTTGCGTTAGATTGCTATGTTAGTTGCTAAGTCATGCCCAACTTTTTGCAACCCTATAGACTGCAGCCCATTAGGCTCTTTGTCCGTACGGTTTATCCAGGCAAGAATAGTGGAGTACGTTGCCATTTCCTCCTCCAGAAGATCTTCCCAACCCAGGTGATCAAACCTGCATCACGTGCATTAGCAGCAGATTCTTTACCACTGAGCCACTGGGGAAGCCCAGAATGGGATCATTAGGCTGGGCTCTAATCTAAGACGACAAGAGTCCTTCTAAGAAGAGAAGATTAGAACCCAGATAAGCACAAGCATAGCGGGGAAAACCCCATGAAGACACAGAGAAAAAGACAGTCGGCTATGAACCCAGGGGAAAGGCCTCAAAAGAAGTGAGAATTGTGAGGAATTGTGGGAAGCCTCCAGCACTGTGAGAAAATAAATTTATGTTGTTTAAGCCAGTGGGTCTCTGGGAATTTGTTACAGCAGTCCTGGGAAGCTAACAAATGCAAAAATCCATGCTTACATTTCTGTAACTGTAAAATTAAGGTCAGCTCTAGCAGGAAAAGCAAAAATATTTTGGTTGTAAGGGTCTACAGTTTAGAAACACAAAGGGAGATTTTGGGGTAAAGTAACTTGTTCGATGACCAATGAATGGTCTAATTGACTGTCTTGGCTACAAAACGTAGGCTAAACAGTTGAAGAAAAGGCATGCTTTGACTAGAAGCTGACAGGCTGGTGTCAGTCACGCCTCTGCATAATGCCTTTTCAGCAGCTGCTGAGAATTATCTCTGCCTTTTAATCCTCTCATTTCACAGTTGTTTCAGGCAGATTATTCCTAAAACCTCATGCAATTAATATCAATTATTTAGATTGGCTGCTTTAGTGAGTGTCAGATTTTCCAGCATAGGACAAGACGTGTTATTACTATTATTACTACTAATTACTGTGTTGTAGAGCATGTATGACAATTGGACTTGAAACTGGGGGGAGGGGTGGAATCAAGGTTTAATTATAGCAAAAGTTTATGAGCAGAAAACTTGGAATTGGAATCACTGTTCTTTGTCAAAAGGTGACCTTCTTGTAGATTGGAATGTGCGATTTGGAGATAAACCGCCTGGTCTGACTTGCAGGTTTGCACCCTTTGGTTCTGTAACCTTGGTCATGCATTGCTCTCTTTTTGTCTATTTAGTGGCTAACATTAGAGTCTACTTTATGTGGTTGCTATGAAGTTGAATGGCAACCCACTCTAGTATTCTTGCCTGGAGAATCCCATGGATGGAGGAGCCTGGTAGGTTACAGACCACGGGGTCGCAAAGAGTCGGACAGGACTGAGCAACTTCACTCAGTCACTCACTCATATGAAAAGCCCCCAAAAGAAGTAATTGTAATTACATTGTAATTACAATTGTAATTTCCAATCATATGAGGGATCTCATTATTAATATTATTATTGTTGCATTCAGTAAAGTAGTCCAAATGAGACAAGAAGGGGGCAGGGTGCAACCTTTAAAAGAATGACATAGCCTGAGGACATGACATAAACTGATTAGGACCAAACAGGTCCAAGGCAGTGGACAAGTCAACTCCCAGGGTAACAGATCAACAAGCTAACTGACCTGCACAAACTCCACAACAGAGGACATAAACCTCAAAAGGTGGGCAGTGGCCCAATTCCTTGAAATCCTCACCTCCTTCCCAAAATAGCTGGAATACTCCTTCCACTCGTTAGCCTATGAAATTAGTTAGTGTTAGTCACTCTGTCATGTCCAGCTCTTTGCGACACCCTGGACTCTAGCCCACCAGGCTCCTCTGTCCATGGAATTCTCCAGGCAAGAATACTGGAGTGGGTAATCATCCCCTTGTCCAGGGGATCTTCCTGATCCAGGGAGCAAAGCCGGGTCTCCTGTATCGCAGGCAGATTCTTTACCATCTGAGTCACCAGGGAAGCCTATGAAATTACCCACCCCTATAAAAACTGAGTATTCATTGTAAGGACTGATGCTGAAGCTGAAGCTCCAATATTTTTGCCACTTGATGCAAAACCCTGATGCTGGGGAAGAAGGAAGGCAAAAGGAGAAGGGGGTGGCACATGGTGAGATGGTTAGACAGCATCACTGATTCAGTGAACATGAATCTGAGCAAACTCCAGGAGACACTGAAGAACAGAGGAACCTGGCAGGGTGCATACAGTCCATAGTGTCGCAAAGAGTGAGACACAACGTAGCAGCTGAACAACAGCGTAAATGCTGACGCCCCCCGACCCTGGGGGCACTCTTGCCTCCCTTGCCTTCCAAGTTGGTCCACACTCTGTCCATGGAGTGTGTTTCTTTCCTGAATAGACCTCTTTCCCTCGAGTATGGCTCACTTTTGAGTTCTTTACTGCATGAAGCCAAGAAACCACACTTGGCGGCTGTCCCAAGGTCTCAGACATTATCTGGGATTTGACTACCCTTTCATGCTCCACTCTTCTTCCAACAATACAAGGGGCAAGAGCGTCATATGGTAGACAAGGAGTCAGGCCAACTGAGACCTGAATCCCAGCTCTGTCACTCACAGGGGACTGAGTAAATAACTTGGGTTATTTGAGCATAAGCACCTTAGTTCTCTATCTCACTGGAGGGCCAGGTGTGGGATGAACATTAATCAGGCATGCTTGCTGAGTGCTTGTAACTTCCCAGGTACAGTGCTGATAACCTTACTGCATCTGCTAAGTTAATGCTCAGATTTATATCGTAGGGGTACTCATTATTTTCATTTCCTGGACAAAGAAAATAGAGATCGGAGACTGTGAGCAATTGGCGTGGGGTCACTTGGCTTCTCACTGGCAGTCTGAATCCAAAGCCTAAAATGCTAAACCTGAATCACCTGGTATGGCATAGGTCTTGTTCAGTTCAGTTCAGTTGCTCAGTCGTGTCCGACTCTTTGTGACCCCATGAGTCACAGCATGCCAGGCCTCCCTGTCCATCACCAACTCCCGGAGTTCACTCAGACTCACGTCCATCGAGTCAGTGATGCCATCCAGCCATCTCATCCTCTGTCTCCCCTTCTCCTCCTGCCCCCAATCCCTCCAACCATCAGAGTCTTTTCCAATGGGTCAAGTCTTAGCATGAGGTGGCCAAAGTACTGGAGTTTCAGCTTTAGCATCATTCCTTCCAAAGAAATCCCAGGGCTGATTTCCTTCAGAATGGACTGGTTGGATTGGAGGTGGTTAATAATGGTATTTTATCTTGGCTTTAAATGGAAGGTAAATTACCCATTTGCTTGAGACAAATTAAAATGGGCATAGCTGATCAATAACTGGCCTTGATCTTATCAATGATTATCCACTCTTTCCTTATTCTCATCAGTCTCTTAATCTGATTTCTAGCCCTTGAACCCTGCTCCTTCTAAACTGAAATTTACTTACACTTTGCTAAATCCTCTAGCAAACATTAGATTGAATGACATGTACCCACTTATTTATATGCATGCTGATCACAGTTGGAAAGAACAAGCTTTGATAACTATAATCAATTAAAATAAATAATTAAAGCTCTTATTTTGTTTTTTTTTTTTTTCCTACCTTTTTTTTTTAAAGGTTTTATTTTCTGTTGAAGTGCAGGCAGTTTATAATGTGATAGTTTCAGGTAGACAGCAAAGGGACTCAGCCATACATATACATGTCTTCATTCTCCCCGAAATTCCACCCATCTAGACTGTCACATAACATTAAGTTTTCTCTGCTATACAGTAGGTCCTTGCTGGTTATCAGTTTTAAATATAGCAATGGATACTTTAATAATTATAGCCAATTTAAATAAATAATTAAAGCTATTTTGTTTGTTTGTTTTTTGTTTGGTTTTCAGATGTGCTACATAGACCTCTTGAATGACTATTCTGTTCACTTTGAAATCATATTGCTTTCTGCTCATGCAGACGCCCATTCTTTCATGGAAGAACAATTTATTGAGCTGGTTCTATGTCTTAGAGGCTGTTGTGAGTTCTGGGAGCATAGCAGTGACAAAAGTATTAAAAATCCCTATTGAAATAATAAAGCTGGGCTTCCCAGGTGGCTAGTGGTAAAGAACCCACCTGCCAATGCAGGAGACATAAGAGATGCTGGTTTGATCCCTGGGTTGGAAAGATCACCTGGATGCGAGGGCATGGAAACACACTGAAATATTCATGGCTGGATAATCCCATGGACAGAGGAGCCTGGCGGGCTACTGTCCATAGGGTCCCAAAGAGTCAGACACAACTGAAGTAACTTTGCAAGCATGCATATACTCTCATAAAGCTAACATTCTAGAGGAGGGAGCCAGGCAGTCAATAAATGAAGCATGCCAGAAGGTTATAAATCCTTTGGAAAGAAAGCACGTTGTAATGACTATGTATGGATTCTGGAGTCAAATTCCTTAATTTCAATATCAACTCTGTGTCTTGCCAGCTGTGCGAGCTTGGACAAGTTATTAACTTCTCAGTACCTCCATTTTCTCATCTGTAGAATGGGACTTTCTATCTCATAGAGGCATTTGAAGTTTATATGAGTTAATGCCTGTAATGATACTAAATATATAAGTGTATGCTATATGTCTATTTTTAATTGGAGTACACTTGTTTTATAGTGTTGTGCTAATTTCTGCTGTACAATGAAGTGAATCAGTTACATGTATATATAGATCCCCTCCCTGTTAAGCCTCACTCCCACCCCATCCCACCTCTCTAAGGCATTACCTAGCACCAGGCTGAACTTCTGTGCTATATAACAGCTTCCCACTAGCTATCTATTTTACACATGGCCGTGTATTTATGTCAATGTTACTCTCTCAATTCCTCCCAGCATCTCCTTCCCCCATATGTCCACACGTCTGTTATCTATGTCTGCATCTCTATTTCTGCCCTGCAAATAGCTTCATCTGTACCATTTTTCTAGATTCCATATATACGTGTTAATGTATGATATTTGTTTTTCTCCTTCTGACTTCACTCCGTATGATATACTCTAGGTTCAGCCTCATCACTACAAATGACCCAATTTTGTTCATTTTAATGGCCGAGTAATATTCCATTGCAGATATGTACCACATCTCTTTTATCCATTCATCTGTTGATGGACATTTAGGTTGCGTCCATATCCTGGATGTTGTAAATTGACCAGGGAAGGAAACAGTGAGTTTTTGAGGAGATGCCACACAGTTCGTAACAAGGAAGTCACTAAGAAGGTATTGTTTAGCAGAGAAGGCACTGTGGGAGAAAAGCTTTCTCAGCAGAACAAACTGGCAGAGCCAAGACATTAGCATGGAAATCTGCTGGGTGTGTTGGAATAATAGCATAGATATGGGATATGAGACCAAAGGAAGTATCAGCAGTGGATGCAAGGGATTTGACCTAAAGAGGAATGAATGAGATGAGGGGATTGGGGTGCAGCAGGTGTGCAATAGGAGAATACGAGGAGCACATGTTAACTTTGAGATGTGTTGGAAGTCTTAATGAAGACATAGAAAAGTAGCTGCAGGAGTTTAAAGTTTGAGAAGCTCATGTTGGAAATATAAATTTTGGATTATTGGAGAAGATTGAGCTGTCAAGGGACTGAGAATTCTAAAGATTATGGGGGAAGGTTTCAGAAGTTGGGGAGTAGTAGAAGCAGGGAAGAGAATAAGGGGATGCAGAGTTTTATGGAGATTAGAAGGAAGGAGTGAGAGTGACCTGTAATTTAATTGTAAACAGAAATAGGAGCATAGGGAAACAAGAGATTAATCTTAATGGATGAATCCATCATGTAGGTGGTAGTGAATATTAGGAGCAGATAGGTTTGTAGGCTAGATTCTCAGATCTCCATGGATGGAGACACAGAGGTACTCTTAGTTTATCAGCACCCAGAACAGTCTTGATCCTGGTGTGCTCATGGTGTGCATGTGTGTGTGCTCAGTCGTGTCTGACTCTTTATGACCCCGTGGACTGTAGCCCACCAGGATCCTCTGTCCATGGAATTTTCCGGGCAAGAATACTGGAATCGGGGGGGGAGTGGTGGATTTACTCAGTGTTCACGGCTCCCCTCTGATAACTGTGAATGGAACTGAGGAGGTCTGGGAACCTGCGTGTCTCTTTATCCTCTCTTAATCCTCATCAATGGAGTGTGAATACATTCATACAAGGCTGCACTGACTCATAGAGCTGGGCACCCATGGACCTACCAGCTGCTAGTCTGAAGGCTGAAAGTTTTCACACTGTGGCTAAATAGACTTCACAGCTGGCTGTGTTGGATTGTGAATCCTTTATGGAGGAGAAGTGCCACTGGCAATCGATCAAGAGCAGAAGTCTATTGTTCCAGGGATGTGTTTAAAAGGATCCCTTGGGCACTGGCTGTAGGAAAATAAAGACTCCTCTAGAAGGGAAATGCCCCAGGCTTTGAGTTTTCACATATGCCCTGGGGCCTACATTCCTCTGGTCTCCCAAACTCTAGATTCTTGAGACAGGACAATGCAATTCATTTTGGTGTTTCTGCTTGTTGACTCTTGGCTGATCCTTTTTTTTTTTTTTAAGTTTTTTATCTGTTTTTCTTTTTATTTTCTTCAGTTTTGTTGAGAAATAATTGACATACATGACTGTCTAAGTCATACATTGTTATGGTTTGGTTTAAATACATGGTGAAATGGTTATAGAAACAGGTCCAGTTAACATTCATCATCTCATACAGATAAAATAGCAAGAAAAGAAAGAAGACATGAAAATAGAAAAATGTTTTTCTCCTTGTGATGAGAACTCTTAGGATTTGCTCTCTTAAGAACTTTTCTACATACCATACAGGAGTGTTAACTACAATCAACTCTACCCTAATATGAAAAAAGAAAAAAAAAAAGTTTAAAGTTACAGATTTCTAGTTCTAAGATAAATGTGTGTGCATGGTCAGTTGTCTCCAACTTTTTGTGAACCCACGGACTGTAGCCCACCAGGCTTCTCTGTCCATGGGATTATCCCAGGAAGAATACTAGAGTGGGTTGCCATTTCCTTGTCCAGGGGGTCTTCCAGACCCAGGGATTGAACCTACGTCTCCTGCATCTCCTGCCTTAGCAGGTGGATTCTTCACCAGTGAGCCGCCTGGGAAGCCCAAGATAAATAAGTGTTGGGGGTATAATGTACAACATACGGATTCCTTCTAAGGGGAGCAAATCACTGAGTCCAAAGAAGCTGCAGTGTCCTGTGTTTGCTAACTGTTGATGCTGATTTGGCTCTGCTGCAAAAGTGTCAACTTTTCCTGATGCTCTGCAGGATAGAAATCCATAGGTGGATGGACAGGTAGATGACAAGTGGAAACGTCAGGTAGGCACTACTGGTGAGCTGTAAGTGGGAGGGAAGCTGACAGAAGCGAAGAAAGAAAAGTGACAAGAGAATGAGTTCCCCAAGGGACAATTAACACACTGTGAAAACATACCCTAATGAAATGACAACTCTAAGTTCCAAAGACAATTCTCAATTAAGCCCTCAGATGGTTTGCTGCTAAGAGCTGATGAATTGGTTTATTCCCTATTGCTCTCCGCAAAGGACCTTCAAACACCCACAACTCCATCTGTTTCATTAATAAATTAACTTAAATCCATAAAATTAGCAAAGAAACAGAGCAACTGGTCTGTAATAAGTGACCAGAATTCATTTCTGGAGTAGCCTTTGTAGGAGACTCTGCAGGGGTAAAAGCTGAAGGATAAAGATATTTCAAGGATAAGATGTGCTTTGAAGAGTTTCTATTTTTTTCCCTCCAGTACATAAGATAGGAGTAAAATTCCAGGATTATAAGAAAATAAGTTGGTTACATTGGCTTTCTTTGTCATACACAAAGGTAACTACTTGGGCTATCCAACAGGATGCTGGCCCAAAGGCAGCTTGGTACTGGGAGATACAGTTTCACACACAAAGTCTTACAAAATAACACCCGCACAATTTCTCATCTTTCTAAGTTACAACCGAGTACAGGTTAAGACTGAACAGCATTTTCCATATTGTTGTCTGGACCTTGAGAGCAAGGGGGTTTGGGTAAGCATCAAAGTCAAGAGTAATGGGCATTGTTGGGGGTCCTCTGTCCTCTGTCTTCACAGCGGAGGAATTTTGTCTTGCTCACCAACAGGGAGGAACGGTTGGTTGACTTCTGTTGGCCCAGCCAAGTGGGATAAAATGAAAAAGGAGAACTGATTGCAGCCTTTGGCCAGATGGAGCTCTTTGGTGTCCTTGGGAAGAGAAGGTTTTATGGAGTGGTAGGGACTGAAGTCAGATGAGAAGGCATTGAAAAGAGTGGGAAAGGAAGAGTTGGAGACAGCCTGTATAAACAACCCTACAGAAGCCTGGCTACTAAAAGAGAAAAGAAATGAAGCAATGGTTTGGATGGGGAAGAACAAGGGTCCTTGGATGAGGCAAGCTTACAATAAAATGCAGGAGGTTGATGGGAGTTATCCAGAAGGCAGATGAGAGGAGAAAGTGATGATGTGGGGGAGAAGCAGAAACATTGGCAGAGGAAATGTTTGAGAAGTTAAGAGTAGGGACATTTAATGCTAAAAGGAGGAAAGAAGAAATCTAGAGTGTGGTGGAACTTAGCCATCCCAGTTACCTACCACCCAGGACGGAGCAGAGCTGTCTGTTTACATAAGCAGAGACTGTTGATCCGAGCTTGATGCATACTTAACTCCGAGCATCTCCCATATGTGCAAACCTTTCATTTATTCCCCAAATTTTGATTTTTTTTTTTAAATGAGAGAGGAGGGTGCAAAAATTACACCCTGGTGATAAACAGGTTTTTATAAACTCATCATTTCTTAGGGGAAAAAATGTTTCTTCTTGCATTTTCTCAGAAAACATCAACAGAATAGGGCAGGGAGAATATTATCTCTAAAAGCTTATGCATCATCCTCCTAAAATGTTAATGTCCATTTCCAGCTGAACAAATAAACGTCTACTACTTGGATGCAACTAGTTCTAATGAATGTGAATGCCAGGCTCGAAAATAAAGAACCTACTTTTGGTTTCAGAAAGCATCTTTCACACGGAAGAAAAAAAAAAAGTCATTATTTAAAAAATTGCTCCATTAATGTACCATGAACAAAGGACAGTGAGCTTGAAAAGACTAAACAGCTTTTATTTTTCGAGCACTTTATTTTCAATGGGATTATAAACAAGATCCTCGTGAAACTCTTCAAACACACAGAACACCAAGATGGAGTATTGGGCTGCTTTTACCCACTTACCAGGGCCAGGTTTGTTTTGCTTCCTTAAGTATAGTTGCAAGTTGTTTTGTTGTTGTTGTTGAATTAGGAGGAAAGTGGAAGGAGCACGTGAGTTCTATTCCTTCTACAGTAAGTCCCCTACATATGAGTGAGTTCCGTTCAGAGAGCGCGTTCATGAGTCCAATTTGATAAGCCCGGCAAAGCTAGCCTAGGTACCCAACTAATGCAGTCAGCCATATAGTATTGTACTATAACAGGTCTATAATACTTTTCACACAAATAATACATTAAAAAACAAACAAAAATTAAAACATTTTTAATCCTACTATACAGTACCTTGAAAAGTACAGTAGTAAGTACACTATGGCATATAAAGGCTGGTATCGAGTGAACAGGCAACAAGAGTTACCAACTAGAGCTGGGAGAGGAGGTGATAGAGGATGGTAGAGCTGAAGGGTTGTCAGCAATAGGAGACAGAGGGCAAGCTACCATTTCATGCACACTTGACACTCTTGGAACATGTGTGTGCACCTTTGAAATTTCGCAACTCGAAAGTTTGTATGTAGGGGACTTACTATATTGTTTATGATACAAGCAACTAGGAGAATTAAGCTAAGAGAGACTTGTTCTTTATCTGGGACAGCAGAAAGGAAACCCACCTGAGCACCCTAATGTTAGAAGATGACTTGAGGGACCTCGCTGGTGGTCTAGTCGCTAAGACTTCCATGCTCCCAGTGCAGGAGGTCTGGGTTCTATCCCTGGTCAGGGAACTAGATCCTACATGCTGCAATGAAGACTTCTCATGCCATAATTAAAGATGCCCAGTGTTGCAACTAAGACCAGGCACAGCCAAATAAATACTAAAAAAACATAACTTGGAAGATGTTTCAAATATTAAACTGGCAATGGAGGTGAGTTTGCGTCTCTTTTCTGGGCCATTCTATTTCCTGAATTTTATTGAAGTAGGCATAGCATGGCAATCCTCCGCAGTAGCCTTTCCTGGAGAATCCCATAGACAGAGGAGCCTGGCAGGCTATAGGCCTTGGGGTCGCAAAGAGTCAGACACAGCTGAAGCAATTTAGCAGCAGCAGCAGGCATAGCAAATGTAAGGTTTTTGCTGAAGCTATTTTTCACTTTTAGAGAATATATGAAGTCATACATACAAATACCTACACATGTACATATTCACATAAATAACATTGAGGGAGATATCTTTCTGAAAAGACTTGTGGCCTAATTTTTAGACCTGTGGTTTGGAGATGATTGAGAAGAAATTTTTCCATTATTTTGGTGGAGCCAGGCCAGCTTGCATCCAGGTACTCAATCATACTGTTAGGTGTACTGATGGCTAAGAGGGACCTACAACAGTATTCATCTTCTGCTGCTGCTGCTAAGTCGCTTCAGTCATGTCTGACTCTTGTGACCCCATAGATGGCAGCCCACCAGCCTCCCCTGTCCCTGGGATTCTCCAGGCAAGAACACTGGAGTGGGTTGCCATTTCCTTCTCCAATGCATGAAAGTGAAAAGTGAAAGTGAAGTCACTCAGTCGTGTCCGACTCTTAGCGACCCCATGGACTGCAGCCCACCAGGCTCCTCGGTTCATGGAATTTTCCAGACAAGAGTACTGGAGTGGGATGCCATTGCCTTCTCCAGTTCATCTTCTAAGCCAAGGAAATATATGCTCTTTGCTTTTGGGATGAAAAACTAGTTCTTAGGATGAAATGATACCCTCCCTGCAAATCACACTTAGATGTGCGTAAAGGAACATAGACGTATCTGAATATGAGTCAGTTTCAGCAGCATGTGCGCGCGCGCGCACACACACACACACACACACACACACACACACAGAGCTTTGTCTCTTATTCTGTTCATTTTATTCACTCCATTTTGCTTCATGCCCCTTCCTTAGTAAGCTCCCATGGCAAATAAAAGGAAATATTGGTCATCTTCCAGTATTTCATTAGGTTTAGGAAATGCATTTCCAAGATATATGAATACAGATGTGCAATTCACCAAAGACTCTAAAAGTCACAAAGCTGGCAAAGATACATTCTAACTGAGAATGGCACAGTTCATTGTGTTCTTCATGCCAGTTATTTATGCGTGAGCCAAGAAAGATAAGCTTTCCAGTTATGTCCACATTGTGTTAACACAGTGAATAAAGAATCTGTCCAATCTAACAAATTGTTAATTCAATTAATAAATAAAACTAAATTGCAAAAATTAGTTGTCCTAACATATTCTTTAAAGACTTATTAAAAAAAAAAGTTTTAAAATAGATTAATTTATATCTATTAGAAAGGCTGTTTTCAAGAAGAAAGATATAACAAGTGTTGGTGAGAATGTGGGAAAAAGAGAACCCTTGTGCACTGTTGTCCAGATGGTGCTAGTGGTAAAGAACCTGCCTGCCAATGCAAGAGACATGAGATGTGAGTTTGATCCTTGGGTTGGGAAGATCCCCTGGAGAAGGGCATGGCAACTCCCTGCAATATTCTTGCCTGGACAATACTGTGGGCAGAGAAGCCTGGCAGGCTACGGTCCATAGAGTTGCAAAGAGGCAGGCACAACTGAAGTGACTTAGCATGTTCACTGTTGATGGGAATGTAAATTGGTACCATTAGGGAAAACAGTTTGGAGACTCCTCAAAATATTAAAAGATCTACCATATGATCCCTGGTAACTCAGACGGTAAAGCATCTGCCTCCAATGCGGGAGACCCAGGTTTGATCCCTGTGTCAGGAAGGTCCCCTGGAGAAGGAAATGGCAACCCACTCCAGTATTCTTGCCTGGAGAGTCCCACAGACTGAGGAGCCTGGTAGGCTACAGTCCATGGGGTCGCAAAGAGTCGGACATGACTTCACTTTTACTTTCACCATATGATCCACTGACCCCACTTCTTGGTTTATATACAAAGGAATGAAACAGTATATCAAAAAGCTGTCTGCTCTTCAATGTTTATTGCATCCTTATTTATGACAGCCACGATATGGAAACAGCACAAGTGCCTGTCAATGAATGAATGGATAAAGAAAGTTTGGTATGTGTATAAAATGTGAAATATTATTCAGCCCAGAGAAAGAAGGGAATTTTGTCACTTGATGCAATATCGATGAATCTTGAGGGCATTATGTTAAGTGAAATAAGTCAGACAGAGAAAGACAAATACTATATGATATAACTTACATGTGGGATTTTAAAAAGCTGAGCTCAAAGAAACAGAGTAGAATGGTGGTTACCAGGGACTGGGGAGATGTAGGTCAAAGGGTGTTAACTTGAAACTAGAAGATCATAAGTTCAGAGTGTCTAATGCCCAGCATAGTGATAATAGTCAATAATCATGTATTATATAATTCAGGGTTGCTAAGAGACTAGATATTAATTATTCTTGTCACAAAAAGATGATAATTAAGTGACATTATACAGATTTTAATGAACACTACAGTGTAATCATATTGCAACATAAAATATATATCAAATCAATATATAGGAAACCTTAAATTTATACAATGTTATATGTTAATCCATTTCAGTATAAGCTACAGTCCTTACAGTCCTTAGCATTTCAAAATGTCAGACACAACTGAAGCGACTTAGCATGCATATGTCAATCAGATCTCAATAAAAATAAAATTTAAAAATCCATTTGTGTTAGTTCTAACCATCTTCTCTTCCCATTCCTTTTCTGTCCTGCTCAGTTGGTTATTTTCCCCAAATTTTCTGTTGGAATCAATGAGATGACACTGGACTCAGAGGGGTCATAGAAGGAGAGCTCTTCTGCAAGAGTTTGACCAATACAACCTGCAAGGTTAGGATGGAGACAGAAGCTAAAAGCTGAGGTGACCTTGACAGCCCACTAATCAATGTCTTTAACATATCTAAAGAAAGAAGCTGTCAAGGAAGCAGGTGGGTGGTAAGACCCAAACACACACACACACACACACACACACACACACATCCATAGAGATCCCTGAAAGATGAAATCCCACTCATCTCCCAGCAGAATCCTAGATAAAACTCTCATGGGAAGTATCATGACAAGGAAGATCCTCTGAGAGGGGCTGGATGGAAAGTGAAGCTCTTCAGCCATTCATCTCCCCAGACCCCCACACCTCCATCTCTTCCTCTTCAAGGAGAAACATCTTGCCTTGATCACCTGTGCCTGCTACAAGAGTCAGGCTGGGCTTACCTGTTTCTTTCACCCTGTGTTTCTAGAATTCATCAATGTCTGTCGAAGGTTACTTTGAAACCTGTTTCTGGCTTTTCCCTGCTTTGTTGCCTGAACCTCATCTCCTACCACTACTGCATTTGCCACACTCTTCTGCCCACCTGGGAAGTCTGAAGGCCTAGGAGCACGGGAGAAGGGGGAAGACCCTGCTCTATGGCCTGAGAAACTCCATTAGCAGCAGCCACCTCTTGTCCAGTCTCTCAGGGATTCAGCCCCTTTCTGGGTGATCTTAGATGCTGGCTTTGGAATACAGCTTACCACTCTTCCCTTTGCTCTTCCAGCCAGAAGTGGCATTGCTTCTTGTATGTCACTAATTCTGGGTCCCCAAGTTCTCTGTTTGCTTTAAAACATTTTCATCACCCAGGTTATGCATTTTCTTAAGTTCCCTTCTGATTTAAATATACATGTGATTGATTGATTGATTTAACATATTTTTTAATTGTAGTAGAAGTCATATAATAATTTAAAAAAACATGCTATCTTAACCATATTTAACTGTACAGTTCAGTGGCACTAAGGACATTCACATGTTGTACAATTCTCACCATCATCTGTCTCCTGAATTTTTTCACCTTCCTGAAATGAACTCTGTCCTCATTAAACACTAAGTCCCCATTCCCCCGACTCACTCCTTTAACCTTACCCCTCTGGCTCCTGGCATCTACCAATGTACTTTTGGACTCCATGACTTTGACTATTCTAGGTATCTCATAAGAGAATTTAACAGTATTTGTCTGCAGCACCTAATGCATTTTGGAATGTATTTTTAACATTAACTATGCATGCATGCTAGCTCACTTTAGTCATGTCCAACTATTTGCAACCCTATGGACTGTAGCTTGCCAGGCTCCTCTGTCCATGTGATTCTCCAGGGAAGAATACTGGAGTGGGTATCCATTTCCTGCTTCACAGGAGCTTCTGAACCCAGGGATTGAACCCGAATCTCTTGTATTTCCTGTATTGGCCACCTGGAAAGCCCCTCCCCCCTCCTTGGCTTTAACTTCATTCAAATCAAATCTGTTTCTTTCTAAGTCCCTTTCTCTGTGAAGCTTCCTGCCTCTGAGTCCTGTTACTCTGAGTTAAGAGCACAGGTCCCTGAACTTATTTTACCAGAAATGATATTTAACTGACAGCTTCCTGGAAGTGACAACCCATGAAGGTCACTTCTGCTTAAAGAAGCTAGGACCCCAGTCAACCAAGAGGGGCTATCAAGGCAGCCAGGGGCTTGAGAGCAAGGTTTGAAAGGTCACTTAATTTTTTTTTTTTTATTGTGGTAAAAGTCGCATAATATAAAACATACTATTTTAAGCATATTTAACTGTACATTTCAGTGGTACTAAGTACATTCATATTGTGCAACTCTCACCATCATCCATCTCCTGAATTTTTCATCTTCTAAACTGAAACTCCATCCCCATTAAACACTAAGTCTGGGCTTCCCTGGTGGCTCAGATGGTAAAGAATCTGCCTGCAGTGCAGGAGACCTGGGTTCAATCCTTGGGTCAGGAAGATTTCCTGGAGAAGGGAACAGCTATCCACTCCCATATTATTTCCTGGAGAATCCCATGGACAAAGGAGCCTGGTGGGCTACAGTCCAAGGGATCGCAAAGATTCGGACATGTCTAAGAACTAAGGAGGACTAACACTTTCACTTTCCCCATTCCCTCTCCCTACCCTTACCCCAGGCCCTTATCATCTACTAATGTATTTTCTGACTATGAATTTGACTGTTCTAGGTACCTCATGGGAGAAGGCGATGGCACCCCACTCCAGTACTCTTGCCTGGAAAAATCCCATGGACAGAGGAGCCTGGTAGGCTGCAGTCCATGGGGTCGCAAAGAGTCGGACACGACTGAGCGACTTCACTTTCACTTTTTACTTTCATGCATTGGAGAAGGAAATGGCAACCCACTCCAGTGTTCTTGCCTGGAGAATCCCAGGGACAGGGGAGCCTGTTGGGGTGCCGTCTCTGGGGTTGCACAGAGTCAGACACGACTGAAGCAACTTAACAGCAGCAGCAGCAGCAGGTACCTCATATAATTGAAATCAAACTGTCAGTCTGGATCTGCTGTAAGTCCCTTTTTAAGAACCACACATTCTTGATGTCCAAGTTTTATATTCAGGGACTTGTGAGGTATGTCACAAAAAATTTCCTACCAATTATGTTTCAAGTATCAAAGTCTGAAATAATTTTTTTCTGCCAATCTTTTAAAAAACAAACAAACAAATGAAATGTTGATAAATTAGACCAGATGAGGAGGTATAGGCCTTGCATGCATTTCTGTTTTGTTTGGCAAAGTCAGAGGCTATGGCTTCATTCCACACCCCCACAGGGCTCGGTGTAGTATGTGCTTGCTTGAGTGCATGCTCAGTCATGCCTGACTCTTTGCGGCCCCATGGATGGTAGCCTACCAGACTCCTCTGTCCATGGAATCTTCCAGGCCAGAATACAGGAGTGGGTTGCCATTTCCTTCTTCAGGGGATCTTCCTGACCCTGGGATCGAACCCCAGTCTCCTGTGTTGCAGATGAATTCTTTACCCTCTGAGAAGAATCCAGCTTTCTTTAGTCCAGCCGAGTTGATATTCTCATCTCAAGATATTTCCTGGGGGAGATGGAACACTGTATAGTCGAGTTTCAGCATTGTATAACGTGCACACCCATACATGACCACCTGGAAAACCCCCTCCATCGCTGAGGACAGCTCGGATTGAATGGAATTCAGTGGTACCAAGGCAGAAGTGAGCAGACTGGGAGGAGGTGCAAAGGATATAGCTTCAAAATATATGGCCCAGTTGGAAACAATTTACTTAGCTGAGCTTTGCAGCACAACTTCTCCAAAGACTACTCTGAATAGAAAATTTCTAAAGCTAGAGGATTATAAGGATCTTGTTGTAATAGTCCAGGGGTGGGAATCGGGCCCTGGGACCCTCTATCAGCAATGTGGCAGTGATGGGTTTTCCTTCTGGAGCCCTATTCCCTTACTCAACCTACATGATTACTGTACACAGTTGGCTCTGATGAGTTGGCACAGGGGGAGTGTCTTGGGAGAGTGAATTAATGGACAAGTAAGTTCCTCCAAAAGATTATTCTGCTGGCCTGCGTTGTATACCCAGGGAAGGCTATTCGTTCACGTGAGCATCAGCAGCCCATTCCGCTTTACTCCACTAATGAGATCACTGCCCAGAGCGACATAGGGGTGTATTCAGCAGGAGGACATATCCCAGAACTGACATTTCCCACTAAGGAAGTGGAGGGAAGGAGTTTTCTCTGTGAGTCAGGAAAGTGCCTGTCCTATGGGCTTTTAACCTCTCTGTGCACCTAGCAACCAGAAGGTCTAGGTCCTAGCCTCGAGCAGGGTCTTCTAGAAGATTACCAAGATTTCAGAGATTCCCAAGGATACTTGTCTGGAAGTGACATCTCGGTCGGTCATGAACTTGCCTGATCTCTGTGATGTTGCCTTTTTATGCCATTAAGTCTGCAAATAATGTCTCTGCGTCTATTTCCACTCAGACAGGATTATCCATTCGTATGGTCAACGTGTCTTGTTTCAGGCTGAGCTTCTCATGCGTGAAATGCATTGTCTTTCCCTTTCAGGAGTTTACTGCCTCAGTGACCTTTATATTTGACAAAAAGACTTTTTAATCCACCAGGCTGCTGCTTTCCTAAGTGGTTCCTCCCCTGGCTGGCATTATTGAATGGACTTTCCCTGTTGACGGGTGCTATTAAGACATGCTGTCTTTTGTATCGAATCAAAACTGTGCTCTTTTATTCGCTTTTATTTTCTTTCAAGTTTGCATTAAATAGCAATGTGTGTACTTCCACAGAATAATCGCATCGATACAGACCAAGTGCGACCACGTTAGATGCAGAATTCCATTCTTATTTCTCCTATTTTCTCAGATGGGAATAGTTCAGGGTTAAAACGTAGCAAGAGTTAAGCCTTCCCAAATTCCTCCTACCTGACACTGAAGACCAGGATTGAATGATGTATTATTTGGCTCCCAGATTATTTGCGTGTTTTGGTGGGTGGTTATTTGCGATGAGGCCTTTGTTCCAAGCCCTTGTTAACATAAAGAGGTTTGTTCTCAGATCCCCGAACAGAACATAGAAAACACCGGTGAATGCTAAAGGCGATTGTGCTTCCAGCCTGTGGTCTGTTACCATGGGCAACCAACACTCCTTAGGGGGGCTGTGTGTTGAAGAGGGTGCTAACATCTTAAAAATCAGTTTAGAGCAAACCATTAGGATTTTTGGCCTGGCTTTACCATTCACTCCTCTGGACAAGTCACTTCATTTCTCCAAAGATGACGTGTGTCATCAGCTAGCAGGAAGTTCAGTAATGTAATGCATGTAAAAGTACGCTGTGAATTTTAAAGCTCAAGTATCGGTTGTTTCAAGACTCTCATTTAGACTTTATGTTAGTTAAGAGAAAATAGATTCTTTCTCTCTCAAATGGGGTTCTCTTCACTAACATTTTTGACAAACTCCTCAAGGCCAGCATTTGAGGCGTGATAATTTTCTTCCCCCCTGACAATGATGACATAGGCATTAGAACTCTGGTTTGAAACAGGGGCCTTTAACAATTTTAGAGGGAAAGTGGTCATACAGATTATAAGTGACAGAACTGGGCTTGAACATGGAACTCTCTCATCATCTAAGGGTCTTCATTTTATTTTGTTTGCTAACCCCCCACCCCCCTGCTTTTTTTAGGTCACACTGTGTGGAATGCAGGATCTTAGTTCCATGACCAGGGATCGAACCTATGCACCTTGCCTTGAAGTTTTAACCACTGAGCCATCATAGAAGTCCTTTTTTTTTTTTTTAAAAGCATAAAGAACGTGTAATCCAGACAGAAACAATTGTCTTGTGCGTTCCACTGCAAACATCTTGAAATCTTTCTGGATTTGATCCACTTGAAGAAGCCTCAGCTCCTTATATCATTAGTTCAGAAGAGTAAAAACACCCTCATGTGACAGACTTAAGGATAATGCTGCCATGATAATGAAGGCA
Source organism: Bos indicus (assembly GCF_029378745.1). Lineage (NCBI taxonomy): Eukaryota > Metazoa > Chordata > Mammalia > Artiodactyla > Bovidae > Bos > Bos indicus. The sequence goes on along the minus strand of NC_091780.1, from coordinate 18,576,392 downwards.
ACACGATCAAAAGCAACTACGTTATCAAAAAAAGAGAAATGATCACTTTTAACAACGAATTGCAGCTAATTAGACTTTGAATAAGAAATCAAACGAAAAGGCATGAAGGCTCAATTTTCCATAGAGCTGACAGCCTGACCTTTCTAGGAGTGAGAATGAAATTATTTTTAATTAACATGACTAATCATTTCCTGTCATTTTGAGGCAATTGGTTTTTGTCTTCAAAGAGGTGTGTTGGGGTGCTGCCCCCGGTTCCTTGTCTAGTAGCTGCCAGCAGGTCTAATGACACAGAACAGAGGAGGCCTGGACCACTCTGGTTGGTGGACCCTGCGTCTCTGAATCATCACAGCGAGGAGACAGGGTCCCCTGTGTCTCTTTTCTTCTGCCTGTGCTTCTTTCTAAGGCTGCGTGAAACTGTTTCTAGTTCCACGGATGTTCATTTCCAGGGCCACTTAATCATCGTGAAAGTACAGACTTCATTGCGTGGACAAGCGATGAGGCAGGTTCTACTTCTCTTTTCTCCACTTGTGCAAACAGTGTCTCTCAGATATTTGTGCAGACGTCCCAGCTCACTTATAGTCCATCCCTTTACTCTTCAGGAACCAAGAAGGGGGACAGCCTGTTGATCACCCTCACTCTGAGTTCCAACAAGGACAGGAAGCAGTATTCTGTGTTCTAAGCTCAAGAGTGTAATTTCAAGGTGCCTATGGAATGACAGTCCTGGTGACTTTCTGTGATCCAAACACCCTCTGTTAACCCCAGTCCTGAAATACCCTTTACAGGGAGACCAAACTGAGGTCATCTTCTTGGTGCCCTTCTGCCATTTCCTCAGGTCTTAAGATAATTCTGAAGAATGATGTGACCTCAGAAAACTATGGTTCTCCTCTCCTGATGTCAGTCCACTCTCCTGATATAAGTTAGATGTGCTCTCAGAATCAAAGATATTCCTCGCACTGCCTCCACTGCCACCAGGGGAAAAAGAAGGGATGAAATGGTTAAACAGATCAAGAAGCACCGTTCTATCCCAGTTGGGTTTCCTACCTGATTCTAGGAACAACCTTCAGCCTGTAGCAAGGTGTTGGGAATTGTAACTGCCTTCCTTTTTTTTTTTTTTTTTGCTCTTGAGTCTAGGACAATTCGGGGCTCTTCCCAGGTAGCCCCAGTGCTAAAGAATCTACCTGCCAAAGCAGGAGACATAAGAGACACAGGTTTGACCCCTGGGTGAGGAAGATCCCCTGGAGGAGGATGTGACAACCCACTCCAGTCTTCTTGCTGGAGAATCCCATGGACAGAGGAGCCTGGTGGGCTACAGTCCACAGGGTCACAAAGAATTGGACATGACTTGTCAACTGAGTGTGCACAGCTTGTACATATGTATTTATATGTAGCAGTGTTGAGCTATTCCAAATCCTGAAAGATGATGCTGTGAAAGTGCTGCACTCAATATGCCAGCAAATTTGGAAAACTCAGCAGTGGCCACAGGACTGGAAAAGGTCAGTTTTCATTCCAATCCCAAAGAAAGGCAATGCCAAAGAATGCTCAAACTACCACACAATTGCACTCATCTCACACGCTAATAAAGTAATGCTCAAAATTCTTCAAGCCAGGCTTCAGCAATATGTGAACCGTGAATTTCCTGATGTTCAAGGTGGTTTTAGAAAAGGCAGAGGAACCAGAGATCAAATTGCCAACATCTGTTGGATCATGGAAAAAGCAAGAGAGTTCCAGAAAAACATCTATTTCTGCTTTATTGACTATGCCAAAGCCTTTGACTGTGTGGATCACAATCAACTGTGGAAAATTCTGAAAGAGATGGGAATACCAGACCACCTGATCTGCCTCTTGAGAAATTTGTATGCAGGTCAGGAAGAAACAGTTAGAACTGGACATGGAACAACAGACTGGTTCCCAATAGGGAAAGGAGTTCGTTAAGGCTGTATATTGTCACTCTGTTTATTTAACTTCTATGCAGAGTACATCATGAGAAACGCTGGGCTGGAAGAAGCACAAGCTGGAATCAAGATCGCTGGGAGAAATATCAATAACCTCAGATATGCAGATGACACCACCCTTATGGCAGAAAGTGAAGAGGAACTACAAAGCAGAGAGTGAAAAAGTTGGCTTAAAGCTCAACATTCAGAAAACTAAGATCATGGCATCTGGTCCCATCACTTCATGGGAAATAGATGGGGAAACAGTGGAAACAGTGTCAGACTTTATTTTTTTGGGCTCCAAAATCACTGCAGATGGTGACTGCAGCCATGAAATTAAAAGACACTTACTCCTTGGAAGGAAAGTTATGACCAACCTAGATAGCATATTGAAAAGCAGAGACATTATTTTGCCAACAAAGGTTCGTCTAGTCAAGGCTATGGTTTTTCCTGTGGTCATGTATGGATGTGAGAGTTGGACTGTGAAGAAGGCTGAGCACCGAAGAACTGATGCTTTTGAACTGTGGTGTTGGAGAAGACTCTTGAGAGTCCCTTGGACTGCAAGCAGATCCAACCAGTTCATTCTGAAGGAGATCAGCCCTGGGATTTCTTTGGAAAGACTGATGCTAAAGCTGAAACTCCAGTACTTTGGCCACCTCATGCGAAAAGTTGACTCATTGGAAAAGACCCTGATGCTGGGAGGGATTGGGGGCAGGAGGAGAAGGGGAAGACAGAGGATGAGATGGCTGGATGGCATCACTGACTCGATGGACCTGAGTCTGAGTGAACTCCAGGAGTTGGTGATGGACAGAGAGGCCTGGCGTGCTGCGATTCATGGGGTCACAAAGAGTCGGACAAGACTGAGCGACTGATCTGATCTGATGGATTTTTTTAATAGTTCTGTTTGGTTATGGAAATATAGGTGTTGTTCTGAAACTTGATTTTCTTTTAATTGATCAGTATAGCTGAAAGACTTTGACACATTAGTACTTATAAACTGAACTCATTTTAAAACTGCTGTCATACATTCAACCAAAATTTTGATTTACCTATTTCCCCTATTTGGACATTTTGACTTTTTAAAATTTAGTTTCTTCCATTGAAAGCAAAACTGCAGCAAATGTCTTTACACATGTGTCTTTGCACCTAAGTGCACATCTTTGGGTAAATATTCCACCAAAATGTGGAATTGTTGAATTCCACAACAATTCTTTTCATGGAATTCTTTACATTTAGAATTTTGATGGACGTTGTCAGACTGTTCTCCGAAACAGGTGAATGATACAAGCAGTATAGAAGATTATCCACATCCTTCTATGCTTACTAGCCCTTGCTATTATCAAATATTCAAAAATTGTTGTCAATCTACTAAGGTCACACTCATTTTATTTTCTCATGACTAATAAGATTGAGCACATTTTCATAGTTCCTTGGCCATTTTGATTTCTTTTTCTATGAACTACTTATGTATTTTGTCCATATTTCTATGGGTTTCTTCTGATCTCTGACACCTCTTTCTAGAGATTCAGCATGCTTGGCCCCAGTCTCTAACTGACAGCATGAATAAGGGCATGGGATTTAAAGTCTGCCATATGTAAATTCAAATTCCAGTTGACACCCTGTCTAGGTGTGTTATATTGTACCAGGTCACACACTTATGCTGGTTTTCTGCCTTCTTCTCTATAACAGGGGGACTGCTGCTGCTGCTAAGTCACTTCAGTCGTGTCCGACTCTGTGCGACCCCATAGACGGTGGCCCACCAGGCTCCCCCATCCCTGGGATTCTCCAGGCAAGAACACTGTAGTGGGTTGCCATTTCCTTCTCCAATGCATGAAAGTGAAAAGTGAAAGTGAAGTCGCTCAGTCGTGTCCGACTCTTCGCAACCCCATGGTCTGCAGCCTACCAGGCTCCTCCATCCATGGGATTTTCCAGGCAAGAGTACTGGAGTAGGGTGCCATTGCCTTCTCCAATAGGGGGGACAGTAATGCCTAATACACAAAGTGTGTTTGTGTGTGCACACACACCTATGTTAAGATGAAGACAGGTGTGAATTAATGGCCAGTTAGGCCAGTGAATTAATGGCCAGTTTTATATCACATTCTTTCAGATTCAGGCATGGGCTGTTGGTTCCTAGATTTGCTTTTTACCCTACACCTCCATCCTTGAGGCCAGCTGACTCCTATATTTTGAGTAAATTCCAGGGCTAACCCTGATGTAGTTTGGTCTCTGTATATTTATTTAGTTCCTTTGCTTGGTTTCTGAACCTGAGGTCTGGTTGGCACTCTGAAGTCACTGTATCTGCATGTGTCTTTCCTCCATATGGAACTATTCCACCCCCCGACCCCGGCTTTGTGCTCTTCTGTTAATATCACGCTATGTATGTGGCTGGCATCTCAGCCTGACTCCCCAGCCTTCCCCTTCTCCATTGCTGTCTCGCTGGCAGAGCCAAAACTTAAGCCTGCATTTTCAAATTCCCCATGCTCTCAACCAGTGCTAATAGCTCTACAAATATCACTCCTGGATCTCTAACTTAATCCCTCTGAGCCTCAGCTTTCTTATCTTTCCCTAGAAATAATAATGCCAAATTCACACTACTGTTGGGGGATTTAGATGTGATAGTTAACTCAGCGCAATGTCACATTCCCCCATCCTCTTGTCTGACTCACAAATCTTCAACAAAATAGCTTTTCCTTTGGTTTGTTTGTTTGATTATCATACCTCTGTATAGTAGATCTTCAGTACACAGTGGGCTTTGTTAAGATTCAGTGGGCATTTGGCTGGCCTCTTCTAAGAAACACAAGCAGAGGCATAGTGTTAAAATGATGATGAATAATTATGAGGGAAACCGGAGTCATGTTTACGTTTACTCATCATAGTTTCACATCATGGCTTTGGCTTAAATGTGAAATTACCTGCTAAAAAGTAAAAGTTAGTTCCTGAGATTTGAGAATGAGATGTTATAGAGGTTACTAATTTTCTAGAGAGGGATATTCCTGGGCCAGAGGAAGAATATCCCTGGGCCATGCTGGTTGGCCTTGTCCATGTCATCACCTCTTTGCCCATAAAAAAGGCAACACGAGGACCAGAGAAAGGGAAGTTTGGCTTTAAAATAGATTTTTGACTTTACTGAGAGTTTTTTATTATTGGAATAGAATTGCTTTACAATGTTGTATTGGTTTCGGTTCCCAAAAGGTGGGTGCAATATAATGCAAGTTTTACATGATACTCAGGATGCAAGAGATGCTGGCACCATTGTTTTGTAAAGGAACCCATGACACCATATCTAACGGGACTGACCATGGTGGCAGGTCAGATCTTTAGGAAAGATGGTAGGAGGCATGGGCTGGGACACAGGGTGTGTCCCCATGGAAAGACATCCAAATACTTCTTTTACCTTCTGTTCTGTGCCTCTTCAGGAAGGTTTATCATGGTAGGAAAATTGAAACAGCTTAACAAGCTCTCAACCAAGTAGCTGGTTTGTTTAAAATCCAACATTGCCCTTTTGATACTGAATTTTCCAGTTATTTTGATGACTTCTCAACCAGTACAAAAATGACGAAAGGGAAGTCAAGAAAAATAACGCATTTTAAGGAGTCTCACTTGGGGCATCTTTACTTGAGAGAGTCAAGACCTTCCTTTTTCACTCTGAAAATACTTTTTAACTTTTACTTTTTTTTTTCCAAGTTAATTTGATACTGGAGTTACACTCTAGCTAAATATTTATTGATGATGTGTGAGCTTGCAAATGAGCCCCACTGGGTCTCTGCTCCTCAGGACTCATGTTTCCCCCTTGTTTTCCTGTCTCATTCTCAAGCTGTCCTAAAGATAGTTTTGGGGTGTGTGTGTGTGTGTGTGTGTGTGTGTGTATCTATGTGTGTATGTGTGCCTGTGTTTTCTTAATTGCGGTTTCTTTCCAGCTGGAATCCAGCCCCTCCTTTCGCTCGGTAGAAAGCATCCACACATATGTTGTAGAGGATGTGCTAATTACTGGATGTCCAAACATCTGGGGGAAAACAAGCAAAGTTACAGTTAACACACAGTAAACAAATACAGAAAGGGTGGCTGTGTCAAGCACATCAAAGAGATGGCTTGGGAGAACGCACTGTCTACTCTCTCTGCACCTGTTTCCTAGCACCGTTCCATTGGGAAAGGACGATGCATTTGTCTCACTCTCTCTGCATCCAAACTTGACGCCTGATACTGTACACGGAAGCCCTTCAATAGTCAACAGGAGGGGTGCTCAGGAAGAGAGCCATGATTATTCCGTTGGCAATCACAGACACCCAGGAGCTTTACTGAAAGAGCTTATTTTTGGTCTTCACATGCATATGTATACACACATACGGATTAAAATGGCGCTTCAACCCTCACCTTTCAGCCAGCCTGACATTATTTTTTCTCATTCTCAATTCTCCTTGCTCTAATTAGCTCTTCAGACCACACACCATTGGGTTTACAGAAGCAGCACAACAATAAAAAATGCTTAGAGCCAACATATATGGAGTGTCCACTGTGTATCAGACCATCTTCTCAGTGCCGTCTGTGCATTAGCCCATGGACATCTCCCAGCATCCTTATGAGTGTGGTGTGATTATTCTCTGCATTTTACAAGGAGGGAAGCTAAGGGGCACAGAGGTGATATAACTTGCCCAACATCAGACAGCTGTTCGTGGCATGGCTGCTATTCCCAGATCTTACTCAAGCTTTACTTCCTAACTGGTAACTGTTCCAACTTTTATCCAGGGCGTGTTCTGAACCAGGACCTCTTTCTCTTGTTAGATTTTGTTTATGCCACTTTTAACTTTTTTAACATGTGCTCAATCTAGCTCTTGACTCTTGGGTCCCTCTCAAGAACTCTAGTCGATACTCACTACAGTGGTTCTCCTCATCACAGGCTCCTTGCATCATTTATCCATGCGGGTGTGTCTTTATTATGAAGACCGAAACTCCAGCTCTTAAACATGCACTCCTCCAAGTCTCCGATGTTCTCTAGAAAGAGGCAGGGCTCCTGTCTGGTATAATTTTACATATTTCAATAATTGTAAAGTTAAGTTCATCAATGGGGCAAAATCTCAACCACTGTCAACTCTGAAAGCATGATTTTCAGAGATCACACAGAAGAATACAGGATTATAGCAGCTCTGTGTTTAGTAATCCTTTGCTGCCTTGAGTGTAGTTCTTGGGTTCCTTAAGACACATTTAAAGTTGTGCCAACCTGGTTCTGGCTCAGGGCTCCATCGTCATTATGCACCTTTTCCTTGTACTTTGCTTTCTGGTCTAACCCTTCTTTATTGCTGGCATTTTCCTGGATGTCCCTCTCTGGCCTTTTCTCCTTTCCTGTTGATCCTCTAAATGTGACAGTAAGCTAAGATGTGTTCCATGCCCTCAATCCATCAGTTCTATGACTTAAATAGTGTCTGTTTTTAAGAACTCCAAAGTGTACCTCTCTGGCCTTACTCTTGCCTGGAAACCAAATTGGCATGCCCAACTTTCTTTATTTTTTTGGCCCCAGTTGGTAATTTAAAGCCACTGTAACAGGATTATTCAATGGAGAATGTTAAAGGGTTAACACCCAGCCTGAGTCCCAGGGGGTAATTTCTATGCCTTGCATGGGGTTACATCTGGAGAAAGAAGTGATATCATTCCTTTCATTGAAAGGCACTGCCATCCTACCAAGTTGTATACTCATGAGGCTGTGTCCTCCAATACTCCAAGAAGGGGGCATCATTTTTTTTTAAACTCCCGAAGTCAAATTAGCCTACAACTTCTTCTACATTTTAAAGAAAATTCCATGAGAGCAGTCCTTGTGGATTTTGTTCGCCATTATAGTCTCAGCATTCAGAACATTGCCTGAAACACAGAAGGTGGTCAGTCATATTTGAAAAATACATTATAAAATAAAATAAATACATAAATACTTAATTTAAAAATTCATTTTTCCTTATTCCCAAATCTGTTGTTCTGCTTTTGATAAATTCAACCAACTATGGGACAAACTCGATGTTCAAAATTGGGAGGCAGAAAAATGATTTAAAATTTTTAAAAGATCATGAATTAAAGATAGCAATAATAATTAAATTTATTGAGCATATTATATAGTAGACACATTTAAGTTGAATCCTCATGTGACCCTTATAAGGAAGACTCTTTGTCTTATTTCCGTCTTATAGTTGAAGAAATTGAGGCACACAGGATCTATGTATCTTGAACAAGGTCATGCGGCTAAACAGTGTCAGCAGAGCAAGGATGCTTCAGGATGTATCTGAAGAAAGAAGTGGAAGAATAGGAAGTCTCAGGGTAGAGTGACTGACTGGGAGCACCATGGTTTGGGATATATCCATAGACAGAGATTGATTCATGGAGCTCCACAATAGTAACAGGACTTGAAAGTCCTGTTCAAAGAATAGCTACATCATTTATTATCTAAAATAGAGTCCTTTTTCTAACAGAACAGGTTTATGGGCATAAGTTGGACCTCAAATAAGCCAACTGAAACACATAGGAACCCTACTTCTTTCCTCCTAGTTGGTATGGTATGGGCTCTGTCCACACTAGGCATTGTGTTCTATTTTTCTCATGGACTTTCCACTTTTCAGATTGACTCTGACCACCTCATGTCTTGGTAAGCACAGTGTAAACACATATTGAATTGGATGGATTCAGTTCAGTTCAATTCAGTTGCTCAGTTGTGTCCAACTTTTTGCGACCCCATGGACTGCAGTACTCCAGGCCTCCTTGTCCGTCACCAACTCCCAGAGTTTACCCAAACTAATGTCCATTGAATTGGTGATGCCATCCAACCATCTCATCCTCTGCTGTTCCTTTCTCCTCCTGCCCTCAATCTTTCCCAGCATCAGGGGCTTTTCAATGAGTCAGCTCTTCGCATGAGGTGGCCAAAGTATTGGAGTTTCAGCTTCAACATCAGTCCTTCCAATGAACACCCAGGACTGATGTCCTCTATGGACTGGTTTATCTACATACAATTCTGACACTGAATTATCTCATTCAGGATGCCTAATGACATGATATGATGTCATGGGGGCTCTGGATCAACATCTTTTAAACAATTTCAAAGTAATGTAAACAAAATCAACAACAACAGCAAAAAGTGAGTTAAGGTCCTTGTTGTGATAGACATTTTACTGGGAGAAAGTTATTTAATTTTCTGGGTACCCTTGTCCTTTGGAAAAATACAAATAAATCATCACTAGGGGTTCTAACAGAGAAGGCGATGGCACCCCACTCCAGTACTCTTGCCTGGAAAATCCCATGGATGGAGGAGCCTGGTGGGCTGCAGTCCATGGGGTCGCTAAGAGTCGGACACGACTGAGCAACTTCACTTTCACTTTTCACTTTCATGTATTGGAGAAGGAAATGGCAACCCACTCCAGTGTTCTTGCCTGGAGAATCCCAGGGACGGGGGAGCCTGGTGGGCTGCCATCTATGGGGTCGCACAGAGTCAGACATAACTGAAGTGACTTACCTACCTTACCTTAGGGGTTCTAAGGGTCTCCCCTTATTACTTACTTTCTAACCCTACCCTAAAAGTCTCTCAAGATGTTGCCCATAGCTATTTTCTTCTCTGCAAACTAAGACTGTGCAATGGGATGTTTTTTCCAGAGAATTAAAATGAGACAATTTCCATCTATCAAGAGATCACAAAAAGTAGAAAATGAGCAGTGTTGAGACATGTTGCTTTTCCATCGAGTTGTTAAAATCACATCACAATGATGATAAAAAAGAACTATCATCCATTTTTTAAAATAAGTTTTGTATTTGAGAACAGTTTCAAATGTATAGAATTGTTATCCAGATAGTCCAGAGAATTCTTTTATGCCCTATACTCAGTCTCTGCTTTTTTTTTTTTTTGGTCTGTTTCCTTTACTCCTCTGTTCTTTTCTGTGGTGTACTATTTTCCCCAATAGATCCCTTGATGTATTAATTATAATTGTGTTAAATTTCCTGTGTTATAATTCCAGCATCTGTATCAATCTGTATCAATATCTGAGATGGGGTTTTAATAGACAACCTCTTCAGACTATGTTTCTTTTGTCTTGCCTTTCACTGTGCCTTATAATAATTTGTTGAAAGCTGGACATGATGTACTAAGTAATAGAAACTGAGATAAAGAGAATGTGAAAGCAAAGTTTCATGTTAATTTAACTAACAGTCAGTCTTTGTTTAATGGTCTGTAGCTGTAGGTGCTAGAGGCTTCACATTCTCTAGTGTTCCTGGTTTTGTCTTCTGTCTTGACTTTGACTTCCTTGAGTATCCCTCCTCAGAGAGAATCTATTTCAGCTGAAGTCTGCGAAACAAGTATGGTGGTGGAGCCATGTTACTGTGGTGATAAGGCACAGAGATAAAGGAGTATCCTGATAACACGCATTTCCATCTCAGTCTTCTAGTGGGCTTGCTTCTCAGAACTGTGACCGTCAGAAGTGTTCCTTCTGTTAGACCACTTCTTCCCATTTGGAGAGAAAAGAAGGCTACATGGGATGAGAGAAAGACAGTAGAATGCCTTCCCCATGATTCTGAGACAAGATTCCTGGGTTGGGAAGATGCCCTGGAGAAGGGAAAGGCTACCCACTCTAGTATCCTGGCCTGGAGAATTCCATGGCTGAATAGTCCATGGAGTCGCAAAGAATCAGAACTATTGAGCGACTTTCACTTTCACTCTGTTAAAACATTTTCCCCCAAACTCTAAGCCTAAGGGCACAGATCACAAGGATCACTCTTTCTCTCCTCTTGTTGGTGTCAGGAGGGACTCTCTTTAGACCTTCACTATGTAATGATTCCTATAGATTTCTTGGAGATAAGTCACACAAAATTGTGGAACCCTTAAGATAGCAAGCCAAGGGGTTCTCACCTTCAAGTGAGGTCACATCCACCTTCCTTCATCAAAATGATTAAGTTTTTCTACCAATTTATGACTCTGTCAGTTTCTATTCTATGGAAGTTCTGGGCTGTGACTCTCTGAATTCACCTCTCTCTTCAGATTTCAGGTGAGAGATTTGCCCTACAATTCATTTTTCCAATGAGTCTAAGAAAGTCACTGGTTTTCAGTTTCCCAGTATTTTCTTATAAGGATGGTGATGATGATGTCAACATCACATCACTGGAACCAGAAGCCTGAGTATTTTCCTTTGAAAATGAAGATCCCACATCCTCCCACTCTCTTAGGGAGGAGTTAAGAATGATGATCATCATTTTAAAGAACTGAGCCATCAGGGACAATGTCAGAAAGTGTCTCACCTGGGCTGTGTCATTCGATGTCTGTGGTTGGAGAATCGTATCTATAACTTTCCCTAACTTGATTTTGCTCTGGGGCATCTCCTTTTCATCAGATGCTTCACAGCAGAAGACAGTAGAAGCCTCCCTGGACTGGCTCTGTTTCAGGATGCCACCATTATATTTGCATTTTATAATTGTTCCTCCAAAGGATGTTGTGAGCTAATTCATAGGAGAGCCACCTCTTCGCTTCTCCTCCTCCTCATCTCTATCTTTACTGTGTTGACTTGAAGAATTTTAAATTCATTTCTACTCTCTGAAGGAATTTTTGGATACCTGCAACCATGCTTATTTCCTCACCTAAAATAATGTCACTGCACTCCTCCAAGATCCTGAGTCCAGTGAACTCAGCCATGTACCATGAAGAGAACTTTCAGGAGGCAGAGAAAGGTTCGGGAATACAGATTCCCACAACCTCCTTCATGCTACCCCCTTCCATTGAAAAAGAGGGGAAAAAGGATAAAATGCTGTCCAGAATTTTGAAAATCCCAAAGGGATTATAAACATTCAGTATTACAGCACATACATTTATATACAAAGAAATTTGAAGGTTTTCTGATTTCAATTAAGGTTATTATCTCTTCTGAGTGATGGTTTCTCCTCCCCAACCCCGGCCCCTCCCAGAAACCCTTTTGGCTGATATCTTTTCAAAGAGCATTAGCTAGGGATAAGTAAGCTTATTTTTGCTGCATCTGTTTTTCTTTCTCCAGGTCTCTTTGTCTTAAGTTCCAAAGTCTCTTTCCTTAGCCTGCTAAAGGTTCAGTTTCAGTTCAGTTCAGTCGCTCAGTCATGTCCGACTCTTTTCGACCCCATGAATCGCAGCACGCCAGGCCTCCCTGTCCATCACCAACTCCTGTAGTTCACTCAGACTCATGTCCATCGAGTCAGTGATGCCATCCAGCCATCTCATCCTCTGTCGTCCCCTTTTCCTCCTGCCCCTAATCCCTCCCAGCTGAATCAGAGTCTTTTCCAATGAGTCAATTCTTTGCATGGGGTGGCCCAAGTACTGGAGTTTCAGCTTTAGCATCATTCCTTCCAAAGAAATTCCAGGGCTGATCTCCTTCAGAATGGACTGGTTGGATCTCCTTGCAGTCCAAGGGACTCTTAAGAGTCTTCTCCAACACCACAGTTCAAAAGCATCAGTTCTTTGGCACTCAGCCTTCTTCACAGTCCAACTCTCACATCCATACATGACCACAGGAAACACCATAGCCTTGACTAGACGGACCTTTGCTGGCAAAGCAATGTCTCTGCTTTTGAATGTGGTATCTAGGTTGGACATAACTTTCCTTCCAAGGAGTAAGCATCTTTTAATTTCATGGCTGCAGTCACCATCTGCAGTGATTTTGGAGCCCAGAAAAATAAAGTCTGACACTGTTTCCACTGCTTCCCCATCTATTTCCCATGAAGTGATGGGACCGGATGCCATGATCTTTGTTTTCTGAATGTTGAGATTCAAGCCAACTTTTTCACTCTCCTCTTTCACTTTCATCAAGAAGCTTTTTAGTTCCTCTTCACTTTCTGCCATACGGGTGGTGTTATCTGCATATCTGAGGTTATTGATATTTCTCCCAGCAATCTTGATTCAAGCTTGTGTTTCTTCCAGTCCAGCGTTTCTCATGATGTACTCTGCATTTAAGTCAAATAAGCAGGGTCACAATATACAGCCTTGACGTACTCCTTTTCCTATTTGGAACCAGTCTGTTGTTCCCTGTCCAGTTCTAACTGTTGCTTCCTGACCTGCATACAGATTTCTCAAGAGGCAGGTCAGAGCAGCTTGAAATCAAGGGCATGAGTCATTGGTGCTCTTCATGTGAAAGATAAGCTCTGTGGCTTTTAAAGCAAAAAGTATATAAGGTTCCAGGAATAGGATGGAAGTCAGAGAGAGAACTGGGGGCTGTGAGAAGTCCTTTACTATGTAAGACAGAGGGCTTCCTGGGTGGCTCAGTGGTAAAGAATCCACCTGCCAAACAGGCGACAAGGGCTCCATCCCTGGGTTGAGAAGATCCCCTGGAGAAGGAAATGGCAACCCACTCCAGTATTCTTACCTGGGAAATCCCTTGGACAGAGGAGCCTGGTGGTTGCAAAAGAGTCCATGGGGTCACAAAAGAGTCTAGCATGATTTAGTGATTACACCACTAATCACTACCATCTAAAGCAGAAGATCAAGGACATGTTTCTCTTATACCTATTATTAGAACCCAGGTTTCATTGATCAAATTACCAAACCTCTGAGCTTCAGTTCCCTTAACTGTCAAAAGGGAGTAATAATACCTGCCTTGCCATTTGACAAATTATTGGGAAGTTTTAATAACATGCAGAAATATCAGGTCTTTGTGAAGCATCATGCATATAAATGTTTGTATTGTACTTTCCTGGAGAGAGGGGACTGGTGGGCTACAGTCTATGGGGTCGCAAAGAGTCAGAGACAACTGAGTGACTGACAGTAATGAATTAGTAACATTTGAACATGCTAGCTCATTAGATATTCAGAAACAAATCATGAATACTTGGGGTATGGGAAGTCCCCATGAGCCTGTGACACTTGGTTGACTGTGAACCATGAAATAGCCTTGAAAAACAACTCTTTAATGAATAAAGGAGAAGAGTTCAATACTTTTGGTTGAGGGCACTACCAATATAACCAAAATAATACATTCGAGTTCTAGGAAAGAATATTTCTAAAGCAAACTACCTAGAATTCATAGATTCATAGATTTACCACAGTCATACAAGGAGAAAGTAGCAGAAGTTATCACTTAATATATACCTATCAGTCATGATTCCTATGGAGAAGGCAATGGCACCCCACTCCAGTACTCTTGCCTGGAAAATCCCACGGAAGGAGGAGCCTGGTAGGCTGCAGTCCATGGGGTCGCTAAGAGTCAGACACGACTGAGCGACTTCACTTTCACTTTTCATTTTCATGCATTGGAGGAAGAAATGGCAACCCACTCCAGTGTTCTTTCCTGGAGAATCTCAGGGATGGCGGGACCTGGTGGGCTGCCGTCTATGGGGTTGCACAGAGTCGGACACGACTGAAGCGACTTAGCAGCAGTAGCAGCTGCATGATTCATAAGGACCCAGGAAGCTACTATTAATAGGTATAAAATACAAATCTCACTGATTAATATTTTTCATGAGATATGATCACACACTACCATGTATTATTATTATTTGGCTGTATCCCGAGGCATGGCAGATCTTGGTTTCCAGCAGGGATTGAACCCAGGCCCCTGCAGTGGAAGCATGGAGGCTTTATCACTGGACCATCACGGAAGTTCCTCGATGATAAATATTTTAAAACCTTACCCCTCTGCGTGACTTTTAGCAACCTATTCCTATGTTTGCCCTACTGGAACCTTTGTGCCAAGTACATGTATGAAAATCTAGTATAATAAATTGATCCTCTTAAGGCCCAATTTTCAAGCACTCTTAACACAAGATTACAAACATGGAGTATATATTTATTTTTTAAATTAATTAATTAATTTTAATTGGAGGCTAACTACTTTACAATATTGGAGTGGTTTTTGCCATACCTTGACATGAATCAACCATGGTGGAGTATATATTTAGAATGTGTATGTGTGTGTATCTCTCATACAAAGTATATGTGTGCCAAGTTTATGTACAGGAGTCTTTCAAAATCAATCAACCTGACTCTAAATGTTCAGCCATTTATTTATGTCATTCATGGTCTTTGGAGAGGGTTTATTTTTTTCCCCCTTGATTTCTTCCCCAGGAAACCTCTCCTGTCAGCTCAGCCTCTAGCATCTCGGCCCCGGACACTGAGTTCTCACATGGGGAATTTAATTTCAGATTGCTCATATCAGAGCATGCTAGCAATGTACTTTGACCAGTCTGTGTCCCAGAGCATCTCCAAATTAAAAGAGATCCATTTCTGATTCTCTAGGCTTTTACTATTAAACTTTCTTCCTTGCATTCCCTTCTCTCATTATTTTACTGTCACAAAATATTTGTCCATCACTTGATACTCCAATCCTCACCACTACCCCCAATGAACACACATGACCACATTCAAAAACTGAGCTCCAGAATTGTCCATGGACTTGACTGAAGTCACACATAACATTGCTGACTTGGGACTCAAACTAAGCCTTCGGAAACCTTACCTGCTTTCTTCATTGAATTATTCACTGAATTATTTTGACGTCAAACTTCTGTTATTTCACAAAAGCAAAATGCATGGCTTGCTCCTTTATCCAATGGGTTGAAATATTGAGTGAGGTTTAGAGCATATTGTGGGACTTCCTGAGTGGCTCAGATGTAAAGAATCTGCCTGCATTGCAGGAGCCTTGGGTTCAATACCTGGGTTGGGAAGATCCCCTGAAGAAGGGAATGGCTCCAGTATTCTTCCTGGAGAATTCCATGGACAGAGGAGCCTAATGGGCTACAATCCATGGGGTTGCAAAGAGTTGGACACGACTGAGCTACTAACACTTTCACTTTCAACACAGAGCATATAGTACTTTCTGCCTGGAAGGCCTACCAGTGTGCTACCCCTTCAGGATAAAGAACTTAAAATCTGTCTCCTTCTTCATTCTCCTATATTCTTCACTATGTCCCACTGCAAAGATTTAAGGAGGGATCTTATGATGAAGTCTGAAGACCACTTTTTAAAATTGAGTTATAATTTTCAAAAATATTTTGTTAAGATCTTAAGTTTGAAGAGTTCAGACTGTATACCTTGTAACTGCTACCCAAATCAAGCTATAGAATATTTTCACCTTCCCAGAAAGTTTCTTTATGGTTGTTTCTAGCCAATCTCCATCACAAACTCCAAAGAGGCGGTTGCCTTCTGATGGCATGTATTTTTTAAGGTCTAATTTCTCTTGTATACACATAGTTTGGGGTTCTTTGGTGGCTCATGTGGTAAAGAATCCACCTGCAATGGAGGAGACCTGGGTTTGATCCCTGGATCAGGAAGATGCCCTGAAGAATTTCTTTTATGTATGTATAGTTTATTTTTGAGATTTATCCAGAGTGTTGTATGTATCAGTAGTTTATTCATCTGGTTGCTATAGAATAGTCTATTGTAGTAAAATGCCAGGATGTTTGTGTGTATGCTCAGTCATTTCAGTCATGTCTAAATTTTTGCAACCCTATGGACTGTAGCCCACCAGGCTTCTCTGTCCATGGGATTTTCACAGGCAAGAATACTGAGTGGGTTACCATGCCCTCCTCTAGGGGATCTTCCCGACTCTGGGATTCTGCATTGCAAGTGAATTCTTTACCGCTGAGCCACCTGGGAAAGCCCATGCTAGGATGTATATTGACGACTATATTCAATTTAACGTGTTAGTCACTCATTCATGTCCAACTCCCTGTGACCCCATGGACTGCAGTCTGCCAGGCTCCTCTGTCCATGGAATTCTCCAGGCAAGAATACTGGAGTGGGTTCCCATTTCATTCTCCAGGGGATCTTCCCGACCCAGGGGTCGGACCCAGCTCTCCCGCATTGCAGGAAGACTCTTTAGGACTGAGCCACCAGGGAAGCCCTTTGAAGTGGGGTAGGGCCCTAATGAACCCAAAGGACATTCAGAATTTCAGCTAGTTGCTTGATTTTTACCATCCCCTCATCTTCATACATCTAGGTACTTACACAGCATTGTTAAGAAGTTGCCGAGTGTGGTTCTGGGTTTATTGAGGTTCCTTTCTTTTGCCCATTGAGTAAGGTTCAGGTCAGAGTGTGGACCTGGGGTCTTGGAAGGGCCCCCACTCTCAATTAGCATGTAAGTAGTGTCTCAACTGTGTTGTTGCTGTTGTTGAGTCGCTAAGTCGTGTCCGACTGTTTTGCGACCCTATGGACTGTAGCCTGCCAGGCTCCTCTGTCCATGGGATTTTCCAGGCAAACATACTGGAGTGGGTTGCCATTTCCTTCTCCAATTTAAGGTTATATATTCAATTTAAGGCTATTGTAAATAGGACTGCTTTCAACTTTCTTGTATAAGTCTGTGTTGATACTTGTTTTTGTTCTTTCTTTTGGGTGCATACATAGGATTGGAATTGTTGAGGTGTAGCCTATCTAGGTTTCCTTGGACATGACTTAGTGACTAAACAACAGCAAATGCTTGACTTAATAAAAAAAATTACCAGAGTTTTCAAAGTGATTTTTACAAGCAGTGTATGAGCATTCTGGTTACTTAATTCCCTTTTCAACAGTTGACATTATCAAGGTTTTTTTTTATGGTAAATATTCCTAAATATTTTCATTTTTAAAAAAATTGGTTTTATGTAGCACTTTCCTGAAGATTAATTGAGTGTATTCTCATAAACTTATTGTCCATTCATATTTTTTTAGTGATTTATCAGTTTACATCTTTTGTCCATTTTAAAAGTGAAATTGTTTGTATTTTTGTTATTAATTTGTCAAATTTCTTTATATATTCTGGATAGCATTTCCTTGTCCCATATTACATATTGCCAAATTTCTTCTTGTCTATGACTTGCCAGTTTATCTTCATGATGCTTTTCATTTTGATGAAGCATATCATTTGAAAAAGCATATCTTTTTCATTTTGATGAAGTCCTATCAATCATATTCTTCTCTTATGATGAATGATTTTTGTGTTCTGTAGAGGAAATGTTTGCCCTACCCAAATTTGTGAAGGCATTTCTCTATATTTTCTTCCAAAAGCTTTATTCTGACTTTTACAGGTAAATCTCTATACCATCTCAAATTATTTTTTGTGTGTCAGGAGCGAGTCTGAAGTCAGGAATTATTTTATGTGGACATTTATTGTTCTAGCAAAATTTGCAGAAAAAACTATCCATAATCCATTTATTTAACTTGGCATCTGTATTTCTTCTCTTAAGCACTGGGACAGGGAATTGCCTGCCTGCCTGCCACGTTTCATGCATTTTCTAGAAATGTTTCTTAGAAATGTTTCTTGATTCTTTTCCATATGGTGGGGATCACTGCCTCTTTTGAGGTGCCGTGGAGACCTGGGTTCAATCTGTGGATCAGGAAGATTCTCTGGAGAAGGAAATGACAACCTACTCCAGCGCTCTTGCCTGGGAAATTCCATGGACAGAGGAGCCTAGCGGACTACAGTCCATGGGATGGCAAAAAGTCAGATACAACTGAGCAACTGAGCACGCACATCCTGGGGACATAATACTGAGAAGAATGAAATGTATCCTTGGAACCCATGAGCTGTAGTTAAGGCACTAATTCACATGACTTCAGGGAAGGCACTTTAACCATTAGGCAGGTATTTTAGAAAGTCATATACCTAGGTCTATTCTCAAGATCTTCTCCCTTCTACCACCCTCTCCCTGGGTTATGTCATTTACTCCCGTCTGTCCCACTTAGAGACACTTGAGAAGCTTACAAAATTGCAGTATTTTCCCTTTGAAATGCTTTTAAGTAGCATTTTAAGGACACTATTTCCCAACATCACTCCCACTTATGGCGCCCTACAGCACGGCTTGTACAAATCACTTCCTCGCTTGTTGGCTTTCATGCATGCTAAATGCTTTTCTAAATTGACCTGATACCTATTAAACCTGAAGTGGACTTTTTGAGAGCTGAAGAACGTTTAATCAATGGGGCATTAGATTGAATAAATCATAGCTGAGATGAATTCCTTAAATTGATACGATCTTTAATGAGCATTGCACTTGATTTAATAATCTATTTATTAAATACATTTAAAAAATTGGTAAATTGAACACTTGCCTCAGAGCAAGCAATTAGGGCTATTTTCATTCCATATTTATTTTCCTGATTGAGACAATATTTGTTAAGTCTTAAGCACACTGAATACATTTTTGAATCATTTTTTTCTTTCAATAGCAGTCTAGATGCTAAAACTTCATGTTGCTCCCACCCATTCTCTGTTCAATTACAGAGGGTACTAACAAGTAGAAAAGATTGACTAATTCCACAGTTACTAGTATTGAAATCTCTGGGCAGTTTATAAAATCAGCTTAATATTTAACAAATCTAGGTGAAGATTGGTTAAATCTCTTTAACCTCTATTAAATGCAATGAGAAATGTGTTAAAGGGACCCTGTCGTATAGAAGCAAACCTTAAAAGAATAGCGTAATTTTTTTTTCCCAAATCTCATTAAACTGACGTATATGGGTTTTGGATTTCCTTTATTTCCTTTTAAATTATTGCTAGCTATTACTTACATATTTATATGTAAAAAGTAGCTTTCTTCCTCTTAAGTCTCATCTCCCTCCGGGCTGATTGGGTTTCTGAAGGCCTTATACAAACCCTAGGAAATTGCAGTACATTCTCCCAGTTGGGCTTCAGACAAATCTGAATGTTCCCAATCTGAGTTTCTGCCCTTTGTTTCCAAATCCTGATGAAAATGAACAATTCATCCCATTCTGATGTATAAATCTCTTATTCTGGTACATCAAGATAAAGGTCGTAGACTACATTAATAATGGTTCCTTACTTGTGTTACTAATAACATCTTACATTGTTAACCCTGAAACTATTTTAAAAATCTAATTTACTTTTCTCTATGGATGCCAGGCCAGATACTCATCTTATATGACTCAAAGGGATAATTCATCTTCACTCAATTCTAGGAGAAGAAGCCAGCCTGAGATGGCAGTTTATTTTCCATGTTTGCCTGAATTATAAAACCAGGCTAGCCCATTCTAATCAGTCAATGAATATTTATTAAGCTCCTACTAAGTGTTTATTTTATTGTCCTTGTACAAAAGACTCTTTTTTCAAAGCACATCTGATTAGGAAAATCCATTCAATTCAACAAATATTTCTTGACTACCTTTCGAGCCTGGCATAATACCAACTAAGTGACATAAAGATAAAGAAGATGTGAGTACTTCTCCCTGAAACACTGTTATCTGCTTATGCGGAGCAGGGAGGTGAAAAAGAGACATGAAAAAAAAATGCTGAGGATTTTATTTTCATGAAAATGTAGAACACATGGCTTTAAGTAATGAAGAACATAGAAGAAAATATGCTGAGGTCAGATTTTATCTGATTTATTTATTTTCTAGCTTTACTGAGGTATAATTGAAAAATAAAAATGTCACATATTATTTTATACATAATATTCTTTTACATCATAAAAGAATCACTTCACGGATTTAATGTCAACTAACATATTCCTCACTTCACATATTTGTCTTTTTTCCTGTATATGAGAACATTTAAGTCCTTTTCTCTTAGTGAGTTTCAATCATTCAATACAATGTTATTAATTATAGTCTCCACATTGTAGATTAGATCCTGAGAACTTTATAATTTTACAATTCAAGGCTTGACCAAACATTACCAAGGTTGTAACCCATTTACCAACCAGCCTCTCCCTGTTTTCTCCAATCCCCAGCCCTGGCAACTGCTTTTCAACTCTATGTCTATGAATTTGACCTTTTCTTTCTTTTTTTAGAATTCCACATGTAAATAAGTCATGTCATGTGATATTTATGTTTTTCTTTCTAGCTTATTTCAAGTTGCATCATGCCCTCCAGGTTCATCTCAGTTCAGTTCAGTTCAGTTGCTCAGTCATGTCCGACTCTTTGCGACTCCATGAACTGCAGCACATCAGGCCTCCCTGTCCATCACCAACTTCTGGAGTCCACCCAAACCCACGTTCATTGAGTCGGTGATGGCATCCAACCATCTCATCCTCTGTCATCCCCTTCTCCTCCTGCCCTCAATCTTTCCCAGCATCAGGGTCTTTTCAAATGAGTCAGCTCTTTGCATCAGGTGGCCAAAGTATTGGAGTTTCAACTTCAGCATCAGTCCTCCCAGTGAACACCCAGGACTGATCTCCTTTAGGCGGGACTGATTCGATATCCTTGCTGTCCAGGGGACTCTCAAGAGTCTTCTCCAACACCACAGTTCAAAAGCATCAATTCTTCGGCACTCAACTTTCTTTATAGTCCAACTCTCACATCCATACATGACCACTGAAAAAAACCATAGCCTTGACTAGACGGACCTTTGTCGACAAAGTAATGTCTCTGCTTTTGAATATGCTGTCTAGGTTGGTCATAACTTTTCTTCCAAGGAGTAAGCGTCTTTTAATCTCATGGCTGCTATCACCATCTGCAGTGACTTTCATCTATGTCGTCCCAAATAAAAAAATTCCTCCTCTTGATGGCTGAATAATATCATGCACTTATGGACACTGAGGTTGTCTCCCTACCTCAATATTGTGAATAATGCTGCTGCAAACATGGCCTTACGGATATGTCTTCAAGGTGATTCCATTTGCTATGGATGTATACTCAAAAGTAGGATTACTGTTGGTTTTATTTTTAATTTCTTCAAGAGCCACCATACTATTTTCCACATTCCATTCCCACCAACACTGTGCAAGTATTCCCTTTTCTCTGCATCCTCATCAGCATTTGTTATTTCTTGTCGTTTGATAAGAGCCATCCTAATAGATTTGAGTTGAGATCTAATTGTCGTTTTGATTTGCATTTCCCTGGTGAACAGAAATGCTGAGCAATTTACGAATACTTGTTGTTCATTTGTTTATCTTCTTTGGAAAAATGTTTAAGTCCTTTGCCAATTTTTAATTGGGTTATTTTTTTTTTCGCTATTGAGCTGTGTGAGGTCTTGTATGTTTCGATATTAACCCTTTATTGGATATATGGTTTACAAATATTTTCACACATCCAGTAGACTTCCCTTTCATTTTGATGATGATTTCTTTTGCTGTGCAGATTTTCAGTTTCATAAAGCCCTTCTTGTTTACTTTTGCTTTTGTTGCTATTGTTTTTCCTGTCAAATCCAAAAAAAAAAAAAAGCAATGCCAAGTCAAATGTTAAGGATCTTGCCTCTTGTATTTTCTTCTAGGGGCTTTATGACTTCAGGTCTTATGTTCAATTATTTAATCCATTTTGAGTTTTGCTTTGTTTTATTTTTGTGACTGGTGTTTCATTCTTTGCATGTGACTATCCAGTTTTCCAACACAGTTTACTGACATGAATATCCTTTCTCCATCATCTTTAGCCTCTCAGTCCATGGTAACTGACATATACATATAGGTATATTTTTATGCTGTCTATTTTGTTCATTTGATCTATATGCCTGCTTTTATGCCAATATCATACTGTTTTGATAACTGCAGAAAGAGAGAATTTAGCTAAAGATTTGAAGAACATCTCTAAGCATGTATTCGATTTTTTCCTTTAGCTCTTTATAGCAATGAAAATCAAATTAATAAAAGAAGCATTCAGGTTATGGTATTTCTCCAGAATTTGGGTAGAAACAGTTGGCATGAACAACCTACAAAGTGGAAGGGTGGTATCACTGACCACAAAGGGGAGTTTGGAGATTCAGTTTTGTGGGCAGATGATGTGTGCTGTTTTAAATGTGTGGAAACAGTAGGATATACCACTGAATGTGTCCAGTAGGATAAGAGACAGGGAATAGGAGCTCTGTGATTAATGAGGATTTGCCTTGATTGAAGAAGGGACTGGAAATGTAAATTTAGGAGTCATTAGCATTGAAGTGAATTTTAAAGCTAAGAGGATAGATGAGCTCTCCTAGAGTGTGTATTAAAGGAGCAGAGACTCATGTTGATGTATGGCAAAACCAACACAATATTGTAAAGTAAAAAAAAAAGTAATAATAAAAAAATTTTAAAAAAAAAGGAGCAGAGAGAAGAATGTGGCTTCTGGAAGGCCCATTCTAAGGGTGGTGGTGAGGAGGAAGAGGATCAGTGATGGAAATAAAAGGAAAAGGAGATGCAGAGCTAAAGGTCAGGGAAAGCTAGTGAAAGATATAGCCAAGGTCAAGCAGGAACATGAGCTGTGAATGAAAGAGGGTAGACGTGGAAAGAGCATGATTGACCAAATAATAAGCAACCACTGGAGAACTTTAGAATAAGGAATTGCCGTGAAAGACTCTGTGTATAAATGTTAATACATTTTTGCTTCTGCTTATATTTTATATGCACTTCAGTGGAAATATATGCTATATAGGGGGATTCATGAAGCTCACTCCAGTCCCCTTATATAACATATATATAGGGGGCTACCACTTGCCAGATCAGATGTCCTTGAAGATGAAACTTAACCTCTGTGAGTCTATTTATCATCAGCAGGATAAGGATATTAATACATGCTTCATAGAGTTGGCTTAAGAATTAAATAAAATAATTAACATAAACCACTAGATTATGCTTGACATATGTGCATATTGTTGTGCAACTATAAATTTATGTACAGATATATAGCAACAAAATACTAATTGCCATTTTTAACACTAAGTGAGTTTTTGAAGTAATTAGGAGAGCAGAGTGTTATCTGGTCTTATCAGGGTGTTATCAAGAGTCTTTCAAGGAGTAATTGGGCCAGAAACCTTATTCTTTCCTTTAAAAAAAAGAAAACCCTAATTTAAAATTCATAGACAATTTAAGTCTTAAGGAAATACTAAGATAAGAGTCCTGAGGTATGTTTTAATAGAAAGTTCATTTTCTTATATTTTTACAGTGACAAAAAGTTGCAAGCATTAGAAATATTGCATCAGCAGGGAGTTAGTTAAACACATATAACTGATTCATAAAATGGACTACTTTGCCATGAAAAGATTTTTAAAAATCAGTTTACAGGACTAGGTATATGATTCTGCTTAGGAGATGGTTGGTTGGGTATTTTTTCTATATATTCCTTCCTTCCTTCTCCTCTCTCTCTTTCTGTCCCTCCCTCTCTCCTTCCCTTCTTTCCAAAAGAAAAATGTATGATATTTATGAGCTAAAAAGTTATCTCACTTTTACTGAAGACATACCTCATGGACCTTTGAACACCTTCACCCACACCAGGAAGGAAATACCCCCAAAATGGGTAACGTCACGGCCTTACTGGTTGTTACACAAAGTACAAGGTATGTCCCCCCAAAAATGCAGAGATGAAAATTTCCTCTGAGTCCATGACTGGTTGGGGAATGTGACAGATTGCATTTTCCAAAGATTTCTGAACCAATGTATCCCCTCATGTGTCAGTGTGACCTTGGTACTTTGCCATTGAGAGGTAGGTTCTGTGTTGCTTCCTCTTGAACCTTGATGAAACTGTGACTATGCTGGAAGTGACACTGCATAGCTTTTGAAATTGAATTACAAAAAGAATACAGCTTCCACCTAATCCTTCAGGAACACTCACCCTGGGAACCCAGCAACCATGCCATGAAGCAAAGATCTCAGGGAAAGCTTATGTGAGGTCCCAGCCAACAGTAGGCAGCAACTGCTAACGACGTGTCAGGAAATGAACCTTCACAAGAGCTGATACTGGCTAGGTCACAGCTGAGCTATGCCTTCTCATCGTGACTCAAATGGTAGGCCTTTGACTGAAGTAAATGCTGCTATTTTAAGTCACTAAATTTCAGGGTCATTTTCTATGTAGCAATAAGCAGAAGAAACAGAGTGAAACCTGATTCTTGATATTTTGATGGGAGACCTCCGCAGACAATAAGCTACTCAATAGCTATTCAAGTTTGAGGAGACCTTTTAAGGGGAACTTGTTTACAAAGCAGCAATAGATTCACAGACTTAGAGCATGAACTTACGGTTGCCAGTGGGGAAAGACCAGGAGAAAGGATAGTTAGGGAATTTAGGATGGACATGTATACCCTGCTTTATTTAAAATGGATAATCAACAAGAACCAACTGTATAGCACAGGGAACTCTGTTCAGTGTCATGCGGAAGCCTGGACTAGAGGCCGATTTGGGGAAGAATGGATACGTGTATATGTACGGCTGAGTCCCTTCACTGTGCTATCTGAAACTATCACAACATTGTTAATTGGCTATTTGTTGTTGTTTTTCAGTTGCTAAGTCTTGTCCAACTCTTTGCGACCCACCAGGCTCCTCAATCCATGGGATTCTCCAGGCAAGAATACTGGAGTGGGTTGCCATTTCCTTGCCAGGAGATCTTCTCAGACCAGAGATCTAACCCACATCTCCTGCATTGGCAGGCAGATTCTTTACCGCTGAGCCGCCAAGGAAGCCGCAACTGGCTATACTTCAATATAAAATAAAATGTTAAAATTAAAACAAAAGAGAGAATATCTTGTCTTAGTCCTCTTTTTCTCATCTTTTCTTCTCTATTTTGTATTCAGTGAAGATCTACATTTATGTAACTAAGAAGGAAGAAATGTTCATTTACTTGCTAACCTCAATGTACCAGGTGTTTTGTGCCATACTTCGTATACATAATCTTATTTAATTCACACTGCAGATTTATGAGGTAAGTATTATTATCCCTCACTATGCAGATGAAGAAAAGGGGGATCAAAAGGATTAAACAACTTGCCTGAGGACACATAGCCAGTAAGGGCAGGTTTCACAGGTTAAGCCTAGACCTTCTGATTGCTAAGACTGCTGCCTGCACTGTTCAGCTGCCTCCCATCAGAAAATGTGTTAACTATTCAGCTTCCATGCCCAGTCTGCTGACTTCCTACTTTTATATGTCCTATTAGTCAATGGAACTTCTTTATATAGTCTTACACTACAAGAACCTTCAGGGTGATATGGCAAGTGATTGTCTAATCAATAGAGCACAGATTCCCAGGAGGATTGGTGGTAATTCTTTACAAGCAGGCAATGCAAGATCTGCAGAAAACCATTACTGAACAATACTCAAGAATATTCCAGGAAGAGCTGCAATAAGTGGAAATTCAAAGAACCAGGAGAGATCATGACAAGAGGTTCAGTAGACTGTATGGGATGTTTGGTTTGGGAGCATAGTGGAGGTGTGAGGACCAGTGGGTGAAAAGCACTTGCTTCTTCATAATTTTTTTTTTTTGGCAAAATTACGTATGTATGTATGGCACACACACACACACACACATATATATATGCAACTATCATCTATCTATCTATCCATCTGTCTTTATCATTTATCTATTTATTTACATATCTAGTCATCTATCAATCCATCCATCTATCTATCTATCTATTCATCTCTCCACAATCTCAATCTCCTGATTCATCCACCCCCACCACACTTTCCCCCCTTGGTATCCAAATGTTTGTTCTCTATGTCTGTGTTTCTATTTCTGCTTTGAAAATAGATTCACCTGTACCATTTATCTAGGTTCCTTGTATATGTATTAATATATGATATTTGTTTTTCTCTTTATGACTTTCTTCACTCTGTATATCAGTCTTTAGGTCCAACCATGTTTCTACAAATGACTCAATTTAATTGCTTTATTTGGCCAAGTAATATTCCATTGTATATGTATGTATATGTACTACATCTTCTTTATCCTTTACTCTTTTGATGGACATTTAGGTTGTTTTCATTTCCTGACTATTGTAAATAGTGCTGTAGCTTTTAGATACCAAGACTTTTATTTTCTTTCTATTAGGTCTCTCAAGCTAGCCTGCTTCTCTTCAACTCCACCACTGCCCTCAGGACTCTGGTCCACATTAATCCTCACCTTTATCCTCCAATGGGCTCCTAACTGAGCTCCCCACCCATTACCCCTTCCTATTCCAGTTAATTCTACACAATATTTCCAGTTTAGTGTTCCTAATCCTATCACATTTGTTTTCAGATTCTCCCATTGGCAACCAGTTGAAAATGCACTGAGCCAATTATGCCTTAAATTGCAAGCTCAGTCTTATTTCTCATCCCTCTCTTCCATCTAGAGGCATAGTGTTTAGCCACATACGACTGTTAGCATTTTTTAAAACATCCTTCTGGTAGACTGATGGCAAAAAATAGCTCAGTCATATCTATGAATCTTTAATGAAGAAGAACTAAAGAGCCTCTTGATGAAAGTGAAAGAGGAGAGTGAAAAAGTTGGCTTAAAGCTCAACATTCACAAAACTAAGATCATGGCATCTGGTCCCATCACTTCATGGCAAATAGATGGGGAAATAAAGGAAACAGTGAGAGACTTTATTTTTTGGGTCTCAAAAATCACTGCAGATGGTGATTGCAGCCATGAAATTGAAAGATGCTTGCTCCTTGGAAGAAAAGCTATGACAAACCTAGACAGCATATTAAAAAGCGGAGACATTACTTTGCTAACAAAGGTCCATCTAGTCAAAGCTATCGTTTTTCCAGTAGTCATGTATGGGTGTGAGAGTTGGACAATAAAGAAAGCTGAGCATCGAAGAATTGATGCTTTTGAACTGTGATGTTGGAAAAGACTCTTGCAAGTCCCTTGGACTGCAAGGAGATCCAACCCGTCCATCCTCAAGGAAATCAGTCCTGAATATTCATTGGAAGGACTGATGCTGAAGCTGAAACTCCAATACTTTGGCCACTTGATGTGAAGAACTGACTCATTTGAAAAGACCCTGATGCTGGGAAAGACTGAAGGCAGGAGGAGAAGGGGATGACAGAGGATGATATGGTTGGATGGCATCACTGACTCGAAGGACATGAGTTTGAGTAAGCTCCAGGAGTTGGTGATGGACAGGGAATCCTGGCATGCTGCAGTCCATTGGGTTGCAAAGAGTCAGACATGACTGAGCAACTGAACTGAACTGAATCTGACTTTCCAGGTCTTTCCTTAAATCTGGGCTTTCCTGTGACTTGCTCGGCTCAAGAGAATGCAAGGGAAGTGGCGATGTGACAATTCTTAACCTAGACTTCATGTGGTCTTGGCTCTGCTCTCTCTTGCTCTTGTGCCTTTGTCATGAGATTTTGATCTTGACTAGTCTGTTAGCAGATGAGTCCCATAGAGCTGAGCCAAGTCATACCAGCTGTTCCAGCCAAGGTCCTATAATTATAACAGAGCCCATCCAAGATCTGCCAAGCCACCAACTGAACTTCGGTTTACCACATGAGCCTGTGGAGTCAGTCACATGTGAACTGTGAACAAGTGAAGAATTTTGTAGCCAGCCCAAGGTCTTGTGAGATGATTATTTTAAACTTATTATTTTTATCATTATTAAACTTACCATCTTAGTTTTGTGGTGGCTTGTTAGGTAGCAAAAGCTAACTTATACAATGTCCCAAGACTTTTTTTTTTGTTTATTTTCTTCTCCGTGCTTGTGGTTCTGCTATCCTCCTGCCTAAGCTTGGTATATGGTTTTGCATGTGAAGGCAGCCTGATTTCTTTTTTTATTCTGGAAGCAGAGTCATTCTGCTTCAACTTATTTGATTTTTCCCACCCTTATTGTTTCTCACCTTTAAGATCTTGAGAAGGTTGGATTTAGGTGAACCCACCTTGCTTATTCCTGTTCAGTGATACTCAGTTGGAAGTACCAGCAAGTGCTCTTTCAGCTTTATATTAGCTAGAACAGTGGGAAAGAGTATGCATTCACTTAGGTTCTTTTTTTTGTTTGTTTTTTAGAAAGCATAGCTTGAAGGTTTGGAGAAGGACACGGCAACCCACTCCAGTACTCTTGCCTGGAAAATCCCATGGATGGAGGGGCCTGTTAGGCTACAGTCCATGGGGTCGCAAAGAGTCGGACACGACTGAGCGACTTCACTTTCACTTTCACTTTCATGCATTGGAGCAGGAAATGGCAACCCATTCCAGTATTCTTGCCTGGAGAATCCCAGGGACAGGGGAGCCTGGTGGATTGCCGTCTATGGGGTTGCACAGAGTCAGACACGACTGAAGGGACTTAGCAGCAGCAGCAGCTTGAAGGTTAGAAGTAGTCAGACTCTGTGTCACATACGTGGATGCGTGAGGATCCGTGAGTCCTTCCTTGTGGTACAAACATGCATTATAAATGGAATAAATGTTGAAGACATGGGCAGAGAAGTCAACAGTGATCAGTGATTCTTGAGGACAGAATGAGTTCTTTTTTCTATAAGTCTACTGAGCCTTTGTCTCATCAAGTACTGTTTGTAAAGATTTGCTTTGAAATAGCTCAGAGGAACCTGAACAAATACATCAAGAAGCATCATGTTTCAGAAGACGTGTCTGCAGAGAACAAAGGGATTATTGCGAGTGTGACTCAAGTCACAAAGTCTGGAAATCATGTGATTCTGAGGATTTTTTCTCTATTTTCTATAGCATCCAGAACACTTTTTCTCTGAATAGAACTCCTAGATGAATTTCGCAATTGCCAGGCTGGAAGCTGGTCTTCTGGTTTGAGTGCCAAGCTGTGTGACTGTGTCTCTGGAACCATCCCTGATAATGGCAGAGTTACCGCCGTGGCGCCACCAAAGCTTTGTTCAGTGACGCTCCCAGGTCAGAAGACAGTCCCTGGGTGGGATGGTTGGAAATGATAAGCTGAATGAATCTGATCATGTTCATAAGCTAGAGAAGGGTCAAAATGACCTTGAGATGTAGAAGGAAGCATTGCTTTGACTGAATTGTTCTGAGTCAAAATTATATTTAAATAGTCTGTGTCCCTAACCGTTGTTCTCTGGTATGAAAAATGAAGTCTATAAACAAGCTTCTGGAAATTAAATTCATCCAAACTCCCCATTTGGTGGAAGGATTTGTTTTGCCTGATGATCTTAAGACCCTTAATGCTCTGCTTCTTCTGACCTCTTTATGAAGCACATTTCAGCACTTGAGATTTATCACTGTCTTTTAGAGCAAAGCTTTTGCAAAGTGAAAATTTGTAATTTCCCTCTTGTGACTTAATATTTTGTCAATATTATAAACAGTGGATTTCCCAGGTGACTCAGTGATAAAGAATCCACCTGCCAAGCAGGAGACATGGGTTTGATCCCTGGGCTGTGAAGATCCCCTGGAGAAGGAAATGGCAACCCACTCCAGTTTTCTTACCTGGAAAATCTCAGACAGAGTAGCCTGGTGGGCTATATAATCCACAGGGTCACAAAGAGTCCGACATGGCTGAGCGACTGAGCATGCATGCATTATAAACAGTGTTCCAATGAACACTGGGATGCATTTATCCTTTTGAATCATGTTTTATTTTTTCTGGGTATATGCCCAGGAGGGGAATTGCTGGATACATGATAGCTCTATCTTTAGTTTTTTTTGTTTTTTGTTTTTATGAAACACCTATACTGTTCTCCATAGTGGCTGCACCAATTTACATTCCCATCAACAGTGTATAAGCGTTCCCTTTGCTCCATACCCTCTCCAGCATCTATTGTTTGTAGATTTTTTGGTGATGGCCATTTTGACTAGTGTGAGGTAATATCTCATTGTTGTTCTGATTTGAATTTCTCCAGTAATTAGTGATGTTGAGTATCTCTTCATGTGCCTCTTGGCCATCTGTTTGTCTTCTGGGAAAAAAGTGGAGGGAATGTTAGACTGGAAGTTTGGGATTGATATATACATACAGCTATATCTGAAACAGAGAAACAACAAGGCCCTACTATAAGAAATAAATAAAATATTTTGTGCGTGGTTACATATAATTAAAGATTTTAAAATGTTTTTATTTTTATTAACAGTACAAAAAGAAGTTTAGAAATTCCCTTAATCATTTCTGTGATATCTCTACGAAGACAGATTTAAGTCTAGTCATGATAAAAGACTTAGAGGTTTCCAAGGGACGGGCACTCTTTAAATGGAGACTAAATGTACTATTGCTTGATCCTGGACTAGATCCTAAATATCAAGATAAACAAAGATACATATAAGAGCATTATTGGGTCATTTGACAGAATTTGAAGAAGGGTTATAGATTTGGTAATAGTTTCGAAGTGAAGTGAAGTTGCTCAGTCGTGTCTGACTCTTTGCAACCCCATGGACTGTAGCCTATCAGGCTCTTCCATCCATAGGATTTTTCAGACAAGAGTGCTGGAGTGGATTGCCATTTCCTTCTCCAGGGGATCTTTCCAACCCAGGAATCGAACCCAGGTCTCCCGCATTGCAGGCAGATGCTTTATCGTCTGAGCCACCAGGGAAGCGGTAATAGTATTAGGCAACGTTAATTTTTTTTTTTTTTCTGATTTGAGTCATTGTACTGTGGCTCTGGGCTTTGCAGGTGGCCCAGTGGTAAAGAATGTGCCCGCCAGTGCAGGAGATACAGAGACTTGGGTTTGATCCCTGGGTCAGGAAGATCCCCTGAAGCAGGAAAAGGCAAAGCACTCCAGTATTCTTGCTTGGAAAATTTCATGGACAGAGGAGTCTGGCGGGCTACACACAATGGGGTTACAAAGAGTTAGACTCACAGGCTTGCACACACACACACACACACATTGCGGGTCTATAGTGTAAAAGAAAATTCTCTTTCTAAGGGAAATACCAAAGTACTTATAGTAGACCGACAGACCATCTTCAATTTACCATCAAATTGTTTAGGTGAAATTATTTACATGTGTATTCTTATGGACAGGGTAAAATGAAATTCCTAGTACAAATTGAAGCTTTAATAACTTTCAGTACAGTTTAGTGCAGTTCAGTCGCTCAGTCGTGTTCAACTCTTTGCGACCCCATGAACTGCAGCACACGAGGCCTCCCTGTCCATCACCAACTCCCGGAGTTCACCCAAACTCGTGCCCATTGAGTTTGTGATGCCATCCAGCCATGTCATCCTCTGTCGTCCCTTTCTCCTCCCACCTTCAATCTTTCCCAGCATCAGGGACTTTTCAAATGAGTCAGCTCTTCGCATCAGGTGGCCAAAGTATTGGGGCTTCAGCTTCAACATCAGTCCTTCCAATGAACACCCAGGACTGATCTCCTTTAGGATGGACTGATTGGATCTCCTTGCAGTCCAGGAGACTCTCAAGAGTCTTCTCCAACATCACAGTTCAAAAGCATCAGTTCTTCGGCACTCAGATTTCTTTATAGTCCAACTCTCACATCCATACATGACTACTGGAAAAACCATAGCCTTGACTAGATGAACCTTTGTTGACAAAGTAATGTCTCTGCTTTTTAATATGCTGTCTAGGTTGGTCATAACTTTTCTTCCAAGGAGTAAGCGTCTTTTAATTTCGTGGCTGCAATCACCATCTGCAGTGATTTTGGAGCCCAGAAAAATAAAGTCTGACACTGTTTTCACTGTTTCCCCATCTATTTCCTATGAAGTGATGGGACCAGATCCCATGATCTTCGTTTTCTGAATGTTGAGCTTTAAGCCAACTTTTTCACTCTCCTCTTCCATTTTCATCAAGAGTCTCTTTAGTTCCTCTTCACTTTCTGCCATACGGGTGGTGTCATCTGCCTATCTCAGGTTATTGATATTTCTCCTGGCAATCTTGATTCCAGCTTGTGCTTCTTCCAGTCCAGCGTTTCTCATTATGTACTCTGCATATAAGTTAAATAAGCAGGGTGACAATATACAGCCTTGACATACTCCTTTTCCTATTTGGAACCAGTCTGTTGTTCCATGTCCAGTTCTAACTGTTGCTTCCTGACCTGCATACAGGTTTCTCAAGAGGCAGGCAGGTCAGGTGGTCTGGTAGTCCTATCTCTTTCATAGTTTTCCACAGTTTATTGTGATCCACACAGTCAAAGGCTTTGGCATAGTCAATAAAGCAGAAATAGATGTTTTTCTGGAACTCTTTTACTTTTTCAATGATCCAATGGATGTTGGCAATTTGATATCTGGTTTCTCTGCCTTTTCTAAAACCAGCTTGAACATCTGGAAGTTCACTGTTCACATATTGCTGAAGCCTGGCTTGGAGAATATTGAGCATTACTTTACTAACTAATAACTTTAAGAGTATGTATAAATGCTAGAGATTTATAAAGACCTCATTGCTGCTAAGTCGCTTCAGTCATGTCCGACTCTGTGTGACCCCATAGACAGCAGCCCATCAGGCTCCCCCGTCCCTGGGATTCTCCAGGCAAGAACACTGTGGTTGCCATTTCCTTCTCCAACGCATGAAAGTGAAATTGCTCAGTCGTATCCGACTCCCCTCGACCCCATGGACTGCAGCCCACCAGGCTCCTCCGTCCATGGGATTTTCCAGGCAAGAGTACTGGAGTGGGGTGCCATTGCCTTCTCCGAAAGACCTCATTGGAACAGTTTAAATTTCTTTTACACTTACTAGTTTTGTAAATTTTAATAAGGTTCTAAATATGTTTCATTTCAGTCAATATTTTCATATCTAGTCAGAAAAAGAGTACACAAACAGATTTTGTACATGGAAATTAACATTTTTATTAATTAAAATATCAATAAAATTAAAAACCAAACAAACAGAAAATGTAGTGACAATATTAATTTCTGAAAAAAAGTTTCACTAACAGCTTCATTTAGCACCGCAACTATTTCTGCTTTTGCATGTAACCATCTATTTCTGATCTGCATAGTTATAAGTTTATAATTAACTAATAATAATTATATATTATTTTACATAATGCTTTTTAATTACCACTCAATTTATAATATTTTAGTTTCCTATATCATCCTAATCATTATATTTTTAAAGGTCTACCTAGCTTTCCTATTCAATAGTGAAATATATCTCCTATATTTGCACATTTGACTAGATTTTAATAGTTTTAAAATAATTAACAGTGAATATTTTATAAATGCTGTATCTGTTTTTGCTTTGTTTTCACATCTGCTGAATTGTATTTGTTTAATAATAATTCCCAGAAATGCTATTTTTGAGACAAAATGTATAGACAACTTCATGGGTCTGAACAGTTACACCCATTTGTATGTGCACCAGCAGAATTTTTCATTCAACATCACATAACTTCAGAAAATATGCTAATTAGGTTTTGGTTTGTGTGATGTATTTGTTAGTCTAGCGAAAGAGATAAGTAAATTTAGGCCTAAGAGATAGGAAACAAAAGAATTAAAAGAATGCCAAAAAAAAAATGGCAATATGTGACTAGGAATTGTACTATTACAATGAGTTCCCTGTTGAAAGCATAAGAAAAGCATTCATGGGCTAAGCACAGAATGGCAGCCACACAAAGCTTAAGCAAAATGTAAAAAGCAAAACAGAACAGAAAAGTTTCCATTAACATTAATTTTCATGCTAGTAAAAATGGTGCTGATCTTAGATAGAGAATGATGTTTAGAAGTCAAAGATGGGTGCATTTTCAACTGAAGGTCTGGATAACATTTTGAAAAGCAATGGGTCACCATTGCCTGGACTGGCCCCTGACAACTGAGTATCCAGGGTCTTGCTGACACCCCAGTTTTTCCCCAGAAGCACAAGCTCATTAAGACTTCAAGTATCTTTTCCTACACTTTTACCGCAGTTAGCATCTCTGAATGAATCTCCCAGCCTTTTGAGATGCAGCTCATAGATGCATAGAGTATATTCCTCGAATGACAAATAGGTAGCTTGGGGGAAACCTGGAAGCCCCAGACCACTTTCATCATGGCTAATCTTCCCAGCCAGTTAATCATATGGTCCTTGCAGTTACCAGTCTTTTTAAATTTAAAATGAGAGGGTTGGGAAAATTAGCCTTGCCAGGGTCATTGATCTTAAAGGGGATATGCTCTCTCTAGTGCTTTCACTCATCGTGAACAATTCAGAAAAAAAAAAAAAAAAAAATTCAAACCCTATATCGCCATCCTTATCTTTAGCTAATATTAGGATTGAGTTAAGGTTAATATTAACTAAGTTTTGCAGAAATGCCTTTCATGGTGAATTAAGGGAAGCACTTTGATGAGAAATAAATCTATATTGGGGGGAATTTTCTGTGGTTCTTTGTTAGTTACTATATATATTGTTGTTTAGTCACTAAGTTATGTATGCCTCTTTTGTGACCCCCAAAAGAGTCCGTAGCCTGCCATGCTCCTCTGCCCATGGGATTTCCCAGGCAAGAATACTAGAGGGGTTGCCATTTCCTTATCCAGGGGGTCTTCCTGACCCAGGGATAGAACTTGTGTCTCCTTTATTACTGAGCCATCAGAGAAGCCCTCTGATCAATAAGGATGCTCTGACACCCCTCAGTTCATGCGAGTACTGAGGGCAACCTACTAAGTAACTTTGTCATTATTTCTTGGGTTCCTCATGGATTTAAGCTATAGGGAGATAAGTAAACTTCAAGCCAAGAAGCCCCCAATTTAGTGTCTCTGCTGAATTTGTCTGCAGTCTAGATTTTATAGTTTTAATCACAATTAAGAGGTGAAACACACAACACAGGAGAAATGAACATGGATTCTAGGGGTGCACTGTGCAGAGAAAAGAAACTTGGAATCAAAATTGACTTTGAAAAGAGAACTTGAAAATCTGGCACACCAAATACATTTAAACATCTCGGCTCTCTAGGGCAAATACTAAAGCTATCAAAATGAGAAAAGAATCTGCTAAGCTTAAACTGACAAGGTTGTTTCCCTTCATCTCCCTGCTCACGAAAATCATTGGGCAAGATAGGCAAGGCTTTGGCGTGAAGCTCAAAAGAGAAAAAAGTTGAGAGTCTATATATATTGTTGTTTAGTCACTAAGTCATGTCTGCCTCTTTTGTGACCCCAAAAAGAGTCTGTAGCCTGCCATGCTCCTCTGCCCATGGGATTTCCCAGGCAAAAATATTGGAGTAGGTTGCAATTTCCTTCTCCTGGGGATCTTCCTGACCCAGAGGTTGAACCCACATCTCCCGCATTGGCAGGCAGATTCTTTACCACTGGAGCCACCTGGGGAACTCACTTATATATACGGTTTCTACACACACTGTTTCTGAAGGAAAAAGAAAGAATAACATTGAAATGTGAGTCTCATTCATCAGTGAGACATCCGTTGTTTCCTGTCCTAAGGCCAATAAGACAAATCTTATTGTACAGTGTACGGTCTAGTCATCAAAGATGAGCCCAGTTAGATTTAAGCCAAAAGATTTCTCCACTCAAAAGAAGAGAATGAGAAAAATGTTGCAATTTAACAGTCATTCTCTCTGAAGGGTTTGGCTTTGTTCGTTTGTACTTCCCATTTGTTCTTGCTCCTCTCGGCTAAGCTAACTCTCAACTTTGGACCAAATCTTCAAGTCTCAGCCCAATAACTAGGCATGCAGTTACATCATAAATAACTTCTAGGATGTTTTTCATGGATTCTTTGGACAAGTAAATGAAAAATATTGAACCTACTAGAATGATTACACTTTTGAAAGGAATAGAGTAAGATATCATCAGAGATGAAACCTAAATCCATTCTCAATTGGTTTTAAAAATCCAGCTGTGTAATCATTAAAGACTCTTTACTTTTTTCTCTTTTGAGCTTCACGCCAAAGACTTGCCTATCTTGCCCAGTGATTTTCGTGAACAGGGAGATGAAGAGGGGAAATGACCTTGTCAGTTTAAGCTTAGCAGATTCTTTTCTCATTTTGATAGCTTTAGTATTTGCCCTAGAGAGCCGAGATGTTTAAATGTATTTGGTGTGCCAGATTTTCAAGTTCTCTTTTCAAAGTCAATTTTGATTCCAAGTTTCTTTTCTCTGCACAGGGCACCCCTAGAATCCATGTTCATTTCTCCTGTGTTGTGTGTTTCATCTCTTAATTGTGATTAAAACTATAAAATCTAGACTGCAGACAAATTCAGTAGAGACACTGAATTGGGGGCTTCTTGGCTTGAAGTTTACTTATCTCCCTATAGCTTAAATCCATGAGGAACCCAAGAAATAATGACAAAGTTACTTAGTAGGTTGCCCTCAGTACTCGCATGAACTGAGGGGTGTCAGAGCATCCTTATTGATCAGAGGGCTTCTCTGATGGCTCAGTAATAAAGAATTTGCTTGCAATGCAGGAGACACAAGTTCTATCCCTGGGTCAAGAAGACCCCCTGGATAAGGAAATGGCAACCCTCTCTAATATTCTTGCCTGGGAAATCCCATGGGCAGAGGAGCCTGGAGGGCTTCAGTCCATGGGGTCACAATGAGTCAGATACAACTGTGCACACATGCAAACACTCATGGTGAATATGGAGATTGCTGCTGCTGCTGCATCACTTTAGTCGTGTCTGACTCTGTGCGACCCCATAGATGGCAGCCCACCAGGCTTCCTGTCCCTGGGATTCTCCAGGCAAGAACACTGGAGTGGGTTGCCATTTCCTTCTCCAATGCATGAAAGTGAAAAATGAAAGTGAAGTCGCTCAGTCGTGTCCGACTCTAGCAACCCCACGGACTGCAGCCTACCAGGCTCCTCTGTCCATGGGATTTTCCAGGCAGAAGTACTGCAGTGGGGTGCCATTGCCTTCTCCAGAACATGGAGATTAGTCTACGTTAAAACTTGAAAATGTGACCGATGAAGATATTCTAGGATGACAAAACTGCCCTTATCTCGATCATATGATAGTAGAGCACATGTCCTATTCAGACACTTCCCCTTTTACTTGAAATAAATAGAGAAAGAGAAAAGACAGAGCACAAATCCAACAGACTTTGCAAACAGATTCTGCTTTGCTCTAAGACACAAAACCAATGCAGATGTGAACAACAAGGAGGACCTCACTGTTTACCTTCTATAAGACCAGTTAAGAGTTTACAATATACTAGCTTTGGAATCACATGTGTTTAAAAGGCTGTTCCTTGAGGTGTTGGCAGTTTATATACTGAGCATAGCGGACTATGTTGACCTATTTCTTGTGATGCCCTGAGATATAAGAACAAGGAAGGTTATGTTGACTGGTGGGACTACTCCGAGGTCATGATGCCTGGTTTCTGTGCAGCCCATCTGGAAACACAACGAACACTTCTGTGCTGCTGATAAGTCGCTTCAGTTGTGTCCGACTCTGTGCGACCCCTTAGACGGCAGCCCACCAGGCTCCCCTGTGCCTGGGATTCTCCAGGCAAGAATACTGGAGTGGGTTGCCATTTCCTTCTCCAGTGCATGAAAGAGAAAAGTGAAAATGTGTCAGACTCTTAGCGACCCCAGGGACTGTAGCCCACCAGGCTCCTCCATCCATGGGATTTTCCAGGCGAGAGTACCAGAGTGGGGTGCCATTGCCTTCTCCGACACTTCTGTAGAGCTAACTTTATAAAAATCAGCAGAATTATTGAATAACCTCTCAGCTTCTGAAACACCCTCTTTAACTAGAATAATACTATCAAGAAGCATTTACTATGAATTTATGAAGGGCCGATCCTTTGTCCACAGGCCAAGTGGAAATCAGTAACAGAAAGAGAGAAGAAAAAAGGCAATGAAAGTGATGACTGCATAGTGGCGAATGCCTGCGTCTACAAAAAATGCAGGAGGGGGAAAATAAAGCAGACTGAGTTAGTGAAAATGGAGAACTAAAGAGGGGAATCTTAATAAAGCATGGAATGCAAAGGTGAGTTACTAATATAGGTAATCAGTCCAATTTGGGGTAAAACAAAACAAAAACTCAAAAATTTCAAGATATACTGATCTGGTTAAAATGAAGAACTCCTTGAAATCAATTTTTTTTTTTTTTTTCCAATTTAAGAACTATAGTATATTGACTAGAGGCTGCTTGTGAGCTTTTGGCTTTTATTTATTTCTTTTACTAGAGTATAATTGCTTTACAATGTTGAGTTGGTTTCTGGTCTACAGCAAAGAGAATTAGCTATGCCTGGAGAATCCCATGGACGGAGGAGCCTGGTGGGCTACAGTCCATGGACGCTAAGAGTCGGACACGACTGAGCGACTTCACTTTCACTTTTCACTTTCATGCATTAGAGAAGGAAATGACAACCCACTCCAGTGTTCTTGCCTGGAGAATCCCAGGGACAGAGGAGCCTGGTGGGCTGCCGTCTATGGGGTCACACAGAGTTGGACACGACTGAAGCGACTTAGCAGCAGCAGCAGCAGCATACCTGTATCTCCTCCCTCTTGAATTTCCTCCTACTCACCCTCTTCTGACCCCTCTAGGTCATCACAGAGTGCCAAGCTGAGTTTATTGGAAATTTTAAAGTAATTATCAAATAGACCAATGTTACAATTATAGGGCATTAGAAGAATACTAGAAGGGATATATATTTATATGCATAGAAATACATATATTTTATTTATGTATATAGCCATATATCTATGTAAATAAAATAAGATAAACTTCCCATGGACAATGTCAGTCTCTCCTTTCAGCAAAAAAACTTACCTTTTAAAGAATAATGTAGTATTCTTCTGTCCATGAAAAGCCTTGTTTATATAAAATCAGCAAAATAATTGCTAAAGTCATCAGATTTTCTTTCCAATGACCATGAATTAAATAAACTCATTCTTCCAACAAGTAGTTATTGAATTTCAACTCCATGTTAAATACTATACAAAATGCTGCAGGATATATAAACAAGTATAGAAAATTGTCTTCCTTCAAGGATTTTAAAGTCTTGCATGTATATGTGTCTATGTACATCTGTGTCATCTATATCTATCTGTATGACATGTGTGTGATTTTGTTTATAAGTATTTTTATTTACATAAAATTTTAACAATGAAGAAAAATATATAATAGACATTACTCTAGATCATTCATTGCTTGTTCTGACTGTGCTACATTTTGGGAAAGAAAGGTATGTATAAAATGTTATCTTTACCATTTAGGAGTATTCAGATTAGTAGGGGAAAACATAAATACCGAGAAGCAGATAATCATAAAACCATTCCCCATATATCAAATAAAAAAAGTGCAGCCAAGAGGAAACAATTAATCTAACTTAGAGGCATCAATAAGCTTTCAAAGTAAGCTACTAAGGACATTCCAATGGAAGAGAAACACAAAGGTGGGAAAAGTCTTTGAGGTAGATGGGAATAGCATGATGACATGTAAAAAAGTCATGAAACAACTACCTTTTGGGGAAATGTGTGGCTAGACCAGCTGGAGGAGCAGAAGGAACATAAGATATATAGCAATGAGAGAGGAGTCTGAAAAATACATGAGAAAGTACAGGGTGTGCCATGTTATGGAATCAGAACAGGATCTCTTGGATAAGGAGCCGTTTTCCTACTAAAATAAACTAATCTATTTTCTGTTTATATAAAATATAGTTCATTCAGTATATTCAGTTCAGTCACTTAGTCGTGTCTGACCCCATGAATCACAGCACGCCAGGCCTCCCTGTCCATCACCAACTCCCGGAGTTCACTCACACTCACGTCCATCGAGTCAGTGATGCCACCCAGCCATCTCATCCTCTGTCGTCCCCTTCTCCTCCCTGCCCCCAACCCCTCACAGTATCAGAGACTTTTCCAATGAGTCAGCTCTTCGCATGAGGTGGCCAAAGTACTGGAGTTTCAGCCTTAGCATCATTCCTTCCAAAGAAATCCCAGGGCTGATCTCATTCAGAATGGACTGGTTGGATCTCCTTGCAGTCCAAGGGACTCTCAAGAGTCTTCTCCAACACCACAGTTCAAAAGCATCAATTCTTCAGCGCTCAGCCTTCTTCACAGTTCAACTCTCATATCCATACATGACCACAGGAAAAACCATAGCCTTGACTAGACGGACCTTTGTTGGCAGAGTAATGTCTCTGCTTTTGAATATGCTATCTAGGTTGGTCATAACTTTCCTTCCAAGGAGTAAACATCTTTTAATTTCATGGCTGCAGTCACCATCTGCAGTGATTTTGGAGCCCCCCAAAAATAAAGTCTGACACTGTTTCCACTGTTTCCCCATCTATTTCCCATGAAGTGATGGGACCGGATGCCATGATCTTGGTTTTCTGAATGATGAGCTTTAAGCCAACTTTTTCACTCTCCACTTTCACTTTCATCAAGAGGCTTTGTAGTTCCTCTTCACTTTCTGCCATAAGGGTGGTGTCATCTGCAAATCTGAGGTTATTGATAATTCTCCCGGCAATCTTGATTCCAGCTTGTGCTTCTTCCAGTCCAACGTTTCTCATGATGTACTCTGCATAGAAGTTAAATAAGCAGGGTGACAATATACAGCCTTGACATACTCCTTTTCCTATTTGGAACCAGTTTGTTGTTCCATGTCCAGTTCTAACTGTTGCTTCCTGACCTGCATACAAATTTCTCAAGAGGCAGATCAGGTGGTCTGGTATTCCCATATCTTTCAGAATTTTCCACAGTTTATTGTGATCCACACAATCAAAGGCTTTGGCATAGTCAACAAAGCAGAAATAGATGTTTTTCTGGAACTCTCTTGCTTTTTCCATGGTCCAGCGGATGTTGTCAGTTTGATCTCTGGTTCCTCTCCTTTTTTTAAAACCAGCTTGAACATCAGGAAGTTCACGGTTCACATATTGCTGAAGCCTGGCTTGGAGAATTTTGAGCATTACATTATATTAACCTAATTTAAATTATGAATTAATGTTATTTAGTAATTGTGTGCATGTGTGATCAGTTGCTCAGTCTGACTCTTTGCGGCCCCATGGGCTATAGCTTGGTAGGTTGGTGGTCCCCCTGGCATATAGTATTATAACAGAGCCCAGAGCTGGTTATGCAATTGCAGAAGTTGGTACTCATTCACAGCAATAGCTGAATCCTAATTGGAGAAGAGAAGTCCATGTGTTGAGCCTTTTATAAACTGCATGCATGCCACCATAAACGTATCAATGAAGCTGTAGGGCTGCTGATGGAAAGACGTTTTCCATGTGTAGGTATTTTGTTCACCTGATGACTAAAGCCTATCCCTGTTGTGAGGCAGTACTCACCTGGAAAACAAGCTGTCTTACTCAAGGTCCATTCTGAGATTCCTTTTCATAAAATGATTACCTAAAATTATTTTTTAAGCTGAGGTATAACTGACTTACAGTATTAACGTTAGTTTCAGGTGTATAACATAGTCATTTGATATTCTTAGGTATTATGAAATAATTACTGTGTTAAGTCTAGTCACCATCTGTCACCATACAAAGTTATTACCTCCTATTTACTGTATCCCCAATGCTTTACATCATATCCCCGAGACTTGCTTATTTCATAAGTGTGCACTTAATTCCCTTCACCTACTTCAACTCTCTCCACACTTCCCCTCCCCTCTGACCATCACTTGTTTGTTCTCTGTGTATATGAACCTGTCTCTGTTTTGTTCTGTTTTTCATTTGTTTTGTTTTTAGATATCACACATAAATTAAATAATTTTGCATTTGTCTTTCTCTGTCTACTTTATTTCACATAGCACAGTACCTTTTAGGACTATCCATGTTGTCTGCAAATGGCAAGATCCAATTCCTTGTTATGGCTGAGTAATATTCTATTGTACATATAACCAACATCTTCTTTATTCATCTGTCTTTATTCATTTTCTTTATTCTTTATTCATCTGGGCACTTATGTTATTTCCAAAATTCTTTAATGCCAATACACCAGACTTCTTATTTTTAAATCACTAAACATCCAGCCAAACCAAAGCTTCATGTTCTTCATTCTATTATCTAATTTTCTTCATAGCTGAATAAAATCATTGATTATTCTGTTCCACTATAAAAATTTAAGATAGTCCCTACAACATGGTGGGCAATCATATTTTTTCGATGAATGCAAAAATGCAAAAAAACAAAAAAAGCTGTTGAAGTTTACAAGCAGTAGAATGTCAAAATGTCAGGTGGGACAAATGAGATACATAAGTGAAAAGTGAAAGGGTAGTCACTCAGTCGTGTCTGACTGTTTGCAACAACATGGACTGTAGTCCATCAGGATCCTCTGTCCATGGAATTCTCCAGGAGAGAATACTGGGTGGATTGCCATTCCCTTCTCCAGGGGATCTTCCTGATCCAAGGATCAGATCTGTGTCTCCCACACTGTGCAGATTCTTCACCATCTGATCTATAAGGGAAGACCCTGAGATAGGTAAGCAGGGTGGAAAACAAATATTAAATTAAAAAAAAAAGAAGCATAGCAAACATTATTTAACAGTATGCCAGACACTGAACTGAGAGCTTTATGCACATCATCATTTAATCTTCACAATTCCATGAGGTAGGCACTGAAAGACCTTCTAGCACAAACACCCCCAAAAGATGTCCTTTCCATTATAGAGGACTAGAATGCAAAAGTAGTAAGTCAAGAGATACGTGGAATAACAAGCAAATTTGGCCTTGGTGTACAAGATGATGCAGGGCAAAGGCTAATAGAGTTTTGCTAAAAGAATGCACTGGTCATAGCAAACACCCTCTTCCAACAACACAAGAGAAAACTCTACACATGGACATCACCAGATGGTCAATACTGAAATCATATTGATAATATTCTTTGCAGCCAAAGTTGGAGAAGCTCTACACAGTCAACAAAAACAAGACTGGGAGCCGACTGTGGCTCAGATTATGAACTCCTTATTGCCAAATTCAGACTTAAATCGAAGAAAGTAGGGGAAACCACTAGACCATTCAGTCATGACCTAAATTAAATCCCTTACGATTATACAGTGGCAGTGGCAAATAGGTTCGAGGGATTAGATCTGAAAGAGTGCTTGAAGAACTATGGATGGAGGTTCATGACATTGTATGAGGGGCAGAGATCAAGACCATCCCCAAGAAAAAGAAATGCAAAAAGGCAAATGGTTGTCTGAGGAGGCCTTACAAATAGCTGGGAAAAGAAGAGAAGTGAAAGGCAATGGAGAAAAGGCAAGATATACCCATTTGAATGCAGAGTTCAAAAGAAGAGCAAGGACAGATAAGAAAGCCTTCCTTGGTGATCAATGCAAAGAAACAGGAAAACAAAAGAATGGGAAAGACTAGAGATATCTTCAAGAAAATTAGAGATACCAGGGGAACATTTCATGCAAAGATGGGTTCAATAAAGGACAGAAATGGTATGGACCTAACAGAAGCAGAAGATATTAAGAAGTGGCAAGAATACACAGAAGAACCATACAAAAAAGATTGTCATGACCCAAATAACTACAATGGTGTGGTCACTCACCTAGAGCCAGACATCCTGGAATGTGAAGTCAAGTGGGCCTTAGGAAGCATCACTATGAACAAAGCTAGTGGAGGTGATGAAATTTGAGCTGAGCTATTTCAAATTCTAAAAGATGATGCTGTGAAAGTGCTGCACTCAATATGCCAGCCACTTTGGAAAATTCAGCAGTGGCCACCAGTCTGGAAAAAGTCAGTTTTCATTCCAATTCCAAGGAAAGGCAATGTCAAAGAATGTTCAAACTACCATGCAATTGCCCTCATCACACATGCTAGCAAAGTAATGCTCAAAATTCTCCAAGCCAGGCTTCAATAGTATGTGAACTGTGAACTTCCAGATGTTCAAGCTGGATTTAGAAAAAACAGAGGGGTCAGAGATCAAATTGCCAACATCCATTGGATTATTGAAAATGCAAGAGAGTTCCAGAAAAACATCTACTTCTGCTTTATTGACTATGCCAAAGCCTTTGATTGTGTGGATCACAACAAACTGTGGAAG
Source organism: Bos indicus (assembly GCF_029378745.1). Taxonomy (NCBI): domain Eukaryota; kingdom Metazoa; phylum Chordata; class Mammalia; order Artiodactyla; family Bovidae; genus Bos; species Bos indicus. The sequence continues at coordinate 18,532,132 of NC_091780.1, read as the reverse complement.
ATTCTTCAAGAGATGGAAATACCAGACCACCTGACCTGCCTTCTGAGAAATCTGTATGCAGGTCAAGAAACAACAGTTAGAACTGGACATGGAACAACAGACTGGTTCCAAATTGGGAAAAGAGTACGTCAAGCCTATACATTGTCACCCTGCTTATTTAACTTATATGCAGAGTACATCATGTGAAATGTTGGGCTGGATGAAGCACAAGCTGAAATCAAGATTGCCAGGAGAAATATCGACAACCTCAGATATGCAAATGACACCACCCTTATGGCAGAAAGCGAAGACAAACTGAAGAGCCTCTTGATGAAGGTGAAAGAGGAGAGTGAGAAAGTTGGCTTCAAACTCAACATTCAGAAAACTAAGAATATGGCATCTCATCCCATAACTTCATGGCAAATAGATGGGGAAACAGTGGAAACAGTGAGAGACTTTATTTTGGAGGGCTCCAAAATCACTGCAGATGGTGACTGCAGCCATGAAATTAAAAGATGCTTGCTGCTTGGAAGGAAAGTTATGACCAACCTAGATATCATATTAAAAAGCAGAGACATCACTTTGCCCTCAAGGGTCCATCTAGTCAAACCTATGGTTTTTCCTGTGGTCATGTATGGATGTGAGAGTTGGACTGTGAAGAAAGCTGAGTATTGAAGAATTGATGCTTTTGAACTGTGGTGTTGGAGAAGACTCTTGAGAGTCCCTTGGACTGCAAGGAGATCCAACCAGTCCATCCTAAAGGAGATCAGTCCTGGGTGTTCACTGGGAGGACTGATGCTGAAGCTGAAGCTCCAGTACTTAGGCCACCTCATGCGAAGAGCTGACTCATTGGAAAAGACCCTGATGTTGGGAAAGATTGAAAGCAGGAGGAGAAGGGGATGACAGAGGATGATATGGTTGGATGGCATCACCGACTCAAAGGATATGAGTTTGAGTAAGCTCTGAGAGTTGATGATGGACAGGGAAGCATGGTGTGCTGCAATCCATTGAGTCGCAAAGACCTGGACACAGCTGAGTGACTGTACTGAACTGAGGCACTAATATATTTATTTGTAGATAAGTAATGTAAGGCACAGAGAGGCTAAGTAACTTTCCAACAATCACACAGCTACTCAGTGACAGAATCTACAATTTTGGTTCCCAAGGCCATCTTGAACTCCTATACCATGTATTGCTGGAGAATCAATGTAGAGGAAAGATAGATAATGGCATGACAAAGTCTTTAGAATATATTAAACATGCTTGCATTCAGCTTTTGATGAGTTTATCTCAAAGGCCAAGGAGAAGGCATCAAGAAAAATGAATTTTCCAAGCTAGTTGAGATGGGGCCTTGAATTGATGAAGACCATGGCTATGAAAACTGGGAGTTTGTGTAAGGAACAAATAGATGGACCTACCCTTCTTGGTTTGTGTAGTAAATAATTTGTGATGTTGTTTAGTCACTAAGATGTGTTTGACCCTTTTGCAACCCCATGGACTACAGCCAAGCTCCCTGTCCATGGGATTCTCCAGGGAAGAATACTGGAGTGGGTTGCCATTTCCTTCTCTGGAGGATCTTCTCAACCCAGGAATCAAACCCACTTCCCAAAAGAAGTGTAGCCTTTATCTTCTAGGAGGCAATCTTTAATCCCTTAGACTGACATGCCTGATAGGAGTATCTTTGTTTGCCTGGGGCCTTGGATCACAATGGATATAGGGTGGAAACTTTGGGCCAAGACAATTCATAACACCACAACTGGAGGATTTGGGTTCACCCAGGATCAGTCAAATTGGAGCTGGAGATCGCCTTTATGTTCAATTATCCATGCCTCTGTGCTGGAGCCCCAGTGCAAATTCTGGAAACTGAGGCTCGGCCACAATCCTGGCTGGCAATCCTCCCTGCCTCATGTTACACATTGTATCTGGGAAGGGTTAATGAGTGTGGGATCCACAGGGAGAGAATGACTGAAAGTTCCATGTTCAGAGACTTCCTAGATGCTGCTCCATACATCTCTTCCCTTGGCTGATTTTATTCCATAAAAAGTGTTTGTAGCCATAACCAGAACAGCTTTTGGTGAGTTCTTGCAAGCTATTCAACCCAAGGATAGTTTTAGGAACCTCCATCCCTGGTGACTCAGATGGTGAAGAATCTGCCTGCAGTGCAGGAGACCCAGGTTTGATCCCTCAGTCACAAAGATTCTCCTGGAAAAGTGCATGGCAACTCATTTTCAGTATTCTTGCCTGGAGAATTCCATGGACAAAGGAGTCTGGTGGGCCACAGTCCATGGGGTCACAGAGTCAGATATGACTGAACAACTAACAATTTTTTTTCCCTAACTTACAATTGGTTGTAGTAGTGAGGGTGATCTTTCGTGGACTGTGTGACCTCAAACTTGGCCCAGACTATACACAACTATAATAGTGAGGAAAGGTAACTCGTATATGTGAGTGTGTGCGTATCTATGAGTGCGTGGTATGCTAAGTGACTTCAGTCATATCCGGGTCTGTGTGACCCTATGGACTGTAGCCTTCCAGTCTCCTGTGTCCTTGGGATTCTCTAGGCAAGAATACTGGAGTGGGTAGCCATTTCCTCCTGATCCAGGGATCGAACCCATGTCTCTTACATCTCCTGCATTGGCAGGCAGGTTCTTTACCACTAGCACCACCTGTGAAGCCCCTGTATGTGAGTGGAAAATGATTTAGGACCAGCACTGAGCTCTTTGCTTGAGTGGTCTTGCACAACACACCAGGTGACCTGCGACAGAGATGCTATTATTCCTGTTTTCAGATGAAGAAACTGTGGCTCAGCGAGGTTTTCTAAGGATGCAAAGACCAAGGAATATATTCAGGTCCCTAATTGTTATTTTATATTAAAACTAAGATTTTGTTTCTAGTACTGAGGGTGGAACTGGGTCATATCAGGGGTGAAAGACGGGCTGTAAGAGGGTCCTGCCCACCGAACAGAAAGGAATAAAAACAATTCCATGAATTATTGAATATCTCAGACTTCTGCAAAATGTAACCAAATGAATCTGAACTGGATTATTCCTCAAGCTCATACTTTAGCCCTAATTTATCACAAACACTACCTTCTATTTATGGAGCTCAGTAATTATGTTTTAGAAACCTCATTATATTTATTGCAAATACAAAGGATGCAAAATAGATACTGTATCTGCCCTAGTGCAGTATTGGAGACACAGTCAACAAGAACTAAAGGAAATAGAACATATATAAAATTACAATTTCGGTAATTGCTCCAAAGGAAAAGTTCAAAGTCTAGGGCTTTGTATGGGGAGGTCAGAAAAGCCTCCATAGAAAAAGATGCTTTAACTGAAAGTTAATAGATACTACTCAGGAGAGGTGAAAGAGTAAGAATGTTCTTGACAGAGGGGAGAAAAGGATTTTGACACGTTTCAGAAACCAAAGGCGATGTGACTAAAGCATAGTGACAAGGAGAAAGGAGGGCAGGGCCAGGCCATTGTGAGCTATAATAAGGACTGCAGAGTTGGGAGACAGGCTAGAATCTGGATGTTAGATATGATAGCATCTAGGGTACAAACAAGAAAGGCGAGAATGTGAGTGACAGAGAAGAAAGGGTTAAGTTCACTGATGATGTCAGTAGCGCTGAAGATAAACCTGAAATACCCCAGTGTACAGAAAGTCTGGAAAAGCTGGTGCATATAGTGTGTTCAACCTAATCAAACTACCCCTTCTGAGTGGCTTTGACAGAAGATTTCCTAAAGGGGCCACAAGAAATTAAAACAAACAAAAAAACTGCGTGCAAGTCTTCTGTATATCTCTATTTCAGTAGGTTAGAATGTCTTATGAACAAAATTCAATTAAAATTTCAGATCACTCCTGAGGAATGGAAATGACCATTTCCAGTGGGAGAAAACCCAGGAATAGAAAGGAAATCCATCCTATAATAACATATTATTTAAAATTCAGCTTCCTGTCACTTCAACGACCCTTGATGTGCTTACCATGTGGATGTGGTCCCTGGGTCTGAAGGCTGCTGAGGTCTGAGAGATACAACACTTGTGCTCAAGTATGTAGACTTGCTATTTAAAGCCTCAGTTGTTGGCAATCCAATTTTCTTTTAGATTCTTTCTGTTTGTTTTTGTTCAGTTCTAGGAACTCAGCCTGAGTCTGGTAAATAATTTAAGAATCCTGACTCCAACCACTGGGACATATCTTTCTAAATCATCAGCAACATTTTCTCTTTTCAAAGAAGACCAGATGAGTCCTAGCTCCCCGTCCTCAGTCCAAAGGAATTTCTGAGAACTTCAAGTTCAAAATGGCTGGTGGAACATTTGAGGTTATACCTGCTTCCTCCCCAAAGCTCAGTGAATTTGCAGTGAAAAAATAATGGCCCCAGCTTTAGGAGCCCAGGGTGTTGTTCATCAGCAGGAGGTAACATTTGGGATTCTGTGGATGCTACAACATTCCGTGATGGAGCACATGATAAAAAATAAAACAAAGTGAGCATATCAACATACCACATAGAGAGGAGAGGATCTTCAATACAAGGAGGTTTCCTGGGGTCAGTGTAGACTACAGGCTATGGAGAAACTGGTGGCCATATTAATTAAAATGAAAAAGCTGTTACATAGCATAGCTGGCTGGACCAGTCTTTGCCATATAAACTAACTGTGGAAACAGTTGTCCTGTGTACATCTGTTATTGTGGAATTTGCCATCCTAGCTAGAGATTTTTTAGTATTGCAAGAGAAAGAAGCTGAGCAGCTCCAGGTACTTCCTGGCCGCCACACAGAACACGGAACACCTTCCACTGTTGATCTACGAATCTCACTGTTTGTTTAGCTGTTGTTCAACTGCTCAGTCATGTCCAACTCTTTTGTGACCCCATAACCTGCCAAGCTCCTCTGTCCATGGGATTTTCCAGGCAAGAATACTGGAGTGGTTTGCCATTTCCTTCTCCAGGGGATCTTCCTGACCCAGGGATTAAACCCATGTCTCCTACAAATCTCCCGCATTGAAGGCAGGTGCTTTGCTGCTGAGCCACCAGGGAAAACCTTGTTTATTTTGTTAGTTACCTTCATAATGTTTTACCCGCCCATGAACATATCACCCGTAACAGAAGCTGAGCCACAAGGGAAGCCCAAGAATACTAGAGTGGGTAGCCTATTGCTTCTCTAGCGGATCTTCCCAACTCAGGAATTGAACCGGAGTCTCCTGCATTGCAGGCAGATTCTTTACCAACTCAACATCAGGGAAACCCATAACAGAAGCTAGGATCTTGATAATGGTCCCTCCATCACTCCGTTACCCATCCCCTGTTAGGATGATCGTCTTAAATCACACCCCCTATTCATCATTTCCTTTCCACATGTGTTTATTTCTTATACAGAAATTCTTTTAAAATTATATTATTATTTTACTTTATAAAAATTGGTATAATGCTGTGTGTAATCCCTTTTTTAAACTTTTTATTTTATATTGAGGGATAGCTGATTAACAATGTTATGATAGTTTCAGGTTAATAGTGAAGCGACTCAGCCATACACGTACATGCATCCTTTCTTCCCCAAACTCACCTCTCTTCCAGGCTGCCACATAACATTAAGCTGAGTTCCCTGTGCCGTATAGTAGGTCCTTGTGGTTATTCATGTTAAATATAGCAGTGTGTATATGTTCATTCCAAACTCCCTACCTATCCCTTCCCCCTGGCAACTGTAAGTTCATTCTTTAAGTCTGGGAGTCTGATTCTGTTTTGTAAATAAGTACGTTTGTATCATTTCTTTTTATATTCCACATATAAGGAATATCATATATTAGAAGATATGATCCATATATACAATGGTATTACTCAGCCGTTGACAAGAATGAAATAATGCCATTTGTAGCAAAATGCATGGACTTAAGAGCTATCATACTGAGTGGAGTCAGTCAGACAGAGAGAGAGAAATATAATTCTTTTACAGTTACTTTTCTATTTAAATTTATATTGCTATATTTTATCCCTATTCTTTCTAGTTATGCATTATAACCGCTACATGAGATTTTGTCGTCTGCGTTTACTTATTTTAGTCGTGTTCTCTCCTGCTGTGAGTGCTCAGACTGTTTCTAGTTTTTTGATGATGTAAACAGCGCTCCTATGAATGTGCTGAACAGCTGTCCTGTGTCCAGGTACAGAGGCTTCTCTTGGTATACACCTAAGAGACAAATTGTCAGACCATAGCAGGGGGGATGTCTGACTTTAGCCAGGAACACCAAACCATTCTCTAAAGTGGTTACCCAACCCACAGTCCCTCCAGCAAGGTACACTTTATCCAAGTACTCGTCTTCAGTACTTCATATTGTCAGATTTTTAACTTTTGTGCATGAAATCATATAATGCCATTGTGGTCGTTACTGACATTTTTCTGATTATTTATTATGTTGAATATTTCTTGACAAATTTGTCATTTGTGTTTACTCTTCTGTGGAATGCTTGTTCTTGCTGCCTATTACCTTGCTTTTTAAAATGAGTTTATTGGTGTTTCTCTAGTTACTTTTGTTGTTACTGAGTTGTGGGACTTCTTTAGATATTCTGGATATCTTATCACATATATGATGTGCAAGTATTTTCTCCATTATATCAGCTGCCTTTTTACTTTTCTGTGTCCTTTGGTGCATTTTTTTTTTTTTTTTTGGTGTGTTTTTTGCCATGCTGTGCAGCATGCAGTATCTTAGTTCCCCAGCCAGGGATCAAACCCGTGCCCCCTGCTGTAGAAGTAAGAAGTCTCAACTACTGGGTTGCCAGGGAAGTCCTTCTAGCTAATTTTTGAGCCTTTAAAATATATTTTCAATAGTAATCTTTTGATTTTCTGTTTTGCAGAGATGCTTTCCCAAATTGTAACTTACTTTTCCACTTTCTTGAACATGTCTTTTGATAAGTAAAATCTGAATTTTAATATTGCTTATTTGTTGATATTGTATATGCCTTGCTATTTCTATGTTATTTAAGGAACTGCTTTTTAGAAATTAATGTAGTCATCTTGATAAATTATCATATGATTTGTAAATTATTTTCTGTGTTTTATTTTAGGTTTTGTGTATAAGCAGTTATCTTCTGGTGATGACATTTTTGCTTTCTCCTTTCTAAACTTGTGAGTCTACTTTTTTTCCCTTTCATATATATTAAATCTTACTGTACTGGCTAGGACTTCTGTTAAAATATTGATTAGAAGTGGTGATAGTGGATCCTCTTGTCATATTTCCTGTTGTAAAAGGACTATTTATGATATCTTTCCATTTATAATTAAAATTGCCCATATATTTTTATTCCAAGTGAGTGTTGAAAGTGAAAGTGAAGTCGCTCAGTCATGTCCGACTCTTAGTGACCCCACGGACTGCACCCTACCAGGCTCCTGCGTCCATGGGATTCTCCAGGCAAGAGTACTGGAGTGGGTTGCCATTGCCTTCTCCAAAATGAGTGTTAGATTTTATCAAATCCTGTTTTGCATCTCTTAAAATAATGACATGAACGTTGCTCAGTCGTATCCAACTCTTTGTGACCCCATGACTGCAGCCTTCCAGGCTTCTCTGTCCATGGGATTCTCCAGGCAAGAATACTGGTGTGGGTTGCCATTTCCCTCTCCACATGATCTTTCCTACCCAGGGATCTCCTGCAAGTCGTTTGCATTGTGGGTAGATTCTTTACCACCTCACCACCTGGGAAAACCCTCAAATTTAACTGGGTCTACTGTAATTTGTATTTCCTAATTTGACGGCTCTAGTATAGATACAGGCATTATTTATCCCAGAGTCTCTTGGAATACTTGGTAAAGCACTGATTTTTCAGCTCCACTCCCTCAGTTCTGATTGAGTTTGTCTGGGAGAGACCCCCAAAATTTAAATTTCTCACAAGCTCCCTGAAGGTGCTAAAGCTAGCCTGGAGCCAGACTTTTGAGATCCTTTAGTTCATCCCAAAACAATGGTCAGGGAGAAAGCAGAGAACTATTGCTTTTTATCCTCCTACAAAACTACTGCACCACACAAACCAGCATGCACTCTAGAGATTTTTCACAGTTTTTGATGTGTCTTGGTTTTTCTTCTGTTTGCCTTTTGGGATCATTCCTAGGAGAGACAGTCAGAAACTGTGCTAGTTCAACATCTTGGTAAGAACTGGAATCATAGAACAGTGACTTTATTTTAAATTGTGGAAGAAAATTTGCAACAGAAATTCTCCCAGAACTAGTTATGTTATTTTATACCTGTATACAACAGTAGGGCTTCCCAGGGGCGCTACTGGTAAAGAATCCGCCTGCCAATGCAGGAGAGGCAAAAGATGGTGGGTTTGTTAGGCACACTAGACTCTGAGAACAGATTAGAGTTTCTTTTCTTTCTTTCTTTCTTTTTTTTTTTTTTTTTAACTAATTCTATGAGATTGGCAAGTTGATAACAGAGAGGTAGTTGTCAAGAACACTGTTCTTGTTTTAGAGGAAAAATAACTGTCAGGTTTTATAATTAGCCCAAGAAAGACACTTAGATTTGTTTTCTCCACTATTTTTAATGAACGATTTTGAAAGTTTGGTAAGGTAGATAATTCTATTTTGACAAGTCTCTTTTAGACAGTGTAGAGTTATTGTACATCGTGTACACAAACTGAGATTCTTGATTACCCAGAATTTAAGTGAAAGATAGCCAAAGGAATATACAGAAGTTTGGTTATGTAGGAATTTTTTCATCATTTCAATTCAGCTTAGCTAATAAAAGCATTAAATTTGTTCTAGGTTATCTGTGTTTATTTTAAAGTTGCTAATTATTTTAAATTAGACATGACTTGCAAGGTTTAATAAATAATTTGTGATAAATAACTATGCTATTTTCAAAAATAATTAAGTTCACAGGAAGTTATGCATTAGAAATAAACACTGCTGCTGCTGCTAAGTCGCGTCAGTCGTGTCCAACTCTGTGTGACCCCATAGACGGCAGATACAACCAATTCTTGCCTTGGAAACTTTGACAGCTAGCTTATGTAAATGCCTTAAGTCTATTCACCTGGGGTGACCTCCCACATTTTAGACAAAAAACGAAAAAACAAGTAACTACTGTCTATATCCTGTAGTACTACGGTCTCAAGGGTCGGGTGTCTGCGCTGGGTATACAAAATACAGTCCTATGGGGGAGTGCAGGAAGAAGTGATCAGAATTTCTATTTACATTTATTTAAAATATTATCATTTGAAATTTTCTATTTTTGGTTTCATATTGTAATATCCATGATATTCATGTGTATGTGTGTGTTAGACACTCTCTCAGTCCTGTCTAACTCTTTGCAATCTATGGGCTATAGCCTGCCAATCTCCTCAACCCATGGGATTCTCCAGGGAAGAATACTGGAGTGGGTTGCCATTTCCTTCTCCAGAGGATCTTCCCAATCCAGGGATTGAACTCGGGTCTGCTACATTGCAGGCAGATTATTTACAGTCTGAGCCACCAGGGAAGCCCATAATATTGGTAATAAGTGATAACAAACAAATTACTTTATACATCAGTATAAAGTATGTTGGTGGTACTGAACAACTTTGCTGTATAATAGGAAATAACAACATTGTATATCAACTATACTTCAATAAAAATAAATAAGAAAAACTATACTGATGGTGTATATACTGGAGGTGTATGCTCTTGCACTTTTTTTTTTAATTTATTTTTTATTGAAGGATAATTGCTTAACAGAATTTTGCTGTTTTCTGTCAAACCTCAACATGAATCAGCCATAGGTATACATATATCCCCTCCCTTTTGGAACTCCCTCCCATCTCCCTCCCCATCCCAGCCCTCTAGGTAGATACAGAGCCCCTGTTTGAGTTTTCTGAGCCATACAGCAAACTCCTGTTTGCTATCTATTTTACATATGGCAATGTAAGTTTCCATGTTACTCTTTCCATACATCTCACCCTCCCCACATGTCCATAAGTCTGTTCTCTATGTCTGTTTCTCCATTGTTGTCCTGTAAATAAATTCTTCAGTACTATTTTTCTAGATTCTGTATATATGTGTTAGGGTACAGTGTTTATCTTTCTCTTTCTGACTCACTTCACTCTGTGTAATAGGTTCTAGGTTCATCCACCTCACTAGAACTGACTCAAATGAGTTCCTTTTTATGGTTGAGTAATATTCCATTGTGTATATATACCACAACTTTTTTATCCATTCATCTGTCGATGGACATCTAGGTTGCTTCCATGTTCTAGCGATTGTAAATAATGCTGCAATGAACAATGGGATCCACGTGTCTCTTTCAATTTTGGTTTCCTCAGGGTATATGCCTAGGAGTGGGATTGCTGGGTCATATGGTGGTTTTGTTCCTAGTTTTTAAAGGAATCTCCATACTGTCTTCAATAGTGGCTGTATCAATTTACATTCCCACCAATAGTGCAAAAGCATTCCCTTTTCTCCACACCCTTTCCAGCATTTATTTTTTGTAGACTTTTTGATGAGGGTCATTCTGACTGGTGTGAGGTGATATATTATTGTGGTTTTGATTTGCATTTCTCTAATAATGAGCAATGTTTTCATGTGTTTGTTAGCCATCTGTATGTCTTCTTTGGAGAAATGTCTGTTTAGGTCTTTTTCCCACTTTTTGATAGGGTTGTTTGTTTTTCTGGTACTGAGTTGTATGAACTGCTTGTATATTTTGGAAATTAATCCTTTGTCAGTTGTTTCATTTGCTGTTATTTTCTCCCATTCTGAGGGCTGTCTTTTCACCTTGCTTATAGTTTCCTTTGCTGTACAAAATCTTTTAAGTTTAATCAAGTCCCACTTGTTTACTTCTGGTTTTATTTCCGTTACTCTAGGAGGTGGGTCATAGAGGACCTTGCTTTGAATTATGTCATTGAGTGTTCTGCCTATGTTTTCCTCTTAAAGTTTGATAGTTTCTGGTCTTACATTTAGGTCTTTAATCCATTTTGAGTTTATCTTTGTGTATGGTGTTAGGAAGTGTTCTAATTTAATTCTTGTACAGGTAGCTGTCCAGTTTTCCCAGCACCGTTTATTGAAGAGGCTGTCTTTGTCCCATTGTATATTCTTGCCTCCTTTGTCAAAAATAAGGTACCCATAGGTGTATGGGTTTATTTCCGGGCTTTCTATCTTGTTCCATTGGTCCATATTTCTGTTTTTGTGCCAGTACCATACTGTCTTGATGAATGTAGCTTTGTAGTATAACCTGAAATCAGGAAGCTTGATTTCTCCAGCTCCATTCTTCTTTCTCAGAACTGCTTTGGCTATTTGGGGTCTTTTATGTCTCCATATGAATTGTGAAAATTTTCGTTCTAGTTCTGTGAAAATGCCATCGGTAATTTGATGGAGATTACATTGAATCTGTAGATTGCATTTGGTAGTATAGTCAGTTTCACAATATTGATTCTTCCTACCCAGGAACATGGAATATCTCTCCAGCTGTTTATGTTACCTTTGATTTCTTTCACTAGTGTCTTATAACGTTCTGTGTACAGTTCTTTCGTCTCCTTAGTTAAGTTTATTCCTAGATATTTAATTCTTTTTGTTGCAGTGGTGAATGGGATTGATTCTTAATTCCTCTTTCTGATTTTTCATTGTTAGTATAAAGAAATGCAAGTGTTTCCTGAGTGTTGACTTTGTATCCTGCAACATTGTTAAATTCACTGATTAGCTCTAGTAATCTGATACTATCTTTAGGGTTTTCTATGTACAGTATCATGTCATCTTCAAACAGTGAGAACTTTACTTCTTCTCCAACCTGGATTCCTTTTATTTCTTTTTCTTCTCTGATTGCTGTAGCTAGGATTTCCAGAACTATGTTGAATAATAGTAGCAGAAGGGGACACCCTTGTCTTGTTCCTGATCTTAGGGGGAATGTTTTCAATTTTTGACCACTGAGATTAATGTTTGCTGTAGGCTTATCATATCTGGCCTTTACTATGTTGAAGTAGGTTCCTTCTATGCCCATTTTTTGAAAAGTTTTAACCATAAATAGGTGCTGAATTTTGTCAAAGGCTTTTTTTGCATCTATTGAGATGATCATTTGGTTTTTATCTTTCAATTTGTTAGTATGGTGTATCATATTGATTGATTTGCATATATTGATGAATCCTTGCATCCCTGGAATACACCAACTTGATCATGGTGTATGAAGTTTTGACATGTTGCTGAATTCTGTTTGCTAAAATTTTGGTGAGGAATTTTGCATCTATGTTCATCAGTGATATTGGCCTGTTTTCTCTTTTTGTGTTGTCTTTGTCTGGTTTTGGTATCGGGGTGATGGTGGCCTCTTAGAATGAGTTTGGAAGTGTTCCTTCCTCTTCAATTTTTTGAAAGAGTTTTAGGATAGGCATTAGCTCTTCTCTAAATGTTTGATTGGAGAAGGAAATGGCCACCCACTCCAGTGGTCTTGCCTGGAGAATCCCATGGACAGGGGAGCCTGGTGTGCTGCCGTCTATGGGGTCGCACAGAGTTGGACACGACTGAAGTGACTTAGCAGCAGAAGCAGCAGCAAATGTTTGATAGAATTCTCCTGTGAATCCATGTGGTCCTGGGCTTTTGTTTTGTGGGATATTTTTGATCACAGCTTCAATTTCAGTACTTGTAATTGGGTTGCTCATAAGTTTTATTTCTTCCTGGTTCAGTCTTGGAAGATTGAACTTTTCTAAGAACCTGTCCATTTCTTCCAGGTTATCTATTTTATTGCCATATAGTTGTTCATAATAGTCTCTTATAATCCTTTGTGTCTCTACATCATCTGTTGTAACATCTCTTTTTTCATTTCTAATTTTGTTGATTTGGTTCTTCTTTCTTTTTTTCTGATGAGTCTGGCTAAGGGTTTGTCAGTTTTGATTATCTTCTCAAAGAACCAGCTTTTAGTTTTCCTAACCTTTTCTATTGTTTCTTTCATTTCTTTTTCATTCATTTCTGCTTAGATCTTTATGATTTCTTTCCTACTACTAATTTGTTGTTGTTCTTTTTCCAGTTGTTTTAGGTGTAAAGTTAGGTCATCTATTTGCTGTTTTTTTGTTTGTTTGTTTGTTTCTTGAGGTAGGATTCTATTGCTATAAAATTCCCTCTTAGAACTGGTTTTGCTGCATCCCATAGGTTTTGAGTGGTTGTGTTTACATTGTTATTTGTTTCTAGAAATTTTTTGATTTCCCTTTTGATTTCTTCAGTAATCTTCTGGTTATTTAGAAAGATGTTGTTTAATTGCCATGTGTTTGTGTTTCTTACAGTTTTTCTCTTGTAATTGATATCTAGTTTCATAGCATTGTAGTCAGAGAAGATGCTTGATATGATTTCAGTTTTCTTAAACTTACTGAGGTCTAATTTGTGAACCAAGATATGGTCTAAACTGGAGAATTTGCCATGTGCACTTGAGAAAGAAGGTGTATTTGGATTTGGATTTGGAATGTCCTGAAGATATCAATGAGATCCATCTCATCTAATGTATCATTTAAGACTTGTGTTTCCTTATTAATTTTCTGTTTTAATGATCTGTCTATTGGTGTGAGTGGGGTATTAAAGTCTCCTACTATTATTGTGTTACTGTCAATTTCTCCTTTTATGTCTGTTAGTGTTTGTCTTATGTATTGAGGTGCTCCTATGTTGGGTGCATAAATATTTATAATTGTTATGTCTTCCTCTTGGATTGATCCCTTGATCATTATGTAGTGTCCTTCCTTATCTCTTGTAATCTTTATCTTAAGGTCTATTTGGTCTGATATGAGGATTGCTACTGCAGCTTTCTTTTGCTTCCCATTTGCATGGAATATATTTTTCCATCCTCTCAGTTTCAGTCTACATGTGTCTTGAGGTCTGAAGTGGGTTTCTTGTAGACAGCATATATATGGATCTTGTTTTTCTATCCATTCAGCCAGTCTGTGTCTTTTGGTTGGAGCATTTAATCCATGTACATTTACAGTTATTATTGATATATATGTTCCTATTGCCATTTTCTAATTGTTAGGGGTCGATTTTGTAGATCTTGTTTCTTCCCTTGTATTTCTTGACTTTGAGTCCATTTAACATTTGTTGTAAAGCTGATTTGGTGGTACTGCAATCTCCTAACTTTTGCTTGTCTGAAAAGCTTTTTAGTTCTCATCAATTTTGAATGATATCCTTGCTGGGTACAATAATCTTGGTTGTAGATTTTTCCTTTTCCATACTTTATATATATCCTGCCATTCCCTTCTGGCCTGCAGAATTTCTGCTGAAAGATCAGCTGTTAAGGATATGGGGTTTCCCTTTTGTGTTACTTGTTGCTTCTCCCTTGCTGCTTTTAATATTCTTTCTTTGTGTTTAGCCTTTGTTAGTTTGATTAATATGTGTCTTGGCATGTTCCTCCTTGAATTTATACTGCATCGGACTCTTTGTGCCTCTTGAACTTGATTGGGTATTGTCAGGGAAATTTTCAACTATAATCTCTTCAAAATTTTTCTCATACTCTTTCTTTTTCTTTTCTTCTTCTGGGACCCCTATAATTTGAATATTGGTGTGTTTGATATAGTCCCAGAAGTCTCTGAGACTGTCCTCAGCTCTTTTCATTCTTTTTACTTTATTCTGCTCTTCAGAAGTTATTTCCACCATTTTATCTTCCAGCTCACTGATTTGTTCTTCTGCTTCAGATATTCTGCTATTGATTCCTTTTAGAGTATTTTTAATTTCAGTAATTGTGTTGTTTGTCTATGTATGCTTATTCTTTAATTCTTCTAGGTTTTTGTTAATTGATTATTGCATTTTCTCCATTTTGTTTTCAAGGTTTTTGATCATTTTTACTATCATTATTCTGAATTCTTTTTAAGGTAATTTTCCTATTTCCTTTTCATTTATTTGGACTTCTGTGTTTCTAGTTTATTCCTTCATTTGTGCAGTATTTCTCTACATTTTAATTTTTTTTTTAAGTTATTGTGTCTGAGGTCTCCTTTTCCCAGTCTTCAAGGAAAGTTGAATTCTTTCCTTGAAGAAGGTTGAATTCTTCCTTTCTTTTGGTTTCTTCCCTCCTGAGGTTGGTCCAGTGGTTTGTGTGAGATTCATATAGGGTGAGATTTATGCTGAGCTTTTGTTTGTTTGATTGATTTTCCTCTGATGGACAAGGCTGAGTGAGGTGGTACTCTTGTCTGCTGATGATTTGGTTTTTATTTTTGTTTTGTTTGTTGTTTAGATGAGGTGTTCTGCATGGGGTGCTACTGGTGGTTGGATGATGTCATGTCTTGTACTCAAGTGGTTTCCTTTGTGTGAGTTCTCACTATTTGATACACTCTAAAGTTGGTTCTCTGGTAGTCTAGGGTCTTGGAGTCAGTGCTCCCACTGCAAAGGCTCAGGGTTTGATCTCTGGTCAGGATTGAAGATTCCACAAGTGGTTTGTTATGGCATTAGGGAGAGTAAAACAATTATCCAAAAACAAGGAACCAAAGATGAACCCCAGACCAATGGCAGTTACAAAATCATGCAAATAATAATTAAAATAATGGAATAAAGACATATATATATATACACCCATGAGGAAAATCAAAACAGTCCAACAAAAATAAAGTACGGTAGACTGACCCAGCAAATAAAGGAAATCAAAAATTATATTTACCAGTTAAGAACAAAACTAACAAGCAGAAACTGGAAAACAAAACTAAAGCAAGGTGCCAAGTGGGGAATAACACAATGAAAACAAAACTAACAAATCTGTTGAAAGTAAAACAAAGAAAGAGGGAATAGATATGCAAAGAGGTAGATGAAGAAGATTTATATGCATTAAAGATTAAGTGCAAGGAGAAAAGAACAGTAGGAAAGTCTAACAAAGGAATAAATGTAGAAAAAATATAATAGATTTTAAAAAATTAAAAATTAAAATTATAGAAAAGAGAAAACAAAGGAAGAAGAAAGAAAAAAGGGGAAAAAAAGGAAAACTCCACAGAACTGCAAACACCCAATTTAGAGGCAGAGGTTTATAACAATAATAGAAAATGTGAGTGATATACACATATACTTATACACCCACAAGCAAAGTCAAAACAGTCCAACAAAAATTAAGTATGATATATTGACCCGGCAAACAAAGGAAACCAAAAACTATATCTACTAGAACAAAAGTAATTAAAGCACAAACTGGAAAACAAAACTAAAGCACGGTACCAATTGGGGAATAAAGCAATGAAAATAAAACTAACAAATATGGTGAGAGGAAAGGAGAGAAAGAAAATAAAGAAAAAATAGATATGCAAAGTTAAATAGAGGTAGATAAAGAAGCTTTATATACATTAAAGATTAACTGCAAGGGGAAAAGAACAGTAGGAAAAACAAATAAAGGAATACATGTAGAAAAAATAATAATAGGTTTAAAAAATTAAAAAAAAAGAGAGAGAGAAAAAGAAAACTCTATAGAATTGCAAAAGCCCAATGTAGAGGCAGAAGTTTATGATAACAATAAAAAATGTGACTGAGGAAAAAGAAAAAAGAAAAATAAGTTCAAAAGCTTAATTGGATTTCTTAGTGCCAATAAAATCGACAACTACAACAGAGGGTGGAAAAATGGAAAAAAAAAAAATCTACAGAACAAGTCAAAAAATAAGAATAATAAATGTTTTTTCTTGAGTCACTGCTGTCAGAGTCCTTTCTCTAGCTGGGAATCAGAGCCCACCTTACCACCCTAGGATGCCCTCCAACACTATGCAGATCTCTGTATCTGCTGTGGGGGCTGTTTAGATTCTAATCTGGTCCTACTCCTGTGTGTTCTCACCTCCAATGTCCACAGCTATCAGAGCTAGTGCATTTTCTTTTGTGGGAGCTTTCAATGGCTTTTTATATATTTCATAGACATAGAGTCTGCTTAGTTGATTCTACGATTTAATCGGCAGCTTGTACAGCTACTAGGTAGGTCTTCTTCCTTAGCCACACTGCCCCTGGGTTTCAATTGTGGTTTTATTTCCATCTCTACATGTGGGTCATCCACTCGGGTCTGCTCCTGAGGCTGCCCTGGGGGGCTTGGGTTTGCCCCTGTGAGGGCCAGGCCTGGAGGTGATACAGCTACTTGAGTTGCAGGGGTTCAGGTACTCAGTGGGTTGGCTGCTAGAGTAGCAGGAAATATAGTGCTCTAGAATGGTATGGCAACCAGTATTGGCCAGTACGCTCCAGTATTCTTGTCTGGAGAACCCCTCTCTCTAACAGAGAAGCCTGGCAGGCCACAGTCTACAGGGTTGGAAAGAGTTGGACAGGATCGAAGTGACCCTGTGCGGATAAACACAAGACTTTCTTTTTGCCTGTGGCAGCTCTGCCCCAGTGACAGTTGAGCATGAAGGTGGTGCAGCTGCTTGGCTTGTGGGAACCCTGGCATTGCCAAGTGTGCAGGGACACAGACTGCCTCTGCAGCAGGAGTTATATCCCTATCGGAGTCTTTTTTTTTTTTGAGCCTCTTGTAGCTGGCGATCAGAAGGCCTCTTTGGCCAGTCTTTCTCTGTAGCTCCACCCTTTCAGGCACTTACAGGGATCCCTTGCCTGGGTCCTTTTCTGTTGTTGTGCCCATCAGGCACATAGAGGTGGCCTTCCCTGACTGGGGTCCTACTCTGTAGATCAGTGCATCAGGCACTCAAAGGGGCACCCTGGGTGGGGTCCTACTCTGTGGTTCAGTGCACCAGGCACTCAAAGGGGCACCCTGGGTGGGGTCCTACTCTGTAGTTCAGTGTGTCAGGTGTTTCAGCTGCCAAAGCGGATGCGGCATGTGGAGAGAGAGGCTGTGGTGATGGCTCCACCCCCAAAGCATGACTCAGCAGTATTGCCTTGCTTCCGTGGCTGCCTGGCTTTCCTCCACATGCATTTCCCACCACAGTCTCCTCCCTCACATCCCCTTGCTCTGTCTCTCTGCAGTCAACAGTGGCCCTCATGCTGTGATTTCTCCACAATCCCTAAACTCCAGCTCCCAGCCACTGCCCCTTCCAGAACACCAGGATTTCTGCCTGGCGTACGTATGGCTGCGCAAGGACTGTCTGATTCTCATTCCATTTAGGCAGCCACAGATCAGCTGTTTCACTCTCAGCCTTAAATGTTTCTCCTCTGACTTAGACAGTGGCCCCAATGTGGGGATTGGACCCCTGCTTCAGTTCCCCCGCCTGCTGAGGGCAGGTCCAGTCCTACTAACACTCCTGCTTTTCCCCCTAGTTCCTTCCTCCTACTAAGTTTTGCATGGGTCTATATATTCTTTTCCACTGGTCAGGTCCTCCTGTCTACTCTCAGCTGGTATCCTGCATGCACTTCTGTGTCTGAAGGGGTATTCCTCATGTATCCATGGAGAGAGATGTACTCCTTATCCACCTAGCCCTCCACCATCTTGTTCTCCCCACTCTTGCACTTTTAATTGCACATTTGGCAACTTCAAGTACATTTAGAGATCCCTGCTCTAAAGCCTTGCACCTCTTTATGGGGTCTACTGACCACCAGCTATAGCCTCCTCTGAGCAATTGTTTTAAATTTAAAATTAAAATTAAAAAAAAATTTTTTTGCAGGCCCAAATCCAGTTCAGTTCAGTTGCTCAGTCATGTCCGACTCTCTGTGACCCCATGGACTGCAGCATGGCAGGTTTCCCTATCCATCACCAACTCCTGAAGCTTGCTCAAACTCACGTCCACCGAGTTGGTGATGCCATCCAATCATTTCATCCTCTGTCGTCCCCTTCTCCTTCCACCTTCAATTTTTCCCAGCATCAAGGTCTTTTCCAATGAGTCAGCTCTTTACATCTGGTGGCCAAAGTACTGAAGCTTCAGCTTTAGCATCAGTCCTTCCAGTGAATATTCAGGACTAATATCCTTTAGGACTAACTGAACCGGAATCTACATTTTCATTATCTCCTCAGATTTCTTTGCCTAGTTAAATTTGAGGAGCACAGAGGACTGGCCTTGTAAATCCTTTCCAAATTAATTCTCAGGGATCCTATGAAGGAAAAAGCAGATAAAACTCTTTGCCCTGATGACTCAGTGGTAAAAAATCTGTCTGCAATGCAGGAAATGCAGGAGATGTGGTTTCGATCCCTGGGTTGGGAAGATCCCCTGGAGGAGGAAATGGCAAGCCATTCCAGTGTTCCTGCCTGGAGAATCTCACAGACAGAGGAGCCCGGCTGGCTACAGTCCATGTGGTTGCAAAGAGTTGGATATGACCGAGCACACACACACACACACACACAATACACAATTTATTTAATTCTGTTAGTAGGAGAGAGGGGCACATTTTCTGTTTCTGTCCTGTCAGTTTTAGCTCAGAAAAGCCAAAGGTGGTCTGTCTTCTTCAGTCGCAGATGTTCTTTTCCCTTGTTCTTTTTTTCCATTCTTTTTTTTTTAAACAGTATTATAGGTTTTCCCCTGGGTTATATTATTTCTTTAAAAGACAATTCCCTGTGGATACATACCTCTATTTGAGACTATTTTGCAGTGCAGAAACTAGAGAGAAGTCTGCTTGATTGCCTGATACTTTCTGTGACTCCAGTTTCCAGTATCGAAATAGCCTTCTAGCTGACAACTCTTACCTTTTCCTCCAGTACACCCTCTGTAAAGCAATCAGTTAGTTACCTTTCTAAAACTGGATTGTCAGACAGTTCCTCTATTTAAAAGTATTTTAACAAAATAGTAGTTTCTGGTTTTTTAAAGCAGCCTATCATTAAACATAACTGAATATGGAATTTCTCAAATGTTTATATTTCTATTTTATATTAGTATCTATAAAGCATAATCATGAATTATAATATTATGCTAGCATATTTCAATATTATTACAATATTATGCTAGTATTAGCATACTAATATATTTCATATTAATATATGAGGTAAAAAGCATGAGAACAGGATGAAATAAATCATATTTTACTATCTTATTGATCATCTGGAATTTATACTATTATTATAATAGCTAACAGCTTATAAGAAAATATACCCTTAGGACAAAGTTCATTAATTTTTTCAATATTGATTTATTTGGCTGCATTGGGTCCTAGTTGCAGCACATGGGATTTTTGTTGAGGCACATGGACTCTCTACTTGTCGCACACAGGCTCCAAAGCACGCAGACTCAGTAACTGTGGTTGGCAGGCTTAGTTGTTCCATGGCATACGGGATCTTCACTCCCAAAGCAAAGGTAGAACCCATGTCTCCTGCATTGTAAAGCAGATTCTCTAACCACTGGACTACTCTAGAAGTCCCCAAAGTTCCTCCTTAACAGTAGCAGATATAAGCATTTCCAAGAATTTTCTTGATCATTTCAAGTGTTTTTTGCTGATCCCTTGTCAGAGCTGATTGCATTGTCATTATTTCTGCTTCGTCATGTGGCTGATGAAGAGCTACTGTGAGGTTAAAGGAATGTGTCAGCTCTGCCGTTTTTGACTAGCTCACTTGTTCTTGCTTTATTAGTATTATCTTCAGTCTGCAGTGCTTGGGGGGGAAAATCTTTTTAAACCACTTGTCCATTTCATGATGGTTTAATTAAAACCAGATAATTTAATGCACAACTCCATGCAACTTAGCCCACAGAACTACAACATATTGTGATGTGCTGAAAGCAAGTAAATAAGAAAGGGTGGGGCTGTCTATACTTGTTTTGGGGGCCTCACATCTTCCTACTGGACACCCGTACATTAGATGAGATTGGGGACCACCTTACACACATCCCAGCAAAGACTTTGGTGACAATCCACATGATAATGTAAATAAAACTTCTTTTATTATTATTATTTTTTAGCTTAATAGTATAAGTAGAAAGTCAAATATATATTATCCCAGTGGGTTCTTTTGTACCTAATGAAGACTGCTGGCCTTAAAAATTAAATTCAAATTCAGGAAGCTCAAATAGGGTCTCTGTATCAATTTAGAGACATGGGATAGGGAGGGAGATGGGAGGGAGGCTCAAAAGGGAGGGGATATATGTTACCTATGGCTGATGCATGTTGAAGTTTGACAGAAAACAACAAAAGTCTGTAAAGCAATTATCCTTCAGTAAAAAAAAGAAATTAATTAAAAAAATTAAATTCAAATTCCAATGCCATGTTTATTGGATTAGACAGCCTAAGATTACACACACTTTATAGATTGGGATAAGATTTCTCACTTCCCTATCCACGAATCTTCATTTAGAGCTTACTTTTTGCCCAATGAAAGTGAAAGCGTCAGTCATTCAGTCATGTCCGACACTGTGTAACCCCATGGACTGTGACCTGCCAGACTCCTCTGTCCATGGGGATTCTCTCCAGGCAAGAACACTGGGAGAGAATTGTCATTCCTTTCTGCAGGGACTGTTCTCAATCCAGGGATCAAATCCAGGTCTCCCACATTGCAGGCAGATTCTTTACCATCTGTGCCACCAGGAAAGTTCTAGTAATAATTAAATGATGCCATTTACTTTTTGTCAAAAGGGTCTAAAGTCATTTTATTGGTTTTTAAGGATCTTTGAACCACATTAATGTTCTTTATGCAAGCTTTAGTTTCTGATTTCTTTGTGCATTGTTATGTCTCAGCAGAGGAGAGAAGTTCAATAGAGAATTCAGTGACCTTTTACTTATTCACTGCTATTTGATAATCTACAAACTCTTCCCAGAGTTACAGCACTGTGGGCCTTTATGGGTTCCTTCTTCTCATCATACCAATTGCTTACTTATTTATTCTCTTATTTCCAATAAAAAAAATCTGATACTCAGAAAAAAAAAAACTGAGTGGGTATGAGATCATGCATGATCGCACCATATTCTCTCCATCTTTCTGGCAAATGTTCTTGCAATTTCTCTGATAAATGGGTGGCGAGTGAGTGAAATTCTGACACACAGACAGACTAATTCTTACATTCTTCCTTTGGAAGAAAGCTAAGCTATGAAAGGGATTGTTAATAGCTCTTTGGAGCATCCATAACTTTGGCTTTTAATACTGTGGTTGGAAAAGGAAATATTATACTCCATACTGAAGGGATCTACTTTGAATAGTACATGGATAAAGATTTGACTCAGCTCTACTAGGAATTGGGTGTGTGGTTTCCTGAGGACTGCACATACTATATCTGATTTTGAGATTCCTAAACCAGACCTTTAGGCAGATTACATTGCCTAAGTATTCTTACAGTGCCAAGGACCTGCCTATATTTTTTCTTATTTCTCTGAGATAGCTTTTTTCTTTCCTTCTTTCTCTTTCTCCCTTTTCTTCTTTCTCCTTTCCTTCCGTCCTTCTTTTCTTCCTTCCTTTCCACATTTTACAATAACTTATCATCTTATCCTCTTCCTCCTCATCCTCCAACTCTTTCTCCTTTTATTTATTTATTTATTTTTAATTTAGATCTTAGTTGCTCTCGGAAACCAATTCTCTTTGCTTCAGATCAGATCAGTTCAGTCACTCAGTCATGTCTGACTCTGCGACCCCATGGACTGCAGCACACCAGGCCTCCCTGTCCACCACCAACTCCCAGAGTTTGCTCAAACTCATGTCCATCAAGTCAGTGATGCCATCCAACCATCTCATCCTCTGTTGTCCCCTTCTGCCCCTGTCTTCAATCTTTCCCAGAATCAGGGTCTTTTCAAATGAGTCAGTTCTTCACATCAGGTGGCCAAAGTATTGGAGTTTAAGCTTCAGCATCAGTCATTCCAATGAATATTCAGGACTGATCTCCTTTAGAATGGACTGGTTGGATCTCCTTGCAGTCCAAGGGACTCTCAAGAGTCTTCTTCAACACCACAGTTCAAACGCATCAATTCTTCAGTGCTCACATCTTTATAGTCCACCTCTCACATCCATACATGGGTACTGGAAAAACCATAGCCTCGACTAGATGGACCTTTGTTGGCAAAGCAATGTCTCTGCTTTTTAATATGCTGTCTAGGTTTGTTATAACTTTTCCTCCAAGGAGTGTCTTTTAATTTCATGGCTGCAGTCACCATCTGCAGTGATTCTGGAGCCCCGCAAAATAAAGTCTTAGGGTGTTCAAACGAACCAGTCTGAATTGATGGTAGAGAAAAGTAAATCTTGGTCAGTGTTAAGACAGGACAATTAATAAGTAAAATGTATCAGTTTCAATAAACTAAAAATAAAGATTTTGTTATAAAACCTATACAGTTAAGTCAAGCAATCTCTGTATGGTTGGTCTATAGGACTCACCACAAGGCAGAGTTCTGTCACATGGAGGGAAGAACTGAGCCTAATTGTTAGAAAAAAGCTCACTTTCCATTTTACCTTCCTTAAGTAAAACAAGTTTATTAGTTCTGTGTTAATGTCAGGAAGAAATAGCTGCAACAGATGAGAACTATGGTTGTGTCAAAAAATGGTAATGGAGAGAGATATCGAAAACATTAACATTGCTTTACTAGGTTGGTGCATTTTATTTGGTTTGGAGAGAGACAGACAGAAAAAGAGGTTTGGGATGAATATACATTGTACATATTATCGTTACTGAGAACTGATTCTAAAATTTGAGAAAAGTGATCTAAAAATTTGACATAAAATTGATTATTTGAAGTGTGTTTTACACTTTCAGATGAACTAAAAACTTATTTTTGAACAAGTAAAATGAGTTACAGGGCACACAAAGGAAAAAAAAAGTGAGAGAGAAAGAGGCATCTACTTCATAAAGCAAAAGATGTGCTGAAGCTGTTCGAAAGTTGGATGGATACAGTATTATGATACTATAATCTCCTGTAATTTTATTCTTAATTTTATTGTTCTGCCTTTGCTCTCTAGTTTCTTTCTCTTGGGGGTAAAGTGATGTGTCCAGTGAGCTAACTTTTTAAGCCACGGTGTGCCTCTCCTGGTCTAACATACCTTAGTACTAAAACCATAGGCCTGTTCTCATTGGGGTGCCAAGTTTGAGACCGATTTCTTAGTCCATTAGGATGTCCCTTATCCTAAAGGGACAATCCAAACGCCTTATATTTGTTACCAGGACAACAACTCAAAGGGACCTGTGTTTGCTACCAGGACCATAAACTGAAGGGGCCTTTCCTTCGATTATTGTCCCAGTAGCAAATACAAGGAATGGACACAGCATCTATTCGAGTCTTCACAGGTTAGCAGCATCATACCAAGTGTTACCAAGGAACACAAAAGAAGATAACATTTAAAGCTGTCAGGCACAATTGTTGTTTAATCACTAAGTATCCGACTCTTGTGACCCATGGCCTGCAGCCCACCAGGCTCCTCTGTCCATGGGATTTCCCTGGCAAGAACACTGGAGTGGGGTGCCACTTTCCCCTTCAGGAGATCTTCCTGACTCGGGGATTGAACCTGTGCTTCCTGCATTGACAAGTGGATTCTTTACCACTCAGCCACCGGGGAAGCCCAAGGCAGACACAATACATGATGCCTTTAGGCTTCTTTTTATAGATAATAAAATCATGGATAGAAAAATAATATGAAAGATATGAGAGCACACAATGAGTTAATACTAAAATTGAGACTGAGGAGGCAAAGCTTTGCTCCCCAGGTCTGTGTTTGTTCTGTGGAATCACACCTGCCCTCTGCTTAGGCTGAAGGAAAGGGACACAACTGAACTGGACAGACCATCTGATGTATTGAGTTCAGGGCTTTCCCAGAGTTAACCGACCACTTTGACTTCTTGGCAATACTTAGCCAAGCCTATTCAATTATGTTTTCTTATTTAATCTTCATCATTGTTAAATGCTTGCCTGGTGACTCAGTAAAGAGAGACTTGGGTTTGATCCCTGGGTTGGGTATGTCCCCTGGAGAAGGAAATGGCAACCCACTCCAGTATTCTTACCAGGGAAATCCCATGGACAGAGGAGCCTGGTGGGCTACAGTCCATAGGTTCACAAGAGCCAGACACAACTTAGTGACTAAACAGCAATATAGTTAAGTGTGGGAAGATATCATTAGTCTCACATTTTTTGAGGAAATACCCAAGTTGGAAGAGTTCACTCAAGGGTTTACCTATATGGGCACTTACAATTTTTTTTCTTTTCATTTGGAGTTTTATAAGATTAAACAAAAGTTTTTCATTCACTTTCATATTTAGCAAGATTGATTACAGTACACTCATGGGAATTTAATTAAATTCTGGATCTTATTTAAGTTAGCTTACACTTAAACCTTTGCACAGTGCCCTGATCCCTAATTCAGACACAGGATTCCCGCACAGGGTTGAAATTTTCTCTAAGAAACATGTACTCTATCACTCAAAGAACTTATGAGTCTAAATTCAGTGTATTTTTAAACCATTCCTTGGGGCTTTATTTTAAGAAAAATTGCCTTTGGTTTTCATTTTCCAATCCAACACTCAAGGGAGTGATTGCTGTACAGAGCAAGAAGGGCCATGGCTGCTCATTTCATTTGTACTCATTAAAAAAGATTTTAAAAAACACTAAATAGGAAACTATGCACAATAAGCATTGAATTTATAAGATGATGTATAGAAATAGAAAGTCTCTTGAAACTAATTCTGAATAGTTAGAATGCAGTCATCATGCCATGTGGCTAAAAGGTTGGCACTATCTTCTACTGGAAAATTATGTTTTGATTTAATGGATGTGTGTTCAACACCTATTTGTACCAAGCAGTAGTATAAAATTTGAAGAAACAATGGCAAATGAAATAAAATCCTGACTTCATATAGAAGTTATTTTCTATTGAAAGCTACAAGTATAAAGTGGCTCAGACTATAAAGAATCTGCCTCATTATTAGTGTATAGGAATGCAAGGGATTTCTGTGTGTTGATTTTATATCCTGCAACTTTACTGTAGTCATTGATTATTTCTAGTAATTTTCTGGTGGACTCTTTAGGGTTTTCTATGTAGAGGATCATGTCATCTGCAAATAGTGAGAGTTTTACTTCTTCTTTTCCAATTTGGATTCCTTTTATTTCTTTTTCTGCTCTGATTGCTGTGGCCAAAACTTCCAAAACTATGTTGAATAGTAATGGTGAAAGTGGGCACCCTTGTCTTGTTCCTGACTTTAGAGGAAATGCTTTCAATTTTTCACCATTGAGGACAATGTTTGCTGTGGGTTTGTCATATATAGCTTTTATTATGTTGAGGTATGTTCCTTCTATTCCTGCTTTCTGGAGAGTTTTTATCATAAATGGATGTTGAATTTTGTCAAAGGCTTTCTCTGCATCTATTGAGATAATCATATGGTTTTTATTTTTCAATTTGTTAATGTGGTGTATTACATTGATTGATTTGCGGATATTGAAGAATCCTTGCATCCCTGGGATAAAGCCCACTTGATCATGGTGTAATGTGTTGTTGGATTTTTAATGTGTTGTTGGATTCTGATTGCTAGAATTTTGTTAAGGATTTTTGCATCTATGTTCATCAGTGATATTGGCCTGTAGTTTTCTTTTTTTGTGGGATCTTTGTCAGGTTTTGGTATTAGGGTGATGGTGGCCTCATAGAATGAGTTTGGAAGTTTACCTTCCTCTGCAATTTTCTGGAAGAGTTTGAGCAGGATAGGTGTTAGCTCTTCTCTAAATTTTTGGTAGAATTCAGCTTGCATTCCTATACACTAATAATGAGAAAACAGAAAGAGAAATTAAGGAAACAATTCCATTCACCATTGCAACGGAAAGAATAAAATACTTAGGAATATATCTACCTAAAGAAACTAAAGACCTATATATAGAAAACTATAAAACACTGGTGAAAGAAATCAAAAAGGACACTAATAGATGGAGAAATATACCATGTTCATGGATTGGAAGAATCAATATAGTGAAAATGAGTATACTACGCAAAGCAATTTATAGATTCAACGCAATCCCTATCAAGCTACCAACAGTATTCTTCACAGAGCTAGAACAAATAATTTCACAATTTGTATGGAAATACAAAAAACCTCGAATAGCCAAAGCGATCTTGAGAAAGAAGAATGGAACTGGAGGAATCAACCTACCTGACTTCAGGCTCTACTACAAAGCCACAGTTATCAAGACAGTATGGTACTGGCACAAAGACAGAAATATTGATCAATGGAATAAAATAGAAAGCCCAGAGATAAATCCACGCACATTTGGACACCTTATCTTCGACAAAGGAGGCAAGAATATACAATGGATTAAAGACAATCTCTTTAACAAGTGGTGCTGGGAAATCTGGTCAACCACTTGTAAAAGAATGAAACTGGACCACTTTCTAACACCATACACAAAAATAAACTCAAAATGGATTAAAGATCTAAACGTAAGACCAGAAACTATAAAACTCCTAGAGGAGAACATAGGCAAAACACTCTCCGACATACATCACAGCAGGATCCTCTATGACCCACCTCCCAGAATATTGGAAATAAAAGCAAAAATAAACAAATGGGACCTAATTAACCTTAAAAGCTTCTACACATCAAAGGAAACTATTAGCAAGGTGAAAAGACAGCCTTCAGAATGGGAGAAAATAATAGCAAATGAAGCAACCGACAAACAACTAATCTCAAAAATATACAAGCAACTCCTACAGCTCAACTCCAGAAAAATAAACGACCCAATCAAAAAATGGGCCAAAGAACTAAATAGACATTTCTCCAAAAAAGACATACAGATGGCTAACAAACACATGAAAAGATGCTCAACATCACTCATTATCAGAGAAATGCAAATCAAAACCACTATGAGGTACCATTTCACACCAGTCAGAATGGCTGCGATCCAAAAGTCTACAAATAATAAATGCTGGAGAGGGTGTGGAGAAAAGGGAACCCTCTTACACTGTTGGTGGGAATGCAAACTAGTACAGCCACTATGGAGAACAGTGTGGAGATTCCTTAAAAAACTGGAAATAGAACTGCCTTATGATCCAGCAACCCCACTGCTGGGCATACACACTGAGGAAACCAGAAGGGAAAGAGACACGTGTACCCCAATGTTCATCGCAGCACTGTTTATAATAGCCAAGACATGGAAGCAACCTAGATGTCCATCAGCAGATGAATGGATAAGAAAGCAGTGGTACATATACACAATGGAGTATTACTCAGCCATTAAAAAGAATACATTTGAATCAGTTCTAATGAGGTGGATGAAACTGGAGCCTATTATACAGAGTGAAGTAAGCCAGAAGGAAAAACATAAATACAGTATACTAACGCATATATATGGAATTTAGAAAGATGGTAACAATAACCCGGTGTACGAGACAGCAAAAGAGACACTGATGTATAGAACAGTCTTATGGACTCTGTGGGAGAGGGAGAGGGTGGGAAGATTTGGGAGAATGGCAATGAAACATGTAAAATATCATGTAGGAAACGAGTTGCCAGTCTAGGTTCAATGCATGATGCTGGATGCTTGGGGCTGGTGCACTGGGACAGCCCAGAGGGATGGTATGGGGAGGGAGGAGGGAGGAGGGTTCGGGATGGGGAACACATGTATACCTGTGGCGGATTCATTTTGATATTTGGCAAAACTAATACAATTATGTAAAGTTTAAAAATAAAATAAAATTAGAGAAAAAAAAAAAAAAGAATCTGCCTGCAGCGCAAGAGACCCAGGTTCGATCTCTGGGTTGGAAAGATCCCCTGGAGAAGAGAATGGCTACCTACTCCAGTGTTCTTGCCTGGGAAATCCCAGGCAGGCCTGGTGGACCACAGTCCATGGGGTCACAAACAATCAGACACAACTGAACAACTAATACTTTCACGAGTGTGAAACAAGCAAACGTACTTGTGATTGAGTGGTAAAAAGGGGGGGAAAAGGTGCAGTTGGATGTAGTTGGGTCAATTTGTAGACAGTTGAGTAACTGACTCATTTGAAAAGACCCTGATGCTGGGAAAGATTGAAGGTGGGAGGAGAAGGGGATGACAGAGGATGAGATAGTTGTATGACATCACTGACTCAATGGACTTGAAATTCCTCATGCAGTGAGTACTCATGAGATGACCAGTGGCATCTTGATTGTTTAAATTACAGTTAATCTTCAGTTCCAGAGTCAGTGTGTTCCCATTTCCTTGAGGCTGATTCTCAGAATCATGGAAGCTTATGTCATGGCTACAGTCTGGTCATCATGTGGTTAACTTCTTCCACTTGGTGGGGGTTTCAGTATCTATACGACAGCTCACAGCACATGGCTCAGAATATTATCTGTAGCCCTTGAGCAGGAACTAAATGCCCTTACCTTTGCTTACCGACTAAACTATTACTGTTTGTTCCTGTTTGACTATTTTTCTTTGCTTCTAATTTTCTCACTTTGCTGATTAAACATGTTCTTTGGCTAAAGTTTTTCCACAGACAACAGACAGGTGGAGGATGTGGTGCGGGAGTAGGGGATGGAGAACCACTGGGTCTTGTTCCATTTCAGAGGGAGAAGGGATAACCTTGGCTTTTGAGTCATTGCCTCCTTGTCTTCTCTTTGCCCTGTAGCCTGCCTTTTGAATATTTCTGTTGCTTCTTTTAATTGAAAGAGGTCCAGGCTCATCTTTGTAGGTGTGCAGGGAACTCCACATGTTTGCACTGGGAACATTGCCCTGGCCATCCTCTTCCTCAGAAACACAAGCCAGAGTCTGTTTTCTATTGATTAATGTTAGTTAGTGTTAGTTGCTCAGTTTTGTCTGACTCTTTACAACCCCATGGATGTAGCCCACCAGGTCCTTCTGTTCATGGAATTCTCCAGGCAAAAATACTGGAGTGGGTTTCCATTCCCTTCTCCAGGGGATCTTCCTGATCCAGAAATTGAACCCAGGTATCCCACATTGCAGGTGGATTCTTAGCATTCTCATCATCTTAGCCATCATATTACAAAAGTATCTAGGAAACGTTGAGTTTGGAAAACAAAGAAATCACATGAAAAGGAGACTGCCGAAGAAAATCAGATACCTGTTTTTGACTTCTGGTGAAGCTTTATTGTTCAGTAAACTTGAACATTGATTGTAGACATTTTTTTCTTATGGTGAAAGGGAGTGTATGGAAACTACTTGGTGAGGTTAGAGGGGAGACTTGATTTAACGGGGTGTTAAATTCTAATTGAATTGACTTTGATGAAATCTGTACCCCCAGTGCCATGAACACAGGCTGGACAGTTGTCTCCTTTTTAAATTTCAGCAAGCAGCCAATCACCCCCAGAAAGATTTAAAGGGAGACCAGGTGGTAAGAAATAAAGATAAACATTCTAGCATTCTTAGGACAGGTAGGATTATCTCACCTAATATTATTCTAGCCTACATATATCAAACATAGCTATCTAAATACACAGACATTGATGGTCAATGTGTTTCTACAGCAAGACAGAATAAAGAGTCTGAGGTATGTTTAATCACAATGGCTTATTGTACAGATTGTGAAGCATGTTTTGTTGGCCAAACTATATGCGTTGTATAAATGTGAAGCATGTTTTGTTGGCCAAATATAAATGTTTAAGATGATGGTAGTAAAGAGAGATTGGCTATTTGGGATCTTAAAGCTTTCAAAGAGAAAAGACTTGCAATGATCACTGTAGCAACCAACCCAAAATAAACGATTTAAAAACCCATAGCTCAAGTCCAAAGACAATTTTATTTGGGACATCAGACACATTTAATAGTTTTAAGAAAAGCATCCATCTAAAGCAAGTTTCTTTATAACCAAATTTGTTGGCTTGTGGTTCCATGTTTTACTTTAGACCTAAATGGATTAAGATTGCCCTGAAGCAAACACAGAAAGAGCATTTTTTTTATAGAGACACTTGTGGGATTTGTGTTGGAGGAACCCCATTATCACAGTGTTCTTTGGGGCATATTAGCAATTCTTCCCTCCTGAGAAGAGTACTGAGAATGTCATTTCCTTCCTTAAAAAACCTTGCCATTGCATACACTCAAAATATTTCAGCACACCATTTGAGATTATTGATTATAATGAGAATGGTTACTTCTGTAGAGTTTACAATAAAACCATGCACTCTAGAAACAACATTTTATTTCCATGTCTTCTGGTTCCCCATCTTATTTTGTCAGCTAACCACTCTTTTTGTTTTATCAATTCTTCAGCCAGTTTCTTCCTCTAAATTTCTGCATGCTTCTTCACCATTATATTTATTTTTTCCTTCTGAGTGAGAACACCTTTTGGGCATTTAATGCATTCCTTGACACATAGAACATTCTCAGTAATATGATGAATGAATGAATAACTACAGAAAAACTTAAGTCTTCACTGGTTTCACTCCATTTTTACTCACTGAAATTCTCTTTTCCTTCAAAGCTCACTTAAAAAGATGTCATCTCATGAAATATCTTAATTGTATTATTTAAATTAAAATGTATTTTTTTCTTGCTTAAAATTCTTTGTAGCTTCATTATAACAGACCTCTATTAATTATATTTAAGGATTACATGTCCCTGAAGGGAATTATAAACTCCTTGAGGGACAAATTCAGGTTTTCTTCACTTTTTTAGGATCAGTGGTGATTAACATAGTACTTTTTATAGTTATGTATTACTTGAAAGTATATATTATCACTTGAATTTTATATGTAGGGTGACTAATTTTCCAAGGGTTTGTCCCTATGTGAACTCTTTTTAAAATCTGTTTATCTGCCTTTCCAGAGAGTTTCCCAGGTGGTGCTAGTGGTAAAGAACCCACCTGCCAATGCAGGAGACATAACACACATCAGTTTGTTCCCTGGATTGGGAGAATACCCAGGAAAAGGAAATGGCAACCCACTCCAGTATTCTTGCCTGGGGAATCCCATAGACAGAGGAGCCAGGAGCTCTACAGTCCCTGAACACAGCACAGCAGAGCCTTTCTATAATAAACATTTATCCTCTACAAAAACAGCCCCCTTGGGAGGATGTGTACTTCCCAAAATAATGCTGCTGTTGTCCAAGTCATTTGCAAAACTATTTTGGGGAATTGCCTTACAACCAAACATGTATCATAACTCTCCTTTTCCTTTTGAATATTTTTTTTTCTATTTCCTGCCACTTACCATATGTAAATAACAAGATAAATGTTTCCTTAGGGTATACACTGATAGTACACAATTATGTTCTGAAAGAGGATTTTGTTGAAGGATTAGGGTTCTCTCCACTCCCAGATGGAGCATCCCTGGTGGCTTAGTGGTAAAGAGCCAATGGCATCTTTGGCATCTGCATTGGCAGGAGATGCAGGTTAGATCCCTGGGCCGGGAAGATCCCCTAGAGAAGGAAATGACAACCTGCTCCAGTATTCTTGCCTGGGACATACTATGAACAGAGGACCCAGGCAGGCCACAGTCCATGGGGTCCCAAACAGCCCTCCTGGCTAGCCCAATTTATATAGGGCAGGCTCAGGGGGAGGAGAAAAAACATATAAAGAAGCCAAAATTGAGCCTGGGGTTTCTCTTCTCTTTGTGTCTTTTGGGTAGGCCCACCCTCACACCTCCAGGATATATTTTCCTTTGTTAACCAAATAAAACTGAGCTGCAACATGGAGCTAGAACACTGGTTCATCCATTGCTTCAAATTTTTGCTGCAGCGAGACAGAACTGAGGAAATTACACACTCTCCTGACATATATATGCTCCAATAATTCGCATGTGATTAGGAAACCTCTTTGGCAAGAGACAAGTATATTAAATGAATCTGTGGCTCAAGGAGAACCAGGGATTTAGGAAGAGAGAGAATCTTGCATTTTTGGAGTAGCAAGTGGTCTGGAAATAGCCTTTACAGAACTTTTTGGATATTACTATATAATAGGGGATCCTTTGAAATATTAAAGACTAATCTAAAAAAAAAAAAAAAGAGCTGAACACTAAACAACCACCACCACACAGCAACAGCAGCCACTCCCAAATCTCAAGTCAGGTCAATAAGACTTCGCTATACTTGGTCAACACCAAAATATGAATGTCAAGGATTAAGACTGATTTACACACTCCTCTATCTTTTAGTACAATTTATTTTTGTTTCAAAAGCTCACTAATTTCTAATTAACCATTGAACACCCAGATAAAATAAAAGGAAGGGAAAACCACCTACATTCTTATTTTATTGTTTGTAAGATTTTTGCATCATTTTCTCACGTTTCTAACTCACTTTTAATTTCATCTTTTGGAGACCAGATATCTTATAAATGGCCTCTAAGTTGGCTCTCAAAATAAGAGCTTTTGGTGATTTCAGAAAGACGTTCAGAGGTATTTCTTGGAAATATGAAATATAAATGTGATTATATAGCTTCTAATTTTTAATTTGTGTCTTACTTTCTTTATCTTCTTGTTTTCTCTTTCTCAATCCCAATCCCCTCTTTCAACTTCCAGTTGGTCAATTGGAGAGAAAAAAAAAGGGGGGGGCGCGGAATGGGATTTGGAGTCAGACAGACTTGGATTTTAATTGCTGTTCTGACTGTGAAGTTATTTATTCTATCTGAGCCTTGTTTCCTTCATTAAGAAAGTGATACTCTTAATAGGAAATTGTACATATTTAAGGGACCATGGATAATGCATAATGTACTTAGCACAGCATAGGTGCTTATTGAAATTTAGCCTAATTGGAAACACATGTGTTTTACAGTCTGAAAAACAATGGCTCATTTTTTTCCTTATCTGGACATAATGAGTGGTGTCCTTTCCTTTTTGGTTTGTTGTAATGACCAAATTAAATCATGTATATAACATGAAACAGGGAGGCTGGAATATAATATCTGTCCAACAGACCTCTAAGACATGGATCTATTATATGTTTCATGTTTTAGTCCTAGTCCAATGCTTTGCGGATAGTAAGATTCCAAATACTTTAAAAAAATGAAGTGAATTTTATTGTTTATAGACTTATGCTGGTCTATAAACTTCTCCAGCAAGATATGTCATGCTATTTTACTAGAAAATATACAGGAAATGCATGGAGTGCTGTTTGCTGTAGGAGGTATATTAGTAAAACAAATAAGTAAACACACTTTCCTCACCTAAAACATACACATTAATTATAAAGAAAAATGAAAATTACAGATGAAAACAAAGAAACAACCTAAAAATATTACAAAGGATCCTATGATTCTTCTCTGATTGTATTTACCTAATTGCCAAGGGCATCAAACAACACTGGTAGTTGGGGCAAAAAGCTTTAGAAGCCAAGTTCAAATGGCAACCCAGGTCTTCTGGGTTTCACTCTGGTTTCCACAGTGTTCCTTCACTGTGAGTGACTTTGATGTTCATTTCTGTTCCTTGCACCAATTCTGTACGTGTGGCTCTTCACATGACTTAAAACCTTCTTGATCTGCTTTTCCCACGCCCATGGCTGCAGCACCTCACGCAAGCTGCTTTCCTGTTGCTCCTTCCTTTAACTTCTGTGGAAATCTTTCACAGCGCATTTGAATGTTATGTAACTTTCATTTCAAAGGCTTCATTTAATCACAACAGACTTTTATTCTATAATATCTATTTAGAATAGATAGGATGGCCTTTTAGAGAACACGATTTGTAATGAAGGAGCTTTATTGTCTATTTTCTTTCTCTGTCCCCATCATACACACACAGTACCTTCATTATGTTAAAAAATATTTCCTATTTTACTAACTTGGTCACAAAATTATGGCAGTTTAATGAAAACTTCAAGTCATTGTACATGAAAACCTCTCAAATAGAGAGTGATTTTAATGCACTCCCTCACCTGGACAGTGTGATAATGTTTTCTTTATTGAGCTAACCCCTCACACACACACTGTCTTGTGCACACACACACACACACACACTCACATGCACACACTTCCTCACATTTGTACTCACTGTCTTACACATGTATTCACTCACAGGGACATACACATGTTCTCACTTTCTGACATCCGTATATTTCCTTATTTTCCAAACCCCTACTCTCAAAAAGAACTCTTAATTATGGTTGCCAGAGGAGAAGAGTGTGGGGGAAGGATCATTAAGGAGTTTCAGATGGACGTGTTTTGTTATTCAGTCTCTAAGTCATGTCTGACTCTTTTTGACCCCGTAGACTGTAGCAGGCCAGACTTCCCTGTCCTTCACTGTCTCCTGGAGTTTGCTCAAGCTCATGTCCATTGATTTGGTGATGCCATCCATGTAAATACACGGGTAACCAACAAGCCCACTTGACTTCACATTCCAGGATGTCTGGCTCTAGGTGAGTGATCACACCATCGTGATTATCTGGATCGTGAAGCTCTTTTTTGTACAGTTCTTCTGTGTATTCTTGCCACCTCTTCTTAGTATCTTCTGCTTCTGTTAGGTCCATACCATTTCTGTCCTTTATCGAGCCCAACATTGCATGAAATGTTCCCTTGGTATCTCTAATTATTTTGAAGAGATCTCTAGTCTTTCCCATTCTGTTGTTTTCCTCTATTTCTTTGCATTGATCACTGAGGAAGGCCTTCTTATCTCTCCTTGCTATTCTTTGGAACTCTGCATTCGGATGCTTATATCTTTCCTTTTCTCCTTTGCTTTTCACTTCTCTTCTTTTCACAGCTATTTGTAAGGCCTCCTCAGACAGCCATTTTGCTTTTTTGCATTTCTTTTCCATGGGTATGGTCTTGATCCCTGTCTCCTGTACAATGCCACGAACCTCAGTCCATAGTTCATCAGGCACTCTCTCTATCAGATCTAGTCCCTTAAATCTATTTCTCACTTCCATTGTAAAATCATAAGGGATTTGATTTAGGTCATACCTGAATGGTCTAGTGGTTTTCCCTACTTTTTTCAATTTAAATCTGAATTTGGCAATAAAGAGTTCATGATCTGAGCCACAGTCAGCTCCCAGTCTTGTTTTTGCTGACTGTATAGAGCTTCTCCATATTTGGCTGCAAAGAATATAATCAATCTGATTTCAGTGTTGACCATCTGGTGATGTCCATGTGTAGAGTCTTCTCTTGTGTTGTTGGAAGAGGGTGTTTGCTATGACCACTGCATTCTCTTGGCAAAACCCTATTAGCCTTTGCCCTGCTTCATTCGGTACGCAAAGGCCAAATTTGCCTGTTACTCCAGGTGTTTCTTGACTTCCTACTTTTGCATTCCAGTCCCCTATAATGAAAAGGACATCTGTTTTGGGTGTTAGTTCCAAAAGGTCTTGTAGGTCTTCATGGAATCGTTCAACTTCAGCTTCTTCAGTGTTACTGGTTGGGGCATAGGCTTGGAATACCATGATATTGAATGGTTTGCCTTGGAAGCGAACAGAGATCATTCTGTCATTTTTGAAATTGCATCCAAGTACTGAGTTAGAAAGCATCACTATGAACAAAGCTAGTGGAGGTGATGGAATTCTAGTTGAGCTATTTCAAATTCTGAAAGATGATCCTGTGAAAGTGCTGCACTCAATATGCCAGCAAATTTGGAAAACTCAGAAGTGACAACAGGACTGGAAAAGGTCAGTTTTCATTCCAATCCAAAAGAAAGATAATGCCAAAGAATGCTCAAACTACCGCACAATTGCATTCATCTCACATGCTAGTAAAGTAATGCTCAAAATTCTCCAAGCCAGGCTTCAGCAATACATGAACCATGAACTTCCAGATGTTCAAGCTGGTTTTAGAAAAGGCAGAGGAACCAGAGATCAAATTGCCAACATC
Organism: Bos indicus; assembly: GCF_029378745.1. NCBI lineage: Eukaryota > Metazoa > Chordata > Mammalia > Artiodactyla > Bovidae > Bos > Bos indicus. The sequence goes on along the minus strand of NC_091780.1, from coordinate 18,495,765 downwards.
TGCTGGATCATGGAAAAAGCAAGAGAGTTCCAGAAAAACATCTATTTCTGCTTTATTGACTATGCCAAAATCTTTGACTGTGTGGATCACAGTAAACTGTGGAAAATTCTGAAAGAGATGGGAATACCAGTCCACCTGACCTGCTTCTTGAGAAACTTATATACAGGTCAGGAAGCAACAGTTAGAACTGCACATGGAACAACAGACTGGTTCCAAATAGGAAAAGGAGTATGTCAAGGCTGTATATTGCCACCCTGCTTATTTAACTTATATGTAGAGTACACCATGAGAAACGCTGGGCTGGAAGAAGCACAAGCTGGAATTAAGATTGCTGGGAGAAATATCAATAACCTCAGATATGCAGATGACACCACCCTTATGGCAGAAAGTGAAGAGGAACTAAAATGCCTCTTGATGAAAGTGAAAGTGGAAGGTGAAAAAGTTGGCTTAAAGCTCAACATTCAGAAAACTAAGATCATGGCATCTAGTCCCATCACTTCATGGGAAATAGATGGGGAAACAGTGGAAACAGTGTCAGACTTTATTTTGGGGGGCTCCAAAATCACTGCAGATGGTGATTGCAGCCATGAATTAAAAGACACTTACTCCTTGGAAGGAAAGCTATGACCAACCTAGATAGCATATTCAAAAGCAGAGACATTACTTTGCCAACAAAGGTCCGTCTAGTCAAGGCTACGGTTTTTCCAGTGGTCATGTATGGATGTGAGAGTTGGACTGTGAAGAAAGCTGAGTGCCGAAGACTTGATGCTTTTGAACTGTGGTGTTGGAGAAGACTCTTGAGAGTCCCTTGGACTGCAAGGAGATCCAGCCAGTCCATTCTGAAGGAGATCAGTCCTGGGTGTTCATTGGAAGGACTGATGCTAAAGCTGAACCTCCAATACTTTGGCCACCTCATGAGAAGAGCTGACTCACTGGAAAAGACCCTGATGCTGGGAGGGATGGGGGGCAGGAGGAGAAGGGGATGACAGAGGATGAGATGGCTTGATGGCATCACCGATTCGATGGACATGAGTTTGGGTAAACTATGGGAGTTGGTGATGGACAGGGAGGTCTAGCATGCTGTGATTCACAGGGTCTCAAAGAGTTGGACACGACTGAGTGACTGAAGTGAACTGAACTGAACTGAACCAACAAGGACCTACTGTATAGCACAGGGAACTCTGCTCAATGTTATGTGGCAGCCTGGATGTCAGGGGAGTTTGGGGGAGGATGGATACATGTATATGTATGTCTGAGTCCCTTTGCTGTCCACCTGAAACTATCACAACGTTGTTAATTGGCTATACTATGATATATAATAAAAAGGTTTTTTTTTAAATAAATTAATTTAAAAAGCTCTCAGGTGGCAGAAACATCAACTTAATTGATGTAACCCACATCACTGAAATGCGTGGACAATACTTGGTCAATAATTTTTGACCGAATAGCAACATTCCATTAATTCAATCTGTGTAGCTATAGATTGACTGCAGCTCATTAGTATTTTCTTCTTTCTAAATCAGAAGTGACAGCCTCCATTATCTAAATCTATGGTTTTCAGTCAATATATGAAATACTAAAATCATCCTGAAACTCTAAACAGTATACTTCCCAGACTTCAACTTGAGCCATTTGAACTCCATTAAGCGGGGTGAGACCCTCAGCATCGTTTTTCTTCAGTCTTAGGGGACTCTAAGATTCCTCAGAGTGCATTGCCACTGGTATTCCTATACTTTTGAGTTGCCTGCCCCAGGGGGTTGCTGGCCACTTCATCCTAAAAAGCTAAAGCTAGAGGCTTTAACTGGAGAAGGAAATGGCAACCCATTCCAGTTTTCTTGCCTGGAGAATCCCAGGGACGGGGGAGCCCGGTGGGCTGCCATCTATGGGGTCGCACAGAGTCGGACAGGATTGAAGTGACTTAGCAGAGGCTTTAACAGAGGGCTATAGAGGGGAGAAACATTCCCCCAAATTCTTAGAGAACATTGAAAACAATCTGTAAACAGTAAATGATCCATTTAAAGAGAAGTCCAGAGAGAAGAAAGCTTAGAAGATAAAGTATTAAAAAAAAAAAAAAAAAAAGCCAGGAAGCAGATGGATGTTTATGGAAACTAGCTGGAAAACAAAGTAAATAAAATCATCTGTTGTTGTTGCTGCTGTTGTTCAGTAGTTCAGTCGTGTCTGACTCTTTGGGACCCCTTGGGCTGCGGCAGGCCAGGCTTCCCTGTCCACCTGGAGTTTGCTTCCTTGCCCAACCACCTGGAGTTTGCTCAGATTCATCTCCATTGAGTCCTTGATGCTATCTAACCATAGATGCTATCTAATGTTGGAGTATTTACACATCAATGTCTGGTTCCAGTTACCTTAAAGGCATCTAATCTGGTCAGACAATCTCCATTGACTTAAGTCTTCACTGGCTTCATCTGTGTTTATAAAGACTGTAGTATAGCTAAGAGCTCCTCGCTAGACTTTTCAAAGTAATTGAACATATATTTCGACAATACAGTCACAATGACCACACTATGGCTTCTCTATTGTTGGGGAAAAAGCAGACCCTAAGTACTTATCTCTCCCTGAGACTATCTTGAAAGCAATTAATGGGCAGTAATCATTGTCAGATTCTAAGTTCATTTCACTGAGGTCCATCTCAAACTTTGTGCACAGTATAGCTTGTCCTCGGGTGAGACTGAAGCCAATAACTGTCATGCCCCCATAATTGCTAGGACCCAGAGCCAGAAAATTTCTGCCACTGAATGAAGATTTTTACAATGAATAATTACAAATGAGGCAGGCAATCATTTGTGTCATGGTTCATTGGCCCCGTCAGAGTGAAACAAAGATATTTTTCATTCTCTTCCCTCTACCATATGCACTATTAAAATGCCTTTGTAGATTACTGTAAATAATTCAAATGTTTATTAAAAACTCTGTTGGAAGATCAAGGAACCATAGATAATAGGAGAGAATACCATCCAATTTATTTTTATGTGGCATGTTCCATCCATCATATGACAAGGCACTTCAAGGGGAAACACAAAGGGAGACAGGTATTTCAGGCACAACTCAGAGAGGAGGTCACTGAAAATGATCTGAGAAGATGTGTTAAGAAAGTGATTCCTTGCTTCTAGGGTCCTAGTTACTGTGCTGGGTTAGGTCATTTTTCTAATTTAGCTCAAACGGTTACTTATTTTCATCATAATGATGGACTTGGCTTAGTGTAAGGAGAAGTGGGTATATTTTCTAGCATCTGTACACATCCCATCTTCTGTGTCCTTCTGTTTTTTGGTGTGTGCACACAGAAGGAGAAAATGTGAACCCCACCTGGCTCCACCTTGGACTAGGGGCATTATGACGGCAGCATTGCCACATGGCATGTGACTGCCATGCTGACCTGCTGTGAGATGAAGTAGGGGAGGCCAGGCCAGGACAAAGTGGCATCCTTATCTGATCTATGATGTTCTTGGTTGAGCATGATCACGGACCCTCAGCCCCAGTGACACTTGTAGCTAACAATAGTAAGGTAATCATACCTGCCATTCATGAGGCACCTGACCTGTATCAGGCACCATCGTTTGTCATTTTGATACAATAATAGTGATTTTGTCTCCTGATGACTGAGTTGCTGGCTTGGTAGTCAGACTGAAGAATGTGGAGTCTTGGCTTCACATGCACCAGTTCAGTGCCTTGAGCAAATTATTTAACCTTTCTAAATCTCAAGTTCTTCATCTTTAGAATGTATTTAACAATGAAATCTGTTTCACAGGGTTGTGGACTGGACGGTACTCCATGAATAAGCATGAGCCTCTGATTAGCACTGCTAACATTCCAGAAATGTTTGCAATTATTATTAATCTCACTTGATACTTAATACTAATAACTGACACACTGTAGTGAAGATACCGGGTTGGCCAAAAAGTTGGTTAGGGTTTTTCTGTAAGATGTAATAGAAAAACCTTAACCAACTTTTTGGCCAACTCAATACTTTACTATTAGGGCAATATTATCATTTCTATTTTATATTAAAAAGAGGTACTGAGAGTCGGTGACATTTAATAGCTTGTGTGTGACCCAACTAACATTTGAATCTAGGCTTACTTGATTTCATAGCATGTTTCAAATGTGGTTATCAAAAGGCTTTACCCTTATCCACTCTACAAATAGAATTTTAAAGTCATTGTACCTCCTTTAGAAAAAGAAAATAACAGAATTTTCAGAGGGAGTAACAGATATCTAAGTACTCCAAGCTATATTTCTCCCTTACTGTGGTATCCTGGCTTCTGTAAGCATCTGGACCTTAAAGCTTTTCTTGTTATCCCATAATCCAGTCTGAAGATACTCTGAAAAATAGAAGTGTTAGTCATTCACTCCTGTCAGACTCTTTGCAACCCCATGGACTGTGACCCACCAGACTTCACTGTCCATGGAATTCTCCAGGCAAGAATACTAGAGCGGGTTGCCATTCCCTTCTCCAGGGGATCTTCCCAACTCCAGGGATCAAACCCAGGTCTCCTGCATTGTAGGTAAATTCTTTACTGTCTGAGCCACCAGGGAAGGCCCTATGATGAGTGAGGGATATATATAACTGAAAGACAGTAGGCAAATACTTGATATGGTAGGTGACACCTAACATAACCCTAATCTTTTAATTGAAATTCTATTTTCAGTCCACAGGATTATGGCTTTGCCTATACTGAGCAATCACTCAAACTGCTGCTGCTGCTAAGTCGCTTCAGTCGTGTCCGACTCTGTGTGACCCCATAGACGGCAGCCCACCAGGCTCCCCCATCCCTGGGATTCTCCAGGCAAGAACACTGGAGTGGGTTGCCATTTCCTTCTCCAATGCATGAAAGTGAAAAGTGAAAGTGAAGTCACTCAGTCATGTCCGATGCTTTGTGGTCCCTTGGACTGTAGCCTACCAGGCTCCTCCGCCCATGAGATTTTCCAGGCAAGAGTACTGGAGTGGGTTGCCAGTTCCTTCTCCCACTCAATCTAGTTTGTATTAAAAGAGAACACCAACCTTTCCTTTAATGAGAGTGGCTTGTAAGAAACTTCAAGCAGTTATTCCCTCATAAAAGTAAAAAGGACAGAAATGTTAGGTCATGATTCTGAAATTACCCATAGCTGAGTGAAATAGAATAATCTCCTCATAAATTGGGATATTCAGGTAACCAAGTCTATGAAATGAAAGTTTCCCATTTCTCAAAAGTCTTTCATTATTCTTTTATAAATTTCAGTTTGTGTTTTTTTTAATATTTACGTATTTATTCATTTATTGGGCTGTGCTGGATCTTAGTTGCAATATCTGGGATCCTTAGTTGTGGCATGAAAACTGTTAGTTGTGGCATGTGGGATCAAGTCCCCTGACTAGGATTGAACCCACGCTCCCTGCATTGGGAGTGTGGAGTCATAGCCAATGGATTACCAAGAAAGTCCCAAGAGATTTCAGTTTGTCTTGGAATCTTTAGATATAATATACAAGTATGAACATTGCCAGATGCCCCCCGGGACAATATGGCATGAAGAGTTGTCCTACCTAAAACATAAGAATCAATGATTTATTTCTGTCTGGTTACTCCTTGGAAAGAAAGTTATTACCAACCTAGACAGCATATTAAAAATCAGAGACATTACTTTGTCAACAAAGGTCTGTCTAGTCAAGTATGGTTTTTTCAGTGGTCATGTATGAATGTGAGAGTTGGACTATAAAGAAAGCTGAGCACTGAAGAATTGATGCTTTTGAACTGTGGCATTGGAGAAGACTCTTGAGAGTCCCTTGGACTGCAAGGAGATCCAACCAGTCCATCCTAAAGGAGATCAGTCCTGGGTGTTCATTGGAAGGACTGATGTTGAAGCTGAAACTCCAATACTTTGGCCACCTCATGCGAAGAGCTGACTCATTGGAAAAGACCCTGATGCTGGGAAAGATTGAGGGCAGGAGGAGAAGGGGACAACAGAGGATGAGATGGTTGGATGGCATCACCGACTCAATGGACATGGGTTTGGGTGGACTCCGGGAGTTGCTGATGGACAGGGAGGCCTGGCGTGCTGCGGTTCATGGGGTCACAAAGAGTCAGAGAGGGCTGAGCGACTGAACTGAACTGACTGAGCCAATAGCAATAGAAGCTGATGCCTGCTAATGCTTAGCTTAGCTGATTTGTGTTAAGTGTATTTCAATCTCCCATCCCTGTATCTAGTCAGGGTTGTGTGACAAGTCTAGTAGTGGACTGTGAACAGAAGGTATGTCCTTTCCAGATTCAGGCTGTGAAAAACTCCTGCACAACTGTCTGTCTCTTCCCTTTTGGTGAGAGTGGAGGCTATGTTTTAACATAGCGATGACACAAGATGGAAACAGCCACATAGATGACAGCAAGGTAGGGCTCAGCCTAATGAAGAATTTTGATTAGGCAAAAATCTCTCTGAAACCCTGGATCCCTTATTTCTGCCTTGTTGTTACAGTTGAAACCTCGTAATCACTTTCTGTTTTTTCACCCTAGTGATCATATGTGATCAGTTCTATTTTCAAAGAGCCTCTCCAAAATAGTTCTCTTGTCTACTCTTATACCGAGCATCTTAGTCCATGAGCTTGTCCACAATTATCTGGACTATTTTAACAAGGCTCTAAGTGGAATGTTTCACTCAGACTTTTCCTGCTGCTTCTTCCTTTTTTTTAATTGGAGTATAATTGCTTTACAATTCTGTGTTTTAGTTTCGTTTCTACAACAAAGTGAATCTGGTATATGTAATGTATACATACACACCCCTCCCCGTATCCCACCCATCTGGGTCACCACAGAGCACCAAGCTGAGCTCCGTGTGCTATACAGGAGCTTCCCACTAGCTGTATGCTTTACACATGGTAGCGTATTCATGTCCATCCTAATCTCTCACTTTGTCCCACCTTCCCCTTCCGCCCATGTCCACACGTTCATTCTCTACATTTGCATCTATATTCATGCCCTGCAGATAGGTTCATCCATACCATTTTTCTAGATTCCACATACATGTGTTAATAGATGATATTTGTTTCTCCCTTTCTGAATTACTTTACTCTATATGACAGACTAACTTAGATACTCAAACACAATATTAATCTCCCTAAGGGAAGCTTTGATCAATCCAATCTCCTACTCTGTAACCTTTGAGGACTGACAAGTACCTAAAGAATGACATTTGAAATTTCTTATCCTGACATTCTCTTTTTTTCAGTGTAATATTTTTTCTCCTTTTATTATTTTTAAATTGGAGTATAGTTGATTTACAATGTTCTGTTAGTTTCAGGTGTACTGCAAATATATCTATTTTTTTCCAGATTCTTTTCCCTGGCCAGATTCCTTTCCCTTTTCCCTTTTACCACATCCCGAGTCTGGCTCCCTGTGCTGTGCAGCAGGGCCTTGTTGTTTATCTGTTTTCCATGTAGTAGCGTGTTTGTCCCAATCTCCTCATTTATCTCTCCCCCACTTTCCATTTGGTGATCATATGTTTGTTCCCAGTATCTGTGAGTCTATTTCTGTTTTGTAAATAAGGTCCTTAGTATCATTTTATTTCTTTTTTTAGATTCCATGTATAAGCGATAACATACTCTATTTTTCTTTCTCAGTCTGACTTACTTCACTTAGTATGATAATCTCTAGGTCTACCCATATTTCTGCAAATTAGTGTGGCATTCTTAATTCATCGTGCTCTAGTCAATGGATCAATTCCTTCCTCACCCTAAGTTCATACCTTAAAGGGAGTACATTGGAGAAATTAAAATATGACCCAATCTAGCTACACACACTTCTGTGGGCAGGGAGATTCTTGAAGTCAAGTGGTAAACATGGTTATTTTACTCATTAGGCTGGGCATAGGCTGTGATGGTAAGTAAACCCAAGATCCCAGTGAATTATTATAGAGTTTATTTATTTATTTTTTTGGTTGATCCCAATTATTTTATTTTATTTATTTAAAATATGTAGAACAGTCTTTTGGACTCTGTGGGAGAGGGAGAGGGTGGGATGGTTTGGGAGAATGGCATTGAAACATGTATAATATCATATATGAAACGAATCGCCAGTCCAGGTTTGATGCATGATACAGGATGCTTGGGGCTGGTGCACTGGGATGACCCAGAGGGATGGAACGGGGAGGGAGGCAGGAGGGAGGTTCAGGATAGGGAACACTTGTATACCCGTGGTGGATTCATGTTGATGTATGGCAAAACCAATACAATATTGTAATTAGCTTCCAATTAAAATAAATAAATTTATAATAAAAAATAAATAAAATAGAGTTTATTTTTTAAATGCCCAGAGTCTGCTTTACATTGGGTTCTCCCCGACCTATTTGGCTGACTCTTGCTCAATGGCTTAGCAATCCAATCTGCCTTGATCACGTGACCTTATGGTGTGAACACATCACTTTCACACTCACCTCCAGAGGAAAATAAATGGCTAGAAGGTTATTTGGGGAATTTTATTACCTGAACCAGGAGTGATACACATCACTTCTGCTCATAATCTACTAGACAATAGTCATTTAGTCCTGATTACTGCAGAGGGCTAGGATGTGGACTATACTTTTTTCACTTCCCACAGAAGTGAGGAGACTCAGATAGGAGTAACACTAGCAATATCCATTCATCCATTGTGCTCAATAATTATCTTTGCTGCTCCATGGTAAGAAATTACAGTTGATACTTTTTAAATAATAAAATGGGCAAATCATCCAAGAATGTGTTTTCATTAATATTTAAACTAATAAGATTTGAAAGAAATTCTGCACTTCTGGCAATTGCTTTAGATCCTGTCCTTAAAACCTGGCAAAATAATTATTTCATTTGTGGTTCTTTGCTGAAAAAGGATTTGAGTAACACTGAATAGATCTATGATTATCTCCTCTTCCTGATGAATTACTAGTGATTTTATTAATAACATAATTTTCCACTTATATTTCTATTATTGTTTTATGTTGGTGACACTTTCTTAGCTTAACCATCTGATATATGATTTTGTCTAATTTTTTACAAAGTAAGTTATTTTTTAAAAGGTTCTCAAATTTCTAACTTGGAAAATTTTGCCCAATAATTTGTAGAACCTATTTTTATAAGGTTTCAACTTATTGTGAAACAAAAATTCAGATCTCTGTCTTAACAAATGCAATGTTACACCTCCAAAGCCAATAACAGTACAGGCATAACTCAGAAATATTGCAGATTTGGTCCAGACCACAGCAATATGCCTGCAAATTTGGAAAATGCAACAGTGGCCACAGGACTGGAAAAGGTCAGTTTCCATTCCAATCACAAAGTAAGGTAATGCCAAAGAATGCTCAAACTACTGCACAATTGCACTCATCTCACACACTAGTAAAGTAATGCTCAAAATTCTCCAAGCCAGGCTTCAGTAATACGTGAACCATGAACTTCCAGATGTTCAAGCTGATGTTAGGGAAAGGCAGAGGAACCAGAGATAAAATTGCCACTGGATCATCAAAAAAACAAGAGAGTTCCAGAAAAACATCTACTTCTGCTTTATTGACTATGCCAAAGCCTCTGACTGTGTGGATCACAATAAACTATGGAAAATTCTGAAAAAGATGGGAATACCAGACCACCTGACCTGCCTCAAGAAATCTGTATGCAGGTCACAAAGCAACAGTTAGAACTGGACTTGGAACAACAGACTGGTTCCAAATAGGAAAAGGAGTATGTCAAGGCTGTATATTGTCATCCTGCTTATTTAATTTATATGAAGAGTACATCATGAGAAACACTGGGCTGGATGAATCACAAGCTAGAATCAAGATTCCTGGAAGAAATATCAATAACCTCAGATATGTAGATGACACCACTCTTATGGCAGATAGTGAAGAAGAACTAAAGAGACTCTTGATGAAAGTGAAAGAGGAGAGTGAAAAAGTTCAATATTCAGAAAACTAAGATCATGGCATCTGGTCCCATCACTTCATGGGAAATAGATGGGGAAACAGTGAAAACAGTGGCAGACTTTATTTTTGGGGGGCTCCAAAATCACTTCAGATAGTGATTGCAGCCATGAAATTAAAAGACATTTACTCCTTGGAAGAAAAGTTATGACCAACCTAGACAGCATATTAAAAATCAGAGACATTACTTTGCCAACAAAGGTCCCTCTAGTCAAAGCTATGGTTTTTCCAGTGGTCATGTATGGATGTGAGAGTAGGACTATAAGGAAAGCTGAGCACCAAAGAATTGATGCTTTTGAACTGTGCTGTTGGAGAAGACTCTTGAGAGTCTCGTGGACTGCAAGGAGATCCAACCAGTCCATCCTAAAGGAAATCAGTCCTGAATATTCATTGGAAGGACTGATGTTGAAGCTGAAGCTCCAATTCTTTGGCCACCTCATGCGAAGAGCTGACTCATTGGAAAAGACCCTGATGCTGGGAAAGATTGAAGGCAGAAGGGAAAGGGGACGACAGAGGGTGAGATTGTAGGATGGCATCCCCAATTCAATGGACATGAGTTTGAGAAAGCTCCAGGAGTTGGTGATGGACAGGGAGGCCTGGCGTGCTGCAGTCCATGGGGTCGCAGAGTCGCACACAGCTGAGCAACTGAAGTGAACTGAACAACAATAAAGCGAATCTTGCAACAAAAAGAGTTGCACACATTTTCTGATTTCCCAGTTCATATGCAAGCTGTGCTCAGTCGCTTAGTCTTGTCTGAGTTTATGACTCCATGGACTGTAGCCTGGCAATAGTAACATCAAAGATCACAAAGGTTACTGATAATATATGATTATTATAAATATAATAATAATAAAAATGTTTCAAATGTTGCAAGAATTATCAAAATGTGACACAAAGACACAAAATTATCAGATGCTGTTGTAAAAACAATACCAATAGACTTCCTCTATGCTGGGTTGCTGCAAGCCCTCAATCTGTAAAAAAAAAAAAAAAAGATATCTGTTAAGCACAATTAAGTGAAGCCCAATAAAGCAAGATATACCTTTAAATGCAGGTATTTAAGGAAAGCTGATAGACTAGACTTAACAGATTAAATTTCAAGTTCAGTAACTAGGATGAACTATAAGTCATGAAGTCTTTCTAATTTTATCTCAAGAGTATATTCTTTCAGGATACTGATATACTCCATGTAATGTGACAATAATTGAAATATATTAGCCAAATAGGTGGACTATTTTATAACTGACATAATGTCTCTCGAGTTTCTATTTTGGTGCTGTGGGCACCTGTCAAATGTGAATATCTCTGATTTGTGAAAGCATCAGCTAAGAGAATAGATTAGAAGAACAAAACATTTATGAAATATCATATACTCATGCAAAATGATTTATGAATGGATTACAGATTAAAGGAGTGAATTAATGAATAAATGTCTGTTTCTCCAACCAAAAATGTTACATAAAGCTGCAAAAAAAGCAAATACAGGATACATCCTAGCCAAATACTTTTTCTTTTCAACTTTCTAATTGATTTTATTTCCCATGGATTATATTCACAAAAACGAAATAGTCCTCAATGCCTTTCAGTATATGGATTTAGTATAGCCTCTGTTGATCAGATTTACTAGAAAGAGTCTGTTGCGAAGTGGTAGCACTTCTACTTTTGAATTTGAACCAGAAATTTGGTCACAGATGCTGTGCTTAGCTCTCTTCTATAGAGTTTAGTAATTTCAGTGTTTATGGGTAGAGCAAATATTGAAACCATTTGAAACATGTGATTTTATATCTGGCTTTTCATATATTGGTTTTCTGGGGCTACACACTCCAGTATTCTTGCCTGGAGGATTCCGTGGTTGGAGGAGACTGGTGGGCTACAGTCCATGGGGTCGCAAGGAGTCAGGCATGACTGAACTACTAACACTGTCACACTTTTCCGGGGCTACTGTATCAGGTTACCATAACTGGGTAGCTTAAAAAGAACCCAGAAGTTTATTCTTTCACAGTTCTAGAGGCTGCAAGTCTGAAATCAGAATGTCATGCTTTCTCTGAAAGCTGTAGGGAATAATCTGTTCTATGTCTTGCTTTACAGCTTCCCAGGTGGCTGAATGGTAAAGAACCCACCTGCCAATGCAGGAGATGCAAGAGGGGTTCGATCCCTGGGTTGGGAAGATCCTCTGGAGAAGGAAAGGGCAACCCTCTCCAGTATCCTTGCCTGAAGAATTCCATGGACAGAGGAGCCTTGTGGGCTACAGTCCATGGGGTCGGAAAGAGTCAGACACGAACTGAGCACACACAGAAATAGAAAACATGCTTCTCTTTTAGCTTCTGGTGTTGTCAGCAATCCTTGGTCCTCCTTGACCTGTAAAGGTATCACTTGCAACATTTTCTCTTCATCTGGTGTTTGTCCCTGATTCTGAATCTCTGTGCGTCTCCCCCTTTGCTCCTAAGGACACCAGTCATATTAGGTTGAGTCCCACCCTAGTGACCTCATACTGACTACTTCTGCAAAGACTCTACTTCTAAATAAAACATTCATAGGTTTTGGCGGGTAAAGACTGCAATTTATATTTCTAAGGATACAATTCAGCACACAGCATCATCTGAAGAGTGAGTTTTAGCTAAGGTGAACAAAGAACTTCAATAGTAAAACTCAAAAGCAGTTGTCTAAGAGTTATTAGTACTTCTCTACCTACAAGCTTTCTCCAGATTTGTCTTTTTCTTTAACCACTCATTTAAAAATATGTGTGTTGTGTTCATGAGTTTAATTCAGAATCGTATGATGTAGTTTGTCTCTAGACAGAATTTCAAATCTCCTACAGACTTACATTATGTGTTAACTGTCTCTTTAAATAGGAGATTTTAGCCCTTATCTTCACCCCAAACTAAGGAATATTTACCTGAACGTCTTTTCTTTCTCAATAAAGAAATCTGATGTCATCTGGATTCTTATTGAGAATACGAATACAGCAGAAGCATCAACGGCGTCACAGGGAAATTGGCAAGGCAAAGAGAAAATTGCAAATTCAAACTCAGCTCCATAAATCCTCAAGAATGTTTCATTTGATGCTATTTACCTGTTAATTAGGATCAAAGAAGAAAATTTATATAATAAATCTCATAAAAGCATACTGGATAAATATTAATGAATTCAGTGATGAGCTTCTGTTTCCAGGCAACTGGATATTCCCTGAGAGTATTAATACAGGCTGTAAAATAGCAACAGTTCAGGCAGGAGTACTGATGGTTCTGTAGAATAAAGACTCTGGATCCTCTGGGCCAGACTGCCACCCATCCCGAGCTACAGATTGAAATGATGGCTTCAAAGAAAACTGCTCGTTTTGTCTCTATCGTGTCTGTCACCAGCGTGGGCTGCACACTCAAAATTCAGTGGGGTATGGTGAAAAACTGGTGTTGACACAGCTAGGAAAATAGCGAACTGGGTGACTGTCCACAGTGTCAAGGAGCATGAAGCACGGGGATTGTATTTCACTCCTCACTCTATTGCTAATGGATTAATTCCTGTAAACTTCTGTTTCCATACCTGTCCACAAAAGGAGAGAAAGAAGGAAGGAAGGAAGAGAAGAGAAAGGAGGTTTTTTTTTTTTTTTTAATTTACTGAATTGGACTGAATCACGTCCAGTTCTGACAGTCTGTGATGGTTCCTGTTCACCATGATTAAAATAATAAAAAGGACTGCTCAAATGTTGGGAGGCGATGCCAATAGAGATAGCTTGGAAATAAGCTACCACACTGGAAAGGAACATTTGGGTCCCAAAGCTAAGACTGGATAAACGGCAGGTCCAGCATCAGGAGTGGTGTCCTTTTTTAAAAATTATTTTTTACTGGAGTATAGCTGTTTTACAGTGCTGTGTGAGTTTCTACTGTACAGCAAAGTAAATCAGCCACACATATGCATGGATCCCCTCTTTTTTGGACTTCTTTCCCATTTAAGCCTCCACAGAGCATTGGGTAGAGTTTCCTGTGCTATTCAGTAGGTTCTCATTAATTATTTATTTTATACGTAGGAGTGTATGTATGGCAGTCCCCATCTCCCAGTTCTTCCCACCCCAACCCCAACCCCTTTCCATCTTGGTGTCCATACATTTGTTTTCTAGGTCTGGATCTCTATATCTGCTTCACAAATAAGATCGTCTCTACCATGTTTCTAGATTCCACATATATGTGTTAATATACGGTATTTGTCGTTCTCCTCCTTTTGATGCAGGTTGTCTAATTAACTCCACCTCTCATCTAACTCCGTGTCTGCCCTCTCCCCATCCCCAGATACACCCCCAGCCCACAGCCCCCCTTTCTCTCTCTCTCCTGATGGAGTGAGAATAAATAGGCGATCTGGAATAAACATGCTCCCGCCAGCACTCATCTCCTCCTCATCAAATCGACCCAGTTGCAGCCACTGAGAGAGATGAGCCACCCCACAGCTGGCATAGTGGCCCGTCTCGCATTCCCGTTGTCAGTGCCTGGCTGGCTGAGTCAGTGAATTTGAAAAGAAGGGCCCTGTTGACAGTGTGTGATCCGGGACACGGCCACCTCTGGTGAGAGTTCACACTTGGGTGTCGGACTATGAAGCCAGCACCCAAGATGGGGGGATTATCAATTTGCTGACCCTTCAGAGCAACCTCTAGCCAAGGACAAGGTTGCCTCCAGCCCCCCTGCCTAAGAAAAGGGAAAATGATATAGTGGTTTTGAATCAGGCAGACCTGTGTTCCCATGGCAGCTCTGTCTCTTTCAAGCTTGAACCCAGGGCAAGTTACTCGGCCTCTCTGAGCTTATTTATCCTTCTTTAAGATACATATAATGTTGCCTACCACTGGGTTGCAATGAGAATTACATTCGCGTGTTTTAAGATGTCTTGTACTGGGTCTTGCAATTTCCATCACTCAATAAGTGGTAGCTGCTATTGTTATGGAAATGATCATCATAATTATTACTATGAAAATAGGCAAAGAGCAAAAATGCTCAAATGGAGGTGGCTGGAACTAGTTCTAGGGGAAAAATATGAAAGAGGTGAAAAAATGGCCATTGAAAATTGGCACTTAGATTATGGAAAATGGATTTGGGGGAAAAAAATCAGGATTTCATTTACATTTTGAAACTCTAGCAATTGCTTTCTTGAAGGGGCAAAAGCAAGCATAAGTCATTTAGAATGCCCGGTTCTCACTGTCGTCATGTGTGCAATACAGATAATAGTGGCCATGTCAGGAGACAAGAGGTGGGAGCATTTTGGTGTATTATGAAATGTATGTCAAAAGGTGGTTATGTTTTTGAATATTGTTTTCTTTTGACCCTTCCTCTATTTTTTTTTTATTTTTGTGCAGCACTTTTATTTACTTTTTTATTGGAGCATAATTGCTTTACAATGTTGTGTTAGTTTCTCTTGCACAGCAATGTGAGTCAGCTCTATGTAGACATGTATCCCCTTCCTCTCGAGCCTCCCTTCCACCCTCCATCCCCCGCCCCCAGGTCATCACAGAGCATGGAGCTGAGCTCCCCGTGCGACACAGCAGCTTCCCACCAGCCATCCGTTTTACACACGGTAGAGTATATATGTCAGTGGGAAATTCTAGAGATGGAAATATCAATATTAAGCCTAGACCAGAAAAGGAATAGCACTCTTAACATCACATGCTAGAAAGCTGCCTAATTTCCCAATGAGTAGACCTGCACATCTTTCTGCTTCATCCTGGCCTTAGGCTTTGCCTCCCTCCAACCTCCTCTCCCCAGAGCCGCAAAACAGATCATTCGGATGCAATCATTTCTGGTAATTTTTTTCTAGATCAAAATTTGGTTCTATGCCAGTGGGCATAATTCATCCCCCTCTCTCCCCTTCACCCGGTTCTTTGCGCTTTGATAAACACTGCTGTGTGGCTTCCTCTATCTTTCTTTGTTCCTGCTGGTCTTTCTCACACCTTTATTCCCTGGACAGCTTGTCATATCTGGGTCAGGCATCATCTCTGTCAGAAAACCTACCCTGAGGTCCTTCAGGCAGAGTTAAGACCTTTCTCTAGCATCTCATAGCACTCACAGAAGCGAGTTAAGATCATCAGTTTGCATGCATTTTCCTTCCATTAATCTGTGAATTCTTGGAAGATACTGATGCTATTTGATTCATTTCTGCACTCCCCACAGAGCCTCACCCAGATATACAAATAGATGACATTCTGTTTTAGGTGTTCCTTGCTCAAAAATTGATCTCTTTTCTTAATGGAAACACACACACACAAATGATCTCCTCATCTTTTTCTCCTCTACCTCCTTGCTGTTTCTCACCACTGCCTTTCCTTTCCTATCCCAGATTGCACTGTGGACCCTTGAGGTCAAAATCAAGGCTGGGGATGCCGGGCCATGGAATAAAACATAGGAGTGGCTGTAAATTCAGAAGATGTTTTATTACTATTCGTAAGGGCCACTGGAATAAGAAGGATGAGGATTCCTTTTTATAAGATTAACATTTTTGCCAGCAGCAGGGAGTCTATAAAAATTAAAACACAGGAGATCACAGATGTCAAATATGGTTCATGTGTGAAGGAAAGGGGAAAAAAGTTCTCCATTTTCTTTCTGGTGACAACGACAATCACTTTTCAGTGAATAACTGATTGGCTCTGGAGGAAGACTCTTAGCTCCATGGAGTGCTGTTTATTTATATATTTGTAGGCTAGAGGCCAACTCCTTCCCCTGTCCTATTTGTCTAGGGGAACCTCAAGTCCCTGCTTAGCATTCTGTTATGATTGCTGACAAAATACTGCAGTTGTCTCCCCGGATGTAAATAGCTAATTTCTGGACTTTGGGGAAAAGATATGTGGCTATGATTTACTGGTGTTAATGAGGCAAGACAGTACTCTTCCATAGGTGGAAGAGAAGGTGAAACTCAAGTTCAATCCCCTGCATACCTTTTCTTGCAGATACACTGAGAAGGAGCTGTAACTGAAAGTGGGGCCAGGCTGCTCACCTCTCAAAGCCAGTAAAGAGGCCAGGTTGATGGAAAGGAAACCTGCTTTATTTTGGATGCTGGCAACTGGGAGGGAGGTGGGGAGGACAGATGCCTGTCCAAAGGCTGACTCCCCTACTCCCCACTGACAGTCAGTGGGCAAGAGCTTTTAGAGACGGAAGGAGGGGGCGACATGCAGAATCAGCACAGTCAGCTCTGATAGTCATCTTGAAATCGGTCACTGGTGGGCTGCTCAGTGTCATCATGATGGTTTCAAGTACAGTTAATCTTCAGTTCCAGGGTCAGTTTGTTTCCATGTCTTGAGGCCAGTTCTGAGAATTGGGGCAGCTTATATCATGGCTACAGTCTGGTCATCGTGTGGTTAACTTCTTCCACCTGGTGGGGGTTTCATTACCTATAAGACAGCTACAGGATACGGCTCAGAGTATTATCTAAAGCCGCTGAGAAGGTCCTTTACTTTGCTTAGTGACTACATTATTTTTACTTGGTGTCCTTTGACTGTTTTTCTTTGTTTCTGCATTTTCTCACTTCTCTGATTAAATTTATTCTTTGGCTAAAGTTTTTCCACAAACAAAAGGCAGCCAGAGGACACAGGGGGCAAGGACCATAGGGTCCTGTTCTGTTTCACATGGAGAATGACTTTCATATCTGGTTGTCACAAGCCTCTGTGTACAAGGATGGGTATATGGCCTATGAGTCTTGCTTCAATTTTTCTTTCCCAAAGAAGAAGAACAGGATCACTTTAGATTCCTAGCTTGAGCTTGATGGATTGACCAAAAGGAGAGCCCACGTGTGTCACAGAAAGGAATTCCTCGTTTATTTATTAATGATGAACAATTTCTTACAACAATTCAGTGTGTGCCTTTCATCTGATTTGCTTACAATATAATAAACATGCATGGATGCACCTTAGGAACTTCAGATTTTCGACTTGGACCTGAACCCAGATGGCCAGATGCTTATCAGAATCTTCTGTGAACCATCCAAGCTTCTTGTATGTCAGGAACTGCAGGGGACCACTTTGCTCATGAGCTTTCAGGCATTTCCAGGAAGACCTTGACTAATGCAAGAACAGGCTTTTTTCAAAGTGTTGGCCCTTCACCAAAACTTTACAGCACTTCCTTATAAAGACACCTCCCATAAGCCTGTGTGCAGTTGATCTCCTGGGCCTTTTGAAAGGCAGAGTGGAAAATCTCCATGTTCAGATAAAGATGCTGACCACATAAGGAAAGACAGAAGCATTATGTGTGGTGTGGTTAATGAATGAGGTGATATCCTCTTCCTAATGTCTTTCTTAAATGTGTCTTTCTCAATAAATACAGATTGCACCCTTTGAACTTTGCTTGTAAAATCAAATGGATTTTGTTTTGCAGTTTTAGCTCCTTTTAAAAAATTACGTTGATAGCTTCCGTAAATATTTTGTGTCCTGGTGGTTTGAATCTGTCTATTTCTTTCTGAATTTATTAAAAAATTCAGTTGGCTTAGCCTAAGTGAATATTTGTAATTCAATTAAATGACAAGATTCGTCAATATAGGGACACGTGGCATGTGTGCCATGGGTGATCTAGAATCCTTGGACAAAGAATAACTGAGTGAAAATGTATATGATGAATTTCCACATTTTATCTGTTACAATAGTAGCCATTGATTAATTATCAGTTCACATATAATGAAAGATGCAGCAGGAGTGTTTAATTAAATTTCAATTTCTTTTCCGAAATATTTTTCTAACTGTTTTACCTCTTTTTATTGAAGTATAGATGTTTTTACAATATTGTGTTAGTTTGTGCTATGCAGCAAAGTGAATCAATCATATATAAATATATATATAATATGTATATTATTATATATAATATATATGTATAATATAATATGTACATATTATATATATATATATATATATATACACACACACACACACACACATATATCGGAGAAGGCAATGGCACCCCACTGCAGTAGTCTTGCCTGGAGGATCCCATGGATGGAGGAGCCTGGTAGGCTGCAGTCCATAGGGTTGCTAAGATTCGGACACGACTGAGTGACTTCACTTTCACTTTTCACTTTTCACTTTCATGCATTGGAGAAGGAAATGGCGACCCACTCTAGTGTTCTTGCCTGGAGAATCCCAGGGACGGGGGAGCCTGGTGGGCTGCCATCTACGGGGTCGCACAGAGTCGGACACGACTGGAGTGACTTAGCAGCAGCAACACATATATATTCATTCATTTTTAGATTTCCTTCCCATTTAGGTCACCACAGAGCATTGAGTAGAGATTTTCATTCTCTATCAATTTCATCCATAGTAGTGTATTATGTCAATTTCAACTAAGTTTAGAAGAAAGTTCAGAAACTGCTTATAGTCGATTACCAAAGTGAAAGCCATTTGTTTAAAAACTCAGTTTTTTATTTCATGTCACAGAACTGAATTAAGGCTTCTAGATTCATACTTACTCATTTTCTTCAGAAATTTTTCTTTTTAATATTTTTAATGAAAGTTTAATTTTAGAACAGTTTTAGACTTAAAGAATTATTGGGAAGATAGTAATTCCCATATGCCCAAAGCAGTTTCTGTTATATTAACATCTTATTTTAGTATGGTATATTTATGATTGATAAACCAATAATGATACATAATTATTAACTGAAATCTATGCTTTATTTGGGTGGTTCAGTGGTAAAGAACCTGCCTGCAGCACAGGAGATGCAGGTTCCATCTCTTGGTCAGGAAGATCCCCTGGAGAAGGAAATGGCAACCGACTCTAGTATTCTTGCCTGGAAAATCCCATGGACAGAAGAGCCTGGTGGGCAACAATCCATGGGGTTGTGAAGAGTCAGACATGTAGCGACAAAATAACAATGGTTTATTTAGAGTTCCTTATTTTTTATACCTATGTCCTTTTTCTGTTCCAGGATCCCATTCAAGACACCACATCATATTTGTAGTCATGTCTTTTCAGGCTCTTTTAAACTGTGACAGTTTATTCATTTATTTCGACAAGCATTCACCATACTTGTGATTGCCTTAGATGTTAAGATGGTAAGAGTTGCCAGTTAGGTTTTATTGAATTTGCCAATTTAGTTTGCTTAGACAGTGGTTTTGAAGGTTGTTCTGAGAATGAGTTTGCAGCTGGTTTAGTAGCAAAGAGCATCAAGAATGATGTCAGTCAATGAAAAAGAGAGAGAATGCGCACACATGTGCCCAATGGTGGCTTCACCCAAGCTGTTGAAAATATAAATTAAATGGAAATAATTAACCTTTACAGTTTTACAGTGCATTTTTGTGGCCACGGTCATGCATGTGTTAAACCTTAGCAATAATCCGTGCCCACTCTCTCATTCATCTGAAATTCATCAAACAGGTGTTGTGTGCTGGGCCCTGGTCTAGATTATGGAGAAGGAGGTAAACCCTATGCCTAAAACTTGGTAACAACATGTGAAGCCTAGGCAGTAGGCTTTATGGAAAGGTCCTTCTGTAGAAAAGGTGCTCATTGTGTAACTGATCAGAAAAAATGTTGTGTGTGTGGTCATCGTTTTGTTTTTTAAAAGTAGGACTGGAGTTATTAGCTTTTAAGAAACAGAGGGGTTGGTGGGGAAAGGGTGCTTTTATAAGCCTTGGTGTTGCTGTTTAGCCCCTCAGTCATTTCTGACTCCTTGCGACACCCTGGACTATAGCCTGCCAGGTTTCTCTGTCCATGGAATTCTCCAGGCAAGAATATTGGAGTGGGTAGTCATTCTCTTCTCCAGGGGATCTTCCTGAGCCAGGGATTGAGCCTGCATCTCCAGCATTGGCAGGCGGATTCTTTACAGCTGAGCCACCAGGGAAGCCCTTTTATAAGCTTGCCACGTATATATTGGGGATGAGAGTGGGGGAAGGGTACAGAAACTCTTCCTTACCCCCAACTAATCTGATTTCTAAGGGACAAAAGGGCATGGTGTTTTATTTGCCAAGAAGCCACTTAACTTGGGCCTCCCTTGCCCTCTCAGACCATCACTTCACTACATGCATTCTTTTATTCAATAGATGGCCAATATATAGGTTTTCAGAACTCAAAGGGAATAAAAAGGTTACTCGGAGCCCTGCAATTGGGTAATTGAATGGACAGAATCATATGCTCAGCTTAAATTTCTTAGAGACTCCCATCTGCTCCAAACTGTAATAATCTCGAGGCTGATTTGTGAGTGCAGTTTGTAGGATCAGATTTAAAATTCCAAAGTCACGCCATGGTGTTCTCTCTTGAATGTCAAATGCAAGAATGGGAGGAGGAAATTAATGTATTCTGAGGACTGACTCTGTGCCAGGCTGTAGGCTGGCTGTTTTTTAAGCATCTCTCTCTATCTTCCTCAAGATGTGGGAAAGCATTTGCAAACTTGAAATATTACTAGAGAAAAAGTCTTATGTATTTTGAGCCTCTTTCTTAGAAATTCCACCAGGATATAGAGAGCGAGATGTTCTAGTTGTCTGATTTCCCACCATTGACGTCTGAGCTGGATGTAATAATGTCCCTTAAAGATAACCATGCCCTAATCCTTTGTAAACAGACTAGGTGACTTCCCAGGTGGTCCAGTGGCTGAGAGACAGGGGTCCTGGATTCTATCCCTGGTCAGGGAACTAGATCCCCCATTCTGCAACTAAAGGTTCTGCATGCTACAGCTAAGGGAAAAGAAAGAGAGAAAGAGAGAGATCTCGCAGGCCACAACAAAGACTTGGCACAGCCAAATAATAAATGAATATTTTAAAAAAACAAGTAGGGCTTCCCTGGTGGCTCAGATGGTAAAGAATCTTCCTGCAATGCAGGAGACCCAGGTTCAGTCCCTGGGTCAGGAAGATCCCCTAGAGAAGGGAATGGCTACCCACTCTAGTATTCTTGCCTAGAGAATACCATGCACAGAGGACCCTGGTGGGCTACAGTCCATGAGGTTGCACAGAATCAGACATGACTGAGCAACTAACTTTATTGAGCAACTAACTTTATATATATATATATATATATATATATATATATATATATATATGGCAAAAGAGATCTCTGAAGATAGCATTCAGATTACTCTAATCCAGAGATTATTGTGGATAACATGGGTGGGTTCAATATAGTCACCTAAGGCCTTACAAGCAGAGAAACTTCTTTGGCTCCAAGAGAAGAAGGATAGGGATGAAGCAGAAGAGAGATGGAAAA
Organism: Bos indicus; assembly: GCF_029378745.1. NCBI lineage: Eukaryota > Metazoa > Chordata > Mammalia > Artiodactyla > Bovidae > Bos > Bos indicus. The sequence continues at coordinate 18,473,701 of NC_091780.1, read as the reverse complement.
AAAAAAAAAGACAGTGATATCAGAGAGATTTGAAGAATGAGGAAGATTTGAGTGGTCATTGCTGGCTTAGGAAATGAAGGGGACCATCAACCAGGGGACCAGGCAGTCTCTAAAGGCTTAGAATTACTCTTGGCCAACCATCAGTAACAATATGTGGACCTTAGTCCTATGCCTACATGAAACTGAATATGACCAACCACCCGAATGAGTTTGGAAGTGGATTCATCCCCAGACATTCCAGTAAGAAACGCAACCTATTGACATATTTATTTTGGCCTATGAACTGTGTTTTTGTCCCCTAACATATAGAACTGTGGTGGCTTCCCTGCTGGCTCTATGGTAAACAATCCACCTGCCAATGCAGGAGACATGGGTTCAGTCTCTAGGTTGGGAAGATCCCCTGGAGAAGGAAATGGCAAGCCACTTCAGTATTCTTCCCTGGGAAATTGCATGGACTGATGAGCCTGGCGGGCTATGGTCTATGGGGCCGCAAAGAGTTGGACATGGTTTAGCAACTAAGCAACAAAGACAATATAGAACTGTGAGATATTAAGAGGGCATTGTTTTTTCTTTGTTTGTTTCTTTTTAAATTTGTTTTGGCCATGCTGCAAAGCATATGGGATCTTAGTTCCCCAACCAGGGATTAAAGCTACAACTCTGCATTGGAAGTATGGAGTCAACCACTGGACTGCCAGGGAAGTTCCAAGAGGGCATTGTTTTAACTGTTAAGTTTATGCTAATTTGTTAGGGAAGCTATAGAGAAATAATGCAGAGGCCCCTGTCATTGGACCTAAATGGGGCAGAGGCTGTACACGTGGGCCACGGAGTAAAGGAGGAATGAAGAAGGCATCTAAGAACAAAAGCAGGTATGGATACTTGGAAATCAATAGCAGAGTCTAGAAAGTTTCAGATCTGAAGGTGAAGAGCCTAAATGTGAGACCAGAGTCTAAATAAAGGTGAAGGGAGGAGAGTGGAAACAGAGCAAAGAGGAAGCCCCAGGTGCTTAGAGAAGAATTACCGAAACAGGAACATGAGTGGGGGATTATTAAAAAACAAAGGCTGGTCTCCTTAGGAGCAATGCTGTGAGCTTCATCTCCTCTGCAGAAACCTCGGGGTTCACAATGGGCCAATCAAGGATGCTTTGGACCAATCAAGGATGCTTTAGTCATGAGTGCATGCATGCATTCTAAGTCACTTCAGTCGTGTCTGATTCTTTGAGATCCCATGGACTGTATCCCGCCAGGCTCCTCTGTCCATGGGATTTTCCAGGCAAGAATACTGGAGTGGGTTGCCATGCTTTCCTCCAGGGCATCTTCCCAATCCAGAAATTGAACGCACGTCTCTTACATCTCCTGCGTTGGCGGGTGGGTTCCTTACACTAGCACCATCTGGGAAGCCCTTAGTTGTGAGTATCCCTGTGTTAACTGGTTCCCCACTTATATGACTTTACCCTATAGAGGATGTAGTGAGGCATTTTGCCCTGTGACTGAGCAGCAACAAACCCAAGTCCACATTTTTCTCCTCACAGACGTAGGGATAGTCGGCAGAAACTCACAGTACCCTGTGGGAAACAAAGTTCTCAGTCTACGCCTGTGATGGATTCCTTGTCATATGAAGGATGAAGAGTGGTCATTATGGATGATCTGGGGTAGTAAGAGAGACAGACTCTGTCAGAGGGGAGAGTCTTTCTCCTCATTATTTCCTGGGCTACTTCTGCTCATTCTCAAGGCTCAGTCTAGTCCAAACCTCCACCATAACCCTCCCTCACTCCTCCCACTCCACCTCCAAGTGGGTTAACCTTCTGCTTCATGCTTCCTTCAACCAGACTCCTTAACACATTACAGAATATCTGCATGTCCCTATACTCTACTGGTGGATTCAGGCTGACCATGGACTAATTACTATATCCTCAGCCCTTCAGGCAATGCCTGGAACATAGTAAGCTCTCTTATTTACTTTATGGTAAAGAATATGTTGGGCTTCCCTGGTGGCTTTGATGGTAAAGGATCTGCCTGCAATGCAGCAGACTTGGGTTCAATCCCTGGTTTGGGAAGATCCCTTGGAGAAGGGAATGGCTACCCACTCCAATATTCTTGCCTAGAGATGTTACCTTTGGTTTCTCTTCTCTTTGGTTATGATCTTGACCATAAGATAACCAGTGCCTTATGTTAACAGACTTTTGATGGAGCAACCACACAAGGATTCCAGGACATTTTAAATTTGATTAATTTTTCTGCAACTATATTGCTTAGCCTGTCTTTCAGTACTTTGGTTAAAATGAACAGGCTAGTTTGGAATTAGAGTGAATATCATTACTGTCACATTAAATTAACATCTAGCCTGTTGCATCAATAGTTCCTCAAAAAAGATGTCAAAACACTCGATCGTAGTGATTAAGCCAGTGCTTGTTTATATACACTCACAATTTACATGTCACCTACTTATCTGTGACTTCCCAGGTGACGCTAGTGGTAAAGAACCCTCCTGCCATTGCAGGAGACATAAGAGACCTGGGTTCAGTCCCTGATTTGGGAAGATCCTCTGGGGAAGGAAATGGCAAGCCCCTCCAGTATTCATGCCTGGGAAATCCCATGAACGGAGGAGTCTGGTGGGCAACAGTCCACGGGGTCACAAAGAGCTGGACCCAGCTGAGGTGACTTAGCACATGCACACACACTTACCCGTATGGATCCTGTGGATCTGGACCTGCTTTAATGACAGAGAACACACCTAAGTGTCTTCCACTGGTAGCTGTTGTTCACATGTCACCTTTCTGGCAATGATACACTCAGGGCCTTAAATGTTAGATCCGCCCTCCAAAATCCATCAGGCACTCCTGGAAGCTGGGCACGTCTGTCTCCCTGGCTCTGTTGCCAGCTTTGCATTAATTGTTCACTCTGAATAGAGAACATATGGGCTCTAAATGCCGAGGTTTGAAATATTTTTTCCTTTCATTTTGAAAGGCTTTTACTTGAAATGTGGAAGGTTCTAAACATTGCTTCATTTCTGAAGGGAAAGAAAAGGGGAAAAACAAGTCCTCTACAAAAAGCTTTAAGAAGGAGAAAAAAAAGAAGAAGAAAAAACTTTCCCAATGTAAAGTTTTAACTATCTACGCCTTTATAGGCACAACTAGTGAAGAGCTGGCTCTCATGGACACAAAAGAAAAATGGATTTCAGTTTATTTTCCAAATAGGGGTGGGGGAATCCATCTTCCCACTGATTTCAAGAGAAAAATGGACCAATTAGTTAAGGCAAAAAGAGGAGTAGGGCAAAGAAATACACACTGTTTTATTTTTCAAAGCCCCAGCTTGACAATAAGTTTTTCTTAACCAGCTCTGGGATGGTAATTAGCATAACTCAGGGCTGAGCTGTGTGCTAAGACATCAGGCCTGTCTGCCTCTCCCTACAACACTCACACAGCAGCAGGAGGGAAACACAAGGGAAGGTCACCTTGGTCTCCACATCATGGTGAAGCCTTAATGCGAAGAGTCCTGGGCTTATTTACCACCACAACGGACCGTAGAAACCCCTGTATACCAAGATCAAATGTCCAGTGTATTGGCAGAGATTTTTGTTTTTCCTAGACAAATAGTTTAAAAATATCACCCTTATTTTGGTACTTATTTGTATTTTGGTATTTCTTTGGAAAGAATGATGCTAAAGCTGAAACTCCAGTACTTTGGCCACCTCATGCGAAGATTTGACTCATTGGAAAAGACTGATGCTGGGAGGGATTGGGGACAGGAGGAGAGGGGACGACAGAGGATGAGATGGCGGGATGGCATCACTGACTCAATGGACGTGAGTCTGGGTGAACTCTGGGAGTTGGTGATGGACAGGGAGGCCTGGCGTGCTGCAATTCATTGGGTCGCAAAGAGTCAGACATGACTGAGCGACTGAACTGAACTGAACTGAACTGAAGGGAGTGTATGACTTAAAGACGGGGAAGGCAAACTGTTAGGAGCCTCTTGGTGTGGAAATAGCAACTCTAGCACAGCCTCTGGATCATGGACCCCCTGGGAAAAACCACCAGTTTCTGTGTGGAGATCCTGGAAGACTTGAGAAGCACCACCATGGGCCAATAGCTTTCCTGGAGTTGATGAAAATTTCCTCTAGAGTTGCACTCTTGTGAAACTCTTTTTCCTCTTTAAAATAGCAAAATGAAAACCAGGTGACATCTACGGCTTGAGTATGTTTCCACTAAAGTTGGACATTTTGTTTTCCAATTATTTTTCATCGTCTCATAGGTGAGAATTCTATTCTTGACAATGTCTGTGTCCATATCACCATGAGGCCAATAAACTAGACCCTTATCTGGTAGAACTGTCCACTGTGGCCATCTTTGGATGAGTAAGGATGGAAGGGACAGAAGTGCACGTGAGAAACAGCTTCTTTTCTCAAGGATAGCTCAAAAAATTGTGCGAGATGAACATCACTTCAGTTAATTTGTGACCTTATGTAAAACACCCATCATGCTTGCTGAATTTAGATCTATATTTGTTTATTAATTTATTCATCCATAAATTGAATACATATAATGTACATATGGTGCTAGTGGTAAGGAACCTGCCTGCCAGTGCAGGAGATATGAGAGACACAGGTTCCATCCATGGGTTGGGAAGATTCCCTGGAGGAGGGCATGGCAAACCACTCCAGTATTCTTGCCTGGAGACACAGGTTCGATCCCTGGGTCAGGAAGATCTCCTGGAGGAGGGCATGGCAACCCAGAACAGTATACTTGCTGGAGAATTCCATGGACAGAGGAGCCTGATGGGCTACATTCTGTAAGGTTGCAAAGAGTTGGACATGACTGAAGCAACTTAGCACACATGGTGTATATATAAGTAATGTGTATATATGTATGTGCGTGTATGTGTGTGTGTGTGTGTATTAAAATCATATATATATATAAACACATAGATTTATCTATAGCCTATCTTGTGCCAGGTGCTATGGGGGATACTAGGAATACATCAGAGGACAGGACAGCCAAAGTCATGGAGATTATAAACTACCAAAATTAGTTGCTCAGTCATGTCCAGCCCTTTGTGACCCCATGAACTGTACCCTGGCAGGCTCTTCTGTCCATGGGATTCTCCAGGCATCAATACTAGACTGTGTTGCCATTCCCTTCTCCAGCGGATCTTCCTGACCCAGGGATCAAACCGGGTCTTCAGTATTACAGGTAGATTCTTTACCATCTAAGCCACCAGGGAAGCCCATAAACTAGCAAGAATGATGACAATTAAACAAGAGAATCTGACAAAGTATGTGCTGCTGCTGCTGCTGCTAAGTCGCGTCAGTCGTGTCCCACTCTGTGTGACCCCATAGACGGCAGCCCACCAGGCTCTGCCATCTCTGGGATTCTCCAGGCAAGAACACTGGAGTGGATTGCCATTTCCTTCTCCAAAGCATGAAAGTGAAAAGTGAAAGTGAAGTTGCTCAGTTGTGTCCGACTCTTTGCAACCCCATGGACTGCAGCCCACCAGGCTCCTCTATCCATGGGATTTTCCAAGCAAGAGTACTGGAGTGGGTTCCCATTGCCTTCTCCGAAAGTATGTGCTATAAGACACTATTCTTAAGGGTTTTATTCCAGTCTAGGTATGTGACAATTTCTCTCTAGGAAGAAATTAAATTTAAATAAAGAGAACTTTGGACTTGGCCAGCAGAAATGTGTTAGGATGGAGGAAGAAACTGGTTCAGGAGGAGAGAGGGCTGGAAATAATGGGAAAGCTGGAAACTAGAAAACATGGTTTGTGGGAAAAAAAAAAATCAAAATAAAGTCGAATATTGTTCCCTGAATTGCAAGAGGCCTTGAGTTGTAATAACTGCTCAGTTGACTACATAGTTATTGAGACTAGTAGACACTTAATAAATAAATGTGTGTTGAATGATGAAGTGTATCAGTTACCTATAGCTGTGTAACAAATTACCCCCCCCCCCCCACAAAGGTAATAGCTTAAAGCAGCAATTATTTATTATGTCATACAGTAGCCAAGGCTTAGAAATCCAGGCATGGCCCAGCTGGATGGTTCTGGCTCAGAGTCTCTCATGAAGTTGCAGTCAGGAACTTGGTGGTGGCTGCCTCACCGAATGCCTGCCTGTCCTAGAGGGTCTCAAACTCACTCATGTTACTGTTTGCAGTAGGTCTGAGTTTCTCTGGATGTTGGCTGGAGTCCTTGGTTCTTGGTGACCTAGGCTTCTCCATAGTTCATGACGTAGCAGCTGATTGAAAGTGAATGATAAGAAGTATTCACACACACACACACACACACACACACACAGAAAGAAAGGAAAAAGACACAAGATCTTTATAGCCTGTCCTCAAAATAACATACTATTGCTTTTGTCATATTCTATTGATCAAACAGACCACTCCAGATACATTATGGGAGAGTTCATACAAGGGCACGAATACCATCTTGGAAGCTGACTCTCATAAGGAATGAGTATTAAAAACAATTACAATAAAGTCTTCCCTGGCAGGCCAATGGTTAAGACGGTGCTCCCAATGAAGGGGACACACGCTTCTCCAGGGGATCTTCCTGATCCAGGGATTGAACCTATGTCTCTTACATTTTCCTGCATTGGCAGATGAGTTCTTTACCACTAGTACCACCTGGGAAGACCCGATCATTAAGTATTAGGGGCCAAATGGCAGCCCATGTTTTAACGCCATCTGCAACCCTCAGCTCCCAAGCAATCTTCCCATCAGTTGTCTTGTGCTTCTCCCCTGTGCAAGGTTGTGCCCTGTTTCCAGATTTCCAACTTTGAAATCTTACCCAAATCACCTTTCTTCCTTAAGATCCCATTTCCTTTATCTCAGGTCCATCTGTCCATTTCCAGCTCATTTCAGATGCTGTTTCTCTTAGGGATATTTTCCTGATCAGTCTCTAACCTACCAAAAGTGACTTTCTCACCCAACTTGTCATCTTTTCTCTTGCATTTGCTTTTCTTTTTGTTTGTTTGTTTTGTTTCACGTGGTAATTATTTATATACCTGTCATGTCCTCTAATAAATTTTAACATCCCTGAAACAGCAGACTTCTGTCACACTCTTCTGAAACCACACAGCACCAATGACTGCGTTTGATACTTAACCTTGCCGTTATCTGATCTTCCTTTCCCTGTTCCTCATGTAACTTTAGATATTTATCTGCATCTTCTGGCTCCATATTGGTTAAAGTTTAGTTTTTCACTACTATATAGAAATAATCCACATAGTTTCCAACTCTTGCCTTTCAACTCAGTCAAGCATACACATGTGATTCTGTTTTAAAAACATAAAACCTCAATTGCTTCTCTGTGGTACCCAGATTTCTACCTCAAATCACATGGGAATTCCTTGTTCATAGTTTCCAACTCCCTCGGGTCTCCCAGATTTGGGTTTACATACAGGACTTGTGGTGTTGGAGAAGACTCTTGAGAGTCCCTTGGACTGCAAGGAGATCCAACCAGTCCATTCTGAAGGAGATCAGCCCTGGGATTTCTTTGGAAGGAATGATGCTAAAGCTGAAACTCCAGTATTTTGGCCACCTCATGCGAAGAGTTGACTCATTGGAAAAGACTCTGATGCTGGGAGGGATTGGGGGCAGGAGGAGAAGGGGAAGACAGAGGATGAGATGGCTGGATGGCATCACTGACTCAATGGACGTGAGTCTGAGTGAACTCCGGGAGTTGGTGATGGACAGGGAGGCCTGGCGTGCTGCAATTCATGGAGTTGCAAAGAGTGGACACGACTGAGCGAACTCCGGGAGTTGGTGATGGACAGGGAGGCCTGGCGTGCTGCGATTCATGGAGTCGCAAAGAGTGAACATGACTGAGTGACTGATCTGATCTGATCTGATCTGACAGGACTTGTGGCAGCTCTTACCAATGACATGGACCTGTTTCAGAAACGTTATTCTGACTTTATCTCTGGCATATTCTCTAATAGTCCCAGAATCCTGGCTCCCTGCACTAGAGGTGTGGAAAAGACATTCTGACCACAGACTTGAGATTGCCATCAACTGGGCTAGTTAGTCAACCAGTTAGGCAGACTGGTCCTAAAAGAATACTATATAGTTGTAGCATGCTTTGTAGTATATTAAGCTCATCAAAGTCATTACCACATTTAATTCAATCCTACATATGTTGCAGTCTTATGCTCATTTTTTGTTTCTGTCAAGAAAGAGAGGTCCTAAAATGTTATCGTTTAGTCACTAAGTCATGTCTGATTCTTTGTGATCCCATGGACTATAGTCTGCCAGGCTCCACTGTCCATGGGATTTCCCAGGCAAGAATATCAGAGTGGGTTGCCATTCCATCTCCAGGGGATCGAAACTGTGTCTCCTGCATTGGCAGGTGGGTTCTCTACTGCTGAGCCACCGGGGAAGCCCCTTAAATGTATATGACTCACCAAAGAAAACAGAGTCATCAATTAGTGAAATCAGGAGTTACTTCCAGTTCTCTGCCCACGAGTCCGATGTTTCTTCTCTACAACTGTAACTTTATAGCTCACAGACCTTAAAATCCTCACATCAACATGGACCAAATTTACTTTGGGGACATTGCCCTCCCTACATGCTCCTCAACAGCCTATCAGAATCGCTGGCCCAGCATCAAGGTATTTTAATTGCCTTCTGTTCACATTCATCATTGCTAAGTAAGGAAGCAGAGACAGACTTATGCCAGGGACATAATAAGCCAACATCTCACTGAAGCCAGGTTAGGGTAGGTGTGGAGAGGCATAGCCCTGAGCTTAAGCTAGTCAGGTAATTCAGCTGACTGGAAGAATCAGGAATTAGGGTAAAATGCTGAAGCAGTTGCTTTTGCAGTCTTGCAGCCCCCAAAGCAAGTAAGACTTCTGATAACATGTCTTTCAAAAACTAATGGTTTCTGCTCAGACCCAGCCACTAAAGCAACGTAGGCTGAAAGCTTTTTTTTTTTTTAACTTGGCTATAGTTATCTCTGTATTTGCTAGATCCCAGGACAGGCTGAGAAGTTCTTGGTGAGGTCTGTGTATGAGAAATTAAGGATGACATCGTCTTATCAAAAGAACTGGCACCCCCCATGTTGAAATCAGGGACCTTGATTTCATAGTAAGGGAAAGATCTTGGCAATCTCGAAGGCTAAACATGAGTGGGTGTATGTTGGATCATTCAGATCTTGTTTCAAAGTCTATCTTTCACACTTGACAGCTTTGGGCTATCACCAATGTAAACTGAGGATAGTAATGTACATCTCTTTACTGGATTGTTAAATACATTAGATGAAATTGCATATATAGATGAAATAACATATAATTTGGAGAAGGCAATGGCACCCCACTCCAGTACTCTTGCCTGGAAAATCCCATGGACGGAGGAGCCTGGTAGGCTGAAGTCCATGGGGTCGCTAAGAGTCGGACACAACTGGGCGACTTCGCTTTCACTTTTCACTTTCATGCATTGGAGAAGGAAATGGCAACTCACTCCAGTGTTCTTGCCTGGAGAATCCCAGGGATAGGGGAGCCTGGTGGGTTGCCATCTCTGGGGTCGCACAGAGTCGGACATGACTGAAGCGACTTAGCAGCAACGTATAATTAGACTAGTACAGTCACACCTCAAAAATATCCTGGATTTTGTTCCAGACCATGACCAAGGCAACAAAAAAATTTTGTTCCAGACCATGACCAAGACCACTTCCAATTTACCTTGATTCTTGGACCTAACATTCCAGGTTCCTATGCAATATTGCCCTTTAGCATCGTACTTTACTTCCATCACCAGTCACATCCACAACTGGGTGTTGTTTTTGCTTTGGCTCCATCTCTTCATTCTTTCTGGAGTTATGTCTACACTGATCTCCAGTAGCATATTTGGCACCTACCAACTTGAGGAGTTCATCTTTTAGTGTCCTAACTTTTTGCCTTTTCATACTGTTCACAGGGTTCTCAAGGCAAGAATACTGAAGTGGTTTGTCATTCCCTTCTCCAGTGGACCACGTTTTGTCAGAACTTTCCACCATGACCCATCCATCTTGGGTGGCCCTACACAGCATGGCTCATAGTTTCATTGAATTAGACAAGGCTGCGGTCCCTATGATCAGATTGGTTAGTTTCCTGTCATTTTGGTTTTCGTTCTGTCTGCCCTCTGATGAGGAAGGATACAAAGCTTATGGACGTTTCCTGATGGGAGAGACTGACTGAGGGGGAAACTGGATCTTGTTCTGATCGGCAAGGCCATCCTCAGTAAAACTTTAATCCAATTTTATGTTGCTGGGTGGGGCTGTGTTCCTTCCCTGTTATTTGACCTCAGGTCAAACTACGGTGGAGGTAAGCAAAAGAGTTCCAGAAAAACATCTACTTCTGCTTTGTTGACTATGTCAAAGCCTTTGACCATATGGATCACAACAAACTGTGGAAGATTCTTTAAGAGATGGGAATACCAGACCACCTGATCTGCCTCCTGAGAAATCTGTATGCACGTCAAGAAGCAACAGTTAAAACTGGACATGGAACAACACACTGGTTCCAAATCGGGAAAGGAGTATGTCAAGGCTGTATATTGTCACCCTGCTTATTTAACTTATATTCAGTGTACATCATGAGAAATGATGGGCTGGAAGAAGCACAAGCTGGAATCAAGATTGCCAGGAGAAATATCAATAACTTCAGATATGCAGATGATACCACCCTTATGGCAGAAAGTGAAGAGGAACTCAAAAGCCTCTTGATGAAAGTGAAAGAGGAGAGTGAAAAAAGTTGGCTTAAAGCTCAACATTCAGAAAACTAAGATCATGGCATCTGGTCCCATCACTTCATGGGAAATAGATGAGGAAACAATGGAAAACCGTGAGAGACTTTATTTTGGGGGGCTCCAAAATCACTCCACATGCTGACTGCAACCATGAAATTAAAAGACACTTGCTCCTTGGAAGGAAAGTTATGGCCAACCTATACAGCATATTCAAAAGCAGAGACATTACTTTGCCAACAAAGGTCCACCTAGTCAAAGCTATGGTTTTTCCAGTAGTCATGTATGGATGTGAGAGTTGCACTATAAACAAAGCTGAGCACCGATGAGTTAATGCATTTGAACTGTGATGTTGGAGAAGACTCTTGAGAGTCCCCTGGACAGCAAGGAGATCCAACCAATCCATCCTAAAGGAAATCAGTCTTGAATATTTATTGGAAAGACTGATGCTAATGCTGAAACTCCAATACTTTGGCTACCTGATGAGAACTGACTTACTGGAAAAGACCCTGATGCTGGGGAAGATTGAAGGCAGAGGAGAAGGGGCCAACAGAGGATGAGACGGTTAGATTGCATCAGCAACTTGATGGACATGAGTTTTAGTAACTCCCGGCGTTGGTGATGGACAGGGAAGCCTGGCATGCTGCAGTCCATGGGGTCACAAAGAGTCGGACATGACTGAGCAACTGAACTGAACAAATGACCAAGACCATGGCCTTCTGCAGTGTTTCGGTGGATGAGACCCTGTGCTCCCGGTGCAGGGTCCTGAGCTCATTCCCTGGTTGAGGAACTACATGCTGCAACAAAAGATCCCACATACCACAGCTAATATCCAGCACAGCTAAATAAATAATTAATATTTTAAAAAGAATACATTGTCTTCTCCCCCCCAAAAAAGAAAAAAAAAAAAAGAATACAAAAAAGAAAAAAAAAAGTCTTCATTTCAAGAGTGTTCATAAGTCCAGTTTTTTACAAATCAAACAGTTAACCTAGGTACCCAACTAACACAATCAGCTATTTAGTATTGTACTGTAATATGTTTATAATACTTTTTCACACAAATAATACATAAAACAAACAGAAAATAAAACATTTTTAATCTTACAGTACCGGAAAAGTGAAGTGAAGTGAAAGTCGCTCAGTCATGTCCAACTCTTTGCAACCCCATGGACTATACAATCCATGGAATTATCCAGGCCAGAATACTGGAGTGAGTAGCCTTTCCCTTCTCCAGGGGATCTTCCCAACCCAGGAATCGAACTGGGGTCTTCTGCATTACAGGTGGATTCTTTACTAACTGAGCTATCAGGGAAGCCCTAAAAGTAAAATAGTACAGTAAACAACCGGCATACAGGGGCTGGCACCAAGTGAAGAGGCCAGAAGAGCTACTGGCTGGAGCAGGGAGAGGTGGTGGGAGATGGTAGAGCTGAAGGACTGTCAGCAATAGGAGATGGAGGGCAAGCTGCCATTTCGCTCATGTCTGATGTTGATGCCTTGGGTTCTGATTCCTTGCTGGATTCAATTCTATCTATAAAGATACTGCACTACTAAACTCTATACAGTGCTGTAAAGTAAGGTACTCTAAAGCACAGCTTCTTCTAGAGAACACATGCGTGTGACAATGTACACTAGACACATGAACTAACTTACACGATTGGATATGCAAACACATGTTTGCATCTTTGAAAGTTCGCAACTTGAAGGTCAGTATGTAGGGGACTTACTGTATTGCAATAAAGTGAGTCAGGTGAATCTGTTGAAAGGTATATGAGAGCATATGAAAGGATAAAAGAGCATAGGAAAGGTATGTTTCTAATATAATGTAGTCTATTAAATAGCCAATAGCATTATCTCTAAAAAATAATATATTTACCTTAATTTAAAATATTTTATTGTTAAAAAATATTAACCATCTTCTGAGACTTCACAGAGCTGTCATCTTTTTTGTAATAGTAACATCAAAGATCACTGATCATAGATCACATAACACATACAATAATACTGGAAAAGTTTGAAATATTGAAAGAATTACAAAACATGTGACACAGAGCCACAAAGTGAGCAAATGCTGTGGAAAAATGGCACCCATAGAATTGCTTAGCACAGAGCTGTCACAAAACTTCAGTCTATAAAGTGTGCAGTATGGGTGAAGCAGAATAAAGAAAAATAATGTGAGGTGTATCCATACTTGGCACATGCAAGTTCCATGACTTTGTATTTGTTTCCTCATTTACCTTTCTTGATCCTTTGTAAGTATCCTTCCATGTTCTCAAAAACAAGTTTGAGCCCCCTGGAGAAAAAGCATAAGAAAGTGCCAGAAATGCAATTGATCAGAAGGTCAGGTGTTTTCTGATCATGAGCCAACCTCTGTGCTCTTCAAGAATTAGAGGTTCCCCTCAGTGTACAACCAGAAAGCTATAATGTCAAGAACAACATCTGGCCAGTGGGGCTGGAGCAAAGGCACCCCTTCCCCTATCACATTCCCTAATCATCTTTGTTCTACTTCTGTGTCCAGGACTCTGAAATAAAGAGATGCAATAGATAATCAGGTGAGCCTTTGGTCTGTAGGCTGTCCATGGGCATTAGCCTTTGGAAGTACCCAAGACTTTGGCTGAGACAAAATGACATACTGGGACCAGCATTCTCCCTCCCTGTGCAGAGGACGTGTGCACAAACGTGCCAGCTCTCTTTCCACACCCTCTAGACAGCGCAGGCCCCAGTGGAGCGCTGTTCTCATTAGTTACTCTCCTACAACTGGCTTTTAGTACAAATGCAAAACACAAACTGCCTCCCAAGGGGCTGATTCTAAGAAGCTAACAATGTAGAAATAGGCATAGTACTGAAAAAACACGCTGAAAAATAGTCAGATTTGTGGCATGAGTTTTCTAATACCATCTAATTTTCATACTGAAACATGAGTAGAGATAAGCTCTGGTAGTTAGAGATGAGCTGGAGTGAAGGAAGCCACTAGGGAGGCAGGGCCCCTACTGCTCCCCTCCACCCAGAAGAGCAGCAGAGGCACCTGGCCTTGGAGGGAGGAGTCAGGGAGAACTGGATGGGAGAGGGGGACTGAGCTCTGTCCCAGAGGTGGAAATTCTTTGAGATTTTTACCATTCTTAAAGCCCGGACCCAAATGATCAAAGTCAGGTGAATTCTGACTCTACATCAGTGATTGTTTCACAATCTAGTTATTATTTTCAAAAAGAAAGTTCATTTTCCCTCTCTCTCTGTCTCTGTGTGTGAATATGTGTGTGTATGTATATAAAGAGATAGATACATATAGATATACATATACACATATAGATATGCATATATCTCTATATATACATATATAGAGAGATATACATATATATCTTTATCTATCTATCTGAAACTGGATTATGTTGGGGAAGAAAATAACTAAATATTCATGATAGCAAAAATCAGGAAATGTACTCAATATTAAGACATTTCATTTTAAATATCTTACATAGTAAGATGGAAATTTAGTTTTTTTCATGTAGAATCGTTCTGGAGATGGGAAGTCAAGCCCCATGACTCAAGGCTACATTACTCCAGGCTCCCTCCTCTTCTCAGCTCACCATTTACACAGATGGGACCCTGATTCTCATGACCCAAGAAGGCTGCAGAGCTCCGAGCCTTACACCAATGTTCCAGGTGATACGACAAAGAAGCTAATAAGAATCATCAGAAATTTCACATATTTCTGCGTACATTTCTGCTTTAGCTCAGGTTCCCCCAGAAGCAAACCCTGAGACAAGGTTTCCAAGGCTGCTGTAGTTTATTCAGGAAGTATAAGGAATAAACTTAGAGAAATGTGGAATGATATATGGAAGAGAAGGTAGCCAGAAGATATTTTGCCTTAAGCCAGACATCAAAGTGGACAACTGGAACACAACTGGTAAACAAATCCTGGGCAATTGTGTAAAATACACAACTTAAAATTTTCCCACCCAAGGGATGAGAAATCGATGGTGTGTGTACACCAGTTCCAGGGAGCCATGCATTGAGGGCTATTCTTGACTGTGCTAACTTTTTCTCCTGATGCACTGCACACAGGCAGGGACCTTCCACAGCACTGGGAGATGATGCAGCAAGCGCAGAGGTGCAGACCCTTGCTGTCAGAACACACACTGGGCAACTTATAGTCTCTATCAAGTTCGCTTAGCAAACTGTGCCTCAACGCTCAAGTGGAATCCCTAAGGACCTTTAGTGAATGAATTAGATTTGCATTTCAAAGTGAGTTGATTTGTCAAGATATACCTCTTACATCTGGGACTGAAATCATTCTGCCTTTCGTATGAGAACTCTTCTGATCAAGGAACATACAAGGTATTCCTTTAATAAATATTAATCTCTTGATTTGAAGTTTAACTTACGTATTTTAATTTTTAGCATTCTATTTCTAGCTCTAAAATATATCGTGGAGGAACAAACCTCCATATATAAACTATTACCTAGTTTGTGTAATACAAACTATTACATAGTTGTAATTATGACTTCTGAATTCTTGACATATCAGACAATTCAGGATGCAAGACCTATGTTTATCCCTATTTTGGAAGAAGTCAGAAGACAGATCCTTTAAAAAAAAAATCATCAATTATAAAGAGGCAAGAATGATCTATTCTGGCTGTGATTACTGAACTGCTCCAGGGAGTAATGTCAAACATCCAGTGTAACCAGGTGCAAATTAACTCAAGCAGATGTACATCATATCTCATAGTGAGAAAGTAAGAATGAGCTAAGAGTAAGATGAGGGATGAGGCAAGAGGGTGAGAGAAACTTGCTGGAACAGAAAAGATAGAACCTTCCAGAGAAGGTGCAAGTTAGCTCAAATCAGCATGTCCCTAGAGGTACAGTTATGAATTGTATTAAAATCTAGATTAGAACTGACACCTAAGAGCTTTTTCCTTTTTTTTTTTTTTTTCCTGGAGAAACAGAACAGGTTGTAATAATGGACTAATCATAGATCAAGAAAGATTGTGAGCCTATAAAAGTGATATATACACCTTTATATCACCAGTGACGTACATAAGACTTGGCACAGAAATCAGTAACTATCAGTGAAAAAAAAAATGAATGGATAATGAGTGAATTTCTAGGTCTCCCATGTGACACAGGAAGTGAGCAAGGGATAGCTACTGATTCTAAAATAAACTAATATAAAACTGTACATATGAAATGTCCTTTGGAGGTTCTGTGTTTTTTGTTCGTTTGTTTTTCCCTTTGTGATAAGAATTAGTTTCATCAAAAAATCCACAGCTCGCCACCTACTAAGAACTAGGGAAGAAGGCTCTTCATGGAGCTCTTGGTGTCAAAAGGCATCATGTGGTTGGTTCTAGCCAATCAGCTGTGAGCAGAAGGGACATATGGTTTCTGGGATGAAATGCTAGCTCTTCAGGGCTCTCTTTTCCCTCTGTCACCCGACCCACAGATTTCCAGACAGCAACTGTGTTGTCAAACTCTATATCCAGTTTGGATGACGCAGAGCAGAGGCCCCCAGCCAAGACACAGTGTCTCTGGAGCATTGCAGGAAATAGGTGGTGTTGTTTTAAGCCATGTTTTGGAGATATCTGTTACTTCGGCATTATCAAACCTATCATGACTGATTCCACCCTGGGGATAGTTTATCGAACTTTCAACATATGCTCTCCACTGTGTTCTGAAAATTCTATTTCTTTCTCCCACAGCTCTTTTCTTCATTCACTTCTCTTTTAGGGAGGAATCCATTTATTTCCCTAAGGGAACCCTATATTTGGATATGAAAACTTTTTCTTTTTTTTTTCTTTTTCTTGGCAGTGCCACAGGAAGAAAATCTTCCCCAGGAAACTGATTCTCTTTCTTTACAAGTTCTGAGGTTCAGCGCAAAGGGATAGCGTTTCAGAAAGATATCAAAATATGTCGTGTGAATGTTCCCTTGCTACTCTTCCTGACCCCTGACTACTTGATTGATTAAAGACAGGCAGAAATGTCATTTGCACATTTAAACCTATTCCTGCCCATGTGTGCAGATCATTCACACTCTGGTCCCTCCTGCTCATGCTTAGTCATGTCTGACGCTGCAACCCCATGAACTGCAGCCAATCCGGCTCCTCTGTCCATGGGATTTTTCAGGCAAGAACACTGGAGTGGGTTGCCATTTCTTCTTCCAGGGGATCTTCCTGACCCAGGGATGAAACCAGTGTCTCCCGGGTCCCCTGCATTGGCAGGCAGCTTCTTTTTACCCCTGAACCAACTGGGAAGCCCACTCTGGTCCCTAGGAATCCACAAAATTATCTGTTAGGATATATGCTATGGGGGACATGATGACCACCTTACTTACTCTCAATCAAGTTAAGAACAAAGTGGAATTGACTATAACAAATAAAACAAAGCATCATTACACAGAAATGGTGTAATACTGATGAATGTATAATTGGGTTTCAAAAGATGAGAGATGAATCTCCTTTTAGCCAAGGCTCTAGAAGAGAAACGGGCATATATTACAATTAATACTGGCTAAAGCGAAGATGGTAATAGAAATATCATCATGTGGAAGATGACAGATGGATCCTACCCAGGCTACTTCAAATCCTGAGTTGCACCATAGGATCCTGACACCCTGATATGCCAGTTGTTGTAAACGATTGTGAGTGATGGAGGAACAGGGATTCCTGCCTTTCCAGCAGAATCTTCCAAAATTGCTTCATGAGCACTTGGCACTGCTCCCAGCTCTGCACTGAGCATGGCGAGAGACAGCTTTTCCTAGTGGAAACCTCATTTGCAGCTTTATTTTCATTCTATTTCAATGTTGACCACCGTATGCTTATCAGAGAAGAAAGGAGAGGTGAGGAGAAGCTGGCTGTCCCCAAACCATTGTGAAATCGTTGCTCTTTGTTGCTGGCTCTTCCCTGCCTCCATCCGTCCATCCTCTTTTATAATAGTATTCTTTATTTTAAATCTTCATTAACATTCTGAACCCAAGGCATGTTTTCTTCTCTAAATCTTATTATACTCAGGATATTTTTGGGATTCCATTTACTTTTGCCTGTTGATATTTTCCTAACTTCGTTTTTTAGTTTTATTTGTTCTTTTAACTCCAGTGTGGTCAGAATGAGATAGTATTGCCAGAAAAAGTGATGGGTTTGAGGAGGAGGTTGCCATGGAAACCACTTAGGTTTTGATGATGGAGGAGGATGGCACATCTTCTGGAAAGAACTTGAAACTCTAAGGATACTTGATCCTTTTAAAGGCAGAGATAGCAAAGAGCCTAGAATTAAATTTCCATCTAGTTCAATGGGGCAGCATTTTGCATTTCTCTCTCACAACGCCCTTCACCCCACACACACATCTTAAAAAATATAGGGAAGCCTGGCATGCTGCAGTTCATGGGGTCGCAAAGAGTTGGACCCAACTGAGCAACTGAGCAGCAACAACTCCGATCTTTATAACATAGACGTCCAATACTTGAAAACATGGTGGTAGTAGAAGGAAGTGAAGTATTTCAGAACCTGTTTCCTTGAGAATAATGCTTGACTCGGGTTAGGGAGTCATAAATGAGATGATAAATAGGGTGAATTTATATGATAGCTGTCTGGTGGTCTAGTTTCTCATTCTCTCAATCCCTGTTAGAATGCATCTAATTTATTGTTCATTTCCGGTAGACACAAAAGGAAATAATGAATGATTGAAGAAATAATATAATTAATTTGTCTTAAGACACTCTCATAAAAGAAAGTGGGGCCTTCATACTTTCTTTGGCTGCCGTGGAGGACATTTGAAGAAAGGCTATTCTCACACAAAATGGCTTGAGGTGTCATAGATGTGCAAATTTTATACAGCCACCACGTACTGAAATTTGGTAGCGTCTGAGTTTTTTTCTTTGCTCTGATACCAAAGTGTCTTTGATCTTGGACAAAGAGCTCTATCTGCTAGACTTCAAGTCATCTTGTGAGGGAGTTGGACTAAGGTCAAGGGCAGGGTTTCCCTGGTGGCTCAGCCATAAAGAATCCAACTGCCAATGCAGGAAACGTAGGTTCAATCCCTGGGTCAGGAAGATCCCCTGGGGGAGGAAATGGCAATCCACTCCAGTATTAATGCCTGAACGTTCCATGAACAGAGGAGCCTGGCAGGTTACAGTCCATGGGGTTGCAAAGAGTCAGATGTGACTTAGTAACTAAACAACCAACAAGAACAAGGTCAAGACCCTTTTCAAATTAAAGGCCCCTTTTTTTATAAGTCAGTCCTGAATATTCTTTGGAAGGACTGATATTGAAGCTGAAACTCCAATACTTTGGCCACCTGATACGAAGAGCTGACTCATTGGAAAAGACCCTGATTCTGGAAAAGATTGAGGGCAGGAGAAGGGGACAACAGAGGATGAGATGGGTGGATGGTATCACTGACTCAATGGACATGAGTTTGAGTAAACTCCAGGAGTTGGTTATGGACAGGAAGGCCTCGTGTGCTGCAGTCCATGGGGTCACAAAGAGTCGGACAGGACTGAGCAACTGAACTGAACTGATTTATAAAATAAAGCTTAGCTTTGAGATTTCTGTGTATAACAAGTGTGACTCTTTTTCATGACTTCATTCTTGGGTTATTTTTTCCCTCTGTAGTTACCCCTGACCTGGGAACAGTATCTGGTACTTATCCCCAAAGACTAGCTTCCCTTTGACTTTGCAAGGGCAACCATGCAGAAAAGACAATGAGAAACACTAATTGTTTGAGGGCAAAAAAACCCACCTCAGAGTGAGACTGTGTTTAAAAGACTTATGAAGAGATTTATACCAGCCAGACCATTGTGAAATGAGAACTTGACT
Organism: Bos indicus; assembly: GCF_029378745.1. Classification (NCBI taxonomy): domain Eukaryota; kingdom Metazoa; phylum Chordata; class Mammalia; order Artiodactyla; family Bovidae; genus Bos; species Bos indicus. The sequence goes on along the minus strand of NC_091780.1, from coordinate 18,454,183 downwards.
CCTAAGATTGCAGTATAGATCCCAAAGATGTTTTGGTTTCATACTGTCTGTCATTTGAGAAAGTGACACATACTGATTAAGTATCTTGCTGTTGCTGACTTGGAGGAAGGTTGCTACTACTACAGACTAGTTGAATTGCCTGTGACTATACACATGTTCATGCTTGGAGTGGCATTATGTCCTCATAAGTACAACAGTCCAGCTGCTCTAGTTGTCAAGGAGATTGACATGTCTGGCATGGGTTACCACCCAGCCAGTTCCACAGTTTTTCTTTGCCATTTTTCCTATGTAGAAAATGTGAAAGTATCCTAATACAATAGATATATTAATGAAAAATTTGATCACAATGTGAATAATGATCATTTATGCATGATTTTGTTTACATCCATTAGAAACACTAGGTAAACAGGAAAAATGCATTAAGAATATACACATGTGCACAGCTTAAACATCTACCAGAGAGCTCAGTTCACCCTCTAAGTGTCGTGAGCCATACCTACCCTCAACTGATGCTAAACTTTGTCTTCAATTTCAGTTAACCTTCCCTTCACCACTTCATAAGAATGCGTGAGCTACAATCCTTCCAACACCTAATTCCAGAAGCAAACTTCTGATCTTTCCTATGGTAAAGTACCATATTTATTACAGCATTTATGCATTTGTTAACCATTCACATACATAAAACTATATTACCATGTTTATTAGATGTCCACCTTTTTAGAAGTTATTTTGCATGTGTTTGTCAAGGTTTTAAGTGTTTTTGCCTTTGATTCCTGTGTTTTCCATAGCACAATTTTTTCATATTCAGTTTCTATTATCACTGTAATAAGTAAGCTCAAATGTGGCTGCTTGAAATAACACAAATTTATTATCTCACAGTTCCTAAGAGTCAAATGTCCACACAGCATGGATCAGCTGGGTTCTCTTCTTAAAGCTTTATGAAGCTAAATTCTAGGTGTTGATCAAGTTGGGCTCTTGGTGCGGGGGTGGGGTGTGAGGTGTAGAAATCCACTTATTAAAGTTGTTGGAAGAATTCGGTTCTGTGCAATTGTAAGTCTGAGATCTCATTTCCTTAATGGTTAATGGTCAGACCTGTTTTTGGCTTCTAAAGGCTGCTTGTAGGCTTTGGTTTATAATCCCCTCTACCTTCAAGGCCAGCAACAATGCATGAAATCCTTTTGCTTCAAATTTCTCTGCACCACCTCCCCTTCTGTTGTATTCCTTGACTTCCTCTTCTAGATGTCTTCAGCTAGGAGAAAAGCTCTGCCTTCAGGGCTATATAAGTACATTCAATCTCCTTATTTTAAGGTCAACTGATTAGTAACCTTAATTACATCTATAAAGGAACATTGGCCACATGACATCACATATTCAAATCAGGGTGTAAAGGTCACGGGGGCCAAATGCCTCCCTACCATTTAGTGACCTTGCGGAACACATGCATCATCTTTCAGCAGAACTGCCTCTGATTATGGGTCATCTTTCTACTTCATAGCTTTCCTATTCTTTCTTCTGCCTCCATAATGTTGAGATCCCACAACATTCATTCTTTACTGTTCTTTGCATGCACTGCACTGCTGCTGCTGCTGCTGCTGCTGCTAAGTCCCTTCAGTCGTGTCCGACTCTGTGTGACCCCACAGACAGCAGCCCACCAGGCTCCCCTGTCCCTGGGATTCTCCAGGCAAGAACACTGGAGTGGGTTGCCATTTCCTTCTCCAATGCATGAAAGTGAAAAAGTGAAAGTGAAGTTGCTCAGTCGTGTCCGACTCTTAGCGACCCCATGGACTGCAGCCTACCAGGCTCCTCCGCCCATGGGATTTTCCAGGCAAGAGTACTAGAGTGGAATGCCATTGCCTTCTCCTAGTATATATCTTTTCTTTGAGTGACATACAATGGAGAATATAATAAAAGTTGTAGCCCATCCCCTCAGACAAATGCAAGTACACATAAGATTCCACTGATCCTGCTACAGAGAACAGCACCATGGAGACCCTGCAAAGTAGTATCTTCCTCTTTAATCTTATGTGGAAAGATAACTTTGATGTAACTAGTTCTTGTAATGTGGCAGTGAAGATGCAACACATTCTCTCTTTACTGTCTTATTGAATCCTGCAGCAAAACCATGAGAATGGCATTGTCATCTCATTGAACATGAGGCTTTAAAGTAGCTTAGTATTTCATTAAGATACAGGCCTAATAAGTGATCATCCACACATTCAAATCCAAGTTTGTGCAGCCTGTGATGACAAACATCTGACTTAAACTATTAGATTATTACAGATCATGAAAAAATATCCATCTTTAGCCCTGATATCCCCTGTGGCTCAGCTGGTAAAGAATCTGCCTGCAATGTGGGAGAAACTGGGTTTGATCCCTGGGTTGGGAAGATCCCCTGGGGAAAGGAATAGCTACCCACTTCAGTATTCTAGCCTGTAGAATTCCATGGTTTATATAGTCCATGGGGTCACAAAGAGTTGAACACGACTAAGCGAATTTCACACACACTATCTATCCCGATGTCAAATCCAACTGGTCCCCCTAAGTAGCACCAAACTCATCATTTCTAGACTTGACTAGATGTATTACTATCATCCCAATCTTGCCCTCAACCCTCAGGAAAACTCACAGAACCTGTTTTGATTATTCTCTTCTCCATGGCTCAGATGGTAAAGAATCTGCCTGCAATGCCAGAGACTCGAGTTCAATACCTGGGTCAGGAAGATCCCCTGGAGAAGGGAATGACAACCCACCCCAGTATTCTTGCCTGGGAAATCCCATGGACAGAAGAGCCTGGTGGGCTACAGTCCAGGGGTTTGCAAAGAGTCTGATATAACTGAGCGACTAACACTTTTGTTGCACTATATCACCAATCATCAAATATCTGCTAATATCTACTTCCCATTCCTATAATAAAGTTTTACTTATTCTTAAAGAAACATAACATGTCACCACTTCTGAAAGTTTCTCTGGCTCTACCATGGAGAAACATTATACATTTTTACAGTTTAAAACAACCCCCAGTAAATTATTGTTAAAATACTCTACTGTGGCACCTACTTCACTGTATCATAATTATTTGTATATGTCATACAGTGGATAAGAAGTGGATGTTCCCACAAGTAAAAAGTCAATCTCTTGATTGTCGTACCAGTCTTTTTTACACATTTTCTGGAATATAGTGTGAGCTTAACAAATATTTGCTAAAGGAAACTGATTTGAATTAAGTTTAGGTAGAAACAGCAAAGGTATGTTTTAAATGAGAACAGTCTGACTTTTGTCAATCAATCTTAAGTTACCGCCCCCATTTTAAACATCAGATCAGATCAGATCAGTCGCTCAGTCGTGTCCGACTCTTTGCGACTCCATAAATCGCAGCACGCCAGGCCTCCCTGTCCATCACCAAGTCCTGGAGTTCACCCAGACTCACGTCCATCTAGTCAGTGATGCCATCCAGCCATCTCATCCTCTGTCATCCCCTTCTTCTCTTGCCCCCAATCCCTCCCAGCATCAGAGTCTTTTCCAAAGAGTCAACTCTTCGCATGAGGTGGCCAAAGTACTGGAGTTTCAGCTTTAGCATCATTCCTTCCAAAGAAATCCCAGGGCTGATCTCCTTCAGAATGGACTGGTTGGATCTCCTTGCAGTCCAAGGGACTCTCAAGAGTCTTCTCCAACACTACAGTTCAAAAGCATCAATTCTTCAGTGCTCAGCTTTCTTCACAGTCCAACTCTCGCATCCATACATGACCACTGGAAAAACCATAGCCTTGACTAGACGAACCTTTGTAGGCAATGTAATGTCTCTTCTTTTGAATATGCTATCTAGGTTGGTCATAACTTTCCTTCCAAGGAGTAAGCGTCTTTTAATTTCATGGCTGCAGTCACCATCTGCAGTGATTTTGGAGCCCAGAAAAAGAAAGTCTGACACTGTTTCCACTGTTCCCCCATCTATTTCCCATGAAGTGATGGGACCGGATGCCATGATCTTCGTTTTCTGAATGTTGAGCTTTAAGCCAACTTTTTCACTCTCCACTTTCACTTTCATCAAGAGGCTTTTTAGTTCCTCTTTACTTTCTGCCATAAGGGTGGTGTCATCTACATGGCAAAATTTAAACATTTTCTTTTAAATGGGATAGGAAGATGAAATCGTTAATAGACTTAATCCACTTTGAAGGTTTGTTTGTTTTGTTTGTTTGCTTGTTTTTTGGCCCAGATGATAATGAATCTTCCTGAAATGCAAAAGACCCAGGTTCAATCCCTGGATCAAGAAGATAACCCAGAAAAGGGAATGACTACCCACTCTAGTATTCTCGCCTGGAAAATCCCATGGACAGAGGAGCCTGGCAGGCTGCAGTCCATGGGGTCACAAAGGGTCAGACACAACTGAGCAACTAACACTTCCACTTTCACACTGGGGGCCTTCCTTAGGAGAGATGGCTCCTTATGCAGAACGCTCTTCTATTCTTTGTCCAGGTGAGTCAGCCCCCTTTTTCTCTACTGATACTCCACAAAAACTGGAGTTGAGGAATATGCATACATGGAATCAGTCAGTCAAACAACTCTTCTTATCTCCTTTTTTAGTGTTTTTATTCTTTAAATGTCAGTGAATGTGACATCATTGCTGGGTTTGAGAGAGGCTTTGATTTCTTTTACCCTCATCTCATAAACCTGATTCAAGTTGAAACTTTGAATCAGGCCCTACTAAGACTGCCTATCTACCCTTACAAGCAGAAAATTTAGGTACCAGCATATATTACAATGGGTTATAAGAAGCTTATCCTGAACAGGCTCAGAGGATGAGTCAAGCCCCACGTCCACCTAATATCAATGAATGTGATAATATATCTCCGGGAACAAAACTTTTCTAAATGTTATTCTGTGCCCAGCCCAGGAATGGAAACATTCATTCTCTTTACCATACTTAATTCATGGAACCATACAAATAAGAGTAAATTTTCTTATATTCCAGGTTTTAGAGGAGGAAGTTAAGCTGATGGTGATTAAGTAACTTACCTAAGTTTTCCTCCTACTAGAAAGTTTGAGTTTAGGTCTATCTGATGCCAAAGACTGTGCTCACTCGGTTTGTGTTCAGGACTGAATGAGGTAAGGTATTAGAATTCCTAAGCCAGGAAACTGTGCTAGTGAAGCCAGGTCCATCTGATTCATGTCCCTGTAGCTTCTCTGGCAGCAGCCTTGAACCTGGGGGTCGAATCATCCATCTGGGACTCCAGAAGTGATGTCCCATAATCTTCCCCAGTGAACTGAGGGAGTCTTGAGCAGATGTGATTTCTATGGCTCTGCTACAAGTCACTGCACTGACAAGGTTCCTTCAAGAGCCTTGCCAAGTCAGACACCAGGCCCTATCTTTTGTAGGCCGCCAGCCCTTCAGCTTCGTGTTCATTAACTTCTTCAAAGGCTAAGCCAGTGGGAGGACATGGAGCCTGACTAAATGCACTCCAGTTACAGGTTTGTCTTCCACTTGTCAGTTTGAATTTAGACAAGGAGATAATCTGATTAGGTGAACTGGGAATTATCAAGATTCATTCACTCTACATATTTGCAGGTAACAGACAGATCTAGAGATTGCCGGTAACCAGTGAAGTACATGTAGAGTAGCTGATTAAATTCCCCAGGATCCATTTGACTTCTCAAATTGAAAATCTAATCCTCAATTTCTCTTGGTTATTTAAATCAGCATAGATCTTTCTTGGCACGTGACCTACTCTGACCCAGGAGAAAGCTCCTTCAAATCCCCTATTATTGGCATTGATCATGTATTATCCAAGGTTTGTCATTAATTTTCAGGGTCTCAGATGTAAGTCACTCAGTCCTTAAGAACACAGTCCAGGGTAGGGAAGAAAAATAAGGGGATACTAGGAATATTTAGACCAGAAAACCTGATCCTTTGAGGTTGAAATGATGGAAAATCTCTTGCTTTCCCCTAAAATGACCTTTAGGGCTGTTGTCAAAGTCAGAGCATGATAAACTCTGTGACTTGACCTAGCATGACATTTCATATATGATCATGGCACAGAAATTGAAGAGTATTATGTGCATGCTTAAGCGGTCAGACTGGCCACTCAGTAGACGTTATTAGAACCTCACAGATGTTGACATTCACAGTGTTATTTTCCAGAGATTACCCTTCACTCAAATGATTCCTAATGTAAAAATGGCCCAAGAGGTCCCAGAGTTTTCCAGAGTCCCCAAATCATATAATAATACTGTATGATTCGGCAGAGGTAAATTTTTATGAACTCCAAGTTTCAAGTCCCATCACTTGCATGGGCTTCTCTAAGACTCTGAGAGGGAAACTGGGAATATTTTAACTTGGTTATATATTAAAATTTGCAAAAGTAATCTACTCTAACCACAATCCATTAGGACTTCTATCTCATTCCATTATAATGCCCACTTTCCCTAACAGCTTTCCTTTTGTTGAATAGAACTGGAATAGCTGCAGGCATTATGGGGATTCAGCTAAGGTTAGGTTGGGTTTATTGAGATCTTTTTATGTTATCATGTCTGTAGTTAGGTGATGGCTGGCCAGTTCAGCCTAACTTCCAGAAATCCTCGTCCTGTTTATCTTACTGAATCATTCAGTATTGTGGTACAAAGTTGTGGATTTAAGGATCATATTGTAATATGATTAAGGTGCTCAATACTAAAATAGGTAGTGAGCTTCAGTCATGTCCAACTCTTTGCTACCCTATCAACTGTAGCCTGCTAGGCTTCTCTGTCCTTGGGGATTCTCCAGGCAAGAATACAGGAGTAGGTTGCCATGCCCTCCTCCAGGGGATTTTCCTGACCCAGGGATCAAAACCGCATCTTTTTTGGCAGGCAGATTATTTACCACTAGTGCCATCTTGGAAGCCCAAAAAACAGGTAGTAGAGAAAGAGAAACAAAGTTTGATATAAATGGAGCCAAAAGTTAGTCTGTGGAAAATTATTCAAGTTATCAGATATGTAAATCTCTAAGTAGAAAATGAGCGCCTCTGCTATCCCTGGTCAAAACAAAAGTTCTCTTTTGTCAAGAAATATACCAGTGAATCAGCATATACATGTATAAAGTCATCAAAAATAGGGATTTCTTGATAATCTGGTTAGTGAAGAGAAGTTAATCATATGAACTCACTGGAAAATAATTAAGCATAAAAGCCTTGTTATTGTGACATGAAATATTAACACACATAAAGATAACTAAAAACTCATATTTTATCATTGCAACTAGGACATTGGCAATAATTTGGACAAAATGGATATGGAGTGGCAGCAATACAAAGAATATTCAAGAGGAGTTAGAACACAGGAAACCTTAACATTGTTTGAAATCTTACAGTCCATGTGTCAAAGAATATTGATAGAAATTTTCCCAAATTTCACAATAGCTCACATTTTTACAATAGCATCCTTAGCAATTATGGTTTATGTACCTTAAAAATATGAACTATTAAAATTTTAAAAGAGCAAATATTGATTGAGCATCAGAAGAAACATGAGCTCGCTTTTGTCTTTAGAAAAATTACAGCAAAAAAATTGTTATCTTATAAAAAGGAAAATTAAACATATATAGCCAAAAAAGGGCAAAAAGAGAAAAGAACAACAAAAGAAAGCATTTTATATATAATTAATTGACAAAAATATTATTTTGGGATTTTATAAAATTGGAGATATTTGTTAGCTTTTTAAAATCCATGATTTCTTTTCAAATTCTCAATAAATAATTTTTCCTTATTTTCTTTTGATAAAGTTGTACCCTTCCCTTCAGTTCAGTTCAGTTCAGTTGCTTAGTCGTGTCCGACTCTTTGCAACCCCATGGACTGCAGCACTCCAAGCCTCCCTGTCCATCGCCGACTCCTGGAGTTTACACAAACTCATATCCATTGAGTTGGTGATGCCATCCAACCATCTCATCCTCTGTCATCCCCTTCTCCTCCTGCCTTCAATCCTTCCCAGCATCAGGGTCTTTTCAAATGAGTCAGCTCTTCGCATCAGGTGGCCAAAGTATTGGAATTTCAGCTTCAACGTCAGTCCTTCCAATGAATATTCAGGACTGATCTCCTTTAGGATGGACTGGTTGGATCTCCTTGCTGTCCAAGGGACCCTCAAGAGTCTTCTCCAACACCATAGTTCAAAAGCATCAGTTCTTCAGGGCTCAGCTTTCTTTATAGTCCAAGTCTCACATTCATACATGACCACTGGAAAAACCACAGCCTTCCTTTAATGAGGGCAATACAAATTATATCCAAACTTTAGACTCCATGAAATCCTAATCCACCTACTATGTCAATCAGATTCCTCTAGTTGAAAGTGATAAAAAAGAATAGCCGACTTTGGCAACAACAGTGAAGTGTGAAAACTCAAGTGTGGCTGTGCCCAGGGTCTCAGATTATGCTGTTGGGCTCCAGCCTCATGCCTTCCAGTGCTCAGCTTGTTTTTTCCTTTTTTGTGCCTTCTGTTCTGTTCTTAGTTGGGCCTCATCTCCTGGTAGCAAGATGGCTGCGGGCAGTGAGGCTTCTACTCTATCCTCACAACAATTTCAACACTTCTGACAAGAGTCCTGTATTAAACCTCCTTGGCTTAGACTAGCTAACAAGCTCATCCATGAACAAAGTCAGGGGACTATCAGTCTCTAGCTATCCAGAACTGAACTGTGTGCCAACCTCTCATCCGTCTCATGAACAAGCTGGAATGAGAAAGTGAGAAAATGGGCTTCCCTGGTGGCTCAGGGGATAAGAATCCACCTGCTAACGCAGGAGACACGGGTGTTTGATCTGTGATCCCAGAAGATCCCATAGGCTGCAGAGCAACCAAGCCCGGGAGCTGCACCTACGGGGCCCTCATGAGAAAACTACGGAAGCCCGTGTGCCCGAGGGTCTGTGCTCCACAGCACGAGACGCTGCTGCAACGAGAAGCCCAGACGCCACAAGCAGAGCCTAGCGCCCACTCACCACAGCTGGAGAAATGCCTGGGCAGCAACAAAGACCCCCCACAGCCAAAAAATTAAATCAATTTTAAAAAAGAGAAAAAGTGAGAAGATTATTCCCTAACAAAAATCAGGACATTGATATTAACAGAGGAGAAATGGATACTGGCTCAGCAAAAACAGAACAACTCCAAAACACATATACTCTTCTATATTTTCTATTTAGGACCTGGGTGGGAAAGAGTGAAGGCAGGAGGAGAAGGGGACAGCAGAGGATGAGATGGTTGGATGGAATCACTGACTCGATGGACAGGAGTTTGAGCAAGCTCTGGGAGGTGGTGATGGGCTGGGAAGCCTGGCATGCTGCAGTCCATGGGGTCGCAAAGAGTCAGACGTGACTGAACGACTGAACTGAACTGAACTACGCCCAGAAGGCTTAGGACCATAACAAGAGGCATATGCCTGGCTACAGACTGGGAATGAGGGGGAAAGGATCATGAACTTCTCATCAGAGTGTTTCTATACTTTTTTTGAAATTTGACCATATTTTTAAATTCTAAGTTTAAAATACAGTTTTAAAATAAGTATTTTAAATAACTATTTAAAATAAGTTTTAAATAGTTGCTAGATCTGGAAGGGAAACAACAGGACCAAAGATTCATCATGAATAATGTTTGACATTTGAAAGGATACAAGTTTCATTTAGTCATAACATGAGCTACCACTGCTGGGTATCTGACTTATTCCAGACACAGGGTTAGATGCTTTACATATGTATTTCTGATCTTCACAGTCATTACGAATGTATTCTTATGCATACTTTCAGGGTGAAGGATGTGACCCTCAAACAGATTGACTAAATCGCCCAGTTTGTGTATAGAACAGCCAATATCCAAACTTCCAAACTGGTACTTTGTATTATACTACACTGCCTCTAAAATATTTTGCCATACTTCAAACCTTTATTATGCCTGTATGTGATTGTATGGGGCTTCCCTGGTGGCTCAGTGGTAAAGAATCCACCTGCCAATGTAGGAGATGAGGGTGGAGGAGATCCCCTGAAGGAGGAAATGGCAACTCATGCCAGTATTCTTGCCTGGAAATCCCATGGACAGAGGAGACTGGTGGGCTACAGTCCGTGGGGTCACAAAAGAGTCAGATACAACTCAGTAACTAAACAACAACATTTGATGGTATAGTGTAGAAGAAATCTTGCTAAAATATATCAGATCACAGTCCTAGTTTTAATAGCATATAACTGCTCCCATTGTAGTTCCAATTCTGCAAAAATGGGATACATCCCAGCTCCCAAATAAGTAGTGATCTTGTTAGATCAATTTTAATGAAGTATCTGGTGCTGGCAGAAGGTACCATGTTGAGTTAATATGAGAGAAATATTGCCATTGTAGGCTTTGATATGGTAAAAAAGAGAGTCCAATACATTCTGAAACTTACCAGGACATTTTTAGTCTCCATGCTTCAGCCTTCTTTCTGGGCAGATGCTTGTGCAAGCTTAATCTGCTTTAAAAGGCCTCATTAGAAACATTGTGTGGTTCTATGGCACTTTACATTTTGTGAAGCAAATTTGTATGTTAGTGTTGAAAGAGATTTGAAGAAAGATGAAAGGTGGGGGAGATATTCAGCTTCTCTGTTCCCCAGGAAGAAATCAGACCAAGTGAACCGAGAGGAAGCAGTAAGACTTCTAGGTCCTACACATAACATCAGCCCTTCTCAGGCCCCATTTTGTGCCCAGCACAGGAAATGGGAAACACTATTATTCTGCAGCATTATTACAATGAAGACGGAACCAACTTTGCAACATAATACAGTCTTTTCCCAAAATGGCAGCATAAATAGTTAGTAGAGCCAACACTCAACTCTTCCAAAGGAAGGAAGAGTTACAGTGGTGAGTTCCATGAGTTGATAGCATTAAACTATTAAGGGGAAGATCCAAGAGTCACGATTTTCCACATGTAAAAGAAGATGTAGCCTGGGCAAAGGTGTGGTGGGTCATGTTGTTGCCGTGAAAATTTAAAGAACATACAAAACAACTCTAAAAGAACAGATTTTTTAGTAAAGCAAGCTTGAAAAGTGTCTCTGGCAAATGCTTATGTCTTATAACTCCAGTAAAATGTGTAAGTGTTCCTTCCAAGAGAAACATGCTTAGATTGGAAAAGGGTCAGCAAATCGTGTAACTACTCTCTATTCTCATCTTTTCCCATTCCTCCAGGTAAACCTCACACAAACTGATAGTTTAAAACTGAAATAAGGTTTACAGGAGTTTTCAAAAAATAAATGATTGCTGTTACTACTAATAAAAATAAATCCACTTAATCTGTGAATTTCAGATGAAACAAATTACCCATAATATTGAAGAAAAGGAGAAATCCAGCCTGCTTCACGGGAAAAAGATGACCTCATGTACTAATGCATTATAGTGACCGTTGAGAGGAAAATTCTCTGGGCTTGGATATTATACCTAATCAAGTCTCTTAATGCATTTTTATTGGCACTTTATGTTTTCCTTCACAGAGATGCTAATCAGAATAATCTGTGAGCTGTTTAAAGAGTTTCTCAGGGACAATAATGAGAAATAGAGGAACTACAGTCAAGGAGCTTTTATGATATCTCGCTGTCTTAACTTTCTTCATTCGTCAAGTCTTTTCCTTCTGGTCATGAGTATATTAAAATGGGGCCTAGAAGGGCTGAGAACCATCAAGAATGCCTTTAAAAAATATTTAAAAGGTCCACATATTGTATTATAAATATGATAAAAGGTCCACAAATAGATGCTCAACATTACTAATCATCAGGACAATGTAAATAAAAGTCACACAAAGGTATTATATCATATCTACTAGAATGGTGGTGGTTTAGTTGCTAAGCTGTGTCCTATTCTTACAAATTCATGGACTATAGCCCGCCAGGCTCCTCTGTCCATGGGCTTCCCTAGGCAAGAATACTGGAGTGGGTTGCCATTTCCTTCTCCAGGGGATCTTCCCAACCCAGGAATTGAACCCAGGTCTCCTGCATTGCAGGCAGATTCTTTACCAACTGAGCTACGAGGGAAGCCCTATCTACTAGAATGGTGCTCTTATAGAAAAGATAATAGTGAGTGTTGTTGGGAAAGTGGAGAAAAAGGAACCCTCCTGCACTGCTGATGGGAATATAAATTGGTGCAGCCACCATGGAAAAGGTAGGAGTTCCCTCAAAAAATATAAAGAGAACTACCACATTATCCAGCAATTCTACTTCTGGGTATTTATATAAAGAAAAGCCACTGTCTCAAAAAGTTATCCTTTATACCTTCGTGTTCATTGCAGCATTACTTACATTAGCCAAGAGAGGGAAACAATCTAAGTGCCCATTGAGAGATGAATGGAGAAAGAAAATGTGATGGATATATAATTCAGCCATAGAAAGAGAAATCCTGCCACTTGGGACACCATGAATTCACCTTGAGGGCATTATGCTAAACGAAATAAGTCAGACAGAGAAAGATGAATACTGTGTGACCTGACTTGTATGTGGAATCTAAAAACCAAACTCAAGTGATACAGAGAATTGGTGGTTGCCAAAAGTGGAGGCCCAGGAGGTGGGAAAATGGGTTAAAGATAAAAATAATAAGAATAATAATAATGTGGTACCTACATATTTAATGAATATGCAAGGAAAAAATCAAAATATGATAAAATAATGATTAAGAAATTCATGAATATAAAAGTTGAAATCAGTGATTTAAAAGAGAGAAAGAAATTTAAATCATGAATAAAATCCATCACAAGATTTTATTTATGATTCATCTCACAGCGAGCAGATGTAGCCTGAGAACAATTTTTTTTTTTAATGGATGAACTATTTTCTAGACCCATACACATCTGAAAAAGGTTCTTCTGATAATTCTGCCTAAAATCAGAATGTTATCAGGGGACAGTATTATTAAGTAACAACAATTCCTCACTTAAAATTAAGTAGGTATTTATCAGCTGACAATATTGTAAACAGTCTGATGTTAGCATTATTCCATTTAAAAAATTTTGTATTTCTCTGCTTTATCTTCATAAGAATCTCTTTTGAGTGAGGTAATTTTTTTTTTGTCAGTAATTTTGGATTATGAAAGAGTGCTTCTATTTTTCGGTTTACTGTTTTCTTCTGTTAAATGTTTGATGATTATTTTTGCTTGCTTATTCTGGATACTTCCTGAGGATGACTTTTATTAATACATGAGTCCTTATTTTCTGTCATTCTTAACATTCTTTTTAAGAAGAAAAGAAAAGAATCAGTATGCGATGAATGTGTACGAGAGAAACAACAATAAAAAACACATCAATGTTCCCTAACTTTGGGGAATAACAGTCTAAGATAATAAATATTCTATTAAGTTGTATATCTGTTTAGTTACTTTTATATAACTTTCAAACTTTTTTTACTTCCCACCACCGCATTCTTAGAACTCTAGCTTATTATCTACATACTGTCTTAATGTCCTACTGTGTTAATTTTATTTTTAGTATTCTTAATACAAGTTGCATTTCTTTTTCTTGGGGATGGTCTTGATCCCTGTCTCCTATACAATGTCATGAACCTCTGTCCCTATTTCTTCAGGCACTCTATCAGATCTAATCCCTTGAATCTATTTGTCACTTCCACTGTATAATCATAAGGGATTTGATTTAGGTAATATCTGAATGGTCTAGTGGTTTTCCCTACTTTCTTCAATTTAAGTATGAATTTGGCAATAAGGAGTTCATGATTTGAGCCACAGTCAGCTTCCGGTCTTGTTTTTGCTGACTGTGTAGAGCTTCTCCATCTTTGACTGCAAAGACTATAATCAATCCGATTTCAGTATTGACCATCTGGTGATGTCCATGTGTAGAGTTTTCTCTTGTGTTTTTGGAAGAGGGTGTTTGCTACAACCAGTGCATTCTCTTGGCAAAACTCTATTAGCCTTTGCCTTGCTTCATTCTGTACTCCAAGGCCAAGTTTGCCCATTACTCCAGGTATTTCTTGATTTCCTACTTTTGCATTCCAGTCCCCTATAATGTAAAGGACATCTTTTTGGGGTGTTAGTTCTAGAAGTTCTTGTAAGTCTTCATGGATCCATTCAACTTCAGCTTCTTCAGCATTACTGGCTGGGGCATAGACTTGGATTACTGTGATATTGAATGGTTTGCCTTGGAAATGAACAGCGATCATTCTGTAGTTTTTGAGATTGCATCCAAGTACTGCATTTTGGACTCTTTTGTGGACTACGATGGCTACTCCATTTCTTCTAAGGGATTCTAGCCCACAGTAGTAGATATAATGGTCATCTGAGTTAAATTCACCCATTCCAGTCCATTTTAGTTCACTGATTCCTAAAATGTCAATGTTCACTCTTGCCATCTCCTGTTTGACCACTTCCAATTTGCCTTGATTCATGAACCTAACATTCCAGGTTCCTATGCAATATTGCTCTTTACAGCATCAGACTTTACTTCCATCACCAGTCATATCCACAACTGGGTATTGTTTTTGCTTTGGCTCCATCTCTTCATTCTTTCTGGAGTTATTTCTCCACTGATCTCCAATAGCATATTGGGCACCTACCGACCTGGGGAGTTCATCTTTCAGTGTCCTAACTTTTTGCCTTTTCATACTGTTCATGGGGTTCTCAAGGAGACAATACAGAAGTGGTTTGTCATTCCCTTCTCCAGTGGACCACACTGGGAAAAAAAAAAAAAAACAGAGTTTTTTCAGAACTCTCCATCATGACCCATTCATAAAATTAGAGATACCAAGGGAATATTTCATGCAAAGATAGGCTTGATAAAGGACAGAAATGGTATGGACCTAACAGAAGCAGAAGATATTAAGAAGAGGTGGCAAGAATACACAGAAGAACTATACAAAAAAGAACTTCATGACCTAGATAATCACAATGGTGTGATCATCAACCTAGAGCCAGACATTCTGGAATGCAAGGTCAAGTGGGCCTTAGGAAGCATCACTATGAGCAAAGCTAGTGGTGGTGATGGAATTCCACTTGAGCTATTTCAAATCCTAAAAGATGATGCCGTGAAAGTATTGTACTCAATAAGCCAGCAAATTTGGAAAACTCAGCAGGGGCCACAGGACTGAAAAAGTTCAGCTTAAATTCCAATCCCAAAGAAATGCAATGCCAAAGAATGCTTAAACTACCGCACAATTGTACTCATCTCACATGCAAGCAAAGTAATGCTCAAAATTCTCTAAGCCAGGCTTCAACAATACATTAACCATGAACTTTCAAATGTTCAAGTTGGATTTAGAAAAGGCAGAGGAACCAGAGATCAAATTGCCAATATCTGCTGGATCGTTGAAAAAGCAAGGGAGTTCCAGAAAAAAATCTATTTCTGCTTTATTGACTATGCCATTATTGATTGTGTGGATCACAACAAACTCTGGAAAATTCTTAAAGAGATGGGAATACTAAACCACCTGACCTGCTTCCTAAGAAATCTGTATGCAGGTCAGGAAGCAACAGTTAGAACTGGACATGGAACAACAGACTGGTTCCAAATTGGAAAAGCAGTACATCAAGGCTGTATATTGTCACACTGCTTATTTAACTTAAATGCCGAGTACATCATGAGAAATGCTGGGCTGGATGAAGCACAAGCTGGAATCAAGATTGCTGGGAGAAATATCAATAACCTCTGATATGCAGATGATACCACCCTTATGGGAGAAAGCGAAAAAGAACTAAAGAGCCTCTTGATGAAAGTGAAAGAAGAGAGTGAAAAAGTTGGCTTAAAACTCAACATTCAGAAAATGAAGATTATGACATCTGGTCCCATCACATCAAGGCAAATAGATGGGGAAACAGTGAGAGATTTTATTTTCTTGGGCTCCAAAATCACTGCAGATGGCGACTGCACCCATGAAATTAAAAGATGCTTGCTCCTTGGAAGAAAAGCTATGACCAACCTAGACAGCATATTAAAAAGCAGAGACATTACTTTGCCAACAAAGGTCCATCTAGTCAAAGCTATGGTTTTTCTAGTAGTCATGTATGAAAGTTAGAGTTGGGATATATAGTAAGCTGAGCATCAGAGTTTTTCTGCTTTTGAACTGTGGTGTTGGAGAAGACTCTTGAGAGTCCCTTGGACTGCAAGGAGATCCAACCAGTCAATCCTAAAGGAAATCAGTCCTGAATATTCATTGGAAGGACTGATGTTGAAGCTGAAACTCCAATACTTCGGTCACCTAATGTGAAGAACTGACTCATTTGAAAAGACCCTGATCGTGGGAAAGATTGAAGGCAGGAGGAGAAGGGGATGACAGAATGAGATGGTTGGATGGCATCACCGACTCAATGGACATGAGTTTGAGTCAAGTCTGGGAGTTGGCAATGGACAGGGAGGCCTGGCATGCTACAGCCCATGGCATTACAAGGAGTCTTACTTGACTGAGTGACTGAACTGAACTGACTGAATACATGTTTTGGGCCTTTATTTACATTTTAAAGCATTTCCTTATTTGAAACATTTCTGTAAACTTCTCTTTTATTGCAGATTGCATCTTACCCCAATTTATCCCTGTATCTTTAGCATTAATTCATGATTTTTGGCTTTTATTGGTCCACTTCTGGCTCACTGGCCTTGTAGCTATATAAATGGATGTGGCATGAGCAGTTAAGTTTTGAACAAATCTGCTCTCTGAAACCATAAACAGAAATAACTTTTTCTGTATTTGGAGAATTTCTTTTTTTTTTTTTTTTTTTTTTGGTTTGAATTTTTCATAAATTTACTTCTATATAAGATAAACAATTTATAAAATATAACAGAAAGCTTATACACAAAATTTAGATAAAATTGTTAAAAATATTCAGTTGTTATAATATTTATTTTGACATTATATTCATAAATGCATACAATTGTTTCAAAAATGATGGCAGACATGAAAACTAACATTATTGCAATTAAATGAGCATATATTTGGAGTTTTCCAGCAGTGGCAAAAATTTACAAATATTCTTTTCCTCGAGATAAAAATAAAATAAAATATTAAAAAATAAATAAATAAATATTTCTCATGCCCATAGTAGCTTCTAATTTACTACTAATATAATAAGTTGCTTCAGATGATGAAAAGTGAGAAATATTTGGAGAATTTCTGATGCAGAGTCTTAGTCCTTGAGGATGTTGTGATTTTTTTTTCAAAATCATACTGATTTGAAAGGGAAGCTAGAAGAAGCAAACCGTATATTGTTGTTCAGTCACTCAGTCATGTCCAACTCTTTGTGACCCCATGGACTGCAGTACTCCGGGCTTCCCTCCCATTCATTATCTCCCAGAGCTTGCTCATACTCATGTCCATCGAGTCGGTGATCCCATTCAACCATCTCATCCTCTGCCATCTCTTTCTCCTCCTACCTTCTATCTTTCCCAGCATCAGGGTCTTTTCCAATGACTTTGCTCTTCACATCAAGTGGCCAAATTAGTGGAGCTTCAGCTTTAGTATCAGTTCTTCCAATGAACATTCAGGGTTGATTTCCTTTAGGACTGACTGGTTTTATCTCCTTGCAGTCCAAAGGACTCTCACGAGTCTTCTCTAGCACCACAGAAATTTGAAAGCATCAATTCCTCGGCACTCAGCCTTATTTATGGTCCAAATCTCAAATCTGCACATGACTACTGGAAAATACCATAGCTTTGACTATATGGATCTTTGTTGACAAAATGTTGTTTTTCTTTAATTTTTCTTTCTTTCCTCCTTACTTTTTCCCCCTCATTTCCTTCTTTCTTTTCTTCTTCCATTATATTCTATACCATGTTCCATTCTCAAGGTAATGGGGCATTTTTTTTTTTTTTTTTTCTCATCCCTTCAACTTCAAGTGAGGTTTCCCAAGTTTGGCATGAATGTCTGGGTGGAATTCTCCAGGCTCATGTTCCCAATCCAGTAGTGGTCACTATGCCAACCAAATGGAGTGGGAGACTTGTTAAAAAAAAAAAAAAAGACCCTGGAAAATCAAATAGCCTTATAACATATTAGTAGGTGAGGCAGTGTCAAGGGTGATTGCATGTCCAAAAACATTTTAGAGCAGAGAATCCCAGAAGATGGTTCAGGACCAGTGGCATCATGCCCCCCACCCCAGGGAATTTGTTAAAAAAGCAAATTCTTGGGTCCCACTCTAGACCTGTTAAATTGGAGATTCTAGAGCTGGAGCCTAGAAATTTGTGCTTCAATAAACCCTCGAGGTTATTCTGATACACACTAAAGTTTGCGAAACAGTATCTTAGTGACTAAAGCTTATAATAACCAGTTTACTGTGAGACTGGGTTCCTAGTTTAGCATATAGCCTACCATCCCAGCAACTGAGTTGAGAACAGATGAAAATAAATATAATAGGTGGTTACACTGTTTACTTCTTCATTCAGTCAACTTCTGTGTCCAGCTATGCACCCACCCGGTACTGAAAATACAGGGAGGAGTTTCCAGTGTAGTGACAGATGGAAACATGGAAACATCCAAATTATAGGTAAATATACACAATGGAGTATTACTCAGCCATTAAGAATACATTTGCATCAGTTCTAATGAGGTGGATGAAACTGGAGCCGATTATACAGAGTGAAGTAAGCCAAAAAAGAAAAACACCAATACAGTATACTAACGCATATATATGGAATTTAGAAAGATGGTAACAACAACCCTGTATATGAGACAGCAAAAGAGACACTGATGTATAGAACAGTCTTTTGGACTCTGTGGGAGCGGGAGAGGGTGGGATGATTTGGGGAAATGGTACTGAAACATGTATAATATCATATATGAAATGAGTCGCCAGTCCAGGTTCGATGCACGATACTGGATGCTTGGGGCTGGTGCACTGGGACGACCCAGAGGGATGGTACGGGGAGGGAGGAGGGAGGAGGGTTCAGGATGGGGAACACATGTATACCTGTGGCAGATTCATGTTGATATATGACAAAACCAATACAATATTGTAAAGTTAAAAAATAAAATTAAATTAAATTTTAAAAAATAAATTATAAAGTACTCTGGTCAGCACAGGCTTTGAAAGACTATGAGAACACTTCAGTTGACCCGGAGGCATAGGCAAGGCCTCACAGAAAAGAAAATATTTGAACTGGAACTTGGGGTCTGTTGCAAAAAAAGATGATTTGCAGAAAGAGGTCAAAGATAATGCAAGTGAATGTAATACGAGAGGCTTATGGAATTAAGAGAAATTCCCAAGAGAATATGTTAAGAAAATCTTGTATCAATGCTAAGAGTATGTGTTAGTAGCTCAGCCGTGTCCAATTCTGTGACCCCCCCATGGACTGTAGCCCTCCAGGCTCCTCTGTCCATGGAATTATCCAGGCAAGAGTACTGGAGTGGGTTGCCATTTCCTCCTCCAGGGGATCTTCCTAACCCAGGGATCAAACCTGTGTCTCCTGCATTATAGGTGGATTCATTACCATCTGAGCCACCAGGGAAGCATCAGTGCCAAGAGATATCACATTAATAGGAATGATGGAACCTAGATTCAAAGAGAGTTTGAATCAGAGTGGATCCAAAGTTAAGGACAAGAGGCATGACTTCTAGACAAAGTGCTGAAGACAACAAGCCAGGTTTGATGTCCCTGAAAGTTGTTTGGGCACAGTCAGAGCTCACCTCATCTCTTCTGGATGTGTCACTGGTGACATATTGGATATGACATCTCACTGGAACCATAGCATGAGGTCTGATTCCATGTACCCTCCTCCAACTGAGCTCTCCAGTTGGTGAAATCTTCCCTAAGAATTGAGGAACTGTGAAAAGCTCCAGTGTGTCAGGGAATTTGGCAGCCAGACTTGGAATCCTATATTTGATACATGGTCCCATCATATATCCCAATGTCTAGAGTTTGGGATCAAGCCTTTTTTGGATATAGGACTCTAGCATAGCTTTAATTAGAAAGAAATTCTCCCTTTAAGCCAAGTTTCTTGGAGTTTTTTGAGCAATAAACTTGAACTTGCCAGATGCATTGGGATTTTTTTAAATAGACTTCCTTAACTGAAAAGTTATATGGCAGTCAGAATGGCAGAGCTCCTGATGCCAGTGCCTAGGAGACCGTGTAGATGACAGAAGCTGGATTCTATGATTTTGACATATGAGTTTTAAAGAATTAGAGAAAAGAAAGCTTAATATCAGAAGTTTGGACCCGAAGAGAGTTTGTAGGTGTCTTTGGTTCTGGAGAACAAGATATAACAGTTCTGGAAGTTATCAGAAGAGAAGGAATATGGTTTGAATGCCAGGCATTATGCTAGAAATTTTCTCATGTGCCAGGCTATTTAATTCTCACACAAGATGGGTAGAGACAAGGAATTAGCATCACCATATTCAGATAAGAAAATGTGTGCTCAAAAGATTTGACAAATTATCCCAAATCTCACATAACTAAAAGTGGCAAGTTGTTGTTCAGTCGCTAAGTCATGTCTGACTTTTTGCCATCCCATGGACTGTGGCATGCTGGGCTTCCCTGTCCTTCACTATCTCCTGGAGTTTGCTCAAATGCATGTCCATTGAGTTGGTGATGCCATCCAACCATCTCATCCTCAGCTGCCCTCTTCCCCAGGGTTCAAACCCAGGCCTACAGGATATCAGTAACTTCCTCTTACTGAACCTACCAATCTTCTTTGATCATTCCATCTCATCTTCTCTTATGAGCTTCAGCCTAACCACAGAGCCCTGGGTATCTCTTGATGGCTTAGGTAGGGGCCAGAGCAGCAACTTTTAGCAGTTCCACAAAATATATCTGCAACATGTTTCATTGAGTCAAGTAGAATGGGGCCAGATTTATGAAGTTCAGAAACATTAAATTCTTTCTTTTCCTGCTTTCTGCCAATCAAAAAACACAATGGTTTCTCATTCTTCAAGGCTGCATTCAGAAGCTCAGGCTTCCAAGATACAGGAAATGTATTGATGAACAAAGTTCTAACATTCTCCCAACAGAGACAGAGGAGACTCCACAGTCATCCAGAGTCCAGCTCACTCTGAATGGGCAAGTTTCCCAGGCCCTGAAGCGACATCTGGAATCAGACATAAAGGCTAAGGTAAGGGGATCGTCCGAGGTGGGGCCATTTGTTCAATCATGTGTCCCCTCACTCAACCGATATTTATTTTGGCAGGCCAGGAAAGAAGTGCGGAAAGCAGCCAAAATCTTCATTCTACTGCAAACCCAGAAGTTCCATAAAACTGGATGGGGGCTAATATCAGACCGATGAGGCGGAAGCTAGGGCTGAGAGAAGCAGGATATGGGGCAATAGGAAGGCAGGTCTGTCTAGGAATGGAGCAGATTCAGAACCTGGTTAGATAGCCAAGGAAAATCCAGCATTCAAGCAAGATGCAATGGCCAGGGGCTCCTAGGGGCCAGGACCATCCAAGTAAAAGGGGCCTGTGGCACAGAGGTAAGGAGGCAGTTGGAGTCCGAGCTCCAGAACTCCAGTGTTTGTGAGTTTCAAACACTGACTTCTTTAATTATCCAAGATCCACATCATTCTTAGCACTTATGCAAACTGGATCCCCTAATAGAAGAAAAATTGTTGTTTAGTTGCTAAGTCCAGTCCAACTCTTTTGCGACCCCATAGACCGTAGCCCACCAGGCGCCTCTGACCTGGGGATTTCCCAGGCAGGAATACTGGAGTCAGTTGCTGTTTCTTTCTCCAAGGAATCTTCCCAACCCAGGAATCGAATCCTCATCTCCTGCATTGTCAGGCAGATTCTTAACTACTGAGCCATCAGGGAAGCCCAGAAGAAAAAGACAATCTGTGAAAGATCAGGTGGGCAAGAGGAGATAAAAAAGTGGTGAGCTAGGCAATTTTAGCAGCTCTGGAGGCAGTCTGGGCTTTAGAAGGTACAAACTCAGTGTTCTGTTTCCTGGTAAAATGCAGTACACCATTCTGCAGCATGGAAACCGACACCCCAGTGTTTTGTGAAGTCTCATCTAATCCATACTGGGGATACAAAAAGATTAATGATTTTAAGTTTCACAAGGTAAGTCCTTCTGAAAATGCATATGCCTGCTAAAATGTCCTTAACCCAATCAAGGTCCATTTAGACTGGTTTACTTTTGGGGAAGAAAAAAAAAAAAAAAGATACTGTTATATTTCTCAAGTGGCAATAAGGAGAGATGTATTTATTTATTTGGCCTTGCCAAGTGATATGTGAGATCTTAGTTCCCTGAAGAGGGATCGAACCAGCACCCCCTGTATTGGAAGCACAGAGGCGAGCCACTGAACTGCCAGGGAAGTCCCCAAATGGAGAGACTTAAAAGCAAACCCTGGGCTTCCCAGGTGGCACTAGTGGTAAGAAACCTGTCTGCCAGTGCAGGAGACACAAGAGACATGGGTTTGATCCCTTGAGTAGGAAAAGGCAACTTACTCCACTATTCTTGCCTGGAAAATCCCATGGACAGAGGAGCCTGGTGGGCTACAGTCCATGGGACTACAAAGAGTTGAGCATACACAGGACAAAAACATGGCTGCTGTTGTTAAAAGCAAACCCTAATTTTGGAGATTTATTTCTAAACTTTACCATCCCAGATAGAAATAATTTTTGCTCATTCTTCTTTTTTTTTTTTTTTCTTTCTGAACATTTTTTTTTTTTTAATTTTATTTTATTTTTAAACTTTACATAATTGTATTAGTTTTGCCAAACATCAAAATGAATCCACCACAGGTATACATGTGTTCCCCATCCTGAACCCTCCTCCCTCCTCCCTCCCCATACCATCCCTCTGGGTCGTCCCAGTGCACTAGCCCCAAGCATCCAGTATCGTGCATCGAACCTGGACTGGCAACTCGTTTCTTACATGATATTTTACATGTTACAATGTCATTCTCCCAAATCTTCCCACCCTCTCCCTCTCCCACAGAGTCCATAAGACTGTTCTATACATCAGTGTCTCTTTTGCTGTCTCGTACACAGGGTTATTGTTACCATCTTTCTAAATTCCATATATATGCGTTAGAATACTGTATTTATGTTTTTCCTTCTGGCTTACTTCACTCTGTATAATAGGCTCCAGTTTCATCCACCTCATTAGAACTGATTCAAATGTATTCTTTTGAATGGCTGAGTAATACTCCATTGTGTATATGTACCACAGCTTTCTTATCCATTCATCTGCTGATGGACATCTAGGTTGCTTCCATGTCTTGGCTATTATAAACAGTGCTGCGATGAACTCATTCTTCTTATCCTAGATTGGAAAATTAAGAGTATTTTTTATGTAGTTTACACTTTTAAAATTTCACCATGTTCTCAGAGCCCAGGTCTTATTAACATGAGTGAGTACAAGCAAACATTCCCTCTGAGTAATCCAACTGGGATGACAGGGGCTTCTGCAACTGCCATGCATCCAACTAGTGTTGGTCAAATGGAAATACTAAGGAGATTGTACCCAGAAAGATCTGAATTGGTGTCTCAAGCTCACCAAACATACCAAGCATTAAATACCAATGAGGATGAGGGCTTCCCTGCTGGCTCAATGGTAAACAATCTGCCTGCCAATGCAGGAGGCACAGGTTTGATCCTTGAGTTGGGAAGATCCCCTGAAGGAAATGGCAACCCACTCCAGGAGTCCTGCCTGGGAAATCCCATGGACAGAGGAGCCTTGTGTGCTACAGACCATGGGGTTGCAATGAGTCAGACATGACTGAGCCACTAAACAACAAACAAGTGAATCTTATCTGCTGCTGACACGATAACACCTTTAATGTCATCATTTCTTCAAGTTTTCCTTCCCTCCTTCTCTCCCTTTGAGAAGGATGCTCTTAACTCATAAACCTACTCACGTCTGCATGTGATATGTTTTTTTTCCCCAATCACTCTCCATCTCTAGCCTCTTCTAGCTCACAGTGCATACCTAGAGGCGATGCTCAAGACACAGGAAGAAATTGACTCAGAGAAGCCAAGGCTCAGTGCGAATCCTGAGTCTTGCCCTGAACAGCACCTCCAAAAGTCAATTTGTCCAGGCACCCTCGCAGACAATAAAACACGACAGGATGGCACCCCACACAATAGCTACCACTTTTCCTCCTCTTTTCTTTCGCCTTTCCAAAAACCACCTACAGATTGCTTCATCAGGCATCTTCTTTGCAGCTCTGTATTGGAGCCTTCTCAGAGCCCTCCCTCCAGGAAGCAGTTTGCTAGACTGGTAGCCGACACTGTCTCATCATGAAGCACCCAAATCAGTGGCTGCTTTCTGCCTTCAACCCGGCCAGGCGGCTGGGAGAACATAGATTGCTGAGTCACCTCGTAAATTGTTTCAGATGAATTTTTCTTTCCTGTTAACATACCGCAGCAGGAGGAGGTGGCCGGGGGAAGGATGTTGAGCAAAAAGAGACAAGGTTGAGAGGAAAGGGCTCCAGGGAGCTGGAGGGAGGGAGGGTGTAAGGATGGGATTTAGTTGCCTTCTCGGTTACGGCAATCAATTTCAGCCATAATAACACAATAACGCAGAGGGGGAAACGCAGACGTGACAGAAGTGATAAAATGGAAATGAATCCTCATTACCTCTCTGAAGAGCGGGCTACAGCTGCTGCTATGGTTTTGTCACCAGGCAAGGGGGCATTTCATCCCAGTGCTTGTCATGTGGGTCTGGGCAAAGAAGGGGAGAAGAGAAAAACATGCACTCTGATGTTTAGCTGCATAGCCGTGAGTCTGGCCAGCGGGGACTGGGGAATCTCAGATAGGCTCTAAGATTGACTTTCCCTTCGCTCTGCTCGTCTCCCCAAGCTCCCACCTTCTGGCTGTGGGGGAAAGTGCCTTGGCCCTCTCAATCAAATAACGGAAGCACGCAGAGCTTTACCTGGCTTCCAGTTCTCCAGCAGGAGATCGCATCATGTCCAAAAGCGTGAGTGTGCATGGGCTGTAGGCGATGGAGGGGCAGTGAAGCCATACTGCACAGTTAAGCATGTGTCTGGAGTTGGGGGCGATGGTGGATGACAGGACACATGGTCAAGGAAACCTCTAAGACTCCTTGGCTGTCTTCCAGCCCGTACTCCTAAGCAGGATTTAGACAAAGATGCATTTTTGCCAGTTCGATCACTGGGTTAGGAAAATGCCCTGCTGAAGGAAATCACAACCCACTCCAGTTTTCTTGCCTGGAGAGAGGGGTCTGGCGGGCTAGAGTTGCAAAGAGTCAGACATGACTTAGTGACTAAACAACACCAACAAACTGAAACCGCTTCTTTTGTCATTCAAGAACTCTCTATTAATTGGCCCCACATCATTGCACCCAGTTCTTTAAGCTCTCTGCCAATCTAGCTTTATTTAATGACCCACTGTTCCTAGAAAATGCCTGTATTTCCCACACATGTTGGCTTGCATGCCCTTCTCTGTTTCTTGTGTCTGTTTTCCCAGCGTTAGACGTCTGAGTCTCATCATCCTTAAAGATATAGATCCCATGGTTGTAAATGGAATCTCCTTTTTGTAAATTCCTTTATAACTTATCTCTAATTAGTTTATTTTATATCTTGGACCATAGTTACTTGTACAGGTGTCCCTTACTGGACTGTAACACATTTAGACGTTTATATCTATACATATAGATATAAACGTTTTCATCTATACAGGGTCTACTACGGTGAAAAAGAGCTATCTACATAGTAGGTACACAACATATGTTTTGTTTGCTTTGTTTTTAATGAATGAATGAGAAGAGCAGGAGAAAAGTGAATGCCTCTTGCTCACAGCCAGTTGCTAGGATCTCTTTCCATCCAATTCTCCAGTCCTCTGTGGATCCTTGGAATGTCAGCTGTTGTTGATTCCAGACTTGATGACAGATTCAACCTGAGGCCTTTCCAGTTCTAGCCGATACTTCCTCCCATGATCTCCTGGATAAAGCATGCGCTGGCAGGAAGCATTAGCATCCTGACTCCCATTATCATATCTTAAATTGGACAACCGGCTCTGTTTGCCTATGTATTTCAACAGTCTGATTCCCTGCAGAGCAGGCCTCCTTCCTGGCTGCCCCTGACCCTCCAGATGCATTCTTGTCATCATGGGTGGCTTCTCCCCTCCCCACATCAGGGCTTTTTCTATCTTTAATAAGGGCCACCTCCAAGGTGGGGTTTCCCGGGTGGCACTAGTGGTAAAAGATGTGCTTGCCAATGCAGGAGACTTAAGAGATGTGGGTTCGATTCATGGGTCAGGAAGATCCCCTGGAGGAGGGCATGGCAACCCACTCCAGTATTCTTGCTTGGAGAATCCCAGGGACAGAGGAGCCTGGCAGGTTTCATCCCATAGAGTTGCAAAGAGTCAAACACAACTGAAGCAACTTAACACACATACACACACACACACACACACACACATATACCACCTTTGTGAATCTGAGTCAAGAGTGGAGTAGAATCTATGTCTAAGATGCCATCCTTACCTTTAGTGGGTATGCGGTACAGAATACTTACCCAGCAGTTGTCAAAACCTCTTGGGATGGAGATATAGCAGTGACAGTTTTATCCCAGAGCAAAATTTGGACTCGTGAAGAGACAAGGATGCCCATTTGCAGGTGTGCACTCAAGCACTTCAAAATATGTCTTTCTGAACATGGAGTTCATGTCCAGCTGGCAGCATTTGGTTTTCAGGATGTGCCTAGGCAAAAGAAATTAAATCCTCTTGGATCATGTACAAAATGTACATGATAAATCACCTTTCATCCTCCTGATCACACCAAAGAGAAAGTCTCAGTTTGGTGCTACTCTTGACTACCCTTGAACACTCACCAATACTGTCTTTCAGCAAAAAGAGAGTAAGCCTGAGGTCTGTAGCCTCAGAGCAGCACTACATGGCCGGAATTTAAGAATAATGCCTTTGTTTTCCTAGTATTGACTGATAGGGTTGCCTTTGGTTTACAGAAGATAGTTTATGTCCTGATGATAAAAGTAGCCAATAGTTCTTGAATATTTAATCCACGCAGGCACCACCATGTTTACCATCTTTTGATCTCATTAACCCCCAGGGCAAGCCTATGAGTTGGGTGCTATTGTTACATCCTTTTCCAGATGAGACACTGAAGTAAGGAAAATAGTTAACTGATGTCATACAGCTAAAGAGCAGTGGAGACGGGATGCAAACCCAGTACGGGCTCTTTTGGCTCAGTGGTAAAGAATCTACTTGCTAATGCAGGAGATAGGAGTTCGATCCCTGGGGCGGGAAGATCTCCTGGAAAAGGAAATGGCAACCCATGCCAGTATTCTTGCCTGGGAAATCTCATGGACAGAGAATCCTGGTGGGCTACAGTTTATGGGGCAGCAAAAGAGCTGGACATTACTTACTGACTAAACAACAATTACAGCAATGGGCTCTTTTAATCTCTGCCCTAGCTTAAGTGGTTAATCCTCAGCCTACTTAGAGAAGACCTTTTAACATTTCTTTCAGGATCAGTTTATTAATGATGGACACTTTTAGTTTCTGCTTGTCTGGAAATTTCTTTATCTCTTTTTCAATTCTATGTGATAGTCTTGCTGGGCAGAGGATCCTAAGATGCAGGTTTTTCCCTGTCGGCACTTTAAATATTGCTTGCCACTCCCTTTTGACCTGTAGAGAAATTAGCTGATAGCCTTATGGGGATTCCCTTCTAACTGACTCTTTTTCTATTTTTGCTTTTAGAATCCTCTCTTTAACTTTAGCCATTTTACTGATGAAATGTCTTGATGTAAGTCTATTTGGGTTCATCTTGCTTTGGACGCTCTGTGCTTCCTGCACCGTGCTGGCTCAGATGGTAAAGAATCTGCCTGTAGTCTAGGAGACACGGCTTCGATTCCTGAATTGGGACGATTCCCTGGAGAAGGGAATGGCAACACACCCCACTATTCTTGCTTGGGAAATCTCCTGGACAGAGGAGCCTGGTGGGCTACAATACATGGGGGTTGCAAAAGAGTTGGACATAACTGAGCATGCATGCTCACGCTTCCTGAACCTAGAAATCTGTTTCCTTCTTTAGGGTGAGAACTTTTTAGCCATGATTTCATTAAATACATTTTCGACCCCCTTCACCCTCTTTTCTCCTTCTGAGACCCCTATAATGCAAAGGTTGGCATGTTTGATGTTATCCCAGAGATCTCTTAAACTTCATTCAAGAGTCTCCAGAAGATGGTTGTTTTTTAAAAGAACTTTTACTGTAGTTTAATTGCTTTACAATGTTGTTAGTTTCTACTGTACAGCCAAGTGAGTCAGCTATATATATATATATATGTCCCCTCCTTTCTGGATTTCCTACCCTTTTATAGGTCACCACGGAGTATTGAGTAGAGCTCCCTGTGCTATACAATAGGTTCTCTTTAGTTATCTATTTTGTGTATAGTAGTGTATATGTGAGTTTCAATCTCTATTCTGTTACGGCTCATAGTAATGATAGAAAATCCATTTTTGGGAAAAGCTTATTTCAATAAAAATAAAAGAGCAATTAAAATGTAAATAATAATAAATAATAAATAAATAATGACTTCCCGGGTGGAACTAGTGGTAAGGAACCCTCCTGCCAATGTGGGAGACACCAGAGATGCGGGTTTGATCCCTGGGTTGGGAAGATCCCCTAGAGGAGGGCATGGCAACCCACTCCAGTGTTCTTGCCTGGATTTATGATTTATATTTATGATTTATACAGAACCACCGTACTAGATTTCAAACAATGATCCATTTCTTCTAATTCTGTGATTTTTTATTGTGATAGATGCCAGGATGTGCAAAAGGTTACTGGTTTGGCCCGGCTCACAGCATGAAGACTCTTCCTGAATTGAGAATTTAAATTATGTGGTATTGCTATCACAGTCTTAACCTCATATGGCACTGGGTTCTACCCAACCCCCACTCTGTTCCCAATGCTAGACTCTAAAATGCTTAACAGGGAATTTGGGTAGAAGACTGCATGTTGAAGATATGCAAAAGCCATATTCCTTGCAGGAGAATACCAGTAATGAAGCACTTGCCTTCCTTGCAGAGAAGAATGGTAGGGAGGTCTCAAAGACCATCTCTGGCAAAATGTGGAAAGCATTTTCTTTTACCATCTCCAGAGGTTCCTTTATATTTTCTTTTTCTTCTAACCAAGCCAATCAATAAACATTGATCTTATATTGTTTCAGCAAATAATGAATGATAAATATTAAGTATCTTATTGATGGGAAGACAGTCTGTGTCCTCCAGGAACTTGGTTTGGTTGGAAGAAAAAGAAAAGTAAACATGTAACGTGCCAATTTGATAGACAAAAAAAGAAATTAGGCCCAGCACTATCCACTATGGTGGATGGCAGAAACTCAATATTTACTGAGTGATTGAATGAATGAAGGGATGAACCCTGAGATCAGAAAAATATACTTTTCTGGAGCATACACAGTAATTTACTTTTCCAGTAAAGCTTCTTCTGACCTATCAATACCCTGTACCTACCCCCTCTTTTGGTTGACAGGTTTGCCTTCTCCAATAGACTGAGGGCCCCCTGATAGTAAATGTGTTTTTGATGTTTGCCTTTGCCAGAGCCTGGCATAGACTAGGCACTTACTAAAAGTTTATTGAATTCATGTTTATATGAGCTTTATTTCCTGGGATGACTTTCTTCTAACTCTGGTACTTCGTGCATTAGAAATGGGGTGGGAGTTCCTTGGTGTTTATGGATCCTACAAAAATGACTATTTATCCAGCACAGGTATGAGATAAAAACGACTGAGGTCATTTTAATAAAACTTCAATTTTGCCCTCTAGTTATTTTGCAACCAGCTCTATATGGTTATATTATCCTTTATCAGTTTATAAATCAGTTTCAGTAAGTTCATAAATTTTGTATTATGTGTCACAAGAATTTGGCCCTGACTTGAAAACACTGGCTGTGTTGATTAAAATCCAGGTCAGGGCTCATACCCAAGCCAATTCTGAGTCTGTGTTTCTCATAATGGCCATCTTAGTTTTTTTTTTTTTTAATTTTAAATAATGCTTCCTATGAATGGATTATGGATTTACACTCAGCTAAATTTGTGACTGGAGAACAGAATGGGCTATTTGGGTCTCATTTAGTGGAAATATTCCTAAGAGAGAGGAAGATGAGAAGAGATAAGAGTTGACCAGAGGGAATTAACCTCAATGCTGTTGTAAGATTCTCTGCTGGGAGCTTTACATATGTTACATATGTTGAAGGTTATTATAATCACTACACTATGAGACCTGTGTTATTAGTCTCTTTCCTATTTAAGAAAGTTGTGTTTCAACAAGAGATTTTGATAAGCCAAGGTTATGCAAAAATGACAGGCTTTAGGATTTAAGACCCTTGCAGAATTTTTAACTCTATTTCTCCACTGGGAAGTGGAGATAGGGAGGCAGGGGGAAACTAAACTGATTTAGATGTCTCTGTCGAAAATGGATTATGAAGAGGCCATCTTTCATGAATATCCATGGAAATAACAGGATTTAAGGAACCCATTCAGCATGTCAGTCTTCATTAGCTGTTATGGCGAGATCAGAGGGGCTGAGGATGGTCCAAAATTAGGAAGACCTGGTGGACTGTGATGAGTGTTTAGTATATAAGTACTTGGAAAAAGGTATTTTTTATTTTTATTTATTTATTTTTTGTGGTGGGGGAGGTTTGATTACTTTGGTAAGAAACAGATAAAGATTAAAAAGATTAAAAAGGAAAGCATGAATTAACTTTACAGAGAGAACACACACGCACACGCTTTAAAATGTCCCATTGCTTCCTTTCGTCCTTAGGAAAACATGCAGACTCATTTCATGCCTTACAGAGACCTTTCGCTTTCTGCCCAACTCCCTTCCAATCCTTGCAGTTTGGCAGCAAACACTCACATCTATGCCCATCTTGCTGAACGACTTAACTTAGGCTTCATCTCATTCTCTCTCCCTGTCTTTTTAAATGGCTTTATAGACGCATAATTGACACACGATAAAGTATACTTGTTTAAAGTATACAGCTTGATAAGTTTTGACATATGTATACCCCTGTGAAGCCATCAGTACAATCAAGATAGCGAACATAACAATTATCCTGCAAAGATTCCTCCTGTTCCTCAGTGTTCTCTCTCTGTCTCTCTCCCCACACTAAGCAGTCACTGATCTGCTTGCTGTCACTATAGATTAGTGTGAATTTTCTAGAGATTTATATAAATGGAATCATGTCACTTATGGTTCTTCAGCTTTGTCGCTCAGCTTAATTATTTTGGGTTCATTATTTTTGCACCCATATCATCCTGGGTATCAGCATTTCATTCCTCTTAATTGCTGATAGTACTCCATCGTATGGACATAATACCGTTTGTCCATACATTTTCCAGTTGCTTTCTGTTTTGAGATATGTATAAGGCTGCTCTGAAGATTTGTTTAGAAGTCTTTGTACAGATATATGCTCCATTCCTCTTGGTTAAATACCCAGGAGTGGAGTGGCTGGGTCGCATGGTGGGAGTGTGTGTCTGTGCTCTGTTGTGTCCAACTCTGCATCCCCATGGACTGTAGCCCTCCAGGCTCCTCTCCCCATGGAATTTCCAGGCAAGAATACTGGAGTAGGTAGCCATTTCCTACTCCAGGGGACTTTCCCCACCCAGCGGTCGAACCCCTGTCTCTCTCGTCTCCTTCATCGGCAGGCGGGTTCTTTACCAGCACTATCTGGAAAGCCCTGGATCACAGGGTAGGTGTGTATATGTTTATATTCAGTTTTAAAGAAACTGCTAAGCTGTCTTCCAAATAGTTTGCACCATTTTATACTCTAATCAACTGTCCATGAGATTTCTAGTTCCACCATATCCTTGCCAAGTTAGCACTTGATATAGTCAATCTTTTTAATTTTTGTCATTCCAATAGAAATGTATTATTTCTCTTGTAATACTTAGTGTACAGGCTTTGCACATTATTGTCAAATTTATTCCTAAATATTTCATATTTGAATGTACTATAAATGATATTTCATTTTTAAACTTCCTATTATGTTTTATACAAAAGTATAATTGATTTGGAAACATTGATTTTGTAATTAGCAACATCACTAAACATACATATGAGTTCTAGTAGTAATTTTGAAGGTTTCATCAGATTTTCTACATAGACAATTATGTAATTTGCAAATACAAAAGTTTTAGCTATGTCTTTCCAATTTGGATGACTTTTATTATTTTTTCTTCTTCTTGCTTTATTGCATTATGTAGGCCCGTCATTAAAACGCTGAGTAGAAAGATTGAGAGCAAATACCTTTTCTTGTTCCTGATATTTGGGGAAAGCATTCAGTCTTTCACCATTACATATGCTCATATATATTTTATCATTTTTGTAAATGCCCACTATCATATTAAGGAAATTCACTGATTTTCTGAGAGTTTTTATCAGAAATGGCTGTCGACTTTTTTCAATTGCTTTTTTCCCTTGCTTTATTGAGATAATCATATTTTTTTCTTTTTTAGCTATTAATATGGCAAATTGCTTTGATTGATTTTCAAATATTAAACCAATTTTGCATGTCAGGCATACATTCTACTTGGTCATGATATAGTATCAATTTTACATATTGTCTAATTTTATTTGCTAACATTTTTGGAATGTTTTATCTGTGTATTTGAGAATATTGATGTGCAATTTTATGCTAATATCTTTGTCTGGTTTAGGTATCAAAGTAATATTGACATTATAGAATAAGTTTATAAAGAGTCCCTCCATTTAAATTTTCTATAAGAGCGTGGGAACTTGGTGTCACTTCTTTAAATGTTTGGTAGAGCCTACATAGTTAAAACCAGTTGAGCCTGAAGTAGTTGTTTGTGAGAGGTAGGGAGAAAAGGGGGGCTTCCCAGGTGGCGCTAGTGATAAAGAACCTGCCTGCCAATGCAGGAGCATAAGAGACCCAGGTTCAATCCCTGAGTCAGGAAAATCTCCTGGAGGAGGGCATGGCACCCCACTCCAGTATTCTTGCCTGGAGAATCCCATGGACAGAGGAGCCTGACGGACTACAGTCCATGGGGTCACAAAGAGTTGGACATGCCTGAAGCGACTGAGTGCCCACGCACAGGGAGGAAAGGGAATATGCTTAGTTTGTCTTTTAAGAAATTTGTCTTAGTCTTTTAAGAAATTTGTCCATGTCATGTAAGTTTTCACATTAATTTATAAAATTATAAAATATTCCCGTGTCATCCTTTTATTTTTTTATTTATTATTTTTTGTGTGTGTAATAAAGTTTTATTAAAGTATAAAGGAGATAGAGAAAGCTTCTTTTTTTTTTTTTTTCAATTTTAATTTAAAAAAATTATACGTGTGTTCCCCATCCTGAACCCTCCTCCCTCCTCCCTCCCCATACCATCCCTCTGGGTCGTCCCAGTGCACCAGCCCCAAGCATCCAGCATCGTGCATTGAACCTGGACTGGCATCTCGTTTCATACATGACATTTCACATGTTTCAATGCCATTCTCCCAAATCTTCCCACCCTCTCCCTCTCCCACAGAGTCCATAAGCCTGTTCTATACATCAGTGTCTCTTTTGCTGTCTCGTATACAGGGTTATCGTTACCATCTTTCTAAATTCCATATATATGCGTTAGTATACTGTATTGGTGTTTGTCCTTCTGGCTTACTTCACTCTGTATAATAGGCTCCAGTTTCATCCACCTCATTAGAACTGATTCAAATGTATTCTTTTTAATGGCTGAGTAATACTCCATTGTGTATATGTACCACGGCTTTCTTATCCATTCATCTGCTGATGGACATCTAGGTTGTTTCCATGTCCTGGCTATTATAAACAGTGCTGCGATGAACATTGGGGTACACGTGTCTCTTTCCCTTCTGGTTTCCTCAGTGTGTATGCCCAGCAGTGGGATTGCTGGATCATAAGGTAGTTCTATTTCCAGTTTTTTAAGGAATCTCCACACTGTTCTCCATAGTGGCTGTACTAGTTTGCATTCCCACCAACAGTGTAAGAGGGTTCCCTTTTCTCCACACCCTCTCCAGCATTTATTATTTGTAGACTTTTGGATCGCAGCCATTCTGACTGGTGTGAAATGGTATCTCATAGTGGTTTTGATTTGCATTTCTCTGATAATGAGTGATGTTGAGCATCTTTTCATGTGTCTTTTAATATCTGTAGATTTATAGCGATGTCAGCAGACTCATTCATGATATTGTTAATTCCTGTCTGCTTTCTCTCACTTTTTTCATTAGCCTGGCTACAACTGTGTCAATTTGTTGATTTGTTAAAAATATATGTCTTTTGGTTAATACATTGATTTTCTCCATAGCTTTACTGTTTTCTGTCTTATTTATTTCTGCTCTTTTGGAATCCTTTCTCTTTTCTAATAAAGGCATTCAGTGCTATATGTTTTCTCCATGTACTGCTCTGTTTTTTATTTTTAATTAGTTAAACACACTCTATTTTCATTTTTGCTGCCTTTGACCTAAAGTTCGTTCAGAAGTATTTTGTTCAGTTTCCCATACATTTTTATGCTGTGTCTAATTAAACCCCATTGTAATTTGTATGAATTAAATCCTGTGAAGTATCTTTATACCTTGCCTAGAATGTAGTTTGTTTTTAAATGTTATGTACTTGCATCAAAGGATCCAAAACTCTGCTGCTGTTAAGTGGGGTGTTCTATAATTGTCGATTACGTTGTTAATTGATAATATTTTTCAAATCTTATATATCTTTACTGAATTTTCAGTCCGTCGTTCCAAGAATTATTGAAACAAAGGTATAGAAATCTTTAAATTGTAGATTTGTCCATCTCTCCTTGCATTTCTATAAATATTTTGGATGACTATATTCTCTTGACAAGTTAATACCTTTATCATTATGAAATGAGTGACTATTATTCTTTGTTTTGTTATTTTAATGTTGCGTGAGAGTGGTATATATATATCACTCTCACGCAACATGTATGTATGTATATATATATATATATATATATATATACACAGACAGACAGACAGACAGACACACCCATAGGGTCAGTTGGCCCCGAATTTGTCTCTTTTATGCCTGAAAAAGTCTTCAGTTTGCATTTAGTTTTAAACTAACTATACATTTTCACAAAGTAGAAAATTCTAGACTGACAGATTTTTTTTCCTTTTAGTATTTTTACAGTGTTGCCCCACTCTCTTTTCTTCTACAGAGCTTTTGTGAGAAATCAGTTCTTATTTTTGACCTTGGGTCCATAATTTTGCCTTTTTTCTCTCTGTCTTCTTTTAAACTCTCCCCTTTGTCACTGGTTATAAGCAAGTGGCTCATGGTGCACATGTTATTTTCTTTATTTCTGTTCTTGACTTCCAGCTTGTCGAGCTTCTGGGGTCTATGGTTTATAATTTCAATCAATTTTGGAAAGTTTCACCCATTTTTCTCCAAATAGTCTCCAATCTTATTTCTTTTGGGAATTCTAATTACCTACATATTAGCCATTTAATGTTGTCCCAGAATGCAGTAAATTTTTATTTTGCAATGTCTTACCTTTTATTTGGGCTTCCCTGGTGGTTCAGTGGTAAAGAACCTGCCTGCCAATGCAGGAGATGTAGGTTTGTTCCCAGCTTTGGGAAGATCCCCTGGAGAAGGAGATGACAACCCACCCCAGTATTCTTGCCTGGGAAATCCCATGGACAGAGGAGCCTGGTGAGATTCTCTTACAGAGGACTCAGTATAGGACCTGTCCTGTCCCATGGGGTAGCAGACAAGTCAGACACAACCTAGCAACTAAACAACAACAACAATCTCTTACCTGCCACTAATCTAATCTCGTGTATTTTTAATCATATGCATCATAATTTTAATCTCTATGTTTGTCCATATGAAATATAGTTAATAATAACTGTATGCTAATTTTAATAACTTTCTATTCTGCATTAGTTTTGATGTGTTTTTCTTCTCATGAAGAGTCATATTTTTTCTATATTATGTCTGGTAATATTTAATTGGACGCAGGACATTGTGAATTGTACCTTTTTAAGTGCTGGATATTTTTGTATTCTTATAATGTCGGAGAAGGCAATGGCACCCCACTCCAGCACTCTTGCCTGGAAAATCCCATGGACAGAAGAGCCTGTAGGCTGCAGTCCATGGGGTCGCTAGGAGTCAGACACAACTGAGCGACTTCACGTTCACTTTTCACTTTCATGCATTGGAGAAGGAAATGGCAACCCACTCCAGTGTTCTTGCCTGGAGAATCCCAGGGACGGGGGAGCCTGGTGGGCTGCAGTCTATGGGGTCGCACAGAGTCGGATATGACTGAAGTGACTTAGCAGTAGCAGTATAAGTATAATGTAACTTTTCCCCAGGTTGCATTAAGTTAGAGACAATTTGATCCTTTTCAATCTTGTTTTAAGAATTGTTTAGAAGTTTCCAGACCAGAATTTGATCCAAAGATGATTATTTTTCACTACAGATGCAAGACCCTTCTGACTGTGCTACCTAAATGTACCTTTAATCCTTTAATTATGAGGCTTTCTAGTCTGGCTACTATGTATGGTCCTTTGTGAACACTGGGTACTGTTCCTCCTAATCTGTTTGGGTAATTTTTTTTTTTTTTTCTGACTTTGGCTAGTTTTTCACATGCACCTATGAACCAGTACTCAGCTGAGTACTTTAAGGGGCCTTCTGCATATCCTTAGAGTTTTCCCTCTGTGCATGCCTCTCCCCTCTGGTTCACTTTCCCATGAATTCCAGTCTCATTGCCCACTCTGGACTTTCAGTTGTATCTCATCAGTCTAGAGTCCCCTGCTTTCTGCCTGGTTCCTGCTTCCTTTATCATAGCCTGAGAATTCTTTCAAAACTATAAAGAGGGGGGCAGTTTTCGGACTTATCTCACTTGTTTCTTGTCCCCACAAGGATGGCTACCTTTTGTTCTTTGAGTGGGGCTTGGAAATCATAGCCTCGTATATTTTTTTGGTTATTTCAAGTAGGAAGGTAAACATAGCATCTGGCCAGGAATTGTTGTTCATCGCTCAGTCGTGTCTAGCTCTTTGTGACCCCGTGGACTGCAGCTAGTCAGGCTTCCCTGTCCTTCACTCTCTCCTGGAATCTGCTCAAACTCATGTCCATTGAGTCAGTGATTCCATCCAACCATCTCGTCCTCTGTTGTCCCTTTATCCTCCTGCCCTCAATCTTTCCCAGTATCAAGGGCTTTTCCAGTGGCTCTTGGGTTGGCTCTTCATATCGGGTGGGCAAAGTATTAGAGCTTCAGCTTCAGCATCAGTCCTTCCAATGAATATTTAGGGTTGATTTCCTTTAGGATTGACTGGTTTGATCTCCTTGCTGTGCAAGGGACTTTCAAGAATCTTCTCCAGCAACACAGTTGCAAAGCATCAGTACTTTGATGCTCAAATGGAATCCCCCTATAATTCTTCCTTTGTTCCTGCCTTTTTCACAATCTGTTGGGGTTACCTGAAATAGTATTGCCTCTCTCTTCACAATCCTTTATACGAATTTCAGGTCTCTATTGGGTCAATTCTTTTCCTGAGTGACATTCCCACTGCCTTTTACTAGTGCTTCTGGAACAACTCAGGCTTAGCCTTCCTCATCAGCAATAACATTGACTATAATTGTCAGTTCTCATTGCCTTCTCTTATACTAGACTAGAAATATCTTGAAGGTATCATGAAAACAAGAATTGTTTTATTTTTACTGTTACATCGCAGGTGCTTTCCCTGAGCTTTACACATCTTCATTCATATTTTCCAAAGTGGAAATTAATAAATGGGTCAGCTCTTGATTGATTTTAACACACTGGTAAAACAACTGGAGAAAAGAGGTACACCTTATGTTTATTTTACTCATATATGTTTGGCCAGCTATTGGGCTCTTTGCACTCCAGATGCCATCATTGTATTCTCTGGCATGTCTTCAGAACTGCCAATTCCACACGAAGATACAAGGATCAATGTATCTCCAAAACATTGCCTCCTAAATCGTTGAAAGCAATAGTAATGCGAGAACTCTGTGAAGAGCTCATTAGAAGAATGGGCTGGTCTTGTGATGGCTGTAGTACTTTCACATAATCACAGAAGTCAGCAAATCAGAAACCCAAGCATGGCATTTGTTGGTGATTCCAAGGAGCTCTGCCAGCTTGCCCTTACTTTGTTCAGTGACAGGATGACAAAGACAGTGAGAGATGTGAGAAAAGATAGCCTGACGAAGCCCCAAGATAACACCATGGCCTCATCTGCATCATGATATGCAGAACAATTCCTACTGAGAGTTCAGGTAAAAAGGGCTGATGTTATCCCCCTGACATCAAGAGAAGTTCATGAGGGTCAGGGTTTACAACTTAGTTTCAAAGCAAAGGGAAGTTTGGGATTTGTATTTCTGGAAAGCCAACATGCAAACCATCATAGATTATCACCTATGTAATACAGATCTCTTCAAAAATATCTATAAAGAATGATTATCTCATGATGTGGCTCCAACTGATGAGCAACCTATGGACTTAAAAAGGGGTACAGTCCAAATCTGAGAAATTTAATTACGCAGAGCAAAACCCCTGCTATATTCCTCTGCAATTTTCAACTATGGGCATTAGTGCTGTTCTCTGTGAACTGTACGTGTGTTTGCTAGTTTCCTCATATGCTAATTTTCAACACTGTACTGGAGTTGCTTATACCTCCTGTGGGAGCTGGCCTTCTCAATGCCATGTTTAGTGGCACAGTAGACGTTTGAAATTAACCATGATGCAGTGTGGGTGGAGGGGGAATTCCTATCATGGAAACCAGCAACAATTTAGGACTTTCTCCCCAGAGAGTCAGTTGCTAAACATTTACCAGTGTGAAAAAAGTGAAAGTGTTAATCACTTCAGTCATGTCCGACTCTTTGTGACCCCATGGACTGTAGCCTGCCAGGCTCCTCTGTCCATGGGATTCTCCAGGCAAGAATACTGGACTGGGTAGCTATTCCCTTCTCCAGGGGATCCTCTGATCCCAGGGATTGAACTCGGGTCTCCTGCATTGCAGGCAGATTCTTTATCACCTGTGCCAGCAGGGAAGCCCAAACCTTTACCAGGATACCACTGGTTATTTGTCTTATTAAATAGTTGTTTACAACGACTATTTTAATAACTTTTATAACTGAGTGCCCATGTTGGACTGAGGTCTGTGTGGCAGGGCAGCTGACCCCTTCAGGATGTTTTCCAGGCAGACGTCTGTCTAGGTCTGGCCATTTGCAGGCACTGATGGAAGACTGGTGGAAGGGAAGCCAGGATAGGCCTCTCCTTCTGTTTCTGCCCCAGGGCTCCTACAGTGACTGCATCCCTTCTTTGGTTTCAGCCCCTGACAAAGAAACCTGCCATGATGCCAGCTTCTGGAAGTCCTCCTAGTCCTTGACTATAGTTTTGGCATTCTCTCCCTCTGTCCCCTGTCGTCTCAGGGTGTAATGGCTTCCTGCTATTACTAAGTGCCTGACTCCCCTCTCTTAGACTTTTTTATTTTATATTGGAGTGTGGCTGATTAACAATGTTGTAATAGTTTTGGGTGAACAGGAAAGTAATTCAGCCATACATATACTTGTGCCCATTCTCCCCCAAACCCCTCTCCCATCCAAGCTGCCACATAACACTGAGCAGAGTTCCCTGTGTATACAGTAGGTCCTTGTTCATTATCCATGTTAAATATAGCAGTATTAGACTTCTAAGCTTTCTCATTACCTGTGTAAATCCTGAATCAAATGCCTTCTGCTTAAATATTCAGATGGCATTTGAATCGAAGCTAGATTCTGACTGTTAGAATCCTTAAGCAGTTGGCCCAGGTTCACACATAAATTAGCTAAGCTTGGACTTGAACCCTGGTATGTCTAACTATATAAACTGCTATATCCAATACCCTGGCACTTCCTTCCAATCTTATCCTGGCTTTCAGATTCTCTATTCAAGCTGTCCTTCATGGCCTTCTTAGAAAGAATACTCAAAACTCCAGGAAGTTCTGGGTAAGGCCACCATGGAGAAATGCCTTTATCTGAGTTGAAATGGAAATCTTCCAGCCATTCTCCTTGCTTGGAGTTGGAAAATGAAAGACTACACGAGCTTTCCAAGAATCTTCTGCTGTAGGAGGATATGGTCTTGCTGTGTCTAGAAATAGTGCTGTTTTACGTTTTTGGCCCAAAATGAAGACGTTACATAATGTGACTTGACAATAAACATAATAATATTCCTGACCCGTTGTAGGCCCACACTCAGCTAAATTTGTTGTTGAATGTGAAATATGTCACATGGTTACACAGGGAATAGGAAGCAATTACGGAACACATGCACCTGGTCATCATTACCCTGTTTTTCTGGTCCCTTGTTACTCATCTTTCTTGGCTTCCTTTGTACAAAATCTGACCCAGTTTTCCTGTCTAGGCTGTTCACAAGCATGGATTCTATCACTGTGCTTGGTTATTCTAAATCCCTGGTAGTTATTATCATTGATATTTTGCCCTATCTGGTGTTCTGGGGTGGGCATAAAGGCAACCTTCTGAGAGGCCAGGGCTAAGTTAAAACTCCTGCTATGGGACTCCTGTGTTTATTACTATGACCAGTTTGATTTTTCCAGCTTCTCATCCTTGTATCTGTAGGTTTCTTGGGTTTGGGATGGTGGGGTTGCTGAGCCAGTGAGAAAATGGAAATCTTCCAGCCATTCTCCTTGCTGGAAGTAAGTCACATCTTACTGCCCTTGACCGAGGACACACCAGACGTCACATACCACCCCATTCCTGTCTTAGAGGACTTCACCAAAGAGCAAGATTGCAACCATTTCTCAAGGCATTCCTTTCATTTTCATAATGTTTGTTGCAAATGCAGTTCATTTCTTTGCTTGTCATTTATTGTTCCTCTTCCTCCAAACCATTAACTCATGAGGACAGAATTGCTTTCTCCACCTCTATGGACAGGATGGTTTAGACAGGATTGTAGGGAGACCAGAGATATTTGTTTCTTTAAAAAATGCCTGAGTGAAATAGACAGATGGATACAAGCCCAGCATCACGCAACACCCAATGCCTTCTCTCTGTGCTCTTATGAGCCCCCCATCCTTCCCTAGAGCGGGAATGAGCAACCTGCTCAACCAGTCCCAGGGTATTTCCAGCCTCAGCCTGATCTCTGTCCTGCCATTAATAAGTCTGCTGCTCTGACTTGATTTTCTGAAACATTCTGGTACATGATGTCAAGCTAAAAAGAAATCTGGAAAAAAGAGGGTGACTTCTACATTTTAGACATAGACTAAATCAAAGTATCCTGTGTTTGTAATAAACATGATTATTACCATCACCCTGAATTTAAATCAGTTCTTTATCTCTTATAAGCAGTACTACCTAAGACAAGACATTTGCCTTCTCTGATTTTCAGTGTTGTGCTCATATGTAAAATGTCAGTGATCATTGTACCTTCTTTTACTGATTCATGCATTGCTGAGGAACTTAAAAGTAAGTTCCCTAGGCAATGTTCGTACTTCCAAATGACCTCTTTCCTTTTTGCCTATTTCTCTTCTTTCACAAAAATTCAAGCTCTTTAATGCATACATCTCACCCAACTACCTGAAAGGAATTATTTCAAATATCATCATTCCTATGATGATGGAAGTGACTGATAACCAACCCATACCCTTCTCAGGGAAATTTATATTAAGTGTGGTGTTTACTTGGCCAAAGTGCTATAATTTTAATAAGAGAACTCCAAGCTGTGTTATAAACTTACTAGGAAGCTATTTGGATTCAGAAGGAATTTTTAAGATGTCTCAAAATAAAACCACAGATAACTCTCTCTTATCTATACCTAAGGTTTGCCAGGTTGATCAATTCTGAATATGCTGTGCCTAACACTTGCCAATGTTGCTGTTGGTGTGGTATTAATTGCAAAATATTGGCTCTCTCTGCATCAGTGCTAAAAAGAAATAGAGTTTTGGAGGACCAAGAAAGAGTAGCTTTATTCTCTGCCAGGCAGAGGGAACAGAACAGAATACTGCCTTAAGAACTGTACCCCAGTCCTTTCGAAACAGGGAGAGGTTGTATATCCTAATGAAGGTCTTGCTATTGTTTTTTTTTTTGTGTGTGTGTGTAAAATTCCAAAACAGCCACAACTGGCATCAGGCAACTTGGTAACTAGGGTTGGTCTTTTCTGAAGTTATTGCCATGACTTTTTTTTCTGAAACAAAAAATGCTACAAGGGAGTGTAAGGGGGAAAAGAATGCCAGGTGCAGAGTGTAATTCGTATGGAGTCAGAGAGCAATTAGCTTTGTGAAGGACAAGCCCAGATACAAGCATTTGTTCAGTCAGATCAGTTCAGTCTCTCAGTCGTATCCGACTCTTTGTGACCCCATGAATCGCAGCACGCCAGGCCTCCCTGTCCATCACCAGCTCCTGTAGTTCACTCAGACTCATGTCCATCGAGTCGGTGATGCCATCCAGCCATCTCATCCTCTGTCGTCCCCTTCTCCTCCTGCCCCCAATCCCTCCCAGCATCAGAGTCTTTTCCAATGAGTCAACTCTTCGCATGAGGTGGCCAAAGTACTGGAGTTTCAGCTTTAGCATCATTCCTTCCAAAGAAATCCCAGGGCTGATCTCCTTCAGAATGGACTGGTTGGATCTCCTTGCAGTCCAAGGGACTCTCAAGAGTCTTCTCCAACACCACAGTTCAGAAGCATCAATTCTTCGGCACTCAGCCTTCTTCATAGTCCAACTCTCACATCCATATATGACCACTGGAAAAACCATAGCTTTGACTAGATGAACCTTTGTTGGCAAAGTAATGTCTCTGCTTTTGAATATGCTATCTAGGTTGGTCATAACTTTAGTAGTAACAAATAAAGAATAATCAAGATTCAGCCTTGCTGTTTCCTCAGCTTGTGCATTGTTTCCTTATTTTCCTTGTTTATCAGAAAAGTTTCATGTTTTTATTTAAGGAAAGTCTCATTTCTCTCTCTCTCTCTCCCTCTCTCTCTCTCTGTGTGTGTGTATATATATATATATATATATATATATGTATATATAGCTGCAGCAGTGTGTTATATACTGCAAATGTTTTCTAAATTGGTAAAGTACAGAGCATGTAGAATCAGCCCTGGATAAACAGTAACTCATGCACTTCAGGGGCAAAATGGCCCCATGGTACAGTCTAGCTGCTCAGAAAGTGGACTTGCTCGAGGAAAGTTTTGAGTGGTAAGAACAAAATAATCTATCATTGGAGTGTGGGCCTCAGATGACAGTCAAGGGAGGAGCTACAATACCAGCAAAGATTATTCATAGGCTAATAAATCTATGGATTTGTGAATTATATATTAATTAATTAACAATAAATTCAACAATATTAGTTGTCGCCTCAGATCATTTATTCAAGCTTCTATATTGGGTTGGGCTTCCCAGGTGGTGTTAGTGGTAAAGAACCCACCTGCCAGTGAAGGAGACATGAGATGCAGGTTCAACCTTGGGGTCTGGAAGATCCCCTGGAGGAGGGCATGGCAGCCCACTCCAGTATTCTTGCCTGGAGAATCTCCACAGACAGAGGAGCTTGGCAGGCTATAGTCCATAGGGTTGCAAAGAGTTGGACATGACTGAAGGGACATAGGAGACACATAAAATTGAGTTGACCGAAAAATTTGTTCAGATTTTTCCATAAGATGTTACAGGGAAACCCAAATGAATATTTGGCCAACACAATAATTTAAGGTCTGGAAAGTACTTTATTAACTGTACTACTTAGAATAGTCTAGACTTTTCTGTAGTATAACATGATCCATCTAATTCCAGTGGCTTAATAAGGTTCTTTCTTACTCTGCTATATACCTCATGTGTGTTGGCAGGGTCTCTGCTCCATAGAGTCACTCAGAGACCCAGGCAGACATATTCCAAATGCACACCTTTAACTTAGAATGGACACACGTGCCAGAATTAGTTACCTGGCCTTATCTAGGTAAAACAGGGATGAGACAGGAAGTCTTCCTGATATTTAGAAGGTACATTGAGCCTGCTGTTAATTGCAATACCTAGTATAGAAGGCTGAGTGCTGAAGAAGTGATGCCTTCAAACTGTTGTGCTGGAAAAGACTCTTGAGAGTCCCTTGGACTGCAAGGACCAAACCAGTCAATCCCAAAGGAACTGACAGAAATATGCTGGAGCTGATTTTGAGCCATTTGCAAGAGCTGACTATAAAATGCCTAGAAATTTTGCAGGCCACTTTATGCTTCACTGTTAGCTTAAGATGGCTGAAGTGGGAATTGTTATACCATGGAAACTGGAAAGTGCTACCAATCAGCCTTCCCCCGCCCGCAGTTTTCCTGTAGAGTGGATTTCCTAGCACTCCAATGCTAGATCACAGATCTCAAAATGTTGCATCTCACATGTCTTTTTTGTTGTGACTGGTGAGTGATTTCTTAGAGCACTGTTTTGAGAAAGAACGTCAGGTGTGAAAGGGCACGAGTATCAGTAGCAACGTCCGACGTGGTGTCAGAGCCTGGCCTGGCAGCAAAAGTGAATCCCTGCTTTCCTGAGACAATGGCCTCATGGTACAGATAGGGACACTAAGACCCAGAAGATTAAATTAAATTACTTGTTTGAGATCAATTAATGTTGTCAACAACCATGGAACGTTGATCCTGGGATTCCAACACTGTGCATCCGTGTCTCTGAATTAGCACCGAAACAGCTAGTATCTGCAGCAACCAGAATGACCATGGGTCACCCAAGACACAGTGATTCAGGACGGTTATGGCTTCTCAGCTGATCTTA
The DNA here is from genome assembly GCF_029378745.1 of Bos indicus. NCBI lineage: Eukaryota > Metazoa > Chordata > Mammalia > Artiodactyla > Bovidae > Bos > Bos indicus. The sequence continues at coordinate 18,409,604 of NC_091780.1, read as the reverse complement.
TTATCTTGACCTTTGAAGGGCATAGCTTTCTTTGTAGCTGTGCACTTACTCTAGTACCCTTCAGCCTACAGGTTTGAAGAAAACCCTCTTTCTGGGAGAGGAGATTGGGCTTTATATAACCGAGGGCATCTGAGATCTCTATCTGAATTGGAGATCAGATTTGGAGATCAAGTAACAGGACCAGAAAGTGAAAATGAAAGTGAAAATGAAGTCGCTCAGTCGTGTCCGACCCTCAGCGACCCCATGGACTGCAGCCTTCAGGCTCCTCTGTCCATGGGATTTTCCAGGCAAGAGTACTGGAGTGGGGTGCCATTGCCTTCTCCAAACAGCCTTTAAATTGCTAAGCCCCTGCTGGCAGGACAACCCCTTGATGTTAGTTCCCAAGATCACTTAATACATTAATCTTGAGTGATTGTGTTTTTAGCATGTGCAATTAAATACATGTATGCTGCTGCTGCTAAGTCGCTTCAGTCATGTCTGACTCTGTGCGACCCCATAGACAGCAGCCACTAGACTCCTCTGTCCCTGGGATTCTCCAGGCAAGAATACTGGAGTGGGTTGCCATTTCCTTCTCCAATGCATGAAAGTGAAAAGTAAAGGAAGTCGCCCAGTCATGCCGGACTCTTAGTGACCCCATGGACTGGAACCCACCAGGCTCCTCCGTCCATGGGACTTTCCAGGCAAGAGTACCAGAGTGGGGTGCCATTGTCTTCTCCAATATATGTGTATATATATACACACACACACACACACACACACACACAAAGCCTGAAATCAAAGGGGAAAGAGCTAGGGACCTAGTGGAAGCAACTCCCACATGGTCTGACTTTGAAGCTATTCAGGGTGCTTCCTCTGTCCATGACCATTATTACAAAATGAGTGAACATACCACAGGAGTGACTCCCTCATACACGGGGGTACACCTATGCCCACCATTCTGGATGCCCAACCAAAGAGTACACTAAACCAAACTCCTCCCACTCTTTAACTGCTGTGCTGCTAACTGACCAATGACCTCCAGAGCATTAGAGAAGGAAGAGATATAAAGAGTGCTGTTGCAACGGTTAATGATGACTACTGATGAGAAGGATCAAGGCACTGCTGCTTTGAACAGCCCAGGACTCAGCGCCTGCCCTCCAGCAGCTCATGACCTGTGGGTGATGGGTCTTATTTCAATGAAAAGAGGTGAGGACATTATGCTCTGCTTTGATGCTCAGAATTCCCAGAGCCTCCTGAAACAGAAGGCTCACATCCCAGACCAAGAGGGACTTGCTTGTCCTCTTATTTTACATCCTGGAAGTAGCAAGACTGGGAGAGTCTAAAGGATGGTGTTGCAACACCTTCATTCTCTGGAAAAATCGGGGCCATAAGGGGAAGTGATCTACACAAGGATGCACAATTATTTTATGTTAAAGCCCATGGAAAGACCAGTATTCTAACTTTCAGTCCAGTCTGCTAATTAGTAGCATTTTAAATAGAATTGAAATTATCTAAAAATTTCCGGGAAAAAGTGGCATAATTATGCCAAGTTCTATGTGACTCATTTACAATCAAATAATCATTTTGTTTACAAGTGAGTTTTTTTTTCCCCCTGATTATTTCTAGTTGTTTTTGCTGTTGTTGATTTGACTGCTTTGGATTTCTGTTTTTGACTTGGTTCTGTTCTTCCTTAATATTCTAGTTTCTGTTAGTCATTACCATGGAAGAAATTAGGATAGAGGCTGAAAAGTAATTAAGAGCAAGCACACATTCATGCATATAGTACCTTTTTTTTTTTTTTTCCAAAGAATTTTCCACACTCATGCCCTCAGTTCATTCTAAAGCAACTTTGTGAGGCAAATCAATCATTATGATCTGACCCATTTTATTGTTGCTCTTACTGGGCAGTTAGATAACTTTCACAGCATCAAGTATTTAGTATCAAAGTAATGACTTAGGACTGGTTTTTATGACTTGAAGTTTAGTGTTCTTTCCATGATAATGATGATACCTGCTTGAATCAATGTGATACACATACTAAGTCACTTCAGTCGTGTCCGACTCTGTGCAACCCCATAGACAGCAGCCCACCAGGCTCCTCTGTCCATAGGATTTTCCAGGCAAGAGTACTGGAGTGGGGTGCCATTGCCTTCTCCGGATACACATACTAGTCCAGCACAAAAAATTTTTTTATGTGGGACTCTATAAGAGGTTATTAAAATAATACTCATCATTTTAATATGATGATCTCACATGCTAGGCAGATAACTTTTTCTCTCAACCCCACTTATTTGGGATATTGCCAGCTTCTAGCACAATAGTAAAAAGCAGCCAAACCATATGTCAGTGTCCATATGCAAAATTATGAACATCTTATTCACAGAAATGCTCTTAAGCCATCACTCATAATTGAACTATGTTAATTTTGCACCCAGTTCTAATCAGTTGCCAAACCTAGAGCAAATCCAGAGGGGGGTTCATGGAGGATGGACATACAAAATAGGGATTATACTATTATAATTACTTTGTGATAACAATAACAAATAATAGGTGGAAAGGAGAAAGCAAGGAAGAGAATGAAAAAAAAATTGGAAATCAAGACAAAAGAAAAAGCAGATAGTTACTCTTGAAATACCTGGTAACCTGGTACCATTTTTTGAAACTTAGTAGGTCTTCAGGTCTAAAAAATGATCTTGAGTCATTAAAAACAATGTAATGTAAATTCACTAAGGACCTGAGAACATTAGCAAATGCAGGTAGGAACTGCCACCCATCAAAGAAACATTTCAATCCTGCCTTGTTGAGACTAATCCACCACAAATACTTATTTTTAATGCCTTGCAGGACATAAGCAAACAGAATTAGCATGTCTTTTGTTGTTCTTGTGTCTTTTAATTTGGCAAAGGGATAAACTTCTGTTACTTGAAAATATCATCCACATGGGAAAGGTCCTTTGCCTACAATCTTGAATACAGGAGACATTGATACCTTTTTTGCTCTTTCTTTTTTTAAACTTTTTATTTTTTATTGGAGTATAGCCAGTTAACAATGTTGTGATAGCTTCAGGTGAACAGAGAAGGGACTCAGGCATGCATGCACATGTATCCATTCTCCCCCAAACTCCCCTCCCATCCAGGCTGCCACTTAACATTGAGCAGAGTCCCCTGTGCTATACAGTAGGTCTTGTTGGTTATCCATGTTAAACTTAGCACTGTGTACATGTCCATCCCAAACTCCCTAACTATCCCCCCATATTTCCATCCTGGTAACCATAAGTGAGTTCTCTAAACTGTCTCTTTTTGTTTGGTAAATAATAAATTCATTTGTATCATTTCTTTTTCGATTCCGAATACAAGGGAATCTAAATCGTCAAGTCGTGTCCAGCTCTTAGCAACCCCATGGACTGTAGCCCGCCAAGCTCCTCTGGCCATGGGATTTCCCAAGCAAGAATACCGGAGTGTGATGCAATATTTCTCCTGTCCCTTTCACTTTCTTATCGGAGAGGATTCAAGGCTTGTGGGTCGTGAGAGAGCCTGGGAACTCTCCCCTCATATCAGAATTGGAACAACCCACCACCACAGTTCCCCCTTTGGTGCTTTATTATGGAAGAGAGTGACAATTAATTGCCTGTGGAGTTTCCCAGAGCTGAGAATGACACTGGTCTCTGGTCCTGGAAGAGCAGAGAGCCAGGAGGCTGGAGGGGCCTGGAGTGGGGGGCTGGGAGTGCAGAGAAGGGCAATCCAAGGCATCACTGAAGGACCTTCCAGACTCTCCAGAGGCTGGCAGCTGTCAGGGCAATTCAGAGATTTCCATCCTAAAGCTGACTTCCACAAACTGTCCTTCCCTCCTTGCCTTAAAAGGGGACTACCTGAGTGCTTTTGTTATTCACTTGCCACCTTGGGTCCATTAGCCTGTATATGTCTGTGCACAGCAGTCTTGTCTCTGGGATAATGAACTGCTGGGGCTCTGAGCGTGGTCACTCAGGGGAGCCATACTAATCATGGCGGGTCTTTGCAAGTCCACTTTCTTCCTGGTATTCCAGATTGAGCCCAAACACCTATCCTAATGACACCTCCACCTGTGCTCCAGACAATGCTTTATGGTCTCATTGCCCAGTCCACTGTTTCTCTTAAAAGCATTGGAAATGATGTTAATCTTTGTGTGAAAATAAAGTGAAAGTGTTAGTCATTCAGTCATGTCCTAATCTTTGTGACTACATGGACTGTAGAAGCCCTCCAGGCTCCTCTGTCCATGGAATTCTCCAGGCAAGAATACTGGAATGGGTTGCCATTCCCTTCTCCAGGGAATGTTTCCAACCAGGGATCAAACCCAGGTCTCCTGCATTGCAGGAGGATTCTTTACTGTCTGAGTCACCAGGGAAGCCCTGATATTTTTTTACTTGTTCACTATTTCTTTTTCCTTCACTGGGGAGGGTTCCTATCTGTGTTGCTCACTGCTGCAACCTCTCTGCTTACATCATGGCGTACGACGTGGTGGGTGCTTAATAATACTCATGAGAAAATGGTGAATGAATTAAGTGGATGCATTAAGGCTATTCTTTTTCTAATGACATTTCTGCTTTTTTTTTTTTTTTAATAGACTTTATTTTTTAGAGAAGTTTTATGTTCACAGAAAAATTGAAGGAATAGTACAAAGATTTCTCAAATCCCCCTACACTTACACATACATGGCTTTCCCCAAGATCAACATCCTCCACCAGACGGATGCGTGTTTTACAACTGATGCACCTACTTTGACATATCATAATGATCCAAAGTTCACAGTTTACATTAGGGTTCACTCTAGATGTTGAATCTTCTATGAGTTTGGTCAAATTAATAATGCCATGTGTGTGTGTGTGGTTAGCCAAGTCCAAATTTCTGTGAATCTTTGGACTGTAGCCCACCAGGCTTCACTCTCCATGAAATTTTCCAGTCACGAATACTGGAGTATTCATCATTTCCTACACCAGGGGATCTTCTTGACCCAGGGATCAAACCCATGTCTCCTGCACAGGCAGGTGGATTCTTTATCACTACTGCCACATGTGAAGTGGAAACTGGCAAATTTTATTTTCTTGGGCTCCAAAATCACTGTAGACAGTGATGGTGACTGTAGCCACAAAATTAAAAGACACTTTCACCTTGGAAGAAAAGCCATGACAATTATAACAGTGTATTAAAAAGCAGAGGCATCACTTTGCCAACAAAGTCCATATAATCAAAGCTATGGTTTTTCCAGTAGCTTTGTATGAATGTGAGAGTTGGACCATAAGGAAGTCTGAGTACCAAAAAATTGATGCTTTCGAATTGTGGTAGTGAAGACTCTTGAGAGTCCCTTGGACTGCAAGGAGATCAAACCAGTCAATCCTAAAGGAAACCAGTCCTGAATATTCATTGGAAGGACTGATGATGAAGCTGAAGCTCCAATACTTTGGCCACCTGATGTGAAGAGCTGACTTATTGGAAAAGACACTGATGCTGGAAAAGATTGAGAGCAGGAGAAGGGGACAACAGAGGATGAGATGATTGGATGGTATAATCGATGCAATGGACATCATTAATAATATCATAGAGAGTAGTTTTACTTCCCTAAAAACCCTCTATGCTCCACTTACTCATCCTTCACTTCCCCTTTACCCCTTGCAACCACTGATTTTTTTCCCCCCATATTCATTCTTTTGCCTGGAATGTCATATTGTTGAAATTGTACAGTATATGGCCTTCTCAGACTGACTTCTTTCTCTTATCAATATGCATTTAAATTTCTTCCATGCCCTCTCATGACATGATGATTCATTTCTGTTTAGTGCTGAATAATATTTCATTGTCTGGATGTACCAGGGTTTATTCATCCTCTCACCTACTGAAGGGCATCCAGATGGCTTCTGAATTTAGGCAATTATTTACAAAGCTGCTATAAACATCCCTGTGCAGGTTCTTCTGTGGAGATACATTTTAACTCTTTGGGGTAAACATGCAGGGGCACAATTGAGGAATCACTCTGTGAGAGTACTAATTTTGTTAGAAATTACCAAATAAACTTCCAAAGTGACTGTACCATTTTAAATTCCCACCAACAGTATATGAGAATTCCTGTTGATCCACAACCTCATCAGCATTTGGTGTGGTTGGTGTTCTGGATTTTGGCCATTCTAATGGGTGTGAAGTGGTCTCCTTTTATTATGGTTTGCATTTCCCCGATGACCTATGAGGCAGAACATCTTTTATATAAAGCATACGCTCATGTGGCATCTGTATCTTCTTCAGTGAATGGTCTGTTAAGATCTCTGGCCCATTTTTTAAATACAGTTGGTTGTTTTCTACTTGTTGATTTTTCAATGTTCTTTGTATATTTCGGGTAAATGTACTTTACCAGATGTGTCTTTTGCAAACATTCTCTCCCAAATTGTGGCTTTCATGTGTCTTAATTTAACATTTGCAGAATGTGAGACATTGCGCCTGGTTTTCTCAGTTAGTGATGTCAGTAACAGTGGCAAAGAAACCAATGGAATCACAGGGAAGTGAAAAGACCATCCCAGGCCATCCAGCTCCACTGCTGTGAGAAGTTCCATTTTAGAAAGACAGAAATAGCTCATCTATTTTAAGAGGTTTTAGTAACTTCAGTGACATACATTGATATCTCCTGTCCTAAGTGAATGTTCTTTGTACTTCACTGCATCTGTGTAAGTCTTTGATGGGGAAACAGGCAAGACAGGATCCCATCTGGTTTGGACAAACCAGAATTCATCTTGAGAGGTCACCTCACCTGCCTGCGCAAGGAGGGAAGGACCGGATATAAGAAGTCAGCTCTAGGGACCTAAAGATCTATGTAACACTGCAAGCTGAATTTAGATATCCTGGGATCTTCTGCTTTACAGAAGTATAGGAAAAGGTCCAGAATTCGAATCATATCTCTGATCTTATCCCTTCTTTTAGCTATTCTCAAGACAGAAGTCCAGAGAAGGCAATGGCACCCCACTTCAGTACTCTTGCCTGGAAAATCCCATGGATGGAGGAGCCTGGTAGGCTGAAGTCCATGGGGTCGCTAAGAGTCGGACACGACTGAGCGACTTCACTTTCACTTTTCACTTTCCTGCATTGGAGAAGGAAATGGCAACCCACTCCAGTGTTCTTGCCTGGAGAATCCCAGGGACAGGGGAGCCTGGTGGGCTGCCGTCTATGGGGTTGCACAGAGTCGGACACAACTGAAGTGACTTAGGAGTAGTAGTAGTAAGACAGAAGTCAAAATCCCTCCCTTGCTCATCATCCTGTGTGGCTTCCACCACATTCATTATGTCCAGATATTCTCCATGCCTCCATGATCCTGTGTAATCTCCTCAACCCCACACTTTCTGACTCATATCTTCTTCTTTCCCTTCACACCCTGTGTGGCCAAACATGCTTATCCCTGTTTGGGTCATTTGAATCTCCCAGTACATATGACAAGACCAATCCCCTCCTTGAGAGCTGCCCACCTCTACTCAAGTATTACCTTTTCAGAGATGGAGACCTCTTGCTGTTATACTACCTTAAGAGAGTACTCCACTATAGCTTTTTATCCTCTTGCCTTTTTTTAACCATCTAACATCATTTACCATATATCTGTTCATTCACTGGTTATCTGTTTGCTTCCGAAACTGTAGCCTAATGAGAGGGAGGGGATTTTGCTGTCTTCTTTCAGCTGATACATTCCCCCCAGCTGTTACAGTGACTGACACATAGTAGGTACTCAATAACCAGTTGTTCAGTGTATTGCTAAGTTAATTACAAGACATGGGACACATTTGCTAATAAAATTGACTAGTTTGTGTTTGCCCGACTTCATTAGTTTTGTATGATTCTCATGGAAAATTTTAAGAATTTCTACAACACTATAATGAATGTAAGAATGTTTTATTATTATCCCACCAGCAGTAATTTGCATTTAAGTACAGCCTCAGTGACAATTAAGTGGAGAACACCAGCACCCCAACTCCATCTGGGCTACTCTTAGAAAAGGAAATTGGACCAATCAACATAGACTCTGTCTTTCTTCATGACTGGAAAATGTATCCCTTTGCTCTGTGACCATCATCATCAGCTCTCCGACTCTGCTCTTACTGTAATATTGCTGCTAAAATATGATGTTTCTCTCAAAGCTCAAGGATAAAATTCTATTGAGACACCAGACTTTTGTGTGACTGCTTTGATAGACCATTCTAAGACATAATCTTATTTTATCTTTTTTCTAAAAATTCATCCTGTAGGCAGCTAGCTACTTATTACTGCACTGATACTCTAGGAATAGGAGCTTGTCACCTCAGAGCACCCATTAAGTCTTCTGCACCATTTTTCTGGGCTCTGTAGGTGGCTGAGTGGTAAAGAATCTGCTTCCCAATGCAGAAGACACAGGAGATTCAGATTCAATCCCTGGGTCAGGAAGATTCCCCTGCAAAGAGAATGGCAACCCACCCCAGCATTCTTGTCTGGGAAATCCCATGGACAGAGGAGCCTGGTCCATGAGGTCACAAAGAGTTGGACACGACTGAACACACATGCACCATCTTTCTAGATTCCACATATATATGTTAATATGACATGTTTTTCTCTTTCTGACTTACTTCATATGTGAAATCTAGAAACTATGGTACAGATGAACCTATTTGCAGGGCAGGAATAGATGCAGACATAGAGAGTGGACATAAGGACACAGGTGGGAGGGAAGGGCGGGTGGGGCAACTGGGAAAGTAGCACTGACATGCATACAGGAGCGTGTGCAAAATGCACAGATGGTTGGAAGCTGCTGTGCAGCAGAGAGAGCTCAACTCCGTGCTCTGTGATGACCTAGAGGGTGGGATACGGGGGGTGTGGGAGGGAGGCTCGAAGTGGGGATATATGTATACATTTAGCTGATTCACTTTGAGCAGCCGAGAGAAAAACACACTATTCAGAACTATTGATTTCTGTCCATTTTTTTTTTAATGGTCAAAAGAGAGCTTAAGAAGAGGCAGGAGATAGAGATGAGATTTGCTCACCATTCAACTTCCTACCATATACTAATCTTGTGACCTTGGCCAACCCACTTAACCTTTCTGGACTTCATCTGGGTAGAGTACAACTTCATTTCCTTGGGGTCAAGAGGCTGACAGTTATCTTCCTTGGGACTTTTCCTATTCTAATTTCCATTATGTATTTGTCCTTGACCCATGGACCTGCTATTTAGCCCTTCTTAGTGACATCATTTTCAGGAAGTGATCCAGAGTAAAGCATTTTGCCACTAACTTGCTTTGGAAAAGAGATTGTAGTGTATCTTGATTTATCCTCTGGTTATATCAATTTGTTTACATGTCTAATGAGTAGAAGAAACCTCTCCTTTCTATGGCCTCACATGACCAACAGGTGAGTGACTTGCTTGGTGAAGGCTGAAAGGGCGTGAAGCCTTGAGACAATGGCATGCAGGTAGACTGACTGTGAAGACCCATCCGCAGAGTATCACTTCGTATCATCTCCTCTTGAATCTTCACACAGCGCCCACCCCCCTCCCCACTCCTACACACTTGCCATAGTGCAGAAGATTACTTACAATCTTACCTTCAGCTTAGGTGTAAACCCAATTCTGAAGGATCAGATTCCATTCAGTTAAAGAGGATGGATCTGATTTTTAGTTTGTTTCCAATTAAGTCCCAGGGAGGATATTTTTCATAACCTCGTTAGTTGGGAAGAAGTAGCCCTTCGCCAGGCTTCTAGAAGACTTGGTTACCTGGATCTGAGAGGCAAACAGGGAGTGGAACTTCCTTCTCCAGCTTGATGCCCAAGTTTGTTCTGCACTCAGTACTGAGTGGATTAGTTCATTTCAATTAATATTTTCCCATGACATTGACTGATATCATATATAATCATGGTAACTATGATGTTGAACTTAATCTTAGTTTGATGATCTCTTTCTCCAAACTCTTTGCAGCCAAAAAAAAATTAGGCTAATTATATCTAGTCCCACCTTGATTCAGAAGAAAGATATGGGTTTTATGTTAGTGTTACTGGTACCCTGTAATTCAAATTGGGACTTGAACCTGCACAGCTGGGACTTGAACCCAGTCAAAACCCAGATTGGGACTTGAGGCCAGGACTGGACCCTGGCCAAAACTCATGGTCTTTTGACTGAGATCACACCCTGGTTTCAAGACTTAATGAAACTCAGGTCTTGATGTCTCATCGCAGAAAGAATTCAGTGAGAGACAAAGTAGTAGGTAAGAAGTGGATTTATTTAGAGAGAAACTCACTCCACAGAGTGTGCAGTGTCTCAGAAGGTGAGCTGCTAAGTCACTTCAGTCGTGTCCGATTCTGTGCGACCCCATAGATGGCAGCCCACCAGGCTCCCCCGTCCCTGGGATTCTCCAGGCAAGAATAGTGGAGTGGGTTGCCATTTCCTTCTCCAATGCATGGAAGTGAAAAGTGAAAGTGAAGTCGCTCAGTCGTGTCTGACTCTTAGCGACCCCATGGACTGCAGCCTACCAGGCTCCTCTGCCCATGGGATTTTCCAGGCAAGAGTACTGGAGCGGGGTGCCATTTCCTTCTCCATCAGAAGGTGAGAATCACCTCAAAATACGATGTAGTTGGTTTTTATGGGCTGGCTAATTTCATAGGCTAATGAGTGGGACAGTTATACTATTTCAGGGAAGGGTCAGATATTTCCAGGAATTGGGCCACTGCCCACATTTTGGTCTTTGATGGTCAGCCTTGGAACAGTCATAGCATTACCGGGTGTGTCACTCAGCATGCTGATGTGTTATGATAAACATTACTGGGGTTCAAGGTCTAGTGGAAGGCAACTCATCTGCCATCTTGGACCTGTTTATTTCTAATCAAATTATGTGGTGTCCTCAGGCTATTCCATTCTTTCAAAGGTTGTGCCCAGCCCCCTCTCCTCCTGTTTCATCACCATCTTGAAAGAAGACATTCAAGACCCTCTTGGTTTTTCTGTATGAATGGTGGTGGTGGGGATTTACATTTTTCCAGACCATCATATTTTGGATTATTAATGGAAGAAGTGTTGGTTGGGGTTAACAGCTGGAGACATGAATATCATTTTAAAGTGGACATTTTATGAGTAATTTGCTGATGGCTGGTGGTTAACTGGAGGCCATTCGGAGGACTCATCAGCAGTGAAGCAGCTTCCTGGTCCTAGCGATCTTTTCTCTCAAAGATTATTTTTATCTTATCCTTACACCCTTGTCTCTTCCATCCCTCTGATTCTGCACTTCTCCTTTCCTGGCCCTGCCATTTATCAGTCTCTGCAAATGGAGGCCAGAATCTTCTTATCTAAAGCCATTTAGAGACTATTTGTCAGTGTTTCCAGAGTGAGTCACTATCCACTGTCTATTTGGAGAAGAGAGAAGACATGGGCCCTCGGGGTGTAATTGAAATAATTTCATGGGGGTGGGGGACAAGCTGTTGGATTCTGGAAAATACCATGCTTCCTCATATAGATGATTTTAGTGATGGAATATAGCATCTTGTTCTTATGCAAAGCTAGGGTGGTGTTGAAGGCTTTAATGAGCCTAACAAAATGACAGTCTTGAAGTCCTGTCCAGTGTAGTTGTGCTTTATATAATATTGAGTACACAGGAAGTTCTCAATAGAGATATGCTGGATCAAATTGAAGGCATGATCAAAAGACTCATGGTCAAGAGACTCTCTGTATGTAGTCTTCTAGTTCCTTATCTTCTGAGACTCCAGATTCAGGCAAGGCTTAGCTTTGTTGTTTGTTGGAACTGTGTTTCAGGAAGTAAGGAAGGGAGTGCTTCTTAACCCAACACTAGGGTTTATCCTGACATTGAGGGCCATCCCTGCCCAATACTTAAGACATCATTATTACAGGTTATCTTTTAAAATACTTCAACATAACCTATAGTCACTTCCAAGTATTGTCTATGATCACCAAGAAACGATGGGGTTTGTGGCATAGCAGGCTTGTTGTTGCTGTTCACCCCGTAAAATTGTGTCTGACCCTTTGCTACACCATGGACTGCAGCACACCAGGCCCCTCTGTTCTTCACTATCTCTCAGAGTTTGCTGTATTCATGTCCATTGAGCCAGTGATAGTATCTAACCATCTCATCTTCTCCCACCCCTTTCCTTCTGCCTTTAATCTTTCCCAGCATCCGGGCCTTTTCCTGTGAGGTGGCTCTTTGAATCAGGTGGCCAAAATAATGGAGTTTCAGTTTCAGCATCAGTCCTTCCAATGAATATCCAGGGTTGATTTCTTTAATATTGACTTCTTTAATCTCTTTGCAGTCCAAGGGACTCTCAAGAGTCTTATCCAGCACCAAATTTAAAAGCATCAATTCTTCAGTACTCAGCCTTGTTTATGGCCCAACTCTCACATCCATACATGACTGCTAGAAAAATCATAGCTTTGACTTTATAGACCTTTGCCAGTGAAGTGATATTTCTGCTTTTTAATACGTTGTCTAGGTTTGTGAGTGTTTTGTCAGAACTCTTCATGATGACCTATCCATCTTAGGGGACCCTGCGCAGCATGACTCATAGCTTCATTGAGTTATACAAGCCTCTTTGCTACGACAGTGTTGTGATACATGAAGGGGGACATAGGTAGTTGTGTGAAAAATATATCAGCTTTGAGGGAGAATATAAACCTTGTCATATTTACCAAATTTCAAAACCTCTCTAAAAAGAATGTACTAATATATTCTAGATATAGTCTGCTTTTGAATGGCATAGTATTGGGTTGGCCAAAAATTTCATTTGAGTTTTTCCACACAATCTTAAAGAAAACAGCAAACGTTTTGGCCAACCAAACATGGCCAATTTGTCATGTCAAACATTTAAGACATATAAATGTGTATCAGTGTTATGAATCTCTTTTTTTTAATGCAGTAAAAAAAATTAAATGAAGTTCTGTTGATGACAGATGTATTGCTTTCTTCTTTATTCATTGTAAATTTACTCATTGTCCTATTCTACAAAGGAAAAAGGAGAACAAAACTTTCAGCCCTAAGGAATAACCTTCCTTCTCTCCATGACTTCTTATCTTTACCACCAACTAGGTTGCATCTGGATATTGATTGTTCAGAATTTTGATGGAAGTTGTGAACTAGGAGTAGTTTGGTCTAAAACCATAGTTTTGACTATATGGACCTTTGTTGGCAAAGTTCTGTCTCTGCTTTTAACTAAGCTGTCTAGGTTTGTCATAGCTTTTCTTCCAATGAGCAAGCATCTTTTACTTTCCTGGCAGCAGTCACCATTCACAGTGATTTTGGAGCTCAAGAAAATAAAATCTATCACTGTTTACACCTTTTCCGCATTTATTTGCCATAAAGTTATGGTGTGATCACTCACCTAGAGCTAGACATCCTGGTCTAGAATTCAGAGGTCCCCAAATGTTATACTAAGGGCATCCAATGTTATTTGATAGACCTTAGAAGATATCCTAGATACAAGTGTTAAATGAATAATTAGAAATATCTGTAAGGAAATAATTGCAGTAGTGTTGAAAAGAATGAATTGGATGATAAATAGGAAGAGAGGGACTTTCCTTGCAATCCAGTGGTTAAGACTTCACCTTCCAATGCAGTGGCTGTGGGTTGAATCCATCTTTGGGGACCTAAGATCTCACATGGTGTGTGGCCAAAGATAAAACCATAAAACAGAAGCAATAGTGCCGGGGAACAGCCCCGGCTGATCCAGGGTATTCGAAGGAGAGACTCGTCGGCGAAGATCAGGAAACAATTGCTTAATTAAATGTTAATTAAGGATATAAAGAGTAATAGAATGAGGATAGCTCAGTGAGGAAATTCAGAGGAGAAAAGAGGCTGAATAATTCAGCCAGAAGGTAAGAGAAAGAACGACATGGTGAGACCAAGTTTCAGTGAACAAAGCCCGCACTTTATTTTCCAAAGTAGTTTTTATACCTTAAGTTATGCATAGAGGATAATGGGGGAAGGGGTAGAGTCATGCAGTAAGCCAGGCTTTCTTCCTGCAAACTTATCATATGCAAAAGTTTAGGTGATTTGCATCATCTTCTGGCCCGGAGGCCTTTTTCTCTAAAGGTGATTATTCTAAAGTCAGGTGCCAGCCTCCAAAAAGCATTAGATAAAGTTGCATTCCTACAGAGCAAAGGTGTGGTGGGCTATAACAAGAAAAAGAATTAACTCAAGGGTCCCAGGTTACAAACATTAAAGCTACTACTTACACCAATTATATTAATCAATACACTGCCAGGGACACAGCAGGTAAGGGATATGGAGACTTAGCAGTAAACATTGGCCCAACAAGTGAAAATCCCTTCACCAATACAATTTCTTATCAACCTTTCAACTGCTCAAAGGAATCTGTATTCAGACAGTTTAGAACATCTCATGCCTCTCACAGTTTGGAGGCTCTGAGCAATCACATGTGGCCAGAAAAACCTATTCAGGCAGGCTAGAGGACTTCCAAGGGACTTTGTAGGTTGAAACACTGTCACACCCAGGAATTATTAACTGGAGCTGTAAGCTAACTCTTTTTTCAGAGAAGTAGTGGGGGACAGCCCCCCGTAAAGTCAGAGGTGTAGGTGAAAGCACAAAGCAGAAAGTAGGCAGACTCTGGTTTTGGGGGTATATGCTCGAGAATTTCCAGGGGGACTCCTGAAGCTCAATCCCGCCTTTGCGTATGCTGAGCCTCCTTCCTCATGACCTTTGTCATGGGCAGGGTTCCTCACACTGGCTCCCGGCAGTGATAGAATTCCAGTTGAGCTATTCCAGATCCTGAAAGATGATGCTGTGGAAAGTGCTGCACTCAGTATGCAATATGCAATATGCAATATGCACTCAATATGCAATATGCCGGCTCCCGGCACAATAGTGTAACAAATTTAATAAAGACTTTAAAAATGGCCCACATTAAAAAAAATCTTTAAGATAAATAAATAAATTGGAAGACATTGAAAGTGGAAGCCACATTAGAAGGCAGTGGTCCAGGTAAGACAACTAAAAAAAAAATAACTGTGCTGTGACATTACAATGGAAAGGGGCACGAACACTGTCACGGAGTCTCTGTATTACAGCAACCCCAATGTGCAACACTAGAAATAGACACGAGCCTTTCCACACTGCTGCTAGCATAGTTAACAGTATTATTTGTTATAAAAATTATAATAATAGTAATGTCTGGTTACTTCCTGCGTACTTGCACTTTACTCAGCGCTTCATGTTTATGAACTCCTGTCCTATTCTCAACCACTGCCCCAGGCAGTTGTTGTTAAATCACTCAGTTCTATCTGACTCTTTGCAACTCCAGGGGCTGTAGCCCCACCAGGCTCCTCTGTCCATGGGGTTCTCCAGGCCAGGATACTGGAGTGGATTGCCATTTCCTACTCCAGAGAATTTTACTAACCTACGGATCAAACACGCGTCTCCTGCAAGTCTCCAACATTGTGGGCAGATTCCTTACTGCTCAGCCGCAGGGAAGCCCCAGCATTATCCTGTGTTTGTAGGTAAGGATATTGACGCTTTATGAAACTAAGGAACTTGTCCAGTTCTCACAATAGGTGAAGAGCAGAGCTAGAATTTGAACATTAATCTCTATGACTTTCTAGCCCACTCTCTACATGATACACTATTCCTCATCTCTACCATCTAAAGTGATGCTCACAGAGATTAAGAAGTAAGTTTCTTCTAATATTTTGATAATTTCTACTTCTTATGCCCAGGGTTTCCCAGATGGCACTAGTGGTAAAGAATCCGCCTGCCAATGTAGGAGATGCAAGAGACAGCGATTCGATCCCTAGATTGGGAAGATTCCCTGGAGAAGGAGATGACACCGGACTCCAGTGTTCTTGCCTGGAAAACTCCATGGACAGAGGAGCCTGGCAGGCCACAGTCCAAAGGGTCACAAAGAGTCAGACACAACTGAGCAACTCAACACTAGCACTAGCATTCTTGCCTGGAGAATCCCATGGACAGAGGAGCCTTGTGGGCTTCAATCCCACAAAGAGTTGGACACAACTGAGTGACTGGGCACAGTTGTGTCCAAGCAGAAATATTTTAGAGGAAGTCCACCTATGTGTGCCAAAAGAAGGTAAACTGAAGAGATGAGCAGAGAAACTCTAATTAGCCTTCCAGAGTACTGATTCAACACCTCGTGTTCCTGAGCTTGTCACTGCTGATGGGATTACAATGAACAGACCAGATGGTTGAGGTTTTGGAGCCTCCTGGGTTGGACATTTCTGGTATTAGCTGAGAGACTGATGGTGGCCCAGACAGTAAAGAATTTGCCTGCAATGCAGGAGACCTGGGTTCGATCCCTGAGTTGGGAAGACCCCTGGAGAAGAGAATGGCAACTCACTCCAGTATTTTTGCCTGGAGAATCCCCATGGACAGAGGAGCCTGGCAGGCTACCGTTCATGGGACTGCAAAGAGTTGGACACAACTGAGCGACTAAATCTCGCGCTCTCATTCTGTCAACTCACTGGCAATGGGGAAGCGTGGAAATTGATACCTTGGGGTAGACCCTGATATTGTGAAAGTCTCGGGTGAGAATGATGGCACCCTTGACTTAATTATTTATTTTTGGCTGTGCTGGGTGCTCATTGCTGCAAATGGGCTTTCGGATTTTCTCTAGCTGCAGCAAGCGCTAGTTGTGGGGCACAGGCTTCTCGCGGTGACTTTTTTTGTTGCAGAGCACGGGCTTTAGGATGTGAGGGCTCAGCAGTTATGGCACACAGGCTTAGTTGTCCCATAACATGTGGGATCTTCCTGGATCAGGGGTCGAACTGGTGTCCCTTGTGTTGATGGGTGTATTCTTAACCACTTGACCACCAGGGAGGTCCTACACTAACTGATTTTAATGTTGAATAGGAGGGATGGGTAAAGAGCGTTACTTAGAAATATTCAACAGAGGGTGCTTTGGAATCACCTGAACCCAGGTTTCTATGCAAACAAAATAGCAACTAGCTGAGGCCAGTCCAGTTGATGGCTCCCGTGGGTAAGTACTGTTATGTGCGCATTGGAAGTCAGTAGAAGATGGAAATGTAGAGTTCTCAGAGCATTTCTGAGGAAGTATCTCATGTTAATGCATGCTTCAAAGTCTTAACTTCCCCAGGGAGAGATCTTTGCAGTGTTCGTGTCTTCCATTTAGGCATGAGGAATTACTTACCAGAAGTTTGCTGCTAACGAGAGCTTTGATTATATAGAGGAATTTTGTCCTTTTCGTGATAAAAATGCTCATTGCTGTGCATTAAATTAGCTGCAAAACATCCTCATTAACACCACCAATCTGGTAAATAACGTGTCTTAAGAAAATTGTCTTATTAATTAATAATTAGGGTCTCTGCTTAACGGCATGTTGGAATCTTGGTCTCATAAATGAGACTCCCCTCCCCAACTTGTTTTTTTTTTTTTTTTCTCCTTTATGCTTGTGAAACTGGTAACATAAGAGAATAATAAAAATAAATATCTTAAGTGAATTGAGCTCAGCTCAGTTCTAAGCTTTTGTTCTAAGCTCTTTACTGCAGCTGGAGTTCCTCCTTGGTTCAATAACAGAATAAAGCAAATGCTTGTCTGGATCTTTACAGATGTTACAGATACATAAATGCTTCCAACTAAAGATGGCTTTAGACATCATTTAGTTCAGCCTCCTACTTATCCAGGGTGTGACTGTGCAATTTCTTCAGTGCACAGCTAGGCAATTTCTGATTGTTTGTATACAATTGGACTCTTTCACAACTTCATTCTGCTAATAATGTTGCCAGATCGGTCAGATTAACAGGAAGCTGTTCCTAATTTTGAGCCAAAAATGAGACTCCTTAAGTTCTACTTATTAGTCCTAAATGTGCCTCTGGCGTAAGTTCTACACCATGGGTCTCTCTGTTTCCCTTGATGGTGCTTCATCGAGTTGCAGGCAACTCTGCTATAGTCCTTTACTTTAGCAGTTTAGTCACTAAGTCATCTTGACTATTGTGACCCCAGGGACCATCGCCTGCCAAGCTCCTCTGTCCATGGGATTTTCCAAGCAAGAATACTGGAGTGGGTTGCCATTTCCTTCTCCAGTTTAAATTTAGTCCTTTACTCCAGTTTAAATTTAGCAGTTTATCTCTGTTTTTCTTGACATGATTCCTTTCCAAACAAATTTTGGTATTTTTTGGCTGTGCCATGCAGCATGTGGGATCTTAGTTCCCCTATCAGGGACTGAACACTTGACCCCTACATTGGAAGGGTGGGGTCCTAACTATGGGACCACCAGGGGAGTCAGTCCTTCAAGCAAATTTATTTTGAGGCTTTCTGTTTGGTAGCCTAGGGAAAGCCAAGATAAATGAAGCCCTGTCTTCATACTTCCATTTCTAAGGAAAATTAGAATGTCTTAGAATTTAGATACCTAAACACACAAAAAGGCTTCCAGTGTGGCTCAGTGGTAAAGAATCCACCTGCAGTGCAGGAGATGCAGGCTAGATACCTGGGTCGGGAAGATTCCCCTGGAGGAGGAAATCACAACAGACTCCAGTATTCTTGACTGGGAAATCCCATGGACTGAAGAGCCTGGAGGGCTTCCATGGGGAGAGAGAAGAGTTAGACATGACTTAGTGACTAGACAACAACAACAAAAAACACATAAAATGATATTTTCAAAGAGATACATGCAAAATGAAGAAAATAAAGTAGGGTAACGTGCCAGTGGGTGACTGGGGTGGGCAGGGAATGAGGCCAGTAGTTTTTGATAATAGAAGTGCTCTGAGGAAGCTGCTTTTACATTTAAACCTAGATTCCAAAAAGGATCCAACATACAAAATTCAGGAGGCAAAACATTACAACTGAAAGGAACAGAGGTATATTTATATGCACTAAGTGGAAATAGCATTCATGTAGTTGAATGGCTGAGGCCAAAGCTACTCTCCTCTGGATCAATTCTACTTTTTCACATTGGTCTTCAAGGGAGGGGTCAGATCTGAGCACAATGGGCTCTGACCAGGGCAGATTATAGAAGTCTTACCCGTGGAGGTTTCACTTAGGAACCTTCCGGCACAGTTGACTCGTTTAAGCTGTGACAACTTCGACTCCCAGCACTCACATGAACTGCCCTCAAGCCAATCTCTCTACATCTGCATTTGTAAACTCAATCATTTTAATGAATATAGGCATTTTCATACTTTCCATTTTATTCTTATTATTTTGGTTAACACAGCATATAACAACTTAAAGTATTTGAATTTTTTTTTCTGTCACAACTGTAGTTTACCCATCCAACCATAATCACATTTTTTGTGATTCTGTGCAAATCTTGGATGAAAATGTTCAATAAAACAGGACCACAGGTTGAGCCCCACAGCTCTGATCCAGATTCTAGAACCATCAACATGTTTCAGTGTGGATACTTAACCACTTAAATTGCCACTTAAATATTATGACATTTGAGTCTCAATCCAACCTTGTTTTTTTAAGTAGGTCATGAGGATGGTTCAGACAGTAAAGAATCTGCCTGCAATGCAGGAGACCTAGGTTCAATCCCTGGGTTGGGAGGATCCCCTGGAGAAGGGATAGCTACCCACTGCAGTATTCTTGTGTGAAGAATCCCCATGGACAGGGGAGCCTGGTGGGCGACAGTCCATGGTGCTGCAGTCGGACACGCCTGAGCGACTAACACAGCACATGGGAGATTATTGTCCAACACACTCCTGAATATAAGATAAAAGATTAACCATTAAATTTTTTTCACCTAAGTAACTAAATGGAAATTTTTTTAAAAAGAAAAAAACGAATAAAAATAAGAATGAATGAATGAATGAAGGTAAGAACAAAAGAAAAAGAAAAAAGGAGGAAGGAACCGATTTAGCACCACTCACTATTAGAACACCTATGCAGTTTTATGTGATCTTTTTTTTAAATGCCCTCAAGCTACCCACATCCTAAAGCTTTGTAGAATCTTGATGTAGCCGATCTTACCTGCTTGTTTTATAGCAAAAAAAAAAAAAAAAAAAAAGTATCAAGTTTATGTTCTTCTCCCTGTTCTTTGTAAGGCTGTTTTTTCCTTATCCTTCAGCTTTCCACTTTGATCTCACCTCCACCAACAGGACACATACGAGCCTTCTTTCTTTTTTTTAAATTAAGGTATAGTTGATTTACAGTCTTGGGTTAGTTTTAGCTGTACACCTAGATGATTCAGGTATCTACCTATCTATATATTCTCTTCCAGATTCTTTTCCCTTATAAGTTATTAACAGATATTGAATATAAAATATTTAATACAGTACTCCTATATAGTGAGCTCCCCTGGTGGTTCAGTGGTAAAGAATCCATCTCCCAAGCAGGAGACCTCAGTTTGATCACCTGGTTGGGAAGATCCCCTGGAGAAGAAAATGGCAACCCGCTCCAGTATTCTTGCCTGGGAAATTCCATGGACAGAGAAGCCTGGCAGGTTACAGTCCATGGGAAAGAGTTGGACATGACTGAGCAACAGAACAAGTGCTATATAGTGCTTTATAGTAGACACTTGGTTTTTATCTATTTTATATATAGTATTGTGTATATGTTAATTCCGAATTCCTAAGTTATCCCTCCCTGCCATTTCCTCTTTGGTAACCATAAGTTTCTGTTCTATATCTGTGGATCTATTTCTGTTTTGTAAATCAGTTCATTTGTAACTTAAAAAAAATTCCATATATAAGTGATATCATTTGTCTTTTTATGTCTGATTTTCTTCACTTACTATGATAATCTCTAGGTCCATTCACGTTACTGTAGAAGGCATGCTTTTATCCTTTTTATGGCTGAGTAGTATTCTACTGTATGTATGTGCCACACCTTCTTTATCCTCTCATCTGTTGAAGGACACTGAAGTTGCTTCCATGTTTTGGCTCTCATAAATAGTACTGCTTTGAACATTGCTGCTGCTCCTCATTGCTTCAGTCGTGTCCAACTCTTTGAGACCCTATGAACTGTAGCTTGCCAAGCTCCTCTGCCCATGAGATTTTCCCAGCAAGAATACTGGAGTGGGTTGCCATGCCTTCCTCCAGGGGATCTTCCCAACCCAGGGATTGAACCTGTATCTCTGCATTGCAGGATTCTTACTGCTGAGCCATTGGGGAAGCCCATGAACATTCGGGTACATGTATCTTTTTGTACTGTAGTTTTGTCTGGATGTGTACCCAGGAGTGGGATCCCTGCATACAGCCCCTCTTTTGAAAGTAAGTTCTGTTCAAAACACACTTTACGCTTTGTCTCAGCATCTTACTTGTTTCCTTCATTCTCCAAAATTCTCTATACACATATTTATTAAATTATACATGAAAATTTGTAAACTTATTAAATTACAATTTATCAGAATGGTTTTTATTTATTTATTTAATTTTGGATCTCTTTTCTGTCAGACAGTAAGTTCTGAGGGTGTTGGAATAGTTTCTGCTTTGTATAGCACTCTAATCCCACTGCCTGCTACTGTTGAATGAATAAAGCGAAGTTCAGTTGTGTTCATTTGCTCAGTCCTGTCTGACTTTTGCAGCCCCATGGACTGCAGCACTCCAGGCTTCCTTGTCCATCACCAACTCCCAGAGCTTGCTCAAACAGGAGTACCTAAATACAGGCATACCATACCAAAGACAATTTATGGGTTTTATAGGTAGAAAAGCCTGAGTTAAAATTCTAGCCCAACCAGTTACTAGCTGCATTCTTGTAGGCAAGTCACATCATCCTATTGATCCTATTGATTTAGGAGGAGATTCCTCCTACTAAAATTGGATTGTTCTGGTATCAAGCATGTGAAAACGCCTGGTAGTCAGTAGGTTCTTACTGATCCTAGTGTTCTTCCCTCTCATCCGTATGTCTTTTGACATAGCCTGTACTGTCCCTGAGTTCTCACAGGTTACCTCCTTTGTCTCATATCTATCTGTAGGCATTTTTTTTAATCAGTAGCCCTGGATGCTCCTTTTTTTTTTTTTTTTTTTAAATTTTTGTCTTTGAGTCTTTGACTTCCCCATATGCCTGTTTCACTATCTCGTCTTTCAAGAATCAGGTCATTTCAGATCAGTCTCTCAATTGTGTTCAACTCTTTGCCATCCCATGGACTGCAGCATGCCAGGCTTCCCTGTCCATCACCAATTCCCTGAGCTTATTCAAACTCATGTCCATTGAGACGGTGATGCCATCCAAACATTTCAACCTCTGTCATCCTCTTCTCCTCCCACCTTCAATCTTTCCTAGCACCAGGGTCTTTTCCAAACTCAGTTCTTCACATCAAGCGGCCAAAGTATTGGAGTTTCAGCTTCCACATCAGTCCTTCCAATAAATATTCAGGACTGATTTCCTTTAGGATTGACTGGTTGGATCTCCTTGCAGTCCAAGGAACTCTCAAGAGTTTTCTCCAAAACCACAGTGCAAAAGCATCAATTCTTTAGTGCCCAGATTTCTTTATAGTTCAACTCTCACATCCGTACATGACTACTGGAAAAACCGTAGCTTTGACTAGATGGACCTTTGTTGGCAAAGTAATGCCTCTGCTTTTTAATATGCTGTCTAGGTTAGTCATAGCTTTTCTTCCAAGGAGAAGCATCTTTTAATTTCATGGGTGCAGTCACTATCTGCAGTGATTTTGGAGCCCCCCAAAATAAAGTCTCTCACTGTTTCCATTGTTTCCCTATCTGTTTGCCATGAAGTGATGGGACCAGATGCCATGATCTTAGTTTTCTGAATGTTGAGCTTTAAGCCAACTTTTTCATTCTCATCTTTCACTTTCAACAAGAGGCTTTTGAGTTCCTCTTCACTTTCTGCCATAAGGGTGGTGTCATCTGCATATCTGAGGCTATTGATATTTCTCCCAGCAATCTTGATTCCAGTTTGTGCTTCTTCCAGCCCAGCATTTCTCATGATGCACTCTGCATATAAGTTAAATAAGCAGGGTGACAATATACAGCCTTGACGTACTCCTTTCCCAATTTGGAACCAGTCTGTTGTTGCATGTCCAATTCTAATTGTTGTTTCTTGATCTGTATACAGATTTCTCAGGAGGCAGGTCAGGTGTTCTGGTATTCCCATCTCTTTCAGAATTTTCCACAGTTTGCTGTGATCCACACAGCCAAAGGCTTTAGCATAGTCAATAAAGCAAAAGTAGATGTTTTTCTGGAACTCTCTTGCTTTTTCTATGATCCAACAGATGTTGGAAATTTGATCTCTGGTTCCTCTGCCTTTTCTAAATCCAGCTTGAACATGTGGAATTTCATGGTTCAGGTACTGTTGAAGCCTGGCTTGGAGAATTTTGAGCATTACTTTACTAGCGTGTGAGATGAGTGCAATTGTGCAGTAGTTTGGACATTCTTTGGCATTGCTTTTCTTTGGGATTGGAATGCAAACTGAACTTTTCCAGTCCTGTGGCCAATATTAGCTTCTAATTTTCCATTTGTAGATCCATTTTTCCTCTGGAAACAATCCTTACATCCCCAACTTTATCAAGCATCATGACTTGCTAAGCAAGTGATTTAGATAACCAGGCCATATTTGTATGTTCGATGGCAAAGATATATTTATTGAGTAGTGAACTGATTTATTGAGGCATTCATTACATTTAGCTTACATGTCTTTTTTTCCCTAAGGCCATATTCAATGCCTATTTCAAATGAGAAAATTCCAGATAGAGCAGAGTTCTTGAAGAATTGTTTTTCTAAAACATGGAAGCATCCTTTGTTTTGATGAACTTAAAGTTTAGAATAAAAAAAAAAATCTTTTGAGATTATTTAATCCAACGTCCCCTACTTTTTAATAGGCAAAGAAACCAAAGTGAAAATGGATAAGTAACCTTACGTAGTATATGGAAAAAATCAAGACTATTTCCCAGATATCCAGGTTTTCGGTCAGTTCTCTGTCTTTGGCAATTAAGTACTAACGTTTACTGAACTATCACCGTGTGCCAGTTATCCTTTAACCTTTAAGATTAGGTTTGAAACATCATAATCTCCCTTTAACTTGTGTGGAACCTGAGGCTAAGGGCCATTGCTTAATTTGTCCCAGTTTTCCTTGCAGAGCTTGTAAGTTTGTAGTTGTCTCAATCTGGTTACCTGTTATGTCAGGAGTTCATGCTACTTCCTTCAGTCCACCTTAATGACAGTGAGATGATGAGGTTCAGAAAATGTAATCTACATTGAATGTCTTCTTCCTTACTCAGTGAGGAATTGGTAAGGGATTTTGAGATTCCCTGAAGAATGATTATGCAGGTGAGAGTAGTATACACCTTCATGCTCGCAGGATTGTTTAATGGAGGCAAAATTAAATGATTGGCAGGAATCACAGAAGTACAGGATGTCCTTCAAGTTCATGTCCACAATCATGTTTTTCATTGCAGCTTTTGGTAAAACTGCCTGATGACAATCTTGCATTTAGGAGTTGTGTTCCCCTAGCAACCCCAAAGATTGAGATGCCCTTAAGATTAAGGGGTCTACTGGCAAACTCCCAGTCCCCAGAAAAATTATTCTATCATGCTTTCAGAAAACCATGACTCAGAGGGCTGATAGTCTCTCTAATATATTTAATAAAATGACCGTGGAAAGCTTAAAATGGTCCAATTGCACAAGTTAGTCTATATTAGTTCAATCTATTATGGCCATCATTTTTTGTAATAAAGGCTATGTGCCAAGTATATTAAGCACTTCATAGATACTTACTTTACTCCATACAGCATTCTACAAGGAGTTTATTATGGCCATTTTGCAAATGATGCAAGTGGCTCAGAGAAATATATTATCTTTGCCAAGACCACACAGCAAAGCCAAGATCAAAGATGGCTGCCTCCAGAATTCTTTCCACTCTACTATTCTATTTTTTTCTCTTATTCCTGGAATCAGAGTTAACACTGCTAGCAAGATCTTTTTGCCCAAAGTAATTAGATCCTTGAGAGAGAATACACACTGATCCAGAGGGCCGTGACTAAGGGGCCACGGGTACTATGAGAGGGTGGCACAGAAAGTTCTAGAAGAGAGTGCCAGGAAGTAGAAGGGTGAAAAAATGGAAGACTTCTAAGATCTGTTTCATCTTCCATTATAGGATTCCTCTTCCTGTGCAGTGTCTCCTGTGAGGCTGAAGGTAGCAGGCACACTGCAACCCAGGATCTCTATGAACATGAAAAGGAATAATATCACCGCTTCTGAGCACAGTGGCTAAAACAGAATCACTGACTAAAATTCAAAGCGATAAGCAAGCCTATCCGGGAGATGCCTTTGAGATTTCCCTTTCATCTTCCAATGCCATAGTTAGATTTTATCTACTTCCAGCGCTTTTCCAACTATTTTCCTTGGCTCTCAGGGGACCATGGAGGACAGAAATGGGGGCCAGAAGGACAGTGCTTTGGCCTTTGTGCCATCTCACCATCAACAGGAACAGACCTTAATGCACATTTTTAAATTAAAATAATCTGGAAAACTAATTCTGCCATTTAGGAAAAAGAAAAAATATTTCTGCATTTTTCAGGAGAGTGAGATTGCTCAAAGAAGGTATAAATCTTTGAAGATTATGTAGTTGGTTTTAATATCAAAGTGAAGTTTAGACTACAGGTCTCCGACTCCCAAGCCAATGCTAGTTCCTGATTTCACAAAAGTTTATTTTTTTGGTATTTAGGTCTTGCATGTAATATTAAAATCGTCCTTCTATAGCACCTCTAATTGGTGGCCGTGAATGACATAACTATAAATCTACAGAGACTTTTTTGACCACTTGAAGTCAGCTTCTTGGGAAAAGACCTGAAATCATAGAGTATTTTGATGGTAATTGATTGAGGTCTATCTTGCTGCTGAAAGAAAATGTTCAGTCTTCACATTTTCAGGGAAAATAATACAGAAATCCTTCTTTATCTTGGTCATTGTTTTTTAGCATAGTATATACTCACTTGATTTATATACCATTCTAAGCAAAAGGGCAGACTGGTGCTTCTGCCTAGGCTGTTCTGATTGGGGGCTTTGGAACATCATAAAGAATACCCGAAGGACCAATTCAGGTCGTAACATGTTTGACCTAATCCAAAATGTCATCTCGTTGCATTTAGTCATTTTCACTGAGGTATAACACACAAACTGCACAAATGTAAGCATACAGCTCACTGAATATGTACTTATCAGTGCAATTGTGTAATCTCAAGCTAGGTCAAAATAAGATCGTCTCTAGCACCTAAGAGGCTCACCTGTGCTGCTCCACAGCAAAAACTGCCCTCTGCCAAATGGCAACAAATATTATTATTTCTATCCCCCCAATCGATTTCTTCTGTACTTTTAAATGTCATATTACTGGAAACAAACAATATATTCTCTGCTGCTGTCTATCATTTTTCTTTCATCATTACATCTGTGAGATTTGTCCACGCTATTCCAGTGGGTCAAGACTTGTCTCTTTCTATTGCTGAGTAGGTAACATTTCACCGAGAGATTAAAACACAATTTATTTACCCATCTTCCTGTTGATGGGTATTTGGGTTGTTTCCAGATTTGGGCTGTAATAAATCTAGTTGCCATGAATCTTCTTGAATATGTCTTTTGGTAGACTTATGTCCTAATTTTTCCCTTGGGAATATACCTAGGAGTATCGAATCAATGGGCCATTGGTTAAGCAGCTGTTTGATTTTAATATACACCATGTATTCATTTTCTAAATTATTTTAGCCAATTCACAATGTATAATTCCAGTTGTTCCTAATCCTCTGCAATAGTATTTTCATTCTTCAGTATAGTTTTTATTTTCATGTCCATAATGATAATGGTTTGACTTTTTTTTACATATGCTTATTGACCAGTTAGTAACTTCTTTAGATAGTAATCTGATAAATTATTTTGTCCATTTATTAATTGGGTATTTTTACTTTTTATTATTACTTGTTCACATATACACACACTTGTATATGTGTGTATGTGTGTGTGTGTGTGTTATTTATTTTTCCAGCTTTGTTGAGATATAGTTGGCAGGTAACATTTTATAAGTTTAAGGTATATCACCTGATGATTTGATAGGCATATATATATATATATATATATATATATATATATATCATAAAATAATTACCATAGTAAGATTACTTAGCATATTTTATCATTTTGGTTAAGATAAGGTCATACTGGGCTATGGGAAGGAATTTATCTCTTTGTATCCTCAGATTACACATTGTTCAGGTGTCAACAGAAACAGGAGCATGAATAAGTTAAAGAGATAGTTGGTGATAGCCTATACTTCTTTTTTTTAAATTAATTTTTGTTGGAGTATAGTTACTTTGACCATACTTATGATGCCTATGAATTATCTGTTTGGCAAAGAGGTAAAAGGATTTGCAGCACCAGGGCTTTCTGATCATCTCTCCAGCCAAAAGGCTGTGCCATCTGACATTGTGCAAAAGAGCTCCATCTGTTCAGGGTTCGGGTGGGCATGAGCAGGAGAAAAAGAGGAGGAAGTACTCTCTGATGTCGGTGATGGCTGAGCGATCTGCAGTCATCCCTGAACTGTGTAGCTGCTGCAACAGAACTAGCCTGATGAATTGATTTCAAAGTTCGCTTTGCACAATCCTTTCCCAAGCTACACACGCCCATTCTCAAAGCCAGATTTAAGGAGAGAGGATGAGAGAAAGAGGTAAAAAAAAAAAAAAAAATGAGATCCTAAGAGTCCAGAGAAAATGAGAAATAGTCGCACTCTGTGGACAGTTCTAAATAAGCATCACAATCAGAAAAGAAACGCTGGGGCTGCCGATGCCAATCCAGACCCTCTTTACAGTCTGAGGATGCTCTGGCTTCCACAAGGAAATGCATAGAATTGCCCTGCAATGTGCACCCCAATCAATATTTCATTATCAATCTTGTTATTGTTTGCAGGAATTTCTACTTTAGACTCCTAACAGCTGTCAGTAAATCTTGCTGATCAGTGCAGGCTTCTGAATAAAGGCAATTTTTAACCAATCATCTTTCTCCAATTTGGGAAAAATGGGCAGCAATCCATGTACCTTCTCAAATTCTCAGCCTATAAGTAAGCAACATACTTTCAGTGATTCCAGATCACTATCTTTCAGCTTTTCACATAAAGCCTATGAAATCTGAAGTCTGGACACTGCCCCAACTGACCCCCATTACATAGAAAAGTTGCATAGAATTCTATCTGATGCATCAGGTTACCAAAGATTCTAAGAGTAGGAAGGGATATTCAGGTCACCTGATGTATTTCTTAAATCCATCCATTTGTTAAATGATTTGACAAATAATCACTGATTTTTTTTTTCCTTTTCTGTCAGGCTGACACTGGGGATTCAGCAGTAAATAGGACAGAAAATTTATGTGGATGATTTTGATTAAAGGAAATGGAGTCAGAATATAGGTAGTGATTGGGATATGCAGTAGAGGGACACTTCAATCAGGAATAGCTTTCTCAGGACTTCCCTGGTGGTGCAGTGGTTAAGAATGTGCTTCCACTGCAGGGGCTGTGGGTTTGATCTCTGGTTGGGGAACTAAGATCTTACAAGTTGTCCTTCAGTCACTCAGTCATGTCCAGCTCTCTGTGATCCCATAGACAGCAGCATGCCAGACTTCCCTGTCGTTCATTGTCTCCTGGAGCTTGCTCAAACTCATGTCCACTGAGTCGATGATGCCATCCAACCATTTCATCCCCTGTTGCCCACTTCTGCTCCTGCTCTCAATCTTTCCCAGCACCAGTGAGTCAGCTTTTCACATCAGGTGGTCAAAGTATTGGAGCTTTAGCTTCAGCATCAGTCCTTCCAATGACTATTCAGGGCTGACTTCCTTAGAGGAAGTTTGATCTCCTTATAGGCCAAGGGACTCTCAAAGAGTCTTCTCCAACACCACAGTTCAAAAGTATCAGTTCTTCAATGCTCAGCCTTCTTTATGGTCCATGACTTCTTTATGGTACATGACTACTGAAAAAACCATAGCTTTAACTTTATGGATCTTTGTTGACAAAGTGATGTCTCCTGGTGGCTCAGAGGGTAAAGCGTCTGCCTGGAATGCTCGAGACCCGGGTTTGATCCCTGGGTCAGAAAGATCCCCTGGAGAAGGAAATGTCAACCTGCTCCAGTGTTCTTGCCTGGAAAATCCCATGGACAGAGGAGCCTGGTGGGCTACATGTAGTTCATGGGGTCGCAAAGAGTTGGACACGACCGAGTGACTTCACTTTCACTTTTCTAGGTTTGTCATAGCTTTCCTTCTAAGGAGCAAGCATCTTTTAGTTTCATGGCTGCAGTCACCATCTGCAGTGATTTTGGAGCCCAACAAAATAGTCTGTCACTGTTTCCATTGATTCCCCATCTATTTGCCATGAAGTGACAAGACCAGATGATCTTATTTTTCTGAATGTTGAGTTTTAAACCAGCTTTTTCACTCTCCTTTTCACTTTCATTAAGAGGCTCCTCAGTTCCTCTTCACTTTCAGCCATAAGGGAGGTGTCATCTGCATATCTGAGATTGCTGATATTTCTTCTGGCAATCTTGATTCCAGTTTGTGCTTTATCCAGCCTGGTGTCTTGCATGACGTACTCTGCATAAAGTTAAATAAGCAGGGTGACAAGATACAGCCTTGAAGTACTCCTTTCCCAATTTTGAAACAGTCCGTTGTTCCATGTCTGGTTCTAACTGTTGCTTCTTGACCTGCATACAGGTTTCTCAGGAGACAGGTAGGCTGGTATAGTATTCCCATCTCTTTAAGAATTTTTCACAGTTTGTTGTGATCCATGCAAAGGATTTAGAATGATCAATGAAGCAGAAGTAGATGTTTTTCTGGAATTCTCTTTCTTTTTCTATAATTCAGCAGAGGTTGGCATTTGATCTCTGAACATCCGTTGGATCATATAAAAAGATACTACATGATGTGCAGCAAGAAAAATAAAATAAAATTTCTTGAACTAAATAAAGATGAAAATAAAACATATTGATTTAAATTATATGGGAGTGTAACATATAGAAAAGGAAGTAACTGTCTCAGAAGAAATCACAATTAATGGGAAACCTACATAAACGATAGAGGTTGACCATGGAAGGGAAAAAGAAAAAAAAGAACTGGGGAAGTATTCCAAATGGAGGGAAATATAATCCCCAAACTCCAAGTTAAGAAAGAGTTCAGTTTTGTCAAAGACAGATAGTTGGCGTGGCTAGAGATGTGTATTTCACAGAGTCTTGTTTGCATTCATAATAGAAAAAAGGAAGAATTATTATTACTATTTTACCAAGAAGGTGTAAAAACTAAGTCTATGGGGGAGGGCAGGAGGAATTGGGAAATTGTGATTGACACATAGGCACTATTAATACTTTGTATAAGATAGATAACTAAGAAGAACCTACTGTAGAGCACAGGGAACTCAACGCCCTGTGTGTGTGTGTGCATGTGTTAGTCACTCAGCTGTGTCTGACTCTATATGACCCCATGGTCGTAGCCTTGCCAAACTCCTCTGTCCATGGAGTTTTCCAGGCAAGTATACTGGAGTGGGTTGCCATTCCCTTCACCAGGGGATGTTCTTGACCCAGGGATTGAACCGGGGTCTCCTGCACTGCAGGCAGATTCCTTACAGTCTCAGCCATCAGGGAAGCCAACTTACTGTACTGGAGTGACTTAAATGGAAGGAAATAAAAAGAAGGAGAGTGGTTATATGTGTATGTGTGTGTGTGTGTGTGTGTGTGTATATATATATATATATATATATATATATATATATATATATATAACTGATTCATTTTGCTGTACAGTAGAATCTATCACAACACTGTATAGCAACTATACTTCAATAAAAATTAATAAAGAACAAACTAAGGCTATCTGAAACAAAGGACTGCTCCGAGGAAAGAAACTTCTATGCATTCCAAATATTTTCTAGGGCCATAGTTCATGGGAATGAGATGATGAAAGTCATCTCGGCACTCTGGGAGGAGCTGCCTTCCCTGGTGAGCCACATGTGACAACGTGGAAAGTCCTGTCAAAGTGATGGATTCCATCCACAACAGCAAGGTGGGTGCATTTTTAAAATTCTTCACTAATCAGGAAAATGTATTAATGTACCTCCTCATTACTGATTCCAAAAGTACTGATTAGATATCCACCATGTGCCAGGGCCTGTTAACTCTTGAGGATATAGTGATGAATAACAATGGTTGGGGCCATATGGAACTGATTTTAGTCAAGTCTGTCTAAACCATACCATGCATAATTTTTGAAACGGAGGGAAAAAAAACTTTTGTTTTTGTGGGTATTCTTAGGATACTTAGGGCATGTTAGCTGCTTAGTCATGGCTGATTTTTTGCAACCCCATGGACTGACTGTAGTCCACCAAGACTGCGGTCTTCTCTGTCCATGGATTTCTTCAGGCAAGAATACTGGAGTGGGTAGCCATTCCCTTCTCTGGGGGATCTTCCCGACCCAGGGACTGAACTCACATCTCCCACATTGCAGGCAGATTCTTTACCATCAGAGCCAACAAAGTACTGCAGTGGGTAGCCATTCCCTTCATAGATCTAAACAAGGGAATCTGTGATTATTCAGGTCATTAACCACTGCAACACTAGTTAGGTGAGAATTTTGGCAAAACTAGGTCAACATTGGAGAAGGCAATGGCACCCCACTCCAGTACTCTTGCCTGGAAACTCCCGTGGACGGAGGAGCCTGGTAGGCTGCAGTCCATGGGGTTGCTAAGAGTCAGACATGACTGAGTGACTTCATTTTCACTTTTCACTTTCATACATTGGAGAAGGAAATGGCAACCCACTCCGGTGTTCTTGCCTGGAGAATCCCAGGGACGGGGGAGCCTGTTGGGCTGCTGTCTATGGGGTGGCACAGAGTTGGACACGACTGCAGCGACTTAGCAGCAGCAGCAGGTCCACATTACAGAGAAAAGTCTCCATGCTTGGAGACACTCCTGCCGCTTGGTTTCCCAAGCCAACAACTGACACTCAGTTTTCTGCCACAGAAAAATCCATCCAAGAGGTTTATAATCAAAGCTGAGTGGAATGAGTCAAAGAGAGACAATATCCTTCTCTTATCAAGACTCATAGACCCCATCTCTGGACCACCAAGTCCTAATACTTTTGTGCTTGTGCTCAGTCACTACGTTGTGTCAACTCTTTACAACCGCATAGACTGTAGCTCTTCTGCTTCTTCAGTCCATGGGATTCTCCAAGCAAGCATCCTGGAGTGGGTTGCCATTTTCTTCTCTTGGGGATCTTCCCGACCCAGGCATCAAACCCATTAGGATATTCCACAGTAAACTGAACTTGCCTTGAATGATTTTGTGACATTTTTCAGAAAAGAGAATTCAAGAAAATGGAATGATATGTTGATGGGAATGAAACAGAAGCAAAAGGAAAGGGGAAAAAAAGGCATCCCCCACAAGTTTTTATTTACTGTTGAGCGAAAGCCATTTTTGTTAAAATGCAGACAATTAACATTGTAAATATGCAGTTAAGAGTATAATGGTGGTTTATAATATCCTTGACATTTTTGTGTTGCTTGTTTGTTTTTTCACTATTTTCACAAGTGGCGGGAATCCAAGCTGTTAGTACTTCTGCAAGTTTTTATATGATAGCTAATCACAAATTGATCTGCCTTTTCCTTGGATTTCATATTCATGGGATTAATACTCATCTTGCTTTTAGTCTTGAATCAGTTGTGCTCAGCATGGTACTGGCGTGTAATGAAAAATAGGAGTCTATTTTATGAATGAACGAGTGCATGAGTGCATGGATAGATGGCTGTAGAAGGCACAGGTGACCCAAGATCCAAAATATATGTGTTACTGACACAGATTTGGCTTCTAAGGAGGCTTTGTATCTTGTACCATTGCTCTCAGTCTTCAGTAAGTTCTTCAAAGATTCTTATTAAAAAGGAAAAAATGAAACTCAGAAAAAGAGATGGGAGCTTAAATCACATGTTAAATTTCTTTTTGGCCATGCTGTGTTTTTAAGTCCCATGTCTCTTTTTCAAAGCACCAAGCATTTCTTAATTTATTTTTAATTAAGATATAATTGGCATAATGTACCATAAGTTAAAAGTGTGCAACCTAATGATTTAATATGTGTATATACTACAAAGGGATTCCCTGGTAACTCAGCTGGTAAAGAATCTGCTTGCAATGCAGGATACCCCAGTTCAATTCCTGGGTCTGGAAGTTCTCCTGGAGAAGAGATAGGCTACCCATTCCAGTATTCTTGGGCTTCCCTGTTGATTCAGACTGTAAAGAATCTGCCTGAAATGTGGGAGACCTGGGTTCGATCTCTGGGTTGGGAAGATCCCCTGGAGGGGAGCATGGCAACCCATTCCAGTATTTTTGCCTGGGTAATCCTCATGGGCAGAGGAGCCTGGGGGGCTACAGTCCATGAGGTCTTAAAGAATTGGACCTGACTGAGTGGCTAAGCACAGCACAGCAGAATACTACAAAGTGTTTCCCTGCTGGCTTAGCAGTAAAGAAACCACCTGTCAATGCAGGAGATGCAGGTTTGATTCCTGGGTGAGAAGTTCCCCTGGAGAAGATAATGGAACCCATCCAGTATTCTTGTCTGGAGAATTCCATGGACAGAGGAGCCTGGGGGGCTATATAGGCCATGGGGTGCAAGGAGTCGGACATGACTTAGCAATGAAACAACAACAATGACGTACTACAAAATGATTATCAGAGTAAGTTTAGTGAACATCCATCCACTCACCTAGTTACACTTATTTTTCTTGTGATGAGCACCAAACATGTTTTGGCTTCCTAAAAATAAGACAGGGAGAGGAGAAAATGCAAATCAACCTGTGACTTTCTAAAGGAATCTGGTCTTTGATGTGTACACTGTTTCAATTTTCTGATCTGCTAATTCTAAACACAGCCTGAAAAAGCAGCACAGAACTAAGCCTAATTCTGACCAGCAGCCTGGTCAAGGCAGTGGTTGAACCAGACACCACTGCTGCCATGCACGAAACCATTTGGAATGGAGATGGAATGAGCCAAGCCTATAATCACCCAGCTTTACACAGGGGAAACGTCATTTGAAACATGCGTGACCTCCTGTGTGTCAGCTATTCATTCCTTTTGTTTTCAATCATCCAGCAAATCAAAAGAATTAAGGGGATTAGAAGAAGAAAAACTCAGTGACTTTATACATCAACACGGGGGCAGTCTTGAATGAAATCATTTCTGGGAAGTGACCGCAAGAAATAGGACCAGGAAATGCAGCTTAAGGGAAAGAAACACCTCAAGTTTGTGTGCACCATCTACTCTGAACCAACACATAATTGAAGACCAGATACATTTCAGGATAAAAGTCCGGAGGAAAAGCAAGTCAAATCCACACAAGTTTTATTTATTTTTAGTTGGAGGATAATTGCTTTATAATACTGTGTTGGTTTCTGCCATACATCAACATGAACCAACCATAGGTATATGTATGTCCCCTCCCTCCTGAACCTCCCTCCCACCTCCCACCCCATCCCACCCCCTACCCCGTCCCATCCCTCTAGGTCGTCACAGAGCACCAGTTTGAGCTCCCCACAGATTCTCATAGCTACAGAGGGATTTGGGAAGTGCATTTCTGGCAGGCAAGAGGCTCAATAGAACATTTTTGGAAGCATTTTGACAATATGAATCAAAAGCCTTAAAACTCCTTTGATCCATTAGTTTTTGGAAAGTATACCTCAAAAATTATCTTATATGCAAACCTCATATGCATGAATGTAGGTCAAAACTGGTGCATAATAAAAATTAGAAAATAATATAAATATTCTCTAATTTGGGAAGTCTAGAAAGTTCATCAGAATAGTATACACCCCTTAAGATTAGTTCTGCACAAAGTTGGGTAATGTGAAATGAACCATGCACAATAGAAAAGCATAAGTGAAAATCAGGATGGGCCAGTCAACTTTGACTTGCTCATTAAATCATAAGGACATTGCACTCTCTGGAGTGGAAAATTTGGGGTACCTTAATATGCAGTAGTCATTTGGGCGACTTACTGAACGCTACTTTGTTCATGTTAAAATCAAGGTCATTGGAGTCTTCAGTTACTAGGGAATTGCTTTTTGTCCTAACATAGCATGGCCAGGAAATGTGCAGGGGAGGAGAGCTTTTATTACCGGCATAGATAAAGTCGAAAAGAAGACAAGGATTTTAGGCTAATTCTCACTGTGCTTGTGGAGTGGGTGTGTCTTTCTGTCTGAGTGTTTGTTTTATCTAAATGTCCTAAATCAAAGTAAACAAATATGGTTAAAAATGTAAAGTCTGGAGAATCCTAAGCAGTGACTGCTTCTTTCTGTTTTATGCGAAGGTTAAATGTGAGCAGCTCAGGTAGGGAAACTCTAGCACATGCTGCCAATCACTAGAGGCCATGATTATTCTACTTTCTGGAAGAGTCTGGGATAAAACATTTACATTTCTTTTATGTCTCAGTTTCCCAATAGAAAAATAATGGCTCATAATACCTGTACTTCATAACTCTTAATGTTGATCATGGGGACCCAAGATATATACTATGCAGAAGAAACTCATAAACTTAGTCATTCTGAAGCTCCATTAAAAGAAAAACTACAGCATTTAAGTGCCAGAAATAAATAAGTTTAGTAACCACAACACCAGTATTAAATCAAAAAATTCTTCATGTCAAATCTATAAGCTTGAAGTGTTCATCTATCCATAGTCCTACCACTATCCTTACTTGATTTCTAAATCAGTATCTAAACAACATCACCAGGCTTCCCTGGTGGCTCAGCATAAAGAATCTGCTTGCAATGAAGGAAACACAGGTTCGATCCCTAGGTGGGGAAGATCCCCTAAGGAAGGAAATGGCAACCCAGTCCAGTATCTTTGATGGGAAATTAGATGGACAGAGGAACTTGGCCAGCTACAGTCCATGGGGTTGCAAAAAAGTCAGACATGGCTGGGTGACTAAACAATATCAACAATAACAAACACTACTCTAACTTTACCACTACATGAGACACACAATATCTTGCTGTAGCTCTTTGCTGATCTTAGTGTTTCAGTTCAGTTCAGTCTCTCAGTTGTGTCCAACTCTTTGAGACCCCATGGACACAGCATGCCAGGATTCTCTGTCCATCACCAACCTCCAGAGCTTGCTCAAACTCATGTCCATCAAATCAGTGATGCCATCCAACCATCTCATCCTCTGTTATCCCCTCCTCCTCCTGCCTTCAATCTTTCCCCAAATCAGGGTCTTTTCTAATGAGTCAGTTCTTCTCATCAGGTAGCCAAAGTTGCTTCAACATCAGTCTTTCCAATGAATCTTCAGGACTGATTTCCTTTACGATTGACTGGTTTGATTTCCTTGCAGTCCAAGGGACTCTCAAGAGTCTTCTCCAACACCACAGTTCAAATGCATCAATTATTCAGCACTCAGCTTTCTTTATGGTCCAACTTTCACATCCATACATGACTACAAAAAAACAAAACAAAACATAGATTTGACTATATGGACCTTTGTTGGCAAAGTAATGTCTCTGCTTTTTAATGTGCTGTCTAGGTTGGTCATAGCTTTTCTTCCAAGGAGCAAGCATCTTTTAATTCCATGGCTGCAATAATCATGTGCAGTTATTTTGTAGCCCAAGAAAATAAAGGCTGTCACTACTTCCACTGTTTCCCCATCTATTTGCCATGAAATGATGGGACTGGATGCCATGATCTTAGTTTTTGAAATGTTGAGTTTTATGCCAACTTTTTCACTCTGCTCTTTTCACCCTCATTAAGAGACTCTTTAGATCCTCTTCGCTTTCTGCCATTAGAGTGGTATCGTCTACATATCAACTTCCCTGGTGGTTCAGACACTAAAGCATCTGCCTACAATGCGGGAGACCTGGGTTCAATTCCTGGGTAGGGAAGATGGAATTCCACTTGAGCTATTTCAAATCCTGAAAGATGATGCTGTGAAAGTGCTGCACTCAATATGCCAGCAAATTTGGAAAACTCAGCAGTGGCCACAGGACTGGAAAAGGTCAGTTTTCATTCCAATCCCAAAGAAAAGCAATGCCAAAGAATGCTCAAACTACCACACAATTGCACTCATCTCACATGCTAGTAAAGTAATGCTCAAAATTCTCCAAGCCAGGCTTCAGCAATAAGTGAACCGTGAACTTCCAGATGTTCATGCTGGTTTTAGAAAAGGCAGAGGAACCAGAGATCAAATTGCCAACATCTGCTGGATCATGGAAAAAGCAAGAGAGTTCCAGAAAAACATCTATTTCTGCTTTATTGACTATGCCAAAGCCTTTGACTGTGTGGATCACAATAAATTGTGGAAAATTCTGAACGAGATGGCAATACCAAACCACCTGACCTGCCTCTTGAGAAACCTATATGCAGGTCAGGAATCAACAGATAAAACTGGACATGGAACAACAGACTGGTTCCAAATAGGAAAAGGAGTACATCAAGGCTGTATATTGTCACCCTGCTTATTTAACTTATATGCAGAGTACATCATGAGAAATGCTGGGCTGGAAGAAGCACAAGCTGGAATCAAGATTGCCAAGAGAAATATCAATAACCTCAGATATGCAGATGACACCACCCTTAAGGCAGAAAGTGAAGAGGAACCAAAAAGCCTCTTTATGAAAGTGAAAGAGGAGAGTGAAAAAGTTGGCTTAAAGCTCAACATTCAGAAAACTAAGATCATGGCATCTGGTCCCATTACTTCATGGGAAATAGATGGGGAAACAGTGTTAGGCTTTATTTTTTAGGGCTCCAAAATCACTGCAGATGGGATTGCAGCCATGAAATTAAAAGATGCTTACTCCTTGGAAGGAAAGTTATGACCAACATAGATGGCATATTCAAAAGCAGAGACATTACTTTGCCAACAAAGGTCCATCTAGTCAAGGCTATGGTCTTTCCTGTGGTCATGTATGGATGTGAGAGTTGGACTGTGAAGAAAGCTGAGGGCCAAAAAATTGATGCTTTTGAACTGTGGTGTTGGAGAAGACTCTTGAGAGTCCCTTGGACTGCATGGAGATCCAACCAGTCCATTCTGAAGGAGATCAGCCCTGGGATTTCTTTGGAGGGAATGATGCTGAAGCTGAAACTCCAGTACTTTGGCCACCTCATGCGAAGAGTTGACTCATTGGAAAAGACTCTGATGCTGGGAGGATTGGGGGCAGGAGAAGGGGACAACAGAGGATGAGATGGCTGGATGGCATCACTGACTCCATGGACGTGAGTTTGAGTGAACTCCCGGAGTTGATGATGGACAGGGAGGCCTGGCGTGCTGCAATTCGTGGGGTTGCAAAGAGTCAGACATGACTGAGCAACTGAACTGAACTGAACTGATCTACATATCTGAGGTTATTGATATTTCTCTCGGCAATCTTGATTCCCGCTTGTGCTTAATCCAGCCCAGAATTTTGCATGATGTACTCTGCATATAAATTAAATAAACAGGGTGACAATGTACAGTCTTGAAGTACTCCTTTCCCGTTTTGGAACCAGTCCATTGTTCTATGTCCAGTTCTTAGTGTTGCTTTTTGACCTGCATACAGATTTCTCAGGAGGCAGGTCAGGTAGTCTGGTGTCCCCGTTTCTTTTAAGAATTTTCCACAGTTTGTTGTGATCCACACAGTCAAAGGCTTTGGTGTAGTCAGTGAAGTAGAAGTAGGTATTTTTCTGGAATTTCTTGCTTTTTCTATAATCCAGTGGATCATAGAATTTGATCTCTGATTTTTCTGCCATTTCCAAGTCCAGCTTGTACATCTGGAAGTTCTTGGTTCATGTATTGTTGAAGCCTAGCTTGGAGAATTTTGAACATTACTCTGTTAGCATGTAAGATGAGTGAATTGTATGGTAGTCTGAACAGTCTTTGGCATTGCCTTTCTTTGGGATTGGAATGAAAACTGACTTATTCCAGGCCTGTGGCCACTGTTGAGTTTTCCAACAACACTGGCGTATTGAGTGCAGCATTTTCACAGCATCATCTTTTAGGATTTGAAATAGCTCAGCTCGAATTCCATCACCTCCACTAGCTTTGTTCATAGTGATGCTTCATAAGATCCACTTGAATTCTCCTTCCAGGACATCTGGCTCTAGGTGAGTAATCACACCATTGTGGTTATCTGTGTCATTAAGATCTTTTTTGTATTATTCTTCTGTGTATTCTTGATACCTCTTCTTAATATCTTCTGCTTCTGTTAGGTCCATACCATTTCTGTCCCTTATTGAGCCCATCTTTGCATGAAATGTTCCCTTGGTATCTCTAATTTTCTTGAAGAGATCGCTAATCTTTCCCATTCTATTGTTTTCCTCTACTTCTTTGCACTGACCATAGAGGAAGGCTTTCTTATCTCTCCCTGCTATTCTTTGGAACTCTGCATTCAGAAGGATATATCTTAATGTTTATATTCATTTTTTTTCATGTTTAATGTTTATATTCATTTTATATTCATTCATGTTTAAGTTATTCATGAACCTTTCATCCAGTAGTTTTAGCAGCCATGATTGATCGTTGTCTATGTTTATTACACTAATGGGTGGCTAAATCTGATACAGTAAATTCCCTATATATGAAGGAGTTCCATTCTAAGAACGTATTTGTAAGTCCAGTTTGTTCATAAGTATAACAAAGTTAGCCTAGGTACCCAGCTAACACAATCAACTATACAATACTGTACAAAACTAACACAATCAACTATAGTACTGTACTGTAACAGGTTTGTAATGCTTTCTGCACAAGTGATGCATAAAAAACAAATGTAAAAAATAGAGAAAATATTTCTAATCAAACAGTACACTACCTTGAACAGTGCAAGAGTACTGTTCAACAGCTGACATATAAGGGCTGACATGCACATTTGCATCTTTGAATGTTTGCAACTTGAAGGTTCATGTGTATTCTGTCATTACATCTACTCTTATGAACTTGGAATTCTTCTGTAAAGAACTTTTACTCCTCTGCTATTAAATTATCTTGAAACATAATTGGTATGAGAAAGGCAGCTTAGATGCTTGATTTTACTCTCTTGGGTTTCTCTTGTGGCTCAGCTGGTAAAGAATCTGCCTGTAATGTGGGAGACCTGAGTTCAATCACTAGGTTGGGAAGATCCCCTGGAGAAGGGAAAGGCTACCCACTCCAGTATTCTGGCCTGGAGAATTCCATGAACTGTGTAGTCCATGGGGTTGCAAAGAGTCAGACACGACTGAGTGCCTTTCACTTTCACTTTACTCTCTTACCTTTTCTTTAAACTGGTTTTCAGAATGAGTTTATGCCTTGGCAGTGTCCTAAAGTGATTACTGAGATTTATTTTTGTGTCACTGTGAACTTAAGGGTGATGAGTTCTTTGGTGCTCTAAATGTTCGTTATTTTTTTAGTGAGATATTTATCACAGTGATGCTTATGACCCTTTTGGGTATAATCCAGTTAGGCATTGATAGCTTTCTTGTTTTCTGGTATGTATAGATTATACTATATATAACAATATATTAAAATAATCATACACCATAATCAGTGAGAATAATTCCAGGGATGCAAGGATGATTGAAGCATATTTCTATAAGATAATAAAACTAGGTATGCCTGTTATCCATATTTATATTAAACCGAGCTCCTAATTCGATATTTTTGTATCCTTAAGGGCAAATTTTATATATCAACTTGGTAGACCATGGTACACAATGATTTGTTCAAACACTGGTTTAGAGGTTTGTTGTGAAGGTATTCACAAAGATGCAATTAACACCTAAATCATTAGACTTTGAGTAAAGCAGATTACCCCTCCATCATGCGAATGGGTCCCATGCAATCAGTTGAAAGCCTTAAGTGAGAAAACTGAGGTCCTTCAAAGAGGAATGGATTCTGCCTGCAACCTGCTTTGAGAATCATGACTGTATCATCAACTCTTCCGTGAGTCTCCAGCCTCACACTTCGCTGCAGACTGTGGACCTTCTAGTCTCTGTGACTGTGTGAGCCAGTTCCTTAAAATGAACCAGTCTCTCTGTCTCTGTCCATCTATCTACCTATCTCATATAAATTATTATTCCTTTTTGTCTAGCTTCTAATGGCTCCGTTTTGTGAAGATTTCATGACGTATTTTACTTCATCAGTTCCAATAATAGCCATTGGGGTATCTAAGTAGTTTTCAGTCATATGATATATGAAACTGCTGCAATAAATAGTCTTGTGCATACTTTATTTCATATTCTTGTCAGCGTATTTTAGGAGTCAATTTTTAGAAGAGAAATCCTGGTTCATATGATTTTTTTCTAGGTATTTTCCAGGAATTTTAAGAATCACTATAAAGAATGCTTTTCAGTCACTTCTATTTGGGCATGATTTATCTTTAAGTCATACTTTGAATCTGAAACAAAAGCCATTTTGTGTATATCAAATGTAGCACTGTGTATCCGAAGGGTTCAGATGAGAAAATGAAGAATTCAAAAGTAAAGTTAAGTTGCATCCCAAAGGGTAAAAGTTAGTCAGCACCGAAAGGGAAGGAAATGTTTGCAGTGAAAATTGTGTGTACAGAGAAGCAATAAGAATGAGGGTTATAATTTAACTGGAGGTAGATCTGTACATCTGTGAAGAGAAAGCCCATTTCTTGGAGAAATGAACTAAGAGAAGATAGGCTGAAAGTCTATTTAAAACAAATGCTCCAAAACCAATAAACAACATTTTTCTTCTGCCTCCAACTAATGTGTTCATTGAGAACAACCAACTGTGTCTGTGGCTAGAGTAACTGACATATAATTGGATTGCAAACATCCTATATTTCATGCTAATTTATTCAAAAAGAAGATGATTAGACAAGGAATTGTGGGAGTTGGTAACATGCCCCAATATGCCTGTATGACTTCAGGAGGAAGGGACAGAATATGAAGAAGTGGAGTCATTGGAAAGCAGTAGGGTTTAGAGAGCATGAAGGGAAATTGGGAAAAGAATACCTGGTCTTTATAACACAGCTTGGTGACACTTTAACTCTTCATTTGATTCTATAAAATATATTTCATATTTCACATGATTCCTGGATCTATTAATACTTCAGTGTTGCAAGTTGAAACAATTTTCTGTAGTCTCATTTCAGTAACTATCTCAAATCCTGCCCGTAAAATATTCTTGAACATCTATCTAGCCAGTAAAAGGATCCAAGAAAGGCCAGCATATATGCATTTTCTTTACCAAATTCCAGGTTCCCCTCTCCTCCACTATCTCCCAGAGTTTGTTCACATTCATTCTTTGAGTTGGTGATGCTATCTAACCATCTCATTCTCTTCTATCCCCATTCTCCTTCTGTGGCCAGTCTTTCCCAGCCATCAGGGTCTTTTCCAATGAGTTGGCTCTTTGCATCAGGTGGCCAAAGTATTGGAACTTCAGCTTAAGAATCAGTCCTTCCAATGAATATTCAAGGTTGATTTTCTTTTGGACTGACTGCTTTGATCTCCTTGCTGTCCAAGGTATTCTCAAGAGTCTTCTCCAGCACCACAATTTAAAAGCATGAATTCTTTTGCATACAGCCTTCTTTATGGTCTAACTCTCACATCTATGTGTAACTACTTAAAAAATCATAGCCTGAGATATAGTAGGTAGGTGATCAATAAAAATGGGTCAAATGAATGATGGAATCAATGGATTTAAATAAACACATTAACTAGCAGGTCTATATATCCTTGTAAGAGCCTTATCAACTGGTTAACTTTTGCTGAGTGACTCATGGACTTGGCATACATCAGGATCTCCTTAAACATCCCATGGGTGAGTATGACCCTCACCTCAATCTTCTTCTTAGGACCTAAGTGTTCCAGAAGGAATCCATTGGGCTTGCTAAACTCAGTCTGGTTGATATTTCTTTTTATGAGGGCCATCACACTGCATCTTTTGGTATTTTTCATTCCCAAGATTGGAAATATTTTGAGGCACACATTTCCTTTCTTCATGTACCACCTTATATCCCAATTGTTGTCAAAAACAAACAAGGAGAGTCCTTTGGCTTTGAGACTTTATTTGTTCATCAGTATAGGGAAGTGAAGAAACAACAAACCAGGCTGATGAAAACATTCAGCTTCTTCATGTCTCTACAGTCAGGTTCTGCATTCTTTTTATTTCCTTTCTCAGATGATATCTGCTATGGACTAACTGTTTGCGTTCCCCCAAATTTCAAAGGAAATTAAACCAGTCAGTCCTAAAGGGAATCAACCCTGAATATTCATTGGAAGGACTGATGCTGAAGCTGAAGCTCCAATACTTTGGCCACCTGATGCAAAGAGCCAACTCGTTGGAAAAGACTCTGATGCTGGGAAAGATTGAAAGCAGGAGGAGAAGGGAACAGAGGCTGAGATGGTTGAATGGCATCACTAACTCAATGGACATGAGTTTGAGCAAACTCTGGGAGATGGTGAGAGATAGAGAAGCCTGGCGTTTTACAGTCCATGGGACTGCAAAGAGTCAGACATGATTTAGCAACGAAACAACAACAAATTTCATTTGTTAAGATCCTAAAACCCACTGTGATGGCACTTGGAAGCTATACCTTTGGGAGATAATTAGGTTTAGATTAGGTCATGAGTGTGGGATCCTTATGGTGGGCTTAAATCTCTGATAAAATAAGGATTTCTCTCTTACTCGCTTGAGGATATACCAAGGAGGTAACCATCTGCAAAGCAGAAACAAGCTCTTGCCAGAACCCATCCATCCTGGCCTCCTGATATTAGACCTCCCAGGCTCCACAGTGGAAATACAGCTTTATTCTTTAAGTTTCCAGTCTATAATATTTTGTTATAGCTGCTGAACTGACCAGGACAATACCTTAATATTTCACTGGCTTTCAATGATACTTTAATCTCAGAATGGCTTCACCAAACCTTTCTTCTTGAGACCCTGCTTTGTCCTCTATAATAAGAAGTCCAGTTCATGGAGAATAACTCCCTTTATGAAGTCTTCTCTCTCTAGTAAAGAGGCCCAAGAGTGCAATTAGGGTGAAATAGCTGTTGGGTTCCATTGTTCATTTACATTTGAAGCCCGAATGTGTGTCATACATTTGTGGAGACCTTTGGGCTAAATGACCCCCATCACCTCAATCCCCACCTACCTTCCCATCTCTGTAGGAGTGACTATTTTATGCCATTTTACAAATGCCTCTGACAAGCT
Source organism: Bos indicus (assembly GCF_029378745.1). Lineage (NCBI taxonomy): Eukaryota > Metazoa > Chordata > Mammalia > Artiodactyla > Bovidae > Bos > Bos indicus. The sequence continues at coordinate 18,365,604 of NC_091780.1, read as the reverse complement.
AAAATTAGCAATAAAACTGTCTTCAATTACCTGCTTAAAAATAGTGCCTGAGCTTCCCTCATGCTGTTATAAAGTCACTTTAACATGCTAAGCAGATTTCACACATTAAAGTCAAAAGAGCACACACTAAGAGTCAAATAGAATTAGATAGTTCATTCATGAATTCATCAGCTTTGGTTCCCATACCGTTTTACTGTTACTGACAGTTTTTCTGGCTGCCCTTCCCCTTTCAACTTTGCCTCTTTCCCCTCCTCCTTGTCTGCACTTTAATGCTTATTCTAGGTTCTCTACTGAGAATCTGCCTACCAATGCAGGTAATGAGAGTTTGATCCCTGGATCAGGAAGATACCTTGGAGAAGGAAATGGCAACCCAGTCCAGTTTTCTTGCCTGGGGAATCCCACGGACAGAGGAGCCTGGCAGGTGCTAAAGTCCATGGGGTCACAAAAGAGTCAGACACGACTCAGCAACTAAACAACAGCAACTGTCTCCTTAAACGTTTTATTCAAGTCCATGCTTTCATGATCATTTACATGCCAATGAGAGTCAAGTATACTCCTTTAAGCCTGGATGGCTCCTAAGACTTTTGACCTAAGCACAAGTACTTAGATGTTTCAAGAGTTCCACAACTGAGCACAACATATCCACCCACCAAACATGTTTCTCCTCCACTATCCTGTATCTTGATCTCCCGTGGCTCAGTGGTAAAGAATCCGCCTGCCAATGCAGGAGATGCTGGAGATGTGGGTTCAATCCCTTGCTTGGGAAGATCCCCTGGAGGAGGCAATGGCAACCCACTCCAGTATTCTTGCCTGGGAAATCCCACGGACAGAGGAGCCTGCTGCTGCTGCTAAGTCACTTCAGTCGTGTCTGACTCCGTGTGACCCCACAGACGGCAGCCCACCAGGCTTCCCCATCCCTGGGATTCTCCAGGCAAGAACACTGGAGTGGGTTGCCATTCTCTTCTCCAATGTGTGAAAGTGAAAAGTGAAAGTGAAGTCGCTCAGTCGTGTACGACTCGTAGTGACCCCATGGACTGCAGCCTATCAGGCTCCTCTGTCCATGGGATTTTCTAGGCAAGAGTACTGGAGTGGCTTGCCATTGCCTTCTCCACAGAGGAGCCTAGAGGACTGCAATCCATGGGGTTGCAATGAGTCAGACACAACTGAGCACACACACACGCATCCCTTGTCTTAGTGAATGGCAGCACCTGTGTTTCATGTCAGAAATCTAGGAGATGTTGTTGTAAATTTATATTTCTTTCTTCCTACCCATATTCCACCTACCATAAGTCCTATCAGTTTTGCAGCTTTGTCTCCCAAATATCTCTCACTCTCTCTTTCTCTCTCTCTCTTTTTTTTAACCATCCTATACCAAACTACAATTATTTCACTTGGACTATGGCAACAGCCTCCAAGTTATTTCATCCATGAGAATTCTACTCACTCCTTCAGCCCATCCTTTGCACTGCAACTTGGAACTTTTAAAGCACAAATTGCTTATGCCCCACTTCTCAAACTCTATTTTAAAAATAAAACTTCAAAAGCTTCTCTTTTTGCTTTTAGGGTAAGATCAGTTCAGTTGAGTCACTCAGTCGTGTCCGACTCTTTGCGATCCCATGAAGGCAGCACGCCAGGCCTCCCTGTCCGTCACCAACACCTGGAGTCCACCCAAACCCATGTCCATGTCGATGATGCCATCCAGTCATCTCATCCTCTGTCGTCCCCTTCTCCTCCTGCCCTCAGTCTTTCCCAGCACAAGGGTCTTTTCCAATGAGTCAGCTCTTTGCATCAGGTGGCCAAAGTATTGGAGTTTCAGCTTCAGCATCAGTCCTTCCAATGAACACCCAGGACTGATCTCCTTTAGGATGAACTGGTTGGATCTCCTTGCAGTCCAAGGGACTCTCAAGAGTCTTTTCCAACACCACAGCTCAAAAGCATCAATTCTTCAGCGCTCAGCTTTCTTCACAGTCCAACTCTCAATCCATACATGACCACTAGAAAAACCATAGCCTTGACTAGATGGACATTTGTGGACAAAGTAATAAAGACTAAGGCATATTCTGGACCATGCCTCTTTTTCCAGTTCCCCTTATTATCCTTTCTCTTCTTATCTGTACTCTTGCTATAGTGTTTTTTGGTTTGTTTTTAGAATTTGTTGCTTTTTTTTTTCCATCCTACTTCCTACCACAGGATGCTTGCAGATACTATTATTCCCTTTTATATGGAAATTCCTTCTGTATTCTCTTGACCTATTAAATCAAGGCCTTGCTTCTTATAGATGGAAAAGTGACTTAATGTACATCACAATCATATGTATAAATAAACAAAAATTACCATTAAAATGCTTTTTATAAAGTGAAAAATTTTAAATATAAATATGCACTAATATTGGCATTACTAGACAAGTTACAATGCAACCTGTGTTGGAATAGTATACAGTCATAAACTTAGAATATGCTTATTAACAAGTTGAATAATAAGAATGCACAATTATACAGAAACAAAATTCTAATTCTCTTAAACTCAAACAAATATGTGTTTGTGTATGCTTCAGTACATTTACACAGAGAGAAAAGTTGTGGATATATATCCACATATATGTAAATAATAATGTTATTGAAATGAAATCATAGTTGACTTTTATTTTCACATGTTTGCTTTCTATATTTTGCATATCAACTATGTATTGCTATAGTCTTTATAAACATCAACCTTTGAAGTTGTTTCATAAAGTGTAAATTTTTAAGTAAGTTTTAAGAGATTAGTGGCAGAGGTGTTGGACAGGGAAAGAATGGGGACTCAATGTCCCACTTCTTCACACAGGTGTAAAAATGATTCGGGATTCTACATGGCAGGCTGGATAAGTATGGCAGTTGTATCATGGATATGATTTCTATTTTAATCCCCATCCTTACCCTTTCTGAAGTAAACATCAGGGAACCTTCTTATGGATCATCCTGACTATAAAAAAAATGATGGCCTTTTAAAAATAGGACAAATAAAAGGAAAACTACAAGTTGACTCTTTTCTACTTTGGGCTAAATTCTTCTCTTAGCTGTGTGATAATCAATAAACTTTGACCCTATAAGAGACAAAGTCTATCTTTTGAGATTAGATTTTAAAAAGCAAGGTATGTGTTATGTCTGCCAAGATGTGGACAGGATTTGTAATATTAGAAGAAGAGAAAGAGAGATAAAGAGAAAGAGATAGATAGATGGAGAATATTAACATCCTTTCTTAAATTTTAACTTATGACCAAAATTATTTACAAAGCCTTTGGCCTTTGTAAAACCATACAAATATGTGAATGAACAACAGAAGTTAAAAAAAAGAAAGTAAAAAAAGAAAAGGTTCAAAGATGTAATAAACTTTTGTTAGGAAATTAGCCATGGTGAATTTTTAGCAGGGACCACTGAGCAACCCAGGTGCTAATGGTAAAGAACCTTCCTACCAAAGCAAGAGACAAAAGAGGTGTGGGTTTGATCCTTAGGTTGGGAAGATCCCCTGGAGGAGGCATGGCAATCTACTGCAGTATTCTTGCCTGGAGAATCCCATGGACAGAGGAGCCTGCCAAGCTACAGTCCTTAGGTTCTCAAAGAGTAGGACAGGACTGAAGCAACTTAGCACCCACGTACTGAGCAACCAGTCTTCACAATCAGAGAGACACAGGTTTGAAATATGGCCCTTCTCTTTCTTGTGCAAATTTGGACAAGTTACTTACTGTATTTCTCTATGCCTCCATTCTATGTAACACTTAACATGAGGAGTTTTTTTAAACATGAGAGATACTGTCTGCAACACAGATGAGTATTTAATCACAATAATTTTAAATAGAACTTTTACCTTAATCCAAACCTGATTGTTTAATGTTTAGGACTGGATTTTGCTGGACACAGGAAATAATGATATGCCCTTCTCGTCAGATTTTACAACTTCAAACCCATGAACATCAACAATAACCTAGAGCTCTGTAAGGCCGATGAGAAAGTTTGAGTTTATATTAAAGTTGTCTGGAGGGTAGGCAGGTGGCTCAGTCCTCTAGTTATTGAAAATCCATCCTTAGTTTAAGCTGGACAACCAAAAAAACATGGCTGTCTCTCTTCCGCACTCCTTTTCTCACCATCCATTCTTACAATGATGCCTTTAAATGAAGGGCTATTTGGCATTACAGCCAATGTTTGCTTTGAGAAATAATAAAGAAACATTCTAACAAAAGTTGTTGCTGTAATTTTTGTAAATAGCATGTTGAGAACCAAGTCTGAATCAATCCAAATTTTATCTATTCCTCTCTGATCTCAGCACCAGGATTATCCATACTTCTGATTAATGAGTTTGCTTTCATCTTGTAGACAAATACGTAGTTGCTAATTTCCCCCACTTTCCTTGCTATTGCAAAACACAATGAAACATGCTAGAAAGAGTGGTGGACATTTGAAACACATTTTCTGAATTTACCTTTCTCCTGGGATCATTAAATTTGTTCTTTCATTGGAAGGACCGATGCTGAAGCTGAAGCTCCAATACTTTGGTCACCTGAATGCAAAGAGTCGACTCATTAGGAAAGACCCTGATGCTGGGAAAGATTGAAGGCAGGAGGAGAAGGGGGTGACAGAGGATGAGATAGTTGGGTGGCATCACTGACTCAATGGAGGTGAGTTTGAGCAAGCTCCAGGAGACGGTAAAGGACAGGGAAGCCTGGTGTGCTATAGTCCATGGAGTCGCAAAAAGTCAGATGTGACTGAGCGACTGAACAACTACATTCTTTTGTAAATTTCACATTTCCCCTGCACTTCCTTGTAGGCCATCCTAAGGCAGCTTTTGAGGAAACATGGAGAAAAAAGAGGACAGAAAGAGAGGGAGGGAAGAAATAAGAATGGAAGCAAGCAAAGAAGGAAAACATCAATAAATGGTCAGTGTCTATTTCACTCATGTTTGTGGCAGACCTGCAATGAAAAATTTTGATTGTAATAAATTGAGTTGGAAAATAGATATTCAAGAAAGACGTAAAGTTATATGATGTAAAGTTATATGACGTAAAGTCACCACTTCGGAAGTGGGTTCCCAACAAGGTTATTAGTCTTTCTTAAGTGAATGAATAGCAGCACTAAAGCCAGAGCTTGGACCTTCCCATAGTTAATTGCTAACACAGTTCAGAAGCAGCAAAGGCAAATCTTTGTTTCACAGTCTGTTGTAGTCTTATTGCTTGTGAGTATCTCATTATTTTCTGCAACCTAAAGTAGGTATGGATGGCAAAGATTTAGGTTTGCCAGTCTTAAAGTCTGCAGGGTCTTTGCCAGTCTAAAAGTCTGCACAGGTTCTGATGCTCCAACAGAGGAGAAAGAGCCAGCACTCAAGCAAGCAAATAAAAGATACTAGATCAAAAAGATATGTTTAAAGACAGTACATACACCAGCCCCAGGGTACTTCAAATATTTATAATTCTCTACATATTTAATCTTTAAGAGTTCTTGAGATGCTATGTTCAGAATGTGATAGTAATATTCTCAGCTCAGTGCTGATCCTATCAAAGTCGCTGAAGAAACAAGAGACAGTGAGAAATGAAGGAAATACATGAAAAAGACAAAATAATCAGAACTCCTAAGGCAGTCCACATGACTAGATTCACAGAGTGACAGAATTAAAGGGGACCTTGGAAATCCCCTCCCTGTGTTTCACAAAGAGAACAGTAGGACATAGGGAGATATCCCAGCATGGCCATATTATTCAGAACTGGATATCTTTGGAGTAAAAGCACAGTGCTTTCCAATGAGATGAACACATATAATTGTTTGCCAAAAATCAGAAAATATTAACTCAAATGACACAGGTCAGCCACAATATGGACGAGAGTAGCACATAACATTGTATACTTCAAGGGGTGATACTAGTTACATTATTAGTAGTAAAAGTGTCAGCTATCAATCAGTATATAATTATTATGGGTTCATCTTTGTGCCACACTAGAAGGAATGAAGGGGCTTCCTTGGTGACTCTGCGGTAAAGAACCCACCTGCAGTGCAGGAGACATGGGTTCTATCCCTGGGTTGGGAAGATCCCCTGGAGGAGGGCATGGCAACCCACTCCAGTATTCTTGCCTGGAGAATCCCATGGACAGAGGAGCCTGGTGGGCTATGGTCCATAGGGTCGCAAAGAGTTGGACATGACTGAAGCAACTGAGCACAGCACACAAAAAAAGAAGGAATGAAGAAAGTATAGAAGAAACATTGCATAAGGACACCGTCACTGGCTTCAGTGAACTTCCATTTTAATTGGGAAGAGAAAAAAATCACTGAAAAAATACAACAAACGATTCATGGTTGTCCAACAAGGTGCAGATTTTATGGACGAAGATGTTGTAACACTCATGGTTATGCTACAGTGCCTCCTGTCTCAGTTCAGTTCAGTCCAGTCTCTCAGTCGTGTCCGACTCTTTGTGCCCCTATGGACTGCAGCACTCCAGGCCTCCCTCTCATTCACTATCTCCCAGAGCTTGCTCAAACTCATGTCCATCGAATCGGTGATGCCATCCAACCATCTCATCCTCTGCCGTCCCCTTCTCCTCCTGCCTTCAATCTTTCCCATCATCAGGGTCTTTTCTAATTAGCCAGTTCTTCTCATCAGGTGACCAAAGTATTGGAGTTTCAGCTTCAACATCAGTCCTTCCAATGAATATTCAGGACTGATCTCCTTTAGAACGGAGGGATTGGCTCTTCTTGCAGTCCAAGGGACTCTCAAGAGTCTTCTCCAACACCACAGTTCAAAAGCATCAATTATTCGGCACTCAGCTTTCTTTATAGTCCAGCCCTCACATCCGTACATGACTACTGGAAAAACCATAGCCTTGACTAGATGGACCTTTGTTGGTAAAGTAATGTCTCTGCTTTGCAACATGCTGTCTAGGTTGGTCATAGCTTTTCTTCCAAGGAGCAAGCATCTTGTAATTTCATGGCTGCAGTCACCATGTGCAGTGATTTTGGAGCCCAAGAAAATAAATTGTCACTGTTTCCATTATTTCCCCATCTATTTGCCATGAAGTGAGACCATGACAGTTCTCTTTTTTAGCCCTGACTTATTGAAGGCATCAGTCTTCTCTAAAAATCCCAATAGGTGATTGTCCAGAATCTGCTTAATTTTCTGATTGACAAGTCATTTTTCCTAATGCAGCCCATTCTATTTAAGAGCATTCTAAATTATAAAAACATCTCCTATATATGATCCCAGATTCCCCTCCTTTTCCACATGCATATAATCCTATATATAAACTTAATTTCTCCTTCTATGTGACAAAACTTTGGATATTTTATGATACTAATTTTGGCTTTCTTCCATCTTGACTATGAATTCCTTTAATCATTCCCCATATAGTATGGTTCCAGGTTCCTCCCCCACCTGAAAACTCCCCAGAATCTAATCCAACACTCCAGGTGTGGTCTCAGAATGGAGTGGTAAGATTGCCTCTTGTTTTGAAAAGTGGATTCTATTTCTGTTCTTGTTGCCCAAAGTCGCATTAGCATTTTGGCAACTACATCACGCAGTTGACTCATACTGAGCTTAGAGTCAATTAAAACCTCTGTCTTTTTCACATGTGTTATTGATAAACCCCCTCCCTATTATTCATGTGTGTGATTGTTGATGGTTTTTATTTTTAAATTTACATTTAAGCCTGATAAGTTTCATGATGCTATGTTCAGTCTGTTGTTGAAGCTTTTGAAACATTTTTTGGATCCCGTTTTAGCTCTCCTTCCTGGCTCTGTGTTCACATACAGGTTGATTTACCAATATGCATTCTCATTTCTAAGTTAAGGCCAATTAGATGTAGGTCAAAGCCATGACTGGGGATTCCCAGGTAGCTCAAAAGGAAAGAATCCGTCTGCAATGCAGAAGACTCCAGAGACTCGGGTTCAGTCCTTTGGTCAGGAAGATCACCTGAAGGAAGAAATTGCAACCCAGTCTAGTATTCTTGCCTGGAGAATCCCAGGACAGAGGAACCTGGTGGGCTACAGTCCATGGGGTTGCAGAGTCAGACACAACTGAAACACACTCACGCAAAGCCACAATTAAAGAGTGACATTCTTTTAAGGTAAAACCTGTTCATTTGTTATCTGTCTTTGGGTCTTGTCATAGTAAAGGTAGACTTGAAGGTGAAGCATTCTATGGTTGGAGAGTAGTGTGAACACATTAATTTAGGAGGGACACAAACATTTGGTCCATACTAAGAAATACCCGCCTGCCATTGCAGGCATGGGTTTGATCCCTGGGTCTAGAAAATCCCCTGGAGAAGGAAATGGCAACCCACTCCAGTATTCTTGCCTGGAGAATCCCATGGACAGAGGAGCCTGGCGGGCTGCAGTCTACGGAGTTACAAAATAGTCAGACACAACTTAGTGACTAAACAACAGAAAACCCATATGTATTATGCTTAAATCAGCGTAGCCCTGATCTACACACTCAACAGTTCTATTAAGGAGGGAAAACAGCGTGGCATGAAGTTGGATTTACCTTACATTTCTTTTTTAATTGAAGTACAGTTGATTTGTAATATTGTACTTGTTTCAGGTATACAACAAAATGATTCAGGTATATATAGTTTTTCAGATTATCTTTCCAGTATACATTATTACAAGTTGTTTAATTAGTTCCTTGTGCTATACAGTAAATCCTTGTTTCTCATCTGTTTTATGTATAGGAATTTATGTCTGATAATCCCATACTCCTAATTTATCCCTCTCCCACCCCCTTGGTAAACATGTTTGTTTTTTATGTCTGTGAGTCTGTTTCTGCTTTGTATGTATATTCATTTGTATTATTTTTAGCCTACATATAAGTGGTAGCATATGATATTTGTCTTTTTCTGACTTACTTCCATGTCGATGCTACCTTACTTATTTTTAATGAACTTTGTGACCCCAAACAAATGATCTAATCTTTCTGAACTGTAATTTTTCTATCTGTTAAATGACCTTTGCTAAGTTGCTTCAGTTGTTCTCTTTGTGACCTCATGGACTGTAGTCCACCAGGCTCCTGTGTCTGTGGGATTCTCCAGGCAAGAATACTGGAGTGGGTTGCCATTTCTTCCTCCAGGGGATCTTCCTGACCCAGGGATGGAAATCATGACTCTTACCATCTCTTGCATTGGCAGGCAGGTTCTTTATGACTAACGCCCCCTGGGAAGCTTCTAAGTGGGTCTAATATTATCTAATTTGCAGAATTTAGTAGAGATGAAAATGACCAATAATACTCTCTTGGCACATCACAGTCATTAAACTAACATTACTCCTTACACACACCCACAAAAACAAATGGCAAAAAGATAAATAAATAAAAATGAAATCAAAGATCACTGTCATGCCAAACCAGATTGACTAGAAGAACAGATAAAAATTACATAAGGAAGTGTTTTCAAAAGCCGTTCTTTAGCCAAGTTTTCACCAGTCATCAATATGTAAACAGTAAGCTTCTAAAAAATAACATTTATTGGGTCTTTCACAGGCCTCCTTTCTGGCAACACTTCATTTGTTATAAGTGTATGTTAAAAGAGGTACAGATAGATTTCTTTAAAAATATTCTGAACTTAGGTTTTCTCCTCACCCACACTCACTTTCACCCCTTCATTCCAAGTCAGTGAGGCCTGAGGTGTGCTTCACATCTCGAGTTCTCTTCCTTCATTCTGCACTAGAGGCAGGGAGAGTGTCACAGTCCCTGTGGGTCCCAGGGAAAACAGGAGCTGGTGACAAGGCAAAGAGATCTTGGGTGGTTCCCCAGTCATTTTTCATCTGCTCTTTTAGCATTGAGAGATGTGTGGTAAAAGATGAAGTCTTGTGGCCCGTGCCCACGGCTGCCTTCCTGATGATTAATAACCTCATGTAGATTAATATTTAAAAGTGCACCGGCAGTTGGGGGCAGGGGGCGGGGGGAGTAATTCATGAGATGAGACAGAGATCGCCTCTTCCCTGTCACGAGCCTCTCAAAACGCTATTCAGAGCTAAGTTGTGTAAATGATGAAAAATAAAAAAAAGAGAGAAAAAAGGAAGAAAGCATACTCTGGTGTATTAAAATTGAGCTTGTGTGCAAGTGCAAGTCCTTGGTGGATACTTTCCCACCAGGATGATTTTATCTGGCATCTTTCTCTATCAGGTGGGAATAAGACCACGCTCCCCACTCTTGCCCCACCCCTTCCCCCCCACCCCATCAAGTTCTACAGATTTTAAAATTAAATTAAGAAACTCTACACCAATAGGACTGCATAATAAGCACCCGGCACTCCTTGTGCTGTTGCTGAATGTTCACGGTAATGTATTATAAGATTGCAAAAATTAGTGAAGACGTCTTGTTTCTTGTGATCCTGTGGTCCATGCCAGTTGCCCGGATGCCTGGCTTCCCAGCCTGGGGGAGGAAGCAGTCCTAAGTATCTGGCTGCTTCCCGGCCCCAGCATCTTTCATCCAGCCTGGAATTAAGACTTGTCAGGCAGGCAGTGCATGAGTGCTCAGTTGCTTTAGTCATGTCTGCCTCTTTGAAACCCCATAGACTATAGCCTGCCAGGCTCCTCCATCCATGGGATTCTCCAGGCAAGAATACTGGAGTGGATTGCCATTCCCTTCTCCAGGGGATCTTCCCGACCCAGGGATCGAACCCAGGTCTCTTACCTCTCCTGCACAGGCAGGTGTGTTCTTTACCCCTAGTGCCACCTGCCTGATAAATTCATCTGAGAGTCAGGATTGTGGGGAGGGCACAGATGTCAGGAAGGACAACATTCACTTGGAAATATGTTTGAAAGGAAGTGGCTGGTGTTTGGGGTGTTGGGAAGGCAGCCCAGAAGAGGCTGAGTCCTTCTGAGGGCTGGAAGGATCCGGCTCTCTCCTTTCTGTGGTGTTTGGGGAAGTGCTACCATGGCCAGAGGGATACAGCTTGGGGACTGAGATGGAGCCAGAGCTCTGTCTTCCTCCAGCTGCTTCCCTGTACCATCCCTGTAAGCAAGAGCTGCTGAAGAGAAAATCCATTAGCAGCCTTCCCTTGGAGCGCCGAGGGCAGTAGCAGCCCTGTTAATCCCTGTTTCCCATTCACTCCATGCCAGTGCTCACTGAGGCAGCCAAATGGAGCTGCCCACTTTGCGGTACCCACTCATTTGACTTATTAGTAACATGGTAATTATGTTGGAAAGGGATGAAGGGCAACGAGGGGGAGGTGATGGAGGCAATTTGTCCAAGATGGGATGACAGCCCAGCACCTCCGCCTCAGTGCCCAGGAGAGAGGGCGGGGCAGAGAGGAGGGAAAAGGTGGCTCTAATCACGACTGAGCCGTCTTGTGTGCCTTTTTAGAAACTTGCTTATGGGGAGTGGCCTCTATAATCAGGCCAGTCACCCACTGGTCCTTATGAAATAACTACCCACAGCAAAGCTGAAAAAGGGCCTTTGGAGGGTGCACTGCTGATGGATATTTCTCAGACAGTTATAGCTGCCTATTGTTTTAAACTAGCTTAATGATATCTCTTTCAAGAGAGTTAAGCTAAATTTAGATAAGCTAGTATGAAGTTTTGCCCAGCAGCTGGGATATTCAAAATGGGAAGCATCCTTTATGTGATCCTTCAATGAATATTTGTTGAAGACATACTATGTACTTGGCACAGATGCTGGGGACGGAGGAATGCATCAGACAGACAGATTTTGGTTGTTGACATAGAGCTTACAGTTTTGTAGTGGGGCAGAAAATAAATCATCAAATAAATAAGTACTTTTAGATTGTACAAAATGTTGCTGTGATGAAAAATGGGAATGCTTTTGATTGAGTAGTAAGCGAATGTTCTGTGAGTGGTGGTGTTTTTGCTATGTAATAGAAATGTGGGGGGAAATAGTATCTCTAGCAGATGGCTGAGCAATGTAAAGATCAAGTTGGAAGTGAACTGACATTCTGAAGGTTGGCGCCAAGACAGGAGGGCCAGAAGCAAAGGAAACAAAAGGTGTCAAGGTCAAGGAAGAGGTGAGAGATGCAGCCAGGGGAGTCAATCACATGCCATGATGAGTTATTTCAATATCATTCCAAGAAAATGGGAAACTGTTAAAGGATTTCCATCAAAAAGTTGGCATGATCAAGTTCATATTTTCAAAGCATCTCTCCAATTGCTGAATGATGAATCAGTCATGTAGAAGCAAGAGAAACTAAGAAAAGTGGGGGTCTATTAAGCCAGACAACAGTTTATAAAAATGACAACATTCAAAGGAAACAAGTGGATTACAAAGGATGTGGTGTCACAGCCCCAAAGAAAGGAGGTGCTGGAATTCAGCAGCTATCATGTGTACTTTTTATATTGTCCATTGGCTTGACAATCTTGCAATGGATTTTCCATGTTGCCTGTTATACTCCTGATGGGTACGTATCCCCATTAAACAGATGATAACACAGAGATTTAGAGTGATATTTAAAATATAACTGATTCATTTTGCTATTCAGCAGAAAGTAACACAACATTGTAAATGAACTATACATGGATAAAATTTTTAAAAAAATAAAGTGACTTGTCCCTCATTCCACATAATACTAGGTGGTAAAAACAGACCTTTATTTATTGGAATATACTTGCTTTACAATGTTCTGTCTGTTTCTGCTGTACAACAGAGTGAATCATCTATATGGATACATATACCCCTCCCTCTTGGATCTCCTTCTCAACCTCCCCGTCCCATCCCACCTCTCTAGGACATCACAGAGCCCTGAGCTGAGTTCCCTGTGCTTTACAGCACATTCTATTAGCTGTCTGTTTCACACATGGTAGTGTGGTCAGGTACTCAGTCATCTATAATTCTTTGTGACCACATGGACTGTAGCCTCCCAGGCTCCTCTGTCCATGGGATTTCCCAGGCAGAGATCCTGGAGTGTGTTGCCATTTCCTCCTTCAGGGGATTTTCCTGACCCAGGGATCAAACCAGTGTCTCCTGCATTGACAGGCAGATTCCTTACCCCTGAACCACTTGGGAAGCCCACACATAGTAGTGCTTAAGTGTGTGTGTATATATATATAATATATATATCATTATATTATATTATATATAGCCTTTATATATAGGCTATATATATATAGTCTTCCCCAGTGGCTAAGCAGTAGAGAATCTGCCTGCTAATACAAGGTAAGAAGGAAAAAAGACAATCTTTAGAATAGGATAAAATATTTTCAAATAAAGCAACAGACAAAGGATTAATCTCCAGAATATATAAACAGCTCATGGAGCTCAATATATTAAAACAAACAAATAATCAAACAAATGTGTGGAAGACCTAAACAGATATCTCTCCAAAGAAGACATACAGATGGCCAAGAATCACATGAAAAGATGACTAGAGAAATGCAAATCAAAACTACAATGAGTTATCACTTTACACAGGTCAGAATGGCCATCATCAAAAAATCTATAAACAATAAATGCTGGAGAAGGCTTGGAGAAAAGGGAACCCTCTTGTATTGTTGGTGGGAATGTAAATTGAAAGAGAATTTGAACCCAGATGAATCACATCTGAAATATGTGTTGCTCCCAATATACTACACTGCCTGTCTTTTGGGGAGACCCTCTCCCAGGCACCAGATCAGATCAGATCAGATCAGCCGCTCAGTCGTGTCTGACTCTTTGCGACCCCATGAATCGCAGCACGCCAGGCCTCCCTGTCCATCACCAACTCCCGGAGTTCACCCAAACTCACGTCCATTGAGTCAGTGATGCCATCCAGCAATCTCATCCTCTGTCATCCCCTTCTCCTCCTGCCCTCAATCCCTCCCAGCATCAGAGTCTTTTCCAATGAGTCAACTCTTTGCATGAGGTGGCCAAAGTACTGGAGTTTCAGCTTTAGCATCATTCCTTCCAAAGAACACCCAGGGCTGATCTCCTTCAGAATGGACTGGTTGGATCTCCGTGCAGTCCAAGGGACTCTCAAGAGTCTTCTCCAACACCACAGTTCAAAAGCATCAATTCTTCGGTGCTCAGCCTTCTTCACAGTCCAACTCTCATATCCATACATGACCACAGGAAAAACCATAGCCTTGACTAGACGGACATTTGTTGGCAAAGTAATGTCTCTGCTTTTGAATATGCTATCTAGGTTGGTCATAACTTTCTTTCCAACGAGTAAGCGTCTTTTAATTTCATGGCCTCAGTCACCATCTGCAGTGATTTTGGGACCCAGAAAAATAAACTCTGACACTGTTTCCACTGTTTCCCCATCTATTTCCCAGGAAATGATAGGACCGGATGCCATGATCTTCGTTTTCTGAATGTTGAGCTTCAAGCCAACTTTTTCACTCTCCTCTTTCACTTTCATCAAGAGGCTCTTTAGTTCTTCTTCACTTTCTGCCATAAGGGTGGTGTCATCTGCATATCTGAGGTTATTGATATTTCTCCCGGCAATCTTGATTCCAGCTTGTGTTTCTTCCAGTCCAGCGTTTCTCATGATGTACCCTGCATATAAGTTAAATAAACAGGGTGACAATATACAGCCTTGACGTACTCCTTTTCCTATTTGGAACCAGTCTGTTGTTCCATGTCCAGTTCTAACTGTTGCTTCCTGACCTGCATATAGGTTTCTCGAGAAGCAGATCAGGTGGTCTGGTATTCCCATCTCTTTCAGAATTTTCCACAGTTGATTGTGATCCACACAGTCAAAGGCTTTGACATAGCCAATAAAGCAGAAATAGACGCTTTTCTGGAACTCTCTTGCTTTTTCCATGATCCAGCAGATGCTGGCAATTTGATCTCTGGTTCCTCTGCTTTTTCTAAAACCAGCTTGAACATCAGGAAGTTCATGGTTTACATATTGCTGAAGCCTGGCTTGGAGAATTTTGAGCATTACTTTACTAGCGTGTGAGATGAGTGCAATTGTGTGGTAGTTTGAGCATTCTTTGGCATTGCCTTTCTTTGGGATTGGAATGAAAACTGACCTTTTCCAGTCCTGTGGCCACTGCTGAGTTTTCCAAATTTGCTGGCATATTGAGTGTAGCACTTTCACAGCATCATCTTTCAGGATTTGGAATAGCTCAACTGGAATTCCATCACCTCCACTAGCTTTGTTTGTAGTGATGCTTTCTAAGGCCCACTTAACTTCACATTCCACGATGTCTGGCTCTAGGTCAGTGATCACACCATCATGATTATCTGGGTCGTGAAGATCTTTTTTGTACAGTTCTTCTGTGTATTCTTGCCACCTCTTCTTAATATCTTCTGCTTCTGTTAGGTCCATACCATTTCTGTCCTTTATCAAGCCCATCTTTGCATGAAATGTTCCTTTGGTATCTCTGATTTTCTGGAAGAGATCTCTAGTCTTTCCCATTCTGTTGTTTTCCTGTATTTCTTTGCATTGATCGCTGAAGAAGGCTTTCTTATCTCTCCTTGCTATTCTTTGGAACTCTGCATTCAGATGTTTATATCTTTCCTTTTCTCCTTTGCTTTTTGCTTCTCTTCTTTTCACAGCTATTTGTAAGGCCGCCCCAAACAGCCATTTTGCTTTTTTGCATTTCTTTTCCATGGGGATGGTCTTGATCCCTGTCTCCTGTACAATGTCATGAACCTCAGTCCATAGTTCATCAGGCATTCTATCTATCAGATCTAGGCCCTTAAATCTATTTCTCACTTCCACTGTATAATCATAAGGGATTTGATTTAGGTCATACCTGAATGGTCTGGTGGTTTTCCCTACTTTCTTCAATTTCAGTCTGAATTTGGCAATAAGGAGTTGATGGTCTGAGCCACAGTCAGTTCCTGGTCTTGTTTTTGCTGACTGTATAGAGCTTCTCCATCTTTGGCTGCAAAGAATATAATCAATCTGATTTCGGTGTTGACCATCTGGTGATTTCCTTGTATAGAGTCTTCTCGTGTTGTTGGAAGAGGGTATTTGTTACAACCAGTGCATTTTCTTGGCAAAACTCTATCAGTCTTTGCCCTGCTTCATTCCGTATTCCAAGGCCAAATTTGCCTGTTACTCCAGGTGTTTCTTGACTTACTACTTTTGCATTCCAGTCCCCTATAATGAAAAGGACATCTTTTGTGGGTGTTGGTTCTAAAAGGTCTTGTAGGTCTTCATAGAACCATTCAACTTCAGTTTCTTCAGCGTTACTGGTTGGGGCACAGACTTGGATTACTGTGATATTGAATGGTTTGCCTTGGAAACGAACAGAGATCATTCTGTCATTTTTGAGACTGCATCCAAGTACTGCATTTTGGACTCTTTTGTTGACCATGATGGCTACTCCATTTCTTCTGAGGGATTCCTGCTCGCAGTAGTAGATATAATGGTCATCTGAGTTAAATTCACCCATTCCAGTCCATTTTAGCTCACTGATTCCTAGAATGTCGATATTCACTCTTGCCATCTCTTGTTTGACCACTTCCAGTTTGCCTTGATTCATGGACCTGACATTCCAGGTTCCTATGCAATATTGCTCTTTACAGCATAGGACCTTGCTTCTATCACCAGTCACATCCACAGCTGGGTATTGTTTTTGCTTTGGCTCCATCCCTTCATTCTTTCTGGAGTTATTTCTCCACTGATCTCCAGTAGCATATTGGGCACCTAGTGACCTGGGGAGTTTCTCTTTCAGTATCCTATCATTTTGCCTTTTCATACTGTTCATGGGGTTCTCAAGGCAAGAATACTGAAGTGGTTTGCCATTCCCTTCTCCAGTGGACCACATTCTGTCAGATCTCCCCACCATGACCTGCCCATCTTGGGTTGCCTCACGGGCATGGCTTAGTTTCATTGAGTTAGACAAGGCTGTGGTCCTAGTGTGATTAGATTGACTAGTTTTCTGTGAGTATGGTTTCAGTAGGTTTGCCCTCTGATTCCCTCTTGCAACACCTCCTGTCTTACTTGGGTTTCTCTTACCTTGGGTGTGGGGTATCTCTTCACTGCTGCCCCAGCAAAGCGCAGCTGCTGCTCCTCACCTTGGACAAGGGGTATCTCCTCACCGCCACTCTTCCTGACCTTCAACGTGGGATAGCTTGTCTAGGCCCTCCTGTGCCCACGCAGCTACAGCTCCTTGGACGTGGGGTAGCTCCTCCCGGCCACCGCCCCTGACCTCGGACGTGGGGTAACTCCTCTTGGCCGCCGCCCTTCGAGCATGGGCTCCTCCCGGCTTCTGCCCCTGACCTTGGACGTGGGGTGGCTCCTCTCGGCCGTGTGCGCCGGTCGCAGCCGCCTGCGCTCAGCGCGCCAGGGTAGATCTCAAACACGGGACTCTAGTCTGTATTACTGCTCTACCTCTCAACACCTAGAACAATGCCTGGCAAATAGTGAGCACTCAGAAATATATTTCATAAATGAATGGCTGAGTAAACTGATAAAGGAAAGCTGGATGATAAATTAGACTATTTTTGCTCCTTCTGCATGGGCTGTAGATTGGTCCAACGCACCATGTTGTCTAAAATGAAGGACAAGCAGTACCAGATATGCAGGAGGTGGGATGCCGAGATGGTGAAGTGGGGAAGGACTGTATCGATTAGGGAAATGACTTGCCTAAGTTATAGGTTAATCAATGAGGTGTAGTCTCAGGAATCTCCTCTCACTGTCAATCCCAAGAGGCTGCATGGACCCCAGGAAGATGTCAAAGGACCTAGATATAAATCCTGGAGATGATTACCCATAAACCTCAGCATTCTCCTCAGAAAAGAGGAATAATATTACCCATCCTTCAGCAGTGTGGTGAGAAATACACGAACTAATTAAATAAGAAATGCCTCCATGTCCTGGCTATTATAAACAGTGCTGTGATGTACATTGGGGTACATGTGTCTCTTTCAATTCTGGTTTTCTCAGTGTGTATGCCCAGCAGTGGGATTGCTGGGTCATAAGGCAGTTCTATTAACAGTTTTTTAAGTAATTGGCCTCCAATTAAAATAAATACATTTAAATTAAAAAAAAAAAAAAGAAATGCCTAAAAACAAGTCTTGGCCTGATAAAAATTCTGATGAGCTCATCAAATATCAGTTTCAGGGGTGATACACTCTGATCATATATTCTTGAATATTAGTAGCAAGTCCATGCAGAAGTATTAGAAATTACTCAGATTTCTTAATCTGCTAAAAATATGTGCACCAATGAGGAACATATCCTGGGCAATTTCTTTGGAAAATGTGCTATTTATCAACTCACAGAAATTCCTAATACACTTATTAATTCAACCAAGATTTTCTTAAAACTATAAAAATGCAAGATGATTGATATTTTGGCGAACATTTGGGGAACCAGAGAATAGCACTGACAATCCCGAGGGATACTTACCCACATGACTATTTCATATCTTGCAGTGTAGTGGGAGAGAGAGAAAATATGTATGGGCTGATAGAGGGAATTGTCAAAAGTAGTCTGGATATATGGGAAACCTTCATTCGTTGGTGGCTGGTTTTTACCTTGTAAAGACTACCCAAAGTTTACACATCTATACCTTATTCTACACTTACCAAATAGTTCTTAGGTGGCCCTGCTAAGCTTCGCTGGTAGCACAGCAGTAAAGAATCTGCCTGCCAAGGATGAAGGAAATGTCAGTTTGATGCCTGGGTCAGGAAGATCCTCTGGAGAAGGGCATGGCAACCCACTCCAGTATTCTTGCCTAGAGAATCCCAAGGAGGAGCCTGGTGGGCTACAGTCCAGGGGGTTGCAAAGAGTCAGACATGACTGAGAGACATGACTGGGCACTGAGCGCTGCTAAGGATGAATGTTGTTACCTGGTTCATTAACTTCGTGCATACATGACTGTCTCCTCAAATTGACTATGAGTTATATAGTAAAAGGACCTCCTAGATTTATTCTTAACTATTCTCTTATAGCTCAGTCAGTAAAGAATCTACCTGCAATGCAGAAGCCCCAGGTTCAATTCCTGGGTCGGGAAGATCCCCTGGAGAAGGAAATGACAACCCTCTCCAATATTCTTGCCTGGAAAATCCCATGAACAGAGGAGCCTAGCAGGCTATAGTCCATGGGGTCACAAGAGTCAGACATGACTTAGCAACTAAACCACCACCATCGTTACCACAGTTAAATCTTTGCTAACACAGCTTTAATGTCAGCCAAGGTGCTCCTTCAGACTTAAAATCTAGTGAGATTGGATTGAAACCCCATTTTTGCATTTTCCATGTGAAAATTCAAAGCAAATTGATCCCATGATTTTTCTTTAAATTACTTGAAGGCTTGAACTGGATTCTGTTTTCTTTTCTATGATATCTTCAGTTCTCCATATTGCTTCAATAAAGTGACTCCATCTTCTTACTACCTTTCCAAAAGAAGATCAAACCCACCATTAAAATAACTAAGATCACAGAAAACTTCATAAAGAAGCTGAAAGGAGAGTTGGGGAAAGAGTAGGGGACAGGGATAGAAAATATTTCATGCTAGAAAAGCAAGCAAAACAATTGCATATTATACAGATTTTTCTCCAAAATTCCTTTCTGTTCTCTCTGATGCCTACCATTTCTCTCTTTGCTATTTATTTTTGAAGTCCCCTATTCTTTCATTCCCTGATCCTTCCATCTTCTTCCTCTCTCTTCTCTTCCACATATTTGCAAGCATGTTGCATTTACTTATTCTTCATGCCTTCCTTAAAGTAGTTTTGCTTATATCTCTGAGATTGGTCACTGACAGACAAGACCTTGAATTTGTCTCTATACCATGTTCATCAAGATACAATTTCAACCAAAGACAGCTTGCCTTCCTGTTGTAGCCATGTGTTTCAGGAAACAAACTCACTCAGAAGGAAAATGCAGATAGTGGAGTGCAGCTTATTACACCAGCAGGTCCAAGGCAGAGTTTCCTCTTAGCCAAGGACCCCAACCAGTTTTTGTGAAAACCTTATATACTCAAAGTGTACGTGACCAAACCCACCTCCCCAAATTCCCTGAAACTAGTCTAAACAAAGGAAAAGAAAGATACAACCAAAGTTAACTCATGATTCATATACCTGAAGCCTAGGTAGTTAACAGTGGACAATTATCAATAGGCCTGTGGTCATACCCCAATAAGCATAATAGAATTTATGATTCTATTCTGTTACACAGATAATTAGGGTATTCTTTTATGTGACCAAGAGTCTAGGTATGAGCCCTTGGGCTCTTCCACCCGAGGGGTCTTGTTTTCCAGTTGGCATGTCATTTCCATAGATACTGGGCATATGGATCAAAGTCCACAGTCCAGCCCAAAATGGAGTCCTGCTTTCAAGACAGAGCCTGTTCTGTCTGTTTCTTCCTTCATTCCTAGTAGGAATTCAGGTGTCCACTGCTCAAATACTTGTTGGTTTTCAATAGAGTTGGGCTCTTGAGGAGTTACAGCCACTCTTTCTGCATCTCTTGTATCTCTGCTCCTGTACATTTCAGCCAGAATGAATTCTTTGTAACCAGGGCTTATGGACACTTCTTTATATTTGCATATTCTAATTTCAAAGCCTTGAAAAAGTCAATTTCCCCCTTGCACAGATGAAAGTGAAAGTGTTAGTTGCTCAGTCATGACCGACTCTTTGCGACCCCATAGACTATAGCCTGCCAGGCTCCTCTGTCCATGGAATTCTCCAGGCAAGAATACTGAAGTGGGTTGCCATTTCCTCCTCCAGGGGATCTTCCTGACCTAAAGATTGAACCCAGGTCTCCTGCATTGGAGGCAGATTCTTTGCCATTTGAAATCGCAACCTATTTTACAAATCAGCTTAAAAAGTAGCCTTCTTTAAGAAGAATTCCCTATTGCTGAGCAAGTTCACCACCTCTTCCCCCAAATGTGGGGAATATTCCTGGAACATCCCTGTGAACTTCTACAGTTGGCCTTATCATTCACATTTTAAGTCTGCTCATTCTCTTCTCATTTCCTTTCATCTCTGATTAACTGAAAACAAAGTTAATTTTATCTCTTTATCCTTATCTCCACACATCATATGTTATTTATAAAATACATTAACTAGTTGCTAAATGAAAGAATTAATAATGAATCAATTCATGATCAATGAATACTGTTGTAAATGATGATCTCTATCACTGTCTGTAATAAATATTATAAATATTAATAATTCTGTAATAAATATTACTGCATGTATGTGGAATCTAGAAAAATGATACCTATGAACCTATTTGCAAACCAGAAGTTATAGACACAGATATGGAGAACATATGGATACCAAGGGGAAACAGGGTCTTGTGGGAGGAACTGAGAGATTGGGATTGATGTATATATGCTATTGATGGGCTTCCCAGGTGGCCCTAGTGGTAAAGAAGCCGCCAGCCAATTCAGGAGACATAAGACACTCAGGTTTAATCCCTGGATTGGGAAGATTCCCCTGGAGAAGAGAACTCAACCCACTGCAGTATTCTTGTCTGGGAAATCCCATGACAGAGGAGCCTGGAGAGGTACAGTCCATGCAGTTGCAAAAGAGGTGGACACGACTGAGCACACACTATTGATGCTATGTATTAATTAGACAACTAATGAGAACCGACTGTGTAGCACAGGGAACTCTACTCAGAGTTCCGTGGTGATATAAGTGAGAAGGAAATCCAAAAAAGAGGGGGTATATGTAAGCATATAGCTGATTCACTTTGCTGTACAGCAGAAACTAACCAATATTGTAAAGCAACTATACTCCAATAAAAATATATAAAAAACAATGTCTCTTTTTCAAAGAGAAATAAAAATGAAAATGCAACAACATTCTCTCTCTCTCTCTCTCTTTTTTTTCCTTTTCTCTTCGTGGAATTGCCACAGGTTTGGCAGCAACTGGACTGGTTGGTTGCAAACACTATGATGTGTTTTGGCCCTTGAATCCTATACATTATGGCATATGAAAAATAAAAAAAAACATAATTTCAAGATGATAATTTGAATGGAAACAGATGGTATTTCAGTAGTGATGCTCATAGATTCTTCCATCTTGCAGGTCATATTCCCTGCTCCCTTCCCTTGGGAAAATATTACATTCGCCACATTTCTTTCTCCACCTCCCTATTCCCACCCCTCTGGCCATATGTTTCATCATGAGGGCACTTAAAATATCATAGAATTGGCCTAGCTTCATGATATTTAAAAATGAGATGTGGCAATGTATTAAACATATTTCAAACACATGGGGTACATAGAAGGAGAGAAAGGCACCATAAAAAGTTCACACCATGTTATTTTGAGTGGAGGTCAGCAAGAAAGTAGGGGACATAATATAAGGAATTTCAGATAACAGAAAAACTGGCTACTCTGGCATAATGCCTGAAAGATGGTGTTTGGCAAATGTGTGATCAATGTTTTTGAGAAACAGACCATCAATCTGAAAATGTACATTTAAATTTATAGAAGCAAAAATCCTGGACTGCCCAGAGAGCTTAACTGTCTGTCCTCTGGTCTGGAGAACAGGAAAGGGAAAGGTCACCCATCTGGTTCCCTGGACATGGGGCTGCTGCTTTGCTGGGATCATCTGCCTCTTGGCCCACCATGTGGGGAACTTGGCTGGACTTGGCTGTGTTGGCAGCAGGTGAAATATCAAATAGGAAGATGATAAATAATAAATGGACCCATATTTCATACTTGGATGGAGGAAAATGTTAATGGAGTTAGGGAAAGTTTGGCTCCCTTGTTTCAAACAGCCAGGCTTTGATTAATTCAAGATTGACTAGTCAATCTCCAGAGGCCTTTGGATGGTATTTCTCTCTTCCAGAATGGGTAGAAAAGCTGACCGTGTTGGAGGGTCTGCATGATTCAGCTCCTTCTAGAGGTTCAGCAATTATAAGTCCAGCTGGCTTTTGATTTCCCACTTTCCCTTAAGACAAGCTTGGTGTCAATGTATGGCAAAAAGCACTACAATATTGTAAAGTAATTAGCCTCAAATTAAAATAAATTTATTAATTTTAAAAATAAAAAAGATGCTATCCACCCCCCTGCAAAAAAAAAAAAAAAAAAAAAGACAAGCTTGGTAGATGTGAGAACTACCCTCTTCCTATGCTCCCTGCTTGTGAAAAAAAAAAAATCCTTCTTATACTTATTATACAGGGCTATGAGTACCCCAGGGGGCACAGGGATCTGCAGTGAGTATTCAACACCATTGGGTTATCATGGCATATCTTTTAGTGCAAAAGCTTTACTCTAATGATCAGAAAGAATATATCACTTTTGTGTCAAAGTAAACATAGATATGAAACCGAACATAAGATAAAAGTCCATCATAATTCTAGAGATAAAACAACATAAGGTTAGGAAATAAATACTTTAAAGAAGAGTCTGGGCTTCCAGCAGACCTCTTTGTTTACATCTTCCAGTCCCTCCTCATATCTTCTCACTCCCCCCAGCTACTAGTTCCCAGCAGTGAGTTGTGGTGGAGGGCTGCACCTAAGCCTCTTCTGGCAGAAACACTGGTCGTTCTGGTGGAAACAGAAGAGCAAATCACTTCTCACTTTTCATCTTGTTGGTTTCCCTCTAAGGAAATCCCTCTAAGGAAATCACACGACTCTCCCTGTCTTCAAGGAACTGATATTCATTTGGGTTTGGGACTAGGTAATGTGGAGTTCAGATCCACGGTGGAATCAGCAGAGTACCTCTTGGACTTCCTGTTTACTAATAAGTAATTGGAGGAACTGGCGCTAGCTCCTGTGTTCAGGCAAATGAGCTACTTTAGTGGTAATGGAGATGCTCAATAAGATAAGACAGTTGGCATCATCACTGATGGCAATTGTGGAGACAGAAAACAAATACAGAATATTGACTCTGAGACCCTGTGGACTGTAGCCCACCAGGCTCCTCTTTCTGAGGAATTCTCCGTGGTAATTCTACTGTAAAGGTAAGAATACTGTAGTGGGGTGCCATTCCTTTCTCCAGGGGATCTTCCTCACCCAGGCATCGAACCTGGGTCTTCTGCATTGCAGGCAGGTTCTTTACCATCTGAGCCACCAGGGAAATCCCATAGAATATTGAATATTGTGCAACTCAACTAATGTGCCTCCTTTGGAAGTTAATTGGGAAGAGATAGCTGGGAAGGATGCTCATTATGGTGTCAGTCTCAGGACCTTCCTGCAGAAACTCTGCTCCTGTTCTCTTTTCCCTGCAGTCCAAACTGTCTTCACTCAGGCTTGAAACAACATTTTAAATTACTTCATATTTCCCATACCAGTTCCTTCCTTTCTAATTCCATAATTAGATCTACTTTCCAGGATCCACTTTTGTAGTTGCGGGATCTACTTTCGTTCAGGCTCTCACTTTACACTTTAGATGTGCTACCAACTCAATTATCTTTCCATCCCTCCTCTACATGCTGCCTGAATGGCTTTAACTACCACTCTGATCTTGGCACTTCTGTAATCAGAAATGGCTCCTTCCAATGGTTCCACATTGCCTAGGAAACAAAGTTTAAGCTCTTTCAATTTGTACATAAAGGGCCCAATCTATGTCACATCGCCCTCCCTCCTCACCCCCTCCATAAAGCTATTCAGAGCAGATAGCTCCAGTTTTCATCCTCTGATATGCATGCCCTGTTTTGCCACCTGCCTTTTCCATTTATTCTTCCTGTCCTGCTGGCTTCTACCAGTGCTAGTTAACATCGTCTTGAAACTTTCAAAGAAGTCTTTCCTGATAATCTCAGCTTACAACATCCTGGTCTACTTAGGAAGCTTATAATGTAGGCAGAGTAACCATTATACACTGTCTTGAATTAGAAACATGGACCCCAATGTTCAAAGAAGCATTATTTATAATAGCCAGGAATCAAACTAAATATCTATCAACGGACGAATGGATAAAGATTTCACTCACATATATGATGATATATTACTCAGTCATAAAAAGGAACCAAGCTGAGTTGTTTTTTGTAGAGATGTGGATGGACCTAGAGACTTTCGTACAGGATAAAGTAAATCAGGAAGAGAAAAACAAAAGTCAGAAGTAAAGAATCCACCTGGCAAGCAGGAGACACAGGTTCAACCCCTGGATTGGAAAGATCCCCGAGGGAAGAAAATGGCAATTCACTCCATGATTCTTACCTGGGAAATCCCATGGACAGAGGAGCATGACAACTATAGTCCATTGGATTATAAAGAGAAATCTCATGGACAAAGGAGCCAGGCGTAGCAGAGTCAGACATGACCTAGTGGCTGAACAGTAACAACAAACCTATTTACAAAGCAGAAATAGAGACACAGACATAGAGAACAAACATATGGGTACCAGGGAGATAGGGGAGAGTGGGGTGAGTTAGGAGACAGATATATATACATGATTGACACTATTTATGAAAGAGATAACTAATGAGAACCTTCTGTAGAGCACAGGGAACTCTATTCAGTGTTCCATGGGGACTACATGGGAAGGAAATCCAAAAAAGAAGGGATATATGTATATATGTGACTGATTCCCTTTGCTGTACGGCAGAAACTAAAACAACATTGTAAAGCAACTATACTCCAGTAGAAATGAAAAAAACAGAGAAACATTCTGTCAGTTCTTTCCTCTTCCCAACTATGTAAGAAACACTAGAAGGGCAGGAAGCTGTAGCTTTGAAAGATCCTGATGCTTAGTGGAGTGCTTTGAATACAGTAGATGCTCAATAAATATGTGTTGAGTGAATGATTGAATTTTAATTTCCTAAGTATGATAATGTAACTTAAACCCTTTAAGATGTAAATATTCCAGGCAACATACTGTCACTTACAGAATGAATTGTTTGCTTATAAATGCTGCTTGGAATAGAGATTAATCACACTGTGGAAATTACCCTGCGTAAGTAGAGGTGAGGTTTCAGACACAGAATGGAGAACTAGTTTAAATTCATAAATTAAATTTCTGAAAGAAAAAAAAATCACTGCTTTCTGTAAGAGATACATCAGCTTATAGACAAGTTCAAGCCCAGAGCAAATTTCTAGCTATCTTTCAGGAACAAGTTTGTTTCCACCATAACAACTATAGAAGTCAGCCAGTGGGGTAGATTGAGCTCTGGTTTCCCTGAGCATCAAATATCAAATCCAGTAAGACTGATAGATTTCAACGGGCAGGTTGAGAAGGCTTGGTTTGCCCGTATGGCACCTAGTGTCATGTGCAGGGTAGCAAGGGACACAGAGACATACAGAACCGGCTTTTGGACTCAGTAGGAGAGGGTAGGATGATTTGAGATAATAGTACTGAAATATATACATTACCATATGTAAAAGAGATAACAGTGCGAGTTTGATGTGAGACCCTGGGCACCCAAAGCCAGCACTCTGTGACAACCTGGAGGGATGGGGTGGGGAGGGGAGTAGGGGGGGCTTCGGGGAGGAGGGGCACATGGATGCCTATGGCTGATTCATACTGATGTATGAAACCATCACAGTATTGTAAAGTAATTATCCTCCAACTAAAACAAAACAAAACAGTAAAGACAGGCTATTCCATTTCTAGTAGTCCAAGACGGAGGAAGTGGTATGGCAGAGGTTAATGCAGAGCTGATGATACAAATAAACATTAATAGAAGACATAATGCATGACTCTTGGTTGAAAGCCGCTTTTTACAGAACTTAATTCAAGTTCCTATTTATTTGCATTGGATTTTACCTAATCCCCTATTTGTGTCCATCCAAGATATAAGAAATGTCATTTATTCTTTGGCCAGACTTAACTGTGATGGCTTCTCAGATATTTCTTGCTTTTGACCATCTTGACAATTTTGAGGATAAATTGTCAAATATTTTGTAGAATAGGCTTCCCTGGTGGCACAATTTTAAAGAGCCCATATGCCAATGCAGGAGACACAGATTTGATCCCTAGGTTGGGAAGATCCCCTGGAGGAGGAAATGGTAATTCACTCCAGTATTCTTGCTGGGACATCCCATGGACAGAGGAGCCCGGCGGGCAGCAGTCCATGGGGTCTCAAACAGTTGGACATGACTTAGGGGCTAAACAACAAGTAAGTATGCAGTGGCCTCTTCCTGTTGTTTTTGCATATTCCAAGGGGACGACAGAGGATGAGATGGCTGGATGGCATCACTGACTCAATGGACGTGAGTCTGAGTGAACTCCGGGAGTTTGTGATGGACAGGGAGGCCTGGCGTGCTGCGATTCATGGGATCGCAAAGAGTCGGACACGACTGAGCGACTGAACTGAACTGAATGACAAATGACATTGAGCAGCTTTGCATATGTTTATTTTCCATCTGTATATTTTATCTGGGCAAATATCTGTTTAAATATTTTGTTCATTTTTAGTTGGAATATTTTTATTCTTGAGTCTTAACTTTTATTTTTGTAAATTTTGAATACAGATTCTTTATCAGATAAGGATTTTGCAAATATTCCCTCCCAATCTAGTGCCTATCTTCTGATTCTATTAAGGGTGTCATTCCCAGAGCAGAAGTTTATAATTTTCACAAAATCCAAAGTAGCAGTTTTTTCCTTCAGGAGTCACACCATGGTCTTATATTTGAAAACTTATCACAAAACTCAAAATTCGGTAGATTTGTCTCCTATGTTTTCTTTAAGGTATTCTACATTTTACATTTAAGTCTGCAATCCATTCGGCTTTTTTATTGAGGTATTATTGGCATATAACATTACATTAGTTTCAGGAATAGAACATATTGATCTGATATTTGTATATCCCAGAATACTCCATGGATACATTGTTCTTGATCTGTCTCCTTCAATCTCTGAACCCTATTGGATATATTCCCCTCTTAGGAGAGATGGGAAACCTGAAGGGGACTGGAATCGAAGGAATGTTCTTCCTGGTATAAGCCTTTGGCAAAGACTTTCTCCCTGGAGAGTGGGATTTGGTTAAATAGAAGTCTCTGAGCTTATTTCACAATGAGTATGCTTCCCCTTTCTCTGCCAGAACAAGGAAAGAGTCTGTTAAAACTTCACCATGAGAACTGGATAGAGTTCTGGAGATAAAACCCATGAATGTATGAGACCCCTCCTAAGACAATGGTCTTCAGGATCTTTCCCCTTTCAAGCTTATCCATAATCAGCCTCCTGCAATTTATGAAATTTCCTGCCTAAATGTTTCTGTCAGGGGTCCCCACAACTACCCTAGGTTCAGTAATTTAGAAGAAACACTCATAGGATTCAGAATATCATCATACAGCTAGGATTTCTGACAGTAAAGTGACACAAAGCAAAATCCTCCAAGGAAAAATGCATATGGGTGAAATTTGGAGGAAACCAGCCACAAGCTTCCCCCAGTCTTGTCTCAGAGGAGGCACCCAGGATGCTCTTAATTCCTACAACTAGGAGTTGTGACAATGCATATTCAATGTTGCCTGTCAGGGAAGCTCATAGAGACTCAGTGCTCAAGGTTTTTATAGGGGTCACCTTCAGCCTGGCACATACCAAGCTTTCAGCCTCCCAGATGGAAAACAGGTGTCAGCTAAATCACATGGTTTATATAAACAACCTAGGCACCATGAGTGAACACTGTTCTCTGAACAGTGAGAACCCTTCCAAAATTGGAGTTGCCAGGAACCCGCTGACTTGCAAGCAGATATCTCCAAGGAGAAGTCTCAGGCCTGCTATGCAACTCTTCTGCGTAGTGTTCCTACTAGTTTATGATCCCAGTAGCGTCCATTTCCAGCAAGTAGATCTTGCTGCTACTGCTGCTAAGTCACTTCAGACTCAGCTGCTAAGTCACTTAAGTAGATCTTAAGTGGCTCTATCTCTCTGGATGTGTCTCTGTGTGTTAGTCACTCAGTCGTGTCTGACTCTTTGCAACCCCACGGACTTCAGCCCGCCAGGCTGCTCTGTCCATGGGGATTCTTCAGGCAAGAATACTGGAGTGGGTTACCATGCCCTCCTCCAGGGGATCTTCTCAACCCAGGGATCGAACCCAGCTCTCCCGCATTGCAGGCGAATTCTTTACCAGCTGAACCATCAGGGAAGCCCCCTGGATGTGTCTGTCTCTCCAGATTTCAGGGTAGTGGTCTATCCTGCAACCTCAGTTCTCTGAGAGGTCTAAGAGTAGTCATTGCTTTGCAATTTTTCCAGCTTTTTATTTTCTTTTTAAAAAAATTTGTTTGGCCATAGCAGATCTTAATTGCAGCATGTGAACTCTCTTAGTTGCAGCATGGGAGTTTTATTTGTGGCATGTGGGATCTAGTTCCCTGACCAGGGACTGAACCCAGGCCCCTTGCGCTGGGAGCATGGAGTCTTAACCACAGGACCACCAGGGAAGTCCTTACAGCTTTGTCTTATTGGAAGAATGGGAATGATAACTTTTAAGCCATTTAAATAGTAGAGCTGAAATCAGAAGCTCCAAGGTGAAATTTTAGTATCACAAATTCTTCCTCAGAAAAATTCTTGCACAATTCTGCAGTTAACAACAGACAGGACTTTCTCTTCTTGGAGAAAAAAAGATTAAAAAAATGAAAAATTCAAGAAAGGATGTCCATAGGATACATGTATGACTGGCCAAAGAGCGATATCCAAAATTAACTGCTGAGGGACTGAAGCAGTACTTCTTACTGTCTACATATCAAAATCCCATGTTGGTGGGCGGGCATTCTGGAGGATACTACTGCTCCAGACCCATCCAAAACCAAGAAAATAAATTTTTTTTTAAAGTACATGGAATTCAGGCAAGAAATTTTTTTTTCTGACTCATGATTTAATTTTTTTCACCTATACAAAGTGTGCAGTCAGATTAAATGCAATAGCCACAATAACTCTGTCTTGGACAAGTTTTTTAAGATGTGATTTAAATTGTACTGTTTCAAAAGAACTCATTAAATGGACAATCCTGGATATTTCTTAGACTACTAAACCATGATTTGGGGAGTAGGAATGAAAAGCCAAGTTTAAGAACCCATGATATTAAGAACCCTCCGGATATTATCATGTATGTTCAAGTTTGAGAATCATTAACCTAATATTTTAAAGACATAGGTAGAAAATATTTTAAGTGACCCATCCGTTATCTCTTCCATAGAGGCTGTAGAGATTTAACCATGTTACCAAGGCTTCCCTTGTGGTTCATACAGAAAAGAATCTGCCTGCAATTCAGGAAATCTGGGTTTGATCCCTGGGTCAGGAAGATCCCCTGGAAAAGGGCATGGCAATCCACTTCAGTATTCTTGCCTGGGAAATCCCATGGACAGAGGAGTCTGGTGGGCTACAGTCCATAGGGTCACAAAGAGTCAGATACAGCTGAAGCCACTTAGCACATATACATCTATTTAAAGGCTTTTGAGAAACCTACCAATACTCTATAAAGATGGAAATATCCAAGAGTTGTCACAATAACTGACAAAATAGTCAGGGAAGCCAAGTCTTAATAAGGAAGAGAGGAAAATTTCTCAAGAATGAAACTACTGGTCTAAGATTGATTTCCTTCAAGCTCAAATTAGACTAGGAGCTGGCAAGGTCTGCCAGTTAAGCAAGGCTGGAAAGGGTATGCTGCCAATGACCTCCCCGACCAGGACCACCTGGCTAGGTGCAGAAACACAGATATCAAGCCTGTGTCTGAAATAATAATAATGAGGTTAATCAGGAAAAAAAGCAAGATCATCAGAGGCCATTAATCATCAAGAAGCAAGATGGTACCTGAGATATAGCATCTACTAGCAGATCAAGAAGAGAGAAACAAATGTCATCAAGTCTAAGATGGCCTGAACCAAATCCTTAGAGAGGAACTTAATTTACAGCAGATTTTTATACCTAAAGCACATGCTGTGGGTAGATTAGGCACATGCATGTAGAACACATATTGTCTAACCTTACTTACATAAAATAGTCTTAAACAAACATTTCAAGATATCATCTAGGAACTTCCCTGGCAGTCCAATGGTTATGACTGCCTTCCAATGCTGGGAGTGTGGGTTCGATCTCGGGTCAGGAAGCTAAGATCCCACATGCCTCACAGCCAAAAATCCAACACATAAAACAAAAGAAATCTTACAACAAATTCAATAAAGACTTTAAAATGATCCACATCAAAAAAAATTTTTTTTTAATTTAACTGTGTTTTTTTAAACTGTGGTTTTGCATTGTTGAACTTTGCTGTTTGATACTGGAATACATTCTTAAATAAATGTGGTTATATAATATATCATTTTAATGCACATTTCTCACTTTATGTTTTTTTGCTAATGACATAGTACTTGCTGTGTATTTTATACTTATTTTAGACTGGGGAAATGTTAGACAAAAAGCAAATTTGAGCTATTTTCTTATTCAAGTTCAAAACAGGTCGTAAAGCAGTGGAGACTACCCACAACATCAACAGCACATTTGGCCCTGGAAATGCTAACGCATGTACAGTTCAGTGGAAGGTCAAGAAATTTTGCAAAGGAAATGAGAGCCTTGAAGGGGAGGCACATGGTGGTTAGCTATCAGAAGTTAACAACGACCAATTGAGAGGTTCACTGAAGCTGATCCTCTTACACCTACGTGGGAAGCTGCTGAAGAGCTCAACATCGACTATCCTACAGTCGTTAGACTGTGGTGTGCAATGAGAAGTGGATTGTAAAGACAACCTGTGACAATCACCTCAGTGGTTGGATTGAGAAGCTTCAAAGCACTTCCCAAACCAAACTTGCACCCAAAAAAAGGTCATGGTCACTGTTTAGTGGTCTGCTGCCCTTCTGATCCGCTACAGTTTTCTGAATCCCAGTGAAACCATTACATCTGAGAAGTATGCTCAGCAAATCGATGAGAGGCACCAAAAACTGAAACTCCTGCAGCTGGCATTAGTCAACAGAAGGGGCCCAATTCTCCTGCAGGACAACACATGGCTGCATGTCCCACCACCACCGCTTCAAAAGTTGAACGAGTTGGGCTATGAAGTTTTGCCTCATCCGCCATATTCACCTGACTTCTTGCCAACCAGCTACCAGTCTTCAAGCATCTCCGCAACTTTTTTCAGGGAAAATGCTTTCACAACCAGCAGGAGACAGAAAATGCCTTCCAAGAGTATGTCAAATCTCTCAGCATGGGTTTTTATGCTACAGGAATAAACAAACTTATTTCTCATTGGCAAAAATGTATTGATTATAATGATTCCTATTTTGATTAAAAAAGATTTGTTCGAGCCTAGTTCAGTTCAGTTCAGTTGCTCAGTCGTGTCCGACTCTTTGCGACCACATGAATCGCAGCACGCCAGGCCACCCTGTCCATCACCAACTCCCGGAGTTGATTCAGACTCACGTTCATCGAGTCAGTGATGCCATCCAGCCATCTCATCCTCTGTCGTCCCCTTCTCCTCCTGCCCCCAGTCCCTCCCAGCATCAGAGTCCTTTCCAATGAGTCAACTCTTCGCATGAGGTGGCCAAAGTACTGGAGTTTCAGCTTTAGCATCATTCCTTCCTAAGAAATCCCAGGGCTGATCTCCTTCAGAATGGACTGGTTGGATCTCCTTGCAGTCCAAGGGACTCTCAAGAGTCTTCTCCAACACCACAGTTCAAAAGCATCAATTCTTCGGCGCTCAGCCTTCTTCACAGTCCAACTCTCACATCCATACATAACCACTGGAAAAACCATAGCCTTGACTAGACAGACCTTTGTTGACAAAGTAATGTCTCTGCTTTTCAATATGCTATCTAGGTTGGTCATAACTTTCCTTCCAAGGAGTAAGCGTCTTTTAATTTCATGGCTGCAGTCACCATCTGCAGTGATTTTGGAGCCCCCCAAAATAAAGTCTGACACAGTTTCCACTGTTTCCCCATCTATTTCCCATGAAGTTCACCTGACTTCTTGCCAACCAGCTACCAGTCTTCAAGCATCTCCACAACTTTTTTCAGGGAAAATGCTTTCACAACCAGCAGGAGACAGAAAATGCCTTCCAAGAGTACGTCAAATCTCTCAGCATGGGTTTTTATGCTACAGGAATAAACAAACTTATTTCTCATTGGCAAAAATGTATTGATTATAATGGTTCCTAATTTGATTAAAAAAGATTTGTTCGAGCCTGCTGCTGCTAAGTCGCTTCAGTCGTGTCTGACTCTGTGCGACCCCACAGACAGCAGCCCACCAGGCTCCCCCGTCCCTGGGATTCTCCAGGCAAGAACACTGGAGTGGGTTGCCATTTCTTCCTCCAATGCATGAAAGTGAAAAGTGAAAGTGAAGTCGCTCAGTCGTGTCCGACTCTGTGCGACCCCATGGACTGCAGCCTACCAGGCTCTTCCGTCCATGGGATTTTCCAGGCAAGAGTACTGGAGTGGGGTGCCATTGCCACAGTTACTTTTTCACCAACCTAAATAGTTTCCAGTGTAAACAAAATGAATCAGCCATATGTATACACATATCCCCTCCCTTCCGGATTTCCTTCCCATAAAGGTCTCCACAGTAGAGCTCCCGATGCTATATAACATGTTCTCATTAGTTACCTATTTTATACGTAGTGTCAATAGTGTATATGCTTCAATCCCAGTCTCCCAGTTCCTCCCACTCCTTCCTGTTCCCTTAAGGAAAGATGAAATATATTGATTTCTTTGGCCCCAACTATGTGATCTGTTTTGAACACTTGTTTATAGGCAGATGTAATGTCAACAAGATTTTGGAATATGTTTGCAAAGTGGGGCTTATCTCTACTATTGCCATGGACATCACGTGCCCCAGTTAGCCTGATAGTTTGAGAGGAGACTCACACGGAGAAGATACTGAATTGCAGATATGAAAAGAGAACCAGAGTTGCTGCTATGGCCAACAAGTAGATCTATGAATATAAAGATTATTTTAAGCCACCGAGTTTTGCAATGGTTTGTTATCCAGCATTATTTTAATAATAACTGACTGACATAATAGTATAACTTACAATTAAAAAATGTAAAATCAAATGAAATATTCAAGTGTTGTTGTTTAGTCACTAAGTCATGTCTGACTCTTTTGTGACCTCATGGACTATAGCCCACCAGGTTCCTCTGTCAATTGTATTTCCCAGGCAAGAATATTGGAGTGGGTTTCCATTTCCTTCTCCAGGGAATCTTTCTGACCCAGGGATGGAACCTACATCACCTTCACTGCAGGTGGCTTCTTTACCACTTTGCCATCAGGGAAATTGTCTAAGTAAACGATGATATATTCATGAAATGAATTTGCAATCACTAAAAATAATATTATAGAAAAATATTCCTTGGCATATAAAATGCTCATAAGCTTTCTAAGTGAATATGTGGCTATAAAGTGAATCTGTGGCTATAACATACTGTGCTTAGTAATTTTTTTTTTTTTTGGTAGAAAATATGTGTGTAGATTTCTACCTGTATACATCAATCCATTTATATATAAATTCGAATTTTTGCATGAGAAAGATTGAAAAGTTAAATATTAAAATATTGACAGTGGTTATTTAAGAATGCTGAAATAATAGATTTTCCTACTTTACTAAGTTTCACATGTTTTCCAATTTCAGAATTATAAGGGAAAGAGGGAGTTTTTTTTAAAAAACTAAATATTCCTTGCAGACAGCTGTAGATTTCTCTCCAGTATTTCAGATATTGAGTCAGTCCTCTGCATGCTAATATTGATTGGAAACATCTGAGAGCATGTCTGTACATCTCAGTATTTGTAAAATCTGAATGGATAAACATTGGAATAAGAATGAAGATTTTATTGGTGTCATTAAGTGTTTTTGTCAGCCTAGTGTGTCTTTTGCAATCTGTTATCAACTCTTCTTTCTTGATTCAGGGTGGAACTTTCTGCGAAACAAAAATGTTGACACAGTAGGCACTTACTTAGTGTCTCTTTGGTGATTATGTGAATATGTGGTTGAAAGGCTGAGTCACTGATGGAATGAATGTCAGATGGGTCAGAGATTAGCAAGCAAAACAAAGGCTTTAGTCCAGCCCCACTTGTCTGCAAGGGGAGCAGGGGGGAGGCTGGCTCAGATAACGGTGGAGCTGGATCCATGTTCCAGAGGATAAGAGATGGCTCTGTACAATCTATCATGTGAGTGCTACTGTGATAGTGTTCCTCTCATAAGGAACAGTCTCTTTTAGAAACTTGTTAAGCCTATGTCTCAACAATATATTAACATAGGTAAATGGCTTGAATGATACATCTAAAGGCAAGATTTAGAGGCAAGATCCTCTAAATCTTTGTGCCACTAGAATACTCCCTTCAGAATAGTGTCTTCTTTGGGGACTCCTTGGTGGTCTAATGGTTAAGACTCTGTGCTTCCAATGCTAGGGATATGGGTTCGACCCCTGGTTGGAGATATAAGATCCCACATGCCCTGGGGCAAATAAGCCCACACACCACAACTGGAGAAAGCCCACATGCCACAACAGACAGCCTGCACAGCATCCCCACGCCCCCCCCCCCCCAAAAAAAGGTGCTTTCTTTAAGTGGATGCCTGAGCATGAAAAAGTTTGGAAAAATACTTGGAATTGGATCAATACTATATGTCATCTAAAATAAACCAAATAATCCAAGAACTAAGAGAATCTTCCTATCTCCAACAGACTTTCCCACATTTTTACTAGGAGTGATCCAAGTTTGCAAGATCAGCTGGTCTCAGGACTTCAAAACAATCAGAATCTTACAAACAACTCCTAGTAATGAAAACGCTGACTGATGCTGACCAAAGAAACAACTTCATGGGGACAGGAATCTGTAGTCTACTGAGCATTTAGATTTTTCTCTATATATTTAATTTCCAAACCATATCAACTCTTCCTTGCTGTGCGATGTGGAAGGCTAGCTGAATTTTCTGGAGTTACCTAAGCACGGTGCTGGGGAAATGCTGAGTGAGATGAAGCTGGAAGAGCTACCTTGTACTCCTTAAGTGAGAGAATTAACTCAAGACTCCTGATAAGTCAGATAATTTATGTAGTCTCCTCTAAAAAGGGCTTCCCAGGTGGCCCTAGTGATAAAGAATCTCTGCCTGTTAATGCAGGAGACCCAAGAGATATGAGTTTGATCCCTAAGTCAGGAAGATCCCCTGGAGTAGGAAGTGGTAACTCACTCCACGATTCTGGCCTGGAAAATTCCATGGGCAAAGAAGCCTAGTACAGAATCGAAGAATAATGATGCCTGGCCACTGTGAAAATGAATGAGATTAGTCACATAAAATGCCTGGCAGGGATGTCTATTGCAGGCAGATTCTTTATCAGCTGAGCCACCAGGAAAGCCCTATCTGTGATACAGTAAACACTAAATAAGTATTAGAGTTCTCCATGACTTTTTCCCCTACCTTTTTTCTGTCTCTACTCTGTCCCTCCCTATTCTCTCCTTATTTCTGTCACCTCATAAACTAGGAATTACAGAAGAATATATATTTGATAAGGGAAACTCACATGTCTGGTGACAGAGATCCACATGAACCACAATAGGATAAATAGAACCTGAAGAACTATTGTTGCAAGTGGATTGAATAGACACTGACATGCTTAAATGAACACATTTCACTAGCACGTAATTTCATTCTATTACCAGCCTCAGAAACTTCCCATTCCTGCAGCAAAAACTTGTTAGGTAATATAAAGAAGGCATGAATTTGAGCAAAGTCTGGGAGATAGTTGGAGAAGGAAATGGCAACCCACTCCAGTGTTTTTGCCTGGAGAGTCCCAGGGACAGAGGAGCCTGGTGGGCTGCTGTCTATGGGGTCGCACAGAGTCGGACATGACTGAAGCGACTTAGTGGCAGTGGCAACTGGGAGACAGTGAAGGACAGGGAAGCCTGGTGGGCTACTGTCCATGGGGTCACGAAGTCAGACACGACTTAGTGACTATACAAGAACAACAAAGAGAAGACATGGAATGGTTTAGATGGCAAGATTATAGGAGCATTTTTAGCTGCAAGATACAAATCTATGAGTTCTCCTTTTTCACAAAGAAAAATTTTCACAAAGTTTTATACAAGAAGTAGTATGTAATATTACAATTTCTTCTCTAATCTTTTCCCAACTTAACTCTTGAAAGTGAAAGAGAAGTCGTTCAGTCATGTCCAACTCTTTGTGACCCTATGGGCTGTAGCCTGCCAGGATTCTCTGTCCATGGGATTTTCCAGGCAAGAACACTAGAGTGATTTGCCATTTTCTTCTCCAGGGTATCTTCCCTAGCCAGGGATCAAACCCGGGTCTCCCACACTGAAGGCAGATTCTTTACCATCTAAGCCACCAGGAAAACCCAACTTTACTCTTCAATTCAGTTCAGTCATTCGGTCGTGTCTGACTCTTTACGATCCCATGAACCACAGCATGCCAGGCCTCCCTGTCCATCACCAGCTCCTGGAGTCCACCGAAACTCATGTCCATTGAGTCAGTGATGCCATCCACCCATCTCATCCTCTGTCGACCCTTCTCCTCCTGCCTTCATTTTCCCCAGCATCAGAGTCTTTTCAATTGAGTCAGCTCTTCACATGAGGTAGCCAAAGTATTGGAGTTTCAGCTTCAACATCAGTCCTTCCAATGAACACCCAGGACTGATCTCCTTTAGGATGGACTAGTTGGATCTCCTTGCAGTCCAAGGGACTCTCAAGAGTCTTCTCCAACATCACAGTTTAAAAGCATCAATTCTTTGGCTCTCAGCTTTCTTTATAGTCCAACTCTCACATCCATACATGACTACTGGAAAAACCACAGCCTTGACTAGACGGACCTTTTTTGGTGAAGTAATGTCTCTGTTTTTTAATATGCTCTCTAGGTTGGTCATAACTTTCCTTCCAAGCAGTAAGCGTCTTTTAATTTCATAGCTGCAATCACCATCTGCAATGATTTTTGGAGCCCAAAAAAATAAAGTCTGCCACTGTTTCCCCATCTATTTCCCATGAAGTGATGGGTCCAGATGCCATGATCTTAGTTTTCTGAATGTTGAGCTTTAATCCAACTTTTTCACTCTCCTCTTTCACTTTCATCAAGAGCCTCTTTACTTAACTCTTACTTACTGTCTAAATAATGCAACCATTTCACAACTGATAAAGGATACCAGAAAAGAGACTTCTTTTCTGTGTGTCTTCTTTACCATTGCAACATCCACATCATCATCAATTTGAGCCTGAGTTCCAACTCCTGCAGAATACTTGGTGCCAATGTTGTGTATTTTCTGTGTCCAAATGTCCTTCCTATGACTCATGGTATCCATCCAGCATTTCAAATTACATGTATTTTTTTCCCCAGGAGAGAGACATAAAATCATGTAGATAAGGAATGTGGAAGAACACACACACTCACATTATCATATGGTTACAAAGACATCATCTCTAGGGGAAAAACGGCAGTTTCTACAGATTCCTGGATAGAATCCACATTAAAAGGAGGAAAATGAACAGTTTATAACAGGCTATAAAACCTCTTCCAAGCATTTCCCTCCAGTTTCACTTAAATTTCAACATCAACAAGGCATTCCCCCAAGCACCATTATGTAGGAGACCTACCTACCCCTGCTGTTCAGATATGATAGGAGGCTTCGAGCTGTTCAATATCTTTTTCACCAAGATTCATTAAGGACTCAGCAGAGTTGGTCTTTATTTGCAGTGTGGTCATATATCAGCCTTGCAACGCACACACACACACACACATAAACATATACAACTAAAACAAATTCACTTGTGCAAAACTATATATTTTTATGAAATACTGCCTATATGTCATTGATTCTATTAATTCCATCTCCAAATCAATTCATTGTGTTTAAAAAGAGCTAGCCATGAAATTGTCTGAACCTTTTATTGTGCTTTTTCACTGGTGTGATGACTGTATACTAAAGAACACATACCTATAAATACATCCTTCTGGGGCCTCAGAACTCAGCAGAAATGAGAAAGAGAGGCAAAGAAGAAAATTAAAAATTAGACAAAAGACAACCCTGAGGAATGAGCCAGAAAGGGGAGCAGAGAGAGATGACAAATTACAAAGGAAACTGCAAAGCATCCGTCCTGAATTGAGGTCCATTGAGCTCCCAGGCGGCACTAGTGGTAAAGAACCTGCCTGACAATGCAGGAGACTTAAAAGATGTGGGTTTGATCCTTGAGTCAGAAAGATCCCCTGGAGGAGGAAATGGGAACCCACTCCATATTCTTGCCTGTAGAATACCATGGACATAGGAGCCTAGTGGACTGCAGTACATAGGGTCACACAGAGTAAGACACAACTGAAGTGACTCAGCAGGCACGCATGCACAAGAGAAGCGCATTAGAGTAGATCAATGGGCCAGCCTTGTTGGTGCTCTTGTTATGAGCCCAGAAATGGTGAAGAAGAGAAAACTGAGCCATGGCTGGGTTACACATCTTGCCCCAGGTCATAAAATAATAAAAAGAGGCTGTGATCTCAGGTAGCACAGGGTGTGGCCCCCAACCACCCCTTCTTCACAGTGGCTGGGAAAGAACCCAGAGAGGTGGGTGGTTGACATGGGACTGGGACTGAGAACAGTGCTAGGTACCGAGCAGGTGGCCGATGCTTATTATGTATTTCATGTGTCCTGAGGGGTTCAGGTAGTGGAAACCAGTAGGGAAAAATGTCTAAGGACATGGAAAAGGACCCATCATAAAATAAGGGCGGACAATAGGGAAGTCGGGAGAGAAGAGAAACAGAAATGATTAATTCAAGTAACAGAAGCCTTGAGTTTTTTTTTTTTTCCCCCCAGTATAATTGGTTTACAATGGTGTGTTAGTTTCTGCTGTAAAACAAAGTGAGTCAGCTGTACATATATGTATACATAGCCCCTCCCTCTCGAGCCCCACTCCCATTCCACCCTCTACCACACCCCTGTAGGTCATCACAGAGCACCGAGCTGAACTCCCTGTGCTAAACAGCACCTTCCCACTAGCTATCTGCTCTACACGTGGTAGTGTATATATGTCAATGCTATTCTCTGCAATTGTCTTACTCTCCCTTCCCCCCAACAGACTCTAGG
The DNA here is from genome assembly GCF_029378745.1 of Bos indicus. NCBI lineage: Eukaryota > Metazoa > Chordata > Mammalia > Artiodactyla > Bovidae > Bos > Bos indicus. The sequence continues at coordinate 18,325,875 of NC_091780.1, read as the reverse complement.
CTCATTCACATCACTACAAATGATCCAGTTTTGCCCCTTTTTATGGCTGAGTGACATTCATTGTATATATGTGTCACATCTTCTTTATCCATTCCTCTGTTGATGGACATTAAGGTCGTTCCATGTCCTGGCTATTGTACATAATGCTGCAACGAACACTGGCTTACATGTGTCTTTTTGAATTATGATTTTCTCAGGGTATATGTCCACTAGTGGGATTCCTGGGTCATGTGCTGAGTTGTTTCATTCATGTCCGACTCTTTGCAATCCCACGGACCATAGCCTGCCAGTCTCCTCTATCCATGGGATTCTCCAGGCAAGAATACTGGAGTGGGTTGTTGTGCCCCACTCCAGGGGATCTTCCCAAACCAGGGATCAAAACTGCTTGCTTATACCTTCTACACTGGCAGAAGCGCTTTACCAATAGCACCGCCTGGGAAGCCCCGAAGCTGTGCTGAACGTGGGGATTAAACCAATGATCCTGTGATTAAGACTCTCATGCTCTACTGACTGAGCTAGCCTGGCCGCTATTTTTAATTTTATAGAAATGCGAGCCATTCCATGGGGGTCAGAGCCAGTCTCCCCACAGTTATCAAGAGTGGCCTCCATCTTCACAGGCAACTCCCATGTGAAGTAGGGTGGTTAGATTCTGGGCATTGATCGTTTTTGCAACTAGTTGAACTCAATATCCAGAAGAGGGTGGCTCCTCAATAATTCAGTGTGTTTAAAACCTACCATGTCCCTACTCCAGGTCAGACAGGGATGACACAAAAATCTGATTTCAGTCTTTGGAATCAGTTCAGAATCAGAACCCCAGGATCTGCCACTTACTGTGCAACGACTCTTTGGCAAGTTTCTTTCTTTCTTATTTTTCTCTTTTTTGGCCGTGATGGGTCTTTGCTCTGGTGCACCAGTGGGTGGGGGGGTAGTGCTTAGTTGTCCAGCAGCATGTGGGATCTTAGTTCCCCAACCAGGGATTGAACCCGGGTCCCGCGCATTAGAAGGTGGATTCTTAACCACTGAACCACCAGGAAGTCCCTCTTTGGCAAGTATCTTTACCTTTTCCCTTCACATTCTCTCATCCTGAAATGTGACTAATAGTTGCTAGTATAGCACCTGTGGCATCCTAGCGGCTCAAAAGTGGGTAGTTGTTGAAGATGTTCTGTCCTGATTTTCAGAGTATTCCTGCACAGCCCATGACACTGATGGAGTGCACAGCTTTGTAAGGATGAGAAACGCATAAGCCGACAGTCACCTGGGAGCATGCAGGATGCCCTGGGGGACACAGGCGTGAGCTCTGGAGGCAGGCTGCGTTTCTCCCACCTGCAGGTTCAAGATACTGCCTCATTTTCAGGGAGCTCTCCTTGGGGGTATCAAAAAGGTTGAAGTGACAATTCAGCCTTCAGCTGCCTCAGCAATGCCTGAGGAAGGATAGAAAGACGCCACGAGAGACTTCAAACTTGACTCTTAAAAATATCTGAGAAAATGGTAGGGTTGTATTGTTTAAATATAAATTTCATCAGAAGCCTGAGAAATAAGTCTGAAGCTGGCAATTCAGGCTGCATACCTGAAAACAAACCTTTGTCAAACTAAGAACTCTCTCACAAAGCAGTTCCTCGTGTTAGTTGGCATTCGTTTGTCACACAGTAATTATCCTATTAATCCAAATTAGACCTTTATCTTAGGCTCTTCATCCAATATGTGAATATAACAATTACTGTGTTGGTGGGGGTGAGAAGGAGGGTAATTTCAGAAACATGCCTTGTCATGAGAGCATTTTTTTTTTTGCAGTAGAAAGAAATAAAACTTTAACATCTATAAGAACTAGTATAGATGCATGTATCTAAGAAATAAAATAAATTTTCAGTTTGTAAAGATCTTCGGAGTTCTTACAGTGTTGTTTTGTTGTTGCTTAGTCGCTTAGCGGTGTCTGACTCTTTGCGACCTCATGGCTCCTCTGTCCATGGAATTTCCCAGGCACAAATATTGGAGTGGGTTGACATCCCCTTCTCCAGGGGATTTTCCCGACCCAGGGATTGAACCTGCATCTCCTGCACTGCAGGTGGATTCTTTACTGTTGAGGCACCAGAGAAACCCCAGAGTGATCTATAGGGAGATTCAAAAAAGGCAAGCAGACTCAGTTACTGGGGATACCATGCCCTCTGGCACCTCATTACAGACGCTTCTATTCAATTAACCAGAGACGTCTATAAAGGACCTTCTTAATACAGGATTGTATGACACAGACCCAAAGGACAATAGCAGTGACATTCATGTGTGTGGGATTTTCCAGATGCCAGGAGTGGCTCTGTGCATCTACTTGGCCGAATACACTGGGCAGGGGAATAATAAGGCAGATACATGAGCTCCATTAAAAGAGATTTTATTCAGTAGGTTTACAGTAGGGTGCCAAGTTCTGCAGGTTTTTACAAAGCTCTATAGGTGATTCTGAGAGTTAAGAGTAGAAACTACTGTATGTGTGTTTCGGGGAGGGGACAGGTGTGTGCTCAGACACATGTACTCAGTCGCTCAGTCAGGTCTGACTCTTTGTGACTGCCTGGACTGTAGCCTGTCACGCTCCTCTGTCCATGAGATCTCCCAGGCAAGAATACTGGACTGAGTTGCCATTTTCTGATCCAGGGGACCTTCCTGATTCAGGGATCAAACCTCGTCTCCTTTACTGCAGGAAGTCTGGTGAATTGCAAGTGGATTCTCTACTACTGAGATACCCAAACTACTGCCAAATACAAATCTTGCCCTAATGATGAAAATCACCTGGGATATTAATTAAAAATGCCAATTTCCTGGTCACACTGCAGACCCACTGTATTTGGAATCTCCGAGTTCTGGGCCCAGATACTATATTTTAACTACTAACAGGTCAGTTTCAGCTTCTGGCCTGTTGCAAACCTATGCATCAATGCTTTGATGTCTACAAATCAATTTTCTAGCATTATCAGTCAGTTCCTAAAGGGAGACATTTCTGAGTTTTATTTCTGCTCTTTGACCTACTAGACTTGTAATTCTGGGCAATACCTGAAGCACACAAAATCTCAGGTGACTAATTTGTGAAATGATCAGAGTTTATCGAAAAGACTAAAAAGTAACAAATGTAAAATCTTTAGCAAACTGGCAGAGAGTGGTGATTGAATATTCATTTTTCCTTGCCATGACTTTATCTACCTCTTTGTTTTGTTCGTTTTGAGCCTGTGGGATCTTAGTTCCTGGACGAGGGATTGAACCCACACCCCCTACAGTGGAAGCTTGAAGCTTTATTGGACCCACCAGAGAAGTCCCTATACCTTGTAATATGAATGTAAATTCACAAATTAGAGGGGATATAAAATATAACATTCTGATCAAAGAATCATGATCAAAACAAATGTGAGGTCGTATTTCATTTTTACTAAAAAATAATGATAACACCAAATTCAGATGAAGTTGAAATGAAAGTGGTACACTCATATATTGCTACAAGCAATGCAAATTTCAGGTTCTTTTGAAGATCTGATATGCTTTTAAAATTATAATAAAATACTCAAGATTTTTTTCACTTGGTCATTTCCTATGGAAAGTAACCCTAGGATGGAAAGTAACCCTAAGGATGGAAAGCACTGTTTTAATCAGGATGTTTGTTCTGGCATTTTTCAAAATAGGAGAGATTTTAAAGCAGCCTGAATGTCCAGCAATATTTAAGACAAGGTATGTGCTTGCATGCTCAGTCATGTCTGACTCTCTGTGACCGTATGGACTGTAGCCTGCCAGGCTCCTCTGTCCGTAGGATTTTCCAAGGAAAATCTTCTGGAGTATGTTGCTAGTTCTTCCTCCAGGGGATCTTCATGACCCAGGGATTGAACCCATGTCTCCTGCATTACAGGCAGATTCTTTACTGCTGGGCCGCTGGGGAAGCCCTTAAGAAAAGGTACATTCTTTTATATGTAATACTATGAAGCCACTAAGAGTAATTATTAAGATCATTGAGTAATAAAGAAAAGCTTTTGTCCTGTGATATGAGAAAGGAAGAGTAAAAATATATGTCTTATATGATTACAAGAGTAAAATACTTGGGTAAAATACAAAGGTAAAATATTTATGTACAGAAGATACGGAAAATTAATAATTAAGTTGCTATGGGATGAAGAACTTGAGTTTTTTTTTAATTTTTATTTTATACTGCATTACCATTATAGTACTGCTGTATGTTCCATGACTACTTTAAAATATTGCCTGTCCTTTCTATTATTTGAAAGAAGACAGCTCATAGGAATTGTTCCATCCACAGAAAGTCCTAATATAAAACCACTTTGATGATCTCTGACCATTAAAGAAAAATCTGATTTGTATTATAGGGCCATCCTGGTTAGTCAAGAGATCTTAGGCAGAAAATCAGAATCCAGTGAAAGGAAACCACAAAAGGCAATATGACAAGGGACATTCCAAGCTGGATGCAAGAAAATGAGCTAAGTCCAGAATGACTGGCCAAATGCAGGATGGGAAGAGGGTGTTGGCTTATAAGACAGTCATACCTGGAGAGGCTCAGAGTTATGAACACTGACAAGTTTGTTAGCTCATGAAGAATGATGAGATTAATCTGGCTCAAGGGTCCAGAGTGGAGTCACAGACATACATTTTCATGTATTTTAGAAAGAGTCTGGGTTCCTATTATACAGAGTGAAGTAAGTCAGAAAGAGAAAAACAAATATTGTATATTAAGGCTTATATAAGGAATCTAGAAAAATGGTTCCGATGAACCTATTTGTAGGGCAGAAATAGAGATGCAGCATAGAGAACGGACATGGCTGGGGTGGGGGTAAGTGTGGGATGAATTGGGAGACTTGCATTTGCATATATACATTACTGGGCTTTCCAAACGGCTCAGTGGGAAAGAAGCCACCTGCCACTGCAGGAGATGCAGAAGATGAGGGTTTGATCCTTGGGTTAGAAGATTCCCTGGAGAAGAGAATGGCAACCCACTCCAGTAGTCTTGCATGGAGAATCCCCTGGACAGAGGAGCCAGGTGGTCATAAAGACTCAGACATGCCTGAATGGCTGAGCACGCATGCACACATATACACTACCACATGGAAAATAGATAGCTGGTGGCAACCTGCTGTATAACACAGGGAGCTCAGCTTGGTGCTCTGTGATGACCTAGAAGGGTGGGATGAGGGGTGGAAGGGAGGCTCTAGAGAGAGGAGATATATGTATGCATATATCTGATTCACTTCATTGTACAGCAGAAACTAACACAACATTGTAAAGCAATTATCTTCCAATTAAAATAAATTTTAATAAATAAATAAATACAGTCTGAGTCAAGCACTGACCCAAGCGTTTGCTGGGCTGCCCCAGAGAAGGCACTGATCCAATCTTCCTGCTCATTTTCTCATCCCTATTCCCAATATGCTCCAAAGCTATGCCTGGTTCCATGGGCAGAGTTTTGACCACATTACATAATTGCTGTATGAGTTGGCTAGTGCCACCATAACAAAGAGGCACAGACTGGGTGGCTTAAACCGCAGAACCAGTCTTCCCAGCTCTGGAGGTTAGATGCATACAGTCAAGAGTTGGCACAGTTGGTTTCTTCTGAGGCGTCTCTTCTTGGCTTGTAGACGGCCATCTTCACACCATATTTTCACATGGTCTGTTCTCTGTGTCTGTGTCCAAATGTCCTCTTCTTAGAAGGACACTAATCATTTTATATTAGGACCCACCTAAATGACCTCATTTTAACCTGATCACATCTTCACAGACCTTACCTCCAAATAGTCACATTGTCAGGTACTAGGGATTGGAACTTCAACATAAGAATTTTGTAGAGACAGAATTCAGCCCATAATGGTTGTCATGCTTTGTTGTTCAGTCACCAAGGCATGTCTGACCCTTTGTGAACCCATGGACTGCAGCATGTCAGGCTTCCCTGTCCTTCACTATCTCCTGGGCTTTGCTCAAACTCATATCCATTGAGTCAGTGATGCCATCCAACCATCTCATCCTCTGTTACCCCTTTCTCTTGCTGTCCTCAATCTTTCCCAGCATCAGGGTTTTTTCCAGTGAGTAGGCTCTTCCCATCAGATGGCCAAAGTATTGGAGCTTCAGCATCAGCCTCAATCCTTGCCATGAATATTTAGGGTTGATTTCCTTTAGGATTGACTGGTTTGATTTCCTTGTTGACCAAGGGACTCTCGGGAGTCTTCTCCAGCACCACAGTTCGAAAGCATCATTTCTTCTGTATTCAGCCTTCTATATGGTCCAACTCTCACATGCGTACATGACTACTGGAAAAGGCTCACCCCAAATCCCTGAATAAACCAAGCAAATGAACCACACAGGAGAATGTTCATCATCTTGTGGGTCTGTTCAGCCAGTGAGCAGATAATAGATTTGTGGGGCATGCAGGGTGATCCTGACTCTGCTCTTGAGTCACAAGTGTCTGCAGCAAGTATGAGCATTCACATCACATTCACAGAATGGTAGAGAAAGTATTTTCTTTCTAAAGTAGAATTTAATATCTCGTTTCAGTTCCCATTTTGACAGACACAAACATTTACTCTCAATAGATTGAGAAGCATCTTTGTCAGTTGGGTCATGTCTCTCTTGTGTCGGGGAACAGTCAGAAGATGCCAAGCTTTGCTGGGGAAGGAGGTGAAAAATATCTATCATCATCCAATCTTCACAGATTGTTGCTTCTCATTCTGGAAACTGGAGGCCAAGTCACTGCCTTCCTCAGCCATATTGTCATCATGTCTTCATGGTATCCTGAAGAACATCCTAGGATGTTCTTCTGGAATCCTAGAACATCCTACAGACCCTTGTGTGCTTGGAGACACCAAGAACTCTCACTTTCCATTAGGGGCTCTGGGAAATCTGAGGCCCCCGGTAGGGGCAGGGGCAGAACCCAGGTCTTCTCTTTCAAGCCTATGGAATCCTAAGACCCAGTCTAGACTCCAGGATACACGGCACCATATTTAGGGCTCCCAAGCAGCTGAGTTCTGCCTTTCATCACCTGACTGTCTCTTATCCACATAGTCCATAAACTTTCTACCTAATCTGATGGCAAGTTTGCCTGACTCTTTATCTCTTCAAAATAGCCTGAGGTTTATGCCTTCAATTCTTTGCGGTTTAGGATTTTGAAGATAAACTCTTATGTTTTCCAGTTCCCAAAGTATTCCTCTTCAAAATCCATTTTGAAACTCAAAAACCTGAAATTGATTTCTTTATTTTCTGGTCTCTGCAGTAACAACTCCAACCCAAGGCAGTGGGTCCTTTGCAGTCTATTTTGAGTGGAGAAGAGCCATAAGGTTAAAAAAAAAAAAAAGATATGAAGGAAAATACACCATCAAAATAATGTCCTACTAGCTACCTTAACCAGTGAGGAAAACATGTGGTCAAATTCATCTAAAACCTAACAATGTTGCTAACTATGAGTTCTTAGGCATGATCTCCACTGTGGAGAGCAGGGAAATAAAAAAGAATCTTGAGGCTTTACAGATGCAATCCAATTGCTCACCTTCTTACTTCCTGGCAAGGTTGTGTCTGTCAATGGCTGGAAACTCTATTTTTATTTTTATTATCTTTCCAACTAACCCATCAGCTATTGCACATCCTAGCCCAGGGCTTCTCAAACTCTAACATGGATGCAAGTAACCTGGAGAGCTTGTCAAAATGCAGATTTGAGTTTAGCAGATCTGCAATGAAGCCTGAGATTCATTATCTGTAAAGCACTCCAAGGACAGGAAGTATATACTTCCTATTACTTATGTTGTCAAAGGGTCCCCAAGGATGGAGAATTAGATTCTACCACGAGTTTTCAGCACAGAGTCAGAGCAGACGTTCCAAACTGGAGCCTCTCCTCAAACTTATGGTGAATAGAACCAAGGTCATCTAAAGAAGCTCCAAAGTCTTCTAGAACAAGAGGCCATGCCTTTGAACATGGACATAGCTCCCAGGATGTTGAATACAATACTCACCTTTAGCTCACTCAGAAGCAATCTGCCAGAATGTTCATATTCAGAGAGGTATCCCTAAAGTTACTTGCTACTATCCCTAAAGTTACTCTGAGAGGTGACAGTGGAGGCAGCAACAGCATACCCAAGAATTTGATCTAAAAATGACTTCTCAGAATTTATATAGAGCTTCCCAGGTGACACCAGTGATAAAGAACCTGCCAGTTCAGGAGACCTAAGAGATGTGGGTTCAATCCCTGGGTCAGGAAGATCCCCTGGAGGAGGGCATGGCAGCAAACTCCATAGAGTGGAAGTGCAATAGAATCCTATGAACAGAGAAGCCTGGCAGGCTACAGTCCATAGGGTTTCAAAGAGGCAGACACAACTGAAGTGACTTAGTACACATGCATATATATGGGCTTCCCTTGTGGTCAGACGGTAAAGAAACTGCTTGTGATGTGGGAGACCCAGGTTTGATCCCTGGCTTGGGAAGATCCCCTGGGGAAGGAAACAGCAACCACTCCAGTATTCTTGCCTGGAAAATTCCATGGACAGAGGAGCCTGGTGGGCTACAGTCCATGGGGTTGCAGAGTCAGATGTGACTGTGAGACTAACAGAGACAGATATATATATGTACATACACACACACATATAGATATGTATACACATTGGAATATTGCTCAGCAATAAAAAAGTGAAATAATTTTTTCAATAATTCATGTTGTCATTTGCAGCAACATGGACGGACCTAGAGATGATCACACTATGTGAAGTAAGCCAAACAAAGACAAATGTCATATAATATCGCTTACATGAGAACTCTGAAAAAATGGTATTAATGAACTTATTTACAAGAGAGAAATAGACACACAGACATAGAAAACAAATTTATGGTTACTAAAGGTGAAATGGGGGGAAAGAGGGATAAATTAGAAATTTAGAGTTAATATATACACACTACTATACATAAAATAGATAAACAAGGACCTACTGTATAGTATAGGCAACTATATTCAATGTCTTTTAATAACTATAATGAAAAATAATATGAAAAAATGTGTGTATATGTATGTATATACATATAAATGTGTCTATACATGTGTATATATATATATATATATATATATATATATATATATAGGCTTCTCTGATGGCTCAGAGAGTAAAGAGTCTGCCTGCAATGAAGGAGACCTGGGTTCAATCCCTGGGTCAGAAAGATCCCCTGGAGAAGGGAATGGCAACCCACAGCAGTATTCTTGCCTGAAAAATGCCATGCCCAGACAAGCCTGGTGGGCTAGTCATTTATATATATAAACTGAATATATAAACTTTGCTGTACACTTGAAACTAACACAACATTGTAAATTAACTATACTTCAATTTAAAAATTAAAATTAAACAAATAGTTCAAAACATAGAGTACCAGGGGTCACTGCCTATACTTAGAGCACAAATATTACAGCAGCTTTATTTCAATTGCAATCTCTCCATATGCAGCTTACCCTGCTAGCATGTAAAACATATGTAATTTTTATTTTTCTGTTTTGTTCATGCTGTTTGCCCTCTGTCTGCAAGAACCACCCAGACTCTCTGTTTGCTTAGTTGTTTGTATTTTTTAATCTTCAAGTCCAGACCCTCATCCCTTGAGTTGTGTCTCTTGCCAAGGGAGTGTTGATACAGGGGCCGTGTTGTAATTTTTGTTTGTTTGTTTCCTTTTACATCATATTAGGAGCTCTTTACATAAATCATTTTTCTCCTTTCTCGCCACCTATTACAGTGCATCATCTAAGGAAGGTAACAGTAACCACTTGAATGAATGAGTGACTTTCAATTTCAAATCCTGCCAAGAATAGATCAAGGATCTGTTCCTCCACTAGGTTCCTCCACCGGGGTCTGAAGAAGAGTCAGAGATCATCGTGAAATTGGGTTTTGTCACTGATGAGAGTAATTAAGCGCTAGGACTATCTACACAGAATGATGCACTTTGTACCTCAAGTGCTCAGAGTCTGGCAACTACAGAGAGGTAAAGGCAAACGTGTTTCTGCTGCCCAAGGCTTCCAGGGGAAACTCACTGCATCCTACAGATCGCAAGGGGAGGCCCAGAGTGATTATTACCTTTTGAGGATGGTGGATTCATCTCTGCAAAAGCCAGTTTCAGGTTTGTTCCTATTAATCCCCTGCTTGATAAGAACGGCGGGGCGCACTGCTAATGGTTTCTGGTTGCTTGTGGGCTGATGTGAAATGCATGTGATAATTAGCTAACTAAATTACTTCTGTTCTCATTATTTTTTATATAAAGCAGTTTTATAAGGATGGCTTTTTACAGTGATTTCTGGTCTAATTTCTCATTATCACCATTGGCAAAAAGAGATAATATTTTCTCCCCATTCTCTGCAATCTCTCCCACTCACCACGCTTGACACCTTCCATATTCACCCATGTATAATCTACTGCATGTTAAGCATGAAACCCTGGGGTTGCCTCAGTCTTCTCTTTTGGATCACTGCACTATCATGACTGTTGGATTTCCTCCTGGATATTCAGATGAGTGCAGGGTTTTTTTTGTTTTTGTTTTTTTTGTTTTTATGACTCTAAATGTGGAGCGGAACACGAGTGATTTATCCAGAGCTTTCTGCTACTATAAACACTAAGACTTCCACCCCACAGCATGTTAACATCCCAGATGTATGACATGAGTCGCTCTCTGGGAATTGGCCCATCTGTTCTAAGTCTCAGCCACCTGGTGATTATACAGAAGGAGCAGCATGGAGCTTTTGTCCCTGAATGGCCATTAGGTTTTAGGGCTTTACAGATCCCTGCATATGCAACCTGCTCTGGAGAGCTCCCTATAGGGTTTTCATAGTGTTTTGTGTTGTGTTCAATGAGCTTCCTTGGTAAAGAATCCGCCTGCAATGCAGGAGACCTGGGTTCAGTCCCTGGGTTGGAAAGATCCCATGGAGAAGGGAATGGCAATACACTCCAGTGTTCTCTCCTGGAGAATTCCACGGAGAGGACTGAGCAACTAACACTTTCATTTTCTTTTCTTTTCAATGGGTTGAATTTGTACCTCCTTTCTAGAAGCAGTTTCTTATTTTTGAACAAATCAATGGGCAGCTTTATATGTGAAAATTCCTAGAGAATGTTGTGAATTGGATTATAGGACTTTACCTGTCTGTAGCTCAGCTACTTCATCAACACAATAAAACATTCTCTTGGGTTCATTTACCTGAAATGTGATCAAATGGATACTGCTATATGATAGATCAAGATTCAATGGTCATCCTCAGTTACCATGGTATAACTTGTTAAAGATGACCGGAAATCCTTTGGGCTTCCCTGGTAGCTCAGCTGGTAAAGAATCCGCCTGCAATACAGGAGACCCTGGTTTGATTCCTGGATCCGGAAGATCTGCTAGAGAAGGGATAGGCTACCCACTACAGTATTCTTGGGCTTCCCTGGTGGCTCAGTTGGTAAAGAATCCACCTACAATGTGGGAGCCCTGGGTTGGGAAGATCCCCTGGAGAAGGGAATGGCTACCCCTCCAGTATTCTTGCCTGGAGAATCCCTTAGACTGTATAGTCCATGGGGTCACAAAGAGTCACGGACATGACTGAATGACTTTCACTATCAGAGATCCTTTGACACTTCTTCCCATGACAGGTAGGGGTCAGATTCTCCATTCTTTCATTTGAGTTGGGCTCAGTGACATACTTTACCAAAAGAATTATACTTTTGAGACTTCTGAGGGCAAGATATAAAACACCTTTCAGCTTAGGCCTCTTGGCTTGCTCCCTATCCTTCCTGGAGGGTGCCAACCATCATGTAAAGAGTCTGACCTTCTCATACCATCATGCATTCAAGAAGCTCATGCTCACCATTTGGAAGGTCACATGGAAGGAAAGAGAAAGATGCTTAGCTGGCCCCTCATGACCAAGCCATCTCAGTTCAGACACCAGACATGTGACTAAAGGTGTACCATCTTGGATGTTCAGCTCAGAATTTTCAGATGGCTTTAGGTCCAGTCTAGCATTAGAGAGCCAAAGCAAGAACCATCCAGCTGAGTTCTATTACTCTATGTAGCCATGGGAAATCAGTAGAGTATTTGTATAGGCCACTAAGTTTCAGATGATTTGATTTATTCCAAGAGGTAGCTAGAATATATGAGAAAAGAACTCTGTTTCCTTATGTATTAAACAGAAATATCTATGCTGAACTGCTGTGATTATTGAGAAAGTTTAAGTATAAACTGGTAAATCCTTAGCACATTACTTGGCAAGAGTAATATCTTTAGATCAGATATTCATCCCTGGTCTTGTCAGCTGGGGTAGGTTTGGGTGGCATAACATAAATCATAATGACCTACTGGGGCTTCCCATGTAGCTTAGTGGTAAAGAATCTGCCTCCCAATGCAGGAGACAGTGGTTCGATCCTGGGTCGGGAAGATCCTCTGGAGAAGGAAATGGCAACCCACTCCAGTATTCTTGCCTGAGAAATTCCATGGACAGAGGAGCCTGGTTGGGCTATAGTCCATGGGATCACAAAGAGTTAGACACGACTTAGTGAGTAAACAACAGTATTGGGGAGGGATTCTCCTGAATAGCAGGACAGTCATCTGAATGCCCGAGGAGGCACACAGTAATATCTAGACTACCTGAAGCTTAGTTCAAGTCCACCTAATGTCTAGTAAGCTGCTGCTGTTCCCACCAACATTACTATTCCTGTTCCTGTATTAATCCAGCCTATAGAACTTAATTTCCTGATTTGTGGTCTGCTTTCTCCTGACACGATGAACAGTCTTCCTAGTATCTCAAACCCTTTGATTGGGGCTTTGAAAATATCCCAAACCCTTGCCAATCCCAGTTAGTTTCCTCTGGAGTCTGGACTTTGTCCAAGCAGCTGCTGTCCAGAGTCTTAACTCATGTCAGAACCAGTGGCTTAGAACCAAAACATCACTAACATTGAATATCAACACTCCCTTTAGACTAATAAGGAACAAAGAACAAAACCAAGTCTTGTGTATGAGGGCAATTCAGAATGAGCCAAAGATCATCTCCCTCTGGGCGGCAGTGAACATTTATTAGCATTACCCCCAGTAACTCTAATAATGGTTTCTAATATTCAGAGAATAACTCAACATGATCTATGGGAAACGTAATCTAATGAGCTACATTCTAGTCTTACACATATTGCATACAGAAGAAATGGTGGACTGGGGCTTGAGAGAAGGTCCCAAGACACAGGAGTGAGGAGAGACAGGATTCAAACTCCTTTAGCCACTGGACTCCAGAGCTTCAAAAAGCGCTAGCCCCACACCTGGTCTTGCCAGTCCTCCTCCTGTCTCTTTGTTTTCTTTGCAATTCAAGGACGACAGCTTAAATGCATCATGACCCATACTGTACATGTCGTCATGGAGTTGCTGCAAAGAAAGTGAAGTGGGAGAGGATGATCACGTCCCAAGTCTCAGGCAAGTGTGAGTTCTTAGTTTCGCCAAGGAAAGAATTCAAGAGCAAGCCATAGTAAAATGAAGGAAGGTGTACTCAGAAAGAAACACATCCCATAGATACAGTGTGGGCCATCTTGGAAAGCACCAGGGTATATGGGCTTATGAGTTCTTACGTGTGTACGTGCTCAGTTATGTCCAATTTTTTGTGACCCCATGAACTGTAGTCCATGGCTACATGGACAGGAGCCAGGCTCCTGGGATTCTTCAGGCAACAGTACTGGAGTGGGTTGCTATGCTCTCCTCTAGTGGATCTTCCTGACTCAAGGATTGACTCAGGCCTCCTGAATTGCAGGTGGATTCTTTACTGTCTGAGCCACCAGGAAAGCCCTCAATGTACTTTGGTACCATCCAAATGGAGATGGTTTTACTTAACATTTTAATTAACTATAATATAGAGAGCCATGTAAGTCTAGACTACACCCCATCCTTTAATTAACTCCATCCTAACTGACTGCTTCCTTGGAATCAGGTCCAATGAGACTCTTTAGCACCACCTAACAATCTTTTCTCTACTTCCTCAATTAGAGAGGTATAGCCTGACTCCTTGCATTTCTTTCTGTTGGATCAGTTATATCCTGTATATTTGTGTACTTCTCAGTAGCACTCCAGGCTGATTATACTTGGTCTCTCCATAAGCCACGACAGTTCACGGCCATCCTTTATTTAACCCTCAATGTTCCTGTGTTCCCAATGTTTGGTCTGAGTCAGCTCCTCCAGCCTTGGGTAAGAAAAGCTAGATGACTTCAGAACAATCTTCTCCCTAGGCTAACTTGTCCAGGAGGTACTTAGCATATCCTTCTACATGATGTTCTATTCTCTCAAATCACCAGGAGCTTATCTTCAAAACACTTAGAAGAGTTGCTGTTTTCCAAGTATAGTTTTACTCATTTGATTAAAAACTCTCTCCCCTCTTAAATTCCATGGGGCAGAGTTCAAGCAAATTTTTTATATCTCATGCCTAGAATGATGTCTGGGATGAAGCAAAGATGCAATAATATTTTTTTAAGTGGATGAATACTGCATGCATAGCTGGACTCATACAGACCTTTGCTCATACCCTAGTTCTCCCAATTTTAAGTAAACAATTTGCTCTTTTACTAGAATTTATCTATAAAAAGAAATGAAAGAAAGAAAGAAGGAAAGAAAACAAGGAAGAAATAAGGATAATAAAATTCCTAATCACACAGTTTTTCTGTGAGGATTAAAGGGGAAGATATAATTAAAGTGCTTTGATAATAGCGCCGTTGTTGTGGTTTAGTCGCTAAGTTGTGTCCCACTCTTTTTTGACCCCATGGACTCTAGCCTACCAGGCTCCTCTATCCATGGGATTTCCCAGGCAAGAATACTGGAGGGGGTTGTCAGTTCCTTCTCCAGGGGATCTTCCCGACCCAGAGAGAGAACCTGCTTCTCCTGTATTGCAGGTGGGTTCTTTATCACTGAGACATGGGGGAAGCCCATGGAGCCCAGGGCCTGGAAGACAGTAACTGCTCAGTGTCCTCGCCTCATCTAGTGTGAATGTTTCATCTTAAGAGGAAAATCTAGAGAACATGATAAGCCCAGCATCACACAGTTTATGGCAGAGACTGCCTTGTGTTTTTCCCATATCAGAACCCTCTTTTCCTCATTGCTTTTCTAAATAACATACTCAAATTCCCGTCTGGACAAGATTCCTCTGACTACAATGTGTGTGTGTGTGTGTGTGTGTGTGTGTGTGTGTGTGTGTGTGTGTGTGTGTTGGGTACAGCCCCCTCAAACCCCTTTATCAAACCACACCCTGAACAATACTTTCTCCCTTAGTGGAATCTGATGTCCAGTGATCCCACACCTATAATGGAAGCTAGGAAAACATGATACAATTCACGTATCTATTTATAAGGTTGGGTGGGGGAAGGTTATTATAATTCTAACTCACTGTTTTGCTCCATAAATTAAATCAGACAGTACCCATGGATTTGCTTTGACATATTATAAAACACTATCTATGTGTTTGTATTATTGTATTAATAATACAAGCTTGTCAAGCCTGGGTATGCCGCATACATGCCTTAGGGTGCAGGCTGTTTAGTAAAAGACATCGCTTTTGCATGACACCTGTGTTCAGTGCCTCAGTCACCCGCGTGTTTTCTCTCCCTTCACAACAAGGGCTTCTGAACTTGGGTTTGTTTTACAGGAATCGGAAATAATCAGAAAGCAGCAAGAGAGAGGTCCATAGGGGGGCAGCTTTGGCTGGGAGGCTGCGAGTCTGTAATTCACAACTCCTTTTCCTGTGATGAAAGCAGCTGACTGACTGACAGCCTGGGGAGGGAGCCCTTTTCTGGCTGGTTCCCTGGGCTTCATTTACTTCTGTACTCTCCCTGTAAAGTATTCTTGCCTGGAAAATTCCATGGACAGAGGAGCCTGGCGGACTACAGTCCATGGAGTCTCAAAGAGTCAGACATGACTGAGTGACTAACATTTTCATTTTCTCCCTGTAAAACAAGGGAGAAGAATATTTGGTCTGAGATGCAGAAAAGGTTTTGGAAAGCTTCTCTCCCCAGTGCTGATAGCTGCCTACAATTATAGTTATTCATCACGGTCTGAGCAGAGCTAGAAACCTGACTCTAATTTCTTGGCTTAAGTAGAATTTTCTCTCCCAAGCCTGACTTATTGTCTCGTATTTTTAAAAAGGGAGAGAGCATCCTTGCCTAATTGAATCAAGGCTCAGTGTTACAGACTGTATGTTTGGGACTCCAAGAACTCATATGTTGCAGCCTTAACTTCTAAGGTAACAGTATTTGGAGTTGGAGGCTTCGGGAGATACAGTCTGATGAGGTCATGAAGATAAGCATCGCATGATGACATTACTACTCTTATAGAAAAGACAGCAGATGAGATAAATAGAGAGAGAGAGAGAAAGCTCTTTCTCTTCAAAAAGCACACACTGGGGAAAAGCCATGTGAAGACACAGTGAGATGGTGGTTGTTTATTGCAGAGAAGAGCCTCAGAATGAAACCCACCTTGCTGACAACTTGATGCTGGATTTCTGGCCTCTAGAACTGTGAGAAATTTCTGCTATTCAAGTCATCCAATCGATGGTATTTCGTTATGGCAGCCCAACCTCCTCCAGGATAGTAAGTTATAGGCCACCACCTGATGAAAGAGATTAAAAAGGTGTCACTTTGGTGACTTCAGAGGAAACTGGCTACTTGGTGAATCTGGCAAAATGTCCTTTTATTTATCAGCTACAGAGGGCTAGGCCAGGGCCAGAGCGGTAGGATTTTTTGTTTGCTTTTCATTAGCACTTCTTTCAGCTGCCTTACAGTCAAGCTACTCCAGATTTGAAGCTGTGAGATGAAAATATCTCCTGCAGTATCAATAAACAAGAAATGTCACAACCATCAAAGATTTCTGGCCTCCAAATGTGAATGAGGGCTCCCAAAACTGCGATCCAGCGGATGCTGCCATTCCCCTAAGTGATTGCTGAGGAGCATGGGGAATGCAAGAAGCAGCCATGTGCCACTCCTTAAGGTGAACAAGGAAACAGGATTCGGTCCCAGATAGTTGAGGTTCGTGAAAGGAATGAATTCAGTGAGCCTAGAGGCTTGCATCTTCCCATACACAGAATGCTAAATTCCTTAGCTGGATATTTGACCTTTGATGTTCAGACTGCCTGCTCCCTTTGTTGCAAACTTGCATATGGCCTTTCTCAGAGCTACTGAGATGCTGTCTCCTGGGCTCAGAGTCCAAAACATTCCTACTAAATAGAATAACTCTCTACTTTGAGGTTGTGACTAGTTTTCAGTCAACAGAGCTCTCTTAATGACCTCAGACTCCAGCAGAGGCCAGTACAGTCTCACATTAATTTTTGCCATTTTTAAACCCCTGTGGGTGGTAACTTTCATTATTATATTAGTCTTCATGTCCTTCAGATCACCCTGGAATCTGGAACTGAGCATGAGGACAAATGAACTGATCATTTCCTTAGATCCTTGCAGTTAATCTTTCGGTTCATCTTTGACTCAGTTCTCCAAGAGTATGGGTCCAGCTGGAGTTATAAGCCCCTCAGCCTGCACTTTGGTGCTTTTATTTTCCAGAAATGATTAGGGACTTTCTTCTTTCCTTAGACTTGGGACTTTGACAAAACCTCAAGTGCTAATATTTGCCCAGCAAGAAGAGTGAAAGATCCAGGTCTAAAATTAGAGAAATCATATATTTAAAATGGGTAACCAACAAGATCCTGCTGTATAGCACAGGGAACACTGCTTGATGATATGTGGCAGCCTGGATAGAAGGGAGTTTGGAGGAGAATGGATACAGGTATGTGTATGCCTGAGTCCCTTTGCTGTCCACCTGAAGCTATCGCAACATTGTTAATTGGCTA
This sequence comes from Bos indicus, assembly GCF_029378745.1. Taxonomy (NCBI): domain Eukaryota; kingdom Metazoa; phylum Chordata; class Mammalia; order Artiodactyla; family Bovidae; genus Bos; species Bos indicus. The sequence goes on along the minus strand of NC_091780.1, from coordinate 18,308,066 downwards.
TACTCCAACACAAAATAAAACATTTTTTAAAAGTTTAAATGTAGCTCAGCCATCACTCAGTCTTCCCAGAACTCAAGGCTCTGGGTTTGTCAAAATGAAAACATTAAACAGTCTCATAGAATATTTAGGCTCTCTCTGAAAATAAATGAGACTCGACATATTTCCCAGCCTCTTCATAACTTGGGAAAGGATTTTTAAATACATCTTTCTTGACACCAGCTGTTCACAAAGTATAAACCAGCAACATCAGCATTGTGTGAAAATTCATTAGAAATGGAGAATGTCACATCTCCTCAACACCGATCAGAATGGCCATCATTAAAAAATCCACAAACAACAAATGCTGGAGAGAGTGTGGAGAAAAAGGAACCCTCTTGCACTGCTGGTGTGAATGAAAACTAATACAGCCACTAGGGAAACAGTATGGAAATTCCTTAAAAAACTAGGAATAAAACCACCATATGGCCCAGCAAAAACACTTGAGGAAAACAAAACTGAAAAAGACACATGTACCTCAGTGTTCATTGTGGCACTATTTACAATAGCTAGAATGTGGAAGCAACCTAAAGGTCCATCAACAGATGAGTGCATGAAGAAACTGTGGTGCATATATATGGTGGAATACAACTCAGCCATAAAAAGGAACACATTTGGGTCATTTCTAATGAGGTAGATGAACCTAGAGCCTATTGTACAGAGTGAAATAAGTCAGAAGTTCAGTTCAGTTCAGTTGCTCAGTCGTGTCCAACTCTTTGCGACCCCATGGACTGCAGCACACCAGGCTTCCCTGTCCATCACCAACTCCTGGAGTTTACTCAAACTCATGTCCATTGAGTCGGTGATGCCATCCAACCATCTCATCCTCTGTCATCCCCTTCTCCTCCCACCTTCAATCTTCCCCAGCATCAGGGTCTTTTCCAATGAGTCAGCTCTTTGCATCAGGTGGTCAAACTATTGGGAGTTTCAGTTTCAACATCAGTTCTTCCAATGAACACTCAGGACTGATCTCCTTTAGGATGGACTGGTTGTATCTCCTTAAAGTCCAAGGGACTCTCAAGAGTCTTCTCCAACACCATAGTTCAAAAGCATCAATTCTCCAGCACTCAGCTTTCTTTACAGTTCAACTCTCACATCCATACATGACTACTGGGAAAACCATAGCTTTGACTAGATGGACCTTATCCATAAATCTGTTCTCAATGTCTGCATCTCCACTGCGACCCTGCAAATAGGATCATCAGTACCATACTTCTAGATTCCATATATATGTGTTAATATATATAATATACATATTATATAATAATATTTTTATATAATATATTATAAGATATAATTATTATACTACTAATATTATTATTATATATATTAACACATATATATGGAATCTAGAAAGTTAGTACTGATGAACCTATTTGCAGGGCAGCAACGGAGATACAGACATAGAGAACAGATTTATGGATAAGGACCAGGGGGAGGAAGAAGAGAGAGTAGCATAGAAGCATATACAGTACCATATGTAAAATAGATAGCCAATGGAAATTTGCTGTATGACTCAGGGGACTCAAACCAGGGCTCTGTAACAACCTAAAGGGTTGGGAAAGGGTGGGAGGTGCAAGAAGGAGGGGACATTAGTACACCTATGGCTAATTTATGTTGATGTATGGCAGAAATCAAACCAATACTGTAAAGCAATCACTCTTCAACTAAAAATAAATACATTAAAAAAAAGATATGGAGAAACTCAGATCTCATCCAAAACCTGCTATGTCAGAAATTCTGCAGGAGGAACCCAGTGATCTGTGGTTTACAAGACCTCCTGGAGAATCTAATGCACATTCAACTTTGAGAACTATTCAACTTTTTATTCACCCTATTTGTAAGCATCTCTAGGATCATTATCACAGTCTTCCTGCCCAGGTGATGGGCTCTGGTTGGGTCAACTGTTTTCAAGCTTAGGGCCGCTGATTCCTATTTGATGAACAAGATATCATTTCTCTCCACTTGAATGTGAATGGGGAAAGCTGAGGTCTGGATCACTGCTGACAATCTTACATGAGGAGGAAAGCCAGTGGGAAGACAAACTCCACCACGAAGGAGCACATGATAAAATAATGGAAGTGAGAAAGATGGTATTGATGACCCTATTTGCAGGGCAGCAATGGAGACCAGAACAGAGAACAGACTTGTAGAAACAGTGGGGGAAGGAGTGGGTGGGACAAATTGAGAGAATAGCAAGAAAACATATGCACTACCATATATACACTAGATAGCAAGTAGGAATTTGCTGTGTGACATAGGGAGCTCAACCCAGTGCTCTGTGGCAACCTACAGGGGTAGGGTGGGGTGGGAGGTGGGACAGAGGCTCAGGAGGGAGGGGACATACGTATACCTGTGACAGACTCATGCTAATGTGGGGCAGAAACCAGCATAGTATTGTAAAGCAATTATCCACCAATAAAAAATAAAATAAAATAATAGTACCGAAATGGACCTAGATTCCTGATACATTCATGCCTGAAATCTGAATTGCTGCTAGAGTTTCTAATTAAATAATACAGTAAATTCTCCTTATTCCTTAGCCAGTTAGAGTTGGCTAAGAGTTAGAGTTTTCTCTTATTTGCAACCCCCAAAGCACCCTGACAAATAGTGATAACAGAGTCCAATTAGGAGGCCATTGTAGAACCAGGGAATATGCAGTGTTGGCTTAGAGCAAGGAGGTGGTAGAAGTGGGAATAAAGATAAGTGAAGAGTTCCTACATACTTGGAAATAAGAAGCTAAGGAATTTAATTTTGAGTGGGAAAAGCTTTAGACTAATATGAGAATATAAGAATACAATATAATGTAGTATAAGAATCAGAAATAAACCCCAGGGTCTTTTGTAATTTATTTATTTATTTGGCTGCATCAGGTCTTAGTTGCAGCATGCAAGATCTTTCTTCGTGGTGTGGCGTGGGCTTAGTTGCCCCACAGCATGTGGGGTTTTAATTCCCTGACCAGGGATTGAACCTGCGTTCCTTGCATTGGAAGCTGTATTCTTAATTAGCAGACCACCACAGAAGTCCTAACTCCAGATCTTTTGATCTGGGGAGACTTTACTAGGGTCACCCCTCTCCCAGCCTCCGTCATGTTTCTTACCCCCATGCCCCACTTTCCATCTCTACTGTAATCCTCTCTCTTAATTTGTCTTTAATCCTTTCTTTATATCTCAACCTCACCTTTTATCCATTTCTAGCTCACATTATTTTGCTACCCTTCTCAGATTTACCCCCATCTCATCTTCCATTAAAAATATTCAAGCAAATATACATAAATAAATCAAACCTTAATAATCTAAACAAAGAATTCAAGGAATATCCTTTCTTTTAATTCACTAAGCAAACATAGTTTTAGGCAACACTTATGACTGAAGTCTACATATGCTGAGATAAGAAAGAAATGAGCTTATCCTCTATATTTTTATGATCAAGAACACGAACACGTGTCAGCAACCTTTGCTTCTAAAGGTTCATATAGTAAATGTCTGTGGTCATACTATCTGTTCCAACTACTCAACTCCACCATTGTGGAGTAAAAGGAGCCATAGACCACATGTAAATGAGTGGGTGTGGCTGTGTTCCAATAAAATTTTATTTATAAAAACAGATTTCAGGACAGATTTGACCGTGGCTAGACAGATTGCTGGAAGAAATATCAATAACCTCAGATATGCAGATGATACCACCCTTATGGAAGAAAGTGAAGAGGAACTCAAAAGCCTCTTGATGAAAGTGAAGAGAGTGAAAAAGTTGAGGAGAGTGTAAAAGGTTAAGGAGAGTGAAAAAGTTGGCTTAAAGCTCAACATTCAGAAAACTAAGATCATGGCATGTGGTCCCATCACTTCATGGGAAATAGATGGGGAAACAGTGGAAACAGTGCCAGACTTTATTTTGGGGGGCTCCAAAATCACTGCATATGGTGATTGCAGCCATGAAATTAAAAGACGCTTACTCCTTGGAAGGAAAGTTATGACCAACCTAGATAGCATATTCAAAAGCAGAGACATTACTTTGCCAACAAAGGTTCGTCTAGTCAAGGCTATGGTTTTTCCAGTGGTCATGTATGGATGTGAGAGTTGGACTGTGAAGAAGACTGAGCGCCGAAGAATTGATGCTTTTGAACTGTGGTGTTGGAGAAGACTCTTGAGAGTCCCTTGGACTGCAAGGAGATCCAGCCAGTCCATTCTGAAGGAGATCAGCCCTGGGATTTCTTAGGAAGGAATGATGCTAAAGCTGAAACTCCAGTACTTTGGCCACCTCATGCGAAGAGTTGACTCATTGGAAAAGTCTCTGATACTGTGAGGGATTGGGGGCAGGAGGAGAAGGGGACGACAGAGGATGAGACAGCTGGATGGCATCACTGACTCGACGGATGTGAGTCTGGGTGAACTCCGGGAGTTGGTGATGGACAGGGAGGCCTGGCGTGCTTCGATTCATGGGGTCACAAAGAGTTGGACACAACTGAGTGACTGAACTGAACTGAACTGAGACAGATAGCTAGCCCCTGATTTAGACAGATAGTAATAAGAATGTGAGGATGCAATATAGAGGAGATATTAATAGAGTATTTTTAAAGTGAACTGAGTACTTGCCCAGAACCTCTTTACTGACCTTGAGATACCCAAACCCTATAATGAATTTACAGATAAATTTACAAAGAATTGACTCTTCACAATGTTGAATCTTTATTATCTACAAGGAATGTGCCTTTCCTTTGTCTCAATTCTTCTTTTATGTCTCTCAGTAGGGTTTTACTGTTTTCTTCCAACAGACACTGAACATTTTTCCAGCTTCTTTCCAGATTGTTTATCTTTATATTGCTCTTATAAATAGGATCTTTCCTGATTTTGGCTTTCTGACTTTACTGTTTATGTCTAGGAAGCAATTGATTTTGTATATTCATTTTTTAACTGGACAACTTATACACTCTCTTACTGTCAAAATAGTTTATCGGTTGATTCTCTTCCCAAATATAAAATCGTATCATGTCAAATATTAATAAATTTGCCTCAATTTTTTTAATACTCAATACTTTGCTCCTTTTCTTATTGTTCTGATTAACATTTCAAGATAATTTAAACAAAAGGTGGTTTGTTTCCTTATTCTAATAAGACTTCTTACATTTCACTTATCTGTCATGATAAGTGATTTACCTTTGATTTCATGTATATGTATCAGATTAAAGATTTATAAATATATTTCAAATTTACTGAAGTTTCACTGGTAAAATAAATAAATATCCCAGAAGTAGATCCTTATATAAGTGTGAATTAATATAGATACAAGTATTCATGAAATCAATGGAAAATGATGGATTATTTAGTAACTGATACTAGTGGAATATTATCCATCACCAGACCATGTATTTGGACCCCCATCTTATACCATTCCCCAAAGAAATTTCCAGTGAAATAAATATTCCAATGTACAGGTAACATAGTATTGCTAGTAAAATATGTTATTCATAAATAAAATATATGATAAAAATGGATTTTTACCAAAGTTTTTTTTCTTTCAGTGCAGACACCAGAGATAACAGATGAAGGATTCATGTCTTTAATACCCAAAGAACATTTGCAAATTTAACAGAACATACATAGAACCCATAAAAATTTTGAGCTTCCTGCTGCAACATTCAGAAATTCTGTCAGCATCCGTTTCCCAGGAAACTCAACCCACAACAGTGAAATACAGATATTTTATGATGCATCGTTTGTAGTGACAAAAGGTGGAAACAATGTGAATTCCAATTATAGGTTGAATATTTTTATCTTATATCCATAGCATAGAATATTATACCAGAAATAAAATGCCTAGAGCTGCAGAAATGTATGTGGATAACTTTGCACTAGGTATTTTGCTGAGGGAGATAAGTACTATATACAAAATAATGCATATTATAAAGATATTTTGATCAAATAATGTCAAAACTCATAAACGATATTTGTGTATACAAATTTATGTATATGTCCTGAGTCTGTATGTGTATATGTTCATACACATATGGTTGTATGTAATTATATAAGCGTGAGCAAAAATTAGAGAGAACCTGTGCTAGGTTACTATGTGGGAAAGATAAATGCGGAAGGGGATGGAAGAAGAAAGAAGCAAGTAAAAAATAAATATTAAAAATTAAGCTTAGTTCATATGTACTATTTTTTAGATTCCACATAAAAGCAATAATAAATGATGTTTGTCTTTCGCTGTCTTTACAAAAGAGATATAGAAAACAAATTTACGGTTACCAAGGGGGAAGTAGGGACGGGGGAAACTGGGAAATCGCAATTGACATATACACAACACTATATATAAATAGATAACTAATAAGAACCTACTACACACAGAACTCGATTCTTTCTGTAATGACTTTTATGGGGTAAGAATCTAAAGAAGAGTTGTTCATTGTTCAGTAGCTAAGTTGTGTCTGACTCTTTGTAACTCCATGAATTGCATTACACCAGGCTTCCCTGTCCCTCACTATCTCCCTGAGTTTGCTCAAACTCATGTCCATTGAGTCAGTGATGTCATCCAGCCACCTCATCCTCTATTGTCTCCTTCTCCTCCTGCTCTCAATCTTTCCCAGCATAAGAGTTTCTCCAGGGAGTCAGTTTTTTTCATCAGGTGGCCAAACTGTTGGAGTTTCAGCTTCTGCCTCCGTCCTTCCAATGAATATTCAGGACTGATTTCATTTAGGATTGACTGGTTGGATCTCCTTGTCAAGAGTCTTCTCCAACACCACAGTTCAAAAGCATCAATTCGTTAGCGCTCAGCTTTCTTTATAGTCCAACTCTCACATCCATACATGACTACCAGAAAACCCATAGCTTTGACTAGACGGACCTTTGTTGGCAAAGTAATGTCTCTGATTTTCAAAATGGTGTCTATGTTTATCATAGCTTTTCTTCCAAGGAGCAAGTGTCTTTTAATTTCATAGCTACAGTCACCATCTGCAGTGATTTTGGAGCCCAAGAAAATAAAGTCTGTCACTGTTTCCATTGCTGCTGCTGCTGCTGCTGCTAAGTCACTTCAGTCGTGTCTGACTCTATGCGACCCCATAGACAGCAGCCCACCAGGCTTCTCTGTCCCTGGGATTCTCCAGGCAAGAACACTGGAGTGGGTTGCCATTTCCTTCTCCAATGCATGCATGCATGCTAAGTTGCTTCACTCCTGTCCCACTCTGTGTGACCCTATGGACAGTAGCCCACCAGGCTCCTCTGTCCACAGGATTCTCTAGGTTTCCATTGTTTCCCCATCTATTTGCCATGAAGTGATGGGACTGGATACCATGATCTTAGTTTTCTGAAGGTTGAGTTTTAAGTCAACCTTTTGACTCTCTTCCTTGACCTTCATCAAGAGGCTATTTAGTTCTTCACTTTCTGCCATAAGGGTGGTGTCATCTGCATATCTGAGGTTACTGATATTTCTCCCGGCAATCTTGATTCCAGCTTGTGCCTCATCCAGCTGGACATTTGACATGCTGTACTCTGCATATAAGTTAAATAAGCAGGGTGACAATATACAGCCTTGATGTATTCCTTCCCAGATTTGGAACCAGTCTGTTGGCCATGTCAAATTCTAACTGTTGCTTCTTGACCTGAATACAAATTTCTTAGGAGATAGGTCAGGTGGCCTGGTATTCCCATCTCTTTCAGAATTTTCCAGTCTGTTGTGGTCTGCTCAGTCAAAGGCTTTGACATAGTCAATAAAGCAGAAGTAGATGTTTTTCTGGAACTCTTTTGCTTTTTCTATGATCCAGCAGATGTTGGCAATTCGATCTCTGGTTCTTCTATCTTTTCTAAATCCAGCTTGAACATCTGGAAGTTCATGGTTCAGATACTGTTGAAGCCTGAATTGGAGAATTTTGAGCATTACTTTGCTAGCGTGTGAGATGAGTACAATTGTGGGATAGTTTGAACATTCTTTGGCATTGCCTTTCTTTGGGATTGAAATGAAAACTGACCTTTTTCAGTCCTGTGGCCACTGCTGAGTGGTATGAGAATGGAGGTAGAAATATGAGAAATATGGTAGTACTAACCACAGGATTTACCTAGTGTGGATAATGTATGTAAACATAGAAACCTGAAAACAAATTGGCTTCTAGTGTACGGGACAGGGGGTGCTTCCCAGGTGGCTCTAGTAATGAACCCACCTGCTAATGCAGGAGACATAAGAGGCATGATTTAGATCCCTGGGTTGGGAAGATCCCTGTGGAGGAGGTCATGGCAGCCCACTCCAGTACTAATGCCTGGAGAATCCCATGAACAGAGGAGCTTGGTGGACTACGGTCCATAGGGTCACAAAGAGTCAGACACAACTGAAGTGACTTAGCACATACAGTAGAGAAGATATTTTTCTTCTAGGTCTACCTTTTAAATTGCAATTTAAATCCTCTGTGACATGGATTAGTCATGAGACAAGAGAGAAGCTAAACTCTGCTAATTAATATTTTTCTATTCTTTTTCCTTTTATTGCCTGCAATTCTTGGTTACACATTTAAATTATTTTGTTATCTGATGCATGAAGACTCATGGTAATTTGGTCTTCTTTGTGTTTGTGCTCTTTATCATGCTAAAGATTTTTGTCATTTATTTTTGTGTCTTGGATTTAACTTTGATTGATACTCATTTGGCAGTGCCATGAGACATGTGGGATCTAAGATCCAAGACCAGAGATGAACCCTGCCCCCTGCATTGGAAGCTGTGGAGTCTTAACCACTGAACCACCAGGGACATCCCTTCTTCCCATTTTCTACATCTTGTAAGCCACGGTTCTTACTATTATATTCAAGTCTTTCCATCTATTTGTCCGTCCCTGCTTTTTAGCTTTATCTCCATCACTTCCTGCCTCAAAGTTTCTGTTTCACTTATGGAGTTACTATAGCTTACACATTTATCATACTGTTTTATGCTCCTGAACCTATACCCACATTTCAAATACTTAACTCTCCTTGCTTATTTTCTGATAAATCTAATTTTTTCATAAAAACTCAGATTGGAATTTATATTCCAAGAACACTTTTATTAAAGTATAACTTACATGTAGAAAACTACAAATAGTGAGTGTAAAGCATGGTGGTATTCACTCACAGATTGAAAAAAAATCATCACATAATCCACTGTAGACAAGGTAGAAATTTATTTGCTTGTGAGATCACCCCTTTCTGCACTCTTAATCTCTGTCTTGCTCCCTTAAGGTTCCACTCTCCTAACTTATCACCACTAGTTGGTTTTATTATTTTTCTTTTCAAATTTTTACCATTTATATGCATGAAAAGATATTGTATGGGACTGTACTCAATATTATGTAATAATCTATAAGGGAAAGGAATCTGAAAAATAAATCTGTCTATACACACACACGCACGCACACACACACACACACATACACACGCACACACATATATATCAGTCAGTCAGTTCAGTCGCTTAGTCACATCCAGCTCTTTGTAAACCATGGACTGCAGTACACCAGGCCTTCCTGTCCATCACCAACTCCTGGAGCTTGCTCAAACTCATGTCCATTGAGTCGGTGATGTCATCCAACCATCTCATCCTCTGTCGTCCCCTTCTCCTCCTGCCCCCAATCCCTCCCAGCATCAGGGTCTTTTCCAAAGAGTCTGCTCTTTGGATCAGGTGTCCAAAGTTTTGGAGTTTCAGCTTCAGCATCAGTTCTTCCAATGAACACCCAGGACTGATCTCCTTTAGGATGGACTAGTTGGATCTCCTTGCACTCCAAAGGACTGTCAAGAGGCTTCTCCAATACCACAGTTCAAAACCATCAATTCTTCGGCGCTCAGCTTTCTTTATAGTCCAACACCATACATGACAACTGGAAAAACCATACCCTTGACTAGACAGACCTTTGCTGGCAAAGTAATGTCTCTGCTTTTTAATGTGCTGTCTAGTTGGTCATAACTTTTCTTTCAAGGAGTAAGCATATTTTAATTTCATAGCCACAGTTACCATCTGCAGTGATTTTAGAGCCCCCCAAAAATAAAGTCTGCCACTATTTCCACTGTTTCCCCATCTATTTGCTGTGAAATGATGGGACCAGATGCCATGATCTTAGTTTTCTGAATGTTGAGTTTTAAGCCAATTTTTTCACTCTCCTCTTTCACTTTCATCAAGAGGCTCTTTAGTTCTTCCTCACTTTCTGCCATAAGGGTATCATCTGCATATCTGAAGTTATTGATATTTCTCCCGGGAATCTTGATTTCAGCTTTGCTTCTTCTGGCCCAGTGTTTCTCATGATGTACTCTGCATTTAAGTTGAATAAGCAGGATGACAACATACAACCTAGATGTACTCCTTTTCCTATTTGGAACCAGTCTGTTGTTCCATGTCCAGTTCTAATTGTTGCTTCTTCCATACAGATTTCTCAGGAGGCAGGTCAGGTGGTCTGGTATTCCCATCTCTTTCAGAATTTTCCACAGTTTACTGTGAACCACACAGTCAAAGGCTTTGGCATAGTCAATGAGCAGAAATAGATGTTTTTCTGGAACTCTCTTGCTTTTTCGATGATCCACTGAATGTTGGCAATTTGATCTCTGGTTCCTCTGCTTTTTCTAAAAACCAGCTTAAACATCTGGAAGTTCATGTTTCACGTACTGTTGAAGCCTGGTTTGGAGAATTTTGAGCATTACTTTACTCGGACATGACTGAGCTGCTTCACTTACTAGCTTGTGATATAAGTGCAATTGTGTGGTAGTTTGAGCATTCTTTGGCATTGCCTTTCTTAGGGATTGGGATGAAAACTGACCTTTTCCAGTCCTGTGGCCACTGATGCGTTTTCAAAATTTGCTGGCATATTGACTGCAACACTTTCACAGCATCATCTTTTAGGATTTGAAATAGCTCAACTGGAATTCCATTACCTCCACTAGCTTTATTCTTAGTGATGCTTTCTAAGGCCACTTCACTTCACATTCCAGGAGTCTGGCTCTAGGTCAGTGATCACACCATCATGGTTATCTGGATCATGAAGATTTTTTTTTTTGTACAGTTCACCTGTGTATTCTTGCCACCTCTTCTCAATATCTCCTGCTTCTGCTAGGTCCATACTTTTTCTGTCCTTTATTGTGCCCATCTTTGCATGAAATGTTCCCTTGGAACATTTCTAATTTTCTTGAAGAGATCTCTAGTCATTCCCATTCTATTGTTTTCCTCTATTTCTTTGCATTGATCACTGAGGAAGGCTTTCTTATCTCTCCTTGCTATTCTTTGGAACTCTGCATTCAAATGGGTATATCTTTCCTTTCCTTTGCTTCTTGCTTCTCGTTTCTCTTCTTTTCACAGCTATTTGTAAGGCCTCCCCAGACAGCCATTTTGCTTTTTTGCATTTCTATTTCTTGGGGATGGTCTTGATCCCTGTCTCCTATACAATGTCATGAACCTCTATCCATAGTTCATCAGATCTGTCTATCAGATCTAGTTCCTTAAATCTATTTCCCACTTCCACTGTATAATCATAAGAGATTTGATTTAGGTCATACCTGAATGGTCTACTGGTTTTCCCTACTTTCTTCAATTTAAGTCTGAATTTGGCAATAAGGAGTTCATTATCTGAGCCACAGTGAGCTCCTGGTCTTGTTTTTGCTGACTGTATAGAACTTCTCCATCTTTGGCTGCAAAGAATATAATCAATCTGATTTCAGTATGGACCATCTGGTGATGTTCATGTGTAGAGTTTTCTCTTGTGTTGTTGGAAGAGGGTGTTTGCTATGACCAGTGCATTCTCTTGGCAAAACTCTATTGTCCTTTGCTCTGCTTCATTCTGTACTCCATGGCTAAATTTTCCTCTTACTCCAGGTATTTCTTGACTTCATACTTTTGCATTCCACTCCCCTATAATGAAAAGAATATCTTTTGGGGATGTTTGTTCTAAAAGGTCTTGTAGGTCTTCATAGAACCATTCAACTTCAGCTTCTTCAGCATTACTGGTTGGGACATAGTCTTGGATTACCATGATATTGAACGGTTTGCCTTGGAAATGAACAGAGATCATTCTTTTGTTTTTGAGATTTCCTCTAAGTACTCCATTTTGGGCTCTTTTGTTGAGCATGATGGACACTCCATTTCTTCTAAGGGATTCCTGCCCACAGTAGTAGATATAATGGTCATCTGAGTTAAATTCACCCATTCCAGTCCATTTTAGTTTGCTGATTCCTAGAATGTCAATGTTCACTCTTGCCATCTCCTGTTTGACCACTTCCAATTTGCCTTGATTCATGGACCTGACATTCCAGGTTCCTATGCAATATTGCTCTTGACAGCATCGGACCTTGCTTCCATCACCAGTCCCATCCACAATTGGGTGTTGTTTTTGTTTTGGCTCCATCTCTTCATTCTTCCTGGAGTTATTTGTCCACCGATCTCAAGTAGCGTATTAGACACCTGGGGAGTGTCTTCATCTTTCAGTGTCCTAACTTTTTGCCTTTTCATGCTGTTCATGGGGTTCTCAAGGCAAGAATACTGAAGTGCTTTGCCACACCCTTCTCCAGTGGACCACGTTTTGTCAGAACCCTTCACCATGACCCGTCCATCTTGGGTGGCCCTACACGGCATGACTCATAGTTTCATTGAGTATTTAAACTGTATGCTTAAAGACTTCTTCAGTGCTTAATTGAGCATTTACTTTGTCAATGTTTTCTTTCTTTTTTTTTTCTTTTTGTCCATTAACCTCATACACATTGAGAACGAGTGCACTTCTCAAAGGAAATAGCTGGGAACAAAGTAGGTTCAGTCTAAGCTCTCACTGGACTTACTCTTTGATAGCATTTTCACTCAAATACTGTTTGTTTTGATACATTAGAAACGATCTCCTAATAGTCCCCTAAAACCCACAAATCTAAATACAGAGAAATCAGAAAGTATAGAGAAAATTAATATTAATATAATATCTGCCTTCTATTAAGAGCCATTCCACTTTCTCTTTAAATTTGGGCTAATTTTTTTTTTTATTCTTTAGGCCTGCTTATATTTAAGTTTTCTGATGCATTTGTGATGCATGGTGATTTGATTCCATGTGTGGTTCTTTCTCTTTCTTTCTAGTTTCTTTTTTTATTTGCTGAAACTATTCTTCTTTGAGAAAAATTATGTGAGAAATAATTTTTTGAGTTCTTCATATTTCAACATATGTTAAATTTGTATTCACATTTGACTTCTTTTGATATGTGTAAAATTCTAAGGACAAAATTATTTTTGCCTGAAGCTTTGAAAACATTAATTTGTTGTTTTCTGGTGTAGAGTGTTGCTGAAGAGAAGGCTAAAAAGTCTGACTGGTTTTTTTTTTCCCCTTTGGGGAACAATATTTTTTTTTCTTTTGCTTTCTGCTTGTTTGTGTGTTTTATCATGCTCTGACACTTTGGAACATTCTTTTCTTCATTTGTAGTATAGATGTGGCTGCTCTCATTCACATGACTTGGCACTTGTTGTGTTCCTGAAAACTGAAAACCTCTTTCTTTCTTAAATTCTGGTAAGATTTTTTCTTTTAGTTTATTTAATACATACTCTATTCATGCTTATTTTCTTTCCTGTAAACTCCTATTATAAAATTGTCATATTTCTGGTTAGTTTTCTCTCTTAGTTTTTTCTCAAATAATACATCTTTTTTCTCTTGCCAAACTATCTAGACTTAAATTTTTTTAACCCATCTTCCCAAGTAACTTTAAGCCTAAATGATATATTTTTGTTTTTCTCTTCATTATTACCTTTTGTGAAAGTGCTAAATCATATTTTATGTAATTTCTTATTTAATCTCCATAATGAAAAAAATCCTTTAAAGATTTTTTTCTGTTAATGATATGCTTTACTTTCAGTTTCAAATAGTCCATTTCTAATGAGTGTGTATGTGTGCAATTGGATTTCTTTGTGCATTTGATATCTGACTTGTTACTGAAATTATATTGGAAAATAGCATACTTTTATAAATTTGCCATGTAGGTAACTCAATTACTAAATTGTCATACTTATATTTTAATTCCCCCTTTTCTAAATAATATTCTTATTTCTTCTTTTTCTAAATGTATTGGTTGGAATTTCTAGGAAAACTTTGAATATAGCTAGATGAGTTTAAGGATGCATACTATATAGAGAATACATGAAATAAAATATATATATTACAGCATGTATAAAATAAAATTTTATATCATTTAATCATATTGAAATAATCAACTTTGAAGTAGTCATCATGTAATGTTAGTATTTTTCTATTTATAATTAGTGCAAAGCTTATTTTTTGTGACCGCACCACTTGGCTTGCTGGATCTTAGTTCCCAGGGCAGGGACCTAATCCCTGCCCTCTCCAGTGGAGGTGCAGGCTCCTAACCACTGGACTGTCAGGGAAATCTCTGCACTAAGTTTTTTTTAAAAATGTTTTTGAATGTAAAGTAATAATATAAAATTTATTCCAATTATTTTTCACATCTACTAATATCTTCTCTGGAGCTTCCCACGTGGTGCAGTGGTAAAGAATCTACCTGCCAATGCAGGAGTTTCAAGAGATGTGGATTTGATCCCTGTGTCAGGAAGATCCCTTGGAGGAGGAAATGGCAATCCACTCCAGTATTTTTGCCTGGAGAATCCCATGGACAGAGGAGCCTGGTAGGCTACAGTCCATGAGGTTGCAAAGAGTTTAAAACAACTGAGCAATTGAGCATGCACACACACACACGCACGCACACGCGTGCGCACACACACACACACACACACACACACAGTGTCTTCTCTGCTTATTAAACTACATTCTAATATATTAATATATATCTTAATTTGGGCTAGCCTCACATTCCTGTAAAGACTTTGTTAAACTATATGTTATTATTTTAACAGATTATTTTATATTTTTGTTTTATTAATAAATTTATATTCTTAAAAATTAGCCTGTAGGTTTTTATTGAATTATCTTCATGGTTTATTATGAGAACTATATTAATACTTGATTTATAAATTTAATTGAGAAAAAGTATATTGCTTTCTACAACACAAAAAAATTTAGAGAGCATAAGCATCATTTGTTTTTTGTTTTTAAGAACTTAAAACTCTTTGGACCCATCATTTTGGAAAAAGTGAAAGTTGCTGACTCATGTCTGACTCTTTGTGGCTCCATGGAATATACAGTCCATGGAATTCTCCAGGCCAGAATACTGGAGTGGGTAGCCTTTCCCTTCTCCAGGGGGTCTTCCCAATCCAGGGATCAAACCTAGGTCTCCCGAATTGCAGGTGGATTCTTTACCACCTGAGCCACAAGGGAAGCCATTATTTTGGAGAAGGCCTTCAATAACATGTTAAATTTCTTTCTTTTAATAAATGCATCATGTTACATCTTATGTTTTGAAACAAAGTACAGACAATATCTATTTTATATAGCTTTTCAATGTTATTCATATAATTTTATAGTACTATTTCTTTTAAGTGTTTAATCTCTTCCACATTATAGCCCCTTGTTGGCATATAAATTTATTTTTAATTTCCTGAAATTTGTTTGATTTATAAGAATTTTGACTATTATTAAAATTACTCAAAACACTAGCCTTATGTACAAAAAGCCTTATGTAAAAAATGGAAAAATCCTTACATTTGGCTTTTTAATTTTTAAAATTTTCTAATATATTGATTCAGACTTTTTGCTTAAAACTTATTGTATTTTTACCAAGGTTTTATTTTTTTAATTATTTATTTATTTTTTACTTGAGAGGACTGGAGGAGGGAAAATGAGTTATCATTGAAGGGTTAATTCTCATTTTCCTAGTTCAATAACTAATGAGTGTGCTTCTAAAAATATTTTTTGCCTCCTTTAAGTTTTCATGGATATTAATTATTCTAATTGGCATTAATATCTAAGACTATAGTTGACATAATATATTGTCTTTGATCCTAGAGCTATCTAATAGACTGTTTTCATTGTTCTGTGGCCAAAAGCATGTTTTGAAACTCATCCACTGACATACCTTCCCACAGTGGTGATGCTTTAGGAAATAAGGACCATTTTGCACTTGTGCTTTATAATATCAAAAACAACAGCAGCTTCTCTTTAGAATGTATTGTTCCAAAAGAAATTGAATATCTTCTTAGAATATCTTCTCAAGAGACATGGCTCTATTTTCTATTTTAATTGCAAGTAGTTCTCTATTTTCTATTTCAAGTAGGTATGTATTTTGTAAACATTCTCTAATGAGCATATTTTTTTAGTATTGAAGTACTTGAGTCTCATTTGTAAATAATATTTCATCTTCTCCTTTGCTATTATTAGGTCAATAAGTCTTACCCAGCTACTATTATGATGTTCAACAGTCAGTTATGCCCCTAGTCCAAAAAGTTGTTTCTAATGTAACATAATCTGAGAAGTCATATATTCAATTTACTGTATTAGTACCTAAATCAAAAAATTTAGGAGATTTAGAGTTTTTCATAAGCCAAGGCTCATGAAAAATTTGGGAGTGAAGACTAAGTAATATTCTGTAGAGTATCACTTTTTTAAACAAACTTTTGTATCCCTCAGTTCAAAAGTAAGCCATAATCAAAAAATCTTCTAAAAATGAGAGGAACTGGGGCCATTTGCAGCAATATGGATGGGCCTAAAGGGTGTCATACTGAGTAAAGCCACATAGAGAAGTAGAAAGATCTCATGACGTCTCTTACATGTGGACTCTAAAAAGAAATGATACAAATGAATTTACTTACAAAACAGAAAGAGACCCACAGACTTAGAGAAAAAACTTATTGTTGCCTGGGGGAAGGATGAGGGGAAGGGATAGTTAGGGAGTTTGGGATGAACATGTACACACTGCTGCTGCTGCTAAGTCGCTTCAGTCGTGTCCGACTGTGTGCGACGCCATGGACTGCAGCCCACCGGGCTCCTCTGTCCCTGGGATTCTCCAGGCAAGGATACTGGAGTGGGTTGCCATTCCTTCTCCAATGCATGAAAGTAAAAGTGAAGTCGCTCAGTCGTGTCCAACTCCTAGAGACCCCATGGACTGCAGCCCACCAGGCTCCTCCATCCATGGGATTTTCCAGGAAAGAGTACTGGAATGGGTTGCCATACACTACTATATGTTAAATGGATAACCAACAAGGACCTACGCTATAGCGCAGGGAACACTGCTCAATGCTAGGTGGCAGCCTGGATGAGAGGGGAGTTTGGGGAAGAATGGATACATATACATGTATCACTGAGTACCTTTAGCCGTTCACCTGAAACTATTACAACATTGATGGTTAATCAGCTATACCCCAAGACAAAATAAAAAGTTTAAAAAAATCAGTGCATTTGGGCCAGAATTAATAACGTGGTATAGTAATAAATTAGTTCTGATTAGAGCTGTGTCCTTTAGTCCTTTGAAATGACTAAATGATCAAAGAAGGGAAATGAAGCTTAGCAGAATTTGATGGACAGGAATTGTTTCAACACATCACACATGTATGGAAAGTCTATACTGTTTCAAGGTACTTACTCTGCCATTGATTTCCCTTTTGACCTTTCAGTAAGAGCAGGCTCATATTCACCAGGAAGTGTTCTCAGGACTTGGAATATGACAGCTGCTATCAAGAATCCTGTGGGTATGTCAGAAGATATCCTTTTGGAACAATGCATTCTAAAGAGAAGCTGCTGTTGCTTTTCATATTATAAAACACAAGTGCAAAATGGTCCTTATTTCCTAAAGCATCACCACTGTGGGAAGGTATGTCAATGGATGAGTTTCAAAGCATGACTTTGGCCAGAGAACAATATTTTAGCCTTCACCAGATGAATCACTGAAAAAAGTGTGTTAGTTGCTCAGTCATGTCCAACTGTTTGTGACCCCATGGGCTGTAGCCCACCAGGCTCCTCTATCCATGGGATTCTCTAGGCAAGAATACTGGAGTGGGTTGCCAGGTACTCCTCCCAGGGATCGTCATGACCCAGGGATTGAATTTATATCTTTGCATCTCCTGTATTGGCAGGTGGATTCTTTACCACTGAGCCAACTGAGAAGCCCCATATTGTCTATGAAAGTGAAAGAAAGTGAAGGCGCTCAGTCATGTCTGACTCTTTGCGAACCCACAGACTGTAGCCTACCATACATTGTAGCCTACCATAGACTGTAGCCTACAGGCTTCTCCATCCATGGGATTTTCCAGGCTGGAATACTGGAGTGGGTTGGCATTTCCTTCTCCAGGGGATCTTCCCATCCCAGGGATCAAACCCAGCTCTTCTGCATTGCAGGCAGATACTTTACCCTCAAGGCTGACCCTCCTTCTCACCTTTTGTCATCTAGCCTGTTTCGTATTTCCTATTACTTATATTTTTCAGCGCCTGGTTCCTATGTAAAACATCACCTCTTTGATTTATGATTGCATCTCCTCACACCTAGTTAACATCAGTTTTTGTTCTTGTCTCTGTCTCATAATAATAACAGGTTTCATGAGAAGTCCTTTCTTTGTTCTGCAACAGCAGGGAGTATGTATGTTTAGCTATTCAGAATCACAGAAACGTTCCATTTGAGTAGGACCAAGAGATTATTCCTGGTGGCTCCATGGTAAAGAATCTGCCTGCAATGCAGGAGACACAGGAGATGTGGGTTAGATCCCTGGATTGGAAAGATCCTCTGGAGGAGGATATGGCATCTCACTCCAGTATTCTTGGGCTTCCCATGTGGTCCTAGCGGTAAAGAATCTTCCTGCCAATGCAGGAGACACAGGAGATGCAGGTTCTATCCCTGGGTTGTGAAGATCCCCCGATGAAGGAAATGGCAACCCACTCCAGTATTCTTGCCTGGAAAATCCCCTGGACGGAGGAACTTGGCAGGCTATAGTCCATGATGTTGCAAAGAGTTGGGCATGACTGAGCACACACACACACAAGATTATTACTTTGTTAACCGTCTTACAAGTACAAAGTAAGAGCATGGCATTCCTAAGTTTATACACAGTGGTCTACAGGTGATATAGGGCTTGAATCTAACTTTTCAGAATCTAATTCTGTGTGTTTTCTCCTCTATCAGTTATTTTCCAACTTTGCAACACCCCAGCGTGCTTTAACCCACTGTAGTGTTCTTGCCTGGAGAAGCCCAGGGACAGCGGAGCCTGGTGGGCTGCCGTCTATGCAGTGGCACAGAATTGGACACGACTGAAGTGACTTAGCAGTAGCAGCAGCAACATGCTTTAAATGATGTATTCTGTTGAGTCAAAGAATAGAAAACTTATTAAAGAGAACTAAATTAAAACAAATGCTGGAAAATGAGACTTTGTCTGTGCAACTTCCCCAATTCTTATCCTTTAACAGACCCAGAAGCAAGCCTGCAAACATGTAATTTGAAAACCGCTGCTGTAGAAAGAATTAAACAACAGAAAGGGCAATCAGGAGTGCCAGGGGCCGAGGAAGTAGGCAGTGGGATAAGTGTGCGGGGAAGAAATTGCAATTTTAAATATGATGCTCAAGGCAAACCTCACTGAGAAGGTGACACTTGAGCAAAGATTGAAAACAAGTGAAGGAGTGATCCATGTGGCTATCTGGCAGACGAACATTCCTGGTAATGGAAAGAACCATTGGAAACTCCTGAGTATGTCCAAACCACAGTCAGAAGTGCATTTGAAAATATGAGAGAAAAGGTTTAATCTTCTAGCTCTCCAGGTCAAATCAAGGAGCCCTGGTCATAACTGTGGTGACAAATGCAGCTAAATCACTTTTCATATCATCTTTATTGATAAGCCAAGTACTTCTATCACTCTTATCAGGCAAAGACTTTTCCAACCTTAATTTCTTTATAAATCTATTAGCAAGGAGCTTGTCAGTGGGTTGGCTCTAGATGATACCATTTACTGTTATGGTTTTAGACACCTAGTTACATGCTTGAGAACGATTAAACTGAGAATGTGAAACATCTTGGACACAATCATTATGTGCATATGAAAATGAAAGTGAAAGTCACTTAGGCATGTCTGACTCTTTGTGACCCCATTGACTATATAGTCCATGAATTTCTCCAGTCCAGAATACTCACGTGGGTAGCCTTTCCCTTCTCCAGTGGACTTTCCCAACCCAAAGATCAAACCCAGATCTCCCACATGGCAGGCAGATTCTTAACCAACTGAGCTCTCAGGGAACCCCTTATGTGCATATAAGATATATCATAGACAAAGCCTTGTCTAACTCAATGAAACTATGAGCCATGGCATATAGGGCCATCCAGAAGGATGGATCATGGTGGAGATTTCTGACAAAATGTGGTTCACTGAAGAAGGGAACACCTTCAGTATTCTTGCCTTAAGAACCCCATGAACAGTATGAAAAGGCAAAAAGATAGGACACTGAAAGATGAACTCCCCAGGTTGGTAGGTGCCCAGTGTGCTACTAGAGATCAGTGGAGAAATAACTCCAGAAAGAATGAAGAGATGGAGCCAAAGCAAAAACAACACCCAGTTGTGGATGTGACTGGTGATGGAAGCAAGGTCCGATGCTGTAAAGAGGAATACTGCATAGGAACCTGTAATGTTAGGTCAATGAATCAAGGCAAATTGGAAGTGGTCAAACAGGAGATGGCAAGAGTGAACATTGACATTTTAGGAATCCCTGAACTAAAATGGACTGTTGCTACTGGTAAGTTGCTTCAGTCATGTCCAACTGTGTGCAACCCCATAGACAGCAGCCCACCAGGCTCCCCTGTCCCTGGGATTCTCCAGGATGGGGAACACATGTATACCTGTGGCAGATTCATTTTGATATTTGGCAAAACTACTACAATATTGTAAAGTTTAAAAATAAAATTAAAAAATTAAAAAAATAAAAAGAACAATGGAGTGGGTTGCCAGTTCCTTCTCCAATGTATGAAAGTGAAAAGTGAAAGTGAAGTCGCTCAGTCATGTCTGACTCTTAGGGACCCCATGGACTGCAGCCTACTAGGCTCCTCCATCCATGGGATTTTCCAGGCAAGAGTACTGGAGTGGGGTGCCATTGCCTTCTCTGAAAATGGACTAGAATGGGTGAATTTAACTCAGAAGACCATTGTATCTACTATTGTGGGCAAGAATCGCTTAGAAGAAATGGAGTAGCCATCATAGTCAACAAAAGAGTCCAAAATACAGTACTTGGATGCCATCTCCAAAATGACAGAATGATCTCTGTTCGTTTCCAAGGCAAACTGTTCACTGTCACAGTAATGCAAGTCTATGCCCAGACCAGTAGTGCTGAAGAAGCTGACGTTGAACAGATCTAGGAAGATCTACAAGACCTTATAGAACTAACACCCAAAAAAGACATCCTTTTCATAATAGGGGATTGGAATGCAAAAGTAGGAAGTCAAGAAATACCTGGAGTAACAGGAAAATTTGGCTATAGAGTACAGAATGAAGCAAGGCAAAGGCTAATAGAGTTTTGCCAAGAGAACACAATGGTCACAGCAAACACCCTCTTCCAACAACACAAGAGAAGACTCTACACGTGGACATCAACCAGATGGTCAACTAAATCAGACTGATTATATTCTTTGCAGCCAAAGATGGAGAAGCTCTATATAGTCAGCAAAAACAAGACCGTGAGCTGACTGTGTCTCAGATCATGAACTCCTTATTGCCAAATTCAGACTTAAATTGAAGACAGTAGGGAAAACCATTCGACCATTAATGTATGACCTAAATTAAATCCCTTATGATTATACAGGGGAAATGACAAATAAATTTAAGGGACTAGATCTGATAGACAGATCTGATGAACTATGGACGGAGGTTCATGACATTGTACAGGAGACAGGGAACAAGGCCATCCCCAAGAAAAAGAAATGCAAAAAAAGCAAAATGGCTGTCTGAAGAGGCCTTACAAATAGCTGTGAAAAGAAGAGAAGTGAAGCAAAAGAAGAAAAGTAAACATATACCCATCCGAATGCAGAGTTCCAAAGAATAACAAGGAGAGATAAGAAAGCCTTCCTCAGCGATCAATGCAAAGAAATAGAGGCAAACAATAGAATGTGAAAGACTAGAAGGCAAAGGCACCCTACTCCAGTACTCTTGCCTGGAAAATCCCATGGGCGGAGGAGCCTGGTAGGCTGCAGTCCATGGGATCGGACATGACTGAGCGACTTCACTTTCACTTTTCACTTTCATGCATTGGAGAAGGAAATGGCAACTCACTCCAGTGTTCTTGCTTGGAGAATCCCAGGGACGGGGAGCCTGGTGGGCTGCCGTCTATGGGGTCGCACAGAGTTGGGCACGACTGAAGTGACTTAGCAGCAGCAGCAGAGATCTCTTCAAGAAAATTAGAGATACCAAGGGAATGTTCCATGCAAAGATGGGCTCGATAAAGGACAGGAATGGTATGGACCTAACAGAAGCAAAAGATATTCTAAAGAGGTGGTAAGAATACACAGAAGAACTATACAAAAAAAGATCTTCATGAACCAGATAATCATGATGGTGTGATCTCTCACCTAGAACCAGAAATCCTGGAATGTGAAGTGAAGTGGACCTTAGGAAGCATCACTACGAACAAAGCTAGTGTAGGTGACGGATTTCAGTTGAGCTATTTCAAATCCTTAAAGATGAGGCTGTGAAAGTGCTGCACTCAATATGCCAGCAAATTTGGAAAACTCAGCAGTGGCCACAGGACTGGAAAAGGTCAGTTTTCATTCCAATCCCAAAGAAAGGCAATGCCAAAGAATGCTCAAACTACCGCACAATTGCACTCATCTCACACGCTAGTAAAGTAATGCTCTGAATTCTCCAACCAGGCGGCAACAATACATAAACTATGAACTTCAAGATGTTCAAGCTGGTTTTAGAAAAGAGGAACCAGAGATCAAATTATCAACATCTTTTGGATCATAGAAAAAGCAAGTGAGTTCCAGAAAAACATCTATTTCTGCTTTATTGACTATGCCAAAGCCTTTGACTGTGTGGATCACCAAAAACTATGGAAAATTCTGAAAGAGATGGGGATACCAGATTACCTGAACTGCCTCTTGAAAAATCTATATGCAGATCAGGAAGCAACAGTTAGAACTGAACATGGAACAACAGACTGGTTCCAAATAGGAAAAGGAGGATGTCAAGGTTATATATTGTCACCCTGCTTATTCAACTTATATGCAGAGTACATCGTGAGAAACTTTGGGCTGGATGAAGCACAAGCTAGAATCAAACTGCTGGGAGAAATATCAATAACCTCAGATATGCAGATGATACCACCCCTATGACAGAAAGCAAAGAAGTTCTAAAGAGCCTCTTGATGAAAGTGAATGAGGACCGTGGAAAAGTTGGCTTAAAACTCAACATTCAGAAAACTAAATCATGGCATCCAGTCCCATGACAGAAAGCAAAGAGGAACTAAGAAGCCTCTTGATGAAAGTGAAAGTGGAGTGTGAAAAAGTTGGCTTAAAGCTCAACATTCAGAAAACTAAGATCATGGCATCTGGTCCCATCACTTCATGGGAAATAGATGGGGAAACAGTGGAAACAGTGGCAGACTTTATTTTGGGGAGGCTCCAAAATCAGTGCAGATGGTGACTGCAGCCATGAAATTAAAATACGTTTGCTCCTTGGAAGAAAAGTTATGACCAACCTAGACAGCATATTAAAGAGCAGAAACATTACTTTGCCAACAAAAGCTCATCTCGTCAAGGTCATGGTTTTCCCAGTAGTCATTTATGGATGTGAGAGTTGGAGTATAAAGAAAGCTGAGCACTGAAGAAAATAATTGTTGCTTTTGAACGGTGGTGTTGGAGAAGACTCTTGAGAGTCCCTTGGACTGCAAGGAGATCCAATCCTTCCATTCTAAAGGAGATCAGTCCTGAATATTCATTGGAAAGACTGATGTTGAAGCTGAAACTCCAATACTTTGGCCACCTGATGTGAAGAACTGACTTATTTGAAAAGACCCTAATGCTGGGAAAGATTGAAGGCGGGAGAGGAATGGGACGACAGAGGATGAGATGGTTGGATGGCATTACCGACTCAGTGAACATGAGTTAGAGTAAACTCTGGGGGTTGGTGATGGACAGGGAGGCCTGGTGTAATGTAGTCCATGGAGTCTGCACAATTCAGTCGGACACAACTAAGTGGCTGAATTGAACTGAACTGAACAACATCTAGACATGTGGTCTTCAAAGATGCTGTCTCTATATGTATATCAATAAAACTATAATTCAAAAAGATTTCATGCACCCTTATATTCATAGCAGCACTACTTGCAATAGACAAGGAAACAATCCAAATGTCCAATGACAGATAAATGAATAAAGAAAATGTGGAATATTACTCAGCCATAAAAATAAAAGCGTAAAGAGGATATGATAGATAAACTAATAAGAAGATATGGAATATTACTAAGCCATGAAAAGAATGAAATAAAGCCATTTGCAACAGCATCAGTGTACCCAGAAATTATCATTGTGAGTCAGAAAGAGAAAGATAAATAGCATAGAATATCACTTATATGTGGAATCTGAAATATAACACAAATGAACTTATCCAAGAAACAGACTCACAACATAGAGAACAGACTTATGGTTGCTAAAGCAGGGAGAAGGGGGCAGGAGAGTGTTGGACTGGGAGTTTGGGATTAGCAGATGCAAACTATTATATATAGAATAGATACACAACAAGGCCCTATTTAATAACACCAGGAACTTTATATATATATATATATATATACTGTTTAGTCAGTCCTGTCTGACTCTGTGTGACCCTATGGACCGTAGCCTGCCAGGCTCCTCTATCCATGAGATTATCTAGGCAGGAGTACTGGGTTGGCCAGGCCCTCCTCCAGGGGATCTTCCCAACCCAGGGATCCAACCTGGGTCTCCTGCATTGCCTGCATTGCAGGCAGATTCTTTACCTCTGAGCCACCAGGGAAGCATATATATATTTATATATATATATATATATATATATATATATATATATGCAACTAAGTGATTCCGTTATGTGTGTGTGTATATATATATATATATATGCATATATATGTGTGTGTGTATATGTGTATATATATAACTGAATCACTTAGTTGTATTCCAGAAACTAACACATTGTAAATAAATTATATTTCAATTTAAAAAATAAATAAAAAACAAAGATGCTTCCTCCATAGTAGAATGAGTTGTTTTTTGGAGTCTAAGAAGCTGTGTCATGTCTCTGACTAAAGATTCAGGGAGGTCATTCCCAAGAACTGAGTTTAATCAAGATATCCAGTATTCCACAAAACACTGACCCACTCTGAACTCCCCAGGTTCCTGGACCACACCACTCCTTTCCCCATCGGTTTTCCCTGCCCTAAGTCCTTCCTCTGACCTTCCCTCCTTCATCACCCAGTCCACCTGGACAGCTTCTGTTTTTCCTCCAAGATCCAGTTCGTTGACACCTCTTCCACAGCCGCAGTGAGGGACTCTCTTCTCTGTGCTTCTTCAACATCTGCGCTTCCCGTCTTAGCAGTGCAGTCTGCATCCTACCATTGCTACAGAAATGTTCATGGCTTCATCTTATAGCAGACGGTGAGCTCCTTGTGGACACACGCCGCAATTGATTCATTTCTGCATCCACGGGCCAAGTTCATCTGATACACAGTAGGCTCTTAATAAATGTCTATCTAACAAATGTGTGAATGACTCATGCTAGTTCAACCCTATTATGCTGGTCCATGCTGTGGAAACTAACAGTTTGGACTTCCATGGAGACAATTTCTGCATTGAAAATCGAAAACTGAAATCTCCTGATATCACTTGTCATTGGGATGATTAAAAAAAAAATAAAAAGCAGACCTCCTTTGGTCTCACCCCATATGAAGCAGACTTGCATGGAACGAGGTTTGATTATATAGGTTACAGGTCCTGGTAACTAGAACAATTACTCTCTTTCAGAAGATGAGATTTATAGTTCAGGGGAATAAAATGCCTTACCAGAGCTGCATTCATTTATTTATTTATTCCGTGCATTCTTATTGAGCTGCAGAAACTATGCTAGACACTTGAATATATCAGAGGAGGCCAAAAAAAAAAAAAAAGACCAAGACTTTTGTTCTTAAAAAACTTGCATTTCATCTGCAGTTAACAGAAATAAGTCATTGACTTCTTTTTAAATAGAGTAGAATAAGGGAGATCGGTAAATGGAAGGAATCAGGCAGCAGGTTTTAGTATTAATAGAGCAGTGAGCCTAATCAAGAAACGTGACCTTTGGATGGATATTTAAAGGAATAGAGAACTCATGAGACATTTCAGCTCAGCAGGGTCTTCTATGGATTAGAACCTTCTGTAGCAAGGAGCCCAGAAAAGCAATTGAAATAGCTGAGCAAATCTAGCAAAAATTCCTGGGACCATTTGCTACATTATCCAAGTACCGGTAGCCTGCAGAAACGACATCTATCAGATATTCTAATGGCATAGCCGTCTTTCAAGATCAATCCAGTCTATGCATTTTAAAGATAGAAAAATGTTTCCGTCACCACAGTGCTTTGCAAATATTTTTAAAGATCAAGGAAATTGGCCAATTTGAAAATGCTTAAAATGGAACATTTTTTATATCACCTCCTATATTACCCATCCCTTAACAATACATTTTATGAAGCCTGCACAAGGGGTACAGTTATGCTCCACCACCACTTCATGAGATGAACGTGCTGAATAAATACTGTTGGTAACAGATGCCATGATGATGGATTCATGATGAGTTCCCTGGTGGTAGCTATGCTCTGGGTAGCCTGGTATCCTTTCATTTTGTGAGTTCCTATCATATTTTGCCACATGGAGAAAATTGACTCGGACAGAGCTACCATGATTATTGCTATTCTTTTATTCTTGTCAGAAGCTGCCATTTCAAAGTTCTTTCCTCTCTGGATAGAAAAACAAAATAATGAGCCCAGGTTTTATCTCCTGGGAGGCCACATTCATTTCCATTCACTCATTGTTTACATTCTGCTGGTCTGCAATTTGAATGATGCTTGTGGATTGGCCTTACCAAGATAGCTAGGGCAAAGTGAGTCCCTAAAGCCTGGATATTGTGACATGTGTAGGTTGTGCTTATGTGAGCTCAGAGGTTCTAGTTCTTTCAGCATTATATCCATATACATGTGCTGAGACATTTGATAGGAAGCAGTTTGGGTCCTTGCTTGTTTTATTAAATTTCTGATGGTTCCATGCCTGTCTGCTCTTAGGTCTGTCATCGTAGATCAAGTGCTGTAGTGCTCTCTGCGGCTGAAATCTATCAGACCCCTGACCTGTCAGATTTTTGTGTTGTTTTTCTTTTATGATAACTCACATTTATATAGCTTTCTCAGATGAAGAGTCTCTTTGTTCAAGACTAAACCAGATTATAGTAAGTCTCCTACATACGAACCTTCAAGTTGTGAACTTTAAAAGGATCTGTGTTCGTATGTCCAGTCAAGTCAAGTTAGTTCACGTGTCTGGCATAAACTGCCACATGAGTGCACCCTCTAGAAATGGTTGAACTTTTGTTTACTTCACTATGCAGTACTGGATAGAGGACAGTAGTACAGTATCTTTATTTCAAGCCCAGGATGCCAGGAAGCAAGTCTAAAAGCAGTGGTGATATAGCTGGTACTACTGTACTTTTCAAGGTATTGAACTGTTAAGATTCAGTTCAGTTCAGTTCAGTCGCTCAGTCGTGTCCGACTCTTTGCGACCCCGTAAATCGCAGCACGCCAGGCCTCCCTGTCCATCACCAACTCCCGGAGTTCACCCAAACTCATGTGCATCGAGTCCGTGATGCCATCCAGCCATCTCATCCTCTGTCGTCCCCTTCTCCTCCTGCCCCCAATCCCTCCCAGCATCAAGTCTTTTCCAATGAGTCAATTCTTCACATGAGATGGCAAAAGTACTGGAGTTTCAGCTTCAGCATCAATCCTTCCAATGAACATCCAGGACTGGTCTCATTTAGGATGGACTGGTTGGATCTCCTTGCAGTCCAAGGGACTCTCAAGAGTCTTCTCCAACACCACAGTTCAAAAGCATCAATTCTTCAGCACTCAGCTATCCTCACAGTCCAACTCTCACATCCATACGTGACCACAGGAAAAACCATAGCCCTGACTAGATGGACCTTTGTTGGCAAAGTAATGTCTCTGCTTTTGAATATGCTATCTAGGTTGGTCATAACTTTCCTTCCAAGGAGTAAGCGTCTTTTAATTTCATGGCTGCAATCACCATCTGCAGTGATTTTGGAGCCCCCAAAAATAAAGTGTATATTTTGTGTGTTTGTTTGCTATGTATTGTTTGTGTGAAAATTATTATAAACATATTACAGTACAATATTAGATAGTTGACTGTGATAGGTGGGTACTTAAGCTAACTTTGTTGGAGTCAAGAACAAATTGTCCTTTTGAAGCCTTCTTGGACTATAACTTATTCATGTGTAAGGAACTTACTATAGTGATAAGGCGACTTAGTAACAAGATATTTCTAGTTTTTCTCTGATCCCATCTAGTTTGAGCATTCAGGCCTTCAGCCCATCACCCTCTGAGAACCTACAAGGAAATCTCAAAGATGCTTCTTGCCTACCAGCTGCTATCCTCCTCTGCTTTATCCTGTGTGGATTTTTATCAGCTACTCAAATCATCAGAACTTCTCAAGTAGACAAGGATGGTTTCTGTTCTGGTTACCTTTGTATTGTTTTTGTTGTTCAGTCACTAACTCATGTCTGACTCTCTGAGATTTCATGGACTACAGCACGCCAGATTCCTCTGGCCTCCACTATCTCCCAAAGTTTGTTCAGATTCATGTCCATTGAGTCGGTGATGCTATCTAATCATCTCATTCTCTGTCACCCCCTTCTCTTTTTGCCTTCAGTCTTTCCCAGCTTCAGGGTCTTTCCAATGAGTCAGCCCTTCCCATCAGGAGGCCAAAGTATTGGAGCTTCAGCAACACTCCTTGCAGTGAATATTCAGGGTTGATTTCCTTTAGGATTGACGGGTTTGATCTCTTTACAGTCCAAGGGACTCTTCAAGGTTATCTATTGCCTCTTAACAAACACACTGAAACTTCTGTTCAGTTCAGTCGTTCAGTCGTATCCGACTGCTTGCCACCACATGGACTGCAGCACACCAGGCTTCCCTGTCCATCACCAACTCCTGAAATTTGCTCAAACTCATGTCAATCAATTTGATGATGTCATACAACGATCTCATCCTCTGTCATCCCCTTATCCTCATGCTTTCAATCTTTACCAGCATCAGGGTCTTTGCCAATGAGTCAGCTCTTCGCATCATGTGGCCAAAGTATTGGAGTTTCAGCTTCAGCATTAGTCCTTCCAATGACTATTCAGGACTGATTTCCTTTAGGATGGACGGGTTGGATCTCCTTGCAGTCCAAGGGACTCTCAAGAGTCTTCTCCAACACCACAGTTTGAAACCATCAATTCTTCAGCACTCAACTTTCTTTATGGTCCAACTCTCACACCCATACATGACTACTGGGAAAACCATAGCTTTGACTAGACAGACCTTTGTTGGCAAAGTAATGTCTCTGCTTTTTAATATGCTGTTTAAACACACTCTTCCAACAACACAAGAGAAAACTCTACACATGGACATCACCAGATGGTCAACACTGAAATCAGATTGATTATATTCTTTGCAGCCAAAGGTGGAGAAGCTCTATACAG
Source organism: Bos indicus (assembly GCF_029378745.1). Lineage (NCBI taxonomy): Eukaryota > Metazoa > Chordata > Mammalia > Artiodactyla > Bovidae > Bos > Bos indicus. The sequence goes on along the minus strand of NC_091780.1, from coordinate 18,278,457 downwards.
TCAGCAAAAACAAGACCGGGAGCTGACTGTGGCTCAGATCATGAACCCCTGATTGCCAAATTCAGACTTAAATTGAAGAAAGTGGGGAAAAACACTAGACCATTCAGGTATGACCTAAATCAAATCCCTTGTGATTATACAGTGGAAATGAGAAATAGATTTAAGGGACTAGATCTGATAGACAGAGTACCTGATGAACTATGGACAGAGGTTCGTGACATTGTACAGGAGACAAGGATCAAGATCATCCCCATGGAAAAGAAATGCAAAAAAAGCAAAATCCTGTCTGAGTAGGCCTTACAAATAACTGTGAAAAGAAGAGAAGCAAAAAGCAAAGGAGAAAAGGAAAGATATAAGCATCTGATTGCACAGTTCCAAAGAATAGCAAAGAGAGATAAGAAAGCATTCCTCAGCGATCAATGCAAAGAAATAGAGGAAAACAACAGAATGGGAAAGACTAGAGATCTCTTCAAGAAAATTAGAGATGTCAAGGGAACATTTCATGTAAAGATGGGCTCGATAAAGGACAGAAATGGTATGGACCTAACAGAAGCAGAAGATATTAAGAAGAGGTGGCAAGAATACACAGAAGAACTGTATAAAAAAGAGCTTCATGATCCAGATAATCACAATGGTGTGATCACTGACCTAGAGCCAGACATCCTGGAATGTGAAGTCAAGTGGGCCTTAGAAAGCATCACTACAAACAAAGCTAGTGGAGGTGATGGAATTCCAGTTGAGCTATTTCAAATCCTGAAAGATGATGCTGTGAAAGTGCTGCATTCAATATGCCAGCAAATTTGGAAAACTCAGCAGTGGCCACAGGACTGGAAAAGGTCAGTTTTCATTCCAATACCAAAGAAAGACAATGCCAAAGAATACTCAAACTATTGCACAGTTGCACTCATCTTACACACTAGTAAGTTCAGTTAAGTTCAGTTCAGTCGCTCGGTCGTGTCCGACTCTTTGCGACGTAAAGTAATGATCAAAATTCTCCAAGCCAGGCTTCAGCAATACGTGAACCGTGAACTTCCTGATGTTCAAGCTGGTTTTAGAAAAGGCAGAGGAACCAGAGATCAAATTGCCAACATCTACTGGATCATCAAAAAAGCAAGAGAGTTCCAGAAAAACATCTATTTCTGCTTTATTGACTATGCCAAAGCCTTTGATTGTGTGGATCACAATAAACTGTGGAAAACTCTGAAAGAGATGGGAATACCAAACCACCTGAGAAACCTATATGCAGTTCAGGAAACAACAGTTAGAACTGAACATGGAACAGCAGACTGGTTCCAAATAGGAAAAGGAGTACATCAAGGCTGTATATTGTCACCCTGCTTATTTAACTTCTATGCAGAGTACATCATGAGAAACGCTGGGCTGGAAGAAGCACAAGCTGGAATCAAGATTGCCGGGAGAAATGTCAATAACCTCAGATATGCTGATGACAGCACCCTTATGGCAGAAAGTGTAGAGGAACTAAAAAGCCTCTTGATGAAAGTGAAAGAGGAGAGTGAAAAAGTTGACTTAAAGCTCAACATTCAGAAAACTAAGATCATGGCATCTGGTCCCATCACTACATGGGAAATAGATGGGGAAACAGTGTCAGACTTTATTTTTGGGGGCTCCAAAATCACTGCAGATGGTAATTGCAGCCCTGAAATTAAAAAACACTTACTCCTTGGAAGGAAAGTTATGACCAATATAGATAGCATATTTAAAAGCAGAGACATTACTTTACCAACAAAGGTCCATCTAGTCAAGGCTATGGTTTTTCCAGTGCATGTATGGATGTGAGAGTTGGACTCTGAAGAGGGCTGAGCACTGGAAAATTGATGCTTTTGAACTGTGGTGTTGGAGAAGACTCTTGAGAGTCCCTTGGACTGCAGGGAGATCCAACCAGTCCATCTTAAAGGAGATCAGTCCTGGGTGTTCATTGGAAAGACTGATGCTGAAGCTGAAACTCCAATACTTAGGTCACCTCTTGAGAAGAGTTGACTCATTGGAAAAGACCCTGATGCTGGGAGGAATTGGGGGCAGGAGGAGAAGGGGACAACAGAAGATGAGATGGCTGGATGGCATCACCGACTCGATGGACATGAGTCTGAGTGAACTCTGGGAGTTCATGATGGACAGGGAGGCCTGGCGTGCTGCGATTCATGCGGTCGCAAACAGTTGGACACGACTGAGGGACTGAACTCAACTTAACTGAGGTTGGTCATAGCTTTTCTCCCAATGAGTAAGCATCTTTTAATTTCACGGCTGCAGTCTCTATGTGCAGTGATTTTGGAGCCCTTCAAAATAATGTGTCACATCGGTATGAAAAGGCAGAAAGATATTACCCTGAAACATAGGGGCTTAAAACAGTCACTCTTTTATTTGCCTGTGATCCTATTTTGTGGGCTGGGCTCAGCGGATCTTGCCAGTGCTCCCTCCTGGAATTCCATTCAGTGGGCAGTCAGTTGGGCCCTGGGCTGAGCTGGGATGCTGGCACATGGGCATCTTGGCCTGTGTGGTCTCAAGCCCCTCCCATTCCATGGGAACCTTCACTTGTCTCTCCATGTTCTCTTGACAGTGGTGTGACTGGTCTTGCATGGAGACTCAAGGCTCCCAAGAGCACAAAAGCAGTAGTTTCCAAACACTGATAATGAGTCACATTCTTTCCATACCCAAAATATACTCTCCCCTATTGGAGCCCAGAGTCAGACCAATTTTAACTTCATGCTTGGACTGAAAGTCCAGAGTACTGTCTTCTAAATCAGACCCAGGTGTAGGGGGGTTTTCATCTGTGACTTCCTCAGGGTCAGTTCAATATGCACAAATCCTCTTAATCTGAAGACCTGAAAATTCACCCTATCCATCAAAAGATATGACACAGAATTAGATACAGCAGCAGGATAACAAGAGTAAAAGAAGCTGCCTATCAACCACTTGTTCATGGAAATTCTGAAAATCTACCTTGGCATGCATCTCCAATTCTTCTACCCCTGGAACAGAAAATATTCTTGTATAAGGGCCCAGTGGATTCAATTCTGGGCTTCCCAGGTGGCCCAGTGGTAAATAACCCACTTGCTAATACAGGAGGCACGAGAGACAGGTGTTTGATCCCTGGTTGGGACAATCCCCTGCAGAAGGAAATGGCAACCCACTCCAGTATTCTTGCCTGGAGAATGCCATGGGCAGACAAGCCTGGAGGGCTACAATCCATGGGGTCGTGGGGTTGCAAAGAGTCAGACACAACTGAGCACACACACAGATTCAATTCTACTCCTTGGAACGTGTGTGTGTGTGTGTCTTGGCTGTGCTCTCTGAGCTACTGGTCCTGACCTCTGCATCATCCTTCATTTTTCCTTTCAAAAATTAAGTAACCCATTTGTAGCTAAAGGCATTCTCATCCTACTGCTTCCTGTCTACATAAGTTCAGATGTCCAAAAACCTCTTGCCATTTGAACTGTCTCTGTTTCTTTTAGTGCAAGCTCCCTTTAATTGTTTAAAAACTTCGTAGGTTTTCTACAATCATGTCAGTGTTTGCTTTGTCCCTCCTCCCCCATCCCAAATATCTTCAAGACAAGTCATACTCTACTTTTAGCTGCTATGATAAAATATCTTTAACATTCTTAGCAATTATTTTTTTTTTGTCATCTAGTTGAATCTATAAGGCACCACATTAAATCCTTCCAAAGTTTTAACAAAGGACTTTACACTTGCATTCTCAATTTACTCTTGACCCTAAGGAAACCTTTTACTGCAGAGGGGCTGGATTTGATTCTTGCCTTGAAGCCATTTCTGTTTTTTTTTTTTTTTTTTAATTCATTCATTCATATATTTTTGATTGCACTGGGTCTTTGTTGCTGCTCACAGGATTTCTCTGTTGCCAAAAGTGGGGCTACTCTTCATTGGGGTACATTCTCATTCCATGGCTTCTCTTGTGGAGCACAGGCTCCAGGGCACGTGGGCTCAGCAGTTGTGGGATCGTCCCGGACCAGGGATTGAATTGGTATCTCATGTATTGGCAGGCAGACTCTTAACTGCTGGACCACGAGGAAGTTCCCTGTGGCCATTTCTTACTTTGATAATATTTTTTCAAACTAGGATCTGGAAATGAGAAACAGTTTTGCTTTCCAAGTTCAGATTTAATTTCTTAAATATTTAGATTCTGCTCCAAAACTGAACAGTTTGTTCCTTAGTTAACCCACCTCTAATATAGCTACCAAAAGTCAGCTGGCATTTTTAGCTTTTGATTTAGATATTTCCTCAGCTAGATGCACAAATTCATTGAATATATTTTCTGTATTCCAAGTTACATAGGTGAGAGTGTTGCCAAATGTTTTGCTATTGATTAGCATGACTCTCTTTCCTTCTAACTTCCACTTAGAAATTTTTCCCTTGCCTTTCTAGCCTCTGGCACGTGTATTACATATTTCTTATGGTGGCAGCCCATTTAAAGTCACCAATGTCAGTTTTAGATATTTATTATTGCATAACAAGGGCTTCTCTGAGCTCAGTGGTGAAGAATTCACCTACAATGCAGGAGACGCAGAAGATGCCTGTTTGACTGTTTGATCCCTGGGTTGGGAAGATTCCCTGGATTAGGAAATGGCAACCCACTCCAGTATTCTTGTCTGGAGAATCCTATGGACAGAGGAGCCTGGCGGGCTACAATCCATAGGGTCGCGAAGAGTTGGATGCGACTCAAGTGACTGAGCACATACGTGTTCGCAAGGCCCAAAGAACCCTGGTGGTGGTGGTTTAGCCACTAAATTATTTCTGACTCTTGTAACCCCATGGACTGTAACCCACAAGGATCCTCTGTCTGAGGGATTCTCAAAGCAAGAATGCTAGAATGGATTGCCATTTCCTTCTCCAAACAAAGAACACTAGAACACAGTGAATTCAAACACCATCATTGTGCTTGTGTGCTTAGTCACTCATCCGGTCCGACTCTGCGACCCCATGGACCGTAGTCAGCCAGGCTCTTCTGTCCATAGGATTCTTCAGGCAAGAATACTGGAGTGGGTTGCCATTTCCTAATCCAGGGGATCTTCCCAACCCGGGAACCTAGGTCTCTTTCATTATAGGGAGATGCTTTACTGCCTGAGCCACCATAGATATTTGGTCTTTGCAGGTTGGCTGTATGCTGGGGCACTTCTCCAGCCCTTAGGCCATTTACAACTCTTCGTTAGTTTTCACTTCCTACTTGCTTTGATTCTTGGGATTAGGCAGAGGTGACAGCTTAGGAAATTCTCAGGTCTTTTTAAATGTACATCCTGTCCCGGATATTTCCAGGACTCTCCCAATTTTCCAGTATATACAGGTGATTTTGAGGGATCTAATTTCCCAAAGAATTTCTCTTCCAAGATTGCTTTTCCCAGACTTTGGCTGCTCCACTGTTGCTTCAACCATTATCTTTTGCCCCAGGTGACTGTGGTTTGTTGAATTGCTTTACACTGTTTCTGAGGAAAGCTTGCTGCTTTAACCCTACTTGACACTGGAGCTGGGTAAAACAAAAGCAAGTGACTTGTGTCAGGCCTTGAGGCAGCCTCCAGGCAGATTGGAACAGACAAACACAATTCTTTTGCAAATAAGATCTATTCTGCTCCCTCCAAAATCAGTGACTAGGGTCCCACAAAAAGAATCTAAACCCTGAACTGTCTCCAAGACCACTTCCAATGGTAAACAGGAGGGGCAAAAAAAAAAAAGAAAAAATGAGACATAACTTGCCTTTTTGTTGGTTCAGCAATCAGTTGGTTGCTCTAAACCTTTAGTATTTTCCAGAGTTCTGACCGACTTGATTCTGACACCTTAGCTCAATTTTTCTGTGTTTCTTTTGGGAAAATAGGCTATTGGAACTGTCTACTCTCCCATGTTTGCTGACATCACCTCTATTTTTATTTATTTGCTTGTTTTGTTTTTTTTTTTTCTAAAATGTCACCAGTAGACATTGAGAAAGAAATAGAGATGTAACAGAGAAAGAAACTTCTACTGCATTGCTGTTCTACCCAAGAAATTCATTTTGAAATGAAGGTCAACCTGGACTTGCAAAATTCAGTGGTGAAAGGCAGGTAGAGGTGTCCTAAAAGGACTTGTGGCCAAGCTATCATTCTCTCTGTTTCCTTCTAGACATCTCCATTCTAGCTGACATGATTCAACACTTTCACAGTCACCATACTGATCTCAGCAACATAAAGAAGTCCAAAAAATTATATTTCTCCGGCAGCGTAGCAGGGCTCTCAATTTTTCTGTTTGGGACCTCAGGTAATTTATTTTGGCAGCATATGTTCATTATCCAACAAATATATAAGAAGTTCCTAATACATATAATACCTGGTTCAAATGCATACTAGTTTACATATTAGAGGTACAGAGAAAAAAAAATCCCTGACCTTATGGAACTTATTTTTTTGTAGTGCAACAGTAGAAAGAAACAACATGAATGTATGCATTATGTGGTATATTAGTTTAAAAAAAAAAAGGAGAGTAGGGTAAAGATAGTAGGGATTGGGATAATGATTCCAATGGAACGTGGTTATAATTTTAAGAGAATGGTCAGAGTAGACCTACTTCAGAGTTGTATTTCAGCCAAACTGAGGACTGAATGGAAGTCAAGCCTCAGAGATACTGGAATCAGGACCTGGAAAGTCAGTGGGTACACAGGTAATCCTCAAAAAGGTGAATGGTATTGGACCATCTGTGTGTGTCATCAGATACAAAGATGACACCACCCTTACGGTGGAAAGCAAAGAAGAACTAAAGAGCCTCATGATGAAAGTGAAAGAGGAGAGTGAAAAGTTGGCTTAAAACTCAACATTCAAAAAACTAAGATCTTAGCATCTGGTCCCATCACTTCGTGGCAAATGGATGGGGAAACAATGGAAATAGTGATAGACTTTATTTTGGGGGCTCCAAAATCACTGCACATGGTGATTGCAGCCATGAAATTAAAAGACACTTGCTCCTTGGAATAAAAGCTATGACCAAACTAGACAGCATATTAAAAAGCAGAGACATTACTATCTAATCAGAGCTATGATTTTTCCAGTAGTCATGTATGCGTATGAGAGTTGGTCTATAAAGAAAGTTGAGCACCAAAGAATTTATGCTTTTGAATTGTGGTGTTGGAGAAGACTTTTGAGAGTCCCTTGGACTGCAAGGAGATCCAACCAGTCCATCCTAAAGGAAATCAGTTCTGAATATTCACTGGAAAGACTGATGCTAAAGCTGAAACTCCAATACGTTGGCCACCTGATGTGAAGAACTGACTCACTGGAAAAGACCCTGATGCTGGGAAAGATTGAAGTCAGGAGGAGAAGGGAATGACAGAGAATAAGATGGTTGGATGGCATCACCGACTTGATGAACATGAGTTTGAGCAAGCTTCAGGAGTTGGTGATGGACAGGGAAGACTGGCATGGGGCAGTCAATGGGATCACAAAGAGTTGGACACGACTGAGTGACTGAACTGGGTCAAATTACCAGAATCTAAACAATTATGTGCAATCAGACAGTCACTTTATACAAAGGTAGCCATAGGGCCCCCTTATAGAAGGAATGGGGTATTTTCACGAAAGCAAAGGTGATTGAAGAATTTTACTATTCTTATAGTAGAGAGCATATTATGAGTAATGTGGCACAGAAACAATTTCTTTCAAGTTTAACGTATTATTTTCTCTGACTATATCAGTCAGTAATAGCCCCAAAGATCAGCTCAAGAAACCAGCTACATCTGTGTTGTGCAAAACAGTAGCCCTTAGCCATATGTGGCTATTAAACACCTTAAGTGAGTCTAGTCCAAAGCGAGATGTACAATAAGCACAAAATACACAATAGATTTTGAAGACCAAGTGCAAAAAAGAACGTAAAATAGCTCACTGACATTTTTTATTATTACATGTGTGGAAATACTGCATTGAGTGAAATATATGGTTGAAATTAATTTTGTCTTTCTTTTTTTTACTTTCTTTAATGTGAATATTAGAAAATCTTAAGTTATTTAGCTCACATATTTCTATTGGATAGCACCGGACTAGATTCAGAGTACATTTTGACACTGAATGAACAGCATAAACAGCATATGTGCAAACATTGGGAGGAGAACACATGGTTTAGCAAACACTGTCAATTCTCTTCCAAGTTCTTCTTGGATCTCTGAATTTATCTCCACCTTCTTTGCACTTTGCTGTAAGTGGCGTGTGTGTGCGTGTGCTCAATCATGTCCAACTCTTTGAGATCCCATAGATTATAGCCCACCAGGCTCCTCTGCCCATGGGATTCTCCAGGCAAGAATACTGGAGTGAGTTGCCATTTCCTCCTCCAGGGGATCTTCCTGACCCAGAGACCGTGTCTATGCATCCTGAGGTTCCTGCTCTGGCAGGCAGTTTCTTTACCCCCTGAGCTATCAGGGTAGCCATAAGTGGCATGTACTTCTAGATAAACGTCTTTTGCCTACTGTAACCACCTTACCCTGTATGCCTGGGAGCTTCTATCCCTCTAGGAGAGCTTATAACTAAAGGCTGACTGTTACAGGATTAAGAAAGCCTAGCTCCACTGCTTTGAGTTTTGATAAACTGAGATGCAAACTGCAAACACTCCAGAGCCGTCATGGAATCAGGCTGAGATTAAACTTTGCCTGAAATCACCCTTGACTAACTTCTTGCCCTTCCCTGTCCTGTTTCTCCCAATCTTTTATCAGTTTACCTTGGGACCACTACCTTAATAAATCACTTGCAAGTGAATCCTCATCTCAGGCTCTGCAGCTGGGGAGTTTAACTAAGACACACGGTGACTTTTTTTAAGGGCGGTTAGACAGTTTAGTAATCAGGGTATAATTCCCAATGAACAACATTGTTTCCTATGCTCCAGAGTATTTTGCTTAGAGGCATGAAGTCTACAGAAGTCTACAACTGCAGGGTCTTAATTGATATCTCTGTTCTCCACACTGCTGTATTTAAAATGGATAACCAATAAGGATCTACTGTATAGCACATGGAACTCTGCTCAATGTTACGTGGCAGCCTGGGTTGGAGGGGAGTTTGGGGGAGAATGGATACACATATATGTATGTCTGAATCTCTTTACTGTTTACCTGAAACTATCACAATATTGTTAATCAGCTATACCTCAATACACAATAAAAAGTTTTTTTTTTTTTAAAGGTATCTTGTTCTCAAATGTTAGACAAGTAATAGTAAGTGCAGACTAGTCTGAAGAATGATGTTTAATTGGGAACTGCCTTTTCTTTGCCTACTGAGAAAAGTAACTTTATTCTAAAGAAGCCCAAATTGATCTGAAAAATAATCCTCTGTCTTAGGAGAAAAGTGCATTTGGACTATTCTTCTTCCAATGCCATGTGTAGATGTGTGCAGGGCACGCACGGCATGCAGTGAGACATCTTTGACTAATTATATAAGTGCCCCAGGGCTTGCCAGCTCTATTTGTCAAATTAAATATGGATCCATTCACAAGTTCAACTCTGGCAAAAGCAAAAGAGACTGACAAACAACAACAGCAGCAACAGCAACAAATAAAGTCAAAATAATTTAATAAACCATGTTGAAGTAAGTACAGAAATTAGAAGATATTGAAAAAGAGTGGAACTTTAGTGAAAATCCTGAGAGGCAAGAAACATAAATAATAAAATCCATTTATTTTCCCATGTTAAAAAATGACGTGATTTGAAATAAAGATCTAAATTTTTACCTTCTCTTAAGACTGTTCTGTAGTCTTAGTCTAAGAGGTGAGCCATGGATTCTTGTTTGGTGCAAATGTATGTTTTCTATAAGAAATGTCTCTCTAGCCTATTAATACATCTCCTTTCTCCAATTTTCTCACTGACTAATCCCTCACTTTGTAATTATGGTTATATCAAGGCACTGTAGATATTAGCTAAAAAATATACTGAGAAGCAAATGATGCAAAATATCAGCAATATCAGGAAATGTTTAGAAAGTTACTTCCTTTAATACACAAAGCTGACATATAGAATGGTAAGGGGAGGTTGGATTTTTTTCTGGCTTACAGAAAGTCCAAGGTGTTTTAGTGGGAACCAAAGAAGTAAGCAAATATGTTTGCCTGGAAATGAAAAACCCCTTTTTTAACAACAGCAAATATTTGCCTTCAGTGGAGAGCAAATCAGTGTCACTCTTCTGGGAAGGAGCACTGGTTATATAAAAAAGGCGACCCTGAGATGCCATCCTCTGCCATTCCTCATCTCTATAGTAACGCATCATGTGGGAGCAATGCTTCTAACTGTGGGAGGTGTTTGTACATGAGTGAGAGGCTGTGGCTCTGGCCAAGCAGAATGAAAGAGGTCAAGTAAACTGACAACAGAGAAATACATACCAGTGGAGGCACTGGGAGATTTTGCCAAGGAAAAAAAGAGTAAATTTTGTTCGTGAGGACACAGTACATTGGTGAATTTACCCCACATAGTTAACAATGCCATTACACAGATACATTGATTGATTGATTGATTGATTTTTTATTTTTTTTCATTGATTTAAAATAAGGAAAAATGAATATGTTCAAAACAGCCAAGCTCCTCTGTTCATGAGATTCTCCAGGGAAGAATATTGGAATTGGTTGCCATACTCTCTCCAGGGAATGTTCTCAACCCAGGGATTGAACCCATAACTCTTGTGTCTCCACCACTGGCAAGCAGGTTCTTTACCATTAGCACCACCTGGAAAGCCCATTACACAGATAAATTTATTTAACATAAGGAAAAATGAAGAAGCTCAAAGCAGCTTGATGCATATCTGGAAGCTACCAGCAGAAATTTTTGCTGAGCTTACTTTCAACATCATTGCTTTCTCTGCTCATTCCTCGGGTGTTGGCCTTGATGGCAAAAGTGTCTTTGATTATTCTTAAATGCCAAACATCAGTGATTTTGTTAGTGATGTACTATATATCCATGCACAGAATTTTAAATACGATGAAGGGAAAGGAAGAACGACTAACTTTATTACTAATTTTTGATAAGAAATATTTCTCTGAAACTCTTCGGTGGAAATAAAAACAGTATCTGGATATTAGGTTCTTAAAACCAGTTAACTGTCTGGACATTGATATTCATAGTTGAGCTTCCCAGGTGGCTCAGTGGTAAAGAATCCACCTACCAATGCAGGAGTCGCAGGAGATGCAAGTTCAATCCCTGAGTAGGGAAGATCCCCTAGAGGAGAAAATAGTAATCCACTCCAGTATTCTTGCCTGGAGAATCCCATGGGTAGAGGAGCCTGGAAGGCTATGGTACATTGGGTCCCTTAAAAGTTGGACATGACTGAAGTGACTTTCCTCCTTTGCTTTTTGCTTCTCTTCTTTTCACAGCTATTTGTAAGCCCTCCCCAGACAACCATTTTGCTTTTTTGCATTTCTTTTCCATGGGGATGGTCTTGATCCCTGTCTCCTGTACAGTGTCATGAACCTCAGTCCATAGTTCATCAGGCACTCTATATCAGATCTAGTCCCTTAAATCTATTTCTCACTTCCACTGTATAATCATAAGGGATTTGATTTAGGTCATACCTGAATGGTCTAGTGGTTTTCCCTACTTTCTTCAATTTCAGTCTGAATTTGGCAATAAGGAGTTCATGGTCTGAGCCACAGTCAGCTCCTGGTCTTGTTTTTGTTGACTGTATAGAGCTTCTCCATCTTTAGCTGCAAAGAATATAATCAATCTGATTTCAGTGTTGACCATTTGGTGATGTTCATGTGTAGAGTCTTCTCTTGTGTTGTTGGAAGAGGGTGTTTGCTATGACCAGTACATTTTCTTGGCAAAACTCTATTAGTCTTTGCCCTGCTTCATTCTGTATTCCAAGGCCAAATTTGCCTGTTACTCCAGGTATTTCTTGACTTCCTACTTTTGCATTCCAGTCCCCTATAATGAAAAGGACATCTTTTTTTGGTGTTAGTTCTAAAAGGTCTTGTAGGTCTTCATAGAACCGTTCAACTTCAGCTTCTTAAGCATTACTGGCTGGGGCATAGACTTGGATTACTGTGATATTGAATGGTTTGCCTTGGAAACGAACAGAGATCATTCTGTCGTTTTTGAGATTGCATCCAAGTACTGCATTTCGAACTCCTTTGTTGACCATGATGACTACTCCATTTCTTCTGAGGGATTCCTGCCCGCAGTAGTAGATATAATGGTCATCTGAGTTAAATTCACCCATTCCAGTCCATTTTAGTTTGCTGATTCCTAGAATGTCGACATTCACTCTTGCCATCTCTTGTTTGACCACTTCCAATTTGCCTTGATTCACATGCGAAGAATTGACTCATTGGAAAAGACCCTGATGCTGGGACAGATTGGGGGCAGGAGGAGAAGGGGACGACAGAGGATGAGATGGCTGGATGGCATCACTGACTCGATGGACGTGAGTCTGAATGAACTCCGGGAGTTGGTGATGGACAGGGAGGCCTGGCGTGCTGCAATTCATGGGGTCACAAAGAGTCGGACACGACTAGCAACTGAACTGAACTGAAGTGACTTAGCACAGCACATACACATACAGCCATCATAATCATACTTTGCTTTATAGAGTTTGGGAGAAAATGAAATAAGGAATCCAATATGAGTATATGCTCCCAAAGGGGTAGCTCTCCTCACTATTCCTGTTTTTGTTGCAATTATTGTTGTTATTTTTGTTGCTATTGTACGGCTCCTTTAAGGGATGATCAAGACCAATACAAAAAGTATTAGAGAGTCAGATCATGCAAAAACTCAGCACTTCTCTTTTTGCCACTCAGATTGACTTTATTCTGGATTCTTCATTTCTATGTTTCAGTTAGTGGATGCTCCCGGAAAGTGATCTCCAGATACTTGAGTTGTTTCTGTACCCTGTAAAGGACATTTGGTCCTAATGTTAGGGAAATGACTCATGGCCCTTTGATACAAGAAGAGAGACACTTTCATACTGAATGAAGCCTTAGAAGGAGAGCTTTTCTTTTCTTTTTTTTTTTTTAATTCATGAGTAGAAAATAGCCTGTGCATTGTGTAGCTTCTGGTTTTTCTTACAAGTGTGACAAAATGAGTACCCTAATCAAGATATGAAATCCCTTGCACTCATCTATGAATTATAGATCATTATAACTTAATTTAGTTTAGAGATGGAATGATCTCTCCATTCTTCCATCAGAACATAAGCCTATGAGGGCATGAACTTTTGTGTTTTGTCGACTGCTCCATCCCCAGTGCCAAGAATAGTGATTTACAACTAGAAAATGTTCAATAGATATTTGTTGAATGAGTGGGTGATCTAAAAATATGAAATGGCTAGGCATATTCCAAATATTTACATTTTTGATATTATAATTATTATAATTAAAATATTATTTTACATATGAAACTAACCTTTAACAGGTCTACCTGAAAGTGAACACTTGAATACAATTAATTCAATTCAGTTATATAATAAGCACATTTGAGTGCAAATGGACCAGGTAATTTGAAAGATAATATGGATACAAAAGTGAACAAGGAAGATAACCTCTATCTGCTTGACAGTTAGTTGTAACTGCTTGGCGCTAGTTGTAAAGAAACCACCTGTCAATGCAGGAGACCTAAGAGATGCAAGTTCAAACCTTGGGTTGAGAAGATCCCCTGGAGAAGAGAATGGCAACCCACTCCAGTATTCTTGCCTGGAAAATCCTATGGGCAGAGGAGCCTGGTGGGCTATAGTCTATAGGGTCACAAAGAGTCAGACATGACTGAAGTGACTTAGCAAACATGCAAGGTAGTTATATTATAATAGAGCTTCCCAAATATTTTCATTTTTTCCAGTAGAGAGAAGTTCTCACAAAGAAAATCTGACAAGTTACTACATTGAACTTTTTGAGGTGAATTGAGAAGCAAATAACATTGAAATTGCCCAGATCCAAAGTTATCACTGAAGCAGAAGGCATCAGATGAGAAGGCATGCTTTGTAGTGTCTTCATTTCATAGATGAGGCAACATCTTGAAGATAAGGATTTTGTTAAGATACCGTTTTCTGGGACCCTTTGCCCCCCTTTGCTCAGCCTAGTACGTCCCCATTCATTATTCAAGGCCCAGATCAAATGTTCCTGCAAGAAACCATTCCTAACTCCTTCAGGCTGAGTTGGTTGCTAAGACTGCACTTAATTCTTGCTTCTATTACAGCAACTAGAACAGTCATCTGAACATAAGAACATTCGATGCACTTATTAAAAACCCAGATCCATGGGACCCATCTCGGTACAAATAGATCAGAGATACTGATTTTTTGTGTGTATTACCTGACAGTCCCTCTGTGTTTTGTTTTGTTTTAATTTTTATTTTATATGGGAATTTAGGTGGCTCAGATGGTAAAATAATCTTCCTGCAATGTGGGAAACCCAGGTTTGATCCCTGGGTTGAGAAGATCCCCTGGAGAATGAGATGGCTACCCACTCCAGTATTCTTGCTTGGAGATTCCCATTAAGAGAGGAGCCTGGCGGGCTGCAGTCCTTGGGTTCACAAAGCGTCAGACACAACTGAGCACACACACACACACACACACACACACACACACAAATCACATAAATAGGTGGGGGCTGAGCTGGTAGACTCAAGTGGTTTGACTCATATTACAGTGCTCACCTGTATACTGCAATAGAGGGAGGGAAGCTCCTTTAAGCAGACTCCTAATATGTGATACAAGGGAAATGGGAAGGTGGAAATGATATTCAGGGCAAGTCTCCTTGTTCACCTTTTCCCCCACTGAGTCTGGCAATCCCAGTGATAAAATAACTTCTCTGCCCGAAATGTTCAGGACTGAGACACACTGAAACATCAGGGTGCTTCTCTGTACCTCTTCCTGATTCTGCCTTTGTAATGGACTTTATAATCACATATCCATTAATCTGAACACTTCTTAAGAGGTAATCATAATAACTCGCCTAGATCTAATGTTGTAGAGAAACATTTTATGGCCCTAGGATACATTTTCATCCAAGTTATTAAAGTCCAATTACATCATGTTTTCTTCCAAGGAATGCCAAGTACTTGAGGGACAATACTGCAGTCACTCTCATTCGTCTATTGGAAATAATTTACACAGAGATAGCCTTGATATTGCAGAAAAAGCCCTCTGCTCTTCCTCCCTAAAGAGATGGAAAAGTGCACTTGCTTGGCTAAGATTATACAATAGAATTACACAGGGAATATTGGAAGGAGAATGCAAATTCTCTCTTTTTCATTAGTTATTACATGTAGCCTTCCTTTATGAAAATATCAGATCTGTATATTGTGCTTTTGCTGAACGAGAATCTACCACGTTGAGTGGTCTAGTAAATTTCCAGTAAAAGGAATAAAACGTAAGCTTTTCTAAATATAATTTCTGTACTATGACTATATTATGACTCATTGCACCAGTGCCAGCCTTAAACCAAGCAGCCCACTGGAAATAATAATGAGAGAAATACTGATAAGACTATTTGCCATTTACTACTGTGTCTCATGTTTGGAGTAGATTAAAGGCATTTGTAAAGACTGACAATAACCTCTGTAAGGTACACTTTATTTTTCTATCTAGGGCTGTGAGTCTCAGATGCTATTTTTATGTGGAAGTTCATACAGCTAGTAAGGGGTGGTTACCAGAATTTAAATCAAATGTCTCTATGTCTAAAAATCAAGACCTTTGTGCTACTCCATGCTGTTCTAGTATACATGACTTGGGAATTAAGGAGAACTCTATTTTGCTGAATTTGAACAAGTAGCTTCATATCTCATTGAGTGATTTTTTAACTAAATATAGTATCTTCCCCTCCAAATTCTACAGCAAACTTCATGCAACTCCTCTAGAAGAGAAATACTCCCAGAATGAGGGGCAAGCCCTTGTTGTCCACTAGAACCAAATAAAGTATACAATTATCATTACAAGACAATGCATGTGCCTTGGGACTTTGCTTACCTAGTTCTTCAATCAAAATACCCTCAGAAAACTTGCGGAAAATTCTTCCAACACAAAAGAAAAATCAGTTTAAAGTGAAAGTGTTAGTCACTCAGCCATGTCCAATTCTTTGCGACCCCTGGACTGTAGCCCACCAAGGTCCTCTGTCCATGGAATTCTCCAGGCAAGAATACTGGAGTGGGTACCCATTCCCTTCTCCAGGGGATCTTCCTGACCCAGGGATCAAACCCAAGTCTCGGGCATTGCCTGCAGATTCTTTATCATCTGAGACATCAGGGAAGCATTTCTTTACTATAACTGGGTTGCAGCACTTTCAATGTTGTTGAAAGGTTCAAGCCACCTCTCAGTTCAGTTCAGTTCAGTCGCTCAGTTGTGTCCGACTCTGCAACCCCATGAATCACAGCACACCAGGCATCCCTGTCCATCACCAACTCCCAGAGTTCACTCAAACTCACATCCATCGAGTCGGTGATGCCATCCAGCCATCTCATCCTCTGTCATCCCCTTCTCCTCCTGCCCCCCATCCCTCCCAGCATCAGAGTCTTTTCCAATGAGTTAACTCTTCGCATGAGGTGGCCAAAGTATTGGAGTTTCAGCTTTGGCATCAGTCCTTCCAATGAACACCCAGGACTGATTTCCTTTAAATAGTAGCAATTTCTTCTATAGTTGTTTGCAGTTAAAGCAGGATCCCAGTAGGCACATCTCTGTTGGCTCAGATGTTAAGGAATTCATCTGATTCCTTAGGATGGATCTAACAATCCTAAGGATGCAGAAGACCAGGGTTCTATCACTGAATCAGGCAGATCCCCTCGAGGAGGAAATGGCAACCCATTCTAGTATTCTTGCCTGGGAAATCCCATGGACAGAGAAGCCTGGTGGGCTACTGTCCATGGAGTCGCAAAGAGTCAGACACCACTGAGCAACTTTCACTCCCTCACCCCAGTAGGGACAGAACAGTATCTTACAGCAAATTAGAATACTCTGAACACCAATAGGAAATTCATGGAGAAAGCATGAAGAGAGCATGGGGTTGGATCAGTTTGACCCAGACTCTCCAACATGCCAAACCTTTCAGATAATAGAGCATGCAATGTTGTTCAGTCATTAAGTTGCATCCAACTCTTTGTGATTCCAGGAAAGACTCACATCCAACTCTTTTCAAGCTCCAGGAGTTGGTGATGGACAGGGAAGCCTGGCATGCTGCAGTCCATGGGGTCTCAAAGAGTTGGACATGACTGAGCGACTGAACTGGACTGGAACTCTTTGTGACCCCATGAACTGCAGCACGCTAAGCTTCCCTGTCCTTCACTATCTCCAAGTTTGCTCAAATTCATGTCCATTGAGTCGGTGATGTCATCCAACCATCTGATCCTCTGTCACCCCCTTCTCCTCCTGCCTTCAAACTTTCCCAGCATCAGAGTCTTTTCCAGTGAGTCAACTCTTTGTATTAGGTAGCCAAAGTATTGGAGCTTCAACTTCAACGTCAGTCCCTCCAATGAATATTCAGGATTAATTTCCTTTAGAATTGACAGGTTTGATCTCCTTGGGGCATGCATATTTCAATTTGAAAGGATTTTAAAAAAATGATTATTTAATAAAATGAGGATGAAGTCAGCAAATAACTGGTGAGAATTAACATTTAATTTCCAAGTGTGCCCTGGGACAGAGATCAGGACTGAAGCCATTGCAATTACTTGGGAATTCACTGTCAAAAACATTAAACTGATTCAGGCTACAGAGAAGTACCCATCAGTAATATGAAGAAGGTCTAAGTGGCCTGGTCAGAAAATAAACAGTGTAGCAACACTATACAGGACCAAGGTTGAAGATTAGAAATTTCAAAATCAAAGGCAAAATATTCAGCCAATTACCTTCCAGCTCAGCATCTTATAGCATCAAAGTGCAGGGCCAGAAAGAGATTTGAGACGTCCTCAAGGGTAATCAACTCCCTCTAGGTTAGAATATTTTTCAGCCCACACTGAACTGATGGATTTTGACGTGTTTTTAATTTCAGGTTTCACTTTTTATTTAGATTCTAGCTTTCCATCTGGTCTTGTCCTGCTCCCAATGCCAAAAATAATTTTCTTTTTCATTGACCACACTGGACATGTTTGGGTTGGGATTTTAACGTGGCTCCTCCCATTTCAACACTAATATTGTAAAAGAGGGAATGGCAGGATACAGCCCCAGCTCACATTCAGTGTTGCCCCCGCCCTTGCTTCTTAACCCCTCATCCTTCCCTTGCGCATCATTTGTACATTAATCCTTCTTACTTGCAGACTGTAAAACACATTTCCTTCAAGCTAAGCCACTATGTCTTATTCAACCTCTACCCCCCTAAGCATATATTCAGTACTGAAGTTACACACATTTTACTAAACCATTTTCACACATATAATCACTTTTTCTCCCACCTCCCATGGGAAGAAAGTACCCTAGAAAAACAGTTGATATGGAAATTAGAAAAATCAAGAAATTGGTTTTATGTTACCACATTCTTGTTGGATTTTTTTTTAACCTTGCTTGGATTGAATACTGAGGCAATAATACAAGTATCTATACATATAAATGTGTACAACACACACACACAAAATGTAAAAAACTAATTTAAAGGGTCACCTTGATTTAAAACAGCATTTCTGAGCCTGTTCTCTTTCTCAGCATTTATATTTCTAAATAGAGCTATCTCTATAAAAATTAGAGATAGTAGCCTCTATTGGGTCTTTTATAAACCTCAACAGAAGAAAATTAAATTGACCATTGTTTTTTTTTCAAGTTTCATGGTGAGATAGTTCTATGGAAAATAAATGGAATATGTACCAGCTTGTTCTCATCTCAAAAACTTTGATGACTCTTTTATAGATTTTCTGCAAAGTAATTAAAGTCCAATTAATTGGGAAAATGTACACAATGGGTGTTCCAAATATATCTCCAACAAAAGCAACTTTTATTACCTTAAACGAAGTGGCTAAGCCAATGTTGCAAGTTTAAATTCTGAGCTCCTAAGCAAATATCTCAGATATTTGCACTCTTGCACAGTGCTGGCTCCAAAATAAATGCCTCTGCAGTAGGCAGGTCTCTCACCTCCTCTGGGAGTTGATTACAGTTCAAGCAGAATACTGATACCTCTTTCACAGCCAATTGCTATACACCCAAAATTATGCCATAAACACAATCAATATGAATGGACAGGAGAATCGGCCACTGATAGGAATG
The DNA here is from genome assembly GCF_029378745.1 of Bos indicus. Classification (NCBI taxonomy): domain Eukaryota; kingdom Metazoa; phylum Chordata; class Mammalia; order Artiodactyla; family Bovidae; genus Bos; species Bos indicus. The sequence goes on along the minus strand of NC_091780.1, from coordinate 18,259,336 downwards.
TAAAGGGAATATTTCTTTGATGCAAAGAATGACCAAGTCATTTGTCTGTTCTCTAAATCTCAACTTTTGCTTTCTAAACATACATAAAGTCAGCTACATAATGTCCTCTTTTGCTTCCATTTAGGCACTATTTGTAAATAATACTAGCTACAGTCCCAATTTAGTATTCTCATTGGAATAACATGGTAAAGGGTTTTTTAGTGCATCTTTTCTCTTTTTTATTGAAATATAATTCATATACTATAATACTGACCCTTTAAAGTGTGCAATTGAGTGGTTTTTCAGATATTCTCATGGTTGTACAACTCTCACCATTATCTAATTACAGAAAATTTTCACTAACACAGAAAGAAACCTTTTCCCATTAGCACTCTTTCCTCATCGACCACCTACCACTCCCCTAGAGGCGGTGGTAAAGAACCCGCCTCCAATGAAGGAGACACAAGAGATAGAGTTTCAATCCCTAGGTGGAGAAGATCCCAAAGATCCCCTGGAGAAGGAAATGACAACCCACTCCAGTATTCTTGCCTGGAGAATCCCATGGACAGAGGAGCCTGAGGGCTACAGTCCAGAGGGTTGCTATCATTCAGACATGACTGACGACTTGGCTGGCATGCAGGCAATGTATCAATATTTCTATCTCTATGTATTTACCTTTTTTGGACATTTCACATCAGTGGAATCACTATATGTAGATTTTTTTTCTGGTTTTACTTAGCATAATAGTTTCAGATTCATTCGTCTTGTAGCTTGAATCACTACTTCATTCCTTTTCACGGCTGAATAATACTTCATTGCTTAGGTATACCACATTTTTTTTACTAGATTACAGTTGCTTTACATTGCTGTATCAGTTTCTGCTCTTCAGCAAAGTGAATCAGCCATTTCTATACATACATCACCTGTTTTGTCTTTTCTTCCCATTTAGGTCACCACAGAGCACCCAGTAGAGTTCCTTGGGCTATACAGCAGGTTCTCATTAGTTATCTATTTTATACATAGGAGAAGGAAATGGCAACCCACTCTGGTACCCCTGCCTGGAAAATCCCATGGACAGAGAAGTCTGGTAGGCTACAGTCCATGGGGTCGCAAAGAGTCCGACATGACAGATTTCACTTCACTTAATGTACATATGAGATTGTTCAATCTCCCAATTCACTGCACCCCTTCTCCTCTCACCTTGGTGTCCATATGTTTGTTCTCTATGTCTTCTTTGCAAATAAGACCATCTGTACCATTTTTCTAGATTCCAAATATATGAGTTAATATGATATTTGATTTTCTCTTTCTGAGTTACTTAATTTTGTATGACAGTCTCTAGGTCCGTTCATGCATTTCCAGTTCAACACAAGCAATGTGGGGTGAACCTCTGTGTCCTTCAATTGCTCAGGGATTCAGGCCCTACTATGTGATGGCTTTTCTTCAGTACATAGTTCAGGGCTGCCCTGGCATAATCCAGCTAGCAGGCAGGAGGGAGGGAAGGGGGAACATGCATTTATTTATGTATAGCTTCTGTTACTTAACTATAAACAAGTTACTTGCTCTCTCTATCCGTCAGCAAGAACTTTTCACATGCCTCTTATGTGCAAAGGGGTCAGAGAACCCTCTTACAGGAAGAGAAAGGGAGTTTGGTAGGCATCTAGCCAGCCTTTAAACTTTTTCCAGGCTTTGCCTCTGTTTGACCTTTTCTTCTTCCCTTCCTGGCTCTCCTCCTTTTGCCAAATTCATCTATCTTGCGGATGTGATATTCTAAATTTTCTTCTTTATGACTTTCATTCTTTCCCCCTAGGAAGGTAACACATTCAGTTTCAGATTCGACAAACATCATTCAGCATCTACTACATGGCAGGCGTGATGCAAGGAATTGCCATCTGTGTTAGGCCATTTGAGATAGAAAGAAGCATTATCATTTGTTTTAAGATGAGAAATCTAAGACCCGGGAATTGACTAAGCATACATAAGAAGTAATTTGTCCTGTCAGCATTTTTATTTGCTCCTGGGATGCATTTACTTATATATCTAACTGAGCTGATTCTCTTACCAGTAAGCATTTTACATACTTCTTTTTTTTTGGAATCCAGTAATTTCTTAATTCCTTTGTTGTTTGTACTCACCTTTCCAACTTATCTGGTTATTTCTAAACAAATCACCTCACTCTCTCTGCGTCCCTATTCATGCCTATTATGAACAAGACTTGTGATGACAATATTTTTATATCAAGAAAAAGCATGATCTTTTGGAAAGAAATCAGAAGCAACAACATAGAGCTAGTAGTATCAATTTTTAAAGCTCTTACAAAAGCTCAGAGTCCTCACAAATTTTCCATAAAAACTGATTTTCTTGAGGAAATAATTCAGCTAAGTAATTTGTTTTTCTATTTTATTGGGGTTCACTTGGCTGTTGTTGTCAAATGCATTATTTCCAGAGTCTGGCATCCTGTGCTTTCATTAAAAATGTGTAGTGTTTCAGCTGCATTATGGTTGTAGATATTTCTAGCTAGGCTTAGAAGCTGGTAGCAATGTAAAACATGACTTTCCTGGAAAAATTTGCTACATGTTTCTGATGACTACAAAAATCATTTTTCACATTAAATGTTTTTGTTTCTCTATGTTTTAATGGGCATCATATTCATGGCTCTTTTTTGAAATATCCTTTCTGTAATTTCATTTGTCAACTGATTCTTATCCAATGCAAGAGAATTTAAACTAATTTTCTACCCTCCCTAGGGTTTTATGTATATAGATCATGACTTAGTTCTCCCTTACCTTGTGTCATATTCTCTGGTACTTTGGGGCCACCCACATACACTCTAGCTAAACCTCAGTCCCCTGTCTCATTCTTGACCCATGAAACCAAGATTCACATCTAGCCCTTTCTTTTTTTTCCTTCCCATTCTCATTCTTCACAAGATCTAGTCTGGGTTTTGGAATCCTGGCTCTGTGTGATCTTTGGTAGGTTGGAATGAATCATCTGAACTTTTTCTTGACCCCTAACCTTGCAGTCTGGAGAAGGCAATGGCACCCCACTCCAGTGTTCTTGCCTGGAGAATCCCAGGGACGGCGGAGCCTGGTGGGCTGCTGTCTATGGGGTCGCACAGAGTGGAACACGACCGAAGCGACTTAGCAGCAGCAGCAGCAGCAGCTGTGTGTGTGTGTGCTCAGTTGCTTCAGTGGTGTCTGACTCTTTGCAACCCTATGGACTGCAGCCCGCCAAGCTCCTCTGTCTATGGGATTCTCCAGTCAAGAATACTGAAGTGGGTTGCTATGCCCTTCTCCAGGTCTCCACCCAGAGATCGAACCCAAGTCTGCTGCTTTGCAGGCAGATTCTTTACCACTGAGCCACTGGGGAAACCCAAAAGTCATCTCTATGTACCAGCTAATGACATACCTTGCAAAAAGGTTGCTAAGACCAAATGAGTTTCTTTGCTTCAGATCCCTCTCTTCTAATGTCTAGTACAGAGTTGGTACTCTTAACTCCATAGATATGATCTTCCTATGTAAATTGTCTATTGCTACATGAATAACTATAGTGAACAGTGGCTTAATTTAATACAGATTTATTAATTTATAGTTTCTGTGAATCAGAGTCTGGGTGTGGCTTAATTGCACTGGTCCTTTATCAGCGTCTCTAGAAGGTCATACTTAAAGTGCCAGTCGGGGCTGGAATCTCATCTGAAGGTAGAACTGTGCTTAGACGCTCAGTCGTGTCTGACGCTTTGTAACTCCATGGACTGTAGCCCAGTAGGCTCCTCTGTCCGTGGGGATTCTACAGGCAAGAATACTGGTGTGGGTTGCCATGCCCTTCTCCAGGGGGTCTTCTCTTTTTTTTTTTTTTTTTTCCCAGGGGGTCTTCTCAACTCAGGGATCAAACCCAGGGCTCCCAGGGAAGCCCAAAGGAACAACTGAGGAGGATCTATTTCCAAGTTGCCATAGTTACTGGCAGAATTCAGTTCTCCAAGGCCTGTTGGCCTGACTGCCTCAGTTCCTAGCTGGCTTTTAGAGGCTGCCCTTGATTCCTTGCCTCCTCAAGAAGACAACTTTTTTTTGTCAAAACCAGAATAGGTCAAAGAGAATCTGCTAGAAATATGGAGGTTAGGAGAGAGGCATTTGATCCCTCGGTTGGGAAGATCCCCTGGAGAAGGAAATGGCAAACCACTTCAGTATTCTTGCCTGGAAAATCCCATGGACAGAGGAGCCTGGTGGGCTATAGTCCATAGGGGTGCACAGAGTCAGATATGACCGAGCATTCACACACTCTCTCTAATCTCTCATAACCAATCACTAAGGCAGCATCTCATCATCTTTGCTATATTATATTACTTAAAAGCAAGTCACCAGACTAGCCCATCCTCAAAGGCAGGGGATTATACCTAGTATGGATATCAGGAAGTAGAGATCATTGAGGATCATTAAAGATGCGGCTTGACATACTTCCCAATCACATTTCCCCCTAAATCACAGTAAGAGAGCTCTATATTGAGATTATACTATGCCTTAGCCAATATACTGAGAATTTAGTACATAAAGAGATATAAAGCACATTTCTTTGTCACTAAAGGACTCATAGTCCAGGGGTTTAGGTTTTTTTTTTTTTTTTTTCATTAAAACTCTTTTACAAAAGGAACAGAGATATTAAGTGTGTGGGATTTACAAACATGGTTGGTGGCTCTCTCTGTGTAATTTAATAATCAGGTTTCGAGAACCCATGAGAAAAAAAAATCCATCAAGTCCATCAATCATAAAATCATAGACTCCAGGCTTGAAGTTAATAGACTGTCTAGTCTATTAACTGATCAATCAATATCTACTGTGTGCTTTCTGTTTTCAAAGCTTTTCCTAGTTGCCAAAGTCCAGATTCTTAAGGGGGTTGAAAAAGTTACAGCAATTGAAAAGAAGCTTGAGAAATTGAAGCTGAGAATTAATTTAGCTTTCAATTATTTTGATATATAAACAAATGTTGAAACAGGCTCCTTAGGGATCAGGGAAATAGAAGGAGAGGATACTTCAGGGAGAGAGAGAGAAAAAATAAATAAATAAAAGAATGAAAAGAAGAGAAGGCACTGCTGGGAGGTCTCCAGGACACAGGGAATCTAATTAGGGAAGTTGGCCATGCATTTGGTTATCTCTGAGATACAATGTATGGAAATCAGAGATAGGTATGCACAGCAAGACTCTAGAGTGCCAAGGGACCAGGAAATATGATTAGATCACATACAAATCATTTACGTTCAGAAGAAGGTTAGTGGATAAGGGACTAGTTCATTCAAAGATGTGTAATTGAACAAGTAAGAATAAGAACAGCAAGTATTTTCCCTTCTTTTTATTTTTGTTTTCAATTGCAGCCTTATACAGGTGATAAGATTGGGATTTTAGAAAAGCATATTTAATAATGAATATTTTATATACCTGGCTCTTTTTATTTTATTTTTTACTTATTTTTTATTAAAGGATAATTGCATTACAGAATTTTGTTGTTTTCTGTCAAATCTCAACATGAATCAGCCATAGGTGTACATGTATCCCCTCCCTTCTGGACCTCCCTCCCATCTCCTGCACTATCTCATCCCTCTAGGTTGATACAGAGCCCCTGTTTGAGTTTCCTGAGCCATACAGCAAATTCCTATTGGCTATCTATTTTACATATGGTAATGTAAGTTTTCATGTTACTCTTTCCATACATCTCACCTTCTCCTCCTCTCTCCCCATGTCCATAAGTCTATTTTCTATGTCTGTTTCTTCATTGCTGCCTTGTAAATTCTTCAGTACCGTTTTTCTAGATTCTGTATATATGCATTAGAATACATATATCTTTTTATTTCTGACTCACTTTACTCTGTATAATAGGTTCTAGGTTCACCCATCTCATCAGAACAGACTCAAAAATGCATTCCTTTTTGTAACTGAGTAGTATTCCATTGTGTATATGTACCACAACATCCTTATCCATTAATCTGTTGATGGATGTCTAGGTTGCTTCCATGTTCTAGCTATTGTAAATAGTGCTGCAATGAACAATGGGATACATGTGTCTTTTTCAATTTTGGTTTCCTCAGGGTATATGCCTAGGAGTGGGATTGCTGGGTCATATGATGGTCTTATTTCTAGTTTTTTAAAGAATCTCCATACCGTCTTCCATAGTGTCTGTATCAATTTACATTCCCACCAACAGTGCAAGAGTGTTCCCTTTTCTCCACACCCTCTCCAGCACTTACTGTTTGTAGACTTTTTGATGATGGCCATTCTGACTGGTGTGAGATGATATCTTATTGTGGTTTTGATTTGCAATTCTCTAATAATCAGTGATGTTGAGCATCTTTTCATGTGTTTGTTAGCCATTTGTATGTCTTCTTTGGAGAAATGTCTGTTTTTTGATTGCCTTGTTTGTTTCTCTGGAATTGAGTTGTATGAACTACTTGTATATTTTGGAAATTAATCCTTTGTCAGTTGTTTCATTTGCTATTATTTTCTCCCGTTATGAGGGTTGCCTTTTCACCTTGCTTATAGTTTCCTTTGCTGTGCAAAAGCTTTTAAGTTTAATCATGTCCCACTTGTTTACTTCTGCTTTTATTTCTGTTACTCTAGGAGGTGGGTCATAGAGGATCTTGCTTTGATTTATGTCATCAAGCAATCTGCCTGTGTTTTCCTCTAAGAGTTTTATAGTTTCTGGCCTTACATTTAGGTCTTTAATCCATTTTGAGTTTGTCTCTGTATGTGGTGTTAGGAAGTGTTCTAATTTCATTCTTTTACAGGTAGCTGTCCAGTTTTCCCAGCACCATTTATTGAAGAGCCTATCTTTGCCCCATTGTATATTCTTGCCTCCTTTGTCAAAAATAAGGTACCCATAGGTGCCTGGGTTTATTTCTGGGTTTTCTATCTTGTTCCATGGGTCTATATTTCTGTTTTTGTGCCAGTACCATACTATCTTGATGACTGTAGCTTTGTAGTATAATCTGAAGTCAGGAAGGTTGATTCCTCCAGCTCCATTCTTCTTTCTCAGAACTGCTTTGGCTATTTAGGGTCTTTTGTGTTTCCATATGAATTGTGAAATTTTTTGTTATAGTTTTGTGAAAAATGTCACTGGTAATTTGATTGGGATCACATTGAATTTGTAGATTGCATTTGGTAGTATACTCATTTTCACAATACTGATTTTCTCTACCCAGGAACATGGAATATCTCTCCCTCTGTTTATGTCATCTTTGATTTCTTTCATTCAGATCAGATCAGTCGCTCAGTCATGTCCGACTCTTTGCAACCCCATGAATCGCAGCACGCCAGGCCTCCCTGTCCAACACCAACTCCCGGAGTTCACCCAGACTCACGTCCATTAAGTCAGTGATGCCATCCAGCCATCTCATCCTCTGTCGTCCCCTTCTCCTCCTGCCCCCAATCCCTCCCAGCATCAGAGTCTTTTCCAGTGAGTCAACTCTTCGCATGAGGTGGCCAAAGTACTGGAGTTTCAGCGTTAGCATCATTCCTTCCAAAGAAATCCCAGGGCTGATCTCCTTCAGAATGGACTGGTTGGTTGGATCTCCTTGCAGTCCAAGGGACTCTCAAGAGTCTTCTCCAACACCACAGTTCAAAAGCATCAATTCTTCGGCGCTCAGCTTTCTTCACAGTCCAACTCTCACATCCATACATGACCACAGGAAAAACCATAGCCTTGACTAGACGAATCTTTGTTGGCAAAGTAATGTCTCTGCTTTTGAATATGCTATCTAGGTTGGTCATAACTTTCCTTCCAAGGAGTAAGCGTCTTTTAATTTCATGGCTGCAGTCACCATCTGCAGTGATTTTGGAGCCCAGAAAAATAAAGTCTGACACTGTTTCCACTGTTTCCCCATCTACTTCCCGTGAAGTGATGGGACTGGATGCCATGATCTTCGTTTTCTGAATGTTGAGCTTTAAGCCAACTTTTTCACTCTCTACTTTCACTTTCATCAAGAGGCTTTTGAGTTCCTCTTCACTTTCTGCCATAAGGGTGGTGTCATCTGCATATCTGAGGTTATTGGTAATTCTCCCGGCAATCTTGATTCCAGCTGTGTTTCTTCCAGTCCAGCGTTTCTCATAATGTACTCTGCATATAAGTTAAATAAGCAGGGTGACAATATACAGCCTTGATGAACTCCTTTTCCTATTTGGAACCAGTCTGTTGTTCCATGTCCATGTCTTTCATTAGTGTCTTATAATTTTCTGTGTACAGTTCTTTTGTCTCCTTAGGTAAGTTTATTCCTAGATATTTATTTCTTTTTTTAACAATGGTGAATGGGATTGATTCCTTAATTTCTCTTTCTGGTTTTTAATTGTTAATATATAGAAATGCAAGCGATTTCTGTGTATTGATTTTGTATCCTACAATTTTGCTAAATTCACTGATTAGCATTAGTAATTTTCTGATACTATCTTTATGGTTTTCTATGTACAGTATCATGTCATCTGCAATGAGAGCTTTACTTCTTGTTTTCCAATCTGGATTCCGTGTATTTCTTTCTCTTCTCTGATTGCTGTAGCTAGGACTTTCAGAAATATGTTGAATAAGAGTTGTAAAAGTGGACACCCTTGTCTTTTTCCTGATCTTAAGGGGAATGTTTTCAGTTTTTTGGCATTGAGAATAATGTTTGCTGTCAGCTGATTATATACAGCCTTTACTATGTTGAGGTAGGCTCCTTCTATGTCAATTTTTTTTGAAAAGTTTTAATCATAAATGGGTGCTGAATTTTGTCAATGGCTTTTTCTGCATCTATTGAGATGATCATACGTTTCTTATCTTTCACTTTGTTAATATGGTGTATCACGTTGATTGATTTGCATATATTGAAGAATCCTTGCATTCCTGGAATGAACCCAACTTGATCATGGTATATGAGCTTTTTGATGTGTTGCTGAATCCTGTTTGCTAAAATTTTGTTGAGCATTTTTGCATCTGTATTCATCAGTGATATTGGCCTGTAGTTTTTTGTGTTGTCTTTGTCTTGTTTTGGTATCAGGGTGATGGTGGTCTCATAGAATGAGTTTGAAAGTCTTCTTTCCTCTGAAATTTTTTGAAGAGTTTTGGAAGCGTAGGCATTAGCTATTCTCTAAATGTTTGATGGAATTATCCTGTGAAGCCATCTGGTCCTGGGCTTTTGTCTTTTGGGAGATTTCTGATCACAGCTTCAATTCCAGTGCTTGTAATTGGGTTGTTCATAATTTCTATTTCTTCCTAGTTCAGTCTGGAAGATTGAACTTTTCTAAGCATCTGTCCATTTCTTCCATGTTATCTATTTTATTGCCATATAGTTTTTCATAATAGTCTCTTATAATCCTTTGTGTTTCTGCATTGTCTGTTGTAACTTCTTTTCATCTCTAATTTTGTTGATTTGATTCTTCTCTCTTTTTTCCTTGATGAGTCTGGTTAAGGGTTTGACAATTTTGTTTATCTTCTCAAAGACCAGCTTTTAGTTTTATTAATCTTTACTATTGTTTCTTTCATTTATTTTTCATTTATTTCTGCTCAGATCTTTATGATTTCTTTCCTTCTACTAAATTTGGGGATTTTTGTTCTTCTTTTTACAGTTGCTTTAGGTGTAAAGTTGGGTTATCTATTTGATGTTTTTCTTGTTTCTTGAGGTAGGATTGTATTGCTATAAACTTCCCTCTTGGAACTTGTTTTGCTGCATCCCATAGGTTTTGAGTTGCCGTGTTCTCATTGTCATTTGTTTTTAGAAATTTTTTGAATTCCCTTTTGATTTCTTCTTCTTCTTTTGATTTCTTCTTCTTTTGATTTCTAAATAACCTGTTGGTTATTTAGAAACGTGTGGTTTAACCTCCATGTGTTTGTGTTTCTTGCAGTTTTTTTCTTCTAATTGGTATCTAGTCTCATAGTGTGGTTGCAGAAGATGCTTGATATGATTTCAATTTTCTTAAATTTACTGAGGTTTTATTTGTGACCCAAGATGTGGTCTATCCTGGAGAATTTTCCATGTGCACTTGAGGTGTATTCTTCTGCATTTGGATGGAATGTCCTGAAGACATCAATGAGATCCATCTCATCTAACATATCATTTAAGACTGTGTTTCCTTATTAATTTACTGTTTTGGTGATCTGTCCATTGGTGTGAATGGCATGTTAAAGTCTCCTACTATTATTGTGTTACTGTCAATTTCTCCTTTTATGTCTGTTAGTGTGTTGGTCTTATGTATTGACGTGCTCCTATGTTGGGTGCATAGGTATTTACAATTGTTATGTCTTTCTCTTGGATTGATCTGTTGATCATTATGTAGTGTCCTTCCTTATCTCTTGTAATCTTCTTTATTTTAAGGTCTATTTTGTCTGGTGAGGATTGCTACTGCAGATTTCTTTTGCTTTCCATTTGCATGGAATATAATTTTCCATCCTCTCACTTTCAGTCTACATGTGTCTTGATGTCTAAAGTGGGTTTCTTGTAGACAGCATATATACAGGTCTTGTTTTTGTATCCATTCAGCCAGTCTGTGTCTTTTGGTTGGAGTATTTAATCCATTTACATTTACAATAATTATTGATATATATGTTCCTATTGCCATTTTCTTAATTGTTTGGGGTTGATTTTGTAGATCTTTTTCCTTCTCTTGTATTTCTTGACTATATAAATCCCTTGAACATTTGTTGTAAAGCTTGTTTGGTAGTATTGAATTCTCTTAACTTTTGCTTGTCTGAAAAGCTTTTTATTTATTTATTTGAATGATATCTTTGCCAGGTACAGTAATTTTTGTTGTAGATTTTTCCATTTCAGTACTTTAGATATACCCTGCCATTCCCTTCTGGCCTGCAGAGTTTCTGCTAAAAAAGCAGCTGTTAAGGATATGGGGTTTCCCTTGTATGTTACTTGTTGCTTCTCCCTTGCTGTTTTTAATATTCTTTCTTTGTGTTTAGTCTTTGCTAGTTTGATTAGTATGTGTCTTGGCATGTTTCTCCTGAGTTTATTCTGTATGGGACTCTTTGCACCTCTTGGACTTGATTGACTATTTTCTTTTCCATGTTGGGGAAATTTTCAACTACAATCTCTTCAAAATTTTCTCATATCCTTTCTTTTTCTCTTCTTCCGGGACCCCTATAATTCGACTGTTGGTATGTTTGATATTGTCCCAGAGGTCTCTGAGATTATCCTCAGTTCTTTCCCTTTTTTTACTTAATTCTGCTCTTGAGAAGTTATTTCCACCATTTTATCTTCCAGCTCACTGATTCATTCTTCTGCTTCAGATATTCTGCTATTGATTCCTTCTAGAGTATTTTTAATTCAGTCATTGTGTTGTTTTATCCCTGCATGTTTATTCTTTAATTCTTCTAGGTCTTTGTTAATTGATTCTTGCATTTTCTCCATTTTGTTTGCAAGATTTTTGATCATCTTTACTATCATTATTCTGAATTCTTTTTCAGGTAGTTTGCCTATTTCCTCTTCATTTGTTTGGACTTCTGTGTTTCTAGTTTGTTCCTTCATTTATGTAGTATTTCTCTGCCTTTTCATTATTTTTCTCTTTAAACTTATCGTGTTTGAGGTCTCCTTTTCCCAGGCTTCAAGGTTGAATTCTTTCTTCCTTTTGGTTTCTGCCCTCCTAGGGTTGTTCCAGTGGTTTGTGTAAGCTTTGTATAGACTGAGATTTGTGCTGAGTCTTGTTTGTTTGTTTTTCTTGTTAGGCTGAGCGAGATGGTAATCACGTCTGTTCATGATTGATTTTGTATTTTTGTTTTGTTTCTTGCTGAGATGAGGTGTCCTGCAAAGGTGCTACCGGTGGTTGGGTGATGCTGGGTCTTTTATTCAAGCGGTTTCCTTTGTGTGAGTTCTCACTATTTGATACTCCCTAGGGTTAGTTCTTTGGTAGTCTAGGGTCTTGGAGTCAATGTTCCCACTCCAAAGGCTCAGGGCTTGATCTGTGGAAGGAACATGAGTATTACCTAGTTCATTGGTTCTCATCTGGGGGTGTTGGTTGACTGCTGTGGGGATGACGCTATTGGTGTCTTGTTGGGCCAGAAATGCCCAATCAGGCATGATAGTAGCCATTTGCTTGGTCTCTCACCAGGAGGTCCCAATAAGGAACACAGTGGAGACAAGCTGCTGCCAGACCAGTGTACCTGATTGTCTTAAATAATGTTAAAAGGTAAATGTACATTGAAGTCTTGGGAAAGAATAAACAAGATTTTCAGTGTTCACAAGTTTTTGTACCTTTTTTTTTTTTTTTTTAGTGTTCAACTCAAAGTTTTCTGATTCTGGTTTACATAAATTTAAAAAAGAGTGTGAACAAATATAATTGTGGATTGTAAATGAGTCTATCAGTCAAAACCTTGCATTCAGTTTTCAAGTAAAAGATGGAAGACTGACCCAGTGAATTTATTTTCATTTGTTTTAAAATCTATATCTACGACAATATATAAAGAAATCAAAATCAACAATTTGATTCCTAAGTATACACCTAACAAAAATGTATATATATACATATATTCACAGTAATGGAGGAGGAAATAGAAATCCACTTCAGTATTCTTTCCTGGAAAATTCCATGGATAAAGAAACCTGGTGGGTTACAGTCCATGAGCTGCAAAGAGTCGGACGTGACTGAAGCAACTTAGCACTCACACACACACGTTTGCAGTAAGTTCATACCAGCCCTATTTATAATAGTTAAACTGTTACTCTCCAGATGTCTGGTAACAATACAAAATATAGATGAACTGGGCAACAGTTGAATCTTGATGTTATATACAAAAATGAGAACAAATAAAGCACAAATGCTTGCAAAAAATAGGTGAATTTCCAAACACAACTGAATAAAAGTCAAACCCCAAACTAGAAATCTGCTTATATAAAACACAGAAACAGACAAAACATATGATGTAAGAGGTCAGTATAGCAGATTGTTTTGGGGAGAGGGTTTAATGATAGGAAAGGTACAGAAGGTGGGTTTCTGAGGTATTTAATACTATCTACTTTTTGCTCTGGGTGCTGATTATACAAGTACACTCCATGAATGCATATATATAGAATCTAGAAAAATGGCACAGATGAACCTGTTTGCAGGGCAGGACAAGAGATGCAGGCATGGAGAACAGACATGCGGACACAGTGGGGCGGGGCTGGGAGGGGTTAGGAGAGCAGCACTGACATGTGCATGCATGAGAGCCAAGCCGCTTCAGTCAGGGTCCACTCTGTGCCGACTCTGTGGACCGTAGCCTTCCAGGCCGCCAAGTGTGAAATAGATAGCTAACGGGAAGCTGTTGCATAGCAAAGGGAGCTCAGTTTGGAGACTGGGATGGGGGTGGAGGGCGGTGGGAAGGAGGCTCAAGAGGGAGGGGATATATGCATACATACAACTGATTCACTTAGATGTGCAGCAGAAACTTACACCACATTGTAAAGTAATTATACTCCAATAATAAACTTTAAAAAATAAAAAATGGAATGCATTTGAGTCAGTTCTAATGAGGCGCATGAACCTAGAGCCTATTATACAGAGTGAAGTAAGTCAGAAAGAGAAAACCAAATATCGTATATTAAGGCATATATATGGAATCTAGAAAAACGGTACTGATGAACCTGTGTGCAGGGCAGCAACGGAGACACTTTAAATTAAAGACGCTTGCTCCTTGGGAGAAAAGCTATGATGAATCTAGACAGCGCATTAAAAAGCAGAGGTACCACTTTGCCAACAAGGGTCCGTATAGTCAAAGCTATGGTCTTTTCACTAGTCGTGTATGTATGTGAGAGTTGGGCCATAAAGAAATGACGAGAGCTGAAGAATTGATGCTTTCAAACTGTGGTGCTGGAAAAGACTCTTGAGAGTCCCTTGGACTGCAAGGAGATCAAACCAGTCAATTATAAAGGAAACTTTTAGATTCACAAAACTCTGTGTCTCCCTTCTTCACACACACACCCAAGGTTTCACTGAAAAATAACATACATAGAGAAAAGTGTGGATAGCACATAGCATAATTGTAAAGCTTCCCAAAGTTTCACAAATTGAACATACCCATGTAATGAGCACCTAGATAAAAAACAGAACACCAACTGTCTTTGGACCTTCCCCTGCCAGGCTTCCTTTAAATGACTACAACGACTCAACTACAACAGCTCTCCTGCTTGCTGCAGCAGAAATAACAGGTTGATTTGCTTTGAGACTTCGTTTTGTAATGTCCCAATAATTAGGCTTAGGAATGTTTTGCTAACATGTTGGTTTCCTTGTCTGCTGTGGGTGAGGGGGTAATGCATATTTTATTGCCTAGCATAGTGCCTGGTGCTAGTTGGTGCTCAGTAACAATCTGGAATAAAGATTTAAAAGGAAAACAAGACTTGATAAACAAAACATCTTAGGAATAAACAGTGATTTGGAGAAGAGAAAATAGACACCAGGCTACTGAAGACAGTTTGCATTCAGGGAACTGTGTCTGACCATTAACACTTTTAATTAATATCAGTTTAATATACTCCTGCTTGATATTACAGTTAGGGTTATAATGTTGATATTTTGAAACTAACTGTGTGGGATGTTGCATCACCTTTGCTTTTCATTTCAGGATAATAAAGAAGATGTTACAAATAATTATCATTAAAATGGTATACACCTTATTCTCAGTGAGTTGAGGACCTCTGCTCTATGTAAATTTCTCCACCCACTCACTTTTCTTGGAACACGTTTGGAATGTTCATGCCTCTTTGCATCCTTCAAGCCATTACTTCCTTTTGGAAGGGCCAGGAAGGAAAAACTGACTCAATAATAACATATTTGAAAAACCAAGGCAGGACAGAGGTGGTCCTAAAATGTGTGTTGCTACTGCTGCTGCTAAGTCGCTTCAGTCATGTCCGACTCTGTGCGACCCCATAGACGGCAGCCCACCAAGCTCCCCCGTCCCTGGGATTCTCCAGGCAAGAACACTGGAGTGGGTTGCCATTGCCTTCTCCAATGCATGAAAATGAAAAGTGAAAGTGAAGTCCTCAGTCGTGTCCAACTCTTAGCGACCCCATGGACTGCAGCCCACCAGGCTACTCCATCCATGGGATTTTCCAGGCAAGAGTACTGGAGTGGGTTGCCATTGTTAGGCAGGCATTTTACAACATCTAGCAATTTAGGCATGTTTAAAGCTGTCATTTACAACAGACAGACTTAGAATTAAGGATGGCAGTGAAAATCACTACACAGAGCACAAAAGAAGGCAAGGATGGTTAGCAAGGAATATTCAGACTGAGACAGACAGCAATCTTGTCCCCATTCACTGAAGACTCTGGATGAGGGAGATGAACTTAAGCTAAGTGTACTACCTATACTTGCCCAATAGGCAGGATTTTAGTAAAAGACTATTTCCAGCAGGTTGTTGGTCAATGGGAAATAAATATATATAGTACTGTGTTTAACATAATGGATCAAACAGTGTTTTTCTGGGAGATGGGGAGTGGAATTCAAAAGATTTAAAGTAAAATAGGAAACTGTTTTTACATTAATCAAACATTTGCTGAGTGTCTAATACAGGCCTGGTATACTAAAATGCAGAGAAAACAAAGTTGATAGTCTTAAGCCTTTGTATACTCAGCTCACAAAAATTTTTTCAGTTAATTCTAAGTCCCTAGAGCAAGTAAAACTGAGATTGAGATTCTGGATCTCCTTGATAAATGCTGAGGGCCTGCTAGGGACCAAGATATCTGGGGGAATCATAAGCAGATAAGTTGTGAGCTAACGGTAAAGAACTGTGTGGACGTGTGAGTGCTAAGTTGTTCCAGTCGTGTCCGACTCTTTGAGACCCTATGGATTGTAGCCCGTCAGGCTAGTCTGTCCATGGGATTCTCCAGGCAAGAATACTGGAGTGGGTTGCCATGCCCTCCTCCAGAGGATCTTCCACACCCAGGAATCAAACCCACATTTCTTATGTCTTCTGCATTGGCAGGCAGATTCTTTACCACTGAGCCACCGGGGAAGCCCTAAGGATAAAGAACTGATACAGATCTAAATAGCCATGCACCTCCATCCCTGTCCATAAATAGTGTATAAAACATATACCAAATAAAGTCAGACAAGGAAAAATATCACATGATATCACTGATATGTGGAATCCAAAACATGACACAAAGGAACTTATCTACAAAACAGAAACAGACTCATAAACATAGGGAACAGACTCACGGTTACCAAAGGGAAGAGGTGCAGGAAGCAGTAAATGAGGAGTTTGAGACTAGCAGATGCACACTGCTATATATAAACCAGACAAACAACAAGGTCCTACTATATGGGACAAGGAACTAGATTCAATATCTTGCACTAAAGGACAATGGGGAAAATATGAAATATTCTGAATATTTTAGAATAAATCAGTCATTTTGCTGTACACCAGAAACTAACCCAACATTATAAATTAACTGTGTGTGTGTGTGTGTGTGTGTGTGTGTGTATGCAGTAGCTCAGTTGTTACCGATTCTTTGTGACCCCATGGACTGTAGCCCGCCAGGCTCCCATGTCCATGGAATTTCCCAGGCAAGAATACTGGAGTCAGTTGCCATTTCCTTCTCCAGGGAATCTCCCTGACCCAGGGATTGAATCTGTGTCTCCTATGTCTTCTGGATTGGCAGGTGGATTCTTTACCACTGAGCCACCAGGGGAACCCCATTATATATACGCATATACACATATATGAAAATACTAGTGTATACATATGTTTTGTGTACATATGCATTATTTTTATAAACATGTAATTTCGTATATATGCAATGTTTTCTTCTCTTCTTCTTTTCTGTCTTTTCTTCTCATAAACTTTGGTTTCCTAAGCATGTGAAAAACCAATTTTCAAAAAACTAACAAAAGATATGTCTGAAATGAACAAAAAGTACCTAAGGGGCTTGAAGGATTTCACCCTTGGGAAAAGATGGAAATGACCAAGCATGTGTAAGCAGCTGGGATGCTGAGGGATTCTCAGAGGTATATGATTGACAGTTTTCTGCAGGATAATAGCTTGGTCTTCTATGCCATCACACTAACAATGCAGGGAGCTTTATTTAGGAAAAGAAAAAAAAAAAAAGACAAGAAGAAAAGGACTTTTCTATATTTCAGCCAAGAAAATTCCAATTCAGCTCTTGAGTATTAAGGAATGGACATTCAGGGTAAGCAGGATAGGCGATGACAGCAAGGATCTTAGACCCTCTACTTCTTTGTCCTTTTGTCTGTTAACACTAGAGTTCCCTTAGGCTCTCAGATTCAAGGAAACTAGGTATCTTTTGGGGAGTTGGGGGGAGAGTGGATACATGCCTATGTATGACTGAATCCCTTCATTGCTCACCTGAAATAATCACAACATTGTTTGTTAATCAGCTACACCCCAGTACAAAATACAATGTTTTAAAAAATAAAGCTAAAATAAAAATAAAGTAGCAATAGTAACAGAAAAGTTATGTAAGTCTTCTCCCCCTGCACTAGTTTGTAAGGGGATCCTCTTGTATCTTTCCAAAGAATTGAGATTTCTGGCTTAAGCAACAAATACACCCTAGAATCATAGATGATTATTAAAGTGTCTCTAGAATTCTCTAGTGGGCTCTCAGGCAGCCTGTAAACCTGCCTCTATATGCCAAGGAACTCCCTTGCTCTTGGGCACTTTGGATACCTACCCGGTGCCATCTTTAGAGGTAGATTTCATTGTATCAGGGCTCCCAATCAATCCTCTGACCCTTTTAAAACAACCCCAGGGAAAGGGAAGCTTGACATGCTGCAATTCATGGGGCCATAAAGGGTTGGACATGACTTAGTGACTGAACAACAAACAGATATTTCACCTCTTGGCACCTCAGTTTCTTTGTGCAAAATGGAAGTAATAATAGTATTTATCTTCTGAGGGTCTTGTGAGTGAATGAAACAAGTACATATTGACACATCCCTTGGAGTGCCTGGCAATTTATGCTATAAGTAATAGTATTTTCTATCATGGATATTCAGTATATGCACTGAATCATAGTCTTTTTCACTCCCTCAAGCCACCATTTTCTCTAATCTGGAGTTTTGCCTCAGCCTTCTAATTACCGACTTGCTTTTACAATATCTTTGCTCTCTTGCTTTCTCACTGTCTTCCCCAAAGGAGCTGGAGTATTCTATTTAAAAGGAAGTCATGCTCAAAGTTTCCAGGGTCTTATCCACTTCAGAATAGAAGTCAGGTTCTGGCCATGTTCATCAAGACCCCATAATAAAATCTGATTATTTGGAACCTGCACAATCCAACACGCAGCTGCCTCTTTGTCTGTTTATTATGGAGCACTGCCCCTTGCTCCTCCCCGGTCACACCCCCTCTCTAGTTCTCTGTGGTTCTGCCGCAGGACCTTTGCACATGTCATTTACTTCACCTGGAAAGCTCTTTCTGCATGTATCCACATAGTTCCTTTTCTCCTTTTCTTCTAGTGTCTGCTTAAATGTCATTTTTTCATCATATTTTGAAATCAGATAGAACATTCTTAAACATTTTCTTAAAGATGAGGAGTCAGGGTGAAATCCTGTGGTCTGAATTCCTCAGAATTCATATGTTGAAATCCCAACTGGCAAAGATGATGGTATTAGGAGGTGGGATCTTTGGGAGGTGCTTAAGTTATGAAGGTGGGGTGTTCATGAATGGATGAATGCCCTTAGAAATGTGATCCCACAGAGTGTGTTAGTGCCTACCACCATTTGAGGACACAGCAAGAAGGTCCCAGCTATGAACCAACAAGAAGGCCCACGCTATGCTGGCACCTTGAGCTTGAACTGCTGATCTGTGAGAATTAAAATGCTGCTGTTTATAAGCTAACAGGCTTGTACTTTGTTATACCTGAATGAAGACAAGCACCATGCAATCTCTATCTCATTTTATTTGTGTATAAAACACTATTGCTGTGCCATATTATTTATTTATTTGTTTCTTAAAAATATAATTAAGGCTTTAATACTATTCTGTCTTTTTCATTGTTGTAAACTTATCTCTAAATTCTAGCAAAATACCAGACACAAAGTAAGACTTAATGAATATCTGTGAGTGGAGAAGCAAATTCAACATTTTTGCTTAATTTTAGAAAATATTTTAATAGTTTGCCTATGTGGACAGATTAAAAGGGAAAGCCTTTACAGTCTCTTCAATAGAAGGGGAGGAGTTGATAAAATTTAGCTTCTATATAAAATAATAGTTAAAACTCTCTTCAGACTTAAAGCAAAAGGAAACCCTCTTATCTTAATAAAAGTATTTACCAAAATCCCATCAGACTCTACAGTAAATGCTTAAGAGTACTGTTTTTAAAATCAGAAACAAACAAAAATGATGCTGACAATCACCACTTCTATTCAAAATTTAATTGGCAGTCTTCACCCATAAAGGAAGAAAAAAAGCAAATAAATATTGGTCATAAAGGAGAATAAAAGAAGCAAGGGAATCCACAGCCAATTTATTAAAATTGACAATTTTAAAACTATAGCTAGGTGCTTAAATATAATACCAAAATAAAAATAAAGTGAATTCTTATACACTAGCAATACAGAGCAATAAAGTATAATTTTAATGCAGTAATTGCATTGCCAAAATATTAAAAACTTAACTGTTAGATAAATCTAACAAAAAAGATACATGGAGAAAATGGCAAATCTTTATTTGATGGCACTTAGAAAGGTAAAAGTAAAGAACTTTTAGTAGGTATAGTCAATATTTTAAATAACTGTCTGCAAATTCATCCAAAAAACTTAATGCCATTGGAGTCTACATTAAACAAATATGAGCAGGTAATTCAAAGAGAAACAAGAATCAAAAGTAAGCAAAAAAAAAAAAAAAAAAACACCAAAAACCTGTATCCAGGAGATGTTAGTATTTGTTTACCAACAAATAAAACCACAAAGGGATACCAATGTGCACGGACCACACTGCAAACAATGGAAGGCAGACACCACTGGAAGTTTTCATGCATAAAGAGCAGCTAGTCATTTCATGCGTTTGTGAAAATGTAAACTGATGCAACTAGTTTGGAAAAGAAGTTGGCATTGTCTTGTAAAGCTGAAGGAACATATTGCTTGTTTAAATATGTAATATTTACATAAGTGAATGGTACAGATCAGCGACAATAAATACGCCATAGTCAACGGCAACCAACTCCAGTATTCTTTCCTGGAGAATCCCATGGACAGAGGAGCCTGTCAGGCTACAATCTATGGGGTGGCAAAGAGCCGGAGAAGACTGAGCAGCTCACTACTACTACTATCACAGACAAATGGCTCCCCAGATGGCTCAGCGGGCAAAGAACCTGCCTGAGATGCAGGAGACACAGGAGATGTGGCTTTAATCCCTGGGTTGGGAAGATCCTCTGGAGAAGGAAATGGGAATCCACTCCAGTATTCTTGACTGAAAAATACCATGGACAGAGGAGCCTGGCAGACTACAGTCCAAAGGGTTGTAAAGAGTTGGGCATGACTGAGTGACTACACACAACACATAAGCACATCACATCTAAATAGACACAGATCTTAAAACACATCGTTGACTGGAGAAACAAATTTCAATCAAGTAACTATGGTTTGACACCCATAATATGAAGTCAAACACACATACTCACATACACACATTCCATATGGTTTATGGAAATATAAAAATATATGATGAAAACATAATGGTTGAAGAATATGATAAAAATAAAAAATAGAAGAATGGTTATCATTGGCAGAAATGTATCTCACCATATTTGCAAGAGAAAGAAGATGGAAAATATGATCATATCAATAGATGCACAAAAACTATTTGATAAATTTTAACTCCCATTCATGATGAAATCTGTCAATAAACTAGAAAGAAAAGGGGAACTTTCTCAAGCTAATAAAAGGCAATGATGAAAATCTAACCAAATCCTACCATTTCTATTGAAGAGTATTTATAGAGAATTCAGCAAGTGTAATAAAGCAAGAAAAAGTTAAAAGGCAAATAAATTGGAAAATGTTAAACTGTCTTATTTACAGAGAATAAAATCATAAATATAGAAAATTTCTAAGAAATCTACAAAAAATTTCACTGCAACTAATAAGTGAATTTATCTGTGTGGTTAAGATGGAAAAATTAACATATAAAAATCAATTGCATTTTATATACTAGCAACAATAATTGAAAATATAATGTGAGTAATATTATCATCAACTACAAATCAGCACTTGCCACTGGAACTTGCCAACTACCTCTGCAAGGATTAAATAATGTGCTGCTTCAGCTGTTGATTTTCAATAACCTCTGAAAGGAGTTCAGGGTGGAGAGCAGAAACGAGGCACTCTGTGCTCTGGGAAAAACTGGCAGGACAGGCCTTCAGACACTTAGATATTTTCAGGAGGCAATGTTTTGAGCACAATTCTTGTATCTGCTCATATCTAGAAAAGCACTAACATCTTTCGTGATGACAATTGCTCCTCACGATTAGTAGGAAGAGCAGTTGTTTCCGACTCTTTGCGACCCCATGGACAATAGCCCGCCAGGCTCCTCTGTCCATGGAATTCTCTAGGCAAGAATACTGGAGTGGATTGCCATTTCCTTCTCCAAGGGATCTTCCTGACCCAAGGTTTGAACCTGAGTTTCCTGCATTGCAGGCAGATTCTTTACCATCTGAGCCACAAGGGAAGCCCAGCAATAATGTTCTGCAAAAATATATGTGGTTGATTGCATGGACTCCCCCTTTACCAAAATCACATATATATTGACCTTCCACCCTATCTCTTTGGAGAAGTTTTTCAGAATTATCTGAAATTCTGTCCCCAGGGCTGTAGTCCTCATTCTGCCACAAATAAAACTTAACTCCTTATACTCACACTGTTCATGTTTCTTTAAGTCAGTACTATTGGTAGTGCCATCAAGAAAATATAAAGCATTTAAGGATAAACTTGCTATAAAGTAATCAAGATAGTAAGTGAAGTGAAGTCGCTCAGTTGTGTCCAACTCTTTGTGACCCTGTGGACTGTAGCCCACCAGTCTCCTCCGTCCACGGGATTCTCCAGGCAAGAATACTGGAGTGGGTTGCCATTTCCTTCTCCAGGGGATCTTCCCGACCCAGGGATCGAATCCAGGTCTCCCGCATTGCAGGCAGACGCTTTAACCTCTGAGCCACCAGGGAAGCCTGAAGATAGTAAGGTATTAGCAAAAGTATAGACATACAGATCAATGGGTTTGAACAGTGAGTCCAGAAATATATCCAAACATGTATGGTCAACTGATTCTCATAAAATATACCTAGGTAAATAGAGGAAATTATGGTTTTATTGTGGTTGTTTTTAAGCAAATGATGCTGGAACCACTGGTGTGTCTATGTGTTCACTCATGTCCAACTCTTTGCGACCCTATGTACCGCAGGTCACCAGACTCCTCTGTCCATGGGGTTTTCCCAGCAAAAATCATTGCAGTGGATTGCCATTTCCTCTCCAGGGGATCTTCCTGACCCAGGGATCGAATCCAGGTCTCCTGTGGCTTCTGCATTGGTAAGAGGATTTTTTTTTACTGCTGGGCCACCAGGGAACCATTGATATCCACATGGAAAAATCTGAATCTCAGCATATAACTTTCATACAGTAATGAACTCAAAATGAAACACAGGACTAAAAGTAAAAACTAAAATTATAAAACTTCTAGATGCAAACATAGGAGGAAATTTTTAAAACCTACAGCATCAACAAAATTAGCCATAATAGAAAAAGTTGTTAGACTTCATTTAAATTAAAACCTTTTCCTCTTTGAAGATACCACTTGAAAAACTAAAAAGGAAGCTATAGAAGAGGAGTGAATACTGACAAAAGATACATCTGATAAAGAATTATATACAAAATAAAGAAAAAAACTTCCAAACCCACAATAAAAACACAATTGACTCTAATAAATGGGGCAAACTCTTGAAAAGAAACCACACCAAAAAGTTTTAGAGATGGCAAATAGCATATGAAAAGATACTCAGTAGCCTCAGTCATCAGGGAAAAGCTAATTATAAACATAATAAGATGTCACAGTATACACATTAGCAAGAAAATTAAAAAGGCTGATGATGGTAAATGCTGGTGAGATAAGCGATAACTTAAATTTTCACATCATTGCCGGTAGGAGTGCAAAATGATCCAGTCATTAGAAAATCATTAGGCAGTTTAGGGGTTAAACATAAATGAGCATATAAACCTCAACCATTCCATTCCTAGATACTTACCCAAGCAGAATGAAAATAGATGTCCACATGAAAACTGGTACCACAACAGCTTTATACAGATGCAATTCAAATGCTCAGCAACCAGAGGATGGGTAAACATAATGCAGCCTATCTATGCCATAGAGCACTATTTCATAATAAAAAGCAGCAAGCTACTAAAGCAGGTAACAGCTGGACCAGCCTCCACGGGTGAAGCATGATGTTGAGTGAAAGCCTTCAGATATAAACACTGCATGTTCTCATTCATATAAAATCTAGAAAATGCAAACTAATCTCTTTTGGCAGAAGGCAGATTAGCAGTTGTCTGTCAACAGCCAGGAGTGGAGGCAAGGATAGATTTCAAAGAGGAAGAGAAAAAAAGTATAATGTAAATTTATTGTTGTATGCATCTTACTCATCACATGTGCAGTTAAAATGGATACTCTTTATTGTATACATATTATACTGTAGTAAATTTGACAAAAAGGGCATCATTAAGGAAATGAAAAGGCATCCACTGACTGGTAAAAATATTTCTAACATATAAAGATAATTATAATTTATTTATATATAAATATTATAGAATATATAAGCATATATGTTAGAAATACATAGTACATATATATAATAAGTATATAATATACATTATATATAAACATATTATAGGAATGACATATACATATGTATACATAAATATATAATGTGATGTATAAATATATGTGCACATATGTCTATATTATTTATATTTATATATGCTATAGAAAATATATATTATAGGAATGATTTATCACATATATATACACAAAAATCTTGTATCTGAAATATATGAAGGAAATTTTTAATTCCATGATAAAAAGACAAGCTAATTTGAAAATAGAATGGACAAAAGATGTCAACAGATGAGTTACAAAGAGTATATAGGAATGAATGACCAATAAGTACAAGAAAAGATGATCAACAGCATTGATCCTTCTGGAGTACATTTTAAAATCACAGTAGCTAAAATGAAACAAACAAAAACAAAACCACTAAACTAAACTTACCTAGTGGATCTGGATTAAATAAAACACTCATGCACTTCTGGTATGAATGTAACATAGTGCAAATTGCTTTGGAAATGCTAAGAATCTAGACCTGTATACAACAATTTTTACATACAACCCAACAACTTCTTGTCTACTTATACAAGAGAAGTAACAGCAAACATCCACATGAAGTATATGCTCATACTTGTACATAAATATATTTTTAGTAGTTATATTAACAACTAAATATAATGGAAGCAATTCAACTGTCTCTCAACAGGAGAGTGGGTATGCAAATTGTGGTAATCAATGCAATACTACTCAGAGCTAAACAGTAACTTCCTACATACACATGATATAACATAGATAAATCTCAAAATTATTGCTGTGCAAAAAAGTCAGAGACACCAAGTACATACACAATGCAGGATTATATTTATATGAAATTTTAGAACATTTAAGACTAATCTTTAGTGACAGCTTATATTGGTTATTTGGGGCATAGTGTGGGGCGAATGGCCATTGATTGCAAAAGAGCACATGGGAACATTTTGGAAGTAATGGACATGATCTTTATCTAGATTACAGACATACATACTTGTCAATATATACTCTTGGAGGGCACAAACAAAACCTTATGTGCGCCAGGACCCAGGAGAAAGGAGCAGTGACCCCACAAGAGACTGACCCAGACTTGCCCGTGAGTGTCCAGGAATCTCTGGTCTGTGGCAGAGATGTGGGTCGGTGGTGGCCTGCTGCAGGTTTGGAGCACTGAGTGCAGCAGTGCCTGCGTGGGACCTTTTGAAGGGGGTCGCCATTCTCTTCATTACCTCCGCCATAGTTTGGCCTCTGGTCAAATAACAGGGAGGGAACACAGCCCCGCCCATCAAAAGAAATTGGATTACAGATTTACTGAGCATGGCCCTGCCCATCAGAACAAGACTCAGTTTCCCCCTCAGTCATCTCTCCCATCAGCAAGATTTCATAAGCCTCTTATCCTTCTCCATCAGAGGTCAGACAGACTGAAAACCACAATCACAGGAAATTAACCAATCTGATCACATGGACCACAGCCTTTTCTAACTCAGTGAAATGATGAGCTATGCTGTGTAGGGCCACCCAAGATAGATGGGTCATGGTGGAGATTTCTGACAAAATGTGGTCCACTGGAGAAGGGAATGGCAAACCACCTCAGTATTCTTGCCTTGAGAACCCCATGAACAGTATGAAAAGGCGAAAAGATAGAACACTGAAAGATGAACTCCCAAGGTTGGTAGGTGCCCAATATGCTATGGAGATCAGTGGAGAAATAACTCCAGAAAGAATGAAGAGACGGAGCCAAAGCAAAAGCAACACACAATTGTGGATGTGACTTGTAATAGAGGTAAAGTCCCATGCTGTAAAGACCAATATTACATAAGAATCTGAAATGTTAAGGTCCATGAATCAAGGCAAATTGGAAGTGGTCAAAGAGAAGATGGGAGGAGTGAACACTGACATTTTAGGAATCAGTGAACTAAAACGGACTGGAATGGGTGAATTTAACTCAGATGACCATTATATCTACTACTGTGGGAAAGAATCCCTTAGAAGAAATGGAGTAGCCAACAAAAAAGTCCTAAATGCAGTACTTGGATGCAGTCTCAAAAACAACAGAATAATCTCTGTTCGTTTCCAAGGGAAACCATTCAATATTACGGTAATCCAAGTCTATGCCCTGACCAGTAATGCTGTAGAAGCTGACGTTGAACAGATCTATGAAGACCTACAAGGCCTTCTAGAACTAACACCCAAAAAAGATATCCTTTTTATTATAGGGGACTGGAATGCAAACGTAGGAAGTCAAGAAATACCTGGGGTAACAGGCAAATTTGGCCTTGGAGTATGCAATGAAGCAGAGCAAAGGCTAACAGAGTTTTGCCAAGAGAATGCACTGGTCATAGCAAACACGCTCTTCTAACACATGGTCACCACCAGATGGTCAATACTGAAATCAGATTAATTATATGCTTTGCAGTCAAAGACGGAGAAGCTCTATACAGTCAGCAAAAACAAGACTGGGAGCTGACTGTGGCTCAGATAATAAACTCCTTATTGCCAAATTCAACTTAAATTGAAGAAAGTAGGGAAAACCACTAGACCATTCAGGAATGACCTAAATCAAATCCTTTACAATTATACAGTAGAAGTGACAAATAGATTCAAGGGATTAGATCTGATAGACAGAGTGCCTGAAGAACTAGGGATGGAGGTTCATGACATTGTACAGGAGGCAGTGACTAAGACCATCTCCAAGAAAAAGGAATGCAAAAAGGCAAAATGGCTGTCTAAAGAGGCCTTACAAATAGCTGTGAAAAGAAGAGAAGCTAAAGGCAAAGGATAAAAGGAAAAATATACCCATTTGAATGCAGAGTTCCAAAGAACAGCAAGGAGAGATAATAAAGACTTCCTCAGTGATCAATGCAAAGAAATAGAGGAAAATAATAGAATGGAAAAGGCTGGAGATCTCTTCAAGAAAATTAGAAATACCAAGGGAACATTTCATGCAAAGATGGGCACAATAAAAGACAAAAATGGTATGGACCTAACAGAAGCAGAGCATATTAATAAGGGGTGGAAAGAACACACAGATCTATACAAAAAAGATCTTCATGACCCAGATAATCATGATGCTGTGATCACTCACCTAGAGCCAGACATTCTGGAATGAGAAGTCAAGTGGGCCTTAAGAAGCATCACTATGAACAAAGCTAGTGGAGGTGATGGAATTCCATTTAGCTATTTCAAATCCTTAAAGATGATGCTGTGAAAGTTCTGCACTCAATATGCCAGCAAATTTGGATGACTCGGTGGCCACAGGACTGAAAAAGGTCAGTTTTCATTCAAATCCCAAAGAGAGGCAATGCCAAACAATGTTCAAACTACTGTACAATTGCACTCATCTCACATGCCAGCAAAGCAATGCTCAAAATTCTCCAAGCCAGGCTTCAACAGCATGTGAACCGTGAACTTCCAGATGTTCAGGCTGGATTTAGAAAGGCAGAGGAACCAGAGATCAAATTATCAACATCCATTGGATCATAGAAAAAGTAAGAGAGTTCCAGAAAAACATCCACTTCTGCTTTACTGACTATGCCAAATCATTTGACTGTGTGGATCACAACAAACTGTGGAAAATTCTTCAAGAGATGTGAATACCAGACAACCTGACCTGCCTCCTGAGAAATCTGTATGCAGATCAAGAAGCAACAGTTATAACTGGACATGGAACAACAGACTGGTTCCAAATCAGGAAAGGAGTACAACATGGCTGTATATTATCACCCTGCTTATGTAACTTATATGCAGAGTACAACATGAGAAATGCTGGACTGGAAGAAGTACAAGCTGGAAACAAGACTGCCGGGAGAAATATCAACAACCTCAGATATGCAGATGACACCACACATATGGCAGAAAGCGAAGAACTAAAGAGCCTCTTAATGAAGGTCAAAGAAGAGAGTGAAAAAGTTGGCTTAAACTAAGATTATGGCATCTGGTCCCATCACTTCATGGCAATAGATAGGGAAACAATACAAACAGTGAGAGACTATTTTGGGGGGCTCCAATATCACTGAAGATGGTGACTGCAGCCATGAAATTAAAAGAAGATTCCTTCTTGGAAGAAAAGTTATGATCATCCTAGACAGCCTATTAAAAAGCAGAGACGTTACTTTGCCAACAAATGTTTGTTTAGTCAAAGCTATATTTATTCCAGTAGTCATGTATGGATGTGAGAGTCAGACTGAAAGAAAGCTGAGCACTGAAGAGTTGATGCTTTTGGACTGCGGCAATCCAACCAGTCCATCCTAGAGGAAATCAGTCCTGAATATTCATTGGAAGGACTGATGCTGAAGCTGAAACTCTAATACTTTGACCACCTGATGAGAACTGACTCATTTGAAATGACTCTGAAGTTGGAAAAGATTGAAGGTTGGAGAAGGGAACGACAGAGGATGAGATGGTTGGATGGCATCACGGACTCAATGCACATGAGTTTGAGTAAACTCTAGGAGTTGGTGATAGACAGGGAAGCCTGACATGGTGACGTCCATGGTTCTCAGAGTCATACACAACTGAGTGACTCAACAGAACTGAACTGATACTTGTCAAAGGATGTCAAATAATAGACTTAAAATGTGTGCCTTTTATATTATGTAACTGTGACTCAACAAAATTGAGTTTAAAAATTCAAAAGTGGGGTTACTATAGGGCATCCCGAGGACTGGTAGTAATGATATTTTGCTTACCATGTGATATGATGTGTGTGTGCAGGACAAGAGCATTTTTAAATTGTATTTTAAGTCTTCTATACGTATACAGTACATGAGTGTTTATTATGAAGGACATCGAAGATGTGGGGAACTGTCTGGACCCAGGAAGCAGAATTTGGGGGAATAAGATGCTTAAACTCAGCCTCCCCTTAATATAACTCAGCTCATCTAACTCTATGGGACTAATGGTTTGAAATGGTGATAGATCCTGTTTTGTTCCAAAAAAGCTTCAGTTCTCCTGGGCACAGAAGCTGGTGTTCATATGAAGCAGGTGTATTATATGGGGATTCAAATTAAAAGCAGTTAAATCACATGAGGACAATTCTATCAAATTCACAAAAGCATAACTCTCCTGGAAGTGTGAGCTTCCCAGGTGGCTCTAGTGGTAAAGAACCCGCTGGCCAATTCAGGGGATATGACAGACATGGGTTTGATCTGGGTCGGGAGGATCCCCTGGAGGAGGGCATGGCAACCTATTCCTGTATTCTTCAGCCTGGAGAATCCCACAGAAAGAGGAGTCTGGAGGGCTGTGGTCTATGGGATCACAAAGAGTCAGACACGACAGAGTAACTTATCACACACACGTGTGTAAAGAACCTTACAGGTCACAGAGAGAGAACTAATGCCAAGAAGATAAACATAAAAAAAAAAAAATCATGAACAAAATACTCATAAAACAGACTCAAAGAGCTGAGAGACATAAAAACATTTATTATAAGTAATTAATGAATTGCAAATAAAATAAAAGTCAGTTTTTCTGCCTAATCAAACAGTCATAGTACACTTAGAAGGACACTGTCCAATGAAGTTAAAAGTATATATATAAAATTTTTCTGGAAAGCACTTTGTTAAAATATATTAATAATTCTAAATTTTTCATGGGTTCTATTCAAGCAATTAATATTGTGGAATATTTCCTAAGGAGATAGTAAGAAGTGTGAATAAAGGTTTATTTGCTCTTGAGTCTAACTTTCATGTTATACACTTTAAAATATATTGGATATATTTGAAGGAAATGTTTAGGGAGATGAGAAAAGGGCTAGGTGGGGATGAACAAAGATTTTCTTAAGGGGCTCCCCCTTTGCAGGTTAATATTAAAAAGAAATGGAGAATATATATTTATGAAGACATTTTCAAGCATGATTTATATTTAATCATTAGAGAAAGCTTACATGTTCATCAGAAAAATAAATTATGCTTATGCAATCATTTAGCAAACCCATAATGTAAAATGAAAAAGGATCAACCAATTGAGAAAATGTAATGTACTGCAAATGTAGTCTAATAAATTTGAAAAAAACATAGACATTTATACACATCTGAGAAAAAGATAAACATCTTGAGTGTGAAAATCAACAGATACGTACAAAATAGGAACAAAATAAGATATTTAGAAAATGATAAATGTATGTAAAATGTATATGTATAAATTCAACAGATGCTTATAAAATGAATAAAATATATTTATAAATGATAAATATGCACATATATGCATTATGCATGTATGCATGTGTTTATGAATAAATTCAATCCTATTTGTAATCAAAGAGATACAAATTAAAATAAAATACAAATGTTGTCTGTCAACTTGGAAGAGTGTAAGAGGAGAAGAGAAATCATATTGTTGAGATGAGTATGACTAGATATTCTTATATCCACTAGTGTGAGAGAGCTCTGCTTTTCCTTTTAAAACAATCTGGCAGTATGCATTAAATATGAGATCGAATAATTCCATATTTAGAAACTCACCCTAGAAATAGGCATGAAAAAATTGGTGAAACAACTGTTTATTCCATCACTGTTTATAATAAAATATTTAAAATAGTCTAAATGCCAATAATAAGCTATTAGTTAAATAAATTCTTGACAAAAGGCCATGATGCTACTTAGCTATTGAAAATGATTTTGGTGGAGAATGTTTAATGGTTTTGAAAATTTGTCATGGTATTGTTAAATTATAAACAATGTATGCCCAGTAATCTGAAATTACATCTGTTTATCTCCAGGGTTGCCTGGTGTCTCTAACAGTAAAGAATCTGTCTGCAATGCCACAGACCCAGGTTCAGTCCCTGCCTCGGGAAGATTCCCTGGAGAAGGGCATGGCTACCCACTTCAGCATTCTTGCCTGAATTCCATAGACAGAGGAGCCTGGAGGGATACAATCCATGGGGTCGTAAAGAGTCGGACATGACTGAATGATTAACACGTTCACTTTCATATATATCCACACATATACATTACATAAATGCACTCATATTTAACTGGAAGGATTATTTATTATAACTTTATTGATTATAACTTATAAGTTATAATTTATTATAACTTACTGATACATTAATAATGTTAGGTAAAATAATAAATGAATATAATTTTAAGAAATTACCAGTCCTATGTGACAGAAATAAAATATTTTATCCTATTTATAACAGTATTTTTGAAATTTTCTACATTGAATATGTGTAAACAATAGAATAATAAAATATATTTTATAACTTTAAAATGTTCAGTTTCTTTCTTTATTTATTCAGTTATTCATAAGCACATTTAGCAATTATTATTGAAGAGCTGCAAACCTTTTATTAGGTACCAATAGCACTGAGTAAAATTCCCTCTTTTGTGGGGCTTGCACAGTTATGTAAGTAATTCAAGTATAGTGAAGCCCTGCAAGATAATACAGAAATTTCCAACATTTTAAACACTTTGGCTATACAGGATAAGAACTGACTTGGAGCCCTTGAGAAATTGTAACAGGGATCAAATTAGGCTAAGATACTCAGAGGATGTTTTCCTGAGGCTGAAGGTTAAAGGCTAAGGATGGGTTAACTAAGCAAACAGATAGAGAAAGAAGATTTAAGACAGAGGGACCATCATTTGCAACAGTCCCTTGTGGCAGGAGGAAGCCTGGTCCATTAGAAAACTTACAAAAATTCTGTGATTGAGTCTGGAGCATTGAGAGCCATGGGGATATTTGCAGATAGAGTCTCAAGTTATAAAACTAGATAGAACGAGATTGTTTCTTAAGAGCAATCAGAAGCCATTGGGGATTTTTATCTTAATGCTGCTGTCAAAGGCTCTTTGGGTGAGGAGGCAGTATAAACTTGGTTCTGCCTCCAGAACCTCAGAGCAGCATGATGAGAAATGTGTATCTGGAGTCTTCCAAGAGCCACTTCTTCTAGAGACCTCTTAATCCTTTGCCTAAGCTCCCTAACACCATGAATAGTCCCATATTCCCATAAAAAATTCTTTTATTTCGGATCCCTGCTCAGCTGATACAAAACAACTACCTAGAAATCTGATTTCTCAGTCTTCAACTCACTAGATGGTTCCTGCTAACCAACATGAAGTAATTTCCACCCCAGTTCTCAGCTAACTTGCTTGAGATTGTGTTTTCATCCTGGCCCAGAGTGGAAATTAAAATAACGATACCTGTAATTATCTACCGTTGCTCATCTCCTCTCTGTCCTGATCAGCTTGTTATTATTATTTTTATTTTTGCAGAAAAGGGTTATATAAATATTCATGGCACATCGCAGATGTTTTCATAGCATTTAGAACCCTGGGAGGTGGGTGGATTTATAATTCCACTTTTCATCGAGGAAACAGACTCAGAGATGTAAAAGGAATTGCTAAAGTACAAACCTGGGAAAGGTAGGCTTCTAGACACTGCAGTGAAAACCCCTTCCAGTACAACACACCCTTTCTCGTTATGAGTCAAGTTGCTGTTATTCAGTCTCTAAGTTGTGTCCAACTCTTTGCAACCCCATGAACTACAGCACACCATGCTTCCCTGTCCTTCACTATCTCTTGGAGTTTGCTCAAACTCATGTCCATTGAATTGGAGATGTCATCCTCTGTGGTCCCATTCTCCCCCTGCCCTCAATCTTTCCCAGCATCAGGGTCTTTCCCAGTGAGTTGGCTCTTCACATCAGGTGGCCAAAGTATTGGAACTTCAGCTTCAGTATCAGTCTTTCCAATGAATATTCAGGACTGATTTCCTTTATGGCTGACTGGCTTCATCTCCTTGCTGTCCAAGCCCTCTCTCATTCTCTCTAGAAAAGGGCTTTGTTCAATATGAGGTCCTAGATTGCTGCGGCTGCATCTGTGTAATTCACTCTGCAGAGCAGTTATCAGAGCATGTGCTTTTTTAGGTGCCTGAAATGCCTTTGAATGATGTGATATTTTTCCTATGATTGTGGTAGACCAACCTGACATGAGAAAGCTTGGGAGACACTAGTTCCCTGAAGAGCAGTTGGGCTTTCTGACACTGAGTGACTAAGAAATGACATGAAGTCAGTTGAAATTGCTACTGTAGTTAAAATGTCCTTTTAAGTAATTATATGGAAAATAGATTTCTCACCATCAAGACGCTTCCACTGTTGATGGGATAGCAATGAACAATGGTTGATTAGGTTCAAAAAGTAAGTTTAGGTCTCACGGGTATAAAATTATTAGGGACCTGATGCTATGAACATGTCATCAAATTCCTCATGTGGTAATTTAATGCCATTGAAATTAGAAAGAAGAAATCATGACAATAGCTAATATACACTGAGTACTAACTAATGGGACTGCTAAGTGCATCTCTTCAACATTTTATTTAATCTCTACAAGAAGCTTACAGCACTAATAAATCCTATTATTACTATTTCACAAGCACAAACTGTTTTAGAAAGATTTTGAAGTTCACCGAAGGTCACACAACAAGAAAGTTGTAATTCTGACTTGTCTGATCCAAATTCTTTGTTTAATCACTCAGCTATTCTGTTTACTCAAATTATAATGAAAGGGACAGATGACTACTCCAGAAAGCTGGTTCTTTTTCTTGAAACACTACATTTACCATTATCGGGGTGGAGGCAGGGGGTGGGGGAAGAATCAGGGAAATTATTTGCAGGACTGTGCAAAACTTAGTTTTAGGGTAATGAAGAGAATTAGAATTTCAATATATTCATATAGAATACAAGTAAGAAGCCTAGCTTTTGTAAATCAGCATACTTGCATTAGCAAGATCAGGACATTTTTTTTTTCCTATAGGGAAAGGGGAACCAAGCATATGCAAATGTTTGGTTATCATGGAATCAAAGAAATGCAAATGAGCCTTATGATTCGTACATTTAATGGCAAGTGTCCTAAAGCTCCATGTTTCCATGTATAAAACAAGGATATACATGGACAATAACGTGATATAGTAAAAGTACAGTGGAGAAAACTCCCTATTTCAAATCAGTGTGCAGGCGCTCAGTCATGTCCGACTCTTTGCGACCCCATGGACTGTAGCCTGCCAGGATCCTCTGTCCATGGGATTTGCCAGGCAAGAACACTGGAATGGGTTGCCATTTTCTACTTCAGGGGATCTTCCTGACCCAGGAATCTGTGTCTCTTGTAACTCCTGCATTGGCAAGTGGATTCTTTACCATTGGTGCCACCTGGGAAGCATTTAATAATGTAAATTAAAACACATTAATTAAAATAAGCATCTTCATTTCTGATAGACCATTAATCACCTAAGTCTAGTTGACTATAAATCTAACTCTAGAACTACACCCCCCAAAAATGTCACTACTTTGTGGGAGTTGCCAGATTTTCACCTTTTCACCAGGTCGTATGCCAAGTCAGCTACTTCCAAGGATGCCAGCTATCACACCTGTGAAACTGCTTTCTTCTTCTCTCCTCAGCATGAGAGCTGATAAGTAGAGTTCATACAGTGATAATCATCTGCCAATAGCAGCTTTATGATATACTGTGTTAAGAAGGATTCTGAGGTCTTATCCAAGATGAATAGAAAACTATTATGATCAGCTAGTGCAATTGGCCAGGCTTCAAAGGGAGAGGACTGACAAGTTCCTAGATATTTGTCATCTCTGAATTAAAAGATGGAAGTTTAACTTTTACAGATTTAAGAAACTTCCATGATTTTGCAACC
The DNA here is from genome assembly GCF_029378745.1 of Bos indicus. NCBI lineage: Eukaryota > Metazoa > Chordata > Mammalia > Artiodactyla > Bovidae > Bos > Bos indicus. The sequence continues at coordinate 18,224,947 of NC_091780.1, read as the reverse complement.
AAATTAAATGAATAGTATTAGACTGGATTCTTGTTTTTAAAAACTATCTATAAAAGATATTAGGGAAGAAGTAAGGGAATTTGATGAAAGTGAAAATGGAGAGTGAAAAAGTTGGCTTAAAGCTCAACATTCAGAAAACGAAGCTCATGGCATCCAGTCCCATCACTTCATGGGAAATAGATGGGGAAACAGTGGAAACAGTGTCAGACTTTATTTTTCTGGGCTCCAAAATCACTGCAGATGGTGACTGCAGCCATGAAATTAAAAGACGCTTACTCCTTGGAAGGAAAGTTACGACCAACCTAGATAGCATATTCAGAAGCACAGACATTACTTTGCCAACAAAGGTTTGTCTAGTCAAGGCTATGGTTTTTCCTGTGGTCATGTATGGATGTGAGAGTCGGACTGTGAAGAAGACTGAGCACTGAAGAATTGATGCTTTTGAACTGTGGTGTTGGAGAAGACTCTTGAGAGTCCCTTAGACTGCAAGGAGATCCAACCAGTCCATTCTAAAGGAGATCAGCCCTGGGATTTCTTTGGAAGGAATGATGCTAAAGCTGAAATTCCAGTACTTTGGCCACCTCATGCGAAGTTGACTCATTGGAAAAGACTCTGATGCTGAGAGAGATTGGGGGCAGAAAGAGAAAGGGATGACAGAGGATGAGATGGCTGGATGGCATTGCTGACTCTATGGTCATGAGTCTGAGTGAACTCCAGGAGTTGGTGATGGACAGGGAGGCCTGGCGTGCAGCGATTCATGGGGCCACAAAGAGTCGGACACGACTGAGTGACTGAACTGAACTGAAGGGAATTTGACAAGGACTGGCTATTAAAAGATTTTAGGGAACTGTTACCTTCATGTGGAAAGTGGTATTATGGATATATGTTTTAAAATTAAAATACTCTAAAAATTTTTAAGTATTTTAAAATACTTTAAATAAGTATTAAAGTATTTTAAAATGTTTTTTAAGAAGTATTCTTCTTTTCAAAAAAATGCATGCTAAAATGTTTAGAAATAAATTGTCATGGTGCTTGCGATTTACTTTTAAATACTTTACCAAAATAAATAGCAAATATGACAAAAACAAATAAAAAAAGATGGAGGTTTAATAACCCAAGTAATTTAGGAAGATAAGATGACCATATATTTTACTTTCTTAGTGGCATTAGATGCTGGGAAGCCAATAATTTATTTTTCCATTTTTCTTTTTTTCTTTTTCCTTTTTAACTAATTCAGGAGCTTAGTCAGGTTTTTCTTTGTTTTTTTTTTTTTTCCCCTGGCTTGAGCCTATTCAGTTCAAAAGGACAGACCTCTCCCCTATTTCTACATACCTGGGTTAGTAAGAATAGTAAGTGAGGCAGGATCCAGTATTTATGTCAATGGTGAGGTTGAGGTTATTCCTCTTATCAGGGTTTTAACTTGATTGCAGGTGACCTTGGAACCAATTTGCCTAAGAAAATCTTTTTGTTGTTATTGTTGCCTTGTTGTAGGAAAGCAGTCCTTCTCATGTTGGTATTCTGGGGTTCCCAATGGTGGGTTTCAGTAGAAGGGTCTGGGACTTCCCTGGTGGCCCAGTGATTAACACTCTGCACTTCCAATCCAATCTGGAATCTGGATTCCCAGATTCCAACCTGGGATCACAGGTTTGATCCCTGACAAGGGAACTAAGATCCCACATGCCTGCCTCGTGCCACAGCCAAAAAATGTAAAGGGAAAAAAAAAAGTAAGGTTCAGATCCATACCAGATGAGGTCCATAATAGCAAGACAAGCAGAATGAGTTTGCTTAAATGAGGAGCATCTCCACCCAAACTCAAATGGCCCTGTATTTCCAGTGTAGAACTCAGATGCTGGATTCCAAGGAAATAACAAGCTTAATTTGCTCTTTGATATAATTTAGGATGGGAGGAGGAAGGGAGGAAGGGTTTTTATTCAATGAGATGAAGAATGAGAGTATGTCCTAGAGCACAGACAGCAAAAAGTTGAAGCTGAGAGGTAAGGAAAATATGTTCACATTTCAAAAAAAAAACAAAAAACAACTCCATTATAGTCCCTTGGCCTGGCTTCACAGATAATGGGAATTGCCCATTTCTTCTTCTGTCTCCTTTTCCCTTTTCTCTTGTCTTTTTTCTTTTTCTTTCTATTCCTCTTTATCTTCCTCTCTGCTCCCCGCCCATTTCTCCTTATTTACTCTCTCAATCATGCCTTGGTTCTAATGGGATATAATACTGGCATTTCTCATACAAAATGTTATTCCTGCCCAGCCTGGCTTGATTTCCTGCCTGTTCCAGGAAATAAAGCTGCAACATGTAAAAGGAAAGTTGAGAATCCTTATACTTTTTTTTTTTTAAATCATAAACTTCAAGAAGGCAAAATAATTGTTCTCCTGGCTCCTTTTTGAAGGGGTTATGTTAGAATACACTCTTGATTTTCCAGATATAAGGGTTTTTCCAATACAGAATCATGTCAAACCCTTAAAATGAATATGACAAAACAGTTTACTTTCTAACATCCCCCTGCAAAGCTTAAGAAAATTCTCCTATACACCATTATAGCCACGTTGTATTTATAACTATTCCTTGCACTTCCGCTCCAGCAGGGGTCATTCATTCTATTCCATGACGCCTTTATCCCCGTGTACTTAAATATTGTCTTTCACATTACCCTGCTACTTTATCTCCATGGAAAGTGCCTTGATTTATAACCTAATCATCTCCTACTGGGTTATTGACACCATCTGTTCTCTATGTCTCAGACATCATATTCTGTACCTTTGGGGCCATTCTTGAGTGAATCATTTGTTATCTTTTTCTAAATCCTACCAAATATGATTATAATACTAGTAATAATTTTATAAATAAACAGGTATTTCCTACACTTAACACAGATATCATCAGTCAAATTTATTTGAAATGACCCTTTCCTTATATTTTTGTTACCTCCAGTTTAGGGAGCAACTCTTAAACCAAAATTGGGGGACCTTGTAAGACTTCCTTGAGTAATATGGGATCATTTTTAAAGTAGGAAAGGGCTGACTCTTTGTTGGTTTTCTGGTCGTTTATATTGGGTGGGGAAGGGGGTTGAGGTGGGATTTGAGGATAGGAACGTATTTGTTCCTTAAGGTTATGGCATTTAGAGTCCCTTGTCTATTCAATTCTGTTAGCCGGGGTTCTTTGGTTATAAGTGACAGAAAGCAAACCCAAACTAGTGTAAGTATAAATAAAGTTTTATCGGAAAAAACATGTGAAAAGCCTACAGAATCAAGGTGGAGATAAACCTCAAAGCCACAGGATATTAAGTAGAAGGATGGTAGACCCTGGGATATGAAAACCATAAGTTCTTATTTCTGCCCACTGACATCATTCTTTAGTCAAATCTTTCCCAGGCTGATCCTTAGCTCTCACACAAACCATCTTCACCAAAGAGGAAAGGAACCGGAAAAGACCCTGATTCTTGCTTTGGTAATATTTCTGTCATGAGACTTGGAGATGGCAGGGGAAAAAATATAATTATTTGTCTTCATCAGAACTACATGGCTAAAAATGAGGACAAATAAGTTTCCTAAAACAAAATGAAAGCAATCATAGGCAACCTGCTAAACCATCTACATTAGTGAAGCTATAACAGTGGGCCGTGTTCATTAGATGATTTATCATAAAATGCTTACACATTCAGGATCCCAGGGACTCACTATGAATAGAACAGTCATTTTTAAGCAGGGATAATTTTCCTCCGGAGGACATCTGGCAATGTCTGGAGATATTTCTGGCTACCACAACTGGGGGATAAAGGGAAAGGGACAGATGTGTACTGGTATTCAGTAGGTAGAGGTACAAATGTTTCTAAATGTTCTACAATGCACAGAATAATCCCCCACAACGAAGAGTCATCCTGCCCCAAACGGCGGTGGTGCTGAGGTTAAGAAACCCTGGAATAAAGGTTAAGAGCCTAGTTTTACATGTTTGCTTTCTTATTCTGCTGCTACTTGCTCTGAACTTAACCTCTCTGGGCATATCTTTTCTCAACTGTAAAATTAATAAAATGATACTGAGTCTTCCAAGTTGTTTGAAGTAACATACGTACACACACATGCATACACACTCTTCTGCACACACACGTTTTCTGGCTCAGATATTCCATTAGCTTGATTGCTTGCAAAGATGCCTTTCTCTTCTTAAATTGTGATGATGTTTTTTACCCTTAAATCACTCATAACTATTTCTGCAAGATCTCTTATTCCTGACTTTAGAGGTAAGAACTCTGAGCCCTTTCACTGGGAAGCTATCGTCTTCAGAGAGCTATTGTTCAGAAAAATCATTGAACAGTAATTGAACGAGGAAAGCAGTAAGTCAAAAAGGACTAACGACAGAGACTTGGCCATCTTACTCCATCCTCTAACCTGTATAGTATACTAATCCTCCACTAACTCCCAGGGATATGAAAATGCACAGACAAACAATGAGGTGGAGGCTTTTTCCAAATCCTTAATCCAAATCCCAAATCCTCTGGTAGCTAACATTTGTCATGTATGTTTCTGATTAATGAAACTCCTTGCTATAACCTTATAATATGTATGTATTCAAAATGGTAGATTATTTCTAATACATCTAGTATACTGGATTATGTGCCCATCTACAGTATTCTTTCCTAGTAAATCCCATGGACCGAGGAGCCTGGCAGGCCACAGTTCATGGGGTTGCAGAGTCGGACACAACTAAGCATGAGCATGAAAGAGAGAGAGGAAATTTCTCACTGGTCAGAGGGCAGTAGAATACTCAAAGAGCGCATGTGCAAAATGAGTTAATGAGTCAGTAAATGAGTAAATGAATAAGTGCTACAATAGTTATTTCAATTAAAATATTTCTAAACTTGGGGTTTGGTCCTCTTACAAGAATGTGAATGAAATGAAGATTCTGCAACCTGGAGATCATCATACTAAAGTGAAGTAAGTCAGACAATGACAAACATGTGATATTGCTGATACGTGAAATCTAAAAACAAATGATGCACTTGAGCTTATTAAAAAAAAAAAAAAAACCAGAAATAGACTCAGACATAGAAAACAAACTTACAGTTACCAAAGGGGAAGGGGAGAAGGGTAAATTAGGAATTTGGCATTAAAATGTATACACTGCTGTATATAAAATAGGTAACCAACAAGGACCTACTGTATAGCACAGGGAACTCTACTCAATATCTTAAAATAATCTTTAATGGAAAAGAATCTAAAAAAGAAGATATATATATATATAGATATATACACACACACATATATATATATAGCCATGAAGCTAAAAGATGATTGCTCATTGGAAGAAAAGCTGTAACAAACCTAGACAGCATATTAAAAAGCAGAGACATCACTTTGCCAACAAAGGTCTGTCTAGTCAAAGCTTTGGCTTTTTCAGTAGTCATGTACAGATGTGACAGCTGGACCACAAAGAAGGCTGAGCATCGAAGAATTTATGCTTTCGAACTGTGGTGTTGGAGAAGACTCTTGAGAGTCCCTGGGACAGCAAGGAGATCAAATCAGTCAATCCTAAAGGAAATCAACCCTGAATATTCATTGGAAGGACTGATACCAAAGCTGAAGCTCTGATACTTTGGCCACCTGATATGAAGAGCTGACTCTTTGCAAAAGACCCTGATTCTGGGAAAGATTGAAGACAGGAGGAGAAGGGGACAACACAGAATGAGATGGTTGGATGGCATCACCAACTCAATGGACATGAGTTTGAGCAAGCTCCAGGAGGTGGTCAAGGACAGGGAAGCCTGGTGGCTGCAGTTCATAAAGTTACAAGAGTCAGACATGACTTATGGACTAAACAATAACAACTACTACAATAATAACTTCAACTATGTGTGTGTGTGTGTGTGTGTGTGTGTGTGTGTGTATATATATATATATATATATATAGGCTTCCCTGGTATCTCAGTAGGAAAGAATCTGCCTGCCTATGCAGGAGACGTAAGTTAGATACCTGGGTTGGAAAGATTTCCTGGAGAAAGAAATAGCAACCCACTCCAGTGTTCTTGCCTGGGAAAGCCCATGGACAGAGGAGCCTGGCGGACTATAGTTCATAGCGTTGCAAAAGAGTTGGCCATGACTTAGCAACTAAACAACAACAACAACAACAAAAGCTCTGTCTCTCCATATATGTGTATATATATATATATATATATAGTCACTTTTCTGTATACCTGAAACTAACACAATATTGCAAACCAACTATGTTCTAATAAAAATTAAATAAACACATCAGATCAGATCAGTCACTCAGTCATGTCTGACTCTTTGCGACTCCATGAATCACTGCACACCAGGCCTCCCTGTCCATTACCAACTCCCGGAGTTCACTCAGACTCACGTCCATCGAGTCAGTGATGCCATCCAGCTATCTCATCCTCTGTCGTCCCCTTCTCCTCCTGCCCCCAATCCCTCCCAGCATCAAAGTCTTTTCCAATGAGTCAACTCTTCGCATGAGGTGGCCAAAGTACTAGAGTTTCAGCTTTAGCATCATTCCTTCCAAAGAAATCCCAGGGCTGATCTCCTTCAGAAAGGACTGGTTGGATCTCCTTGCAGTCCAAGGGACTCTCAAGAGTCTTCTCCAACACCACTGTTCAAAAGCATCAATTCTTCAGCGCTCAGTCTTCTTCACAGTCCAACTGTCACATCCATACATGACCACAGGAAAAACCGTAGCCTTGACTAGACAAACCTTTGTTGGCAAAGTAATGTCTCTGCTTTTGAATATGCTATCTAGGTTGGTCATAACTTTCCTTCCAAGGAGTAACCCTCTTTTGATTTCATGGCTGCAGTCACTATCTGCAGTAATTTTGGAGCCCAGAAAAATAAAGTCTGACACTGTTTCCACTGTTTCCCCATCTATTTCCCATGAAGTGGTGGGATCGGATTCCATGATCTTCGTTTTCTGAATGTTGAGCTTTAAGCCAACTTTTTCACTCTCCTCTTTCACTTTCATCAAGAGGCTTTTTAGTTCCTCTTCACTTTCTGCCATAAGGGTGGTGTCATCTGAATATCTGAGGTTATTGATATTTCTCCCGGCAATCTTGATTCCAGCTTGTGTTTCTTCCAGTCCAGCGTTCCTCATGATGTACTCTGCATATAAGTTAAATAAACAGGGTGACAATATACAGCCTTGATGAACTCCTTTTCCTATTTGGAACCAGTCTGTTGTTCCATGTCCAATTCTAACTGTTGCTTCCTGACCTGCATACAAATTTCTCAAGAGGCAGATCAGGTGGTCTGGTATTCCCATCTCTTTCAGAATTTTCCACAGTTTATTGTGATCCACACAGTCAAAGGCTTTGGTATAATCAATAAAGCAGAATTAGATGCTTTTCTGGAACTCTCTTGCTTTTTCCATGATCCAGCAGATGTTGGCAATTTGATCTCTGGTTCCTCTGCCTTTTCTAAAACCAGCTTGAACATCAGGAAGTTCACGGTTCACATATTGCTGAAGCCTGGCTTGGAGAATTTTGAGCATTACTTTACTAGCGTGTGAGATGAGTGCAATCGTGCGGTAGTTTGAGCATTCTTTGGAATTGCCTTTCTTTGGGATTGGAATGAAAACTGCCCTTTTCCAGTCCTGTGGCCACTGCTGAGTTTTCCAAATTTGCTGGCATACCGAGTGCAGCACTTTCACAGCATCATCTTTCAGGATTTGGAATAGCTCAACTGTAATTCCATCACCTCCACTAGCTTTGTTTGTAGTGAAGCTTTCTAAGCCCCACTTGACTTCACATTCCAGGATGTCTGGCTCTAGGTCAGTGATCACACCATCGTGATTATCTGGGTCGTGAAGATCTTTTTTGTACAGTTCTTCTGTGTATTCTTGTCATCTCTTCTTAATATCTTCTGCTTTTGTTAGGTCCATACCATTTCTATCCTTTATCGAGTCCATCTTTGCATGAAATGTTCCTTTGGTCCATACTATTTCTGTCCTTTATCGAGCCCATCTTTGCATGTTCCTTTGGTATCTCTGATTTTCTTGAAGAGATCCCTAGTCTTTCCCATTCTGTTGTTTTCCTCTATTTCTTTGCATTGATCGCTGAAGAAGGCTTTCTTATCTCTTCTTGCTATTCTTTGGAACTCTGCATTCAGATGTTTATATCTTGCCTTTTCTCCTTTGCTCTTCGCTTCTCTTCTTTTCACAGCTATTTGTAAGGCCTCCCCAGACAGCCATTTTGCTTTTTTGCATTTCTTTTGTAGCCTGGTGGGCTACAGTCCATAGAGTCGCAAAGAGTCAGACATGACTGAGCTTAACAGAGAGAGAGAATCAAAAAAGTAACATCCTCTGACTGCAAATAAGGACTCACCAACATGTCACAAAGGTTTATTCAGTGTTTTATGGGGAGAAATGAAACACATGATGGATTTATCCTCACTTCCAGGCTTTCTGTAAGTTTGGCATTGGATCTTTCTCAACGGCCATGATTCTTCTACTGCTTCTGCTGCTGTCTCTAGGAACACTGAGTAGAGACCTTGGTCTCCATAGCGATAGAGTTCTGTTGGTCAGGAATCCTATCATAAAGTTGCAGCATGGACACTCATCGGCTCCATTTTGCTTCTCAGAGAGACAAAGACAATTCAGACTCTGGGTGGATTACAAGTACTTTCACAGAGGCCGTGGCAATGACCCTCTCATTGTCAAACCCCACTCAAACCTGATCTGTACCCTATGGAAACAAAGCATTTCCTAAGAGAGAGGTGAACTGGGTTCATTTCAGTCAGACATTTCACACTTGTAAATGGTACGGCATTGCCTACTGTTTATAGATCTGAGTCGGAAAACAATATAAAGAAAGAGAAGCTCCAAAATAGAGTGACAACAATTTGACTGGATATGAGATTTAGAAGAGGAGCCTGAATAGGGGAAAAAAACACAAACAGGAGACATCAACTGGAGTCTTGTCTCTGCATCTACTTAATGAATAAGGAGGTGTTAACTCAGACTGTGGAAAGCAAGATAAACAGCACTCTGTTTTTTCTTATTTTGTTTTTGATTCAATATAAAAAATGTTAAGGAAGTTGGACGCATCCTGTTGAAATATTTTTAAAACTATTTTGAAATATTATCCATGATCCACTATATATTTTCCCCAAACCTTAAAAGAGTTCTTGTTATCTTTAGAGATGACACAATTAAAGTAGAACTGATCCCATTTCCCCTGAATAAGATAAATGAATAGAGCAATAAAGATCCAGTGTGGCTGTGTAAACATCTAATCAATGACCCACTGTTTAAAGTTAAATCTGTTCTGGAAATAGAGACGTGGGGAGAGACCCAGATGAGCATAATGTGCATCATTATTTTGGCTTTGAAAGAGAGAGATAAGGCTGGTGAAAGGATGTTAAAGTGAATGAGGACAGAGAGGAATGGGCTGAGGTGAGAAAAAGAAGGGAAGAGTGAAGAGAAAGAGAAGAAGAGAGGGAAAGCTCATTGATAAACAGGAAGTAAAACAACATTGGCTTATCCATTATCTGTAATGTAGAAATTAAATTTTAATTCATCCTAGCCTAAAAGTCACACGATTTTAATTCATCCTAGCCTAAAGGTCACACAACAAAACAGAAAAAAGCTTTGAGTACATGTATTGTAATAATGATCTTACAAGCAAATCTCTTCAAAACAAGAAAAGGCAAATCCACATCCATATTGAGGCATGTGGAAATTCTATTAGTAAAACCAGAGAATATCCTGCCTTCATGCAAGGACAGTTTTATAGGGGGAAGAATGCAGTGGCAAGACATCATTGAAGGTTATGAATGGCCTTTCAGTCATTCATTTTAATTATTTTTTTTATTTCTATAGATTTAATTTTATCCCTTTGTTGTTCTTCAGTCGCTAAGCCATGTCCAACTCTTTGCGGCCCCATGAACTGCAGTATGCCAGGCTTCCTTGTCTTTTACCAGCTCCTGGAGCTTGCTCAAACTCATGTCCATTGAGTCGGTGATGCCACCCAACCATCTTGTCCTCTGTCATTCCCTTCTCGTCCTGCCTTCAACCTTTCCCAGAATCAAGGTCTTTTCCAGTGAGCCAGCCTTTCACATCAGGTGGCCAAAGTATTGGAGTTTCAGTTTCAGCAACAGTCCTTCCAATGGATATTGAGGGTTGACTTCCTTTAGGATGTACTGGTTTGATCTCTCTACTGTCCGAGAGACTCTCAAGAGTCTTCTCCAGCACAATTCGAAAGCATAAATTCTTTGGTGCTCAGTCTTCTTTATGGTCCAGCTCCTACATCCATACATGACTACTGGAAAAACAATAGCTTTGACTATACAGACCTTTGTTGGCAAAGTGATGTCTCTGAGTATTAATATGCTCTCTAGGTTTGTCATAGCTTTCCTTCCATTAGACATTAAAAATATATTTAATCAATATGACAGAACCAGTAATTCTTCTTTATTTTTAACAGCACATTTTCATACATAGAAACATAAATTTTAATGTTTGATGTCAAGTACTAACATCTATTAAAATTTTGCCACCTTTTATTTAGGATTCTTTTTTTTTAATTGTAGACATATAAGCATCTAATTAAAATCCCATATCATCTCATTGCCTTCCCTACCTTCTCAGAAAGGTAAGAAATTTCCCTTATGGGGTTCTATATATTTAATATATTTGTTGGCAACTATATACAATATATATTATTGTTTTGAAGGTTTTAACATTTAAGATATAAAATATCTTAATCTTAGTATCACTTTGCAACTTGCTTTCTGTTCTTGGTATTATATGTTTGAGGTTTATTCATGGTGATAATTTTAGATCCAGTTATTTTATTTTAACAGATACATAGTATTGAATGGTATATGAAGTTTATTTCTCTTAATGATGGAGAGTAAAACTGTTTGCATATTTTTGCAATGACAGACTGTGCCAAAGTAAATATATTTTTAAATGCCTTCTTAAATATATGTCTGAAGTGTTGCTTTATAGAAATGAAAATACTGTTAATGTTTGTGTACTGCTTTAATTTTATATTCAAATCTTCACATAATTTTTTTTTAAAAACCAGGGATTTATTTTTGTATAGAAGGCATAAATCTATGTGATTTATCATTTTCTATAATTTTCTAATTGTTGCAGTATTCTCTACTAAATTTTCCCCATTAACTTGTAATAGCACTTCTATACATCCCAAATTCCTCTGCAGGTTGGTCTGATTCTTCTTTCCTCTTTGTAATGATAATTAATATGCTTGTCCACACCTATGCTAGTATTAAATGGTTTAAATTATTTCCCAGGTTGTGCTAGTGAAAAATCCCATGGATAGAGGAGCCTGGTAGGCTGTGGTCCATGGGGTCGCAAAGAGTCAGACAGGACTGAGCGACTTCACTTTCACTTTTCACTTTCATGCATTGGAGAAGGAAATGGCAACCCACTCCAGTGTTCTTGCCTGGAGAATCCCAGGGACAGTGGAGCCTGGTGGGCTGCCGTCTATGGGGTCGCACAGAGTGGGACAGGACTGCAGCGACTTAGCAGCAACAGCAGCAGCTCGTGGTAAAGAATCCTCCAATGCAGGAGACTTAAAAGACTCGCGTTTGATCCCTGAGTTGGAAAGATGCCCTGAAGGAGGGCATGACAACCCACTCCAGTATTCTTGCCTGGAGAATCCCAAGGACAGAGGAGCCTAGCAGGCTACAGTCATGGGGTTACCAAGAGTTGGTTACAACTGTAGAGACTTAGTACAGCACCACAGCACAGTGATGCTCAACCAGGGTGATTTCCCCACCTCAGGGAGCATTTGGCAATGTTTGGAGACATTTTTGGTTGTCATTACTGCAGAAGTAGAAGCCAAGGATACTACTAAACATTCTATAATGCATTGGACACTTTGCCCCCAACAAGGAATTATCTGGTCCAAAATGTTACAAGTATCAATGTTGAAAAATCCTGATGGAACATAAGTTGAGAGCCTGAGCATCATACATATTTGAAATCTTAACTATCCATAGTTCCATTGCCTTTTAACCTTTTCACTGTTTCAAGAAGTATATTGGGTGCTTGGTTTTTTATTTCTTTATATGAATTTTAGGAATAGATTCTTAAATCCTAAGAAAAACCCTTTTGACATTTAACAGTAATTAAGTTTGCTTTTAACTTTTGGAATAATATGGTAAGAATTGACCATTTTGTTATACTGATTCTTCCAATTTACTATGGTATAGATCTATGCTCATTTTGGTCTTTTTAAAAGCCCTTTAGTTAAATTTTATATTTTTACTCTGAAAGATCATTCATAGTTTTGTTAAATATATTACAAGATCATTACTTGATTTATTTTTGCTGTTTCATATGTAATCTTTGTTTTTCCCCTGTGCTATACAATAGGTCCTTGTTGGCTTTCCATTTTGAAAATACCAGTGTATACGTGACCATCCCAAACTCCCAAACTATCCTTCCCACCCCAGCAACCATAAGATGTAATCTTTCTAATTGCATAACTTATTGTTGTTGCTGATCTATAGGACTCTGATTATTTTCCATTATTATTTTATATTATAGTATATACTAATCTAACATTCTTACTGACCTTGTTCATCCTAATAAATAATCTTCTGTAGAGATTTCGTCTATCATCTGAGAATAACAAGGAGCTTTGAACTTTTTTCAGTCATTACATATTATAAATAATCTTGTTCGTCAAGGCTGTATATTGTCATCTTGCTTATTTAACTTATATGCAGAGTACATTATGTGAAATGCCAGGATGGATGACTCTTAAGCTGGAATCAGGATTGCTGGGAGAAATATCAATAACCTCAGATATGCAGATGAAACCACTCTAATGGCAGAAAGCAAAGAGGAACTAAAGAGCCTCTTGATGAGGGTGAAAGAGGAGAATGAAAAAGCTGCCTTAAAACTTAGCATTCAAAAAACTAAGATCATGACATCCGGCCCCATCACTTCATGGCAAATAGATGGGAAAAAGTGGAAACAGTGACCGATTTTATCTTCTTGGACTTCAGAATCACTGTGGACGGTGACTGCAGCCATGAAATTAAAAGACACTTGCTCCTTGGAAGAAAACCTATGACCAACCTAGATATTATGACCAAAAGATATGACCAACCAGCATATTAAGAAGCAAACACATTGCTTTGTTGACAAAGGTCCATACAGAAAAACTATGGTTTTTCCAGTGGTCATGTATGGATGTATGAATATTGAAATGGGTTGCCGTGCCCTCCTCCAGGGGGTTGTCCAAATCCAGGGGTCAAACATGCGTGTCCTGCCTCTCTCCAGTAAAGCGGATTCTTTACTGCTAAGCCAGTGGGGTAGCCTTCCATATTTATATATACAATGCTATTTAAGTACATGTGTATTTGATTTTATTTCAAATAATATATTATTTTCTAAAACCATGACTTCCAGCTCTCACTTCCACCATAAATACATGAAGTTACCTGTTACTCCACAGCCACAATAGCATCTATCTTGTTGAATTTAAAATTTTTTACTTTTTTTGTCATGGTGGTGGGGGGTAAGGCTTGGGATTCCATTTCAATATATTAAAAATATAATCTAATGGATTTTTAAATTTTCTTCTTCAAAATCTAGTGTTTAAAATATTTTGAAGATTAGTTCGTTTGATCAAGTTTTGTGGATTTAATCACGTATATTTCATCATACCCTTTCAATACTTTAAAAACCTGTTAAATTTGTCAGTATACCTACCTTACATTCAGTGCCTATTTTCATCTTTCTTTTTTTTCATCATACTTCTCAGATTTTGTCTATAGTGTCTTTTTAGAAACTAGTCTTTAGTCTCATGTTCAAATCTTTTCTTTCAATCGGTTTTTACTTTTTCTCATTGTTTTTATCAACTATTTCTGCTGCTTTCTTTGGGTTTACTAACTTCTATTTCTTACTGCTTGAACTGAATTCCTAGTTCCTTCGTTCCTGACTAGTACTTTGTTTTCTGATAAGTGTAGTTGGGCTTCTGTTAGAATTGTAGGTTGCACTTTAAATGCTGTTTTGTTAGCAAGCTACCTGTTTTCACATGTAGGGTTTTCATTTGATTATGTGATTCAGTTTTAAGTGTTTGCTGATTTTTCTTAGCTTTCCTGGTGGCTCAGTGGTAAAGCACCTACCTGTCAAACAGGAGACATGGGTTCAATCCCTGGGTCTGTCAGGAAGATCTCCTGGAGAAGGAAATGGGAACCACTCCAGTATTCTTGCCTGAAAAATACCATGGACAGAGGAGCCTGGGCTCACAAAAGAGTCGAACATGAATTAGCAACTAAACAACTGTTTTTCTTAGAATTTTAAAATATTTTAACCACAATGGATATTTAATAAAATTGATTTTAACTTTAGATATATGTGATATTAAAGCTTTCTCTCATTTTAGTAAACTTTTTACCAGAATAAATATATTTATAAAATTTGCATAAATCTTAAGGCAAAAATAGGGCTGTGGGGTTTATAATATATGTAGCAATAAAATATATGACAGAAAAAGCACAAAACCAGGAGAGGAAAATTTATAGTATATTTTTGTATGAGTTTTCTACTATGTGAGAAGTAATTTTAGTAGGGTTTAGACTCTGATAAGTTAAACATATGTAATACATGTAAATATGTATTAAAAGATGTATAAACCCTAATAAATCCTAAAAAAGCCTCTGATATACTAACAGGACTAAGTACTCTGTTGATATTAGTTAAGTAGTGAGTAAATAAAGATATAATAAAAACACAATATTCAATCAATCCATAAAAGTGTGACAAACAGGGAAAGTGCAATAAAGAACATAATGAGACAAGTAGAAAAAAAAATAGCAAGATGGTAAACACAATCATATAAACGATCATATTAAGTGTAAATTATCTAAAAATTCTATTACAAAGGCAGAAATTGTTAAATTAACAACACATTAAGAACTTACTATAGATTCCTTGCAAGAAACACACTTTAAAGAAGCAAACAGGTTAAAAGTAAAATGATGGAAAAAGATGTATCACGCTCATAACAGCCAAAAGAAATCAAGGTTGTGTATTTTCAATATCAAAGTAAATAGTGTTACTGAAAATAATGAGCATCATTTCATGATAGTTACAGGCCATTAAAAGGGCATACAAATCCTAAATTCCCGTGTTCCTAGTGATAGAGTTTCAAGTATAAGAAGCCAGAATCAATAGACCTGCAAGGAACAATAACAAAAATTGTCCCAATAATAAGTGCACAGCTGACTAAATGTTCACAGTTTTCACTCTCTTCAGGTCAACTTATATGATATCACTTGCATTTCAGAAGTTCCTTTTGTCCTCTTCTCAGTAAATTATTTCCCCAAAGTAATCACTTTTCTGAATTCTAATCCTACCAGTATATTGCACCTTCTTTTAAAATTATTCTAAATTGATAAATATGATCCATTGTGTTTGCCTGTTTTCACTCAACATTATATTTGTGAGATTAATTACATATGATGCTGTGTCTAGTGGCATTTTGCTCATTTCCATCCTTGAATATTATTCCATTGAACTATCACACAACAGAGTATTCACATATTCTTCTCTTGATGAATATTACATTTGTTTTTTGGAAACGTTACATTTTGTTTTAGAAATTTTGCTGTCATGAGAATCCTCATACTTGACATTTGAGAAACATGAATTAGTTTGTCTTGAGTATAATAACAAAAGTTAGGCTAGCTACCCGGAGGAGGGCATAGGAACTCACTCCAGTATTCTTGCCTGGAGAATCCCCATGGACAGAGGAGCCTGGAGGGCTACAGTCCATGGGGCCGCAAAGAGCTGGACACGACTGAATGACTAAGCAGAGCACAGACTAGCTATGTCATAGGTATGCAGATATGTATCTTTAGTAAATATGTCAACAATTCTATCAAGGTGGTTGTGCCAATGAAATACTTCCACTGATTCCTATCCTCACAATGGGTACATGCCTCTACCCAGTTGTAACCATCAGGGTCACAACTGGGTAGAGGCAAGTAGGGTTGAAAACTTAAGAAAGTGCTCACTCTCATTGAGTTCTATTGAGTTCTGTACTCTAATCTATTGCATGAACCTAAGAGGGGTTCTCCTTAAGATTTAGATGCCAAGAGCACAAAATGAAAGGAGGCACTCACCTTCGGATTTGTGCAGACTGTGCATCGATCAAATATAAAAGTACGCTCTTTCTCAAAATTTGCACCTTAGATGTCTTACTTCTCAGCCCTGCTTGATGTTAGTTTGACATTTGCTCAGTACATGTGCAGTAGCCTTGTGTTATAGTTTTATTTACATTTCCCTGACGATTAATGACGTCGAGTACATTTTCGAATGTTTACATACCATTTTGATGTACTCTTTTGTGAACTATCTATTCAAGTCTTTTTTCCAATTTAAACTTAATTAGCTTTCTCCTGTTATTAATTATTTGTAGTTATTTTTATATATTCTGCCTGGGTCATTTGTCTTTGGTTTTTTTCCCATTGTAGATATCTTCCCTTACTCTGACTTTTTACTCTTGAATAGTTTCTTCTAATAAACACTGCTTCTAAATTTTAATTGAGATTAATTTATTAATATTTTTCTTTCTTGGTTACTGCTTTTCTGTCCTACTACAAGGTCACTAATGCATTTCTTTTCCTTTTGAAAGCTTTATTGTTTCGGGTTTCAAATGTAGATCTACAATTTACTGGGAACTGATGTTAGCACTTAATGTGAGATAAGGTCAACATTACATTTTTTATATATGGGTATCAGTTAACTGAGCATCATTTATTAAAATTATCATTCTCTCCCTATTAACTATAGTGTCATCTTGTCTCATATGAGATAAACTTATGACTATGATCTCTCTAATCTGTTCCAGTGGTCTGTTTTTAAAAGCTCTATATGAATTTCTATGACGTTGTAATGTTTTGCTTTCTGGTTTTGCAATTTCTTTAACTCTGTTTTTCCTCGATTGTTTTGAATATTCTTGTCTCTTTTAATTTCGACATACATTTTAAAACATAAACTTTCTTCACTCTTCCCTAATACAAAAAAATTTATATAATAATATAATTAATCTTTTCTAACTGGAAATGTATTTAATACATAAATCAATTTGGAGAGAATTAATACCTATGTAAAGAAAGAAAGTGAAGTCGCTCAGTTGTGTCCAACTCTTTGCGACCCCATGGACTTGTAGCCTACCAGGCTCCTCCGTCCATGCAATTTTCCAGGCAAGAATACTGGTCTGGGTTGCCATTTCTTTCTCCAGCAGACCTTTCCTACCCAGGGATTGAACCCAGATCTCCTGCATTGTAGGCAGAGGCTTTACCGTCTGAGCCACCAGGGAAGCCCATTGTTATAATTTATAAGCATAATGTGGCTCCGTTTATTTAATTCTTTAAAATTTTTCCATAGTTTTGTAGATTTCAGAGTAGGAGTCTTGAAATCTTTTATTAGAATTATTACTAAGGATTTGATGTTTAGAAGCCAGCATAAAAAGTATCATTATTCAAATTTTATTTCCTTTTCATTTGTTACTGGTACAGAGAAATACAATTAATGTTTTATAAGAACCGTGTATCAAGCAACTTTGATACATTTACTTATTAGTTTTAATATTTGGTAAATTTTCTTAAAATTAAAATTATGTAATTGTAAACAATTATGTCAACTGTAAATAAAATTGTAATTTCTACCTCCAATCCTTACACTTTGAATTCCTTTCCCTTTACCTCATTGCATTGGCAAGTAACTTCAGTAGTGATAATAGTCTCCTTTGCTGACCCAGTATCTGGGGCGGAAGCTTTTAAGATTTTACTATTAAGTATATTTCCTACAGATCTTTTTAAGATATTGTTTAACAAAGATTACAGTTGGTTTGTTTACTTGTTCTATCACTTATTCAATAAAGTATACTAATAATCTTCTACCACACTGTGTATTTTTCTATTTTTTTTTAGTTCTTACAACTTTATTTTATGTATTTCAAAGCAATATTTATATAGAAGTTTAATATGATATAGGTAGATTGCTGCTGCTGCTACTGCTGCTAAGTCACTTCAGTCGTGTCCGACTCTGTGCGACCCCATAGATGGCAGCCCACCAGGCTCCCCCGTCCCTGGGATTCTCCAGGCAAGAACACTGGAGTGGGTTGCCATTTCCTTCTCCAATGCATGAACGTGAAAAGTGAAAGTGAAGTTGCTCAGTTGTGTCCGACTCTTCGTGACCCCATGGACTGCACCCTACCAGGCTCCTCTGCCCATGGGATTTTCCAGGCAAGAGTACTGGAGTGGGGTGCCATTGCCTTCTCCATAGGTAGATTAACCCTTTTATTATTGTGTAAGCCACTTCTTTGTTTCTAGCAGAACTTTTCTCTTAGACTGTGATATATTAATATGGACTTCCCAGGTGCCACTAGTGTTAAAGAATCTGCCTGCCAATACAGGAGATGCAAGAGACACAGGTTTGATACCTGGGTTGAGAAGATTCCCTGGAGAAGGAAATGGCAACTCACTCCAGTATTCTTGCCAGAGGAGCCTGGTAGGCTACAGTCCATGGATCTGCAATGAGTTGGATATGACTGAGCAACTGAACACACACACAACTATTAATATATTCAAGCCAACTCTCTTTTAGTTCAGTTCAGTTATTCAGCCACGTCTGACTCTCTGCGACCACATGGACTGCAGCACACGAGGCTTCCCTGTCCATCACCAACACCCGTAGCTTGCTCAAACTCATGTCCATCGAGTTGGTGATGCCATCCAACCATCTCATCCTCTGTTGTCCCCTTCTCCTCCTGCCTTCAATCCTTCCCAGCATCAGGGTCTTTTCCAATAACTCCCTTCTTCATATCAGGTGGCCAAAGTATTGGAGTTTCAGCTTCAGCATCAGTCCTTCCAATGAATATTCAGGACTGATTTCCTTTAGGATGGACTGGTTGGATCTCCTTGCAGTCCAAGGGACTCTCAAGAGTCTTCCCCGACACCACAGTTCAAAAGCATCAATTCTTTGGTGTTCCGCTTTCTTTATAGTCCAACTCTCACATCCATATAAGACTAATGGAAAAACCATAGCTTTGACTAGATGGACTTTGTCAGTAAAAGAAAGTTTCTGCTTTTTAATATGCTATCTAGGTTGGTCATAGGTTTTCTTTCAAGGAGCATGTGTCTTTTAATTTCATGGCTGCAGTCACCATCTGTAATGATTTTGGAGCACTAAAAAATACAGTCTCTTACTGTTTCCAATGTTTCCCCATCTATTTGCCAGGAAGTAATGGGACCTGATTCCATGATCTTATTTTTTGGAATGTTGAGTTTTAAGCCAACTTTTGCAGTCTCCTCTTTCACTTTCATTAAGAGGCTCTTAAGTTCTTCTTTGCTTTCTGCCATAAGGGTGGTATCATCTGCATATCTGAGGTTATTGATATTTCTCCTGGGAATCTTGATTCCAGTTTGTGCCTTGTCCAGCCTGGCATTTCTCATGATATACTCTGCATCTAAGTTAAGTAAGTGAGTGACAATATACAGCATTGACATATTCCTTTCCCAACTTGGAACCAATCCATTGTTCCATGTCCAGTTTAAACTGTTCCTTCTTGACCTGCATATAGATTTCCCAGGAGGCAGGTCAGGTGGTCTGGTATTCTCATCTCTTTAAGAATTTTCCACACTTTGTTGTGATCCACACAGTCAAAGGCTTTGGCATAGTCAATAAAGCAGAAGTAGATGCTTTTCTGGACTCTTGCTTTTTCTATGATCCAACGGATGTTAAAAATTTGATCTCTAGCTCCTTTGACTTTTCTAAATCCAGTTTGAACATCTGGAAGTTCACAGTTCACGTACTGGTGAAGCCTGGCTTGGAGAATTTTGAGCATTATTTTGCCATTGTGTGAGATGAGTGCAATTGTGTGGTAGTTTGAACATTCTTTGGCATTACCTTTCTTTGGGATTGGAATGAAAACTAACTTTTTCCAGTCCTGTGGCCACTGCTGAGTTTTCCAAATTTGCTGGCACATTGAGCAGCACCCTAACAGCATCATCTTTTAGGATTTGAAATAGCTCAACTAGAATTCCATCACCTCCACTAGTTTTATTCATAGTGATGCTTCCTAAGGCCCACTTGACTTCACATTCACAGGATGTCTGACTCATGATGAGTGATCACATCATCGTGGTTATCTGGGTCATGAAGATCTTTTTGTACAGTTCTTCTGTGTATTCTTGCCACCTCATCTTCATATCTTCTGCTTCTGTTAGGTCCACACCATTTTTGTCTTTTATTGTGCCCATCTTTGCATGAAATGTTCCCTTGGTATCTCTGATTTTCTTGAAGAGATCTCTGCTGCTGCTAAGTCACTTCAGTCGTGTTCAACTCTATGCGACCCCATAGACGGCAGCCCACCAGGCACCCCTGTCTCTGGGATTCTCCAGGCAAGAACATTGGAGTGGGTTGCCATTTCCTTCTCCAATGCATGAAAGTGAAAAGTGAAAGTGAAGTCGTTCAGTGGTGTCCAACCCCATGGACTGCAGCCTACCAGGCTCCTCCATCCATGGGATTTTCCAGGCAAGAGTACTGGAGTGCGGTGCCATTGCCTTCTCTGGAAGAGATCTCTAGTCTTTCCCATTCTATTGTTTTCCTCTATTTCTTTGCATTGATCTCTGAGGAAGGCTTTCCAATCTCTCCTTGCTAGTCTTTGGAACTCTCCATTCAAATGTGTATATCCTTCCTTTTCTCCTTTGCCTTTAGCTTCTCTTATCTTTTCAGCTTTTTGTAAGGCCTCCTTAGACAACCATTTTGCCTTTTTGTATTTCTTTTTCTTGGAGATGGTCTTGATCAGTGCTTCCTATACAATGTCTCAAACCTCCGTCTATAGTTTCTCAGGCACTCTATCAGATCTAATTCCTTGAATCTATTTGTCACTTCCACTGTATAATCATAAGGGATTTGATTAGGTCATTCCTGAATGGTCTAGTGAATTTCCCTACTTTCTCCAATTTAAGTCTGAATTTTGCAATAAGGTGTTCTGAACCATAGTCAGCCATAGTCAGCTGCAGTCTTGTTTTTGCTGACTGTATAGAGCTTCTCCATCTTTGGCTGCAAAACATATAATCAGTCTGATTTCAGTGTTGACCATCTGGTGATGTCCTTGTGTAGAGTCTTCTCTGTGTTGTTGGAAGATGGTGTTTTCTATGACCAGTGCGTTCCCTTGGCAAAACTCTGTTAGCCTTTGCCCTGGTTCTTTTTGTACTCCAAGGCCAAATTTCCCTGTTACTCCAGGTATCTCTTGACCTCCTACTTTTGCATTCCAGCCCCCTATAATGAAGAGGACATCTTTTTGGGGTGTAAGTTTTAGAAGGTCTTGTAGGTCTTCATAGAACCATTCAATTTCAGCTTTTTCAGCATTACTGGTTGGGGCATAGGCTTGGATTACTGTGATATTGAATGGTTTGCTTTGGAAACAGAGATCATTCTGTCATTTTTGAGATTGCACCCAAGTACTTCATTTTGGACTCTTTTGTTGACTGTGAGGGCTACTCCATTTTGTCTAAGAGATTCTTACCACAGTAGTAGATATAATGGTCACCTGAGTTAGATTCACCCATTCCAGTCCATTTGAGTTTGCTGATTCCTAGAATGTCAACGGCCACTCTTTCAGTTAGTTCCTGGCATGTTGTTTTTCATCCATTAAATTGCCATTTTTAATGCTCTCACATTTAAAATGCATGTCTGGTAAGCAGCATGTGTTCCTTTTTTCTTTAATCCAATTTCATTATTTTCTGTACTTTAATTGGAGTGTTTGAACCATTTATTGCACTACAAAAATCATTATAATTTAGTATACAGCCAGTATATGATTTATTTTTATTTTAGTTTCTCTTGCTTTATATGCCTTTTTTTTCTCCTTGTTTTGTAATTTTATGTTAACCACTACACACTATTATAACAAATATTAGAACTTCTGTCTAGTCTATCTTTCTCCATTGTAGGTTTCTCCTCTATTAAGCATAGTATCAGCAGATAAAATTATTTCAATCAGAAAGGGAGCTTTTAAAAATCTGGGTTGCAAGTATTATGACTCTTTTTTATTGTATACTTCACCCACAGTTGGTGTCTACCTTTCTAGGTCTTAGCGTGTCAGACCAGGTGTTAAGGTGATAGTCCATGTCAGACTCTTTGTGACCCAAAGAACTGCATCCCATGAGGCTTCTATGTCCATGGGATTTTTCTGGCAAGAATACTGGAGTGGGTTGCCTTTTTACTTCTCCCAGAGATCTTCCTAGCACAGGGGCTGAGACTGCATCTCCTGTGAATCTTGCATTGCAGGCAGTTTCTTGACTGCTGAGCCTCTGGAAGAAGTCTCTGCTACAATGTACTCTATCATAAAGAGAAACATAATTCTTGTTGCTATTATCTTTTTATTTTTTAATTTAATAAAGTTATCTTCTATTATTTCTATGCTTTTGATTTCTTGAAAATCATCACCTGTTGGAAATTTTACAACATTTTTGATAGTTTTTGTTCTCTCCATTTTTTAAAATTTTATTTTATTTTTAACCTTTACATAATTGTATTAGTTTTGCCAAATGTCAAAATGAATCCACCACAGGTATACATGTGTTCCCCATCCTGAACCCTCCTCCCTCCTCCCTCCCCATACCATCCCTCTGGGTCATCCCAGTGCACTAGCCCCAAGCATCCAGTATCGTGCATCGAACCTGGACTGGCATCTTGTTTCATACATGATATTTTACATGTTTCAATGCCATTCTCCCAATTCTTCCCACCCTCTCCCTCTCCCACAGAGTCCATAAGACTGTTCTATACATCAGTGTCTCTTTTGCTGTCTCGTACACAGGGTTATTGTTACCATCTTTCTAAATTCCATATATATGCATTAGTATACTGTATTGGTGTTTTTCCTTCTGGCTTACTTCACTCTGTATAATAGGCTCCAGTTTCATCCACCTCATTAGAACTGATTCAAATGTATTCTTTTTAATGGCTGAGTAATACTCCATTGTGTATATGTACCACAGCTTTCTTATCCATTCATCTGCTGATGGACATCTAGGTTGCTTCCATGTCTTGGCTATTATAAACAGTGCTGCGATGAACATTGGGGTACACGTGTCTCTTTCCCTTCTGGTTTCCTCAGTGTGTATGCCCAGCAGTGGGATTGCTGGATCGTAAGGCAGTTCTATTTCCAGTTTTTTAAGGAATCTCCACACTGTTCTCCATAGTGGCTGTACTAGTTTGCATTCCCACCAACAGTGTAAGAGGGTTCCCTTTTCTCCACACCCTCTCCAGCATTTATTATTTGTAGACTTTTGGATCGCAGCCATTCTGACTGGTGTGAAATGGTACCTCATAGTGGTTTTGATTTGCATTTCTCTGATAATGAGTGATGTTGAGCATCTTTTCATGTGTTTGTTAGCCATCTGTATGTCTTCTTTGGAGAAATGTCTATTTAGTTCTTTGGCCCATTTTTTGATTGGGTCATTTATTTTTCTGGAGTTGAGCTGTAGGTGTTGTTTGTATATTTTTGAGATTAGTTGTTTGTCAGTTGCTTCATTTGCTACTATTTTCTCCCATTCTGAAGGCTGTCTTTTCACCTTGCTAATAGTTTCTTTTGATGTGCAGAAGCTTTTAAGGTTAATTAGATCCCATTTGTTTATTTTTGCTTTTATTTCCAATATCTTGGGAGGTGGGTCATAGAGGATCCTGCTGTGATGTATGTCGGAGAGTGTTTTGCCTATGTTCTCCTCTAGGAGTTTTATAGTTTCTGGTCTTACGTTTAGATCTTTAATCCATTTTGAGTTTATTTTTGTGTATGGTGTTAGAAAGTGTTCTAGTTTCATTCTTTTACAAGTGGTTGACCAGATTTCCCAGCACCACTTGTTAAAGAGATTGTCTTTAATCCATTGTATATTCTTGCCTCCTTTGTCAAAGATAAGGTGTCCATATGTGCGTGGATTTATCTCTGGGCTTTCTATTTTGTTCCATTGATCTATATTTCTGTCTTTGTGCCAGTACCATACTGTCTTGATAACTGTGGCTTTGTAGTAGAGCCTGAAGTCAGGTAGGTTGATTCCTCCAGTTCCATTCTTCCTTCTCAGGATCGCTTTGGCTATTCGAGGTTTTTTGTATTTCCATACAAATTGTGAAATTATTTGTTCTAGCTCTGTGAAGAATACTGTTGGTAGCTTGATAGGGATTGCATTGAATCTATAAATTGCTTTGGGCAGTATACTCATTTTCACTATATTGATTCTTCCAATCCATGAACATGATATATTTCTCCATCTATTAGTGTTCTCTTTGATTTCTTTCACCAGTGTTTTATAGTTTTCTATATATAGGTATTTAGTTTCTTTAGGTAGATATATTCCTAAGTATTTTATTCTTTCCATTGCAATGGTGAATGGAATTGTTTCCTTAATTTCTCTTTCTGTTTTCTCATTATTAGTGTATAGGAATGCAAGGGATTTCTGTGTGTTGATTTTATATCCTGCAACTTTACTATAGTCATTGATTAGTTCTAGTAATTTTCTGGTGGAGTCTTTAGGGTTTTCTATGTAGAGGATCATGTCATCTGCAAATAGTGAGAGTTTTACTTCTTCTTTTCCTCCATTTTTTTAAATCAGTGAGTTTAGGTTGATCAGTTCAGGTCATTCAGTCATGTCCGACTCTTTGTGATCCCATGGACTGCAGCATGCCAGGCTTCAGAAGGGAGCAAACCTTTCTTTCTTATTGAAGTAAAATTGACATACAATGTTACATTAGTTTCATAGTACAACATAGTGTACTATGGTGTACAACATAGTGATTCAACATTTAAATATATATATTTTCATAAAGAAACAGGCATATTAGGGTTTGTGGGCCATATAATATCTCTTGCAACTATTTAACTCTGCTGTTGTAGCCTAATAGAAAGCCGTTTGTTGCTAATCAGTAGCTAAGTCATGTCTGACTCTTTGCAACCCCATGGACTGCAATCCACCAGACTCATCTGTTCATGGAATTCTCCAGGCAAGAATACTGAAGTGGGTTGCTATGCCATCCTCCAGGGGATCTTCCCAATCCAGGGATAGAACCCGTGTCTCTTATGTCTCCTGCATTGACAGGCAGGATCTTTACTGCTAACACCAGATGGGAAGAACAACTTCACAAATTGGGTCTTTTTAAAATTAGGAAATCAAATGAGAAATGTAAGTCTAATTTGCCCTAATTCATTCATCTGCTAATTGGGGAAGCTGAGATTTGAACCATGGTGCTCAGTCGAGATTTATACACTTTTGTCTACTGCATCCACATTTCTTTGCTTCATGTTGTAAAACAAAATCTGATTTTATTTGTTTACTCTCGGCAAATGAAAAGACAACAAAATATCAAAAATAAGTGCATACATTAATAGAAAAACTTCCCTGGAATTAGCTTACAATATCCTCTCCCTTCCTACCTGAATCTGTAGTCAGACAACCATTTTAAATGCCATCTGCAAATTATGAGGTCTCAGAACAACATAAACTATTAAGTACCTGACATAAAGTCTACTGAGAATAATTTATGAAATATTTGCTATAAATTTCAAAGGAATACTAACTATTAAACATCAACAATATAAATTGAGGCCAGGTCTCTGAGACTAGGTTGTCAGATTTCAAGACTAGAAATTATGCAGATGTGAGTGACTGTCCTTTAATTCTGTGATTATTCAAAGCAATTATTTAAATATGAAATTAAGTGTCTGCTCTAACTCAAAAATATACATAATGAACAGGAGTCAGGAAGCTTTATATTCATTAGAATAAGCATCAGGAAACATATATTAGGGATTTATCCCATAACTCTTTTCCATCACTCACAAATTTAGCATTTAACTTCCAAAGAAATAACAATGGCAGATCTTCATGTTTCTAACTGATTAATTAAATATTCCTGGCTAGATTTGAGCCCTGACAAACAGTATGCTCACAAACCTAAATGAGAAGATGCACATTTCTGAGTCATAAGCAGAGGGCATGCAAAGGCTAAATTAATGCTTACGTGTGTGCCTGCCTGTTCAGTCGCTCAGTCGTGTCCGACTCTTTGTGACCTCATGGACTGTAGCCGACCAGTCTCTTCTGTCCATGGAATTTCTCAGGCAAGAATACTGGAGTGGGTTGACATTTCCTCTTCCAGGGCATCTCCCCCACCCAGGGATCGAACTAGCATCTCCTGTGTCTCCTGCATTGCAGGCCAGTTCTTTACAGGTGAGCCATCAAGGAAGCCAAACTAATGCTTAACTCCTTTCACCCACCCACACACTCTTTATGAACATCCCCTAAGATACATTAATAATGATAGCAAGTTTATTATAAATGAATAGAAGGCTTGTGACCCTGTGTTTTTGTTTATGGGGGAAAAGCTAAGCTAATACTTTAAACTATATAAAATAGAATTGGAGTAAATCTTACCAGGAAGAAAAATAAATCTTAAATGTTACACCCTTCAGACACAATCAAGCCTTCAGATTATGTGACTAGCATTGAATTTTTATTAAATTCAGTGTTTTACTTTTCTGGTGATCAGGCAGGACCCAATCTGCTAAGTACATCAGTAGTGCATATGAAGTTTCAAGACAAATTTTCCAGAGATCCCCTCTAACCCAATAGCAGCCCCTCAGCGCTGTCTGTAATAAAATTTCAGGTCACAGCCAGCGAGGCAGGAGGGCGCCAAGAATCTACCTTTGAAAGAAATTTGGACTCAGTGTTGAGAGACAGGAACTATATTCCCACCTTATCTCCAAACATCTTTTTGACTTTGGGCAATTAAGTTAATCTTTCAGAAATTCCAAATCTGAAACTGTAAAATGAGAATTATAATACCTGTCTGCTGTTGAGTAGATCAAATCAGATAATGCACATGAAAGCTCTTTAAAGTGGAAGTGCTATACGTTTGGGAAGAATTATTCTTCTTTGACTCTGAGCTGCCCTTCAGCTGAATTCACTAGTTAAAAACCTTGTTCAAGTCCACAAGTAACTTTTTAAAGACTTTTTACAGGACTCCCTAAACTGCTGACTAGTAAGAATGAATCAAGCTAGAAAATATGATTAAGTAAAGAAAAAGTACACACACACCACCACCATACACACACGCCATTCTGCCGTTCAGCATTTCAAGTTGAACAGTGTTAATATGCTGTAAAAGTCTACACTGTTTTCCTCCACACTATGAATAGAAATCAAATTTTAACTTTTCTCATATCTTAATGTATTGTGAACTCTTTTCATGGTATCAAATGTTTTATTTATAACTTCATTTATCAACTGTGCATTAGATAATTTTATGAGAATTAGAATACCTATTTGTTTATTAATATCATACTTTTTAACTTTTCCATTATAAATATGGATGTGAACATTTCATGATTTTTATAGAAATTCCATGACACCATATATCCCTGTTTTCCCAGGATATGATTGGTTAACACTCGTTGCCCCACTGCATTTATAGTATAGCCTTTCACTCACAAAAGTGTCCAAGTTTGGTCAATAAATTATATTGTCATTCTATCTTGGTGATCCATAATAATTGCCCTTAAAGCAACTCCTGAAGGCAGAACTAAGTGAAAGATAATGATTAATTAAACTTGTTTTCTAAGTAATGTGAAACACATATATTCATCTCTGACAGTGAAGGCATTAAAAATATTCTAGTTCTAATAA
Organism: Bos indicus; assembly: GCF_029378745.1. NCBI lineage: Eukaryota > Metazoa > Chordata > Mammalia > Artiodactyla > Bovidae > Bos > Bos indicus. Next base: position 18,197,257 of record NC_091780.1, on the reverse strand, counting down.
ATGCTGGAGAGGGAGTGGAGAAAACAGAACCCACTCACATTGTTGGTGGGAATGCAAATTGACAAAGCCACTATGGAGAACAGTATGGAGATTCCTTAAAAATAACTAGGAATAAAACTAACATATGACCCAAGAATCCCTGGGTATATACACTTAGGAAACCTTAATCGAAGATATACATGTACCCCAGTGTTCACTGCAGCAGTATTTACAAAGGCTAGGACATGGATGTAACATAGATGTCCCCTGACAGATGAACGGATGAAGAAATTTTGGTATATATATATATATATATATATATATATGCAACGGAATATTACTCAGCCATGAAAAAGAACACATTTGAGCCAGTTCTAATAAGGTGGATGAACCAAGAGCCTATTACACAGAGTGAAGTAAATCAGAGACAGAAAGACAAATGTTGTATATTAACACATTAACACATATGGAATCTAGAAAGATAGTACTGATGAACCTATCTGTAAGGCAGCAATGGAGATGTAGACACAGAAAATGGACTTGTGAACATGGGAGCAGGGGGTCAGGGAGGAAAGGGTGGTAAGAATTGAAAGAGTAGCACTGAAACATATCCAGTACCATGTGTAAAATTAGATGCCAGTGGAAATCTGCTGTATGATGCAGGCAATTCAAATTTGATGCTCTGTGGCCTCTAGAGATGGGACGGGGTGGGAGGTGAGAGAGAGGTTCAAGAGGGAGAGGACATGTGTATACCTACAGCTGATTTATGTCTATATAGGGCAGAAACCAACACAATATTGTAAAGCAATTATCGTCCAATTAAAAATAAAGAAAATTAAAAATAAAAAGCAAAAGTTAGACAAAAAAATATTCTGCTCCTGTCTGTAGGTACTAAATGTTCTTGTAATATTTCAAATACTGTATTTCTGTCCTTCCCTATTCCATTCCTCCCATGAATTCCATATGTCCTCAAAATTGCTAAAAGCCGGAACAAAAAGAAGTCCAGTGTAATGATATCTTGGAATGCATCTTTTCATCATCAGAAACAATTTTGAGTTAGTCTCTTGACTCTTAACCTAAAATTTGCTTTCTCTGCACATGTTGATCCTTAAATCTGAAACATACTTGCCTTGACTCTATCTCGAGAAGACATTTTTTGTGAGTTTTTGTGTTTTTGTTACTGAAGTTTAGTTGATTTACAATAGTGTGTTAGTTTCTGGAGTACAATAAACTAATTCAGTTATGTATATATAATATGTAGTACATACATATATATTGCATATATAATAGATATTAATTTCAGATTATTTTCATTATAGTTTAAGATATTGAATATAGTTTCCTGTGAAATATGGTAAGATCTTGTTATAAGATCTACTTTATGCATAGTAGTTTGTATCTGCTAATCCCAAACTCCTGATTTATCCCTCCCTTTGCCCCTTTCCCCTTGGTAACCTGAAGTTTATTTCCTATGGTAGTGAGTCTGTTTCTGTTTGGTAAAAAAACTTATGTGTATCACTTTTTAGTTTCCACATAATATTATATGATACTTGTCTTCCTCTGCCTGAATTAGTTGACTTGGTATGACAGTATCTAGGTTCACCTATATTCTGCAAATGGCATCATTTGTTTCTTTTAAATGCCTGAGTAATATTTCATTGTATTATCATATCTTCTTTAGCCATTCCTCTGTTGATAGACACTTAGGTTGCTCCCATGTCTTGCCTATTGTAAACGGTCCTGCCTTGAACATTGGGGTGCATGTATCTTTTCAAATTATAATTTTCTTCATATATATGCCTAGAAGTAGGATTGAAGGATTGTATTGTAACTCTGTTTTTAGTTTTTAAAGGAACCTCAACACTGCCTCCATAGTGGCTGTACCAATTTATGTTCCCACCAACAGTGTGGGTGGGGTTCCCTTTTCAAGAAGCTAGACAAAATGTTTCTTCTCCTCCTCTGCCATGCTGATCTTGAAGACTGTGTGTTTCAGATGTGTAACTTGGGGAAGAAAGAAGGTTATTTCATCTGTATCTTACCTGAATTAAATGAGAGATAATCCTTTATTCTGTTAAGTCATGGAGATTTGAAGGTTGGTATGCTTTAACAGAAAAACTTACTTATCCTAATTAAAATGAATATCATTTCCAAAAATAGGGTATCACATGACAGAAGCTTGATGTATGTGATATTGGTAAGGGCATAAAGGCTGAAAAGATGATCCATGCTTAACAATGAAAACATTGAGAACAGAACATTTCCCCAAGTTTGCAATGCTAGGGAAATTTTTTTAAATAACTGTTATTAATGATATATTAGCTACTACTATGAATTTAGGAAAGTTGTTATAAGAAAGACATGAGCTGAATAAATTAACCTGTGTACAAGCAGAAATGAGTTGGAATGAAACAGAAAGAGTCTGGAAATGTGGAGCCTTGTAGGGTTGGAAAACTATTTCTGAAGCTCAAACTGTAAGAGAAGAAATTGGAAAAGACTTTGAATGACAAATGTCCAGACTAACCTTGTAGAGGGATAAAATGATTCAGGGCAAAGATCATATGGAATCTGAGAGCTTTAAGGTAATTTTAATTAAGTTGAGAGAGAGGTATGAGGGCAAAAATAAGTAGGCTAATGACTGTAATATATAATATCTCGGAAGCTATCAAGGCCCGATTACTAGCACATGGAGCTGGGTGAAAGTCAATGAATTGGAATCCAGCTACATTTTCAAAGGAATGAATCTAAGAAGATACAAGTTTGCAAAATGGCTCTGCCTGAAACTTGAGACAATTCTAGGACCTCTGATGAACCCCTCCTACAGCCAGGAGGGAATAGAGAGGAAATGGACAAATGAAACTTTCTAGAGAGCATGTGCAAGACTTGACTAGAACTCCACTCCACCAGGGGTTAAAAATCTTCACAGTTTTCAAGCAGAATCACTATGATCAGTATCTGCTGCCTCCATCACCTTTCTTTTTCCAAGTGTGTTCACTACTGTCATCTTATTCTGGTTACACCATTGTGTACTGAGTGAGAGAGAAGTGAGTGAGTGTGTGTGTGTGTTTAGTGGGGAGGAGCTTAAAGAGGAGAGTAGCATTTGAGTTACCAAGTCTCTGGGTTCAGAGTTGGCACTGTGGTCTTAATGAAGAGAACAGGGTACATTTCCCAGTTTGAGATCAAGGCTTGTGCTGTTTACTGCCCATGCACCACAACTACTGAGCCTGTGCTCCAGAGCCCTAGTGCCGCAACTACTGAAGCCTGTGTGCCTTAGAGCCCTTGCTCTGCGACAAGAGAAGCCACCACAATGAGAAACCCGAGTACCACACCTAAAGAGTAGCCCCCACTTACCACAACTAGAGAAAGGCCCATGAAGCAACAAAGATCCAGCACAGCCAATAAATAAATAAAGGTTTAAAAGAACTGTTGCACCTCCATTGGCATCAAAATCCAGCCTAAATGAAGGCCAGCACATTTGGTTGGCTTCCCTCATCGTAGTGGGGTTCAGTATTCCCAACTCAGGCAGAGTAAAGGCCTCCCAGGTGGTGCTAGTGGTAAAGAGCCCACCTGCCGGATGCAGGAGACATAAGAAATGTGAGCTCAATCCCTGGGTCAGGAAGATCCCCTGGAGGGCATGGCAACCCACTCCAGTATTCTTTCCTGGAGAATGCCATGGACAGAGGAATCTAGGGGGCTGCAGTCCATGCGGATCACACAGAGTCAGACATGACTGAAGTGACTTGGCAGGCAAAGCATCGAGGCAGTACTTCTGTAGGGAGGCACTATACTAGGCTTGAGGGGAGAAATACTTCCTAGAAAGGCTATGCAGAAGTGCAAACAGGAGAATGTGGAAATGTCAGAAGTGGCAAAAAGCAAGAGCCAGATGGAGAGAGGGAAGTATAAGGGATGGCATGAGAAGCAGGCTTTAGATCGGGCTCTTTACAGCAGGGCAATGCTGGAGTTCCGCTTTTGCCTGAAAATGACTCGTGCCCTGAGGTCCTGAGAGAAGACAGTTTTTTTAAAAAATTTGTCTTTGTTTTGTTTTAGTGCAGTTCCCCAGAAAAATGAAGCCAAATTAGTGTAGAAGCTCAGTCTTCTTTTGTCAGTAAGATCATCTACACATTTTCCTAGATTCCACATACATGTGTTAATATACAATATATATTTTTTTCTCTTTCTGACTTCCTTCATTCTGTATGACAGACTTATTGGCAAAGCAGAAATAAAGACACAGACATAAAGAACTAGTGTATGGACACCAAGAGGGGGACGGGGGGTGGGATGAATTGGGATTGACATGCATACACTATGATGCATAAAACAGACAGCTAACGAGGGCCTGGGCTTCCCAGGTGGTGCTAGCAGTAAGGAGCCTGCCTGCCAATGCAGGAGATGTAAGAGACGCAGCTTCAGTCCCTGGGTCAGGAAGATCTCCTGGAGGAGGTCATGGCAACCCACTCCAGTATTCTTGCCTGGAAAATCCCATGGACAGAGGAAGCCCTACAGTCCATGGGACTGCAGAAAGTCAGACAAGACTGAAGCGATGTAGCACGCACACAATGGGAACCTAACATACAGCATGGGGAGCTCTACTCAGTGTTCTGTGATGACCTACATGAGAAATAAATCCACAAAATAAGAGAAGATATTTGTATAGGTACAGCTGAGTCACTTTTCTGTACAGTAGAAACTAAGTCAATGTTGTAGAGTAATGGCAAAATGAAGATTTTTTTGTAAAATCCAATTTTTTTTTTTTTCTTAAAGATCAGTCTTCCTTCTTGGATCTGTTAATCTCTACCAAGACAGAGTCTGCTTTTATATACCCAGACCTAAACTGCCAGAGTATCCCTAAAAGACTTTGTGGTGCTTCAACTTTGATCCCCCCAATTAAGAGAACTCCGCCATCTGCTTCGAGACTTCACATCTGCTTTGCCCAAATCCCCACAAGGTGATAATTACTTGGGTCAAATCTCAATTTGGTTATACATCTTAGGCTAGATGCTTGCAATTGCCGAATCTCCCTCCAGTGATAAAGAATAGTTCCATCCTTTCCCACCATATGAGTAGGAAAGGTTTAGCTTTCTATAGTATAAAATCTGATTACACAGGCTTTAAAAAACAAGATATTGCTTTTCTCCCACAACAGCAGGAGAAATAGGCAATTACTGTTGTTTCAGTGAGTCAGCTCTAGTAGGTCTACTGGGTCTGGCACTCATAGCCTTTATCTTCTGATCACAGAAAGGTTGCTGCAGCTCCAGCCATTGTATCTGAGTACGAGACAGGAAGTCTATGAAAGGAGTAAAAGTTGTTGGAAACCACATCCATTTTTGTTCATCAGAAAAGCAAGCATTTTAAAGATTACTTCTTCCCACCCCTTTCCCAGCAGACTTCCATTTCAATTTTATTGACCAGATTTGGGTTACAAGTCTTCCCATAGATGCTGGGAAACTGGGAATCGGGTTTATTGGGATTGTCTTTGGATAACCTTGTCTTTGGCTGGGATCCCCAAAAGTTGAATTTCTCACAACAAGGAATGCTAGGAGACTAAATGATCCAATCCCTACCCTGCTCCCTATGGAGCCACGTAACAAATAGAAATAATAGGGGCTTCCCTGGTGGCTCCGCAGTGAAGAATCCACCTGCCAATGCAGCAGATGTGGGTTCAATCCCTGGGTTGGGAAGATCCTCTGAGAATGAAATGGCAACCCACTCCAGTATTCTTGCTTGGGAAATACCAGGGACAGAGGAGCCCATGGGGCCACAAAAGAGATAGGGCTTAGTGACGAAACAGTAACAACAGGTAGTAGATGGCATATGATACTTCACAGGTTGAAAGAAAAGAAAATGTTAATAGTCCTGCTAACATTCTTCCTATACTTAAGTACTTAAGTGAAAGTGCTGGCATAAAGCCTCGTATATAGTATGATGCTGAGTCTGGATTCCTTGGAGCTGTCCAGCTCAGAGAACGTGCCAGAATGCACCAGATAATAGCCAGTTTGCCACAAGAATAAAGACGTCTAGAATTCCCACCTGCTACTACAAGGCTTGCCACAGAGTGAGAGCTTTGCTGTTGCTTCTTACTTTTTTCTTTTTTCTTTTCTTCCTTTTTTCTTGTCATTTTTTAAAACAAGTTGTTATGTTTACAGTTTGGAATCTGTCCTCTCAGAAGCACTTGTTGACAGAGCGGGGCTACAGCGAGGGTGGCTGACACGCTCTGGATTAATCCGCACGACAGGAACCCGAGCTGGAGCGCCTGCTTAGCGGATGCACCACGCATCGGACACATCCATCACCATCTGTCTCGCCTCCAGCCTGCTCAGCCGCTTCCCACCGCCTTCGGTCCCGCGCTGGTGGCCAGGGCTCTTCAAATGCCAAGAAGGACGGGACATGAGGCTGCTTTCGTCCAAGCTGTTTCGGAGCTTCCCACTGCTGAAATTAGAACTCTTTTGCTTGTATTTGTAAACTAAGTGGATGTGACAGGAGAGTTGTGGAAGAGAAATAAATCTGGAACGTTGAAATCCCTTTTTAGAGTCACATTTCTAATCATACCTGCCCTTTAAAACCCACGTACAATCATCACGGTAAGTTTCTCTGTTTACCAGTCTCGATTGCTCTCTGCAATCCCCCAGCGTGACAGGAACAAGATTTCATTATCACTCAGACCTGACGCGGGGCTGAACACAAACATAGGGCTCTCAGTGTTTCCATAAACTCTCACCTTAACAGAGCCGAGGATGGAGCGTGGGCTACTCGGAAACGCGGTGAGGTTAGAGACCACCGTGCTGCTGCCTGGGGTGGTGTGGCCCCAGGGATTTTAGAGAAGGCAGGGTAACAGCAGGAGTGGACCCCAGCTTGCCCCTGGAGGAGTTCAGCATCTCTGCCACCACCCAGATTGTAGCAGCGGAGAAGCTTCTCCCATCAGCTACTTGTTTCCAGGCCTAGAACGGGCCTTGTCCTCATTGCCTTCTCACTGGCCATGCCTTTCTGAGTAGGTCAGCTGCCTTACAGTGCAGCCCCTGGATTCAAGCATACACTTAAATTTTCTTTTCCCACCATAAGTGTTTAATGAATGGCTAAAGAAGGTCCCCGTCGGAAAGGCCCGCATCCCAAGTAAAGGCCAAATGCAGTAATATTTCAGAGTTGAAACCATGCTTCCTTCATGCTAGGACGTGCCATGTCATTTATTGAAACAAAACAAAAACCAAGCAGGGCCACCACGTTTGTGAATAGCTGCAGTTTGTTAAAGTTCTCTTAAAACATATGGGTGAGGGGAAAGTAAAGATAATCAGAGGGTCACTGTAAGAAAAACCTTTATGTCTGGCACCTGGGAGACCCCTGGAGAGGAAAAGAAAAATATAGTATATTAACTTATATATGTGGAATCCAGGAAAACAGTACAGGTGAACCTATTTGCAAAGCAGAAATAGGGATACAGACCTAGAGAATGAACGGGTGAACACATGGAAACCAAGACAGGGGAGATGAGTTGGAAGATTGGGATTGATGTATATATACTATTATTATAAAATAGATAACTAATCAGAACCTATGACAAAGCTAGACAGCATATTAAAGAGCAGAGACATTACTTTGCTGACAAAGGTCCGTATAGTCAAAGCTATGGTTTTTCCAGTAGTCATGTATGGATGTGAGAGCTGGACTATAAAGAAGGATGGATGCTGAAGAATTGATGTTTTTGAACTGTGGTGTTGGAGAAGAATCTTGAGAGCCTCTTGGACTGCAAGGGTAAGAGGAGAAGGAGTTGACAGGATAAGATGGTTGGATGGCATCACTGACTCAATGAACATGAATTTGAGCAAACTCCAGGAGATAGTTAAGGACAAGGAAGCCTCACGTGCTGCAGTTCATGGGGCCACAAAGCATTGCACACAACTTAGCCATTGAACAATAACAACTGTATAGGACAAGGGAGAAAAGGGAAGTACAATAAGTTTGTAGGACATATATTAAGCATACACTTAATTTTAATGTCACATGTAAAACCACTTTCTTCCCCAAGGTAACTCACAGCACCCACATTATTGTCTAAGCCAGCTAACTTTTAAACACTGCAAGGCCCTCTAATTCCTCTCTGCTGTCACACAAGACATGAGGAGGGGGCTCCATAGTCAAAAGGATAGGATGGAGGCATCTAAAAGGTAGGAAGGTTGAGGAGTCAGGAGAAAACTAGCTGAGTTCATTTTCATGCCCTTAATAAAAAGAAGTCTTTTTCGGCTTGGAGGACCGATGCTACCCAGGTTACAGTGTAACTGTATTATATGCCTTTTACATTTTAATGTAAGACCAATGTTTGTTCAATTTATAATTACATAAGCTTGGGCAATGTGGTAGGTGGTACCAAGCGAAGAACAGTCCAGAATGTTGAACTACATTTTATCCTTTTAACCACAATTTTTTTTCAAACACGGTGTTTTTGAAGTATTTATGAATATACGTAGGGTTTACTTTGGTTGTCTATGAAGGTTGTCTATGAAGGCTTATTATCTCCTTCAATTTGTGTCTGTGCCCAGCAAGGATCAACAGCAACTATTAATCCTATTAAGCATTTACTGTTAGCTACCTATGAGACACGCAGTACTTTGAGGACTGTATTAACTGGTTCCTGGGGCTGTAATCTTAGCCACCACACTATATTGACCCCATAACACATAGATAAAACATAGCAGCAGTCAACAGATACTTTTTTAGCTATGCGTGACTCGAGAGAGAGCTTTCAGGGGGGAGTTTGCTTTCCGGTTACTCCCTTTTTACCTGTGTGTAGCTTAACATGGAGGGACATGTAGGAAAAGAGAAGAAAACCCATTACAAGCACAGCACACACCAGCAGGTTCATTCTCCCTCCCCTCAGTCCATTTGATGATTCACGCCCTCGGGTCTATTGGCCTAAATGGATGACCCCCTAAAACTAACTTACTTATTCTTGGCCAGTGATGATTTATTAGAATTTTTCTTGTTTTAACTGCTTTCTGGATACTTAAAGAAAGATAATAAAAAATATATATATATTATGTGATAGCTCCACTTTGCCAGTGGTAACATGTGGTTAACAGCACTCTGAGCCTGCAGACCCATTCTGCAACTTTATCCGAACAGGCATCTTCTCAGAGAGGTGAATTCACTCCTTCCTCTCATTAGCTCACAGAACCTTTTGGTTACATTTCATATTTCTGAACTTGAAGCACACGTTTGAAAAGACAATGGATGAAAACCATTCTATTAAAAAGATGGAGCAAGAAAACAGTGCTCTCTGATGACTGTATTATTTTGTTTCTGTGACTGAGATTCATCATAAAATCTACAGACGAAGGACATTGGAAATGATCTGGCCCAACTTTCTGGACTTTTAGACCGAGAAACTTAAATAAAGCCACAGAACATGTTTTGACAGTTAAAACTTAGGTCTCCTGATATTCAAAACAGAATTCTTTCCAGTGTATTGATTCCTAGGGCAAGGGAGCCTGTGTTTCGTGAATTGCATAAAATAAGAAGGATTACAATGGAACAGATTTAAGGAAAAAACCCAGGAGTGGGTGGAATAGAGCTGCTCTTTAAAGAACCAGATATATAGTGCTGTGAGAGAAAACACAACTGCTTGGCTAGAACAACATGATTGAGGAAGGGCAACCTTTAAGGTCATGCTGAGAAACCAATTTGAAGGTCAGTTATGAGCAAGTCTGCAGAAAGTCTCAAACATCAGAATTAAAGGTAATGCTGTATTGTTGATGATTCTATTATTATTCATTCAATTGCATTCACAAATTATGCCTCAATATTTAGAAGATTGATTCAAACTTGGCCTTAAAAAAATCACCATGGAGACCATAGCTAACAATTTTGTTTCCACCAGGAAGTCTCTCATAGAGAGTCAAGCCCAGAGCACTTAAATACTGGCTAAAAAAAAAAACAAAAAACTTCCCATCTGAAAGAAAATCAGTCTGGATTCATGTAACTAAACTTAATGGAAGGAAATTTCTCCAAAAGGTTAATTTCTGCCTTCAGCAAAGCCTTCATAATGGGCCATTATATGGTAAACAGTGGAACAGAAGAATGGGGAGTGTGCATATTTGATGTCTTTGTAAAGCAATTTGGAGATAAGATACAAAACAAAGGTCCAGTCCCTGAGAAGCAACCCTATCCTTGCCACAGGAGGTGATCTATATGTGACCTAATTGATGGTTTTTCTCTAAAGACTTGTGATTTGATTTACTTTCAGGATTCTCTTTCCTAACAATTTTCTGGCCTCTACTCCCAAGCAAATCTACACAGCAAGAAAAAAAGGAATGCATCTCCATATACCCTTTGCATATAGGCCCAATACACTGTCCAATCAGCTCCCTGTCCATACAGTCATCCATTTCAGAACCTGAAAGATCTGGACTATTGACATTAATCAAATGATTTAGTAAAGGCCTGAAGTCTCCTGCTGCTGCTAAGTCGCTTCAGTCGTGTCCGACTCTGTGTGACCCCATAGACGGCAGCCCACCAGGCTCCCCTGTCCCTGGGATTCTCCAGGCAAGAATAATCGAGTGGGTTGCCATTTCCTTCTCAAACCCACTGTTAAAGGTGTTGACAAAACTGTAACACTGGGTTTAGACAATTGCTTGGTTGTTTATAAGCACATTAGGGAAATTCACAGGATGCATAAGCAATAGTGGATATAAGAGGGCTCTTAAAGGGAATGTGTTGGAAGGGGCTTTGAACTAGGTCTCGGGAATCCTGGGTATGAGCCCTGTGTCTTTCCAGCTTAGTGACCTCAGGACTCATCATCTTTCACTTCAGAGTCTTCATCAGTAAAGTGTACAAGCTACATAAGACTCACTAAATTCCTTCCATCTTTATAGTTCTGTGATTTCACAGTTACACTCATTGTGTCCCTTAGAACGTCAAACACAACCACAAATAGGCATTTAATAAACATTCCTAGATAGCATCACATATGTTTTTTTTTTACTTGTACGTATTCCCCCAAACCATTCCATATTTTAAAGTACTCAGCTAAACACTCTGCAAATTGCACATTTCATTTCATTTATATATTTAGGCAACTATGATGCCTTCAGGGTTATGGTTATAAATGATGGTATTGACTTGTTTTAAGAAGCAAATAACTCCAGGAAAATGTGTCCCAATAGAATTCAAAGCATTTCCACCCAAAGTCCTCCTCCTCAACCACAACCACAACCACACACACACACACTTAATGTAAAGTTTCAAAATGTGAAAAATTTTTTAAATTCATGTTAGCATGAGAGAATACAACAAACCAACAACATCATCAGAAAACACTGTTAGTCATTTTGTTGGTGTATTTTTTCCATTAAAGTAATTAACACTTTTTTATGTGGATGCCTATAAAAATAATGTTGAATTTTCATGGATAATTCCTGTTATCATTTTAGTTCCTAGATTCCAAAATCCTAGAATGCAAACCCCAGTTTAATGTCATAGCAGGTGGATGTGTTCCTTTAAGATGCCAAAAATTACACTGTAATAATTGCTTATTTTTTGAAGAGATTTTTCTATAAGAGAAAATATTTTTTAAACAAAAGGATCAAACCAAACTGATTATCTCTAAGTAAACATCAGAGGCCCACCTTGCTTTTTGGCAATTATAAAATAAACTTATCTCTTAAAATAGAACCCCCTATTCAATGGATCTCCTCTCAATGCTAATTGCTAACCTGACACTCTTCTTTCATTCATAGACAGACCCCTTCTACTTATTTAAGTGTTGAGTATGTTGCTACATGCATCATCCCATCTGTTCAGAGTTGTCGGAACTGAAAGGCATGACAGGGTTTTTCTTTTCACTCTGGAAGGTTTTTCAGAGATTAAATTACTTGTCTAAAGTCACACTCTCAGCAATTAAACTGGAACAAGAAACCACATCTCCTAATTCACATCTCAGCAATATTTTCAGTGTATTTGGCATGATGGAAAGGAGTGAGCCACACTGATTGTATTATTCTTTGTCATTTACTCGTGATCTTTTTATTAGATTTGAGGGCAAGATAAATATAAGTGTGAAGGTATGGTTCCTTGTAAGCATAGTACAAAAGTGAAAAGGGAAATGCATAATAGATTGTTCAGATTCGAGAAAGCCAAATTACACATACACATACTTTGCCTATCTGCTTACCAAAGTTATCATTCACCTAAAGGTTGTATATTGGGGACCTGGGGAAAGGCATGTAGGTGGTCTCAAGACAGAGGCATCTCGTGGTTTACAGAGTCCAGAGACAATGCTCTGTGTATCTGTGAATGATATATAAGGCTTCAACTGAACACCAGAAATGAATGTTGATGGCCATAAGTATGGATATTTTTGGAAGTTTGCCAGTTCTATTTAAAGCTGAAACAATGGCTGTCTGGACACCTGAATTCCTTCAAAGAGCACCAAGCTGACTGGTAATACCAAGCAGTTCTTGGATTTTAGAAACTCCTGAGTATTTAACTGGTTATCTGAAAGGGATTTCTGGACTCTTATGTAATTTTGTGACTTTTTAGTCTGGGAATCTCATGTAAAATATAAGTAGAAAATTTAAGTTTGTTTATTCCAGTAAAATACTCGATTGCCAGAAACTTTGTGATTGAAAAAGTTTGCAATAGATGAGATAGAGGGGCACTTTCTAAATCATCTAAAGGAAACCTTGGGCTTCCCTGGTGGATGAGAATCCAAGCGCCAGTGCAGGGGACATGGGTTCGATCCTTGGTCCAGGAAGATCCCACGTGCCGCAGAACAACTAAGCCTGTGCGCCTAAACTGCTAAGCCCGTGCCCGAGAGCCCGTGCTCCATGACCAAAGGAGCCACCACAATGAGAAGCTTGTGGGTGGCAAGGAAGAGTAGTCCCTTCTCACTACAACTGGAGAGAGCTGGCATGCAGCAATGAAGACCCAATGCAGCCAAAAAATTGTAAAAATGAGCCTATAATCCACATATGCAAACACATACATGTGAAAAAACAACGACTGAGCAATAGACCACACACACAGACTGATCTTTATGACTCATACCTTCTTCCATGCAGGTAAAGGCTCCACTACACAATACCATGTTCTGGAAAAACCAAAAGCAGTGGGTCAAGCCAGTCTGGATTGAAATACCCACTCCTCTCCATGTTCACTGAATAATCTCAAGCAAGTGGCTCGACATATCTGAGTTTCAAGGAAAATCAGTTATTGTCAAGTTCGACACAGACTACAACTGGGTCAGAATTTTTTTTTTTTTTCTTTTTTTACAATCAAGGCATCTTTTGAACCAGAAGCTCTCTCATCCTCCTGTATGAACTGTGTGCTTTCTCTGTCTTTGGTTCTCTCTGTCTCTTCTCTACCTATGATTCCTCAGCATCGCACTTTCTGCCAATACAGGGGTTCAGCATCTTGACATCTTCAGTTTTCATACTGTTCTTCTTGGGCTCAAATTTGCCTTGTAATTTTTCAGACTGCTGTTCCTTGAGCTAAATAAATCATTATCTCAATTCTCTTAGTTTAAATGGCCCATAAAGGGGTCTGATTGGCCTAGCTCATTTTTGAAAGGTTTATTTTTATTTCATAAGCTATAATTATATGAAATAAAAAATATAAAGTTATATATGTGTATGTGTGTGTGTGTGTGTGTTAGTCACTCAGTCATGTGTGACTCTTTGCGATCCCAAGGACTGTAGCTGACCAGGCTCCTCTGTCTATGGGATTCTCCAGGCAAGAATACTGGAGTGGGTAGCCATTCCCTTCTCCAGGGGATCTTCCTGACCCAGGGTTCAAACCTGGGTATGCATACACACACACACACACACACACACACCTGCTGCTTTTGAAGTATTTGTTCACCTTTGGTCTAATAATGTCAATGGAAGCCTTAAGTGAGATTGTACAATATTCAGTTAGGTTTCTCTTTCCATCAGTGGCTTTGAGAGGAGTGAGTGCCCCAGAGGTCTGTCATAGGAAGATAGACACAATGACTGAAATTTCTAATACACTGGAGCTTTGAAATTTTCTTATCAGTGACTGCTACTGATTATGATGATCAATCCTGGATTCTACTCTTGACCTCTAATCTATGTCCTATGCACCTCTCGTCGATACCTTCTGTCTAGATCTTAGTCTTAAAATAACTTTCTCTGTTGTTTGTAAATTCAGCTTCTGTAAGGGATAAGGAATAGAGATTCTTAGCTTATCTCAAACAATTTGTTAAAATGATATGCAACCAGGCTTCCTAGTGATGGAAACTTTGTTCAGGTCTTGACAATAGTTCAAAGAATGATGATGCAGAGACATTTTAGTGGCTGTCCCATGGCTTACTATCCTTCAGACTATTGCTTTGGTGCCTTGGCAATTCTTTACTTCAACTCCTATTGTTAGCACTGTTTTTATATGTGTCTCAAAGTTAAACTCTTCAGCAAAGAAAAATCTGGTTAGCTTGGGAAAGTCACCATCAGGCAAAGGGTACTCTTGTTGGTTTTGGCTACAGCTTGTATACCAGGTCACTTCATGAGCCTAAGGACTGCCTATAAACAGGCTGTTTGGGGGTCAGGAGTTAAATCCATTGTATTCAGGATCATGGTGTTACTGCACAAAAATATAGCAATCTACACATTATTGAGACTCTTGGAAAGAGGTTGTGTACATGGAAGGTGCCCTGATATTCAGAAGAGGTCATTACAACCATCAAACATCTTGCTCGGCCTGAAAGTTTCAAAGACTGGACACGCTTCAAGGTTCAAAAATAGTTGTGTTCATTTTGTTCAGAAAAAGACATGTATTGAGGATAAAGTAAGAAGAAATAAAGTCATGGAGATGGAAGTTGGCAGGGCAGATCATAATGAACTCATTCAACTAAGCTCTGTAGAGAAAGGGGATAGAGACTTGCAAACCTAGAGAAAATAAAAGGGGATAGATTAACAGAAAAGAAGCATGAGAAGAAAATGAGGGCAGAGGAGACAGAAGAAAAGAAAAATAGGAGGAAAAGAGGGGAGACGAAGCAGATATTAGTGTTTCCTTCCCTTAGAGATAAGTCTTTCTGTTCTCCTTGGTCCCATGAAAACAAACTCTTTTCTCAAGAAAAGAAGAAAATCTCCCATCAGTGACAACAAGCCTGTCATCACTGGTTTGGTGGAGGGCAACTTAGCGTTGGTAAGAACAAGGCATGAGATAGCATGAACATATGTATAATGTAGCAAACAGCTCTGAGATGAAAGAAAGAATATTGGTGTTGGTGTAGAGAAAATATTTAGGTTTGGTTTTAGCAAAAGTTTCTAACTAGTAGCATTATAATACATTTCCTTAAAAGGACCAGATGTTCCTATGATCACCTGGTGAGTCTTATGATCACGTGTCATGTCTGTTAGGACAGTGGTTCTCAAAATGTGTTCCATGGACTAGCAGGGTCATTATCACCTGGGAACTTGTTAGAAATACAAATCATTGGACCCCATCATATACCAACTGAATCAGAATCTCCAGAATTTGAGCTCAGCACTGTATTTCAACAAGTCATTGAGGTGACTTTTAAGTGGCTAAAGTACAAAAGACACACAAGAAGGAAATGTTATGACTGTTTTCCTTAGGCACTTGGTGAAAGTCCAAAGCTGAGAAGTGAAGTTAGGTATCCAGGGAACCTATGAACAACTAGACTCTGGTTTCTTCCCTCCCACAGTCCCCCTCTATTTGTCAGGCTTCTTCCCACTTCTGAACCCTAATAAGTTCCAGAGATATTATGCCCCTCTCTTAAATACAGAACAAACCAGGAGCCTGAAAATACAACCAGCCTGCTAAGCTCCCTTTCCACTCATTAGATTTTCTGGGATCATGATTAACAATGAATGGACACAGAGCTTTTCAATAGAAGAAAAGAAAGTGAAGTCGCTCAGTAGTGTCTGACTCTTTGTGACCCCATGGACTGTAGCCTGCCAGGCTCCTCCATCCATGGGATTTTCCAGGCAAGAATACTGGAGTGGGTCGCCATTTCCTTCTCTAGGAGATCTTCCTGACCCAGGGATTGACCCAGGTCTCCCGCATTGTAGGCAGATGCTTTACCGTCTGAGCCACCAGGGAAGTCTTTTCAATAGAGGAGTTCTTCAAAGGTAATATCACAAGGAAGAGGTCTCTACTTCAAAGTAATATGCTAGCCACAAACCCAATCAATAATCTCTGGGCACTCTCTCAATAAAATTGAGGCTTGAAGCATTCTGCTAAGATTTTACCCCCTTCTACTTTAAGTGGAATTAAAAGTTTTCCATGTCCTTGCCAATGAAGATCATTCATTTTGCCATTGAGAAAGCAATGTCCTTTCAGGGAAATCTGTGTGTGGCATTGATCAGCTGATTTATCATGGTGCAAACATCTGTGTATGTGTATGCACATGTTTGTGTGTACATGTTACACATGAATAGGCATTCTGTCTAGGTAGACGGAATGATTTAATTTTCTAGATTTAATTATTTTCTAGATCTAATCTAGAAATCCTATGTCCCTGCTACAAATGTACAAATTGCAGGCAAATCGCCTACAGTAGCTGAAATACTCTTACGGAAAAATCTCTTTTGTATACGTAAATGTTATAAGCACTTTAGTGTGAAGTACCGTCTGGGCTGGAAACTCAGGGAAGGCATAATGACATCACAGCCTTGTTGGGAAAAGTAGAAGGTCTTTGTTGCATTCACATGGATTCAAATTTTGATTCTGCCCCTTATTAGTCACACGATGTAGGGCAGGTTTTTGAACTTCTCTGAGTTTTCATGACCTAGTCTGTACAATGAAGAAAGTAATCGTTAACCTTAAGTTTTATAGTGAGCATTTTTGTGAGATAATATTGATCAACAAATTGAAATTAGAGAGTGGCAAATGATGAATGCTGTGATAGAAAGACATGGCCCGGCTCTCAGGAATCAAACAGTGTGCTTGTAGAGAAATGACAGACACATGTGAAGCATCAAACCTCCATAAAAGAGATAAATGGCCAATCAGTGGAGCATGAAATGATATGGATAATTATGTAATAAATGGTTTAAGGGGTCATAGATGGAGGAACAGAGCGAACAGGAGTTATAGGAGAAGATATTCAGATGAGGGGCAATTTAAACTGGCCCTTGAAGGGAGGGAGGAAGAGCAAGACAAGGTGATAACATGCAGGATAAACTTAGGAGATGGTGAATAGCCCATTTTGGCTAAAAAGCTGGCTCTGGGGCCACGTGTATTTGAAGATAAGCCTAGAAAGGCAGGCTGGAGTGGACTAAGAAACCTCTGAATGTCAAGCTAATGCATCATATGGACAACTGAAGGAGACCGTCGTTTCAATTCATTTTAATCTGTCCTAAACCCACATAATTCAATAGATCTAGTTATCCCTTCTCCCTATTTATCATGTTTTCAAAGTTACCTTGTATAAGAGGGAAACAGGGGCAGGAGATAAGATATGGGCATATCACCGGATGACTGATGTTGAGCTCTGATGATGCTATGGCTTTGTTCCTCACCCCTCAGGCCTGCAGCCTGTGGCTTCTTCCTGCTGCAATGTTCTGGGGAGGAATCCTTTTGCATTTTTTGTGTTTTTACTTTTCATATGCTTTGGTCACATTTCCCCAGTGAGATCAGAACGGCTTTTTTCCTCCCAGGTCTTTTATCATAGCTCTAATAATAAACTCGTTCGTATTTCTTGGGCTTCTCTGGTGGGTCAGATGGTAAAGAATCTGCCTGCAACACAGGAGACCCAGGTTCAATCCCTGGGGGGAATGGCAGCCCACTCCAGTATTCTTGCCTAGAGAATTCCGTGGACAGAGGAGCCTGGCAGGCTTCTTCTTACCATTCCTAAATCAGTCCTCTATCTCAACTCTTTATTCCGAACTTCAGCTTTTGCATTTGTAATTCTTCTCATTGGTAATGACTCCCGAGAAATTTTTACTCATTACCTCTTTTCCACGCTAGATTGTTTCATTATGAATATTTTATTTAGTTTTATATAATGAATAAAAATAGCTAGATTCCCTTTTTGATCCTGGTAGATATTCTGTGTCACTTAGTGGCATAATTTATAGCATTTACATTTATAACTACAATTATTAAATGTTGTCAGTCTTGTTTCTGTTTAGTTCTTTTTACTGTTTAATTTCTTGGCTTTGTTTTCTTGTTATGCTTTTTGTTATATGAACTGAACACTTTTACTGTAGTTTTATTGGTGGATTTCCAATGTTAATACTATTACTTATGATATTAAGACATTCTAAAATAAAATACTTTTATTAAAATCAGCATTATTTTATATTTATTAAACTTTGTCTTTACTGAATTTCTGATTATAAGCTAACTTTGCCTTTAAGGATTTATCTTATCTCCTAACTAACCAAAAAATGTAATCCAAAAAGTGGAAGGTTGAAAACTATAAAATTAGCTTAATACCTCCTTGTGACTGAGTATAGGTGCTTTCAAATAAGCCTATATGGAGACTTCACTGAAGAGCCTCTTGATGAAAGTGAAAGAGGAGAGTGAAAAAGTTGGTTTAAAGCTCAACACTCAGAAGACTAAGATCATGGCATCTGGTCCCATCACTTCATGGCAAATAGATGGAGAAACAATGGAAACAGTGAGAGACTTTATTGTTTTGGGCTCAAAATCACTGCAGATGGTGACTTCAACCATGAAATTAAAAGACGCTTACTCCTTGGAATAAAAGCTATGACCAACCTAGACAGCATATTAAAAAGCAAAGACATTACTTTTCCAACAAAGGTCCATCTAGTCAAAGTTATGGTTTTTCCAGTGGTCATGTATGGATGTGAGAGTTGGACCATAAAGAAAGGTGAGTGCCGAAGAATTGATGCTTTTGAACTGTGATGTTGGAGAAGACTCTTGAGAGTCCCTGGGACTACAAGGAGATCAAACCAGTCAATCCTAAAGGAAATCAGTCCTGAATATTCATGGGAAGGACTGATGCTGAAGCTGAAACTCCAATACTTTGGCCACCTGATATGAAGAACTGACTCATTGGAAAAGACCCTGATGCTGGGAAAGATTGAAGGCAGGAGGAGAAGAGGATGACAGAGGATGAGATGGTTGGATGGCATCACTGACTCAATGGACATGAGTTTGAGTAAGCTCCAGGAGTTGGTGATGTACAGGGAAGCCTGGTATGCTTCAGTCCATGGGGTCACAAAGAGTCAGACACAACAGAGTGACTGAACTGAACTGGAGACTTCACTGGTGGTCCAATGGTTAAGACTCTGCACTTGCAATGCAGAGGGCACAGGTTTGATCCCTGATCAGGGAACTAGGGATTTTGAGCTCAGATGGTAAATAGTCTGCCTGCAGTGCGGGAGACCCAGGCTTGATCCCTGGGTCAGGAAGATCCCCTGGAGAAGGAAATAGCAACCCACTCCAGTATTCTTGTCTAGAAAATCACATGGATGGAGGAGTCTGGCAGGCTATAGTCCAAGGGGTCACAAAGAGCTGGATATGACTGAGCAACTTCACTTTCACATTCCAGGGAACTAAGATCCCATATGCCATATGGTGGGACCAAAAAAACCCAAATAAGCCTATAGGGATAAGCATCGGTTTATTAAGTTAATTTTCCATATAGACCTGAGCACTTCAATTCAGGTGGGAAAAAGATACCCAGGGACATGGGAGTGGAAGTCTATTTCGTGAAAATTTCATTGTGTCTCATATCTATCAGCAGACATTGCTAGATCCACTGCTGTTGATGGATACATGGAGAGAGAACACTGTGAGAGTGGGGGAGGCAGCCCCTATCTGCTTCTCCTTTGTCCCACTCTGAGCCCACTGGTACCTCTGACAGTGAGGCTACTTCTTAAGCTAGAGGTAATCTTATTGCACCATCTTTGCCCTATTATATGGAATAAGGTGTCATGATATCAATTACAAAGCACTGGGAGAGAAGTAGCTCCACTTACTTCTATTTATAAACTTCCTCTTACCATGAAAACTCTGCTCTCTGCAATGGTTACCAAATCAGTGTCCTTGAAGGCTCCATCCATCTTGCCCTTTTTAAAAATTTTATTATTGGAGTTTAATTGCTTCACAATGTTGTGTTAGTTTCTGCTGTACAACGAATCACTCTGATGCGTGCATATATTCCCTCCTTCTTGAGCCTCCCTTGATCCATATAAGAGTTTTTCCTTAGGAACTAATGTGCACTTGTGTGTGAGTGTGTGTGTGTGCATGTATGTGTGTGTGTGTGAACATGGGGTAGGCAGCCAATCACTAACCATCTTAGGGTTTGAGTGTGGACTTTAACTTTTAGGATCTGGATTTTCCTTGCTAAGTGTCTCTGGTTCTGCCATCCTATAGTCACTGCAGATGAGGAAAATATCAACCAACTGACCAACAAAAATAAAAAGCATTCAAAAGAAGATCAGGAAGACTCTGGTCAAGTTTTGTCGTGGAAGAAACTTTGACTTATACCAAATGACATGGAAATCCATTCCCAACAGAGGGAAGAGAAGATAAGAGAGCAAAAAGTGTTCCTCTTGTTGCTGTTTGCTGAGTCACCTTGTAGAGGTGATTGGCTCCCTGAAAGCCCTGGTAAATAGAAGTTAAGTGATGTTGAGAGGCAGTGACAGTTTAAGATTTGGAAACCAGAGAGCCTGACCTAATAAAGTAAATTAAGTATCTCTTAAAATGAGGCCATGGTTATATGGTGCTCAGAGGTCTCTGGGGGCTTCCCAGGTGGCTCAGTGGTAAAGAATCCACCTGCCAGTGCAGGAGACACAGGAGACAAAGGTTGGATCTCTGTGTTGGGAAGATCCCCTGGAGGAGGAAATGGCAACCCTCTACAGTATTCTTTTTTTTTTTTCTCTTTTTTTTTCCTACAGTATTCTTGCCTGGAAAATCCCATGGATGGAGAAGCCTGTTGGACTATGGTTCATAGTGTCTCAAAGAGTCGGACACAACTGAGCAATTGAGCACCATAGGTCTCTGAATAAGAGCTCACAATGAACCCTGAACCCTGTATTCCAGAGTGGCTGCAAAATAAACTCTAACAAAAAAAAATATATAGTCACTGTGAATCCCTCATATTGTTCAGAATATTCATAGACATGGTAGAAACCTGTGTAACCATTTCCTGACTCACAGCAGACACTTTTAGGAAAATCCTGCTGATTGGCGCCCCAACCTAATTTTGTTTGGGTGGGACCATATCCATCCATGAATATGTCATTTACCTTTAAAAATATTTCAAGATTTCAGTGTGCTTCATGTATTCCACATGCACATCACCACCCATCACCATCAACCCACCGAGAGATTCCTTCAGACGATCAGATGGCATTTTAACTGAGAACAATGGAAGGAAGATGGAGCAACAGTAAGGTTCATGGGTGCACTGAGAGAGGATAAGTCTTGAAGAAGTTTGAAAATACGATGCTGAAAATGAATTTGAGGAAGAAAGCATGAAGACAGGTTTGTCTCAAGATGATAAAAGAAAGGAGCCGCATTGCCGAGGAGGACCACTTACTTTATGGAGGCTTTCTACCACAAAGACCATGGGAGGGAAGGGGACACAGAGTTCACATCCAAACCTGGCCTCTGTCTTGGGTACTTACTTTGCACACACTCTTAGGACTTGCTGTCCTCATTCACAAAATAGAGGTCATGACAGTTACTTACCTAGCAAGGATATCATGAATCGTAAACACTCAGCCTAAGACACGGTGCATGGAAAAGGACCATGGTCACTTGTTATTGTTGTTTCATGATCATTATTATCATCACCATTTTCATAGACACATAAAATGGCTGAAACTTCCAAGCTGGAGTGTGGGAACTGTTATGCCCTAGAAACAAATTTTTGCAAATTTCCTGCTTCCACTGAATTCTCCTTGACAACCTCTACCCACAGTCTTTTTATCCAAAACGAGCAAACCTCATCTTCCATTTACTCAAAATATTGTTATTTGAGATGGTCTTCTTTTACTAAAGATTTGAGGGCATAGGTATGGGGTCCAATGAGACCCCACAGAATAAGAAACAAGTTAAAATCAAACATCTCATGTGATTTTTTTTTTTTTTAATAAATCAGAATTTCTCACGACCTTCCTTTTCTCCATGGAGCTGAGCCTCTGCCCATGTTGGGAAGTCCCCTCCCTCCCTGTTCTTTCCTGCTAGAGCCCAAATCTCTGTTTCTATATATGCACAGAGAAAGAGCTCTTAGTCCTTTTACCCTCACAATGTTCACATTTGCATATATCCCCAATTCATTGAGCCACCTCCTTTAAAAAAAAAAAAGAGTATAGTTGCTTTACAATGTTGTTAGTTTCTGCTGTATGTATACATAGATTTCCTCCCTCTTGGCCTCCCTTCCCCATCCCACCCTCTAGGTCATCACAGGGCACTGAGATGATCAGCCTATGCTATGCAGCATCTTCCCACTAGCTATCTATATTACACGTGGTTCTGTACATATGTCAGCGCTAGTCTCCCAATTTGCCTCACTCTCCCCTTCCCTCACTGTGTCCCAGTATCCATTCTCTATACCTGCATCTCTATTTCTGCCCCGCAAATAGGTTCATCTGTACCATCTTTCTAGATTCCATACATATGCATTAATACACGATATTTGTTTTCCTCTTTCTGACTTACCTCACTTTGTATGACGGACTCTAGGTCCATCTGCATCACTATAAATGACCCAATTTCATTCCTTTTTATGGCCGAGTAATATGAAGCCACTTCCCTTGATAAAAATTCCCTCTGCTCTGGATCTTTACCCTTAGCATCTGTGAGAACTAGAAGCAGCCAGATAAAGTGAGCAGAGGTAGTTTTCTTGTGCTGACTTGTGTTGTTGTTATCCAGAGACGCCTGTCTCCTTGTATGTGGTATGAATGTGCCTATCCCAGAGGCTGGAAAGTGAGATGCACTTAAAAACTAGTAGCATCCTTTCCCTACCTAGCCCTCTTGCACACATATCGCCCTGAATCACCAGATTGAAACGCCGTTTCATTTGAAATCCAGAGTGTGTGCAAAGAGGAAGCAGAGTCCCAAAGCTGAGAGACGAGGTCAATGAGGGCAGCTGGCCCTGGCCCACGCAGAGGTCCAGGCACAGCAAGGGCACTGTTACAAAGCGCTCTCTCTGAACAGCCAACAAAGACCAGGGATGAGTGGGCGGATCGAGTGTGTGGCAGAGAGGAAATGAGCCTGAGAAGGGGGTCACACCTCTGCTCCATGGCCTGCCTCCTATCCCAGGTGGCATCACACCCCCGTTCACAAGCGCACTGGCACCTCCGGAGCCTCCTGCAGCCCCATCCTCGCGGAAGAGAATGCATGAGACTCTTCCCCACACCGTGCCCCCCCCCCCCAGTTTGCTGACTCAATTCATCCCCCACCACTTTTAGGTCTTCCTGTTTATGTTGTCACTTGGTTTCATTATTTATTTTTAGCCCTGATTTCGGAAGCTTTTATTCTGCTGGGCTTTGGCAGGGTATCAACAGCATCATTCTGGGCTCTGAAAAGATCATTGTACAAGCCTGGCCTCAGGCCCTCCGGGGACAGAGCGCTAGTGTGGGCCACCTCATGCCTCCTCTTCATCCTCCTGGCCAGTCCAGGGGTGCTGGCGTTCCCCATAGGCCGGCTGGCTCAGTGGCCACGAATATGAGAAAGAGACATGACCTTAGATTTCACCTGGCCCAGCCCTCACTCTCCAATGGAGAAATGGAGACCCAGAGAACCGAACCATGAGTCCCAAGTTTATCCATGAAAGTGATAGAGTCAGACCCCACCCCGTGGGCTCTTTTCAGTCTCATGCTCTGTCCCATACACTAGGCAACAATTTACAGAACAAAATCAGTGGTTCTTAAATGATAGGAGCAACCAGCATGCCTTCTCCATTTATATATATATATATATATATATATATATATATATATATATAATCGAAATAATATATGGAAGTATATTTTTTCTGGTCTCTGAATGCATGTACATTCCTGATAAACAAAAAGCTAGAACATCAGAAGGAGTTCCTCTCATGGTATCCACATGTCCTTCTATTTGTTATTGTTTTGCTTTAAGAAATACAAAAACATTTTTTTTTTTTTTTTTTTTTTTTGCTGCTAGCGGGGAGCAGTAAGCTCATATGGCTTGCCTCCTCGGACTGCCTGCGTTAGCAATGAAGAAGGGACACGCTTCAGTTCCCAGGACAATGGTCTCTTTGACTGGGAATATACCAAAGCAGAATTACAAGTGTGCAAGAATAAACAAGGCTGGAGTCAATCTAAAGTTGTCTTACACTCTGTTTTATTAAACTCAATGCATTTCCGTTCCTATGTGCAGCGCCTAGGTTTGCTTAATTATAGATACCCGGGGTGAATGCTAATGGACACAGAAGACAGTCCTGGATTGGAAACCAAGGCCCTTTTCTGACCTCTACAGGCCATTCGGAGGAAAAAAAGGAAGCTGCATCTGGAAAATTACAGAGTAAGAGGCCCCACAGACCAGGGTCTGAGGGAGGTTTTTCCTGGATGCTTCACTGATGCTGCTCTGAGTTGGCCGGACACGTGTGTGCCCTACTTTCCTGCAAGCTGTGCTATCCATGTCTAATAGGTTACTGAGGCAACGGGTAGGAGGTCATTCTCGCGAGACATGCAGGCTGGAGATGGAGATCTTGATCATTCAATGTTTATGTATTTAACGAAGGCCCATCATTCTTTGAGCACCATGCTAGGCCCTCAGGATACTGCAGTGAACAAAATCATTTCTGTCCTTCAAAAAGATACAGTTTGGTGGGGGAAACAGAAGAGTCCCCAGGGAAAATCTTGCAACAAAAGCTATGATAGGGTTCCTACAAGGTGCTATGAGAACTCAGAATCAGATCATGGGAGACTATGTGGATGAGAATAGAATTGAAGCACACCATAAATAAAATTTGGCACACAAGAGGAAGCAGAGAGAATAAATGGGTAGAGTGAGTTCTGGAAACCAAAAGTGACTTTTAAGACCTCCATATGGGTTTGTGTTAAGAGTGGAGACCAGGTAGTTAGCCAGTGGCTGGATCAAGAAGGACTCAAGGGGCTTCCCTGGTGGTCCAGTGGTTAAGACTTCACCTTCCAATGCAGGGGATGCAGGTTTGAACCCTGGTCAGGGAGCTAAGTTCACTCATGCCTTGTGGCCCAAAACTCTAGACATAAAACAGAAGCAGTATTGTAACAAATTCAACAAAGGCTTTACAAATGGTCCACATCAAAAAAAATCTTTTAAAAAAGAGACGAGCTCAAATGCCAAGTCACATTAGCATGTTAACCTTAGGACAATGGGAGCCCAGTGAAAGATTGTAAACGGCAGAAATAGAAACAGATTTTCCTCCCAAATCTCCTGTCTATATGGGAATAAAGGGCTGGAGAGGAGGCAAAGCCAGAGATGAAGACTGTAGTGAGGAAACCATTGATGAAACCCAGGTGAGGAATGGACCAAGGAGAAAGAGGAGCAGATTCTAAACAGAGCTAGGAGGAGGCTTGAAACTGTCCACTGAGTGAAGCAAAAAGTGCCTGACTTGGTCAGACATTGGGTCATACGTCAGGCACACATGGATTCCCATTGAGATGGTCAAGTTCAGGAACCAGGATATAGAGACTTTGCTGGGAGGAGGCTCTGACATTGAACTTGTTCAGTTTGAGGTTAAAGCAGAGATTATACAGGGATGTCCTGGAGGCTGCTGCTACTGCTAAGTCACTTCAGTCGTGTCCGACTCTGTGCGACCCCATAGACGGCAGCCCACCAGGCTCCCCCATCCCTGGGATTCTCCAGGCAAGACACTGGAGTGGGCTGCCATTTCCTTCTCCAGTGCAAGAAAGTGAAAAGTGAAAGTGAAGTCGCTCAGTTGTGTCCGACTCTTAGCGACCCCATGAACTGCAGCCCACCAGGCTCCTCTGTCCATGGGATTTTCCAGGCAAGAGTACTGGAGTGGGGTGCCATTGCTTTGTCCTGGAGGAGGAAATGCCAAATCACTCCAATATTCTTGCCTGGGAAATCCCATGGACAGAGAAGTCTGGCGAGCTAGAGTCCATGGGGTCGCAAAGAGTCAGACATGACTTAGCAACTGAACACACACATATTTAGTGATGTCTGCTATGAGTTGTTTGTATTTGAGTCAAATACTGAAACCAACACTAATACATCTTTCTAGTGACAGAGGGAGATGGCCCTCTCCATGGCCCCTGAGAGGCCTTTAGGGTTCTTGGAAGAGATACTCTTCCCTGGAGTGCAGGCTCTGGGTTAAAATCATCATTCTGCTCCTTAACAGCTGAGTAATCTCAGGCACACAATCTCGGACAGCAAAGAGATTCAACCAGTCAATCCTAAAGGAAATCAACCCTGAATATTCATTGGAAGGACCGATGTCAAAGCTGAAGCTCCAATACTTTGGCCACCTGATGCAAAGAGCTGACTCATTGGAAGACTCTGATCCTAGGAAAGACTGAACGCAGGAGGAGAAGGGGACAACAGAGGACGAGATGGTTGGATGGCATCACCAACTCAATGGACATGAGTTTCAACAAACTCCATGAAATGGTAAAGGACAGGGAAGCCTGGAATGCTGCAGACCATGAGGTCACAAAATGTTGGACATGACTGAGTGGCTGAACAACAACACATCTTAGGCAAGTCCTGACCATTTTGCTCCAGCATTGTCACCTATGGACTGAGCATAGAAAGAGGGTTTATCTTGTAGGGTTGGGTTGTGTGGCTTAAACATGGTAACAAATGCTATGGAGTCAGACTATGGTATGTGGCAAGTATTCACATCCATCCCATTTTAGCAGCATCTTTTGGTTGTTATGTACTCTTACTGCCCAACCCTCTAAGGAAGTAAAAAGGATCATGGGTTGGAGAGTCAGACTTCTCTGGGGGGTTGATACCAGTTCCATCACTCAGTAAAAGTGTCCTTCTGTATAGGGCCAAACCTCTTTTTGAAAATGGCATCAGTTAATGCCCCTTTATCACGTAAAGTAGTCATGAGAATTTAAATGAGTGACGATGAGCAGAGTAGGAACACAGGAAGGCTTTTCCTCCCTGATACCTTCTAAAATAACTTCTTCAGAATGAAATGTGTGTGTGTGTGTGTGTGTGTGTGTGGTGTAGGGGGGTGCTGGTTGATATTATTCTATCCAACATTATCCAATGAGCCCCCATACCCTCAAGGTCACACTGCTGGCCTCTGTGCTTTCTCACGCTGCCCCACGGCCAGTCCAGAATGGACCTCAGGGTCCCTCTGGCCCTGCCCTCCAAAGTCAAGTCCACATTCAGACACTTCAACTGAACTGCTCTGAAGAACGGTGCTTAATGCTGATTATTTTGTCAGAGGGATGCTCATGATACATGTCTGCTCTTAAGAAATCATTTTAACCCTGTAAGGCCCTACACAAGATTATAAAAGATCAATAAAAGCTCCTCATCAGAACAACCAGTTTTGCTCCATGCATTTTAATAGTTCATTGCTTTGCTCTGTTTGGCTACTTGTTACAAGAGGCAATGTGATTAAATCGGTAATTTTCTCAGAACCATGCATTCTCTTCCAAAGAGAACTGGATCTTTTTCTCCATGACCTGAACAGGCTCAAAATATACACAGGCGAGAAGACCAGCCTATGTCAAATGCTGATGAGAGAGCCTCACATCCTACCCCCAGTTCTATGTGATAGAACGGAGTAAAATCATCATTTAGTTACTTCCTGCCTTTAGAAACAGGAACATAATGATAAACCTTTCTTCACTTACTTTGTTTTCTTTCCAAAAACATTGAACCTATATATATATTGTGTGTGTGTGTGTGTGTGAATCAAGATCACTTTCAGCTCTCTTGTGTTGGAACATGTGTAACTGATCATTTTAAGCTATATACAATTGAATCTTTTTTTATTATTAGGTGCATAATGGCTGCAATATGATCCATTTTTATCTAAAAATTTCCTTTAAGCGGTTTCTTTTTTTTTTCTAAACAGCACTTTTTATCAAGATCAGTTGGGCACGTGTCCCATGTGGAACCGAACTACAACACAAGCAGAAGAGGACATCTGTTGCGAGGACAGCAGCAGACTGCAAACCTCATGAATCCTTTTTGCCCAAAAAGGCCTGCATGGTTAGTACCCGGGCTACCCTGCCATGTGTTTTTCCAAGGCCAGAGCCTTTAGAGGGCAGGGGCGGTTTGTACCAACAGGGCCAAATGAATCCATCACTCTGATGAGGGTGCAAGTGTTCAGCTCCACCATGCCAGTCTCTTTCCTGAGCAAGGATGACTCGTGTCAGGCATTTATTTCATGGAAATTTCTTATTTTGGCAGAGGGTACAGACTCCCCTTGGACTATGAAATTGACTCTACAGCTCTCTTACTCGGGTGGGTCACGGAAGCCATGAGTGAGAATTCCTCCCCTTCAGGTGTAATGTGACCTTACTTATGTTGGCAAGGCTCAATGCAAGCTTTAACTCAAGGACCAGGTTCTGTTCAAATGTTCTCTGTAGCTCTGAATCCCTTTATTGGAAACCCAGGAGAAACTGGAGCCAATGGATGGGACTGAAAGAAGCACCCAGGCAGCCAAGTTGGCACAACGCACCTGGAGTCATGTGCCAGTTCACAACAAAGAGAGCCTGTGTGTTCAGAGCACCTTGATGGGGATGCAGCAGGAGACTCTCAGAGACTGCACCTCTGCTCTCACTGCTGTATCTAAACATTTGCATAATCTAGGCAAGGACAAGGCCACCCTGCTCCTTGGGAATCTAGCCCCACACAGGGAACAGTCTTCCCTGGCAACCAATGACTTGAGATGCTGGGCTACACTTGGGCAAGATGTCAACTGTAATGAAACCGATTTCCCTTCCTATAACACACACTCTGATTTGAGAGGGGAAATGGAAGAAATTCCATAAATTTCCCAAATTTATGGAATTTCATTGAGACGTTGGGTGTCCAGGTTTGAGACCCGGGGGAAGATACATTTTTGAGAAACTTTAATATTTCAGGTACAGGGAAACTGAGAAATAATAGGTAGGTCCATGCAACTTAGAGTTCTCTATTCATTGGCCAGTGGGGATGGAGCTGTTAAAAAACACATAAATAAATAAAGCTGTAAATGGCAAGCAGGCTATAATAGGAATTTATAAATCGTACATTAGGGTCACAGAAGAGAAATTACATAACTTGACTTGGGGTGATTAGGAAAGGTTTTATGTAAGAAAAATGATATTTGAAGCAGGTCTTGCTACCCCAAATGAGGTAAAGGGAGAAGCTTGTCAGAGACAGAATGAAAATGTGAGCAGTTTTAAAATAATCATGAAGGGCATTATGGTAGCTCAGGTAGCCCTAGTGGTAAAGAATCCACCTGCCAATGCAGGAGAAGCAAGAGAAGATACCTGGGTCCGGGAGATCCCCTGGAGGAGGAAGTGGCAACCCATTCCACTAACCTTGGTTGGAAAATCCCATGGACAGTGAAGCCTGGAGCTACAGTCCATGGGGCGACATGGGTAGAACTTGAATCTAGAAAGAAGCTGAAAAATCTCCCGCACAGGGAAGTGTCATGAAGAGACAGCAGACCCCACCCTTAGAGGACCAACGATGTTTGATCTTTAGGGGATTGTGAGAAGCCTGTGCTTCTCTACACATGATGATTATCCTGGGGGTGAAAAAGGCCCCCACCCCATTCCAGCCCTGCCACGCAGAGCCCCAGATGACAGCTGGCACAGGACAGCCACGTATGTGGCCTGGACTCCACTTCACCTCTCCAGACACACTTCTTCGCACAGTCTGAACCACATGTGCTTCCCATTAGCACTTACAATTCCCTGGAATTCCTGAATAATCACAGTTGGCTCAAAATTTGGTAGAACACTTTTCAGGACAATTGGCTATTGTGGTTTGGCCAGCAAGAGACACGTCTGGCTGAACTGGAAGATCCATATGTGACCTGTGATGAGCCTCCCCTCCCCTTACTCTGCTCCCAGACTCAAGATCAGTGAAGTGTAACACACAACAGCCTCCTGTCCTAGCAGGAAGGGAAGAAAGTCTGCTCTCCCCGACTCTCCTGCTCCGTCCAAGCTAACTTCTTCCCAGTTGACTTGAGTCTGGGTTCAGTGGCTGAGGACTTCCACCTGGGTCCCCAAGCTCACAGAGTGTAGCTTGACTTCTTCTACTTTCTTTCCTTATGTATTTCTGGATTCTAGGAGTTCTTTCTTTCCAGTGGGACATCTTATGGATCCAAGTATTCAACATGGCCCCAACTGCATTTCTTATCTTGCACCTTATCCCAAACCTGTGAAGCATTATTCACTCAGTCATGTCTGACTCTTTGAGACCCCATAGACTGTAGCCAACTAGGCTCTTCTGTCCATGAGATTCTCCAGGCAAGAATACTAGAGTGGGTAGCCATTCCCTTCTCCAGGGGATCTTCCCAACCCAGGGATCAAACCCGAGTCTCCTGTACTGCAGGTGGATTCTTTACCATCTGAGCCATCAGGGAAGCCCTGCTGCTCTAATGATACACTCAGCATGGTCCTGAGACCATCGAACAACCAGCATAGCAAGGGTTCAGATCAATCAGTCACAAGCATGTGGTACAGCAGGAATGATAAGTACATGTCGACATCAGTTCTGGTCAAACCTTTGCTGAAAATCTTTGCCTCCACGCAGCATGTTCAGAACAAAGGCCAACATTTCCATCAAGGCAGGATAAGTGTTGTTGATCTGATAGATCTCTAGTTTGTCAATTTCATCTCCCGTCACTCCCCTCCTTTCCCCACACACAAGCACATCTTTTCCATCAGTCACACTGAACATTTTATTCCAACTCTCACTCCACCACAGGGCCTTTGCACAAACTCTTCCCACTTCTTAAGATGTCTTTCCTCTTCTTTATAACCAGGAAACTCTTACATATCCTTCCAACATCACCTAAACTATCATTTTTTGGAGTAGACTTCGCCCACCACTGCTGCCTTCACTGGATGTGGTGTTTCTGTATCATCCTCTGCAGCCCATAATTCTGCTCTATTGCAAGAAAATGTTTATTGTCCATCTTTGTCCCTGAACTTTGAGCAACTTCAGGACACAGTGAGTCTTTTTTTCTCTGCAGCTTTAGAGCCTAATGAATAAGACAGGCTTCCCAGGTGGCTCAAGTGGTATAGAATCTGCCTGCCAAAGCAGAAGATGTGGGTTTGATCCCTAGATCAGGAAGACCCCCTGGAGAAGGGGATGACAACCCATTCCAGTATTCTTGCCTGAGAAATCCCATGGACAGAGGAGCCTGATGGGTAAGAGTTCCACGTGGTCCCAGGGAGCTGGACATGACTTAGCAATTGAGTACACATAAAAAGAGCATGGCACATAGCAGGTATTTAATATATATTTGTTACAATAGCTGGATCAATAAACAGTCCATATTCTTGGCTTTTCCTGAGCACATCACATAGAAATTTACCTGCCCTACGCACATTCTCAAAAGCATGCTAAATAAACAATTTTGAGCTGAGATGCAAATTGATGATGTGTTAGGATTATTTCCATTCCTCTCACCATTTATATATTCAACAATGTTATCTTCTTGACCCTCAAAGCAATGAAAAAAACAAACAAACAAAAAATAGAAACAAACAGAAGCATTATTCCATCCTCTATTTAAGAGTGGAAATACTGAATATGGACGAAGTTAAGAGATGCTTTCAACTTGGATTTGAATTCAATGTCTTTGTTATTTCCCTCAAACTTCTCGTGTATGTTACAGAAATCTGAATACCTTAATATAAAGAATGAATTATTATTTCTGAATGATGGCAAAGAAATTTGAAAAAGAGTCAGAAAATAAGGGACTATTTATAATAATAATAATAATAATGTAATAATAATATCTACTTCCTAAATCACAGCACACATAACTTTGTCACATCCATTGGGGCTAAATTATAGCAAAACATTTTTATTTTTCTATGGCTTTCTGCTGTTCTAGAAGTGTGGACTGTTAGTTTTCTCTGAAAGTATTCTGTTTCCAAAATCTCTTAGCAGTGCTAGGTATACTAGGAAAAGTTTCTTTGGCATGTTTTTGATCCTCAATATGCATCGTTTTCACTTCAGATTAAATTTCCAATTTTTAACCTTGCCTACTTCACTTTCACTTTTCACTTTCATGCACTGGAGAAGGAAATGGCAACCCATTCCAGTGTTCTTGCCTGGAGAATCCCAGGGACGGGGGAACCTGGTGGGCTGCCGTCTATGGGGTCGCACAGAGTTGGACATGACTGAAGCGACTTAGCAGCAGCAGCAGCAGCTTCAAATAAAGACTGCATTTTCCAACCTTCCTTTCAGCTACTTCTGTTCCTAGGACCACTTTCTGGATGGTGAGGTTAAGTAGAAGTGGTATGCATAATTTTGGAAATATGAAGAAGATGATATCCTATTTGTGTCCTTCCTAATGCTGACTGGGAAATGCAAAGTGTGATGCTTCCGCAGCTGTCTGAGACCAAGAGGAGAAGCAACACACAATGAGGGCTAGAAGGCTGCTGAAGCTGAGTGCCTGGCACCAGGCACTCTTGGTGCCTGCTCTGGTCTGCCTATATCCGGAATTCCACATGACAGACAAATGGACTTCTATCTTACAAAAGCTACTATGCTGTTTTGGATTGTCCATCTCTTGCAGCCAAACGTAATCATCACAAAACACGAATGGCATCTGGACAAACATACATTTGCTTTAACATATTATCTCCACTTTATCCTCCCTTTTAATCTGCCTTCCCAGTCTCTTCTCATCCTTTATGCTTTAGCCCTGCACATAGCATTGTTTCTATTTTCAAACTGTTTCCATCTTTCTGTTGCAGGGCCTTGCTGCATTTTCACTTGCCCTAAGTGACAGCAGCCTCCTAGGCTCTGCTCCGACAGAAACTCCTGCCCTGATCCCCTCCAGGAAGAGAGAGTATTTCCTAACCAACTGACTCCATAGTCTGTTTTGTTAACTGAGAATACTTCCATAGCATGTTCTGCCTGTGTTACGGTGTAAAATAAACCAACTTTATTGTCTACAACGTGCCAAACTCTGTACTTTTACATACGATTTCATTTCATCTTCACAATAACTCTGTAATATAGACACGCTCATCTCCACTGAACTGTAGTTTAGGGAGATTTGATTACTTGCCTTGGTTCTCATAACAAGCAAATGCCAGATCTCGGATATGAGCCACATCTATCTGAGTCTGAAATGAATGAAGTGTCCACTGTGCCTTGCTGCCTTCTAGGATAATGGTAAGTGGCCTGAATTTCATAGCATTTTCAAATTTGTAAAGACTTTGGCCATGTTTTATTCATGTAAAGACTTTGGTCATGTCTTATTCACCATTATGCCCCTTCCAATAGGACAGCTCCTGGCCTTTACTGGATCCGCAAAATAGATACTATTAAAACAGACCAAGGATGATTACTCAGTTGTACAGTCTTCCATGTTCAATCACCCAGCAAGGGAAGACCCTGTCAGGACCCTCAGAGTCTCAAGGGGGCTCCTGCTGTGGGTTGAGGAGCTCAGATGGTATAATAGGAAGATAGCAGGAGGCTATAACCCTCATATAGAGAACAATGTGAATGATCACTTAGAATTTTCATTGAGAAGACACGAAGGAAGTTGAACTCCTTCTACTTCTAGTCCATTCTGGTTTCAAGCAGAGATGGAAAAGAGCTCAGAACAGTCTTTAGAGGACCCATGGAAATTTTGAGAGTCTCCCATTCTAGCATAATGACAGCATACATCTAGCCATCTAACTACTGGGTTGGCCAAAACATTTGTTCGGGTTTTTCCATAACATCCGATTGAATGTTTTGACCAACCCAATATGTAAAATGCTGTGATTAAGAAGTAGCCACCCTCAACGCATAGTGAAAGTAGAAGAAAATCTGGCTGTAGGGATGTTGACCTCACTCGGGCTTTCTGTGCTGACGTTGTGTGTGTCTGATGGCAAAGCAGCAGCATGGCAGCTAATTCAGTGGCCAGAGGCACAGAACTTGCAATGAACCTCAGAGTTACGGGATGGCTTTTCTTCCCTTCCCTGTCCCCTCCTCTTCTTTGTCTCCCTCATCCTTGTGGAAAGCGCACGCTTGGATCTGCCGGTCCAGCTCTGAGAAGCTCCCTTCCTGGTCCAAGCTGCTGTCGGTTCCGGTTCCGTACTCAATCTCTTCCAGGCAGGGAGGCTCATCATCCAGTTCTGAAGCGATGCTGCTGTTGCTGCTGCCTCTGCCGTGAGTTCCCAGAAAACATGGAGAAGAAAGGAAGGAGAGGAAAGGAGGGAAGGAAAAGGGAGGAAAAAAAGAGGGGAAGGGGAATAAAAATGGAAGTGGAGAGGAAGGAGGGGAAGATGAAAAGAGATGTTATCCAAAGAAAAGAACATTTATAATTGGTTGGAAAAGAGAGGGTGGGGATTATCTTCACTGAGTTCTAATCTCAAGAACCCCCCGCTCCTTTCAACGTGTTGCATATAGCTCCCTGTGTTCTCAACCACTAGCTTGCAACGGGGGAGGAAAATCTGTAAAATCTACAGGCTCCCTTCTTCGTTAGCTAGCAGAGTCTGCATGTCTAAGTCCAATCAGAAGATTTCCAATCACGAGTTAGGAATGGTCTCATCTATTTAACATCATCAGGGTCCTTGAGGCTCAAAGTGAAAAATCAGAGGTGGCTGTCATTGACTCTCTGTGAGTGTCATGTCAGTTATGCCCAGGAAAGAGTGGCACTGGAATGCTGATAGGTAGGATGCAAAAAATCTTTAATGTTTCCCACTATAATGAACAGCACTATAAGTCATATTTCACAGCTAGCCCTTCATCATGGTGGATGCCTGATTGAAATTTAAAAAAAAAAAAATTAATCCAGGTGGACATTAAAGGAGAGAACAAGTGGAGAAATAGCACTCTCTTTCCACTATGTTTGAATGCCTGCATCATCTCCCAGATCTCCCTCCAGTTTATTCACAAGTGGAAGATCACAGATACTGACCAACAGGAGTCAGAAGGGAGTGGCAGGAATGAACAAGCCTGGACCGTATATTATGAGCAGGAGAAATTTCCTCCCAAGGAACTGTATTATCCTCCTCATTTGCATGAGGTACCTTCTTTCCTGAAGACTTCTTAATCACTCCCTACTTAGGATTTAACCAATTAGGATTAGCAGCAGGCTGGGTTTCCACTCCGTGATTTATAGAAGGCAAGCTCTTCATAAATCAGGCAGAGATGTTCATCCACCTGCCTCGCCATAAACAATGAAAATAGGGAATCAGCAGCATGGTTACATTTCAGCTTGGGAAATGAATCAGAGGCCAGTTTCTTAATTGTTCACTAACGTTAGGAGCCACTGCATGCTCTCTGGGTACTCAGTACCCTAAGCTGAAGGTCTGGGGGAACATTTCATGAATGGAGAGGAAAGAGAAGGAGTCTGAATCTTGATTCCACAGCATCACAGCATTAAGTTGTTATCATACCTTACAGGCTGAATGGTGGGTGATAAAGCAGTTGGGTAAAGGAAGGTAAGACCCGTCCAGTCGTAACACAAGCTCAAGTTGGCAAGGACACCAAGTGCCTTTAACACAACCGCCAACATGGTCAGTGTTGAGGGGACAATGCCGTACAAGGTCAAGAACCTGACTTATGATCCTGACCAGGGGACCTTGGAAAATCCCTTTCACCTCACAGAAGGGCAATAATAATAACTCAAACGTTGTTATGAATACCAAATAAGAGGACACACGGATGCAACCTAGTGGAGTGCTCTCCAAAATAAAACTGATCAACAAATTGTAATTCCCCTCAATTGTGGATACTGAAAAAGATGGTGAAACGTGGTGGTGAAGGTGAGTAGGAACTGAGCTGTGCTGCTTCACTCCTTCATTGCTGCAATTACTATTACAAAACCTTCCCAATCGGCAACACTAATAGTTTCTCTAAAACATAATTTTTATGATGCCATTTCAAATTAGCACTATTTACAGTAACTTGCAAGAACTCAGGCTTGCTTACTAATGCAATATGAGCATCAGTGGATGGGATGTTCTTAAAGGGTCCAGTTGGCAGGTGTCCATGAGTTACCAGCAGAGTCATTCATCCCCTCGCAAAGCCCTGCCTCCCCTCCACTGTGGAGTCTGCTCCAGTCTCCCATGGCATTGGACCTTGCCTATGACAGGCAAGTTAGCAGACCATTCCTACTGTGATCATTCAAACATACCAGGCTGAATGTGTTTTCAAGTCTTGATTATTCACACAGACAATTTCCTATATCGAAAATAATCTTCCAACTCCTCAACATCCAGCCAAATAAGATAGATCAACTGTAAAAGCTCATCTTAATTTCCATTGAATGACTCTCTTATTGAAATGCCTTCTTCTAAATATAAATTTTCATATATTCACTTAATTTGTTTTGATCTTTAATAGTGTTTATATAGTCTTATATTGTGATAAGGCCCCTGCCTCTGATTCATATTTATATCATTCTATATTGAAAAGCAGAGACATTACTTTGCCAACAAAGGTCCATCCAGTCAAGGCTATGGTTTTTCCTGTGGTCATGTATGGATGTGAGACTTGGACTGTGAAGAAAGCTGAGCACTGAAGAATTGATGCTTTTGAACTGTGGTGTTGGAGAAGACTCTTGAGAGTCCCTTGGACTGCAAGGAGATCCAACCAGTCCATTCTAAAGGAGATCAGCCCTGGGTGTTCTTTGGAAGGACTGATACTAAAGCTGAAACTCCAGTACTTTGGCCACCTCATGCGAAGAGTTGACTCATTGGAAAAGACTCTGATGCTGGGAGGGACTGAGGGCAAGAGGAGAAGGGGACAACAGAGGATGAGATGGCTGGATGGCATCACTAACTCAATGGACATGAGTCTGAGTGGACTCCTGGGGTTGGTGATGGACAGGGAGGCCTGGTGTGCTTTGATGCATGGGATCGCAAAGAGTCAGACATGACTGAGTGACTGAACTGAAATGAACTGACAGAACACCTAGAATGTGCTGAAAATATAATAGAAACTCTTTGCATCTCCATGGACTATAGCCCACGTGGGTCCTCTGTCCATGAGATTTCCCAGGCAAAAATACTGGGGTGGGTTGCCATACCCTCCTCCAGGGATCTTCCCAACCCATGGATTGAACCTGCGTCTTATACATCTCCTGCATTGGCAGGGATGTTCTTTACACTAGCATTACCTGGGACTCCCAGATAGGTGATAGATAGATAGACAGATACCTGAAATAGATAGTAGATGTATGAGATAGATAGATAACTAGTCCCCTGTGTATATTACACACACCTACTGTCATTAGCAAGGCAACTGGAGAGGGTGGGAAGCAGGGCTCCTTCCCTGGCTTCAGAAAGGTGGCAGAAAAATGTCTTGACTGTGCACATCCATGAGTTTCAGCAATGCAGCGGGAAAGTGTGTTGCTTGCGTGCTTATGCTGAAGTTAGGCTGGGAGTGGGCAAGTGCCATGACCACTCTCACATGCCAGCCCCAGCCAGGGAGGAGGCGGGTACTGCAACCACCTGGCTCTCTGGCTTCAGCAGGGCAGCGATATAGTACCATGACCACTGGCTCCTGTCCATCTTAGCAAGGCAGCAGGAGGGTGCTCTCTCCAAGCTTACTTGCCTATGCCAGCAGAGTATGTGGAGAGGGCACCTATCAATACCTCCATCTCTGGAGAAAATTTTCAAAGATCCCTGCCCCTCCAGCACATGTTTTTAGATTAGCAAATGAGTCTCTCTCACATACACTCCAGGCACTTTTCAAGCTGCTATTTTTCTTTTTTTTTCCTCTGTGTCTCAGGGTGGGTAAGACAACATGTGAGTCGTTTAGAAGGGAAGTCTCAGATTCTAACAGCACTTTGGACACCAGCCTGGTTGGATCCCTTAGCCAAACATTTTAGCAGTTCATCCCTCTGGTGCAGACCCCAGGCATTGGGTAGGACACCAGCCCCTCGCTCCTCTGATAGAAGCACTAGCTCAATGAGATTTCTCCATGTCCTCTGTTGCATGCTGGTTTTCAGGCACAATTCTTGCCAGGGCTCTGTCTCAAACTTTCCTGCCATTCTCAATGTGCTCCTTTAATTCTTTGTAGTGGAAAGCAGGTCATTTAATTTTCAGATCTTTTTCAGAGGGAAACAATTTGTATGTAGCTGTAGAGGTGTGGCCATGAACAGAGGTAGGGTCAGAATCATCCTGTCCTGTCATCTTGATCCCACATTCATAAGTTTTATGTATGAATTAAACCATTAATTAATAAGCCATTAATTAATTGTCAGTACATTTTAGTAATTTTAAATAAATATGGATTCCTTTGTCATTCATATTTATAAATAAGTATAATCAGTTCAGTTCAGTCGCTCAGTCATGTCTGACTCTTTGTGACCCCATGGACTGCAGCATGCGAGGCCTCCCTGTCCATCACCAACTCCTGGACTTTACTCAAACTTGTGTCCATTGAGTCAGTGATGCCATCCAACCATCTCATCCTCTGTTGTCCCCTTCTCCTCCCACATTCAATCCTTCCCAGAATCAGGGGATTTTCAAATGAGAAAGCTATTTGCATCAGGTGGCCAAAGTATTGGCATAATATATAGCTTAAATATATAAAATATTGCATAATATATAGCTTAAATATATATTGAGGTGTCAAAAAGTTCCCTCATGTTTTTCTGCATGATGCTACTGAAAAAACAGGACAAACTCTCTGGCTCATCCAATAATTAGTGTATAATGAACAATGTATAATATATTATAAAATTATATATTATTAATATATTTATATATTATATATAATGCATATTAATATGTTATGTATCTATATGTTAAATACATTTATATATTTTTTATATATTTATAAATTAAGAAAGCCTGTGCTTATGTGCTCAGTAATGTCTAACTCTTTGTGACTCCATGGACTGTAGCCCACCAGGTCCTCTGTCTTTGGGATTTCCAGGCAAGAATACTGGAACAGGTTGCCATTTCCTCTTCCAAGGGATCTTCCTGACCCAGGGATCAAATCTGCATCTCCTGTGTCTCCTGCATTGGCAGGGAGAAATTTTACCACTTGTGCACCTGGGAATCCTTCAGTAGTTTAATTATATCTCTCACTTATTTGCCCAAATGTGTAAATATCCTGATGAGTTAGAGAACCACAAAGCATATTCAGGGACTCCCCACTTCTAGATAAACAGAAGGTTCTCCCTTTTCCTCTTCATAGCCCTCTCTGGATATTATATATTAAAGAAACTGAAACATGGATGAAATGTGGAGAGAAGAGACCAGACTAGATGGGGGCCTACTGGTCAAAGGGGTGGTATGTTCCCTGGATTTTCTTTTGGCCTCACATACTCTAGTCTTGGACCTAGAAAAGCTGACAGCCTGGCAATGCTAACAAGACAAAAAAATCCCTGACAAGAACTTGCTCTCTTTATCCAAATGATTAAAAAATGGAGTGACTTCACTAAAAAAAGTTTTAAATTATAAAAGCTCTATTCCAACAAAACCCCACAGTGGGTAAAAAAAAAACCAAAAAAAAACAAAAAAACCCAGCAGTCCTAGCCTTATCCTGCCAATAGAGGTGTGGTGAGGCTAGATTTCTGCTCTCATCAGACTGCATTCTAATGTCCAAAATTACAAGGAAGCTAAGGAAGCATCAGAGAAGGTAGAAAAGAGCCAAAACTTTCATCTCCAAGGGGCACGAACATGGTTTCTTACCCACTGATACCAGTGGGGGCCCTGTAGGGGAGCATGAACTTCCAAACACAACTATTGATAACAAGACCATTCACTACCAGTTTTAAAGCAGACCAATAGCACAAGGTACTCACACTGCTTCCACCCAGAACAATACTAGTGAAGGCCTGGTTAAGGCAAAAGCATTCACTAGTGCCCAGTAGTAGTAATTACTTTGTTGGCATTACTTTGCCAACAAAGGTCCATCTAGTCAAGGCTATGGTTTTTCCAATGGTCATGTATGGATGTGAGAGTTGGACTGTGAAGAAGGCTGAGCGCCGAAGAATTGATGCTTTTGAACTGTGGTGTTGGAAAAGACTCTTGAGAGTCCCTTGGACTTCAAGGAGATCCAACCAGTCCATTCTGAAGGATATCAGCCCGGGGATTTCTTTGGAAAGAATGATGCTAAAGCTGAAACTCCAGTACTTTGGCCACCTCATGCGAAGAGTTGACTCATTGGAAAAGACTCTGATGCTGGGAGGGATTGGGGGCAGGAGGAGAAGGGGACGACAGAGGATGAGATGGCTGGATGGCATCACTGACTCGATGGACATGAGTCTGAGTGAACTCCGGTAGTTGGTGATGGACAGGGAGGCCTGGTGTGCTGCGATTCATGGGATCACAGAGAGTAAGACACGACTGAGTGACTGAACTGAACTGAGTAGTAGCAAGGAGTTCTCAGCACCATGGGTGTCCATGGAGCCTAAGGGAAACCTAGAGTTTCACTTTCATGTGGTAATAACAAGATTCCTTCCTTTCCTGTCTGAGTGGTGTTGTAGGAGCCCAGTCCAAGCAGGAGAGTTTAATAAGGCCTATATTCTCATGGGTCTTATTCTCATATACAAAAAAGATCTTCATGATCCAGAAAACCACAATGGTGTGATCACTCACCTAGAGCCAGACATTCTGGAATGTGGAGTCAAGTGGACTTTAGGAAGCATCACCAAGACAAAGCCAGGAGAGGTGATGGAATGCCAGTTGAGCTATTTCAAATCCTAAAAGATGATGTTGTGAAAGTGCTGCACTCAATATGCCAGCAAATGTGGAAAACTCAGCAGTGGCCACAGGACTGGAAAAGGTCAGTTTTCATTCCAATCCCAAAGAAGGGCAATGCCAAAGAATGTTCAGACTACCGCACAATAGCACTCATATCACATGTTAGCAAAGTAATGGTAAAAAATTTACAAGCCAGGCTTCAACAGTACATGAACCATGAACTTCAGATGTTCAAACTAGATTTAGCAAAGCCAGAAAAACCAGACATTAAATTGCCAACATCCGTTGGATCATAGAAAAAGCAAGAGAGTTCCAGAAAAAAATATCTACTTCTGCTTTATTGATTATGCCAAAGTCTTTGACTGTGTAGATCACAACAAACTGTGGGAAATTATTCAAGAGATGGGAATACCAGACCATCTTACTCGCCTCCTGGGAAATCTGTCTGTAGGTCAAGAAGCAACAGTTAGAATTGGACATGGAACAACAGACTGGTTCCAAATTGGGAAAGGAGTGTGTCAAGGCTGTATATTGTCACCCTGCTTATTTAACTTATATGCAGAGTTCAGTTCAGTTCAGTCCCTTAGTTGTGCCCAACTCTTTGTGACCCCATGGACTGCAGCATGCCAGGCCTCCCTGTCTATCACCAACCCACTGGAGTTTACTCAAAGTCATGTCCATTGAGTTGGTGATGCCATCCAACCATCTCATCCTCTGTCATTCCCTTCTCCTCCTGCCTTCAATCTTTCCCAGCGTCAGGGTCTTTTTAAATGAGTCAGCTCTTCACAGAGTACATCATGAGAAATGCTGGGCTGGATGAAGCACGAGCTGGAATCAAGATTGCCAGAAGAAATACCAGTAACCTCAGATACACAGATGACACCACCCTTATGGCAGAAAGTGAAGAGGAACTAAAGAGCTTCTTGATGAAGGTGAAAGAGAATGAAAAAGCTGGCTTAAAACTCAACATTCACAAATCTAAGATCATGGCATCTGGTCCAATAACTTCAGGGCAAATAGATGGGGAAACAATGGAAAAAGTGACAGACTTTATTTTGGGGGGCTCCAAAATCACTGCACATGGTGACTGCAGCCATGAAATTAAAAGACGTTTGCTCCTTGGAAGAAAAGCTATGATCAACCTAGATAGCATATTAAAAATCAGAGACATTACTTAGTCAACAAAGTCCATCTAGCCAAAGCTATGGTTTTTCCAGTAGTCATGTATGGATGTGAGAGTTGGGCTGTAAAGAAAGCTGAGCACTGAAAAATTGTCGCTTTTGAACTGTGGTGTTAGAGAAGACTCTTGAGAGTCCCTTGGACTGCAAGATCAAACCAGTCAATCCTATAGAAAATCAGTCCTGAATATTCATTGGAAGGATTAATGCTGAATCTGAAGCTCCAACACTTTGGCCACCTGATGCAAAGAGTTGACTTATTGGAAAAGATCCTCATGCTGGGAAAGACTGAAGGCAGGAGGAGAAGGGGACGACAGAGGATGAGATGGTTGGATGGTATCACCAACTCGATGGGCATGAGTTTGAGCAAGCTCCAGGAGTTGGTGATGGACAGGGAAGCCTGGTGTTCCGAAGTCCATGGGGTTGCAAAGGGTCGGACACGACTGTGTAAATGAACTGAACTGAACTGATATTCTCATAGAATAATACCCAAATTGTTCAGATTTCACTCATTATATCAACCAAGACAACCAATAGATGCCAACAGCAATATGACACAGATGTCAGAATTATCTGACAAGGATTTGAAAGCAGACATCATTTAAGTATTTCACTGAGTCATTGTGACAGACAGGAAAAAATAACTGAATGTCTTAATAAAGAAATAGAAAATATCATCAAAAAATAAGGAGCATAAAGAAGAATCGAAGGAAATTGTAGAAGTGAGAAATACAATAACAGAAATGCAAAACTTGACAAAGAAACAGAAAGTACCAATAAGGAAACAGAACATATAAAGAAGAACCAAATGGAAATTTTAAAACTAATAAATATAGATATTTTAAAAATACATTAAAAAATTCAATGGTTAGGCTAACAGTAGAATGGGAGGAACTTAGGAAAGAATCAGTGAACTTGAAAATAGAACAATAGAAATTATACAATGTGAATAACAGAGTGAAAATAGATTAAAACAATGAAGAGAATATCAAGACAAGATCTACAATATTCATTTCAGCAGTCCCAAAAGAAGAGAATTAAAAAAAAATATTCAAAACAGTAATGGCTGAAAACTTTTTAAACTTTGCAAAAGACATTAACCTACAAATACAATACTGAGCAAGTAGATAAACCCAAGGAGACCTGATAAGACAGGTAATAAGTTTGCTGAAAATTAAAGACAAACTAAAAATCTTGAAACTAAAAAAGAAAAAAAAGAGAGAAAGAAAATCTTGAAACCAGTGTGAGAGAAAGTGTAGGGTCACAGCACTATAGTGGAAAAATAATTTGAATGGCAGCAGAGATTTCATCAGAAACCATAGGGGGAATGATAAAACAGAACACCGTTTTTCAAATTTGAAAAAAAAAAGATCTACCAACCCAGTACTCTTAAATACAAATATATATATACATAGCCTTCAAGAAATGAACAGAAAATAAAGACATCTTCATATAAAGTAAAATTTTGAGGATTTGTTGCCACCCTACCTTAACAGGATGGCTAAAGGAAACCCCCTAAACAGAAATGAATGAATAAGATTATAATGTTGGAATATGAGAAAGGGAGAAAGAATAACAAAAGAGTAAAAATATAAATACAGGCAATAGATTTTTTCCCTCTTGAACTATTAAAATTATGTTTGACGGTTGGATCCAAAATTACAGTTTGTAATACAAAATTATACAGTGTGTTACAGTTCATATAAATATTTAAGCTAATTATATAATAAATGAGAAGGTAAAGGGATGTACAAAGGAGGAAAGTTTTCCACACTTGAACTGGTAAAAATGTGACACCACTAGGTTTTAAGTTATGCATGTAAAATGTAATAGCTACAACACAAAAATATATATGTAGAGATAACACTCAAGGTCTTATAAAGAAATAAAAACAGAATTGTTTAAAAAACCCACTAACAAGGAACCAGGAAAAAACAAAACTAGAGACTAAAAGGGAGAAAGAACAAACAATAAAATGGAAGAATTAGCTACAACTTATCAATAACATTAAATGCTATACAATTGTCTATCCAGTTCAGTTCAGTACAGTCACTCAGTCGTGTCCGACTCTTTGTGACCCCATCAATTGCAGCATGCCAGGTCCCCCTGTCCATCACCAACTCCCGGAGTTCACCCAAACTCACATCCATCGAGTTGGTGATGCCATCCAGCCATCTCATCCTCTGTCGTCCCCTTCTCCTCCTGCCCCCAGTCCCTCCCAGCATCGGTGTCTTTTCCAATGAGTCAACTCTTCGCATGAGGTGGCCGAAGTTCTGGAGTTTCAGCATTAGTGTCATTCCTTCCAAAGAAATCCCAGGGCTGATATCCTTCAGAATGGACTGGTTGGATCTCCTTGCAGTCCAAGGGACTCTCGAGACTCTTCTCCAACACCACAGTTCAAAAGCATCAATTCTTTGGCACTCAGCTTTCTTCACAGTCCAACTCTCACATCCATACACGACCATTGGAAAAAACATAGCCTTGACTAGACAGACCTTTGTTGGTAAAGTAATGTCTCTGCTTTTGAATATGCTATCTAGGTTGGTCATAACTTTCCTTCCAAGCAGTAAGCGTCTTTTAATTTCATGGC
This sequence comes from Bos indicus, assembly GCF_029378745.1. NCBI lineage: Eukaryota > Metazoa > Chordata > Mammalia > Artiodactyla > Bovidae > Bos > Bos indicus. The sequence continues at coordinate 18,152,783 of NC_091780.1, read as the reverse complement.
TGCAGTCACCATCTGCAGTGATTTTGGAGGCCAGAAAAATAAAGTCTGACACTGTTTCCACTGTTTCCCCATCCATTTGCCATGAAGTGATGGGACCAGATGCCATGATCTTCATTTTCTGAATGTTGAGCTTTAAGCCAACTTTTTCACTCTCCTCTTTCACTTTCATCAAGAGCCTTTTTAGTTCCTCTTCACTTTCCGCCATAGAGTGGTGTAATCTGCATATCTGAGGTCATTGATATTTCCCCCGGCAATCTTGATTCCAGCTTGTGCTTCTTCCTTCCCAGTGTTTCTCATATATATGAATTAAAAGAAAGATTGTCGGGGAGGAGCCAAGATGGCGGAGGAGTAGGACGGGGAGAACACTTTCTCCCCCACAAAGTCATCAAAAGAGCATTTAAACGTCGAGTAAATTCCACAAAACAACTTCTGAATGCCGGCAGAGGACATCAGGCACCCAGAAAAGCAACCCAACTCTTCGAAAGGAGGTAGGAAAAAATATTAAAAACAAAAAAAAAAGAGACAAAAGAGGGAGGGACGGAGTTCCGTCCCGGGAAGGGAATCTTAAAAAGAGAGAAGTTTCCAAACACCAGGAAACCTTCTCACTGCCGAATCTGTGCCGAGCTTTGGAAGCACAGAGGGCAACATAACAGGGAGAAAAAAATAAATAAACAATTAAAACTTGCAGATTGCGAGCCCTACGGTAACTCCCCCAGCGGAGAAGCAGCGCAGACGCCTGCATCCGCCATTAGCAAGCCGGGGCTGGGCAGGGAGGTGCGGCGTGGGCTGCATCGCTGAGAGTAAGAATCTGGCATGAATACCCTGAGCACTATCTGAGCGAAATAATTTGGGCTAGCAAACCAGACTGTGGGATATCTACCACGCGAAAAGCCAGCCCTAACCTAAGACCGCCAGGCCCGCGCACGGAACAAAGGACTGAACAGAGATAGCCGGCTGCAGATCTTCCCCCTCCGGTGACAGGCAGCCAGAGCCGGAAGGGGGCAATCGCAGCCCCAGAGAGACATTATCTATAAAACTGTAAGCAGGCTTCTTTGCTAACTAAAACTTCTTGGGAGTCTGGACGGTCAACATCTGCCTGAGAAGGTGCGTCGGTTTTACACCCAGATAACCAAGTGGCGGGGAGGCGGTAAGTCGCAGCATTGGCGCTCGCCAAACACCTCATCACCTGGGAAGAGCACAAAATGCAGGCCCAACTGAGTCTGCGCCTCTGAGGACTACCCGAGTGCCTGAAGCTGAGCGGCTTGGACCTGGGAGGTGCATGCAGCCCAGGGCCAGCCTCGGATTGTTCCCGGCGGAACAACCTAGAGTCCGAGCAGTGTGGACAGGGAGGCTACACGCGCCGTGAGCGGGGGCAGACCCAGGGTGGCTGAGGCACTGCGAGCCCACGCCAGTGTTATTTGTTTGCAGCATCCCTCCCTCCCTCCCCACAGCGCGCCTGAACAAGTAAGCCTAAAAAAAAAAAAAAGTGTCCTCCACCGTGCCCTTTGTGTCAGGGCGAAAACCAGATACTGAAGAGACTAGCAAACAGAAGAAGATATAACAGAGGGAAACGCCTTGGAAGCTACAGGCAATAGATCAAAACCCTGTGGTTACTACAGACTACATAGGAAGGGGCCTATAGATCTTGAGAAATATAAATCTGACCAAGGAACTAGCCAAAAATGAACTGAACCCACAACACCCACAAAAAAAACCCAAAAAAGTCCTAGATATATTTTTATAATTTTTACGATCATTCTTTCTATTTTTTAATTAAAAAAATTTTTTAAGTCCTCTCTTGTTCCTTTAATTTTCACTTTTATAACCTATTACTTTGCAAAAAAAAAAGACCCTATTTTTTTCTTCTTCAGCAAACTTCATATATATATATTTTATAATTTTTTGACCTTGTTTTTTTTGTTTGTTTGTTTTTGTTTTTTTCTTCTTTTCTTTAACATTGTATTTTTGAAATTCCAAACTCTACTCTAGATTTTTAATTTTCGCTTTTTGGTATATGTTATCAATTTTGTACCTATAGTTTTTTTTTATATAATTTCCGTGACTTTTTTTTTTCTTCTTTTCTGTTTCTTTCTCTTCTTCTTTTATATAACATTGTATATCTGAAATTCCAAACTTTACTCTAGATTTTTGATTTATGCTTTTTGGTATTTGATATCAATTTTGTACCTGTATTTTCTTTATAATTTTTGTGACATTGTTCGTATTTGTTTGTTTGTTTTCTCTCTTTATTTTTCTTCTTCTTCTTTTTTTTTTTTTAACATTGTATTCTTGAAATCCCAAACTCTACTCTAGATTTTTAATTTTTGCTTTCTGGTACTAGTTATCAATTTTGTACCTGTACTTTCTTTATAATTTTCGCGACCTTGTTTGTTTTTGTTTGTTCGTTTTTTCTCTCTTTCTTTTCCTTCTTCTTTTCTTTAACATCGTATTTTTGAAATTCCAAACTCTACTCTAGATTTTTAATTTTTGCTTTCTGGTATTAGTTATCAATTTTGTACCTGTACTTTCTTTATAATTTTCACGACCTTGTTTGTTTTTGTTTGTTTGTTTTTTCTCTCTTTCTTTTCCTTCTTCTTTTCTTTAACTTCGTATTTTTGAAATTCCAAACTCTACTCTAGATTTTTAATTTTTGCTTTTATGTATTTGTTACCAATTTTGTACCTTTAAGGACCCAATCTTCAGGACGCATTTTTCACTAGGGAGTGAGATTACTGGCTTGACTGCTCTCTCTCCCTTTGGACTCTCCTTTTTCTCCACCAGGTCGCCTGTGTCTCCTCCCTAACCCCTCTCTACTCTACCCAACTCTGTGAATTTCTGTGTGTTCCAGACGGTGGAGAACACTTAGGGAACTGATTACTGGCTGGATCTGTCTCCCTCCTTTTCATTCCCCCCTTTTATCCTTCTGGCCACCTCTGTTACCTTCCTCCTTCTTCTCTTCTCTGTATAACCCCGTGAACATCTCTGAGTGGTCCAGTTGTGGAGTGCACATACGGAAGTGACTACTGGCTAGCCCACTCTCTCCACTATTGATTCACCTCATCTCATTTGGGTCACCTCTAACTCCCTCCTCCCTCTTCTCTTCTCCATGTAACCCTGTGAACCTCTCTGAGTGACCCTCACTGTAGAGAAACTTTTCATCTTTAATGTAGATGTTTTATCAATGGTGCTGTATAGAAGGAGAAGTTTTGAAACTACTGTAAAAATAAGACCGATAACCGGAAGCAGGAGACTTAAGTCCAAACCCTGACTCCAGGGAACTCCTGACTCCAAGGAACATTAATTGACAGGAGCTCATCAAATGCCTCCATACCGACACTGAAACCAAGCACCACACAAGGGCCAATAAGTTCCAGGGCAAGACATACCAAGCAAATTCTCCAGCAACAAAGGAACACAGCCCTGAGCTTCAAGATACAGGCTGCCCAAAGTCACCCCAAAACTATAGACATCTCATAACTCATTACTGGACATTTCATTGCACTCCAGAGAGAAGAAATACAGCTCCACCCACCAGAACACCGACACAAGCTTCCCTAACCAGGAAACCTTGACAAACCACCTGGACAAACCCACACACAGTGAGGAAACGCCACAATAAAGAGAACTCCACAAACTGCCAGAATACAGAAAGGACACCCCAAACTCAGCAATTTAAACAAGATGAAGAGACAGAGGAATACTCAGCAGATAAAGGAACAGGATAAATGCCCACCAAACCAAACAAAAGAGGAAGAGATAGGGAATCTACCTGATAAAGAATTCCGAATAATGATAGTGAAATTGATCCAAAATCTTGAAACTAAAATGGAATCACAGATAAATAGCCTGGAGACAAGGATTGAGAAGATGCAAGAAAGGTTTAACAAGGACCTAGAAGAAATAAAAAAGAGTCAATATATAATGAATAATGCAATAAGTGAAATTAAAAACACTCTGGAGGCAACAAATAGTAGAATAACAGAGGCAGAAGATAGGATTAGTGAATTAGAAGATAGAATGGTAGAAATAAATGAATCAGAGAGGATAAAAGAAAAATGAATTAAAAGAAATGAGGACAATCTCAGAGACCTCCAGGACAATATTAAATGCTACAACATTCGAATCATAGGGGTTCCAGAAGAAGAAGACAAAAAGAAAGACCATGAGAAAATACTTGAGGAGATAATAGTGGAAAACTTCCCTAAAATGGGGAAGGAAATAATCACCCAAGTACAAGAAACCCAGAGAGTCCCAAACAGGATAAACCCAAGGAGAAACACCCCAAGACACATATTAATCAAATTAACAAAGATCAAACACAAAGAACAAATATTAAAAGCAGCAAGGGAAAAACAACAAATAACACACAAGGGAATTCCCATAAGGATAACAGCTGATCTTTCAATAGAAACTCTTCAAGCCAGGAGGGAATGGCAAGACATACTTAAAATGATGAAAGAAAATAACCTACAGCCCAGATTATTGTACCCAGCAAGGATCTCATTCAAGTATGAAGGAGAAATCAAAAGCTTTTCAGACAAGCAAAAGCTGAGAGAATTCTGCACCACCAAACCAGCTCTGCAACAAATACTAAAGGATATTCTTTAGACAGGAAACACAAAAACGGTGTATAAACTCAAACCCAAAACAATAAAGTAAATGGCAATGGGATCATACTTATCAGTAATTACCTTAAATGTAAATGGCTTGAATGCCCCAACCAAAAGACAAAGACTGGCTGAATGGATACAAAAACAAGACCCCTACATATGTTGTCTACAAGAGACCCACCTCAAAACAGGGGACACATACAGACTGAAAGTGAAGGGCTGGAAAAAGATTTTCCATGCAAATATGGACCAAAAGAAAGCAGGAGTAGCAATACTTATATCAGATAAAATAGACTTTAAAACAAAGGCTGTGAAAAGAGACAAAGAAGGTCACTACATAATGATCAAAGGATCAATCCAAGAAGAAGATATAACAATTATAAATATATATGCACCCAACACGGGAGCACCATAGTACGTAAGACAAATGCTAACAAGTATGAAAGGAGAAATTAACAATAACACAATAATAGTGGGAGACTTTAATACCCCACTTACACCTATGGATAGATCAACTAAACAGAAAATTAACAAGGAAACACAAACTTTAAATGATACAATAGACCAGTTAGACCTAATTGATATCTATAGGACATTTCATCCCAAAACAATGAATTTCACCTTTTTCTCAAGCTCACATGGAACCTTCTCCAGGATAGATCACATCCTGGGCCATAAAAGCTAGCCTTGGTAAATTCAAAAAAATAGAAATCATTCCAAGCATTTTTTCTGACCACAATGCAGTAAGATTAGATCTCAATTACAGGAGAAAAACTATTAAAAATTCCAACATATGGAGGCTGAACAACACACTGCTGAATAACCAACAAATCACAGAAGAAATCAAAAAAGAAATCAAAATTTGCCTAGAAACGAATGAAAATGAAAACACAACAACCCAAAACCTGTGGGACACGGTAAAAGCAGTCCTAAGGGGAAAGTTCATAGCAATACAGGCACACCTCAAGAAACAAGAAAAAAGTCAAATAAATAACCTAACTCTACACCTAAAGCAACTAGAAAAGGAAGAAATGAAGAACCCCAGGGTTAGTAGAAGGAAAGAAATCTTAAAAATTAGAGCAGAAATAAATGCAAAAGAAACAAAAGAGACCATAGCAAAAATCAACAAAACCAAAAGCTGGTTCTTTGAAAGGATAAATAAAATTGACAAACCATTAGCCAGACTCATCAAGAAACAAAGGGAGAAAAATCAAATCAACAAAATTAGAAACGAAAATGGAGAGATCACAACAGACAACACAGAAATACAAAGGATCATAAGAGACTACTATCAACAATTATATGCCAATAAAATGGACAACATGGAAGAAATGGACAAATTCTTAGAAAAGTACAACTTTCCAAAACTGAACCAGGAAGAAATAGAAAATCTTAACAGACCCATCACAAGCATGGAAATTGAAACTGTAATCAAAAATCTTCCAGCAAACAAAAGCCCCGGTCCAGACGGCTTCACAGCTGAATTCTACCAAAAATTTAGAGAAGAGCTAACACCTATCCTGCTCAAACTCTTCCAGAAAATTGCAGAGGAAGGTAAACTTCCAAACTCATTCTATGAGGCCACCATCACCCTAATACCAAAACCTGACAAAGATGCCACAAAAAAAGAAAACTACAGGCCAATATCACTGATGAACATAGATGCAAAAATCCTTAACAAAATTCTAGCAATCAGAATCCAACAACACATTAAAAAGATCATATACCATGACCAAGTGGGCTTTATCCCAGGGATGCAAGGATTCTTCAATATCCGCAAATCAATCAATGTAATACACCACATTAACAAATTGAAAAATAAAAACCATATGATTATCTCAATAGATGCAGAGAAAGCCTTTGACAAAATTCAACATCCATTTATGATAAAAACTCTCCAGAAAGCAGGAATAGAAGGAACATACCTCAACATAATCAAAGCTATATATGACAAACCCACAGCAAACATTATCCTCAATGGTGAAAAATTGAAAGCATTCCCTCTAAAGTCAGGAACAAGACAAGGGTGCCCACTTTCACCATTACTATTCAACATAGTTTTGGAAGTTTTGGCCACAGCAATCAGAGCAGAAAAAGAAATAAAAGGAATCCAAATTGGAAAAGAAGAAGTAAAACTCTCACTATTTGCAGATGACATGATCCTCTACATAGAAAACCCTAAAGATTCCACCAGAAAATTACTAGAAATAATCAATGACTACAGTAAAGTTGCAGGATATAAAATCAACACACAGAAATCCCTTGCATTCCTATACACTAATAATGAGAAAACAGAAAGAGAAATTAAGGAAACAATTCCATTCACCATTGCAACGGAAAGAATAAAATACTTAGGAATATATCTACCTAAAGAAACTAAAGACCTATATATAGAAAACTATAAAACACTGGTGAAAGAAATCAAAGAGGACACTAATAGATGGAGAAATATACCATGTTCATGGATTGGAAGAATCAATATAGTGAAAATGAGTATACTACCCAAAGCAATTTATAGATTCAACGCAATCCCTATCAAGCTACCAACAGTATTCTTCACAGAGCTAGAACAAATAATTTCACAATTTGTATGGAAATACAAAAAACCTCGAATAGCCAAAGCGATCTTGAGAAAGAAGAATGGAACTGGAGTAATCAACCTACCTGACTTCAGGCTCTACTACAAAGCCACAGTTATCAAGACAGTATGGTACTGGCACAAAGACAGAAATATTGATAAATGGAATAAAATAGAAAGCCCAGAGATAAATCCACGCACATATGGACACCTTATCTTTGACAAAGGAGGCAAGAATATACAATGGATTAAAGACAATCTCTTTAACAAGTGGTGCTGGGAAATCTGGTCAACCACTTGTAAAAGAATGAAACTGGACCACTTTCTAACACCATACACAAAAATAAACTCAAAATGGATTAAAGATCTAAATGTAAGACCAGAAACTATAAAACTCCTAGAGGAGAACATAGGCAAAACACTCTCCGACATACATCACAGCAGGATCCTCTATGACCCACCTCCCAGAATATTGGAAACAAAAGCAAAAATAAACAAATGGGACCTAATTAACCTTAAAAGCTTCTGCACATCAAAGGAAACTATTAGCAAGGTGAAAAGACAGCCTTCAGAATGGGAGAAAATAATAGCAAATGAAGCAACTGACAAACAACTAATCTCAAAAATATACAAGCAACTCCTACAGCTCAACTCCAGAAAAATAAACGACCCAATCAAAAAATGGGCCAAAGAACTAAATAGACATTTCTCCAAAGAAGACATACAGATGGCTAACAAACACATGAAAAGATGCTCAACATCACTCATTATCAGAGAAATGCAAATCAAAACCACTATGAGGTACCATTTCACGCCAGTCAGAATGGCTGCGATCCAAAAGTCTACAAATAATAAATGCTGGAGAGGGTGTGGAGAAAAGGGAACCCTCTTACACTGTTGGTGGGAATGCAAACTAGTACAGCCACTATGGAGAACAGTGTGGAGATTCCTTAAAAAACTGGAAATAGAACTGCCTTATGATCCAGCAGCCCCACTGCTGGGCATGCACACTGAGGAAACCAGAAGGGAAAGAGACACGTGTACCCCAATGTTCATCGCAGCACTGTTTATAATAGCCAAGACATGGAAGCAACCTAGATGCCCATCAGTAGATGAATGGATAAGAAAGCTGTGGTACATATACACAATGGAGTATTACTCAGCCATTAAAAAGAATACATTTGAATCAGTTCTAATGAGGTGGATGAAACTGGAGCCTATTATACAGAGTGAAGTAAGCCAGAAGGAAAAACATAAATACAGTATACTAACGCATATATATGGAATTTAGAAAGATGGTAACAATAACCTGGTGTACGAGACAGCAAAAGAGACACTGATGTATAGAACAGTCTTATGGACTCTGTGGGAGAGGGAGAGGGTGGGAAGATTTGGGAGAATGGCAATGAAACATGTAAAATATCATGTAGGAAACGAGTTGCCAGTCCAGGTTCGATGCACGATGCTGGATGCTTGGGGCTGGTGCACTTGGACGGCCCAGAGGGATGGTATGGGGAGGGAGGAGGGAGGAGGGTTCGGGATGGGGAACACATGTATACCTGTGGCGGATTCATTTTTATATTTGGCAAAACTAATACAATTATGTAAAGTTTAAAAATAAAATAAAATTAGAAAAAGAAAAAAAAAAGAAAGATTGTCAAAGTAGATTTTAAAAATGTGACCCAACTGTATGCCATTCATAATACTTCACTTAAAGTATCATGAAATAGATAGATATAAACCCAAAGGATGGAAAAGATACACCATGCAAACATTAATCAAAAGAAACCAGGAGTGTCTGTATTAATAACATCAAATAAAATAGTCATCGGAGCAAAGAAAATAACAAGGGAAATAAAGGGATATGATGATAAAAATGTCAATACATCAAAAAGTCAGAGTATTCTTGTATGCATGTGTACCAACCAATAGAAGTACAAATTACATGAAGCAAAATCTAATAGATTTGAAAGGAGAATTAGACAAAACTATCATTATCATTCAAGACTTCACTCCTTTCTCAACAAGCGATTAAACAACTAGAGAGGAAATCAGTCAAGGCATAGAAGAGTTCAACAACATCATTAACCAACAATATAGATCTGATATTTATAACATACTTTCCACCAAATAACAGCAGAATACCTATTATTTTCCAATGCTGATAAAATATATATCAAGACAGACCATATCTTGAGCCATAAACACATTTGAACAAATTTAAAAGATCTGAAATAGTGCAGTCTGGGTTCTCTGACCAAAGGAATCAAGCTGGAAATAAAAAACAAAAAGAACATTTCCAAACATTTGGAAAGTAGATAAGAAAATTCAGGAGGTCAAAATATCTGCATATATATTCATATATATGAATGAATATATCAATATATCAAATTTTGTGGCACACAGAGAGAGCCATGGTGAGAGGAAAAGTTATAGCAATAAATGCATACCTTAGAAACGTCTAAGTCATAAATCTAAGCTACACCTCAAGAAAGTAGGAAAATAAGAGCAAAATAATCATTTCATGACAAATAGATGGGGAAACAATGGAAAACTGTGACAGATTTTATTTTCCTGGGCTCCAAAATCACTGCAGATGGTGACTGCAGCCATGAAATTAAAAGACACTTGCTCCTTGGAAGAAAAGCTATGACAGACCCAGAGAGCATATTAAAAAGCAGAGACATTACTTTGCCAACAAGATCTGTCTAGTCAAAACTATGGTTTTTCCAGTACTCATGTATGCATGTGAGAGTTGGACTATAAAGAAGACTGAGCACCAAAGAATTAATGTTTTTAAACTGTGGTGTTGGAGAAAACTTTTGAGAGTCCCTTGGACCGCAAGAAGATCCAACCAGTCAATCCTAAAGGAAATCAACCCTGAATATTCATTGGAAGTACTTTTGCTGAACCTGAAGCTCCAATACTCTGGCCACCTGATGTGAAGAACTGACTCATTGGAAAAGACCCTGGTGCTGGGAAAGAGTGAAGGCAGGAAGAGAAGGGGACAACAGAGGATGAGATAGTTGGATGGCATCACTGACTCAATGGATATGAGTTTGAGAAAGCTCTGGGAGATGGTGAAGGACAGGGAAGCCTGGAGTGCTGCAAGTCCATGGAGTTGCAAAGAGCCGGACATGACTGAGTGACTGAACAACAACAATAAATACTAAAGCAAACAGAAGAAAGAAACAATAAAGATAAGGGCAGAAATCAATGTAATTGAAACAAAAACAATAGAGAAAATCAATGAAATGAAGAGCTGACTGTTTGAAAAGATATATACAACTACCAACCTCTAACTATACTGAAAAGAAGAAAGCCACTAATTACCAATATCAGGAATAAAGGAGGGACTATAGATTTGGGGCTTGTCAGGTGGCGCTAGTGGTAAAGAACCTGCCTGACGATGCAAGAGACACAAGAGACAGAGATTCGATCTCGGGTCAGAAAGGTCCCCTGGAGAAGGGAATGGCAACACACTCCAGTATTCTTGCCTGGAGAATTCCAGGGACTGAAGAGCCTGGCGAGCTACCGTCCATAGGGTTGCAAAGACTCGGACATGACTGAAGGGACTTAGGTCACACACACACACACTGCTGCTGCTGCTAAGTCGCTTCAGTAGTGTCAGACCCTGTGCTACCCCATAGATGGCAGCCCACCAGGCTCCCCCATCCCTGGGATTCTCCAGGCAAGAACATTGGAGTGGGTTGCCATTTCCTTCTCCAATGCATGAAAGTGAAAAGTGAAAGTGAAGTCGCTCAGTCGTGTCTGACTCCTAGAGACCCCATGGACTGCAGCCTACCAGGCTCCTCCATCCATGGGATTTTCCAGGCAAGAGTACTGGAGTGGGGTGCCAATGCCTTCTCTCTCTCTCACACACACACACACACACACACACACAAAGATTATAGACACTGCAAGTATCTAAATAAAAACTGATGCCACAAAAAATCCCCATAACCATAAATTTGACAATTTATATATGAATCAATTTCCCCTGAAAGCAAAATTACCACATTTCACCCAATATTATATATAATTTGAATAGCCCTGTACCTAGTAAAGAAATTGAATTAATAGTTTAACACATCTTGAAAAAGAGTTTTCTAGAACCAGATATTTTCACTGGAGAATTCTACATAATTAAAGAAGACTTAAATAAACTACACACTCGCTTTCAGAAAATAAAAGAAGAGGAAAGACTTTCCATTCATGTTACGAGTCAAGTATTATTCTAATACTTAAAGCAGACAAAGAGAGTGTAAAGAAAGGAAAATACCGATATTTTTCGTGACTATAAATGCAACATCCTTAACAAAACATCAGCAAATTGAATTCAGTATTCTATAAAAAGAACTGCATAAGCTGACCAAATGGGTTTAATTCCAAGAATGTAAGATTGGCTTAATATTTAAAAATTAAGAAGTGTAATCCACTGTATTTACAAGCTAGAGAAGAAAAATCATATGACCATATAAATTTATGGGAAAAAATTGACAAAATTAACACCCATTAAAGATTAAAAACTCTCAGACAATATAGTAATAGAAAGAGACTTCCTTGTATAGGTATAAAATAAAGCATCAAAAACAGACACTACAAGGTTGAAATCATTTGACAATCTGGTAAAGACTACTGAGTAAGCATTTTTTAAATAATTAAGAAACTAGATAAGTTCTGGAATCATAATGAAAGCAGAAGTCATTCTTGATAAAGAAAAGATAAAATTGAAAATTAAACAGATTCTCTCTAAAAAAAAATAAAAAGAAAGAAAGATACAGTGAACAACCCAGAGGAACATTTAAATGGCACAAAAGACCCATTTAAGCAGAGAATTAATAAACAATAAGAAATATGTCTAGAAGTAGATTTCAGAGTAAATTGGTAAGAGGCAATATTCAAAAAGATAATAGCTAAAAGGTGATAGTCCTCAAATGGAAGAAATACCCTGGAAAGAAGTAAGATTTGAAAAAAAAAGTTCACAATAAGATACAACAGGATGGAAACTAATTTAACAAAGGAGAAATCTTCGCCAGTCCAGGTTCGATGCACGATACTGGATGCTTGGGGCTGGTGCACTGGGAGGACCCAGAGGGATGGTATGGGGAGGGAGGAGGGAGGAGGGTTCAGGATGGGGAACACATGTATACCTGTGGCAGATTCATTTTGATATATGGCAAAACCAATACAATATTGTAAAGTTAAATAAAATAAAATTTAAAAAAAATAAAAGATAAAGAAAATAAAGAAAACCAGATAATCCAAAAATAAATAAATAAATAAATAAATAAAAGATGGAAAATTAGTTTGAAAATAATAGGTTGATTTGCTTCACTTTGGATAAAAGGTTTAAATAAATATCCTGAGCTTGCTAAAATTGCTTTAAAAATCTAGTCTTCCTTTCCTGTCAACATAGGCTTTGCAAGAATGGTTTCTCTGCTATAAGTGTTATCAAATCGAAACCTAAAACTTTAGGTAGACATTACGCCTTACGAGTAGCATGTCATCAGCCCTGTAATTTTTGTTTTCTTTTTTTCCTATGTTATGTTTGCTATTGTTTACTGAAATGTCATTTTGTCTATTGAATCTAATAATATAAAGTTTGGGCTTATATTAAAAAAAAAAAAAAAAACAGAGGAGAAATCTTAGAGAAATTGAAAGATAAAACACGGATCACCCTTATATGAATGACGATCAACAGTGTGGTGGTTGTTCAGTCGCTAGGTCATGTCTGACTTTGTGTGACCCCAGGGACTGCAGCCCACCAGATTCCTCACTCCCCCACTGTGTCCCAGAATTCACTCAAATTCATGTCCATGGAGTCAGTGGTGCTATCTAACAGATCCCCCACTAAAAAAAAAATAGAGGAAATTATATGAAGGAAACTCTCTGTGGTATCTCTGCAACGTGTCTATGAGTATAAAATTATTCCAAATTGAAAGTTTCATTTTAAAATGTTCTAAAAGTAATAATAATGTTAAAGCTAGTCAGAAAAAAAAAAAAAAAAAAAAGAATGACTGTCTTAAAGATGCTAAGGGCAACAAATCCCATACTAGAACTATATATTGAAATAAAAGCAAAAACTTTATTTTTCTTGAATGAGGGTGAGCTAAATATTTTCCCACACATGGGCCATCAATGAAAAGACTACTAAAATATATACTTCAGAAAGGAAAAAACTGAATTGATAAAAGTAACAGGCTCACAAGACATGATTCTGCTACAAATACTAAACACTTGTATAGACTGAGAGGAGTCACATACAGGCAATAAAAATAGTGATTTAAAATAGTCACTGACCAAAAGAATGTGAGCAGAAGTGATGTTTGTCACTTGCCTCCAGAAGTGCCCTAAGCAACCTTCCATGGGCTCTCTAAAAATATTTACATACATATCATATGCATCATAATATTAATATCACCTGTAATATGTAAATAAATGCAAATGCCATAAAATAACTGTTTTAATGGGAAAATAAAACTGAAATGTTTTAAATTTGAAAGGATAAAAGAAGGAAAAGAAGAAGAGAAAAAAGGAAAACAAAAAGGAAGGAGGGAGGAAGAAGGGAGAAAAGGGAACAGACAAAAAAGACAAACTGACCAACCTGTTGCAGGTTGCTATGTATATCTCCTGCCGCCACTTGGTCCACTATCTTATTCCTTTGAACAAAATTGCTTATCTAAAAAAATACAGTCAGATTGTCCTTGACACTCCTGCCAGTCTACCCCACCTTGAAGGTAAAGCCTGCATCCCACCTCTTCTTCTAAGTCTTCCCCACAAACAGTAGCAAGCTGCCTTCCTTGTCTTCTTTTTTTTTTCTTTCTTAACTTGTCCAAGCACTTAGCTTGACCATTCTCTTTGATATTTTGCTTATGCTGTTGTCTCATATTACTGTCAGTGTTAATAAGCAGTTCCATGTGTGCAACCTTCTGCCAGTTGCAAGACTTCTGGTTGCACTGCCCTTGAGACCAGGGCAATGAGGATACCAGGCTGGTCCCATCTCATTAGCTGTTTGCTCATTCCAGGTAACTCCCCGTCCTCATAAAGAGCCTCACCCAGCAGATAAGAATAGCACATATGTTGCTTGGGACCAGGGAGGGCCTTCTTCTAAGTGCAGCATTCTACATGGCAGAGGGCAGGTTCAAGTTATCAAAGCAAAGCTACCAATATCATTAAGAGATGCTCTCTCTGCAGCTTACAGATTCCGCTTTCACAGGACCAAGTCCATTTGGTAAGGAAGAGGAATGATACTGTCAGCAATATCAGCAATATTGCGGTGTCCGTGATTCTCCCTTTCACTCTTTCTCTATGTTTCAAAGATGATAAATTCAAGAAGAAGCTATCATATATGCAAATTCAATCAAATATAAATTAAAGGAAATCACATGATGCAGAAATCAAACTGTGCCTCCAACAATAAGGTGGTCCTTAATACACAGATGTGGAAAATGTATGGAGAAAATATCTGAAAACTGTTTTCATTTCCTTCCAAATGCTTTGCTATCCTGTGTGTGCATGCATGCTTAGTCGCTCAGCCGTGTCCAACTCTTTACAACCCCATGGACTGCAGTTTGCCAGGCTCCTCTGTCCATGGGGTTTCTCCAGGCAAGAATACTGGAGTGGGTTGCCATGCCTTCCTCCAGGGGATCTTTCCCACCCAGGGATAAAACCCAGGCCTCCTGCATTGCAGGCAGATTCTTTACCATCTGAGACACCAGAGAAGCCCTTGCTATCCTCTAAAAACACATTAAAAAGTCACCTTCGGTAGTGCTAGAGAATTATGTGGTGCAGTGAGAAAAATGTAAAAGAGGAAGAAAACATACTGTTGTACAAATGACTGGAGGAAGGACTCCTGGTTTCCAAGCCCTAGTGAGAAACAGGACTTTATCTTCTCTGAGCTTTACTGTCTTCATCTGTAAATTAGGTATCTCATTGGCTTTCTTCTTGAAACGATATATAAGGAGCAAATTTCATAGCACAACACTGGACACATCGTTACTTAACAGAATCTGTATTCCCCTCTTCTTTCCACAGTGTTGGGAGATAAGGCATGAAAATATTTTTATTTTGGTGAGTTCATCACCTTCATCTTCAAGTATAAACCCATCAGTGCAGCTTTGAACACAGTTTCTGGGCAAAGCCATTAAGAAGACTCAATCCCTTGCAATTTTTCCAAGCCAGCCTGTACAGCAATTTGCAACTTTATGATGTGATAAATAGAATTTCTTTGTTTTGATTTTTCATTTGCATATTTATTGAGATATGACGATCTTAATTAGTTCTGCTTTTTGTGTGTTTGTTTGTTTTCTCGGTTGGGAAAAGACAGCTTTCTGTAGAGCAAAATGATTCTGTATGCTAACAGGGTGAACAAAACTTAGCCTGTGGCGTTCCTTGATGTGAATGCTGCTTAGAACACAGCTTTGTGGATTCCCTTTTCCCTTGTTTTCTCTTTAAATGCCGAGGTGATGTTCAAGACTTGGGTGAGGGCCAGATCTCAAGAGGCAGCTGTCTACTGAGAAGCAGTAGAACACTTTTTAAATTCTAGACACTTAGCTTCATCCAACACTTTCTCCCCAGCCTACGGATCACCTGTCTGCTTCCTGGAAAAGCTGAGCCCCATCATATGCCTCTTCCCAATGAAACACAGCCCTGTTGCCTCTTGGCTTCTGTAGAAGAAAAAGAGGAAGTCTGAATCCCCTTGTTAATTGCATCCCAGGGAAGTATTTGGACATGTTGTTCACATCATGCTGTTGCAATCTGACCTTTGGGAGGATAGCTCTGTGAATGCTGTGTCCCACTGAGGAGGTACCAGCAGCCTATTAGACAACTCATAAACATCTAAAGACAAACAAATTATTCCCTCTGTGCATATCTCACCATCATCACCCAAAACAATTAGCAGGGTTCCCTAGTGTTTCCTATTTGCCAAGTTCTTCACATCATCACAGTCTGTCATTGATTCAACACTTGTAAGAGGAAGGGCATAATTTATTACTTTGCCTTTCTCTTTTTTTTGGTCTTGTTAATTGTTGACTTCAGTAATGGAGTATTTCAAGTATACAGAAAGCAGCACTAGGCACTATTAGTAAAGGAAAAATAAATAAATCAGTAACATTGTTATCACCTACTGTGTATTTGCATTTGCTCTCATTTCATTGAAATTTAAAAAAGAAAGAAAACAAGCAAATATATAGGGTGACATTATCATTTCTGTTTCAGCTGGGAAAAGAGAGACCTTGGGTATTTAAATAATTTTCTCAGTATTTTAAATTTATACATGGCATAGAAGATGTATAATCAGATAAGATGAAGGGCTTCTGTAACCCAAATGAGCTGAATGGCTTAATTCATTCAACAAATGTTGACATATTAAACCTACTTTATCTCAGGAAAAACTGTAATGAAATAGCAATTCAACCGAAATCAAAGTCATGAACTCTGTCATATGGTTTAGAGGTCTAGAAAGAAAACAAATGTCTTTTTTTTTTAATTGATTTGTGCATTATTTTAAATTGGAGTATAGTTGCTTTACAACGCTGGGTTAGTTTCTGCTGTGCAGCAAAGTGGGCCAGCCGTACATGTACACGTGCACCGTCTTCTAGGTTTTGTTCCCACACTGGTCACTCCAGAGCGCCAAATAGAGCACGCTGTGCTATAGAGTAAGTTCTTATTAGTTATACTTTACATATATTAATGTCTGTGTGTGTGTGTGTTCGATCATGTCCGACTCTTTGCGACGCCATGGACTGCAAGCCACCAGGCTCCTCTGTCCACAGGGTTTCCCAGGCAAGAATACTGGAGTTAGTTGCCATTTCCTTCTTCAGGGTATCTTCCCGATCCAGGGATTGAATTCATGTCTCTTGCATCTCCTGCTTTGGCAGGTGGATTCTTTACCACTGTGCCACCTGGGAAGCATATACATAAATATGTATGTGTGTGTATATATATATATATATATGTCAACCCCAATCTGCCAAGACCCCCTTTCCTCCTTAGTAACCATAAGTTTTGGGGACTTCCCAGGTGGCACTAGTGATAAAGAATTTGCCTGCCAATGCAGGAGACCTGGGTTTGATCCCTGGGTCAGGAAGATACCCTGGAGAAGAAAATGGAAACCCACTCCGGTATTCCTGCCTGGTTAATCCCATGGACAGAGGAGCCTGCTGGGCTACAGTCCATGGGGTTGCAAAGAGTTGGACATGATGACTGAAGCAACTTAGCACAGCAACCATAAGTTTGCTTTCTACATCTGTGATTCAATTTCTGTTTTGTAAATAGGTTCATATATAAGCAATATCATATATTTGTCTTTATTTGCCTGACTTATTTCATTTAGTATGACAATCTCTAAGTCCATCTATGTTGATGTAAATGATATTATTTCATTCTTTTTATGGCTGAGTAAAATTCCATGGTATGTATATATACATCTTCTTTATCCATTCTCCTGGACATTTACGTTGCTTCCATGTCCTGGATATTATAAATAGTCCTGCAATAAACTTTGAGGGTGCATGTATCCTTTTGAATTATGGTTTTCTCTGGATATATGCCCAGGAGTGGGATTACTGCATTATATGGTAGCTCTATTTTTAGTTTTTTTGAGGAATCTCCATACAGTTCTCCATAGTGGCTGACCAATTTATATTGCCACCAACAGTGTAAGAGGGTTCCCTTTTCTCCATACCTTCTCTAGCATTGGTTTGTAGGTTTTTTGATGATGGTTATTATGATCAGTGTGAGGTGGTAACTCATTGTAGTTTTGATTTGCATTTTTCTGATAATTAGTGATGCATACCATTTTTCATGTGCCTCTTGGCTATTGTCCAACTTCTTATTGAATAAGTTAATCCATGATGGGGTAAGGATGGGGACCAAATTCTTCATAAAATTAGAAATACAGAATAGCAGAGGGTGAGAGTGGGAGAGAAGGCGTTAATGTGAAATGAAGGAGAGCAAAATAGATGGGGAGGGGAGAGAGAGAGAAAGAAAGAGACAGAGGACAGTTTAGTGAAAACTGTTCAACCAACTTGTCAACAAGAATTTACCCCTAAGTTCTCATACCTGATATGATAAATGAGTTGATGTAAGTGGCTTGAAGGACAAATTATGTAAATGTAAGATGCTGGTTCATTATAGAGGACAGTTAATGACTAAAAATGGCAATTATATGAAAGAAGATATTTGAGTGGCCCACTGATGTTTCAGACATGTACTGTGAATTATGTATCATTATTTTCTGAGTGCTTCTCTTTGGAAACTCGCTGGGTGATTATAGAATTGGAGCTGGGGTACAAGGCTGTCT
Organism: Bos indicus; assembly: GCF_029378745.1. Classification (NCBI taxonomy): domain Eukaryota; kingdom Metazoa; phylum Chordata; class Mammalia; order Artiodactyla; family Bovidae; genus Bos; species Bos indicus. Next base: position 18,134,287 of record NC_091780.1, on the reverse strand, counting down.
GTGTGTGTGTGTGTGTGTGTGTGCGCTAAGTTGCTTCAGTCATCTCTGACTCTAGGCAACCCCATGGACTGTAGTCCGTCGGACTTCTGTGTTCATGGGAATCTCCAGGCAAGAATACTGGAGTGGGTTGCCATGCCCATACTCTGTGGCTCAGGGACCCAAGGAAGCTAACTAATTCATATATGGTCCAAATAAGGATAGTGATGATCTACTTGATGTCAATTGACCAGACAGGATATTTTAGGGCAAGACAGTTTGCCACTTTAGAAATGAATGATGATGGTTTTGTTCAGACTACTACTGTTAAAGTGTCCAAAAGATAACCCATTCTTACGTCTGCTTCCCATCATTCTCACCATATCATCACAATGAATGGCTCCAATGGTCCCTTGAAAGTCCATTCTATTAAACCAGCAAGTCATCACTTTTAGCTACAGCATAACTGGGTATAGCTAAAATATTTTACCATTTGATACATTCCCATGAACATTGGAACACATGGTACAGTATAAATTTCAAAGTATCAGAAACTAAAATATCTTACTCTGACACTAGACAAACTGTGGTTTCTGTCTCACTCAGCTGCAATGTTGCAAAACTCATCTTCATCTTTCAAAAACTTGTAAAAGAACACTTTCTCATTGTCCAAAAGAAATCAGAAAATTTGAAAGAAATATGTGTTCGTTGAAAACACTTAAATTTTTGGTTAGCTTTGGTCCACCTTTCCATGCTAAGTGGTATCACCACTTCAATTTTATTTTTTTAATTTTTTTAAATTTTATATTAAAAGGACTTTTTTTTCTTATATGCTTCAAAGCCACAAAGAAATAAATTTGGTTACTGCATATATAGTAATCAACATAAAGAGCACTCTGTATGATGGGAAAGTCAGGAGCGGTTGCTCAATACAGCACAACAAATTAGGACAATTTAAAATATGGACATAAGTTTTGATCCTTCAAAAAGTTAAAAGATAATTAACGTATGCATTTATTTTCTGACTCACAGTTTATAGATATATGTCCCTTAAGTACCACTCTGCACTTACTTGTTATAGAACTCTTTATGTTATAAATGTTTATCTATTAGTCTCACTCCAGGAATGAAAACCATTGATTGCTCAGCCAATGAAATATAGTTTGACATTCTGAGCTTTCCTTACTTCAGAAAGTATCCATTTTTTAACTCCTCCACAGTTTTCTCTTTCTGAGGTGATTTTATGTTCTGGTGAACAGGTTTGACTCAGAATGGCTCGCGAAAGATACGCAGTAACAGCGCTGGAGGTGCACACAGCGAAAGCTAGGCCGAAAGCAGCCTGAGGCCAGGAGCACACTGAAGGACCTGAAGGCTCAGGAAACAGATGATTAACGCCCAGCGCTATCTGGTGTCCCCAGAGAAGTCACTGGACAAATCTCCTGTCACTCAAATTTAGGACCACCCCGCCCTCTCCCATCCCCAGAAAACTCATTTTGTATCTAGATCCTCTTGGGTTGCCATCCTCTGTCCTCAAAACTCGGACATCTATAAGTCGATGGAACTTATAAAAAGCCAGTAACTTTGAATTTCAGCATTAATATTATCTTTAAAATGTAAGTGCAAGCTTAAATTCTAATATTCTTAAATTCGAGACAGCTGGTTAGACGTTCTACCCTACCTAAAAAAAAAAAAAAAAATGTAAATACATAATTTTAGCTCTATATTTTAGATGGGTTGCTTTTATTGGTTTCTGTTTATTATATATTTATTATGGCATCCAGTAGGTTTTCATGAGTTATCTATTTTATACATATTTTTGTATATATGTCAGTTCCAATCTGCCAATTCATCCCACCCTCCTTTCCCCGCTTGCTGTCCATACATTTGTTCTCTACGTCTGTGTCTCTATTTCTACTTTGCTTTGACAGACAGTTTCAGTCTCCTGAGCATTTAGGTTCAACTGGACAGCCCAGTTCTTCTTCATGAAGTATCCCCAAGCGGGCCTGGCCACTGGCAGTAGAATGATTCATGGATCATGATACTTCCTTCCCCCGCTGGTCCCAGGAATTGAAATTCTGTAACTCCCTGGGCCCAGAGAAAAAAAATTCCACTTTCCTGAACCTGGAGAGGGACATGGCAACCCTCTCCAGCATTCTTCTCTGGAGAATCCCATGGACTGAGGCGCCTGGCAGGCTACAGTCCATAGAGTCACAGAGTCAGACAGGACTGAAGTGACTTAGCACGCATGCAGCAAAGACCTGGAGGTTCTCACAGAGATGTGTCCAGCCTTTGTCATGCAGAGGCAGGAAGGGTGGTGAAAGGTTGTAACCCTAGGTCTTCTTTCATTGTTTTCCCATTCTTTCCCAGAGAGTTTAGAGTAAATGGGAGGAAAGTGAACGCTTGCTGAGGTTTGCATACATCCTTGTAAACCTATGTCTCTCTGTTGAGACCCCGTTATCCTGAAAAGAGAAATGTTTTCTTTCTTTATTTTCCCCATTCATGCTAACTCAACTGGAGATTTATAAAAGTCCTTTGATATTATAAAGAGCTTCCTAAAACTCACTGTATCTTATGAGGTCCCTAGTCTGAATTGTGTGAACTCTAGCTAGAAGAATTTGCAGTGGTAGCCTGGAACAAAGTCAGGGAATTCAAAGTAAAGGAAACAGCAGTTGTAAAGTCCAATGTTGAGAACTGGTGTTCATAGGAACTGTGTTGAAAGGGACGTGTATAGCTGTGGTTCATGCTGAACTCTCATTTCTACAAACACTTCCTTCTCTCCAGATACAGAATGACTGGACACTTTAGGAATTAAAAATCTAATATGAGGACACAGCAGAATGGAACGCTCGAGGGAAATAGTGGCTTTAAATGATTAGGTAGGAAAGTGCTGAAGGAGGTGTTTGAATCACATGACAATATATAAATGTATCAAATTAACATGTTCTACACCTTAAATTTGCACAACATCATATGTCAAAGATAGTGCAATAAAGAAACTGAGATTTACTGTGGTTTGAATGATGAAAATACTTAAAAGTAAGAAACAATTCAGATAGACTGATATGTAGATATATATACTTTCCATAGATGTAAATTATTATTTATATTTATTTTAATAAATAGCTTTTATGTAGCAGGATCTTCACATAAAGTTTAAATTTACTGATAACCAGTATATTTTCTTTTCAGTTTGTATTGGAATATAGTTGCTTTACAATGTTGTGCTATTTTCTGCTGTCCAGCAAAATGAATAAGCTATATATATATATATGTAAATACACACAGATATATACATACACACACATATAAACATATATTTGCTACTGTTCTTTAGTCACTAAGCTGTGTCCAACACTTTTGTGAGCCCATGGACTATAGCCCACCAGGCTCCTCTGTCCATGGGATTTTCCAGGCAAGAATACTGGAGTGGGTAGCCATTTCCTTCTCCAGGGGATCTTCCTAACACAGGGATCAAACTTGTGTCTCCTGCATTGGGAGGCAGATTCTTTACCACTAGCACCACCAGGGAAGTCTTTATATATATACAACATGCACACGTACACACATACACATATATATACACAAACATATGCATACATATAGCCCCTCTTCTTTGGATTTCCTTCCCATTTAGGTCACTGCCGAGCGAGTAGAGTTCCCTGTGCCATCCAGTAGGTTCTCATTAGTTATCTGTTCTATACATAGTAGGGTATGTATGTCAATCTCCCTTTCCCAGTCCCTCCCACTCCCCTTCCCCCTTGAAATCCAAATGTTTGCTCTCTCTGTCTGTGTCTCTATTTCTGCTTTGCAAATAGGTTCATCTTAAGGACTTCCCTGGTGATCCAGTGGTTAAGACTCTGCCTTCCAATGCAAATAGATTCATCTGTACCATTCTTTCTAGATCCCACCGTACTTAAACACATATTTTAAGCAAAGACATTTCACAACGGACACCTCGTGAATTTTCAGCAAACCTGGTTGCTTTCCCCACCCCTTTTCTTAATAGAGTTTTGGTCTATGCCATTTTCTATCACAGAGGCTTGATATCACATATCTAGGGAGAAAAAGGAGCTTCCACAGTCTCAGTTCTACTTATTTCTTCATCCACGTTTTTCAACTATATTCTCCTACATGATCCCTCCATTCAAGGTCACTTGGCCTTTCACCTCTCTTCATATACTCAGGACTGTGCTGTTTCTCTGATTTGACTCATCCTGACTCTGCCTCAAATGCTCTCCTTCTCCCTGCTGGTAACCGAAACCCCCGCTTGTCTTAAAACCAAGCCCACATGTTCTTTCTTTCACACATACACACAAAAGTCCATGATTATGCAGGATAGAAATAATTCCCTGGTCAATTTGAATGCATTTATTCACTGTGTTTTCCCTTACAAATCAGAAACATGTTTCAGATTACCTTGTAACTCTCATCATTATTAGCCCCTACCTCATACATAAAAAATGCTCAAATCATACACTATATTAAGAAATGACAGAAAATCTCACTTTTTTAATGTAAGAAAAATATACTCTGCCTGCAAATTAGGGTTATTCCCATGTCTCTGCTGATTTTTACTGGCCACAGACAGAAATTGAAGAGGTGAGGTGTTCAAGAGAATTCGTACTTTAAACAATGAAACTGCAGAAGACATGGTGCTAGAATGGGCCGTTTCTTTACAAGAACATTTGCCAAAACTTCAAGCTAATCAGTGTTCTTAGGTGAGATTCTAGTTTGCTTGCCATAGGCAGATACTGGTGTTCTCTGTCTTAGGAAAATAAGAAGTGCTTGAATAAGATGCTTACAGCTAAGATGAAAAAGGTAAAAATGGCTAGATGTTGAAAATTTGCAGGATGCGGGGGGCGGTAAGAAATTGGAGAGATTATTAAGAAACAAAATCAGTATTGCTATTTAAAGACTCTGTTTTGTTATCTTGGAAACCTTCTCCCAAATTCTATGTTTCTATCAGACTCTCAGGTTTCAGATAAAAGGATTTTGTGTTGCTATTGTTACACAGACTAAAAGAATTCTTTACACAGGCCTTTTTGTTGTAAGAACAAAATTGAATCTCCTTGCCTTCTGAAACACCCAGGGATTCCAAGGAGTTTAGAGAGCGATGAGTTCCTATCTCAGTTGTGGGAAGAAAACCAGATGGCTCTTGATTTCAGGACATAAATCTATATCCAACACCACCTACCACCAAATTGGGGGCAAAACCTGCCATTTTGTGGATGTTATTCTATTTTTGGTTAAGAGTAGCACATTTAATCTATGGATTATCACTTTCATCACGCATGTTTTCATGACATTTAAGTTACATGATAGCCAGGCAGAATGGCCATGATGGCATCATTGACTCAACAGACATGAGTTTGAGGAGATAGTGAAGGACAGGGAAGCGTGGCATGCTGCAGTCCATGGGGTTGCAGAGGGTCAGACACAACTGAGTGACTGAACAATGACAAACATCTCTGGAAGAAAACTCTGGTTAAGTATGGTTTCTTATAAGAATGAAGTAGTTATGTTTATCAGCTACTAAATGTTGTAGAGGGTGGTGATCTGTTTTGCCATGAAGTAGATAAATAATCTGGCTTCCCAGGTGGCTCAGTGGCAAATAATTCACCAGCCAGTGCAGGGGACATGGGTTTAATCCCTGGGTCAGGAAGATGCCCTGGAGTAAGAAATGGTAACTTACTACAGTATTCTTACCCAGAAAATTCCATGGACAGAGGAGCCTGGTGGGCTACAGTCCATGGAGTCACAGAAGAGGTGGACACAACTTAGCAACTACACAACAACAGATAAATAATCAACACGTGACATTTGAAGAGAAGTGAAGTATTGAGAATAGACTCTTGTGTTGTACAGACTACGGAGAAATCAAGTCTTTTCACAAAATGTGGGAGAGAAAACTGTTCAGTACCTTCTGAGGGAGGTTATCCTAACCCCAAGAAGTCTATTTTAATTTATCCCACACTCAGTTCTAAGGGAACTTAATTAATAGGGTATTAACAGTAGAATCAATTTTGCTATAAACATGACTGTTGACCTTCAAGGAAATACTTTGATTTAAACAGTTTACTAGTCACAGCTTGAGTTGGGCTCATGAAAAAAAAAAAAAAGTTATAATTGTAAGTGACAATTATGGCCTTTAAAAAAAATATTAAAAGCTCAACTCTGTAAAGACAGCCTCTGAGGATCATAACTGAGGAGGGAATTCCTTTCTCAGGGAATCTTCCCAACCCAGGGATCGAACCTGCATCTCCTGCATTGCAGGCAGATTCTTTATAATCTGAGCCACCAGGGAAGACTGGCAGGACATAAAAGACTGCAAATATCCCGTCCGAGGCAGATTAGAGAGAGTTTGTTACAAAGAATCAAAAAATAAATATCCTTCTAGGAGGGGCTGGGATAGTTTGTTATAAGCATCATGATAAAACATATTATGCAATGTACTATAATACCACTTGATATGATATAAAGATGCCACAGCAATTTGACCTAAGGCAGGAGTCAATAAGTACCACTTAACAAAGCCATGGCACTGTATTATAAGAATTAAAACAAATGATAGTTTCTATATACAAGTAAAGTTATTTCACAGATTATACAACACTATATATTTAGTTCATATATATTAATAGAAACTATTATACATTAAACTCTGTTTTTATCACTGTAAATTATTTTTAAAAGTGTCTTTAATATAAATGAAAATAGCAGTAAATAGGTGCTTTAGCATCAGCCAGTAGCATCTGCTATATTAGGTAGCTTTTTCCATTTACTAATTACTGAGTAACATAGCAGTAACAATAAGAAGCACGATAAAATGCATCTGCTGTGGAAAGCTTACTGAGAACTGTGTGGCTAGACACTTTAAATAAATTACCTCATTTAACTCCACGGTATTGCTTTATACTTTGTTTTTCACTTCTGATTTCAAAATATAAATATTCTGTCTCTGATCTTTCCTGTGCCTTAAGCCATGCACATCCCAGACTTGTGAAAATTCTTACTAACTCATTTAATCCACTCATTCATTCAATAATCATTTATTGATCATCTATGAATGTTCTTTTCTTCATTTATCTATTTACTGATTTAGGGGAGAAAAGTTAAGAAAAGCCAGCTTTCATCCACTTTCCATGTGCTGAGAGCTGTTGATGTAGAAGGGAATACAGAAGAGCCAGGGAGGGGAATGGGGTCAGACATACTCAGAGATCAATCACAGTGTTGTTCACTGAACATTCTATCAGAAGAGGGGGCAGTGCAGACTGGGAGATCAGAATGAAACAAGTGATTCAGTTGGAGGGGCTGGGGAGGTGTCCTCAAACAGGGAACGCATGAGCTTTGATCTGGGCTAAGACTAGTGGAAAGGACACCCCAGGATGAACAGTAACAGATAAAAAATCCTGGAAGAACATAGTCCACATAGCAACAGTGAGCCTTTTAGAGTCGGAAGCATAAACTGTGCATGGCGCTAATAGTAAAGAATTGGCCTGCTAATACAGGAGGCACAGGTTGGATTCCTGGGTCGGGAAGATCCCTGGAGAAGGAAATAGCAATGGACTCCAGTGTCCTTGCTTGGAGAATCTCAAGGACAGAGAAGCCTGGCAGGCTATAGTTCATGGGGTGAAGAGTTGAACATGACTGAAACACTAGAGAGCCTCTTGATGAAAGTGAAAGAGGAGAGTGAAAAAGTTGGCTTAAAGCTCAACATTCAGAAAACTAGGATCATGGCATCTGGTCCCATCACTTCCTGGCAAATAGATAGGGAAATAGTGGAAACAGTGGCTGACTTTATTTTTCTGGGCTCCAAAATCACTGCAGATGGTGATTGAAGCCATGAAATTAAAAGACACTTACTCCTTGGAAGAAAAGTTATGACCAACCTAGATGGCATATTCAAAAGCAGAGACATTAATTTGCCAACAAAGGTCCGTCTAGTGAAGGCTGTGGTTTTTCCAGTGGTCACGTATGGATGTGAGAGTTGGACTATAAAGAAAGCTGAGCACGGAAGAATTGATGCTTTTGAACTGTGGTGTTGGAGAAGACTTCTGAGAGTCCCTTGGATTGCAAGGAGATCTAACCAGTCCATCCTAAAGGAGATCAGCCCTGGGTGTCCATTGGAAGGACTGATATTGAAACTGAAACTCCAATACTTTGGCCACCTGATGTGAAGAAATGACTCATTTGAAAAGCCCCTGATGCTGGCAAAGATTGAGGGCAGGAAGAGAAGGGGACAACAGAGGATGAGATGGTTGGATGGCATCACCGACTCAACGGACATGGGTTTGGGTGGACTCTGGGAGTTGGTGATGGACAGGGAGGCCTAGCATGCTGTGATTCATGGGGTTGCAAAGAGTCGGACATGACTGAGTGACTGAACTGAACTGAACTGAAGCAACTTAGCATGCCCACGTGCATGGAAGCATAAACTGTGTGTAGCTAATGGTGGGACATGAAGTTAGGAGCTGCTCAGCCAAGGAAACTAAACCAGCCTTAATTTCATTTTGTGTTTATAAAGAAGATGCTGGAATGCATTCCCTATCCCATTAGCATTAGATATAATTATTTAAACATATCTTGTTAGAGATTAGCTGTTTAATTTAAAAAACATAATTAATTGGAGCAATGTGTTAAATACTAATATTTGACATCATTAATGAGGGGATAATTATGTGTGCTATTTAAAAACAGCACAATACTAATATTTTCTTGTCAAATGAAGCAAAAGCTAACTATAAAGCACCTTAACTCTTTGACTTAATTCATTTTGGAATTCACATTCCTGGCAATAATCACTCAAATTTAAAAAAATGAACTTATTTTAAATTTCTCCATGCAAACTCAAGTAAATATAAGAAAAGTGGAGGCATATTTTCATAAAGAATAGGTAAGAAAAGGAGGGTAAGGGAGATTCCCATTGGGTACATGTAAATTACATGAACTCAGACTTAGCAAGACTTGGAGAAAATGCCCCCATAGAGTTGCTATTTAGCTGTAGAATATCATCAGCGTCCAAGAGAAGCCTGATTCTAAAAGAACTTGTTTTGCATTGATGGGGAGAAGTGTTGATGGGTCAATATTATGGACCACTTGGTAGGTGCCAACATCATGGACCGCTTCATAGGTAATATTTAACACGTTATATACACTGTTCCTCTAAGTTTTACAAAAGCCCAGTGGGCTAAGTGCTACACATATGCTTAATTTTTCTGAGAAGGATGAACAGGTTAGGGGATTTGCCCAAGGTCACTCAGCTAATAATCAATAGTGTCAGGGTGCATCCTGAGGTTTTGCTGACAGTTTTACACCGGGAGACATTGTACACTGACATCAGAAAGTTATAGTTCAGAAGCTAATACAGCAAGTCATTAAATATGGACATGGGTATATTTTATGATTTGACTTGAACATTGTAACTGAATCGTATATGGCTGTTCTTTGCTGTCTGTTATCTAGCAAAGAGTATCTGTGGAAAATGAGGTTCTGGGGTATCACTCTGGCTTATGTACTTCTGGGAGAGTAATTAACAAATGAAGTATAGCCAATTCCTCTAAAAAATAACTCCTGTTCACAGGATGCCAATAAATATTTGTGAGCTAGATAATGACATCCGGTTAAATTGTATTAAAGTGTTATTTTGTGAAGGTCAAGAGAGGTCCACTATTGGCCAGTTCATATGTTTGAACTTAATGCTATTAGATGATTCTATTGAAAGGTCACCTTGAAGACATGAATAGCATGGAGTTGGGGAAATGAAACAAAAGATGATTTTGAGTAGTCTTGCAGTGATCCAGGGAAAAAGAATGACTGCTTCAGTAAAAGTCATGTCTGCATTGGTGTCTCTATTTCTGCTTCACAAGGAAGATCTTTGACACTGTTTTTTTCTAGTTTCCACATATATGTGTTAATAAACATATGGATACTAAGAGAGAAAGGGAAGGTGGGATGAATTGGGAGATTGGGATTGACATATTTGCATTATTGATACCATGTATAAAATAGATAGCTAATGAGAACCTACTGTATAGCACAGGGAACTCTACTCATTGCTCTGTGGTGACCCAAATGGGAAGGGAGTCCATAAAAGAGGGGATGTATGTATACATACAGCTGATTCACTCTGCTGTACAGAAAAACTTACACAACGGTGTAAAGAAACAATCAAAAGTAGTTTCAAATGTATTTTTGAATTTACCAAGGCTAGATTTATGGCCCAGGATGTGATCTATCCTGGAGAAGGTTCCATGTGTGCTTGAGAAAAAGGTGAAATTCATTGTTTTGGGGTGAAATGTCCTATAGATATCAATTAGGTCTAACTGGTCTATTGTATCATTTAAAGTTTGTGTTTCTTTGTTAATTTTCTGTTTAGTTGATCTATTCATAGGTGTGAGTGGGGTATTAAAGTCTCCCACTATTAATGACAACCCTGTATGCGAGACAGCAAAAGAGACACAGATGTATAAAACAGTCTCTTGGACTCTGTGGGAGAGGTGGGGTCGCGGGGGGATGATTTGGGAGAATGGCATTAAAACATGTATAATATCATATAAGAAACGAATCCCCAGTCCAGGTTCAATGCAGGATACAGGAAGCTTGGGGCTGGTGCACCCTGATGAACCAGAGGGATGGTATGGGGAGGGAGGTGGGAATGGGGTTCAGGATGGGGAACATGTGTACACCCGTGGCGGATGCATGTTGATGTATGGCAAATCCAATACAATATTGTAAAGTTAAATAATAATAATAATAATAATTTTTTAAAAAGCCAAAAAAAAAAAAGTAGTTTCAAAAAAGCCATGTCTAAGGAAGCATTAGAAAACTCTGCAAACTGAACTAACAAGATGATCAAGTAGAGAGGAGAAGCGAGAGAGTGAGAATTATCAGGCCAACGCTGAGATTTTTAATCAAAGAAGCTGGGAACATCATCTGAGCTAAGATTCCTCCCAACAAAGAATTATCTAACCAGAGATTCGCTTCCTCTTTCTAGAGAGTTTATCCTATATTCCATGTTTGAGTCCATGTTAATTCAAGAAATACCTTTCTGTCTTAAAAGTAAACAGGCAAAGAAAAAGTGACAAAACCCAGACTCCTGAATTTGCCAAATTGAAGGCAGCCCTGCTGGTGACGAAAAGACCCCAGGAGCCTGCCTGCCACACACCCTTGGGGTCCGCATGCTCAGCAGTGTGGTGTGTAGCCCGTCCACTCAGCAGATCTTAATCGGCTCCTACCGGGAGCCAGGGTCAGTGCCAGCTGCCAGGTCTGGGGTGAAGCACACACCGTCTCTCTCCGCCTCTGTCCCGCCGCTTGTAGGGGAGACTGCAGTTCACTGTGCCAATGTGGCGAGAAGCATGCAGACCCTGATGGGCAAGGGGCAGCATGGGCTGGGGGAGAAGTGTAACAGGGGTCTTACCTGCTCTAATGGCTGTTGATGTTCCCTGCACACACACACACGCCACACTTGTGGACTCAGAAACACAAGACAACCAACCACCATTTCTAGGGTACCCTGAAGAGGAAACTTCTCGCTACTGCTCAGAGTCCGAGAACTTTGGCCTCCCGTCAGCCATCTTTGGGCTTCTCAGATAGCTCAGTTGGTAAAGAATCTGCCTGCAATGCAGGAGACCCCAGTTCGATTCCTTGGTCAGGAAGATCCGCTGGATTAGGAATAGGCCACCCACTCCAGTATTCTTGGGCTTCCCTTGTGGCTCAGCTGGTAAAGAATCCGCCTGCAATGTGGGAGACCTGGGTTTGATCCCTGAGTTGGGAAGATCCCCTGGAGAAGGGAAAGGCTATCCACTCCAGTAGCCTGGCCTGGAGAATTCCATGGAATGTATAGTCCGTGGGGTCGTAAAGAGTTGGACATGACTGAGCGACTCTCACTTTCACCAATCCTTAATCCTCCTGACACACCAAAATCATTCCTAAAGTTCTCTATCTTCTGATTCCCTGCTTGGAATGGTTACAAATTTGCTTTCCCATTTCTTCTTTTATCCACATATTTATAGTAACAGTTTTGAGTAACAGCTCCCATGAATAGCAGTTCTAGGTGAAGGATCCTCTGCTGGGAGGATATAAGTGCTATAAATGGTCTGATTTCTGTTTTTATTATTGATATACTCCTATTAGTCAGTCAGTTGTGTCCAACTCTTTGCGACCACATGGACTGTAATCCACCAGGCTCCAAAATTCATGGAATTCTCCAGGCAAGAATACTGCAGTGTATAACCATTCCCTTCTCCAGAGGATCTTCCCAATCCAAGAACCAAACCCAGGTCTCCTGCTGCATTGCAGGCAGATTCTTTATGTCTGAGCCACCAAGAAAGCTCTTCTAGAGTCTGCTTTCCAGTATTCCTTCAATAAGAAAAGCCTTTATTGATATCTAACCCTGAGATTCCGCACACTCTGAGATTCCTTTGCCTGTTGTTACCAGGAAAAAAAAAAAAAAAAAAAATATATATATGTCTTGAATTTCTCTGATAAGCTCCCTTGCTGAAGGAGATTGACCACTGCCAGGACCAAGTAAACCATGTTGCTCTGCTTTTCCTTCTAGAACCCCCTGCATCTGATGTTTGCTTTCTGTTGCCTCCTCTCCAGATTTTCCCCAAGTGAGTTGAAGTTCGTCCCTGAGATGGAAGGACAGCCTAGGCTCACGGATCACGTGGTAGCTTCCCCCAAAGTGTAAAAGGTGCTGTGGCCGCCACACAGAGCCACTCCTGGGGCCACCTCTGACAAACACCCGAAAACACACGTGTGTATTCAGTCGCTAAGTCATGTCCTCTAAGAGTCCTCTCTTTGCAATCCCATGGACTGCAGCTAGCCAGGCTCTTCTGTCCATGGAATTTCCCAGGCAAGAATACTGGAGTGGGTTGCCATTTCCTCCTCCAGGGGATCTTCCCGATACAGGGATTGAACCTGCATGTCCTGCATCTTCTGCATTGGCAGGCAGATTCTTTGCCACTGAGTCACCTGGAAAGCCCTGAAAACACACAGCAGAGCCAAATAAAGAACATTTTCACAATTATTCCTGGAAGAGCTGAGAAAAGCTCCTTCTCAGCATCCTCAGAATAGTGTTTTCTGGAACATAAGGCCAAAGGAAAAGAGTAATTTATTGTGGGGATTGCGTATTAATTAGTTTTCCGGAGTTCCTTGGGTAATTACAACCTGTAACATTTGTAATTGATTTGATGAGATTAAAAACGGATGCTTTGGTTCATCAGTGAAATTAGCAAGTGGCCCAGGAGAAGTTGGAGGAGGGCTTGTCTCACCTGAGAGATGAGGAGCCAATTGGTCTCAGTACAAGCCCCAGACAGCACCTTCCCTGAAGCTGAAACTGCCCCAGGCATCTAAGACTGCACACTCAGCAAGTAAGTTCTCTCCACAAAAGACTATATGGGGTGGGTGGCCAAGAGTTTGAGTGGCTCTTTAAAAATTAGAGGAGAGCGTGTCCGGGTCTGGTGAAGTCAGACCTACCTCAAGCCCACCTTGATACTGATCAGAGCAACAAGACTGATATCATTAAAAATCACTCACTTTGTAAAACAAGAGGAAGGGGCCCTTCTCCAGGAAGGGATAAGATAGGATGAATGGGGCCAGGATGGACAAGGAAGCTGTCTCCTGCCAGACATACTCTCTGGCTGAATCCTCCCCTCTTGAGGCCTGCAGGTAGCCTTCTGTTCTTCATGACGCTGGACAAAAGACTCTTGACCTCTCTCTGCCTTACTCATGCCTCTGCTTCCTTTGTCCACCTGTCACAACCTTTGGGACTGCTGTGAACTGCAGCAGCAAGTTGGCTCTTTGGGGGTCTGGAGGGATACCTGCTGAAGGTCCTGGGACTCAAACATCCCATCTCAGAGGCTGCCCCCAAACTGAGAGGTCCCGTGGGTTGACAACACCTTGTTACAGAGGTGACGAGGTTCTCCTGATAAACAGACCTGTGGAGGTTGTTGATCGGAGACCAAGGATGGAGATTCAGGAAAAGAATGAGTAGCATATCCCAACAAAATGGGCTTATTAGTTAACATTTATGGAACACTTTCTATGTATTAGGCGTTTTCTGTGGTTGCTTGTTGGTTATAACAACAGAGTTGAATAGCTCTGAGAGAGCTTATGCAAAGCAATACATTAAAAAAAATAATGTAGCTGCTTGACAATGTTGTATTAGTTTCAACAATACAGGATAGTGAATCCTCTATACATATACATACATCGCCTGTTTCTTGGATTTCTTTCCCATTTAGTTCACCACAGAGCACTGAGGAGAGTTCCCTGTGCCATACAGGAGGTTCTCATCGTGAATGTGAATGTGTTAGTTGCTCAGTCATGTCTGACTCTGTGTGACCCCATAGATGGAAGCCCACCAGGCTCCCCTGTCCCTGGGATTCTCCAGGCAAGAACACTGGAGTGGGTTGCCAGTTCCTTCTCCAATGCATGAAAGTGAAATTGAAAGTGAAGCCACTGTCTTGTCCGACTCTTAGCGACCCTATGGACTGCAGCCTACCAGGCTCCTCCATCCATGGGATTGTCCAGGCAAGAGTACTGGAGTGGGGTGCCATTGCCTTCTCCAATAGTGTATATATGTCAACCCCAAAAAAGATGTGGTATATACACAATGAAATACTACCCAGCTGTAAAAAAGAATATGTTGCCATTTTCAGCAATATGAATGGACCTAGAGGATATCATATTTAGTGAAGTAAGTCACACAGAGAAAGAGAAATGCTATATGACATCGCTTATACGTGGAATCTAAAATATAACATAAATGAATCTATATGCAAAACAGAAACAGATTCAGAGACATAGAAAACAAATTTATGGTTACCAACAAGGAAAGGGAGGAGGAGAAGAGACAAATTAAAAGTATGGCATTATCAGATATACAATATTATACATAATATAGGTAAGCAATAAGGATTTCCTATATAGTATAGGAAATTATACAGACTATCTTGCAATAACCTATAATCAAATCTAATCTGCAAAAATACACAAATCACTAATGCTGTATACCTGAAACTAGCACAGTAGCTTAGTTGTACCATAAAGCAACACAAAAGTGTAGTTTTTGTAAGTCAGTTACACATCAGTAAAAAACTTTTGATTCAAAATAAGCCAGAGATACTGACTTATACAACAAGTTTGCCAAGCTCTACTCTAGAATAAAACCCTAATCACAAGAGCACACCCTATACACAAGAGCCCATATTCATTCTTTCTCCAGGGTTTCATGAACATGATAATTTGTGGGCTGAGACATAGAGCTCCGTGTTGAAATCTGAGGACTATTTTCTGCTCCAGGAGGGAGACAGTTTGCCCTTTCTAGTGTTCTTTACTTTTCCCCATAGACATGGAGTAAAAGTGGAAGAAAGGCTCACCAAGATGGGGTTGGCTCCACCTAAAATACAGATGCATGCCATTAGAAATGTCAACCTTTTTTCGCTTTGATAATGGGGAGAAAGACTGTGAGAAGAGGGTTGGTAACCACACAGCCTGCATTGCAGGGGTAGGTTATCATGAAATAAATATTGCTTAATAAGTAATCCAAAGAAGTGACCAGAGAAAAGTTGCTAAACTATAGAGCACGAAGCTGGCCTCAAGTCTCTTTGCTTGGGTTTATCTCTAATAGCTGACACTTACAGACGGCAGATAAATGCTCACAGTCTTCTGGGTTCAGAGCATATGGTTGCCCATTAAGAATGGGACATGTCTAATTGGACTCAGAGATGCAGAGACTCATGTGGTCCTGCCATGGGTGGGGTTCATGCCTTCTCTCTTTCTTTTTTTTTTTGCCTAATCACTTTCTACTTACTCCTTCCCCAATACTGACAGGAAGCAGAGTTTCCAAGTATCTTTCAATAAGATGGTGAGTCATCAGAGGTCACTGGTTTTATCCCACATCTCCAAGAAGAACACTAATTTCCTACAGAAGAGATGGCTATCTGCCTAGTCTCTTCCTCATGGAAGAGTGTGCCAGCCAGGTCTGGTGCATATTTTTAGCAATATCTTTTGTGTTTTTTGTGTTATTCAAACAGAAAATGGTGCGGAGCTGGGCACCTGCCACCTACTTTCCTCCAAGAAATGTGACTCAGGTTTTCTTAGCTTGTCCACTGTTGGGTGGCACTCAGGATGAGTGCAGTGAAGTAGGGAGCCCTCAGTGGGCACAGGGACATAGGGGTGAAGACTGGTTATGGGGTTTCACACACTTGAACCCAGTTAAAAGTTTGAGATTTGATTAATTGATCCATGTACACTACTCATATGGACCTGGGAAGATTTTCTTAAGCGGAGTGAGTGAGATAAGTGGACGGAATTAGATCTTAAATGCCTCTTCATACCCTAGAAACTGAAAAGTAATATTAAATAATGATAATAAAGAGTATATCACTATTGCTATTGCTATCATTGTGCCTGGTCCTACATACCGATTAGTATCCATCTGTTCATTCAAAGCTCTCAAAAACCCTAACCCTAGAGACAGGTGTTATCACTGCATTTTAGAAAGGAGGAAACTGAAGCTCAGGGAGTCCAAAGCATGCTCATAGGAAGTATCAGATGAAACCTGGTCAGCTACAGATGTAATCTCTCTTTGGCCCAGAACCAACAGCAACTATTTCCATGAAGGACTCTCTCCTACAAGAAAGGAGGTTCCAGGGATTAGTGTTCTTACATCCAGAGCACCAAATCTGGATATTGCTCTGGGACCCCAGGGCAGCAGCATCTCCACTCTGATTCCCTGTTAGGTCTGAAGTCCTGCCCTGAATCATGGACCAGGTTACTAGATATGATCTTCCTACCTCCTTCCCATGGGACCTTCCTTGTGGTTGAGCCCTGCCTCTCTCACTGCTCTCATCCACTTGGATGGGCCTCCTGCGTTATAACTGGAATCCAAAATGACAGCTCCCTAGTAACTGGAACTTCATGTTTCAGTTTTCAACACCTTGAGTATAAATCCTGTCCTGGATCAAACTGGAGTTCACTATATTCTCTTATATCTGGTGACAGAAGGGCCTCCAGGATTGAGGCAAATAAAATTCTGTATTCTGTCTGACAAAGCTTCTAGGATGATTGAGTTGCCAAAGGATGACTTGTTTCCTTCTTAACCAATTGCCTGATGCTGGAAGGTGAGTGATGAAGAGGAAATAAGATGATATCTCAATCCTGATCCTCCAGCCTAGATTTCTCTGATCTCCACTGAGTTTTTAGTGATAACCCCTTCAGGAGCCCCTTTGTCTATCTTTAATCCAGCCTTTGAACATAGAGGCCAGAAAGTTGGAGGAAAGCCAGGGGTTCAATATCCTATGTGATCGTTAATTTCTTGCCCATAGAAAACAAATCTGTATGTCAGTGCTGTGCTAACATTGCATCTTTAACATCATGGCAGTAGCTTTAGGCTAGTAAGCATTAACAAAACAAACTGACTTTCACAGAGGCAAGTCAGACACTAAAGAGAAAGCTATGAGGCTCACTGCTAATCCCAACTACTAATTCATCCCCTCCTCTCTTTTAGAATCTTGTATTAAAAAGTAAATAAAATAATAAGCTCCAATTAAGCCATGCCAGAAGGTATGCTATGTGTCTAAGGGACACTGGCATATTTGTCAACTGTGATCTGGATATAGAGATGTTATCTGGCTCTGGGCTTGTCCCATGAAGCAGGCATGGTTGTAAGACCTAGATCTTATTGATGGCCGCAGTAGCAGAATCTGATGGAGTGGATGCCCTAAGCAGAGACTGGGGAGGCCCAAGATTGATTTCATGCTTTATTGCTATTAAAAGATTCTTAGCATTTAGGTTGAGAGAAACTGTGGGGCTTTTACTCTGGAAGTTAAAAACAAAAAATCCAAGAAAGAATAAAGCATTTCTCTCTCTCTCTAAGGGGGTGTGTGTGTTAAGTCGCTTCACTTGTGTCTAACTCTTTGAGACCATGTGGACTGTAGCCGGCCAGGCTCCTCTGGCCATGGGATTCTCCAGGCAAGAATACTGGAGTGGATTGCCATTTCCTTTGCCAGGGGATCTTCCAGACCCAGGGATAAAACCCATGGCTCCTGCACTGTAGTCAGATTCTTTACTCTAGAGCCACTGGGGAGGTCCCCTTGCCCCTTTCTCTCTCTCTCTCTCTCTCTCTCTCTCTCTATATATATATATATATATATATATTATGTATACTTAAAAATATAGAATATAGGTATAGATTTTGGGTTGGCCAAATGAACTTTTGTAATATTTTATGTAAAATATTACATAAAAATACAATAAAAATACAAAAAATATTTTTGTAATATTTTATGGAAAAAATAAACTTTTGGGGCAACTCTCTCTATATATATATATGTTTCATATTTTTAAAACTTGTATTTATTTATTTTTGTGTTTATTTTGTCTGGGCTGTGTCTTCGTTGCTGTGCGAGCTTTCTCTCTAGTTGCGGCAAGCAGAGGCTTCTCTCTAATTGCAGTGTGTGGTCTTTTCATCGCAGTGGCATCTCTGGTTGCAGAGCCCGGGCTTTAGGCACACCAGCTTCAGCACTTGCAGCTTCCAGGCTCTAGAGTGCTGGCTCATAGCTGTGGCCCTTGGGATTAATTTGCCCTGTGGCATGTGGGATCTTCACAGATAAGGATCGAACCCAAGTCTCCTGCATTGGCAGGTAGGTTCTTTACCACTGAGCCACTAGGGGAGCCCCGGTTTTATATTTTTGATCTCTTTTCAATTCAAAGTTCTGTCATGATCTCTTAGTTTTCTGATTTGCAAAACAGTAACAGCTGGCTTTGTTACTTATCAGACAGGGACATCATAGGGAACGACAAATGAAGTTATGATGTTGGAGGTCATACTTGGAGATACTCTGAAAGCATTTTTAAACTGTTGGATTGTTAACAATAAGGGTGTCCATAAAATTATTTTTTAAAGATCATGGAGTGAATAGACCAGAAAGTAGCATATATTGCAATGAAAGTAAAAATAGGGATCTTTATTAACTCTTGTCTGCGACTGTGTGTATGTACGTTTGTGTATACTCGGTCACTGCATAAGATGTACTACACCATGTGAGTTGCATTAACAAAAAACATTTAGAAAACTCTGTTCTAAAGATTGACCTTAGATCAGTGAAAGGGTGGAGGGAAATGCCCCATTCCTTCTCCCCATGGCTTATCCCACACAGAGGGATTCTTCTGATTCCGGGTCATTTAACTCTTAACTGGCAGATGGTATTTCCAGCCCCTCTAACTGGAACACATTCATCCACTTTGATTCCCTCTCAATCAGAACCAGGAGATTTTCTCAAATCAGGAAGGAGGTGGATTGAATGAGGAAGTGTAGGAAGAAGGAACTAACCGTACTTATTAGTACTTATTATGTGCTCCCCGGTGGCTCAGTGGTAAAGAATCTGCCCGTCAATGCTGGAGACATGACTTCAGTCTCTGGGTTGAGAAGATCCTTTGGAGAAGGAAATGGCAACCCACTCCAGTGTTCTGGGAAATACCATGGACAGAGGAGCCTGGAGGGCTACAGTCCACGAGGTCGCAAAAGAGTCGGACATGACGTAGCAACTAAGCAACAACATGTGTTGGTTACTGGCCCCAAAATATTGCAAACAAAATGAAATAAACTTTATGGCAATTCTAGGGCAGATACCTTACTTACTTACTTTCACACATAAAGAAGTAGAAATTGAGGGACACAGCACCATGATTTTTCCAAAAGACTTCACTATTTAAAATCACTTTTTACCTTTTTTTATTTGAGTGTAGTTGCTCTACCATGCTGTGACAGTTTCTCTGCAGCAAAGTGAGTCAGCCACATGTATACATATATCCCCTCTCTTTTTGGATTTTCTTCTCATTTGGGTCATTGCAGAGTAGTGAGTGGAGTTCCCTGCGCTATATTAATGCATATATGTAGAATCTAGAAAAAATGGTAAAGATGATTTTACTTGCAAAGCAGAAATAAAGATGTAGACTTAGAGAACATGGATACCATTGAGGGAAGGGGTGGGGTGGGATGAATGGGAGACTGGGATTGATATATATACACTACTGATACTACTCATAAAATTTACCTGGTGGCTTAGATGGTAAATCATCTACCTACAATTTAGGAGACCTAGGTTCGATTCCTGAGTCAGAAAGATCCCCTGGAGATGGGAATGGCTACCCATTCCATGTTCTTGCCTGGAGAATTCTAGGAAGAAGAACCTGGCAGGCTATAGTCCATGGGATAGCCTGGAGAGTTGGACACGACTGAGCAACTAACACTTTCACTTCCTTTTATAAAATATCTAAATCATTTTTAATTGAAGGCATTGTGTTAAGTGAAATAGGTCAGAGAGAGAAAGACGGATATTTTGTGACATTATTTATGTGTGGACTCTAAAAAATATAACAAAAATAGTCGATACGACAACAGCAAAAAAGCAGACTTTTTTAGAGAAAACCCTAGTGGTCATCGGTGTAGGGGGAGGGACACGGAAGAGCAGGAGGTACAACTACGGGTGTAAGATGGGCTACAAGATGTACAACACGGGGAATACAGTCAATCTTTTGTAATAACTAGATGGAAAGTAACCTTTAAAAATTATATAAAAATAAAAAAGATTAATTACTTAAAATCATTTTTCCTCTTATTTAAATAATCTCTCGGACTGTTACTTCGGCCCGCGAAAAGGATTGGGACACACTGGCAAAACTGTGACTCCCCATAAGGGCACTTTATGTTATTTTATAGGAAATAATACATGTAGGTACATCAGGTTTCACAATAAACCAAGCACTTCCATAGTTTTGTCTAACTTGACCCTCACCATATATTCATCAGATGGGCAGGGGAGGAATGTTCCCATTATAGAGACTGGGAAATGAGAACTCAGATGGCAAATGAGCCACATGCTTAATAAGAGATGGAGTCAAATCTTGAACTAAGTTCTTGCTTTTGATTCCACTGTTCTTTGAACCATAACTACTATTGTTACATGATCATAGAGACCTTTGTGTATTGAGTCACATCCAATATTTTTCATTATGCTGGAGGCTAAAAAACAACATTACAAAAGAAGAGAGGAACTCACATTGTTATAAATCTGGAGTGGAGAGTTTTAAGACATCTTTAAACACACTCAAAACAAGTACATATTTTAAATTTGTATTTTCATTATGAATATCTCCTGGCACTCAGTGAAAACTAACCAGATTACTAAATCCTTATACAATACGGAGAATATTGTTCAGAAATCAACTCATCTGATTCAACAGGGAAACATGAAAGACCAATATGCATTTGCTCCTACATTGTATCCACCAAACTCTTAAAATGAAAAGCCAAAGATAAGGCTTTTCTCTGTCTTTTTAAACAGGGAAAATTAATTGCTCCTGCAGAGATGAAAACTTTACACTGGAACAGAAACCAGTGCAAAATGCTTTTTTCTCCTGTTCCCACCTGTGGAGAATGAGGATTTGGCAGCAAATTGGAGCTTACACAGAATAAGTCACAAAGACAAATACCAGATCCCTCCCTAATTAGGAAGTGGATGGTCTGTTAGACACTGTGCTCAGAAGATGACTGTAGGTAGAGCAGAAATGAGAGGAAGTGTTTTAGAATATTTGCATGTTTGACAGTGATTATATTCACATGGTCTGCATTTATATAACTAGACCAGTCTAGGGAACTGCTAAGGGAATATTGAGAATTAAATAAACAAGAATGTTGATCACAGAGTTTGAGATTTTCAGCTGGCATAGGAAGCGTGTCTATGTATCTTTCTATTTTGTCTGCAACCTTTGCAGATAAGCTCACAATACCACTCATAGTAGAATTCAATACATTAATTTATGAATGACGTCAACTTGGCCTGGTGGTTATTGTTGACCAGGATTCAGATCTTGGGTCTTTGATTTTCACTTCTCCAATTGAGTGGTTTTAGTCAAATCAGACCATCAGTTTGTCTCAGTTTTCTCTATCTGAAAAAGTGGGAAATGGAAATATTTCCCTCTTTGACTTCAGAAAATATATTAAAAAGAGGCATGCAGAGTTTGAGACGGACATGCACATGCTGCTATATTTAAAAAGGATAACCAACAGGACCTCCTATATAGCACAGGAAATTTTGCTCAATGTTGTGTGGAAGCCTGGATGGGAGGTGAGTTTGGGGGAGCATGGATACATGTGGCTCAGTCCCTTTGCTGTCCACCTGAAACTATTACAACATTGTTAATCGGCTATATTCCAAAAAATATAAAGTTAACAAAAAGGGGCATGGAGGGCGTCTTCATGGGAATTCATATACACTGTTTGTGATTCAAATCAGCAGCTCTTCTGTCCTAGGAATTTAATTATTGCAATTGTCCTGATAGAGTGCCTGGGTGAGCTTTGGACTGCATTTGGAATCTGCTCTTTGAGTTCTAGATATGCCTCTGTTGATCAATATTAATTTGAGAAATCCATTTCAATATCACTTAAACCATTTTCTCATCTGAATGAGAACACTGGGACATAAGCATCACAAGGTTATTGGTTGTATCAGATGTGAAAAATATGTACCATAGTGCTTAATAACTGTAGTTGCATTTGAAAACTAAATGTGACATGTGGCAAGCATTCAGATAATCTGACCCATCATTTTCCATAGATAAAAGAAAGTCTTTCCAGAAAGATTAAGTACAAGGTGATCAAACTCTCTTTTAACACAAGCGGATGGCAGGGGATCTGGAGCTCAATTTGGGGAATGAGTTCTGGGAGCTAGGATCTTAGGCATGGGAGAAGGTCAGGGCTGATCATTATTTTGAAAAGCATGAAGATAACTGCTCTAGGAGTGATCACTGAGAAAGCATAAGATTGCATAGAAGGATAGGAGTCACTGAGGAATCAGATCACAAGCATTTCACCCTCTTTGCATGGAGCCTGTGGGAATAAGAAAGAATTGTGGGGAGTCAGTTTGCTGCATCTACAGAGACTTCGTAATTCCTCTAATTATGGCCAGCCAAGGAGCTCGTGAAGGCTTGTTTTATTAATGTGCAACATCCCACTCGGAGGACTGATGTTGAAGCTGAAGCTCCAATACTTTGTCCACCTGATGCAAAGAGCCGGCTCATTGGAAAAGACACTGATGCTGGGAAGGATTGAAGGCAGGAGGAGAAGAGGGTGGTGGAGGATGAGATGGTTAGATAGCATCACCAACTCAATGGACATGATTTTGAGCAAGCTCTGGGAGATAGCAGAGGACAGAGGAATCTGGTGTGCTGCAGTCCATGGGGTCATAAAGAGTTAGTCATGACTTAGTGACTGAAAAATAACAACAGACATCCCCAGAGCTGGACTTGTTCGGTTGACAAATTGAGGTTCAGCTGGACACTTTTGAGTGTCTCAGTACATACTCTTTGGAGGTGCTGACCACACACCTGAGAGGTGGGTGCCCTTAGGGATCTTGGACATTTGGTGACACTTTACTTTCATGATTCCTATTCACAGGTCATGGGAAAGAAGCAAATGGCAATGGCTATTCTTGGTTTAGTTTCTTGAGCTGATTTCCTGGTTAAGTCAGTCAAATATGTTTGTCTGATTTAATGAAATGACTCCTATAGGAAAACATCACATGGGTTGTTGGGTGTCAGATATAAATCACTTGCTGTTGCTTAGTTGCTAAGTTGTGTCTGACTCTTTTGTGACCCCAAAAGTCTGACTCTTCTGTAGCCCACCAGAGGACAGGCTCCTCTGTCCATGGGATTTCCCAGGCAAGAATATTGGAGTGGGTTGGCATTTCCTTCTCCAGGGGAATTTCCCAACCTATGGATTGAACTGCATTTCCTGCTGGGAAGGCAGATTCTTTATCACTGAACCACCTGGGAAACCCTTATAAAGACTGCACCTACTCAATTAGCTGCTTATCCAAAGGCAAATTATCTAGTCTCTCAGTCAAGGCAATTAAGGGAACCCATATTTAAACATTCACTTGAGCCAAAAACTTTGAAAACTTCCAATGTTGTTTTTACAGCCAACTGGCCAAATTGAAGGATCAAATCCAATATCAGTTGTGATGAAATAGCAATCTCAGTCTAGCTGATATATTCCCTGCAGTACAGACAGCACCAACATGCTAGTTTACCCCAGAAGGAATCAGGCTAGGATTACACTGCATCTTTATTCCTCATGGTTTCTCCCACTTGCTTATTCATCAGATGCTTTTTTTTTTCACCTCCTCTTCCTTCTTGCTTTCAATATATCCATTCAAAACATGTCTGAAATAAATCCCAAGGCTCCTAAGAATATTTCTGCTCATGTAAGCGTGTGTACAACTTCCTTCCTCATGCTTTCACACAAGGCTTTCCTTTAAATGCCAAAGGAAAAGAAGACTTCCATTGTGTTTTGTTTTCTTCTCTCTTTTTGGCAGATATGCTTTACTTGTTTCTTGCTAGAGTTAAACACAGGCTATGGATCCTTTTTTCCCAGGCAGAAAAAGGTAATGGAAAAGCTTAAATCCTGGCTTTGCCTATTTGATCTTCAACATGTGGCTTAAATTTTATTAACCTCTGACTTCTTTTCTGGAAACTGAGGATGAACAGTAAGATAGAACAAGAGCATCACATGTCGTCCATAAAGAGCACCGGATATAAGTGGCTATAAATTGATTTCCCTTCCCTTCCTTTTCTTATTAGACTCTTTTAAGATAATGTAAGCTCATTTTTTGAAATTATAAACAGGAATCTCTTAATGATCAAAGATATCTTTGTGTTAGGAGGTCTCTAAAGCACTTGCCATCTGAACAGGAGTGGGCGAGGACAGTAGAATGAAAGGGGGAAATGTCACTTTGCTGCCTTTGTTTCAAAGCAGGAACTTGTGGGCAGTGGAATGGCCTGTTTACCAGTTCTCCTAGATATAAGCCCAGATAAGCATCCAGGAACTGCCAAGTCAAGAAATGATGCTGGTGTCTTCTTTATGAATTCTCTGAGGAAGTGGAAAATCAATTTCAATAGTGGTCTAGAGCCAGGAAGGATCTAAAGATGACTCAGCTTAGACTTTGACCAACTGAGATAAAACATGAAGATTGCTTGGTACATGGCATTTCTAGTCACCATCTCTAATTGAGTCAGAATAGAAGGTTGTTACTGTTAATGTTAGAAATATTTTTCTGGAATCAAATCAGGGCAAGATTTGGTAGCACTTATTTCTGTCTCCAGGCTCTACTTATGTATCAGATATACAAGATCTAGATAGGAAGTGTGTCTCTTGTGGTTTTTGGTCTGTGCCCCAATTCCTTCTCTAAAATAGAGGAACTCTGCCACAGCACATCCCATTCAACATTGCCATATCTTAGAGGAAATGTCTACCAATTCATTTCTAAAGAAGGAAATTAAAGTGCAGAAAATGGCCATGATTACTGATCAAGGCCATTCAGAGGCTCTGAAGCAGGAGAGGAAGATGCCTGATGCTGGAATCTCAATGATGAACAGATGCAGGGACATTGTCATGGCCTTGGGGGTGGCCATCACCATGACCACTTCGAAGATGTCATAGGTGGCTTTTTGTGCCCTGATGCCCCACTTCTGCTGTGTTTTCCCCTGGCACACATGGGAGTTTAGGGAATTATCAGAAAGTCCAACAGTCTTTTAAGTACAGCTTCATAGGATTTACTCTGTTTAAGTCAAATTCGGAAGCATTTATTACCTTGCCACCAAAGCAGTTGACAGCTAGGATACAAATGCTGCTCCAAAAATTCTTTCAAAATGATGCCTTCACTTATTTGAGACTGTATGATTTGAAAGACTTTGCATTTGGAACATTCTAAACTATGGGCTAAGGTAGGTATACCACTTTCTTTCATTATCCTCTCTCAAAAGCACAGGCCATTTAATTAATAAGTGAAGGTGAAAGTGTTAGTTGCTCAGTTGTGCTTGACTCCTTGTGACCCCATGGAATGCAGCCCACCAGGCTCTTCTGTCCATGGAATTTTTCAGGCAAGAATACTAGGGTGGGCTACCATTTCCTTCTCTAGGAACCTCCCTGACCCAGGTATCGAACCTGGGTCTCCTACACTGTAGGCAGATTCTTTACCGATTGAGCTATGAGGGAAGCCCCAGTTAATAAGTACTTTTTTTTTTTTTCCCTATTCTTCTTCCTTTATGAAACTGCTTATTTCTCAATATCTGTTTCCCATCACCATGGTGTGTTTCCAGACCATGAATTTGTATTACTCACTCATATCTACTAATGACTCACAGGTCCTACTCTTTAGTAGTTCTATTGGATAGAAACTCAGATACAAACCAAACCAGGTGATGTCACAGAATGAAACTTGTCTCTGAACTCCAAGGGTGAGTAGAAACCAATTTAATATTTTCCTAGGTCGCTGTATTTCCTTACAACATCGTCTTCATGATTCCTTTACACATTTGTACTTCTTAAGCATTATTGTTAACTAGATTTTTTTTGAAGTTATGCTTAAAATCATTGTGCTTTAGATTTTTTTTCTTTTTTTTCTAATTTTATTTTATTTTTAAACTTTACATAATTGTTTTAGTTTTGCCAAATATCAAAATGAATCCGCCACAGGTATACATGTGTTCCCCATCCTGAACCCTCCTCCCTCCTCCCTCCCCATACCATCCCTCTGGGTTGTCCCAGTGCACTAGCCCCAAGCATCCAGTATCATGCATCGAACCTGGACTGGCAACTCGTTTCTTACATGATATTTTACATGTTTCAATGCCATTCTCCCAAATTTTTTAAAATTTATTTATTTTAATTGGAGGCTAATTACTTCACAATATTGTATTGGTTTTCCCATACATCAACATGAATCCGCCATGGGTGTACACATGTTCCCAATCCTGAACCCCCCTCCCACCTCCCTCCCCATACAATTGCTCTGGGTCATCCCAGTGCATCAGCCCCAAGCATCCTGTATCCTGCATCAAAACTGGACTGCTTTAGTTTTTTCCTTTTGAAATTTTTAATTCTTTAAAACATATTAAGAATCTTTATTTTTTGCATAGGTTCCTATTTATGCATAGGAACCTAGAATGTTATGTCCATGAATCAAGGCAAATTGGAAGTGGTTAAACAGGAGATGGCAAGAGTGAACATCGACATTCTAGGAATCAGAGAATTAAAATGGACTAGAATGGGTGAATTTAACTCACATGACCATTATATTTACTACTGTGAGCAGAAATCCTGTAGAAGAAATGGAGTAGCCATCATAGTAGAAATGCAGTACTTGGATGCAATCTCAAAAACGACAGAATGATCTCTGTTCATTACCAAGGCAAACCATTCAATATCATGGTAATCCAAGTCTATGCCCCGACCAGTAATGCTGAAGAAGCTGAAGTTGAATGCTTCTATGAAGATCTACAAGACCTTTTAGAACTAACATCCAAAAAAGATGTCCTTTTCATTATAGGGGACTGGCATGAAAAATTAGGAAGTCAAGAAACACCTGGAGTAACAGGCAAATTTATTGAGCTTCCCTGGTGGCTCAGATGGTAAAGCGTCTGCTTGCAATGCGGGAGACCCAGGTTCAATCCCTGGGTTGGGAAGATTTCCTGGAGAAGGAAGTGGCAACCCACTCCAGTATTCTTGCCTGGAGAATCCCACGGACAGAGGAGCATGGTAGGCTACAGTCCATGGGGGTTGCAAAGAGTCAGACGTGACTGAGTGACTTCACTTCACTTAACAGGCAAATTTGGCCTTGGAGTACAGAATGAAGCAGGGCAAAGGCTAATAGAGTTTTGCCAAGAGAATGCACTGGTCACAACAAACACACTTCCAACAACACAAGAGAAGACTCTACACATGGACATCAGCAGAGGAGGAAATCAGATTGATTATATTCTTTGCAGCCAAAGATGGAGAAGCTCTATATAGTCAGCAAAAACAAGACCCAGAGCTGACTGTGGCTCAAATCATGAAAACTCCTCATTGCCAAATTCAGACTTAAATTGAAGAAAGTAGGGAAAACCACTAGACCATTCATGTATGACCTAAATCAAATCCATTATGATTATACAGTGGAAGTGAGAAATAGATTTAAGGGACTAGATAGAGTGCCTGATAGAGTGCCTGATGAACTATGGATAGAGGTTCATGACAATGTACAGGAGACACGGATCAAGACCATCCCCAAGAAAAAGAAATGCAAAAAAGCAAAATGGCTGTCTGAGATGGTGTTACAAATAGCTGTGAAAAGAAGAGAAGCAAAAAGCAAAGGAGAAAAGGAACCATATACCTATTTGAATGGAGAGTTCCAAAGTTTTGCAAAGAGAGATAAGAAAGGCTTCCTCAGTGATCAATGCAAAGAAATAGAGGAAAACAATAGAATGGGAAAGACTAGAGATATCTTCAGGAAAATTAGAGATACCAAGGGAACATTTCATGCAAAGATGGGCACAATAAAGGACAGAAACGGTATGGACCTGACAGAAGCAGAAGATATTAAGAAGAGGTGGCAAGAATACACAGAAGAACTGTACAAAAAAGAAGTTCATGACCCAGATAAGCACAATGGTGTGATCACTCACCTAAAGCCAGACATCCTGGAATGTGAAGGCAAGTGGGCCTTAGAAAGCATAACTATGAACAAAGCTAGTAGCGATGATGGAATTCCAGTTGAGCTATTTCAAATCCTAAAAGATGATACTGTGAAAGTGCTGCACTCAATATATCAGCAAATTTGAAAAACTCAGCAGTGGCCACAGGACTGGAAAAGGTCAGTTTTCATTCCAATCCCAAAGAAAGGCAATGCCAAAGAATGCTCAAACTACCTCACAATTGCATGCATCTCACAGGCTAGTAAAGTAATGCTCAAAATTCTACACACCAGACTTCAAAAATATGTGAACCGTGAACTTCCAGATGTTCAAGCTGATTTTGGAAAAGGCAAAGGAACCAGAGATCAAATTGCCAACATCTGCTGGATCATCAAAAAAGCAAAAGAGTTCCAGAAAAGCATCTATTTCTGCTTTATTGACTATGCCAAAGCCCTTGTCTGTGTGGATTATAATAAACTATGGACAATTCTGAAAGAGATGGGAATACCAGACCACCTGACCTGCCTCTTGAGAAACCTGTATGAAGGTCAGGAAGCAACAATTAGAACTGGAACATGAACAACAGACTGGTTCCAAATAGGAAAAGGAGTACATCAAGGCTGTATATTGTCACCCTGCTTATTTCACTTATATGCAGAGTACATCATGAGAAACGCTGGGCTGGAAGAAGCACAAGCTGGAATCAAGATTGCTGGGAGAAATATCAATAACCTCAGATATGTAGATGACACCACCCTTATGGCAGAAAGCAAAGAAGAACTAAGGAGCCTCTTGATGAAAATGAAAGAGGAGAGTGAAAAAGTTGGCTTAAAGCTCAACATTCAGAAGACTAAGATCATGGCATCCGGTCCCATCACTTCATGGGAAATAGATGGGGAAACAGTGGAAACAGTGGCTGACTTTATTTTTTGGGAATCCAAAATCCCTGAAGATGGTGATTGCAGCTATGAAATTAAGATGCTTGCTCCTTGGAAGAAAAGTTATGATCAACCTATACAGCATATTAAAAAGCAGAGGCATTACTTTGTCAACAAAGGTCCGTCTTGTCAAGGCTATCGTTTTTTCCAGTAGTCATGTATGGATGTGAGAGTTGAACTACAAAGAAAGCTGAGCGCTGAAGAATTGATGCTTTTGAACAGTGGTGTTGGAGAAGACTCTTGAGAGTCCCTTGGACTGCAAGGAGATCCAACCAGTCCATCCTAAAGGAGATCAGTCCTGGGTATTCATTGGAAGGACTGATGTTGAAGCTGAAACTGCAATACTTTGGCCACCTGATGCGAAGATCTGAGTCTTCAGATGCAGAATGAGAAGGGGACAACAGAGGATGAGATGATTGGATGGCATCACCAACTCAGTGGACATGAGTTTGGGTAAACTCTGAGGTTGGTGATGGACAGGGTGGCCTGGTGTGCTGCGGTTCATGGGGTCGCAAAGAGTCAGACACGATGGAGTGACTGAACTGAACTGAACTTAAGAATCTTCATACAATTTTTAAAGGTTATTTTCTATTGGCAGTTATTTTAATTATTTGTCATTTTCCTGGGTTGTACAATATATCCTTAAGCCTACCTTACATCCAGCAGTTTGTACCTTCCCCTCCCAGGCCCAATATTTCCCTCCTGCCTCCCTACTTGTACCCACTACTTTCTTCTCTATGTCTGTGAGTATGCTTCTTTTTTTGTTATATTCATTCAGTTTCATTTCAGTCACTCAGTCGTGTCTGACTCTTTGCAACCCCATGAATCACAGCACGCCAGGCCTCACTGTCCATTACCAACTCCTGGAGTCCACCCAAATCCATGTCCATTGAGTCGGTGATGCCATCCAACCATCTCATCCTCTGTTGTCCGCTTCTCCTCCTGCCCTCAATCTTTCCCAGCATCAGGGGCTTTTTCAAATGAGTCAGCTCTTCACATCAGGTGGCCAAACTATCGTAGTTTAAGCTTCAACATCAGCTTAAGACATGCACTGTCTTACACCTCTTGTATAGCATCCTACAGTGTGCTCTAGATTCAGACATTGTGAAATACCAAGACACTCAGTGCTTACACTTCTGTGACTTTCCCCTTCCCTTATTACAAACGGCTCTAGATTCACTGGGATCTGTGTACTTGGCATTTGTAACAAAGCTTAGAAATTTGCATGTAAGAGATAGATTAGTGATTCAGAACTTTAAACTCAATCCTACCCATTTCCTTTGTTTTAACTTACATCTGATCATTTATTTTTCTCTCCTTCTATTCAATATATATTGTACATTTGAACATCTATTTATCTTTGTTCAACACCATAAATAATAAAATTGAACCCAAAATACCTGACACCAAAGCGCCACGTAGTCCACACATTTTTTCATTTTATTGTTCTGGTTTTTAGAACCTGGCTTCCCCTCAGAAGTTTTTTCACATGAAAGGGAGTCTTCTCTCAAGTAAAGCACTATGTACCTTCACTAATATATTGAAAACCATTACTGTAATAAAAATAAAAGTGTCAAATGAAGTTATATGTTTAAACTAGGCTTCCCTGATGGCTCAGTCAGTAAAGAATCTGCCTGCCAATGCAGGATAGATGCCAGAGATGTGGGGTCAATCCATGGGTTGGGAAGAGCCCCTGGAGGAGGAAATGGCAACCCACTCCAGTATTCTTAGCTGGGAAATCCCATGGACAGAGGAGTCTGGCAGGCTACAGTCACAAATTTAGGGTCACAAAAATGTCTAACACAACTTAGTGACTAAGCCACCATTTTTTAAATTATTGTTTTTAGTACTGCCACATACAGAATTCTTCATTCCTGGGGTGGCCAGCACATATGCATACCATAAAATTCAGGAAATTACTGTCACCTACCTGATAGGAGAGCTGATCTGTAAAATGTAGTGATAGCAGACTGCCAACTCTGGGCGAGAGGAAAATTGAAGTGCCAGCACTTTCAGCACAGCCTTGAAAGAAGTGCTAGGCTAGGAGTATTCACACTCAGACCAGCATAAGCAAAGAAAAATTAAGGGCCAAGTGAAGCTTCATTTAACTTTATAATGTTAATGACAATTTGTGATTTTGAAATAGGATTTGTCCAATCCTAAGAAATGGACAAAACTGAAATCTTTAGAGCATGAGACGGAAATGTTTTTATAAGAGGACCCTTCTCTCTTGCTATCACTCCACCCACTCCCAAATTCCACATCACAGCCACACTGATATAGCAGATGTTTCCTGAGAGGGCTTTGCATTCTTATCTTATGCCTTTGCTTTTGCAGGCATTCATGTATTTGCACATTATGAATATATATTCACATATTCACTCAGTGTGTATGTGTGCAAAGTTGCTTCAGTTGTGTCTGACCCTTTGTGACCCTATGGACTGTAGCCCGCCAGGCTCCTCTGTCCATGGGATTTCCCAGGCAAGAATACTGGAATGGGTTGCCATGCCCCTTTTCAGGGGATCTTCCTGGCCCAGGGATCGAATACACATCTCTTATGTCTCCTGCATTGGCAGGAGGGCTCTTTACCACTAGTTCTACCTGGGGAGCCCATATATTCATAAATTTAGATGTAATTTCACCAAATGATAGCTCTGTTCTTCATCTTGCCAAACTCCTACTTCATCCTTTCAAATTCTCTTCTGATATCCCTTCTCTGAGAAGCTTTTCTAATTCTGCAGCCCAAGCTTCACAGGAACATCCTGGATCAAGAATGAGCCTATACAAAAATTTTGCCTTATATCATTCTCTGCATGTTTTTTCTCTGCAACAAATCCTTTCTTTATGAATTCCTTGATATCCGCTCTAGCATCCGATTTATTGCTGATTCACCAGTTTGAGCACAGAACCTTCTTTGGCAAACAGTAAGGTACTCAATCACTGTTAGCTAAAAGATTAATGAAAGAAGTAGATGAAGGTTGCATTAACCACCATTCCCTCTAGCTGGTTTTGCTTGCAGAAACAAGAGCCCAGTTTACATATCTCCTTTTCTTTAAGTGTGTGATCAATGCCATATTGACATGAAATAACCATTGCTTGGGCCACGAGGGGATGGCATTCGGTACTGAGGTTCAACAAACAAATCAGAAATAGTACACAAGGAAGTGATAGATAGGCATTGATCACTGTCACTGTAAGAAAAATCTATTGTCCTTCTTTTGATGACTCTAATTCATTCAATGGAATGTTTATTTTGAGCCATATTCCGGCTCTCAGAAGGCAAATGGTCTTGTTCGTACATTTAGAGGTATAATAAAAGGAAACTGTGGTTTGAAAGCTTAGAAGGGAGGTAAAGAGAATGACAGAGTAGGAAGAGATGTTTCTTGCAGCAAAACCCTGGGAGAGGAAAAGCTGGCTGAGGCAAGGTCATCTGAATGCACAA
Source organism: Bos indicus (assembly GCF_029378745.1). NCBI lineage: Eukaryota > Metazoa > Chordata > Mammalia > Artiodactyla > Bovidae > Bos > Bos indicus. Next base: position 18,101,413 of record NC_091780.1, on the reverse strand, counting down.
TAGCAATGAAAATATAAACGGTAATGGCCGAGTTCCCAAACACTTGGTTACATACCAGGCTTAGAACTATTTCATATATATTAATTAATTTAATCATTTAACCATGGAAAGTTTGAAGTGCAGAGAAGCTACTTACCCCAAAGTAACCCCAGGAACCAAAGTAACTCAGTGACCCAACGAACTCATCCTAAAACTACACAGAAAGAAACAGGTAAACCTAGGGTTTCAACCTGGACAGGCTAACTACAGACTCTAGACATTTCACATCACAGACTGGGGAAAAGGGAGGTACTGAGGTACAGAGCATAAGACTTTGATGAGTATGACTTGGTATGACATAAGGTTGTAAGGGATGAAGCTAAAGTTTTGCTTTGGGAAAGTAATGCCATAGTTAGCTGTGGGTACATGGGATTTTTCTCTTGGTTATATTGAGTCAAGGAAACTAAATACAGTTTATCTAACCTTGTTCATCCACCTCAGCCCATTTACACTCTACATTTTCTTTAAGACTATCATGAAACTGAGAAGATAGACGTTGATTCCATTTGCCTGTATTCATGTCCCTGGTCTAATTATATTGAGTGTCTACTGGTAAAATGCTCAATTTAGTGACATACTACCTCCAAAATCATAGCATAGCTTCATCTGCAATGTAGTGTAATAAAAAATGTGGGGCTTGGAGTCAAAGCAGTTGGAGTCTTCCATGTTGTAGGACTTTGGACAATTCAAATAGCCTTTTTGAATCTCTAATTTCTCTTTGGTAAAAGAAGAAGTGAAATTTTGGCTCTCTCCTGGGGATGTTGATGACTATCAAATGAAATATTACATCGTCAAGCAGTTCCTAAACTTCAGGGGGAGGAGGTAAAGTGTTATGCCAGGATCTGTCAATGTTGTGTTCATTCAGTATTCACTCAACAGCTGGGTGCGTAACTCCCACAGTGCGTCAAATCTGTTAGGTGTGCTGGGGATTGTATAGTGAACAAGTCTTCTGCTCCAGGGAGAACAAATGTTTGCATGGGGTGGTAAAGAGAACAGCAAGAAACAAGTAAACACATGTAATTGTTTGAGAGTCCAAGTGTTATCAAAACATCAAAATATGGATATGTTTTCAGTTGTTTTCGCTATACCATATTCTAACCACTAGCATGGATTGACTGCAGAACATTAGTATGGTAAAGTGTCCTTTTCAAACATCCGGACCACAGTGGTATGGAATTCTGGGTGATGTGCTGTGCTGTCGAGCACCCATAGTAACCCCGACAGCAGGCACACGGAGGCACATGGAGCACACGCTCGTTGAATGCTCCACTAAGTGGATGGCAGTGACTGACACTTTGCTGATGTCCCCTTGCCATGAAATAGTTATAAACGAGTTATGACATTTGGAATTAAAAGGTAACTCACAGTTTTAGAGAGTTCAGTATCGCGAGGTTAGTGGAGGCAGGCTAGCACAGTAGCGTGAGGGCAGACCCTTGAATGGGATGACCTAGGGCTTACTCTCAGTTCACACCAGTGACTATGGCCAAGTCACTTAAGCTCTGTACATATCCACTTTCTCATCTATAAAATGGGAGTAGTAAAAGTACCAGAGGCCATAGGGTGGTTGATTATGTTCTATAAACCAGCAATTCCCAACTTTTTTGGTGTCAGGGACTGGTAGACAGTCCCTGTCTACCTGGAAGACAGTTTCTCCATAAATGGGGGTGAGAGATGGTTTGGGGATGATTAGAGTACGTTCCATTTATCGTGTACTTTATTTCTATTTTTATTACATCAGCTCCACTTCAGATCATCAGGCATTAGATCCCAGAGGTTGGGGAGCCCTGATATAAACTAATACAAAATGTATTTAGAATGGTTCCTGAGTGCATTGAACCTTCAATGCGTGTGTGTTAAGTTAACACACATGCATTGAAGGCTCAATATACGCAATACATTTTGGTTATTGTTGTTTTCCTTCCTCCCTCCCTTCTTTCCTTCCTGTGTTTCTTCCTTTTGTCAATTGGAAAATTAGTCTTCCGGTTCCTTTGCCATAAGTCAAAGCAAATAGCGGAAAAACAACCAGAAATCAAGGTTCCTTCTATTACAGCTTGCAACTGTAGACTCGGGTGGCCCCTCTGGGCTTGGATTATTTTTTTCGAATGGGTCAGGCTAGAAAGCAAGTTGATCTTTCCTACACAATTTGAGATGAAAGAAACTCTGAGCCTCTGGCAGCTGTTTATCTCATGGATACTCTGGTTTCTGTCTTTATGCAAAGCTGTGTTATCTAACTAGTGAGAAATCCTCTCGATCCAAGAGGCCCACATTGGGGACAAACAGGTGACATTTTGCTGTTTTGATTATTGGGAATTAATCATAAAAACTACCTTTGGTTGAAACCCTATCATAGACCAAATTCTAGGCTAAGTAGCTTACATATAACATTTAATTCTCATGGCAAATATATGAAATAGTTATCATCCAGCTTTTATGTTTGAGAAGAAGCAGTTACATGACTTGTTTAGAATCACACAGTGGATTCTGGATCTATCTGACCTCAAAGCCCATGTAATTTCCTCTAGAAAGCACTCCACAGACAGCATCACCTTTCTTAGATTATGACCTTGCCATTCCTACGATATATACAGAGCTTTCTAAAATTTAAAATCCCGAAGTCTTGCCATTCATAAGGGGCACCATGACTCACAAACAACATGAACACTTCCCAGCACCTACACACACCAAACCCTTTACCTTGAGTAAGGGATGGTGACTTTCCTTACTTAGCACAGGAAGGGAAAATATGGACATTTTCGGTAAAGGCACTGATAGTGAGCTTTTCCCAGCAACAATTACTATGGCTTCCTTGTCTTTTCATAAATGAGACATCTATTTTACTCCCAAGAGCTTGGAGCTAGAGCCTGAGCCATGGTTACAGCAGCTAACATGGTGCAAATGTTTAAAGCTCTAACCAGATATCCAGTCATTGGTTACATAGTTGCTTTTCCTATTGATGAGGAAATATGCAATTCCTTAGGGATGAATGTCAAATGTTCATAAATAGAAAAGCATCTGAAATTTCCATGAGCAATACTTATTTATAGGGATCATTTATCCAGACTCTCTATGTGCATCTCCAGCTCCACTATTTATCTGTGGCATTATCCATCACTGTGTAGCACTCATATATCCACATGCTCTTTCTATTTATATGCATGGAATCTATCTCGCTAATTGTTCTCAAATCTCTAACTAGTGAGTACCATAATTCACCTCCTGCCAGATGGCAGCACGTGTTTCTCCATGACTTCTAATTCTGTCCACAGTAAACCTATCGGCAAATCATTTGTCTGTTCATTCATGGTTTCTTGCTACATCAATCAGCAACTTCATTTGTTTCTATCTACAACATCAATGTGGGGTTCTTTTCCATATACAATGCATTTTCCCCATTCAACTTTCCTCATACTTCTTCTTCTGACCCTCTCATGAGTGTCTGCCTGTATGTACATTCTCAGCAAAACCAATTATTGTTACCTAATGCTTGTGACCAAAATGGTGAAAAGAACATCTGTTTTGGATTACGGTGATGTGAATTCAAACCAAGCTCTCGCTTTAAGCTAATTTCATAAACTAAGTCTCTTCGTTAGCAGGACCTGATTAGTACTACAAACCTTATAGTTTTGTTTTGTTTTTGTAGGGGTGGGGGGGGCTAAGCTGTAAATTACAATATCTGCCTATAAATGTGCACTAGATCTTCCTAAGAACTTATCTGCTTAATTAACATTTGCTTAGCACTTATTCTGTGCAATGACTATGCTTTGTATTTTTCAAGTCACTTAATCTTCAAATAATTCTAAAAGGTAGCTACTGTTGTTACTTTAATAAAATGAGAAAACTAAACGCTATCAAGGTTGGTAATTTGCACAAGAACGCACAACTAGGAGAACAAGGAAGAAGTGAAGTGAAATTAAAGTCACTCAGTCGTGTCCAACTCTTTGCAACCCCATGGACTATACAGTCCATGGAATTCTCCAGGCCAGAATACTGGAGTGGGTAGCCTTTCCCTTCTCCAGGGGATCTTCCCAACCCAGGGATTGAACCCAGCTCTCCTGCATTGCAGGCAGATTCTTTGCCAGCTGAGCCACAAGGGAAGCCCAAGAATACTGGAGTGAGTAGCCTATCCCTTCTCCAGCAGATCTTCTCAACCCAGGAATCGAACTGGGGTCTCCTGCATTGCAGGCGGATTCTTTACTGACAGAGCTATGAGGGATGCCCAAGGAAGCAAGGTTCTAATCCTTATTTTTCTGAATCCAAAGTGCCAGATACACTTTTAATTGCTGAATTCTCAGCACTTAGGACAGTGTCCAGGGCTTCCCTGATGGCTCAGTTGGTAAAGAATCTGCCTACAACACAGGAGACTGCCTGCAACGCAGGAGATCAGAGTTCAATCCCTGGGTTGGGAAGATCCCCTGGAAAATAAAATGGCAACCCACTCCAGTATTCTTGCACGGAGAATTCCATAGACAGAGGAGCCTGGTGGGCTGCAGTCTATGGGGTCGCAAAGAGTTGGACAGGACTGAGTGACTAGACCACCACCAGGACAGTGCCAGGCTCTGTAGCTCTCACTTGCCATCTACAAGCTATTGCTATCATTGGAATTAAATTACATCTCTGTTCTTGTGATATTTAGTGACCATATAGTTGGTTTCACCTATGGATAAATATGACAGTTAACTCATAAATGCAGATGAGTGCTTTAGAGTTTCAAACACATCTGTCTCTTCCCAGAAATACTGATGGCATATCGAGGACATTGATGAAACCATAGCTAAAAATAGCTCACATTTTGGTGTGCTTGCTATATACCAACAGACAATACTAAATACTCAATACAAATTACCTTATTTGATTTTTACAATAAGTCTAGGAGGTAGATAACAGTGTTATCCCAATTGTATAAATGGGGACACTAAGTAACAGGGAAATTTAAGTAATTTGCCCAAAATTATAATTATGGTAACTATTTAAGCTAAGATTTGAATCCCAGCATTCTGTCTCCAAAGCCTCCTTATAGTTGAGCTAGTGGCTAAACATCTTTAACCTACATTTAGGGTGCTAATATGATGGGGATGATAATATTGGCTAACACACAGGATTTTGAGAATTAAATGAGATGCTGTGTTCTTGAGCCAGTCCTTGCCACTTTGAAGAGTGAGCTCAGTGTATATCAGTCAGTACCATTAGTAGCTACTAGATTTCAAACTCCCTGAGTACAAATATCATGTCTAGTTCATTTCCATTTCCCCCACAGCACCCGGACACTGTTTGTTGTCTATTATTGGTGCATAATAAATGCCTTTGAATGAGACTGAACAGAGAATAGGACTCAATCAGTAAAGATCAAATCTCCTATGAGGAATTTAAGAGCAGTAGCCTTCAGGAGTTTCTAGGGGCTCAGGGAAAGGTAGGGTTACTTTTAAGTCCCTTTCCATCCATAAGATAAAATATTGGGTTGGCCAAAAAGTTTGTTTTGGTTTATCCATACCATCTTATGGAGAATCTGAATGAACTTTTTGGCCAACCCAATAAATGAGCCCCTTATCATAACCTTCTTAATATCTGGCTTCCCAGATGGTACAGTGGTAAAGAATCCACCTGCCAAAGCAGGAGATGCAGGCTTGATCTCTGGCTTGGGAAGATACCCTGGAGGAGGAAACAGCAACCTGCTTCAGTACTCTGGCCTGGGAAAACCCCTGGACAGAGGAGCCTGACAGGCAACAGTCCACGGGGCTGCAAAGGAGCTGGACATGGCTTAGTGAGTCAGTTCAATTCAGTTCAGTCACTCAGTCATATCCGACTCTTTGCAATCCCATGGACTGAAGCACGCCAGGCTTCCTTATCCATCACCAGCTCCCAGAGCTTACTCAAACTCACATCCATCGAGTTGGTGATGCCATCCAACCATCTCATCCTCTGTCATCCCCTTCTCCTCCTGCCTTCAATCTTTCCCGTTATCAGGATCTTTTCAAATGAGTCAGTTCTTCGCAGCAGGTGGCCAAAATATTGAAGTTTCAGCTTCAGCATCAGTCCTTTCAATGAATATTCAGGACTGATTTCCTTTAGAATGGACTGGTTTGATCTCTTTGCAGTCCAAGGGACTCTCAAGAGTCTTCTCCAACACCACAGTTCAAAAGCATCAATTCTTCGGCACTCAGCTTTCTTTACTGTCCAACTCTCACATCCATACATGACCACTGGAAAAACTGTAGCTTTGACTAGATGGACCTTTGTTGGTAAAGTAACGTTCTGCTTTTTAATATGCTTTCTAGGTTGGTCATAGCTTTTCTTCCAAGGAGCAAGCGTCTTTTAATTTCATGGCTACAGTCACCATCTGCAGTCATTTTGGAGCCCAAGAAAATAAAGTCTGTCACTGTTTCCATTGTTTCCCCATCTATTTGCTATGAAGTGATGGGACTGGATGCCATAGTCTTAGTTTTTTGAATGTTGAGTTTTAAGCCATCTTTTTCACTCTCCTCTTTCACTTTCAGCAAGAGGCTCTTTAGTTCCTCTTCACTTTCTGCTATAAGGGTGGTGTCATCTGCATATCTGAGGTTATTGATTTTCTCCCAGCTTAGTGAGTAAGCAACAACAAAAACATTCTGACGAAGCCCTAGCTCTTGGAATCCCACTGAGTTTCTAAGGGCAGGAGCAACCCAACCCTCCCACTGCCCACACTCCCCCTCCAAAGAATGGGATCGCCAGAGGGACAAGCACAGCCAATGTCAAGGAACTGGTAATCAAAGAGCACCTTAATCACAACCTCTACCTTAATATTGCCTTCTACTCACCAGAGACACAAGCAAGAGTCTCGATTTACCTATGGCAGGTGGCAGGCCTATGGAGAAGTTCAGAAGCAAAGAAGAGTGTTCATCCAAACATGTGGATATCTTCATACACAAATGAAAACATGTTCATAGAGGAAAAGAACAATCAGTGATGGTGGAGGCTACCAAAATTCAAACTCGCTGGGACTGGCTGTTGAACAGCAACTCCTGCTGCAGAACCAAGTTCCAAAGCATAATTTGTAGTCAAGTAGCATGAATACAGTGTAAAACATTTATAAATCAGACCCTAATGAACAGCGTCTGTGCTTTATAACTGCATTTAACTGTTTCTCACTTCTCTGCTGGTAGAAAACAAGAATGCATAAAAATATACTAAGAAGAAAGAGGAAAATCCTATTCCTAACATAATTTCACTTGCAAAAAGGGAATGAGGGAGAAGCACTCCTCTCGCTATGTTGTGATAATTAATAGTAATAATGTTTCTACTGCCTTGAGAACTCATCATGTTTTGGGTAGTCACCTCAGGGCTATACATGCATCATCTGTAGTTCCAAACTATGGTGCAAGAGTGGGCATCGTTTTCCTTTTAAGGATCCCAAACTGCAGTTCAGAGAGGTTTAGTAATCTGTCCAGAGTTCAAGCTGAGCTATAGGACTTTCGATATCCAGCCCCCAAATCAATTATGAAGGTACTGCAAAAAGACCAGACTGAGGCAAAACTCAGAAACAGACACATGATCATGTTTCACTAGTTTCTACTCCAGATTTAATTCTCTGACAATCCTGGATGTAAGGTCTCATCATCTCAGCAAAACTGAGCTCAGAGTACGTGTGTAACTCTTGCAAGGTCACATCTGTTAAATGCTGGAGTGGAATTTGGAATCAAGTGTGTTGACTCCAAATACTTATCAGCCCTAGAACATCAAGAAGTTGGAGATGTGAGTGAGTTTTCTTCTATACTTGCTACCATGCCTTCAAATGCTCGTGAACATCTGGGTATCCCTTCTTGTAGATTTTCTGCCAAGTATCCTTTCTGCTTCTAAGCTGACTTTCTCAATATCTGGAAGGGTTGGTTGACCTGCTTAGGACAAATATCGTGCACTTAGCACCCTCACAGAATAGAACTTGTCAAGATTTCAGAATATTTAACCAAAATCGAACAGCTTTGGTAGCAGCAACGTTTGACCTTAAAGGGCTGCTTCTCAAGTAATATGGATTTATGACCTAATAGCTGTTCATAGCTCAAGGAGATCAAACCAGTCAATCCTAAAGGAAATCAATCCTGAATATTCATTGGAAGGACTGATGCTGAAGCTAAAGCTCCAATATTTGGCCACCTGATACAAAGAGCCGACTCATTAGAAAAGACCCTGATGCTGGGAAAGATTGAAAGCAGGAGGAGAAGGGGATGACAGAGGATGAGATGGTTGGATGGCATCACTGTCTCAATTGGCATGAGTTTAGGCAAACTCAGGGAGATGGTGAAGAACACGGAAGCCTGTCATGCTGCAGTTTGTGGGATTTCAGAGTAGGACATGACTGAGAGACTAAACAATAGCAACAAGCTGTTCATAGGAGATGGATTTGGAGGGGAGGGGCTAAAGGTCCCTCTCATTTGAATACCACTTCTGCATAAGGACAGCTCTCTTTTATAAAAAGAAAGATTTGGTAAAAACAGATACCTAGTGAGGAGATGCTAGATAGCACAGAGAGCTCAGCCCAGTGCTCTGTGATGACCTAGACAAGTGGGATGTGGGGAGTGGGAAGGAGGCTCAAGAGGGAGGGGATCTTTGTAGAGTTGTAGCCTATTCACTTCATTGTACAGAAGAAACTAACACAATATTGTAAAGCAATCATTCTCATACATATGTATTTTATATATACGTATATATATATATATATATAAATCAATAAATTAAATATTGGCAAACAAATTAAAAATAAATTAAGATAAAAAGAAAGAGTTGCTTTTATTGTGGGATTCATGTCCTATTCATTTTTGTACCCTAGTATCTGGCACATGAATGCTACATTAATAGCCATGGATGTTCTTTGCATATGTAGAGTGTCTGGACCACCACTTGTCTATAAAGATCTCCCTGGCATGTGACCAGAGCTGCTACAGGCATCCAAGGTGACTGGCAAGGCTGGAAACATTGCATGGATTTTTCCAGAGCTAAACCCATGCATCACCTCTATAATGTCTCAGAAGGCAGGAGGCTTGTTCTTTTTTTTTTTTTTTTTTTAACCATTGGATCCCAAAGGCCTAGAACTGTGTCTATATATTATACACTCTCAATGAATGTTTGGTGACTAAATAATAGCCAGAAAGTGGAAGCAACCAACATGGCCTTCAACGGATGATTAGATAAAAAAATGTAGCACACATATACTCAGCCATTAAAAGGAATGAAATTGTCATTTCATTTGCAGAGTGCCATTTGCAGAGATGCGGATGGACCTAGAGACAGTCAGACAGAATGAAGTAAGTCAGGAAGAGAAAAACAAATATTGTGTATTAGCCCATATATATGGAATATAGAAAGCTGATACCCATGAATTTATTTGCAAAGCAGAGATAGAGACACAGGGGAAGAGAACACATGTACGGATACCAAGACCGGGATGGGGGTGGGATGAACCAGAACACTGAGATTGACGTATACACTATTGATACTATGTATAAAATAGATAACTATTTTATAATAAATATATGAGAACCTAGTGTACAGCATAGGGAACCCTACTCAATGCTCTGTGGTGAATGGGAAGGAAATTCCACAAAGATGGGATATATGTTTATATATTGCTGGTTCACTTTGCTATACAGAGGAAACTGACACAATATTATAAAGCAACTAAACTGATAATTTTTTTAAAAGTGATTCTTGCTACATTGTAATTTAGTCAGCCTTAACTTCCTTTCCACACACATAACTGCACGCGCACACACACACACACCCACACATAACATGCATGAAAATCCATGAATTTGCACACCGGTAGGCTTTGACCTGAGAATGCCTTGAGATCAGAAATTGTTTTGTGTTTCTGTCTGGCCCCAGGATTTAGAATGGTGACTGGTACAGCCTTAAGGGAACATTTGTTTGGGCTGGTAAACCATCTCCCAAGGATGTTTTCCAGGGCTCCATCCCACTGAGTTTTAAGAGGCTCTGTATATCTAATTTTTCAAAGCTTTTCTTCATGTTAGTATTACCTTCTCATCAATTATTTCTCCATTTTTATTCTGAATTTTTTGCCTTTTTCCTTGTTATACCTTCCTCTACCACTAAACAACATGTCGCTCCTGGGGATTTATGTTGAAATCTCTGCTACAGAGTGTATCAGCAGCATGGGCTTCTATAACACTTCCAAAGTAGTACCAAGGGGGCCCACTCCTCGTACAGTGACTGTAAGGTGTTACTTGTACAAAATGAAAAGGGATGAACTGCAAAAATTATTCTGGAAAGAAAGAGGAATTCTGGTTAGTTAGGGCGCACAGTAAAGGCAAGAGCCCAAGACTACAGCGTCCGCTCCCCCCACACACAAAACTGAAAGAAGAGACTCAGCTGTGGGATGTGGTAAAGACATTGTAAAATAAAGAGGAAGCCAGATATACACACACACAAAAAAATAGATTTAAGGCTGAATTGAGTATGCATGCATGATAAGTCACTTCAGTCATGTTTAAGTCATTGCAACCACAGACTATAGCCTGCCAGGCTCCTCTGTCCATGGGATTCTCCAGACAAGAATATACTGGAGTGGGTTGCCATGCTCTCCTCCAAGAGTCTTCCTAACCCAGGGATTGAATCCATATCTCTTATGTCCTCTGCATTGGCAAGTGGGTTATTAAACACTAGAGCCTTATTCAGTCTTTATTTCAATCTATACTTATTGAGTTCCTTCTAGATATCTGTCGCCAGGATATTGGGTGCCAGGACACACACAGTCCCTGCCCTGTTATGCCTTAGACCCTAGTGGGGAGCGAGGCATGGATAAGATAATTACATAAGTATAAAATAAAAAGCTGATGAGTCCTGTAAATGTGTGAAAGAGGCTCCGATCTATTTGGAGGAGTCTGGAAAGCTTTTGCCAAAGAGGTTATTTATTTATTTATTTTTGTGCCTCACAGCAGGCGGGATCTTAGCTCCAGACAAGGTATTGAACCTATGCCCCCTCTGGTGGAAGCACAGAGTCTTAACCACCGGACCACCAAGGAAGTCCCCAGAGAGATCGTTTTTGAGTTCAGATTCGGAGATGGGGAAGAGTTAGCTAGGCAAAGGAAGGTGAGGGGAGTTGAAGGGAATTTAAAACAGAGAGGACAATACGTGCAGAGATTGTATTTGGGGAAAGAACACGTAAGAGGAAATGTAAAGAGACCAAGTGTCCAGAGCATGGAGGCAGGAGAGCCGCCTGAGAGGAGGCCAGAGAGAAGGTAGAAATCCCTCACTGACTAGGAACAAAGGCCACAGAGGGGACAGTGACGTTCACCATAAGAAGGGTTGTTGTTGTGTAGCTGCTTCAGTTGTATCCGACTCTTTGCACCACTGTGGACTGTAGCCAGCCAGGTTCCTCTGACCACGGGCTTTCCCAGCAAGAATACTGGAGTGGGTTGCCATTTCCTTCTCCAGGGGATCTTCTCAACCCAGAGATCGAGCCCGCCTCTCTTGCTTGACAGGCAGATTCTTTACCACTGAGCCATCTAGAAGCCCCATGAGAAGGACAGGAAGCTGTTACTGGGACTTAAGTCAATGAGTGATAGGAGACATTTGCACTTTTCAAGTTGACTCTGGTTAATATGGAGGAAATGGTCTGTTTGGAATAAACAATAGCAACAGGATGCCCAGTTGGACAGTAACTGCAGGATTCCAAATAAAAGATGATGGCTTGGACTAGCAGGGCAACGGGTTGAGGAGGAATGGGGTATGTTTGAGACATACCGAGATATAAAACTGGCAGGATTGCTGATGGATACAGTGTGGTGGGCGGGGCAGGGGGGGAGGGGGCAAGTTTCCAGGATGGTTTCTGGATTATGCAACTAGATGACTGGGGGTGTTACCTGTTGGGGCTTCCCGGGTGGCGCTAGTGGTAAAGAACACACCTGCTAATGCAGGAGACACCAGAGACACAGGTTTGATCCCTGGGCCAAGAAGACCCCGTGGAAGAGGAAACGGCAACCCATACTGTGTGAGGACTGAGTAGGCATGGACAGGAGTGTGCAGTTGTTTGGGTCCAACACTTGGTTTCCTCACCCTCTAGTCATGAAAATTCATGCAATAGATTCACCTCTCAGAGGTCAGTTTCCTTATTTGCTGTGTTAGAATAATGCCTTGTCTGTAGAGTTGTAAGAATCAGATGAGACAAAAATTAAAAAAATTGCGCAATGCAACACTGGTTCTAATCTCGTGTCCCACAGATAACAGTGGTCACTGCATTACTAACTTTGTGATCTCAGGCCAGAAAATTGACCTCTTTTCTCATCTGTGGAATGGAATTAATCATAGTGGCTTCCTTGCACTTTGCTGTGAAAGATAATGCAGAAACCGTGCCTGTTCCAGAGTGGTTGCTCAGTACACATTACACATTAATATTAAAGTTCCAGAAATGTACTTGATTTCTGTTTGGCTGGATGAGTAGGAAATAAGTGCATGAAATGAGGGGGAAAAAAAAATAGCCAGGAGCAAACATGAAGACACTTGCCTGTTTTTGTTAGTGTCTGTCTTTGCTGGGGCTGTCTTTTTCAACTAGACCTTCACTACGATCTACGGGATGGAGATGAAGCTTATTTCTACTTCCTCTCCTGGTCACCAGGCAGAAGGTCATTGAAGAAAGGATCCTTTTGAGACTTCCCTGGTGGTCCAGTGGTTGGGAGTCTGCCTTCCAATGCAGGGAACATGGGTTCGGTGTCTGGTCCAGGAAGATCCTATATGCCATGGAGCAACATGCATCAAAACTACGGAAGCCTGTGTGCCTAGAGCCCATACTCCGCAGCAAGAGATGCCACCGCAATGAGAAGTCTGCACAGCACATCTAGAGCCTGGCTCTCGCTCGCTGCAACTAGAGAAAGCCCGCGTGCAGCAACGAAGACCTAGTACGGCCATGAATAAATACATAACATTTTAAAAAACAGTCCAAAAAAAAAAAATGAAAAGACGCTTTGTCCACCTGGAAATGCTTGTGCTGGGAAGGGTACAACAGATGGCTGCGTTTCAGCACACTCGCAGAAAGAGGGCATTCTTCTTTAGAAAACTTAAAGATAATGTCTCAGCCTCCAGGGAGCCAGGGACAGCAAAGCCAAGAGATAATGAAAGAGGGAGGGAGGTGGACAAAGACACAGCCTGGAGCTAACCATGAAAGACAGGCTGCCTGCCTGCTGTCCACCCCTCTGCGGCAATGTCAAGTCAGGGCCCATCAAAGCTGATGAGAAATCAGATACAGGGACTACGAGAGGGTACATTCCAAGGAGTAATTCATCTCTGGAGGCTGAACCTACGTAATGTCCTTGCTAATCTTGGGCTCCCGGGTTATGAAGCCTGCCATGAGGGATGAGTTATATTTTCAATAAGTCATTCTAGCTAATCAGGCCCTCTCATGGTGAGCTGCTGAAGAAGAGACAAGAGGAGCCACTCTGAGCTTCTGAGCACGGGGCCCAGATGAGGAGAGAAAACTCAGCGGGGGCCTCCTGACCCCAAAAGGTGCTGCCATCCCCACTCCCCTTGCCAGTTGGCCCAAAGGGAAACACAGACCGCAAAAGCACAGGAAGATGACGGAATCGGTGTTTGATAAGGTTATGATTAAATCAAGGCTTTTGCTCTAATTATACTGCATTTAAATAAATGCGGCCTAGTAATTGTAATTGATGTGCAATTAAACGTGTATTTATATCACCATTGCCTTTCCCTGTGCAGCTGTCTGTTCCTGCTTCTCATTGAGGCTGGGGACGCTGAAATCTGCCTGATGCTCAGGAGGAAGCCCTGCTTCTCTCACGTGGGTTCCTGGCCCAGGAGGTATAGCAGGAGCCCTGGGGCACACTTAGAGATGAATTACTCCTTGGAATGTACCCTCCCGTAGTCCCTCTATCTATCTGATTTCTCATCTCCAACATTCCAGGGCCTGCATGATATTTGCAGGTCTTTTCAATCAGCCGTTCCAGGAGAGGCCAGGGGCTGAGGGTCCTTCTGCCCCTCAGAAGGTTTTCATCTTCTCATCTCACAGCTATGGAAAATATCATTGGTGTTATCAAAAAGCCGTGAGGGAGATCCTAGGTAGAAACTCTGTGAATTTCTAGGTGTTTCAGCTATATGGAAGATAAGACCCAAATATGGCAAGGTGGAGGAAAAGGGACAGGTAAGAAATTATATGAAGATTCAAGCTCGATTTACATTTCAGTGAACACTTATCAACGCTGGTAGCTAGAATACATCATAAGGCTGAAGAAGATATGCCCTCAGGATGTTCATCACCTGAGCTATATGAAAGTAAGAAAACAGCTCAGGCAAAGAATTAAACCAATGTAAATCAAAGAAGGTTGGGGGCATTAATGCTGAGCTCACTACTGACTGCATATTTGAGACTTAGATAAATATCATAAACCTTTAGCCTCTTTCCCCAGAAGTCATGATGCCAGGGCTTCTCTTCACCCATCAGTGTGCTAATTAAGAGACCAGAGAAATACCACCGTCTACCTCATCTGTTTTTGTTCTCCTGTTAAAGGACACCATGCATCTCCCTGACAGCTAGTCATTACAGAAATGTATGGGCACCCGGACTTCTGCCAGAGACAACAAAGATCCCTAAAGATCCCAAGCAGAACCCTCAGCCATGCTGGTGCTAAGGAGGGGTGCATCCGCTCACCAGCTACTATGGCTGATGCAGATTTTAACTCCCAAAGGGGTTCAGTGAGGCAGACCTCAGTGGAATGAGGTGTCGGTAGACAGAACAATGGGGAAGAGGGAAAAACAACTGATCTTGCATTACTGCAACTCTCTGAGGTCACTTTCAAATCTAAGGCACTTGAAAGGTGAAAAATGGTTTTCATACTAAAGAAATGCAGTACTTTCTACTTTCTTTCACTTTTCCTCATTACCAGGCACTTCTCTATGTGATATTTAATTGACCTTTATCCTATAGCAGGGATTATTATCTCTAAGTGACTCATTTAAAAAATGGAGACCTAGAGGGGTTAAGGGCCTCTCCAAGGTCAGAGGACTGTGCAAATGATAATGCCGGGACTAAAGCCCAGATATGTACTTACAAATCCAATGTTCTTTAAAAGTCAGTCAGGTAAATGGGCACAAAGCATCTTTAAGGATGATGGAAATGTTTTAAAGCTAGAAATGGTGATGTTTGCACAGCTCTGTAAATGTTCTAGAAACCACTGTACACTTAAAATAATGACCTTTATGGCATGTAAATTATATTACAATCAGCTCTTAAAAAATAAAGGCAACCAAGAGTAGTAAGCAGGGCCTGAGTTTTGTGTTATTATACCATGGTTCAGATCCTAATTCCAGCTCTTAAATCCTGGGCAACCTTGAACAAGTTCCTTAAAAAGTTCCAGAACAAGTTCTGTCCACATCTATTTCTTCTTCTCTACAATTGGAGTATTATTACCCACTTCTCAAGACTGCTGTGATGACCTGGCACTAAAGCAATAGCAGCTAATTTTATTTCTGTTATTTCTGATGCCTAGGAATCCTGACATAAAAAATAAAGTCATTAGCCCTTCACTGCTTGCTTAATCAATAATCATATTCATATCAAGGCTGAAACTTGGATGAGCAAGAGACATATGATATTGTTTTGATCAAAGTCTCAAATCAGTACATTTCACCATCACTCAGTTAGCAACTAATTAGCTCAGCAGACCAAGGGCATCTGCATATTCACCTTCTCCTGCACTCAAACTCAAACTAACCTCCTTCTCAAACTTGACTTCATAAGTATAGACTGGAGAGTTGTGAATTGGATGCCCTGGTCCCACCCTAGATCTAGCTAGTGTGTGCTCGGTTGTGTCTGACTCTTTGTGACCCTCTATCCATGGGAATATCCAGGCAAGAATACTGGAGTGGGTTGCCATTTCCTTCTCTAGGGGATCTTCTCAACCCAGGGCCTGAACCTGAATCCCCTGTAATTCCTGCATTAGCAGGTGGATTCTTTACTACTGAGCCCCCCCTAAGAAGACTCCCACCCCAGAGAACCTGATTTAAATCTGGTATGGAGTATAGACTGGGCATTGAGATTACTGAAATCTTCCCATGATTCTAATCGCTGCAAAGTTGGGAACCATAGTTCATTGGCTTCCAATTCTCACTACAAAACAATTCTCTTGAGGAGCTTAAAAAACCCAAGCCTGAGCCTCACACGCTAAGCTTCTAAAATAATAGATCCAGGGTGGAGTGTGGACATGCTAAACAGTCCCCAGGTGGTTCTAAAGTGCAGCTTGGGTGGAGAACCACTGCTTCCTATCTTGATAAGCAAAATGCCTTATGGGTGAAGGATTTATTCCACAGCCCTTCCCTCCATTCCTCTCCCTTGCATCCAGAACAAGAGTTCACAGGGTGGTATGTCAGGTATTCCTGTTATTGCCTATGAAACTGTGACCTCAGATCTTAGGCCTGATGCAGTGAAGCAGGCCCTGGAGTTTTCAGTAACCCCAAGAACATAGGAAGAATATCATTAAGGAGAATGAGTCCATGTGCACGTGGACTCAGTTTTATCCAACTCTTTGTAACCCCGTGAACCGAAGCCTAAAAGGCTCCTCTTCCCATGGGGTTTCCTGGATGGGTTGCCATTTCTTCCTCTGGCGGATTTCCCCGACCCAGGGATTGAACCCCCATCTCCTGCTTTGTCAGGCGGAATCTTTATTGCTGAGCCCCTGGAGAAGCCCATTAAGGAGGATAACTGATGCCAATTCAAAAGGAGCATGGGCAGAGTAGCTGAGTGTTCTTCAAGCCACATGGTCCATATAGGGCATGGAGACTGGAAGCCCATAAGAACAGAGTTTCCAGGAAGTGCAAGAGGTCATGGGGTACTGAGGAGACGCTCAGCAAAAGGTCAACCACCCACTCATCCTTTCAACAGATGGGAATGGAGTTGCTCCACTATGGTAGGAGCTGTGATGATGAGGAGCAAGGAAGGCATAACAGCCTATTCAGAACTTAACAATGAAAATACAAACCTGTCTCTGCTGTAGTCAAACCATTCACTAAATGGAGTCTGAGCTGACTACCATCCCTGTCATCTTGTATTATACCCAAATCTCTGTTATATACTTATTTGGCTGCATTGGATCTTAGCTGTAGCACACAGGACCTTTGCTGAGTCATGTGGGATCTTTCCTTTCGGCCCATGGACCCTCTAATTGTGGCATGCTGACTCAGCAGTTGTGATGCATGGGCTTAGTTGATTGTGGGCATGTAGGATGTTAGTTCCCTGACCAGGCATAGAACCCATATCCCTTGCATTGCAAGGCCAATTCTTAAATGCTGGACCACGAGGGAAGTCCCTCAGATCTCCACTGGTCACTGTTTCATTCATCCAGAATGGCCCCCACATTCCTTGTTGCCTAGTTCACTAATCACTATTCTTATCCCTTCCTGTCTTGGGCTCAGATTGATGTCTTGACTTTCTTTCCAGTAACTGCTCCTGTGCAGACCTAAAGTCTTTCTTTATCAACCCAGTTATCATCCTAGAGACCTTGAGGATGGGAGAATCAGGGGGTTCTATGAGTCAGGTAGAACTAACATGGGCAGATTTGGTCAGAAACACTTGCTCTTGTAAAGGAGTTCTCAGAAAACTCTGGGAAGACAGCAAGTTTCATTCACTGGACAGGTGAAGCATGTATTCTGTCACGTCAACCACATTTCCAGCTCCCAAGGATTATGACTGAGCAGTCATGTCCTGTCCTTGACCAAGTGATGGAAGGACCTGTCTTCGCTGTTTGCCCCCAACAGAATCCTTTGTGGCCCCATCCCACAGGGTCAGGTAGGCAGGGTGAGCCAATCCTGGTAGACGTAGAGCTGAGATAAGATCAGCATATACTCCAAATCCTGGTGATTTGTATTCTCAGGAAGTAAAGAACCTACAGGTCCAGCTCCCAATTTTCTCTCTGGGCTTTATATCTGTGCTTCTTTCCTCCACTTCTTGCCCTCTCTCCCAAAATAGTAAATGAGAGTGATGCTATCAGGAAAGCACTTAGGCGGGATAAGAGTGGGTGATGATCCTTCCACTGCTGTGATGTGTGACATCACTCACCCCTAATCAGATGGCCTGAAGTGCATTATCTATCCAGTCCACTCAACAATGGATCAGAAAGCCCCTCTAAACACACTTTAGAGGTGCTCTCAGAGGACTATTATTAATTTCCTACACTCTGATACCCTTATCAATAAAATGGACATGGCAATAATTAATGTGAGAAGTTGCTTCACATGGTATCTAATTTACAAATGTTACCTATTATTTATGTTGTTGGTGAACAGAAGGGAGTTTTTGTGAAAATTTTGTAAAGGTTTTGGAATGACCACATGATGTGAAGAGGAATGAATGAGCATCTGTCATGTGGTATGTATTATCGTAAGCATACTACTTATTATCCCATGTAAGCCTTACAACAATATATCATATAGATACTCTTATCCTTCCTACTTTATGGATGAAGGAAATTATCACAGAGAATTTAAATGACCATACCAATAAACATTCTCTGTGTTAATAAAAAAAAATATTTGGAAGATTCCAATGAACATGTCCTCTGCATACTGGTAATTTCTCTGATACTTAATCCATGCCAAGTACAGACACTATTTAATACAGTTATGGATGAAGGAATGAATAAGTAATGCCCATAGCCTAAGGCAGCAAGTAGGGTGACATCTTCCTACTTCCCAGGCCTTGAAAGTGACTTTCTTAATCCAGTGATCAGAGCATTCAGCCTGTGCCAAATAGATGTTGGGAAATAGACTAATAAAGGCTTATCCTTCCCACTGTGCTCAACTGGGTTGAGAGAGACTGAGCTTCACAACACCAAGTAGGTGGATAACTTTATACTATGAAACCCACGAAGCAATAGCACTGAAGTCTCCCAGGCCAAGGTGATTGGCTGGCGAAGCAATGGAATGAATGACAAATCCTTCTTTATTTTCAAAACTGTAAAATGATCAAAATGTCCATCAAAGAAGAATGGTTAAGGAAGCTATGGTGCATATATACAGTAGAATATTATCATAAAAAAGAATGAATTGGGGACATTTGTAATGATGTGGATGGACCTAGAATCTGTCATACAAAGTGAAGTTACTCAGAAACAGAAAAGCAAATATTGTACATTAATATATATAAATGGAATCTAGAAAAATGGTACAGCTGAGCCTATTTGCAGGGCAGGGATAGAGGCGCAGAGAATGGATAAGTGGGCACAGGGAAGGACGAGGAGAGTGGAATGGACTGGGAGAGCAGCACTGACATATACGCAGGACCATGTAGAAAACAGACAGTGAGTGGGAAGCTGCCGCACAGCGCAGAGACTTCATCTCTGTGATGACCTAGAAGGGCAGGATGCGGTGTGAGAAGGAAGGAATAAATGTATACATATGGCTCATTCTCATCATTGTACAGCAGAAACTAGCACAATATTGTAAAGCAATTAGACTTTCATTTAAAAATAAAAGATCAAAAAAAGCAGCTCCTGCTATGACCTCCCGTTAAAATTCAATCATGTCACTGACTTACTACTCTACTTGTAAGGCAGACATGGTCTTGTTAAGGTAGCAGAAGCTTTGCTTTCCTGGGATGAGGATTTGGCCTCAGAGTTATTGGGGCTAATGGTCCCAAGGGGTCCTAGATGCTAAGCCTGACATAACCTGCGCCATTTCTGACACTTTCGGAACTTGGGATAAAATTGACCCGAGCTGTTACTTCCTCTGTTCCAGACATGATTCCATTTTCATCCATTATTAGGTCTATCAGGATTTCAGCAACATTATTTTCATGTGACTTGCTATTCTGATGCTTTCCTTGTGGTTTGCATGAGATTGCCACCCCCAAAACCATTAGAAAGTGCCACCTTATTTTCAGAATGCATTGTTGTGTTTATCTAATGTCCTCAGATTCAGCGGCTGCCAGCAATCGTGATTTCAATTCCCCAGTTCCGTTCTGATTTGTAAATGATTGTTCTAGTGGGAGGCATGGCTACTTACCATGCACAATGTACTCCTGATGTGCATAGAGGTCTGTAGATTTCAGCAGCCAGAGGACAGTCTTCTTAGCCACTTTTCCTGGGGACTTGCGATTTTGGGAGGCAGAGCAGAGGCTTTGGCTTAAACTGGAACCTGGCACCACTATAATGTTCTGTAAGATGGACTCCTTCAAAATTTTACACCGGTAGTCTTCTCTCCATCTCCTTAAGAACTGGAAGTGGTAAAGCGAGGCATTCCCAGGCTAGCTTACAATGAGAAAGCTCCCTTCACTGAGTAGTGAGCCGCACTTCATACTCAATAAATGCCCAGGTCTGAACCCAGAGTATCCACACTCAAACTGGACTAGGTCTGTGATCTCAGCCAGGTTGATTATTTCAGCTGATTTCTGCTTTCTCATCAATAGGGCTGCAAAGATCAAAAAAAGCAATAACCTGCAAAACACCTAAAATCATGCCTAGAACATGAAAGATTTTCAGGAAACGTTGGCTTTTCTCTATATTACTACACTCTCCTTTGTCCCTGTGGATGTTTCCATTGCCACCATTAAAGACTGAAGGATAAAGATAGTTAAACTAACCATCCCAAACTTCTCCTATGGAAACTTAATCTAGCGTGGAGCTACTTTCCCATCATGGATTCTCTGCCTGAGCCCAAACAAATCTATTGAAAAAATCAAGTTGTACTGTTTCTTGTTTACTGCTGTTGAATGATAGACTCTCAGTGAATCCATTCTATGACAGATTAAGCTACAACTACCTGAGGGAGTTGAGGGAGACCATGAGGGAGACCCTGCGTGTATTACTGCATCCAGTTCTGGGGACTAAATAGTAAAAGAGGTGTTACATGCACCTAATGTTCATTGCAGTGCTATTTACAACAGCCAGGACATGGAAGCAACCTAGGTCCATTGACAGATGAATGGATAAAGAAGATACGGTACATGGATAGAATGAAATATTACTCACCCACAAGAGGGATTGAAATTGGGTCATTTGTAGGGATGTGCATGGACCCAGAGTCTGTCACATAGAGTAAAGTAAGTCAGAAAGAGAAAAACAAATATTGAGTGTTAATGTGTATATAAGGAATCTAGAAAAACGGTACTGATGAACCTATTTGCAGGGCAGGAACAGAGGCACAGATACAGAGAATGGACTTGTGTACACAGCAGGGGAAGGAGAGGGTGGAACAAACTGAGAGAGTAGTATTGACATATACACATTTATATGTGTATGTCATATGTGTATGACCTAGAGGGGTGGGATCGGGGGAGAGGCTCAAGAGGGATGGGATATATGTTTAATTTTAGCTGATTCACATTGCTGTACAGTGGAAACTATCACATTGTAAAGCAATTATTCACCGACTAAAAAAATTAAAAAGGGTGTTAGTACTCCAAATCATGAATTATAATCATGAGGAGACTTGATACCACATAATTAAAAGGAGGAGCATGGGATAGTGCATCTTAATTTTTTTAATGGGGTATACATGATAGCTACATTCTCATTGATTGATTCATGCTTGTCTTCTTTCAAAAACAAGGTTTTGAGACAAGACTTCTAATATGGCAAATCCTCTCAGCAAATTTCCCCCAAAATGAGCTACAAGACTGGACAAAGTTGTTAAAAACACATACACAATTTTAGGACATTGGAAATTAACCAAATGCCTATATTGAGTTTGGAAGCAATTATTCATGGAAAAAATACTGAATTTGGTGTACAAAAACTGAAAGCCTGTGTCATTCTTTCTATAAGAATGAGCCAGTTCATAAAAACCAGAAGCTTCACTGATGGTGAGGGCCAATTTTATCTGCAACAAGCAGACAAGAGAGAAACCCTGTAACAGCTTTGTCGGTAACGTTAGCCATCTCTGTAACAAATGAAAGAAAGACCTCTTGCTCACTTAGAGGTGTGAACTTAGCTAGGCAAGTAGGAAACTGGCAGGCTAGACAGAAATTTAGCAGAGAAATTTGATAAATGACACAGCAAAAAGGGGTCTTGATCTTCCCCACTGGTCTCTAGTTGACTAGGAAGTTGTGCACACATGCTAAGCAGAGCAAAGAGAATCTACGTTGTTTATATATTGATGTCTGACCCTGTCCTTGCATATGTGCAATAGGACCTGTGGAAAGGAAAAGCTGGAGCTGGCTTAAAAGCTGTAGGAGGGACTTCTCTGGTGCTCCAGTGGCTAAGACTCGGCATTCCCAATTCAGAGGCTCAGGTTCAATCCCTGGTCAGAGAACTAGATCCCACAATACTATATCTAAGACCTGGCACAGCCAAAGAAAATAAATAAATAAAACAAAAATAAATATTTTTAAAAATTGTATGAATTTGAATGTGAGCCCCAACATATACACAAATCCATTGGTAGAGGGTAGAGACTTTCTGAATTGAGGTATTTAGCACAGATTTTCAAATATCACTGTTTGATCATGAAGTTATGCAGAAAAAAATGACTCCTAGGAAATCATGAGTAAAATAAAAATTTTTAAACAAATCAGTAGAAACAGTAGCAGTCACATACCACAAGTGAAATAGATTTCGTAGGTTTATTCATAGCAAGTTACTAAGAAAACAAAACAAAATTTTTAAAAAAGACTATAGAAACAAAAATTTCTACATAGACAGGACATATCAG
Source organism: Bos indicus (assembly GCF_029378745.1). Lineage (NCBI taxonomy): Eukaryota > Metazoa > Chordata > Mammalia > Artiodactyla > Bovidae > Bos > Bos indicus. The sequence goes on along the minus strand of NC_091780.1, from coordinate 18,078,739 downwards.
AATTCAGTTACTGTCATTCATTATCTAAAATATTCCCACTTTCAATAAAAATTATGAGACATGCAAGTAAAGGGAAAATATAAGGCATAGAGAAGGGGACACCAGAGAATAAGACAGTTGGTTAGCATCACCACTCAATGGACATGAGTTCGATCAAATACCAGGAGATGGTGGAGGACAGGGAAGGTCTGGCATGCTGCAGACCATGGGGTCGCAAAGAATCGAACGTGACTTAACAACAGAATGAGAGCAGCAAAGGCATACTCAGAAAAGTGTTAAAAAGAAGTCAATAGAAAGTGTTTTTGAGTGGGGCCATATATTGGATTTAGCAGACAAAGATTTCAGAGTAACCATTACGAAGTATGTTCAAAGGACTAAAGAAAACTATGTTTAAAGTGTGATGACAGTGATCAACAAACAGAAAATCTCAACAAACCAACAGGAATTGTGAAAAGTGCCAACTGTAAATTCTGGAGTTGGAAAATATACTAATGAACCACGTGGCAAGAAACGGTGGATATTCTCTAGGAACTGCAAATCTGAAGGTGGCAGCATTATACACAATAACGCCAAGCTGGAAACAGTCATAATGCCCATCAGCTGGTGAATAGATAGACAAAGTTGTGTACCAACACAACAGAACACTAACCCACCACAAGAAAAGAAAAATTACCAACACGTGCTATTCATATAAGATGAATAAATCTCAGAAACACTACACTAATTGAAATAAGCTAGATGGGGAAGACTGCAAAGGGCATGATACTATTTATATGACTTGTTCAGAAAAAAATACATATAAAAAATAAGAAAGATTAGCAGTTGCCTGGGTTGGGGCTGGGAGGACATTGATTCTAGGTGGAAACTTGGGCTAATGGGGTGGGAAGATTGATTCTTGGTGGAAATTTGGGGTGATGGTAATATTCCAAAGCTGGATTGTGGTGATGATTACACAAACTTTACTAAAAATCATTGAATCTCATACTCACCAGGAGTGAAACTCATTGGATTTAAATTATATCTCAATAAAGCTGTTAAGAAAACTCTTTAGTATAAGCCTCTTGAGGTCAAGGGTCCACACAGAGCTCAGTTAGGACACTTTAATTCACTCAAGTAATTAGGGTTGAAAAGCAAAAACTAAACACTTTATCATTCTAGGTTTCTTTATTCCCTTGCCTTGGGGACACTGTTTGAGATCCCTCCTTCCCAGCTTAGTGTCTTTGTAGATCACTTCGTAAATGGGAACAAATAAACCCCTAGTTGGTCAGTTAGTTTATTTAGTTTGGTTAATTTTCCACTGCTAAATGCCCAACAATTTTTTTTTTTTTTTAACCGCAGAAACTCTCCAAATCTTCAAATCTAACCCTACCTCTTTTTCTCATACCCATCCCTCTCTCTTTGGCCTTAGGGTTTGCAACTTGATGTTTAAAAAAAAGAAAAAAATCCCACCCCATGTTGCCTGCATTTAGAGTATACAGCTCTTGCTGTTGTAACATCTGTCACTCTCTCCATAGCAGGGCCATCAAACTGTCAGGGCTAAGTGAAGTTTGGCTGATTCAATGTACTCCTCCTTCGGAGATCCCTGTCGGAAGCATTGGGCTGTGGTGGATACAGATGTATGCTCTTTGGGTGACTTGCTTTTTTAGTTGTTGCCCATTAAAGACCCTGTTACTATTTGCTCATCTATAGCATTGAGTCAGAGGCACGCAGTCAATACTTGTAGCTCGTTGCTTGGAAAACTGCCTCCAAATGCACTCTCCCTTCCTCTCTTCCAGTCATGGTGCCCTCTCAGCCCCCCAAGGTGTGAGGCCTGACCTGTTGGCAGGAGCCCTGAACCCAGACAGCTTATTAAAAAGCAGGGACATTGCTTTGCCAACAAAGGTCCATCTTGTCAAAGCTTTGGTTTTCCCAGTAGTCATGTATGGATGTGAGAGTTGGACAAAGAAAGATGAGTGCTGAAGAATTGATGCTTTGAACTGTGGCGTTGGAGAAGACTCTTGAGAGTCCCTGGGACTGCAAGGAGATCCAACCAGTCCATTCTGAAGGAGATCAGTCCTGAATATTCATTGGAAGCACTGATGCTGAAGCTGAAACTCCAGTACTTTGGCCACCTGATGTGAACTACTGACTCATTTGAAAAGACCCTGAGATTGGGAATGATTGAAGGTGGGAGAAGGGGATGACAGAGGATGAGATGGTTGGATGGCATCGCCAATACAATGGACATGAGTTTGAGTAAAGTCCAGGAGTTGGTGATGGACAGGGAGGCCTGGCATCCTGCATTCCATGGGGTCGCAAAGAGTCCGACATGACTGAGAGACTGAACTGAACTGGCCTTCCCAGGTGGCACTAATGGTAAAGAATGCACCTGTCAATCCATGAGATGCAAGAGATGTGGGCTTGATCTCTGGGTTGGAAAGATCCCCTGGAGTAGGAAGTGGCAACTCACTCCAGTATTTTTGCCTGGAAAACCCCATAGACCGAGGAGCCTGGCGGGTTACAGTTCAGGGGGTTGCAAAAAGTCGGACACAACTGAGCAACTGAGCACACAGCACAGGGCACTTGTAAGCATCTTCCAGATGGGATTCATTGAGTGTGAGGTCATTAAGGAAGAAGAAAAAGGGGAGTGCAGCCCTCTAATTAATGATACTGATGGGCAATTGCACACTGGCAAAAAAAAGAAAGAAAAAGGCTACACTTTGAGCAGAATTGCAGGCAGCATTCATCTGGTAGCAGTAATCAACAGACCTCATATCAGTGAGGAATTCTGCACTTCCATTTGGAAAGAAAGAATCCCATTGAGTACTGGGATAATTGGTAGAATTAAGGAAAACTACATCATTCCATTTGGATCCAGTGCTAATTGGAGTGAACAGAATAATCAGCTCAGCAGCATGAAGCACAATTTCTTACCTTCCTGCTGCAGAAAGGAGACTTTCTCTACACAATGAGCCGCCGTGGCCCCTTCATCAGGAGTTAGATCGCCTGCTCATCCAAAGCACCCTGTGGGATGTCCCTGCATCATGTTTTCTGCCAGCCCGTTACTGATTCAGAAAAGCAAGACTTCTAATTTGTTGCAGTGGAACAGGAAGGCCAGCCCACAGCGAGACTGGGCTCTGCCTGGCTGCTGAGCTCAGGCAGAGGTGTCTGCAATATCACAGAGCGAGTTTCAAGGGCTTGATTCATTAGAGAGAAATCAATCTATCCGAGGAACTCAGAGTCCAAAACAAAGTTCTTAGGCAATTCCCGAGCCACCACTTCAATAAAAGCCTTCCGCTTCCTAAAAGCAAAAACACTCAAGACAGGTGAAGTTGTACTTTCTTCAATATTGATAGCTGAGGTCTCATGCCCTTCCTGAAGAATGAACACTGAATTCTTTCTCACTGCTGATAAGAGCGGACAAAACAAAGCTGTTTTCTTTTTCTAAGAATTCAGATGATACTGTTTTTCTCCTGATGGATTCAGAGTTTCTGATTTTTCAACCCATCCACCCCCAAATCCATTCACCCATCTCCCTTGCCTTTACTGAACATCTGAGCCAGACTCTACTAACTGATTGGTTCCATTTTATAGATGAGGAAATGCAATTTTAGAATAATTAAAGAACTTGTTCCAATCCCATATCTAATAAGGAGTGGAGCTGGTATTTTATAAATGTGATTTTTCTGACTCTAGAGCCCAAATCCTGGTATAAATAGTGAAAATGCCAAGTTTCAGATTGATTAAAATTAAATTAAAAAAATGAATTAAAAAATAAACTTAAAAAGAGCATTCATAGGCCCTTCAAAATGCTAACATTCCAGCAAAACATTCTCTGAAATTCTCACCTGAATTCATATGTGCTTGCATTTTTACACACAGAATTTTCCACACACTACATTATTTTCCCATTCTGACCTAACTCCTTATAGTCCTTCCATTTTCTCACTTTTGCTAACAGAATCTTTCTGGAAATGATCTCATTAGCTCAAAACGAATGATATATACTTCAGCAATAATTATATTTTATTTGGCCAATTGCCCTCTTCCTTTTTGTAAAAGGGGAACAGCCACAGAAATGCAGAATTGCTCCTAGGGCTTGAATACAGACAGCTACCATCCCCCATTCAGACTGATCCACTCTCCCCAAGTATAAGCATCACCCGGCTTGTTTTAGAACTTTTTGATTGGTAGGGAAAATTTTAAAAATTTTTAAATTTTTGGGGGGAAAAGTGACCTTCAAGTTCTACTTTCAGAGGATAGCTCTTTTGGCAAAGGGCTTTTGGCTGCTGATGGCAAACTGCAGGGAAACTAATGTATACCTTCCATTAAAGGGTTGGGCTCTATCCTAGAGAAAAAAAGGACAGGGACACAGATGATTCAGATCTGATGAGAGAGGGACTTCTCTAGTGGTCCAAGAGTTAAGAATTTGCCTGCCAATGCAGGGGACACAGGTTCGATCTGTGGTTTGGAAAGATTCCACATGTCACAGAGCAACTAAGCCCCGCACCACAAGAGAAGCCCCCTCACTGAGAGGTCCACTGGCCGCGACTAGAGAGTAGCCCCCACTCACCACAACTAGAGAACGCCTGTGCAATGAAGACCCAGTGCAGCCAAAAATAAATGAATAAATGCCATTTTTTTTAATGATAAGAGGAAAGATATATTTTAAAATAGAGGATGAGCATGAGATAACACCTTTGTCTAAGACTAGATAATGCATTTGGTTAGGATATTTGGGGATGTATTTTTTAGGAACTTAAGCTTTGTTGACCACGGACATTTGTAAGAAATAGTTTCCATTTGAACAAATTGCAAAGACACAAGCCAAAGGAATACTTCCTTAATGGAGAGGGTGGAATTCCCATAAATTGATAGATGGGGTAGTTTTCATGTTTTAAGATGACAATACTTGCCAGTTGGACCAGAAAACTTTAAGGTCCTGATCCAAACCCAATGCACTACATGCCCATAGCAGATACAGCCATGGGATGGATCATGGGTGGGAGAAATGTATTGAAATTCGTTATAAAAGCACAACCAGGTATAGTTAAGGTACAGAGAGGAGTAGGAGACTTATGTGTAATATATGAACAATCGTGTTTATTTTGCTTGAAGTTGAAACATCAAAATACCTCCTATGCACATATATGGAAGTGTGGAATTCCGTAGTATAAAACCATACCCCTGTTGTCAGAAAACCTGAGCTCAAATTATTCTTTTATTATTGTTTTGAGGCACATCAGTTCACTTCTCTGAGATTTATTTTCCTTATTTGAAAATGAAGTTGTTGGACTAGAAGTTCTCTTCTTTCCCAAGCTCTATCACCCAGCTTTTCAATAAAAGGAAATGAAAATGTACATTAGTTAGGTTTCAGAATTAATTCAGTTGTGGGCTTTTTGATAGATAGTGTACAGATCTTAAATTTTGAAATCTTGTTCTCTCCCAATAAAAATATGATGATCTGTATAACTGAGCAAAAGTCTACTATAAATTTTCTCCCCAAGAAGATGTGAGAAAATTGTGACTTACTTGGAAAGACAGTTTAACATAGTAATTTTATGGAAAAAGAGTCTGAGTTAAGATTTGCTTTTTATAAACACCTTGAATTACAGTAAGGCAACCTCAGAAATAAAGTTGAATGATTAACTGTATGACTTTGGAATCTGGCTTGACTGGTTGAATGCTTCTTGCCCTAAAAGAAAAGAATTAAGAGCAAATTTCTTTTCTTTTCATCCATCTATCCTGCTGCTGCTGCTGCTGCTGCTAAGTCACTTCAGTCGTGTCCAACTCTGTGCGACCCCATAGACAGAAGCCCACCAGGCTCCCCTGTCCCTGGGATTCTCCAGGCAAGAACACTGGAGTGGGTTGCCATTTCCTTCTCCAATGCATGAAAGTGAAAAGTGAAAGTGAAGTCGCTCAGTCGTGTACGACTCTTTGCCAACCCATGGACTGCTGCCTATCAGGCTCCTCCGCCCACGGGATTTTCCAGGCAAGAGTACTGGAGTGGGGTGCCATTGCCTTCTCTGCCATCTATCCTATATACCAGCAGTTCTCAGGCAGGAGCAACTTGAGCCCCAAGAAACATATTAAAATGTCTAGGAATGGAGGGTAGAGGCATTCTTTGATATGGGGGAAGCAGAAAGGGAAGCAGGCATGGGAGAAGCTGATGACTCGGCACTGAACACAGCACATGTGAGCTGTTTCTGGGACAAACCCATGGAGGTGTCCAGTTGGTCACTGGAAGAGATGGAAGAAATTCCCATCTGCGTGGAGTTGGGGAAGGGTGTGGAAAAAGCTTCAGAGAGTGTTGACATTTTCATTAAGGCTACTAGGTATTCACTAAGCAGATTTTTGGAAGAGGGGAAGAGAACAACACTCCAGGTAGGGATTATACAATTAGAAAGCCAAAGGATAAATCAGGGAAGAGCAAGCTTTTAAATAGGGTTGAAGGAAGGGGAGCTAATGGGATGACTTCCCTATGTGACATCCCACAGTCCATGGGACTTGTCATGGAGTGATCCTTTCTATGGGTGAAGGAGTGCCACTCGGCTGTGTGACAGTGATGTAGTATGACTTTGTGAATAAATCTGCAGACTCTGAAAAAAAAGTGTCTAGGAACAATTTTGGTGTCATGACTGAGGGAGGGAGCTTGCTACTGACGACTACTTAGTAGAGGACACAGAGGTTACTAAACATCCTGTAAGGAGCAGACGAGCCCCTCACAACAAAGTATTACCCAGCCTAAAATATCAGTAGTGCTAAAGTTGAAGGACATGAATTTGAGCAAATTCTAGGAGATAGTGGAAGACAGAGCAGCCTGGCATGCTACAGTCCAAGGGGTCATGAAGAGTAGGACATGGCTTAGCCACTGAACAACAATAACAAGTCTGTGGGAGGTATCCAGAATCCTGAGTCCCCAGCCATAGACCATGGAGACCTTCCTAAGATATCATCATGGACAGCCAGCCATCTGCCATCCCTCAGCAATATTGCTTTCATAGCCTAAAAATCAAAAATTACAACACTGGAAGAGGAAAGGGTTGGAAAAAAATGAACGTAATATCCGGGATCTTCCACGCTGTTTTACCTCTAATTGATCTAAAGAGAAGCTAAGGGAAATAACAAAGTTTAACTCTGAAACAACTATAGCCTCTTATATAAGAAGCTCTGTGAATACTACACTACTTATAGACTTGTGATTTGTCTTTTTATATGAAGAGTATCTTGTTCAAAGTAGGAAAAAATGCAAAGAAATGTTTCAAAGGGGAAATGTGAAACTATTTTTTAGGTTAGAACATGGAAATTAGGGCTAAGTTGGTCAATCAGCCAAAAAGATTCCCAAGGCAAGGTAAGATCTTATGGGACTGCCTTGAGGCAAAGCCAATTCAATTATTTTCTGCAGCCTAACTGTCAGGACCCAAAAACTAGGTAGAATAATGAAGTGATTAAAACCTGTAATTGCAATTTAATGGGGGAAACAATTCATCATGAAGATGGCAATATTTTTACACTCCAGACTGCACAGAAAAGACACAAACAAAGGTAGAACCTGGGGGCATGATGAAAACCTGAGGGAAGTGCATCTCTTAATAAGAGAATATAGAACCAGCCTGAATGAGGAGCTAGGTCTTCATCCAATGATGTTCTGTTTTCTGATTTAATGACTGAAACCCAGGCTTCTTGTTCTTGCTCTAACCTGAGACCCTGTTGAGGATACACTTCTAGTGAGATCTCTATAAAATTTCCTGGATTTTACCCAAAGCAAACACTAGTCAGTGCGCTCAGTTATCCCTTGATGTTTTGCAAGTCTTTTTCTCATACCATTTCTATCTTTGAAGCCATATTGATTTGTGAAAGACGTGGGAGTCGCTCAGTCATGTCCGACTCTTCACAACCCTGTGTACTACAACCCACCAAGTTCCCCCGTCCATGGGATTCTCCAGACAAGAATACTGGAGTGGGTTGTCATTTCCTTCTCCAGGGGATCTTCCTGACCCAGGGATCAAACCCAGGTCTCCTATGTTGTGGCAGATTCTTTACCATCTGAGCTACCAGGGAAGCCCATATTGATTGATTTGTTTCAAGGGTTAATCAACCAATATTTTGAGCTTTAAGGATTAGACTGTCTTTTGCAGCTCTTCAAGTCTGCTGTTGCATCTCAAAATCAGTCACAGAAAATGTGTAATCAAATTAATGTGGTTGTGTTCCAATAAAACTTTATTTACAAAAAATAGGTTGTGGGTCAAATATAGCCTGGAGGCTGTAGTTTGCTGACCCTTGTTCCACATACACAATAGTTACTAAAATAACATGTTAAGCAAAGTAAGAATTAAGAATAAATGACCAGTATACAATAACTTCCTTCATTTTTTAAAAGATTTTTTGATGTGGACCATTTATAAAGTCCTTATTGAATTTGTTACAATATTCCTTCTATGTTTTGATTTTTTGGCCTTAAGGCATGTGGGATGTTAGCTCCCAGACCAGAGATTGAGCCCACGCTCTGTGCATTGGAAGGTAAAGTCTTAACCACTGGCCCACCAAAGAAGTCTTTCCTTCATTTCTGGAAAGATATGGTGATCATTCTGTACTAAATGGCACTCTCTTCCAATAGCTAAGAAGACTTTTGGACCAGCTGGTAATAAAATGTACTAATGAGTGTAGGAATCCTGGGAGTAGAGTGTCTGGAAAATGTATAAAGCATACTTCATTTTATTAATTGTTCATCCTTTCACTCACTCCAAACAAGATCTGCGTGGCTATCTGTTCCAAACGCTTTTCTAGGTTCTAGGAATACAACATTGAACAAGAACAAAATTATTCTTGCTCTTTTGGAGATCATATTCTAGTATGAGGAGGCAGACAATGAACAGATACATACATAGGCAAGATAATTTCTAATCAAGAAAATTCCAATAAGGAATAAAACAGTGGTGTTGTATGGACCAGATGCAGGTGGAATAGTTACTACTACTGTTTGGGAGGCTAGACAAGGCTTCTCTGAGATGATTCTTTCAGCTAATGGTGATAAATTTCATTAAAAGAAGAATTTAAGAAATAAAAGAGACATTGGTATGGTTGGAGCATATAATCGAAGTGAATGGGAGGGTACCAAATAAGAGGTGAGAGAGATAGGCTGGAGCCAGGTCATGCCTTGGGACCAGGTTTGAGAGTCTGAACTCTATTTATAATGTGAGGGGAAGGTACTGCGTGATTCGAAGGTGGAGATACATAGTCTAACTAGATTCTTCAAGGATAGCTCTGACTAGTGTGTGAGTAGACTCTAGAATGGTAACAGGGAAATAAATTAGGAAACTCTTGCATGATAGTGGCTTGTTCTGAAGAGTTTTCATTGCATTTCCATTTGGTTAATTTATGCATAATTAAGATCTTGGTGGAAACTGGTATTTTAAGCTCTATTACCTTTTAAGAAATTACTTCTACCAAAGGAACCAAGGTCTGGGTCTGTTGAGAGCAGGTCTTTTGTTACATTCTACATAAACATCCTGGATTTCATCAGTTTCTACTTTAAGGATCAACTATTTGACCTATTGCACAAATTAGCTGTGGGATTTCAGAACACAGTCTCCAATATTTCAGTTCTTGAATATGTTTTTAATCTGGTACCACACTATAGATTTTAAATAGGCAATCTCTGTTTAGCAGCACAAACTTGAACTTCTGTTTCTCGTGTATATAAGGGTATGAGTGGTTTCTTCTGGAAGACAACAGAATAAAATGAAAAAATGTTTGGCTGAGAAATAAGCTAGAAGCAGCATGTTTCTGCTCAATAGCAGACTCAAAGGTAAGAAATCATTTTTCTTTCACTTTGTGAGTGGGATCTGATCATATGCCTGTGTGAGAAAAAGTGGGCTTTTCTTGATATAACGCAGATATATCAGTTGGATAAGATATATGTCTATGTATGAACTTGGGTCCCAGCTTCTGATACCAGCTCTACATCTACCTCTTTGCAAGCTAATGCTCTATAGCCGCTTGCAATGACATTGAAGTGTCCTTCCTCATGCGAAATAATTCCTCCTTTAATCAAAAAAGCCCCATGATCTTTTAGCCATTGCTACAAACCACTGCAGGTCAAGGCATCCTGATTGCCACTCCAGCCTTCCTACCCCTTATAGTAATTACACCGGGCACATCTTCCTTGCCTCTGATGGCTAAGTGCTGCCATCTAGCCTCAGTCATTCTGGCATCTCATGATCAGCACTGATACTGCAGAGCTTTTATCGATGTTAATATCTCCCGCTGTCAAACCCAGCCTAGAGAGGGCAACACACCACTGAACTTCTCAAAGATCCTGGAGCTGCCCCTCTTCAGCACATTTCTTATCGCCTTATTGTACAGTTCTCTCAAAGGGTAAACCTCAGAACAGTCACACTGACATCATGTGGGAGGACTCTGTTGGAGAGGGAGAGGGTGGGAAGATTTGGGAGAATGGCATTGAAACATGTAAAATATCATGTATGAAACGAGATGCCAGTCCAGGTTCGATGCACGATACTGGATGCTTGGGGCTGGTGCTCTGGGACGACCCAGAGGGATGGTGTGGGGAGGGAGGAGGGAGGAGGGTTCAGGATGGGGAGCACGTGTATACCTGTGGCGGATTCATTTTGATATTTGGCAAAACTAATACAATTATGTAAAGTTTAAAAATAAAATTTAAAAAATAAAAAATTTAAAAAAAAAAGAAATATAAATTTTAGATCCCCAAATCTAATGGCATACTGAATTAGACTTTGGGGATGAGGTCCAGAAATTGATGTTTAACAAGTCTTTCTAAAGATTCTGTGCAGGGTTAAGTTTGAAAACCACTGGCTTCATGAACGGAGTGTCCTGTGGGATATCACCTCTTCTAATATTTCCACTGTTCTGAGTCTTCTGATTTTATCCTCAATATTCAGCAAAGGCAATTTGATCTCATTATTGTGGGCCTTTGACGTGCACAAGCTTTGAGGAGGTGCACTGAAGATTTTTACTTTTGTTTGCACAGACACATGCACACAGAAATAAACTGAAGAAATCTGAGATCAGTGTGTTACATAAATGTTAACGTTCTAATTGTGATACTGGATTATTGTTTTGCAAGAAGTTACCACAAGGAGGAACTGAGAAAAATGTACTTGGAATCTCTCTGTATTGTTTCTTGCAAATACAGGGGTCTACTACAATGATCTACCTACTGTCTGTCTGTCTATCCATGTATCTATTGATCTATTCATATTTTGGGTTCCTACCAGCATTGAATAAGTGATTCAGTTTCTTCTCAGCTTCATCAGCATTTGGTGTTAAATTATTTATTTTTTTTAGCCATTTAATACATAGAGATATTCCATTTTGGGTTTTGCTTTTTTTTTTTTTAGCATTTATCTGAAGGATAATAATCCTGAAAATATTTTCATGTCCTTATTTACCATATGTACATCCCTTTCAGTGAAGTGTCTTTTGACCACTTTCTAATTGACTAGTTTGATTTTTTTTTTTTTACTGTTGTTTTGAGTGTTCTTCTAGATACAAGTCCTTTGTCAGATAAGTAGCTTTTGCAAATATTCTCTCCCAGTTTGTACCTTGTCTTGTCATCCCCTTCATATAGTCTTTTACAGAGCAAAAGTTTTTAATTTTAATGCAATATAGCTCATCTTTTTCTTTTCTTTTTATCGATCATGCTTTTGGTGTCAAGTCTAAAAACAGTTAATTTTTAACAAACTGTGAGGTTTAGGTTAAAGTTCATCTTCTTGCCTATGGATGTCCAATCATTCTGGCATCAGTTGTCAAAAAGTTTTCCTACGTTGAATTTCTTTGGTGCCTTGTTGAAATCAGTCAAGCATATTTATGTGGGTCTATTTCTGGGTTCTCTATTCTGTTCCATTGATCTATGCATCTATCCCTCTGCCAATATCACACTGTCTTGGTTATTGTAACTATAATTCTTAAAGTGGGTAGAGTGATTCCTCTCATTTTATTCTTTTCATCAAGATTGTCTCAGCTATTCTAGGACCTATGCCTTTCCATATAAATTTTACAATAGGCGTTTTCAATAGCTACAAAAAACCTTCACTAAGATTTTGATGGGTGTTTTATCAAACCTATAGATCAATTTACGGAGAATTGTCATCTTTACAATTGGAATTGTTTTGCAATCCATGAACACAGTGTGTCTCTTCATTTTAGATCTTCTTTGATTTCTATCATCAGCATGTTGTAATCTTCACTATTCAGGTCTTGTATGTGTTGTGTTAAGTGTCTTCCCAGGGGTTTTATTTTCTTTGGAGTAATTATAAATGATACTACATTTTAATTTCAGTTTCAGCATGTCATTTTTAGTATATAGAAACATTTTTTCTTTTCATGTATTAATCTTATATTCAACAATCTTGTTAATTCATTTGTTAGTTCTTGGTGGATTCACTGGGGAAGCAGGGAGGGGGGATATTGTACAGAATTTTTCTAGTCCTTCCAGTCCTGTGTTGAACAGTAATGGTAAAAGTAGACATGCTTGCTTTATTCCCAGTCCTAGGGAAAAGCACTGAGTCTTTTGTCATTAAGTATGATATTAGCTATTCTTTAAAAAGCATAATCTTTAAAAAGCTATACTTTTAAAAGTATAATCCACCTTCATTGGAAGGTGGATTCTTGACCACTGGACCACCAGAGAAGTCTCCTGAGCTATAAATTTTTGGTAGATGCTCTTGATCAAGTCAAACTAATTCTCCATTTCTAACTACCTGAGAGTTTTTGTCATGAGTAGGTGTTGGTTTGTGACAAATGCTTTTTCTGCATCAATTCTATCTGTTCATGTGATGTTTCATTTTTGGTCTGTTAACAGTGTGCATGCGGCAAACTTCTAGAATCTGCTCTAGGTATTTTTAACAGACCATTGAACTCAGAGTCTCGTGTGTCTCTATGTCAATACATCCTCCCCTACCCAGTATTAGATATCTGTCCCTACCCCAGTCTCACCTACTCAGGTTGCACTCCCATACAGAGTCTCCTGGTTCTCACTCATACACACTAGGAAGGTCCTGCAAATCCTTCCACATATAGGCTCTGTTGTCCTGGAGCAAGGCTGTTCTTCCCTAATCCAGCTGCACTAAACCCTAACTCTGATTATTGCCCTGGAGGCAATCGAGGAAAAGGGGAAGCTCTTAAGGAGGATAAGCCTTATCTTATAAGACTTGCTCTTCAGGTGACAAGATTGCAAGCTTCTAGGCAAGAAGAGTCTGTTTTCCTGCAACACATGAAAGGAGGTTGCCTCTGCTAGCCTCAAGAATCCAGGAGAATTTATTATTTGTAGACTTTTGGATCCAAATAATAAATGCTGGAGAGGGTGTGGAGAAAAGGGAACTCTCTTACACTGTTGGTGGGAATGCAAACTAGTACAGCCACTATGGAGAACAGTGTGGAGATTCCTTAAAAAACTGGAAATAGAACTGCCTTATGATCCAGCAATCCCACTGCTGGGCATACACACTGAGGAAACCAGAAGGGAAAGAGACACGTCTACCCCAATGTTCATCGCAGCACTGTTTATAATAGCCAGGACATGGAAGCAACCTAGATGTCCATCAGCAGATGAATGGATAAGAAAGCTGTGGTACATATACACAATGCAGTATTACTCAGCCATTAAAAAGAATACATTGGAATCAGTTCTAGTGAGGTGGATGAAACTAAAGCCTATTATACAGAGTGAAGTAAGCCAGAGGGAAAAACACCAATACAGTATAATAACGCATATATATGGAATTTAGAAAAATGGTAACAATAACCCTGTGTACGAGACAGCAAAAGAGACACTGATGTATAGAACAGTCTTATGGACTCTGTGGGAGAGGGAGAGGGTGGGAAGATTTGGGAGAATGGCATTGAAACATGTAAAATATCATGTATGAAACGAGTTGCCAATCCAGGTTCGATGCACGATACTGGATGCTTGGGGCTAGTGCACTGGGACGACCCAGAGGGATGGTATGGGGAGGGAGGATGGAGGAGGGTTCAGAATGGGAAACACATGTATACCTGTGGTGGATTCATTTTGATATTTGGCAAAACTAATACAATTATGTAAAGTTTAAAAAAAAAAAAAAAGAATCCAGGAGAATTTAAAGATTAAAGACTTTCAGGCATGTCCATCCAAATGCCCATATCCTAGGTTTAATGGTTGACTCTTCCTCTATCAAGACCCTAATTCTCAAAGGTGATTGATTCATTGAAGGGGAACATTCAGGTTCATTTACAGCTCAGCTATCCTTTTAGCAGCCTCTGCGATTTTCAGTGGCTTATACCTCATAGTTACAGAAGATGAGAGTCTCCTTAAAATCTGTTATAAAGGCATCCCAGGGTTCATAGCATGACTCAAGCGAGCAGTACACTGCCCTTAACCTATCATTTTCTGTTGCCAAGGCTACCAGCATTATTAACAGAAGTCATACTACTCTACTATCCTTATAATAGGCATCAGGTTCATTCTGTTCCATCACACAGCCACTGCATAATCCATGTGTCACCTTCCACCTACAGCTCGTCCTAATCATACATAGGTAAAGGCTATACGAAGGGATGCCCCTAAACAAGACATTATCATCATCCCGTTCTGGTACCATTATCTCAGCCTGGGTTCTAGAAAGATTAATACCTATGCGCTGCTATTCATTGGGAATATAAATATCAGGGGAGCATGAGGAAAGTGAGGGAAAAGGGTGTGGGATAGAAAAGGATAGGGAACACTCTGAGGGTGTGTCACTGGCCACTACTTGTGATCAAGAGCAAACAATTTCTCTAAGTTGGCAGGTTGTTATTTCCCAAAAAGATGACTGGGAAGTCTTTATGAAGTAATTGGTTCACAGGAAAATCAATAAAGAGACAGAAAGGGAGACAAATACATTCACTGACTCCCATTCCCAAATGGTAATCAGTTCACTCTTCAGATCAGTTCAGTTCAGTTCAGTCACTCGGTCGTGTCCAACACCATGGACTGCAGCACACCAGGCCTCCCTGTCCATCACCAAGTCCTGGAGTTTACTCAAACTTGTGTCCATTGAGTCAGTGAGGCCATCTCAAACTCTGTTGTCCCCTTCTCCCCCTGCCTTCGATCTTTCCCAGCATCGGGTCTTTTCCAATGAGTCAGTTCTTCACATCAGTTGGCCTAAGTATTGGAGTTTCAGCTCCAGCATCAGTCCTTCCAATGAATATTTAGGACTGATTTCCTTTAGGATTGACTGGTTGGATCTCCTTGCTGTTCAAGAGACTCTCAAGAATCTTCTCCAACACCACAGTTCAAAAGCATCAATTCTTCGGTGCTCAGCTTTCTTTATAGTCCAACTCTCACATCCATACATGACTACTGGAAAAACCATAGCTTTGACTAGATGGACCTTTGTTGGCAAAGTAATGTCTTTGCTTTTTAATAGGATTTCGAGGTTGCTCATAACTTTTCTTCCAAGGAGCAAGTGTCTTTTAATTTCATGGCTGCAGTCATCATCTGCAGTGATTTTGGAGCCCCTCAAAAATAAAAAATCTGCCACTGTTTCCATTGTTTCCCCATCAATTTGCCATGAAATGATGGGACCAGATGCCATGATCTTAGTTTTCTGAATGTTGAGTTTTAAGCCAACTTTTTCATTCTCCTCTTTCACTTTCATCAAGGGGCTCTTTAATTCTTCACTTTCTGCCATAAGGGTGGTGTCATCTGCATATCTGAAGTTATTGATATTTCTCATTGCAATCTTGATTCCAGCTTGTGCTTCATCCAGTACAGCGTTTCTCATGATGTACTCTGCATATAAGTTAAATAAGCAGGGTGACAATACACAACCTTGATGTACTCCTTTACCAATTTGGAACCAGTCTGTTGATCCGTGTCCAGTTCTAACTGTTGCTTTTTGACCTGCATACAGATTTCTTAGGTGGCAGGTCAGGTGGTCTGGTATTCTCATTTCTTGAAGAATTTTCCACAGTTTGTGGTGAGCCACATAGTCAAAGACTTTGGCATAGTCAATAAAGAAGAAGTAGTTGTTTTTTTCTGGAATTCTCTTGCTTTTTTGATGATACAACGGATGTTGGCAATTTTATCTCTGGTTCCTCTGCCTTTTCTAAATCCAGCTTGAACATCTGGAAGTTCATGGTTCACATATCATTGAAGCCTGACTTGGAGAATTTTGAGCACTACTTTACTAGCATGTGAAATGTGTGCAATTGTGTGGTAGTTTGAGCATTTTGGGGCATTGCCTTTCTTTAGGATTGAAGTGAAAATTGACCTTTTCCAGTCCTGTGGCCACTGCTGCATTTTCCAGATTTCCTGACATATTGAGTGCAGTATTTTCACAGCATCATCTTTTAGGATTTGAAATAGCTCAACTGGAATTCCATTACCTCCACTAGCTTTGTTTGTAGTGATGCTTCCTAAGGCCCACTTGACTTCACATTCCAGGATGTCTGGCTTTAGGTGAGCTATCACACCATCGTGATTATCTTGGTTGTGAAGATCTTTTTTGTACAGTTCTTCTGTGTATTCTTGATACCTCTTCTTAATATCTTCTACTTCTGTTAGGTCCATACCATTTCTATTCTTTATTGTGCCCATCTTTGCATGAAAATTTCCCTTGGTATCTCTAATTTTTTGAAAATATCTCTTGTCTTTACCATTCTATTGTTTTCTTCTATTTCTTTGCACTGATCACTGAGGAAGGCTTTCTTATCTCTCTTTGCTATTCTTTGGAAATCTGCATTCAAATGGGTATATCTTTCCTTTTCTCCTTTGCCTTTAGCTTCTCTTCTTTTCTCAGCTATTTGTAAGGCCTTCTCAGACAACCATTTTGCTCTTTTACATTTCTTTTTCTTGGGGATGGTCTTGATCCCTGCCTCCTGTACAATGTCATGAACCTCCGTCCATAGTTCTTCAGATCAGATCTAATCCCTTGAATGTATTTGTCACTTCCACTGTATAATCATAAGGGATTTGATTTAGGTCATACCTAAATGGTCTAGTGGCTTTCCCTACTTTTTTCAGTTTAAGTCTGAATTTGGCAATAAGGAGTTCATGATCTGAGCCACAGTCAGCTCCTGGTCTTGCCTTTGCTGACTGTATACAGCTTCTCCATCTTTGGCTGCAAAGAATATAATCAGTTTGATTTCAGTGTTGACCATCTGGTGGTTTCCATGGGTAGAGTCTTCTCTTGTGTTGTTGGAAGAGGGTGTTTGCTATGACCAGTGCATTCTCTTGGCAAAACTCTGTTATCCTTTGCCCTGCCTCATTCTGTACTCCAAGGCCAAATTTTTCCATTACTCAAGGTATTTCTTGACTTCCTACTTTTGCATTCCTGTCCCCTTTAATGATGGCACTAAATCCTCTAGAGTTCAGGACTGTCATACATGGACATCCATCAGGTCCTATGATCCTACATATCTCAGAGATGATTAGCAAGCTGTAGCATAGAAGGTGAAAGTGAGCAGCACAGGTAGGAGCTCAGGAGCTATTGGGCTATGCCATTGTGATATTGGCTGGAGTCCATGGATAATTATTGCAGAGGCAATCAGGGAATAATCAGTAACCCCAAGGGCTCTGGAGCTTAGTGACACTGATAAGATCTGAGGCAGCATCTTAGAGGCACAAAGCAATAGTTCACAGGATCGATTTAAGACTTGCATGAAATAATACTCATAATATTCTTATTGCTACAAGAAGAAAATAGTCAATGCTCAATAAGTAGCACCTAGTACTATTATCAGTAGTAATAATGACTTTTACACCATCCGCAAGCATCCATAGCCATCGCATAAGAGGAAAAATAACCATCAGCATAATATACTACTGTGTAACACAAATATTCAATTTGTGTGCCTTATCTTCAATAATTACCTTTTAAATCCCTTACCTTTTTTTTTTTTTTTTTTTTTTTTTTAACATTTGATCTTGCTTTCTCTTCCCATCTCCATTACCTGGAATTACCTTCGGTTTTTCTACTAAAACATTGTCCTTTGTTTAAATCGAATTTATTCTCAATCTTGGGATTCCAGATGTCAACATTACCCTCTCTCCTACATCTCACATTCTTGCTAAAATATGCAAGGCACACAGTAAATGTTTAGAACCTATTAATCTAAAACCCCTATTCTGCTTCCTCTTCTTCTTTGTATTACTATTACGACTGCTGTTGCTTTTACTACTAGCAACACCACCCACTATCCTTAGTATCATGGTGCCTTAAATGGACAAACAAATATACTTCAAAGCTGGATTTTTGTCTTCATCCTTTTCTGCCTCAACTCTCTGTAATTCCACATAAAAATGCTGCTAGAAAAAGGCACAGAATTGTAACAACATAAACAAAAACTCTATTACAAAAACTACCAATTCACCTAAATTTATTGAGCACTAAAAGGCACTGCAGTGAATGCTTTATATGGCACATGCCCTTTATTCTTCATAATAATCCCATGGTGAAGGTATTATTATATCTAATTTGCAAATAAGTGAACAGAACCTTAGAAACCTTAAATAACATGTCTTCCAGCTTAAGAGAGGCAGAATAACAAACAACAACAGCAAAAGAGAGGGACAGGACCCATTTGTGTCCATTTATAAAATCACTGTGCTCAGACACAGGCTGGCCTGCCAGTCCCATGCTCAGTCACTCAGTTGTGTCTGACTTCGCTACCCCATGGACTGTAGGCCTCCAGGATCCCCTGTCCATTGAAATTTCCAGGCAAGAATACTGGAGCAAGTTGCCATTTTCCTACTCCAGGGGATCTTCCCAACCCAGGGATAGAACCTGGGTCTTTTGCATCTCCTGCAGTAGCAGGAGGATTCACCACTGAGCCACGAGGGAGGCCCACAAACTTCCATATTTGGCCCCTAGGAAACACTCACCCCAGAACTCTGTTTACTCCCCTGAAAACTTCCACACTTAACCTCCATTCAGTCACTCACACAGTCTCTGTTCTGCTCAAGTTTTCACCACCCCATCTATGTTATATCCCTCCATGATAGCTCCCTAGGGGTATGATAACAAAGTCTCATAAACTAGGTGGCTGAAAACAACAGAAATGTCTGGTCTCCCCCTTCTGGAGCCCAGAAGTCTGAAATTAAAGTGCCAGCAGGACTATGGTCCCTCAGAAACCTAGGGAATTGTGATTGCTTGCTTCTTTTAGCTTCCGGATCAGATCAGATCAGTCGCTCAGTCATGTCCGACTCTTTGCGACCCCATGAATCACAGGACGCCAGGCCTCCCTGTGCATCACCAACTCCCGGAGTTCACCCAGACTCACGTCCATCGAGTCAGTGATGCCATCCAGCCATCTCATCCCCTGTTGCCCCCTTCTCCTCTTGCCCCCACTCCCTTCCAGCATCAGAGTCTTTTCCAGTGAGTCAACTCTTCGCATGAGGTGGCCAAAGTACTGGAGTTTCAGCTTTAGCATCATTCCTTCCAAAGAAATCCCAGGGCTGATCTCCTTCAGAATGGACTGGTTGGATCTTCTTACAGTCCAAGGGACTCTCAAGCATCTTCTCCAACACCACAGTTCAAAAGCATCAATTCTTCAGCACTCAGCCTTCTTCACAGTCCAACTCTCACATCCATACACAGGAAAAACCATAGCCTTGACTAGATGGACCTTTGTTGGCAAAGTAATGTCTCTGCTTTTGAATATGCTGTCTAGGTTGGTCATAACTTTCCTTCCAAGGAGTAAGCGTCTTTTAATTTCATGGCTGCAGTCACCATCTGTAGTGATTTTGGAGCCCCCCAAAATAAAGTCTGACACTGTTTCCACTGTTTCCCCATCTATTTCCCATGAAGTGATGGGACCACATGCCATGATCTTCGTTTTCTGAATGTTGAGCTTTAAGCCAACTTTTCCACTCTCCACTTTCACTTTCATCGAGAGGCTTCTTAGCTTCCGGGATTTGCTCTAAATCCTTAGCATTCTTTGGCCTGTAGATGTGTCGTTCTGATCTCTGCTTCCATCACCACATGGCTGTCTTCTACCTGTGTGCCTCTCTCTGTATCACTGCTCCTCTCATCAGGACTCCCTTTAGATCAGATTTGGGGCCCACTTTATTCCACGATGATGCATTTAATTTACATATTTTTTATAAATGCAAAGATCTATTTCCAAACAAGATCACATTCCATGTAGCAAGGAGTTAGGGCCTCAGCATATCTTTTTGAGGAGGGGACACCATTTCAATCTATATAATCTTCCAATTAGTGTGCATGCATACATGTACACACAGGCACACATGCACACACACAGGCACACATGCACACACACACCATCTTATTTAACAGCTCAAGTTCATCTGACTGCATCTCTCACATCTTTGATGCACATTTCCACCTAAGTGCAGACGTGTGTCAGGAGCAAGGAAATGACCTGGCTCTTGCCCTCCATCTTAGATGAGGAGATCTGGGATTTTTGACCTACCCTGCCACTTTGCAGGTACCTGATCTTGATTGATTTATGTACCTGATTCAAGACTTTGTTTCTACAATGTAAGATGAAAATAATAATGCTTTCTTTTTTTTTACAAAGTCCCTAGGAAGGTCTAACAACCTACAGAAAAATATTTAAATGAAAAACTATATATGTGTGTGTACCTGGAAATCTGTAGGGTTAGGTCAAATATTTCAACTCTCATCATATAGATGTATACACACCTGGAAAAATATTCAGTATTTTCAAAGGTAGAATAATATAACTTTTACCCTTTCTGACCATTGATCTCTAGGAAGGGGACAGTTTTCCTCTTCCTGGAGTCAACTGAATGACTCTTGCAGGTTTTTACTTTTTCTCTGACACTTCTCCATTTTAGTACCTCCAGATTTTCCCCTCAACTTAATTGGCTTCAAATATGCTGCTTTTCCTAATCCTGAAATGATTTTTAAGTGGCCCTAGTCATTACTTCAGAGGGCAATGGCAACCCACTCCAGGACTCTTGCCTGGAAAATCCCATGGATGGAGGAGACTGGTAGGCTGTAGTCCACGGGATCTCGAAGAGTGGGACACAACTGAGTGACTTGACTTTCACTTTTCACTTTCCTGCTTTGGAGAAGGAAATGGCAACCCACTCCAGTGTTCTTGCCTGGAGAATCCTAGGGACGGGGGAGCCTGGTAGGCTGCCATCTATGGGGTCTCACAGAGTCCGACACGACTGAAGCGACTGAGCAGCAGCAGAGCAGTCATTACTTTTGCTTTTATCCTTCCCTTCATAGTGAAACTTCTTAAGGAATGTTTTTAACTGTGTTCCAATTTCCTTTTAACTGATTCTCCTGATATTTCTTTGGCATCCATTGTCACATGTCAACTGAGCTGCCTTTATGAAAGTCACAACACCGTTAAGTGACCTTGGCATTGAAAGCAACTAGCTGGGTGCCAACATATCTCTTGTTGGATTCCAAGCCTCTTGACAGTTCTGTTGTGTATCCCAACTGGCCACCCCTCCTTCTGGACTTTATCTTGACTTCTGTGTTGTGATAGAAGACTTGGTCCTCTTGCCTCTGTGAATAAGATCACTCAATCTTATTTGCTTCTACACAGAGAGCTTTTCCTCTCTGTCCTATAGATGGGCATCCCTCAGTTCTCAGACATTCATAATACCTCCTTTATTTAATTTCTCTGGAAGATTTTTCTGTGGCTTTGACTAACACCTACTATTCATCTTCCCACCGTTCCTTCTTCTTGTGTGCCCATCCCATATTTCTGGCTAAAAATGGAAACCACTCTCCAGCATCTGAAATACTGGTATGGTGCTCCAGGAGCCATCTCAGACTCCATGGATCTAAAACCTAAATGACATGCTTCCTCCTTGCTTCTCCTTCATTCCCTTCACCAAAGCATCCTTGACTGAACTCCTCAATGCTATAGATATTGTTTTCTTTGTCTCTTTAATTCTTTATTCAACATCATAGAGTGCTTACTGTGCGCCAGGCCCTGTACTGGGCTCTGCAGCCAATACAGATACAAATATGACAGTGTTTATGCCTTACAGAGTTCATTGTCTTGAAAGCTACATCACAGCGTGCCCTGAGAATTTTGACACTTTGGGAGATGCTGAAAAAAATCCCTAATTCAGTTCTGTCTTTTTGCTCCTCCCCACCCCCACCATGCTATACAGTAGGTTCTCATTAGTTATCTATTTTACTGGTCAAAATGCAGGACACAGCTCTTCTGGGTTTCCCTTGTGGCTCAGCAGGTAAAGAAACTGCCTGCAATGCAGGAGACATGGGTTCAATTTTGAGTGGAGAAGATTCCTTGGAGAAGGAAATGGCAACCCACTCCAGTATTCTTGCCAGAAAAATCACATGGACAGAGGAGCCTGGTAGGTTACAACAGTCCATGGAGTAGCAAAGAGTCAGACATGACTGAATGAGCACACACACACATAATATATAGGTATGTCAATGCCAGTCTCCCAGTTCATCCCACTCCGCCCCACTTGGTGTCTGTACATTTGTTCTGTACATGTGTGTCTATTTCTGCTTGGCAAATAGGTTCATCTGTACCATTTTGCTAGACTCCACATATCAGTTAGCTCAGTTCAGTTGCTCAGTGGTGTCTGACTCTTTGCAGCCCCATGGGCTGCAACATGCCAGGCTTCCCTATCTATCACCAACTCCCAGAGATTGCTCAGACTCATGGTGATTGAGCTGGTGATCCCATCCAACCATCTCATCCTCTGCCATTCCTTCTCCTCCTGCCTTCAATCTTTCCCAGAATCAGGGTCTTATGCAAGGAGTCAGTTCTCTGCATTAGGTGGCCAAAGTATTGGAGCTTCAGCGTTAGTCCTTCCAATGAATATTCATGACTGATTTCCTTTATGATTGACTGGTTTGATCTACTTAGATGTTCTTTTAACATCATGTCTCTGGATTCATCTCTGTCTACTCCATCTTCTTTGCTTCCCTCTCAAACCCTCCCCAGACCTTTGAGATTTATTATCCCCTCTTCTGTCCACAAGTTGGACCCACCAAAGTCTGATTTATAACACATAACCTGGGGGACTGTTTTCTCTCTTTGCTACAACTATTCTTCCTAAAAGTGCAATTAGGCACCTCTCTGCTTCTTGATAACTAGCAGTTTTCATCAATGGGTGATCTTGACTCATTTCTTTTTTTCTTGACTGTATAAACAGGCACACCTTGCCAAGAACGATTAGTCTCTTCAGTCTCTCTTATAACAGAAGTTTTCCCCAAGTCCTTACAAGTCAGAAATAATTCTTTACAATTTTTTTTTAAGAAAAAAAATAAAGGAATATCAATACCATACTAGAAACTGGGAGTGGGCCCTATTAATTTCTTCCACTGACCTAGCCCAGCTCACCTAACACTTGCAACTTATCCACTCATATATGCTCAATTTAAAAAATAAAATAAAATAAAGAAAAAAAAAGTTAAAAGATCTCCTAAACCATTCAATCCATAAAAATTTCTTGAGTCTCTGCTAAGTGCAAACTAGTTAGATCATTACTGTGTAGATATTAAATATAAGGCAGTTTATCAATCAATGACCTCATAAATAAATGTCAGTTATCTACCAGTACACAATATATTATATTATATTGTTACAAAATAATTCCCAGGAGATACACTGGTGATCAACTGGCATATAAGAGGCCACCTTATGTTCTGACTAGTCTATGTAACTTAATGTAGGAACACAAGAAGCTGAAAGAGAGAAGTCAAACAACATTTGTTTGCAAATTATTACTACTAAGAACCTACTATATAGCACAGGGAATTATAGTCATTATCTTGTAATAACCTAGAATGGCAAAGAATCTAAAAAAGAATAGGTATATATGTATGTATAACTGAATAATTTTGCTGCACATCTGAAACTAAAATAATATTGTAAATCAACTATATTTCAATTAAAAAATAAATCAAAATAAAATAAGTCAATGAAACTTGATCAAGTGTGTCTGTGATGATTGCTAGGATATCAGGATAATTAAGATATACAGAGCTTTTGCCTTGAGGGGGTATGTGTGTATATATATATAAACAGGGATAATTTCCTAAAGGAAATCAGTCCTGAATATTCATTGGGAGGACTGATGCTGAAGTTGAAATTCCAGTATTTTGGCTACCTGATGCTAAGAACTGACTCAATGGAAAAGACCCTGATGCTGGGAAAGATTGAAGGCAGGAGGAGATGACAGAAGATGACATGGTTGGATGGCATCACCAACTCAATGGACATGAGTTTGAGTAGCTCCAGGAGTTGGTGATAGACAGGGAGGCCTGATGTGCTGCAGTCCATGGAGTCGCAAAGAGTCAGACACGACTGAGCCACTGAACTGAACTGAACAGGGATATAGATATTAACAGTGATAACAAAATCAGATTTGAATCAGATCATCCAGACACCACAGTCCCAACCCCTACTCTAAGTAATATTTTCTCCTTTTCCACTTTTCTTTCACCTCCTGGAATATGAAGTGTCTCCTCTGAACTCCAGAGAACATAGTTCTGGGACCTGGATCCTTCTTGGGTGAGGACTTGTGGATATCTATGGTATATTAACAGTCCAAGTCCTCTTTTATCTTCCTGTGTAGGCTCAGTCCCTGTCTATCTCCCCCGTCCCTTCCCATAAATCTATAGCCCCAGTCTTCCCAGGCTTAAGCCAAGGCAGGCTGGAGTCATTGGTAGGTCAGACAGAGATCTAGACCTAGTTCTAGATCTAGACTAGATCCAGATCTAGTTCCACAATCCTGCATCTGCTATTCACTCCCTTTCAGTCCGGGCCTAGGGCCAATCACAGGCAAAAAGGGAGATTGTTTCTGCCCTTCTCTTCCAGTAGGTGCCTGGCTCAGAGGGTTGGGCTGGGTTGATCATCTCAACGCAGATCATTAGTTTTCTCTGGAACTGGAGATCAGTCCTGAGTCTTCTGGGGTTTGACTAACCCTGAAATCTCATCTTATTTATTCCCAGCCCCCTCTCTTTCTCTGCAATGTTGCCCCTTGTCTAATAACTGGTGTAGAGCTTGTTTCAATCTCAACAGATCTCCTTAGAAACAAAGAGGCTGCCAACCACAAGAAATGAGAGCTGGGTGAGGATTCTGGAGGCCTTGTGTGTTGATGTGGAAGGGATGGAGGCCAGAGAGGCCATTAGAATAAGGTGCTTTGGTGTTGATCTGCCTTGGAAGACAGCAGAGAAGTGGACAGAGGTTCCAAAAACTATGTGTGATTCCTTTACTGAAAGGAAATAAAAAGATAGAACCAATTTCATCAGAACATCTTTTCTGGTTCAGAAATATTATTAAGGATAACTTGGTTGTTGAATTTACATCATTAGAAAAATTAAAATAGAGAGCCATGCTGTGTTTTGAGAACAGCAGAATAGAGCTTCATAGCAAAGCATCTAAACCCCCCTCTTTATTAATTTTTATTGAAGTATGGTTGTTTTACACTAGTGTGTTCATTTCTACTCTATAGAAAAATGAATCAGCTATGTGTTGCTCTTTTTTGAATTTCCTTCCCATTTAGGTCACCATAAAGCATTGAGTCAGAGAAGGCAATGGCACCCCACTCCAGCACTCTTGCCTGGAAAATCCCATGGATGGAGGAGCCTGGTGGGCTGCAGTCTATGAGGTCGCTAAGAGTCAGACACGACTGAGCGACCTCACTTTCACTTTTCACTTTCATGCATTGGAGAAGGAAATGGCAACCCACTCCAGTGTTCTTGCATGGAGAATCCCAGGGACGGTGGGCTGCCATCTATGGGGTCACACAGAGTCGGACACGACTGAAGCGACTTAGCAACAGCAGCAGAGCATTGAGTAGAGTTCCCTGCACAATAAGTTCTCATTAATAATCTATTTCTAAGGCCCTTTTTGACGACTCCCTAAAGACCTCTCCAGCCTCATCCACTGAGGCAGTCCACCTCCTTGGACTTGACTAATCATGAATCCTATCTTTCTGAAGACACCATGTCCTCAAGACAGTTTATGACTCCCTAATCATGGGCTTCCCAGGTGGCACTAGTGGTAAAGCATCCACCTGCCAATGCAGGAAACTTAAGAGATGCGATTTCCATCTCTGGGCCAGGAAGATCCCCTGGAGAAGGAAAAGGTTGTCCACTCCAGTACTCTTGCATGGAGAATCCCATGGACAGAGGAGCCTGGCAGGCGATAGTCCATAGGGTCACAAAAAGTCAGATAAAACTGAAGTGACTTTGCACAAACGTGCCCCCCTACCTTCTTTCAAGAATATCTTCCTTCCTTCTCTACTCTCCTACCAGCTCCCTGCTCTCTGTTTCCACTAGTTCAATTTATTGGAAAGTTCTCTTAGCCTTCAAACCCTGCCCAAAATTTGCCTCCCCTGTGAAGTTGTTTCTTTCTGATCTCCCTGTCCAATAGTACTCCCTGCTTTTTAATACTTCTGGGCTTTGCAACTTAGATGTCCATTGACAGATGAATGGATAAGGAAGTTTTGGTACATATACACAAAGGAATATTACTCAACTATAAAAGGAACGCACTTCAATCAGTTCTAATGAGGTAGATGAACTCAGAGCCTATTATACAGAGTGAAGTAAGTCAGAAAGGGAAAGACAAATGTCGTATATTAACACATATATATGGAATCTAGAAAGATAGTACCGATAATCCTGCCTGCAGGGCAGCAAAGGAGACACGAACATAAAGAGCAGACTTTTAGACACAGTGGGAGGAGAGGGTGGGATGATTTGAGAGAACAGGTAATGAAACCTATACATTACCACCTGTAGAATAGATGGCCAATGGAAGCTTGATGTATGATGCAGGGAACCCAAAGCCAGTGCCCTGTGACAACCTAGAGGGTGGGATGGGAAGAGAGGTGGGAGAGGGACTAAAGAGGGAGGGGATATACATATACCTATGGCCGATTCATGTTGAAGTATGGCAAAAACCTTCACAGTATTGTAGAGTAAGTATGCTCCAATTAAAAATGTAAAATATATATATACTATTGGGCTTTCAGATACACATGCCACTGTAAAGATCACACTCTTATTAGGCTCACTTCTTTAGGGGCCAGGCATGCATACACCTGGAATGCCTTGTGGGCAGCAATTACGTTCATTCATTAGTGTACCCAGCAGAGCACCTGGGCTCATGTGAATCCAAACTGGTTTGCATAGTGAGTATTTCCAACAATACAGAGAGGAGGACGTGAGAGGCAAAAGGCAAGTTAGGGCGTGTATTTACTTGTGAAGTTCGGCTACGATGAATAAACTTATAAATCTGAGACTGTGGGAACCCACTGACTGAAGCGCATATGAGAATCACCTCTGGCTGTTTAGCTAGATCCGTGGGTTTGGGTTCAGTTACTCAGGAGAAATTCAGGATACCCTGATTTCAGAGGTCCTCAGTGGCTTGAACACCACAAATTATTTCAGAATTCCAAGGATGATTCCAACACCAAGACACAGTTGAGGATTCTATTCATCATTTTAAAGAAGCAGCTTCAGTTCAGTTCAGTTCAGTCGCTCAGTTGTGTCTGACTCTTTGTGACCCCATGAATCTCAGCACGCCAGGCCTCCCTGTCCATCACCACCTCCTGGAGTTCACTCAGACTCACGTCCATTGAGTCAGTGATGCCATCCAGCCATCTCATCCCCTGTTGTCCCCTTCTCCTCCTGCCCCCAATCCCTCCCAGCATCAGAGTCTTTTCCAATAAGTCAACTCTTCGCATGAGGTGGCCAAAGTACTGGAGTTTCAGCTTTAGCATCATTCCTTCCAAAGAAATCCCAGGGCTGATCTCCTTCAGAATGGACTGGTTGGATCTCCTTGCAGTCCAAGGGACTCTCAAGAGTCTTCTCCAACACCACAGTTTAAAAGCATCAATTCTTCGGTGCTCAGCCTTCTTCACAGTCCAACTCTCACATCCATACATGACCACAGGAAAAACCATAGCCTTGACTAGATGGACCTTTGTTGGCAAAGTAATGTCTCTGCTTTTGAATATGCTATCTAGGTTGGTCATAACTTTCCTTCCAAGGAGTAAGCGTCTTTTAATTTCATGGCTGCAGTCACCATCTGTAGTGATTTTGAAGCCCAGAAAAATAAAGTCTGACACTGTTTCCACTGTTTCCCCATCTATTTCCCATGAAGTGATGGGAAGCAGCTTAACAACCCCCTTTTCTCTTTGAGGCTTCTTCTACCATAAGTTTCGGTGCACTGATGGAGTGGATTGTGCTAAGCACTAAAGAGAGTGGTTAGAATTAGGAAGAGACTGCAATGGCTTCTGTGTGTGCATATGTGTGTGTGTTTGTGTGTGTGCATGAGTGAGTGTTTTATTTATGACAAAGTTAGTGTGCTATGGGAAAAGAAAGCATCTGGACTACATTCTTTTTGAAACTGAGTGAGGTGTGCAGAGAAAAATAATTCAATATAAAAGTAAACAAATTGTCATATGGTTAGGCTAGAAATCAGGAGACCTGAGTATTCATCTTGGCTTTGTCACTAATTAGCTATTTGCCCTTAGACATTATAATCAAAAGCCATTTATTCTGAAAGTACATTAAAGTTTACAAAGTGTTTTTCCATATGTTAATTGATCTGAGAAGCAAGCAAGAGAGCTATTTTCCCATGCTTTCAGAGTTGAAAAATAATAAGCTTTGGAGTAGATAAGTATCTTGAACATGGGTATAGCCAATTAATATGAATTAGTACACATGCCAGAGATGAAACTGATTCCAAGTCAGAAACTTAAACTGCATGTTTTCTGTAACTCTTTCCAAACCCAATGATAGGTATTACAGTGTTAGTTCAAAAAGACTCAATTAAAATTGTTGTCACATGTTACACTAGCCTCTGACTTTCTTTTTGCTATTGTGTTCCCAATAGGTATTTCCAACATCATGTAATTTGGAACTCACCCCATTAAAATCATTGGAGTCTAAGATTATTCCGTGATCGCTGGCTGACAGAAGGGCCATGCATACAAATATTCAACTATATTTAAATACAAGAAAAGAATCTGGAGAGATTTTTGTACAGAGAAATAACAAAGAAACAAAGAAAATGTAACAAAGAAAATGTTACAGGGCCATGAAAGAGAAGTCTGGAGAAGGACTCACACTCACATTTGTAGCCCCAAATCCTGTTCCTCCAGTTGTTACATATCTAAACTTTCCAATAGCCTCCTGACTGTTCTCCCCATAAAAGATGGGGAGAGCCTCCTCTGGGTCCATACTTTTATTCTACTAGAGTAACTTAAAAACTCACATCTGCTAAAACATCTTCAATTGTCCCTCATTATCTGTAGGACAAGGACCATATTCCTGGGCAGAATTCATATGACATTTCTTTTCCTAACTACTTTTTGAAAAAAAAAATATTTATATATTCATTCATTTGGCTCTGCCAGGTCTTAGTTGCAGCTTGCAAATCCTTAAGTGTGGCATGTGGGCTCTAAATCCCTGACTAGGGAGTGCAGAGTCTTAGCCACTGGACCACCAGGGAAGTCTCTTCCTGGCTACTTTTGATGCTCACCCTTTTCTATCACTCCACCTGACCTTTCTCCTCTAGACAGATTGGATAACTTCAGCTTTGATTAATACTTCAAGAATTATCCATATATTTGCACATTATCTTCCCCTTTTGCTTGTAATAACCCTCCTTGGTCCATCTGCTTGGTAGACAACAGCCAGCCCCTTAGGACTTGGTTCGTATGTTGCCTTCTCTGGTACTGTAGACGAAGTTAAGCACTTTCTCCTCCGTATGTCATAGAAACCCCATTTCCATCGATTTCCCCTTTGAAACTGACAGCCTCTTGCAGTGAGATTCAGGTATCACTCAACTTGGTCACTACCATCCCTACATGCAATGTTCAGCACATATCGGAAGTATAATCGTATCTGCTGATCAAATGAACATTTTAGAGATAAGCTGGTATTTAAGAGTAAAGACATTTCTCCACAAAGAAAGAAACCCAGTGAGAGGGGGAAAAAAAAGAAACCTTCTCTGAACTGGCTCCTCACAGTACAGAGAAGCTTGGATTCTTAAGGATTCTGAGAAATGGGGCTAATTAATCAAAGCAGCACTAGAGAGTGAGATGACTTTAAGTCATTTAGTCCTGCCAAGACTATAATATTCCCCACAGTATATCTCCTAGTGTATTATCCTGTCATACGTTAAATATTCTTGGTAATGGGGCCTTTCAGAGGTGGTGATTAATAGGGTTTAAAGCAAGACTGAAGATAAGAACTACACGACAAGGAGGGAGCGATGGACACTGTGATGTCTTTGAGTCTAGAAGGTAAAACGGGCATCCTCTCTAGGCAGTGTGTGCTGGACACTGGTGAGAAAACCTTTGGTTGCATTGTAGCTAAACGGCAGATGAGAAAACCCCTACTCGGTCAGAAGGACTAACTATGAGCCAAACAGTCAAGGAGATTGTATTACAGATAATGTGTGTGTTTGTCTCTTTTTCTCTCTCATTGCAGAACTGAAAATCTGCTTAGTCCTAAAGAAAGGAGAACTAGTGTGTTTTTATAATAGCTTCCCAGGTTTGAACTCATTGGAGACATGATCAGCAGGACTGCCAAATCTCTCACTTCAAGGTGGAGCAAACCCAGAGCTGAATTAATGTGATATTTTCATAGGCTTTAAAAAGAAAAAAAAAATACTGGAACCCAATATTTCCATGCCAAGTATTTTTGTTAGAGGTGATCATTTATTTATCTTGTTAACAATCTACTGATCCAACAGAGACTTGACCAATTAAACAATACACAAGACTCATACCAAGGAAACACAAGGCTAGATTCATCATTCTTTGTCCTCTTAGAAATTTTCCGGCCTGGGTGGTCTGAATTTTAATATTACAGTGAGAATGTGTGGTCTATCAAACTGTTGTAAATTACTGAGCCTAAGTACTTTTAATTTAAGTAAAGGAGACCTAAATGCTTTTAGAAAATGATCTGGCATGACTGGAAGTTCCCCAAGTCCACGTGTTCTTTTCCTAATGCCCAGGGAATGCCTGGATTGCTCAGTTACTAATCTCATGGGTTAGAGAAATGTCCCCAGAATGATCCAACCAAATGAAGCAGCGTTGACGCTAGACCTACTCACAAGTTCGCACACAGCGTTAGTGTATCAGATTAGCTGGTTTCTGAGTAAGAATACAAATGAATGGGACAAACACCAAACGCACTTCGATAGGAAAAAAAAAAATCTGGGTGATGGTGTAGCTCCAAGAATGTGTATGTGGGGGAGAGGGTGGATTTAAAGGTGTTATCCTTGGATATGATAAAGACAGGAACTGATGGGGTAGAAGGAAATCACTGAAGTAAAATTCCCTCTGTCTCATATTTTGTCTGGGAAAGACCTTAGTAGTAAAAACTTTCAAGTCACCAGTTCTAAAAGGAGAAAAATGAGAAGACCAACATGAATTATTTCACACACACCCAAATTAGAATGAGCCATTGTTCTTCAGTGAAACAGATCTTGGATTGAATCATGAATCTATTACTTTCTAGCTAGTGACCTTAGGCAAGTTAATTATTTCCCCTAATCCTTACATGATGAGAATAAAATGAGACGATGAATGTAATACACTTCTTCTTTTCTATGTATTCATGTATAATTTTTTGAGTGGAAAAGAGCAACTCATTAAAGAAACCATAACATTACAACTCTGTTTGCCTTATTGGCATCTCACACAGTGTTTGGCCCAGTTGAATGTGATCGATAAATATTCACTGTGCATATAATTGAATGAATTGTCTAAATAAAAAGAGAAGATTCATCCATGATCACTGAAAATAAAGAAATTATAGAGACAACTAAAATTGAAGTCAAGACAAGAGAGGTAAAGAAACTATGATTCACATGAGAACAGAAGTAACTAAAGAAACAGTGGAGGGCTTCCTGCTGATTCAAGGGTAAAGAATCTGCCTGGCAACACAGGGGTCATAGGGCCGATCCCTAGTCTGGGAAAATTCCACATGCTTGGAGACAACTAAGCCCACGAGCCACAGCTACTGAGCCCATGAGCCACAACTACTGAAACCCCCTCACCCAGGAGCCCATGTTCTACAACGAAAGGAACCATGGAGGTGAGAAGCCCACACGCCCCAACTAGAGAGGAGCCCCTGCTCGCCACAACAAGAAAAAGCCCGTGGGAAGCAAAAAGGACCCAGGGTGGCCAAAAATAAATACATAAAATTTAGAACATAAATGTATGAAATGGCCAATTAATAGCTTATAAAAAAGAAACATTGGAAAAGTTGGAAAGAAAGAGGGAAGGAAAAAAGAAGAAAGAAAGGAAATCACAAAATTGTGTATAAACAATCAGTTTTTCATATTAGCAGATGTGGAATAGATTTACATCATATTTTATTCCTCTTTCAGTTCCTATGGGGCATTATTAAGGATGAAAGAAGATCAATGGGATTTAGAAACAAGAACTTGTCTGCTACACTGAATCGATGCCTTACTATTAGAATCTTGGCCAGCTCATGAGTGTTTCTAAAAACTCTTCTGTGTTTTTAAACACCTCGTGCAGGCACTTCACAGAGAACACCATCTTCTCCATGGGAAGGGCCTGGGTGGCACAGAGAAGCATCGTTTCTGGAATTCTCTCAACTGAGAAATGCAGATCATACCATGGGTCAACCAGTGTCTGGGAGTCTTATTTCTCAAGATGGTTGTTCTGTATAAGAGTTATGGATTCTTCACTAGTTTCCATTTTGCTCCAATTACTTTAGCATTTTATCTTCTCATATCAATGTGTTTATCCCTTGTAATAGGCTTGCAACTTCCCTATAAGTCTGAAATTGCATCAAAATAAAAACTTAAGACAAAAAACTAAAATTATATAATATTTGGAAATATTGATTAAATGACCAATAAAATTGTGTTATATTCTTGGAGAATATATGGCTCTATTAAAAGTTATTTTCAAAAACAAAATTCTTTCTTAAACAGTTTTAAAAAAAGTTATGGATTGCAAACCTACTGGAAGAAAGAAAAAAAAGGAAATAAGAAGGGAAATACCACATAATAATTGTTCCTTTGCAGTAATTGTCTTTTTTTTTTTTTTTTTTGCATTTAATCTCCCTGTAATCTATCAAGGTCAAGGTTCTTATATAACAATAATTATTATTATTATATATATGATAAAATTGAGGCTCTGAAAGTTTCCACAGCTTGCCCAGCTTGATACAGTTGCCAACTGTGGGGCCTATATCCACACTCTGATAGTTCTCTCTCCCTTTAAAAAAATATTGGAGTAATAGTTGTTTTACAATGTTGAACTAGTTTCTGCTATACAGCAAAGTAAATCATCCATATCTTTTCTGGATTTCGCTCTCATTTAGGTCACCACAGAGCATGAGTAGAGTTCCCTGTGCTAAACAGTAGGTTCTCCTTAGTTATCCATTTTACACATCGTAGTGTATATCTGTCAATCCCAACCTCTCAGTTTATCCCATGCCCCTCTTCCCTGCCTTGGTGTCCATCTGCTTGTTCTCTGGGTCTGTGTCTCTATTTCTGCTTTGCAAATAGTTTCATCAGTACCATGTTTCTAGATTCTACACATATGCCTTAATATACGATATTTGCTTATTTCTTCCAGACTTACTTTGCTCTGTGTAACTGTCTCTAGATCCATCTGCATCTCTGAAAATGGCAGAATTTCATTGTTTCTTACTGGGGGGTGGAAGGCTTGGAACAGAACAGGTGCAATATTTGTGTTACTTCTGCTCTGTGGCACATGCTTTATGTATCGTTGCTCATTTGATACGTCTAGTCAGGCTTTTTTTCACCCAGGTGTCAATAAGAAAAGTGATTCAGAAAACCCAACTCACATATTCAAACTGAGGATTCACTTATGATCATGAAAGTTCCATATCTTGGATACTCTCTCATTCCAGCCAAACTGAGACAGTTGGTCACCCTATCATCCATCCTCCAATGTCAACACACATTCACAATATTCAGGATTTCTAAGATATATAGAAGCTTCGCAGGTGCTGCTATAAAGAACCTGCCTGCCAATGCAGGAGATGTAAGAGATGCAGGTTTGATCCCTGGGTCAGGAAGATCCCCTGGAGAAGGGCATGACAACCCATTCCAGTATTCTTGCCTGGAGAGTCCCATGGACAGAGGAACCTGGCGGGCTACAGTCCATAGGGTGACAAAGAGTCAGACACAACTGAAGTGAGTTGGCATGCATGCACGCAAGGTATATGGTAGGCTGTGGCCTCTAGGCTTGAAGTATAAAATAATGGGATGCTCCAATCCATTCTTCAGAGAAATACAAAACCACAACAGCAAACATAATTACTTTTTCTCCTTTATAGTCATCAGCACAAGCACAAGCGTTAACACTGGTGGGTCACCCTCTCTGCACCAGGCTGGCACTCAGCACTTCAAATGCTACATATTTCTCAGGGTGCTCCAACAGGTTTTTCTGCTATAAAGTAAAATGGTGATATGTGTAGGGCATACTGAGATAAAAGCACGCATTGTCAGAGACAACCAGGCAAAAGTGAAATGAAGTCGCTCAGTCGTGTCCAACTCTTTGCGACCCCATGGACTGTAGCCTATCAGGCTCCTCTGTCCATGGGATTTTCCAGGCAAGAGTGCTGGAGTGGATTGCCATTTTCTTCTCCCAGGGATCTTCCTGACCCAGGAATTGAACTCAGGTCTCCCACATTGCAGGCAGACGCTGCAAGGGCCCTCATTTTCTCAGAACTTGTTGCCCAACTGCAAGCCTGATGTACCCACTGTTTAATCCACGTGTTAACTGTGCAGAGGACTCTGACTGGACTTCATTCTCCTAATTTCTTTAAATTCTCACCAAGATCTATTTTCAAGATCAAGAAACTGGGTGGGACTAGGGAAGGACTCTTGGCGTTCCACAGCTAGTACGTGTTCGAGCTAGCTTTGAGCCAGACTACGTGGACTTTTTCTCAGAAAATATAGAAAGCAATTACAAATTTTAGGGAAAAAAATGGACCTCGATGTATCCTCAGAAACTCTATGCTTATTGAGATACTAATAAAGAATAATGTGTAATATATGATATATGCTATATAACATACAGTATATAATAAACATATTGTATTACAACATTATATTAGCCTACCAGGCTTTGAGGAGCCTCTCAAGTCCATGGAATTTTCCAGGCAAGAGTACTGGAGTGGGTTGCCATTTCCTTCTCCAGGGGATCTTCCCAACTCAGGGATCGAACCAGGGTCTCCCACACTGCAGGCAGACGCTTTACCATCTGAGCCACCAGGGAAGCCTTTATTATATTATTAGTATACTGCTGCTGCTGCTGCTAAGTTGCTTCAGTCATGTCCGACTCTGTGCAACCCCATAGACAGAAGCCCACCAGGCTCCCCCATCCCTGGGATTCTCCAGGCAAGAACACTGGAGTGGGTTGCCATTTCCTTCTCCAATGCATGAAAGTGAAAAGTGAAAGTGAAGTCACTCAGTCGTGTCTGACTCTTAGCGACCCCATGGACTGCAGCCCACTAGGCTCCTCCATCCATGGGATTTTCCAGGCAAGAGTACTGGAGTGGGGTACCATTAGTATTCTAGTTATATATTATAATATATAGTATGATTATAATATGTAATTGTAGAAACTATATAATTATAATACTGTAATATTATTATATTGTTATAATTATATTATTAATTATGCAATTATGGTATTATAATACATGTGTTATATGATATTATAATAAATATTATTATATTATAACACAATGTAATCTATGCATGCATGCTCAGTCATGTTTTGAGTCTTTGTGATCCCACGTACTGTAGCCCATCAGGTTCCTCTGTCCATCAGAGTCTCCAGGCAAGAATACTAGAGTGGGTTGTCATTTCCTCCCCCAGGGGATCTTCGTGATCCAGGGATTGAACCTGTATCCTCTGTGTCTCCTGCATTGGCAGGCACATTCTTTACCACTAGTGCCTGCTGGGAATCTACCTCTATATATAATAATCTTTAACTATAATGTGTTATAAATTGTAATTCATATAATTAAATATGTAAATTGGGTATAATAAATATAGAATATATTTATTATAAATATAAATATTATATTATATTATAAATATGCAACAATACAAGCACTTGTATATTATTTTCCATGCATCAGCACTATCCTAAGTGCTCTAAATGTAATTTAACTCAATTTATTATCACAACAATCCTAGAGATAGATGGTGTCACTCCCATTTTACAAATAGGGAAGGGGAGACTCAGAGAGGTTATGTGACTTGCTTAAGTCCACAGAGCTAGCAAATGTTAGAATCAGAATCTGGACATAGCCAGCTCCAGCTGTGACACTAATCTGAGGTGTATCTCTTGGGATTTCCAGAACCAGGGCATATATATTATACAGTATTAACAGCTTGATTCTTCCTTGGGGAGCTTCAGTTTTGCTCAGCCACTGTGTAAGTGAAATCTCTCCCTAATTTTTCACTCCCAGGTAACATTTAGAGCCCTATGTGTCTCCCCACCCCGCCACCCTGGCTGAGCTTGCTTAAGAATGATCTGGTGGGTCCATCTGGAGTGGTCAAGATGGCTCCAGGCTCCAGTTTGACCCACAATGACCTAAAACATATTACATTCTCATTGTCAGAGTCAATGGTACTACAATGGTCAGACAATTTCTCATTGCCGGAAACCAAATGGTATTACAATGTGTTCTCTCTGGAGGAAGAGCTGGTTCCAAGTCTTGGCACGTATCTTTGTGTTTCCAGAAGCCACCCACTCTTCCATCTAATCCTTAATCCCCAACAGATTCCCCCAATCAGTCGAGCCAAGGTGTGGATATGCAGGCCTTGAGCTCTCTTGAGCTCTTGGCAGGAAGAATCCTCTGGGAAGGAGGCCCTGAGGTCAGTGAAGACCTTAGTGGTGTCTCCCAGAGTCTGAGATGTTGCAGAGCCCCGACTCCAGCATTACGGGCTGTTTTGATTTTCTCAGCCGATGTGCCTGTCAGGAACTAATTAGGACAAGGATAGTGTGGATGGACTTTGGGGAATTGCAAATGAGTTATAAAGGGCTCAGTGCTGTAGCTGGTTATGGCAAGTCTTTCAGTGCTTCTCCTTTGCATTTAGAGCAAAATTAGCATTTCATTTAGAAGAACATACTTCTCTCCTTTGAAACACTGTGCATGTTGAGGCATAGAATGGGGTGCCATAGGCATGGGGTGGCGTAGAATGGGGTAGGAATTTCAGAGAATAGTGGGAAAACCAATGACCATGTCACACCAACCTCAAGGACCCGTATTAGGTTCTTGATGTCTTCATAGCAGCTAGAAGTTGTTCCAAGCAATTCTTGATTCTGTCTTCTATGAGACACATGACCAGCCTGCTTCTAATGAGCGCATGTCCACATCTGAGTCCAATCTGTTCTAACCAGCTCCTCGGCTGGGTCCGCAGAGGAGGTCAGATGTGGCCCTCAGCCTGAGGACCTCTCCTCTCATGCTGAGCTCTGTTGTGCAGGGGGTGAGGTGTGCCGAGCAACTAGGCTCTTGAAGTCAGTTTGAGGGATGCTGGGAGGATTCAGAGAGGAGGTTCACGTGCTGCTTTTCTTCAGTTAAGTCACTATCCTGTGAGTTAATAGAAAACTTCAGCCTCTGGGGTCTATTTGCCTGGTGCTCCTTCCAGACATAAAATTCATTTTGAGAAAGAGGGAGGGAAAAAATTCTTTTTCCCTTTTTCTTGTAAAAATAATGGATTGTTATAATTTGTCATTGGCCCATGCGTGAGACAGCTCTGCTCAGTTCACCAATTATTTCCTGGGGCCAGAAAAGACCATCTGAGTCTTCACAATCATTTCATCTAACATGCTGTAGAAGCTTGGCACTGGGCATCCCCCGGCCTGCCTGTGGGACTCTGGTTACTCCCCAATGGTTCCGTCTCAATGGCATTTCCCTTGTTGGCTAATCCGAACTTTTACTGTGTCAGCTTTGAGCCCTTCTCATAGTCCATGGTTTCTGGCTGTTAATGCTTCTTTTCTCTGTGGATAGTGATCTTGGAAAAGAATCCTTTCAAATGGCATTTGTCCTTAAATACTAAGATCCCTTCTAAGTTATGTGTACAGTCTTCTAACAAACACATGTCTTCATCTGAGTCCTACCCGATCCTTCCACGCGGGCTTAAAAACTCAGGATCTTAACTTCTACCCAACTCTTTCACATTGCCTCATGTCCCTGTGTTGCCTCCCCCAGGAACAGTGGGGAGCTATTTCTGTGCAAGAGAGAACAGCACGACCCAGGTTGTTTGAGGTGTGTCTTGGGCCAGAGCCTAGAGAACTGGCATTGCATGTTTCCCAGTTTAAAATCACATTAAATTGCAATCAGGACACATGGACAGCCTTCCCATTTGGCTTTGCTTTCTGCAATTTTGCATCTTTCTCGAGGCCAGATTTGTGGTGGTGGCAGTGGTTGTTATTATTTTTCATTTGGGTTTTTTGTTGTGTGTCTGCCTCCATCATTGGCTTGATGCAGGAAACTAGCAAAAGGGGAAACACGGTGACTTAGAAAAGGATCAGACTGTTCTGCATTACATTCTGATTCTCTCATTAGCCAGCTGTGTATCTGCAGGCCCAGTTTCTAAATCCCAGGTAATGCCACTTACTGGAAGTTGTTTTTTTATGACAGCAAACATAAGATATACTTAAAGCTTGTTATAGTATATACCCTTAAAAGATAGTGGTCTCCTTGCCCCTTTCTCAGATTCTCCAATATATAAATAATTGATATTGCAAAGTATTGTGATTCTTTTAACCCCCTTAACATTTCTTTATAATTGTAAATACATGAAATTAAAAATTTATAGTGCTGAATTTTCTGTCCCTTCCCTTTGTCTTCTAGCCCACAGGTGACATTATTTTCTTAGGAGAAGCTTCTTTCTTGTCTCTGTTCCTGAGATGTCTTCAACAAACCACCGATGATGGACAAATACTAAACCAAACTTTCTTTCCCTATGCCTGTGGTCCTCAACTGCAGAACTGTTGGCATGCGAGGTCAGATAAGTTGAAAAGGATGTCCTGTGCATTGTAAGATCTGTGCATCCCTGACTCTACTCACTAGATTCCAGTAGCCCTCCCTCTGCAGACGTGACAATCCCAAAGGTTCCCACCCACTGCCAAGTGTCTCTTGGAGGGGGTAATCTCCCCAGGTTGAGACCCAATACACCATGCCCTTCTCATTCTCGTCCTTCAAGAATTCCAAAATAAATATGCTTCTTACCAAGAAGCAGAAGCAGTATCACTACACTGTTTATAAAATCCCAAAGAGCTAGAAGATGAATGAAAACTCAAAAGAGAGACACAAATGGCTGTGCACAGTTCGAATGGATCACCCATGAGAAGTCAGAGTTGCCGCTAAAGTTTTCTGAAATGACACAGGATAAATATTCATCCATGTACATATTAGTGCGACATAGGATGCTTTTGGGGCTTCCTTGGTGGCTTAGTGGCAAAAGAATCTGCCTGCAGTGCAGGAGATGCTGGTCTGTAGGTTCAATCCCTAGGTTGGGAAGATCCCATGGAAGAGGAAATGGCAACCCACTCCAGTATTCTTGCCTGGGAAATGCCATGGACAGAGGAGCCTGGTGGGCTACAGTCCATGGGGTCACAAAGAATTAGACACATCTTAGCGACTAAACCACCATCACCACCATGATGTTTATTATATTAGACAAATCTGAATTCCTTGCCATAGTATTGCCCCTTCACATGGCTGGAGTTTCCTACACACACACACACAAACACACAATACAAAAGAATATCCATTTCTCTAGGGAAACTTTCCCTGATTTTGGAGCAAAAATTAATAACAAGTCAAATAAATGCTAAATGTAGTGCTAAGTACCTTATACATCTTATACCATCAAAACTTTACAATAGCTCTGTGATAAGTGCTTCATTAAATCCTTTTTACACATGAAGAAATCAGAGCTCAGAAAGGTTAAGGACAGTGGTGATGTTTCATAATTATTAGGTGACTGAGTTACATTTGAAACCCAGGCCTGTCTTGCTACAAATCCCATGCTAATCGTCACCCAGCCTGTATATCTGTCTGATCGCTCCATGAATTACATTTATAGCATGATATTGAGATAATCTGCTTATTTACCTCTCCCTCCCATTAGACTGTAAGCAACTTAAGGCCAGGAACCATAATATGTATAGTCCCAGTTCCTACCTAAGACAAAGAAACTGAATCTCTTGATGAGTTTACAAGTGCTAAGTTGACATTTTTTGTTGCTGTTCAGTTGCTAAATTATATCTAACTCTTTGCAATCGCATGGATGCCAGGCTCCTCTGTCCTCCACTATCTCCTGGAATTTGCTCAGATTCATGTCCATTGAGTTAGTGACGATATCTAACCATCTCATCCTCTGCCACCCCCTTCCCTTTTTGCCTTCAATCTTTCTCAGCATCAGGGTCATATTAAGTGCTACTTATATGTTAGACTTAAGGTAAAGCAGGTAGAGTTATATCACTACATTGGGTTCTCTAACACTGAAATATGGCTTTAATTTGCAATTTAAGGAATGGATGCTACAGATCTGTGACTGAGCCTAGGCATTTACTCACTGAAGTTTCATGAGGCAAGAGATATTACTGAGGCCCTGCCAAGTGGTAGGCTCTCTGCTAGAAACCAGAATATAACGGTGAAATGGCAGACACAGCTTTGCCATCATGAATTTCTGTCTTATTAAACACTGAAGGAGCGATTTTTGAAGCTGTGAGATGGTCACTTGGAGGGTGATCCCCATCACACATAAAAGTTCTAGTTATCTCTTTTTTTGTCTGAAGACAAGGAGGTACCAAGAAGAGACATCTCAGTGGCCCTTTGCTGGAAAAATTTGCTTTAAAAAAAAAAAAAAGGTCCCCAACACTAATCTTTAGTGGGTAGTGCACTTATCTCACCCCTTAGAGCGTCACCTGGTGTAGCCTAATGCAGCGACCGCTGCTTCTGATAAAAAATAATTGCCTCCTACCAGGTCCTTCAGTCTTTGAGACCCGTCTTTGCCCCCATTCCCTGAGGTTCCACTTCCTTCTTTGTAAGTGACCTCTTTTTTTTACCATCATCCAGGTAACTGTAGAGCAAATATTTTTAAATGGGAAAAACAGAATGCCAAACGTGTTCTGAAACTCACTTGCCAGGAGGCGGTTGCCAGCATATGGCTCCCGCTTGAGCCTGGCACAGCTTGCCAAATTCCATGTTTAAATTATATCTCACATCTTAAAAATCCCCTAAAAACCTAAGTGGCCAGTTTTCTAAGCCAAACTGTTAAATTAGGTTAAGTGGAGTAAGAAAGGTATAGTCTGACACATGAGAGAAATCTCTGAGTACCAAACATAGATATAGGAGGCTGAGTTCCAGATTTCAGGTCTCTGTCCTAGAAGCTCTTAAAGGAAATACTGACCCTATCAAATCACTACTCTTCAAGGGTGTACTATTTGCAGAGACATAGAAAGGATATAAAGTAAAATTAAAATAAGTTTAAAAATCCTTGATTCAAATGATACACCAATAAACACAAAACTCTCTCTACATGGTTTCAAACATTTTGTAGCTCTATGGCATATGCTTTGCTACCTAAGGCCCATTAAAAATATCCCCAAATAATATTTGTAGATAACATGTGCCTATTAATTGCCAAGATCCATAGCAAAAACAATAATATTCTATCAAATGATATTAATCCAATTATTTCCTGGTGGTGCAGCTGTTTGCTAAAGAGAAACTGTCCTTAAGACACAAATTAGTAAACAAGCATGATATTGGGTACTATATGAAAAGAAATTAAAGTAATGAAAAATTACTTGATGATCTCAAAAGGAATCTGCTATTTTGAGATACCCATATACATGAAGGTATTAATACTAAGCTGTATTTTATACCTTGTAATTATGTGGATATTTTTCTGTTCTTCACTGGAACCTTAATTTTCTGATCTAAGCACTGCCAGTTACATGGTAATTAATCTTTGAGCTTTTTGATGACTTCAAGTATTATTAAGCGGTAATCTGCAGAACCATTTCATTATAACGTAATGATTAATTTTGTATACAATTCTCTAGCACTTTTCAGCTAAGAATTCCATAATGGCTTACAGATGCAAGATTAAGACGTTGGGGCTATTTTTTTTTTTTTCAGTTCAAAGTCAACAAAAAATCAGAAGTGAAGGTCAAAGTGCTTATTCCATTTCCTCAACTGCCTTACACCTATAGAATTCCCCTAGAGCATGAATTCTAGAATCTAGCTACATGTGTTCCCCAACATGTATACCTGTGGCAGATTCATTTTGATATATGGCAAAACCAATACATTATTGTTAAGTTAAAAAATAAAAAAAATAAACTGTAAAAAAAAATAAAATAAATAAAATTTAACCTTAACACACACACAAAAAAAATAGAATCTAGCTAATTCAATCACAATATCTGAGGATTTTTTTTTAAATAGAATTAGCTACTCTGAAAACAAGTGAAAGCGTTCAGAAATTTGTGTTCATGGGGTGATTAAGCGCATGAACTATCCTGATGAAGAGAGAAGAGAAACTTACTTTTTGTGCAGTTACTTAGTCTGGGTTACTCTCTTAACACTCATCCTTTGGGCTGACCCATTTCCATGTGCTTATGCATTTTTGAAGAAAACAGAGTTAGATTTACTTAGTACAGAAGAAAAAAAAAAATGTCTAAAACGTCTGCCCATAGCAAGAGGCCCTAAAATGTTATAATTGCATTCAGATGCAAATAAAAGGAACCAGAGATGATTCCTATTCAAACTAGACAGAACTCTGAATCTGCAATCTGGCGACTATCCAGACACTGAGTGCTAGGAATGAACCCTAGTGTGTAAGAAAGAGTTCCCAAAACGAAGACTCACCTCAGATAAATACATTTATTTATTTATCTTTTTTACTTTTTCCCAGATGCCCATCCAAAGGAAAACTGCCAAGCAAAAGAACTTCTTGCCAAATTCCTCATAAATTCTTAAAAGTCTCCTCTTAGTCAGGAGGTCTACTTAAAACAACAATAAAAAAAGAACAAAACAACAAACAAAAAAGTACCACCAATAATAATGGAATATCTGGTCTCTGTTTTTTTTTTTTTCTTTCAACTCATCAATAAATATGAGATTCTGGGCTTTACAACCTAAGAATCTAAGTACATTCCTTAGATATCTGGTCATATTACCTACCACATATGTGGTGTAAATAGAACAAGTTACTTAAATTGGCTAACCTTCAATTTTCCAAATGTCAAGTGGGAAAAATAATATTTATCACCTATGGTTGTGGTAGCACTGAAGTTCGGCATGTAAAGCGTCTTAAATGTTGCTGTTGTTCACTTGCCAAGGCATGTCCAACTCTGCACCCCCATGGACTTCAGCATGCCAGGTTTCTCTGTCCCCTCCCATCTCCTGGAGTTTGCCCAAGTTCATGTCCATTGACTCGGTGATGCCATCCAATCATCTCATCCTCTGCCACCCTCTTCTCCTTCTGCCTTCAATCTTTCCCAGCATCAGGGTCTTTCCCAACGAATCAGCTGTTTGCATCTGGTGGCCAAAATACTGGAGCTTCAGTTTCAGCATCAGCCCTTTCAAAGAGTAAAGCATCTAACTTATTGATCTTACAGAGTAGTGGTCTATCTAGTGGGTGGTAACTAATCTTAGTAACAGAGGATAGCAGAGTCTTCTTTATTCAAATTTCTAAGAATGTCCAGGAATTAAAAATTATTCTGAGATTTAAAAAAAAGGTGTGCATTCTGTGTATTTTTATGCAATATTTAAAATATAATTCAGGTTGTATAGACGTTATAGATTGACTTACTGGACTCTATTCCATCTCCTTTGTAGCATGCACTAAAAGTTTACCTAATGCTGTGAAGCTAAAGTCTAAATTTCCCTGACTCCCTCACAGTTAGGATTGCAGGAGTAATCTGGCTTCTAAGAGCAAAGAATCTCATTCAGGACTTTGAAGGAAGAAGGAAGCGTGGTGAAGCAGTGGCTGTCTGCCTCTTCTGACAAGCATGTGGTTGAGCAAATTATTTTGTTGTATTTCTGTAGAAATAGTGAAAGTTTGATTTTGTGATTGGCAGTCTAACAGCTACCAAAGGTCTGCAGTGACAGCCTCAGGATTTCACTTGGGACAGTTTCACAAAGTGGTTGGGAGAAGGAAATGGCAACCCACTCCAGTGTTCTTGCCTGGAGAATCCCAGGGACAGAGGAGCCTGGTGGGCTGCCATCTATGGGGTCACACAGAGTCAAACATGACTGAATCGACTTAGCAGCAGCAGCAGCACAGAGGGGTTGGGCATTTCTCCTGGCTGCATTGCTTATGACTGCATACCACCTAAGCGTAGCTATGTGAACTATCAGGAAATTCCATAAAATAATTATCCCTAACAAACCCTTCTCTGTCTACATGAAAACCATAACTAATACCTTAGCAGAGTATCTTTTGATAACAAAGTCATTACAAAAAAAAAAAAAGCTTTCTCAGACATTCAACTTCTTATATTACTCTGAGCTCTCCACACCCACTAGGTACCTTCTTTCCGTCATAGTTTGGTTCAGGTTTGGTTTTAATCTACTTTGCCAATGTATTTTTCCCCTTCCTCTGCTTAAATATGTGAAACTTTAACTTAAAGATCCTTGCCTCTAAAATTACATCTGCAGTGGTTTTGCGTGTGTGTGTCCTGCAGACAATTTGCCATTCTGCCATAGACATATTTAAATGGGATTTCTTTGTCCTGACCCGTCTCAATCATAATTAGCTAGAAGAGTCACTCAGAAATCCGAGAGAGTCGAGCCAAAGAAAGAGATCAATAGGG
Source organism: Bos indicus (assembly GCF_029378745.1). Classification (NCBI taxonomy): domain Eukaryota; kingdom Metazoa; phylum Chordata; class Mammalia; order Artiodactyla; family Bovidae; genus Bos; species Bos indicus. The sequence goes on along the minus strand of NC_091780.1, from coordinate 18,033,933 downwards.
AGGGAACTATCAGCAATTAGCCACTGCCTGGTGCATTTTTTATTCATCAGAGTGGGCAAGTTGAGATGTCTGCAGGATAACAGGTCCCTGGCAAGAGAGAGACAAAAGAAAGAAGGGAGAGAAGAGACAGGTCTGTACCTTTTCTGAAATGACTCAGCTTTGGCATTCCATTTTAGAGCTTCAAGGCACTTAGCCTCCTCTAGGCCATGCACCGTTGGGATGTCCAAAGCCATCTGCTATCACAGAGAAGCTCAGGGATTGTTGTTGTTGTTTAGTCACCAAGTTGTGTCTAGCTCTTTGTGACCCCATGGACTGTAGCCCAGCGGTCTCCTCTGTCCATTGGATTTCCCAGGCAAGAATATTGGAGTGGGTTGCCGTGCCCTCCTCCGGGGGATCTTTCCAAGCCAGGGATCAAACCTGAAGACCCTCATCTCCTACTTTGGCAGGTGGATTCTTTACCACTGAGCCACCAGAATAGTAGGAGCTAGTGTGAGTCCTCCAAAATGCCAATTTAACTGAGACCTTCATGAGATATGGTGCTCTAAGAATCATGTTGGAAATATCATTCAATGAGGTGCTTGTGCCTGGCACTAGGCTAGGTTCTACAAACACCCCAATCTGACTAAATCTTCAAATGGTCCACAAGGTCAGAATGATAACGTGCATTTCACAGATGAGGGAATTCAGCAGTTAAGTGACTACCCTAAGAGCACAGCCAAAAAGTTGTCTCAATTTCAACCCAAGGTTTTCTGATTTCCAGAGTCCATGTTTTAGACTGCTACAACACCTCTTAGCCCTGTACAATTCACTTTCATTAGCACCAGAAAATAGACTTTGTAGTGAGAAAATACCAGAAAGCCCTTCCCTCTGAACCATAAAGCTGGATTTGAAAACTTCTCTTTCACTGTAAAGGGCCATATAGTAAATATTTTAGGCTTCGTGGATCACACAACCTCTGACACAACTACTCAATTCAGTCTTGTAGCACAAACACCCATAAACAACTGGCAAATGAATGGTGCGGTTGGATTTTTTAATAAAACTTTATTTACAAAAAAAAGCAGTTGGAGGACTGGACTTTGCCCTCGAGTCATAGATTGCTGGCCTTTTCTTAAAAACCAAATGAAGTCTTTCAGTGTTACAGGGTCTGCTAAGTGGGATAAAGCAGGTGACTTGATACTTCTGAAGCCATATCTAAATCCTTGGCCATCCTTAAAGATGCTTATCATGTTGTGGGTGAGTTGCAAGTGGTCAGAAGCCTTTTGGATGGTGCAGCACCTGAGCCAAGCAATATGACTTTTATCTTTGACCCTTACACTTCTTTGATGACAAACGATAGATTGAGACCAACGCTTTCAGGTTTTAGAAAGTTCACTTCTGTGCTTTGGGGAGCTTAGAGAGGAGCCTTTACGACAGAAATGAAAGGATAGAGTGCATTATATTCAAAGTCCAGTGACATTTACTTTTCTGACAGACCACATGTCCACTCAGCCAGCTTGTCTCTTCACTTCTCCTAATGTGAGGTAGAACAAATGTGACCTTTCAGATCAGAGAGAGTGAGAAGAGAATGCCAGTTCCAGCAGTTACTTTTTTTGGTATGACCTTGGGCAAATCATTTTCTTCCTCTGAGCCTGAGAATAGACTTCTGTCCTTGGAAATGATGAAGCCAGTGGGTGCCTTGTAAAGTGAATATTTTAGTTGCTTGGTGCATTGACAAAGACTGCCATACCATTAAGTTTGCACAGTGAACACGGGGCGTTTTCCTATGCTGGGGAAAAGGGGGGACCATGTCATCAGGAAGGCAGTCCACTGCTTCCTCTCTGTGTACCCCTGAGCTTCCCTTTGGGGCTGTAAGACCAGGAAGGAACTAGGTTGGTGACCAGTCTGATGACTGTGCTGGAGCATGGGTGGAGGGAGACAGTGTCTTTCAGACAAGTTGACCTTCTACTCATCACATTGAGGCTATGTCTCCAACAAGCAGTTGCAGAGTCATGTTCCCCAGTCCAGGTACTAGCTGTTGTTGCTCAGTTGCTCAGTTGTGTCAACTCTGCAGCCCCATGGACTGAAGCATGCCAGGCTTCCCTGTCCTTCACTATCTACCATAGCTTGCTCAAACTCATGTTTTTCGAGTCAGTGATGCCATCCAACCATCTCATCCTCTGTCATCCCCTTCTCCTCCTGCCTTCAGTCTTCCTCAGCATCAGGGTCTTTCCCAATGACTCAGCTCTTCCCATCAGGTGGCCAGAATATTGGAGCTTCAGCTTCAGCATCAGTCCTTCCAATGAATATTTCCAGCAAATGTTTACAAAGCCTTTATTTCAAAGATGAGCATCTCTGAGTATGCAAAAACAAAAAGCAAAAAAAACCCTCCAGTCCCTCTTCTAAAGCCTAGCAGACTTTATAAAAGATTGGCTGTCAGATATCACAACAGAACTCCAGCAATCCTTCTTGTAAGCAACAATTTGCTCCCCTCTTTCTGCTTATTTCTCCTTTTCACCACCCAGGGATCCAGGCCAGAGCAGGTAGTCAATGCGAATTGATGAGCTGGCAATTAAGCTGAGCCTTCCAACTGAGCTGCACTGCTACAGCCGGACCCTGCAGCCATCAGCGCCATGGAGACTAAATTGCAAATTTTGATAGCCATCTTCTTCAGCTGCCATTTAGCAGATGACTGTCAGTACCAGAACCCCAAACTGATAAATTGATTGCCCCTAGGTTGTGAAGTCTGCCATTTTTTCCCCTCCTGTGTCAATTTTCTTGCTTTGAGGCAGGTGCTGATCCACAGGTGGCGCTCTGATTAGGAACTTTCTGTGATGTGATGACATAGCACCATCCTGTCCCCTTTGGGACTTTCTACAGAACTAGCAAAACTACAAAATTACCTGCTCAAACACCTACGTACAGCTCTGTGTTAAGAACTGAAAGACAAGTGCTCATCCTGCTCAGAGGGCAAGAAACAATGATTCTGTTATATATAAACTCACCAGGTCTGTATCTAAGGGCTATCCAATTAAAAAAAAAAATCATTGAATCCAGGGTTGGGGGAAAGTGCACTTCATGATGAGAACCCCACTTGCTGTTTCTCCATTGAGGTAAAATCCATAAAACATTAAATTCTCCGTTTTAACCATTGTAAAGCATACAACACAAGAAACTAACACAACACTATAAATCAACTATGCTTCAAAAAAAGTAAAGCTACCATACAATTAAATGGCTTTTTAGGACATTCACAATGCTGTACAAGCATTACCATCAGCAAATTCCAGAATATCACCCTAAAAAGAAACCACATACCCATCAAGCAGTCACTCCCTATTCCCTTTTTCCCCAGCAATCAACAATCTAATTTTTATCTCTATGCTGCTGCTGCTGCTAAGTCACTTCAGTCGTGTCTGACTCTGTGTGACCCATGGACTGTAGCCCACCAGGCTCCTCTGTCCCTGGGATTCTCCAGGCAAGAATACTGGAGTGGGTTGCCCTTTCCTTCTCCAATGCATGAAAGTGAAAAGTGAAAGTGAAGTCGCTCAGTCATGTAAGACTCTTAGCGACCCCATGGACTGTAGCCCACCAGGCTCCTCCGTCCATGGGATTTTCCAGGCAAGAGTACTGGAGTGGGGGTGCCATTGCCTTCTCCATTTGATCTCTATAGATTTCCCTATTCTGAGCATTTCCTGAAAATAGAATTATATGATATGTGGTTTTTGTGACTGACTGCTTTCATTTGACATAAATGATTCAAAGATTTGCCCATGTTGTAACATGTATCGGTCCCTTATTCCTCTTCATGTGCATGCGTGCTCAGTCCCTCAGTCTGACTCTTTGCAGCCCTTTGGACTGTAGCCCACCAGGCTCCTCTGTCCAAGGGATTTCCCAGGCAAAAATACTGGCATGGGTTGCCATTTCCTTCTCTAGGAGATCTTCCCAACGCAGTGATGGCATCCCTATTTCCTGCATTGTCAGGAGGATTCTTTGCCACTGAGCCATCTGGTAAGACTCTCTCTCTTTTTGACTGAGCGATGCCCCATTGCATGGATATACTGTGTGTTTTCCATCGTATAGATGCACTGTGTGTTGATTTTCTGTTATTAGTTAAAGGACAATTAGGATGATTTCACTGTTTTGCTACTGCAAATAGTATTGATATAAGCATTCATGTGCATGTTTTTGTTTGGACATGTGTTTTTAATGCTTTAGGTATCAATTCAGTTCAGTTCAGTCGCTCAGTAGTGTCCGACTCTTTGCGACCCCATGAATCTCAGCACGCCAGGCCTCCCTGTCCATCACCAACTCCCGGAGTTCATTCAGACTCATGTCCATCGAGTCAGTGATGCCATCCAGCCATCCCATCCTCTGTCGTCCCCTTCTCCTCCTGCCCCCAATCCCTCCCAGCATCAGAGTCTTTTCCAATGAGTCAACTCTTCACATGAGGTGGCCAAAGTACTGGAGTTTCAGCTTTAGCATCATTCCTTCCAAAGAAATCCCAGGGCTGATCTCCTTCAGAATGGACTGGTTGGATCTCCTTGCAGTCCAAGGGACTCTCAAGAGTCTTCTCCAACACCACAGTTCAAAAGCATCAATTCTTCGGTGCTCAGCCTTCTTCACGGTCCAACTCTCACATCCATACATGACCACTGGAAAAACCATAGCCTTGACTAGACAGACCTTTGTTGGCAAAGTAATGTCTCTTCTTTTCAATATGCTATCTAGGTTGGTCATAAATGTCTGCTATAATTTCTATGCCATATGGTGATATTATGTTAACTGTTTGAAGAACCATCAAACTTCCTTCTACATATATATGTATGTATATATATTTTAGAGGTGAGTATATAAATTAGAAAAAGAGAAGTATATTCATGTCTTTATCATTTTTAAAAAATTGGGTTGTGTGTCTTTTTGTTGCTGAGTTGTTACATATTCTGGTTACTAGACCATTATCAGATATATGATAGGAAAATACTTTGTCCCATTTCTTTCTTGATGGTATCTTTTAAAACACAAAATCTTTTCATTTTTATTAAGTCTAATTTATCGGGTATTTTTTCTTTTGTCACTTGAGCTTTTGGTGTCATGTTAAAGAAACTATTTTCAAACTAAGATTTTGAAGATTGACACCTATGTATTCGTCTAAGATTTTTATAATTTTAACTCCTACATTTAGATACAATGTTCATTTTGTATTAATTTTTGTATATGATGTGAGGAAGGGACCAAACTTAATTCTTTTTCATGAGAATATAAACCTACATATAGAAATACCCATATATAGGTATAGATACATATCCATATATATGTCATATAGAGAGAGATTTATCATAAGTATATATATCATATATATAGATATATATCCATATATCTAACTGAATCACTTCATTGTGCACCAGAAACTAACATGACATTGTAAATCAACTATACTTCCATTAAAAAAAGAAAAAAGAACACGTTAGCATTTACTGAGCACCAGCTATGGGCGAGGTGTTTAACATGAATTATTTATTTTAACTTTTGAGATAACCTTATGAATTAAAAGCATCCTTAACCACCAAATGTGGAAAATCAGGAAGTTTACCCCAAATCATTAAAATAATCCATAGAGAACTGAGATTCATATGCTAACCCACTCAGAAATGTTAGCGTCAGCCTCAGTAGTTCACTAAGCAGGTAATCCAGTCACAAGGCAGCTGATGGGAGGGGTTCATCCTTAGCAGACATCAGTGTTGGGTTCATATATTTTCCAGACTAGGGTGGTGATCTAAATCTAAGGGCTGGGTCTTTCCGTATTTCCAAATTTTCCTTATATTCCATGACTACCTCTCTCTTGATGATTATGAAAATTCTGACGGAGACTTCATCAGAAGACAACATCAAGAGATATTTTTACCTCTTGTTACCTTGTAACATGGATTGTTTAATTATTTTGTCTACAGATTTTGAATTTGACTTATTTTTTTCACTATTCTTTAAGCATTTGGGACTTATTACAACTCTTTCATGAAATTGCTTCCTGTGGGTTACAGAAATCATAGTATGTTGTAGGAGCTGTGACCACATGGAATAGATATACATTTCCTGAATACTCACTGAATTAAATTGGAAGCATGTTGGATCTTTACAGCAGGAGAGACTTTTAGCTGTTTAAGAGGAAGAAATCATGAAAGTGAATTGATAAATCCCTATGTTCTGTCATTTATTTCTTGCTGCCCTCTCCCCATTGGCATTCCAATGAAAATCATTTATTAAAGCTATACAATAAAAATAACAGGATCAAAAAAAATGAGGCCAAGTAGTCATTTTTTATGACTTAATAGTCTAGAAAAAAGGCAAGTTTGCCCTAGGGCACTAGCTTGCAGATCCTTCACTTGTCCACCAAGTGCTGAGAAACATTGAGAGAGCAGAGGCTGAAGAAATGTAGGGATTAACAAACATTTGCATGAAATACAACACTCTCTTAATCTCTCTCTCTGGGGGAGTGGCTCCTTTTCTACTCAGCTGGTGAAATTCATATACCACGTGATCTCCTTTCCTAGGCTGACAGTGTTACCCAGATACCTCAATGGGATAACATCTATAGCATCTTTCTTCTAGAGAAACAGTGTCACTTGCCCCCCACTGAAGCTTCTTTGAGCCTTGTGATTAGAAAATAATTGCCAAGTACAAAATGAAGGCTCTTTGCTTTCTCCAGAATGTTTTGCATTCCCTAGGAATACTTATTCTTAATAATAATGCATCAGTATGTACTGAAAATAATAACAACAAAAACATCCTTATTTTTAACTCATGTCTAACTTTAAGAAATCAGATATAAGATGAAGTGAAAATAGTGAAAATCAGGAATGGTTCTGATTAAAATGTGTGGTATCTCCAAGTCTCCTGGTGACTATTTTTATAACCAGAGACTATTTAAGTGATTGGAATCATTTATGCAGAACTAAGAGCCATAGAGATAGATTTGAGAAGACTTTGCTGAGCTATCTCCAGGGAAGGATGAGCTCTCTGATGTGCCCTTTTCTCAAACAGCATTTACTTGGTCAAGTGAATATCTCTATTCTTTAAAAACAAAGAGGAGGGTGTCGTTAAGTTTTATGAAAACTGCTAAACCTTGCATGTGTTTTAAAAGTATGCCCTTCAGTGAGTGATGCTGAGAGCTACTGAGATGGGCACTGTGGAAATTTAGATGGTAGGGGCTGCTGCTGCTGCTGCTAAGTCGCTTCAGTCGTGTCCGATTCTGTGCGGCCCCATAGATGGCAGCCCACCAGGCTCTGCCGTCCCTGGGATTCTCTAGATTAGTTTTGTATAGACCTGGATCATTGGCCAGGGGATCTGATTTAAAGGCTAATTGCTTGGACTCCACTAGCTTTCTGAGAGGATGGAGTCAGGTCCATTTGTATTCAGATGTCCGTCCCAAACAATGGGATCATTTATATACCCTCATGACATATTTGGCTACAAAACTTTCAGCAACCCAGTAGCAATGAGCAAGTTCAAAGTAGAAGCTTTGGTGATGGGAATTTGACTGAAACTTGCCTTAGATGACCCCAACGTAATCTTCTCACTTCTAGTTAAAAATCACAATCTGGGACTTCCTTGGTGGTACAGTGGGTAAAAATCCACCTGCCAATGCAGGGGACACAGATTCCATCCCTGGCCCAGGAAGATCCACAGGCTGTGGAGCAACTAAGCCCATGCACCACAAGTACTGAACCAGCATGCTGTGAATACGGAAGTGCATGTGCCCAGAGCCTGTGCTCCACAACAAGAGAAGCCATGGCAATGATAAGCCTACGCAATGCAAAGAAGAGTAGCCCCCACTTGCCCCAACTAGAGAAAGCCCGCATACTGTGACAAAAAACCAGTGCAACCAAAAATAAACTAATGAATTAATTAAAACTGCTTTTAAAAAACATCATAGTCAGAGTTCTATTACATTCACATCTCTGGGGAAAAATATCCCTTTACTGGATCATCTCCAGGTTTTGGCCTAAAGATGGAGCCTATAGTGGTTCTAGGATGCTAGGTTAGGAGACACAGGTGTGTCAGCAATTGGGCTGATCCTGGATCTAGGAAGAGCCGCATGCAGCGGCCCACTGGACTTTGTGCCTGACACTCTGATTGCACAGGTTAATGGATTTAGATGCTGAAACTCGGACTTGCACAGCACATTAACTCTCCTAATCCCTGATCATGTTATGTCACGTGGCCAGAATGTCCTTTAGCTTATTCTCCACCCTTCCATACTTTGCCTAATGTGACCTCTTCTGCAAAACTTGACATCAACCCCAAAGTTCCCTGCCTGTCAGCAGATTCCACTACTCCTTTTTCTGTGATTTCTGTTTATTTGTGAACCTCAAGCTCATTCTTGCCTTGCAGACTTTCACTTTCTCTATTCTTGCTCCTCCCATATTTCATATGGCTAACTCCTGCTCATCTCTTTATGATCTAAAGAATGTACCCATGAAATAAAAAACTCTTTCTCCTTGGAACAAAAGCTATGACAAGTCTAGACAGCATATTAAAAAGCAAGGACATCACTTTGCGGACAAAGGTCTGTCTAGTCAAAGCTGTGGTTTTTCCAGTAGTCATGTATGGATGTGAGAGTTGGACCATAAAAAAGACTGAGCACAGAAGAATTGATGCTTTCAAACTACAGCCCTGGGAGAAGACTCTTGAGAGTCCCTTGGACTGCAGAGAGGTCAAACCAGTCAATCCTAAAGGAAATCAACCCTGAATAATATTCACTGGAAGGACTGATGCTGAAGCTGAAGCTCCAACACTTTGGCCACCTGATGCAAAGAGCCAACTTATTGGAAAATACTCTGATGCTAGGAAAGACTAAGGCAAAAAGAGAAGAGGGTACAGAGGATGGGGTGGTTGGATGACACCCCCAACTCAATGGACATGAATTCAACCAGATTCTGAGAGTGACGGACAGGGAAGCCTGGTGTGCTGCAGTCCATGGGGTCACAAAGAATTGGACACAACTGAGCGACTGAACAACAACAAAACTCCTGATTATCACATACCTCTCAATGCAAATGTTTGCTCCTCAGAAAGGCCTTCTCTGGCCACACCAGATACAGTAGACCCATGCTTCAAAACTTTTCATGTTATCAAATTTGTCTGGCATGATATGTATCATTGCCTGAATTTCTTGCTTATGAACTAATTTAATGATGACTTATCTATGGGGTTGATTTGTTCATTTATATGTGGATTGCTAATTGATCATCTCCCACCTTTAACAAATATATGTTTTATGAGTTCTTGCCTTCCTTGTTTCACAGCTGCATCCCTAGTCCCCAGAGTAGATGCTCCATAAATATTTCACCAACGAGTGAAGAACTCACTGGCTCCTGTCCTTAGCTCTGTGAGGCTCTTGTCACATTGTTATTTAAAGGCTTCCTTAGAGGTGGGTCTCTCTGACAACATGGAGTGCTCCTGAAGAGCAAGTTCTCTATCCTCTTCACACATTGTATTAATACATATGATAATGGTGTGCAACGTAGCACATGTTATGAGTTCATTAAGTGTTTCTTGGATAAGGAACAACTGAGAGAGTAGCCTGGAAGCATATTCATTACCATATGTAAAATAGATAGCCAGTAGGAATTTGCTGTATGTTGCAGGGAGTTCAAATTAGGTGCTCTGTGACAACCTAGAGGGGTGGGATGGGGTGGGAGGTGGGAGGGAGGTGCAAGAGGCAGGGTCCATATGTATACCTATGGCTAATTCATGTTGATATGGGCAGAAACCAACACAATATTGTAAAGCAATTATCTTTGAATTAAAAATAAATTAATTTTTTAAAACTCCCACAAAAATAACAACTGAGTTATTTATTCTTCCTTCAATTCATACTTGGTTCTCTGATGATAAAGCTACTTGAGACCACAGAAAGAGAAAAAAAAAAATCTAGGTTCTCTCAAAATCTCAGCCTCATTTGAGGGTCAGGTAGAGCTACTGGCTCAGACTGCATAACTTCTGAATCCTGAGCCCTTCCTCCTGGCTTCAGTAACTTCTTCCCACAATGACTACTTTCCAAAGATGTGATGTATGCTTCCCTTTCCCTGTATTTGACCTTTTACATTCAAAAAGGTAACCCCACTCAAAATATATCCCACAATTCAGGGGGATTTTCAATACAGCTATATATCAAGAAATTAGTGTCCAAATTATGTAAACACTCCTTGAAAGCAACATTTTAAAAAAGAAACTAAGTATAAAATATGGATAGGAAGTTCTTGAAGGAGAAAACCTGAGTGGTCGGATCTCAATAGGAGTTAAGAAAATGCAAACTAAAACCATCATAAGATAACATCAATCAAATATTCAATGGGCAGAAATGAAAAAGACAGGCAATATCAAGTATCAACAAAGAGGAGGCACATTGGGAGCTCTCATACTGGTGTAACCAGCAAGTCCTCATAATCACTGCTGCTGCTGCTGCTAAGTCACTTCAGTCGTGTCCGACTCTGCGACCCCATAGACAGCAGCCCACCAGGCTCCGCCGTCCCTGGGACTCTCCACGCAAGAACACTGGAGTGGGTTGCCATTTCCTTCTCCAATGCATGAGAGTGAAAAGTGAAAATGAAGTCGCTCAGTCGTGTCTCACTCTTAGCTACCGCATGGACTACAGTGCACCAGGCTCCTTCATCCATGGGATTTTCCAGGCAAGAGTACTGGAGTGGGGTGCCATTGTCTTCTCCTCATAATCACTATGACCCTTAAAATCTGCAGACTTCTGTACACTTTCTAGAGCTTTCGTGTGTGTGTGTGTGTGTGTGTGTGTGTGTGTGTTTGAAAGAACAGCATTTTAGGTAACATTTATCGAGCATTTGAGTATTGCTTTTTTCATGTATGCATTGATTTATTTAACCAATATTTTGTAAAGAATTAATACATACATAAAAAAGCAGTATTTTGTAATAACTGTAAATGGAAAGTAACCTTTTAAAAGTGTATATATATGTGTGTGTGTGTGTGTGTGTATAAATATATATAAATATCTCCAGGTGGCCCTAGTGGTAAATAGCCTTCCTACCAATGCATGTAGATGTAAGAGACTCAGGTTCAATCCCTGGGTCAGGAAGATCCCCTGGAGGAGCGCATGGTAACCCACTCCAGTATTCTTGTCTGGAGAATCCCATGGACAGAGGAGCCTGGCAGGCTACAGTCCATAGGGTTGCACAGAGTTGGACACAATAGAAACGACTCAGCATGCATGCACATACATATATATTTTTTTTATTAAAAGAGAAACTAACTGGCATTAGAAGCAAAACAAGACATAATAGTGTCATGGCCCTGTTCATATCTAACCTGAGTCCCAGTCTCAACTCTCCTAGCTATTACTACTTAATATTTGAATTTTGCAAAGGTTACCAAACCTCTTAATGCATCACCTCCCTACTCTGTAAAGTGAAAGTAATGGTAATATCCATATAACTCACAGGCTTACTGTAAAATTTAAATGAATTAATGTCCTAGAGCTTTTGAATCAGTAAGATTCCTAGGGTAGTCTGCTGGGCAGCCTGCCAAACACTGATCTGGATGATACTTCTTCCTAATCCATTCCGTCTCTCACCCAACTGCCCAATTCCCTTGCTAAGAGTAGCCTGTATGTGCTCTCTACAACCAGGCCCTGGCTATCCTCCTCTGTGGGCCTCAGGAATGCAAAAGGGCTGCTACTGCCCCTTATTCATCCACTCTTTTCCTAAGAATAAGGTGAAAAAGCCTTATTCTTCCACCCAGAATAACACCAATTCCTCTCTACTGTGGGACTTTACCTGGAAAACCACACCAAATCTCTTATTGTTAGACAATGACATTACTATTACTTGTGAGACTGGGAGTTAAAAAGGTACTTGGGAAACTAAGAAAAATTCATATGTATTAGATGACATTGACTACAACATTGAGTATGCATTAGTCAATGGAAACATCCTAGGTTAAACCTCTTTTTTTTTTTTTTTTTAATTTTTCTAATAAGTGGTTTGTAGTGACTCTCTCTTTTATTTTTACTTATTTACTTGTGATTCACCGAGGGGGCATGTGGGATATTAGTTCCATGACTAGGGATCAAACTCACGTCCCATGCAGGGTAGAGTCATAGCCACTGGACCACCAGGGAAGTCCCTTTAGGCTACTTCTTTTCTAAAATTTATATATTTATTTTAATTGGAGGCTAATCTAAACAAAATCTCTAAGGGTAGAACCTAGGCTTCTGCATTTGCAACAAACTTCCCAGGGATTTTTATTCACAGTAAGATTTGAAAACCACTGGGGCAGTGAATATACTCTGGCAGGCTGAAATAAATGTTAGCTATTATTTCTGGAATTTGCATAACCACATCTCCTATTTGCAGTCAACCCGTTCACAAAGCGAATTAACTTTCTGGCTATATTTTTTCCTGAATTCCATCAGTGGGTTGCTTCTGTGGGAAATAGTACTCTCTTTGCTCCACCATTATTAATATCATTATTAATATTTAACATGGCATGTAGGAGCTTATAATGTGCCTTCTCCATCCCAAACATTTTAAATACGTTATCTCACTAAAAATTAACAACATCCCTTTATGGAAAGTAGTAGTGTTATTCACTGGAGAAGGCAATGGCACCCCACTCCAGTACTCTTGCCTGGAAAATCCCATGGACGGAGGAGCCTCGTGGGCTGCTGTCTCTGGGGTCGCACAGAGTCAGAAACGACTGAAGCGACTTAGCAGCAGTGTTATTCACAAGTTACAGATGGAGAACCGAGGTTAAGAGGTAGGTAAAGGCTCACAGCAAGTAAAGGCTGAGTTAGAGGTTTAAACACATGCCACTCAACTGGAAAATCTATATTCTCATCTCTAGCCCAACACTATCCTTGCCCCAAACCAGAAGTCTAATTTTCTTAGTGAATGTGTCAGAACCCCATAGAACCTCACAGTGGCTCTTCTCCTATAATTTTTTCAGCCTTAAGAAAAAGCCTTAATGAGGTATAATGAACAAATAAAAATTGTATATATTGAAGGTATACAAGGTGATTTTTTTCAGTTTTTAAAAATTTATTTTTAATTGAAGGATAGTTAGGGCATTTGAGATGGACATTTACACACTGCTATATTTAACATGTGTATAGGACCTACTGTATAGCACATGGAACTCTGCTCAATGTCATGTGGCAGCCCAGATGAGAGGAGAGTTCAGGGGAGAATGGATACTATATACATGTGGCTGAGTCTCTTTGCTGTCCACCTGAAACTATCACAACATTGTTAATCGGCTATAAGCCAATATAAAATAAAATGCTCAAAAACATAAATAAATATTTTTTTCAAAAGCTTAAAAGTCCCAGAGATGCTAAGAAAGCTGTTGGCAGGGAGTCTTGAAACTTGGAGAAAGGACTAGGCTTCCATGGATGAAGACTCCATTACTTACAAGAATGACACACTCTGCAAAGGAAAGAGAAACTATTCTAACTCCAAAAGGGAAAGAGAAGGTTGAAATAAATAGAGACCCTTTGTTTCAAATAATGGAATTTATGTCCAGAGAACTCCAGACGTTAGAAAATCCCATAGTAGCTGACTGACATGAACATACAGCAGGTGCGCACCTGTGAAGATGATGAGAAAGAAAGCAGAATGGAGGACCAGAACTTTCTGACTCCCAGTATGAGAGTGCACATCCAGCCAAATGGATTAAGGAGGAAAGGGAGCAATGAGGACGTGGCTGGAGGGTAGTGTTATAGCAAATAAAATAATTTCATTCAGTGGAAGAACTTCCTTCAAACAACTGGAAACCATAAGCGATTTGGAAGGAATGAAGCAATTTCATGGATGTGAATTCCCCAGAGATTCAGCTGTTCTTCTCAGCCTTTTAACTAATTATGCATACCACTGGAGAGACAAAGCATCACTTACATGAAACAAACAAGCAGAAGGTGGCCAACGAGTTGGTTACTGCAAGTTGAAACTGATTTCACTTCAATGAAAAGCAGACATGGAAAGCAGTTGGCTTTGGGGCTTTTTGCAAATTTAGCCAAGATATCCCCACTGTCTTTAATTCTTAAAACATTTCACGGATGATCTTCATGGGAATGAAATGCCTGCTTTACTGTTGTGAGACAGAGTTTCTGGGGATTTCAACAGGTACAGAAACACAGTCTAGGAATCCAGGTTGGCTCTTCTTCCTTCCCCACTGCCCGTCTCCCTGTTGATCAATCTTGAATTCCCTTGATACACTCAAACTATAAGATCAACTTGAAGAAGAGATTCATGTAAGTGTTGATGTGTGATACAAGATTAGCTTCACTCACAAATCACTTTCTAACTACTAGTCTTATCCCATCCCTCAAAAACCCACACCAAAGTAGGAAATGGTTCTTTCTGGATCTTGTTTCTAACTCCACAAACAAGATCAGTATGGACTGGGCAGTATTTCTTTTTTTTTTAACTTTTTACTTTATTTTGGAGTACACCAGATTAACAATAATGTTATAGTTTCAGGAGGACAGCAAAAGGATTCAGCCATACATATACATGTATCCATTTTCCCCCAAACTCCCTTCCCATCCAGGCTGCCCCATAACATTGAACAGAGTTCCCTGTGCTACACCACAGGTCCTTGCTGGCTATCCATTTTCAGTAGAGCAGTGTGTACACATCCATCTCAAATTATTTAACTGTCCTTTCCCCATCCTTCTCCACCTTTGGTCTCTAAGACTGTGAGTCTGTTTCCGTTTTGTAAATGAATTTGTTTTAGATTCTGCATATAAAGAATGTCACTGGATATTTCTCCTTCTCTTTTGGACTTATGCTTCACTCACTATGACACTTTCTAGGTCCATCCATGTTTCTGCAAATGGCATTACTTTGTTCCCTTTAATGGCTGAATAATGTTCCAGTGTATATATGTATTTCAAACATTTTTAACAGAAAGCAATAAAATCCTACTGTCTCTCCTATAAAGGTTAATCTGAATTGTTCTGTCTGCCTTTTCAGGAAAAAGATAAATATTTTGGAGTGAGAGATCATATCTACCAGTTAGCACTGGGTCTAATAATGAGTCAGATGTGACATCCAAAAGATATGTAAGTGCTACTGTTAGATAGTCCACAAGTTATAAAAAAAATGATAATGACTTTGAAATGACTCAAGGCCCTTCAATAGATGTCAGTCAGTTCAGCTCAGTCGTGTCTGACTCTTTGTGACACCGTGGACTGTAGCATGCCAGGCCTCCCTGTCCATCACCAACTCCTGATGCCTACTCAAACTCATGTCCATTGAGTTGGTGATGCCATCCAACCATCTCATCCTCTGTCATCCCCTTTTCCTCCTGCCCTCAATCTTTCCCAGAATCAGGGTCTTTTCAAATGAGTCAGCTCTTCACATCAGGTGGCCTAAGTATTGGAGCTTCAGCTTCAGCATCAGTCCTTCCAATGAACATTCAGGACTGATTTCCTTTAGGATGGACTGGTTGGATCTCCTTTCTACCCAAAGGACTCTTGAGAGTCTTCTCCAACACCACAGATCAAAAGCACTAATACTTCAGTCCTCAGCTGTCTTTATAGTCCAAATCTCACATCCATACATGACTACTGGAAAAACCATAGCCTTGACTAGATGGACCTTTGTTGGCAAAGTAATGTCTTTGCTTTTTAATGTGCTGTCTAGGTTGGTCATAACTTTTCTTCCAAGAAAGCAAGTATCTTTTACTTTCATGGCTGCAGTCACCATCTGCAGTGATTTTGGAGCCCCCAAAAATAGTCTGTCACTGTTTCCATTGTTTCCACATCTATTTTCCATGAAATGATGGGACCAGATTTCATGATCTTAGTATTCTGAATGTTGAGTTTTAAGCCAACTTTTTTATTCTCCTCTTTCACTTTCATCAAGAAGCTCTTTAGTACTTCACTTTCTGCCATAAGGGTGGTGTCATCTGCATATCTGAGGTTATTGATATTTCTCCCAGCAATCTTGATTCCAGCATTTCACATGATGTACTCTGCATATAAGTTAAATAAGCAGGGTGATAATATACAGCCTTAATGTACTCCTTTCCTGATTTGGAACCAGTCTGTTTTTCCATGTCTAGTTCTAACTGTTGCTTCTTGACCTGCATATAGATTTCTCAGGAGGCAGGTAAGGTAGTAAGTATTCCTACCTCTTGAAGAATTTTCCACAGTTTGTCAAAGGTTTTGGCATAGTCAATAAAGCAAAAGTAGATGTTTTTCTGGAACTCTCTTACTTTTTGATGATCCAACAGATGCTGGCAATTTGATCTCTGGTTCCTCTGCCTTTTCTAAATCCAGCTTGAACATCTGGAAGTTCACAGTTCACACTACTGTTGAAGCCTGGCTTGGAGAATTTTGGGCATTACTTCACTACTGTGTGAGATGAGTGCGGTAGTTTGAGCATTCTTTGGCATTGCCTTTCTTCGGGATTGGAATGAAAACTGACCTTTTCCAGTCCTGTGGCCACTGCTGAGTTTTCCAAATTTGCTGTCATATTGAGTGCATCACTTTCACAGCATCATCTTTTAGGGTTTGAAATAGCTCAACTGGAATTTCATCACCTCCACTAGCTTTGTTTGTAGTGATGCTTCCTAAGGCCCACTTGACTTCGCATTCCAGGATGTCTGGCTCTAGGTCAGTGATCACACCATCATGATTATCTGGGCCATGAAGATCTTTTTTGTATAGATGTAGTCCCAGATTATGTCAGGACTGGTGTTTGAATGAATGAGGTTGCGAAATGGTGACTTCACAGTCAGAATTTTTGCATATTATGAAGGTCCGTAACTTGGTCTCAGAGCCTGAAGACCTATGAGGTGTGATGGAGATAAATTCTGAAGAGCCAGGAGAAACTCTTTAGTGGAAATGAAAAAGCACAATTCTGTTAATTAATGCATTGAAAGTGAAAGTCACTCAGTCATGTATGATTCTTTGTGACCTCATGGACTATCAAGTCCATGGAATTCTCCAGGCCATAATATTGGAGTGGGTAGCCTTTCCCTTTTCTAGGGGATCTTCCTGACCCAGGAATCCAAACGGGGTCTTCTGCATTGCAGGCTAATTCTTTACTAACTGAGCTATCAGTGAAGCCCAAATTAATGCAAGCACCCCAATTAAAAACTTTTTTTGTTCTTTTAGGGCAGAAACTCTTTGTGTTTGCTCCTCCAACAGATGATCAGAGCGTCACCATATCTAGGTTTAACAAGTCACATGAGCCTGGATGCATTAAGCGTGTGTCACCCTTCTCATCTCAGAAGTCTTAAGACCCCTACCAAGACTTCTACTGCCTTTAGAAACCTATTTGTATAGAAATATCCTTGCTACTTTTAGTGACTTTGTTCTTATGATAAAATAACTCAGACATCAAAGTCTGTTAGTTATCATAGGTTTAATGTCCAGTCCTGGAAAGATATATAAAGATTGATAAAAGGGTACATAAAAGGAGAGAGAATGAGGGAAGATGATGATTTTTGTCTTTTGATAATATTGCTAAGAGTCAGAGGAATACTCATAATGATAATTACCATTTTTGAGCACATAACATAGGCCATGAGCTCTGAATAGATTGTCTCATTATTGCTACTAAATTCTCATATCAACTCCCACAAAGGAGGTATTATATTGAAATATTAAGGGAAACCAATAAAAGAATAAAAGTATAATGTGCATCTTCCACAACAGTAGAGAGGAAGCTGGGAATAAATAAAATTGATCAATCCTATGGAAGACAGAAAATATAGAGATCAAAATAAAGACAAACATGGTACATAGAAAATTCAAAATAAGTAAGAGGAAATAAAGTCATACATAGCATTAATTTATCATTAGTTTAAGTGAACTAAACTTGTCAGTAAATACAGAAATAGCTTGGAGAAAATCAGCTTTATGCTATTTAAAACAGATATGAAACATAATTCAGCATTAACAAACAAGTATATTTGAAAAGATACTATTTAGTGTAAAATGTACAATACTTAAGAAAAATTAAATTAATGAAAATTATATAAGACTTCTAAAATAAGACATTTCAAAAAAGCATTTAGAGGAGCTTAAGAAGAATCAATTTGGAGAAGGCAATGGCACCCCACTCCAGTACTCTTGCCTGGAAAATCCCATGGCCGGAGGAGCCTGGTAGGCTGCAGTCCATGGGGTCGCTAGGAGTCGGACACGACTGAGTGACTTCCCTTTCACTTTTCACTTTCATGCATTGGAGAAGGAAATGGCAACCCACTCCAGTGTTCTTGCCTGGAGAATCCCAGGGACAGGGGAGCCTGGTGGCTGCCGTCTCTGGGGTCACACAGAGTCAGACATGACTGAAGCAACTTAGCAGCAGCAAGAAGAATCAATTAATTGGAAAGACAGTCCAGAGAATGGAAAATTTCATGTTGTTAGGTTGCAAACATACTCTGTGTGGAAGTTTGTAAGCTGATTCTAAAACTTTACATTAAAACACAAATGTCTAAGAACAGGCAAGATAATCTTGAAGAAGAAAAACAAAATTGAAGAACATACTTAAAAGAAAGCAAGATCTATCATAAAGCTGTAATAATTAAGAGAGTGTGATTGTGGCCTGATGATAGACGAGCAGATCCACGGAACACACTGTAGTCTGGAGATAGCTTATACACAGTCACCTGGCTGATGACAAAGGTGGCTGCAGTGTAGTGAGGACAAAATGGTCTTTTCAGTAAATGCACTGTGTCAACTGGATATCAACATCATGGCAAGTGACTGTACCTTGATCACTGTATCATGCTATCTACAAAAATTAACTAAATGTGGAACAGAGACCTATACATGCAAGTTAATATAATAAAACTTTAAGAACACAGAAAAGAATGTTTTATGACCTGGAGGAAGGCAAAGATTTCTTGAATAAGACATAAACAAGAATATCTATAAAGGGAAAACTAAGTCGTATTGCACTAGATTAAGAGTACCTATCATCCAAAAATACCCTGGTAAAGAAGTAAAAAGTTTGTGTCCAAATTAATCAGAAAAAAACAACCAACTCAACAGGACAACGAGCAAAAATTGGAACAGCCTCCTCACAAATGAGCATACTCAAATGGTTCATAAAATACAAAAATTAAAGGCTCCATTTCATTAGTCATCTGAAAAAAAGTAAATTAAATCACAAGTAGACATCACTATTCTCCATTAGAATGAATCGATGATAAGGAAAGGCAATTCCCATAAGTGGCAATATGGAGCTTCAGAATTCTTCATAAATGTCGAAAAAATCTGTCAGTACTTACTACAAGCTGAATATATGTGTACAAATGACTCAAAAGAGAAACACCCTTGCAGCTTTTTTAGTTTATATATTTTATATAGTGGTTTATATTTTAATCTGGGTGATACAGGATACAAGAAGAGAAAATAGTCCAAGGGTTACAGAACAAAGGAACAAACCTTTGCGTATATGAGAGCTTGGCACATGACAGAGATGACATTACAAAGATTTTGATGGTGGTACTGAGACTGTTAATTGGCTGCCTATATAGGAAAAGACAAATTAGAACTCTCTCTGTATTTTTAACTGAAGTTCAGGTGGGATAAAAGATATGTGAGAAGCAATCCTATAGAACTTTTAGAAGAAAATTTGGAGAAAAAAATCTTCATCATGAGGTTAGGCAACAAATCCTAAACAGTACAAAATACACATCAATCCTAAAGAGACAAAAATCATGTAATTATTTCAAAACATATTAAATAAAACACAGAAATGAAAAACACAGAGAAATTTCCAGAAAGGAAATTTAAAAAGCAGAAAAATGAAAAGACAAAGTCACAGACTGGGTGAAAACAATTTTAATCCCTGGACCAAACAAAGGACCACGTATTCGGGATATAGAATAAATTTCTCCAAATCCATAACAAAAAGAATATAACAGAAGGAGAAGCAACAAATGGAAAAATGGACAAAGTATACTAATAAGTTATTCATAGCAGAAGAAACTTAAGTGGCTAATAAATTGTGAGAGAAAAAGTTCAACCTCATTAACAATTAGGAAAATGGATATTAAAACAATAGTGAGATATCCTTTCACATCCAGATTTTCCAAAAGCAACTGCATGGATCACCATCTAGTAATGAGGATGTAGACCAACAATGCTGATTCACAATAGCTAACACAGAGAAACTTTCATGCGAGTGAAAGAACAAAGAGAAAGTTACTGTGTCCCAGTAAAAGAAATAGATCTATAAATGTTGAGTATCAATGGAATGGGATCTATATTATCCCAACCCAGGAATCGAACCTGGGTCTCCCAAATTGCAAGTGGATTTTTTACTGACTGAGACACAGGGTAGTCCATACTACTCTTAGAATAAATGAATGAGATCCACTTTTATCACAGACAAATCTCAAGAGCAGTATTTTGATTGAAGAAGACAAGAGAGAGAATGATCAAATACAATACAACCTGTGCAAGATTTTAAAATATACCGTGTGTTGTTTGTAGATATATACATGTTAAATAAATGCAGAAATATGCAGAATGACCTTCACCAACTTGCAGTGATGATTTCCTCTGAGATGTTAAGGATATTGAAGAGAGAGAGATCATGATTTAATTACATCTTCTAAAGGAAATCAGTCCTGGCTGTTCATTGGAAGGACTGATGCTAAAGCTGAAACTCCAGTACTTTGGCCACCTCATGTGAAGAGTTGACTCATTGGAAAAGACTCTGATGCTGGGAAGGATTGGGGGCAGGAGGAGAAGGGGACGACAGAGGATGAGATGGCTGGATGGCATCACTGACTCGATAGACATGAGTTTGAATGAATTCCAGGAGTTGGTGATGGACAGGGAGGCCTGGTGTGCTGCGATTCATGGGGATCACAAAGAGTCAGACACGACTGAGTGACTGAACTAACTAACTAACTAACTATCTGCCTAAGAAAGCCACCTAAAGCAAATCTGATACAAAGTTAACTTTCTAAAATGTTAGTGCTAGCTACATAGGTGTCTATTACATTATTTTCTGTACATTTTTATGTGTTTGAAATATTCATAATTAAATATTTAATTTAAGATATAGCTCTATCTTGGGAGAAAAAAATCTGCCATGAGTTAAAAATAGAAGAAAAACCTGCCACTGCAAGAGCCCTGGTCCACAAAGGAACCTAAGTATGAAATTTTAAATAGATTTTTGCATCTCAACCTGTACTAAGCCCTTTTCATGTTAGCTGCCCAGAAATTGGCTATGCCAAGTGATCTATCTTCTGCTGAGCGTATGACATATTGACAGCTCTCTCTAAACTGATTTGCAAAATTCGAATAGGTTTCTTTTTCTCCATGGAATAGGCTGAGCTCTGTCATGTCATTCCATCAAGGGATGTTTATGGTCACCAGGAGATCCCAGTTACACAGCATCTTATAGCTTCTATCTCTACATAATCTCTGGAATCCATTCATCCCTCCCAACTGCACTCTCTGCCTTGGGGTAAGCCGTCACTTTCTAATGGCGGGTTTACTACCATGAGACCCTTAAAAGCCATCACTACCTTCTGGTTGGTTTACTACCATTGCACCTTTAAGATGCCTCTCTACCTTCATCTTCCATCTCTTCATATCTCAAGTTTACCCCATCAACACTGAATCATCTGTGTAATGTCTGTCTTATTTATAAGCTTTGGCTTTCCCAGGTGGTGCTAGTGGTAAAGAACTCACCTGCCAATGCAGGAGACATAAGAGATGCGGGTTTGAACCCTGGGTCAGGAAGATCCCCTGCAGAAGGGCATGACAACCCACTCCAGTATTCTTGCCTGGAGAATTGCATGGACAGAGGAGCCATGTGGGCTACAGTCCATAGGGTCTCAAAGAATCAGACGTGACTGAAGCAACTTAACACACACACACACATATTTATAAACTTCACAAGGTCAAGGACCATGCCTGCTGTGCACACCACTGTAGTCCCAGAGCTTAGCACAACGCCTGGTATAAACAGAGGCTTCATCTGTTTTTTAATATGAATGAAGTAGTTATTAGTGAATATTTTCCAGAGTACCAGAGTACACACATGGAAAGCATCTGCTTTCCAGTTAAAACTGTTGTAAGGACCCAGAGATTATCATACTAAGTGAAGTAAGCCAGGTAAAGACAAAAATCATATGATATTGCTTATATGTGGAATCAGAAAAAAAAAAAAAAAGAAACATTAAAAAAATGAACCTATTTACAAAACAGAAATAGACCCACAGACATAGAAAACAAGCTATGGTTACCAAAATGGAAAGTGTGCGAGTGCTTAGTTGCTCAGTCATGTCTGTGGACTGTAGTAGCGGATGAGAAATTAGGAGTTTGGAATGAATATACACACTGTATATAAAACTGATAAACAACAGGGACCTACTGTATAGCACAGGGAACTGTACTAAATATTTAAAATAGCCTATAAGGGAAAAGAATCTGAAATATAACATATATATATATATATACATATACATACCAGAGAAGGCAATGGCACCCCACTCCAGTACTCTTGCCTGGAAAATCCCATGGACGGAGGAGCCTGGTAGGCTGTAGTCTGTGGGGTCGCTAAGAGTCAGACACGACTGACCGCTTCACTTTCACTTTCCACTTTCATGCATTAGAGAAGGAAATGGCAACCCACTCCAGTGTTCTTGCCTGGAGAATCCCAGGGACGGGGGAGCCTGGTGGCTGCCGTCTATGGGGTCGCACAGAGTCGGACACGACTGAAGTGACTTAGCATAGCATAGCATACATATATATATATATATACATATATATATGGATTAATGTGTTGTACACTTGAAACCAGCATGACATTGTAAATCAACTATACTTCAATACAATAATTAAAAGAAAAAAAATCTGTTGTGTGCTGATGCAAAGGGTAACGTTATATCTCCTCAGATCCGCATTGGAGACCCTACGTGATCTAACCCCAGTTTACCTCTCCATCTCAATTACTGTACAGTAAGTCCCCTACATATGAGTTCCCATATGAGAACACATTCATAAGTCAAATTTGTTTTTAAGTCCAACAAATTTAACCTAGGTGCCCAAGTAACAGAATCAGCTATATAGTACTGCACTCATTATAATAATTATTGCATTATAAGCTTATAATAGGCTTCCCTGGTAGCTCAGATGGTAAAGAATCTGCCTGCAATGTAGGAAACCCAGGTTTGATCCCTGGGTCTGGAAGATCTCCTGGAGAAGATAACGCCAACCCACTCCAGTATTCTTGCTTGGGTAATCCCCTGGACAGAGGAGACTGGTGGGCTACAGTCCATGGGGTCACAAAGAATTGGATATAACTGAGCAACTAACACAAACTTATAATAGGTTTATAATACATTTTACACAAATAATATATAAAAAACAAACACAAAAAATAAATAGTACAGTACCTTGAAAAGTACAGGAGTACAGTACAATAGCTGGCACTCAGGGGCTGGCATCAAGTGAACAGGCAGGAAGAGTTAGTGATGGAGGAGGGAGAGGAGGTGGGAGGCGGTAGAGCTGAAGGGTCATCAGCAACAGGAGACGGAGGGCAAGCTGCCATGTCACTCACTCCTCACGTCGACAGAACACAAGTTCACATCTTGGAAACTGCACAACTTGAAGGTTCACATGTAGGGGACTTAATGTACTCCTATTTCATCCTTCTCAATGTCAAGTCATTGGTCATTCAACAAATATGCCCTGCTAACGGCTCCTGCCTTGATACACTGTTAGCACTTCATTGAACACCACTGTCTCCTTTTTCATTGATGCAAAAGTCTTCATTTTCCTTACAGTTAACTCCCACAGCATCCTTCCAGGATTCTTCAAATACTGGGTTCCTACCTCTTCCCAGGTCTCCCTGAACTTAGAGCTCTCTAAACTTCAGGCTCCCTGTTGTAGCAACTGTCTCACTGCACTGAAATGACTGCTGATCTCCTCCCATAGATTTGATGCATTTATATTAGATACTGTTGTTTCACAGTGTTATGTTAGTTTCTGCTGTACAGTGAAGTGAGTTAGCTGTATGTATGCATATATCCTCTCCCTCCAGGATCTCACTTCCACCTCCCCCCATCCCACCCCTCCAGGTCGTCACAGAGCAGCACACGGAGCTCCCTGTGCTGTGCAGCAGCTCCCCACTAGACAGCTATCTTGCACATGGTGGTGTATGTGTGTCTATCCCCTCTCCCCATCCACCCCGCTCTCTCTACTTCCCCCAGTGTCTACACGTCTGTTCTCTCCATCTGCGTGTCTATTCCTGCCCTGCAGAGAGGCTCATCTGGAACATCTTTCTAGATTTCATATATATGCATTAATATGTGATATTCGTTTCTCTTTCTGACTTACTTCACTCTGTTTGGCAGACTCTAGATCCATCTACATAACTACAAAGGACTCAATGCTGTTTCCTTTTTATGGCTGAGTAATATTCCATTGCATACATGTACCAAATCTTCTTCATCCAATCATCTGTTGATGGACGTTTGGGTTGCTTCTATGTCCTGGCTATTGTAACTATCACTGCAATAAACATTGGTACATGTATCTTTTTGAATTATGGTTTTAAAACCATGATGACATATCATGTCATACTGATCAGAAAGGCCATAATTTAAAAATCTACAAACAATAAATGCTGGAGAAAAGTGAATCCTCTTACACTGTTAGTGGGAATGTAACTTGATACACTCACTCTGGAGAACAGTGTGGAGGCTCCTGAAAAATACTTGGAATACAACTACCATATGACCTAGCAATCCCAATACGAGGTACATATTCTGAGATTTTAAGTTTTTGAGCAGAAATACTCTGTTTTGTTCAATAGTATGTCCCTTATCTACGAAAAGTGTGAAATAAATATTTGTTCCATGAATGAATGAATCAAACCAAGAAGACATGAAAAATGCCATTGTTCCTGATCCATGTCTCAGCTATCCCATTGTCGTAGTTCAGTCACTAAGTCATGGCTGACTCTTGCAACCCCATAGACTACAGCAGGCAAGGCTTCCCTGTCCTTCACTCCCAGAGTTTGCTCAGATTCATGCCCATAGAGTCAGTGATATTATCTAACCATCTTATCCTCTGCCATCCTCTTCTTTTGCCTTCAATCTTTGCCAGTATCAGAGTCTTTTTCAATGAGTTGGCTCTTCGAATCAGGTGTGAACCATCCTGTACTGACCCTCAAACACAGTTTTAATATCCCTATTTGAAACCATCCATCACTGGGATTAAAGGGCAAGATGAAAAGAGCACACAGAGCTTAAGTTTTTTTGCAGGGAGAGTGACTCTGTTTTGGGGATCTGTTGGCCTGTCAGAAATAACTCATCTGGAGCAAGCAAAAATAAGAGCACAGATAAAGCAGTCAGGTTCAAGCTCAGAGACTTCTCTTATTACTATCCATGCCACTCTGATTTTTCACACTGAAGTTCTTTCACAGGACTGAAGTTGCAGAAACTCTTGGTTACAGTTGCTAGGCAGAGCCTTCTGGGATGGAACCACCTGCCCTAATTAATAGACAAATTTTTCTGAATGTGGGTCATTGGGTCCTGCCAACACCCACAACTCTGAGAATAGATTTTTCTGTGACTGTGTGGTCCCTTTCAGAGCCAAACTATTCATTGTCCATGGTTTGTTAAATAGGTTCCCATCTGTCAGGGGCTTCCCTGTGGAGCTGATATATTTCATTCTGAAACCCCACAGAGATAAGAAGTCTAGGAGTGATCTTTTCAATAGATACCTGAAAGCTCTGCTTTTTCCTTTTTTCAGTGCATGTAGAGCCAACTCGTGGTGCTTAGGCCCTGTGATGAATGTAAGTAAACTGACTTCTGGTTTTCTATACATTTATTCTATTGGGTTATTGACATCCATATTTTATAGATGCAATTCACGCATGGAAGAGTTATCTTTCCACAAGGATAAACATAAATCCCACATACATTTCAAGACTTGGTTCAGCTGTCACATCCTTCAGGAGGCCTTTGCTGATCCATTTAGGAAGATCTCCTCTGTATTCCTTCACTGTGTTACTACATCAAACTAGACCACTATCTTTGCAAAGCTATGTTACATCTAGATGACAGCTCTTTAAAATCAAGACCCAAAGCCAATAATAACCCAGAGCCTAACACAGGGTATATATGTAATAAATGCTGATTGAATGTAAGTGTACCATGGACAGAGAAGCAAGCACACTTGCCCGCTTCATTCTGGACGAGTGTGCTTAGTCGCTCAGTAGTGACTCCATGGACTGTAGCCCGCCAGGCTCCTCTGGCAATGGGACTTTACAGGCGAGGATACTGGAGTAGGTTGCCATTTCCTTCTCCAGGGGATCTTCCTCACCCAGGGATCAAACCTGCTTCTCCTGGGTCTCCTACATTGAAAGGTGAATTCTTGACTGCTGAGCCACCTGGGATTATTCTGGGAGATCTAGGCAAATCTAACAGCAAATCTCAATTTTTCAAGTATGTATTAGGTTGTCCAGAAAGTTCCTGTGTTTTCCTGTATTTGATTGGCTAGAAAGTTCATTCAGATTTTTTAAATGGAAAAATCTGAATGATCTTTCCAGCCAACCCAGTATTTAGCTGCTAGTAGTTTGCTACTGCATTTGAAGGGCTTAATGGCTTGGAAGCATTATTTATGATAAACCGTCTCCATTTTCTCACACCTCACTCACTCCTCAACCCACTGCATCTGATTCTAGCTCTGGTAACAGTATTGAAATGAGTCCTAAGGCCACCAGTGGCATGCACAGGGCTAAATCTGATTAGTATTTCTCAGTGCTCAGCTTATTGGACTTGTCAACAGCAAACAGAAATTGTGACCACAAGATCCTAAACATTTTTCTCCTTCCTTGGTTGGCACAAAAAAATCTCCTTCACTGTGATGACCTAAAGGGGTGGGATGGGGGATTGGGAGGGAGGCTCAAGAGGGAGGAGATATATGTATATATAGCTAATTCATGTTGTACAG
The DNA here is from genome assembly GCF_029378745.1 of Bos indicus. Taxonomy (NCBI): domain Eukaryota; kingdom Metazoa; phylum Chordata; class Mammalia; order Artiodactyla; family Bovidae; genus Bos; species Bos indicus. The sequence continues at coordinate 18,006,983 of NC_091780.1, read as the reverse complement.
CAGAAACTAACAATGTTATTAAGCAATTTTACTTCAATAAAAAATAAGTTGATTAATTTTAAAAAGGCCTCTTTGATTTTCTACTATCTCTCTGGTCACTGTTTCTCTATCTTCATTTGCAGACTCATTCTTTTTTATTTAGCTATTAAATGTTGGGCTCAATATATCCCCCAAGGCCCAGCCCCAGGTCTTCTCTCTATTGACTATTAACCTTTTATTTTGTGATTTTATACATGCCCATAAACTTAATTATCATCAGTTATAGATGACTTGCAAATGTATTATCTCCTGTCCAGAGTGCTTCTCTGAAACTCGGGTCCAGTGTTCTAGCTATGTAACTGACATTTCCACGTGAACGTGATAAAGGTGTATCCCTTACAAAGAACTTGTGATCTTCACACCCCTTCCACATTTGCTGTTTCTGTAGGTTTCTCTATTTTTCCTTGGGTGACCCTCTAATTCAATCACTTTTCCAATCTAGAAACTCAGGAGTGGTTTTTAACAACTCTCCCCTTCTTAATTTCCATACTTAGTTGATTAATGCATTAATTTAATATCCTAACTATCTCCCTAATGTGTGCTATTTTCTCCATTCTGAGTTCACCACTCAGGTCTATGCAACTCACCTCTCTTATCTAGATCACCATAATCACCTCCACACACACCACTGCTGTCCCTCTGACATGCACCCTCCACAGTGCAGCCAGTGTGATTTCTTTGAAACACAGACTTAAGCATGTCTCTAGCTTAAATCCTTCAATGACTTCTCATTGTTTTTGAGGGGAAAAGGTTCAAATTCTTATCTTCGCCTAGAGGAACATGCCCTGTAAATGTTCCTTTAGGTTGCAAATGAGAACAAGCCCAATTCAAATTAACTTAGACACAAAAAGAAAATGCAGTTTCCCTAAAACTGAAAACTTAGAGCATTTGGTTTATTTCATTGATGACTATATTTCTGGATATAATCTCAAATAATATGATCTGAGTATTTTTTTCCTCAAATCTTCTAAGACTGCTTTCTTCTGTGAGTTTGCATTTTTAAGCTCTTTTTATTCTTTTCAAGTTTTTTTAAAGTTTATTTTTAATTGGTTAATTGCCTTACAATGTTGTGCTAGTTTCTGCTGTATGACAACATAAATCAACCATAAGAATGCATATGTCCTCTCCCTCTTGAACCTCCCTTCCCCAACTCACCCCTCTAGGTCATCACAGACCACCAAACTGAGTTCCCTGTTAAGTTCTCCTTAAGGAATATCCCTGATGCCCCAAGGATTACCTGGCCCAGCTAATTAGATATATCTATAATCAGAGAGAACTTTGGCCCTAAGGATAATCCCTACTGGTGTTGCTTAGGCAATATGGCTGTTCTTATAACAGTCAGTGTGTCTGGGATCAGAGGTGGGAGATGGAGACAGAAGTAAGTAATGAGTCTAGTCTAGATCAGTTGCCCAATTCTGGAAATAGAAGGTCATGCTCAGTCCCAGGTAATTTTCAAGGACTAAGAACGGAGGACCGATAGTTTCCCAAAGATGCTGGGCAGACTGGCAAACCAAGGCCACGTGTTTTCCTGGCCTTGTTTCCTGCACTCTGAGACCCGGTGGTGCTGGTCTTTTTGTTGTTGTTAAGGTGTGTCATATCAGAGATAGAAAGGCTACTCCTCTCAGGCCCTGATCTCACCTCTGACCACAGAAGAGCTCCTAGGCTTACCCAGAGCTCATTCATGGAAACATGTGTCTCCTTTATGACACTATCTGATTATTGGTAACTCCTTCTTCCAGCAGCCTTGGGGAGCCATAAACTCTCCTACTAGGAAATGTGACTTCCAGCAGCTGGAAGACATAGCAGGCCCTTTGCTTCATGTAAATTTTCAATTCATTGAAGGAAAAGACATAAGGGAAATGATAAGCAACAGTATTTGTGAAGCTTCTGAATTCATCCCTTTGTGTCTGACAAGAAAGGTACCATTTATGCAAGAATGGTTTCTATTCACCAATCACGCTACCTCTTGTGCTGAGTCAAATATTTTAGATGATGAGAACACTGCAGTGGTGTCCTACACCAGGCATGACGAGTTGGAAGAAAGCTACCTGTTCATCCTCCAAACCAGAAGAAAAAGGGAAGACTAGGAAAGACGCAAACCAGTTTAGAGAAGCTCTCCCTCCATAAAGTTATACAGTCATTCAAAGCTACTTCTTCCACAAGGATAGCGCGTAGCTATTTAGCATGTTGGAAAGATCGTACATTCAATTCCTAATTCTCTCCAGTTACTAGTATCTGTTATTTAATCCCTTGGAGCCCTTTCTCATATGTTTAAAATATGGGTAATAGCAACTGTATTGCAAAGTCATTGAAAGGATTAGGAATATTGAACCTAAAATACTTAGCACTATCTATACTAATTATAGTATCACTTCTTTATTTTTTTTAAATTGGAATAATTGCTTTACAATGTTGTGTTAGAGTCTGCTGTACAGCTAAGTGAATCAGCTATATGTATACATATGTCCCCTCCAACTCCCATCCCATCCCACCCCTCTAGGTCATCACAGAGCACCAAGCTGAGCTCCTTGTGCTATACAGCAGCTTCCCACTAGCTGTCTATTTTATACAAAGGAGAGTATGTATGCCAATGCTACTGTCTCAATTCATCCCACCCTCTCCTTCCCCCGCCACCATGCCTATAAGTCCATTCACTATGTCTGTCTCTGTTCCTGCCCTACAAATAGGTTCATCAGTGCCGTTTTCCCTAAATTCCATATATATGCACCAATATATGCTATCTTGCTATGATAGTTCAAGCCTGAAATCCCAGGGGCCTACTACCATAAAATCTTGGCTTTTGCTCAAGTAAGTTCCAGCACAGTGTTTTTCATGCAGTGATGCATGGTCTAGCCTCCTTCCATCATTCGAGACCTCCATTCTTGGGGGCTTATAGTCCTTTGCTTCCGCCCACTGGCTGGGAAAAAGAGTGAGGACCACGTGTGGCTTTGTGAGTAGGGCCTGGAGGTGGACACCCCCCTGCTCACACCTACACCCAGTCATATGGCCGTCGCTTCCTGAGAGTGGAGGTGAGATAGGTAATTTAGGTTTGTGCCCAAGATGAACAGAAAACTGGTTTGAGAAGAGCTGACCAGTCTGCTCCCTTGTCCCTAACACAGGGAGATGCTTGAACGTGGTAGGTATGTAGAGACCTGTCCTTACCTGAACTACTTCTTATATCCTACTATAATGGGGTCCCCAGTATCCTTGGGGACTGGGAAGTTCTCTGGTAGGAAACCTGTGCCATATACCCCAGCCACTGAGAGAGTCTAGTCCTATAATGTCCCTCATTTCTACCTGGAAAACTCCTAACTATCTCTATGAATCAGCTCAAAGGACAGTCCTTACTCAGCGCTTCTCTGGCAGCTCCGCCACTCTTCATTAAGTTATTAACTTCCCAAATATTCAATCACAGTGTTTTTTTACACCAGAGTCAGTGCTGTGACCCTTTTACAGGGTTTCTAAGTCTCAGCCCTATGCTCATTTTGGATCTGGTAGTTCTTTGTTGTGTAAGAGTCTTAGGAATTGTAGAATGTTCAGCAGCATCCCTGGCCTCTGGCCAGTAGATGCCCGTAGTAATTCCACCTTCCCTCATTCATGACAATCACAAGTGTGTCCAGACATTGCCGTATGTCTCCTCTGAGGACAGAATCAACCTTGTATATGAACCACGGGTAGTGAAGGACAGGGAAGCCTGGCGTGCTACAGTTCACGGGGCCACAAAGAGTCGGACATGACTTAGCGACTGAACAATACCACAACAAGAACCACTGTCTTACTATGACTTTCTCAACAGTCTAAAGAGACTTCCCTTATGGCTCAGCTGGTAAAGAATCTGCCTGCAACGTGGGAGACCTGGATTCGATCCCTGGGTTGGAAAGATCCCTTGGAGAAGGGAAAAGATACCCACTCTAGTATTCTGGCCTGGAGAATTCCATAGACTGTACAGTCCATGGGGTCACAAAGAGTTGGACATGACTGAGCGACTTTCAATATACAAAGAGGTCATATCTGTCCTGGCTAGACTAGCCTCTATCCCAAATCAAGTCACTCACTATCCCAAGGTTTACTGTTAGATTTCCTTCAGGGAAGCTATCATCAGATAAAAATTATCTGTTTAACTTGTTGTTTACTCACGCCCTGGAATGTAAGCCCCACAGATCAGGAGCCTTTCTATGGAACTTAATGCTGTGTCCCAAGGGGCTCAGAAGAATCTCTCATGTATAGTAAGTCCTCTTTCAAAAAGCCATTGGTGATTAAACATTAAAAATATAGCACTATGCTAGACATTGTGGACAATATGGGATTGTAAACTGGTCTTCCCAGGTGGCACATTGGTAAAAAATCCACCTGCCAATGCAGGAGACACAAGAGACATGGGTTCAATCCCTGAGTCAAGAAGATCCCCAGGAAGAGGAAATGGAAACCCACTCCGGTATTCTTACATGGGAAATACCATGGACAAAGGAGTTTGGTGGGTTACAGTTCATGGGGTCACAAATAGTAGGGTATGACTGAGTGACTGAGCACACACACATGGGATTGTAACCTACTTGCCAGCTAACATGAGACCTCCCGGTCAGAGATAAAGACAGATTATTACTCACAGCAAAAGCAGCTGCCAGAGAAATATGTTATATCAATTCCCAGTGCCCAATCCCCAGATCCAGTGAGGGCTTGATGGTTCCAGCACATGCAGTGGGTATACTGTAGCTGAGCACCCTGAAAGTAGAGCTGTTCATAGATCATCTACCCTAAACTCCAGAGAGAAAGACAATGTTGGAGTTGGACAGGGGGTAGGGGGAGGGTTAAATTGAATTTTCACTCTAGAATATAAGTAAATATTCTCTGGCAAGGGGAAGAAGAGGTCTGTACGTTTCCTACTGTTGAGTTGATTTCTGCAAGATCTCACATTTGAATGGAACACAAGTTTGCCTGACTTCTCAACTTTGGCCTCTTATGTCATCAGAGAGATAGTGGAAGATTTTTCAGAAAACTACTAGTGAGTACATCAAGAATAAGAAATAGTCCCCAGTTGTGACATCAGAGAATCTTACTCTAAAACTTCTATTCTTCTGATGGACTGTGTGAAGTTGGGGAGAAACCTCAGAGGCAAGACTCAATTTTCTCAACTCTAAAATGGGAACATTAATAAATTCATGAGAAGTCAATGAGAACTCTAAGTCAAATGAGCCCACAAAACACTGTGAGCTCAACAGTGAAAGTCACTCACTCATGCCCAGCTCTTTGCAACCCCATGGACTATATAGTCCATGGAATTCTCCAGGCCAGAATACTGGAGTGGGTAGCCTTCTCCAGGGGATCTTCCCAAACGCAGGGATTAAACCCAGGTCTCCTGCATTGCAGGCAGATTCTTTACCAGCTGAGCCACCAGCGAAACCCATTTGGAGCTCAAAAAATGCTCTATTATTTCTTTCAAGATAGGGATTCTGCGTCCATTTGACTCTGGAATATTTGCTATGCTCTGAACTTCAAATCATACTTTTGGTAACAAGTCTACTCTGCATTTGTTATTAGGGAATCTAATAATAGCAAAAAGCATGCTAAGGTTCTTATAGTAAGAGGAATGTGTGTGTGTGTGTGTGTGTGTGTGTGTGTGTGTGTTAGTTGCTCAGACTTGTCTGACTCTTAGCAAACCCATGAACTGTAGCTCACCAGGACCCACTATCCATGGAATTCTCCAGGCAAGAATATTGGAGTGGGTCACCATTCCCTTCTCCAGGGGATCTTCCTGACCCAGGGATGGAACCTGGGTCTTCCACATTGCAAGCAGATTCTTTACCATCTGAGCCACAATAAGAGGAATACAAAGAAGCAAAGAGCGGGTAGAAGCTATCTTCCCCTAGTTTAGCTTTACTTGTTTTAGAATAATATATAATCACATAAGACAAAGGCTGAATAGTCTATGTGCCTCCTCTCTGCATCGCCAGAATGCTTGCCTTGCTGCTGCACTTGATGACCAGAGGTTAAACTGCAGCTATCTATTTTCTTTGATTTTTCAGGGCTCATCTCTGCACAGTAAAGCACTCTTAAAAAATATATTTAGCAATTGGAACTTCACCTATTGCTAATTATGTTTAAAAAAATACTTCAAACAATTGTTCAGAGAAGTAAGGCTTAGACACAACTGGATACTTTTTCATTAATTCTTAAATACAATTACTTTTTAATGCAACATAAATTTTCTAGTTAAATTTTAATATAGACCTTTTTACTAATTTACCCCAAATCATAATGTCTGGGTCATAATTTTTTGCTTTTCTTCTTGTCTATCCAACTAGATTTTAAAAAGGGGCTCTTTAGCTTGGCAGTAGATTCTCAGAGCAGTTTTGTGTGTGTGTGTGTGTATGTGTTGAGATACTCTTGCCACGATTTTTCTTTAAAAAGAAAAAAAGATTATTATCACTTCCCTGGATCCAGTGGTTAAGACTTCACATTTCAATGCAGAGGGTGCAGGTTCCATCCCTGGTCTGGGAGCTAAGATTCCACATACTTTGTGGCCAAAAACCAAAACAGAAAATACAAACAATATTTTAATAAATTCCAAAGATTCTTAATATGGTCCACATCCATAAAAAAAAATGTTAAGAAAAAAAAGATTAAAAATTCTAATCATCTCTGACTTTTGACTTAATTTTATTTCTTGACTTCACTAAATAGAAGTTTTGCTGTGAAGGCTTCCTTATTCTCATTGCTGTCTCACATTATAGACAGCAGCAGAAATAGGAATTTGATTAGGCCTGGCTGACTGAGAGATCTTGGAGGGTTAGGACCATGTCTTTTTGATTTTATATCCCTAGTACATTAGCCACATCCAGCATAGAGTTAGCACTCAATAGATATTTGACAAATGAATGGATAGATGGATGAATAAGAGAATCTCCACACTGAAATATAAATCACTATGACTTGTTCTTCTATATTAGAAACATTTTATATGCCCATCTATCTTTTCATATAAATTTTGTATGTCTTATAATTGATGGGTCTAGAATGAAATAAAAATGTTAAATGAAATAATTTCATTACCAATGAGTTTAATGATGACATCAATTATCAACTTGTCAAGGAGTCAGCATTAGATGTACAAAATCATCAGGTTATATCATCATCAAAAGATCAATGTGTGGTCTAAAGAAAACATATTCCAAGTAACATATAAACAATCAAACAAGCAAAAATAGTGGAATGACTTTGAAAGTGGAAACACAAAATGGTTTTGATATAGAAAGTGGGATAGCACGGGAGTAAGAGTAGAGTTTCTGGGGGCAGACTGCCTGGGTTTGACCCCTGGCTACACTCATCAGCTAGCCTTGTGATCCTGGGAAAATTATTTAATCTCTCTGGGCTTTGTCTCTTAAATGAGAGAACTGCAAGCTATTTTATTGGGTTGTTGTGAGAGTTAAGTGAGAAAAAACACATGAACTCTTAGAATAATGCCTGGCACATAGAAAGAACTCAGTACGCATTGGTTGTGGTTGTTATTATTACTATTATGAGATATTACAACAAACCTGGGTCTTAAGGAGCTAGAAGTTGTTCAGTCACTAAGTTGTGTCCAGATCTTTGCGATCTCATGTGTCAGGCTTCTCTGCCCTCTATTATCTCCTGGAGTTTGCTTAGATTCATGTCCATTGAATCAGTGATGATATCTAACCACCTTATCCTCTGATGCCCCTTTCTCCTTAGAAATGACTCTTTGGAAAAGACCCGGATGAAGGGAAAGTGCTAGAACTACTTTAACCTAGGTTGTGGGCTTCCCAGGTTTGATCCCTAGTATGGGAAGATCCCCTGGAGAAGGAAATGGCACCCCACTTCTGTATTCTTGCCTGGAGAATCCCATGGACAAGATTCCCTGAAGAATCTTGCCTGGAGAACTCCATAGACAAAGGAGCCTGGCAGGCTACGTGGTGCATGGGGTCACAAAGAGTTGGACACAACTTGCAACTGAACGACAGCAACAATTACAAGCTAGGTTGTACTCTTCCTTTCTTCCAAATAACCCAGTGACTCTATCTAGTTCAGTCTACTGAAAGCACTCTGAAGCCAGAAGGTCTTATAAGATCCCTATCATTCTGGTTAATTTATGTTTTATTGCTAGGAGGTATAATTTACCTCCTAGCCACAAATATATTTTTGTCTCCAGCCTCATCCTCCAATAGGGAAGCATCTACATTATAAGAAGGATTCTATTTTTAAAGCAGAAATCTAGTCATTACCACCTCAAAATGTTTCAACATCACGCCATGACTATATTCTGTACTTCAATATTTTCTGCCAAACCTCAAAAGTTGGACATGACTTAATGACTAAACATTATCAAACATACCTCAGCCCCTTACAGCTCCAGGTATTTGAAAGTACTGCTCCACATATGTGAAATATGCTCCATTTGGGTTAATTTTGTATGTCAAGTAGACTAGGCTAAGGGATGCCCAGATGGCTGCACACATGCATGCTCAGTCGTGTCTGACTCTTTGTGACCCCATGGACTGTAGCTCACCAGGCCCCTCTGTCCATGGGATGTCCCAGGCAAGAATATTGGAGTGGATTGTGATTTCCTCCTCCAGGGGATTGAACCCAAGTCTCCTGCATCTCCTGCATTGCCAGGTGGATTCTTTATCATTGAGCCATCTAGGAAGCCTGCCCATGTAGCTGGTAAAACATCATTTTTGGGTGTGCCTATGAGGGTGTTTCCCAAAGAGCATAGCATTTGAATGGGAGACCAAGTGAAGTTCATCCTCACCAGTGGAGGTGGGGTACCCTCCAATCCTTTAAGGGTTGGAAGAACAAGACGATGAAGGAAGGGTGAATTTGCCCTTTTTGCTTGAGGTAAGACATCATCTCATCTTGCCATCAAGCATCAGCACTCCTGACTCTCAGGCCCTTGGACTCAGACCAAATTATGCCACCAGGTTTCCTGGGTCTCCAGCTTGGAGTTGGTGGGATATCTTGGCCTCTATAATGGCTTGAGCCAAGATACTTAACTAACACCATCAGCTATATAGTACTGTGCTATAATCAGTTTATAATACTGTTCACATAAATAATACATAAACACAAAAAATATTCTTCATCTTGCAGTACAGTACCTTGAAAAGTACAAAAGTACAGTACAACAGATGGCACACAGGGGCTGGAACAGAGTGAACAGGCCAGAAGAGTTCCTGATGGAGGAAGAAGAGGAGGTGGGAGACGGTAGAGCTGAAGGGTCGTCAGCAATAGGAGACAGAGGGCAAGCTGTGATTTGCCCTCCTGATAGAACTCACACCTGACACATAGGCACCTTTCAAAGTTCTAAACTTGAAGTGAACATTCATATGTATGGGACTTAACTGTATTCCATATGTTATGGAAAAACTCAAACTTTTTGGCCAACCCAGTAGACTTGCAGGTGGTGCAGTGGTAAAGATTCTGCCTGCCAATGCAGGGGGCTCAAGAGATGCGGCCTCAATCCCTGGGTTGGAAAGATTCTCTGGAGTAGGAAGGGGCAACCAATTCCATAGAAAATTCCATGGACAGAGGAGCCTGGTGGGTTACAGTCCACAGGGTCGCAAAGAGTTGGACACGGCTGAGCACACTCACACACACTAGATCTCTATATATCCTATTGATTCAAATTTCTGGAGAGCCCTACCCTACACACTCCATCATCTTTCTTATTTAGCCAATAAAAGAAAAGGTGCTACTTTCTCCAGGATGTTTTCTCTGACCCACCAGGTGTAACCTGGGTACCCTTCCTGTCCCGCCCTAGAACACTGAGTGTCTTCAACAACAGAGCTCACCGAGTTGGGATCGCAGTTTGTCACCTGCTTCTCTTTCTCATGTGACTCCTGATGAAACGGCCTGGATTGACTGTGTCCCTGTGTCTCTCACAGTGCATGGTCACTAACTAAGAACACAGTAATCATGTGTTTACAAAAAATATTTATTTTAAGGACAATCATGAAAGGGAACAGGACAGAGTCCCAACTATCAGCAAAAACAGCAAGGGACTTCCCTAGCAGTCCAGTGGTTAAAACTTCCAATGCAGGGGGTGCGAGTTCGATCCCTGGTCAGGGATTAAGGTTCCATATGTCTTGTGGCCAAAAACAACAACAAAATATAAAACAGGAGAAATACTGTAGCAACTTCAATGAAGAATCTAAAAATTGTCCACATCAGAAAAAAATCCTTAAAGAAAAAAAAAGGGAAAAATAGCACAACTCAAGTGCTTTCCTGCTCTGGACCTGTGTCGTTTTCAAATATAGAAAACCACCCATGTCATCCTAATGTGGATCTACATCATGGCACGGGGCAGAACAAATTCAAGCCCATTCCCACCAAAACACACACCCTGTGGGTCTCACCACATTTCCTAGTACTCTGCTGCTGCTAAGTCACTTCAGTCGTGTCCGAATCTGTGAGACCCCATAGATGGCAGCCCACCAGGCTCCCCCGTCCCTGGGATTCTCCAGGCAAGAACACTGGAGTAGGTTGCCATTTCCTTCTCCAATGCATGAAAGTGAAAAGTGAAAGTGAAGTCGCTCAGTCGTGTCCGACTCTTAGGGACCCCATGGACTGCAGCCTACCAGGCTCCGCTCCCCATAGGATTTTCCAGGCAAGAGTACTGGAGTGGGGTGCCATTGCCTTCTCTGCCTAGTACTCTAATTTTTCCTAAGAACACAAGTCCACCATCTTGCCATTTTCCCACCTGTAATTGGAACAGCTCTTGGGGAATCAAAGCCATCCTAGAGGAACTGATTACAGATGTTCTGTGCTTTCTGTCATTGTCTGGAAATAGGTTCATCAGAGTGCAGACTGAATAATCAGGTGTTTTCTGTATAATCTACATCTACACAGCTCAAAGTTGGCCCAAATTAACATTAAAAAGACACTTTACTCTTCACCTGCAAGATCTTAAAAACAAACAAAAACTTCCAGATCAAAATGAATTAGAAATGTCATTATTCTTAATGACCTCAGCCACTGAGGCAAAGTGACATTAATAAAATTATGTTAGAAAACAAAGTATCCTTAAAGTAGATTATGAAATCTATAACACTATTATCACATTCTTGCTAATTATAAAAAATATGTTTATTTTTTAATTTTTTAATACCAAAAGGTAACTTAAATATACAACAAGTATGGAGGATTAATAACAGGGACCCATGTACTTCCTCATTTTATAAATTTAATACATGTTAACGGTTTACATACTTGTCTCAGATCCTTGTTACACAAATACACATACACACAAACAGAGCATTAGACACACTCAGTTAACTATTTCAGCCAATGCCCACATTCTATTTCTATCTGACTCCTTGGGTAACCCCACATGCAACAACATGTTTCTGTATTATGATGTTTTTATTTTATTTTTACATTTCAAGAGATATATATTTCTTCAGTGAATGTTTTTTTTTTTAAAGTAAAGTGATCAATGGGTTTCCCAGGTGGCCCTAGTGGTAAAGAATCTACCTGCCAATGCAGGAGATGCAGGATCGATCCCTGGGTGGGGAAGTTCCCCTAGAAAGGGAAATGGCAACCCACTCCAGTATTCCTGCCTGGAGAATCCCATGGACAGAGGAGCCTGGTATCCACGGGGTCATAAAGAGTTGGACATGACTGAAGTGACTTAGCACGCATGCACAATGTGATCAACACAAAATGTTTGAGAAACTGAATAAAAAAGAAGAAAGTTGATGCCCTCCCTCAAACCCACCACCAGAGATCTTCATTTTTAAATTGCAGTATAACTGCCTTACAATGTTGTGTTAGTTTCTGCTGTACAGTGAAGTGAATCAGCTACATTTATACATATATCTCCTCCTCTCATACTTCCCTCCCACCGTACCCCATCCCACTCATCTGGGTCATCACAGGGCACAGAGCTGGGCTCCCTATACACAGCTTCCCTCTAGCTTTCTGCTTACTCATGGTAGTGTGTTCATGTCAGTGCTGTTCTCCCAGCTTGTCCCACTCTCCCCTTCATCTGCTCTGTCCACAAGTCCATCTTCTATGTCTGTATCTCTCTTTCTGCCCTGCAAATGGGTTCATCAGTACCATTTTTCCAGATTCCATATATATATGCGTTAATAAACTTTTACTACATATGACTGCATCCATGTATAGCTCATATTGGATCGTCCTCTACCTACACGTACAGCTACATGTACTGTTTTGTTTCTTTCTGCCTTTATCTCCCTCCATTGCAACCCCTGGTTTGTTTCTGGAAGCAGGTCTATTGCAAGGCTCAATAGCCCCAAGCAGTGGCAACTGGATTAACTTTCTAATCGAACCTACTTTCTTGTTCCTCAGAAAGACCATCTAAGCACGCCAACTCCTCTGTTTCCCTCCACCTCTCCCCATCAGACATACTCTGTCACATGTGTTCACATTCACACCCCAACCTTTGTCTGTTCATTTCCTACCCATGGAACGTAATCTCTCCCTCACTTCATTCCATTTTTGATCCATCTCCTGACAAGTGACAATAATCCTGGTCAGTAAAGCTAAGAGTTGCATTAGGCATTTACCTCCATCAGCAAAAAAGGAACCCTAGAGTCGGACACGACTGAGCGACTGATCTGATGGCCTTAGAAATAACATAATCTGAAGCAGCAGGGACTATAATCTCTAAAGTCCTATAGACCTCCTAGAAATTGCTCTTAGACTACCATTTCATCTATTTTCCCATCTTCTTTAAATATGCACTTTTCAATAAAATGAGCATTTTTATATTTTTTTAATACCTCTGATTTGTTGAGCACAAATTATTAGCAACATTTCCTGCTTCTATTTATCAAGGATAAAAAATTCTCAGTACTCTCAATGGATACGAGTTTGAGCAAACTCCAGGAGATGGTAAAGGGCAGGGAAGCCTGGTGAACTGCAGCCTATGGTATTGTAAACAGTCAGACACAGCATAGCGACTATGCCAGCATAGTCAACAGCAACAGCTTCTTCAGTTACGACTCTCTAGGCTGGGGGAAGCAAATTTAGGGAGAGCCAATTAATTGCCCAAGCTGCTACTCCTCTACCACCCAGTTAATCTCTTCATTTCCCTTGACCATCATGAGGTTATGGTAACAAAGAAAAGACAGAGCTGCCTTCCACAAAGCCAAAGGAACAGCATCTGGGTTATTTATTTGTACAGAGGGAAGAGGCAGACAGGAGGCAAACTCTTCCTTAGCTCTCGCAGCAGCATCTGGCTGGCCAAGGTATCGATCATTTTGCTCTTACGTTGCTCCATTTACATTCACGGGAGCAGGAGGCAAGCAGCAGAGACATCTCTCAGTTGTGTGTTTCCATAATGTCCCCCCATCCTTCACCCCTTCTGCGGTTTTTCTCTGCATTTAGAAAGTCGTTGAGAAATGTTAATGGTCTGGGGGAAAACTAGCGATTGGCGAATGATGAATGGGCAAGTAGCGGAATGAGGGTGTGCAGCTAATGATTTCCTACAAGTGATGATTAAACATCGTTCCTCCATCTCTCAGCACCTAATTCTCCCCAAGGCTGATTTATGGAAGACACCCTGATGTACAGCTCCTGTAGTTTTATTAGCAGGAACAATTTAGCCGTGAGAGTAGCCTGCCCCTGCTTCTCATTTTCTTCTAGTTGAAGAAGAAAAAATGATCAAATGTGAAGAACAACTGGGGCCTCCTGCTCTTAATACTAAAAAGACAAAATAGCGTAATACAAAGACCACTAAGGAGGTAGGTAGTCATCGGTGGGATAAAGTTTATGAATGGCAAGCCATTACTCCATTGAAGTCATTACCTTGTCCCAGACATAAGGGAGGGAGGGTTCCTACAGTTCCTAAAGATGGAAACCTGCCGCTGCTATTTGAGTCTAAAAATAACTGCAAACCTCATTTTTCCAAATGTCAGAATACCTGCCTGCCTTCACCACTTTAGGAAAAGGTATAAGGTTACCATAAGAACCCAGACAAGATGTGGGAGTGTTTGTGATTTTAAAAAGTGATGACAAAAAATGTTCCCATGGTGGGCAAAGAAAAATTAGAAGCGTGTGAGGATCATCAAAAAGAAAGTGGAATCATCAAGACCTTTTCTTCCCTGAAAGAACTGACTTCCTTGTTTTCTGTCAAAGATGTTAACGTCTTTCAAGGTTCTGTATGGATATTTTCAATGAATGTCTAGATGTCATCAAAAATCATGACTTTCTACTGGAAGTATTGCAAAAATATAGGTCCTGTGGTTTTCAAAAAATACCAAAGCACATCAATGAATATTTATTAATTCCTTAACAATTTAATAATATACTACATTAATCCCTTAATTATGTAAGACCTAATACTCATTGGATCCTTACTTTATGTCCAGGGCTATGCTATGAAGTTTGCAAAGATTATTTTTTATTTTATTCTTATCAATTTTAGATGGAAGTTGCTATTTTTTTTTTTTTTGTATTTTACAAGTAAGAAAACAGAAGGAAACTAAATAATTTATACAAGGTCACCTATGACTATGCAGTATTTGATCTGAAGAGGTCTGATGCTAGAACCTACACTTATAGCCACCATAGTAAACTAATACTGATACTACATGCTTTCTCCTGTAATGTTCACCTTCCACTAGCCAACTAACTTTAATAAACATAATTCAATCCTATAGTATTTAGAAAGTATGAACTAAACAAGAATTCTGCAATATTTTGGATTAAATACAGAGTTTCGAATTGATCTGAACAGGATCAGAGTTCCATATAAACATACAGTTTAGAACTCCTTTAATTCATAGAAATCTATATAAAATCTGATCATACTCTCTGGTCTTATGAAGTATTAGTTTAAATTTTAATAAAAGTGGATACTTGATTCCACGTGTGCCCTGTGACATAGGGCAGACATAGAGAATGGATGTGTGGACACAGCAGGGGGAGTGGGGGTGGGGTGAATTGGGAGATTGGGTGACATATATGCACTACCGTGTGTGAAATAGATCACTAGTGGGAAGCTGCTGTGCAGCACAGGTTCAGCTCGGTGCTCTGTGATGATCCAGATGGGTAGAATTGTGAGGTGAGCGGTGAGGGGGTCCAAGAGGGAGGGGATATATGTATATGTACATAGCTGATATACTTTGTTGTACAGCAGAAATTAACACAACATTATAGAGCAACTATATTTCAATAAAAAACCATAACAAAAACAAGTGGATCCTTGATGCTGGGACCAGGACAATTCAAGGGCAATTGAATCCCCCCATACTGTAGTTCAGTATGTTAGAAAGTATTAACTAAACAAGTTCCAACTTCAGCAGGTACCACTGAGCACCTAAGTGCTAGTTACCGAGATTACAAGAATTCACAAAGGCAAACTTGGTCTCCATCATCAGGTTTATGATCCAGTGAATAAGACAGACATCAATCAGTTAATCACAACGCTAAATGCAAGTAACTATGGCCACTGTTAGGGCTTCCCAGGTGATGCTAGTGGTAAAGACTCCGCCTCCCAATGCAGAATACATAAGAGACGTGGGTTCGATTCCTGTGTTGGGAAGATCTCCTGGAGGAGGGCATGGCAACACACTCCAGCTCTTGCCTAGAGAATTCCATGGACAGAGGATCCTGGTGGGCTACAGTCCATAGAGTTGCAAAGATTGGACACAAGTGAAGCAACTTAGCAGGCATGACTGACCACTGTTACAGAGGAATGATATACGGTACTATGAGAGCACACAGCAGCCAAGGCTATTCTAGGGGCTAGGAAGTGCTCCCTTGAGGAAGTGCTCATTGATTGCGACAAAAGGAATGAGTAGATGTTAACTAGAGGGTGGTAAGAGGTATCAGGGCAAAGAGAGGCTATGAGAAAAATCTTTCAGCGGGAGGAAGCTTGAGTATTTTAAGAAACACTCGGAAGCCAGTAGAAATGGAGCACAAGAAATAAAGGGTCTAGGGATACCAAATGAGGTTGGGGATGTGCAGGGGTGCGGACCTTGACGGGCCTTGGAGGCCATAGCTTAGTTTTTAATCATAAGAACACCTGGAAGTCATGAGGATACTGACTTGAAGTCTAAATAAATACAGGAATAGTCCTTCAAAAGCCCTGATGGCTGCCTGTCTTAAGATCTCCCTTCATTTTAAGTAGAGATCAGATCAGATCAGTCGCTCAGTTGTGTCCGACTCCTTGCGACCCCATGATTCGCAGCACGCCAGGTCTCCCTGTCCATCACCAACTACCGGAGTTCACTCAGACTCATATCCATCGAGTCAGTGATGCCATCCACCCATCTCATCCTCTGTCGTCCCCTTCTCCTCTTGCCCCCAATCCCTCCCAGCATCAGAGTCTTTTCCAATGAGTCAGCTCTTCGCATGAGGTGGCCAAAGTACTGGAGTTTCAGCTTTAGCATCATTCCTTCCAAAGAAATCCCAGGGCTGATCTCCTTCAGAATGGACTGGTTTGATCTCCTTGCAGTCCAAGGGACTCTCAAGAGTCTTCTCCAACACCACAGTTTAAAAGCATCAATTCTTCAGTGCTCAGCCTTCTTCACAGTCCAACTCTCACATCCATACATGACCACAGGAAAAACCATAGCCTTGACTAGACGAACCTTTGTTGGCAAAGTAATGTCTCTGCTTTTGAATATGCTATCTAGGTTGGTCATAACCTTCCGAATGCTAATCTCTGCATCAGAGATGGGGCCATGAAAGCCTCCACAAAGTGGAATGAAATGCCCAGAATCACTCATCTTACATTGTAAGGTCAGAGTCAGGAAGAGAACACAGGTTTCTGAAATTCAGATCTGCATTTATTTCCTGCTACACTATCATATAAGAGCAAAGAGCCCTCGATGGCAGAAGCACTAGTGGCCCAAGACTAGAAACTACAAATGAGTTTATCAAGGCATGATGGGCCAGATAAGGAGATTGGAGGAAAAAAATAGAAAGCCCAAGGGACCAGAGGGACATCGCCAAGACAACTTTCAGGAATGGTGATAATGACCCAAAAAAGTGTGGAGAGACAAGATCATTTGTCATTGAGACCAAACATATCCATTTTATTTTCAGTTTTCCAAGGGTATTTCAGAGCTATGATCTTAGGGGAACTACTGACCAAAACTGCCCACTCTGGCCAGGTACCACAGGGACGATTTGCATGAGTTGGATTATTACAGGAGGTCCTGGCAAGGAACATGGAACTAATGCTGCTGCTGCTGCTGCTGCTGCTGCTAAGTCGCTTTAGTCGTGTCCAGCTCTGTGCAACCCCATAGACAGCAACCCACCAGGCTCCGCCATCCCTGGGATTCTTCAAGCAAGAATACTGGAGTGGGTATAGAACTAATGGGCCACCACCAACCAACCAGAAGTAGACACCAGTCCACATGTCCTACCAACCTCCCAGAATTCTTCTCAATGGAACCATCTTGGCTGAGCAATGAATGCATGACCAGGAAGGACCCTGAGTCAGAGTGATTGGACAAAGACAATCTGCAAACTAAACCCATCACCATAAAACCTGAGACTGCGAGCCACATGGCAGAGCAGTTCTCCTGGGTTCCTTTACCTTCCTACTCCACCCAGGGGAGCTTTCTCAATAAAGTTTCTTTCTTTGTTAGCATGTGTGTCTCCTTGGACAATTCATTTCTGAGTGTTAGACAATAGCCCATGCTCAGGCCCCTTCCTTCAGCAGTGTGAACACTGGACAGTCACTTAACCTCACAGAGCCTTGGTTTCTTCTTCATAAAATCAGAGTTGGAAAATCCTTGCCAAGAGTGTCATTGAAGGGATCAAAAGAAATGGCCATGGAAACTGCATTTCACTTTAATAGTGGTTCACTATTAAAATAGGTCACTCTTCTAGTTCACAGCGTGGGCTTCCCTGGTGGCTCAATGGTTTAGCGCCTGCCTGCCAATGCAGGAGATGCAGGTTCCATCCCTGGGTTGGGAAGATCCCCTGGAAAAGGGAATGGTGACCCACTCTGGTATTCTTGCCTGGAAAATCCTGTGGACGGAGGAGCCTAGCGGGCTACAGTGTGTGGCGTCGCAAAGAGTCAGACAGGACTTAACTAAACAACAAACAACTAGTCCATAGTAGAGCCTTTAAGTTGATAGCTAAGGAAGTGATCTATTCCCTTAACTGTGGGAAAGAAAATACCAATCCTACCCATTCATCTCACCTGTAGCCCTGCTACAAGAATAAAGTGAAAGAACATGGAGAGACTCTGGTTGCTGAGATTCAGTAAGAACCGCACCATCAAGCTTACATGAGAAATCTGAAAATAACACCATGCTTTCTCTATGCAGTCTCAGGAGACAGCATCTAAGGTTATTCATGAATAAATTTGCCTAGGCATCCAGAGAGGATCTGAATTTATAAATGCAGGGCAAATCTTATGCTGTTAATAGTTATCAATAAATTCTTGGCCTAATGAACAAATTTCAAAACCCAAGATAAGGCACAGCACTCTGGAAGCTGCTGTGGCATAATTAGCTCCATGTGGAATGAGTGGAGGATGGGGAGGAAAAAGACAGGATAACTGGATTCAACTTTAATCCACTCATTATGGGCCAAACTATGGACAGAGGGTGTATCTGAATTGCCAATGTCCTTGTTTTTAAAACCCTAAGGACTTCCAATTACCCTCTTTATAAAGTCTAAACTCATTATTTATAAGATAGGCTCAGCCTATTTGTCCCACATTGCCTTCTTCTGTCTATCTGCCAAGATCCAGCCATATGGAGTAACTCTTCTGAAGGTTTCTTGGATCAATCAGCCTCACATGTTCATATGTGCTGCCTCCTCCAGGGCTCTTCCTATGCCCTCCCTCTCTCACTTCTGAACTCCTGCTCATCCTCACATCTCCATTTAGGAAGTACTTCTTCAGGAAAGTCTTCCCTGACTACCCTAATCCAGCTCAAATCCTTTCCACACCTTCCCATAGAACCCCACACTTCCTTTCTTAAAACACTCATAACATGGAAGAGCAGGATCTCTGTCTAGTTCACATCTCCCACCTGGACAAAAGTCTAGAGGGCCAGGGGCTTTATCCATCTTACTAACAACCAAATCGCCTATGCTCACACATAGGGGTTGCCCAAGAAAATGCATGGGAGAATGAATGGACTCTGGAAAAGGGATTAGAAGATTTCAGAGCAACACTTACCTAGAGCCTGGGGCTTCCAAGGTGGTGCTAGTGGTAAAGAATCTGCCTGCCAATGCAGGAGATATGAGAGACTCAGTTTCAATCTCTGCATTGGAAAGATTCACTGGAGGAGCAAATGGCAACCCACTCCAGTATTCTTGACTGGAGAATCCCATGGACAGAGGAATCTGGTGGGCTACAGTCCATGGGATCACAAGGAGTCCGACAGGACTGAACATCTGAGCACTACCCGGAGCCTGGGAATTTTGTGAGAAAGTGGCTATGCAGCCTTCTTTTACGTGTGTGCATTTTTTAAATGGGGAATTAATGAAATTTTGTGGGGGACACATCTCATTGTATGGGATGAAATATACTTTTAATTGCATATTTCAGGGCATCTGTCATTCCCAGCATCAGGTATTGAAAGTTAATTTTATCCTTTCAGCCCTCTAGTCTTCATGAAAACTTACAACTGACCCTACCACCATCGCTATGTGTCCAGGTGCCCTTGGAGGATATGTTGTTCCCAGGAGAAGCAACAGCATAATATCCAAAGCAACTGGACTCTAGGCTAAACAGGATGGGAAATCCCAGTCTCTGGCCCTCTTTCATTGTCACTTTAGTGGACATCTTATTTTAGGGGACATTGCTTAGGAAACAAGTCCGTGTGTGTGAGGATTGCCTGATAGTCTTGGTACATTCTTCTCTCCCTTACCGCCTCTCTTCTCCTTGGTTTGGGTGAAGCAAGACGTTCCATGCTGGACAGAAGTCAACAAACAGTGAAAAGCCAGCATATACCACACGGAGTCCAGCAGTGGCTGTGTGGAGGTGAGAGCTGGAAAGGTAAAATCAAGCTAACCTTGTTCACCTTCAGCAGCCAGGTGGGAAAGCATGAAAAGAAATAGAGGGTGAGAGAAGAAGTTGACTTGCACACAAAACTAAGACAAAGGAGCAAGTAAGTATGTCTGGGTACAAAGGGGAGGACAGTCAATCTGGGAAGAACATCCAAAGAGGGGAATTTGGGAGTCAGTACAAAATGAATGGTAGTTAACTGCTGGGGAAAAAAAAAAAAAGACATTTAGAAATGGCATTGGTGCCTCCTGCCCCTTGAAGAAGGCATGCATACATGTTCAGTCACTCACTTGTGTCCAGCTCTTCATGACCTCATGGACAATAACCCACCAGGTTCATCTGTCCATGGAATTTTGCAGGCAAGAGTACTGGAGTGGGTTGCCATTTCCTATTCCCGGGGATCTTCCTGGCTCAAGATCAGACTCACATCTCCTGCATTGGCAGGCAGATTCTTTACCACTGAGCCACCTAGGAATTGAATAAGGCAGGCAACTCTATTTGTTCCAGGATTGCAACCTTTCTGGCATCATTTTCCTATCATCTTTGCTCACTCCAGACCCCAAAGATGGACTTCCCTAGTGATCCGGTGGCTAAGACTATGTGCTTCCAATGCAAGGGGCTTAATCCCTGGTCAAGTAAGGCCCACATGACATGTGTCCAAAAACAAAAAAATAATGAAATAGAGCAAAAAATAAATCCAAAAGAAAAGGCTTGTTTTCTCAGAGATTCTCTGTGCTACCAGTTGGCTGATCCTCAGCAATAATGATGACCTGGACTTGAAACTCAGGATAGAATTTTCTGCATTTCTCACTTTATGGTGTATTGAATGTTTTCATTCTGTTTTGCACAGGGACAGGAAGAACCAGCTTCTAAATTTCCTAGAGAGGCAGCCCAAAACCTTAGGTTATCCATCTTCACTTTTATTCGCCTGTCTTTATCTTTCTCCCTCCTTTTATTTTTCACTTTTGTCTTTTCCTTATAGCAGACACCAGTATGAAAATCCATCCACACATAAATATTCTCCCAGTCCTCTGTCTCTTCCTCAAGTCCATGGATGATACAATTTCCCATGGCATCATTTTGCAGTGAAAGGCTTCTGATAAATCTCAAACTTAGTGTCCTAGTCTTCTTCTTCTCTTTGTGCTAGGAAGGCTCCAAATGAGCCATTGGGAAGAAAATAAAATCAAAAGGC
The DNA here is from genome assembly GCF_029378745.1 of Bos indicus. Taxonomy (NCBI): domain Eukaryota; kingdom Metazoa; phylum Chordata; class Mammalia; order Artiodactyla; family Bovidae; genus Bos; species Bos indicus. The sequence continues at coordinate 17,985,792 of NC_091780.1, read as the reverse complement.
TGAAAGACGGACAAAAAGGATCTAAGAGAGAGGGGAGAGAAGAAGGGGAAGGAGGGAGGGTCATCACAGCCAGGCAAAAACAAGGACGGATTGGGTTTTTTGATGGAACTTACAAAGTGGGCAAATTGAAAGGTCAGCACTGCTGGGAGGATAAAAGGATGAGAACAAAGAAACCACTTTATGCAGCGATATTAGTGCTACCAGGAGCAATAAAACTGCACGGCCACAATCGAACATCGGAGTGGAGGATGATGCTGGGGAGAGGCCCAGCCGATGCCTTCAGGATGCATGGGGCATTCACTGGGAGGGATGTGGACTTCAAAGCCCTGCAGGAAGCTCAAGGAGGAGCCCTTTGGACCCAAGAACGGACACGAGAGAGTTGAAATGCATGCCTCGTTTCTGCCACTGCCCACAGAGATCCCTCCATCCTTGAGCCACTACAGAGTAAAGAGGAAACCCAGACCTCAGCACGCACCTGGTGACAGTGCCATTAACCAATAGGTATTGTCTGAGCATCACTTACATTCCTTGGAGCCCTGGGGTTTCAAAAAACATGTGATTCATGGGGTTTTTTCCCTCAAGGATCTTGCAATCTAACTGTGGAAGCTAGCATTCGCTGCTGTCCAGTCACTAAGTCATGTCCGACTCTGCGACTCCATGGACTACAGCAGGCCAGGTTTTCCTGTCCTTCACTATCTCCCAGAGCTTGCTCAAACTCATGTCCGTAGTGTCAATGAGGCCACACATATGTGAAAAAAACAGATGGGATTATTAATTAAGGTGGCATCTCTAAGTTGAAATAAACACAAATTCCCCTCAAAGACAAATGTCCTCTTCAAGCTGTTGAATTCATTTAAAAAATAATAGTGTTTCAATCTGCAGACATGAAACATTATATTTAAAGACAGCTAATAAATTTGAATGCATCATAATTTAGTGTGATAGGTACTGCTCTGCTAAAGGCAAAGTTGTGATGCAGTTTTTATGATGAAGTTTCCCTTGTGTTGAAGTGAAAAACATCATGCTTAGTAAGATTCTCACCAAGATTTTAAGAACTTACAGTGTAGAGCACAGGAGCAGGAGGAAGACAGACTTCCTTTCTCTCAAGTTGTTTACATCTGCCTGGTCACAGAGAACAAGTAAACCCCCTGACAAGACCGAGATACAGGGAGACAGACCTGAGTCTAAGCAAGAGACAAACCTCTGCTTCAGGCACGCTCCATTGACTGTTCTGACACCGAGCTTAATATGGACAAGTGTTGTCAGGGAGACACAAGGGGGATCTTCCTCCTCTCTCCTTAGTACCGTCTCACTAGACAGGATTTACAATTAGAAGGATAGCCTTTAAAAAGATACATGCATCACATTGTTCATTGCAGCACTATTTACAAGAGCCAAGACATGTAGTTCCCTGGTGGTCTAATGGCTAGGATTCGGTGCTTTCCCAGTCAAGGCCTGGGTTTGATTCCTGGTCAGGAAAGTCTCTCTTTAAAGGCTTCCCTTATAACTCAGTTGGAAAAGAAACCACCTGCAATGCAGGAGACTCCGATTTGATTCCTGGGTTGGGAAGATCCACTGGAGAAGGGATAGGCTACCCATCCCAATATTCTTGGGCTTCCTTTGTGGCTCAGCTGGTAAAGAATCCGCCTGCAATGTGGGAGAACTGAGTTCAATCCCTGGGTTGGGACAATCCCCTGGAGAAGGGAAAGCCTACTCATTCTAGTATTCTGGCCTGGAGAATTCCATGGACCATATAGTCCACGGGGTTGCAAAGAGTCAGACACGACTGAGTGACTTTCACTAAGACATGGACACTACCTAACTGCCTATCAACAGATGAATGGATAAAGAAGAGATGGTGCCATGGAATACCACTCAACCAGAAAAAGGAATGGAATAATGTTATTGGCAGCAACATAGATGGATCTAGAGATTATCCATAATCTCTAGATGGATATAGAGATTATCAGAGTAAAGTAACTCAGAAAGAGAAAGACAGATACCATATAATATCACTTATATGTGGAATCTAAAGCACTGCATAAATGAACATATCTATGAGACAGAAACAGATGCACAGACATAGAGAACAGAGTTGTGGCTGACAAGGGAGAGGGGAGTGGGGGAGGGAATGACTGGGAGTTTGGGGTTAGCAGATGCAAACTAGCATATATAGGATGGATAAACAACAAGGTCCTACTGTATAGCACAGGAAACCATATTCAATAATCTCTGATAAAACAGAATGAGAAAGAAAATGAAATGAACATATAAATTCATATATATATGTGTGTATAACTGAATCACCTTGCTGTACGATAGAAATTAATACAACATTGTAAACCAATAACAGTAAGTTGTTTTTTAAAAAAATACAGGCTTTATTCCTGCCTTGGATTATGCTTTTGTATTTCTAAGCAAGTTTGTAGAAAAGGAAACTCTCTGGAATTGAAATAAACATTTATCTGGTGACTTATGAACAGTCAAACTTCTCAGCAAGCACAGTTAGAATGGAGACTTAGAAGAAAAAGTCCTGTTCTGGACTGCTCAGGAACATGTGAGACCGTATAATATAATAATATACGTAATATCACTTCAGTTCAGTCGCTCAGTCATGTCTGACTCTTTGCAACCCCAAGGACTGCAGCACACAAGGCTTCCCTGTCCATCACCAACTCCTGGAATTTACTCAAACTCATGTCCAAAGAGTCAGTGATCCCATCCAACTATCTCATCCTCTGTCGTCCACTTCTCCTTCTGCCTTCAATCTTTCCCAGCATCAGGGTCTTTTCCAATGAGTCAGTTCTTCACATCAGGTGGCCAAAATATTGGAGCTTCAGCTTCAGCATCAATCCTTCCAATGAATATTCAGGATTGATTTCCTTTAGGATGGACTGGTTGGATCTCCTTGTAGTCCAAGGGACTCTCAAGAGTCTTCTCCAACACCACAGTTCAAAAGCATCAATTCTTCAGTGCTCTGTTTTCTTTATAGTCCAGCTCTCACATCTATACATGACTACTAGAAAAACCATAGCTTTGACTAGATGGACCTTTGTCAGCAAAATAATGTCTCTGCTTTTTAATATGCTGTCTAGGTTGGTCACAGCTTCTCTTCCAAGGAGCAAGCATCTTTTACATAACATAGTCTCTATATAACATAGATATGTGTTCTCTAAATGTATTTAGCCTCTGAGTTAACAGATATACACATACATATATATGGGCTTCCCTTGTGGCCCAGATGATCAAAGAATCTGTCTGCAGTATGGGAGACCTGAGTTCCATCCCTGGGTTGGGAGGATCCCCTGGAGAAGGGAATGGCAACACAGTCAAGTATTTTTGCCTGGAGAATTCCATGGAGAGAGGAGCCTGATGGACTACATACAGTGGAGTTGCAGGGTCAGACCCGACTGAGCAACTAACACACACACACACACACACACACACACACACACACAGACACACGGTGCAGGAAAAAAAATTTAATTATATATATTTTTTCTTTTTTTAATTTAATTTTATTTTTTAACTTTACAATATTGTATTGGTTTTGCCATATATCAACATGAATCCGCCACAGGTATACATGTGTTCCCCATCCTGAACCCTCCTCCCTCCTCCCTCCCCCCCTCCTCCCTCCCTCCCTCCCTCCGATCCCTCTGGGTCGTCCCAGTGCACCAGCCCCAAGCATCAAAATACAAGGAAGGAGTTGTCAGGGAGAAGCATATAGGATAGTCTCTTGTAAACAGTGCCTTGATTTTGGAAGGGCTGAAGGAAAGAAGGGAAGGAAGAAGAAGGGGAGAGAGAGAGAGGAAAGAAGGAAAGATAGATTGGTTATTCCGTGCTTAGGAGATTTTATATGTGAATACTGCAAAATTTTGTATGGGAATATTACAATATTCTGGTCCATTAATTCTGCCAATTTGCTGTCCCTTATCTAAATCATTTGTCCTTGATGTTCGGTTGAGAAATGCAGTCACTGAAAAAAATAGCCCCAAAATAGCCACTCCTCATAAAACACAAAAGAGTTGGGCTACAGAGTTTGGTTTCATTTCATTTCCTTTCTCTCTGAATATAGTTCCCAGTGTGTCTATTCCTGGGAGGGTGGATAAAGCTGTCACCCTTAATGTCAGACTGTGTGTGTGTGTGTGTGTGTGTGTGTGTGTGTGTGTGCTAAGTCACTTCAGTTGTGTCTGACTCTTCATGACCCTATGAACTGTAGCCCACCAGGCTTCTCTGTTCATGGGATTCTCCAGGCAAGAATACTGGAGTGGGTTTCCATGCCCTTCTCCAGGGGATCTTCCCAATCCAGGGATTGAACCCAAGTTTCTTATGTCTCCTGCATTAGCAGACAGGCTCTTTACCCCAGTGCCACATGGGAAGTTATAACAGTAAAGAGGGCACAGGGACGCTTTATGCCTGGTCTCTGAGTCCTGAAACTGGGAGGAGGACTTGGGGTGCTAAACTCTTCCTTCTCCCTAGAGCATGGGATCCTGCAAGGTAGTGACAAGTGAAGAATCCATCTACCTCTCCTTTCATCACATCATGTGAATCAGACCCATTACCCGGGGAAACACCTGGAGAGCCCTCTTACCAGACACAAGATGAATGACCTTGTCCTATAAACCTAGACAGATGAAGATGTATTTCAGAAACACGTCTGTTTTGCTTCAGCAGAGAGCATAGCACAAATCCACAGGCTACACATACTGGTTCCAATGAGACTGGAAAGATGGATAAGCAGAAACCCAGGAAAACTGGAATAGATAAGGTGATGGGACCAGAGGTCTGAGTTAATGCATTAAGTGCTACAAACTCTTGAGGCTTCATTTAGCTTTTTGGTTTCCATCATGGCAATGCCATACACAGAGATTGGAGAAGTTTCCAGAATGTCCACCTATGGTACATCAGCTCCTCACTAAGGCCACTGGGAAGGAAGTGTGATTCACAGAATAGCAAGAGATGAAAGTTAATTTATTTCATATATCACACATTGAACCAAGGTAATAATGTGTTGCTTAGGAAAGATTATTATAGATAAATATGTAAGAGTGGTCCATAAATCGAATTATCAGTTCTTTAATGTGAAATAAGCATGTGCAAAATTATAGGACCTGTAATTAAAAACAACAGCTTTATTTGAAGAAATCTGTGGAAGCCTGTATTTATGATTTGCTTTTTTCTTAAGGTATTGTTTCTAACTGATTTTAAGGCAGCATTCCAAGATATATGTCTACCATATTAGCGAGAAAAGATGTGTAATCTCACTTATAAAAATGATATTTAAATACAAGTCTGGAGGGGATGGGATGCACTGGGTGGTTAGGATTGCCATATATACACTACCATATATAAAAATGGACCTCCTTGGTGGTGGTGGTGGTAAGAATCCACCTGGTAGTGAAGGAGATGTAAGAGATGTGGGTTTGATCTTTGGGCCAGGAAGATCCCCTGGGGAAGGAAGTGGCAACCCACTCCAGTATTCTTGCCTGGGAAATCCCATGGACAGAGGGGTATGGTGAGCTACAACCCATGGGGTTGCAGAGTTGGACATGACTAAAGTGACTGAGCTTGCATACAGGCATGTATAAAATAGACAACTCAACAAGGACCTCCTGTATAGCGCAGGGAACTCTACTCAATGCTCTGTGGTGACCTAAATGGGAAGGAAGTCCAAAAAAGAGGGGATATGTGTATACATACAATTTTTGCTAAGAAAAAATGGGTAGAAGGGAAAGGGAATCAAGGACAATTTCTGAAATCTGACCAGGACCATAGTATTTACATGAAAATACTAAGCTTTCTGTGCCCTCTCACTTGGAACAAGTTGTCCATCCAAATAGTTGTCTACTAAAGGTCCAGAAATGACTGAGCTTCCTCAGAGGGGTAGTTTCTGATTCTCCAAAGCTCCTTCTATAGTCCATTTATTGATGTCTCTTCCTGTGCAGAGAATGATGCTTAAAAGAATAGACTTTGGGTCATACAGCCCTAAATAAAATATGCTTCACTTAATATCTTCCATTTGTGTTACCCAGTTCAGGTCATTGAAATGTACAGAGCCTCTATAATATTTGTATGATGGGTCTAATAACAAACCCTCCTTAAGGATTCATATATTTAGAAAGATGTTTCATTGCTGTTCAATTGCTAAAAAGTGTTAGTCACTCTGCTACTGCTGCTGCTGCTAAGTCGCTTCAGTCATGTCCGACTCTGTGCAACCCCAGAGACGGCAGCCCACCAGACTTCCCCGCCCCTGGGATTCTCCAGGCAATAACACTGGAGTGGGTTGCCATTTCCTTCTCCAATGCATGAAAGTGAAAAGTGAAAGTGAAATCGCTCAGTCGTGCCCAACTCTTAGCGACCCCATGGACTGCAGCCTACCAGGCTCCTCTGTCCATGGATTTTCCAGGCAAGAGTACTGGAGTGGGGCACCACTGCCTTCTCAAGGGGATCTACCCGACTCAGGGATCAAACCCTGGTCTCCCCCATTGAAGGAAGATTCTTTAATGTCTGAGCCACCAGGGAAATCCTGTTCAATTGCTAAGTAGTGTCTAACTCTTTGAAACCTCATAGACTGTAAAAAACCAGAATGCTCTGTCCCCCATTGTCTCCCAGAGTTGGTCAAATTCATGTCCATTGAGTTGGTGATACTATGTCTAACACCTAGATATCAATAAACAGCAGTTGTATTATCAAAATTATCTATGTGATGATTCTTAAAATACCAGACATCGTTCCTAAATTGAACATACATCACCCTTTGTTCTTGTTGGCATATTATGATACTATGCAAATAACAACCACTGGCTACCATGTGTGTAGCAATAGTTCTAGGTCAGAGATGCCTCCGATGGCCTACAAGGCCCCTGACACTTGGTAGCTCTGTTCCTAAACGTGCCTCTGCAGAGTGACCAACGGTTGCAGGTGAAAACCTGGAGCAAAGGATAAGTGCTCTACAGAGCAACAGGAAGACTTCCAAATGACACCGATATGCCTCTGTGTCTAACGAAGAATTCATAGCAAAACACTAAAAATAAGCTAAAGAAAACAGGGTTTCCCTGATGGCTCTGATGGTAAAGAATCTGCCTGCAATGTGTGCAACCCATCTCACAAAACTATGTATTAGCTCAATCAACAGAAAATAACAGCTAGAGAAAGCCCTGTGATGGTGTAAGTTTCCTCCCAGGGTGGGGGAGGAGGAGGAAGAGGCTCTCTTTTAGCCCCTCCCTGGCTCTGGGGAGTGTCTGCTCCCTTGTTGTAGTCTAACACTGATCTACAGGGAAAAGTGCCTCTGCCCTTTGCTTTTGCAATTGATGGTCTTGGACTCCACTGTTATGGCCCCGGCTCCCTGAAAGGTCTATTGATTTATTTCTTTTATATTAGAAAACCATATCTGCTCATTATCTCAGAAGGTCACTGGAAGGGAGATATTTCTTCCAGCTTCAACATCAGATCACTTGGCCTTTTTCATATCTCTCTTGGCACGGCAGGAGCTTTGTGAGAAAAGGGGAGGCTGGGACAAAAAATAAAAGCACATTTTTCCTAGGCAGAAAGTTCAGTGCAAAGCCAGCAGAATACATAAATATACAAAGCAGGCTCATCAGCTAGTGGTCTTCAACTTCTATTTCAATTGTTTTTTCCAATGCTAATTATTCCTAGGAAGTCCTGCCTTAACTAAGGGGGCTAGAGACTCTCAGTCACTGGATTTTTTTTTTTTTTTTTTTGTAATTTCAGAGGCTTGAATTTCCCTTCTATTCATTTCCCAGCAGGGACCTAGGCTCAGCTAATATTTTCAAGACACATTTGAATAAGATATGGCATCATTCTAAAAAATTATTTTCACAAGAAAACTATATGTATTTAAATTACTTTTCCTTATGTATCCATGTTAGCTTGACTTTTCTTTTGTGCCTGTGTGTAAATGTATATTTAATTAGATGCCCCAGAAGGGCCATGTTAGGTAGATTAAACTAGATCTGCTTAGGTCAATGGAATCAACATTTCAACACATAACCATTCTGATGTTGCTATAAATTCATTCAGTGTCTCTCAAAATAGTCTCAGAATAAAATAGTCTCTGTTGTTGAGTCGCTAAATCATGTCTGACTTTTTGCAACCCCATGTATCCTAGAACACCAGGCTCCTCTATCCTCCATTATCTCCCTGAGTTTGCTTAAATTCATGTCCATTGAGTCAGTGATACTATCTAACCTTCTCACCCTCTGCTACCTCCTTCTCCTCTTGTCCTCAGTCTTTCCCAGCAGCAGGGTCTTTTCCAATGAGTTGGCTCTTCACATCAGGTGGCCAAAGTATTGGAGCTTCAGCATTAGTTCTTCCAATGAATATTCACAGTTGATTTCCTTTAGGATTGACTGGTTTGATTTCCTTGCTGTCCAAGGGACACTCAGGATTCTCTGGGACCACCTATACTTGAATCCTATTGGGATCTTATTTAAAATACAGTCTCCTTGGGCCCAAGTCAGCCATCCTGAGCTAGGAATTTAGAGGTGGAACCCAGGAATCTGTACTTTAAACACTCCTGATTGAGATCCTTTAGGCTCTTCAGATAAGAACTCTCAAGTGTATCTGTAGGTATAGGGCCTCCCTTCACTAAGACCACAGCCAATCCTTCATCCCACAGCCTGAGTGTAGGGGGAGCTCTCCTGCCAGAGGCCCAGGTTTCCAAGAGGGAAAAACAGCCCAGGGGGTTCTGAGATAAAAGGGATTTGCCAGAAAGCACTGTGCTCTGGGATCCTAGTAGATTACAGCTTTGATAATAGTCTTTTTAAATATAATTTTATTTACTTTTGGCTGTGCTGGGTCTTCCTTGCTGCCTGCGGTGAGCAGGGGCTACTCTTCCTTGTGGTGCTTGGGCTTCTCATTGCAGTGGCTTCTCTTGTTGGGCAGCATGGGCTTTAGGTGCTAGGGCTTCAGTAGTTGTGGCTCCTGGGCTCCGGAGTACAGGCTCAGCAGTTGCGGTGCAGGGGCTCAGTTGCTCTGTGGCATGTGGGATCTTACCTGTCCAGGGATCGAACACACGTCTTCTGCATTGGCAAGCAGATTCTTTACCACTGAGCCATCAGGGAAACCCTTGATAATGATCTTGAACCTCCTTAGTTTCCCTACAGGTCAATCAGAGAAACACTGATCCTTCCTTTCATTATAACAAAAGTTGGGTCAAGAATAAATGCTACATCAATGATAATGTACTTAAATCGGTGAATATTATGATATGTAAATTATAGCTCCATAAAGCTGTTAAAGAAACATTTAAAGACAATTTTTTTTTTTTTTTTTTTTAATGAATGTAACTTGAGTGTGAGTGTCTTCAGGAGGTAAAGTATGCGAGCCCTTAAGATCTTCATGGCAAAATTCTCTGGGGCTCTTCAGAATTCATCTGTTCATCCAGCTTATAATTACTGAGACCTGCTCTAGGCACAGTTTAAGACCGGGTACTACAAACTGAAACTTAAAAATCTTTGAATAAATTGTATATGCTAACTCTTGCCCCATAGCTTCCAGGGAATGAGTTCATACAACAAGCATTGAAGTGTGTTGATTTTCAGTTTGATTTCCTCACTATTTGTTGAACCAAGCTACCTGTAGGCTTCTGAATCTTTCCAATGTAAGAATTTAATTTGGTGACTAACAGACCAAAGCGGAGAGAGCAGCAGGAACCATTGAATCTGCATAAGGAGAGTTGTATTCACTGTGATTCTATCAACCAGGGGAACAAAGGGGGCCCGGCAGGGAGGGCTTCTTTTTATGACACTGCCAATGTACTGAATTTAAGGAGTCAGTGCTCTCTGTGATAATCTGGGAAAATTCCTGGAAATGGCACAGCTCCAAGACTGACCTCCAGGGAGAGGACTTGGACAGCCAGGAGCCATTGGCTATACCTAGGGCTTTCCAGATGGTGCTAGTGGTAAAAAAAAAAAAAAAAAAAAAAAAAAAAAATCTGCCTGCTAATGCAGGAGACAAAAGAGACATGGGTTCAATCTCTGGGTCTGGAAGATCCCTTGGAGAAGGAGATGGCAACCCACTCCAGGATTCTTGTCTGGAGAATGCTATGGACAGAGGAGCCTGGCAGGCTACAGTCCATGGGGTCACAGAAAGTCACACATGACTGAGTATGAGCACATCAGCATCAGGAACAAAGAGAAGATGAGGGGTAGGCTTTTCCCCTTCCTTCTCTGCACCCCATAATTAGATCTTATAATCCAGTGAAGCCCATGGAAACAACAAGCCAAAGAAAACATCTTTGGCAAATAGGTATTAATATAAGGTTAGATGATGGGAGTGACAACTTCAGGCTCTTGCGAAAGTTCAAGAAAGGTTAGTCACTTTTGTCATTTCTTTCTTTAAAAAAAAAAAAGAAGAAGAAATTCATTGATTTGGCTGTGCTGGGTCATAGTTGCCACGTGAGGAAATTTTAGTTGTGACATATGGTATCTAGCGCCCTGACCAGGGATTGAACCCAGGGCCTCCTGCATTGGGAGCACAGATTTTTAGCCACTGGACCACCAGGAAGCACTGCTGCTGCTGCTAAGTCGCTTCAGTAGTGTCAGGAACTGCTACCATACATTTCTTTACCAACAAACTCCACAAAGGCAGGGGGCATTGCTTCATTTGTAACTAATTTTAATTAATCTTCCCTTTTGTGGTGCCAGAAGAGCTGTGAAGTCTGATTTCATTTGCAGGAGCTCAAAACAAGTGCAGAGTGAAAATCCTCCAGGAACAGAACTCTGACAATTGATGCTGTGCAGTCTGGGTCACTTCTCTTTATTTCTACCCAATAAAAAGAATGCCAGAGTCATCAATGAGCATAGACGGCTCAATGTTTTACTGTCGGTTTTAAGTTATCACCAGCCTCTCAGCCTTCCTCTCCACTCAAAGAGCCTTAACTTTCCCTTTCATCATGTTTAGCCTGACATGAGTTTTAAACCACCCACAGGTTAAAAAATTTCCAGTAGATAAGGAGAATTAGTAGGGACCTAGATCTAAAGAATATTAGGGGGGGGAAGAGGAATTAACATATATAAAACATCTACTATATGCTGAATACTAGCCTACACACATTGTGTTAACCCTAAAACCAAATCTTCAATGTAAGCATTGCTCTTCTATTCTACAGATTGAATAACTAAAGCAAGAAGTTAAACAAAATGCCTTCTAGCAAACATTAAAGCCAAATTTGAAAGTTGAGCCTCACCTCTTCCATCAAACTGGTGTTTCAAAATTCAATAAAGAACTGGATTCTTTTCTTGAAGGTCAATTAGCACAATGCAGAGTGTGTGTCTTTCCTAGTTCTGCTTGGTTGCCTGCTGATCTAAAATTTAAGAAGTTCCATCAGCAATCAGAACTGTGATGTCTTCATTACACTTCAAGACTTAAACATGGTCCCCATCACCATGGTCCATAATCCACTGTCCTTTCTCTTTTATATTTTTGGTGCTTATTTTCTTTCATGTCATTCTCTTGATTGCAAGCCATGTCTACTCTGGCTGAATTCTTCCTTTTTAGTTTTACCTCAGACCACCTGTCCACTCTAGTTAGGCAGCTCTCTTCACCATCTCAAGGTTTCTGCCCCTCTTTCTCCTTAACTTGGTGTGACATCTTGCAGTTGCAGCATCCCTTAGCTTCCCTGTTAGAAAACCTTTCCCTGTGGATATAAACAGTCTGCTCTCAAACCCCTGGAACAAAGCATTCTCTCTACTGTGTGACCCAGTCCCTGGGCGTGGCTGACTTGGATACAGTGGCTCGGTGGTAAAGAATCTGCCTGCAATGCAATAGACTTGCGGGAGACATGGGTTTGATTCCTGAGTTGGGAATGTCCCCTGGAGTAGGAAATGGCAACCAACTCCAGTATTCTTGCCTGGGAAAATCCCATGGACAGAGGACCTTGGCAGACTACAGTCCATGGGGTCACAAGAGTTGGACATGATTGAGCAAACTGAACCACAGCAAACAACAATTCCAGAGGAGCAATCCATAGGCTGGCTGGTTGCCAATGACGTATAGGGTTCTTCCCACACAGAAAGAAGTTCTGCCAATGGAAAGCAGAGGCTATAACTGGGTGGAGCGTAGGCAAGATAAAGAATAAACTTCTGTCCTGTAAGAGGAAAGAGATTAAGCAGTCTTTTTTTTTTTTTTTTTTTTTATGATGGTGGGAATGGTTAAGTATAAAATTGCTAACAGTATTTAGGCTCCATTGGTCATACCTTGGGCCAATAGACCAGGGGTCTATTCAAGATGGTGGATTAGAAGGACAAATGTTCATCTTCTGTGAGAACTCCAAAACTGCAACTCCCTGCTGAACAACCATCGGCTGGAGAATGTTGGATCCCACCAAAAAAAGATACCTCACATCCAGGGGCAAAGGAGAAGCCCCAACAAGATGGTAGGAGGGGCAAAATCATGTTTAGAATCAAGCCCCATACCCGCCAGAGACGCTCAGAGGGTTCAAACTGAACAGTGCACACCAGGACCCAGAGGCCCCAGAGAGACTGAGCCAGACCTGCCTTTGAGCATTTGAGTGTCTCCTGTGGAGGAACAGGTCAGCAGTGGCCTGCCGCGGGGACAGGCACTCTGACTGCAGCAGACCTAGGTCACAGAGCATGTGGCATAAACCCTCTTGGAGGAGGTAGCCATTAGCCGCACCATAGAGCCACCAAGCAGACAAGAACCCCCAGGGAATTTGACTTTGGGGACCAGTGGGACTTGATTACAGAACTTGCACAGGACTGGGGAAGCGGACTCTGCGACGGCACAAACTAAATCTCGTGTGTGCCAGGAGACAGGAGAAAGGAGCAGGGTCCTCACAAGAGGCTGAGTCAGACTTGCCTATGAGTGTCCAGGGTGGAGAGGGGAATACCAGACCACCTTACGTGCCTCCAGGAGTTGGTGATGGATAGGGAAGCCTTGTGTGATGCAGTCTGTGGGGTTGCAAAGAGTTGGACATTACTGAGCCACTGAACTGAACTGAACTGGTATCTGGGACGCTCCAACTGAGGATCAAACCTATGACCCCTGCAGGGGAAGCACAGAGTCTTAACCATTGGACCACCAGGCAAGTCCTGAGCCAGAATTCTTCACAGGACTTTGAGTGTTCTTTGAAGGTTGGAGAAAGAGTCACCTCTGGATCCTAAAGCACTTTATTTCTCAAATTCTAGTCACCTAAAATGTAGATGACTTTTCTTTCCTAACTGAAATGTATAAAATAACCTTATCGTTGTGTTAAAATTGTATTTTTCACATGGGATACCTGAAGTCCATTCCTTTTTCCTTGCAAATCAAAGAACCCTGGTAGAATACTTTCCTTTTGTTGACCAACCCAATACTCAGCTATCTGTCTACCCACCTCCCCATGAAACCATTCCTAAATGAATGCAGTCTGTCTACTAATCTTAAAGTACATGTGGTATGTGTTCCATAATTACTGTTCAACTTCACACTGACTGTTTTCTATTTTAGTCTTATGTCTCCAGTCCTAATATTTAGGGACAATTTTGGCTCAACCTGAATGTTAACACAACCCTCAATCTTATTCCTTCCATCAGATCTTCAGAGTAAAAGAAAATAATGGTGTGGATTATAGCTAGCAGCACTTTTGCACAGAGTCCTAGAACTTCCTGGTGGGCGGGCTGTGTTGTTACTGCATTAACCTCTAATTCACATATGTGAACACTCAGACCAGTTAATGGTCAGTCAGCTAATAAGATTCAGCATGAACTCTCTCATCCTGGAAGGTCTGGGGTGATCCAAATACAGATGAGCCAGATGGAGAATTTTACTCTGTAACAAAGGATCAGCTTTCCACGGATGGGAGACCATCTAGGTCATAATGACACACACCAATAGGGCTTCTAGTCTCTAAATTATGAAGGCTCTAGCCAGGGCTCTTTTATTCTCTTTAAAAAAAAAAAAAAAGTAGTGACTTTCTAAAGCTGGGTTATTTTTATAGTAAGAGAGCTCCTGGAACAGTAAACAGGAGGTAAGTGTATCAGGCTTAAAGGTGAAAGGGGTTATTTAAGAGTGTTATCAGAGTTAGCCAGTTGCAAACACATAGAGTATCAGAAAACTATAAAGCTTTCCCTTCCTAGCAGGGCTCAATTATTCATCAGACCACCCTGCTGCAGGGGGAGGGTCCTTATAAACTTGGTGTCATAGAACTCTTGAGGTGTCCACACCTCTGAGCAACCTGCTGTACAGATGAACAGTTTAAAGAGTGAACATTATGCCTCTGTCCTTCCTTATCCCCAGTGCATTAGGGTTTTGAAAGTTATCAGGATAAAAATAATTTGTTGTTCAGTCACTCAGTCATGTCCCACTCTCTGTGACCCCATGGACTGTTGCACACCAGGCTTCCCTGTTCTTCACTGTCTCCCGGAGATTACTCAAGACTCAGGTCCACTGAGCTGGTAATGCTCCAACCATTTCATTCTCTGTCACCCCCTTCTCCTCCGGCCCTCCATCTTTCCCAGCATCAGGGTCTTTTCCAATGAGTCAGCTCTTTGCCTCAGGTGGCCAAACTACTGGAGTTTCAGCTTCGGCATCAGTCCTTCCAATGAATATTCAGGGTTGATTTCCTTTAGGATGGACTGGTTTGATCTCCTTGCTTTCCAAGGGGCTCTCAAGAGTCTGCTCAAGCACCACAGTTCAAAAGCATCAATTTCTTCAGTGCTCAGCCTTCTTTATAGTCCAGCTCTCACATCCATACATGACTACTAGAAAAACCATAGCTTTCCATTTCCTGCCACTTTCCAAGTGCAAAGGTGAGTCTATTATCCTAAGAGTGGAAAAATTACTCATGGGAAATTACACAGCAAGTTAGTGGCAGATTTGGAATTGAACCTAAATCTTTGGAAGCTTGCAAACCATGATTTTGACCCGTTACTCTGACATTTCTTATCTCTCCTCCCCAAGGAACACTAATCTTGATTGATCTTGTAGGAAATCATTATAAAATACAGGAAAGGGGGGCTTCACAGTCAAATTATCCGCCTGCAGCATCTGCCTTTGGGAGCTGCACAGTGCAGGGTAGCGCATTGAAGGCACAGAGAAAGTCAGCAGCGGTGAAGCTTGCTTTTCTTGGTTAACTCAGATTCCCAAATTAATTTGACTGCAGAACCCTATTTCACAGCATTCTATTGCCAGGGACACATCTTGGGCAGCAATGCACACCAAGTACAGCCTTGGTGAGCAGAGCCAGAAAACCCCATGCAGTTAAAAATGAAATGATACTTTCCCTTATGGAGAAAGATAAAATGGACACAGAGAGAGATATATATTATATAAAAATGTACATTATAGTGTCCTAAATACTTTCAGTATACATTTCATTATTATATTTTTTTTTCTTCTAATTTGCTCACTCACCATTAATTTTTTTAAAAGTCATATGTTTGAAACAGCTTTTTAAACCAAGGAATGCTGTCATGACTTTACATTGAATGTGCAGACTGTAGACACAGCAAAGCAGGAGCACAAAAGAAAAAGGAAAGCTGGATGGAAACACACCCTGAGCCTGGGGCAGGGGTGCCAAGAAGTCTCTTCACCTTCCCTGGGGGTTTGCCTCACCCATGTGGAGTGAAGGCCCCATTAGCCCTCAATGAACAATGGCAGCAGTGGGAGGGAAGTCTTGCTCTGGGGTCTTCATTTTTGCCCACAGAAGACCATGTAAGAGTAACAGAGAGCTAAGGAAGGAAGCACCCAGTGGGAAGAAATCGTCAGCCCCATCATGGAGGGAGCCAGTGTTATCCCAGCTCCCTTTTCTCCTGACGTGACATCATCACTTTTTTGCAAAGAAAGAAAGTGAAAACATTCGTAGCTCAGTCGTGTCTGACTCTTTGCGACCCCATGGACTGTAGTCCATCAGGCTTCTCTGTCCATGGGGATTCTCCAGGCAAGAACACTGGAGTGGGTGGTCATTCCCTTCTGCAGGGGATCTTCCTGACCCAGTGATCGAACCCGGGTCTCCTGAATTGCAAGCAGATTCTTTACCATCTGAGCCACCAGGGAAGCTCCAACTTTGTTGCAGTGGGGAAGCAAAGAGATCAATAGTGACACTGAGCTCTCACCAGGAAGGGGCTAGTCATGGTTCTGAGCGAGCATCAAGGTGTGACCTCTGCAAAACCAGAGGTGTATATATTTTTTTAATTATTTTTACTGTAGTATAGTTGCTTTACAATGGCGTGTTAGTTTCTACTCTACAGCCACTATTCCAAAAGGCACACACATCCCAATGTTCATTGCAGATTTATTCATAATAGCCAGGAAATGGAAGCAACCTAAATGTCCACCAACAGGGGGATGGATACAGAAGATGTGGTACATATGTACAATGAAATATTACTCAGCCATAAAAAGGAATGGAATTGGGTCATTTGTAGAGACATGAATTGACCTAGACACTGTCATACAGAGTGAAGTAAGTCAGAAAGACCAAGACCAAGGTGTCTATTTCCACAAGGTTTTCCTTCCATCTTTCAGACCCCACCCCTTGTGGACCTAGATTTGGTTCACACTTTTCTGCCTAAACTGTCTTACTCATCACTTCTTTTCCCAGGCTCTGCATCTATTCCAACTACAGACCTCCTGTCACTGTCTTCCATCATCTATACAAAGCTCATCATGCCAGACTTCTCACTAAAAACGAAATTATGGTTTTACTCCCGCTCTCGTCATCTTTTTTTATGGAGAACTTGGTCATGGTCATATTATATCAGCAATGTTTATTTCGGGTCAAACAGTCCTAGTTTTCCAGCCTAACTATACTTCAAGATAACTGTGTGACTGGGAAGAAGTTTCTTAACCTCTAAGAAGCTAACTTTCTTGCGTCAAAAAGGAAGATACCATATAGATGTTCCAGGGTTGCTTATAGTCTAAGGATTTGAAAAATGAAAAAGAGTAATAATGTGCTAAATGCTTAGAGCAGTGTCCTGCATAAAGGTTTGATTTTAGTGAAAGTCACCTCCCTTCTTACCATGACACTGGAAGGGATCAAACTCAGCCCATGTGAGGGCTCACTGTTACAGACTGATAGTAGGTGGGCAGAGTTTAGTTCCAGATGGTGAGAAGTGCCTATTCTCACTAGTAAGTGTATGAGTGGTGAATGCTCTAGATATATGTGCCCCATGCAAAAAAAAAAAAAAAAAAAAAACTGTCTTCTTCCCAAATGAGATCTCACAGACAAGGATAAAGAGCCTTGCAATTAGATACAGATAAACCAGCTAAAGGGCTTCCCAGGTGGACCAGTGGTAAAGAATCCACTTTCCAATGCAGGAGATGTGGGTTCAGTCCCAGGGTCAAGAAGAGCCCCTAGAATAGGAAATGGCAACCTGCCCTAGTATTCTTACCTAGAAAATTACATGGACAGAGGAGCCTGGCTGGTTACAGCCCACAGTGTCACAAAGAATCAGATACGACTGAGTGACTAGAAAATATTTTTGACCTTTCTGAACATCAGTTTCTTCACCTATAAAATTTTGCTTTGGAGAATTTCTATTTAGTTCTTCCACGTATTTTTTCCCCCAATAGTAAGTACTATAGTACTATATGATCCAGGGTTGGTTGAATGTATGGATAAGAAAGAATTATGCATACAGAGGAACTCAGTATAGGGAGGGACTATATATATTTAGAGAGGCAACTTATATGTGGATTTTCACCTGCATGGAGAGTCGGTGACCCCTAACCCCAACACCGTTCAAGGATCAACTGTGAACTATCATTTTTCTATGTTAAGATGAGGAAACTGACACAGATACATCTCCCTGACTTGCCTAAGGTACACATCTAGTATTTGGCAAATCCTGGAATCCAAATGTTAGTCGTTCAGTTGTGATCGACTCTTTGCGACACCACGGACTGTAGTCAGCCAGGCTTCTCTGTCAGTGGAATTCACCGGGTAAGAATAATGAAGTGGGTAGCCATTCCCTTCTCTGGGGCGTTTTCCCAACCCAGGGATGAAACCTGTGTCTCCTGCACTGCAGGCAGATTCGTTACCACCTGAGGCACCAGGTCCTCTATTTGAGGCAGTCTAGCCTCAGAGCATTTCCACTAAGGGCTCCATTCTACTCTCTCAAAATTCAGAAAAATGAACTCCTGGCTGATACCCTGTATTTGAGAACACGATTTTTGAAAGAGTACCATATGTCATAATCTTCATAATATTTGGCATCCATCATGATTTTTAAGTGCCAGGAACTGAAAACAAACCAGTCTGACTTAGGAATACATAGAAGAAATATTGAGAAGTTCACAGCATGAACAGGAATGCTAGAGACCCGGGATCAGAAAAGAGGTGTTGATAGCAGCACCTACCTAGATAAGACACCTGAAAATCACATCATATGATTGCATCAAGCCAACTTGTTACTGAGAACAGCTATACTGTGGCTCAGTTGCTAAGTTGTTTCCAATGGTTTGCAACAACTATAAACCTGGATAAACTCATACACACACACACACACACACATCTATGCACATCATATATTTCAAGAAACTAGATTAAATGCATAGACTTTGGAGTCCCACTGCTTGAATTCAAAACTTGACACCAGCTTTACGGGCTGCATGGTTTTAAACAAGCATTTACTCTTGCTGTGCTTCAGCGGTTGCATTTGTAAAATGGGGGTTATAATAAAATCCATCTCACAAGACTCTTACACAAACCTTCTTGTTAATCTTTACATGGTAATCATGCAAGCAGAGTGACTGCAAACCAATTCCTAGAGGAATGCCACTTGAATAAATATGGGAGGGAGAATGAGCTAGAAATAAGATGGTAATGGGCAAAGTCATTTTGCAAACCTAAAGTCAGTCCGGTTGGGGTGAGGGACATTTTTTATGTGACACTGATAACATCCTCTTCTTTCTCTTTGCTTCTCAGTTTTTCCTCACTCAGTTCCAAAGGCTAAGCTAATGTCCTGCATGCATTTCTAAGCCTCCTACTCCCAAAGATTCCCAGGTCCGAGATTTCTAAACCTGCTGCCTATCCACAGTCATGCATGCATACTAAGCTGCTGCAGTTATGTCCAACTCTTTGTGACCCTATGGACTGTAGCTTGCCAGGCTCCTCTGTCCTTGGACAGAGTACTGGAGTGGGTTACCATTTCCTTCTCTATAGGACCTTTCTGACCCAGGGATCAAATTCTCATCTCCTCTGAGTCATTGGGGAGACCCACCTTACCTGCAAGCAACCTTTATTTCAAAAGCGCCCAGAAAACCTCTGGCTGCTCTAGGTTTCCTCGAGCCCAATGGCTTACCCTGCAGCCCCAACGTCAGTCTGGTCAGGGGAGAGAGACATTTTTTATGTGACATTGATAATGTCCTCCTCTATCTCTTTGCTTCTTGCCTGTTTCAAGTTTCATCTGCCCTCATGACAGTAGGGAGAAAGAAAACCAATACGATTTCCTTCCCGTGAGTGCTGCAGGATCTGATAGAACCCCAGAAGAACAAAGCTGGAGTCTTTCCTGTTTGGTACATCATCACCTGAGCCGTCAGCTCAAATCTCGCTGCAGAATATTTATTGCTGGTGATAATGTAAGAGGCAGAAAGATCGCAGCATGATTTGGGAATGTGTGGTGGCATTCGATCATCTCAGCCATGGGGGGAAAATCTCCAGCCTTAGGTTCTGAGAAAGCTGACTGCGAAGGTCAGAAAGAGAATCAGACACCACCTCCACACCCCCACCCATGAAATGATTCCTTGAGCATGTGAAATCTTCTTTCTAGGTCAGTGAACTGTAGAAAAGAAAAACCCAACTGAGCCCAGGCCAAAAAGGCCAGGAGCCTAATTCAACAATGTGGGACATATAACCCTGTCTTTTCTCTCTCTGTTGGTTATATTGGTGCAATGTTGTTTATATACAAATCTAAATCCAAAGATGTTTGCTTTGGCAAGGAATTAGTAATTATGCATTCTTAAATTCACATTACTTTTACCACTTGTAAAACCAACTGTCACGTGTTCTTACTTAATCTTACCAAACTGTTTATGATAACTTTTTATTATTGCCACATAAAGTCAAGTGATGAATTTTATGTCCAGAAACATCAGGTAATGTGGTTAAGGCTACCAAATTAGCAAGTGGTAGCTTGTGAGCTACTCTAATGGCTAGCCAAGACAGAGAACCCAAGCCTCAAAGAATTGCCAGAACTTGGTTATGGGTCTCTAAGGCTCTGTCAGGTATAACTTAGAAAAAATATTAGTTGATTATAAACAACTAAGAACTATACAGTTTCACTGCATTTATTTATCTGATCATGCTTGCTAACTCACTTCATTAGCGTCCAACTCTTTGTGACCCCATGGACTGTAGCCCACCAGGCTCCTCTGTCCATGGAATTTTCCAGGCAAGAATACTGGAACATGTTGCCATTTCCTACTGCAGGGGTTCTTCCTGACCCAGGGATCAAACCTGTATCTCCTGCATTTCTTTATTGGCAGGTAGGTTCTTTACCACTATTAATTGGGCTCCTGAATTTTGCTAAGTGATGTGCTAAGTTTTGTGGATACATCACAGAACAAAATACATAAAACTGTTGCTTCCATGGAACTTATTCTATGACTTCATCGTTAATTTCTTAATTCAAACTAAATCTGAATGTGTGTTAGAGGCCTCTGAAAAATGGATGGAATCTGTCCACAATGATCTTAATTTTGAGATGGTGAACTCAAAGCCTACAATAAATCAAGGGAGTGTAGAGGTCAATCCAGTGGAAAATCCCAGGTGCAAAATTTAAGGAGAGAGTGGTGGTTAAAAAAAAAGAAAACTCAGTAATCAAGATAAATTATATTTCAATGCAGTACTTTTAAAAATCAAAATTAATCCAAAAATCCATTATGTCTATAGTGTCAAAGTTATAAATAAAGTCAAGGTTTTTGTCTTTAGCTTCCTTAGCCTTGACAGGGCTCTGAAAATCAGAATCAAGCTCCTGCCCCATGGAAAATAAACTATTTTATTATTAAATAAATTATTTTATATATGCTTTTTAATTTCAGTTGTATGTGGTTCTGAAGATCTTTTCTTATAGTTTAATCTGGAAAGACAATAAAACTAAAGAAAGCTAGCTTTCATTGTGATAAAAAATAAAAATAAGGTCTTGGGATGTACTATCCCCATGCTTTTCTCGTATCCGATAAAGACCCTTCTAATGGAGAATCTATTTTCAGGGCCTTAACACATGGAGAATAAACTGGAATTCAAAACATTTTTAAAAAATGACATCATCTTCCCAAGGTACCTTCTGCAGAGCAACACAGTATTTGCCAGCCCATGTGTTACTGCGGGACACCTCAGCTGACAGTTCTGAATTCACAAGTTCAGTTAGCCTCAAGGCCATGAGAGCCTTCAAACCTTCATCTCAGTGTCCCCGCTGTGATGTGGAAGGTCCCCGAGTATGGCAGGCTGTCTCGCCCTTCACCATGTTTTCACTTGGTAAATACTTGAACAGTGCCATCACACTCCCTCTCAGGCCACTGTGTCATCAACACTGTGCCTTTTGAATTGGTGTCCTGATCATTAGCATCCCCAACGTTCCAAATCCTGCCTGATTCTTACTCTTCCTTCTCTTTGACTCAACAGAAGGGAGGGAAAACATGGTCTACATTTTCATATCCTTTTCTCCAAGTACATTAACTGTGCCAAAGCATAGAAAGTAAAAAGTGCCCATGGGCATCCAGTCAATGAGAAAAATGACATTCCCACCAATCATTGTAGTACTCTGTCACCAATGAACTGTCACTAAACATGGCACATCTAATGGTCATAACACTATGTATTATCCAGCAATTCTGAGTAGCTACCATTGCACCAGGGCTTCTATGATGGCTCAGTGGTAAATATCTGCCTGCTGATGCAGGAGATACAGGTTTGATCCCTGGGTTGAGTGAGAAGATCCCCTGGAGAAGGAAATGGAAATCTACTCGAGTATTCTTGCCTGGAAAGTCCCATGGACAGAGGATCCTGGTGGGCTACAGTCCATGGAGTCACAGAAGGGTCAGACATGACTTAGCAATTAAACAACAATACCCATCGTGCCTAGCTTTATACATGTTTATCTTGCAAGACCCTAAGTTAAAGTTGCATCATGCATTGGTTATAATTGTCCTCTTGATACAGATGGAGGAAATGTGCTAACTTGCTCAAGGTCACACAACTCAAGTGACCAAAGCTGAAGTTTAGATCCAATACCCACTTTTCTCTAACTGTTCCATGTTGGGAACCCAACTCTATAATACAGCCAAAATCAGCCCTGGCTTGGTTATGGCTGAAGCACAATGCATTTCCTGATCTTACATGTAGTACTGAACAATGGTTCAGAAAACCAGATATCTAGTCCCAGCTACTACAAGTATTTGCTTATGGCCTTGACACTCTCACATATTAATGGAGACACTGTTCTTCACTGTGTAAAATAGAAGATGATAAGCATGCCATATAACTCAGTACATTGTTTATGGGTCCAATAAGTCAGTGTACATTTAAATGTCTTAAAACTTACAAGTTACAATGTACTCTTAAGCTAACACGATTATATTCCATTACAGTATTGCTGAATGATTTATTTTGCATATTCCTCTGCTCTTTGACTTCAATACTGAAGGTTAAACAAAATACCATCAAATGGTTTTTCAGTTTATGCTTTATGCCAGACGCTGAGCTAGATGTAGGGGCCCCAGTGATGAGTAAGATATGAATCAGGCCCTTTCAGAGTTCACAATCTAGTGGATGGTTCCTAAAACTACAGTTCGACTTAGAAGGGTTTTAGTGAAATCTTCAAGTATATATGTGTGTGCCTTGGTTTTTAGGACTGTTTCACCCATGAATACATGTGGTGCTCCCACTGGCCCTTTCTCTTGATTCCATGAACTGTAGCCCACCAAGCTTCTCTGTCCATAGGATTCTTCAGGCAAGAATCCTGGAGTGGGTTGCCATTTCCTCCTCCAGGAGATCTTCCTGACACAGAGACTGAACCCACGTCTCCCGCATCTCTTGTTGGGCAGTCTCTTCTTTACCACTGTATCACCTGGGAAGCCCATACCTCTTGCTGACGTCAGACCACAGTTCAACAGGCCATCTTGGTCTTTGACGTGGTGGTGCACATACACTCTACACCCTGGCAGAAAAGGCAAAATTCACTCTACAATAAGACATTTCTGAAACAGTGTATCAGTATTAGAGGAGAAAGGATCCCACTGAGAAAACTGTCACAGCTGCTCACACAGGCACCTGAGCAGATACAAGCATATGAAGATGATGCACACCAAGGCTTACCTAGAGATTCAGCCAGGCCTTTGTTTGTTTGTTTTTTAAATTTTTGATGTGGACCATATTTTTTAAGTCTTTACTGAATTTGTTAAAATATCACTCTTTTTTATGTTTTGGTTTCTTTGTCTGCAAGGCATGTGGGAGCTTAGCTCCCTGACCAGGGATCAAGCCCCATCTCCTGCATTGGAAGGCGACATCTTAACCACCGGACCACCAGGGAAGTCCCAGCCTTTGTCTCTTAATAGAGGACTGGAAAAAGAGGCAGCCATCACTCTTAGGCTGGAACTAGCATTGTTTGATGGCCTCGTGCCTTTTGAACTTTTCCCAGGCTGTTTCCTCTCCTAACCTAACCTCCCAACAATGACTTAATCATCCCTGAAGCACCTGTTTCTCTAAGAAACCTCCTCTGACCGATCACAAGGCTCTACACCAGCCTGAAAGAGTCACTTGATCTTTTGTGTGTTTCCAAAACAGCTAAAAGATGTTTCTAGGCTCCTCTCTGCTCCTGTGAGCTCTTGAATGAAATTATTTATTTTGTCCCCTTATATATGAAAAGTGAAAGTGTCAGTGGCTTATTTGTGTCTGACTCTGTGATTCCATGGACTGTAGCCCCCTAGGCTCCTCTGTCCATGGAATTTTCCAAGCAAGAATACTGGAGTGGGTTGCCATTCCCTTCTCCAGGGGATCTTCCCAACCCAGGGATCAGATCAGGACCTCCAGCAATGCAAGCAGATTCTTTACCATCTGAGCCACCAGGGAAGCCCTTAATCTATATACAGTGGCAACATAAAAGAAATAATCACAACTCTGCATTCATTCGTTTATTCAATCTACATTTAACTTTCAGCTCTATTGACAATCTTTCAAGGATATTATCTCTGCTGCAGCACTCTCAAATATTGCCTGTTTTTTTTTTTTTTCTCTCTCATATCTCATATATCACTGATCATAAATATCCTCCTTGCTCCTCATTTTTACCTCCAAGTCACTGTTTTCTTCTTCTGTAAACTTCACCCCACCTCCAGCTCCTTTGTTGTCTATGCCAAAAGACTGTACTTTTGCTATTGATCATCAGTCCCATAGAGTCACCTGCATGCTTCAGATCATTTCTCTTCATTCCTTGAATATTCTAGCACTAAACTGACCCAAAACTCTCTGTAATTCTTGAAGACTTCAACATCCAAGCAGATGACCCCTCCAAAATCCTAGCCCCTAAATTTCTTGGTTTCTTTGCCTCCAGTGGCTTTTTCTTTGATCTCATTTACTTATTCCCAAAGGTCATACCCAAGAAATCTTGTAAAGTTTTCTGTTTGTTTGCTTTTTTAAATTTTATAATGTGTTATAATTCAAACAATAATGTGAATCAGCCATAATTATACATATAGCCTCCTCTTGAGCCGTCTTGAGCCTCCCTCCCTTCCCCCATCCCATCACAGAGTGCCAGACTGGGCTCCCTGTGTTATTCAGCAACTTCTCAATAACTGTCTGTTTTACACACAATAGTGTATATATGTTGATGCTACTTTTTCCTTTCATCCCACTCACTCCTTCCCCCACTGTGTCAACAAGTCCATTCTATTCATTCGCATTTCCATTCCTTCCATGCAAATGGGTTCATCAGCGCCTTTTTCCTATATTCCATACATGTGTGTTAATATAGGATATTTGTCTTTCTTTTTCTGACTTGCTTCACTCTGTATGACAGACTCTAGGTTCATCCATCTCACTAGAAGTGACTCAACTTCATTTTTTTTATGGCTAAAGTATTAGTCACTCAGTCATGTCTGACTCTTTGTGACTCCATGGACTTTAGCCACCAGGCTCCTCTGTCCATGGAATTCTTCAGGCAAGAATAATGGAGTGGGTTGCCACCTCCTTCTCCTTTTATGGCTAAGATACCTTTGTATGTATGTAGCACATCTTCTTTATACATTCATCTGTCAAAGAACATTTTTTTTTATTTAATCACCTCACCCCTTCTTTAATTTCATTTTCAAGCATCTTTTATCTTTCTAGAAACTGTTATCTAGAACCTGACTCTTGGATTTCTCAACTCTGCCAAGACCTGCGTTCATGGGCCCTGTTGTCTTTTCAAGCCCCAGGACTCTTTAGCATCCCCACTTCCCTTCTTACGGGCTTATTCTCCATGGTTTATTATTAATCACTCCTGACATTTACTCTTAAATACTTTGCTACCTTTACCGCCATCATTCTTGTCTGGCAAAACCCATGGTTACAGACAAATATTGCCCATTGCAGGTTTGATCACAGCAAGGATACACAGCTGAGGAACCAGTCACATGTTTACATTCATGGGCATGTATTGCAAATTGGACTTTGAGCAGGAAAGTAAACTCTTCTCACAGGAAATCCTACAGGTTCTGTGGCAAAGAATATGCACAGTCAACCCTTTATAGAACAATGAGAGAATGAATAATTGGAAGCATTAATACAATCTTCGGTGGTAGCAATAAAAATAAGCAAGTTCATTTAATATCTATTTCTAAGACAAAGAACAGAAAGGAAACATAAAAAGGAGAAGAAATTAAAAAATGATTCTTAGGTTTTGAATATGATAATTGTGTAAATATTAGTGTTAGTTATCCCCCTTTTAAAAAAAATTAAGGAGGAAGAAGTACAGTGTTGTGAAATGGACAAAAAGCTCTTTATCACCATTGGTTAGGCTAAATGAAAATGAAAGTGTTAGTCGCTCAGTCGTGTCCAACTGTGACTGTAGCCTGCCAGGCTCCTCTGTCCCTGGAATTCTTCTGGCAAGAATACTGTAGTGGGTTGCCATTCCTTTCTCCAGGGGATCTTCCTGACCCAGGGCTCAAACTCAAGTCTCCTGCATTGCAGGCAGATTCTTTACCATGTGAGCCACCTGGGTCATCCAAGGGAAGCTATCACAGAGGTGGCTGGCCATGTAAGTATGGGGCTCTGGGGAGAAGTCAGGGCTAGAGATAGCAATTTGAATATTCTGTATACATATTTGTTATTTGAACATAATAGGCTCCATTGAGGATAGAATATAAACATGTAAGAGCTGAGGGCCAAGAATTAAGCTATAAGGCAACTGGATGAGAAAGTCAAGAAATCAACAATTTGAGACTCAGTGAGTAGACACACTGGGGAGGGGCATCATGGAAACCAAGAGGACACTGGTGTGTGCCAGACACTTGACATACACTTTCCTGATCCTCACACCTTGCTGGACAGGCATTAGTATTTCCATTTAATGAGTGAATACATATTAAAAATTAGAAATACTGATGTGAACATCTAAGTTCACATAAGTATTATATTTTAACATTGGTAATCAAGCTGAAGTCCAGTAACTTCAAAATTCCTGTGTCCCTATACTACAAAGCTACAGTCATCAAGACAGAATGGTACTGGTACAAAAACAGAAATATAGACCAATGGAACAGATAGAAAGCCCAGAAATAAACCCAGGCACCTATGAGTACCTTATTTTTGACAAAGGAGGCAAGAATAAACAATGAGGCAAAGATAGCATCTTCAATAAATGGTGCTGGGAAAACTGGACAGCTACGTGTAAAAGAATGAAATTAGAACACCTCCTAACACCATACACAAAGATAAACTCAAAATGGATTAAAGGCCTAAATGAAAGACCAGAGACTATGAAACCCTCAGAGGAAAACATAAGCAGAACACTCTAAGACAGAAATCATAGCAAGGCCCTCTGTGACCCACCTACTGTGCCTAGTTGCTCACTATTGTCTGACTCTTTGTACCCCATGGACTGTAGCCCACCAGGCTCCTCCATCAATGGGGATTCTCCAGGCAAGGACACTGGAGGTGGTTGCCATGCCCTCCTCCAGGGGATCTTCCCAACCCAGGGATCGAATCCAGGTATCCCACATTGAAGGCAGATTCCTTCCTGTCTGAGTCACCAGGGAAGCATGAAACACCTGCCAGAGTAGTGGCAATTAAAACAAAAATAAACAAGTGGGACCTAATTAAACCTAAAAGCCTTTACACGGCAGAGGAAACTATAAACAAGGTGAAACGACAAACCTCAGAATGGGAGAAAATAATAGCAAATGAAACAACAGGTAATGATTACTTTCTAAAATATACAAGCAGGCCATACTACTCAATACGAGAAAAACTAACAGCCCAATCAAAAATGGGAAAAAGACCTAAACAGGTATTTCTCCAAAGAAGACATATAGATGGCTAACAAACACATGAAAAGATGCTCAACATCACTCATTATTCAGTTCAGTTCAGTTCAATTCAGTGGCTCAGTCATGTCTGACCATATGTGACCACATGAACCGCAACACGCCAGGCCTCCCCGTCCATCACCAACTCCCGGAGTTCACTCAGACTCACGTACATCGAGTCAGTGATGCCATCCAGCCATCTCATCCTCTGTCGTCCCCTTCTCCTCCTGCCCCCAATCCCTCCCATCATCAGAGTCTTTTCCAATAAGTCAACTCTTCTCATGAGGTGGCCAAAGTATTGGAGTTTCAGCCTCAGCATCAGTCCTTCCAAAGAACACCCAGGACTGATCTCCTTCAGAATGGACTGGTTGGATCTCCTTGCAGTCCAAAGGACTCTCAAGAGTCTTCTCCAACACCACAGTACAAAAGCATCAATTCTTTGGTGCTCAGCTTTCTTCACAGTCCAACTCTCACATCCATACATGACCACTGGAAAAACCATAGCCTTGACTAGACGGACCTTTGTTGGCAAAGTAATGTCTCTGCTTTTGAATATGCTATCTAGGTTGGTCATAAGTTTCCTTCCAAGGTGTAAGCATCGTTTAATTTCATGGCCGCAGTCACAATCTGCAGTGATTTTGGAGCCCCCCAAAATAATCTGACACTGTTTCCACTGTTTCCCCATCTATTTCCCATGAAGTGATGGAACCAGATGCCATGATCTTCATTTTCTGAATGTTGAGCTTTAAGCCAACTTTTTCACTCTCCTCTTTCACTTTCATCAAGAGGCTTTTTAGTTCCTCTTCACTTTCTGCCATAAGGGTGGTGTCATCTGCATATCTGAGGTTACTGATATTTCTCCCAGCAATCTTGATTCCAGCTTGTGCTTCTTCCAGTCCAGCATTTCTCATGATGGATTCTGCATATAAGTTAAATAAGCAGGGTGACAGTATACAGCCTTGACGTACTCCTTTTCCTATTTGGAACCAGTCTGTTGTTCCATGTCCAGTTCTAACTGTTGCTTCCTGACCTGCATACAGGTTTCTCAAGAAGCAGGTCAGGTGGTCTGGTATTCCCATCTCTTTCAGAATTTACCACAGTTGATTGTGATCCACACAGTCAAAGGCTTTGGCATAGTCAATAAAGCAGAAATACATGTTTTTCTGGAACTCTCTTGCTTTTTCCATGATCCAGTGGATGTTGGCAATTGATCTCTGGTTCTTCTGCCTTTTCTAAAACCAGCTTGAACATCTGGAATTCACGGTTCACATATTGCTGAAGCCTGGCTTGGAGAATTTTGAGCATTACTTTACTAGCGTGTGAGATGAGTGCAATCGTGCGGTAGTTTGAGCATTCTTTGGCATTGCCTTTCTTTGGGATTGGGATC
The DNA here is from genome assembly GCF_029378745.1 of Bos indicus. Classification (NCBI taxonomy): domain Eukaryota; kingdom Metazoa; phylum Chordata; class Mammalia; order Artiodactyla; family Bovidae; genus Bos; species Bos indicus. The sequence continues at coordinate 17,956,937 of NC_091780.1, read as the reverse complement.
AAAACTGACCTTTTCCTGTCCTGTGGCCACTGCTGGGTTTTCCAAATTTGCTGGCATATTGAGTGTAGCACTTTCACGGCATCATCTTTCAGGATTTGAAATAGCTTAACTGGAATTCCATAACTTCCACTAGCTTTGTTCGTAGTGATGCTTTCTTTTTTTTTTTTTTTTTGTCCTTTGATTTTCTTTTCTTTTTTTTTTTTTATATTTTTTAATTTTATTTAATTTTTAAACTTTACAATATTGTATTGGTTTTGCCAAATATCGTAGTGATGCTTTCTAAGGCCCACTTGACTTCACATTCCAGGGTGTCTGGCTCTAGGTGAGTGATCACACCATCATGATTATCTGGATCTTGAAGCTCTTTTTTGTATAGTTCTTCTGTGTATTCTTGCCACCTCTTCTTAATATCTGCTTCTGTTAGGTCCATACCATTTCTGTCCTTTATGGAGCCCATCTTTGCATGAAATGTTCCCTTGGTATCTCTAATTTTCTTGAAGAGATCTCTAGTCTTTCCCATTCTGTTGTTTTCCTCTATTTTTTTTTTTTGCATTGATCGCTGAGGAATGCTTTCTTATCTCTCCTTGCTATTCTTTGGAACTCTGCATTCAAATGGGTATATCTTTCCTTTTCTCCTTTGCTTTTTGCTTCTCTTCTTTTCACAGCTATTTGTAAGGCCTCCCCAGACAACCATTTTGCTTTTTTGCATTTCTTTTCCATGGGGATGATCTTGATCCCTGTCTCCTGTACAATGTCACGAACCTCTGTCCATAGTTCATCAGGCACTCTGTCTATCAGATCTAGTCCCTTAAATCTATTTCTCCTTTCTACTGTATAATCATAAGGGATTTGATTTAGGTCATACCTGAATGGTGTGGTGGTTTTCCCCACTTTCTTCAATTTAAGTCTGAATTTGGCAATAAGGAGTTCATGATCTGAGCTCCCGGTCTTATTTTTGCTGACTGTATAGAGCTTCTCCATCTTTATTAGAGAAATGCAAATCAAAACTATAGTGAGATCTCACCTCACAGAAGTCAGAATGACCATCATCAAAACTTCTATAAACCATAAATGCTGGAGAGGGTATGGAGAAAAGGGAACCCTCTTGCACTGTTGGCGGAAATGAATTGATGAATTGATACAGCTACTATGGAGGACAGTGTCACGATTCCTTAAAATAATAGGAATAAGAGTACCATACAACCCAGCAAGCCCACTACTAGGCATATACTCTGAGGAAACAAAATTGAAAAAGATGCATGTAACCCAATGTTCACTGAAGCACTATTTACAATAGCTAGAACATGAAAGCAACCTAGATGTCTATTGACAGATGAATGGATAAAGAAGCTGTGGTATACATATATATATATATATATATATATATATATACACATACACACACACACACACACAGTGGAGTAGTACTCAGCCTTGTAATGAAGTGGATGAACCTAGAGCCTATTATCCAGAGTGAAGAAGTGAAAAAGAGAAAAACAGGGAATCTAGAAAGATAGTATTGGTGAAATTTTTTGCAGGCCAGCAATGGAGGCACAGACATAGAGAACAGATTTACAGACACAAAGTGGGCAGGAAGGAGAAGGTGGGATGTATGCAGAGAGTAAAATGGAAACTTACATTACCATATTTAAAATATATAGCCAATGGGAATCTGCTGTGTCACCCAGGGAACTCAAACAGGGGCTCTGTAACAACCTAGAGGGGTGGGGAGGGAGACAGGAGTGAGGTTCAAAAGGGAGGTAGCATATATATATACCTGTGGCTGACTCATGTTGATGTTTGGCAGAAACTAATACAATTCTGTAAAGCAAATATCCTTCAATTAAAAAATAAATTAATTAAAAATTTAAAAATTCCTATGTCTTTCATTATACCTTATTATTGTCATTGAAGATTTAAAAAAAAAAAAAAGGAATAAAAGGAAGGAGGAAGGAAGGGAAGGAGAGAGGGGAAAAGTATGGACTGTGAAGCGAGGTGAGGGGAGTGAATAAATGAATCCTGTGTAGGTACACTCAGGCCATGTCCAACTCTTCATGACCCCATGGACTGCAGCCCGCCAGGCTCCTCTGTGGCAAGAAAACTGGAGTGGGTTGCCATTTCCACTCCAGGGGATCTTCCTGAGCCAGGGGTTGAACCAGTGTTTCTTGTGCCTCCTGCATTGGCAGGCGGATTCTTAACCACTGAGCCACCAGGGAAGAGTGAATACATGAATTCCAGTTCATGGCAAAAAGGTTCAGGATGAAGTCTGGATTTACTCCAAAATTTATCAATCTCTATAGCATTGAAAAGAAGAAAAAAGAAGGCATTTTGACCCCCATTGTAAAGATTATTTCCATTTTTTTAAAGATTGGTGGATTTTTCCCTATCCCGTCTTTTGTATATATGCCCACTCAGGACTGTTATCAATTAACTTTTAATTTTAATTGACAGGTAAAGTGCTTGCAGTGTAGCAGAGAGCTGGGACTGTATAGGTCTAAAAATAAGATTTGTTTTCTAGCTAACTGCTTCTGACTTTCCCACACCGCTGTTCTTTACCATTTGATTAAGAGAAGCAAAGGTGGTCACGTACATAGGGCATGATTTCTCCCTTACAGATCTGCAGTTTGACTGGCTGATCATTACTCCTCTTTGTCTAATACTTACAGATTTCTTCTCATTATATTGATATTTGTGCCATTATTTACTAAACATTGATGTTAGGTTTCCCAGTAATTCATTCCCATTATTTTTTTTTCTCTCTCTCTTTGGAGAGAAAAGGGAAACTATTGGTAGAGAAAGGAAGTATTGGTGGATAGATTGTTTAATTTTTTAGGCAATTAGCCTAGAAGCCAAGATTAATAAGAGTACCAGCTGCAAGGACTCTAGTTCTATCTATTCAGAAATGCTTAGATTTAAGGGGGTCAGGGATAATGTTTTTTTGTTTTGTTTTGTTTTCATGGGATCATCATGTTTCCACTGCTTTTCTCCCAGAGTTTCACTTCATTTATTTTCCTGTTCAAAAGACAGGCTTACAAAATACAATTTCCAAAGGAAAAAAAAAAATCCCTCATTCCCTCGCCTCCCGCAGCTCTGTGGCTCCCTGCCCCTTGTCTGGCCTTCAACATCACTGCCGACTTGTCAAGCTCTGTTTTCCTTTCACAACTCTAACTAGCCATATGTTTTCTCATCTTTGTCCTCATCTTCCCTTGGTTCTGGGGGTAGTTTGTTCTTCTGACTGCCCTTCATTAAGCTACACTGTTTGCCTGCCTTTGCGTGATGGCAGGGTGGTTTCTAGATGATTTTTTGTTCTTGCTGTTGTTATTTTTGGGGGGTACCATGTGGGGTCTTAGTTCCCTGACCAGGGATCACCACAGTCACAGTAATAAACATTCATCATCTCCAAAGCTTTCATTGGCCCCTTTTGTTTTTGTGTTTTGTTTGTATGACTCAATGGACATGAGTCTGAGCAAACTCCAGGAGACAGTGAAAGACAGGGAAGCCTCGGCATGCTGTACTTTACGGGGTCACAAAGAGTCGGACACGACTTAGTGACCGAACAGCAACAAGAGCGCCTAACATGAGATCTAAACTCTTAACACATAAGTGCCCAATATAATATTGTTAACTGTAAGCCCTATGCCGTACAACAGATTTCAAGAAATTATTCATCCTGCATAACTGAAACTTTTCCAAGCCTTGATGAGCTGTTTATTTATTTTTAATCTTTGTCTAGTATCTTCCAAGCTACAGAAAATATAAACAGTGGTTTTTCAATGATGTATTTAGCTCAACTGTAAATCAGACTGGACAGAAAGTCACACAGAACAGAGGTGACATGAACTCTAGCTAGTCCAGGAGATTTTAATCTACATGCCAGCAACCTAAGCCCCCTGTGGGGCCCCACTCCACTTGAGCAGCCTTTCAGGTTTCTCTTGCGCAGCAATGCTTTCTAGAAATGTGAATCAGGCTGTGTGCTTGGCAATCCTTAGAGTAACTCCAATTCAATCCTCAAGAAAGATCAGGACTGAAAATGCCAGGGAGGTTCCAGACATCGAGAGGTGATCCCCAGAAGATCTGTAGAGAGGAAACAACACTCTCTATCCCATTCACACCATCGGGGTATAGAACAGCTCTCATGGGCATGATGTTTATGGACATAGCCATTGGAGAAAATATTTTAAAAGAGTGTATTTCTGAAGAATGTTAAATTGCTTTTATTATTTAAATAATTTTTAAAAATTATTTCTGGCTGTTCTGCATCATTATCACTGCACTTGGGCTTTCTCTAGTCTCAGCCATGGAGGCTCCTCTTCACTGTGGTACTCCGGCTTCTCATTGCAGTGGCTTCTTTTGTTGCAGAGCATAGGTTCTAGGCCTATGGGCTTCTGTAGTTGTGGCTCGCAGGCTTAGTTGTCCACAGCCTGTGGAATCTTCCCGGACCAGGGATCGAATCCTTGCCCCCTGCATTGGCAGGTGGATTCTTTACCACTGCACCACCAGGAAAGTCCCAAATTATTCTTAAATTATATGTTAAGTAGTAAAAGCCTCAGAGCATAGATTATTATTGCTACCATCAAGCTAGCAATCTAGGATGCAATAGAGAAAATAACTCATATCGTTCCTATTTACAGAACCACAAACTGATTGCTGAAAACTTACCAAATAATCTTCCCTATGCTTCGCTTTTCTCTTCCTTTCTGTTCTCTTAAATGCTTACCATCACACCTTCTTACTGATTCAATCTTGCAAATAATACAACAGATTCACGAAGCCATTTTCTCTCCCCAAAGATGTCTGAGAATACAACAAATACAGTTTTCATTCTTCATAATCAGCTTCACATCAACCAGGAATGATTCTGGTTGCTGAAGACCCAAAGAAGGATACAATGAGAACAAATCATGAAGAAAATGACATCAACTTGTTTGGGAGGTCGAAAACAGGGAATTTCCATTTCTTGCTATTAGATTATCCGGTATAAGCACTTCTTCTAGGGAGAGACCTCAGATGGGATCTGTGAGGAATGCGAGCTGCAAAGAGTGGTTTATCAGATTTGTTCCCTAGTGGCTTGTTTGTTGTATGTGCGATAAGGCTGATGACCATTATAGGAACAGCGAACAGTAACAATAACAGGGGCATAGGGCTCTGCCCCTAATTCGCTGTGCAGGGTTTAGGTTATTTCCCCCCATTTCTCTTGATTTCAGAGATGTGGTGAGAACTCCCTGTTCACTCCCTTCTGAACACTTGACTTTGCAGGCTTAAATCAGTCAAGTTGCTGGGTCAGGCCAATTTCCTATGTCTCCTTTCCTAAAAGCAAATTAAGTTTCCAATTCTGGATGAGCAGAAGCACCGTGGGGAGTGCAGATGCCGGGCAGGACCTGGAGGCAAGGCCATAGGGAAGATCATTAAAGTACTTCCCTTTCTTTGAGGGACCCTAAATTTCAATAATCCAGAAGTGTTAAGTGGTGAGCACACAGCTTCAAACACTCAGAGTGCAGGCTGATTGCATGCCTGCTGGGAAGCCTCAGAAAAACAAGGATGATTCTTAAGAGGAAGGATGTTGAGGGGTCCCCATTCAAAGGTGCTCACTTACTTCCCTCCAGAGGATCCCTTCTGTCTTGGTAGACTGGGGAGGCACTTTTAAACCCCAGAAATGCCAGTCGGTGAGCATCCTTTTATACTTTTGTAAACAGTACTGACTTTCAGGAGGTTTTCCTGGTGGCTCAGTGGTAAAGAAGCTGCCTATTAAAAGAGTTGAGTTTGATCCCTGAGTCGGGGAGATGTCCTGGAGAAGGAAATGGCAACCCACTCCAAAATTCTTCCCTGGGAAATCCCTTGGACAGAGAATCTTGATGGGCTACAGTCCATGGGGTTACAAAAAAGTCAGAACATGACTTAGTGACTAAACAACAACTGACTTTTAGAGTGTCTTTAATGACAAGGTCATGACCTGTGTCCACAATAAACTGAACTTTGTGAACTGAACCACGCCTGCTCTGGGGGTTACCATGGGCGTTCAGTCTCCACACTATTTAAAAAAAAAAAAAAACCTGTATCTTAGTAGTTTCAGTTTCTTACAGATCCTGCCGATCCCTACTGCCTCACACTGATCCAGACCGGCTATTTGTGTTCATGCTCAAGCCCCTGGTTACCTAGATCCTCTGACGACTTTCATAAGGCGGGCTTTGCCCCAAATTCCCCAGAGTTTAAATGACTTTCACTTTTCCTCTTCTAGTCTAACCCTCCGCTTCTGACTCACTTGTGTTACGGGTTGGAATCTGTGCTGTGCTCCCATCTTGCCTTCAGCTTACACTGCTTCTCCCCCTGTCAGTCCACTGACATTTAACTACCCTCCAGGGTGTGATTCAAATATCACCTAAGGCTTGAACTCCTTTATCCCTGTCACCAGTGAAATGTGTCTTTACCTTCCGCTGAAACTCAGTGGCACAGGCGTTTTATTTCTTGGGTCCCTTTCCATATTCTCATAATTAACATGCTGTTTGCATACGCTCCTCCCCTACAATATATGTGCCTTTGAGGAGGTCACAGCCTTGTTTATAACTCTCATGCCTTCTAATCAGTGTTCAATAGACATTTTATGACCAGAAAGAGTAAAAATCCAGCTATTGGCATAAGTTATTCTTCCTTCCTGTTGCCCATGCCTCCCTCTTTTGTGTGTGTGTTTAAGGAGAGACGTGGCACACATACATTACATAATTTTCTCTAACAAGGGCATGCTGAACTGGGCAAATGTTAATTAATTAGTAAACTCTCCAGTAATCTGGGTCTACTTTATAGTGCTTTTGTGATTGATTTAAATCTAGTGCCTTTCTGTTAGTAGTTTTATTGAAAGAAAGACAAAACGAAAGAGAGAGAAAAAGAACGGAAGAAAGAGAAAGAGAGAAAGAGAGGGAGGAAGGAAGGGAAAAAAAGAAAAATTCAGTCTCTGTTTACCTTAGTGACTTTCCTGTTCTAAGACAATCTAAGACATCCTAAGGCTGAATTAGCTTCCAGGTCATGTCCGGGTGTGCTATGTACCCTGAAGGTGCTTTAGGTGTCCACAGCTAAATTATAATGTTGACCTGAAACACATAGAAGGGTATCAGAGCATAGTTCCATCTCCTATCAGATCCCTCTGCAGCTGACATGACCCCCTTTCCTTCTTATTATTTTGTTTTTCCAAAATATAATTTAATCTCCACAACCTGCCTAGCACCTTACTGGGCACCAAGGATACCAATGACATGTTTCTAATTCTAATCATCCATGCATCCAGATCCAGAGTGGGATGACGTTTAAAGAAATGCAATGCAACAGCCACTAATTAGGTAAAAAGCAACTTAACCTCTGTGTATATAAACTTGAGAAATTCAGACGGCCCCATTCATAACCCACCACGATGCTTGATCACATACATCATTGGCCATTGCAGGGCATTCTTCCACTCCTCCCCCATCACGTTTTCCCCAATAAAAACTCTCTATCAATATGCTGCCTGGATTTTTCTATCTTTGTCCTTCTTCGATCTCTTTCATAATTAATGATGAAGCTATACTTAGCCTTCCTCCCTCCCAAAGAGAGAGAAAAGGAGAAAGCAGAGGGCAAAATAAGATTCTGTGTAGGAGGAGGGGAAGTGTAGGGTCTAGGAGTGCCCCAGTAAATAAGATAAAGACCCTGATCCCGACAAGTTGACTTTCTCATGGACAGACAGAAACTCAAGCACCACTGTCCCTTCTGTAGCTGGGCTATAATGCCTTGATTACACTGGAGGGTGGAATCCTACAAATGTGGTTGAATTCATGTGATGAGAGCAGGGCTGCAGCGTGGAAGGAGGGTGGAGAGGGCAGGAGGGACTCCATCCCACTGGGTCTTTGAGGCTTTGATCCAAGAGGTTCACCTTCAGGTCTCCTCCTTGTTACACTCTTTGCTACCAAACAGTCTTCAAGCTCTTGGCCGTCATTTCCAGTTCCTGGAAATAGACTTTCCATCTCTTTTGCTATCTAATGAGTCTAGAATTAGACTAGGTGCCTCGGTGTGTTCTAATCAGTGCCTTATAAAAGCCCGGGTGCACATGTGTGTGTGAAATTGCTTCAGTTGTGTCTGACTCTTTGCAGCCCTATGGACTGTAGCCCACCAGGTACTTCTGTCCATGGGATTCTCCAGACAAGAATACCGAAGTGGGTTGTTGTGCCCTTCTCCAGGGGATCTTCCTGAGCCAGGGACTGAACTCGAGTCTCTTATATCTCCTGCACTGGGAGGTAGGTTCTTCACCACTAACACCCAGGAAGCCTCCTAAAAGGGCAGGTATCCCAGGACTAACAGAACAGCCCTCTGCACTCCAGCTGACAGCACGTTAGCTCCCTCCACCCCTGCTCACACTGAACCCAGAACGTAAATGCTCATCCTCTGAGTACACATGGATCTTTTTCCTCTGCCATATTAACTGATTAAGCACCATTTAAACTGTACTTAGCCTAGGCATTATTTCTACCTTCTAAGTGAAGTGCATCACTTAGCCACATTAAATTTCATATTCCACTTTGAAACCCATTTGCCTAATCTCTCAGAGTTTTTCCTGTGAAATGGTTCTATCTTGGTTTCTTAAACATTCCCTCCATTCCAATGTCAGTGGTGAGTGTAAAAAATGAGCACAGCCCCTCTCTAATCCCTTCGATTAAAAACAAGCAAACCAAGAAAGAAATAGAATAAAGAGAAAGGGACAATTCATGGCAAACAAACTTGGAAAACAAGGCTCAGGCACTTTCAATTTTGGTTTTGTTTCATGTTTTTTAAACAAATCATTTTTATCCTAAACCCATGAAAGAAAAGGAAATGGAGACACTGAGAATTTAACGACTTGCTCATGGTCACTTAAAATGCCTATGGTAAGCATATGAGTAGCTTAGTATAGTATGAAAATCAAAGGCTTTGGAGTCAGATAATTTGGGGAAGGATGAATCTGAGCTCAGACACTGCTGAGCTCCATATTCTTAGGGCAGTGATTTCTCTGCGTGCCAGTTTCCTCATTTGCAAGATAAGAGGAAATAAGAGCCATCTTGCAAGGGCTACCAAACAAAGGTAGTCATGTCTAGTCTAATTAAAATGCTTTTGAGAGCTATAATGATGAAGATAATGATTGTGATGAGATCATATTGTGGATTCTTAACTTCTAAAGCAGGTGTGGACAGACTTTTTCTCTAAAGTTCCAGATAGCAACTATTTAGACTTTGTAGGTCACCTGGCCCCACATTATGCCATGATAGCATAAAAGCAGACATAGGCAACATATAAATGATAAATACAGTTGTGTTTTTTGTAGGCTGTTCAAAGCAGGTGGCAGACTGGATCTGACTGATGGGTCATAGTTTGCTGCCTCCTGTTCTCACCATCAGCTATTAATTCATTTAAATATATTTATCTGGGTACCTACAATGGATTAGCAACTGCAACATGACTAGCAATTCAAAGGACTTACAACTCAGAGAACAGAGCAATAAACCTTATAGAAAAAAATGTTATTTTCATATGATCTACTTACATTCCTGGGAGAGGAGGTAATGAATAAGCAAGAACAGAAAGAAAGAAAATGAGAAACATTCCAGTAGCATGTGGAGACCAGGCAGAGAATTAACAGAAGAGAGTGGCAGAGTGTATACATGAGGCTTCTTGCCACATCTCAACATGGAGCATAAAGTACTAAGACGGTCTTTCCTGAAAGACTTTCATTGATTTTTGTTGAAGCTTTTATCTTACAATTTTTGCAAAGTTTTTGAGTTTCTATTTTCAAAGAACTAAGCTGGACTTTGCAGTACTGATCTCTTCAGTAGGTGTTTTCAGGGAAATACTTGAAACATTATAGGGTACCAGGAGATCAAGGATGCATAGAGATTGGCCCTTAATGTTACCCAGACTCTTGACTGAAGTTTGAAGCAGTTGTTGTTTGGTCATGTCTGACTCTTTGTGACCCCATGGACTGTAGCCTGCCAGGTTCCTCTGTCCATGGGATTTCCCAGGCAAGAATGCTAGAGAGGGTTGCCATTTCCTTCTCTAGGGATTCTTCCTGACCCAGGGACTGAACTCTCATCTCCTGAATTGGTAGGTGGATTCTTTACCACTGAGCCACCAGGAAAGCCCACGAATATTGAAGCAATCCCCTCCCTAAACTTCTTAGAGTTCTGTGTGATTAGGGGAAGCTGCCATGGCATCAGTGTTCTAAAGTGAGGGGGAAATATTACATGAATACCTGCTATATGCCAGGTCCTGAGTTCCACTCTTTAAAACCATCTAATTTGCTCTCCTCAACAGACCCTGGGTAGTTACCTGGATGCTATGCTATGCTATGCTAAGTCACTTCAGTCGTGTCTGACTCTGTGTGACCCCATAGACAGCAGCCCACCAGGCTCCCCTGTCCCTGAGATTCTCCAGGCAAGAACACTGGAGTGGGTTGCCATTTCCTTCTCCAATGCATCAAAGTGAAAAGTGAAAGTGAAGTTGCTCAGTCATGTCCGACTCTCAGCGACCCCATGGACTGTAGCCTACCAGGCTCCTCCGTCCATGGGATTCTCCAGGCAAGAGTACTGGAGTGGGTTGCCATTGCCTTCTCCAGTTACCTGGAAGGTAACTAATAATATTATGAGATGAGAATATTGAAGTTCAGAAAGGATATGACTTAGTAATTAGTACTAAGCCACAAAGCCAGTAATTAGTACTGCCAATCTTTGACCACAAATCTATCTGCCTCTGAAGCCCTCCACTTTTGGCATCTTGTGATTTTCCAGCCATTCCAAAGAATAGCTATGCTTCTTTTTATTCGGTTGGCCAAAAAGTTCATTCATCTTACAGAACACCCAAATGAATTTTTTGGCCAGTCCAATAGCTCTTCAATCCCAGCATCCATTGTCTATTACCTCTTAACTATTTTATCATAAACCTACCTGGAACTAATGTGTTGTGTTTAACACTAATAAAGAATGCTGTCAGGCAGCTTTTTAAAAAAGTCCAGTTGTACTAAATTTACTTGATTCCTGTTCTATCTAGTTCAATAGCAATTTAATTTTAAGAAGTAATCAAATATGTTTGACATGATTTATTTTCACAAACCTATACCGTCTCCTACCAATTAAATTGCACTTTTCCAAATTTAATGCTGAGCAGAGCCTTAAATATCAGCCCAAACTCTCCTCCCAATGAAAACAACAGAATTACCTTGGTCTACATTCATTCATTCTTTATTAAAAAACAATGGGATGTTATTTTCAGGTTTATAATCATTCATTAAATCTTCCAATTCACTTCTAAAAGCAGATGCAATAAATGTTACCAAGTGAAATGATAGATTCTCTAATCAGGTTCATCCCCACCCCAGAGGCAGTCCATTAATACAAGGTGTTTTGTCTAATTATATCCTGTCTAAAGCATTGTAATACATCTGTAGGATTGGCTGTCTCGTGGATTCTTTTTAAGGTGAGCAAATATATTGCTTCCTGTTGTGAAAGAAGAGTATGATGAAAAGGGATTATGCATAACCCCTTCTCTTCGCTAATTAATACCTTGGCTATAGTACGTCTTCTCTAAAACTTGAATCTCTTTGCCCTCATTCAAAGCCAGTTCAGGAATCTGGCTGCGTTTTAGATCTACTCACGCATGTTGCTCATCTTTGTATCAGGGAAAAGTTGGAGCAGCAATTTTGGCATAAAAGAGTATGGATGAAGGAATCACAAAGCTCTCTACATAGTGATTTTCAACGGCCACAAATAGAAATCAGGAGACTCTGCCTGCAGCATTTACCGTGAGCCAGGTTCCATGATGGGGGCTTTAAATACGGAAAATATGGCTGAGAAAAGTTAAGTAATTTCCTTAGTAATAAAATGAAGAAGCAGATAGACACAGAATTCAAACTAGGTTCTGTTCAAAGTTTACAAGGCTTCCATCACACCATGCTGTTCTTTCTATGCCACTACCTTCACGATCCTTTTTAGTATTCAGTTCAGTTCAGTTCAGTTCAGTCCCTCGGTCGTGTCTGACTCTTTGAGACCCCATGAATTGCAGCACGCCAGGCCACCCTGTCCATCACCAACTCCCGGAGTTCACTCAAAGTCATGTCCATCGAATCGGTGATGCCATCCAGCCATCTCATCCTCTGTTGTCCCCTTTTCCTCCTGCCCCCAATCCCACTCAGTATCAGAGTCTTTTCCAATGAGTCAAATTATTTGCATGAGATGGCCAAAGTACTGGAGTTTCAGCTTTAGCATCATTCCTTCCAAAGAAAACCCAGGGCTGATCTCCTTCAGAATGGACTGGTTGGATCTCCTTGCAGTCCAAGGGACTCTCAAGAGTCTTCTCCAACACCACAGTTCAAAAGCATCGACTCTTCGGCACTCAGCTTTCTTCACAGTCCAACTCTCGCATCCATACATGACCACCAGAAAAACCATAGCCTTGTCTAGATGGACCTTTGTTGGCAAAGTAATGTCTCTGCCTTTCAATATGCTATCTAGGTTGGTCACAACTTTCCTTCCAAGGAGTGAAAGTGAAGTGAAGTCGCTCAGTCATGTCCGGACTCTTTGTGACCCCAGGGACCGTAGCCTACCAGGCTCTTCCATCCATGGGATTTTCCAGGCAAGAATACTGGAGTAGGTTGCCATTTCCTTCTCCAGGAGATCTTCCCGGACCAGGGATTGAACCCGGGTCTCCTGCATTGTAGGCAGACACTTTACCATCTGAGCCACCAGGAAAGTCCCTTCCAAAGAGTAAGTGACTTTTAATTTCATGGCTGCAATTACCATCTGCAGTGATTTTGGAGCCCAAAAAAATAAAGTCTGTCACTGTTTCCCCATCTGTTTGCCATGAAGTGATGGGAATGGATGCCATGATCTTAATATTTTGAATGTTGAGCTTTAAGCTAACTTTTTCACTCTCCTCTTTCACTTGCATCAAGAGGCTTTTTAGTTCCGCTTCACTTTCTGTCATAAGGGTGGTGTCATCTGCATATCTGAGGTTATTGATATTTCTCCCGGCAGTCTTGATTCCAGCTTGTGCTTCTTCCAGTCCAGCATTTCTCATGATGTACTCTGCATATAAGTTAAATAAGCAGGGTGACAATATACAGCCTCGACATACTCCTTTTCCTATTTGGAACCAGTCTGTTGTTGCATGTCCAGTTCTAACAGAAGTGCACCGGCTGCAATGGACTGGGCAGAAGCATGGCCAAGAGGAGCTACCCCACGCCCGAGGTCAGGGGCGGTGGCCAGGAGGAGAAACCCCATGTCCAAGGAGCAGTGGCTGCGCAGGCACAAGAGGAACAAGAGGAGCTACTCCACATTCAAGGTCAGGAGGGGTGGCCAGTGAGGAGATACCCCTCGTCCAAAGTAAGGAGTAGTGGCTACGCTTTGCTGGAGCAGCCGTGAAGTGATACCCCATGTCCAAGGTAAGAGAAACCCAAGTCAGATGGTAGGTGTTGCGAGAGGGCATCAGAGGGCAGACACACTGAAACCATATTCACAGGAAACTAGTCAATCTAATCACATGGACCACAGCCTTGTTTAACTCAATGAAACTAAGCCATGCCCTGGGTGGCCACCCAAGATGGGCAGGTCATAGTGGACAGGTCTGACAGAACATGGTCCACTGGAGAAGGGAACAGCAAACCACTTCAGTATTCTTGCCTTGAGAACCTCATGAATAGTATGAAAAGGCAAAATGATAGAATACTGAAAGAGGAACTCCCGAGATTGGTAGGTGCCCAATATTCTACTGAAGATCAGTAGAGAAATAACTCCAGAAAGAATGAAGGGATGGAGCCAAAGCAAAAACAATACCCAGTTGTGGATGTAACTGGTGAAAGAAGCAAGGTCCGATGCTATAAAGAGCAATATTGCATAGGAACTTGGAATGTTAGTTCCATGAATCAAGGTAAATTGGAAGTGATCAAACAGAAGATGGCAAGAGTGAACGTCGACATTCTAGGAATCAGTGAACTAAAATGGACTGGAATGGGTGAATTTAACTCGGATGACCATTATATCTACTACTGCGGGCAGGAATGACTTAGAAGAAATGGAGTAGCCATCATGGTCAACAAAAGAGTCTGAAATGCAATACTTGGATGCAATCTCAAAAATGACAGAATGATCTCTGTTCGTTTCCAAGGCAAACCATTCAATATCACAGCAATCCAAGTCTATGCCCCAACCAGTAACACTGAAGAAGCTGAATTTGAACGGTTCTATGAAGACCTACAAGACCTTTTAGAACTAACACCCAAAAAAGATGTCCTTTTAGTATTATTGGTGAGCAAAGATGAGATTGTGTTGGATATTCCTTGACATCTGGAGCACAAGCAGCAGTAGCACCATCACTCATCCAAACAACTGATCTACTATTCATAGTGTCTTTGGGTTCAGCTAAGAAATCCAAAATCACTGCAGATGGTGACTTCAGCCATGAATTTAAAACACTTGCTCCTTGGAAGGAAAGTTATGACCAACCTAGCATATTAAAAGGCAGAGATATTACTTTGCCAACAAAGGACCATCTAGTCAAGGCTATGGTTTTTCCAGTGGTCATGTATGGATGTGAGACTTGGACTATAAAGAAAGCTGAGCACCAAAGAATTGATGCTTTTGAACTGTGGTGTTGGAGAAGACTCTTGAGAGTCCCTTGGACTGCAAGGAGATCCAACCAGTCCATCCTAAAGGAGACCAGTCCTGGGTGTTCATTGGAAGGACTGATGTTGAAGCTGAAACTCCAATACTTGGGCCACCTGATGTGAAGAGCTGACTCATTTGAAAAGACCCTGATGCTGGGAAGGGTTGAAGGTGGGAAGAGAAGGGGACGACAGAGGATGAGATGGTTGAATGGCATCACCAACACAATGGACATGGGTTTGGGTGGATTCTGGAGATGGAGATGAGTCTGGGTAAACTCTGAGAGTTGGTGATGGACAGGGAGGCCTGGCGTGCTGTGTTCATGGGGTTACAAAGAGTCGGACAGGACTGAGCCACTAAACTGAACTGAATTGAAGAAATATACTACAGAGGAAGAATATATTCATATCCAATGCCATTTTAGTTTTTGTAAAGCCTAGATCACATAGTAACTGATTAGTAACAACTTCTTTGTTAGTAGGTTTGTTGGTTACTTTGTTAAAGATTTGAACCATGCATTTAAGGATTTTTTTTCTTTTTTTGGAAAAGTTGTCTCATAAACATAAGACAACACTGGAAGATACATAACCAAATACTAAAAGAAAATACATTGCAAACCAAACACACACACATGTACACACACACACACACACACACACACACACACACATAACTAGAAGACTTCCAAGCAAGGGGATCAATATAGACTGACATAAGAAAACGTATACAAGTAGTTGGATTGAGTTTAGCTTCAGATGATGAGTAGAATTTTTGTATAAGGATGGGAGAGGAAACTGTTTTCCAGGAGCAGGAATGCCATAGACTATAAGATCATAAAGACAAAATTGAATGTGTTGTATTCCAGTATAGCATGGGGGATCAGAGATTGGACATGAGAGCTTGAAAGTGTGATGCATTTTAATTAAGTGGGCTCAGATTTTGAACATACCTTAAAAGACGGGTTAAGGATTGGGGACTTGTCCTGGCAACTCTTAGAGGGGCATTAAAAGAGCATGAGGTGAAAGTGAAGTAACAAAAGAGATGCTCTTGACTTGATAAGCATACAAAATTAACACAGGTGCTGGATAACTCTGAGAAATGCTGGAAAGCTAAACACGGTGGCCTAGGGAAATAATATTGGTGCATGGAAGAAACACACCATTAAAATAAAAGTATGCTGTCATGGTGAGCTGTCATCTTTTGCTATGTGTATTGGGGGAAATAATTTAACCTCTTAGAAAACTGAAGAGCTCATCTGTATAAAACCTCAATCATAAGGCTTTTATGAGGATTTATCTAAACCTGGGACAACATAAAATAGACCTGATTCTGGAATGATGTAATCAGCCTATGTCTTAGTTTGGGATGCCGTAACAAATACCATAGACGAGATGGCTTAAGCAACTGAGCTTTATTTCCTCACAGTTCCAGAAGCTGGGAGTCCAAGATCAAGGAGCAACAGCATTTAGCTTCTGCTGAGGGCCGTCTTCCTGGTTTGTAAACATCTTTCTTCCTGTGTCCTCACGTTGCCTTTCCTAGGCGTATGTGTGAGAGAGAATGTGCTGTCTGCGGTCTCTTATAAGGACACGAATCCTAGCAAGTCAGGGTTCAATCTTCATGGATCTCATTTAAGCTTAATAACTTTCATAAAGTCCCTGTCTCCAAATAAAATCACATTGGAGATTGGGGCTCCCATATATGAATTTTGGAGGAACACAATTCAATCCATAGCAACTTATATGTGTTTGTATCCATGACATTGAGAGAACTGGCATGCGTCCACCTATATATGTTAATACACAATATTTGCTTTTTCTCTTTCTGACAATTCACTCCTATGACTGTCTCTAGGTCCACTACAATAAAAATTAATTTTAAAATGTTAAAATGAAAAGGAAAAAAATTGGCATGGAATGTTAAAAATGGAAATTGGCCAGATGTAGCCACTAACCAGAGAAGGGAAATGAAGAAATGGAACAAAGCAAATGGCGTGTCAACATTTGAGGAATCATGGTCCATATTGGAATAGTGTTTCCTATCTCTGTCTATTAAGCCTCTTCTTCTAACTTCAGTTTCCAAAGGAAAAATCATTCATGCTCTCATCAAGGATGACCCTTTAAAAATTGATCACACGTTACTAGCTCTTCACTTCCATTAAAATAGAAAACTCAATTTTGGTTTCTACTTCCAGGAAAATTCTCAGAGGAACCCATGATATTCTTTTGGGCAATATTTTTTGTCATGAAAGTAATTTGACATGCTTCTTATTTTCTAATTCAATGTTTCTTCAACATGTTATACAAAAAGTCCAGAAAAGAGATTTCATTGACCCCTTGGGACTATCTTTCCTTTAGTGAGCTTTCTACAAATTCTACCCATGTGGCTTTGCATCATTTCCAAATTTTGAAAAAGTTATTGGAGGAAGGTATATAATATCCTATTACACTTCTACAACGTATTATGTTAGAGTTTACCAGGCGTGTGATGTGTGTATGTGCACATATACACATTTTGTTTGATGATTCCTCCAAAAAGAGCAGAGTTATGTGATTTCATGAAAACCTAGCCTTTTCTCTTTGCTTAACCGGGAAGTAATCATTTGAAGGGTACTGCCAACTTAAATGGGCTCCCCAGGTGGCACAGTGGTAAGGAATGAATCTGTCTGCCAATGAAGGAGACACAAGAGATGCAGGTTGAGTCTCTGGGTCGGGAAGATCCCCTGGAGTAGGAAATAGCAACCAGCTCCAGTATTCTTGCTGGACAATTCCATGGACAGAGGAGTCATAGCTACAGTCCATGGGGTCATCAGTAGTTGGCCATGACTGTGACTGAGCACACACCCTTTACTACCGAATAGATGAAATGTTAGGAATTGGGATTAACAGCATGTGATAGTAAATTGTATTGAATACAGAACAAACTTAAGGTTTTCCTCAAGAGGATATTATCTAGGAGATGAGCGTGGGATGGACGGAGAGTTTTAGTGGTGATTTTCATAATTAAGTGCTATAATCAAATTCATAACATTTATATTACAAACTTCCCCCCAAGGTTAGCAGCCCAGGTCTAAGAACCTAGTTCTTCTGCTACAATTATTGACTCATAAAGTTTCTTTCCCTCATAAATATTTCATAAGCACATACCATTTTGTAAAAACTCAAGATGTTTCAAAACATTTTATACATTTTTGTTGTGGCAACAAAAAGTGGATTGAGGTTAAAAAAACATTATTTTATATTTTATCATTAATGTATGGTATACTATAATATAAAGTGAACTTATTATAGCCTCCAAGAATATTCATAAACCTTGCAGACAAATTTTACTCTGTCATTTAATAATGGACAAGGGTTATTTAACATTTGATTTTAGATGGAAAGAAAGTCAGGAAATTAAACATTGATTTTCAGACTTAATGTGTGGAATGATTGCATTTCATACTTAGAAAATAATTTGTTTACTTATTTTTAAATTTGTTTCTGAAATATGAGGTAAGAGAAGTGGTTTATGTATTCCAAGTGCAAGCACTTCACATAAAACATGTTGTTTGTGAGGATGCTGTTTACTCCCCCGAGACAAAAGTCAAATTGGATTTAATGATCACTAAATTTTCACTTTTTAGCACTGGTTTTCAAAGCACTAAAGACACCTTGATGTGCTCTGAGAATCTGGATCAGATGAATGCATCTTTAAGATCCCGTGAAAACTGCAGCGCATCAGTGCTCCTTACGCTTCCTGTCTGCAGCCAACAGCACTTTATGAGCATGGATTCAATAATATGACTGAGAATAAAATAATTTAAAGCTGTGTCATGCTTACAGCCCCATAACCACTAGCAACACTCAAGTGAGGGATAAACTAGATGGCTAGGTCATTCAATTCACCCCAAATTATGAATATATTCAGGGGTGATTCCATCAACATGTATGGAGAACTCACGATGTACAAAACATTTTACATGGATATTCATTCTACTTTGATTTTCACAATAATTTTACAAACTTGGAACTATGCATGATGCACGTTCAATGGACTAGGAAACACAAGCTCATGGAGTAATAGTCAGTGAGTGTTTCTTTTTTTTTTTTTTCTCCTGTGTGGTACTCAGATTAAGGGGGCAGCAGAGGATGAGATGGTTAGATAACATCACCAACTCAATGGACATGAATTTGAGTAAACTCTCTGAGATAGTGGAGGAGAGAGGAGCCTGGTATCCTGTAGTCCATGGGGTAACAAAGAATCAGACATAGATTAGCTACTGAACAGCAGCAACTGCAACAGATTCTAAGTTCTTGAAATATGTTTTCTCATTTAATCCTTAGAGCAAACTAATGAAAGAGGTATTATTACTATTTCCATTTAATGAATAAAGGAATTGAGATTTATTTAGTGGACACCATCTGCTGATAAAAAGAGCCAAAGTCAGGTCATCTAACCTCAGAGCCCAGGTTTCTCACCATCGTGGTTCATAAAAGGCAGAACCAATATTCAAACCAGGTTTATCCAAACCTCAGTTTACTTGATATCTATCCATTTATCTATGCATTTAAAAAATAAAAAACATGCTATTATCATTTATACTAGTGTGAACTTAGCAGAACACTCCAACTATGGTTGGAAACACTGACTGACTGTCACTACTCTATGCAGCTGGTAAGAGCCTTTCAGTGTTCCTGCTCAAGATGCTTATATCTCTTGGCTTCTGGGACAATAAAAATATCTGATTTTCCTTTAAAACCTCTGGCCACAAATTCTCATTTTTCTTTGGTAATTGCTCCCTGCCTTTTAAAACTTGGAGTGTCCTAGGACTCAGTCTTGAGTTACATGTTTTCATTTCTTTTCTGCATTCACTTTTTTTTAAAGATTTTCTTTCTTTTTTTATTTTTTGAGCATGGTGGTCATAGCCCAAGTCATGGAGCTTGATCCGATTACTTCAGAAGAATGGGCAGAAAAAAAGGATAAGAAAAGGCAGTGAAGGAACTCCTGGAAAAATCAACAGATGAAGAGCAAACGGTGTGTGTGTGGGTGAGTACACATGGGTGGGTGTGATAACAGCGCCTGAAATTTGTGTTACTTAGTTGACTATAGAAATCATTTCATGATGTATATGTATATCAAATCATGATGTTGTACATCTCAAATATCCACAAATCTTACTTTAAAACTAAAATAAAGGAAGAAGACCAAATGAATGATGTTACTGACTACCCAGCCTGATAGGAGGAAAGCTAGAGGAGATGCAAAAAAAAAAACAAAACACTGAACTGTGGGAGAAAAGTGTGGAGAGAGTTTAAAAGCAGAGGAAGCAAGGAGCCACTGCACTTGATGCAAAGCAGAAAATGCAAGGAGGACTTAAAAGGAGAAAGTGGATTGGGCAGCAGAGTGGTTAAGTGAGTTAAGTTTATGGAAGGAGGAGGAAGTGGAATCCACTGTAATTTTACAAAAGAGAGGAGAAGGGAATAAATGATGATAAAAGGTATAAACATTTCCACTCATCTACCATTCAGTATTTATTGAGCAACTACTTTACACCCAGAACTATTCGAGGAACTGGGTACACACAGTGAACAAAACGAAAAGACAAACCCTATCTTCCTATAGCTGCATTCCGACGGACAGGTAAAAACAAATACTGCTATTAACGTACATATAATATTATATGTAAAATACATACAACTTGTTAGTTCCTACTTCTATTATACTAGTTTTGTATCTGTGCTAGCTTATTTACTATGTTGCTAAGTCACTTCAGTCGTGTCTGACTCTGTGTGACCCCATAGACGGCAGTCCACCAGGCTCCCCCGTCCCTGGGATTCTCCAGGCAAGAACACTGGAGTGGGTTGCCATTTCCTTCTCCAATGCAGGAAAGTGAAAAGTGAAAGTGAAGTCGCTCAGTCGTGTCTGACTTTTAGCGACCCCATGGATTGCAGCCTACCAGGCTCTTCCGTCCATGGGATTTTCCAGGCAAGAGTACTGGAGTGGGGTGCCATTTACTATGTTAAGCTCCTCAAATTTAAAAACCCTCTATTTATTTTATTCATGCCTTATCTGTTTCTAATACAGTCTGTTTTACTTCATTCAATATAAAATATGTATTGGAGGGGACTCCCCTGGTGGTCCAGTGTTAAAACTTCACCTTTCAATGCAAAGGGTGCTGGTTTGACCTCTAGCTGTGGAGCTAGGATCCCACATGACTTGTGGCCAAAACACTAAAACCATGAAACAGAAGCAATATTGTAACAAATTCAATAAAGACTTAAAAAAA
This sequence comes from Bos indicus, assembly GCF_029378745.1. Taxonomy (NCBI): domain Eukaryota; kingdom Metazoa; phylum Chordata; class Mammalia; order Artiodactyla; family Bovidae; genus Bos; species Bos indicus. The sequence goes on along the minus strand of NC_091780.1, from coordinate 17,936,027 downwards.
TGGTCCACATCAAAAAAAAACTTTGAAAAAATTAAATTAAATTAATTTATGTAATAAATATGTATTGGAAAAAGAAATAATAGGATTTGTTGATCATTTGCTGTGCAGACCAAAAAGAAAAAAAAGGTTTGGGGGCGGGATGAGAAGGAAAGGGAAAGAGGGGAGGGGAGAAGAGATTTGTGTTTTATCAAATTCTATCTGGTTCTCTTTACCTGCTTTCCTCCCCCTTCTCATCTTTGAACCATTCATGAGACCAGGTAAATTTCAACCCTTGAGTCTAAGCTTCTTTTCTCATGATCTAAGCTTGGTTTACCCAGAATTCTGATGACATATATCTTAACACACACTCAGCACAATTCTGCTTGATCATTCTTAACAACAAAGTGGATGTCCCCTTATTTACAAGGGTTTTCAGAATTACTGACAGTTCTTGGTTCACTGTTGTGCTAGTACAGGGAACCAGAATCTCTATTTCCCCATCCTCCACCTCGTCTTCCCAATAGAACCTCCCAATACACACACGGCAAACACATGCCACATTCTCTGAAACCACCAAATGTGAAAAACATATTCCTTTCCCCCCATACCAGTGAATGTTATTCCACTTCCTTACTTTATAAAGAGCACAGAGGGGCTGATATTTTCCCAGCAGAATGTCATCATTTGCTTTTCAAAGCAGGCACCAAATTTAAAAGCATTGTGGGTAAGGAAATGCAAATGATGTAAGCTGATATCTTACTAACAAAGTTAAACTGTTACTGGGCACCCGGAATCATCTTGGGAATGAGCATGGGACCAGTCACGGAGCAACTCTTCTAGTACCTTAGACCCTTGGTGGGGGGTGGGGACGGTGGGGGGGCCGTGCTCAGCATCACAGTTTCCTACTTGATTCCTAAGCCTTGCTGACTCTTGTCTTCCTTGCTGACTCTCTCTCTCTGGGTTTTACGTGGAGGCTGATAAACACTAGCCCAAACACTAATGTGTTCACTTGGAAAAATCCATTTAATCTAAACCTAGTAGGAAGTTTGTTGACATCAAACAGCATCAAGTTTCTTGATGATGAACTAGACGCCATGGAGAAATTTATCTGTAAACAATGAATCAGGACAGAAGGAAAGTTAAGAGTACTTGAAAGCCAATGAAATATCAAGGTGGCCAATACCATTGCCTGTACCTATGGTGTGTCATTTGTTTCTTCTTGATCTTAAATTCCCCCAGCTGGAAATCACCAGTTCTGATAATAACTCAAAGAGCATTGATGCCAAAAGTCTATGTCTTTCCTTAAGAATGGCTCCATATAATTGTTTAAACTCTTCCTTTTCAACATTAAGATCATCTTGAGAAAGAGGGGCATGTGTGTGTGTGTGTTGAAGGGGGTGTATTAGTTCAGTCTGCTAAAAAAATAATACAAACTGACACTTAGATCTTAGTTGCTAAATACCACCTTAAAATGAGATCAGATCTCTCTGGAAGACAAAGAATGCTTCAGAGAGGAATCAGGGACAGTACAAAATGAACTTAGAACATAAATCTGTACTCTAAATAAAGGCATGCTCAAAGAATGATGGGGATGTGCCAAGGGGCTATAGGGGCCAGTAAGAAGGAATTTCGATTATCCAAATTAAGGACAGTTTGAGCATCAAAATAAAGAACTATTAGCAATTAATTATGACCATTGAAAAAATCAGTAAATGCATAGAGATGTAAATCAATCAGAAAGAATAGTTATTATTTACAATGGAGTGCTAACCAATAAATGTAGAAAAAATAGTGGAATTGAGAAATAATCATCTGGTTATACTACAAAAATTATACCAAAATAATACAGACAAAATACAACCAAAGGACACTAATATCAATTGGAGATTGCTTGATGAAAAATGGAATACTTACATAGTCTCCAGAAATTTTCCCACTAGATGCTCATTAAACAAAAAGGAAAAAAGTGACTTTATATTGGAGAAGCTTGGCAGTTTAAACAAGTTATCAAAGTGTAACATCATCAGTAATGGGACAAATATATATTATGTGGTTTTTAAAATGAAGCACTGAGAAAGATAAGACACTATTTCTGTGGTATTCTTGCCAAAAGTACACAACCTGATTTTAATCACGACAAGACATCAGGCAAACTTAGATTGAGAGAGAAATTCTCCAGAGTAACTGGCCTGAATATTTTTAATGTAAAGGTCATGAAATGTAAAGCAAGTCCAAGAAATTGTTCTACATTAAAGGAGACTCCAGAGATTTGACAGCTAAATGAAACTTATTATTCTGAATTGGATCCTGTAGTCTTTTTTTTTCCTTTTGTTATAAAGTGCATTACTGAAACAAACATTTTTGAATAAGATTTATAGATTATTTTTACAGTGTCAATTATTATTCATTTTTATAATAGTTCAGCTCAGTTCAGTCATTCAGTCATGTCCAACTCTTTGCGACCCCATGAACTGCAGCACGCCAGGCCTCCCTGTCAATCACCAACTCCCAGAGTCCACCCAAACCCATGTCGATTGAGTCGGTGATGCCATCCAAACATCTCATCCTCTGTTGTCCCCTTCTCCTCCTGCCCTCAATCTTTCCCAGCATCAGGGTCTTTTCCAAAGAGTCAGCTCTTCATATCAGGTGGCCAAAGTATTGGCGTTTCAGCCTCAGCGTTAGTCCTTCCAATGAACACCCAGGACTGATCTCCTTTAGGATGGGCTGGTTGGATCTCCTTGTGGTCCAAGGGACTCTCAAGAGTCTTCTCCAACACCACAGTTCAAAAGCATCAATTCTTCGGCACTCAGCTTTCTTTATAGTCCAACTCTAACATCCATACATGACCACTGGAAAAACCATAGTCTTGACTAGACGAACCTTTGTTGGCAAAGTAATGTCTCTGTTTTTTAATATACTGTCTAGGTTGGTCATAACTTTCCTTCCAAGGAGTAAGTGTCTTTTAATTTCATGGCTGCAATCACCATCTGCAGTGATTTTGGAGCCCAGAAAAAAATAGTCAGGCACTGTTTCCCCATCTATTTGCCATGAAGTGATGGGACTAGATGCATTGATCTTAGTTTTCTGAATGTTGAGCTTTAAGCTGACTTTTTCACTTTCCTCTTTCACTTTCATCAAGAGGCTCTTTAGTTCTTCTTCACTTTCTGCCATAAGGATGGTGTCATCTGCATATCTGAGGTTATTGATATTTCTCCCGGAAATCTTGATTCTGGCTTGTGCTTCCTCCAGCCCAGCATTTCTCATGATGTACTCTGCATATAAGTTAAATAAACAGGGTGACAATATACAGCCGTGACATACTCCTTTTCCTATTTGGAACCAGTCTGTTGTTCCATGTCCAGTTCTAACTGTTGCTTCCTGACCTGCATACAGGTTTCTTAAGAGGCAGGTCAGGTGGTCTGGTATTCCCATCTCTTTCAGAATTTTCCACAGTTTATTGTGATCCAGACAGTCAAAGGCTTTGGCATAGTCAATAATGCAGAAATAGATGTTTTTCTGGAACTCTCTTGCTTTTTCCATGATCCATCAGATGTTGGCAATTTGATCTCTGGTTCCTCTGCCTTTTCCAAAACCAGCTTGAACATCTGGAAGTTCACAGTTCACATATCATTGAAGCTTGGAGTGGGGAATTTTGAGCATTACTTTACTAGCGTGTGAGATGAGTGCTATTGTGTGGTAGTTTGAGCATTCTTTGGCATTGCCTTTCTTTAGGACTGGAATGAAAACTGACCTTTTCTAGTCCTGTGGCCACTGCTGAGTTTTCCAAATTTGTGTACTATAGTTATATACAGGAATATCATTGTTTTTAGGAAATGTATACCGAGTTATTTAAAGACAAAGATAAAGATTTGTATGATGTTTACAGCTTATTCTCCAATAGCTCAGAAAAAAATACTATTGTGTTTCTGTGCACATGTGTGTGAGAGAGAGGAAAGGAAGAAGAGAGAGCAGATGTACAAAATATTGACATCTGAGGAATTTTATTGAAGGTATTTGGATAGTTTTTCAACTTTTTGATAAAGCTGGAATTGCTGTTGTTGTTTAGTTGCTAAGTCGTGTCTGAGTCTTTTGCGATGCCATGAACTGTAGCCCACCAGGGTCTCATGTTGCCATTTCCTTCTCCAGGGGATCTTCCTGACCTGGGCTCAAACCTGCATCTCCTACAATGGCAGGGAGATTTGTTGTCACTGAGTCACAAGGGAAGCTCAAACCATAAATTATTTAGAGAAGATACAGGAAGCTCAAACCTCTGTGACAATCTAGACAGGTGGGAAGGGGTGGGAGGTGGGAGGGAGGTTCAAGAGGGAGGGGACACGTGTACACCTATGGCTGATTCATGCTGATATATGGCAGAAACCAACACAATATTGTAAAGCAATTATCCTTTAATTAAAAGTAAATAATTTTTTAAAAAGGTTAAACATTTTAAAGTTAAAAACTATATATAATATACATTGAAAGGCATGTCACATGAGATTGATGATAATGTATTCTCCTGGTTTTAAAGATTCAATTAGTTTACCTCCCCAACTTAATTATTTTAAAAGAAAATTTTACAGGCCTCTGGTGAAGTCTTAAAAACTGAGGTTCTGTCTTATCTTACCAGGAGTCCACAAGAGCTTTAAATTACATACACAGCAAAACAAACATATCATTTGTCTGTAATTTTCAGGCAGTGGTCTGTCTTCAAACTTTACAAATGCCTTTGAGATTCATTTTACTAATGGCAGCGAGTTCCCAGAATGGCACTTCAGGGCTTGCCCAGAACACTTGGCTCAAAGTTTTTTTAGGCCTCCCAGAAGATCCACAACCAGGGATAAAGGAGCAGGATGGGGAACACCAGGGTTGAGACTCCTTGCCTGAGAAATTCTGATTAGTTACTTTTGTTAGTCCTGCCTGTCTCTTTGGAAAACAAGGATCAGCACTTAGACCTACTAGAATTACAGTAGGGAGGAAAGGTGATATAACAATCTTTTTTTTCTCCTTTTGTGGATTATCTTCCCCAAAGATGCTCTTTGGGAACAAAGGAAAAGCAGCAGCAGATGAAGAATTTGAAGTCAGATAGATGCTTGTTTAAAACTGGGCAAATTGTTTATTTGTATTTGTTTTTAATTTTTATTGCTGTATAGTTGCTTCGCAGCGTTGTGTTGGTTTCTGCTGTACAGCAAAGTGAGTCAGCTATACACATACATATATATACCCCCTCCCTTTTGGACTGCCTTCCCATTTAGGGCACCGCAGAGTACTGATAGAGTTTGCTGCGCCATACGGTAGATTCTCATTAGTTATCTATTTTGTAAATAGTATCAATAGTGTGTACGTGTGAATCCCAATCTCCCAATTCCTCTCATCATCCCTTTTTCCTCTTGGCATTCTTAAGTTTGTTTTCTACACCTGTGACTCTATTTCTGCTTTGCAAATACATTCACCAATACCATTTTTCTAGATTCCACATAGATCCACTAATAGATGGTATTTATTTTTCTTTTTCAGACTTACTTCTGACACTTCCAGGTCCATCTACATCTCTACATATGACCCATTTTCATTCTTTTTTAGGGCTGAGTAATATTCCATTGTATATATGTACTACATCTTCTTTATTCATTCTTCTGTTGATAGATGTTTAGGTTATTTCTATGCCCTGGTTATTGTGAATAGTGCTCCTCTGAACATTGGGATGCATGTATCTTTTTGAACTATAGTTTTCTCTGGGAATACGCCCAAGAGTAGGACTGTTGGGTCACATGGTAGCTCTATTTTTATTTTTTTAAGGAACCTGGGCAAATTATATTAAAGACTTTAAGCTTGGTATACTTATCTATGAAAACATGGAAGCTAATCATGTTGGGGTGTATTTCCAAAAATAAATAAGCTAAAATGTGGGACGTGCTCTATATTCCCCATTTTCCCCACCAGGTCTTCTCTTCATCTTTCTCCATCCTGTTCTGTGTCCTAGGAAACTGACCTAGAAGACTGGCTTCACCAGGCTTCCTTGGCTTGGAGCAGTTTGGACAAACTGTGGCATAATGAGGAGATCAGAGTTAGCAAGAGAAAAAGGTACAGCATTCATTCCCTCACGTCCCTCCCTGTAAAGACATGGTTTGGCAGTGGCTGCAATATTTTTCCCTCTGGGACTCCCCTTCTCCTGCAAGTACATCTCTCAGGTTAAGGGTGACTGTCTCTTGGTTCTGTCTGTCTCCTTCACTAAGGTGATACTACCTTCCCACCATCGCTCTTCCTAGAGTGCTTCACCATCCTTTCACAGTTCCCTTCATCTTCCCTTCAAAAATAGTCCCTTCATTTATCTCTCCTCAGTGATCCCGTTGCCATCCTCCAGCTGTTCACTCCTAGGACATAGACTGACTCAATTCCTGGCATTCAAAGAAAGCCAGTGTTACAATCCTGACTTCAACCGGCTCTGCCATAGTCAAGTTTAAGAAACCTCATGCTAATGAAGGACAGGTTCTCCTTTGAGGTTGGAAGGAGACTCTAGTATACTTCAACTTTTTCATAACAAAATTCTTACCAGGAACGACCTTACCAAGCTTTAAATAAAAAGCAATCTCATTTGCAAAGCAGAAAATAGACACAGACATAAAGAACAAATGTATGGACACCAAGAAGGGAAAGCTGAGGGGGGAGGGGAGGCGGGATGGACTGGGCGGTTGGGATGAACAATAGATGCATGACTGACACTATCTATAAAATAATAAATAATGAGAACATACTGTATAGCTCAGGGAACTGCACTCAATGCTCTGTGGTGACCTAAATGGGAAGGAAACTCAAAAAAGAGGGAATATGTGTATATGTATAGCTGATTCATTTTAGTGTACAGTAGAAGCTAACACAACATTGCAAAGCAACTATACACTAATAAATATTATTATTATTATTTTATTTTTGAAAAAGGCAACCTCAATGATTAGCTATCGGGTCATGTCCCGGAAAAAAAGTCCAGACTTTGCTTCTTTGCTGTTCTGTGGCCCATGTACTAAAAAGATGAGATGATTCATGTTTAATGTACTGTTTATTAAGCATTAGCAATAATTCCCTTAATATTTTCTATAATAGCATCAGCCAAAGAGGGAGAAAGGAAAGGAGCAAATGAGCTTAATATAGTAAAACTCTATGATTACTGACCTTGCAGAGCAGTTTCATGTCTATGACCTTATTTATTTTCTTAGCTATTACTTCAATAGGCTGTATAATATCTGAAACCCACCTCAATTTGCTCCTTGTTCCTGGCGTTATTCCCTCTCTAGCACCAGACATCTGGGAGCATTTTATAAGGCTTTCCTATAATCTGGCAAACTATGCACACATGTGTCTTTCAGGAGTCCAATTTTCTCCACCCAGTAATTGGCCAATGCAGAGAAACAAAGTATCATTTTATTTTACGTAACAGCGCTATGTAAAATGATTCACTAATTCCGTGCTGAAAAATAATAATCACAAGTTGGAAGATTGAAAAACACACGTGAGAAGAAGCACCCAGGATAATCTAGGTTCCTAGTGCTTACACAAGCTCTCTCTTGCCCCCTGCAGTTTGCTGAGAGACAGAGAAATAGTTTGCAATTGGCCTTGGGTTTTGCTTGCAAACTTCAGCTGAAATGTTCATTTGCCTTATAAGAAGCTGTCAGGACCTCCAGGAATACACCACACAACAGTGTTATTTAGAAATAATTTTGCTTCCACAGCACATAACAAATATGTCTTTGTTCTTCCTTTGTCTCTACTTCTTGTTAATAGAGAAAATTGTCCAGGAAAAATGCAACCCTCAACTTAATATGGATTACTATGTGTTGTACTTCTTACAATTTGAAATAAATGTCTACATAAAAGAAAGATACAGCAATAGCTAATGCTTTTCCCTGGGTAATAATACAATTTTGAAGAATAGAATGCCTAAGTAAATAAATTGGGCAAGCTTATCTTATCGCCTGCAGTTTCATTTTACTAATGAGATTGCTGAGAAAATTTCCCCTCGAGAGCCCTGCAATTCAGCACCCATGCTTCTGGACAGTACTATCTCAGCAAGTATCTATGCGAAACCACCCAACTGAATGGAAATTGAGGAATATAAAATGATTTTCTGTGGTGACTAAGACCTACAAGCCAAATCCTTCAATATCCCCCCTCTATACTCTATTAAAAACTGCTATTTTCTGATTTAAGAAAAATTCAAAAACAAAACAAACACTTTTTTGTCTCCTAATAGCACAAGATAAAGTTCAAACAAGACTGCCAAGCAGTCACTCCTCAAACTTACTTTCACAGTCTATTATTCAATATCAATCGGAATTTAGGGAAGAATTCATGGTTTCATCTTTTTCTTTTAAAGTGAATGGACCACATGTCATACCAAATAAATGAAAACGAATGCCTTTATTAGTAGTAGGATACATTTTAATTTATAATACAGTGTTAGTATAGATTCTAAATATACTGTTTTCCAAGTAGGAATTCACGAATCTTACATCTGCCCTACAAAGCCTTTGTCAAGTGCTATAAGATCCTGAAGTCATTCTATCTGTCGGCATCTCTAACTAAGCAAACCAGGTTGTATCAGGTATTAATAGATATTAGTTCATCGCATTTGTCAAACCAAGACTAGCTTTAATTTCTTTTCTTTAAGGGAATATCTGAAGACAGCTGACAAAATGACCACTGCCCTTTTCCTCTACTATTCATTACATGCACTATTTTTATATTACTCTTCTTACTATGATATAAGCAATCCATTGCAGCCATTTCCCTTTTTGTGGTTCAGGAACAAACTATAATACTTTAGGCTTTGTGTTTCCATGAGCAAAGCAGAAGGAAACTTGTGCCTCTCCAATTCTGTGTCTTATAAATCTATCAAAGCTACTGTTTTGTCATTAGAACTTTGACAGGCTTCTCACACTGAGCCTTCTTAAGCTCACTGTCAATTACAACCCCACGGAGACAACTGCATACTCTTCCAAGAGGCTATGTCATCAGCTGGAAGGAGAATTTACCCTTATCTAGCTTTATGTTTTCAGCGCTATCTATCATTTCCACCTGTAAATATATTTTAGAATATCAATTACATCTTTTTTTTTTGATTCTTTATTTTATTTTATTTTTTTTTACTTTACAATATTGTGTTGGTTTTGCCATATATCAACATGAATCTGCCATGGGTGTACACGTGTTCCCCATCCTGAACCCCTCTCCCGCCTCCCTCCCTGTACCATCCCTCTGGGTCATCCCAGTGCACCAGCCCCAAGCATCCAATATCATGCATCAAACCTGGACTGGTGATTCATTTCATATATGATATTATACATATTTCAATGCCATTCTCCCTAATCATCCCACCCTCTCTCTCTCTCCCACAGAGTCCAAAAGACTCTTCTATACATCTATGTCTCTTTTGCTGTCTCGTACACAGGGTTATCGTTACCATCTTTCTAAATTCCATATATATGTGTTAGTATACTATATTGGTGTTTTTCCTTCTGGCTTACTTCACTCTGTATAATAGGCTCCAGTTTCATCCACCTCATTAGAACTGATTCAAATGTATTCTTTTTAATGGCTGAGTAATACTCCATTGTGTATATGTACCACAGCTGTCTTATCCATTCATCTGCTGATGGACATCTAGGTTGCTTCCATGCCCTGGCTATTATAAAGTGCTGCGATGAACACTGGGGTACACATGTCTCTTTCAATTCTGGTTTCCTTGGTGTGTATGCCCAGCAGTGGGATTGCTGGATCATAAGGCAGTTCTATTTCCAGTTTTTTAAGGAATCTCCACACTGTTCTCCATAGTGGCTGTACTAGTTTGCATTCCCACCAACAGTGTAAGAGGGTTCCCTTTTCTCCACACCCTCTCCAGCATTTATTGCTTGTAGACTTTTGGATCACAGCCATTCTGACTGGCATGAAATGGTACCTCATTGTGGTTTTGATTTGCATTTCTCTGATAATGAGTGATGTTGAGCATCTTTTCATGTGTTTGTAAGCCATCTGTATGTCTTCTTTGGAGAAATGTCTATTTGGTTCTTTGGCCCTTAAAAGATTCTGTACAACAAAGGAAACTATAAGCAAGGTGAAAAGACAGCCTTCAGAATGGGAGAAAAAACAATTACATCTCTATTATGTGTTATAGATTCACATTATACAGAAAGAAATATCATTGTTTCTACAGTTACAGCTATTTCTTTTAATTTTTTTAATGTGTAAAAATTGTGGAATAGGACAGGACTGAAGGTAAAGCTGTGGATATAAATCTTGAACAGAAAAATATCCATTAATCAACAGACATAGAATATATTACTTCAACTAATAACAATTGCATTGAATTATGCCATTATTCAGCCCATAGGTCTCCCTAATTTCCCATAAACATAAGATGAAAGACTTTGGCAAAGATTTATTTGTTCACTTATTTATTTATTACCTCCTATGCATCAGGCATTGTTCTGGGTGCTAGGAATATCCCTTTATACAAGACAGATAAAGTTCTTTTTCTCATGGGTTGCACATTCTCACTGGGAAAGACAGATGATATTGAATTAAAGTTGTCATAGTAGTAGTGATGAGGAATGCTACTCTAGGCAAGATGGCCATGACAAATCTTGCTGAGATGATGAAATTTAAGCTGAGATTATGACATTGAAGGCACGACTTGAATGTCAAGAAGGACCCAACTCTGAAGGAAATGTATACCAGTCTGAAGGAACAACCAGTGAAAAAAATTTAAATTAGGACTGATCCATCTCAAACTGTTAGAGAAACAAACATATGTGGCTGAAGTCCACATTTATTTGATCAACTAGCTAGTAACTTTATAAAAATAAAATAGAATCAAATTAGGATACAGATAAATCACAAGATAATGATGCTGAGTGAAAATGCCAAATGGGGAAAAGGAGTACCTACTATATGATTTCATTTACATAAAATTCTAAAAGTACAGACTAAAATTTGAGGACAGAAAGCAAATCAATGGTTGCCTCTGAGAGTTATGATTACAAAGGGACTCAAGGATATTTGGGGGGATGATGGAAATAGTTGTAATTTTTATTGTGATAATGGTACCATGAATGTATGTATACACGTCAAAGCCAATCAAAACTGCATATTTTAAATATGTGAGTTTATTGTACATCAATAATGTCTCAATTAAGCTATCATAAAATCAGATTTGTTTGAGTATCTTTCTTTTACAGAGAGTATTTGGTAGTTTTCAGTCATACCCAGTTCATTTTCTAAATACTTAATAAATCTTTCTCAATAATTCAACCTGTGCTTCCCTGATATCTACATCCTACTAACTTGCCTAGGTTTGAGAGACTATATCTCTTTCTAGGGTTTGGAGAGTAAAAGAACATATTTTCCAATTTCAGTTTGTAAACATGCCACCTCAAAGGTCTTGAACAAGAGTTAGATAATATAACACGCATATTATTTCAGAATTGCATTTTAATACAGCTAATCCAAAAAACCTGAACTCTTTTTATTGTCGTTGTTGTCTAGGCACTGAGTCGTGTCCAACCCTTTTGAGACCCTACAGACTATAGCCCACCAGGCTCCTCTGTCCATGGGATTCTCAGGCAGGAATACTGGAGTGGGTTGCCATTTCCTTCTCCAGGGGATCTCCCAAAAGCAGGGATCAAACCTGCGTCTCCTGCATTGGCAGGCAGATTCTTCACTACTAAACTACCAGGAAAGCCCCTGAACTCATTTAGACTCAAACATATACTGGTAAACTTCCTCTCCCACCTTTGACATGTGTTCCTTCCTGGCAAGCTTTATTCTCTTTTCTCTCTCCTCCTCTCTCTCTTCCTCTCCCTTTCTGCTCTTCATCCTTCTCAGTCTGAATATCATTCTCTACTGGGTGAGAACAAAACATGCCATAGGTCAAAGATCTCCCTCCCTTTGGCATTAAGTCACTTGTAGCTCCAAAGGATATGTCATCCCTTTAGCTGCATTTCAGCCTGAAATGTAACTAATGGTGTGTTTTTGTCTGTTTCTCTTGGTTTTATAAATTCCAATTTCTTTAGGAAATTTAGTGTTCCTGACTCTATACTTATTCCCACTGCTAAAAAAAAAAAAAAAAAAAAAAAACCTTAGGTCTTAAGGAAGACACAAACTCTGTGTTGCTGACGGAGTTAATAACAATTATGCCATTAGACAGAACAGAATGCTTCCTGGAACATCTGTTTTAAATCCCAAGAAGTGATTTTGCAGACCTGGCTGCCTAGTTGCCTGCATCTCTCATGCTCTCACCATTCCAGTATTTACCTAGGGGTCTTCACAGAGCTGTTGTAAACATAAATAGAAACACCTAAAACAATGAAGAATTTTACAAATCAAAATTATCATAATTGCTATGCACACATTGGGAAGTCAAGAAAAATTTCAGATTTAAGAATTGCCATCATTCTACTCTATGGGAACTAGTGAAACCGACATACTGCTGCTGCTGCTGCTAAGTCACTTCAGTCCTGTCCGACTCTGTGAGACCCCATGGACTGCAGCCCACTGGGCTCCCCCGTCCCTGGGATTCTCCAGGAAAGAACACTGGAGTGGGTTGCCATTTCCTTCTCCAATGCATGAAAGTGAAAAGTGAAAGTGAAGTCGCTCAGTCATGTCCAACTCTTAGCGACCCCATGGACTGCAGCCCACCAGGCTCCTCCGTCCATGGGATTTTCCAGGCAATAGTACTGGAGTGGGCTGCCATTGCCTTCTCCGAGTGAAACCAACATAGCTTATGCTTAATTCTGTTGTAACTCATACATCTGCTTTGAAGCCATAGATTTGTCTATTTGTAGGCAATAGTTTTTCAAAGTCACTCATGATTATATTAAAAATATTGATTGTTGTTATTTAGTTGCTAAGTTGTGGCTGACTCTGCAACCCTATAGACTGTAGCCCGCCAGGCTCCTCTGTCTATGGAATTTTCTAGGCAAGAATACTGGAGTGGGTTGCTGTTTCCTTCTGCAGGGGATCTTCCTGACCCAGGTCGAACCCACGTGTCCTGCATTGCCAGGCAGATTCTTTACTGCTGAGCCACTACGGAAGCCCTTAGTATGCAACAACATATTGGTTCCATCGTTTCTCTCTGATTCTTATTAAAGTTCTGAATTAGAGCCTGCCAATCTATTTATCAGATTTGGAGGCAGAAGGAGAGAGTCTATTATTCCTGGGGAGGGGGCGCATTTGTGGTAGAAGAATTGGGGGACGACAGACATGAGGGTCTTCTCAGCTTTCAGGGAAGCCTTAGCCAGCTGCCTTCTTCATGGCTACAGACACAGAGGTAGGTAAGGACAGTTCCTTTCGGAGGACTCCAGGAGATGATGGTGCAGATGGGGGAGGTGTCCTGAAAGATTTTGAGAGCCAAAGCACCTCCTGAGTGGGCTCTAAGAAACCTCTAACTTTTGCACTCTTAACTGACCACAGAGTCCTTGTCTATATCCCCACCGTTTTTCCAATGGTTTAATAAGCCTCCCCTTCCGTGTAAACAACATTCCAACCTGCAGTTCATAAAGGGCAGCTTGTTTTCCTAACAAAGTAAACAAGTACAGACACACATACGATCCAGTTAGAAAGAAAAGATTTGTGATTTTACAAAACCACCTCTGTTGTTTAAGCTGGTGTCGTGGCTAAATGTGCTGGTCCTGGAGATGACCTCTGGGGTTCAAATTCCTGCTCCATCACTTGTGAGTAACTTTAGTCAAGTTATTTAAACTCCCTGTATCTTGGTTTCATCATTTTAAAATGGGGCAAAATACTTTCTTTTACCTCTTAGGACTATTTGAGGGAATTTTAAAAGCTTATATGAATGAAAATTTAGAATGGTGCTTGGCACTTGTTAAATCAATAAGCATTGGTTACTATCATCAGTAGTGCCATTAACTCCTGCTTTTCTGATGAGTATATTCAATTCCCCAGGGTCTACTTTCCTACAATACTAATGGCTGAGTGGCAAACTAGGGCTCAGCTGCAGTGCAAATCATCTCTAGGTGCTCAGTGCTTCGATGATAAAAGACAGAGTCAATTCAACCTCTTCAGACCCTGTGTCCAAAAGCTATGTCCATCCTTTCTAAGGCAAACCTTCAACAACTGATATTAGGTACCCCTACAAGATAATTGCACATCTTTTCCTTAGAATGTGGAGGAGACTATTGCTAGGTTATTTCTAGGTAATGAAATACATGAACAAAAAGAGCAACAACAAAGTTAGGTTGGCTGGTTTTGCCTTATGGTCGCGAACTTCAGTCAGTGAAAAGTTTAGAATGCTGATACTCATTTGCATGTATATTTCCTATCTCTAATGTGGGATGTTGTTATCTTCATATCTAATGCAGAGGAGCCAGTTCTTTAGTCAAGAACACCAATTAAAATGGATTATATTTCATGGCTTAAGTTTTTAACCCCTTTGGGTTGGAAACTACTTTATAAATAAGTTTTTTAAAGAATTATTTTAAATACATTTCAGGAGAAAAATTTAGGATCAAATTGATCAGTATTTGTCACAGATCAGCCACGTAGTAGTGGCTTGGCTTTTATCAAACATTTAGCATCAAAAGCCTCCATTTAGTCATCTATAAGGTAGCAATTAATAATAATTATAATTTCCTAGTGCTTGCTCCATTTAAGATAACATACACATGCTATAAATATGCAAATATTTTATATATATACATATATAAATATATATATTTTACATAAATATATATATATATGAAGAGAGTGAAAAAGCTGCCTTAAAAATCAGCATTCAAAAAACTAAGATCAGGCATCCAATACCATTGCTTCATGGCAAATAGAAGGGGAAAAAGTAGAAGCAGTGACCAATTTTATTTTCTTGGGCTCCAAGATCACTGTGGATGGTGATTTCAGCCATGAAATTAGAAGATGCTTGCTTCTTGGAAAGCACCTAGAAAGCATATTAAATAGCAAAGACATCATTTTGCCTACAAGAGTCCGTGTAGTCAAAGCTATGGTTTTTCCAGTAGTCATGTATAGATGTGAGAGTTTGACCATAAAGAAGGCTGAGTACCAAAGAATTGAAATGTTTTCGAATTATGATGCTGGAGAAGACTTTCAAGAGTCTGTTGCACTACAAGGAGATCAAACCAGTCAATCCTAAAGGAAATCAACCCTGAACATTCATTGGAAAGACTGATGCTGAAGATGAAGCTCCAATACTTTGGCCATCTGATAGGAAGAATTGACTCATTGGAAAAGACCCTAATGCTGGGAAAGACTGAAGACAAAAGGAAAAGAGGGTGGCAGAGAATGAGATAATTAGCTAGCATCACTGATTCAGTGGACATGAATTTTGAGCAAACTCCTGGAAATAGTGAAGGACGGGGAGCCTGGCATGCTGTAGTCCATGGGGTTACGAAGAGTACAACAGGAATTAGTGACTGAACAACAAAATAAGTGTGTATATATATATATATATATACATTTGACAGAGAAGGCAATGGCACCCCACTTCAGTACTCTTGCCTGGAAAATCCCATGGATGGAGGGGCCTGGTGGGCTATAGTCCATGGGGTCGCTAAGAGTCGGACACGACTGAGCGACTTCACTTTCACTTTTCACTTTCATGCATTGGAGAAGGAAATGGCAACCACTCCAGTGTTCTTGCCTGGAGAATCCCAGGGACGGGGGAGCCTGGTGGGCTTCTGTCTATGAGATCACACAGAGTCGGACATGACTGAAGCGACTTAGCAATAGCAGCAATATGCATTTGATAGACTTATCAAACCTTTATCACAGTTCCATCGCTATGACAAGTTACCACTCTGCTCTTCATTTTATTTATTCTGCCACACTCTGGCAAAAAGAAGGAACTAGCCAGCTTCCCTGACTGGACACCACCACATAACAAAATGATGAGTACCAAGTCATTATAAACACAATGGCTCTAATTCAGTTTCCATTTTCATTGTACTGAAACAATATTGACTTATGCTGAGTTGCCTCCACTTTTCTTATAGACTCACCTCTCACCACAACAGAATCAGTAAGTCTAGGATGAGTTTTCACACAACTGAAGATATTCTTTGTCTTATTAGGACATTTTCTGGGTCTGAGTTGGACAAAGGCATCTAAAGATATTAAAATGACCAAGCAGATGTGAATCACAACTCCTTCCCCCTCGAAGTCTTCACCTTTAGGAAAAGGATACAGTATACATTAACATTTGGGTTAAGAATATTAAGATCCTTTTTAAAGAATCATCTTGTACCAGATTCTACCTCTAATGTTGCATGGTTGGTTTAACATTCTTCCTCACCATGTTACTGTCTCTCAATTTGTGACATCCACTTATCAACACACTAATTTGTTTTACTCTCTCTTTTTCTCATTTATTTATAACTCCTTTCTATAACCTAAGGACTATTAAGCTTTTGTCCCTGTATTATCTACTCAGTAAGCATGGAGATAAAATTTAATTTTCATTTAACTAAATACAAGCTTTGCACCACTTAGCATAATCCAACAGCCCTGCCTTTTATGTCTTAAAGGTAGGGTTGTAACCTCATAGCCCATGTTGAAATGTGGGGATGTCAGTGGCCATAGCCTTGAGAATAAACATAAGGTATTCAAGAGGAAAGGAATTTAAAGATCTTGAATTTTAAAGCTAAAAAAATTCTGAGAGTAAACAAGTTAAGCCACCTCCCCAAAGTCACAGAGCCAGTTGTCAGCGTTAATATTTTGAACCAGAACTAGCGTCAGTGAAACTAAGCCACATGTCCTTGATAAAAACTGTGTTGGGTACTAAAGTGAGGGCTTCATGAAGAGCTGTGAGACAGAGAAAACCATGACAGATTATTTCATCTCAGATGCAATAGATTTGTCTAGATTACTTGATTTCCTTCTTAGAGGGGGGAATTGGACAAATGACCAAGGTGTGTGTTAGCTGCTCAGTTGTGTCTGATTCTTTGTGACCCCATGGATTGTAGCCCACTGTCCATGAAATTCTCCAGGAAAGAACACTGGAGTGGGTTGTCATTTCCTTCTCCAAGGGCTTTTCTCAACCAGGGATTGAACTCGTGTCTCCTGTGTCTCCTGCATTGGCAGGCAGATTTTTTACCATTTAAGTTACCAGGGAGGGTAAAGAAAAATAATATAACCTGGAAATGTTCACAGAAACTTAAAATTAGTGTTTCTCTCCAACAACAGAGTCATCTAAATTCAGGATCTTACAAGCCAAAAATGTAAATTTCTGATTCTTTTTATTCACATGAGGATATTCTAGTTTGAATATCATGACCTTGATTTCTTCTCTTGTAAAGCAGCTTTCCATCCTTTCTCCCTTTTTTCTCATAACTTTGTTGTCACATCCATAGTTTTGCTATCCTCTATATATCTGGTAAACTTACAGGTGAAATGATTTGAACCCTAATACTAAATGGCTAACTCTTTGTAAGAGCCATAGGGGCTCATGGGGTGTCAAAAAGCGTAACCCAATACTAAGAAATAAAGAGAAAAAGGCATTACTCTAAAAATTAATGAAAAGCCACTGAATAAACTTAGGCTGTCCACATGCCAAGAAAACCATCCATAGGTTGCAAAGAGTCAGACACGCTGTTGATAAAGAGGGGGAAGAATGAGTTTTCTTGACTGAAATTCTTTTCAAAGGGCTGCTAGCCTATCCGTTTTCAGGTGTTCATAGATTCATAGGCAGGAGACCGGTCTTTCATTTGGACAAGCCTGAGGCATAATTGAATGAGACCCCCAAAGTTTACTGGCAATGGGCAAATCACTTAACTATACCTAGCGGTATCTTGGGCCTTCCCGGGTAATGCCGGTGGTAAAGAACCCTCCTGCCAATGCAGGAAACATAAGAGATGCAGGTTTGATCCCTGGGTCAGGACCATCCCCTCAAGGAGGTCACGGCAACCCACTCTCACTTGCCTGAGAATCCCATGGATGGAGGAGCCTGGCGGGCTACAGTCCATAGGGTCACAGAGTCGGACACGACTGAA
The DNA here is from genome assembly GCF_029378745.1 of Bos indicus. NCBI lineage: Eukaryota > Metazoa > Chordata > Mammalia > Artiodactyla > Bovidae > Bos > Bos indicus. The sequence continues at coordinate 17,918,040 of NC_091780.1, read as the reverse complement.
GTAACTTAGCATGCGTGCACACAGTGGCCACTCAGGATTCCCTGGGCCCCAGGGAATCACTTGTAATATAGGAATTCTTTTAGATCAGATAACATTCATGGTTGTTATCAGGTGGTAATGTTTTGCAAATAACAACTGCACTATGCAGAAAATTCACTTTAACCCCTCTCTGTCTGCAATCACTACCATCTTTCTTTTCTGAATCCTTAGCTCCAGGAGTGGCTAAGCATTTAATCTGTGGTGACATACAATCCACCTATGATGATGTATATTCATCTTCCCTAAGTGATCTTAAAACAATCAAGGGGTATTTCTAGGTCAAAATAAGCCCAGGACATTAAGGTTTGAAAACTTACACATAAACACACTCAGACATACATTCATCTAACACATACTTTTAGAGACTAAAGAGAAAAAGAAACCAGTAAGATTAAATTAGTTTTAGACTATGCATTTGAAGGCCCTCATCTCTGACAGTGGTTCTGTATGTTGCTGAAGCCACAATCAGCATGTGTAGAGTGTTAATTAATTTTTCTTTTTTCCATTTATTATTTGAAACTCTGAATATCATAAAGGGTAAGAACTTGAGCCTTGTCATGAAACAGAACTGAATTCAAAAGCTAGTGGTTCTTTTACAAGATTCATGACATTTGGCGGACGTCTTAATCTCAGTAGAACAATTTCTTTGTAAAAGACCCATTAATAATAGGCTCTATCACACAAATTATTTATATGATAAAATAACATAATACTAATAAAATGCTTAGTATAGCATCGAGTTCATGGTAAAGGTTCTAATGAATGTTTGTTCTTATTATCATCTTATACATGCATTGACACTCAGTATTTTCATGGTTTTGTGGTATTCTAGAAAATAACCAACCATGTTCTTTTTCTTTCCACTACTAGGAATTTGGGTTAAATTTATTTGGGAATATAAGTCTCATTGCTATAAATATCTATGTAGTAAATACTGTTTTCTGATAAGTTTATATCTTGAGGGATAGTCAAGCTGCAAACAAGATTAAATGAGAAGTTTTAAGGACCTTCTTGAAAGTTGCCAAATTCTTCTCCAGAGGAAAGTAAACCAATTTACAGATAGCTGTATGATATTATTAAAGCTCTTTCTTCATAGATACATCAACACTGAGTCTTCATTTTTTTGTTTATTATAGAAGAATCAGCATAGAATCATACCCTAAATATTTGAATTAGCCTTTCTTTAACTACTAATGAAGCTGGGGAGTTTTGTTATTGTTTCCTGCTAAGATGGACACTTCTTCCTGGCTAAATGATTCACTTTCCTTGACTAGTTAGAGAACCATTTAATGTTTTAAAGCAATATGTGGTAACTCATAGTCCCAACAGATTCCCAGACTGAGTTCCATTCCAACATTCCTCCTTGTAGTCAGTGGACATTTGTTGGCCTGCAATTATGGAGTGAAGCTAAGACTATTCTCAAATATTAAATATTATGGGCTTAGGGTGACCAACAACAAGGGAAAATAAATACCATTATAATTGCTATGTAGCAACAATTGGAATTGAGGGAAACAGAGAGTAATTTACAATCAGAAGCACTGAGTTTCCATGAACCTTTGTCGGGAACCTTTCTCCCCAATACTATATATCCCATTTTGGTCCCTAGACATTGACACTCCACTTCCAGCCCTCATTGGTATCTGCCTAAGAGAGGAAGAGGGCCATGAAGTTGCTGAGCACTGAATTAGCATGAGCTGCTGGTGACCCACATAGTCATTCTCTCCCTGAACTCAATATGATTCATTGCTCCTCTATGTGATAAGGTTAGCAAGGCCAGCCCTGCTCCTATGGTTCTAGATAAGGAAGTTCAATTCTGGTGGGGCCATGCTCTCTAATTCTTTATTACCAGTAATAAATCAGGTAATTTTCATACAACATATCTAGCTCTTGGGTTTTATTTCTTATTTGGTTTAGAATTTATGAGAGAAGAAAAGGTGTCATTCATTGTTCATCAAAAACCCCACATGGCTTAGTACTGACATCACAAAGCATCAAAGATACTAGGGCTTCCCGGGTGGCACTCGTGGTCAAGAATCTGCCTGCCAATGCAGGAGACTCAGGACACATGGCTTCGATCCCTGGGTTGGGAAGACCCCCTGGGGAGGAGGAAATGGCAACCCACTCCTGTATTCTTGCCTGGAGAATCCCATGGATGGAGAAGCTTGGTGGGCTACAATATCCATGGGGTTGCAAACAGTCAGACGTGACTGAATGAGCACACACAAGCATTAAGGATACAGAGTCATAGTGTCTGACTCGACTCCTGTGCTTGTTCAACTCCTATCTGATTCTTATTATCAGGTGAGAGATAAGTTATATGGCTTCTCTAACCTCCAGTTTCCCCATCTGTATATGGGATATAATAATAGTAAAAGCCTCAAAGAATTGTTCAAAACAGGAGTTGGCAAACTGGCTCACTGGGACAAATCCAGTCATTGTTTATTTTTGTAAATAAAATTGTATTGAAACCTACCCATGCCCATATATTTCCATATTGGCTACGGCTACTTCCACATTGCAACAGCAGAGCTAAGTAGTTGCAAAAGAGACCATATGGACCACAAAGACTAAAATATTTTCTATCTATCCCTTTGCAGAAAAAGTCTGTCAATTCCTGGTTTAAAAGATAAAGCAAGAAGTGACATATGTATACAAAACACATAGCCCTGGACATACAAAGAGTAAATGCTTAACATGTGTTAGCTATTATTATTATTGTCATTATTATCTACTAAGAGGTTGTGCATCATAGTCATTAAAAAATACTGATTCTTTAGCAAAACAATATAGATTGAAATCTCAGCTCTATAACTTATCAACACTCTCACTTAGGCAAGCCACATATATTTTCTAAATCACAATGCACTCATCTGTAATACAAAGATAATAACATTTAGTGCATAGAGTTATTGAGAGATTTAAATGAGATTATACAAGTACTCAGTTCAGTTGCTCAGTTGTGTTTGACTCTTTGCAACCTCATGGATGGCAGCACACCAGGCCTCCTTGTCCATCACCAACTCCTGGAGCCTACTCAAACTCATGTCCACTGAGTCTGTGATGCCTTTCAACCATCTCATCCTCTGTCATCCCCTTCTCCTCCTGCCTTCAATCTTTCACAGCATTAGGGTCTTTTCCAATGAGTCAGTCCTTTGCATCAGGTGGCCAAAGTACTGAAGTTTCAGCTTTAGCATCAGTACTTCCAATGAATATTTAGGACTGATTTCCTTTAGGATGGACTGGTTAGATCTCCTTGCTGTCCAAGGGACTCTCAAGAGTCTTCTCCAACACCACAGTTCAACAGCATCAATTCTTCACCACTCAGCTATCTTTACAGTCCAACTCTCACATCCATACATGACTACTGGAAAAACCATAGCTTTGACTAGATGGACATTTGTTGGCAAAGTGATGTCTTTGCTTTTTTAGTATGCTGTCTAGGTTGGTCATAACTTTCCTTCCAGGGAGCTATTTGGAACCAAGTAAATTATGAAGGAGATTTCATATCACTGACATGAATATTTGCTGTCATCACTATCGCCACCATCATCATAACTGCTATTAGTTTCCCTCCATAGGATTCTAAAATATAAACATATTTTGAACAGAAGTTCATTAATAATATTAAGTATCAATTAGCTCACATATTTATTCAGTAAATTTTAACCAACCATCTTGAGGGAATCGGAGAGTCTCTGAAAATACAGATATAACATTTCCTTTCTCCTTAACTTCTGCAATGAAATCACCCCAAATCTACACTTTCAGGTGAAAGCCAAAAATACAACATATTATTGAAGAAAAAGCATCACCTATATCAAGAAGACTCTTGAGAGTCCCTTGGACAGCAAGATCAAACTAGTCAATCCTAAAGGAAATCAACCCTGAATATTCATTAGAAGGACTGATGCTGAAGCTGAAGCTCCAATATTTTGGCCACCTGATGTGAAGAGTTGACTCACTGGAAAAGACCCTGATGCTGGGAAAGATTGAAGGCAAAAGGAGAAGGGGGTGCAGAGGATAATATGGTTACATAGCATCACTGATTCAAAGGCAATGAATCCAAGCAGACTCCGGAAGGACAGGGAAGCCTGGCACGCTGCAGTTCATGGGGTCACCATGAATCGGCCATGACTTAGCGACTGAACAGCAACAAATCAAGCTACTTCACTCTAAAACAGGAGAAGCTGCCTGCATGCGGCTAGACTACAAATTATTTTAAAAAACACTTAAACCCTGGGCTATTGAGTAATTTTAAGATAATAGAGCTCTCATTATTTAAAGATGAATAAACAAAAATAATGAAATAGAAGTTGAAAGAGGAGGACATAACAACCCAGTGGGCGATACTTTCTGCAATATATAAGAACCCACAGAGCAATGGTGCTCTTTGGGAAATGATTAGCCACAGGAGAGAGACACTAGCATTCAGATCATATCAGATCATTTGCTCAGTCGTGTCCGACTCTTTGCAACCCCATGAATCACAGCACATCAGGCCTCCCTATCCATCACCAACTCCCGGAGTTCACTCAGACTCACGTCCATCAAGTCAGTGATGCCATCCAGCCATCTCATCCTCTGTCGTCCCCTTCTCCTCCTGCCCTCAATCCCTCCCAGCATCAGAGTCTTTTCCAATGAGTCAACTCTTCGCATGAAGTGGCCAAAGTACTGGAGTTTCAGCTTTAGCATCATTCCTTCCAAAGAAATCCCAGGGCTGATCTCCTTCAGAATGGACTGGTTGGATCTCCTTGCAGTCCAAGGGACTCTCAAGAGTCTTCTCCAACACCACAGTTCAAAAGCATCAATTCTTTGGTGCTCAGCCTTCTGCACAGTCCAACTCTCACATCCATACATGACCACAGGAAAAACCATAGCCTTGACTAGATGGACCTTTGTTGGCAAAGTAATATCTCTGCTTTTGAACATGCCATCTAGGTTGGTCATAACTTTCCTTCCAAGGAGTAAGCGTCTTTTAATTTCATGGCTGCAGTCACCATCTGCAGTGATTTTGGAGCCCAGAAAAATAAAGTCTGACACTGTTTCCACTGTTTCCCCATCTATGTCCCATGAAGTGGTGGGACCGGATGCCATGATCTTCGTTTTCTGAATGTTGAGCTTTAAGCCAACTTTTTCACTCTCCACTTTCACTTTCATCAAGAGACTTTTGAGTTCCTCTTCACTTTCTGCCATAAGGGTGGTGTCATCTGCATATCTGAGGTTATTGATATTTCTCCCGGCAATCTTGATTCCAGCTTGTGCTTCTTCCAGTCCAGCGTTTCTCATGATGTACTCTGCATATAAGTTAAATAAGCAGGGTGACAATATACAGCCTTGCCGTACTCCTTTTCCTATTTGGAACCAGTGTGTTGTTGCATGTCCAGTTCTAACTGTTGCTTCCTGACCTGCATACAGATTTCTCAAGAGGCAGATCAGGTGGTCTGGTATTCCCATCTCTTTCAGAATTTTCCACAGTTTATTGTGATCCACACAGTCAAAGGCTTTGGCATAGTCAATAAAGCAGAAATACATGTTTTTCTGGAACTCTCTTGCTTTTTCCATGATCCAGCAGATGTTGGCAATTTGATCTCTGGTTCCTCTGCCTTTTCTCAAACCAGCTTGAACATCAGGAAGTTCACGGTTCACATACTGCTGAAGCCTGGCTTGGAGAATTTGGAGCATTACTTTACTAGCGTGTGAGATGAGTGCAATTGTGCAGTAGTTTGAGCATTCTTTGGCATTGCCTTTCTTTGGGATTGGAATGAAAACTGACCTTTTCCAGTCCTGTGGCCACTGCTGAGCTTTCCAAATTTGCTGGCATCTTGAGTGCAGCACTTTCACAGTATCATCTTTCAGGATTTGAAATAGCTCCACTGGAATTCCATTACCTCCACTAGCTTTGTTCGTAGTGATGCTTTCTAAGGCCCACTTGACTTCACATTCCAGGATGTCTGGTTCTAGGTCAGTGATCACACCATCGTGATTATCTGGGTTGTGAAGATCTTTTTTGTACAGTTCTTCTGTGTATTCTTGCCATCTGTTCTTAATATCTTCTGCTTCTGTTAGGTCCATACCATTTCTGTCCTTTATCGAGCTCATCTTTGCATGAAATGTTCCTTTGGTACCTCTGATTTTCTTGAAGAGATCCCTAGTCTTTCCCATTCTGTTGTTTTCCTCGATTTCTTTGCATTGATCGCTGAAGAGGGCTTTCTTATCTCTTCTTGCTATTCTTTGGAACTCTTCATTCAGATGTTTATATCTTGCCTTTTCTCCTTTGGTTTTTGCTTCTCTTCTTTTCACAGCTATTTGTAAGGCCTCCCCAGACAGCCATTTTGCTTTTCTGCATTTATTTTCCATGGGGATGGTCTTGATACCTGTCTCCTGTACAAGGTCACGAACCTCCTTCCATAGTTCATCAGGCACTCTATCTATCAGATCTAGGCCCTTAAATCTATTTCTCACTTCCACTGTATAGTCATAAGGGATTTGATTTAGGGCATACCTGAATGGTCTAATGGTTTTCCCTACTTTCTTCCATTTAAATCTGAATTTGGCAATAAGGAGTTCATGGTCTGAGCCACAGTCAGCTCCTGGTCTTGTTTTTGCTGACTGTATAGAGCTTCTCCATCTTTGGCTGCAAAGAATATAATCAATCTGATTTCGGTGTTGACCATCTGGTAATGTCCATGTATATATAGTCTTCTCTTGTGTTGTTGGAAGAGGGTGTTTGTTATGACCAGTGCATTTTCTTGGCAAAACACCCCTATTCAGGTTTCAGGAAAATTCACGGAAAATGACATCCATGAAACATTAAATAAAAAGATAACTGATTCAAATGGAAAGAAAACTCTCTATATTGTAAGCATGAATAAAAGAAAAAACTGACAAAGATAAAGAAATAGGTGCAATGAAACCAAAATGCAAAATGTCTGAAAATAAAACACATCATCAGAGGAGAGTCCAGGCTGCATAAAAGTGAATCTGTGAGGGCAAACTTTAGAAGCACTTCCAGACTCTGGCATTAAAAGTTATAAGATATTATAGAATATTGAGCAGTGTCCCCTTGATGAACAGTAGACCCTTGTTGGTTATCTATTTTAAACATAGCTGTGTGTACATGTCAATCCGAAACTCCCGATCTATCCCTCTCCTCCCCATCCTCTGCTGGTAACCATCAATTTGTTCTCTAAGGCCTGTGAGTCCGTTTCTGCTCTGTAAACTAGCTCATTGTGTCATCTTTATGGAAACACAATGTTGCTAATCAACCACACTGTTATAAAGTAAAAATTTGTTAAAATATGAAAAAAAACAGTTACAAGGTAGAAGTGATGAGAGGAAAGGAGAGGACAGACCCATATGTTGGGAAAACATATCAAACACTCTTAGTGAAAGGAAATGAACACATAATGGAAACACTGCTATCTTATAACTGAAAGACTTGTCAGAAAAGGACAGAGTATTCAAATCCAAGATGAATCAAAAGGACCTAAACCTAAAAATAAAGAAGTAAAGAAATATTTTTGATGCAGTAGAAAAAGAATATTTGTGTTCATGAACAGGAAAAACTAGTAAGGCAGAAATACATAAGATACATACAAAGAAAGAAAAAATAGGCTGATTACTACTCTTTAAACATCAGAGTAAATTGAACCAAGCCTATACTGCTTTAATGAAATCTCTTGGTACGTAAAGTGGAACTGTGATGTAAAGTAAATAGGAAAATATTCAGATGTATACTAATATATCAAAAGTATCCATTGATTTAGTTTACAAAAAAAAAAGTTGTTCTCTAGCAAACAAATGAGATGAATCAATATAAAAATAAGAAGGAGGACATGACTGCACAGAATGGACAGAGATGAACAACGCAAATAATTAGACAAAACTGAATTTTAAAATGATCTGACTGTGACTATAAGACAAGCCAAATGCCACAAATACATCTTATATGAGAAAATAAGAAGTGGAAAAATAATGCTTTTGTTTAAAATAAATGAGACACAGATGGTTGGATTGGCAATATGTGTATGTTCAACACATATATATTCCAGATAATATCCTAGGAAATGCAAAGTGTTTCTAATGATTGAACAATACAGACGAAGTACATACTGTACTCACAAAGGGAAAAAAGTTTCTCTACTCACAGTAAATAACATCAATATCTAGGATAAAATAATATTTTAGATCTTCAGCCAAATATATTTTCCTTTGATTTTTAAGAATGGGTGAATATTATAAAATCTATTAACATAATTTAAGACTATTAATTCAAAGTCATAGTCATTTTTCTAGACACACCAAAAAATTCATCATCCAATCCTGCTTTTTAAATTAATATGCTAAGGAAAAGTAATAATTAAAAAATAAGACACTGAACATTAATACCAACCATCAGACATCTTACTTAACTCTTAAATACTTAGAGTTATTCTCATTTTCAAATGAGGTTCACAGTGAATTTGCTCATAGAATCATTATTGTCTTTATACTACATTCTCAAAACTGAGTAAGTTTATAGATAAAAGTAAAAAGCAAGCAGAGACTTCTATGGTGATCTAGTAGTTAAGACTTGACCTTTCAGTGCAGGAGGTGTGGGTTCAATCGCTGGTCTAGGAACTAGGATTCCACATGCTTCATGGCCAAAAAAACAACAATACTGTAACAGAAGCAATATTGTAACACACTCAATAAAGACTTTAAAAACATCAGATCAGATTAGATCAGATCAGTTGCTCAGTCATGTCCGACTCTTTGTGACCCCATGATCACAGCACACCCAGCCTCCCTGTCCATCACCAACTCCCGGAGTTCACCCAGACTCACGTCCATCGAGTCAGTGATGCCATCCAGCCAGCTCATCCTCTGTCGTCCCCTTCTCCTCTTGCCCCCAATCCCTCCCAGCATCAGAGTCTTTTCCAATGAGTTAACTCTTCTCATGAAGTGGCCAAAGTACTGGAGTTTCAGCTTTAGCATCATTCCTTCCAAAGAAATCCCAGGGCTGATCTCCTTCAGAATGGACTGGTTGGATCTCCTTGCAGTCCAAGGGACTCTCAAGAGTCTTCTCCAACACCACAGTTCAAAAGCATCAATTCTTCAGCGCTCAGCCTTCTTCACAGTCCAACTCTCACATCCATACATGACCACAGGAAAAACCATAGCCTTGACTAGACGAACCTTTGTTGGCAAAGTAATGTCTCTGCTTTTGAATATGCTATCTAGGTTGGTCATAACTTTCCTTCCAAGGAGTAAGCATCTTTTAATTTCATGGCTGCAGTCACCATCTGCAGTGATTTTGGAGCCCAGAAAAATAAAGTCTGACACTGTTTCCACTGTTTCCCCATCTATTTCCCATGAAGTGGTGGGACCGGATGCCATGATCTTCGTTTTCTGAACGTTGAGCTTTAAGCCAACTTTTTCACTCTCCACTTTCACTTTCATCAAGAGGCTTTTAAGTTCCTCTTCACTTTCTGCCATAAGGGTGGTGTCATCTGCATATCTGAGGTTATTGATATTTCTCCCGGCAATCTTGATTCCAGCTTGTGTTTCTTCCAGTCCAGCGTTTCTCATGATGTACTCTGCCTATAAGGTAAATAAGCAGGGTGACAATATACAGCCTTGTCGTACTCCTTTTCCTATTTGGAACCAGTCTGTTGTTCCATGTCCAGTTCTAACTGTTGCTTCCTGACCTGCATACAGATTTCTCAAGAGGCAGGTCAGGTGGTCTGGTATTCCCATCTCTTTCAGAATTTTCCAGTTTCTTGTGATCCACACAGTCAAAGGCTTTGGCATAGTCAATAAAGCAGAAATACATGTTTTTCTGGAACTCTCTTGCTTTTTCCATGATCCAGCAGATGTTGGCAATTTGATCTCTGGTTCCTCTGCCTTTTCTAAAATCAGCTTGAACATCAGGAAGTTCACGGTTCACATATTGCTGAAGCCTGGCTTGGAGAATTTTGAGCATGACTTTACTAGCATGTGAGATGAGTACAATTGTGCGGTATTTTGAGCATTCTTTGGCATTGCCTTTCTTTGAGATTGAAAAGAAAACTGACCTTTTCCAGTCCTGTGGCCACTGCTGAGTTTTCCAAATTTGTTGGCATCTTGAGTGCAGCACTTTCACAGCATCATCTTTCAGGATTTGGAATAGCTCAACTGGAATTCTATCATCTCCACTGGCTTTGTTTGTCACATAAAAAAAAAAATCTTTAAAATAAGTAAATAAAATCAAGCATTTTTTTTAAAACAAGTAAGGAAAGCTAATTGTTAACATTTATAAATGATGCTATGATTTATCTAGGAAAAAAAGAAAAATCTAGAGAAATACATTTAGGTATAATTACAGAGTGCAGTGAAATTACAAATAAGCACATCAATGAGTAAGAATCTTCATGTGTAACTAAGACCCACTATTTACCAATCTATGATGAAAAAAGACACTTTTTAGTATAACAAGAACATTAAAAGCTGGTGATAATTATCAGGTAAGTATATGAAAAAGATGTACAGAAAGAATACAAAATATTCAACAATATTTTGTTGAAAATTAAAGACCTGAAGAAGTGGGATAAAATGTCAGATTTTGAAAAAATAATATAGGTAAATAGTCAATAGATGAAAAAGACTATAATGTTTTTACATTTAAATATTTTATAATGCCACACTTTAAAATATAATTTTAATGCACCTTAAGTTAAAATTCCAGTGCTTTCACTTTTGGCAGGTAACAACTCATAAATAAATTATGTAAAAAATGTGAAAGGTTAATGGGAAAATATTTGAAGTATCCAGGATGAACAGAGGTTGAATACCTTTAACATAGAAATTGAAATTAAATTTAAAAATAAATTTTAAATGATTATTAAAAGAATAAAGAACAAAATATATTATTTGGAAATTCATTAAAAAAAACTAATGAAAAAGAAGAATGTAATTCATATCAGAAAAGGTCAAACTATAGATTAAAATAGAACCCACTTTTCACCTATAAATTGCAAAGATTTTAATGCAAAAACAATCACTGTATTTAGAAGATGAGGTAGGAGAAAGCATAGATGACCTAGGTTTTGGCAATTATTCTTTTAGATACAACACCAAAGATATAATACCTGAAAGAAAGAATTGTTAAAGAGGACTTCATTAAAATGAAAGATTTCTGCTCTGTGATAGATGATGTGAAGAGCATGAAAAGACAAGCTACAGACTGGGAGAAAATATTTGAAAAAAATACACCTGATAAAAGACTGTTATCCAAAATATACAAAGAATTCTTCAAATTCAAAATAAGAAAACAATGTGATTAAAAAATGGGTCAACAACCTTAAAAGACACTTCGCTAAATAAGATATACAGATGGAAAATAAAGCATATGAAAAGATGTTCCACATTCTATGTCAACTGGGAAATGCAAATTAAAACAACAATGAGATACCACTATGCACCTATTAGAACAGCCAAAATATAGAATGCTGACGATACCAAGTACTGACAAGGATGCAGAGCAACTAGAACTCTCTTCCATGGCCGGTGGGAATGTAAGATAAGGTAGCCACTTTGCAAGATCTTTGGCAGTTTCTTACAAAACTAAACATACTCTTAGCATACAATCCAGCAATCATACTCTTGGTATTTACTCAAAGTAGTTGAACACATTTCCACACAAAAACCTGCACACAGATGTTTACAGCAGTTTTATTCATAATTGCCCACATCTGGAGGAAACCAAGATGTCCTTCAGTAGATGGATGGATAAATAAACTGTTAATATTATACATCCAGACAATGGAGTGTTATCAAGTGCTAAAAAAAAGAAATGAGCTCTAAAGCTATGAGAAGACATGGAAGAAACTTAAATATATGTATTTCTTAGAGATAAACAGACAATCTGCAAAGGCTAAATACTGTATGATTCCAACTATAGGATATTTTGGAAAAAAGCAAAATTATGGAGACAATCAAAAGGTCAGCGGTTGACAGAGGTTGATGAAGAGGAAGTGATGAGTAGAGGGAGCACAGAGGATCTTTTAGGGCAGTGCAATTACTCTGCATAATATATAATGATGGATACAGGTCATTTTACATTTGTCCAAATGCATTAGATGTATAACATAACGTGTGAACCCTAATGTAAACTCTGGACTTCGGGTGGTAATGATGTGTCGATGTTAGTTCATTGATTGTCAAACATTTACCACTGTGGTGGGAGATGTTGATAACAGGGAAGGCTATAGCTATGAAGGGGTAGGGTGCCTATGGAAAATTTCTGTACCTTCCTCTCAATCTTGTTGTGAATCAAAGTTTCTCTAAAATGTAATATCTAGGAACTTCTCTGGTGGTCCATTGGCTAAGAATCCTCACTCCCAATGCAGGGGGTAAGTTCAATCTCTGGTCAGGGAACTAAGATCCTGCATGCTGCAAGGCATGGTAAATAGATAAATAAGTAAATGTAATTTCTTTTTTTTAAAAGAAGTGTTTATAAAGTTGCAAGGAAAGGGAGTCTTATATATTGTTGTTGAGTGCGTTTTTTAATCAGTTTATTTACATGTAAAAAAGTCATCTAATTTCACCAAAATATTGACAATGATTATCTAGAGGTAGTTGGATAATGGGTGATTGAAGACAGAAGTAGGGTTGTATTGTTGTTGTTTGATTTCCAAATTATATTTTATTAAATATTCAGAAAAACAAAACTGCATTTGTTTTAAATCAAGTATCTATAATTATTTTAAAAAGTATAGTTAGGTTTTTTAATGTCTATGAAAGATTTTTATTTTTTCTGTATTGTTTCATCAAATTAAAGAGATGAAACAAGTTTATATGGATGCTAAGGGGTCCCCCCGTTAATGCAACGAGACTGTAATTTGGGAGAATAAGTGAGATGTTAAGCCATTGCTAAGGTTCAGCTTGGAGACTGCACATTCTGTCGTTATTAATGGAAGGACGAATGGAGAGAGGGTAGCTGAACTGAAGAGTGAGAGGCAATGGAGGGATACAAATCGAGATGAACAGTGGCTGACTCGGCAAAACTATTAAATGATTTTGCAAAAGACCTGTCACAATGGATAAACGGTCCCTCCGGAAGAAACAGCTTAGCATTCCTGCAGTGCACACACAATAATTTCCAGGGATGAGGCTGAGAGGAAAGAGACAGAATGAAGAAAGGCAAGAAGTTCCAAGATGCCTTAACGAGTCTGCAGACATCTCTTGAATGAGCAACTGGGAAGAGAGCTAAAGAAGAAAAACCAAAAACAAAGCATGCATGTATTTCATTTTCAGCTTCAGTCACTGGGCAAACATCCACCATTCTGCCCTTTATCCGCTCATGAAAAATGGTGAGTTGCTCTGTGGATGTTGACTACATTCTAATTATTTCTGTGGTAAATGAGGCATAAAACCTATTGTCAAAAAACACGATGCCCACCAGCATACAGCCAGGCTTTATCTGCCCAGTAGATCACTCCTGGGCCTTGTCTAAAGGACTCTCAAAATAACACATGCTCACATATTTTTAAGGCAACTTTCAGGTCAATGATTGCCTTTTTTTTTCCTAGCATTTACTTCTGTGCAAGAAAAGAAGAATCTTTCTGAAATATATAATCCTATTACATTAAATAAAGGTAACACACCCAAGGATAAAAGTCAGGAATGGGCCAGGGGGTGGGAAGAGGGCAGCAGAAGTCTCCTGTTTAAAGCATATGTAACAGTTACACCCTTTTGTATGAAAATAAGAGCCCTGTTGCTAACACAATTCCTAGGATTCACTCTGCTGATTATTATACGTCATGATTTAGTTCTATTCATCGGAAACGAATCAAAGGTACTCAAACAGCTTGCTGCTGGTTTCAAGCCAACAAGTATCTCCTCTGCCATCCCTTAATGAATATACACTTACCGAAAGGGATATTTTCTGGGTCAAGACATTCTCACGGTGATTTCCCTCTCAACCAAGTAGTTTTCATGTCCTCTGGGTGGGAACCACCATCAACCATCTCCATGAGTAGACATATGATACAAATGTTTGGGTGGAAGAGGCAGCTTTCATTCTGTTGCTCTCCACCAGATTCCATGCCTCTCAAATTTAATTGAAAACTTTTCAAAACACACAGCTGAATCACATCCTATGTGTGGGTATCCTGCCCTGTAAGAAGTTGCCCCAGCCCAAGAAGGGTCAGACTTCAACCTTCAGTATCCTTGGATAGGTTGCAACTGAAAAGTTACTAGTTTGTTGTGTGGAATTACTAGTTAGTTATAAGGGATGGCATGGAGGTAAGGTAATACCCTGCTCTTATGATCACCCACAGAGAAACCACTGCATGTGGAGCCTGACACCAAATTCTTTAGACTTGAATTAGAAAAGGCATTTCTCTGATAGATTTCTTCTTGTTCCAGTTTACAGGCAACTAATCCTCACTGCATTGGATCAAACAGACGGGCACAATCAATTCAGGGAAAGCAAGCAATGCCAGGTCTGCTCAATCTTTCCTCAGTGAACAGCAGAGGAGACGGGAGGTGGTGGGGGGAGCGGCCAAGATGGAGAGAAAGAAAGAAAACGCAGGCATGTCTGCACCCAAGATAGCTCAGCAAAGGCGAAGATGAAAAGACACGTTGAAATATACATCCTGGCAGATGGAAGCACTTGCTGTCAGGGAAAGAAGCTAAAATACCAGCATGATGCCAAACACACCAAGCCTTTGGGTGCTGAGGGGCGTGGAAGGAGCAGGGGCAGACAGAAGCGGCTGTGATGTCAAAATGAAGTCAGTGCAGTGTCTCTGGGGAGGGAAGAGGCCTGGATTTACTTAAGTCACCGGAGTCTATGATCTATAGCATCGTGTGATAAGCAAGTTAATTACTGCACTTAGGTAATTAAATCTCAGAGAAAACCAGTGCCTTCCGAAGCATTATGAATTTAAGCTATTAGATCTTTCTAGGCTTGACTGGCCATTTGGTGAGAAGTCACATTGGAATGGCTGCCTAACAGTGGCAGGATGAAAATTCATGAAAATGAGCTGGAAGTAAGAGACCTCAATATAACGGTTTTCTCTCTGCCTTTGGATGTGAGGATGCTTCCTCAACTATTGGTAGCCACTTCCTTCCCCAGTGGCTCAATTCCCCTCTCCCTCCCTTTGCTTAAAATGTGGGCAATGACATTCCTTCCATCCTCTGATGTTTGTTGATACTCTTTTCTCTCTCTTGGCCATTATATCTCTCTTCCTTCCACCTAAATACAATTTGCCTAAAGTGCAGGGCATCAAAGGGGCTCATGTGGATAACAGTTATCCATCTCCTGACTCATTAACAATCCTCACCATTCTCAGAGACCCATCCTTTCCCTGCCATGGCTGTGAGTCAGGTTCTCGGGCCAACGTATTCGTCAGCATCATGTATTCTGAGACGCAACGTTGCTATTTAAGAATGGGAAGATTAAATTATTCCTTGTCCCCCAGGCGTGCTGATATTAATGATGAGATTGCCTCTTCTGAGCTGACTAATGACTCCAAAATGATACCTGTACACATATAAACATGTAACTGTCAAACCATACATAAGTAAGTGTGTATGTGTGTTGCTAAGCTGCATCTTCTTTGTCATAAGCAAAATTTTATAAAAATGCATATTTATAAATGTACGTAGCTTTCTATGTGCTTTTATGTACAAGTAAGCATCCTCCTCCCTGTCTTCATCAAGAACTCAGGATGTCCCAAGTTTGCCTCCAATAGAACTCTACTGTCTTACCTTCATTTGGCAGTTTCTCCATGCTTTTTTCTTTATCAAACACCCATAGGTCCACGTGACTTTCACTTCTGAGATATTCTCCGATGGAAACACAAAGGTTCAACTTGTGAGCAACTTACCTCTGCAGGTAGACGTCCAGAGACTCTTCCTCAGCATTTAGCAGAGCTGCTGCGCGGGTCAGGAGTTGATGGCTGCAGCTTCCAGATTTGAGTTCCAAGACGAGGAGCCCCAAGCAGAACATGGCTCCCATCTCCTCCAGCTCACCAGTACCAAACTGTAGACCCTGCCGGTTAAAGAGAGCAGTCAACAGTGAGAACAGAGTGGAAATCAGTGAAGACAATCTGTGATTAGGAGGAAGGATTCCTGGATGTACATCTATCACAGAAATGATGAATTAACAGTATTTGTCAGTCACTGCCCAATGAGTTTTCTCATGTGCTTTATGGATCAGCAGTTCTCAGCCTGTATAACATCAACCTTAGGGGAGAACCCCCAAGACAATAATGAGTGGTTAGGGGTATTGAATGGCAGGAGGGTGCTTGAAGATCCAGGAGCCACTCCCCGCCAACTTCTGATAAAGCAGCAATGCTTCTATCTATATTTTACAAAAGGATTTCACAGCTGAAACAAAAGTTTGTAAACAATCTTACTAAGAGAGACTAAAAGTCTGCTTATGCCAAAATACAAAAGAAAGCAATAATAAATTAAAAGAGTTTCTTGTAGAAAAAAAAAATGAGATATCCTTTCTCTCCCACAAATTTACCAAACAATGGAGAATGAAGGAGATCTTTCATGTAAAAACACTAAAACTCAAAAAATAAATAAATAAAAACCACTCACCATTTATTTAGAACCACATATTTAGCTGTACTAAGATAACATATGAAAGCAGAGCCGTGACATATACTCTATGATATTATTAACAATTAGCAAGCACCTTGAATGTTGACCACGTGTCATTCTGTTCTGAGCTCTTTTACATGCATTGACTCAGTGAATCTTTACCAAAGTCCTATGAGTTCATCATAGAGTACTGCGCTGAGCTTCCGTGCTTTATAGCAGGTTCCTGCTAGTTATCTGTTTTAAACATGGTAGTGTATATATGATGATCTAGGTAGGTGAGATGGTTGAGGGGGGTCCAAGAGGGACAGGATGTATGTATACATATAACTGAACTGGAAAAGGTCAGTTTTCATTCCAGTTGCAAAGAAAGGGCAATGCCAAAGAATGCTCAAACGACTGTACAGTTGTCTTCAGTTCACATGCTAGCAATGCAATGTTCAAAATCCTCCAGTCTAGGTTTCAGCAGTATGTGAACCGAGAACTTCCAGATGTACAAGCTGAGTTTAGAAAAGGCAGAGGAACCAGAGATCAAATTGCCAACATTCTTTGAATCATAGAGAAAAGAAGGGAATTCCAGAAAAATCATCTACTTGTGTGTGATCGACTACACAGAAACCTTTGACTGTGTGGATCACAACAAACTGCGGAAAATTCTGAAAGAGATGGGAATACAAGACCACCTTCCTGGCCTCCTAAGAAAGCTGTATGCAAGTCAAGAAGCAACAGTTAGAACCAGGCATGGAACAACGGACTGGTTCAAAATTGGGGAAAGGGTACAACAAGTCTCTGTATTATCATCCTGCTTATTTAACTTCTTTGCAGAGTACATCATGCAAAATGCTAGGCTGAATGAATCACAAGCTGGAATCAAGATTGCCAGGAGAAATGTCAACAACCTCAGATATGTGGATAATACCATTCAAATGGCAGAAAGCAAAAAGGAAATAAAAAGCCTCTTGATGAAGGTGAAATAGAAGAGTGAAAAGCTGGCTTAAAACCTAACATTCAAAAACCTAATATCATGGCAACCAGTCCCATCACTTCAAGGCAAATAAAAAGGGAAAAAGTGGAAACAGTGATAGATTTTACTTTCTTGGGCCACAAAATCACTTCAGACAGTGACTGCAGTCACAAAATTAAAAGACGCTTGCTCCATAAAAGAAAAACTATGACAACCCTACACAGCATATTAAAAAGCACATATGTCACTTTTCCAACAAAGGTCTGTGTCATCAAAGCTATGGTTTTTCCAGTATGTATGGATGTGAGACTTGGACAATAATGAAGGCTTAGTGCCAAAGAATTGATGCTTTCAAACTGTGGTGTTGGGGAAGACTCTTGAGAGTCCCTTGGACTTCAAGGAGATCAAATCAGCCAATTCTAAAGAAAATCAACTCTGAATATTCATTGGAAAGAAAGATGCTGAAGCTGAAGTTACAATACTTTGGCCACCTGATGTAAGAGCCAACTCAATGGAAAAGATCCTGATGCTGGGAAAGATTGAGGGCAGTAGGAGAAAGGGATGACAGAGGATGAGATGGTGGGATGGCATCACCGACTCAATGGACATGAGTCTGAGCAAACTGTGGGAGATAGTGAAGGACAGGAAAGCCCGGCGTGCTTACAGTTCATGGGGTCTCAAAGAGTCGGACACAACTTGGTGACTAAACAACAGCAACAAATAGCTGATTCACTTTGTTGTACAGCAGAAACTAACACAACATTGTAAAGCAATTATATTTTTTTAAAAAGCCCTATGAGGTGTGTGTGTGTGTGTGTGTGTTACTTCAGTCGTGTCCGACTCTTTGCAACCCTATGGACTGTATGTAGCCCACATGTGGAGCTCTTCTGTCCGTGAGATTTCCTAGGCAAGAATACTGGAGTGGGTTGCCACCCCCGCCTCCTGGGGATCTTCCCCACGCTGGGGTCAGTCCTGCTTGTCTTATTTCTCTTGCTTTGGCAGGAGGGTTTTTTTTTACCATTAGCGCCACCTGGAGACTCATAAATTGATTCTGACTCAACAAACTGCTATATGTAGACTGGGAGGAACTCTGTATTACTTGATGAGCTACAAAGTGTGTGCTTTTTGAAGTTAGATTTAAAAAATTGGATTTGAACCCTCATTTTACTATTTTATGAATGTGTTATTTTAGAATTGTGAACTTCATTCACCTTGATTTTCTCATCCATAAAAGAGATTATAATTCCTCCCTCCACATACTTAGATGTGCCGTGAGAAAGAATATTTCAAAGTCCCCACAATATTGATCAGTTTTATCTCAATTTTTCTTTTCTTCTTCCTATAAAGATATTTAATACAACAGAATTCAATGTAGTTCTGAGGTCTTCGTGTTTATAAAGTACATTTCACTTACATGAAAAAATCAATAGTTGAATATTATATTTTTAAAAAAATAGATTTTCCATCCAAAGAATAGTAATCTAGAAGACAGGGATGTGATAGTAAAAATTTTAAAAGATTGGCCTAAGTGTCCCAAGGAAAAATGAAGTTCCAAGTTAGGAAACTATTTCATGAAAGAATTCCTAGGTAAAATGATAAAGAAATGTGTAAAGTCCTCAACTTTATTTCAGCTGTTTAAAAATGTGGTTTGCTGGATGTTTGGACACCTGTTTACCTGAAGAAAGGAGACATTACTTCAGAGTTAAGGGAAGTCTGTTCCTCTGTAAACAACAGCAGCAGGAGGGGAAAGACAGAAGTTTAACAAGTGGTTTTCCTTAGGTCAATCGAGAAGATCCCTTTTCACAAAAAGAGAAAAGATCTCAGTCTCTTTCCTGCTACAGCAGCTCTGAGGTCCAATGCTTTCCCTCCTCCCATTTTCCTGACTGCTCTGCTTCATTCTACAATGGCTGGCTTGGTCAGAAACAGTGGAGTGGAGGTCAGACCGTCCTCCTCCACCCTCCTGCCTCGCTGGTGGCAAAGGGGAATAAACAAGGAGGGTATGAACAAGAATCCAGGCTCTAGGGATAGGCAACATAACTGATCCACATGTGTTACCCCAGCATCCACTCCAACATATAACAAGTCAGAAAAAAGAAGAGTCCTGGGGGAAATAAATCTCATAGCAGGCACAATATTGGCAGATCAGAGGAAATTTCTACATACAAGTCAAATTCTGTACAGCAACAGTCAAAAAGATAGCTTTTTTTTTTTTTTTTTTAACTACCATATCGCCTTATTTTTTAGATTAATTCATTTTTAATTGGAGGATAATTGCTTTACAGTATTGTGTTGGTTTCTGCCATACATCAATATGAATCAACCATAGATATACATATATCCCCTCCCTCTTGAACCTTCCTCCCATCTCTCAGCCTTTTAAACCCCTCTGGGTTTTTACAGAGCCCTAGTTTGAGTTCCCTGAGTCATACAGCAAATTCCCATTGGCTATCTATTTTACATATGGTATTGTATATGTTTTTAGGATACTCTCGCCATTCTTCCCAACCTTGAAAAAAAAAGAAAAAAAATAGCATTTTTATAATGCAAAAAGAGTCTCAGAATAGATATCAGTTCACTTATTTCAGTTAATGGTTAGTAAAATAAAATGACTAGACAAGAAGACATCAAATAAAGTAACTTACAGCATTTACTGACTGTGGGGCCTTGAGGAACACCTGTTCCATTTCGCTCTCTACTATGAATCTCACTTTAGTAACCTATGCTTTTTACTCCCAAACAGTATGAAGAACATTTGTTTATCCAAATGGCCTCTTCTTCTGTCCTACATCCAGCCTGGAGTGAAAATCTCAGAGGCAAGGATTAAGCAATATATGTTTTTTTATATCCCTGGCATGGAACACATAGTTCAGCATATGGTATATCCTCCATATATTATAAATGGGTAAGTAATGGCTATAAATGTATGGATATGCAGAGGCATGGGTGTGCGTTCCTTGGATACTTATTGTATTTGCTGAGTGGAACTATATTTCTCTGGATAGCAGATATAGGAATGCCTTTAAATTCTGTTCTCCTGTTGTTAAATGCCATGAGCAATTTAAAAAAATTCTTATTTTATTTTCCCTCCAGGAGATGCATTTACTCCCTGGATACATTTGGCGAAACAGGTAAACAAAATTTAAAAATTCTCTTATCTACATTGGTCAGTTACTATGTACTCACAGCAGTAGTTTTATAGATAAATCTGGCTTTGGGTTAGTTTAAAAGTGTATCTTAGTAAAACAGAGAACCAATTTTCCTCTCCCTAAGCTTAGTTCGATTAATTAGGATTTGTTTTTCACAGGCAATGACAAAAAGTCTGACTAAAGTGACTTAATAATAAATGGAACCTTATTTTTTGCATATCATAAGGTTTGATGGGTATTAAGTTTCTGGCCTTATTTCAGTTGTCTTAACAAAATCAGGGTCACTGTATCTGCTATTCTTCTGATTTTCTCATCATGACTGCAAGGTGGCTGCAGTAGCTCCAGCCAGCACATCACCATTCAAGGAAGGAGAAAGAGAAAGTGGGGGGGGGGGGAGGGGGGAAATGACAGCATTTTCTTGCTTATACTTTATTGGTCAGAATTATGTAATAAAGCAAACACTAGCTTTAGAATTGTCTGGTAACTAAATAGTTTAGATTGCTCATCCTTTTTAATAAAGATATGTAAGACAGAAGAGTGTTAGAAACAAGACTGGGTGAGTCCAGCAAGGACACACCAATATCCATGTACCAATGCTGCTAGAAAGTACAGCTCTTTATTTTTTCAACACATTGGTAAGCAAAACTCACTGGCACAGTTCTTTACATATACATATATTTTTAAACTTTTCTTGATAATCTACCCCAAAATAAGTGAAATTCACAACTATATTTGTTCCCCAAATTGGCTAATAGCCTCACCCTCATATAATTTTTAAATATCAACATGGGAAGAATATTTGTATTACTGTAGAAAATTACTTATTTTAATATTTTAAAATAAGTTTTAAAATAACTTTAAAGTCTAAAATTTAATTTTTTATTTTAATATTTGTATTATTGCAGAAAATTATATATTGGTAAGACAAACATAGAATCCACAGAAGATAAGTTTATAAAGCATGAATACTGATAAGCAAGATACTAAGCAAGATACTTATCAAGATACTGGTGAGCATAGAGAAAAACCAATTAAAAATCAAACATGGGGAAATATTCTATTTTATTACTTAAAAATACTTCTTACACTCTGCAAATTGGTAGATAAACACACTCAAGTTGAAAATATTTAGTGCTGACTCTTATGATAAAAGCTGGCACATATCAAAATACAATGACTATTTGATATGATAATATTACTTCTGAGAATTTTTCCTAAGGAACCAATTCTAATAAAAGTGAAGCCATATGCACAAAATGTGTATCATGTCAAAGTTATACATAGTAATTAAAATTTCTTGAGAGAAAAGTCTAAATATTTAATAAGGAAAAATGACTAATGAAATTATAGTGGAATAAATTTTATGATATATAATGAAGTAATAATTATAACAATTTGACAATAAGCGATAATGTTTATGATTTAATGATAAGTGTGAAAAGCAAAATACAAAGCACATAATGATGTGATTTCTGGTGAAGATTTAGAAATGAAAACCCCTCACGTACACATTCAGACACTAGTGATATGATTTGCCTATAATACACAAACACATAGACAGGGGTAATATCAGTAAAACATTCATGTACAAAATACTTTTAAAAATTATCACTCCCTAGAAAAATGTTTTAAAAGCTACGTAGGACTTCCCTGATGATCCGATCATTGAGAATCTGCCTTCCAATACAGGGTATGCTCATTAGATCCCTGCTCCCTGAGGATCCCACATGTCACTGGGCAACTAAGCCCATGCACAGCAACCACTGAGCCCAAGAGCCGAAACCACTGAAGCCTGTGCACCCTAGAGCCTCTTTTCCACAGCAAGCGAAGCCGCTGCATTGAGAAGCCCACGCACCGCAGCTAGAGAGTAGCGCCCATTCACTGCAACCAGAGAAAGCCCACGTGTAACAGTGAAGACCTGCTGCAGCCAAAAAAAAAAATCTGTACATAGCATGTCAATAAACTAGTGTAATTACATTTAGATATTGTAGGATCTCCTATCGTTAATATTCTGAAGTACAGTAAGATTTATTTCTTTTATGTGTAATTCAGTGACAGTAAAGATTGGTGTCTTTCATTAGTTCTAGAAAAATGTCACCCATTATTTCTTAGAATAATTTATTCCCCCATTCCCTATCTACTCCAAAACTCTTAACTCTACTTTCATATTTTGTTATTTCTTTCTATCTCTGTGATTCTGAATATTTTATACAAATACTCCATTTTCATAATTCTCTCTCCAGCTTTATTGAATCATTTTTCTAACATATCCATCTCAAAACCTGTCTCTGAAATACTATAAACACAGTTATGTATATGCTCTACCTGATCAGTCCTAAATATAGTCTTTGTGTGAATCATTTATTGGTTTGATTTTTCTGTTTAGTGGCAATAACATAGGCTTCTTTGCTCATTTTATGATTTTTCAAGAATTCTAAATTTGCATATTATTTAATTCAAAGAAAGTATTTGTGGATTTATTTTTAATGTTCTTGCCTCCAGAAAGATCTTATGCTTGACTCCCCTAGGCACTTGGGAACAGCCAATAAAGGACTAGTATAGGCTGAAGTTTGGGCTTGAAGCCTTTTGGGTTCTACTGTCCAACTGAATTATGTTCCCAAATCTGCTTAAAGGAGGGTTTGTGTTGAGAAATTATGAATAAAAACTTTTCCATTTTTTCCTGCTCTACCCAAAGCCATGGCCAAAAGACATTCAGGCAAACCTACTTTCTTGCTTTTCACAGATTGCGTTTTCACCAGTTTACTGACTGCAGTTGTCATCTTTCGAGGACCTAACTTTGCGTGGTCAAGTCTTCAATCAGTCCTCAGATCTTGCATGGGCCTCTCTCTGTGTCCAAAACCCAAGTTATAAGTGAATAGGGATTAATTTCTGCCCCCAAAGACCAACAATGTCTGGCAAAACCTATCTTTATTTTTAATAAAACTAGACTTCATTGAACACCTTCTATAAGCAAAGAGGAAAGAGGTTACATGCTTCATGCTGTCGTGTGTAGAAATACTACAGTTAAAAAGGGTGGCACTCAAAAGACACTAAACAAGTTTCATTTTTAAAAATACAATTACTTCCAGAAATGAGAAAACAATCTGGGAGATTTCTTATTTATATCTTGGAAATAATCAAGAGATATCATTGCCCTGGTGCAAGGATAGCAAAAAGGAATGATGAGAGAATAAGAGGTCAGAAGAAATTGCACTGCTGAGATGGAAAAGGGCATTTCTACATTAAAATCCAAATGGAAAGAGTTCACACACTATTCAACGCAGAAAATGAAATTCATTCTGTATAAGATAACCTTGAGAAATTTTCCAGCATCTCAAGGGAAAGCTGGATAAACCTGATGAGTTAAATATGTAAACAAGAATCATGGAACAGATTTAGGAAAAGCGATCTTGTACTTCGAGACTAGATAGTATGGAAGTCATAACACAAGTCAAGAAAAAGAAAAAAGGGATGAGGAGAAAGAAGAAAGAACTTCCTTACATTAAAAAAAACAAAACAAAAAAAACCTAAGTCTGCAGATCAAACAAGTTCACCAAATACAAGTGCTGTAATTAATTAAAAGAAACCAAAAAAGTGTATAGATCCCAATAAATAATTTAAAATTAAATAGTAAAATTTGCTCACACCAATAGACACAAAAAATAGTAAGGCAATGACATATAGAACTGAGGAGAAAATACTGTGTCTTGAAAAATGTTGTTTACATGTGAGGGCCCTGCAGGAAGATAAACCAAGGATGAGAAAGAGTTAAATACAAACCACATATTGATAAGGAAAATTTCAGGGACTTCTGTGAAGGTCCAGCGGCTAAGACTCTGTGCTCCCATTGCAGGGGTGCAGTTCTGATCATTGGTCAGGGAACTGAGATCCTACATGCCTCCCAGCATGGCCATACACATAATCAGAACTCAAAAAATTCAGAATTTCTTTTAAAATATTATTATAACTGTATTGTTTATAATAACCAATACATGGAATGAACCTAAGAATCCATCAATCAATAACTTGATGAAGAAAATGTGATATAGACATATAGATATGGATCAATCAGAATATTAGTCTAAATACAATAGAAGGAAATCTTGCCATTTGCAGCAACATGTAAAGACATTGAGGGCGTTACATTAAGTGAAATACGTTAAGGAAAGACAAAGACTGTATGATCTCACTTACATGTGGAATCTACGAGAAAAAAAAACACCTCACAACGAACAGACTGGCGATCGCTAAAAGTAAAGAGTGGAAGGAGGGCAACGTGGGTGAAGGTGATCAGAAGTTAAAATGTCCAATAGTAAAAATGTAAAATGCCCTCATAGTCAACGAAAGAGTCCAAAATGCAGCACTTGGGTGCAATCTCAAAAATGACAGAATGATCTCTGTCCATTTTCAAGGCAAACCATTCAATAGCACAGTAATCCAAGGCTATATGCCCCAACCAGTATTGTTAAAGAAGCTGAAGTTGAATGGTTCTATGAAGACTGACAAGACATTCTAGAACTAACAACCAAAAAAGATGTATTTTTCATCATAGGGGACTGGAATGCAAAAGTAGGAAGTCAAGACATACCTGGAGTAACAGGCAAATTTGGCCTTGGAGTACAGAATGAAGCAGGGCAAAGGCTAACAGAGTTTTGCCAAGAGAACACACCAGTCATAGCAAAAACCCTTTTCCAACAACACAAGAGAAGACTCTACACATGGACATCACCACATAGTCAATAGTGAAATCAAATTGACTATATTCTTTGCAGCCAAAAATGGAGAAGCTCTATACAGTCAGGAAAGACCGGGAGCTAACTGTGGGTCAGATCATGAACTCCTTATTGCCAAATTCAGACTTAAAATGAAGAAAGTAGGGAAAATCACTAGACCATTCAGGTATGACCTGAATCAAATCCCTTATGATTATACAGTGGAAGTGACAAATAGATTCAAGGGATTAGGTCTGATAGAGTGCCTGAAGAACTATGGACGGAGGTTCGTGACACTGTACAGGAGGCATTGATCAAGACAATCCCCAAGAAAAAGAAATGCAAAAAGGCAAAATGGTTGCCTGAGGAGGCCTTACAAATAGCTGTGAAAAGAAGAGAAGCAAAAGGCAGAGGAGAAAAGGAAAGATATATCCAAGTTGAGTGCCGAAGACTTGATATTTTGAACTGTGGTGTTGGAGAAGAATCTTGAGAGTCCCTTGGACTGCAAGGAGATACAACCAGTCCATCCTATAGGAGATCAGTCCTGAGTGTTCATTGGAAGGACTGAAGCTGAAACTCCAACATTTTGGCCACCTGATGCGGAGAGCTGACTAACTTGAAAAGACCCTAATGTTGGGAAAAATTGACAGTGGGAGAAGAAGGGATGACAGAGATGAGATGGTTTGATGGCATCATCAACACAATGGACGTGAGTTTGTGTAAACTCTGGGAGTTGGTGATGGACAGAGAGGCCTGGCGTGCTGCAGTCCATGGGGTCGCAAAAAGTCAGACACGACTGAGTGACTGAACTGAACTGAACTGAACTGAACCCATTTGAATGCAGAGTTTCAAAGAAGAACAAGGAGAGATAAGAAAGCTTCCCTCAGTTATCAATGCAAAGAAATAGAGGAAAATAATAGAATGGGAAAGACTAGAGATCTCTTCAAGAAAATTAGAGATACCATGGGAACATTTCATGTGAAGATGGACGAAACGAAGGTCTGAAATGGTATGGAACTAATAGAAGCAGAAGATATTAAGAGGTGGCAAGAATACACAGAAGAACTATACAAAACAGATCTTAATGACCCAGATAACCATGATGGTGTGATCACTCACCTAGAGTCAGACATCCTGGAGTGTGAAGTCAAGTGGGGCTTAGGAAGCATCACTGCAAACAAAGCTAGTGGAGGTGATGGAATTCCAGCTATGCTATTTAAAGTCCTAAAAGATGATGCTGTGAAAGTGCTGCACCCAATATGCCAGCCACTTTGGAAAATTTAGCAGTGGCCACAGGACTGGAAATGATCAGTTTTCATTCCAATCCCAAAGAAAGTCAACGCCAAAGAATGTTCATACTACTGCTCAATTGAACTCATCTCACATGCTAGCAAAGCAATGCTCAAAATTCTCAAAGTCAAGCTTCAACAGTACGTGAACTGATAACTTTCACATGTTCAAGCTGAATTTAGGAAAGGCAGAGGAACCTTGTTCCTCAAATTGCCAACATTCGTTGGATCATCAAAAAAGACATAGAATTCCAGAAAAAAATTCTACTTATGCTTTATTGATTACACCAAAGCCTTTGACTGTGTGGATCAAGACAAATTGTGAAAAATTCTTCAAGAGATGAGAATATCAGACCACCTTATCTGCCTCCTGAGAAATCTCTATGCAGGTCAAGAAGCAACAGTTAGAACTAGACATGGAACAATGGACTGGTCCAAAATTGGGAAAGGAGTACATTAAGGCTGTATACTGTCACCCTGCTTATTTAACTTATATGCAGAGTACAACATGAGAAATGCTGGGCTGGAGGAAGCACAAGCTGGAATCAAGATTGCCGGGAGAAATATCATTAACCTCAGATATGCAGATGACACCACCCTTATGGCAGAAAGTGAAGAGGAACTAAAGAGCCTCTTGATGAAAGTGAAAGAGGAGAGTGAAAAAGTTGGCTTAAAGCTCAACATTCAGAAAATGAAGATCATGGCATCCGGTCCCATCACTTCATGGCAAATAGATGGGGAAACAGTGGAAACAGTGACAGACTTTATTTTCTTGGGCTCCAAAATCAGTGCAAATGGTGACTGCAGCCATGAAATTAAAAGATGCTTGCTCCTTGGAAGAAAAGCTATGACCAACCTAGACAGCATATTAAAAAGCAGAGACATTACTTTGCCAACAAATGTCCATTTAGTCAAAGCTATGGTTTTCCCAATAGTCATGTATGGATGTGAGAGTAGGAATATAAAGAAAGCTGAGTGCTGAAGAATAGATGCTTTTGAACTGTAGTGTTGGAGAAGACTCCTGAAATTCCCTTGGACTGCAAGGAGATCAAACCAGTCAGTCCTCAAGGAAATCAGTCATGAAAATTCACTGGAAGCACTGATGCTGAAGCTGAAACTCCAAAACTTTGGCCACCTAATGTGAACAACTGACTCATTTTAAAACACCCTGATGCTGGGAAGGATTGAAGGCAGGATGAGAAGGGGATGACAGAGGATGAGATGATTAGTTGGCATCACCAACTCAATGGATGAGTTTGAGCAAGCTCCCAGAATTGATGATGGACAGGGAAGCCTGGTGTGCTGCAGTCTATGGCTTCACAAAGATTCAGACGCAAATGAGCCACTGAACTGAACTGAACTGAATTGTAAAATAAATGTTATAGGGATGTTTTGTACAATGTAGTGATTATAGTTAATACCGTATCATGTATTTGAAAGTTGCTAATAAACTAAATCATAAAAGTTCTCTCCATATACACACACAAAAAAATTGTATGTGTGTGTGGTGATGAATATTAATGAAAGGTGATGATGATTTCTCAGTCTATACATATATCAAATCACTATGTTGTTCAGCTGAAAGTAATATAATGTTATATGCCAATTATAACTCAATACAAAGTTGGAAAATATTAGCATAACCCTAAATCCAAGAAACTGATCCTTATAGCATGTAAATAATGCAGTAAGACAAATAATTTTATAGCCTAATCTAGAAGGTATTTTTCTGAGAATGACATGTGGCTGGTGTTATTTGAAAATCTACTAACATAGATGTTAATGGATAGAGATCAAAAAGCAGAGGAGAATAGAGGAAAAATAAACAGGACCTTCTGGATATGTGCATCCATTTTGGATACAAATCTCAGCTTATGAGCTAACAGCACTTACAAAGACGAGAGGGCAGCATGGTGGGTATCAACACAGGCCCTGGGGCTCACATCGCTAGTGCCCCAATCCTAGAGCTGCCCTATGCTAACTGTATGGCCATTAAGAAAATCACTCTCGGTGCCTCAATTTTCTAATCTGTAGAATGGGAATAATAATAATAATCATTAATGATAATAATAATAATATCACTATCTACCTCATGGAACTCCTAAGATAATTCAAGGAGTTAAAATATATTAAAAAACTTGATTTAATACATGGCCCATTTCTCATTATACAAGTATTTATTATTATCAACAATAACAGCAAATTCTTACATGAAAGTGTAGTTGCTCAGTCATGTACCCCAGTCTTTGCAACCCCACAGACTGTAGCCTAACAGGCTCCTCTGTCCATGGGATTTTCTAGGCAATAGTACTGGAGTGGATTGCCATTTCCTTCTCCAGGGGATCTTCCCAACCCAGGGCTCGAACCCAGGTCTCCTGCTTTGTAGACAGACGCTTTACTGAGCCACCAGGGAAGTCTTTCTTACATGAAACCAATAGTCAAAATTATACTTGGCATACACAGTCCTTCTTAAAACTATTGCATACTCTCACTACCGTTATTTACCAATATTCAACAAGTTCCAAACAATTCAGTAAGATAAGAAAAAATGGAATCATACATATTAAAAAGGAAGGAAGCACGTTATCATTATTTGAAGACTGATTAGGTACTAAAGCAAACTAAAGGAATCAACTGAAACAGAAAATCTATTAGACAGGAGGCAAGAAATGAGTAAGTAGACAGGTAACAAATTAAATATACAAAAATCAATTTTCTTTCTATGAACCAGCAAAATAAATTATTAAGTATAATAAAAATTCCATCACAATAGCAACACAACTATAAAATATCTAGGAATGGAATTAATAATAAATACCCTAAGGATTATATGATAAATCTCAGGAATTTACCAACAGATAAAATGAAAAAATGTAAAGAAATGAAGGAGCATACTGAATTCTGGGAAAGCAGGGCCCAATAGCACGCAATATCAATTCTCACATTAGTCTATAAAAGCATAGAAAACCAAAACAGCAGTGGGGATTTTCAGACTTGGCAAACTAATTCTACTTTAGAAGAATACATGGCAAAAATATCCAAGAATCATTTTGGCATAAACAGTGAAAATAATAATGAGCGTTTTCCTTTACAGATAGGCAAAAGATCTTACATATTTACAATAATTTACTGTTATGATATTAATGCAGAATATGGCAGTAGATCAAGGGAAGAATACAGAAAGCCCCCAAACCTTGGAATATGTGAAAATTTGCACAAGATAAGAAGCTTTTCAAGTCACAAGAAAATGTACTATATGGGGCTAAAACAAAGACAACTGATTAATATTTCAGGCAAAACTTCTCCCACAAACATAAAAATTTTTATTTTGATTAAAAGGTTAGATATTTAAAAATCAAACAACAATACAGGAAAAAAATACAGATTTTATGTTTCTCATCTCCAGACCAGGAGAAGGTCTTTTAATATATATCTGCAAAGAAGAAACCATAAAGGAAAATATTAGTGATTGAACAAATAAAATATAAAAATATGTAAATTGCCAAAAATATTACAAAAGAAACATGATTTTAATAAAGGGGAAAATTAGCTGTCTTGATACAAAGTGCAAATTACTATATTATACCATACTATAACATAGCATGATTTGGTTTTCAATTCAGGTTTAGCCTTGATCCCAAAATTGTACTGATTTGCTGGTACAGATCTGTAAATTGGCAACGTTATTGCTGGTTACCAGTGGAAGTGCATGTAGTTGCAGTATTTCCAAAGGACAATTTGAAAATGCATCCTTAAGAATGCTTAAGCTCTTGGAGTTAATTCAAATTCCAGAAAGCAATATTAAGAAAATAGTCATAAGACAAACAATAAGAAATTCCTAAATAAGCATTAGTATATCACTAGTCAAATAAACTTGTGTATATTCATATCATGGAATATTAACATTATGTGTTTTGAATAGGCAACTTCACGGGGATAATTTCACAATTTAGTTTAAGCATCTCTGGAATGTTTAAATTTCCTTCTTTTAAAATTTTTTATTTTATTTTCGACTATAGCTGATTGGAACAACAGACTGCTTCCAAATCGGGAAATGAGTATGTCAACACTGTATATTGTCACCCTGCTTATTTAACTTATGTGCAGAGTATATCATGAGAAACACTGGTCTGGATGAAGCACAACCTGGAATCAAGATTGCTGGGAGAAATATCAATAACCTCAGATACATAGACAACACCACCCTTATGGCAGAAAGTGAAGAATTAAATAGCTTCTTGATAAAAGTGAAAGAGAAGAGTGAAAAAACTGGCTTAAAACTCAACATTCAGAAAACAAGATTATGGCATCTGGTCCCATCGCTTCATGACAAATAGATGGGGTAACAATGGAAACAGTGACAGACTTTATTTTGGGGGGCTCCAAAATCACTGCAAAGAAGGCAATGGCAGCGCACTCCAGAACTCTTGCCTGGAAAATCCCACGGGCAGAGGAGCCTGGTGGGCTGCAGTCCATGGGATCGCTAAGAGTCAGACATGACTGAGCAACTTCACTTTCACTTATAACTTTCATGCATTGGAGAAGGAAATGGCAACCCACTCCAGTGTTCTTGCCTGGAGAATCCCAGGGATGGGGGAGCCTGGTGGGCTGCCATCTATGGGGTCACACAGAGTCGGACACGACTGAAGTGACTTAGCACCAAATCACTGCAGCTGGTGACTGCAGCCATGAAATTAAAAGATGCTTGCTCCTTGGAAGAAAAGTTATGACCAACCTAGACAGCATATTAAAAAGCAGAGACACTACTTTGCCAACGAAGGTCCATCTAGTCAAAACTATGGTTTTTCCAGTAGTCATGTATGGAGGTAAGAGTTGGACTACAAAGAAAGCTGAGTGCCAAAGAAGTGATGCTTTTGAACTGTGGTGTTGGAGAAGATTCTTGAGAGCCTCTTGGACTGCAAGGATATCCAACCAGTCCATCCTAAAGGAAATCAGTCCTGAATATTCATTGGAAGCACTGATGCTGAAGCTGAAACTCCAATACTTTGGCCACCTGATGAGAAGAGCTGACTCATTTAAAAAGATGCCGGGAAAGATTGAAGGTGTGAGGAGAAAGGGACAACAGAGAATGAGATTGTTGGGTGGCATCACCAATTCAATGGACATGAGTTTGAGTAAATTCTGGGAGCTGGTGATGGACAGGGAGGCCTGGTGTGCTACAGTCCGTGGGGTTGCAAAGAGTCATACACAACTGAGTGACTGAACTGAACTGAACTGATAGGTGATTTACAATGTTGTATTACTTTCAGATGTCCAGCAAAGTGATTTAGTTATGCACATACTATATCTATTCTTTTCCAAAGTCTTTCCCCATTTGGTTATTACAGAGTATTTGGTAGTGTTCCCTGTGTTGTATAGTAGGTACTTGTTGATTATTTTACAAATAATAGTGTGTGTATGTTAATCCCAAACTGCTAATTTATTCCCCTTCCCCTGTTTTTCCCATTTCATAATCACAAGTTTGTTTTCTAAGTCTCTGAACTGATTTCTTTTTTGTAAATAAATTCATTTGTATCATTATTTAGATCCACCCATAATGACAGTATAATGTTTGGCTTTGTCTGACTTACTTCACTTAGTATGATCATCTCCAGATCCATCTATATGGCTGCAAAAGCCATTATTTCATCCAATAGAATATTAAAAGCTAAAGTTGGCTACAGTGCAGTGTATCTTGCAATCCTAATTGCTAATTTTATTTAAAAAATTGTAAATGATTTATATGTCCTAAAATGTTCAAAGTAGTTAGAAATTCATAATGATGACAGTACTCACTTTATTTATTTTTCTTTGTTTGATTTTCCTTATTTTTAGTCATGAAAAATAAGTGATTGCTTTTTCACTCATATTTCCTTAAGCAATGCATGTAAGCTTGAAGAGAGTACTATATCTGAATGAATATGTTATTTTATATAATATGTGATTTAAAATGTATAAGTAAAATTAAATTTAAAATTCATTCTAATAAATCATTAGTTAAATTAAAATTAAATTAAATATTTGAATTTAAATATTTCAAAAGGACAAAAGGCAAAGAATAAAGCTGGCTAGGCATACTGACTTATCTTGAGTACCTGTTTCTTCCTTCACATATATTACCTAGTATCCTCTGAAGGTGAAAGTGTTAGTTGCTTAGTCATGTCTGATTTTGTGATCCCCGTGGACTGTAGCCAGCTAGGCTCCTCTGTCCATGGAATTCTCCAGGCAAGAATACTGCAGTGGGTAGCCCTTCCCTTCTCCAGGACATATTCCTGACCCAGGGATCAAGCCCAGATCTCCTGCACTACAGGCAGATTACTTACTATCTGAGCCACCAGTATCCTCTAGATTCTCTTTAACTCCTTTGGGTCACTGAGCCTGTGCTTGTTTTCATTTTGGGGTTAAACATCTTAAGGTCTAGTAAAGATATAGCAACAAGAAATCTACTCCCTTGGTATCGTCCCCAGAAACATTCTCAGAATCTTTGGGAACTACCAGCATGAGTCGAGAGACAGTGACTTTGAGAGTTTTAAATGAGTTTGGAGAGGCTCTAAGCTGAATTAAGTGCGTACAACCTTTGTCCTGACATACACCCAGCAGAGAAGTTAAAACCAAGCCAATCCAGCCATGCGGATCCATGAAATCTAATAGGTGTAAGAGGAGAAAGCGAGAGAGTTGGTGGCTAGGTTCCTTGGGTTCCTTGTTTATCGACCCCATCAAATGGACTCTAATGCTTTCACACTGAGGACCAAATCAATCGTGAAGCATGTTGGTGTCTCTGCCAGGCTCCATCTGATGGGTTCCTGTGTATAAAGCCCCTCTGTATCCATCCTTTCAGCCCAGGCTTCCTAATCCATTACTGACAATTGTTTCCTTAGTAACTGCAAAAAGGCCCTATATTCACAGAAACAGCAGGGCTGAAGGTGTGGGCTGTATTTCAAATGTGTCCTTTATTTCTAGGCTGGACCTTCCCTGGGTCTTTTATTGGTGAATTTGTGCTTAAGCCATGAATGACACAGCAGACAGCTAAGTCCTCTGTGATTGCCTTTCTATGTCTTTCTGGACCATACACCTGAGAGTAAATATGAATCAGATACTGTATTTTAGACAGCCTACAATTTGAGCAGAGGCAGGAACGTTACCAAGCTTAACTTTCCGTTTTATAGATGCATAAACTGACAATGCCTTATACAAGGTTATACAGCTAAGTGCTGGTAGAAACCGGGTTACAATAAATGTTCCCCTGACACTAATCAAATGTCTCTGTCAATACATATGGCTTTAAACATCACAAACCTGTTTAATAATAGCCTTTGGAGATTTGGAGTTCATCTTTTCTTACAGGTTATGTGCCGCCATAAATTGCACCTTCCCAACTTCCTCATCACCCCAAGAAATGAAAAGACTGAACCAGAATGGCAGCGGGCACAGGCACAGCCCAATCTTAAACAACTGGCCTGTCACCTCCCTTCTCTATCCCCACCCACTGCCCCTGTCACTCATCTTCTCTGGCACTTGGATCCCTTAGCTCTGCCCTTGGTTCCTGAAGCCTTCATAGCCTACCTTAAGATGGCTAGCCGAAGCAATCTCTCTAGTTCTGGGTCCCTAAGGCCACTCTTAGACCTAGTTTTGAACTTTCCTTCTAGTGTCACAGATTCGGGGGGGGTGGTGCGGGGGAGGGAGAAGGTACCCTGCCACTGCCTATGAGTTTTATATAACATTTTGAGAAATTCATCTGAAAAAGACAATGACCAATTAGAACTGCTATGGTTTTTCCAGTGAGAGCTGGACTATAAAGAAGGCTGAGCACCAAAGAATTGATGCTTTTGAACTGTGGTGTTGGAGAAGACTCTTGAGAGTCCCTTGGACTGCAAGGAGATCCAACCAGTCCATCCTAAAAACCATGAATATTCATTGGAAGGAGGGATGCTGAAGCTGAAGTTCCAATACTTTGGCCACCTGATGCGAAGAGCTGACTCAATGGAAAAGACCCTGATGCTGGGAAAGATTGAGGGCAGGAGCAGAAGAGGGCAACAGAGGATGAGATGGTGAGATAGCATCACCAACTCAATGGACATGAATTTAAGCAAATTCTGGGAGACAGTGAAGGAAAGGGAAGCCTGGCAGGCTGCAGTCCATGAGGTCCCAAAGAGTTGGTCACAACTTAGCAACTGAACAGC
Organism: Bos indicus; assembly: GCF_029378745.1. Taxonomy (NCBI): domain Eukaryota; kingdom Metazoa; phylum Chordata; class Mammalia; order Artiodactyla; family Bovidae; genus Bos; species Bos indicus. The sequence continues at coordinate 17,883,135 of NC_091780.1, read as the reverse complement.
AATGACAACAAATTAGAACAAGTGCTGGTCATAGCAATGGAGCAGGGTTCTGCTTGGCCAGATCCTGTAGCTTCTGAACCTTGATGTGGTCCTGGAGGAATATGGAAGAAGAGTGAGGGAGAACAGTATAGTGAAGGGGTGGATGGGGGTTCCCCTGGAGGGCATTAGCAGCAGCTATTAACGTGCAGAAGTGAAAGTATTTTAATGCACTAACAATGGACATAGTCATACTGGTGCACCCAGTGGAATATCAACCCTAATCTTTACCCATGCCTCCAGGTTTCACTCCAGTCCATCCAAGTGCACCCAGGAGGTGTCTCCTTGTCTGATGAGAGGGATGGGACATAAACAAAAACTATTTTCAAAAGGTGGAACACCATTAACATGAAGCTGAATACCCCAACTTTCCCATATGACTTCTGCCAGGAGAGGGACCCACCAGAACAGGCCTTCACCAGACACTCTGGGTGGGGCACGCCTTGGGAGGGTGAGAGCACCATAGCAGTGCTGAAGCCAGTGCTTCTCAAAACATGATCCTCAGATTAGTGTTTGCCTGTGAAATGTTTGTGAACACTTAAAGAAATGGAAGACCTGAGCCTGAATATAAATCAATCATGTGACGAAGCACACGTTTAGTTAAGCTAATTTTTCTTCCAAGGAAGGAGCATGTGATTGTGTTTATTTATATTCTGGTACAAGCTACTTATATCTTTGTAGTAACAGATGAATCGATAGTTCAGGAACCAGACAGTTTGAGTCGTACTGCTCCAGAATAGGCCCCAACAAGGCCTCTGCTTTGAATAGTGCGAAATAATATTTTTGGAGTCAGTTCTGTAGGCTCTGAATCTCAACACTGCCACTTCATATCCCAGTGGCTATTCAATTTATATAACCTATCTGAAATCAAGGCCTTTTTCCTTAAAATGGGAACATATTATCTATCACTCAATTGTTTCTATGAATACTGAATGAAATAAAATGTGCACATGTACCACGCAGGTACACAGAGTAGATGCTCCATAAATGTGAATTTCGGGTACTTTTACCACATGCACTATCGTATACATGAGCGTAGCCATTTATACAGATGAGATACACACACACACACACACATATGAAACATACAAATATATGTATGTCCTTAAAAAGCTAAAAAGAGAGTCACCACATGATCCATGAATCCCATTCCTAGGCATACATCTGGAGAAAACTCTAATTCAAAAAGACACCTGCACCCCAGAGTTCATGGAAGCACTATTTACAATAGCCAAGGCTATTGTATTGCTGTGGAAGCAACTATTGCTCTCGCTCTCTCTCTCTCTCTTGCTCTCTCTCTCTCTCTCTCTGTCTATACACACACACACACACACACACAGACACCTAATGGAATATTACTCAGCCTTTAAAAAGAATGAAATAATGCCATTTACAGTGACACAAATAGATCTAGAAACTGTCAGGCTAAATTAAATGAGGCAGAAAGAGAAAGACAAAAACTATGTGATATCACTTATACGTGAGATTTAAAAAAAATGATACAAATATACTTATTTACAGAAGTGAAATAGACTCACAGACACAAGATACAAACTCATGGTTAACATGGGGGGAGAAAGGAGAAAGGAATGAATTAGGTGTTTGAGTTAACATATACGCACTACTATATATAAAATAGATAACCAACAAGGACCTATTGTATAGGTAAGTACAGCATAAACTATACTCAATATCTCATAATAATCTATAAGGGAAAAGAATTTGAAAAGAATGATACATATGGATGTGTGCTAAGTTGCTTCAGTCGTGTCCGACTCCGTGTGACCCCATGGACTATACAGCCCTCCAGGCTCCTCTGACCCCGGGATTCTCCAGGCAAGAAGACTGGAGTGGGTTGCCATTTCCTTCTCCAGTGTGCTGCTGCTAAGTCGCTTCAGTCGTGTCCAACTCTCTGCAACCCCATAGACGGCAGCCCACCAGGCTCCGCTGTCCCTGGGATTCTCCAGGCAAGAAGACTGGAGTGGGTTGCCATTTCCTTCTCCAGTGTGCACATATGTACATAAAACGATTCACAATGCTGCACACCTGAAACAAACACAACACTGGGAATAAACGAATACTTCAGCTTTAAAAAGTGTATGTGTGTACGCATATATAAATGCCACTCATCTATGATCAGATTTCACTTTCTTCTTTATTTTCTTCCATTTTAACCTGGTCAATTTGATGTGGATAAAACACAATGAAGCAAAGTACTGAGGGCAGGCATTCAAGAGAAGCTAGAGCTTTAAACCACCTAGATAAGTAAAGTTTTGGGTGAGCTGAGGGAGAAGAATCATATTCCTGGTATACAGAGACACCCTAGAGGTATGTCAAGTCCAGTTCTAGACCACCAGAATAAAGTGAATATTAGTGTGTACTCTAGTCTATCAAATGTTTTGGGTTAGGAGGAATTTCCTCCTTAACCTTCTGGAATTCTTCTGGCGGGTCTAATGATTAAACAGATATGAGATAGATTAATAGGAGAAAAAAAAATGGAACCCTTGAAAGTACCAGAGCAAGCTATTTGTATATATTGTTTTTAGACAAAGAAACAATTATTTGTGAAGACTTAAGAAAAACTGTGGTGTTGGAGAAGACATTTGAGAGTCCTTTGGACTGCAAGGAGATCCATTCAGTCCATCCTAAAGGAGATCAGTCCTGGGTGTTCTTTGGAAGGATTGATGCTGAAACTGAAACTCCAGTCCTTTGGCCACCTCATGCAAAGAGTTGACTCATTGGAAAAGACTCTGATGTTGGGAGGGATTGGGGGCAGGAGGAGAAGGGGACGACAGAGGATGAGATGGCTGGATGGCATCACCGACTCTATGGACATGAGTTTGGGTAAACTCTGGGAGTTGGTGATGGACAGGGAGGCCTGGCGTGCTGCGGTTCATGGGGTCACAAAGAGTCGGACACGACTGAGCGACTGAACTGAACTGAAGAAAATAAAGGGATTTGTGCATTGGGGTATAAATTCCCTATCTCTGGCAATAAGGATGCTTTCTGTCCTCCTGCTATAGGGACAATACCCTCACATGGTTCATATGGTAGGTTTATTTTCTGTTTTATGGAGAAAGATGGGAATATGAGTTGTTTTTTGTTTTTTGTTTCTGTGCCATGAAGCATGTGAGGGTTTAGTTTCCAGACTAGGTGTTGAACCTGAGCCCCCTGCAGTAGAAGCATGGAATCTTCACCGCTGGATTACCAGGGAAGTACCCGAGTACTTTTTTCAATATATTCTCCCCTCCACTAGCCATTTCTAAAGTGAATTTTATTCAAGATAATCAATATGCCATTGAGTCATATTTTGGGGTGGTCTTCCCTCAGCCCCAACAGTGTTCAATAGAATTATGTCTAAAAAAATAAAACCAATGTGCATATCTTAATAAAGAATACTTTATGCTAAAAAAAAAGCTTACCATCATCTGAGCCTATAGTGAGTCACAATCTTTCTGCTATAGTAATATCCAATATCTCTGATTGCAGACATAACAAATACAATAATGAAAAAGTGTAGAATATTTTGAGAGTGACCAAAATGTGAGACAGACACACCAAGTGAGTAAATGTTATGGGGAGGAAAATGCCGCTAACTGACTTATTCAACACAGAGTTGCCACAAACCTTCCATTTGTAAAAAAAAAAGTGACAGTCTGGGGGACAAGAATGACTTCTTAGGGAGCCCTACACCCTGATGAGACCTTGGCACCATCACCGTTCTTAACTCCGTCTTCCAGAACCCTAGACCGCAGTTTATGTGGGGACCAGCTGCTTGTTCCAGGGAAGAGGTTTCTAACTGGGTTTTACTGAACAATAGAAATGCAGGGATGGTTGATTATTACCCTCAATTTGAATGCAGATTTGTGTGGAGGGATCTTTTAGGAGGTGTCCTTGACTTCATGAAGAATTACAGGTTTTTCTGAAGGTTGACAACCTGGCTCGGTCAGCATTCATCACCAGTAAACAATTAGCATTGACGCCACTCACACACACACACAAATGGAAATTTATTTAGCTCTCACTACATGTACGTGATACTATGCTGGGAAGAAAGAAGCACCATGCCAACACTCAACCATGACTTATGTGCCTGTCACCTCCAAAAGACCACCTCCATCTCGACATCTGCAGCAGAGTGTGGTGCAGTGTATAATTTTAGAGGGCAGGGTTAGGCATTCAGAACATCATCAAAGGAGTTCAAAGAAGATGTCAACCTTCAAGGATCTGATCGCCTACTAGAAAAGTACAACTTACAGTAAAATGAGAAACATTTTGGATGTTCAGAGGGAAAATAACTGCTGTGGCTAAGGTCAGACTTTGCATGTCCCTGTACAGCGTTTTTGTTGTTCTTGATATTTATTTAACTATGTATTTATTCACTTGGCTGCACCAGATCTTAGATGTGGCATTCAGGGTCTTTTAGTTTTGGCATGTGGGATCTAGTACCACCACGAGGGATTGAACCCGGGCCCCCTGAACTGGGAGTGTGGAGGCTTAGCCCCTGGAGCACCAAGGAAGTCCCAGTACAGCATTTTAAAGGAGTCTAACAAAACGTAAGCAGCTAAATACACACTTTCACACTTTCCTAGCCCTGTGCATTTATGTTATCTGCTTGGCCCCTGTTAACACCCAAGTTCTGAGCAATTCTAGTTACTAACGTTCTTTCTTCGATATTTTTTTATTATTCCCCTTCAAGTTTTGCTTGACTGAATGCTTAAGAGAGAGACAGAATAGGGAGAAAACCAATACAAACAGGAAGAGGGGCTAATATCCATTAGGGCCTGAAGATGTATGTGTGGCTATCTGACCGAATGTAATATAGCAATTTTATATTCAGTTCAGCAAATGAAGCCTGACCAAATGCAGAGAAAAATCATCATTCAGGATTTAAAAGCAGTAAGATTGCAGTACAAAACTTTCGTATTGAGTCAATAAGTAAATTAAGAAATAATGGTTAATTTTAGAATGTTTTAACCAAAAAATCAGTAAGAAAATATTATTGATAGCATTAATGGGAAATAGATGGGAAAACAGTGGAAACAATGTCAGACTTTATTTTTGGGGGCTCCAAAATCACTGTAGATGGTGATTGCAGCCATGAAATTAAAAGACGCTTACTCCTTGGAAGGAAAGTTATGACCAACCTAGATAGCATATTCAAAAGCAGAGACATTACTTTGCCAACAAAGGTCCGTCTAGTCAAGGCTATGGTTTTTCCAGTGGTCATGTATGAATGTGAGAGTTGGACTGTGAAGAAAGCTGAGCACAGAAGAATTGATGCTTTTGAACTGTGGTGTTGGAGAAGACTCTTGAGAGTCCCTTGGACTGCAAGGAGATCCAACCAGTCCATTCTAAAGGAGATCAGTCCTGGGTGTTCATTGGAAGGACTGATGCTGAGGCTGAAACTCCAATACTTTGGCCACCTCATGGGAAGAGTTGATTCATTGGAAAAGACCCTGATGCTGGGAGGGATTGGGGGCAGGAGGAGAAGGGGATGACAGAAGATGAGATGGCTGGATGGCATCACTGACTTGATGCACATGAGTTTGGGTGAACTCCAGGTGTTGGTGATGGACAGGGAGGCCTGATGTTCTGCGATTCATGGGATTGCAAAGAATCAGACACGACTGAGTGAGTGAACCGAACTGAACTGAACTTATTAAAAAAATTAACCCTAAGGGGAAAAAAAATAAGATTTTGTTTTCATCTTCTAGAGTTTTGCTCTGTTTTTTACCAAATGACACCCACCCAGCTGCAAATAGATTTGGAAAGTTGATTTGTACAAAGGTTGTGTTTTAAAACATGCACATAATGAGAATGCAAGGAGATTTATTTGATAAATTTATTCAAGAAAAGTATTTTTTCCTGTGTGCAAAGACCCTTGGACTGCAAGGAGATCAAACCACTCAGTTCTAAAGAATTTAACCCTGAATATTCATTGGAAGGACCGATGCTGAAGCTCCAATATGTTGGGCTCTAGATGAGAAGAGCCAACTCATTGGAAAAAACCCTGATGCTGGGAAAGACTGAAGGCAAAAGGAGAAGAAGGCGGCAGAGCAGGTGGTTAGATAGCATCACCAACTCAATAGCCATGAATTTGTGCAAATGCCCAAAAGTAGCAAAGGACAGAGGAGCCCGGTGTGCTGCAGTCCATGGGGTTGCAGAGAATTGGACCTGGCTTAGAGACTGAACAACGACAACAAAAGCATCAACAGGATGCATTGTCCCAAGCTGCAAGTCCAGGTCCCAAACAGTTTGGCCTTGAATATGCCTCTTGGCCCAGAGTTGGCAGGGAGATCTTGACACTTGGAGAACTTTTTAGATGAAAATGAAGAGGCTGCTCTCCTCTATTTTGCTTGCTGCCTAGAGTAAAAACCAATGTTTTCTGCAGGGAATCCTCTCTTTTCTGTGAGTGGAAGTCTAAACATCGCTGGTTCTGCTTACCAGATAAAGGGAAGATGCTAAAACCACATCAATCCAAGAGCTGCTGAGCAGTGACTGCAAACGGTGTGCCTGTGGCTTTGGGATTCCCCAGGGTTCAAGTCTGTGTAGAGAGGCCTTCAGAATCCATGAGCAGAGAAGTAATAATAAGAGTAATAAAAACAGTAACAGAGCTGAGCGCCGTCAGGCTATAATTGCTCCAGCATCAGAGCAAACAGTCCTCCTGTCGGGCCATGCGGCTTTGATACCCAACTGCTCAGGAGGGAACAGCTGGAGAATCCAGCAAGCAGGTTACATGTTAGCAGGTTTTGTTCACTTCAAATGGGGATAGATATTTTATTTTTTAATGGAACTCTTCCCAATCAGTCCTATCTTCTTCCTTCCTGCCTCCAATCTCCTGTAACTACATAAGGGGGAGTGTTCAGGTTACAGCCTGTTGATGGCAGAAGAAAAGGGATGTGATATCAGTGAGAGACACATACAAGTTCAAGGTGGACCCGCAGGTAGCAGGAGATAGGAGCATGCTGCTAAAATCCCACAAACAAGGTTTCTGTTGTTTAGTCAATAAGTTGTGCCTGACTCTTGGCAAAACCATGGACTGCAGCATGTCAGGCTTCCTTGTCTTTCACTATGTCCCAAAGTTTGCTCAAACTAATGTCCATAGAGTCACTGAGGCCATCCAACCGTCCCATCCTTTGTTGCCCCCTCCTCTTCCTGCCATCAATCTTTCCCAGCATCAGGGTCTTCTCACATCAGGGTCTGTTCACATCAGCTCGTCAAAGTATTGGAGCTTCAGCTTTAGTATCAATCCTTCCAGTAAATATTCAGTGTTTATTTCCTTTAAGATTGACTGGTTTGATCTCCTTGCAGTTCAAGGACTTTCAAGAGCCTTCTCCAACACCACAACTCAAAAGCATCAATTCTCCAGCACTCAGCCTTCTTTATGGCCCAACTCTCACATGCATACATGATTACTGGAAAACCATACCTTTGACCATACAGACCTTTGTTGGCAAAGTGATGTCTCTGATTTTTAATACACTGTATTGGTTTGTCAAAGCTTTTCTTCCAAGGAGCAAGCATCCATTTTCTTTATATTCTAGATATCTCAGCTGGATGCAGCCTGAGATGGTTCTTTACTGTCTCCCTTTTGCACAAGCCACTCATCTCTGGGCCACAGGAAACACATATGCACCCTTTACCTGGAGAACTGCTCTCAACCCAACTGGGCCTCTAATTCACCATCAGTAAGGTGATAAGGATAAAACCATGCTGTGAACTCCACGCTATTTCCCTTTCCCTGCCTCAAGCTGGGAAGAGCAGTGTAAGTAAAACCATGGGGATAGTCTGATAAGTGAGTGTAAAGTCTGGGATCCATAGTGCATTGGGATTGGGTTTCCATTAAGACTGCCTACAAGAAATGGGGTGGAGTCCACAACATGATTTTATCCTTATCAGCCGTCCTTCTACTTTGACCTCTTTCTAAATTCTTTTATTTATTTTAATTCTTTTTTTGTTGTTGTTGGAGTATAATTGCTTTACCATGTTATGTTACTTTCTGCTGTACAACACTGCGAAGCAGCTATATGTATACATATATCCCCTCCCACTTGAGCCTCCCTCCCACCCTCCTCCCATCCCATCCTTCTAAGTGTCACAGAGCCCTGAGCTCAGCTCCCTGTGCTATACAGAAGCTATGGATAAAGAAGGTGTGATACATATATGCAATGGAATATTATATGCTCAGACACATTTGATTTTCCATGAGGAGAAAGACTCAGATACAAAGTGGAAAAATTCCTAAAGGTAGTTGTAAATCTTCTTTTAGCTGAGAGACTCTCTGGTAGCGTCCACTAACTAACCAAATATGTGGGTTTGGCATTGCAGTGTTCTACCACATTCCTTAGTGTTAGAATTGAATTAATATCTAGATTAAAATGTATGTGTTGTGTTGATTCTAGTGCCAAATGTGGTTGCTTTAGAAGTAGACTTAGGATTAAATAGGATGGATGACAGAAGTGGAGCTCGTAGAGGAAAAACTTCCAAGAAGATGAGAAACTCTTAAGCTCAAGTACGGTGGTAAAGGTCTGGGTGTTCATCTTCCACTCAAGAGATAATCAGACCTCAATACTGAAACGATGCTCTTAAAATATGTCCATCTCAGTAACTGAACAAGTTGAGATAACCATTTGTAAATAGCATTTCTTACCCTTTTCTTTACCTTTCTCTAGCCAAAGACAATAGAGAAGGCAATGGCACCCCACTCCAGTACTCTTGCCTGGAACATCCCATGGATGGAGGAGCCTGGTGGGCTATAGTCCATGGGGTCACTAAGAGTTGGACACAACTGAGCAGCTTCACTTTCACTTTCAGACACTGTAGGTCATCACAGAGCACTGAGCTGAGCTTCCTGGGCTATACACTAGCTATGAATGTGGTACATAATACAGTGAAGTATCAATCAGACATAAAAAGAATTAAAGTGGGTCATTTGTAGTGACTTGGATCTTTCTACATATTTGATCTGGTTAAAGGGGCCAAATTCATGGATTAAATGGCAAATATTTCCTCTGAAAATTCCAATCTTTTTAGCCATGCTTTTTAGTATTGGGCAGTATATACACCTGGAAATTTCAGAAGTAATTTTCATACCAAATTACACCGTGGATCTACTCTGTTGCTGCTGCTGCTGCTAAGTCGCTTCAGTCGTGTCCGACTCTGTGCGACCCCAGAGACGGCAGCCCCCTTTGTATTTTCTATATACGACTTAAGGGCTTTGCACTGATATTACCAGTCTCTTGCATAAATTTTTGTATAAAATATATAGCAATTAATGATATCAAGGACCACAGTCTCTTATCAAATGGAAGAAATATTCTTATTTTTCAGGACACACCATTGCTGATTGTGTAGACAAACCCCAGTCCACAAAGCACTTGTAGATATCAATTTAGTTCAGTTCAGTCACTCAGCCATGTCTGACTATTTGTGACTCCATGGACTGCAGCACTCCAGGCTTCCCTGCCCATCACCAACTTCCAGAGCTTGCTCAAACTCATGTCCATCAAGTCGCTGATTCCATTCAACCATTTCATCCTCTGTCATCCCCTTCTCCTCCTGCCTTCAATCTGCCCCAGCATCAGGGTCTTTTCCAATGAGTCAGTTCTTCGAATTGGGTGGCCAAAGTACTGGAGCTTCAGCTTCAGCATCAGTCTTTCCAATGAATATTCAGGACTAATTTCCTTTAGGATTGACTGGTTGAATCTTGCAGTCCAAGAGATTCTCAAAAGTCTCTTCCAACACCACAGTTCAAAAGCATCAATTCTTCAGCGCTCAACTTTCTTTATGGTCCAACTCTCACATCCATACATAACTACTGGAAAAACTATGGCTTTGACTAGAGGAACCTTTGCCAGCAAAGTAATGTCTCTGCTTTCAAGGTTTGTCATATGCAGTCAAGGTTTGTCATAGCTTTTCTTCCAAGGAGCGAGTGTCTTTTAATTTCATGGCTGCTGTCACCATCTGCAGTGATTTTGGAGCCCAAGAAAATAAAGCCTGTCACTGTTTCCATTGTTTCCCCATCTATTTGCCATGAAGTGATGGGACTGGATGCCATGATCTTATTTTCTTTAATGTTGAGTTTTAAGCCAGTTTTTTCACTCTCCTCTTTCACTTTCATCAAGAAGCAGGTAAAGTGGTCTGATATTCCCATCTCTTTAAGAATTTTTCATAGTTTGTTGTGATCCACAAATGTGTACATATAGCTCATCTTAATTCTCATGCGACCCTATCTCATACAATAAAAGGTTGAGTTTTTTTTTTAAACAATGATAATTATGTAGACAAATATATGTGCAAATCTTACAGTTTAAACCTAAGTGCAATGACATTAGAAATCACTTTGATTACCCCAAAAGAGGAGCCTTAGTAATCATTCCCTTGGTCTCCAAACTGAATTCATTAGGTGGGACCAGCTGTAACCTGAATTCAGTAACAGGATGTGTTCCTGTTAGGGTTCATCCCTTTAATCATTCCAGCCTGTGAACCCTAACTGTGGAGCTTCTGTCTCTGGGCTTCCCTGGTGGCTCAGTGGGAAAGAATCTGCCTGCAATGCAGGAGACCTCTGTTAGATCCCTGGGGAGGAAAGAGCCCCTGGAGAAGCTACAGACCACATAAACTTCAGATTAGAGAATCCTGGACAAGATCGAGACTCCTGCTTCAAGTTTAGATAACTCTAATGAGAATGAGAGTTGGACTGTGAAGAAGGCTGAGCGCTGAAGAATTGATGCTTTTGAACTGTGGTGTTGGAGAAGACTCTTGAGAGTCCCTTGGGCTGAAAGGAGATCCAACCAGTCCATTCTGAAGGAGATCAGCCCTGGGATTTCTTTGGAAGGAATGCTGCTAAAGCTGAAACTCCAGTACTTTGGCCACCTCGTGCGAAGAGTTGACTCATTGGAAAAGACCCTGATGCTGGGAGGAATTGGGGGCAGGAGGAGAAGGGGACGACAGAGGACGAGATGGCTGGATGGCATCACTGACTCAATGGACGTGAGTCTGGGTGAACTCCAGGAGTTGGGGATGGACAGGGAGGCCTGGCGTGCTGTGATTCATGGGGTTGCAAAAAGTCGGACACAACTGAGTGACTGAACTGAACTGAACTGAACGGACACATGAGAAACACTCACTAGAACCAAATTCCAGGAGGCCTCAGAGTTACAATTATAAAATGGGACTCATAATCTCATTTTGTGAGACAGTTGTAAAAACTCAAATGAGGTAAGAATAATTAGTAATATAAGCCACTGGGATATTATTGAACTATATTATTTAGTCCAGGATCACAATAGACCAGTAGAGATGTCAGTGTCCATTAGTCACAACAAAACAAGTCAAAACATATGGTTCAGTCACCCAGAGATTTAAGAAAGACTAAGATTTAATAATCATTCATTCAAAAATATATAGTAAATTCCTTCCAAGTGCCAGACGCCATTACATTGTTCTCAGGCTGAGGACACAGGCCTTCCCCCTTCACATAACCTAGTGTAGAGAAATTATGATAATAATTGCTTTATTGGGACTTCCCAGTGGTCCAGTTGTTAAGACTCTGTGCTCCCGATGCAGGGGGCCTGGGTTCAATTCCCTGGTTAGAGAGCTAGATCCTGCATGCCTCAACTAAGAGTTTGCATGCTGTAACTGAAGTCTGCACCTGCCACAACTAAGACCTGGAACAGCCAAATACAAAAAAGGAAAAAGATAACAATTGCTTATTGTAGTTTTGAAAGTGCTGTGACCCCAAAACGTAGAATGCTATGAGCATATGGTAAAGGGACTCTAACTCAAGCTAAATAATTATATTGATCATGTTCTCTTGTTACACATATACTATAGACATATATATGCTATTAACATTTATAAACTAGGTAGAAAGAGTACACAGAATATGTAGATGGATGGATTGTGGATAGATAGATTAGATAGGTAGATACATAGATAGATAGAGATGACACAAAGATAGAAATAGAGTATAATCCTAAACAGTCCTAAGGAGCGGGTTGAAAGAAGGTGAAGATAAGATTATCTCTGAACCATCAATAACCATATCCCCTGACCATCAGTCCAGGGGTCTTCCCTCCAGGACATCACAGCTGATAGCCCACCAGAGACCTTTGCTATTTCCCTTTGTGATATATGCCCGCAGCCACTGGCCCATTTTCCCAGATGTAGGGGATTTAACAAAGACGTGCATTTTTCTATGATGGGAGGACCAGGTCCCCATGTCAAGTTCGGGCACAACAAGTCCACATATGGATGGCACTGTGATTATCCGTACGGAACAGAGCATCTCAGGAGGAAACTATCAACCATGAATTTGAAAAAGTGACCTCCATTTAGCAATAACACCAAGTCTTTCTTTGGCATTTTTATATCCTACTGTTAGTCACTTTTCCAATCCATGGGGCAATGGATTTCCACTCTAAACGTCACCTCTAGTCAATATGTATATATATATACACACACGCTCTATTTTATGCATGTTGTGATAGCTTTACACAGGCACAGTAGTTCTGTCCTGAGGCTGGATGTAAATAAATTGACAGTCCGATTTCCCACGGATGCTGCCAGAGAATGCTCTTGTTGAATACGAATCACAAAGTCTTTTGTGAAATGAGAAAACTGTGTCAAAAAGCAGGAGGAAACCAACACATACTGGGGCCAGAAAGCCAGCTGGCCAGTAGGAACTCGGGGGACCTTTGGGGCTTGTGCATTTGGCTATGTCCTGGCTCAGCTTCCCCTTCTGGAAACACTTCTGGGGACCAGAGGAAACGCTTCCTAGACCTCAGTGGAAGGGCTAGGAGGGACTGTTGTTGCTATTTAGTCGCTAAGTCATGCCTGATTTTTTTGCAACCCTAAGGACTGTAGCCCAGCAGGCTCCTCTGTCCATGGGATTTCCCAGGCAAGAATAGTGGAGTGGGTTGCCACTTCCTTCTCCAGGGGATCTAATGAGCTCAGGGATCGAACCTGTATCTCTGGCATTGGCAGGTGGATTCTCTGAGCCACTAGGGACGCCCCCTAGAATGGATAGCTGACCATATTCGCAGAAGAAATAAAACTGATAAATGAGGAAAGTGAGGGTCTCAGAAGCAGCAACAGTTAGTTGCTGAGAGGATCTTCAAAAGAAGTTAATTACCAGGAGGGAAGAATGGGGAGAAAGGGTAGTTAGGGAGTTTGGGATGCTTATGTACCCACTGCTATATTTAAAATGGATAACTAACAAGGGCCTACTGCCTAGCACAGGGAACTCTGCTCAACGTTATGGGACAGCCTGGATGGGAGGCGAGTTTGGAGCAAAATGGATAAAAGTATATCTATGGCTAACTCCCTTTGCTGTCAATCTGAAATTATCACAACATTTTTAATTGGCTACACTCCAATATAAAATAAAAAGTTTAAAAAAAAAGAAAGAAGATAAGGGTCAGGGAACCGAAATGGACTAGCAGAAAAATGCCCAAACTTATTAAAGACCTCCACAATTTGCTCTAATACACTTGGGAGTGCAAAAACCAGCCAGGAACCATGCTTCATGCTGTGGCTCTGTACATTATTTCATTAGCTATCTGAATTGTATCTATAATATATAATATGATATATATGGTGTATGATACATTATATACTATGTAATACATAATACCTAATATTTATATTTCTAGCAGCTCAATGGGGATAAGCATTATCATCCCCATTTTATAAATTCTCAAGAAGGTGAATTAACTTTCCAAAATTTGAATTGTCTGCTACAATTTGTGTCGATTCACACTTAGGATCTAGCCACACCACACCTAAGCCCACAGCCAGAGGTTTCTCACAATGTTTACCCCAACCTCAGCCTCAACTCTTGACTCAATTACCTCTCCTCTTAACTCTCCAAACTATACACCATTTTGCAGTATTTCCTGGTCACTACAAGGTCATGATGTCCCCTCTCCCCAGGAACAAGAAGGACCATAATATCAGCAGCAACAGCATTTTTTTTAATATCTAATAGCACAAGTATCATCTCTAATTTTTCAAATGGTGTATTTTCTTTTTTCCTCAGGCAAGTCTTTACTGGGGTCCTTGCTGCAGCAGGGGGGAATGAGAACAAGAAACATTGTCTCTGGCTTGCTGGAACCTGGAGGGGCTAGCTTAGTCCTCAAATGGGGTCAGGTATAGTGGTGTCCAAAGCTTGGACTTAGGTGGTTTGCCCGCCCTTTTGGTGGTGTTGAGTGCAGGGAGCATACAGAGTGCCCTGCTTTTGCTCCCAACACCCTATTTTTGCTCTTGGCTCTTCAGAAGTGGTCACTGGGGTCTTCTGGTGTATGTTCTTCTTTTTGTCAATATATAATGTACTTGAAGGGCTTCCCAGGTGGTAAAGAATTCGACTGTCAATGCAGGAGAGGTTCTGGAAGAGCCCCGAGAGAAGGGCATGGCAACCCACTCCAATATTCTTGCCTGGAGAATCCAATGGACAGAGGAGCCTGGGGGGCTGCAGTCTATGGGGCTGTGAAGAGTCGGACACGACTGAGGGACTAAACAACACCACCAAAGCAATGGACTTGATGGTGAGAGAGTGCCTGCTAAAGGTTAGCTGTGTCCTGATTGGTAGGCAGTAGAAGACGCTTAACAAGTATCTTAAGGAGATAAGAAGTCTTATCAGTCGGGGGAGAAGAAGAGGGGGGAAAAAGGAAAGGAAAATTAAGGGGAAATATTAATTTCACCATTTCTCAATGTTAGTATGGGGAATTGAAACATCATTTATTTACATGTTCATATATTTTCCACTGACTACTTACCAGTGAAGATACAATGCAATTGCCTCTGTGGGTACTTAGAAACCAGACTCAGTTGGCTAGCTCTGTTTCTATCTTCTGACTGTGTGCTCAGTTACATTCCCACTGTTGGGAAACGGTGGGAAGGCAAGTTGCTAATAGGTGTTCACAATTGAAAGAAATATGAGAGGAAGGTTTGTTTGCATTCTCTGAACACCTGTACCTCTTGGCTCATGATTCTTCCAGGGAAGAAGGCATTTTGGAGTTTGGGATCAGCCCCAGATGGGTCCCACTGGATGCATTCAGAATGACTGTGCCAATGAATCCAATAAGCCCTTGCCTTACCACCTTTCCTGCACCTGCCCTTATGGATGAAGGCATCACCTCTCCTGGCAGGCTGTTAGTGTGAATTTGGGTTAACACAAGCCATCCTCAGCTGCTTTACCATAACGCAGCTCTGAAAAGAAGGAGCTGTTGAAAAGATGTTACATTCCAACCGAGCAAAACCAGTTGAAAGAGATTCCAGAGAGGCAATCTTTTGGTGCCTGTGGCTATATGAAGCTGCTGTCTGATTTTGATGGTTCCTGGCATCTTTAGCCAAGGGAAGGCTGTGTGTAATCTTTATTTCTCCATGGCTGGCTGACTTGGCAGGGCCAGGTCATCAGGAAAGCCTTACAGTGAAGGGAAGCAAGAGGTTTAAGACCACCACCTGCCCAAGAGGAGAGCTGCAGTGACACCTAGAGGAGAAGGCTTGAAGTGCAAGGGGGCCCCCAAAAGTTGCCCAGACTCATGCCATCTGTAACAAACCTAGACAGGGTATCAAAAAGCAGAGCCATCCCTTTGTTGACAAAGGTCCATCTAGTCAAAGCTATGGTTTTTCCAGTAGCCAAGTATGGATGTGAGAGGTGAACTATAAAGAAGGCTGAGCGCTGAAGAATTGATGCTTTCAAATTGCGGTGCTGAAGAAAACTCTTCAAGAGTCCCTTGGACAACAAGGAGATCAAATTGTCAATCCTAAAGGAAATAAACTCTGAATATTCATTGGAAGGATGGATGCTGAAGCTGAAGCACCAATACTTTGGCCATCTGATGTGAAGAGCTGACTCAATGGAAAAGACCCTGATGCTGGGAAAGACTGAGGGCAGGAGAAGGGAATAACACAAGATGAGATGGTTGGATGGCATCACTGACTCAGCTAACATGAGTTTGAGCAAACTCCAGGAGACACTGAAGGACAGGGAAAGCTGGTGTGCTGCAGTCCATAGGATCTCAAAGAGTCCAAATGACTTAGTGACTAAACAACTCTCTAGGAACCTACAGGCCATTGAGTTGCAAAGAGTCAGACACAACTGAGAGACTGAGCGCCCATGCACCCTCTAGGAACACATGTGGGTCCTACTTGGAGGTTTTTTTAAAAAAGAAGGAAATTCATGTGCTCTGTAAAGCCTTGATTAGGTTCCTGGGACTAATGAACTTAAAACGTCATTAAAAAAAATTTTTTTTTAAGTCGTTCAGTCGTGTCCGACTCTGTAACCCCATGGATTATACAGTCCATGGAATTCTCCAGGCCAGAATACAGGAGTGGGTAGCCTTTCCCTTCTCCAGGGGATCTTCCCAACCCAGGGATTGAACCCAGGTCTCCCACATTGCAGGCAGATTCTTTACCAGTTGAGCCACCAGGGAAGCCCAAACATCATAGTCATGAGCTCTTTCTTTCCAAGGAAGAAGCAAGATCGTGGGAAGGTTGGGGCCCAACCTGGTAGCCCTTAGCTGGATCCAGCCCAGAGATATGTTTTAGTTTTATTTTGGCCAAGGCATTTTTTTCCCTAAATGAAATTTATTTCCCAGGTAATAAAAATGTGAAGGCTTTACATTAAAATAAATATTTATTGTATATATTTGAAAAATGGGAAGATCTGAAAACACGTCTCAGTTCAGTCCAGTCACTTACTCATAGCTGACTCTTTGTGACCCCATGGACTGCAGCAGACCAGGCTTCCCTGTCCATCACCAACTCCCAGAGCTTGCTCGAACTCGTGTCCATCGAGTTGGTGATGCCATCCAACCATCTCATTCTCTGTCATTCCCTTCTCCTTCTGCCTTCAATCTTTCCTAGCATCAGGGTCTTTTACACATGTCTACTTGTCAACAATTTGGTTGAACTGTTGAGAGGGGTGTTGCAAGAAAAGCATATATCTAGATGACAAAGATGCCCCTCCACAACATCTGTGCCCATCCCCTGCTTTCCACTCATTTATGTCTTCCGCTTGGCCCCTAGAGACATCTGAGCTGTGACTCAGAAGAAAACATCGGTGTTTTGATTATCAGCAAAAGCCTGCAGTCTTTCTGCCAAAGATAATGTTTTCCCTCTGAAAAGACTAACATTCTAACTGTGGTTCCTCTTACCTCTGCTTTGGGGCAAGTATTATTATTTTTTTTTTATCATACAGCTCACATTTATCAGTTCTAATCTGTTTTCATATATAGCATAGATTAATTGTAGCTCCCTCATAAAGTTAGAGATGGGAAACGCAGCTGAGAAAAAAATATGAGCTCCAGGATTTCGTTTTGTTTTGTGATCTGTCTCTGGGAGCCTGAGATGTTCTCTGGTTACTCTGATGGCCACCAAAAGGGAAAATCATCATGATGGAAAAGAAGCGTTTGAAATTAGTTCTCCTCCCCTGAACCTTGTATGCCAGCTTGCATCTTTTCCATCTAGAAGCCCAGACAGCCTGTGGTCTCCAGGGGACTAGCACAGGTAGGGTGAATCAACCCATTAGGAACAATAAGGATAAAACCTTGGCGCTTTTATGAGCTTTGATTTGTGTTGCTTTCGGGGCTCAAGTGCAAGGTTTATAAAAAAGAAGCCAGCAGTTATAGATTGTGCACTGCTCCTCGCTATGGTTTATATCCCATGTCTGTAAAGGTTTTATTGGATTATTGGTAGCGTGTTTATTTGCCTGAACACAAAAAGTCCTGCTAGGCCTTGAGAATAATAGAGAGAGAAGGGGCTTTGTGGTTTTATGGAGCTAGGGAACAAGAGGTGGGTGGTGACGCTCTGGGTGGCAGAGAAAGGGGAAATGAGCAGGCACTAAAGTGCGCTGTGCGTGGACCATAATTTATGTTGAGGTCACTGAATGGATGTGGAGGGAGCCTGCCAAGCCAGAGCTAACTATTCCTTATTTGTGAATCATGACCCCCTGAGATATTTGTGCTGATTTCACTCATTTTGGTTTGCAATTGAGGGGATTACAGAAGGAGCATGCGAAAAGGCCACTTGGCAGTATTCCAATTGGTTGATGGGTGAACTAGCTTTTCACAAAAACAAAATGAAAATACATTCTCATGGATAAACTTCTGTAGGCACTACACCAGGGATTCTCTGCCTCGGCACTTTGGACGTGTGGGCTGGAAAATTCTTTGCTGAGGGACTGACAACCCTGTGCACTTGCAAAGCAAACAGTTTATCTGCATCTCTGCCTCTACCCACTAGATGTCCAGAATGTGTCTCCCTCGTTAGGGCAACCCCAAATGTCTCTAGATATGGCCAAATGTCCTTGGTATTGAGGAGTGGGAGTGAGGGGCGAAATTTCCCCATTCAGACTTCAGCTTTACACAAAATAAGGGTTTCCCTGGTGGCTCAGACGGTAGAGTCTCCCTGCAGTGTGGGAGACCCAGGTTCCATCCCTGGGTTGGGAAGATCCCCTGGAGAAGGAAACAGCAACCCACTCTAGTATTCTTGCCGGGAAAATCCCATGGATGGAGAAGCCTGGCAGCCTACAGTCCACGGGGTTGCAAAGAGTCTGATATGACTGAGCGACTTCACTTTCACTTACACAAAACAAAGTGTGTGTGTGTGTGTGTGAGCACATGTTGGGGAGATTTAATGCAGTCACTCATAAAGTTAAGAGAGAAAATTCCAAAAAGAATAATTACAATTAATTGAATTTCATCAAATTGAGTCAGAATGGGAACCCAGAAATTATATTTGGGAGATTTTTAAGAAAGAAAAGCAAATAAAGTCAGCAGAGCACTAGTTTTAGTTAAATCTAGCCCCCCAAAGGGCTTCCATCTACAACCTGATCTGTAAAATATGAAGCACTTACACTGCATCTTGATGTGTTTATGTTGAGCCTGAGACAACATCTTTCTAGAAGTTCTAAGCTAAGAAGGATAAAAACCTCCAGTAGCCAGAAAAAACAGGTTTTGTTTTCATTCCGCTTTCCAACATCAAAGCTTGGTTCTGATCTTTAGATCTTCAACAATAACAGCAAAATTAAGAGGCAGAGATGTTTCTGTTTCTCTATAAAAGCCACAGAAACGGGCATTGATTTTGTCCCCTTTTTGACTAAGTGGAAGTCATATCACAGTACTGACATCTTCTGTATCACTTGAGTTGAACACGTGATGTAGGGAAACTGGTTTCCTCTCACTATTTTCAACCAAACTTCTGACCCCAAAATAACATTTAAATTGAAAATGCACTTGGATTTAAGCACAGATGTCCAAGTCACTTTTATTTATTGTATCTGCGGGGGGCGGGGGGGGGGAACGGTGCAAAATGGTGAACATCAGCCACTTTTTAGACTATCTCACACAGTGAAACTGTTCTGAGCAACTAGAATTCAACTGAGTCAAAGAGTGTCAATTTCCATGAAGACTTCTACAAAATTCTCAAAATAGGATCACATGGAGTGCCCACAGGTGAGCCATGGGATGACACTGGTTAAAAGTAACTAATTCTGTGTTCCACGCCCAGATCCACCAAATCAGGAACTCCAAGGCATTTTGATCATTTTATGCTTATTAAAATCTGAAAGCTACTTCACTGGGTTGTATGTTGGAGGGACACAGTAAAAGATATGAAAGGGAGTCCTGAAGATGCTTGAATGAATAATATCAGAATTTACTTCTCAGAAGCAAGTCGATTTAAGGATTTGAACCAAGAAGTGCTAGGGGATTCACTAACAACAGGTTTTTCAAGATTCACTGCTCTGCCAATGAACTGTGAAGTCTATGAAATCCCCAAATCAGACTTATTTGGGATTTGTCCTTGGCAGAAGAGCAGTGTGGATAAGACTAGCTGTAGGCCACGGAAAATTACATGACACCTATATTCAAAGTCCATAGGTCTGAAAGACGAAGGAACTTGGAGAAGAAGAATCCAGAGGGTGTGCAGATCGGCACTCCTGACCATGTGCAAGTCAGTGTTCACTATTGGCAGGTCACAAATCTGAACTTTACAGGAGTCTTGACTTAGTTTTTAAATGCAGGTGTTTTCTTTTCTTTGCCCTTTTTAAGTGATGCCTGTTCCTTTTGCTTTTATTTTCAGATGATCTGATGTGAAATAAAGAGGAACAAGAAATAGAATGCTTGACCTGGAAAAAATGGTTTGTTGTGCTTTCATGCTCTGGGAAGGCTGCAATTCATCTGAGTTATCAAATATCTCACAATGACACTGGCTGGGTCTCCTGCATTGCAGGCAGATTCTTTACCATCTGAGCCACAAGGGAAGCCCTATGAAAAGTTAATTCTTTTTCACAATTATTTTGGCTAAAGGTATTGCCTCCACAGTGTCAGAAACCCAGGTTCATTTTTTTTTTTTTTTTTTGAATATAATTGCTTTACAATGTTATGTTAGTTTCTGCTGTACAACAAAGTGAATGAGCTATAAGCACACATATATCTTGGGCCTCCTCCCTCTTGTGCCTCCTGCCAAACCCCCATTCCATCCATCTAGGTCATCACAGAGCACTGAGCTGAGCTCCCTTTGCTATATAACAGCTTCCCAGTAGTCAATATTGAGGGCAGGAGGAGAAGGGGGCAACAGAGGATGAGATGGTTGGATGGCATCACTACCTTAATGGACCTGAGTTTGAGCAAACTCCTGGAGAGAGTGAAGGACAGGGAAGCCTGATGTGCTGCAGATCATGGAGTCCAAGGAGTCAGGCACGAGTTAACAACTGAACAATGAAGAAGTAAAACCTAATTTCTCACCTCCTACAAATCACACATTAAGGTAGAATCTTTTCTTTTTTTTTTCATTGTTACCTATTTAGTGATGAAAAATGGTATGATCAGGTGGGAGCACTAACTAATCACAAAACTGAGTGGGTGAATCCCTAATTCTCCGTTCAGAGCTGTTCTTATAACATCATACAGGTTCCTCAGAGGGGAATCTCTCTTCACCGAGATTTTACGGAAGGTCACTGTTATGTATAAAACAGATAACTAACGAGAACCAACTGTATAGCACAGAGAACTCTACTCAGTGCCCTGTGGTGATCTTAAATGAGAAGGAGATCCAAAAGGAAGGAGATATATGTACATGTGTAGCTGATTTATTTTGCTGTACAACAGAAACTAATACAACACCACAAAGCAACTATACTCCAATTTAGAAAAATAAATAAATAAACCAACAACAACAACAACAAATCAAACAACTAACTCAGACTCAGGGCTCAGAGTCTGAATGCAGGAAGGAAGCACCAGACACATCCCCTTACTCTTCAGGAAGACTGGGGCCAAGGAAAGTAAACAGAAGGATGTGGATAATGGAAACAAAGACATTGAAAACAAAACTTTTTTTCTGTGAGACAAGAATAAACGAGATTGGATAGCGCTCTCAAGTTCAAGAGGACTGTCAAGGGTCCAACCTACCTATTTCCAAGGCACCTGCCTCTGGCCACTCAACTGAAATTAACAAATCCAGACAGAAGGAAGCCTTCCGTTTGGAGTTTTTACTGGCTCCAGGCAAGTCTGCATGGCTCCCGGCAGAACTATTTACATGGAATTACCCATAATGCCTGACACCACAATAATTCCCTTCTGCCCTGATGCAAATTTTACTGACAGCATTGAAACTCTGTCAAAGGGAAAAAGTAAATGATTCAGCAAATTGTTGACTTAAGACAGGGCAATAAACATTCAGAAGTTCTGCTGCATGCCAAGATACACTCCCAACCTGGCCAGGGAAAGCAAGCAAGGATCTTACCCATTCAGAGGAGTTATGTAAAATGTTCCTGAGTCAAGCAATCAGCAACGCCTGACTGACCTGTGGTCAGATGTCAAACATAAACCCAAAACATATATAGAGGAATTTGAGGGTTTTTTGTCTTCTTTGTAACTTTGTTGTTCTAGTGTTTCATGGCCCAGAATTCTTCCTGCAAAGAACCTTCAGATCTGTGGTGGTGCAGTGAAAATATTACCAATCTAAAAAATCAGAAAACCAAGATTGTAACACAGGTTCTGACACCTTTTGTTCACTGAACCTGAGCCAAACACTCAACCCTCTAGACATCATCGTTTGTAAGATTAGAGTATCTGATCGACTTGTTCCATATCTATTATAAAATCCCAGAATGTTTTGGAACTTTAACCTTTTGGAACTGTCAGTCAACAGTATCCATGCAGTTTTTGTGGAAGGATCATACTCTAGACAATTCACCGAAACCCACTGAGCCTCAGTTTTCCCCATATGTGAAATGGAATCACAATGGAAAAGGTATTTCTCAAATTTTAAATGTCAGGATTAAATCACCGGGCAGGATTGTTTTTCACTTTTTTTAGTTTTGAAAAATTCAACTCCATAGAAGAGTTGAAACAATAAGACACTAACATATCCATCACCAATGTTTAACATTTTGCCACATGTCCTTGCTATTTTTATACACATACACAAATATACATGTATGTATATTTCTTTGACTAAACCATTTTTTTATATTTGTTTTTATTTAGTTATTTGGCTGTATCAGTTCTATTTATCTGACTATACCAGGGAAGCCTGGCAAGCTGCAGCCTACGGTGTCCCAAATTGTTGGACACGACTGAGCAACTGAATGGAACTGATAATATCTATAGGATCTGGTTTCCTGACTAGGGATTGAACCTGGGCTTCTAGCATTTGGATGGTAGAGACTCAGTCACTGGACCACCAGGGAAGTCCATTACTGAACCATTATTAAACTAACTTGCAGACCCTATAATATTTGACTCTTAACTATATCATCGTCATCTCTGAAGAGCAATGAGACATTCTCCTCTACAACCATAAGATCATTAAACATTCAAAAAGTTTAACATTGATCATATCATATTAACTGATACACAGTGCATATTCAAAATTCTCCAATTTAATCATACGTTTGGTTGCCATAGCTGCTCATTCTCTTTTTCCCTAAATTAAGCCCTCAGCTTCATGTGTGTTTCCCTCTGGTGCCTCACAATATTGACTGTTTTTTTTTGGTTTCTTTCTAATTTTTAAGCATTAAAGCCCCTGGATTTATAAAACATTCCACACAAAAAATATGAACAAATCCCCCCAATACAATACAATGTTAAGACACTAGGAAAGCAGACAAAACCTATCTATCTCTACTGTTAGCATTAAGGACAGCAGCTACCTGTAGGGGTTAGTGACTGAAAGGGAACAGGAGGCTGAGTTATCGACTTTCAATT
Source organism: Bos indicus (assembly GCF_029378745.1). Taxonomy (NCBI): domain Eukaryota; kingdom Metazoa; phylum Chordata; class Mammalia; order Artiodactyla; family Bovidae; genus Bos; species Bos indicus. Next base: position 17,859,883 of record NC_091780.1, on the reverse strand, counting down.
TCTTAATCCAGGTGCTAATTACAGCCTGTGTTCACATATTATTTAGGAAATCAATTATTTAACTAAGCAGTTATTTGTCAAAATTAATTAAGAAATGGAAAGAAATATAATGTAGTTGCTTTAATTCCCTACCTTCACTGGATAATGAATGAAGTAGTCAAAACATATATGAATAGTGATGATTGGATTAACATAATTAACAGAAGTATGTGAACAGACATATATTTAATTTTAATCACAAATTTAAAAATCATTCTTTTTTTAAGCCTTAAAGGTATGGCTTAAAAATTGTGTCTATTGGGATACAAATCTTCATTAAGTTCTGCAAATTAGTCACTGTACAGACCAACATCTTTTTTTATTTTTAAAGACTCAGCGAGAGCAGAAATTTCAAAAATAACTTTACAAGAAGTAGAAAGCGGTTATTCTAAGAGCATTTTAAGTTAAAGATTAAATACATAATAAAATACTATTTAGGAACTATCTTTGGAAGCCTATGAAACTCAGTGGGCTTGTTTGAATCTGTCTGCCAATGCAGGAGATATAAGAGATGCGGATTTGATTCCTGGGTCCCAAAGATCCCCTGGAGGAGGAAATGGCAACCCATCCCAGTATTCTGCCTAGAGAATCCTATGGACAAAGGAGCCTGTCAGGCTTCAGTCCATGGGGTCCCAAAAAGTTGGACATGACTGAACACAAGAAGAAGAAAGAAGGAACTATCTTAAATAAAAATATTATAAATCCACATAATAAATATAAGCATATATAATCTGGATCTTTAATACTTTTAAATTAAATGCTGAATAAGAATTTTTAATGATCAAGAATTCAAAAAAGAATATAGAGGCAGCTTTAAGGAAAATAGGAGGAAATGATAAAATGCAGCAAAAATTAATTATTGAAAAAAATGTCAGAACCAGCAGACATAAGCAAATCTAAGAGCTAATTCTTTAAAAAGAAATAGATGAAAACAAAAATATTGTAATAAGTCTTATAAGAGAGTGATTGGAAATATGATAACATATGCAAAGCTGTTTGCACAGTACCTAAGATCTCAACACTATCATTATTATTCAAAAAGAAAATCAAAGCTATGGTAATAGCTATAGCAGCACATGTGAAAGAAATCAAAAAAGATTTAGAACCTTTGTGGGCTGGAACACTGTCTCAGAAGATGCTGGGAAACCCACGAAGGCATATCATGCACAGTTAGCCCAGCTCCCAGTCAGTGGAGGGCTATGGCAATGGCACCCCACTCCAGTACTCTTGCCTGGAAAATCCCATGCATGGAGGAGCCTGGTAGGCTGCAGTCCATGGGGTCGCAAAGAGTCAGACATGACCGAGCAACTTCACTTTCACTTTTCACTTTCATGCACTGGAGAAGAAAATGCAACCCACTCCAGTGTTCTTGCCTTGAGAATCCCAGGGATGCGGGAGCCTCGTGGGCTGCCGTCTATGGGGTCATACAGAGTCAGACACAACTGAAGCAACTTAGCAGCAGCAACAGCAGCATGGGCCCTGTGGGTCTCTGAGCAGAGAAGAGCAGTTTGCAACCCGTGTATTGAGGAATCAGTCACTGGGGTTTAACCATGAAGTGAATTTTTCAGTAACTGCCCTCAACTGTGGTATGTTGACCCCCATCTTTCCTGCTGGATTGAGACTCACAAAGATGGTAACAATAACCCGGTGTACGAGACAGCAAAAGAGACACTGATGTATAGAACAGTCTTATGGACTCTGTGGGAGAGGGAGAGGGTGGGAAGATTTGGGAGAATGACATTGAAACATGTAAAATATCATGTAAGAAACGAGTTGCCAGTCCAGGTTCGATGCACGGTACTGGATGCTTGGGGCTAGTGCACTGGGATGACCCAGAGGGATGGTATGGGAAGGGAGGAGGGAGGAGGGTTCAGGATGGGGAACACATGTATACCTGTGGCAGATTCATTTTGATATTTGGCAAAACTAATACAATTATGTAAAGTTTAAAAATAAAATAAAATTTAAAAAGCAAAAAAATAAAATAAATAAAATAAAAAATAGTTGACAGCAAAAAAAAAAAAAAAAAGATTGCCGGGAGAAATCAAGACCAAATTCCTTTATTATCATGGCTGATCAGTTGACCCATCTCTAATGTCATCAATTCATGGCATTTGATGGTTAAAAAGTACAATGGACTCAATTCAAGACAATGAAACATAAAGCAGAAGCTTTTTTTTTTTTCCTATGAATTTCTCAAAATAAGATACCTCCATCTTATGAGAGCTTATAGAAGCCAGCCCTCTCTCTTCTGAACAATGTGATGTCTCAAACTGCCACACTTTGCCCCAGTGAAGGGAGCCAGTTTGAAAAGTTTTTTCAACCAGAATGCAGAGTGGAGAAGTAAAAAGAAACCATATCATTGATGTGAGAGGATCGCTGAATCAAACCAATGTCCAAACCCACCGAACCTCTTTACCATCTTCTCTGGTGGCTCAGATGAAGAGACTGCCTGCAATGCAGGAGGCCTGGGTTTGATCCCTAGGTCAGGAAGATCCACTGGCAAAGGAAATGGCTACCTACTCCAGTATTCTTGCCTGGAGAATTCCATAAACAGAGGAGCCTGATGGGCAAACACATCTATTCAAAAATAAAACATTGTGAGTTAGTTTTCTTCTAAAATAAAAATCATTTTTCTAGAGCACACAGAAAGATGGTATCTAACTCAGCATTTCTGGTGAAGGTAGTATCATCCTTATAAAACAGAATGAAGAAAACAAATTAAAATTGCTAATGTAAAATATAAAACCCTAAATAAAATATTAGTAAATAGATTTCAATATGGTGTAAGGGATACTTCACTAAAGCTAGACAGGATCTCTGCTAAGATGATAAAGATGGTTTAATTTTAGCAGTGTTTGAAGATAATATTTCATGACAATAGTGACTTTTAAAATAATCACCATAGTACTTTTATAGACAAAACTTGAATGCTGGTTAAATCTCTTTGTTCATTGGTAAATACTTGCACATGCAAGGAGATTGGCACACCCCACTCCACAGGGACAGGACCCTCCTAGAACTCATTGTATGCATCTCCTCCTGTGGCTGGTCATTTATTTGAATCTTTTATTATATGCCTTTACTGTTGTTATTAAGTCACTAAGTGGTATCCAACTCTTAGCTGCCCCATGCACTGTAGTCTGCCAGGCTCCTCCGTGCATGGATTTCCCAGGCAAGAATACTGGAGTGGGTTGCGATTTCCTTCTCCAGGGGATCTTCCCGACCTAGGGATCGAACCCTTGTCTCCTGCTTGGCAGGCTGATTCATTACCACTGAGCCACTAGGGAAGCTCATATTTGCCTTATTATGTATTAAACTAGTAAATGTAAGTAGTTTCTTAAGATTTGTGTGCCATTATAGCAAATAATCAAACTTGAGGAGGCTACTGTGGGATTTACGGCCAGTCATTTAGAAGTAATGGAGGCCCAGACTTACAATTAGCATCTGGAGCTAGGGGCAGTCTCATGGGCCTGAGCCCTTAACCTGTGGGATGTGATGCTTTCTCTAGGTCGCCAGTGTTAGAATTGAATTAAATTGTAGGACATCCAGCTGGTGTCAGAGAATTGATCCATATGAGAAAAAAACCTTGTGTCTGACGTCAGAAGTGAAGTGGTGTCACTGTATAAAAGAAATAGAGTTTTTCCTTTCAGAAGGTAATGAAAGATTTTTAAAAATAAAACATAAAAAGAATGGATCATAAAGGCAAACATTGATAAACCCATGCATGGAAAATTGAGAATTTGAGTTCATCAATCAAACTACATCATAAAGAGAGAGAAATATCATGCCATAAATAGGAAGAATATATTTGCAACACTTATAATGACAAAAAAATTAGAATAAAAAAAGAGCACCTGTGATTCAATTAGAAAGAGGTTTTCTAAAAAAGAGAAAATAAGCAAAGAATTTAAACATTGATCAGAAAACATGAATAACCTCTAAACACGTGAAAAGTGCTTTAATTCACTTAGTAATGAGCAAAATTATAATTAAAATAACCTTGAAATAACATTTCATATTCATCCTATAAGAAAAACTTAAAAACTCAGAAATCCTAAATGCTATCCAAGGTAAAAAGCAGAAAACTTTGTTAACTGCTGGAATAAAAGAAAGCTAGAATAACTACTTTGGGAAATATTTTGGTGTTTATCCAGTAAAACTGAACATATTCCTATCCCAGTACCCAACAACTTGACTCCTCAACATATTCCCTAGAGATAATTTGCAAATTTGCTCTAGGAAACTTGTCATCTACAAGAATGTCCAAAGCAATATTGTGTGTAATTGCAAAATGACAACAAAAATCCCTGAAAATAACCCAAAGGGTCATTAAGATTATATAATAGATGAAGTATGGAAAACTTACTATATTGCAGAGCAAATTAATTATGATATGCATCCACATGTCATTATAATTTAAAACTACAATTGTTGAATGAAAAACATGTGACAAAAAAAGGCACAATGTGGTTTTACACTTATATAAAGTTCAAGTATGAGAAAAGCTGAACAATGTATTAAGTAGGAATACACATATATTTGCAAACTTGCAAAGAAGAAGAAGAAAGTGATCATCACCAAAGTCAAAAGTCTGATTACCTTGGAGAATTGGGGAATTACGTGACTAGGGGACAGCCAGTTATCAGCATTGGTTTTATGTGGATGGAAAATATTTTAAAACAAAAATAAGCAGCATGATTCATAATTTGGGGGGGAATCATATATAAAAGCATAACAGCAAATGATATCTTAAAAAGTATTACAATAGTCAAAAGGTTAAAATAAGCTATCAAAGAAACTTTATCAATCAAGAAAGAAAACATTAAGACTCATCCAAAGTCAAGTGGGCAAAGGGGATGACTAAACCATTCCCATAAGAATAAATGCAAAACACAAGAAAAATATCAACCTCAGTAATTAAAAAATACAATTACAGCTAAGTGCAAGGATATTTCTATCAAATCAGCAGAAATTTTTAAATGATAAGTGATGCATTTGAGGGTGGGGATGTCCTAGACTCCTGGAGAAATATAAACTGGCAAATTCTTTCCAGAAGAAAGAAATTTATAAAAATATTGCAAAAGGCCATGCAATTGACTAGTAATTCAACTTTTAAGACTCCAAAGGATGCAACTAATATGTATAACTGAATCACTTTGCTGTTCACCTGAAACTATTACAACATTGTTAATTGGTTATGCATGCTCAGCGGATCGGTCGTGTCTGACTCTGTGACCCTGTGTACCACAGGCTCCTCTGTCCACGGGATTTCCTAGGCAAGAATACTGGAGTGGGTTGCCATTTCTTCCTCCAGGGGATCTTCCCAACCCAGGAATCAAACACGCATCAATTCTTTGTATATGTGTATACACATATATATAGCACACATATCTAGGCATGTAGCATATATATGATATATGTGAATGTAATTATATACGTATATACACATTTATCGGAGAAGGCAATGGCACCCCACTCCAGTACTCTTGCCTGGAAAATCCCATGGATGGAGGAGCCTGGTAGGCTGCAGTCCATGGGGTCGCTAAGAGTCAGACACGACTAAGCGACTTCACTTTCACATTTCACTTTCATGCATTGGAGAAGAAAATGGCAACTCACTCCAGTGTCCTTGCCTGGAGAATCCCAGGGACGGGGGAGCCTGGTGGGCTGCCGTCTATGGGGTCGCACAGAGTCGGACATGACTGAAGTGACTTAGCAGCAGCAGCAGCATACACATTTATACGAGGGGCTAAGAAATACAGTAAGTTGCCCAAGGTGGGGTCTTCTATTTTGTTCTCACTTTATTTCTATAGCTTTTATAGTTAGAAAAATAAAATATTTAGAAACCCAACTGACATTATATGTGATAGTCCCACTCTATAGTATTTATAATTTAAGGCAAATCGATGCACAAATATATCTTTGGAAAGGATTCGTTTATTCTGCTGCTCTTAAATTCTAAGGATCAAGACGGAGCATCGATCCAGGAGAGGGTCCATCTTTGAAGAGGGTACATAAAAGACGTGCTGGAGGGTGATGGTGATGATAGTAACAGTAATAACTGTACCATGTATACAGAGTGTTACCATTTACACAGCACTTTCAGGCACAATATCGCTTCTAATCACTAGTCTAATGGAAAAATACTCACAGCCCAGCACACATGCCATCTGTCTGTACCACTCCAGCCCAGCATTTGCTATGGCAGAATACAAGAAAGATAAGAACATGCTTTCAAGGAGTTTGCAGTCTGGTTAAGGAGATAAAACATGCACACAATAAATGCTATGTGATGAGACTGGAAACATTAATATAAGTGGGATTTCCAGCTTTTCTCCTCTCCTGCCTGCAAAAGAGAACTTGCTTTGCTCACTCTGTGTGTTTCCCTTCTCCACTCTCCAAAGAGAATTCAGCAACTGCCAGGCCATTTCGGTTCTGTAGCTGGAAGGTTTCTCTGAACTTTCATAATCTAGAACTGGAAGATAGGATTAGCCATCCAGGAGGTTGTTTACAGAGACAGGAAGAGAGAAGTTTAACATAATCATGGGGCTGTGTATGAGTTAAGTGGGTGGAAGGAAAAAAAAAGAGATTTTCAGAGGAGATGGCGTAGTGTAGAAGACGCCTGTCTTCTGGGACGTTTGAGAAACAGTAAAAACTAACTTGAGTCAAGAGAAAATGTTTTTGGTTACTAGACTCTCTTTGACCATGACATTAATCTGAGCCTAGATTTGAGCTCAATGTTAAGAGTAATAATTTGGAGTCCTTTCTATATAGAGGGAAATGTGCTTAACCAATGAAGCATCTCTTCTTTTCCTGCGTCATGGCAGTTTCAACTTTTGTCACCAGATGTAGTTTGAGGTCAGAGAGGTTGGTGGACTTCTAAGGTGACTCCCGATGAGCTCCATATCCTGTATGTGCCCTTGTATATTAATAATACCCTCTTCTTGAGTATACTAGTGACTTGATCCTCATTGGCAGTAAAGGTGATGAGATAACAATTCTACAACTAGATTCCAAAAGCTGGAACTCCTATATGGCTTGCATTCTCTCTGTTACCTTATCACACAGTTGTAGACATAAGTCAGCTGCAACATCAATAAAGGAAGAGACTCACATTGCAAGGAATGCAGGGCAGGTAAAAGCAGTGAGAATCAAGACCTCCTGAATGAGCCTGGAGGTATCTCCTTACCAAGTTCAGCCCCGCAATGTCTATAGACCAACTGACCCCTTGACTGTGCCCTGTGAGTGATCCCTGGAGCACTGCACCTAGTCCAACAATGCCAGACTCTGACCCACATAAGCTAAGCTAATATATGTGTGTAGTCTAAAGCGCTATTTGATGGTCATTTGTGACTTAGCAATAGATGATTAATGCAGTTATATATTTACCTCTTCCTTCATTTTGCTCTTTCTCTCAGACATTTCTCATCTCCTCCAAATCCTCACCCTCTTTCTAATGCAAGTTTCCCATTTGGATTACTTAGACCCTAAAGCTGAATGTAAGGAACAATGTGTCAGGCTGAACTAGGTCTCCAAGGTGGAAGAAAAGGCGGTGTCGGTCACGGCCATCCACCTGGCCCATGAACCCACCAGAGCAACTGCTCTGCCCTCAGAGCCCCTTATCCACACCTGCTTCACTGCCAGATGAAGAAACAAAATGATTGCAGCTCTAACACAGATGCATAGAACAAAATTATGGACACCAGTGGGGGAAGAAAAGGGTGGGATGAATTGGGAGATTGCAATTGACATATATACACTATTGATACGACGTATGAAACAGATAACTAGTGAGAACCTACTGTATAGCTCAGGGAACTCTACTCAGGGCCCTGTGGTGACCTAAATGGGAAGGGAGTCAAAAAAGAGGGGATATGTGTATACATATATCTGATTTGCTCTGCTATACGGTAGAAATGAACACAACATTGTAAAGCAACTATACTCCAATAAAAATTAATTTTAAAAATTCATTGCAGCTCTATTGAGACCTTCCAAATTCCAAGACAGGCCAGGAGATGCAGATCACAGCAAAAACCCCGAGCATCATTTTCTTTGAAGATCATTAAAACGAGACAGATACTACACCACTTTCACTGAAGTATTCATGGAAATGATCAAGATGCATCTACGGATTAAACTGCCAACATCTGTTGGATCATCAAAAAAGCAAGAGAGTTCCAGAAAAAATATCTACTTCTGTTTTATTGACTATGCTAAAGCCTTTCACTGTGTGGATCAAAACAAACTGCAGAAAATTCTGAAAGAGATGGGAATACCAGACCACCTGACCTGCTTTTAAGAAATTTGTATGCAGGTCAGGAAGCAACAGTTAGAACTGGACATGGAACAACAGACTGGTTCCAAATAGGAAAAGGAGTATGTCAATGCTGTATATTGTCACCCTGCTTATTTAACTTATATGCAGAGTATATCATGAGAAATGCGGAGCTAGAAGAAGCACAAGCTGGAATCAAGATTGCTGGGAGAAACATCAATAACCTCAGATACGAAGATGACACCACCCTTATGGCAGAAACTGAAGAAGAACTAAAGAACCTCTTGATGAAAGTGAAAGAGGAGAGTGAAAAAGTTGGCTTAAAACTCAATATTCAGAAAACTAAGACCATGGCATCTGGTCCCATCACTTCATGGGAAATAGATGGAGAAACAGTGACACACTTTATTTTGGGGGGGCTCCAAAATCACTGCAGATGGTGACTGCAGCCATGAAATTAAAAGATGCTTACTCCTTGGAAGGAAAGTTATAACCAACCTAGACAGCATATTAAAAAGCAGAGACATTACTTTGCCAACAAAGGTCCATCTAGTCAAAGCTATGGTTTTTATGTAGTCCTTTATGGATGTGGACTATAAAGAAAGCTGAGAACCGAAGAAGTGATGCTTTTGAACTGTGGTGTTGAAAAAGACTCTTGAGAGTCCCTTAGACTGCAAGGAGATCCAACCAGTCCATCCTAAACGAAATCAGTCCTGAATATTCATTGGAAGGACTGATGCTGAAGTTGAAACTCCATTACTTTGGCTACCTTATGTGAAGAACTGACTCATTTGAAAAGACCTTGATCCTGGGAAAGATTGAAAGCGGGAGAGAAGAAGACAACAGAGGATGAGATGGTTGGATGACATCACCGGCTGAATGGACATGTGTTTGAGCAAACTCCAGGAGTTGGTGATGGAGAGGGAGGCCTGGCGTGCTGCAGTCCATGGGGTTGCAAAGAGTCGGACACAACTAAGCAACTGAACTGAACTGAACTGAACTGAACGGGCTGTGTACTAAGTCATATCCAACTCTGCAATGCTATGGACTGTAGCCTGTCAGGCTCATCTGTCCATGGAATTCTCTAGGAAAGAATATTGGAGTAGGCTGCCATGCCCTCCTTCAAGGGATATTCCCAACCCAGATATTGAACCCCTGTCTCCTGAATTGGCACATGGGTTATTTGCCATTAGCTACACCTGGGAAGCCCAGGGTGTATCTAAGGACATCTTAAAACCATGTTCTCTGTTATCAGTATCAGTTCAGTTCAGTTGTTCAGTCATGTCCGATGCTTTGTGACCCCATGAACCGAGCACGCCAGGCCTCCCTGTCCATCATCAACTGCCTGAGGCTACCCAAACCCATGTCCATTGAGTCAGTGATGCCATCCAACCACCTGATCCTCTGTTGTCACCTTCTCTTCCTGCCCCCAATCTTTCCCACCATCAGGGTCTTTTCAAATGAGTAAGCTCTTCGCATCAGGTGGCCAAAGGATTGGAGTTTCAGCTTCAACATCAGTCCTTCCAATGGACACCCAGAACTGATCTCCTTTAGGATGGACTGGTTGGATCTCCTTGCAGTCCAAGGGACTCTCAAGAGTCTTCTCCAACACCGCAGTTCAAAAGCATCACTTCTTCAGTGCTCAGCTTTCTTTATAGTCCAACTCTCACATCCATACATGACTACTGGAAAAACCATAGCTTTGACTAGACAGACTTTTGTTGGCAAAATAATGTCCCTGCTTTTTAATATGCTGTCTAGGTACTTTGGCCACCTGACGTGAAGAGCTGATTCATTTGAAAAGACCCTGATGTTGGTGAAGATCGGGGGAAGGAGGAGAAGGGGACGACAGAGGATGAGATGGTTGGACAGCATCACTGACTCGATGGACATGGGTTTGGGTGAACTCCAGGAGCTGGTGATGGACAGGGAGGCCTGGCGTGCTGCGGTTCATGGGGTCACAAAGAGTTGGATATGACTGAGCGACTGAACTGAACTAGGTTGGTTATAACTTTCCTTCCAAGGAGTAAGCATCTTTTAATTTCATGGCTGCAATCACCATCTGTAGTGATTTTGGAGCCCAAAAAATTAAGTCAGCCACTGTTTCCACTGTTTCCTCATCTATTTGCCATGAAGTAATGGGACTGGATGCCATGATCTTAGTTTTCTGAATGTTGAGCTTTAAGCCAACATTTTCACTCTCCTCTTTCACTTTCATTAAGAGGCTCTTTAGTTCCTCTTCACTTTCTGCCATAAAGGTGGTGTCATCTGCATATCTGAGGTTATTGATATTTCTCCCAGAAATCTTGATTCCAGCTTATGCTTCATCCACCCCAGCATTTTTCATGATGTACTTCTTCATATAAGTTAAATGTTCTCTGGTAATTATGCAAAATAGAATAGGCGTTGACTGATGCATCACATGTTTTTATCTCAGCTGGGCCACCAGCTGCTACCATGTTAGATAGCCCTTCCAGGGTGGCCACCCCAGTAGGATTTGTCCAAAAGAACAAGAATAACTGTGTGTCTCAAGCTTGTGCTACTTTGAACAGATGGTAAGTAGCTCTGAAATGTGAAGTATGAAGGATGTTTCCTTTTCTTCCTCCAAAGTCATGATCAGGAAGCAAATACACAGGGATGGAAAGAAGACAAAAAAAAAAAAAAAAGCTAAGGAGCAGAAAGCAAGGGAAACCAGATATCAGATGCTCTATCTAGTACAACAAATTGCAAATCCATATTTGTTCATTACCTTCTATAAACTTGTTGCTGTAGGAATACAAACCAGCAGAAAACATGTCTAATGCTTGAAAGAACTCAGTCTTGTCACAAAGTTAAGATCACACTAAATACTATATGATCCTGCAATCCCACTTCTGGGCATATATCTGGAGGAAACTCTAATTTGAAAAGATATATGCGCCCCAATGTTCATTGCTGCACTGCTTACAATTGCCAACCTAAATGTCTATCAACAGATAAATGGATAAAGAAGAGATGGTACATATGTGCAATGGAATATTACTCAGCCATAAAAAGAATGAAGTAATCCCATTTGTAGCCACACGGATGGATCTAGAGATTTTCATACTAAGTGAAGTAAGTCAGACAGAGAAACAAATACCATGTATAATTTATATGTAGGATCTTAGAAAAATTATACAAATGAATGTATTTACAAAACATAAATAGACTCACAGACATAGGGGAAAAAAAGTGTACAGTTACCAAAGGGGGGTGGAGGGTGGGAGAAGAAGACATAACTAGAAGTTTGGGATTATCATATACACACTGCTATACACAAAACAGGTAATTAACAAGGATCTACTATGTAACACAGGGAAATATACTCAGTGCTTCATAAAAACCTGTAATAGAAATGAATTTCAAAAAGAATATATATAGGTTTCCCTGGTAGCTGAGATGGTAAGGAAACTGCCTGCTATGCAGGAGACCTGGATTCGATCCCTGCGTCAGGCAGATCCCCCGGAGAAGGAAATGGCTACCCAATCCAGTATCCTTGCCTGGAGAATTCCATGGACAGAGAAGTATGGCAGGCTACAGTCCATGGAGCTGCAAAGAGTCAGACGTGGCTGAGCAACTAACACACACACACACGTACATGTGTGTAGGTGTGAATTGCTTTGCTGTACATCTGAAACTAATATAACACAGTAAATGAACTAGGCTTCAGTAAATTTTTAATTTTTTTTAAAAAAGAGACTATAATATAAAGCAAGTAGTCCAGCATTGTTCTCTCCTTCAATCTCCTCCCAATCCGTACACAGGTCCTGTCAATTCCACCTGCACAACTGGTGACCCTCCCCCAACTCTTACTGCTTCTGCACGAGTCCAGGTTACGATCGCTCCCTAAATGACTCCAGGAACCTCTTACCAGTACTTTCTTTCTGCTTCCCATCCACACTCTACATCATATGAGAGCCGTATTTTTTAGTATCTCCAAAGTATTGCCACAGCACAGAATTGCTAACATGTCTCTAAGTCCCTTTAGAATGTAGCTTCTATCTCTGCTCTCTGAACCACCTCATGCCCCTATCATGGATGAACTGTAATTTATCCCCGCTCACTTTCTTTCAGTACATTAAACAAGCCAAGCTTTCCCTGCCTTAGAGGCTTTCATACTTACACATCTCTCTGCCCAAAACATTCTACCCCTCTACCGGACTCACTCACACTTACTACTCAGTTTAACCAATGTGTCACCTTCTCAGACTTTAAGACTCTTGAATCTCAACCAGGATTTTCTTTCACTGTCTCTCAAATCTATTTTTTCATAACACATTGCAATTTACAGTGAAATAGCCAAGAATGTATGGAATTATTTCGTGCATGTCTTCCTCACTAGATTTTAAACTCTGTGAGCACAGGACCCAAATATATTCTGTTCACCCCTCTATCTTCAAATAAATGGATGATAATCTCCCTATTAGGAATTTCCATAGTTTTTTTTCCCCATATCTACCTGCTACCCAGTATTTGTATTATATATACCAAGTATTTGTATTTGTATAGTTACCTGGATATAGTTACCTTGTTCTGCTAAAAAAAAAAAAAAAAAAAAAAAAAAAAGAGCTCCTTAAGGAACGGAGTCTGTGCTTATAAGTCTCTATATTCACCTCAGGCCCAGCAAAGCCCTCTATGGAGCTGACACTGATATATATGATGGAACAGCTGAATTGTGCCTTGTGAGTCATTAGAGATGGTTTTACAGTATTCTGGTTAAATACATTCAAGAATGTGATCTTTTCCTACCTTTTTATGTTTATCATAGTGATGGCTCATGAGATGCTGCAAGCCAATATGATAAGATTTAGATATGCTGACTCACAATGACTCAGTAAGCTAATAATACACCCATACTGAGAGCATTACAATGGATTTGGGATTTTTTTTTTTAATGCCTTTTATGAGGGGGAGAAGGTTTTCATCTCTGTGCTACAAATGGGAGATATTCTAGGAAAATGTATCTTGATAAGTGAGAGAATACTTTTTAATGTTGCTTCTTCTTCTGTAGTTCCTCTATTTTAAACTGGAAGCTTTCAAAATGTCCTAGGAACTTGTTATTCCTATGACTTTGTCCAAAAGATATGGGTGAAACAGTTTTATTTAAACGAATGTCTGCAAATGTCTCTGAAAACGAGAAGTCGGCAAAGATATATTTACCATGAAGTTAAAAAAGCTTAAGCTTCAAATCACATACTAATAGACTCCTTCCTATTGTCATAAAATGTACAGAATTGGGAATTTTAATAGCCATAGGTTAACCTTCTGCCTTCTCTCTAACAACATGACTTTCCACTCCCCTCCATCACGTTTCCTTTCCTGTGATGTGGTAGCATGGTGCCCATGGCCTTTCGAGCATCACGCTCAGGAGGAGTTGACTTGGGGTACACTTAGTTTCTGGTTAGTGGTACATAAAAGGTTCGTAGTGAGTCCAAGTGTAGTTACATCATAGCTACCATCCCGGTGTAGAAAGAGCTCCCAATAACTCTCCTACTTCCAGCTGTGCTGACTCGCCCAGTGATGTGATAAGAAAGTTGGGCCTGGAATTCTCCTGGGCTCCAAACACATCCTAGAGCACCAGGCTGTGAGAGTAAGTCTGGAAGGGGAGGAGAGACATAAAGTTTGAAATGAGCTTTTTTTTTTATGTTGGTGGGGATTGGCAGCATTTTACCTGTATGATGCGTTATGTCTTCTGTCTAAACAGATACTCACTTTTGTAAGTATTTTTATATTTACAATTTGTAATATTTTTCTTATAGGGCAGTGGTCCCCAAGTACCTTTTAGGTCCCCTAGTACCACTCCAGTGTTCTTGCCTGGAGAATCCCAGGGACAGAGGAGCCTAATGGGCTGCCATCTATGGGGTCACACAGAGTCGGACACAACTGAAGCGACTTACCAGCAGCAGCAGCACCTTTCAGGCACAAGGAACTAATTTTGCAGAAGACAATTTTCCCATGGACTGGGGGAAAGGTTTGGGGATGATTCAAACGCATTACATTTATTGTGCACTTTATTTCTATTATTATTACATCAGCTCTGCCTCAGATCATCAGGCATTAGATCCTGGAGGTTTGGACCCCTGTTATAGAGGATCCCCAAATTCAAGTGAAGTCCCCACAAAGGCTGGATTTAATTCCAGCCCCAAGTACCTACAAAACAGCTTTACCTAGAGTAAAAACTCAGGGCTAACTATCACACACATCAGGCTCTTTAAATAATCTCTCTGGAAAGAATCTGGAAAAAACAGATCTTAGACCAGATTTATTGAATTAGCCTCCAACCAGGGAGCTAAGACAGTGCCATCTCCCTGTTGTTCCTTTAAGTTATCCCCACAATGACCTGACCTGAATGACTATTCAAGTTAACAGCCCTTGAGTGAGTGACCGCTAAGTTGCTTCAGTTGTATCTGACTCTTTTCAACCCCATGGACTGTAGCCCACCAGGCTCCTCTGTCCATGGGATTCTTCAGGCAAGAATACTGGAGTGGGTGGCTATGCCTTCCTCCAGGGACTCTTCCCAACCCAGAGAATGAACCCAAGTCTCTTACATCTCCAGCATGGGCAGGCAGGTTCTTTACCATTCTCCTGTGTCTCCTGCATTAAGAGACACCCATTAAGACTATCCAGATTCTTTATCACTGAGCCACCTTGGAAGCCCTACAACAGTTCTTTGCCCTTGGTAGTTACTCAGAAATGAGAAAAAGCTGGGGGGTTCCCTGTCATTCTAAAACATAGCCAGAAGAGGAATAATGGTAAACTCTGAGCCTTACAGGCTCAAATAGAAGAAAATATGAAGAACTCAGTCTTCCCTATTCTCCACAGTCCCTTTCATGAGAACAAATTACAATTTTAATCAAATTGTTCTCCTTCTAATTCGCAGAAGAATTTTATGCAGCAGTAGTTCCTCAGTGCACATCCAGTGGGTCCCATTTAGACCACTGAGCCCATACACAAAGTGGAGCATGACAGCTCTTGTTAAATCCATGCCTACGGGTATTCGTTGTTGCTCTTTAGTCGCTAAGTCCTGTCTAACTCTTTTGTGACCCCATGGACTGCAGCCCCCTAGGCTCCTCCATCCATGAGATTCTTGAGGCAAGAACACTGGAGTGGGTTGCTACATCCTTCTCCAGCTTACAAGAATAATTTAAAGAAAAACTTCTTTTAGAGATTGTGCTATCTAAAGAGAGAAGAAATGTGGCAACTTCATGTAAATAGAATTGAATAGCTTTACTCACGTGATCGTCTAACTTTACTGCTTCAACCAGTTTGTGTGAGTTTATCTGCTTCAGTAATTTTCAAACATATTTTTTTTTCTTTTCTTTTTTGAAATACTGTTTTTTAGCTTTTTTCTTTCCCCCACAAAATTGTACAACTGCCATCATTATCTAATGTGAAAACACTTTTGTCATCCCAAAACAGAAACTTCATACCCATTAGCAGCTGGTTCCCATCTTCTGATCCCCCCAGCTCCAGGCAACCACTAATCTATTGATACTTTCTGTCTCTATGGAGTTTCTGTTCTGGACATAATCAATAAATGGAATCATAAAATATGTGCCCTTTGGTGTCTCCGGCTTCTTTGATTTAACATAATGTTTTCAAGGTTTATCTATGTTGTAGCATGAGTCAGTACTATATTCCTTGTCATGATATCCACTGCAAGGATGGATATATCATATTTTGTTTATTCTTTAATCAGCTATTGGGCTTTCAGTTTGTTTCTACTTGTTGGCTCTTATGAATAATGCTATCATTAATGTCCATGTACACGTTTTTTTGTGGATATATGTTTTCATTTCTTTAGCAGGTATCCCCAGGGGTAGAATCATTGTGTCACATGGTAACTCTATTTTTAAAATTTTATGAGCTTCCTTTGTGGCTCTGTGGTAAAGAATCTGCCTGCCAGTGCAGGGACCTGGGTTCAATCCCTGATTTGGGAAGATCCTGCATGCCTCAGAACAACTAAGCCCGTGAGACAAAGCTACTGAGCCTGGGCCCTAGAGCCTGGGAGCCACAACTACTGAGCCCAGATTCTGCAACTACAGAAACCTGCGTCACATGCCCTAGAACCAGTGGTCCTCAATGAGAGAAGCCACCACAACGAGAAGCCCAAGCATCACAATTAGAGAACAGCCCCCTCTTGCTCCAACTGGAGAAAAACCCATGCAGCATCAAAGACCCGGCTCAGTAACAAACTAAATACAAACATAAATAAAAATTTAAAGAACTGTCACATTGTTTTCTAAAGTGGCTGTGTCATTTTATATTCTCAACAACAGTATACCAGGGGTCAAATTTCACCACATCCTTAACATTTGCTATTGTCTGTCTTTTTTAATTTTACTTATATTAATGAGTGGAAGTGAGAAATATATTTAAGAGACTAGATCTGATAGATAGAGTGCCTGATGAACTATGGACAGAAGTCCATGACATTGTACAAGACACAGGGATAAAGACCATCCCCAAGAAAAAGAAATGCAGAAAAGCAAAATGGATGTCTGAGGAGGCCTTACAAATAGCTGGGAAAAGAAGGGAGGTGAAAAGCAAAAGAGAAAAGGAAAGATATACCCATTTGAATGCAGAGTTCCAAAGAACAGCAAGGAGAGATAAGAAAGCCTTCCTCAGAAATAGAGGAAAACAATAGAATGGAAAAGACTAGAGATCTCTTCAAGAAAACTAGGGATACCAAGGGAACATTTTGTGCAAAGATGGACTCAATAAAGGACAGAAATGGTATGGACCTAACAGAAGCAGAAGATATTAAGAAGAGGTGGCAAGAACACACAGAAGAACTGTGCAAAAAACATCTTCATGACCCAGATAATCATCATGGTGTGATCACTCACCTAGAGCCAGACAATCTGAAGTGTGAAGTCAAGTGGGCCTTAGGAAGCATCACTACAAACAAAGCTAGTGGAGGTGATGGAATTACAGTTGAGTTATTTCAAATCCTAAAAGATGATGCTGTTGAAGTTCTGCACTCAATATGCCAGCAAATTTGGAAAACTCAGCAGTGGCTACAGGACTGGAAAAGGTCAGTTTTCATTCCAATCCCAAAGAAAGGCAATGCCAAAGAATCCTCAAACTACTGCACAATTGCACTCATCTCACACACTAGTAAAGTAATGCTTAAAATTCTCCAAGCCAGGCTTCAGCAATATGTGAACCATGAAATTCCAGATGTTTAAGCTGGTTTTAGAAAAGGCAGAGGAACCAGAAATCAACTTTCCAACATCCACTGGATCATTGAAAAAGCAAGATAGTTCCAGAAAAACATCTATTTCTGCTTTATTGACTATGCCGAAGCCTTTGACTGTGTGGATCACAATAAACTGTGGAAAATTCTGAAAGAGATGGGAATACCAGACCATCTGACCTGCCTCTTGAGAAACCTGTATGCAGATCAGGAAGCAACAGTTAGAACTGGACATGGAACAACAGACTGGTTCCAAATAGGGAAAGGAGTATGTCAAGGTTGTATATTGTCACCCTGCTTATTTAACTTATATGCAGAGTACATCATGAGAAATGCTGGGGTGGATGAAGCACAAGCTGGAATCAAAATTGCTGGGATAAATACCAATAACCTCAGATATGCAGATGACACCACCCTTATGGCAGAAAGTGAAGAAGAATTAAAGAGCCCCTTGATGAAAGTGAAAGAAGAAAGTGAAAAAGTTGGCTTAAAGCTCAACATTCAGAAAACTAAGATCATGGCATCTGGTCCCATCACTTCATGGCAAATAGACATATAAAACCATGGAAACAGTGTCAGACTTTATTTTTTGGGGGCTGCAAAATCACTGCAGATGGTGACTGCAGCCTTGAAATTAAAAGACTCTTACTCCTTGGAAGGAAAGTTATGACCAACATAGATAGCATATTAAAAAGCAAAGACATCATTTTGCCAACAAAGTTTCGTCTAGTCAAGGCTATGGTTTTTCCTGTGGTCATGTATGGATGTAAGAGTTGGACTGTGAAGAAGGCTGAGCACCAAAGAATTGATGCTTTTGAACTGTGGTGTTGGAGAAGACTCTTGAGAGTCCCTTGGACTGCAAGGAGATCCAACAAGTCCATCCTAAAGGAGACCAGTCCTGGGTGTTCATTGGAAGGACTCATGTTGAAGCTGAAACTCCAATAATTTGGCCACCTGATGTGAAGAACTGACTCATTGGAAAAGACCCTGATGCTGGGAAAGATTGAGGGCAGGAGGAGAAGGGGACAACAGAAGATGAGATGGTTGGTTAGCATCACTGACTCAATGGACATGAGTTTGAGTAAACTCCGGGAGTTATGATGGACAGGGAGGCCTAGCGTGCTGTGGTCCATGGGGTCAATTTTGCATATATGCTAGCATTTGAACTTTCACCTATTTTATGCCTGATGGATTGTTTATGAATTTGTTTACATACAGTACAGTACAAATGTAGGATATGTTGTATAAAACATCCACTAAAATTGTTTTAAATTCAAGAAAGAAGGGCTAAGACTTTCTACTAAGATGTCACAGAACGATTCTTTTTACTCTCTTGGAGTTCATATATCCCACTGGGAAACTATGAAGATGAAGAAAATTTAAAATAAGAATTCTACTGAAGATCAAGGATTCTAATATCCTTTCAACAGCATTTATTTATTTATCCATGAGGCATTCTATTAAGTACTTTCCAGAACATGAATACATAAAAGAATGTCCATAAAGTCAGATGTCATAGTCTAATTATTGTTATAACCAAGGTTCTCTTGATATATATTTCTTTCTTTTAAATTTGGAGCATGTGACCAGATTACATGAACAATAATTCATGGTGCAATCAAACACAGCAAAACTAATCTGGTATAACTTAATAATATAGACAATAATTAGTAGGTATGTAAGAAGCCATGAAAGGTAATAATTCACTTAGTATCACACGACTTAGTATCACACAACTCAGCTTTCATTTTGTACATATGTACCTCTTCTTTATAAGTATTAACTGGTATTTGCCATTTTTTCTATCTAGTTGTCCTCCAGATATTTTCTTTCAACTCTTCTAAATTTTTAGTGCAATGTATTTAAATGCAGATTTATTTTTTACTTGTGTGAAGAATTGATTTTGCCTACCTACTGAGAAGGGATAGGCTACCCACTCCAGTATTCTTGGGCTTCCCTTGTGGCTCAGCTGGTTAAGAATCCACCTGCAATGTAGGAGACCTGGGTTCAATCCCTGGGTTGGGAAGATCCTCTGGAGAAAGGAAAGGCTACCCACTCCAGTATTCTGGCCTAGATAACTCCACGGACTGTATGGTCCATGGGGTGGCAAAGAGTTGGACATGACGGACCAACGTTCACTTTTACCTACTGTTGATAAGGCTTCCCTGGTAGCTCAGATGGTAATGAATACACCTGAAGTGCAAGAGACCCCAGTTTGATCCCTGGGTCAGGAAGAACCAAAAGTTAATTTTCACAATGTTCATCAAATCTGAAAAGTTCTCATTCATTTTGTCTTCAAATATTGCTTTTGGGTTTTTGGTAAGCTCTTTGGTTAATAATTAAACAAATAAAGTGAGCAAAGAATGATTGGTTTGAAGCAAAAAAAAAAAAATCTGCATAATGATGAGAAAAAAATCAGTAATAATGTTAGCAAGAAATAAAATAAAATAAATTAAAAGTAACTGTGAAAACAAAATGATGTTGGTGTAAAACATCCCCAATTTTATGCATGCTTCTTAGGAACAGTGGTAATTAATATACTTGTTCAGATTCCTTTACCTCTAGGTAACCTCACCTAAAGAACAGCATGGGCTAGTTGAACTCACAATGAAGTCAGCCCTTGTGCAAACAAATATGATGAGACCTAGTTACTGCCACAGTTATGAGGATGGACAGGGGGGAATCTTGACATACAGGAGCAAGATCTGACTGATATGAATGATTTATGTGGTCCATATAAATTCCTTTCTTTGTCCTGAGTGGCAACTCTAAAATTCAAACGGATTTCATTAACTTTCAAAACTAGAGTAAGCCCCTACCTACAAACCTTCAAGTTGTGAACTTTTCAAAGATGCAAACATGTATTCACAAGTCCAGTCACGTAAGTTCATGTGTTTGGCGTACATTGTCACATACACGAGTCATTACAAGAGGTTGTGCTTGTGTACTTCAGTGTACAGTACTGTATAGAGTACAGCAGCATTGTTGTTCAGTCACTCAGTCATGTCCGAGTCTTTGGGACCCCAAGGTTTGCAGGCTTCTTTGTCCTTCACCATCTCCCGCAGTTTGCTCAAACTCATGTCAGTTGGGTGGATGATGCTATCTAGCCATCTTATCCTCTGTTGTGGCCTTCTCCTCCTTCCCTCAATCTTTCCCAGCATCAGGGTCTTTTCTAATGAGTCAGCTCTTCCCATCTTTCTAATGAGTCAGCTCTTCCCATCGGGTAGCCAAAGTATTGGAACTTCAGCTTCAGCATCAGTCCTTCCAATGAATATTCAGGGTCGATTTCCTTTAGGATTGACTGGTTTGATCTCCTTGCAGTCCAAGGGACTCTTAAGAGTCTTCTCCAGCACCACAGCTGGAAAGCCTAAACTCTACAGCACTCAGCCTTTTTATGGCTCAACTCTCACATCCATATATGACTACCGGATAAAAACATAGTTTTGACTCTATGGACCTTTGTCAGCAAAGTGAAGTCTCTGCTTTATAATACACTATCTAGCTTTGTTATAACTTTCTTTTTAAGGAGCAAGTAGGGGGCTGACTGTAGTAGAAAAGCAAGGAACCCAATGGAAACAAGGGAAGGCTGCCAATTTTTAGAAATCCTCAGCAAAAGAAGGAACAAGGGTCAGTGCAGGTCAAGGCAGTAGGAGGAGCCCATCAGCTCGTGGAAGAACAGCAATTTAGACAGAAAGAGATCCAGGACCTGGGGGCAGAAGGGCAGGAGTCACCTGACCCCTAGCTCCCTTAACAGCCTTTGAGCATCTTCCTGGGGACTCTCGTGAGACCAGGAAACCTCCAAGCCTCCTATGAAGGATGTGAGTTCATCCTTCCAGGAAGTTTTGGCACTCAGGTTGCCAAGCATATCTCATGGGAAATGATGCAAGCTATAAATAAAAGATACCAGTCAGTCTCAAATCAAACTACAGGTTTCAAAGAATGAGTAAGTCATAAGCAGTATTTTTTATAAATCAAGGGACATGGGCTATAGCTCTTCCTAGTAACTTGGCTCTGGGCAAGTCACTCAATCTCTCTGAATCTGTAGTAAGCTCTTCTGAGTTCCTTTATCTTTGATGTATGACATTACTGACCCATTAAGATTAAAACCTGAAATGTTTGTTAAGATTAGCACAAAGAGTGCTGATAAAAGTGATTTTTTTTTTCTTCTCCAAAATCCAGGTCTCCTCCTGACTTCCTTTTGGAAATCTGTGACATAAGGACACCCTTCCTAAAAATTAATAACTAGGGTAAGAATGAAAAATGAGGCAGGACTGCCCTGGTGGTCTAGTGGCTAAGATTCTGAGCTCCCAAGGCAAGGGTTTGATCCCTGGTCAGGGAATCAGATCCCACACGTCACAACTAAGAGCTCAAATGCTGCAAGTAACGATTCCACATGCAACAACTAGAAAGCCCGAGGTAGAAACTGAAGATCTCCCACACTGCAACGAAGATTACAGATCCCACGTGCCTGCTGCAGCCAAGTAAATAGATATGCATAATAAAAAATTTAGAAATGAAGCAAACTCCACTGTGATATCTACAGTTCTCACTGCCTCATGCTCTCACCTGCCTCTACACCTTGGGGGAAAACTCTCAAGGGGATTTTCCTATATGATTCCATCCCTGTTGATTCATTTTCTTTTACTTTGAAAGAAAAACTACATGGCCCTCTGGAGCTAGCTGAGCAAAACACTAGTTGTTTTTGTCACAGAAGACAGAGGGTTAAATTGAAGAAGCTGAAATCCATCACTGATCAGGGCAATGCCAAGCACTTCATGGACCAACAGCATCTGAACCCACAGAAGACTGTGGAATTAGCTCTGCTTTGTAACAAAGCCCCAGAGGCATGCACAGTAATGTTTGAGACACACAGTACAACCTCTCTCCCACCTTGGCATTGTTGCCCCTGATGTCCCTTGTCCAAGTCAGGGATGGTGTGTGGGGAGGTGTTGCTTTGCCCTCGGTCTCCATTTCAATCCATCATCCACGGCAGAGCCACTAAGGAGTCCCTGAGAGCTCACTGGCACACTCCATCAGAGCTGAATTCCACCAAAACGATCATGGGGGACTTCCCTGGTGGTCCAGTGGTTAAGACTTCGATTTTCAATGCACGGGGTGCAGCTTCAATCCCTGCTCGGGAAGCTAAGATCCCATATGCCTCAATGGTCAAAAAACCAAAACATAAATTAAAGCAACACTGTAACAAATTCAATAAACAATCTTTAAAAAAAAAAAAAAAAAGGTCCACATCAAAAAAAATCACTATCATGGAACAGGCTAGTTCTCTCTGCCAGTGCTGGGGCCACTGTCTTGCGACCAGACAAGAGAACAACAGGAAAAGGTGGGAGGGATCTAGATTCGTAACGCTCAAGGTGCCCAAGCAAGTTCGGGATACACCTTATACACAAAGGCAGGTGGACAGACCTATGGCCACTCACCCTGGGATCTGCATCCTGACTACACGGAAGAAGATCCACCGAAGGAGAAACTTTCAGTCTCTTAGAAGCACTAAACTTAAAAAAAACCGAAAGATGCTGAATTTAACAAGCAAATGATACCAATGAATCTGCAATCAGAATAAGCATCTGCTTTGGGGGCAGCATCCTTTATCCCTGTGTGTATTAATGTAATGTTAATTCATTCTACTAATGAGAGTTATAACAGGAGGGTAATGACCAGAAGCTCCATACAAATTATTCTTCATCTATTTTCTTTTCGCTTTCTCTCTATCTTTTTTTTTTCTTTCCTTTTAGCAATGAATTGATGAGGGCATGGAATGAAGGAAATGCAATATCTGTCAACTCACTATAAATATGGTCGGGAAATTCTAAGAGGGTTTTTTTTTTTCTTCTGTTTCTTTGGCATTTGTTTCAGTGCTGCATGGATTTATTCAGAAATGAGCTGGGAAGTCAGTACCATAAAAATGACTAAATACAAACATAAAAAAATTAAACCTTTGTACCTTGGACCAAGCTGATGGTTATCCAGCTCCAGCCTCATCTCCATTTTTATTGGGAACGAATTACACATCTATGCATGATTCAAAGGGTGCTTCCTTTCACTCCTCCCCTTCTGAATGTGTGTGGTTCCAGCGTTTTGGTTAGCTTTGTACTAGCAAAATGAGAAAACTCGTCTTCAGGCCTACATGTCCCTGCTGAAATAGACAGACAGACTGATGGATATGCAAGATTCATGCCAGCTCTGAAATCATCTGTGACTTCACAGAGACCGAAAAAACCCTGATGCTGGGAAAGATTGAGGGCAGGAGGAGAAAGAGGCAACAGAGGATGAGATGGTTGGATGGCATCATTGACTCAATAGACATGAGTTTGAGCAAACTCCAGGAGTTGGTGAAGGACAGGGAAGCCTGGTGAGTTGCAGTCCATGGGGTTGCAAAGAGCTGGACATGACTGAGTGATTGAACAACAGCAACAACAGCAGCTGATTCAGATCAAATCTTTTGCCCACAAACATGCATAGATCTCTCAGTTTCTCAAATAAACAAAATGAAACATATTTTTTCTCCTCCATGTTACTTCCTTAATTCCCAGCCAGTTGCTGTCTTTTTAAAAATGTCTAACAATCTGAATTCAGTAAATCTGTTTTAAATACATACTATGAGACAGATCTCACTTACTTACCTACACTGCAGGTAAGAGCCTTACCTGGCATAGAAAGAAATCAGCAGAGATGTACCTGACATCAAACAGCAAATTACAGAAAGACTTGGGATTTACCGTAGGTCTTGTAATTAAATATCCAGGGATCTTTTCAGTAGCCCAGCACTTCTCAAAGTGTGGTCGCTGGACTAGCAGCAGCATCCACATCATCCAGGAATTTGTGAGAATGAAAATTTGGTTGACTCATCCCAGAACTACTGAATCAGTAACTCCAGAGGTAGAACCCAGCACTGCATGTAACCTAACCACCCTACAGGTGATCCACTACAGAGAAGATGGTAATGGTGCTTGGGCAGCTCCCATCAAAGGCCATCCTGACTTTTCTCATAAGCACATCCTGGGGCTTCACCTCGATCCCACTTAATCCCCAAGGCAGCTGCCACTACTGACCTTGGTTCTTCTTAGGGACCATCTACGTTTGTAACTCTATGTCTTCACCAGTGGTTTCTGCCTTTCCATCAGCTTTACTGTCTCACATTCACTTCCTCATAGGTCTCCCCTAGTGTCTCACTTGTATTGACCTTCTCTTTATATGCTTCCTCTTGTAAGCTTTCTCGAAGCTTCTTTCTCCTCCTGACTTTTCTGCCCCTCTTAAGAGCACCTTCATTTTCCACGGGAGCTCAAAACCTCAGCCTCCTTTTACCCTTTATTCAATATTCCAACCTGTATTAAATCAGAAGCCACATCCTCGAGTTCATACCTTGGTGTCTCTCACATCTCGTTTTCACTCCCACTGCACCAAATTAGTTCAAGTCCTGCTTATCTCTAACAACAATTATTTCACTGAACATTTATCTGGCCTCTTCATCTCCTGCCTCCACAATACATCTTATATCGTACAACAGACAAAGAAGTTTTTATAGAAATTACATCACTAGCTTGCTTCAAAATTCTGTTTGGTTCTTCCTCGCTCACCAAGCTCCAAATTGTCTTTTGAGAAGACCGTCTACAATATGATTGCAAATTACCTCTCCCAGGTCTATGCGCCCCATAACTTCAATAAAAAAGACCACCAATAAACTTTTCCAAATGAAAGCTTTTCTTAACCTTCTGTTCATGGATTTCTTTCTTTCAATTAGCTGAACCTGCTCTGTCTTGAAACCTGCTCTATCCTGTGTGTGTGTGCACGTGCTCAGTCATGTGCGACCCCACAGACTCTAACCCACCAGGCTCCTCTGTCCATGGGATTCTCCCGGCATGAATACTGAAGTGGGTTGCCATTTCCTTCTCCAGAGGATCTTCCAAACCCAGGGATTAAACTCAAGTCTCCTGCACTGCAGGCAGATTCTTTAACTGCTAAGCCACTGGGGAAGCCCTGCTCTACTGTACTGTTCTTGCAAATCCAACTGAAATAACACCTTCTGCATGGCTCGGACGGAGTTCCACCAATGGTTGAGGTTTCCTTCCCTAGTAAATGCCCCCAGTGCCTTGCGTGTTCTTCCCCAATCCTCCATTACTCTCCTTTGCCTCTGGACATTAATGTGCCTGGAATCATTTGCCCTCAAGAGATGCGTGTCCTCTGCTACCCTAACCAGCCATTTTCTCAGGAGAGAAATTCATTAAATATTGATGGAATGTAATTGAAACCAGTTTCCTTTCTCCTGTTTCTTCTTTACACACATGGATGCATAATTCTGTTTTGTTCTTAACATTTGATTCATAAATCAAATTTAGCTTCTACCCCAAAGATCCAGAATTTACCTTTTACAGAACCTAATTCAAATTTATCCTCGGTGTCATTTATCTGATCGTGTGTTACACTGGTTTCCTAGAATTTATAGGAGGTTTTGGCATGGCTTGTCAATTAACATCTCAACTATGATGGAATTAGTCTGAGCTTCCCTGGTGGCTCAGATAGTAAAGAATTTGCCTGCAATGCAGGAGACCCAGGTTCGATCCCTGGGTCAGGAAGATCCCCTGGAGAAGGAAATGGCAACCTTCTCCAGTATTGTTGCCTGGAAAATCCCATGGACAGAGGAGCTTGGTGGATGACAGTATATGGGGTCGCAAAGAGTCAGACACCACTGAGTGACTAACACTTTAATCTGCATAAAATGTCTCTATTAGCTGACCTTTCCATTACCTTTTACTAGCCTCTCAGAAATTCAATTTCTGTGTCTATACACAGGGGGTAGGGTAATTCTTCTTACTTTAGAGGCTCTCCAGGCCAAATAAGGGACTTCCTTGGTGGTCCAGTGGTAAGAATCCACCTGCCAATCCTCAGGACATGGGTTCAATCCCTGGTCCAGGAGGATCCCACGTGTCAGGGAGCAACTAAGACATTAAGCCACAACTACTGAGCCGGCACGCCCTAGAGCCTATGCTCTGCAACAAGAGAAACCACGGCAGCGAGAAGCCCTTACACCACAACTAAACAGGAGAGACCCCATTCACCACAAGTAGAGAAAAGCTGCACACAGCAACAGAGACCCAAAACAGCAGAAATAATGTTTGTAAAGGCCAAATAAGACAACAAAATCGAAACATCTAACGACAGGACAAATGCCAGAGCATTCTCTCATGCTTTGGAAGTGAAAAGATGTGCTTTCATTCTACAGATAAAGAAACCAAGGCCTAGCTCGGTGATCACCAGCTTGAAGGAAATTGAACACCACCACAATCATTGTCTTTTGACTCCCTGGCAAGCTCTTCTCCAGGCAAATCATGAATATCCCTCCCAGGGGCAAACTGGGTCTGATTAACTGAAAGCCTAAGAGGGAGCCAATCTTGAGCAGGGCTACTTCTGTTCCCAGCCCCTCACCACACCCACGGGGGCAGCCAGAATTTAGATCCCTTCCTCTTGTTACACAGGGAACCTCTCAAGGTCTGGGGAGCAATTTTGGAGCCATTCTGGCAAGGCCCTGGCAGATTCTGTGTGATTTCTGCAGCAGCAGCCAGCTGATTCAAGGCTGACTCACGAAGCCACCTGGGCAAGAGTGGGGGCCACCAGCAGCTGCTGCCTGACCTTTCAGACCTTCTCTCCTGAGTGTGTCTGGGAGTCTCTGGGGCAGTTGTGACACCCTGTGGCCAGCTTGGCTCATCACAGCAGAGTGTCCCTTAGTAAAACCAAGAGGAATAGGTGGGAACAGGTGCAGGCAGAAAGAGAGCTGTTTGCCTGAGTTTGTGGAACATTCCCGGAGGCTCAGTGGTAAAGAATTCACCTTCCATGCTGGGGACACAGGACACCCAGGTTTGATCCCTGGGTTGAGAAGATTCCCTGAAGGTGGGCATTGCAACACACTTGAGTATTCTTGCCTGGAAAAATCCCATGGACAGAGGAGCCTGGCGGGCTATGGTCCATGGAGTCACAAAGAGTCGGACACAACTGAGCGACTGGCATGTGCATGTGGGACATTTGGCATCCTGCCTTCAGCTCATGCCCAGTCTTTCTCCAATGCCCACACCCACTTACACTCCAAATAAATTTTTTGGCCTTTTGGAGTTAACCCTGAATGCGTCCGAGAGAGAGGAGGTTAAAAGAACAGAAGAGATGAAAACCATAGGAAATGACTCAGGATCGGCACTTCATACCTAAGAGGGCTGGGACCATGTCTTTCTCTTGGTAGCTCTCTACCCACCCTAGCAAGCTTACTGTATACTGCAGGTGCTCTATGAATGTTGAATATGTCCTTGCCTACAGCTTGATCAAAGGCTGATAACTGTTGCATTAAATCTGATCGATCGCTATAAATTAATCTCATAATTTTAACATACAATTTCAGTTTGACTTGCTTTTGCTCTATACTCAGTCTCCAACAGCAAGAAGAAGGAACCTCACCTCTCAATGCCTTCCTAGACAAGTTTAGAAGACAGGGTTGCACCAGTGTGCACTGATGGAGGAAAACCCATCAGACCACAAGTAGACAATGCTAGTCGCTGCTTCAGTCCAGTACCTGCGTGCTTTGCTTCACTCGCCCTGCCTTTGTTCAGCTTCCCTTCACTCTCTTTCCTTCCTCCCAATACTCATAGCCTCTTTTCTTTCCCTTTTGGAAAGGCCCCGACTTCGCCTTTTATCTTCATGTATGCTTTTATCTTTTGAGAAAGTGTTTTTTATTACATAATTGAGCACCACAGGACATGAAACGGGAATGGGATTAAATCTAACTCTGGCCTCATCTAGCTGAAGCTACATGACAGATCACAATAGAGTGTAGCTTTAGGGGAAGAAGCACAACAGCTCCCAGCATAGGAAAACTCACAAAACAGGATTTGTAATTTTGTGAAATTATTTAGAAAGATACTATCATGTTACTTGCACTGGAGGAACTGACCACCTGAAAAGCATCTTCGGTTTCTCAAAGTGTCTCATAGTAATATCATCTACTTCTATCAGATTAAAATACAATGAAAAGGACTTCCCTGGGGGTCCAGTGGTAAAGAATCCACCTGCCAATGCAGGGGACACAGGTCCAATCCTAGGTAGGGGAAGATCCCACGTGCCTCGGGATAGCTAAGTCTATGTACCACAGCTATGGAAACTCCTGCCCTAGAATCCATGCTCTGTAATAAGAGAAGCCACTGCAATGAGAACCACGTGAACTACAACGAGAGAGTGCCCCACTCATTGCAACCAGAGAAAG
This sequence comes from Bos indicus, assembly GCF_029378745.1. Classification (NCBI taxonomy): domain Eukaryota; kingdom Metazoa; phylum Chordata; class Mammalia; order Artiodactyla; family Bovidae; genus Bos; species Bos indicus. Next base: position 17,831,083 of record NC_091780.1, on the reverse strand, counting down.
CCCATGCACAGCAATAAAGTACAGCCAAAAATATTAAAAAAAAATAAAATAAAATGAAAAGAGTGAGAACAAGTATCCAGAGATGGTGTGGCCCCATGTCGGGAGAACCGGCTCCATCGGTTTCTGTCCACACTGCTGGCGGCCTTTCTAAATTGCAGCCACTGGTTGTGGCTGTCCTTGGACACTGCTGTCACCAGTCACACTGGATCTCACCCAGCACCTGTGACAGGTCCAATCTCAACTGTGGTCTACCGGGCTCTCTACAATGTGCCTCCACAAAATCTATCCCGCGTCCCATTCTGTTCGATGTCCTGGCTTTCTGCTTCCTCCATCTGTCTCAGGACCTTTGCACTTGCTGGCCCCTCTGCCGGAATGTGTGTCCTTCAGCCCCTTGCACTGAGTGGCCCCTTGCTTCATTCAGAACTTGCCTTCATTGTTATCTTTTCAAAACTCACCCTCTCTGCTGCCCTCTATCATGCTCCATCCCACTGTCCTGCTTAACTGTGCCTATTTTTTTATAGTGACCTATAAAAAAGTATGTATTTAGTGTGTTATTCTTAATTATCTTTGCTTCCATGATGCCTGGACTCTGATCTCCTTTAATCAGTGCTTAATACTTAATAAAATTTAAGTGTTAGTCGCTCAGTCCTGTCCCACTCTTCCTGACCCCATGGACTATAGCCCACCAGGTTCTTCTGTCCATGGAATTCTCTAGGCAGAAATAGTAGAGTGGATTGCCATTTCCTCCTCCAGGGGATCTTCCCGAACTAGGGATTAAACTCAGGACTCCTGCATTACAGGCAGATTTTTTTGCCATCTGAGCCACCAGGGAACCCCTTAGTATTTAATAGGTGTTCAATAAATACATATTCTGAAAGAATTAGGCCTGCCTGGCTTTCGTCTGCACCCCTTCTTCTCCAAAATCTCCAATTTTGTCTTGTAGTTGAATTAGAGGGAAAACTTATTTCTCAATTTCATATAGAAATACAGCACTAGATCTGGGACAACTAATTTTCCAATCTGTAAATTATATCACATATGTTTTCCAACGTGCCATACCCAAAGAGCCATTGGACTTTTGGAGAAGGGAATTGATATTTACTGATGACTTAGTATATGCCCTTGTCAATTGCAAATTGGTACTTGCTATCTACCTCAAGGATTAAATCATGTGCTGCTGTAGCTGCTGATTTTCAACACCTCGTAAGAGGAGTTCAGGGTGGAGAGCAGAAATGAGGCCCTCTGTGCCCAGGGAAAACCTGGGAGGACATGTCTTCAGATAGAGATTCTCAAGAGCTGATTTTATGAGACCAAATATTATATCTCTCCATACCTACAAGGGGAGAAGGAACTGGCAACCCACTCCAGTATTCTTGCCTAGAGAATCCTGTGGACAGAGGGGCCTGGTGGGCTTCTGTCCACAGGGTCACACAGTCGGACACGACTGAAGCAACTTAGCATGCATGCATGCATTGGAGAAGGAAATGGCAACCCGCTCCAGTGTTCTTGCTTGGGGAATCCCAGGGTCAGGGGAGCCTGCTGGGCTGCCATCTATGGGGCCACACAGAGTCGGACACGACTGAAGCTACTTAACAGCAGCAGCAGCAGCATACCTACAAAGCACTAAATCCTTCATGGTGACTACTGTTCCTTGTGACTAGAAAGGCGTCATGAGACTAGTAGAAAACTTCTGGAAAAATATGCACTTGATTGCATGTATTCCTCCTTCAACAAAATCACATGAATGCTGACCTTTCTGCCTTGCCTCTTTGGAGCAGTTTCTCCGAGCTACCTGAGGAGTTGTCTCCCAGGCTACCATCCTCATTTTGCCCCAAATAAAATTTAACTTACCACTCTCACATTGTGCATTTTTTAAGTCAACATCCTCTATAATGTTAGAGGATTTCCAAACATTTTGTGATTTATTTCCCTCAACAACTACTCTCACTGGCAATATTATCCAAATTTTATAGCTGAGGAAACAGACTTAAAACTGTTTGAGATTTAAAATTTTAACTAAGATTATAGTGGGGTGAATAGTGTCCCCTAAAATGATATCCCCAAGTTCTAACCACAGGTACCTGTAAGCGTAATCTTATTTGGAAGTAGAGTCCTGCCAGGTGTAATTAAGGCAATCTTTTTATTATTATTTTTGACCACACCATGAAGCATGCGGGATCTTAGTTCCCTGACTGGGGATTGAACCCATAGCCCTTGCATTGGAAGCACAGTATCTTTTTTTTTTTTTTAAGTAATTTTTATTACAGTATAGTTCATTTATAGTGTTAGTTTTTGCTGTACAGCAAAGTGAACCAGTTATACATATATCATTCTTTTTTTTAACTTTACAATATTGTATTGGTTTTGCCAAATATTGAAATGAATCCGCCACAGGTTACATGTGTTCCCAATCCTGAACCTTCTTCCGTCCTCCCTCCCCATACCATCCCTCTGGGTCATCCCAGTGCACCAGCCCCAAGCATCCAGTATCGCACAGTATCTTAACCACTGGACTGTCAGAGAAGTCCCTTAAGTGGATCTTAAGATGCTCTCATATTGGATTTAAGGTGGGCTCTAAATCCAATGACTGACATTCTTATAATAAGAAGAGAGGATACAGAGACACAGCCACGAAAAGATGAAGGTAGAGACTGGAGTGATACATCTACAAACCAAAAGCCTAAGGATTGTGGCCACCACCAGAAGCTGGAAGAGAAGCTTGTCACAGGTTTTGCCTCCGGGCTTCAGAAGGAACCAGTCCTTGACATTGAACTATAGTCCAAAACCATCAGAGAATACATCGCTGTCATCTTGTGACCAGACAGGACCCTACGCAGCCTTGTGGGGGCTGGGCTTGGACATGCCTTTCCCCATATCCTCTGTTTTAGCTCCTCCCTGAAGCACCTAGATAATAGTATTTGATGCAAATTTTCAGAGTTGTTTCCCAGATGTGAAAAGCTCCCACCACACGGAATATTAACTATTCAAGGGCCACATGCACACAGTCCCAGGGCTCCTGGAGCCTAAAGACTGATAATGCTGACCCCAGTAACCCCACCCTGTTTTGTTACCATCAGCCAGTCAGAGACTTGTGCACGACCCCCTCCCCCCCGACCTAGATTTTAAAAATGCTTTAATGAAACACTTCGGGGACCTCAGGGTCTTGGGTCCTGAGCCATCTGTGTCCTTGCATGGCCTCCAAAAAAACTTTCTCAGCTGCAATCTGAGACATTTTGGTCTCACTGTGTGTTGGGCACACAAACGTGCACTAACAATTGTAAGCCATCCTGTTTGTGGCCATTTGTAACCTGAACTAACACATCTGGGCTTCCCAGATAGCCCAGAGCTAAAGAATCTGCCTGCCAAGGCAGGATACTCAGAAGATGTAGGTCTGATGCCTGGGTTGGGAAGATGCCCTGGAGGAGGAAATGGCAACCCAATCCAGTATTCCTGCCTGGGAAATCCCATGGACAGAGGAGCCTGTCAGGCTACAGTCCATGGGTTCACAGAGTCAGACACAGCAACTGAATATAAAATCAGTAGCTAATGCAAACCCCTGGGTAGTAAGTGGGAGAGCCAGGATTTGAACCTGGATTGTTAAGTCCAAGCACTGCACTTGCCCCACCATCCCAGGCGACTGCCCCAAATCTTACAGCAGAGAGTCATCCTTGTTCAACACTGTATTAGAATACAGAAAGATTTAACAGCAGAGCCACATAACCAAATAAAATCTGCAAGGATGGTTGTTACCTTTGGTTGTATTGTCATTTATATTCATGCCCCAACGTGCAAAGGAAGACCTCACACGAAGGAAAAGTCTCAGGTGATTCCAAACTGAAAGGGTTGCAAATGTCAGGGAAAGAAGAAGAGACAGGCAGGGGAACATAGCAGCAATAGCAATGAGAGAGCAGAGTATAATAAAGGGAGACTTAACTGGAGGGAAAGAGCAGCCCTTCCCTTTGAAGAGAATATTCAAAGCACAGAGCAAACTTGAAAAAGAATGGTGAAAAGTGACATGCAGGCAGCAACTGGGATTTAGACCAGTCATGCGATGCTGTAGCAGGGAGGGAAAAAAGAGCCAACATTTCGAAGTTCAGTTTCAGAGGTGGAAAAATCACACAGCTGGTAGGTTGCAAAGTCCCTTTTTATGAGGATCTAATGAGAGGATAGATTATTTTCTAGGATGTGGAAATGCACCAGCTCTGGGTAAGAAACCGATGAAAGAGTTAAATAGCAGGGATGCCTGCAGAGGATGGATCAGTTTCTGGGGACAGATGAAAAGCAATAAGTATGTGCACTTCAGGAGGTGATAATTAAGGTCACTGGGGAAGCCCTGGGAGGAGGGCTGGGGTTGGGTGAGCGGTGGGTGGCAGCCTAGAAGCAAGGGTGCAGTTGCTTAGAGCATCACAAGAGAGTAAGTTAGTAAGTGAGAAGAAAACCCAGAGGGACCTCAGTGCAAACTTCCAGACAGCCTGAACTTTACTGTATCTCCCCTTAAGTCAGATTTCAAGTGACCTTTAGCCTTTTCCCAAGTGATGTCATTGCCTTTTTGGAGAGGTACTCTATGAATGGAAACATGTAAGTCTGAATCCTAACAGACTGTGAGAAAATAAACACATCCCATCATTGTCCTGCCCTGATGCTTAAGAGACAGACTGTATGTGACCTCGTGGACCTTTCTCTTCATCTTCTATTGATGGGAATTGTACCTGACACCACCAATTTGGTGCCCCCTTTTCCATCGGGGAAACTCACAAATAAGGGATATTACTGGAGACCGTGCTGTTTTAATCAAAACATGCTGAGGTCAGTAGTGACCCAGCTTGTCCAGAAGAATGGTTATGTGGCCAAGACAGGTGGTGAGCCTGGAAAACCCTCGATCTTGAAAGACTAGGTTCTGATCAAAGAAACGTGACTTAACTCTATAGGGAAATACCGAGGAGAAGACCCTTGCAGAAACCAAGCGTTTTCACATGTTCTCTCTACGTGCATCTGCTCCTTCACCTCAGTTGCTGTGTTATGTGTGGCAACTGCCATCTGAATTGGCCTCCCTGCTCCATCTGTCAAAGGCCTGATCACATATAATATAAGGCTTAATCCAAATGTCCCTTCTGCTGAGAAATCTTCCTTGATTTTCAGGTCAGCAGTAAGCTCTCTCTCCTCTCGGTATTATACTGCTACGTGTCACAGTCTGATCTCATTCTTCTAGCTGCTGTGGCCCAGGATCTGGGAGTCAGAGGCCAAAAGGATGAGACCCACACTCCATCTCTGTTCACCCCCATAGCACAGCCCACCCCATAGGACCATGCTTTACCAGCAGAGTCTAAATCCCTATAAATAGAAAAGATCCTGACAATGATTTTCTCCTGGCTGTGAATTAGCTAAAAAGGTCACCCAAAAATGTGACTTTTCTCCCCAAGGACCAGTGATATCAAAAGCTAATGAAATCTCAACTTTATCATTTTCCACTGAACTTTTCATTCTGTTGTAGGATATTAAAAGTGAAGCATGGAGAAAGGGAAAAACTGGAAGTCACGAGTTAGATCTTAAGAGGCTCTTCTCTTCACAGGTGATCTTTGATTTTTGGCCAGACACAAAATACAGTGGGGTCTCTATAAATGGAAGACATTGTAGGTTTGGTGAAGATAGATGTCACGTCTATTTTAAAAGTTGTATTGAGTACCTCTTACGCACCTGACAATACACACGTGTGCATGCTAAGTCGCTTTAGTCGTGTCCGACTCTGTGTGACCCCATGGACTATATAGCCCACCAGGCTCCTCTGCCCATGGAATTCTCTAGGCAGTGATACTGGAGTGGGTTGCCATGCCCTCCTCCAGGGGATCTGCCCAACCCAGAGAACGAAATGACGTTTCCTGCAGCTTCTGCATTGCAGGCAGATTCTTTACCGTTAAGCCACAGGTAAGTCCACCTGACACTATAGTTGAAATAAATGTCTCTTGGTTGTAGGGTAGGCTCCGAACTCCAGTGTTCTTGGGCTTCCTTGGTGGCTCAGATGGTAAAGAATCTGCCGGCAGTGTGGGAGACCTGGGTTTGATCCCTGGGTTGGGAAGATCCCTTAGAGGATGGCATGGCAACTCACTCCAGCATTCTTGCCTGGAGAATCCTCATGGACAGAAGAGCCTGGGGGGCCCCGGTCTATGGAGTTGCATAGTGTCAGACACAACTGAGCAACTGCACTTTGTCGTAGCATGGTTTCTTGCTTATGTTGGCCTTCAATATATATTAGCCTCACGATTAATTAATGAATGAAGAGGTCTGAACCAGATCATTGCTTCCCCTGGCCACAGATACCTGGGTATGCAGGTATGTATACAGACCCAGATACCACAGTCACAGGAAGGCCTGCAAAACGTTTTACTCTTAAAGTCATATTTTTCTTCTTCTAGGCTCTAAATGGGCACTACTGACATTTACTGTCTGCATTTGTTCTTAGGTCTAAGGGAAGGAGCAATTATAAAATAAAGGCAAGGGTTGTAAAAAAGGTTGTAGCCCAAGGGAAAGGGTTAATGTTAGCGTTAGTGAGGGCTTCCCTGGTGGCTAAGAGGGTAAAGAATCCCCCTGGTTCAAGGTTCAGTCCCTGGGTTGGGAAGATCCCCTGGAGGAGGAAATGGTAACCCACTCCAGTATTCTTGCCTAGAGAATTCCATGGACAGAGGAGCCTGGAGGGCTATAGTCTGTGGCGTCGTAGAGTCAGACATAATCGAGCGACTAACACTTTCATGTTTTTCTTAGTGCAGGATGCAATAGGATCCATAGAGAAAAAAATAAAAACTCAAAATAAACTCCAAACTTTTTCACCAGATGTTACAGTAGGTCAAGATGGGATCTACTTTCCTGTTTTCTGATCAGGATGGGTATTCAATATCCAGTACACCTGAATGTATTGTTATACCACACTCTGGCTTAGTGGTTCTCAAATGTCAGGTATGTAAGAATAATTAGTAGTATTCATGTTACAGAATTACCATTCATTTACATAGCAGTTACTCAATGCCAGGCTTTTGGAAAAGACAGTTAAAATATAGATTCCCTGGCTCTAAGGACTTACGGAACACTCTGTAGTTCTGGTGCTGGAGCTCAGAAATCTATACTTTTAATAAAAGGTGCAAGTGATTCTGATGAGGGTGGTCCTGGAACCACACCCAAAGGAAGATGTTTTAGCTCCGTTTGTTTCATGACCTTAATCAATCTGTCCATGTCACTTTAAATTCAATGAATCATATTCCCACAGTGGGAAAGTCTTTTAAATCACCATAGCCTAATCCTCATGCTTTACAAATGAGAAAACCATGGTGCAGTTTGTTGTTCTTAACCAAAATTGCAGTTATTTAAAGGAAAGACTATGCACTCTATCTATCTATATACATACATATATATATATATAATATATGTGTGTGTATATATATATATATTTAATTTTTGGCTTTTTAAATTTAAATTCTCTTCTCTGGCATCAAAATTAGCCTCCTGCACTGTTTGGAATTTAAGAGTAATTTTGTGGTTCATAATTTGCTCCCCTGATTGAATATTCTATCAGGACTTCAGTTTCCAAAATATGCATAAGGGAAGCTAAGTCTTAGGTGGGAGTATCCTGTAGGGTGAGTCCTGTTTCCTCAATTTGTAGCTTTGTGATACTTGTTCCCTCTCTTTGAATTGCATCTTCAAAATGAGGATTAAAAAGGCCTACCTCTCAGAAATATTATGATTAAATAAAAAAATTTTTAAATATTTGACTCATAGGAAAGTGAAAGCATCAGTTTCTCAGTTGTGTCCGACTCTTGGTGACCTCATGTATTGGAGCCCACCAGGCTCCTCTGTCCGTGGAATTCTCCAGGCAAGAATACTGAATTGGGTTGCCATTCCCTTCTCCAAGAGATCGTCCTGACCCAAGGATAGAACCTCAATAAATATAAGATCCACTACTACTGTATCATCATGGAACCACAGCAATAACAGGATTTAGTAAGTGGCAAAACAACACTTTACTATCAAAGTTCTATTGCTAAGCACTTGCGTTGAGACAATGAATTAATTTCTTTCACAATCTTTCCTTCCCTCTTTCTCTCTCTTCCCACCTACCCCATGCTCATCTGTGTGTGATATAAAACTGAACCATACATAACTGATGCTATCAATTATTTTCAATGTATGAAAAGAGCATAGATTTCATACAGTTTCACTTTATATATAAGTAAAATGCATATATTTCGCTTATATATGTAGTATAGAAGCTAGATACAGTTTCACTTAATATATAAAATATGTATGGCTATGATTTCAATGACATCATATTCTCATCTACCCCACTAAAATTTTACAATACTAGTTGAAGCTCCAATTGTCAGACTTTATCACATATTACAAGGTATCATCACTTATACAATTAATTAGTAGATGACAATTCAGTACAGTTTCTCATCCTCAACTGTCTTCTAGACAGTTTTAGATTTTGAACACAAAGTCCTTCGTGCTTTAGTCAGAAGCATCGTGTTTCCAACTGTCAAAGTCAGTTTGTGCAGTTCTTGTGTCTGGTCCTTAAAGCAAAAGAAAACAGTGACTCTAAAGGTCACAAGAATATCATCCTCAGCTATTGACTCTGAAATCCAAACAGCTGTCAGATTGCAAAAAACATCAATTCTCTCAAATGACACTAGCCCAAATTCCTGTCAAAGGGTCAATAAATTGTGTAAAAGCAGGAACCCTTATGAAATGTAATTAGAAATCCCAGATCAAAGGGCAAGGCAGGCCAAAGGTAGCTTGCCAAGGCTAAGAAGCCCTGAGCTAATTCTCACATTTAAGCAGAGAGAGACTGAAGGAAGCAACACTTAAACTGGAAGGCGATTATGTTTATTACTAGTAAAGTATTACAACACAAACTCATACCAGCGAGCAAGGGAACCATTGCTGGTGACGGAGGAGGCAGAAGAGATAGTCCTTTTTCACAATACTCACTAAGAACTGAGAGATAGGACTAGCCCTTCAGATTTCTTTCCTTCTTTTTCTCCTTCTTAAATCAACTTTAAGTATCAATGATAAAAAGATACGAAAATTGGTGCAACGGTAGATAGCCAATGTAAATGTCTATCTGACACATTTATGGTAAATGGCAAAAATTTTGAACATTTTTGTTTATAGAAAGTCAAGTATGATCATACTCTCAAATCTATGAATTTGGAGAAATAATAAATGACTTGGCTTTATGGAAACATACAATATAGCTTTTCCAGGGTCAAGAACAAGTCAAGTCCATAACAAAATGAGACAAGAAGTATGGAATTCTGTGTTCACACACCAGTCAGGAGATTTTGAGACAGTGTCATCTACATGCCCAGTCCTGTCTCATGAACCATTTATCACTCACCCTACTGTGGGCTTCCCTGGTGGCTCAGACCAGTATTCTTGCCTAGGGAATTCCATGGACAGAGGAACCCGGTGGGCTACCGTCCATGGGATTGCAAAGAGTCAGACAGGACTTAGCGACTAAACAATAACAGTGTAAACATATATCTTTTTCGATTTAGTGTAAACCAGAAACTAACATAATATTGTAAAGCAACTACACTCCAATAAACAAATAAATTTAAGTAAAGGGGGGTACAGTGCAGGGGGAGGGAATGCTCTTTTAAACCAGCTCTAGGAAGATCTTCTGGGGAGAGATGTTTGGGCAGTGACTTGAGCAAACACTATATCAGCTCTCAGACTCAATTCTGGGAGCTTCTATTCGTATATTCAAAGATGCTTCACCTGGGTGATTCTGTCTCCTTCTGGTCAAGATACAATCTCTTCAGAGTCCCTTCTCCCCTCCCTACACAACTTTCCAAGAGGTAAAGGGCAGAGCAGCAAGAGTCTAATCTGGGTTTTAGATCTGGGGCTTATTTGGTATATTGCTTTCAAGGATGAGGTTCACAACCAAATGACAATACTCCAGGTGTGTTCTGATCTCTGCAGAAAGGCGCATCACCCATCCGCCACTTATTTTAAATACTGGCTTCTAAGGCAGCACAAGATCAAATTAAACTTCTTGGCAATCTTGTCCTGTTGACTCACCCCGAGTTTACAGTAAACTGCCTTGAGCCTTTTTTGCATGTCGCCACTGTTTCCACAGTATCTCACAAATGGGCTTGCTCTCTTAATCAGAGCCACTTCTTTGGCCACTGGAGCCCGCTGGATATCATGCTTTAAAAAATAATGTGATGATAATAAAAATCCCACAGAAATGTACATTGCTTTTCTACTTTCTGATTAGATTACAGGATAGGGGTTGGAGTGGGGAGAAAAAAATCCTTGGCTGAAGGGGCTGCAACAGATCTGTAGAAATCTCCACATTCCCTAGTTCACTGGACTTGTACCTTGTAGCATTTGTGATTAGCTTTGTCCCCCATGCTGCTGAATATTCTTCTTACTATCTCTCTTTTTATTTTTTTAATTAATTTATTTATTTGTCATTTATTGGCTGTGTTGGGTCTTCATTGCTGTGCATGGGATTTCCCTCCTTGCGGTGTGCGGGCTTCTCATTGCAGTGGCTTCCCTTGTTGCAGACCACGGGCTCTAGAGCTTGTGGGCTTCAGTAGTTGTAGCGACTGGGCTCGGTAGTTGCTACTCGGGTGCTCTAGAGCACAAGCACTGTAGTTGTGGCCCACAGGCTCAATTGCCCTGGGTCACGTGGGATCTTCCCTGACCAAGGATGGAACCTGGATCCCCTGCATTGGCAGGTGGGTTCTTAACCACTGGATCACGAGGGAAGTTTCCTCTTTAGATTTCCAGTTGGGTTCAAATTCTCTGCCCTAGACAAACTGAATGGCTTCCAAATGGATACAAATAACTAACAGCATATTTTGTACCCTCCCTACTGAAATATTCTCCAAAGAGATTTAGGATTTTCTCCTGGTTTGGTGTTACAGAGAAGCAACGACCAGGTGCCTGCTGATTTAGAAGGAACCACATACTGGGTCATGGTGGAGAGGTCTGACAGAATGTGGTCCACTGGAGAAGGGAACGGCAAACCACTTCAGTATTCTTGCCTTGAGAACCCCATGAACAGTATGAAAAGGCAAAATGATAGGATTCTGAAAGAGGAACTCCCCAGGTCGGTAGGTGCCCAATATGCTACTGGAGAACAGTAGAGAAATAACTCCAGAAAGAATGATGGGATGGAGCCAAAGCAAAAACAATACCCAGCTGTGGATGTGACTGGTGATAGAAGCAAGGTCCAATGCTGTAAAGAGTAATATTGCATAGGAACCTATAATGTTAGGTCCATGAATCAAGGCAAATTGGAAGTGATCAAACAGGAGATGCCAAGGATGAACGTCGACATTCTAGGAATCAGCAAACTAAAATGGACTGGAATGGGTGAATTTAACTCAGATGACCATTATATCTACTACTGCTGGCAGGAATCCCTCAGAAGAAATGGAGTAGCCATCATGGTCAACAAAAGAGTCCGAAATGCAGTACTTGGATGCAATCTCAAAAACGACAGAATGATCTCTGTTCGTTTCCAAGGCAAACCATTCAATATCACAGTAATCCAAGTCTATGCCCCAACCAGTAATGCTGAAGAAGCTGAAGTTGAATGGTTCTATGAAGACCTACAAGACCTTTTAGAACTAACACCCAAAAAAGATGTCCTTTTCATTATAGGGGACTGGAATGCAAAAGTAGGAAGTCAAAAAACACCTGGAATAACAGGCAAATTTGGCCTTGGAATATGGAATGAAGCAGGGCAAAGGCTAATAGAGTTTTGCCAAGAGAATGCACTGGTCATACCAAACACCCTCTTCCAACAACACAAGAGAAGACTCTACACATGGACATCACCAGATGGTCAATATCAAAATCAAATTGATTATATTTTTTGCAGCTGAAGATTGAAAAGCTCTATACAGTCAGCAAAAACAAGACTGGGAGCTGACTGTGGCTCAGACCATGCTCATGCATGTTCAGTCATTTCAGTCATGTCCAACTATTTGTGACCTTATGGACTGTAGCCTGCCAGGCTCCTCTATCCATGGGATTCTCCAGACAAGAATACTGGAGTGGGTGGCCATTTCCTCTTGCAGAGGATCTTCCCAACCCAGGGATCAAATCCATGTCTCCTGTATTGCAGGCAAATTGTTTACCACTGAACCAGTGGGGAAGCCCAGATCATGGAATGCTTATTGCAAAATTCAGACTTAAACTGAAGAAAGTAGGGAAAACCACTAGACCATTCATTTGATTCAGGTATGACCTGAATCAAATTTAGGTCATTCAGGTATGACCTAAACCAAATTCCTTATGATTATACAGTGTAAGTGACAAATAGATTCGAGGGATTAGATTTGATAGACAGAGTACCTGAAGATATATGGACAGAGGTTCCTGACATTGAACAGCAGGCAGTGATCAACACTATCCCTAATAAAAAGAAATGAAAAAGGACAAAATGGTTGTCTGACGAGGACTTACAAACAGCTGAGAAAAGAAGAGAAGTGAAAGGCAAAGGAGAAAAGGAAAGATATACCCATCTGAATGCACAATTCCAAAGAATATAAAGGAGAGAAAAGAAAGCCTTTCTCAGTGATCACTGAAACGAAAGAGGAAAACAACAGAACGGGAAAGACTAGAGATCTTTTCAAGAAAATTAGAGATACCAAGGGAATTTTTCTAGTGAATATAGGCACAATACAGGACAAAAACAGTATGGACCTAACAGAAGCAGAAGATATTAAGAAGAGGTGGCAAGAATACACAGGAGAACTATACAAAACAGAGTTTAACGACCCAGATAACCACGATGGTGTGATCACTCACCTAGAGTCAGACATCCTGGAGTGTGAAGTCAAGTAGGCCTTAGGAAGCATCACTACAAACAAAGCTAGTGGAGGTGATGGAATTCCAGATAAACTATTTAAAGTCCTGAAAGATGATGCTGTTAAAGTGCTTCACTTAATATGCCAGCCACTTTGAAAAGTCAGCAGTGGCCACAGGACTGGAAAGGGTCAGTTTTCATTTCAATTCCAAAGAAAGGTAATGCCAAAGAATGCTCAAACTACCACACAATTGCACTCATCTCACATGCTAGCAAAACAATGCTCAAAATTCTCCAAGCCAGGCTTCAACAGTATGGGAGCCATGAACTTCCAGATGTCCAAGTTGGGTTTAGAAAAGGCAGAGGAACCAGAGATCAAATTTCCAACATCTGTTGGATCCTAGAAAAAGCAAGAGAGTTCCAGAAAAACATCTACTTCTGCTTTATTGAGTACACCAAAGCCTTTGACTGTGTGGATAATGACAAACTGAAAATTTTTTCAAGAGATGGGAATACCAGACCACCTCATCTGCCTCCTGAGAAATCTGTATGTAGGTCAAGAAGTAACAGTTAGAACTGGACCTAGAACCACAGAGTGGTTCCAAATTGTGAAAGGAGTACTTCAAGACTGTCTATTGTCACACTGTTTATTTAACTTACATGCAGAGTACATTATGGGAAATGCCAGGCTGGATGAAGCAAAAGCTGGAATCAAGATTGCCGGGAGAAATATCAGTAACCTCAGAAATGCAGATGACACCACCCTAATGGCAGAAAGTTAAGAAGAACTGAAGAGCCTCTTGAACACAGTGAAAGAAGAGAGTGAAAACAACTGGCTTAAAACTCAGCATTCAAAAAATGAAGATCATGGCATCCAGCTATGACTTCATGGTAAGTATATGGGGAAACAATGGAAACAGTGACAGATCTTATTTTCTTGGACTTCAAAACCACTGCTGATAGTGACTGCAGCTATGAAATTAAAATACTTGCTCTTAAGAAGAAAGAAAAGCTCCCCTTATAGCTCAGGTGGTAAAGAATCCACCTGCAATGCAGGAGACCCCAGTTTGATTCCTGGGTCAGGAAGATCCTCTGGAGAAAGGATAGGCTACCCACTCCAGTATTCTTGGGCTTCCCTTGTGGCTCAGCTGACAAAGAATCTGCCTGCAATGTGGGAGAGCTGGCTTCGATCCCTGGAAGAATAGGAAGATCCCCTGGAGAAGGGAAAGGCTACCCACTCCAGTATTATGGCCTGGAGAATTCCATGGACTGTATAGACCATAGGGTCGCAAAGAGTTGGACACAACTGAGTGACTTTCACTTTCACTTTTCACTGGGAATATAAATGAGAAGCCAGAACTGCAATCATTGAAGTCTCATCCACAGGGTAGACACCCTGCCTGGGACCTTTTCCCAATTGGGACTCCAGATGTACTGTGATATGGGACTTCCCAGAACTGTTTAAGTCAGGATGTTGGTCAAAACCCAATTTGGTGGTGTATCCTCTACTGTTTCTCTTTCTCTTTTCCTTTAATGTTAGTATGTTGAAAGTAAGCTTCACAATTCTCTAATAAATAATTATATTATTTATTTCTACATAACGAGTGGCTAAAATTGTTAACAAAGCCTTCGAACCTGAGAGGAACAGGAAAACTTTCGGAAAACACTAGAGCATAGCACAGCGTCTCTTAGATATCACGTACCCTACAAATATGTAATGTAAGGCAAAAAGCAAGAGATTGGAGGGAAGAGAAGAAAGAAGAAAAGCGAAAAAACGTGCTTATGGAAATGAGGTAAGGGCTGATTTTGGAGGCCTCTTGGAATGTCTCAAAAGAGTGTGAAACGGAGCTTTATAGTCCAAGTCTAAATCAGAGGTCCTTTTCATTCCCTCACAGATTTGCTGGAAATGGTTTAGGAGCCAGATTCGAGAGTTTCCCATTTTAAACACTGACAGTGAGTGGCGGGGGGGCATGGGGGGTGGGTGGTTGGAGGGGAGGGAGGTGGTGGTGCAGTTGGAAAGACCAGGATTCACTCTGAGAGGCGGAAGTTTCCAAGAACAGCATTATGTAGCCTAGGAAACTTTGTTAGTTTATCTATTTCTCTGTGGGGCAGAACAAGCTAATTTTCTTAGCTATCACCAAGCTACATGCTTCATTCCCATCCAAGAAAGTGTCTCTTCATAACTAAGGACCCAGAGGTAGATCTTTAAAATCCATCTGCTACACACTGAATATTTTTTTTAAGCATTCAAGCTTGCTTGATCTTAAACTTTTGTGTAGTATCACACGGACAAACAAACAAACAAACGAACAGTTGGTTGACTTAAGTTTTCCTCTTTCTGGACAGTTGTACTGGATCTTTTTTCACTAGTGTTAAACCTACAGCATGGCTCTGGTGAAACCCAGTTACCTGCACTTTTCACAACCACAGT
This sequence comes from Bos indicus, assembly GCF_029378745.1. Taxonomy (NCBI): domain Eukaryota; kingdom Metazoa; phylum Chordata; class Mammalia; order Artiodactyla; family Bovidae; genus Bos; species Bos indicus. Next base: position 17,815,835 of record NC_091780.1, on the reverse strand, counting down.
TCTCTAATGACAAAAATATGCAATGACTGTCTTCACTTAATTGACTGAGCTGTGCATGCTAAATCACTTCAAATGTGTCCAACTCCTTGTGATCCCATGGACTGTAGCCCGCCAGGCTCCACTGTCCATGGAATTCTCTAGTCAAGAATACTGGAGTGGGTTGCCATGCCCTCCTCCAGTGGATCCTCTCAACCCAGGCATTGAACCCAGGTCTCCTGCATTGCAGGCAGATTCTTTAACATCTGAGCCACCAGGGAAGATGAAGCCCAAGAGTAAATAAATACAAATCAACTCCTAGAACACCACATTGCCCTTCATTGGTATCTCTATTTCCTACCACAACTACTTATATATAAATGAAGTATGTGTAAGCCCAGACATAAGGCTTTTCTGACGTAAGAAACACCAGGGGCTGTTTCTCAGGTGACCACGTTCATCTTCCATGGAGCTTCAAAGACCTGTAACATTATGTGAGGGTTAACTTCCAGGCCTCTGCAACCTAGCAACTCTGCTTCCTGAAATTTCTGTTCTGAGTCTCTTCTCCATCCTGCTCCCTTTATAATCCTCCTTTCATCAGAGCCTGCCTGGTGCACAGGTCTTGAGGTCTAGTCACCCACACACAGAGGGCCAGTTTTATAAATCTTTACCTGGGTAAAACTACAGTGCCTTCAAGAATGGATTTCTCTCTGTGGGTAAGTGTTCGATAGATTAGGCAGCATGCAGAAAGGGAGTGTCATCTCCCATATTCAGGAGAGTAGACCAAGATGTTTTGGCATGAATATTTTCAAAATCAAAGAAGTATATGCTTATGAAATTAAACTAAAGGCGCTTCCTGTGTATGTTTTTAAATAGCTACCTTGTGTTTGTCAAAGTGCAATTTCTCATCAGCAAATCATCATCAAAATGAACACCAGCAGCAGCAAAATGAACCCACATAGAGTGGACGTCATCAGCTGGAAGCCCTGTAGCAGGCCAGATCTCATCCACAGATACAATTTATTAAGGTCACAGGGCTGTGAACAAGATATGAACTCACTGCCAATATTTGAAAATTAGGAGATTTCACATGAAAATCACATTCACAACTTCCCTTGAAAAATCAGATTGGACTCAGGTCTCCATTCTAGCATGCAATGACCAAGCCACCCTTTCCAGAGGATAATGTTATCCAGTTTCCTATCAACATGTACCCACTGTGAATCCTGCAGTATATCCCAAGGTCACATAAGATGGACTCTCGGGGAAGGAGGCAGTTGAAGGTCTTTTTTGCTTTTCCTCCATCTCCTTTGTATTTCTCAGGACCCAAGCATTTTACTTCCCAATGAGAAGTTATAAGTCCACAGTCTTAAGCCCCATTTGTAGGTCATCTTGTCAATAGGGAAAAAGACAAGGATGTGTTTGGACACACAGTTTTCCCTGCTTTTGCATCCCTGGTTTGAAAAAAAAATCTGCAATTCAGAAATGAATTAGTGAGAAAGGACAAGAAACTGGCCCAAGCCTGTCTCTAGCCAAAGCAAAGAAAGTCTCTGATAGCACTGTGGAAATTATTGTAGTTTGAGATCAAAGACACATATTTCTGGTGATCCTCATTATTGAATAAAGGGACAAAACTTTTCTGGATTTCAAACAATATATCCACAGATTAGCATGCATCTATTGAACTTGGTTTGAAAAGTACTGCATTAAAAACGAATTATGTCACTTCAGTGTCATTGATGTCAAAGCAATTGTAAATACCAATGAAAATGCAGGTACCAAATGTGGATGATAGTACTTGGTTATAAATTGGTCCTCTGGCTTATCCAGTGCATGCTTCTCTTTATAGGCATAACCTCAAATATCATAATAATTTGCAAACGTCTGACAATGTATCCATTCACTGCCAAGATTTTTCTTATATCTCAGTTGGAGAAAAATGAAATGTGCATAATACAACTATTTCTTCATAGGACTTTCCCTCTGAGACACCAGAAATCAAAACCAAAGCATAGTTTAAAACTCATCAATAAGAAAATAATCCAATTAGAAACAGGGGTGAGGGGGAGATCTAAGCAGACACCACACCAAAGAATACATACAGATGGCAAATAAGATATGAAAAGATGCTCTTTATCCTGTTTCATGAGGAACTTATGATCAAAACAATGAGATACTACTCCTCACCTATAAAAATGGTCCAAATTCAAAGTACAGACAACATCAAGTGCAGATAAGGACCTGGAGCAACATGAACTCTCACTCATTGCTGCTGCTAATGCAAAATGGGGCAGTCACTTTGGAAGACATTTGGGCGATTTCTTACAACATTAAACGTAGCCTTACCATACAATCCAGCAGTCACACTCTCAGTATCTACTCAAAGGAATTGAACGTTGTATACACGAACCTGCACATGGATGTTTTATAGTAGCTTTAGTTGTAGTTGCCCAAACTTGGAAGCAATCAAGACATTCTTCAGTAGGTGAATGAATAATGAACTGCAGTAAATTCCGACAATGGAATATTATTCAACACTAAAAAGACATGAGCTATCAAAACCATGAAAAGACATGGAGGCAGCTTAAATGCATATTTCTAAGTGAAAGAATCCACCCTGAAAAGAATATACACTGTATGATTCCAACTGTATAACACTCTGAAAAAGGCAAAACTATGCAAACAGTAAAAGATCTGTGGTTGCCGGGGAAGGATGAAGAGACATAGCACAGAGGACTTTTAGGGCATTGAAACTATCCTGTATGATACCCTAATGTTGCATATATTTGTCCAAACCTAAGACATTTTATAAGGGCTTCTCTGATGGCTCAGCAGTAACTAATCTGCCTGCAATGCAGCAAGTTCGATCCTTGGGTGGGGAAGATGCCCTGGAGAAGAAAATGACAACCCACTCCAGTATTCTTGCCAGGAGAATCCTATGGACAGAAAAGTCAAGCTAGCTACAGCATGTGGAGTTGTGGGGTCTCAAAGAGTTAGACACAACTGAGCACAGCATCGCACCATTAGCAAGAAATATTATAATTAAAATGTCAAAAGTTAAAGAGAGGATTCTAAAGTCAACAAGAGAAAAACAAAGAGTTAACTACAAGGGAACACCCATAAGACTCTCAGCTGATTTTTTTTTTCTCAAATTCTTACCATTCATGTTGTCTCTCCATTCCCAGTCATCATACATGTAACCTCTGAGCCCAATTCAGTACAAAATGAATTATTTGACAAATGTTGAAAAATTAAAACCTGAGCCTCAACTAGAGACTAATACTGAACTAACAAAACCAATGTCTTAACTTCTAAGGGCAATTTCTATATTCCATGTGATGTTAGGAAAGGATCAGGTACATCAAAGATTCGAAAAGAAAAAAGGTCTTGAAATTGAAATTCCCCAGTTGCACCATCGTCTTCTATACAAATTTCCCCCAATGTAGAAGTTAATGTTTAGTGCCTTTAGCTGCTACACAGACTTGTGTGATAAATCCACAATGAAAAAGATTTATAAGAAACAGACGAAATCAAAAAGCAAATCACACTGATTTCACAGGTAACATAAGAAAGATGTTTGGCTCTTGAAAGGGTCACCAACAAGACAGAAACACTACAATGTCCCTTTGGTAATGAAAAAGACTTTCCTTTGTATGAAAAGACTTGCTGCTAAGAGTGGAAAGAACATTAGGTTTCTTTCTTTCAAGCAATGCTGTTTAGAGTCTTCAACATCCAAATTTGTTCTTTGGAATAAACTTATTCTCTAAATGTCACCAGTTTTTACTTCTTGATATAAAAGTTAGAAAATAACAATCACTGTGATTCGCTGATGATTTTTACATAATTTTAATTACTTGATACTCTCAACTACCCCTCAGCCTACTCACCAGTAGCAGAGAGAATTTTGCTTCTCCTGTTTCGGGTTGGTAAATACCAATCCAAGTGTACAGGTATTGCTAAAAGGTACCAAAAATATGCCACAAGGAGAGAAAAGGCAGATAAATCAAGTGTAGGCAATCTGCAAGCCTGATCAGCCTTTACCTAATTAAGTCTTCACTGAGGCCTTGATTCCCTGGTCTTGGGACGACAAGACATGAATTGAGATTACAGCCCTGCCCCTTAGCTGGGTGACTCTGGTCAGGTTCTTTATCTCTACTGGAAATGTAGCTTTCTTTGAATCTATTAAGTGACAATATTAGCTTTTTTTCACAGAGTTGTCATGAGGAATAATTATAATACCCATGAAAGTCTATAGATTTGACATATGGTAAACACTTGATAATGGTTGTTTAATGAAAATGTTAATTATCATCTAATTGCCTACACTTTCATATTACAATTTTCTAATTGTTGTTCCTGTGTTGTCTAAATCTTTGTTGCCCCCCTTCCCAGACAAAAATTAAAAATCACCCATTTTAATATCTCCTGACATGGCCCTCTATGGGTTAGTCAAAGATGGGCTCTATTTTAGTACAAGGTGTCTGGATGGATAGTTGACACAATGAGCTGATGGTGTGAGTACACACTCTCCGAAGTTTCAGGTTGTGTAGATCTTAATGCAGAAGTATTTGAGGGTGTCTCAATAGTTCTGTCTGAGGTGACAGAATCCAAAACACCCCTTTGAAGTCTCTAAGGGACAATCTGTCCTCTTGCTTCTTGGAAAGGAAAAATGGAAATTTGCTACTTGGGGGACTAAAGAAGAAAAGAGAGAGAAAAAAAAAATGACAAACAGACTGCTGCAAATGTCCACAAGGCCCTGTGGGTTCTTTTCACTAAAGGATAAGTTTTCACGGTTTTTTGGCACTTTCAGTAGAAGTAATTAAACTTTGGCAACTTCCACATCTCTGTGTTTCTCTTCTCTTCCAGATGGAGGGGGTGGGAAGAGAAGGAAGGGGTCAGGCTCCCCTTCTGAGAGATATGGTTCAGTGCTTCCCTCTGAAAGCAAGGATTCCTCCTCCTCTGGTAGGTACTGTGCCAGCCTGATCCTGTTCTTAGGCACGTTGCCCAACTTGGAAGTGAAATGGTCGAGTATGAGAAACTGGGGGCTGAGGGAGAGAGGGTTCACGCATCACTGCAATATTACACTAAGCTTTTAGCCAAGTGCCCAGATTCTGGAGGCGGGGGGATGACAACGTTAAGAGAAACTTTAAATGGATTTTATATCCCTATGCCTAAGTCAGCTTCCAACCATTTCTTAAATAAAATAATTAACATATAGAAGTGAGATGTTAAAATGCGCATCAGATGTTGGATCTTTCAGAGGGGAGAGTTTCTGCTGTAACTTAGGAAACCTGTATTTGGAAGGAAATAAATAAAAGAAAGTCTATAATGCAATGTGGGGAAGTGGGGAAATGCCGAGAGGTACAAGAACTTCCGGTTCTGAGAATCAGCTGAAACAAACTCCTCTGAGTCAGTGATGCCAGACATGGCTGCACATTCCCAACAGAGGCTGACCTCTCCTGCACTAACCCTGTCGTTGCTTTCTAGTGAACTGAATGGAACCATTTGGCATGGGGCTTCATATTCAATTACTCAGCTGGTCCGCACCCAGCTATGTGTCAACAGCCAGGGTGAGAGGCCTGATTTAAGACGTGTCACTGCTGTGAATAGGGCCTCCACTGGTCCACTGCTGGAGAAGCTGAAATCCTAGAATTCCTCTTGGAAGGAACCCTTTTGATATTGATTGACTCCAAGAGACCAAACCATGGCTGAAGTCGCCCTTCCCCTCTGGACCTTATTCCTTTTCCCTACTAATGTATTTAACTTAGCACTCTCTCTTTCAAATTCTGAAGATGTTTCTTCCAAGGCCTGAACTTTAAATAACTTCTCACCTCCCTGACAAATCAGAGGCTGCCCATTCTGATAAATCGTGATTATGATTCCACAGGCATATTATGAATTCCATCATTCATTCATTCCCCACTAGCTGTGTTTCTTTTCAACCCATTGTAAATCTTTCACATGCAAGGAAAATAGGAAAATTGATGGGATTTCACCAGAAAGGGCATTACACCAACTGATAACAATGCTTGGATCTGATCTCAAATCAGTGCTGTGTATTCTGTGACTCCACCCCCATTCTTTGAAATGAAGATGGATTTTTGTCTTCTTTTAAATTTCAGTTCCATTGTTGCTTCATGAACTGAACAATCCAAGAGCAATAGCTACCATTTATTGAGCACACACATCTCAGTATAACAGAAGTTCAGGTAAGTCCATCACATAATGATCAAGCTTAATCCTCAGAATCATTCTATAAAGAAGCTATTTTATAATAACTCCCGCCATACTTTAGATGAGAAATTAAGAATGTAAGCCTGGGGGTTACTATGAGTAAGCAAGTTTAAGAGCTTGGTATTCAAAGCCAAATATATGTGTGTGTGTTTATATACATAAATAATCCCTTCAAAGCACATGCTAAGTCGCTATGGTAACTTTCAGAATGAGGAAGGAGGGATGAAAAGGTTTTATAAGTCCAAAACAAAGAGATTGCTGATGTCTACTAATGTCATGGTGCTGCAAAGAAAGAAAAATAGAAAACAAGGAAGGGAAGGAAAGAAGGGGAAAGGGGGAAAGAAAAAGGAAGGAAGGAAGAGAGGAGGGGGAAGGAAGCGGGTGGAGAAAGACTGTGAGAAAAGGTGGGGGGACAGAAGGAAGGAAGTAATTAAGGTATATTTAGCCACAAGATGTTTAAATCAGATGGAGATCATTTGTAAATTTTGAGGGGTGACATAATCTAGTGGAAAAAGGAAATGGCTAAGCTAAGAGAGCTGAACCCTGGATTCAATCCACTTATTAACCAGCTGTGTAATTTTAAGCACATTATTTACCCTGCTTGTCTCCATTTCTTTATCTATTGAATGGGATAATAGTGATAATTTGCCTAAATCACCTCAAAATAAAATGATACGGTTAATGTAGAGGACTTTGGGAAATTAAAACTGTTATTAAGTAGAATATGTTATTACTGATGATTCTGCTTAAAATACCAGTTTAAATGCCTCTTTGCTTCCTTTTGTTCCCATAGAAGACCACTCAAGACTTCTTCCCAATTGGCCCAGTAAAAAAACTGTCTAACTTTCCAGAGATGGAAATCGCCTTAATCATGTCTTTAAAAAAATAAAAATATTATTTGATCATTTGTTTATTCTTTCTTTCATTGGATTAAATAACTCACTTATGCCCAACTAAACCATGATTGGTGCTCAATTTTACAGCCAAATTTTTGTCCAATGTGCTTCATGTTTTCAATACCCCAACTGCTATTCAAGTAATGCAAATGTCAAGCAATGCAAATTAATGTATTATTGGCATAAGCAATGCATAATTGGAAAGCTACATATGCTAAAAAACAAAATCAAATAATGTCCTGTCCAATTTATTTTCACAATACCTGACTTAAGGATTCGAGAGCCCTCAACTGGCTGTCGATAGAAGAATATGTTCATTCTTAATCGCTGCTACTGCTAAGTCATTTCAGTCATGTCTGACTGTATGACCCCATAGATGGCAGCCCACCAGGCTCCCCCATCCCTGGGATTCTCCAGGCAAGAACACTGGAGTGGGTTGCCATTTCCTTCTCCAATGCCTGAAAGTGAAGTTGCTCAGTCGTGTCCGACTCTTCTCGACCCCATGGACTACAGCCCACCAGGCTCCTCCGTCCATGGGATTTTCCAGGCAAGAGTACTGGAGTGGGGTGCCATTGCCTTCTCCATCATTCTTAATTAAACCTACACAATCTCTTTTTTAACCAAATGCCTGTCACTGATCAGACCTGGTCCCCATGTTATCCCCATGACCTCCTTTGACAATGGGCCTTCCTGACAAGCTATTTGCTTCATGGGGTCTGTCTGAAGGTGAAGGCAAATAGGTAGATGGGAAAAAATGGCTCCAGTTACCACCAATCCTAGGATATTTTAGTAGCCAGTAGATTTTCACTAAAGGAGAAGTCTGCAGACATTACAAATGAAGTCAAGCAGGCTGTGGACACTTGGAGAGTATCAGAGCTGGCAGGGAATACTGTTAGAGACTTCCTCGTCTGCCTTGAGTAAATCAGCAGCATCAGCTGGGCCTGTTCTACTACAGGAGTGTTCAGAATGTCTAAGCTATAAAATTCCTTGAGACTATGCCACTGAAAGAGCAAGTCAGCCAATTTATGTCTCCCTTACACCCGCTCACCACGATAGTGCTTAGGGATAAATGTAGATTCAAGAGTTATTTTAGGGGTAAAGGCAAGGGTAGGAAAAGCAGTGTTCCCTACCAAGGCTCTTTTTTATATTAATCAATTTGCCTGCACCGGGTCTTAGTTGCAGCACACAGGATCTTTTGTCGTGGTGCAAGGGCTTAGCTGCCCAGAGGCATGTGGGATCTTACTTCCCCAACCAGAGATCAAACCCACGTTCCCGTCCCCTGCATTAGAAGGCAGACTCTTAACCACTGGACCACCAGGGAAGTCCCATCAAGGCTCTTTCGGATTCAGCTTCCTGTCCTAGGAACCAGTTATCAGACTGCAGGCATCCATCTCTCTGCACCTGCCCATCCAAGCTGCCTTCAACAAGAAAACAAAAGGCGAGTTGAGTGACAGGCGAAATCTACTCTGACCTTCCCTGGAACACGGTCTAGGAGGTGTATACAAAGAGGTCTTGACAGGTAGGTTTCCACCCGGCAGTAAACAGAAAACTACATCTTATAGACCTTTTGCAAGAGCTTTTAGGATCTTTTAGGAACTTCATAGGCAACTTCCCAGGTGGAGCTAGTGGTAAAGAATTCTCTTGCCAATGCAGGAGACATAAGAGACGCAGGTTCGATCCCTGGGTCATGAAGAGTCCATGGAGGAGGGCATGGCAACCCACACTAGTATTCTTGCCTAGAAAAATCCTATGGACAGAGGAGCCTGGTAAGCTACAGTCCACTGGGTCTCAAAAGAGTCAGACACAACTGAAGCAACTTAGCACGCATGCAGGCACTTCACAAATTACATTGTGGTACAATGAGCATATGCCATATGCATAGGGGTATCTGTATTTTTGGAAGACTTCCATTTATGCACAGAGTTTAGTAAACAGTGGACAAATTTAAGTCTGATATCAGAACAAAGGAACCTTATCAATTTAGAGCCATCACTTTTCCAGGTTAAGCATTCACAGCTCCTGCAAGTGACGCCTAAGGTGCTTCCAAAACCCCTCATCAATTTGTGAACTTCTTCTGAATCCATTTCTGGTTTTCAGTGTCCTTCCCAAGGATGTGGTCCAGAACTGAACACAACATTCTACACCTTCTCAGATCAGTAATAATAATAGAGAAGCAGTCACTTTTTACTCATGTAGAAGTAATTCCAAGTTCAATCTAACAAAGATGGCGGATCAAGTGTACCGCCATTTTGGGACCCAAAGTCTAGCTATTGTAAATAGCTTGTATAAAACTCAGCTGTTATTTTATGTTTTATGTTCAACATGGAACTTACATTGTGAGAAACCTTCTCATACGTATCTAACATGTACTGAACACTATTAATGTTATGCAAAACAAACCCAAGAACATTGTTGATCAGTTTGCTATTAGCCAACTGGATCCCACCATTTATCATTATTCCAAATGAATTTTGGATTAGGGCTGATAGTTATCAAAATGGGAGCCCATCAGCAAAAAAAAAAAAAATTTTTGGATGTTGGGTAGTGGATTAAATTACTGGCAATAATAGTGATTGACAACTTATTCCATCTTCATGGAGCATGATGGTATCACTACTTACTGGTGCTTACCAAAAAGAACACCGATTTGCCAAGTTGTTACCCTTCCATCCACTTACCCATCCTTTCATTGATTTCCTATTTCACTTCACAAAGGATTTGTGGGATTCAGAAGTGTGCATAATGTACATAAATGCCAAACATAAAAATAAAGAGTCAACACACTGTCATTTAGAATAGGAGACTGAGAACAGGAAGAAAAACCATAAATAGAGAGGCAGTTTGAATGTACGCAGTTAAAACATTTAACTGAAAATTTGCCCCTTCATTTCATATCACTAAAATAAAAATAGGAACATCTTCAGTTACATGATCCACATAGTCTTTAAGGATAAAGTATACCAAATTATTAGGAGGAGAACAGATGACTAATAGAATCCTCTGTGTGGCAGATGAAACGACATAAGGCTAGTCAATTTCCCTTTATAACTCTGGCTCAGAAACTAAGCAAAACTCAGTTCACTGTGAAGCCAATCTCTATTTCTTCTATGTGATTACCCTAAAATCAGCCATTCTCTTTTCCTTAGAGTAGTTAGTCATCAATCAGCATCTCTCAAGAATCATTCTGAGTCACAGTGTCCTAGCATTGAAAGGGACATTAAAGTTAATCTATTTCAACTTCCCATTCAAAGCTAGAACCAGTGCCTGAAAGCCTTAAATAAGAAGCAGCCCACTACATTCTCAAGGCAGTGTCTACTCCATTTCCGTAGTTCTTATTAATGCCAAATTCATCCTTATATTGACTTTCAACAATGGACCATAGTTCTACTGCCAAAAGAGCAACAAAGTCTAAGTTGAATTTTTACATTTAAATGCCATTAACATGCTTAAATAGGTTATCTCAATATAATATCCTTAGAATAGATGCTGCCATTTTTTAAATGGACTCATCATTTATGAGAACATTCAGAGCAAACAGTGGAAATAAAAATACTTATCATGGACTCTGGCAGAAGTCGTTAAGGATACTACTCTGCCTTAGGTGAAATATAGATCAGTTTCACTCATTGACATGAGTAGGGCTGTACAGTCACATTGCTCTACATTTCTTGCATGCTCATCATGGTGGCTTCTCTGTCATTGCTAATACGTTTTTGTATTTGGATCTAACAGACAAAGCAGGACAAGCTATACCTTGCATTATGAAAAAGATACTTAGATCTGCAAGTGTGATTCTCATAACCTCTGGGATTTGTACTCTTGGAAATTGAGGTTCTTAGGTCCAAAGTATCTTATCAGATCAGATCAGATCAGATCAGTCGCTCAGTCGTGTCCAACTCTTTGTGACCCAATGAATCGAAGCACACCAGGCATCCCTGTCCATCACCAACTCCCGGAGTTCACCCAGACTCACGTCCATCGAGTCAGTGATGCCATCCAGCCACCTCATCCTCTGTCATCCCCTTCTCCTCCTGGCCCCAATCCCTCCCAGCATCAGAGTCTTTTCCAATGAGTCAACTCTTCGCATGAGGTGGCCAAAGTACTGGAGTCTCAGCTTTAGCATCATTCCTTGCAAAGAAATCCCAGGGCTCATCTCCTTCAGAATGGACTGGTTGGATCTCCTTGCAGTCCAAGGGACTCTCAAGAGTCTTCTCCAACACCACAGTTCAAAAGCATCAATTCTTCAGCACTCAGCCTTCTTCACAGTCCAACTGTCACATCCATACATGACCACTGGAAAAACCATAGCCTTGACTAGATGAACCCTTGTTGGCAAAGTAATGTCTCTGCTTTTGAATATGCTCTCTAAAAAAAAAAAACAAACATGAATATCCTCTCTAGGTTGGTCATAACTTTCCTTCCAAGGAGTAAGCGTCTTTTAATTTCATGGCTGCAGTCACCGTCTGCAGTGATTTTGGAGCCCAAAAAAATAAAGTCTGACACTGTTTCCACTGTTTCCCCATCTATTTGCCATGAAGTGATGGGACCAGGTGCCATGATCTTCGTTTTCTGAATGTTGAGCTTTAAGCCAACTTTTTCACTCTCCACTTTCAATTTCATCAAGAGCCTTTTTAGTTCCTCTTCACTTTCTGCCATAAGGGTGGTGTCATCTGCATATCTGAGGTTATTGATATTTCTTCTGGCAATCTTGATTCCAGCCTGTGTTTCTTCCAGTCCAGCATTTCTCATGATGTACTCTGCATATAAGTTAAACAAACAGGGTGACAATATACAGCCTTGACGTACTCCTCTTCCTACTTGGAACCAGTCTGTTGTTCCATGTCCAGTTCTAACTGTTGCTTCCTGACCTGCATACAAATTTCTCAAGAGGCAGATCAGGTGGAATTGTCCACAGTTTATTGTGATCCACACAGTCAAAGGCTTTGGCATAGTCAATAAAGCAGAAATAGATGTTTTTCTAGAACTCTCTTGCTTTTTCCATGATCCAGCAGATGTTGGCAATTTGATCTCTGGTTCCTCTGCCTTTTCTCAAACCAGCTTGAACATCAGGAAATTCACGGTTCACATATTGCTGAAGCCTGGCTTGGAGAATTTTGAGCATTACATTACTAGCGTGTGAGATGAGTGCAATTGTGCCATAGTTTGAGCACTCTTTGGCATTGCCTTTCTTTGGGATTGGAATGAAAACGGACCTTTTCCAGTCCTGTGGCCACTGCTGAGTTTTCCAAATTTGCTGGCATATTGAGTGCAGCACTTTCACAGCATCATCTTTCAGGATTTGAAATAGCTCAACTGGAATTTATCACCTCCACTAGTTTTGTTCGTAATGATGCTTTCTAAGGCCCACTAGACTTCACATTCCAGAATGTCTGGCTCTAGGTGAGTGATCACACCATCCTGATTATCTGGGTTATGAAGATCTTTTTTGTACAGTTCTTCTGTGTATTCTTGCCATCTCTTCTTAATATCTTCTGCTTCTGTTAGGTCCATACCATTTCTGTCCTTTATCAAGCCCATCTTTTCATGAAATGTTCCTTTGGTATCTCTGATTTTCTTGAAGAGATCTCTAGTCTTTCCCATTCTGTTGTTTTCCTCTAATTCTTTGCAGTGATCGCTGAAGAAGGCTTTCTTATCTCTTCTTGCTATTCTTTGGAACTCTGCATTCAGATGTTTATATCTTTCCTTTTCTCCTTTGCTTTTTGCTTCTCTTCTTTTCACAGCTATTTGTAAGGCCTCCCCAGACAGCCATTTTGCTTTTTTGCATTTCTTTTCCATGGGGATGGTCTTGATCCCTGTCTCCTGTACAATGTCACGAACCTCATTCCATAGTTCATCAGGCACTCTATCTATCAGATCTAGGCCCTTAAATCTATTTCTCACTTCCACTGTATAATAACAAGGGATTTGATTTAGGTCATACCTGAATGGTTTAGTGGTTTTCCCTACTTTCTTCAATTTAAGTCTGAATTTGGCAATAAGGAGTTCATGGTCTGAGCCACAGTCAGCTCCCGGTCTTGTTTTTGCTCACTGTATAGAGCTTCTCCATCTTTGGCTGCAAAGAATATAATCAATCTGATTTCAGTGTTGACCATCTGATGATATCCATGTACAGAGTCTTCTCTTGTGTTGTTGGAAGAGGGTGTTTGCTATGACCAGTGCATTTTCTTGGCAAAACTCTGTTAGTCTTTGTCCTGCTTCATTCCGTATTCCAAGGCCAACGTTGCCTGTTACTCCCGGTGTTTCTTGACTTCCTACTTTTGCATTCCAGTCCCCTATAATGAAAAGGACATCTTTTTTGGGTGTTAGTTCTAAAAGGTCTTGTAGGTCTTCATAGAACTGTTCAACTTCAGCTTCTTCAGCGTTACTGGTTGGGGCATAGACTTGGATTACTGTGACATTGAATGGTTTGCCTTGGAAACGAACAGAGATCATTCTGTCGTTTTTGAGATTGCATCCAAGTACTGCATTTCGGACTCCTTTGTTGACCATGATGGCTACTCCATTTCTTCTGAGGGATTCCTGCCCACAGTAGTAGATATTATAGAAACCAGTAATTGTTGTTTTATCACAGTAGTAATAACATTGGTCCAGTGTATTCCGTCCAGATACACAGAACAGTGTATCTGTTTAACAGAACAGTGTATTCTGTTAAATGCAGTGACATCTCTCACCCAATGATCTCCACCATGAAATAATGACAATGTCAAGGAGATCTCACAATACAGTTGACATTGTTGACAATCACTGAGCAGTAAAGATCTGGGATTTGAGCCTTCTCTGAATTGATCAATCTCTCACAAGCAAGAGAATGACCAAAATAGACACCAAAGAAACTGAATATACAGGCAATGACCAGACCATATATGACAATGGGACTCTCTAATTCACATGTGAAGCCCAGAAAACCCAACTGCAACCTCTGCTGCAATCAGCCAGAATGGTCAGGACTGGGTTAAGGATGACCAGCTCCCCCAACTGTCACCCCAACTCTCATCCAACTCAGGACAAACTAGAGAAAGCCACATATTCCTACCAAAACAATCACATAAGATGCCCCTCTGATATTTATCTACTTTCCCCAAGTCAACAGCCTCCAAGCTAATGCTTTCCCCTTTTCTCACTATAAAGCTTTTTTAACTACCTGATTGCCACTGAGTCTCTGCCAGACAAGTAATGGTGCCTGACTCCCTTGCTATATCAATTTCTGAATAAATTACCTCTCTGTTCTCATTATTACCACAAAACACAAGTATAGTAAGAGTCAATTTGAAGCATCCTGCTACGTTCTATTATGGGCTTCCCTGGTGGCTCAGCTGGTAAAGAATCTGCCTGCCAATGCAGGAGACCCCAGTTCGATTCCTGGGTCACGAAGATCTGCTGGAGAAGGGAAAGGCTACCCATTTCAGTATTCTTGGGCTTCCCTGGTGGCTCAGCTGGCAAAGCATCCTCCTGCAATATGCGAGACCTGAGCTCAATCCCTGGGTTGGAAAAATACTCTGGAGAAGGGAACAGCTACCCACTTCAATATTCTGGCCTGGATAATTCCATGGGTCATATAGTCAGTCCGTGGAGTCGCAAAGAGTCAGACAGGACTGAACGACTTTCACTTTCAAGTTCTATTATATATTATAGTCAAGAATCCTATGCTTAGAAGTTTAACTGCTTGATGGCAAAGAATAAGTCTTGTACTTCTAATGACACTGATAAATGGGCTCTGGGGTTAAGGGGGGATGAGAAAAGCCCTTGTTTGTGGCATTTTCCAATTTATATAATGTAAAAGTTCTTACCAAGGCCAATTTCAAGCTATACTGATTTAACAACTGGGTTGTAAATTCCTGAATATTTAACAATCAGTTCTAGCAACCTGAGTGATCCCAGTCATCACTCTATATTTGTCTACCTTTTTCTCACACTATCTAACACTGTCCAACACAAGTAAATATCCAACAACAACAAAAAAAAAAACACAAATGGATAGAAAACAGTAGATACTGGATGTTTGGAGCTGGTGCACTGGGACGACCCAGAGGGATGGTACAGGTAGGGAGGAGGGAGGAGGGTTCAGGATGGGGAACACGTGTATACCTGTGGTGGATTCATGTTGATATATGGCAAAACCAATACAATATTGTAAAGTTAAAAAATAAAATTAAATTAAAAAAATTAAAAAAATAAAAGATAAAGGTAACAAGAGAAAAAAAAAGAAAAAGAAAACAGTAGATATGGATATATCAATAGATATAGATGTGCTAATAGATATAGATATGGGAATATATAAATTATAGATGAATTACTAATTTAATGGGCAGAAGACAAATAAATATTTTAGATAGATACACCTTATTTTAGAAAACCTGTCTAAATCATGATACATGCATAATATACTGGTACAAAAGGGAAAAAAAGATCTCTGCTTTAAGAAGATTAAATTTTAACAGAGTACATACAATGAAGAGTAAATATAACAAATAAGTAAATTAGATATACAATAAAGAGTAAATATAACAAATAAGAAAATTATATATATATATATACACATAAAAACTATATATATAGTTTAAGCTATGGTTTTTCCAGTAGTCATGTATGGATGTGAGAATTAGATCATAAAGAAGGCTAAGTCCCAAAGAATTGATGCTTTCAAATAGTGGTGCTGGAGAAGACTCTTGAGAGTCCCTTGGACTACAAGGAGATCAAATCAGTCAATCCTAAAGGAAATCAACCCTGGATATTCATTGGAAGGACTGACGCTATAGCTGAAACTCCAACACTTTGGCCAACTGATGTGAAGAGCCTACTCATTGGAAAAGACCCTGATGCTGAGAAAGATTCAAGACAAAAGGAGAAGGGAGCAGCAGAGGATGAGATGGTTAGATAGCATTACCAACTCAATGGACATAAATTTGAACAAACTCCAGGAGATAGTGGAGGACAGAGGAGCCTGGCATGCTGCACTCATGGAGTCAGAGTCAGACAAGACTTAGCAATTGAATAACAAAATTTTGTATTAGAAGGTGGCAAGTTATATAGAAATAAGAAAAGAGAAAACTGGGCAAGTGGAACTGGGAGCTCTGAGGGTGGGGATAGTCAAAGTAGGCAGCTTTAGGTAGATGAGAGTTGAGTGCTGACTTCAATGTAGTGGTTCGCTGTGTAGAACTCCAGAAAAAGAGGGAGTGGTTAGGGCAAAGCCCTTGGACAGATACCCACCAGGAATTTTCATAGAATTGTAAGGAAAACACAGTTTTTTGAGCAAGGAGTAAGAAGGAGACACACCAGGGATCAGGCCTTGTAGAAAGCTGCAAACTGTTTTAAGGGCTTTAGATTGTATAAGGAGTAAACTGGGGAAACACTGAAGTGTTTTGAGTAAGGGAGTAATGTAATTAAGCTCTAAAAATTCAGTTATTAATGTGATACAACATGAATGCATTAAAAATAGCTTTAGAGTTAGAAGATTTTTTTTTTTTAAGAGTAATCCAGGGAAGAGATGATGGTGGCTTAGATTGAAAGGGGCAGGAGAGACAGGAGTCATAAAAAAGTGAAGTTGCTCAGTCGTGTCTGACTCTTTGCAACCCCACGGACTGTAGCCTACCAGGCTCCTCCGTCCGTGGGATTTTCCAGGCAAGAGTACTGGAGTGGATTGCCATTTCTTTCTCCAGGTGATCTTCCCGACTCAGGGATGGAACCCAGGTCTCCCACATTGCAGGCAGATGCTTTACCATCTGAGCCACCAGGTAAGCCCCAAAAGAGGTATAAAGGGTGATAGTAATTGACAGCTCAATGACATGATGAAAAGTAATAAGATTCTGGATGTATGAGAAAAGTAAAGCCAAGAGAATTTGGATTTTGATCAACTATAAGAGAAAGATGAGTCACAGTTGAATCCAAGTATTTGGAACTGAATAAAGACAGAATTGACATCAACCAAAGTAACAAAGTTTATGGAGGAGAATTTATTGTAGAAATGAGTTTGAAATGCCTATCAGACTTCTGAGTCTGGAACTATAAGACGGATCTGAGATAAAGGTATAAATTTGAAATAATCAGCAGAAATGATACTTAAAGTTGTAAATCTGGTTGAGATTACCAAGGGATTGAGGGAATTGAAGGATGAGAAGATGACTTAGAACAGAGCCTTGAATCATTTCAACATTAAGAGTTCAGGAAGTGGACAGGAAGTCCCACAGGTGAAGCTGCCGCAGTGAGAAGCCTGAGCAGCGCAGTCAGAGAGTAGCCCTCACGGGCTGCAACTACAGAAAGCCTGTGCAGCAGTGAAGAACCAGCACAGCCAAAGCTAAAATTTTTTTTTTAATTAAAAATAAAAAATCATATTTTACTCCATTATATTATACTTCTGGTAATGAACAAGCAATATGTGTCATACTAACCTGCCCCAAGATTATACATTTCAATATTGGACTAAATTAAATACATACATATTTTAAGTTACTACAGGGTGACCTTTATATCATTATTAAAATTCTTTCCCACAAAGAAAATCCTAGGCCCAGATGATTTCACTGGTGAATTCTAGTGAATATTTGATGAGTGAATAACACCAATATTCTCCAGGCTATTTAATAAAGTATAGAAAGAAAGTACATTCTCTACCACATTTTAGGAGACCAACATTATCTTGTGCACAAAACTTAACAAAAACAACCTAAGACATAAAATTCAAAACAAATACATTTTAAAAGCAAAAACATACATATCTTTAGCAAAATACTTACAAAATAACTGTCGAAGCATATAAAAAGATAACAAATTATGAATGAATATGGGTTTATTCTAGGAATGCAAGGTTGGTTTATCATTCAAAAATCAATCAGAATCATATAGATGAAGAATCACAAAAACATCATTCTGAGTAAAATAAGCAGAAACAGGAGGGGGACTTATTTTATGATTCCCTTTATATCAAATTCTAGAAGTGGGAATATGACTTTCAATGACCAAAAGCAACTCAGTGGCTACCTTATAGCTGATCCCTATAGTGGAGGATGAGAAATCAGTAGGAGGAAACCTGGGGGGGGAGGTGTCAGAGCATTCTGTATTCCTACTGTGGTTGGTGGTTTCAGTGGTACACACATTGACAAAACTCTTCAAATAGGACAGGTAAAATGGGTGCATTTTATTATATATAAATTAAAATCAATAAAATATATTTTAAAATAAGTCAGTGCAATTCATCTATGAGCTGAAATATGCACACATTTCTTCTATTACCTCACCAGCTTTCTCATTATTGGAAAAGACAACTAAAATATGAAAAAGAGAAAGGCGAGACTGTACTCTTTGGTCTTGAACTGGAGAAATCAACACGTTGTCTTGTTTTTATATACATGCGGGATATTTCTCTTAGCTCCTGGGTCTGTCCCATGAGAAAAATCAGTAGCAATGAGCACACATTGGTTTTAAAGACTTTTCTTCAATGAAAGTAGCCATTGTTTCTTGAAGGAAAATCTGATTTCACAGCAGGATGAAGGAAGTATAAAAAAGTGCCCAGAGAATGATGAGAACATGCCAAAAGAAAAAAAAGAAGAAGAAGGCATGAAGTGGCTCCCTTTGGGGAAATTTGAGCAATAAAATAAAATGACAATGATGGCCTATAAAATTCATTGAATAATCCATGAGTCCTTACCAGTTTGATAGCTAGAAAGGTAGATACATAGATAGATAGGAAGAGAAAGTTCTTTCTTGTCATACAAAGCTAACTAGTAAACAAAAAATAATGATAAAGTGGAAAAAAAAAAACACCTAAGTAGATGTTAAGCTAGTGGTTTGATGAAAAATATTCTATTTTTAGGGCATTTCCCTGGGCCTAAAATATCTCCCCATGGGAAAACTATTTATTATAAGGGGGAAAACTATAAGTTTCCAGTGGATAAACCTGGAAGACAGCACTTTGATCAAGTGATCAAATTTAGCACTGATTCTGGGACAAACAAACTTTTGTACCTCCTGTCAAGCCCCAAAAAGGTTGCAGCATCAATTTTGTGATATACCTGCCAAGGATGCAAACACTGAATCTAACGATGGGGGAACAATCAGACAGATCCACACGAGGGACATTTCCTTCAAATATGTCAAGGTTAAGAGAGATAAAAGATGAGAAACTGTTCTAGATTAAAGTAAATGAAAGAGCCATGACAGCTAAATGTAATATGTAATCCTGGATTGGATCCAAAACAAGGGGGAAAGAGCTATAAAATACATTATTGGGATAATTGATGAGATTTGAAGATGGACTCTGGTTAGACAGAGTACTGCATCAAGGTTTATTGTTTGATTTCATAATTTTATGTGAGTGTGTAAGAGAATATTTTATCGTAGCCATACAAGAGAATGTCCTTGTTTTTAGGAAACACACATTAAAAGGGTGTGATGTCTCCAATTACTCTCAAATGATTCAGAATAATAGGTGGACAGATACATAGAGGCTAGATTAGAGAAATAAAGATGTAGATTGATGGATGATAGGAAGGAAGAGGGAGGGAGGAAGGACAGAATCAGGTAAGGAAGGGAAGACGAAGGAAAGACCGAAGGAGAATTAATAAAGCAAATTGGGCAAAATGTGAACTGTTGATAAATCTGGATGATCAGAACTTTATACTGTTCCTGCAAAATTTCTCTAAGTGAAATAATTTCAGAATTAAAAAAACATACCCCCAAATGATAGATTTCAAAACAATTACAGGTCACTCTGGGGTCGCATGGAGTCAGACATGATTGAAGTGACTTAGCAGCAGCAGCAGCAGCTCCTACTTTTAAAACTACCTGTTTATATGTGCTTATGTACCAAAGAATTGATGCTTTCAAATTGTGGTGCTGGAAAAGACTCAAAGAGTCCCTTGGACTGCAAGGAGATCAAACCAGTCCATCCTAAAGGAAATCAGTCCTGAGTGTTCATTGGAAGGACTGATGCTGAAGCTGAACCTCTAATACTTTGGCCACCTCATGCGAAGAGCTGACTCATTGGAAAAGACCCTGATGCTGGGAAAGATTGATGGTAGAAGGAGAAGGGGGTGACAGAGGATGAGATCGTTGGATGGCATCCTGACTCAATGGGCATAAAGTTTTACCAAACTTTGGGAGATAGTGAAGGATAGGGAAACCTGGCGTGTGTAGTCCATAGGGTTGCAAAGAGTTGGACACGATTTAGTGATTGACCAGCAAATGTACTTAGTATACAAATATATGCATGAAGATTCTGGGAAGACATACATGAAAATGGTAGAAATGCATGAAGGATGTTTAATATTTTTGCATTGCTCCCCAATCAGTATTTTCTCAGTTACCTCAGTGAACACTGATTACACATATTATTTGCAATCAAAAATTAACACAGGTTTAACAAAAAAAATCAAAAGACATTTGCTCTAGTTTTTCCTAGGGAAGGGTCGGTCACTCTCAACAAATATGAGTATTTGTTTGGTTTCTGTGCCTCCTCCTAAGGGCCGGTTAAATTTTTGTCTGAGAAGGAGGACAAAAAACAAAGCTTATTTGGACTGCAAATAGAATGCTGCAGGAAGAGTATTTCTCTGCTTTGGAGGTGAGCCTACTGTGTTCCATCTCAGCTGGCCTGGCACAATGCCAGGGCTGAATTTGATCGGATTATCTGGCTGTGGCGCCTGACCCCAGGCAAATGAGATGTAGGTTTACCTGAGCTTCAGCCTTGTCACAAATGTTGAAAAGCCAAACCTGACAGATCTCAGCACTCCCTGCAGGAACTCTCCCCATGCAGGGCACAGAACACAGAATCATCCTCAATAGCTACTGCTGTTGATGAGTTTCTATCCAGACTGCCCCGTTGTTTGGGCAGGCAGAATTCCTATTGGCTGCATCCTCTTTTCACAGCGATCACTGGAGGGGACCAACTGCATCAGAGTCTTTGATAACAGAGTTAAGAGACAGAGGCCCCAAAGCTGAGGTTCTTTACACATCTTCATCGAAGAGACTACATTCCTTGTCACTAGGGTAGCCAGTAGAGGAGGGCTTCCCTGGTGGTTCAGATGGTAAAGAATCTACCTGCAATGTGAGAGACCTGAGTTCGATCCCTGGACTGGGAAGGTCTCCTGGAGAAGGGAATGGCTACCCACTCCAGTATTCTTGCCTGGAAAATTCCATGAACAGAGGAGCCTGGTGGGCTACAGTCAATGAGGTCACAAGAGCCAACACAACTGAGCAACTAACACTAATGTATAACGTGTGATGAGAACAGTCAATCCAGACTCACTCTGATTTCAAATATCACAATATTCTATTAATGAAAGTATAATTCAGATCGTAAAATTCTTGTCATACACATTATCCTTATCTGTAAGTGTAATTTGCTAATTGTGCAATTAAACATTCAGTTCAGTTCAGTCACTCAGTCATGTCCATCTCTTTGCGACCCCATGAATCTCAGCACGCCAGGCCTCCCTGTCCATCACCAACTCCCGGAGTTCACCCAGACTCATGTCCGTCGAATCGGTGATGCCATCCAGCCATCTCATCCTCTGTCATCCCCTTCTCCTCCTGCCCCCAATCCCTCCCAGCATCAGGGTCTTTTCCAATGAGTCAACTCTTCGCATCAGGTGGCCAAAGTATTGGAGTTTCAGCTTCAGCATCAGTCCTTTCAATGAACACCCAGGACTGATCTCCTTTAGGATGGACCGGTTGGAGCTCCTTGCAGTCCAAGGGACTCTCAAGAGTCTTCTCCAACACCACAGTTCAAAAGCATCAATTCTTCGGTGCTGAGCTTTCTTCACAGTCCAACTCTCACATCCATACATGACCACTGGAAAAACTATAGTCTTGACTAGACGGACCTTTGTTGGCAAAGTAATGTCTCTGCTTTTCAATATACTATCTAAGTTGGTCATAACTTTCCTTCTAAGGAGTAAGTGTCTTTTAATTTCATGGCTGCAATCACCATCTGCAGTGATTCTGGAGCCCAAAAAAATAAAGTCTGACACTGTTTCCACTGTTTCCCCATCTATTTCCCATGAAGTGATGGGACCAGATGCCATGATCTTTGCTTTCTGAATATTGAGGTTTAAGCCAACGTTTTCACTCTCCTCATTATTGATACCTTTAAATGAGTTAATATTTACAATCACTGACAGTAGTGCACAGCATACATAAGTTAGTTATTAATAATACTTTCCCTATGAATACATTTACATACTAGTTATGTGTTTCATAAAAAGGGTCATGTTGAAAGATAACTGGCTTTCTAGTGAGTCCTCAGGGACTGTGGCAGAGTAAAAGGTTTCCTACCAGCCTGTGACTCTTATCTTGTGAGTTTTATCTTAATGATCCCCACTTCTGGAGGCGACCCAGCACAGGCACTCCTGCCTGATTAACATACATGTCCCCATGGCAGTATCTGCCTTATTCTTGGTCACTTTCTAAGGCTGTCCATTGATAGTAGCTTTGGCCAGTGTGCCCAAATCTCTTTCTAATCCAAACTTCTCTTTCCCCACCCTGAGTTCTTAGTTTCCCTAACTTGCTGTACTTTTAAGAAAATCTTCCAGGAAGGCATAGCTTATGTGCTTCAGGAAAGGCTAGCCCCTTTTCACTGCCCTAAACTTCTCCATGACCAACTGAACATTTTCAGGCCCATCCTGCAAAACTCAAGCTCTATGCCTTTGCTTATATTGTTTAATCTTCCTGAAATCCCTCCCTTCAATTTCTACCTATAAAATTAGCCCATTCCCCAAAGTTCTAGTGATACCATTCCTTCCAGGAACCCTTCTTGAACAACCCTTACAAGCAACCAAATGTAATGTCCTTCTTCTCTGAACCAGGGAGGCACACCACCCTGTGTGTTACTCCAATGATTTCCTCTGTGCTGGGCAGTGGCTTGGCACACATCGTTGCAGCTGCCCTGCAGTGGGCACAGAGCACGTGGCCCAAAGACTGACTGCTGGCCAACTGGGTTGGAATCCTCACTCCTTACCAGATTTCTATGTGACTTTTGACAAGTGATTCAACTTCCCTGTCCCTCAATTTCGTCATCTGTAGGGAAAAAGATAAAAATAATATCTATGCGTCAGGTGGTGGTTAGAATGAATTAGGACCATGCTATAGCAAGCTCAAGGAAGTGGTGGGACAGACATAGCTACACGGAGCAGAGGCTCAAGGAGAAAGTCTGTCTGAGCCACAGCACAGCTCTTTCAACTTACTCTCTGTATGACTTTGGACATGTTACCTAATTACCCGCTGCTCAAGTTTCCTTATTCAAAGAGGTGGTAAAGAATCTGCCTGCCAGTGCCAGAGACACAGGAGATGTGGGTTCAGTCCCTGGATTGGGAAGATCCCCTGGACAAGGAAATGGCAACACACTGCAGAATTCTTGCCTGGAGGATTCCGTGGACAGAGGAGCCTGGTGGGCTGTAGTCCATGGGGTCACAAAGAGTTGGGTAGGACTCTGTGACTAAACGACAACCTTAAAGATTTACATTGACAGTTAATCTAACACGTGCAAACTTAAGAGTACAGAGTAAGCTCCAATAGTATTCTATTATAATATGTTATGAGGTCAAGGCCAAGCCAGGTTTCACGATCATGGTAAGCACTTAAATAATGTTACTAGTCATCCTTCACAGTCATGATTGCTCAGTGTATGACTATGAAATTTGGCCTGCTGGATGGTTTAGAAGTGCCGGGTTAGGAGAGAAAGAGAGGGTGAGAGAGAACAAGCAAAAGAAAGACAGATTTAATATCCCTTCTTCTTTCTGATTGAATTTTGGCAAGCATTATCTTGCAGATGAGAATGGCCTTGTCTGTGAAGCCGGACCCAAATCCATTGGTTCTCTTCGGCGCGTGGGGTGTACTGACAGGCAGCAAGCCTGTGTGTCCAAAGAGACACTGACCATCACAAAAGCTCTTTGCATGGTGATGGCAGCGGAATGTGGAGCGTGGCTCGCTATCCTTAACCACCTTTTTCCCGCTGCACCCTCTTGGCCGTGCTAGAACTCCTGAGCTTCTGTTTCTCACCAGTGTTCTAAATGTATTAGTCATTCCTTTCGATGTACTCCAAAAGCAGTTCATGGATTTCACACCTAGCCAGTCTCTCGTCCTTGTGAAACTTAAGCAACCAAGTGATGAAAGCATAAACCTTCCCACACACATGTGTGCTCTTAGGAAATCAGTTCCTGAATCCCTTGAACCTTTTTTTACTCCTGTCATCTGGTTATTTTATGTTTAAAAGAAATGATGTGGGCATTTTCAGACTTGACATCTGTTGGTTTTGTCTTCACTCCTATCTTCTTCTCAGGGTTGGCTACTTTTCTGCCATCTTCAACTCCATCATACGCCAGCTTGCTTCCAATCTGGGGTACTTTAGGGCATTAGCACAAATAAAATTTCGAGTTCCGGTCCCTAACAATTATTGTTATTTTTTCCTAGAGGAAACAGCAGCCCGTCTTGTTTACATTCCCCAACTGACAACACCATGGTGTTTCTTTTAAAACAGTTTCATAACACCATAGCATTTTTTTCAAATATTTCTGATTTATTTGGCTGCATTGGATCTTAGGTATGTCATGTGGGATCTTTCATTGCAGCACGCAGGCTCTCTAGCTGTGGCGTGCGGGCTCAGTGGTTGAGGTGCACAAACTTAACTGCCCTGTGGCATGTGGGATCTTAGTTCCCCATACAGATCGAACCCGCACCCCCTGCTTTGGAAGGTAGATTCTTAATACTGGACCACCAGGGAAGTCCCCCATTGTAGCAATCTTTAAACTTCAGGAGTCACAAAAGTCTAGGGTTTGAAAAATCGTATGGAACAAAGAATCTGCCTGCAATGCAGGGGACCTGGGTTCGATCTGGGAGAAGAAAATAGCAACCTACTCCAATATTCTTGCCTGGGAAATCCCATGGACAGAGTAGCTTGATGGGCTACAGTCCATATGGTTGCAAGAGTTGGACACAACTTTGCGATTAAACCAACACCACCAAAGACAATAAACCCGTTTCTCTGGCCTCCACATGTTCAAATGTCTTTAGAGCTAGAGGCTAAAAAAGTATTATCCAGTTCAATCTTCTGATTTTGTAGGTAAGGCATCCAAGCAAGATTCCAAGAGAGGACTTGGAAAACTAAGCAACTGCAGGTAATCAGTAGTTCTCAACATGGGTGGTTTTAACCCACAAGGGGGCAACTGGTGATGTCTGGACACGTTTTTGGTCGTCACAAGTAGCATTTATTACTGGCATCTGGTGGTTAAGGCCAGGGATGCTACTAAACATCCTACAATGCACAGGAGAGCCCCTCGAAAAGAATTACCCAGCCAAAATGTCAACAGCACAGAACTGAAAAACTCTGAGATAGATTCCTCCTTCAGTAATCCAGTTAATGTCTCCTGCCAACACATATCCATACTCATTGCCTAAGAAACTCATAATCCAAATTAAACTCATATCTCGTGTCTTTGATGAAGAGAAGGCTGCTGGTCTCCATTTCACCACTTTGCTTGGCAATCTCTCTAATGGTTCCTAACAGAGACTACAAATGGTCTTATTTCTCTGCCAATGTTGAGCCAGTGAAGAAATATCTATGTCAGGGAGATCTGGGGGAGAAAGATTTCATTTCTGGGTTATATTTAGGGGTTGATTATGAACAGCTGTACTCAACCCATTCATGGGTGACTGAGGAGAGTCTGAGGAGCATTAGGACACAAAAATTGATTTGTTATGGGAACTGGCAATGCTTTTCAGGGGTAAATGAGATTTCAAATGGTTGATAAAATGATGATCCAATTTGGAAGTCAATCCGATGGTTGTTTCAATGGTCTCTTTTAGGACATCATTTCACAAAATTTAAAAAGTAAATTGACAAACAAATCCATGAATTCCTTTCTATGACAATACAGCTGAGTGAAAAAACATAAGAAATTTTGCCACTCAATCTTGCCATTACTAGATCTGGGAGTAAAAAGAAAGTAAGAAGGAACCTATCAAAATTATGAGATGCCAGAATTTAAGAATTATTTTTTAAAACAAATGTGGCCATTATATTTCTGTGCTGCCTTCCTTCCTATGCTTAGCTGTCCATTCATTCACTTTAAATGTGCTATGAAAAGTAAAAGTGTCAGTTGCTCAGTCATGTCTGACCTTTTGTGACCCAATGGATTGTAGCCCACCAGCATCCTCTGTCCATGAAATTCTCCAGGCAAGAATACTGGAGTGGGTAGCTGTTCCCTTCTCCAGGGGATCTTCCCTGCCCAGGGATCGAACAGGGGTCTCCTGCATTGCAGGCACATTCTTTACCATCTGAGTCACCAGGGAAGCCCAAATTTGCTATATATATGGTTAAATTAAAAAACCCAAGTGAAAATGCAACTGTTCATACTGACCATAAGCAAAGAATCAAGGCCAAGGCAGGTTTTAATTTGGTAAATGATATTTTGCAATATCCAGTTCCATATTTTTTTTAAAGCACGTAGACTAGAAATTCCACTTTGGAACTCTAATCTATTTGTTGAAAATATGGTGGTGAGTAGGGAAAAGTTTATAGGTTAAGATGTTTTTCCTGAGAGTTGCATAAAACAGCCAAAAATTTGGAAGCAAACTAAATGTATAACAATTCAAGTAACTTGCAGTGTAATACGGAGAAGGCAATGGCACCCCACTGCAGTACTCTTGCCTGGAAAACCCCATGGACAGAGGAGCCTGGTGGGCTGCAGTCCATGGGGTCACTAAGAGTCGGACACGACTGAGCAACTTCCCTTTCACTTTTCACTTTCATGCATTGGAGAAGGAAATGGAAACCCACTCCAGTGTTCTTGCCTGGAGAATCCCGGGGATGGGGGAGCCTGGTGGGCTGCCGTCTATGGGGTCACACAGAGTCGGACATGACTGAAGTGACTTAGCAGCAGCAGCAGTGTAATAAAGGCAATGTCGAGGGAAAATGCAGTTGTTAGACGCATGATGTTTTCAGAGAAAAGTGGGAAACTCTTATGGTACAATGTTAATTGAAAACAATTCACAGGTGGTCTTGCCTTCTGAGATAGCTTACATTCTGTCTATGGTGTGTGTTTCTCTCTAAATAAATCCATTTTTCATCTGTCACTTTGTCTCTCACTGAATTCTTTCTGCGATGAGACATCAAGAACTGAGACTCGTTAAGTTCTGAGACCAGGTGTGTGATCTCAGTTAAAAGATCATGGGTTCAGGGGACTTCCCTGGTGGTTCAGTGACTAAGACATATGCTTCCAAAGCAGGGGACCCAGTTTCAATCCCTGGTCAGGGAACTAGATCCATCATACTGCAACTAAAGATCCAATGTCCTGCTACTTAGACCCACTACAGTCAAATAAATAAATAAAAATAAATATTAAAAATAGACTGTGGGTTCGAGTCCCAATTTGCACAACATGGTTTTATATTCCTGCATTGACTTCCCTTCTCTGGACCTCCCTAGTGTCCACTTTGGCCTAAGAGCTTTCCCTTTTCTTTTCTCTCTTTCTGGCCACACCATTTGGCTTGCAGAATAAAGTTTAAAAAAATAATAAAAGTAAATAAATGATTCACAGTATATGTACTGATTGACAACTCTGTAAACATATGCATATGATCAAAGTCTAAAAGTAATATCAAAATGACAAAAGAAATGATAGCCATAGATACGAGTTCATACATTTATGAGCCATACTGTTTTTCTGTAATACGGTTAGAGGAAAAAAAGGCATATAGTCAAATTTGACCCAGGGCCTTTTTCTCCAGTCAAAATAATACCAAACTTATAGATTTGCATTTAGGAAGCTAGTAGCAATAAGGAAACGTATAATAAGAATTTTGGAGGATGTAGAATAACAAGCATTAGAATTTAAATTAAGCTGCAATGAGGATAAGGTCAGCGGTGTTGCAGCAGTAATGAGTATATGTTCAAAAGTTTCTCATAAGGTTAATATAGCAATTTCGCATTCTTTTCCATTAGTGGTCTGATCACAAAATCACAAACTTCTCCAAGGGAATTGGCCACAGAGTTTATCCATCAAGCCAGACTCTGCTTCTTTAGTTTCTGGTGCAAGATTCAAAGTAGCACTGAGTTGCCTTGCCCATGCTTTACCGCCTGACGCACTTGGTCATCCTTTCTCTCTCATGCATTCCCACAACGGTTCCACTTCTTACACTCCCGACCTTGAATCTAATCCAGAAGCCTGAGTCATCCTAGCCCCTTCCCATTTCTTCACCCCTCACTACCTCATTCAGCCCATTATCAGCTCTGGTCAAGTCCACCTCCTGAATATACATACATACATAATATATACATACATATATTTGGCTGCACTAGGTCTTCATTGCAGCACACATGCTTCCTCTAGTTGCAACACACCAGTTTGTCTTGTTGTGGCACGCAGGCTTCTCTAGTTGTAGCCTGTGGGCTTAGTAGTCCCACAGCATATGGGATCTTAGTTCCCCTACTAGGGATTGAATCCATGTCCCCTGAATTAGAAGGCAGATTCTTAACCACTGAATCACGAGGGAAGCCCCCTGAATATTTCTTAAATTTGTCTCTCCTGTTTGTTTTCAAGACCGCTGCCCTCCTTCCAACCATGGACTGTTGTCCCCAGTCCCAGTCAGCATACAGCTGTTAAACCACAAGTACGGTCTCATTACTTCTCTTTTTAAATCTTATTGATGGACACATTTTATCTTTAAAAAAATTTTTTTAATTGAAGGATAATTGCTTTACAGAGTTTTGTTGTTTTGTCAAACCTCAATGTGAATCAGCCATAGGTATACATATATCCCCGCTCCGTTTTGAAACTCCTTCCCATCTCCCTCCCTCATCCCACCCCTCTAGGTTGATACAGAGCCCCTGTTTGACTTTCCTGAGCCTTGAAAGTAAACACCATCATCCTTATGATGGCTCCAAAGGTTCTTTCTACCTGACCGTTGCATACTTCTATTGCAATTCTCCCTTAAGTGCCTGAAAATCAAGTCATATTACTGAATGGAACACATTTTTTCTCAGTGCAATTAGACTGAGCTGGAGAAAGCAGAAATATCAGCTTTCTCACTCTAAGCATTATGATAATTTTAATGCAATTGACTATCATATTCACATTTCCAACAGTCATAATTCACAATTTAATCACATTACATTACCAGTAAGTAAAATCCCTAAATATTTTTTATAAAATTTCTTGTACTGGAGTGATTTCTTTTGGTTTTAACCAAATGCTGGACTTTGCAATTATCCATATTAAATTCCTTTTTTTATATTATGCCCATGATTCTATTTTGCTACAATATTTTTAGACACAAATTTTTATCTGTAACTCAATAATTGCTTGTCCCAGATTTGTGACACCAGAAAATTTCATCAACATGAGGCCACGTGGTACCATTGAGTAACACAAGATTTAGTGTGTTTTAATTCTAATTACAACACAGCTTAAATTCTAATTCTACCACTGACAAATTACCAAGCATTTTGAATGCCTCATAAATTTTCTTTATCTTGGTATTCATGTCAGAAGCTTGAGTCTAACAATACATAAGGGAGATGCCCTCATTCTCCCCTTAAAATTTTAACTGAGATCCATCCAAAAGAATTCAAGTCTTTTGAGCATAAGCTACCCATTCTCCTTGCATGGCTCCTGCAATATATCTTTCTCTGAACTGCATATAAATATGCATTAAACATTCATATATATTACTTATATTTACGGGAGATTATAGGAGGAGGAGGATGGTAAAGACAAAGATTAGTTAGCATTTTGTATCTACTAAATGCTTCACATACAAACATGCTGAAGAAAGTACAATCATTATCCTCATTTTTTTCTGATGAGTACAATAAAGATTAAAAGGAATAGATCATTTACCCAAAATACAGCCACTACATAATGGAGCTAGTGTATAGAAATGCTAAAGACCATGTGAATTTAGTTATCTTCTTGCTTTAGTCCAAGTCATCCATCATTAAACAGACAATGTTTATTTCACCAATCCTCTACTGGTGGGAATTCAGGTCCTTTCCATTTCTTCACTACTAACAAGTAATGATATCCTTGTGTTTCGTATTTTTGTGAATTTGGGGGATTAAATTTCTGGAAGTGAAACTTTAGGATCAAACGTTATGAATATTTTTATTGAGTATTGTCAACTTGTGTTTTATAATGTTTATAATTAACAATATAAAGAAGATTTTTGGAGGAATTGTGTAGGACATATGTTAGGTGCCTTCTCAGATTTCAGTGGTGACATCAGCTGTGGGCCCCTCAGTGGTGGGAGAATTTTGCCTTGGTGGTCATGGTTTTAGTCACTAAGTTGTGTCCAAATCTTGTGACCCAATGGATTGTACCCTACCAGGCTCCTCTGTCCACAGGATTTCCTGGGAAAGAATCCTGGAATGAGTTGCCATTTCCTTCTCAGGGGATCTTTCCCACCCAGGGATTGAATCCAAGTCTCCTGCTTTAGCAGGTGGATTCTTTACCAACTAAGCCACCAAAGAAGCCTTTAGGAAACCCAAGTTCTGCTTGGGCTTTCACAGCTCCACACTCTGGAGCAGACCAGTTACTGTCCAAAGAGAACTTCCTCCATTCCGGCTACCATAGCAGGCCAACCAGCCTCACCCTGAGTTTCTAGCTCCTCTCAGCATCTCTGGACTTAGATGAATGGCTATAAAAGAGGCCAAATAGTTCAACTCTCTGGGGACACACTTGGTCTACTGGGAGACAGGAAGGGGAGCTGCCTGCAGCAGGCAGATATGTCTCTCCTTCTTCCCTCTCTACAACCCCTCTGGGAAATGGTTCCACACAGCCTGTCTGGACACACCCCATGGAGATGAGCAAACCTCCCTGCTGGATTTGGCCAGAAATACACTTTGCATTACTTTCCATCTCATTCCTGACTCACTTTCCTTATCTCTCACTTTCATTTTCTCTCATGCTTGGTCTATGGTGGTTTTCTGTCTCATCTGAGATAATAAAGTTTATGAAAGCATTTTCCAAATTATAAACCACTCTGCAAAGGTAAGGTATTTTTATTGCTGTAATTGCTGCTGCTTTCAGGAATACTTGCAGATATACAGAAATTCATTTCACAAAGTAATCAAGATTACCCTTATTTGTATTTCATCATTCATTATCAGCCTAAGAAGGATTTTGAGACATTTTTGATCTTTCTGATTTGACCGTGTGTCTTCAGGGAGCTATAGTCAACTATAAGCCTCATAGAAACACCTGCAAAACATTTCTGTATCTTCCCAAGGAAGGCATGGTAGAATAAGGAGAAGGATATTATATTAATAGTTGTGTGCTCCAGTGGACCCAGATGCAGCCTAACACATGCCACCATCATGGAAGTCCACAGTGAGATTTAGAAATAGGCAATGGAAAGAAAGCATAAAAGGAAACTGGGATGAAGCAAAAGTCAAGAACTTCCTGAGCCTTTGCTACTTTCCATCAATTATATTCTATTTCATTACAAAAGTTACCTCCCCCAATTTTGCAAAACAAAAATAACTAATGGATAATTTATATTCTGCTCAAAAACATTTAAGGAAGGTCTAAATGATCTCCTTCTGTGTTTCTTACAGCACCCAGTTGTTTTATAGGACTCTCTGTTGCTATTGCTTACTTAATTAACTTCCTTTCTGTCTGAACCATAAACTCTGGGAGAGTAAGAAGCTGTCATATATACTCTCTGTCATATTCTTGGCACCTAACATATTGTCTGGATTTTTTTTAAAATGTTTATTGAATGATGAATGAAAGAAAGAATGAATGCAGAATGAAGATGAATTGACCATGTATCTGACTTTGGCTAAGTGTTTTCAGCTTTCCATATATATCCTCAAGTTCCTAGCTTCAGCTTAAAACAAAGTAGATACCTAATAAAAATGTGCTAACTAACTGATAAAACAATTATAAATCTATATAAAAATGTCTACTGCCTACCTTCTGACAACACGGTTCAAAGTATTCTTTTTTTTTTTTTTTTTGCTGCTAAGTTGCTTCAGTCATGTCCAACTCTTTATGATCCCATGAACCGTAGCCCACCAGGCTCCCCTGTCCATGGGATGTTCTCTTCTCATTTATATGGAATGTATGGAAAATAGATGTAAAGAGAATCACTGCTCAGTTTTATAAAAAATTTCCAAGTCTACTCCACTGATGTGAAATATGATAAATAATATGGAAAAAATAGCTGGAAAAATAGAACCATTACCTGCCCCTCCACCCCCACCCCACCCCCAGTTAAGGATGGTATTGTGGTCCAGGGTCCACTCCATGTTCTAGAGGAGACAACCCCACAGATAATACTTCCAAAACCTGAATCCTGCCTTCTCAGCACATTTGTAAGGAGATGCTACCCCAAGGAACTCAATCATGCACCAAGAACCAGAGAAATGAATCTCAGGCTGGGCCAATCCATCTTCTCTGTGCAAAATGTTTAATAATTAGATTAGGGAGTCCCCAGGCAGTCCAGTGGTTAGGGCTCCTCACTTCCACTGCAAGGGGCATAGGTTTGATCCCTGATCAGGTAACTAAGATCCCACATGCTGTGCAATGGGATAAAAAAAAAAAAAAAAAAAAAAAAAAACCTATATTAAATGAATTCTTTCTTTGTTTTTATATCTGCTCCCTTAGGGCATCTGGGTTCTTGCATTTACATTAATCACATGAGGAGAGAAAGATTTACAGAGATAAACCATCTTTTCTTCTTCCTGCTCCTTTGAAGCCAAATTATTTTTAACCTATCAGAGGTCATCAGAGGCTCATTGGATTATCCTGTGCTGCCTGATTCTGACCTTATTTTTGATACAATGAACCATTTTCTACAATGGGCATTTAAAACTCACAGCTCCCAGGGCTTTAGAAATCCCAGGAAAGGCCCCTGCTGGCAACCTTATTAGCATCTCTGCCTCTTGATTTTTATTTAATTCCTTTTAACAGTCTAATCATAAGGCTGACAGACTTTATGGAATAAGGGGATACAGAATGAGGAACATATTTCACTATATCATTAAGCCTGCAGTGAGTTAATAAATAGCTCATTATGTGTTTTGAGATATACAAAGAGGTTAAGAAACCAAAACAGAAGCAGAAAATTAAGGCAACACTTGTTGAATCATTGTTCATAAAAAAAAAAAAGAGAGAGAGAGAGAGAAAGGGGATTGACATGAAAGATTCAAATAGAGTTTCATACTAAAATGATAGATTAGCATTTCGATTTCATATTTTTCTCTACAAAGGAATGGAGTGTCATTCCAATGACAAAGCAGATGTTTGGGAAATGGTCCTCTGTTCTGAGCCCCAGAATGGAGAAGGTTGATATAGAACAGAAAGTACAGTGGGGAAGAAAACAACAGCAAACTCATCTAGCGTTAAAATAGTTGCACATATCAACAAAAGGTCTCCTGTTGAAGATGGTACTGAAGAACCTGTTTGCAAGGCAAGAGAGAGACACAGACTTGGAGAATGGACCTGTGGACACAGCAGGGGAAGGAGATGAGGGGATGACTGGGAGGGTAGCACTGACATATATACACTGCCATGTGTAAAATCGACAGCTAGTGGGAAGCTGCTGGACGGCACAGGGAGCTCAGCTCGGGGCTCTGCGATGACCTAGAGGGGTGAGATGGGGGTGGGAGGGAGTCTCAAGAGGGATTGGGTATATGTATACATATAGCTGATTCACTTCATTGTACAGCAGAGACTAACAAAACATGGTAAAGCAATTATACTCTATTTTTTTAAAGGTCTCATATTAGGGATTATGTTAACCTTTTAAATCACATTCACATACAGCACCTCATTCCAGCTCACAAAATTTCTGGGAACAAAGTCCTTGTCTAACAGAAAAGTTAGAGCTCCCTAAGTTTTCCCTTTCTGGACCTCTAATCCTTTCTCAAGGCCCTGCCAACCAATTGTACGTATGCATGCATGCTCAGTCATATCCGACTCTTTGCAACCCCATGGACTGCAATCCATCAGGCTCCTCTGTCCATGGAATTCTCCAGGCAAGAATACTGGAGTGGGTTGCCATTTTCTCCTCCAGGGGATCTTCTCGACCCAGAAATCAAACCTGAGTCTCCTGGATTGCAGGCAGATTCTTCACCAACTGAGCCACCTGGAAAGCCCTCTCAGCAAACCAAGGATGCTCTAAATCAGGGCTTTCCTAGGAACATGTATCACCTGGGAATCTTATTACAAGGCAGATCCTGAAGCAGTAGGTGGGGCCTGAGACTGTGCATTAATCCCAGGTGAAGCTTGGGAACTGCTTCTCATTCTAAATGACCACCTGTACAAAGCAGAAAACATTATTGTCCTATGGGTAATCACAGAAGATTTAGATTGAAGTTACTCTAATACACACTTAATGAGATGCATCATTGTTCTTGCACTAATTGATAAGTAGAGAGCAATTTACAGACCCCATTTGATTTTCACAAAGTCAAGTCAAACACTTCTGGGCTGATTTAAAAGCAGACGCTGGGAAGCTGTGATGGGCTCCCTGGAAATCTTGGATTCAATAAACTGAAGTATGAGCTCTTAATCTTTGTGTGTGTGTGTGTGTGTCTGTGTGTGTGTGAGTGTGTGTTGGGGGGTGGGGTAGTTGCTCTCCCTTTAAAAATATCTTAAAAAACTGTAGACACTTTCCCCAGAAAAGTGTACACAAAGGCAAACAATTTGGTGTATAATTATATCAGTTCCTAGACCCTTTTGTTCTACAAGCAATTTAAGAAACTTTAACCTCATGCTGTCCGAAAAACTAGAAAAATAAACAAAACGAAAAATGTCTTTCAACTCACTGGGATATTAGGTAGTTTTTAAATACAACTTTTCTGGGAGAACTAAGCCAGTTACAACACAGATGAAACACAACATACAAACCAAAAAAAAAAAAAAATTTAAAGGTGGGGAGAAGCAGAAAATTTGAGACTTTACAATAAAAGCCATGAAAAAGTCTCCGTAGCCGAGAGCAAATCAGGAGAAAGAGAACAAAAACAGAAACTACAAAAACTAGCTTCAAAACCATCTCCCCTTTTACCTCTGGGTGTCCCCCCTCATCTCTCAGTGACTAAGAATCGCAATTCCCAGGAGTGCTTGAAGAAATGCAGATTCCTGGGTCAAACCCCAGGTCTAACAGAGATGTGGTTCAGAAATCTGCACTATACACAAAAATTACAAGGTAATTTTTATGCACATTAAAGTTTTAAGTAATACTATTTTTCCAGTAGTCATGTATGGGTGTGAGAGTTGGACCATAAAGAAGGCTGAGTGCTGAAGAATTGATGCTTTAGAATTGTGGTGCTAGAAAAGACTCTTGAGAGTCCCTTGGACTGCAAGGAAATCAAATTGGTCCATCCTAAAGGAAATCAATTCTGAATATTCATTAGAAAGACTGATGCTGAACCTGAAGCTCCAATACTTTGGCCACCTGATGCAAAGAGTCGATTCATTGGAAAAGACTGATGTTGGGAAAGATTGAAGGCAAAAGGAGAAAAGGGTGGCAGAGGATGAGATGATTAGATGGCATCACTGTCTCAATGGACATGAATTTGAGCAAACTCCGGGAGATAATGGAGGACAGAGGACCCTGGAATGAAACAGTCCATGGGGTCACAAAGAGTCTGAGATGACTTAATGACTGAACAACAACAACAACAATTCTCAAATTACATTAATGAAATTAAGATGCCCCTCGACTCTCATTCAGAGCTCAGCAAGAGTTATAGTCCGTATGAGGTTCCCCCTAGGATAGAAAAATTACTTCCAAGAGAACAGTGATCCAAAATATTTTCTGGAATTGTGCTCATGATCAGAATAGGGTTTAAAAAAAAGTCTCTACTGAGTTTGTTACATCGCTTCTGCTTTATGTTTGGCTGTTTGACCATGAGTCATGTGGGAACTCAGCTCCCTGACCAGGATCAATCCTGCACCTCTGGCCTTGGAAGGTGAATCTTAACCATGGGAGCACCAGGGAAGTCCCAGAGTAGGCTTTTAAATTCAGAAATTTTGGAGGAATTTAAATCTGTTTCCTTGCCCTGCCCTCTACTCCTCACTCTTCCCCTAAGAGCAGACTCACAAGTTTCCCTCCCCTTTCCTAGAACCTCATCTATAAACTATTATATAGATTATATTATTAAATAAAATAATAATATTATATATTATTCTTTTGATAGAATAAAAGGTAGATAATAGAGGAAATTTCTAAATAATACATACAGAAGCTATTTCAATATACCTAAATCTATAAATATAGATATATGGATATTCAGTTCAGTTCACTTCAGTCACTCAGTCGTGTCCGACTCTTTGCGACCCCTTGAATCGAAGCATGCCAGGCCTCCCTGTCCATCACCAACTCCCGGAGTTCACCCAGACTCACCTCCATCGAGTCAGTGATGCCATCCAGCCATCTCATCCTCTGTCATCCCCTTCTCCTCCCGCCCCCAATCCCTCCCAGCATCAGAGTCTTTTCCAATGAGTCAACTCTTCGCATCAGGTGGCCAAAGTACTGGAGTCTCAGCTTTAGCATCATTCCTTCCAAAGAAATCCCAGGGCTGATCTCCTTCAGAATGGACTGGTTGGATCTCCTTGCAGTCCAAGGGACTCTCAAGAGTCTTCTCCAACACCACAGTTCAAAAGCATCAATTCTTCGGTGCTCAGCCTTCTTCACAGTCCAACTCTCACATCCATACATGACCACAGGAAAAACCATAGCCTTGACTAGACGGACATTTGTTGGCAAAGTAATGTCTCTGCTTTTGAATATGTTATCTAGGTTGGTCATAACTTTCCTTCCATGGAGTAAGTGTCTTTTAATTTCATGGCTGCAATCACCATCTGCAGTGATTTTGGAGCCCCCCAAAATAAAGTCTGACACTGTTTCCACTGTTTCCCCATCTAATTCCCACGAAGTGATGGGACCGGATGCCATGATCTTTGTTTTCTGAATGTTGAGCTTTAAGCCAACTTTTTCACTCTCCACTTTCACCTTCATCAAGAGGCTTTTGAGTTCCTCTTCACTTTCTGCCATGAGGGTGGTGTCATCTGCATAACTGAGGTTATTGATATTTCTCCTGGCAATCTTGATTCCAGCTTGTGTTTCTTCCAGTCCAGCGTTTATTAGCCTCAGTAAAAGTCAAAATCTATGATTCTCAACCATGGCTTCATACCAAAGTTAATAAAATCACAGATAACCTAATCTCCAACCCCAAAGGTTCTAATTAAGATCTGAATAAGACAATTATGGGTAAAAGTTAGAGCTGAGGTGTCTTTATTTAAAATTAAAAGAGAAAGTAATCATTAAAAATTTTTACATACCATCAATAATAGTACAGATGGTTAAAAAAAATATGAATGTCTACTAGAAAAATAAAGATCCGTGTTTTACAGCCATTTGTTCATTCAGTCTTAACAGCATCTGCATAGGGAGGAATAGGGAGGAAATCGTTTTTACAACTAAACCTCGTAGAGGTCAGGTAATTGTCTCAAAGTTACGACTGCGTAGTGCAGAGGTCTCCTTGGAAATCAGTGTCTAACAGTGTGTCAGTCGCCCAGTCGTGTCTGATTCTGTAACTCCATAGACTGCAGCCTGCCAGGCTCCTCTGTCCATAGAATTCTCCAGGCAAGAATACTGGAGTGGGTAGCCATTCCTTTGGCCACGGGATCTTCCTGACACAGGAATTGAACTCAAGTCTCCCGCACTGCAGGTAAATTCTTTACTGTCTGAGCTGCCAGGGAAGCCTGGGTGTCTAACACAGACACCCACACTAAAGGATAAGCTGAGACTTCCCTGGTGGTCCAGTGTTTAAGATTCTGCTCTTCCGATGAAGCAGAAGCAGGTTTCTTCCTTGGTTGGGGAACCAAGATCCTACATGCCACTTGGCACAGTCAAAAAATGAAAATAAAAAAAAAAAAAAAGATAAATAGTTTTTTTTTTAAATCAGCCATACTTCCTGTATGAATTTATGGGGAACCACTGATAGGTAATATGTGCGTACACATATGATATGTACACATAAATGTGTTTGGTCGAGAGAGAAAGAATGTACGTGTATTCCCTGACAGGGGGGCAATTTTTCAGTTTAGGACATCTGAGGAAGAGAAGTGTCCTCAAATAAAGACTAGTCAAGTCCAAAGAGCTGTGTGAGAACCGTAGTTCCCTGACAGGACAAGGAAAGCAGTCACCAGAAAGGAAAATGAGTTTAGAAGCAATGCAGGGACTTGTCTGATACAAACTTCAATAGCTTGTTTCACTGAAGACTAGCTCTGCTTCCTTCATTTTCCCCGCTGGTAGAAAGCTGTCGGTTCATAGTGTTACATTCCTCCAGAGTCTTTTTGTTTACTCAGGAAAGGCCAACAAAGAAACAGGTCAGGATGGATGAAGGGGTGTGAAAGGACGGGATGGATGAACAAAGGCTCCTGACAAGTAGCTGCTGCTTCTCACTTCCGTCGTGTCTGACTCTGTGACCCCATGGACCGTAGCCCACCAGGCTCCTCTGTCTAAGGGATTCTTCCAGCAAGAATACTGGAGTGGGCTGCTATTTCCTCCTCACAAATAGCTAATTGGTGCTTATAAAAGCACAGCAGTTTCCCATTAGAAAAATCACATGCCCAGCAGTGGTTACTGAAGATTTTTAGGGCTTTCAAAATCATGCCAAGTCAACCTGGTCTAGGTAACCCAAAAGCCCCATGGATAATCATCAAAGGCTGCCTATTTCAAACACAATTTACCAGAGACCATGCCCATGTCTTCGGTCTTCCCTGGAGGAGACCCAGGTTCAATTCCTGGTTCAGGAAGATCCCCTGGAGAAAGAAAAGGCAACCTCCTCCAGTATTTTTGCCTAGAAAATCCCATGGACAGAGAAGCCTGATGGGCTACAGTCCATGGGGTCACAAAGAGTCAGACTCAACTTAGCGAGCAAACCACCACCACATGCCCATGTCTTAGTTCTAATTATGTCTTCCTATTATAGACAAGAAACCCATAGCCATTGTTGCAGATTTCCTTGAAAGTGAAAGTGTTAGCCGTCCGGTTGTGTCTGACTCTGTGTGACCCCATGGACTGCCTTCTGCCAGGCTCCTCTGTCCATGGGATTCTCCAGGCAAGAGTACTGGAGTGGGTTGCCATTTCCTTCCTCAGGGGATCTTCCCAACCCAGGGACTGAACCCACGTCGTTTACATTTCCTGCATTGGCAGGTCGGTTCTTTACCACTAGCGCTACCTGCGAAGGGCAGATTTCCTTAGTGATAGCCAAAAGCAGAAGCTGGGTCACCTGTTTCCCAAGTCCAGGATTCCTTCCACCAGTGTCATTCAGCAAGGCAGAAAGTAGGGCGGGTAAAGGCAAAGATTCCAGGGCCACACGTACGTGCAGTCACATCTTGAGTCTGCTGCTGCTGCTGCGGCGGCGGCGGCGGCTAAGTCGCTTCAGTTGTGTCCAACTCTGTGCGACCCCATAGACGGCAGCCCACCAGGCTCCCCCATCCCCGGGATTCTCCAGGCAAGAACACTGGAGTGGGTTGCCATTTCCTTCTCCAATGCATGACAGTGAAAAGTGAAAGTGAAGTCACTCAGCCGTGTCCGACTCTTAGCCACCCCATGGACTGCAGCCTGCCAGGTTCCTCCACCCATGGGATTTTCCAGGCAAGAGTACTGGAGTGGGGTGCCATTGCTTTCTCCGAATCTTAAGTCTAAAAGTTATTAACTGCATGGCATTGAATAAGTTACTTAACCACTCTGCCTAAGTATCCCAATTAGTAAAACAAGGATGACAGTGGTGATGATGATAAAACAAATTGACAGTGTTTTACCCTGCAGTATCAAAAAAATGGATTAACTTACAGCTACCAAAGATTTTGGTGGAGTGTGTTAGTTGCTCAGTCGTGTTCAACTCTTTGCAACCCCATGGACTATACCCAGCCAGGGTCCTCCGTTCATGGAGCTCTCCAGGCAAGAATACTGGAGTGGGTAGCCTTTCCAGGTTTTACACACAGTAAACAACATAGACTGTTTGTTATTATTGCTTCCTTAAGGGCATTGTATGTTATAATATTCAACCAGCACTAAACAGAATTCATTATCTAAAAGAAAAGTGAAAATAATTTGGGCTTCCCAGGTGGCTCAGACACTTAAAAAATAAATAAAAATAATTTTTTTTAAAGAATTAATTATCTATGGCATAGCTCTCAAATTTGTCTTCCAAGAAATTCCAAGAAAATCTAAAACTTCTCATGTTCTTGATCGTGAAAACAAGACTGGTGATCATCTGTTTGGGCTTCACAGCACAGCAGTATGAAGATAAATAAAAACCTCTTTTCGGTTCTTAGATCTAACTATTCTGTACCTTCTTGTCTGACCCAGTGCACTAGATTAAATAACGTCTCCCCCAAATCAGTGTCATTCCAAGAACTGCACAATGTGACCTGATCCAGAAATAGGGTTGTTGGAAATGTAATTAGTTTCGATGAGGTCATACCGGAGGAGTGTGGGTCCCAAATGCAATATAACTGGTGTTCCTGTAAGAAAAGGAGAGAAGACATGGAGACACAGTCAGACAAGTGGAGAAGACCAGGTGATGATGGGAAGAGATTCGAGTGATGCGTCTACAAGCCAGCAAACATCAGAAGTGAAGAGAAAGCCATCAGCCAGATTCTTCCCTAGGGCTTTCAGAGAAAACATGGTATTTCTAACCCCATAATGGTGGATCACAATAAACTGTGGAAAATTCTTCAAGAGATGGGAATACCAGACCACCTGACCTGCCTCTTGAGAAACCTATATGCAGGTCAGGAAGCAACAGTTAGAACTGGACATGGAACAACAGACTGGTTCCAAACAGGAAAAGGAGTACGTCAAGGCTGTATATTGTCACCCTGCTTATTTAACTTATATGCAGAGTACATCATGAGAAACGCTGGACTGGAAGAAGCACAAGCTGGAATCAAGATTGCCCGGAGAAATATCAATAACCTCAGATATGCAGATGACACCACCCTTATGGAAGAAAGTGAAGAGGAACTAAAAAGCCTCTTGATGAAAATCAAAGAGGAGAGTGGAAAAGTTGGCTTAAAGCTCAACATTCAGAAAATTAAGATCATGGCATGTGGTCCTATCACTTCAAGGGAAATAGATGGGGAAACAGTGGAAACAGTGTCAGACTTTATTTTGGGGGGCTCCAAAATCACTGCAGATGGTGACTGCAGCCATGAAATTAAAAGACACTTACTTCTTGGAAGAAAAGTTATGACCAACCTAGACAGCATATTCAAAAGCCGAGACATTACTTTGCCAACAGATGTCCGTCTAGTCAAGGCTATGGTTTTTCCAGTGGTCATGTATGGATGCGAGAGTTGGACTGTGAAGAAAGCTGAGCACCAAAGAATTGATGTTTTTGAACTGTGATGTTGGAGAAGACTCTTGAGAGTCCCTTGGACTGCAAGGAGATCCAACCAGTCCATTCTGAAGGAGATCAGCCCTGGGATTTCTTTGGAAGGAATGATGCTAAAGCTGAAACTCCAGTACTTTGGCCACCCCATGCAAAGAGTTGACTCATTGGAAAAGACTCTGATACTGGAAGGGATTGGGGGCAGGAGGAAAAGGGGATGACAGAGGATGAGATGGCTGGATGGCATCACCAACTCGATGGACATGAGTTTGAGGGAGATTGTGATGGACAGGGAGGCCTGGCGTGCTGCGATTCATGGGGTCGCAAAGAGTCGGACATGACTGAGCGACTGAACTGAATTGAATGGTGAACTTCTCGTCTCCAGGAATGTTACAGAATAAATATGTGCTGTTTTAATCCCCTGAAAGTGTTAGTCACTCAGTCATGTCCAACTCCTTGTGACCCCATGGACCACAGCCCTCCAGGCTCCTCTTTCCAGGCAAGAATGCTCCAGGCAAGAATACTGGAGTGGGCTCCATTTCCTTCTCCAGAGGATGTTCCCACCCCAGGGATCAAACCCATGTCTCCTGAATTGCAGGCAGATTCTTTACCACCTGAGCTACCTGGGAAGCCCTGTTCATTTTTGGTAATTCATAAGGTAGCCATGGGAAACCAATATACTCAACCTCCCTTCTAGACCACACAGCAGTAGACCACCAGTGTGAGGGGCTTCCCTGTTGGCTCCACAGTAAAGAACCCACCTACCAATGTGGGAGATGCAAGTTCTATCCCGGGGTCACTAAGATTCCATGGAGAAGTAAATGGCTACCCCACTCCAGTATTCTTGCCTGGGAAACCCCATGGATAGAGTGGGCTGTTGAATAAGAGAGCGCTGGGAGCCTTGAAAGCCAAGTTGAGATGATTTAATTTTTATATGAAATTCATCCCTATCAACCTATCTTCAACAGCTTAGGTGCTTTGTTCCAACATTTATGTTTCCTAATTTAAGCCTTTGTGAAATACTGTTATAAGCTGTTTTGCAGAAGGATTTGCAAGAGAAGGGGGATACATGACATAATCCCACCTGTGAGTGGTGAGAAAAGCAGACTTGGGCTGAGGAGGAAGCTGAGCTTCAACACAGTTGCAGCTGAGGCTCAGATGATCCTACATGGACTTCTGGAGCTGGAATGTCCCTCTCTTTGGTGTTTTCCCAACTGGGCCAGGCACTGTACCCCCACATAGACCAGCCGTGGGATGCAGGCTCACACAGAGAAGCCAGGGCTTTGGTCAAAGCAGCTTCTACCAGCTCTAGGCAATTTCTGGTGATGGACGCAGCTGTGAGCCAATGGGGAATCAGCATCTCTCCAGGGGGATGTAGGAGGTGCCTCCCAGCTTCTTCCACATGCACAGGTGTATGTCTTCCTGTCTAATCTGTTATTAGAATGTGGCCATGTGAAGTTCCACACCTGGACTAGAATTGCCTTACTCTGAGAACGAATCATTAGATGCTCTTAAATCAAGTATATAGTGACAGGCCTGAGAAGTCTGAGTTGCATTCTTATTCATTTCCCGGTCTCACCCACACACTTTCCATTTCCATGAATTACAACTCTTAAAGTCAAATTTTAGAATGGCTTCTAATCACATTTAGACCATGGTGGGAATTTCATCTCCTTTTTCTAGTTATCCATGGACAGAGGAAAATCATCTGACCCTACCTGGAAATCACCATTTATTCATTCACTTATCCATTTATTGGTGAGACAACACACATACATAACACCTATTCCATACTAAAGAAGACACTGGGTATAAAAACGTGAATGAGGAGGGATGGGAAGTGATTAAGACTTCACCTTCCAATGCAGGGGGTCCAGGTTCAATCCCTGATCGAGGAGCTAAGTAAGATCCCACCTGCCTCACAGCCAAAAAGCCGAAAAGCCTAAACCAGAAACAATACTGTAACAAATTCAATAAAGCCTTTAAAAATGATCTACATAAAAAAAAATCTTTTTAAAAAAAGAGTAGCATGGAAACATAGATTCTAAGCATATATGTAGATAGCCAGTGGGAACTTGCTGTATGGCTCAAGGAACTGAAACTGGGATTCTCTGACAATCTAGAGGCATGGGAGGGAGTGGGAAGTGGAAAAAAGGCCCAAGAGGGAGGGGACATATTTGTACCTATGACTGATCCATGTTGATGTATGTCAGAAACCAACACAATATTGTAAGTATTCTTCAGTTAAAAGTAAATGTTAAAAAGGAGTTTAAAAAAATCTTTAAAAATAATGAATGAGGAGGCTGTCAAAGGCTTCACACTGATGGTGAGGAGTTGGCCTCCCTCATGATGAGGAGTTTGGATTTTTTCCTAAACACGATGATGGGTAATGGGCAGTACTATGATTTGAATAGGCTGGGGCTCCTGAAATATCTCTCTCTTGGTGGTAAAGAGGATGGATAGCTGGGGAGTCCACAATACAATGCAAGCGGCTGGCAGGTAGGGCTTGTCAACATGCAGTTGAGTCACTCTTCAGACCTCAGCTGAGTCACCCATCTTCTGTCCTTCCTCTGACTGAGACCCTCCTGGCCATCCCAGGAGTCAGCAACACTGCCAAGGAGCCTGTCAACAGCCTGTTTGGGTGGGAGTGTTCACATTAGCCTCCTAAGCCACCAGCAGCCCCCGGGGACCCAGTCATCAGCTTTTGAATATGCAAACACACCATGCATGTGACCCCCAGTCACAAACACTCAGTGTAAAGCACACAGCTGTCCACATAGGCTGAGTGACTTAAAAAATAAGCCTCCAAAGGATGCATCATTCCACTTTGGCTTTTCCTCTCAACAATCTCCACAGCTTTGGGCCAGTCCAAAGACAAGTAAATCTCTCAGTGGGTGGGACCTCCATATTAAATACAAATTATGGATCAGAGCATATAACCTAGCAGTACAGGCTATGTTTCAAAAGGAAAAAAAAAAAAAAAGGAGGATTTTTTTTT
Organism: Bos indicus; assembly: GCF_029378745.1. Lineage (NCBI taxonomy): Eukaryota > Metazoa > Chordata > Mammalia > Artiodactyla > Bovidae > Bos > Bos indicus. The sequence continues at coordinate 17,771,371 of NC_091780.1, read as the reverse complement.
TCAACATTAGTCAACTATAGACTGGAAAATAGAAGGGAAAATATCATAGTATTAATAATTATTAGAAGGTGAGAGCTTATATGCTTCAGTGTTGTTCCAACATAAATGTCACTGTAAGAAATGATATTTCATTTCAGTACTATCAAATCAGATACTTAGTGTGCTGGGAGAAATGATTGGAGCTACTTTAAAGCTGCATTAACCAGAGAAACTACAAAAATATTTATATTCTTATGAAGGAAGGAAGGAATGTCCCTCATGGGGGTGTTTAAGCACCCTCCATCTTTGGATAAATGGTAATGCTAAACAAAAAAAAAATGGAAAGATGACCTTAGAATAATAACCTCAGGACTCAACTGGGATTCGGCTTCTCAAAGTACAAAAGTCATTTGCAGTATGCTCAGGATGGAAATTTCTATACAGCTTTACAGCTCATAGATTTCATTATATACCTCAGACGAAAATCACCAAAACACCCAACTCTGGGCTAACTTCCTCTCCCCAGGGGGCCCCCCAATATGTAAAATTACTCACCATCCTCTTGTTCAGTCTGCAATTCTGCTCAGTTGCTCAACAACAATTGTAAGAGCAGAAAAACAAAGGGGAAGGGAAAACCAGTCCTTTCAGAGAGGTGTTTCATATGCAGAATAGGATCTTGAAAGCAAAGCCAGGTCTGGCACTGTTAGGACTTTTCTCTGAGCCCATTCCTTCTCAGTGCTTCCTTATAGAGACCCCGTGCAAAGGCCATGTGGAAAATTTCACAGCACCAATGCTGAGTCCATATCTGAAAGCCATCCCACTGGGAGAGCTTCTTTCACTGTTTGCCATTTCCAACAGACACCGTGTGTGTTGCCTGAAAGATGGAGTGCTGGTGAGGGCCTCAACCTATGAGTCACTTAGTTTTCAAACAACAGCTCCAAGCGCCTTTGAGTGTCTGGCTGATTTATTGTGAATGGCACTGATACTTATGTGACTAGAAGCTGTTAGCCTGAATTGGTGCTTGGAGAAACAAAGTCAATGAAAGTCACCAATCCAATAAATCTGTGAGCGATGCATGGAGTTGTCTTTTAAACAAGTGACTGGCCCATTTCCATCGAGAAGCATATGGCGAGAGAGGCACAAGTCGAGAAGCGTAACTTCTTGAGTCACAATAGTCCAGAATTTTTTTTTTTTTCCCCCAATCCTATCTATGGGTTTTGAATGTCAAGAGAGTGAACAGAATCCTAATGCAATAACCCTCCAAGTACTTTTGTTTATGTATTTTCTTTCGACCTTTACAAAAATGTTGCCTGGCAGGAAGGAGCATGAGTGTGTGCTCAGTCGCTCAGGCGTGTCTGACTCTTAGTGACCCCATGCACTGCAGCCCGGCAGGCTCCTCTGTCCATGGGATTCTCCAGGCAAGAATACTGCAGTGGGCTGCCATTTCCTCCTCCAGGGTTATCAGGAAGGAGAGGAATCCTTAATAGTATCTGCATTTCATACATGAAACATAGAGGTTAATACAGGCAAGCAATGTACTGCCATTAATTGGAAGAGGGAGGTCTTTACTCTGAATCAGATTGATGTTTGTAAATAAAGATTAATTCATTCTCATCGTTTATTAATTCAGTAATAAAAACAATTCTTCAGGCCACTGTTTATAGACAAACTGACGATTTAACACAATTGATAGGTCAAACTGGTTGGTCAGGAGCCCTATGTTGAAAAGTATCTCTGAGCAGATGGGAAGTTAGATAATGTTCATCACCCACCTGTCACTCCCTGAACTGCCTTTGATGGCTAACAGATTTCTACGAGCACGGGATCATGGAGATGCCAAGTGCTTCCTAATGGTTCCAGGAGAGGATCAAAGCCAACGCGGTGGGCTTTAACGCTGGCAAGGTCCAGGAACACTTAGGGTTGAATAGAAGTCACCCAGGAGTAGTCTGTCATCTTGCCTAACACATTTAGAAGAGGCTATTGCCCTGGCACTGTCACCATGCCCCTTATTTATGGTCCTCTAGTGGGGGAGTGGGGCAAGCAGCTCTCAGAGCTACCCAGCTGCTCATACAGATAATACAGCTGTAGGAAGAATATGATTCATTCCAGGCCTTTCCTTCACCGTTAAGACACGAGTCCCAGGCCCGCTCATCTCAGGGAGACCTGCATCAGGCACACACTTCTGTCTGCTCTGCGACAGCAGGATAACAGAGAGCGGCTGAACACAAAAGACAGAGAAACACCAACCATATATGTCTCGACAATATCGACGCCCTGAGCTATGCCTTTTTTGATGATGCATCGGGGACTGGTCTGCGTGTTGCAAAAGGAAAGAAAATGTTCTCATACATAAAACAGGGCCAGGAAGAGGTTCCATAAAAGGCAGGGGTGCCTGTCTGAGGTGGCTCCCTACCACTCGCCAGAGAGGGCAGACGATTGAAATACCAAATCAGCAGGCAGCCACAGATTGCTTCCAGGATCAACACAGATTGTGCTGCCAGGGAAAGCATTCATTGAACTAGTTCTTCTGCAAGATCAAGGGTGCTAGGCCAGACTTTCCTGGAGACTTCTTCCTCTTTCAGACTAGACAGAAGGATCAATGGGTATGCAATAGCTCTCCATCACGGTGCATTGCTGCTGGACAGAAAGCAGAGGTATCCCTCAGCCTCACATACCTGATAGGGACCCTGATTGCAACCACAGTAGCTGCTCTCCATGGTGTAGCTTCTGGACACCCCCATCTCTCTCCACACCACTACCCGGGCTGTGGACGCCCGAGATTTCTCCACAAGGAAGCTGCAGCTGCTCATGGTAAACGCTGGTGCGAGTTTATCAAGGATTTTGGGAAGAGTCTACAATTAAGAAAATCAAAGTATGGTGAGTTGCAGAGGATTGTATCTATGCATCATTAAAAAAAATAATAACTTCTTAGTATTAAGCATTTCAATATATCAAACACTTAATATATGCAACTATAAATCTTATATCAATTCTAAGTATTGAGTACCAATTTTTAAATCCTTTTCTGTAGTTATTGTTACTGTTTAGTTGCTAAGTCATGTCTGATTCCTTGTGACCCCACTGACTATATCCCGTCAGGCTCCTCTGTCCATGGGATTCTCCAGGCAAGAATACTGGAGTGGGTTTTCATATCCTTCTCCAGGGGATCTTCCTAACCCAGGGATCGAACCTGGGTCTCCAGCATTGGCAGGCAGGTTCTTAACTACTGTGCCACTTGGGAAGCCCCTTTTATTCATTTTAAAGATGAGGAAACTGAAGCTTAGAAAAGTCAGAAAGAATTAGCTTAAGTTCAACTACAAAGTGGGTGGGATGGGATCCAAATGCCAACATGGCCAACTCCAAAGACTATGATCTTTCCACCTCATCTTCCTGCATCACTATGAACCACTGTTGCAACATATACCCAGCCTCATACATTACTGTGCTGAGCCCCACGGGAAGCCACAGACTTCACAGGGACCTGAAATTTAGAGAGTGGCTCAACCCAGACTCCCTGTCTTCTGGCTGGGTTTTCACTTATCTCAGACATACGGACCACTGGTGCTTCTTAAGCAGGAGCACATATACAGTTACTTTTCTTCCTGAAAGAGTATAACTGCCAAAATGAACTTCTCAATCTCATCCTCTGATCTATAAATCTGAAGTCGGGCCAATTATAAAACTTATAAAAATCCATACTCTCTGGATTCGTACATACCACGTGAGGTCACTTAATTTCCATTTAGAAGGTAACCGTATGTCCTGTGCGTGTGTGCAGTCGTTTTAGTCATGTCCGACTCTCTGCAACCCCATGGACTGTACCTGCCAGATTACTCTGTCCATGGGATTTTCCAGGCAAGAATACTGGAGGAGGTTTCCATTTCCATTTCAGGGGACCTTCCTGATCCAGAGATCGAACCTGCGCCTCTTGCCTCTCCTGCACTGGGAGGCAGGTTCCTTACCACGGTACCGCCAGGGAAGCCAGAAGGCATCAATAGACCCTAGTCTATCTAAAGAGAGGGGACAACTAGTCCCTGGACCTTCCCAAACCCCAAGGATGGCATCCCAGAGTTGATAGTATACCAATACTACATTTAGACAGTTCAGAACTTTTGTGATATGAACACAGAGGGTTCTCTCACTTCGGTGTTAGCAAAATCTCCAAAAATTAGCACATAGTAAAAAAGTATACAGATTAGATAAGAAATGGTATAATGTCAGTCTTTGGACAAATTGCTGGGAGAAGCTGGAGAAGTAGAACAAATGGATGAGAATGTAAATTAAGGAACTATTTTTCAAGAAATGCAGTTTTTGTTTATTTCTAGAACACTGAGCAAATCTCTTAATATCTCTGGTTCTTACTGTCCCCATGCTTAACATAGCTATCAGATTAATATAAGGATTAATATAATTAATTATAAAAACATTGAACATAAGTATATATTAATGTGTTTATTAATGTAATTTACTATGATCTCTAAGTTCCTACATAGGCTTCAGACCTATAGCATCATAATTTTAAGGGAAATGAAGTATAAATGTTATCCTCAGAGTTTCTCCAATTCCTCCTAATTGATTTAATCTATCCACTCTTGGGGACTTCCCTGGTAGCTCAGCTGGTAAAGAATTCTCCTGCAATTTAGGAGTCTACAGTTCAATTCCTGGGTCAGGAAGATCCACTGGAGAAGGGATAGGTTACCCACTCCAGTATTCTTGGGCTTCCCTAGTGGCTCAGACGGTAAGAATCCACTTGTAATGAGGGAGACCTGGGTTCAATCCCTGGATTAGGAAGATCCCTTAGAGGAGGGAATGGCTACCCACTTCAGTATTCTGGCCTGGAGAATTCCATGAACAGAGGAGCCTTTCATGAACAGTGGAGCCTGGCAGGCTACAATCCATGCAGTCACAGAGTTGGACATGACTGGGAGACTTTCACTCACTCACTCATCCATTCTTGGAGCTTCCCAGGTGGCACCAGCAGTAAAGAATCCTCCTGCCAAAGTGGGAGACGCAAGAGATGTGGTTTCAATCTTGGGTTGGGAAGATCGCCTGGAGTAGGAAATATCTACTCACTCCTGCATTCTTGCCTAGAAAATTCCATGGACAGAGGAGCTTGGTGGGCTACAGTCCACGTGGCCGAAAGAGTCATACACGACTTAGTACACATTATTCTTGTCCCTCTTTTCCCATGATCCCTCACACTGTGTTTTTCCTTTAAAGTGTTCATCATAATTTTCTGTATGTAACTAGTTGCTTATTTGCAATCTCTTCTGAAGCCTAGAAGTTCCATGAGAGCAGGTCTGTATCTTCTCTGCACATGGATCAGTGCTGCTTATAGGGAGTACTTCATAAACTATTCATGGGAAAAAATAGAATCTGCTTATCTAAGCCTTTAAATGACTGCTTAAATAGACATAAATAGAGAACATTTCTAGTTTTGAGTCTGTACAATATTGTATTGAAAACTATAGCTTTGTATAGTCTGAAGTCGTGGAGTCTGATCCCTCTAGCTATGTTTTTCTTTCTTAAGATTGCTTTGGCTATTTGCGGTCATTTTTGTTTCCATCAGTTCAGTTCACTTCAGTCGCTTAGTTATGTCTGACTCTTTGCGACCCTATGAACCGCAGCACACCAGGCCTCCCTGTCCATCACTAACTCCCGGAGTCCACCCAAACCCATGTCCATCGAATCAGTGATGTCATCCAACTATCTCATCCTCTGTCATCCCCTTCTCTTCCTGCCCTCAATCTTTCCCAGCATCAGGGTCTTTTCAAATGAGTCAGCTCTTCACATCAGGTGGCCAAAGTATTGGCATTTCAGCTTTAACATCAGTCCTTCCAATGAACATCCAAAACTGATCTCCTTTAGGATGGACTGGTTGGATCTCCTTGCAGTCCAAGGGGCACTGAAGAGTCTTCTCCAACACCACAGTTCAACAGCATCAATTCTTCAGTGCTCAGCTTTCTTTATAGTCCAACTCTCACATCCATACATGACCACTGGAAAAACCATAGCCTTGACTAGATGGACCTTTGTTGACAAAGTAATGTCTCTGCTTTTTAATATGCTATCTAGGTTGGTCATAACTTTCCTTCCAAGGAGTAAGCGTCTTTTAATTTCATGGCTGCAGTCACCATCTGCAGTGATTTTGGAGCCCAAAAAATAAAGTCAGCCACTGTTTCCATACAAATTGTAAAATGTTTTGTCCTAGTTCTGTGAAAAAAGCCATTGGTAATTTGATAGGGATTGCACTGAATGTGTAGATTGCTTTGAGTAGTACAGTCATTTTCACAATATTGATTCTTTCAATTCTAGAACATGGTATATCTCCCCATTTTTTTGTGTCATCATTGATTTCTTTTATCAGTGTCTTTTAGTTTCCTGCGTACAGCTTTTTTGCCTCCTTAGGTAGGTTTATTTTATCAACTAAAGTGATTGAGAATACTTGAATATAATTTCAATTTATCAATGCTTTGCCTTGTTGCAAAAAGTTTAATCTGACATCATTTAAATGATCTCTCCTTTCTTAAATTAAGTGAATCTTCTTTTCTTAGCTAGTATAATCTCTCTCCAAAAAATCACAGACTCTATTAATGGCGTGAATTTGGAAAACTCCATAATCTATGATCCCTTTACTGGAGCCTTGGAGCCTGGAGGATGTGAAATTTACAAAGTGCAATGGGAACATCCTTTTACACCTCTACAGTGGCAATTTATCCATTCATTAAATACTGGGTGCCACACCATCTCATTTACAGTAAAGTCTTTCTATTTCCTTTTTGATTTTACATAGATGGATCTAGGTCAGTGTGAGCAATGAAGATGATGATAGCTAGGATAACTGGAGGTGGTTTGATATGTTTTGTTTTTAAATGATTAGGAAATTGATGAACTCTACACATGAATTGATCCACTGGAGACTTACTGCAATGATTCCTAGGATCCCCCAGCTTGAGTGGGGAAAGAAGGCTTGGGACATTCAACTCTTCCCCAGACACTTTCTCTGTGTCTTAAACCTAATTTCAGTTTCCCAAACATTGATATTGTTGTTGTTGTTGTTGTTGCTGCTGCTAAGTCGCTTCAGTCGTGTCCGACTCTCTGCGACCCCATAGATGGCAGCCCACCAGGCCCCAACGTCCCTGGGATTCTCCAGGCAAGAATACTGGAGTGGGTTGCCATTTCCTCCTCCAATGCATGAAAGTGAAAAGTGAAAGTGAAGTCGCCCAGTCCTGTCCGACTCTTGGCGACCCCATGGACTGCAGCCTACCAGGCTCCTCCATCCATGGGATTTTCCAGGCAAGAGTACTGGAGTAGGTTGCCATTGCCTTCTCCTAGATAGCTTTTCACTGAATGCTTACTATGCATTTTGCATTCATTAATTCATTTAATCATCACAAGTCTTTGGGGTAAGTTTTATTGTGTGTGTGTGCTCAGTCATGTCTGACTCTTCGACCCATGGCCTGTAGCCCACCAGAATCCTCTGTCCATGGAATTTTCCAGGCAAGAATACTGAAGTGGTTTGCCATTTCCTCCTCTAGGGCATCTTTCTGGCACAGGGACAGAACTTGCATCTCTTGTGTCTCCTGCATTGGCAGATGGATACTTTACCACTGTGCCACCTGGGAAAAGATGCAAGTTTTCTCATTATCTATGAGTATTGTTAACTTTTTTTTGGAAAAAGAGAGCAAAAATTCGTGGTGACTCTATATTTAAGGCTGGATAGTATAGATTCTTTAACTCAAGATGTACTGCTCATAAGAGATAATTTTATATAGGTCAGCATGATCTGGTAAGATGAAATGTTTTAATCCAAGCTAGTTTTCTAATTAAGATTATGCAGTTAAGCTTCTTGAGGTTTATCACCAGTACTCTGGTTGAGCCTTAGAGTAAATAGGACATGGAAGATAAGCTGCTGTTTCTGCATTAATAGCCTTGGGGGAATTCTAGTGATCAATAGCAGTTATGCTTCTAATAGGCACGAGTGAAGAGGGGGGAGCAATTCAGGACACGGGAAGTATTTTCAGGTGAGATAGAAGTTTGGTGGGTTTTTTCCCCCTTTTCATACTCACTAACCCTGAAGGTATTTCATATTCAGTAAATTCATATATCCAGAATGATAAGTGGTTGAAAGTGAAAGTGTAGTCTCTCAGTTGCAAGAGACAGTTTGTGGCACCATGGGCTGTAGCCCGCCAGGCTCCTCTGTCAATGGAATTCTCCAGGCAAGAACACTGGAGTGGGGCTTGAACCTGGGTCTCCTGCATTACAGCAGATTCTTTACCATCTAAGCCACAAGGGAAGCCCCTAAGAAGAGGTTGGTACCATCATAATTGTGATACTGTCATTGCAGTAAGAACTATATATATTGGCTTTTCATTCCCAGTTTTGATATGAGATTCCTAAAACACTTGTAAATTCCTATGTGATAAGAATAACAGGAGCATATTTTCTTCTAATAAGGGGACTCTGGGTGGGCTCCTGAATCACTCCTGGATCAGGGCTGATCACTACTTCTCTGTGAAAGATTAGAGATGGAGTTAATAAATGATCAAGCCCATGTGAAGAAGTTTCCATAAAATCCAAATAGAATGCAAGTGGGGGGAGCTTCCAGGTTGGTGAAGCCTTCCATACACTGGAAAGTAATGTACCCCCACTGCGACTCCACACTTACAGAAACTTGGGACCCTCCCGTATCTATATATCTTTTCAAATGGCTGTTTATCTTGTCAGTGACAGTTTGCCACTTGCCATCCAATTCTACAAGGGTTAAATCATGAGCTACTGCAATTTTATGGACTTAATTTTTGTATCTCTTCATATCTAGAAAAGCACTATAAAATTCTTCATGGTGACGATTCTCCTCGTGACTAGCAGAAAACTTCTGCAAAAAAAAAAAAAAAGATGTTTGATTGCATGTATTACCCCTTCACTAAAATCACATATATACTGACCTTCCCTCCTGCCTCTCTGGAGCAGTTTTGCAGAATTATCTGGGGTCCTATCTCCCGAGCTATAGTCCTCATTTTGTCCTCAATGAAACTTAACTGGAAACTCTCACTTTGTGCAATGTTTTAAGTCAAAAACCTGTATCCTTTAGCATATCCTTAACTAAACTGGGAAATGTAAATAAGTGTTCCTTTGAATACTATGAACTATTCTAGGAAATAACCAGACCCAAAGGGAAGGAGATCATGGAAACCCTTGATTTGTAGCTGAGTCAGACAGGAGTTGTGGGTAACCTGGGGACTTACTACTTGCAACTGGTATCTGAAGTGGGGGGGATGTCTCCTGGGACTGAGCCCTTAACCTGAGAAATCTGATGTTATCTCCAGGTAGACAGTGTTAGAATTCAGTTAAATTGTAAGACACTCAGGTGTTGTCACAGAATTGCCTGGTGGAGGGAAAATGCAAATACCTGATCCTCAGCAGTGTCAGAAATGGCCTTCCCAGGTGGTGCAGTGGTAAAGAATCTGCCTGCCAATGCAGGAGATGCAGGAGACACGGGTTCTATCCCTGGGTCAGGAAGATTCCATGGAGAAGGAAATGGCAACCCACTAGAGTATTCTTGCCTGGGAAATCCCATGGACAGAGGAGCCTGGCAGACTACAGTCCATGGGGTCACAAAGAGTTAGACATGACTTAGCAACTAAGCAACAGTGTGAGAAATGAAGCGTTCTGTGTAAAAGGAAAGGAGAAAGACAGAGGAGGAGAACCAGGTTTTTCCAACAAGTCATTTTTTTCCTTTTCCTGTATAAATTTTAAAGAAAGGCCAATTTTTATTTATTTATTTATTTTTTGGTGGGGGATAACTTGACCTCTTCGACGTCTTCCTAATACCCGGTAAGCAGCAAGCTTGTCTACTTTATCCCAACAGGAAGAAGTCCTTCTTTCCTTTTCCCTCCTTGACCCCTCTGGGTTCAGTGTGGGGATAGCTGATCTCTAGCTACTGGAACCCAGAAAAAAAGAGAATTAGGTTCAGTGGATCACTGTCTACTTTTTATAGTATGCGCACACAGAGGAATGTGGATGGTGAAATGCCTTAATATTTTTCATCCCTTCATATTTATTTAAGATCCTTTCCAATTCAGTATCATTTTAGTCCTTCTGTAAATACATAACAGGGGCAGTGTTTTCATTATCCTTGTTTCACAGGTGACAGAATGGTGGTTCAGAGAGGTGATGTTAATGGATCATAGTCACACAGTTAATAGTTACAAAGTCAGGAATTAAAATGAGGTTTCCTATCACTATATCACATCATACAGGAAAAAGAAAAATTGAAAGTAACCAGGTAGAAAGACATTATTCATCAAAAGTGAGGAAAAGATACACATGCCTTCAACCTGCATGTGCTATAATCCTATAGTTAAAATAATCAAAATGCTTATTCAGGAAAATAATGGTTGAGGCAAGTCTCAAAGGCAAGAATCTGGACACAAATATTTTTATGTCATTCCCCCTAATGACTTACCCGGTAGCTGACATCTTCCGAGAGATTCGATGTACCTACAGTAGCCTCTGCTTGCCACAAGGTCTCTTTGATGCTGCAGCCATAAAGGAATACATTCTTCTTTTGGGAGTGGCCATGGAAATCACAGAAGACCTGCAATGACCAAAGAAAGAGAAGCTAAATCTGCTAGTTTCTTACATGCTTAAAATGTCAACTTTCTTAGGTAAATACTGTTTACTTAGCAGAACCAGACACATGGGGACCACTGTCGACTTCAGCAAGAGTTCTGTAGGTAGAGTTATCAAGGATGAAGTTAGGTTGGAAGGACCTCAGGGTCAAACAGGATGTAAAGAAATATAATTCATGTAAAGCTCTTCTGAGAAGTTTTCTTATGATGAGGGAGGAGACAGAGTCCAAACCAGAAGAGGAAATAAGAAATAACCTTTAAGAAATAGCTATTTATATCTTCCACTCAGTTTTAGATTGATTTTTTTTATATTGAGCTTCATAAGCAGTTCATATAGTTTGGAAATAAATCCTTTGTCAGTTGCTTTGTTTGCAAATACTTTCTCCCATTCTGAAGGTTGTCTTTTCATATCATTTATGGTTTTCTTTGCTGTGCAAAAGATTTTAAGTTTAATTAGGTCCCATTTGCTTATTTTTCTTTCTATTTTTGTTACTCTAGGAGGTGGGTCAGAAAAGATCTTGCTGTGATTTATGTCCAAGGGTGTACTGTCTGTTTTCCTCTAAGAGTTTTACAGTGTCAGGTTTTATATTTAATCTATTTTGAGTTTATTTTTGTGTATGGTGTTAGGGAGTGTTTTAAATTAGAACTTTTATATGTAGCAGGACCAAGAATCTATTATGTAGAATGAAAATCAGAAAGAGAAAAACAAATACCATATATTAACACTTATTTGTGGAATCTAGGAAAATGTACAGATGAACCTATCTGCAGGGCAGGTATAGAAATTCAGAGGTAAGGAATGGATGGGTGGACACAGGGAAATTGAGGGGGTGGAACGAACTGGGAGGTTGAGTTTAACATATATACACTGCCATGTGTAAAACAGAGTCAGTGGGAACCTGCTGTATAGCACATGGAGCTCAGCTCGGTGCTCTGTGATGACCTAGATGGATGGGGGGAGGCTTGGAGGGAGTCTCAAGAGGGAGGGGACATATGTACACATACAGCTGATTCACTTTGCTGTACAGCAGAAACTAACACAACATTGTAAAGCAACTGTATCTCAAAAAAAAAAAAAAAAGAAAAAGAAATCACCTTTAACAGTTTTTCCATACAAACTCCAATTAATAAATATAGAAGAAATGAAGTAAATAGAAAATCACCATTAGAACACCGTTTAATAATTGCTGGCAAGATGGATGCCAAAATTAATGAGAAAGATTTGTGGAGCAAAAGGGTTATTTGCATAGTGTCAAAAATCTCTTCTCCAAGATGTTAACTACAGAAGGAAAAACAATAACTTTACCATGGAGAAATCTGGCCGACATTACCTTAACCAAGTAACCAAGGTAAACATCACCAATAACAGACGCGGTGACAAAATTCATATTGAAGAAAAGTTTAAAAATGACTAGCACTCTTTAAAATCATTGAGGTCATGAAAGACAAAGAATGTGTAAGGGATTTTTGCAGAGGAGAAACTAAGGAAATATGAAATCTAAGTATGATGAGGATTGTGAATTAATCTTGAAACAAACAAAAAAATTGGTCTGCAAAGCTTGTGAAACCCATATGAACTCTGTCATTTCATTTATAGCAGTGTTCCAATATTAACCTTCAGTTTTGATAATTGTACCATAATTGTGCAAAGCATTAGCATTAGGGGAAAGTGGATGAAGTATGTATGCGTGTGCTTAGTCGCTCAGTTGTGTCAGACTCTTTGCAACCCCACGAACTGCAACCTGCCAGGCTCCTCTGTCCACGGGATTCTCCAGGCCAGAATACTGGAGTGGGTAGCCTTTCCCTCCTCCAGGGGATCTTCCGCACCCAGTGATCGAACCCAGGTCTCCCACATTGCAGGCAGATTCTTTACCATCTGATCCACAAGGGAAGTATATATGGGTATTGTCTATTTGGGGAACTTTCCTAAAATTATTTCAAAACAAAAATGAAAAAATTATACAGTATAATATTTAGTTAAAATCTAGAATGCAAAGTTAGGTTGTTTCAACATCAAAAATTATTCAATGTGATTCACTACATTTATAGACTAAAGAAAGAACTAATATGATAATCATAATAGATGCATGAAAATGTTTGATAAAATTCAATACCCATACAGGATCAAAAAGTAACAAACAATCTTATAAGACAGGCTCAAGGATATATTGCACAACACAGTTAAATAGCCAATATTTTGTAATAACAGTATGTGGAAAGTAATCTATAAAATTGCATAAAAATAAAAAATGTAAAAACATATACATTTACAGACAGAATTTCCTTAACCTAAGAACCATTACCTAAAAAACAGTTAATAGTATAATTTTTGATGAAATATTATGCTTAGTCCCTGAACTCAGGAAAAGACCTGGCACTAAGATTCAATTGTAATTGATGGTATAATTGAAGGAAAAGAAAAATAAACGTAAGAGAAAAAAAACAGTATAAGATTTTAAAAGAATAAATAAAATTGTCTTTTATCTCCCTATATAAAGATTGCTAAATGCAGAATATAAAAAATCTATACATACAAATTATTGCAAAATTGCAGGTAAGAATGTCAATATATAAAAATCAAGTGCATTTATAAATACTATAAATGTACCCAAAAAGCCTAAAGTTTAAAACAGTATTTTATATGCCATGAAATATGAAATGACCAAATTGTCAACTTTTGCTGGATCATAAAAAAAGCAAGGGAATTCCAGAAAATCACTTAACTTCTATTTCATTGACTACACTAAAACCTTTGACTGTGTGGATCACAAAAAACCTTGGAAAACAGTATTTAAAATAGCATAAAAGCATGAAACTCATAAGAATAACAGACATTATTATTGGTAAAATAATACATAAATTGATCAATAGAGAAAAGTAGATATTCCAAGGAGAGTCTCACAGTCACTTGATTCATGACAGAGTTCACACACTGGTGCAGTGGGAAAGGATGGTTTTAGGAGGCTTGAATCCCCAGGTAAAATATATAGAAAAATAGAAGTAAATATTTATCCTCATAATATGTTAAAAAGTATCCATATAAATTATAGATCCTAACATGGAAGATAAAATAATAAAGTCACTTGAGGGTAACATAGGTTACTATGTTTGACCTTGGAGCTGGGAAAGAGTTCTTAACGAGGACGAAAATAAGAACTAAAAATAAATAAAAACATTAAAAAACTAGATACATTTCATTGAGAATTTTTTTTGAAGCAAAAACACCAGGAGAAATGTGAAAAGGCAAACCAAAGAGTGAAATAATATACCTGCAGATAGATATCCAACAAGTGATTCATCGAGAATGTATACATGTATCAATAAGAAAACAACAATTAATGGACAAAAAAAGAAGTTCCAAATGGCTGTTGAGCAAATGAAAATGTACTCAACCTCAATCGATATCAAGGAAATATAAAACCACAGTGAGACACGACTGCATCTAATGTGTTATTAGGACTCCTAACATCATGAAAAGAAAACAGCAGAAGTGGAACTCTCAAACCCAGCTTGTGGGACTATGTCACCATACTGCTACTATAGAAAACAATTTGGGAATGTCTTCTAAAGCTGAATATACACGAATTCTAGAACCTGCCCAACAGAAATGCATACATTGGGCACGAGAAGATAGCAAGAATATATTGGGTTGAACAAAAAGTTCGTTCGGGTTTTTCTGTACCATCTTAAGGAAAAAACCTAAACAAAAATTTTGGCCAACCCGTACACAGCAGCATTATTTTTCTTAGCCTAAATCTGTAAGCAGTAGAATTGATTAATAAATTGTGCTATAATCATTCAACAAAATACCATCCAGGATTGAGAATGCAAGAACAAGCTAGATGTGAAAGAGCACAGCCGTATGATTTCCTTATATGACATTCAAAAACAGGCAAAACTATTACACTGAAAGACGTTAGAATAATGTCTATGCTTGAGGGTAGGAGGACATTACATTATGGCCTGGTGTCTGGGTTGTGTGTGGTGTTCTGTCTCTTGGTTTGCTTGACAGTTACATGGTATGTTCATTTTGTGAGAATTTACCAAGCTGTAGAGGTGTAATCTGTGTACTTAACACTAAAATAGGATGCATACACACGTCTGTGTTTCAAAGAGACAGAAGTCCCAGAATTTCGTTGAGGTATTTCCTCACATTTGTTCCTTAGTTTCTAGAAATGTAGTCTTTATGTAATAAGTTAAGTACACAGCGTAGGTAGCTGAAGGTGCTTGTCAAATTTGCTAATGATACAGAATTGAGGATAACTAAGGGAAGAATGGGCTTCTTAGCTGGGCTAGTGGTAAAGAACCTGCCTGCAAATGAAGGAGACATAAGAGACATGGGTTCCATCCCTGGGTCAGGAAGATCTCCTGGAGGAGAGCATGGTAATCTACTCCAGTATTCTTTTTTTTTTTTCCTACCAAAGTTTATTGTTCATTATCATGTCTATAACTAAAGAGAAATGACATGAATCCACAATATTTAGTACAGTTTAACATATTCCATCAGTTTCAAAAGATTTAACATATTAAAAGCCTGTTTCTAAATTTTTTCATAAGTTTTATGTCATTTAAATATTAATATACAATTAGGTAAAATTCAGAGTATATTAGAAAACAGGAAAAATTGAATTATAAAGATCTCATTAACTCGCTTAAGGGATTAAACACATACCTGCACAAGGGGAATTTTTTCTTTGAAAACAGAAATAGTCTGACTCATTTAATACAGAAAATAATCAGCAATATATTTTCTTTTTTTTTTTTTAATTTTTAAACTTTACAAAATTGTATTAGTTTTGCCAAATATCGAAATGAATCCGCCACAGGTATACATGTGTTCCCCATTCCAGTATTCTTGCCTGGAGAATCCCATGGACAGAGGAGCCTGGTGGGCTACAGTCCATGGGGTCGCAAGAAGTTGGACACAACTGAAGCTACTACATACATATGCACAAGAGGGTAATAATGACCTTGAATGAGTGAAAGCACAGTAAGAGCGGAAATGATAAGTGGCAAAAGGAGCTGAATTCGTGGAAACTGAAACACTTAAAGTAGAATAAATGCAGCTCCTACAATTAGACGCAAACAGTGGCAAAAGGAAAGAGACATTCAGCGTAGCAGTAGGTTTTGAATGAGAGATTTGGAGGTTTTAAATGACAGTTTGCTCAAAATGAATCAGTAGCCATGGATGTCAAAATTAATCATAAATTGCTTCTGGAGAAGTTAAAGTGGTCATGCCTTAGGAGAGCAATCAGTCTGATATACCTCACACTGGTCAATTTATATCTAATACAGTGCTTTTCACTTCTGAGTGTGGCATTTAAAAACAAGCCAGGATGCCTCAGTAAATTGAAATCAGAAAGTCAGGGAAATGGGAATGTTTATAAACACAGATCAGGCTTCCCAAGCGGTACTAGCGGTAAAGAACCCACCTGCCAGTCCATGAGACATAAGAGACTTGGGTTTCAGTTCCTGGGTCAGGAAGATGCCCTGGAGGAGGGCATGGCAACCCACTCCAGTATTCTTGCCTGGACAACCCCATGGACAGAGGAGGCTGGTGGGCTACGACTGAAGGGACTTAGCATTCATGCACACAGAAACACAGATCAACTAACTATACTGGAGATGCTTACCCTAGGCGGGAAAAAAGCTCAGTAGGGTCTTGAGAAGCCCTCCAAATTTATAAATTCTCCCATTTGAAGAATGAATAAATATACTTGCTATCATTTCAAATGACAGAGGAAGGCAAAAGGAAGGAGAATATGTACCATGGAAGTAGATTTCAGTTGTTGAATATTTATTATCTGCAAGAAATAACTTTCAATGGTTAGAGATGTCCTGCAATGCAGTGTCACACTTTTAAAAACTTCTGTTCTCTGGAAATAGTTTAGCTAAGGCCAGATAAATTGCTATCAACAATGTTGTTGGTTGAGAAATTAGATGAGATGAGCCTGTTTTCTGGTATCTGATCAAGTCCTTTTGTTTACTGATTGAATAAGAAGCTGTTGACACCAGGAATGACCCAGAACATGCAGGGTGCATGCATGGAGCCATAAATAAACACGCATATATAAGAAAGATTAAAAAAGGCAAATAGGTAGATGGTCTGCTCAGTCATAATGGGAGAAGATGAAAACTAATTCTTGAAGAGTAGATCAGAACTGATAAGGTGTGGTAGTTGATGGGCTATGTAAGCAGGGAAGAATTCAGAGATGTCAGGACCGATATCTGGAGTCAAGGTGGTTGGAGTCATCTATGAGGTGAGAGTTTTAAGAACTAAAGGACTTGAAGATATTCTCGATAAATTTACCTTCTTTCTCTTCTCCCTCTCTCTCTTAATTTTAAATAAGAGGAAGCTACTGGGCTTCCCTGGTAGCTCAGATGGTGAAGAATCTGCCTGCAGTGCGGGAGATCTGGATTTGATCCCTGGGTGGGGAAGATTCCCCTGGAGGAGGGAACGGCTACTCAGCCCAGTATTCTTTGCATGGACAGAGGAGCTTGGTAGGCTACAATCCATGAAGTCGAAAAGAGTTGGGATCAACTGCGAGACTAGCACATTAACTTTTACTTTTTCTTCAAAAAGCTACTATTTTATTGGGGGAAATTTTTTAATTGCATTGTGAATTTCCTGTTAGCAGAGAAGTATTTTAGGTATTTTTTTCTCTTAAAAATAAAAAAGGAATTTTATTATTGGGGGAGGGAGGAATCCTTAACTGATAGTTTCAAGTTAAAATCTTAGGAGAAAATAAAATCTCTCCAGCTTCTAGATATCATTGAGCTGTGGGTGTTCCATACAGAGTTGCGAGGAGGGAGTCAGTCCAATGACAAGACAAAAATAATGAAAAAGCAGCGGAGAAACAGTGAATGAGCAGAATAAGTTGGGTTGTAAAGGCTGAGATAATTAGGCAAATGTGCAGAGAAAAGCAGAAACCAGAAAATGTGCCCACAGAAGGAGAAAATGAGAGATTGACAGAAGATGTGTCTAGGGTTTGGGTGTTTTCCAGCTCTGGTTAGACATTATTCGACTTGTTCAAAATTGCCACCTTGGTTTACTTAAGCAGGTTTCCGTTGTTTGCAAAAAAAATAAAAATAAAAATCCCCCAGGCCAGTGCTTCTCCATCCTGTCTGTGCACTGGAATCTCCTAAGGAGATTGTAAAAATATCAATGCCTGGAGCGCACCTCAAAAGATGTTGATTTAATTGGTCTGCAGTGACACCAGGGTGATGGGATTGTTAAAAGTTTTCCAGGTTTTTCTAAACGTGTAGCCAGGGTTTAGATCCACTGCATGCGTCTCGAGTCTAGAGCGGAGGGTCTGACACGCCATGAAGCAACAGAATAACCTGGAGGACTGGTTGCATCATAGACCGTGGCCCACTCCCCAGCAATGTGGCTACTGAAGCAAGTCTGGGTGAGGCCCAGGAACGTGCATATCTAACAACCCCAGGGGATACTCATGCCGCCGGACATGGGGCTATGCTTTGAAAGCCTCTAAAGGAACCGATCAAATAACTGTTCAAGGTGTGATCTTCTGCCATCATGAATTTCCCGCCAAGTTTTCTCTCTCACGCCTCAGTTTCTCCCTGGGAATAAACACCCACCATTCTCATGAAAAGTGTGCAAACAAATTAGGGCTGTGTCTTAGCAACAGATTTCTCAGCTGAACCAGAAGCTATGCCTCTGTGGTGACAGGTGCTCCTTAGCTGCCGAACTCAACTGGAAAAAAAGAATTTTATTTTTTTCTGATCCTTCAGATTCTGAAAGCTGACATAAATGATAAATTATAGACCTCTGCACCTGTTGGAATGAGCTCCACTCTGCCCTAGGAGTTCTAGTGGCCCCTCAAGATTGAAAATAAAGGAGATGGAGACATTGATCTACTTATTGCTCAAATGACATCCCTAAAAATAAAGGCACGTTAGTTATAGGAAACATGTGTTACTCTACATTGCAGGGGGCAATTACAAGACAATTATCAAGTTATTTCAGTTAAAGAAGCTTTTTTCTTTCTGATTGGATGACTTAATACTCGTCTACTTCCTTTCAGTAAAAATCTGTAATAGGTAAGTGGGAAATGTGCCCAGTCATGACACTCTAATATCCATGCATTAATAAATGGCCCTATCTTGCTTATTCATCAATTGATTCAACAAATATTTGCTGGGTGCCTGCACTGTGGCAGAAGAAATTAAAATTTTAATATAAGGCAATACTGCCCTCAATAACAATGACAAGAACAACAGTAGTTAATTTATTGGAGACTTACAATGATTCAGATACTGTGCTAAACATTTAATATAGATTATCTCATGATGAAGTAGGTGCTATAATTATCTCCTATTTTGCAGCTGAAAACTTAATTGCAGGAAAAAAAAAAAAAAGTAACTTGCCTAGGCTTGCTCAAGCTCGCACCACTATTAAGTATGTGAACAAGTAATTGAACCCGCGTTCGCTCTCATCCAGACTTCATGTTTTAAAACACTTTTTAGGTCGATATTGCCTTTTCCAGGAGCAGTTTTACTGGGATGATCCCACAAGTGAATGTTGCTGTTAATTGCTAAGTCATATTCTACTCTTTGCGACCCCACGGACTGCAGCACGCCAGGCTCCTCTCTCCTTCACTATCTCCTGGAGTTTGCTTAAATTCATGTCCATTGAGTCGATTATACCATCCAACCATCTGTCGCCCCCTTCTCCTCCTGCCCTCAATCTTTTCCAGCATCAGGGTATTTTCCAATGAGTTGGCTCTTCGCATGAGGTGTCCAAAGTACTGGAGCTTCAGCTTTAGCATCAGTCCTTCCAGTGAACATTCAGGGTTGGTTTCTGTAGAATTTACTGATTTGATCTCCTTGTAGTCCAAGGGACTCACAAGAGTCTTCTCCAGCACCACAATAGGTGAACATACTACTGTCAGAGGAGAAAGACGCACAGTTCCTCTGGAAACCCAAATAAAGACAAGCTGCACAACTCCTGGGGTGTCTTCCACCATGCACTCTAAGGAACGGCACCCCTGAAGTGTATGATGTGGTGGTCCTGGGATTCTTTAGGGGGTGATACCTAAGATGAGCTCCACTGAAGGAGAGCTGTCCAAGCAAATGGAAAAATGAGAAATGACTATGCACATGAAGAACTGCAATCACTCAGAATAAGACTATAGACTGAAAGAGAGTGGATCCTGGGGACAGGCAGAGGTGGGCAGTGATCAGATCCCTGATGTGCATGCTTATCATTGCAGGATGTTTGGACATTTTCCCAACAGTGGGGAAGGAGCCATCAGTATTGTGGTAAAGAGGAGTCATGCACTCAGGTCACCAGAACTGGAGTAAGAAGGAATTGCAGGAGGACTTCCCTGGCAGGGGGCATCCCTGTTAGCTCAGATGGTAAAGAACCTACCTGCAATGCAGAAGACCCAGGTTCAATCCCTAATCCAGGAAGATTCCCTGGAGAAGGGAATGGCTACTCACTCCAGTACTCTTGCCTGGAGAATTCCATGGACAGAGGAGTCTGGCGGGTTACAGTTTCATGGGGTCACAAAGAATTGGATGCGACTGAGCAAAGCGACCTTCCCTGGTGGCCCGGTAGTTAAGATTTCACCTTCTGATGCAGGGTGTATGAGTTCGATCCCTGGTTGGGGAGCTAGGATCCCACATGCCTGAGGGCCAGGAAACCAAAACATTTTTAAAAAATGAAAAAAGAAAAAAAAAAAGAAGCACTACTGTAACAAATTCAATACAGACTTTATAAATCATCCACTTCAAAACAACAAACAAAAAAACAACAAAGAATGAATTGCAGGGCCTGAGACCAGGCACAAGAGAGGGCAAACGCTTACTTTAAGGGAGAAAAGGTAAGTATGGATACAAAGGATGTTTGGCGAGAGAGTAAGAAAGTAAAATCTATAGGAATTAGAGACTAAATGGATTCACAGGCTTAGTGAGGAAGAGGTTAAGAATGATACCTAAATTCTGATTACGTAAATAGGCAATATGATGTGCTTTTCCCCAAGGCAAGGGACTTGGGAGAGACATAGATCTGAAGCTCTCGTTTAGTTAAGTTTTGTTTTCTTTGAGCCAGAGTGGTTAGTCTTACACTTGTTCACCCTGAGCTAAACTGAGTCCCTTGTGCCTCACTTTCTTCATCAGCCAAGTGTATACTGTGGATTGGATTACGATTTTGAAATCAGACTCCCATGCGTCTCCCTAGTACCTTTTCCCGTGAATTCCTATCTGAACTAAATTGCAAGGTTAATTTAATTCATGCAAATGTGTGTTCCATCATTTCTTGCTCAGCAAAGAGGCTGTTGAGGGCCCCATTACTATGCTGCTCACACACCTTCACCATCTTTCCCTCCATTCCTTGGTCCCACCCTGGGTCCTCTATAAGCTAATTGGGAACCTTGTTCCAGAGGTTACTCCCCCCTCATCTCAAGCCCATCTCTCCTAGCCATTCCCCTACTCCCATGGCTCCGCTGTTCCTGATTGTTTACTGCTCTTTCTGCCAGCTTTAAGCTGCTGTGTTTTCCATTCCTGACATCTGGGTCTTGTTCCTGCTTCCTGGCAGCAAGACCTCCACATAATTTATACCCTTGCCACAAGAAAATGAAGGCAAGGCTGAAGCTCGAAGGAGGCTAATGCTGGGGAATGTGATGGAAATCCAAAACCACGATGCTTCCAATTAAACCAAACAAGTCTCACTATAGCCCTGGAGATTCCAGCCTGAGTACAATATTTTGCAGACAACATTCAGCCCAAGTTCTTGAGCAGAGTAAACCTCTCTAGGAGAGAAATGCTATTAGTGGAGTGCTTAGTTATCCAAGAACCCTGTTTGCAAGACCAGATTTCCCAGTCCTTTTACTGACAGGTGTGATCTCTTCTTAGCAAGAGATTCATCTGAGTTGTCAGCAACACCATTCATGTCTGAGGCTAACCACAGGGGGCACGTGCAGAATTTATTCCTATCAATACCTAAAAGAGGCAAGGTGAGGGTGAGGGTTGGCTTCCCCAGTGACTCAGCTGGTAATGAACCTGCCTGCCAATGATGGAGATGCAAGAGATGCAAGAGAGGCAGGGTTGATCTCTGGGTCAGAAAGATCCCTTGGAAGAGGAAATGGCAGCCCACTCCAGTATTCTTGTCTAGAGAACTCCAGGGACAGAGAAAGAAGCCTAGTGGGCTACAGTCCACGAGGTCACAAAGTGTTGGATAGGACTGAGCAAATACACAAACACAACTGAAAGAGGATCTGATGTTCTTTTCTCTTTCCTAGAGTGAGAGATTCTCACTTAAATTGGGCCATTATGGGTCAAAGTTCCAACACGGTCTTAGAAAAGCAGCCTTACTTACACATCAGCTTTGTCTACCTCCAGTGGCTAATTTGGGGTGAAAATTTTCCCATTTAACTCAGCAGAAGGCATCAGTAACTAATGGGTTATGAGATTTCTCACAGTGGGACCCTTTATTAAATATTATAAAATGCTGCTGGAAGTTTTCCGCCATTCCGGAGTTAGGTATTATAATGTCCTTCTTTCTCAAATAGCTCAATTATGTTGACAAAGCCCATGTACATTAATGCAACATCATGCACTCTAAAGTGTGGCTTTGTTTTGGATGTAGCACCGTTCTGGGAACTAATAATGATTTTAATCTCTGCGGTTTACTTAAATGTTTGATATGGGCCAGTCATACTGTTAAGGTTCATGACATACATGTTTAATCAGTATAAAATTCCTGAAAGGAGGCTTTCATTCAAATTTACAAATGAGGTTCAACTTAGCATTGTGCTAAAGTTAAAGGAGGTTAAATGACTAGCACATAGCCACTCATTACTTAATCTTTATTCTGGTATCACGGGAACAATTTTAAATAAAAAAATATGGGATCAAATTATTATTATAATTTTTTTTTTTTTTTTTACCCAGGACCTCCATGTTTTCTGTTGCTTGTTTCCTTTTTGGAAGGGGGTTTTTTTCCCCTACTTTATCCTCAAATACAAAAACAGGAGAATTCTAGATTCAGTACCTTAGCCTGAGTCAAAGAAAATAAGTAACTGTAACACATGTTCCTTTGCTACTTCTGAAGAATAGAGTGCAGATAAAATAAATTGTGTGTACAGCGTATCCTTAGGTCCTTGGAGACAAGGATTTAGGAAGGGACATGCCATTTCTTCTTGTCCTCTACTTCCGTGCCTTTTTTAAAAAGAAGCTGATGAACTAAAAACATATGCCAGAGGGACAGAATAAGACCAGTAAAATAATGTTAGTAGCTGAAAGTTCTGTTTCATTGGGCCCCAGAGAAGGATAAACCCCAAATACGCCCTCCCTGTCCCCTGGAAGAAGGCAGCCTATTTTGTGTGAGTGGTAAATGGAAATCAATGAGCTGCTCACGGAGCACTGCAATCTCTTTACCAACACGTATTCAAATTCTTGTCTGGGAAGTCCCATGGACAGAGGGGCATGGCGGGCTACAGCCCATGGGATTGCAAAGAGTCAGACATGACTGAGCATGCACGCACGCACACAGCAAGAGCCAGGGGGATGGAAACTGATACCTCTCCTAATTCTGAAGCCCAGATGCTCTGCAGCAGGACAGAGACCAAGCAGCTACAGCACAGCTCTTCAGAAGACACTGCTGGTCTCGGCTCCTCGGAGCTTGCTGGAGCCTCAGCTTTCCTCCTCTCCCCAAAGCCGTGTCCTACTGCCCCAGTGCAGCATATCTCCTGACCCCTGTGTGGAGCTCCTGGAAGATGAACATTTCAGTGCCTACCACTAGTTG
Source organism: Bos indicus (assembly GCF_029378745.1). NCBI lineage: Eukaryota > Metazoa > Chordata > Mammalia > Artiodactyla > Bovidae > Bos > Bos indicus. The sequence goes on along the minus strand of NC_091780.1, from coordinate 17,747,992 downwards.
ATTGTTAAGGCTGTCTGCTCTTCTGGGCTTCTCCACTTACATACCTCTCCTCTGACTGGAGCCTTCTGATTTCTGATAAATCTTCTCAGCCTCTCTACTCTGTTCTGGCAAAGATAATCTCCCCTAAATTGACTCACACGCCTTTGTGCTGGTCAATTTTACTTTGAACATCCTCCTTTATCTCCTAGCTACATTTCAAAGCTCTGTGACTTTGCTTTGATTTCGTTAATTCTAAAATAAATGGAAATGGAAGTATGTACAAGTACAGAACTTGAAAGAGTTTTGAGTCAATGAGTTTTGTTGTAACTGACTCTTCATTCAAAATATAGAAAAATTTCCACTAATCTAGAAAGTTCCTTCCTGGCCCCTTTTATTGAATCTCCTTCTAGAGGAAACCACTGTTCTGGTCTAACTCATCTTAAACTTTGTATAAATAGAAGCATAGAATATGTGCTTCTTAATGTCTAACTTATTTCACTAAACATGTTCCTGAAATTGGTCTGTGTTTTTGAGTATATCTGTAGTTGATTGCTACTGTCTTTAAGTTTTTATTGTTGAATTGCATTCCGGTGTATAAATATGCCAATAGCGTGTGTTTCTGGGCTTTTGGATCCAACATCTGCAGCATATTTCCTGATCTTCTAACAGGCAAGAGAGACATAAAATGGAAGTTCAGGACGATAGGAAAGGGAACATAAGATCAGCGTGATGTGAGAGCTATGCCATTAGTTAATAAAAGCTTCCTTTCTTTTGCTCCGTCTGGTGACCTTCAGACACAGAAATCCCACCAAGTCTTCAATTTCACAAGGAAGAAGATAAAAGAGTCCATAATCAGGCTTGTAGACATCTAAAGAAAGGATATTTCTCTACTAGTTTATTGTGAGTGCAAGAAAAACCTTTACTCATCATTCAAGTACAACTCAAACGGCATCTTCAGTCTCTAGCATTTCCATAACCTTAAGGGAAAGTTACTCAAGCCCTCATTTGTGTTCCTACAACTCACACGAACCTTGGTTTTAGTTTTTACTGACAAACTTTGTTTCATTTTTTACTACATGGGTTTCTTCACAGACTTGACTCCACTTTCTACCAAAGAAATTATACAACTCCTTAAAGAAAAGGTACCTTCTGGCACTTGGCACAATTATTATACACATGATGTAAATGAGTAGACAAATGGATGACTGCCTGGATGGATGGATGAATGGATGGATGAAAAGATGGATGGATGAATGGATGGAAGGGTAGATGGATGAATCAGTGAATGGATGAAACAATATATGAAAAGGGCTGTATTGCTTATAAACTGAATGAACTGTATGGTCTTTTGCAAGCTCCAGAAGTATCATGACATTGCTTTCTCCCCATCTCCTGCATTCTCATTAGTCCCAGGAGTTTATATTATTCTACCTGCCAATATGCAAATGTCTCAGTACCATCTAGAGCAGGTAGAACCTCCTAACCACCAGAAATGGGCTTCCTAATGCTTTCAGAAATATTTCCATAAGAGTCAGTGTTTGTGTGGAGTTACTGTTAATTTACAACCATGTAGCACAAGAGACAATCTTGACTCAGTGGAAGACTTCCAGGTAAAGGACAGGCCTGAGTACTGAGTGAGTGGCAGTGCTTCTGCTGTCAGCAGAAGGCTGCTTAAATATAGCCACACAGGTAACTGAAAGTTGATGTTGGCCCTAAAGGAGAGCTTTGTAATGCTACGAACAACATCTAGCGCTCAGCTGTTTCTCACCCACCTCTCAGATGGTCCCAGCAGGAAACGAATCTGTGACTGTCATGTTTACAGTTAATTAATGTTTATTTATATTTTTAAACAAGGCTTTCACCTACCATGCTTTAAAATAAATGTTCTGCTCTTCAATTAGAGGTTGTCAGAGTGGAGAGGAATCCTGTTTGTTACGGATAGAATGTGTGTATGCTTAAAATGTGTATCAGGGTGGAAACTCTTTTTCTGTAAGTCTCTCTCTCTCTCCACCCAGAGGCTGAGGCTTCCTACTTAGAGAGACACTTTTCAAGATCTTGACTTTGAGATTGGGGCTCTGCTATGCACGAGGCCCTGGGTAGGGACTTTCCAAGTGGTGCTAGTGATAAAGAATCCAAGCAGGAGATACAGGTTCAATCCCTGGGTTGGGTAGATGATCCCCTGGAGTAGAAAATGTCAACCCACTGAAGTATTCTTGCCTGGAAAATTCCATGGGCAGAGGTGCCTGGCAGGCTACAGCTCATGGGGCAAAGAGTTGGACAGGACTGAGCACACATATGCAGGCCATGAAGTTACTTCTAGAGGGCAGACAGCAGATTACAGCGTCTCCTTGGATGGAGAATGTGAGGTAGCATGAAAACATGGCACATTTTGACCAATGTAGAATAAGTGTTCTTAAGGGAAAAGCATGTGCTTTGTCATTTTGCAATAAAGCACTGACTCAACAAGCCTGAAGCATGTAAACCCTATATTCTCCAAAGAAAGGTCTGACCCTGGACTGGCTCCTGGGAGCTCACCTTGACATCTGTGGAATATCCTGATAGATAAGAGTGTCTTTCTTTACCTGGGACCTTGGGCCACGTTAGAAGGTTGATACCATGTGATATATGGTGGGGTTCTTGGGCCACAAAGCTTGACCTCTGAAGAGCCTGGAGACTAAGATTAGCTGCATGGACACCAGGGCTACAAAATGACTCCTGAGGACTTCCCTGGCGGCTCAGTGGTTGAGAATCCACCTGCCAATGCGGGGGATAAGGGATTGATCCGTTGCCGGGAAGATCCCAGTATGTCTCAGAGTAACTTGGCTCCCGCGCCACAACCACTGAAGCACGTGCACCCAGAGCCCACGCTCTGCAACAGGAGAGGCCACCACGATGAGAAGCCCGCACGTGGCAGTTAGAGAGTAGCCCTCACTTGCCAAAACTAGAGAAAGCCTTCGTAGCAGCAACAAAGACACAGTGCAGCCAATATATAACGACCCTCACTAAAAACCCTGGTGGCTCAGGGGAGCGTCCTTGTCTGACAACATTCTACCTGTGATCACACGTCATAGATGGAGAATTAAGCATTGTCCATACAACTGCCCTGGGAGCAGACACCTGGACTTAACACATCCCCTCAAAGAATAAGTGATGAAGAGAGAAGGGGTTGCAGGGTAGAAAGCCAGATCAACTCTACTTCCTGGTGATCCCAAGGACATCATCTGACCTCTTAATGTTTTTGAGGTTCAAGTCAGCTTCTAAATTAGATATTCATCCATTGTTTCACTGGATACTCATTGAATGTGCCACTGTTTTAATCATATAGTATATGGTCAAAAAGTGGTTAATGGTGGAGATGATTGTTTGAATTGGTCCATGTGTGAGCTTCTGCAAATTAGTTTAAGCTCCTTCAGTGAGGTAAGCACTCTAAATCTGTACATATGCCCTCTGCACTTTTGCAGATAGATATGTTCATAGTTTGTAGTCCATAAATGATTACTTTCATACAGTTATGTGGCTAGTATTACCTCCTATCTTATCTTGAGCCTAAGCCTCTGAATGTTGTTTTTCATCAATTGCACATTTACTATAAGCTCGAGAGAAAAGCCTACATGTGAAGGTGCCTAGAATGGTGACAGAATCATCTGTGGAACTTAATAAGTGCTAGTTGAATACGAATCTGAACATCTAGAGAAAATTTTACTATTTAATGAGACATATACACTTTCCTTCTTGATGAATAACTGGAAAAAAAAACTAAAGACCCAGGAAATGGGATGAAATGCAATTTTTTGCCCGGTTTTCAGCAATGAATATTGAACTCCTAGTTTGCTCTTGTTGCCAGTTAAATGGTTTCCCAAAAAGATACTCTCAATCCCTAATTCCCAGTACCTATGTATGTGACTTTATTTGGAAAAAGATTCTTTGCAGATGTAACCAAGTTAAGAGGAGCCCATACTGAATTAGGGTGGGCCCTGGTTCACTGTGGGCTTCCCAGGTGGCTCAGTGGTAAAGAATCTGCCGGCCAATGTAGGAGATGCACATTTGATTCCTGGGTTGGGAAGGTCCCCTGGAGAAGGAAAGAGCAACCCACTCCAGTATTCTTGCCTGGGAAATCCCACGGACAGAGGAACCTGGTGGTCTACAGTCCATGGGGTCACAAAGAGTCAGACATGCCTGAGCATGTACACATTAGTCCAGTGACTGCTATGCTAAGAAAGGAGAAATTTGGCAGAGATTGGAGCTGTGCTCCCATGAGCCAAGGATGCGAAGGACTGCTGGCAATCACCAGAAACTAGGACGAGGCAATGAAGGCTTCTTTCCCAGAGTCTTTGGAGACATTAGGGGCTGCTGACATCTTAATTTCCAGACTTCTAGTCTCCAGAAGTGTGAAAGATAGGCTGCTGTTTTGTCTTTTTTTTAATCTATACAGTTTGTGGTATTCTGCTATGTCAGCCTTAGGAAATGAATATGCCCCCATTACAGCTTGTCATACACAGGTCTTAGGCTTGTGTCTGGTTTTCCTGCCTGAACAGAAAGTACTCTGTACCCAGAAGGTGGGGGGAACCAGCCAAGAGTGTGGAAGCAGAAGGAAGTGACTCACCATGGGACTCCGACCAATGCTGCCCAGGTAGTGGAGGAGTCCTTTGGCATGGTAGATTGTGGGCTGGAGATGAGCGCTGGGAGACAGCCACTGTCTGTTCAAGTCCTCCCCTCTCAGTGAGCATCTGTGACTGCGGGAACCAACAACAAGCAAATAAATACACATTTAGAAGAAAATAACTTGAGAAAATAAAGCTCGACAAGACAATTAAACTAATGAATCCAACTTCCTTCTGACTTCTGCTCAATTGGCATCCACTGAAGATGCCCAGAAAGATGCAGATCCCAATTGTCGTGATTATTCACAGCTCCCCAGAGAACTGGAAACCATATTTAACTTGAGTCAGGGTCACCAGAGTTTGAAGATGAAGTTTGGGAAATATTGTTCTCCGCTACCTACTTCTGAGGAGAACAAGTTCAATAAATTTCTCTAGACTCTCCAGTTCCACAAATAATCATTATTAATAATAAGTTGAGATCAATATATCATGCTGGGCATGTTACATATGCTCTTTCTAGCTGGCCCAGTAATTCTGCCAAGTGGATATTATTGCACCCCAGTGAAGACAGTGACACTTAGAAATGGTTAAATAAATGCCCCCAAACCACCTAACAGACTTAGGCTTTCCATCCACATCTGTTTCCCTCCGAGAAACAGCATAGGGTCTTTCTCCTAACACGTTAACTCCACCCTATCCATATAGATGCCACAGAAAACTTGACATTTACTCAGAGAGCTGGAGGGTCATTTTCAGATACATCATCATGGATTATTAGCTCTAGAAATGAGCTCAAAAATCATACTTGTCCTCATTTGGGAAAAGAGGATGTTCCCATTTGAAAGTATCAAGTCTCTCTACAAAGGTAACACAGCTGGTTAGCAAGAACAGTGACTGCAATTCAGAGAGAAGGAAGCCGAGATGCTGGGTGGTGGGTAAAGGGAACCTTAAAAGCCCGGGTCCACCAGTGATTACCAATGGCCGCCCCTTCTCTAGGGAGGCGACCAGAAGTCCTGCTGAGATGTTATTTATTCAATAGGCTGACAATCAAGGTACCAGAGATTAAGAGGAAGCAGAGCAGCATCTCCATCATCTAGTCCTCCCAACCTCCCTACCCGGATCCCTACTACCACCCCCTGCTGCCCTTGTCCTTCTCTTTTTTAAAACATAATTTTATTAAATTATTTATTTTTGGCTGCCCTGAGTCTGCTGCTTTGCTCAGGCTTTTTCTAGTTGCAGTGAGAGGGTGCTATTCTTCATTGCTGTGCGAGAGCTTCTCATCCTGGTGGCTTCTCTGCAGAGAACAGGCTCTCTGTGTCCCGGCTTCAGTAGCTGCAGCACGTGGGCTCAGCAGTTGTGGTGCGTGGACGTAGCTGCTCAGTAGTATGGAACCCACGTCCCCTGGATTGGCAGGCAGATTCTTTACCACTGAGCCACCAGTGATGTCCTGCCCTTGTCCTTCTGTGCTTCAACTTAATCAAACTGCACACCACTCTTCCTGAGAAATTGTGCCTGCTGGTCTCATTGCCAGGACTCCCCAAATCTTCATCCCTTACCTCTTCAACATTCAGGGGTCAGTTTTTCAGGGAAACTTTCCCTGATCCCCAGACCCTTATGTTCTCCTGGTACTAAATACATTGCGACACCATCCTCAGAGTTCTCATAGAATCTTTTTGAATGGTTTTCATTCCATTTACTTTTGTTTCTTTCACCTTTGTTGTTAAACTGTAAGCTTCCTTGGGGACAGAAACAGTTTCTTTGTTACCATGTAGACCCAAATATAGTAACTGTGTCAGAGTTGGTATTAGTAAATACTTTGGAGTGAAAAATGTACTAACATTTAAATGTAGAATCAGATACTTTTTCTGTTCAAAGAAAAAACACTATTTTTAATAAATCTTGGAGGTGGAAGGAAAAAGGTTCAGCCTCCTCCTTTCAGCACTTTCTAATCTCATGTTTCTGAAATTATCTTTAAATATTAGTTTCCTGCTGCTTGTCAGGCCCTGTTACAGCTTGCTGGAAACAGAAAATCTTTAGATTAATCATTTATCCTGATTTCACCATTAAAATATTTTGACTTGAGAAATGGTAGGTTTGTTGCATCTTCCTCTATGACTTTTATTCTTTCCTTGCTTTACATCCCCCAACATCCTCTTTTTAATAGCAATGACATTTAGAAATAGGGTTTCTGCCTGGCGACCAAGGATGAAGATAAAATACAAAGCAAATCTTTCGAAAGAAGCAAATAGCAATAGAAAGAAGCCAGCGTCCCAGACTTTCTCCTAAGCCTATCTGCTGTGTTTAAATGAATTTCTTTTCTCAAATCAAGGTACTTGCCAGCACAACATCCCAGAGCCTCAGAATTTTCTCTAACTGCTCTGTGATTCTGCCCTGACCTGGAGTCTCATCAACCCTGGGTTGTTTTTTTTTTTTTTTTTTTTTTGTAATATCAAAAGTAATGAAATCAGTGGAGGCCCCATAAAAGTATTTGTTTGTTGCAATAAAAATGCAAGCTTTCTCTGTGACCAGTAGCCAGCAATTCCATGCAACTCTCTCTGCCTCTGCTTTCCTTCTGTTCCACAGAGATCACATTCTAGAGCAATGTCCACAAGGAAAAAACCCAGAGGTTGACAATGGCAGATATACCATTCCAGACAACAGTTCTTCCAAATGTAGGGGCGAGGTGGAGTTTTGTGCTGCGATCAGAATAAGCCTGAGTGTTGGTTAAACAGATTGAGTCTCAACTCAGCTTTGTCTCCAGATAAGGGGATTGGGGGCTTCTGAGAGTCAATACTGTCATATGCAAAAGAATACAGATACTCCTACCCTACCTCTCAGGATTATTCTGAGGGTTAAATGAAACGATCTCTGTTTTAGATATCTCCATGGAGAAACTACATAACTCTTTCTCCACCCGTCTATGTCCAGACCATGTCTACATCTATATCCACGTGCATAATCTCTACTTCTATCTGTATCTACATCTTCATCTTCAACTCTAATGCTCAGGGATGCCAAGCACCACTTGGATTATGGTCATTCATTCCTTATCTCATCCTAACACTTTTCCTTATGAATAATCATCAGAGAACTGCATGCACTTTGATTGGAAGGGAGAAGAATCTTGACTGGGAACCTCAAATAAGAGGCAGTGGTTAGTTTTTAAATTCAAACTGACTTGAACACATTTAAGAGTGGAAACCACGAGACTGAAGAGAAAAAGAGTTATCTAAGGAATGGTACAGACGAGGCTGTTTGCAGGGCGAGAATAGAGACAGATACAGAGAGTAAGTGTGTGGACATGGTGGGAAGGGGAGGGTGAGACGTATTTGGAGAGTAGGATTGACATATATGCAGCACCATGTGTTAAACAGAAAGCTAGAGGGAAGCTGCTATAAAGAACAAGGAGCTCAGCTCACTGCTCTGTGATGACCTAGACGGGCAGGATGGTGGGGGAGGCTGCAGGGGGAGGGATATGTGGACATGTATAGATGATCCACTTTGTTGTATAGCAGAAACTAATACAATGTCGTAAAGCAATTTCCAATAAAAAATAAAATGTTGTCTGAGGAAAAAAAATGCAAGGATATAACAATATAAATTGCTGAACAGACTATTTAATAGTCCCAAGCAGGCCATTAAATTGTACCAAGGGAAGGATGGCTTCTAAGATCTACTAGGTGTGCAGATTTGGGGAGAAACTGGACTCATTTGAGACTTAAACAAGTCTTTTCTCCTATTAGTCGGGGAAAATTTTTGCTGGTTTTTCAGGGGCGGAGACAACAATGCATTCCTTAGGTCTATCTAGGAGGCATGAACTTGGGAAACCCATATGTATTTGTATTCAGTGTTCTCTGCGTGGCTGTGGTTTTGAGAGTATCTCTGTGTGCACTTATGGCTTCAGCAGTTCCTAGATTTCTGCAATTTCACATTATTACAACAAGTACAACACCTAACTCGAGTGCTGCTCCTTTTAAAGCAAATCCATTTTCTTCCAATCTTCAAGTCCATTTAGCATTTTGTGTTAATGACATCAGCGATTCATGCAGTCGGAGGAATTGCTGTCGCTCTTCCTAGGGATTTGTTTTAAGCATTTGAAGATGAAATGCACCCCATCTTATTATCTACTGTAGCATTTCTGAAATGACAGCTGCTGCCTCTATGTGGAGAAAATTAGCAGATGGACAGTTATGACTGGCTGGCAATAAATTCAGCGCCTCTAATTTCTGAAAAGGGGTCATCCCTCAAATAGAGTTTGAAGTCTTGCTTTGCTTCTAACGAGAGGAAAATGGTCAGCATTGCTATCTTTTTTCCCCCACTGAAAAACTGCAGACTTACAGAAGAGGGGAAGAAACACTTCCTTTTGATTTTCACAAAGGAAGTCATTTGACTCATATAGTCCTCCCCATTTTTTTAAAGCAAAAGCATTGGTTTAAGAGAGTGTCAAACAGAGTGAAGTAAGTCAGAAAAAGAAAAACTTCATATATGAATGCATATATGTGGAATCTACGAAAATGTTATAGATCAACTTATTTGCAAACCAGAAATAGAGACAGATGCAGAGAACAAGCGTGGATACCAAAGGGGATAAAAGGGGGAGGTGGGAAGAACTGGGAGATTCGGATGGACATGTACACTCTACTGTGTATAAAGTAGACAACTACCGTTTAGCACAGGGAACGCTACTCAGTTCTTTGTGGTCACCTGAATGGGAAGGAAGACCAAAAGGAAGGGGATACGTGTCCACATGTAGCTGATGCACTTTGCTGTACAGTAGACACTAGCACGAGATTGTAATGCAACTTTCTTGTTCAGTCACTCAGCCGTGTCTGACTCTTTTGTGATCCCACAGACTGTACCTGCCAGGCTCCTCTGATCATGGGATTTTCCAGGTAAGAATACTGGAGTGGGTTGCCGTCTCTTTCTCAGAGGATCTTCCCAACTCATGTATCGAACCTACATCTCTTGAGTCTCCTGCATTGGCAGGCAGATTCCTTACCACCAAAGAATCTGTGCCACCTGGGAAGCCTCTCTGAGTACTTTACATGTATATTATGAGCCTGCCTTTTTTAGGGTATTTGCAGCACATGTCTAGGATATCTCTAATTAAACCTGCAGTTTTTGGTAGGTCAAATCCCTTCCCTTAAAAAAAAAAAAAAAAGGCTTTTGGTCTCCTGAAAATGTGGTCATTTTATGACCCTCCCCCCCAAAAAAAAAACCCACATATTAGCCAAAACTATCAAAAAATGAATCAGAAAGGATGGTTCTAAGAGTTCACTGAATAAAAGTCATCATCTTCATGGTAACCTAAGCATACCTTCAAGGCCAGATAGTCTAAAGGGAAATGATGTCACTCAAAACCACTTTTTAACATCGGTTGTGGACTTTACAATGGACTTCCCAGGGAGCGCTAGTAAAAAAAAAAACTTCGCCTGCCAACGTGGAAGACATAAGAGACAGAGGTTCAATCCCTGGGTTGGGAAGATCCCCTGGAGGAGGGCATGGCACCCCACTCCAGTATTCTTGTCTGGAGCAACCCATGGACAGAGGAGCCTGATGGGCTACAGTCCATGGGGTCACAAAGACTCAGACAAGATTGAAGCGACTTAGCACCCACACATATGGGTTTATGTGTTTGCTAAATACAAAGATTATCCTAACCGGAGAATGGGAAATAAATGATCTAACCAAAGGCCTTGACACATAGACCCTGAACTACCAGGACCCCTGAAGCAAAGAAAGAATTAGAGGCCAGAGGAAGAAAGAGGAAAAGTGAGCTGCTTCCTGAAAGAGAATCTATAAAGCTGCAGTCAGACAATAAAATGATTCAAAAATCTCCCATCCAGCCGTGACTGATCAAAGGAGAGATGGGGCCCTTCAGACTGAATGAGTGATGCCAGGCTTGATAATATTAGTGCCCACGGCACAGCAAGCTCTGTAATCTGAAGAGAGGCAGCATGTTTGAGATTTAGCAAGTGCTTTACCATTCACTGCACATCTTAGTAACAGGAGACAGCGTGGGTGCAGGAGAATATTTATCAAGGTAAGTAGATGCACGAGAGAACACGACTGAACCGCATAGGCCACTGTGGGCCAGACACTGTACCCAGAGCTTTCCAAATAAAGACCGCCTGGATCAGGAAAAGGAGGAAAGAGAAAAAACACAGCAAAACACAGTGTCCTCCTAAGGCCATCATCACTCTACAGCTCAAACAATCAGGGTTGTAAGTGACATATTATGTTCAAAATAGTTTTGCCATACAAAGAGCTCAGATAGACAGTAGTCTAGAGTGAAGGAGAAAGAAGCAATCAAACCCAAGTGTCCCTCAACATATCCAAGAACCCAGCCACATGGTGCCAGAGGACTGGTCACCCCAGAGCCCGGGCAGAGGTAAGCTGAGGTCCTCAAATGATGGACAGATCTGCACATGACTACAGGGCTTCTCTGATGGCTCAGTGGTGAAGAACCTGCCTGCCAATGCAGGAGATGCAGGTTCAATCCCTGGGTCAGGAAAATCCCCTGGAGAAGGAAATGGCAAGCCCCTCCAGTGGTCTTGCCTGGGAAATCCCATGGACAGAGGAGCCTGGTGGGCTGCAGTCCATGGGGTTGCAAAAGAGTTGGACACAACTTAGCCACTAAACAATAGCAACAACAACAAAGAAATGACCAGGGTGGAAATCTCAACTTTGTTAAATAAATCACCCAGAGTTGACACTTGAACCTAGGTTAGTCCAAACCTAACCTGCTCATTTTCCTCAAAGTATGGGCACAGTAGCATCATGTGAGAGCTTGTTAGGTGTGTAGAAACCTGGGTCCCATTTCTGTATCTTCATTTTAACAAGAGTTCCAAAGAATCGGTATACACATTTAGTGAATGCCTTTAAAGGATTAGAATGTAAATTGGTATCAACACTATGGAGAACAGTTTGGGGTTCCTTAAAAAACTAAAAATAGAGATACCATATAACTCAGAAAAAACCTGCTCCTGGGCATACAGCTGGAGCAAACCATAATTAGAAAAGATACACTGACCCCTATGTTCATAGCAGCACTGTTTATGAGAGCCAAGACATGGGAACAACTAACTGTCCATCAACAGATGGATGGAGATGTGATGTGTGTGTGTTGTATGCGTAATGGAATATTATTCAGCCACAAAAAAGGAAATGATGCCATTTGAAGCACCATGGATGGACCTAGAGATGATCACACCAAGTGATGTAAGTCAAAGACAAATATTTGACATCACTTATATGTGGAATCTAAAAAATGATACAGATTAACTTATTTATGAGACAGAAACCATACACAGACTTAGAAAACAAATTTACATTTACCAAAGGGGAAGGTGAGGGAAAGGGATAAATTAGGAGTTTGGGATTAATGTATACATAATACTACACATAAAATAGATAATCAACAAGCACCTACTATATAGGACAAGGAACTCTACTCAATACTCTGTAATAACTCTATGGCAAAAGAATCTGAAAAAGAATATATATATGTATATGTATAACTGAATCGCTATGCTGTACGCCCGAAACTATTACAACATTATAAATCGACTATACTCCAATATAATTTTTTTCAAAAAGCCAAAGGCAATAATAAGCAAAATAAGCATTGCCTTATACTTTATTTTATGGAAAGAAAGAAAATTAACACTTATATAGGAACGTGGACTTTATAAAGGACTTTATTGCCAAAAAACTTGCAGGAATCTAGAGCATTTGCTGTTTAGAATCACTGGCATCTGACTCTGAGCAGCACCAGCTCCAAAAGCTTTAAGATGTATCTTTCCTACTTTCCCACCTAATTTCCCCCAGGATTGAATTAGCCTATTGCATGTTTTAATTTGAAAACCAATGTAGACTTAAGATGTAAGTGTGTTTTCTCTGAGTTATTTTGATAAGCCTGGTTTCGTAATATCATTCAGACATCCAATGTAACAAAAGATAACAAGCGAAGGACAAGGTGAAATCAGGTCAGACCATATTATGGGGTGGGAAATGTAGGAGAGTCCTGTAATATCATGATTATCAATCAGGAATATGTAACGTGTTAATTCAAATTTCTCCTTAGAACTGAGTCATATACAACTGACTCAGTAAAAGTAACAATTAGATTCAAGTGGTTAGATCTGATAGGCAGACTGCCTGAAGAACTATGGATGGAGGAGGTTCGTGACTTTTTAGGAGACCATCCCCAAGAAAAAGAAATGCAAAAAGGCAAATTGTTGTTTGAGGAGTACTTACAAACAGCTGAGTAAAGAAGAGAAAATGAAAGGCAAAGGAGAAAAAGAAAGATATACCCACTGGAATACAGAGTTCCAAATAATAGCTAAGAGAAATAAGAAAGCCTTCCTCAATGATCAATGCAAAGAAACAGAGGAAAACAATAGAATGGGAAAGACTAGAGATCTCTTCAAGAAAAATACAGATACCAAGGAAGCATTTCATGAAAAGATGGACACAATAAAGGACAGAAGTGGTATTGACCTAGCAGAAGCAGAAGATATGAAGAAGAGGTGGCAAGAAAGATCTTCATGATGCACATAACCACGATGGTGTGGTCACTCACCTAGAGCCAGACATCCTGGAATGTGTCAAGCGGGCCTCAGGAAATATCACTACAAACAAAGTTAATGGAGGTGATGGAATTCCAGTTGAGCTATTTCAAATCCTAAAAGATGATGCTGTGAAAGTGCTGCAGTCAAAATGTCAGCAAATTTGGAAAACTCAGAAGTGGCCACAGGAATGGAAAAGGTCAGTTTTCATTCCAATCCCAAAGAAAGGCAATGCCAAAGAATGGTCAAACTACTGCACAATTGCACTCATCCCACACACTAGCAAAGTAATGCTGAAAATTCTCCAAACCAGGCTTCAACAGTATGTGAACCATGAAATTCCATATGTTTAAGCTGGATTTAGAAAAGGCAGAGGAACCAGAGATGAAATTGCCAACATCCGTTGGATCATAGAAAAAGCAAGAGAGTTCCAGAAAAACATCTGCTTCTGCTTTAATGATTACATCAAAGCCTTGACTGTGTAGATAACAACAGACTGTGGAAAATCCTTCAAGTGATGGGAATACCAGACCACCTTACCTGCCTCCTGAGAAATCTGTATGCAAGTCAAGAAGCAATGGTTAGAACTGGACATGGAAAAACAGACGGTTCCAAGTTGGGAAAGGAGTACATTAAGCCTATATATTTTCACCTTTCTTATTTAACTTATATGCATACATAATGTGAAATGCCGGGCAGGATGAAGCACAAACTAGAAACAAGACTGCCAGGAGAAATATCATAACCTCTGATACACAGATGACATCACCCTTATGGCAGAAAGCAAAGAGGAACTGAAGAGCCTCTTGATGAAAGTGAAAGAGGAGAGTTGAAGGAGTTAGCTTAAAGCTCAACATTCAAAATACTAAGATCATGGCATCCATTCCCATCACTTCATGGCAAATAGATGGGGAAACAGTGACAGACTTTATTTTTTTGTGCTCCAAAATCACTGCAGATGATGACTGCAGCCATAAAATTAAAAGATGCTTGCTCCTTGGAAGAATATCTATGACCAAACTAGGCAGCATGTTAAAAAGCAGAGACGTTACTTTGCCAACAAAGGTCCATCCAGTCAAAGCTATGGTTTTTCCAATAGTCATGTATGGATGTAAGAGTTGGACTACATAGAAAGATGAGCGCCAAAGAATTGATGCTTTGGAACTGTGGTGTTGGAGAAGACTCTTGAGAGTCCCTTGGACAGCAAGAAGATCCAACCAGTCCATCCTAAAGGAAATCAGTCCTGAATGTTCATTGGAAGGACTGATGCTGAAGCTGAAACTCCAATATTTAGCCAGCTGATGAGAAGAATGGACTCATTTGAAAAGACCTTGATGATGGGAAACATTGAAGGCAGGAGGAGAAGGGGACAGCAGAGCATGAATTGGTTGGATGGCATCACCTATCTGATGTGATGGGCTTCTTGAAGAAATACCTAGCTTCAGAGGTGGGGTGAGGAAAGAATATCAGTCTAGAATATATTACGATGCCAGAATTTTTAAAGCACTCAGAAATAATGGAAACATGTTGAAATGACAGAAGAATCAATTTCAAGGGAATCTCAATGACCAAATGTGGTAAGACTTGAACACTAAAATCAAGTAATTATTCATAAGTTTGTACTGATATAAGTAAATAAAGGAAGAGCTCTTCATTTGAGTAGAATTCCACTCGTTAAAACAGAAAGAGTGAAGGAAAATAAAGCTATCATTTGGCAAATATAATAGTAATTGTTATAAACCAGAATCATCAATGGATGCTAAAATTAGTGGGTTATGATGAGGAGTAGAATATTTACATAGACTTGTGTCCCTATAAGATACTTATTAATTTCAAAGGGAAATTATTAGTAAATTTATGGTGAAGAAACCCAGCAGATACAACCATAATCAACAGATCAAAGATAACGTCATCATTAGAAATACATATGCCCCTGAGGACACACCATCACTTACATGATGCTTTTGCCAAAAATATAGAAAATAAATTTAATCATCAGAAAAACTCAAATCAATGTGTACACTCCAAATAACAGACCAGTACTCGTCAAACATGTCCAGATCAAGAAAAATAAAAAAGGATGACAAGCTATTGTAGACTGGAGGAGATTAAGAAGACATGAACGTGGGGCTTCCCTGGTGGCCCAGTGGTTAACACTTTGCCTCCCAGTGAATAGGGTGCAGCCTCCCTGGTGGGGGAGCTAAGATCTCTCAGGCCTCACAGTCAAACACCCAAAATATAAAACCGAAGCAATATTCAATAAAGGCTTTAAAAATGGTCCACATCAAAAAAAATCTTTTTAAAAACTTTTTTTAAAAGAGAAGACAATGGAGTATTACTCAGCCATTAAAAAGAATACATTTGAATCAGTTCTAATGAGACAGATGAAACTGGAACCTATTATACAGAGTGAAGTAAGCCAGAAAGAAAAACACCAATACAGTATACTAACGCATATATATGGAATTTAGAAAGATGGTAATAATAACCCTGTGTACGAGACAGCAAAAGAGACACTGATGTATAGATCACTCTTATGGACTCTGTGGGAGAGGGAGAGGGTGGGGAGATTTGGGAGAATGGCATTGAAACATGTATAATGTCATGTATGAAACGAGTCACCAGTCCAGGTTCGATGCACGATACTGGATGCTTGGGGCTGGTGCACTGGGACGACCCGGAGGGAGGGTATGGGGAGGGAGGAGGGAGGAGGGTTCAGGATGGGGAACACAGGTATACCTGTGGTGGATTCATTTCAATATTTGGCAAAACTAATACAGTATTGTAAAGTTTAAAAATAAAATAAATTTTTTTAAAAAATAAATAAATAAAATAGAAGACATGAATACCACATGCATTGGGAAAATGATCTTTATTGGTGTAATTGATGAAATCTGAACCGATAAATACTAGTACCTTGATGTTATTTTCTAAGTTTCATCATTATACTGTGGATATGCAAGATGCTACAAAGTGGGTTAAATATATATATATATATATATATATACACACACACACACACACCCACACACACAAGGCTTTTTGTACAATTATTACAATTTTTACTTTTCTGACAGATGTTTATTATTTCAAAATAAATGCTTAAAGGATTTTTAAAAATTTAAATTTAAAAAAGGAACATATCCTATAATTCATGAAAAAAATAACTAATTTTAAAAACTCAGAAATAACTCAATAAATGGTTAGAAAAAGAAATTATAATTTTGAAAATGAAACCTAGAGTAGAAAGAATGAGTGAACCAATACAAATAATGCCTTATAAGAAAAATGTGAAAAAAAAAAATTTCAAACCTAAGGAAAGTGAAAGTGAAAGACGCTCAGTCCTATCCAACTCTTTGCAACCCTATGGACTATATAGTCCATGGAATTCTCCAGGCCAGAATACTGAAGTGGGTAGCCTTTCCCTTCTCCAAGGAATCTTCCCAACCCAGGTTGCAGATGGATTCTTTACCAGCTGCGCCACACAAGGGAAGCCCAATCCTTAGGAATCAAAGAGGTAAAAAGGATTTAAGAGAAACTGACACATAGTGCATGACACATTGAAGACAGGCAAACAGTGACCCATGGATAAGGGCGTGTAAGAAAGAAAACAAGGCCAAGATCAGAACAAAGGCTATACTAAAAGCACTAAGAAAGCTATATTGAGAAAACTCACACAAAATAATAAAAAAATTAAAATCACATTGCAATAATTTATTATGCATCTAAGATAAATAATATTGATCCAGAACCAACATCAAGACATAATCTAGTAATATTACTGGATTTTAAAGGAAAAAAAAAAAAACTCATTGGGGAGCAAGGCAATAAAAACACTGTACTTAAAAAGGAAAAATTAGGTTATCTCTTTTGGCAGCAATGCTTCAGAAGAAAATTGAATAGTGATATTCAAGAAATTAAATAAGACATTTAAAGGAAGAAAACATGAGACAAATTTGTTTGTATCCAACAAAAGTGATCCTCAGATACAAAGAGAAACAGACACATTGTTATTAAGATTCAAGAACCCAAGGAATATTATTCCCGTGATCCTATCCTAAGAAATACATTAGACAGCAAACTCAGATACGCAAAATGATCAGAGAGCTATGGATATTTTCAATTTTTATAAAAATAACCTGTGGATATTGATGCCACAGAACTCATTTCACATTCATATTATAGTTTCCTCCACCAGAAGTTGAGCCCTTTGAAGGTAAAAGATAGTATCTTGTCACATCTCTGAATCCCAGAACCTGGTACAGCACCTGACCCACTGAAATTACTCACTGAACATATATGAATGGGAATAAGACAGCATTGAATTTAAACTTCTAATTTAAATGTCGTAAATGAAGTGTGCTTAAATAAATGCTTAATACAGCAAAATCAGTTAAGAAGCAAAACAGTTTTGAGTTTCAAATGTTCGCTGACATCACAAAAGCAAAAGCAGATTATTCCCAGCAATCACATTTACCTTAGTTGTCATGTTTGCGATGTAAAATAAAACAAATACTTTTATTTTTTTAATAGTGAAAGATCCCATCACTATAAGAAAAACAATAAGGTACGCCCCATCTTTTTATATCAGGCCAGAGGATGGTACAGCTGGTTTTCCTCCTCATCACCATCATAACCAACATTGAGTGCCAATCTTCTGTTACGGGGTTCTATGCGTTATCTCCGTTGATCTTCATGATAATCCTATAGGCATTGTTATTATAATTGCCACTTTGCAGATGAGGAAATAGAGGTTTGGGACAGTTAAGTAATTTGCCTAAATTAGCAAAAGTACAATAGTTTCTAGTTTCAGAGTAAAAGGCATAATACAGAAGAAGATTATTTTATGAAAGTCTTAACCACCCTATCCTGTGGACAGATCAACTCAATGTCCTCAAGGGATGAAAGGTGGGGAAGAAACCTACAGAAATGGACCATCTTTGCCTCCCATACCTACATGAACCAGAACGTCTCAGCTTGTGTCTAACCTGCACATTGAAATTTAGAGGCAAACTTTGTTTGAAGAAAGGATTACGGTGTTTAATACATTAATAATTGATGGCTTGTGAGTCAAGTGTCATTACACGATTCAGCCTTAGAAATCTGTTGACAATTTAGTATGCAGTTTTCTCATATGTAAAATTAATACTCCCTTTCATGCTTGACAAGTTGGTGTAAGGTGTAAAATTTTATTCAAAAGACAAAAGCGTTGTATAAAACCATGTATTATTCATTAATTCACCATATATTTATTGTTACAACATCTACAGAGCGTCAGATACTATTCTTATCCTGAGGAATACAGTCATAAACAAGCCCAACTAGGAATTTACATTCTGGGGATTATGATTAAGTGGTAATTAAAGACAGGCAGATGTCCGTCATATTTGTTAATTTTTCAGCACAGTGACCAGCATGTGGTAGGCAACCAATTCATCATGATTGAAGGAACTCCCCATTCTACTGCTGAAGAATATTTCTTCTCTGGGAAGCCAATATCTAAACTAAAGCCACAACTTTAAAAAAAAAAAAATGTTAATTCAACAGATTTAATTATGGTGTATTGATTTTTTTCCTGATCATCTCTGTCTTGGCAAGCTCTCTGTACTGCTACAGTCTAAAAATCTCTATGCCTTCCTTGTTAGAGACAAACTCTTGGTGAAAAAATTCCACGTAAAGACCAGAAGCATTAACACTGAGAAAAATAAAAATTGTCCTTTCTAAGACTGCAATTTGTTTCATTCTCTTAACCTTAATGCAAGTGCTGATATTATAGCTGAGATATCCCCCCAAAATCCAGAATTAGGGTCCTTTAATTAGACCAAATAACACCACATATGTTTCTTCCTGAATGGAATAAAAAAAAAAAATTCATAGCTCTTTGCTTGTTCTCTTCTTCTATGCCTCTGAGGCTTCTTTCACATTAAGGCAATTTTTTGTTGTGGACCAGAAGGTATACAGGACGTGTACAACTCCCTGATGAGCGGGAAGCCAAAAGATATCTCAAGAGAGCAAAACTCTTCCCTCTCCAGCTAACTAGTACAGGTAGCAAGAAAATTGATTCTCTGTTTCTCCAGAGGCTATCAATGTGTTTAACTCTGGTGTATAATAAAATCCAGATAAGTCTCTTCAGGAAAGAAACAGAGATGCAGGAAAATAATTTCTGCTGATTGGGAGTTTCAGTAGCTAGAAACATTCACCTCATCCCCTGAAAGCAACATTGACTGTCAGTACCATCCTAGGTAAAGGAATGAAGAAAGTCATCCAGGAAGTCTGGCCTTTCTTCTTCTTAAAGTCCTGGCAGGAGAAAGTTGAAAGATTGGGAGGATACTACTTACAGTACTAAAGAGAAAGTCAGAAGACAAATTGAGATTTAGTCTTGATTCGGACACTTGCTTCTATGGGATCTTAAACATGTTCCTTAATATTGCTTGAGTTTTTCCTGTGGTCATGTACAGATGTGAGAGTTGGACTGTGAAGAAGGCTGAGCACCGAAGAATTGATGCTTTTGAACTGTGGTGTTGGAGAAGACTCTTGAGAGTCCCTTGGACTGCAAGGAGATCCAACCAGTCCATTCTGAAGGAGATCAGCCCTGGGATTTCTTTGGAAGGAATGATGCTAAAGCTGAAACTCCAGTACTTTGGCCACTTCATGCGAAGAGTTGACTCATTGGAAAAGACTCTGATGCTGGGAGGGATTGGGGGCAGGAGGAGAAGGGGACGACAGAGGATGAGATGGCTGGATGGCATCACTGACTCAATGGATGTGAGTCTCAGTGAACTCCGGGAGTTGGTGATGGTCAGGGAGGCCTGGCGTGCTGCGATTCATGGGGTCGCAAAGAGTTGGACACAACTGAGCGACTGATCTGATCCGATCTGATCAGAGTTGTTATTTATTTTAAAAAATTAGGACACAGGATCTTTAGCCTATGTAACTCTTCTTTAAAAATTGACTATTTTAAGAAAAGAGAAAGAGAGAAAAAGAGATACACAAGGGGAGAAGAGAGTATAGAGGTGGGCTCTACAGTTTTACTCTTTGGAACAAAGATTCCTAAACAGAAAAATTGCCCAAGATTTATCACCTCATAGGTGAATTGTAAAAATTGACTCCACAACGGCTTTCTCGCCTTCTATTGCTCATAATGTTTCTCTCCCAAAGACATAATTCTAAACCGATACTTAAATTCTTCCAATGACTTACCATTATCTACAGGAGGACATGTAAACTACTTTGATTGGCATTCAAGATCTACAGAGTGGTCTTGGTTCACCAACCCAACTCTTGGTGAGCATTCTTATTTTCATCATCAGCAAATACTGTCCTAAACTTTTAACAAACTAAACTACATCCAGTCCCATCACTTTCTGGCAAATAGAAGGGAGACAAGTGGAAGCAGTGACATTTTTCTTTTCTTGGGCTCCAAAATCACTGAGGACGGTAACTGCAACCATGAAATTAAAAGACACATTCTCCTTGGAAAGAAAGTTGTGACAAACCTAGTCAAGCAAAGACATCAATTTGCCAACAAAGGTCCATATAGTCAAAACTACAGCTTTTCGAGTGGTCATGTATGGATGTGAGAGTTGGATCATAAAGAAGGCTGAGTGCCGAATAATTGATGCTTTTGAACTGTGGTGCTGGAGAAGACTCTTGAGAATCCCTTGGGTGGCAAGAAAATCAAACTAGTCAATCCTAAAGGAATTCAACCCTGAATATCCATGGGAAGGACTGATGCTGAAGCTCCAATGCTTTGGCCACCTGATGTGAAGATCCAACTCGTTGGAAAAGATACTGATGCTGGGAAAGACTGAGGGCCAGAGAAGGGGGTGGCAGAGGATAAGATGGTTAGATGGCATCACTGACTCAATGGACATGAGTTTGAGCAAGCTCCAGGAGATGTTGAAGGACAAGGGAGCCTGGCATGCTGCAGTCCACACAGTTTGAAAAGAGTTAAACACAACTGGGCAGCTGAACAACAACAACAACAAACTAGATATTTAGATTATAAGTCTGAGAAATACAGTGTTTCCTGCCATCTCAGTAAACAAAGGCTGTCACAGTCATGGATGACTGCAGCCCTCCAAGGTGAACACATGAGCTCTGAGGAAACTCAGGGCCGAAAACAATATCTGCCAACTGGCATCCAGCAGACTGCAGCCATTCCCCAAGGAACGAGCCCTGAGAAAACTCAGGATATGAAAACATAGGATACTGACCCCAGACAGCTGAGGTGCATATCAAAGGAAAGATGTCCGTGAGCCCCAGACTCTTGCATCTTCCCATACATAGAAAACTGATAAATACCTTAACTTGGGATATCTGGCTTTCTTTAATTAATAGTAATTTTTGATATTCAGTTTCCCTGCCCTTTGTTGCAAAATTCCTATATATCTTACCTCCCTGCTTGCCTCCTTGGAGCAGTTTCTCATAGCTATCAGAAAAGCTGTCTCCTAGACTGCAGTCCTAATTTTGCCCCAAATAAAACTTAACTCGCAACTCTCACAGTGTGCAAGTTTTTTTCAACAAGTCATTGGAGGATAAACTGTTCTTTTTTTTAATTTGCTTCCAAACTTATTCTTAGTAGTCTTACTACTGCCTAACAAAACCTAGTGCTATAAGCAAGACAGATGTCCTGGTTGTTTCCAAAACAGTGTGTGCTCTCCCAAGGATCAAATACTCTCTCCTGATGGAATCATGTCTGAAATCTGGTCCTTTTCTTTTCTTTTCTTTTCTTAGTCTACCCACCTTTCAAAAAACTTCTCAAACACTGCCATGTTCAAGAGACTTTCTTTGACTACTCCCATGTACAGCATCAATTTCTCCAACTTCTGAACTCCTTAGGAAAACAAAGAAAAATTTGTGTATAGTCAGGCTTGCCTGGTGGCTCAGATGGTAAAGAATCTGCCTGCAATGCAGGAGACCCGGGTTCAATCCCTGGGTTGGGAAGATCCCCTGGAGGAGGAAACGGCAATCCACTCCAGTATTCTGGCCAGGATAATGCCTTGGAAGAAGAGCCTGGTGGGCTACATACAGTCCATGGGGTCATGAAGAGTCAGACACAACTGAGCAACTAACACTTTCACTTGTGTATAGTCAGTAGAGTCAGGTCTGGTGCTGGAACTTGCCATGTATATTTGGCTAAATTATTTAACCTTGCTAAATTTAAGAATCCTTAATATCAGATAAGAATGATTCCTATCCCTTAATCTCTACCTAAAGGAAATATTAGTATCCAACTCACAGAATTTTGTTTGTTCATTTCTTAGAATTAAGTGACATACCATACTGAAAGAGACAGGCTGGGACCTGGGATTCTTTGCTGCAGGGTTGCAATGCTTGCACCTGGACAAACCTCTCCTCTAGCAACAAAATAAAAATAAATTGTATAAGACTAAAAATAACAGTGTGCCTGCACATTTGGGGCAAATTCTGGGTAAAAGATACAAAGAGACCAAAAAATAACAACCACCACTCCTAAAGAAAGTTGCTCATTCGTGTCCCTTTTGTGACCCCATGGGCTGTAGCCCACCAGGCTCTTCTGTCCATGGAATTCTCCAGGCCAGAATACTGGAGTGGGTAGCCATTCCCTTCTCCAGGGCATCTTCCCAATCGAGGGATCAAACCCAGGTCTCCCACATTGCAGGTGTATTGTTTACCATCTTAGCCATCAGGGAGCAAAAACTGGGTACTGAGAGCAAAAGCAGGTACCACGTATGCACACACCACCACCAGAGAGGTGGGCAGACCATGTAAGTCACCTTCTCTGACCCCTGGACACCCTTACCCTCATCCCAAGTAAGGATCCCCCTTGCCCCTCCTTCCGGAAGGAGCAAGCAAAGGAAACTTGTTTGTCCTCACCCCCACCACTGCAGCAGAGGTCAAAACATAGCCTTGCCTGAATTTCTTGTCTGGCCTCTAGTCAGCTTCTGTTGATTGCGGAAGGCCAAGAACCCAGTTGGTAACAGGCACTTAACAAAATGCTTAGTAAATTCTCAGTGACAAAGAATAAATATTTGGCTTTGTTAAAACAATTACTTACAGCATTCACATTTGCATCACCCTCAAATACTGTCCTGAACTTTCATTTAACTAAGCTATATGTGCTTGTACTTACATTATAAGTCATTGGAGGATAAACTATATTTTGGCTGTTTATTAAATCTGCTTCAGTCCTTATCATCATGTCCTATATTCAATGGATCTCAATAACTACTCATTACAGAGATGCTTAGCGATAAATAAGACTATAAATATAGGACTGTTCTCTTTCCTTTTTCTTTTAGATTTTCAGTAAAGCATGAGAAGTAAATAAAAATAACAGGAGAAAAACTGTATTTTTCATTTAATCCTCATAACAGCCTCCATTTCATATCTGGAAAAAAACTATACTTCAGAAGGTTTATGTAACCATCCACAGTCACACATTTCAAGGATGAATGTGAACCCAGGTTTTTCACCAAATTGAAAAATGGGTGGCCTGAAGGAAGTTTGGAAATTCATTTCCCTAAAAAATAATCTCTGGTATCTCTTTTATTGTTTGTCCTCATTTTCTCTTGACATACTCCATAATAGTTTCATACGGAGAGGTGTGGTGTTGGCTTCAATCTTACCCTGGCGCTCTGCAGCCCGTTTATTCTAGATTCCCCCATACCCACAGGGGATATGTTATCCACCTCAGTGGATGTCCTAGCTATGTGTTTCCTAGCATCACTGCTTCTGTGCTTTGAAGCAATTATTAAGGCTTATTTGAACAGAGCACTGTGATATCACGATGGTTTATCTGATAACCAGTATGGCTACTAAATGACTAATAGGCGGGGGGGCAGGTAGCATATCCCATGTGGAGCGCTTGGACAAAGGAATGATTCATGACCCAAGAGGGTAGAGTGTGACGGCTTGAAACTTCATCACACTTGCTCAGAAAGGCATGCAATTAAAAATGTATGAATTGTTTATTTCTGGAATTTTCTATTTAATATTTTCCAGCCATATTTAAACTCAGGTAACTGAAACTCTGGGGAAAAAAAAAAAAAACAGACAACAGGGGACTGCTTATATTGTTCAGCTAAATTACACACACATACAGCACCAGGAAGTTAAAAAGGCAAAGGAACTATTCATCAGATCTTATTAAAAAAAAAAAAAAGGAGGTAACACTAATGACTTTCTCATTATTCTCAGCAAATGTCTCCCCCATTTCTTTGGCTTCTCAAACCAAATATCTTAGAGTCATCTTTGGGTGCCTCCTTATTTCATACCCCTAATCTCACTTATCAGCAAATTGTACAGACTCTGACTTAAAATATATATACAGACTGACTATGACTCACCACTAGCTTCCTCAAAGATACTTCCTAAAAAATTTGAAATTACTTTACTTTGGATCTTATTTCCATTAAGACCCAGAATTAAATCAGACAAGTTTCTCATTGCAGCTTGACTTCATCCTTTTATTCTGGGAGTTATTTTAGCAATATGAGAATTCAAAATATCTTTATAGCTAGGTCTCATGAACCAGAAAAAAAAAAATGCTACCTTTGATCTACTGTATATTTTAAATGAAAAATATACACTTCAAGCTAAACATAGTTAATATAATTTTACATCTCTTTTACATAACTTTTACATCTCTTGTCAAAATTATATTTTATAGGAAAAATTCCCCTGTATAAGATAATATCTGATCTCCTTCTTTCTCACCCCTCTTCCAAGGTAAGAAAACATAAATAAATTAAATTTTATTTCTTTATTTATTTCTTTTATTCATTCAATGCCAATTCTTTTAGCCTATGGCAAGAAGCAATCCTTTAGATAACATTGCATTGCTTCCCCAGCATCCAGATTGAGTAATCACAATCAACAGGAAGGTGTTGTTTTCTCCTTTCATTCTGTCATCTGTTCTTAATTTACATTTTACTGGTCTCTAACAAGGATAGTGTAGCAGATGGCAAGTGAAATCTAATTAGTGATGTCTTGCAAGTTGTGTCAAGACTCTTCAATAAGGTTGTTTTGTTGAAAAGCCATTGGAGAAGTGTTAGCTCTTCCCTGATGACAGGCAAAAGGAATCAGCAACACTGGTCTTTATTTTACCTACTTCAGAGCTCGCCACGTGAAAACAGCCTTTCTCCTGGGGCATTTTTAAAAAACAGTCAGAGGCAATTGCTGAATATCATGGCTGTCCGAGGCAGAGAACAGCAGTTGGACAAACAATGAACTATCCACAAAATCAAAACTAAAACCTGGGGACAGAAATGCCCATAGAGGAATTTGAAAAAAAATCTCAAACTATTCTGAGAATATACATGCAGAGGATTGTGTGAATACACAGATCTATGTGCATGCCTGTGTGCATGGCTCAGAAGACACCTAAAAAGGCCCTAGACTCTCACTTGTGACTAACCTTGAGTTTCTGTACAAGTAGGTAGTAAAGAAAAAAGCAGAGTTGTTAGCTTGCACTATTGATGGCATATCCCCAACTTGCTTGCAGGCCGCTCAGCAGAGGCTATAAACATTAACAGACACCTAAGAACATCACTAATAATTAAATGATCACTAAGCTAGCCAAGCAGGGACTTCAGTGACCACATATGACAAATAATATAGGCTTTAGAAAATTCATTCAAAAAATTTGCTAAACAAATGACAGTAAATCTGGGCATAGAGGATAAACCTAATCTCCAGAACTGAAGCATTATATTATTTAAAATTTCTACTTTTTATGAGTCATGCAAAAAAAGAGAGAGTAAAGAAGAAAGAAGAAAGTAAAAAGTATGGCTCATACATAGGAAAGTAAGTAGTTAATAGAAATTGTCCACGTAGAAGCCCAGATATTATATTACTGAGAAATATTCAAAACAGCTACTTATAGGTATGTCTATACGTTCAAAGGAATAGGAAAACTGGATCTGAAGAACTAAAGGGAAGTTTGAGATCCATGTCTCAACCAATAGATATTATCAATGAAGAGACAGAAATTATAAAAAAGAACCAAACAAAATGTCCTGAGTTGAAAAGTACAACAACTGAAATGAAAAATTCACTAATGGTGCTCAATAGAAAATTTGAGCAAACTGAAGAAATATTCAATGAAATTGAAGATAGTTCAGTTGAAATTGTCCAATCTCAGGAACAAAATTAGCAAAATAATGCTCAAAATTCGCCAAGCCAGGCTTCAACAGTACAAGAACAATGAACTTCTAGACGTTCAAGCTGGATTTAGAAAAGGCAGAGGAACCAGAGATCAAATTGCCAACATCCGTTGGATCATCAAAAAAGCAAGAGAGTTCCAGAAAAACATCTACTCCTGCTTTATTGACTATGCCAAAGCCTTTGACTGTGTGGATCGCAACAAACTATGGGAAATTCTTTGAGAAATGGGAATACCAGACCACCTGACCTACCTCCTGAGAAATCTGTATGCAGGTCAAGAAGAAACAGTTAAAACTGGACATGGAATACCAGACTGTTTCCAAATAGGAAAAGGAGTACTTAAATGCTGTATACTGTCACCCTACTTATTTAAGTTATGTGCAGAGTACATCATGGGAAATGCTGGGTTGGAGGAAGCACAAGCTGGAATCAAGATTGCGGGGAGAAATATCAATAATCTCAGATATGCAGATGACACCACCCTTAACACAGAAAGCAAAGAAGAACTAAAAAGCCTCTTGATAAAAGTGAAAAAAGAGAGTGAAAAAGTTGGCTTAAAACTCAACATCCAGAAAACTAAGATCATGGCATCCAGTCACATCACTTCATGGCAAATAGATGGGGAAACAATGGAAACAGTGGCAGATTTTATTTTGGGGGGCTCCAAAATCACTGCAGATGGTGACTGCAGCCATGAAATTAAAAAAACACTTGCTCTTTGGAAGAAAAGTTATGACCAACCTAGATAGCATATTAAAAAGCAGAGACATTACTTTGCCAGCAAACATCCATCTAGTCAAAGCTATGGTTTTTCCAGTAGTCATATATGGATGTGAGAGTTGGACTATAAGGAAAGCTTAGTGGTGAAGAATTGATGCTTTTGAACTGTGGTGTTGGAGAGGACTCTTGAGAGTCCCTTGAACTGCAAGGAGATCAAACCAGTCAATCCTAAAGGAAATCAGTCCTGATTATTCATTGGAAGGACTGATGCTGAAGCTGAAGCTCCGATACTCTGGCCACCTGCTGCGAAAAACTGACTCATTTGAAAAGATCCTGATGCTGGGAAAGATTGAAGACAGGAGGAAAGGGGAAGACAGAGGATGAGATGGTTGGATTTCATCACTGACCTGATGGACGTGAGTTTGAGTAAGCTCCAGGAGTTGGTGATGGACAAGGAAGCTTGGCCTACTGCAGTCCATGGGGTCGCAAAGAGTTGGACACAACTGAGCAACTGAACCGAACTGAACTGAACTGAATCTCAGGAACAAACATATGAAACAAATTTTAAAAATGAACAGTCTCAGAAACCATTAGGACACTACAAGCATACCAATATACACATAACAGAAGTCCCAGAAAGGAGAAAAGAGAAAGACAAAGTATAATGAATAGTTAAAGAAATAATGACCAAAAATGTCCCAATTTAATGAAAAGTATTTATTTACATATTCAAAAAACTCATCAAACTCTATGACCGATAATTCAAAGGCCACACTTAGACAGCTATAATCAAATGAAAAAAGTTTTGAAAACAGTATTATAGAAGTAACTAATCCTATAGAAGAAATAAACAGTAATATTAGAAGTTGATTACTCTTTTCAGAAACAATGAAGGCCCGAAGGCCATGAGATAACATACTTACACTGAAAGAGACCGCCAACTAGAAGGCTAAAAGTAACAAAACTATCCTTTTTGAAGGAAAAATGAAGAAGAAATTATGATAATACTAGATAAACAAAAATTGAGAGAAGTAATTGCTAACTGATGTGCCCTATAAGAAATTTTGGACTTTCCTCCTGGCTCAAATGGTACAGAATCTGCCTGCAATATGGGAGACCCAGATTCGATCCCTGGGTTGGGTAGATCCCCTGGAGAAGGAAATGGCAACCCACTCCAGTATTCTTGCCTGGAGAATCCCATGGACAGAAAAGCCTGGTGGGCTACAGTCCATGGGGTTGCAGAGAGTCAGACACAACTGAGCGACGAACACATACACACACATAAGAAATTCTAAAATTCTAAAGGAAGGTCTTCAGGCTGAAATGAAAGGAGATTAGATAATAACAAGAATACACATGAAAAATGTAGTGTTGAAGGTAACAACATAGGTAAATATAAAAGACAGTATAAACATATTTTTAGTTTAACATTTTTCTCCTATCTAAAACACAACTACATAAATAATAATTATAAACTGTGTTGATGTGCAAACAATGTATAAAGGTATGATGTGTATAATCATAACACAAAGGAACAGGGGATGAAATGAAATTCTATATAAGCAAAAATTTATATACTGGTGTAATTCAGTTTGTATTCATCTGAACCAGATGCTTAAACATCAAGATATTAATTATAATCCCCAAGGCAAAAACAGAAAAGAACAAAAAAAAAAATTACAAAAGCAATGTCAGATTAAATCTAACAGTAGATAGCATTTATTTAACCCAAAGGTGATAGTAATGGAAGAATGGAAAAAGTAAAAGATTGAGGGCAGGAGGAGAAGGAAGTGACAGAAGATGAGATGGTTGGATGTCATCACTGTCAATGGACATGAATCTGAACAAACTCCAGGAGACAGTGAAGGACAGAGAACCCTGGCATGCTGTAGTTCATGAGATCACAAAGAGTCAGACATGACTTAGTGACTGAACAACAACAAAAACAATGACATAGAAAACAAATAGCAAGAGGACATAGAAAATGTTCCATATCAGTAATTACATTGAATATAAATTGATTAAACTGTTCAATCTAAAGGTAGAGATGAATAGAGTGGATTTTTGAAAAAAGTAAAGGTTATAGCTATAAACTGCCTACTAGAGACATACTTCAGATTCAAAAACATGATGGGTTAAAAGTACAAGGCTGGGAAAAGATACACCATGAAAACTGTAATCAAAAGAAAGAGACTGAGTGACTATACTAATATTAAACAAAATAAACTTTAACTCAAAAATTATTATAAGAGACAAGAAGGAATATTATATAATGATAAAGAATCAATTCATCAATAAGATATAACAATGTAAATATCCATGCACAAAATAAAGGAGTAGCATAATATATGAAAATACCTAAACTAATCAGAATGAGAAACAGTTCAATAACAACACTTGCAGCTTTCACTTCCTCACTTCCAGTAATGGATAGAACAACTATGCAGAAGATCAACAAGGAAACATAAGATGTACATAAAACTATAAACCAACTCCAGAACACTTGGAACAATCCAGCAAGACTACACAATGGGGAAAAACTATAAACCAACACCAGAACACTTGGTACAATATAGCAAAATGCACACTTTCTACTGAAATGCACATGGAAATATGTGCCAAGGTGGATCACATGCTAGGCCATAAAATAAGTCTCAACAAATCTAAAAGATTCAAATCATACAAAGTATGTTCCAGGATCAAAAGTAGATCAAGTTAGAAATCAATAGCAAAGGGAAATTTGAGAAAACTCACAAATATGTGGAAATTAAATAATCAGTGGGTCAAACCAGAAGAAACAAGGGAAACCAGGAAAATCACTGAGAGAAATGAAAAGAAAACAAAATGCACCAAAAGTATGGGATAAACTGAAAGCATTGCTCAGAGGCATATAGTTGCAAGTGCTTACCTTAAAAAAAAAAAAATCAAGTCAGTAACCCAGCATTCTACCTTTAGAAACTAGAAATAAAAGAAAAGAAAATCAGGCCCAAAGCAAAAAGAAGGAAGGAAATAATAACAATTAAAACAGAAATCAATGAAACAAAAATGGAAAAACAATAGAGAACTCAATGAATTAAAAGTTGGTTCTTAGAAAATGTATAAACCTGTAGCTAAGCAGACACAGTAAAGAAAGAGAGAGAAAGTAAATTATTAAGATAAAAAATGGAAGAGAGAACATTATTATTAAGCTCATAGAAATTAAAAGGTTTATAAGGAAATACTACAAGCAAGGGCTTTCCAGGTCACACTAAGTAAGTAAAGAATCTGCCTGCCAAAAAAAAAGAATCTGCCTGCCAATGCAGGAGACTTAAGAGACACGAGTTCAATTCCTGGATTAGGAAGATCCCCTGGAGGAGGGCATGGCAACCCACTCCAGTGCATAGCAACCCTGGAGAATCCCATGGACAGAGGAGCCTGGCAGGTTACAGTCCGTAGTGTCACAAAGTGTCGGACGTGGCTGAAGCAACTTAGCAGAGCACACATCACATAAGCAATTATACACCAACAAATTAGAATATATAGAGGAAATGGACAAATGTTGGGAAAGATAAATCTGCCAAATCTAAATCAAGGAGAAATATAAAATTTGAATATATCTATAATAAATAAAGACATTGAATTAATAGCTTAAAAATTCCCCACAAAGGAAAGCCCCAGACCATATGACTTCACTGGTAAAGTCTACTATACATTTAAAGAATTAGCATCATAGAATGAGTTTGGAAGTTTACCTTCCTCTGCAATTTTCAAAGAACTAAATAGACATTTCTCTAAAAAAGACATACAGATGGCTAACAAACACATGAAAAGATGCTCAACATCACTCATTATCAGAGAAATGCAAATCAAAACCACTATGAGGTACCATTTCACACCAGTCAGAATGGCTGCGATCCAAAAGTCTACAAATAATAAATGCTGGAGAGGGTGTGGAGAAAAGGGAACCCTTTTACACTGTTGGTGGGAATGCAAACTAGTACAGCCACTATGGAGAACAGTGTGGAGATTCCTTAAAAAACTGGAAATAGAACTGCCTTATGATCCAGCAATCCCACTGCTGGGCATACACACTGAGAAAACCAGAAGGGAAAGAGACACGTGTACCCCAATGTTCATCGCAGCACTGTTTATAATAGCCAAGACATGGAAGCAACCTAGATGTCCATCAGCGGATGAATGGATAGGAAAGCTGTGGTACATATACACAATGGAGTATTACTCAGCCATTAAAAAGAATACATTTGAATCAGTTCTAATGAGGTGGATGAAACTGGAGCCTATTGTACAGAGTGAAGTAAGCCAGAAGGAAAAACATAAATACAGTATACTAACGCATATATATGGAATTTAGAAAGATGGTAACAATAACCTGGTGTACGAGACAGCTAAAGAGACACTGATGTATAGAACAGTCTTATGGACTCTGTGGGAGAGGGAGAGGGTGGGAAGATTTGGGAGAATGGCAATGAAACATATAAAATATCATGTAGGAAACGAGTTGCCAGTCCAGGTTCGATGCATGATGCTGGATGCTTGGGGCTGGTGCACTGGGACGGCCCAGAGGGATGGTATGGGGAGGGAGGAGGGAGGAGGGTTCGGGATGGGGAGTGCATGTATACCTGTGGAGGATTCATTTTGATATTTGGCAAAACTAATACAATTATGTAAAGTTTAAAAATAAAATAAAATTGGAAGAGTTTAAAAAAAAAAAAAAAAAAAAAAAAAGAATTAGCATCAATTATTCACACATTCTTCTAAAACATAAAAGAGGCAGAAATATTTCCCAACTCTTTCTTTGACTGTGTATTACCCTGATACCAAAGCCAAAGACATTACAGAAAACTTGATATCAATACCCCTTATAAATACAAGTACATCTAAAAATTCTTCAAAAAATACTATCAAACCAAACAAAACAGTATATAAAAATGATTATATATGTTGTTCACAAACAAGTGGAATTTATTCCAGGATTTGAAGGTTTGTTCAACATATAAATCAATGTTAAAAATCAATCAATGTAATATACCATATTAATAAAACAAAGGACAAAAAAATACATTATCAACTCAGTAGATGCACAAAATCATTTTACAAATCTAATTCCTTTTCATGACAGAAAACACTCAAAAAAAAAAAAAACAACTAAGAATAGGAGGGAATTCATCAACATAATAAAGCATATCTATTAAAATCCCACATCTGTTATCATACTTAATGGTGAAAGACTGAAATCTTTCCCCAAAGATCTATACTAAACCAAGGAAGGCTGTTCTCACCACATGTTCTCAAACTTGTATTGGGAATGCTAGCCAGAGAAATTAGGCAAGAAGATGAAATAAAAAACACCCAGACTGGAAAAGAAGTAAAATTATCCTTATTGGCAGATAAAATAATTCTGTATATAGAGACTCTACCAATAAAACCAAAATAGACCTAATAAACAAGTTCAGCAAGAACACAAGTTGCAAAAACAATGTGCTAACATCAACTGTATTTCTGTATACTAGCAATGACTGATCGGAAAATAAAATATTAAAACAATTCCATACATCATGGAATAGCATCATTAAGAATTAAATACTTAGGGACAAATGTAACCAAAGAAGTGCAACACATACACTTCGAACTATAAAACATTATTGAAAGAAATTAAAGAACACCTAAATACATGGAAGGTCAGTTTTCATTCCAATCCCAAAGAAAGACAATGGCAAAGAATGCTCAAACTACCGCACAATTGCACTCATCTCACATGCTAGTAAAGTAATGCTCAAAATTCTCCAAGCCAGGCTTCAGCAATATGTGAACCCTGAACTTCCTGATGTTCAAGCTGGTTTTAGAAAAGGCAGAGGAATCAGAGATCAAATTGCCAACATCTGCTGGATCATGGAAAAAGCAAGAGAGTTCCAGAAAAACATCTATTTCTGCTTTTTTGACTATGCCAAAGCCTTTGACTGTGTGGATCACAATAAACTGTGGAAAATTCTGAAAGAGATGGGAATACCAGACCACCTGACCTGCCTCTTGAGAAATCTGTATGCAGGTCAGGAAGCAACAGTTAGAACTGACCATGGAACAACAGACTGGTTCCAAATAGGAAGAGGAGTACGTCAAGGCTGTATATTGTCACCCTGCTTAT
The DNA here is from genome assembly GCF_029378745.1 of Bos indicus. Classification (NCBI taxonomy): domain Eukaryota; kingdom Metazoa; phylum Chordata; class Mammalia; order Artiodactyla; family Bovidae; genus Bos; species Bos indicus. The sequence continues at coordinate 17,714,831 of NC_091780.1, read as the reverse complement.
TTAACTTATATGCAGAGTACATCATGAGAAACGCTGGACTGGAAGAAGCACAAGCTGGAATCAATATTGCCAGGAGAAATATCAATAACCTCAGATATGCAGATGACACCACCCTTATGGCAGAAAGTGAAGAGGAACGAAAAAGCCTCTTGATGAAGGTGAAAGTGGAGAGTGAAAAAGTTGGCTTAAAGCTCAACATTCAGAAAATGAAGATCATGGCATCCAGTCCCATCACTTCATGGGAAATAGATGGGGAAACAGTGGAAACAGTGTCAGACTTTATTTTGGGGGGCTCCAAAATCACTGCAGATGGTGACTGCAGCCATGAAATTAAAAGATGCTTACTCCTTGGACGGAAAGTTATGACCAACCTAGATAGCATATTCAGAAGCAGAGACATTCCTTTGCTAACAAAGGTTCGTCTAGTCAAGGCTATGGTTTTTCCTGTGGTCATGTATGGATGTGAGAGTTGGACTGTGAAGAAGGCTGAGCACCGAAGAACTGATGCTTTTGAACTGTGGTACTGGAGAAGACTCTTGAGAGTCCCTTGGACTGCAAGGAGATCCAACCAGTCCATTCTGAAGGAGATCAGCCCTGGGATTTCTTTGGAAGGAATGATGCTAAAGCTGAAACTGCAGTACTTTGGCCACCTCATGCAAAGAGTTGCCTCATTGGAAAAGACTCTGATGCTGGGAGGGATTGAGGGCAGGAGAAGAAGGGGACGACAGAGGATGGGATTGCTGGATGGCATCACTGACTCGATGGACGTGAGTCTGAGTGAACTCCGGGAGTTGGTGATGGACAAGGAGGCCTGGCGTGCTGCGATTCATGGGGTCACAAAAAGTTGGATACGACTGAGCGACTGAACTGAACTGAACTGAACTGGAATACATGAAGGCAATGGCACTCCACTCCAGTACTCTTGCCTGGAAAATCCCATGGATGGAGGAGCCTGGTAGGCTGCAGTCCATGGGGTCGCTAAGAGTCTGACATGACTGAGTGACTTCACTTTCACTTTTCACTTTCATGCATTGGAGAAGGAAATGGCAACCCACTCCAGTGTTCTTGCCTGGAAAATCCCAGGGAAGGGAGAGCCTAGTGGGCTGCCATCTATGGGGTCGCACAGAGTCGGACACGACTGAGTGACTTAGCAGTAGCAGCTGAGTATATAAGAGGTCAGAGGAGGGGGCCATAGCTGGAGATATAAAGTGTCTCATAAGGCCCCTGAGAGCTGAACCCTTTGCGATATAGTAATTTCCAAGTCTCCATGTACAATTGATTTGCTCTGAAAAAGTGATTCTGTATGGAAATTCTAGTTTCCCACTAGACATGACTGAAGCGACTTAGCAGCAGCAGCAGCAATTACATGAAACAGTATCCTTTGTTCATGGATTTGAAGGCTTAATATTGTCACTGTGACAATATCCATCAGATTGATCCAAAGTTTCAATAAAATATCTATTAAAATTCTACCTGACTTTTTTCTTTCTTTTGTAATTTGACAACCTGCACTTAAAATTCAGAATACATAAGACAATCTTGAAAGACAAGAATCAAGTTGAAGGACTCCCATTTTCAAAACAACTACAAATGAGGGAGAAAAAATAATCTTTTCCAGAAATAGCGCTAGGGAAACTGAATACCTAAATAAAAGAATGTCTTTGGACCCCTATCTCATATCATACACAAAAATTAACTCATAATGGATTAAAGGCCTAAATACTAGAACCAAACTACAAAACTAGAAAGAAACATTGGATTATATCTTTATGACCTTGGGTTAGCCAATGGTTTCAGATTATCAAAAGCAAAAATGACAAAACAGAGTAGATAAATTGTATTTCATAAAAAATTAAAATTCTTGAGTATCAAAGGACACCCTCAAGAAAGTAAAAATCAACCAATAGAATAGGAGAAAATATTCACAAATCACATATCTGATAAGAAAAACCAATTAAAAACTGGACAAAGCATTTAAATAAACCTTTCTCCAAAACAAATATACAAATGACCAATAAGTACATGAAAATACAATCACCATCACGAGTTATCAGGTGAAGCTATTTCAAAATGAAAATTAGATATCATTTCACACCCTAAATTAAAAAGCATCCCTAAAATTAAAAAGATCAAAATGTTAGAGAATGAATACAATTGAAAATCTTATACATTCTAGTGGAATAAAAAGTTTTGCCTATTTTGCAGTAATCTTGCAGTTACTTAAAACATAATAGATTCCCCACGTGACCCCACAGTGTCACTCCTGGTGACCCAAGAGAACTGAAAAAATATCTCCACGTAAATTGTATGTGGATATTCATATCAGTGTTATTAATAATGACCAAAAAGTGGAAACAAGACAACTGTCTATCAGTGAATGAACTGATAAATACATGTGATATATCCATACAATGGAAAAAATACTGAGCTGGAAAAAAAAATGAAGTGTTAAAAAACAGTGAGTGAATGAACCATGACACTGTGTTACGTGGAGAGCCATATATGACTCCACATTACACAACACTATTTTCATGGAAAGTCTAGAATCAGCAAATTCACTGATACAGCAGGTACATTAGTGATTTCCAGGGACCACAGGGAGAGAAGAATGGCGAATGACAGCTACTGTGTATGGGGTTTCTACTGGGGTAACAAAAATATACTCGAATCAGATAGTGGTGCTGGGTTGTACCACTGTGAATATATTAAAATCTGCTTGATTGTACACTTGCAATGGCTGAATTGTATGATATGTGAATTATATCCCAATTTTACAAATGCAATTATAAAAACTGTGAAAAAACTATTACATATTGTAGATACTCCGTTAATTAGTTCCTTAATCACTGAGGTTTAACTCTATCAGCATATGCCTATGTATTTGCATATAGAACCTTGGAATAGCCTGTACTCAACTTTTAAAATTTATTAATAATCTGTTTGAAAATTAAATATGAATAATGCTAGAAACTCTTAACTCCAGCTTGCTTCCCAAATTTTCCCATACGTGATGATGCTTTTAAAAACATCTAACTTATTGAGTGCAGTTTTAAGTACTTTTATTTACTTATTTATTTGGCTTTGCTGGATCTTTGTTGCTGTGTTGGCTTTTTCTCCAGTTGTGGCGAGCTGGGGGAACTCTCTAGCTGCAGTGCACAGGCTTCTCATTGCGGTGGCTTCTCTTACTGTGGAGCACAGCCTCTAGAGCATCTGGGCTTCAGCTTAGTTTTTCAAAACCTAATGACCATCAGGAAGCCATGAGACAAAGTTTTCCTCCACAAACATATGCATCAGAAAAGGATTTTCTGTCAGCCAGCTCCATAAAGTTCTTGAAAGTACTGGTCGCTCAGTCATGCCCAACTCTGCGACCCCATGAACTATAGCTCACCAAGCTCCTCTGTCCATGGAATTCTCCAGGCAAGAATAATGGAGTAAGCACCCATTCCCTTCTCCAGGGGATCTTACTGACCTAGGGATGGAACCTGGGTCTCCTGCATTGCAGGCAGATTCCTTACCATCTGGGCCACCAGCGAAGCCCATATAATGTTCTCAAGTTCCACCTGCGTGATGGATGTTTATTTGTGTATTCTTCAGAAGAAGAAAACAGTGGTACTGTCTTCAGTTGTTCATTTTGCCTTGCAAGGCTGCATGGCCACAAACACCTTAATTATCCAGCTTTCTCACAGCTAACAGGAAGACTGCTCAAAGCTGCAACTGACAGGCTCTTGAAATAACCACGGGAGTTACACCTGAAAAGCTGCTAGGCATTAGCAGAAGACATCCCTGCTGCTGTGAAAATGTTAATTAATTTGATCTCGCAGAAGAGCAGGGAACATTCCCCTGCTTCCCACCGTTTACATAACAATTGAATGTTTCTGTGCTAACTCAGACCCTGACTGCTAACCAGGTCACTACTTTCACTGAACACCTTGTTGTCAGTTTAAGACGGCAGAATGATTTATTTACAATTTTAGCTTCCTTCAGTGTATTTAAAATGCACGCTTCCTGCTAGCTAAATCCAAGCTCAAAACCTCAAGTATGAGACTAGTAATGAAATGAACTGCAATACTAATTAATGGAGCTTGCATTTTTTGTCTGACATTTCACAACAAATGGGTTTCCAAACACTGAATCACAACTGTTTAAAGTTGGGATTTTTTTTACTCTGAATCCCAACTGTTTAAAGCTCCGACCCAGAAATCTTGTATGGGGAACTTTTCCTCAATTCTTAAAACATTCCCTTATTTAATCTCAGCTTCACTGCTTCCATTTGATTTTGTTCTAAATTGTATAGTCATAGACCTCAATTTGGGGCTTCCCAGTGGTAAAGAATCTACCTGCCAAGGTAGGAGATACGGATTTGATGCATGTGTTGGGAAGATCCCCGTGGGAAGGAAATGACAACCCAATCTAATATTCTTGCCTGGAGAATTCCATGGACAGAGGAACCTGTCAGGCTACAGTCCATGGGGTTTAAGAATCAATACAGTTTAGTGACTTAGCAGCAGCAGCAGCAGCAGGCCTCATTCTTTCTCAAACCCACACATTCCCCTCTCCTGGAATTTCAGTGTATCCAAAATCCCCAGACCTCCTGCTTCTTTCAGGATAGATTAGACACTTCTCAGAACTAACAACGGTAGGTCTTTCTGCTCTAAGCAAAAATGATCATTACTCCTTTTTGCCTTCAACTATTCTGTGAGCAAAAATTTCTAGGATACCTATCAGTGTGTTTAACCATTTGTAATAAATAAGAACTTCATTTACCATTTATAAAAGTAGTGGTCCCTTTACCTCCTCTGCTTAAAAAAAATAGAGAAGAGAAGCTCAAAGTAGGAGTCATTTTCTGTTTGGAATGAGGGGCTTGGCTGAAGAGGTGTGTCTGTTTGGGCAAGGGTTCTAGGAGACAAGCCATTTCTGAGAATTTTGGCTCAAGTCCTTTCCTATTTCCAATCAAAAATTGGAGGGTGTGAGCTGTCTCATGGTGATGTCGTGAAAGGAAAATCAACATGGAGTCAACATTGTTAAGTGTGTTCTCTAATATGAAGCCATCACAGAAGTGTGACTTATGCACATCTCAGTCCAGATAGAATCTGACCTTTTGAGCCCTTATTGTCTTAAGTGATGAAGGCATCAGAACATCTATCTACCCAATGGACCCTTAGGCTAAAATAACTCATGACAGCTTAACCCTTAAGGACAAATATTTCCTTTCTTTCTTTTTTTTCAATAAGAAAAGTTATTATTATTGTTGTCTTTTATTGAGGTATAGTTGCTTCATGGGCTTCCCTGGTGGCTCAGATGGTAAAGAATCCACCTGCAGTGCAGGAGACCTGGGTTCAATACTGGGTTGGGAAGACCCCTTGGAGGATAGCATGCAACCCACTCCAGTATTCCTGCCTGAAGAATCCCCATGGACAGAGGAGCCTGGTGGGCTGCAGTCCATGGGGTCATAAAGAGTCAGACACGACTGAGCCACCAAGCACAGCACAGCACATGGTCGCTTCACAGTGTTGTGCTAGTCTCTGCTGTACATTGAAATGAATCAGTTATCTGTACATATAATCCCCTCCTTTTGGGGTTTCCTTCCCATCTAGGTCACCACAGAGCAATGAGTAGAGTTCCCTGTGCTATACAGCAGGCTCTCACTAGTTAACTGTTTCATGTATAGCAGTTTATACATGTCAATGCCAATCTCCCAATCCATTCTATCCCCCTGTTCCTGCCTTGGCATCCATATTTTTGTTCTCTACATTTCCATTTCTATCTCTGCTTTGTAAATAGGTTCATCTGTACCATTTTTCTAGATTACAGTGCTGGAGAGGGTATGGAGAAAAGGGAACTCTCTTGCACTGTTGCTGGGAATGTAAACTGATATAGCCACTATGAAGAATAGTATGAAATTTCTTTAAAAAACTAAAAATAGAACTACCATATGACCCAGGGATCCCACTATTCAGCATGTACCCAGAAAAAAAAATCATTCAGGAAGAAACATGCACCCCAAGGTTTACTGCAACTTTACAACTATTACTATTTACAAAAGCCAGTACATGGGAGAAAAGTAAATGTCCATTAACTGAAGATGTGGTACATATACACCGTGGACTTCACTTAGCCATAGAAAGGAACAAAACTGGGTCATTTGTAGCCATGTGTATGGACCTAGAAACAGTCGTACAGAGGAAATATTTCTTTTCTTATGCCAGAGTACAACCTTGTGGTTTTTGCTTTTATAAGACCCTGAGTCTTTCTCTTCCCTGGAATACACTTTCAGTTTTACATGAATCTATGTCTCCTGAATTACAGGTCTTAAGACCTCCAATAAAGTCTTTGCTCTTTGCAGCCTTTGTACTGATTATTGCTCAACAGCACTCTTTAGGGGCAGAGTGAAAAAGGAAAGAAGTCTTCCCTGGTGGCTCCGTGGTAAATAATTGACCTGCCAATGCAGGAGACATGAGTTCAACCCCTGGTCAGGAGGTCCCATGACAAAGGAGATGTCAACCCACTCCAGTATTCTTGCCTGGGAAATCCCATGGACAGAGGAACCTGGCAAGCTACAGTCAATGGCATTGAAAGAGCTGGATACAACTTAGTGACTAAACAACAACAAAATGGAAAGAAAAAGTTCTACTTTGTCGCTGACATTGCTCCATGTTCTATTATCCCTTTAACAAACTCTTCTGGGTCCCAGCCTTGGTTTCTCATAGTTTTACAGAAAAATGATGTTAAATTAGGGAATATTCTTGAATTTTCCCAATTTACCAATGATTATCCCTGCCAGTACTATACATTCTTTGGAAGAATAAATAAAAATAAAATGAAATACACCTTGCAATTCTCCAATATTGCAGGGATGTGTGAGGATTAGAAAAAACATATATGGTATGGAAACAACATAAAAAAATAAATGAATTATATAAATATAGACTAATGCTGTTAATTTATCATTATTTGAAGATTTAATCTCCTCACAATGCCAGTTTCTAAAACATACAATCACTCAAATCATGAGACAAACCTGAGAGAAAAGTCTGTGAACATCTGGTTCAAATTTCTCAATGATGGATGAAAAACACTTGCTGGAGCTAAAGGTTTTTTGTGTTAATTCTGATTCTAAACTATTTAATGTTATTGAAGAAGAATTTATGAGGCAATCTCTTTGCACAAAGCACTGTGATAGATACTAATGATCCTCAAATGCAAAAGTGCCTTAAACTTAAACATAATCCTAACTAGTTCACAGTCTAGTTACTGAGGCCTGCCTACCAAAAACCATAAATATGTGAAGGAGATATAATAAGGATATAGAAGCAATTAATTCTGAATGGGGGTCAATTATAAAGAGGAAAGCATAACAGCCATTTATAATTTATAAGTTAATGTGCTATGTCTCACTGGGATTTTTCTAATTATGAAATGAAGGACTCTATCATCTGTTAATAGAATTTCCAGGGTCTGCAAAATCTTAATGGAAAGGATTTTTGTTTAAACACAGAAGACTGAATATATGCATCCACCCATTATATCTTCAAGAATACCCCCCTAAAATTACTGTAAAGGATTTAAAAATAGCTATAAATCTTCAAACCTACAGAAAGTAGGAGAGGAGATGACAACAGGCAAGAAATATCTAAATATTGAGAGATGGAAAGCAGATGGTCTGGTGGTATGTGATTTAACAGATCAGAGATTTCTCAAACTTACATACCAAAAGCAAGTAAGCCAAATTACAATAGGAAAAAAAAATCAGAAATTGAGTGTAAAATGTGTCTCTGAGATGCAGAACAGACTTGTGGACACAGTGGGGGAAGGAAAGAGTGGGACTAGTTGAGAGAGTAGCATTGAAACATATACATTACCACATGTGAAATATACAGCCATTGGGAATTTGCTCTATGAAGCAAGGAGCTCAACCCAGTGCTCTGTGAAAACCTAGATAGGTGGGATAGGGTTAGGGGTGGGAGGGTGGTTCAAAAGAGAAGTGACATATGTATACCTATTGCTGATTCATGTTGATGTATGGCAGAAAGCAATACAACATTGTAAAGCAATTATCCTCCAATTAAAAAAAAATTTTTAAGTGTCTCTGACTGTGAGACATAGAGAAATTGTCGAAACACGGTATTCGTTGAAAGTTTTTACAAAAAGAAATCAGGTCCTCAGATCCATGTCCCAGGTTGTGTAACTAAGCAGTCTTCCTTCCTCCTTTATGTCTGAAGGCTAAAGATTTATTCTCAATTATTAAACTATTCAGGTGTCAAACATAGGAACATCAGGCACAGCCAGGGTTAGTATGCAATGTGATACTAAAGATCAGATAACACTGCTATTTCATGCAATGAAAATTAAAGGAAATGGTCTTAAAACTATCAAATGAAAAAGATAAATTTCCTTCAAAGGAATAGTAATTGTATTGTGAATAATTCTAACTTTATTAATAATAAAAACCTGAAGCCAACAGAGAAAACATTTCAAAAAGGTGAGGGAACACAATAGTCAAACAAGAATTTTATATCTGGATAAAGTATCATTCAAGTGAAAATGAAGTGAAGCCATTTGCAGACATAAAATGAAGCTTACAGTTTAGTAAGCTGATTTATGATAAATCAGTAAGCTCATACTGATTTATGATTTCCATAAATCAGTATGGAAAGAGCCACTATAAGCTGTATTTTAGTACAAAACAATAATAATAACAGCAACAACAAAAACAAATACACAGTAAGATACAATTGGCAAATTTATGCAACTTGCCAGATTCAAATAGCTGAATTTCACTGTCTCAAAGAAGTAAAATTAAAATTAAAACAAAATCAGAGAAGGTGGGAAAGAGTTTAATGACTAGTTTGGTTTGCTAACATCCTCATCTCACTGGAGAAAGTATAGAGATACTGCATAACTTTAGCTAATTTAAGAAACTTAATTAACTCTAAAGATTTACCTTTAAAAATATATTAATACTTTGTGATTTTGAAACATTGCAAATGTTTTATTTCTTGTATGGCAATCACATGAATGTTAATTCTGTGATAAATTAATTTTTTTCTGTGCAATTTCCTGTATGCCAACTGTATATCTACCAATCTGTCTGTCTATCTGTCTATATATTTGTCAATAGCCTGGTGTGATGATGTACTAGAGTTTTCTAAGATGTTACCATTGGGGGAGGCTGGATGAAGGGTACCTGGGACCTATCTGTATCAGTTTGTTTAGTCACTAAACATGTCTTTTTGATACCCCATGGACTGTAGCCTGCCAGGCTCCTCTGTTCATGGGATTTCCCAGGCAAGAATACTGGAGAGGATTGCTATTTCCTTCTCCATGTCATCCAAGTGAAAGTCACTCAGTGGTGTTCGACTTCTCGCGACTCCACGGACTATGAGGTCCATGGAATTCTCCAGGCTAGAATACTGGAGTGGGTAATCATTCCCTTCTCCAGAGGATCTTCCCAATCCAGGTCCAAACCCAGTTCTCCCACATTGCAGACAGATTTTTTACCAGCTGAGCCAACAGAGAAGCCCCCCTTCTCCATGCACATCAATATTTTTTTTAACTAGGAGAAATTTACAAACACAATAAAAATATAATTAGTAGTTTATAGTCTGGCAAAGGGGAAAAACAAAGGAATATTTTAAAATTTATAAGCTAATAGAAGTAGGAAATGTGAGATTTTAAAAAGTAAGCAAATAAAAAATGTTCAATAGATAGTTCAAGGTAAGATTGAAGGAATTAATTGAAACTGATCAGTGCTCAGATTAAATAAAAAATTAAATAACCTATTAAAAGGCAGTACTATCTATTGAATTTTCTAAAACCAAACAACCCAAAGGAAAAAAATCTGCTATATAATATTTAGAAGATGAACACTTAAAAGAAATTACCAGAGAAAGATTAAAAATAAAAATTATGTGAAAAAAAAGGATCACTATTTTTGTCTGACTTAGCAATACTAATATTGTGATGGGGAAGAGTGTTTGAGGCAAAAACATTGAATAGGATAAAATAAGTCCAAGAACAACTAATATTTTTTAAATAAACTTTAAAAAAAAGCAGATCAAATGGAAGAGAAAATAGAAAGGTGGATAAAATTAAAATAGCGTGATAAAAGCTTGTTCTTAAATACTTATGTTTCCAACAGAGACTATGCCCATCTTTATGCAAAATGTTGAATATCTATAAAAATTTGTCAGGAACTATGTCACAAAGAAATCTCAATAAATATTAAAAAGTTACCTTCACAGAGTCCAGTTTCCCTGACCACAATGGAACTGAGTCACGATGGAATGGAAAACTAACATCAAATTATAATTTACAAAACAAATTATACCAACAGTGATAACCACCTCTAATATCTGACACCCAAAAACAGAATCTAATCAATTCACAGGTTAAAGAAATGATTATGTAAATTACAAACTATATACAAATATAATAATGCTTGCCAAAAATCTTTTGTAAAGTTATACTTTAAAAAACAAGGTGAATTAAAATAAAAACAGGTTTGTTGAAATCAAAGGTTAAGGGTGTAGGAGGAGGATGGAATAAGTTCAGAGAAAAATAAATGGAATACACAAAGAAAGGAATTAAAAAAAATAATGAAACGGGTAAAGAAAAATGATCAGCAAGTCCCAAACTACATAGAAAAAAAGACTAGTAAATTAGACAAGTAATTATTGTGTAGTAGTAGTTATTAGAGATTTGTCTAATTTATTAATGTGAATGAAGAGAAACATAACATAATCCTTAAAGGAACACTGCACTAAGATATTCTCACCACCATGAGTGTTTGTACCCTTAACAGCATCACTTCAAAATACAAAAGCAAAAATATTTAAAAGCAGAAACTGACAGATCACAATCACAGTGGGATTTTTTTTTTAATAAACATCTTACAAAAGCCATCAGATCAGATCAGATCAGTCGCTCAGTCATGTCCGACTCTTTGCGACCCCATGAATCGCAGCACGCCAGGCCTCCCTGTCCAACACCAACTCCCGGAGTTCACTCAGACTCATGTCCATCGAGTCAGTGATGCCATCCAGCCATCTCAACCTCTGTCGTCCCCTTCTCCTCTTGCCCCCAATCCCTCCCAGCATCAGAGTCTTTTTCAATGAGTCAACTCTTCGCATGAGGTGGCCAAAGTACTGGAGTTCCAGCTTTAGCATCATTCCTTCCAAAGAAATCCCAGGGCTGATCTCCTTCAGAATGGACTAGTTGGATCTCCTTGCAGTCCAAGGGACTCTCAAGAGTCTTCTCCAACACCACAGTTCAAAAGCATCAATTCTTTGGCACTCAGCCTTCTTCACAGTGCAACTCTCAACCATACATGACCACAGGAAAAACCATAGCCTTGACTAGACGAACCTTTGTTGGCAAAGGAATGTCTCTGCTTTTGAATATGCTATCTAGGTTGGTCATAACTTTTCTTCCAAAGAGCAAGTGTTTTTTTAATTTCATGGCTGCAGTCACCATCTGCAGTGATTTTGGAGCCCCCCAAAATAAAATCTGCCACTGTTTCCACTGTTTCCCCATCTATTTCCCATGAAGTGATGGGACCGGATGCCATGATCTTCGTTTTCTATAAGCCAACTTTTTTACTCTCCACTTTCACTTTCATCAAGAGACTTTTGAGTTCCTCTTTGCTTTCTGCCATAAGGGTGGTGTCATCTGCATATCTGAGGTTATTGATATTTCTCCCAGCAATCTTGATTCCAGCTTGTGTTTCTTCCAGTCCAGCGTTTCTCATGATGTCTCTGCCTATAAGTTAAATAAGCAGGGTGACAATATACAGCCTTGAAGTACTCCTTTTCCTATTTGGAACCAGTCTGTTGTTCCATGTCCAGTTCTAACTGTTGCTTCCTGACCTGCATATAGATTTCTCAAGAGGCAGTCAGGTGGTCTGGTATTCCCATCTCTTTCAGAACTTTCCACAGTTTATTGTGATCCACACAGTCAAAGGCTTTGGAATAGTCAATAAAGCAGAAATAGATGTTTTTCTGGAACTCTCTTGATTTTTCCATGATCCAGTGGATGTTGGCAATTTGATCTCTGGTTCCTCTGCCTTTTCTAAAACCAGCTTGAACATCAGGAAGTTCACGGTTCACATATTGCTGAAGCCTGGCTTGGAGAATTTTGAGCATTACTTTACTAGCGTGTGAGATGAGTGCAATCATGCGGTAGTTTGAGCATTCTTTGGAATTGCCTTTCTTTGGGATTGGAATGAAAACTGACCTTTTCCAGTCTTGTGGCCACTGCTGAGTTTTCCAAATTTGCTGGCATATTGAGTGCAGCACTTTCACAGCATCATCTTTCAGGATTTGGAATAGCTCAACTGGAATTCCATCACCTCCACTAGCTTTGTTCATAGTGATGCTTTCTAAGGCCCACTTGACTTCACATTCCAGGATGTCTGGCTCTAGGTCAGTGATCACACCATCCTGATTATCTGGGTCGTGAAGATCTTTTTTGTACAGTTCTTCTGTGTATTCTTAATATCTTCTTAACATCTTCTGCATTGAAGAAAGTAGGGAAAACCACTAGACCATTCAGGTATGACCTAAATCAAATCCCTTATAATTATACAGTGGAAGTGAGAAATAGATTTAAGGGCCTAGATCTGATAGATAGAGTGCATGATGAACTATGGAATGAGGTTCCTGACATTGTACAGGAGACAGGGATCAAGACCATCCCCATGGAAAAGAAATGCAAAAAAGCAAAATGGCTGTCTGGGGAGGCCTTACAAATAGCTGTGAAAAGAAGAGAAGTGAAAAGCAAAGGAGAAAAGGAAAGATATAAACATCTGAATGCAGAGTTCCAAAGAATAGCAAGAAGAGATAAGAAAGCCTTCTTCAGCAATCAATGCAAAGAAATAGAGGAAAACAACAGAATGGGAAAGACAAGAGATCTCTTCAAGAAAATCAGAGATACCAAAGGAACATTTCATACAAAAGCCATGGCTCACTAAAAAAAGTTCTATTACAGGTACCATTTTTGTTTTTGATGTTTTAAAATTTTAGAGTAGTTTTTCTACCTGTGTGTGTGTGTGCTTTTAATTAATGGGGAACTTTAATTATCACTTTCTATAAACACAGAGTAAATTAGCCATGAAATGAAAGTGATAGTGTTAGTCACGGAGTCAAGTCTGATTCTTTTTAACTCCATGGACTGTAGCCCACCAGGCCCTTCTGTCCATGGAATTCTCCAGGCAAGAATACTACAGTGGGTAGCCATTCCCTTCTCCAGGGATCTTCCAGACCTAGAGATTGAACCTGGGGTCTTCAACATTGCAGGCAGACTCTTTACCATCTGAGTCACCAGGAAGCCCAAATTAGCCATACACAGGCATAGAAAAATTACCCAAAGAAAGCAAAGAGAAAACCTTAAAGCAAAATAGATAGATGATAGACAGATATATAGATAGATGATAGACCAACATTGGATTTGGGATAGTCATAACTTTGGAGAAGAAAGGATAGAAATTAAATTTGACTGGATACAAGAGGGTTTTAACCCTTATCCAAAATATTGTTTTTGTTTAAACATAAACCCTGACACAAATATATAAAAGTGTTAAAATTCATTAAATAGCATTACATTAGCTTTACGTTTGTTCCTTACATTATTCTCTATGCATTATTTATGTCTGAATTATTTCCTAAAACAAGTAAAACAGACACATGAGTAATTCTGCTGTATTTACATGAAATGAGAATTATTATGACTTATTTTTTTAAATATCAGTGCTCCAGAGTAAAGAACAAACTATGTATTGTTAAAAACCAAGAACGGTTCCAAATAAAATAATTAACTGAGGAAGATGATGAGATCCTACAGCCACAGCCATGCAGTGTTGACGTCTATACTCAGTTCTGACACTGCGGTATCTGTAAAGGGTCTCACTGCTGGATCCCATTAAGCTGCTTGGGGATATGATCTGGTGCCTAAGACAAGATTTTACAGATGCTGCTACTGCTAAGTCACTTCAGTCGTGTCCAACTCTTTGCGACCCCATAGAGGGCAGCCCACCAGGCTCCCCCATCCCTGGGATTCTCCCAGCAAGAACACTGGAATGGGTTGCCATTTCCTTCTCCAAAGCATGAAAGTGAAAAGTCAAAGTGAAGTCGCTGGGTCATGTCCAATTCTTCGAGACCCCATGGACTGCAGCCCACCAGGCTCCTCTGTCCATGGGATTTTCCAGGCAAGAGTACTGGAGTGGGGTGCCATTGCCTTCTCCATACAGATGCTGAGTAAGGTGCAAATATTGGATCCCACTTCTACCAGGGCTGGATCCTACTTAGCAGACTACCAAGCATAAATCCCGTATGTGTTGGGTGAACCATTATTTCTTCAAGGTCAGTGAAGAAATGACCTGGGTATAACCAATCAGCATGTCACATCCCCTCATACACACTGATTCATTTATGGAAATGCAAATGACTCAAGCTGTGTCCATCAAAGCTTTCTCCAGGACTACTGTTGAAACTGTCATGGCATAAGAACCTTATCTAGAAACCCTGAGAACCAAAAGTCTATATAAAGTTGATGCTTGTGGTAATCACCTTCTACCATCTAAGAAGCATAACTGAAAACAGAAGGAAGGAAGAGGAGATAAAGTCTAATTTCCCCTTGTATTTTTCTGATAAATAAGCATTGAGTCTCATTTTGACTTAAACTAGCTTTCGTGAGTTGCTTCCGCTCCCCCCACTCCTCAGTAAAATGTTCCTGACCCTATTACCCCAGCCATAAGAATCGGGCCAACACTCAAGAATTTTCATGGCTAATGAGTGCACTGATGCAGTGGCAAGCTGACATTCCCATGGTGGTGATAGATTTTTTGGGGTCATACCTGTTTAACTTTGTGATCAATGGCATAGACCTTTGAGACAGCTAGGAGGATAAAAGTGCAGCCTGTGACACCAGAACTGGGAATTTTAATTGCTTAAACTACCTACCCTGCATTAGAACCTCAGTCTCCTTCTTAACAGTCCACTAGGACACACTGAGATCCTCAACCCCAAATGGAAACATAAACCCTCCAGCATAGTACTATCCTGCAGAATCTATAAAATCAGCCTGGGAAAAACAAATGGAGGAGGGGGAATAACCATACTCAACAGTCAACGTCCTTTAGGTATGAATATAAACTACACTTCATAGCTTTGCCACGAGAACACACTGGTCATAGCAAACACCCCCTTCCAACAACACAAGAGAAGACTCTACACATGGACATCACCAGATGGTCAACACCAAAATCAGATTAATTATATTCTTTGCAGCCAAAGATGGAGAAGCTCTATACAGTCAGCAAAAACAAGAGTGGGAGATGACTGTGGCTCAGATCATAAACTCCTTATTGCCAAATTCAGACTTAAATTAAAGAAAGTAGGGAAAACCACTAGACCATTCAGGTATGACCTAAATCAAATCCCTTATGATTACACAGTGGAAGAGAGAAATAGATTTAAGGGCCTAGATCTGATAGAGTGTCTGATGAACTATGGACGGAGGTTCATGGCATTGTACAGGAGACAGGGATCAAGACCATCCCCAAGAAAAAGAAATGAAGAAAAGCAAAATGGCTGTCTGAGGAGGCCTTACAAATAGCTGTGAAAAGAAGAGAAGTGAAAAGCAAAGGAGAAAAGGCAAGATATTCCCATTTGAATGCAGAGTTCAGAAGAATAGCAAGAAGAGACAAAGAAAGCCTTCCTCAGCCATCAATGCAAAGAAATAGAGGGAAACAATAGAATGGGAAAGACTAGAGATCTCCTTAAGAAAATTAGAGATACCAAGGGAACATTTCATGCAAAGACGGGCTCAACAAAGAACAGAAATGGTAGGGACCTAACAGAAGCAGAAGATACTAAGAAGAGGTGGCAAGAATACACAGAAGAACTGGACAAAAAAAGATCTTCACGACCCAGATAATAATGATGGTGTGATCACTCATCTAGAGCCAGATATCCTGGACTGTGAAGTCAAGTGGGCCTTAGAAAGCATCACTACAAACAAAGCTAGTGGAGGTGATGGAATTCCAGTTGAGCTATTTCAAATCTTAAAAGATGAAGCTGTTAAAGTGCTGCACTCAATATGCCAGCAAATTTGGAAAACTCAGCAGTGGTCACAGGACTGGAAAAGGTCAGTTTTCATTCCAATCCCTAAGAAAGTCAAAGCCAAAGAATGTTCAAACTACCACACAATTGCACTCATCTCACACACTAGTAAAGTAATGCTCAAAATTCTCCAAGCCAGGCTTCAACAATACGTGAACTGTGAAACTGTAGATGTTCAAGCTGCCTTTCAAAAAGGCAGAGGAACCAGAAATTAAATTTCCAAAATCCTCTGGATCATCAAAAAATCAAGAGAGTTCCAGAAAAACATCTATTTCTGCTTTATTGACTATGCCAAAGCCTTTGACTGTGTGGATCACAATAAACTGGAAAATTCTGAAAGAGATGGGAATACCAGACCACCTGACCTGCCTCTTGAAAAATCTATATGCAGGTCAGGAAGCAACAGTTAGAACTGGACATGGAACAACAGACTGGTTCCAAATAGGGAAAGGAGTACACCAAGGCTATATATCATCACCCTGCTTATTTAACTTACATGCAGAGTACATCATGAGAAACGCTGGACTGGAAGAAGCACAAGCTGGAATCAAGATTGCTGGGAGAAATATCAATAACCTCAGATATGCAGATGACACCACCCTTATGGCAGAAAGTGAAGAAGAACTAAAGAGCCTCTTGATGAAAGTAAAAGAGGAGAGTGAAAAAGTTGGCTTAAAGCTCAACATTCAGAAAACAAAGATCATGGCATCCGGTCCCATCACTTCATGGCAAATAGATGGGGAAGCAGTGTCAGACTTTATTTTTCTGGGCTCCAAAATCACTGCAGATGGTGATTGCAGCCATGAAATTAAAATTGGCAGGAAAGTTGTGACTAGCCTAGACAGTATATTAAAAAGCAGAGCCATTACTTTGCCAACAAATGTCCATCTAGTCAAGGCTATGGTTTCCCAGTGGTCATGTATGGATTTGAGAGTTGGACTATAAAGAAAGCTGAACGCCAAAGAATTGATGCTTTTGAACTGTAATGCTGGAGAAGACTCTTGAGAGTCCCTTGGACTGCAAGGAGATCCAACCAGTCCATCCTAAAGGAAATCAGTCCTGAGTGTTCATTGGAAGGACTGATGTTGAAGCTGAAATTCCAATACTTTGGCCACCTGATGCGAAGAGCTAACTCATCTAAAAAGACCCTGATGCTGGGAGGGATTGGGGGCAGGAGGAGAAGGGGATGACAGAGGATGAGATAGTTGGATGGCATCACCGACTCCATAGACATGAGTTTGAGTAAACTCTGGGAGTTGGTGATGGACAGGGAGGACTGGTGTGCTGCAGTCCTAGGGGTCGTAAAAGTCAGACAAGACTGAGTGACTGAACTGAACTCTTTATAGGAAGCATCTTCTAGGAGTGAGGTTACCTGTAACCACAGGAATGACCTTAATGTCCCATAGGCATGTCAAATGAAACTCACTTATAATAAAACCAGTCCTCCTCTGTTATTAACATGACCCCTGCACCAACCCTGTCCTGTATTTACCACACAGTGGTCAATTATAATCCATCTATATGTGTGCTAATTTGCTCCAATGTGTCTGACTCTTCATGAATCTATGAACCATAGCCTGCCAGGCTCTCTGTCCATGGGATTCTCCATGCAAGAGTACTGTGGCTTGCCATGCCCTCCTTCAGGGAATCTTCTGGACCCAGAGATCAAACCTGCATCTCTTATATCTCCTGCATTGGTAGGAGGGTTCTTTACCATTAGTGCCACCTGGGAAGTCCGTAATCCTTCTACTGCTGCTGCTGCTGCTGCTAAGACACTCAGTCGTGTCCGACTCTTCGCGACCCCATGGATTGCAGCCTACCAGGCTTCTCTGTCCATGGGATTTTCCAGGAAAGAGTACTGGAGCAGGCTGCCATTGCCTTCTCCAGTCCTTCTACAACCAGTAACTGATATATTTTGTATAAGAAATACTCAGTAAATGCTTGGAGTAAAAAGTGATGCTTCCCCACCCCTCACCTCCTGCCCCAAGGTCACAAGGGCTGGAGTGTCAGTGAGCAACTACTCTGCCTGTAAGTGTGTGTGTGTGTGTGGGCAATAGGGAGAGTGTGTTTTTATAAGAAGAAGTGAAAGGAATAGTTTCACATGGGGCTAAATATTGTGTAAAAATTCATTCCTACAGAACAGTGTGTAGACTCAAGAAATCCTGAGAACTGAAGCATCATGAAATCTTGGACATATTGGGGAAATTTCAAACTTCTGTAAATTAGGAAAGTGGGTTCAAGGCACTCTCCTGATTCTCAAGGAGCCAGGAGACTCCACCTGATGAAAGGTTATCCTGCTTTAAAAATGAAGCCATCATCCTTTCGAATATTCGAGGCATCCTCAGTTTCTCTCCCTTGCCCTCCATCTACATTCTACCCATGTCTACCCTCAAGCTCTTTCTTCCTCTCTAACTCCTCTACTTATAGTCTCCATCTTCAGTTCAGCTCTCTCCACAATGGCCAGACAGAAAACGAAGTGATTCCTCATATCCTTCTCTCCCTACAATCCCTGGTCAGCTTGTTATCTCTACTCTCTTAAATGTTAGTCCTGCTTCATCTCCACTTCTACCACACTAGTCCATGCTTCTACTATGCCTTACCTAGAAATTGCCTTCTTCCAATCTTTTTTTTTTTTCAATTTTACTTATTTATTTTTAATTTATTGATGAGTGCTTTACAATATTGGTTTGATTTCTGTCATACAACAACATAAATTAGCCACGTGCTGTGCTTATTCGCTCAGTCGTGTCTGACTCTTTGCAACCGTATAGACTGCAGCCTGCCAGGCTCCTCTGTCTGTGGGGATTCTCCAGGCAGGAATACCGGAGTGGGTTTCCATGCTCTCCTCCAGGGGATCTTCCCAAGCCAGGGATTGAAGCCAGGTCTCCTGCATTGCAGGCACATTCTTTACCAATTGAGCCACCACGGAAGCCCAAATTAGCCATAGGTGTACATATGTCCCCTCCCTCTTCTTTCATCTTCTTCATCCTCTCCATAGTGGCATCAAAATGATTTTTCTAAAATACGTAATTTTATCTTAACCCATACTTGCTTAAAAATTCATTTGGATAGTTTCTCACTGCTTTTATCAAAGTCCAGATTTAGCATGTCATACAGTCTCGTTCTGCTTCCCAGGTGTCCCAGTGGTAAAGAATCCACCTGCCAATGCAGGAGATGTGGGCTAAGTCGCTGTGTTGGGAAGATCCCTTGGAGGAGAAAATGGCAATCCACTCCAGTATTCATGCCTGGAGAACCCCATGGACAGAGGAGCCCGGCAGGCTGCAGGCCATAGGGCCACACAGAATCAGACATGACTGAAGAGACTTAGCATTCACACATGCGATTTATAGTTTGCACAATGCTTTTACTCATGTTAGTTGAGCTTATGACCAGTATAGATATACCCTTCTTCACTGACCACATCCAATCAACTTCTCTCCCCCTAATGATAATATTTATGACTTCTGTCCTTCTCTCTGACTCTTGTCACAGATCTGCTATAACCCTTTCATTGGAAGCTGAAAACATTATTATATAGCTTTAAAACTGGCTGTCCTTGAGGAAGGACCCCCACAAATAATGTTTAATCGGATATGCACCATTGTGTGACTTCCCTGCCTGGAAACATCACTGGTTCCCCAGAGCTCTTTGGATTAAGTTGGGACTTCTTTTTTTTTTTTTTTTAAACTTTACATAATTGTATTAGTTTTGCCAAACATCAAAATGAATCCATCACAGGTATACATGTGCTCCCCCTCCCGAACCCTCCTCCCTCCTCCCTCCCCATACCATCCCTCCAGGTCGTCCCAGTGCACCAGCCCCAAGCATCCAGTATCGTGTATTGAACCTGGACTGGCATCTCGTTTCATATATGATATTTTACATGTTTCAATGCCATTCTCCCAAATCTTCCCACTCTCTCCCTCTCCCACAGAGTCCATAAGACTGTTCCATACATCAGCGTCACTTTTGCTGTCTTGTACACAGGGTTATTGTTATCATCTTTCTAAATTCCATATATATGCGTTAGTATACTGTATTGGTGTTTTTCCTTCTGGCTTACTTCACTCTGTATAATAGGCTCCAGTTTCATCCACCTCATTAGAACTGATTCAAATGTATTCTTTTTAATGGCTGAGTAATACTCCATTGTGTATATGTACCACAGCTTGCTTATCCATTCATCTGCTGATGGACATCTAGGTTGCTTCCATGTCCTGGCTATTATAAACAGTGCTGCGATGAACATTGGGGTCCACGTGTCTCTTTCCCTTCTGGTTTCCTCAGTGTGTATGCCCAGCAGTGGGATTGCTGGATCATAAGGCAGTTCTATTTCCAGTTTTTTAAGGAATCTCCACACTGTTCTCCATAGTGGCTGTACTAGTTTGCATTCCCACCAACAGTGTAAGAGGGTTCCCTTTCCTCCACACCCTCTCCAGCATTTATTATTTGTAGACTTTTGGATCACAGCCATTCTGACTGCCTTGAAATGGTATCTCATAGTGGTCTTGATTTGCATTTCTCTGATAATGAGTGATGTTGAGCATCTTTTCATGTGTTTGTTAGCCATCTGTATGTCTTCTTTGGAGAAATGTCTATTTAGTTCTTTGGCCCATTTTTTGATTGGGTCATTTATTTTTCTGGAGTTGAGCTGTAGGAGTTGCTTGTATATTTTTGAGATTAGTTGTTTGTCAGTTGCTTCATTTGCTATTATTTTCTCCCATTCTGAAGGCTGTCTTTTCACCTTGCTGATAGTTTCCTTTGATGTGCAGAAGCTTTTAAGGTTAATTAGGTCCCGTTTGTTTATTTTTGCTTTTATTTCCGATATTCTGGGAGGTGGGTCATAGAGGATCCTGCTGTTATGTATGTCAGAGAGTGTTTTGCCTATGTTCTCCTCTAGGAGTTTTATAGTTTCTGGTCTTACGTTTAGATCTTTAATCCATTTTGAGTTTATTTTTGTGTATGGTGTTAGAAAGTGTTCTAGTTTCATTCTTTTACAAGTGGTTGACCAGTTTTCCCAGCACCACTTGTTAAAGAGATTGTCTTTAATCCATTGTATATTCTTGCCTCCTTTGTCAAAGATAAGGTGTCCATATGTGCGTGGATTTATCTCTGGGCTTTCTATTTTGTTCCATTGATCTATATTTCTGTCTTTGTGCCAGTACCATACTGTCTTGATAACTGTGGCTTTGTAGTAGAGCCTGAAGTCAGGTAGGTTGATTCCTCCAGTTCCATTCTTTTTTCTCAAGATCGCTTTGGCTATTCGAGGGTTTTTGTATTTCCATACAAATTGTGAAATTATTTGTTCTAGCTCTGTGAAGAATACTGTTGGTAGCTTGATAGGGATTGCACTGAATCTATAGATTGCTTTGGGTAGTATACTCATTTTCACTATATTGATTCTTCCAATCCATGAACATGGTATATTTCTCCATCTATTAGTGTCCTCTTTGATTTCTTTCACCAGTGTTTTATAGTTTTCTATATATAGGTCTTTAGTTTCTTTAGGTAGATATATTCCTAAGTATTTTATTCTTTCCGTTGCAATGGTGAATGGAATTGTTTCCTTAATTTCTCTTTCTGTTTTCTCATTATTAGTGTATAGGAATGCAAGGCATTTCTGTGTGTTGATTTTATATCCTGCAATTTTACTATAGTCATTGATTAGTTCTAGCAATTTTCTGGTGGAGTCTTTAGGGTTTTCTATGTAAAGGATCATGTCATCTGCAAATAGTGAGAGTTTTACTTCTTCTTTTCCAATTTGGATTCCTTTTATTCCTTTTTCTGCTCTGATTGCTGTGGCCAAAACTTCCAAAACTATGTTGAATAGTAATGGTGAAAGTGGGCACCCTTGTCTTGTTCCTGACTTTAAAGGAAATGCTTTCAATTTTTCACCATTGAGGATAATGTTTGCTGTGGGTTTGTCATATATAGCTTTTATTATGTTGAGTTATGTTCCTTCTATTCCTGCTTTCTGGAGAGTTTTTATCATAAATGGGTGGTGAATTTTGTCAAAGGCTTTCTCTGCATCTATTGAGATAATCATATGGTTTTTATTTTTCAATTTGTTAATATGGTGTATTACATTGATTGATTTGCGGATATTGAAGAATCCTTGCATCCCTGGGATAAAGCCCACTTGGTCATGGTGTATGATCTTTTTAATGTGTTGTTGGATTCTGGTTGCTAGAATTTTGTTAAGGATTTTTGCATCTATGTTCATCAGTGATATTGGCCTGTAGTTTTCTTTTTTTGTGGGATCTTTGTCGGGTTTTGGTATTAGGGTGATGGTGGCCTCATAGAATGAGTTTGGAAGTTTACCTTCCTCTGCAATTTTCTGGAAGAGTTTGAGCAGGATAGGTGTTAGGTCTTCTCTAAATTTTTGGTAGAATTCAGCTATGAAGCCATCTGGACCTGGGCTTTTGTTTGCTGGAAGATTTTTGATTACAGTTTCAATTTCCGTGCTTGTGATGGGTCTGTTAAGATTTTCTATTTCTTCCTGGTCGAGTTTTGGAAAGTTGTATTTTTCTAAGAATTTGTCCATTTCTTCCACATTGTCCATTTTATTGGCATGTAATTGTTGATAGTAGTCTCTTATGATCCTTTGTATTTCTGTGTTGTCTGTTGTGATCTCTCCATTTTCGTTTCTAATTTTATTGATTTGATTTTTCTCCCTTTGTTTCTTGATGAGTCTGGCTAATGGTTTGTCAATTTTATTTATCCTTTCAAAGAACCAGCTTTTGGTTTTGTTGATTTTTGCTATGGTCTCTTTTGTTTCTTTTGCATTTATTTCTGCTCTAATTTTTAAGATTTCTTTCCTTCTACTAACCCTGGGGCTCTTTATTTCTTCCTTTTCTAGTTGCTTTAGGTGTAGAGTTAGGTTATTTATTTGACTTTTTTCTTGTTTCTTGAGGTGTGCCTGTATTGCTATGAACTTTCCCCTTAGGACTGCTTTTACCGTGTCAAGTTGGGACTTCTTGACAAATCTTACAAGGCCCTTCATGTCCTGGTTCCTAAATGTACCTCCAACCACATACCCTGCCACATACTACTGAAACAAGAGGGAAGGGGGCAGGGCACAGCCTTTAAAGAATGAAATAGCCAAAGGACACAGCAAAAACTGATTGGGACCAAATGGATCCAAAATGGTAGAAAATTTGACTCCCACTAGGCTTTGAATCTCATTATATACTCATTATAATACATTAGCATGCTAAATGGCACACTCTCCAGCACCACGATAGTTCTGAGGCCAACCATAAAAGGCCAAAAAGTGGGCAGTGGCCCAATTCCTGGAAATCTCTGCCCCTTTCTCCAAATAATTGGAATAATCTTCCTATTTATTAACCTATAAAATTATCCAGACCATCAAAACTAACCATGCAACAGTTTGAGAGATCACACCTTCTGAGATGGCACATATTATCTGTGGAGTATATTTCTCTCTACATAAATCTACTTGTTACCTATCACTTTGTCTCTAAATGCTTCCACAACAAAATTAAGAACCTCAAATTTATGGGGATCACTATCTATTTCTGCTTTATTGACTATGCCAAAGCCTTTGACTGTGTGGATCACAATAAACTGTGGAAAATTCTGAAAGGGATGGGAATACCAGACCACCAGATCTGCCTCTTGAGAAACCTATATGCAGGTCAGGAAGCAACAGTTAGAACTGGACATGGAACAACAGACTGGTTCCAAATAGGAAAGGGAGTTCGTCAAGGCTGTATATTGTCACCCTGCTTATTTAACTTATATGCAGAGTACATCCTGAGAAAAGCTGGGCTGGAAGAAGCACAAGCTGGAATCAAGATTGCCAGGACAAATATCAATAACCTCAGATATGCAGATGATACCACCCTTGTGGCAGAAAGTGAAGAGGAACTAAAAAGCCTGTTGATGAAAGTGAAAGAGGAGAGTAAAAATGTTGGCTTCAAGCTCAACATTCAGAAAACGAAGATCATGGCATCTGGTCTCATCACTTCATGGCAAATAGATGGGGAAACAGTGGAAACAGTGTCAGAATTTACCTTTTCTGGGCTCCAAAATCACTGCAGATGGTGATTGCAGCCATGAAATTAAAAGACACTTACTCCTTGGAAGGAAAGTTATGATCAACCTAGATAGCATATTCAAAAGCAGAGACATTACTTTGTCAACAAAGGTCCGTCTAGTCAAGGCTGTGGTTTTTCCAGCAGTCATGTATGGATGTGAGAGTTGGACTGTGAAGAAAGCTGAGCACCAAAGAATTGATGCTTTTGAACTGTGGTGTTGGAGAAGACTCTTGAGAGTCCCTTTGGACTGCAAGGAGATCCAACCAGTCCATTCTAAAGGAGATCAGTCCTGGGTGTTCTTTGGAAGGAATGATGCTAAAGCTGAGACTCCAGTACTTTGGCCACCTCATGTGAAGAGTTGACTCATTGGAAAAGACTCTGATGCTGGGAGGGATTAGGGGCAGGAGGAGAAGGGAACGACAGAGGATGAGATGGCTGGATGGCATCACTGACTTGATGGATGTGAGTTTGAGTGAACTCTGGGAGTTGGTGATGGACAGGGAGGCCTGGCGTGCCGCGATTCATGGGGTCGCAAAGAGTTGGACACGACTGAGTGACTGAATTGAACTGAACTGAAGTGAACTGAATATACCTCTTGCAGTTTCCTACATAAACAAGGTGGTTTCATGCTACCCCACTTTCTCTCCTGCTAGTGTTGCCATCTAAATAATCTTTCTTTTCTATCTTAGCATGATGACATTAATTCAATCACAGCTCTGGTACCATGTCTCAGAGGATGTTTTCCTGGACACTTGGATAGAGCAAAATATCCCTATAGAACCCAGACTATATCTCATATGATTCATACCAAATTATGTTAAAACCATATTTATATGTATCTGAATCTCCAGTACACATTAAACTGGTAAGGAGACATGATTAGATTGATTAATGAAAGGTTGTTGCCGAGCTGTGAAAGACGCCAGGATTCTTGGCCTCCAGAAGAGAGGAATTCAATCTGGGGCCAGTGACAAGGCTTGATCACTCAGAGCTTTTCTGCAATAAAGTTTTATTAAAGTATAAAAGAGAAATCTTCTGATATAGACATCGGAATGGGACAGAAAAAGTGCCCCCCTGCTAGTCTTTAGCTGGATGTTATAGCTACCAGCAGGCTGCTAATTAAAAGGAAGGTCTCAAAACTCAGAGACTGACACCAGGCCCCTCACCCACAACATGCATTTTGAGATAACATTGGCACCAGGTGAGTCATCCCAGGCCATAAAATTATTGGCATGAATCTTGAAGAAAGGCAGTTTTCCAAGTAAATATACAGCTTCATTAATATAAAGTTCAGTTCAGTCTCTCAGCCATGTCTGACTCTGTGACCCCATGGAATGCAGCACACCAGGCCTCCCTGTCCATCACCAACTACCAGAGTTTATTCCGGGAGTAAACTCATGTCCACTGAGTCAGTGATGCCATCCAACCATCTCATCCTCTGTCATCCCCTTCTCCTCCTGCCTTTAACCTTTCCCAGCATCAGGGTCTTTTCAAATGAGTCAGTTCTTCACATCAGGTGGCCAAAGTATTGGAGTTTCTGCTTTAGCATCAGTCCTTCCAATGAACAGTCAGGACTGATTTTCTTTAGGATGGACTTGTTGGATCTCCTTGCAGTCCAAGGGACTCTCAAGAGTCTTCTCCAACACCAAAGTTCAAAAGGATCAATTCTTCGGCGCTCAGCTTTCCTTATAGTCCAACTCTCACATCAATACATGACTATTGGAAAAACCACAGCCTTGACTAGATGGACCTTTGTTGGCAAAGTAATGTCTCTGCTTTTGAATATGCTATCTAGGTTGGTCATAACTTTTCTTCCAAGGAGTAAGCGTCTTTTAATTTCATGGCTGCAATCACCATCTGCAGTGACTTTGGAGCCCCCCAAAATAAAGCCTGTCACTGTTTCCACTGTTTCCCCATCTATTTGCCATGAAGTGATGGGACCAGATGCCATGATCTTAGTTTTCTGAATGTTGAGCTTGAAGCCAACTTTTTCACTCTCCACTTTCACTTTCATCAACAGGCTTTTTAGTTCTTCTTCACTTTCTGCCATAAGGGTGGTGTCATATATGACACCTGCATATCTGAGGTTATTGATATTTCTCCTGGAAATCTTGATTCCAACTTGTGCTTCTTCCAGCCCAGCATTTCTCATGATGTACTCTGCAATAAGCAGGGTGACAATACTCCTTTTCCTACTTGGAACCAGTCTGTTGTTACATGTCCAGTTCTAACTGTTGATTCCCGACCTACATACTCATTTCTCAAGAGGCAGGTCAGGTGGTCTGCTATTCCCATTTCTTGAAGAATTTTCCAGCTTGTTGTGATCCACACAGTCAAAGGCCTTGGCATAGTCAGTAAAGCAGAAATAGATGTTTTTCTGGAACTCTCTTGATTTTTTCATGATCCATTGGATGTTGGAAATTTGATCTCTGGTTCCTATGCCTTTTCTAAATCCAGCTTGAACATCTGGAAGTTCATGGTTCACGTACTGTTGAAGCCTGGCTTGGAGAATTTTGAGCATTACTTTACTAGCATGTGAGATGAGTGCAATTGTGTGGTAGTTTGAGCATTCTTTAGCATTGCCTTTCTTTGGGATTGGAATGAAAACTGACCTTTTCCAGTCCTGTGGCCACTGCTGAGTTTTCCAAATTTGCTGGCATATTGAGTGCAGCGCTTTAACAGCATCATCTTTTAAGATTTGAAATAGCTCAACTGGAATTCCATCACCGCCACTAGCTTTGTTCATAGTGATGCTAACATAGATGATGTAACTTAGAGTAGGTGAATAATGTATGAGTAAAACATACTGGTTTGCTAACATAGATGATGTAACTTAGAGTAGGTGAATAATGTATGAGTAAAACATACTGGTTTGTTGAGTCCTTATAGGTTCTGAGTCTTAAGCTGAACCAACTTGAAGAAAGACAGAGTCTAGGGTAAATACACAGTTCATTGTCATAGCTTAAGAAAAACATTTCTATAAGAAAAATGCTCTGGTTAGCTCAAGGTTTGAGGAAAGTTAAGTTCAGGTGGAACTAGGTGTCATCATGGCAACATGGAATTTTAAAAGAAACCTCTTTATAAATGTGTATAGAGAAGGGGGAAATATCTGACACTTGTAATTTGTTTCCTCCTGCCACTTAAGAGAGAGAGAAAAAAACATCTGACTCTTGCAGTCTATTTCCTCCATTTGGAGACCCCTAGCCTTTCTGCCTGTTACCCTCTCATGCATAACTACAGTGCTAGGCAAAGCGCCTAGAAGGAGTATACGCTCAATGAAATGTTGCCACATTGAATAGAACAGAATTAAATTCAGTGAGAGCTTCCAAGGTGACTCAGTGGTAAAGCATTTTCCTGCTAGGAGCTGCAGGTTCAATCCCTGGTCAGGAAGATACCCTGGAGAAGGAAATGCCAACCCATATCAGTATTCTTGTCTGGGAAAATCCCACCGACAGAGAAGCCTGGTGGGCTACAGTCCATGGGGTCACAAAGAGCCAGACATGTCTGAGTGACTGAGCATGCATGCTCAAATTCAGTGAGGAGCACAATACTGTGAGCAGCCAGATTTCTTACAAGAGGAAACAGGCTCAGAGAAGTTACGGAGCAAATCAGCCACAGCCTTAGAGTTTGTCATTGATGAAGCTGTGCTTAGAACCCAGGTCCTCTCATCCCAGAGTCTGTGTAATTTTAATATAGCAGATGCCTCTGAGAAAGGATATTTCTGCATTCTCTCTATTTGCAAGATTTAACTCTGATCTGAAAGTCACTTAATCACTTTGCAGTCAGTTTCTTTATCTATAACCCAGTAATTAACTCAGTGATTTAAAGAAAAAAAAACAAAAAACAGTAAAGCTAAATGAAGCTGCCAAATAAAGAGGTAAATTGCAAATTCTCATGTTGGACTTGTTCTAGAATATTAGCATTGTCATGCAGATAAATAAAAAGCAGCTGCCTTTAGAAAAATTCATTGAGATTTATGAAAGTCAAAAAAATTGTCCACATGCAAAAGTTTCCGCACAGCTAGCCACATAGCTCATGACTTCTTAGCCCTGCAAGTGGCAAAATCTTTCAGAGATTACCAAAAAAAGGGAGAGAGAAAGAAAAGAAGAAGAACCCTTTGGTGTAACTGAGCAGAGGGTTACAAATGGACTCATCAGAGGAAAATTGCTACAATGCCTACAGGTGTGAGAGGTCCCATATGTTCAGTCTACTGAGGAATCCACTGAGAAAAAAAAAAAAAAATTAAGTTCTCAAGAGTGAAGGCAGCTTGCACCCACTCCACAGGCGAGCAAGGGGAAGAGAGGCACCCATATCTAATTAGGTTACTTTCAGCAGGCATCTGGAGTGACTGCTCAGGGGTAAAGATAACAGAAAGTGTGAGATAAGAAGGGGACTGGGATGGCTCACTGGGATGTCACAGCTGCCTTGTGGAACAGCGGAAGTGCCTCACTGAGCCTTTTGAGATATCACAACAGACCTGAGTGAAAAACCCTGTATATCCCAGAGTGTCGTTGCCCAAAAATTGACTGAAAAGGATGATTTCTTGCTGTTCATTCTTTACTTTCTCGTGCTTACTTGCTGATCTTTCTTTTTAAGTGTATTATTAGATCATAGGTCAGAAATATAACTCAACAATCCAGAGGGGTTCCAAAGGTGGATAGATTCCCCCTATCTTCTTTGACATCCTTCAAAGTGACTCGTGTATCCTGCAGTTATTAAAATCTAGACCAGCGGTCAACAAAATTTTTCTGCCAAGTCTCAGAGAGTAAATAGCATGGACCTGGAGGGCCTAACGGAGAAGGCAAAGGCACCCCAGTCCAGTACTCTTGCCTGGAAAATCCCATGGATGGAGGAGCCTGGTAGGCTGCAGTCCTTGGTGTCGCTAAGAGTCGGGGACAACTGAGCGACTTCATTTTCACTTTTCACTTTCATGCATTGGAGAAGGAAATGGCAACCCACTCCAGTATTCTTGCCTGGAGAATCCCAGGGACAGAGGAGCCTAGTGGGCTGCCGTCTATGGGGTCGCACAGAGTCGGACACGACTGAAGTGACTTAGCAGCAGCAGGAGGGCCTAACCGCCTCTCACACTCTCCACCTCTGTCTGGTAGTCAGAAGGCTGTCGAAGACACGAGGTAATGAGTGATCATGGCTGCTGTTCTGATAAAACTTTATTTACAAAAGTGGACCACAGGCCGAATTTGGCTCACAGGTGTGTTTTGCTGACCTCTGATCTAGATCCCCCCAAGGCCTGCAAAGAGGTATGCTGGATACCTCTTTGCTGGTATCCAGAGACTGGATAGCATCCGGTCTTGCATGCCATGGCCTCTTCTGGTTAAATTCTTAGTTTAAAATAGGTTGTATATTTGTAGGCTTTCTGGCTCATTCACAAAAGTGCAGAAAAAGGTGACAACTTGCTAATAGTCACATCAAGGAAATGAAATATGTGGAAACACTTTGAAAAATCTTACAAATGTACAAATGTAGGGCATTAGCACAAACGTATTCAGCCAGATTTGACTGCAGTTCATTCATTCACTGTTCAATCCACAAGCACTCTTTCTACATGTATTTCAAAGACCAGGTACTGTGCAAGACCTCCAAGATACAAAGGAAAATAGAAGAAGTCTTCTTTTTTGTTGCTCTAGTACAATATATGGCTTTCCAGGAGGCTCAGCGGTAAAGAATCCACCTGCCAATGCTGAAGATTCAGGAGACGCAGGTTCAATCCCTGGGTTAGAAAGACCCCTGGAGAAGGAAACGGCAACCCACTCCAGTATTCTTGCCTGGAAAACCCCATGGACAGAGGAGCCTGACGGGCTACAGTCCATGGGGTCGTAGAGAGTCAGACACGACTGGGCACACACGCACTGACTGAGTGTACAAAACGTACACAAGCCAGGACAATGTAGTGCCATGGGCCCAAGAACACAGCCAGATGATGTTCCAGAGTAGTTCAGATTCACTTTCCTTTATTGACCTCTTTGTCACACATCCTCTCCCCACTGCCCTTCAGCCTTTCTGCTATTGAGAACAGTTACTCCAGGACTTCCCTGGTGGTCCAGTGGCTAAGGCTCCATGCTCCCAAGGTGGGGGGCTCAGGTTCGATTCCTGGCCAGGGAACTAGATCCCCAACGCTGCAACTGAGAGTTTGCATGCCACAACTAAAGATCTGAGTGCCACAACTAAGACCTGGCGAGCCAAATAAATAAATACTAAAAAAAAAAAAAAAAGACTAGTTAGTCCAACAGGTTGGAGATCAGTACTCCAGGGAAAAAGAAAACAAAGACATTGCTCAGTTTTCTTAAATCTACAGGGAAATAACCATCTTGAAAGATAAATTTCAAGCAGAAGAAAACTATGAAAGTTTGGTTACTTTTTCCTTCAATCAAGGTAATAAAATGCCAGAAAGAAAATTATGCATTGAAAGAATGACTAATGATCCAGCCTTTAATGAAGAATGGAAAGTGGAATATCTAAAGGAAAGGGAAGAATTCAGTAAAACTGGAATTCCTACCAAGAAAAGTCTATAGCAGCTTCCCGCCAAAAGTGAAACTGTTAGTCACTCAGTCATGTCCAATTCTTTGTGACCCCACAGACTGTAGCTCACCAGGCTCCTCTGTCCATAGGATTCTCTATCACATAGAAAATTCTCCAGGCAAGAATACTGGAGAGGGTTGCAATTTCTTTCTCCAGAGGATCTTCCTGACCCAGGGATTAAACCTGGGTCTCCTGCATTGCAGGCAAATTCTTTACCATCTGAGCCACCAGGGAAGCTTCCCACAAGTACATAAGCAAATATTCAAATAATACTCAGGAACACTAACGTTCACGGAAATCACAATCACCTGAAATAATGGACTCAAGGAAGTGGGTTTGCTTTATCCTTATTTATGGAAATAATTTTAATCTGAAAAAAAAAAAAGATTTTTTTAAACTTCAAAAAAAAGAACAAATGTTTGGAAAATTAACTTTAGATGAAAGCATGAATACTTGACATAAGGGAAACGGTTGCCTTCTTGATGCTTGGAGAGAAGCTCAAGAAAGATGAATGTCCCCCTATCATTGGAACAGGCCTTATGGAGAAGAGTGATGAGTTATAGCAGTTGTTTGTAGAAAGGAGGGCATGTATCTAGAGGGCAGAGGGAAGGGGGAAAAGGGGAGGAAAGGAGACAGGAGTGAAGGATATGCCATGGAAAGTCAAATAAAAGAAACAAGAGGCTGTGCTCTGAATCTTTCATATGCTTTTTGTTGCATTGGGGGCTACTTTTGTGACCCCCATAGATCTCATCATAGATGTGCATCTGAGTCTTATTTTCCAGCATCAGCTTATCATCATTTCCCCATCAAATTTCAACTGATGCATCACCCTGGCTCCACCTTTGACTGGATTTACAAGCCTGGAGCTGGGTCAGTTCCTCAATAAGTAGCGAACATTGTCTGAAACTGGAACTAGACTTCACATTTTGGCTGTCAATCTGGGTGGGGAAAGGGAAGTGCTTTTCAATTGGGGTGGAGTGCATGATTGCTGGATGACAGCACAGAATATATTTCTCCTGGTGACTTCCCAGCTGCAGACTGCTGGGTGCAATTAGAAGCCTATATGTCTAGTCATTTTATCATTTTTATACATTTAGGAGCTCAAGTGTTTGCTCTAGCAGGCTGCAGCTGGCTTGCTGTCAACTCCCAGCTGTTGTTTAGCTGAAACCCCACAGCTAAAATTGTGGGCCAATATGACCGGAAACCAAATTGGGACCTGAATAAAAATGTTCAGGATTAGTGAACGATGTTTAGTGTTTATTTGCTTCAACCAGGTGAAACCCACTCATTTAGGAAAAAGAAGAGGAGGGGAACCTGAAACCAATCCAGATACTTTTGAGAAGCCTTCACATGAACCAGACTCGCCTGCAAACCAGTGTTCTCTCATTGATGAGGCAAGTTCAACACATGCCACCCCATTAGGCACTTCTCTGGTTTTTCTCACTTTCCTGGGATTTAAATCCAAATAAATAAGTGGATGCTTAGAGAAAGAATGCATTCAATGTATGACATTTGGGTAGTGTTGGACTCACCCACAATGAGTCTTTGTACAACTGCAGGAAAAATCCTGCCTTTGGGTCCTTTACAGACGAGAGGGAGGGGCTACCTGAATGCATTAGCTTTGTTCTCTGGCATGGCTCTGGGCTTCCTTGCCAACTCAGCCTTCATCTCCTTTTAGATTGAAGCCACTTCCCTTTAAATGGAAACAAAGGGCCTTTGCTTTTCAAATGTTTAGCTGATGTCATTACCACGGTTGTCCAGGTTTCTAAGAGGTCTTTAAGAGACCCATATTCTTCATCTATCCAGCTTAGTAATACACAGTGTCCCTGATGAGTCCATAATGTCATATCATTTATTAATTATTATTTCCATCATCATTCTGTTCCCTGGCAATGGTGTCAAGTGCACTCCCAGAATCAGAAAACTGGGACTTCACTTCAGCTGTCCCAAGGCTGAGGAGCAGCTGGCTTGGGAGGAAGGCAGCTCCTTTTGCAAGCAAAGGGCTACAATAGGAAGAAAGGATATTTCAGGTGGAGTAAAGGTGTTTCTGGATAAATGCTACACCTTGCTGCCATTTCCTTACAACCTGACTTTTTTACCTTTTCATATCTGATTATAGAATCCTCTCTGGGGACAGTTCTGAAAGGTCAGGGAGGATGACAGATCAGAGCAAGAAAGAGCAGGCGGTCACAAGGACTAGGAGAGTGGCTAAAACCACAGAGCAGTGGATATCTACAGATCCCAGCTGGTTCCATGAAAGGATGTACAGGAATACTTGAGCCCTACGAGTTGAAGTGAAGATAAACTTCTAGCAGTTAATGTGGGGAGAAAATATGGAAATTTATAAAGGTCAGCTTTCTAGACTTGAACTGGGAACTCAGCCACGCAGTAAACATGTTGTCAAAGCTCACCAGCACTACGTGTAGTATTCAAGCTCAATAAAATCATGCAGACAGGCATAGGGTCAATAGAGACAGGCAGAGCCAAGACCCAAGTATCCACAAGCCTCAAGACGGAAGGAAGGAGAAAGAATGTTTGCATCCCAAATGACACATGGAGATTAATTGTACTGAACAATATCTCACTTCTAGGAACGAAGTTGAGAAAAAATTATAATAAAGACTTTCCAAATAATATTAAAAATGTATTTTCTTTGCCATTCTCAAGTTCTTTATCCATAACAGTGATGCAGGTGTACAATCACCCTTGAACAGCTCTGGTCAAAAGGTCTGAACTTTAGAATCACACCCAAAGCTCACCAGATATTTATCACCTTCATTCATGCAGCAAACTGTTGTTGCGAGCCCACTCTGGGAAACAGACTGTGCCAGATGCCTGGATAACAAAGTTGAATGAGAAAGTGTTCAGGTCCAGGGGTCTCATCACCCTGCCAGGGAGGCAAACATACACATGAGTGTAATGAAAGGCGACAGCAATTACGATGATGTGATTAACAAAACACAAGTAGGGAATACGGATTGTTATCTAAATAGGGGGTTGGAGAAGTAGAATGGGTTAAGAAAGATGTTAGAAAAGGTGTAATGAATATCCTCGGCCTAGAAGAATATAGAAATAGAAGGCAATGTGGTCAGAAGAAAGAGTATAAACAAAGAAGTATGTGTGTTGCTCAGTCATGTCAGGCTCCTGTGTCTACTGGATTTCCCAGACAAGAATACTGGGGTAGATTGCCATTTCCTACTCTAGGGGATCTCCCCACCCAGGGATGGAACCCAAGTCTACTAAGTCTCTTGCATTGGTAGGCAGATTTTTTTTTATCATTGTACCACCTGGGAAGCCCAAGCAAAGAAGACAGACATCCAAATCCACAGTGTAGATCAGGAGTGGCAAATAATAATAGATGTCCTTATGCAGGATGTATAATATGCACTACATTATATGAAGAACTGCATATTTTATCTTTATTTAACATTTGGCACAAAACTGGTAGGCAACTGCCGAAGAATTGATAGTTTTGAATTGTGGTGCTGGAGAAGACTCTTGAGAATCCCTTGGACAGCAAGGAGATCAAACCAATCAATTGTAAAGGAAATCAACCCTGAATAGTTATTGGAAGGACAGACACTGAGGCTGAAGCTCCAATGTTTGGCCACCTGATGTTAAGCCAACTCATTGGAAAAGACCCTGATGCTGGCAAAGATTGAGGGCAGGAGGAGAAGGGGACGAGAGAGGATGAGATGGTTGGATGGTATCACCAGCTCAATGGACATGAGTTTGAGCAAACTCTGGGAAATAGTGAAGAACAGGAAAGCCTGGAGTGCTATAGTCCACGGGGTCACAAAGAGTCAGTGAACAATTGAACAGCAATTGTGTAATTATCTCTAAATTAAAGATGAGGAGGCTAAGGTGTATGCAGATAAGCCCTTAATTAGCTCACAAACCTGGTAAACAGAAAAGCCTAGATTTGAACCCAGAGAAGTGTGAGGCTGGTCCTCAGCCTCTTAGCTGCTATGCAATTCTGCCTTCCTGAGGGTCTAATGTATGGCAGGGAGGAGGAAATGAAGTCAAGGTTTGTGAAGAGCTTTAGGTGTGATTCCAAAGCTTAGACCTTTTGTTCAGGGCTGCTCAAGAGTGATTCTATAAACCAGGAGTTCCCAACCTCCAAGATCTAATGTCTGATGATCTGAGGTGAAGCTGATGTAATAATAATACATATAAATAGCAAAATAAATGTAATGTGCTTGAATCACCCTGAAACCATCACCCCTACCCTGGTCCAAGGAAAAGCTGTCTACCATGAAACTGGTCCCGTGCCAGAAAGGTTGGAGACCGTTCCATAGACCGCCTGCATCAGAGACACTTGGGGAAGGAGTGACTGTGCAGGCCCCCAGACCTGTCTCAAATCTCCCGAATCCTGCCTTTGGGAGGAAGCCCAGGAATTTACATTTGAAGAAATGCTACTGAGGAATCAGGGAAAGTGAGAAACACTGCGTTAGGCCAGCACTTCCCAATCTGAGGATCTACAAAACTACCTAGGAACCTTGTTAATTATACGGAGTTCTGGGATTCAGATTCTTTCAACAGGTCTGAGTTGGGCTCATGAATATTTATACTAAACCTAGGGCTTGATGACCATTAAACAAGGGAGTAATGCATTCATATCTATGCTTTCGGATCAAAGGAAAATAACTTCTGGTAGAAAGACAGAAGGGAAAACCAGAACCCAGCTGATTAGTAGACTGGTACTAAAATTTAAGCAAGAGATGGTGAAAATTTAAACCAGGCCAGACTGAAAATGAAACAAAGGGTATTAAAGAGGTAAAAACACTAAGATCTGATAATTAATTAAAATAAGGGTAGTGGAGAGAAGGAGCTGAAAAATGACACAAAGGTTTCCAGCCTAGATTCATGGATACAGGCTAATGCCAAGAGGAGAGGTGAATAGATTCTGCAGTGGCCACATGGGACAAGGCATTTTGCAAGTGCCATCTTGCATTTGTTCTCATTGTTGTTTAGCAGCTCAGTCATGTCTGACTTTGTGACCCCGTGGACTGTTAGCCTGCCAGGCTCCTCTGCCCATGGGATTTCCCAGGCAAGAATACTGGAGTGAGTTGCCATTTCCTTCTCCAGGGGATCTTCCTTACCCAGGTATTGAACGCGTGTCTCCTGTATTACATGCAGATTCTTTACTGCTGAGCCAGCAGGGAAGCCCTCAGCTGAGTTAGATGGATTGATTTTTGTCTCCAAATCCACACTCTCACAGAGAAAGCTGATTAACATTTTAGATATTTTGAGGTAGAGAACTGGGTTGAGGAGGAAAGATAGTTGGGTATATGTATCTGGCACTTAAGATAAAGCCCCTAGTTGAAAACAGACATTTGAAGTCACCTTCATAGAAGTCAAGTTCAAATAGATAAGCATCAATCAGGTATCTATGTGCCAGGCACTGTAGAGCTGTGATAGATGTATAGAGACAAGATCTAATCTCTACTGGAGTAAAGTGACATGTCAGGAGTTCTTAACTTGAGCTTCATGGACCCCCCCATGTTGGGTAACAGACACCAGAATTTTTTTGTACAAAAATGCTTGTATATATGTGTTTTTCTTGGGTGATATAATTGATTTCATCAGACCCTCAAAGAAGTCCAAGATCCAAAAGAAATTAAGGACCACTTATTTAAGACCTGGCAGTGTAAAAAAAAAAAATTAATATGTTTCTTGTTCATGCATTGTAATAGGTTATTAAAAATGACACATATATTTGTGAATTGCTTGTGTGATCCTGCATGAAAATGAACGTCAAGTATTAAAGAGCAAAATCTGTGACTTCGGGAAGATGACTGAAAGGGCACCATATCATCTTGACGGTTACTCTAAGACATACTCTTATGCTTTTGTTCGCACCTGAAAGTTGGGAATATCTTCACTCAAAATAGCAAATTACAGACCATCTTTGACAAAGCAGTAGAGAAGAGATGAAACAGAGAAGCAAGAACCAAGACAAAGTTACATAGAAATTATGGGAAAATAGATGATTCCATTAAAAATGTGATGGAAATTTTACAGAGCAGAATGGGCAGAAAAAAAATGTACTTGGATATAAAATTAAAATTTAAACTTAAAAATCAGATTTCTTAGCACTTGAACATTAAGAGAGTAAGAATTATATTTTTTAAGTATCAATTATTCAAAAACAGTTAACAGTAATTGAATACTTCTTATGTGTCAAGCACTATTTTTAGAGAACTGGTTTCTATTACCCAGCCTGGAGGGCCCATGAACCTCAAGTTAAGAACTTCTGACTTGTCACTTTACACAGGTAGAGATTAGATCTTATCTCTATACTTATATCACAGCTCTACAGTGCCTGGCACACAGATACCTGATTGATCCTTATCTAACAATTCAGGTTACATGGATTTCTCTCTCTCTCTCTTCTTTTGTTGCTGTTGCTGCTTTTTGTTTTGTTTTGTTTTGCCACATCACAAGGCTTGTGGGATCCTAGGTCCCTGACCAGGGATCAAACCTGGGACCTTTATGGAGAAAGCACAGAGTCCTAACCACTGGACTGCCAGGGAATTCCCATGGATTTTCCTCTTAAAATCCTCATAACTATACTTGAAGATAATAACTTAATTTTTTTTCAATATTCTCAGAAAGAACACTGAGGCACAGATGGTTTAAAGAACATGCCCAAAGTTACCCAGCTAAGAGGTGATACAACCAGAATTTATGAACCTATTTGCAGAGCAGGAATAGAGATACGGACATACAGAACGGACTTGGGGACACAGCAAGGGAAGGAGAGGGTGGGACGGATTGAGAGAGCAGCGCTGACATACATACATTACCATGTATGAGACAGATGGCTGGTGGGAAGTTGCTGTATAACATGGGGAGCCTGCCTGGTGCTCAGGAATGACATAGGGGTGAGATAGAGGGGAGGGAGGGGGTATGTGGATACTCATAGCTGATTCACATCGTTGTAACCAACACAACATTGTAAAGCAATTATCCTCCAATTAAAAACAATTGTTTTTTAATGTACCATGAGACTCCCCAGGTGGTCTAGTGGCTAAGACTGCACTCCCAATGCAAGGGACCCTGGTTCAATATATTTAGTTGCAAGACACAACTAAAGATCCCACATGTTGCAGTGATCAAAGATAACACGTGCTGCAACTAACATCTGGCACAGCCAAATAAATAAATATTTTTAAAAAGTACCAGGAAATGCTAAACTATAATCTCAGTTTTCTAGAATAAGATTGTTTTCTTGTCCTTATCCTGTGCATGCTCTCATCAGGCCAATCAAGAGTTTGGCAAGATCACCAATAAATTAGCCAACAGCTCGCTCAGGACACGTTGACTGTTGTACTTGGCACAGCCTGCTTTGCCTGTGACTCTGCACGTGGCCTCACCTGCACTCTGCTCTCTGCCAGGAGCTCTCAGAGATCCCTGAGGTCCAACGTTTGTTGCCCAAGAGCTTATAAGCCATAAGCAGAAGGAAACACACAGGCACACTGGTTCTAAAAGAGATGTAGGGGTGCAGAGAAGGGAAGGCAGATTAGAACAACCTAGGAAACTTCTCAAACTTTTTCAATTACCTCCAGTGATTCTTATCTGATCTCATGGGAAGCTTTGAAAATGTTCTCGGAGCAATTTTATAGTGTACTTTTGACTGACTAGCACAGTCATAGAGTCTGTAGGAAATATACCCCAAAAGAAGGGAGAAGAGCTTAGGAAGTGCTTCACAAGATACAGGATAAATTGATAATAGGCTACTTTTTCAATGTGTCTCCCACTCAGGCAATAGCATATCAGTATACACCATGGGGAGGCAGCTTCCCCAGAAATGCAGAAGCAAATCAGTTTCCATCCTAACTTGCCACATGCCTCCTTAAGAATAAATCTGGACTCAGAGAACACTTAGTCATAGAATCAAAACAGTGCCTCCCAGATCCATGGATGATTCCTTGCAATTTCAACTTGGGAAAATATCATTTCCTAACTTTTGTCTAATCAGAGAGTGGTTCTATTAATGTATATATGTGAAATCTAGAAAGATGATACTGCTGAACGTACTTGCAGGCCAGTAATGGAGATGCCCCCTTCATGGATCACTGCCTTGTCATGGCAAAGGGGCTTGCATAACCCAGTGAAGCCAGCTTAAAACTAAATATTAAGAAAAACTAAGATCATGCCATCTGGCCCCATTATTTCATGCAAATAGAAGGGGGAAATGTGGAAGCAGTGACAGATTTCTTCTTCTTGTGCTCTAAAATCACTGTGGATGGTGACTGCAGCCATGAAATCAGAAGACGATTGCTTCTTGGCAGGAGAGCTATGACAAATGTAGTGTGTTAAAAAGCAAAGTCATCACTTTGCTGACAAAAGTCTGTAGTGTCAAGACTATGGTCTTCCCAGTAGTCAAATATGATTGTGAGAGCTGAACCATAAAGAAGGAAGAGCACTGAAGAATTGATAATTTTGAACTGTGGTGCTGGAGAAGACTCCTGAGAGTCCCTTGGACAGCAAGGAGATCATACCAGTCAATCTTAAAGGAAATCAACCCTTAATACTCAATGGAAGGACCGATGCTGGAGCTCCAATACTTTGGCCACCTGATGCAAACAGTCAACTCATTGGAAAAGATCCTGATGCTGGGAAAGACTGAAGGCAGAAGGAGAAGAGGGCGACAGAGGTTGAGACGGTTGGATGGCATCACCGATGCAATGGACATGAACTTGGGCAAACTCTGGGAGATGGTGAGAGATAGGGAAGCCTGGCGTGCGGCAGTCCATGGTGTCGCAAAGAGTTGGACACGACTTGACGATTGAACAACAATCTCAGTGGAGATGTAGACGTAGGGAACAGACTTGTGGACACAGTGGGGGAAGGGGA
Source organism: Bos indicus (assembly GCF_029378745.1). Taxonomy (NCBI): domain Eukaryota; kingdom Metazoa; phylum Chordata; class Mammalia; order Artiodactyla; family Bovidae; genus Bos; species Bos indicus. The sequence goes on along the minus strand of NC_091780.1, from coordinate 17,675,257 downwards.
GAGTGGGACAAGTGAGAGAATAGCATGCAAATATATACATTACTATATGTAAAATAGATAACCAGTGGGAATTTGCTGTTATGATGCAAGGAGCTCAAATCCGGTGCTCTGTGACAACGTAGATGGATGGGATGAGGTAGGAGGAAGGTTTAAGAGGGCGAGGACATACGTATACCTATGGATGATTCATGGTGATACATGGTAGAGACCAACATAATATTGTAAAACATCCTCCAATTAAAGATGAATTTAAAAAATGCTAATATAAAAAAAGAATATGGCACAGGCATCGTTGGATACACATTAACAATAACTTTTGTAGAGATGCACAGATTAAAATGAATCACGACTCTCCCCTGTGTGGTTCTTTCTACCTCGGGCTCCCTTGGAAGTTACACAGAGGCTCCTCCTGCAGTTCCATCTCCTCTCACCTTCGTGATTTCTGCCAGTCTGTGCATTCTTACAATTACGGGTTCTCAATTACATACCCTTGCTACTTGCTGAAGGGGACAGAAAGAATGCTTCCTCTCCTGGCAGATGCTCAAGCCAGATGTTACAGTGGCAGGCTGTGATTGGCTGGCAGATAAAGGAGACTGGCTTTCCATGGGTTGGTAAGTAAAAAGATGTAAACAAACCCATTTCAGCCCTGAATCAGCAGGTCCTCGTTAACCTGATTGGAAATGTCCTTCAAACTTCTACAGGAAAGCAAGGAGGACGTTGTACAAGAACGTTCAGCTGAATGCCTGTTGCTCCTCCCCTGGCTAAAATAGCAAGAAGCTTCATTTGGAGACATCATCACAGCATTTGAGATGAGCTGGGATTCATTTAAGCTGCATCTGCAGGGGTAAGCGATAATTGTAGGGATGCAGAAGTTTGTTTATTTTAACAGCTAAATGTTTGTATCTGGAAAACCAATGAAACTTTGCTGTAATCACTTTGGAAATGCACTGGAACCATTTCATCTGCCCAAATCTTTCCATTGTGCTTCTCGGTCAGTGACAATAGACAGTGATTGAGGCAGAATTAGTCAGCCACCAACTTCTCCCCCTGTGCCTCCTTAGGGCAAGCATGAAACTGAGGAAACAAATTTCGGCTTGGCTGCTTTGAAGCTTTGTGGAGTGGTCAAGACCAGATCACTGATTTAAAAAAAAAAAAATCTGGTCAAGGTGGACTGGATAATAGACCTAGAACAAATGTCCTGGGTGGCAAGAGGTGGTCCATATGACACAAGGTACAAAAAAATATTCCTTAGATAAAACTCTTTTGCCCTTTTCGCTCTTCTCATATTACAGAGCTAGTAAAAATCCATGGAGTTTCTTTGTGCTGCTACCCGATACAAAACACCAAGGGTCCAGCCTGGATTTTAGTGTAGTTTGTTTCCACTATAAATACCAAGAATCACCAGATGAAATAGCAAGGGGAAGAAGTAGTTCATTCAGAATATATTATGGATAATAATATTTTTTTTAATCCTTCTAAGGGATTAAACATTTATTGTGCCCTGGACTGACACCTGCAACCATACTCCTGGGGATAAAACATGGCAGGGATCATCAATCTCCGTGACTCTGGGCAGGAGTTGATAATAATAATAATAAATAACCACTTGTGTTCTCAAGTTCCCCTCAACTGAGATCTCAGAATATTTTACTAACACAAATTCATTAAGCTTCAAACCACACCTGGGCATTCAGGAAGTGCTTGAAGGTTAGTTCTGTTATTATTTTATATTCATATTTCATCTTTCCTCCAAGGAGCTCAAAAAGATTATAAATATATTACCAAAGTAGGTTAACTCATCACAGTTATGGGTCAGAAAGACATCTCTTCTTTCTTGTTAGCATGGGAGTTTCTGTACTATGAAAGGCAGGTAAGACTGAAGTCAACAGAGAAGACTCTAGGACGTATCTCCGCTGCTGCTGCTGCTGCTGCTAAGTCGGTTCAGTCATGTCTGACTCTGTGCGACCCCATAGATCGAAGCCCACCAGGCTCCCCCGTCCCTGGGATTCTCCAGGCAAGAACATCTCTGCTGCTACTGCTAAGTCACTCAGTCGTGTCTGACTCTGTGTGACCCCATAGACGGCAGCCCACCAGGCTCCCCCGTCCCTGGGATTCTCCAGGCAAGAACATTGGAGTGGGTTGCCATTTCCTTCTCCAATGCATGAAAGTGAAAAGTGAAAATGAAGTCGCTCAGTCGTATCCGACTCCTAGCAACCCCATGGACTGCAGCCTACCAGGCTCCTCTGTCCATGGGATTTTCCAGGCAAGAGTACTGGAGTGGGGTGCCATTATCTCTAGCAACATCCAAACATTACTTTTTCTATTCAATGTTTAATCTCTCTAGAAGTAAACGTGACTTTACATCTTTCATTCCACTTCTCAACTACATTAAATGTCATTCCAGTGTCATGCAGCAAAGTTTTGAAGCAGAAAATACCTATCTGAGATAATGGGAATTTCAGTAGAGTGGGCACGGAACCAGATGGCCACTGAATTTCCATCTACAAGCGGTCCCCAATTTAATGATAATTCAGCTTATGATATTTTGACTTTATGACGGTATGAAAGCAATATACATTCAGTAGGAAAGGCATTTCAAATTTCAAAATGTGATCTTTTCTTGCAGTATGATGCTCTCCCAAGAGGCTGGTCAGTGGTAATGAGCTACAGCCCCCAGTCAACCAGGTGATCATGAGGATAAACAACTGATACACTTACAAGCATGCTGCACCCATACAACCAGTACAGTTGTACAGTATCCAATTAATTACATGAGATATCCAATACTTTATTGTAAAATAGTCTTCGTGTTAAATGATTTTGCCCAAATGTATGCTAATGTAAGTGTTCTGAGCACTTTGCAGGTTAGGCTATGCTAAGCTATGATGTTCAGTAACTCAGGGGTGTTAAGTCCTTTTTTTTTTTTTTTGCTGCATGAATATCATTCATTTATTAACATTAGTGTTGTGAACACATAATGGAAAAATGCTTCCCAAAAGAGGAAGGTGAATGTTGACTGTCAATAGGACAAAGCTGTCTTCAAAAGACAGAGATATGGAAATCAGGTTCACAGTTGGGTTGTGGAGCCCATGAGGATGGAACACATCTATGTATGTGTATCCATAGGGGCCAGGTGCTGGAGGAGGAGGCTCAGGAATGTCTCCAGCTGCTGCTTTGATCTGTACGTGATGAGTCCTCCCTTGTTGGCCCACTGATCCACTCCAGCAGCCTCTTCACTTCCCACGTGATACACCAGCTGTGGCAAGTCAAGCCCCACGTCAGTGTTCCTTTCCAGGCATTCTTTTAAGTCCACCATCCCCACACCCATGGCCCCGAAGATGGCATGGGCAGCACAAGAGTACCACCTGGACGTGGTATCTTCTGAGAAGATGTAAAAATCAACAGGGCTGAGGAACACATAGAGGTTCTTGTAACCAGCCCCAGCTGCCTGGAGATGCACTTGCCACACACACGTGGCAGTGCTCACCCTTGATGGTCTCCTTTTCACTGGTACGAATGAGAGCTGAGAACAGGAGGGAGCATTCAGAGCTGGGGTTTGGGTCATTTGGCTCTGCCTTTCACTGCTGCTGCTTGTAGAGATGGGAAGCAGAGGGAATGGATGTTGGTCCCCATGTAAGAAAGGCCCCAGTACACTGTCCTTTCCACCTGAGGGTGTTTAGGTCTTGTGATACAAAAGGTTGGTTGATGACTCCCATGAGAGGCACCCCTGTCTATATGTCATAGACATCAACTAAAATAGTGACACACTGAAGTCCCTGGGGAAGATTCCTTGGTTGGGTTTAATGCCAGCAGAACCTTTTATATACTGATAAGTGGAATCTATAGGATCCACCCAGATTCCCAAGATGTCTTGAGGAATGTTGATCTCTATTGAATCCAAAGCTGGGTCACTGAAGACAATCTTCTGGTATACAATCTCGGCGAAGGCCTCAGATTGTTACCATTAAGGACTTTGCAGAGAAGATCTACTGGTTCTTCCTCTAATGGACACAGTCTCATGATAATCTTTTTCCCCAAATCATTAGCAAATTAATCGGATTCTTTTCCAAAAAAATTTTTCCCCAAGCCTGGAAACTTGTTCTCCATATTCTGTTTGATAACTTCCTGTACCAGTACATCAGCCAGGGGTTAGAAAACAACTGCAAATCTTGTTCTTTTCTGCCTCTTTCTTTTCTTCAATCAGCAGCTGAAAGAGGGCTTCCTGCTGCCTGCACACCCAGGCAATGTTGGCAGCTCTCTCAGAAACTCAGAGCAGCTCCCAGAGGATATCTGACTTTTCTGAACCTGGTTTTTTAGTTGCAGCAGCTGGTGGAACCAGCACCCACCCTCTGGACTGTCAAAGTTCTGGAGACTGAAAGTCCAATACCAATGTGTTAGCAGGGTTGTTTTCTCCTGAAGCCTCTCTCCTCAGCTTGCAGATGCCCTTTCCTCTGTGAACCTCAAGTCCATTTTTGACTAAACAATACTTTCAACTAAGATGGGTTTATCAGAATGTAACCCCATCATAAGATCTGTAGTTTTGATGTGGTTTGACAGGATCTAGAGAAAATAATGTGAAAACAGATAATCCACTGGACATTCATTGCATATGATAACCCAAGTTCTCCATCCCCGGGGATGCAGAGATATGAGTTAAGAGGAGAACCAAGAAATCCTGCCCATGGAGGCCTACACATACAGTGTAGGGCAATACTCAGACCATAGGATCTGGAAACGATGGATGTTTTATTCCCAGTGCTGTAATTTACAGATGGTGTGATCTTGGACTAGGCACATGACCTTACAAGACTTTGGCTTTCTTACACATAAATGTGGTTTAAAATATCTGCCTCACTTGCTATAAACATTCAGTTAATGGCTAAAAATGTGTCAACCACATAGTAAGCACTTGATAATGATGATTATGGTTATTGCCACAAAACCATCAAAAAGTTTTCTAAATGTGTCAAAGGACCAAGATAGGAGAATGGCTTTTTCTTTCTTCCTTTGTCTTTCAGCTGTTATGCCCATTTCATTTCAATTAAAAAAAAATCATACTCGTCTTTCTTCCTCTTCGTATTTCATAATATCCCTCCCTTTGGACTGATAAATCCTATCCATTGAAACAGTCTTCAGGACTATTAAAGGCAGGGGAAAAAACAAACAAGAATACCCAGACAGTAATTTTGCCAATAGAATAAGTTTCGAAATTGGTTTCAGTGTTGGTCAAAGTCTTTCACATTCTTTCTAGGCTCCAACTAGGCTGGACTACTTACCATTCCTTAAATATTCCTCAGTTCAGTTCAGTTCAATTCAGTCACTCAGTCCTGTCTGACTCTTTGCGATCCCATGAATCACAGCACGCCGGGCCTCCCTGTCCATCACCAACTCCCAGAGTTCACTCAGACTCACAGCCATCGAGTCAGTGATGCCATCCAGCCATCTCATCCTCTGTCGTCCCCTTCTCCTCCTGCCCCCAATCCCTCCCAGCATCAGGGCCTTTTCCAATAAGTCAACTCTTCGCATGAGGTGGCCAAAGTACTGGAGTTTCAGCTTTAGCATCATTCCTTCCAAAGAAATCCCAGGGCTGATCTCCTTCAGAATGGACAGGTTAGATCTCCTTGCAGTCCAAGGGACTCTCAAGAGTCTTCTCCGACACCACAGTTCAAAAGCGTCAATTCTTCGGCACTCAGCTTTCTTCACAGTCCAACTCTCACATCCATACATGACCACTGGAAAAACCATAGCCTTGACTAGATGGACCTTTGTTGGCAAAGTCAAGTCTCTGATTTTGAATATGCTATCTAGGTTGGTGATAACTTTTCTTCCAAGGAGTAAGCGTCTTTTAATTTCATGGCTGCAATCACCATCTGCAGTGATTTTGGAGCCCAGAAAAATAGTCTGACACTGTGTCCACTGTTTCCCCATCTATTTGCCATGAAGTGATGGGACCAGATGCCATGATCTTCGTTTTCTGAATGTTGAGCTTTAAGCCAACTTTTTCACTCTCCTCTTTCACTTTCATCAAGAGGCTTTTTAGTTCCTCTTCCCTTTCTGCCATAAGGGTGGTGTCATCTGCATATCTGAGGGTATTGATATTTCTCTCAGCAATCTTGATTCCAGCTTGTGCTTCTTCCAGCCCAGCGTTTCTCATGGTGTACTCTGCATATAAGTTAAATAAGCAGGGTGACAATATACAGCCTTGATGTACTCTAGCCTTTTAAAACTTTTGTTCATGCTGTTCTTCTGGCCTTATAATCTCCATCTTTTAAAATCCTGCCTTGCTTTGGTGACTCATCTCCATGTCATATCTTCCAAGAAAATTTGACTCCATCACCCCTTTCGCTTGAGTCCATATGAGGGTATATACTGCCTCTTCCTTGTCATATATTCATAGGCCACATATGTCTTCGCAGGTATGCACAGGTTTTATCCCGCTATAAACTATGTGTTCTTTCAATGAATCACATCATTTATCTTTGCACAGTACCAGACATAACAAAAGTCTCATGCTTATCATAGGTGCTTAATGACTGTTTAACAGAATTTAAGTAATCGTTTCCGCAGCAAGTTCTCTTGATGAGATTTTTCTTTTTAAATGTACATTAGCCTGATAATGAGGACCACCAACCTGAAGTCTGACATAAACGCTCAAAGAGGAAAGCAACTTTGAACGTTGGCAACACACAACCTTCCTTATGACTTTCAGAACAGACGCTCAGGACGTGGGCACTGTCACAAACTTCATGTAAAAGTGCAAGTTGGGACGTGTCTCTAAGCACAATTTGGTGCAACTTAGTACAAGAGAGAAAAATGTGAAGAGGCTTGACCTAGCAGTTCCATTATGGGAGTTATTCCTTAGGTAATAATCAATGATATGAGCAAAGATTGACAACAATAGCATTCATGGAAATAACTGAAATTCCGACAATAGCAAATAAATTATTTTCCATCTTTGTGACAAAGTATTTACTATTGAGTCATTAAAAATGATGTCTCAGAAGAACAGTTTTGGCATGAGGAAAGGAAACACTAACACAAATTATATACATGTTCTTTTATTTTTTTTAGAAAGGCAAGGAAGCAAATATATATATCACAGTATTATAAAATTCAATATTATATATATTTGCTTCCAGTGGTAAAGAACCCACCTGCCAATGCAGGAATAAAAGACGGGTTCAATCCCTGGGTCAGGAAGATCCCCTGAAGGAGGGCATGGCAACCCACTTCAGTATTCTTCCTGGAGAACAGCATGGACAGAGGAGCCTGGTGGGCTACTGTCCATAGGGTCACAAAGAGTCGGACACTACCTAAGTGACTTAGCACGCACACATTCATATAATGGGTGTAAGTAAATCTATTAAAATATTAACTATGATTAATCCCTTGGTGTTGAAATAATGGGTTACTTTTATTATTTTTGCCCATCTATATTTTCTAAATGTTCTCCAATTAGCATTTTCTCCCATTAGAATATTTATAATCAGAAAAAGAAAATTTAACAAACACATACTGTAATAACTGGTCTCTTTTCATTAAGTGTAATTTTTTTTAATGTTTGGAAATACATCTAGTCATCAAAATGTCTACCACAGTGGTTGGAGCACAAAAGAAAGTCAGAATGTATTTACTGAAAAGATTACTAAGTACATGATGATGAATAAATGAATCTATCAATGAACCAACCAATCAGATATTGGAGAATATCTTTGTCCAATGCCACACAACCTAATAAGCAGTAAGATAACTTACACCTTGACCAGGTCTTTTAATTTGCCTCCCTGATATAAATCCTAAGCTTCTCAGGTAAAGCTGGTGGGAAAGAACCTGCCTACCAGTGCAAGAGACTTAAGAGATGCAGGTTCGATCCCTGGGTTGGGAAGAATCCCCTGGAGTAGGAAGTGGCAACCCACTCCAGTATTCTTGCATGGGGAATTCTGTGGGCAGAGGAGCCTGGTGGGCTACAGTCCATGAGGCTTCAGAGTCAGACACAACTGAGCAACTGAACACAAACACTGACATAAATCGTAGTCAACTGTATTCATCTCCTGGGGCTGTCATTAAAAATTACGAACTCAGTTACTTAACAACAGAAGTTTATTCTCTTGCCATTCTGGATGCCATGGTGCCAAAACTGAGGTGGGCAGAGCTGTGTTCCTTCCAGAGATTCTGGGGTAAAAGCCCTCCTTGCCTCTTCCAGCTTCTGGTAACTCCTGGCTCTCTTTGAGATCATAATCCAATATGATCTCACTTCCAGATTCTTACTTATATCCACAAAGACCCTCTTTCTAAACATTCACAAGTTCTGAAGGTTAAGACATACACACATCTCTTTTGGGGGGATCACCATTCAACACAATATATGCATGCTAAGTTGCTTCAGTCATGTCTGACTCTTTGTGACCCTATGGACTGTAGCCCACCAGGCTCCTCTGTCCATGATACGATTCTCCAGGCAAGAATACTGGAGTGGATTACCATGCCGTCCTTCAGGGGATCTTCCTGACCCAGGGATTGAACCTGTGTCTCTTACATCTACTGCATTGGCAGGTGGTTTCTTTACCACTAGCACCACCTAGGAAGCTCTCAAGACATTATATTACTCTTCAAATGCTCATCAATTCTCTCCATATTCTACTTATTAAAATAGAAGCAACAGGATGCCCTGAAGATGCAAAGTTTATGCAGAGAAGCCACCATCACTGTAACCCAATGACCTCATCAAAGATTGGAAACAGGATTTTAAAATATCAATCAAAATCCACTTGACCTTCCCTGCTTCATTTAGGCAAACTGCATTCACAGAGGGGAAACAAAAAATTCTGTTCCCATTCAGTGTCAAGATTGATCATTCATCTCTCTTAATTCTGCCATGTCCCTCTCACATCCATTGAACGTAACACTCTTTTAATAACCCTAATCACTGAAATATTAGCTAAGGAATTTCCAAACCCTGCTCACGATTCCTTGGTGGTGACAGGAATGGCCATAAACAAGAATCTGCCATTTAGAAGAAATAAGAACAGGAGTCTTACTGATGAGAGTTTCAGCCCAATTCAGACCCAATCACAATGGAAGCTGTGCCATTAAAGGGCTTGCAAAGACTGATAATGAGATGGTTTAAAACTTTTCACCAGCACATGAAATGATTGTCTCCTTAGCAGAGGAAAGAAAACAGGCAAACCTACAGTGATGTCCATACAAGGTTTCAAGTCCCTCTGGGGTTTAAGTGGCCTGCCCTTGAAATTAACCTGGACTGAAGCAGAGAAGCCACATGACTGGAGTGCAGATTCTACCAATGGAATTTGAGAAACTGCACCCTCTGCTTAATGTGTTCCTTATCATCTAGAGGAAATCAGCAGTTTGAGCTTTAGCTTGTCAAAATCTTTGCAATGAACAGAGTTTCTAGACTTCCATTCAAAAAGCCAGATATAGCAAGGTTCATGTAAATGTCCAATTGAGGACTAGTTAGAAAAAGGTGACCAAGGCCTTGAATGCCTTGTCTAGTGCTTTCTTCCCACACAGCCAGTGAAGAAATTCACAAGCAGTTTTTAATCAAAGTATTTGTAGGTAGCAATTTCCCTGCCTGTCCCCATATGCTCATGATACACTTGTGTGTCTGGCTGTAGAGATACAATGATTTAAGTCACATCCTTACCCTCACGAGTTTACAGTCTAGGCGGGAAGAGAAATGCTATCAAAAAAAAAAAAAAGGAATATTCATAAATGGGGCATACACAAGTGAAAATGATACAACAAGGAGACAAGTCAAGAAGTTTCCCTGTGCAGTCAAAGACGATCTTAAAAAAGAGGAAAAATTTGATCTGAAACTTGAAGCCTTGGCAGAATCAATGATGATAATAAGAATGTCAACATCTATTGATCACCTATCACGCATCAGGCACACTGCACTCCACTCAATGCATGGCAATCTGAACTCAGCCTCATAGCTACCCAGCAGAAGGGGCTCAGGATGACCATACACTTAGAAAGTGGTAGGAGTTGAACCCAGATCAGTCTGACCCCTTGTTATATTCTGTATTCTCAACTCTTATGTGGCACTGTCTTTTGAAATAGAAGCTGGCAATGAGGTTTACCAATATCTATTTTTCAACTAATAGAGCAGCTCAGGTTTTGCAGGCAATTGACTAAAGAAAAGGAATCCCACTCCTGGGCATAACATTATCTGAAAGGACACATGCACCCCAATGTTCATTGCAGGCCTGTTTACAATAGCCAAGACTTGGAAGCAACCTAAGTGTCCCCCGACAGAGGAATGCATAAAGAACATGCTGTACATATATACAGTGGAATATCACTCATTCATGAAAATGAATGAAGCAATGCCTTTTGCAGCAACATGGATGGGCCTAAAGATTTTCATACTGAGTGAAGTAAGTCACACAGAGAAAGAGAAATACTGTATGACATCGCTTACAAGCAGAATCTAAAAGGAAATGATACAAATGAACTTACAAAACAGAAATAGACTCACAGACTTAGAGAACAAACTTATGGTTGCTGAGGGGAAGGATGGGGGTGGGGAGGGATAGTTAGGGAGTTCAGGATGGACATGTGTGAAGTAAAGTGTTAGTTGCTTCAGTCATGTCTGACTCTGTGACGCCATGGACTGTAGTGACTCCAGGCTCCTCTGTCCACGCAATTCTCCCCGCAAGAATACCGAGGAGAAGTAGCCATTCCCTTCTCTAAGGATCTTCCCAACCTAGGGATCAAACCCACATCTCCTGCACTGCAGGCAAATTCTTTACCATCTGAGCCAGCTGGGCAGCCCATGGACATGCACATACTGCTATCAATATATTTTAAATGGATAACCAACAAGGACTTACTGTCTAGCACAGGGAACTCTGCTCAGTGTTATGTGAAAGCCTGGATGGGAGGGGAGTTTGGGGGAGAATGGATACATGTATGTGTATGGCGGAGTCACTCTGCTGGGCACCTGAAATGATCACAGCAAGGTTAATCAGCTATACTAATATAGAATAAAAAGTTTTTCCCCCCCAAAAAAAAGGAATCCCAGACAGGAAAGACTTTGTATGGACTGAATAAAGCAGGGAGGGACTGGATGCGAGATTTCAAGCAATGGATGCTGCAATCGTTTGATCACTATGCGACAACTTTGCCACCAGGAGCATATGAGAAATAAGCAATCACTGTGAGTGAGCTACCCAGAAGTGTCACCAGGGGATTTCAGTAATAAAGAGAGATGAAAACTCCTGCAAAGGGAAAGGGAAAGAAAAAAATAGGGCACTAAAGATTAAAAGAAGGCTTTGAAAAGCACTGTTGATAAATATAAGCACACTGGCAGTGGGGGGGTGTGTGTTTAATATATGTCATATATAGTTTATGCTTCTGTATACATAGAGACAAACATGTATGCATGAATGGTTATGTGATGTAAATATTAAGTTAAAAAATCATATGGCACATACATATATATTTGAAATAATGTTTCAACATTTATATATTGGTGTGATACTCCTGTGAAATCCTAAGTAAAAAAATCTGTGAGAATTAATGAGATCTTAAAACAAATGTGCATGGTACGTCTGCTCCAGGGAGACAAGTACTACATAAACACCAAATACTGTAACAAGTCCTTCTCGGATGGGGCTTGGGGGAGGAATGTGGCTAGGCACAAACAGAGTTCATTGCAAATTCTTCTCTTCTAGAAAAGAGAGTTTGGGGGGCTTACCTGGTGGTCCAGTGGCCAAGACTGCATTCTCAACACAGGGTGCCCACAGTTCAACTCCTGGTCAGGGAACTAGATCCCCCATGCTGCAACTAAGGATCCCACATGCCACAACTAAGATCTGCTGCAGCCAAATAAATAGATGTTTTTTTTAAAAAGAAAAGAGAGACTCTGTGGGAGAAGGCGATGGTGGGATGATTTGAGAGAATAGCATTGAAACATGTTTGATGCATGAGACAGGGTGCTCAGGGCTGGTGCACTGGGATGACCCTGAGGGATGGGATGGGGAGGGAGGTGGGAGGGGGGTTCAGGATGGGGAACACATGTACACCCATGGATGACTTATGTCAATGTATGGCAAAAACCACTACAATATTGTAAAGTAATTAGCCTCCAATTAAAATAAATGAATTAAAAAAAAAAAAAAAGATGAAAAGAGAGTTTGAGCAAGATGCTACTGTGGTTGGTTCCTTTAGAAGCTCCTACCATGAAAGTGAAGTTTATTAAAAACCCAGTTCCACTACCCTGTGGGCCAGTGGAGGGGTCACAAGTCTTCCTAGGGCAGTAGGTTTCTACTCGGGACACATTAAAGGTTCCCGGAGCCTTTAAAAAGAGGAGGGGTGTGATCTGTAAAATTCTCCAGGGAACTCCATGTAAGATTGAGGTCCTCTGGCCTAGAATGCATATACCTAGAATAATTATCCAAAAACCAGCAAATGAGAAAATAAGATCATAACATCCTTTAACCTTTGAGGCAGAAAATGGTTTGTTTGGACACTAAACAACCAAATTTCTCACACGGGTCATAATGACAGAGATAAAGCTCAGGGTTAGTAGGAGAAATAGCAAAGGGCTATGATGTAAGAGACAGGATGGTGGGCTCCAGGAGATGCTAGGAGCCCAGTGAAGGGGTGCTCAGTCACTCAGTCGTTTCAGACTCTTTGTGACCCCATGGACTATAAGCAGAGACATTACTTTGCCAACAAAGGTCTGTCTAGTCAAGGCTTTTGGTTTTTCCGGTAGTCATGGATGAATGTGAGAGTTGGACTATAAAGAAAGCTGAGCACCAAAGAATGGATGCTTTTGAACTGTGGTGTTGGAGAAGACTCTTGAGAGTCCCTTGGACTGCAAGGAGATCCAACCAGTCCATTCTAAAGGAGATCAATCCTGAGTGTTCATTGGAAGGACTGATGTTGAAGCTGAAACTCCAATACTTGGGCCATCTGATGCAAAGAGCTGACTCATTTGAAAAGACCCTGATGCTGGGAAAGATTGAAGACAGAAGGAGAAGGGGACGGGGACGACAGATGATGAGATGGTTGGATGGCATCACTGAGTCAATGGAGGTGAGTTTGAATAGACTCTGGGAGTTGGCGATGGACAGGGAGGCCTGGTATGCTGTGGTCCATAGTATCACGAAGAGTTGGACCCGACTGAGCGACGGAACTGAATTGTACTATAAGCCCACTCTCCATGGTTCCTCTGTCCATGGGATTTTCCAAGCAAGAATGCTGGAGTGGATTGCCATTTCCTCTTCCAGGGGATCTTCCTGACCCAGGGATCGAACTTGTGTCTCCTGCATCTCCTGCATTAGCAGGCAGATTCTTTACCACTGAGCCGCCTGGGAAACCTTCCTTTAGGTCACTGGCTTTCAATGCTGCTACCAGAAAAGCTGCATTCCATTTTGCATTTCCTTGCTTCTGCCATTGTTCCCTGTTGTTGAATACCTACAACATTGGGTCCAGTGAAGGCAGAGCTGAGCTAAAGAGTCAATGATGCAGAACTAATAGTAAGGAACCAGGGAATCTGGGGGAAGTAGCGAGGAAAAACTAAAGGGTAGTCCAATTAATTCTGACAGCCCACAAATTCCCTCTCTCCACAGAATCTCTCAAACTTCTCTAATAGTAAGAATCTGCTAGGATTTGTTAAAATTTTTTTTTTTTCATTTATTTGGCTGTATCAGGTCGTAGTTGTGGCACATGGCACTTTACCAGATCTTCCATTGCAGCTCATGGACTCTAGTTGTGGCACAAGGGCTCAGGAGTTACGGTGGTTGGGTTTAGTTGCTCAGCAGCATGTGGGATCTTACTTTTCCAACCAGAGATCAAACCTGTATCCCCTGCATTGCAAGGTGGATACTTAATCACTGGACCACCAGGGAAGACCCAGGATATTTGTTAAACATGGTAGTTCCCAAATGACGTCTCAGACTTTCTGGATCCTAGTCTCCAAGGAAGATACCTGGGAAGCTCTATGTTCAATGAGCACCCATTTATAGTTCTTAATGCACAACTTGTCAACTCATGTCTAAGCAGCTGCATCTGACACCCAAGACAAGGACACCAAGTTGAACCCAGTGCCCAGTAAGCATCCTCTTTTTCTGAGTTGATCTGGCCTGATTTCTGAGTTGATCTGACACACAAAAAATAGTCCACCTACTGAGTTCTTTCCTCTACCTTATTCAGAAGCAGGAATCTTTTGTCATCAATTTATGTTCAAACTTTGATTCTAAATTCTTTCCTCATTTTGAAATCCTCTAGGATTTTAAACATGTAGCAAGTCACCAGGTAATATAGCTAGGTAACTGATTCCAACATAAGGATTGCTTTCTTAAGGAAGCAAACAAAATTATATACTAGAATCAAGGCTTAAATTGGCGCAAAATTTCATAGGATCTCAATTTTAAATCCCCACATCTTTATTCTCACCCCAATTAGGTATAAGAACGAGAATTGAGAAACGTACTTTCAATGTTTGATATAAGGATAGTGAATGAAGATTTCTTTGCTACTTACTTTCAGGCAAACTAACACCAAAGAGAGTAGATCTTAGAGTCAAATGAACACAGGTACTGACTATGGCTTCTGTTTCCTTCATGTTTTTGAGCACATACACCCTAGTCAAGATGAAATGAGACCAGAGGAAAATCAGAAGAAACGCAATTTCTAGTCATCTTGCTGAATTGGCAGCAAGTTCCAAAAATGTGAACCTTCTGGGAAAATAGTAGCAATAGATCTGATCTTCCTCAGAACACCTCCCCAAAGCAGGCACTATCAGAGGGTCCTATTATACTCACAAGATTATTGTATGTAGGTAGGCTAAGAAGGTAAAGCTAGAGCTTTCCAGGTGGCTCAGTAGTAAAGGATTTGATTGCCGATGCAGGTTCGATCCCTGCTTGGAGAAGATCCCCTGGAGGAGGAAATGGCAACTCACTCCAGTTTTCTTGCCTAGATAATCCCATGGAGCCTGGTGGGCTAGCAAAGAGTCAGATCTGACTGAGGGATTGAACACGCATGCATGTAAAAAGGTAAAACTACATGCCAAAATAAACAAATAAGACTCAGAAAGCTTTATTAAACTTTTAAGGCAAGGAGGAAAAAAGTTATAAGCTCATGGTTAACTAATTCTGTAACATATAAATAATTCATACAGATTTTGGCTGAACAGTGCTCAAAGGTACCCCAAGATGTCTAATTTCCCATCTATTTTCTCATCAACTTCACTTTCCTTGTAATACCTACCCTACATATGATATCTGCTATCAACCTAAAAACTCCCCTACAGTCTGCAACCCAGGATAATCAATCTATAACAGGAATGTAGTTCTAGCATGCCCTTAGGTGTACTCTTCAACCTCTTTCTGCTTCAATGTTTTCATTTCTTAAAAGAGACAATGAGACTGTGGCTCACGTAAAATTACTGGGGGAAATAGAACACTGATGCAAATGAATAGTGCATCGCCTGGCAAATAAGTGCAGCTTATTAGCATAAAGAATAATATGGGATATTATATCCCTAGAGAAGAGAATGGCAACCCATCCCAGTATTCTTGCCTAGAGATTCCCATGGACAGAGGAGCCTGGTGGGCTACACTCCAAGGGGTCACAAAGAGTCAGACACAACTGAGCAACGTATATATAAAGGTAATTATAATTATTTTTATTTTGTCATCTTCTTCTTGAAGTTTTACTTTCTTTTAAAAAAGAAATCCATCCTTTAAATGTTAGAGAAAACTGACTTGATCTTCATGTTTCTTCAAGTTGGTATCTAGTTGTAGTAGTTTACCTGACCTGGTTTCAGCCAGCCTGCTGAGCCTTCTTGTTGGGTTGATTTAACTCTTTTTGTTTGTTTGTTTTTGCAGGGCAGGGGGTGGTGGTGGGGTGGTTCTCTCTCTCTCTCTTTTTTTTTTTTTTTTGGCTGCACCCTGTGGCATGTGGGATCTTAGTTCCCTGCTGCTGCTAAGTCACTTCAGTCGAGTCCAACTCTGTGAGACCCCATAGATGGCAGCCCACCAGGCTCCCCCGTCCCTGGGATTCTCCCTGACCAGGAATCAAACCTGCACCCCCTGCAATAGAAGCACAGACTCTTAACCACTGGACCACCAGGGAAGTCCTGAACTCACTTTTTAAAGTGGTAAGAAGGGGGCAGTCGACCTGCTTTCCAACAAGAAAAGCGGTACTATTTTTTTTCTACTATTCACCAATCATTCTTTCCACGTTTATTCCATTAGTGTTCCCTCCACACCAGACCTCTCATGGGACTGAAGACACCGCAAATGGACAGAGACCAAGGATCTTACATGGAAGAATCTGAGATTCCTACTCATCTCAGGCTCAGAAAATCTCAGAGGAATTAGGAGACCAGATGAGTGTGGTGTGTGTTTCTAATATCCATTTTCTACTCTACTGGCAGAAAACAAATTTTTATTTTGAACTGAATGAAAGATGATGATTTATATACTCCTTTGACACCCTTTAAGCCAATAATCCTGCATAATTCTGGACAATATGACTACCAGGCAGATGTATCCTGCAAGCGGTCCCCAAAAGACTTCTAATCTTGTTTAGTTTCAAAACTAGTCTTGGTCCATATACACAATGGAGTATTACTCAGCCATTGAAAAGAATACATTTGAATCAGTTCTAATGAGGTGGTTGAAACTGGAGCCGATTATACAGAGTGAAGTAAGCCAGAAAGAAAAACACCAATACAGTATACTAACGCATATATATGGAATTTAGAAAGATGGTAATGAGATGTCTCTCATTACCCTGTATGAGAGACAGCACAGATGTATAGAATAGTCTTCTGGGCTCTGTGGGAGAGGGAGAGGGTGGGATGATTGCGAAGAATGGCATTGAAACATGTATAATATCATATGTGAAACAAATAGCCAGTCCAGGTTCGATGCAGGATACAGGATGCTTGGGGTGGGTGCACTGGGATGCCCCAGAGGGATGGTACGGGGAGGGAGGTGGGAGGGGGGTTCAGGATGGGGAACACCTGTACACCCGTGGTGGATTCAT
Source organism: Bos indicus (assembly GCF_029378745.1). Classification (NCBI taxonomy): domain Eukaryota; kingdom Metazoa; phylum Chordata; class Mammalia; order Artiodactyla; family Bovidae; genus Bos; species Bos indicus. Next base: position 17,658,235 of record NC_091780.1, on the reverse strand, counting down.
GTTGATGTATGGCAAAACCAATACAATATTGTAAAGTAATTAGCCTCCAACTAAACAAATTTAAATTAAAAAAAAAAAAACTGGTTTCAACTCTTTCTTTAAGATATGAAGTTTGAAGCATAGTAGAGACGTTTTCCCTTAGACATGATACCCTAATCATACATTCCTGATTCTACAATTCTCCTGAATGAGTTAAGACAGATCTTTATAATGATCCCTTTTATGTTGAGTATGCCTTGGGTGCACTGTCCTCTTCAGAAAACAAAGATGTCAGCTATTGGAATTGCTCCCAGAGGATCTTAAGTAAGGCATACGTGCATGAGCAGTCATGTCCAACTGTTGGTGACCCCAGGGACTATAACCGCCAGGCTCCTCTGTCCATGAAATTTTCCAGGCAAGAATACTGAATGGATTGTTGTTTCCTTCTCCAGAGGATCTTCCCAACCCAGGGCTCGAACTCACGTCTCTTGCATCTCCTGCATTAGCAGGTGGATTCCCTACCAGTGCACCACCTGGGAAGGCCTCTTAAGTAAGGAAATGGCCACGAACCTGTTGAGTAAGCCTCCTCTTCACCTGATGGAATCAAAAAAACTTTATGTGCCAAGGATAGCCCCATTGCAAATAAAAAGCTCTCCATGTACATCCACAAAAGATCAAAGATTGTTGCATATCTAACAAATCAAATGATTGCTCTGGTTTTTAGCCTTTAAGGAAGAAATTATTGCTTTTCTTTGTTTGTTTTTGGCCTCACAGCATGGTGTGTGTGATCCAAGTTCCCTAACCAGGAATCAAACCCACACCTCCTCCAGTGGAAGCAAGGAGTCCTAACTACTGGAACACCAGGCAAGTCCCAGAAGTTAATTTCATAAAGGAAAAAAAATAGCAAAGTATATTTATTTAAGTAAAAATATATAATGAAAAATAGAGAGACTTTTCATTCTGTCCCTTTGCACATCTTTCCGGAGGTGGGGGCAAGTAATTTTTTTTCTAGGTTCCAGGATGAAAGGGATTCTGTCCATTTAGTGTGCTAACTTGTTCAGTAGCTCAGTCGTGTCTGACTCACTCTGACCCCATGGACTGCAATACTCTAGGCTTCCCTGTCCTTCAATATCTCACAGAGTTTGCTCAAATTCATATTCATCAATATTAGATATGTGTAGTGATGTTCCTGGAGAAGGCAATGGCACCCCACTCCAGTACTCTTGCCTGGAAAATCCCATGAATGGAGGAGCCTGGTAGGCTGCAGTCCATGGGGTCGCTAAGAGTCGGACATGACTGAGCAACTTTACTTTCACTTTTCCACTTTCATGCATTGGCGAAGGAAATGGCAACCCACTCCAGTGTTCTTGCCTGGAGAATCCCAGGGATGAGGGAGCCTGGTGGGCTGCCGTCTATGGGGTCGCACAGAGTCGGACACGACTGAAGCGACTTAGCAGCAGCAGCAGCAGTGATGTTTCAGAATGTTTGTTTATGCACTAGTTCAGACAACTTTTCCTGTTACTTGTTCTTGATAAGTGAAAATTGCAGGGAAATAAAAATACACATCAAAACATGGAAAAAAATTCATATTCATTGAGCTGGTGATGCTATCTAACCATCTCATCCTCTGCCACCCTCTTCTCTTTTTGCTTTCAATTTTTCCCATCATCAGGATCTCTTCCAACGTGTCAGTTCTTTACATCATGTGGCCAAAGTATTGAAGCTTCGGCTTCAGTATATAGCACTAGTTTATAACATGCCCTGTTCTGTCCTTCTCTCTCTCATATGAATATATAAGTGTATATGAATATACACATATATGTATATCCTTTACTGATTCATTAAATCAGTAAAGAATAGCTAATAAATATATCAGTCTCCAGAGTGCAGGGATGTTTTTTTGAGATGTTCAAATGTTGGCCATACCACCTCAGCCAACACAACAGCAAAGGTTCTAAAGCCTGAACTTGAAAACATTTCAGATAGACTCTGTTTTATAAAACCAATCAGATAAAACTGACATCCATTTAATAATGCGACAACTCCTTAAATTGAAGCATCAAAACTGTCATGAAACAGATTAAATTTTATTTGCTCTGGAGGCATGGTTAATCAGAGTTCCCTCCCTGAAATACCTTAATCAAGCTGTGGCTTTGACCAGAGCTTCTCTGAATTTCTTCTGATCTAGGACTCTTGCCCCACCTGAGATTCAGCCTATAGACATGGATGGCAAAGTGAAGAATAAACCACTCAGGTTTTATGAGGGCTTCTCCTCTGAATACCACACTGGTCAGAGTTTCTTCTTGTCAGTTGCTCTGGAAGGCATCACCACCACCATCTACCATGCCCAGCCCAGCCCTGTATGGTCTTTGGGAAGAATGTCAATGAACATCTGGACATGAGTCCTTTCACCATTCACAGCACAGTCAAAATCCAGCAATCCCATGCTGGACCCAGCCAAAAGTTTTTTTAATAGCAAGATAAAAAGACATTGCAGATGGAACAAGCAGGACAGCTTTACGGGGAAGTTAGCCCTTTGTTAAGTTTTTCAACTTAAGAGGACATTATCCAGATAAATGTGTCATGAATTACTAATGTTGGATTTATCCAATTCAGGTTGGCATCATGAAAGTCAAACCATGCCACTGTTTTGTCTGCCTGATTGTTTTTGTTGTTGTTTAAATCTGGAGTATCAGCTTTCATCTGGAATAAGAAAAAGGTGACATTTTGAACAGAAAATGCAAATTCACAGAAAAAAATCGCACAACTTGCCATCTGTCAATCTAGTAGTCAACTGACATGAATGACAATGATGGGAGAATATCTGTGAATGAACATTAATTGTGAGATATATTTCAAGGGAAAATGCCGAGAAGCATTGATTCGGATATGGATGGATAGACGGATGGATGAGAGTATAAGGTAATGACTATGAGATATCCATATAGACTATTTGGATTTAAATCCTAACTTTGCCACTTAATATCTCTGTGACTGAGAAAATCTGCATGAACCTCAGTCTTCTCTGTAAAATGAAGACAATGATGATGGTTCTATCTACCCCACAGAGTTCTGGTGAGAACTGAGAGATTAAATATGTTTTACAGCACTTAAAATAACATGTGGTAACTTGTAAGCCCTCAAAAACTGTTAGCTTTTCTAGTGATAGTTAAAAAGAAAGCCACATTTTACATAAAATCATGTTTATTTCTTATATTTCTACAAAGCTTTAGAGTTTTCTATAAATTGTTCACATATTTTAAATCATCTGATCATCAGTACAGGCACATGACTTAGATGTAAGACATAGTTATAATAACAATTTGAGCATATGAGCAACCAACTGGGAGATAATACACTTTGCTACTACTACTACTAAGTCACTTCAGTCATGTCCAACTCTGTGCAACCCTATGGACTGCAGCCTACCAGGCTCCTCCATCCATGGGATTCTCCAGGCAAGAACACTGGAGTGGGTTGCCATTTCCTTCTCCAATGCATGAAAGTGGAAAGTGAAAGTGAAGTCGCTCAGTCGTGTCCAACTCTTAGCGACCCCATGGACTGCAGCCTACCAGGCTCCTCCATCCATGGGATTTTCCGGGCAACAGTACTGGAGTGGGGTGCCATTGCCTTCTCCCACACTTTGCATTAACTCAAATTAATTTAATGGAAAAATAAATACTACAGATCAGGACTCAAAACCTGGCTTTGCCAATTAATTAACTCAGATTTTGGAAAAGTCACTTAACCTGTCTAACCTCAGTTTCCTTATCTATAGAATATGATAAATGTCTATAAGATTGCTATAAGGTTTGTCCTGTTATTCAATAAATATTTATGGTGTGCTTCTTAGGCACCAGGCACTCTGCTAAAAATTGATATGATGAAGTAAAGCATTGCAAATTCCAGGCATTTCGAGCAATTGATACATTTTAATCACATTCATTGTTTTTATCATTGGTTGCTGTCCCAGAGATTTCATAGGAAGAGGAGAGCATAACCAGATATTGAACTCAGAACTTGTTTTTTATTCATATAAAAACTTAACAAAGTTTTCTAAAGGTCTCGTAATGGGTGAATGGTCACTAGAGTTTCAGGGAGGCAAGAGTTCTTTCTGGACAGAGCGTCTGGCAGGTGAAAGATGTGGATGAATACAGACTTTAAACATGAGTTCATTTGGTTTTCATTTTGTTTTGTTTTTACTTTAACTCAACAAGAAGCACCCATTTGAAGGGAACAGTTTGATGCATTTTCACACGTGTGCACACCCACATAATCACCACTTCAGTCAAGATATAGAACATTTTCATCACCTAAAAGATTCCCTCTGCCTGCTTGCCGTCAATACCTCTACCACTACCCCCAGGCAACTATCAATCTACTTTCTCTCACTTTAAATTAGTTTTGCCTGTTCAATAATTCCGTAAAATAGAATCACACAGTATACAGTCTTCCTGTGTCTGAATTCCTTCACTAAGAATATTTTAGAGATTCATTCATATTACAGCACATGCCAGATTTTTTTTTCCTTTGTGTTGTTGACTAATAGCCCATTGTATGGATATGTCTTCATTTGCTTTGCTATTCATCTGTTGATAAACATTTGGATGATTTTCAGTTTGGGGCAAGTATGACTAGAACTGCTGTGAGCAATCGCTTGCGTCTGTGTTTTCATTTCTCTGGGGTAAATACCTAGGAATGGGATTCCTGAATCATAGAAGTGTGTGTTTGTGTGTGTGTTTAATTTAAAGAAAGTGCAAAAATGTCTTCCAAAGTGGTACTCTCACCAGATGCGTAGCAGAGTCCGAATTGCTCCACGTTCTTGCCCACTCTTGGGTTCACTTTACTTTTTAAATGTATTTTATTATTGGAGTAGAATTGAGATATAATGTTGTGTTAGTTTCCACGGTACAATGAAGTGATTCAATTATGTGTATACATATATCCCCACCTTCTTGAGCCTCTCTCCCACCCCCCGGCCCCGTCCATCTAGGTCACCGCAGAGCACTGAGCTGCGCTCCCTGTGCTATCCAGCAGGCTTCCCACTAGCTTTTTGTTTTACTCGTGGCAGTGTATATATGTCAGTCCCACTCTCCCCTCCCCTCCTCCATGTCCACAGGGACGTTCTATACGTCTGTGTCTCTATGCCTGCCCTGCAAATAGGTTCATCTGTACCATCTTTTCTAGATTCCATATATAGGCATTAATAAGTGACATTTGCTTTTTCTCTTTCTGACTTACTTCACTCTGTATGACAGACTGCGACTCCATCCACATCACTACAAGTGACCCAATTTCATTCTATTTTATGGCTGAATAATATTCCATTGTGTATATGCACCACATCTTCTTTATCTATTCATCTGTCAATGGATGTTTAGCTTCCTTCCTTGTCTTTTACAAAAGAGGCAAGAATAAACAATGAAGAATACATGATGGGTTTACTTTTCTTTAATATGTTTTTTTTTTTTTTTTACTGAATGATGATTGATTTAGAGAATTTTGCTGTTTTCTGTCAAACCTCAACATGAATCAGCCGTAAGTATACATAGATCTTCTCCCTTTTGAAACTTCCTCCCATCTCCCTCCCCATCCCACCCCTCTAGGTTGATACAGAGCCCCTGTTTGAGTTTCCCGAGCCATACAGCAAATTCCTATTGGCTATCTATTTCACATGTGGTAATGTAAGTTTCCACGTTACTCTTTCTATACATCTCACCCTCTCCTCCCCTCTCCCCATGTGCATAAGTCTGTTCTCTATGTCTGTTTCTCCATTGCTGCCCTGTAAATAAATTCTTCAGTGCCATTTTTACAGATTCTGTATATGTGTGTTAGAATACGATATTTCTCTTTCTCTTTCTGACTTACTTTACTCTGTACGATAGGTTCTAGGTTCATCCACCTCATTAGAACTGACTCAAATGCATTCCTTCTTATGGCCGAGTAATATTCCATTGTGTATATATACCACTACTTCTTTATCCATTCATGTATCGATGGACATCTAGGTTGCCTCCATGTTCTAGCTCTTGTGCATAGTGCTGCAATGAACAATGGGATACATATTTAGTTTCCAAAATATACAAGCAGCTTGTACAACTCAATACCAGAAAAATAGACAATCCAATAAAAAAGTGGGGAAAAGACCTACCTAAAGAGACTTTTCTCCAAAGAAGACATACAGATGGCTAACAAACAGATGAAAAGATGCTCAACATCACTCATTATTAGAGAAATGCAAATCAAAACCACAATGAGCTATCACCTCACACTGGTCATAATAGCCATGATCAAAAAGTCTACAAACAATAAATGCTGGAGAGGGTATGGAGAAAAGGGAATGCTCTTGCACTGTTGGTGGGAATGTCAATTGCTACAGCCACTATGGAAGACGGTATGGAGATTCCTTAAAAAACTAGGAATAAAACCACCGTATGACCCAGCAATCCCACTCCTAGGCATATACCCTAAGGAAACCAAAATTGAAAGTGAGTTGACTTTTAATGGGCAGAACTGTTGGTGACAAAGCTGAAAGGATCTTCGTGGGTACATACAAAGGACTCTCAAAAGCCCCCAGTTCCCTTTTCTGTGTGCTCCTATAAGGGAACTTTTCTAACGTCTTCCCCACCAATTCAAAAATCCCAGAAACCTTTCAGCACTAAGTGAAGAAAGCAAGCAAATGGCACATAGATGAGAGGGAGAAACTGAGGACAAGAAGATTGAAAAATAAACTATCCTAAGAAGAGACAAGTTGTAGATACCATGGACCCGTGTGAAGCAGAGGGCGGAAAGCAAAGCTCCACACATTTCCACAATTATTTTCATTAAATGTTTATTCACAAAACAATAAGATGCAAAAAAAAATATCCTAGATAAGAGATTTTTTTTCCAGTGGGTTCCACAGGGAGGTTTTTGTTACCATTATGATGAGGTTTTGCTCAGACATCGAGGACTTGGCTGTAGCCAACAAGGGCTCTTCATTAGCTTGCCACTAAGAATGTAAACACTGAAATCGGTTATTTTAGGGTCAGGCACTGGAAAAGATTCTAATAAAACAAATTGACCAGCTTCCCACGGATGAGAAAACTCTAAAACCTGATGGCTTTTTGCTGGTAACTGCAGCTGTAAATTCAGGCAATCCAGGATAAATGTCGGCCTCCTTTCTGGGATAAAATGCCTCTATCAAGCTACCAAAATATCATTAAGAGAGGTATGGAATTGCTGCAGGGAGAAGCATGCAGGCCTTCTCCTCTCCTCTCCTGATCTCCTTAAAGCAATGCCAGACATGATGGATTTTGTATTATTAATACCATTGTGCCCACATCGGATTTGAAGATGCAGGGACATGCATCTATATTTAATTTAGGTGTCTGTCTGTTGATGTGGAAAGGGGGATATGAATGGCCGGTGGGAACGGTTCCCTTTATTCAATCATCCCGAACACAGTCATTTTACACGCTTTGTGCTCCTTTACATCTTTTCGTGTCTTTAGCACATATTCATTTATTTAACAAATCGTAATGAGTACCTAGGTGCCCTTCCAGAAGCTGGAGACAGAAAGAGGACAAGACAAAGTTTTCATACGCATAGAATTATCATATACATGGGAAGACATGTAATGAACACACTACTGAACATGTAGAAACTATTAAAAAGGGCAAGAGAGGGACTTCCCTGGTGACCCAGTAGTTAAGACTTTACCTTCCACTGCAGGCGGTGTGGGTTCCATCCTTTGTTGGGGACCTAAGATCCCATATGCTTTGGGGCCAAAACTCCAAAACATAAAAAAAGAAGCAATATTACAGCAAATTCAGTAGACACTTTAAAAATGGTCCACACCAAAAAAATCTTCAAAAAAATAAGAAAAGAAAAGATGGGTAAGGCAGATAGAAAGTGCCTTGAGGAGCATGCTTCACGATAGCTATTGGTCAGGGAAACTCTCTCCAATAAGAGGATGTCTAAGTAGAAACATGTGAACAGAAGTCATGTCAATATTAGGGAGATGACATTCCAGGCAGAGGCAACAGCCAGTGCAACACGGTCAGCCCAGAGCCCTGTAAGATTTTTAGTACGATGGGTGTATGGAGTGGGAGACAGAGTAAGAGAGAATCCCAGGAATGACAGAAGATGAGTCTGTAGATGATGCTCACATGATTCTTAAGAAGTCTAATGAATCTACATGAGGTCTTCAGAAAAGCTACCCTGGCTGGGACAGGGTGCCTCCATCAGTAGACACAGGCCACCTTCAAGATAAAAGAGTGAATTTATTGAAAGTCTAGTTCAGGTGTGTACATGCCAAGTCACTTCAGTCATTTCTGACTCTTTGTGACACTGTGGACTGTAGCCCACCAGGCCCTTCTCCCTGAGGGGATTCTCCAGGCAAGAATACTGTGGTAAGAATCCAGGGAATTCTGGGTTCTGTACTAAGAATCCAGGGAATCTTCCTGACCCAGGGATGGAAACCACGTCTACTGTGTCTTCTGTACCGCAGGTGGATTCTTTACCACTGATCCACCGGGGAAGCCCCCCGTCAGTGAGAGATTTCTAAATAATAAAATCATAAATATCAGTAGGACACAGATTTTGTAGGGCCTTGGATGGCAGGCAGAGGAGTTCAAATGTTATAAAATGAGAATCAGCAGTCATTGAAGGTTTTGATATATGGTAAAGGTGTTTAATCTTATCGACATATTCAAAACATATTAAAATTGGGAGAAAGCAATTACCAGGCTACAGGAGAAGTAGTTACCAGGCTACAGGAGAACAGAGACCAAAGCATAGGGACAATGGGAGACATGAAAGACATCAAGGAGGCAATTCTTGGGAAACTTCCCTGGTGGTCCAGTGAGTTAAGAATCTCATCTTCCAGTGCTGGGGGCATGGATTCGATCCTTGATGGAGGAACTACAATCACACACGCCACATGCCAGGGGTGTGGCCAAAAAAGAAGGCAATTCTTGGTAAGTAATGAAAGATGAAGAGGAGACATAAATTATTTAGCTTCTACTAATGCATCTGGGCTTCCCTGGTGGCTAGAGGTTAAAGCGTCTGCCTCCAATGCGGGAGACCTGGGTTCGAACACTGTGTCGGGAAGATCCCCTGGAGAAGGAAATGGTAACCCACTCCAGTATTCTTGTCTGGAGAATCCCATGGACAGAGAAGCCTGGTAGGCTACAGTCCACGGGGTTGCAAAGAGTTGGACATGACTGAGCGACTTCACTTTCACTTTCTAATGCATCTACTAAGGACAGAAATGGTATGGACCTAACAGAAGCAGAATATATTAAGAAGATGTGGCAAGAATACACAGAGAGCTATATAAAAAAGACCTTCATGACCCAGATAACATGATGGTGTGATCACTCACCTAGAGCCAGACATCCTGGGGTGTGAAGTCAAGTGGACGAAGACATCCTGATAAGTCTGTATGCAGGTCAAGAAGCAACAGTTAGAACTGGACATGGAAAAACGAACTGGTTCAAAATTGGGAATGGAGTACGTCAAGGCTGTATACTGTCACCCTGCTTATTTAACTTATATGCAGAGGGCATCATGCAAAATGCTGGACTGGGTGAAGCACAAGCTGGAGTCAAGATTGCCAGGAGAGATATCAATAACCTCAGATGCAGATGACATCACCCTTACAGCAGAAAGAGAAGAAGAACTAAAGAGCCTCTTGATGAAAGTGAAAGAGGAGAGTGAAAAAGGTGGCTTAAAACTCAACATTTAGAAAACTAAGATCATGGCATCTGGTCCCATCACTTCATGTCAAATAGATGGGGAAACAATGGAAACAGTGGCAGATTTTATTTTCTTGGGCTCCAAAATCACTGCAGATGGTGAGTTCAGCCATGAAATTAAAAGACGCTTGCTCCTTGGAAGAAAAGCTATGACCAACCTAGACAGCATGTTAAAAAACAAAGACACTACTTTGCCAACAAAGGTCCATCTAGTCAAGGCTATGGTTATTCCAGTAGTCATGTATGGATGTAAGAGTTGGACCATAAAGAAAGCTGAGTGCTGAAGAATTGATGCTGTTGAACTGCGGTGTTGGAGAAGACTCTAGAGTGCCCCTTGGACTGCAAGGAGATCAAACCAGTCATTCCTAAAGGAAATCACTCCTGAATATTCATTGGAAGGACTGATGCTGAAGCTGAAACTCCAATACTTTGGCCACCTGATGTGAAGAACTGACTCACTGGAAAAGACCCTAATGATGGGAAAGATTGAAGGCAGGAAGAGAAGGGGATGAGAGAGGATTAGACGGTTGGATGGCATCACTGGCTCGATGTACATGAGTTTGAGCAAGCTCTGGGAACTGGTGATGGACAGGGAAGCCTGGCATCTTGCAGTCCATGGTATTTCAAAGAATCAGACATAATTCAGCAACCGAACTGAACTGAATGCATCTGGATCCTCCTTTGGAGGAATTAATTCTACTGCTTGGTGTGAAATCTTAATACAATTCTTAAACTTCCAAGTTCCTTCCTGGCCAAATGTTGACATAACCACATGTGTGACCAAGGATCAACTAATTAAAGGTTCAAAAATCTAAGAAGACTGTTTTTCAAGGGATTTTGGTAATAGGAAAGTCTAACACAATTTCAATCCAACAACTAATTTATAAAAGCAAGACAATGAAAAAGTACTGAGAAAGTCAAACATCCCAAAAGTTTAATGCATAGGAAAGAAAGCATTCAATCAGTTGAGTTATAATAGAAACACAATTTCAAAGAAGTAAAATATTCAGTGATGAGTCTCTACATGTTCAATCACTAATAGCTGTGAGTACATCTGTGCATACATGTACATGTCTGTAAATATTTTCAAAGAAATGACGGCTATTTATTAAAACATATCCTAAAAGGTCTTATTACATTGTGACATGTCTCAGGTGAAAAATACCAATTTGAGTTTACAAATATTTGGGATATTAAGAAGATAAAGCAATAAGAATGTCTATTAATCAGTAACTAAGATAGTTAAATTATTAAGAGTAATAACTACTGTTTAAAGCATATCCCATGTTCAGGTACTGAGCTGGGAAAACTGCACAGCGTCTTCTTTAAACCTAAACTGTGAAGTGGGCATTGCCTGCATTTTATAGATGATGATCAAAGACATGATATAACATCCTCAAAGTCAGTTAGTGCAAAACTGCACTGAATTTTTCTCTTTTAGCTGCGTTGCACAGCATGTGGGATCTTAATTCCCTGACAGGGACTGGACCTATGCGGCCTGCAATGGAAGCACAGAGTCAACCACCGGCCCACCAAGGAAGTCCCAGCAGAACTAAAATTTGAACTCAATTGTCCCTAACCCAAAACCTACCATTTTGAGTCTATTCTAAAACAACTGTAATCAAAAAGTTAACTTTTAAATAAGCAAGGAGTCATCCTCCAGTCTTAATAAACAGAGCACAATAATGTCTAAAATTAATGTTAATTGAATCTAGGAGACAGGAAACATGTTTCCCCAACATTTCATTCCAGAGCAAACAACCAAAACAAAAACAAAAACAAAAATCCCATTCAACTTTTCAAAGATTTCTTGCCTCAAATTTGTGATTTCACGTATAAATATGCAAGGAGCATTGTAAAAATACACATGACCAAACCCCATCCTTAGAGATTCAAACGAGCTGGGTCTAGGGTAGGGATTTAACAGAGGAAAAATTACGGAGTTATAAAACAACCAGGAAGAGTTTCCTGAGCAAAGATGAGCACTGTTGACTTAGACAACAGTCAAATCCAGCATGAAAACGGGCCCCAGCTATCAAGGGGTGGCTGGACCGAGTAGCTATCATGCCACAATCCATTTGTGGAGCCTTGGAGAAAAGCTGACTTTGATCAGACTACGTTCATGGACTCAGAGGTGTGCTAAGGATCCATGACTACAGGATCGGTGAGCTACTGGAGTAAGCTGGCATCGGGGGTCACAGGTAGGTGAGAAAAAGTATGCCAAGTTTCCTCTGGATAGTTTTTGCTTGTTTGTTTGCGTTTTGGAATAGGCCAATGGAACAGAAGGGGAGTTATTTGCAGTTTAGAATTCTGCAAGTGAAGCCTGGGTGTGCCTGACCACAGCAGCAGACCAAAGGCTGGCTCTCCCACGTGTGAGGACCAGGCATGTCATGTCTCAGCAGCTGCACTCACAGGCATGTTTACAGCATCCTGGAACCTGCCTCTCTGAGGTTCAGGAGGCTGTCCTAGCTGGATGAACGGCATAGCCACTCTGCCTAGTCTGAGCTGAGGTCTCCCACCTTACTCCACACTCTAAACAGATATCTCTTATGGAGCACTATACCAAGTATTCATTATTTAATCCTTGCATGGTGGATAAGAGGCTAAGATAAATACACAGAGGGAAATCTGAGTATGAGTAACAGGAAAAGGGGAAATTGATATTTAGATTGCAATTGATTTATTCACTATTCGATCATCAGAATCGAGTGGATAAATTTTTTAAATTTCAGATTTATGGACCTTATCTAAAGACTTCCAAACGAGAATCTCATTCTGAAGTCTGGGAAATGCATTTCATAAGACCTCCTCCTCTGCCGAGGTGAGGGGATTCAAAGCCTCTGACTCCTATTTGTGCCTTCCTTTACTTCTATCACATGGGAAAGTAATGCAGGTTCATATTTAAAAGTTATGAAGCAATATTAAAAAGAAATATGAGCACCAAGGAAAGTGACTCTGTAAATATGAGGTGTAAATATTCTCAATAAGCATTTCTACCTCCAATCTCATCTAAAACAAAAGCAGATGAGCCCCGGGGTGTCTGGTTCTGGTCTATCAGAATCACTAAAACAGATTTATTCTTTTAGATAACATGATGAGCGGTTACATCTTTGAAGGGAGTGAGAAATCCATTTCTTCTCCTGGGTGCCCCTGGACTCATCCTGGGAAAGTTGCATTCATAACATCACAAAGAAAAATTCAAAACAAACGGAAGTTTTCTCTCCCCAGACACAAAACAATCAGAAAAGTTTGCATCCAGATAAGAAAGACAGACATTTACATGACTATAACAGGATGAAAGGCGAAGAAATCCAAAATGAAAGATCCCTCCTCGCACAAAACCTGCTCTCACACGAGGGGCTTCAGAGTGTTTGCTTGGACAATTCGAATACAGCTTGTCATGCCAATGAAGTCGCAGAATGCCCAGTTCAGCCTGTCTGTCCCCAGAGAGATCCGATGCCCCTCCAGGGCGGTGCGTCTGGAGAATGAAAGGAGCGGAACAGCGGTGCAGCCAGCTCCAATCCCTCACCTGCCTGCATGATGGTTTAATACACTCAACCCTCGACTACGTTATTTTAAAAATAAAATCAAGGGAGAGGAGATGAAAAGAACCAGGAGAGTGGCGGGTTGCTGGAGAGACTCACTGTCGTGTTCATCTTCCTGCATCACTTTTACTCTCTCAAGGGTAGGGCCTCCTTTCCTATCTTCTCCCAGCTATGTGAGTCTTGCTTCCTCCTAACTCACCCACCTCTCAGCCCCCTCCCCAGAAGCGCTGCCCCCCTACACATCATCCAAGTGTTCCAAGGAAGCCAGCATGATGGATAACAGATGTTCTTTGACATATTGTGTCATTTATCACACAACAGCCCCAATCCCGCTAACAGGGCCTTTCCCATATGTCACTGTCGGCTCCTGAGCAGCCCCAATGCATCAAGAAGAAATGGTTTAATACAATGTGCTGTAATTCCTGAGTCACAGCTCAATGGAGGGCTTTGGGATGCTGAGGTCCTTTTCCTTTCCAACTTATTTATTTGTATCAACTGGCACCTGTTCCTGATAAATGGATGAGTGGACTCAACTGAGACCAAGTGGAGGGGGAAACTGACCACCAAATTATGTGCCAGGTTGGAAGGAAAAGGGAGATCAGTCTAGAGCAGGAAGCAGAAAATGAACCCAGCAGTCTATCACCACGCTCCTTGTAAGGCTCTTGCTTCTTTCTGTGGAGTGGTTTGTCTGCCATGCTTGATGAGGAGCTTGCTGTGGTGAAAGTAAAAGTTCCTCAGTGGTGCCTGACTCTTTATGGACAGTCCATGAAATTCTCCAGGCCAGAATACTGGAGTGATAGCCATTTCCTTCTCCAGGGGATCTTCCCAACCCAAGGATCGAACCCAGGTCTCCTGCATTGCAGGCGAATTCTTTACCAGCTGAGCCACAGGGAAGCCCAAGAATACTGGAGTGAGTAGCCTATCCCTTCTCCAGCAGATCTTCCTGACGCAGGAATTCAACGGGGGTCTCCTGCATTGCAGACGGATTCTTTACCAACTGAGCTACCAGGGAAGCCTGCTTGCTGTGGTGAAGATCTATAAATCCAAACTGGCACAGGAGTGCCCTACTGTGTCCCTGAAGGGAAGAGATTTCATTGCAGCAGCCAGAAGGGAAGTTTCCCTGACCAAGCCTTCACTCATATATGCTCCTCGTTTGACTGAAGCCAAGGTTGGAAAGACTGAGGCTGAAGCTGAAGCTCCAATACTTTGGCCACCTGATGTAAAGGGTAGACTCTTTGGAAAAGACCCTGATGCTGGGAAAGATTGAGGGAAGGAGGTGAAGGGGCGACAGAGGATGAGATGCTTGGATGGCATCATTGACTCAAAGGACACGAGTTTGAGCAAACTCTGGGAGATAGAGAAGGACAGGGAAGCCTGGCGTGCTGCAGGCATGCGGTCACAAAGAGTCGGACATAGATACGACTGAATGACTGAATGGCAACAAAGGGCTGAGAGGCATTTCCTGTTATAACCCATTCATCTCAGAAGTACTGCCATAGCAACAAGTCACACCTTTGCAAGCACCAAAAGCTATCACACATTCACACACTTCATGGATTTCTTTCTCTCCAGATCCCCTTGGTGGACTTGCTACTCTGTTGGTGTCCCAGGGGTCACATGTTACCAGAGTGATGGGCTTCAAATCAGAAGGAGCACCAGCGTGACTGTTCTTGATCTCTCAGGTTTGGTTCACACCCACTTCTCTGGGAAGCAGAAAGGATGCTACTCCCAATAACACACACAGAGCAGAGTCACAAATCTATTCACCGTTCAGCTCAGACATTGCTCCTAAAAAGATATCTCCCCCGCCCTTTTACTCCCCACCATCCCACTGGATAAGGGAAATCTTAAATTTTCATGTTGAGTGGGGTATCTTGAATTTTTCTGGTTTAAAATTTTTTTAGGGGTTGGTTACAAACAGCTCTGTTGGGAAAAAGCTCAGTCAATTCAGAATTTAACTCTCTATTAGAGCTATTTCCCCCTGTTTCTCCTTGCCCCAACACGACAGCTGGTTATAGGGAGATCCTATAGGTGGCTCAGATGGTAAAGAATCTGCCTTCAATGCAGGATACCCAGTTTCAATCCCTGGGTTGGGAAGATTCCCTGGAGAAGGGAATGACTACCCACTTCAATATTCTTGCCTGGGAAAACTCATTGACAGAGGAACCTGACTACAGTCCATGGGGTCACAAAGAGTTAAGCATGACTGAGCAACTAACACTTTCATTTTCATGAAGGTATGGGCAGCAAGTACTCTTTCCTCTTGTTTCAGTCCTTGGGCTGCAGAGGGCCGGCTTGGTCCACAGGCTGTTTGTATGTATTATATTAAAGCACGGTGGCTCTGTTGCTGGCCCAGTCTGCTCCTGCTTATTCAAAGACGGATTGTTTTTTTCTTGACCTAACCACATGCTTTTAAAATCCAGCTGAGTATCACACACTGCATAACTGATATCCAATTAAAACCAGGCACAGCCTCCTGGCTTCATGCAAACAATTGTCTTAAAGCAGGTTTTGCTCCCTCCTTTATTCCCTTCTCAGTTCCTGAGGCTCCTGGAGTGTTCCAAGCCTCATCTGTCATGTTATCATCTGCCCCTTCTCCTATAGATTTCACTGTTTTCTTTTTGATGCTCAGAGCTCTTCAGAACATGACCTGAGCTTTTGCTTAACCTCTTCTTCTGACCTCTCCAAGAACTGATCTCACCACTGTCTGCTGGGCATGTCTCTCCACAGGCAGAAGAGGCTGGCTTGACCCCCTGCCAATTCCACCATGATTACCTTCAACCCAGGGTGCTGACCCTTTGGTTGGACAACTGCCATGTTTATATCCTGGAGAAGGGGAGCTACCTGATCTCTCCCAATGACAGAGATACAGTGCCCTTCTAACAGGTGTACACCCTGCCATTTAGTCATTTAGTGACTTCAGGGCTTATGCTGGGGCCTTGGCATGGGCCTATTGGCACAGGTACCTGGATAGTCTTCTCGAAGCAAAGATATATTATTGGCACATCTACCCTCCTATCATCTTCTATGGGTCTCAAAAGTCATTAATTAAACAGAATTAGCCGGAGTCTACTCTATGTGCTCATCTCTGCTCCAAAGGCCATAAACCTTAGTTGAGCAGGAATTGGAGAGAGTTGTTGAAATTATTTTTCCCTTTGGTGGCTCAGACTGTAAAGAACTTGACTGAAGTGTGGGAGACCCAGGTTCGATCCGTGGGTCAGGAAGATTTCCTGGAGACAGGAGTGGCAACCCACTCCAGTATTCTTGCCTGGAAAATTCCAAGGACAGAGGCATGTGGTGGGCTAGAGTCCATAGGGTCACAAGGAGTTGGGTGTGACTGAGCAACTTTCACTTCTGTAGTATGAGATGTTGAAGATTTTAGTTCCAAAGACAAAATACTAGATCAATATGAAAAAAGTCAGATTTTTTACTTCAGAAGTTTAAAGGATTGATGATCAGTGACATTCTTATTCAAATATCCCGATTACCTGTATAAACAAGCAGCAGTCTCACAGCTAATTAATACAGTCACATGACACAGGGCCACACTGATAGCCCTTCACAAAATGAGTCCATGCCAGCAAGCCTCCATCTGCTGGATTTGAGCACATCATCTTTCTTGAGTTCATGTAGTCAGATGGTTGCTGGGCTTGGTCATCAATTACACCTCTAATTGAAAAAGTTAGGGCTTTACTCCATCTGTTCCTAACCCTCACTCTAATGCATCTGACTCTGTTGTCCGTTCATTCCCATAACTATGCTGATCATGATGTTTCTTGAGCTTGTTTATCATACCTGACTATTCCACTTAACTCTTGGCACCTCATGTCCTCATGACAGGTACTTTATTCCAAAACCCCTTGGTTTCACTCTCACATACAAGAGTGTCTTAGAGGTTGGTTGCTGCTCCCTGGCTCAATTCCTAAGGCATCCATGATACAGTTTCACAGCAAGAGGCCATGGTAAATGCATGGAGAGTAGCTTCTTCATCTTGAATTAGAACATTAATAACACTGTTCGCTAGTTATGTGGCTTGGGGCAATGGGCTGGACCCATTTCCTCATCTAATGAGAAAGCCAATTTTATAGGGTGGTCACGAGGAATAAATGAGATCATGGTCTATAAAATGCTTTACATGGTGACAGAAACAAAGTAAATGTTTAACTCTCATTCACTATTCTGAGTCTTATTATTGTTATAATTCTGTATCCCACAGCAGGGATAGGACAATCACACATGTCAATTTAGCCCTTGATGACAGGTTATTGACCGTAATCTCAACTTCTCCTCTCTTGATGCTCAAGAAGACTTTTACAAAGAGATCTACTTTTGTGCATAGCCGAGTAATATATGAACCAATCATGAATGTATTATGGGCTTCTTAGTATTTCCCCAGTTGGGTAAACTCCCTTATTATTTTTTTTAAAATTACTCCACACATCCCCCATGAAAATAGGATTAAATTTCCTCACCCAAAATGCCTCAGATCCTGATGAATGATTTTCAAAGTATCTTTTGCTCTTTTATTGTCATTATCATGCAGCCTAGGAACACAGTGTTTCCTTTTCATAAAAATATAATATGGCTGCACAGGAATCACATAGAAATTACGGCAGAAAATTAGTCAATAAACTTTTATTATACAAGCCCTTAATGCTTTTATTAATATTGAGGAACTTAAAATTAAGTTCTTTGCAGAGCAAGATTTACTGCTTCAACTCCAGAGATAAAGCTGGCTAGGACACCTAGTCCTAGACACCTAGAGGCCCCTTCTGTGTCTCTGGTTTCTTCTCTCCTGGACTGTGTGCACTGATATAAAAATCCTCCCTAAGAAAATGGGATGTGCATCTATTTACACAACCCCTCTGCTCTGACTCCTTGAGTGGATAAGGCATGAGAAACACAACTGTTGTCGAGAGGAGGAATTCACTAATCACGATGACTGAAAAGAATGTGTATGAGGTAAAGTCTGGTAATACTCGGAAAATCTATAGATTTCTGTGCTTTGTTCAGCGCTGCCCTATTTAAAACTCTGATTCTCAGCCCTGTTGATAATCTTGGTTGAATCTCGCTAAATAAAAACTGGTTCATTTATGTATTCATTCATTCATTCTTTCAATTGATAATGTTTTAAATACTAAGCCCTGGAGAAGCAAAGATGAATTGTCCCTACTCTCTTGAAGTTGATAATCTTAGAAAAATATACCATACAGGTCCATAAACACTGAGCCATCAGAATGGAGTTCAACTGAAAGAGACACTGTCTCTACTGTGGGTTATCACAGAAAGTCTACATGGGGGAAAAAGGACATAATTATCCTGACCAGATTTTTGTAATTTGTGACCCATGGATAATTATTATAGCATTTGACTACTTCCAACATTTAAATACTAACAGATCACACGTACTTTATATTTTAAATTACCAACTACTCTCAGTTACTCTCAACCTACTTCCCTGGTGGCTCAGACGGTTAAGTGTCTGCCTACAATGCAGGAGACCTGGGTTCAATCCTTGGGTTGGGAAGATCTCCTGGAGAAGGAAATGGCAACCTACTCCAGTACTCCTGCCTGGAGAATCCCAAGGATGGAGGAGCCTGATAGGCTACAGTCCATAGGGTCGCAAAGAGTCGATACGACTGAGCGACTTCACTTTCACTTTCACTCTGTTAAGTTCGACTTTTAGACAAATAGATAAAATTTTTAGAAGTATTATATCTTATTAAATATTGCATGGGAAATACTTATCCTAAAACGTTATCTTTGTTTTCCTGAAATTCAAATTTAACTGGGTGTCCTGTATTTTAACTTGCTAAATCTGATTACACTGCATGATTTCAATGGAGAGAGGAAGGGGATATGGAAATGAGGCTTGATAAAGTGAATGGTATAAAAATTAGAAAAAGGGGTAAAGCAAGTTCCTGAGTGAAGGAGTATTCCAATCTGCTTAGAACATGAGACTGGGGATTGGAACCAGATATCAAATTGCCAACATCCGCTGGATCATGGAAAAAGCAAGACGGTTCCAGAAAAACATCTATTTCTGCTTTATTGACTATGCCAAAGCCTTTGACTGTGTGGATCACAATAAACTGTCGAAAATTCTGAAAGAGATAGGAATACCAGACCACCTGACCTGCCTCTTGAGAAATGTGTATGCTGGTCAGGAAGCAACGGTTAGAACTGGACATGGAACAACAGACTGGTTCCAAATAGGAAAAGGAGTACATCAAGGCTATATATTGTCACCCTGCTTATTTAACTTATATGCAGAGTACATCATGAGAAATTCTGGGCTGGAAGAAGCACAAGCTGGAATCAAGATTGCCAGGAGAAATATCAATAACCTCAGATATGCAGATGACACCATCCTTATGGCAGAAAGTAAAGAAGAACTCAAAAGCCTCTTGATGAAAGTGAAAGTGGAGAGTGAAAAAGTTCAGAAAACTAAGATCATGGCATCTGGTCCCATCACTTCATGGCAAATAGATGGGGAAACAGTGTCAGACTTTATTTTGGGGGGCTCCAAAATCACTGCAGATGGTGACTGCAGCCATGAAATTAAAAGACACTTATGCCTTGGAAGGAAAGTTATGACCAACCTAGATAGCATATTCAAAAGCAGAGACATTACTTTGCCAACAAAGGTTCGTCTAGTCAAGGCTATGGTTTTTCCTGTGGTCATGTATGGGTGTGAGAATTGGACTGTGAAGAAGGCTGAGTGCTGAAAAATTGATGCTTTTGAACTGTGGTGTTGGAGAAGACTCTTGAGAGTCCCTTGGACTGCAAGAAGATCCAACCAGTCCATTCTGAAGGAGATCAGCCCTGGGATTTCTTTGGAGGGAATGATACTGAAGCTGAAACTCCAGTACTTTGGCCACCTCATGCGAAGAGTTGACTCATTGGAAAAGACTCTGATGTTGGGAGGGCTTGGGGACAGGAGGAGAAGGGGACGTCAGAGGATGAGATGGCTGGATGGCATCACTGACTCGATGGACGTGAGTCTGGGTGAACTCTGGGAGTTGGTGATGGACAAGGAGGCCTGGCGTGCTGCGATTCATGGGGTCTCAAAGAGTCGGACATGACTGAGTGACTGAATTTAACCTAACTGAACCAGGTGGTTCAGTGGTACAGAATCCACCTGCCAAACAGAAAATGTGGGTTCAATCCCTGGGCCAGGAAGATCCCCTGGAGAAG
The DNA here is from genome assembly GCF_029378745.1 of Bos indicus. Lineage (NCBI taxonomy): Eukaryota > Metazoa > Chordata > Mammalia > Artiodactyla > Bovidae > Bos > Bos indicus. The sequence goes on along the minus strand of NC_091780.1, from coordinate 17,637,774 downwards.
GAAATAGCAACCCAGTCCAGTATGCTTGCCTGGAGAATCCCATGGACAGAGGAGCCTGGCAGGCTCCAAACCAGGTTTCAAAGACTCGGACACCACTTAGCAATTAAAAAACAACAACAGCAAATTATTTAATAAAAATAAGATCTCTGTTAAACTGAGCATTTTGGGCTAGGTCCCAAGCTGTTTACCTAGATTAGCTTACTTTTTCTCTCAGAACCCACCTATTATCATATTACCCATTTAATCAGTGATACTTGTCTGGATTAAATACTTTGTCCGGTGATACTTGGTGATCAGGAAAGGCTAGATCTGACCACAGATATCTCTAGTTTCTATTCTGATTCTTCACTCTACACAGCCACCCATGATAAGAACAGAAAGGTAGAAGGAGAAAGTCACAGACACTGGGAGTTCAGAAGAGTAGGATTTGCATTTTTTCAACTTTCCACCACCTGATCCCTAAGCTCCACCTCATGGGCTTAGTAATACTTGAGGCTAATATTGCTGGAAGTAACAGCCACGTTAGTCACTTACCAGGATAAGCCATCTACTCTCAAGCAAGAATAGGTCTTAGGACCCAGCTAAGTTGGCAGAATCACCTGAGCATCAGGAGAAAATGGAATTGAAAGAACAGGATAACATGGTTCCATGGAGACACAGAACTTGGGAGGACAAACTGGATCTCACTCTGTTTCTTGAAATGATGATGCTCAGTCAATGGCTCACAATGCTAACCCAAGGGGGCCCTGAAGTAGGAACAAGGGTGCAGCCATCTTACTTAGAGCCCCCTCTCCTGCCTCTGCTGGAGAAAGGAAGTAGCAGAACACTGGGCTCCTGCTTCACCAAAAGCCAACACTGTTTCTATCAATACCAGGCCTTCAAGAAGAGAGCTTGTGCCAAAGCATCAAGGTACTTAGAACTCTATGCTTGAGAGTAATATTTATTATGCATGCTTCTCATTTCACCTCTCTAGAACATATCTTAATACACATACTCAGTGCCCTCAAATTGAGATAATCAATAAAATTCTGAAAACAACAGCCCATTCAGAATCCCCCTCTCTTTTCTTTCTTTTTTGGCATATAATTACTCTACAGTATTGTTTTAGCTTCTGCTGTACAATGAAGTGAATCAGCTATATGTATACATATATCCCCTCATTTGGCACGAAAAGAGATGCAGACATAGAGAATGGACTTGGGGACCCAGAGAGGGGAAAGGGGAGGGTGGGACGAATTGAGATCCCCCTTTTTGGCAAGAGTTCAGTTCAGTAGCTCAGTCGTGTCCGACTCTTTGCAACCCCATGAATCGCAGCATGCCAGGCTTCCCTGTTCACCAACTCCCGGAGTCCACCCAAACCCATGTCAATCGAGTCAGTGATGCCATTCAACCATCTCATCCTCTGTTGTCCCCTTCTCCTCCTGTCTTCAATCTTTCCCAGCATCAGGGTCTTTTCAAATGAGTCAGCTCTTCGCATCAGGTGGCCAAAGTATTGGAGCTTCAGCTTCAACGTCAGTCCTTCCAATGAACACCCAAGACTGATCTCCTTTAGGATGGACTGGTTGGATCTCCTTGCAGTCCAAGGGACTCTCAAGAGTCTTCTCCAACACCACAGTTCAAAAGCATCAATTCTTCAGTGCTCAGCTTTCTTTATAGTCCAACTCTCACATCCATACATGACCACTGGAAAAACCATAGCCTTGACTAAACGGACCTTTGTTGGCCAAGTAATGTCTCTGGTTTTTAATATGCTGTCTAGGTTGGTCATAACTTTTCCTCCAAAGAGCAAGCGGCTTTTAATTTCATGGCTGCAAACACCATCTTCAGTGATTTTGGACCCCCAAAAATAGTCTGTCACTGTTTCTACTGTTTCCCCATCTATTTGCCATGAAGTCATGGGCTAGATGCCATGATCTTAGTTTTCTGAAATGTTGAGCTTTAAGCCAACATTTTCACTCTCCTCTTTTACTCTCATCAAGAGGCTCTTTAGTTCTTCTTCACTTTCTGCCATGAGGGTGGTGTCATCTGCATATCTGAGGTTATTGATATTTCTTCCAGCAATCTTGATTCCAGCTTGTGCTTCCTCCAGCCCAGCATTTCTCATGATGTACTCTGCATATAAGTTAAATAAGCAGGGTGACAATATACAGCCTTGACGTACTAAAAAAAAAAAGTGGTTTTGATGGAAAATTCTTAAGAAGTCCAGAGTCATTTGATATAAACCATATAAAAGCTCATTTAGATCTCTTTGAGATTGATGGTTTTGCAAGATTTGACAAGGCCAGTTTGTTTTATTATGGTGGAGTTGTAGAATCTTAAAAAAGATTTGGAGAAGTATGAAATTTGGTGATTCTTTATTTATTCCTTCATAGCTTTTTTCTAGAACCATAAGCAGATCCTCACTGTGTCTGAAAATTATTCATACCTTCCTCCCTCCATCTTTCTTTAGCTTATTCATTAACAATAATTAACATTGGGTACCTACTCCTTATTAGCACAGCTGATCTGCTTTATTTGTAAATAATAACTTTGAGATCATGGTTGTCAACTAATATTCATTTACTAAAATAATTCTTCCTATTAACTTAGTGTAACAGCCATTGGAGCAAAGACCATGCCTCTGGTGTATATCACTCTACACAAGGCTTAGAGCAGCACCTGTCACTTAGTGGTAGTACGTTAATTATCTACTGAATGGATGGAAAATAGTTACAATCTCCCTACTTCCAAACTCTTCTTGCACAAAAAGCCAGCTCTGGGCAAGACCATCTTTACCACCAAGAAACTTGCTCCCACAAACCCACAGGACACATTGATCCTATTTTATATCTATTTTTTCATTAATTTTATGAGATGCCAAATTTGTCTATTTTATTATGTATTTTGGATCTCTTCTTTGGCTTGGCCTAAGTAGCAGCCTTCGCCTTTCTCCTACACACCATCTGATTCTTAGCTATGCATAGTTTGGGCCAGAGATGGAACCTTTACCAAGCTGATTCACAACAGGATGAAAATGAATGCCCCCCCACCCCACTCTTCCTACCACCACAGGGAGGGATAAGTTAATAGCCATCTGTATGCATGCAAGGCTCAGAATCAAGGAGTTCAGTAAGAAATGGATGAGCAAAGGGGAAAGAGGAAAGGGTTGGAAGAAAAAAAATTAAGAAACTTTCATTGCAGTCACTCCAGGGAGACATTCAAAGTATCATCTTAAGAGAAAGGAACTGAATTCAAATGATTCCTTAGACTGTGATGAATGCCATGAGAATAACTTTCAGCTAAAATAAGAAGCCAATAGAGCTGTTAATAATTCATATTGCATTGTTATGATATTGATAATTAACTGTAATAACAATAGCTGAAGATTGAGCAGTTAGTATTTGCCACAGATCTAGTTAAGCAATTTATTTGATTATCTCATTTAATGGATAGGTTTCATAATCTACTTCACTTTACTGGTAAGGAATCTGAGCCTCAGAGAGGTTAGCTATGTGCCCAACCAGGCCAGAAATTTCAGAAGTCGGGCCCCAAAACCCATATGTTCTTCCTCTAGTCTACACTAGATTAGTGACCAACTTGAAATTTAACTTTAGATGTTCTAATTCTAAAGAAGCCCACTGAGAACAAAGTATCACAGGACTATAAATCTGTAATTTGGTTAAAACTTCTGATTCACATGGAAATGATTACTGAAAAGTTAGCCTAATGATAGTTCATGGCTTAAAATAAGGACTCTTTAAAAATACAAATTTACCAGGTCTGACTAAAGTAAAAATGCTACTTCTTAAGTGGTGATAAGTTAAACATCAAGCAAGATTAGGCCTTCCCACCAAACTTAGTGGAAGATCTTCAAAGTTCACAGTTTATCCCCCTCTGCCTGGTCTTGACCTTTCCTAATTATTTTCAGTAGAAAAACAACTCAGAACTGAAATAGTAGGTGGAAATCAAGAATATAAAGAAAACAGGGATGAAATTTTTAATATAAACATATTTTTAATATAGGACTCATATGTGCTTATATAGAGATTTACTTGGGTAAGTTAATGACCAAGAAAAAAAAAGAAAAACAAACAAACAAACAAACAAAAAACAAGAATTCTCTTCCCTTTCTCTTCCCCTTTAGAAATTACAAGAATTACCAAGTTGTCCAATCACTACTTCTCCCTGTCCTTCTCATGCTTCAATTGAATGGATTTACAGTAGCTCAAGGGTCTTTCACCATACATATTCAATCAAGAAAACTTACTGTTGGACACACACCTAATTTATAAGCTTCAGTAATTGTTGTGGCTGCATGAGCAAGACAAGTCCAGAATAAAAGGACATATAAACGCTGGGTTTACAAGTTCATTACTTCTGTATCAATTATAGCTGGACTATAAACCACTTCTGGGAGGAAGCCTTGTCCATTTAATATTGCATACTACCTTGTATGAGCCCAGAAACACATCAGATATTAATTGTCACAGAGGTAACAATATAATTCCCCTGTTCAATTCCGACATTCTCTGGTGCCAGATATCTTGGCAGCAGGTTGAAAAGTAGAGGAGAGGGAACCAACTAATGGATTCTATTTAAGGACATTTGATGAAAATGTTGACTGGCCCATGACTGATTTTATTCTTAGCGCTTAAATGTTAGTTAGTTAGTCAGTTTGAATGTTAATTAGCCATAATGACAAGGAGTGTCTCTTTTTATGGTCCTCTTAAAACGTATCCAGGGGCTAATAAGCAATGGGTGCATCCCATAAATATAATAAGTAAATAAATTAGCATCAGTTAATTTAAATGTAAGCAAACTGCACTGTGAGGTCTTTCCTGGGCTCATACTGCACTTGGCTTATTTTCCTCTCAGCATCATTTCTCCTCGCCTCACCAATTTCATGATCTAAACAATACACTCTACAGCGGAGGAGCAAGGTCAGACATTGAATTTAGAGTAAACCACGTGGATCTTGCTCACTTTTTAGACACATGTTGTCAGATAACTGGGCAGTTAGAATAAAGGTCAAAGGAAATAAGACTCATAAAACTCCGCTTTTGTGGACAGCTGATTTCACAGGGGTGATTAACCCAGATGGTTAGTACTGTCATCAAAAAGGTTAATTTGTTCAGGTAACTACCTAGATTCCATTTTGTTTAAAAGCTGAAATGACTAGGTAAATGACAGATCAAGTGTTTCAGCTACAAGAAAAGGACTGGCTGGACACGCTGTCTTTGAGTCGCTAAATCGTGTCCGATTCTTTGTGACCCCGTGGACTGTAGCCCGCCAGGCCACTGTGTCCATGGGATTTCCCAGGAAAGAATACCGGAGTGGGATGCCATTTTTCTCTCCAGGGGACCTTCTGACCCAGGGATTGAACCCACATCTCTTGCATTTGCAAGTGGATTCTTTACCACCTGCGAAGACCAGCTGGACATGAAGACAGGTCTTAAGATGCCTGTAGATCCCTCCACTGTCTGGATCAACTAGAATTATTTGTATCTGCCCAACTTTGGATGATGAAAGAGTTGGCAAAATCTTCCAAACTGGGTCCCATAGCTTAGGCTTCAGTAAGTCAGTGTCTGTAGGTGTAAGGTCTGCAGAAAGAAATTCAAGGTAGCAGAAAGGGAAGGAAGCTTAGGCTGGTAGCTTAGGCTAAGGGATGCCCTCCTAGAGGTGTCAGTGACCATTCAGCACATGCCAGAGTTCTCCCAGGACAGACCCCTTTACACAGGGACGCTTCCTTCCCCAGGAAAAGTGCCTCACACTTTGCCTCACACACGGGAAAAGTGACGCACAAAGTGGATCAAGGGAGGACTTGGCAGTAACCAGGTTTCTCAGTTAAACACATTCTGTTTAATATTTCCCTGGGCCTCTCTCCCACTCTAACACTGACATAATTCCATGGAACATTCCTGAGCAGGATCTGCCACCATCCCCTTCTAGAAGGAACGGTTGTTGTTGCTGTTGATGTTGTTCAGTCGCTCAGTCGGGTCTGACTCTTTGCAATCCCGTGGAGTCCTGTGTGCCAGGCTTCCCTGTCCTTCACTATCTCAAGGAGTTTGTTCAAACTCGTGTCCATTGAGTCAGTGATGCCATCCATCATCTCATCCTCTGTCATCCCCTTCACCTCCTGTCCTCAATCTTTCCCAGCATCAGTGTCTTTTCCAATGAGTCAGTTCTTCCCATCAGGTGGCCAAAATATTTGGAGCGTCACCATTAGAACTGCCAATGAATATTCAGGGTTTATTTCCTTTAGGATTGATTGGTTTGATATCCTTTCAGTCCAAGGGACTCTTAACAGTCTTCTCCAGGACCATATAGGCCCATTTGGGATGATGACTACCATTCTGACTCTATCTAAAATTCCTCCACCCATCCATTAAAGATGTGGCCAATGGCTAAAAAAAGAGCTAAAGGAACTCCATCTTCTGTCAAGGAATTCACTCGGAATCCTCATCTCTTCGAGGCCAGCTGGGCCACTCCTCCTTGAGCTACCAGGTTGGGGTCCATCAGCTTTAGCTGCTCCTCTCAGACTTCCCCTGGCATGAGCCACAGCTGAGCCACCCTTGGCCATTTTGTTCTGCACATCATGGAGTGACGTCAGCCTTGATGAGAGCACCAGGACTGACCTGCAACCTCTGCTCTGGTGGCCCTGCAGCATGGGCCCCTGGCAGCACCTGAGGGAGCTGAGGACAGAGCTCACTCCCCATGGCCAGCGGGGCCTGTCCCTCTGCCGGAATACAACTGCACAACAGTGGCCCACTCCTCATTGCTCTCAAGGAAAATTCTTTCCATTTTTCCTGCCGTTAGATCCAGGAACAAATTAAACCCCAAGCAGAATAGTCTCAGGCTTTAGATCTCCTGACCTTGTTCAGGCTTTTATCTAAGCTCCTCTTTATCTCTGCACTCCTTGGTGGTGACCTGATGTTATTTGAGTGAAAAGCACTGGTCAGAAAGAGTACAGTATTGAAACGGGGGGAAAAAAAGAGAGTAACTCTACACTGGAAGAACCCGACAACACCAGCTCAGTCGGGTCAACATCACTAGCGGGAAGTCGCATTAATAGAATTACCTTTAATATGATGTGATGAAAATGACTCTTTACCTCTGTGATAAATAAAACCTATAACCCTAATCTAATCATGGGAAAAATACCAGACAAATTCCCAATAAAGGACCTTCTACAAACTACCTGACCAGTATTCCTCACAACTATAAAGGCATCAAAAACAAAGTCCAAGAATCTCATAGGAGATATGACACCTAAATGTAATGTGACATCATGGATGGGGTCCTGGGACCACCACCAACAACAACAAAAGTACTTTAAGCAAAAGCTAAAGACATATGAATAAAGTAGGTTTTAGTCAATAATCATGTATTATTATAGAGTTATATTAATTGCAGTTTGACACATGCATAATCGCTTGTCTTGAGAATGGATACCAGGACAGGCTATACACAGGCACCTCAGCTGGGTCCTGGACAAACAAGAGTTTAGAGCCACAAACTGGAGCTCAATCTGGGAGCTGAGCAGCACTGAAGACCCCAGCTTGGGGGAAGGTGGGACAGATAGGAGGCGAGTTCCTGGGCTCCAGGACTGCACGATAGGAAAAGAGATTCAGAACTTTTATGGATTTTCAGTGCACAGTCCTAGAGCCCCAGGATATTCAGATCTGCTAGAGAGAGGGGAAGCCTTTGAAGTTATTATAAACCACCTGCCCCAAGTCAGGGCAACCAGGAGTCTCCACTGAAGACATATTAGAAGGTAGGCTCCAGGAAGTCAAAGAGAAAGATCACACAGACCAGCACTACAGTAGGGTTCTGATGCAATTGTTACAATTCAGTCCCCAAGCTGATACAGTCTATTAAGTAAGCACTCACATTGTTCAATGAACATGGAAAGTGATTTGGAAGGAAAGAAATAGAACTGTCACTATTTGCAGACGACATGACATTGTGTATAGAAAACCTTAAAGACTCCATCAAGAAACCGTTAAAACTAATAAACAAATTTGGTAAAGTTGCAGGATACAAATCAGTAGACAATCTGTTGTGTTTCTTTACAGAAATAACAAACTATCCAAAAAAAAGAAATTATGAAAACAATTCCATTTGCAACTACATCAAAAAGAATAAAATACCTAGGAATAAATGTCACCAAGGAGGTGAAAGATTTGTGAATTGAAATTACAACATATTAATGAAAAAAACTGAAGAACACAAATAAATGGACATCCATGCTCATTGATTATAGGAAGTAATATTGTTAAAATGTCCATACTATCCAAAACAATATACAGATTCAATGCAATCCCTATCAAAATTCTAATGGTATTTTTCAAAGTAATAGAACAATCTTGAAATTTGAATACAGCCACAAAATCAATCTTGAGAAAGATGAACAAAGCTAAAGGTATAAAGTTCCCTGATTTCAAACTATATCACAAACCTTTGGTAATTAAAACAGATATGGAATTGACACATAAAACAATGAAACAGTACAGAGAGTCCAGAAAGCAACCCATGCATATATGGTCAGTTAATTTATGAAAAAGGAGGCAAGAATATACAATTGGGAAAGAATAGTCTCTTCAATAAATGATGTCGTGAAAATTGGGCACAAGCAAAAGAATGACACTGGACTGTACATCTTACATCCTTCACACAAATTAACTCAGAATGGATTACAGATCTAAATGTAAGACTTGAAACAACAAAACTTCTAGAAGGAAACAAAGGCAATAAGGTCCTAAACATAGGAATTGACAAAGATGCTTTTTTAATCTGACACCAAAATCAAAGGCAACAAAAACAAAAATAAACAAACTAAAACCAAAGTGCTTCTGTACACCAAAAAAAACTATCAACAAAATAAAAAGGCTACTGACTGAATAGGAGAAAATAATTCTAAATCATATATCTGAAAATGGGCAAATCACCAAAACATACAAAGGACTCATACAACTTAGTAGGAAAAAAACAAGCAAAAAATGGTTCAGAAATGGGCAGAAGATGTGGACAGACATTTGTCCAAAAAGAATACACAGACGGCCAACAGATAGATGAAAAGATATTCAACATATTAATTACCGGGGAAATGTGAATCAAAATCACAGTGAGATAACACTTCACACCTGCTAGAATGGCTATAATCAAAAAGACATCAAATAATAATAACAAGTGTTGGTGAGGACTGTGCAGAAAAGGAGAGCCTGTGCACTGTTGGTGAGAACATAAATTGGTGCAGCCACTATGGAAAATACTACGCTGGTTCATCAAAAACCTATATAAAAACAGAACTCCCATATGACCCAGTAATCCACCTCTTGGTATTTATTCAAAGAAAATACAAACCAATTCTAAAAGATATATGCACCACATATTCTTTGCAGCATTATTTATAAGGCAAGATATGAAAACAACCTAAGTATGTTCATGAACAAAAGAATAAGGATATTATTAAAATGTATAATAGAATATTATTGAGCCACAAAAGAGTGAAATCTTGCCATTTGTAATGCCATGTTTGGACCTGAAGGGTATTATGCTAAATGAAACAGGTCAGACAGGAAAAAAAATACATCGTGTGGTCTCTCTCATATTTAGAATCTAAAAGAACAAGCAAAACAAAACAAAAAATCAAACTCATAGACACAGAGAAAAGACTGGTAATTGAAAGAGACAAGGGGCAGGGTGGGAGAAATGTATTAACTTTTTCTTTTTTAGTTTAAACATATTAATGCATATATATGGAATCTAGAAAGATGGTGCTGATGAACCTATTTGCAGGGTAGCAAAGGAGACATAGACACAAAGAACAGACTTGTAAAGACAGTGGGGGAAGGAGAGAGCAGAGCTAAATGAGAGAGGAGAATGGAAACATATATATTACCATGTGTAAAATACATAGTCACTGGGAATTTGCTGTATGAGTCAAGGAGCGAAACCCAGTGCTCTGTGACAACCTAGAGAGGTGGGATGGGAGATGGAAGGGAGGTTCAAGGGGGAAGTGAGGCTTTGAAGAGATCAAACCAATCAATCTTAAGGGAAATCAACCCTGAATACTCGCTGGAAAGACTGAGGCTTAAGCTGAAACTCCGGTACTTTGGTTATCTGATGTAAACACTGACTCATGGGCAAAGTCCCTGATGCTGGGAAAAATTGAAGGCAGAAAGAGAAGAGGACATCAAAGGATGAGATGGCTGGATGGCATCACCAATGCCATGGACATGAACTTAGGCAAACTTCAGGAGATGGTGAAGGACAGAGAAGTCTGGCGGCTGCAGTCCATGGGGTAGCAAAGAGTCAGACATGACTGTGTGACTGAACAACAAAGGCTGATTTATGTTGACATATGGCAGAAACTAACACAATAATGTAAAGCAGTTCAGTTCAGCAGTTATCCTCCAATTAAAAATTTTAAAAACAAAGAAACTGAGTAAAAAATATCACTTTGCTGTACAGTAGAATCTAACACAACATTGTAAAAAAACTATTCTTCAATAAAAAATTATAAGCACATTGAATAAAAAATAAAATGCAGGTGGATTCCTATGGCTTGTCAGATACCACATAAACACATAGGGTTTGTAATAAAGTAAAACAAAATCTTACTAGCTAATATTAATAGTGAAAGTCATTGTGAGTTATAGAAAAGTTTTACATGTAATTGTTTTACTGTCTAGTACTGAGGAAAAAGCAAACTTAGAGCATCCCACCTCTCTAAGTTGTCACAGAGCTTTAATGTCAACTATGGGTGAGTTGGAATTGATAGATGGCAAATTACTCAGAGGGCTTCCACAGTGACTCAGTGGTAAAGAATCTGCCTGCAATGCGGGAGTTGCAGAAAACTCAAGTTCCATCCCTGAGTTGGGAAGATCACCTAGAGGAGGGCACGGCAACCCACTCCAGTATTCCTGGCTGGAGAATCCCATGGACAGAGGAGCTTGGCAGGCTACAGTTCATGGGGTTGCAGAGTTGGACACAATTGAAATGACTTAGCTTCAGTTCAGTTCAGTTCAGTCGCTCAGTTGTGTCCGACTCTGCGACCCCATGAATTGCAGCACGCCAGGCCTCCCTGTCCATCACCAACTCCCGGAGTTCACTCAGACTCATGTCCATCAAGTCAGTGATGCCATCCAGCCATCCCATCCTCTGTCGTCCCCTTCTCCTCCTACCGCTAATCCCTCCCAGCATCAGAGTCTTTTCCAATGAGTCAACTCTTCACATGAGGTGGCCAAAGTACTGGAGTTCAGCTTTAGCATCATTCCTTACATGCATGCAGATAACTCAGAAATTTATGTGGTAATATATACTTTTATGAATTTCTCATTATGCACTAGGCACTCTGCTGAGCCATTCACATGTGTCATTTCCTTTCATCCTACCACATTCTGAGTAATGGAGGAATTGTTATATTTATTTTACAGGAGAGAGGACTACCTATAAAAGACTTTATGTAACTTTTCCAAGATCACTTGAGTAGTGAAGCTGACATTGAACCTGACAGTCCCAGAGTGAGACTGACCGGGGGGCACTGACTCTTGACACTGGGTCATGCTGAGCACTGAAGAACTGATGCTTTCCAATCATGGTGCTGGAGGAGACTCTTGAGAGTCCCTTGGACACCAAGGAGATCAAACCAGTCAACCCTAAAGGAAGTCAACCCTGAATATCCATTGGAAGGACTGATACCGAAGCTGAAGCCCCAGTCCCTTGGCCATCTGATGCGAAAAGCTAACTCATTGGAAAAGATCCTGATGCTGGGAAAGATTGAAGGTACAAGGAGAAGGGGATGAAAGAGGATGAGATGGGTGGATGGCATCATTGACTCAATGGACATGAGTTTGAGCAAACTCTGAGAGATGGTGAAGGACAGGGAAGCCTGCTGCACAGCAGTCCATAGAGTCACAAAGAGTCGGACACAAGTGAGCAACTGAACAACAACCACAGGCCCATTCTGGCAAATGGGTTCATAGCAGGGTCTCACAGTTTATAAGCAATTGGGTCCCATTAAAATGCTGATAGTTTAAACACCATGAGTGAAATAACTATGGTTTCATTGCACAGCTGTCATTACATACTGGTATGTTGGAGTCAGAGCAGGTTCAAATCCCAGTGTCACTACTTGGTAGCTGAGTAACACAGAGAACGTTACTCAACCCCTCTGGGCCTATGTTTTCTTTCCTGCATAGAGGATTTTAATATCATCACTCCCAGTGGGTTGTCACAACAACTAAATAGGCTTTTGTAATATAAATTACTAGCACTGTTACAGTCACATAATAAACACTGATTTTAAGAATTCTTTTTTAACAGAAACAGACTCACAAATATAGAAAACAAACTTATTGTTTACCAGAGGGGAAATTGGAGGGGATGAGTTAAGAGTTTAAGATTAACACATATACATTACCATATAAATAAACAGATAAATAGCTAGGACTTACTCTCCCTTGTGATAACCCATTAAGGAAAATAACCTGCAAAAGAGAGACAGAGAGACAGAGGGAGAGAGACAGACAGACAGACAGACAGAGGAAGAGAGAGAGCTTTCATGGTGGCTCACACATCTCCCTGCAATGCAGAAGACGCCAATTCCATCCCTGGATAGGGACAATCCCCTGGAGAAGAGACTGGCGACCCACTCCAGTATTCTTGCCTGGATAATTCCATGGATAGAGGAGCCTGGTGGGCTACAGTCCCTGGGGCCTCAAAGAGTAGAACACAACTGAGCAACTAACACACTATATATATATATATATATATATATATATATATATATATGAGTCATTTTACTGTATACCTGAAACTAACACAATATTGTAAATCAACTACACTTCAATAATAAAATTTTAAAAACAAAAAATAATCCTTTTTTATCTTGACTCAAGAAAATCCAATATATGACAACTAAAACCTATGCACTAAAAGAATGACTTGCGATTTGTGAGTTGTTGTTTAGTGGCTAAGTCGTGTCTGACTCTTTTGAAATCCCATGGACTATACCCTTCCAGGCTCCTCTGTCCATGGAATTCTCCAGGCAAGAATGCTGGAGTGGGTTGCCATTTCCTTCTACAGGGAATCTTCCCAACCCAGGGATTAAACCCATGTCTCCTGCATTGGCAAACAGACTTTTACCACTGAACCGCCAGGGAAGTCCCATTTTTTTTTGAGTACTCTCTCAATATATAATAACATTAATATTATGCTTTAGTGTTCAGAGTCTTAGAAATTCTAAGATTGGATAAGACAAAGCATGATATTCTATTTGCAAGAAAAGAAAATATTGGAATCATAACAGGCTAGATTTCATGATACTAGTCTCCCAAAAGAACAACTCCAAACTCAGTCATCAAAAGCTAAAGAGCTGACTGAACTCCAGGCCAGCATGGGCAACAGTAAAGAATATTCATCAAAGTCAATATATTGTGGCCATTTGTTGCAACATGGGTTTCTCTTAGGTTTCAGTTTATTTATGTCTCTGGCTATCTTGGCATTATTCACAGCAAAGCTCGAAGGCAATGATAAAAAGGATGCCTGATTGCACAAATAACATGCCCTGTGAGAAATTCATTTGCCTGAAATAAAATGAAAAATGCAGACATAGTTCAAGGTTGTATTCACCCACATGGTGAGAACAGAGCTTGAAATTATAGGGCTTATGAGCATCCAGGAGAGGAGGCCCTTCATGTTGATTCCTCAGAGATGAATTGAAGTTACGATCCCAGGCAGCATTTGTACCATACTTGTCTGTTCCCCTCTTTGTCAGATTTACATTGGAAGTCTGCAGGGCCCAGCTATAATTTTCAGCTTGATAGTGTGGCTGACAGTCTATTATGCTCAATGCATTTTTTAAACTTTTACTTTCAAAGAAAAATCACAGCTTTCCTTGTCTTTTCTATTTACCATGCATGTGTTGCAAAGGTGAAGTTTTAGATTTTTTTTTTTTTTTTCAATTCCAATGGTATAGAATAGACCCAGCCCATGAAGCTCTGTGGGCTTCCCTGGTGGCTCACGTGGTAAAAGAATCCTCCTGCTATGCAGGAGTCCTGGCTTCGATTCCTGGGTCGGGAATATCCCCTGGAAGAGGGTATGGCAACCCACTCCAGTATTCTTGCCTGGAGCATCCTATGGACAGAGGAGCCTGGAGGGTTATAGTCCATGGGGTCGCAAAGAGTCGGACACGACTGAGTGACTAATATGATGCAGCTCTGTTACAAGGTTGGCCCTGGAGGAAAGCAGAGACAAAGCTCACATGTTTTAGGCCAGCATGCTAGATACAAATGGGACTTCCCAGTGGCTCAGCAATAAAGAACTGACCTGCAGTGCAGAGGACCAGGTTTGATCCCTGGGTCAAGAAAATACCCCGGAGAAGGAAATGGCAGCCCACTCCATTATTCTTGCCTGTGAAACCCCACGGACAGAGGAGCCTGTCAGGCTACAGCCTGTGGGATCACAATGAGTCTGACACCACTGAGTGACTAAGCAGCAACAGCAAGAGATACAAGTGCGTGTCTGTTTTCCCACGGCTCTGGAGTAAGGAGACACCTCCCAACAGAAAGACTACTCTGCTTTCGGTTCTGGACCTAAGGTTCTCACAGCCTAGTGATGTGGGGAATGAGCACCCCTGGCAATTCCTTTGTGAGAAGACATAGTGAAGAAGGACAGTTAACCCTTAGTTCCGCTCCTAGATCTGTTCTGTCTCTCAGTCTTCATTTGTCCATGGCTTTGTTCTTTGAGACTTCCTGCTCCAGGACACACCAAGAAATCCAGAAGATAAACCTTTCAATTATGCTTTTTACTTTCAATGATCACTGAGAACATGAGTCAACCAACGTGCAAACGCATTTAATTACAAGGCAGGAAAGGCCTGCGTGTGTGTGCGCTTAGTCGTTCAGTCATGCCCAACACTTTGTGACCCCGTGGACTGTAGCCCACTAGGCTCTTCTGTCCAAGGGATTTCCCAGGCAAGAAAACTGGAGTGGGCTGCCATTTCCTTCTCCAGGGGATCTTCTCAACCCAGGGATCAAATTTGCATCTCCTGCATTGACAGGCAGGTTCCATATACATACACACACACACACACACACACATACATATACACATACACACACACGCACACACACACACACACACACACATATATATTCAACCATAAAAAAAGAATGAAATAATGCCATTTGCAGCAACATGGATGAACCTAGAGATGATCATACTAAGTGAAGTCAGACAAAAACAAATATCATATGATATCATTTATAAGTAGAATCTAAAAAAAACGATACAAATAAACTTATTTACAAAACAGAAATAGACTCACATATATAGAAGGGGAAAAAAAGCAATGGTTACCAAAGGGGAAAGTGGGCAGAGGAATAAAGTAGAAATTCTGGATTAACTAATATATACTACTATATATAACATAGATAAATAACAAGGATCTATTGCATAGCACAGGTAACTATATTCAATATCTTCTAATAAGCTATAATGGAAAAGAATATGAAAAAGTATATATATATATATATATATATATATGTATATGTACATATGTATAACTGAATCACTTTGCTCTACACCTGAAACATTGTAAATCTACTATACTTCAAGAAGAAAGAAAAAAGTTAAAAATTAAAAAAAAAGAAAGGGTTTTGTGCCACTTGCTGCTTTTGGAAAGACTTAGTTCATCAACTTCCCAGGCAGGTAGGAATCCAAAGACCTGTTAAAGACCTCCAGATCTTATTCTGTGAACTCTGCTGTGAATCCATCCTCATGACTGGCGATACCTGTGATGAATTTAGTTCTAGTCATAATCTTCCCCATTTCAGATTTTTTCTTGCTTGGTTTTCTCAGAGAAAACATAGAACTCAAGTCAACTCATAAAATAATAATTTAGCACATATTAAAAACACAAAGTGTATCCTCTTCCCAATATTGTCCCTAAACAGGACACTAAGAAGTAGATTATCCTTAATGTCCCAGTGTCTTAGTATATATAGAGAAAAAGATGAGAAGAAAAGCGAAGAATGTCCAAAGTAAGAGTTGGATCTTTTTTTTTTCTTTTTTTAAAATTTTATTTTATTTTTTAACTTTACAATATTGTATTGGTTTTGCCATATATCAACATGAATCCACCACAGGTATACATGTGTTCCCCATCCTAAACCCTCCTCCCTCTTCCCTCCCCGTACCATACCTCTGGGTTGTCCCAGTGCACCAGCCCCAAGCATCCAGTACTTTCCCTCGTCTTTACAATTTTTGCCCTACTTGAGGGTACTGAATAGTAAACGATATGATTCCTCAAGCCAAGGTTGGCACCTAGAGACTGCTGTTGGCTCCTAGGGACACTAAAATTTCCTCTTTGTCCAGCTCTTTGTTGTACAGTTTTCAGCCCAAAGCTGTTCTAGACAAGAGTTCCAAATTCCCAGAGTTTCATTTGCATTTGTGGACAATTCTGCCTTCACGCTGGCTCCGTTTTTCAGGTCACTCCCTTTCAATGGGGCTTAACTGGTAAAGAATATTCCTGCCAATGCAGGTGATGCAGGAGACTCGGGTTCAATCCCTGGGTTGGGAAGATCCCCTAGAGGAGGGCATGACAACCCACTACAGTATTCTTGCCTGGAGAATCCCCATGGGCAGAGGAAATTGGCGGGCTACAGTCCATGGGGTCACACAGAGTCGGACACAACCGAAGCAGCATAACAGGCACACACGCATGGATCTAAATGCTTAAAATGAACTGAAAAAAAAGAAAAAGAAAACAACCTAAAAGATACTCAATGGCAGTATAAAGCTGGAAATGTCATATAGGACTCTGGAGATGTCCTAGTTTGAAGCTCATAGAAATATTGCCTAATTAATGACCTCCAGCATGTACTAAAACGTCTAATGAAAGACGCTAATATTCATCCCTATGCAATTCCTGTTTCTTGGTTATGGATATTACAGAAAGGTCTAGCACATTTGTCATCACCCTATAAAATGAAGCTTTTATAATTTCATCTCATGAACTGTTCCTCTTTTTCCTTCTTACCATGAAAAAGTATTTCTCTGCAGTATCTTTCCCAGGAAGGATTTATCAGTTCAGCCGAAAACAGAGTAATACAGTGACGAAGAAAATATGAAGTACATTTCTTTAAATGATCACCATTTGACCTGAGGTAAATAAAATAAATACAAAGCACATAACAAAAACAGACAAGATAAATATCTCAGTAGACCCACTTGGGCAGCTTTAGAACAAGATCCATAGATGTCAACTGATGTGTGCATTTATACTGCATTGCATTCTCAGAGCAGAACAGACCTCTGTCAGGTCGCATTTACCAGGGACATTGCTCATTTCCACTGCTCACTCTGGCCACCTTTATCAGAGGCACCAGTTTGTCAGCTGGTCTAGCTGGCTAAGGTTGAAATTACCTGAAGCAGTCCTTTCAATGAGGGGCAAAGGAAGTTAGACACGTATGGATGAACCCACACTATGGAACCATATGCAATATCCTTTTGGGCTTACTTAAACAAATGGCTGATATCTTATACATATGGCAGCCAAACACTGCCTAAGATATACAGAACATAGTTTTCATAATGCATCACTATCAAAAATGCTCAGATATCCTTTACGATCTATGATCTAATGCATACACACAGACACACACATATATACATGTATATACAACACATACCATGATACAGTTCTCCAATAAAGATGACTTCCACACAGTTTTTTACAAAGGACTAAGCAGAATTCTTTGGTAGATATGGCTAAGGAGATTTTCTTTGTCCTGGATCTCTAGAAGCTGAAGGTGGTTTTAGATTGTCCACTAAATTTTTCTGATCCCATGCGGATTTCTTCCCCATCTGCCTTTGGCAAAATGGATATTCCCTTGTATGAGATCTTCAACATTAACTTCAGAGATTTCTCAGTCTTTCTGTGTATAAGCCTTCAGTGTTCAGGCTCTAAGTACAAAGTCTGAGCTTCATTCCTGTATTGGTTCCTCTATTTTCTGCTACATGTGCTTGTTCTGTTGTGCTCAATCATGTCTGACTCTTTCCAATCCCATGTGCTAAAGACCACCAGGCTCCTCTGTCCATGGAATTTTCCAGACAAGAATACTGGAGCAGGTTGATATTTATTACTCCAGGAGATCTTCCTGATCCAGGGAGTCAAACCCATGTCTCTTGCATCTCCTGTGTTTTGGCAGGCAGATTCTTTACTCCTGAGCCACCTGGGATGTTCCAGTGGACAGCAGAGATGTGGCCACCCTCATCTGTAGCGGATACTTTGAAAAAAATGCTTCCTGCCTCTCACATGGAGATGGCTTCTTCTTGTTCCTTTTGGTGAATTTTCTTCATATGTATAGTTTTTTATGTTTTTGTTCTTTCTCTCTCTCTCTCACACACACACACGTGCACACACACACACATACACATATATATACTTATATTCATAACCTCTCTTCACAATTCTCTTGACAGTGTGACTGTCACAAGGCTTATAAAGACAAGTAGCATACTATTGCTCTATTTTCAGAATTATTTAATATACTAAAACACAGATTCCTAGATTCCTCCTTCGCTTCCTGAATCAGAAATCAGAAACTCTGAGGAGGTGACCTTGAACTCTGTGCTTTTAGAAAGTTCCTCAAGGCATTCTAATGATCAACCACATTTTTAAATCACTGGTGTAAATTACCAGAATTTTAACTGGAGACAGGAACACTTTTTAGTAGAAAAAAAAAGTCTTCTCACAACTATGAATTTAATCATTGATTTAAGTTGTTTCCCAAGTTATATTAATAGTCTGGAATTTTGCTGTTTAACCCCCTCAAACTTATCACAGGTGAACAACATTTTCATATTAAAAGTGCCTACAATAGGTAGGACATATATTTTATAATGTGTCATACATCAAAAAATGTGTTGATAAACTTTACAATCTAGGATCTAATCATAGCCAAGAAGGACCTCTATTGGTATAAAGAGCATTAAATCAATAGAAGTAAATTAAAAATATGTGGTATTTATATACAATGGAATATTACACAACCATTAAAGGAACAAAACTGGATCATTTGTAGAGAGGTGGATGAACCTAGAGACTACATACAGAGTGAAGTAAGTCAGAAAGAGAAAGACAAATATATGTGGACTCTGAAAAAATGGTACAGATGATCTTATTTGCAAACAGAAATAGAGACATAGACATCAGTTCAGTTCAGTTCAGTTGCTCAGCCGTGTCCGACTCTTTGCGACCCCATGAATCACAGCACTGCAGGGCCCCCTGTCCATCACCAACACCCAGAGTTCACTTAGACTCACGTCCATCGGGTCAGTGATGCCATCCAGCCATCTCATCCTCTGTCGTCCCCTTCTCCTCCTGCCCCCAATCCCTCCCAGCATCAGGGCCTTTTCCAATGAGTCAACTCTTCACATGAGGTGGCCACAGTATTGGAGTTTCAGCTTTAGCATCAGTCCTTCCAATGCACACCCAGGACTGTTCTCCTTTAGGATGGACTGGTTGGACCTCCTTGCTGTCCAAGGGACTCTCAAGAATCTTCTCCAGCACCACAGTTCAAAAGCATCAATTCTTCGGCGCTAAGCTTTCTTCACAGTCCAACTTTCACATCCATACATGAGCACTGGAAAAACCATAGCCTTGACTAGACGGACCTTTGTTGGCAAAGTACTGTCTCTGCTTTTTAATATGCTATTTAGGTTGGTCATAACTTTCCTTCCAAGGAGTAAGCATCTTTTAATTTCATGGCTGCAATCACCATCTGCAGTGATTTTGTGGCTCAGCAGGTAAAGAATCTGCCTGCAATGTGGGAGACCTGGGTTTGATCCCTGGGTTGGAAAGATTCCCTGGAGAAGGGAAAGGCTACCCACTCCAGTATTCTGGCCTGGAGAATTCCACGAACCACTCCGTGGGGTTCACAAAGAGTTGGACACGCCTGAAGGACATAGACATAGAGAGCAAATATATAAATACAAAAGAGGGAAAGGGAAGTATGGGACGAATTGGGAGACTGAGATTCACATGTATATACTACCGATACTACGTATAAAACAGGTAACTAAGGAGAACTACTATATGGCACAGGGAACTCTACTCAGTGTTCTGTGGTGACCTGAATGGAAAGGAAATCCAGAAAGGAGGGGATATGTGTATATGTATGGCTGGTTCACTTTGCTGTATAGTAGAAATTAACACTGAAAAATACTCAGATATTTTTCAGTATGAGCTTCCCTAGTGGCTCAAACAGTAAAGAATCTGCTTGCAATGAAAGAGACCTGGGTTCAGTCCCTGGGTCAGGAAGATCTTCTGGAGAAGGGAATGGCTACCCACTCTAGTATTCTTGCCTGGAGAACCCCATGGACAGAAGAGCCTGGCAGGCTACAGTCCACGGGGCAGCAAAGAGTCGGCCACGACCGAGCAATTTCACTACTTCAGAAACTAGCACAACATTGTAAAGCAACTATATTCCACTAGAAATTAATAAGTTGTAATAATTAAATAATAAATTAAAATTAAATAATAAATTTTAATAATTAAAAAAAATCAATATAAGTAAAATAAAGACTTTTCTAGATTAAAATACCTGAAATCCCAATGATTTTGACCCATGTGTATGATTTAGTTCAGTGCCCTGAGGTCAAGAGAACTGCAGCTCTCATGTCCTTAGAATAAATCATCCTGACAAGCACTGCGCATGGGCTGTTCTGGGCAGAGGGAAAGTAAATAACACATCACCTAGAGATGACCTTGGGATGTTTGAGCTACCCTAAGTCAGGAGCTGAGGTCTCCTTTTCACTTTTCGAGGCTTTGACTGACTCTACCTGTAGCCGGAGTCAGTGGCAGTGGTCTATGGAGAATTCACAACAAGACTGAAGATGCACGCACGCCCCTCCATTTGTGAAAAGGAGAAAACAGCAGATAAAATCAGTGAGCTTGACAATGACCTTCAGCAACACTCTTAAACCTATTAACAAGGAAGTGTGGGGCTGCCCAGAAAAAGAAGCAGAAATCATAGAAACCAGCGCCTATCACCAAGAACAACTTAAGGAATTATTCCAGCTGTTCCAGCCCAACTTCATTTCACACTTTGACAGGTTATTAGATAAGGAGACAGAGTTTAACAGGCCTTCAGTGAAGAATTTGCAAGAGTCACTCAAGATACCCCTGCACATTATATAAAAAGAGATAGGTTCAATGGCAGCACTCAAATAGATTAGAATGTGCTTGAATGATCATAACTAAATGGATCTGTTTTGGGTGATATGTATTCTAGTCTATTGTACTTGATTCACTCAAGTTCAACAAATGTATCAACAGCAGAGTAAAAAAGATAAAAGAAATTCCTGTCAGCAGTGAAGTCTCCTTGCAAATGAGAAGAGGGCCAAGTGAAATGGATGGCAAGTTCAAGATCCAAAGTGGTCTCGTAAGAATGGAATCTAATCAGATGAAATTGGAGTAAGTGTAAGCTCAAGCATGTGGTCCTTCCGGATCCACTATCCAGGGATGTAGCTGGAAACATTCATGCTAATGGCCATTATTAGAAAAAAGGAGTTCAGGACTTTACTTGACACTAAATTGAAAATGAGTTAGCCATATGATGAGGCCATCCAAAGACCTTAAGTCTTCATACTTCAGACTTCATGAATAGCAATTTGATTTTCAGAATGATAATGGTGGTCATCTGAGAATCCTACTATAATAGCTCAATATTTCTAGACTTACAAGCATTCTGGCTTCTCCTATAGAGAGTTCTAATATCTCCCTACTTCTACTGTCCTATACATGCGTTGCTCCTGGCTAACTCTTGCTTCAGCTCTCAATGTAGATGCCAAAGGAAGTTGCTCCTGATCTCAAGATTAAGCCAGGTGTCCTTCCTCTGAGCATCCCTACAGTTCACAGTTATCAGATAGCCTCAAACACTGAATTCTATTGTCTTTGTCCACCTCTATACTGTGAACTGCTTACTGAGCTCATTGTTGCACCCATAAGTTTACCAGATGATCAACAAACTTTCAGTGAATTAATGAGTGAGGTAAATCAGTGAGTAATCAGGAGAGTGGGAGAATAAAAAACAGTGATCACAAGAGAACTAGAAGGAACTAGAGATGCTTACTCTGGAGGAAAGAAGTCTCATGGGAGTGATGTGAGGGTGGTTTTCAATTAGGTAAATGTCTGAAGAGGATTGATTTAGCTTATTCTACATGACATCAAGGACAGAATTTTCAAGGAGAGATATTTTAGCGTGGTTCAAGAGAAGACATCTCTTCAAGAGAAGACTTTCTGATAGGAGTACCAGCAATGATATAAATTCCCATGAGATAAAACAAGTTTATACAGTATGGATATGCCAAAGCACACAATATTTGGCTATATGATGGCAGGAAAGCCATCAAGGAATATCAAATACAAGAAGAGAAGCTGACCTAAATGCTAAATTCTCTATTATTACATGGCTGAATGATTAAGTCACAGAAATATCAGTCAGTTCAGTTCAGTCGCTCAGTGGTGTCCGGCTCTTTGCAACCCCATGGACTGCAGCAGGCCAGGCCTCCCTGTCCATCACCAACTCCCAGAGTTTACTCAAACTCATGTCCATTGAGTCAGTGATGCCATCCAACCATCTCATCCTCTGTGGTCCCCTTCTCCTCCCACCTTCAATCTTTCCCACCATCAGGGTCTTTTCAAATGAGCCAGTTCTTCATATCAGGTGGCCAAAGTATTGGAGTTTCAGCTTCAGCATCAGGCCTTCCAATGAATATTCAGGACTCATTTCCTTTAGGATGGACTGGTTGGATCTCCTTACAGTTCAAGGGACTCTCAAGAGTCTTCTCCAACACCACAGTTCAACAGCATTAATTTTTCAGCATTCAGCTTCCTTTATGGTCCAACTCTCACATCCATACATGACCACCGGAAAAATCATAGCTTTGACTAGACAGACCTTTGTCAGCAAAGTAATGTCTCTGCTTTTTAATATGCTGTCTAGGTTGGTCATAACTTTTCCTCCAAAGAGCAAGCGTCTTTTAATTTCATGGCTGCAGTCACCATCTGCAGTGATTCTGGAGCCCAAGAAAATAGTTTGTCACTGTTTCCACTGTTTGTTTCCCCATCTATTTGCAACGAAGTGATGGGACCAGATGCCATGATCTTCGTTTTCTGAATGTTGAGCTTTAAGCCAACATTTTCACTCTCCTCTTTCACTTTCATCAAGAGGCTCTTTAGTTCTTCTTCACTTTCTGCCACAAGAGTGGTGTCATCTGCATATCTGAGGTTATTGATATTTCTCCCGGAAATCTTGATTCCAGCTTGTGCTTCATCCAGCCCAGCATCTCTCATGATGTACTCTGCATAGAAGTTAAATAAGTAGGGTGACAATATATAGCCTTGACATACTCCTTTCCTGATTTGGAATCAGTCTGTTGTTCCATGTCCAATTCTAACTGTTTCTTCCTGACCTTCATACAGATTTCTTAAGAGGCAGGTCAGGTGGTCTTATTCCCATCTCCTTAAGAATTTTCCACAGTTTATTGTGATCCACACAGTCAAAGGCTTTGGCCTAGTCAATGAAGCAAAAGTAGATGTTTTTCTGGAACTCTCGTGCTTTTTCAATCCAATAAATGTTGGCAATTTGATCTGTGGTTCCTCTGCATTTTCTGAATCCAACTTGAACACCTGGAAGCACACAGTTCACATACTGTTGAAGCCTGGCTTGGAGAATTTTTAGCGTTACTTTATAGCATACGAGATGAGTGCAATTGTGTGGTGGTTTGAACATTCATTGGCATTGCCTTTCTTTGGGACTGGAGTGAAAACTGACCTTTTCCATTCCTATGGCCACTTCCAAAGTTTTCCAGATTTGCTGACATATTGAGTGCAGCACTTTCACAGCATCATATTTTAGAATTTGAGGTAGCTCAACTGGAATTCCATCACCTCCACTAGCTTTGTTCATAGTGATGCTTCCTAAGGTCCACTTGACTTCACATTCCAGGATGTCTGGATCTAGGTGAGTGATCATACCATCATGATTATCTGGGTCATGAAGATCTTTTTTGTATAGTTCTTCTGTGTATTCTTGACATCTCTTCTTAATATCTTCTACTTCTGTTAGGTCCATACCATTTCTGTCCTTTATTGTGCCCATCTTTGCATGAAATGTTCCCTTGGAACATTTCTAACTTTCTTGAAGAGATCTCTAGTCTTTCCCATTCTATTGTTTTCCTCTATTTCTTTGCATTGATCACTGAGGAAGGCTTTCTTATCTCTCCTTGCTATTCTTTAGAGCTCTGCATTCAAATATATTCACAGAAATATATTCATCTATAATTCACACTATCTTACTCTTTGAATTAATCCATGAGGAATAAGATGTATGTCCGAGAAAATTACATTCATGGAAATAGTAGAATGGGAGAGTCATTTTTCTTTTGACTTGATCTTACCTATTCTGGGGAACTGAATAAAAGTTTATAAGCAGCATCAAATCTCTAAGTGTTTTTTTTTTTTTTAATCTATAGAATGGAATGACTAACCTGAACAAAGTAATTCTGAATAATTTTCC
The DNA here is from genome assembly GCF_029378745.1 of Bos indicus. Classification (NCBI taxonomy): domain Eukaryota; kingdom Metazoa; phylum Chordata; class Mammalia; order Artiodactyla; family Bovidae; genus Bos; species Bos indicus. The sequence continues at coordinate 17,613,205 of NC_091780.1, read as the reverse complement.
AGATTCATGTATACATACACACATACACACACACACACATATATATAAATCTGGGAAACTATATATTTATACACAGTGTGTATACACACACACACACACACACACACACACATACTTAGTTGCTCAGTTATGTCTGACCCTTTGAGACCCCATGGACTGTATTCTGCCAGGCTCCTCTGTACATGGAATTCTCCAAGCAAGAATACTTGAGTGGGTTGCAATTTCCTCCTCCAGGGGATTTTCTCTACCCAGGGATCAAATCCAGGGCTCCAGCATTACAGGTAGATTATTTTCCATCTAAGCCATCAGGGAAGTCCATATACATACATACATACACACACACACACACACACACATATATACATATATGTGTGTGTATATAAAAACACTATATACACTTTCCCAGGTGTATATGTATCCCAACTATCCAAGGGAATGCCTTCTGAAGGAGTAGACTGTTCTCATCACAGAGCCCTACATTAGTAGGGAAAGAGCACATCAGAAGATAGAACACTTGCTACTTGCTTTATTGTCTCACAGAGAACCACTGGTGTGAACATATGATAATACAGAGGGACTAAAATTGTTTTCAGTTTACTAGGAGTAAAAAATATCTTTGTTCTTCCAATTTTCATGGGCTTAAATCTAACTATGAATTCCATGATAACTTATTTTAAGTATTGTTATCTTAATTATTCTTATTACCTATTGTATTATCTAAATTGTTATCTATGCTATTATCTTAATACTTATTCATCACTAGTAAATAGTAAGCACATTGTACAATAACTCATTTAACCCATATCAATTTTATATTATGCCCACTTTACAGATGAGAAAAGTGAAGCACAGAAGAAACTGTGGCGTTTCACTCAGAGTATCCCTCTAGGACTGAAGAACTCATCCTTAAGCTGCTGTTGGCCACTGAGGCTCATGGCTGGGTACCTCCTTGAGGAACTGAGGAGTTGTCAAAAGGCTTTTAGCTAAGGTTGCACCCTCTCCCCAGGGACAGCCCACATTTAATGATTGGTCATTAGATTCACAAAGGAAAGGTTCAGTTCACATGGTTTAACTCAGGATATCCAAAGCCTACCCCAGCTGCAGAATTTCCCATTCATCATCTGAGGCCTCTGCAATAACTTCGTCAGTAATCAACCCTACCCTAGTCCTGGTTCAGCTACCTCCATTCCCTCACAGGTGTTATTCTCAAAAGCATGCTACAATAAACATACTATAGCAAATCTCCCTCTCAGAATGTTTCCCACATAATCCAAACCATGAAAGCTTCTTGTCCAAGATCACACAGACAGTAAGTAGCAAGCCTAAGAAGTTCAACTCCAGAATGCGTGTTCTCAGCCACTATGCAAATATGCTTCCTTAAAAGTAATGTGCTTCATTTTACGTTGGCATCTCACTTAAAAGTCTTGAGCCACACTTTCCAAGTTGTTGCTCAGTCACTCAGTCGTGTCCAACTCTTTGTGACCCCATGGACTGCAGAATGTCAGGCTTCCCTATCCTTCACCATCTCCCAGAGCTTGCTCAAATTCATGTCCATTGAGTCGGTGATGCCATCCAACCATCTCATTCTCTATCATCCCCTTCTCCTGCCTTCAGTCTTTCCCAGTATCAGTCTTTTCCAGTGAGGCAGCTCTTCGCATCAGGTGGCCAGAGTATTGGACCTTCAGCTTCAGCATCAGTCCTTCCAATGAATATTCAGGGTTGATTTCCTTTAGGATGGACTGGTTTGATCTCCTTGCTGTCCAAAGGACTCTCAAGAGTCTTCTCCAACACCCAAGTTGAAGGATCACTAGTATTCCTTTAAAGAGGCTTCCCTGGTGGCTCAGTGGTAAAGAAGCCACCTGCCAAGCAGGAAATATGGGTTCCTTCCCCGGGTGGGAAGATCCCCTGGAGGAGGAAATAGCAATCCACTCCAGTATTCTTTATTGTTTGTTTGCTTTTTCTCGCTTTTTTATTGGAGGATAATTGCTTTACAATATTACATTGGCCTCTGCCATACATCAACATGAATCAGCCATAGGTGTAGCATTCTTGCCTGAGAAATCCCATGGACAGAGAAGCCTAGCTGGCTACAGTCCACATGGTTGCAAAAGAGTTGGACCCAAATTAATGATGATACAGCAACAACAATATTCCTCTAGATCTTCTAGGTCTATATCAACAAGTATGACCCTGTTTAAGTAAGTTCAGTAAATGCCATGCATTTTATCCCCTATTGGACAGTCTCCATGCAAGTTAATATTCCAATAGGACTGGTAGGTTCTGAACAAAGAAATCTTTTTGCATTAAATTTGTAATGTCTTCCAACCAGAGCACCCATTTTAAGAAACATCTATTAGCACCAATCTGCTAGCGTGCTTCAGACCCAGTTTGGGAAACATTGGCCTAAAGAAATCTTCACCATTCTTCCAAGAATACTCTGCTTACCCTTTTGACATTTTGGCATATTTCTTTTCATTTATTTATTTGGCTGCATCGAGTCTTAGTTGTAGCATGCAGGCTCGGGAGTTGAGGAATGAGGACTCAGTTGTCCCGTGGCATGTGGGACCTTAGCTTTCCAAACAGGAATGGAACCAACATCCCCTGCAGTGGAAGGTGGATTCTCAACCACCAGCTCACCAGGGAGGTCCCTGTTTCCCCTGTGTAATCTCTCTTTGATGTCTCACCATTCCTGGGATGCCATCTTAGACTAGTGAGGGACTGCAGTTTTGCACAGAGAAGTACAGAATGTAGAAAGTACTTAGCTGTGTGTTACTTGCCTAAATGCCATAAGATTATGCATAAAGTTATTAATAAATGTCTACATTGGTTGCAAATGCATTATCCTCACATGAAATGGCCATTCAGTGGGGAAAAGTTTAGCCTCTAAACTCAGCTCCAAAATTCTAAGGATTTAAAAACCTATTGAACCTGACTAGGCATCATTTTTATCTTCTGTAAAGAAAGAGAGCAGGGCTCGATTTATTGAAATGCAAAGAGCCTTTCCAGTGCTAACATTATAGGATTCTCTTAACTTTTGATATCATGTATAATGTATTGGTAAGTGGACAGGTTCTAGAAACACACACACAAACACAAACATACATGCACACACACATACACACATTCATACACAAACCTCAATTCTATACCCTCTTCATTATCTGTGTTCTATCTCCTTTTGCTCCTAAAATAATTTGTTGTTGTTGTTGAGTCACTAAGTTGTGTTCAACTCTTTACAACCTCAAAACTGCAGCATGTCAGGCTCCTCTGTCCTCCATTATCTTCTGCCATTTGCTCAAATTCATGTCCTCACGATAAAGTCATATTAGGGACTTATCACAGAGGGTTGTTATGAAGATGAAAATAGATAATGCATGCACAATGTTTAGCATTATCAAACAATTGCTAAATGCTCAATTAATATTTGCCACTTTATCAATGATGTTGGCTGTGTTTTTCAGAGATGGTTGCAGGAGTGACGGTTGAGAAATGAGACGGCATATTATGTGTTTAAACTGTGCATTTTTCCTGGATTTCAAATGTGTTCGATGACTAAGACCAATTGGCCAGAGTAAGTTAGATCACATGAGCACATAATGGATTAACAAATGTGATTATGTTTCTGTGATGCTGATGTTGAAGAATGATGCACAAAGACATCATAAAACTATTATGCCACTCCTAAAGTGCCTTCCATACCCAGAGTAACTTGAAGAAGGCTAAAGAAACCAAACAGGGACAATTACAGTGTAGTTAAAAAATACTAAATGCAGACCATACAAGGACATAGTTTAAAGAAAAGAAATGATTCAAATACTAAAACGACTTGGGAAAATGGCTATCATAAATGAGATAATAGCCATAAATAATGAAGAAAAATAACTATTCCACATTTCCACTCTGGACCACACAAGAACAAAGAGACATAAATTGCTTTCAGATAAAATTAGATTGGCTTCAAGGAAAAACACTGTAACAAAAAGAACTGGTCAGCACCAGCATGTTTTACTAAGGCGTGCTCTGTGACCTCTACTTAGAAATTCACAAATGACAGGATAAATACCCAGCTATTTAGATGATGAAGGAGGAGATTACCTATGATCAGAGGGAAGGATACCATGCAGTTCTTTGCAGTTCCCATGTTTTGACAATTATACAACTTAGCATGCAAAATGTAGCTGTTATCAACACAAGGCTGCTGACAAGGAAATTTCTCCAGGGATTCCTTGAGCCAAATTTTCCCTTCAAAGACCCAAAGTACAAGTCAGCTAGGGGCGGGTGTATTCAATGAGTGATAACAACACTCCCTAATTAGACACAATCTCCTAATCGAGGCATCCACAGAACAGTGAGACTGGTGCTAGTAAATTAGATTTTTTAAATCCTGTTGCAATCACTCCCCTGACATGCCCCCTTCCTTAAGCTCCACACTCGGTTATTTTTTATTTATTGTAATTACTTTAGTAATAAGATTTGTTTTCTTGTTATTATATATATTACTGTGCAGGGTAAGAAAAAAAAATAATAGCCAAAAAGAGTTATGTTTCTTATTTATCTCCTTGGCTGTTATTGGGCCAGGGGGAGGGGTGAGGAGCAGAGAGAAGCTGTAAATAGAAAAGAGTTTCCTACGCAGTGAAGATGTATAGGAACACATTTGCAACAAGGAAGCAGGGCAATAAAGGAATAAGACTAATAATTCAAAAGGGCTTGGTGGCTCAGGGAGATAAATAACCTTTTCCAAGAAAAAGACAACCTGGAAGCCAGGGTAGGGAGGGTGGAGCCACATTACCAAGGTTTACGTCCTGTCTTTGACTTTCCTGTTAAGGCCAGCCAGGCAGCAGGACCCAGAATTTGCAAGAACAAGGCTCCCAGCACTTGCCCAATGCCAGGCTTAGAGGTGCATTTCCTTCTGGTTCCTCATGGGGCGCACTTTCACAGGAATCCAGGCTTCTGTGGGTGCTGGGCAATAAGGCTGGCTAAGATGCTGAGACTGAGTACACCAAGGAGGCAGTCCCTAGGCTGGGGGAGACAGATTGCACCATAGACACTGCTCACACAGATACCCCGAAACACTCTTGGAGATGCCCTGATGGAGGTTGAGGCTGAAGGTTGAGGTTGAGGCTGTGTTCTAAAACACAAGAGGCCAGATTTTCATCCGTTCAAACGGAACAACTAAATTTATTTAAAACGGAAGCAGTGACAGATTTCGCCCCCACTCCTTGGGCTTCAAAATCACTGAGAGCGGTGCCTATAGCCATGAAATTAAAATATGCTTGCTCCTTGGAAGGAAAACTATAAAAAACCTGCTGCTGCTGCTGCTGCTATTGCTAAGTCACCTCAGTCGTGTCCCACTGTGTGTGACCCCATAGACGGCAGCCCACCAGGCTCCCGTGTCCCTGGGATTCTCCAGGCAAGAACACTGGAGTGGGTTGTCATTTCCTTCTCCAATGCATGAAAGTGAGAAGTGAAAGTGAAGTCGCTCAGTCGTGTCCGACTCTTGCGGCCCCATGGACTGCAGCCTACCAGGCTCCTCCTTCCATGGGAGTTTCCAGGCAAGAGTACCGGAGTGGGGTGCCATCGCCTTCTCCTAGACAGTGTATTAAAAAGCAGAGTCATCACTTTGCCGACAAAGGTCCTTATAGTCAAAGCTATGGTTTTTCCAGTTGCCACGTACAGATGTGAGAGTTGGACAATAAAGAAAGTTGACCACCAAAGAACTGATGATTTTGAATTGTGGTGCTTGAGAATACTCTTAACAGTCCCTTGGATTACAAACCAGTCAATCCTAAAGGAAATCAACCCTGAATACTCATTAGATGGACTGATGCTGAAGCTGAAGCTCTAATACTTTGGCCACCTGATGTGAAGAGCTGGCTCATTGGGAAAGACAGGGATGCTGGGAAAAACTGAGGGCAAAAGGAGAAGGAGGCAGAAGGTGAGATGGTGAGATGGCATCACCAACTCAGTGGACATGAATCTGAGCAAACTCCAGGAGACAGTGAAAGACAGCAGACCCTGGTGTGCTGCAGTCCATGGGGTCGAAAAGAGTCAGACCTGAGTTAGCAACTGAACAACAAAAACTGATATTTATTTGAAAAGTAAGCATGAAAAGAAAATAGGCATTAGCTGAATTCTTCCAGTTCCAAGCCTCCCTAGTGCTGTATACTTTATACAATTTATTCAGTTCTCAACCCAACCCATAATTTTTAAATCATAATCACAAGTCAATCAAAGCTCTTACTAAAGAGGTTGTTGTCCTTGTGACTGTTACTTTAAAATTATGAAGTGGATGTAAGATTGATAAATTGTATACATATACATGTTATATATATATACATATATATACACCATGTATATACATATATATCAAATATATATATTAAAGGAGACTTTCTCACCTTTGACCTTATCCCAACCTCTGAAAAATATCTGTCTCATCTATTCTTGCCAAACCTTATCCTGATATCTTTGAAACACTAGAAAATGGAAGCAGGAAAGAGCCTGCTTGGCTTGGCGACTGAGAAGAACTTTGCACGTCCCACAGTTATAATGCAGGCAACAGAAAACAACTGGAAACCATCAGGATGCAGATGGCAGAGTAGGAAGCTCCTGAGTTTATATCCTCTCACAGATACACCTGAACTACAATTACATATGAGCAATTGTGTCAGAATGACCTGGAGACTTGCATACAGATTTTCTACAACTAACAGCATAAAGAAAAGACCACGTCGAGACAGGTAGGAGTAGCAGAGATGCTGCCTCGTCACAGAGCTCACCCCACCATGGGGTCACTGACAACCGGGGGCAGGAGGCAGGTATCACGACTATGGAGATGCCCCCTGAGAAGCGAACAGCCTGAGCCCAGTGTTGTGTTTTCCAGCCTGTGGGACCTGTGCCAGGAAGAAAACACTATGAGCCCCCATAGTGTTTGCTTTTGAAAACCAGCTTGGCTTACATTTAGGAGCGCCAGAGGGTTGTGGCTAACCAAGACCCACTCTTAAAGAGCTTGTAAAAACACACCCACTGAGTTCCAGTGCAGAGGCACAGCCTGAAACGTGCTTGCATCAAACAAGGAAATTTTACAATTTTATGCTCAAAGAGGTTAAGAAGTTGATGCTCAAAGGAGTTAAGTACCCAACCCAAGATCACAGCACAGGTGAGATGTGGAAAGGCTGTTGAGCCCTCATCAATCTGACCCTAGAGTTCTGGTGCTGTGTGCTGTGCTTAGTCGCTCAGTCGTGTCCGACTCTTTGCCACCCCACGACTGTAGCCCACCAGGCTCCTCTGTCCATGGAGTTCTCCAGGCAAGAATACTGGAGTGGGTTGTCATTCCCTTTCCCAGGGGCCTGACCCAGGGATTGAACCTGTGTCTCCTGCATTGCAGGCAGACTCTTTACCAGGGAGTTCTGGCTTATAACTTTATAGTGTGTACTAAACAGGCTAGGATCTAGTGGGAATTTCTCTGGGGAAATAAGTGCTGGTGGACACCATTTATTTTACTCTCCTTTCCCTGGCTTCTAGTTGGCTTAGCGCTAGTGAGCACTATGTCTGTCCCTCTCCATCAAACTAGTTAACACCACGCATCCCATCCTAGCATTCCCCTGAGGACCCTCCACACCTGATCCACCCACCCAAGCAGCCCCTCCAAGTGACTCCCACTCTGGGGGGGTCAGATCTGTCCACAAGCATACTTGCAGTAATCTCAGCTGGGCCTTAGAAACAGCCTTGCCAAGAAGCAGCCCTACCCAGCAGGGCACCTGCAACCACCACAGCCAGGCCTCACAGGCAGCTGGACTGGGGACCTGCCCCCACCACTTTGCTCACAGTCCAACCATAAGAGGAGGGCATTTTCCACCCACAGAGGAGAGCCTGTGTGGTGATCACGTATATGTAAGTCACTCTTCCAAGGCCCAGAGATGTAGCTGACATACCTAATATGTAGAAACATACACAGGGAGGTAGGGAAATTGAGGAGACAAAGGGATACCTTCAAATGAAAGAACAAGACAAAACCTCAGGAAAAGAAGTAAATGAAAAAGAGAAAAGCAACTTACCAAGTGAGGAGTTTAAAGAAGTAATCAGAAAGAGGCTCACAAACCTGGGAGAATAATAGATGAACTCAATAAGAACTTCAGCAAAGAGTAAGAAATTGTAAGTATAAGAAAGAATGAATCAAAACTAAAGAGAGGGAGAGAAAGAGAAGGTTGAGGGGTTTGGCGAAACAGGGAAAGGGAATTAAGAGGTACAAACTTGTAGTTATTTTATAAAATAAGTCACAGCTTAGATAATGTAAAACTTAGGGAATAAAATCAATAACATTGCAATAACTTCATATGTTGACAAATGCTCACTAGACCTATCATGGTGATAAATTAGTAATGTATATAAATGTCAAATCACTATGTGTGTGACATAGTAGTATCATATGTCAACTATACCTCAATAAAAATTTAAATATAAAACATATTCCTTCCTCTAGTTAAAAAAAGAAAGAACACCATCCGAGGAACCCTTCCTTTATAATTCCATACAGTGCTTAACGGTTTCAAAGTGCTGTGGTATTTGACCACGATGATACCTAGGGAAGGTGTCTTCAAACACTGAAGAAACAGGAATGGAGAGCTTAAGTAACTTGTTCAAAGCCACATCGATGGAAAGAATACAACTCTGACCTAAATCAGCCTTTGGATCACCTGATGGAAAGTTTCTTTACTACGCCTCCGTCAGTCATCCCAGATGGGAAAAAAAGAGCGATCCAGGAAGAAGGCAGGAAAAGTTCAAACAGTTTCCTTTGAGAAAAGCAGTGAGGTCTTACTACAGTTCTCATAACAAAGGGACACAGGCTTACGTCCTCCTTCATAAAAGCAGAGCCTCCCCGAGGGTAAAAGGCAAAAGAAATAACACCCTCGGTATTGGCGGAGCTGTCAGAGCTGTGCTTCGTATTTTCCAGTGATGGAAATTGATGGATTTTAGGAAGCCACATGACATACATCATTAAAAACATGGTAGACGTGATGGGAATTGAGAAATAACACATCCAAATTATCCTCAAGGGTTTGCTTTATAAAGACTTCTCAGTATGCTGAAAGAAGGTGTTAAGAGTGGTAATACTATAAAGAGAGATGTCTAAAGGGGAGATCTAGAAAGAAGAACAAATGATCTACCACCTCCCTCCTTGCCTGCATCCCTGCTCCACCTATAGGGGGAGGAACAGAGAAAAACTCCAGTGCAGACAGATAACAAAAGTTGCCCAGCAAATGAGGGAGAAAAGCATTTAACAAAACAAGCCCATTTCCCCAAGAGCCTCAGCTCCGATGTGATCAATGATTCTGCAACATTGAATCATTTTTAATTTAATGCTTCTGGGAAGAGAGGGGGGAACCCATCAACCACAAGCACAGTTGGCAAGAGCTGGGTATTAGCATTTGGCAGCATTTATTATCGCTGTTTATGATGGCATAAATTAGGTTTATGCTGATATAATTAATAATCCTAAATTTAGGAATAATAAATAGTAATATTTATTGGGCACTGCAATATCTGAGGAAGGCAAATGGAAGAGTCAAACTGCTGACCCCCGTCTCGGTGGGCAGGCTGTGGTAGGAAGGGGTGGGAGCAAGGAAGCCCTTGGGAGCACCCTCCCAGAACTATCCACCCAGAACTATGCATCATTTAACACTATGCAAATGACTTAGCAGCAGGACTTTCACAGTTCCCAGAGCAAATCATTTTCATTTTGTCTCTAAGAACAAGTTCATCAACAAGACTGTATCGGATCTCTCTCTAGAAGCAGTTCAGTTCATTTCAGTCGCTTAGTCATGTCGGAGTTTGCAACCCCATGAACTGAACCACACCAGGCTTCCCTGTCCATCACCAACTCCTGAAGCTTGCTCAAGCTTATGTCGGTGATGCCATCCAACCATCTTATCCTCTGTCGTCCCCTTCTTGTCCTGCCTTCAATCTTTCCCAGCATCAGGGTCTTTTCCAATGAGTCAGTTCTTCGCATCAGGAGGCCAAAGTATTGGAACTTCAGCTTTAACATTAGTCCTTCCAATGAATATTCAGGAATGATTTCCTTTAGGATTGACTGGTTTGATCCCTCTGCTGTCCAAGGGACTCTAAAGAGTCTTCTCCAACACGGCAGTTAAAAAGCATCTAGAACCACAACCCTCAAATATTCCCTTAACTCACACTTTTCCTAAGAGGTACGCACAGAGGTTCAGACAGTGCCACCAAATGCCACGTTCTTCATGGATCTCTTTACCTCCTTCTGTCTCTTAGAAGGAACATCACAGATGTCCGGCAAAATCTCTGTAGACCATGATTTGAGACTTGCTGGCAGACATTTGCAAGGCAAGTATTTAAGGTAGAAAACAGTTACATTTGCAACTTTTAAAATAATCTCAAATGCATATGTGTCTTTCATTTTGTTGTTATTTGATGCAGGTGCAGAAAAGGGACATGAACTTGGAGGGGGAAGGGGCTGAGATGATGTGGGAGAATGGAATTGACATATATACCCTCCCCTGTGTAAAACAGATAACCAGTGGGAACCTGCTGTACAACACAGGGAGCCCAGCACCATGCTCTGTGATGACCTAGAGGGGTGAGATGCAGGAGCTGGGAGGGAGGTCCCAGAGGGAGGGGATATATGTATACATACCATTGACTGACTTTATTATACAACAGAAATTAACACAACATTGTACAGCAACTATTCTCCGATGTTTAAAAAAAGTTTTAAAACTTTACCTTTTAATTTTAAAAAGAGTCTGTGAGATTAACATATTCCTGTAAGTGTTCCCTTTCTGTGCCTAGGAGAACATCTCAGCATTCAAACTGGACTGAGACTTCCATTGTTCCTTTTTTTTCCAGTGAGGGCATCAGGTAAATGGAGAAAACTATAGTTCCTCCATCCAAATAATCCTTTCTGGATCAAAATAACATTTCCCCCTATTATCTATATAAAGAAAGTAAAGCAAAGAGAAAGAGGTTAAATACCTTTTGCCCACCTGTTCTCAGAGCCCCTAACACTGAGACCAGCAAACAAAGCAGAAACGGAGTCAGACTGCTATTTCCATCCAAAGAACCAACCTTCACTCCATATCCAAAGAAATTAAAATTTTCTTAAAAACAAATATCCATCCACTGATGACTCTGGTCCAGAGACTACAAAAGAGCAAAACATTCTGAATTTTCAAAGTCCGTGATTGCAAGTTTAAGAAACTTTTTCAGCTCCCAGGAAGAGAAATTGCATCCTACGTTGAAGGAAAGATGACTGGCATGGCTAAGCTCTAAGAAACATGACCTTTGGCCAGCAAATATTTCCCAGGGAGATCCCATAGCAGGAGTGGTGGATTTCCTGGGCCTCACTGAAAGGAGAATTTGGAGCTGAAACTTTGGAACGAGAGTTCAATGTGGAGTATCATTCTCCTGTCATGTCATGGCATGGCATGGGATAACGACCATCACTATTTCTCCAGACAACATTTACTCAATCATTCATCTTCCCAAAGGCCACAGAGAATGTAGAACTTTCTTCTGTTAGGCTCTTTGGCTTGGGATCATTTTGGCCTTTGGACAGGAGGACAAAGTGCCTTGCTGAGAGAGAGAGTGATACAGATAGAGGCTGACCGTCTACAGACAGTATCCCTCTGCCTTTACTGGTCTCTCCTGTATTTTCCTGCTTCTCCTTCTCCCCTCTACAAAGGAGTGTCATCTGCTGTCCTTGCTTTTCAGGGCATAGGGCAGAACTCATAAGGGCACAAATCTTCCCAGCGTGGAAGATGCTGATTAAACCTTAGCCTGTTGGAGACTGTCCAGACATAAAAACAGGCTCCCTGATATGTCATTCATTCAAAACAGTGAATGGGGACTAAAAGGATGAGAAGGGAATAGAGACAGTTAAGCATCATACCCCCAGGCTCAATAAAAATCATACCTCAAATGGGTAGGTTACAAATCGAATCTTCTAATTTTCTTGGTGTTGTTCAGTCACTAAGTCATGTCCAACTTTTCAAGATCCCTTCGACTGCTGAAAGCCTGGCTTCCCTCTCCTTCACTCTCTCCCAGAGTTTGTTCAAACTCATGTCCATTGAGTCGATGAGGCCATCTAACCATCTCATTCTCTGTTGCCCCATTCTCTTGCCTTTAATCTTTCCCAGCATCAGGGTCTTTTCCAATGAGTTGGTTCTCATATCAGGTGGTAAAAGTATTGGAGTTTCAGCTTCAGCATCAGTCCTTCCCATGAATATTCAGGGTTGATTCCCTTTAGGACTGACTGGTTTGATATCCTTGCAGTCCAAGGGACTCTTGAGAGTCTTCTCCAGCACCACAATTCAAAAGCATAAATTCTTGAGTTCTCAGCCTTCTTTATGGCCTAACTCTAACATCTGTACAAGATTGAATGAAAAACTATAGCCAGTGTTTTGTAGTAAAACACTGTGAGTAGTACACCAATACTTGCTTACTAATATTTAACTGAAGATGTATCAGAAAGTTCATTTCTGACAGAGCTGGTTCAAAGCTCTTTAAAGCAAGGGTCTGCAACTTCCAGAATCTAATGCTTGATGCTCTGAGGTGGAGCTGATGTAATAGTAATAGAAATAAAGTGCAGAATAAATGTAATGCACTTGAATCATCCTGAAGCCATCCTCATCCAGTGTGTGGAAAAATTGTGTTTCATGAAAAGGGGCCCTGGTGTCAAAAAGCTTGTGGACCACTGCTTTAGAGCTCTTACTCTGGTCTGAAGATGAACTCTCTGGAGGGCCACATGTTAAAACACTTTAGAAAGGTCAGGTTCACCCTGAGTTAGACTTAACAGGTATGTATTAGGCGCTTACACTTTCCAAGTTCTATGCTGACAGCATTCGAAAGAAGCGTCACCGTATGATGGTATGGAAGGTTTGACATAAGTGGGACTGCACAGCCAGGTGGAAAGAATGGGAGGTTTGCAACCTGACAAACCTGGGTTTAATTCCTGAGTGTGAAACATCAACCATGTGGCTGGCCTTGCATATGTCACCTGATTTTTGCATCCAATTTTTTTTTCCATCTGCAAAATGGGATACGATATTTACTTTTCACAAGTATAAAAAGTTAAATTTAAAAATCATATTTTTATCTTATCAGATTGACAAAGAATAAAAAGAATGATAATGTGCAGCGTTAAAAAGGTATGGAGACCAGGCCCTTTCATCCATCAGTGGGAGGAATATACATCTGCGTATCTTCTATAGAGAGAAATCTGGCAATGATAGGTATTAAATATAAAATGTGCATAACATTTCACTAAGAACACGACTTTTAAGAATTTATCTTAAAGGAAACGACCTGAGAAATTTGTCAAGAGACTGACAAGACTCTTCACCTGTCTGTTGTTTATAAGGAGAACTGTTTGAATTAATTATGGCCCAATAATACAGTAAGATTGCTGTTTTAAAAACGAATAACACCATTTGTATTCTTTGCCATTAGGAAGATGCTGTTTGTTTTTAAACTCTACTATAAAATACAGTATCTTATAAAAGTTAAAATGGGTCTGGATATAGAAATACATGTAAAGAAATAACTGATATACCCGAAGCTGTAGATTTATGAACAAACGCTAATGCATCTTCTTCATCTTCCTAATAGTGTATCTCTCTGGGCAGCCTGATTCAGGGAGGGACTCCATCTTACAAAATTCCACAGGCACAATGTAATTATCATAGATGATAATGTGAACAATACCCCTTGGAGTAATGCAATGTGTTAGCCTGAAATTTGGGTGCTTTTTAATTTCTTCTTTAAGCTTTTTCTGCACAGTGGGACTTTCTACAATAATAAAGCTTCATTCTCCCCCCATTGGAGACAATAAACCACTTTATTTTTTGAAAACAAAGAAGTCACATATAAACAGTAATAAGCCCAATGCAATTGCATAATGGGCACTCTGTAGATGGGCGCTTTGTGCTTGCTTTTCACCAGTTGTCTCTGAGCTCTCAGCCCACAATTCTGTCTCCTTCTCTGTCACACTGCAGCTAAAATTCTGCAGATTGCAATGCTCAGACTACCTTGCCAGTTGACTTCCTGCTAGGTTCTGAAATGAGAGGCGCTAGAGAGAGAGAAGAAGGCAGGAGGAGGAAGTGAAGGGTACCCTCTATGTTTCCCAGTTCAGTAAAGAGACGAGAGCAGCACCAGGTGATTGGCTCAGCCCCTGCGTCTTAAGATGCACACCAATGGCATCACTGCATCCTCTCATGGGTGCCAGCAGCAGGTGGAATGTGTCCCCTTGCTATTTGGATATTACTCTCTGTGACCCTTTCACCTGTGACCTTTGGTCTACTGAAGCCCATGACAAGTCACATTTCCTTCTCAGAGTTCCAAACACCAGTGTTTTGAAGCCTTTCAGCCCCTGGGTTCCAGTAACTCCACAGCTTCCCTTTGCTTCCCCCAGGCTTGTAGGCCGTGCCTGCCTCTGCAAATATTAATCACCTGGTTTCTTCTGCATTCCCCTTTTGAACTTTCAGATTTCTATCACTGTGTGAATCAAATCCCATCTTCCTCAACACCTATTATCTTGATTGTATCACGTATCCTTTCATAATTAAAAAACAATTTTATTTTTAAATGTCTCAATATTACTATGATTTTTAAAACATACTAGCCATTGTACTTATTATTCACTGTCTCCTTAAGAGTTTCTCTAAGTATGAGGGCCACTGCTCTTCTTCACCAATCTGAGGCATAGATACTTTCTTTCAATCTCAATAACACAGCTGAAATAAGACAAAAAGGCTTATTAGCACTTTCAGTTCAGTTCAGTTCAGTCGCTCAGTCGTGTCCGACTCTTTGCAACCCCATGAATCTCAGCATGCCAGGCCTCCCCGTCCATCATCAACTCCTGAAGTTCACTCAGACTCACGTCCATCGAGTCAGTGAGGCCATTCAGCCATCTCATCCTCTGTCGTCCCCTCCTCCTCCTGCCCCCAATCCCTCCCAGCATCAGAGTCTTTATTAAGAATAAATATGAAGAGCTGACTCTTTGGAAAAGCCCCTGATACTGGGAAAGATTGAGGGAAAGAGAAGAAGGGGGTGACAGAATGATATGGTCGGATGGCATCAGTGACTCAATGGTCATGAGTCTGAGCAAATTCATGGAGATAATGAAGGACAGGGAAGCTGGAGTGCTGAGGTCCCTGGGTTCGCAAAGAGTAGGATACAACTTAGTGACTCAAGAACAATAATAAGAATAAAGGATATACAGATGATAACTACTCACAGAAAATTTAAAACTGATCATTGGTGATAGCTGTTCTCATTCTCAGGCAGCAAGTTGAGCAATTGCTTCTTCAGACCTCCTTGACATCCTAGGTGCCATCATTCTAAAATGACCCTCAATGATGTAAGGGGGACCAGAGTTTCTCCAATTTCAAAATCATAAGAATTGTATCTTCCCCCTAAAAGGTCCATTTGTCAGGAGTCTTTTCCTGTTCCAGGATTCACTCCTTTCTTGGAAGATTAATACTGGGAATAGCCAATTCATTCAATGACTACACTGTTCTCTACCCACAAGGAAGTCTTCATGGCCAGTAGTACATGTATCGTGGCATGAAAAGTAAGAATGCTCACCTCCATGATCTAAAGATCGAGCAGCACAAACCTCTGAGTTACTTGTAGGATTTTATGTAAGTGAAGAGGCAGCCCAAGAAACATCTGATGTTGAATTTCTCATGAATCTATTGGTCAGCAGCTTAGAGAGTATCTTCCATTCTTACTTGTGCAAATTTTTAAAAGATTATATACTCACTACAGTCCTTTTTTTTCAAAGGTAACTGATCTGTGAAATCTGAAAATCTGAGAATTAGTGCTACATGTTTTTATCTTGAAGAGATTTGAAATACATTCAAAGAATTGAGGTCATATAGGAGGGGAGCTGGTAACATATCAAAAAAAGGAAGGAAGAGGCCTAGCCAAGCCCAGAGGTAAAGTGAGCCCAAAGGGGATCACCATAATCACTTTGTGATCCTGAATAGTCACCTGAATGAAAATGTACTAGAGAGGACAGTGGAAGAGGAGCCCAGTGACCAAAACTATTCAAAGTCAGACGACTGCTATTTACAGCCAGAAAGTTGGTGGCAACAGGAAGGATGTCTTCTACAATGGAAAAAGCTGGCAGGATATGGTAGAGTGTCCAGGCTTAAGCCAAGCTGGGAATTCAGATTCCATGAAGGAAAACCAAGGATAAACTGATTCATTTATCATGGATCAATACTGTGGAAAGCTGGGAAGGCTATGCCTTCTTTCATCCCTGTCACACTGGATGTGAAGATCAAGGTCAATAATTTGAGATTAACATGTACACACTGCTATATTTTAAATGGATAACCAACAAGGTTCTACTGTCCAGCACAGGGAACTCTGCTCAGTGTTATGTGGCAGCCTGGATCGGAGGGGAGAATGGATCCATGCATATGTATGGCTGAGTCCCTTTGCTGTCCACTTGAAGCCATCACAACATTGTTAATCTCTTTACTCCAGTATAAAATAAAAAGCTTAAAAAAAAAAAAAAAAAAAACAGGACTAACTTTAGAAACCATTTCTGCTGATGGGGCTGAGGCTTTACTTCCATCTCCATCTAGTACCTCAGCTGGTAAAGAATCTGCCCGCAATGCAGGAGACCCCATTTCAATTCCTGGGTTAGGAAAATCCCCTGGAGAAGGGATAGGCTACCCACTCTAGTATCCTTGGGCTTCCCTGGTGGCTCAGATGGTAAAGAATCTGCCTGCAATGCTGGAGACCCCAGTTCAATCCCCAGGTCAGGAAGCTCCCCTGGAGAAAAAAATGCCAACCCACTCCAGTATTGTGGTTTGGAGAATCCCCATGGAGAGAGGAGCCTGGCAGGCTACAGTCCACGGGGTCGCAGTCAGACATGACTGAGTGACTAAGCACACCATCTAAGTCTGGGAAGAGCTGATGGATTAAAATTGACATGGGCTCTGGAGGGAGACGGGTCCAAACCCCAACCTTATCACAAGCTGGCTACACAACCTGGGCATGTGTGTGTGTGTGTTTGCCTGAGCGTTTTAATTATCTAGACAATTTTTAGTGCCATTTTTCAACTAGACTATGTGATAACTTATTTTTATCTCTTTAGTCTCAATTACCTTATCATTTAATGGACAGAGACTAAGTAATATACAAGGATCCGCCCAGCTAGAACATTTTAAGTTTCTTTGATTTTAATGCTTTTAAATCTCTATAGAAAAGGAATGCAGAATAGACAGTAGTTATAGTCCTGCCTCTGTAATATCAGCTACTTAAACTGAACTGAATAGACAGCTAATGGGAAGCTGCTGTGGAGCACAGGGAACTCAGCTCGGTGCTCTGTGACAACCTAGAGGGGTGGGCTGGTGGTGTGGGAGGGAGGGTCAAGAGGGAGGGGATATACATATACTTACAGCTGATTCACTTTGCCTTACAGCAGAAACTAATATTGTAAAGCAATTATACCCCAATTAAAAAATAAATAAACTGCTCTGAAGACTTCACCCCTGTATATGTATTTAAATTTATTTTCATACCTGAAAATTATACAGAAGATCTACTGATACTCCGGTTGGGCCATAATTACTACTGGATAAGAAAATACATGTAAAAGAGAAAGATTCTTTCTTGACTTAAAAAAGGTGCTAAATATTTTCCTAGATAAAGTCTGTGAGGGCTTTTAATGTAGTAAAATAAAGCCTTCCCAACTCACAAATAAAAGGCTATCCATACTAAGTTTAAATGGTCCTAGATAGTTAAAATCATCAAAATTTTTATCTGATCTTTATAGTTTCATATGTTTCTTCTAGAGCAGATAGCCCCAACTTTTTTGGCAGCAGGAGCTGGTTTCATGGAAGATCATTTTTCCATGAACTGGCAGGAGGGATGGTTTGGGGATGATTCAGGGCAATCCATTTATTGTGCACATTATTGCTATCATTATTATATCAGCTCCACCTAAGATCATCAGGCGTTAGAATCCAGATATTGGGGACCGCTGTCCTAAAGCAGTCAGCTATTACTTACAGCATGACCTTGTTCTTTTTTTACTATTGCGGTAGAGTTGGCTTTATAATCTTGTGTTAGTTTCTGCTGGATTCAAGATGGCAAAACACCATCTTTACTGTTTTCTTTACTGTTGTTTACTTCTTTTCCACTGTGGTCTTGGAAGAGGTAATCACGTTTGTAGACTTGTATATATACTAAGGACAAATATACTCAGGACAAATATACTCCGATTCTACTGGGAACAAAATGTTGGCCTGTGTGTTGATTTTATAAAAATTCTTTGTCACTACCATCCACCCAGCAACCAAAGTCCAAAAACTGGGATTCACATTAGATCTCTTCCTCTCATTCACTTACTTGCCATGATGACCTTTTAAGGTATCACCTGTCTTCTCCCACCTCCCGCTTTAATCAAGCCACCATTATCACCTCTGCTTTAACCCAACTGGTGGTCTCCTACTTTTATTGCACGTTGGGAAGAATTATAAGAATCAACGGATCACTGCGTCAGGCCTCCCAGATTACTTAGAACTCAGCCTAGTTCAATACAAATGACCAGGCCAACAAGATGGTAGGACGTTTCTTTTGGAAACCATCTTTGTGATTTGTTTTCCTGTTACAGACATATGTTGCTAAGATATCTTTGGTTTGGCAAGACCCTCTCTATTTCTGCTAGAAAATCCTGGCTTTGTCTCCCTGACCACTGCTATTAAAACCTCTCAGCCATCCTCAGAGTCTCCATTAGCATCAAATAAACTACTCCACCTTTACACGGTTTTTCAAACTCCATAGGGGCCCATCATTTCTTGTAAAAGAAAAGCTTCATGTGGTAGATTAAGTGCCAAGTTCAAGTTTGGGCTCTTTAATCTTTAGGCAAAGCTTGCCTCTTTGCTGGTCAGACCACACACAGGGAAGTTTTGTTAATGTTAAGAAGCCTATGAATAGGATGTGTCCCAAGAAAACCAATGAAAGTCAGAACATCAGAAACAACATCACATAAGCAATGTTTAGGTGAACTGCATCAAACTTGGAGTCGGTTTCACCTGGGGAAGTTAAGACATGTAAAATGAAGGTAACATCTTTTCCTTATTTTTACACATTTTAGGCAAAATGTGTAAAATTCATAAGATCAAAACAGAGAAAAACAAATCCACCTAATTATATACCATGGAATGTGTATGTCCTTAAATGGAATGTCAATGAAGAATTTAAGTGGACATTAGATAAACCATGGGCTTCCCTGGTGGCTCAGTGGTAAAGAATCCACCTACCAGTACAGGAGATATGGATTCAATCCCTGGGTCAAGAAAATATCCTGGAGAAGGAAACAGCAGCCCACTCTAGTATTCTTGCCTAGAAAATCCCATGGACAGAGGAGCCTGGCAGGCTAAGTCCATGGGGTCGCAGAGTTCGACACGACTTAGGGACTCAACAAAAACGAGGTAAACCATATGTTAGGTGTGTTCTGGGAAGGGCTCATGAGCTGAGGATTTTAAGCCTATTTATCATGTGATGTTATGATTCCATGGCAGCCTCAAGTCTTTCAGTAATGATGTGCAATGACCTGGGGATTTTCCTTTCAGTGGAATAACGGTATGATTTCCAAATCCCTCTCAGCCAAAATGGTTTGAGTGATCCAAAGTAACCTACAAAGTGCTTTGAGCTCCATGATGAAAGATGCTATATAAATAAAAAGGGTAAGTTAGTCATAATAAATAACGGTAATGATGATGAATGGTGGTGTCATAAAGAAGAAGCTGGCCTGCCATTAGGGAACCCAGAGCAACCAGCTGGAAATAAAGCATGTCCAGACCAGAAGGATATTCACTGATGAGACCACATTAACCTTTCAAACTAAGACCTGGACCAAGCCTCTGATTCAGAGGTGTGAGCATCTGAAATAGAAGAAACTATAGTATTTGTTCCAAAGCTTGAATATTACCTTAGAATATTACCTTGAATATTACCTTTACCCAGATGGGTCAACAGGGAGCTTCCTGTTTCAATAGAAGAGAAAACTAAGGAGGTCGGGGGAGAGCCAGAATTCCCAAGTAGAATTATGACTCTGAACCCAGTGCTTTTTTCACTCTCAGCCAGACTCCAGATGATTCAAGGGAACACGTAACTTCAGAAAAGAGCCAACTTGGATGAGAAAATATTTGAAACGAGGTCATGTCCCTCAAGATGGCTTGCAGAGTTGTTTTCCATCCATTTAGGCTAAGTAACCATGCTAATAAAATCCTTAGCCCCTCAAGCAGGGAGGAGAGATTCAATGAGACTCTAGAGCTGATTCCTAGAGCTCAATGAACACGTGGTAGGAGCCAGCTGAGTGCTGTGGACCAGGAATGGACACTGTGCTTCAGGGCTTTGTCCTGCTTGAGATCTAAGAAGCCTGACTGCTGCCCGGGTCTGATTGATGGTACCTGCTAAAGGACTTGTCCTCTCATGCCTCGTATGTGCCAACCGGTCACCATATGCAAAAAGTGCCAGACTGTGCCAACCAGTCACCATATACAAAAAGGAAGGACCCTGTTCTTTGCCCACCAAAAAATTCCATCAAAAAAAAAAGAATTGGGGAGCTACAAAACTAGGAAACTTGTTAAGTATGTTCCTGTTTGTTTTTTAATTTTATTTTTATAGGCTTTAGCTTTCATTTGCTTTCATCTTGGCATTATTTAACATATTTTATCATTTGGAATTTATTCTGATCCTCTTTTACTATTTTACCATTTATATATCTTTAACCTTTTTAACTTCTCAATATTCTTTTTTTGTTCTTATCCTTTGAAACTAATCTATTCTCAGCATTTCAACATTTATTAATATTTAGGATTTCTTTCCTGAAAGAAATTATTTTATATTTCTTAAAAATTTTTCTTATTTAAGTCATTTTATCTCTGAAATTTGCTTTTTCATATTTTTTATAATTCTCATTTTATCTCTCTTTATTTTCACATTTTCAATATTGCTCTATTTTCTTAGTTTCTAAAAGTGTGTGTTTGCCTCTTTAATATGCATATTCTAAATTACAACTTCTTTTGCATCTTTAGCTCTTGAAATTATGTTTCCTTTCAATATTTCTATTTATCTTGAATTCTGGTTTTTCCATAGGATATCACTGTCTAATCCTATAGTAAAAATAATCATTTATTACCAAAGGAAGGAATGTTAAGCTTTTTTCCACAGCTTGAGGCAGGTATGTATGAATGTTCACCCTGTCACCCCCATCCACCGGCTGTGAGATATTGAGAACCTGCTCTGCTTTCTGGGCCTCAGCCCACAAACTCTGAAAATGCTGACTCTTTCTAACAGTGGAATGCATCTTTCCCAATATACATTCTGAAAGGCATGTAGGAGTGGGCTAGGAAAAGCACCACCCCAGTCTTCTCTCTTTCAGCCAACCGTTTTTCAGTCATTTCACTTTTAACCATTCCGTGGCCATTCTTCAACCATTTCAGCCATTCCATTTAAATACAGCTTATTACAGCTGTATCCAGAATTCAGTAAAACACTGCTACTGCTGCTGCTGCTGCTGCAGACTCTGTGCGAGCCCATAGATAGCAGCCCACCAGGCTCCTCCATCCCTGGGATTTTCCAGGCAAGAATACTGGAGTGGGTTGCCATTTCCTGCTCCAAGTAAAAACACAACTGAAAATAAAGACTTATCTGCAGGGTGTGCTCAATCACTTCAGTCGTGTCCGACCCTCTGCGACCCCATGGGCCGTGGCCCACCAGGCTCAGAAGCAAAGAAAAGCACCAGTCTTAACTTCATCAGATCACAGTTTGAGCCCTGGCTTTGTCATTAACCCAGCCCAGGTGGCAGGGGGTGGTGGGCGGGGAGTCATCTGATTATCATGGACATCAATTCCTTCCTTTTTAAAAGGAGAGTGTTAGATTCAATTCTTTCTAAGGATTCTTCTGTTAGTAATTGCCTATGAATCTATACTTTTCTATTAAAAGAAACTATGAGATTGATACCAATATTTATAGAGAATATCCTGATATTTGTACAAGGTAACAGAACTCAAGAGAAGTTATTCCTACCAGAGTACCAAGACCTCTCAAGTCAAATCCATTGAGCAGAACAACAATCCATTATCATGGTAACATAAATGTGACCTAAGTTAGGCCAGGTGCCTGACATACTTGCCATTGATGACACCATCTGGGTTGAGCATGGGGATTATCTTGAAAATGAAGTTTTCCCTCAAGAGCCTAGCCACAGGGTCACTGCTGACCAGGAACTCCAAGGTCCCCTTCATCACCCAGCTAGCATTGCTCTCTCCTGGGTGAACTCGAGCCGTAATCACTTGGTATGGGCGCTGCCCTGCAGAGAAAAAGAAAACACACACGCAAGAAAATTAAACCTAAATACAGTTTCCATATCCATCAAGACAATCTCCAGGAAGCCAGTTTTACACCTGACTGGCATAAAGCCTTAAATAGGTTGATTGTTTCTAATACACACCTAATGTGCATTTATCCATTTTCCATCCGCCTCTACAGTCTGTAAAACTCAGGAGAGTATAAAGTTAAAGCTCAAGGCTGTTATCCAAACCGTAAGTACTTCGTGGCATCAAAACAAGCCATGAATCAGATTTTAGAAGACCACCAAAGAAATAGTTTTCTCTTCAGGATCCAGTAGCATGGTGCTGGATGTCCCAGATCTGAGATTGAATCTTATCTTCATCATTTACCAGTTGTAAGATCTCACGAAGGATTTAATTTCTCCAAGGCTGCTTTCTCACGTGTAAAATGAGGACAATGCTACTGACCTCCTGTAGCTGTTATAAAAACTAAATGATGTAATTATAAAGCACTTGGCATATTGCTTGCCATTAAGTGTGTACTTGTTAGCTCTCTACCTTCTCAGTTATAAAATCTGTGGTTAGGATGTTCCCTCTCATTTCCCAGCAGTTAGAGGAGTCAAGTACAGAAACTGAACTGGGAAACTTATGATTGACTTTATGACACTGAGACCAATCCTGGAGAGATTTCACAGAAGGAAGTGCCTAGAAGTTCAGTTTTGGAGTTGCAATACCTGCTTCACTTTGCAAAAGAAATCAGGAACACACTTTCTGCCAATCACAAGGAGTGTATTGACACAATATACCTCTATGCAGAATGCATTGAGAAAAGATAGACTTATCATCCTTTCTTTGTTGACAGAAGATGCACATAGCTTTGAGACCTATTCTCAGACCACATCTGGGCTCAGGTGGAAAACGCTTTTGATTGATTAGTGATGTCTGTCCTCACATACTTGAGGAAGTGGGAGGTGGGGAACATGTGATATCAGACAAGCAATTCACCATGTCTGCTCTAACCTCCTGCCTGATTTTGTGAGGGTTTTTTGATTCTCACTTCCTTCTGTATCCTCACCCGATTCCTTATTGCTCCTAAACTCATTTTAAAGACGAGAACTAAATTTTTGCCAGGTATAAATACACTAGCCACTAAACAGTCTAAAAGTTAAACAAGTCATTTTCTTCCTAATTATTCAAATCATTAGTTAAATATTTAACTATGAGTTTATGGCTTTTCTTCCCTTAAAGAGTAATATTTTTGAAGGTATAAACTGTATCTCTAATTCTATACAAAGAAAGACAAAACTGAATAACCTCAAGAACCCCTAAATAACAAAGAATAAAAGATACAGAGAAATAAACTATTAATTACCCAATCATATTACTATTATCATCAGTTAAAACAAACAAAATCCCCTCTGTCAACAGCCAACGAGATGCAGGTTTAAGGGGCATATATATTCATGCACTTTTATTGACTATGTTGAGAGCACATTACTTCTCTTTGTAGATCCTTTTTATTTGGGGGATAACATTCAGCTTTTTCTTTTTTTTAATTTAAGCAGGTATCTTGAACATATTCCAGGAGCTGCAGGAGGCATTGAGTAGAAAAAGCTGAATCTATTATAGTTCTTGTTCTGTAAAAGACCAAAGCGCTTGTCGGCAGTGACAAACATTCAAGCTAATGATGACAAGCGAGCTAATGGAGGTGTAAATAAAGCACCAAAAATAGGTCTATCTAAGAGAGGGAAGGACACTTCCAGAGATGTGATGCTATTTATTTAGACTGGGTCCTGCAGAATAATTACCATCTAACTTGAGAGAAATGGCATGGCAACCCACTCCAGTATTCTTGCCTGGAGAATCCCATGAGCAGAGGAGCCTGGCGCTCAATAGTCCCTGGGGTCACAAAGAGTCAGACACAACTGAGCAACCAAGCACAGCTTGAGAGAGAAGATGAGGAAGGGTCTTCTAAGCAAAGAAAAAGACACATGCAAAGAATACAGAGGAAACACAACCAGTTTCCTGTTGTGTTTTTAATGTTTTTACCAGTCTGTGAAAACAATCAGTTTTTACAAACCGGTGCTTTCAAGAATCAAGAAACGCCATGAGTGGCTGAAGCAAAGGACTGGAAATGGTAGCTCATGAATTTAGAAATTAGGCTGGTGTTAAACTAGTAATAACCCTCCTCGAACATTTTGTTTTGGGTTTGGAGTTTATACTGTTGATCAGAAGTTCTCAGTCATGAAGTCAGTGTCTCACTGGTATGCTATGATCTGTGATGAGATCTATTGAAGAATCACTGGTTATTAATAAAAGTACAAATGTTTGCTTGTTTTATGTATAGATATAGACAATATATAGAAATAGTTATAGATACAGATACAGATACATTCACATTATATATGTATATGCATGTGTGTGTACATGTGTGCTCAGTTGTGTCCAACTCTTTGCAACCCCATGGACTATAGCCCACCCTGCTCCTCTGTACATGAAATTTTCCAGGCAAGTATACTCAGATGAGATCAGTCGTTCAATCATGTCAAACTCTTTGCGACCCCATGAATCACAGCACGCCAGGCCTCCCTGTCCATCACCAACTCCCGGAGTTCACTCAGACTCATGTCCATCGAGTCAGTGATGCCATCCAGCCATCTCATCCTCTGTCGTCCCCTTCTCCTCCTGCCCCCAATCCCTCCCAGCATCAGAGTCTTTTCCAATGAGTCAACTCTTCACATGAGGTGGCCAAAGTACTGCAGTTTCAGCTTTAGCATCATTCCTTCCAAAGAAATCCCAGGGCTGATCTCCTTCAGAATGGACTGGTTGGATCTCCTTGCAGTCCAAGGGACTCTCAAGAGTCTTCACCAACACCACAGTTCAAAAGCATCAATTCTTTGGCGCTCAGCCTTCTTCACAGTCCAACTCTCACATCCATACATGACCACAGGAAAAACCATAGCCTTGACTAGACGAACCTTTGTTGGCAAAGTAATGTCTCTGCTTTTGGATATGCTCTCTAGGTTGGTCATAACTTTCCTTCCAAGGAGTAAGCGTCTTTTAATTTCATGGCTGCAGTCACCATCTGCAGTGATTTTGGAGCCCCCCAAAATAAAGTCTGACACTGTTTCCACTGTTTCCCCATCTATTTCTCATGAAGTGATGGGACCAGATGCCATGATCTTCGTTTTCTGAATGTTGAGCTTTAAGCCAACTTTTTCACTCTCCACTTTAACCTTCATCAAGAGGCTTTTTAGTTCCTCTTCACTTTCTGCCATAAGGGTGGTGTCATCTGCATATCTGAGGTTATTGATATTTCTCCCAGCAATCTTGATTCCAGCTGTGTTTCTTCCAGTCCAGCGTTTCTCATGATGTACTCTGCATATAAGTTAAATAAGCAGGGTGACAATATACAGCCTTGACATACTCCTTTTCCTATTTAGAACCAGTCTGTTGTTCCATGGTCAGTTCTAACTGTTGCTTCCTGACCTGCATACAGATTTCTCAAGAGGCAGGTCAGGTGGTCTGAAATTCCCATCTCTTTCAGAATTTTCCACAGTTTATTGTGATCCACACAGTCAAAGGCTTTGGCATAGTCTATAAAGCAGAAATAGATGTTTTTCTGGAACTCTCTTGCTTTTTCCATGATCCAGCGGATGTTGGCAATTTGATCTCTGGTTCCTCTGCCTTTTCTAAAACCAGCTTGAACATCAGGAAGTTCACGGTTCACATTGCTGAAGCCTGGCTTGGAGAATTTTGAACATTACTTTACTAGCTGTGAGATGAGTGCAATGTGCGGTAGTTTGAGCATTCTTTGGCATTGCCTTTCTTTGGGATTGGAATGAAAACTGACCTTTTCCAGTCCTGTGGCCACTGCTGAGTTTTCCAAATTTGCTGGCATATTGAGTGCAGCACTTTCACAGCATCATCTTTCAGGATTTGGAATAACTCAACTGGAATTCTATCACCTCCACTAGCTTTTTCGTAGTGCCATTCCCTACTCCAGGGAATCTTCCCAACACAAGAATCAAAACTAGATCTATTGAGTTTCCTGCATTAGCAGGCAGATTCTTTACTGCTGTGCCACCTGGGAAGCCCTATATGTATTTATGCTGCTGCTAAGTCACTTCAGTCGTGTCCGACTCTGTGTGACCCCATACGTGGCAGCCCACCAGGCTCCTCTGTCCATGGGATTCTTTAGGCAAGAATACTGGAGTGGGTTGCCATTTCCTTCTCCAATGCATGCATGCGTGCTAAGTCATTTCAGTCATGTCCAACTCTGGGTGACCCTATGGACAGCAGCCTACCAGGCTCCTCTGTCCACGGGATTCTCTATGCAAAAATACCAGAGTGGGTTTTCATTTTCTTCTCCATACATAGATATATATACATATGTTCACAATATATATATCACACAAAATGTTGGTTACTTGTCCAATAAACTTTAGTCCCCTTCTTTCCTACTACCAGACCCCTGATTTCAGGGGAGGTTAAAAAAGTGCCCAGATCAAAACACCCAGCTTCATGAATCCTCTTAGAGGTAAGAATGGCCATGTGACAGGAGTGAGACCAGTGAGATGTAAATAGCAGCCAGAGGGTAAGTCTTTCTGGAAAAAAGGATTAGAGAGCACAGTTTCACCTGGTAAATGCCTTCTTTGATTCCTGTCTCTTTTATTTGTCTCTTCTTCCTTCCTTGAACATAGATCTGACACTTTAAGGTGAGGAAGCCAATTAGAGAATCCAAGTCACATGAGAAGATGGTAAGCATAAAGGTAGAAAGAGCCCGGGTTCTTGAAAAACCCCTTAAGCAGCTATCCTGCACCTTCACTAGCTTCTTCAATGCTTCTAGATGTTTGAGACAAATAAACCACTATTTGACTGGGCAAGTGTAATCACATATTTGTTATACTTTGTTAGACTCTAGTTCAATTGATATGAATAAGAAAACAGGTTTAAAATCATCTTTATAATATGGTTACCTTGAATAGCATGCACCTAAGTGTGCTTTCTGGACTGGGGAGAAAAGAGAGACACAAAGAGTTGTAATGAGAATATTTGCTAGATGTGTCCCAGAAATAAACAGTTGAGAATGTCTACTTTAAGAAATAGAGAGTAAATGATGGCTTTTAACAGGAGGAAGACATACCAAAGATTGTGCTTCAAAAAAATCCTGACGTTTCTATAGACAGTGCATTTGTTTAGTCACAGACAGTACAGCCAACCAGAGTAGAGCACAACTTTTACTTTTTCAACTTTTTATTTTATATTGAATGGCGGAAAAGAGCTACCCAAGTCCAAGGTCAGGGGCGGCGGCCGGTAGGACCAACCCCACGCCCGAGGAGCACTGGCTGCGCAGGCGCAGGAGGGCCTAGAGGAGCCATCCCACGTTGAAGGTCAGGAAGGGTGGCGGTGAGGAGATACCCCTCATCCAAGGTAAGGAGCAGTGGCTGCGCTTTGCTGGAGCAGCGTGAAGAGATACCCCATGCCCAACGTGAGAGAAACCCAAGGAAGATGGTAGGTGTTGCAAGACGGCATCAGAGGGCAAACACACTGAAACCATACTCACAGAAAACTAGTCAATCTAATCACACAAGGACCACAGCCTTGTCTAACTCAATGAAACTAAGCCATGCCCGTGGGGCAACCCAAGATGGGCGGGTCATGCTGGAGAGATCTGACAGAATGTGGTCTACTGGAGAAGAGAATGGCAAACCACTTCAGTATTCTTGCCTTGAGAACCCCGTGAACAGTATGAAAAGGCAAAAAGATAGGACACTGAAAGAGGAACTCCCCAGGTCAGTAGGAGCCCAGTATGCTACTGGAGATCAGTAGAGAAATAACTCCAAAAAGAATGAAGAGATGGAGCCAAAGCAAAAACAATACCCAGCTGTGGATATGACTGGTGATAGAAGCAAGGTCTGATGCTGTAAAGAGCAATATTGCATAGGAACCTGGAATGTTAGGTCCATGAATCAAGGCAAATTGGAAGTGGTCAAACAAGAGATGGCAAGAGTGAATGTCTGACAGTCTAGGAATCAGCAAACTCAAATGGACTGGAATGGGTGAATTTAACTCAGATGACCATTATACCTACTACTGTGAGCAGGAATCCCTCAGAAGAAATGGGGTGGCCATCATGGTCAACAAGAGTCTGAAATGCAGTACTTGGATGCAATCTCAAGAACAACAGAATGATCTCTGTTCGTTTCCAAGGCAAACCATTCAATATCACAGTATTCCAAGTCTATGCCCCAACCAGTAACGCTGAAGAAGCTGAAGTTGAACGGTTCTATGAAGACCTACAAGACCTTTTAGAACTAACACCAAAAAAAAGATATCCTTTTCATTATAGGGGACTGGAATGCAAAAGTAGGAAGTCAAGAAACACCTGGAGTAACAGGCAAATTTGGCCTTGGAATACAGAATGAAGCAGGGCAAAAACTAATAGAGTTTTGCCAAGAAAATGCACTGGTCATAGCAAACACCCTCTTCCAACAACACAAGAGAAGACTCTATACATGAACATCACCAGATGGTCAACACCAAAATCAGATTGATTATATTCTTTGCAGCCAAAGATGGAGAAGCTCTATACAGTCAACAAAAACAAGACCAGAGGCTGACTGTGGCTCAGATCATGAACTCCTTATTACCAAATTCAGACTTAAATTGAAGAAAGTAGGGGAAACCACTAGACCATTCAGGTATGACCTAAATCAAATCCCTTATAATTATACAGTGGAAGTGAGAAATAGATTTAAGGGCCTAGATCTGATAGATAGAGTGCCTGATGAACTAAGGAATGAGGTTCATGACCTTGTACAGGATACAGGGATCAAGACCATCCCCATGGAAAAGAAATGCAAAAAAGCAAAATGGCTGTCTGGGGAGGGCTTACAAATAGCTGTGAAAAGAAGAGAAGCAAAAAGAAAGGAGAAAAGGAAAGATATAAGCATCTGAAGGCAGAGTTCCAAAGAATAGCAAGAAGAGATAAGAAAGCCTTCCTCAGTGATCAATGCAAAGAAATAGAGGAAAACAACAGAATGGAAAAGACTGGAGATCTCTTCAAGAAAATTAGAGATACCAAGGGGACATTTCATGCAAAGATGGGCTTGATAAAGGACAGAAATGGTACGGCCCTAACGGAAGCAGAAGATATTAAGAAGAGGTGGCAAGAATACATAGAAGAACTGTACAAAAAAGATCTTCACGACCAAGATAATCACAATGGTGTGATCACTGACCTAGAGCCAGACATCCTGGAATGTGAAGTCAAGTGGGTCTTAGGAAGCATCACTACGAACAAAGCTAGTGGAGGTGATGGAATTCCAGCTGAGCTATTTCAAATCCTGAAAGATGATGCTGAGAAAGTGCTACACTCAATATGCCAGCAAATTTGGAAAACTCAGCAGTGGCCACAGGACTGGAAAAGGTCAGTTTTCATTCCAATCCCAAAGAAAGGCAATGCCAAAGAATGCTCAAACTACCGCACAATTGCACTCATCTCACAGCTAGTAAAGTAATGTTCAAAATTCTCCAAGCCAGGCTTCAGCAATGTGAACCGTGAACTTCCTGATGTTCAAGCTGGTTTTAGAAAAGGCAGAGGAACCAGAGATCAAATTGCCAACATCTGCTGGATCATGGAAAAAGCAAGAGAGTTCCAGAAAAACATCTATTTCTGCTTTATAGACTATGCCAAAGCCTTTGACTGTGTGGATCACAATAAACTGTGGAAAATTCTGAAAGAGATGGGAATTTCAGACCACCTGACCTGCCTCTTGAGAAATCTGTATGCAGGTCAGGAAGCAACAGTTAGAACTGACCATGGAACAACAGACTGGTTCTAAATAGGAAAAGGAGTACGTCAAGGCTGTATATTGTCACCCTGCTTATTTAACTTATATGCAGAGTACATCATGAGAAACGCTGGACTGGAAGAAACACAAGCTGGAATCAAGATTGCTGGGAGAAATATCAATAACCTCAGATATGCAGATGACACCACCCTTATGGCAGAAAGTGAAGAGGAACTAAAAAGCCTCTTCATGAAAGTGAAAGAGGAGAGTGAAAAAGTTGGCTTAAAGCTCAACATTCAGAAAACAAAGATCATGGCATCTGGTCCCATCACTTCATGGGAAATAGATGGGGAAACAGTGGAAACAATGTCAGACTTTATTTTGGGGGGCTTCAAAATCACTATAGATGGTGACTGCAGCCATGAAATTAAAAGACACTTACTCCTTGGAAGGAAAGTTATGACCAACCTAGAGAGCATATTCAAAAGCAGAGACATTACTTTGCCAACAAAGGTTCGTCTAGTCAAGGCTATGGTTTTTCCTGTGGTCATGCACGGATGTGAGAGTTGGACTGTGAAGAAGGCTGAGCGCCAAAGAATTGATGCTTTTGAACTGTGGTGTTGGTGAAGACTCTTGAGAGTCCCTTGGACTGCAAGGAGATCCAACCAGTCCATTCTGAAGGAGATCAGCCCTGGGATTTCTTTGGACAGAATGATGCTGAAGCTGAAACTCCAGTACTTTGGCCACCTCATGCGAAGAGTTGACTCATTGGAAAAGACTCTGATGCTGGGAGGGATTGGGGGCAGGAGGAGAAGGGGACGACAGAGGATGAGATGGCTGGATGGCATCACTGACTCGAAGGACGTGATTCTGAGTGAACTCTGGGAGTTGGTGATGGACAGGGAGGCCTGGCATGCTGCGATTCATGGGGTCGTGAAGAGTCGGACACGACTGAGCGACTGAAAGGAACTGAACTGAATAGCTGATTAACAATGCTGTGATAGTTTCAGGCGCCTGGCAGAGTGATTCAGCCACACATATACACGTAACTCTATATACACACGTGTACCCCAAACTCCCCTCCCATCCAGGCTGCCACATAACATTGAGCAGAGTTCTCAGTGATTCCTTGTTGGTTATCCATTTTATGTAGAGCAGTGTGTACATATCAATCCCAAACTCCATAACTATCCCTTCCCCCCATCCTTCCCTGCTGGCAACCATAAGTTCAGAGAACAACTTCAAGAGCTGTATTTCCAGAGTTCAAATTCCAGCCCCACCATGTTCTGTCCAAGACGGATTATGCAAGTTTCTAAAGAAACTGAGTTTTGGACTGGATGTTCGGCATGTTAGACCAAGGATTTGCTATCTGGAACTTATTAAGTAAGTGTATGGGGTTGGGGGTGGGGTGGTATACAATCAGCTAGTTAGCACAGTTGAAGTTAGTTGAAGTCAACTTTCCCACTATATCATTTGATCACAATTACTTTTCACTCCTTCCAAAGCAAGCTGTATTGACATGCCAATAAAAAGCTTATTGAGAAATAAAGAGGCTTGATGAATCTGTACCCAATCAGTGGCCTATTTTCAGTTCTATAATTCCATATCACTCTCTGTGGTTTTTGAACTATGCTCATTTACAGTATATTAAACAATAGTAAGTGTTCCCAGTCCATCAAGAAGAAGTGAAAAAAAAAGCTCAAGCTGTTGTAAATTTTCAACATCAATTGGATCCTCTCATTGTCTGGGCAAGTTGAGTCCCATTGCGATAACCAGTACAATTAGTGCATTATAGTCAATAGGTCAAATGCAGCTCTTGCAAGGAAATGTCAGTGATGTTTCTCTTCTTTGGAGAGTCAAGTTTATAATTCAATAGATTGTCATATGCCACAAAACCTAAGAGGCTGTCCTAAAGAAGCAAACAGGGAAACTGTGGGTTCTCACGAAGACATTAGTATAAGCAGCAGCTTAGCCATTTCTAGTAGATTTTCCTCTCTTCCTCTCTGTGATTCTAGGCAATTTTGCATTCATATTGGTGAGTTCAACCTACGGGACCGTTCAGTTGTAGTAGCAAATGGTGCCCCAGAGAACCCATAATAGACAACAGCTGTAAACAGTATGCGACACACATACTACGTGTTTTTTTCTTGTAATTGAAAATTTAAGATTTAATAACTCATCTCTGCTTAGGGGACGGCAAAGAGTGTAGGGTATACATCTTTTATTTTTCCTCTGCAATTTAAAAAATCTATTCTGGAGTCCATGAAGATCTACAGTGGAGTCATGGTTTGGCATACTGTAATTCTTAAAGTCACATATTAAATTTATGTCGGTGGCAATGACATCTGTTAGAGAACTGTACAATCCTAAGAGATATCAGGCTCACGGCCAATGAAAAACTGAGAAAGAACTAAAGACATGTGTGATGTGCACCCAACTATATAAATATTCATTCATTTATTCCTTCTTTCTTTTAGTAGTATTAATAAGCTCCTACTGGCACTCTATAAGGGTCTTGAGATTCCAAAAGAAATGATTTTTGCCCTCAGGGAACTAATAATACTCTGGTGAGAAAGACAGGAAAACAGATAATCGTGATCTTATGTGATCAGGGGAAACGGTCAAAACATTTCCACAGCACAGAGGAATGCTCATTATGACATTATTTACAGTAATGCGAGCACCTGGAAGTCACTTAATGTGCATCCACAGGAAATTAGTTAAGGAAACGATATATAAAGCAGAATACTATGTAGCCATTAAAAATGGCACATAGATCTCTTTCTGTTGATATTAGAGGGTTCAGCTCAGTTCAGTTACTCAGTCATGTCCGACTCTTTACGTCCCCATGAATCGCAGCATGCCAGGCCTCCCTGTCCATCACCAACTCCTGGAGTTCACTCAAACTTACATCCATCAAGTTGGTGATGCCATCCAGCCAACTCATCCTCTGACATCCCCTTTTTCTCCTGCCCCCAATCCCTCCCAGCATCAGAGTCTTTTCCAATGAATCAACTCTTCGCATGAGGTGGCCAAAGTACTGGAGTTTCAGCTTCAGCATCATTCCCTCCAGAGAAATCCCAGGGCTGATCTCCTTCAGAATGGACTGGTTGGATCTCCTTGCAGTCCAAGAAACTCTCAAGAGTCTTCACCAACACCACAGTTCAAAAGCATCAATTCTTCGGCACTCAGCCTTCTTCACAGTCCAACTCTCATATCCATACATGACCACAGGAAAAACCATAGCCTTGACTAGACGGACCTTTGTTGGCAACCTATCACATTATGATGATTCAAAGCAATACAGGTGAGATACCTGAATTGTAATGGATCCTATCTGTGTTTAATTGTATTAATAGATACTTAAAGGCATCTGTACACAGAGACAAATCTGTGAGTGGAGGCCATCTGAGTCATTCTTATCTCCTCTTTATCCTGACCTAATGTGTCTGTCTCTCCAGTAAATAACAATCATATGTAAG
The DNA here is from genome assembly GCF_029378745.1 of Bos indicus. Taxonomy (NCBI): domain Eukaryota; kingdom Metazoa; phylum Chordata; class Mammalia; order Artiodactyla; family Bovidae; genus Bos; species Bos indicus. The sequence continues at coordinate 17,579,581 of NC_091780.1, read as the reverse complement.
TTTTCATAGAGGCAAAGTATTTGTCAATATTTCCAATTTTTCAATATATTCTAAAATATTTTCCAATAGTAAAACACAGAAGAGAAAATTTTTTAAAAAGCAAATAAATTTTCACAGAAGAGGTGACATTTGATCTGGTTCATCCCATTTTAATTGGAGTTTGACAGATGAAGAAAAGAATGGAGGGAGATGAGGGACTTTCCTGGTGATCCAGAGGCTGGGACACCATACTTCTACCACAGGGGGGTTTCCCAGGTGGCTCAGTGGGTAAAGAAACAACCTGCAATGCAGAAGACTTTGGTTTGACCCCTTGGTCCGGTAGGTCCCCTGGGGGAGGGCGTGGCAATCCACTCCAGGATTCTTGCCTGGAGAATCCCATGGACAGAGAAGCCTTGCAGGCTACAGTCCATGGGGTCACAAAGAGTCAGACAGGACTAAAGCAACTGAGCACTCGTACACACATGCAGGGAACTAAGATTCCCCATTCTGCATGATGTGGTCAAAAAAAAAAAATCAGTAAAATACTTTAAAAAGAAAAGAAAGGTGGGAGATGATAGGAAAGGGATAAGTTGATATATTTGCAAAATAACAATGTCATAAAGCACATAGTGTCTGAAGAAAACCGATGTCATTTTATGTGACTGAAGCAATAGCTATATAGAAGATAAGAGAGATGCGATAGGCTAAATCTGTACCCGATTCTTTTAAACAGGTCTTTTAGCCAGGCTAAGGAGTAATTTTACAGGCTATGGAAGCACGATGAAAAATCATTCTACGATGGTGTGATTAGATGGGGACTTTTCTTGGAGCTAAAGATGGCAGGAGAAATAGCGAAAAAGCACATATTGTGATATGAAGGTCAAGTCAGCTAATGTGACCTTAACTCTGGAAGACAGTGGATAAAAATGGCCTGACTGAAGGGCAAGGGGGTGAAGAAAGAGACCAGAAAACAAATGGAAAAGAAAATGATATCATTTATATGCATAATCTTTTTAAAATGATATAAATGGACTTATTTACAAAAAAGAGACAGACTCACAGACTTAGAAAACAAACTTATGGTTTCCAAAGGGGAAAGGTAGGAGAAGGGAGGGATAAATGGGAATTTGGGATTGACGTGTACACATCACCACATTTAAAATAGTTAACCAACAAGCCTACTGTATAGCAAAGGGAAATCTGCTCAATATTCTGTAATAACCTAAATGGGAAAAGAATGTGAAAAAGAATAGATACATGTGTATGTACATCTGAAACACTGCTGTACACCTGAAACTAACATGGCATTGTTAACCAACCAGTTAACCAACCAGCTCAGTTCAGTTGCTCAGTCATGTCCGACTCTTTGTGACCCCATGAACTGCAGCACGCCAGGCCTCCCTGTCCATCATCAACTCCCAGAGTCCACCCAAACTCATGTCCATTGAGTCCGTGATGCCATCCAGCCAGCTCATCCTCTGTCATCCCCTTCTCCTCCTGCCCTCAAACTTTCTCAACAGCAGGGTCTTTTCAAATGAGTCAGCTCTCCACATCAGGTGGCCAAAATATCGGAGTTTCAGCTTCAACATCAGTCCATCCAATGAATATTCAGGACTGATCTCCTTTAGAAGGGACTGGTTGGATCTCCTTGCAGTCCAAGGGACTCTCAAGAGTCTTCTTCAACACCACAGTTCAAAAGCATCAATTCTTCGGCACTCAATTTTCTTTATGGTCCAACTCTCACATCCATACATGACCACTGGAAAAACCATAGCCTTGACTAGACAGACCTTTGTTGACAAAGTAATGTCTCTGCTTTTTAATATTCTGTCTAGGTTGGTCATAACTTTCCTTCCAAGGAGTAAGTGTCTTTTAATTTCATGGCTGTAATCACCATCTGCACTGATTTTGGATCCCCCAAAAAATAAAATCAGCTACTGTTTCCACTGTTTCCCCATCTATTTGCCATGAAGTGATGGGACCAGATGCCATGATCTTAGTTTTCTGAATGTTGAGCTTTAAGCCAACTTTTTCACTCCCTTCTTTCACTTTCATCAGGAGGCTGTTTAGTTCTTCTTTACTTTCTGCCATAAGGGTGGTGTCATCTGCATATCTGAGGTTATTGACTATACTTCAATATAAAATAAAAATTAAAAAAGAAAATATCAATGAAAGAAGATTCTGAGAAAGAATATTTGAAAAGAGTTTGATGGAAAAAATTATATACTATATAGAATATACATGATACTAAAGTTTACCACCAAAGATAGCATGCTATGAACATTTTCTGTGTTGTGTGCTTTTCACTAATATATATTGGAGGTCTTTCTAGATCAGTATATAAAGATTTTTCTACCTCTCTTTTTTAATTAGCTGCATGTAGGGTATTGTTCTTTACAGCATTGAACTTTACTCTCAAAACCAGATGCATCCACAGATGAGCATGGTTTTCACTTTGGTCCAGCCTCTTCATTCTTTCTAGAGTTATTTTCCCACTCTTTCTCAGTAGCGTACTGGATATATTGGGCCATACCGACCTGGGGTAGGTGTCCAGTGTCATATATTTTTGCCTTTTCATACTCTTCGTGGGATTCTCAAGGCAAGAATTCTGAAGCAATTTGCCATTTCCTTCTCCAGTGGACCACATTTTGTCAGAACTCTCCACCATGACTGCACAATCTTAGGCGGCCCTGCAGGGCATGACTCATACCTTCATTGAGTTACACAAGGCTATAAATCCATGTGATCATTTTGGTTAGCTTTCTGTGGTTGTAGCTTTCTGGAGGCCATGGGATTATAGTTCTTGTTTCTTCTGTCTGCCCTCTGATGGATGAGAAAGAGGCTTGTGAAAGCTTCCTGATAGGGGGGACTGGCTCTGGGGAAAAACTGGGTCTTACTCTGGTGGGCAGGGCCATGCTCAGAAAATCTTTAATCCAACTGTCTGCTGATGGGTGGGGCTATGCTCCATCCCTGTTAGTTGTTTGGCCTGAGGTGAACCAGTCCTGGAGGTTACAGGTTCCATGGTCTATTGGCAACCTTCAAAAAGGACTTATGCCAACATGCCCTTCCCTGGTAGCTCAGCTGGTAAAAAATCCACCTGCAATGCAGGAGACCCCAGTTCAATACCTGGGTTGGGAAAATCCTCTGGAGATGGGATAGGCTACCCACTCCAGTATTCTTGGCCTTCCCTGGAGGCTCAGGCAGTAAAGAATTCACCTGCAATGTTGGGAGACCTGGGTTTGATCCATGATCTGCCTGCCCTAGAGGAGGATGTGGTAACCCACTCCAGCATTCTTGCCTGAGAACCCCAAGGACAGAGGAGCCTGGGGGGCTACAGTCCATGGGGCCACAAAGAGTCAGACACAACTGAGCGACTAAGCACATGCCAACATGCACCTCCCAGGACTGCTGGTGCCAGTGGCCCTGACCCTGCGGCAGGCCACTTCTGACCCACACCACTGCAGAAGACACTTAAATATTCACAAGTAGGTCTGGCTCAGTGTTTTGTGGGTTTTACCCTGGGTTCTGGTGGACACGAGATTTTGTTCATGCCTTCTAAGAGTCTTGGTTTCTCCCAATCCTGTGAAAGTCTTATAATCAAATCCCAATGTCATTCAAAGTCAGATTCCCTGGGGATTCCCTTTGCCAGATCCCCAGGTTAGGAAGTTTGACGTGGGGCCTAAAACCTTCACAGAAGTGCAAGAACTTCTTTGGTATTCTTCAGTCTGTGGGTCACCCACCCTGCAGGTATGGGATTTGATTATAACATGATTATGCCCCTCCTTCATTCTCCTTACAGGCTCCCCTTTGTCCATGGACAGGCTTATTTAACTTTTATACAGAGTAGCAAGATGCTGGGCTGAAAGACTCATAGCTGGAATCAAGATTGCCAGGAGAAATCAACAACCGCATATGTGAAGATGATACAACTCTAATGGCAAAAAGCAAAGATGGACTAAAAAGCCTCTTGATAAGGGTAAAAGAGGAGAATGGAAAAGCTGGCTTAAAACCCAACATTAAAAATAACTCAGATCATGGCATCCAAATCCATCAATCCATGGCAAATAGATGGGAGAAAAATGGAAACACTGACAGATTTTCTATTCTTGAGCTCCTAAATCACTGCAGACACGGTGACTGCAGCCACAAAATTAAAAGACGCTTGCTCCTTGGAATAAAAGCTATGACAAACCTAGACAGCATATTAAAAAGCAGAGACATCACTTTGTCAAAAAAAAAGGTCCATATAGTGAAAGCTATGGTTTTTCCAGTACTCATGTATAGATGTGAGAGTTGTACCATACAGAAGGCTGAGCATCAAAGAATTGTGGCTTTGGACTGCAAGGAGATCAAACCAGTCAGTCCTAAAAGAAATCAACCCTGAATATATATTGGAAGGACTGATGCTGAAGCTGAAGCTCCAATACTCTGGTCACCTGATGCGAAGAGCTGACTCATTAGAAAAGACCCTGATGCTGGGAAAGATTGAGGGCAGGAGGAGAAGGGAACAACAGAGGATGAGTTGGTTGGATGGCATCACTGAGTTGATGGACATGAGTTTGAGCAACCTCTGGGAGACAGTGAAGGACAGGGAGGCCTGGCATACTGCAGTCCATGGGGCTGCAAAGAGTCGGACATGACTCAGAGATTGAGCAACAAGACATCACTTTATATTAAACTGACTGATTTTTTTCAAGTTGTATCAACTTTACACTCCTGAGAGCCAATCAATCTGATTATAATATATGTCATTTCTGTAATTCTAGATTTGTTCTTTTTTCCCTCAGGATTTGTGCATCTATGTCCCATGACAGCCTGTAATTTTTCTTTCTTGTAATGTCCTTTACAGACTTAGAGATCAATGTATGATGAGTTGGAAGCCATTACCACTTTTTCATGTCTGTGGAAGATTTTCGAAGTTTAGAAGTATTTCTTTCTTAATTTTATTTTAGAATTTTTCAGTGGAGCCATGAGCCTAGATCTTTTTTTCCTCTGAAGATTTAAATAACAACTCAAATTATACAATAACAAAACCAAATCATTAAAAATCATTGGAGGAAAATGTAGGTGTTCTGAAACAAAACCCAATGTTCTTTTCATTTGACCATATATTATTCTGTTTGTATACTCAAGAGGAAGGCTGAAATTAATCCTCTTGAAATAAAACACAATGATATATTGATATGAAAACAAGCACCATGTCCATTTTGAGTTAGACAAGCTGGGTTTGGGGCCCAGTCTGCATCCTACTAACTGAACATATTAGGAAAGATTGAATTCTTCTGAAATCTAAGTCCCTCACCTATAAAATCAGGCTCTCTCAGGTCTTTGCAACACTAAATTCAATGATTATCAATGGCAATGTGAAATATTATAGATAAAAAAATAAAACTTTTTGGCCAGTGGTTTCAATCTCCTTTGATTCTATTATATTCTCCTGTATTCTTTTAAGAGAGAGCCTAACAAGAAGTGAAATTACAAGGAACTTCATCTCTCTTTTTTTTTCTCTTTCTCAAATATTCAGATGCAAGTGCTAATTAGTAGAGAAGTCAAAAGTCAGGTATTGGCAGAAAAAATAGAGAGCCCGTAATCAGTGCTAATAATAAGTTTCTGAACAATCAAGTGTGAACTGGATCTCCCTCGCTGCTCCTGATTATTGGGGCATAATTCCTTCCCAGATGAGCAGGGTCTACTTTTCACATGCCTTCTTTTACAAACACTTGAGGGGGCGGGAGGGGAGGTGGGCATGGGGCATGCAGGATCTTGGTTATGCAACCAGGGATTGAAGCCGTGCTCCCTCCACCGGAAGCATAGAGTCCTGTTCCCTGAACACCAGGGAAGTCCATACAGACTCGTAAGCTACCGGTTTTCTGGCCCATACGCCATGAGAACACACAACTGACCAGACTTCTGTTTCCAAACTTGTCTCAATTGGGGTTGCTCCAAATGGTGAGGTTAAAAACTTCAGTTCATCCCCAACCAATCATCTTCATCCCCACCCTCCTCCAGTGCAAGAAAGTGAAAAGTGAAAGTCACTCAGTCGTGTCTAACTCTTTGTGACCCCATGGACTATACAGTCTATGGAATTCTCCAGGCCCGAATACTGGAGTGGCCTCAAATCTTATCCCTCGCAGAACTCAGCACTCTGTCTTCCTCTCAAAGCTTGAGAAATGATCTCCTGACCACAGAATGAAAGGTAAACAGCCTGAGACCACTGTCTTCTTTCTGTAAAGAGATTTCTTATTTCTCGGCAGAAATACAAGGGCTCCTGTACTGACAGAAGGAGGAGAGAGGATGCTCACGCCCCCCACCACCGGCTGCCACGGCCTCACTGAGGATCTGGGGGGCAGCAGGGAGGAAGCTGTGGAGCAAAGGCTGACCTCAGAAAAGGTTTGCTCTGTGCACACGTGTGCAGTCACTTCAGTCATATCCAACTCTGTGACCCTATGGACTGTAGCCCACCAGGCTCCCCTGTCCATTGGATTCCTCAGCCAAGAATACTGAAGTGGGTCGCCATGCCCTCCTCCAGGGGAATCTTCCCAACTGAGGAATCAAACCCATGTCTCTTATTTCTTCTGCTAGCAGGCAAGTTCTTTACCACTGGCTCCACCTGGGAAGCCCCACTGTGGTTTAGTTGCTAAGTCGGGTCAGACTCTTTGCAACCCATGGATGGTAGCCTGCCAAGTTCCTCTGTCCATGGGATTTCCCAGGCAAGAAAACTAGAGTGGATTGTCATCTCCTCCAGGGGATTGTCCCGACTCGGGAATTGAACCTGTGTTTCCTGTGTCTCCTGCGTTGGGAGGCAGGTTCTTTACCACTGAGCCACCAGGGAAGCCCATAATTAACGGTAATTAACCTCTAATTAACCTCTCTATGCCCAGTTGTTTCACAATATATTTTACCAATTCTTGCAGAATCCATTCATTTAACAAGTATTTATTGAGACCTTATGATGCACCAGGCATTATAATACAAATTGGAGCTATAACAAGGCAGGAGTCAAAGTTCAGTCATCAGGAGCTTACTTTCTGGTAGGGAAGGCAAACAGTAACATCCTCTAAGTAATATGAAGAAAATTAAGGCAAACGGAGGCAACAGAGAATTTAGAGGAGGGGTGGAGGTCATTCATATGTAGGGGGCTTATTGTATTAACTTGAACAATACACCCCTGGACCCTCTTTCAAGTCTCTTAACTGATACTGTTCACCATGCTGCTGCTAAGTCTCTTCAGTCATGTCCAACTCTGTGTGACCCCAGAGACAGCAGCCCACCAGACTCCCCCGTCCCTGGGTTTCTCCAGGCAAGAATACTGGAGTGGGTTGCCATTCCCTTCTCCAATGCATGAAAGTGAAAAGTGAAAGTGAAGTCGCTCAGTCGTGTCCGACTCCTAGCAACCCCATGGACTGCAGCCTACCAGGCTCCTCCGTCCATGGGATTTTCCAGGCAAGAGTACTGGAACTGTTCACCATACTCAGTGGTAAAAGTAAATACATTCCAATGTAATATAGTTGAGACATTAATAAAATGAATAAAAGAATAAGCCCCCCCCCACACACACACACACAAAACATTGTTTCATTGCCTTCTTTCTCATGAAACAAATCCAATCTTGAACTATTACAAACCCATATTTCTTTGCAAAGGGCAATCTCACTTTCTTATTTTGACTATATCTAGTCTTGCCTATCGCTGACTGTAAGAAAGCGGGTTTGGATAATGTATAAATGAAAAGAAAATCAGGAAATCTATTCCTGGGCAATTTTCAGATAACCAAGAGGAAGTGGTGTAATGGAGGCTGAGATAACAATTTTAGACTCTGCATAAATAAGAGCAAATTCCTGCATTTCCTCATATGTGTCAGATTTTTTTCTAGAGATTTTGTTATACTATAATATGCTGGAAATAAAAATAATACATCTGTGCTATAATGATACACAATATATACAGTATCATAATACAGTATTTAGATTGGGTTTAAGAAATTTACTACCCACAGAAGCAACAGTCACTTGGGAGAAGTGAGTAATCGCATCAGGAAAATTGCAGACAGATGCTACTGCATCTCCAAATCCCCCCCCAACCCATCAGCTGATCTCAGTTAGGGATGCTCACGTTTCTGCCTGGGATGTACTGGCTCACTGGTACCTCAGGACACTGGCTCCTTTGCCTCTGGCCTCCTTAATAGAATTAATTCTGTCCAGAGGAAAGCTTTATAATTCCCTCAAGCACCACAAGGTCCCAGGAGGGCTGTGTCACCTACAGACCACTGATGGTCAAATCACTACCAGCTGTTTCTGAAAGAATATTTTTAAAGATACAGCCGAAATTCCAGCAATCTTCAGCCAGAGCTCTCTGAGCATCACAATAACCTTGAGAAGCCTAAATAAATGGACTGAGTTGGAAGGAGACCTTTTCCAGCTCAGTCAAGATACATCCAACACAGCTCACCTTGTTACACTAGATTACATCTCATCAGGTTGAGGCATATTATAAAGCACTGAAAGATACAGATACAAATCTTGAAGAAAGAGATTAAAGAGCTATTGCTTTGCTCAGAAAACATTGAAACATCCTAGTGGATAATTCTGCTCCCAGATCACATACAACGGGTCTCTCGCTTTGCTTTTACCCATATTATTTGCCTGACTGTATTTGAAAGAGAAAAGAATTCAAAGTCCCTGAGGGTGCAGGTGCTCTGTTCTGAAGACAGTTTTTTCCATAAGCAAAGCGTCTGCCCCTGTGTTACCATAACCTGTTAGGAAATCTTATTGAGAGATACTATTAGGCATCTGTGAAGAAGGGAAGGGAAGTGAAAAAAGGAGTATTTCCTGCCATATCAGTAAACAAGGATGTCACAGTCATCAGCTATTCCAATCCTCCAGGGCGCTCAGGAAGAATACCCGCAAGATCTAGCAGCCTTAGGGCTGCAGCCACTCCCTACAGTGAGCCCTGAGGAACTCAGGATGTGAAAATACAGGATACCGGCCCAGATAGCGGAGATATATATGAAAGGAATGATTTCAGTGAGCTCAGACTCTCGCATTTTCCCTCACATAGAAAAGTGCTTGTTGTTTTGCTGTCTAGTCCCTAAGTGGTATCCGACTTTTGTGACCCCATGAACTGTAGCCCACCAGGCTTCTCTGTCCATGGAATTTTCCAGGCAAGAACACTGGAGCAGTTTGCCATTTCCTTCTCCATGGGATCTTCCTGACCCAGGGATCGAACTCCCTTCTCTTGTATTGCCTGCATTGGCAGGAATATTCTTTACCTCTGAGTCACCAGGAAAGAAATTCCTTAATTTGAGATATCTGGTTTCTTTTCATAAACAATAATCTCTTGATGTTCAAGCTAACTGTCCTTTTTTGTAAAACTTCTGTATAACCTGGCTCCTCCCCTCGCCTCCTCACAGCAGTTCTCTCAGGGTTACTTGAGATGTCACCTCCTGGGTTTAAGTCCTAAAAATTTCCACTGAACAAAACATAGCTCTCAACTTTTGGGTTGTGGCTATGTTTTTAAGTCGACAGAATTGATAAGAGGGACACGGGGGGAAACACGATCTCCTGTGCAAGGAACATTTTTAAATAGGCAAACAGGATGATTCTCTCTTTTTTTAAATAATTTATTTTTGGCTGTGCTGGGTCTTCATTGCTGCCTAGGCTTCTTCTCTAGTTGTGGCGAGTGGCTGCTACTCTCCAGTTGCAGAGCACAGGCTTCTCATTGTGGTGGCTTCTCTCGTTGCAGAGCACAGGCTTGACTGCAAGTGGATTTCAGTAGTGGTGGCACATGGGCTCAGTAGGTGAGACTGAGGGGCTCCAGAGCATAGGCTCTGCAGTTGTGGCGCACGGGCTTAATTACTCCACTACATGTGGGATCTTCCTGGATCAGGGATCAAACCTGTATCTCCTGCATTGGCGGGCAGATTCTTTACCACTGAGCCACCAGGGAAATGCAGATGATTCTCTTTTTAAATTATAAATTGCCAACTGAAAGCCTGCTCTCTTCCCTGCGTTTTCCTTCAGGAATCTTCAACCTCCCCCTTGCCAAAGCCTTTTTAGTTTCCGCTATTGAAGACGGCAGAAAAACCACCAAGTGAAAACCACACGATGAATAAATTATGGGCCTGAGTCATAAGGACCAAGAAGGTAGGAGAAAATTTAAGTCTTAAGCCCAAAACATATGTCACCACCTGACACTGGAGCAGAGAGCTTTAAAACTCAAATCGTGCCAGGAAATTTCAATAGCTGCGTTGCTTGCCTTGAGATGTGGACCTTTTTACTCTTGCAAGGGTTGGCGTGGTACAGGTTGTTTCAAGAACCTGGAGGTATTTAAGGAGCAGGGAGAAGTCACGAATACGGAAAGTAACTTTGCTGCTTAGTTATTCCACAAACAGAACCCAGAGCTATTCCGGCCACACTTGGGATGAAATAGAGATATTATGTTTTAAAATTAAGGTTGAGCTGCTGATTTACAGGAAGAGATGAAAGGAGGGAGTGAGAGAAGATACAAGAGAAAAAGAAAGAGAAAGAGGATTATTACTGATGCTGTTCCAATAAAAACCACTACAGCAATGACCTGCTAGCTCTTCACTTGCATAACCTGACAAGGGTATTTTGGTTTCCCAGTTGCTTGGCAACCTGCCTTTCATGTTTAAGCCATTTAAATGTATTCACCTTCTGAATTAGGTATATTCACAGACGACTGGGCAACAAGAAAGAGCTCCTGGCAGGCCAAGGGCTCCTAGGATGTGTGGAATCAACAGAGTGTGTATGTGGAGGGGAGGGGGTGTGGGTCTGGCCAGGGAGCCTCGCAGAGAATGTTAGTGACACATTTAGGCCTGAATCGAGAAATTGAGATCAGCATATAAAATCTTCCACTGCTCCCAAACCAGGCTTCTATCAGGATCAAATACTTATTTCTGGCCCCTCTTGCTGATGTTTTCTTCTGTCTTTCCTGACATTTGCTGACACCCTCCTGCCGGTTTCTGTGGCCTGAGCTGACTGAGACAGCTGTCCAGAGACAAACCCCATGGCCTCAGGGCTTCACGCTCAGGGCCCGGCCCCACCCTGCCCAGCGTGGCCTGTGCTGGTGAAAGTGTAGAGCATCACTGTGCCTCCACGCGACTCAGCAGAAACAGGGAGGTTTCACCAGACCCCATGCCACAGAAAGCGACCCCACACATAGAAAGTTACTGAGTCCTGTTATTTCTGCCTCCAAAATACCTTTCTGAGTATTTCACATCCCCCCACCCCTGTTCGTACAAAATATTCATCTCCCCCTTCCCACTGCCCTTAGGATAAAACTAAGACTTTCTTTTCATTGAAGTATAATTGCTTTCAAATGTTGCGTTAGTTGCTGTTGTATAACAAAGTGAATCAGCCATATGTATACATGCATTTCCTTTCTCTTGAGCTTGCCTCCCACCCCCTCCATCCCACCCCTCTAGGTCACCACAGAGCACAGAGCTGAGCTCCCTGTGCTATACAGCAGGTTCCCACTGTGCTGTGTGCTGATTCTCTCAGTCATGTCCAACTCTTTGCGACCCCATGGACGGCCGTCCACCAGGCTCTTCTGCCCATGGGATTCTCCAGGCAAGAATACTGGAGTGGGTTGTCATGTCCTTCTCCAGGGGATCTTATCAACCCGCGTCTCAAGTCTCCTGCATTGGCAGCTGGGTTCTGTACCACTAGCACCACCTGGGAAGCCCGGGCTATACAGCCGGTCCTCACTGTGTATTTTACAGCTGGCAGTGTCAATATCCTCATCTCCCAATTCGTCCCACCCTCCGCTTCCCTCCCTGCGTACCCGTTCTCTACTTCTGCGTCTCTGTTCCTGCCCTGCAAATAGGTTCATCTGTACCATTTTTTAGGTTCCATGTATATGCATTAACATACAATATTTGTTTTTATCTTTCTTACTTCACTCTGTATGACAGTCTCTAGGTCCATTCATGTCTCTACAAGTGACCCAAACAACAAGCATTTACTGTACAGAACAGAGAACTACATTCACTATCTTGTGATAAGCTATAACGGAAAATAATCAGAGAAAAAGAAAATATGGATACACACACACACACATATATATATGTATGCTGCTAAGTCACTTCAGTCGTGTCCGACTCTGTGAGACCCCATAGATGGCAGCCCACTAGGCTTCCCCATCCCTGGGATTCTCCAGGCAAGAACACCTGAGTGGGTTGCCATTTCCTTCTCCAATGCATGAAAGTGAAAAGTGAAAGTGAAGTTGCTCAGTTATGTCCAACTCTTCACGACCCCATGGACTGCAGCCCACCAGGCTCCTCCATCCATGAGATTTTCCAGGCAAGAGTACTGGAGTAGGGTGCCATTGCCTTCTCCGATATATATGTATACATACATACATATGGGGTTTCCCGGGTGGTGCTAGTGGTAAAGAACCTGCTGCCAATGCAGGACACATAGACACAGGTTCCATCCCTAGGTCTGGAAGGTATATATATATATATAATCTTGAGAGTCCCTTGGACTGAAAGGAGATCCAACCAATCCTAAAGGAAATCAACCCTGAATGTTCATTGGAAGGACTGATGCTGAAGCTGAAGCTCCAATACTTTGGCTAACAGATGCGAAAAGCCAACTCATTAGAAAAGACCCTGATGCTAGGAAAGACTGAGGGTAGAAAGAGAAGGGGGTGACAGAGGATGAGATGGTTGGATGGCATCACCGACTCACTGAACATGAGTTTGAACAGACTCTAGGAGATAGTAATGGACAGGGAAGCCTGTGTGCTGCAGCCCATGAGATCACAAAGAGTTGGACATGATTGAGTGACTGAACGACAACAATATGTGGATATATATATATAGCCGAATCACTTTGCTATACACCTGAAATTAGCACAACATTATAAATCAATTATACTTCAGTATAATAAACAAATAATAAACAGGCAAACTAAAAATCTAAGGCTTCTTTCTGGGGCACAGGCCCTCCATGATGGGCCGCCCCCTCTCTTGGGAAGCCCACACCAGCACTGGCACTCCCCATGCACCCCCAAAGCACAGTGTACAGCTGCTGGCTCAACAGGCTCCGTTCTGCTCCCCAACACTGGCTCTTCTTCTGATGGCACACCCTCTCTGCTTGACCAGCTCCAATGGACTTCAAGTTCAGCTCAAGTTTCACTCGCTTCAGGGTAACCTCCCTGTTTACTTCCTTCTGAATTTGAATTAAATACCCAGAGCCTGTGCTCCTTGGCCATCTGGCTCACAATTCTACTGTGGCATCAGTGCTTTGAGTCCACCCCGCCTCGCACGTCTTGCTTTTCTTCCCTGTCTTGAGCTGGAACACACTTCAAGGCACGAAAGACATCCACAGTCCTTCACCCCTCAGGCCCCAAGCCACAGTGCCAGAGCCAACGGGCTTGGTAAAACTCAGAAAAGTATTTGAGACCTGAAATGTATATGTTGGCTCTAAAATATGAAACATTATTTGATGGCAATAGGTGTTTAATTGCCCCAAAATTAGAATATTATGTCAACTTCATTAATGAGTGAATTTAGGACTCATAAAAACTTTATTATCTTTGAAAGTCAGCAGTAGGTAAGATTTCCTCACTTCACAGAAATTCTTGAGTGCAGACAATGTTGGCCAAGGAATCACAGCCAACCATAAACTGAGTATCAGCCATAGCCTAATAATTGCAAAACAAACATGAAATTATTTCAAATTCAGTTTAAAAAGAGAAATGTGGGATATGAGGGCATTTTATTATGTTTAATATGATATATGATGATGGGGGCTCAAATTTTTAAAATGATTTGAGCCTAAGAAGATCTCAAAATGTCCCTAAGGATATCTATTTCATTCAATTTTGTTTCCAAAGAAACTAGGAATCAGCATAGTAACTGGGGCATGCATGTGCAAACACACACACACAAACACACACACACACAAATACACACAGATAAACACACACACAAACATACATTAAAAAATAATGCCAGCGAGAATGATGAAGGGAAGGGAGAGTTAGGGAGTTTGAGATGGACATGAACACATTTTTATATTTAAAATGGATAGCCAACAAAGACCTACTGTATAGCAGAGGGAACTCTGCTCAATGTTATATGGCCGCCTGGATGGGAGGGGAGTTTGGGGGAGATGGATTCACATGTATATATGGCTGAGTCCCTTTGCTATCCTCCTGAAATTATCACAGCATTGTTGATCAGCTATACACCAATACAAAATAAAAAGTTTTTTTAAAAATATGGGTTAGAAGAACAAAGCCTAGTGAGAGCAATATCACTCTGTCTGAAAATCACTTGAGTGCATACTTGCATGCTCAGCCATGTCCAGCTCTTTGTGACCCCATGGACAGTAGCCTGCCAGGCTCCTCTGTCCATGGAATTTTCCAGGCAAGAGTACTGGAGTGGGTAGCCATTTCCTACTCCAGGGGATCTTCCCATCCCAGGTATCAGATCTGTGTCTCCTGTGTCTCCTGCATTGGCAGATGGATTCTTTACCACTGAGCCACCTGAAAATCACATAAGCACTAATAGCAAGACTTTTTAAAGTTCTACGGGGCATCCTTTGAGACACGGCTTTAAAGTAGAATTAGATGAGGATGAGTAGCCTTAAATGGGCACAGAAAACTGGAGCTTATAAATAGATTTCTAAACCATGCATGTGCATGGATGAACTTGTAAATTAAGAGGAAGTTAATGAAATACTTCTTTTCCTCTTTCAGGCTTCAGAGACAGAAAGAACAACGGACACTAAAAGAAACAGAATGACCTAGACAGATAGATAGGAGGGAGGGAGGTGACTCTGTGCTCATGGTGTAAAGATTCTATCATGTGAGAATTTCTGGCCATCAGTTATTCCTGTGCAGTGTGTAGATTTGACGTTCCCCAGAAAGCCATTTAATACAGGCCAGATGACATCCCACTAGTGCTTTGCTTTCAAACAACCCCTTAGGCCAAGCCAAGGAATTGTGCCAGAGGTGGGCCCTGCCGATTGCATGTAAATGGATATTTTAAAAATCAAGTCATCATTTAAATTTACTTGGAGAGCTCTCAATTTTGAAGCCCCCTGCTATGAATCTTTCTGAAAAGTTAGAATTCCTGCAGTTACTTTTTGAAGTGAGACACGGCTACACAGGTAAGATTGGATTGCTGCAAGGCACTTGCAGACGGCCCTGAGGCTGCGAGGACGAGGGCGCATAAACAGTGTTCCCATATGTCCTGAGCCAGCCAGCTCTCTGGTCTCAGACCTCGGTTATCATCTCAGCCCTGCATGCACACTGCGGTCAGTCACTTAAGTTCTCTGAGGCTTATTTGCAAAACTAGGGGGGAAAAAGTACTGCGTGATGGATGTGTTAACTAACCTCACCGTGGTAATCATTTTGCAAGATGGTTCAAAGCATAACATTGCACACCTTAAACTCACACAATGTTGTATGTCAATTGTATCTCAGTAAAGCCAGAAAAAAAAAAGTATCTCATAAAATTGTCCAAATTAAATAGGATAAACAAGTAAAGCCTGTTTTCAAAGAAAAAAGCACACATTAAATTGTTCATAAATGTAATTAAATTGCATAATTATTAATTAAGGAGGATTATATTATTATTATTATTTGGGCTTCGCAGATGGTGCTAGTGGTAAAGAACCTGCCTGCCAATGCAGGAAATACAGAAGATGAGGGCTCCATCCCTGGGTTGGGAAGATACCCTAGAGGAAGGAATGGCAACCCACTCCAGTATTCTTGCCTGGAGAATCCCATGGACAGAGGAGCCTGGCGGGCAACAGTCCATGGGGTCACAAAGAGTCAGACATAACTGAAGCGATGTAGCATGCACACACGCATATTATTATTCATGCTATAGTAAATTAAATGAATGAATTAATTATTGAAAAGGCTGCATCAAGTTTGAATGAGAACCATTCAGATTCAACTTCAAAAACTTTTCTCTAAAACACAATAAAAAAAGATAGGAATAGAGAAGAGTGAGTTTTGTATTAATTCATGTGATATTATTATATTATATTCTGCTCCATGCAGGTAGGGTAGTGTCCGTAATAGTTAAAACAAAGGGTTTTCAGCTAGTCAGATGGACTGGGATCTGAGATAGGGTGACCAACCACCCTAATTTGTCTGGGATGGTCCCTTTTTTTTCAGCACTGAAAATCCCAGAATCCTTCAGTCTTAGGCAATCCAGGACAACTGGTCACCCTAAATTTTAATCTTGCTGTTTCACCTCTAACTTGACCTTGTGTAAGTTATTTACAGCCAGTCTCAATTTCTTCAGTGGCCAAATAGGGAGAATAATAATAATCCCACCTCATTAGGTTCTTGTGAGAATGAGAGGAGGTGACTTGAATGGCTTAGCGTGACCCAGACCCCTAGGAAGTCCTTGAGAAATGATAACTCTTTGTAAGGCCCTGTGAAATCAGGGTGTCTCTCAACACAGCCCAGAAGAGGTTAAAGCTGCTCACAGCTAATGAGAAACCCAGCACTGGGTCACCAGGTTGCCTTTCCCTCCTCTGGAGAAGCAGAGGGGGAC
This sequence comes from Bos indicus, assembly GCF_029378745.1. Lineage (NCBI taxonomy): Eukaryota > Metazoa > Chordata > Mammalia > Artiodactyla > Bovidae > Bos > Bos indicus. The sequence continues at coordinate 17,563,059 of NC_091780.1, read as the reverse complement.
CCTAGGAGACCACACCCTGGAGACGGCCCCCAAAAGAACAAGCCAAGAGGAGGAGGCTGATGGGAAAAGATGAGAATTTCCACTGACACAGAAATATCTTCCATGGTAATCAGCACTGACGGGAAAAGGAAATAAGGGGAATTTATGTGACAGTTTAATAGGGTTTTGTGAAATATGATATTATTTTAAAGTTTGCCTGAGTGAGGCAGACAGCACATTAAGGTGACTCCAGCTTTAAAAATATGACAATCCTGTATTTTAAACTCTGAAATCTGCCCCACTGTTTCTTTGCTGTATTAGGAAGAACATTATGTATTTATATTATCCATACATAGGTACACATTGCAGTGAGAGTCCCATTTACATGCAAAGTCTGTCTGTAGGCAAAGTGAAGCGTGAGCCTAGGTATATAAAGTCTGGATATTACATGAGAACTTTAAATTCTTATCCACAAATAACCATCTTTTTTTTTTTTTTCCTACCATTACTATTTTTTTCATGGTCTCTTTTCTACCATACAAAGGAAGAGAGGGGTTTTGAGTGTGAGTTTCTCTCCCAGGTAATTTTACAAAGCACCCACCAACAGCCTGGTGGGGTGACAAGTTCCTTCTTGAAGGAGTGTTCATAATGAGCACCTCCCTTGTCATAACAACACTGAACAACACCCCTTCCATTGATGTGCGCATGCATGCTCCATCTCTAAGTTCTGTCCAACTCTTTGTGACCCATGCGCTATAGCCCACCAGGGTCCTCTGTCCATAAAATTCTCCAGGCAAGAACACTGAAGTGGGTTGCCATTTCCTTCTCCAGAGGATCTTCCTGACCCAGGGATCAAATCCACCTCTCCTGCATCTCCTGCACTGGCAGGCAGAGACTTTACCGTTGAGCTACCTGGAAAGCCCTCTTCCCTTGAGGCAGTCTGCCTTTTATTTTTAATTATTTTCATTTGAAGATATTGCACATTAAAAATACAGAAAAAGAGAAAGTATTCATCTGACAGGGTAACTAAGGAGGGTGAGGATGGAGGGCTCAGAGGTGGACCCCAAATCCCCAAGGCCTGAAATCTTTGGGGAGTGAGGGAAGAGCTCCTTGGAAATAGCAAGCATGGCAGCCCCCACAGTGGATGAGAGGCAGTACTAACCCACAGCACAGCATGATTTAGAGCCGGCTCATCTGTGAGATTAACATGCCAGGAACCAGTTACTCTGAAATGTCACTTGTATAAAATGAGCTTGTAAATTGTAATATAAAATAATGTAATGAGAGAAACCTTTGGGATCCGATAAGAAATAATGAAAATGGAGACGTGGAAATTCAGGACTTGTCAGCACTGACCACGAGAAATTTCCCTCACATTTTAGGAGTCTGGTACAGTTATTTAGGCCAGTCCATCAGGCTGTGAGAACCCCCATATCTTTAAAGCCAGCTCTCCTTGCTCCAAGTCTCTGCTGACCAAGCCGCCTTCGCAGGTATATTTTGGTGTCCTGAATGGATAACTTATCAGCTCTGGGAACACCCTGGGGGAGTGACCTCATCCTGTTCTATGTAAAAGTATGCACAAATACATGAGTGTGTGTATTTAATTATAAATTAATAAACTTGATACTGATTTCTTAAATCCATTTCTTGGGACTTTGGTCCATATAATCCAATCCACCTGGAAGAATGGATAGAGCTGAGTTTTCCCGACTGGAAAGTAAAGAAAGGCTAGGGCTGAACTCATGGTAGGTCTGGCCCCATTAGGCTCAACCAGAAAAACCAAGCCAGCACAATTCTCATAACATGATAATTATGATTCCTTTTCTGAGTATTAGGCCCACCCTGCCTGACTTTCCCACCCTGAGAGGATTACAAGCTTCTATGGTCTAGTTCTTGTATCCTCTATAACCTATGCCTCTCCTTCTGTCACCATCCTCAGGATGAGCTCAGGCTTCCCCAGTGGCTCAGCGGCAAAGAATCCACCTGCCATGCAGGAGACACAGGAGTTGCAGGTTTGATGCTTGGGTCAGGAAGATGCCCTGGGGCAGGAAATGGCAACCCACTCCAGTATTCTTGCCTGGAAAATCCCATGGACAGAGGAGCCTGGTAGGCTAGTCTATGGGGTTGTAAAGAGTCAAACATGACTGAGCGTGCGGGCACACGCACGCACACACACACACACACACACACACACACACAGGATGAGTTCATCAAAGGGCAACTCAAGGAGACTTCCCTGGTCCACTGGTAAAGACTCCACGCCTCCAGTGCAGGGTGCACAAGTTTGATTCCTGGTCAGGGAACTAAGGTCCCCCAAACTATGCGGTGCAGCATTAAAACAAAACAAAACAAAAAAAAAAGGAAAAAGAGGGAGGGCGGCAACTCAAGACTTAATAACTATGGAATGAAAAATTAACTGTACATGAAGAGACTCCAGTCTTTCTCCTTGACTACATGGAGGTCATCCCTAGGCTCCAGGAACGTACTTCCTAATAAGAGTGACTTTGTTTGCCTGGGGATTTTGCCCCTTGGACAGTCTAACAATGAGATTTATGACAGGGAAAAGGTTCTGGGCCAGACAGTATCACTTCTGAGTTTCAGAGAATCTGAGATTACAGGTCAGCCACATGTACAGTAAGTGATCAAACCCCGGTAAAAACTCAGCTCAGCAGAGTCTCGGGTGGGCTTCCCATGTGTGCAGTACTTCCTGCGTATTGTCGCACATCTTGGCAGGGAGCATGTACTGTTGTCCCTGACTCCACGGGGCTACGGCTAGCCAACTCTCTGCATATGGACCCCTCCTGGGTGGGTCCTTTCCCTGTAATAAACTATCACAGTAAGTATAATAGCTTTCAGGGAGTTCTTTGACTCCTCCAATAAATTATCTACATGGAGGTAGCTTTGGAACACTCCAACTTGCAGTTGGCCTCAGAAGGGAGAGCAGCTTGGTGGGGACTGTTCCCCCAGACTTGGAAGTTGCACTAACTCTGAGTGATGGCATTCACCAAACACTGACCCCCTCTCATCCTGCTTATAACCCTCCCTGATTCTGATCTCCACCCGTCTTCTCCTTTGTCCCATCGAGTTCCTAGCTCAGCATCCAAGTTCAAAACACATACCATATCCTCTGCTAAAACTGTGGCACCTCTCTAGCATAATTCTACTCTCTGTCTTCTCACAGAGCCATTGGTCACCATAGATGAAAACCTGCACAAATCCAACCCTAATGTAGGACCCACTGGCCTGCCTCAGGCAGTGTGGCCACCTGGTGTGATCAGACTCAGAATGTGTCCAGCCTTCTCTCAATAGAGAAGACTCCACCCTTCTGTTTCCAGCATGCACTTGACCTTACCACTGATCAGGGCTCAAACAAGCACCCTTCCTTGTTGACTTTGGTGTTTGTCCATTTCCCCTTCACCCATGAGCCCTAAACTTAAGTCTTATACCCTTTTCTGTCACATAGTAAGCTATGAAATAGGGGGTGGGGGCAGGTAACACAGAGAAAAAGCCAGAATGCTGAGTATACTGTCCTAGGACCAGCCTAGGGCTGCACATGAGACTGTATTTCTTCACTGAATACTGACAAATACATACTCCTTCCTGTGGTCAGCACACACTACCCACATTCCCTGCATCAGGCACCTTGCAGGGCTCTGCAGACAGACCAGTGAAAAGGCTGACATGGTCTGGGAATGGGAGGGTTTAGGAAACTCAACATGGTTCCGTAAATCATCATCAAAAGTTCCATACCTTTCAAAACAAACTGCTGCCCAACTTCAGTCTCACCAGGAATCAGACAGGCATCCTTAGATTTGGCCAAAGACAAGGGCAAGCATTGCATCCCAAGTGGCTGAGTAGCAAGAGGGTGCGGCTGATTCCCCAAAGGGAAACGAAGAATCAGTGCCTTTAGAACCAGAAAATAACAGTAGATTAAGGAGCATTTGGGCTTCCCAAGTGGCACAGATGGTAAAGAATCTGCCTGTAATGGATCCCTGGGTCCAATCTCTGGGTAGGGAAGATCCCTTGGAGGAGGGATGGGCAACCCACTCCAGTATTCTAGCCTGGAGAATCCCATGGACAGAGGAGCCTGGGGGGCTACAGTCCATTGGGTCACAAAAGAGTCAAACGCGACTGAGCGACTAACACTTTCACTTTCAAGGAGCATTTAATGTGTGTCCACGATTGACTATGCACTTTGTTTCTTTTAACACACTTTGTCCTCAGAAAGCATCTCAGAATAGAGGTGCTACTGTAATCACCATCCTACAGATCATGATCGTTAAGTTACTGGCCCAAGGTCACTCAGAAAATGAGTAAGGGAAGCTGGATTTTGACTCAGGCAGACTGGCTCCTGAGTCCACATTCTTAATTAAGCTCTGCAACAATTAAGCTCTGGGTTTGGATTCCCAGATGGCTCAGGGGTGAAGAACCCACCTGCCAGTACAGGACACGCAAGAGATTCAGGTTCAGTCCTTGGGTCAGGAAGATCCCCTGGAGGAGGAAATGGCAATGTGCTCCAGTATTCTTGCCTGGAAAACTCCATGGATGGAAGAGTCTGGTGGGCTACAGTCCATGGAGTCTCAAAGTGTCGGACAAAACCGAGGCACTGAGCACACATATGGGGTTGGCCAAAAAATGCATTTGAGTTTTTCCATAACATGTTACAGAAAAACCTGGCTGCACTTTTTGGCCAACTGAATGTTAGAGGCAAGTCAGTTCCAAAGAAAGTCTCGTGAGAGGAATACCCATGATTGAGGGCACTCTGACAAAGGAACAAGAAAGAAATTAAAAAGAGAGTCAAGGAAACTGAGGGGTTCTTTGTTGACAAGACAGATGCGAGCGGCCACTGAGTGTGAGCGGTGACCCCAGCTTACAGGTTTAGGACCTGACTCACTCCACTCCAGTCAGATTGTTCTGGAACTCCAATCATTACTGGCATTGCCCGAAGGACTAGGATGGAAAAGTGGATAAATCAAAACAGTCCATCACCAACAGCGTATAAACAAGACACATCCCATGCCCTGAAGTCGGGGCTGCCTGGATCACACACAGCCTCCGTCATATGTTCCTGCTATTACTTTTAGGATATTTAGATAGATGCAAGCATTACAGTCAAATATGCAGACCTCTAGGGTGTTCATAAAAATGAAGCCATGAAACACAAAATTACACTTATCTTCAGAGGCTTTGTCATAAATCAACAAAGTTTCCTCGCCAAGATGCAAATCTTACTTCACCCTGAATTCCTATTGATACAGTAAATGTTTACATGCTTAACTGGAGATGCCTGTGGGTTAGATTTGAGAACAGCTGGAGTTACATTTCTGGCTTTGCTTCCAACAACTGTTGGGATCTTCACCAAGACAAGTAACCATTCTGGACCATAGTCTCTGTTCAAATTGGAAATCAAGTCAAGCTTGAATAGGAGACCCTTCTCCTACTCCCTTGAAAGCCTCCGAAGTAGAGTCAAGTTCCATTCTAACGACTTGTGCCAGGGGGCTTTGCCTCAGGTAGGAAGGGGGTTACGTTCAGTTATTCAGAGCTTCTCTGCTCAGAGAAGCCCTGTACCAAGCACTTTGCACACATAATTTCACTTAATTCTCACCATAACAAAGCAAAAGAGTTTTATTGGCTCCACTTTAAGTAAAATAAATGGCTGACAGATGTTAATTATGCTCATGGACAGACTTCTCATAAATAGCATAACAAAAACTTCAATCTGGGCTTCCCTGGTAGTCCAGTGGTTAAGAATATGCCTTGAAAAGGAGGGGAGATGGGTCTGATCCCTGGTGTGGCAAGATCCCACATGCTGTGGAGCAGATAAGCCCGTGTGTCACGACTACTAAGCCGGTGCTCTGGAGCTGGGAGCCACAGCCACTGAGCCCAGGCACCCTGCAGCTTGTACTCCACAGCAAGAGAAGACATCACAATGAAAAGCTCACACACCACAACCAGAGAAAGCCCACATGCAGCAGCAAAGACCCAGCACAGCCCAAAACTAAAAATAAATACAGAAAGTAGTGTTTAAAAAAAGGCACTTAAAGCCAGACCTGAATGTGAGAACCTAGCAGACTCTGGTTTTTCCATGCATGCCGTCTCACCTAGGGCTTTCCTGATACTAACATGTTTAACCAAAGGCTACTGACCCTGCGATGGTCAGAGTCCCCACCTACGTCTTGAATTTTTGCGCCTGGCCTTCTGGCATAAAATCCCATTTTGCTTCCTGCAATCTTTGGGTTACTGTCAACCTCCCTGCCTTCACTCCCTTCTTCTCAGCACTGCTAAGTGTCTTATATTTCATCTCTGACTTACAGGACTTCCTGACACCACCATTCATAAAGCCAAACCACTGGTCTTGGCCCTCAAGGGCAAGTCCAGTACCATCTCCACCCCAACCCTGGACTATTTCTGCCCCATCACTGCTTGTGCCCCAGCTTATCAAGGCTACTTTCTCTGTCCATGGGAGCAGGGTTTCCAAATGCTGGAAGGGTCTCACAGCCTTTCTGGGGAAGTAAGTCTTCATGTTATAAGAGACACACAGACCCAAAGCAAATTACACGTGGAAATTCAGCCTAGAGAATTTTAAGCAGAATTATTACCAAACTTTTCAGGATGTATGGATTAAACCACAATGAATTAATTAGAGGAGGGTTGATGGGGTCTATTTATGAAGGTAATAATCCTTTGGGCTTCCCTGGTGGCTCAGTGGTAAAGAATCCCCTGCCAATGCAGGAGACGCAAGTTTGATCTCTGGGTCAGGAAGATCCCCTGGGAAAGGAAATGGCAACCCACTCCAGTATTCTTGCCCGGGAAATCCCATGGACAGAGGAGCCTGACGGGCTATAGTCCACAGAGTCACAAAGAGTCAGACATAACTCAGCAACTAAACAACAACATATATATGCGTGCATGCCCAGTCGCTTTGTATTATATATACGAATGTACACACACATATGTATACATATATATAATATAAATATTTAGTGTATGAAGTTCATACAGAGAACGGGCTACGGTGACCCAGATCTTGAGCGGGGCAGAAAAACCACTCCAGATTGAGTGGACCCCAGGTGGAAGTCATGCAGACAGCTCACTCCAATCAAGCGTCCTGTTTCTCACACTTGCTGAAAACTGACCTTACTAAGGTTCCCAGTGACACTCACTGCTTTTACTCCAGTGGAATCCTTTAAGGCCTCATTGTTCTCTACCTGCCCGCAGCATCTAGCACAATTCACGTCTCCTTAGAACATGCTCCTTGCAGCCAGGCTCATGTTCTTGAACCCCCCTAATCCCCACTGTACCATATGCCATCTCTCAGCTTTCTCCTCTGCCCACAGTAGTCAGTACCACTATGATCTTATCCCAGGCTTTCAATACCATCTGAATGCTGATGACACTCAAGATCATGGCTTCAGTCTTGACCTCTTCTCTGAACTCCAGACCAACAGATCCCAGCGCCATCACTCTAGTGAAGACAATGTGTATATGCCTTCCACACTCAACTTGGTACTCAGCCTGTACCCTACTATATGCACACCACCATAGGCAAGTCCCCGATATGGGCATGGTGGGGGCTATAAAGATCTCTTCCCCTAAAGACCTTCTACTTAGTGGAGAGAAGAGAGTTAGGTTAAGCAGAGTCACTGATTAGTTAGCACTAAAGCCAACTGAGATGAGCCCTGGGAGCAGAGAGGTAGAAACACAGAGCATAAATCAGCTTGCGTTGGAACCCAGAGGGTGTATTCTGGGCAGCTGTCACTTATCTTGGCCTTAAAAAGCAGAGGTGATAGGAAGATGAGGAGGAGTCTGAGAAATGGAAAGTACTGGTTCATGAGACCTACCGGGTAACTACAGAGTGAATCTACAGCCCAGGCCACAGGGAAGTCACTCATGGTGTTCAATACCAGCTTAATGGGCAGAAAATATTATTTTAATTAACACGTTAGCTACGCCCCATATGTTTTGATGTGTTATATTTTCGTTACTCTTCCTTTCAAGACATTTTGAAATTTCAGGGTGATTTTCTTAATGAAGAATTAAGTTTCTAAATATTTTTATGATTGATATGGAATTAAATTGCCCTCCATTCATAAAACCTGGCCTGTTTGTAACTGATTCTATGAAATTGCCTGAGAATTTTTCTTTTCTGATCTACAGTATGGTTAGATTTTGCAAGCCTATTTGTCGGGGGTGGAGTTCTATATATATCAATCAGACATATTTGTTGAAATCACCCACAATATAAATTGATCCATGTCTCCTAATAATTCTATTTCTCTCTGTTGGCAGACACCGTAATAAATAATTGTTATATTTAGGTACCAAATATAAAAAGGTAGCCCTCTTTATCTGAATTAATAATTCATTTAAATTTTCTCTCATCTGATATTGATATTATAACTCAAGTTTATTCTTGGTTTATATTTTCAGCCTTTCTCTGAGGGTCACCTTAAGTATATGTCTTGTTAACAGGATAAAAATCAATTTCCCTTTTATCAATCTAATACTTACAGTCAAAAGTATATAACTTTAATCCGATTACATTTATTGGTATTATTGATATATATATACTCATTTTAGCCACTTTATTTTGTGTCCATCTCTTTTTTTTTTTTCTTTTCTTTGCTGCTTTTTTATGTCTACTTTCTGGATTCTGCTTTGATTGATGAAGTTTAATATATTCTGCTCTTTTCTTTCTCTGTTAGTTTCAAAATTATAGATTTTTATGTCTGTGTTTTAGTTGTCTCTTTACTATAAATCTTCTAAACAAAATTTAATTATTCACAATATATCCCCACCCCTACAAAGATGACAGGAAATTTCGCATATTTTAAGTACCCTTTGAATACTGTCTTCCTTCATGTTATTGCTATCTAGGGTTTACTTTTACCATGTTAAACAATAAATTATTTTTTGTGACCAATGCTTGTCATAGTTTTCTTATCGAATGTATCAATTTCTATGATCAGCATCATTTCTCCGACCCCATGCCTCCAATCTCTTGCTTACCCTTCTTACTGCAGTAGACTTGTTGCTGCTAAGTCGCTTCAGTCGTGTCCGATTCTGTGCGACCCCAGAGATGGCAGCCCACCAGGCTCCCCCGTCCCTGGGATTCTCCAGGCAAGAGCACTGGAGTGGGTTGACAGTTCCTTCTCCAATGCATGAAAGTGAAAAGTGAAAGTGAAGTCACTCAGTCATGTCTGACCCTCAGCAACCCCATGGACTGCAGCCTACCAGGCTCATCCGTCCATGGGATTTTCCAGGCAAGAGTACTGGAGTGGGGTGCCATTGCCTTCTCCAAAGTAGACTTGTTAATTGTCCTCCTTTAAAGGGTCTTATTGGAAAATTCTCCTCATCTTTCATGACTTAAAAATCTGCATTTAGTTCATCCTCTTTTGAAACATTGTGTCTTGTTGCTGTTTCATTTCCCTCAGTCTAATTGTTGTCTTTTTGAAAGTTATCTGCTGTTTTCTTTGACTATTTTTAAAAAGTTCTCTTTATCCTGTTGTTCTGCTGTATGAAGATGGTGTTTCTAGGGGTTGATTTATTTTTGTTTCTCATTTTTTAGTATTTAGAATGCATTTTTTAAAGATTCAAGTCTTTCTCCTGTTCTTCAAACTCCTAACCTATTATTTCTTCAAATATGATTTCTCCACCATTCTTTCCACTCTCTCCTTGAAGTTCTTTAGATGAATGTTGGGGTCCCTCAGCATGTGCTGTGTGTCTCTACCTAATCTTAATGGGGATATTTTATCTCTTTCTCAGTACTTTGTACTGAGTGAGTTTCTTCAAACTCATTAACTCTCTCTCCATCTGTCTCTAGGACTGAATTAGTCCCATTCACTTTTTTTGAATGAACTATATGTCCTTCATGTACAAGATTTCTAATCAGTTATTTTTCACCCCTGCCCATTCCTGTTTCCTGTCTGCCTCTTTTGTCTCATGTGTTCTTGTTCTCATCTGGGATTATTTCTTCATTTATCACTTTATGCATGCTGAATATAGTAAGTTTAAAATCAGTAAGATATTTTCATATATTTGATACGATTTAAGTGGATCTGTTCTTGTTGCTTAGTCACTGCCTCATGTCTGACTCTTTCGTGACCCCATGGACTGTAGCCTGCCAGGCTCCTCTGTCCTTCAGTATCTCCTGGGGTTTGCTCAGATTCGTGTCCATTGAGTTACTGATTCTATCTAGCAATCTCATTATCTGCCACCCCCTGCTCCTTTTGCCTTCAATCTTTCCCAGCATCAGAGTCTTTTCCAGTGAGTTGTCTCTTTGCATCAAGTGGCCAAAATATTGGAGCTTCAGCTTCATTATCAGTCTTTCCAATGAATATTCAGGACTAATTTCCTTTAGGGTTGACTAGTTTGATCTCTTTGTGATCCAAGGGACTCTCAAGAGTCTTCTCCAGCACCACAATTCAAAAGCATCAATTCTTCGGCACAAAAGGCACATAGTCACACATATATACACTTTTTATGTACATAATTTCAGGCTCTCACAGATGAAAGAAATCCAACCATGGACCCCATTGATCTAAAATCTCTAGCATAAGGACCTTTAGATCTATGAGAGTATAACAGAGGAGTCAGAAATGAGGAGTCTTGAGACTTAAGAACATATTTCCCCTTCATTGATCCTTCTCCATATGATAAAGCCTATAAAAACCAAGTTATCAGTGTGGGGATGCTTCAGAAAATGCCACCAGGGGGAGTAAGCATCAGTTGTATGCTATGAGCCTTAAACCAACATGGTTCTCACACAAAAAATGCTTTGTTAGAATTAATCTCAAAAATACACAAGCAGCTTATGCAGCTCAATCCCAGAAAAACGACCCAATCAAAAAATGGGCCAAAGAACTAAACAGACGTTTCTCTAAAGAAGACATACAGATGGCTAACAAACACATGAAAAGGTGCTCAACATCACTGATTATCAGAGAAATGCACAAATGAGGTACCATCTCATGCCGGTCAGAATGGCTGCCATCAAAAAGTCTACAAACAGTAAATGCTGGAGAGGGTGCAGAGAAAAGAGAACCCTCTTACACCGTTGGTGGAAATGCAAACTAGTACAGCCACTATGGAGAACACTGTGGAGATTTCTTAAAAAACTGGAAATAGAACTGCCATACGACCCAGAAATCCCACTGCTGGGCGTACACATGAGGAAACCAGAATTGAAAGAGACACGTGTACCCCAATGTTCATCGCAGCACTGTTTACAATAGCCAGGACATGGAAGCAACCTAGATGTCCATCAGCAGACAAATAGATAAGAAAGCTGTGGTACATATACACAATGGAGTGTTACTCAGCCATTAAAAAGAATACATTTGAATCAGATCTAATGAGGTGGATGAAACTGGAGCCGATTATACAGAGTGAAGTAAGCCAGAAAGAAAAACACCAATACAGTGTACTAATGCATATATATGGAATTTAGAAAGACTGTAATGATGACCCTATATGCGAGACAGCAAAAGAGACACAAATGTAAAGAACAGACTTTTGGACTCTGTGGGAGAAGGTGAGAGTGGGACGATTTGAGAGAATAGCTAGCATTGAAACATGTACATTACCATATGTGAAACAGATCGCTAGTCCAGGTTCGATGCATGAGACAGGGCGCTCAGGGCCAGTGCACTGGGATGACCCTGAGGGATGGGATGGGGAGGGAGGTAGGAGGGGCATTCAGGATGGGGGACACATGTACACACATGGCTGATTCATATGAATATGGCAAAAACCACTACGATATTCTGAAGTAACTAGCCTCCAATTAAATTAATTAATTCAGAAGAAGAAAATGCCTTGTTGAGTACCCATTCAGGGTGCTCTGTTTCAGGACCAGGCTTCATACCATGTATTTTGTCCAGTTTAGGAAATAAAATGGGGTTTCCCAGTGGGTACAGCAGTAAAGAATCTGCCTGCCAATGCAGGAGCTGCAGGAGACGCAGGTTCAACCCCTGGGTCAGGAAGATACTCTGGAGAGGGAAATGGCAACTCGCTACAGTATTCTTGCCAGGAGAATACCATGGACAGAGGAGACTGGTTGGCTAGAGTTCACAGGGTCACAGAGAGACAAAAATGAGCAACTAAGCACACACGAAGGGAATAAAACAACTTATTCGCTTCCCCCAGAACACTTCTGAGTCTTGCAATAATGTCTCTTTGTCCTCATGGAATATGCTGTCATTTATACCTATACCATAACAGAGGCTGTCAAAAGGACATAAGGAGTGGTCTAATATGGCTGAAAGTCCAGTACTTTGGCCACCTCATGCGAAGAGTTGACTCATTGGAAAAGACTCTGATGCTGGGAGGGATTGAAGGCAGGAGGAGAAGGGGATGACAGAGGATGAGATGGCTGGATGGCATCACCGACTCGATGGACGTGAGTCTGAGTGAACTCCGGGAGTTGGTGATGGACAGGGAGGCCTGGCGTGCTGCAATTCATGGGGTCGCAAAGAGTTGGACACGACTAAGCGACTGAACTGAACTGAACTGAATATGCCACAAAATCAAGGCAGTCAGTGTAGTAATACTAATAGATTCTATAGAACAGCCTTGGGACAAAGTTTTGAACCTGATTCTAGCCCCCTGGAAGATACATTCTGAATCTGAGATAGATTTCTAAGCACAGTCCACACAGCCTGGATGTCCCCAAAGAACATGAGTCACTTTTAGGATCATAACACTTAATTGTTAGAACAGAAACAATCGAGTAGCCCAGCCTCTCCTTATTTTACAGATGGATAAGACAGTAGACATTTCCCCGAGACCATACGATTAGTTTCTGGCAGAACTGACACTGCACCTCTCGGAAGAAGTTATTCTAGGATTTGGGAAACTAGACATTTCATGAATGCTTCTGGCATAGTTTAGAGAATGTGAAGAAATATGGTTTGCAACATTATTCTAAAGAGTAGTCCTAAGAAGAACTGGAAAGGTGTCCATGAGGGAAGGATGATGCTAGGAAGGACACAAAGCAAATTGAACAATCTAATGTGGTGTCAGCATTGTAAAGTGATTAAAAGCATGGATCCAGGCAGCCTGCCACACTTGGGTCCTGGCTCCACTGCTTGCCAGCAACTTTAGTTCTCACTTGTCTGTGCCTTAGTTTCCCCATCTGTAAAATGGGTTTAAAAATCTGATGGTCATCATAGGGTTGTTACCACCATTAAATGTATGAATATTTACAGATCCCTTGAAATGTCGTCTGACCCACACATACAAGTATTTGTTAAATAAGTACTTATTTGTCTCACTCCAGCCTTAAACAATTTCTATTGCATTAACTGGAAAGGACAGTTCTCAGACATAATGTCAGAATCCTCAGGTCTTCCTAAATTTATGAAGTGGGGCTAGATGAAGAAAGTGGAGGAGGCCTGTATCCCTGCCATGGTGAGATAAATTTCTTGAGAAGAACCAGAGAGAAAACCTGAAAGCAACACATTAAATCAAGAACTTGAGCAACTTTACAGAAATAATTGCTGCCAGGCTAGGGGACACAAAAGGCTGAAGGAATATAAGGTGACTTTCTTCACAATGAGCAAGGGATCTGCTCAGCTTTGATTCAAGCTTCTCTAGGGGAAGAAAAACGTTTTTTTCTTAAATTATGAAAAGGCACTGCAATCAGAGTCTTCCATTATCACAGGGATAAAATATCAATTTTTGTCAGGATAAAACGAAGCACAGATTGGCCCTGATAGGGAAAATTAAATTTCTGGCCTCCACTTGATTTGATATTTATCACTCCTTTACTCCAGAAATGTTCTGTCACAAAACATTTTAAAAAATGTGTTCATCACACACCAAACAAACTTAAAGGCTCTTGGAAAGCAAAACTGACAAATAACAGGTGTAACTGAGAGAAAATCAAAGGGTTGAGTGAGAAAAGGGATAAAGGAAAAAAATAAATAATATAAATAATCTCAGGGAGTTCTGCAAAGAGAAAAATGGGTGTAGAGAGAAACGGCACAGATGAGTTTCACATGTGAGAGGCAAAAATTCCATCACCCGCTCTCTGAAACAGGACTACCCAAATGGTCACTTTCAAATCCCTCTTGCAGACGGTTGCTGAGACAACCACACCCTTCCATCCCAGATTACGCAGATCTATCACAAGTACAATATCCTCATCACATCCTCCTTCCCAGCTTTCCCCCCCTCAAGGGTATCAGAATTCAGGGAACTCAAAATCGGTTCCTCAAAATGAACTCTTCTGTCAAAAAGTTCAGACCATTACATGTCAACTAGAATAGCTTAGATGAATCTCTTCCATCTGTTCTAAGAAATCAGAATCATGCTCTAAATTCTAATTAATGAATTTTTTCCATCCATTTGGACAGTGACATGGCCCTTTCAGGTATTATCACTTGTCTCTTGTAGAAATGAGACTTTACTTTCTTCCACTTAGAAGCGCAGCTCCTGAAGTGTAAATAAATCAATGCTATATATATATATATATATATATATATAAATCAAATGAGGCTACTTCAGTTGTCTAGCACTAGAACTAAGAGTACTAATCATAAAAGCATGAAAGGGGCCACTGTACTGAATTAGGACAAGCTCTTACATCGAGTTAATGTGCTACAAGTCAATTCAATTTAAATAAAGACACCGTGGCCTTCCCAGGTGGCTCAGTGGTAAAGAATCTGCCTGTCAATGCAGGAGACACAGGAAACACCAACTTGATTCCTGGTTTGGGAAGATCCCCTGGAGTAGGAAATACCAACCCATTCCAGTATTCATGCCTGGAAAATCCCATGTACACAGGAGCCCCACAGTTCATGAGGTCCCAAAGGGTTGATATGACTGGGCATACACACGTGATACTATGTTATAGAGAAGGTGTGCTCTGTTATATAACTTAAAGAATAAAAAAAGGTGGTGGACAAATGGTCCCTCTCTGTAAGGAGATGATAAATATCAGAACTAAGAAGGTAGGGATATGCATTGCTATAATAAATGTTTAAAGAAGTTATACATAAAAGTACAAAATAAATAATGTGTGATTTCAAATAGGGAGCAGGAATTAGTAGAGTCCTTAAGAGAACAGATAGTTTCTTAAAATAAAATATGTAGAAAATCATTCCAATCAGAATGAGATAGGGAAGATGCATTAAGATTTCAGATTAAAGTTGCATATGGTATATGTAGTATGCATGCTAAGTTGCTTCAGTAATGCCCAACTCTTTGTGACCCTATGGACTGTAGCCCACCAGGCTTCTCTGTCCATGGGATTCTCCAGGCAAGAATACTGGAGTGGGCTGCCATGCCCTCCTCTGGGGGCTCCTCCCAACCCAGGAATAAAACCTATTCTCTTACGTCTCCTGCATTTGCAGACAGGTTATTTTAATCACAAAGTTCACCTGGAAAGCCCAGTATATGTAGAGGACAAGCCAATAGGACCTCAGAATGGTTAAAGCTTCTAGAGCTTCTTTGAGCTCTAGACTCAAAGTCTTATAAACTGAGAACATGAGCAAATTACTTAAATTGTGAGTACCTACTTCATAGGGTTTAAAGTCACTTAACACAATGCCTAATCCAGAGTAAACATTCATCCATATTAGCTATTTTAATGGTTAAGATACACCGAGTTGGCTCTAACATCATGGAGAAACTCAAATTTCAAACTGTTATGAAGTCTGTCACTGAGAAAAAGCCAATAGTGGGGTCTGAAGAGAAAGATAATTTCTGAGTATGTAGGTTTTAACTGGAGATCACAGAGACTGCAGGTGTGGGATGAGTTAAGATGCTCTAAAGGTTCAGATGAAAAGGAATGAGCACCACACGAAAGCAGGGGTGGTGGGAATAGAAAGGGGGGCTCACTTGAACGGAATCTTGGGTAGGATATATAGACTAGGCACTGACTGTGGAGTAAGAGGAAGGGGAGTCAGCTCTGATTACAAAATTGTGGGCCCGAGCAGCTTGGATAATGGTGGTATCACAGTCAAGGAATGAGCGTGAGGAGCTAATGGAGTGGGGGAGTTTACCACTCTGATTTTCACCATGCTGCCTCTGGGGTACACAGAAGAACCAGGGGGAGCTCTCTAAAAAGGCATTTGGAAATCCAAGTCAGTAATTTGGAAGAAAGGTTGGAGCTTAAGTTAATGGATTTGAGGGCCATTTGCGTGCAGGGCTATGGCTGACCCTAAGTGAGCCTATGATACAGCTGAGGGGAAAAATACAGAGGGAAAAATGGGAGAAGACTGCTCCCTGGGGAGTCCCAGGACAGGGTAGCAATAGTAGAAAGGGAATTAGCATGAGACTGCCTCAGAAGTCAAGAGAAGAGAGGGCTTCCAGGAGGTGAGGGACTGTATCCAGGGCCACAGGGTCATGGAGAAATCAGAAGGACAAAGATCGGGAAGATGCTTCCATATCTGGCAGTTAGGATGTCCAGGGAAGAGAGCTTTTCATGATTTTGTTAATTTTTAAAAAGCAAGAAGTCAGAAAAGAATATTAGAACAAACATGTCCATGCCCATCAGTAAGTAGAGTGAGGAGATAAGAGTCGTATATCAAGAGTCTGTGGAGTGAGCATGAATCAGGACCAAGTGCAGACAAAGTCTTGCTTCACGAAAAGTTTCAGAATGGAAATGTGAGGGGCAGGGAAAGTAAATACTGTTCTAGGGTAAAGAAGAATGTGGTGTGTAAAAAAAGAACGTGCCACTGGGGAAAGAAGACACACAACTGAAACAGAGAGAGGGGGAAATTTTGATAAGTACACTGAGAAGGAAATGGGAGAAAAGAAGACTGAGCCCAGAAAGGTGAGGTGGTCTCTGCTAAATCCACAGAAGTTTGGATGAAGAGTAGAAATCAAGACCAAGTCTAAGTGGAATAAAATCTTTAAAAATTGTGAATCACTGTGTTGTACACCTGAAATCATATAATACTGTACATCAACTGTACCTCAATGAAAATAAAAATAACAATTTAAAAATATATATAAAAGAGTATGGCCCTTCCCAGGTGGTCCAGTGTTGAAGACTTCACCTTCCAATGTAGGAGGGACAGATCTGATCCCTCGGTGGGGAGCTAAGCTCCCACATGTCTTTGAGGCCAAAACATAAAACAGAAGCAATATAGCAACAAATTCACTGGAGAATTTAAAAAATGAGCCACATCAAAAAATCTTTTTAAAAATTAAAAAAATAAAATTTTTAACTTTAAGAAAATTAAAATAAAACTTGAAAAATAGAGAAAGGGAAGTAAAAAGCTCAGGTAGGGTCATTTTAATTTTGATGGAAGCATTGAAGTTCAAGATTTGAACTATCAAGCCTTTACTTAATTACCTGAGGAGGCAGAGAACTCATTATCACATAAAAGAGTTAATTCCGTTTTTGAACAGTTCAAATTGAAAGCAAGTTCTTCCTTTCATGGGCTTAAATCTGTTTTCTTGTAATTACTACATCACACTCCTGCATCTGCCCTCTGGGACCCCAGGAGTTTAGATACATCCCTCTTTTACATGACTCCTTGACAAATATCTGAAAATAACAAACATGCCCCAACTGAGTTACTCGGTCCTAGCTAAAATATTTCCTGAGTTCTCAAATGTTCTCTCAGCCATGATTAAGCTCTGCATGGATAGTCTCTTGTTTGCAGAGAAACAAGAAACAAGTTTGTCCTCGGGGAATGCCAGAGTAGAAATAGGGTTTTAGTAATCAAGAAAAATTAAGAGTATTTAGATGAGTTCGTGTGGATGCTGCAGTGTGGAAAAAGTGAAAATGTTAGTCGCTTGATTGTGTCTGACTCTTTGCAACTCCATGAACTGTAGCCTACCAGGCTCCTCTGTCCATGGAATTCTCAAGGCAAGAATACTGGAGTGGGTAGCCATTCCCTTCTCCAGGGGGTCTTCCCGACCCAGGGACTGAACTTAGGTTTCCTGCATTGCGGCAGATTCTTTACCATCTGAGCCACCAGGGAAGCCCAGATGCTGGTGTGTGATGCTGGGCAAACAGTATCCATCTGTGACTCAGCTGCATCAAATGTAAAGTGAGAACCTATTTCACCTTATCTCTCCATTATTCTCCACAAAACGGATGCAAAACAAAATGCCAGCGATATCAACAAAAGGAACAGCTCCTTAAGTGACCAGGGGTAATAGATAGTGAAGTCGCTCAGCCATGTCCGATTCTTTGCGACCCCCATGGACAGTAGCCAACCAGGCTCCTCCATCCATGGAATTTTTCAGGCAAGAATACTGGAGTGGGTTGCCATTTCCTTCTCCAGGGGATCTTCCCGACCCAGGGATCAAACCTGGGTCTCCTGCATTGTAGGCAGACACTTTACCATCTGAGCCACCAGGGAAGTCAGACCTGGGGTAAAGTCAGCCCTAACTCCTGCTCCAGCTGACAGCCTTGCTCAGGAGAACTGTAGCCCTAACTCTCACATCCTGCCAGTGAAACTCCCAGAGGAAAAAGTCTCTGCAGGGGCTTCCCTGGTGGTTTAGTGGTTAAGAATCTGCTTGCCAATGCGGGGGACACAGGTTCGATCCCTGGTCTGGGAAGATCTTACATGCTACAGAGAAGCTAAACCCGTGCATCCCAGCTACCAACCCAACACTCTAGAGACCTCGAGCTGCGACCACTGAGAATCCACCTAGAGAAACCATGCAATGAGAAGCCCGCACACTGCAATTTGGGAACACCCCCCTCTTGTTGCAACTGGAGAAAGCCCTTGAGCAGCAAGGAAGACCCAGTGCAGCCAAAAATAAATAAATCAATCTTGTTTTAAAAAAAAGTCTCTGCAGATCATCAAAATCACGGGACATAGTATAGCATCTCTGCTGAGTCCATCTAATTCACCCTGTGAGTAAAAAACCTGCCTGCCAATGAAGAACCTGCCTGCCAATGCAGGAGACATAAGAAATGGGGATTCAATCCCTGGGTCAGGAAGATCACCTGGAGGAGGAAATGGCAACCCACTCCAGTATTTTTGCCTGGAGAACCCCATGGACAGAGGAGCTTGACAGGCTACATGTAGCTCATTGGGTCACACAGTTGGACACGACTGAAGCAACTTAGCATGCATGAGATAACTTGGGTTCAGCTTTTTAGTTCCACCTATCTTCCAGCCTACAACCAGCAACTTGGTCTTTTGTTGTTAATCACCTTCAAAAACTCAACAGCTACCTTTACTATATCTAAAGACATAAACCCAAGGTTTGGAATAATTGATCTTCCAGGAAGGTGTGTAACTCCCTAAACTGATGTATATTTTTTTCTTTATCACTATTGCCTGACTAAGAAAAACATGCTTGGTCTATTTCCCTATATATAAATATACATGGGTTTTCCTAAGTTATTCTATCGCAGCCCCTCTCTGGGTTAACTCTAAAGAAATTCTTTAACCTCTACGGTTTTATTCCCAATCAGTCTCTGTAAATTTTTCACTCCCTTTCCTTTCTCCCTTCCCAGTCTCACCAAACATCCTCTCCCTCTGCTACTGTTCTTCCTGTCAATCCAGTTCTTGCTTATCATAAATTAGCATTTTTCAGTATCCACATTTAGATTTAAAACACAGAGGACAGTTCTGTTGACTGTGTAAGAAGTGCACACAAACCACCCAGAGAAAGCTGTCCATCCAGGCTGGTGCTGAAGAGAGACAGGCAAGCAGAGTGCTTGCTCTGGGGAGCATTCCATTAAATTCTTACGATCTGGGTGTTTGAGAAGAAAGAAACAGAAGATGCTTTTCTTTGTATAAACTTATCAGTGAGTTTGCAAAACACAAGGAATCATAACTAAAGGGATCCTGCGAGAGATGTCAGTCTGAGAAAAGGGCAGATTCAGTGTTGACAAAAATCAAATCTCCCCATCGTCTCTTACCAGCTCTGCCCCAGTCCACAGGAAATGAAGACCCATGTGTTTCAGCAAGGCTGGTGTCCAGTTCTATTCTTAACATGTTAGAAAACTGTTTTGGAAATGAGAGTTCTATATCTGTGTACATATAGTAGGCACATACCTTAGACGCATAAACCCACACACATGCATGTATATTGGCTGGAGAAGTTATCAAATTTGGCAAAAGTGTTGGGGAAGCCTGGAGCTGTTTGAATTTCTGACAATCTTTGTGAATCGGCAGCTCTTAAAAGCAGAGAGTACAATAATCTCACCCATGGAGTCTCTCTCTTTAATCACTGAAGAAGTTAAAAATAGTTGCACACATATATATGGAATCTAGAAAAATGAATTGATGAACCTGTTTTCAGGGAAGGAATGGAGACTCAGCTGTAGCACATGGCCTTGCGGACACAGTGGGGGAAGGAGAGTGTGCAACAAATGAAGAAACAGCATCAACATATACACACTGTTGGGTGTGGGATGGATGGCTGGTGAGCAGTTGCTTCATAGCACAGGGAGCCCAGTCTGATGCACTGTGATGACTCAGATGGATGGGATGGGGGGAGGAGAACGAGGGAGGGAGGAGATGCATGTATAATTGTGACTGATTTGCACTGTCAAATGGCAGAAACCTGGCAGGTCGGGAAGACACCTTGGAGAAGGGCATAGCAACCCACTCCAGTATTTTTGCCTGGAGAATTCCACAGACAGAGGAGCCTGGTGGGCTACAGTCCATGGGGTCACAAAGAGTCAGATATAACTGAGAGACTAACACTCTTTCTTCATGGCAGAAACTAATACAACATTGTAAAAAAAAAGAAAAATTCTTTTAAATTTAAGTAAAAACAAAACCAAAAAAAAAGGTGCATGCAACATGCTCTTAGACCAGCCCTCAGTGGTGGGTGCCAGAAGCATTGACCATAAGGCTGCATATTCCCATGAAATCGACTCATTCCAGGATGCTGTGTAGTATATGGTACTTTTGCTCAGATATGAGTGTTCACACATTAAAATAATGTTATGTATATCTATGGAAAGATAGATAGGAGAATAGACTACTTTCCTTTTGTGACCGTAACAAATTGCCACAAACTTACAGGTTTCAAGCAAAACCAATTACTCTTACAGTTCCGTAGGTTAGAAACTCAACACAAACCTCACCAGGCAGGGGACTGACCTAAGTGGGAAGGAAATGCAAAAAAAGAGGAGATATATATGTACCTATAGCTGATTCACTTTGCTGTACAGTAGAAACTAAGACAGCAGTGTAAAGCAACTATATGCCAATAAAAATCCATTTTAAAAAGAGTCTCACCAGGTAAAAATCAAGGTGTCACATGTTCAGGCCTCTCATTTGGAGGCTAGGGGAAAGGATCCGCTTCCAGGTTCACTCAGGTTGTCAGCAGAAGTCAGTTCCTTGTTACTTTAGGGCAAGAGACCCCATCTCCTCTCTGTCTGTTATCTTAGAGTTGCTCTCAACTTCCTTCCTCCATCCTCAAAGTCAGCAACAGTCCATCAAGTTCTGTTTCTGTTTTATCTTTCTGACAGATTTTCCCACCTGTCATATCTCTTCTGCCTCCTTTTCTACCACATCTAACTTCAGCCACTGAAAGTTCTCAGTGTTGGACAGAACAGATTGGGCTCACTCCAGTACTCCAGGATAATCTTCCCTAGTTTAAGGCCTATAATCTAAATTACTTCTGCAGGGTTCCTTTGCCATATAAAGCAACCTATTCACAGAAGCAAGAGACTGGGGCAAGGACATCTTGGAGGATCCATTATGTGACCTACCACAGTGAATCCATGACCTAAATTCCTGTTTATACTAAACTTCAACTGACATTTCAGGAATATTAGCTGATTGTCCAGAACTATATATTTATTGGGTTGGCCAAAAAGGTCATCTTTTGGAACATCACATGGAAAGACCCAAATGCATTTTTTGGCCAACCCAACACAACACTCTTAAACATGTCTCTTCTCCGTTAGCATCTTTCACCTTTCTAAATGCACTTAATCCTGATCATCCCACCTACTGATGACTTCCCCTCCAATTCCTCAACCATTTCTGACAGTGGCAAAGACCACAGACATGGGCTACAATCTAACCAAAGTGAGTGGTCTCAGGCCATTGGTCTACCTCTCATCCAGGATGTTGAAAACATATCCTGGTAACTCATGCACTATGCAGGATACAACCATGAGTTATCCAATTCCTCAAAATCAGTATACTAGCAATCAGACGGCTATATTAGCCCTGCCATGGGCACTCTCTACATTTTTCCAAATCACCAAATGATCCTCCTTCTTACTTAGGCCTCCTGGAACTGCTCCTTAGAAAGTGTTAGTCACTCAGTTGTATCTGACTCTTGTGACCCCATGGACTGCATAACCCACCAGGCTCCTCTGTCCATGGGATTCTACAGGCAAGAATACTGGAGTGGGTTGCCACACCCTTCTCCAGGGGAATCTTCCTAACTCAGGGATCGAACCCAGGTCTCCTGCGTTGTAGGCATATTCTTTATAGTCTGAGCCACCAAGGCATCTCAGAATAATTTTGTTTAAATATTAGAGCTTGGGGGCTCGGTAGTTGTGGTCAGGAGTAGTTGTCCTGAGGCATGTGAAATCTTAGTTCCCTGACCAGGGATCGAACCCATGTCTCGTGCACTTGAAGGCAGATTTTTAACCACTGGACTACCAGGGAGGTCTCCACCCTAGAATAATTTTACCTTTACTCTCAGTCTACTTGAATGCCCCTCAGGGACAAGCTGCTAGAGTAAGGGACAGACTTGGTTGGCCCATAGATCGGGTCTGGGTATACCCCTTACTCAAGCATATGGACATTGTGACAGTCACCCCCTTTAGCATCTGCTTCTATGGAGAAGTTAAGTGTAGATCATCTGCCTCATTAGAGGCCGATTCCACAGAGCTACATTCTCTGGAATTCAAGTATTATTCTGTGCTATAATCAGCACACTCTGTCTTGAGCCATGCATAAAAGAAAAAAAAAGAAGCAACTGTTTTGTCAGTTTATTACAGCCACCACCATGACTGTCGTATCTCCTCACCAATACAAATTCATGCTCTGGCTCTCACATGACTCTCATCTTTCACGTATGGGACATCTGGTCTTTGACTTCTAATTTGACTTCCATACTTCCCTGAAAAAATATCTGGTCTCAGTTGTTGAATATTCCACCAAATCTTTCCTCTGTGGCTATTTATATATTTCTCCCTCTCACTCAAAATGAAACTCCAAGGGCTCTCATCCAAAGGATTTGTCATTTCCAAGATAAACATCTCTCCTACCTGCACGTCTCTGCCACTTCCATTATTTCACTTATCCTTCAAATGATTTTATCATAAAATCTCACACACTGCACAATAATTGGCAAAGCTTGCTAAATGGGAAGAAATAAGAGTGATGTTTATTTCCTCTTCCTGGAGTGGCAGGGCCTTCCTTTAGAACCAGAGTAAGTTTCATTAATGTCCTCCACAGTGCTCACTTTTTCTTTCATTAGTAAATGAAGCTTGACCTAGAGCTGACCTCAGTGGCAGCCCATTAGATATGTCCTCACAAGGAAGACGCTGTGTTGTATTGATGGTCTCTGTTTAGAGGCGTGCGACCAGATTGAAGCTGTAGGACTGTCCTGATCCTGGTCAATTTAATTTCACAAATAGAGTTCTATGAAACTCTGTCTTACTATTTTCCTGGCAACAGCCTGAATATTTTCAAATAGCCCCCTGAAAAGCCAACTGATTTCCCCCACTCAACTCTTCTGCAAAGTGCGGTAGAAAAGCTACAATGGATAACATATTGCTGGACCAAGGAGCAGCAACTGAAAAGTCATATCTGAACCTTTTTGGCCAACCGTCTCTCTATCTCCCAGAGTTTCCTTCAACTGACGTATACTACAACAGATGCTTCATTAAAAGAATGATACAGTCCCCAAGAGAAGATTTTTAGCATCTCCTTTTTATAATTAAAACTTTACATTTTTTCTGACATATTTCTATAACAGAGTTCAATGTGTCATCTTCTAATTAAGGCACTTTTCCCCCAAGGTAAGACATTCGTCTTAGCCTGGGGCCGAGAAAACAGAACCTTGGTGTGAAGCAATCAGAATACAGCATTACCATTGTATTAGCCTGCTTTGGGCTACCATAATAAAATACCCAAGATTGGGTGAATTGAACAAGACCTGTGTTTTCTTATTATTCTGCAGACTAACAGTTTCTGATCAAGTACTTTCAAATTCATTTTTTGACGAGACCTCGTTTCCTTGCTTGTCGATGGTCGCCCTCTCCCTGGGCCCACACACAGCCTCTCCTCTGCGCTCTTGCAAACAGAAAGAGCCATCTGGTGTCTCTTTCTCTTCCTATTAGAACATAAATTCTACTGGACTGGAACCCCACACTATGACCTTTTCTTTTCTTTCTTTTCTCTTGAGGGAATATGAAACATTTTATTTAAAGATTTTTATGTTGGATGGACAGGCTTAGATCTCATATTCATTGTTAAAAAAAAAAAAAAAAAAAACTTTTGCAAACCTTTTATTTCATAATGAGATATAGCCAGTTAACAATTTTGTGTAGTTTCAGGTGGATAGCAAAGGGACTCAGCCATACATGTACATGTATCCTTTCTCCCCCAAACTCCCCTCCCATCCAAGCCGGCATATAACAGTGAACAGAGTTCCATCTGCTATACAGTAAGTCCTTGCTGGTTATCCATTTTATTTATTTTTTAAAAATATATTTTTAATCATTTATTTAGGCTTCACTGCACAGCATGTGGGATCTTAGTTCCCTGACCAGAGATGTGCCTCCTGCAGCCTGCTTATCCATTTCAAATACAGCCGTGTGTACATGTCCCTTTCAAGCTCCCTAACTATGGTTTCTCCCCAGCAACCATAAGTTCTTTCTCCAAGTCTGGGAGTCTGTTTCTGTTTAGTAAATAACTTCATTTCTATTATTCCTTTTTAGATTCTGCATATAAGCCTACCCTCATGATCTTATTTAATCTTAACTACTTTCTGAAAGAATCTTCTGCAGTGCAAGAGACCTGGGTTTGATCCCCGGAGAAGGATCAGGAGATTGATTTGATTGATTTGATTTGATTTGATTCCGGAGAAGGGAATGGCAATCGACTCCAGTATTCTTGCTTGGAAAATTCTATGGAGAGAGGAGCCTGGTGGGCTACAGTCCTTGGGGTCGCAAGAGTTGGATACGACTTAGCGACTAACCACCACCACTTCCTGAAAAGATCTATTTCCAAATACAGTCACATATTAGGGTTTTAACATATAAATTACGGTGGTGGTGGATGGAGAACAGAAGTTAGTTCATAATCACCACGTTGACTCACAGCCTTCCATGAAGAGACAGACCGGGTTACTCAGCATGCGAGTAAACTAAAGACAAGCTGTAAAGAGAAATTCTACACCCAAGTAGTCAATGAAAGGGAAGAACGGGTGATAATTTGCCCACATCCCTCCTGTCTCCTGTTTCCAGCTGGTGAGAGTTCACTTCATGAGGTATTAAAACTTCTTCTTATCTTGGTTACTTTCATGACTTAAAATGTCACAACACACATCTTCAGTGTGAGTTTTCATCCAAGTCCAGAATTTTGCTAGAAGAACTAGAAACTGCAGGCTTGCTACTGGTCTAGTTTCTCAGGAGCAGTAAGAGGAGGGCTTTGCCTTCCAAGAGCCCTTGGGGACTGCAGTGTTGTGCAGGAGGTAGGCAGCTCCTCCCAAGGAAGAAAGGAGAATGTCTGAGAAGATCGAGAAGTCATGTGTCTAATATAGTGGAATCTACTTTGGTGTGTGTGTGTGCTCAGTCACGCCTGACTCCCTGCAGCCGCATGGACTGCAGCCCGCTAGGCTCCTCTGTCCAGGGAATTTTCCAGACAAGAGTACTGGAGCAGGTTTCCATTTCCTTCTCTAGGGGATCTTCCCAACCCAGAGGTGGAATCCAGGTCTCCTGCACTGTAGGCAGATTTTTTTGACCACTTAGCCACCTGGGAAACGCCAGAATTTACTTCTAATATGAATTAAAAGACTTTTACCTTTGGTATATGCTTTCTCAGAACCAGACGACCCAAAAAGAGAGAGAATGAAAATATTTCTGATGTCACCATTCATATAGAAGTCAATGGCTTAAGTTTAGATAGAAGGCAGAACATATAAGAGAAATGGAGGAGAAACCAAAAGCCACTTATCCCTAATGGAAGGACATTTAGAAATATGTTTCATTTTTGACTCTTTTGGATATAAACTTCTAAAAATACAGAAATGTGAAAATTTTAGAGTAGACATCAATGATTAAGTTAATTTGATTAACAGGATAGTAGGAAGTTAACTTTTTTTCTCTCATGATCAAATATCTGCTCTTGTAGCATCTTGGCAAAAGAAAAACACTACTAAAATCTCTCAGTGATGACCATCACAAAAGGAGCCCATTCTTGGTCATTTTGCTAGTATCATCCTCAATATCCACACATATTCAGATTGACTGATCACAGGCTGAGTGATGAAAGCTGGGTCTTCCACAGGCAAGATTTACAGCACCATGTGAGCCCACAATGACCTTCAACCATTGGTACCACCGCCATTCTATCAATAGTACAGGAAAAGCATGCTTTCCATCAACATGGGATTCCAATTTGAATTTCCTGAATAGCAGATCTGGAATAACTATGCAGAATATGCTTAACACAGATAAGTAAACTATTGGGTTCACCAAAACAGTTCATAAGATGTTATGAAAAAAAACAACTGAACCTTATGGCCAACCCAAGATAAGACTAGCTTTCTCTTGCTGTGATTCTGGTTTCATACACAGAAATTATTCTCTTTGATATCACTTAAATGTATATGTTAAACTTGTTTTTTTTCTTTCAAATGCCCCGCTGAAAACTTGCCCATGGATCTACATATTTTTCTATCAGGACATAGCCCACTAGGACACGGACATTTTCTCAGAGGAGTTACCAAGTATAAGTTCCTAATATGAACCTAACCTGAAGGTTTAAAATCTTATATGGATTGCTACTTCTAACTCAGTATTTCTTCCCAGGACTTTAACCCTAATCATGCTCTAGCTCTGATGGCCATACTTCTGAGACCAACCAACTCAACAGAGTGCCTTGTAGAGCTCCTGAGGCCATTACTCATCATTTTCTCTTTATCCCATGGTGATAGACAATGCTATTAACCTTCACCCAACATATTGTGGGAACATGCTGGAGACCAAGCTGTAGTCATCACCAAGTACAGAAAACCAGCCCAGACACACCGCCAGGCAAGAGTGGCCACACAGAGACAATACCCTATAAACATGTGTTCACTTCACGTTACAGTAAGTCCCCTACATACAAACGAGTTCCGTTCTAAGATTTCTGTTCCAATTTGTTCATAAGTCCAAAAAGTTAGCCTACTTACCCAACTAACACAATCAGCCATAGAGCTGTACTTTAATAGGCTTATAAAACTTTTTACACAAACAATACATAGAAAACAAACAGAAAATAAAACATTTTCAATCTTACAATACAGTACCTTGAAAAGTTAGAGGTACCAGTTACATCACTGCTGCTTTTTCACTTTCTTCCAGACATCCTGGGCTTGAAATAAAGATACTTTACTGCTGTACTCTGTACAGTAAAGTACAAAAAAGCAGAACTGCTTGTAGAGGATAAATGCATATGACAACGTACGCCAGACACGTGAACTAACTTACGTGCATGGACATGGGAACACAGGTTCGCGTCTTTGAAAGTTCACAACTTGAAGGGTCGTATGTAGGGGACTTACTGTATTTACAAGATCTCTTCTGTTCCAGCACTACACGGGTTCATCACCTTCCTTTGATTTACCAAACAACTGCTCAGGACTTTTCGTGTAAGCTTGGCAGGGGGCAAGTGCAGTAGAAACATCACGGACTTCATGATAAAATCTGAGTCTGTCCCTACTGGCTTCAGCTCTTTGTGAGTTTCATTTCCCTCGCTCCAGACTTTGAAGAGCAATGGCTACCTCAGAGAGTTGTCATGAGAAAGCATGAACATGCCTGGCACAGAGGATGCATGTTCACACAACATAAGCATTATTCTCTTCCTTGTTTTCTGCTTCTGAGACACAACTCACAGCCCCATCGTGCATGTATTAATATTTATATCTCCCAGTCGTGCCATTTTCCTGAAACAAGAAAAACATTTGTCCCAATTTTTACATGGATAAAAGATAAAATATTTATTTAGTACCTTTGTCAGACTCTTTATGTTGTTACCTGCTTGATTTTCTATATACCAGATGTAGCTAGTCTCATTTTTTAGGTAGACAAAACTTAAGTTTAGAAAGAAATGTGAGATGCCCAAAGGGTTGGAAATTGAACCCATCTCCTGATTTTCATCCTGGAGCTCTTTGAGAAAGACCAGGCTTCCTCATCCACACAGGCCTTCCTTATGGGATTGAATGGTTCTACCCAGAGGCTTCAGACTTAAGAAACATTAGTCACAACTTAGGAAAGCACAACCTCAAGACCTCAGAAAATGTTCAGTTAACATGGCTGGGGACAGGTGCCACTGAGCTCGATCAAAGACTGGATAACCTTTGTTCATTTACTCAAGAAGCATTTTTGAGCTCCTACAGTATGCATGTCAATTAAGCAAAGAAAGAAATCAAAGAAGCAAATACAAACCCCATGCCATCCAAGAGTTTACTTAGTGGATTGCTGACATACAAAGGCACAAAAAGGTAAATGACATATAGGAATCAGGTTTAAAAAAAAAAATTGAATTGATAGCATAGAAACTGCCTCAAAGCTTATGTAATAAAGTGTTCAGTGAGAGTTATAGACCTAAGCTCTTTGGCAGATTGTCTCAGTCCTGACACTACCAACAATTGGACCGTGCAGTTCATTCTCACAGTGGGCTGCCTGTGTGTTGCAGGACATTTAAGGGCAAACCCCACACAGCTTCTATCACCAAGTGCTGCAAACTGGATGGATGAAAGCAACAGAAATGTATTAGCTCGTAGTTCTAGAGGCTAGACATCTGAAACCAAGGTGTTGGCAGACCATGCTCCCTCCAAACTTTCTAGAGAAAAATACCTCCTTGCCTCTTCCTGCTTCTGGTGGTCGCCAGCAGTCTGGGCTTAGCTTGATTTGTGGCAGTGTAACCCCAGTCTCTGCCTCCATCATCCCATGGCTGTCTTTCCTCTGTCTGTGTCCCCACCTCCCAATTTCCCTCTTCTTATTAAGACACCAATCATTGGAAGAGAGCCCAGTTTAATCCAGTGTAACCTCCTGCTAACTCAATTACATCTTCAAAGGTCTTGTTTCCCGTAATGTCGCATTTGCACTTTCCAGTTGGACATGAATTTTCAAGAATGGGATTCAAGCCAGCACACCTGTACCATCCCCACTACATTGTCCCGGCCCTCCCCTCCACAAGTCATGGCAATTAAAAATCTCTCCAGACATTGCCGAATGTCCTCTTGGGGGGAAAATGATCGCTTGGAGTTGAGAACCACTGCTTCACAAGATCAGAAAAGGGAAAAATGCAAGTCCTTTTGTTGACAACTTTATTCAAGAGATCATCTTCCCTGGAGACTTTTTTTAAACTTTAGCCTAATCTTCTTGAGACTTGCTTAAGACTCTTAGTTACGATTTCCTAGGGGGCGCTTCTTTCACTAAGTGGATTGTCAAAATACCTTACAACTCCATCCCAGCCAGATTTTAGGACTGAGCTGCTGGTTAGAATTAAATTTCAGGCTGGCTCCTTCAATGGAACCCTATTGTCTCTGAGGATAGCAAAAGTGATGAAGAATCTCAGCTCCGATTTGATGGCAGGGATACTGAATAGATAGATAAGAGCAAAGAGTTCCAAAGTTGTAATTCAAGTCTTGTTCCACCATCAGACACCCATGAATGTGTGCATGCGCATAAACATAAACCTCAAATAAAATGAGAGATCTGTCTCAGCAGGAAAAAAAAAAGAAAACGGAAAACGAATGTGAGCTGAGTACTCAGTAAAGCTTTCAACAGGACAGGAAAGGGTCAAGGGAATCTGTTTCTCAGCCTTTGCAGTGTTGTCCCTCCCTCTCTTTTTAATACATTATTATTTATTCATGTATTCAGCTGCACCGAGTCTTAGTGGTAGCACTTTGGATTTCGATCATCATTGCAGCTTGCAGGATCTTTAATTGCTGCATGCAAACTCCGTCGTGGCATGTGGGGTCTAGTTCTCTCACCAGGGATTGAACCTGGGCCCCTGCTTTGGGAGCACTGAGTCTCAGTCACTGGACCACCAGGGAAGCCCCTGTTTCTCCTTGCTTTCTCTCCTAATATCATTGCTATTTCCTTCCTCCTCTTTCTTTCCTCCTTTTATGTTCTCACCTTCCTCGCCTCTCCTTTTCTCCATTTCCCTTCCTTCCTCCCATTCCCCGTCAGTGCCTTTCTTTCCCCCTTCCTTAAGGGCACACTGCTGAGGCTAGCGTCAGGAGGAAAGATGCCATTAAAACCATACAATGCCAGCTAGTTGGGGTGACTTGGAAATAAAGTGGTCACTACAGGCTCACATCCCCTGTCAGCTTGTGAAGAATGGCTCTTCTCCAGTCTTTTCTCTTTCAAGAGTTTATTAAATTCATTCAGTGAGAAGAAGGAGAGATGTAAAAGGAATTATGAAGTCTTGAGGAAAATTACTTTTTTTAAGGTTAAGTAGCATGACAATGGCAGCTGATAGAGCAAATTAAATTCTAACTGCACCAGTGATTTGATAGATATCATTTTGCTAAGTGTTACTGAGAAAATGCCGGCTTGGGGAAACGAAGCTGAAATTCAGAATGAGCGCTTCTCAAGTTGTGGAATCTGATTCAATTAGGTGAAGTTCATTAATATAAAGAGAAAAAGGGTCATATGGAAAATGGAAATTTGTAAAACAGATCCAGAGCATTTTTATGGCAAACATACATGCAACATCTTTAGGCAAGCAAGTATTTATTTAATTCAGGGTCTAAAAGGAAAGAAAACATTTCACTTCCACATCAGTGAGCAATCATAGTTGTAGCTTGCAATGGTTCATTTCTTATGACATTTGAGAAACATGCATAAACTATGCTTTGTCTTTGCGAATCCAATACAAAGCTTGCCAAGAACTTACTCATCCCAGGAAAACACTCTCAGTCACTTGGACATCACTCTGTCGCCACAGGTAGCAAGAGAAAGTCAGTAATGACTGCAATTACTCTGTGCCAATCCTGCACATCAAGAATTTTGTACAGGCAACTGCCAATGGGGACTTTTCAGTAACCATCTAGTTATCCTTAAAAAATTTAGTAAAATGGGTGCTATAAAATGTCCACCATGAAATATTTATCACCCATTCATTAGATTGCTTCTCCTAAGGCATTCAAGCAGGGTTTGCTAAAACAGTTTCAAAATCTTATTTTGCCTAGATGCAAGCAAGTAAGCCTCATTAGTGATCAATTACCAGCCAAGTCCACCCTAATAAGTCATTAATATATGCCTTGTACTGTCAAATCCCTTAATTGGGTACCACATGTCCAATAAACCATCAGATGCTATTATTAATAAAGTTCTCAAAGCTCCACCAAGATCCATATTGTGAAAACAAGGTACCAAACAGGGTAATTTTTCATCACTTTCTAACCTGACCTACCATAGTGCAGACCAAACCAGCAAGCACTCAGACCCAAAGGCAGAGTTTGGCTGTACGGCCCATTGTTAGCATCGATCCTCAAAGCTTCCACGAGTGGTGTCATTTACACGAGAATCTTGTTGGCTGGTGAGCCCTGACTACCTTAAAAAGGTCCATTTTTCAGAAGTTCCTGCTTCCTCCTTTTCAACAAAAGATTGTCAGGTCAGTGATGTTGCTATTCACTCGATCTTAAAGAACAAGATCACATCCTGCACCAACTTGCTGCTGTTATAGTTTAGTCGCTAAGTCGTGTCTAACTCTTGCAACCCCATGGACTGTAGCCCACCAGGTTCCTCTGTCCATGGGTTTCCCAAGGCAAGAATAGTGGAGTGGGTTGCCCTTTCCTACTCCAGGGGATCTTCCCGACCCAGGGATGGAAACCTGTGTCTCTTAAGTCTCCTGCATTGGGAGGTGGTTCTTTACTACTAGCGTATTTGTAGTCATTACTAAACTGTACATTTATGATCTGTTCATCGCAGTATGCCCAATGCCTAGCACAGTGCCTGGTGCATAGTAGACATGCAATTAATTGTGGCTGATTGCTGGTGTCACCGACCGCAGGAGGCAACTACAAACGGGATGGCTTGTGAGCAGCAGAAAGCGAGCAGGGCAAGGCCTTGAATAGTTCTGGCTTTACTATCCACAGAAAGTCTTCTCTAAATGTCACTGCCCCCCTCCTCCACATCCTTTTTCTTCTTTTCCTCTCCCTCACTCTTTCTCCTAATCAGCTGTCTCCCCGCAGGTAAAAATGAGAACAGAGCCATCCAAGGGAGACGTTGATAAGATGCTCAGGCAGACCAGCAGAAGCTGTGTCGAGGGCTTTGGGCATGACGTATGGATTGTCTTCTCTGCTCACTGCTGCTCCCCAGAGCCTAAGACAGTGCTAAGAAGGAGGAGGCGCTCGGCTAATTTACCATGAACAAATGGATGACTAGATTGATTAAATACTTAATTGACTGTGGAAAAGTCATTCTCCTCTCTGCTCACCAATGACGTTATGTGACTGAGGGATGAAAAGGAGTCAGGTAGGAATTGAGGACTCTGAACAGGACAGATCAGAATCCCTTCTGTGTCCTTCTAGTAATCATCATTTCTTGCTATATTGGGATCTGGGCTCCTACTCAGGGCCTGCGTATTAAATGATAAGAGCAGTAATAGCTAATGTTTAAGAATTGCTTATCGTGCTGAGCAAAGTGCCTTACTTACATTATCTGATTCCATAATCAAAACCACACAGGGAGGTGTTGTTATTATCATTGTATTTAAAGCCAAGACCCTGAGGCTTAGAAAATGTAAAAGACACACTCCAGACCATACAGCTAGCAAGCAAAAGATCTGTGCTTCTGTCCACGTCTTGGGGCTCCCTGCTGGCTCAGATGCTAAAGAATCTACTGGCAATGAAGAAGACCTGGGTTCATTCCCTGGGTGGGAAAGATCCCCTGGAGAAGGGAATGGCTACCCACTCCAGCATTCTTGCCTAGAGAATCCCACAGACAGAGGAGCCTGGTAGGCTACAGTCCATGGAATCTCAAAGAGCCTTAGCCTCCGGACTATGCTGTCTCCTTCTAGACCTAGAATGTTATAAACCCTGGTTCGCCCTGCCTGGATTCACAGGCTGTACACTGCACAACACCAGGGTGCTCTATTCACATGGATCACAACGTGACCAGTGCTCACTGGATTTGTGCAACACAACAGCAGTGCTCACGTTCGAGTTGCTGAGGCCCGCAGGACACCAAGCGACCACGGTTCAACCCTTGGATTAAGTTCAACACTCACTTCGATAAGCAAGCTGTGGAAAGAGTCGTCCTGCTTTGTCCACTCCATTTCAATGGTTACTCAGCGCGACAGTAACAATGATTCTAAGGCCCATGTTACAATTCTGCTTTCTGGTCTGAATCACTCTGGCACTGGAGCCATGCCCCCCAGCCCATGTTATGCCCATCAATACACATTGACAATAGATTTCATTCAACTCCAATGGTTCTCTGGTTAATTTACACAGTGCCAAACTGACCT
This sequence comes from Bos indicus, assembly GCF_029378745.1. Taxonomy (NCBI): domain Eukaryota; kingdom Metazoa; phylum Chordata; class Mammalia; order Artiodactyla; family Bovidae; genus Bos; species Bos indicus. The sequence continues at coordinate 17,529,487 of NC_091780.1, read as the reverse complement.
TTCCAAATATGCCCCACAGCACGGTGAGAGGGAGAGAAATTTACTGCCAGGAATCAAAAATACGTTACCTTGTGAAATATGGGTTTTTTCATGGCTTGATTTGAACTTTATATCAGAAACTGTGGAGCGGTTCAATGATTATTCACCATTTGAGGAAGGGAAAAGGCAGTGCGGAGGCCTTCAGGGTCCATATTTCATAGCCCTATTAGACGTGCACACAGGTGATTAAAGGTCCTGCTAGCAGCAGGCTAGCAGGGCCTGGTGGTCACATTCTAGAAAAGGAGATGGATTACTTTGAAAAGGAAGAAACTTAAGAACCCACAGGCACTGGAAAAGTTGGTACAAATTTCTCCAGTGAATGCATTGGAGGGAAAAAAAAAAAAAAGTTCCCCGACTTTTCCTTCTTTTTCTAATCTTTTGTTCTGCCATGAAATCCACTGCATGCATGCTCAGTCCCTCAGTCAAGTCCGACTCTTGCGACCCCGTGGACTGTAGCCCACCAGGTTCCTCTGTCCCTGGGATTCTCTAGACAAGAATACTGGAGTGGGTTGCCATTTCCTACTCTGGGGGATTTTCCCAACCTACAGATGGAACCTGCATCTCCTGCACCTCCTGCTTAGCAGGTGGATTCTTTACCACTGAGCCACCTTGGAAGCCTGCAAAATCTACGAAAGGCTTTAACCCATGCTTATCTGAGCTTAGATATGACTTCAATGATATTTGGATTCAGCCTCCATGAGGCATCTATCCTGTGAGGAGATGTAGAGGCAAGAATAATTTCTGAGAAGACCAGGGTATTGGGGCACGGGCAAAAGCAGAGCAAGAATCCAGGGGAATTAGCCAGGCCCGATCAAGGACCTTGAGGCTTGCTGGCAGGCCTGAAGGCAAAAAGCAGAGGGAGCCATTGCTGGTACCTAGAAAGGGAAATGGGTTTCCCAGGTGACCTGCCTGCTAATGTAGGAGATGTAGGTTTGATCCCTGGGTAGGGACAGTCCCCCAGAAGAGGGCATGCCAACCCACTCCAGTATTATTTCCTGGAGAAATCCATGGACAGAGGAGCCTGACAGGCTACAGTCCAATGGGTCACAAAGAGCCAGACATGCCTGAAGTGACTGAGCACACACACCCAGAAAGGGCAGAGGTTTGGAGAGAGGTGCCTCTAAGAAGTGGTGACTTTCAGAAGAGAGATATAGCCAACCCACAACCAAGAAGGAAGCGGGGAGAATAAAGAGATCTCACTCTTCTCCCTTTTACAATCTTTTATACTGCCTCCTACTGGTCAATCCAATTCAAAGCCACTCCATCAAAGGACCACCCCCCGCCCCAACCCCGCCACCATTGATACTGACTATAAAGATCAGTAACCTCCCAATTCATAAATTCACTCTCTAGAGTTAGAGAGTGGATACAGGGTATTAGGGGGGATAACTGGAAAATGTCTGGCACACCAAGAAAATTCTCAAAATACACTTTTATCCTTGATCCCCCAGGACTCCCCCTAATTTAATGAAGACTATATGTCTGGTACACCAGTCTGGATGGTGTATGTTGCCACTGCTGCTAAGTCACTTCAGTCGTGTCCGACTCTGTGTGACCCCATAGGCGGCAGCCTACCAGGCTCCCCCATCCCTGGGATTCTCTAGGCAAGAATACTGGATGGTGTATCAGATCAGATCAGTCACTCAGTCGTGTCCGACTCTTTGCGACCCCATGAATCACAGCATGCCAGGCCTCCCTGTCCATCACCAACTCCCGCAGTTCACTCAGACTCACGTCCATCGAGTCAGTGATGCCATCCAGCCATCTCATTCTCCGTCGTCCCCTTCTCCTCCTGCCCCCAATCCCTCCCAGCATCAGAGTCTTTCCCAATGAGTCAACTCTTTGCATGAGGTGGCCAAAGTACTGCAGTTTCAGCTTTAGCATCATTCCTTCCAAAGAAATCCCAGGGCTGATCTCCTTCAGAATGGACTGGTTGGATCTCCTTGCAGTCCAAGGGACTCTCAAGAGTCTTCTCCAACACCACAGTTCAAAAGCATCAATTCTTTGGCGCTCAGCCTTCCTCACAGTCCAACTCTCACATCCATACATGACCACAGGAAAAACCATAGCCTTGACTAGACGAACCTTTGTTGGCAAAGTAATGTCTCTGCTTTTGAATATGCTATCACAACCCAGATAATCAGGATGGTGTGATCACTGACCTAGAGCCAGACATCCTGGAATATGAAGTCAAGTGGGCCTTAGAAAGCATCACTACGAACAAAGCTAGTGGAGATGATAGAATTCCAGTTGAGCTATTCCAAATCCTGAAAGATAATGCTGTGAAAGTGCTACACTCAATATGCCAGCAAATTTGGAAAACTCAGCAGTGGCCACAGGACTGGAAAAGGTCCGTTTTCATTCCAATCCCAAAGAAAGGCAATGCCAAAGAATGCTCAAACTACCACACAATTGTGCTCATCTCACACGCTCGTAAAGTAATGCTCAAAATTCTCCAAGCCAGGCTTCAGCAATACGTGAACCCTGAACTTCCTGATGTTCAAGCTGGTTTTAGAAAAGGCAGAGGAACCAGAGATCAAATTGCCAACATCCGCTGGATCATGGAAAAAGCAAGAGAGTTCCAGAAAAACATCTATTTCTGCTTTATTGACTATGCCAAAGCCTTTGACTGTGTGGATCACAATAAACTGTGGAAAATTCTGAAAGAGATGGGAATACCAGACCACCTGACCTGCCTCTTGAGAAATCTGTATGCAGGTCAGGAAGCAACAGTTAGAACTGGACATGGAACAACAGACTGGTTCCAAATAGGAAAAGGAGTACGTCAAGGCTGTATATTGTCACCCTGCTTATTTAACTTATATGCAGAGTACATCATGAGAAACGCTGGACTGGAAGAAGCACAAGCTGGAATCAAGATTGCCGGGAGAAATACCAATAACCTCAGATATGCAGATGACACCACCCTTATGGCAGAAAGTGAAGAGGAACTAAAAAGCCTCTTGATGACGGTGAAAGTGGAGAGTGAAAAAGTTGGCTTCAAGCTGAACATTCAGAAAACGAAGATCATGGCATCCGGTCCCATCACTTGATGGGAAATAGATGGGGAAACAGTGGAAACAGTGTCAGACTTTATTTTTCTGGGCTCCAAAATCACTGCAGATGGTGATTGCAGCCATGAAATTAAAAGATGCTTACTCCTTGGAAGGAAAGTTATGACCAACCTAGATAGCATATTGAAAAGCAGAGACATTACTTTGCCAACAAAGGTTCGTCTAGTCAAGGATGGTGTATAGAGTACACTAAATTTGAGACTTCCCTGGTGGTCCAGTGGTTAGGACTCCATGCTTCCACTGCAGGGAACATGGGTCCAATCCCTGGTCAGGGAACTAAGAGCCCATGCTGCATGGTGTGGCCAAAAATTAAAATAATGATAATTATTAATTAAATTTAATTTCTTCACCCGGTGCCAGTTTAAAGTGAGCTTTCTCCTTTGAATTCACAATATGCCACACTTGGTGCAAATTCTAAAAATGTTATTTCTTTGAGTCTGTGCTTCCTTCTCTATTATAATAGAAACTCCTTTGAGGGAGACAGACATGATTTCCTAATAAACAACATAAATTGAGTACCTACTTACAGTGGGTATTCGCTACATTTACTGTTTCATTTAATCATCATAATGAACACATAGATGAGGGAATAAAGCTCAGAGGAGCTGAGTTTCACAAGGTGACGCAGCCAACATGGGAAAGATCAGAGAACTAAACGCAATTCTTTCTGACACTACCATTCAGGTTCTTAGCGACCTTGTCACTCTGCCTCTTTCTTGCTTTATGAAATTTCTGCAATACTTAGTAAGGCGCCCATACAAAGAAGACCTCGATATGTCTATTGGATGAATGAGTGAACATAGTCTAACAGAATAAAAACATGGTTGTGCGTCTCCGTCATTATCCCCTAAGCCAGATTCTCTTGATCTCCTTCATCAGTTCTTTTCACAATCAGTTACTGAGCACTCTCTTAATCATCCCAAAAGGTAACAAAGGAAACAAGAAACAGTCCTGAGTCTCACACTGTGTATTTCTGAAAAAAGCAACATATACAAGTCAAGAGACATAACTGAGTTCATAATCAAACAACTGTGTACAACATATAAAGAATGGCTGAATTCAGCTATTTCCCACATGCTTATGCTGAGAAAAACTTAAGCAATGCTTAAGAACATAGTAAGTGCTAGGCAGTTTGAGACCCGGCAGTAAAGAAAGGATATCTTGCTATCGACCGAGGGATTTTTGCAGAAGCTAATGTCTGTGGCCATGATTTTTATTTTGGCCGGTCAAAAATGAATTCTGTTATTTCACTAACACTTTGCAAGTTATTACATTCAATAGTCACACCTGACACGTGTGTAAAGCCTTCTCCAGCACTGAGAGTTTCATTTTCACTTTCTGTATGATGATCAATCACAGAGGTTGTTTGTTTGTTTTTTTTTTTCTGTCTTTTTGTTGGCCTGATACATTGTCTGAATGAGAACTATATTCTGAAGAAATATCATCTTCTGAGGCAGTAGTATGTACGTCGCTTGGATAATCAGAGAAAGCACCTGCATAAAATATGCCGAAAAATTCTTCTTTACTCAAAATGTCATGGTGCATCATTTTTTTTAATTTTACATGAATAAGGTTGTGTTTATAATACAACACACAGGTTGGAACAAAAACCTAATGGAGAAGAATGTGAAAGAAAACAACAATCACAAATTGTATAATAAACCCTTGATCAATTTTAAGCTCTAACAACTTTGCATGGTAATGTTAATTGTATCCCCCTCCAAAAACCTATTGATGGTCAATAAGACAAACGAATACATCTTTGGTCAATAATGTGATAGTAGATAACAAGGTGAGAATAAAATTGAGAAAAGGGCCATTTGAAGGTGGCAGCCTTTTTTACTATGAGAAATGCACACAGGAGGAAGGTGCTGGCCCACTGCCTTTTACAAGCCAGGATTTCAATAAGCAATCACTGATTTGAACATTTGTGTTCATGAAAATATTCATGTTAGCTGAATACTATTTAATTCACCCTTGAAAGACTAGCTCTTCTGAGAAATCCTATGGTTAAGAAAATTCTCAAGTGAAGACTCTCCTTAGAAAGAAATGAGTTACAATCAATTTCCCTGCCTCCTTAAAGCAATGACTCAAGTGGCTAGCTCACAAGTAAAAGCAAGGGGCAAAGGAAATTTCTGACCAAAATTCTATTAAGGTTCATGGGCCTCCTAAGTGGGGGACATGATGAGTCTATGGGCTCATAATTAAAGCCATGACCTAGCAGAGTTCCCTAGATCTCTGTAGGGTCTGAGGACTATACTCACCCAGAAGAGCATCGAAGATAAATTCTACAATCTGACAAGAGTAAAGATGTGAAAAATATTTAGGGACTTCCCTGGTGGTCCAGAGGTTAGACCTCCCTTCTTCCAAGGCAGGGGCACAGGTTCAATCCCTGGTCAGGGAACTAAGATTTTACACGCCATGTGGCATGGCCAAAAAAAATAGCTTTACAGGCAAATAAGGATTTCTACTTCTGGAAGCACAGTATTCAGTAGGTGTATCTTTCTTTCTTCTTTCCATATGATCATGATGTTTAAAACAAATAAAAGACGGCTCTAAGAAAGGACGAGAGGATGGTGAACCACCAGAACCTAAAGAGTGACAAAGGAGTCATCACTTCGAGTTTTTTTGTGTGGCTTTTTGTCTCATGCATCCCCATTCTAGAATGAATAAAGTCAGTAACTCAGAAACCCAACAGGCATAGATGAAAAAAGCCCAGACTAAAAACTGCTTTGTCTAGTCAAAGGATCAGAAAAGGGGGGAGCTTAGCAAATCAGAAAACTTTTAGATAATACTCTCCTACAGGCAACAGAAACAAACTATTTCAAACCAACCCCACAGAAACAAACTGAGGTCCCACCCCTACCAGCAAATGCCCAGTGGGGACACTAGATTTCCACCTTGGATAGGTCTTATGGAGGCACCCTAACCCCCCTATCTTTACTCCCACAGCGGTGTATCAGAGAGGGCCATTAGGGAGCCTGCAGAGGTGGGGAGACCACACAGGGAGCCTGGACTTGTACTCCACCCTAGCAGTAATGAGGTGTTGCGTTCCTGCCCCCACCAGGGTAGCATTAGGGGAAGACTAGCAGGAGTCAGGACTTTCAACACTTCCCAGGAGTAACACGGCTGCCTTCACCCACAGTATCAGAAGCAGCCATGTCAGAAGCAGGGATGAAGCACTCTGGCCCCTCCCAGCCAAGCTGGAATCAATGGAAGCTTAATGTGATCAGAACACCTATCCACAATCAGCAGGAATGCAGAGGTTTCTCCAAACAAAGGCCAGGTGGGAAACTAGGACTTCACTCCTGTAGCAGTTACAAAGTGGTACCCCCACCCCTTCCCCTGCCAGAGCATTTCATTTACTTCCTAAGATGACCATAACAAATGATCGCAAATTTGATGGCTTAAAATGACAGGAACTTATTCTCTTACACTTTTGGAGGCCAGAAATCTGAAACCCAGTGGCCAGCAGAGCTACACTGACTTGATGGCTCTATAAGGTCATCCTTCTTCACCTCTTCCAGCTTCTGGTGGCTGCAAGTGTTTTCTGGCTTGCTGTTGTTCTGTCGCTAAAGTTGTGTCTGACTCTTTGTGACCCCATGGCCTGTAGCCCACCAGGCTCCTCTGTCCATGGGATTTCCCAGGCAAGAATACTGGTGTGGACTGCCATTTCCTTCTCTAGGAGATCTTCCTGACCAAGGGATTGACCAATTTGTCCTGTATTGGCAGGTGGGTTCTTTGCCACAGAGGCCCCTGGGAAACCTGTTCTTTGGCATACGACATCATAACCCCAAAATCCAGCTCTGTCTTCACGAGGGTTTTGGTTTGTGTCTCTTGGTGCCCTCTCCTCTATAGATAAGGACAGCATCATTGGACTCAGGGCCCGTCCTAAGTCCAGGATGAGTTAATCTAAATATTCTTAATTAGTTCATTATATCTGCAAAGACCATTTCCAAATAAGGTCACATTCTGAGGTCCCAGGTAGACATGAACTTGGGGGGGCCACTATTCAACCCATTATACCAGCTAAAACAGAAGATTTAAATAAGATCCACAGTCTTAGAGCATGATACCTCAGAATGTCCAGGTTTCAGTCAAAAACTAACCATCATTAACAACAAAAACAAAAAAACAAAACAAACAAACAAAAAAAAACAGGAAGGTTGTCCTGAAAATGGGCAGCCATAGATAACAACACCAATGAAGAGGAGGGAACCTTCCTACACTGTTGGAGGGAATGTAAATCGGTACAGCCACTATGGAATGTACTAGGGAGATTCCTTAAAAAACTAAAGAGAGCTACCACAGGACCCTGCAGTCCCACTCCTGGGCATATATCCAAAGAAAAGCATGGTCTGAAAGGATATATAAAACCCAATATTCATTGCAGCACTGTTTACAGTAGCCAAGACACAGAAGCCACATACATGTCCATCAACAGCAATGGGTAAAGAAGATGCAGTACACATACATAAGGGAATATTACTCAGTCATTAAAAAGAATGAAATCATGCCATTTGCAGCAACATGGATGAACCTAGAGACTGTCATACTGGGAGAAGTCAGTCAGAAAGAGAAAGAGAAATATCATATGATATCCCTTACATGTGAAATCTAAAAAGAAGTAATACAAATGAACTTATTTACAACAAAAAAGAGACTCATAGACTTAGAAAAAAAAAAAACTTATCACCAGTGGTGAAGTGTGGAGTTTAGGATCAACATATACACACTGCTGGATTTAAAATGGATAAACCAACAAGGACCTACCGTATAGTACAGGGGACTACACTCAATGTTATGCGGCAGCCGGAACGGAAGGGGAATTTGGAGGGAGAATGGATACGTGTATATGTATGGCTGGGTTGCTTTCTGTGCTCCTGAAATTACCATAACATTTTTAATCAGCTATACTCCAATATAAAATAACAAGTTAAAAAAATAGATAATAACACACAAGAAAACAGAGGTATTAGAATTTTATGACAAAGTTTTAAAGAAGTCATTGTAAAATTCCTTCAGTAAGCAATTATGAACACACTCAAAACAATGAAAAATTAAAAGCCTCAACAAACAAGATATAAAATAAAACTGAAGAACTGAAAAATACAATTTCTGAAATAAAAAAATAATTACTGGATGAGTGAAACAGCAGAATGGAGGATATGGGGAAAGAATCAATGAAGTTGATAGCAGAACAATAGAAATTACCCAATTTCAACAACAGAGAGAAATTAGGCTTAAAAAATGAACATATCCTTAAAGACATATAAGACAATAATGTAAGATTTAACAAATCCTTGACTCATTGGAAAAGACTCTGATGCTGGGAGGGATTGGGGACAGGAGGAGAAGGGGACAACAGAGGATGAGATGGCTGGATGGCATCACCGACTCGATGGACATGAGTCTGAGTGAACTCCGGGAGATGGTGATGGACAGGGAGGCCTGGCGTGCTGCGATTCACGGGGTCGCAAAGAGTCGGACATGACTGAGCGACTAAACTGAACTGAACTGAGAACTAGAAGAGAAAGAATGCAGGGCTGGAAAAATATTAGAAGAAATAATAGCTAAAAAGTTCCTAAATTTGGCAACCTACAGCAAGCTACAGATTTAAGAAACTGAGCAAATGTCAAACAGGATAAACCAAAGAAACCCATAGCAAGACACTTCATAGTCAAACCTCGAAAACTGAAGGAAGAAAAAAAAAAAGCTCTTGGCAACATGAGAAGGAAACCCTTCACCTAAACTTCCCTTCCCTTCCCTTACCTGTAGGGGAAAACATTTTCAACGACAGTGGATCTGTTTAAAAACTACAGCGGCCAGGGAATGCCCTGGTAGTCCAGTGGCTAAGACTCTGCACTCCCAATGTAGGGGGCCCAGGTTCAATCCTTGGTCAGGGAACTAGATCCCACATGCCTCAAATAAAAGATCAAAGATCCCATGTAGAGCAACTAAAATCCAGTGCAGTCAAATAAACGAAAACCACAGAGGCCAAAAGGAAGTAGAGAACTATTTTCCAAGTGCTAGAAGAAATGACTGTTAAGTGGAATCCTATAAGCAGTGAAGATAACTTTCAAAAAGACTTATTAAGTGACATAACTCATTGTGTTATTAATAGGATAAACAAGAAAAATACAGAAATGTGGAAGAAAGAATTTGATGAAATTCAACATCCAATCATGATAAAAAAGAAAACTCTCAGAAAAATAATAACAGAAGGTCACATCCTCAACTTGACAATAATCTACAAAAAAACTCACAGCTGACACTGTCCGTGATGGTGAAAGGCCAAGTGCTTTCTTCCTGAGACTAGGAACAAGGTAAGGATATCCACTTACATCACTCTCCTTCAACACTGAGCTGGAAATGCCAGCTTTACCTCAATGACTGAGAGCAGCCTCCATCCTGCTCTTGTTGGCTCCAGTCTTGGCAGCCTGTCTGCACTGTTTATCTGGAGGAGCATCCTTAATGATTTCTTTTTTATACATTCCTTATCCAATTCATCAGCAAAATCTGTTGCTCTGCCTTCAAAATGGCTTCAAAACACAACCATCTCCCCTGTCTGTTCAAAGTCACTACTATTTCTTGCTGGATCAAAGCAATGGATCACCCAGGGTGGCACTGCTTCACCTTCATCCCTTAGAAGCCAAAGTGATTCTTTCCATGTATAAATCACAGCATATTGTTCAGCTCTCCAGTGGAGCCATATCACTAAATGGAAAAGCCAGAATTCTTAGGACTACTACAGGAACCTGCAGACACTGGCCCTGATCACCTCTTAGACCTTACTTCTGACTCTCCTTGTCCACTTCACTCAGCCACATGGATCATCCTTAGTAGAACCCACCAAGCATAATCCTGTGGGGCTTTAAAACATGCTTTTATAAAAAAGAGTAAACCTCTCTAATTTATTTTTGCTTTTTAAACATTTATTTATTTAGCTTCATCTGGTCTTTAGTTGTGATTCACGGACTCCGTTGTTGCACGAGGGTGAAGTAGTTGCAGTGCACAGGCTTAGTTGCTCCACAGCATGTGGGATCTTAGTTATCCAGTCAGGGATGGAACCCACGTTCCCTGCATTGCAACATAGATTCTTAACCACTGAACTACCAGGGAAGCCTCTAAAACATGCTTTTACTGAGGCTCTTTTGTACTTGCTATTTTCTCATGGGCTGAAGGACCTGGTAGGCTACAGTCCCTAGAGTCGCCAAGAGTTGGACACGACTGAAGCAGCTGAGCACAGACTGCCAGGAATGGGTCTGCAAGCCTCCAGCTGGCCCCTTCTCAAAGAGCCTTCTCTGACCACCTCTGACAACCCAGAGGCCACATCCACCTGGCATTCCCATCCCACACTCTGTTTTTCTTCCCTCCACATCCCTTAGAACCACTGACACATCATTTATCCTAGGCTACGTAGTGATCATCTGTGTCCCCTCTTTAAAATGTAAACTCTCAGGGGTTTCCCTGGGGATCCAGGGGTTAAGACTTCACCTTCAAATCCAGGGGGTTCGGGTTCAGTCCCTGGTTGGGGATTTAAGATCCTACGTTCCTCAAGGCCAAAAAGAAACAAAGCAGAAAGCAGAAGCAATATTGTAACAAATGCAATAAAGACTTTAAAAAGGGTCTACATTAAGAAATATCTTTAAAAGTTTAAAAGATAAATCAATAAAATGTAAATTCTCAGAGGGCAGGACCTTACCTATTTTGTTTTCTAATCAGTACCTAGAAATACATTTGGCACACACCAAATGCTTGTAAATATCTGTTAAATAAATGAACAAGCTAAAACAATATTCTATATACGTCTTTCTACCCCATCCTTTCCTTCCTTCTCTTTTTCTTTCCTTCTTTAAACAAATGTCTCCTGGTTGTGCAAGACAACAGATTGGATTCATGCAAATTATGCATGAATAGGTCTACCTGTTTTCTGCAAATATCCAGGTGTGTAAACAAAATCTCACATGAGACACAGATGGCAACTCAGTTTCCAAAAGTTTCACTAGTGTAAATCTGTGCAAATTTCTGTAGGAATGAGCGGCAGAAAGAAACAGATCGCTTTCAGGAACACAAGCTAATGATTTTGCGTATTTCTAAACTAGTGATTTTGCATATCCACCTAATGCTTCACTCTTGAGAGTGATGCTAATTCTTGACAGCCAGAGTCCTCAGGAGTGTCTCCTGACAGCCTAGAAATAGAGCATGTATGTGGCTCCCCATGCCATGCCATGCTCAGTAGCTCAATCGTGTCTGACTCTTTGTGATCCCATGGACTGTAGCCCGCCAGGCTCCTCTATCCATGGGATTTTCCAGGCCAAAAATACTGGAGTGGGTTGCCATCTCCTCCTCCAGGGGATCCTCCCAACCCAGGAATCGAACTCTCATCTCTCTCATCTCCTGCGTTGGCAGGCAGATTCTTTACCAGTGCTCCACCTTGGAAGCCCCATACGCAGAAAATTTCTCTGTGCTAGAAGGACTATTCATACAGGACAGGTAGGTGGAAGGATAATTCTTACTGAGATTATGGGTTTGCACAGATCATGGGTCAAAATTGGAGCTTTTCTTGGGCCACTCTTTCACCTGTCTCTCTCTAAAGGATGAGGGCAATCTGTTGTTTGATTTCAGAATATGAGAAGTTCCTGTTAAGTTTCTGCCTCACGGGGTATAAAGGATAGGCTTTCACCCATCTACACTGATGGTCTTGCCGGCTGCTCCCATCTTGGTATACATCATGGATCAGAGCTAAAGCATGTCCAGCAAATCCAGCAACCCTGTGCTAAGTAAACACTCCTCACTTCTCTTCATGCTGAAGCCAGACCACTGGGTAATAAAAGCACAATCAAATGCCAGCTCACACACAAGACTTGTTATTCCAAGCAGGTACTTTGTTCCAGTCGGCCCAAGAAGAGGGAGAGATTATTCATTTAGCTCTAAATTCAATTTATTTTCTGAACTTGTTTCAGTTTGATTCTCTCGTGTTTTAGGCTCCATAATAAGTTTATCCTCTGTTCTACTTGAGTCGGCGAAACCTCAGGGGGGGTCTCTTTGCAAGTTACAGAGCGTGATGATTAGCAACTCAAAAACAGAAGCATGTTCTTTCGAAACATCCAGAAACAGAATCCAAACCCACAAGGCAAAAGGCAGCTCCGAGGGAAGAACTCAGGGCAGATGGAGCATAAGTCTTAGGAGTGAGAGATGCCCTGGGCACTGCTACTCTGAGCAAACTACTCCTCTGATTCCAAAGCCTCAGTTGGTCCGAAGATCTGGGCTGTTCAGGAGCAGCAGGCGGACGATGTGCTTTTTCCTCTTCCTTGGCTCCTGGATTATTCCACCCTTTCTCCTCCTTACTGTAGCAAGCTGGCCTCACACTTTGCCTCCTCTCTGGGACAACACGTTCACAACACAAGTACACTGGGCTCTGCGGTGGAAAATAACAATCACTGGGCAAAATGAGTTGATGGCTCATTCGGCCGAGTCTTCTAAAAAAAAACCAGAAAACACCCCATGCAGGTTTTTCATCAGAGAATTTGGGTAGCTTAGCTAAATTCTCACTGCAACAGACCTGGAATGCCTGTGTGCGTGCTAAGTTGTTTAAGCAGGGTCCAACTATGCAACCCCATGGATTGTAGAGCAACGGGCTTCTCTGTCTCTGGGACTTCCCAGGCAAGAATACTGGAGTGAGTTGCCACTTCCTCCTCCAGGGCATCATCTGGACTCAGGATCAAACCTGTGTCTCTTGTGTCTCCTGCACTGGCAAGGGGATTCTTTACCACTAGGGCCACCTGGGAAGCCCATATGCTTGTCCTTACTACACCCAAACACCGAGTGCATTGTCCATCTCCACTTGCAAATCCAGTTCTGTTCTTTTACCCACATGTCTCTTTCGAGCCATCTCTGAGACAGTCAAACAGGCCAACTACTTCTTCTTTATTTCTGGGACATGTGTGAATGTGTTTTCTCTCTAAATCGTGGGGCTTTATTTTTGTTTTTTTAGTTTTACTTGGCAACAATATCAGACTTAGAGAAAAGTTGCAGAAATAGTTCAAAAGATTCCTGTGTAGTCTTCACCAAGATTCCCCTAATTTTTAATGTTTTACTACAGTTGTTTTAATACCCTCTATCTATATATGATTATTAAGCACTGACACTTTGATTCCACTGTTTTAGTTCTTGTTCTGGAGAAGAACCACAATAAGCACAAGTTGATCTCCCATACATAAGGCTAGAAGTTCTATGGGTAGGTGTCAGAAGTGAGCAAATATCCACAGGCCAGGAACTCAGCTGAGAGCTTCTAATACTTGGTCCACAGAATAATAAAACATTGTGTATTGTGAACTTCACTGGGCTTCCCAGTGGCTTAGCCATAAAGAATCCGCCTACATTGCTGGAGATGCAGAAGACATGGGTTCCGTCCCTGGGTTGGGCAGATTCCCCTGGAGGAGGGCATGGCAACCCACTCCACTCTCCTTGTCTGGAGAATCCCCATAGACGGAGGAGCCTGGCAGGCTACAGTCCATAGGGTCGCAGACAGTCAGACATGACTGAAGTGACTTAGCACGCATGCACGAGCTTCATTTTTAAAATGATTTGTTTATTTTGGAGGGGGTTTGCACTGGGTGTTCATTATTGCACAGGCTTTCTCTGGATGCAGCCAGTGGGGGCTACTCTATTGCAGTGCATGGGTTTCTCATTGTAGTGGTTTCTCTAGTGGCGGAGCAGGGCCTCCAAGGCATGTGGCCTTCAGCCGTTGCGGTTCCTGGGTTTAGTTGCTCTGCGGCGTGTAGAATCTTCCCAGACCAGGGACTGAACCCATACCTCCTGCACTGGCAGGCAGATTCTTATCCACTCTACCACCAGGGAAGTCTGAGCTTCATTTTTAAGAAAGAGAAAAATGGAGGCTTAAAGGCAAAGACATGCTCCAGTTGACATAGCTATGAAGTCCATATAACTATGAAGCCAAGATTCTAACCAGATCCTTATTCCCTTTAAAACACATTACCTAAATACTCAGGGAGCCAGATCACAACACACTCCATTTGAAACCCACCCTGTCTGAAACACACCCTGACAGCTGCCAAGACTTTTCCTATCATATGACCAGAGGGTACATAAATTAGGATAGGAGTGCTTTTTCCATCAGCAAGTAATTAGACAAGTCACACCTGCTTGGAGTTCATTCGTGGATACATTCTGGCTCCTTCTGGATTTATACCTGTCTCTTTTAGCAATTAAGAGACTCAGCTGAATTTCCTATGATTCACCTCAAGATGCCATATGCTCAGTAAAGGTACTGGTATAGAAAAAGCAGCTGATGCCTCCAGGAAAACATAAGCAAACACTAAGTGTACAAACATTTCTGCTGGGTACACATGCCTAGGATTTATCTTCTCTTATGTGGATTTTATCACTTCTCAGAATAAGCAAAACGAAACTAATTTCCGGTGACATTTGTATTCAGACCAGAATTTCGGCTTCCAGAAGTAAAATTTATCATCAGAGAATGAGTCAGAGGTGTTGTAAACTTCAGCTTTCTGAGTAAAGGAAAACATCATGTCTAGCTATCACATATTAAGGGCAAATCTAGTGTTTAAAGTGAAAGTGATGAAAGTGTTAGTCACTCAGTCATGTCTGAATCTTTGCGACCTATGGACCGCTGCAGCCTGCCAGGCCCCTCTGTCCATGGAATTCTCCAGGCAAGAATACTGGACTGGGTTGTCATTCCCTTCTCCAGGAGATCTTCCCAACCCAGGGGTCAAACTTGGGTCTCCTGCATTACTGGCGGTTTCTTTACCATCTGAGCCACCAGGAAATCTAGTGTTTGGATCATCCAAAATTTACTAGATAAGAACTTAGTTGGTTTCCCAGGGATGGCGGGGCCTGGTGGGCTGCCGTCTATGGGGTCACACAGAGTCAGACACGACTGAAGCGACTTAGCAGCAGCAGCCCCACAAAACAAAGGGTTTATGACCTAAGTCTCCTTTTATCCCCTAGTCTTCCCACTCCCTTGTCCTACCACCCTCAGTGTTGGGCCAGGCCATCCACTGACTTTCTCAGTTCCAGGAGACCTGCTGAGCACTGCTGGGAAAAGTACCTACCCACATAGACAGAAACCCACAAACCCATGATCTACATTTACACTTGTCTTTAAGTCCTACTCTGTCACCCATCTCTCCTTCATTGGTCAGCTTTTCCTCCATTCCCTTGAATGACTGTTTCTACTTTGACCAATCTCCTCAAATTATCCTCCCATCCTACCCATCAGTGGATGATCTCATATTACTCCCCACAGACTATCAAGGCTAGAGGAGTGACCTCCTTCAATTTCCAGCTTCCTGTATCCATAAACTTATCTTCTAAAAGCCACCTTCTTCCTTTCAGTCTAAAGGCAGAGGCTCCTTTCCCATTGTTCATGACCGATCTATTCTAAACCTCTTCTGACTTTGCTAAACCATTTCATTCCCCTCTTAGGCTGTGCTTTAAATCTTGTCTCAAAACTGGCTTCTGCTCTACCCAGAAGATATTTTTAGAAGTTTCTCAAGTTTCTTCTTTAAATGAAACAAGCAAAAAGAAAAATCAAATAACACAAAGCCAAAATATACCACTCCTCTGTAATTATTGCCCTAATAGTCTCTTTTCTTTAACAATCACGTTTCTCAAATGAAGATTACCTTCATTCTCTTCTCTCCTACCAGTCAAACATCCCTAGCCAAGGAAAGGAATCTTTTCTTCTCTTGCATTTTCAACTTAAGTTGGCTTCACTGCAATATTTGAAAATTTTATTTATGTGCAAAGTAAACAAAAAATAAACATTCTCTATACCCTTCTCCATTCTATTTGGAAGCAAATACATAAATAAAATACAATCTCATTATATGTTTTTCATTAGCTTTAAATGTCTGAGACAGAGACATTCACGGCTGGTGCAGCCCAATCCGGTGAACCCCCTACATACAAACCTTCAAGTCTCAAACTTTCAAAGATGCAAACATGAGTTACATCAACATCAGGCATGAGTGAAATTCCATTGCCTCTGTCTCTTATTGCTGATGATCCTTCAGCTCTCCCACCTCCCACCTCCTCTCCCTCCTCCACTCAGTAACTCTTCTTGCCTGTTAACTGGATGCCAGCCCCTGTATGCCAGCTGTTGTACTAAACTATTGTACTTTTCAAACTACTGTACTGTAAGATTAAAACTGTTTTCTTTATTCTCTGCTTATTTTTTATGTATTATTTGTGAGAAAAGTATGATTAAATATGTTACAGTACAGTACTATATAGCCAATTGTGTTAGTTGGGTACCTAGGCTAATTTTGTTGGACTTAAGAACAACTTGGACTTACGAATGTGCTCTCAGAATGGAACTCGTTTGTATGTAGGAGACTTATTGTAATTCTTTGTTTCTTGCTTCACAGGAAGGTAGAAAACTATCTTCTCATTGCTAGTGCTAAGTTGCTTCAATCGTGACTGATTCTTTGCAACGCTATGGACTATGCCCTGCCAGGCTCCTCTGTCCAGGGAATTCTCTAGGTAAGAATACTGGAGTGGGTTGCCACATCCTCTTCCGGGAGATTGTCCCAACCCAGGGATCAAACCCATGTCTCATGTTTCCTGCATTGGCAGGTGGATTCTTTACCACTAGCACCACCTGGGAAATCCTATAAAATGAATTTCCATTGTCCACATAAGACCGAACTGTGTTGCCCTGACCAAAAATAGAAAGAAAGAGAAAAAATGCTCACCTTGACAAAGTGTGCTAGCTTTCTAGGCAATAGTAAGGCAATTAACTATAACACTTGCTGATGGAGAGGATGAATGAGAGTCGGAGCACCTAGCTGCTTTCACCTGTGAGACTGCACTTTTCTCATCTGGATTTAAGACAAGCTCTTTACCATCTATCTGAAGCTGTATGTGATCAAGTTTGGAAGTTATAGGAGTTCAAGGAGCAGAACTCCATCCTCAGGTGGGAAGGCCTGGAATTTTCTGAAGGAGCAAGTGGGATACTGCTTCTGTGGGCTTGAGTGTAAAAGATTCAGGAGAAAAATGGAAGAAATTAAGAAGTGATATTTGAAGAAAGAAGTTATCCCTGTGAGCACCATCCATTCAAAGACATAAGTCTATATCAGGTACTTCCCATCCAGATGCAGGTGAGCAACTAAGCCAAATGAAACAGTAATATCTCCTCCCTCCCCTGAACACACACCTTGTAACTGTGAGATGTGTATGACCCACTAGAAAAATAGCGCCCTACATTTCCACTATGAACCTCTATGAACCAGCGTTTTGCCTGGTAAAATTACTAAGGAGGTACTAAGGAAAAGGACGTTAAGGATCTTGCTAAGAGATCAAGAGATGGCTGTTCAGCAGGGATTGACTGTGGGGCTGGCCAACTCAGCAACAAAACAATGCCAGGCTGGCCACAGAGGTGAGGACGGACTCATCGTGTGTGGAACCTGTTTCCCCGCCAGGGTAGGCTGGCAAGTTACAGAAAAGGAGGGCCCTTCCAAACCTGTGTCCTTCTCTCATACGAACTCTGGCTGCGGTCACAAGCCCCAAACAGATCTGCAAGTCCACCAAATGCTATTCTCTTCCTGGACACGCTCAGGACCTCAGAGGTTACCCATCTATAGTAACTTGTTTGCCTTGCTCCAGAGACTTGTTACTCTTGCTGAATTTAGAGGTTTAAAAACCGACACCACCGTCTACTCATGGATGCCATTTGTCACCTGTCTTCTTCCCCTACCCAAACATTTCTTACAAGATTCTTTCTCTCTGTTCCCATTTACACTCATTAGTTCCTGGCCATACTTTCCAAAGAAAATCCTTGAGTGATTTTCCTACTTCTCTTCAACCATCCTGTCCACTCGTGTCAGTGGCATTCTTAAAATCCCAGATGTCAATATCTTTTTTAATCCAAAACCCTTCAAAGGCTCTCTAAAAAAACTTTTTTTTCAAAAACGTTTTCTTTTGTATTGGGGTATAGCTGATTAACAGTGTCGTGATAGTTTCAGGTGGACAGCTAAGGAACTCAGCCACACATACACATATATCCATCCTCCCCCAAACTCCCCTCCCATTCAGGCTTCCACATAACATTGAGCAGAGTTCCCTGTGCTAGACAGTGGGACCTTGCTGGTTATCCATTTCAAATATAGCAGTGTGCACATGTCCATTCCAAATTCCCTAACTATCCCTTCCCCCTTCTTTCCCCCCAGCAACCGTAAATTCATTCTCTAAGTCTGTGAGTTTCTTTTTGTTTGTTAAATAAGTTCATTTGTATCATTTCTTTTTAGATTCCACATATAGGGAATGCCATATGGTATTTCTCCTTCTCTGACTTACTTCACTCAGTATGACAATATCCAGGTCCATCCAGGGCGCTGCAGATGGCATTATTTCATTCTTCTTAATGGTTGAGTGGTGCTCCGTTCTCTATATGTGCTGCATCTTCTTTAGCCATTCTTTGCCAATGGACATTGAGCTTGCTTACACCAGTACTTCTTGCCTGGTCTACAGCGCCCTCCGAGATCTGTCACATGCCTACGTGTCCAGTGTCATTCATTGCATCTCTTCTCCTTCCTCCCCCCATACCCTGGCTTCCTTTTCATTCCTGAAACACATTAAGCTCATTCCTGCTACCTGGCTTCTCGCAGGCTGTTCCCTCTTCCTAAAACCTTCTAAACCATTCCCCAGATTCCATCCCACCTCAGCACGTGTTGTGAAGTGCAAAGTTATTATGGCATTGACTTAAATGCTGCCTCTTCAAAGAGGCCATTCTTATCTAAATTACTTGCCACAACTATATCCCAACCTTATTTTATTTATCACTATAACCTACTTATTTTCCTTATGGCTATTACTATGTTATGTGACTATTCTCTCATTGGCTTCCTGGTTTACTGACTGTCTTACCTTATTCTGAAAGCTCCAAAAGGTCAGAGACCACATTTATATGTTTAACATCTGTTACAGTCTCTGGCACGGGCTTCCCTGGTAGCTCAGCTGGTAAAGAATCTGCCTGCAATGCAGGAGACCCTGGTTCAATTTCTGGGTCGGGAAGATCCTCCGGAGAAGGGATAGGTTACCCAATCCAATATTCTTGGACTTTCCTGGTGGCTCATATGGTAAAGAATTAACCCGCAATGCAGGGGACCTGAGTTCAATCCCTGGGTTAGGAAGATCCCCTGGAAGAGGTCATGGCGACCCACTCTAGTATTCTTGCCTGGAGAATCTTATGGACAGAGGAGCCTAGCGGGCTACAGTTCACGGGGTCACGAAGAGTTAGAATCAACTGAGTGACTACACACAGCACAGTCCCTGGCACCTAGCAGATGCCCAGTACAAACTGGCTGAATGAATGACAGATGAATTAATAAATGAGTGCAGCCCATGAGATGCTCATGGCTGCCTCATGCCAGTGGACCTTTATGACAATGACCCCTCATCCTAGAGAGAACTTTGTCCCCTCCCACATCCTGCTGAACACCCACACTGCACCCATATCTTTACTTCTGGCATCATTAGCTCCTTAAAATTTTCTCTGACTACTCTTCCCTCCCAGTTATAGTTTTCAGCTTCCTCCTTTATACCTTACTTCGAATTTGTATTAACTTCTAGCATAGCACTGTAACACTTAAATGTTCTATTTTTGTGTTTCTTTGTTGTGTTGCATATGTGCTCAGTCATGTCTGACTCTTTGTAACCCCATAGACTACAGCCCGCCAGGCTCCTCTGTCCATAGGATTTCCCAGGCAAGAATACTGGAGTGGGTTGCCATTTCTTTCAGGGGATCCTTCAGGGGATCTTTCCAACCCAAGGTCCCCTTAGGAAAACTCATTAATTTCTTAAGAATAGAGAGTATGCTTTAATCATCCTTGCATACTCAATACCTAGCCCAGTGTCTGACACTAAACAAGCTCTCTTGAAATTATTTTTGAATTAGGAATTAATGACAAAATGAGGCATGCTATGATTCTACTTCTTAACCTATGAAACATCCCACTATAGAAATTAGCAGAACATATTCTCTGTGCGTTTCACCATCCATTACCTGGAGCACTAAGATATACAGCAGCGCTAGTGAGTGAAGTCGCTCAGTCGTGTCCGACTCTTTGCGACCCTATGGACTGTAGCCCACCAGGCTCCTCCATCCACGGAATTTTCTAGGCAAGAGTACTGGAGTAGGTTGCCATTTCCTTCTCCAGGGGATCTTCCTGACCCAGGGATCGAAGCTGGGTCTCCCGCATTGCAGGCAGACGCTTTACAATCTGAGCCACAATAGCACAACCCTTAGGAAATTTCAACCCTTCCAAAAAGCAAGACTTGTCAGATTGTGCAGAAAAAAGGAGAAACACTGTGAAGAGAGGTCAGTAGTAAGTCCATTTAGTTTTCAAACTACTGTGCAAATCTGAGCACCAATGGTCCGTGAACCTAGTTAAATAAAAGAAATAATTTCAGAAGTCACACTGACAGCATTGAATATAGAGACTGCCAAGCAAGGCAGAGTTAGAGGCATTAGCCTTTTAGAGATTAATTCTATACCTGAATAAGGAGTATCACTAATAAATCAAGAGACCAAACACATTTAGTACAAACCTCCAAACAGGATTTTACACTGACAGTTATTTAACTTCTGATGACCTTGCCTCTAGTCAGACTATCTTTTGCATCATCTGCCAATCAAATGGTTCCCTATCCTGACAGTGGGTGGAGCTTTAACATATGGCTCTTTAACATAACAAATAGGCAATACCAAGGCTCACACAACCACCTTACAAGGAAGTGAACTTATCTCATTTTTCTCCCAAGCATGATGTCTATTTACATATTTTACATCAATTGTTAATATTATTCGCTGTTACCTAACTACGGAAAAGCAAATTTAAATAAGCAATGTATACAAGAGGCAATATATTATGACAAGTAGGTTTATCTCAGGACTGCAAGTTTAGCTTAATATTAGAAAATTAATTAATGTGATTTAACTCAATAGCAAATTAAAAGGGAAAATTATCTGATAATCATAATAAATGTGGAAAGAAGCATCTAATACAATTCAACATCCATTTGTATTTAAAATATTTTAGTAAATGTGGAATAAAAAGATACTTCCTTAAACTTATAAATGAAATGCACACAAATATGACCATGTACACACACACATACACACACACACACACACCCCCTTCATTAAATACCATACTTAATGGTGAAATGTTGAAAGCATTTCTTTAAGATCGGGAACAATACAAAGATATTCACTATCACCATTTATACAATGTTCTTAAAGTTCAAGCCAATGTGTTAAAAACAAGAGAAAATTTTTAAAGATACAACACTTTGAAATGAAAGGAAAATAATTCTATCTTTCGCAAATGATATGATTATCCATATAGAAAATCCTAAATAGTGTGCAGAAAAAATATTAAAATTTTAAAAGAATTCCATTTTCTAAATAAAAAATGGTATAGAAAAGTCAAACTCATCTCTCTTTACCAGTAACAATTATTTTGAAAAGTAATTTTTAAAGAATATATCATTTACAGTAACTCACAAGTAAAAAATATTCAAGAATAAAATTATGATGTAGAAGCAAGCTCTTAATAAAAAAAATTATGAAAATTACTGAAGAATCTTATTTAAATGGAGAAATATAC
Source organism: Bos indicus (assembly GCF_029378745.1). Lineage (NCBI taxonomy): Eukaryota > Metazoa > Chordata > Mammalia > Artiodactyla > Bovidae > Bos > Bos indicus. The sequence continues at coordinate 17,507,718 of NC_091780.1, read as the reverse complement.
AAGCTTTTGGAACCATCATGGATATGAGCATTTGCTATCATTTTTTATATCATTTTCCCTTGTTCAGTTCAGTTAAGTCACTCAGTCGTGTCTGACTCTCTGCGATCCCACGAAACGCAGCAAGCCAGGCCTCCCTGTCCATCACTAACTCCCAGAGTCTACCCAAACTCATGTCCATTGAGTCAGTGATGCCATCCAACCATCTCATCCTCTGTTGTCCCCTTCTCCTCCTGCCCTCAATCTTTCTCAGCATCAAAGTCTTTTCAAATGAGTCAGTTCTTCACATCAGGTGGCCAAAGTACTGGAGTTTCAGCTTCAACATCAGTCCTTCCAATGAATACCCAGGACTGATCTCCTTTAGGATAGACTGGTTGGATATCCTTGCAGTCCAAAGGACTCCCAAGAGTCTTCTCCAATACCACAGTTCAAAAGCATCAATTATTCGGTGCTCAACTTTCTTTATAGTCCAACTCTCACATCCATAAATGACCACTGGAAAAACCACAGCCTTGACTAGATGGACCTTTGTTGGCAAAGTAATGTCTCTGCTTTTTAATATCCTATCTAGGTTGGTCATAACTTTCCTTCCAAGGAGTAAGCATCTTTTCATTTCATGGCTGCAATCACCATCTGCTGTGATTTTGGAGCCAAGAAAAATAAAGTCAGCCACTGTTTCTACTGTTTCCCCATCTATTTCCCATGAAGTAATGGGACCAGATGTCATGGTCTTAGTTTTCTGAATGTTGAGCTTTAAGCCAACTTTTTCACTCTCCTCTTTCACTTTCATCAAGAGGCTCTTTAGTTCTTCTTCACTTTCTTCCATAAGGGTGGTGTCATCTGCATATCTGAGGTTATTGATATTTCTCCTGGCAATCTTGATTCCAGCTTGTGCTTCCTCCAGCCCAGTGTTTCTCATGATGTACTCTGCATATAAGTTAAATAAACAGGGTGACAATATACAGCCTTGACGTACTCCTTTTCCTATTTGGAACCAGTCTGTTGTTCCATGTCCAGTTCTAACTGTTGCATTCTGACATGCATACAGGTTTCTCAAGAGGCAGGTCAGGTGGTCTGGTATTCCCATCTCTTTCAGAATTTTCCAGTTTATTGTGATCCACACAGTCAAAGGCTTTGGTATAGTCAATAAAGCAGAAATAGATGTTTTTCTGGAACTCTCTTGCTTTTTCCATGATCCAGTGGATGTTGGCAATTTGGTCTTTGGTTCCTCTGCCTTTTCTAAAACCAGCTTGAACATCTGGAAGTTCACAGTTCACCTATTGCTGAAGCTTGGCTTGGATAATTTTGAGCATTACTTTACTAGCGTGTGAGATGAGTGCAATTGTGTGGTAGTTTGAGCATTCTTTGGCATTGCCTTTCTTTGGGATAGGAATAAAAACTGACCTTTTCTAATCCTGTGGCCACTGCTGAGTTTTCCAAATTTGCTGACATATTGAGTGCAGCACTTCCACAGCATCATCTTTTAAGATTTGAAATAGCTCAACTGGAATTCCATCACCTCCCCTAGCTTTGTTCCTAGTGATGCTTTCTAAGGCCCACTTGACTTCACATTCCAGGATGTCTGGCTCTAGGTGCGTGATCACACCATCATGATTATCTGGGTCATGAAGATCTTTTTTGCACAGTTCTTCTGTGTATTCTTGCCACCTCTTAATATCTTCTGCTTCTGTTAGGTCCATACCATTTCCATCCTTTATCGAGCCCATCTTTGCATGAAATGTTCCCTTGGTATCTCTAATTTTCTTGAGGAGATTTCTAGTCTTTCCCATTCTATTGTTTTCCTTTATTTCTTTGCACTGATCACTAAGGAAGGCTTTCTTATCTCTCCTTGCTATTCTTTGGAACTCTGCATTCAAATGGGTATATTTTTTCTTTTCTCCTTTGCTTTTCAATTCTCTTTTCACAACTATATGTAAAGCCTCCTCAGACAGCCCTGGCACATAAGTAATTTTATAAAATTCCAATAAAAACCCCAGTAAGTACTTTTATACTGTTTTTTTGAAATTAACACAATTTCACACTAAAATTTATTTAGACACAAAAAGGTTCAGAAGAGTTAAAATACTCTTGAATAAACAAAATAAAATACAGGACTTCCCTATTGCATACCAAGATATATTTAAAATAGGATTCCATAGAGATGTGGGATAAAGACAAACCAATAGCAAAATGGAGAGAAAAATGAACATACACATCACACCTGAGGGAATCCAAAAGACCTAAGGGTCATTTGAAAAAACGATTCATCTCTTTTGTAATCAAAGAAATACCAATTAACACGACAATGAGATATCATCACATACTCATCAGACTGGCAAAAAACGAAAAGTTTAACAACTCCCAAGTATTAGCCAGAATATATATATAGCTACAGTAACTCTCACCTACAACTGGCTGTGTAGCCACTTCAGAAACCAGCTGTTTCCTACAAAAGTTAAATATCCATGTAGGGATGCACCAAATGATTCCTTTTCTGGGTACATACCCAACCTGGGGAAATTTTTATACACATCAAGAACGTCTATTTAGGTTGCTCACGTGCCTTGGCTATTGTAAACAGTGCTGCAATGAACACTGGGGTGCATGTATCCTTTCGGATCATGTTTTGCTCCAGCTATATGCCCAGGAGCAGGATTTTAGGGTCATGTGGTAACTATATTTTTATTTTTTAAGGAACCTCCATACTGCTCTCCATAGGGCTTCCCAGGTGGCAAAGAATCCACCTGCTAAGCCGGAGATGTGGCTTTGATCCCTGGGTCTGGAAGATACCCTGGGAAGGAAATGGCAACCCACTCCAGTATTCTTGCCTGGGAAATCCCATGGAGAGAGGAGCCTGGCAGGTTTACAGCCCATGCGGTTGCAAAGAGTCAGACACGAACTAGCAGCTAAGCAGCAGCAGCATACTGTCCTCCATAGAGGCTGGACCAATTTACATCCCCACCAACAGTGTAAGAGGGTCCCCTTTTCTCCACATCCTCTCCAGCACTTATTGTTTGTGGATTATACGATGATAACCATTCTGGCTGGTGTGAGGTGATATCTCATTGTAGTTTTGATTTGTGTTTTTCTAATAATCGGTAGTGATGTTGAACATCTTTTCAGGTACCTGTTTTCCATCTGTAGTCTTCTTTGCAGAAATGTCTATTTAGGTCTTCTGCCCATTTTTTCAGTGGGTTGTTTGTTTTGATGCTGTTAAGCATCATGAACTGTTTGTAAATTGTGGAGACTAATCTCTTAAATGTCCATTGACAGAGGAATGGATAAAGAAGATGGGCTACATATATACAATGGAATATTACTCAGCTGTTGAAAAGAATGAAATAATGCCATTTGTAGAAATATGGATGGACCTAGAGAGTGTCATACTGAGTGAAGTAAGTCAAACAGAGAAGGAGAAATATCATATGGAATGCCTTATGCATGGAATCTAAAAAGAAATGATACAAATGAACTTATTTACAAGACAGAAAGAGACTCGAAAACAGAGAATGAACTTACGGTTGTCAGGCAGGAGTCAGGGGGAAGGATGGGAAGAAGGGATAATTACAGATGGACATGTACACACTGCTGTATTTAAAATGGATAACGAACAAGGATCTACTGTATAGCGTAGGGAACTCTGCTTAAAGTTATGTGGCAGCCTGGATAGGAAGGGAGTTTAGAGGAGAATGGATATATGTGTATATGGCTGAGTCCCTTTGCTGTTCATCTGAAACTATCACAACATTGTTTCTTAATTGGCTATACCCCAATACAAAATAAACAGTTCTAAAATTTTAAAAATGTTCACAGCAGCATGGCTTGTACCAGTAAATGCCCAGGAACAATCCAAATATATCAAGATAGAACTGATAAGTAAATGTGGCTATACTCTTACAATGGACTGTTGCATTGCAACAAAAATAAACTGCAGTGATAACATTTTTAATGCCTTTTCTGGCATCAAGGTTGTAAGGGGAAAACTGATCATTCAGAAACCATGTCTGGCAGAATGCACTCAGACCCAAGTGACAGATAAACTGCCCAACTGAGTCCTGATATGCATCACAGCTCACATAAACTCAAACTCTTTCAAAACCCATTTATCTAGATCCATACATTACAAGATAAAAACCACAACATACTGATCTAACAGAGTCACTACATGAACTCACACTCTACAGATACAAACACTGACTATTCTAGCAACGTGGCTTACAAATTCTGAGAAATCCCTACCAAGAAAAGTGATGGCCAACACTAGCCAAAATCTATAAATAGCCTCTTATAAATCCCCTTTTGGAATGCCTAGTGATTCTCCATTTTTCTTAGTTATAGCATGTTCATAAATCTAATTTTGTTTGACTACAGGTCTGACTCCACTGCTCTTTGGGCCCCAGGTTTTATCAATTGCTAAATACATTCGTGTGGATAAACTCCCCCTTCAAAGAAAAATTCCTAATTTTAAAACCCAAGTCAGAGGAGGGTACAACAGGATGGTTCCAATAATTTTAAAAAGCAAAGAGGCAAAAAATTAAGGTACATAATTTTAAATGAAACATACGTATGAAGCAAAACATCAAGGAAATAATTAGCACAAAATTTTGGGTTAATGAGAAGCATAATGAGTCTTGGGAAAGACAGAAAAATCTTAGGTACTAACAGCATCTTATTTTTTGGTTAACATGGGTCGTGCAAAAATATATGTTTGCTTTATTTCTTATACCTTACATATATGTATTATAGATTGTATTGTATATATAATAGGGCCCATGATTTTTAAAAATTAGATTTCTAAATGAGAAAACCAAGGTTGATGTTGCTTCAGTGATTTCCCCATGCTAGCACAGCTAATTAGAACATAAAATTTTTCAAGGACAGAGATCCATGCGCTGCTGTATTCCCAATGCCCAGCACAGAATATTTCATGAAGCGGAGCCACAACAAATGTTTATGGAATAAACAAAGGAACGGGGATCAGTCTATTCAGTCCTGATCTTTTCTTTCCACTCACAATACTATACTGCATGAACCAGTACATTTTAGGGGGAGTCTGGTATCAATACTACCATCAAGGCCCTTTCCATTTAAACGCAGTACTCGATTCTATAATCCTCTATTTCAAGAGTTCTCAGACTCAATCCAGTCTACATCCTATTTTTATAGTTTTATTGGAATACAACTTTCTTGTTTATGTATTGGCTATAACTACTTTGGAGAAGGCAATGGCACCCCACTCCAGTACCCTTGCCTGGAAAACCCCATGGACAGAGGAGCCTGGAAGGCTGCAATCCATGGGGTCGCTAGGAGTCTGATACGACTGAGCGACTTCACTTTCACTTTTCACTTTCACGCATTGGAGAAGGAAAAGGCAACCCACTCCAGTGTTCTTGCCTGGAGAATCCCAGGGATGGGGGAGCCTGGTGGGCTGCCATCTATGGGGTCACACAGAGTCGGACACGACTGAAGCGACTTAGCAGCAGCAGCATAGCTACTTTTGCTTCACAAAATCAGAGTCGTTAAGACAGAGACCACTGGCTCACAAAGCCTAAAATAAGTACTGTCTGACCCTTTATTAGAAAATGTGTTTCTATCTCTGCTTCAGTTCATTCTGAATACCAATGCAACCTTCTCAAAGCTTGTCCCTGTGTTTCACAATCTCTGGCAAATTCCTTAGCCTCTCAAAGATTGAATGTCCCCATCTTGTGTGGAATTCATCATCCCATGAGAGCTGTGCAGACTCAACTTTCATAGTGACTGAAAGGAAACAAAACACTGCTCATGAGTGTTGCTAATTTCCACCCCCTAATTTCTCTGACAGTGTTTGGAAATGGTTCTTCTCTCTCATTGCTTTTTGATGTATCTCCACCCTGCTCTTTATTACCAAGGAGAACTCTGTGTGAAGAGGATATTGCTTTCTTTTTCCTGTTTCCAAAAGTCTATCTGCAGTCTCACCACCTAACGCCTTGCTCGGGCCATCCCCTACTGTTTGTGACATCATGATCAGCGGCCATGAGAACAGATGAGCTAGAAACAAAGTTGGTTTAACGAGGTATAGGCACACTTCTTGAAGTACTGAGAGCATAAATTGATGCCTATCTCCTTGGAAAAAAAGAACTGAAAGGAAGGAGAAACAGGAAACAGATAAGAGGCAGTTCAGTTTAGTTCAGCTCAGTCGCGTCCAACTCTTTACAACCCCAGGGACTGCAGCGCGCCAGGCCTCCCTGTCCATCACCAACTCCCAGAGTTTACTCAAACTCACGTCCATTGAGTTGGTGATACCATCCAACCGTCTCATCCTCTGTCATCCCCTTATCCTCCCAGCCCTCAATCTTTCCCAGCATCAGGGTCTTTTCAAATGAGTCAGCTCTTCGCATCAGGTGGCCAAAGTATTGGAGTTTCAGCTTCAGCATCAGTCCTTCCAATGAATATTCAGGACTGATTTCCTTTAGGATGGACTGGTTGGATCTCCTTGCCAGTCCAAGAGTCTTCTTCAACACCACAGTTCAAAAGCATCAATTCTTTGGTGCTCAGCTTTCTTTATAGTCCAACTCTCACATCCATACATGACCACTGGAAAAACCATAGCTTTGACCCAATTGCCTGCTTATAGATGTTGTAAACAAACATGGAAACAGTGAAGGATGCCAGACTGGCAGGTGTGGAGGCGGACACTTTCTGTCCACAGGACAGCTCATAGCCCTGCAAGTCCCAGTATAAGCTTCTGCCATCATCCTACAGGAGAGCGCTGCTTCTCTCCGGACGACATCATCCCAGCAAGGATCAGTTGCTTCCTCCAAGGAAAGAATATAAAGCCAGAGATCAATACCTAGTACACAACTGAGATCAGAAAGGACACAGTGACTGGGCCAGATGGAGATTCATAAAACAGAGTAAAGAAAGATGAGAATCAGGACATGATGGACAATGTGATGTCCCCATCTCTATATCCTCTGATCTCCTACCTGCTTTCCAGGACCCAGCTCCCAACTTCACAGATAGATCTCTATCTAGGCAGCCAGGAGGAGGATACTGCCCCACACAAAGTAAGGGACCCACTGAGCTTCCAGGTTATCCAGTGGTAAAGAATCTGCTTTGAATTGCAAGGCACACAGGTTCAATCCCTGGTCCAGGAAGATCCCACATGTGATGGAGCAACAAAGCCCCTGCACCACAACCAGAGCCCATGCACCACAGCTACTGAAGCCCACGTGTCTAGAGCCCGTGTTCTGCAACAAGAGCAGCCACAGTGGTGAGAGGCCCATTCACCATGAGGAAGAGTGACCCCACTTGCTACAGCAAGAGAAAGCCTCCACAAAGGAACAAAGACCCAGCACAGCCATAAATAAATGAACAAATCTTTAAAATAAAGAAAATGTAACAGACCCACTGATTCCCAAATCCTCTGAATAGGGTTCACCTCTGATAGATGCTCAAATTACAAAGTCTCAGAGCTGTGTGAGAAAGAGGGAAGTCATTCTACTCCTTGGGTCTGCATGTGGAGATAAATGAATGAAAGTGAAAGTGAAGGTTGCTCAGCTGTGTCTCTTTGTGAACCCATGGACTAATTCTCCAAGCCAGAATACTGGAGTGGGTTGCTGTTCCCTTCTCCAGAGGATCTTCCCAACCCAGGGATCAAACCCAGGTCTCCCACACTGGAGATGGATTCTTTACCAGCTGAGCCACCAGGGAAGGCCAAGAATACTGGAATGGGTAGCCGACCCCTTCTCCTGCAGATATTCCCGACCCAGGAATCAAACCAGGGTCTCCTGAATTGCAGGCAAATTCTTTACTGACTGAGCTTGAAAAGGAAGAGTTAAAATTTTGCCTCCTTCTGCCTCTGTAACTCACCTTGCCCCTTGCAAAGTCTGGATCACGTAGGTCATGCAGTCTCAGAAAGTGGGGACGTACAATACTAGGAACTGGAGTTTATCTCACTCACCCTTGTCCTGCTCTTTGCAATCACCCAGCTCCTGCAAACCTGCTTAATCATGCCTGTCCTGGTCAGGCATCCCCCTCCCCGTCTTGACCACTGTTCCCACATGTGTGAAACCCCTTAGTTTAAACCAGCCTATTAACAGCTAGTGTTGCCCACTACAGTCTGTCTATAAAAACTCTGTAATCCCTTTGTTCAAGGCTCAGAGCTTGGAGTGTTAACTCCTCTGGGCCTGCCGGTGTAATAAACCTGAGTTCTCCAACTCTCCGAGTGTGGTGCTTGGTTTTTCGAGTACTGGTTTCTGCAACATTTCTGGAGGCCTCAGCAAGATTCCCACCATGCCAGCCCCTTGAGCTGCAAGACTGGTGGCTTGCCTGGGTCAGAGAGGATGAGCCCTGAAACAAACAAGGAGGCGTGCCACCTGATGGTATTCTGGGTTCTTTTCTGGACCAGCATTCCAACTCTGGATGGCTGAGCTCTGACCGAACTCATTGGAAGGACATACCAACTTACCAGGAATGGCCACAGGATAAGGTAAAGCCCCAGGGCCAGTCCCCAGGCAGGAACCTACCCCAATGGGTAGAAGAAGAGACTGACCACCTCCTTGGGCTCCCAGGAAGGAAGCATCAGATAGGAGACCTACGGACTCAGGCAAAGGGAGGTATTTTGATAACCTCTGAGTGATTGTATATACATGATTGCTAACTGAAGGAAGTGAAAGTGAGCTCCACAGTCCTCAGACTATGGAACTTGAGAGGGTCTAAAACCTGTAGTTCCGTGGTGACCTCATAAGGCTGAAAGGCAGTGCCAGTCTCTGCAGGATTTGATCCTTCCCCACAAGGCTGGTCCAGGTCAGGGGTTTATACTGACCTGCCAATGCTAAGAGGCATCTTAAATCTCCCTTAGGAGAGCGGCCAGGTGGACAAAAACTGAATGTGAACAAGTGTGCAGCCTGATCTGCTTGCACTTCAGGCTTGATTGTGTGGCTTCACAGCATTTGTGGCTACGGAGTCGGAGAGGGCCCTAACTTGCGGTTCCATGGTGACCTCATATGGCTCAAGGCGATGTCTGCCTCTGGGGGACCCAGTCCCTCCCTGCGAGACAGATGTGGACCAGGGGTTTATAGTGCTCCACCAATGCTAAGAGGCACCTAAGTTCCCCCTGGAGACAGGGCCAAGCAGTCACCTGAATGGTCTCCTCTTTTGAGGGGGCCCCCACCCTTGTTTGTCTTTGTGCCACCAACTCAGGGTGGGATACACAGGGAGGGAGAAATTATTGGTTACTGGTTATTCTTCTGTCAACTGACTCCTTGAGCCAACATCTAAGAGATTAGGTTTTCCTCAAAACCCTGCCAGGTAGATTACATTTGGCACCATGGGGGGAAGTTCCTCTAAGCCAACAGTTTTAGATTGCATGATAAAGAACTTTAAGAAAGGCTTTGTAGGAGATTATGGAGTCAAGATGACCCCCAGGAAGCTTCATAACTTATGCGAGCTCGATTGGCCATCGCTGGACATTGGATGGACGCCAGAGGGCATGCTCGACCTGCCCACTGTCCAAGCAGTACACCAGGTCGTCACTGGGACTCCAGGACATCCAGATCAGTTTCAATACATAGCCTCCTGGCTTCTAATGGCACAGACCCTGTCCCCATGGGCAAGATTTTGCACAAACAGACAGGGACAGAGTAGAGTATTTGTGGCCCAACCACTCAGAAAAAAAGAAAGAAGGAAAAAAATCTATATTCCAGGGAAATCCAGTGGAAGACCCACTACTGCCCCACAATACGTTCCCCTGACTCCACAAGCCCTGCACAGCCAGCACCGGACCCCTTGCCTGACAGCCCAGCTCCCTTCATGTTCCCCCACCACCTCATGAGCAAAACTCCAACCTCAAGGCAGTAGGGAGGTGGCTCCACTCAGCCAAACAATCTAACCAGCTGGCCATGGCCCATCAGATGCCACTGCGAGAAACTCAAGGTCTTCAGCAAGTGAACGAGGACGGCTCAATCCAGCCTGGTCACTCCATCCTCTATCACGAGCCCTTCAGCACTACTGATCTCCTAAACTGGAAACACCATAACCCAGCATACCTGATAAACCACAGGCTATGATTGACCTCCTAGAGTCCATTTTCCACACCCATTAGCCAACATGGGAGAACTGTCGCCAGCTCCTATGTCTCTCTTCACCACTGAGGAAAGATGATGCGTCTCAACTGAAGCCCAAAAATGGCTCCGAGGACAAGCCCTCGCAGAGGTCTTAGATGTGGAAGGATGGGCATAAGAAGCAATGCCAGAGACAAGACCTAATTGGGATTTCAATTCTTGTCCTTCAACCAGAGAAGGACAAGAAACCCTGGGCTGATACCATGATGATGCCCTTCTCCATGGACTTTGAGCAGGAGCCAAAAAGCTCACCAATATGTCCAAAATTACAATGATAATCCAAAAAGTGGGTGAGAACCCCACCAATTTTTATGAGAGACTGTGTGAAGCATTCCGGACAGACACCCCTTCCGACCCTGAGACAGCCGAGAATCAAAGGATGATTAACGCTGCGTTTGCGGCTCAATCCTGTGCAGACATCCAATAAAGCTCCGAAAGCTGGAAGGCTTTACTGGGATGAATGCCACACAGCTCCTGGAGGTAGCAAATAAAGTCTTTGTGAACCGAGACCGTGAAGCCCAACAAGAAGCAGATAGAAAAATGAAACAGAAAACGGCCCTGCTAGCAGCAGCATTAAGGAGCTCAGAAAGGGGAAAGGGGAAACTAAGAAGAGATCATCAGTCTGCTATGACCAATGCACCCATTGCAAAGAGGCCAGACCTGAAGGGATAAGTGCCCCCAATGCAGAGGGACATCTAAAGGGTCAAAGAAGTTCAGTCAACCCAACAGAGAAAGGTACCAGCCTGAGCCCGCTGTCCAAAACCTTATTGGCCTAGACAGAGCAGAACCAGACTAGGGAAGACCGGGCTCCCTGATCCTGGGTCCCCGGGAGCCCATGGTCACGATGAAGGTAGGGGGCCAATCAATGACTTTTATGGTGGATACCGGAGCTGAACACTCCATGGTAACCACACCTGTGGCTCTCCTCACAGGCCGAACAGCAACTATAGTTGGGGCTACAGAGGACACGGCAGCCCGCTCATTTTGCAAGGCTGGTTTGTGTCAGCTAGGGGGCCATCCGGTGACTCATGATTTTCTGTACTTACAAGAGTACCCCATTCCCCTGCTGGAGAGAGATTTACTGACAAAACTGGGGGCATAAATCACCTTTGCCCCCAGAAAGCCTGCGAGACTCACACTAGGGAGCCAATCGGCTCTGATGATGGCCGTGACTGCGCCCAGGGAAGGTGAATGGCATCTCTATTCCTCAGACAGAGAACAAATAAATCTCCCCCAGCCTGCTAAAAGAATTCCCTGATGTCTGGGCAGAGGAGGGGCCCCCAGGTTTGGCCAAAAACCATGCTCCCTTTGTAGCGGACCTGAGGCCAGGAGCCACTCCTGTTAGACAGAAACAATATCCAGTACCACGGGAGGCACACCTGGGAATTTAGGACTATATCCGTTGCCTACAAGATGCCAATATCCTAAATGAATGTCAGTCTCCCTGAAACACTCTGCTCTTGCCAGTCAAAAAGTCTGGAGGGAATGACTACCGTCCCATCCAGGACCCCTGCGCCGTCAACAGTGCAGTGATCACCATCCATCCAGTGGTCCCAAATCCCTATTCTCTCCTGAGTCTCTTACCCGCTCAGGCAAGCCGGTTCACCTGCCTTGATCTCAAGGACACATTCTTCTGCCTCCAGCTGTCACCAACCAGCCAGCCCTTGTTTGCCGTTGAATGGAAAGACCCACACACCGGAAGAAAGACACAGCTGACTTGGACTCAACTGCCACAAGGCTTCAGAAACTCACCTATCCTGTTTGGTGAAGCCCTGGCTGTGGATCTTGCTGCCTTTCCCAGGGAACCTTTAAACTGCACCCTACTCCAGTACGTGGAGGACCTATTGCTAGCCAGTCCCACCCAAGGGGACTTCTGGAGAGGCACCAAAGCCCTGTTGCCTCTACTGTCCACCACAGGGTACAAGGTGTCTTGGAAAAAGGCTCAGATCTGCAGACAGGAGGTCAAGTACCTGGGGTTTGTCATCTCAAAAGGGCATCAGGCACTCATACATGAGAGGAAGCAAGCCATCTATCTGTTCAATACCTCGGCCGAACACCAACAAAGAAGTCCATGAGTTCCTCGGGGCTGCTGGATTCTGTAGGATCTGGATACCGGGTTTCTCTGAAATTGCTAAGCCTCTGTTTAAAGCCACAGCAGGGTCTGGAAAGGACCCCCTAGAGTGCAGACCTGAACAGGAAAAGGCCTTCGAGGAGATAAAGAGACTTGTGACCAGCGCTCCAGCATTACAGCTGCCAGATGTGATGCGGGACTTAAACCTCTTTGTACATGAGAAAAATCACACTGCACTGGGGGTCCTCACACAAACATTTGGGCCATGGCAGCGCCCAGTCACATATCTGTCCAAACGACTGGATCCAGTGACCACTGGATGGCCGCCACACCTCTGGGCATTAGCTGCCACTGTGGTTTTGGTCAGAGAAGCAGATAAGCTTACTCTAAGATGAAATATAAATGTAAAGGTTCCCCATGCTGTTACTGGCCTGATGAACAGCCAGGGGAATACGTGGCTGACCAGCACCAGGATGACTCACCATCAAGATCTGCTTTGCGAAAACCCACAGGTTCAACTCCAGACTGTTCGGCTCCTGAACCCCATCACCTTTCTGCCTACGGAAGCGGGAATCCCCGATCATAACTATAAAGAGGTCATAGATGAAATTTACTTAACCAGACCGGACCTGATGGACATTCCCCTCTGGAACCCAGAACTTGAACTGTTCACTGATGGAAGCAGTTTCATCCAAGAAGGGCAGCCTAAAGCAGGCTCTGCCATAACAACAACTGACAAGATAGTGAAGCCTGAGGCTTTGCCACAAGGGTGGTCAGCACAATGGGCTGAGCTATGGGCACTCGCCCAGGTGCTAAGGCATGCCGAAGGGAAACAGGTCAACCTCTATACTGGTTCAAGGAATGCCTTTACTACTCTACATGTACATGCAGCCATTTCTAAAGAAAGGAGATTATTTACAGTGGGGGGAAAGGAGATTAAAAACAAAAAAGAAATCCTTCAGCTGTTAGAAGCAGCCTGGAAGCCTTCCCAAGTGGCAGTCATCCATTGTAAAGGCCATCAGTGAGGAACTGATCCAGTCAGCAAAGGAAATCAGTTGGCTGACCGGGCAGCCAAGGAGGCGGCGACCCAACTGAGTCCCACAGTGAGTCCTGAGTCAATCTTTAAGGTCCTCTTGGCACCAGAATTGCATCCATCCCAAGATACACCAAGGAAGAAGATCAGTGGGTTCTAAATGAGGGACGAATAAAAGAAAAAGAGGGCTGGTGGAAGCTTCCAGGCCAAAGACTCTTTGTTCCCAGTAATATAGCAATCCAGCTGGTAAAATAACATCATGAGACAACTCATTTAGGAAAAACTGTGCCGGAGAGTTTATTGAGCCACTGCTATTTCAATATTCCTAAGCTCCCAACCCTGTGTGCCCAGATCAGTGCTAGATGTGTGACTTGTGCATAAAACAACGCCAGCCAAGGACCAAGACCCAACCCAGGGGTGCAGACAGTTGGGACACTCCCCTTTGAAGATCCACAAGTAGAGTTTACTGAAGTCAAGCCCTATCAGGGCTATAAGTGTTTACCTGTGGTAGTCTGCACCTACTCAGGATACACCTACTGAAGCCTACCCTGCACGCACTGAACGGGCACAGAAGTGGCCAAGGCCTTGCTAAGAGACATAATCCCAAGATATGGGCTGCCTCTCTCCATAGGGCCTGACAATGAGCCAGCTTTTGTGTCTGAGATAATCCAAACTTTATCCAGGATGCTGGGCATCAAATGGAAGCTTTACACTGCTTACAGACCATAGAGCTCAGGGAAAGTTGAATGCATATATCAGACCCTCAAGACTACCTTAGTTAAACTCTGTCAGGAGATCCAGTTATCTTGGGTCAACCTGTTACCCCTAGCCTTACTCCGAGCCCAGTGCACCCAAGGTCCTCAGACTATTCTCCCCTTGAGATTTTGTATGAGAGAACACCCCCAGTGACAGGGAAACTCAAGGGAGACCCCCAACCAATAGCTGACCTGGAGATGTCCCAACACCACCAGGCCCTGAGAAAAGTTTTCTATCATATCGCCCGAGAAAGCTTAGAAAGGACACCCATTCTTTTGGGCAATTGGGTTCACCCCTATCAGCTAGAAGATGAGGTATGGGTAAGGACTGGGAAAAGGAACCACTTCAGCCAGTTTGGACAGGCCCTCACACGGTTGTCCTGGCAACCCCTACTGCTGATAAAGTTACAGGCATCATCCCTTGGATCCACCACACCAGAGTCAAGAAGGCAGCAGCTCCCTGTGCACAGTTCGGGACCCTGAAAACCCCCTCAGGGTCTGGTTCCAAAAGCAATGGCCCTCACCCATGAAGGATGCTGAGCCCTGCTCTAGTCTCTCCGGGAGCTGACTAGTTAACACACCTTAGAAGCTTGAGGATTCTTCAGCCTTGCTCCAGCCACACTCCAGCAGCTGGCTGGTCGACGCACGGTGGAAGCTTGAGTATCCAGCTACCAAAATATCAGTGGATTTTCACTGTCACTCCTAGACTGTACCCCTGATTGGTATTACTGCTGTGCTCTTTGCTACAACACTAGCTTCAGTCACACCCCAGGACTGGGATTTGGGTCAGAAGCTACGGTTAGCTGTCTGTTATCTCACTGTAGTGGGAAGCCTCATTCTTATTAGATGTCTCTTATGATCAATTCTCCCTATGAACTAAATTGCCCCACAGTATAACTGACCCCCCTTCACAATAGGCTCAGTTGCTATAGGTGTGACAACCCAAAGATGGGAAGGAAACCCTTTGCTAGTGTTCAGTTATCTGTTATGTGCAGGCTGTTTCGCAGACTTTTGGAGTCCCTTGCTGTAACGGATGGTGCCATTCCTTATCCATCATGCACCTGTCAACGTTACAGTCAACCCTGGGAAAATCACTTACTCAACCATCAGCTAGAACAATGTATAGATAGCCAATGCTATAGGCCGGTTACTTACTGCCTTCATAACATGTGATGTATATCCGGGGGCCTGGGCACCAAAAATGTTTTCCAGTTATTCCCTCCACTGCCGCTACCTCTCCCCCACCAGAAGATCCAAACCCTGGGCGGTATCCTGACACCATGCCATTGCCATCATGCCCCTGTCCTCTGTCTACCCCCAAATGCCATGCAGATGTTACAACCCAGAACAGGTATCTGTCTGTCAAATAAATGGAAAGACCCACCGGACAGGAACAACAATGCAGACAAAATCACGGACCAACTTTGCCCTAAAAACTCATGCTCTGCCTCTTGGCAGTAAGACCCAGGCTACAGAGTTAACTCCCTCTTAGACCCCTGTCTGTGCCAGGTTCTCAACACAACTCCTTGCCATCTTAACGACACCAACCCCAGCTGGCCAGGGACTGCTGGCTCTGCTCATCCTGAGGAGCTCCATGGTACTTAGCTACACCAGTACCATTAAATAATGCAACAGCCATGGGAACTCCTATAGATCCACCCTTACAAGGGCCAGTCTTAAAGGCTACTGAGTTAACTCAAAAGGCTCCCGAATGCTTTACAAACAATGGCAGAACTGAACCTCTAGGCAATTTAGCCAGGACCACTGTAATCAAACTATAAAAGGTGAGTGGCCCACCCACCCTCCCACAAACACAGTATGGAGCCGCCCCATCAAGGCCTTTTCTTTGTGTGTGGGACAGATGCTTACTTGTGTCTACCAGTCAATTGGACGGGTATCTGCACCTTAGCTTCTCTCACTCCCCAGATGAATATTGTCCCTAACAACCAGACTCTCACCATACCTCTGGCAGCATATACATGGTCAAAAAGAGCTATCCAGTTTATGCCCCTACTAGATGGTCTAGGAATCATGGCTGGGGTAGGTATGGGAATAGCAGGAATTGCTTCATCAGCCACCTTTTACTGTACACTATCCAAAGGCTTCACAGACAACATTAAGAGAGTAGCCAAATCTTTAGCGGCCTTACAGGACCAACTAGACTCCCTGGCTGAGGTGGTTTTACAGAATAGGAGAGGGCTAGACCCACTGATAGCTGAAAAGGGAGGACTCTGCCTCTTCTTGAACAAAGAATGCTGCTTTTATGTAAACCAATCAGGAACAGTCAGGGACATGGCCCAACAGCTAAGGGAATGAATCATGAAAAGGAGAGCTGCTGCTAAGTCGCTTCAGTCGTGTCCAACTCTGTGCGACACCATAGATGGCAGCCCACCAGGCTCTGCCATCCCTGGGATTCTCCAGGCAGGAACACTGGAGTGGGTTGCCATTTCCTTCTCCAATGCATGAAAGTGAAAAGTGAAAGTGAAGTCGCTCAGTCCTGTCTGACTCTTAGCGACCCCATGGACTGCAGTCCACCAGGCTCCTCCATCCATGGGATTTTCCAAGCAAGAGTACTGGAGTGGGTTGCCATTGGGAACTAGCAAATTCCTGGGGTAACTGGAACAATATCTGGAGCTGGGCATTGTGGCTTCTCCCTTTAACCGGTCCTCTCTTCATGTTCTTTGTGGTGCTCTTGTTTAGCCCTTGTATTCTCAATGCAATTACCCAGTTCATAACCTCTTGGATTGAATCCATAAAGTTACAAATGGTAATAGCTCAATATAGCCCCTTAAACAATGGGGAGCTCTGAAGTCTTACCAAAACATGAGATGATGTTTATCTCATGGAAGTGATAGAAGCATCAAGAGGGGGGAATGAAGAGGAAAAGTTAAAATTTTACCTCCTTCTGCCTCTGTAACTCACCTTGCCCCTTGCAAAGTCTGGATCATGTAGGTCACGTAGTCTCAGAAAATGGGGACTTTCAGTACTAGGAACTGGAGTTTATCGCACTCACCCTTGTCCTGCTCTTTGCAGTCACCCGGCCCCTGCAAACCTGCTTAATCATGCCTGTTCAGGTCAGGCATCCCCTTCCCCATCTTGACCACTGTTCCCATGCACATGAAACCCCTTAGTTTAAACCAGCCTATTAACAGCTAGTGTTGCCCACTACAGTCTGTCTATAAAAGCTCTGTAACCCCTTTATTAGGGACTCAGAGCTTAGAGTGTTAACTCCTCTGGGCCCACCAGCATAATAAACCTGTGTTCTCCAACTCTCCAAGTGTGGTGCTTGGTTTCTCGAGTACTGGTTTCTGCAGCAAGCTATCAGGGAAGCCCAAATGAATGGAGAGGTGTGGTTAGTCAACAAAAGCTAAGAGGTAAAGATGGAGAATCTCATCAAAATAAATCAAGCAAGACAAAAAAAAAATGTCTAGTAAATTATCTGGGATCTGAAGGAGCACTTCACTTCAAGGTGAGCTGGGATTTATTTCAACACAGGAAGAGCAGCTGAATCTATTAAGAGATTGCTTCTAGACAATCAGTATTTTTAGAACACTTCTGCAATTTTGTCTAAACCCCTTTATGCAACATAATGGGGCTACTTCAGGCACTCTCCGTGGGTCTACCCATAGTAAACAAGCTGAGTGTAAAGAAAAGGGGTACAAGATAGAAGGACTGCTTTGGCTATGTTAAAACTGGTCATTTGGGGGTTCATTTAGAAAACAGGAGTTAAAAGACATCCTTAACTTGGTGTATCAAAAACAGACGAGATCTGGGACTTCCCTGGTGGTCCATTGGCTAAGACTCTGCATTCCCAAAGCAGGGGCCCCGAGTCTGATCCCCAGTTGGGAAACTGGATCCCACATGCCACGACTAAAGCTTCCACACGCCACAACTAAGACCCTATGCACCCAAATAAATAAGTCAATAAATAAATAAAATAGACAAGCTTCCCCCACCCCCATCCCAGGAGCTTTAGGCCATTTGAGACAGGATGTTTTATCATACTGACGACTTCCTGCCTGCTGGTGTTATCTGAAATTACAAATGTGAAAGCTTATATTCTCCTCTTTGAGCAATCCCTCTCTGAAGTAAACATTAGCTACCGTAATGCCTATATAAGATGAGTACGGGAGGAGGGAGCACTACTGAGCCCTTACCTCGTGCCTGGCATTGTGCTTTACACACTAACGCTTTCCAACTTGATCACAGTCATATGAAAAAATATTACTGGTGTCATTTTACGGATGAAGAAACTGAGGCTGGTTCACTTCAGAGGTTGCCCAACAGTCAGTGGTCAGAGTCTACTGAGCTCAAAGTTGAATGCTAATCAGCAAGGTTCCAACAGCTGTGCTTGGTCGGTGCTCTTCACGTGACATTTGGGTAACTTGCCTCTCTGCTGAGTCTCACCCCCTGCTCCTCAATTCAGAAAGCTGTGTGCTAACCTGAGGGTTAAAATGGCACCAAGTAAGATGAGTGATGCATCAGCTTACAATAGCCAAGGATGGCAGAGACAGAATAGGCACATGAGAATTTAACAAGCACCTTCCTTAAGACATTGGAGCTTCCCAGGTAGCTCAGTGGTAAAAGAATTTGCCTGTCAACACAGGAAATGAAGGAGATGCAGAGACACAGGTCCGATCCATGGGTCAGGAAGATCCCCTGGAGTAGGAACTGGCAACCCACTCCAGTATTCTTGCATGGAAAATCCCATGGACAGAGGAGCCTGGTGGGCTACAGTCCATGGAGTCGCAAAGAGTCAGACACGACTGAGCATGCATGTACTTTCTTAGACATTCTGTTAGGAAAATATGCCTTACTGCATTAACCTCACCACCCTTATGAGGGCAATAATATCATCCCCATTCTACAGATAAGGAAACTGAAACCCAGAGAATTTAAGCCACTTTCAAACTTCACACAGAAAATCCAGGATGCCAGCCCAGGCCTGATGATGAACCTATGCTTTCCCACTCTATCAAAATCTTTCCTGGGGCTTCCCGGGTGGCTCAGTGGTAAAGAATGTGCCTGCCAGTGCAGGAGACACGGGTTGCATCATTGATCCAGGAAGAGCCCACATGCCACGGAGCAACTAAGCCCGTTCATTATAACTACTGAGTCTGTGTTCTAGTGTCTGGGAGCTGCGACTATAGAATCTCACGCGCCCTAGAGCCTGTGCTCCGCAACAAGAGTAGCTGTTGCAATGAGAAGCCTGCACACCACAACTAGAGAAAAGCCCATGTAGCAACGAAGACTTAGCACAGCCATAAATAAATAAAATTATTAAAAATATATCTTCTCACTTGAAAATATGCAATCTCTTAAAGGCATTCACAAAAAGAAAAAAAAATGTAGCCTTAAGATGAGATCTTATTTCTTACTCTGCTGATTTCTGGGCAAGGTTTTGGAGGTTAAAGGGGGATCTCACTGGAGAAGGAACATCTTAGAAGAGCCAGAATCATTCATCCTTGAAGGGTTTCTTAAGAACTAAGAACCCGAGCGGGCAACAGTAGTGCCTCCCAGGGTGTTGTCAATAAAATCAAGCCCAGGTCCTTCAAGGAAGGCCATAGATAGAGACTCACGGCATAGGAAGGGCCATGGGACTTTGCAAAATTGGGACTCCCCATGTCCCACAATTTTACTTTCCCCTTGAGCATCAAACATAAGCGCATTCCGCAGCCATAACCAGGTTAACCTTGTCCTCTCCTTTTATGTTCAGCCTCAAGTGTGGGTGCATTCTCAACTCCTGTCTCTATTCATCTGGCAAGCTGAGGCCAGACTGGGGCTCTGAAGCAGGATTTTGCTAACCAGTTCACCCTAAAAAAAAAAGAGAGAGAGAGAGAAAGAGAGAGAGAGAGAATGTAGCTAGAAGTAGGGAGAAATAGGACGCAATGGACTAATCTGGTTAAACCTGGTTTAAGTGGGATCACTCCTCTTCTTCAGTCTAAGGCCCTTCTAAAGGGCATTTTCCCAAACAGCTCCCATGCTTCCTATCCCTTGGAGAAGGGCATAGCAGCCCACTTCAATATTCTCGCCTGGAGAAATCCACAGAGGAGCTTTGTGGGCTAGAGCCCACGGAGTCACAAAGAGTTGGACACGACTGAGCAACTAACACTTTCCTATCTCTAGCCAGGAAAGGTCTAATCTTTCCTCTAGAATCCCCAAATAACCTTAGGCAAATCCAACCCTCAAAGACAGAATCAGTAAACTCCAGAACAGAAATGATGTCTCTATATCCAAGGTCTGTCTCTCTCAGTGGCATGTAATAGATGTCTTTGGGGGGAATAACTTTTACAGTATGATCTCAGTTGAAACAGAAGGTTGCCCCCAATGTCAACTGGTAATTGACAAGGTAATACATTTCCTTGATGTTAGAAGTTCCAAGGAGTTCTTCTTCTCCCACAGTCTAAGGATAGTCCTTCACACTGCCAATTCCATTTTCCTCTCTGAGGCCCTCTCTTTCCTCCCAGACCACTGATGAAGGAAGCACCCATCTCTTCCAGATGAAACCCACTCCCTACTGAGTAAGGCAAGCTCTTTCTCAGTAAGTAGAATCCACTGGCTTAGGAGGCTGACATCATCTACCTCATTCAGAAGGGCTTACCGTCCAACTTGAGCATGGGGTCTGCCAACTCCGTCTTTAATTCTTAGAGCCAGGCTTTAAAAAGGCAAATGTCTGCTCCCTTTTATTAAACAACACAGGGTTGAGAAAAGCCAGCTCTGAACCAAAGATAATCTTACTTCATTAAAAACCCCATCAGCTTTATCTCTAAAGTTATTCCAAGAAAAGTGCTTGAGCATTTCATAATTAACATGTGGGCAGCAGATGCAGTGAACAAAGCAGGTGCAATTATAATAACTTGAAGTCAATAATTCATAAATGATAATGTATTATTAATCAATTATTGGGGCCTGAACAACATTTAATGAGATTAAGCTGATTGCCAGGCTGAACTGTTGGGTACATATTGATTCAATCAGAGTGCTTAATTAAAGTATGTAAGTTGCCCACCAAATCATTACATCACAGCTTCCTTCAAAGGAGTACCATTTCTGCTTTTCTCCTCTTCCTTCTGAATTAGGAATTGTTATTGACTGAGAAGAAATTAAGATAAGGACTCTTGCTTTCCATAACAGCTTGAGAAACTACCATATGATCTGACAATGTATCTTTTCAACTGTATGAATAAAGGTTATTTGCACAAGTGTATTAGACTGCAATAAGGTATATAGGTTTGCTTTTTTTTTTTTTTCCAAAGAATTCAGAATCTTAATTAACAGGGCTACATTTTAAGCCTAAACAAAGAGTTGCTTACAACCCTCCATCGCAAAGACCAAGAAATACAGCTTCAAAGAAATGAAAAAGTCCTACAAAATACTGACATGAATCAGGATTCGAAGTCAAGTCCCTCCACCGCAGCCCTTTGCCAGCCTACAGTGTTTCCAAAACCTCAAATTAAACTTCATTCTGCTGAAGATCAGAGAGGCTTACCCGTCTGACTTCCCTAGTTTCTAGTAGCATCTCTCAGAAGGTAAAATCTACTTCCCAGCAGCTAAAAGTTTTCAGAATCACCCCTTACAACCACCATACAAAAACCTTTGTCTCTTGACATGCAGGTCGCCTTTTCACTTGTCACGTTGCTAATGATGGGAGTTATTTATGGTGAACATTGAACAAAATGTTTTTTGCTCAGTGTTCTAGCCGGATGATCCTGCCTGAGGGGAGACAGTGACAGCTCTGTTAAAGCATCCCAGGGTACAGGGCGCCTGCGGGTCTTTCTAATTAGGGTTTTACTCTGTTAGTTTCATGAATAGCCACTTCCAACCCAGATGCACATCAGTACATGTTGAGGGTGCCCTTGCCCTATAAAATTCTGGGATGTCAAAACCCACAGCTGCACTTGGGCTCCACATTCAATGAGCCACAGAAAATCAGCTACAGGGAGGGCGCACAGAGAACACTGGGGCATCACCAATTGCTTCTGAGTTGTGGAATGGAAGCTCCTACCGCACTCATCTGTTGCTTCGGAAAGGCAGCACCGCACATACCAGCTTAAGGTCAGAACTCCGTCAGGAGATCATTACCAAGGTGGCTTTGACATAAATTTCAGTGACCACATTTCAGGCAGTTAATATGCCCAGTGACTCAGCCCATAGTCTGTGTTCCTGAATCTTCTCCTGCGACTGGAATCAGTGTAGTGATATCCCTGCTATGGCCTCGAGAGATTCTTGTTTACAAAAGCCTGTGTGACCAAACTACCTTTTTCCCTCCAACTTGGTTTGCAGAATGGGAGTAGGAAACCACCACAAACAAATTGGATAGTGTAATATCGTTCACATCAGTGTTATTCCATTAAATTCAATCCTTATTTTTAAGAAAAGAGAAAGAGCATTACAACACAGTCTCAGCATTTTGTAAGTCAGACTTGCAAAGTGACCATGTATGTTTTGTTTTAGGGTGGGAGGGAATGGCTACACACTCCAGTATTCTCGCCTGGAGAATTCCATGGATGGGCTACAGTCCATGGGGTCGCAAAGAGTCAGACATGACTGAGCAACTAACGCAAGTTAGCTTCACAGAGCAGACAGATGGGATGGAATAAATAACTTGTCTTTTGGAGGTTTCTGGTGGTGATGATGGTGTTGGTATGGGTGACTGAAATCAGAAAGAGGAGGTACCTCTAGGTGAACAAGTCATCTTAAAGGCAAAGAACAAAGCCAAACAAAAGCCACTCTTCTGATAATATTCATGATGTCAAAGAAAAGAAGCAAAAGGCACTGGAGCAAACCTGTCCTGAGTTGGATTCTTAATTTAAAATTTTCAAATTATTTCTCCATTAAAATCCTTACTTTCTGCTAGGAGAGAAAAAAAAAGGGTATTTCAAGAACCATAAAAGAAGGAATATTCTTTCAGCAGGACTAACGTCAAATCTAAATATAGAAGAGCAGATATACTATTTCAGATTCACAAACAGACTTTCAAATTCATATTATCCATTATAGTAAACAAAAAATAGTTTCATTTTTTCTTTCTAATGGAAAGAAGCAGCATGTAAAGTGGAAAGATCAAGGAGTGAAAACCTCCATTTCCAACAGAATAATAGACTAAATATTCTGAACAATCCCCCAAATGAAACAACCATCATACTAAATATACTCTCTTTCTCCAAAATCATTTTCAATGCATTGCTGAGCTGATCTTAAATAAAGAAATCTGTAGATGCCAAAAACAAAGTGAGACCAAAGAAGTCTTGAAAGGTAAGCAAGCATCAAAGCATACTTTTCACCCAAGGATTTCTACCGAGCCTTGGAGACCACGAGTTCTCGCTTTGAAAGCTGCAGGAGATGCAGGAAAGTGAAGCATGTGGCTTATCCTTGGTGGGGCATCAAATAGAGATTCTTGCATAAAACTGAGACACCCCCCCCGCCCCCCCGCCAAGAGTCTTCACTCTTGATTCACAAAAAGGCAGAGCAAGAAAAGCTTATTTCAAAATTTCCCTAGGAGTCTATAACTATAAGAAAATTTTCACATTCATTTGAATTCATGATCCATCTGTGGTCCCCAAATTTAAGAAAGGTAATACAGTTATCTGAATTTGTTAGCATCCTCAGATAACTAGCAAAAGCAAATACAAATGCTTTCTTAAGTAAAGCAGCCTCAATTTTGACCTCAAAGACCTCCAGGAGGTAAAATTCCAAGAAAAATGAGTGATTTGGTGTCAACAATTATGAAACACACCAGGGAACAAGGCCCCATGAGTGAGAGGCAGCAGAGACAAGAAGGAGTACCAGACTTGCAGAGACACAAGATACTAGATTGATGGGAAACAATATAAAATAACAACATAAAAAAAAACCATAATGTTGAAAGAAATGAAAGAGAAATTTAAGATATGAACAAGGAATGAGATTCTAAAAGCAAAATGCTGGTGTGGATAAGGATGGAATAAATTTCTAGAAGTTAAAAATCTAATAATTGAAACTAAAAAGTCAATAGAGAAAAGGATATTAATGGAATTTGAAGGGGTGAG
This sequence comes from Bos indicus, assembly GCF_029378745.1. Taxonomy (NCBI): domain Eukaryota; kingdom Metazoa; phylum Chordata; class Mammalia; order Artiodactyla; family Bovidae; genus Bos; species Bos indicus. The sequence continues at coordinate 17,483,731 of NC_091780.1, read as the reverse complement.
AATTCCCATTAAGAGAAGAATAATAGACTAAATACTTTTTATAGCTTTCTTGAAGAAAACATGTAGAAAGCCACTGGACAATGTTTCTCTCATCCTAATGGAGAAAAAAAAAAAGCTGAATAATACTCTATCCAAGACAGGAAGCAGACAGGGCATTTTTTAAAAGAATGACATAGCCATGTGGCTGTGCTGTGTTAGCTCATGTCTGACTCTGAGACCACGGACACAGGAGAAAAGAAAAACTTATTAGAACTCACTAGGTTCAAGATAGCAGATCTGACTTCTTTGAGCCTCACTGAGCTTGTAATACATTAGCATAAGCTAAATGACACACCCACAAGTACCATAACAGTTTTGAAGCCAAGCACCAAAGATCAAAAAGTGAGGGTGGCCCAATTTCTAGAAATCTCTATGCCTGACCCAAGATAGTTGGAACAATCCTCTGCCTTATTAGCCTATGAAATTACCCAGCCAATAAAAACTCACCATATCATATTTCAAGGTCCTCTCTTACCTTCTGAGATAGGCCACACTCTGTGGAGTGTATTTCTTTCTAAATAAATCCAGTTCTCACCTATGACTTTGTCTCTCATTAAATCCTTTCTGCAATGAGACATCAAGAACGTGAGCTTCATTAAGTCCTGAGACCAGATGTTTGTTCTCAATGAACAGATGATGGGTTAAAGCCCCAATGTGAGTTGCATGATTTCATATCCATCATAACTTTCCTTGAATCTATCAGAGGTTAATATCATAAAGCAGTTGAATGCACTGAATTCCAAAGAGTGCAAAAAGTGTTATATCCCAACAAGGAGTAACAAATTTTTCTGCTTTGGTGGCATATAAGAGAGGAAGAAAGGCTGCTTGTAGAAGAGGTAAAATTTTAAGAAATCCCTGAAAGCCCTGGACACAAAAGCCTTTCAATTTTCCTATTTGCAAGATAAAGGCTTCAGTCTCCTAGACCTTCTCAGAGTTCCAAAGAGCAGATGCAAACAGTTGCTAATCAGGGAAATACAGAAGGCAGAAACAAGAGGAACAATCAGAAAACTATAGTGCATCAATTAAAGCAGGAAAAGAACCTGATGCTGGGAAAGATTGAAGGCAAGAGAAGGGGACGACAGAGGAAGAGATGGTTGGATGGCATCACCAACTCAATGGTCATGAGTTTGAGTAAACTCCAGGAGTTGGTGATGGATAGGGAGGCCTGGCGTGCTGCAGTCCATGGGGTCGCAAAGAGTCAGACACGACTGAGAGGCTGAACTGAACTGAACTGTTGTTCCTCCTCAAGGAATATACATAACAATATCTTTGAGTTCTTCTGTAGGAACTAAGGCCTCCAGGAGATAGTCGATCTGTGGAAAACAATATAAAATAACAATATAATATAAAAAACTATGTTTAAAGAAATGAAACAGAAATTTGAGATATGAGCAAGATGCTCACGAGCTGCTGATAAACAGGCCAAAAAACAGCACCTCCTTCTTCGAGCCCTATCATACAAAGTAAAACTTAAACTGCTGTGAGAGGAGAACCAAACTCTTTCAGTCTCAGGACCCAGGCTAATATATCATGTTTTGGGGGTAGAAGGAAATGAAAAGTTGTTTGCTCCAGCTGGAGGAAATGGGCATGGAGACATAGGCTCTCTGTATTGCAAACATGCTATTAAAAGCTGATGGTGGGAGAACAAGACGGCAGAGGAGGAAGTGGACATGGAGTACAACTCTCTCCATGGATACATCAGGAATACACCTTCAGACACAGAAGTGCATGCAGACACCAGCTGAGAGCAGACAGGAGTCCCTGACCAGTGTTGAAGAATATATAGAACCACGCAAAACTCAGTAGGACCAAGGGACTAGGGAGAAAAACAGGAGTGTTAGTAGGACTGGACCTGCCCTCGGCAGGTCAGGGAACTGAAGCAGGGGTCCAATCCCCATATCGGGACAATTGTCTGAGTCAGAGGAGAAACATTTAAGGCTGAGAGTGAAACAGCTGATCTGTGGCCGCCTAAATGGAGTGAGAATCAGACAGTACTTGCCACAGCCATATATATGCCGGGCAGGAACACAGGTCTCCTGGAAGGTGCAGTGGCTCGGAGCTGGAGTTTAGGGATTGTGGAGCAATCTCAATGTGAGGGCTGCTGTTGACCGCACAGAGACAGATCGAGGGGATTTGAGGGAGGAGATTGTGGTGGGAAATGCCTGTGAAGGAAAGCCAGGCAGCCATGGAAGCAAGGTGATACTGCTGAGTCACGCAAAGAGCATGGAACCACCACCATAGCCTCTCTCTCCCCACAAGCCAGCATCAGCAGCTGAACAACAGAGAGGCTGGCCCGTCAAATGCACCTGACGCACTGAACTACAGAGTAGGACCCCACCCAGGGGTCCCTCTTGGTGCCTGAACAGGCGGAGCTACGAAGAAAGACTGGCCAAAGAGGCCTTCTGATCACCAGCTACAAAGGCTCAAAAAAAGACTCTGTTAGGGCCATAACTCCTGCTACAGAGGCAGTCTGTGTCCCTGCACACTTGGCACTGCCAGCGTCCCCACAAGCCAAGCAGCTGTGCCACCTTCATGCTCAACTCTCACTGGGGCAGAGCTGCCACAGGCAAAAAAATAGTCTTGTGTTTATGTGTGCAGGGTCACTTCAGTCCTGTCCGACTCTTTGCCACCCTGTAGACTGTGGCCTACCAGGCTTCTCTCTCAGGGGTGTCTCCAGGCAAGAATACTGGAGCGTATTGGCTAGTACTGGTTGCCATACCCTTCTAGAGCACTCTATTTCCTGCTACCCTAGCCGCCAACCCCCCAGAGTACCTGGTGCTGCCAGAACCCCACACCTGGCCCTCACAGGGGCAACCCCAAGCCCTCCAGGGCAGCCTCAGGAGCAAACCCCAGTGGACGACCCACATGTAGAGGTGGAAATTAAACCACAATTGAAACCCAGGGGCAGTGTGGCTAAGGAAGAAGATTCAAACCCTTCCCACCAGCTGTACAAGATGCAGATTAAATCCACAGGATCAATTAGGCAGACTCTGTGTCTATGGAATATATAAAAGATCACTGAGAGCTCCCACAAAAGTAAACACACTAGCTCTGATAGCTGTGGACATTGGAGGCAAGAACACACAGGAGTAGGACCAGATTAGAATCTGAGCTGCCCCCACAGCAGGTCCAGAGATCAGCACAGTGTTGGAGGGCATCCTAGAGAGGTGAGGCGGACTGTGACTCCCAGCAAGGGAAAGGACTCTGACAGCAGAGACTCAAGAAAAACATTTATTATTCTTATTTTTTGACTTGTTCTTTAGATTCCTTTGGATTTTTGTTTCTTTTTGTTTTCCTTTTGCCCTCCTCTGTTGTCGTTGTCAATTTTATTGACACTAAGAAATCCAATTAAGCTTTCGAACTTTTTTTTTCTTTTTCCTCAGTCACATTTTTTATTGTTGTCATAAACCTCTGCCTCTACATTAGGCTTTTGCTGTTCTGCAGAGTTTTCCTCTTTTTGCCTTTTCTCTTTTTTTTAATTTTAATTTTTTAAACCTATTATTATTATTTTTTCTACATGTATTCCTTTGTTTGCTTTTCCTACTGTCCTTTTCCCCTTGCAGTTAATCTTTAATGTATACAAATCTTCTTTAGCTACCTCTATTTAACTTTGCAATCTATATTTCTTTTCTTTCTCTCCTTTCCTCTCAGCAAATTTGTTAGTTTTATTTTCATTGCTTTATTTCCCCAATTGGCACCTTGCTTTAGTTTTTTTTTCCAGTTTGTGCTTTAATTAGTGTTATTCTGGAGATATAATTTCATTTCCTTTGTTTGCCAGGTCAATCTATTGTACTTAAATTTTGTTGGATTGCTTTGATTTTGCTTATGAGTGTATACGTATATATTCAGTCACACTTCCTATTGTTGCAATAAACCTCTGCCTCTATATTGGGCTTTTGCAGTTCTGTGGAGTTATCCTTTCTTCCCCTTTTTTCTTTCTTCCATTTTTTTTCTCTTTCCTTTTTTTTATAATTTTAATTTTTAAAACCTATTATATTTTTTCTACATTTATACCTTCATTTGCCTTTCCTACTGTTCTTTTCCCCTTGCAGTTAATCTTTAATATATATAAATCTTTTTCATCTACCTCTATTCAACTTTGCATATCTATTCTTTCTTTCTTTCCTTTCCTCTCAATTTATTTGTTAGTTTTGTTTTCATTGCTTTATTCCCCAGTTGACACCTTCCTTTAGTTTTGTTTTCCAGTTTGTGCTTAAGTTAGTTTTGTTCTTAACCAGTAAATAAAATTTTTGATCTCCTTTGTTTGCCAGATCAATCTACTGTACTTTATTTTTGTTGGACTGTTTTCACTTTGCTCATGGGTGTATATGTATATGTGTATATTCCATTATTTTAATTATTATTTGTCTGATTTGTAACTGCCATTTTTCTGGGGTTCATCTTTGGTTTCTTGTTTTTGGATATTTGTTTTACTCTCCCTTAATGCCATAACAAACCACTTGTGAAATATTTGTTCCTGACCAGAGATCAAACCCTGAGCCCGAGACCCTAGATTACCAGAGAACCAACCCTAAGGAGTATCAAACAGTGAGAACTCACACAAAGGAACCCACTTGAATACAAGACCCAGCATCACCCAACCACAAGCACCCTGTGCAGGACATCTCACCTAAACAACAAACAAAACAAAAATACAAGCCCAATCATCAGCAGACAGGATTACCACCTCACTCAGCCTTGTACTGAGTAAGAAAAAAACAAAGGAAACAAATAAACAAACAAAAACTCAGCACAAATCTCACTCTATGCAAAGCTCACACAAACCACTGGACCAACCTTAGGAGGGCTGAAACAAAAAGGAAGAAAGAATTCAACCTTCTTCAAGGAAAGATTTCAACTTTCCTTGAAGCCTGGGGAAAAAAGAGACTTCAAACACAATAACTTTAAAAAAAAAATTAAAAAGCAGAGAAATACTGCACAAATAAAGGAAGAAACTAGAAACACAGAAGTCCAAATAAATGAAGAGGAAATAGGAAAATTACCTGGAAAAGAATTCAGAATAATGATAGTAAAGACGATCAAAAACCTTGAAAACAAAATGGAGAAAATGAAAGAGTCACTTAACAAAGACCTAGAAGAAGTAAAGAATAAGCATACAAACAACACAATTACTGAAATTAAAAATACTCTAGAAGGAATCAAGAGCAGAATATCTGAAGCAGAAGAACAAATCAGTGAGCTGGAAGACAAAATGGTGGAAATTACTTCTGAAGAGCAAAATAAAGTAAAAAGAATGAAAAGAGCTGAGGACAGCCTCAGAGACCTTTGGGACCATATTAGATATACCAACATTTGAATTATACGGGTCCCAGAAGAAGAAGAGAAGAAGAAAGGGTATGAGAAAATTTTTGAAGAGATTATAGTTGAAAATTTCCCCAACATGAAAAAGGAAATAGTCAATAAAGTCCAAGAGGCACAAAGAGTCCCATATAGGATAAACCCAAGCAGAAACATGCCAACACACATACTAATCAAACTGTAAAGACTAAACAAAGAAAGAATATTAAAAGCAGCAAGGGAGAAGCAACAAGTAACATACAAGGGAAACCTCATTCATTTAACAGCTGATCTTTCAGCAGAAACTCTGAAGGCTGGAAGGGAATACCAGGATATATTTAAAGTACTGAAAGGGAAAAATCTACAACCAAGATTACTGTACCCAGCAAGTATTTCATTCAAAATTGATGGAGAAATAAAAAACTTTTCAGACAAGCAAAAGTTAAGAGAATTCAGTACCACCAAACCAGCTTTACAACAAATGTTAAACAGACTTCTATAGTCAAGAAATACAACAGAAGAAAAAAGATCTACAAAATCAACCCCAAACAATTAGAAAATGGTAATAGGAACATATATATCAATAATTACTTTACATGTAAATGGATTAAATGCTCAACAAGACCCATATATATGCTGTCTACAAGAAACCCACTTCAGACCTCAAGACACGTATAAACTGAAAGTGAGAGAATGGAAAAATATATTCCATGCAAATAGGAAGCAAAAGAAAGCTAGAGCAGCAATCCTCATATCAGACAAAATTGACCTTAAAATAAAGAAGATTACAAGAGATAAGGAAGGACACTACATAATGATCAAGGGATCAATCCAAGAGGAAGACATAACAATTGTAAATATCTATGCATCCAACATAGGAGCACCTCAATACATAAGACAAACACTAACAGACATAAAAGGAGAAATTGACAGTAACACAATAATAGTAGGAGACTTTAACACCCCACTCACACCAATGGACAGATCATCAAAACAGAAAATGAATAAGGAAACACAAAGCTTAAATGATACATTAGATGAGATGAATCTCATTGATATCTTCAGTATATCCCACCTAAATGCAGAAGAATACACCTTCTTTTCAAGCACACATGGGACATTCTCCAGAATAGACCACATCTTGGGTCACAAATCAAACCTCAGTCAATTCAAGAAAAGTGAAATCATACCAAGCATCTTCTCCAACTAGAACGCTCTGGGACTAGATACCAATTAGAACAAAAAAGCTGTAAGAAACACAAACATATGGAGATTAAACAACACGTTTCTAAATAACCAACAGGTTACTGAAGAAATCAAAAGGGAAATCAAAAAATTTCTAGAAACAAATGAGAATGAGAACACAACAACTCAAAACCTATGGGATACAACAAAAGCAGTTCTAAGAGGGAAGATTATGGCAATACAATCCTATCTCAAGAAACAAGAAAAACGTCAAATAGACAACCTAACTTTAGACCTAAAGCAGTGGTGTACTGGAAAAAGAAGAACAACAACAACAAAAAAAAAACAAAATTAGTAGAAGGAAAAAAATCATAAACATCTGAGCAGAAATAAATGAAAAAGAAATCAAAGATTCATTTACTAATCAAAGTAAAGATTAATAAAACTAAAAGCTGGTTCTTTGAGAAGATAAATAAAATTGGCAAACCCTTAGCCAGACTCATCAAGAAAAAAAGAAGAATCAAATCAACAAAATTAGAAATGAAAAAGGAGCGGTTACAACAGACAATGCAGAAACACAAAGGATTATAAGAGACTATTATGAACAATTATTTGGCAATAAAATATATAACCTGGAAGAAATAGACAGATTCTTAGAAAAGCTCAATCTTCCGAGACTGAACCAGGAAGAAATAGAAATTATGAACAACCCAATTACAAGCACTGAAATTGAAACTGTGATCAAAAATCTCCCAAAAATCAAAAGCCCAGGACCAGATGGCTACTCAGGAGAATTCTATCAAGCATTTAGAGAAGACCTAATGCCTATACTTCTAAAACTCTTTCAAAAAATTCCAGAGGAAGGAACAATTCCAAATTCATTCTACAAGGCCACCATCACCCTGATACCAAAACCATACAAAGACAACACACAAAAAGAAAACTACAGGCCAATATCACTGATGAACAACAAAATTTTAGCAAACAGAATTCAGCAACACATCAAAAAGCTTATACACCATGATCAAGTTGCGTTTATTCCAGGGATGCAAGTATTCTTCAATATATGCAAATCAATCAATGTGATACACCATATTAACAAACTGAAAGATAAAAACCATATGATCATCTCAATAGATGCAGAAAAAGCCTTTGACAAAATTCAGTACCTATTTATGATTAAAACTCCAAAAAATAGACATAGAAGGAACCTACCTCAACATAGTAAAGGCCATATATGATAAGCCTACAGCAAACATTATTCTCAATGGTGAGAAACTGAAAGATCAGGAATAAGACAAGGGTGTCCACTTTCGCCACTATTATTCAACATAGTTCTGGGAGTCATAGCTATCAGAGAAGAAAAAGAAATAAAAGGAATCCAGATAGAAAAAGAAGTAAAGCTCTCACTGTTTGCAGATGACATGATACCGTACATAGAAAACCATAAAGACAGTATCAGAAAATTACTAGAGCTAATCAGTGAATTTAGCAAAGTTGTAGGATACAAAATCAATACACAGGAATCACTTGCATTTCTATATACTAACAATGAAAAATTAGAAAGAGAAATTAAGGAATCAATCCTTAATGCAAGAAGCTCACAGAATTCTAAGCAGAATAAATGTTACAAGCATATCTACATATATCTCACCTATATAGTTGATAGTCAAACTGCTGAAAACCAAAGTTAGTGAGAAAATCTTGAGGGCAACCAGAAACAAAACACTAAATTGTTGCTATTGTTGTTCAGTCACTAAGTTGTGTCCAACTCTGTGCAATCCCATGAACTGCAGCATGCCAGGCTTCCTTGTCCTTCAATATCTCCCAGAGTTTGCTCAAATTCATATCCATTGAATTGGTGATGCCATCCAACCATCTCATTCTCTGTCATCCCCTTCTCCTCTTGCCCTCAACCTTTCCCAGCATCAGGGTCTTTTCCAATGAACTGGCTCTTCACATCAGGTGGCCAAAGTATTGGAACTTCAGCTTCAGCATCAGTCCTTCCAGTGAATATCCAGGGTTGATTTCCTTTAGGATTGACTGGTTTGATCTCCTTGCTGTCCAAGGGACTCTCAAGAGTCTTCTCCACCACCATAATTTGAAAGCATCAATTCTTTGGCTCTCAGCCTTCTTTACGATCCAACTCTCACATCTGTATGTGACTACTGGAAAAACCATAGCTTTGACACTTCAGACATTTGTCAGCAAAGTGATGTCTCTGCTTTTTAAATTTCATATGCTGCCTAGATTTATCATGGATTTCCCAGTCGCTCAGCAGTAAAAATCTGTCTGCAATGCAGGAGCCACAGGAGACATGGGTTTGATCCCCAGGTCAGGAAGATCCCATGGAGGAGGGCATGGCAACCTATTCCAGTATTCTTGCCTGGAGAATCCCATGGACAGAGGAACCTGGTGGGCTAAATCCATAGGGGCACAAAGAGTTAGACAGGCCTGAAGCAATTTACAGGCAATTTGTCATAGCTAACCTTCCAAGGAGCAAGCGTCTTTTAATTCCATGGCTGCTGTCACTGTCCACAGTGATTTTGGGGCCCAAGAAAATGAAATCTGTCACTGCTTTCACTATTTCCCCTTCTATTTGTCAGGAAGAGGTAAGATTGGATGCCATGATCTTGGTTTATTTAATAGTTAGTTTTAACCAGATTTTTCACTCTCCTCTTTCACCCTCATCAACAGGCTCTTTATATGTATACATATTCTGTATGTAAAGGGCTTCCCTGGTGGCTCAGACGGTAAAGTGTCTGCCTACAATGCGGGAGACCCGGGTTCAATCCCTGGGTCGGGCAGATCCTCTGGCGAAGGAAATGGCACCCCACTCCAGTACTCTTGCCTGGAAAATCCCATGGATGGAGGAGCCTGGTAGGCTACAGTCTATGGGGTCGCAAAGAGTCAGACACGACTGAGCAACTTTCCATTCCTTCTGTATGTAATAGCAAACAAAACAAAATTGTAAATATTTCAATTAGCCATCAACAGTAAAATGGATGAATAGACCTAAATTGATACCTGGGAGTATTATACAGTAGTGAAAATGAATAGCTCAGATGCAATTCCAACATGTTATATGGTTCAGTCTCAAATGTTATTAACAAAATAAGCCCATTATAACACAAGATTTACATACACAGTATGTTTCCATTTACCTAAAGCCCCAAATAGCAGGCTTGACAGTAGGTTGTTTAGAGATATATAAATGTGATTTTTATAAAGATAAAGAAGAGCAAGAGACTACTTAACACACAAATCCAGGATGACAGTTACTCAAATGAAGAAACTGTGGGGTCATAGGAACAAGGGGCTTCCCTGGTGTCACAGTAGTAAAGAATTCACCTGCCAATGAAGGAGAAGCAAATTCAGTCCCTGGGTCAAGAAGATCCCCTGGAGAAGGGAATGGCACCTCAATCCAGTGTTTCCAGCCTAGAAAATCACATGGACAGAGGAGCCTGGTGGGCTGTAGTCCGTGGGTCGCAGAGTCAGACATGGCTGAGCACACACATAGGAGCAAGGATTACAGGGGTTAAAATATGGAGTAATGCTCCATTTCTTAAAATGGGAAGTATATCCCTGGGTGTCCATTTAATTGTTCTTAACCTAGATCTTTGCTGCTGCTGCTGCTTCTAAGTCGCTTCAGTCGTGTCCGACTCTGTGCAACCCCATAGACGGCAGCCCACCAGGCTCCCCCGTCCCTGGGATTCTCCAGGCAAGAACACTGGAGTGGGTTGCCATTTCCTTCTCCAATGCATGAAAGTGAAAAGTGAAAGTGAAGTCACTCAGTCCTGTCTGAGTCTTAGTGACCCCATGAACTGCAGCCCACCAGGCTCCTCTGTCCATGGGACTCTCCAGGCAAGAGTACTGGAGTAGGGTGCCATTGCCTTCTCCATCCTAGACCTTTATGTTACATGAATTCTTTTATAAGTGTTGCATTTAAAATAAAGCAATTTTTGTTATTATAAAAGACCCAGTTTCCAATTTCTGGCTTCATACTTAATAGCTACGCAACCATGCACCACTCGCTTTTAACTCACTGGGCCTTACTTCCATCATCTTTAAAAATCATATTTTTTCCCTAACACATTACTTTCATAAGAATAAAGGAAAAAATTATTATACTGGACTCTATGAAAACTAAGCAAAGATGTTAACAAATTTAAAAAGAAGTGACAGACCCTAGTCACTAGAAAACATCAACCATTTGTTGCCCTATCTTAAAACAATGATCAATACTTAATAAATATTTGCTAAATAAATCAATGTTTAACAAAGAAGAATATTTCTAATATACAAAGAGCTCCTATTACATCATTTAGGGAAAAACAAAGCATCTAATAAAACAATAGACAGATGACTCTTAAAATTGAGTAACTTAAAAGAAAGACACATAAATAACATTTAAAAATATGTATAACTTGAGTAATGCACAAAGAGATTCAAATGGAAATAACACTGAAATGGTATTTTGAGAGAAGGGGATTAATTTTTTTAACTAACAGGAAAATGTAGAAGACTGGTAAATCCATTGTTGGTTGGGCCCTGGAGGAAAATATTCTCCTACATTTTTGTGGGAGTATAATTGGTAATACAGAATTTAGTGAGGCTGTCAATCTTGGAATTCATGGGAAAGAGATTTGGACTTTCACAGGACAGAATTGTCAGAAAGGCTAATTTAAGTTCATTAAGTCTAAATTTCAGGAATCAGTATGCATGAGTTCATGTGTTTATGTGTGAGTATATGTGTGTGTGTGTGTGTGTGTGTGTGCACTGAAGAAAAACATGAACCTGTTAAAAGCAATTGCTTAGGGAATAATAAGATGAAAAATATGTGGTTAATTTAATATTTTATACTAGTTTATCAATTTTTGATTAAGGATGACATGTTAACATTTTAAATTTCAATTTAAATTTTAAATATGAAATACAAATATAGTAGGAAATCCAAAAATCAATAGGACAGACACTCATGTGCCTGCCCATCCAGATTTAAAAGCTCACACTTTCTGTCATATCTTCCTTAAAATTCTTTTCCTTTAAGAAATTCAAACTCCCAATAAATATTCATTTTTTTTCCTCTTTATGCTCCACCATCTTCAGATGGAATCACTATTTTGAATCTGGTGTTATTTTTTTTTTCAGAATGGTTTTATACTTTTTCTATATATATATAAATATCCATAAATAATCAACTACATTGTCCTTTTCTATTAAAATAAGGGATTTTAATAACAAATTCATGGTCATGTTGCACATGTGTGCTCGGTCATCCAACTCCTTGCAACCGCATGGACTGTAACCCATCAGGCTCTTCTGTCCATAGAATTTTCCAGGCAAGAATAGTGAAGTGGGTTGCCATTTCCTACTCCAGGGATCTTCCTGACCTGGGGATCGAACCCCGGTTTCTCGCGTCTCCTGCATTGGCAGTGGATTCTTCACCCACCAGTACCACCTGGGAAGCCAGTCATGTTATGAGACATCCATGAAATATATGAATCAGAGTGCCTGGTTACTGCAGCCTCGTAAACTGAGTTTGATTATTTGGGGAACTGGAAGGTTGGTCATGACCCACCCTTGAGAACATGTGCTGGCAGGCAGGGAAGCCTTAGGATTTGAGGCTGGAAGACAAGCAAGGAGTATGAGTTTTCAGGTCTCAGGTGAGGGACTCTTGAGAAAGAAAAACATCTGAATAATGCAGACATGGGTTGCCAATTTGTCCCTGTCCAGTGTATGAAGAAGGAGCTTCTTTCAGAGGAAACTTAAGGCACTTTGGTGCCAAGCAGCATTGTTTTGGGGAGTTTTAGAGAGTGCTAATTCCTCCCAACTTTACACGGAATTAAGCAACTCTCTGAAAACCCAGCAATGGCAGTAGCAAGAATCCTTTCAGTAGCTTTGAGGACAGCTGACAACTAACAAAACAAGCCCAGGCATCAGGGAAGAATGGAGTGGCCCGTAAGGGTGACTATATCCAACAGCTACTTTATGAGTACAGTTGAGGCTACCTGAGAGCAACCCATGAAACACCTAAGGAAAAAGTTAACTTTTCAAGAGGTGTCCCTGCATTGTGGGTGGAAGGAAAAATAGATGCAAAAATTTCATGCATTTGTTCAATAAATATTGAGTGTGCACCGGCTTTCTGCAGGAACTGTTAGACCCTAGAGATACAACAGTGAAAAAACACAGCATGTAATCTGTGTCCGTATGGAGTTCAGTCATAGGGGCTGTGAGGAAGATAGAACAAGGTCATGTAATAACGAGGTTCTGAGCGAAAGAACATTACATATGGTGACCCAGGAAGGTTTCCTCAACCTGAGCAAGGATAATATAAGACACAGAGGAAATCAATCTTGCCAAGCTACAGAGGTAAAGTTTTCCACTCAGAGGGAACAGCAAATCCAGAGGCCTGGGGAAGATAATTTGGTTGCTGTGTTCAAGGAATAGAAAGAAGGTGAGTGTGGTTGAAGGGTATGGAGTGTTTAAGGGGTAAGATACAGGCGACAAGGGTTTTGCGGAGGCAGAAAGATTTCGATTTTACTAAAATTACAAGGGCTATTCTATTCTAACATGGAATTTCATGGTATCAATGGCAAAAAATAAAAATAAATTGTTGTGCTCACTTCAGCAGCACATACACTAAAATTGAAACAGTACAGAGATTAGCATGGCCCCTGCGCAAGGATGACATGCAAATTCGTGAAGCGTTCCTTATTTTTGAATGGAGAGAGTAGCATGGAAACATATACACTACCGTATGTCAAATAGACAGCCAATGGGAATTTGCTGTATGACTCAGGGAAGTCAAACCAGGTCTCTGGGACAACCTAGGGGGTTGAGATGGGGTGGGAGATGGGAGGGAGGTTCAGGAGGGAGGGGACATAGGTATATCTATGGCTGATGCCTACTGGCATGTGGCAGAAGCCAACCCCTGAGATGTTCACAGCCAACAATATTGTAAAGCAATGATCCTTCAATTAAGAATAAGTTTTTAAAAAAGTTTACAGAAAAATACAAAATAAATAAACAAATTATTAATTAAAGGACTTGTAGTATAGATTTTTTTTTAATTACAAGGGTTATTAATGTTAATCAGACTACACAGGTACTAGGCACATTGGAGAAGCCTAGAATGTATTACCTGCTATATAAACAAGTATTTTTACATGCAGAGAATTGCACCTCAACGATAAAGGATTTTCTCTCATGACTGAAGAGCTGAAAGGTCCTAGAATATGGAATTAGGGTTATGGAGCTAGAGCATCTGGGGGTAAATCTGAGCTCCAGCTCTTACTAACCACATGGCTTTTTAGGGCCTCAATTTTAACAGCTAAAAATGGAAACCACAAATGTAATTTTTTTTTTCTTTACCTCACAGAGCTATTGTGAGGAACAGTTAATCATATATAAACATTCTGTAAACAGTTAATTACCTTGAAAAGATATAAATTGTTAAATCCTATGAACATATTTACAGGATATAACAGTTTTGGCATGGATTCTGATGAAATATAGACTTCCCTGGTGGCTCAGATGGTAAAGCATCTGTCTACAATGCAAGAGACCTGGGTTCAATCCCTGGGTCAGGAAGAATCCCTAGAGAAGGAAATGGCAACCGACTCCAGTACTCTTGCCTAGAAAATCCCACAGATGGAAGAGCCTGGTGTCCATGGGGTTGCAAAGAGTCGGACACGACTGTGCAACTTCACTTTCAACTTCACTTTCACTTTCTGATGAAATATATTACATGCTTCTGCTTCAGTAACCACATAGAGTCAACTTATAGTATCCTTGCTAATTTAGAAAATTAATCAGGTAACGCAACTTTGTTTTATTTCCCTCTTAAATAGATTATATCTTATAGTATATTGGCTTTATGATCATGTTTAACCTGAGTTATATAATTTGCAGGCCTCTGGAAATGAATATTTCCAAAACTGAACTCAATATCCATTCATAACAGTCTCACTCTCTCAAGTATTCTTCTATTGGTATTAAACTGTGCACCCATCACCCAAAAGAGAAATAGTTCAACTCCTTCTTTATCCCTATTCTCTGTTAATCACCAAGACCTCTCACTCCTAACTTAGACATATCTCCTAAATTCAGACCCTCCCCTCCCATTTCCATAGACTTATCTTCCCTGGGAGGGAATGGCACCCCACTCCAGTACTCTTGCCTGGAAAATCCCATGGACGGAGGAGCTTGGTAGGCTGCAGTCCATGGGGTCGCTAAGAGTCGGGCACGACTGAACGACTTCACTTTCACTTTTCGCTTTCATGCATTGGAGAAGGAAATGGCAACCCACTCCAGTGTTCTTGCCTGGAGAATCCCAGGGACCGGGGAGCCTGGTGGGCTGCTGTCTATGGGGTCGCACAGAGTCGGACACGACTGAAGTGCCTTAGCAGCAGCAGCAGCATCTTCCCTGGGAATCTCATCAACCAGGTAGAAGACTAACAGTTGATATTTTTCTTAAATACTGCGTCCCATGCTCTAAGTCCTTTCACAAGCTTCAGATTGCCCCGTGAAGAAGGTACTGCTGTCACCCGAAATTTATAAGTGGAGAAACCTCAGCATGAAGTGTCGAAACATATTTTCCAAGCTCGTGAAGCTAGCAAATGGCAGAGTTGAGACCAGGACCCCAGTGAGTCTGAATCTGGGTCTAAATGCTTATGAGCTTCTAGGTGCTGGGTGTCATGTCACCATGTTCGCACTCCAGACTTCCCCTGCATTGTGTGTGCTCAGTTGGGTCTGACTCTTTGCGGCCCAGGGACTGCAGCCCTCCAGGGTCCTCTGTCCATGGAATTTTCCAGGCAAGAATACTGGAGTACGTTGCCGTTTCCTCCTCCATCCCCTACATTCCTGCCACAAGATCTTCCTCCAAAACAGATTTGATCTTGTCATTTCTCTGCTTTTAACAGCATCCTATTACTTCATCATTGCCTTCAGGAGAAACTAATATGAAAAATAAGGTATATTTTTTAACTCAGCCCAATTTATCTTTCCCACCTTATTTTCTGATCCCATACTCAATCCACCATCCTGTAGTTCTGGCACCCTGAGATGTTCACAGCGATTATTTCCAGGCCTCCGTGTCTCTACAAAAGCTATTTTCCTGCTTGGGAAGACACACCTCCACGTCACTGCATGCCATAGTCTGAGTTCAAGACACAGATCCAATGGCATTGATACTGAATCTCAGTTTTATCATTATAGAACAAAGGAACTATAAGGACAAAATGATATATTATGTAAAAACTCTGTAAGAGTAAACTACATGATTGGGTATAATAAGCAAAACTATTCAACTGTAAGATTTTGTAGTTTTTCCCACTGCCTCCAACCAGCCTTGGAAGGAGAAAGCATTCTTCATCTTCCTTTTCTTAGAGTGACTGGGCCAAAATGGGAAGTAGAAAGGAGATACTTAACTGATCTAAATGTCATAGTTTAAAAGGTTTGTGTTGGAAAACGGTGGGATTATTGTGAACCTCTATTTGTCTGTGTAGATTGGTAACAGTAAGAAAGATGAAAAAAGATGAATTTACGATGGTTTGCATGCATTTTATATATTCCCCTTTTCATGTCTTCTCAAGAAAGATTTAAACAGTTCTTTAAATAGTTTTGGGATTGTCCACTGAGATTTCTTTAAAAGCAATGGTGTGTCAATAAAGGATCGTCACACACATGGGATTTTCAAAGCTGTCCCTCCTAGGTACCAGCCCTCCTTTGATTCCAAGAAGAAAAAGGCTCTCTCTTCAGTGCTTCCACTGAACTTTGTTCTTGTATAACTTCTGTATCATAATGACTTGTTTGCATAAGTCACACACATACACACAAACACAATGCTTATCAAGAGTGTCTCAAAGACTAGAATCACGTGCTATTCATCTCTATCTTCCTAATATCTACCATGGTTCCTAGCCCTGGTTGCCTGAAAAGATGTATACTGTAAGACAAGAAAAGGTTACAATTCAGTATTTCTAACTTGTTTTTATTAAAAACTTCCATACAGAGAAGTTTTTCATACTCTTGTAGCTCATTTTTTAGTCCTAATAACTTGTCAACAGCAATGCATTACCCAAAAAAAAAAAAAAAAAAGGAGAGAGAGAAAAGCACTTAATTTAATCAGGAGACGAGAGGTCCGAAGTTTCAGACCCCATCTGCCATCAACCAGGTGGGAGACGAACACAGGTCAGTTCGTGCATCTGACCTCCAATCCCTCACTAGCAATGGAGGAATCTGGACTCCACGGTCTACAGATGCTGAAGTTCTAAAATTCAGTGATCCCTTAGCAGTACTCAGCCCCACGTGCCTCCAGGAGGGGTGGGGGACAAAACCGAAACAGAAATTTCCAAGAGGGAGAGGTTTCCACTTCAGGTTTCTGTTTTCCTTGGACCGTTACTGTCACTTCACACTCTCCTCATTGGAAAGTTCTGTTCTTCATACCTGATCAGGTGTCTCAGGAAGAGACAAAGGCCAGAGAGGGTGGGAAATGATTTGCAAAGAAGCCAAAAGGGGAATTCTGTAACTGTGTATTTTTCCACTCCGTTCTAATTTAAAACCACTTACAAGTGACAACTCCCAACCCGAGGCAGGTGCTGTGTGGTAGCTCATTACACCCTGGGGACCCCGTGTAAATCTTTTTTTTCCTGAGAACAGCTATTGTCTTCCAAGAAAAAGCTTTTAGCATAATAGCAGGCTGAATAGAACATTGCTCTTGTATGAATATTTTTAAGGGAAAGAACAAGAGAAAGGTATTCTTTAACAGCAGCAAACACAGTCTCTTGTTCTGTACCTCAGGCCCCCTGGAAAGAACAGTGTGTGAGCCATCAGAGGCTATGGCAGACCTGTGAGATTACCTCACCTCCAGACACAGAAGGGTAGACTCTGCTCTTTCAGGCTATAATAAATGCCAGGTAGAGGTGTCCCCAAGGGCAGAAATAGCAGATCTGCCCCCTTCCATTCGCCTCTGTTTCTCGGCTTCTCACCAGTCCGTGAGTCAGGCAGTCACTGTTCGCTTGGAGAAGGACAGCTTCTAACAAGAGAATGTCATTCTGCCTTGGAAAATTCTCACAGACTTGTTCCCCCCTAAGGTTCTTCTTAAGGATAGTCAAGCCAATGCGGCTCGGGGGCGTGGATGGAGAGATGTCCAAAGGGGAAAAGAATCAGCAAGAAAGTTCCTGAGAAAAACATGAAGCTTCCATCACAGAGATGTGATCCCAAACTAAAAAGGAACTCAACTTTCCCTGGACTGAAATGGTCATTGAAAACATGAGGGACTTCCCTGGCGGTCCAGTGGTTAAGACTCCGAGTTATCACTGCAGAGGGGGCGCAGGTTCAGTCTCTGATGAGGGAACCAAGATCCCATACGCCTCACAGGCCAAAAAGCAAAACATAAATCAGAAGCAATGTCGTAACAGATTCAGTAAAGATTTTTTAAAATGGTCCACATCATAAAAATCTTTAAAAAAGAAAAAAAATAATGTGAGGGGATGGGGGAAATGTGGAGAAAATAGAAAAGCTGACAGAATGACGATGGTCTTCAATAAGCAGTGTGTTTGGATTGTGTGCATTTCTGGGAAATTTCTCAGTGAGGGCAGACCCTAAAGAGGGGGATATTCTGGAACTGTGGGGTAGAGACCTGGGGTCTCCTCTCTGAGAAACCTCTTAACATGGGGCTTCAGGCTGGCTGTATACCCTTAGTGAGGCTTAACTTGGCCATCTGCAAAAGGGAGATAATGACAGCCCTTCCGCAAGAGTAGGAAGCCAGGCAGAGGAGTGGCTGAGCCCTCGAAAAGGCAGACCAACTGCCCTTCCTGGTTTTTCATCCACTTTCAATGGGGTTTGAGGAAACAATACTCCCCTCTCCCGAGACTTTTTTTTTTAACCTTCTGAATTGTTCTCTAGTTTTCTTAAATGCAGTATCTTCTCTCAGTTCCAATCCAAAAAGCACACCTATGCACACACACAGACACACACCACTCCTGAAGAGAACAGTCAAGTCCCCTACATATGAACTCAAGTTGCAAACTTTGAAAAGATGCGAGCGTGGGTTCACATGTCAATCACATAAGTTAGTCCAGGTGTCTGGCGTACATTGTCACCCGCCGTGCCTCCTCTACAAGTGCTGTGTTTCTGTGAACTTTACTATGCGGTCCTGTACAGAGATCAGTACTGCAGTGCTGTGCCAAGTCCCTGCAGTCGTGTCTGACTCTTTGCGACCCTGTGGACCTTCAAGTGCCAGGCTCCTCTGCCCATGCGATTCTCCAGGCAAGAATCCTGGAGGCGGTTGTCATGCTCTCCTCCAGGGGATCTGGCAACCCAAGTCTAGAACCCGTGTCTCTTACGTCTCCTCATTGGCAGGCAGGTTCTTTACCACTGGTGCCGCCTGGGAGGCTCCTGGAGAAGAGTAGTACAGTATCTTTATTTCAAGCCCAGGATGTCTGGAAGCAAAAAGTAATGCTTATGTAGCTGGTACCCCTGTACTTTTCAAGGTTCTGTACTGTAAGATTAAAAATGTTAATTTTTTATGTTTGTATTTTATGTATTATTTGTATGGTATTTTTAATGTATTATAGTGCAGTACTATCTGGGCTGGTGGCTCAGACTGTAAAGAATCTGTCTGCAATGCAGGAGATCTGAGTTTGAGAAGATCCCTGGAGAAGAGAATGGCTATTCACTTCAGTATTTTTGGAATTTCCTGGTGGTTCAAATGGTAAAGAATTTGCCTGCCAATGCAGGAGATGCAGGAGATCTGGATTCAATCCTTGGGTCAGGAAGATCCTCTGAAGTAGGAAATGGCAACCCACTCCAGTATTCTTGCCTGGGGAATCCCATGGACAGAGGAGCCTGGTGGCTATAGTCGATGGGGGTCACAAAGAGCGACTGAGCGACCAACACTTTCACTTTCACGGTACTATACAGATGACTGTGTTAGTTGGGTACCTAGGCTAACTTTGTTGGACTTATGACCACGCTCTTAGAATGGAACTCATTCATATGTAGGGGACTTACCATACACAAACTAAAGAAAATATGATTTCTCAACTCTTGGAATATCTGCTAACACACAACGTGTAGAAGGATTTAACTAGGCTAAGTGTAATTATGCCAGAAAATCACTAACCAATGGAGAGTAGTCTCAGAAAGCACCCAAACCCATGTCTGGGATAGATCTTGCCTACCAAACCTACCTCCAGACCAGCTCATCCAATGCCTTCTATTTCAACCTGTCAGAGCCTTTATCCCACCCTCTTAGACTCTGTTCACTCTTCACTGGCTCTCTGCTCTACACGTCCCAAACATCCAGGGTTCGTTTGACCTTTGGAATCCTACCAGTTAAGAAGACCCAGAACGGCTTATCCACTGAGAGTCTCTGATGCTAGAATGAGTCATTTATCCTTTTTGTAACAGCTCCCTTTTATTCTCCATTTCTTTTCAAGTCAGTCTCTTCCACACGGCCTCAACGAGAATTTCTCGGAGAACTTCCCTGTTCACTATCGCTCTGAAAGGGTGGACAGTGACTCTGCTCTTGGGGACCTGCCAGCATTTTGGCTCTGAGGCTTAGATCTCCAGGTCTAAAATGAGCCTTCTCTCTTGGGACCATTGTGAGAAGTCACTCACCCTCAATTCTCAGGAGAGAGATAAAACATATACCAGGCAAATCTGGCTACTTGTTGTTCAGTCACTAAGTCGCGTCTGACTCCTTGTGACCCCACGGACTATAGCCCACCAGGTTCCTCTGTCCATAGGATTTCTCAGACAATAATACTGGAGTGGGTTGCCATTTCCTTCTCCAGGAGATCTTCTTGACCCAGGGAATGAACTTATGTCTCCTAAATCTGGCTACTACTGAACCCCTGGTGGCTCAGAGGTTAAAGCATCTGCCTGCAATGAGGGAGACCCCAGTTTGATCCCTGGGTCAGGAATATCCTCTGGAGAAGGAAATGGCAGCCCACTCCAGTATTCTTGCCTGGAGAATTCCATGGAGGAAGGAACCTGGTAGGCTACAGTCCATGGGGTCGCAAAGAGTCGGACACAACTGAGCTACTTCACTTCGCTTTTCACTTTCACTGAACCAAAACTATATTTATCAGGAAAGTAAGCCTAAATGTTTCCAGGAAAATATCTTTTTAAAAAATGCTTTAGAAAAATAAATCAAAGCAAATGAATCCTTCCAGGAAAGACTCTCTGGAGCCCAGAGTCAAGAAAAAATTAAAAGTAACCAATAAATTGTTCTCAACAAGCCCCTGGTCTAGGACTTTAGGTCAGACTATCAGGGAACCAGTCTCCAGTGGGGGGAAGTGTTTTCTCCCTGGGCCCCCATGCTCTCATTTCTTGAACTTCTAAAATAAGACTGAAGTGATAATCCTGCTCAGTGGAAAGAAAGTCTTCTAGTACCCAAAACCTCCTTATGAGGGATGAGAGGCAGCCGCTGAATCTGAAACCAGTCACATCACATTTAAATACAAGTGCAGGCTGAAGCTGGTGACCCAGGCAGGGAGGAAGCAGATAAGACAATTGAAGCCTGCAGGCAGGAAGAGTCCAGAGCTACTGGCTCATTGGCTATTTTCTTGTCCTAAAACAATGTGACACACTGCAGTTCAAAGGAAGTTGTTTTATTTCTGATTTACAGCCATGGTATTGTGTTTTGGAGGGTAGGTGATGTTCATATTCTGCTCTTTACAGTAAAGACCTGTGCTCATGTATATATTGAAAGCTGCTGAACAAATTGTTTCTGCAACCCATCAGGGACTATGAATCCAGCACTGAGGCTCAGGTCATGCAATCTCAGCTCTGTGCTGGGATCTTAAGGGTCTGGAGGGTTATGAATCTTCCTTCCTTCTTTCCTTCCTGCCACAGTGCCTGAAACATCCTCCATGAAAATGTTTACATTGGGTGAGGAGAAGAAAATAAAATTTACTGTGAGCAGGAAGAGGATAATGCATTTACCTGCGGTCAATTTAGTGTGAGTTGCTTTAACAACTAAACTAGCTTCCAATAGTGTGAGGACATAGAATAGGGGAAAGAGGAAGTCCTGGATCAGAGTGGAGCCTGAATGGTGATGTTGAACACCGGTTCTGATGACTGTGTTAGCACATTTATTGTGCATATGCACCCAGGAGTCAGAAAAAGAAAATCAGGCACCACCATTGACTGTGATATTTAACTTCCCTGAGCCCCACTTACCTCATTTGTACACTAGCTTTTTCATTTTTCAGCTATAGGAACTTAGATTAGGCCTAGGACCAGCTGCTCAACATGAGGGTCCATTGCACAGTGAAAATACAGGGACTCCCCTGCTGGTCCAGTCATTAAGAATCTGCATTCCAATGCCAGGGACGTGGGTTTGGTCCCTGGTCAGGTAACTAAAATCGCACATCGCATGGGACAACTGAGCCCACATGCCACAACCACTGAGCACGAGCACCACAACAAAATGCAACGAAGACCCTGCAAGATGCAATGAAGACCCAACACGGTCAAATAAATAAACTCAAAAAACTTAGAGAAAACTCAAAGCCCCTTTCAGAACTTTTTTCTTAGGATTTTCAAGTTGGAGACTGAAGAGCATTAAACAAAGTTTGAGGCCCTTCTAAGCATGGCATCTGTGCAAATGCCCACTTGACACACCTGTAAAGACAGCCTCCATGGGTCTTTTCTCCTCGGGACTCAACTCAGTGGTTGTCACTTCCAAGTCAATGATGCCCAAAAGAAGATGAACATCATTCATTTCTGGGTCCTCTCAACACCTGCCCATCTTGAGATGAACAACAGCTGACATGTTAGCACATGTTTAAGAGAGAAAACTCTAAAGATACATGAGACTGATGTAGGAGATAGTTGGGCACAAGGCTGAGCCACTGCATCCAGTCTCCTGTGGACACTTTGAGACAAAATAGCAACAGGAGCATCCGCCCTGATTGGGTGAAAAACAAAGTGACCATATTTTTTTTCATATGTCCTGCCAAGCCCCCCAGAAACCTTCACGCTGTAATCCATCTTGGTTGAGAGATGTGTGTGCCACCAGGAAGGACCCTGAGTCAGGCCAAATATGGGCCCAAGCAAGATTACTGGCTAGAGACAAACACAGAAGACTGCCCCCATATAAGCAAACTAAGCCATTCTTATTGGGAGCAGTTCACTCTGAGAATTCGCCCGTGTGCTCTTCCATGCGTGCTGTGTACTTGATCACTCATCTGTGTCCAGCTGTTTGTAACCCCATGAACTATTGCCCACCAGGCTCCTCTCTCCATGGGATTTCCCAGGCAAAAATATTGGAGTGCTTGTATATTTTGGAAATTAATCCTTTGTCAGTTATTTCATTTGCTATTATTTTCTCCCATTCTGAAGGTTGTCTTTTCACCTTGCTTATAGTTTCCTTTGATGTACAAAAGCACATGAAAAGATGCTCAGCATCACTCATTATTAGAGAAATGCAAATCAAAACCACAATGAGATATCACCTCACACGGGTCAGAATGGCCATCATCAAAAAGTCTACAAACAATAAAAGCTATAGAGGGTGTGGAGGAAAGGCAACGCTCTTGCACTGTTGGTGGGAATGTAAATTGATATAGCCACTATAGGAGATGGTATGGAGATTCCTTAAGAATCTAGGAATAGAACAACCATATGACCCAGGAATCCTATTCCTAGGCATATACCCTGGGGAAACCAAAATTGAAAAGACACATGGATCCCACTGTTCACTGCAGCACTATTCACAAAAGCTAGAACATGAAAGCAGCCTAGGTGTCCGTCAACAGATGAATGGATAAAGAAGTTGTGGTATATGTACACAATGGAATATTACTGAGCCATACAAAGGAATGCATTTGAATCAGTTCTGATGAGGCAGATGACTTAGAACCTATTATACAAAGTGAAGTGAGTCAGAAAGAGAAAGATAAATAAATATCATATTCTAATACACACATACAGAATCTAGAAAAAATCGTACTGAAGAATTTATTTACAGGGCAGCAATGAAGAAATAGACATAGAGAATAGACTTATGGACATGGGGAGAGAGGAGGAGAGGCTGAGATGCATGGAAAGAGTAACATGGAAACTTACATTACCATATGTAATATAGATAGCCAACAGGAATTTGCTGTACGGGTCAGGAAACTCAAACAACCTGTATCAACCTAGAGGCTCTGTATCAACCTAGAGGGGGTGGGATGGGGAGGGAGATGGGAGGGAGCTTCAAAAGGGAGGGGGAATATATGTACACCTATGGCTGATTCACATTGAGGTTTGATAGAAAAAAACAAACTTCTGTAAAACAATTATCCTTCAGTAAAAACAATTTTTAATAATTATTAAAAAAAAAAGAATACCAGAGTGGGTTGCCATTTCCTCCACATGTACTTTGATTTTGATAAACACTTTATCTGTTTCACAATATCGCTCTCTATTGAATTATTTCTTTAAAGAAGACGGGGACCAAGGTCCTGCTTCCAGCCATCCCCACCCCCCAACAATAGTATACATGTATTATTACCAACCTTAGATCCCAAGCAGAAATGAGTCTCCATTGATTCATATGAACATGTGATAAGAAATATTTTCTCATTTTTTTTAACTGAACTATTTGGAAGTGTCAAATTATTTAGGGGCTTTCACTGTGTGTCAGTGGTACGAGTGGTAAAGAACCTGCCTGCCAATGCAGGACATATAAGAGACACGGGTTTGACCCCTGGGTCAGGAAGATCCCCTGGAGGAGGAAACAGCAACCCACTCCAGTATTCTTGCCTGGAGAATTCCACAGACAGAAGAGCCTGGTGGGCTCTAGGCCATAGGGTCTCAAGGAGTTGGGCATAATTGCAGCAACTGAGCAAGCAAGCACTGTGTTTCAAGTCCTTTCCTTAAAGGGAGAATGATCTCTGTGGTTATAATATCAACAAAAGTACCATTGTCAATGTAAATAAAGATGCAAGCGCAGAGGCAACTCTATGTTATAATTACACATTGGGTACCTCTCAGCTCCTATCTAGAAACTGAGCCTGCAAAATGCAGACATACAAAGATCCACTTTCTTAAATAAATAATTGCTCTCTGAAGGTTGCCTGGAAGGATTACTGTCTCTAACTTCCATGAACTGCTCATCTGCAAGGGAAGAAAGTGGTAACTGTTAAGAGAAACTGCTCTTAAATGCATGAACCACATCAGAGAACTTTTGGAAAATCCCTTATTATTCATTAAAGCATGTTATGGCCTTATTAATTCAGATGGGATAATCGGTTGTTGATTAGCCAGACAGTTAAGCATTCATTGTCAGATGCTGATGGGGTGTGAGAAATTACATTTCCTATCCACCAAAGATTCACCTGAATGCAGTTAGCACCTCATCAGGTAAGGCTGCCTCTTTAGGGGATAAATTAGCTGGATTTTTATTCCCCAGCCTTTTCTTTCATTTCCCAAACTTTTCCATATTGCAAAGCATGCCTCATTCTGTTTGGTTTTCCTTGCTTTTGTCTGAGGTTGAAAACTATGCCAGGAGGAGCCAACTTTAAAAGCCGGTGGGTTACAAAGAAAATCACATCTGTGCTCAGGATTCTAACATGAAATGGGTGTTGCGTGTGTGTGTGCATGTACATCTCTGTGTGTGCCTGTGTGCTTTGGTTTGGTTTTACAACTCTTGGCTAGAGCCTACTCCATACTTTTAGTTCTTCAGATCCAAACTGTATCCAGGTCATTCAGGGACTTATTGAGCCAGCTCTCCAAGACTCAGCTTCTTTTATTTCCAAACTGTGACTGACCATGAGGGTAGTATAACAGCAATAAGCATGGTGAGAAAAGTCCCTGGATTAGAGGTCAGAAAATGTTGATTCATTTTCCTGTTCCAGTTCTGTTTTAGGAGAACTGACTGACACTTTTAAACTGCTCTCAATTTCAACAAGTCATTTCATCTCTCTGACAATATGCAATTAATTTTTTTCTCCCTATGATAACAGAGCAACACTGATATTTAAGCTCCAATACTTTGGCCACCTGATGCGAAGAGCTGACTCATTGGAAAAGACCCTGATGCTGAGAAAGATTGCGGGCAGGAGGAAAGGGGATGACAGAGGATGAGATGGTTGGATGGCATCCCAGACTCAGTGGACAAGAGTTTGAGCAAACTCTGGGGGATAGTGAAGGAGGGAAACCTGGCGTGCTGCAGTCCAAGGGGTCACAAAGAGTTGGACATGACTTAGCAACTGACCAACAAAACAAAGCAAGAAGAGTTGGGGTGTATTATTTCTACAAAGGTAGACCAGTACCCAACCCTTTGTGGAATTTCTGACCTCAAAGGGACAGAGGGCTTCCAAGACTAAGAGGACCTCCCCGACCACCGTCACCACCAAATCTTCAAAGAAGGTATGTGATTACTCACGGAACTGCTCCAGGTGGTCAGCACTGTTAGACTCCGGCATGGCTGTGATGGTCACCAACGGACAGGAATTTCCTCCTAGCGTCTGGCAGAGAACCTCCTGTCGGAAGTAGACCTGCTTGTGGTTCACACTTTTTTCCAGAATATCAAGGTGAGTCTGGGGCATAAATGAAAGGAAAGTGTATTTAAGATTTTTGATAATAACAATAGGTGAAAGCAGCAATAACGCTTATATTCCTCTAACTCCTGGTAGTTTAGAAGTATTTTTGTTAACCTAATCTGTCCGACAGGTTCAGTGGTAAAGAATCTGCCTGCCAATGCAGGAGATGTAGGTTCAGTCTCTGGGTTGGGAAAATCCCCTGGAGAAGGCAATGGCAACCCACTTCAGTATTCTTGCCTGGGAAATCCTATGGACAGAGGAGCCTGGCAGGCTATGGTCCATGGGGGTCACAAAAGAGTTGGAGAGGACTTAGCAACTAAAACAAACAGATCTGCCTGACACAGGGCATCAAGTCATTTAGAAGCAGGACTGTTACTGCTCGCTGGAAGAAGTTCAGTGAGGCTGAACAGGAAACATCATTCCTGCCTGTGTCTGCACAATAGAGTATCTGATTTCAAGCTGCACTGACAGCAAAAGAGGAGGAGCACACAGCACTCTTCCCATGACAATGACATGTAAAGAACACTGTTATCACAAAAACAGAGTACACGCAAGACGCTTGGGAACGTGAGACAGAGCTTCAGTGGTGCACATGACTAGATTTAAGCAATACAAGGAGGGCTGGGAGCGTATGGAAGGAAAATAGAAAGCAACCGATCCAGGGAAAATGTTAAGTGAAGAAAACTAACTGGTAACAAATGATTTTCCCTACTGTACCCTACCTTTGGGCTTCCCTGGTGTCTCAGTGGTAAAGAATCCACCTGCCAATGCAGGAGATGTGGGTTCAATCTCTAGGCTGTGAAAATTTCCTGGAGAAAGAAATGGCAACCCACTGCAGTATTCTTGCCTGGGAAATCCCATGGACAGAAGAGCCTGGCGGGTTACAGACCATAGGGTCATGAAGAGTCAAACACAACTTCAGTTCAGTTCAGTTCAGTCCCTCAGTCGTGTCCGACTCTTTGCGACCCTATGAATTGCAGCACACCAGGCCTCCCTGTCCTTCACCAACTCCCGGAGTTCACTCAGACTCACGTCCATCGAGTCAGTGATGCCATCCAGCCATCTCATCCTCTGTCGTCCCCTTCTTCTCCTGCCCCCAATCCCTCCCAGCAGCAGAGTCTTTTCCAATGAGTCAACTCTTCGCATCAGGTGGCCAAAGTACTGGAGTTTCAGCTTCAGCATCATCCCTTCCAAAGAAATCCCAGATTAGCGACTAAACAACAACAAAGGGTGTCCATGCTCCAAACTGCAGACCCTGACAATATGTTACCTTACATGGCAAAAGGGACTTTGCAGATATATTTAAGATTTAAGTCTATTTGAGATGGGGAGGTGATCCTGCATTAACCAGTTGGGGCCAAACTATTAATATATAAATCACAAATGCTTAAAAGCAGAGAACTTTCCCCAGCCACAAAGGACCAGAACCACATGCTAAGAACTCAGGCTTCCATGCTGGCTTTGAAGATGGAGGAAAGAGGGCAAAAGCTGAGGAATGTGGTGTCTTCTAAAAGCCAGCACAGGCAAGGAAATGGATTCTCCTCCACTATCCTCCAGAAGGAATACAGACCCAATACGTTGATTTTTTTGATCTCTGGTTCCTCTGCCTTTTCTAAAACCAGCTTGAACATCTGGAAGTTCACAGTTCACGTATTTCTGAAACCTGGCTTGGAGAATTTTGAGTATTACTTTACTAGCATGTGAGATGAGTGCAATTGTGTGGTAGTTTGAGCATTCTTTGCATTGCCTTTCTTTGGGATTGGAATGAAAACAGACCTTTTCCAGTCCTGTGGTCACTGCTGAGATTTCCAAATTGGCTGGCATATTGAGTGCAGTACTTTCACAGCATCATCTTTTAGGATTTGAAATAGCTCAACTGGAATTCTATCACCTCCACTAGCTTTGTTCGTAGTGATGCTTCCTAAGGCCCACTTGACTTCACATTCCAGGATGTCTGGCTCTAGGTGAGTGATCACACCATCATGATTATCTTGGTCCTGAAGATCTTTTTTGTACAGTTCTTCTGTGTATTCTTGCCACCTCTTCTTAATATCCTCTGCTTCTCTTAGGTCCATACCATTTCTGTCCTTTATTGTGTCCATCTTTGCATGAAATGTTCCTTTGGTATCTCTAATTTTCTTGAAGAGATCTCTAGTCTTTCCCATTCTATTGTTTTCCTCTTTCTTTGCACTGATCACTGAGGAAGGCTTTCTTATCTCTCCTTGCTATTCTTTGAAACTCTGCATTCAGATTCTTATATCTTTCCTGTTCCCCTTTGCTTTTCACATCTCTTTTTTCAAAGCTATTTGTAAGGCCTCCTCAGACAGCCATTTTGCTTTTTTGTATTTCTTTTTCTTGGATATGGTCTTGATTCCTGTCTCCTGTACAATGTCACAAACCTCTGCCCGTAGTTCATCAGGCACTCTGTCTATCAGATCTAGGCCCTTAAATCTATTTCTCACTTCCACAGTATAGTCATAAGGGATTTGATTTAGGTCATACCTAAATGGTCTAGTGGTTTTCCCTACTTTCTTCAATTTAAGTCTGAATTTGGCTATAAAGAGTTCATGATCTGAGCCACAGTCAGCTCCCGGTCTTGTTTTTGCTGACTGCATAGAGCTTCTCCATCTTTGGCTGCAAAGAATATAATCAATCTGATTTCGGTGTTGACCATCTGGTGATGGTCATGTGTTGAGTCTTCTCTTGTGTTGTTGGAAGAGGGTGTTTGTTATGACCAGTGCGTTCTCTTGGCAAAACTCTATTAGCCTTTGCCCTGCTTTATTCTGTACTCCAAGGCCAAATTTGCCTGTTACTGACACGACTGACGTGACAGTCATAGCAGCAGCAGCACAGGTGTTTCTTGACTTCCTACTTTTGCATTCCAGTCCCCTATAATGAAAAGGACATGTTTTGGGGGGTGTTAGTTCTAGAAGGTCTTGTAGGTCATCATAGAACCATTTGACTTCAGCTTCTTCAGTGTTACTAGTCAGGGCATAGACTTGGATTACTGTGATATTGAATGATTTGCCTTGGAAATGAACAGAGATCATCCTGTCATTTTTGAGATTGCATCCAAGTACTGCATATCAGACTCTCTTGTTGACTATGATAGCTACTCCATTTCTTCTAAGGAATTCCTGCCCACAGTAGTAGATATAATGGTCATCTGAGTTAAATTCACCCATTCCAGGTAAATTTATCAAAATTCACTGGATCATTGAAAAAGCAAGAGAGTTCCAGAAAATCATCTATTTCTGCTTTATTGACTATGCCAAAGCCTTTGACTGTGTGGATCACAATAAACTGTAGAAAATTCTTCAAGAGATGGGAATACCAGACCACCTGACCTGCCTCTTGAGAAATCTGTATGCAGGTCAGGAAGCAACAGTTAGAACTGGACATGGAACAACAGACTGGTTCCAAATAGGAAAAGGAGTATGTCTAAGGTGTATATTGTCACCCTGCTTATTTAACTTATATGCAGAGTACATCATGAGAAATGCTGGGCTGGAGGAAGCACAAGCTGGAATCAAGATTGCTGGGAGAAATATCAATAATCTCAGATATGCAGATGACACCACTCTTATGGCAGAAAGTGAAGAAGAACTAAAGAGCCTCCTGATGAAAGTGAAAGTGGAGAGTGAAAAAGTTGGCTTAAAGCTCAACATTCAGAAAACGAAGATCCATGGCATTCTATCCCACCCATGGGAAATAGATGGGGAAACAGTGGAAACAGTGTCAGACTTCATTTTGGGGGGCTCCAAAATCACTGCAGATGGTGATTGCAGCCATGAAATTAAAAGACGCTTACTCCTTGGAAGGAAAGTTATGACCAACCTAGAGAGCATATTCAAAAGCAGAGACATTACTTTGCCAACAAAGGTCCGGCTAGTCAAGGCTATGGTTTTTCCAGTGGTCATGTATGGATGTAAGAGTTGGACTGTGAAGAAGGCTGAGCGCTGAAGAATTGATGCTTTTGAACTGTGGTGTTGGAGAAGACTTTTGAGAATCCCTTGGACTGCAAGGAGATCCAACCAGTCCATTCTGAAGGAGATCAGCCCTGGGATTTCTTTGGAAGGAATGATGCTAAAGCTGAAACTCCAATACTTTGGCCACCTGATGTGAAGAGTTGACTCATTGGAAAAGACTCTGATGCTGGGAGGGATTGGGGGCAAGAGGAGAAGGGGACGACGGAGAATGAGATGGCTGGATGGCATCACTGACTCGATGGACATGAGTTTGGGTGAACTCCGGGAATTGGTGATGGACAGGGAGGCCTGACATGCTGCAATTCATGGGGTCGCAAAGAGTCAGACACGACTGAGCGACTGATCTATCTGATCTGATAGCCAATTAACAATATTGTGATAGTTTCTGCAAAGGTTGTGAATATCAAAGAGACTCTGCCATACACATACATGTATCCTTTCTCCCTCAAACTCCCCTCCCATCTGGATGGCACATAACACTGATCAGAGTTTCTTGGCAAGATAGTAGGTCCTTGTTTGTTAAATACAGCAGTGTGTACGTGTCCATCCCAAACACCCTAATTATCCTTCTCCCTGGCAACCATAAGTTTGTTCTCTAAGTCTATGAGTTTGTTTCTGTTTTCTATGTTCATTCGTATCATTTCTTTTTAGATTGCACACGTAAGTGATGTCATAGGATGTTTGTCCTTCTCTGACTTCTCTCAGTATGACAGCCTCTAGGTCCATCCATGTCGCTGCTAATGTCATTACTTATTCTTTTTAATGGCTGAGTAATATTCCATTGTATATATGTATCACATATTCTTTATTCCTCTGCTGATTGCCATTTAGGTTGTTTCCATGTCTTTGCTATTATAAACAATGCTGCAATGAACATTGGGATGCATGTATCTTTTCAGGTTGATTTTTGCCCAGTGATTTTTACCCATATTGAACTTCTCACCATAAGAGCTGTAAGATTTTTTTAATTGTTTAAGCTACAAAATTGGTGATAATTTGTTACAGCAGCAATACAAAACCAATACACTGGGCAGTAAGAAAAAGAATTTTCTAAACGAAGTAGAAATCCTAGCATCTGGGTAGGAATGAACTAAATTCCACTTGTACTCTATTAGATAAATCTCGGACTTACAAGGAAAAAGAAAAAGTCCCAAGGAAAGAAAAGATGACAAATGATTCTGTGGCCTTTCCTATAGCTTCAGGGATACCTGAAAATTTGACCCTGAATCGCATCCTCCTTGCAACTGGGATCCTGAATCATCTGCCTCCACACAGCCTACTGCCTAGATTAATATGAATTTACTACTCTCTGTCTGCATCAACACAAGTTTACTGCCACAGGAAACACTTGCCTGGGAAAATAGAAATTACAAATAAATTTACTTTTCATAAATTGATAATTTTTCAGGAACATCTGAACAACTCTTCAGTAGAAAGTATCAACTGGGGACTTCTCTGGTGGTCCAGTGGTTAAGAATGTGCCTGGCAATGCAGGGGACACCGGTCCTCTTCCTGGTTTGGGAACTAAGATCCTACATGCTGCAGAGCGACTAAGCCTGTGGGCCATGACTAGAGAACCCATGAGCCACAACAAAAGGTGATGCATGACACAGTGAAGATCCAGCATGCTGCAACTAAGACTCGACAACCCCTCTCCTCAAGATGCTTGCCCTACAGCCTCCACCAGTCTTAAACCATTTTATCATGATCTTTACCCAATGTTAATCAAGCCCTACATTAAAATACCAGAACTTCACAAAACTTTAAAATCTTAATAAATACCTCAGGTTTGCCCTTCCTCCTTTGAGACACTATCAAGACTCTTCTCACATTCTCCCTTACCAAATATGTTCGTTTCCTATCACTTCAGTAACAAATTACTGCAAATTTACTGGTTGGAGATGACACAAATGTATTGTATTACAGTTCTGGAGGTCAAAAGCCCAAAATGGGTTTTACTGTGCAAAAATCAAGGTGTTGGCAGGACTGCACTGCTCATGGAAGTTCTAGAAAGTAACTTCCTTGCCTTTTTAGCTTCTGGAGGGCAGCTATATTCTTTGTCCCATGATGTTCTCCTCTTACATTCAAAGGAAGCAATCACAACATTGCTACCTTGGTTTCCACGGTCAAATCTCCTTCTCTGACTCGGACTCTTCTGTCTCAGTGGTTCATGGTTAAGGACCCTTGTGATTACATTGGACCCAGTCTAATTGTCTGACATAATCTCCCCATCTCAAGAAGTTTAACTTAATCACATCTACAAAGTCCTTTGTGCCACATAAAGCAGCATCCTTAAAGGTTTCAGGGATTAGAAAATGAACATCTTGGGCTAGGGGCATTATTCTGTCTACCACACCGAGATAAGCAATATCTTCGGTCTGTCTTAGAAACCGGTGGTATTTCTGAGAGCCAGCATTTGACACAATACTAAGAAAAGGAATTATAAGGACCATGGCTACCTCAGGTTCAAAAGGAGAATTCACCTAAGGCACATATATCTGACCAAACCTTTGTGCTTCATTCTTCCTGTCATTTGTCAAGTGATGGTGAATACCAGGTATTGTTGTGAAGCACCTGCAATGGGGATTGGGAGGTGGTCTCATACCCCTGAGGAGACAAGGACGCTAGCTAGTTGTGCACACATACACACACACACTCTGCACACACTAGTTACAAAGGCCCTATGTAAATAGCCAAGTATGAAAGCTGAAGAAAACCCAGAACTGATGGCTCTTCTAAGCTGAGCTCAGCTTCATCTCTCATGACCACACACTTCCCTGGGCAAAGACTGACTCAGGCCAAGAAAGCTGTGTCTGAGAGCCCAGACTTTCACAGAGGCTCTTCCACGCATGCTGTGCTATGGCTTGCCTTTCTCGAGGATGCGTTCATTTGGTTCCAGGTAAAGCCTAGATGTGGAGAAGGCAATGGCACCCCACTCCAGTACTGTTGCCTGGAAAATCCCATGGATGGAGGAGCCTGGTGGGCTGCAGTCCATGGGGTTGCAAAGAGTCGGACACAACTGAGCAACTTCACTTTCATTTTCCACTCTCATGCATTGGAGAAGGAAATGGCACCCCACTCCAGTGTTCTTGCCTGGAGAATCCCATGGACGGAGAAGCCTGGTAGGCTGCAGTCCATGGGGTCGCACAGAGTCGGACATGACTGAAGCGACTTAGCAGCAGCAGCAAAGCCAAGACATATGTGTTCGATCACCAGTCTAAACCCAACATCACTGCTCCTTGTTGAGCAGAATGAGGGTTTCATTATACAATTAAAGTTATTTTTATAAGTGTGTGTGCGTGTGTGTGTGTGTGTAGAGATAAACCTATTCATGGATATATATAAATATATATACACATATATATATGTAAAAAGTTATTCTTGGGTCACAACTCCTTCTGCAGTGCTGAATGTCAGAGGAAATGAATACTGCTTAGTGCTTGAAAGTACAATGCATAGCAAACCTATAACCAGCCAAGTTTTTACTCACACATTTCTTCTCATATATGCTTAGCTATGCAAGAGCACAGAAAACATATCACCTCATCCTTATAATAACTTGAAGACAAATTTTAGCTGCCCAAATTCAAACTAAAGAGTGATATAAAAGGATAGTCCAGTTAAACAAGGTTCGTTTAGATGATCATTGGAAAACACAGTTACTACATAATACAGACATAAAAAAAAGTTCTTTAGGGAGAAAACATATCATCAAATGTTAATCTCATCATCTGGTTCTGAAATGAAATTCAAAAGAAATGTGTAAGTGAAGTATAAAGTAAAACAAAATGTTCACTTTTCAGCTTACATGGACATAGTATTATTATTTAATTCTTAAAAATGGAAAGGCAGTATAGCAAGATGACTAACCATGCAGGCTCTGAGTCAAACCGCCTGGGTTCTAAATTTGGTTGTGGATTCTAGATAAATCGTGTAAATCCTATACTTAACCTCTTCGTGACTCAGTTTTCTCTGTAATGTGTATATAAAATGGCATTACCTATGTCGTTCAGTGGTTGCTATAATTTTGTCATTTACTGTGTGTGAGAAGTGTCTGTCATACAGGAAACACTCAACTTCAGCTGTTATTATTCATGGATACATATATATTTAATTTTTTTAAGAACTGAAAGGGAAACACTAGTAGAATTATAAACATTGTAGGAAAAAAAATCAAAGAAAATATGGTCACGTCATGTTGCATAAAACAGAAAGAAAGAAAGGAAGAAATGAGAAAGAAGGGAGGGAGGGAAGGAAAAAAGGAAAGAAGAAAGAAAGAGAAAGGGA
Source organism: Bos indicus (assembly GCF_029378745.1). Classification (NCBI taxonomy): domain Eukaryota; kingdom Metazoa; phylum Chordata; class Mammalia; order Artiodactyla; family Bovidae; genus Bos; species Bos indicus. The sequence goes on along the minus strand of NC_091780.1, from coordinate 17,449,389 downwards.
GGAAGGGATGGACAGGGGACGAGGCGGAGAGAGAGAAAGAAAGAAAAGCAATGAAGCATGGAAATTACAAAACCAAAATGACAGACCCAACACCGAAAATTGTTTTAAGTATAAATAGGCTAAACAGCATTATTAAATGACAGAAACTTTCAGATTAGCTTTTCAAAATCCCACTGCCTACTGCATATAAAAGGAACTTTAAAAGAGAAGGGAAAAAAAGACCCATGATGTGTATGAAAAACATTCCTAAATTATCTTTTATTCTATTTGACTCAACTAAAATATTTTAAAAGAGAAATATGGAAACTAAATGGATAAGCAAACACAAATTAAAGTGGGCCTGGCAACAGTAATATATGACAAAGTCATATTCAAGAAAAGTGCATTAAATGGGATTTAAAAATCTTATTTTGATAAAGGGCATGATTCATAAAGAACATATAAGATTCATAAATCTCAGGAATTAAATAATGCAGAACTGAAATGTACAATGGCAAAACAGCAGAAGGGGAAAACACTGCACTCGGAGTGGGAGACTTTATAACAATACATCAGCCTTGAACATATCAATTGCAAAAAAAATGATAGAGCATTTGAACAATATTGTTTTTCATAGATATATGTCAAACTGTCTTTACAGATAGCATCCTTTACTTTTTTCTCAAACGTTCATGGAACTGTAATAAAATTAATCATATACAAGACTATAAAAATTTCACTAAATTTTTTTAAAAGCAGAAATTATACAAACCACATTTTCTAACAATTAGATGAAACGAGACTTAAGTAAAATTTGTTTTAAAAACAGCAAATATATAATGATTAAGGAATTCCCTGATGGTTCAAACAGTAAAGAATCTGCCTGCAATGCAGGAGACCCAGGTTCTATCCCTGGGTTGGGAAGCTCCCCCAGAGAAGGGAATGGCTATTACCCACTCCAGCATTCTTGCTTGGAATCCCATGGACAGAGGAGCCTGGTGGGCTACAGTTCCATAGGGTTGCAAAGAGTCGGACACAACTGAGCAACTAACTCTTTCAGGAATAAAAAATCATCTTCCTAAAGAAGAAATTCATCTATTAAAAGAAAAGTCAATATTAAATCAGTGTAATTAAAGCCCTCATTGAAGAAGTGTCCATTTGCCATCCCAGGAGAAAAGCCACAGACAGGAATAAAAATGACCCCATCAGAATGTCAGCCACCCTGGTAAAAGGACATTTCAGCACCTTCCTAAAGAGTCAATATCACCCTGGATTTAGTGATAGTCTGTCATCATAAGCAAATTATTTTAATCACTTTCACACATATCTGGGTGAAAGTTGTCCCAGTATTATTATTGAAATCTCAACTGAGTTGAACTCTGCCTCATAACTACCATCAAGATTCCAGGCCCCCAAACTTGGAAATCTATACCTTTTCCTGAAGCATTTTCCAAAATGTAATCAGCAGTATCTTACTAAATGCTGGAGTGTGGAGAGGGGGAGATCCAAAGTACCTGGGGCACAGTGAGTTAAACTAAATGAAGACATTTTCACGACTGCAGAACTGTTCAGACTCTTGTGCAAATACGCATTATATGCAAATACACATTACATGCAAATACACATTACAAACTCATAGAAGAAAAACTAGCCAATAGGGCTTCAAGAATCTGTGTGACCCTTGAACCCTTTTCCTCTAAAGATCTTGGGACCCTGGAGAGTTGTAGCATGCGTTTTGGGAAACACTGTCTGCTGAATTGTTTCTATGAGGGTTTTTGCTTTGTTTTGTCTGTTGCCTTGTTCTTGCCATCAAAGCTATTTGTTTCACATTTATTATGGCGACAAGGATTCTCGACATATGAGGGTGATGGGGGAGAAATAGAGACCCTTCTCCAGAAAAGTACTGGCCATGATTTCTACGATATCACAAAGTTATTAGGCTGGCCAAAAACTTCTTTCAGGTTTTCCATAAGGTCTTACAGAACGGTCTGAACGAACCTTTTGGCCAACTCAATACAAATAGGCCATAGCTCTTCTTGCCAAATCTTGGGGTTGTTGTTGTCAGTCACCCAGTCGTGTCTGACTCTTTGTGAACCCACGGACTACAGCACTCCAGGTTTCCTTGCCCTTCACTATCTTCTGGAGTTTGCTCAAACTCACGTCCATTGAATCGATGATGTCATCCAATCATCTCATCCTCTGTCACCCTCTTCTCCTTCTGCCCTCAAACTTGGGGAAACAAAATAAAATCTAGATTTTATAAATTAGATCCTGAAAGGTTTGGAAGCAGGTTTGCCTACAGAAGTCATCAAACACAATTAGATACAGGAGAAAAAAGGATAAAAAAGCAAAGTATCTTGTGTTCATGTACACTCTCCTTTAAAACACTGTCACCTTAATGAAGGAAGCAAAGTTTAAAAGTTTTCTTCTTCTATGAGTTCTTTGTTAATTTTCTCACTATAACATTTTTCATGATCACTAATATTACAACTCCACAAATGCCAAACAATGTTTAGCTTAAGCCCATTTTCTGTAATTGCTCATGCAGTCATCTCCCTGTGTCCCTCAATGAACCCCTTGTCCCTTTGACCACTCCACCTGCCATGGAACATGTAACACCCCTGTGCTCATTGCATTATTCAGCTCCGGTCACACAGAAGTCTTCCAGAAGTAAACCAATTATAAACTGCTGTTGGTTTTCCTTTCTCAAAAAATGGCTTTGTATCATTCTCCTGGAAATGAGTCTTAGGTAAATGTTCCCATCTCAGGTCCAGCGAGGCCATGCCTAATTAACTATTGTTGGCACCACTGATGAGAGAAGCAGGGCTTCTGAATGCATGTGCCAACAAACAGCTGTAATAGCAGCCCTGTGGAAGCCAAGGAGTGGGCTTCTTTGCAAAAATGGGAAAGAGTTCAGGGCAATTATGGAAACCTCCAGAGACATTGTCTTCTTAAAAGAAAATCCTCCCTACCCAGGAAAGACATCAGGCTGATAACTCTGCAGCCTCATGGCTGCCCCTCGGCAGGCATTTTCTGCCCACTTTGTTTTACCAGCTACTCCCTTAAAACTTCCATAAAAGACTTCGCTCAACCTCAGCAGGCTACTCTGCTGATGGCTACTAATAAAGTAAGAAAAACTCACACTCAAAAATCATTCACATCTCATTGTTAGCCCTTAAACAGCTGTACCTCCTATCCCCCTAATTCAGAATAAAGTTCACCCCTAAAAAGATGGCCTATTTTACTTTTGTACTGACTAGTCCTCAATTGTCACTTAGATACATTCATCAGAGAATCGAATCCTTCTCATTACAAGAGAAGAACCAAAGACACCTTTAAGTTAAATAAAAAACAACAGAATATGCTGTAACTAGGTTCTAATGAGCTTTCTCAAACTGCCCCAGTCTGCCAACACCACTTTCCCTAAGTGAAACAGATCCACTTTGAGACTGATGGAAGTGATTCGTCTCTAGATGTGTATTCACAGATTGGCTGATTATAAAGAAAAGGTGATTTTAATATCCTTTTTCTGTTAAAAATAGATAAAGTTATATCGCTGGTGATTTGGAGAAGAGCTGCTGCTGTGCTGCGCTCAGTTGTGTTCAACTGTTTGGCAACCCCATGGACTGTAGCCCACTAGGCTCCTCTGTCCATGGAATTTTCCAGGCAAGAATACTGGAGTGGGTTGCCATATCCTACTCCAGACTGGATAAGAGAGTAAATAAAAAATAATTATAATCCACTACCCTAAGAAAACTACCAGTAGATTCTGTATGTATTTCTTTTTGGTCCTTTAATGGGATTTTTTTATAACATAATTTTAATTTTGTTATATATTGTGTATATATACACAATCAGTTCAACAGAGAAAATGATCACCCATCATCATTTAAAAAAAAGAGAATAAATGCTCTAAGGTCACTATCTAATACTGTTTACTAGTTGTAGACAGTTGGCTAACACTTGCCATGTATCAAGTCATGTAATCTTGATAACCCATAGAAGAACCACTTCAATGGTTCCAATTCACAGGTGAGAAAACTGAGGCTGAGAAAAATTAAGTAGCTTGCCCATGACTACACTGCAAAACACAGAGCTTAGACCTCAATCCTGGCCACTCTGACTCCAAAGCTTGCTCTTCCATTGTGCTCAAAACCCTGGAATTCAGGGGTCCCTGTGGTCAATGACTTCAGCACCCATGCACACCTCAGCTCCTTCAGAACAGCCTCTCGTGTTCAACTCCTCAACATCAGGACCCTTTACTGATATCTGTCCTTTCTTTTGGCCCATACAAAGATAGATGTCTGTTGATTGATTAAACGACAACACTGATTTATGACTTGCTCACTGCATCTTTGATCTACCACATGTAAGTCAATACTTCCCATTTGACATGTTTTAAATGTGAGCTCTTTCTAAGATGTTGTGAATATGGCATTCTAATTCTCAATACTTTCTTTCTCCCCTCCTCTCTCCCCGTCCCTTCCCTTTCACTTCCTACACTACCCTCCATTTTATCTCTAAAGATAAAGCTTCATCAGCTACTCCCTTAAAATTCCCATAAAAGACTTCATTTGACCTCAGCAGGTTACCCTGCTGATGGTTACTAGCACAGGGAGTATACATGCCTGGTGAAAAACCCTACTATACTCCTTAAAAGCCACAAGCTCTCCCAACACATCCATCCTATTTCTGATCACTTTTTTTTTTTCCCTCTCTTGCCAACTCGTATCGTTTTAAGTTCTCAGTAAGATTCCACTTTCTTACTCTCTAAAATGTCCACCAGAAACTCTCTTGGGATGCCAATACTCCTGGCTACCTACGGGCAATCCAGAACACAAACCAAATACTTTAACAAGTATTGCAAACAACACATTAACAATCATTGCAATTATTGAAAAAGCTTGAGATGGATGATTAAACAGGTCTTTTGTTGGCTTTGTAATGGCAATAATATTGTATTTCTTTCTTTTAGCATTATTTTAATACTATAATTGGGATGATTATCCAACAGAATTCCTGGCAAGCATCTGGAAGACATCAGTTTGAAAGAACCCAATAAATACTAATTCTCTCATTATAAGAGAATAATAAAATTTTTATAGTTCATGTTGAAAAACATTCAACATACATGTACCCTGCTTTAAAAATGTCTATAATTGTTAAACATAATCCATATTACAAGAGATTTACCAGTTGTGAATTCCACATAGAAATATATTTTTCACCCATCAGCATAACCCCCAAGTAAAATACAGCTAATTCCACCCTTGGGGTATCATCCACATTTAATTTATCACTGATCTGTTGGAAGAAAACTGTTTCTCCTTAGGATATGTCCAAAAGTAAAAATGACTAGTGTGCATTACAGAATGAACTCATTCTGTCCACGATGGGAGAAAGAGCTTTCTAAAAGAAGTCACAGAGTCAATTACTCTCTTAAACCTGAAGAGGACAAAGCCCATGCATTATTGGAAATGTAAAACCTAAAATTGAGTATACACGTTTTTCACCTCAAGTAACAAATTGTCTTTCTTACTCTGTTCTACTCATTTAAAAGGAATGAAAAGCTATCCCTTTTCCTCTCTTTTTCTCATTAACTCTCCTCAAACTTCCCTAATGTGAAGAGATTCAGTCAATAGGCTAAGTAACAAGCCAATAAGCATCAATGAATAAGATCTGTCTCTTTTTCTCACAGAGATCAGTTGATGGAAGATGAGACCATCTTCCAAGATCTTCTTTTCTTGAGTTTTTGTCCCCCATCAATATGAAATTTTCCTCAATTTGACCTCAATGTCTCCTAAACTATTAATAATTGTTGACTGTAAACTTGTGCTTCGGTATGACAAAAGTATTAAGTGTTCCCAGAGACAAAAGCTATGACTTACAGCAGCTACTACAATGGCAGCCCACTTTTATAGGTGCACATAGTTGTCAAGTTGTGTGATTATACAATATCCGATGGTTGAGTTCAAGTCACCAACCCACAATTTTTGTCTGTAACGCTATGGATGTGATTCAGCTGAGAACAGTGTTATTTCCCAAACATGATCCCATTCTTATTCCAAGAAGCTTTAATGGGTCTTTGCTAAGTGCATATAAGCTGATTCAGATCTAAAATTCAAATTAAAAAGCCAGATGCAGCCAAGGTCAGCTGAAGGACTCTCAGAGTCTCCATCAGATAGGAATAGACCTCAAAGGCCACTACTCAGTTCTCTGGCCACTAGCTAAATGTGGGACTTCTAGGCTTTGGTTTTTGCATTTATGAATGATAGATGTGAGCTACACAATTTCCCAAACGCTTTTGAATTCTAAAGTTTTATACTAGCTGCCCCTGAGCTTCTCCACAGGGTCAAAGATAATCTTTTTTTTTCCCTTTTGTGTTACTTTTTGTTGTACAACAACGTGAATCAATCAGCTCTCTCTGTCTGTCTGTCTCTCTCTCTCTCCCTCTCTCTCTCTATCTCTATACACATACACACACACACACACACACACACATATGCTGCTGCTGCCGCTAAGTCACTTCAGTCGTGTCCGACTCCGTGTGACCCCATAGACGGTAGCCCACTAGGCTCCCCTGTCCCTGGGATTCTCCAGGCAAGAATACTGGAGTGGGTTTCCATTTCCTTCTCCAATGCATGAAAGTGAAAAGTCAAAGTGAAGTCGCTCAATCGTGCCCGACTCTTAGCGACCCCATGGATTACAGCCTACCAGGCTTCTCTGTCCATGGGATTTTCCAGGCAAGAGTACAGGAGTGGGGTGCCATTGCCTTCTGTGATGCACATATGAGGAGACTAAAAAGTTGGCTTAAAGCTCAACATCCAGAAAACTAAGATCATGGCATCCAGTCCCATCACTTCATGGCAAATAGATGGGGAAGCAGTGGAAACAGTGGCTGACTTTATTTTTCTGGGCTCTAAAATCACTGCAAATGGTGACTGCAGCCATGAAATTAAAAGATGCTTACTTTGCCAACAAGTAAGCATCTAGTCAAGGTTATTGTTTTTCCAGTAGTCATGTATGGATGTGAGAGTTGGACTATAAATATAGCTGAGCACCAAAGAATTGATGCTTTTGAACTGTGGTGTTGGAGAAGACTCTTGAGAGTCCCTTGGACTGCAAGGAGATCCAACCAGTCCATCCTAAAGGAGATCAGTCCTGAGTGTTCATTGGAAGGACTGATGTTGAAGCTGAAACTCCAATACTTTGGCCACCTTATGCAAAGAGCTGACTCATTTGAAAAGATCCTGATGCTGGGAGGGATTGAAGGTGGGAAGAGAAGGGGATGACAGAGGATGAAATGGTTGGATGGCATCACCGACTCAATGGACATGAGTTTGGGTAAACTCCAGGAGTTGGTGATAGACAGGGAGGCCTGGTGTGCTACAGTCCATGGGGTCACAAAGAGTCGGACACAACTGAGTGACTGAACTGAAATGAACACACATATATACACACACACACATATATCGCCTCCCTCCTGAGCCTCCCTCCCACTCCTCCATTCCACCCCTCTATGTCATCACAGAGCACCTAGCCGAGCTCCCTGTGCTGTTCATCAGCTTCTTGCGAGCTACCTATTTTACACGTGGTGGTGTATATATGTCAATACCACTCTCTCAAACCATCCCACCAGCTCCTTCACCCTGAGTTCACAGGTCCATTCTCTAAGTCCGTAGGACAAAGATATTCTAACAAGTGAAAAGAACAGTGACCTGGACCCATGGACCATTACTCTGACAGAAAAATCAAACCTGTCTTTAAAAAGGAACCCCCTCCACCAGTAGACTTTTCAACATGCAGGGTTTCATAGATGAGACAGTAAGAACAGCTGTTGGAGGAGATCATGGATCTTGCCTGTTCTGAGGCCCTCAAGGCAACAAGCATGTTTTAAAACAAACATGCCTTGTTACAGCCAAGCTGGTGATGCACATTTCTTGGATTAAATTCTTGAGATCTCTAAGTGTAGTCCACAAATGATACTAGTTGTGTATCTTTTACAATCCGGGAAACAGTAAAAACAAATCTCTCTTTAGGTAAGCCAGCATATGGAGAGAAGGGCAGATGTACTTTTATGAAGCAGTTAGCTGAGTGGTTTAAGTTATGCCTTCTCAATGGAGAAAAAACAATGCATTTACACGTGAATATTTCTTTGGAGGGAAAAGGTGTTCTCAGTTATGATCTTTTCCAAATCCTTATCACAGGCTTGCAATGAAAATGCTTATCCTTCAGGCTAAGTGATAAATATTTGCATATACACATATTATTATAAATATGCTAATAACATTTTGCATTAACACAGAGGATGGAAATACTTTATTAGATACTTTAGCTCATGACTCCACAGGATATCCATGAAATAGCTCGGGGACAGGGATGATTTACCAACTTTTTCAAATGGCAAGAAATGGCCTGATAAGATATCTGAATGATGACTTCAAGTTTGGACTGGTTGACAGTACACTCCTATTGTAAAAAGATCGTGACCCTTATTTGCAATGATTCAATGTTTTATTCTTCTACCCTTCTTTTCCACCCTGGATCCTTCTAGTCCATGGCCGAGGAAACCACTGGAAATGGGAAAGTGGCTGCAAGGTGATCTCAAGGCATTTTTCCAAGCTTCACCCACTCAATCTCTGCTTCACACCTCTCAATGCATCCATGTCCTTTAAACTGGCATCTCAGCTGACCTGCATGGTGTTACCCCATTTCAGCTTAATAATCTCACTCCGATCTCATTCTTCTTGTTTAACTTGAGGGCTTTTTATTATTTTTTTTAGGGTAAACTAATAGATATTTATTAGATCATGAGTCCAACCTTCCTATATTTACTTAGTGTACCTGCATTTCTAAAATAAAAGGAAATAACCTTTCAGAATTGCTGTGGAATTTTAGTTAATTTTATTTAGACTGGGAGTACTTTTTAAAGTTATATTTGTGAACTTTTTACTTCTGGTAAGCATGAAACAAAAGTAGAATATCAGTTTTGCTGCCTCAGAATATGACAAGATGAAAAAAAATCACAGGAGGATATACAACACCCATGATCAAATTTGTTTAGCTGAGAAAATTTTCAAACTTTTTCTCTGCTTTGGTTTTGGCCTTGGTAAAATATGAATTTTAATCTTCAGCCATGTGTCCTCCTGCAACAATGTATATTGAGGGCTATTTAAAGATAAAGCCCCTAAAAAGTGCCCCCTGCCCCTCGCATCCACACTCACCCTGGATATGAAGAGCACAGTGCACCACTGGGGCCGTTAGAATGTCGCTGGCCATGACCTCAGCCCGCGCTCTGTCCAAGGAAGGAAACGGGACAGACAGAAAGCCCCTGAGTCAGAAACAACAAACCCTGGCTCCCTCGGACGCCTGAAGCTCCCCAGCAGGATGTCAGGGTTTCCTGAAGATTTCCAGGAAAGCCTCAAAGAGCCCTTTCAGTCCAACCCGTGTAGGGCTGGCAGAGGAACTTACCAAGAGGGCACTGTAGGTGTAGGGATAGTGGTAAGCCAGATAGCAGGCATCTTCGGCGTGCGGGAAGGTGACCGCAAAGGTCAGCGTGTAATAGCACTTCCCAGAAGCTGCGCCCGTCACGGCTGTTCTCTGGTGATAATGATTTCTAGAAGAGAAGGGAGAGAGAGGCGAATGAGTGAAAGGTGGGAGGAATTGTCATTTAGATGCCATAGACCCAAAATCACTGAAGCCATGAAATTAAAAGACACTTGCTTCTTGGAAGAAAAGCTATGACAAACCTAGACAGTATATCAAAAAGCAGAGATGAAACTTTGCCGAAAAAGGTCCGTCTAGTCAAAGCTATGGTTTTTTCAGTAGTCATGTACAGATGTGAGAGTGGGACCATAATGAAGGCTGAGTGCTGAAGAAATGATGCTTTCAAATTGTGGTGCTAGAGAAGACTCTTGAGAGTCCCTTGGACAGTAAGGAGATCAAACCAGTCAATCGTATTCCCAATTTCCCAAAGGAAATCAACCCTGAATATCCATCGGAAGGATTGACGCTAAAGCTGAAGCTCCAATCCTTTGACCACCTGATGCAAAAAGCCAACTCATTAGAAAAGACTCTGATGCTGGGAAAGATTGAAGGCAAAAGAAGGGGATGGAAGAGGATGAGATGGTTTAGATAGCATCACTGACTCAATGGACATGAGTCTGAGCAAACTCAGGGAGATAGTGAAACACAGGAAAGCCTGATGTGCTGCTGTTCATGGGTTCACAAAGAGTCGGACAAAACTTAGTGACTGAACAACAACAAAGATCAAAAAGCTAGTGAGTGCCTTGGACCCAGATCTGCCTGCAAAGCCTCTGTTCTTTCCACAACAATACTTTCTTCCCAAAGGCATACATTTGTTACCCCGACATGGTTCAACTTCTTACAGCTTGAGAATGTGTGCTTTCCTTTGTCAAAGATGAAGACCCAATTTTGATACTTCAGAGAACAGTATCAAAGTAAATTGCCCCCAGAAGTACACTCCCAGCAATATTTTCCCCACACGCTGCCAGTTACATTCCCCTTTTGTCTCTTGATGCTGAGACAGCCTGGCAGGCTTTCCTGAGAAATGCTATCATCAAGGCTGCATTATAATGCAAAATACACCCAGACACAGAAAGATGTAATTCCACCTTTGAACATTAACAACATTGGCTTTCTTGTCCATTGTGTTTTGGGGTTTCACTGGGGGGAAGGGTGGAGAGAGGGAAGAAATAGATAATTATTCTGTGTGTTCTTGCAAGTATAAAAAATACAGACTATTCTCTTCTGCCTTTTTTACCACTTTCATGACACCTCCCGCCAAAAGAATCAAGCAATTGAGAAAGGAAGAAATAGAAAATCTACCGTCTTGTTTCTAGTGGTTTGGTGGTTTTTCAACACAAGAAGTCCTCTACAGACAGACGAGTTCTGTTCCGAGAGTGTGTTCGTAAGTCCAACTTGTTGTTAAGTCCAACAAAGCTGGTCTAGGTATCCAACTAACACAATCGGTTACATAGGACTGTACTGTAAAAGGTCTATACTTCTTTTCACACAAATAATACATTAAAAACACACCAAAATAAAGAAAACATTTTTCATCTTATAATACAAGACTTATAAAAGTTCAGTACAGTAGTACAGTACAACAGCTGGCACTCAGCGGCTGGCATCGAGTGAACAGGCAAGAAGAGTTACTGATGGAGGAGGGAGAGGAGGTGGGAGATGGTAGAGCTGAAGGGTTGTCAGCAACAGGAGATGGAGGGTAAGCTGCAATTTCACTTACACCTGATATGCCATCAGTCACACGGATGGCACAGGTTCTGGCTCCTGGCTGGATTCAATTCTATCTCCCTCTTGAAAAAGCGATTCAGTGATACACGTTCACATCTTTGAGAGTTCAAAACTTGAAGGTTCATATATAAGAGACTTACTTGATTCATACAACTAAGAATGGGAGAAAGAGAAATTCACAGTTCCATGGACTATGACCTGCATTTCTCTTGCCTCAGCTTCTGCCAACATGGCACTCTGGGTCCCTGATCATTCTAGTGAAAGAAAGAAATTCCCAATGATGTAAGTGTCAAATGATGATCCCACCAAGCTTCTCAGCTTCCTATTAATAGGAGCCATAGCTTTTGTGACTACAGGATTAGAAACTTCAAAAAGGTATCTTCATCCATGGCTTTCTCTGGTCCTTGATACCTAATTGGGTCTACTCTCTCCAGATTTCCCTAAAGCTCTATAGTTTCTGCAGAGCTAAGGTTCTGATTATTAGCAAGTATGTAAAGAAGCAGATGGTAACTCAGAAAGCATGCAAACCACATACGCTCTACCTTTTATTCTCTCTGACTCCACTCATAAAGGCTCTACTGCAAACACTCATTCAGTTTACATTAGCAATTATACCTCTCTTTGAAGTAAAATGAGCCAGTCATCATTTTGGTCAAATGGTCAACATTTTGACAACTAATCAAAACATGGAAGAGAGTTTTACATGCACGAGTGTGAAATCACACACACACCACACACACATACTCATGAAGGTAAAGGCATCTCCAAAAGAGGGGCCTAGCTACTCGCCATTCAAAAGCCATTAAAGAGGCCAAGCTGGTGGAAAGGAAAGTTTGCTTTATTTAGATGATTAGACGCCAACAGCTGGGGGGAGGGTGGACTCCTGTCCAAAGGCCAATGCCCCCTCACTCCTGACAATCAAGGGGCAAGGGCTTTTATAGACAAAGGGAAGGGGCTTCGTGCAGATACAACACACACACAACACAACTGGCAGTCATCTTGAAATTGGTCATCAGTGGTCTGACCGGCATCATCTTGATTGTTTTAGGTACAGTTGATCCTCAGTTCTGGGATCAGTTTGTTTCCATGACTTTGAGGCCAGTTCTTGGAATTGTGGCAGCTTACGTCAAGGCCACAGTCTGGTCATCATGTAGCTAACTTATTTCACCTGGTGGGAGTTTCAGTATCTATAGGATATGGCTCAGAATATTATCTACAGCCCTTGAGCAGAAACTAAGTGTCATTGACTATGCTTAAGGACTACCTTATCGTTATTATTTGGTCTCCTTTGTCTGTTTTCCTTAGTTTCTACACGATCTCGCTTCTCTAATTAAATTTGTTCTTTGGCTAAAGTTTTTCTACAGACAAAATGCAGGCTGAGAACATAGGGTACAAGGACCACAGGGTCCTTCTCTCTTTCAAAGGCAGGTAAAACACTCAACCAGTGCATTGGGCTTCCTCCTAGCTCAGTCAGTAAATCATCTGTCTGCAATGCAGGAGACCCAGGTTTGATTCCTGGATCGGGAAGATCCCCTGGAAAAGGAAATGGCAAGTTACTCTGGTATTCTTGCCTGGAGAATCCTATGGACAAAGGAGTCTGGTGGGCTCCTTTGGGGTCGCAAGAGTCGGACACGACTTAGCGACTAAAACCAAACCAGTGCCTTGTCATCCCCAAGTTTTTCACCTACACGGAGTAGAACCAGAGCCCGCATCTTTACTCAAGATTAATAAGATGCCCCCAGGGTGAGTGGGGATGGTCTCATCTCACATGAGTCTTGTTTCTTTTTAGGTTTCCTACTGTATAATTAGGGCTAACCAGGTGACTCAGTGGCAAAGAAACTGCCTGCTGATGCAGGAGATGTAAGTTCGATTCCTGGGTCAAAAAGATGCCCTGGAGGAGGGCATGGCAACCCACTCCAGTATCCTTGCCTGGAGAATCCCATGGACAGAGGAGCCTGGTGGGCTACACAGTCCATAGGGTCACAAAGAGTCAGACACGACTGAAGGGACTAAGCATGCATTCAGGCATACAACAAGTGCAGTAATCAGGACTCAACCCCAAATGGGATTGAATGGGATTGTGGGCTAACTCCAAAACCAAGGTGTTGTTTTTTTTTTTTTTTTTCTTTCATTCTATCATCTGTCTCATAAGAATGGATAAAAGGGCAAGTAGTCTTTTGGTTTAATACAGCAAGAATTTGAAGTTTTGGTTTTCATAAATCAGGGCTACCTATAAACTTAAAGTCTAAAATAACTGAATGATAAATAATTCAGAGGAGATCTAGTGAATGTTATTTATTCACTATCATTCTTTATGTCATCAGTATTTGATGCCACTAAGATGCTTCTATTAATTATGAATCACTGCTACCATTCACAGAACATCTAGTATGCACCAGACACTTTTTATGAGTTCCATGGACTTTATCTTATTTCGTTTCATCTTCAGCACAGATCTATCAAGTGGATACCATTAACATCCCCTTTTACTGATGAAGAATCTGAAGTTGACAGAGGCTGGAATAATTTGCCCCAAGACCACATCATTAATGGGTGGTAGAACTTTGACTCCAAGAACTTTCTGTCCTTGATCTGTTCTTCTAGTGGGAAAAGAAGCCTGGAGAAACTCAAGTGTGCTCTCAAATTAGACCCTAGATGTGTTGTACATGCATGTTAAGTTGCTTCAGTTCAGTTCAGTTGCTCAGTCATGTCCAATTCTTTGCGACCCCATGAATCGCAGCATGCCAGGCCTCCCTGCCCATCACCAACTCCCGGAGTTTACTCAAACTCATGATCATCGAGTTGGTGATGCCATCCAGGCATCTCATCCTCTGTCGTCCCCTTCTCCTCCTGCCCCCAATCCCTCCCAGCATCAGAGTCTTTTCCAATGAGTCAACTCTTCACATGAGGTGGCCAAAGTATTGGAGTTTCAGCTTCAGCATCAGTCCTTCCAGTGAACACCCAGGACTGATCTTCTTTAGGATGGACTGGTTGGATCTCCTTGTAGTCCAAGGGACTCCCAAGAGTTTTCTCCAACACCACAGTTCAAAAGCATCAATTCTTCAACACTCAGCTTTCTTCACGGTCCAACTCTCACATCCATACATGACCACTGGAAAAACCATAGCCTTGACTAGATGGACCTTTGTTGGCAAAATAATGTCTCTGCTTTTGAATATGCTATCTAGGTTGGTCATAACTTTCCTTCCAAGGAGTAAGTGTCTTTTAATTTCATGGCTGCAATCACCATCTGCAGTCATGTCCAACTCTGTGCAACCCTATGGACTGTAGCCCCCCGGGCTCCTCTGTCCAAGGGATTCTTCAGGCAAGAATATTGGAGTGAGCTGCCATGCTTTCCTCCAGGGGATCTTCCCGACCCAAGGATCACACCTGCATCTCTTATGTCTCCTGCACTGGCAGGCGAGTTCTTTACCACTAGTGTCATCTGGGAAAGTGAAAGTCACTCAGTCAGGTCTGACTGTTTGTGACTCCATGAACTATACAGTCCATGGAATTCTCCAGGCCAGAATACTGGACTGGGTTCCCTTTCCCTTCTCCAGGGGATCTTTCCAGCCCAGGAATCGAACCCAGGTCTCCTGCATTGCAGGAGGATTCTTCACCAGCTGAGCCACCAGGGAAGGCTAAAAATAAAGAAGTGGGTAGCCTATCCCTTCTCCAGTGGATCTTCTGGACCCAGGAATCAAACTGGAGTCTCCTGCATTGCAGGAGGTTTTTTACCAACTGAGCTATCATCTGGGAAGCCCCCTGGATATGTCATCTTGGGTCAAGGATAATACGGAGAGATCAGTCATTCCACAGTTAAAAGGCTCCCCTCTGCTTTTTCATTCCCTGAACCATTTATCTTTGGAAG
The DNA here is from genome assembly GCF_029378745.1 of Bos indicus. Taxonomy (NCBI): domain Eukaryota; kingdom Metazoa; phylum Chordata; class Mammalia; order Artiodactyla; family Bovidae; genus Bos; species Bos indicus. The sequence goes on along the minus strand of NC_091780.1, from coordinate 17,434,265 downwards.
GATCTGCACTTTTATAATCATAAAGCCTTCAATGAAGCAAGGAGCAAAGTACACAAATGCATAGTTATGAACTCCATCTATTTCCGTTTGTACTTTAAAACAGGCTGGGAAGTCATATTTTTTATTTTATTTTTGGGAAGCCTTTTTTTTTTTTTTTTCCTGTGTGTGTGCATGAAAGAAGTAAATGCCAAGACAGAAAGGGAATTAGATAATCTCATAATGACGATGGCTCTGTTTAACATGGGTGTATCATTTCACTTAACAGGATCCAACAAGGCAGAGCTGCCAAGTCACCGGGCTGCCCTGTGTCTGTGGCGTTTCTAATATTCTGGAGAGCACCAAATCTCTCTCCTGAGATCCCCAGCAAGACTGCGCAACGGCAGAGCTCTTGTATGACATTCATCTTCATGAGTGAGCTGTTCCGTCCCCTCTCACAAGCAGAGATAAATGTCAGAAGAGATCAGCCGTGGTGTATTACATGGCCACTCTGAGTGGGCAGCTCCTCTCCCTCTGCCCTTTGGCAAAAAAAAAAAAACTTTAGACCAGAGCTGAGAGAGAATTCAAAAAGGTGTGCAGCTGTGTACGTTCGAGAAGAAGCAGACCTCGGGGAAGTAAATAAAGCAGAAACTAAAACTGCCCTGGCTTACTTTTATGAGAGCCATGGAAAAACAAGCCTGCCCATTTCTTTCTTTCCTCCGAGGATCCCTTTTGGTTTTCTGGCTTTAGTGGTCTGTAAGGTGGGTGGGCGAGGGGGTGGGATGGAGGTACTCCAGGGAAGGGGCAGAAAGATCAAATCAACTGAATGTGGGGAGAAGATGTGAGAATTCCCCTTTAAATGTATGGTGATCTTAGAAGAAAGAAACAAAGTTGCCTAAGGTTTAATATAAGGGTTGACACTGCTGCCAGTATGCTCTGCACATCAACCTACTGTGATGAATCATTGTGAAACAAGCTAGATGTGAGAGTTAGGAAAAACACTGGCTGAGACCACCCACCCTGACTAGGCACCACAGCAACCACTGGCATGAGTTATCCCCGGCAAGGATGCGCGATGGCAGAGCTCTTGTATGACCTCCTAACAGGAGGTCCTGGTAAGGAATAAGGGAACTAACAAGCCATCCTCCACCAGAAGAATTCAGGAAAGGGCAAAAGGAGAAACTGCTTGTGCAGTCAACCTCCTAGACTCCTTCTCGCTGGACTCCATATTGGTTGAGCAATGCACACACCACCAGGAAGGAACCCAAGTCAGAATGATTGGCCAGAGACAACTGGGAAACTAATCCCATCACCGTAAAAACTGCGATGGCGAACTATCAGAGCAGTCCTCCTGGGTTCCCTTACCCTGCTCTCCACCTGGGCCCCACCTTAACAATAAGCTCTCCTGATTTGTCAATGTCTCCTTGGACAATTCACTTCCCAGTGTTAGACAAGAACCCACTCTCGGGTCCTGGAAGGGGTCCCCCTGCCTGCAACAATAGTGTAACAGTGTTATCCGTTCTTCTCTGTTGTTTTTCAGGGCTAGAATATGAAAAATATATTACATTGCATATCGATGGTTTTCATATGTCAGATAGTTAAGTATGGATTGCTACACAGGAGGCTTCCTGAGGGAGGGATGGGAATAGCTCACCATCTCTAATGGCAACCCACTCCAGTATTCTTGCCTGGAGAATTCCACGGACGGGGGAGCCTGTTGGGCTACAGTCCACGGGGTCGCAAAGAGTCAGACACGACTGAGCAACTTCACTTTCACTTTCTGGCAAGGTATTTAAATTTGCAGAAGACTTCTCAAGTGGATTTACAGATTATATTATCTACATTAAACCCTACAATACAGACAATTCATTTTTTCTAAATTCAGCTTGGAATTCAGAGACTGATAATAATATTACATTGTAAGCATGAATGACAAAGAGAAGGGAAGAACTGACATGATCCATCTCCTACCCTTAATACTAGCTCTTTCTCAAGAATTCTTATTTGCATAAAAATTCACTAATTAGATCTGGGGAGTTAACCACAATTTTTCAAAATTATCCACCAGACACTTTACAACTATATTTTTCATGGTCAACTTTAAGGGTACAGGATGCCCCGAGTTATCAATAGTACAAAAATATAATAATTTTACATTTAAAATTTAAAGATTTAAATTTTAAATTATTTTTCTCATCTTTTCCCCATGATTTAAAATTCTAAACTTTTTGCATGTTTTCTAAGGGTACATAATATACTAGTACAGCAAGATTTATATAATTGAATTTTAAAAATTGTGAACAAATTATAAAGGTCCATGGATTGGGGCTTCTCTGCTGGTCCATTGGTTAAGAATCCACCTGCCAATGCAGGGGACACAGGTTCAATCCCTAATCTGGGAGGATCCCACATGCCATTGAGCAACTAAGCCCATGTGCCACAGCCGCTGAGCCTGCATGCCTAGGGACCGCGCTCTGCACAAGAGAAGCGACTGCAATGAGAAGCCTGCACACCGCAGCTAGAGAGTAGCCCCCAGCCACCTCTACTAGAGAAAGCCCGTGCTCAGCAGCGAAGACTCGCCACAGCCACAAATAAATAAATAAATCATTTTAAAAAATCCATGGATTAATATATGTTATCAAAATACTTTGGAGATCACTTTTTACGTGATGATGCTCCAACCCAAAAAGCAGTCAGCCCATTTCCTTAATTGATCATTATTGCTATCACTTTTTAAGGGAAATGAATATCCCATTCTTCCTGAGTGCTCTCTTTTTTCCTTTCACCTTCCCATAGATATACTCAGGTACCATGGCTCATGGTTCTTTCCACAATAAGCACCCAGCCGATCCTTTAGAAACGTGGTACTAAATCTAAGAATGTAAACAGTCAAAGGACTTCTGAGCGCCTGATGACACATCGGAGACAAAGAAATAAGGAGGCAAAGTTGTCCCAAATAAATATATTAGACAGAATAAAAGCAGGGATGAAGGAAAAAATAATCTTCTAGAGCAGAGTGAAAAATTATCATATATTAATGCATATGGCGGCTCAGATGGTAAAGCATCTGCCTGCAATGCAGGAGATCAGGTTTGATCCCTGGGTCAGGAAGATTCCCCTGGAGAAGGAAATGGCAACCCACTCCAGAATTCTTGCCTAGAAAATCCCATGGTCGGAGAAGCCTGATAGGTTACAGTCCATGGGGTCACAAAGAGTCGGACACAACTAAGCAACTTCACTTTCACTTTTTCATGGAATGTAGAAAGATAGTACAGATGAGCCTGTTTGTGGGGCAGGAATTAGAGAACAGACATAGGACAACAGACCTAGGGACACATGAGGGAAAGGGGAGGGTAAGACAAATAGTGAGATTAAGTCCGACATATATGCATTCCCATGTGTAAAACAGACAGCTTGGGGGAAGCTGCTGTAAACACAGGAAGCTCAGCTCAGTGCTCTGTGATGACCTACAGGGGTGGGGCGGGGAAGGTGGAAGGGGAGTGGGAATCTCGAAAGGGAGGAGACATATACATACGTATAGCTGATTCACTTCATTGTACAGTAGAAACTAACACAACATTGAAAAGGAATTATACTCCAGTAAAAAAATTAAAAGTCAATGATTCACTCTAATAGAAAGAAGATGCAATTAATTGCAATAAAATACCATATATTTTTTAAAAGATTGTGTTAAGTAAAAGAGGGAAACAAATACATTTTCTAATCTAAGGCATTTTACCTTAGGGAAAATTACTCTGATTTGTGGTTGAATAGAGATACACATATCTATCCTGTTGTTAGATCACATTATTGGAAATATGTTAACACAATGTGGCCAATCATTGTAAAACAAGCTACGTGACTGGGTAGCAATCTTATCCATTCATCTGCTTGGATTCATGATTGGAAGACGAAAAATGAATTACATTACACATGCATGGTTTTCATGTTACCCCTCTGTTGCTCTTTAATCACATAACAATTGTCTTGTTAATGAATCTAAAAGCTATTAACATTAACACAGGCATTCTTTAGGCCAAGGCTCTGCTTTGGGATGTCTGATTTCTTCCTTCTCTTCTGGGCAAATGCTTAGTCCCCTTAAACTGATGCTTTATCCCCCAGCCAAGGAAGCAGCCTCTAGGGGGAGCTATTCCCTCTCCACCCTTACTCCCCAGAGGATGCTGAAAGTTAATGCTTGGAGAAGGCACTGGCGACCCACTCCAGTACTCTTGCCTGGAAACTCCCATGGACGGAGGAGCCTGGTGGGCTGCAGTCCATGGGGTCGCTAAGAGTCGGACACGACTGAGCGACTTCACTTTCACTTTTCGCTTTCATACATAGGAGAAGGAAATGGCAACCCACTCCAGTGTTCTTGCCTGGAGAATCCCAGGGATGGGGGAGCCTGGTGGGCTGCCGTCTATAGGGTCTCACAGAGTCGGACACGACTAACGTGACTTAGCAGCAGCAGCAGTCTCTTACTATGGAGAAAGCAATGGCACCCCACTCCAGTACTCTTGCCTGGAAAATCCCATGGACGGAGGAGCCTGGTAGGCTGCAGTCCATGGGGTCACTGAGGGTCGGTCACGACTGAGCGACTTCACTTTCACTTTTCACTTTCATGCATTGGAGAAGGAAATGGCAACCCACTCCAGTGTTCTTGCCTGGAGAATCCCAGGGACGGGGGAGCCTGGTGGGCTGCCGTCTATGGGGTCGCACAGAGTCGGACATGACTGAAGCGACTTAGCAGCAGCAGCAGCAGCAGCAGCAGCAGCAATGAACTAATAATTAATTACATCACTTCTACCTGTCTGCAATTCCTATCTTTTTTTTTTTTTTTGTCTTATGAATTTCTATTTTATTTTCTATCAGAGGAAACTGCACAAATAAGCAATTCATGGGCCTGGAATGAATTTGTTTTATCAAAATACATGGATAATTCAAATTTCATTACAACTTTACAGGATAAGTTGATGAAACTGGCTACTGATCAAGAGTTGAAGATGAATTCTGAAATACTTTTCTCTTTTACTTTTGTCCAAAACGTCATTTGCTGTGGAGGAATAGTTACTTAGGTGTATTTGTCACATATTCACGATTACCTACTTTGGAAAACTGAAGTGCAGGATGGATAAGAATAAGCCAGAATATCTGAGACATTTTTGTTCACTGAGACAAATGGAAATAGGAAAGAAACTGAAGGCTAGTCATAGGTTGAGTCTGTACCCAACAACAAGGTCTAAAGGTTTTGATGTGTTTAAATAAGAATAGATGACTTTTCACAAAACCAAAAGATATTTCTTGTGGTCTACTGTGGGTGTCATTTAACATGCTTATGCTTCTGAAAGACACAACATTTGTCATTGAGAGGGTGATGAGTAAACCAGAAAAGCACAGATTGATCAGGTTTATAAGATTAAAATGGAGAAGCAGGAAGGACTTCCCTGGTGGTCCAGTGGCTAAGACTCCATGCTCCCAATGTAGGGAGCCCAGGTTCAATCCCTGGTCAGGGAACTAGATCCTGTATGCTACAACTAAGACCTGTCGCAGAGAAATAAATAAATAGCAAATAAATATTTTTTTAAGACATTTTTTAGAATGGAGAAGGAGGAAGCTGAGAGAGAATGAGAGAGCAAGGGAAGCTAACAGTCTAACTTACTTGTAATAACAGATGTCGTAGCCTGTCCGTACCCAGGTGGGCCTGCCAAGAAGAGCCTCCTTCACGGAATACAGAGTCAGCTGCATCCCTACACAAAATAAAGGCAGGATTAATCCATGAGGGGGGAAAAAAGGAAAGGAGAGTTGTGGTAGGCTGAATAACAGCCCTGGAACATACCCAGATCTTGGGCTTTTCCTGGCAGTCCAGTAGTTAAGACTCTGAATTTCCAGTGCAGGGGGTACAAGCTTGATCCTGGGCTTCCCTGGTGGCTCAGACAATAAAGAATATGCTTGCAATGCAGGAGAGCAGGGTTCTATCCCTGAGTCAGAAAGATCTCCTGGAAAAGGGAATGGCAACCTACTCCAGTATTCTTTCATGGAGAATTCCATGGACAGAGGAGCCTGACAGGCTAGCCACATGGGATTGCAAAGAGTCAGACATGATTGAGCGACTAACACCTTCGGAAACTAAGATCTCTCATGTCACACTGTGTGGCCAAAAATAAATAAATATATAAATAAAATAAAATTAGGAGTATGTGAAAAATAAAAAAGATACCCTGGTCTTAACCCTTGGGAGCTGTGTGTTAACCTTCTATGACAAAAGAGACTTTGTGGATATGATTAAATTAAGTATCTTGAGAGGAGGAGATCCTGGTTGTCCCTAAATTCAATCACACATGTCTTTCCAAGAGAGAGGCTGGGAGAGGTTTGAGTTTAGAGGAGAAGCAACGTGACTGAAGCAAAGAGATTTGAAGATGCCCTGACGCTGAAGATGGTGGAAGGGGCCATGAGCCAAGGAATGTGAGGAATACAGCTCTGAAAGTTGGAGAACAAAAATAAATAATCTGCTAGACTGTCCAGAGGAAGCCTTCCAACACCTCGACTTAAGCCCAGGGAAACTGATTTGGGACTTGTGGACTTCCGGAACTGTAAAAGAATACATTTGTCTTCTTAAAAACCACAAAATATGAGACAATTTGTTACAACAGCTACAGCAAGTGAATTCAAGAGTCAAGGATTCCCTTTTCTCTGTCTATACCAGCAAAAGTCTATTTCATCACTGCCAGACAGACGCAACATCCTGTGCTCGAGCCTGGAGATGTGGGAATACTTTTTCTTTCCTCAAAGCCACTCAGTGCCTCAGTATATGAGCCAACAGTAACAGGCAGAACTTCCAGTTTCTACTCTTTGTCCCTTGAATGCCTCCTCTAAAATGGCCACAGGTGTTAGGGAGAATTTAAACGTTCTCCACTGTTTTCTGAGAGTGTAAAGGAGCGTTGTCCCATTGAATTGTGCTGTTTGCCTGTCTGGCACAAACAGAGCAATGCGTGTGCTCCTGGGGGGTTCACGAGATGGAGAGAAGGGATAAGTGAGAGGGCTCAGTGACTTCAAAAAGTTCAAGCTGAGACAGGGAGGCAGGTAGTTGTAAAAAGTTATGTGAGGTACAATAAGCCCCCTGCATATAAACGAGTTCTGTTCCAAGAGAGCATTCCTAAGTCCAATTTGTTCATAAGTCCAATAAGTTAGCCTAAGTACCCAACTACCATCATCAATTATATAGTACTGTACTGTAATAGGTTTATGATACTTTGCACACAAATTACACATAGCAAAGATAAATCTTCTTTTTTTTAATTTTAATCTCATAGAACAGTACCTTGAAAAGTACAGTAATTCAGTACAATAGCTGGCATACAGGGGCTGGAATCAAGTGAACAGGCCAGAAGAGTTACTGATGGAGGAGGGAGAGAAGGTGGGAGATGGTAGAGCTGAAGGATCGTCAGCAATAGGAGATGGAGGGCAAGCTGCAATGTCACCCATGCTTGATATTGATGGCATAGGTTCTGATTCCTTGCTAGATTCAGTTCTATCTACTCTCTTGAAAAAAAAATGATCCAGTGATTCCTGGATTGTAATGTACCAGCTACAACACCACTGTTTTACACCTGCTTCCACACATCATGGGCTTGAGATAAAGCTACTGTACTACATACTCTATACATTACTGGACAGTACACAAAAGAACAACTCTTTATTGAGGATGCATGGGGGTGACAACGTACACCACACACATGAACTAACTTAAGTGGCTGGATGTGCAAATGCATGTTTACATCTTGGAAAGTTTGCAACTTGAAGGTTCATATGCAGGGGACTTCCTTTAGTTACATTGCATGGCAGAAGGAGAGTTCCCCATTCCCCTCCCACAGTAGAAATTTGCTCTAGGTTGGCGGCTTTCTCGCCATTTAGCTTAACCAAAACGTGCCATCCCAACTTCAAACCCTATGCAACCCAAGCAGAGCTTGGTCCAACACTCAAAAGTGACATCATTTTTGGTATTGTTGTGAAAGTCTCTCTTCCCTGAGTGCACATACCGTAATTGAACTGGCTGTTGGGCTTCTCACAGTTGATGATGTTGAAGCGGTAGGGGACAGCGGCCCTCATACCGCTCACCTTGAAGTAGAACCACTGCTGGTGTTGCGTACTATTCACATCAGCATTGACCAGTAAGTCATACTCAAACCTGCAAAGGCAGAATCAAAACGGGTGGGTTAAAAGCCTTCAACAGAACTTCTAACAATGAGAAGTCCACACATCTCAGGTTCTGGATGACAGATCTAAGACCCAGGATCTAGTTGTCTGGTAAGCTTTAGTTTTCATCCTTGTCTCACAATTTTGGACACAGGCTCTAGAAATTTAAGGAGAGGGAAGCAGTATCCTGGTATTAAAAGAGTCAGTTATACAATTAGAGCACATCTTTTTATTAAACAGTAAGAAAGCTTCAAGTAGTCATGTACGGATGTCAGACTTGGACCGTAAATAAGGCTGAGTGTCAAAGAATTGGTGCTTTTGAATTGTGGTGATGGAGAAAACTCTTGAGAGTCCCTTGGACTGCAAGGAGATCAAACAAACCCTACAGACATGAATTTGAGCAAACTCTGGGAGATAGTGGAGGACAGAGGAGCCTGGCATGCTGCAGTCCATGGGGTCACGAAGACCCAGACATGACTTAGCAACTGAACGATGACAGTAACAATGAAGTGTTTATCCAGGTCGAAAAACATAAGTGTGCTATATTCCAGAGAAAAATGTGGTCACATCTGGTTGGATATGCCATTACTATCTGATGCTAGACATGACTTTCGAGCATCAGTCTCCTCATATGAAAATTAGAAATAGTGTCTAAACTTGCAGTACTGTTTGTAAAGATTAAGTAGAATCATATCAGATCAGATCAGTCACTCAGTCATGTCTGACTCTTTGCGACCCCATGAATCGCAGCACACCAGGCCTCCCTGTCCATCACCAACTCCCAGAGTTCACTCAGACTCACGTCCATCGAGTCAGTGATGCCATCCAGCCATCTCATCCTCTGTTGTCCCCTTCTCCTCCTGCCCTCAATCCCTCCCAGCATCAGAGTCTTTTCCAATGAGTCAGCTCTTCGCATGAGGTGGCCAAAGTACTGGAGTTTCAGCTTTAGCATCATTCCTTCCAAAGAAATCCCAGGGCTGATCTCCTTCAGAATGGACTGGTTGGATCTCCTTGCAGTCCAGGGGACTCTCAAGAGTCTTCTCCAACACCACAGTTCAAAAGCATCAATTCTTTGGTGCTCAGCCTTCTTCACAGTCCAACTCTCACATCCATACATGCCCACAGGAAAAACCATAGCCTTGACTAGATGAACCTTTAGAATAGCATATGTAAATCCCCATCAGGGCAACAAACATGAATTAGACTAGTAATGAAAGATTTGTCTGTTTGCCCCCCCCTTTTTAATTAATTTAGCTTATATGCACTAAAGTATACAAATCTTAAATGTACAACTCAGTGAATTTAAACAAATTCATCTGGACACACCTGTCTGACAGTTCACTGGATCAATATGTAGAACAGTTCCTGCACCCCAGAAAGTCCTTATGTGTCTCCACCCTGTCACTATGTCTCCAAAAACTATTTTTTGAGCTTTAGCAACAAAATTGGCAATGCAGTTTTGACTTAATATTATCATCAGGTTACTTTGTTTTCAAAAAAGTCTTATCCCTGCCCCTCGATACACTCTTTCTCATAAAATTGAGCTTTATTCTAAGATAAAGTCACAATAGGGTTTGAAGCAGGGGGAGGACTTGAATCAGATTTTTTTTTCTTTCAAGCACCCAGTCTTGTTAAGCAAGTAATCAAAGTCAGTATCACCAACAGTAAAACAAAATAACATTGTGTCCTTGCCATTTTATGACATTAGGAAATGGCAATGTAAAATCATCACCAATGTAAAATTGTTGCCAAAATAAATGTTTCTCTAGAATCTAATCATGAAGCAGGAAACAGATTCTGGTTGTGGGTCCTTCTACAATAACCCACTCTGAATTTTTAAAAACACCAGTGTCAGTGTCATGAAAGGCCATAAAAAGATGATGAAGTGAATAGTTCTACATTAATGCGTGTGCCAAGTATGTGGTCTTTGATAGAGTTCTGGAATTAAAAAAAAAAAAAAGCCATAAAGGTATTTGTGACATTTGGGGAAATTTGTGTATAGACACTATCATTACATGATCTGTGAGTTGCATGTGGGATCTTCCCAGACCAGGGATCAAACCCACAGTCCCTGCATTGGCAGGCGGATTCTTAATCACCAGACCACCTGAGAAGTCAGAGTCTCCACTTTCTTGACATCAGCTAATGAGTTCCCCGGTGGTGTGTTGGTAAACATTTAACAATCAACTGTTAGGAAAATAAAAAAACCTTCACATGCTGGGCTGTTTGTATGTTGTAAATGCTCCCACCATGATAGATTTCAAACTATCAATGTGAGGTCCCTGAAAACAGAGGACGGGACAGATAGTCGCAAAATGCTGGCTTGAGCTGCCAGGACCTACCCCTGCAGCTTTCCTTACTTACTCACGCACTTGGATGGCTTTGCGAAGATTTCCGGACTCAAACGCAGAGAAGAACTGCAAGCAGTCAGAAGCAGTATCTTGCAAAGGCCTGAAATGAATTAAAGAACCTGTTATTATAGGAGTGACTGCTATTCTTAGACACAGTTTGACATTTCTTAGAGATAAGCTTTATCTTACAGATCTTTAACACGAATTTTCACTGTGTTGTTTTCAGGAGAAGGAATGGATTACTAACTTAAAATATTCGTATTCACATGCCATTAAAAGGTTATTCAATATGCCCACCACCCCTCACCCTCGCTCCACTGATGTTCAGGACCACCTACCAAGGCTCATCTAAACTGAAGACAACCTTATTTATAATATCACTTGGCTGGATGAGTCTCCGGACATCCTCAAGTATCTTGATCCTGGAAAGGAAAATTGGAAACATTTTAAGGATTGGCCTTCACTCCTTATCCCATTCATCCTATGTCATGTGGAAAGCACTTTGGGAGTCATCAGTGAATTATGAAAGAAAAATGCAACAATACCCCAACCTTGAGCTGAATGAGTACAAAAAGCAGTATGCCTCCTCCCTTTTCTTCATTATCAAGCAATAAAACTGCACCGAGCAGTAGGAATGTACGAAGCTGTGATGCCAGATTGTGGTTTTAGGAGAACTGTCTATTTGAAGGAGAGTTTTGTCGAGAGCATTCGGGCTGAAGGACTCTGAGAGCTTCTGGCTGTGGGAATAAGAGGGTCCTTTGCACTAAGACAGGAGACATCAGGGTTGCTGACTGTTAGCCTCCTCAGGGTCTAGGAGGTGCCAGTAAGACCTTAAACTTTGGTATCATTTATACTCCTTGGTTCTGTTAAGGAACCAAGGTGCTGTCTAAGAAACAGCAAAGTGTGCTCAGTCAAATCTGATTCTTTACAGCCCCATGTACTGTGGCCCCCCAGGCTCCACTGTCCATAGAAGTCTCCAGGCAAAAACACTGGAATAGGTTGTCATTTCCTCTTCCAGGGGATCTTCCCGACCCAGGGATCAAACCCAGCTCTCCTGTGTCTCCTGCATTGGCAGGTGGATTCTTTACCTCTGTGCCACCTGAGAAGCCCAAGAAACAGCAATATCCGGGAGATTGAAGTACAAGAGAGGAAGGCTACCTAAGGATCTTTCAGATTCCCTCCCTAAATTTCCATTCCAGGTCTCTGTGGTAGGGAGTGGTAGGAGAAGAGGAAGGATAGGTCAACACGAGGCTTGAATTCAGGGGAAAGTATCCTGGCCAGAGGGGTGTGGAGGTGAGCCAGCCCCTGCCGTGAGTCTCTCGGGAAACAGAACATTAAGATAAGGTCAGAGATGTCAGATGTCAGAGACGGCAGCCAAAAGACCAAGTAGGAACACTTTTTTCTTGGGGTCCACCGTCAATTTGCTGATGAACTTGAATATAAGTTAATAAAACTTACTGCTATGCACTGGAGAAGGTAATGGCACCCCACTCCAGTACTCCTGCCTGGAAAATCCCATGGACGGAGGAGCCTGGAAGGCTGAGGTCCATGGGGTCGCTGAGGGTCGGACACGACTGAGCGACTTTACTTTCACTTTTCACTTTCATGCATTGGAGAAGACAATGGCACCCCACTCCAGTACTCTTGCCTGGAAAATCCCATGGACAGAGGAGCCTGGTGCGCTGCAGTCCATGCAGTCGTGAAGAGTCGGACACGACTTTCACTTTCACTGCTATGCACACTTTACTGCATAGACTTAATGCATATATACTCATTTTTTTTCCATGGAGATAGGTTTTTTCCCCTCGGCTTTAGTAATTTTCTTTTTAATCTCACTAGGCCATTCCCAAGGCAAACTCCCTTCCATGCATGCTGGGAATAATCCATCACCCAAAGATGGAAGATGCATTTTTTCCTTACAATCCTCAGTGATGCAGCCAAACTCTTCCCCAAGCCAAGTCAAGTTCTGTAAGGTTGGGACTGTTGCGTGGAGGTCACATCCTCGCATCAAGAGATCAGACTCCAATTTGCAGTGAATGAGAAAAGTGATCCCAAACAATCCACACTTGTTTGTTTGTTTGTCTGTTTTCCTGAGGAATTCCTTTAGGGAACGATCCCAGTGTTTGGTGGAACTAGATAATCTTTTCCTTTTGTAGGATTTGCAATGGACAGGAGCTAAGCAGTTGCACTGGAATCATCTAAGAAACTCATTTTGCAGACATACATCTACTACCTGGAGGAGGGCACGGCAACCAACTCCAGTATTATTGCCTGGAGAACTCCATGGAGAGAGGAGCCTGGTGGATTACAGTCCATGGGGTCACAAAGAGTTGGACACAACTGAATAACCAACACTTTCACTTTTCACTTTAAGGTCTACCATTCTATACTTGGTTCTGAAATGTCCTAGTAGAGAAACAAGCTTGTATATTTGGCAAAAATGTTCTTAAAGGTCGTGGGGATTTAAAAAATTTTTTTTGATGTGGACCATTTTTAAAGTCTTTATTGAATTTGTTACAATATTGTTTCTGTTTTTATGCTTTAGTGTTTTTGCATGTGGGAGCTTAGCTCCCAGACCAAGGACTGAATCAGCACCCCCTGCATTGGAAGGTAAGTCCTAACCACTGGACCATCAAGGAAGCTTGTACTTAAGGGTTTTCAGATGCTCCTGACTAATGTTCACTTTCTTGAGGATAACAGAACTATCTGCACCAACCATTCCACCTACAACAATATTTACTGAAGAAGGAAAAAACACATAGCTCCCAAGTTAATAACACCATCACCTTTGGACTCCACATTTACGTTGCAACATAGGCTGGGCAGAGAGAGGTGGACAATGTCCCCAGAAATCAGGAAATGCCATCATGCTGAAATCAGCCACAGATCTGGTTCTCCTGGCTTTGGCCATATAAAGATAGGGGTCATGGAAGACCATAGGCTTTGGATGTGTCTGCAGGAGCTGATCTATGAATTCGGCAGTTTCTCTAGTCTTAGTGGAATTGGAAAAGGAAGCACTTATCCTTGGGCAGGAAATCGCATCCATGTCCCAGGCATCCTCTCGGAAGGATGCCTGAATGTCTGAGACGTCACTTCCAGAAGAACCTATCCCAGGACCATTAGAGTGTACATTTCGGTATGAATTCATCCCAGGTCCTCTTTTGGAAGTTACATGTACGCTGGACCTCCCCATCTTCACCCTGCTCAGAAGAGAGGTTTGGACCGGGACTTCTTTTTCTTGTCCCCCGGAGATTTGGTCCTTATTCAAGCAAAGCCCCTTTGGGGAGGCAGCAGTCGGAATGTGATGGTGATTGGCATACTCAGTCTCGTCAGAATTCAGATCATCTCCAGGCTTGGACTCCAGTTCCTTCAGGTTAAAAGGAGAAAGGAATATGTCATTGTTTCATTCCGAAAGAGAATGCAATCTGATCCCTGTCCTTACTCTCTGGGCACAGAGCTAAGCATAAATCCTGTCAACTGGAAAGCATTTTCCAAGGTCAGTCAACAAAAAGTCTAAGCTTCAAGAGTCAAAGAAATGGTAGAATCCTAGCAACTCGAACTTAGAAGGGGAATTCAATGGGTGTAGTACAGTTCTACATGAATGCCTCCTGCGATACCCCAAGTATTCAGTCTAGTCAAACAACTCACTTACAGAAGCTTCCTTGCATCCCAAGGTGCTTCTTTGCATTTGTGGGTGATTTTGATTATTTTTAAGATATTACTTTTTACATTTAATTAAAATTTCCTTCCCTGAACCTTTTACCCATTGATCCCCTTCTGCTTTCTAGAGCAAAATGCAGCATGTTAACTCTCTTCTATAAGTGACTTAGCTTATACTCTTAGAAGAGGCTAAATTCATGCTTTATTAAGAATCATAAGAAAAGAATGGAGGTCAAAAAGTAGGTCTAAAATTAGGTGGAAACAGCAGTAGCAGCAGCAACTAGTCACTGAACTGACATCACTAGGTATAAGGTTCTTGATTTGTATCCACTAACAAAGAAACCCTAGAATCAGGCTGGTCACCTTCAGAAAGCCAAGGAGTACAACCTTTCCATTTTGACAAGGGGACAATTAAATCACCAAGATTTTCACTGCTTATCAGTGCGTGGGGGTAGGCATCTTGCCCACCAGACAACAGGCTGCAACGTGAGCCTTCATCCTACTTCCTTCCTAGGTCCTGAGGCCACACTGTAGAACCCTTGCATGCATCTGTGGCTCTGCCACCTTCTCACGTTTGTGTTTAGCCTTATGCTTCTCTTTCAGAAAGATCCCAGAGCAGATTGCTAAAAATGAGTGATGCTTTCCTTGTGGAAACCTGTCTGGCCTCCCAGCACCTGCAAAGAACCCATGGGCATCACCAAGGAGCAGAACCACAGCTGACACCCTACCTCAAAGCTGCAGGAGAGCTCAAGACACATTGCCTTGTATTGCATTAGTTCTTCTTCAGGTCGGTCAAGACCAGGTTTGGAGCTCAGCTTGTTCACATCTGTTTCCAAGTCATCATCCTGCAATGGAATATTCAAAACATATGTTACCAACAGGCATATGTTTATTCAAAGCATATGCCATCCTGAGAAATATCGAGACAAGCTACAGATGTGATTCTTCAGAATCATGGGCACAGTTCCCTTGCCTCCAAATTATAGGGCTGGCCTAATCAAGGATAATTTAATATGTAAGATTGTATTTCTTAAATAAAAAGAAAGAAGATAATTTTTCTCAGCACTCATGTCAGTATTTATCAACATTCATCACAAATAAATAATTTATGCAAAATGAGATGAACTGGGTAAACAATATAAAAGAATTGCTTTTATCTCATCACCACTTTCTTCAACATAATTGTAATTGTCATATTTATTCATCTATCTACCCATTTAAATAATTCTTTTCACAAACATTTAATGAGCACCAACTATGAAAGGGTACTGAGACCCAGAGATAATGGAACAGACCAAGGTCCATGATCCCATAGAACTTACCTTCTAGTGAGAGAAGGAAGACAGGAATTAAGTAAGTAAATGCGTGAATAAGGTGACTTGGAACAGTGATAAATGTCATGGGAAGAATGAAAGGGGGTAGAGTGATTATGAGTGAGGCCAGGGTACAAGAAGCTGAGGAAGTCACATTTAACTAGACCTAAATGATCATAAGGGCTAACTAGGCAAACACTTGGGGAAAAGAATTACTAACCAAAGAAAAAAAAAAAACAGCTTAAATTTGCTTATAGAAAGAAGGTGGCCGAACCTACACACTCACATACAGAACAAGAACATTTATGAATGTATAACTGAATCACTTTGCTGTACATGAGGAATTAACACCACATGATAAATCAACTATACTTCAATAAAATATTTTTTAAAAAACTTTTACATAGAAAGAAGGTGGTTGAAGCGTAAAGTGTAAGAGGAAGCCTGGAGGAGTCAAGATGATGCTGGAACTCCCAGGCTTTGAGGAGGAGGTTGTAACCTCTGGCTACACCTTTATCTCTTTGTACACCTAAAAGTTTACCAAGTCACCACCAGCCATTTCTTCACTGGACTGAATAATCCCAGACCTTTTACTTCTTCTAGATCATCATTTCATAATAGTTTTATAGCAATGGTGACTCTCCTCCAAACACTTCTCTATTTCCAAAGGTTATAGATTCATGCGGAGAAAGGACATCAAGAATCAAACGGTTTAATCTCTTCATCTCTCTGTGCTTCTTCTAGATCAAATTTCCCTAATCAAATGGGGTGGCGGGGGGGAATGCGGATTCTACCCTATAGTTTAGAAGTCTATTTTGTTAGTTAAGGAAAAATCTGAGAGTCCTGAGAGTCTGGATTATTCTTCCCTAAATCAAATAAATTGTGAAAATAAGTGTTTATATTCCTGATTCAGGGGATAAAAATGCAATATTTCATCCATCTTCTGCAATTTCCCTCCAAATTTTAAAAGAAATACAGATTCCCATGAGGTTGATATAATGATATTTTCAGACCCAAATTCCTTAGCCTGGTATTAGAGATCCCAACACTTATCCTTCCCAGCTTCGTCCATCAGATCTTCCTTGCTTCCACCATCTCTGCTCCAGCCTCAGCCATGCCCTGAGGTGGCACCAATAGAAATGCAACCTGGCAAGCAATGAGAAGCATCTCCCCACCAGCAAGTAAGGCCAGTGTGTCTGGTGTGAAGAGTGTTCGGTAGCCCATGAGTCTCAGCCTAACTAGGTGATCTACTTAGCATTAGAGCAGAAGTTAGCAATCTATGGATTTCCCAGGTGATGCTAGTGGCAAAGAACCCACCTGCCAATGCAGGAGACATAAGAGACACAGGTTCAATTCCCTGAGACAGGAAGATCCCCTGGAAGAGGGCATGGGATCCAACTCCAGCATTCTTGCCTGGAGAACCCCATGGAGAGAGGAGCCTGGAGGGCTATGGTACATAGGGTCGCAACTGATGACCACAACTAATCACAACTATGAACATAGGTCACGACTGATGACCCACTGCTTGTTTGTGTAAATAAAGTTTTATCATAACACAACCATGCCCATTCATTTATATATTGTCTATGATGCCTTTCTCAAAGACTTGTAAGAGACCATTACTTTTTAAAAAATATTTATTTGGCTGCACTGGCTCTTAGTTGCAGCATGTGGGATCTAGTTCCCTAACCAACCAAGGACCAATCCTTGGCCCGCTGCACTGGGAGCTCGGAGTCTTAGCTACTGGACTGCCAGGAATCCCCCCAGAGATCCCTTCTGGTCTTTAAAGATTGAATCTTGGCCTCTGAATCTCCAGGCATTCGGGCAGGTTGTCAACTCCTTCCATATTTTACAAATTCCATTTATATTTATTTATCAGTAGACCAACTTCTCTGCAGTCACAGCAACCCAGACAAACTTCATCATCTGGGGATTCTGGAACCCATACAACCCAGATAAGGTCCTTCTTCCTCAGATTGGACCTTTCCAATACTGACTTTGGCCAGCATTAGATTTGAGTTCAACACCCTTTTGAAGGAACTAATTTGAACTCTGGCTGAGACAATCCCCAAGTTGACCAGACTGATTTCTTTGAAGATAAAATTGTGTCTCATTTGCTTCTGTATCATAATATCATCCCTAAAATGCAGGGATGCATGAGAGAGCATTTTGTAAATCATGCTCTTTGGAGAGACTACTCAGGTGAAGAATTAGAAGGAAATTAAGGACACTAGTATTTTTAAAGAGTAAAGGTATTTTCTTTTAAATATCTTTGGTAACTGAAAAATAGAACTTAGGATGTTTCTACATAGAATGTTTTCATATAACTTCAGCTTCATGCCTTTATATTTTTCTGAAAAGCTAATGAGTATCCAGATATATACTCCCTCCGTTCTCTCTGAGAAGCCTGTGAGGGGACTCTGTGTCACCAAGTAAGGGGACTAAGGAAGCAGCAGTTCCATGTACCACAGAATGGGTGCTAATTACGACTTCCACTTGGCAAGTTGAGACCGCTCGTTACTTCTCCATTACAGCTAGCAGCCTTTCAAAAATGTAACACTAACGTTGGCTTTGATTAGAAGGTAAAGGTGTATTCTCAGTGCAGGAGAAAATTTTGAGGCCTTATTTGGAATATCACCAAGTCTTTCACAGTTGTGTTTTTCTTTAACAGTTAACTTTTTTTTAACAAATAGATATGATTCAGGGTCATAAATACATAGAATGTACTTGGTTACTTAGAATTTGGTTAAGGTGAATTTTGGAGAACAGAAAATAGGTTTTGGGGTCTCACTTCCCTGGTGGCTCAGAGGTGAAGGCGTCTTCCTGCAATGCGGGAGACCTGGATTCGATCCCTGGGTCGGGAAGATCCCTTGGAGAAGGAAATGGCAACCCACTCCAGTACTCTTGCCTGGAGAATCCCATGGACGGAGGAGCCTGGTGGGCTACAGTTCATGGGGTCGCAAAGAGACACGACTGAGCGAATCCTTAGTACTTAGTAGTAGTATCATCCCTAAGAACTTAGCATGCTGCTGCACGCACGAATCATATCCAAGAAAATATCTGAAAGAAATAAAAAGTTTAAGAGGAGGAAAAAAAGGAAGGAAGAGCTTGAATTCACTCTGTACATCCTCTTCTCCAGGGTCTATCTAAATCTAATGTTTATTTTCATGAAGGAAAAATCATGGCCAATTCCCAGTTGATATTCATTGTAAGTTTCTCCTTCCTTATGATGACACTTTTTAAAGAATAGCAATCTGACTATCCACACTCAAGACCCTTTACAGATATAAGAAGTTCCTTTTAATAATTCTTTCTAACAGACTTCTCCCAATTAGCAACTAAGATTTTTCAAATGAAAAGGCCATAAAGTCTTGGGTCACTTCTCTGACCAGCAATAAATACTCTTGGTTTCTTGCCCATATGCTGCTGCTGCTGTGTCACTTCATTCATGTCCGACTCTTTGTGACGCTATGGACCGTAGCCCGCCAGGCTCTTCTGTCCATGGGATCCTCCAGACAAGAATACTGGAGTAGGTTGCCATTTCCTCCTCCAGGAGATCTTCCTGACCCAGGGATCAAACCCGCATCTCTTATGTCTCCTGCATTGGCAGGCAGGTTCTTTACCGCTAGCATCACCTGGGAAGGCTTGGCCACAAATCTAGGAGAAAATGCTGCTGGCTTCTCCTGGGGAAAACAAGTTTGCTGAGGCACCAGTTCCCCGACTCTTGCAACAGCCCCAGAATCAAGCCCTTACTCCACTGTTCCTCTGTTTCTCTACAATGCGTGCTCACACTAACTTCTCACCTTCTCCTCGGCTTGAAGGCTCGTGATGAATTATTTCCAGGGCCTCACTCATTTGTCTTATGCTTCCTTCCCAGCTGGATTTATTTATTTGTTTAGATTCCACTCCATCCCAACCCACCATCATCTGCAGAGCCAGGGGTGGGGGCAGGGAGATGGTCTGAGAGCTCCCCACCCCACAACCCCATGCTGTGTGAAGTCAGGCACCAGCCTGCAACTTGTGCCTTCATATCAGATACAAGAGATTACTGACGCTCTGCATCAAACATTCAGTTATCAAAGAGCCCGAAAGAGGGGAGGGAAAGTGGCATTGATGAATGACTGCAGCAGCACAGTATTATTCAAATAATTCAGCAAGTTCTCCATAGGCCTGCACCAGCAAGCCACAGCAAAGAGCCAATTTGCTTCTGATGACTTCAAAAATGATTCTGTTTATCAGCAAAACTCTGAGCACACTATAATATCAGTAACAGCCTTAACTTAGAGACCTCACTAAGAGGTAGACCCTCTATGTCTTGTACTACTAATAGCAAGGTGGGTGATTATTATGATAGAGAATGCAAAAAGTCCCTTTCTCTCTAGGTAGATATGTAGGTGGAAGAGAAGGGAGAGAGGAGGATGGAATGATGGATGGCTAGATAGATGAACAGATAGACACAGATGAGCTAGATAGATGGATATAGATAGGTAGGCAGACGTGAGATATATAAATTGACATATAGATGATAGACAAGTAGATAGATAAATATATAGATAGATAAAGGTGAAATAGAACTACAGATAGAGATGATAGGTAGATAAGTAGCTTGATAGACAGATAGATACACATGAGACAGGTAAATAGATATATACATAATAGAAAGGTAGTAGATGATAGATATATCAACAAAGATAGATGACAGATATATAGGTAATACATAAATAGATATGAGATAGATAGATAGACATACAGATGGTAGATGATAAATAGACAGATTTTTAAACTCAGACTTCATCTCCAGGAATGTCATAAAAGCTAGTGCATGCTTTTCAGTCTTATTTCTCTGGCGTCAAAATTAAGGAACTATAACTTGAAGGAACTTGTTCATGGCCACCAACAGAAATGGAGATATAATTATAACTCATAGATGAATTATCATTTTTCTAGAGCAGGAGTTCTCAACCACAGGGTGATCCCCTCCCCACCCCACCCCCAGAGATATGTGGCAAGTCCTAGAGACAGTTTTGGGCTTCTCGAGTGACTCGAGAATATAGGAGACTCGGGTTTGATCCTGATCCCTAGGTCAGGAAGATCCCCTGGAGAAGGAAATGGCAACTCATTCCAGTGTTCTCGCCTGGAGAATCCCAGAGGAGCTCTGAGGGCCACAGTCCATGGGGTCTCCAAGAGTCGGACACGACCTAGTGACTAAACAACAAGAGACAGTTTTGCTCGTGACTGGGGGTCAAAGTGGTGGGTGTCACCAGCACCCTGCGCACTGAGGTCAGGGGTCCTACTAAACACCCTACAATGTACAAGACAAGCCACCGCAGCTAAGAATTATCTGGTCAAATGCCAACAGTGCCAGCATTCAGGAAGTCTTTTCTGGAAACGCAGTCAGTACACTGTGCCCCACTGTCCCTATTGTCTGCACGTCTGTCTACATCTGCCTTTGTGCCACCACAGCAAAGCTGAGTCATTGAGAGACTGAAAGGTCCACGAAGCCTACAGCGATGATCATTTGACCTCTCCTAGAAAGTTTGCTGGCCTCCACTCTACAGCACAGGTTAGCAGTGATAGAGACCAACAGGCACTACTCTCCCACTGGTTAGGATGCTCACGACACAACCCAAAGGAATACAGCTCACATCGACTCCAAGGTACATGGAGTTGTACGACACAGTGGCCCTGTGTGGACAGAGTGAGTAGGAAAGGCTAACTTACAAAGATACTGGAGATCTACCAGAAATAGTTCCCTAGAAAATCTTTCCGTGGTCTCTTTGCCTGAATGCCATTCACACTTATTAAATACACCAACCAGGAGTGTCTACCTGAGGCTCATCCTGATGGAATACTAGTGCCTTAATAATGGATAGCCTCTGATGTGACAATAAGATTGTACAGGACCTACCAAGATGAAAAGGACAACAGTTGCAGTCATTAACTGAGCATCAGTATCTTTGGGGCCCTAGAGTGGAAGCACAAAGTGAAAGTCGCTCAGTCGTGTCGACTCTTTGCCTGGATTCTCCAGCCCAGAATACTGGAGAGGGTAGCCGTTTCCCTCTCCAGGGGATCTTCCCAACCCAGGGGTTGAACTCAGGTCTCCCGCATTGCAGGCGGATTCTGTATCAGCTGAGCCACCAGGGAAGCCCAAGAATAGTGGAGTGGGGAGCCTATCCCTTCTCCAGCGGATCTTCCTGACCCAGGAATCGAACCGGGGTCTCCTGCATCACAGGTAGATTCTTCACCAGCTGAGCTACCAGAGAAGCACAAAAGTGTGTCCTTAAAATTTACTCTGGGTTCAGCTGCACATAGAAAAGGGCACTTTCTTTTGAGAATTGTGAATGTGGAGAGCATCTGAATCGAGGGCAAGTGTACCTACTTCCTCTTTCACATCTTCAGAGTCTGAGTCCTTGTCCTCCTCTTCCTCACCATCATCTTCATAATCTTCTAAGTGGGGGAAAAAAAACAGAGGTGGGTTGCAATTCTTAGAACACAATGGTTAGTACTTTTTTTTACAACTAGGAGGCTATTATGAAGTGCGCAAGACCTCAACACAGGCTAGTGATTATTGAATGTGTAATTTGTGCAAATACAGGCACACAAGAGCACTATCTCATGAAGTCTAAAGTGCTGCCCCATGCTGAATGCAAAACGAGTGCAGAATAAAATGACACATGGCTTCCCAGATGGCTCAAGAAGTAAAGTATATGCCTGCAGTGCAAGAGATGCAGTTCAGTCCCTGGGTTGGGAAGATCCCCTGGAGGAGGAAATGGCAACACACTCCAGTATTCTTGCCTGGAGAATCCCACGGAAAAAGGAGCTTTGTGGGCTATAGTTCATGGGGTCACAAAGATTTGGACATGGCTGAGCGACTTAGCAGGCACGTGGACCATTCTGGCTTCCTCCACCCGATATAGAAGTAGTTATGCAACTATCATTGCCAGGGTTTAGTGATCACATACATGTCAAAGCTGCTGTAATGTCGACAGCACTTTGACTGACTCCCTAATTTTAGTACGAAGGAACGTATTTAAAACAGAAGTCCAAAGAAAGCATCCAGTGTCATTACAACAAGATGATGCCTACAGAAAATCTGTTCCCTGGAAAAAGGACAAAGTTGAAAACCACTAGACTCTTCTGACAATAAAATCTTCTTGGACATTGGACAATCACACTGTCACATATTCTAACAGGACTACTGTGGGGGTGGTGAACAGCAAAAGTTTGATTTCAATTCCATCCTTAGGGCTAATTCATTCCAGAACCAGTCTGTACAGTGGAGGGGCTCCACCATGGGACTGGAAATAGATTTTTTTTTTAACATCAGCTGAGATGACTATAGTCATTCCATCAGTTCAGTTCAGTTCAGTCACTCAGTTGTGTCCAACTCTTTGTGACCCCATGGACTGCAGCACGCCAGGTTTCCCTGTTCATCACCAACTCCTGGAGCCTATTCAAACTCATGTCAGTGATGCAAACTGGCAACAATTAATAATAAAGGACAAAATTAATGACCTTGGTATTATGAAAAAACTGATTCTACTTTCATCCACATTCCTCTGAAATATTATCCAAATGCAAAAATTCATCATAAAGCTTACAGCTAGCAAAATGAGTACAGAATAACTACCCACACATTGTGTATGTGCTTAGTCACTCAGTCGTGTCTGACTCTTTGTGACCCTATGGAGTGCAGTCTGCCAGGCTCCTCTGTCCATGGGATTTTCCAGGCAAGAATACTGGAGTGAGTTGCCATTTCCTCCCTCAGGGGAACTTCCCAACCCAGGAATCAAACCCGCCTCTCCTGCATTGGCAGGAGGACTTTTTACCACTGAGCCACAGGAAGATCTGTATATCCACATATTTACCTTCAGTTAGAACACGTGGAGTTTCAGAGGTGACGATCCCAGGGACTGGAAAAGAATACGCGCTGCTGCTTGTGACCAAGGGAAGTGGACTCTTAGGGTAGCATTGTCTCAGGATCTGAAGACCAGTGGAGATGACAGGCTCCAGACTTTGGTCATCCAGGCAGTTCTAAACAAAGAGAATATCCTATCAGACACCACCATCTTGTGCAGAATCCCTTTGCTATAATGGTATTTTAGGTAACGAACTGCACACAGCCTAAATGCACAGCAAATACCCTAAAGGTAGACCATCTAATCTGAACATTCTAACGTAGCATTTTGTCTAATGTAGAATCTGCTTTGGTCCAGTCTATCATCTACAGTTTTATTTCTCTTTTACAGCTCATATATTACTGGAGTGAATTAAGTCTGAAAATAGACCTGAAAGATTTTCAAGGGAGGCTGCACCTAAGGTAAGACATTGTCTAGAAGAGCCGAGGGAAGGAAAGGAAACGGTATCTTCCTTCAACCACCCATGTGTCACTGTGAATTATCCCCTAAATTAGAAAATGAGCAGCTGAACTGATAGAAGTCTTACTGTTCTCTTTCAGCTATTATCTGAGGGGGAAATATCAAGGAAAATGTAAAATATGAAATCAGAAGAAAGATTAAGAGAATCCCAAGCACCTAAATTAAATAGCATGCCTCTTCTCAAAGCCCACAGTGTCCGTCCCTCTTGGTACAAGACAAAGCAAAGAAAAATTGAGTTTGCAAGAGGTAACATTTTGATGCTGATGGAACATGACAAGATCCTGCTTTTCAGGCACCGTGAAAAATCTAAGAACAAGTATACTAAACTGAGAGAGAGAGAGTGAGTTGGGAGTGGTCAGAATCTCTTTGGCAAAAGCATGGCCATTTCCTTCAGTCTCTTAGTAAACATTTTGTCTCCTGATTTGGTACAGAGAGTTGATTAATGAAAGCCTCCAGCGTGATATTCCTAAAGGGCTTCCAGTAAGCTCTGAGGCCAATAAGTCAGAGCAGGAGATATGGAGGACGCTTTAGAACATGCCACAGAGCAGGGACTGTCTACAGTGACACCCTGCCTGGCACCTTCAGGTCCACATTACAGGCAGCCCCACAGGAAAGAACATGGAGGGGAAAAAGTTAATAAAATTTGAGCCATGAATTCAAGCTACCCAAATGACTCCAGAGTGAAATAAAAGTAAGCCAACTTTCAAAACAGAAAGTTCTTAATACAATCAAGAATGCCTGGGACTTCCCTAGCGGTCCAATGGGTAAGATTTCACCTTCCAATGCAGAAGGTGTGGGTTCAGTCCGTGGTCAGAGAGCTAAGATCCCACATGCCTTGCAATCAAAAAACCAAAATATAAAAGCAACAAAATCAATAGTGTAACAAACTCAATAAAGACTTTAAAATTGGTCCACATCAAAAAGAAAAAAACCACACTATCTCTCTTCAGTGTGCTCAGACAATACCAATCAGGTAACCTGAACCAACAGCAGGCGCACTTTCCATGGAAAATAAATTAGTTGAGGCTATTTCATCACCGAAAGACTTAGTCACTCAGTCATGTGCGACTCTTTGCGACTGTGGCCCACCAGGCTCCTCTGTCCATGGAATTCTCCAGGCCAGAATACTGAAGTGGGTAGCCTTTCCCTTCTCCAGGGGATCTTCCCAACCCAGGATTGATGCCAGGTCTCCTGCACTGCAGGTGGATCCTTTACCATCTGAGTTACCCAGGAAGCCCACTTCATCACTGGGACTGCTCAAATAGTTTCAAGTGCTTAGTGAAAGCTAGGAGGATTGGAAAAAGAGAGAACTGAATGTGGATGATAAAGAGAGGTGAGTGAGGTGGATGACTGATCAGAGGTAATGCTCTGAGTTACAACCTTAGGAGATATGGAGCCAAGTCCAGGCCAGGAAACTTGCTCAAATCTGCCAGGACTCTGGAAGCCAGGTCTATGACTGTCATTGGTTTATTGCTGATGATGGAAACAATGCTTTACTTGGTGTGGGATGGTGCAGGTGAAAAAGCAAGTACAAGGATGGAGTCAAGTCCAAGTGTCCTCTTGGATTAGGCCATGCCATGAACTGACTTTGGGTGACAGTGTCTCCAGAAACCTAGACATTAGGGATAATGTTATGTTGGGTGTCTGCTCTACTCTGGAGAAAACATTAATGAATTTGAAGGTGATCCTTGGACTGATACTATGTATAAGATAGACCACTAATGAGAACCTACTGTGAAGCTAAGGAAGCGCTGCTCAGTGCTCCAGGTGACCTAAATGAGAAGGAAACCAGAAAAGAAGGGATGTGTGTGTGTGTGTGTGGCTGACTCACTTTGCTGTACAGCAGAAAGGAACACACGATTGTAAAGGAACTATGCGCACGTGTGCTCAGTCATGTCCAACTCTTTGCAACCTCATGGACTATAACCAGCCAGGCTCCTCCATCCACGGTGTTTTCTGGGCAAGAACCCTGGAATGGGTTGCCATTTCCTACTCCAAATGCAACCATATTCCAATAAAAATTAATTTAAAAGAACAAAGATAATCCTTGAGTCCAAGGTATTGTAACAGAAATGCCTAGATCTTTCGCCAACATTTTCCTAGTCTTAATGCATCGTGACCAAGACCCAGGTGAGGCAAGAAGGGGCTCAGGACACAAAATTTAAGCAGGCATACACCCTCCGGCTCCTGCAAATGCAGGGTAGCCACTTGTGTTGTGTAACATCAAGTGATAAGACTCCAAGATATCGGATCTCTGTGGACAAATATCTCAGAATTGTGGCAAAGGTGACATCTATAGGCACACTCTTCCTGTAACTGAGTCATCCACCTGCTACTTGAAAAAGACGATGAAATACAAGACTGCTTAAAATATTCAGCTCACATTTAATATCATTGAGTCAGCTGCGGGGTGATAAATATCCTACTTTCATAATATGTAAGTGAAATAGAGGATAGCACACAGCTCAGATCAGAGCAAGGCCATCTGAATCCAAGTCCTTGACTGCACCCCGATGTTCACTGCAGCACTGTTTACAACAGCCAAGACATGGAGGCAACCTAAATGTCCATCGACAGAGGAAGGGATAAGAAGCTGTGGTGCGTGTACACAGTGGAGCACTTCTCAGCCATAAAAAGAATGAAATGATGCCACTTACAGCCACATGGATGGACCTAGAGAGTGCCATACTGAGTGAAGTAAGTCAGACAGAGAAGGAGAAATATTGTATGACATCCCTTAAATGTGGAATCTAAAAAGAAATGATGCAAATGAACTTATTTACCAAGCAGAGAGAGACTCACAGACTTGGAGAATGAACTTACAGTGGCCGGGGGAGAAGGGACAGTTAGAGAGTTTGGAAAGACCATGTACACTGCTATATTCAAAATGGATAACCTACTGCAGAGAACAGGGAACTCTGCTCAGTGTTATGTGACAACCTGGATGGAACAGGAATTTGGGGGAGAATGGATACTGTATATGTATGGCTGAGTCCCTTTGCTATTCACCTAAAACTACCACAACATTGTTAACTGGCTATACCCTAATATAAAATAAAAAGTTTAATGTTGAAAAAAAAAAAAACAAATCCTGGGCTGACGAGGACTAACTGTACAACTCAGAACCCTGGTGAGTTACTATACCTCTCTTTTCAACTTCCTTATCTGTAAAGAAGAGATGCTATCAGAACCTCTCTCATAGACTGTGTCTGAATTAAATGAGTTATATGTAAGATGAGTGCCTAATAGTAAACACTCAGTAAGTGAGCTAGGAGGATGCCAGGAGGCATCATTAGGATCATAAAATCTCGTAAGAATCTGAAAAGATCTTAGGAGACCACGGCTAACTCACGGCGGAGTCCTAGAAACAATTCTTGCAATAACAAAATGAGATGTTCTAGTGGAAGAGGTGCTCAAGGAAGAAACAGTCCTGGGTTTAAGCTCCAGATCTGCTTCTTACTGGGCTTCCACGGTGGCTCAGTGGTAAGGAATCTGCCTGCAATGCAGGAGATGCAGGTTCCATCCCTGGGTTGGGAAGATCCCCTGGAGAAGGAGATGGCAACCCACTCCAGTATTCTTTCCTGTTGGAAATCCCACGGACAGAGGAGCCTGGTGGGCTATAGTTCATGGGGTTACAAGCAGACTGAGTGACAAGTGCTTCTCACCAGCCAAAGCCATCAGCATCTCCTGCCTCAACTCTCATGGTCTGACTTCTCCCCTTGCCCTGCTAACTCCTCCTCCTCTCATGCCCTGGGATACTCCTCTCCAGTGGCAGCCAGCATGATCCTTGACAAGTTGAAATCTGCTTTGCAAATAATCATCTCTACCATGTGGGCGTGAGCATTAAGTCCCTTCAGTTGTGTCTGACTCTTTGCAATCTCATGGACTGTAACCCACTAGGCTCCTCTGTTCATCTGATGCGAACAGACGATTCATTGGAAAAGTCCCTGATGCTATGAAAGATTGAGGGCAGAAGGAGAAGAGAGGCTCAGAGGATGAGATAGCTGGATGGCATCACCTATGCAATGAACATGAACTTGGGAAATCTCCAGGAGATGGTGAGGGACAGGGAGGTGTGGCATGCTGCAGTCCAGGGAGTAGCAAACAGTCGGACATGACTTGGCAACTGAACAACAACAACAATATTCCATTGTAAACATGCACCACATCTTCTTTATCCATTTCCCTCTTGATGGACATTTAGGTTGCTTCCATGTCCTGGCTATTGTAGGTAGTGCTGCAACTTTTAAAAAGACTATCATGGCTTACTCTTGTGGTTCTCAAAGTGAGGGTTCCAGATCAGCAACATTAACATCCCCTGAATACTTATGAGAAATGCAGAATCTTGTACCTTAGCTCAGATCTAATGATGAGAAATTCTGGGAGTGGAGTCCAGTTATCTGCATATAAATGAGCGCTCTGGGTGATTATGACACATAATTAAGCTTCCAAACAACCATTCGTAGCAAAGTTTTAGGTCTCAGAAGCTGTTCTGGCTCCAGAGACTGAATGGCCCCTTTATCTGATTATCTCATACAAGTTTATTCCATCTGCAATTACCCATTTCTCAAAATTGGTAACTATCTCAAATTATTTCAGGGCATCCTAGCAGGGGTTCTTTTTTAACCTTACATGCAAACTGTCAGGATTCTTTGTCCTTCCTCATGCAGAGCTCCAGCAAGATCCCAGTATGTTACACACAGCCTCACTGCATTATGGACAATGTGATCCTCTGAACATTTAAAGGATGCTCAGAGAATCTGTGCAAGGATGCAGGACCCAAGAAACAAAGAGGTGGGGTTATTGAGAGAGAAACATGGCAAGCAGCCACCTCAGCAGCAAAGTGAAGAACACTACGATGAGCAGGAGCTGTGGGAAGGACTCAAAAACAGTTCTTTCTCAGTCGCTTTCACGCCTAGTAGACTTGTAATGACACCACAAACACCAATAAAAATGGTACAGGACAGCGGTTCTCCAAGTGTGATCCCCAGTCCAGAAGCAGCAGCATCACTTAGGAACTTGTTAAAAACACAAATTCTAGGCTCCATCGCAGACCTACTGAATCAGAAACTCTGAGGATAGGGACCTTGCCACCATGTAGCAGCTTTGATCACACTCATTTTGGAGAATTGAGTGCTTCTGTCCAATGCACTCAATTCTGGTGCATTGGACAGAAGCTTGGACTCTTAAGTAAGACCGTGATATATACACTAACATGCACAAAACAGATAGCTAGTGGGAAGTTAATGTGTAGCACAAGGAGCTCATCTCAGTCTCTGTGATGACCTAGGGGGTGGGATGGGAAGGGTGGGAGGGAGGCTCAAGAGAGAGGGGAAAACTAACACAACATTGTACAGCAATTATAAGCCAATTTAAAAAAGATCATCAGTTTCAAATCCTTTAGGTAGGTAGTGTTAGTCGCTCAGTCATGTCCAAGTCTTTATGATCCCATGTACTGCAGCCCATCAGGCTCCTCTGTCCATGGAATTCTCCAGGCAAGAATACCGGAGTGGGTTAATGTTCCTTTCTCCGGGGGATCTTCCCGACCCAGGGATCGAACACGGGTCTCCCACATTGCAGACAGATTCTGTACTATCTGAGCCACCAAATCCTTTAAAAATATTGAAATCAGAGAGTCTGCATAAGCTGCTATGCCAGTCTTGGGCTATAGTAAGCATTCAACTCAAATTTCCTCCGCGACCCCCGCCTCCCGCCTCTTCCATCTCTTCCTTCATTTTCTTCTTCTTCCTCTTCTTCTCCTGCATTGTCAGTGTTATTACCATTAGCTGCAGCAGCAGCAGCATAATATGCAATAGTGGCCAGAATGACATCCCCAGATCCAAGGTTCCCAGGTTGGCCGTCCTGCAGCTCCCGTGCCGTCTCTGGCAGGAGAGGGGAGAGGATAGATGTGAAGCCCCGCCTCCAGCACAGCTGCAACAGCATCTGTGCTCAGAGCCCAGAGTCCAGGTGCTGGGAGGCCTGCAGGCAAGAGAAACCTGGCCACCAAATGCAGAGTCTGCCTCTCTCACATCCTGCTTCAGTCCCAACAGTAATTGGAGGCTGGGAGCTCACTGTAAATTTGCTTAATTGAGCAGCTGAGGTCTTTATCGACCTGCTGAGGAACTGCTTCTAGAAGCCTGCTTCTAGGCTCACAGCTGCTTTTATGTCTGGGCTTCACTTCGAATCTTCTCCACCCTCTCTGTGTCAAAGACCTGTACCTCTGGGATCAACATCTTCTGTCTTTTCTGCTCTTTTGTGTTTTTTTGTTTTTTTTGTTTTTTTTAAAAAAAAAAAAAACACAGATCTGAGAAACAGTCAAAAATGCAGAGGGCAGGGGCAGAGGAGCTGGCTGCAGCACACGAGCCAGAGTAGGGGGCTGTGAAAGATCAGCATAGCAGGGGGCAGTTTCACAGGGCTGGGAGAAATTCGAGATTTGGGGAACACAAGCTTACAAAGTATGGTGCAACTTGGAAAAATTCAGAGCATTTCCTCATCCAGAGGGACAGAATGGAAAAGGTAGCTATTTCATGACCGAGAAACTCTGAAAACTGTAATGATGGAGAGAAACCCAGAGGTGATAGCAGACAAAAAAATTAGATATTGGCTTGCAGTGCAATATTATGTTATTGTTTAGAGGGGAAAAGCTTTTTTAAAATGGTTAGAGTCTACAGATAGCATGATTGGAAAACGGCACTCTGGTTGACTGCTTCATTACCCCAGATGTACTCAGGTGGAGAGAAATTGGAAGGTGTCCAGAGAGAAGCAATGAGACAGATGAAGGGAGTACAGAGACTAATATGAAGATATTAAGCATTGTTTGGGCTTCCCTGGTAGCTTAGCTGGTAAAGAATCTGCCTGCAACACAGGAGAACCTGGGTTTGATTCCTGGGTTGGGAAGATCCACTGGAGAAGGGATAGGCTACTCACTCCAGTATTTGTGGGGTTCCCTGGTGGCTCAGCTGGTAAAGAATCCTCCTGCAATGCGGGAGACCTGGGTTTGATCCCTGGGTTGGGAAGATCCCCTGGAGAAGGAAACAGCTACCCACTCCAGTGTTCTGGCCTAGAGCAATTCCATGGACTGCAAAGAGTTTGACACCACTGAGCGACTTTCATTTTCACTTTTCAAGCATTGTTTAGTCGCTAAGTCATGTCAGACTCTTTTGTGACACCATGGAGTGTGGCCTGCCAGACTCCTCTGCCCATAGAATTGCCCAGGCAAAAATACTGGAGCAGGTTGTCATTTCCTACTCCAGGGAATCGTCCAGATACAGGGATTGAACCCCATTTCTCCTGCATTGGCAGGCAGACTCTTTACCACTGAGTCGCCAGGGAAGTCCAAATAAGAAGACAGAAAGGAACATAATGTGTGTGAAACACAGCTGCTTTGGCCCCAACAGAGGGTGGGTGAACAGATGACGGGTACCTGGGAGACACTCACATTATTCATGGAGAACGTATAGGCAGCCCTGCACGATGGTGCCTGAGTGTGTGTGTTAGTCACTCAATCCTATCCGACTCTTTGCGACCCCATGGACTGCAGGCCACCAAGGTCCTCTGTCCATGGGTTTCTCCAGGCAAGAATATTGGAGTGGGTTGAAAGTCTCTTCTCAAGGGGCTGTTTCCGACCTAGGGATCAAACTCAGGTCTCCTGCATTTCAGGCAGATAGATTCTTTACCATCTGAGTCACCAGGGAAGCCCACGATGGTGCTTACATTAGCCCTAATCAAGTGAAATTAAGAATGTGTTATTTGGTTGAAATCCAGGAAACCCTAGACACATATTCCACTGGGGCAGAGATCAGTGACAGCTTTCGTAGGTGCTACTCCCTTTGCTTGGGGTGTCCTTCCTCCTAAACTTGGCATGACCGGCTCCCTCAATAATTCAAGTCTCAGCTTAGGTGTCACCCACTCAAAGACCTGATGTCTCTAAGAGAAGACCTTCTCTCTGCCCAGGCAGGAGTCACTGTGGACCCGTGCCCTTCCTCTATTGATCCCACAGAGCAATATGAAATTATATTCCAGACTGAATCATTTGCTTCCTTAATGTCTGACTCTCTGTTGGAACATTTGCCCCCAAAGGTCAGGGATCTTGTCTATCACATTCACCGTGAGGTCCCAATAACTAATCGCTATTCCAATAAACACTCGCCCTCATAAAGCAGTGAAGTCATGGCAGTACCCTGCTAAACAAGATGTGTCTATGTTAACTTATCCAGGCCACGTAGAAAACCTAGATTTTATCACTTTCGTCTTTTTTTTTTTTTAAGAAGAAGAAGGTTGAAACCCAGAGAGATGGAGTCACTGCACAGCAGTAGGCGCCAGGTCTGAGATCTGAAGCCAGGTTCTCTAGCTTTAAAATCAGCACTAACACATGTATGTGGAATCTAGAAAAATGGTACAGATGAACCTATTTGCAGGGCAGGAATAGAGAAGCAGATGTAGAGAGCAGACGTGCAGACACGGGATGGGGATGAATCGGGAGATTGGGATTGAAGCATGTGCTCTGCCATGTGTAAAAAAAATCCCTCTAGATTGCTAGAGGGAATCTGCTGAATAGCACAGGGAGCTTGCCTCAGTGCTCTGTAATAATCTAGATGAATGGAATGTGGGGATGAGAGGGAGGCTCAGGAGGAAGGGGACACATGTACACATATAGCTGATTCACTGTCGTACAGCAGAAAATAACACTGTAAAGCAACTGTACCCCAGCAACAAAAAAGCAACGCTCTCGATCCCGGCTCCGCTCAGTGTGTACACACTGTGCGTGCGTGCCTGCTCAGTCACTTCAGTCGTGTCCAGTTCTGTGTGATCCTATGGACTGTAGCCTGTCGGGCTCCTCTGTCCATGGGATTCTCCAGGCAAGAACACTGGAGTGGGTTGCCACACCCTCTTCCAGGGGGTCTTCCTGACCCAGGTGTACCCAATTAATAAGTGAGTCAATCAATACATGAGTGAGTGAAGGAACGAGGATTTGAGTCCAGAACATCTGCCCAGAGCAAGAAGCAAGAAACATACTGAGATTTCCCAGCTCTGTGAAGGGTGAGTCCTAAATGACTTCCTTCACATGCCATCTAACTACAGAGGCAGTCCCCATGCAGGTTACCTGTATGGTGCTGAAAAGGATCTCCATGCCCTGAGCTGCCAGGAAGGCCTCCCTGCCCGATCGGAGCTTGGCAATATGCTTGAGGCAGAGCAGAAGCGCCCGGCGGATCGGAACGAAGGAATTGGCCGTGTCGTGGCTGTGCCAATCCTGATGCAGCCTGAGCAAACCGGGGACGTAGCTTCTGTTCACTGCCCTGCGGCTGTTAGACTCTGAAACCAATGGGAAAAGGCAACATCAATCAAAGGCTCTCCTGGCCACACCCCCCTGAGGATGTCCCAGTGTGCGTGCGTGCTAATTCCTCTTAGTCATTTCAGACTCTTGGCAACCCTGTGGACTATAGCCCACCAGGCTTCTCTGTCCATGAATAGTGGTGTGAGTTGCCATATCCTCCTCTAAGAGATCTTCCCCTCCCACAAAATACTAATTAATCATAAAAGGATGATATTAATTTTCCAGTGTAGAAACTGGTATCCAGTGGCAGATATCAGCTTAATCAAGTGACCAGGGTCAACAACATAAGACAAGATGTTCTGAGAAAGACACAGCATCACTTGAGTATCCGTACTATGATATTCCTGAACCAAAAGCATAACCTGAACATAACCACGAGGAAAATCAGCAAACCAAAGATGAGGGATATGCTGTAAATATCTGATCCACACTTTTCAAAAATGTGAAAGTAGTAAAAGGCCAAAAAAAAAAAAAAAGACCAAGGAATTCAGCTAACAAAGACCGAAAAGACATGACACAGGGATATATGTATACATGTAGCAGAATAAAACTCAATATTCAATATTCAAAAAACTGAGATCATGGCATCCAGTCCCCTCACTTCATGGCAAATAGATGGGGAAACAATGGAAACAGTGATAGACTTTACTTTCTTGGGCTCCAAAATCACTGCAGATGGTGACTGCAGCCATTAAATTAAAAGACGCTTGCTCCTTGGAAGGAAAGCTATGATCAACAGACACAGCATACGTAAAAGCAGAGACATTACTTTGTCAACAAAGGTCCATCTACTTAAAGCTATGGTTTTTCCAGTAGTCATGTATGGATGTGAGAGTTGGACTATAAAGAAAGCTGAGCACCGAAGAATTGATGCTTTTGAACTGTGGTGTTGCAGAAGGCTCTTGAAAGTCCCTTGGACAGCAAGGAGATCCAATCAAACCATCCTAAAGGAAATCAGTTCTGAATATTCATTGGAAGAACTGATGCTGGAGCTGAAACTCCAATACTTTGGCCACTTGATGCAAAGAACTGACTCATTGAAAAAGACCCGGGTTCTGGGAAAGATTGAAGGCGGGAGGAGAAGGGGACGACAGAGGATGAGACGGTTGGATGGCATCACCGACTTGATGGACATGAGTTTGAGCAAGCTCTGGGAGATGGTGAAGGACAGGGAAGCCTGGTGTGCTGCAGTCCATGGGTTTGCAAACAGTTGGATGGGACTGAGCAACTGAACAACAATAGCCGATTCATATTACTGAACAGCAGAAACAAACACAATACAACACAATAGCAAAGTAACTGTACTTCAATAATTTTTTTTAAAAAGATATGGCATGTAAGTACAATATATAGTGAGAATTTAGTCCCTGGACCAAAATTATTTTTTTTTCTTTCCCTGAATAAGGCATTAGTGAAGCAGTTGGTAAAGTCTGAATAAGGTGTTTAGATTAACCCAGTGCTGCTTTCCTGCTGCAGAGAAGGCAACGGCAACTCACTCCAGTACTCTTGCCTGGAAAATCCCATGGACAGAGGAGCCTGGTGGGCTGCAGTCCATGGGGTCGCTAAGAGTCAGGCACGACTGAGCGATTTCACTTTCACTTTTCACTTTCATGCATTGAGGAAGGAAATGGCAACCCACTCCAGTATTCTTGCCTGGAGAATCCCAGGGACAGAGGAGCCTAGTGGGTTGCCGTCTATGGGGTCGCACAGAGTTGGACATGACTGAAGCGACTTAGCAGCAGCAGCAGCAGCTTTCCTGCTGGCTCAATGGTAAAGAATCCACCTGCAATGCAGGAGACCTGGGTTCAATTCTGGGTCAGAAAGATGCCCTGGAGAAAGGAATGGCTACCCACTCCAGTATTGCTTTCTGGAGAATCTCATGGACAGAAGAGCCTGTTGGGAGCCCATGAGGTCACAAAGACTGAGCAACTAGCACACTTAATTACATAGTTTGTTCCCAGGTGGTTCAGTGGTAAAGAATTCACCTGCAGTGCAGGAGACCTGGGTTTGATCCCTGGTCGGGAAGATCCCCTGGAGAAGCATCCCTGGGGAAGGAGAAAGCAACCCATTCCAGTATTCTTGATGGGAAAATTGCATGGACAGAGGAGCTTGGTGGGCTATAGTCCATGGGATTGCAAAGAGTGGGGCACAACTGAGAGACTGGGCATGCACCCACACATAGTATTATGTAAATGCATATTGTTGGATTTTGATAAGCTGGGCTTAGGTAAGTGAATATTCTTGTTTTTAGGAAATCCACAATTGTGAATGTCTATAACTTATTCTCAAATAGTTCAGAAAAAGGATAATTGAGTGTGGAGGAGAGAGAAGAAGGGAAGAGAGATTCACCAGATTTCCATTCCTCTTTCTGGAATCTCAGTGGACTTGGGGTATGGTCATTTGAGCAAACTATAAGACTCAATCCAAATGGAAAGGAAAGGACCCCGAGTGAGAGACATCATGTCGGGAAGGCTGTCGTGTGTAACAGATGTGTTGTGTGTTTTCCCGAAAGAGACTGGAAGCCAGTTTACATAGTCAAGGGGCTGGCTCCATCTGGGAAAGGAATTCCTTGGAGTCAAGCCACCCAACAAGAGACTGGACTCTTATGTGGTGACGAGCAACCTGGCACCAAAAATACCCAGACAGAGGTTGGAAGTCCACCCAGCAGGGAGGTGAGGATGGGGCTTCCTTACATCCTTCAGGGAGCTGTAATAGTAAGATCTTACAGTGCCTTTCCCCTCTTCCACACCACAACTGCAATTTCTTTAAGTTTTTACATTGGAGTATAGACAGTTACCAATGTTACCAATGTTGTGATGGTTATAGGTACATAGCAAAGGGATTCAGCCATACATATCCACTCTCCCCCAAACTCCCCGCCCATCCAGGCTGCCACATCACACTGAGCAGAGCTCCCTGTGCTCTACAATATCGCTGTATAATGGAGTTATTCAGTGGACACACTTGCTATATTTAAAACGGATATATAGCAAGGGTGTACATGTTGTTAGTTGAATGACTCTGCCTGAGAGTCTTATGGGAGGATAAGACCCCTCTGATTGATGTATGGTTTCTTCATTTTCTCAAGATACGGTCTTTTTTTTTTATATTACCTATTTATTTATTCATTTGGCTTCCCAGGTGGCACTAGTGGTAAAGAACCTGCCTGCCAATGCAGGAGATGGAAGAGACACAGGTTCGATCCCTGGGTTGGGAAGATCCCCTTGAGAAGGGCATGGAAACCCACTCCAATACTCTTGCCTGGAGAATTCCATGGACAGAGAAGCCTGGAGGGCTATAGTTCGTAAGATAGCAAAGAGTAGGATCGGAGAAGGCAATGGCAACCCACTCCAGTACTCTTGCCTGGAAAATCCCATGGACAGAGGAGCCTGGTAGGCTGCAGTCCATGGGTTCTCGGAGAGTTGGACACGACTGAAGCAACTTAGCAGCAGCAGCAGCAGCAAAGATCGGGATACAACTAAAGTGACTTACATTTATTTATTTGGCGAAGTAAAGTCTTAGTAGTGGCACTTTGGAGAAGGCAATGGCACCCCACTCCAGTACTCTTGCCTGGAGAATCCCATGGATGGAGGAGCCTGGTGGGCTGCAGTCCATGGGGTCGCTAAGAGTCGGACACTACTGAGCCACTTCACTTTCACTTTTTCACTTTCATGCATTGGAGAAGGAAATGACAACCCACTCCAGTGTTCTTGCCTGGAGAATCCCAGGGCCCGGGGAGCCTGGTGAGCTGACATCTATGGGGTCACCCAGAGTGGGACACGACTGAAGTGACTTAGCAGCAGCAGCAACAGTGGCACTTCGGATCAATTGTTGCAGCAGAAAGGTTCCGTAGTTGAGGCTTAGTTGCCCTGTAGCCTGTGGGATCTTAGTTCCTCAACCAGGGATCGAACTCATGTCCCATGCATTGCAAGGCAGATTCTTAATCACTGAACCACCAGGGAAGTCTCCTCAAGATACAGTTTAAATTCTCTTTGAAGAAACAAAGGGGGAAGAACGGTCTAAGAGACTTCTCTCAACAGCACACATACTCCAGTTTTCATGTTAAACTCCTCACCCTACAGGGCCGGCGGACAACCAACTACCTGTGGAGTAGTGTGGACCTTAGTAGATGGGTAGATCCTCTCTGGATTCTGGTTCTCTCTGCCCTTGTCAACTAGGTGCCCTGTATAACTCTAACCAGCTGACTCTCAGGCACAACGGCCCATATCGTGCAGCTCTGCACTCTGACACTACATTTCTGCATTATCCATACTGTTCACACTGGTTTATAGACAATCTATGCTTTTGGCTGAGTGTGAGAGGGAGAGATCCCTTGTGCTGTAATTGGATAAGCAAAGTTTCAGCCCCGAGTCAGATTTTTCCCTAAGACCATGTAAATGCCCATGAGTGAAAAAAAATGACATGGAAATTGTGTTTTATTCCAGAAGGGTTTTCTCATAATGTTAATAGAATTCTCCTTTTATCCTGCTTGTTTGTCAAATTCTAAACTGTCAGGCTTGACTGAGCCCCACTGAGATTTTTTGACCCATTTGTGCAGTTGCTTTCTTTCTTTTTTTTTTTTTCACTTTTCACAACATTTCATTTAGCCATGACCCTGAACTGAGAGCGATGAGCTTTATTCACTCTGTGATATATTTGTGGTGGACGGTTTAAATCACCTTCATTACCTCCTTTAATGAATTATTCTTTTGTATCAAAAATATTTCTCATCTCGGCTGGTCGTGGCCACAGAGCACTGGAGTTTCTTTGCTGCCTAAATGAGGTTCCAGCCTAGCCAATATCTGATGTTTAAAAGAAATTGAGGATTAAGTAGGAGGCATTAAAGGAAAGTATCGCCTGCTAAAAAGATGACAGAATGGCAAAAAGCAGTGCACAGAGGCCCCATGGGCAGCGAGAGGTTAAGCATTTTTGTCTTTCATCTATTTTAAAAGTATGAGACTAACAATGTGTTATCTTCATGACCTTCATCTCCAGTTTTGTGGGGAGGGCGAGGGAGATACGGGGTGGGGGTGGGGGGGATCTTTAATTGTCTGCGAGAAAAATCCCTTATCAAATCCCGATGATTTTATTCATGGTTTCCTGCTAATCTTCAGCAAGCTGTCCTGTTTACTAACATCGAAAACCACTACACCTCTCCCCCACCCTCTACCCTAAATCAGTCAGTCTTTCTCTGGGGATGGTCCGGAGCTTTGCAAAAGTCAATATGCATCTCAAACCCGACAAAAGGAGGGCATCAAGCTGAACCAATGCAGAGAGGACTCAAAGAATGAAATGAGGGTGGCTGGGATCAGCAGTTTCCAGGAGCTCCAGAAGGTTTGGGGGGAAGACTGTGCTTCTCCTGGGGAGGCCAGATAGCAAGGAGAAGATGTGGGCTTTCATAAGCTGTTTTGGGTGAGCTCAGGGTTTGGGGGTGGGCAGGTAAGGACCCCCCAACCCCCCTTAAAACTGACAAGGTGCACCTTAGCCTGTTTACATAAATGGCTTCCTCCTAAGATTTTCTTGGGGAAAAAAGTTCCTGTTCTGTATTTTTTTTTTTTAATTTCTGAAATGGATTGGTTTATCTTAAGCTGATTCGAGGATGGAGTGGAGTGGGCAGAGAGGACTTCTGAGAACCTTTAATTTAACAGTTCATCCTCAACTCCTAGGGTGTCCCTGGTGGCTCAGAGGTAAAAAATCTACCTACCAACACAGGAGATGTGGGCTCGATCCCCTGAGTCAGGATGATCCACCGAAGGAGGGAATGGCAACCCACTCCAGTATTCGTGCCTGAAGAATCCCCAGACAAGACCAAGGAGCCTGGCAGACTACAATCCATGGGGTCACAAAGAGTCAGACACAATTGAGCAACAGAGCACCCCAACTCCTACTTCATCCAAAGGTGTTATGTCCTGTCTCCATCAGCCCCTCCTTGGAGGCCTCCAGCTGAAAGTCTTCTCTGGCCAGTTTTCCTGTGGCAAGCCCACATCCTGGTCCCCACCTCCCGTTAACTCTCTTAAGTTTTACTATTTCTACCTACCTCTCCAGGTTTTATCCCCCTGATGTCTTATTTGTAGCTAATTCTCAGTCTAAAATGTGGTCTCACAATCTTATTTTTGCTCCTCATTTCTTCATAGAAGTTCAAATGTTTTCTTTAGTACAGACCCCAACGATGCAGCAGATTTTTATACTCAGGAAAAAAACAAACAAACGAAAAACGAAGGGAATATGCCAAGATATCCATAGTACTTATGAGGGAGGAAGATATTGATGATTCAATTTGCTGTGGATTTTTTAGCCTCAATTTACACTTCTCTGTAGTTTTTATTCTCCACGTCATCTACAATGAACCTTAACGAGAGGAAAAAGATAGGTTACGCTTTGACAGGAAGTCCATAGACTATATGCCACGTCATAAATGTTTGTGGGCAGGACAGGCAGTCCCCAGGTTGCCATAGCAACCAATGCACCTTTTTGGTCTTACCCCATCCCTTTCAAAAGTGAATTATCTACCTCACCCCTGAAGGTATTTGAGATCATGATCATCTCTATAAGGATGTTTGTCTTTTAACAAGAAAGCTCAGAAACCTTTAAGACTCAAAACCTGGATTTCTCATGGGGAATTTCTATGCCAGGACAGGCTGATAGAGAAGTAAGTGCCTGATGAGCCAGATTATTATACCTGCAAGCAGCCCAGCACTCTGCTACTGTTATTTGGCAAAACCAGAGGAGATTTCCATGGATGC
Organism: Bos indicus; assembly: GCF_029378745.1. Classification (NCBI taxonomy): domain Eukaryota; kingdom Metazoa; phylum Chordata; class Mammalia; order Artiodactyla; family Bovidae; genus Bos; species Bos indicus. The sequence goes on along the minus strand of NC_091780.1, from coordinate 17,394,320 downwards.
TGTTTGTTCACCATGTCTGAGAATTTTATCAGCCCTTTAGGGAAAAGTGATGACTCAAAGCAGAGGAAAGGTGGGAACCTGCAGTAGAAGAATGAGCTGCACGCTTTCACAGCCACAGCTCTAGGAATAAGACACACGAATCAGTGCAGAACTCCAAACCCACCTTAACCATCATCGTATGCTCCTCACTGCCTCAGTGGGCAGACCCTTCAGCTTTCTTTATGGATTCCATGCACAAGGCCATGACCTCCACTGCTTTCTAACTTTGTGACCTTGAGCATGTTACTTGACAGCTCTCATCACTAAGACTTAAAAAAAAAAAAAAAAAAAAAAAACCTAATAACGATCTCCTCCTTGAGAATTGTTGAGAAAATTAAATGAGGTAATATATATAAAGTAGATAGCTCAATGCCTGGAATGTAATAAGCACTCAGTGGGCTAAATTGCTTCAGTCGTGTCCGATTCTTTGCAACCCTGTGGACTGTAGCCTGCAAGGTTCCTCTGTCCATGGGATTCTCCAAGCAAGAATACTGGAGTGGGTTGCCATGCCTTCTTCCAGAGGATCTTCCTAACCCAGGGATCCAACCCAGGTCTCCTGCATTGCAGATGGGTTCTTTACCATCTGAGCCCACCAGGGAAGCCCATAATCATGATAAGCATTATCTATTTAAAATTCCAATACTTTGCTCCACCTGAGGTGAAGAGCTGACTCATTGGAAAAGACCCCAATGCTGGGAAAAGAGTGAAGGCAGGAGGATAAGGAGACGATAGAGGATGAGATAGTTGGATGGCATCACCAACTCAAAAGACATGAGTTTGAGCAAGCTCCAGGAGATGGTGAAGGGCAGGGAAGCCTGGCGTGCTGCAGTCCGTGGGGTCACAAAGAGTTGGACACAACTGAGCAACTGAACTACAACAACAATTTATTATTTCAACTGGCCCTCTGTAATTTTGGACAGCAAACTGTCAACTGCGCAGGACATGAACACATTCCTTTGGACAGCCTCATGCAAGAACAGGAGCACCAGGGTCACATAGCTGCTGATCTGCATTTTGACTGTACCAGCTGCATAACCTTGGGTAAGTTGCTAAGCCACTCTGGACTACATTTCCATTATCTGCAAATATTAAAGCAAGATAAAAAGGAAACAATGACAGCATCAACCTTACACATCCGTTATAAAGAATGAATACACAGTGCAGCCCCTTGAACCACATATGTGCTCAATAAAAGCTCAAGAGGATGTGCTCGAACAGAAACCTTTCCCCATATGGATTCCATTCAAACTTCACATACATTTCACCAGTGAGAATAGCCCAAGCAAAAGTTTCAAAAGAAGTAAAATTGATAACCAGAGTCCTTCAATCCCCATGTAATGTAATTGACTTCTTACCCCAAATGACCATCCCTTTTACATAGCTGCCTTAGACACCCCAAAAGACATGCTGAGGATCACTTCCCAGTGTTATCCCAGGACCCCTTACAGACAATGTCCATAATGTAGACCTTAAGGAACTATAAGTAGTTCCCTCTCTGGAAAAATTTACCCCAGTTGGGTCCCATTACTAAAGCTTTTTTAGAGGCCTGGTTAGTGTTATGAGATCTTCTTGATTGATAATGGTTAACTGTTTAATAACTCATCCTTGCTTTTGATATGCACATATATGAGTAAGAATATATACCAGGATTCCAGGCCCCCACCATTCTTGAGAACAGAAATCATGTTCAACCATACAGCATACTAGGACATCACGCTCGCAAGAAATTCCTAGGAAGACTAAATAGATTTATTATCAGCTTGATTTCCTTTTGTTTCAGGAACTTCATGGAAATTCATTCATATGAACTATTGGCAATTCAGCTAGCCCTTTTCAGGAAAGTGGTCCTCTTCTCAGAAGAGAAGACCACTCCCTGGGCTCATCAAACAAATCTTCCTCCCCAAGGTTTGCTTCCAAACCCTCTCGTCCCTGGATCCCCCAGACCAGAGCAGTTACATCACAAACACTGCCTGATCTTCATCAAGACCCCATATGGAAAGATCTAGTTGGAGCCACAGAACTCACACTGTGTAATATCTCACCCTAGATCTCCCCCTTTCGAGATATTACTACAACCCAAGATAATGGTGACCTTAACTACAGCCAACAGATGCTTTTAGCGGTCTTTTCATGGAGTCCATTTAGAAGATGTTTCTGGACAAAGCAGGCTTTTACCAAGCCTTCTAAGTCCTGTACATGAACAAAAGCTGCCTCTTTGCCACTTTAACACCAGTTAAAATTACTGAGTATTTATTTACTGACTGTTTCCTCTGTGCTCAGCATTGGGCTAATCAGCCTACATGATCATCTCATTTGTCTCATGAAAATGCTTGAAGATAAGCATTATTTGCCTCCTCTTACAAATGAAGACACAGAGGCTGAGAGAAGTTAAATAACTTATTTAAGTCCTGAGAGCTTGTAAATGGCATATGGAGAATTCAAATGGAATCCCCCATCTGCCTCCAAAGCTGACAACCCACATTGTTATCCCCAAAGCTCTGATGCTGGTTTGCAGAGATTACACTGCTTTGCATTCAGATAAAGACCCTTCATGGTTACCAGGAGAAGCAGCTTCCTGCAGAAGGTTTCTGAAAGGCCAAAGGAGATAAAGTCAGCAGAACACCTGAGGTGCTTGAGGGGCGTGGCTACCTGCCAAATCTAACCTGGCTCAGCCCCTCCACCCAATCACCCTCCAGCATCTTCTCTGCTACCTCCCAGGCCCCTAAATTGTGATGAGAGTTGATTTTTTTTTTCAAACTGGAGTATAATTGCTTTGGGCTTCCCAGGTGGCACAAGTGGTAAGAACCTGCCTGCCAATGCAGAAGACATTAGAGATGGGGGTTCCATCCCTGGGTTGGGAAGATCCCCTGGAGGAGGGCATGGCAACTCACTCTAGTATTCTTGCCTGGAGAATCCCATGGACAAAGAAGCTTGTCAGGCTACAGTTCATAGGGTCACAAAGAATCAGACACGACTGCAGCAACTTAGCGCACACACACACACACAATTGCTTTACAATGTTGTGTTAGTTTATGCTGTACAACAATGTGAATCAGCTACAGGTATGTATATATCCCCTCGCTCTTGAACCTCCCTCCTACACCTCCATCCCACCCCCTAAGGTCATCACAGAGCATCGAGCTGAGCTCCCTGTGCTATACAGCAGCTTCCCACTAGCCATCTGTTTTAAACACGGGAATATACAGATGTCAGCGCTGCTCTCTCAGTTCATCCCACTCTCCCCGCCAACTCCCCGTGCCCCCATGCCCACATGCCTGTTCTCTGTGTCTGCATCTTTATTCCTGCCCTGGAAAAAGGCCCATCAGTACCATTTTTCTAGATTCCCTATGTGTGTGTTAATATATGATGTTTGTTTCTCTCTCTCTGACATACTTCAGAGAGCTGATTTTTTATAGGAAACTCAAGGTTTGTGCATTCAATGTGCTAAGTCGCTTCAGTCATGTCCGTCTCCATGTGACCCTACGGACTGTAGCCCCCCAGGCTCCTCTGTCCATGGGATTCTCCAGGCAAGAATTCTGCAACATGTTGTCATTGCCTTCCTCCAGGGGATCTTCCTGACCAAGGTATGGAACTTGGGTCTCCAGCATTGCAGGCAGATTCTTTAGCATATGAGCCACCAGGGAAGCCCAAGAAGGTTTAAGGAGCCAAACAAACAGCCGACGGTTCTTGGGGTCACTGCAGGGGATGTTCAAGAGCCCTCCTGACACCTAGCAGTGATGCCCTGAGGCCAACCCCTATGTCAGGCCCAGGGGGTGAGTGTAGGGCTTCTGAGGAAAGGAGGGGTCAGCTTTCAGCCTCCGCTGGCAGCTGCATAGACGCTCCCCACAAAGGAGAAGCTATGATATATGTATTGAAACACAACTAATCTTAATGCCAGAAGTAATGGAAATTATACTCCATTATCTTTAGCTCAAATAAGAATAATGATATTGAATTAGCTTGCAGGTATTTTCTTTTTATCTTTGTAAAATAGATACATTTCAGTAAACCTGGCTGTAAAGTAAATTTGGATTTTAAGCAAATCTTGTTTTCCCATTGACTGCCTTTTGAAAATTAAAGATGCTTTTCCTAAGCTTCAGTGAGAGTGGCTTAAAAGGGTAAGAAAACATCCTTCATAGTATTGTTTTAAATCTAGACTCACTCACTGTTGGTTAGGTTGTTTTGTTTGTTTTTATCACCAACTCCTTCTAATGCCTTTCCATAGATACATTCCCAAGCTGGAGAACTTTTTCCACTCTTGAGAAAGCCTCAGAAGTGATATCTGCCTCTTCCTGCACACACCCAGTGCTTCCTCTGGTCCATCAAGCGTGCCATGTCCAAGTGTCAGGATGCACTGCCTCGGAGGAAGGGACGACTAGTAAGGACATACTCCAGACCCGAAACTGCCCCACCACTTCCCTGAACTCCATATGATGAAGCCATCTCATCTTGTACTTTATCAATTCTCAGACATTTTTTTTTCACATTTTAAGCTGTTCCAAATTTAAGGTGCTTCTAACTAACGATGGTATTTCAATGGCAACTGGCAGCATTCTCTTTCTCTCAGTGGCATGTACACATGGTGCTTCTTATAATCAATGACATCTTCGATTTGAGGAAGCAGGATTATTTCTTCAGTATCTAGTTTGAAAATTTTCTAAAAGGAGCTGGTTCCCAGCAAGCGGTGATCACATGAGGGCTTTGCTCAGCAAATGCAAATAAGCGGAGACAACTTGTCCCGAAAGCCAGACCTTGCTGTGACGAGGCAGGCAGTAAATCATCAGCTAGAACCATACTCCTACCCCAAACCCCAGACACCACTCCTCATTCATTCAACAAACACTGCTAACAACTGCTGTGTGCCAGTATGTTCCAGACACCACCGTAGGCCTTGGTGATATCTCAGCAGGAAATGAGATGGACCAAGTCTCTGTTCTAAGGGGTTTCTATTCCCTTGGGGGAGATTCAAATGGGCAAGAGCTGTGCTGTGCTTACTCACTCAGTCGTGTCCGACTCTTTGTGACCCCATGGACTGTAGCCCGCCAGGTTCCTCTGTCCATGGGTTCTCCCACCAAGGATACTGGAGTGGGTTGCCATGCCCTCCTCCAGGGGATCTTCCCAACCCAGGTATTAAACCCAGGTCTCCCACATTGCAGGTGGATTCTTTACTGTCTGAGCCACCAGGGAAACCCAAGAATACTAGAGTGGGTAAGCCTATCCTTTCTCCAGCGGATCTTCCTCACCCAGGAATCAAGTCAGGGTCTCCTGCATTGCATACAGATTCTTTACCAGCTGAGTTACCAGGGAAGCCCTCAAATAGGCATACACAGACACAGATTAGGTAAATTCAGATAATGACAGTGAAAATTAAATAATGAGGAAATTCCCTGGATGGTCCAGTTGCTAAGACTTCCCACTCCTAATGCAGGAGGTCTGGGTTCGGTCCCTGGTCAGGGAACTAGATCCCATAAGCTGCAATTAAGAGTTCACATGCCCCAAAGAATATTGAGGATCCTGCGTGCTGCAACTAAGACCCAGCATAGTCAAAAAAATTAAAATTAAAAAAATAATAATAAAATAATGATTCTAGAGGGACTGGGTAGGGTAGCTATTATAGATCAGTGGTCGGGGCAGCCCTTTGAGGGGGACATTAGCGCTGAGACCGGAATGTAGGAAGGAGTCAGGATGCAGACATCCAAGAACAGAAAATTCTAGTAATCTTGAGATCAGAGCAAGTGGCTAAGCCCAAATTTGGTGAGTGCAAATAACAAAAAGCCTAGAAGCTAAAGGCAGGTGAACAGAGTGAGGGGAGGGCAATAGGAGATGACTGAAAAGAAGGGCGGGTGTCAGAGGGCGGGGCCCCCACCTCTTGACATTCCTCACAGGGGGTTGTGCAAGTTCAGGTCAGGGGAGGGACGGATATGTCAGGTAGATTTTCTCACTCTCCTTTCTATTATTTATTTTTGACATCTCTGCAAGAAAGCCCTTAGGAATGAACATCTTTGTCCAGACCTAAAATTTCCCAGGAGTTTTCCTATCCATCCAGAGTTTTCTTCTGAATTTGGATTCTTATTACCTGCTAAGTCCTAAGACAAACCACTGTCTCTTCTGGGTCGTTGTTAGTAACCTTCCTCCTAGTTTCATTTTGCCATTTCCATGTTCAGCTCATCAGAAGCTGACACTTAAAGAAGAAAGCCAGAATTATACCTGGAAGGAGAAACACAGAGCACTCTCCTTTCTCCGTCAATGGATGCAGGAGACACCTATCTGCCGTGGCCCTGCCAGTGTCCAATCAGAGTGAAAACAAGCACTGTGGGCTGCAAGAAAAGAAATCTGCACGGTGGCGCAAAGGTCACATGCAAATTGGTTCACGCAGCATCATGCCTCCATGCCTCCACATGCGCAGAAGACAACAGCTAGGAGCTGAGTCTCCCTGCTCCTGGCGTGCCACCCTTTAGCCTGATGACACCCAATAGCACAGTGCTGTAAAATCCCACAGCATGCCTGAGCCTCCTGTGTCCTCGTTTAAACTCTACCCTATCGCCTATAAATTACAGATGTGAGAATTGGGCCATATGGAAGGCTGAGCATGGAAGAATTGATGCTTTTGAACTGTGGTGCTGGAGAAGACTCTTGAGAGTCCCTTGGACTGCAAGCAGATCACATCAGTCCATCCTAAAAGAAATCAACCCTGAATGTTCATTGGAAGGACTGATGCTGAAGTTGAAGCTGCAGTACTCTGGCCACCTGATGTGAACAGATGACTCATTTGAAAACCCCCTGATGCTGGGAAATATTGAGGGCAGGAGGAGAAGGGGACGACATAGGATGAGATGGTTGGATGGCATCACTGACTCGATGGACATGAGTTTGAGCAAACTCCAGGAGATGGTGAAGGACAGAAGAGCCTGGCGTGCTACAGTCCCTGGGGTCACAAAGAGTCCAACACAACTGTGACTGAACAACTATCATCTGTCACCTGTAATCCTTCCAGTCCCCTCTCCTACCACCTGGAAGGTGCCAGCAGCAGCCTTCTCCTTGGCCCCATGCTTCCTTCTCCCTGCCACTGCTCAACACATCTTACTAAAATGCAAACTCAGATGCTCTCATCCTCTGCCAGAACAATGTAACAGCTCAGGGAAATCCGGAAGGTCTGTGAATGCCAACAGGGTCCTGATGTTCTCTGGGTCTCCTTGAATGGATAGGAGAGGTTGCCAGGCTGTGCACCCCTGGAACTCAGGGGTGTGTGTTAGTCCCTCAGTCGTGCCCAACTCTTTGCGACCCCATGGACTGGAGCCCACCTGGATACTCTGTCCATGGGATTCTCCAGGCAAGAATACCGGAGTGGGTTACCATTCCCTTCTGCAGGGGATCTCCCCAACCCAGAGATCAAACCCAGGTCTCCCACATTGCAGGCAGATTCTTTACTGTTTGAGTTACCTGGGAAGCCCCAGAATTAAGGGGAGGGGCTGAGAAGGAGGCTGAGTGGGGCCTCTGACCCCCACTTCTACCAGGGCAGCTCTGCTGTCAGCTGTTTACATGCAATAGTTCTGCCAAGGTATTTAAAACAGTTTTATTTCATTTTTTTTAAAGATTTGTTCTTTGATGTGGACCATCTTTAAAGTCTTTGTTGAATTTGTGATGAGGTTACTTCGACTTTATGTTTTCTGGGGGTTTTTTTGTTTTTGTTTTTTTGTTTTTTTTGTGTTTTTTTTTTGGCACTGACACATGTGGGATCTTAGCTCGCTGACTGGGGATCAAACCCTCACCCCCTGCACTGAAGGGCAAAGTCTTAACCACTGGACCACCAGGGAAGTCCCTAAAACAGTTTTATTTCTTTAAAAGACTTGACCTCCTCTGGGAGTGAAACAGAGGGATGGATTTCAGTCCCAGTGTACCGAGGGCACATCACACAATCTTAGGCAAATCAGCAATCCTCTTTCAACCTCAATGCTTTGTCTATAGAACAGTTTTCCAGCCTCCACTATTGATATTTGGGTCTGGAGAAGACCATAATGCTGGGAAAGATTGAAGGCAGAAGGAGAAGAGGGAGACAGAGAATGAGGTGGTTGGATGGCATCAACAATTCAATGGACTTGAACTTGGGCAAATTCTGGGAGATAGTGAGACCTGGCATGCTGCAGTCCATGGGGTCCCAAACAGTTGGGCATGACTTGGCGACTGAACAACAACATTATGTCTTGGGGTAGGGTGGGGGAGAGCTGCCCTGTGCGTTGCAGGATGTTTAGAAGCATCCCAATCTCTACTCACGTGATGCCAGGAACACCCCCACTCCCTGCAGATGCAACAACTAAAAATGTCTCCAGACCTTATTATTAATAAATGTTCCCTTGGGACAAATCACTCACTTTGAGAGCTGCTGCTCTAGAAGACTTAAATATTTACCTGTCTTGCAGGACTACAGTAAGCATTAAATGAGATAATATATGAAAAAGTGCTTGGCAAACTGCTCTTATTAGACGTCTGTAGGAAGCAGCTGACTTACAACCTGACAAATGCAAATAATTGTACACTCAATCCTGAATGTGATGAGAAAGATACCATGCACGTTCAGAGCCCTGAGATGTTTATCTTTTTGTCTATCTCTTTAAATCTTTGTGATACTTTATCTCTATCAATCCATAGCCAGTCATTCATTATGTCAGGGTGACACGAATTCTAAAATCCAGAATATTTAGAGCTCAGCAATCCTGGATGTTAACCCCTGCTTCCCCAGAATGAAAATAAAGTATGTTTAAGGGCATGTGGATCAACTCAGAAGGCCTGTTCTTCTGTGTTCATCTACTTACTTCTTTTATTGGAAAAATCAAAAAGCTTACAGAAGGAAGACAGACAGTAAAAACAACTCTGTATCATTCAGCACTGAGGCAGACGCTGGGAGACGGGATGACATTTCAACAGGAGTTATGCTCATGTGTGACCCATTTCTGAAACTCAGTATTCCTCAAGTGGTACTGATAATAAAGTGAGAGTTGATCTTTATAGAGACAGACTAAGATCTAGCACTACGCTCCCGCGATGAGCACATCAACTTGCTTGTTGTTGTTATTTTTTAGTCGCTAAGTCGTGTTTGATTCTTTGCAACCCTGTGGGCTGTAGCCTTCCAGGTTCCTGTGTCCATGGGATGCTCTAGACAAGAATATTGGAGTGGGTTGCCATGCCTTCCTCCAGGGCAGCTTCCCAATCCAGGGATTAAACCAGAGTTTCCTGCATTGCCGGCAGATTCTTTACCACTGAGCCACCAGGGAAGCCCACCACTTTGTTTAAATCTTACTAATTATCCTTGGAGGGTATCATCTTCCCTGCTTTACCAGTGGGGAAATTGTAGCACAGAATCTTGACGGAACCCACCCAGCGTGGCCACGATTTGAGTTCAGTCTGTTGAGAGCCAGCATTGATACCATCGTACAAACACTCTTCTCCATCGTGTTTCATCCTTCTAGCAAGTAAGAGGTTTGAGCTTTCAGCAAACACAGGCTACCTTCACACATGACCCTGAGCCTCCCTGAACACATTTGCAGTGTTGTCAAAGCAACATCACGGCTCAAATCTACAGTCAGATAATCAGGCAGAGGGAAAGCACTAGAGGGAAAAGCAGGTCTTTAATGCTGGAGAAAAGGATCATCTGAAAACACAGCCAGCCTCCTTCTCGGGTGTGAGAGCCAGAATGGTTGCAGTCTTATTAAAACAATATATTCTGCAGACAACAGTTTTATGTCAAGCAGAGAAAATACACGACCACAGTCCACAGTTCTGTTATACCCCGTGTGGGTACCTGGAACACCCTGGCCACCTCGGGAAGGTGGTTTACCATCCTGCCCATACTAACAGGGCTTCCCAGGTGAGGCTAGAAGTAAAGAGTCCTCCTGCCAATGCAGGAGATGCAAGAGATGCGGGTTCAATCCCTAGATCAGGAAGATCCCCTTTAAGAGGGCATGGAAACCCACTCTAGAACTCCAATGCACAGAGGAGCCTGGCAGGCGACAGTCCATGGGGCCACGATAGTCGGACACGATTGAAGCGACTTAGCACACACCATACTAACAGTCTAAATTCCAATGAAAGCTGACCCTCCTCACTTAATTAGGTTAAGTTTAATTGCTTCATTAGTCCTCTTAGTCCCAAGAGCCTCAAAAGTTACTTGACTAGGGCTAAGGATGAAGATAACAATTTTGCATCTCTCAGCCAAACTGGAGGAGCTCTTCCTTAGGACCAGCACACAGTAAAAACGAGCGTAGTTTTCCAACCCTCCTAAAGGATTCATCTGTCCAACTTTAAATTATAATCCCTGACAATATACTGAGTTCTGAAAGTGCCTCATGAGAATATTTACTTTGGAGGTTCACAAGCTTCATTCCTTCAAACCCTAAGGAACATCCGTGGAAGCTTCTCAGTGTCAGTCAAACGGGTCAGAGAAAGGAGAGGGGACAAGGGCGAGGTCAGGCTGTGATTCACTGGGCTCTCCCACCTCTGCTCCTGTTTCATCTGCTTTAGATGTGTCTTCTCCTCAGAAGAGGGCTTCCCAGGTGGTGCAATGGTGAAGAATCCGTCTGCCAATGCAGGAGATGCAGGAGACGTGAGTTTGATCCCTGGGTTGGGAAGTTCCCCTGGAGAAGGGCATGGCTACCCACTCCAGTATTCTTGCCTAGAGCATCCCACGGACAGAGGAGCCTGGCGGGCTGCAGTCCACAGGGTCGCAGGGAGCCAGACGCGACTGAGCACACAGCAGGCATGCTCCTCAAAAGACTTCCTTTAAAAAAAAATTGTTTCTTCTACTAAAGCACTCTCAAACCACTCAATCTGTATAACCCTCCCTTTTCCAGAAAATGAAACTGAGTCACATACAATGACAAAGAACTGATTAAAGGTCATCTGCCCATCAGCCAAGTCCAGGTTTCCTTGGCTCCAAGTGGGAGGCAGGAATCATCCTTGAAATAGGAAGATTTTCTGCTTTGAAGGAAGGCACAACTAAGTTCAAATCTTAGTTCTCCACTCACTACTTATGGGATCTTGGGGGAAAGCATTAACCTCTCCTAAGGACAACTTCCTCATATGTAAACTGGAAATATAAAATATGCGACAAGGGCCAGTGCTCTGTAATTAATAGTTACGATCATTATTCATTGAAGGTATTCTAACAATAATTCCCTTCCCACTGCCCACCTTCCTGCCCCCTTCCTCGAAGGCTGGCAGTGAACAGCTCATGAAACATATTATCAAATGGGATGTGGGATGCCTGTGAACCGCGGGAAGGCAGGTGGACATCTTCCTTAAGCGAGTAAGATACAGGAAAATACAGGTTATCACGGGGGTTCAAGGGAGATGGGGAAAGTAAGTTGCAGAATTTGCTGCCCTTGACCAGAGGCATCCCTCAAAAGAGCTGCTCGAGATGCCAGATGCCCCCGCCCGCAGTACATCTTTCTCAGTCACGCTGACCTCACCTCGAGAGCAACAAATTCCCGCAGCTTTTCCAACCCCAGGTTCCGCTCACCCTGCCTTCTTTCTCCCAGCTCCCTTAAATGATGGCTGAGCAAATGCCTCCGAGACCATCTTCAGCTAATTTCCTTCAAGACATGCAAGCTGCTAACGCTGGGAAGCACAGATAGTGTGGAATAGCAAATATGGCCAAAATTAGATTAAAATAACCTCCTGATAAACAAATTACTCACTGAAAATAAATATTGGACTAGCGCGACCGAGATAACTAAAAGAACAGCACCACCACATGGCAGAAAGAGGAACTACAGGAGCTGCCTTTTGTGGCCAGCGCCGATCAGCTAGGTCCCCCAACTAGGGGAAAAAATTTTCCCCAAACTAGGGGGGCGGGGGGGGAAATTACTCAAAAAAAAAAAAGAACCAAGGGGGAAAAATACCAAGTTGAATGCGGCATGACGTATTAGAGGTCTGGAAGCCCTCCCGGTCTTGTCCCCTTCTCCTCTCGCTCACTGCATCGTTCACCAGCCTCACAGCAGATTCTGGCCTCTAGGGCAGCCACGTGTATGTGTTGGGCACCCCTCACTGGGTCCCCTTCAGATGCTTGTATGGGATGGACCAGGGACTTTCTCAACTAAATGCCAGACGCGACCACAAAAAAAAACGAAGAAAAAATCCTAAGACTTAGAAAGCATTTAACTTCCTTTCAGCTTTTGATTTTATCTTCTTTGGGCTAAATAAACCTACCCTCTTTTGTATCTATCCTTGGTATGCACAGGGCTCAGGTTTCAGGGATCTACAGCAAATAAGCTCTGCAGTCCACAAGCTGTGTGCATTACTTAAGCTCTGCAGGCCTCAGTTCCTATACCTGTGAAATGGGTATGAGGAGACCTCCTTGCTAGGCAACATGTATATACATAGTTAATGACACTCAAGCCAGTCAATGAATGGTAGATATCTGTGCTATCATGTCCATCCCACTCTGTGCTGGACAAAGTCCATCACAGCTGTGCATCCCAGTGTGACAAATGCAAAAATCTATCCATATTATCTGAAGTTCATTTCTGGATCATCACAAAATAACCCGGCTCGCTTCTGCAGTAGTTATGGTGGCAGAAAGCACATCCGGTCTGTAATGACACCACAGTGCGATTCTTTCCAGGGACAGGAATTGGGCTGGTCTCTTCATTAAGGTATATTGAAAGCAGGTATATGAGGCTTAAGTCAGGAAATAAGAATTCTTCCTTAGTTAACACTGCGTTACAGCAGCTGTCCCCACCCTTTTTGGCATCAGGGACTGGTTTCAGGGGTGGGGGATGGTTTCCGGATGATCCAAGTGCACTACATTTATTGCGAATCTTATTTCTAGTATTATTATGTCAGCTGCACCTCAGGTCATCAAGCGTTAGATCCCAGAGGTTGGGGACCCCTGTGCTAGAGTTTCTCTGGGCCCAGCTCAGTGAGAGGTGTGGGGGCTATAATAGGGACCCCAGCCCCCATGGAGGCATACCCTGCAGGAAAAACACATACATACATACACAGAAACACATACACACAGACTCTTATGCAAAAATGCAGGAATCATTGATTGCAGATAGTTGGTTCTTACAAGTATGCATGCACATGTGGCTTCAGTCATGTCCGACTCTTTTCAACCCCATGGACTCTAGCCCACCAGGCTCCGCTGTCCATGGGATTGTCCAGAGAAGAATACTGGAATGGGTTGCCATGCCCTCCTCCAGGGGATCTTTGCAACCCAGGGATTGAACCCGAGTCTGTTGCATCTCCTGCATTGGCAGGTGGGTTCTTTACCACAGGCACCACCTGGGAAGCCCCAAAATGAGGAGGGGGGTGAATAAAACCAATAGTTTTTTGGGGGGATCTAGACAACAAATTGTATTATAATCATCCAATTCATTAAGAGACTGCATCTTAATTATTCCAACCACTAAAAAGAAATGGTAATTATGTGATGTGACAGACATGCAAATTATTGCTATAATGGCCACCGTAATATACAGAGGTAGCAAATCAACACTGTTACATGTATACAATGTTAAGTGTCACATATATTTCAATTTTAGAAAAGATTAATAGTATCCTAGGTTCTCAGGGAGCCCTATATTTTCATGAATGTGTCTCAGAGGCCACCTTAAGGCAAGAATCGTTGGGAAATGGACAGAGAGCGCTCTCAGCTCTCTACTCAAAAAAAAAAAAAAAGATTGAACACCACTGCACTAAGCAACCCAGAAAGTCTTTTCCAGTTCTAATGGTCTGACTCCATGGCCCTCACATGGAAACTAAAGGGAAAACACTCCCTAGGTAGAACCCATTGGAGAAGGAAATGGCAACCCACTCCAGTGTTCTTGCCTGGAGAATCCCAGGGACGGGGGAGCCTGGTGGGCTGCCGTCTATGGGGTGGCACAGAGTCGGACATGACTGAAGCGACTTAGCAGCAGCAGCAGCAGCAGCAGCAGGTAGAACCCAGGGGTACCTGGCTTGTCCAGAAGCCAGGAGGACAGATTCCAGCCCCCGTGGTGACCCAGACTGTACATGTGAACCCCAAGAAGGCTATACTGCCCCACAGCTACTGGTGTGTGTCAGAAGTTCAAAGGAATTACCGTGCCTACCATCCTGAAACACTGATGCCCTACTGAGAACTAAGAGCTCCTAGAATTCCCACAAAAGCCTCAGTCGGGACATTTCTTACATGGCTAGTTCTCTGACATTTGGCCACAGAGCATCTCTCTGACCATCACGGCCTCTGGTCCCTGCACAGCTGCTTGACAGACCACAGGAGAAGACCGCTGAGAGCCTGAGAGGCACCAAAAGGCCCCTTCCCCTAGCAACAGGATGCACTGTCCCCTGGATCCCACTGGACAGGCTTCTCTAGGGAGATCACAGAGAACCCCTCTTCCTGCCCGACTTGCCCCAGCTCCCCTGCATTCGCCATCCCTCCACTAACTCACTTTGCCATTTCAAACACCCTCCATTGCCCCCACTTATGCAAACTCCCAGACTCCTCTAAATGAAAACTCTGAAGCTGGAGGGTGGTCTGAAGTAGACCCACCACCCTCTTACCAAGATATAGGCCTGGGACCTCCCTGGTGGTCCAGTGGTTAAAACTCCACGCTTCTACTGCAGAGGGCATGGGTTCGATCCCCAGTCGGGGAACTAAGATCCTGCATGCGAAATGGCCCATTAAGAATTTTTAAATAAATAAATAAGATGTAGGGCCTGAGACAGAAAGTGCTTCAAGTGTTACCTTGTTGTGGGCAGCAAGGTGACTGCCAAGATATCACATGAAGATTCACCACTGGAGCTGGTACAGATCAGAAAGAATCCCACAGCGCACACTCATTCCAAGCATCCCTGCCAGGGCCTGCACTTCTCTGAACTCCAGTTATACCTAATGCTCATGGAAGGATGTCAGGGTACATGCTACCTGGAAGCTTCCCTGGTGACTCAGTGGTAAAGAATCTGCCTGCCAATCCAGGAGACTCGGGTTCGATCCCTGGGTTGGGAAGATCCCCTGGAGAAGGAAACAGCAGCCCACTCCAATATTCCTTCCTGGAAAATCCCACGGACAGAGGAACCTGGCAGGCTACTGTCCATGGGGTCACAAAAGAATCAGACATGACTGAGCACACACACACACACACACACACACACACACACGGACACAGAGAACAGAGCAGTTGCCAAAGAGGAGGGAAGATGGGAGAGTCTGGGCTTAGGAGAAGCAAACTATGTTGGATGAACAACAAGGTCCTCCTGTTTAGCACAGGGAACTATATTCAATATTCTGAGATAAACCATAATGTAAAATAATATAAAAAAGAATATACATAAGTGAGACACCTTGCTGTACAGCAGAAAGTAACACAACATTGCAAGCCAACTATACTTCAATAAATTAATAAAAATTTTAAAAGGGATAGGGCAAAGGACCATGCATTGTTTTGATTCACTGGAGGAAAATAATTGCCTGCCATAGAAGCCTTATTTCTTAATTAAACCTTTATTAAGTTTTGTGGATAAAAAGCTAAATGTTTTTGTGTATGATAAAGCATAAAAGGGTAAAACTTTCACTACAGGAAGATTTAGCATTTGCACATGTGTGGGTAGAAGGAGGGAAGCTGATAGAATAAAGGATTAGACTCTGGATTAGATGATTCCATGTACACACAAAAAGGACCCTTGAATGAGCAATGACCTTAATTATTAGGATTCTAAATTTCAGAAGGTATTGGGGAAAATGCCTAGAACTTCCAAGTTTATTTTGCCTGCTGTTGCTTAGAAAGGGAAAGAGATGAGAGCTGTCTTTTAGTTCGTTTCTCTCTGCCTACCATCTACCTGCTCTTCTTTGGCTTCTCATGCAGAAGCTACTTGATGGAAAAAAGAGCTGAAATAAAATAACGAAACTGTCCTAATGCAAACTGGTGTTCTCTGCCTTTCTTTGTTACACTGGGTGGCTCCAAGGCTTCCAGATCCCCCAGCCCTACTCTGTTATTGGTGGGGGTTACCTCCTATCACCTACTACTGATAAAACTTTTTGACCTCAGATTCCCAAGCCCACCTGTGTTCACTGTCCGCAATGTAGTAGATATGTCCTTCGGGCTCTATTTTGACTGGGGAATATTCTCCTTTTGTGACACAATTATGTTGTTATTGTTGTTCAGTTGCTAAGTCCTGTCTGACTCTTTGCGACCCCCATGGTCGCAAAGGAGGATTCTTTACCACTGAGCCACTAGGGAAGCCCCATGATGAAATTATAGAGATATACTAAGAAGGACAACTTTTATACTGATAGGTATAAGTAGAAAGGCCAGAATAACCACCAGCTAAAAAGAGTGTGCTTTCAAGAGATAAATGTTCATGGAAATATTCTAGATATCAGTGTCACACAGTGAGGATTTGAATTTTAGACAGAAATTAGCTTCCTGCATTTAGGTTCAGTGGAAACAATCTCATCTGGGATCCAAAGTGACATTCCATGTCAAATCTTAACTATGCAAGAAGGCATTTGAAGACAACTGCAGAATTCCATGACAACCGTCTCCCCTGCAGTACCCCAGCCAGCCTAAATGCAGCAGCAGCACACACACTCAGACCTCACATGCCACACCATACCGCTTAGGCTGGCAGGACAAAGATGGCAACTGCTCCTGCCCAAATCCATGAAAGACCTTGCCATTGAAACTCAGCCCTCTTGAACCTTCCTACGTTGGTGGTGGGAATGTAAAGTGGTGCAGCTACAGTGGAAAGCAATATGGAGGCTTCTCAGAAACTAAAAATAGAACTACCATGTGACCTACCAATTCAACCCCTGGGGGTATATCTGAAAAAAACAAACAAAACGAATTCCAAAAGATACATACATCCCAATGTCCATAGCAGCATTACAAGTGATCGCTAAGGTATGGAAGAAACCTACGTCTCTATCAACAGATAAATGGGTAAAGATGAGTACTGTATACACATATTATGGAACACTATGCAGTCATTAAAAAGGAATGGAATTTTGATATTTGCCACATCATCTATAGACTTGGGACTTCCCTGGTGGCTCAGATGGTAAAAGCATCTGCCTACAATGTGGGAGATCTGGGTTTGATCCCTGGGTTTGGAAGATCCCCTGGAGAAGGAAATAGCAGCCCACTCAAGTATTGTTGCCTGGAAAATCCCATGAACAGAGGAGCCTGGCAGGCTGCAGTCCATGGGGTCACAAAGGGTCGGACACGACTGAGCAACTTCAGTTTCACGGGGGCACTATGCTAAGTGAATAAGTCAGAGAAAGACAAATGCTATATGATATCACTTATAGGAGAATCAAATACAGCAGACCAGTGACTATAACAACAAAGACGCAGATTCACAGAGAGAACAAACCAGCGCTTAAGAGTGGGGAGAGGGAAGTGGATAGGCGCAACATAGGGGTACAGGAGGAAGAGGCAAAAGCTATTAGGTATGAAATAAGCTACAAGGACATATTGTACAACACAGGCAATATAGCCAATATTTTATAATAATTATAAATGGACTATAACCTCTAAAAAGTGTGAATCAGTATATTGTACACCTACAATCTGTATAATATTGTACATCAACTATACTTCAATTTTAAAAAAAAGATAAAAACACAGTCCTCTTTCCTGCTGAGCTCAGCTGTGATCTCAGAATCTTTCTACCCACACATGGGAGTTGGCACTTGTAGAAGAACTTTCTGCCCTCCTTGTGCTAAGATTCTCTAAAGCTCGAGAACATGCTCCCTCCCAAGTAACTTCTGCATGTTCAACACGACTTTCTGCCATTCATATTCCTACCTCATTTGAGTCCACAGGAATGATGCCAGTACTGGGGAATTTAAGATCACTAATGGAAGGCCTTCCCTGGTAGTAAAGAATCTACCTGCCATTGCAGAAAATGCAGAGTTCAATTCCCGGGTCAGGAAGATTCCCTGGAGAAGGGAATGGTAGCCCACTCCAGTATTCTTGCCTGGGAAATCCCATGGACAGAGGAGCCTGGCGGGCTACAGTCCATGGGCTCACAAAGAGTTGGACACGACTGTTGCAACTAAACCACCATGCAAGACAAAATAAGCACTTCTATGAAATACCAATGAAGGTATTTAGGAGAGATCGTTTGAAATCCTGAACGAGCTCCAGCTCCTATATAGTCATATATACATCAGCGATTCTCAGAAGGAGGCAATTTTGACATGCTAGGGGATATCACCATTGTGTACAGACAGTTTTGTTCATTACAACTGGGAGTGCTCCTGGCATCTGGTGAGTCGAGGCCAGGGATGCTGCCAAACATTCTGAAATACACAGGAGAAGCCTCAAGAACTCAGAATCATCCAGTTCAAAATGCCAAGAGTGTCAAGGCTGGAAAACCTGGTAAACAGTAAGGTTGATTAATGGCAGAAAGAACTTTAGAGAAGTTCTC
The DNA here is from genome assembly GCF_029378745.1 of Bos indicus. Classification (NCBI taxonomy): domain Eukaryota; kingdom Metazoa; phylum Chordata; class Mammalia; order Artiodactyla; family Bovidae; genus Bos; species Bos indicus. The sequence goes on along the minus strand of NC_091780.1, from coordinate 17,375,876 downwards.
ATCCAACTGTGATAGGATGGACCTAAGATTCAGGCAAAATGTATGTGGACAGCTCCAAAGAATTAGCAAATAGCCCTATACAGCCTTCTAACGGGGCAAAAAAAAACCAAACCTGTTTTATATGTAGAAGATGGCAGGCTATCACTTCCCTGATAGTCTATCTTTATAGTTAAACAGATATTAGAACTAAGATCATTGGTTCTATGCATTGGTTGTTGGATTCAGTAAAAGAGGGTAGTAGAGGATGGTATTGCCATTTTTATACATGTGAATATCAGAAATCATTCACTCATTTCAACATTTGGTACACAAATACTTGGAGCCTCCCAGGTGGCTCAGTGGTAAAGAATTCACCAGCCAATGGAGCAGATGCAGGTGACACGGGTTGTGAAGATCCATGGATCAGGAAGATCCCCTGGAGGAGAGCATGGCAACCCACTCCAGTGTTCTTGCCTGGAGAATCGCATGGACAGAGGATCCTGGTGGGTTACAGTCCTTGAGGTGGCAGAGTCCGACACGACCGAGCAACTGAGCGCACGCACGCACGCACACACACACACACGTGCACACACACAAATATTTATTTTAGCCTTTATATTGTGCTGATACAAGTAAAACAACATTCAGCAAAGATGACCCTTGCCATAAAAAGCTTGCAATCAGCTGGAAGAGGTGGGCAAACAGCAAATTCAATGCAGTGCAATCAATGCTGAGTTGAGAGAGCCTATGTGTGCGTAGAGGAGGGACATCTATCTAGCCTGGTCTTGGTAGTTAGGGAAAATGTTTTCAGAGGGAATGATGGCTGAGCTGAGCTCTGGAGAGAGAGTAGACATTAGAAACTCTTAAAACTGAGCCCCTAGGACAGCCCACTCCATTTGCTAAGCTCGGCTAGTGTGTTGAATCTCCAAATCTGAATCAGTCAGTATTTGCGCTGGATACAGTGGCAGATTTTATTTTCTTGGGCTTCAAAATCAACTGCAGACTGAGACTGCAGCCGTGAAATCAAGAGACACTTGCTCCTTGGAAGAAAAGCTATGACAAATCTAGACAGCATATTAAAAAGTAGAGACATCACTTTGCCAACAAAGGTCTGTATAGTCAAAGCTATGATTTTTCCAATAATCATGTACAGATGTGAGAGGTGGACCATAAAGAAGGCTGAGTGCTGAAAAACTGAGGCTTTCAAATTGTGCTGGAGAAGACTCTTGAGAGACCCTTGAACTGTAATAAGATGAAACCAGTCCATTCTCAAGGGAATCAGTCCTGAATTTCACTGGAAGGACTGATGCTGAAGTTGAAGTTGCAGTACTTTGGCCATCTGATGCGAAGAGTCGATTCACTGGAAAAGACCCTGATGCTGGGAGACATTGAGGGCAGGAGGAGAAGGGGGCGACAGAGGATGAGATGGTTGGATGACATCACTGACTCAATGGACATGAGTTTGAGCAAACTCCAGGAGATGGTGAAGGACAGAGAAGCCTGGCATGCTGCAGTCCCTGGGGTCACAAAGAGTCGGACACGACTGAGTGGCCGAACAACTATGTAATAACAAAAACAACGAAAAGCAAGTCAAAGAAACATATTCCAATATGGAGATAGAATTGGCTTCTTCTCTGCAATATCCCCATAGCCCGCAGGTAACACTTTCTCATCGCCTCCCGCCTGGAGGGCTGTCTAACCGCTCACTCTTCACTCCCTCACCTGCTCTAAGCACCTCCCCTCTCCCTTCAGGTCAGGCACCTGTGGATAGACCTGAACACTGTATCAAGTTCCAGTAAACCAAATGAATCCAAGATTCAACTACTTTTTCAGTCTACAAAGGGAAGCATTATGTGATACGACTCTTTCTCTGCACTTGGAGCTGAGACAGATGTGTGGTGGCCAGGTGGGGGGGGTGATTTTTTTTTATTTATTTATTTATAGGTTTTATTAAAACTCACCTATTACCCATAGGCCTCGGGCTCCCTACAGAGAAACAACTATCACAATTGAAGCAGCTGGTTTCCAAGGTGCCAAATTAAAATAGATGAAGAGGCAAGAGGGAGGGGGGAATAAAAACATTAAGCTGAGACTTCTTCCCTCCCAAGAGCATGGTGCCTTCTACTATATCGCTCACATGAAACTGACTCCCAGTGTAATTAGACCAGGGCTACGAGGCAAAAAAAAAAAAAGAAAAAAAAAACTCAAATTATTCAGACCCCCAGAGCTATGCTTTTGCAATCACTCAAGTAACCGAGAAAGGAGCCAACTTTTTAATATAAACTTGTTATCAGTATCTATACTGGCCAAGCTATTACAACACCCCATCTGCCTAAGAATATAGTCACAAGCTGAGTTGTGAATCAAAGGGAAGAGTCAGGCTTCCCACTCGCTCTCATAAACTTTTCATACGTAGGACAATCCAACTGGAAACTTCAGTTTATTCCAACAGTTCTTAAGGGCTGCTGGTCCCAGTAGAAGGAGCTGGAGAGTTCCTCGGGTCTGCAGTAGACACCAGGCTCCCGTTAGAGTGGCTTGTGCCGGCAGTATTATGTACGGACACATCCACATCCATCTCTCTTTGCAGCCCCGACCTTGGAACTGCCATTGTACCCTCCCTCTCGCCCCAAAGAGCCAGGAATGGCTCAATTGCCTTCCAGGTTGAAAATGAGCCGTGGAGACAGAAGAGCATCTGAACTCAGAGGGGAAAGACAGCACCATGCTCCAGAAGAGGCACTTACTGGATTTCAGCAGTGCTGCCAGGACTTCAGCGGCTGCCCTGGGGAAAGAGAAACAAGAGTGGTCAGATCAGTGTTCCCTGGTCTTTTTTAAGCCCAGGGATCCCACAGCCGGCCTGCTCATTGCTGCCACCTAACTGCCCCATTAGTAACCAGGTAGCAGGCATTCCATGGATTCTGCTGCTGACCATTAAAGGGCCAGGAATGTAGAAATCGTGCTGAGTGAAGCGTCTGTCTTGCAAATGGGTATCAAGAGTCCCTTCTGCTGCTGGGAATCTCTCCCCATCCCCGCTCCCACCAGCTTCCTCACACCCCGCTCCTTCCAGCCAGAGCTCTCACAGGCCCTTGATTTATACCTGGAAACCCCGGGGACTCTGTGGAACGAGTTGGGAGGGGTGAGCCTTGGAGGCTGGGTGAGTACAGCAATTCACTGCAAACTTCTTGAAATACTCAGGGCCCAGGAGACACACTCGAAAACACTCACACACTAGAAAATGAAGCTGGTTCCTTAGGGTAGAAAATGGCTATATTGCATTTTTCTTCCAAATTCATTGTTTTCTTCCATAAAGGAATTTGACAGCCTTTGTAACAGTGAGAGGAGGCACAGAGGATGAAAATGCCTTTGGCCCAAGGCTCCCTGTGCCTGGGAAGGTCATACGAAGACCCACTCATATGGCAGAGGGAAACCATGGCACTGGGGACTCTGTGGTGTGATTCTGGGAGGGAGAGTGGGTTTGCTTTTTTTTAAAAAGTGTTCTGCACAGCCCTACTAACTTATCCTTAAAGCCTATTCAACAGTAATGCTTTCAAACTGTGAGGCTGGAAAAGACACTTGAGAGTCCCTTGGACAGCAAGGAGATCAAACTAGTCAATCCTAAATGAAATTAAGCCTGAATAACCATTGGATGGACTGATGCTGAAGCTAAAGCTCTAATTCTTTGGCCACCTGATGCGAAAAGCCAACTCATTGAAAAAGACCCTGATGCTGGGAAATATTGAGGGCAGAAGGAGAAGGGCATGACAGAGGGTGAGATGGTTGGATGGCATCGCCAACTCAGTGGACATGAGTTTGAGCAAACCCCAGGAGATAGTGAAGGACAGGAGAGCCCAGGATGCTATGGTCCATGGGGTCACAAAGAGTCGGACACGACTTAGCAACTGAATAACAACAACAACAAAAAAAAACCAGTGATATATTCCCAGCACCCTTCTGAGAACTGGGGGAACAGGCCCAAGAAAATATATCACTATTCCAAGATTTCCTAGACATGGGAGCGGAACTGAAACCCCAAACCCAGAAATCTCTCTTCCCATTTTTGCTTCCTACATCCACTGGTCTTCAGAGCTTATCTTGCACTTGCTTTGCCCCAATCTCTGCATAGTTGATAAAGAACAAGTCTCTTTGCAATATATTATGTACTATTTCCCTGGTGGCTCAGATGGTAAAGAATCTGCCTGCAATGCAGGAGACCCAGGTTCAATCCCTGGGTCAGGAAGATCCCCTGGAGAAGGGAATGGCTACCCACTTCAGTATTCTCGCCTGGAGAATTTCATGGACAGAAGCTACAGTCTGTGGGGTCACAAAGAGTCGCACATGACTGAGCAACTAACACTTTCACATTGAGCAATAGAGCCGACAGTGAAAAATAACAACAAAGGAATGAACAAAAGTAAACTAAACTAAAATAGAAATTAGGTGCTTGAAACATGATTGCTCCCCATAACCTGTGAGAGAATCCTGTAAAGCAGTGGTCTGATGCTCAAAGGCACAAATCCATGGTTGGGATGACCCCAGCCCAGTGAGACCCACCCAGCTTCAAGACACTTGTAAAGAAAGCAAGGCTAGTTTTCACCAACGGACTACATCACGTCTCCTTCCTAACCGCAGTTTCCTCGGATCAACTTTCAGCTTCCTCAGTCACCCTCTTTCTAACTCTACGTAGTGGTGTTGCAGGAAGGGGAACACCTTCTTACCTAACATTTGGAAATGAATTGTCCTAGGAGACACATGTACCCACAAAACAAAAGGCATTATTGGGAAGGGGCGCCCGGTGGAGAGCGGGGGACCCAGGGAACTGCTCTGCCATGCGGCTTCCTGCCTCGGGTTTTATGGTAATGGGAAAGGAAACTGTAGAAACAGGAAAAGAAAGAATGGGGGCATCCCAAGCAAAATATCTAGCCTAGTCTTAGATCACGACCAGATCTTGGGGCAACCCTGCATTTTTGATTTGCATGGCATGTTTTTTGGGGGGATTCACTATCGGGTACTGCTCCATTGAAAAGTGAAAGTGTTAATTGCTCAGTCATGTTCAACTCTATGCAACTCCCACAAACTATAGCCTGCCAGACTCCTCTGTCCATGGGATTCTCCAGGCAAGAATACTGGAGTGGTTGCCATTTCCTTCTTCAGGGGATCTTCCTGATCCAGCGATTGAACCTGGGTCTCCTGCGTTGAAGGCAGATTCTTTACCATCTGAGCCACCAGGGAAGCCAGTAGGGTGATAACACAATAAATAAACATTAATCCAAACAGTGACGGATACAGCAGAAAACACATGGTAAGTGTCGTATTAGTCAAAGATGGGAGATTGATTCCTGAGGAACCAGAAAATATTTCTTTCTTCACAAATACTTTGTCCTTCTAATTGGGGGAGTAATCTGTGATACAGCAAAGGGCACATTTAGAGCAACGATGCACATCAGGTTGGAGACCAAAAATCCAGTATAAGTTTAGATACAATTTCATAGATAATAAGAAGCCATTCCATTTCTTCGATCAAGAGGGTATGGTGTCAAGGATGGAAAAGCGAGAGGAAGAATTTGAGCAAAGAATTGAAACAGGAGGAAAGCGGGCAGAGTGAACTTTTAAAGGAATGGTATAGCCACAAGACAGGACAAAGACTGGTTAGAACCATAGATGCAAGGTGGCAGAGGACTCGACTTCCGACAGATTTGGAGCCTCATTAGGCGCTCAGTGTGCTATATTAGCGTAAGCTAAGGGTCACACCCACCAAGACAGCTCTGAGGCCATAAAAGGCGAAAAGTGGGCGGTGGTCCAATTTCTAGAAATCTCACTCCTCCCTGCCCTGTGAAATTTATTGTTGTTGTTAAGTCGCTAAGTCGTGTCTGACTCATACAACCCCTTGAACTGCAGCCCGCCAGGCTCCTTTGTCCATGGGATTTCCCAGGCAAGAATACTGGCGTGGGTTGCCATGCCCTCCTCCAGAGGATCTTCTCAACCCAGGGAAGGCCAGCCTATGAAACTACCCAGCTCATAAAAACTAACCACAGCATATTTCAAGGCCTCTCTCGCGCGCCTTCTGTGAGACTCCACACTCTATCTGTAGAGTATGTTTCTCTCTAAATAAATCCACTTTTACCTATCACTTTGTCTCCAAACTTCTTATAAAGTAAGAACCTCAAATTCACCAGGAACAGAATCAATAAGATTTGACGGTAAACAGGCCAATGATAAAGGGCAAAGGAAAGGGAAGAGTCAATGAGAGCCTGGAATTTTTAGCCAAGGTAATTGGGAGACCAATTAACCCTGGAAGGAGGGAAATTGAGGTGTTTAGAGAAGATGTTGAGTTTGATTTGGGACTTGCTGAGCTCGAGATGATGGGGACAAAGCTACACAGAACTATTCAAAACGCTACTAGAAACACAGATTGAGGATTCTGGAGGACATCCAGAGTTGGGGTGTATATTTATGAATCACTACAGTAGCAACACCAGTTGTAGCCACAGAAACAGGGGATATCTGTGAAGAAATTCAATCAGGAGCTGAATAGAGAACTGGTCCAGGGAGGCATCTGAACTAGAGGGAAGGAAACCCCTAAGAAACTCAGATAATGCACAGTCAAGGGGAAAGAAATAGGGGGGGTTCAGTTTAAAACTAAGTCACAAGATTTTCCAGGCACAGCGTTTTTCAAACTGTATGTTGTGACCCAACTGTTTGTTGCTTTTAGTCGCCCAATCATTTCTGACTCTTTGATATTCCATGGACTGTAGCCCATCAGGCTTCTCTGTCAATGGAATTCTCCAGGCAAGAACACTGGAATGGATAGCCATTCCTTTCTCCAAGGGATCTTCCTGACCCAGGGATCAAACCTGGGTTTCTGCCACATTGCAGGCAGATTCTTTACCATCTGAGCCACGAGGGAAGCTGTAGGTTGTGACCCAATAGGAGCTGTAAAATCAGTTCAGCAGTTAACTAGCTTCATTAATGAAAATGAATAAATTGAAATGGAATAAAATATATCAGAGATATCTCATGCAGCAAAGCCTAGCAGTGATCTGGGAAACCTTATTTCAAGGCCCATACACACATTGTGTGCCTACTGGGAAGATAATATAAGTAATTTCCTCTAAAAAAAATTAAGCTTGTAAAGATGCAGGTTAAGGTATAGGATCCATATGAGATCTAAACAAGAGCAAACGACTGGAATCAACTAATGAACTAATGAGCAAACAGAAAGTGTTTGATCCCCCACGTGGTGCTGAGATCAGGCATTCATGTGAATGTCACCGAAAGCCTCTGAACGTTCACTCTGTCTGGTGGATAAATGTCTGGAAGACTGGTCCACTGTCTGAACACTGCACTCTGCTTCCCTCCTGACCCCCTGGTGTTACACTAAGAACGTAACACCAACTATTTTGCCAACCAATGGTTAAACCAACAAAAAAGCAAAAATGCAAGCGGCTAAAGTTTAAACAAGTAAGAAAATGAGTGAAAGTGAGTTACTTCCACGCTAAGAAATAAGCCCACAGCATTGAATGAATGAATTGGTGTTCTAGACTGCCCCCTGCTGGACATGGACATTCAGCACCCATGGTTCTGATAGTTTCCCTGGTTCTATAACCATTTTTGAGATGCCACTATTCTGTTGGACATGGAACAACAGACTGGTTCCAAATAGGAAAAGGAAAAGTCATTGAATTAGGAATTAGAAGGCTGGGGTTTGAAGCAGTCTTGTGTTCTGGGGTTTACTGGATCACCCCAAATCTCACAGCAGCCTCACCAGTGAAGTAGATTTAATCGGGTCTAACTGATAACAGTGGTGTGAAGAAGGAAATCAAGGAAAAATTAAATTAAAATCTACCACAGTCCCTGGAACATACCATGAACTTGTATGTATCTCTAATAGAACCACTACCAAGCAAGGAAGTGAGGATTCATCTCTCTATACGTGTTCGCAGATGGTGAGCTGGCAGGATTGTCACATGCTCGTCAGGAGAGGCCCCTGGGGGAAAATGGGTTTCTCCCTCTTGGAGAAAAATAAAATAGCCAAACTATTTCAGGGAGGTCAAGTATTCTGAAATTCCAAAGGTCTAGATATAATGATCGTGATCTATATTAGTTATCTATGTCTATGTGAAAAATTACCACAAACTTAGCAGCTTAAAACAACACTTTCTATCTCACAGTTTTTCTGGGGCAGGAACTCCATGGCTTACCAGATCCTCTGTTTATGGTCTTTCAAAGCTGCAACCAAGGTGTCAGCCAGAAATGCATCCTTGTCATCTGAAAGCTCAGCTGCGGAAGGGTCTGCTTCCTAGCTCCAACAGATCATGGACAGAATCCATTTCCTTGCAACAGTGAGGCTAAGGACTCTGGTGTCTTTGTTATTAGTCAGCTGAAGACCAATCTCAGCTCCTAGATGCTACATAGGACCTGTCTACTAACCATCAATCATGAAATTTTGATAGGCTGTATGTAAACAAGATACAGTCTTCTAGAACACAATGCAATCATGGGGGTAACACACTCTCACTGTGGCCATATCCTATTGTCTAGAAGAAAGCCTTGGATCTTACCCATTCTCAAGGGGAGCTGTGCTCAGTCACTCAGTCCTGTCTGATTCTCCACAGTCCCATGGGCTGTAGCCTGCCAGCATCCTCTGTCCATGGAATTTTCCAGTCAAGAACACTGGAGTGGGCTGCCATTTCCTTCTCCAGGGGATCATCCCAATTCAGGGATCCAACCCACATCTCTTGCACTTCCTACATTGGCAGGCAGATTCTTTACCACTAGCATCACCTGGGAACCCCCTCAAGGGGAGGGGATTACTCAAATGCATAAACACCAGGAGATGGAGGTTAAGGGGCCGGGGAGGGGGGGGGCTACATTACAGTCTATACACCACCCAACGCTTCTTGCAATCTTTGCTATTTAGATACTAGGATCCTGATATTCTCCTAGCCAAGACATGACCCTCCCTGGTCTTCCTCTTCCCACAGAATAGAACTACTGCTATCTCAGAAACTGAGCATCCATCCTTCTGTCTGTATGCCCTTATCATCCAGATCACCCCATGCACTCACACTCCCCCATTTTAGCTTCTAGAATGCTCTTAATTTTCCCATTCCTCTGTTGTTTCAACCCTAGTCCAAGCACATGGGGGTCTGGTACTTCATGGAAAAATGTAATTTCTAGTCATTGGTCCTTGGTTGAAATTTACATTTTATTTTCTGTATAATAAATGTATATGAACTGCAGAATCATGTTAGATATATCAGAAAATAGAGTTGTGCATGAGTAAATGGAAGAAATTAAATCACACAAATATCTCTCACCTAGCTACTGTGATAACCCCAGAATGAATCTAACCATATCAACTCTAACATGTGTGTGTGTTCAATCACGACCAACTGTTTGCAACCCCAGGAACTGTAGCCCACCAAGCTTCTCTGTCCAGGAAATCTCCCAGGAAATATCTACTCCAGATCCCCTTCAAACTGGTCTTCAGGCTGCAACTAAAATGATGTTTTATCAAAATCATCTGATTAGAAAGCCCTCACATTGCAACTCCCACAACTACTTTCTCTTTTGGAAAAACACCCAAGTCTGAAACATGCTCCTGGAGACCCCACCAAGCCTGGGAGCTGCCACCCACTCCAGCCCAGCCCCAGCCCAGCCTCTCATGCTCTATAATTCTGCCCCACTGACCTTTTGCCAGGCTTTGAAACATGTCCTGTAACTTGTCTTCCGTCCTTGCCAATGACACAGCCTAAAATGCCATGGCCTTCCCCTCCTTCTTCACATCCCATGTCAGGTGTCACTCCCACAGGAAAGACTTTCAGGACCCCTAGCCTAGGTCTCGGAGAAGGCAATGGCACCACACTCCAGTACTCTTGCCTGGAAAATCCCATGGACAGAGGAGCCTGGTAGGCTGCAGTCCACGGGGTCGCTGAGGGTTGGACACGACTGAGCAACTTCACTTTCACTTTTCACTTTCATGCATTGGTGAAGGAAATGGCAACCCACTCCAGTGTTCTTGCCTGGAGGATCCCAGGGACGGGGGAGCCTGGTGGGCTGCCGTCTCTGGGGTCGCACAGAGTCAGACACGACTGAAGTGACCCAGCAGCAGCAGCAGCAGCCTAGGTCCAGGTCCTCTATTGGTATATTCATCCTTCACCCCTCCCCCCTTTTAAATTTCTCAATTCAGTTTGTAATTTTTCACTCCTTTCATGGTGATTTTACTAATGTCTCTCTCCCCTTCCAGTCTGCAAACTCCAAAAAACAGAAAACAGTTTGTTTTGCCTTATTCAGTGTATGTGACTGTATGCTCAGTTGCTTCACTCTTGTCTGATTCATTGATACCTCATGGATTATAGCCTGCCAGGCTCCTCTGTCCATGGGATTCTCCAGGCGAGAATACTGGAGTGGGTTGCCATGCCCTCCAGGGGATCATCTTGACCCAGGGACCGAACCCACATCTCTTATGTCTCCTGTGTTGGCAGATGGGTTCTTTACCACTAGATCCATATTCTACCCCCGCCATTTAATAGTACTTGATTACAGAACACCATCAAATATTCACTTAACCTTTTCCAAAAATCAGGCACTGGTCTAGGAGCTTTATTTACACTGTCCATTCAGCCAACAAATATTTATTGAGCACTTACTGTGTGCTGAGATAAACTGATAAAGCAAAGATTCTTACACTCCAAAGGGATAAGGTTAAGGAAATAATTAATAGACAATAATTATTTTTTAAGAATATATTAAATTAGTATTCTCAATTGTGATCAGTGCCATGGAGAAAAAAAAATTAAAAATAGAGTAAAGAGATCAGATGCACAGGGCCAGTTTGCAAAGTTTTAAAGTTTGGCTAGTGTAGGCTTCATGGGGAAGACAACCTCTGAACAAAGTAGGGATGGAAGCTGTCCTATGCATATCAGAAGGAAGCATGACCAGACCCTCTATAATGACAAGAGGCCTGATCTGTTCAAGGAACAGAAAGCTGGACTGGGCTGCTGGGGCCAAAATGGACGGGGGAAGAAGAGTAGGAGCTGGGGTAAGGAGGAACAGAGGGCCTGGTGTGCACTGAGAGGCTTCACCTACATTCCAAGTGAGGAATTCACCAGAGAATTTTGAGCAATGATATAACATATTTTAAGATTTTTCTGGCTGCTCTATTTTCCAAAAGAAAAAAGGACTCTAAGGAAGCCAAAGTAAAAACCAGTAGAGAACTTTGCGGAGCAAACCAAATACAGCAATGACTAAAAGGGATTATAGACAATGGTCAAGTGGGATTTCTCTTGACCCACTTGCAGGAATGCAGGGTTGGTTGAACCTCTGAAAATCAACCAATTAATCCATCATAATAACAAAATACAATACAAAAATCATATTATCGTTTTAATAGTCACAGGAAGACCATTTGATAAAATTCATTACACTTTCATGATAAAAATGCTCAACACACTAGGAATAGAAGATAACTGACTAATATCTGATAAACGGATCTCCTTGTCTCTGATAAAGTGATCCCTTAAAACCATAGTTAACGTGATACTTCATGGAGAAACAAGACGGGACGCTTTCCTTCTCTGATTGGGAACAAGATTAAGATCTTCAGAATGGGACAAAATAATAGCAAATGAAGCAACTGACAAACAACTAATCTCAAAAATATACAAGCAACTCCTACAGCTCAACTCCAGAAAAATAAATGACCCAATCAAAAAATGGGCCAAAGAACTAAATAGACATTTCTCCAAAGAAGACATACAGATGGCTAACAAACACATGAAAAGATGCTCAACATCACTCATTATCAGAGAAATGCAAATCAAGACCACTATGAGGTACCATTTCACACCAGTCAGAATGGCTGTGATCCAAAAGTCTACAAATGATAAATGTTGGAGAGGGTGTGGAGAAAAGGGAACCCTCTTACACTGTTGGTGGGAATGCAAACTAGTACAGCCACTATGGAGAACAGTGTGGAGATTCCTTAAAAAACTGGAAATAGAACTGCCTTATGATCCAGCAATCCCACTGCTGGGCATACACACTGAGGAAACCAGAAGGGAAAGAGACACGTGTACCCCAATGTTCATCACAGCACTGTTTGTAATAGCCAGGACATGGAAGCAACCTAGATGTCCATCAGCAGATGAATGGATAAGAAAGCTGTGGTACATATACACAATGGAGTATTACTCAGCCATTAAAAAGAATTCATTTGAATCAGTTCTAATGAGGTGGATGAAACTGGAGCCTATTATACAGAGTGAAGTAAGCCAGAAGGAAAAACACCAATACAGTATACTAACGCATATATATGGAATTTAGAAAGATGATAACAATAACCCTGTGTACGAGACAGCAAAAGAGACACTGATGTATGGAACAGTCTTATGGACTCTGTGGGAGAGGGAGAGGGTGGGAAGATTTGGGATAATGGCATTGAAACATGTAAAATATCATGTATGAAACGAGATGCCAGTCCAAGTTCAATGCACGATACTGGATGCTTGGGGCTAGTGCACTGGGATGACCCAGAGGGATGGTATGTGGAGGGAGGAGGGAGGAGGGTTCAGGATGGGGAGCACATGTATACCTGTGATGGATTCATTTTGATATTTGGCAAAACTAATACAATTATGTAAAGTTTAAAAATAAAATAAAATTTTAAAAAAATAAATAAATAAAATGAAGAACAACAACAACAAAAAATATTCATTCTTACCACCTCTGTTCAACATTGTACTGGAAGTTCTAGCCAGAGCATTTAATAAGAAGGGAAGGAAGAAAGGAGGGAAATGCTGATTGGAAAAGAGGAAGTAAAACTATCCTATCTATAGATGGTTGGGTCTTACATATAGTAAGTAAATTAATCCACGGAAAAAACTATTAGAACTAAAAAGTTCTGCAATCAATACTCAAAAATCAATTGCATTTCTGTAAACTAGCAACAAATAGTTCAAAAATGAAGTTTAAAATAGGAATCTCATTTATAATGGCTACAAAAAGAATTAAATTCTGGGTAATAAATTTAAGAAAGAAACCCAAGGCCTTTACATGGAAAGCTAGAAAACACTGTTTGAAAAACAAAAAAATTAAAGAATATCTAACCAAATAGAAATTACCTAAATGTCAGCTGTCTCCTAACTACTGCTGTAGCCCCAGAATTGATGTATCCATAGTCACTGTTCAGTTCAGTTCAGTTCAGTCGTGTCCGACTCTTTGTGACCCCATGAATTGCAGCACGCCAGCAACCCACTCCAGTGTTCTTGCCTGGAGAATCCCAGGGACGGGGGAGCCTGGTGGGCTGCTGTCTATGGAGTCACACAGAGTCGGACACAACTGAAGTGACTTAGCTGCAGCAGCAGCAGGCCTCCCTGTCCGCCACCAACTCCCAGAGTTCACCCAGACTCACGTTCATCGAGTCAGTGACGCCATCCAGGCATCTCATCCTCTGTCATCCACTTGTCCTCCACCCCCAATCCCTCCCAGCATCAGAGTCTTTTTCAATGAGTCAACTCTTTGCATGAGGTGGCCAAAGTATTGGAGTTTCAGCTTTAGCATCATTCCTTCCAAAGAACACCCAGGACTGGTCTCCTTTAGGATGGACTGGTTGGACCTCCTTGCAGTCCAAGGGACTCTCAAGAGTCTTCTCCAACACCACAGTTCAAAAGCATCAATTCTTCGGCGCTCAGCTTTCTTCACAGTCCAACTCTCACATCCATACATGACCACTGGAAAAACCATAGCCTTGACTAGACGAACCTTTGTTGGCAAAGTAATGTCTCTGCTTTTGAATATGCTATCTAGGTTGGTGGTCCCCTTTAAAATGTTTAGGGTATAACTACGGCAGAAGTCCCCAAGCTGTGGGCCACAGACTGGTACCTCCTATCAGATCAGCAGTGGCATTAGATTAGAAATAAAGTTCACAACAAATGGAATGCACTTCAATCATCCCAAAACCATCCCTGCCCTGATCCATGGAAAAATTATCTTCCATGAAACCAGTCGCTGGTGCCAAAAAGGCTGGGGACCACTGAGCTAGAGGGATCTTCTCAGGAAGAACACGGATATGTTTTGAATTTGGAGCTAACAGAAGTTCTTGGCCACAACTATGAGAAGTAACATTAGCTTATTTCTCGTGCATGGGTGTGTCCTCAATCGCTTCAGTCGTTTCCGACTCTTTGCAACCCCATGGACTGCAGCCCTCCAGGCTCATCTGTCCATGGGATTCTCTAGGCAAGAGTACTGGAATGAGTTGCCATTTCCTCCTCCAGGGGATCTTCCTGACCCAGGGATCAAACCCATGTCTCCAGTGGCTCCTGCATCGCAGGCGGATTCTTTACTACTGAGCCACCAGGGAAGCCCTGACGTATATCTCATAACTATTCCCACTTTACAGATGAAGGGACTATTCACAGTAAATTAACCCACCTGAAGTAACATTAGAAAGCACCAGAGCAGGAACTTGGCCTCGAGTCTGTCTGACCCCAACATCTGGCTCTTACCCCAGACACCTAGCAACACCGGCAGCTCTGGGGTCAGAAATACTGTATTTCAGTAAACTAGCAATGAACGAGGATGATAGTTTTGAATATTGATCTTTGAATATTAATCAATATTTTTGAATACTGATCTTTTATCGTGGCCACATTGCAGAATCTGTTTATTTGTTCTGATAGTTTTTTTTTAATGGATTCATTATGACTTTCTATATACAAGACCAAACCATCTATAAATCAGATAGCTTTCAGAAAGAAAAAAGTAGGCAGCCCTAGAACTTAATGTTAGAGTCTCTCAAGAGCTGGCCATGGGATGTGGGGTTGTAGCAACAGAAACAGAAAGTGGAGGGGAAAAAAGAATTATTTAAAATAACAGGTGGATAAAGCAGGAGGACCTTTACAAGAGACAGAACATGTTGCCTGCAGAACACGGACATCCAGAACACCATCTGGTACCATCCCAGCCTCCTGCCTGGCTGGAGAAGGAACAGCACGATGGGTAAAAGCTCACAGACAAACGCGCACACACACACACACACACACACACACACACACACACGGCCAGTTACCAAGGGAAACAGATGACAAGTGGATCTTTCTCATCACTATTTTCAGAAAGAAAGGAGAAAAAATAAATGGAAACTGAGATAACTCCTACACGGTGAAAGAAATGAAAAACCATGGACATATGGTGCAAAGGTCTCACCAGATCCTGTGCCCAGCATGGAACTTGTCCATTTCATTCTGGAGAAAGAAAAAGAAAAAGTACCTCCCCAACACTATCCAGATGCTGTCAAAGACACCTTGTGGGAACCATCATCTGTCATGGGAAAGTTTTATAAGAGAAATCAAAACCCTAACCTCAGACAGGTTTGTTAGAACATCAGTAGGGGATGTGGACATGTATGGATGTGATAGTTGGACTATAAAGAAAGCTGAGCACTGAAGAATTGATGCTTTTGAACTGTGGTGTTGGAGAAGACTCTTGAGAGTCCCTTGGACTGCAAGGAGATCCAACCAGTCCATCCTAAAGGCGACCAGTCCTGGGTGTTCACTGGAGGGACTGATGTTGAAGCTGAAACTCCAATACTTTGGCCACCTGATGTGAAGAACTGACTCATTGGAAAAGACCCTGATGCTGGGAAAGATTGAAGGCGGGAGGAGAAGGGGACGACAGAGGATGAGATGGTTGGATGGCATCACCAACTCAATGGACATGGGTTGGGTGGACTCCGAGACTTGGTGGTGGACAGGGAGGCCTGGTGTGCTGCAGTCCACGGGGTCGCAAAGAGTCGGACGTGACTGAACTGAACTGAACTGAGGGAATGTGACCGAGGAGGGTCTATGGCCTGAGCCAAGGAACCAGGAGCACAGCACCACAGTCCAGGCTGGGAGGACCCTTCCCGGCTGGTCCCAAGCAGCAACTCTGCAAAGGGGAACCGGTTTGGAAGTACTTCCAAATCTAGGGGCAATGGTATCAGGACCTAGGATTCAGATAAAAATTTTTGAGAATCCCCACAAACAGGATAGGAAAGGTTAACTCAGGGGAGGGAAGAGCAGAGTATGGATTCTAATAAGCTCTCACAAACAGGGGAGTCTCTTTGACTCTTGAGTTAGAACTCAATGTGACAGTAATGTTTTAGTTTCCTTAAATTATTCATAAAGTATAATATATATGGATGAGTGACTGTGACCCTATATATAAATGTATGTATAATAAATGTATAATATGCATGTGTATATAAAATATACATATAAATATATGTGTGTGCATATAAATTTGTATGTACGTATATATAAATACATAATGAGAACAGTGTATAATTATGCATATATATGCAAAATAAAGTGTTACAGAATGTTTTCTGTATTACTGTAGTAGAATAAGTGCTGTATTTAGTTGAATTCTTCTAAGATAAATGCATGTATGAGACCATCCTATCTTGAATATCTGGAAGCACAAAAAAGCTGTGCAAACCACAGAACAGGCACCTGGCGGATATTTGCTGATTTGATGAATGAACAGAAATGTATCTGATTTTACTCTTGCTGAAGAGCAAAGAAAAGACAGGCCTGATCCTTACTTGACCTATTTATTTAGACGTAACACAGCGACACACTTGGTACCAAGGCTTAAAGCTCCCATCACTAACGCAACCAGCACAACCAGCACTTCCAAAGGCTGTCATTCACAAAACACTAATATGGTAAGATTCTTCCCACTGATACGAGATAGATCGAATGGGCAAATGCATAGGAATACAAGCAGATTAGAAGTATCAGGGGCTGAGGGGAAGGGGAATGGGGAGTTATCGCTTAATCATCAGAGTTTTGCTTAAAGTAATGAAAATGTCAGTTTAAGACAAGAGTTTTTATTTGTTTAAAAGTTTTCAAACATTTAAATGAAACAAATGAAAACTTTTGCTTAAAACTTTTGCCTAAAATAATGAAATAGTGGTGATTGTTGCCTAACAGTGAAAATGTAATTAATGGCACTAAATTGCACACTTAAGGACAGTTAAAATGGTAAATTTCAAAAATTGAAATATAGCTGATTTACAATGCTTTAGGCATACAGCAAAGTGATTCGGTTTTATATATATACATATTCAGTTACATATATATATTTGGTTTTATATATATATTGCTTTTCAGATTCTTTTCCACTATAGGTTAATATGAGATTTGAGTACAGTTATCCAGTTAAGAGTCCCTTGGACTGCAAGGAGAGCCAACCAGTCTATCCTAAAGGAAATCAGTCCTGAATATTCATTGGAAAGACTAATGTTGAAGCTGAAACTCCAATACTTTGGCCACCTGATGCAAAGAACTGACTCATTTGAAAAGACCCTCCTGATGCTGGGAAAGATTGAAGGCAGGAGGAGAAGGGGGCAACAGAGGATGAGATGGTTGGATGGCTTTACTAACTGAATGGACATGAGTTTGAGTAAACTCCAGGAGTTGGTGATGGACAGGGAGGCCTGGAGTGCTACAGTCCACGTGGTCGCAAAGAGTCAGACACGATGGAGCAACTGAACTGAACTGAACTAACCTCACATTAGCTCCAGAAACCACGAAGAAACTGTCACCCAAAAAAAGGGCTTTTGTTTTTTTTTTTAAAGATTACCAGGAGTGGACTTTCCTGGTGGTCCAGTGGTTAAGAATCCATGTGCCAGTGCAGGGGGCATGGGTTCAATCCCCAGTCCAAGAAGATCCCACATGCTAGTTGGGGCAACTGAAAAGTCCATGCACCACAAGTACTGAGCCCATGCACTGCAACTAACGAAGCCTGCACACCCTTCTCCACAAGAACAGCCATCGCAATACGAAGCCCACACCCTGCAACTAGAGTAGCCCCCCCTAGTCCAGTGCACAGCAACAAAGACCAGCACAGCCAGAAATAAACTAATTCATTAAACAAACAAGCAAAAAGATTACCAGGAGTGAATTGCCATGGTGGGAGGAAGGGCAAGGGGGCAAGTAGTGCACTGAGAGCATAAGGGAATGTGGCACAGGACACACTGCTCAGCTTCACCACGAGGGGCGGACTGCACAGGGATTCCTCGGGGCGGGTCAACAAGCCTAGAGCAGAGCTGCCAGAACTACCAGCAGAGTCCACCTGCTATTTTCATCTCCCTTACAGAGACACTGGCTCTCTTCCCAGACCCCTCATGTACTATGACTCTCACCCTTCAATCTCCATCCAGAAGTGCCATGAAGAGGTTGATGGCTTGCTTAGATTGCAAGGTGAAGAAGTTCTTCTGTTTGCACGTCTTTTTTTTTTTTTTTTTGCTTTTAGATATACTGACTCATTCCTATCGTATGCTGAACACATCTTTGCAGATAGGATAGATATATGGATGGATGGATGGATGAATACAATATCATATACAAGTATTCATATATGCTATATAATTGAAAATATACTTTACATGCTTTTGATTACTTGTAGTAGCATAATTATACTTCTTAAACCATCATTAGACGTCACATGCTTTAAAGATATGGAAGTGTATGCACCACCATGTGTAAAATAAATAGCTATTGGGAAGATGCTATGTAAATCAAGGAGCCCAGACTGGCGCTCTGTGACGACCTAGAGGGGTAGGACAGGGTGGTGGTGGGAGGGAGGCTCAAGAAGGAGGGGATATATATAGTTAAGGCTGATTTGAATCATTTCATGACAGAAACCAACATAACACTGTAAAGTAATTATCTTCTGGTTAAAAAATGTTTTTAAAGTATATGCATGGGAGTTTGAATAAGAATATGATTTTTTTTTTCTAATTTAAGGAATCCATGATTCTTTGAGGCAATACTGTGATGGAGACCAACCGGTGGTTGCTTGGGTAGACCAGCTGGCTGAGCGTCAGACTTTTACTTTGAGGACCCAGGGTTCAAGCACCTGTCTAGGAGCCAAAAAGTAAATAAATAAACAAAATTTTTTTAAATAAAAATATTTTAAAACACTTTTAAAGTTAAAAAATGGTAGCTACTACTCTAAAAAGATAATATAATGAAATAAAAAAGTGCTGTAAAATAAATACCTTTAAATAATGAAACATGGGAACTCTCTTAACCACCACAATCTGAAATCTGGGTGAATTGTAAGTCACCCTTGTCTAGAAAGACATCACAGATGACAAAACTGAGGTACTAAAGATTAAGTGGATTTGGGAAAGATTTTTTTTCTTATAATTCCTTTGAAATCAAGAGAGAAAGTTCATTAAAAAAATTTAAGTCTCTGATCCATCAATTTAATGACTCTAGTTCTTTCTCTTTTCCTCTACTTAAATGTGCTGTCACCTAAAATAAATTCAAGCCAAGACGAGCCTGTATAAAGGAAGAAATGAAAAATCAAATTGTTAGACAAATCTTCCAAAACACTGCATCTAGACCTTCCAACAACTGAATCAACAAACTGAGATATGTGTTTAACAATTACCCACATTCATCTGGGGATTAGGTTTACAGAATAATCTTTCTGTTGGAACTCAATCCAATCCCCAAATGAAGGTCATCTTTTGTCCATGATAAACACAATAATATCTTGGCTCTTGCAAACAGAGCGGTTGTGTAAACTCCCAGGCATGTTAGAATCACCCATGTTTATTTTAACAACCCCATTGGTAGGATTAAATGGGCTTAAAGACTAAATGACTTTACTAGGGTGGGTTTCCTATATTTATAGAGTGTCTTTTGACCATTAAAATTAGATTCAAGTAACCTACATAACGAGAAATGATTTTCCTCATAAACATTAGACCAATTGTTTAAACTTTTCTAAGGAGGCCAGAACCTTATATATGTTGCCAAAATCCTGCCTGTAAATTTATTAGTCATATTTATGCTATTGAAGCTACACGACCTGAGGAAGAGTTCATCCAAGATGGAATAAGTCAGTGGTTGAGTCATGTCACCATTTCTAAGTACAATGTCATGCATGAGAGAACAAAGTGTCTGATGCCCTAAAGAATGAGAAGTTAGCATTTCTAGAAGCACAGGGGTCAAACAAGAAGACTATCCAACATGCAATAATTCATTAGTGCCCTGTGCCATCGAGTCCTTTGAGTACCATCAGCCAACTACATTCTTCTGCGGTTAAACATCATAAAAGCCTCAAGACATTGTCTTCTTTTAGGACAAAAAAGAGAGAGAACCTATAATTCTAGAGCAGCAGATCTACCAATGTGCTGAACACAAATCTCAGGAGATATTCCATGTTCAGATACATGTGGGACCCACTTCATATGGCATCCTTCCACAATGAAATAGTTGAAGAAATTATGATTCATCTGCACAGAATATCCATGCAACCCTCATGAGGAATCACGTTGGGGTATATGTTTTGTTGAGAATGAAAATAAATGAATAAATAAACTTGCATAACTGTAAGTGGACTGTCAATGTTAAAAAATAAAGTCAACAACAAAAATGTATGTGTGTACATGGATAGGTATGTTTACAGCCCATGAACATATATGTACAACTGGTAAGCCTCAAAAAGACTAGAAAAGTAGATTGCAAATCATTTTTAGCAGCAATCGCCAGGGAGGAATGGAGTTGGCATAGAGGAGGAGTATCTCATCATTTTTCTAGAAATTTCTGTACTATTTTAGGCTCTTATCACACTGAGGTGTATATTGGTCAGTGCAGGCTGCCATTAACAAAACACCACAGACTGAGTGGCTTGACAGCAAAAAATGTATTTTCTTCCAGTTATGGGGACTGGGAGTCCCAGATGCAGGTCTGACAGGGTTGGTTTCTGGTGACAGCGCGCCCCCTGGCTTGCAGACAGCCACCTTCTTGCAATGTTCTCACCTGGCTTTTCCTTGGTGCTTGTACTTTCTCTCTCTCTCCCTTTTCTTATAAAGCCACCAGTCTTACCACATTAGAGCTCTACCCTAATGACCTCAGATGTTGTTGTTCAGTCATGAAGTCATGTCCGACTCTTTGCAGCAAGACAGGCTCCTCTGTCAAATTCATGTCCATTGAGTCCATGATGCTCATTTAACCTTAATTACTCATAAAGACCATATCCTCAAATCTAATCAGTCAAAAGGAGGGTTAGGAGGGACAAAATTATGACTTTTAGGAGGGACAAAATTCAGTCCATAGCAATGTGTTTCTTTAATGGACGTTATTAGTGGCTTGATCGGCACTTATTCCCACCTAACACCTTCCAAAAAGAACCTCAGTTGTGTGCGGGTTTCTACCTATCCCATGCAGAGCCGGATGCTTAAGGGAGGCTCAGCCATCCTCCTTGCTATGAATTAGTTTAGGAATAAGGCTAAGAACCAATCCAGCCAAAGACCTGTGGGAGAGAGTCTATAGGTAGATTTTGAAACAAGTCGATTCTCTCGAAGAAAAAGCCCTAGGAAGAAATGGCCACTCCTTTTCTTAAGGATACTGCCACTATTGACGTAAAGCCTGTACCTGCTGCAGCCTGGAGAAGGAAATGGCAACCCACTCCAGTACTCTTGCCTGAAAATTCCCATGGGCAGAGGAGCCTGATGGGCTACAGTTCAAGGGGTCCCAAAGAATCAGCCATGACTGAGCAACTGGGCACACTGAGTATTCTTGCAGCAGCCATTCTGTGGCTAGTCTGCGTACAGAGTCAATTCTGACGATGGCAAAGGCCTGAGCCCTTGGTGTCACCACTGACCCGCAGAACCAACCATCCAATGTCTGTGCTTCCAGCCACATGAAGACATCACATTTCTTGTTGCTCAAATCATTATAAGTCATAGATCTTGTACTATATGGAGCCTAAATCATCATAAATGATGCCGTTTCTGAGAAATAGTAAAAATATATCCTGTGAAAGACTTTCAAAAATCTCCCTCTTAGCAATTTGCAACATATATTAGTGAATTAAAGACTCTGAGAAATCCCAGAGTTAAAAAGCTCCTATTGTATTTCAGCTGGAGCTCCCCAAATTTACTTGATAATGGGATCCTTTTACATTCTTTTCAGTAAATCCTATTGCCCTCAACAAAAGAAGATAGCTGTTGAAAGATACCCCTAGGGTTTTGCTAAGATAGACTTAGAAATGTGAAAAAATGACAGAGCTGAGCTCAAGAAAAAAAGGGGCAAAAATCCCCTAAGGAAGGAAATGCTTGAGGGACTTTTAAAATCTGGAACATCCAAAATTCAGGTTTTTCTCTTGTGCTGCTGTGTGGTTTCACTACCACCACAACCACCTTCTGCCCCAAATCTCCAGTAAACCTTGCGAGGGGAGCGTTTACAGGTGAATGCTGGGAGTAAAAAGCTACTGGATTCCCACCAGATCTGGAGTTGAATTTCACTTTAATCTGAAGAACATGTGATTCCCAGCAAGCCAGATGATTTTCAGGTCAATATTTAAAATTTTTTTCTAGGTATCCCTTTTGTGATGGAATTATGTTTGGAGACATTTTGTCTGATGAATCTGATGAACTAAGTGATACTACCTAGGTATGAAGTGCAAATAAAAACTATCAAATCCTCTGAAAAAAAAAAAAAATAGACAATGCAACATGACCTCACCTTCAGAGTACTCACAGGGAAGGGTGTGTCTGTAGATGTGTCTCATTAGTTCCAGGATGACCAAAGCAAATTCAACCAATCAGAACTCCAGAACATCCTATCCCCATATGCCTTTCACTGAGGTACCCTCCAATGACCAATTATCATTTCAGGGATTTTACAAGTATTTTTGTGCTATAATGATTAACATTTGTCTTTCCCTATTACTTTATAAAACCCATCAGGATAGAGGCCTATCTATTCTGACTCACCATCCCATTCCAGGTGCCTACACGGTATTCAGTCTATAGTAAACTCCCAATAACTGTGTGAAGAAAGAATGAATCCATCAGTGAATGAGATACTTAAAGACCTTCATAGATCAGCTGAAGAAGTGAATCCTTTCAACACTTCATGCTTAGTGATTCTCATAAAAAAAACATATTCATTCCCATCATAAAATGATGTCTCCTAGTGGAAGAGAACACATCAAAGACAGTATATCCATATCAGGTTCTGCAGAAAAACCCCAGTGACAAATAATAGAAATATGTCTCTTGCCTGAGACCTTGCTAGCTTGTTCCTTTCATGCCTATTTGGACAGACAGGATTAAATTGCCATAGAGTGAATTTTCAGGCTGTGATACCCCTGATGAAACTGAGGATTGCCTGTTCTTTGCCCACATATTGCCACATACTCCCTTCGTACTATCTACCCAATATGAGACCAAGAACTCATTTGATAATTCATCCTGTCTCTTGGGTTATCACCAAGGTTATCAGAGGTTAATTAGCTGTAAAACTGGTTAGTGCTTTAGGAAGTCAGATTTCTCAGTACAAAGGGACATAAACAGGAAGCCTCGATTTCCAGAGTGCTCTACTTCTAAAAGCAGTTTTGCAGAAATCCAAAAGCCCATTAAATGGACTGATCTTCTCTTTTGGATACGGGAAACAATGCTATCATCTGGCAGGCAAATGGGGAGCAGAAGGGGGAAAACGTGGGAGAAAGATCCCAAGACCACAGCCAAGTCGACATCACACCCGGTTCGCGTGTGACACTCCTCCTTTTTCTGTAAATGCCAAAGCGTTGGAGACCCAGACAGTTTGACAAATGAGTAGGCTCATGGAGAACTAAGGAGGATGATTAAGGACGTGGAATCATTGATATATGAGGAGAGAGGGCTTTTGAAAAATCTAATTATGAAGCAACCCAGCCAAACGATGAGTTTGCTGAGAAAGTACAGATGTACTTCTGGTTTGTACTTAGAAGCCAATCCCAGAGCAGGTTAGGAACAAAATGAATTTTTCTCACAGGATGTGCATAGGAATAAAAGGAAGAAATTTAAAAGATGGGGAAATCAAGACCCAGTGTCAGGACAAAAATCCCTCAGGAGAATGTGTTATTCTGTCAAGATCTCCCCCTGCGCCCAGAGGTCTCACCTCCAGATAGAAGATTTGGAAGCAGATGTCAGCTCCTCTCTACTGTGTCGCTCCCTGGGATTGATGGACTTGTCAGAAGGACCCTGTCATTGCCAATTCGTGCAAGTGTTTAATGCAAACAGCTTTTGTGTTTGCAGTAGGACTGTGGTTAGAATAAAGAGAGAAAATATTCCAAAATGAGCAGGTCTTGAACAACCTTCAAAATCTAGCTAAAAGCCTGGATTAAGAGTATGTCAAGGATCATCTATTTTTTTAAATATTTTTGTAATCTTTTTTCTTAGATGGACCATTTTTAAAGTCTTTATTAAATCTGTTTCAATATTGTTTCTGGGTTTTTTTATGTTTTAGCTTTTTGGCATGTGGGACCTTAGCTTCCCAACCAGGGATAGAACCCCAGCCCCGTGCACTGAAAGGCAAAGTCTTAACCACTGGACTGCCAGAAAAGTCCCAGGCACCATTCTTTACACACTGGTCTTCCCACTGTGTTGAACCACACAGTCCGTGATTTATTCTGACGTTTAACTGCTACTCCTCTGTGTTGTCAAGCTTTTCCCCCGAGAGATACACGGAGCCAGGCCCCCTTTCTCTGCCTGCATGCAGGCCTTGAGCACCTCAACTGTGCCATCAAGCAAATGCAGCTCAGAATGAAGGGACGGTCCCACCTCCAGGGAGCTGTGGGTTGAGATCAGGAAACGCCGTGAGAAGCCAGAGTGGCACCTACAATTTGCCACTTTCTGATGCGGACACATGGTTCAGTGGCTCTGTTGCATCATTCTGAACTCCAGTGAAATGAAAAAAGTCAAATCACAGGGGGTTAAGTACTTAAATGTAAGACCTAAAACTATTAGGCTAGGAGAAGAAAACAAACAGCATAACTTCTTGACGTTGGTCCTGGCCATGATTTTTCGGTCATGAGACCAAAAGCACAAGCAACAAAACCAAAACCAGACAAACAGGAGTGAAGCCTCCAGACAGCACAGGACACGGCAAACAGGAGTGCATCAAACCACAAAGCTTCTAGACAGCAAAGGACACGACAAACAGGAGTGCATCAAACCACAAAGCCTCTAGACAGCAAAGGACACGGTCAACAGAGTGAAGAGGCAATTTACCGAACGGGAGGAAATATTTGCAAACCATTTGTCTGATAAGGGGTTAATATCCAGAATATTTAAGGGACTCCTACAACTCAAGAGTGAAAAAAAAAAATTTTTTTTAAACTGCTTAAAAAGTGGACAAAGGACTTGAATAGACATTTATCAAAGAAAACATACAAACGGCCGACAGGTAATTTTGGCAGGGTGGGGAGGGAAATCATTTTGTTTTTTGTGGCTGCTGTTGATGCTACAACCATGCCTATAGTCATCATCATTAGGAGCTGATCTACCCGTATTCATGTGTTTATTTCCAGGTTACAGACATCATTTTGCATTTAGAATATCTCCTGTCAATATCACACAGCTGGATTTTAATCTCTGTTGCCCTTGTTGAGCTCATTCAGATTTGTCGTAATATAGATGGACTTCTGCTCTCTTATTTTGTATTTCCCACTTACATTATTTCTCCTTGATTCCTTTTCATTTTCTTTCCTGCCTTTCATTCAATTGATTAAAATTTCTTTGCTTCTTTTTTTTCCCTCTATGGACTAAAATTTTGTCTTCTCCCCCTTACTTTCTTAGCTGTTTCCTTGAACTTTAAATATACATAATTATACATTAATTATGTATTTAGTAAGAATTTTACTTACAAAAACTCTTTTTCTTTTTAATTTTTCTGTATGTGTATTTTTTATTTTCTGGTGGTAAGAGACAGGGAGTTGAACAGGGATGTCACCTAATGATTTTCTCTATTTTCCTTTTTTCCCTATATTTTCCCCAAAGATACTTCCATTTTTAAATACAAATACATGGTTATAATTCAGGTAAAATTAAAGGGCTTATGTGAAAATAGCTATACAGCACCACACTTCTCTGTATATTTACATTTTGCTCCCTAAAGCAAACTCTTCAAATATTTCTGCAGTTTATTCCAGTATTTACCACCAAGCTTCTAAAAAATACACTGACATTGCTGCTTATTGAGTTATCGAATTTAGACAGTGCCTATGGACTTGCTGTTTGGGGAGATGGCTCTGGCTTGGGTTCCCAGACGCCACGGTTAACCCCTTGCCTTCCTCCACTATACAGGAAGAATACAGAATACCTTCCCAGACGCCCTTGACGTGGGGTGTGGGTATGTGACACAGTTTCACCAATGAGATACAGTCAGATGTCCCTGGGAGAGCTTATCCTGTCTTAAAAACACAAACGCTCACTAGTAGACGCAATTGGCCCCATGTCCTTCATCCATGCTCCTGCCCGGAGTGTGGAAGCAGTGCATGAAGGCAGAGTGGCCACACACTATAGCTTCCCAGACAGCTTTAGTGGTTAAAAAACAAAACAAAACAAAAACTGCCTGTTGATGCAGGTAGATGCAAAAGACGCAGGGTTGATCCCTAGGTTGGAAAGATCTCCTGGAAGAGGAGATCCACTGGAGCGGCAACCCACGCCAGCACTCTTGCCTGGAGAATCCTGTGGACAGAGGAGCCTGGTGGGCTACAGTCCATAGGGTCACAGAGTTGGACACGACTGAAGTGACTCTGCACGCACTCAAATAGGGTGGAGCAGAAGGAAAGAGCCTGATTCCTAAAGACATGGGTTGTCATTCTAGCAGGATTCCTGAGACCACTCTGGTAGGGTGTTCTTTCATTCATAACAATTCTAT
Source organism: Bos indicus (assembly GCF_029378745.1). Lineage (NCBI taxonomy): Eukaryota > Metazoa > Chordata > Mammalia > Artiodactyla > Bovidae > Bos > Bos indicus. The sequence goes on along the minus strand of NC_091780.1, from coordinate 17,349,192 downwards.
TTATTTCACTTTCTACTTCAAGAAGACCAATTATTCTTAGTTAAAAATATCATCTCTTACCTCTTTATCTATCGCTGTCATTTTAATTCCATTAACCCCTTTGATTTTTCCCCCGCATTCAGAGTGATTATCACAAGGCTTTGCTCTGTCTTGCATTCACTTTTCTGCTAGGTCTTTTCTATTCCTATTCAGTTTCTTTCACTTAAAAGAGAGTTTGCACCTTAATTTTTTTTTTTTCCTCCTTCAGTAATCTTCCTTTTCAGCTCACTCTGTTGTTTTGGCAATTTATCTTTGAGCTCTTGAGTCACTGAATTCTTGTTCACTTTAAGTTCTACTCTGAAAAGCACTTACAGGAAATTTTTATTTGTTTCTTGGGTTGGGTTTTCTTGAGCTTAGACTCTTTTTGTTTGTTTGTTTTAATATCCGCTTTCTTGCATCTTTTAGACGGGTCTTCCTCCACAATGTTACTTTTCATATTACCAGTACTTTGGCCACCTCATGCGAAGAGTTGACTCATTGGAAAAGACTCTGATGCTGGGAGGGATTCGGGGCAGGAGGAGAAGAGGATGACAGAGGATGAGATGGCTGGATGGCATCACTGACTCGATGGACGTGAGTCTGAGTGAACTCTGGGAGTTGGTGATGGACAGGGAAGCCTGGCGTGCTGTGATTCATGGGGTCGCAAAGAGTCGGACACGACTGAACGACTGAACTGACTGATTGACTCAGAGTGTATGTGTGTGCTCAGTCTGACTCTCTGCAACCACATAGACCATAGTCCACCAGGCTCCCCTGTCCATGGGATTTTCCCAGCAAGAATACTGGAGTGGGTAACCATTTCCTACTAAAGCAAATCTCCCCAACTCAAGGACCAAACCCGTGTCTCCCACATCTCCTGCACTGCAGGCTGATTCTTTGCCTGCTGAACCATCAAGGAAGCCCATTAACTAGGACAGTCCTTTTTTATACATTTTATTTGCTGTATAAAAATGAGGTTGAATTATCCATTAGTCCACCCTCACACCATTTGGTACCTCATTAGCTTCCTTTCAGAGTTTCGCTTGGAGGTCTGAATGTTGTCGGTTAGCTATGTTTTTGCACAGCCTCAGTAAGCCGTATCTGCTTTTGTGTATCCTACAGGAAGAGGATGGGGGAGCCCCAGTTGGATTAGAGTCAGTGTACTGCATTTATCTGGGTAGAATTAACAACTGTTTAGAAAGCCAAGCCAGGACACGGCCACATCAAACAAACAAACAAAAATCATAATAAAATACAATAATTATTCATATATCTGTTGGGCCTCCCTGGTGGCTCAAACAGTAAAGAATCTGCCTGCAATGTAGGAGACCTGGGTTTGAATTCTCAAAGGGGAAGATCCCCTGCAGGAGGCAACCCACTCCAGTATTCTTGCCTGGAGAATCCCATGGACTAGGAGCTTGGTGGGATATAGTCCATGGGCTTGCAAAGACTTAGACACAACTGAGCGACTAACACTTTATCATTAATATAAAATATGAAAAGTAGATGTTTATTTGAAATCATAATTCTGTATTCTATACAAATGTTAATATTTAAACAAAAATAAGACAAGGTAATACTTAGTAGTATTTACTAATCAGTTCAGTTCAGTTCAGTTGCTCAGTCGTGTCCGACTCTTTGAAATCCCATGAATCACAGCACACCAGGCCTCCCTGTCCATCACCAACTCCTGGAGTTTACTCAAACTCATGTCCATCAAGTCGGGGATGCCATCCAGCCATCTCATCCTCTGTCATCCCCTTCTCCTCCTGCCCCCAATCCCTCCCAGCATCAGAGTCTTTTCCAATGAGTCAACTCTTCACATGAGGTAGCCAAAGTATTGGAGTTTCAGCTTCAGCATCAGTCCTTCCAACTAGATCTAAGCAAACCATATGTGTGAGAAATGTTTAATATTTTTATAATATTTCTTTCTGCCCTCTGATAGAGCAATTATTTAAACCTTTTAAATGTATTGAATATAACAGTGATGCTCTGTTACATTATGCTATAATAGTATCTATTCTTAAGATACTTGAATATAATGCACTGTGAAAAAAGAGAACACAGGACTAGTTAAGCAGGTATTATTCATATTTAATTTAAAATAAAATATGTTTCTTTTGGTCCCATGACACAGTAAGCTACTTGTAAATCTAAATCCTTCTCAAACAACACTTCTCTGAATTTCCTGCAGCCTTTAGGACATCCTTTTTAATGTCGTAGTGATACTGACAACAGTCAAATATAAAATTCATTTTGTGTTGCAAGTTCTGCCCTTATTAAGCCCACATCACACTGATTTCTGGTTTTGATGATGTCAAGCTAAACACCCTCTCCACAAAGCATTCATACACGGAATACTTACAATTTTATTTACTAGCAACACCAGGTTTTTAGACTTCTAGGAATTAGTTTCCAGTTCTTTACAAATGCTCAACCACATCGTATCTACTGGTTTGTTATGGTAGATTAGTCATCTGTCCATCAGTTCCTTTGCATCTCTAAATTTATCAAATACATTTTCTGTGTCCACAATGTCCATAATCTTGAAAAAAATCCAAAATTAAACCTCGTTCACAGAAAATGGTTTTAAAGCCAAGAAGTAGTGTGAATTTGTGGAATTGAAGTTGCATTCCAAATACATTACAGTTTTAGTAAATAAATTGAGAAAGTCCTGTTTAATTTGGCTGCCTGCTCTGTTGGCATTTTTATGAATTCTGAAACAGTTTTATTTCTTTCCAAAAATAAGGCTTCTTTTTTTTTTCCCATATAAGTGTTTTCCACAACCTAAAATATTTCAAGTGCAGTCAGTTCATCCTTTTCTAGAACTCCTTAATATCTCTTTAAAGATCACTGAAAAGCTTTGAAGAAACATTATATAAATCTCTCTTTTAAAGTAATCCTTTTCCCCATTTTTATCCTCAAGGTATTTCCAAATTAGTGAAGGAGATTCTTCTTATCTCACATTTGAAAATATTTTATAGCAGGCCAACGTTTTAAAACTTTTTTTTTTTTTAATGGCCAAGAAAAATGTGTCAAGATGTATCATGCGGTAGGACGCTATTTCCTTTCATTTCTATAAAGTCAAAATTTTATTAATTGCTTCTAATGTTTTGAGGAACTTGAAAGTGACAGAAAATTCATTGTGAATACCATGGATAAGCAAACCACATCCCTTTTTAGCAATGTTGTGTACGAGGGGTGCAGAACACTTAAAAAGTAAGATCTTACCCTTTCCCTTGGCAAAAAGTTTAGAGATTAAATAGAATTTGTCAAAATTTATATTAGCACTATCTAACAAATAAGCAGACAGATGAGCAAAATATAATTTGTCTAATTTGCATTTAGACAAGATTACTACAATCTTTTGTTTTATATTGTCTGCAATTTCATTAGAATCTTCTTAGAAATCATGACGATAGTTTGATGCTTCATTTTCTCAAAACAAATTGCCTAAAACCTAAGGAGAACTATTTTTTTTTTAATTTCTGTTACTTCCCTTCTTAATCAATATTATAGAAAACTTGATCATTAATAACAGCTAACAGAATGAACTCTACAGTGGGAAGGGCCAACAGGTCAACTATCAAATTTTCCCTTTGGTTTAACTACAGAACATTTTAATTGCAATATCTGAATCAAGAAAAGTAATAGTTTCACAGACGCTCAAGAAAACAATAATGTGTCTCCATTCATACATATGTTGAAGCCAATTCAGAAACCACTATTTTCTTTACTTTTTTTTAAGATTGGAGTATAATCGTTTTACAGTGTTGTAGTAGTCTCTGTCATACATCAACGAGAGGCCACTATTTTCAACTGAGTCCTAGTGCCTTTCAGTAGAGGAAAAGCACTTAAATTGGCTTAGAAGTACTTGACTGTCCCATTACAGATTGGTGAGATTCAGTCTCTATATATGCCTTCACATCCCTTCTTCAACATCCAAGATCCCAATTTTTTTCTGTGTATTGTACAGTATATTTGGCTTGATTATCAGTCTCCCTAATCCAGTTACAGGTACCCCTCCATCAGTTGTTAATATTATACTGGTCATTCAAAATCATAATTCAAAAAGATACATGCACTCTTGTGTTTATAGCAGCGCTATTCACAATAGCCAAGATATGGAAACAACTTAAATGTCCATCGACAGATGAGTACATAAAGAAGATGGGGTGTCTAAATACATATACACCCACACACAATGGAGTACTACTCAGCTATAAAATAGAATGAAATAATGCCATTTGCAGCAACATGGATGCAATTAGAGATCATCATCCTAAGTGAAGGAAGCCAGAAAGAGAACGATAAATACCATAGGATATTACTTATATATGGAATCTAAAATATGAAACAAATGAACCTGTCTATGAAACAGAAACAGATTCACAGACATAGAGAAGAAACCTGTAGCTGTCAAGGGGGAGAGGAGGTTGGAGGAGGGGTGGAGTAGGAAGTTGGGGTTAGCAGATACAAGCTGTTATATACAGAATAGATAAACAAAAAGGTCCTACTGTATAGCATAGGGAACTATGTTCAATATACCATGATAAACTGTAAGGGAAAAGAATATTTTAAAAGAACATATATATATGTATAACTGAATCACTTTGCTGTACAGCAGAAATTAACAGAATGTTGTAAACCAACTATACTTCCAAAAATTGCAGGGTCATTTAACTTTCTTCTTCAGTGATATCTAGGTCATGCTGAAGCTGGTAAAATATCATGATCATTCTCATTTTGTTATCCAAACTCTCAGAAAATCTGGTCACAGTGTTCACAATGTTTAAAATTAAACAGACTGTTAACGTTCACAATTACAATGTCCTTATATTCACACTCAAGTCTCATCACCCAAAATAGTCCAATAGTCCTTTATTATGAACCACAACTCATCACTGCCAACATCAGTGGTCAGAGAAAACGATGGTGACTACAGAGGATACCCATTTATCCATCTATGCCATATCTGTGCATGTGTGCTAAGTCACTTCAGTTGTGTCTGACTCTTTGTGACCCTACGGACTGTACCCCACAAGATTTCCCAGGCAATAAAACCTGAGTGAAGGAGTGGGTTACCCTCCTTCAAGGGATCTTCCTGACCCAAGGATCCAACCCAAGTCTCTTATGTCTCCTGCCTTGGCAGGAAGGTTCTGTACCACTAATGCCACCTGGGAAGCCCATGCTGTAACTACCTGTCATTGAAAACAATACTACCTTCAGGCCCTAATTTGGGGGTTACTATGTATGGCACCCCACTCCAGTACTCTTGCCTGGAGAATCCCATGGACGGAGGAGCCTGGTAGGCTGCAGTCCATGGGGTCACGAAGAGTCGGACATGACTGAGCGACTTTCACTTTTCACTTTCTTGCATTGGAGAAGGAAATGGCAACCCACTCCAGTGTTCTTGCCTGGAGAATCCCAGGGACGGGGGTGCCTGGTGGGCTGCCATCTCTGGGGTCACACAGAGTCGGACACAACTGAAGCAACTTAGCAGTAGCAGCAGCATGTGAATTTTGTACTTTTCCATCAATTTTCCATACCCATCACCAGAAATCAAGACCTTTCCTATCTCCCTGAGGGATTTCCCAGGACACAAGATGTTTAGATTTTCATGCAAAATTTGAGACTGTCACAAACAGACTAGAATGGTTCACCTTTTTACGAAATTTCTTAGAAATCTGGTGACAGAGTTCATTTCACTTGACTAAAGGCATATATTAATCACATGGAAAGAATAGTTGGGCTTTCAATTATCCCTGACAGAAGGTAGAACCCAACAGAAATCAACTCCAGGATTTCATTTCTTCCACTTCACCTACTTCTCCCCAGCAGCCAATGTAATGACTTCACAGCCAGAAAAAGAAAAATATTAAGTAAAACTGATGAATTTGGGTTACAGAGTTATTACTGTGCAAGGTTATGGGAAGTCTGCTAGGGTTCCTCAGAGAAATTGCCTTGTGTATTTTTCTTAATATGGCAGAGATTTGTTGCTTTTTCTACCCAATATCTACTTCTCCTTTTCATGGAAACAATGCACTAATTTTACATTGGAATAAATCTGGGGTGGAGTCCATCACTGAATGAATACTCTGCACACACTTTAAAAGTCTGGCAAGATCAATGACAAAAAGACAACTCAGTTACAAAATAGATTTTAAAAAAAACTTGAATAGACCTTTCAAAAAGATATATAAATGGCTGATAAGCACATTAAAAAGATGTTTGATATCATTAGCCATTAGAAAAATGTAACTCAAAAACACAAACACATACCACTTCACACAGACTAAGATGGCTAAAATAATAACTTTTTAAGTGAAAAATAATGTGTTGGTAAGGATAAAGAGAAATTATTTGAACCCTAATGCATGACTGCAGCCATGAAATTAAAAGATGCTTACTCCTTGGAAGGAAAGTTATGACCAACCTAGATAGCATATTCAAAAGCAGAGACATTACTTTGCCAACAAAGGTCCGTCTAGTCAAGGCTATGGGTTTTCCATGGTCGTGTATGGATGTGAAAGTTGGACTGTGAAGAAGGCTGAGCGCCGAAGAATTGATGCTTTTGAACTGTGGTGTTGGAGAAGACTCTTGAGAGTCCCTTGGACTGCAAGGAGATCCAAGCAGTCCATTCTGAAGGAGATCAGCCCTGGGATTTCTTTGGAAGGAATGATGCTAAAGCTGAAACTGCAGTACTTTGGCCACCTCATGCGAAGAGTTGACTCATTGGAAAAGACTCTGATGCTGGGAGGGATTGGGGGCAAGAGGAGAAGGGGATGACAGAGGATGAGATGGCTGGATGGCATCACTGACTCGATGGATGTGAGTCTGGGTGAACTCTGGGAGTTGGTGATGGACAGGGAGGCCTGGTGTGCTGCGATTCATGGGGTCGCAGAGAGTCGGACACGACTGAGCAACTGATCTGATTTGATAAAGAGGAAAGTCAACTCTTGAATCCTAATCTATGACTGCTGACATATTGTTAATTTCAATAGTTTGGCAAGTTTATACTATACGTTCTTTTAAGTCCTGGCATCCCAGGAGCATGATGAGGAAAAGAAGTTGAAGGTGCAAAGAGAAGGCAGAATTTGAGGTTTTCAAACACTGCGAAGAGGGTAGCTATTATCTGTATCGTATTTTGAAGTTTCACATAAGCATCCACTTGGAAAGGGGGCTGGAATCTTCCACTTATAAAAAGAAAAATCTCATAAGAAATTAGACTTTAAAAATGTAAAACACTCTGTCTGTTTCCTTTCCCCATATCCTTTCTTATAACAGATCCATTGTAAGACTGCAATAATTAATCTGTAGATATGGGTATGTATTGGTTTTCATAGGAAAGTGTGAGTTTACAGCACAGTTTAGATATTTTTGTTGAGAAGCAAAAGGTAGATGCAGACATAAATGCTTTAGCTTTAATTAATATAGCATTAATATCAATGATAGCCCAGAGATCCTCAGATTATAGATAGAAATAAGCATAGACTTATGGACTGCCCAGGTGGCACTAGTGGTAAAGAACCACCTGCCAATGCAGGAGACATAAGAGATGAGGGTTTGATTCCTGAGTTGGGAAGATCCCCTGGAGCAGGATGGCAATCCACTCCAGTATTCTTGCCTGGAAAATTCCATGGACAGAGGAGACTGGCAGGCTACAGTCCACGGGTCATAAAGAGTCAGACACGACTGAGCAAATTAGCATGGATTTAGGGCTCAAAGAATTTAAACAGCGAGACCTGGGTTCAATTCCCTGGAGATCGAATGAAGATCCCTGGAGATCAAAGGAAGATCCCCTGGAGAAGGGAATGGCTACCCACTCCAGTAATCTGGCCTGGAGAATTCCATGGACTGCATAGTCCATGGGGTCGCAAAGAGTCAGAGACCACTGAGCGACTTTCACTTTCATCCATTCTATGATGAAAACAGATTGGGATTTAAAGTCAGATTGAATCTGACTCTGACCTGAATGTTCAGTCTGGTATAACCTTGGATATGTTGCTAAACATCTCTCAGACTCTGTTTCCTTCTTTGTAAAATGGAGGCCAAAATGCCAACTTCACAGTGATTTTGTATATTGTGAAAACATCTGACATGTATTAGGTTCCCAATTAATGTTTCATTTTTATTAATACTAATGATTCAAATTCTTGACAGCCTCTAGTAATGATACACTCTGTGACCTTTACTTTGCTGAGGACTTTGTGGAAGCCACATGGTTCCACGTCAGGCTGGCTCTTGAGATTAAAATTCTACTCCACAGCGAACATTTCAACAAGTCTGCATAGCCATTTGCCTTCACATGTAGCCTTACACTTGAAGTGGTGGATTGGAAGGCCTTGGAACACCCACAGCAAAAACAGTAATCTTTACACTGCAATTAATTTCTCTGTTTTTCCCTTTTAGTGGTCATGATATGCAGTTGATATTTGTGTTGGAATAAATACTTTCAGACCGATCATAAGAGGTGTCAAATGCACCATCCTCTCACTAAATAAATTGTCCAAGATGTGAGTCAATTGAGTTGTCCAAGCCATGAACAGCCATAAACCAGTTCCAGCTATGAAATTCCACCCTATGGGAACTCCTCAAAGGATAATTTTCATGGACAGAAGCTGACCCTGAGTGAAGAGAAAACACAGTTATTTTCAAAACTCTTTCCTAAGACACCAAAAATTACTTTATAACTCCTTTTTAAGCTGCTTGCCTTTATGAAACAAAAAATACAAAAACAGAATATATACAAAATTTCACAAAAATCAAAAGCCATTCAACAGTTGGCTTCCAAAATATGCTCTTATACTTCTGCTTCAAAACACAGTCTCATATTGATCCAGTGACTAACTGTTCGATGAACTCATTTTAGCCTTCACTGTCAACTCTGACCAGGAAAAAAAAAAAAAACTAACTTGTGATGAACATTTATTGCCATCACAAACAAAATTCAGGAAGGCAATATTTGGGTTTTCCAAACTGTACAAAAAATAATAATAAATTGAATTTCTCAAAAAACTATTTTCTTTGAGAGACTTGGAAATAACATGTCTATAAATTTAAAGTCATTTCATTGCAACACTTTATACTGCTAACATCTTAATATGCCAGCTTGTATGAGGTAATTTGGAAATGTAATACCCATGACTAACAAGGAAGGGCAGTGGTCTATATACGTGCTCAGCGTTGGTGGGTTGCTGACATCTGGAACTGCCTTTCCTGTTTCTCCCCCTTAATGACTTTTTTTTTAATTGTTATCTATTTTATACACAGTAGTATATATATGTCAATCCCAATCTCCCAATTCATCCCATCTCCCCTTTCCCTCCTTGGTATCTAAACATTTGTTCTCTATGCCTGTGTCTCTATTTCTGTTTTGGAAATAGGTTCATCCATACCATTTTCTAGATTCTACATATATGCATTAATATATGATACTTGTTTTTCTCTTTCTGACTCACTTCATTCTGTATAACCTTATTAGAGCCTCCTATGTCTCTGCAAATGGCACAGTTTCATTCCTTCGTATGACGGAGTAATAGTCCATTGTATGTACGTACCACATCTTCTTTATCCATCTCTCTGTGGATGGACATTTAGGCTGCTTTCAGTCCTGGCTATTGTAAATAGTGTTGCTATAAACATTGTTGGGGTGGGGGGCCCTCTCTGCCTCATTGATTCTTGATATTGTTTCAGAAAAACTCCCTTCCACTGTTCTGGCCTGATCATTTCCCACTTTCCTTCTTACCCCTTATAATCATAATTCTGAGGGTGTCAGGCTTCCTTGGTGGCTCAGTGGTAAAAAAAAAAAATCCTCCTGCCAATGCAAGAGACATGGGTTCAATCCTTGATCCAGGAATACCCCACATGCCACAGAGCAAATAAGCCTGTGCACCACAATTACTGACCCTGTGCTCTAGAACCCGGGAGCCACAGCTACTGAAGCCCAAGCACCCTACAGCCCCTGCTCCACAACGAGAGAGGCCAGCCCAGTGAGAAGCCCACACACCGCAACAGAGAGTAGCCTCCGCTCGCAGCAGCTAAGAAAAAGCCTGGACAGCAACGAAGACCCAGCACAGCCAAAAATAACTGTTTAAAAAATAACTCTGCTAGTGCATTATTTAATTTCATAAGAGCATCCTATAATTGGCAGACCTTGGTACTAAATCTGAAAGCATTTTGTGGGGGTTCATTTGACCCCAAACATGCTATATAACAAGGGCTAAAACATGCTATATAACCCAGGCCACAATATGCTATATAACACAGGACTTTATCATGTGGACAATGATCACTATAATTAGTGTGGGCCATTTTCGGAGACAAATTATTTCAGTCATAGGCAACAGAGATGTGAGGGTCCCTCTTTCCTTTTTAGAGTCCTCAGGCTCTAGTCAAATGGCACACCACCTGTGTTTATTTTTTCAAGTAATTTAATATTCTAATGACTTTTATAAATTAGGGAAAAGGTCATCGTGTTACAGCAAGGTAGGGTAAAACTATGCTTGGATATTCCTATCAAATGCAGTATACTAACGCATATATATGGAATTTAGAAAGATGGTAACAATAACCATGTATACGAGACAGCAAAAGAGACACTGATGTATAGAATAGTCTTTTGGACTCTGTGGGAGAGGGAGAGGGTGGGATGATTTGGGAGAATGGCATTGAAACATGTATAATATCATATATGAAACGAGTCACCAGTCCAGGTTCGATGCACAATACTGGATGCTTGGGGCTGGTGCACTGGGACGACCCAGAGGGATGGTACAGGGAGGGGGGAGGGAGGAGGGTTCAGGATGGGGAACACGTGTATACCTGAGGTGGATTCATGTTGATATATGGCAAAACCAATACGATATTGTAAAGTTAAAAAATTAAAAATTAAAAAAGAACTGGGATCTTACCTTACTTCTTCTACCCACAACCTGTGTAAACTACAGGAAAATCACCTATTTTGAACTCAGTCTCTATTTATCAAGCCGGGGGTACTGAAATGAGTACCCTCTACTTTCCTTCTGCATAAAATATTTCAAGATTCTATGAAAATTAAAAGCACTGCTGTCAGAGAGTCTAAAATTGTTTCATCCTTTTAAAAAATATTGTAGAAATATTTAGGTGGCAAAAATCATAGCAGTTCTGAGAAACAGGAATGAGATGCTCCCAAAGTATAATATTTAGAAAAACTCTCCTAACTGTGAAAGAAGAAAATGGACAGAGACTCTGGTAAACACTTAGAGAAAGACCCCACCCCAGAGAAGTAAGGACTTGCGGCGATAGGAGCGTGGGAATCTTTGGGAAGGCGTGGTCACCTTCCTCCTAGACCCCTGCACGTGAGAAGCGGCCAAGGTTCGCTTTTCATCACACACACATTCTAGAGTTAACCATGGCGCAGAGCATTATCTCGGTGATACTGAAATAAAAGAGCAAGACCGGGGGCTCTGTCCCACTACATTCCTTCTTTAGGCTGCCAGATCTCTAAATCGGCAAAACAGTAACTATTAACACTCGGATTTCTTTCTCTCTCTCTCCCTTCCTCTCCCTCCTTCCCTCCCTCCCTTCCTTTCTTTCTCTTTAATCTGACTCTGAAGATCCTGCTGTGAAATATTTGAGTAGAGACCTATACCAAATTCCACCTTAGTCCCCACTCAACTGTTACTGACTACAAACAAATACTGAGAGACAAAGTATCTCTGTAAGACTGAAATTACCAAAAAAAAAAAAAAAGACGAACTGAGTTATGTATATTAAATACATGGTTATGAATGCAAAACTTTATCAGAAGCAGTGAACAGCAGACAGACTATAGCAGAAAACTGAACTAGTCAAGTTTAATGCAAACATAAAGAATTTCTCTAAAATGGAAAAAAAAAAAAAAACCCTCATACAAACAAACTAAGGTAAGAAAAGGAAGGAGAAGGGGAAGGAGAGAAGAATGAGAGAAGCCAAGATATAAAGATATCCTGCCCTGGTTCATATCTTTCTTTCCCAGGATCACCCATCTCAAACTTCACCTACGTTAATATCCAACTAATTCTTCACTCCACCCAAACTAGTCTGTTTCTTGCTTCTATGCATTCTCTTGTGCTTTTCTCTCCACCTACAAAAACACACGCTGCTTTTGCTCCCTCCATTCCCCATTCCCAATGCTAATGGGCTAAATCCTCCTCATTAATCAAAACTCTTCAAGTCCTTTTTGAATGAATGAGTAAATGAACAATCTAATGATCAGTAATGGTTTTGTTAGTTTTAATGCACGCATCCATAGCCAGACAATCCAATATAATATTTTGCAGACTAAACTTTACTGTAACTATTTTGATTTAGCTTTAATTTTCATCATTACAAAAGTAATGCCTAATAATTACAGAAAACACTTTTAAAGTTAACATTTAGTCCTGGTGGCTCAAACAGTAAAGAATCTGCTTGCCACGCAGGAGATGCGGGTTTGATCCCTGGGTTGGGAAGATCCCCTGAAGAAGGGAATGGCAACCCACTCCAGTATTCTTGCCTGGAGAATCCCATGGACTGAGGAGCCTGGCAGGCTACAGTCCATGGGGTCACAAAGAGTCAGACGCGACTGAGTGACTGAACAACTCCCACGGATCACTGTTCTTCATTACCTGATGTCAATTAAATCTTTTAAAATAATTTTTAAATATATTTTATCTGTAGTTTTTTTCAGATGGGAAGATTAATCTGATCACAGTTCTTCCATCTTGGGAACAGAAATTGTCTGCATGTTCTTATACCTAGTTGAGATCATTTTTAATTTTGACGTTACTTTTTGTGGTCAATATTTTATATTAAGCTCATACTACTGACAAACAGCATTCCTAATGTATTTGTTGAGTGTTGCTACATGATATTATGATGTATAAATATATCCATTTTACTATGCATCCCATGCAAAGAGTCGGACATGACTGAGTGATATAACTTTCACCCATGTTATCACATTTTTTGTTTATAGTATTTCCAATTATAAATAATATCATGATTGATATTTTTGTACACAAATACTCATCCACCTTTCTCAATGATATTCTGGACAAATTTCAAGAAGTGGAAAAATTAGTTTAAGGAATGGGAATGTGACAAAAAAAAAAAAACCTGATGTACATCATCCCATTGTCTACAGGAAGATTTTATCAATCTACACTCCTAACAGCATATATGAGAGTTCATCTTTTGAATCCTCACCAACAATATTACTTTTCTAAATATTTGCCACTCTGATTTATGAAATTGGTATCCTGATATAAATTGTGTGTCCGTGATTATTGGCAAGCTGAATATTTTCATGGGATTATTGGTTTCTCTATTTCCTCTTCGTGAATTATGTATTTCCATTCTTTTATTGCTATTAAGATATTGGAGTGTTCCAAAACAACCGAGGTAGGCTCCCTGGCCCCATTCTGTTGCAATATACCCCAGTCATATATGAACCCACCAGCTTTTCTTGTTTTTTCTTTTTTGTTGTTGTTTTTGCACTTGTCTCTGCCTCTGCCTGGAGGGTTCTTCTTTTATAACATTAACGACTTTGAAAATCCTTTCCTATTTCAAATCAAAAGCTGCCTTTTTAAGTGAATTCTTCCTTGACAGTTCCTGGGTAGACTAGATCCTCCTTCTTTGAACATCCTCCCATTATATTATCATATTGTGCATGTATCTATAAGCGCCCTAAAGCACAAGAGCTGTAGATTTTCATCTCAAAGTCCACACATCTCCACAGATAATAAATGTCAAAGACACTTACTGAAGGAATAAATGGTTAAAAGAGTGCATCGCAAACAACAGTGTTCGTTTATTCAAGTGATATTTATTGAATACCTACTGTCTACCACTTGAAATTAAAACCTAATTTTTTAATAATTAACTTATTTGAAATGGCAAACGATTGTTTTCTAGCCATTCTTCTCATTGGCTCTTTTAAATATAATTAATGATCACATGTGACCTAATATTAAAATAGCACTATAACTGAACTTAGAATGTTTCCAATCTGTTCCCATCCTGCAATCTCTGTGTAAATTATTTAAAGAAGCTAGCTATAGAAGGCTATACATCTGCTTAATAGATTTCTTTTGACCTTTGCTTTCTAGCTAACTGTGTAGGTCCATCTTGCTTAATAAACATACCCCAGACCCAGCAGCCACTCACAGCCCCATAGGGAAAGCAGAATGTGCTCCCTTCACACATATGCTTCATAATTCACCTGAGTGTGGAATCAAACCCTGAAGAATTTGGTAATGGCCTATTAGAAGCATCTCTTCCTTCAGGACTGCCCTGGTGGCTAAGACTCTGCGCTCCTAATGCAGGGGACCCAGGTTCGATCCCCGGTCAGGGAGCTAGATCCCACACGTCACAACTAAAGACCCCCACGCCACCACTAAGACCTGGCATGGCCAAGTCAGTAAATAATACTTAAAAGCAACTCTTCCCTCAAAGCAGAAGGCAAAGGTCAGAAGAGTCTCTCCTGATACAGGTCTTTCTGAACCTCCCATCAGCTCTTTGAAACCCCTCACCCACATATTTGAAAGCAGTTATAGTATTGCGAGGAACGCATGACTTACAGGAAGAAACAAATTTCTTTGCAAAAGTTTCTTGCTCATTCAGCCTGGGCTAGAAGATTAATAATCTATTGAAAGTGAAAATTCCTAAGAGCCTGCCTCCAAACTCCAGAGGGGAAATGGGAGCAAATCCTTGAAGCACATATGCTTCATCATTCAGTCCTGTCTGACTCTTTGTGCCCCCATGGATGGTAGCCTGCCAGTCTCCTCTGTCCATGGGATTCTCCAGGCAAGAATACAGGGGTGGGTTGCCATTTCCTCCTCCAGGGGATCTTCTCAGGGATGGAACCCACATCTCTTATGTCTCCTGCATTGGCTAGTGGGTTCTTTACCATTAGTGCCATCTGGGAAGCCCAAATCCATGAAGAGGTATGGGCAGAACAGGTTTCAGCACATAAAGATGGGAATGGAGTGTCATAGAGAACCCTCACAGAGCCAAGGGGGCATGTAGGACCATCCCGGGTACACAGGCCCAGCAAGTTTTATTCTGTTTTGCTTTGGAGCCTCTGGCTATACAAACAGCTGGACGTACCCCAAATCAGCATGTTACCAATGTTCCATCTGCCCCATCTCATGTCATGCTGAGGACAAAATACCACACCACAGGACAGACCTGCTTGCCAGATCTCTTCCTTGAATCAAGGACTGGCCATGGGGTCCCCGGGCAACCCCATATGCATGTATTTTAGAGCTCCTCCTCCTCGAGGTATCCAATTCACCTCACTCAAGTATCAGGGTGTCTAGGAGCGAGAAACAGACCAGGAGCCCTGTGGATGCACAGCCAACCCAAGCCCATCTCAGGCCCAGAGGAGGACTTGACACATTTCTAGGCAGGCTCTCCAAAGTCCTGAGCCTCCTAAGGATCCAGGTCCACAAGAGGAGGGCTTTCTGGCTCAGCTCTAAGGATCAAGGCATGATGAGGACATTTCCAAAAACAGGAAATCTGTCCATTTCACAAGCCCAGCACTGGGGTCAGGAAGTTCCTCCCACACTGTGCTCTTATGGTTGCCATAATTTGAATGCAGGGTTCACCTTCTGCTATTTTCAAACCCTCCTGCCTAGAATCAAGATAGACACTTACAATGTTCTCAAATAAATATCAAAAGTCCTAGTTCGGGGCAGGTTTGATTTGTATTACACAGTAGAGGATCTAAGAGAGACAGAGTTTTGACATCATGATGGAAGGCTGAGTTTGACCTCTTTGGGTTTTAACTGCCTCATCTTAAAACAAAGGAAGTGGACCAGCAGGTCCTCACGGAACTTCCAACTTTAGATCCTATGACTTGAATGTCTACAACTGGCCCTAATCAGGGAGAGATCACTGGCTTCCCAAAAAGATGACAGGGATTTCAACCAACAAACCTAGTCACCAAGGTTTTAATACATGTAGGAAACTCTCCATTCCATGATCAGCTACAGGCTTGGCGTCAGGTGGCAAAGGCACTAATCACTCTGTCAGTAAGTTGAGCCTGTGTGGCCCATCCCAAAAGAAGCACTTGTAGGGCTGGGGTGGAATTTTTTTGTTCCTGTTCCAGGGTATTTGAGTCCAAGTGATCTGGAGCACACATTTTTTGAAATCGGCCATGTGAGCCCAAACCCTGGAGACCACAGAGTCTTAATTATATTAAACCGAGAATAGCAAAAGCCACAAAGCCATTCATGAGAAAGTAAGGGGGGAAAGAACACCCAGGGAGAAATTCAGTAGCTATTTTGAAAAACAGGAAAATTTGCTTCTCTGTCTCAGTGACAAAGTAGCTGAGTCACCAAATCACACATGATCTCAGGGAACCCATGAGCTTTGGTTGAGTCTCCACTCATCTGTCAGCTACTCTGAAAAGTGGAATGGTAGGATGCTTGGAGAAATTCCAGAAGGTCTGGGTCTGCAAAACAGGAAAAATGTAGGGAGTTTTGCAAGGAGGGAAAGGAGAAGAGGGACATTTTTTAGAGCTCGTAAACTGAAGATGAAATCATTGTAAAGAACTGCCTGTGAAGCAATGTCTAGTAATCCTGCACTCAGGCAAAGCTCAAATGCCAGAGATGCTGTGAGATCAGGCCTTTGAAGGGAGAAGATCACTTAAAACTATTCTAAGCACAGACAACAAGAGGCTAAGCTGGAGAATTTGCTTATGAGGCTTGCTAAAGACCCGACACATTCATCTTCTCCTCTTGTCAAAGTGTTGGCACCCAGTTGAAGCACATGGTCTCTGAACGCCGTGGCCCCATAGAATGCTAGGCCCCCAGGAACTCCTGAGCCTGAAGAGCATAAATTATAGCATGAGAATCCTGCTGAAAGCCTGAGAGGACATGGATGGGATGGGAATATTGAAAATGTCCTCGGTGAGGGTTAGACCAGCAGGGTCCTGAACAACACATTTCCTGACCTCCTGACTTCTTGGGAAAGCTTTAGAGAAATTTCAAGTGAAGGATTTTGGCCTTTTCATTTTTTTTTTTTTTTTTTTTTTGGCCACAAGGCATGTAGGATCTTAATTCCTTGACCAGGGATCAAACCTGCAACCCTTGCATGGCAAGGCAAAGTCTTAACCACTGGACTGCCAGGGAGCCCCATACACTGATGTTTTTAAGGCAAAAGAGGTCAACAGAGTTTAAAGTCCTGAAAAATAAACTGATGCTCACAGCAGAAATTGCCATTGTTTTTACAGAACCATAGGTCCACCCTGGAAATGAGGGCACCAAGGTACAGGACGAGACATGGAACAAACACAGGCTCGTCTAAGGTCATAAGATGAGCCAGACCAGCAATCCATCTTTGCCTCAATAAATTTTCCTACTTAGCAAATTTGGAAAGCTCAAGGAGAGCTTTGGTACAGATAAACAAACTTGTTCACAGGGGAACCAGCTAGTGAGAGCGAGCTCACCCGGGCCTGGTGTCATTCCTTCCCCCCGCCACCATTCTATAAAAAGCTCCCCCATAAATTCTAAAGCCCCATAAATTCCAGCTGAATGGATTATCAAACCAAATACTGGAAGCCTAGCTCTGTCTCAAATAGGAAGCGAAGCCTGAATGTGAACGCTGCCTGTCACGTCCCCTCACACTCGGATCTTTCTCTTCTGCCAACCTCAGGCAATCCTCTAGACAAATCTGAGGAAGAGATAAAAGACGCCACGTGTGCCTTCCCTACAGTGAGACTCTCTTCTCTCTCAAGCTGACGGTTGCTGCCTTCATTCTCTTAGCACGATTCCTCTCCCTCCAGGCACCTCAGTCTCTCACGCAAGAGACTTCAGAGAGATCTACCACATCATTTCCCAGACATGTTTAGACATGATAGAACCTCACATGTGAAGTTCTTGGTAACAAGGAATAAGATAATAAATAGGAAGTACCTACAATAGCACCCGGGCTTTCCCAGGTGCCCCAGTTATAAAGAATCCACCTGCCAATGCAAGAGATGCAGGTTTGATCCTTGGGTCAGGAAGATCCCCTGAAGGAGGAAATGGCAACCTGCTCCAGTATTTTTGCATGAGAATTCCACAAAAAGAGGGGCCTGTCACAGACGGTCACAAAGAGTCAGACACGACTGAACACACACACATGAAATAGCACCCACTCAATAAGTGTTGGCTTTTATTAATCATCAGATAGGTTATTCAAATATATATATATATATATTTTTTTTTAATGAAGTTCTTTCTAATTAAGAGTATACCATGGTCTGGGCACTTGGGTTGGGCCAATGGAGAACAGCAAAATAAATATAATTTGACTTCTTCCTTCAGAAGGTTGAGAATTTCGAGGAGAGGGAAGACACACAAACCAACATGTGTGGTGCATGCTCAGTCATTTCAGTCGCGTCCAACTCTTTGCACCCCTATGGACTCTTTGCGCCCCTATGGACTGTAGCCTGCCAAGCTCCTCTGTCCCTGGGATTTCCCAGGCAAGAATACTGGAGTGGGTTGCCATTTCCTTCTCCAGGGGAACTTCCCCACCCAAGGATCGAACTCACCTCTCCTGCCTCTCCTGCACTGCAGGTGGATTCTTTACCACTGAGCCACCGGGAAAGCCAACATGGGAGTCAAATCTGATATGTGTTTAAGGAAAATGTGAACAAAGAGCTGGAGGAGGGAAAATTCCTTCCTGTGAGGTGCCTGAAAAGGGCGAGGGGGAGTTTCTCCCAACCAATAAGACAGCGATGCCCTTCCAGAGGGAAGGAAGCACCTGAGGAAAAGGTCTGGAGCAGGACAGGGAATCCCACGTGCAGGGGCAGCTGACTAGAGAGATGAGAGGAGGACTGCAAGGTAAGGAAAGAGATGGAGATCAGGACATATTGGGGGTTTTTAATATATATATATATATATTTCTTAACACATATGCACACATATATATGGGCTTCTCAGGTGGCTCAGCATTAAAGAATCCGCCTCCAGTGCAGGAGATGCAGGTTCAATCCTTGGATCAGGAAGATCCCCTGGAGAAGAAAACAACAACCCACTCCAGTATTCTTGCCTGGAGAATCCCAAGTACAGAGAACTCTGGGAGACTACAGTCCATGGGGTCACAAAGAGTCAGGCATGCTTTAGCAACTAAACACACACACACACACACACACACGCGCACGCGCGCGTATTGGCTACACTGCATGGCATGTGCAATCTTAGTTCCCTAACCAAGGATCAAAGCCACATCCTCTGCATTGGAAGCGTGCAGTCTTAACCACGGGACCACCAGAGAAATCTCCCAGGACACATTCTTAATTGCCTTGAAGTTAGGGAAGGCCAACTGGAAGGCTAGAGGAGCCATCTAGGTCTGATCAAAAATGGCTCAGAGTAAAGCGATGGTCAGGAGGAAACAGGTTCAAGCTGACACAAATCTATGGTCCTCAGACTCTGCCAGCACGGAGGCTATTTGGGAAGTGAGGGAGGCCTGGAGCAGCCACCTCCCCTGAGAGTGAGGGTTGGCAAGAAGCCACAGAGGGTGAGTGACATTGCTCGGCATGCCCCTTCTCTCAAAAGGTATGCAGTTGGTGCCTCTGTCGTAAATCTCACCCTGAGTACTATCTGGAGACAGGGTTTTATTGGAGGACAGCTGCATAACTAATTTTAGGTTTGCACTGGAGAAATAGGGCAGGTTTAATCTCCAGGGCAGGGAGGAGTCACAGAAACAACGCTGAGCATCTGTTCTCACTGAGGCATCTGAGAATAACTCTCCCGGAGCTTGCCAGCACTTGCAAGATGACCCTCTTGCAAGTAGAAGTAGAGCTATTCGGACCCCCTGACACGTTACTGCATCCCTGGAAGACCCTTTCAAAGCCCCAGTTTCTGGCATCCCAGTGGACTAGAGTCGAACCCACTGGGGTATGCCTTAGTTACTTTTTGGGACAGGGAGTTCATGGGAGAAGGTGAGTGATGGCAGAAACCTCCCGGCTGCGCGTTTGCCTCTAGCTTTGCTGACTGATCTGAAGCAGGCGGCCAAGTATCCAATAGCATTTATATTCCCAATGAGGAACAACATTAAAGCCCAGCAAAGCTTCTGAGATTTTTGGCACCTTCTTTCTTAATGCCCACAACAAACCTAGGAGGAAGGACTTGATATTCACACTTTGAGAAATGTGAGAGTTAAGAAAGGATAAAGGACTTGCCAAGGAATCAGCTAGAAGGAAGGCTATAAGGCAGGTCTTCTGATTTTAGTGCCTTTCTTCTTATTGTGCTGCTGGAGGCTGGAGGCAAGGCAGAAAATGAGGAAGCGTTGAGAAAGAATTCAAACGCAGAAGAACAGATCTTTAGCCTTTGAGAGGAAACAGTCACTCAACCGAAGAGAAAGGCTCCCCTATCATTAAGCGAATTGGTCCATGAGTTTAGAGGGCCACTGAAATTTAAACAAACTTTAAATGCTTATGATTGTCTTACCTATGGTTGTTTTAGAAATCAAATGCTGGAAACAGGCTGTGTAAGGTACGACGATGGTGGTTTACGAGCAAAGGCTCATGTATCAGACAGGGTTTAAATTCCAGCTCTTTCACTTAAATCCCAGCATGTTACTTAATTTCTTTCAGCTTCCTTTTTATTTTTTTCCCCCTGTTAAAATTGGGAATAGTAATAGCACCTGCCTCTAAGAGGAAAGGATCGAGTGAGATAATGCATGCTAAGAGCTTAACACAGGGCAGAGCACATAATAAACGCCATGGCAATGACAGCTCTATTGAAATGGCTGGTGGAAAAGCCTCTCCTCTATGGAGGTTTGATTTTAATTTGGCGTTTGGATCAAGAAGGGGAATCGTTTTGTCTTTTACAGAACAGACCAGAAATGCAGGAATATGCCAAGGTCCCCGAAAAGTCTGTGTCATTGGAAACATCCACCACTGTTAATCCCTGGGGTCACTTTCCCGTTTTTCTATACACCTTGATTGGATCTGTGGTGAATTCTACTCCTTTTGCAGGAGAAAAAGAGCAATAGAGAGGGCGACTAGCATGAATCTCTGAGAAGGGGGCTTCGCTGCTTTGTCATTTACTCCCCATCCCCCAGTTTGATATAAAACTACATGGATCCCATAAAGGAGGGGCCTAGGGCCAAGAGAAGCCAGGGAGGACTCACCTAGAGAAGCTCTCTAAACAACATGGTACCCGAGTGAGCACTGAGGGATACTGCTATGTGGGTGGGCCCAAGAGATGCTGCTAGATTTTCACATGATATAGGATAAGTACCAAATATCTTTGAGCTGTCAAAGAGATGCATGCAGACAACAGCAGTTTAGACGAGTCCTGGAGGGGCCTTCCCTGGTTGTCCAGTGGTTAAACCTTCACCTCCAAGTGCAGGGGTGGAAGTTCGATCCCTGGTCGGGAAGCCAAGATCCCACATGTCACCCAGCCGAAAAATCAAAACAAAATAGAAGCAATATAGCAACAATTTCAATAAAGACTTTAAAAATGGTCCACATCAAGAGAAAAAAAGCAATCTTTAAAAGGAAGCGGGGAAAATAGAAGAGTTCTGGGGAATAGGGCAAAAAGATACAGCTCATGGATTATTGACCAAAAGCCACATTAAGTCTGCATACGTCAGCAGCAAAGGCCTATGAACCATGATAAAAACCAAAATATCCAAATCAAACATATTTAAATTGAATAATGAAGTTTAAGAGGGAAATAAGATCTATTCAATAATTACAGAGAAATCAAGAAAGTTAATTTTTTTGTCACTGAGCTTGTGACTCTGAAGTTTCATACTTAACTAAACGAGGATCCTTTGATAGAATTTAGTTGAATTTCATTTTGCAATACATTTGCACTTCAGAGATTTTTCAAATGAGGTACGTGCAACACAGACTCCCAAAAGAGAGGTGGTCTCCAAACAAAAATGGATCCCTAGCCAAATCAGTTTTGGAAAAGGGTATATACCACCTGGAAGCTTCCCTGGTGACTCAGTGGTAAAGAACCTGCCTGCCAACACAGGAGACTCAGGTTTGATCCCTGGGTTGGGAAGATCCCCTGAAGGAAATGGCACCCCACTCCAGTATTCTTGCCTGGGAAATCCCATGGACAGAGGAGCCTAGTGGGCTACAATCCATGGGGTCATATTACTGAGCAACTAAAGAACAATTAATACACTACATACCCATCTTGAATATTCTGAATTATGTGTTGGCTTTACAAAAGCTCTGAGAAGTCTTAGAGTAAGGAAATGTACCTAACTTTGTTTAACCCAGTACTTCTCGATATATTTGATGAGTAATTTTTTTTGACTGAGATATCATGCTTTTCACTCTAGGAATTGCTGGTGAAGAGAGGTGCAGGTGAGGTGGATGATAATGGCATTGGTCTGGTGACCCAAGAGAAAAATAATCAGGTGGGAGATGAGCTGAAGATTGATGCTGGGATGCGGAAAATACCATGGCTGGGCATGGAAATGCTCCTTTGCCAAACGACCCCATATATCTTGGAAATTGGCTGAATTTTTTCTAATATTCTTTCAAGGTCCTTGCTGAGTCACTCCCATAAATGATGGATCTTAATGGTTCTGAATATCTCTAAAGCTGGTGTGTCTGACCATCTCCCTTTTTTTAAGTTTGTGATTCACTCCACTCCAGCAGGCAGGACCAGGGAGAACAGGCAGAGTTTCACTTTCCAATCATAAAAGCACATCTCAAAGCTAGCACGCAACCAGAATTTCATATCAGAGATTTAACTGGCCATCTCTTCAGAGACCCTGAGAACATCTCATTTCCAGGTCCTTTCTGGACTGTCTTTAAAGGGCTGTACTCATTATGGTAGAGTTGCTGTGATTAAAAGAGATACCTGAAGGCTTCAGGTAAAAAAAAAAAAGAGTTTTGAGTCAGACAGATCAGGCTGAATTCAAATCCCAACTCTGCCTTTTCCTGGCATTGTGATCTTAGGGACTCTCTCCACATTTAAGTTTCCTCATCTGAGAATGAGGATGGTGCTATACCCATTATATCATATCTATTCAGGTTTGTTGTAACATTCAGAGGAAGTGGTGCATGGGTGGATGGGAGTTGACACAGGATAAGGTCACTGTACCATATCTAAGGCGGACATCGTAGCTATGTCAACCCATCACCCTGAGAATATCTTTGGGACCATCCCCATCTCTGTATCTGTTCAAAGGGGGGGAAAGTACTAAACAGTGCTCAGTACCTGATTACTTGGGTGCGCTGCTGGGTGTAAGGGGTGATGACCTTGAGAAGAAGTTCCATTGCTCCGTTAATTCCCAACATGGCTCCTGTGGTGACTGAGAAAAACAAAAGCACACTAGTTATTGACCCATCTGAACCAAGCATTATTTTCAGCATCACAGATTGAGCCTAAAAGAAAGATGAGGTCCATTGCCTTTCCTGCCAAAGGCAACTTAGAAGTAGAGAAAGTCTATGGTCTTTCATCCCTGGCTTGGAAGTTAAAGACACCTGAAAAGCACTCATTATCTTCCCGTCCTATCTTTTTCTCAAAGGGGGCCCAAGCCATGAAATTACGTTTTTCATTTTCCGGTGGCCCATTGCTCTACACCATTGTATTCGGGGGGCGGGCGGTATAGTCACTTTACAATGTTGTGTTGGTTTCTACCGTACAGCAAAGTGAATCAGCCACACGTATACATATATCCCCCCTTCCTTGGATTTCCTTCCCATCTAGGTTACCCCAGAGTATTGAGTAAAGTTCCCTGTGCCATACTGTCACCTTTCACTAGTTATCTGTCTTATACATAGTAGTGTACATATGCCAATCCAAATCTCCCAGTCCATCCCACCCCTTTTCCTCCTTGGTATCCAGACTGAAGCAAGTCAAAATGAGAAAAAGCAAATATTGTGTATTAATGCATATATGTGGAATCCATTGTATTTTTAATCAGAATAGTCAAGGTAATTGCTGAGCAGCAGATTTCTCTTTAAGTAGACCTTTGGCTTTCTGGCAACTTCAGATCAAGCTGTTTCACCCACTACCAACTTCCCAGATGATACATACATGCACGCACACACATATGCATGCACACACAGACAAAATGACATTCACATGTGCGTGCGCGCACACACACACACAGCCAGCACCTTAAGAAACACTTTCTTGGGTACATTTTACTGTTTGGAGAATTTACAATGAAGAAAAGTCACAAGTGGATAGGTTAAGGGTGAGTACAACTTGGATTCACTTCTTTAAAACTTTAAGGAACAACTTAATAAAAAAGATAGCACCCTTTCTGTTCCATGCCAAATCCAAATTCTCCTACTTTGGCATTCGGATTTCCCAACACTGAGGCTATGGCTTGACTATGCTTCTATCCATTAGTTGGTCCTTCTCAGAGGTAATTACCAGAAATCTTTGTCTTTTTGTCCAAGTGGATGGTTAGAGAAACATAGTGAGAGATCTGAATAACAGAAAGAGACTCAAAGGGGTATCTGGTCAACCTGGCAGCTTCAGGTAAGTATTTTGGATACAAAATCTCTGGATGCCACTCTCATCTCCAATGATGCTCCAGCTTCTCCACAATATCCCCAGCACCCCACTCCACTCAGCTCACTTTAGGAAGAGCTCTGGTCACATCAAAAAATAAGAGGAATCCACAGGATACAAAATGGAATCAGTTTGGCTTGGGGCAAAATGTTCAATTAGGAGAAGGAAAGAAGGTTATCTTCCAAGGTGTGACTTTTTTTTTTTTTCCCTTTACCGCACTGTTCTTGTGAAACAGAGCAGGATCCTATGGTCCTTGCCGCCCGCCCCCCTCCCCCCACACACACTCTTCTGTCTATAGAAAAACTTTAACCAAAGAAAAAATTTAATCAGAAATGTGAGAAAATGCAGCAGCAAAGTCAAGCTATCAAAGGAAACCAAATAATAATAGTTCAGTCAATAAGCAAAGTCAAGGATTTTTCGTTCCTTCTCAAGAGCTAGTGATAATATACTGAGTCATATCCTGTAAGCTGTCTTGTAGATACTGAAATTCCCACCAGGTGGAAGAAGTTAAGTACATGATGAGCAGACTGTAGCCATGACATAAGCTGCCACAATTCCCAGAGTTGGCCTCAAAGAAATGGAAACAAACTGAACCTGGAACTAAAGAGTAACTGTACTTAAAACCATCAAGATGACCCTGATGGGACCACTGATGACCAGTTTCAAGGTGGCCGTTAGAGCCAACCGTGCTGCTTCTGCATGTAGTCCCCTCCCTCAGCCTATAAAAGCTCTTGACCCCTGACTGTTGGTGTGGGAGGTGTGGAGGAGGGCACGGAGTCGATCGTTGGACTGGCATCTACCCTCCCCGTCTGGTTGCCAGCATCCAAAATAAAGCAAACTTTCCTTTCCCCCAACCTGGTCTCTTTAAGGGCTTTTGAGTGGCAAGAAGCTGGACCCCATTTTCAGTAACATACTAAAACCTAGGAATGCCTTGTGCTTTGGGCCAGCTTTGTTCCAGGAAATATGAATGGTAGCAAGGGGGTCATGGAGAAGCAAAGAGGGAGAATCAAGGGAGGCTTATCCTGGCTTGCTCCAAGCCTCAGGAAAGGATAAAAAAATGGAAAACTGGAGTCTCTAATATAGTTCATCCCAGTACAGTCCACCAGAGAGAGACTGAGGCTGATGTCTTAGTTACCACGAGAAGTGTGTATTCCTGGAACATCCCCTGTGCATCCATTCCTCCTGAGGCTAGTACAGGCAGTCACTGCCTGGATCAAAATTCAAGAATTTGGCATCCAAGTTCTGTCCATCAATCTTCCACTCCCATGGCTACCCAGTCTTTACTTCTAAGTTGGGAAAACATGCTGGAGTAAACTCCTGGCAAATAATTCAGCAAAACTCTAGTATTAAGTACAGTTAGGGAGGAAATAGTTTTAAGAGCGTGAATTCTAGCATGGAAGGCTTTCAACTTGGAATTGAGAGAGAATAACAATAAAAAATCCTCACTAATTTCTTCCATGCTGGATGACTGCCCAAGGTTAGACCTCTGGCAGGTCTATAAACATCCCCATTGGCCAAGTGAAAGCTGGTGAAGGGTTTGCTGGCTGTCAGAGAGCCATTCTGGTTCCAGCCAACTTCTTTTGCAGATAGGAACTATTTAGAAAACTTGCTGGAACATTCGATAGTGGCTAACAATTCACCCAAGAGACAGCAATCCATGGGCTTCATGAACTCTGCTTGCCTCTCGTTAGTAAAGTTAATGTGTAGAGACTGATCATATATTTTTTAAATATCTTATGAAATAGTTTGTACAATAAGTGTTGTCTTGGAATAGGAGACAAATGGCCACTTCTTCATATCCATAGGCAAATTTCCGCATTTTTCAGAGCTCCCTGCTGAAGGAATTCTTCAAGATCTCTATAATCAATGTATATAATGAGAGTAGGCTATTCATTTTAACTATTCTTTACAACAGTGGTCCCCAAACTTTTCAGCACCAGGTAGCAATTTTGTGGAAGATAATTTTTCTACAGACTGGAGTGGGGGATGCTTTGGGGATGATTCAAGTGCATTACATTTATTGTGCCCTTTATTTCTATTATTATTACATCAGCTCCACCTCAGATCATCAGGCATTAGATCCCAGAGGTTGGGAACCCCTGCTACAAAACCAAAATAAGATATCTCAAATCTCATGCTGCTGGCAAGCTCAAAATGGGAATGGCATACCTTCTGCCTACTCATCAATAAGAGTTGTCCTTTATGCAAAGCCACAGCCTCTCATTTAGAATTTCCTTTTTTTAGACATTGATTTGGATATATTCTTTTAACCTCTCTGAAATATTGTCTGATTATCTAGTCAATATATATGAGTGTGAATGGAGATTCTGTCTGTGAACATGGAGTCAAGCGTCTATCTGATTTTTCCCTAGAAATACTGTCTTTTGATGGGCCCTCCATGCTTATTCACTTCCAAGGTGTTTCAATGGTAAGATGAGGGTTCAATCCCTGGATCAGGAAGATCTTCTGGAGTAGGAAATAGCAATGCCCTCTGGTATTCTTGCCTGGAGAATTCCATGGACAGAGGAGCCTCGTGGGTCACAGTCCAAAGAGTCGGACATAACTGAGTGACTGAGCACACACACAAGTACACACACGCACACACCATGCTTATTCATGAAATTAACCAATAAAACATGTCCCTACTATTTTGGTAGTTCTGAGGCTAGTTACAGAAAAGGTCACCTATTAATTCCCTGTATGGGCATGCTTCCTATTATCTCATAGGACCGAGGGAAAAGAGGAAAGCAGAGAAGCAAAACACTTACTTAGCAACTGTTATGTGATGAGCTTACCCGTGAACATGATCTTACTCACCCATCCACCAAGTCTATGAGGTCTTATTACAACTCTGACTTTACAAAGGAAGAAACTGAGGTTAAACAAGTTAAGTGCCCATGTCATATGACTCTTAAGAAATGAAATCAGAGTCAAGCTCAGGTCTTCTTGGCTCTAAGCTCACGTTCTTTCCTCTAGAGAGTATTATATCTAAATAATTGCCACTTTTCTTTCTGCAGGAAAGGAGCTTAGAAAAGAGAAATAAAAGTCTATGTTCATTATACTGAAATAGGTGGTACAGAATATAATCTATTAATAAGAACTGTCTCTGTGTGGAGAGTAGAATAAACATGACTTTTGCAGTTAGAAACTCAGCCCTCATGACTTATCTGTATAAACTCAAGCAATTTCTTCACTCTCCTAAGCTTCCTTTTCTTCTTCTTAGCTATCAAATGCTAAGTCTACATACAGGATTGTTAACAATACTCAGAAATAATCCAAATTAGGAGATGGCAAACAACATCAACACTTCTACTATGATATATCAAATTACCTGAAGGACCATTTTAAGACACATTGGGAGATAAACTTGGGTAAAGGATGTCATGATGCATGCGTGACTTCAGGGACACAGTGGAGAGATTTGTGATGTGAGGGCTGCTCTTGACAGCTGTAACACATTGCACTGTGCCTTGGATGTAAGGACTCAATAAAGTCTGCTTTCCCCTGGAATAGGTTTTTTTCACCTTGTAGTACTGACAGAGAAATGTAGAGTGCTAAAACAAGTAGCTCCCAAGGGAAAACATTATGGACCTTTCATTTCAAGCACTGATTCAAGAGTTCTCCATGGACACTGACATAGAGAACACATTTATGACACGGGGTGGGGGTACGGGGGGAGGAGAGGGTGGCATGTACAGAGAGAGTAACATAGAAACATACATCGTCATATGTAAAATAGATAGCCAATGGGAATTTGCTGTATGTCTCAGGGAACTCAAACCAGGGCTCTGAAACAGCCTAGAGGGGTGGGATGGGGAGGGAGGTGGGAGGGAGGTTCAAGAGGGAGGGGACATATTGTATACCTATGACTTATTCATGCTGATGTTTGGCAGAAACCAACACAATACTATAAAGCAATTATCCTTCAATTAAAAATAAATAAAAGGAAAAAAAAAAAAAGAGTTTTCCACAGCTGAGGAGGAGACAAAGAAATAACTTCTCACCTCTACAGTCTCTAGAATATGAGGATCCTCATGGTTTATTTATCTTGTTGGGATTACATCTGTCCTCCACCCAAGCCCTCCTTCCAACCATACTCCCAAATGGTTTCCAGGTGCTCCAGTCCAGATCTGGAAGCCCTCCAGAGAGCCACAGTTGAGTTGCTTACCACTAGAGGCGAACACACGCAGAGCCCAGAGACAGTGGAGGAGGTTCTGGCTGTGGCATAGGTTTTTCCTGGCCAGAATCAATGTCACATCAAGTGCTTCCAATTCCAGTGCCTTCTGTCCAAACTTTTTATCTGTGAACACATATCAATCCATCTTTGTTGTGTTGCACATTAATTCTGACAGTTGTATACTACATGGGGGAGAGGACAGTAAAGACGGTGGAGGGAAGAGGATTGTCATGGAAATGAGACTTTTCAGATCTAGTAGAAAATGCTAATAAATATGTCTCCATTAGAACCAGATGGCTCCAAAGAGCCCATCAAGGGTACTCATATGGTCCATTATTCTTCAAGTATTATTTACATGTGCCTTGTGGGTTGTATGACTCTTATCCCCTGTATGTAAGAATGCTTCTGGTTGTTCTCAAACATGAGCTAGATGTTAGTTGGGTATAAATTTATTTCTCTAAGACAGTTTTAGAATCAAGGATACTCAAGTGACATAACTTGGGCTTCCCTGGTGGCTCAGTGGTGAAGAATCTGCCTGCATTGCAGGACATGTGGGTTTGAGCCCCAGGTTGGGAAGATTCCCTGGAGAAGGAAATGGCAACCCACTCCAGTATTATTGCCTGGAGAATCCCCATAGACAGAGGAGCCTGGCAGGCTATAATCCAGTGAGTTGCAAAGAGTCAGACACAACTTAGCAACTAAACAACAAGTTACATAAATTCAAATGTAGTGTGTGGACCTTGATTGGATCCTTCCCTGAGCATGTCTGTAAAAGGCACGCTGAGAACATTTTAGAGAAACTAGAATGAATATAAATATGCATGTCTTGTTAATTTGCTAGATTTGTGATTCTGGTATTGTGATTATATAAGAAAATGTCTCTCTTCAAAAAATTCACTCAAAAGTGTGTAGGAGTAAAATGCTATCTCTAATTTTCCTTAGAATATTTCAAACAAACATAAATAGATTAAGGAAATATGATAAAATGTTAACAATGGTTTGATCTGAGGGATAGGTATATAAGAGGTCATCATTCTATATGATAGAGGACTTTAAAATAAAAGGTGAAAACATAATTTCAGAAAATATAATTTTCTCCCCAGATTTCTTGAAAATATTGATCAAAATAAACCTGATATTCAGACTTGTGGGTGAGTCATTATTATTTTAATAATAGTGAATAAGCATAAGAAATAAATAGAAAGTACTTTTTATTCTATGCACTTGGTTTTCACAGGATAACAAATGACTATGCCACCTGTCACATTTATCTCTGTCCTTTTCCAAGTGCAATGCCCAAGCCACGTTTATGTTAGCAAGAACATGGTCACTATCAGATTCATCACAGGGAGAAATGAGTAAAACAGGTAACATCCTAAACCTCAATTACCAATATTTATCTCTGGACCAAAGGACACCAGCAAAGAGACTGTGACTGAACTCATATGACCCATTCCCTTTATCAGAAAAGAAAGATATCCGTTCATGAGCAGCCAATCTCATTGCTGTTCTGTTCAGCTCAGCCCCTGACAGCTTGAATGCTAACATCTAGGATTACAGTCTTTGATGGCAGAAGGTGTGGTGATGTAATTATGGCAATGGTAATATCAGGGTCTATAACTTGAAAATCACTTCTCTGATTCATCTCTTTCTCCTATAAAACCTACATGACTCTTATTTGCCAAGCCTCTGACCCTACATGCTAAGCAGGTGACATACAACCTTGCTTAATCCTTACAGCAAATGACCCAAGAATTATATACTGAGACCCATTTTGTCGATGAGAGCCCAATGGTAACTTGCCCAAGGTCACATTGCTAATAAGCATCAAGCCAGGGATTCCCTGGTGGCTTATATGATAAAGAATCCACTTCAAATGCAGGAGATCCAGGTTCAATCCCTGGATCGGAAAGATTCCCAGGAGAAGAGAGTGGCAACTCACTCCAGTATTCTTTCCTGGAGGATTCCATGAACAGAGGAACCTGGCGGGCTACAGCCCAAGGGGTGACAAGAGCCAGACCCAACTAACGACTAACACTTTCACTTTCAAGCCTAAAACCCAAGTCTGAGTCCCCAGACTCTGCTATTTAGGGTGTATATCATGTTTCTTCTGTCTTCCTGGAGTTCACTTAGCCCACTCTTTGTTTCATTGACTTCTTCTCATCCTTCAAGATTAGGCTCAAATGTCACCTCTCTCTGTCAACACCATCTTAGAGGAACATCACCCTTTCTTTTCCTTCCAGTTACTACCTAGTTATTTATCACCATCTGCTATTATCTAGCTAATTATGTACTTCCTGCCCTTCCCCACTTGAATGTAATTCCCACAAGAGCAGACCCCCTTATCTGTCTTGGTGACAGTGGCATTCCCATGGGCCTAGAAGAGTGCACAGCCCTGGGAGATACGCAGTCAATATCTGCTGAGTGATCAGTGGGTGATTTCTATGTGTTTTGTCTGGAACGTGACCCTGCAGGAGCTGGCTGATGCCTGGGTCTCAGTCACTGTTTGCGAAATGTTGAAGGGACTCAAAGCAGAATTCGAAGCGTTGAAAGGAAGGAGTACCCCCAGAGCTCTGTGCCCTCAGCGGCTGCTGCCTTCACAACATTCAGAGGAACTGCGCTTCTTGATTGTGGTCTGCGTAAAGTGTTCATGTTAGTTGCTCAGTCATGTCTGACTCTTTGTGACCCCACAGACTGTAGCCCGCCAGGCTCCTCCGTCCATGGAATTCTCTAGGCGAGAATACTGGAGTGGGTAGCCATTCCCTTCTCCAGGGGATCTTCCCGACCCACAGATGGAAGCCGTCTCCTGCATTGCAGCCAGATTCTTTACCATCTGAGCCACCAGGGAAGAAGCCCTGTGGTCTAAGACTGCACACAATTGGAGCTTAACTGTTATGACTAATTTGTAACATTTGCATGCAGCCTGGGTGCCCAGGCTTTTTCAACTGTGCTCCAAAGGGTCCTAGGGTTTTAGGGAGGTGTTTCAGGGTCTTCCATGTGAAAAGAGAAATGGATGTGGAGCATAAGTGGGAAGAATTCTAAACCCCCATCTTCTCTTCAACCAGGGAAGCACCACTTCTACATGACTTATTTGGGTTTCTCTAGTAGCTCAGTTGGTAAAGAATCTGCCTGCAGTGCAGGAGACCGGGGTTCAATCCCTGGGTTGGGAAGATCCCCTGGAGGAAGAAATGGAAAACCACTTCAGTATCCTTGCCTGGAAAATCCCATAGACAGAGGACCCTGGTGGGCTGCAGTCCATGGGGTCACAAAGAGTTGAGCACGACTGAGCAACTAACATTATACACTCTATCACTAGTGAGTTGAAAACTGTCCTTCCAGGAAAAGAGGGGTGGGATGAATTGGGAGATTGAGATTAATGTATATATGCTATCGATGCTAGGTATAAAATAGATTAAAATGAGAACCTACTGTACAGCACAGGGAACTCTACTCAGTGCTCTGTGGTGACCTAAATGGGAAGGAAAGCCAAAAAAAAAAGGCAATATATGTATACATATAGCTAATTCACTTTGCTACTGAGTAGAAACTAACACAACATTGTAAAGCAACTATATTCTAATAAAAATTGTTTTAAGCAATGGCTTAGTCATGTCCAACTACCCCATGGACTGTAGTCCACCAGGCTCCTCTGTCTATGGAATTCTCTAGGCAAGAATACTGGAGCAGGTTGCCATTTCCTTCTTCAGGGGATCTTCTCAACCCAGGGATTGAACACCAATATCCTGGATTGCAGGCAGATTCTTTACTGCCTGAGGCACCAGGGAAGTCCTTGATAAACTTAACAAATGAATTTTTAAAAAATTAATGAAAAAAAAAAAAACTGGCTCCCCAAAAGTCATGTCTGCCTGGAACCTCAGAATGTTATGTTATTTGGAAACAGTCTCTGCAGACTTAATTACTTAAGTAAGGTCGTACATATTTGAGTATGCCCTAAACACAATGAGGATTTAGGGAGGGCTTCTTTGGTGGTCCAGTGGTTAAGAATCCGTCTGCCAATGTGAGAGACGTGGGTTTGATCCCTGCTCTAGGAAGATTCCACATGCCATGGAGCAACTCAGCCCATGCACCACAACTACTGAGCCCGAGCACCTAGAGCCCACGCTCTGCAACAAGAAAGCCACCGCAATGAGAAGCCCATGCACTGTAACTGCAGAATAGCCCCCTCTTGCTGCAACTAGAGAAAAAAAACCTGCACAGCAGAAAGACCCAGTGCAGCCAAAAATAAATAAATAAAGTTTAAAAATAAAGTGATTGAAAACCTCCTTGGATATCTCCCCTCCGTCCTCCACACGTCTCATGCCCCAGGTAGTCCACTCCTGCTCTGGGTCCAGTCCTGAGCCCCCAGGTACCTGGGATGTGCTCGCCTGTGGGGCGGGTCCTGCCATCATCACCAAGGTGTCTAGACCTGCTTCCTCTCTGTTCTCCCATAAAAGCTTCCCCAATCGTTCCCATGATAACAACCCCAGATACCCTTCCAGCCATCCTTGGGTCTGGGGGCGTGGGTACCTCGGAGGCCAACTTTGGCCAGCAGCCGGAAGAGCGGCAGGAGGATGACGTAGTCCGGAGAGGCCGTCCTGGCCGTGTCCACCAGGGTCCGCAGAAGGGCTTCACTCCCACCCTTGCTGATCATGTATTGGATCCTCCGGTCTGTGCCTGAGGGGGCGAGCAGAGGGGCCCTGAGTCTCACATAACTACCCTCCTGTCCTTGGAGCAGGAAGCAGATCTCACAGCTAGAGACTGAGCAAGTGTTGATTCATCTCATCTCAGAGACAGTAAGTGTGGAGTTCATGAAGCATCTTGTGTAAAGTTGTGCTATTAGGTAAGGGGCCAGGGGTAGGGGTGACGGGTGAGAAATGGAGAAATAATGAAATATTTGAGAACTTGCAGCAGGTATAATAAATGGAGCCTAAACTCTCCTTTCCTAAGACTCTATGAAGTCAGTGTATGTGGGTACTTGTGTTGCATGTATTTGCTGATGTTTAGTCACTAAGTTGTGTCCAACTCTTTGCGACCTCATGGACTATAGCCCGCGAGGCTGCTCTGCCTGTGGGGATTCTCCATGCAAGAATGCTGGAGTGGGTTGCCATTTCCTTCTCCAGAGCATCTTCCCGACCCAGGAATCAAACTCATGTCTCATGCGTCTCCTGCATTGGCAGAAAGATTGTTTATGACTGAGAAACCTGGGAAGCCCTGTTATCACATGTAAAGAAATATGCATGTAGGCTGATGTACAAAGTTATGACCAAGCTAGACAGTATATTAAAAAGCAGAGACATTACTTCGCCAACAAAGGTCTATCTAATCAAGGCTATGGTTTTTCCAGTAGTCATGTATGGATGTGAGAGTTGGACTGTAAAGAAAGCTGAGCACCGAAGAATTGATGCTTTTGAACTGTGGTGTTGGAAAAGACTCTTGAAAGTCCCTTGGACTGCAAGAAGATCCAACCAGTCCATCCTAAAGGAAATCAGTCCTGAGTGTTCATTGGAGGGACTGTTGTTGAAGCTGAAACTCCAATACTTTGGCCGCCTGATGTGGAGAGCTGATTCATTTGCAAAGACCCTGATGCTGGGAAAGATTGAGGGCTAGAGGAGAAGGGGATGAGAGAGCATGAGATGGTTGGATGGCATCACCGACTCAATGGACATGGGTTTGGGTGGACTCTGGGAGTTGGTGATGGAGAGGGAGGCCTGGTGTGCTGCGGTTCATGGGGTTGCAAAGAGTCGGACACGTCTGAGCAATTGAACTGAACTGATAATCATATACTTGAATAAAGTGAGAATATCAGTATCCCTCAGCTATTAGGTTTAAATCATCTCTTAATAGAAGAAAGTTTAGTTTGATAGCTTATCTAGAATAATTTCATGAGTGGTATTAATGATTATTTTGTGCTGGCCTTCAGTAACTGATGTGAGGGACGTATGGAAACAAGCAGAGTAATCCTTTGAGAAACAAACACCTAATAATATACCTAGGGAGTTTTGAAGAAGGTCTGGACTAAGGTAAAATATGTTGGTCTTTCTACCTTAGAGTAGTTTTAAAGAAGGACCTCCCCCATCTTACCCCAGGATAAGCCAAAAGGCAGTGGTTACGTTTCATCTTGGAAGGGGACTCACATGATTCTCTATGCTCTTGAACCAAGGTGGTCAACAGGGTAGGAGATTATAATCAAAGAAGACTCTCTGATTTTTCATCCTCTACTAAAGGGGCAATAATCAGTACCTATTTCAGAAAGAGAACTCTGTGGTTTCATTCTAAGAGTTCCAGACACCACTGGACAAACCGAAGTCAGAACTATCCCAGAGAACAAATGGGCTTCACCTCCAGAGGGTACCTGATGCAGAAGAAGAGGTGTCACCCTGCCACTGGAGTGCAGCACAGCCTGAGGGTAAACCTCGATACGAGTGGACCCTTCCTTCTGAAACTGTAACCTGAGGGTCTGGGGCTTTGGAGCGACGTTCACTGTGGTATTTCTGTTTGGTACGAATATGTCTTTCTAATGCAACATGGCTGGCTTCATAGAAGTGAAAGCTAAGTGAATGCTGGAATGCTCAAGAAGCTGTGTTTTCCAAGAACTTCAGGTGGAAAAGAGCTGATAGAAGTGGGACCCAGTTGACTCAGTTGATGCCACCATAGTGACTTCTGTCCATTTATCCCTCAAAATATAATGGCTGACCACACTGCTAAGTCTAGCTCCTGCCTCGTCTTCCTGTCTCCACTTGACTTACGTGAGAGAGCTGCCGACACCTGGCTCTCTAAATGGGCCATGATGAGGGAAGAGGGGGAGGCGAGAGGTCAAACCACTGAGGGCTGGAAGTCCTTGGCCGCAGAGATGAGATGTCACAGAATAGCCACCCAGAGTCTAAATGCCTCCTAAATTTGGGCCACTGTAGGGCGGGTGACATGATTGAAAAGCCCAAAGTACATCCATCTTATGGTGACTTTGTCTCGCACAGAAAACTTGGAGCAAACCCCAGGCCACACAGTCTCTTGGGAGACATGGCATCTGCATGCCCCATGTCCGCCACAGGAGGAGTGAGGTCATGACCTACTCACCAACTGAAAGCAGATCTCCGAGGAGCTGGAGGATGGCCAGGATGGACTCCCGGTCTGAGGAGTTCTACAATGAAAGCAGATAGCCATCTTTAAGAAGAAAGGTGAGGGTATAGCCAACTAAGGAGAACCGTAGGGAGGTTTCCTCAAAAACTAAAAGTAGAACTACCATAAAACCCAGAAATCCCACTCCTGGGCATATATCCAGAAAAGATGAAAACCCTAATTTGAAATGATAAATGCATCCCAATGTTCATTGCAGCACTATTTATAAAAGACAAGACACAGAAGCAACCTAAATGTCCATTGACAGATGAATCGCTAAATAAGATGTGGTGCATGCCTGCGTGCTCAGCCGCTTCAGTCGTGTCTGACTCTTTGCAACCCTATGGACTTTAGTCTGCCAGGCTTCTCTGTCCATAGGATTCTCCAGGCAATATACTGGAGTGGGTTGCTATGCCCTCCTCCAAGGGATTTTCCTGACCCAGGTGTCAAACCTGCATCTCCCAAGTTGCCTACGTTGCAGGCAGATTCTTTACCACTCAGCCACAGGGGAAGACCAAAGAAGATGTCACACATATATACAATGGAATATCACTCAAGCATTAAAAATAAAGAAATAATGACATTTGTAGCAACATGGTGGATCTAGAGATCGTCATACCAAGCGAAATATATCAGAGAAAGACAAATACCATACGATATCACTTACATGTAGAATCTTTTAAAATGACACAAATAAACTTATTGACAAAACAGAAACAGAGTCACAGATATAGAAAACAAACTCATGGTTACCAAAGGGGAAAGGTGGGTGGCGGGGAGATAAATTGGGAGTTTGGGATTGACACATAATACCACTATATATAAAACAGGTAATCGACAAGGACCTACTGTATAGCACAGGGAACTCTACTCAATATTCTCTAATAAGCTAAATGGGAAAATAATTTGAAAAAGAATAGATGCACGTGTATATGTAACTGAATCACTTTGCCGTATACCTGAAACTAACACAACATTATAAATCAACTATGCATGCTAAATAGCTTCAGCCACGTCTGACTCTATGCAACTCTATGGACTATAACTCACTAGGTTCCTCCGTCCATGGGATTCTCCAGGCAAGAATGCTGGAGTGGGTTGCTATTCCCTCCTCTAGGGGATCTTCCCTGCCCAGGAATCAAACCCACATCTCTTAAATCTCCTACATTGGCAGTTGGGTTCTTTACCACTAGCACCACCTGGTAAGCCCATACATCAAGTATACTCTAATAGAAAATAAAAATTTTAAAAGGAAAGAAGGCAGAAGAAGGGAGGTGGCATGGTCAAGGGTATGCATGGGAATGGCAGCTTCCTTCTGCCGAGAAGGACTTTCTACAATAAGGAATGGCTGAAGGGAGACTCCCATGGTGGTCTGGTGGTTAAGAATTCACCTTCCAATGCTAGGGACTCGAATTAGATTCCTGGTCTGGAAACTAAGATCCCACATGCCTCAGGGCAACTAAGCCCATGCACAAGTAGAGAGAGGACCACCTGCCACAATTAAGACCCACAGCCAAATAAATAAATATTTTTTAAAAAACAAATCGTTGCATGGTTGCTCCTTAAATAAAAACTGAAAAGGACTCACTGAGTGAAGCATCTCAGGGGCTCTATCTCCATATTTAGCCTTCAGAAACTGGCAACATCAGCAAAATGGGCAAAAGAAAACACTGATAGTTCAGGCAGAAAGGGCAAATGAAAAGGGGCTTTGTGGGCCAAGGTAGCAAAGCCTTTGCTAATTTCAGGAGGCTTAGATTATTGTTCAATCCAGGACAGAGAGCAGAAACAGAAATCCACTAACATGTTCACATGGAAAGACTTCCCTGACTCACAAGGATGAAGTGTTGTTTTCTTAAGAGACACCTGGGGTAGCAACAAATCTCATGACATAGCTCTGTGGGGTATTTGCAATCCTTGACACTCTCCCCTTTGTTACACGGGAGAGAACACCGAGACTCAGAGGGAGGGAGGGCTTAATCAAGACCTCTGTGGTGATCCACAATGCCAACGCCAGAGTACAGCCCAGGCCAGGCTCTCAACAACCAGGCCAGTGTCATTGCATGGTAATATGTTAATTTTCTAGCTCTCAAGCACTTCTTTACCTATAAGTTGCAAGTTTGCACCCATAAATAGCACCTCTCCAAAGCCCCCACTCTCCAACCCCTCGTAAGCATCATTCTATTACACTCTCTGTTGCTGCAAGTTCAGCTTTTTTAGATTCCATATATCAGTGGTATCACACGGTATTCATCTTTCTCTGACTTATCTCACTAAACCTAATGCCTTCAAGGTCCATCTGTGTTGCTGCAAATGGCAGGATATTCTTTTTCTCGTGGCTGAATAATATTCCACTGTATGTATATACATCTTCTTTATCCATTCATCTGTTGAGGGACACTTAGGTTGCTTCCATATCTTGGCTGTTATGAAAAATGCTCCAGTGGACATGGGTGTGCAGATGTCTCTTCCAGATACTGCTTTCAAATCTTTTGAATATAAAGCCAGGAGTCTTATCTTACACCACTCACAAAAATTAACTCGAAATAGGTCAAAGACTTAAATCTAGGACTTGAAATCATGAAACTCCCAAAGAAATCACAGGAGAAAAAAAAAAAATCTCTGACATTAGTGTTGGCAATGTTCTCTTTGGTAAGACACCAAAAGCACGTGCAATGAGATTAAAATAAACAAATGAGACTACATTAGACTGAAGAGCTTTTGCACAACCAGGGAAACAATCAACAAAGAAACGTCAACAGAATGGGAGGAAATACTCACACACGATGGGCTTCCCTGGTGGCTCAGCGGTAAAGAATCCGCCTGCCAGTGCAGGAGACACTGGATCGATCCCTGGGTTGGGAAGATCCCCTGGAGGAGGGCATAGCAACCCACTCCAGTATTCTTACCTGAGAATTCCCATGGACAGAGAAGCCTGGCGGGCTATAGTCCGTGGGGTCGTAAAGAGTCAGACATGACTTAGTGGCTAAATAACAACAATTAAGATATTTTTTTTAATTTATTGGAGTATAGTTGCTTTACAATGTTGTGTTAGTTTCTGCTGTACAGCAGTGAATTAGCCATGCTGTTAAGTCGCTTCAGTCGTGTCCGACTCTGTGCAACCCCATAGACGGCTGCCCACCAGGCTCCTCTGTCCCTGGGATTCTCCAGGCAAGAACACTGGAGTGGGTTGCCATTTCCTTCTCCAATGCATGAAAGTAAAAAGTGAAAGTGAAGTCGCTCAGTCGTGTCCAACTCTTAGCGACCCCATGGACTGCAGCCTACCAGGCTCCTCCACCATGGGATTTTCCAGGAAAGAGTACTGGAGTGGGGTGCCATTGACTTCTCCATATACATATATCCTCCCTTTTTTGGATTTCCTTCCCATTTAGGTCACCACTGAACACTGATAAGATACTATTGTAAAGGTATGCTTTTACACACCAAACAAGGCAAAAAAAAAAAAAGGTCCATTATGGACAAAATGCCCAAACTTAATACTTTAACTCATCTTCCAGGTGATGAGACACCTGGGGTTCCCTAGACATTTGAGGTTTATACGCTTACCAAGGAAAAGACTTGGATTTGCTCTGGGAGCTTCTCCACAGGCAGCTGAGCCTAAAGAAGGCAGCCTCAGCATCACTTGTCTGATGCCTCCTATCACAGCTGCCCTGGACGCTAACAGAAGGCATCATTCTTTGAGTCCCCTCCAACAAATGTCATGCACAGCTGTGCTCTGTGTCAGTGTTCCCTGTCCTCTCCCACCCTTTGGTCTCCCAAAATCTGGGAACAAGAACCAAGGATTAGGGAAGCCACTGATATATCATCCCAGGGAATCTGCTAGTCTTCGGTTCTGGTACCAGTTCCATTGTAGGAGAGGTTCCCCCACATCCACAAACAATACTCTGGACACCATCAGGTTGTCCTACAGTTCATCTCCATTCTGACACTATCTACCCAGAGATAACATCAGATCCCAGAGGCTGAGGGGTCAGTCCTACAAGATCGCCCACCCCCACTTCAGACTCCAGTGGCAAGTCCAGGTTGTGACCCCTCCTTCTGGCCAACATATTTGTTATAAATCAGGGGTTCCAGTGAGCTCCTCTAATTCAGGGTGTCAATCACAAATCGAGGTTGTTAATCTGTCCTTCCAGTTCACTGGCTATAAATTAAAGATTCCCATAACCGACCTCCTCCTTGGGTGTGATTAATTTGTTAAATCCTCTCCCCGAACTCAGAGAAACATTTCACTTTCTGGATTGCTAGTTTATTGTAAAACAGTATAACTCAGGAACAGCCAGATGTAAGAGATGCCCAGGGCAAGGTCCGGGGGACTGGCACAGAGCTCACATGCCTTCTCCGGAAGCATCACTCTCCCAGCATCTCCACCTGTTCACCAACCTGGAGGCTCTGTAAACTTCATCTCTCAAGTTTCCTGTTTTCTTTCTTTTTTAATTTTGGGGGGAGAGACACACCAACAGTATGTGGGATCTTAGTGTTCCGAACCTATGCCCTTGCCTTGAAATGTGGAGTCTTAACCCCTGGACTGCCAAGGTAGTTCCCCTATCCTTAGATAGTCTATAGATTCAACTTCTGGCTCTTCTACCTTCCCTGGAGGTAAAGGGGACTTGGGGTGTCCTGGGGAGCCAGGAAGTCAGACTGAAAGTCCCAACCCTCCAACCACATGGTCAGTTCTCCTGACAGTCAGCTTTCCATTCATAGATGTGGTCCAAAAGTCAACCCATTAACTTAACAAAAGACAAGTTTATTGCTCTCATCACTGAGGATATTCCAAGGGTTTGGGGAGCTCTGTGCCAGAAACAAGAGGAAGACCAAATATCTATTTTTTACTATAAATCACAAAATATCCAGCCCTTTGAAAATGGACCCAAAGATGGCTGATGGTAAAAAAAAAAACAAAGTCCCTTCTCTGCAATGAATGATGTGTCTGGATCCACCAGCAGAAACCCCCATAACTGCTCTTCTTTCTGAAAAGAGGGAGGGGGATAAGCCATAAAAGCAAGGCTGGGCAATATCGCGTAACTTGGTATAAATGCAGGATTCATCAGTTAACTGTGAATAATGAGCAAAAAGGAAAACAAGAGAGGCAACAGGGTGATGAGAAAGGAGCAAAGAGAAAAGGGAGAGAGGAAAACTAATAAAGTGGAAACTGATTGAAGAGGGATAAAAAGATCCATGTTTAATTTCCTTTCATTCAATTATTCATGCATTCGTCCCACAAATGCTCCCTGGAAATCATGCATGTTCCAGTCACTGGGCTGGGATACAAACAGATGGGAACACATTCAGCCTTCACAGGGCTCCAGGCCTGGCTGAGACGAACAGCTGGCAAACAGTTAGGACCCAGGATGGTTAAGGACTGTGACAAAGGTAAACGTGGATGCTAGAAGAATTCAGGGACGGGGTGTGTAACCCAACCAGGTCCATGAGTGATACATCTGGGAAATCAGGCAGAAGCGGGGCAGGAGTGATGCTGAAAGCCCAGCTGCTCTGCACACGGGTGCTGAATCATATCTCAGAGACAAGTTCTGAGTGAAGTAGAAGAGGATAGATTTACTGCTTTGCCAGGCAAAGGGGGACACAGTGAGCTAATGCCCTCAAAACCATGTGTTTCCAACTTTGGGAAGATAGTGAGGAGTTTTATAACCGTTGTTCAAGGAGGCTGTGATCACTCATGGGCATTCTTCTGATGGGCTGACAGTGAGGTAAGCAGGAGTCAGCATCAGCAGCCTTCGGGTCCAACCAGTCTGGGGTCTACATGCTTGTGGGCCACCTGTCATCACCAATTATTAACTTCTCCGACCTGGAGGGGCTTTCAGTATCTGCGTGCATGCTAAGTCACTTAGTTATGTTTGACTCTCTGTGACCCTATGGCCTGTAGCCCACTGTCCATAGGCTCCTCCATCCATGGATTCTCCAAGCAAGAATACTGGAGTGGGTTGTCATTTCCTCCTCCAGGGGATCTTGCTGACTCAGGGATAGAACCCACATCTCTCACATCTCTTGCAGTGGCAGGCAGTTCTTTACCACGAGTGCCACTTGGGAAGCTCTTCAGTATCTGCAAAGAGCTCAAAGATATTGTTGTGTGTATCCCTTGATGGGGTAACAGGGCCTTGCCCCAAGGTGGCTCTTGACTGTTTGTTTCTCCCTGGTCTCGCATCCCCTCCCTTCCCTCATTAACAACTGCTTGAATCTGTCCCTTGGGACTCAGGGAAGGTCATGGAGGATAAATGAAAGCTGTTTCCTGTAATCAAAGAAATGGGAGACACAGTAAGGCCTTGTGCCTGGGAGCCCCACAGGGCCCTGCACCATATCAAGGGGAATGTTCCAGCTGTGTCACAGCCCTACTTACTCAGAGGGAAGCATGACAGAGTGTGGCAACCTTGGAGGATGAAGCTGCTTCCAGGATGAAGCAGATGGTGAAAGGAATTGTGAGTCTGTGGACAAGAACTAGGTCTCACTCATTTCTGCATTCCTGTGTCCTGAGGTGTAATAGATAATCGGTATATTTTATTGGATCCATTTATCCAGCTAAGAGATTGCCCACTTTTAGTTCAATGCCCACTAATGCTCCCTGAGAACAAGCACTCTCTCCTAGGCTTCTGCTGTACCTTCCAGCAGGGAGATAGATCTGGGTGTACAGAATCTACTAAATCACCGCCCCTAAATTGGTTTG
Organism: Bos indicus; assembly: GCF_029378745.1. Taxonomy (NCBI): domain Eukaryota; kingdom Metazoa; phylum Chordata; class Mammalia; order Artiodactyla; family Bovidae; genus Bos; species Bos indicus. The sequence continues at coordinate 17,306,696 of NC_091780.1, read as the reverse complement.
ACCTGTGGCCAACACAGTTGGCTGCACACACTCCAGTCGTTCTTCTATAATTGCTTCCCAGAAAATCCCATTTGTTTCAAGCCCGGGGCAGCAGCCTGCTGATGAAAGATACATACTCTACTTGTCCCCTCCCTGGGGAATGGGCCACAGTTCACCTCTTCTGTCTTTCTCCTTTTCCAATGGTTGGTTAAGATGTGAGTATGATCCCAGATAGGGACTTACCCTGGTGTCTCAGTGGCAAAGAACCTGCCTGCAACTGCATGAGAATTTCTGCAATACAAGGGACGTGGGTTCGATCCCTGGGTGGGGAAGATCCCATGGAGCAGGAAACAGCAACCCACTCCAGTATTCTTGCCTGGGAAATCCCTTGGACAGAGGAGTCTCGTGGGCTATAGTCCATGGGGTCAAAAAGAGTCAGACATGATTTAGGGACTAAACCACCACACCACCATGAGGGCAGATCTGGGTAAGGAAACTCAAATAGAAGTCGACTGAGAGATTCCAGAAAAGATTATCCTCCAAGATTTAAAAAGAGAAACCATGAAAAGCAAAAACAAAGCAACAAGACAAACACTCTATTTCCTATTTGGGGCACCGCTGTCTGAGGACACAACCCTGGGTCACTGGTGACGTTGTTAAGCTGTGAACCAACTCTATAAAACCACCGACCTGTAGACTTTCACGGTTGTTCGGTTGCTCGGCTGTGTCCGATCTGCGAGCCCAGGACTGCAGCACGCCAGGTCTCCCTGTCCTTCGTAGACTTTCAGGCACATGAAATGGTAAGCATCCTCACTCATAAAAGCTATTTTCAATCAGGTTGTTTGTCACGAAGAGGGAGAAAAGAACATTTTTACACCTCTGCTTGTCCTCTTCCAAATCATGAGTTAATAAACAGGAAAGAAATTGATTTCACAGACTACGGCCAGCCCCGGAGAATCCTGCCATTCCACCGGTGCTAAGAGACAGTGCAGTCGTACAGATGCTTAGTTCGTAATGTTCTCGCTCAGCTCTGAGCTAGAATGAATCAGCACAATATTGTTTTCCTTTAAGTAAAAATTATGGCTATCAGCGGAGGGAAAAAACATGCCACAAAATCTCCACTGGCATTAATATATGCACTGCTATATTTACCAATAAATATTTTACACTATTTAGAAGAATAACACAAAACCATTATCTCACCCACAGTAATAATAAATGAGCAATTAAAGAAGGCAGGATGCGACATGCCTCCATTTTCCTTTAATGATCCTTTTAAATGAATCATTGAGTAATTCCCTGTTGTTTAAGACTTTCCTATTAAAAAAAAAAAAAAAAAAAAAAAACCGACTTGCCAAGCTTTCTAGTAGAGGCAGGCAGCTGAAAGAACAAACACTGTCTTTCACAGTCTGTGGGGTTTTGAACTACAATTTTCTCAAATACTGTTTTGAATTTGTTGCTCACTTGCTTTGAAATATTTGTCTCCCTGTTGCCTTCCTCCTCCTGACTCTCCATGAAGATATAAGACCCTTCACATCGCTCAGCTTCAGGAGTTCCTCTCCATCCACTCCCCCAACCCCAATACCATGTATATTGGCCTCAAAGGACCAGTCACTGTGCCCCAAGCCCATCATAGGCTCCTATGCCTTCAAAGTTTTGCTCACATTGCTTCTACTGATGGAGTATTATTTCTCCTTGTGAAGAACATGAAACCTACTTGTATTTAGCCCATGAAACCTACTTGTACTTAGCCTATGAAACCTACTTGTACTTAGCCCATGAGACCTACCTGTATTTAGCCCATGAAACCTACTTGTATTTCAATTCCAAGCTCAAGTTCCCTTTCTACAGTTTTTCCGCATTACCTACCTTCCTGGCACTCATTACTCAAAACTGCCACATGTCTGCATACGTTGGGCACCGTACAACTGCGAGGCATGCCATTCGCAAGGACTACCACATAATCAATGCCCTCTAAAGTGGGATGGTGCAGTGGCCCAGCCCGTCCAAGAACAGAATTATTTGCTCTAAATATTTGATTTCTCACAATCCACTTTGCCCCTCCTTTTATTAGAATTCTAACTAAATCCTGGTTATTTTCTTGCCTCTGTGTTTTGGTTGTCTATTGCAGGGGTAACAAACCACCCTGATGCCTATTGGATTAAAGCAATAGCCTTTACATTTTCTCTCTTGATTTTGTGGACAGGGAATTTGGGCAGCGCTTAACTGGGAGAGTCTTCTACTTCCCAAGGTGTTAACTATGGTCTCTGGGTGGCATTCAGCTGGCAAATGAATGACTGGTCTGGAGGGTCTATGATGGCTTCATTTGTGTGTCTGATACCTTGGCACAGATGGCTTCTGTTTGGCAGGCTGAAGGACTGGGCTCATCGTGGACTATGAACCAGAATGCCTTCATGCGGCCTTTCCAACATGTTAGTCTTAAGCAACTTGGACTTCTTACACGGCGGATCAAGCATCCCAAGAGAACTGAGTAGACGTTGCAAGGCCTCTTTTGGCTTAGCCTCAGTTTAACCATCACCTCTGCCGCATCCTATTGGCCAGTCAGGTTACCGATGATAGCCCAGATTTGAGTGGATGGAATTAATCTCTACCTCTCAACTGGAGGAGTAGAAAAAAATTGAAGCAATTTTTAATCTCCCACACTCTCCTTAGACTTTAAGCTCCTCCAGAACAAGTATTTTACCTCATTTCCCATTGGGGTCCCCAGGTTCTAGTGTGGCATCTTACACAAAGTAGGTATTCAGTAAACATTCCGAATGTTATAAAATGGGAAGAGATAGGATGGAAAGGAATTGAATGGAATGGCTTGGGAAGGGATGGGATGAATGGGATAAAATGGAATGGGATATAATGGAATGGAATGAAATGGAAACTTAATATGAAATCTGCCAGAGCCTTGCTATCCTATTCTCTTTGATGACAGGATTTACCTCAAAGCATATTCCAGTGAGAACATCCTTACACAAATTTATGACAAGCTATAAAGATCAACTTTTCTATGAATCCAGCAACCGAACAAACAATTATAGGCTGCCTAGTATCAGTTCAGTTCAGTTCAGTCGCTCAGTCATGTCCAACTCTTTGCGACCCCATGAATTGCAGCACGCCAGGCCTCCCTGTCCATCACCAACTCCCGGAGTTCACTCAGACTCACGTCCATCGAGTCAGTGATGCCATCCAGGATGCCTATTATGGTGCTAGTGGTTAAGAACTCACCTGCCAATGCAAGACTCACACACACACCCTAGGATCCCCCTGGAGGAAGGCAGGGCAACCCACTCTAGTATTCTTGCCTGGAGAAGCCCATGGACAGAGAAGCCTGGCGGGCTACAGTCCATGGGATCACCAAGAGTTGGACACGACTGACGTGATGCAGCATCATGTGCCAAGAACTGTGTTAATAAATAGGGAACATCAATATGACCCCAGCCAATGTGGAGGGAAAAGAAGTATCCCATGCCTCTTTCTGAAATTTTCTCAAGTCTACACCCAACTTTACTGAACAGAGGGGAAAAAAGGCCATCCCAATCCCATTTTCTGTAACACCCCTGATATCACAGAAATAGAGTGCTTACACTCTGCTACTCTGTTCCCACAGATGGAAAGAATAAGCCCATGAAATTTTAATTCTTGATCTCTAGAGAATAAGACAGAACCTCTTCCAAATTCATGAGCCAAGAGCACAGGACACAGCTCATAGCCCAAGAAAACCATATTGCCAAAAATAAATTTGTTCTTCAGTCACGCAGTTTGAACACTCACTAGAAATGGTCCATTGGCTAAAGAAAAGATATTATTAAATTTGGAGCTGGTAATGAGTGATAAAAGAGGGTACTGATCACAAACTTCAATGACTGAAAATGATTATTATACCAGAAATGGTGACCAATAGCTTTCTGTCTTCACACAAGAAGAAATAGGAAGAAGTTGCATAGTTAGAAGTTTAGTTGGGGCAGAAGGAAAAACTTCCTTTCAGGGCTGAGACGAGTTCAAAAGAGGGAGAGTTGTTTTAAATGAGTATGGACTGAAATATCTACGAAAGTGTGAAAGAGTTAGTTGCTCGATCATGTCCGACTCTTTGTGACCCCATGGACTGTAGCCCCAGGGACTGAACACAGGTCTCTGGCATTGCAGGTAGATTCTTTACTGTCTGAGCCACCAGATGGTTATGAAATAGTTTTTATTTATTTATTTATTTAAATTGGAGGATAATTACACATTGTGATGGTTTTTGCCATAAATCAACATGAATCGACCATAGGCATACATGTGTCCCCTCCACCCTGAGCCCCCCACCCACCCACCTCCCTCCCCACCCCATCCCTCCAGGCTGTCACACAGCACTGGCTTTGGGTGCCCTGCTTCATACATCAAACTCCCACTGGTTATTTATTTTACATATAATAATGTATATATGTAGCTTCAGTGCTATTCTTTCAAATCATCCCACCTTCTCCTTAGTTCTAATGAGGTGGATGAACCTAGAACCTACTATATGGAGTGAATTAAATCACAAAGAGAAAGACAAATATCATATACTAACACATATGTATGGAATCTAGAAAGATGGAACCAATGATCCTACATGCAGGGAAACAAAGGAGACACAGATGTAAAGAAATGAGAGTTTTCTCAATATGATAGCTGTTGGGCTGGAAATAGCAAAAAAAAAAATAAGAAGCTTGCCATAATTACAGAAGCTGGGTGATGTGGTTTTATAATATTAAAAAATAAACATCATTCCAAAATAGAATAAAGTGAAATGGTATGTAATGTTTTCTGTCTTAGGAGGACTCTTGAGAATGAACAAGTCATACAGAGGGCAGTAAGTCCAAAAGAGAAAAACAAATATACTATATTAAATTCATATATGTGGAATCCAGAAAAACTGTGTACATGATCTTATTTGCAAAGCAGAATCATAGACACAGGTGTAGAGAACAAATGTCTGGATGCCCAGGGAGAAAGGAGGGGATGGAAAGAATCGGGAGATTGGGACGGACACGTATACACTATTGAGACTATGTATAAAATAGATAACTAGTGGGGATCTACTGTGCAGCACAGGAAACTGTTTAATGCACTGTGGTGACCTGAATGGGAAGGAAGTCCAAAAGGGAGGGACTTACGTACATTTAAGTGTATACATACGTATATATATACGTACATGTATCCATATAGCTGATTCACTTTGCTGTGCAGTAGGAACTAACCCGGAGAAGGCAGTGGCACCCACTCCAGTACTCTTGCCTGGAGAATCCCATGGATGGAGGAGCCTGGTGGGCTACAGTCCATGGGGTCGCTAAGAGTCGGACACAACTGAGCAACTTCACTTTCACTTTTCACTTTCATGCATTGGAGAAGGAAATGGCAACCCACTCCAGTGTTCTTGCCTGGAGAATCCCAGGGATGGGGGAGCCTGGTGGGCTGCCGTCTGTGGGGTCGCACAGAGTCGGACACGACTGACGCAACTTAGCAGCAGCGGCAGCAGGAACTAACACACCATTGTAAAGCAACTGTACTCCATTTAAAATTAGTTTTTTTTAATTTAAAAATACTTCACTACCAGTAAAAGAATGAACAATCCCACTAGTATCTTTCCTCATAATTCTTGGGCTCCAGAATTTGACAAATGCCCTAGTCATATATTGGGTCTTACAAAATTAATTGTTAAGAATACAGTGAAGAGGAACTAAAGGGCCTCTTGATGAAAATGAAAGAGGAAAGTGAAAAAGCTGGCTTGAAACTCAACATTCAAAAAATGAAGATTATGGCATCTAGTCCCATCATTTCATGGCAAATAGGAGGGGAAACAGTGGAAACAGTGACAGACTTTATTTTCTCAGGCTTCAAAATTACTGCAGATGGTAACTGCAGCCATGAAATTAAAAGATGCTTGCTCCTTGGAAGAAAAGCTATGACCAACCTAGACAGCATATTAAAAAGAAGAGACATTACTTTCCCAACAAAGCTATGGCTTTTCCAGTAGTCATGTATGAATGTAAGAGTTGGACCATAAAGAAGGCTAAGCACCAAAGAACTGAAGCTTTTGAACAGCAGTGCTGGAGAAGACTCTTGAGAGTCTTTTGGACTGCAAGGAGATCCAACCAGTCAATCCTAAAGGAAATCAGTCCTGAATATTCATTGGAAGGACTGATGCTGAAGCTGAAGCTCCAATATTTTGGCCACCCAATTTGAAGAACTGACACATTGGAAAAGACCCTGATGCTGGGAAAGATTGAAGGCAGGAGGAGAAGGGGATGACAGAGAATGAGATGGTTAGATGAGATCACCAACTCAATGGACATAAGTTCAAGCAAGCTCCAGGAAATGACAGACAGGGAAGTCTGGTGTGCTGCAGTCCATGGGGTTACAAAAGCAACTGACCAACAACAAAGAATACCAATGTTCTCCCTTCTAAGTAAAGGGGCATACATGGTTCAGCCTCTGGTAAAGTTAGAAGGTGGTCTATTTTTTATTTGGCAAATATTGTCAGGTACTTACTTTGTACCAGGTACTGTGTTAGGTGGCAGGAATAACACTGATAGCGTACATACACACAGTCCCTGCCCTCATCAAACTTTCAAGCCAGTTAGAAAGGCAGATAGCAAAAAAAAAAAAAAAAAGAAAGGCAGATAGCTAAATAGTCACCCAAAGAAATGTAGAATTGCAACTGAGGATAAGTACCCAAGTGTATGTTGTCATGTGACCATAAAATAAGGTTATTCGATGTTAATCAGTACAGGATTTCCTTAAGAAATAACACACTTATTTGCAAAGTGGAAATAGAAACACAGATGTATGGATACTAAAGGGAGAAAGAGGGTGGTAGGATGAATTGGGAGATTGGGATTGACATACATACACTATTGATACTATGTATAAAATAGATAACTAAAGAGGGCTTCCCAGTGGTGCTGGTGGTAAGGAACCACTTTACCTGCCGTTGCAGGTAGACATAAGAGATATGGGTTCGATCCTTGTGTCGGGAAGATCCCCTGGAGGAGGGCACAGCAACCAATTCCAATATTCTTGCCTGGAGAATCCCATGGACAGAGGAGCTTGGCAGGCTGTAGTCCATAGGGTTGCAAAAAGTTTGACACAACTGAAGGGACTTCGCATGCACATGCAATGAGAACCCACTGTATAGAACAGGGAATCCTGCTCATTCCTCTGTGGTGACCTAAATGGGAAGGAAATCAAAACAGAGGGAATATATGGATAGGTATAGCTGGCTCACTTTGCTGTATAGCAGAAACCAGCACAACATTGTAAAGCCACTATGCTCCAATAAAAAAAATAATAATAAAATTTTCCTTTTCTTTTAAAAAAAACAAGTAGCACTTCAGCTTAGAGTGAAAGAATAAACTAGCATTAACTAGGAGAAAATTGGAGGGCAGAATGCTCAGGACGAAACCAGGCAAATGAGAGTAGTGTAGAGTTATATAGCTGGTAGAAACACGCAAAGATAAGGGAGATAAAGAAGGGCAGTGAAGTTAGGGTAGAGAAAGGGACAGGGGTGTTTGAAGCATGTACCTTAATTCAAATAGACCTTGGTCACCAAAACCTTTGTACAACTTACTCTCTTTGCTACATTATTGGACTAATCACTGAACCCAGCTCAAGTATACAATTGGGTGAGAAATACCGTAATGGATGCAAAACACTTAGCTCTCTGCCTAAGTCACAATAGATGTTCGATTGGCTATTGGGGAATAAACATGGCCATGAGCATGACTAACAAAAGGTGAGTCGTCTAAAAACAGATCTGAAGATCTTTAGAAATGCATCTTCCTGGATCAATTTTACACCCAGATCACGATGTTTTCAATTTAGCAGGATACTCTTAAGGAGGAGAGAAAAATAACCAAAACAAGTGAAAATGGTGAGGTTGTGTCCTCTGAAAAGAGACCATTTATAATCCTACGCTTTGTCTATGTCCAGCACATTTATTGCCGCTTGGTAAACAGTAAAGACTCTGAGTCATAATCATTACAACAGCAATCAACAGCATCACACCCTTGAGATGTTCTCTGATTTCTTTTAAATGACAATCAGCGGAAAGCAGACTTGTCTCCATTTCTAGGAAGGCTGTGAAGTCGCTCCAGAACACAGTTGACAAACAACAGCACAAAACTTGCAAGTTAGAATTAAGGCTCGCTGAAAAGAAGTGCCAAATTGTTTTCAGCTTTTCTGAATGGATTCTAAACAGAGCCAGTAAATAACATGTCCAGGTGCCTGTCACCCAGTGTTCAGTACCAAAGTGGAGGATGCGAGTGCTGCCTTCCTGTTCAATCAGCAGCTGCCACCCACTACCTTGATCCTCTCTGAATCCATCGACCTCCCAAGCACACAGGGAAGACTAAAAGCACTGGGACAGGGAGGCTTCATTCTGCCACTGAAAGGCCCCAGAACCAAGCAGTTTCCAAAACCACAAAGAAGAAGCCCTTTTCTGGGTTGTTCCACCCAGCTAGTTCTTAGCCAGCTGGTCTAAAGCACAGTCACGAAGCAACAAAAGTTTGACTCGGGTGTCCTCATGTCTCCCATTTCAGGGACCCCATCATTTTGTGGTTTTGCTCCACCACTTGGCTGCTCTCTAACCTAGTCTTAGACCTTCCCCAACCCACTCTGAAAAGCTGCTTTTCAGAGGTATTCTGTACTTTGAGGGTTAAGAACTAGGCATCAGGTTATGAACTGACATCCCACATAGCCCATAACGGGGGCTTCCCAGGTGGCGCAGGGGTAAAGAATCCACCCGCCAATGCAGGAGATGCAGGAGACTCAGGTTCGACCCCTGGGTCAGGAAGATCGCCTGAAGTAGGATATGGAACCTACTCCAGTACTTTTGCCTGGAAAATTCCATGGACAGAGGAGCCTGGCAATTACAGTCCATGGGGTTGCAAAGAGTCAGACACAACGGCGCACACACACACACAGCCCACAGTACTACAAATATTACCACCGAGTGCCCACTTGGCTTCGGATATCACTTACTCCTTAATCCTGAAAACTGTCTTGCAACTTGCATGCCGGATCTTAGTTCCCTGACCAGGGACCAAACCCATGGCCCCTGCAGTTCTGCAGTGCTTGCTACCTCTGAGTCCTAACCACTGGACCACTGGATTGCCTGAAATCGTCTTGCAATTTTGATATTTTTATTCCTACTGTACTAGTGAGGAGACTGCGGCCAAAGGAATAATTTCCTTGATAGCAAGAGTAACCTTTCTTCCTATTTTCTGAGTTGAGTTTTGAAAGCTACTAAATTTGAAAAAAAAAAAAATCACTTTCAAAGTAACTAATGTTTCTTTAGTGGAAACTCTCTGATTCTAGAGAACAAACTGACAATTTTAAAACATGCCTATAAATGCTTTATCATACCTACGACCAAGAGGCGGGCTTCCCTCATAGCTCAATTGGTAAAGAATCTGCCTACAATGCAGGAGACCCAGGTTCAATCCCTGTAAGGAAGATTCCCTGGAGAAGGAATCCTGGAGAAGTATCCTTGCCTGGAGAATCCCGTGGACAGAAGAGCCTGGCGGGTTACAGTCAATGGGGGTCGCAAGAGTTGGACATGACTTAGCAACTAAAGAGAGAGAAAGACTAAGAGGTAGTATCTATGGCCCATATTCTTGAATCTTGGCCAAGTGACCCCCTTATTACCAATAAGGTAGCAGTTCTTATTGGTACCAATAAGGACTGTAGCAGAAGTGACAGTGCTTAACTTCCACGGCTAAGCCATAAAAAGTGATGAAACTCTACTTCGGTCACTGGGATCTTGCATCTGGGGCCCTGACCCACCATGCGCAAGTACTGGATCCCCTAAAGCAGCCATGATGTGAAGATGCCCACACTACATTCACCTCCCATTGTTGTTATTTAATCACCAAATTGTGTCTGACCCTTTGCAATCCCATGGACTATAGCCCATCAGTTTCCTCTGTCCATGGGATTTCCCAGGCAAGAATAAAGGAGTCGGTTGTCATTTTCTTCCCCAGGGGAATCTTCCCAATCCAGGGATTAAAACCCTGTGTCTCTTGCATTGGCAGATGGATTCTTTACAACTGAGCCACCAGGGAAGCTGTGATAGACAGCCCCAGTTTGAGCAGCTCCATAGGGATCACTCAGCATCAGCTGTGACCCATAGCAGCAAGAAATCTTGGCTATCCAAATCAGCTGAACCTTCAGATAATTGCATCCCCAGACGGCTTCCAATACAGCACACAACAGACACCAACCAAGAACTACCCTGCCAAGTCCCTTCCAAACTGTGAGAAAAATGAAATGTTTGCTTTAAGCCACTGATATTGGGGTCATTCGTTATGCAGTAATAGTAACTGAAATATAAACCCATCTCAAAAGTAGATCTATTAAAAAATGCGTTGAAAGTTTGATTTCCAAAAACCAGAATTTGGAACGCATGACAGTAAAAGAAAATGAGAAGGACCTAGACCTTTTAAACTCTGAAATATCACAAAGATTTTAGGAGCTTATTTCATTGGTTTTTGTGAGAGACTGCGTGACAGCACAGAAAACGTCAGATGAGGAGACAGTAGACCCACTTCTCACCCAACTCTTCCTTTACAACTTTAGAGACATCGTTTACCTTCTCTAGCCTTTACTTGCTTTCCTCATTCTTCAACTAAGAGAACAAGAAGAGATGGCTTCTCAGGTCCCTCCCAACATTATGACCCTGTGGCATTTGATGAGGTCAGACTGGGCCAAAGAGAAGATCTTCAGGCTAACAGGTTAACTTTCTAGTTTGGGCGCTGTAGGCCAAGAGTGGCTGCTTAAACATGAATCAGACTGAAAATGAGAGATGAGAGAGCAAGAGATGGCATCTGTTCATTTTCTGGAAAAGCGCTCAAGGGTCTCAGAGGACAGATATGCCCTTGGAGACCTCAAGCAGTGCATGACGCTCTCTCAAAGATATCCCTCAAGATCCAGAGTAATCCAGAAAGAGGCCAGTGTTAACTTCAGGTCCAGGATCCCTGCTCTTGCCACTCCTGTGTGTGCCCTCCCTCCCACGACCTCTCCTCACCTTTGTGAACTTAAGGCAGCACTCTGCCATTTTAAAAAAACAGCTCTTACATTTGGCATTTTTCCCAGGGAGAGATTCTTTCCCTTTCAGTTCACAGATGCCGACGTCTGGGTGATGATGAATCCCAACACTTATCTCCCATTTTCACACTTTTCTTCTAATGCCTTTCTGGCCACCCTGCCCATTCTCTCTCAAAACCTTCCACTCTGCCAACTATTTTCTCTAAAGGATTTGCCAATGAATTAGCTTACACTAAGGTCTGGTTTCTCAAACTCGATACTATTGATACTTGGGGCCAGATAATTATTTGTTGAGGTGAAGATGGAGTGCCGACTTATGCTGTAGGATTTTTTTGTTGTTGTTTAGATTTATGTATTTATCTATGGCTGCTCTGGGTCTTTGCTGCTGTACGTGGGCTTTCTCTAGTTGCAGCAGGTGGGGTGTGCTCTCTAGTTGCGGTGTGCAGGCTTCATAATGCGGTGGTTTCTCTTGCTGCACAGCATGGCTCTAGGGTGCACAGGTTCAATAGCTGTGGTGCATGGGTTTAGCCATCTCTTGGCATGTGGGATCTTCCTGGACCAGGGATCAAACCCATGTCCCCTGTATTGGCAGGTAGATTCTTTAACACTGAGCCACCAGAGAAGCCCTCTTTTTTTTTTTCAGTTTTAAGTGGGGTCCATAACAACAAAAGATAAAAGGTTTTTAACAAACACAGTAACAAATGGACATCTGATTTGTAGGAAACATTATCCTGTACACATCATAATTTTTTGTGTATCCTCAAAATACATAGCATTTACAGAGAGAACCACTGTTGTACAGCACAAGAGTATCTGAAGAGGCTAAATCAGAGTCAGGCTGTTTAACAGACACATTTTTTATATATATACTCTAAATGAAAACAGATTGAACTTTTGAGCTGGTAGGGTAGAAGGCAACTCTGCCAACATGGCAGTTACAGCCCCCACTTTAGTCACATTTCCACTGTCCCATTTGCATGCATGACACATTAACAGTATCTAAAGGTAAATGAGTGTTCTCTGTGGCTGAGTGGTAAAGAATCTGCCTGCCAATGCAGGAGTCACGGGTTCGATCCCTGGTATGGGAAACTTCCACATGCCGAGAAGTGAGAAGGTAACATGTAGGAAGGCCAGAAGTCCCCAAGTGGCAGGAGGAAATAAACTGCAAGTGGTAAACATTTTTTTTTCTTCCCTTCACTGTAGATGAAACTGGTTCTGCCTGTGACGACTGCCTATGACAACTAACCTTTTTTTTTTTTCTTTTCTCAAACGTTGGGCTAATAATGGATCAACAAACCAGTATTTGTGTCAACTGTTTATGGCCAGGGATGACACACCTCATGCCATCCTATCTCAGAAATGCATATTGTGGGAGAGGGGCCTAGTGAAACTCCCTCAGCCTTGAGGTGTCTCTCTTATCTGATTAGCAGCTCACTAACAGACATAAAATGCCTTGCTAAAAACTAGCAAAGGGGCCTTCTTTCTGTCCCCTTCTGATGTCTATGTCAAAAGCTTTCCCTATCTCTATTACACTTTAATAAAAACTCTGCTGCACAAAAAGCTCCAAGTAGTCAAGCCTCGTCTCTGACCCCAGATGGAAATCCTCTCCTCCGGAGGTCACGAATCCTGGAGTAACACACGGCTTGCAGAAGCAACTGAGACCGTGTGCCACAACTACTGAGCCCCCACGCCCTAGAGCCTGTGCTCCCCAACAAGGGAAGTCACCGCAGTGAGAAGCCCTCACCCTGCAATGAAGAGCAGCCCCCGCTCGCTGCAACCAGAGAAGCGTAAATGACACACTTTCTGGCAACCACAGCCATTGTTATGAACACGTTGCTCAAATTTTCTAGAACTAAACAGTCACTTGTACTCTCCTTTTATTTTTTAAAGTTGAAACATTCGGTGGTGCAGGTAAATTCCATTTAAGTTTATAACCTGTGCCACAGCAAGGAATGGTGATGTTCCTTACTCAACTTTAATAACTGAAAGTTGATTAACTGAGAAAAGAAAAAAAATTTTTTAATTTAAATATTCAATTTTAATAATAATAAAAATATTAATACTTTAATCATTATGGACAAAAGTTGTTCAAGAGGAGCTACTGAGGATGTGGGATGGTACAGGGCCCAATTGTAAATTTTCTTAAAAGTGCATCATCAGGTGTTCAGCGGCATCCCTGGTTTGTATCCATTGGATGCCAATGCATAGCCCACCCAACTCCCACTCCCCCTAGTTGTGAAAACTGAACAACACTGCCAAATTCAAAACTGGCACTGGTCAAGAACCACTCTACTAATGAATTAGTGACTAATTCCTGTGTAACACAATATCCCTCCCAGTATATCTAATGAGAATAACATAAATCAAAGAAATAAAGCTTTTCTTGTTTCAAGGATCAGTGAAAAGCCAAGTCACAGAGATACATAGGGTCCTGGATCCTTTTGGTCACCCCACAAATTACTTCTCCCAGACAACTGTCTGTTTTCTTCTTGCATTCACAGCCAGCACTAGAGTTCTGGATCAGAGGTAAGGTCAATCAGATTCATAAACACACACGTACACACACTTGGTTAAATTGCAAACTAGTTGAATTTGGCAGATTTCATTCTATAGTGGATGCCACCAGCTACTCACCTGCTGGAAACTAAGACAATCAACCAAGAATTAAAATAAAGGCATGGCTTTGCTCTTACATGGGACATTACATCTATTTTTGAATGATTAATAATTATCCTCTGTGTAAAATGGTTGATTCTGTTATACTGAAAGAAAATACCCAGTGCATTCTAATAGGTAAAGAGTAAGATTTCCTCTTTGTTTTATTTCCAATATTTTCCCGTGATTGGCTCAAAGCAGCAAACTAACATAATCGGAAGACATGTATTGGGTTGTAAACATGCCAGGGAGGCCTTTGTAAAGAAGCCAATAAGGTCTCAGCTCTCATAGCTCCCTCAGTCTATGAAAAGTTTGCTTAACTAAAGTTTGGTATGAGTAAAATTAGTAGACATAATAGTTATATGTCCCAACTCCTTTCATTCTGCTGTGTAAGTATAAATTGCTTCCTCATCTCTAGTAGATGAACTCTTTGGCTTAAAGAGATAAGAAAAAGACATATGGATGAGTTGCTAAGTCGCTTCAGTTGCATCCGACTGTGTGTGACCCCATAGACGGCAGCCCACCAGGCTCCCCCGTCCCTGGGATTCTCCAGGCAAGAACAATGGAGTGGGTTGCCATTTCCTTCTCCAATGCATGAAAGTGAAAAGTGAAAGTGAAGTCGCTCAGTCGTGTCCAACCCTCAGCGACCCCATGGACTTCAGCCTTCCAGCCTCCTTCATCCATGGGATTTTCCAGGCAAGAGTACTGGAGTGGTGTGCCATTGTCTTCTCCGATGGATGAGTTAGCATATACTATATAAAAACGCCCTGCCTCCATTAATAAAAATAAGGTCCAAATCTGTAAGTTCAGCTTGTAAGGATGGGTTGGGGACCATCATGTGGAGAGGGGCAACTGCAACTCTAAGATTAATTCTGCTCATGGGTATTCACCTCCCTCCCAAGCTGCTAGGATAGCATATTCCAGAATCAGGACATGAACTGTGCACACAACTCCAGCAGCTGTATTAAAGGAAGAGGAAGTAGATCTGGTAGATGGCTAGCTGGGCTCTGACAGAGTGCAGTCTCCTCAACTTCCTCTATGGTTTCCCAACAGGTAGGATCTCCCATCATGCCCTTGGCTGGCCTCCTGCTAGAGGACGCCATCTTTCCCTCCATTCTGTCTAAACTTGCTAACTACAGACCAAAATAAGCAAGATCAGGAGACACTGGATATACCATCCTGCATCAAAGGCAATTTTCCAATTCTTATTTCCTGTGTGAGGACCCACCCCACTCATGAAAGGTTGACTCTGGTTTCCAGTACACCTTTCGCAAAGAACCAAAAGTTAAAACTCAATGATAAGCACATTACTTTATAAGAAAAAATAGAAACAGTAACAACAAGAAGGAGTCAGTATATCATACAACCTACGACCAAAGTTGAAATCACAAAGTCCTTACACTTCTGGGTGAGTTACAGCATAGAAAATAGTCATCAACAGCTAAAAGCAAAAATACCAAAGGCTGAACATTAAGACTTCCAGTAGGGATTTCACTGGTGGTCTAGTAATTAAGACTCTGCCTTGCAAGGCAGGGAACTTGGGTTCAATCCCTGATCAGGGAATTAAGACCCCACATGCCGAGGGGCAACTAAGCCCATGTATGAAGGGTCGCTGAGTAGCAAGGAAAGATCCTGCATGACACAGCGAACATCCCTCATGCCACAACTAAGACTCAATGCACCCAAATAAACAAATAAATATTAAAAAAAAAATAATTCCAGTAGTTGTTTCCTTATTTGAAGGCCAGAGTGCTGGTGAGCACCTCAGAAAATGCCTGTCAATACTCAGCTTTAAGTTTCTATGAAAAGCAATTACTCATCCTATCTAAATAGCATACCCTCTTCATCACAGGAGGCACTTCTCAGAAGGATCTCAAGCCACTTCATGAGCTTGTTGGACCAGCTGCCCCAGGCCAAACACCTCTGAGGAACCTCAACTGTGGTTTCCATCCTCGTCATTCTCATCTTCAAAGCAAAATGCTTCCAACCAAATATATCCAGGAATCTCAGTGCTATGTGGGCAGCTGCAATGGAGTTTGTTTCAAGATTTGTTATATTAATTATAGCCACAGATGCGTGCGTGCTCAGTAGTGTCTGACTCCTCACAACTCCATGGACGATAGCCTGCCAGGCTCCCTGGTCCATGAATTTTCCAGGCAAGAATACTGGACTAGGTTGCCATTTCCTTCCCCAGGTGATCTTCCCAACCCAGGGGTCAAAGCTGGGTCTGTTCTATTGGCGGGTGGATTCTCTACCACCATGCAACCTGGGGAGTACCCCTCTCACCCCAGTGCAACTGCTCAACAAAAAGCAGTTTTGAAATAAGTTAGTAATGTTATTAATCTTTCCAAATATTCTATAGCTTCATTTTCAGGACACCCAAAGACTACTTAGGCTTCCCTCATAGCTCAGTTGGTAAAGACTCCACCTGCAATGCAGGAGACTCTGGTTCACTTCCTGGGTCAGGAAGATCTGCTGGAGAAGGGATAGGCTACCCACTCCAGTATTCTTGGGCTTCCTTTGTGGCTCACCTGGTAAAGAATTCGCCTGCAGTGTGGGAGACCTGGGCTCGATCCCTGGGTTGGGAAGATCCCCTGGAGAAGGGAAGGCTACCCACTCCAGCATTCTGGCCTGGAGAATTCCAGTCCATGGGGTCACAAAGAGTCAGACACAACTAAGTGACCTTCACTTTCACTTTAAAGATCACTTAGTTAATAATGTATTTTTCATCTGTATCTCTATCACAGATCTTGTTGATCTCTTTGGTGAATGAAGAGGTTCAAAATGTAATCATTAGGTGACATGTATCAGTGAGAGTATGTTGCAAATCATTCTCCCAGAGAAGGTTCATTCCCTACCAATAGAAATTTCTTTTTAACACATGATTAAATTCACACAGACTCTCCCATCTATTTGTGGAATATCTTGGAGACCTCTTTGGAAATGTGAAATCACACACTGAAGTTATTAAGATCCACTGGTGTCACCCGAGAACTCTAACGGGGAAACGGTGACTTCTTGAAGTACATTCCTCTCGGTTGTTCATAATTTCACAAGAGATTCTTCAAGCACTCAGACCTCATGCATCTCACTTATATTTCATGAAGTCAAGGGAGCAGGTCAGAGGTAAGGTGAGATGAAGATATTGATACAAACTGACATCTTTTTTTTTCATATTCATGTCCAAGAAACCAGAAGATTCTGGAAAAACAATGTTAGCAGGCTGGGTTATAAAAACTGATGAGAGTTGAGAGATTAAATAAATGGGAAAGATAATTTTAAAAAGAGCTACAAAGGGTAGAGGCTATGGTTCCACCTTCAAGGCTTCAAGGGTCAGAGACTGTAAAAGGCCAGTGGGAGAAGAATGGTCTATCAAAAGATTCAGCAAACAGGCCCTGGATATTTGGCAAGTAGTCAGTTAAGTCACAATTTTAATAGTCCAGAAAAGTGTCTGCAGCTGTGTAGAATCACATAAACCACAAAGAGGACATCAGGCAACTCTCTTGTAACTGCCAGGGCTGAATTCCAAGAACTAAGGAGATACTCAGCAAGCTCTTAGCTAAATGCTCCCTCTTAAGGAGGACACATTTGTTTCAATTCGCCTTTCTGGAACTCAGCTTTATGTTGAAATTACCAAATATCATGATGATGGAAGTTGCTTTTGATTGCATCTTTTCAAGGAATCTGAGAGACATGGCTGGTACACAGGTTCACAGGGATGCAGTGGCATCTCCCTGCCTTCCAGAGAAGGTTCATTTCCCACCAGTAGGAATTTCTCTTTAACCCATTATTAAATGAAGCTACAGGTTGAAGAGAAATGAAGGGAAAATTACTGCTTGAAAGTCACCAAGAAGTACAGTCACAGAGAGTCGTGACTTCCTACATAAGCAGTAGCTAGACACAAAAATACTGACATTTTATCCATGTCCATACTGAATTCAGTATATGAGAATGACTAATAGGAGTTCTGGGAAAAGTGTGTGAGAAGGGGACAAAATGTAATTGTGAAAATCTTCATTATGAAAATAAAATGGGGGCTTCTCTGGTGGTCCAGCGGTTAAGAATCCACCTGCCAATGCAAGGAACATGAGTTCGATCCCCGGTCCGGGAAGAGCCCACATGCCCTGGAGTAATTAAGCCCATGTGCCACACCTACTGAGCCTGTGCTCTAGAGCCCTTGAGCCCCAGCTTCTGAGACCACAAACCACAGCCACGGAAGCCCGCGAACCCTAGAGCCCGTGCTCCTCAACGGGAGAAGCCACCGCAACAAGAAGCCCGTGCACCACGACTACAGAGTAGCCCCCACTCTGCAACTAGAGAAAGCCTGCATGCAGCAACAGAGACCCAGCACAGCCAAATACAAATAAACCAATAAATCTTCTAAAAAAGAAAATGGTAGAGATGTATGCTGAGGAGGTAAGAAGTTCTTTCTAAATAGAAGCAACATTTATTTTGGTTAGTCATGACTATCTCGATTTCAAGGTAGAAATCTCTTCTTAAAACCTTATGAATTATTTCTAACTCTGTCTCAAGTTTTGGCCTTAATCTTCTTGAAGGAAGTCATCCAATTGTGTAAATAAAGCACCAGATTTGCCATGGTTAAAAATTGAAGTTTTTTTTCTCTCCCATCAGGAAGACACGAATTAACTGGATAAGCAAAATCAAGGAGCCTTCAATCAATCAATTTATATAAAGGGATTGTTGTACTTTGGCGGGATGTTTGATCAAATTAGTTCCAAAGTCTCTTTTATTCTCTATAAAATAAAGTCTATCATTTGAACATCAACCAGTTTTATGCCCATTTACCAAGGGTATTTATAACTGTGTCTTGTCATTACAGACTGTTTTAAGTTGATATATAATTAGATTAAGCATTAATGACCTTCTGAGTGATTTTCAGAGTTTCCATGGTCAATTGTCAAGCATTAGATGCTGAATGATCAGTCTAATCTTTTAGTCATAAGAAATTCATTTCAGAAGTCTGGTGTTTGAGCCACAGGATTAGAAATGCAGACATCCTTTGTAAGGAATACATTGATTTCCTGAAAACAATCTGATGAGTCAGTATCAAAGGCATGGACGAAGTCCACTAATGAAATGGAAGAGAAATCTTCATAGAGAATAAAATCCTTGAAAAATTTTCATAAACCTTTTAAATTTAGAATAATTTTTTGTTTTGAGTTTTTTCTTTTTATGTTTTGGCCGTAACACAGGGCATGTGGGATCTTAGTTCCCTGACCAGGGATTGAACCTGCACCCCTAGCATTGGAAGCACAGTCTTAACCATTAGACTGCCAGGGAAGTCCCCCTAGAATAATTTTGATTGGCAGAAAAGTTGCAGAGATACCTGTCACCTTCTTTCCCCATTGCTGACATCTTATAATGGTGCGGCACATTTGTCAAAACTAAGACACTGACATTGGTACATTATTAACTAGCCTCTAGATCTTCTTGGATTTGGCCAATTTTTATACTAATGTCTTCATTCTGTGCCAAATTCCCAACTAGGTTATCACATTGCATTTAGTTGTCATTTCTCCAGTCTCTTTTGGTCTGTGACAGTTTCTCAACCTTTCCTTTTTCCCATGACCTTGACAGTTTTGAGAAGTACTGAAAGGGTGCCCTCTAGAATGGTCCCTGATCTTTGGTTGTTTTTCAGTCGCTAAGTTGTGTCTGACTCTTTGGGACTCCATGGACTGCAGGACACCAGGCTCCTCTGTCCTTTACTATCTCCCAGAGTTTGCTTAAACTCATGTCCACTGAGTCTGTGATGCCATCCAACTAGATCATCCTCTGTCGCCTCCTTCTCTCCCCTTCATTAGTCAAGTTTATAAGTCTTCAGAAGGGAACTTCCCTTCCCATCATCTATCAGAGGTGTATGATAACATGATTCAACACTTGGATAAACTGACATTTGTCAGTTTTCTCCAATCGGAAGTTACTATGGTTCCCTTTCTAACTACCTTTTGGAAAAGCAAGTCACTTGTCTAACCTACACAAGCTGAGAGGGTGAAATTAAGCTCCATCTCCTGAAAGGGGTAGTATCTACAAAAATTCTTTGAACCCTTGACCTTGAGGGGGAAATCCATTCAATGCATTCAGCTTTCATGAAAATATCTACATTCTGTCCCATCCTATTTTTCATCATCGCAGGCCCATTACTTCACTTAGATCAAGACTTTCTACAGCATTCTGTCAGCACCTCCTTCGACCGTGTCAGGAAATGGACAAAATCGTGTTGCTCCAATGACTGTTTTGCCATCAGCAGTGGATTCTGGCTGCTGAGAGAAGTGTAAGGAACTTGGAGACCATTCCTTGGAGAGACAGCTCGCATTCAAGCACAAATGTGTGCAGTAATTAGGTATGATGGGCTGCAATTTTCCTACTTCCTTTTCAAAGTAAATTGCTTTTTGAGTTGAAATATTCTCTGGCTTTCTTTCTCTCAAGTTGGACCTTGTAAGAAAATCCCCCTTTTCAAAAAGCCAAATTTGTTTCATTTCATCCTATAACTAATTTAATGCTAATTGTGCAGTGACTACATTAGGCATCACTAGATACATTGTGGAACGAAAACTCATCTGTCAACCTGAAAAGTGTAAGTAAGCCTAACAATGTATTCAAAGATTAACCTCTGAAAGGCTGCCTTTGAGGTCTAGGCTGGCTGAAACAGGGCTGCAGAAAAGTGCATTCTGGCTCTCAACATAGCAGACACTTTTAGAAACATGGGTTCCCCTTGAAATCCATGAGAATTCTACTAACAGATTAGAATCTCGGACTTTATAAGTTCTCTAATCTGACTATTGTCAAATGCATGAAATAACCCATGTTCTGTGCTGTGCTAAGTCTCTTCAGTCAAGTCTGACTCTTCACGACCCTATGGACAATTGCCCACCAGGCTGCTCTGTCCATGGGGATTCTCCTGGTAAGAATGCTGGAGTAGGTTGCCATGCCCTCCTCCAGCGATATTTCCAACCCAGGGAACATCTGCATCTCTAAAGTCTCCTGCATTGGCAGGCAGCCTCTTTACCATTAGTACCATGTGGGAAGCCCGAGATAACCCATACAACACACAAATGATAAATTTCCTCATCTTTTTTTTTTTTTTAAAATACATCCAAAGACAAGGAATCCAGCATCTCCCAAAGCAGCTTACACCACTGTTTGAAATTCTAATTTTAAAGAAGGTCATCCTTAGGCTCAGGCTTTCCTGGTGACTCAGTGGTAAAAAAAAAAAAAAAACCACCTGTCAATGCAGGGAGATGCAAGTTTGATCCCTGGGTCGGGTAGATCCCCTAGAGAAGGAAATGACAACCCACTCCAGTATTCTTCCCTGAGAAATCCCACAGACAGAGGAGTCTGACAGGCTATATATAGTCCAAGGGGTCACAAAGAGTCAGACACAAATTAGTGACTGAAAAACAACAACAAATCCTTAGACTGGGGGTATTTCTTTGTGATTGACAAATTTATATGTCTCCTAATCTCTATTTAAAAGGAATGATCAAATTTGTTTTCAAAATATTCCACACCAATGTATTTTTTTTTCTTTTGTGTATACTATGATAACAAAGAACAACTGAAAGCAAAGATTAAAGTCAAAGAAACAGATCCAACTTGGGGTGAAAATTGGCTCTTTCCTGCTGCTTTCTGAAGACTTAAGCCCATAATACTTAGGCCACTAAGTAATATGGAAACATCACTTAGCTTAGCTTTAGGAGTAACAGAGGCTGTTACAGAGAAGAATTTAGGGAGATGATGATAGAACTTTGCCTTGAAGCCAGTTGATGTAGAAGATAGATGGGCTCCAAGTTAGACATTTACAGCTGGCCTCCTGTTTGTATTTCACGAGCCACAAAGAAATGGGCTTTGGGCTGGATACTTACAAATGTTAGCATTTTCTGAGACAAGAGATAAGTGGGCTACAGTTAAGACATTTACAATCAGCCTCCTGTTTGCCCTCTGAAATGGAAGTAAGAACACAAACAAGGTAAACAGCCAGTGTTTGTCTCTTGTGAACACCTTAAGGTAATAGTCATGGCAGTAGTCAAGATAACAGTCACGGCAGGGACAAAGTGGGGTAAAACCCTGTTTGAGTAAAGGATTCAGGGATCTGATCTCCATTCCCCTCTCTTTTGGGACAGAGGAGACACTACACAGGCACAGAAAGGCTCCTTGTGGGTCAAAAGTCAAGGGATAACACCAGGCTATAATGAGTCTTGCTCCTCCCAGAAGCCTTCACTTCCAGACCCATGTTGGCTGAGGGGAGGGTGCACACCCAGGGGAGGGTCCCAGGGTAGGTCAGGTGTGGAAAAAGAAAGCAGGTAATTGGCCTGAAGGAAGGCAAAGAACCAGAAGTACTGATCTATATAAATGACTCAACCCCCTCTTCACTGTGCTCCTCCTCACTAGGGGGCCGCCCACAGCCTTTTATTCTGGGTGTGCGTTTCTGCCTTGCTTCTATCTCTGCTAATGAAACCCTTTCTCTGTGTGCTCTCCCATTTGTTGTTGGGCTCTGCCCCTAATAACAAACCTGTACCTGCATTTACAGTTTCTGCCTCCGTGAGAAATGCATTTTCATTGGGGACAATGATCCAGGGGAAAATAGCTTCTAGCCTCTAGCCCTTGCTGGTCTGGTGGCTAGGATTCCTGGTCCTCATCCAGGCTGCTGCTGCTGCTGCTGCTAAGTCGCTTCAGTCGTCACACAGTCGGACTCTGTGCGACCCCAGAGACGGCAGCCCACCAGGCTCCCCCGTCCCTGGGATTCTCCAGGCAAGAACACTGGAGTGGGTTGCCATTTCCTTTTCCAATGCATGCAAGTGAAAAGTGAAAGTGAAGTCGCTCAGTCGTGTCCGACTCCTAGCGACCCCATGGACTGCAGCCCACCAGGCTCCTCTGTCCATGGGATTTTCCAGGCAAGAGTACTGGAGTGGGGTGCCATTGCCTTCTCCTCATCCAGGCTACTTAGGTTCAATTCCTGGGCAGGGAATTGGGATCTCACTTCACACCACTGCTCACTGCTGTCTTGCTGAGATCAAAATGGAGTTCATTTATCATATGAATGTTCATTTATCATATGAATGTTCATTTATCATATGAATGTTCATTTATCATATGAATGGACATTTATCATATGAATGTTCATTTATCATATGAAGGGCAAAAGGACATTGGAACTTGTACTAGAGTTCCAAGGATACACAAAGGAAGGTAAAAGATGATCTGCAAAAGTCGGCTTTGCTTTTTTAATAGTTAGCCAATGCTCAGAATTGATGCTGAGAACAGGTTATGAACAAACTCTTCTCTTCCATGGCTTTCCTTCCACCATCACCGAAACCCTCACTCTCTTATCTCTTGTGGGGAGCCAGCCTTGGTGACAGGATTAAAAGTGGTATTGTGAGGGGCTTCCCCTACAATGGTTAAGACTTCGCCTTCCAATGCAGGGGGTATGTGTTCCATCCCTGGTTGGGGAACTAAGATCCCACATGCCTTATGGCCAAAAAAACCAAAACGTGAAACAGAAGCAATATTGTAACTAATTCAATAAAGACTTGTAAAATGGTCACATTAAAAAAAAAAAATCCTTCCAAAAAAGTAGTCACATGGCCAACTTATGCCCTTTCCAGGATGCACACAATCAGAAGACCCCTGCAATCTGTCCAGATGCACTTTGGTCTGCATCTTTTGTCTACCCATTTTCTACATACAGACACCCATGCAGTGTGCACACAAATATATATACTCACACTTGCCACAGTCCTCATAGACCTCCTCTGCCCTATTCCAATTTTATGTGGGATTCCTATCCACTGGCCACTGTGATTCAGCCATATATTTATACAACTTAACCTTCCTGCTGGCTCAGCTGAACCAGTCAATCTGTTTTTCTGGGCTGTCGAAGCTGGTATCTCTCTCTGGTGTCATGACTTTGTCATGTTAAACTCCAGAACTACTGGCAGCATGTGAGGAGAGTCAGCAGAAAGAGCCAGGAGAAACTAATTGATCACAGGAAGGAAGAGTGAACTCAAGTGTTGTTGTTGCTGTGTGGCCTCTAAGTCCTGTCTGACTCTTCTGCGACCCCATGGACTGTAGCCCTCCAGGCTCCTCTGTCCATGGGATTCTCCAGGCAAGAATACTGGCATGGGTTTCCATTTCCTCCTCCAGGGGATCTTCCTGAGCCAGGGACTGAACCCACGTCTCCTGCATTGACAGGCAGACTCTGCCGCATGTTAAACAGATAGCTAGTGGGAAGATGCTGTGCGGCACAGGGAGCTCAGGTCAGTGCTCCATGATGACCTAGAGGGGAGGGATGTGGGGTGGGGTGAGATGGGAGCCTGGGGTAGGAAGGAGGTCCAGGAGGGAGAGGATGTATGTATGCACAAGGCTGTTTCCAGCTTCCCAGTTGGCACTAGTGGTAAAGCACTCGCCTGCCAGTACAGGAGACATAAGAGATGCGGGTTCAATCCCTGGGTCAGGAAGATCCCCTGGAGGAGGGTACGGCAACCCACTCCAGTATTCTTGCATGGAGAATCCCATGGACAGAGGAACCTGGTGGACTGTGGCCCACAGGGACACAAAGAGTTGGACACGACCAAAGCGACTTAGCATGCACGCATGGCTGATTCACTTCATTGTACAACAGAAACTAACACATCTTTGTACAGCAATCATACTCCAATTTTAAGAAATGAACCCTCATCAAGTCAGAGGTGAGATGCCACCTGGAGCAACTAGCGAAGACTTCAGAGCCTAAAGGGTTGGATCTTGGTTTTGCCACTTACTGGCTGTGCACCCCTCCCCTCTGCGTGCCCTCTCAGAGACTCCCAGAGAATACACGATATTCTCGCAGCATCTTCGTGTGGAAATGAGAAACCATGGCAATGAACTACCCGGAAGCCTGCCTGCAAATAGTGGATGCTAAAATGGGGGTTGCTATGATTATGCCTTCAGGAAGATCCCCTGGAGGAGGAAACGGCAACCCACTACAGTATTCCTGCCTGGGAAGTTCCATGGACAGAGGACCCTGGCGGGCTCTAGTCCACGCAGTTGCAAGGAGCTAGACACAACTGAGCAACTGAGCACACACACACACATGATTATGCCTACCTTAGGAGACCCTTTCTAAACAGCTGGTTAATGCTCTGAGTACATGAGAAATTGGTCATTGGTTATTAGTACAAATTTGCTTTCTAGCTCCACCCTCCCCCAAAAGCTTTAGTCTTCCTCATCCTTGGTTTATTGTGCTATTATAGAACCCAAAAGAAGAGGAATTCTCCTGTCCCACCTCATCACCCCTCCTTAATGTCTAGGCCTCCAGAAAAGCATTAATATTCAAGATGGATATGACAGAAAACAAGGTACTGGGTTCTAGATTTTTTTTTGAGCAAATACATTTTTTAAAATATTTTCTTGGTCGCATTGCACAGCAGGTGGGATCTGAGTTCCAAGACCAGGGATTGAACACATGTCCCCTGCGTGGGAAGCACAGAGTCTGAACCACATCGGATGGCTAGGATATTCCCCTGAGTGTATTTTTAATCTCTGCACCTGCTCTCCAGCACTGAATTTACACAGACACCCCCAGAGCAACCAAATAAAGGATACTTAAAATGCAGTTTCTCGCTGCCTTTGTTTTTGAAATGTAATTATAATGTTGTCATTGGTGCTGATTTGCAGAGGGCCAACAGTGCGCTTGATGCCGCAGAGTTCTTACAAAGACAGCCTTTTGTCAGCATAAACAGAGGGGAAAGATGCCTTGAATATTATTTTTGTTCTCTGAAATCCAACCTTCCAATTTGGAGTGTTTAGACTTTCTTCTCATTCTCCCCTACCAGCCTTCACCCCATAAAGAAGCCAAGAGGGAGGGGCAAGATGAACAGGGGGTCCCCAACACCTCAATTAAGAGCAACTCTTATATAGCCTAAGCAGCACCCCTAGATATAGAACTGAGCCCACCCAGAACAAGCTGAGAGCCCGCTTCTAAAAGAATTCCTGCAGGTAAATATGAGAAGAAAGATTACACTGACACTCCTTAGGAGGGTGGTAACAATGTCAATGTGATAAGAAATCTAGATATGGCTGTTTAATATGACAGCACAAACATTGGAACAGGCAAAGACTTTTCTATCTAAAAAGAGACCAAATTAAGGCCAGCAGCACATTTCCAGAAAGCTCTTCTTCTTGTGTCAGAAGCTCACCATGGATACACATCAACTTTTTAAACAACAGACATCTCAAGTCCATCCAGACCTACTGAATCAGAAGTCCCTAGAGTTGGACTTCAGACATATGAATTTTTATAGAGCTCTATGACATGGACTTCCCTTGTGGCCCAGAGGTTAAGAATCATCCTTGCAAAGCAGGAGACACAGGTTTGATCCCCAGTCAGAGAAGTGAAGTGAAGTCGCTGAGTTGTGTCCGACTTTGCAACCCTATGGACTGTAGCCTACCAGGCTCCTCTGTCCATGAGATTTTCCAGGCAATAGTACTGGAATGGATTGCCATTTCCTTCTCCAGGGGATCTTCCCAACCCAGGGATCGAACCCGGGTCTCCCAAATTGTAGACAGACGCTTTACCATCTGAGCCACCAGGGAAGTGAGATCCAGTGTGCCATGGCACCACCAGGTCCACACACTGCAACTACTGAGCCATATGCCACAAGTAGAGAGTCTGTGCGCTGAAACAGAAGATCCTGCATGCTGCAGCTAAGACCTAAGGCAGTCAAAAAAACAAATGCATTCTTTAAAAGCCCTATGAAAGCCCCTGATGCTGGGAAAGACTGAGGGCAGGAGGAGAAGGGGCAACAGTGAAAAGGATGGTTGGATGGCATCGTCGGCTCAATGGATGTGAGTATGAGCAAACTCTGGGAGATTGTGGCAGGACAGGGAAGCCTGGCGTGCCACAGTCCATGGGGTCGAAAGGAGTCAGACACAACTGAGCCACTGAACAACAACAATGACGTTCTCCTATCATCTCTGATCGCATTAAACTTGAGGTGGTTTGTTTATTTTTTTTCTGTGAAAACCTTGATAAATTGAAAACGATGAAGGGTCCTATTTGATAGTCAAGAGGAAACCTTCAGGTTAAAACTAGGTAAATAGTGTTTTGGATACCTTGTGTGCCATGTGAAGTGTTAATCGTTGCCTATTGATCATTGTTGGAAGTGCACTAACATGTTCTGAGTCTTGGTGTTCTCATCTGTAAAACAGAGAGAGTGGGGGCTTTGCTGCTGCTGCTGCTGCTAAGTCACTTCAGTCGTGTCCGACTCTGTGCTACCCCATAGATGGCAGCCCACCAGGCTCCCCCGTCCCTGGGATCCTCCAGGCAAGAACAGTGGAGTGGGTTGCCATTTCCTTCTCCAAGGCAGGAAAGTGAAAAGTGAAAGTGAAGTTGTTCAGTCGTGTCCGACTCTTAGCGACCCCATGGACTGTGGCCCACCAGGCTCCTCCATCCATGGGATTTTCCAGGCAAGAGTACTGGAGTGGGGTGCCATTGCCTTCTCCGAATGGGGGCTTTAGTAAGACTTAAATGAGACGATTGTGTAAAGCACCTCACTTAGAGAAGTTGCACAGCTTGCCCAATTAGCAAAGTTAGTCCCAGGGAAAGCTGAAAATTATAGCCAGGTGAATCTGATGCCAAATCAACTTTATTCTTTATACATATTCTTTATACCACACTTTTTTATAAA
Source organism: Bos indicus (assembly GCF_029378745.1). Taxonomy (NCBI): domain Eukaryota; kingdom Metazoa; phylum Chordata; class Mammalia; order Artiodactyla; family Bovidae; genus Bos; species Bos indicus. Next base: position 17,279,298 of record NC_091780.1, on the reverse strand, counting down.
TCCCAAATATTGAAAATAAAAGAAAGCGGTCAGTCACCACAGCAGAGACGGCTGACTTCTACTCTTCCCCCTTAGTAACAGAGCAAATATTAGTAGGACTTCCCAGCCACAGTTTTGGATCATAGGGTGATCTTAAGGAAGGTAATCATGCTTTGCAATAGGAGGGCAGAAAAAAAGTCATGGCCATGATGAGAATGGAATCCCATAACAGTTCAGGGCTGCTTACTTTCAGACTTCTTCAATGTGTAATAGAATAAAACCAAGATTTTTAGTTTTATTATCCATAGCCTAATCTTAATCAATACAGTAACCAAGTCTTCAATAAGACCGTAATGATGACAGTTGATAAATCATCAAGCAAATGGCCCAAGAAATAGAGAAACTTCTCAGAAAGCATTCTTGAGGCCAGAGGAAGAAAGATGACTAGTTGCCAACAAAGTGACTAGAAAAAACAAATAGGTAATCCCTGGACTTCAGCACTGGAGAGAACTAAAATTCAAATCCAGCTTTAACTTAGCAGTTGTGTGATGTTAAGCAGGTTATTTTTGTCTTTCTGAGCCTCACTTTTTTTTTTTTTTCGTTGCTTTGCTTGTTTTATTTTGCTTTGTTTTGGCTGAAATAAACTAGAATAATACCCACGAAACAGAGATGAGATGAGAGAATAAAGGCAAATAAACCAGCACAATGATGTGAAAGAAAATCTAGGTTCCCTGCTTGTTTTAGTGGCATCATAAATTCTATTATTGTTCCCAATTAGTTACTTCCCATCTTCCAAGAGGATTTTAGGCAAGAAAACATGATCTTATTTAAATGCCAGACTGGTTACCATATGGAGAATGGATTTTAAGATCCATCCAAGTAAGAGATGGTTGTGGATGGACTCAAATTGAAGTAGAGAGGATAGGATTGGGTAGGTCTGGAATGTGTTTTAAATGGAGAGCCTGCAGAATTTATTGACTAATTGGATCAGAGAAATTAAACAATCAGTGGAAAGTACTAGATAACAAGCCTAAACAACTGGTAGATGTAGATTCCATTAACTGGGAAAATATATGGAAATTAGGTAGAAATTTAAGAGCCTAGTTTCAGACATGGTAATTGAGATGCCTATAAGAGATTCTGGCTCAGCCGTAGAGAATCCGCCTACAATGCAGGAGACCTGGGTTTGATCCTTGAATCAGGAAGACCTCTTGCAGAAGGAAATAGCAACCCAGTCCAGTATTCTTGCCTTGGAAATCCCATGGACAGAAGAGCCTGGAGGGCTACAGTCCATGGGGTCACAAGAGTCAGACACAACTTAGCGACTAAACCACCACCACCATAAGATATTCAAGTTAAGTTTAGTTCAGTTCAGTCGCTCAGTCATGTGCGACTCTTTGCAACCCCATGAACTGCAGCACGCCAGGCCTCCCTGTCCATCACCAACTCCTGGAGTTCACTCAAACTCATGTCCATTGAGTCGGTGATGCCATCCAAACCATCTCATCCTCTGTTGTCCCCTTCTCCTCCTGCCCTCAATCCCTCCCAGCATCAGAGTCTTTTCCAGTGAGTCAACTCTTCACATCAGGTGGCCAAAGTATTGGAGTTTCAGCTTTAGCATCAGTCCTTCCAATGAACACCCAGGACTGATTTCCTTTAGAATGGACTGGTTGGATCTCCTTGCAGTCCAAGGGACTCTCAAGAGTCTTCTCCAACACCACAGTTCAAAAGCATCAATTCTTCGGCACTCAGCTTTATTCACAGTCCAACTCTCACATCCATACATGACTACTGGAAAAACCATAGCCTTGACTAGATGGACCTTTGTTGGCAAAGTAATGTCTCTGTTTTTTAATATGCTTTCTAGGTTGGTCATAACTTTCCTTCCAAGGAGTAAGTGTCTTTTAATTTCATGGCTACAATCACCATCTGCAGTGATTTTGGAGCCCAAAAAAATAAAGTCTGACACTGTTTCCACTGTTTCCCCATCTAAAGGCAGAGGATCACAATGATGTTTCTGATATATTTCCTGAGCCATGAAGAACAGAAAGAATTTTTTTTTAACGGAAGAAATAGCCAAGGAAGAAAAGATTTACCAGGACATGCACGTCAGTGCTACGTTTATACTCTAGCACAACCTAGTGGCGGTGTGTTTAACAGGCAGGTCTAGACAAGGGCAGAGCGGATGCCACTGTTCATCTTCAGTCCTGTCCCCTGCTGTGACCTCACAGGGCTCACCTGGATCACGAGATTAGCAGTAACCACCTAGAGAATGGCTTAAGCATCCTTCATGAAAGGCCTTTTCAGGAAAGCAAAAGTAGCTTCATTGTGTCATTTTGGGAGAGCAGTAGCTATTTTTTTAGAAGTCAAAACTAGTAACTCAGTTCTTTCTCATTCCCCAAGCCACCCAGGAGTTTACCCATCACCCAACAGTGAACAGTGAACGGAAAGTGGCACAATTTGTCCTGCCCTTTTCACGTTGTAATAGGGGCGGGGCAGGTGCACGCCTGTTAGCGACTGACCAGTATGGGTCCCGCTCAGCGATTGGTTGCAGTGGGCCCCTCCCCCTTCCTTTACATAAAAGGAGCCTGAATTCAGACTGAGGGACGATGTTTTTTTTTTGTTTTGTTTTGTTTTGTTTTTTGCGGGGGGGAGCCACACCACACAGCACATGGGCTCCCCAGTCAGGTACCAAATCCACGCCCCCTGTATGGGCAGCATGGAGTCTTAACCACTGGGCCACAAGGAAAAATCCCCGGGAAGATGGTTTTTTGAGACACTCATCTGACAACTTCCCTGTCTGCTAGCTTTCCAATTAAAGTCCTTTCCCCAACAACTCATCTCCCATTTTACTGGCCTGTTGGGATGTGAGTTCATCTTGGTAACAACATTGGAGATTATCATGGAGCTCAGCACAAAAGCTAGTGGAGGTGATGGAATTTCAGTTGAGCTATTTCAAATCCTAAAGGATGATGCTGGGAAAGTGCTGCACTCAATGTGTCAGCAAATTCGGAAAACTCAGCAGTGGCCACAGGACTGGAAAAGGTCAGTTTTCATTCCAATCCCAAAGAAAGGTAATGCCAAAGAATGCTCAAACTACCACACAATTGCACTCATCTCACACACTAGTAAGGTAATGCTCAAAATTCTCCAAGCCAGGCTTCAGCAATATGCGAACCGTGAACTTCCAAATGTTCAAGCTGGTTTTAGAAAAGGCAGAGGAACCAGAGATCAAATGGCCAACATCTGCTGGATCACCGAAAAAGCAAGAGAGTTCCAGAAAAACATCTATTTCTGCTTTATTGACTATGCCAAAGCCTTTGACTGTGTGGATCACAAGAAACTGTGGAAAATTCTGAAAGAGATGGGAATACCAGACCACCTGACCTGCCTCTTGAGAAATTTGTATGCAGGTCAGGAAGCAACAGTTAGAACTGGCCATGGAACAAGAGACTGGTTCCAAATAGGAAAAGGAGTACATCAAGGCTGTATATTGTCACTCTGCTTATTTAACTTATATGCAGAGTACATCATGAGAAACGCTGGGCTGGAAGAAGCACAAGCTGGAATCAAGATTGCCGGGAGAAATATCAATAACCTCAGAAATGCAGATGACACCACCCTTATGGAAGAAAGTGAAGAGGAACTAAAAAGCCTCTTGATGAAAGTGAAAGAGGAGAGTGAAAAAGTTGGCTTAAAGCTCAACATTCAGAAAACGAAGATCATGGCATCTGGTCCCATCACTTCATGGCAAATAGATGGGGAAACAGTGGCTGACTTTATTTTTCTGGGATCCAAAATCACAGCAGATGGTGATTGCAGCCATGAAATTAAAAGACACTTACTCCTTGGAAGGAAAGTTATGACCAACCTAGATAGCATATTCAAAAGCAGAGATATTACTTTGTCAACAAAGGTGTGTCTAGTCAAGGCTATGGTTTTTCCAATAGTCATGTATGGATGTGAGAGTTGGACTATAAAGAATGCTGAGCGCTGAAGAATTGATGCTTTTGAACTGTGGTGTTGGAGAAGACTCTTGAGAGTCCCTTGGACTGCAAGGAGATCCAACCAGTCCATCCTAAAGGAGATCAGTCCTGGGTGTTCATTGGAGGGACTGATGTTGAAGCTGAAGCTCCAATACTTTGGCCACCTGATGCGGAGAACTGACTCATTTGAAAAGACCTGATGCTGGGAAAGATTGAGGGCAGGATGAGAAGGGGACGACAGAGGATGAGATGGTTGGATGGCATCACCGACACAATGGACATGGGTTTGGGTGGACTCTGGGAGTTGGTGATGGACAGGGAGGCCTGGCGTGCTGTGATTCATGGGGTCGCAAGGAGTCAGACACGACTGAGCGACTGAACTGAACTGAACAGCAAAAAAGACAAATTAATGGAAAGCTCTGACCACTCTTTCTATATTTCACATGAATTCACTGAGAAAGGACTTCTTGAAGGATCCCAGCATTGGTATGGACTGCTAACAGAATAAACTGGCAGACCTAACTCATCTGAAGTGGGCTAGACACAAGCTGCCATTTACACCAAACTCAACTAGGACACGGTATCTTACTGGCCATGTCTCAGTATGTGCAATCCCTAAACCAGACAAATCCACAGCTTCAATAAGATTCAGATGCATCAGTGAAAAGAACAGCCCCTTCCTGGAACCTTCCAATCTTCTCTTTGTTTCAAAGGTCAAGCTCCTATAAAGGAACTCTCATCGTGGAAGAAAGATATCTATGCCACACTGAGGTCAAGTCAACATTTGGGCTATGAAATCTAAAAAAGTAATACAAATGAAATTATATGCAAAACAGAAACAAATTGACAGATATAGAAAACAAACATTGTTACCAAAGCGGGTATCGGGAGATAAATTAGGATCTTGGGATTAACAGATATACTACGTATAAAAGAGGTAGCCAGCAAGGACCTACTGTATGACATAGGAACTATACTCAATATTTTGTAATAACCTACAAGGGAAAAGAATCAGAATATGTATATAATATATGTGTGTGCATAAATGAATCATTTTGCTGTACACTTGAAATTAACACAACACTGTAAATCAACTAGACTTAAATTTTAAAAAAAAATGTTTGATCCATAAGGAACTAAGTTCTATCACTTATCACAAAAGCTGGGCTCCAGGAATCCCACTGGATCATCAGTAAGGAGTGTCTTCTGCAGACCAAGCACACACAAGCCAATTGGCTTGTCGAGGATTGGGGCTACTCCCCCCCAGGTTCAACTGAAAATGGTGCCTCTGAGCTCTTCTGAACAAGAAGAAAGGCAAATGGCCAAGACTAAGTGTGAACCTGCTCCCCCCACTCCCCACCTCTCATCTCCCCTGACCCCACCAAGCTTAAGTTCAAAGAGACCAAACCACTGTCCAAAAGCCAGTTTCTGACTTCAAATATAGCATCATCATAACATTTCAAATAGAAAAATGGCACGCATGTTCTAACAGAGTCCCTTAATTGGATTGTTCAACAAGACTAGAAGCAGTATTGGATTCCCATTTCAGCCAAGTTTGTAAATAATTTCAATTTGTCAAGGCTCAGTTATTAGCAAATATAGTCCATGAAATGTCAGTGGTAACTCACATATCTTATTTCAAGTGTAGTTAATGACTTACGTGTAGAATTCTCTTAATTGTTTTTTTACCACTGTAATAATTCTCAGCATTTTCAAAGAACCAATATAACACAGAGAACCTTATTAACAAAATTACCAGTCTTCCTTTGGGATATGGAGAATAAGAAGTTCTATAAACTCAGCTCATTTTTCTAAGACTACATACCAAGTTTGCAAAAGGACCAGAAAACTCAAAATCTGCTAGAATTAAAATAGCATTATTGGGATGTGGCATTATCCATAGTCATCCCACAAGAGACAGCAGCTTTTATGGACAAGCCACTGTGTCAGAAAGATGAAGAAGAAACTGCCCTTGTCTTTTAGGAGCTTATAACCTAGCATAGGGCAGGGTAATCCCTCATCTATCATCAGTTTAATAATAAAACATAACAACATAATATAAACTCAGTCACTTCAGTCGTGCCCGACTCTTTGTGAGTCCATGGACTGTAGCCTGCCAGGCTCCTCTATCTGGCAAGAATACTGGGATGAGTTGCCTTGCCTTCTTCCAGGGGATCTTCTTGACTCAGGGATCGAACCCACATCTCCTGTATTGCAGGCAGATTCTTTACTGCTGAGTCAAGGGGGAAGCCCCACAACATAAACTACCTAATATAAACTATACTATATACTACATCATATTATATATCTATTTGATATAGATACTCAAATATCTAGACCAGGGGTACCCAACCTCTAGCAGTTAATGCCGGATGATCTGAGGTGGAGGTTGTGTAATAATAATGGAAATAAAGTTCACAATAAATGTGATGAGCTTGAATCATCCTGAAACCATCCTCCTGCCACTGGTCCACGGAAAAATCGTCCTCCATGAAACCGGTCCCTGGTACTGAAAAGGTTGGGGACTACTGATCTAGACTACCAGAAAGCCTTTGGTTACCCCCTAAAAAAGATGCAATATATAGCCATGAATAGAATTCAACTAACGGAAAAGGTAACTCTGAGGCAAGGGCTAGGAGTTGAAACAACAAGCCTAAATTCTGCCCCTGACCCCCATGGCTGGACTCATCACTTGCTAACAGGGACACCATTTCCTTCTTTAGACTGTCTCTTCCTTTTTCCAACAGGAGGCATGTTTTTGAAGTATAAGAACAAAAGATGATTTTTTTTAATATAATTGATCCTAGTATCTTAGGGCGGAGAAGGCAATGGCAACCCACTCCAGTACTCTTGCCTGGGAAATCTCATGGACGGAGGGGCCTGGAAGGCTGCAGTCCATGGGTCACGAAGAGTCGGACACGACTGAGCGACTTCACTTTCACTTTTCACTTTCGTGCACTGGAGAAGGAAATGGCAACCCACTCCAGTGTTCTTGCTGGGAGAATCCCAGGGACAGAGGAGCCTGGTGGGCTGCCGTCTATGGGGTCACACAGAGTCAGACACGACTGATGCTACTTAGCAGCAGCAGTATCTTAGGGAGAATTTCCTAAAGGAAAAGATTCTCTTGCACGAAAGAAATAAACTGGCAATTTACAAAAGCAGAAATGCAAATGGCTAATAAGCTTATTAAAAAAAAAAAACTGCTCAATCACATTAGTAATCAAATAAATGTAAATTAAAACAAATTACCATCTTTCTCCTCTCAAATGGGCAAAGATTTAAAAGCATGATAAAAATCTAGCCCTAGTGAGGGTGAGAGGGAAATGGGCATTCTTCTAAAGCAATGAAGAGACTTAAATTGCTCCAACCTTCCTGGATGGGCAATTGAGAAATACTTAATCAAAAGCCTTTAAAATGTACAGACCCTTTGACCCAACAATTCTACTGCAATTATTTCTAAGGAATGGAGACAAACATCTATGTGCAAGGATCTTCATCATTTCATCACTGTTGCTAATCATGAAAAAATAAAAACACTCCGAATGTCTAACATTAAATGAATTACCATAATACAATGGAATAATATTCCATCATTGATAACGATGTTGTTGTAGGACACTTGTATTAATGCAAAAAGATATTCATGTTATATTAATAAATGCACAAAATACTTTTGTAGCATGTCTGGTTTTTGTTTAAACACACACACATATATATGTGGATAAATGCACAGAAAAAATCTGGAAAGATATATACACCTGTACATTGTTCTCAACCTTTTCATCCATGGACAGTGTTTATTTGCCTATGACAATTCAATGCATGCCTTCTGCCCTTCAACAGTGTTTTGATCTCCTAGGAAACATCTCCAAGTCTTCAAAATGTAACTTGTTAAAACCAAGACAACAGGCCCAAAATGGAGTTGCTTTTGCTAAGCCTCATGTCACCAAACCAAGATTCAATTATAGTTTTAGCTCTCACAAAAATGGAGTCTTAAGCTGGTCAGTAAGGAATGCTCTGATCGGCATGAGTGGGGTCATCTGCCTGATAGACCCCTGCCATCCCCTAAAGGAAAGTAACTTTGCAATAACCAACCAGCTTTTTTGCCTAGAATGGCTTCCTTGTTCTTGCTTCCTTCTGCCTACTCAAATCTTTCATTTTATACAGCTCCTCAGAAGCTCCCTTCTATCTGCTGGATTGGATACTGACCAATGGGAATCAATTTTTGTTCAAATAAACTCATTTTTAACCCACCTCAATTTATCTTTTGACAGTTTTGGTGTCAGAAATGGGAATCAAAGGCGATGCCCAACAGCTTCCAAGAGCAACAACGAAGCAGAGGTCAGTACCTGCTGAGCCTCTTAGCACTGCTGGTTTCTCTCTGCCTCTGGAAGTGATGGGTAAGCCCCCCTCAGATTCTAGCCCCACAGCTTTTGTGTTATGAGCCTTCAGACATTATCTGAGCACTTCTTTTCGCTGGATTCAGAAACTGGCCAGAGTTGGGCTGGGTCTGACCTTAAAGCCAACTGGACCAGGTCAGACTGAGTGTGAGCTAAGCCAGATTTGACTTAAGCTGGGCTGGGCTGAGTGTGATGTCTCAAGTAGATAAAATTTTGTTTTGAGGCTAAGCAAGCAGTTTACCCTTCCAAAGATAATCTTGAGTTACGGTGGCCACAGTGGAAAATGTAACTTAGACAAGCTTATCCACATAGGAGGTATAGCCTAGAGAAAAAGTGTTCTCAGCCAGTCACTCACCATAAAGTATAGAGGGGAAATTGTTTCTCTTCCTCTAGAGTGTCTGATGACCGGGATGACACCTGCTGGGACAACTCACTAGCTTCAAAACCCATAGATGACATCTGGGGAAAACTACCAGAAGCCAACAGAAGGTAAGAATCCTTAAAAAAGTCAGATCTCCATCTGTGATGCCTGGTCAAAAGAGGAAGGTACCATTTTGCGTTGTCTCTTCCTTTCCAAATTCAGATTGGCAGACTAAAAGACACAGGTAAGAACTAGGTCTTTGAGTTGTGGCTTGTGAATCTGCTTTCGGGTATCCATGGATGGTTCATTCTTCCTCTTCTGGGGACAGTGTATTGCTTTCTCGCTTGTCTCACTTGATTTATGTATTTCTGTGTCTCTGTTGCTGTGCAGTGGCTGGAGGCACTCTTCCTTGTGGGGCACAGGCTTCTCACTGAAGTGGCTTCTCTTGTTGCAGAGCACAGGCTCTAGGTGCACGGGCTCAGCAGTTGGGGCAAACACACTTGGTTGCTCTGCGGCATACGGGATCTTAGTTCCTGGACCAAGGATCGAACCCATGTCCTCTGCATTGGCAAGCAGATTCTTAACCACTGGACACCAGATTCTTAACCACTGGACACCCTCATTTTTCTCATTTTGTGTCCTGAGAACTTGACTTGGAAACTGTCAGGTTGGGATCCCCCAAAATATGGCCAAACAAAAATGTGGATTTGCAGCTAACTGGGGCCCTATTATAATAGCTGCTGTCAATTGTCAGGGGAGCTGTCTTTCTTTCTTTTGGTTATACTGCGGCATGGCTCTGGATCTTGGGATGATAGTATCCTTGGAGCCCTCTTTGGGGATGCCTCTTGCATTCACAGTGTTGCTCAATATTGACAAAATTACTCACTGTTTGTTCTGGTCAAAATCTGATAAGATATTTGGAAGAAACTGTTTTAAGTAGTTCTATGGACAAGTGTTTACCAGATTGAAAGCTGATACTCAGAGTCAGACAGGAATATTTCTTTAGGCTTCCTTCCCTAAGCCAAAATGAAACAATGTACCCAAAGGGAAAGAAAAATATTCTGCAGGCTTTGTGGAAGGATTAGGGGAAAACATTCCAAAGATACACAATTCTAAACCTAGAACATAAAAGTTTTTTATTTCATCTCAAAGATCTTCTTCCTGATATAAAATGCAAATAGAAGAAAGTATAGTTGTATGGGTGGATCAGCTTCTGATATTATTCAAGAATTGCAGCTCAGTTATCTGAGGAATTCAAAACAACTTACAGAAGGAGTTTTACAAGAACAGAAATGTGCCCTTAGAAAAATTGAAAGCCCACCGATCCTTCTACTAATTCCCAAACCTCCCCTATTTCTTTCAAAAGGCTTGCACATACTGTAAAAAATATGAAGTTAGGGAATAAAAATCCTTCTTGGTAAAACTTGTCTTCTTTCTCTGTGCCTTTTGAAATGCAAGTATCTACCTGGTCTTCTCCGGGAACTAAGGTAATTCTTATCAGAAGGAGGGGAAAAAAGGAAAGCCTATTTTGAAAATTAGGCCTATGAAGAATTTAAAAGTCTCTTTCACAAATATTGGTAAAAAGCTATAGCCATCTGAGTAGGTAACCTTAACTTATTCCATCTGCCAGAAAAATAGTTTGGGTCCAACTGTACACCAGTGAGTTTTGCATTATCATACCTGTCTCAGGAAAGATGTAAGACCTCCATTTGCAACTGCCCAGATGTCCAAGTATGTATGTCACAGGTCTGTTGTTTTGTTTCTGCCTCCACAATGTATCACCAAAATTAATTCATAAAGAGCTCTATGTAATATGCTTAAAGATAAACAAATTAAAAATTTGTTTTAATTTGCTTAAAAACAAAGAATCAAACACAACTGAGCAAATAACATTTTCACACTTTCAAAGACAAACAAGCATTATTAATTTAAAAAGTGTATTCTCAGAAACACAGAAACTAACCCAAATGTTTCTCAAGTTCACTTGGTCTAGGATTGTGCACGCGTGTTCAGTTGCTCGGTTGTGCCCAACTCTTTCGACCCCAAGGACAGTAGCCCTCCAGGCTCCTCTGTCCATGGAATTTTTCAGGCAAGAATACTGGAGTGGATTGCCATTTACACATCCTGGGGATCTTCCTGACCCAGGGATTGAACCCATATCTCCTGCAGCTCCTGCATTGACAGGTGAATTCTTTACCACTGAACCACTGGGAAGCCTTTGGTAAATAAAAGCTAGTTTAAGCTTGTTGGTTTAATTAAAACAGGTATATCTGTAGAATTATCAGTATTAAATATAAAAGTTTTATTCTACCTAGCTTTACTAAAATCAAACAAGCTCACGATTTTTGTGTTACAGAATTTGTCAGCAAAAAAGATAACTTTGTCAGCAAAAAAAAGTGATGTTTAGCTCTTTCATGTCTCATGAAATTTTTATATGATAATATAAATATAATTGTTAAAAACAAGTAAATAGATAATGGATAAAAGTTTATAAGTTAACTTTTTAACAATAATTATGTTTTATGGTATGTCTACTTAAAAATAACTTGAAAGTTATACTGATATAAGTTAAATATTGAATTTCTAGTTCATTTCCAAACAAGCTGAAATTCTGAAACATTAATTATTGACCATAGGTTTATCCACTTCTGGCTTCCTTTTACAGAGTAACAAAAATGGGTCTTTCACACATTGTGCCATATTGAAAATTTCACTGTGAGGAAGAATATACTTCTAGAAATTATGAAACATGTTTATACATTTGCCAGTGCATCCTTGGAAGAAAAGTTATGACCAACCTAGATAGCATATTGAAAAGCAGAGACATTACTTTGCCAACAAAGGTCCATGTAGTCAAGGCTATGGTTTTTCCAGTGGTCATGTATGGATGTGAGAGTTGGACAGTGAAGAAAGCTGAGTGCCGAAGAATTGATGCTTTTGAACTGTGGTGTTGGAGAAGACTCCTGAGAGTCCCTTGGACTGCAAGGAGATTCAACCAGTCTATTCTGAAGGGGATCAGCCCTGGGTGTTCTTTGGAAGAAATGATGCTAAAGCTGAAACTCCAGTACTTTGGCCACCTCATGCGAAGAGTTGACTCATTGGAAAAGACTCTGATGCTGGGAGGGATTGGGGGCAGGAGGAGAAGGGGACAACAGAGGATGTGATGGCTGGATGGCATCACCAACTCGATGGACGTGAATCTGAGTGAACTCCAGGAGTTGGTGATGGACAGGGAGGCCTGGCGTGCTGCGATTCATGGGATCACAAAGAGTCAGACACGACTGAGTGACTGAACTGAACGGAACCAAGAATGCTAATGTAACAGACAGTCTGTGATTGCTTACTTCTTAGTTTTCACTAAGAATAAAGAATTCTAAGGGTTAAGGAGTTTCATCAATGTACGTAAGTAAAACCACTTAGAAAAATAAGGGTGAAAAGAAACAAGTGTTCAACAAAAGCTGTTGTTGTAAAGGGACTGGCTGTTCCAGAATGAGAAAGCACACAGGACAAAAACTAAACATATATCAAAAAGTTGTAGGCTTGTGGAAAAGGAATGTTGGGAAAAGAATTTTATGTATGTTCAAGCTGGCTAAGATCAGAATGAATGCAAGTTTTTTAAAAAAATGAGTTTTAATACCATAAGTACATTCAAAGTGTATATTGTCCAGGCAAGACTAGTCATCACCCTCTTTTCTCTCACTCCCAGTCCATTCATCAAACGAGAGGGATTAAAGGTCAAAAGGTGATGCGAGAAAGCACTGGAACCCTCCCAAACTCACGGTCTGATCTGACTCCTAGGCACTGTCAGAAACCAGAATTTCTCAGGACCACCCAGGGAACTGGCCTGAGCCCTGCTGCCTCCAAGACAATTCTCCGCCTGCCCTGATGACTTTCAAAGGAGGGATGTCTGGGTAAGTCATTTTGACAGCTCAGTTCATTCCTTACATCTCACTCCCAGGGAAATAAAAGATAGGTCTGTCACAGCCCGTAATTGTAGCAGTGCTCAGTGGCACAGAGTTTTCATAGCTCTGCTGTGCTGGGGAAATTCAGGATTCCTTTGCTAAGCAAACTTTGCTGCAGGAGAGAGGCAGGAAGGGACAGGCTTAATGTGGTGACTATTTCTTCTTGCTCTTTCACAATCCTCCCTGGCCCCTCTAGGCTTGCTCCGAAACAGTTCTCAGAGTTGCCCACTGCTATGCGTATCTGAGACCTTACAACATCACCATTTTCACTTTAAAAGTAGGAAAAAAAGGTTCATAAAAAATGAAATGATTTTACCCAAGTTTGCAGAGCTAGTTCCCAAGTCCACTCATTCCCTTTTCTGAGTTATTTATTATTATCAGTGGTAGATTAACCATGAAGTTTAGGCTTCAGAGTCCCTCCCTTCCATGGAATTCTTTCAAGACCTGGGAGGGGTCCTAGCTACATGTTTACATTGTCATGTGTTTTTGTATAATTTGCAGATGGAAGATATTTTGACTACAATTAAGACCCCTATTTATTTCTTCTTCAACCTCCTACTAATACGAGTACTTTGCCCACAAATTGAGTGACACTGGAATTGAGCTAAGAACCTAGGTAACCTGGGTTTAGCTGGATTTATCCCTATGATTTACAGTAACTCTTGTGTATACTTTAAGTTGGGCTTCCCTTCAGTAGTAAAGAGTCTGCCTCCAATACGGGAACTGCAGGAGATGTGGGTTCGATCCCTGGGTCAGGAAGATCCCCTGGAGGAGGAAATGGCAACCCAGTCCAGTATTCTTGCCTGGAGAATCCAATGGACAGAGGAGCCTGGGGGGCTGCAGTCCACGGGGTCACAAGGAGTCAGACATGGCTGAAGCAACTTAGCACTCACACACACATACTTAAGTTGCTGTTAGTCATCTTGGCACAACAAGGGCTTCCAGAAATGTTCCCACATATGCAGATTCCCCACCATCATGACATGAAGGCCTCATCATTATGGAGATGTTGCCTACAGCATCCAGCCCTGGATGTCGGGGATGGAGGAGCAACAAGACACGGAGTGGGCAAAGCCAGAATTTAGTCTAGAACATGTCCTTTCAGAACTTACAGCTCTGTTAAAACTAACTCAATGGAAGCTTTCCCCAATTTGACAATTGCGGGGAGTGAGCTCCGCCTCTGGCAAAGGTCATGAGGAAGGAGGCTTGGCATACGCAAAGGCGGGATCAAGCCTCAGGAGTCTCCCTGGAAATTCTCGAGCAATCTACCCCCAAAACCAGAGTCTGCCTACTTTCTGCTTTGTGCTTTCACCTACACCTCTGACTTTACGGGGGGCTGTCCCCCACTACCTCTCTGAAAAAAGAGTTAGCTTATAGCTCCAGTTAATAATTCCTGGGTGTGACAGTGTTTCAACCTACAAACTCCCTTGGAAGTCCTCTAGCCTGCCTGAATAGGTTTTTCCGGCCACATGTGATTGCTCAGAGCCTCCAAACTGTGAGAGGCATGAGATGTTCTAAACTGTCTAAATACAGATTCCTTTGAGCAGTCAAAAGATTGATTAGAAATTGTATTGGTGAAGGGATTTTCACTTGTTGGGCCAATGTTTGCTGCTAAGTCTCCATATCCCTTACCTGCTGTGTCCCTGGCAGTGTATTGATTAATATAATTGGTTTAAATAGTAGCTTTAATGTTTGTAACCTGGGACCCTTGAATTAATTCTTTTTCTTGTTATAGCCCACCACACCTTTGCTCTGTAGGAATGCAACTTTATCTAATGCTTTTTGGAGGCTGGCGCCTGACTTTAGAATAATCACCTTTAGAGAAAAAGGCCTCCGGGCCAGAAGATGATGCAAATCACCTAAACTTTTGCATATGATAAGTTTGCAGGAAGAAAGCCTGGCTTGCTGCATGACTCTACCCCTTCCCCCATTATCCTCTATGCATAACTTAAGGTATAAAAACTACTTTGGAAAATAAAGTGTGGGCCTTGTTCACCGAAACTTGGTCTCACCATGTCGTTCTTTCTCTTACCTTCTGGCTGAATTATTCAGCCTCTTTTCTACACTGAATTTCCTCACTGAGCTATCCTTATTTCAGCCTCTCTTCTCCACTGAATTTTCCTACTGAGCTATCCTCATTCTATTACTCTTTATATCCTTAATTAACGTTTAATTAAGCAGTTGTTTCCTGATCCTCGCCGACGCCGTCCCCGCTTCGAATACCCTGATCAGCCGGGGCTGGTCCCCGGCAAGTGGCGCCCAAACAGGCTGATTCGAAGGTAGGTACCTCAGAAAAAGTGTTGAGAAAGTGTTGAATTGAAAAAGTGTTGAGAAAGTGTTGAATTTACGGGACGGATAGGCCCCCACCCAGGGTGCCGCGGACCCCCCTGTAGGACAGACAGGGTGAGTAGTGGTGGGAAGTGTTAAAGGGGTTTGAGAGAAAACCCGGTTTTTATTGAAAGTGTCAAAGGGGTTTGAGAGTAAACCCGGTTTCTAGAGTTAAAAGGCCAAAGAAAAGCCTGATCTTTTAAAAGCTAAAAGCTTTATCTTCTATTATACTTAATTTTCTGACATGGGTAACACTGAAACTAAGAATGGCAACTCTTTATACAAGTAATCTTGAAACTGTTAAAGAGGCTACTGTTAATTTAGATACTTGGGTGAAGGTAAAAAACAACTAAACACTTATCCTATAAATATGATTAAAAATGTTCTGGACCCTCGTCATGAGGCTGTGGGATGACCTATGGGAGAGGCTATAGCGGTGGATGGTAGTGGGTCTCCACCTTCTGCGCAGATCATATTTTCTGCCATTGACGAAGAAAAGGAGGAGACTGTGCTCTACCTCCGGAGGAAGGAGAGGGCTTACAGGACGCTGCGGCCGGGCGTCCTGACGAGCCCCCTCCCCCTCTACACAAACCTTTAAAAATTTATCCAACAATTTCTGATTTAAGGTGACTACTCCACCTCCGCTTGCACTTCCCAGGGCCTAAGAATTCCCCAGTTTACATCCAAAGTCTCCCAGAGCATTGCCTAAAGCTGAAAAACATAAAAAAGACTTCTTTTAAACAAAGGAGCTTTTAAAAAATACACAATATACAGAGCCTGCTCCTTGAAGAAAACCCCCTCAGGGGGGCCTCACCCAAGCAAAAAATAAATAAATAAATAAAAAGAGAAAAAAATAAAAATAAAAGTAAAAAAAAAAAGAAAAAATAGAGAAAGATCTAAAGATAGAGAAAAAGCTAAAGAGTGAAAAGGAGAGAGGAACAGAGAAGGAAGGAATCAGGGAATGCAGCAAGATTGAGAAAGGAAGAAAGGAAGTTAGAAAAAGAGATACAGAGAGAAAGAGGGAGAAAAAAGAAAGAAAGAGGGTAAAGGGAAAGAAACGAAGGAAAGAGAAGGGTAGCGAAAAAGGAAGGGGGAGAGAAAAGTGAGAAAAGCAGGAAGAGAGGAAGAGA
Source organism: Bos indicus (assembly GCF_029378745.1). Taxonomy (NCBI): domain Eukaryota; kingdom Metazoa; phylum Chordata; class Mammalia; order Artiodactyla; family Bovidae; genus Bos; species Bos indicus. The sequence goes on along the minus strand of NC_091780.1, from coordinate 17,263,152 downwards.
GAGACTGTAAGAGAGGCTGTGACCAGGTGCCCTGGCGAGCTCCCTCCCTCTCTGCGCAAACCTTAAAAAAAAAAAAAAAAAAAAAAGAAAAGAAAAACGTATCCACCACTTTCTGATTTAAGGCGATCGCCGCCGCCTCCGTTTGCGCCTTCCAGGGCCCAAGAGTTCCCCACTTTGCCCCCAAAGCCTCTCAAAGTGTTGCCTAAGCCTGAGGAAGATAAAAAGTTTTTTGAACAGTGGAGATTTTAAAACAGACTGCGTGCACAATATGCAGAGCGCGCTCTTTGGAGAAAACCCCCTCAGGGGGGGTCTCACCCAGGCTAAGAAAAAAGCGGACCCGGTAAGGGGATTTAGCAACAATTTTAACCCCTGACTTGCGGTTGCTCCGATTCCAATGGGAGTGGCTGGCCCCCTGCCTGAGGGCATTGTAGGACTTGTGCTAGGGTGTAGCTCGCTTTCTTTTCAAGAAATTTCGGTGGTATATGGTGTGGTAGATTCTGATTATATTGGAGAAATTATAGTTTTGATCTCGCCGCCTACCAAAACTGTGCAAATTAATAAAGGTCAAAGAATAACACAGTTTTTGCTTTTACCTTATTATCAGACAAGAAAAACTTGACTTCTCAAGCTAAGAGCCACAGAGTATTTAGATCTAGTGATCTAGCCTTTTGGGTGCAAGAAAGTACAGCTCCAAGGCCTTTAAAAGATCTTTTAATTCAAGAAAATAAAATGTCAGGGCTATTAGACACAGGAACAGACGTCTCTTAACATTGCTGGGAAAGACTGACCCAGCTCCTGGCCAACACATACTACTGAAAATGAGTTGAGATTAAAAAAACTGGTATGCGGGGTGGGAATGCTGTAGAGAAAAAGGTGAGGGAGTGTTTAAAACCTTGAAGAGTAGTGAGTTTCCTGTTGTTGGAAGTATTCAAGCAAAGATTAGATGGTTGCTTGTCATCTAAAAAGCTATAGATCAGATTTAGGTTACAAAACGATAACTGGAGAAGCTTATAAACATGTTGTGCAACACCTCTTTACTTACTTCTCATATTTAGGTCGGCCAAAAGTTTTAAAAAACTGATAATGCCCCTTTGAAGCTGCGGAGAGATTGTTTACTAACTTTAAATGATTTCCAAAAATTATTAGGGGACATTAATTGGATATGCCCACATTTAAAACTGACTACTGCAGATTTAAAGCCTTTATTTGATTGCTTAAAAATTGATCCTAATTCCAGTTCTAAGAGAAAGTTGACTAATGAGACAGAAGTGTATGAGACTTTAAATGATCAGTTAATTAGGATTAATATTACCAAAAGATGAGATTAAATTATTCTTGCCATAAAACATACACCTACAGGGTGATTGTGACAAAAAGGTCCATTGGTTCCATCTACCATTGACCCCAAGAAAAATAGTTTTATCTTATTCCCGCTTGGTGGCACAATTAATTATAAAAGGAGGAAAAAAGAAGTGTGGAACTTTTTAGAAAAGAAGTAGCAAATATAATAATTTCACTCAATAAGGATCAACTGCAAGTCTTTTACAAAATAGTGATGATTGTCAAGTTGCCCTGATAGATTTCAGGGGTCAAATTTTGTTTTATTTGCCCTCAAGCCCCCACAGTAGTTAAAAGTTCAAAAATGTTAGATTGGCAGTTTGAGGATACCTGTGGAACTTTCCAACCGTATGTAGTTCCTATGCTCCACTTTACCCTGTGGGGGAGGGACGTGCTGTCTCAAATAGGAGATACTCAGAGAAGGGTTTTCTCAATTTCTTAGTTATCAACAAGAGGTACAATTAACAATACTTTATATATTGTTATAAATACATAATATAAATATATTTGCCTAATTACAGTTTGCCTAATTAGATATGGGTATAAATAAAATATAATAAAGGTATGCCTAATCCTATTTATAGATCTATACTTACTTAATTTGTATATAAATCAATATATGTATTATATATATACTGTATAATTAAATGTATATTGCAGTAATATAATGTGTGTGGCTGATATTAATTGGTATGGATTGATGTGCTGTGATGATATATGTTCTGTATGCTGTATAATTATATATGTGTGACATGTATTATTACAGTACATTGGTTTGTGTTGGTTGGTATTGGCTGTGTGCGTGTTGTATTGCTGTAATATATATGAATTGATATATTAATTATAAGATTAGTTCAAGTATATTGGTTTATATATATTGTATATCATGAAGTTTATACTTGTTGCCATATATAAATACATTTTGCATTTAGGTATATCTGTATATCAAAATGAGATAAGGAGGTTATACATTTATTATTTAAATTTATACGGAGACCTAAACTAAACATTAGACCTAAATTAACATATCCCTAAATTTATATTGTTAAATGTAAATTTTAAAAATTAAATTGACAACTGCTTGATAATTCCTTTGCCCTAAAACCCCCATAGGTGTAATTGGGGTGGCCAGACAAAAAATTGGTTTTATAGCAAAACGGCCCCCTAGAGTGGGTCCATCTTTCCGCTCAAACTAAAAAAGTAGTGGCTTCTTATCCAGGATTGATAGCTACTTTGATATTAAAGGAAAAAAGTGGAACATTGAATTATTTGGTAAAGAGCCATCAGAAATTGTAATTCCATATAATAAAGAACAACTTGATGCTCTTCTAATGTTTGAAAATTGGCAGATTGCTATAGGAAACTATTTTGGTCAAAATTTTTGCATCATTTACCTTCACATGTTTTGCTAAATTTTATATCCAGACATCCAGTTATTTTTTCTGTCAGATGTAAACAATCTCCTAGTCCAAATGCTCAGATAGCCTTTACTGACGGGTCAGCAAATGGTAAAGCCTCCATAGTTACTAAAAATCACCAAAAAGTTTTAGAAACACAGAAAACTTCAGCTTAAAGCGCTGAAATAACAACAGTCATAAAGGCTTTTGCTATGTTTGCAGATGAGGAATTTAACCTTTATTCTGATTCTCAGTATATTGTCAGGTTGTTTCCACACATTGAAACTGCGGTTTTGCCTGAAAGTAAAACTACCATATTTCATTTGTTAAGTAAATTACAGCAACAAATTTGGAAGACAAATAAAATATTTTTCATTGGAAACATTCGGGCTCATTCCGGATTGCCCGGCCCTTAAAATGCCTTTAATGATTTGGCTAACTTGTTAACCAGAAATACAGTGGCTTCTGTGATTGAGGAGGCCAGAGCCTCTCACTCACTTCATCAATACGCTACTGCTTTAAGATATCAATTCCAAATTCCCAGAGAGACTGCTCGAGAGATTGTGCGTTCTTGCTTATAGAGAGATTGTGCGTTCTTGCTTATATTGCCCCACTGTTTATAATAGTCTACCTATGGGAGTTAATCCTCGCGGTCTCAAACCTAACATACTCTGGCAAATGGATCTAACTCATGTCTCTTCATTTGGAAAACTGTCCTTTGTTCTTTAACTGTAGACACCTTTTCTCATGTTATTATTGCAACTGCTCGTACAGGGGAAGCAGTTAAAGATGTAATACAACATCTCTTTACTTGTTTTTCATATTTGGGCCTACCAAAAGCTTTGAAAACTGACAATGCTCCTGCTTATACTTCTAAGTCTTTTCAGGAAACATAATACAGGCATCTCTTATAATCCCCAGGGACAGGCCATTGTTGAAAGAGCGCATCAAACATTAAAAATCCAAATTCAAAAACTAAAAGAAGGGGAGTTTAAGTATAGTTCTCCCCATCAAATCTTGCAACATGCTCTTTTCGTAATAAATATTTGCTCTTTTCGTAATAAATATTCTAAATACTGATCTGGCTAGAACTACTGCAATGCTTGTCATTGGTGCCTGGAGCAATTAAATGCAAAACCGTTAGTCAAATGGAAGGACCTTCTCTCAGGACAATGGAAGGGTCCTGACCCCTTATTAACTAGCGGTCGAGGATGTGCTTGTATTTTTCCACAGGATGCAGATTCTCCAATTTAGATCCAAGACAGGTTGATTCGCCATGTTGCAGACCCCCAGACATCCAGTTCCCCCATTGCTTCGATCACAAAAGAGGAGCCTGCCGGAAGGGGAAGCAAGATAAACATCGAGATCCCGGCAAGACTGACGGGGCTGCTGCAGTGCGAACTCCAACCAGAAAATAATTCTACTTTATTCTGTTTTGGCTTGTCTACCCTTTCCTTATGTTTTTCTCTTTACCAATGATTCTGGAAAACTTAATGTACATGTGACTTTCACTGGTGGACCCAATGTAGTGACTTGTGAACAATGCATGCTCTCATCTTGTTTAAACCCTCAATATAATGTTTGCTCTTTGGTAGTGTTACAATGTCCACCATATCTTACGATGTAACCACTTATTGATATAACTATAGTCTTGCTGTGTTACAACAACTACAAGATTTAATGTGATCGCGACGATTTGTGGGCTTTACTTATTTTAGGAATATCAGCTTTAATAGCAGCAATTAGTTCTGTTACTGCGGCAGCAATATCATTGACTCAACAAGTGCATACTGCCCAATATGTTGATACCACGTCTAAAAGTGTTTCTTTAACTCTAGCAACACAGGAAGCTATAGATAAGAAATTAGAGATGAGAGTAGACACCTTAAAAGAGGCAATAATGCATATTGGGACTGAGTTACAGGCTTTAAAAGTGAAAATGGCTCTGTCTTGCCACGCTGATTACCGGTGGATATGCGTGACATCTTTAAAGGTAAACGAGACAGATTATGAATGGGAAAAAATCAAAAAACATATCTCAGGTGTTTGCAACAGCTCTGACATTGGCCTGGACTTAGGGAAATTTCATAATCAAATACAGACCCTGGAACACTGTCAACTGGATTTTACCACCGCTGGAGCAGCTAATGACTTATTTCACACCTTCTCTAACTTTACTTCTGGAAAAAGCATTCTGTCTAATATCTTTAGTTCTAATTTTGCTTCTCATAATCATTCTTCCTTGTATTGTCAGGATTCTTCGGCAGAGCATTCAAAAGCTCGCGACTGAGCTGCCTCTGGCTGTTTTAAGAAATAAAAAAGGGGGAGATGCGGGGAGTGAGCTCCGCCTCTGGCAAAGGTCATGAGGAAGGAGGCTTGGCATACGCAAAGGCGGGATCAAGCCTCAGGAGTCTCCCTGGAAATTCTCGAGCAATCTACCCCCAAAACCAGAGTCTGCCTACTTTCTGCTTTGTGCTTTCACCTACACCTCTGACTTTACGGGGGGCTGTCCCCCACTACCTCTCTGAAAAAAGAGTTAGCTTATAGCTCCAGTTAATAATTCCTGGGTGTGACAGTGTTTCAACCTACAAACTCCCTTGGAAGTCCTCTAGCCTGCCTGAATAGGTTTTTCCGGCCACATGTGATTGCTCAGAGCCTCCAAACTGTGAGAGGCATGAGATGTTCTAAACTGTCTAAATACAGATTCCTTTGAGCAGTCAAAAGATTGATTAGAAATTGTATTGGTGAAGGGATTTTCACTTGTTGGGCCAATGTTTGCTGCTAAGTCTCCATATCCCTTACCTGCTGTGTCCCTGGCAGTGTATTGATTAATATAATTGGTTTAAATAGTAGCTTTAATGTTTGTAACCTGGGACCCTTGAATTAATTCTTTTTCTTGTTATAGCCCACCACACCTTTGCTCTGTAGGAATGCAACTTTATCTAATGCTTTTTGGAGGCTGGCGCCTGACTTTAGAATAATCACCTTTAGAGAAAAAGGCCTCCGGGCCAGAAGATGATGCAAATCACCTAAACTTTTGCATATGATAAGTTTGCAGGAAGAAAGCCTGGCTTGCTGCATGACTCTACCCCTTCCCCCATTATCCTCTATGCATAACTTAAGGTATAAAAACTACTTTGGAAAATAAAGTGTGGGCCTTGTTCACCGAAACTTGGTCTCACCATGTCGTTCTTTCTCTTACCTTCTGGCTGAATTATTCAGCCTCTTTTCTACACTGAATTTCCTCACTGAGCTATCCTTATTTCAGCCTCTCTTCTCCACTGAATTTTCCTACTGAGCTATCCTCATTCTATTACTCTTTATATCCTTAATTAACGTTTAATTAAGCAATTGTTTCCTGATCTTCGCCTACGCCGTCTCTCCTTCGAATACCCTGGTTCAGCCGGGGCTGGTCCCCGGCAGACAATACTTCTAAAAATTTACCTGACATGACCCCAAAACAAAGTTAGGACACTGAAAGAAAATGTTCTTGGATTATTAACAGGGAAAAATAAATGTTGATCAGCCATGCCAGGAAGAGGCTGAACTGTCCTTATTCTCTATGGAAGAGGATATAGTAAAATGTCCTGTGAATATGGCAAAGAACAGTCAGCCCCAAAAAGTTATGATAAAAAGGATTATAAAGAAATGCCAGGAAGTCAATTAAAAAATACATTATTTTTCTGGATTTCATGAGGCCTGCGTTGTCAGCTTTTTTAAAAGTCATTACTTTGTAAAGGTTTCTTATTCTAAATAAATATTCCCATTCGTGTTTAATTTTGTATTTGTAATTTTGTACTCTTCCTGTGGCTCAATGGTAAACAACATGCCCACAATGCAGGAGACAGGGCAGGAGCCACAGCGTCAATTTCTAGGTCTGTAAGATCCCCTGGAGAAGGAAATGGTAACCCACTCCAGTATTCTTGCCTGGGCAATCCCATGGACAGCCCATCAGGTTGCAAAAGAGTCAGACTCAATTTAGTGACTAAACAAAAAACAACGGCTCTCTTTTTAATGAGGAACCCCAGAGTTATATAAGCTTCAAGCCCCACAAAATCTGGGTCCTCTCCTGATTATCATATTTGTTGCTGTTCTTCAGTAGCTAAGTCATGTCCGACTCTTGGAGACCCCATGGACTGCAGCGAGCCAGGCTCCTCTGTCCTTCACTGTCTCCTGGAGTTTGCGCCAAACTCCATAGCTTAGCCTCGCCTCCCTTCAACATGCTCAGAACATTTGCATTAGCCTACACTTGGGCAAAATCATAGAAAGCTTATTTTATAATAAAGTATTTAACAGCTCATCTAATTTATTGAATATTTTATTGAAAGTGTAAACAGCATGGGTATCTGGGCTCAGAATGGTTATCAGTATACCTGGTGTTCACCTCCTCAACGATGATGTGGCTGACAAGGAGACTAGGAGCGAGGTTCATGCGTGCTGTCCAGCATCAAGAGAGAGTATCATATCACATATCACTAGGCAGGAAAAGATCCAGATTCAAAGTGGGGTTTCTACTAAATGCATATTGCTTTCACACCATCGTAACATGGAAAAATCATAAATCGAATCCCTGTTAAGTCAGGGGCCATTTGTCATGTGTGCCGAAATTGTGCTAGTACGTTCACAAACGATATCACCTTTCATTTTCACAACAGATGCATAGCATTTTCTGCATCACACTGAAGGGAGAACCGAGGTTTAAGGAAGCTAGATAACTTGCCTAGGAGCACACAGCTTATGAGTAGTAGGACTAGAATGGAAATTCAACTCTCTCTGGAGTTAAACCCAACATCTGGCCTCACTGGCAGATCAAAATTAAGCTCTACAATCTAACCATCATGCAGAAAAAGTAAGAACAGGATAAAAATCACAGAGGACCACAGTTCTTTGTAAAACCTTTCTATTTTATCTTCTCCTGTGAGCTCCTATCCACAGGAAGCAGTGGGCGAAGATGGATGAATATTCATCAAACATCTACAGATCATTCTCAACTTAAATGGGATTACATCCTGGAATTCTAAGTTGAAAACATCAGAAGTGCAAAATGCATTAAATACACCTAACCTACCAAACATCATAGCTTAGCCTAGCCTATCTTCAACAAGCTCAGAACACTTATATTAGCCTATAGTTGCACTAAATCACCAAAAGCCTATTTTATAATAAACTGTAAACCATAGGGGCTTCCCAGGTGGCACTAGTGGTAAAGAGCCTACTTGCCAATGCAGGAGACCTACAAGACGTGAGTTCGATCCCTGGGTCGGGAAGATTCCCTGGAGGAAGGCATGGCAACCCACTCCAGTATTTCTACCTGGAGTATCCCATGGAAGAGGGGCCTGGTGGACTACAGTCCATAGAGTTGCAAACAGTTGAACACGAATGAAGTTACTTAACATGCACACGCATAAATCATAGGGCAGCCTGGCCATCTTCATTTTTGGCACAGCCAGATCTTGGCGAATATACCTTTGCTTCCTGAATGATTTTGGACCCAAAATGTTTCCCACAGTGTGTTCTATTTTTAATCAACTCTAATTGGTCTTCTTCTCCCATTTGTGAGTTATAATACACTTTGCCTCCAGGCATGTGTCACTCACAGAGTTCAACAGCTCCTCCAGCCTGAGGAAGACATCAAAGCAAGTTGCACTGATCACTGCCAACTGGTTCTCAGGGCTCAGAAGCACACTGCCAGTGGGAATTAGGAGGAGGTGGGTCTGGAGAGAAAATGCCTGTCCTGAGATTCACTAGCCGGATTCTTCCATGAGCAAATCCAAGAATTAGCAAGGAGAGCATCACTACCCTTCTCAGAGAAAGTATTATTTGGACCAAATTACACCGTGCTATCTGGCATTGTGCCATCTTCACTTTCAGCCTCAATTACTAAAACGAATAAAGGGCTGATTGGATAGAGGAAGGCTATAATCTTGGCATTGTTGACATTTTTAGACTGGGCACCTCTCTGGATGGGGGCCGGATCCTGTGTGTTGTAGGACATTTAACAGCATTAGGACACAAAGCAGTATAGGGATGTTTAACCAGCAAAATCTTCCACAATTGTGACAATCAAAGTTGTCTCCAGACACTGTCAAATGTCCCCTGTGGGGCAAAATTATTCCTAGTGGACAATCACTGGAGTCAACCAAAAAGATAATTATTATCCCAGATCAAATGGAGGTTTCCTAGCGCTGATCAGGGCTCAAGGCAGGTCCAGAGGTCATCTGCATCGAATCAGTGTTTCATCTCCATGCACCCCTAACATGCCATGCATGAAAACTGCTCTAACCATGGGTGGCTTGGAATGCATCCAAGCACGTTTTTGTCCTGAGTAATGGGAAATTAGCTTTCCTGAAAACATCTCTCTGAACCAAATCTCACAAAGGCCAAGTACGTGTAACATAAGCACCAAATTCACTGCAGAGTGAACTATCCCATTCTCTCTGCAGATTTCAGCAACTGACAAACACAACCATGTCCCAGGGAAGTTATCCATACATCGGGTCAAAGACATATTTATTTGTACATTATTATCATTTAAATTTGGTTCCTGTGCCATTTCCAGAATTAAATAACGGCAAGGGGAGCAAGACATTTAGAAGAAAAGAACAAAGGGATTCCCAGATGAGAACTGAAGAAACAGAGGGCTGAGTTGGCAGGCACTCTGTAAATACTAGCGTTAACTTCAGACACTCCGTGTGACTCATAGTCACACCAAATAAAACTGTATACATACAACTAACTCACTTCAACAGACCTCCTTGAATGGGGTCTGAGGACTGACTCTCTACCAAGAAGAGATAGAAAGAGCCATAAACAGAGCAAAGATGGGGTTGGTCCAGAAGAGAATAAGACGTACTAGTTTGTTCAATCGTACTTGAGCTATAAAATGTAAGGGATAAATTTCTCACATGAAGCATTTGTATTCAAAAGCTGAAAGGTTGTGGAAAGATATAGGGTCTCTCCCCTCTGCTTCCCTCCTCTTCTTGCACCTCCTCCTCTTTCAACTTGTCTTCTTCCTCCTCTGATATTAATATCATAAATGTCATCATCATCATTATTTATATATGGATATACATTTGTTTTATGATACAAGCAAAAAAGGCCTGATAGTCTCAATTCTTTGGGAATATATTCAGAATGTAGAACTAATTGAGTAAAGGAGGTGGTCCCACTAAGGTGAATGTCTTCAGATAATTTTCCTCACTTGTTTAATGGAGGAAATGGGTACAGACATAGAATTCTAGCCATCCTGTTGGCCAGTATAGTTGAATTCATACTGTGTTGTGTTCAATCGCTAAGTCGTATTTGACTCTGTGACCCCATGGACTGCAGCATGCTAGGCTTCCCTGTCCTTCACTATCTCCTGGAGTTTGCTCCAAATCATGTCCATTGAGCGGATGATGCCATCCAACCATCTTATCCTCTGCCACCCCCTTCTCCCTTTGCCTTCAATTTTTCCCAGCATCAGGGTCTTTTCCAGTGAGTTGGCTCTTTGCAAAAGGTGAAGTCAATAAGAGATGCCAAATCCTGACATCTGGGGCTGAATGGATGCCAAGATTAGGAGGAACTATTTATCACCATAGCTGAATAAAGAATCGTGAGTAGTAACCCTACGTAAGCTTAGAATACAGCTGAAATGCAGAGAAAGCTCCCATCTCTACTCCTGATGCTGATCAGCATGTGCAGAGGTGACAGAACCCTGAAAGCAGGCCAGTAGGTTTGGGCAACCCAGTATAGGGCCTGATATCTGGAAGATATCACAGGTAGAATTTTCTAGCCCCTCCTATTAATGTGTCAATGTCCGGGGATAAACTGGCTAACTCGTCAGCAGGGAAACAGCAACTGAATAAGAAAATGGTGATCTCCAGATAAGAGGACCATGTGCTGTGATACTTCAGATCAGCCTCTCCTGAGGAGAGGGACTAGGTGTAGGGTAGTTCCCCACTCCATGGTGGCTCAGGTGGTAAAGAATCCACCTGCAGTGCAGGAGCCACAGGAGAGGCAGGTTCAATCCCTGGGTCAGGAAGATCCCCTGTAGGAGGGCATGGCAACCCACTCCAGTATTCTTGCCTGGGAAATCCCATGGACAGAGGAGCCTGATGGGCTATGGTCCATAGCATCGCAAAGACTCAGACATGACTGAAGCAACTTAGCACACAGAGCTGTGCTAAGCTACTCAAGAAAGGAGTGTCTACCATCTACAAGAGGCTCTTTATTCCAGGGGTATCAGGAGAGCTGAAGCATTGCATTCTGATTGCTGATCATCATGGCTACATTTCAGATATGGTGTGCTCATAATTTTAGGAACCCTAGCCAATAAATTTAATTCCTCAAGCTTCCACTCGGTACTCAATCTAATAGATGTATGACCTTAAGAAAAGTATAACTCATAAATATCTTCTCTTTTAATACTCCTTTCCCACAAGAAGAGAATCATGGAATAATACAATTTCACCCTAAAGGCTACCTAATTCAGTATTTTCTTGGAAGGTCACAAATCTTCTGCTGAGAGTATATGACCTGGATTTAGGCATCACAAGAGACAGAGCATTGAATTTCACTGAATCACTCAGAGAAAAATGTTTATTTCCGGTGAAATGCTTATTCTTCTTTGAAGAAATGTCTGTTAAAGTCTTAGTTATTAGTATATTTCCAATTCTTCTCCAATAGTTGCTAATATTTTTAGAAAGCAGGGGCTTCCCTGTTGTCTCCGATGATAAAGAATCTGCCTGCAATGCAGGAGACCCAGGTTTGATCCCTGTGTCAACAAGGTCCCCTGAAGCAGTGAATGGTGACCCACTTCAGTATTCTTGCTTGAAGAATTCCATGGACAGAGAAGCCTGGCAGGCTACAGTCCATGGGGGCACAAAGAGTCTGACACAACTGAGCAACTAACTCTTTACATGTTAGAAAGCAGAGAGAAGGCCTCAGCTCAGAGACTCCACAGGCAATGTGGATTTTAACAGCACCACATTGTTTAAATTAAATATATTTTTACATATGGTAGTTACACATCTTCATGTATAAAATATATAGTAGAAGAGCTATATAACAGGGAGTCTGTACACAGCCTGATGTTCTGTGATGACCTAGAGGGGTGCCATGGAGATGGGGAGTGGGAGGGAGGCTCAGGAGAGAGGCAAAATACATATATTATAGTTGATTCACATTGTTGTACAGAAGAAACCACCCAAAATTGTAAAGTGCAATTATCCTCCAATTTAAAAAATTTTTAAAGAAAAAATTTCAATATATTTATTTTTGTGGCTACTTTCTATTTTTACTGAGTATGATAGCTTCCCTGATAGCTCAGTTGGTAAAGAATCCGCCTGCAATGCAGGAGACCCCAGTTCAGTTCCTGGGTCAGGAAGATCCACTGCAGAAGGGATAGGCTGCCCACTCCAGTATTCTTGGGCTTCCCTTGTGGCTCAGCTGGCAAAGGATCTGCCTGCAAGGCAGGAGACCTCGGTTCGATTCCTGGGTTGGGAAGATCCCCTGGAGAACGGAAAGGCTACCCACTCCAGTATTCTGGCCTGGAGAATTCCATGGACTGTATAGTCCATGGGGTCACAAACAGTTGGACATGACTGAGTGACTTTCACTTCACTTCACTACTGCTATATTTATGGTCATATATAAAGTGTCACCTTAAGTAACATTTAAGGTAAAATGAATAAACATGCCAAGTAAACAATATTATCGTTGATTCAAAATATGAAACAAAACTCATGAAAGTAGCATTCAAACTACTGTTTTGTGAGGAAAATATGATCTCATTCCTACTCCTTTAGAAAAGAAAAGATGAGGAAACTGTGACCCAGAGGGTTAGTTATATGGCTTGCCCAAGACCACATAGCTCCAAATTCCAAAGCCAGGATTTGAACCTAAGTCTTCTGATACCCAGTGTTATCAGATATCACCTGTAGCGGATGCTACACGTATGCCTCCTGGGTCTCCCCTTCAGGACTGAGACACTCATCCACCCAACCAAAGGAAATCACCAATAATGACAACAGGGACTGACAGCTCTCACCTGGGTCCCACTTTGGGAACTACTGTTAAGTGAAGAGATCTCTAAGGTCATGCCCCCTGTTCAGAAGCAGCCTATACTGATGACTGGTCAGTGGTGTGGGGCAGGAGGTATAAAGGGCCAGCCCCCTGCTCACGGGAGGAGACAATTGCAAAGGGCCATCGGAGTTCTGGGACCCCTGCTGGGATCAGCTGGAGTCTTTGTTGAGACCACCTTGCATTTCATCCCCTCCCCCTGCCCAGACTTCCTTCCTTCCTTCCTTCCTTCCTTCCTTCCTGTGTGGTGCTGAGGCCCTCCCTGGTACACTTCCTGAATGCAACTTTGTGTCTCAAAATCTGTTTCCCAGAGAACCTATAAAACATCATCTTTCTTCTCTATTTTAAAGAGAAAAAAATGAAGTTTCTTATCAGAATACCATATCATTAAAGAGAATACTATGGTTTTTCCAGTGGTCATGTACAGATGTGAGAGTTGGACCATAAAGAAGACTGAGCACCGAAAAATTGATGCTTTTCAACTGTGGTGCTGGAGAAGACGCCTGAGAGTCCCTTGGACAGCAAGGAGATCAAACCAGTCAATCCTAAAGGAAGTCAACCCTGAATATTCACTAGAAGGACTGATGCCGAAGCTGAAGCTCCAATACTTTGGCCACCTGATGCCAAGGGCCAACTCATTGGAAAAGACCCTGATGCTGGAAAAGATAGAAGGCAGGAGGTGAAGGAGACAACAGAGGATGAGATGGTTGGATGGCATCACTGACTCAATGGATGTGAGTTTGAGCAAATTCCAGGAGACAGTGAAGGAGGGAGCCTGGTGTGCTCTAGTCCATGGGGTCGCAAATAATCTGATACGATTTAGCTACTGAATAACAACAAGTGAATGTAATATACTAATTAGTGTGATCAGATTACAGTTTTATAACTCATTTCCAAAGGCTGCTGTCAAACTTAAAAAGCAAGAAGGGAAATGGAGTATAATCATAGGAGTATAATCATAGTATGATCATCATATATGAGTTTGAGGCTTCCCTGGTAGCTCAGACAGTAAAGAATCTGCCTGCAATGTGGCCAGTGTGGGAGACCTGGGTTCGATCCCTGGGTTGGGAAGATCCCCTGAAGGAGGGCATGGCAACCCACTCCAGTATTCTTGCCTGGATGTCCCCATGGACCAAGGAGCCTAGCGGGCTGCAGTCCATGGGGTCACAAAGAGTCAGACATTGACTGGGTGACTAAGCACAGCACAACCTGAGTCTAAGAGGATGTGGGGGGTCAAAAATGAATCATCAGTTTGCAAATGAGAGTTTACTCTTCAACTGTCAAGTCAATCATAAATTTAGTTCTAAATGTTAAAGTGACAACTGCAAATACAGGAATTTCAATATTTGAATGTATATCCACAACAGACAGTAATTTTATAGAATTGTTTTAAAGAGTATACTATTTTAAGAGAACTTTTGACATAATTTCAAAAATATAAAATGGAATAGAAAATAATAGGGACATTTCCTCACCTAACAAACTCAACAAACATTTAATAAAGTCGTGCTAAGTACTTACAGGAATACAGACTTGAGAAAGACACTCCTATTATCAAGGAATGAGCAGTATATTAAAGGGTTGGGACTCTATTATAATTTCTTGAAAAACTGTTGCTGTCTCATTCTCTTCTGTCCTTCCAGAACTCCAATTTTAATACATGCTAAACCTTCTCTATCTCTTACCTGCCCTTCAGCATAGCATATTTAATCTTTTTGCCTTTTATGCTTCAGTCTAGATAGCTTCGTATGACCTGGTCTTCAATTCTTTCTTCAGCCAAATGTAATCTACAGTTAAATCTATCAAGTTCTTAGTTTTGGTTATTTATTTTTTCAGTTCAAGAGTTTCTATTTGGTTCCTTTTTAAATCTGCTGTATAACATTATATAGATGATAGTTCATGGCCAATTTTTCAAACTTGACTTCAATATCTTTGAACATAATGACCAAAGCCTTCTCACATTCTGTGTCTGATAATTCTAGTTTCTGGAGTACAACAGAAATCCTATATTCCTTTTAAAAAAAAATTTTTAATTGAAGTACAGTTGATTTACAATGCTGTACCAATCTCTGCTCTACAGCAAAGCGACTCAGTTATACACACATAAACATTCTTTTTAAATTTTTTTTCCATTATGGACTACCACAGGATCTTGAATACAATTCCCTGTTTCTGCTGGTGGTTACTCACATTGATTTATCTTCCCTTGTCTCTGGTTTCCAAATTATTTGTAGAATTAATGTAAAGCCCAGTATGATATTTTCTTCCACTGATGGGGATTTTAATTTGCTACTCCCAGGTACCTGGAAGCTCCAGGAATCTGAGACTGCCTGTTCAAGTCTTAGGATTTTCTGGACCACCCAGGTGAGTTGAGGAATGGCTCAGTGTGAAGGTGAGATTATGTATGACTCGCCTTTATCTCTAGTGAGCATCCCTTCACGTCTCAGCCCAAAAGCAGAGAGTAGTTTACCAGGATGCCTATTCTTGGTAAGCCCTATATTCCAACTCCTGTTCTCCTAGACATGCAAGACTACAGAACATACAGCTTAATTTTTCAAGCCATGCCTTCAAAACAGTAAATGCCTCGAGGGCAGACGTGCCAGAGTTCCGCTCATCTCTCTGGATTTCCCACTTCTTCTGACTCCAGATCATTAAATGTTCATTATTTAGTTAGGACATGGATGCTTTTTATTAAAAAATTATTTATACTTTATATGTCTTTTTAACTATCTCCAACTCAAGGGTTGGTCTGAATTATCGAATCAATCTGTTAGTCAGGAAGAGAAGGTCGTAGAAGACTGGAGATTGAACTTTCTTTTTTTCCAAGAATAACACACTCATATGGTGTTTTTGTTTGTGATTTTTTTGGCTTGGTATTGTTTGTTTGTTTGTTGGATGCAATGTTCTGTTTGTGTTCCCTGACCTGGTATTCAATCCAGGCCCTTGGCAGTGAGAGCAGAGTCCTGACAACTGGACTGCCAGGGAATTCCCTGGGCATGTTGCTATATCTTCATTTATAATAGTACTTTGTAATTATTTGCTGATATGTCAAACCAAGCAGTCACATGGCATAGATTCGTATTCAAACTATGGGCAAATCTAAGATCTAAATGCTTAGTTAAATTGCATATGTATGATTATCTAAAGAAAGGGTCTGTAATTTTCAGGAGAATCTCAGATGTCTGTCTAGTTCCTCTTGATACAGTGAGTTCTGGGAGGACAAGGACCATGTCATATTTATTTTGGGATTCTCCATTCCCAGTAAAGGTCTACTGAAAAATAAAGAACAACTTATGACAAAGCAAGCATGGATGATTTAAGAGAGAGGTACAAATTCTTAGATACTACTTCAGAGGAGAAAGAGAAGTATCATCTATACAATTTATCAAAAGAGGCTTTCTTTGAAAAGTAACACTACAGTTGATCCATCAAAAGTATTTATAATTTTCACAAGTATAGATCAGATATGAAAGATGTCAAGACAAAGTTGGAATCTGGATAAAAATAGTTTATTAGCTCATGCAGCTCAGTATAAGAAAAACAAACAATCCAATCAAAAAATGGGCAGAAGACCTAAACAGACATTTCTCCAAAGAAGAAAGATGGCCAGTAAACACATGAAGATGCTCAATATCACTCATTATTAGTGAAATGCAAATCAAAACACAATGAGGTATCATTTCACACCAATCAGAATAGCCATCATCAAAAAGTCCACAAGCAGTAAATGCTGAAGAGGATGTGGAAAAAATGTGTGGGAATCTAAATTGATACAGCCACTATGGAGAACAGTGTGGAGATTCCTTTAAAAAACTAGGGAAAAAACTACCATTTTGTTGTTGCTGTTTTTAGTCACTCAGTCATGTCTGACCCTTTTTGACCCCATGGACTGTAGCCCACCAGGCTCTCTGTCTATGGAATTCCCCAGGCAAGAATCCTGGAGTGGGTAGCCATTTCCTTCTCCAGGGGATTTTCCTGACCCAGGGATTGAACTCAGGTCTCCCGCATTGCAGGCAGATTCTTTACCACCTGATTCTTTACTATATATCCCACTACTGGGCATATACCTGAGAAAACCAAGGAGCACACGTACCCCAGTGTTCATTGCAGTGCTATTTAGAATAGCCAGAACATGGAAGCAACCTAGACGTCCATCAACAGAGGAATAGATAAAGAAGTCATGGTACATATATACAATGGAATATTACTCAGCCACAAAAAGGAATGAATTTGAGTCAGTTTGAACTGAGGTGGATGAACCTAGAGACTGTAACCAAAGTGAAGTCAGAAAGATAAACACAAATATCATGTATTAGCACATATATATGGACTCTAGAAAATGGTACTAATGAACCTTTTTGTAGGGCAGGAATAAAGACACAGGCACAGAGAATAGCCTTGTAAACACAGCAGGGGAAGGAGAGGGTGGGATGAACTGAAAGAGTAACACTGAAACATACACATTGCTGCTAAGTCACTTTAGTCCCGTCCGACTCGGTACGACTCGGTACAACCCCATAGACGGCAGCCCACCAGGCTCCTCTGTCCCTGGGATTCTCCAGGCAAGAACACCCAAGTGGGTTGCCATTTCCTTCTCCATATGTAAAACAGATATCTAGTGGTAAGCTGATATATAACACAGGGAATTCAGCCCAGCCCAGTGCTCCTTGACAACCTAGAGGGGTGGGATGGGGTTGGGGGAGGAGGAAGATTCAAGAGGGAAGGGGATATATGTATACTTATAGCTGGTTCATGTTGCTGTACAGCAGAAGCTAACACAACATTGCAAAGCAATTATCCTCCAATTAAAAATAAATAAAATAAAATAAATTCAGTCAAGTCCAAAGAGGGAAAACAAAGAGTCCATTCTTCTCTTCTGTATAGAAACTTGGTAGGCAAAAGTTAATCTGATTCAAAGTCTAGAAAACATACATTAGAGTCTTTTCCCTGCCCCCAAATCAATGCACACATAATTTCATACAGTAAACACATGTAATATGTGGCTTGCAAAGTACTGTAATTTATTATTTCACAGAAAAAGAATTTATTGTGCCCAGGTTAGAGGCATAAAAGGTAAGTTACAACTGGACAGATATATGGGGTTTGCTTTATGTGACAAGAACTGACTTCTACTATTCCAGCCTTAAAAAGCTCCATTCCATGCAAAAAAAAAAAAAAACAAGTAAATACCCTGAGGCAGTGAAACCTTATGGTGTAACTTATTACACTGAAATTGTTCACAAAAATTGGCGTGTGCATTTAGCTGGGGCAAGTGTCCTTTAGCTTTCATGGCACCAAAAAGGAAACTGTGGAACTCCCCTGGTGATCCAGTGATTGAGGCTCCATTGCAGGAAGCACGGGTTCAACCCCTGGCCAGGGAACTAAGATCCTAGATCCTGTGGGGAGTAGCCAAAACAAAGGGGGGGGCATCTGTGACACCCTACTCACTGGAAGAGAAAAAAAGGAATGAAAAGGATTAGAATTATGACCCCGCAGTTTTTTAAAAACTGACCACATACGAATTAACATTAGTACATAGGCGTAGCTAAACATGTTACAGCTGCTGAACCTTCAGATCTTCCCCCAGAGACTTGAGTAATGATAATACTGTGTTCTCAGCCAGTCACCACAGAATAAAATGGTCCGTGGGGGAAAGGAGGGCAGGTGTGACTGCAGTATTCCGGATCTCTTTCTTCCTGACATTAGTCATCAACATTTGGAAGAATTTCAGTAGGAAAGTGTCTGACTAATAAGATTCTTGAACCTTGCCACCCACTACCTAACACAGCCTCTGGCACAAGGGAAGCATTTAATACATGAATGAACCATTAACAAGAGAGTCATAAAATACCAAGGAAACAGATGATATTTTCTGGGCACATCTCCTAGCACTTAAATCTGAAAACAAAACAGAGGATGCTGGCCCAGGGATTCTAGGCAAACAGAAAGACAGTGGCTGGGTCCAAAATCAACTCTGGCCACCTGAAGTCCAGCCAAGGAACCTACACCTGTTTATCTTAAATAAATATTTATGGCAAATGTAAAATTTTCAAATATTATCAAGCAGAGCTCTATCAGATGTTACAGAACTGGCATCATCCAGTAAAAGAAATTTTAAGGATATAAACGTGTTTACTGTTGCCACATCCTGGTGAAGTGTGGTATGGCAGAGAAGCCCTGTGAAAGCGACGAGACCTACAAGAAAGAGAATGGTATGGCGTTAAATTCAAACATCTCTAAGTATAACAGATCCTGGGGAAAAGGTTTCATGGCCCAAAAAATTCATGAAAGTTTGAAAATGTTGATAAAGTTGATGATTAAAATGTAACACAACATCAAAAATAAAAACAAAACAGAAAGCAAGTCAAATTTAAGTGAAACACTAGAAGAAAATGTACTTCTGTTTAAGCCATAGTACATCCATATACTAAAGTTCTATGCAACTATCACAAAAGATTGAGTTGGGTCGTACATGCTGACTTGAAAGATGTACAGTTATACTGATATGTAGGAAAAGCAAATTGAATAGAGTGTGCTAAAACGATCCACACACATAGACATAGTTATACAAATACACATATCGCTATAAGTATGCAAACACAGAAAGAATACACAGCAGACCCTTGTGTGGTTGTCTTAGAAAGCAGGATTTGAGGGGGTGATTTTTACTCCCTAAAATTTATATCTGTATTTTAATTAGAATTTTATAATCATGAGCTTTTATTACTTTCTTTCATCAGGAAAAAAGCATTAGTGGTGAAAAGGGCAGGTAAGAGGAAAAGAAACTGTAGCCTGATGCGTAACAGCAACGAGCAGTAAGCAAACCAGAGTCAGACTGTGCCTAGGTTCACATCCTGACCCTCTGCTTAAAGCCTGTGTGATCTTGAGCGCCTTGGGTTCCTCATCTGTAAACGGAGATAGTAGTCGGACCGACTGCATAGGATCACTGTGACGGCTACATGAGATAACACGTGTCAAATGCTTAGACTGGCACATAGTAAGTGTTCAACAGTGTGAGCAGCTCATGGCAAAAACACTTCTTGAATTTTAATGTTAATTTTCAAATAATACCTTTTCAAATATCATTTTAGCCTCTTCCTTCATCTAAAATCTTAGCTATCATTTGGGGAATTTCTTTTCCTTTAGGACATGTAATATATATTTTATGATTTAATAATGAAGGGAAAGGAGAAAACAGGATTTTCTTATAGCCTCTTCTTAATCTACCTATTGTGATATGTAAAAAATATCTGCATTGTCATGGGGTTTGGGGATTAATTTGAGTTTTAAGAGGGGTGGGATAAGGGTGCTTATGGGCCAGACATGTAGGGCACTGGGTTGTACTGATTGGTAGGATCCAAAGATGGAGATGTTAACACACATTGGGTTTGGGTTTTTTTAAGGGTAGAGGGAGAATTCATTACTGAGCATTTATTGAAGAAGCTGCTATCTCTCCAAGTGCCCTAGGGAAACTTTCATCAGATAGCCTGACTCTGAAATCTGACTCTGCCTTTCATCTGAAACCTAATGCCATACTTATCGCCATTTGGCCTCCTGATCAGAAGCAGAATGGCTCTCACGAGCTTCTACAAGAACCTTTTTTCTAAACCTCCACATCTGTCACTTATATTCTCCTTCCCAATCAAGGAAGGATTAGAAGTCATGTCCACTCAAGGCCTACAGACAGGTTGGATAGTCATCAGCTAGTAGAATTCACCAAGTAGAGGAATGACCCTAGGTCTCCAACAGAACTAACTTTGTATCAACTTGGATTAGAAATGTTTCAACATGCCAGAAGTCAGTTTCCAGATGTGGAGAAATTCAACCCTCAAAGACCTAAAAACAGTGATATAACATGGCCTGGATCTACAACCATTGTTTCCCAAATGTGTTCCATGGATTCTTAATGTCTTGTGAGGGACTTCCCTGGTGGCCCAGAGGTTAAGACTGGGCTTTCACTGTAGGAAAAGTGAAAGAAACGTGAAAATGTTAGTTGTTCAGTCATGTCTGACTCTGTGAGACCTCATGGCTCCTCTGTCCATGGAATTCTCCAGGTGAGAATACTGGAGTGGGTTGCTGTTCCCTTCTCCAGGGGATCTTCCCGACCCAGGGGTCAAACCTGGGTCTCCCTCATTGCAGGAAGATTCGGGTTTGACCATGGTCAGGGAACTAAGATTTCACATGCCAGGTGGTTCAGCCAGAAAGAAAAAAAGAAAGAAACACCTAATGCTCTGTGGGATGGAATACTGGTGGGCATTTGCTATAAAAAATTATTGCATCTCTGGGGGAAGGGAAAATTAGGGAGTTTGGGGTCAATAGGTACACATTGCTATGTTTAAAATGGATAACCAGCAAGGACCTATTGCATAGCACATGGAACTCTACTCAATGTTATGTGGCAGCCTGAAAATGGCAGGGGAGTTTGGGGGAGAATGGATACATATGTATACAGCGGAGTCCCTTTGCTGTCCACCTGAAACTCACAATACTGTTAATCGGCTATACTCCAATACAAAATAAAAGTTTTAAAAAACCCCATCTCTAAGATGATTTTTGAACTGTGGTGCTGGAGAAGACTCTTGAGAGTCCCTTGGACTGCAAAGAGATCCAACCAGTCCATTCTAAAGGAGATCAGTCCTGGGTGTTCATTGGAAGGACTGATGCTGAAGCTGAAACTCCAATACTTTGGCCACCTCATGTGAAGAGTTGACTCACTGGAAAAGACCCTGATGCTGGGAGGGATTGGGGGCAGGAGGAGAAGGGGACGACAGAAGATGAGATGGCTGGATGGCATCACCAACTCGATGCACATGGGTTTAGGTGGACTCCGGGAGTCGGTGATGGACAGGGAGGCCTGGCATGCTGCAGTTCATGGGGTCGCAAAGAGTTGGACACAACTGAGCAACTGAACTGAACTGAAGGTGATTTAGAAATGCTATGTATTATATCCCCAACTTGATAATTTACCACGCACATTCATCTTATTATTCAATCAATAAACATTTATTGAGTGCCTACTGTGTCCTAGAGAGTGCTTTAGGTAGTAGGGATAAAGGTGAACAAGACAGATGACATCTCTGCCCTGGTGGAAGAAAGGAAAGAAGGCACAGACAAGCATCAGGAAGTGGCAAGTTCTATGCAAAGTCAAACTAGGGAGATGGGACTCAGAGCCCAGTTCATTGGGCTGTCAGGAACATTGGGGTGTCAGAGCATTCCTCTCCAAGTAAAAGGCATTTAAACTGAGAGCTGGAGGACATAAATGTTTGAAACGCTTTCAAAAGATTGATTATCTTTCAGTAAGCAATTCTAATAAGTTTATTTACCCCGACATCTCCAATCCATCTGTCAACAAGAACTTTTGTGAGTGGAACACTCACTGGCATCCAAGGGAACACTGGTGTTCTGTAGAAACCAGTCTAAGAAGTGCTTAACTGAACATGTCTTGTGCTGGAAGTGCTGTTGAATGCAAACAATATCTGCAAGACAATCGCTTACTACACTGGTGCAATGTGCTAAGTCAGCTTCGGTCATGTCCAACTCTGTGTGACTCCATGGACCGTAGCCCGCCAGGCTCTTCTGTCCAAGGGATTCTCCAGGCAAGAATACTGGAGTGGGTTGCCATGCCCTCCTCCAGGGATGTTCCTGACCCAGGGATCAAATCAGCGGCATTTATGTTAAGTGCTGCTAAAATGCCCTGAAAACCCTCCTTGGAGGATTAATAGTCTAATGTCTCCACTGGTACTTAGAAAACTGCAGGCAGCAGCAGCAGGAAATGACATACTGAAGTGTGCATTTCAGGTTCTGTAAGACTTGCCCCCAGAGGAACTCAGAGCATCATTTTCTGTGCTGTCTTTGCAAGGAGGGCGGCCTGGAAGTTGAGGAGGACGTCCACACACATAAAGGAAGTTCCCACTTGGCAGCAGCCAGTCCAACAGACCCCTGATGCGCCACCTCTCGCCTTCTGTCCCCTCTCCCACCCTGACATACACCCTGCTTGGGCCCAAAGGACCTCCAGCCAGGGGTCCACCGTCTATCACAACAGCCAAGGCCAGCCCATTCCCTGGTTTTTGTACACAAATCTTACTGCAAGAGAGCCCCTTCTTTCCCATGCCATCTACAACTACAGCGGCAGGGCTGAACAATTGTGACAAAGATCGTGTGGCCTGAGAAGCCTAAAAACTTTGCTATCAGACCCTTCAAAGTTTGCAGACACCCACTGTAGACACCTGTTCTCTGCCCTCTGGGCCAGTCCTGCCAGGACTGTGGGCACAGCTGCTGTCTTCGCCTGATGTGCCCAAGGGAGGGGGGGTCTCCTTTCTCCTCCACAGACACCTACCACCTGGGAAAATGTGTTCTGAATCTTCGCAATGGCCCTGTTTCTCCTCAGAGAGCTAATGCACCTGGCAAGAGCACGTCCACTCGTGTCAGATTCCCTCTGCTCACATTCCAGTTCCTCCACTCATTCACTGTGTGACTATGAGAAATGTATTAACATCTCCAACCTTCCCTTTGAGAGCTCTACAATGCAGACACTAATACCACCCAACTCACAGGGTTGTTGTAAGGATTAAATGAGACGATGCCTGTGAAGGACTTTGTACAGCTTCTTACATGTAGAAACTGTTTAATAAATGTTCACTATTATTTTAACTATTATAGTTCAAGGGACCAAGTAGAGGAAATTAGACACATAACAACGTGAATTTGACAAAGTCTCTCCATGCGAGAGTCTTCTCCAGCACCACAATTCAAAAGCACTGGACAGCCAGGAGATCAAACCTATCAATCCTAAATGAAATCAACCATGGATATTCATTGAAAGGACTGATGCTGAGGCTCCAATACTTTGTCACCTGATGCGAAGGACCGACTCATATCAAAAGACCCTGATGCTGGGAAAGATTGAAGGCAGAAGGAGAAGGGGTTGACAGGATGAGATGGTTGGATGGCATCGCTGACTTAACATGAGTCTGAGCAAGCTCTGGGAGATAGTGAAGGACAGGGAAGCCTGGTAGGGAAGCCTGGTGTGCTGTAGTCCATGGGGTAGCAAAGAGTCGGACACAACTTGGCAACTGAACAAGAACTACAGTGCAAAGCATCTCAAGCCATTTTCAACTAACAAATATGAATGAAGCAAGTCAGGGCAAGGTGCAGAGGACCCAGAGTGCTCTGTCTTCTTTCACACCCTTTGCTCTCCTCATTCTTGTATTCCTGGCATCTCTGCTATCGATTTCTCCTTCATCCTACACATCCTTTTCTCTCTCAAGAACCTGATTTGCAGACCCCTTGCTTTGAGGGAACCATGCAGTATTCTCCTGGTGAAAAAGCACAGATCCCACAAACCTTCAACTTCCTTCATTTCAGGTCTGGCAAAAGGATATGGAGCTCACACCCAAGAGGATACATTTCCAAGTGCCTATTTCTGAAATATGAAGAAGCACCTTGTCTGTTTGATTCATAGCTGCCTTCCCCCACACTTACAGGTATGGTACAGTGATCAGTCACCCAGACCAACTTCTCTTCCCTGGTTGCATGCTTTCCGAGCTCTAACCCAGACTGTGTTTGACTTTCATAAGAGGGGTTCCAATTTTCGTAACTGAGTAAATTGTGGAGTGATGTTGCCAGTAAAAGTTTCCAGTTGTGGAGTAAATGTGGGTCTCTCTGTTGGCCATTAGCTTCAATATGTCACCAGCAAGGGCAAATTTTCAATCACACCTCAAAGCCATGCAGGCCTTCTGTCCCTCGCCTGCTGCCTTGGGGAGGTAGATGCTCAGGGAGGAAGTTGGATCCAGAGTCTGGGTTCACTGGGAGCAGAGGGGAGCTCTCAATTACCAAAAGTGAGGATGGGAC
This sequence comes from Bos indicus, assembly GCF_029378745.1. Taxonomy (NCBI): domain Eukaryota; kingdom Metazoa; phylum Chordata; class Mammalia; order Artiodactyla; family Bovidae; genus Bos; species Bos indicus. The sequence continues at coordinate 17,238,505 of NC_091780.1, read as the reverse complement.
TTTTGGACTCAACTCGATAGTGGTAACAAACCTGCCTGCCAATGAAGGAGATGTAAGAGATGCACATTTGATCCCTGGGTTGGGAAGATCCCCTGGAGGAGGCCATGGCAACCCACTCCAGTGTTCTTGCCTGGAGAATCCCATGGACTGCAGCCTACCAGGCTCCTCTGTCCATGGGATGCAAAGAGTTGGACACGACTGAGTGACTTAGCATGCATTGGTCCTTTTAATGCTGTGTTATTAGAACTGTTTTGACACAAGGACATTGAATGCTGCCTCTAAAATAATTTTGTTCCTTTTAAATTAAAAAAAAAAAAAAGTTTAAACAGTGCAACTTCACCAATCCCTGAGCCATAATCCGTCTCTGACCTTCCCCCTGGAGGGGGATTAGAGATGCACAGTGGCTCAGGATGGGGTGAGATGCAAGTTTGAGTTAAGTGACAAGAAAGGGCTAAAGGGAGGGGATGGATAAGAAGAGGACCAGGATAAAAGTCAGGTCAGTGATGGGGAGGTTGTGTGTAACACATCACAGGGTGTGTGTGCACGCATGCCTGCACACCTAGTCGTATCCAACTCTTCGCAATCCCATGGACTATAGCCTGCCAGACTCCTATGTCCATGGGATTCTCCAGGCAAGAATACTGGAGTGGGTTGCCATGCCCTCCTCCAGGAGATCTTCCAGACCCAGAAATCAAACCTGAGTCTCTGGCACCTCCTATTGGCAGGCGGGCTCTTTACCTGTTGAGACACCAGGGAAATCTACACATCACATTACTTGGCAGTAAAAAGCAGAGATACAGTCATGGCTCATGTCCCCAGCCAAAGAGTTGTACCACTGTCACCTTGGCTGAATGTCCTGGAGTCCCCATCACCTACCTTTATGGATAAGCAGCCATTGCCAAGGGCATGATTAGATCTGAAGCTTGCCACTCAAGACTCTCAAGCATTTGAGCAAACTCCCATGTCAATCTCCTCTCTTCCCCTTCTCAGATTTTCTGTTTTAATCAAACTCAGTGTCATAGCAAATACTGAATACTCTCCACATTTTGATGCCATGAGAACGATCCCTGGGGACCCTCATTACCCTCTTAACTGCACCAATTTCTTCTGCTGAAAGTTGACCCATTTTTCAATGAAAATACAATGTTCTAGAGGAATAATGGGAAGATAAAAATACTTGTAGAGCAAGTTTGTATGTAATGAATGCCATGGTAAGGAATTTGGGAGAAGAGACTCCTCCTGACTGGATATTCAGGGAAGACACAATGCTTGCTATCTAAAAGGAAACTTGGTCCTTTTCCAAGGACCAAGGATTTTGGTCCTTTCCAAGCATTTTTCCAAACCCTTCTGTTGATGTCCAAGGGGAAAGCTCAGTTTCCGCCACACCAGGTCCTATGGATGTACGATAGATGGATATTTCTACATCCTTTGTGAAGTATTCTAGAAATTTTTAAGCATATGTTTTGGAAACAAAACCCCCAAGTGCTATGAATGAAACATATCAGTCATCATTTTTCTACCCATCCCCTCTTCGCAGCCCAGAGGCTGAAATCACCTGTTGTCTCAGAAATAAACCTTGAAGGAAGAAGTCCAAGGGAACAGTGCAGTTGCCACCTCCTCCAGGCTTTCTATTATCTGAGCCTGATGCTCACTCGGGACCGGAAACTGCACATGCAGCAACCTCATTCGCAATCCATAATAGATAAAGTTCCAGAGCCCAAGTCAAGCAAAGGAGCTTCACTATTCACCTTGTGGCCAAGACGCAGAGCTGGGATTCAGTCTGAGCAGCTATAACATCAAATAATAAAGTGCAAATGCAAATAGCAAAAAATGTGCCCATATCACAGCTCAAAGTGTGTCAGAGATGGCATCCTGTGGGACATCGCCGGCTGAGGGCTCCCGGCTTCGGGGCTGGCCTGGCGCCCACATCCTGTTACCCTGGCAGCTTCCCATCTTCCCCATTAGCTCAAACCACACGGAGAAACAGGATGGACGGAGAGCAGGATGGACAAGACACCTCCCTTTTTTTCCAAGGGTTCTGGAGCCCATCCAGGAAACAGGGATGGGATGATGAAAAGCCTAGGCAAATGTTCCCAGCCTCTCCACTGAGTCCTCAGCCGGGGAAATCATAAAAACCAGAGTCACTTGAACTGTCGATTATAGTTTATAAGCACTTTTCAAATGGCTTCTCTTAATCCTGGCACAAAGGGCTGAGGAAAGTATTTTTACTGCTCCCTGCCCCCTACTTTTACAGATCTAGAAATGAAGGCTCAGAGAGGTTGTGGGGCTTGCCTAAGGGTATACAGCTGGTAAGTGCCAGGAATGGGGCAGAAGCCAGTTGTTCCTGTCTCTCACACCTGTGTTCTGTGCCGCCTCCCCTTCACCCAGGCCCTCGAGAGTCAATCTCATGATTTTCTGTCTCAACTCATACAGTAAAAGTCAGGGACTTGGAAAATGTCTGGGTAGAAATCTGATTCTCATCCTTTCAGGGCAGAGATAAATCTGCTGAAACTGGGGTAGGAAAAAAAGCACTTAGCCCTTTCCCAATTGTTAAGGGAAAGGGAATAGGTAAAACACTAATATTTCTTTTATATGTATTTATTTGGCTGTGCTAGGTCTCCACTGCAACATGCAGGATCTAGTTCCCTGACTAGGGATCAAACCTGGGTCCGCTGCATTGGGAGCATGGAGTCTTAGCCACTGAACTACCAAGGCTGTCCCTGGAAAACCAATATTTCTTAATGATCTAGTTGATTTTGTCATAGTCGCCCGAGGAGGCGGAAGTCCCCATCATATCGTGGGGACATGGTCACCCCTGTGCTTTGTCTTCCTGGTCATCTGGTCTCTCTTTCTCCTTCCCTTGGCTATGTTCTGAGTGCTTCTGAAAGACATGGAGAACTCACATTCTGATCTCCTACTCAGACATAACCGCTGTTTTCTGCAGAGATTTGAGAAGCGGTACAAACACTTCGGTCGCTCACCTTTGTGCACAAGGAGGACTGGCTTGAATCCCTAAGACCTCTGAGACCCTCCATCAAAAGCACACCAGCTAAGCCCTTTTCAGAACTGTTCAGGGTCTAGTCCATGGGGATGGGAATGAGGAGGGGCAGGAAACTCATCAGGACACATTATTCCATGGAATATCTGTTCTGGGTTCTCGCTCTCCTTTTTTTTAATATACCCTCAAAACTGAAACCAGACTCTGGCAGACACCTGGAGAGAGGGCTGACTCAGGGCTCAGCCGGGAACCCAAGTCAATTCCACCACCAGATTCTGAGATCAACTAGAGTGCACAGGGCAAGCGTGTTCCAATTATTTTAGCGTTTTGGTTAATTGGGAATAAGTAGTGCATACTGAGGGCTTCCCCAGTGGCTCAGTGGTAAAGAATCCACCTGCAATGCAAGGGATGCAGGTTGGATCCCTGGATAGGGAAGAACCCTTGGAGGAGAGCATGGCAACCCACTCCGGTATTCTTGCCTGGAGAAATCCCACGGACAGAGGAGCCTGGCAGGCTATAGTCCATAGGATCATGAAGGGTCAGACACGACTACAGTGACTTAGCACACAGGGTATAATGAATTTAATTCAGTCTTTCTTTGATGATTGAGAATCTGGAACAATCATTCTAAATATCAATCAGAAACCCCACAGTAGAAAGACAGGAGACTGAGTTTATCCTGCAGTGACTTCCAGGCCCACTGCATATTTATTCTCAGGCCCACTCCCACCGCCAACGCTCCTAACCCAGATACATTCTTACCTTTGTTGCACCGGATAGAATGAGTCAGAGACACTTGGTCCACGGGATACTGAAGTTCTCTGGTGCTAGTCCCAGCTCCCCTATTAAGTGGTTACATGACCACGGGATACTGAAGTTCTCTGGTGCTAGTCCCAGCTCCCCTATTAAGTGGTTACATGACCTTGGGAAGCTATCTCACTTCTGAAACTCAGTTGCCTTAACTGTGCACTGGAAGGTTGGATTTCCCGGTTTTTCAAATTTCTGGGGATATTTTGTTCAGTCACTAAGTCATGTAAGTCCAACTCTTTGAGAGCCCCAAGAACTGCAGCACACCAGGCTTCCCTGGCCTTCACTATCTCCCAGAGTTTGCTCAAAACTCTAAATGTATGTTTAGGAATATAGCTTTTCTCAAGAATCCAAGGAAAACGAAACTTTTCAAAGCTGGGAAGAATGAATGTAAGTGCAAAACATTGACATTCTAAATCCGTGGGTGGGGGTCATGGAGTCCCTGAAGCCCATTCTCTGGTGCCGCCTGTCCATGAACTTCAGGTTTAGAATCCTGGAATGGATGGTCTCTTGGGCCCCTTTGAGGTCTGCTGTTCCCTGCATCCGTTCAGTGCAAGCATCTACCCAAGTCTACAGAGCAGTGATTCATTGACTTGAGTTGCACTTTGAGACCACCTGGGAGGGGAGGGTTTCAAAGATCCAATGCTCAGGTTACTCCCCAGATCAATTAAATCTGAATTTGGGTGGGTGGGTATCCACATTTTTTCAACACCCTCTGGGAGTGTCTAGTCTGCAGATAAGTTAGCAAACCCATGCCCTGGGACAAGAAATCTCAAAATCAGGAGTGACTAGAATCCATAGAAGGCAAGGCAGATTCCCAGGCCCCCGCCCCGGGTGACAGTGATTCCTTCCAGCAGATCCCACTGAGAAGAGGCACTGTGAGCAGGCATCCTAGGTGATTCCGACAAGGACCACTCTCTGGGAACCTGGTAATGGCCATTCAACAGAAGCCCAGAGGACTAGTCTTCCTGATGCACCCCCCCCCCTTCCTCCTACTTCTATACACACGCTTCCACCCCGGGGTCTCCTGTCCTGCTCAGGCAGAAGTTAAACAGGCGTGCATTTGCCAAACAGCCTTTTTTTCCATCTTGCTCATCTCGAGCAAACCTGGATCTTTTAGCCTGAGCCTCTAATCCCACCAGGTTCAATAATTTAAGCAGCACACTCATCAACACAGTCAGGTTTAATATTTAAACACCAGAGCATCATTTAGGTCAGCCTCAAGGTGAGAGCTGCTGCTGACTCGGGTGTTACTGCTGGTTAGCAAACCAGGCCACTGCGGCCAGAGCAGACTGCGGGGAGAGCCCCGGCTCCCAGGCAGGCCCGGCGCAGCAAAGATCCGGCTGGCTAGCTCAGGCGGCCTTCGGCCTCTTGCCTACCTGGAGCGTGTGCAGTAGGACCTGCAGCCCACTGGCTTCTTGTTCGGCCATCACCTCGTTGGGTCCGGGGGAATCGGCTGCCTGCGGCCAGATCCAGATCAAGGCTGGAGAGGCAATGTCTGCCAAGCTGACCTCGCTGCCCGGGGAGAGGGCCTCAGCTGCACGCTGCCGAGTGTGAAGTGAGCACGCTGCAACCCTAGCCCTCGGCCCAGGTGCGGGTGCCCCCCGACACCCACTGCGGGGATTAGGTGAGCCCCGGCCCGGGAAGGGAGGAGCACTTAGGCATGGGGGTAGAGAGGGCCCCCGGCATGAGTCACTCACCCACCTCCAGGCCCACGCAGGAGCCACCCTGGACGGCTGACAGGCATTCCCAGCTGACCTGGTCAGACTCCCTACAGAGGCTCGCTCGGCCCTCCCCGCCGGTCCCCCTCTCAACTTTATTTTGGTCTGTTGCCGGCTCCTGGGTAACAAGAGACCCGAGAGCGCTTGCACAACCGTGGCCTTGCAGGGCACAGAAGCCCAGGGCCCCCTGAGGTCCCAGGCTGAGGGACTGGAGCTCTGGCTGAGAAGGAAAAGAACTACTCCAGGTCGTTTTTTATCAACTGAGTCCCTTATATAATGTGCAGCTTTCACAGCAACCCTACAGACAGAGACAGTGCATGCTCAGTTGTGTCTGACTCTTTGCAACCCCATGGACTGTAGCCCTCCAGGCTCTTCTGTCCATAGAAGTTTCCAGGCAAGCATACTTGAGCGGGTTGTCATTTCCTACTCCAGGGGATATTCCCAACCCAAGGATCAAAACCGTGTCTCCTGCACTGGCAGGCAGATTCTTTAGCACTAGCACCAAGCGATACTATGATTGCATCTCCCTTTTACAAAAGAGAAAACTCAGGCACAGAGAAAGCTCTGGGCCACAGGAACAGAGCTTAGGAGTGTATGCCCAACCTGCCGAGGTGAATTGGCGCCAAACCACAAGCAGAAGCCATTATACCATCCTGCCTCTTGCTGCTGCAAATGCATTGATCAAAGTCATACAATGCGGGCTGGGAGCCCTGTCCCCTGCCTCAGGGAGAGTAGATGCCCTGGTGGCTGGTTTCCTCCAGACCAACGCAGGATCCATCACTTCTTTCTATATCTTCTGCTCAGAATGTGTCACAAGAGTTTTAGTGGCTAGTTGGCCACCTAAACCCTGCCCCACCATGTCGACACCCACACGTCTTATAGTCCTTTAGATATTGGCTTCTCAGAGTGTGGTCAGGTCATCACTTGGTGGCTTGTTAGACCCCACCCCAGAGCTCCTGAATCAGAAGCTGCATTTTCACAAGATCCCCAGGGGATCTACAGCTGATTGACAACAATATTAGAGGAGAAAACGTTCAGGAAGCCCCATTTCTGACCCCATTGACAACATGGCCACAGAGAGCCCGTGGGTTTGATGCCTGACAGCTTTTGTCTCCAATCTCCAGCAAGCTCCAAGCACAACATGCACGTGTGAAATTGGAGAGTGAGCTCATTGAACTTCATGACCGACCAAGAGCCCAGCTAGGCAGGAAGGCCTGGGCTCACAGCCAACAGCCCCGTGCAGAGCTCGGGGAGCTCTCATGAGCATCAGAGCAGCCAGCTGGCAGCTGCCCAAGCCGGTTGTGGTGACCGAGGAAAGGGACTCTGCATTTCCTGATCCTACTTGGCTGAAACGTTCCCAAGTTAGGAGACAGACAGCATGTCAGTTACTCCCTCTCCATGCTAGGCCAGGCCACACCCTCAGATTCAAGGATGAAATTCACGTGGTTTCTGCCCTCCAGAAACTTCCACTCTTGTTGCTGTTCAGTCGCTCAGTTGTATCCAACTCTGCAATCCCATGGACTGCAGCACCAGGCTTCCCTATCCTTCACTGTCTCTCAGAGTTTGCTCAAACTCATGTCTATTGAGTCAGTGATGCCATCCAACCATATCATCCTCTGTCGTCACCCTCTCCTCCTGCCCTCAACCGTTCCTAGCAGCAGGATCTTTTCCAATGAGTTAGCTCTTTACATCAGGTGGCCAAAGTATTGGAGCTTCAGCTTCAGCATCAATCCTTCCAAAGAATATTCAGGACTGATTTCTTTTTGGATTGACTGGTTTGATTTCCTTGCAGTCCAAGGGACTCTCAAGAGTCTCCTAACACCACAGTTTGAAAGCACCAATTCTTCAGCGCTCAGCCTTCTTTATAGTTCAACTCTCACATCCGTCCATGACTACTGGAAAAACCATAGCCTTGACTATACACAGCTTTGTTTTTAAAATGACGTCTCTGCTTTTTAATTCACTGTTTAGGTTTGTCATAGCTTTTCTTCCAAGGAGCAAATGTCTTTTATGCTCATGGCTGCAGTCAACATCCAAAGTGATTTTGGAGCCCATGAAGCCATTCTCAATGGCTTTAAATATAAAGACCTTCCATGTAGGGACTGGACTATAACATCTCACATTAATCAAGTGTGGGGGTAGAGGGGCAGTTGATCCCTCCACTTCCCCCACCTCTGATGACAGGAGAGAAGAAATAAAGGCCCCTGCTTCCCAGGTGGCTCAGTGATAAAGAATCTTGCCTGCCAAGCAGGAGATGTGGGTTTGATCCCTAGGCTGAGAAGATCCCCTGGAGAAGGTATGGCAACCGACTCCAACATTCTTGCCAGGAGAATTCCATGGACAGAGGAGCCTGGCGAGTTATAGTCCACGGGGTCATAAAGAATCAGACATGACTTAGTAACTAAACAACAAAAAGGCTTTACATCTCCTATAAGGAGTGGAGCTTTTCGAGGCACACATTCTATGATCCCTTAAAGGTCCAGGGATGCAGGAAGGCGCGCACTGTCCCATGTCATTACCTTAAAGGCAGATATTCACGCCCCTTGGTTGTAGGATAAAGCAAAGGGCAGGAGGAAAAATAAGCCCTCCCTACCAACATATATCTCAAAAATAGTTTAAAGGAAAAAGCCAAACTCCCCTGGTAGTCCTGTGGTAAAGGATCCACCTGCCAATATAGGGGACACAGGTCCAACCCATGGTCTAGGAAGATCCCATTTGCCTCGGGGTCAGCTAAGCCCGTGCACCACAACTACTGACCCCTCGTGCCTAGAGCCTGTGCTCGGCAACAAGAGAGGCCACCACAGTGAGAAGCCCACACTCTGCAAGTGAAGAATAGCCCCCGCTCACCGCAACTGGAGAAAGCCCATGCACAGCATCAACGACACAGTGCAGCCAAAAATGAGTGAATGAGTAAGAGATTGGGAGACTAGGATTGACATATTCACACTGCTGCTGCTAAGTCGCTTCAGTCGTGTCTGACTCTGTGCGACCCCATAGACGGCAGCCCACCAGGCCCCGCTGTCCCTGGGATTCTCCAGGCAAGAACACTGGAGTGGGTTGCCATTTCCTCCTCCAATGCATGAAAGTGAAAAGTGAAAGTGAAGTTGCTCAGTCGTTGTCGACTCTTAGTGACCCCATGGACTGCAGCCTACCAGGCTCCTCCATCCATGGGATTTTCCAGGCAAGAGTACTGGAGTGGGGTGCCATTGCCTTCTCCCATGCACACTACTATATATAAAATAGATAACTCATAAGAACCTGCTGTGTGGCACCGGGAACTCTAGTCAATGCTCTGTAATAGCCTAAATGGGAAAAAAAAAAAATCTTAAAAAAAAAAAAGAAGAGTGGATAAATGTGTAGGAGTGATTGACTTTGCTGTCCACCTGAAACTGAAACAACACTGTAAATCAACTAGACTCCAAAAACATTTTTTTAAATAAAAGAGAAAAAGCCACTTTGTCCTGAGAATTCACACAAACAACTCTGAGGACATGAACTAAAGGTATTTTTGTGCTCATGGGCCCTTATGTTAGCACTGACATAAAATTAACCCCGTTTGAATCCCTCTCCTGGATTCTGTCCAAATGAGACTCTAGTTCCACGAGTGGGCTGATTCATTTCAGCTGGAGTATAAATGAGTGACAGTAGCTTAGTGTGCATGCCCCCATTAGTATTTGAGTTTCAGCAGAGACTTTCCTAAAAGGCAGGAGGAGACACCCAAGCTTGAAGTCCTCCTGGGCAAAACAGCATCCAGAGAAGATTGAAATGAGCGCTCCTGACCCACACAGGGCAGTCAGACCCTGGGGAAGGTTAGCAAGGATGCTACTTTGCGCAGAAGAGAAAGTGACTTTGTACCTCTTGAAGAAGGCATTTAGAGAAACCTGGATAGAACTCAGTCCACTGGCTTCAAAGAAAGACACATTTAATGTGATCCAGAGATTTCTGTTGTAGTTTCAAGAGGTGTCCAACCCCACCTCCTGGTCCTGTAATTCACAAGAAGGATTCACACAACTCAGCAACAGTTGCCATGCTCATGTGCTCAGTTGTGTCCCACTCTTTGCAACCCATGGACTGTGAGTCCACCAGGCTCCTCTGTCCATGGGATTTCCCAGGCAAGAATACCAGAAAGGGTTACCATTTCCTACTTCAGGGGATCTTCCTGACCCAGGGATCAAACCCAAGCCTCTTGCATCTCCTGCACTGGCAGGAGGATTCTTTACCACTAGTGCCACCTGGAAAGCCCTGTTACAGTTATGATTCATTATAGCAGAAGGATACAGATCAAAATCAGTGGAACGAAGAGGCACACAGAGCAGGGTCCCAGAGACACCAGGCATGCCCACTCGGGCCACTGTGTGGTCAGTGCTTACTTTTCCCAGCAACAGTGGGTTACAACCCACACAAAGCGTTGCCAACCAGGGAAGCTCACCTGAGGCTGGTTGTCCAGGGTTTTCACTGGGGTTTGGTCATGTAGACACAACAGACTTTAGTCTCCAGCCCCTCCAGAGGTCAAGATCACACAATGATCCAAGGTCCCCACCTAAATGATATTGATTGCATAGTTCTGGAGGAGGGCATGGCAACCCACTCCAATATTCTTGCCTGGAGAATCCCCATGGACAGAGGAGCCTGGCAGGCTATAGTCCATGGGGTTGCAAAGAGTCAGACAAAACTGAGCAACTAAGCACACACATCTAGCATGGCCCAAGGTCCCCAGGTAAACACACTCGTAGACAGCATATTCAAAGGACTGAGAAATCACCTCTCTGGAGCCAAGCAAGAGTCAGAACTTTATTTGGACAGGGTTAACCCTTTACTGCATACCTGCCCTCTTATCCCATAATCTCAGCCCCAAGAATCTCATGATACTTTGTGAATAAGCTGGAGAAATAAGCACAGGTCTGTATAAATAGGAGGATCCAATAGCTAGTATACTGCCAGTATTCAAAGAGCGATAAATTAATAAATTGCTGATTCAGAGGGAATTTCCTAACGGCATTCTGAGAATTCCCCTGGCCCTTCCTATTCAACATTTTTATCAATGACTTGGGATGAAAATAAAGACTACAAGCTTACCAAATTTTCTGATGACACCCGATTGAGAAAGACAGAAATATGTCAGCTGACATAGGTTGGGATCCAAATAGATTTCAGCAGCCTTGAGTGGTGGACCAGATCCCACAGGATGAAATATAACAGAGCCAGATGGACACTCCTGCTCCTGGATCCTCCACACCAACTCTGCAAGAGTAAGGTAAGAGACGTGGCAAAACAGTGTTGACCATGGAAAGGTTTAGCAGGTTAGCCAGAGGGGAGAGCCACATGAGTGTCAGCCTGGCCCCAGATTCCCAAAGTGTCTTTTCAGTCAAATGCATCATCTTTGAGGGGCGTGAAAGTTGTACCTGTAACCAGGATGGCAGTGAGGCTACACTGAGGTCCCACCTGTGCAGGAGCTCAGCAAGGCGCCTGGCACAGAGGACGTGCCCATCAGTGAGAGCTGGGTATTACTGTTATGGACATCACCAACGGATGACTCCTAACCGCAACAGAGGAGACCCTGGTCCTGCTCAACACAACTTGGCCTCTAGATGCACAACAACCGCCACCAGGCTGGAAAGGATGTGCAGAGGAAGGCAAGAACAGAAGTAAAGGGTGGAGCTCCCAGGAGCCCAATGTAGGGCAGATGCAGAACTGTCCGGAGAGGGTTCAGACCACCACAAGGGGTTATTTCCCTGCCCAGCAGGGACCAGAAAAGCATTTGGTCAGAAGGTTCCAGAGGAAACTCCAGGACTGTGTGACCTTAACAGGCTTTATGTTCAGTGACTTGATGGGGTAGGGAGAAAGAGGGACTCCCTGGCTCCAAGTCACACAGCCAGGAGATGTCAGAGCTGGAACAAACTCCCCCTTTGAATCTTCCCTGTGGAATGTGGCCCACTCGCCCAGGTGGCCATGTGACGATCTGGGTGGAACTCAGATAAACAGTTTATGTTTTGATGGATAGGTTGTATCTCAGCCTGTATGAGGAAAAAATACCTAATTAGCACAATAAAACCATTTTCTCAGGTATTCATTAGTTCCTTCTTCAAAAGAAGAACAGTGTGGAGGTTCCTCAAAAAATGGAAAATAGAACTACCATCCTGGGTCTCCCACATTGCAGGCAGATTCTTTACCAACTGAGCCACCAGGGAAGCCCCAGAACGACCGTATGACCCAGCAATAAAGCTATATGCACCTGATGTTCACTGCTGCACTATTTACAATAGGCAGGCATGGAAACAACCTAGATGTCCATCAACAGATGGATGGATAAAGCAGACGTGGTGCATACAGACAATGGAATGCTACTCAGCCATTAGAAAAGAGCAAAATAAAGCCATGTGCAGCAACACAGATGGGCTTAGAGATTATCATACTAAGTGAAGTAAGCCAGACAGAGTAAGTCTGAAGTAAGACAAATATCATATGATATTACTTACATGTGGAATCTGAAATATGACACAAATTATCTGTGAAACAGAACCAGACTCACAGTCGTAGAGAAGAGACTTGTGTTTGCCCAGGAGAAGGGGGCTGGGGGAGGAATGGATTGGGCATTTGGGATTAGCAGATGCAAACTAGTATATATGGAATGAATAAACAATAAAGTCCTACTGTATAGAACAGAAGTTATATTCAATATCCTAGGATAAACCATAATGGAAAAGAATATGAAAAAGAATGTGTGTGTGTGTGTGTGTGTGTGAACCACTGATTCACGGCTGTACAGAAGAAATTAACACAACATTGTAAATCAACTATACCAATAAAATAAAGGTTTTTAAAAAGTGAGTCAATGTTAAGAAAAACATTAAGGGAATAATAGTGCACGTGACTCTCAGACACAGCAAAAATCTAGAGGGAGGTTAATAGCTAAAATTATGGAAGGATCACACTGCTCCACGCTTCCTGTCTAATACTCAGCTCAGATTATCTTTTCTCTCATCTTATAGTGGGACTAAATCTCTCTTAAATACTACCTAACACCCTCCTTCCTTGGACACATAATAAGCTGATTAATAAAAAGATTTACCCAAGTCCACACACGTGACCAGTCTGTCTATCATGATTTGCATATAATGCTACTATCTTAAAACGTTCCATTTCATGCTCTGGTTTTCTTCATTTTTACTTTCCTGCCCCATTTCCAGAACACCAGTGTGTTCCAGAACCCCAGTGCCTGCACACACAGACACACATTGTCCACAACCTTCTGCCAGTCAGAACAAGGCTGCATTCTTTTCAGTCAGTTCAGTTCAGTTCAGTCGCTCAGTCGTGTCCGACTCTTTGTGACCCCATGAATCGCAGCACGCCAGGCCTCCCTGTCCATCACCAACTCCCGGAGTTCACTCAGACTCACGTCCATCAAGTCAGTGATGCCATCCAGCCATCTCATCCTCTGTCGTCCCCTTCTCCTCCTGCCCCCAATCCCTCCCAGCATCAGAGTCTTTTCCAGTGAGTCAACTCTTCGCATGAGGTGGCCAAAGTACTGGAGTTTCAGCTTTAGCATCATTCCTTCCAAAGAACACCCAGGACTGATCTCCTTCAGAATGGACTGGTTGGATCTCCTTACAGCCCAAGGGACTCTCAAGAGTCTTCTCCAACACCACAGTTCAAAAGCATCAATTCATCTGTGCTCAGCTTTCTTCACAGTCCAACTCTCACATCCATACATGACTACTGGAAAAACCATAGCCTTGACTAGACGGACCTTTGTTGGCAAGGTAATGTCTCTGCTTTTGAATATGCTACAAATAACATTACTAAACTGTGGACTTAAAAGTTGGTGTATACAAAAATAAACTCAAGATGGATTAAAGATCTCAGTGTAAGACCAGAAACTATAAAACTCCTAGAGGAGAACATAGGCAAAACACTCTCCGACATACATCACAGCAGGATCCTCTATGACCCACCTCCCAGAATATTGGAAATAAAAGCAAAAATAAACAAATGGGACCTAATTAAACTTAAAAGCTTCTGCACAACAAAGGAAACTATTAGCAAGGTGAAAAGGCAGCCTTCAGAATGGGAGAAAATAATAGCAAATGAAGCAATGGACAAACAACTAATCTCAAAAATATACAAGCAACTCCTACAGCTCAACTCCAGAAAAATAAATGACCCAATCAAAAAATGGGCCAAAGAACTAAATAGACATTTCTCCAAAGAAGACATACAGATGGCTAACAAACACATGAAAAGATGCTCAACAGCACTCATTATCAGAGAAATGCAAATCAAAACCACTATGAGGTACCATTTCACGCCAGTCAGAATGGCTGCGATCCAAAAGTCTACAAGCAATAAATGCTGGAGAGGGTGTGGAGAAAAGGGAACCCTCTTACACTGTTGGTGGGAAGGCAAACTAGTACAGCCACTATGGAGAACAGTGTGGCGATTCCTTAAAAAACTGGAAATAGAACTGCCTTATGATCCAGCAATCCCACTGCTGGGCATACACACTGAGGAAACCAGAAGGGAAAGAGACACGTGTACCCCAATGTTCATCGCAGCACTGTTTATAATAGCCACGTCATGGAAGCAACCTAGATGCCCATCAGCAGATGAATGGATAAGAAAGCTATGGTACATATACACAATGGAGTATTACTCAGCCATTAAAAAGAATACATTTGAATCAATTCTAATGAGGTGGATGAAACTGGAACCTATTGTACAGAGTGAAGTAAGCCAGAAAGAAAAACATCAATATAGTATACTAACGCATATATATGGAATTTAGAAAGAAGGTAACAATAACCCTGTGTATGAGACAGCAAAAGAGACACTGATGTATAGGTCAGTCTTATGGACTCTGTGGGAGAGGGAGAGGGTGGGGAGATTCGGGAGAATGGCATTGAAACATTTATAATATCATGTATGAAATGAGTCGCCAGTCCAGGTTCAATGCACGATACTGGATGCTTGGGGCTGGTGCACTGGGACGACCCAGAGGGAGGGTATGGGGAGGGAGGAGGGAGGAGGGTTCAGGATGGGGAGCACGGGTATACCTGTGGCAGATTCATTTTGATGTTTGGCAAAACTAATACAATATTGTAAAGTTTAAAAATAAAATAAAATTTTTTTTAAAAGTTGGTGTATAAATATTTTTAATCAGTGTTACTTGAAAAGTAAAATATAACAACTACAGAAAGAAAAAAAAAAGTCTGCCTTGACAGTACATCATAGTTGACTGGCTGTCCCTACTGCTTCTCAGAAGATTTCCCCCACCTTCTCCTGATACATGAATTCCTAAGGGGAGTGGCTGGGAGCAGAGGAGTAGAGGAAAAGAAATCTGGGCCCAAGAGCTGGTGTTGTGTGTACCTGATTTAATGGAACCCTTGTCCTAGCCCTCTGAGTCAGACATTATTCCCACTTCCAGTTGAGAAAATTAAGGTTAAACTACATGAGGGTGTTGAGCAGGGATTTAATCCTGGATCTGTCAGCCCTCATGGTCTTACCCTCCAGTGAGAAGAGAGGCTGCAAGTGCAGAAGCCCCTGGAAGGGAAATTCTCAAGAAGCTTTCAGCCAACCCAATACATTCATAAATGACAAATGTGGATTCCTTCCTGAAGACAGAGGCAAGTGAAGGGAACAGGAGGGCATAGCCTGCAATGAGGTTGTGAGTGCCACCGGCAGGAGTCTAGAAAGGCATAGTGACTTAGATGCACACGAAGGCATGTACCTCCAGTAGAAGGGCAGGCCTGAAAACAGACTTCATCACTCAGCCTGGGACCAGCCCTCTGAAAAGCCTCTCTCCAATCTAAACACGGAACCCCTGAGATCAAACTTTTGCTCCCTTGCCTATTTGCTCTGTGACTATAGGGAAGAGACCTAAACTCACCGCACCTCAGTTTTCTCATCTGTTAAATGGGGCGATGATAATGCCCAGCTCATCAGTTGCTGGGAGGATTCACTGGAACAGCATGATGTTCTTAGTACAGCGTCTGTCATCCAGTAAGCCCTCTGCACATACGGATGTTACTGATACTATTACGATTGCCTTTGTTAAAGATTCAAGAATTCCTACCTCAAGTAATTGGTGGGAAGATTAAATGAGCAAAAATATGCGTAAGTGCCTAATGTAAGGTGATGAATGGTGGAAATTATTAAGTACCGATGCCCTGGACTTCTGCTAAATAAGAAGGGACTAGGTAGAGGAAGGGGGGCAGGAGGATAAGGGGACAACAGAGGATGAGATGGCTGGATGGCATCACCAACTCGATGGACTTGAGTCTGGGTGAACTCTGGGAGTTGGTGATGGACAGGGAGGCCTGGTGTGCTGCGATTCATGGGGTCACAAAGAGTCAGACATGACTGAGTGACTGAACTGAACTGAGGTAGAGGAAGTGACTTGACATCCATATTTCTGCCCAATGAAGTTCCGCCCTGTCTTTAGTTCTGTAAATTTTGGCTTCATGGAGTTTTACGTTCTATTAGTAGGCAACCAACAAAGGTCCATCTAGTCAAGGCTATGGTTTTTCCAGTAGTCATGTATGAATGTGAGAGTTGGACTGTGAAGAAAGCTGAGCACTGATGAATTGATGCTTTTGAACTGTGGTGTTGGAGAAGACTCTTGAGAGTCCCTTGGACTGCAAGGAGATCCAACCAGTCCATCCTAAAGGAGATCAGTCCTGGGTGTTCTTTGGAAGGAATGATGCTAAAGCTGAAACTCCAGTACTTTGGCCACCTCATGCGAAGAGTTGACTCATTGGAAAAGACTCTGATGCTGGGAGGGATTGGGGGCAGGAGGAGAAGAGGACGACAGAGGATGAGATGGCTGGATGGCATCACTGACTGGATGGACGTGAGTCTGAGTGAACTCCGGGAGTTGGTGATGGACAGGGAGGCCTGGCGTGCTGTGATTCATGGGGTCGCAAAGAGTCGGACACGACTGAGCGACTGAACTGAACTGAACTGAACTGACACATTTAAACTGCTATGTCTTTCAGATAAATAGACCCTTTTATCATAATGAAATGTCTCTGTCTTTGAAAATACTGTTTGTCTTAAAGTCTATTTTGTTTTATACTAATAAAATTACTCCAGTTTTTTTATGCTATAGTTTACTTGATATAGCTTTTTTCATCCTTTATTTTCAATCTATCTCTATTGGCTCATCCCACTACTACTTAGCATATTACTAATGAGAATTTATTGCAATGTATTATCATTGTTAAATAATAAAGGTTAAGTAGGAATAAGAGAGGGCTTCCTAGGTGGCTCAGTGGATAAAGTACCTGCCTGCAACACAGGAGCATGCCCTAGATATGGGTTTGATTTCTGAGTTGGGAATATCCCCTGGAGGAGGGCACGGCAACCCATTCCAGTATTTTTGCCTGGAGAATCCCATGGACAGCAGAGCCTGGCAGGCTACAGTCCATAAGTCGCAAAGAGTCATACACAACTGAAGCGACTGAGCACAGCATATCTGTATTTTATACACATCATTTCTTGTACAAAAAAATATATAGTGGGGTCTTGACATTTTATTTATTCTGACAATCCCTGCCTTTTAACTGGAGTGTTCCATTTACTTACATTTAGTATAATTTTTATATAGCTGGTTTTATCATAATGCCATTGTTTTTCTCTTTGCCATCTCTTTTTGTTTCATCCATCTCTCTTCCTTTTTGCCTTCTTTTGGGTTAATCAAATATTTTTTAGTATTTCATTTAATTCTATGACTGACTTTTCAGCTCTGCCTCTATGCATTATATTCTAGTGCTCGTTCAAAGGACTACTTTATGCATCCTTAACCATTGCCCACAGTCTGGCTGGAGTTTGTATAGTACCTCTTCATGTAATATATGATAACTATGTAACAGAATATCTCACTCGCCTTTACTTCCTATCCTTTTGATATTGTTGTCATAAATAGTAACTCTATATTTGTTATAAACCCTACACACTGTTTCTTTTGCTTAAGACAGTCATATGTCTATTAAAGAAATTATGAAAAGAAAAAATACAGTCTTTCATAGCTATTCACAGACTTACTATTCCCTGTGCTTGTTATTCCTTCCTGTAGATATGATTTTCTTTCTGGAATCATTTTCCTTCAGCTTGGCAATTTTTCTTCAGCATTTCTGAAGTTATCATCTACTGGCAACAAATACTCTCCACTTTTATTTTCTAGAAAATGCATTTATTTGCTATCGTTTTTGAAGAATATAGAAGTCTGCGATACTGGACTGACTTTCTCTTTTCAGCACCTTCAAGGCTTCATTCGGTTACCTTCTTGTCCTCACTCTTTTGAAAGAAGTCAGTCGTCATACGCATATCAATGTTCCCAGTATGTGCTGTGTCATATCTCTTGTCTGTTTTCAACAATTCTTTCTCTTTGACTTTTGGCAGATTTAAGATGTAATACCTAAATGTGGCTTCTTTTATACATATTCTGCTTGATTTCTTTGAGTTCCTTGAACTTGTAGTTTTTGCTTTCTGCCAAACTTGGATACTTTAAGCATTCCTTTTTCAAAAATATTGTTTCCTTCTCCTTTCTATTCCCCTTCTTCAACTCCAATTAAATATATGTTAGATAACCTGACTTGGTACAACTGGTTCCTGGGGCTCTTTTCATTTTGTCAAGTCTCTGTCCTTTGGATTAAATGGTTTCTATTAATTTTCTATTAATTTTCCAAGTTCACTTACTTGTCATCATTTTAAAATTTCAAGTAGTTTAGTTTTACACTGTAAAGGACTCATCAAGTTCTTTTTTACACTTTTCATTTCTCTGTCACTACCCATCTGTTTGTTCATTATGACCACATTTTTCTTTAATTTCTTGAACATGTTTAAAATAGATGCTCTAAAGTCCTAGTCCACTCATTCCAATATCTCAGAGTTACTTTCTATTAACCGATCTTTCTCTTGGCTATGGAATACATCTTTCAGTTTCTGTAAGTGTCTAGTAATATTTTATTGATTGCAAGACATTGTCCTTGAGATATTGTGGAGATTGTAGACTCTGCTATTAGAAGGACTCTTGGATAACATAATCCATTTTAATGCATTTACAAATTATAAAAAGGAACCCACAGGGAAAATGATTTTCCCAATGCACACAGATAGTCATGGCCAATTGAAACTATATCGCCCAAGCTGAGACTCGGTGTCTTCCCAGTTTCCAACCTGAAAATATGCTGCCTTTTCAATACCTTTAAAAAATTTATCCTTGGGAATAACATTTTCTCCTCTTAAAGTTTTGCTTGCCCTTTCCTGATTTCTGTGCCTAAAGATCACTCACGTATTTTCTAGATCTAAGGATGCTACTGCTATTGCTGCTGATAATGATATTTGATATCCTTGAGCATCTCAAGGATAGATTTGTTAAGTACAGTGCTTACACTACTGTGTACTAGCTACTGTGCAAGAGTTTTACTTAATTTCACCCTAAACTATCCCTTCCTTTGGCAGCTTACCCTAATATCACTCTTCCTGTTAAATTAAATGCTCCAGTTTCTGTATCTCCAAAGTACATGCATACATAACATAGCATTGATGATAATGAAGTGAAAGTGAAAGTCACTCAGTCATGTCCAACTCTTTGTGACCCCATGGACTATACAGTCCATGGAATTCTCCAGGCCAGAATACTGGAGTGGGTAGCCTTTCCCTTCTCCAGGGGATCTTCCCAGGGATCGAACCCAGGTCTCCCGCATTGCAGGCAGATGTTATAGTAATAAGTTTCTATGGTCAGCTGTGCTGTTAGGCTTGAAGTCTTTCAGTGGCCAGGAAGCTTTCTATGTTCATAACACCCAACACAATGCTAGGCACATAGTAGCTGGCAAGAAACTGTTGGGTTCCAGTGGCCTCCCATGAAGGACAGAGTCCACCTTTGGACTAGCTACATGCCAGTATTCCAGCCCTGTCAGTAAGTGGCAGCTCAAAGGACACCATATCCTTGGTTCTATGAAGCTGAGGTCCAGCATCCACCTGAGGTGTTGTTGCCATGTACACCTGACAAAGTTCTTCAGAGAGGGCCAATATAATCTCTACCCTTGTGCCCAGTCTAGTCCCATCAGTGGCCAGACCTGGTAGTGCTAACAGGTGTGGAATGTTCATCAGCCTCTTGCATCGGGGCCAGTCCAGAGGCTCATGGCCTCTGGGTCTCAAGCTGAAGTATCAGGTCACAAGCAAGCTGGAACCAAGGGCTCCTAAGGTCAGGCTGCCCAGAGTGGGGTGGGGGAGAAACAGAGATATCAGCCATCAATGCCACCAGTCCAGATGCTTCCTTTTGCTTCAGTGAAGGCTAAAGAGACTGCAAGCCAGGACTAGAGGAATCAAATGCCAAACTGGGCAGGGGCATGGCTCCTCTGGGAGGGGCCTCACGGAGGAGGCCACATTCCAGCTTGTGACACATTCATTCAGTCATTTACTCCACAAACATGTATTCATCAGATTTCTACAGTGAGGAGTGTACCATCACACAAAAGCTAAAAGCAAAATCTCTGGAATGAGTTTTGATTTACATATAGGTTCTGCCAAATCTAGTTACATGACGTTTAATGAGTTATATACATTTTCTCTACCTCAGTTTCCCATCATTAAAACAGTAATAGTAACACAAAGGGTTGTGAGCACTAAATGAGTAATGCATTTAAAATTTGCTGGTCAGTTTCTGACATATAATAAAGCTTGATAGGTATTAATTGTTATCATCAGGTCCTGGGATGGCATCAAAGAGATTAAGGTGAAAAAGTATCTTATAGATGTTTCAATTCCTGCCTTCAAAGAGCTCTTTGGGTAGCAGCAGAGATTAACCTTCATATAACCTTTTCCAGTGTGATTTGACCAAGCTGCTGCTTAATGAAAGCTCCAAGTCTCCTGCTGAAGAAGTTGGGAAAATTTCCCAAGGAATACAGCCCTAGCACTGGACCTCTGAGGGCTTCCAAGTGGAAGAAAGCAAAGGGGAATTCTAGGTAGAAGAACGTGTGAAAGGAATACCTGTGTAAGAGAGTCATACAACTGATAGAGCCCTCATAGTGAAGCTATGGAGTAACTCAGACCAGATAAAGTAGCTTTGCTTTCCATAGTGTGGGGTGGGATCCCAGTGAAAATTTGTAAGCAAGATATGAGTGAAGTTCACTTTCATGTTTACATTTCTTCTCCTTCCATGGAAATGTGAGCTTTCTCCTGCTCCATGTGAAGTGAAGGATATGGCAGATTCATTTTTCTTTTTCCTCCTTCACATTAGACTGTGAATGACTGATAAGGCATGATGCAATGCTTCATCAGGCGTACTTGCTGAGGGACAATTATAAGCCAGGTAACTAACTAGAAGATGAAATAAGTCTTTTGTGATTCAGGACGCCTTCCCAAATCCCCTCCCTCATCTTTACAGGATAGTATCCTATAAGCTCATGAAATTAAAAGACGCTTACTCCTTGGAAGGAAAGTTATGACCAACCCAGACAGTATCTTAAAAAGAAGAGACATTACTTTGCCAACAAAGGTCCGTCTAGACAAGGCTATGGTTTTTCCAGCAGTCATGTATGGATGTGAGAGTTGGACTATAAAGAAAGCGGAGTGCTGAAGAATTGATGCTTCTAAACTGTTGGAGAAGACTCTTGAGAGTCCCTTGGACTGCAAGGAGATCCAACCAGTCCATCCTAAAGGAGATCAGTCCTGAGTATTCATTGGAAGGACTGATGTTGAAGCTGAAACTCCAATACTTTGGCCACCTGATGCGAACAGCTGACTCATTTGAAAAGACCCTGATGCTGGGAAAAATTAAAGTTGGGAGGAGGAGGGGACGACAGAGGAAGAGATGGTTGGATGGCATCACCAACTCAATGGACATGAGTGTGAGTAAACTCCGGGAGTTAGTGATGGACAGGGAGGCCTGGAGTGCTGCATTCCATGGGGTCACAAAAAGTTGGACACGACTGAGTGACTGAACTGAACTGAACTGAGGCTCGTGACAATGAAAGGCTCTCTTTATCAGTTAACAATTGATTAACAACTTCTGATAGAATTATCTTGGGATACCCATCACTTTGTGAACATAGCAGAGATTCTAGATTTTCCTTTTGAGTCATTATCCAAGGCTTTCACTGAGCCATCTGTACTTGCAGAAGTTCAGAGCTGAAACACCATTATCACAGACTGACTATCTGTAAGAAGGGAGCAAAAGCCATGGAAATGACAAAGTCCCTTATGCCCCTTATTATTTTTATCCCATCCCTCTTTCAGCAGAAACTTTTCTTGACTATATTTCTTTTCTCATACTAATAAGTAATGATCTGATGTTAGCCATAATGACCATGGTAACTAGTCATGAGTAACCTCAGAGGAGCATCTGAAATTAAGTCTTCTATCTTCTATCAGCTTATAGCCACAGAAGACATAGGCTTGCTGCCAGTGAATTTGAGGTTCTTGCTTCATCACAAAAGAATTTGGAGAAAAAGTGATATGTAAGAAGTAGATTTATTTAGAGAGAAACATACTCCAGACCTAATGTCAGCCAGGAAAGAGCAAAGTGTTTCAAAATATAGCTTTTATGGACTGGGTAATTTCATAGGCTAATAAGTGGGAAGATTACTCCAATTATTTGGGGGAAAGAGTGAAGATTTCCAGAAACTGGGCCACCACCCACTTCTTACCCTTTTATGGTTGACCTCGGAACTGCCATGACGCTGGTGGGTGTGACATTTAGCTTACGCTGATGTATTAAAATGAGCATATAATGAGGCTCAAGATCTACTAGAAGTCAAATCTTCTGCCGACCTAATTGGTTCTAACCAGTTTTCCTCATGTCCTATGGCTATGTCATTCTTTTAAAGGTTGTGTCCTTCCTTTCTGTTTCAAGCTCAATTTAGAGAATCATTAAACATCTAAAACCTAGACAGTGTATTAAAAAGCAAAGACATTACTTTGCCAACAAAGTCTGTATAGTCAAAGCTATGGTTTTTCCAGTAGTCATGTATGGATGTCAAAGTTGGGATCATAAAGAAAGCTGAGAGCCAAAGAACTGATGCTTTTGAACTCTGGTGTTGAAGAAGACTCTTGAGAGTCCCTTGGACTGCAAGGAGATCCAACCCGTCCATCCTAAAGGAGATCAGTTCTGAATATTCATTGGAAGGACTGATGCTGAAGCTGAAACTCCAATACTTTGGCCACCTGATGTGAAGAGTGACTCACTGGAAAAGACCCTGATGCTGGGAAAGATTGAAGGCGGGAGGAGAGGGGATGGCAGAGGATGAGATGGTTGGATGGCATCACCAACTCAATGGACATGAGTTTGAGCAAGCTCCAGGAGTTGGTGATGGACAGGGAAGCCTGGTGTGCTGTAGTCCATGGGGTTGCAAAGAGTCGGACATGAGCCACACCATTTTAGGATACTTGAAGTAGAATTCATAAGGAAATGAATGGACAGACTCTAGGGTGCCACATCCCACTCCATGACCCCCACCTCCTGAACGTCACACCTCTGTGTAACAAATCCCTTTCCCTTGAGTGTGGGAGGAACCCTGAACATGACAGAGGTGGTAAGAGTGTGCTTCCACAATCGTGTTACATTGTATGACTCCACCTTGCTGGCAGACTAGCTGTAGAGTCTCTCCTCGCTGGCCTTAATGACATAAATGGCCAAGCCGGAGAAGCCTGTATGACAAGGAACCGTGGGCGGTCTCCAGCAGGCTCCAGCAAGAAGCCAAAGCTCTGACACGCAGCCACAAGCCTGACTGCAGCCCCCGCAGTCGTCACCATTATGCTGGCAGCCTGAGGATTAAACTGAAGCCTCGGAGAGGAAGCCACAGTCATGAACAGACCCTCCAGCCCAGCTGGTCTCCCATCTGTCCTTCAGCCCCACCCCTCCAGCAGTCTTCTCCCACCACACAGGAATCCCAGGGAAATCGCACGCCTGCACATCACTCACAATGAGACACGCGAGGAAGCAAGAAGAGAAAAATTGATCTGGCTGCTTGAAACCAATTCTCATTACCAGTGATTTACATGAATAGGAGCTCAAATTTGCATACCATTAAGTGTTTGAGATTAACTTGTGCAAGTTCTTATTTGATTTCAGCCTTAAATTCTTCACTGATTTAAGCTGAGCTTCCACTGTTTTCTGCCCCCAAGTAACAGAGCTTTAAAACAAAACTGCAAAGAACTGCCTCGTCCAGTGTATTTCACTAAGTTCACTAAGTCTGGGGAAGGGGACTGCCCAGTGACACTTGGGACGCTCTCTAGACACAAAAAATGGCAGCATCAATACTCTATAGATGCCTATATGAGTACACATAGATGCCCGGATGAATAAGAAATCACGGGCTTCCCTGGTGGCGCAATGGTAAAGAATCCGCCTGCCAACGCAAGAGACATGGATTCTATCCCTGGTCCAGGAAAATCCCACCTATCATGGAGCAACTAAGCCTCTGTGCCACAACTCCTGAGCCTGTACTCGAGAGTCTGGAAGCTACACCTACTGAACCCACAGCCAGAACTACTGAACCCAGGTGCCGAGAGCCTGTGCTCCGCAGCAAGAGAAGCCACCACAGTAAGAATCCTATGCACCGCAACTAGAGAAAAGCCCCCGCAGCGACAAAGACCCAACAGAGACAAAAATAAATAAATTATTTAAAAAACAAAAAAGGATAAGAGCGTATTTTAATGGTAAGGTCTGCAGATCCCAGGGCTAGAGCTTGCATAAGACCCATAACCCCCTGCCAGGACTGGCAGAATGGTGGTTTTGGAGTCTGTCGTTTTCCACAAGCAGAAGGAATCTGATGTGATCTTCAAGATGGCAAGAAAGCCTCCTCTGGGATTAGGCCACACCTGTCCCCTGGACTTGGAGTGCCAGAACCTGAACGGGCATTTCCATTGACTGGCCCCTATAAAATCTAATAACAGGCTTGACATAAGGACCAAGAGTCGCACAGAACACCTCCTCACCCTGGAAAACGATCGAGAAAAACAGGGTTTAGGAGTTGCGCGAGCACATGGTGTCTTGGTGTGATTAATCCATCTCGGGGAAATGACTGTGAGAGCCAATTAAATGCAGCTTAGAGGAGCTATTTTGCATTGTCTCTTTATTCCATTTCTGGCGACAATTGTACCTGTCAGAAAAGCTGTGAGAAACTATCAATTTCTGCAGCTTGAGTTTTCAGAGGAAAATAAGAACCGCCGCCCTGGGAGAGATGGGCTGTCCCTTTCAGAGTGTAAATCCCCACTGAGAGATGGAGACCTTTGAGTCTGTGTGGCTTCCAGCTCCAGGCGATGGGTTCCTGGGTCTTACCCTCCCCTCCCTTCCCCTCCCAGGGACCTTCTGCTTGGGAACATAAAAGCCACGACCTCTCAGTACAGATGAAGCAAATACTTTCCATCCTGGAGGAGAATCTCCTCTCATCATAAAGAAGAAAGAGGAGGAAGAGGAGAAATGTTTCCTACATATGAAATAAAACTACTGTCCAGGTTTAAAATGACAAACACTTAGATGAGCAGAATGGGGGGTTGCTTCGAGGCAGTGATTCTTGCTTGCTTTCATCAACTCTGATATGCAAATAGATAACAAAGCATATTCATAGCAACAAAAAACAAAATCCTTTAACCCTCCCACTTAATGCTACATCCCCCCCAAAGCAGGGACTGCCCCAGTATAAATCATTGAGGAAAAGAGTTAATTAAATCAGGGGAAAAGAATAGCACCCAGCCCCAAGACAGGGTAGATTGTCAGCAGAAGAAAGTAAACACTTGGACCAGGTGCATCCTCCCGGGTCCTTAGGTTACTACTATTTAGCAGCGAGCCAGGGGCTCGGATGTCACACAAAAAGGAAAGGGCTGGCTCAGCTGGGGGCTCAGGTTCTGTCACCCCAATCCTGGGTAGGGTTACAAGTCTGTTGCGATGCTTCTTGACCTCCACTGGGGACACACACCATCAGTTCACCTCTCCAAGTGCTCAAGGCTAGGCAGGGTGGCCAGGGCTAGGCAGAGGCAAAGTTGAGATGCCAAGACAATAGATTCCCCTTAATTACCCTGCTAGGAATGACCAGCATTTTCCAAACCAGATATGCTGCTACTGACAACATGGACCGATTTGGGATTCCTGGGTCCCACGTAGCCCCACCTGGACTAGCTATTGTTGTACTGTTCAGTTGCTAAGTCATGTCTAACCCCCATGGACTGCAGCACACCAGGCTTCCCTGTCTTTCGCTGTCTCCCAGAGTCTGCTCAAACTCATGTCCATTGAGTCAGTGATGCCATCCAACCATCTCATCCTCTGTCACCCCCTTCTCCTTTTGCTCCAGTCTTTACCAGCATCAGGGTCTTTTCCAATGAGTCAGCTCTTCATATCAGGTAACCAAAGTATTGGAGCTTCAACTTCAACATCAGTCCTTTCAATGAATATTCAGGGTTGATTTCCTTTAGGATGGACTGGTTGGATCTCCTTGCAGTCCAAGGGACTCTCAAGAGTCTTCTCCAACACCACAGTTCAAAAGCATCAATTCTTCAGTGCTCAACCTTCTTTATGATCCAACTCTCATGTCTGTACATGACTACTGGAAAAACCACAGCTTTGACCCGTGTTGACAAAGTGACATCTCTGCTTTTTAATACACTGTCTAGTATTATGTATTATATATAGATTAGATATTGTGCCTTGTTTTATAGTATTATGACCAGCTATGCTGAGACATTAATCTATGAGCATGCAGCTTCATTGCCCTCCCTGGGAAACGTGAACATGAACCTGAACAAGCAAGTGACACGCCCCGAGCTGGACAGGCTTCAGAAGCTGGCAGGCTCTGTATGTCTTCTTGCATACAGTGAAAGAGACCCCTGGCCAAAGAAAGGCTCAGCAATGAGGAAGAGATGGACGACGGGCTCCAATTTACCTCTTCCCCAAATTCCTCAGCATCTCTCCCATTGTACTATACCTCCTGGTCAGTTTCTACAGGAAGTTATGATGCTGCTCACACTTCCTCATCAGCACAGCCTCACTGCTTACCGTACTGCTACCCAAGTTCCATGGGGTTCATTAATCTCTTTGGCATCAACAAATACTGAGGGATGGGGCTGGGACGTTGGAATAAAGGGCTGTAACATCCCTCCTTTCTCTATACTTCCATATCTTAAAAGCCTGAGAACTATACAACTTTTCCCAAATTCCCACTGGAAACCCAAACTTTCCCAAATTTTCGTTGGAAAATGGGGTTCCCTGGGCCCAGCCCTGCTAGGAACAGGTTTCTTTGAATCAGGAAAGACAGGTGAGGTAAGGGACAAGTCACTCTCCTCCACAGCAGGAAGTCACATTTGGGCAGCTTTTGTGGTTGATTAAGTTTTTCCTTATCATCCACTCCCAACACCTTCCGGCCCTGTTGTACTGCATGAGTGCATGCTAAGTCACTTCAGTCCTGTCCGACTCTTTGTGACCCTATGGACTGTAGCCTGCCAGGCTCCTCTGTCCATGGGATTCTTCAGGCAAGAATACTGGAGTGGGTAGCCATTTGCTTCTCCAGGGGAGTTTCCCAACCCAGGAATTGAACCCGTGTCTCTTAACTATCTCCTGCATCAGCAGGCAGGTTCTTAACGTGGGTTCTTTACCACTAGCACCACCTAGGAAGCCCATTTTACTGTATATTTTCCTTATATAAAGATATTTGTTTAAAAAAACAAAATCAAAAAGGAGGAGGTCATGTCTTAACCTCAGCCTGGTCTCACCAAAGCCTTTGGCAGAACAGACCTGCCTGTTCTCATTCCTCTCATCCCTTGCCCAAAGCCACATCACAAATGCCCCCCATCTCCAAGACTTCCCCCAGTGGTCTAGTGGCTAAGGCTCTGAGCTCCCAGTGCAGGGGGCCTGGGTTCAATCCCTGTTCAGGGAACTAGAACCCACATGCTGCAACTGAAGGATCCTTCGTGCCACAGCAAAGAGTGTGCAGCAACTAAGACCCAGCACAGCTGATAACTAACTAAACACAATAAAAAACAAATGCCCCCACCTCCACTTGCACATGCACACATGTCCAGGCACACACACTCTGTTTCTTCTGCCTTCACAAAGTTCCATCGGAAACCAGCCAAAGATTCAACTCCTATGCAAAGCATTCCCAGAGGCAAAAGAGATCTTTGCTTCCCCTCTGCAGCTTCAGAAGTGTGGCTTCTCTGCATTGTATAATTTATCACAATCTCCAACACCGTTCCGCACCATGCTTAGCATCCCAGAACAGATCACACTCATCCGTCTATCTCCAGCGCCTAACTCAGGACATGGAACAACAGAGATGCTCAGGAAGTGGATGTAGAAGAAAAGGAGAAAGGATGGAAGTGGGAAGAGAGACAGGAAGACTTACCTGAAGATGCACTGGCTTCCTTAGGTTGCAAGAGATAAAGGAGAAAGGAAAGAAAGGAACCAACATTTATTAAATACACATATCTACCTGGCATTGGGCTTCCCAGGCTCAGTGATAAAGAATCCACCTGCCAAGCAGGAGATCCGGGTTTGATCCCTGGTTTGGGAAGGTCCCCTGGAGAAGGAAATGGCAACCCACTCCAGTATTCTTGCCTGGGAAATCCCATAGACAGAGGAGCCTGGTGGGATGAGGTCTATGGGGTCACAAAAGTGTTGGACATGACTTAGTGACTAAAC
The DNA here is from genome assembly GCF_029378745.1 of Bos indicus. NCBI lineage: Eukaryota > Metazoa > Chordata > Mammalia > Artiodactyla > Bovidae > Bos > Bos indicus. The sequence continues at coordinate 17,210,349 of NC_091780.1, read as the reverse complement.
AACAACAACAACAAAAAATGGCATTATTCTAAGCACTTTCTTGGATTTCTCTCATATTTTACATACAAAAACACTGAGGCTCAGAATGGTTAAATACCTTTCCAAAGGGCACACATCTAATAAGGCTCAAGCTGTAACTCTGTATCCAGCCCATCTGACTGCGAAATGTGTACTCTTTTTCTCTTAACAATATTGTCTTCTTAGATTCATAAAATATTAGGATCAAAATGGACCTTAGAGATAATTTAGTCTGAACTGTCTGAAGCCCAGAAAGAGTAAGTCATTTGCCACAAGTCACTCAGCTGGTCCACTGTAGACTAAGAACCCGTCTCTTCTAACTCCCATTCCAGCGCTTCTGACATCTGGAAGAGCCATAACTATGTGAGATATTACCTTAGTAAATCAAGTCATTAAGAATCAGAATAAAATATTTGGCAAACCAGGGTAGCACACTTTGTCTTCCCAGGACAGCTGAGGTTGCACGCACGTGTATTGTTTCAGTGCTGTCTGAATCTTTGCAACCCCATGGACTATAGCCCACAAGACTCCTCTGTCCATGGCATTCTCCAGACAAAAATACTGGCATGGGTTGCCATTGCCCTCCTCCAATGGATCTCCCAGTGATGGAACCCATGTCTCTTATGTCCTCTGCATTGGCAGGCAGGTTCTTTACCACTAGCGCTACCTGGGAAGCCAAGAAGTAGTGGTACATATACACAACGGAAAATTACTCAGCCGTAAAAAGGAATGCATTTGAGTCAGTTCTAATGAGGTGGATGAACCTAGAGCCTATTATATGGAGCCAAGTAAGTCAGAAAGAGAAAGATAAGTATCATATTCTAACGCATATATATGGAATCTAGAAAAAATGGTACTGAAGAATTTATTTACAAAGCAGTAATGGAAAAACAGACATGGAGAACAGACTTGTGGACATGGGGAGATGGGAGGAGAGGGTGAGATGTATGGAGACAGTAATATGGAAACTTACATTACCATATGTAAAATAGATAGCCAATGGGAATTTGCTGTATGGCTCAGGAAACTCAAACAGGGGCTCTGTATCAACCTAGAGGGCTGGGATGGGCAGGGAGATGGGAGGTTCAAAAGGGAGGGGTTATATGTATACCTATGGCTGATTCATGCTGAGGTTTGACAGAAAACAGCAAAGTTCTGTAAAGCAATTATCCTTAAATTAAAAAATAGACAATTTTTTAAAAAATGGAAATAAACAGGCAATCATATAACATTAAAAAAAAAATACACTCTGAAACCACACAAAGGAGGCAGCCAACTCCACAGACTCCCAGCTGCTTGTGACATCCCTCAAAGGAAGCCCGTTTCAAGAGGAGCAGGAACCCTTGGGAGAGAGTCTAGGAAGCCCGTCAAAACCTGCCCTCCAGATGGGAGGATTAAAGGGTGCCAGTAACAGAACTTTCACTGTCTTTCCTGTGAAATTACCCATCCACTGACTCTGAGGTGATGTTTCCACACCCCAGCAGCTTTATTGCTCATAAGCATCTCTCCATCATCCCATGAAGTGGGCTATTTGGCTGTCAGCATCTTCAGGATAGGAAAATGGACACTCTGAGAAGCTAAGATACTTGCTGAGTTAACAACAGTACTTTAACAGCCAGACCGGGTTTGCCATCCCAGCCTCCAAGCCCTTGGGCTTGACCAAGAGTGGATAGCCTGGCTCATGTCCTTCTCTTGAATGGATTTGCCTTTTTCTCCTCTTCATCTTTGTCCTGGTTTTAGCAAGTCTCTTACATACGAATGAGTTCTGTTCTAAGAGCATGTTCGTAAGTCCAACAAAGTTAGCCTAGGTACCCAACTAACATAATCAGCTATATAGGACTGTACTGTAATAGGTTTATAACACTTTTCACATAAATAATACATAAAAAATAAACAAAAAATAAAGAAAACACTTGTAATCTTACAGTATGGTACCTTGAAAAGTACAGAAGTCAGTACAACAGCTGGCATACAGGGGCTGGCATCGAGAGAACAGGCAAGAGTTACTGATGGAGGAGAGCGAGGAGGTGGGAGAGGGTAGAGCTGAAGGGTCGTCAGTGATAGGAGGAGGACAATCTGCAATCTCACTCACGCCTGACGTTGACGGCACAGGTTCTGGTTCCTTGCTGGATTTAGTTCTATCTACCCTCTTGAAGAAAATGATCCAGAGATGTCTGGGTAGTAGCTCTCTCTTTCTCATCATAGATGACGTAGTACAATCGGATTGCATTCTGGATGGCTGCTGCAATCTTCATGTAGCATTCAATGTTCAGGTCCTGAGCCTCAAAAACTAAGTGCCTCCTCAAATACAGAAAATCCCGTTGCTATTTCCTGTGTTGTGAATCTCTTCACTTCTTCAGTTACTTCTTCCTCTCGTCTCTTCATCCTTTCTCTGGGCCTCCAATTCCATCAGGTTTTCATTAGTCAGCTCTTCCACGTTGCATAGCAAGGGGTTCAATGAAACCATCCTCTTGCAGATCTAACTCCAGCTTCTCAAGGAGGATCACTAAGTTGCTAAAGACCTCTTTGGACTCATCCATCTTCTCAAATCGCCAGCAAAGCTTCTTCCAAACCCCTTTCATGGGGATGGTGGTAACCTCATACCAAGCAAAGTCAAAGCTTTCTATGGCCTTGAAGATGTTATAGTCCTTCCAAAATTGTCACAGGGTTGTTCCTGATTTCCTGATTTGTACAGGCACCTTTACTGCCTGACAAAAAGTGTGGCATCAACACTTCTTGAAAGCTGATCTAACTCCCTGGTCCATAGCCTGAATGAGTGATGTAGTATTCAGTGGCAGATCCAGTACTTTATTTATGTATGTATGTATTTTTGGCTGTGCTTCGCTGCTGTTAGTGGTTTCCTTCATTGCTGTTAGGGGTTTCCTTTCCCCTGTGGAGAGCAGGGGCTAGACTCTAGCTATGGTAGTACTTTGATGTTGAGGTGAAAGTCATCCATGAATGGGGGTTATCCTGGAGCATTGTTGAGCAGTAGAAGAATGTTGAATGGGACATCTTTCTCCAAGCAATATTTCTCTACCTCCAGGATAAAGTGGTGGAAAAACCAGTCCTAGGAGATCACCCATGTAACCCAGGCTTGGGGTTACTCTTCCACACAATAGGAAGAGAGCCCTTGGCTATGTTTTTAAGGGGTCTTGGGTTCTGTGAATGACAAACTAAGAGAAGCTTCAGCTTCCTCTCATAAGAATCATTGCCATCAAACAACAGAGTCAGCTTTATAGCCTAGCATCAATTTTTCCTCCTTACTGGTGGAACTTTGGTCTGGAATTCTTTTTTAGTATAGTTCTATCTCATCCACATTAAAAACCTGCTTGGGTAAATACATTCCTTCATCAATAATTTCTAGAAGCATTTCAGGAAACTCCCAGGCAGTTACCATATCTGCACCCACAGTGGCGCCACTTACTTTGATGTTGTGCATGTTGTCTCTAGCCTTGAACCAACGAAACCAGCCATAAGTGAAAGTGAAAGCTGCTCGGTCATGTCTGACTCTTTGCAACCCCATGGACTGTAGCCCACCAGGCTCCTCTGTCCATGAAATTCTCCAGGCCAGAATACTGGAGTGGGTACCCTATCCATTCTCCAGGGGATCTTCCCAACCCAGGGATTGAACCCAGGTCTCCTGCATTACAGGCAGATTCTTTACCATCTGAGCCACCAGGGAAGACCAAATGGCTGGCATTAAAAGATGAACCCTCTGATTCTTTACCGTGTTTCAAGTCTTTGTAAAGGCTTTTAGCTTTCTCTTGCATCAGAATTAAGCTGAGAGGGACTTGACCCTGATGCTGACGCTGCATCCACACACTGAGACTTTCTCCATCTCCTGATCATCTGTCCATGCTTCTCTGATATTATTGTCAACATCATTGGTACAATGGACTTCACATGTCCCATGATCTTGTCACTGTTCTTTTGTGCCAATGGTTGAACGATCCACATTATAAGAATGAGCGACCTCTACCATCTTTTCATCCTGCTCCACTCTCTCAATTATTTTCCTTTTGTTCCCACCATTATCACTTGGTGCCTCTTAGCAGCACCAGCTATGTCACTGCTGCTTTTACGCTTTGCTTCCGGACATCCTGGGCTTGAAATAAAGCTGCTGTACTACTGTACTCTACACAGTACTGTAAAGTACACAGAAGCACACCCACTTGTAGAGGATCCATGCACATGGTAATGTACACTGGACACATGAACTAACGTCTGATTGGACAGGCAAATGCACGTTCACACCTCTGAAAGTTTGCGACTTGAAGATTCATATGTAGGGGGCTTGTACTCTTTCCTTTACTAGGTACTCTTCTACAAACTTCTTCTCACCTATGGAGCTCCTTCTAACTACAAGCGCCTCTCAAGCTCGCTCTCTCTTCCCCAGGATCCTCCCGAGAGAAGGTATCTCAATCCAGTGATGGGAACAAACACATACTGGTGCCAAATCTGTGGGTAGGCAGTGGGCAGGGAGGAAATGGGAAGACTGGCTAGCATAGAAGCAAGGCATAAAGAGCTTGGCAAGGAATCCAGCAGAGGAGATTAACACAGAATCCTGGAATAAATGAGGGAGTTCAAGAAAGTGTAGAGGGAAAGAGTTGCAGAAAGAGAAGCATCATGCAATTATAACAAGAACCTCCCTAGTGGCTCAGATGGTAAAGAATCTGCCTGTCGTGTGGGAGACCTGGGTTCAATCCCTGGGTTGGGAAGGTCCCCTGGAGGAGAGCATGGCAACCCACTCCAGTATTCTTTCTTGGAGAGTTCCCATGGACAGAGGAGCCTGGCAGGCTACAGTCCGTGGAGTCGCAAAGAGTTGGACATGACTGAGCAACTAAGCACAGCACAAGGCGCAGGGTGATACTTTGGAGAAGGAAGGCTGGAACAGTAGGTAGGTTGGAGCCAGATCATAATGACCAGATTAAGAAATCTGAACCTTATTCTGGAGATCTCAAGTTGCCATTGTAGTCAAAAAGGTGTGTGTGTATGTGTGTGCATGCCCACTCAGCAGTATCTAACTCATTGCCACTCCACAGACTGTAGCCCTCTAGGATCCTCTGTCCATGGGATTTCCCAGGCAAGAATACTGGAGTGGGTTGCCATTTCCTTCCCGACCCAGGGATCGAACTGGTGTCTCTTGCATCTCCTGCATTGGCAAGCAGGTTCTTTACCCACTGAGCCACTAGGAATGATGCAAAATGTCTGGTCATTGATCTCTAAATGAGCTGTCTATTCACAGACTTCTACCACCATATTACAAAACTGCACATTCATATACTTTGGTGACAGAGAGCTCTGCTTCCCTTCCCTGATTCACCTGTGCCATCTCTTGCCTGCACCAATACTTCTATCCATTGAAAGTATACAATGGAGCTCCTCTGGGAAACAGGTCCTCTCCACAATTCCAATTAAAGACCACACACAAATAGAAATTAGGAAACCCTCATGTGCAAGAAAAGTAAACTCCTGGCTCCCATATCTAAGTTGTCTTGTTGACATGGTAAGGAATACACAGATGGAATGACCTACTCACAAAGAACATAATCAGGAAGTAGATTGTGCAATTCAGACCCTTCTAATTCAGTAGTCTTCAAACTGGGTTGCACACTTCAGTCACCTGCATAATGCCTGGGCCCCACCCATGGAAATTCTGGTTGAGTTGGTTGGGCATGGGATGCAGACATGGGAATTTAAAAAATGTCAACCCAAACATGTATCTAGAGTTGAGAACTACTGTGGTAATAGAAGATGTGAGAAGGAAACGGTTTTTATGGACAGGTGGGGTTGAGCACAACAATACAGGGGTGGAGGTCCTACTAGGTGATAAAACCACGTGGACAGAGGAGCCATGCACATGGCTTGGCCATGTATATTACATGCTGGGACAAGATTGAAGGAGCTCTTATCTTATGACCAAAACAAGCCGTGATGTGCTGTCCAAACACCTGGCCCAGGTGATTCAGTCTACACTGGATCAGGTTTTGATGGCTTAGGTAGAAGTCCCAGTTTCCACTCTTGGTAATTTCAGATAGTCAGAAACTTGTCTGGATCTCAGTGCCGTATCTAAATTTCACAGATAAAATAGACTGCGTCATCACATAAGGATGTTCAGGTTGTATTCTACATAAAGATTTTTGACTGAGGGAAGGAGCAGAGGCTGAAATTCTGCCTGAGATCCATTCATCATGCCTTGCACATGGCAGGATACTTCACTGTACAGAAACAGGTGTCCACGGGCTAGCCACCATGGAGGGTGGAAGGTCTTAAAATCATTTTTTGGATTAAGTGATGTTCTCCATTTCCTCTGCTAAATGCCCATCCTGAGCCTACTGTCCCACTGAATCACGCAGATGGCATGCCTACTCACTGCTGTGGTCACCAAATGTCAGGCACATTTGTTCACAAGACTGCTTTGCCAGTGATTGTAACTGTGTCATTTTATTAAATAGGATCTAAACCAATGAAATATGAGTGCAAAAAGGTTTTATTTCTATGGAAACTAAGTTGAATGCCTCCGAAAATTATAACAAAAGTAATAATCTTAAAACTTTTCTCCAGAATGTGAATTGGTATAATCATTATAGAAAACAATATGGAGGTTTCTAGAAAAATTAAAAGTAGAAATATCATATGATCCAGCAATCCTTCTTCTGGGTATTGATCCAAAAGAATTAAAAATCAGGATCTCGAAGAGATACCTGCACTCCTAAATCCTATGCTCACAGTGGCACTGTTTACAACAGCCAAAACAAGGAAGCAACCCAAGTGCCCCTCCACAGATAATCTAAGAAATGTAAGGCAGATACTTAGATAGATGAACGGATAGAAAGATAGATAGGATTGATAAACAGATAGGTATAAATATAGATAGATAGATAAGATAGATGAATAGATGGATAGGCAGGATGGATGGAGATAGATGAATATATAGTAGAACATTATTCAGTCTTTAAAAAGAAGGAAATCCTACCATTTACAACAACATGGATGAAACTTAAGGATATTATGCTAAGTGGCCAGACACAGAAAGTTACTGTATAATCTCACACAGAATACGCGGAGTCTAAAATAGTCAAATTCATAGAAGCAGAGAGTGGAATGGTGGTTTCCAGGGACTAGGGAGAGGGGGAAATGGGGAGGTGATGGCTAAAGGGTACAAAATCTCATTAATACAAGATAATTCAGTTCTGTAGATCTACTATATAGCATAGTACCTGTAGCCAGCAATACTGTGTTGTATACTCAAAATTAACTAACAAGGTAGATCTAATTTTAAGTGTTTTTACCACACACACCAAAAAAATGTTAATAGGGGTGGGAGAAATCTTTGTGAGGTGATGGATATGTTTATAGGTTTGACATGGCAGTGGTTTCAAGGGTTCATAGTTATCCTCAAACTCACTGAGTCATTTACCTTAAATTATTGCTGCTTAGTCATGTCCAATTTTTTTGCAACCCTATGGACAGTAGCCCGCCAGGCTTCTCTGTCCATGGAATTTCCCCGGCAAGAATACTAGAGTAGGTTGCCATTCCCTTCTCCAGGGGATCTTCCTGGAACAGGGATTGAACCCAAGTCTCCTGCATTAACAGGTGGATTCCTTACCACTGAGCCACCTGGGCAATAATTCCTGATGGACCCATGCCTTGATGGGTAATTTAGAAACACAAGTTCTACCAACCAGTAAGGCATCAGAGTCCTCTGCAGCCAGTCTTCAGGTGAAAAAAGAGAGCGGAGAGCTTCCAAACATATCATGCCAGCCCCTCACCCTTGGTTCTGATGTGGCTAGACCTGGATGCAAGCAGTTCTGGGAAATGTAGTCTCAGGCTGCATTCCTGCCTATCAGCAACTCCTACTAAGCTATCTCAGCTTCAGAGGGCTTCTTTCAAGAATGTTTGACCATTGAAAGTGGGGAGTGTCCCCCTCAGGGCAGTCTAAATGGGACCTGGCAAAATTTCAACACACAGACTGGTGTTCCACGGGACAACCCTTGAAGAATATGTAGGTTGATGTTAACGGAAAAACCATTCCCTCCATCAGTAAAGCCAAAAGCACTGGCTCCCCAACACAGGCAGGAGGCATTGTTCCCTTGAAAGGTGACAACTAGTTTTGCATGCATGGACTCTGCTTCTACATGTTAGCATGGTACACACAAAAACCAGATGAGCAAAGAAAGTCAATTTATTTCACACACTATTGATCTGATTTATTCTCATCAGCCCCCTGCACTGGGCAGGAACTCTATACAGTAAGTCCCCTACATACAAACAAGTTCCATTTCAAGAGTGCTTCATAAGTCCAATTTATTCCTAAGTCCAACACATTTAGCCTAGGTACCCAACCAACACAACCAGCTACATACCACTGCTTTTACACTTGCTTCCAGACATCCTGGGCTTGAAATAAAGATACTGTACTACTATTGTACTGGATGGGGGTCCAATCCCTGGGTCAGAAATATCCCCTGGAGGAGGAAATGGCAACCCACTCCAGTATTTTTGCCTGGGAAATCCCATGGACAGAGGAGCCTGGCAGACTACAGTCCACAGGGTCTCAAAGAATCTGGCAAGACTGAGCACGCACCACTGTACTCTATACAGTACTGTATAGTAATTACACAAAAACACAGCCACTTAAAGAGGATGCAAACACATGACAATGTACGCCAGACACGTGAACTAACTTACCCGACTGGACACGAAAATGCACAGTCGCATCTTTGAAAGTTTGCAACTTGAAGGTTCATATGTAAGGAACTAGTGTGCACAGGGCTCCCTGCCCCTCTCAGCCTCTCCTCAGTTCTTGAGGCCTCCCTCCATCTCTCTGAGTCTCTGCCACATCTGCCACCTGTCCCAGCCTCACTTGGTCCACATGCCTCTGCTCACTCCTCACCATGAGCGGATGGAGGTCAAGCTGTGGCCAACACAATTACTTTCTCCAGCCCCCACACTCCATAGCATATATGGCAACCTGGGGATCCACCAGTGGCACATGGGACAGCTCAAGAAAACTCTGGGTGGGAAATTTCCCTGGTGGTCCAGTGGCTAAGACACCATGCTCTCAATGCAAGGGGCCTGGGTTCGATCCCTGGTCAGGGAACTAGATCCCACGTGCTACAACTAGGAGTTTGCATGCCACAACTAAAGATCCCATGTGCTGCAACTAAGACCCAGTGCAGCCAAATAAAGAAATAAATATATTTTTTTAATTTATAAAAAAGAAAAGTCTAGGCACACCGGACCAGCGAGTTTCCTTTACAGAGTCTGGCAGGGCAACCTGGGAGGCAAAGCCCTTTCAGACTCCCAAAGGTGAAGTGCAGCAAACCTACCCTCAGAGCTCCCCTTCCAATCTGAACTCATGCCCACTAAGGTGATCCAAACCCAAGGTTACAACCCCTGCTTTCCCTACTGTCTCTCTATTTCCATAATCCCTTATACTAGGAAGATACATCTCCCTTCTTCCCTCACCTCGTTAAGAGCCTTCTTACATATAACTCACTGCAACCAGGACTGGCTCATGCTTCCTAAAACTGCCAGCATTGCAACAGCAGGATGGAGCTTATTTCCTTGATTCTAATTAAAACAGAAATCTAATCTGACAGGTAAAGTTGAGCAAAGGTTTCACTGCTCCAGGGGTTATCTGTCCTCTCTGAGGCACCAAAACTTGTTGCTTCCAAAATAGAAAGCCTTAGGGCAGCAAGATTTGCAGGGTATGGAAATCTATATGAGAAGTTTCCAAATGAGCCATTCCCATTAGAGATGCAAAGTGAAGTCACGTGACTGGAGCAGAGGATTTGGAGCAGAAGGCGGAATTGGCTAAAAAAATGTTGAGGACAAATTGTGACAAAACTATCAGCCTCCCGAGAGAAGGGTAAGACTTAATTTTCCAGACAATGTAAGATTTAGAGTTGGACAGAACCTAGGATTGATGCTGGGGCTGAAACTCCAGTACTCTGGCCACCTCATGAGAAGAGTTGACTCATTGGAAAAGACTCTGATGCTGGGAGGGATTGGGGGCAGGAGGAGAAGGGGACAACAGAGGATGAGATGGCTGGATGGCATCACCGACTCGATGGACTGAGTTTTGAGTGAACTCCAGGAGTTGGTGATGGACAGGGAGGCCTGGTGTGCTGCAGTTCATGGGGTCGCAAAGAGTCGGACATGACTGAGAGACTGAACTGAACTGAAGGGCCAATACTTTCTTCTACTTACTAGCTTGGAAAAATGACTTAACCTGTGTGTCTCTGATTGTCTAGTTTCCCCTGGGGGTGACTAGGTTGGCTTCCTTACAGGCTTCTTGTGAACTTTAACTCCAGCCCCACCTCTTGCCAACTGTGTGATCTTGAGCCAGTTACTTAATCCTTCCACAGAACATCCCATGGAACCTGGTGCCCAAATAGAATGTGGCAGTCCCTGCTTAGCTTCCTTCCTTCCACTAAAGAGGAAAATATATCAAAGCTTTTGGACAAATCCTCAAAGGTAAAGCCATCAGAACCCCACAGGGCTGGACATGGTGGGAGAATGTGACAAGGGGTTGTGTCATGTATAGTGATGCTCAGAGAGGGGAGGAGAGCTTTCAAGAACTCAAACATAGAGGACACTGCAGAGCAGGCTGAGGCTTCTGGGACCTCAAGCATCCCAGAAGAGGACTGGTTGGGATACTGCAAGATGAGTTGCTGTGGATTATGTACTCAGATGCCTTTCATGCCTACAGGGCACAAGTGAAGATGAGAATCACTCTTTAGCTCTATGCCTTTGAATGCAAAATGACTTAAGCCCCAAGACACTTGGATTCCTCCTTTATGAACATTAAAGTTAATAAGTCAAGGTGAATGCTTCTGCTGATTAACTTGCCTCATAAGAAGGGTAAAGGCTGGTAAAGGAACAGGAGAGGGCCCTTGGGTGTCCTGAAATTGGATATGGAATTGAAAGGTTTCTGCTATGCAGTGTTCCCCCACAAACACTTGGGGTCTCAGGGGAAGACCAAGAGAGAGAATGTCTTGATCTTAATTAAAACTCCCTCTGTAAAGCCTAATACTCCCTACTTCTTAACCTTCCTCCATATCCAGGGCTGTTCTGAGTCTTTTAGAAGCAGCAGCACAGTCTCTTGGAAAAAAGTCATCAGCATCTGTTCTCCTTAATGCACATGTAGAAAATGGCACTTCACTGCTCCTTAGTTAGGTGAGGCCCTCTGACTAGTTGCAGACAAGGGGATGTGCGTAGAAGTGACATGTAATCCTCCAGGCTAGAGCAATGAAAATTCTGTGTAACTCCTTGTCCTCCTGCCACTGTGAGCATGAAGGTCTCACAATGAGATGGCAAAACTATCTGGATCACAGTGGCCTGACTGGACTGAGACACCATATGAATGGCACTGTTACAGGGAGGAGCCAGTTTTGATTCCAAGTTGGATCTGTTTCTTTTACCTTTTAACCTTTGCTTCCCCTTACTTTTATTCACTAAAAGGACACTGTTTATAAATAATGGCCTCCCTCAGGGAACCCTGCTCCTCTGCCTGGATGTTAAACCAAAGCGCTTTTGTTCAGGACCCTGTCCACCTGTGGACGTCTATAGCAAGGAAGAAATTAACACATTCCCTCCATGATACTGGTCATTCCAGGAGATATTTGCAAGATTAATGGCCTTTTTACTTGTTTCTCATCTCCTCACATCTCTGTTATAAAAGAACCTGATATCTAGACCCCAATATAATGGTTATTTTGAGACATTACTCAGCCATCTTCTCAGTCTGCCAGTTTTCCAAATAAAGTCATATTCCTTCTCTCAGATTAATTGGCCTTTCGTGTGGCAAGCAGAGCAAGCTTGCACTCAGTAACAACACTGTTCTGAGGACTCACAGATCACAGAGAATTTAATATGAGTAAGAAATAAAACTCTATTGTGCTAATCCTCTAAGACTTCGGAATAAGTTGTTGCTGCAGTATAACCTAGCCTAGCCTAATTAGCCAGGTTTGGGATCTGACAGACCAAGCCCAAAGCCTTGCTTCACCCCTTACTAGCTATATGGTCTTAGTCAAGTTGCTTAACCACTCTGAGTCTTATTATACTCTTTTAGTCAGGATAGCCCAGATGTGACTGCAGTAATAAACAACCCCCGTACTTAGCTTATTAAATCACAAAGATCTATTTCTTGCTCACACAATGTATTTTTTTTTTTTTACAGTAAGCACTTACTAAATGGTGGTTATTTTATGATTTTACAATTTATTTTATTTAAAGAAATCCTTTAAAAATATGCCAACTTGAAGAAATAGTAGCTTTTCAGCAGAGAAATCTGGCAAATACTATCTTAACCAAGTAGACACAGTTAATATCATCAATGATGTCACATGGGTATCAGATACTCCCTGATATGATGTGATGTGATAAGAAGGACACTTCACCTCTGCAGTATTCTTTTTAAAAATTCATAACCCTAGTCTAATCATTAGGAAAACATAAGGAAAAAATAAGTAAGTGTCCTCCTGCAGGAAAAAGAATTCCTCACTCTGAGGAAGGAGGCTTTAGTCTGTTTCTGATCTCTTACTATGAAGCATATTATATGAAAAATTTATATTGTATATATTGTGAAAGGGTTTTTAATATAAAACCATAATCATATAGAAGTAATCAAAAAATAAAGGGACATATTGCAAAATATTTGATTCCTCAAAACACTCATGAAAAACAAAGATTGAAAAACTGTCACAAATCTGAGAATATTGGATAGTTACAATAACTAAATGCAACATGAAACCTTCAGTTGGATACTAGAACATACAGAGAACATTAGTGGAAAAGTGAATGAAATTTTAATAAAATCTGGAATTTAGTTAAAATTAATTGTGTGTGCTTTTTTCAAACAACAACCAATTCTCCAACAGCAAGTGGGTGTCTCGTAATTCAGTTCACTTCAGTTTACCCAGAGTTATCACAGACCCCATGAATTTAATATTTAATCCTAAAAGATAGCCCCCAGTTCAGATGCCAGCTCCAAATGGGGTCCCCAGGATACACATACTGGGGATTCCAAATTCAAGGATTCAAGGATTCCAAAACACCCACCTTCAGGCTTGAAATTCACTAGAATAACTCATAGAACTCAGGAAAGCACTTTACTTACAAACACTGGTTTATGATAAAGGACAGAACTCAGAAACAGCCAAATGGAAGAGTGTTACTGGGCAAAGTATTGGGCAGGGGGCAGATGGCACAGAACTACCAGGCAAGTCCCTCTCCCACCACGTCGTTGCTCTCCTCCAATCCAGAAGCTCTTCAACTGTGCTGCTCAAGAGTTGCACCAACATGGATGGGCCTAGAGGCCTTCCCAGGTGGCAGTAGTAGAAAACAATCTGCCTGCCAGTGCAGGACACACAACAGACTCGGGTTTGTTCTCTGGGTCAGGAAGATCCCCTGGAGTAGGAAATGGCAACCCACTCCAGTATTCTTGCCTGGAAAATTCCACAGACAGAAGAGCCTGGTGGGCTTCAGTCCATGGGATCACAAAGAACTGGACACGACTGAGCATACACGTACACACGTAGGGTGGACTTACAGACTGGCATACTGAGTGAAGTCAGACAGCAAAAGAAAAACATTGCACAATATCCCTTACATGGGGAATCTAAAAAGAAATGATACAAATGAATTTATTTCTGAAACAGACTCACAGACTTAGAGAATGAACTTATGGTTGCCAGGGGGAGGGGAAGAGGGAAGGGATAGTCAGGGAGTTTGGGATTGACATATACACACTGCCATATTTAAAATGGATAACCAACAAGGACCTATTATATAGCACGGGGAACTCTGCTCAATGTTATGTGACAGCCTGGATGGGAAGGGAATCTGGGGGAGAATTGATCCATATATAATGTATGGCTGAGTTACTTTGCTGTCCACCTGAAACTATCACAGCATCGTTAATCAGCTACACTCTGATATAAAAAGGTTTTTTTTAAGTATTATGAAAGGGTATCTAATGCCAGAATGAGAAATTTTTAAAAGAGTTTTTATCCAAGTTTATAATGTAAGCATGATTGATTAAATCACTGGTCATTGGTGATTGAATTCAATCTCTAGCTCCTTCTCTTGGGGTAAGGGTGGGGGAGCAGGGGATGGGAGAAATGGAAAGTTCCAGCCCTTTAATCATTTGCTTAGTTCTTCTGCCAACCAGGTTCCATCTTAAACTACCGAGTCCCAGTCACCAACCACCACTACCACCAATTAGCCACCTTATCTGCTGTACCTCGGTACAGCTCATAAAGGGAATTACAAATGACAGTCCTTTCACTCAAGAAATTCTAAAGGTCTTAGGGACTCTGTACCAGAAACTAAAGACAAAAACTATACACTTTTTAACATCACAAAGAATGTACCAGTGGGCTTCTCTGGTGGCTCAGTGGTAAAGAAACCACCTTGTGAATGCAGGAGACACAAGTTTGATCCCTGATCCCAGAAGACCCCACATGCCACGGAGCAACTAAGCCTGTGCACCACAACTGCTGAGCGTGCGCTCTAGAGCCCGGGAGCCACAACTACTGAGTCTGTGTGCCCCTAGAGCCCATGCTCCCCAACAAGAGAAGCCCCTGCAGTGAGAAGCCCGAGCACCGCAACTACAGAGTAGCCCCAGCTCACCACAACTAGGGAAAAGCCTGAGCAGCAACGGAGACTCAGCACAGCCTAAGTAAATAAATAATAAATAAAATTTTTTTTTTAATGTACCAATTTAATTTTCTTAGATTTGACAAACAAGCCATGGAAATGTAACATGTTAACATTATGGGAAAACTAGAGAAACACATGCAAAACAGTGAAACTGGACTGCTATCTCAGACCCTGCACAGAAACCAGCTCAAAATGGATAAACATTTTAACATAAGAGCTGACACCATAAAATGCCTAGAGGAAAACATAGGGAAGACACTCCTGGATATTGGTCTCGGCAATGATTTTCTGGACATGACACCAAGACCACAAGCAACAAAAGCAAAAATCAGCAAACAGGACGATATCAAACTCAAAAGAAAGTTTTGCACAGCAAAAGAAAAAATTAACAAGATAAAGTGACAGCCTAAATAAGGAGAGTACCTTTTTGTAAGTCATATGTCAGATAAGGGGTTAAAGTCCAAAATGCATAAAGAATTAACACAACCTAATGACAGGATAAAAAAAGACACAAACAATCCAGTTTTAAAACTGGACAGAACAAAATAGACCTTTATCCAAAGAAGACATCAAAATGGCCAACAGATACATGAAAAGATGCTCAACACCAGTATCACAGTAAGATATCACCTCACTCCAATAAGAATGGCCATCATGAAGATAAGAGACAACAGGCGCTGGCAAAAATGAGGTGAAAAGGAACTTTCATTCACAGTGGGACTGCAGATTGGTACAACCACTATGGAAAACAACGTGGACGCTACTCAAAAAGTTCAAAATAGAACTACTGTGCTCTCCAGCAATTCCACTTCTTGGTATATACCCAAAGGAAATGAAAAAAGGACTGATGTTTATAGCACAACCATGTTTATAGCAGCATTATTCACAATAGCCAAGATATGGAAACCACCCAAATGCCCATCAACAGATGTATGGTTAAAAACGATGTAGTGTATATACACAACAGGATATTACTTGGCCATCCGAAAAAAGGATATCTTGCCATCTGCAGTAAATGGATGGACCTTAAGCATATTAGGCTAAGTGAGATGTACCAGAGAAAAATGAATATTGTTTATTATTACCTAAATGTAGAATCTAAAAAAAGTCCAACCTGTAAAAAAAAAAAAAAAAAAAAATGGTGGTTACCAGGGGAGCATGGTGGGGTATAAGATTGATGGTGTTTAAGGGTACAAACTTGCTGGGAGCAGTAAACAATCATAGAGATCATACACACTTTAATGAATATGGGCAACAATACTGCACCCAAAATGCCAGTAAATTTGGAAAACTCAGCAGTGGCTATGGGATTGGAAAAGATCAGTTTTCATTCCATTTCCAAACATTTTTGGCAGTGCCAAAAAATGTTCAAACTATCACACAAATGCCCTCATTTCATGTGCTAACAAGGTAACTGGAGAAGGCAATGGCAAACCACTGCAGTACTCTTGCCTGGAAAATCCTATGACCAGAGGAGCCTGGTAGGCTGCAGTCCATGGGGTCGCTAAGAGTTGGACACAACTGAGCCACTTCACTTTCACTTTTCACTTTCATGCATTAGAGAAGGAAATGGCAACCCACTCCAGTATTCTTGCCTGGAGAATCCCAGGGACAGAGGAGCCTGGTAGGAGGCCGTCTATGGCGTCACACAGAATCGAACACGACTGAAGCGACTTAGCAGCAGCAGCAAGGTAATGTTAAAAATCCTTCAAGCTAATTTCAACAGTACATGAACAGAGAAATTCCAGATGTATAAGCTGGATTTAGAAAAGGCAGAGGAACCAGAGATCAAATTGCCAACATCTGCTGGATCATAGAAAAAGCAAGAGAATTCTGGAAAAAAAAATCTGCTTCATTGACTATGCTAAAGCCTTTGACTGAGTGGATCACAACAAACTGTGGAAAATTCTTCAACAGATGGGAATACCAGATCACTTTACGTGCCTCCTGAGAAACCTGGATGTAGGTCAAGAACCAACAGTTAGAACCAGATATGGAACAACAGACTGGTTCAAAATTGGGAAATGAGTATGTCAAGCCCGTGTATTGTCATTCTGCTTATTTAACATCTATGCAGAGTACATCATGCAAAATCCCTGGTTGGATGAAGCATAAGCTGGAATCAAGATTGCCAGGAGAATTATCAATAAGTCAGGTATGCAGATGACACCACCCTAATGGCATAAAGCAAAGAGGGGGCACTAAAGAGCCTCTTAATGAAGGTGAAAGAGGAAAGTGAAAAATCTGTCTTAAAACTCAACATTCACAAAACTAAATTTATGGCATCAGATCTCATCACTTCATGGAGAATAGATGGGGAAACAATGGGAACAGTGTCAGATTTTATTTTCTTGGGCTCCAAAATCACTGCAGACATTGACTACAGCCATGAAATTAAAAGATGCTTGCTCCTTGAAAGAATGGCTGTGACAAATCTAGACAGTATATTACAAAACAGAGATATTACTTTGCTGACAAACGTCCACATAATCAAAGATATGGTTTTTCCAGTAGTTGTGTACGTATGTGAGAGTTCAACCATAAAGAAGGCTGAGCACTGAATAATTGATGCTTTTGAACTCTAGTGCTGGAGAAGACTATGGGAGTCCCTTGGACAGCAAGGAGATCAAACCAGTCAATCCTGAAGGAAATCAGTCCTGAATATTCATTGGAAGGACTGATGCTGAAGCTCCAATAGTTTGGCCACCTGATGTGAAGAGCAGACTCATTGGAAAAGAACCTGCTGCTGGGAAAGATTGAGGGTAGGAGGAGAAGGGGATGACAGAGAATGAGATGGTTGGATGGCATCACAGACATGAGTTTGAGCAAACTCGGGGAGATAGTGGAGGACAGGAAAGCCAGGTGTGCTGCAGTCCATGGGGTTGCAAAGAGTCGGACACGACTGAGCAACTGAACAATAACATTGTACTATAATGATGTAGTAGGATAAATACTGCTTCAATGGCAATCATCTTATTACACAACATATAAATATATCAAAGTACCATGCCGCATACCTTAAATTGTGATATGTCACATTTATCAAGCAATAATTGAAAATAAAAATAAAATGCTTAAATCAAAGGTATCCAAGGAAAGTGGGTACAGGTATCAGGAAACTCTCTGCACCATCTGTGTAATGTTTTGGTAAATCTAAAATTATTTCAAAATAAAAAATTGTTTATATACCCATATCTTCCCTAACTCTGTCCAAAACCCACGTATAAAAGCAAGTGATACCTTCACTTCCCTGTATGTGGCTAATTCCAGGTACTCAAGAAATAAAACTTAACCCTATATCACATTCATCTTCCCGCTATCACTCTCCTTGAGTCACCACTGCATGAAGCTCTGGATCCTTCTTCCCCCACTCCTGACAGGCCTGGAGCTGAAGGATCTAAAGTAGGGATCAGCAAATGAGGGCCTATGGGTAAATCTGGCCCACTGTCTGTGTTTATAAATAAAGTTTTATTGGAATATAGTCATGCTCATTCACTGACATATTGTCTATGGCTGCTTTTACAGTACAATGGCAGAGTTGAGTAGTTGCAACAGAGACTGTAAGACCTGCAAAGCCTATGTTAGTATGTTACTAGTATGTTACTTAGCATCTTGTTCTTTAAAAAATAATTTGTGAACCTCTACCGTAATAAGCTGGATCTTCACCATGCAACCAGGCACTACTTTAGGAAGCTAAGCTACATCGTTTCCACCAGCTGCAGGTGAGAGAGTGCTGCCCCAGGAAGATGACTCTCTGTTTGTCTCTCACTCTGGTTCACATACACACACACATTGCTATGGACTGGATGTTTGTGTCTCCCTGATAGGGATAGAGTAAAGGGACAAAGTAAGTGATTAAACGGTTAATCCCACTAGGACATTATAAATAGAAAAAATGTGGGAGACCCCTGTAAGTTAATGATTACCCAAAAGACCAGGTTTGCTTAACCTCAAAACCCAGCAGGCTCGTTTAGCAACAAAACCATGCAACAGAAGCACGAGACAAGCCCCCAAAACAATTGAACAATGGTGGCATGAGACCCACCTCCTTCCCAGTGAGATCAGTAAGTTAGGACCCGCTCTCTGTACACATGAAAAACAATCATCTGTGTGTGCTCAGTCACTCAGTCGTGTCCAACTCTTTGTGACCCCATGGACTGTAGCCCACTAGGCTCCTCTGTCCATGGGATTCCCCAGGCAAGAATACTGGAATGGGTTGCCATTCCCTTCTCCAGGGAATCTTCCCTACCCAGGGATGGAGCCCCCATCTCTTGCATCTCCTACATCTCAGGCAGATTCTTTTACCACTAAGCCACCTCAGAAGCCCTGCTGACTTGTTGGACTGAAGTGAAAGTGAAGTCGCTCAGTCACGTCCAACTCTTTGCGACCCCGTGGACTGTAGCACTCCAGGCTCCTCTGTCCATGGGATTCTCCAGGCAAAAATACTGGAGTGAGTTGCCATTTCCTTCTCCAGGGGATCTTCCTGACCCAGGGATTGAACCCAGGTCTCCCGCATTGCAGGCAGAGGCTTTAACCTCTGAGCCACCAAATGATCTCTTACCCTCATCAATGATACTTCTTAATTACTTGAATTGGTTACTGCCATAAACAAGAATCAGATCTATTCCAATGTTTTATTTCAACCACATAGGAACAAGAAACCATGTAGGGACAAGGAAACTCCCCTGCTCAGTCTGGAGGAGGAGTTGATGACGGAAGCATGACATCCTCTCAAGAAAGACAAAGAAGGTCTTCTCCCGTCCCCACTTTTTGATTATAAAACTGTAAGCCAGTAAGTTCTAGGAGCACAGCATCCTCTTGCCCACCTGCTTATAAGCCTTACAAGCATCCTATTCTAACACATCACATCTTCTATCACTTTGCCTCTCACTGAATTCTTTCTGTGCTATCACTGTGGTACTGGAGCTCCTCCGAGCCCACCGAAGTGATGCCAAACGTTTCACCTGCTCACCAAAATTCATATGGTGAAACTTAACCCCAAGGTGATGGTTTTGGGAGGTGGGGTCTTTGGAAGCCAATGAGGCCACGAGGTTGGAGCTCTCATGAATGCGATTAGTGCCCTTGTAAAAGAGACTCCAGAGAGCTCCCTCACCCCTTCCGCCATGTGAGGACAAAGTGAAAAGACAGCTGTCTGCTCACCAGGGAGTGGGTCCTCACCAGACACAGAATCTACTCACAGCTTGATCTTGGGCTTAACAGGCTTCCCAGCTACGGAGAAGGAAATGAACAAATTCTGTTTTTTATTAGCCATCCAGTCTCTGATATTCTGTCAGAGCAGACCAAGCAGATTAAAGACACACATATACTTGCTACTCCATAAAGATAGCAAATCAGCCTGATTTTCCTGAGCACCCACTTAGCATCAAGGAAGGATTCCGAGCTGCAGGAGAGCTCTCAGCAGTGGTCACAGTTTGAAAACACCTTAATGAGAGGAGCTTTTAAACATGTGTCTGTAGAGCGCTTCCTTGCAGGGATGCCTGGCCCTACCCTGTCTTATGCTTCCTTTTATGCAGATGCCTGTCAGCAGTAAGGTTGTTACTTGTTTTCTTATGTGGGAGGCATCATAAGGGCTGTTCTTTTTTTTTTTTCCAATGCAATTTTTCTTAAATAAGGGGCTTCCCAGGTGGCTCAGTGGTAAAGAATTCGCCTGACAGTGCAGGAGACACAAAAGACTCAGGTTGGATCCCTGGATCGGGAAGATCCCCTGGAGGGCATAGCAACCTACTCCAGTATTCTTGCCTGGAAAATCTTATGGACTGAGAAGCCTGGCAGACGACAGTCCGTGGGGTCACAAAGAGTCGGACACAACTGAACACACAGAACATAGTATTTCCTTAAATAAACACGAGAGAAGGCAATGGCACCCCACTCCAGTACTCTTGCCTGGAAAATCCCATGGATGGAGGAGCCTGGTAGGCTGCAGTCCACGGGGTCGCTAAGAGTCGGACACGACTGATCGAGTTCACTTTGACTTTTCACTTTCATGCATTGGAGAAGGAAAGGGCAACCCACTCCAGTGTTCTTGCCTGGAGAATCCCAGGGACGGGGGAACCTGGTAGGCTGCCGTCTATGGGGTCACTAAGAGTCGGACACGACTGAGCGACTTCACTTTCACTTTATTTTTTTTTCACACTTGTTTTTTTTATTTTTTTTATTTTTTAACTTTACAATATTGTATTGGTTTTGCCATATAGCAACTTTAAATAAGCGCAGTTTTCCCACCAAGTTCAGATTGCTATCTAAACAAAGCCTAAAATTGCCTTTGGCCAAGAACAAAAGGGTGTAGTTTGTTCTTTGAATCCCTAAGTCATTGTAATAATAGAAAAAGAGTTGCTGCTCAGTATAAATTTGTTCATTGAATTGGATTGGATTGAGCTGAATCACTGAATTGCATTTCACATTTAATGTAACCCACATGACCCTTTTCATTAGTTTCAGGGACAGACACGGCTACTTTTATTTTCCCAGTTAATGCCCAGATTTGAAGGCTTGTGCAAAAAAAATTTACCAGCTGTGTGACTTTGGGCAAGCCATTTAACCTCTCTGTACCTCAAGTTCCTCGTCTGTTAAATAAGAATTATGACTACCTCCCGTAGAGAATTGTGATAAGAATTGCATGTTGTTGTTATGGTTTAGACATTAAGTCGTGTCTGTCTCTTTGCAACCCCATGGACTGTAGCCCCCAGGCTACTCTGTCCATGGGATTTCCCAGGCAAGAATACTGGAGTGGGTTGCCATGCCCCCCTCCAGGGGATCTTCCCACCCAGGGATCAAACCCACATCCCTTGTGTTGCATCTCCTGCGTTGCAGGCAGATTCTTTACCACTAAACCACCTGCGAAGCCCAAGAATTACATGAAAATTGTCTGGAATCATGTCTGGCAAATATTAACAAGAAAATCAATGTCTTATCACACACCCACGTCACTTCCCGTGAAAGAACTGAGAAACTAGGAGTGTATTCAGTCCAGAAAGTTCAATCCCTTGTTCCAAATGCCGGGTGGAGGAAGTAGATAATCCGTGGTCGATTCTCTAGCAAGTGTGGGGTGGTCATTTTTTCTAGTTTCTGAACAGTGTCACTAGTGAAAACTGGTTCTCTCCAGGAAGATGTGTTCTTATCCATCGCTGCAATGATGTCCTCGGGTAAATCCAGGGACTCTGCAATAGTCCCAGGCTTGTATATCCAAGATTACAGCTATTTTTAAGAACACCCTCAGCCATGGAGCTCAAAATAATATCACTTCATCAGGGTGGCTAAGCCCAGAAGAGCTTCAGGCTTTGGAGACCCACCCTCCTGGAATAAACATCTAGGCCCTGGTTATTGGCTCCGGCCCTCATGATAAGCTATATTATGGGGCCTCTAAGTGTTTTCCTTCCAATAATCTCTATAGAAACTTTCTCAAGTCAAGAGAGATGTTCCAGGGAATTCCCTGGAAGTCCTGTGGGTAGGACTTCACACTTCCACTGCTAGGGGCCTGAATTCACTCCCTGGTCTACAAACTAAAATGCTGCTAGTCTAACAGTGTATCCAAAATTAAAATAATAATAATAATAATTTTACAAAGAGAGATTCTAAGATTGCAGAACCTCCCAGGAGAAGAACCACACATCTTGTTCCCTTTTGTCCCTAGAAGACCCCTGTGGTTCCTGCATACATCTGTCCACCCCTCTCCAGGACCAGCTCTGCTTACTGAAGGCACTGGAAGGGGCCGCTTTCATCAGACCAAGAAAGGTCGCACCTGCCTGCCTAACAGAGACATTCAAGAGTTCAGGACGGAAGCCGAGTGTGCGTGCGCATGACCAGTTGCTTAGTTGTGTCTGACTTATTGCTGCCCCATGGACTGTAGCCCACAGGTTCCTCTGTCCATGGAATTTTCCAGGCAAGAATATTGGAGTGAGTTGCCATTTCCTACTCCAGTGGAAGCCAGAAGAGTCACCTAGTTTAAGAAGTTTCTTAAACCATTCCTTTAGGATAGCTGCTTCTTCCACGTAAATAATTTTTCATTTTGCCTCACAAGTCACGGGCTACCCTTATTCCTGTCCTGAAAAGTAAGACTCTTTTTGAACATATGATATTTCTCCCGCTTATGAGATCTATTCATTATGATCCTTTGCGTGAACTTCTGAAGGGACATAAAAGCCATGTTATCTTCGAGGCAGGAAGTAGATGGGCCCCCACCAGGGAAAGCATCTGGAGTTCATTCCCTGTGGAGAGAAACTCCAAAGTATCACTAGCAGAACAATCAAGAGAGGAGACGGCCCTGCTCAGATAAGAGAAGAGAGACCACATCTTTCTCATTTTCGAGATTAAGGAGATCTTCCTGACTAGAAAGCTCCTTGGGACTCAAAAGGGGAGTGATGTCAAGTATACCCACGAGCCTCTTCCCCAGAATCCATCTGGGCTGAGAAATGCTTGCATACACACACGGGAGGATTCTGAGGTAAACCAAATATGAACTCAGAACAGGCAAAGCAAGATGGCTGGCCAAAGGAAACCCTGAAGAAACACCCCGAGCAAGTGATTTAAACTCCCATTAGGACGCGACTCCCTCTCTCAGTCCACCCACGTGTCTGTCCACACGTCCTGTACACTCCTCCTGCTGCGCACTTTACTTCTTTCACCACTTTGCATCTTTGTGGGAAATCTTTTCTGCAGAGCCAAAGGGCCAGGGCCTTGTCACTGACCACTGGTCTGGTGGATCGGATTCAGCTCTCTCAATGCGATCTCTGGCTGGGAACTGAAACCCTGCTTCAAGCCGCTGCAGGCCAAGGGAGATAATATTGGTCTATGTGCTTCAAACTTTTAGAATACTTCTGCACCCCGTTTGAATTAAAATTCTAACCACTCTCCTAACATGTGTCTGGGTTGACCTAAAGTTCTATTCTTGTAAAGCCTAGGAACATTTCAGACTTCTTTTGAAGATTTGGTATAACCTATTATATTCAGGAATATGTGCAGTTTTGGTGAGACCCCTGATAGACACACTGGTCCATTCTCTGCTTCTTGGGAAACTTTCATTCACTCACTTAACACTGTTGGGGATCAGCAGTAAAGACCAGCACAGATCCTGCCATCAAAGAGCTCACAATTCTAGTGGGGAAAGATAGATCAAAGAAAAAAGGAAAAAAAAAAACTATAATTACAATCATGAGTCATAAGAGATATGAAATATGAACAGTGTGTTCTGCAAGTAAGTGCAAGGGGAATAATTCTACCAAAGAACAGGGTGAAGTAAGGGCAAGACAGTGGATTCAAAGAGGGTAGAAATTGAGCTGCATCTTAAAGGTGAGGATTTAGTCAAAAAGAAGAAGGAGGGTAATTGGGACAAAGACTACAGCTTGTGCACGCATATGCAAAACACCCATGGTGCAAAGTGACCTGTAAGGAATGCTGAAACAGCGAGTGGAGGGCCAAGGTCAAGGCAGTTGAGCCTGCCTAGCTAGGAAAGGGCTGCACATGTCGTGATCAGAAAGTAGACTTTGTCCTGTAAAGCACAGGTTGAAAATTGATGACATAGATTTATAGTCATTAATTTTCACCAGGCTTTCAAAATAGTTTTTCAATTAGTCAAGGCATCACTTAGTGTGCGTACAGTAACAAAGGACCCAGAATCTCAGTGGCTTTCAACAACATTGCACTTTCTTTCTTGCTCATGACCATGTCTGTTGAAGGTTGATGCCAGCTTAACTCCACAGACTGTTATTCTGACACACAAGCCGAGGGAACAGAGCCTGTCTGGGTGGGGTGTGTATTCTTGGAGCACAGGACAAAAAATGATGCAACATCCCCAGCAACGGTCCTTAAAGCTGCTGCTCAGCCACACACATCAAATTCACCCTCATTTCATTGGCCAACAATGACATACGTCAAATTCACCCTCGTTTCACTGGGCAGCCATGGCATGTAACCAAGTCCCATGTCAATGGGCTTGGTAATATAGTTCTTCCTGGTAACACGGTATAGTGAATATTTTGAACAAATTATTTTATTTAACATAGTAGACAATATTTAAAACTTGACAGATTTCACAGAAAAGTCAAGATTTCCAGGCTTTGTTGGGGGGCAAAAAAAATAGCTGGCAACATGGGGCTGTTTCCACAGGGCAGCTTAGCTGCCTAGTGGGAGCTTAACTAGCAAAGTAATGCTCACATGCTAGCAAAGTAATGCTCAAAATTCTCCAAGCTAGGCTTCAACAGTATATGAACCGAGAACCTCCAGATGTTCAAGCTGGATTTAGAAAAGGCAGAGGAACCAGATCAAATTGCCAACCCGCTGGATCATAGGAAAAGCAAGAGAATTACAGAAAAACATCTACTTCTGCTTCATTGACTATGCCAAAGCCTCTGGCTGTGTGGATCACAACAAATTGTGGAAAATTCTTAAAGAGATGGGAATACCTGCCTCCTGAGAAACCTGTATGCAGGTCAAGTAGCAACAGTTAGAACTGGACATGGAACAACTGACTGGTTCCAAATTGGGAAAGGAGTACAGTCAAGGCTGTATATTGTCATGTTGCTTATTTAATTTATATGCAGAATACATCATGTGAAATGCCAGACTTGATGAAGTGCAAGCTGGAATCAAGATTGCCGGGAGAAATATCAATAACCTCAGATATGCAGATGATACCACCCTTATGGCAGAAAGTGAAGAGGAACTAAAGAGCCTCTTGATGAAGATGAAAGAGGAGAGTGAAAAAGCTGGCTTAAAACTCAACATTCAAAAAACAAAGATCATGACATCCAGTCCCATCACTTCATGGCAAATAGATGGGGAAACAAAGGAAGCAGTGACAGACTTTATTTTCTTGGGCTCCAACATCATTGCACATGGTGACTGCAGCCATGAAATTAAAAGACACTTGCTCCTTGAAAGAAAAGCTATGACAAACTTAGACAGCATATTAAAAAGCAGAGACGTTACTTTACTGACAAAAGTCCATCTAGTCAAAGCTATGGCTTTTCCAGTAGTCATGTATGGATGTGAGAGTTGGACTATAAAAAAGCTGGGTGCCAGAGAATTGATGCTTTTGAACTGTGGTGTTGGAGAAGATTCTTGAGAGTCCCTTCGACTACAAGGAAATCAAATAAGTCCATCCTAAAGGAAATCAGTCGTGAATATTCATTGGAAGGACTGATGCTGAAGTTGAAGCTCCAATACTTTGGCCACCTGTTTCGAAGAGCTGATTAATTGGAAAAGACCCTGATGCTGGGGAAGATTGAAGGTGAGAGAAGGGGATGACAGAGGTTGAGATGGTTGGATGGCATCACCGACTCAATGGACATGAGTTTGAGCAAGCTCCAGGAGCTGGTGATGGACAGGGAAACCCGGTGTGCTGAAGTCCATGGGGTCGCAAAGAGTTGGGCACGACTGAACAACTGAACTGTCTGACCTTCAGCCACACCTTTTAGACCACGGAATGCTTCTCTTCAGTTTGGCACAGACCCCATGCTGCCTGCTCACTCATTTATGTTACCTGCCCAGCTTGGATTAAGCAAATGAGTTTGTAACCTAGAACAATGGGCAGTCATGGAAGAGACAACGGATGCGAATGAAAAATGTTGCCTGCCTCTCCAGTAACCAAAGGATTTGCAGCCATCAAGCCATCATGTTACAGCCACCCTGATGGTGAGCCCAGGTGGAATCAATAGGCAGGATGCCTCGCCGCCCCCCATCTAGCAGTCAGATGCTGCAGCCGCCCCCACAACAGCGCACGCTGAGGAAACTCAGGATGAGAAAACACTGGACACTGGCCCAGAGAGCTGAGGTGCACATCAAAGGAATGATTTCAGGGAGCCCAGACTCTTCCATGTTTCTATGTGTTCAATCACACAGTCATTTCCAACTCTTTGCAACCTCAAGGACTGTAGCCCACGAGGCTCCTCTGTCCATGGGATTTCCCAGGCAAGAACACTGGAGTGGGTTGCCATTTCCTTCTCCAAGGAATCTTCCCAACCCAGGGATCAAACTCCAGGGATCAAACCCAAGTCTCCTGCATCTCCTGCACTGCAGGCAGATTCTTCACCACTGAGCTGCCAGGGAAGCCCCTCCATCTTCCTATAGAAAAGCACTAAATTCATTAACTTGAGATGTCTAGTTTTCTTTGTCAGTAATCTTTTGATGTTCCCAACTACCTGGTCTTCGTTGCAAAATCTCCTATATGTCCTGGCTCCTCCCTTGCCTCTTTGGAGCAGTCCCTTAGAGTGATATGAGAGTCTAGTCTTCCCAAGCTTGAAGTTTTCAGAATGTCCACTAAATAAGACATGAACTCTTAACTTTCACACTGTACAGTTTTTGGGTGGCGGGGGTGGGGGGGGCAGAGCGGGCAGTTGCAGTCGGCAAGGAGAAAGGTAATGGGATCAGATCTACTTTTCAGACAGCTTAACTTAAGAGTCTGAAGTTAAGGGAGACCCCAGAACACAAGGAGGAAATCCAGTTAGGAGGCTACTGCAATAATCCCTGTGCAAAGTCACTTCAGTAGTGTCTGTGTCTCTGCGACCCTACGGACTGTAGCCCACCAGTCTCCTTTCTGTCCATGGAATTTCCCAGGCAAGAATACTGGAGTGGGTTGCCATGCCCTCCTCTAGGGCATCTTCCCGACTCAGGGATCGAACCTGAGTCTCTCCAATCTGCATTGGCAGGAGGGTTCTTTACCACTAGTGCCACCCTAACCTAGCCTAAACATGTAGTTTAAAAAGAAAAAAACAGGCACCAAAGGCTCTGCTGCTGCTAAGTCGCTTCAGTCGTGTCCGACTCTGTGCTGCCCCATAGACGGCAGCCCACCAGGCTCCTCCGTCCCTGGGATTCTCCAGGCAAGAACAGTGCAGTGGGTTGCCATTTCCTTCTCCAATGCATGAGGGTGAAAAATGAAAGTGAAGTCACTCAGTCGTGTCTGACTCTTAGTGACCCCATGGACTGCAGCCCATCAGGCTCCTCCATCCATGGGATTTTCCAGGCAAGAGTACTGGAGTGGGGTGCCATTGCCTTCTCCACCAAAGGCTCCACTACTACTAAGTCGCTTCAGTCGTGTCAAACTCTGTGCGACCCCACAGACAGCCCACCAGGCTCCGCTGTCCCTGGGATTCTCCAGGCAAGAACAGTGCAGTGGGTTGCCATTTCCTTCTCCAATGCATGAAAGTGAAACGTGAAAGTGAAGTCGCTCAGTCGTGTCCTACTCTTCATGACCGCATGGACTGCAGCCTACCAGGCTCCTCTGTCCATGGGATTTTCCAGGCAAGAATACTGGAGTGGGTTGCCATTGCCTTCTCCGACCAAAGGCTCTACCCATTATTAAATGTGGAGAAATAAGCTAGAGGCAGCCTTCAGCTAGAAGCAGCCAGAAAGAGCGAAGACCGGAACACTTCTGCTGGTTGTCTCAAGGCCCTGAAATCTACCCCCTTCTTGGATGAACTGAAAGGGGACTCCCTTGGGTGCCTTTCTCAACTGCTGGTTGAGTAAATCGGAGGGGGAGGGGAGGGGGGAACGAGGGAAGTGGAAGGATACATTGTAACAGGTAAAGGAAATAGCCCCTTTCTGCTCCTATTCTCTCCCCCAACCCCTCCTTCCCCAGTCACCCTCCCTCCAGCAACCCACTACTGGCCTAAATTAAGTTTTCAAAAAGCGAGAGGCTCTGTGCTGATTTTTTGGTAGAAGAGCACTGAATTCAATAAAACATAATTATTGATTTAATTAAAACAGTTGCTCTGTGAGAAGTGAAGCTTTTTTAATAGCCAGCAGAGAGGCAAGAGCCCTCATTCATTTCTAGTGGAGCTTCTGAAATAAATTGGACTGCTTTTTTTTTTTTTTTTTTAATAGGCACATTCTAAGCAGCGGCTTTGAAATGGATCCCCTAGCCATTCATATGCAGCAATTCAACCAGTGAATAAGGCGCCTTTTCCACTGGCTGCCTTTCAGGACAGAAAAGAGGAGGCGCTGTGAGCCTGGACTGAGAGATGCATAATTCATGGCCCTTCTTCTAGGGCCCCTCTGTGCTCCTTTCTGCTTCCTTGTACTTACATTGGAAAGGAAACGTGGGGCTGGGGACTGTCCCGCTGTGGGGCTTCCACACCCTCTCCTGAGCTAGTGGAGAGATGCTGTTCAGAAGGACCCAGGGCGTCAGAGGCAACGGGACCCTGACTCCCCACCACGGGGGCCAGGGTCTGACCCTTACAGGGCTGAGCTCGGAAAAGAAATCGAACAGGGAGAGTGGAGGGGAAGGTAGTCCTTCTTGACACATTGGAGTAGAAACTACCGGGGCCAGATGACAGCAGCCCCCTCCCCACTCTCAGGCCGCCCCCTCCTTTCGCACCTGCAGCCACAGGCGAGCATGTGGCTGCGTGGGCGGGCGGGCTCATCACTTGTATTAGCGTAAGAGAATAATGATGCATCCTCAGAGAAGACATTAATGAGGTGATGACATATTTTTAATTAAATGCCTTACGTAAATTATTAATCCATTCCTCCTGGAGAGACAGACGGTGGCACATTATAAACGTGAGCCGGCCGGTGTGTATCCCAGCGCGCACACACACTCCCACTCCGCCCTGGGATGGGAGTTAAGGCTGCCTCTGTTACAGCCTGCGAGCTGCTCTCACAGTCTGTGCAGGCTCTGGCCTCAAGCCCGCGCCCCCGGGGGCCGGTGGGGCTTGTGAACATGATCTTGGCACCTATGGGGCTCACGTTTCAACCTGGAACCGGTGCGGTGGAGGTCGATGATTAGCTGTGGTTTTCAGACGTCCCTGGGCTAGAGGTGGCGCACACAGGGCGCCTGTTTGTAGACATTCTGGCGGCAGCTTCCCCAGCTACTCTCAGCTCGGTGATCGCTGCCCCTCCCCTTCTCCCTGCGTCCCCTCCCCTGTTTTCCCCAAAGGCCAGCAGCCCCTCTATTTGACTGAAGTTAGTGGTACTTTCTCCACTAAGCTCCCTGGTGTCAAATTGGATGCCACCACCATGCTAGTGGGGCTTCCCTGGTGCCTCAGACTGTAAAGAATCTGCCTGCAATGCAGGAGTCTTGCGTTCAATCCCCAAGTCCAGAAGATACCCTGGAGAAAGAAATGACAACCCACTCCAGTATTCTTGCCTGAAAAACTCCATGGACAAAGGAGCTTGGCGGGCTACAGTCCATGGGATCCCAAGAGTGAGACACACCTTAGTGACTAAACCACCGCCACCATGCTCTTAGATTAAATAAATAAATAAACTAACAACAATTGATCATTAAATGAAATTTCCATTTGAGAATTCCCTGGTGGTCCAGTGGCTAGGACTCAGTGGGCCCAGGTTCATCCCTGTTCAGGGAACTGAGATTCCCTAAGGCATGCAGTAAGGCCAAAAAGAAAGAAAAAAGTACTATTTGTTGAGTGACGGAACTTACGGTTGTTGTAGGGGAAGACTGAGGGGGAGGGATAGTTAGGGAGCTTAGGTGGACATGTTCACACTGCTATATTTAAAATGGATGATCAACAAGGATCTGCTGTCTAGCACAGGGAACTCTGCTCAATGTGATGTGGTAGCCTGGAAGGAGGGGAGTTTGGGGGAGAATGGACACATGTATATGTATGACTGAGTTTCTTTGATGTCCACCTGAAACTATCACAACATTGTTAACCAGCTATACTCCAATAAAAATAAAAAGTTAAAGATATATATGTATATTATTATTTGTTGAGTGCACATATGCTAAGCACTGTCCTAAGTACAGAGCATAGATAATCTTCATCAATCCTCAACCCAAATCCTATAGAATCGATAATATTGTTATTAATACACCAATTTTACAGACTCAGTATATTCAAGGTTAGAAAATTAGTAACTGGCAATGATAAAGTTCAAATTCTGGTCTGTTTGGTTTCATGGCACTACTGGCTTAGAACTTCCTAACGCTAGACCTATTATTGCTATCTTGTGAATGAAGGAATCCAGGAATAGAGAGGTTAAGGTGAAGAGGCTGAAGTGCTCCAACATGAGGTAGAAGCAGGAATTTGAACCTGAACCATCAGAGTCCAGGGTCCCTGCACACACCCACCATGTTAAGATGAGAGCAGGAAATCAGAGACTTAGGTCCCATGCACATCGTTGGAGGGGGACAAAAAGGCCATGGATTCTCAGTGGTTTTCACCATAGAAGTCAGAGTGGATGGAGGGACTTCCTGGTGGTCCAGTGGTTAAGTTGAAGCTGCCTGCCAATGCAGGGGACACAGGTTCAATCCCTGGTCCAGGAAGATCCCCCATGCAGTGGAGCAACTAAGCTCAAGAGCCTCAGCTACTGAAGCCCAAGCACCGTATGGCCCGTACTCCGCAACAGGAGAAGCCACCACACCAAGGAGCCAGAGCACCGCAACTAGAGCTTGCCCCACTCCCGGCAACGAGGTGCATAGCGATGAAGATCCAGCCCAACCAAGAACTCATTAATGAATTAGTTTTTTAAAAAGAGTGGATAGAGCAGGAGAATAAAGGTTCTCGCTAGAGCAACTCTGTCCTGTTTTTTCTGCAGAGTCACAGTGAGACCCAATCAGATTCCACTTCTGTCCAGCGCCTGAACTTTATTCTGGGCCCTCTGCCTTCATCCCAGATCTCCTAGGGAAACAAAGACAAACTCTGCTTTTTGACAAGGAGTCACCAGTGATCACAGGGAACAAGAAGGACACAAGAGCTCAAAGGAATGCCATGCTTTGCTGGCCCATAAAAGACGGTGCTCACCCGCCTACTCACACTTCTCAGGGAGAGTGAACAAGGAGGTGGGAAACGATTAACAGGACGTTCTGGAAACATAACTGGAAAATCGCAATGGCAAGAGAAGGAGGCGCCATGGAGACTCACCCCAGACCACATCAGCTGTACACATACTAGATGTATAATCACTGTCTATGGGAAACTATAAGCAATGACATTTCAAGAGCAAGTGTTATTAGTTCCATTAAAAAAAGCTACGTCAACAGCTTTAAATGGTTTCTGGCCTTTCCTCCTTGAGCTAAGTTGTCAATGTGTGGGAAAGAATCCCTCCAAATGGTTCTCCATTAGGGCCACGAGGCAGTATAAAAGGCGTCTCCCACAGGAAAGTCACTGGAAGCATTTACAACTGACGAGCCCACGGAAGCCTCAGCAGATATTTATGAACGGTGTTTGAAAGTGTACTTCTCAAAGAATCACTTCATGTTTCACTAATAGTCTGCCCGGCCACATCCTCTAAGGCAGTTGACAAAATTGCTCATTACCTTATTTAAGAAATACATGGGATATTAAAAAAAAAAAAAAAATCAATGGCCCTTCCATGTTCCTTTATAAGACTGAGACTCTGCCTAGATTTCCTGAACTTGTGCCTCAAAAGAAACATTTTTAATGAGGTGACAAAATAAGTCTTATAAAATTAGATTGCTAACATTTTCCTTAGTCGGCACCCCTCTTCCTCTTCTTTCCCTATAATTTTTAAAACAGCTAATAATGTTTCTCCCTGGTGACTCAGCGGTAAAGAATCTGCCTGCCAATGCAAGAGCCCTGGGTTCCGTCCCTGGGTGGGGAAGATCCCCTGGAGAAGGAAATGGCTACCCACTCCAGTATTTTTGCCTGGGAAATCCCATGGACAGAGGAGCCTGGGGGCTATAGTCCATGGGGTGGCAAAGAATTGGACATGACTGAGCAACTAAACAACAAAAATAATGCTTATTCTGGGACTTTAGTTGGGGGGGAGGGGTGGCAGTGGTGTTCATAATGGTCTGGAGTTTAGGATGGATCTCAGTCAGGAAACAGAAAGTTATGGTGTTGCAGGGGACAGAAATAAATCCCTAACCTGTGCTCCTCTCCAGGCTCTTCTGCTGAGAGTGTGAGTATTTGCAGAAGTAGAGTTTCTCTTGGGACTTCCCTGACCAGTCTAACGGTTAAGACTTTACCTTCCAATGCAGAGGGTGCAGGTTCGATCCCTGGTCAGGGAGCTAAGGTTGCATATGCCTCCTGGTCAAAATGCCAAAATATAAAACAGAAGCAATATTGTAGCAAATTCAACAAAGACTTTAAAAATGGTCCACCTCCAAAAAAGGTTCTCTTTGTTCCCTGCTCAAATTCAGAACCAACTGGGTGATAAGCTCAGACATCAGGCAGAGTGAAGAGCGAACAGTCACATTATTATTGAGAAAGCTCACTGCCAGGGCTCACTTGCTGGCCATCCCTCCAAAGAGATGCATGACCTTGGGCAAGCGACTCAGTCATTGTATCTACCTCCTCTGGGCTGTCCTGAGGATGAAATGAGAAAATATCTGTATCAGGTTTTGCACAGTTACAGCCACACAGGAAGTCCCAGACACTCGTTAGCTCTTGTTACGTTCTTCCTGCAAACAGAGGCAGTGCAGCTGGCCCCAAATAATGCTAGAATTCTGCTCAGCCCCCTCCAAAAAGTCACTCAGACTCCAAAAACACTGCAATTTTAATTTAGGTGCACAAAGATAACCACACCCTTTGCCAAGGCAAAATAAATAAATAAAACAGAATCCATAGTGGTTTTATGATGCTAATTTCATTTTATAGACATGTTGTGAGCTCTCCTTTTCAGAGTCTGTTATTGATTGTTCTTGTATTGTTAACTCATAACCAGACCATATTTGAAGACATAAACTTTAAGAGAGATAATAAAGTAGAAACACACGCTCTCATGAGCCTCTTTTATCCTGGTTGAGTAGAATTCTTAAACACTTAAGAGATCTGTGGAGTTATGTGTCCAAACATAAAACCTGAATTGTGGGGATTTGGAATTCAGTGGGCTTTAGTTAAACTACTCTACTCTGATCAGATCACATCCAGATTATCTTAAGTTCTGGAACATTTTGTTTGTTTGTTTGTGGGCTCCAACAACAGACTTTATTTTTTTATTGAATTGATATTAGAGTACAGTTGCTTTACATCGATGTGTTAGTTTCTGCTGTACAACAAAGTGATTCTGCTATATGTATATGTATGCTATATGTATACATGTATCTCCTCTTTGTTGGATTTCCTTCCCATTCAGGTCACCACAGAGCATTGAGTAGGGTTCCCTGTGCTATACAAGATGTTTTCATTAGTTATCTATTTTATACATAGTATAAATAGTGTATATACATCAATCCCAATCTCCCCATCAATTTTTTCCACCCCTCCACTTCCTCCCTTGAGATGCATATGTTTGTCCTCCACATCTGTGTCTCTATTTCTGCTTTGCAAATAAGATCATCCGTACTATTTTTCTGGATTCCACAGACTGTATATGTTAATATATGATATTTGCTTTTCTCTTTCTGACTTACTTCACTCTGTATAACAGTCTCTAGGTCCATCCATGTCTCTACGAATGACCCAATTTTGTTCCTTTTTAGGGTTGAGTCTAGAATCATCTTTAAGAGCATTATTACCAAACTGGAGTTTATTTCCAGCTGCCGCTAGTAGTAAAGAACCTGCCTGCCAATTCAGAAGACTTAAGAGCTGCTAGTTCAATCCCTCTGTCAGGAAGATTCCCCAGGAAGAGGGCATGGTAACCCACTCCAGTATTCTTGCCTGGAGAATCCCATGGACAGAGGAGCCCATAGGGTGGCACAGAATTCAGACACAACTGAAGTGACTTAGCACACATGCATGGAGTCCATCCAGGTCAGTGGACCCAATGTAATACTCAAACACGTAACCACAGCATGATGCTGACTTTATTCTAACTTAAGGGGATTCTTCCCACACCACCACACACTTCAACACTAGCTGAACGTCTGACTGCGGCTAGGTCACTTCAGTCGTGTCAGACTCTGTGCGACCCCATAGACAGAAGCCCACGAGGCTCCCCCATCCCTGGGATTCTCCAGGCAAGAGCACTGGAGTGGGTTGCCATTTCCTTCTCCAATTCAGCTCAATTCTGACACTATCTACCTGGAAATAGTATCAGATCCCACAGGGCTCTGTCCCACAAGCCTGTCCCAACTCGTCCCCAGTCCAGATGTCAATCCCGAGTGCAGTTTGTTACCTGTGCTTCTGACCAACTGGCTAAAAGACAGTTTCCAACACCACTCCCCCCCACCTTGGGTTTAATTTGTTTGCAAGATCAAACCAGTCAATCCTAAAGGAAATCAACCCTAAATATTCATTGGAAGGACTGATGCTGAAGCTGAAGCTCCAATACTTGAACCACCTGATGCGAAGGGCTGACTCTTTGGAAATGACCCTGATGCTGGGAAAGATTGAGGGCAGGAGGAGAAGCGGGTGGCAGAGGATGAAATTGTTGGATGGCATCACCGACCCAATGGACAAGAGTTTGAGCAAACTTCAGGAGACAGTGAAGGACCGGGAAGCCTGGCATGCTGCAGTCCATGGGGTTGCAAAGAGTTGGACATGACTGAGCGACTGAACAGCAGCAATAGCAGTTCACAGAATTCAGAGGAACATTTTAATGTACTCACTAGATTAGTGGTTTGTTATAAGAAAAATGTAACCCAGAAACAGACAAGTGAGAGAGATGCAGAGGGTATCTGCTGGGGGGAGACAGGGTGTGGGGGGAACGTAGAGATCTTGCATGCTTTCTGCAGGCTCCCCTCTTCAACAATCTCCTTGTGTCCGTCAAGCAAGAAGCTCTCTGAACCCTGTCCTTCAGGTTTTCTTGGAGGCCTTATTGCATAGACATGATTGATTATATCACTGGCCATTGGCCGTGGACTTAACCTCCATCCCATCATTCCTCCCCCTTGAGGAAATTCCAATCCTCCAATTTCAGGGTTTGTCCTCCTGGCAACCAGCGGGTCACCTTAGGTGTGGTCCAAAAGTCACCTCATTAACATAACAAAAACACCTTTATTGGTCTCATCACCTAGGAAATTGCAAAGGTTTGAGGAACTCTGTGCCGGAAAGGAAACAAAGACCAAATACAGATTGCTTATTATAAATCACAGCATTACACACAGCCGGAAAGGAGGATAGAAGGGTTGGAAAGTATAACCTGGGGAAAGAAGTTGCAGGGGACAGGTGTTCTGGAATAAGTAACATGTTATCACGTAAGGTAGATATTTTGACTCATGGTGTGACCTAGATATAGGACAGAGGTAAGAATTAAAAAACAAACAGCATGTGAGAAATGGAATATTTCCTTCCATATCAGTAAACAAGAGATGCCACAGTCTTAAGAGATTGTCCCCCGCTCCAACATCAGCTGTTGAGCCTGAGGGAACTCGGGAAGGAAGGAACACTTGCCATCTAGCAGCCGTCAACGGCAGCTGCTCCCTACAGTGAGCCCAAGGGCACTCAGGATGTGAAAAACACACGAAATTGGCCCAGATAGGTGAAGTGTATCTGGCAGGAATGGTTTCAGTGAGTCCAGATTCTTGCATCTTATCATATGCAGAAAAGCACTAAATCCCTTAACTTGGGATATCTGGTTTTCCTTAATTCACAATAATCTTTTGATGTTCAGATTACTTCCCCGTTGTTACAAAACCTCTATCTAACCTGGCTCCTCCCTTCATCTCCTCCTCACCTCCTCTGGGCATTTCTCTCAGGGTTATTTGAGATGCTGGCTTCCAGTCTTAAAAATTCCCACAGAATACAACATAACTCTCAACTTTTAGGTCGTGGATATTTTTTAGGTCGACGCATGGTATACCAGAATACCCAAGGACTCCAAAGTAAGCATGTTTCTACCATTTATGAGTTGTCTTGAAGTCAAATTGTCTCCAGGGGCCAGAAAAGTGACTGAAATGTGTGAAGTGATCCATTGAAAATAAAATAAAAGGATGCAGTAGCATGACGAAGAAGACTACAGTTATCCGAACTCAGTTTTCTTAAACACTCCTTAGCCCCAAATATATATATATATATATATATATATATATATATATATATATATATATATATATTATCACTGGGCCAATTCAGTGATATATATCTCTAATTTCAATCTCTTAAGTAATCTTGGGCAAGTTGCTTAATTCCTTTGATTTTCTTAGAGTTGTTCTTCCGTAAAAAGGGGATAGTAATAAGATTTGCCTTAGCAAGATTTTGCTGGGCTCAGGAGAAATAAGATCTATAGATATACTCTGTAAAAAATAAAGAGCTACATAAATGTTGGCTATTATTTTTTAAAGCTTTCTAATTATTAGAACTGTCTGCAAAGGCATTTGGATCTTATAGAAGGTAGAGAGAGTTCCTTGTCTCATGAGGGCTTGGGAATTGGTTTGTTCTGTTGAAAAGAAGACTCAAATATGAACGGGAGAAGTCTTGAGGGGGATAAAGATTCTGAGATTCTGATATTTTCATACAAAAGCCTTACTGGAGGTACGCTAGAGAATGGTACTATTAAGGAAAAAATAATTCATGATATTTGCTGGTGGTTTAGTTGCTAAGTCATGTCTGACTCTTGCGACCCTATGGACTGTAGCCTGCCAGGCTCCTCAGTCCATGGGATTCTTCAGGCAAGAATATTGGAGTGGGTTGCCATTTCCTTCTCCAGGGGATCTTCCCAATCCAGGGATTGAACCCAGGTCTTTCACATTTCAGGCGGATTCTTTTCCAGCTGAGCTAACAGGGACACCCTAAAAACAGTAAGACAGGAACTTCCCTGGTGGTCCAGTGGTTAATATTTCATATTCCAATGTGGGGTGGCAGGAGAGGGGGTGCAGGCTGGATCTCTGGTCAGAGAGCTAAGATCTCACATACCCTGCAACCAAAAAAATCAAAATATAAAAAAACAGAAGCAATAGTGTAACAAATTCAAAGAAGGCTTTAAAAAACAGTCCACATCAAAAAAAATCTTAAGGAAAAAAAAAAGAACACTAAGATTTGATGTAAGGGGGGCTATTACAATACAATGGGGTTTTGTAAAAGATGAGAGATGAGGCTCAGCTCCTAATTCGAGCAGGAAAAGTGGGAACTGTCAAGGAGTAGAATGGAGGGTAGGTGGATGGAAAATCATTCAGGGGAAACCTGAGGGGTAAGGAAGGATTCTGAAGATAGGCCAGGATGTTCAGACGTCACTTGGAGGGATGGTACAGGCTGAGGAACCTGATCAGATATCAAAGATGATCAGCTATGAGGGATGCGGGGATTCTGAACTGATGTAGCAGGACTCTTGCCCAAGTTGAACAAATGCAGAGAGGAGCACAGAAGGCCAGAAGGCCAGGTCTACTTGGCGAGAGGATTCGGAAGAGCCTGACTGGAGGTTAGTCAAGGAAAGAAATTTTGTCAGTGCTTATCAAGAGTGAGGTAAGCAGGACTGAGCAGAGCAGGGAGGGAAGTTAAGCTGCAGTCATAGCCGAGGTCCCAGCCACAAGGGCTATGGAGCTCTGAGGGCCCCACAGAGCTGTCTCAAACTGAGACCAGGTGGCTGAGTTTTGTATCCGCATGGATCAGTCACTGATTGCCAGGTGCTTCCGAGAGGAGGAGTCACCGTGGGTGACTCAGCTCCCTTCTGAGACAGGCAGGAGTCGCTGTGAGCTCTCTGTAGCCCAGAGTCTTGGTAGCTGAGGGCTGAGACCCTCGTTCCTAAATGAGGAGTGGGCAATATGGCATCGTTATGAAAGCTACTGGTTGGAGAAGGAAACGGCAACCCACTCCAGTATTCTTGCCTGCAGAATCCCATGGACGGGAGAGCCTGGTGGGCTATGGAGTCACAAAGGGTCCAGGACATGGCTTAGCAACTGAACAACAGTGACGACAGCCCTAGCCAATATGTGAGAACAAAAAGTTGTTAGGAATTGAGGGTTGAGGCCAAAACAAAAATCCTATTGTTTACAGATGTGATAGCATATTTAGAAAAACCAAAATAAACTACCGGCGAATACTTAAACTACAAAAAAACAAAGCTTTACAAGACCTTAACAATACTTGCAATAGTATAATATTTAATAATCTAATGAATGAAAAATTATGACTCTCTTCAGCATGTATTATGTCCCCAACACACGAACAAGTTCCATTTCGAGAGAGCACTTGTAAGTCCAACTTGTTCTAAGTCCAACAGTTAGCCTAGATACCTAACTAACACAATCGGCCATATAGTATTGTCCTGTAACAGGTTTGTAATACTGTTCACACAAATAATACATTAAAAGCAGACACAAAATATTAAAGGAAACATTTTTAATCTTACAGAACACTACCTTGAAAGGTACAGGAGTACAGTACAGCAGCTGGCATCCAGGGGCTGGCATCGCGTGAACAGACAAGATGAGTTCCTGATACAGGAGGGAGAAGGGGTGGGAGCTGGTAGAGCTGAAGGATTGTCAGCAACAGGAGACGGAGGGCAAGCTGCAGTGTCACTCATGTCTGACGCTGATGGAACTCATGTTCACATCTTTGTGAGTTTGCAACTTAAAGGTTCCTATGTAGGAGACTCACTGTATCCAAGTTCTACACTAACCCCTCTCATAGGTCACTTCATTTAATCTTCACATAGACCCTAGAAGATAGGTATTATAGATAGATGAGTAGTTATTACTATATTATAGGTAAGAAATCTGAGAGTCAGAGAGGTTAAGACACTTATGCAGGCTTGCACAGCTGGTTAGTAACAGATTCAGAATCGGAAGGTCCATCTGACCTCAGAGCCTGGGATTTTGGTCTTTCAGAAATTATCTTATTGACCAAGGGCCTTCCATGGTGCTACAAGTTGTTTACATATGACATCGCTACTCTGCTGAGTAAGACTCAAGCTCCCTGCTTCCTAGATGAGAAAGCTGACACAGACACTTCAGGTCACTGTAAAATGTGATCTAGGTTAGATTCAAACCCAGGTTTGTCTGACCCCAAAGTCCATGCCCTTCCCCATGAACCACACTGTCTCTTCTAAAAGACAGTAACCACTCGCGTGGGACCAAATTTCAGACTCAGAAAGCTACAGATGGTCCAGGTCTGATGTTATCTTAATGACCCAGAGAAGGTTGATGGAATAGCGAGAAAGACCACTGCAGATTACATGAGTTCTTGTGAAAGGATTGTCAGAACCTCTGGTCAAGAGGATTGGAGGAACTCACGAGAACAGAGATGGGTGCTCTATTCTCGAGTGGCTTGGGGAGCTTAAGCGCGAGGCTGTATTGGGCCATTTGTAGTGATGCAGATGAAGCTAGAGTCTGCCTATACAGAGTGAAGTCGGTCAGAAAGAGAAGATCAAATACCGTATATTAGTGCATATATTATATATGGACTCTAGAAAAATGGTACTGATGAACCTATTTGCAGGACAGGAATAGAGACACAGACTTAAAGAAGAGGCTTGTGGACACAGAGGAGGAAGCAGAGGGTGGGAGGAATTGAGGGAGTTGCACTGACAAATGTTCACCACCGTGTGTAAAATAGACGCCTAGTGGGAAGCTGCTGTTTAACACAGGGAGCTCAGCAGCGTTCTCTGTGTTGACCTAGAGGAGTTGGGATGGGGGAAGCCGGGAGGGAAGCTCAATAGGGAGGGGATATATATACACAGAGAGCTGACTCACACTGTTGTACAGCAAAAACCAACAATAATTATAGGGCAATTATCCTCCAATTTAAAAATAAATTAAAAATAACAAAGAGAATGGGTCTCCTATGGATCAGCACCACCACTTCTGGTCTCGAAGCAACTAAGGGGGAGAGGAATCTAAACCTCTTGCCTCCTTCATCCTAATAGAATTATCCTGACCTCCTAAGCCCTGGGTCTCTAAGTGTGAGGGGAGCAGTCACTAGGTCCATCCATTTTCTAGGCTAAGGCAGCTCTCTTGGGGATTTAAAAAGCTAAACTCTCCCAGCACCTTCCATGACATCACCTGGAATGTGAATCCCGGAGGCTGCTGGAAGAAGGCAGGGAGGAGAGAGGGAAGCATCCATTAAAGACAACCCGAAAGATTTCCAAACTCTTCGAGCCCGGTGGCATGCAGGATCTGAGCATTTGGTACCCCAGTTACCATCACTTCCTGCCATCCCCACCTCAGCCTTTCTGGATTTAGTGAAGACAGCATCAGCTTTTGAAGGAGATAACCATAGGTTCAGTACTGGCTCAGATGTGTGAACTTGACATATTTCTTAACCTCTCTGGGCCTCATTTTTCACATCTATACAGGAGAATAACCAGACATTTGTGAAAGTGTCTGGCAAAGTGGGCCGGCTTCCAGCAGGCACTCCATAAAAATCAAAACAAAAAAGAAAAGAAAACATGAGTCTTCTTCCCCCTTTTCCGTCTCTCTGAATAATACAATCTAGGTACGCTCAGCACAGAAAAGAAGAGGAGAGATTTGGACATAAACCAAGACATAAAGAAAATACATGTAATACGTTATCCAATGGTTTTTCCCGTAGTCACATATGGATGTGAGAGTTGGACCATAAAAAAGGCTGAGCACTGAAGAATTGATGCTTTTGAACTGTGGTGCTGGATAAGACTCTTGAGAGTCCCTTGGACAGCAAGGAGATCAAACCAGTCAATCCTAAAGGAAATCAACTCTGAATATTCACTGGAAGGACTGGTGCTGAAGTTGAAGCTCCAATACTCTGGCCACCTGATGCAAAAAGCAAACTCATTGGAAAAGACCCTGTTGCTGGGAAAGATTGAAGGCAGGAGGAGAAGGACAGAGGATGAGGTGGTTAGATGGCATCACCAACTCGATGGACATGAGTTTGAAGAAACTCCAGGAGATGGTGAAAGACAGGGAAGCCTGGCCTGCTGCAGTCCATGGGGTCACAAAGAGTCAGACACAACTGAGTTACTGAACAACAGGAGACTTGGTTCAATCCCTGGGTCAGAAAGATCCCCTGGAGAAGAGAATGGCCACCCAGTCCAGTATTCTTGCCTGGAGAATCCCACAGACGGAGGAGCCTGGTGGACTATAGTCCATGGTATCGCAAAGAGTGTGGCATGACTGAGCAACTAACACTTTCACTTTTCATGTTCCCATAGCCCCCAGAAGAGGGAAAACTAATGAAAGCACAGTCGTTATTTCATTCTAAATATGGGCCAAATTGGGTCCCTTGAAAACTATTAACTCCATGTGTTGGAAGGTTGGTCTGTACTGGAAGTGCAGCCCAGCCAGGCTATTGCAAGAGTCCTGGGAGTGGGGAGGGGTCTGTGGGCTTTGATCCGTGGAGAGAAGCAAATGAAGGCAACTAGATATTCATGCAAGTCCCTCAATGTGAAAACAATATGGAGGAAGAAGAAAAAGATAAAGCAGAAGGAAAAAGGAAGAGGAAGGGGATGTAGAAGAGGAGAACATACTGAGTTCCTAGTACAGGTCAGGTGTTGCCCCAGTGCTTCATAAAGGTGATCTCATCAGCATCCTTATGCCCATTGTACCAAAAACTGCAAGAAGTGAAGTGAAGTCGCTCAGTCGTGTCCAACTCTTTGCGATCCCGTGGACTGTAGCCCACCAGGCTCCTCCATCCATGGAATTTTCCAGGCAAGAGTACTGGAGTGGGTTGCCATTTCCTTTTCCAAAAAACCGCAACCAAGGAAGTAATTTCCTGAGGTCACATGAGCTAAGAAGTAGCTAGACTCCAAAATCTCCTCCATTTTCCTTTTGACCACTCAGGACAGAGTTCATTACAGGTCATTTTTACAAAGCAGGCAGTGTATTTAGTTTGCATCCAGGATGGAGCATATCCTTTGGCATCTCCACTGCCTCATCCCCACCCCATGTTAATTGTTCTTTAAACCCAGTAGAAGACCGAAGACCCTTCTTTGAGATTCATCCATGTGAAGGAGGGTGGATTGTCAGGTTGCCCACCAGAGAAAACAGTTGCTGATTCCAAGGGTTGAAGTTCAAGAGGCACCCAGAGCAGCTACTGGTCTATTGCAAGAAGGGGAGTGCCCTCTGGGATCAAACAAACCTATAGGAGGTAAATGACAATATAACTACAGTGAACACTGTGTCACAAAGACATCAGAGGGAAAGATTCCATCCTGAGGGAACAGCAAAAGAGGAAATTCACTTGGCAAAAGAAAATCCAGAAAGCCAGTGTGTCTGGGTGTGATGGACAGGTGGAGAGTGTCTGGACATGAACTGGAGGTCTTTGTGTCTCTTGAAACTGGCTATGTGGGCACCAAACCTCATTTCCTCTAGGTCCACAGCTAACCTGTGGATCCCGGCCTCTCTTGCAATCATGTCTGGCCAGGTGACTGAGAATGTGAACCAAAGTGATATGGACTTGTCCCTCCTTTCCACCAACCCCCTAACCCTCCCCTACACACACACCATCACCTAGCAATCCTCCAGGGTCTTTCCCGTCAGGTAGGTAATGTCAAGTCAGATGACATTGGAAGCTAGGTGTTAAAAATTATGGAACCACCAAGATGGAACTTGGCTGACCGAGGTCCACCACTCTGAATAATAAGGTTATTTTAAGATATTTAGCTGAACAGTACTTCAGACAGAATACCCAATACGTTTCTTCTAAATTCTCCCAATGTTCAGTTACATTGACAGTGCCTTATATTTGTTACCAAATTCATACGAAAGAACTATTAACACTTTCTATTTACACTTTCCGCATGCAAGGCAACGTGAGACACTGAAGTCACAAAAATCTTCAGATCCAAAGTTCCTGCCCTTAAAGTTCTCACAATGGGACTCACAGAAATAAAGACGAGGAGTTTCACTGAAGAGTGTGTGTGATCATCAGTGTAACTGGAACGTGGAAAGCAGTGTGGGAGCACAGAATATATAGTCATGGACTCTGCCTGGGGGCTCAAGGAAGTCTCATAGAGGAGGGTCCATTTGGTTTGGGTCTTGAAGGATGAGTAGGAGTTTTCTTTGTGAAGAAGGAAAGGGAGGAAATCCTGGTAAAGGAAATAGCACCTAGAATGAATTAGAAATCCATATC
The DNA here is from genome assembly GCF_029378745.1 of Bos indicus. Lineage (NCBI taxonomy): Eukaryota > Metazoa > Chordata > Mammalia > Artiodactyla > Bovidae > Bos > Bos indicus. Next base: position 17,166,859 of record NC_091780.1, on the reverse strand, counting down.
CTTTAAAAATCAGGGAGCCAGTGAAAAATTGTATTTTATATATAGTCAATAATTAATTTCTTAATGATACATTAAACCCTAGAAAGCAAAGGATGCCTATAATTTCTTTTATATTCCTCAAGTTCTACACATATGCAAAGAACAAAGAAGAGAGAGAGAGGGAGGGAGTAAAGGAGGGAAAGAGAGCCAGAGGGAAGAAAGGTGAATGACCCCTATTCAGCCTTAGTTACCCAGGTCTGGTGGTGACTGATGAGAAAGAACACTCAGGGTTCATTTGAGTTTCATTTACCCTATATCCATGTTCATTTCACGCCATCTGACAGCTGTTTTAGGCCATTTCATTCTCCGTTGGAAGCATGATCGGGCCTGAAATGCAAGTTGTAAATAGTGTGTGTTGCATAGTAAAGCTGGATTTAATGCATAGTATGGTTTATTAATGTTACAGCATTTACTGTGTATTTAGAGTTCTCACTGATTTTTATTCAAAAGGGCATTTTTATTACAACTACATGATGCCAGCAAAATAAAACCCTCCCCCTGCCAAAGCAACCTCGGGTTAAACTGCTGTAAGTGCTTGTGAAAAGCCCAGCTAAATTTGGCTGGTTTGGATCATTCCTCCCCTGGGATCGCTCATCCACAAGCCTCTGCATGAAGGATGGGGAGGAGAAATGGACAGTATCCTCACCTGACCCAGGATGGATGCCAAAGAAATAAAAAGCATTTGTGGTACCTTATATTGGTATTGACCCTAAAACTAATGGTCACCTGCCAATCCAGGAGACACAGGAGACCCAGATTCAATCCCTGGGTCAAGAAGATCCCCTGAAGGAGGGCATGGCAGCCCACTCCAGTATTCTTGCCTGGATAATCCCCTGGACAGAGGAGCCTGGTAGGCTACAGTCCGTGGGGTTATGAGGAGTTTGACACAACTCAGCAGCTAAGCATGCACACACCCATAAAGCTCACCGTAGCTGTGAGCCAGTTAATATGTCAAGGATGTGAGAGACCATCTTTGCTGCTGCTGCTGCTAAGTCGCTTCAGTCATGTCCAACTCTGTGCAACCCCATAGACGGCAGCCCACCAGGCTCCTCCGTCCCTGGGATTCTCCAGGCAAGAGTACTGGAGTGGGGTGCCATTGCCTTCTCCGGAGACCATCTTTGGGATATTCTAATTTTATTTCTTGTCCATCAAGTTTGCACCTACAATGAACAGTCCAAACCTGGGATTTCACAGTAGAAGTTTCTGCTAATACAGCTGTCTTCAAGACTGCCACTTGGCAAAGCAAAGATTCTTCCCTCCAATTTCTCCCCCATTTTTTTCCTGGACCCATAAAACCTTTCCTTGTGATTTGGAGATAAGAGAGTGCATTGCCTGGCATGATAGCTACTGGCCACATTGCTGTTGCTGTTTAGCCACTAAGTCATGCCTGATTCTTTGCAACCCCATGGACTGTAGACTGCCAGGCTCCTCTGTCCATAGGATTTCCCAGGCAAGAATACCGGAGTGGATTGCCATTTTCCTCACTAGGAAATCTTCCCGACCCAGGGATTGAACCCTCATCTTCTGCATAGGCAGATAGGATTTTTTACCACCAAGCCACCTGGGAAGCCCACTGGCCACATGTGGCTATTTAAATGTAATCATCATTTTTTAAAACTAAAAATTCAGTTCCTCAGTCACTTTAGACACATTTCAAGTGCCCAGTAGCCATGTATGGCTAATGGCTACCATATTAGACATTGTAAATATGGGACATTTCCATCCTTATTTTGGGATTAACATCAATTCACTACTATACATAAAAGAGATAACAAACAAGGACCTTCTGTATAGCACAAAGAACTCTACTCACTATTGCATAATAACCTATAAGGGAAAAGAATCTGAAAAACAGCTCTATGTTTACATATAACTGAGTCACTTTGCTGTACATCTGAAACTAACAAAACATTGTAAATCAACTGTACTTCAATTTTTAAAAAGATAAATATTTATTTGCAAATATGTGTATGTACATAAAAAATCATTGCAAAAACTAAATGGCTTTAAAATTTTTAAAAAGAATATACAACTGAATCACTTTGCTCTACAGCAGATATTAACACAACATTGTAAATCAACTGTACTTCAACAAAATAAGTTTAAAAAAAAGAAAGTTTATTGGACAGCACTGCTCTGCATCATAGGTCCCTCAAGACCATAGAAATAAGTGTCCATTTTGCTTGCACAATACATCCTGTATCTACCCATTTTTCTCCCTTTCCACAGCCCCTTTCTATAACACACACTCCCATCCTTGTGTTTGAGGTCTTCTGGCCTCTCCCCTGACTCTAGCCCCTTCCAGCTTCTAAATCACAACCTCTAATTCCAATCTTACCCCTGCCTACACTTGGAAACACTTTCCTTCACGTTCATTCATTCATTCAAGGTGGTATATGGCACTTGTTTGATGCTCGGGATGCAAAAGCAAAGAAGGCTTCATTTCTCGTCCTCAAGGACATCACAATCAAGCAGAAAGCACTCATTACAACCCTCAGTTGTTGAACAAAGAATTCACAAATCAAGTCAAATCATTGTCCTGTTTACACACCTTCAGTAGATCACCACAGAAAGGACACGTTGCAGATATTTGCTGTAAATGACTCAATCTGTGTACACACTTTCAGGGACTAATCTTCTGCACACATCACATATAAGGAGTAGAAAAATATTGCTGCCATATTCCCCTTTCCATTGGGGGTGATATCATTTCTTTTACACTCTTCTAAGTTGACACTTTTGACAGATATGTTGACTTTCTGATACACAACGGGATCCCCATAGACAGAACTTGGAAGGAAGAGGCATGAAATTCTTCCCAGCAAGATCTCAGGGATGCAAGGAAAGGCCAATGATTGGGCCTCTCCCAGTGGTAGCCCCACTGGGTCTTGGGCTTGATGGCTCTGCTGTTCATTTGCACCTCATTGGGCCCACTCACCCAGTGCCACAACTCTGTCCCAGGCCACATCTGGATGGAGAAAGGGGAAAGCTCACCTGACCCTATTCAGGCCAACAAAGGAAACTTCCACTGTTCCTTGATATGGTGGTGGTGCTTGTTAGAGCTCTGTGTCTATGCAGGTTCTGGCCTCTAGTTGACATTTTAGAAAGATGGGCAAAGAGATGAAGTAGCTGCCCACCAGAGGAAGATGACCTCATCAAAGACAGGTTCTGTCAGCTCCAGCCCCACTCAGCAGTCTACAGAATTGTCCACCCCAAGTGGTTAACCACTTCCTGTCTTTCCCAGCCCACAGGACCTGGATCTCCAACTGGATGCTTCCTCTCTACCAGGGAACAAGATCTGGAAATAACTTGCAGAGTGCAAGCCGAACAAGCTGGCAGAAAGTCGGGCCCTGGCCAAGGTTTTGAGGGGTTTTGTTTTTTAGCTGTCAGAATCTAAAAATGTATTTACTCTTCGGCCAAACACAACAACTGATTTCCATCTACAATTATTTCTTAAGAAGTAGTAAGGCAACTTCAGGAAGAGCTGTGGCCTTGAGCTATGGAACGTTATTATGCTTAAACACATCCACTGAGAAACCCAGGGCTTGTGGGACTAACTTCATTGGCTATAGCAGAGCATGGATGAAAGACACCTGAGCAGGACCTGCACCTCACTGATTGCTGCCCAGACCATCTCTCCATGGGTTGTGATGTTTCTGCTTTCCCTTGCATCAACTCAGACCTCTCAGATGTACCTATTCTAATAGCCACTTTTTATCTAACATAACAGCTTGGAGGGAAAAAACAGCTTTCCTTCCAAGCTGCCCTCTGCACAGGAGCCTGAAGCCAGCCAGCAATGGACCATGGAAGCAGTAAACTGCACAGTGGCTGAGCGTGCCCATTGATGGCAGGGGGCTTGGGTCCGCGACTCAATCACTGACTGTAGAACCTTGGGCAAGGTAATCCTCCTCCTCTCCAATCTTCAATTCTCTCATCACTAAAGTGAGGACAGTTCTAGTGCCTCATCTCCAAGGTAGCAGAGAGATAATCCAGCTGACAACTGGACACTCAGCTCAGTGACCCCTCATATGTACACAGTAATTGTTAACTACTTCTTTTATTAGACTAGAATTCTTCACTCTGTTGGACATGGAAATATTGATAGTTGGAACCTGGAAGGCAAAGCCCTTCTGTTTCTTGGTGTGTGTCAGTCACTCAGTTGTGTCCGACTCTTTGCAACCCCATGGACTCTAGCCCGCCAGGCTCCTCTGGCCACGGGGATTCTCCAGGCAAGAATACTGGAGTGGGTTGTCATTCCCTTCTCCAGGGGATCTTCCCAACCTGTCTGCATTGCAGACAGGTTCTTTATCATCTGAGCCACCAGGGAAGCCAACTCACATCAATTTCTGCCTTCCATGGCAGGACATGGTGATGACAGCTTTGCCTACCACCCAGAAAGAACTCAAAGCCCCCTGTGACCTCAGGAGAATCAGAAGGGAGTATACATAGGTGGTAGGGTGCTCCATGTCTACTTGAAATTATGTCTTAAGCTTGATGGAGAAGGAAATGCCAACCAATCCATTATTCTTGCCTGGAAAATCCTATGGACAGAGGAGCCTGGCAGCCTACAGTCCAGGGGGTCGCAAAGAGTCAGACACAGCTGAATGGCTAAACATACACACACGGCCCTTAAGACAGGTAAAATTTTCCAGTGGGTGACAGTCAAAACCGGAAAGATTTTCCCTGGGAAGTCAGTCACTCCTCAGTAACTTGTTAGAACAGAATGATTTTCCATGGAAGCTGCTCCAGAAAAACTGGGGACCCTCTGAGTCAGGATAAATCTTCCTACTGCCTTTCTAATAGTTTTAATGCAACTTAAGGTGGTTGTTGTTTTTTTGTTTTTTTTTAATCATCTTTGGATGGTGAATCCTTAAAACTCTGATGAAGGAGTGGATGCGCTCCCCAGACAAGTACTCACTGTTCAGTTCAGTTCAGTTGCTCAGTCGTGTCCGACTCTTTGCGACCCTATGAACTGCAACACACCAGGCCTTCCTGTCCATCACCAACTCCCAGAGTCCACCCAAACTCATGTCCATTGAATCAGTGACACCATCCGGCCATCTCATCCTCTGTCGTCCCCTTCTCTTTTCGCCTTCAATCCCTCCCAGCATCAGGGACTTTTTCAGTGAGTCAGCTCTTCGCATCAGGTGGCCAAAGTATTGGAGTTTCAGCTTCAACATCAGTCCTTCCAATGAACACCCAGGACTGATCTCCTTTAGAATGGACTGTTGGATCTCCTTGCAGTCCAAGGGACTCTCAAGAGTCTTCTCCAATACCACAGTTCAAAAGCATCAATTCTTCAGCACTCAGCTTTCTTTATAATCCAACTCTCACATCCATACACGACCACTGGAAAAACCATAGCCTTGACTAGAGGGACCTTTGTTGGCAAAGTAATGTCTCTGCTTTTAAACATGCTGTCTAGGTTGGTCATAACTTTCCTTCCAAGGAGTAAGTGTCTTTTAACTTCATGGCTGAGATCAGAAGCAGGGGGTGGGGGACAGCGAGCAGAGCCCACCTTGGCTCCAGGTGAGGCAAGAAGTGTCTCCTGGCCCACATGCCCCTTGGACAGTTCCTCCCTCACACTCAGAAACCCTTCTGAGTTCTTTTTAACTCATGACACTTCTGATGCCAAACATGGAGTTTTCGTCTCAGACCAACCAATCCTCCAGCAGTCTGGACACTGACTGAGTGTCCTACAACTCATTTCATTTCTGACACTAATGACTCAGAGCTGACGGAGACCCCATAGGCTTCAACTTAGCATGCCAGAGGCTTTCCCGGTGACTCAGGGGTAAAGAATCTGCCTGCCAACACAGGAGATACAGGTTCACTCCCTGGGTTGGGACGATCCACTGGAGAAGGAAATGGCAACCCACTCCAGTGTCCTTGCCTGAAAAAAATCCCATGGACAGAGGAGCCTGGCAGGCTACAGTCCAGGGGGTTGCAAAGGAGTCAGACACAACAAGTAAAGAACAACAACCAGAGGTTTAGGAGCTTCACCCCTCAAGACAGCCCTCACTTCAGATACCAGTTATAAGTCTCGGGTCTCCAGGGGACCCACGTTTCTGTGGCTACAAAGTCAGGGATTTCTTAAAAAAAAACAAAAAAAAAAAACCCTATTCTAGGTTTGATAATTTCCTAGAATGGTTCAGAAAATTCTGGAAAACACTATCTATCTGTGTCTTTTAACAGTATCAGTCCTGGGGGGAAAAGCTGCACACTGCGATGCCAATGTGACTTTTCTGGTTGATGGAAATTACCAAGTGGTCCAGACCTGGAGAGCGGGAGGCAGTGTAACAAGGTTCTAACATAAAGCACAGAGCAATTAGCAGGGAGATTTACCTCCCTGTCTTAAAAGCATTTTTATTACTTAATCAATCACAAGCAATTTCTAAACAAGGCTGGGGTTTTACTAGGAGCCATAAATCTTTACCATTTGCTTCCTGGAGGAAGAGCAGAAGAAACAGACATGACATTCCAAGAGGGACTTCCTATCAAATAAAACCAAAGGGAGCCCAAGTCACTTAGGAAACAGAGAGTGGACAGGAAGTAGCCGCAGGGTCTCAGAGGGTCCAGAGAAGGAAGGGGTTGGTTGGTCGGGGTCAGGTATCTAGTCCTGATGGCAGATGCCCATTCAATTCCTTCTTATATATTCAGAGGGAGGAAGACGAAGATTGCAAAATGAAAGAAGTGTGCAGTTAACCGAGCAGATTTTCTGCAATTCCTCTCTTGGCAGAAGGCTTTCTATAGCCAGCCTGTCTCTGGGCCTCAGTTTCCTCATACGCAAATTGGGAGAATTCAGACTGGATTACAACCCAGTGATTCTCACTACTGACTGCGTTTCAAAATCACTTCAGGAGTGTTTTAAAAACACTATTGCCAGGACTTCTCTGGCAGTCAGTCTAGTGATTAAGATTCACCCTCCAACGCAGGGAGTGCAGGTTCCATCCCTGGTCAGGGAACTAAGCTTCTACGTGACTCTCAGCCAAAAAGCCAGAACATAAAGCAGAGGCAGTGTAGTAACAAATTCAATAAAGACTTTTTAAATGGTCGGCATCAAAAAAATCTTTATTTTAAAGAAACTCAAAAAACACCATTGCCAGGCTCCTTCCCAGACCAATAAAATCAGACTCTCTGAGGCTGAGCTGAAGGGTGTTCAGTCATCTAGTTCCAGTTGGAACACCCAAGCAGAGAATCTTAATTTGAAAATGCATGCCTGCTCAGTTGTGTCCGACTCTTTGCGACCCCATGGAACTGAAGCCCACCAGGGTCCTCTGTCCACGAGATTTCCCAGGCAAGAAGACTGGAGTGGGTTTCCATTTCCTTTTCCACGGGATCTTCCTGACCGAGGGATCAAACTGGAGTCTCCTGTGTCTCCCACAGGCGGATTCTTTACCACTGAACCACCTGGGAAATCCATGCTTCAAACCTGCACAGGAGTGAGCTCATCCATTAAGGACAGAGATGCTCAGCTGTGTTCACGAATTCACTCTGCTTCCTTGGACAGATCCTTCCTCAACTCCTCCACACTGCCTCCTGGGATGGGCCCTTGGACCTGCCTCTCAGAATCTGTCATAATGCTCAGGGGGAAATGTCCCATCACATCTCAGTCAGACCAGAGGAGTGGGTCCAGGAGGCCTGGGTTAATAAACACTGCTCCACTTAAAGTGGATAACCAACAAGGACCTACTGTCTAGCACAGGGAACTCTGCTCAACATTATGTGGCAGCCTGGATGGGAGGGGAGTTTGGGGGAGAATGGATACATGTATATCTATGGCTGAGTCCCTTCACTGTCCACCTGGAATTATCACAACATTGTTCATTGGCTATACTCCAATACAAAATAAAAAGTTAAAAAAAAAAAAAAAAAAAACAGGTGTGGAGGTTAGGAACCACTGTCTACAGACAATTTATAAACATGTCAGTACTGTTGACCCTGGTTCTGAAACCCTCTTGGAAGAGTGGTGCAGAGTAACAGTTCTTCCCTCACAAGACTGATCAGGGCAGAGGGGCCCCCAACACCCAACCATGCTACTTCGACTGGTTCCATCATGATCAAATGCAACAGAGACCGGGTCACTAAAGGAAAAGAACCAGATTAAAGTGCTGCTGGATCTGCCTGAAACATTTTCTTGGGCCCAGGATGGACCTGTTCCAAAGGTGACCTCCTAAGACATGTGGGCCCTTCCAGAGAGGAGTCCTGCAGCGAAGACCATACTTGGCCAACCCCTAACTTACCTCAAAAATCAATTTATTTTCTGTAGGTAAGTAAAGACTGTCAATTGCCTCCCAAATCTTGACCCAGTATAAATTCTTTTTCCCCTTAACTCTACCTGGGATTTGAAGGGAAAACATATTTTTTTCCTTAGTCATATGGAATTATAATCTAGTTCAAAGGCTTCCTTCTACAGAATATTTCCCTTTTTTCTTCTGAACCCTTCTAGCATTGATCTACCTCTTGTATGGAATATAAACAGGTAGATCAATGCCTGTATGGAATATGGGTTTCCCAGGCGGCACTAGGATGAAGAACCCGTCTGCCAATGTAGGAGGTGTAAGAGACACAGGTTCAATCCCTGAATCAGGAAGACCCCCTGGAGAAAAAAAATGGCAATCCACTCCAGTATTCTTGCCTGGAGAATCCCGTGGACAGAGGAGCCTGGTAGGCTATAGTCAGTAGGATCACAAAGAGTCAGACATGAGTGAAAGTAGTTACACTACTAGCACTACATGGAATATATCTCATCCTGACTTTATTATAATATTTGTACCATTACATCTTTTCTGCTAGACTGTTGACTCCCGAGTGCAGTAGAAAGAACAAGCTTTTGGAGTCACATTGGTCAAGTCCCAGCTCCTGTCCTTACATGGTTGTGTGGCTTTATGAAAATTGTTTGAACTTTCTGAGCCTCTGGGTCTGAATCTATAAAGAGAAGATAATAAGACCGACTAGACAGTGTTGAGTGAACTCCTGGAGTTGGTGATGGACAGGGAGGCCTGGCGTGCTGTGATTCGTGGGGTTGCAAAGAGTCGGACACGACTGAGCAACTGAACTGAACTGAACTGAGACAGTGTTGGTGTAGGGAAGAAAGGAGATATCACGCGTTGAAACTCTAAGTTTAGCCATGCTCAGCTTAGAATGTAGTGCTAAGAACCTACCAACTATCCCTGCTATGGTCCGTGGTCAGGAGATTCCCCTCAGGCAGTGATGAGCGCAGAAGAAAGATCTGTTCCAGCATCAGGAGTGGGGAGAAAGCAATGGAGCTGTCTGCTAAGAAGGACCTGGACCAAGAGCGAGGATCAGCGCTGCTGGCTGTAGGCACGTTGGAAGACTCCTGCCAGTAATAACCCTCTTTATATCTTTCCCACATTTCAGGCTTTCACACCGCTTCTCCTGGCAGCTTTCAACAATGCTCAGCAACAGTCCTGTCAACAGCACTACCGCAAATCCCCTACATACAAACCTTCAAGTTGCAAACTTTCAAAGACCCAATCACGTCAGCTGGTTCACGTGTCTGGCTACATTGTCACGTGTGTGTAGCCTGTACAAGAGGTTGTGCTTTTGTATACTTTACTGTACAGTGCAGTAGAGAGGACAGTAGTACAACGTCTTTATTTCAAGCCCAGGATGTGTGGAAGCCAGATCAAAAGCAGGAGTATATGGCTCATTGTATGAGGTGGGCACCTAGCCTAACTTCATTGGACACAGAAACAAATTGGACTTGAATTCAATCTTGGAAGGGAACTCATTCGTATAGTAAATAGGGGACTTACTGTATTAAAAATGCAGAAAACTGGGACTTCCCTGGTAGTCCAGTGGATAAGAATCCACCTTCCAATGTAGGGGACACAGGTTTGATTTCTGGTCAGGGAACTAAGATCCCACATGGCGTGGAACAGCTAAGCCTGGGTGCTGTAACTACTGAGCCTGTGCTCTGCAACACAAGATCCTGCATGCCACAGCTAAGACTCAATGCAGCCAAATAAATAAAAATTGTTAAAACGCATAAAACTTTCTAAACTGCTCATGAAGAATGACCACTCCCTTGGTTCCCTGGCTAAACACACATATACACACTTATATATACACACACACACATGTACATGTATACATTTACATACATATACATACACATGAATACACATATATACAGACAGACATCCACACAGAGGCACTCACATACTATTACTCATACACACGTGCACACATAAAGCCTTGTATTTAAGTAGCTGCAACTCTGTGGAGCCCTTTCATTGGATGTAGATAAAGTGGTGTCAATTGCCTCCTTGCCCAGAAACCACTAAATGTGTAGAAGATCAAAATTAAAGTGTTATCCTTCACTAAGCATAATGCCGCCAACACAGAGGGCGCAGGGAAGAGGGCGGATTCCTGCCCAGACCCCTCTTACTCCAAGTCACATGTTGGAAAACTTTCTATAAAGAGTCAAATAGTAAATCTCCGTTGTGCTGTGAGCCACTTAATTTCTGCCGCACTCTTCAAATCTAGTTCAAAAACAATGATAGATGTTATATAAACAAAAGGGCATAGTCGTATTCCAGTAAAATCTTACTTACAGAAACAAGGTTCCTGCATCCTGAAGTCTTAGGTCTTAATCACTAGGCTGTAGAACTTGGACTTGTTTTTCTTCATTCAAAACACAGTTCTTTTAATTTATTAGCATATAGTAAATCTCTACACCTCTTAACCAAATAATTTCACTCCTAGGAATTTCTCTGATTAAGACTGACCAACAGTTCTGGATCATTTTGTATTCAGAATCTACTTAACTTCCCAGTAAGAGGTGCATGTACATATGTGTTCAATTGCTCAGTCATGTCTGAGTCTTTGGGACCCCATGGACTGTAGCCCACCAGGCTCTTCTGTCCATGGGATCCTCCAGACAAGAATACTGGAGTGTGTTGCCATTTCCTTTTCCAGGGACTCTTCCCGAGCCAGGGATCAAATCTGCGTCTCCTGCATCTCCTCCAGAGAAGGCAGATTCTTTACCCCAGCAACACCTGGAACCCCCCAGTAAGAGCTGAGTCATATTTTTGTCTCCATTTTGCAGATAAGGAAAATGAGTGGCAAAGATGCTAAGTGATTTTGCCCTGGACACAGAGCTGGTAAGTGGTGAAGCAGTTCTTTCTAACTCTTAAATGAAAAAGGTATGCAAAATTGGACAAACTGCACAAAAATCTTTGTTTTTTGCAACAAAGTTCATGACAGCATAAAAAGAAATCATCTAAATATCGAGTATGGACCATGGGTAAAAATTATTGTACAACAGAATAAAAGGCAGTGTTTTCAATTGACAGAGAAGAGTGTTGACTCTCTGGTCGCCAAAAAGGCTGCAGCAATTCCTCTCCTCCCTGGATGCGTGCCCCTTTGCTATGCCACATTGCTGGTCCTTCCATCAAAAATCAGAGCCTGTTTCCTGGCTGTTGAATGTGAGCTGGCCCTGGGACTTGCTTGACCAATAGAATGAAGAGAAAGCGATGTCATAAGGTGCCCAACACCAGGTCCCAAAAGGCCTTGTAGCTTCCACCTTTGCCCTTTTGAGATGCTGTTCTGAGCCCACCATGTGAAGAAGTCACATCCAGCTTACTGGGGCACAAGAGTCTCATGGAGGATAATCAGTGCTCTTTTTACTGCCAAACAAGTAACCCCAGGGGAGTAAGGTTATAAACTAAAACACCAAACACCGTGTTAAAATATTCTTTCCAGATAAACAAAGAGTAATGTTTTCACAGAATTGTGTCTCAAATATCTCATGGACGTGTTTATACTACAAAATTATTCTTTGTGTATCTGAAATTCAAATTTAACTTGGTGTCTTGTATTTTTATTTGCAAAATCTGACAACCCTACAGGTGCTTAGCAGAAGGACCCAGGCTGAATTGCTGATCTAAAGAACCATGAGAAATGATAAATGGTTATTTTAAGCTACCAAGTTTTGCAGAGGTTTGTTGCTCAGTGACATATAGCAAAAGCACTCTCCTATTTATTGGCATGGACTATGTTACTGTAGGATTAGGGGGTAGTCATACAGGCAGGGAAGTAGGGCATAAAGAAAAGAAAGACTGTTCACTCTGAGCAGAGAAATGACGCAAAGTACATGTCTATATGTATATATACGTGTGTCTACATGTAAAGTACATAAAATCTCTGTGTTCAAATTAAATATTTAATTTTTAATGATGTTTTTTGAGGATGTGTACCAATGTACATAAATGCCAAATATATATTCGGAGGGGAAAAGCCCAACTTTCTCAGTTTAGATTCCAAGAGCTCATCTTTGAGATACTTTTGATAATGATTTCCTAGTGAAATCTTTGCTTAGGACGTAATGCTATATTAATATTTTAAAAGAATAAAATTTGCTGATGACATCCAGTTGTATTTCAAAACACAGTTATAAAAGAACACAAAGATATGCTTCCGCTTTTTTTTTGCTTTCTTTTTTAAAATTGGGGTATATTTGCTTTACAGGCTTCCCAGGTTGCACAGTGGTAAAGAACCTGCCTGCCAACACAGGAGACTCAAGAGACTTGGGTTCGACCCCTGGGTTGGGAAGATCCCCTGAAGGAGGAAATGGGAACTGGTTCCAGTATTCCTGCCTGGAAAATCCTATGAACAGAGGAGCCTGGCCGGCTACTGTCCATGCAGTCACAAGGAGCTGGACATGACTGAGCAGTCAAGCATGCACACATGCATAGGTGCTTTGCAATGTTGTGGATTAGCTATATACATACCTATATCCCTCCCCTCGTGGCCCTCCCTCCCACCCGCCTAGGTGACCACAGAGCACCATTCTGAGTTCCCCGTGCTGTGCAGCAGGTTCCCCACTAGCTGTCTGTTTCACACACAACAGCGTGTATACATCAATCTGTCTCCTGGTTCATCCTGTTTCCTCCCTGTGCCCACACATCCATTCTCTACCACTGCATTTATATTCCTGCCCTGCAAATAGGTTCATTTGTACCATTTTTCTGGATTCCACATAAATGCGTTAATATACAATATTTGTTTTTCTCTTTCTGACTGACTTCACTCCGTATGACAGAGTCTAGGTCTATGCACACCACTGCAAATGCCCCAGTTTCATTCCTTCTAATGGCTGAGTAGGATTCCATTGTCTCTAATACCACATCTTCTCCATCCATTCATCTGTTGATGGACATATGTGCACACACACACACAACATACACACAACTGGAATTGACAGGTTTTGATGGTAAGGAGTGGATATAACTGTTTTTCATTTTCTTTTTCCTCTTCTTGGCACCTTCTCATTTTCCTGCAATGTACACTTCTCTCTTGTGTAACAAAGAACATGTGAGCATCTGTGCATCTGGGTGTGTATTTACTGTGGCCCTTAATCCCCTGGCCTTGTACCAGTTATTAAGTATTTACAGAGTTCTTGGGCTTTCCCCAACACTGTGTGTGAAAGCAAGTGTGTGTGTATGTGTGTGTTAGTCACTCAGTCCTGTCTGTCTTTGTGATCCTACGGACTGTAGCCCCACCTGGTCCCTACGTCCATGAGACTTCCCAGGCAAGAATACTGGAACAGGCTGCCATTCTCTTCTTCAGGGGATCTTCCCAACCCAAGGATTGAACCCATGTCTCAATCCCTTACATCTCCTGCATTGAAGGCAGATTCTTTACCATCAGAGCCACCAGATAAGGCCAAAAGCAAGTACTGGAAGCTGTAAAAAGTGAATAAAGGATGAAGCATGCTCCTCTGGCCCAGGGGAGAGTGAAAGAAGAGAAGACCTACATAGTTATTTAGAGTATGTGGTGCTCGGGATATACAGCATTCATTGGCCCATCTATCTGTCTAACCTAAATGTAAGAAAGATCAGTGTCTACTTACAAGTCAGCCTGACTCACTCCCCATCACCCCACTTCCAGCTGAGAAGTAAGGACCCCTGCCTTCTTGACAGGCTGACACAGCTGCTATTTGAAGCTAGATTTTGCTTCAGCAGCCTCAGTGGATCAGCAATGCCAACATCTGGTTAATTCCATCCTAGCTGTGTAATCCAAACCATCAGGGACATTAATAATGACACCACACCAATGCTTTATAAAACTGTCTCTCTGATGGGGGTCACATTCAGTGTCAGCTTTCAATTATCCACACAAGGGAGGAAAAAGGGCCTGCTTAGGGCCAGAAAAAGAGCAAATTCAAGACAATAAATAAAAACCAGTCTGCAGATAATAGGCTAGGAGGATCATCTGTATTTAGATAATTGAGTTATGACCATAAGCAAGCCATTCATTCCACAAACTTTGTATGTGTAAACCAGGACTCCAATTTATTAATTTGCTGCTAGAAATGAATGCCCTGTCATGTGACCCAGACACTCACATCCATCTGACAGAACATGCGTTCGCTCCATCAGCAGCAGCTACCAGGGAAGTCAGATTATCAAAAGGTTGCTTGGTGAGTGTAGAATCCATACAAGAGGAGCTTCGCTTTGTAATTTAAATTAAGCAAACATTTATTGTGCTTAATATGTCAGGATCATGCTAGATAATGAAGACCCAAAGACGTGAGGCCCAGCTTTGAAGTTTGCACTCAAATAGAGAAGCGTGGTTAGATAGTCATTTAATGTGATCAACATCACAGCAGAGATCTTACACGTATGGGCAGGGGCTCCTGAAGACTGGAAAAGCGTCTCCTTAACAGGAGCTAGGAGAAGGCAATGGCACCCCACTCCAGTACTCTTGCCTGGAAAATCCCATGGACGGAGGGGCCTGGCAGGCTGCAGTCCATGGGTTCGCTAGGAGTCGGACATGACTGAGCGACTTCACTTTCACTTTTCACTTTCATGCATTGAGAAGGAAATGGCAACCCACTCCAGTGTTCTTGCCTGGAGAATCCCAGAGACGGGGGAGCCTGGTGGGCTGCCGTCTATGGGGTCACACAGAGTCAGACATGACTGAAGCGACTTAGCAGCAGCAGGAGCTAAGTTAAGGTGTGCATGCATAATAAGTCACTTCAGTTGTGTCCGACTCTGTGCAACCCTATGGACCATAGCCCACCAGGCTCCTCTGTCCACGGGATTCTCCAGAGAAGAATACTGGAGTGGGTTGCCATACCCTCCTCCAGGGGCTCTTCCTGCCCCAGAGATCAAACCCACATCTCTTACATCTACCTTCACTGGCAGCCGGGTTCTTTAACCACCAGCGCCACCTGGGAAGCCCCTAAGTTAAGGACTCAAGCCTTAATTGAGGTTGCATTTACAGCAGGGTAGATTTCAGGCAGATGAAAGAGTGTGTGCCAAAATACCAAGAGAGGGTCATCCCTGGGGGTCCAGTGGTTAACAGTTCATCTTCCAAAGCAGGTAGGGCAGATTTGATCCCTGATCTCAGGGCCAAAAAACCAAAACATAAAACAGAAGTGATATTGTAACAAATTCAATAAAGACTTTAGAAATGGTCCACATCAAAAAATCTTTTTAAAAATAATACCAGGAGAAGAAAATGTGAAGGGTCCTTTTGCCCAGACTGGAATATGAAATGGTGAAAGTTATCAGACTGTGACAATATTTGCTAAGCAGGTTGGGTGTTATCACCAAGCCAATGGTGCTCAACTTCAGGTACATCAGACTGACCTGGGACACATTTTAAAGACTATGAATCTTCTACTGACCCAGAATCTCAGGAGAAGGGGCTCAGGCATTCATATTATTGAGAGAATACAAAGCTAATTCTGAAGTGCAGCCTGGGAAGAGATTCTAACACAGGAGGTAATGGAATATGTTTTCAAAACTCTTAGTGGACTTAATAGGGATGTTACTTTATACCCATTTCACAGATGAGGAAACTGACAGTACATGGGGAGAAAACTATTTCAGTGGCAGGAGAGTGTGGAAACAGGGCTGGTGTATTAGTCAGAAGTATTCTTCAGAGAAACAGAACCAGTGGGAATCATATAGATATAGATTAGATCTGTAAAGAGAAAAAGGAAATGTTAGGAATTGAATTATGAGACTGTGGGGTGGCAAGTCTGAAATCTCTAGAACAGACTAGAAATTCAATTAAGAGTTGATGTTGAAGCAGGCTGGGAACTTTGGTCAGGTTTCTATATTGCAGTTTTGAGCATTCCTTCCTTTTCAGGAAACTTCAGTCCTTACTTTTAAGGCCTGCAAGGGATTGAATCAGGCCCATCCACAAAGGGTAATCTGCTTTACTCAAAGTCTACTGATGTCAATGTCAATCACATTTTTAAAGGACCCCCACAGCAAAATCTAAACTGGAGTTTCACCAAACAACGGGGAACCATTGGTTAAGTCAACATACAAAATCAACCATCACAGGACTTCCCTGTGGTCCAGTGGTAAAGACTGTGGGTGGCAATGCAGGGGGGCATGTGTCAGGGAGCTAAGATCCCACAAGCCGTGTGGCACAGACAAAAGGTAAGTTTTTTTTAATTGCAAATAAATAAATAAACCATCACAGCTGGACTCCCAACTCTAGCCCACCTCTGCTCTCCTTCCTGGTTGGGGGAAGGATTTGGACAGGAAGAAAGTTTCTCTCCTGACAATCAAGGCTGCCAGCTCCTCTGACCACCTCTCTCCCAAACAAGGATGTTGAATTCGCGGCCTGGGAGACGATGCCTTTATCCAGAGCAAAAGATACTAAACCAATGGCTCGAAATCTTGATACACACCCTGAACCACCCAGTGGACCAGCCCATGCAGTCTTCTTTAAGGAAACTTAGTTGTTTTTCCACTTTAATGGGGCTGGGCTGATACAATGACAGTCACTGGTTGCTGTCATTTCAATACTTAATAAGTACAAATGAACTGATGCACAGTTCACTGGTCTAATCACGCTGAGGATTTTGATAAATGGCTCCTTTATATTTTCATTTCTTAGACTTTCACATCACACAGTGAGAATCAGGAATGCGCTGCTTCGTGATGCAAAACCTGCCCACCCAGGAGAGGCCTTCCCCCAGGTATGGGGAGCCTGGGCAACGGGTGCAGCCTCCGGCAGCCTGGCTTCCTCTCCTGGTCTGCTCCCCTGGGCCCCAGCTCTGCAGGAGCCTACTGCTGCCAGCTTCCTGGAGCAAGAACGCATTTAGTTTTTTTATTAGATTGATCTAAATCAGTAACTATGGTTCCATCTAAATCTTATTTTATTCTACTCATCTGATGGCAAAAAAGTAAAAACTCAAAAAAGTAAATACATAAACATTGAACAATCACATTGTTTCAAAGGATGTTTAAATCAGAAGAGATCTTTAAAACACACTCATAATACTCTGAATTCACTAGAGATCAGGAATGGGAAACAAGGCGCCCAAAGTCAGTGCCCAATTCTGAAAACAGAGCAGGTTCCCAATCCACTGGTCGGCCTTTCTGTTTCTTCCTTCCTTCCTTCTTTCTTTCCTTCCTTCCTTCAGTTGGTTTTTTGGTGGTGGTGGTGGTGTTTTTTTTGCACCTCTGGGATTTCCCTTGTGGTCCAGTGGCTGAGACTCCACTCTCCCCATTCAGGGGCCCCAGGTTCAAGCCCTGGTCAAAGAACTAGAACTAAGGGATAGAACGCCACAACAAAGAGCGAAGATCCTGTGTGCTGCAACTAAGATCCACTGCAGCCAAATAAATAATAATTTTTTTAAAAAATTGTGTAGTTCTACTTACAAGAGTATTTTATATGCAGGCTTTCCAGGTGGTGCTAGTGGTAAAAAAAAAAAAAAAAAACAACTCACCTGTCAATGAAGGAGACATTAGAGACAGAGGAGTTTGATCCCTGGGTTGGGAAGATCCTCTGGAGAAGGAAAATAGCAACCCACTCCAGTATTCTCGCCTGGGAAATCCCATGGATAGTGGAGCCTGGCGGGCTACGGTTGGTCCATGGGGTCACAAAGAGTCAGATGGGATTGAAGCGACTTAGCGCATGCACACGCATTTTATATGTTTCCCAAGGAAGCGGCGTTTTCCCCAAACCTGCTTGCTTCCTCCCCACCCTTCTTTGAGCTGCCCGTTGTGTATGATGGAAAGCAAAAACTGGCGCGGTCCTGCTGTCTGCCCAGGTGAAGGAGCTCAGTGATGCTGACGCGAGGAAGTGCAAATTCAAGCTCGGCAGCTATCAAACCCAATGACATTTTTGGAAGACTCTGAATAAAGGTAATTATTGTGTGAAGGTGAATTTGCCCCAGGGAGGGAAAATAACAGAGACAAAATGAATGACTGAATATTTCAACTGTAAAAGCCTGTTCACAGTGAGCTACTATGCAAGCGAAGACCTGACCTGCCAGAGTGCAAGGATTTCGCCCAGAGAAAGAGCCAGATTCATTAGGGTTAATGTCTTTCCTCTGGTTTTTCACATATCTATCTCCGTGGGTAACCAAGGGCACAGTGAAGCCATCTTAGCTCCTCTTATGGATGCTGAAGTATAACTTTTATCTTGACAGCTCTCCTCTCTCTTTTCCTTTACTGATCTCCCTGGACTTATTTGTTCGAAAGCTAAAAGCTCCTTTGGAGTCCTGGCTCATATATGACAGGTGTTCTAACTGCATGCAAACGCCCACATAAAAATACAACCACACAATCACAAACAAATATGGGCATACGCACGAGCATGTGTGCATACATAAACACACACACACACATGTCCAACTCTTGAGAAGTCTGCAATCTAAGAGGACTGTTACAATTCAAAATAATTGCTAACCTGGAATTATCTCCGAAGTAAAGTGGGAACCCAGGAAAGGAGCAGGGCTGTGGGCTACTTCCCTGGGGATGGTCAGGAGGGCTCCCCAGAAGAGTCAGGTGCTGAGATGAGACCTCAAGGGTGAGGAGGAGGGCAGAAACAGATTAGAGAGTTCTTTGGCAGAAGGGAAGAGCTCACGTAAGAGGGCTGGAGGGGCCAGGAGCCTGGCATGTTCGGAAGACTGGTGAGTCCAGGACTCTCAGAGAATAAAGCCATCCGGCTTCTGTGAACTTGGGCCATGGCTGAAGACTCTAATGCAGCCCCAGATATGATCTCTGGGTCACTGGGGCTGGAGGGAGAGGAAATCTGGCCTCCCTAAGGTGGCTTGATGGTGAAGAATCTGCCTGCTAATGCAGGAGACTGGGGTTCAATCCCTGGGACAGGAAGATCCTGTGGAAAAGGAAATGGCAACCCACTCCAGTGTTCTTGCCTGGGAAATCCATGGACAGAGGAGCCTGGTGGGCTACAGTCCATGGGGCCACAAAGAGTCGGACACAACTGAAATCGACTTAGCAAACACTCATATGCTTATCAATTACTCACCTTTCCCAACTAGAGTGGCTTCCCTTGTAGCCCAGTTGGTAAAGAATCTGCCTACAATGCAGGAGATCTGGGTTCAATTCCTGGGTCAGGAAGATCCCCTGGAGAAGGAAATAGCAACCCACTCCAATATTCTTGCCTTGAGAATCCCATGGACAGAGGAGCCTAGCAGGCTACAGTCCCTGGGGTCACAAGAGTCGGACACGACTTAGTGACTTAACCAACCACCCAACTAGAAGGAAAGCTTCATAGAGTTAAATCATGTATAGCAATGCCTGGCATGCAGGAGGATCTGAGCGTACATGTACTAGATGGGTTAATCAGTCCATCAGTGTAGTCAGCCCCCTGCAAGGGTTTCCTGAACACACTAAGTAAATGCTAACCACTTCCAGAACAGAAACAAGCTGAAGGTTAAGAAAGCTCCCTGTCTGCCATGTGTGGCTGCTCACGTGACAGATGTGAAGCTCTTATGTCACGGGATCTGATTAGCATCCCCCCCTTCGAAAGGGCATTCTTCTTGGATATGATTACACCATCTGTCCTAAAAGCATTCATGATTCATGATCAGACAAGCACCAAACCCCATTTGGCAGGTTTTATAAAGTGACTCTCCTCTCAGCTGGGTTCTGGCCATGTGTGGGCAGTATTTTGACATTTTCAAATGAAATATGGGCTCAAATGAAAAACACATCAAGGAGTGAGATGATCTGGGCTGGAGAAGAATATTGTACTCTGTGAATTCTCAGGGTATAACCAGGAGGGGAAAGGGATGCATGCAAGTCTAGAAAAATATGGACAAATTTTATCCAGTAAGAAACATTATGGAACTCTGGTTTCATCTCCCTGAAGGAATTGCTGGAGGCTTTATTACACACACCTGGTGTGCATGTTCACTCAGTCGCTCAGTTGTGTCCGACTCTTTGAGACCCCGTGGACTTCAGCCCACCAGGTTCTTCTATCCGTGGGATTTCCCAGGCAAGAGTCCTGGAGCGGGTTACCATTTCCTCCTCCAGGGGATCTTCCCGACCAAGGGATTTGAACCTGAGTCTCCTACATTGGCAGGCGGAGTCTTTACCACCAAGCCATGTGAGAAGCCCTTCATATAGCTGGACAAAGACTCAAAGAACACACCCCATGCATGTTGCAGAGTCTGAGGGTGTAAATTATCGTAGAAGAAGAATTGGAGAAGACTATAGAGCCGAGGGAAGAGATGATTATCCTTCCTTTACGTGGAGCCCTACACCAAGGTCACAGGTGTGGATCCTTGTACCGAGGTGACAGGACAAAAGTCTCCAGAACTGACTGAACCCCATAGCAGCTGTTGCCCTGAGCCTCCCGCGCCCCACACCGGGCACTCAGAACTGGCCATTCCCTGACTCCATAGTAGGTAAAATATACACCCTGCAGCATCCTAACCAATCACCTAATGCTACCCTTCCAGCAGGAATTTTCTTTGTCCTGCTGCTATAAACATCGGCCACTAGCCCATGAAAGGCATAGACTCTTCCTTGAGCCAACCGGCTGTTCTAACGGTGTTTCCAGCTCTAATAAACTCTCTTCTCCTCTCATTCTGCCTCATGTCTGGAACCTCTTTTCCAACCCGCACATACACCACAACACTTTACAGACAAGAAGAGACTGAGTAGCTATTCCTGCCCAGCCACCACATTCCTCCCTTCCCACTGGTGAGAGAAACTCCACTTTCCCTCAAGAAACCACTCACTCCCCATTCTTGGTTCTTGTAATTTGGATGAAGCCCAAGTCTAATTTCAGGGATACGTGCTTGAATCAAAGTGTATTATTCCCTGGCCATGTGATTAACCCATGTCAGATCAAAGAGAGAAATTCTGAGATTTTTTTTTTTCTCCTGAAACAAAGAAAATGTTTCTGCCTGGAGAAGTTACTAAGCTCTAAGAAGACACGTTTCAAGCTATCAGCAATCCATTTGCTTTCTCTTGTTGAGAGTCTGCCTTAGAATGTACCCCATGCAAGGGTGAGCTGAAGCTGAGAAATGGAGGAAGTGAACTCTAAAAGTAGATGAATCCCTAGTGAGCACAAGCAATGGATAGTTCAATTACATAAGCCCCAACTTCCTAAAACTCCTTGTCATAATTAAACCCTGTGGTATAATAAATATATGGACTTCCCAGGTGGCTCAGTGCTAAAGAATCTGCCTGCAATGCAGGAGACACGGGTTTGATTCCTGGGTCAGGAAGTTTCCCTGGAGGAGGAAATGGCAACCCATTCCAGTATTCTTCCCTGGGAAACTCCATAAGCAGAAGAGCCTGGTGGGCTATAGTCCATGGGGTCCTACAGAGTCAGACATGACTTAGTGACTAAACAACAAATAATAAAAATGTACATTTAGTCTTTGTCCCTGATTCCTTCAGACAGCTCCTAAAGTCCTTGAAATTTCTTGAGAAATAGTGATTTTTGTTGTACTGGCTCCCTTTTGGTCACACCTGAGTTTCTGCTAGTGGGATGATGTGGAATAGGACATCTAAATGGCCCCAGGATAGGACTGGGCACCAGAAAGACCAAGAGATTAGAGAGTTGGAACATTCAGCTCCCACCACTGACCTTCAGAGCGAGAGGAATGGCTGGAGATTGGACTGTTTAAAAAAAAGAACAGATTTGAACCAGAAGACTTGGGGGAGCTGCTGGGTTAGTGAACACATCAGGGTGCTAGAGGATGACACACCTGGAGAGGAATCTACACACACACACGCATGCACACGCACATACACATCCACACACACACACGTGCACATGCATGCATGCACACACACGCACTCACACTGCACCTGTTCCATTTAGCTGTTCCTGAATCGCTGTTGTTGTTCAATTGCTCGGTCCTGTCTGACTCTTTGTGACCCCATGGACTGCAGCACGCCAGGCTTCCCTGTCCTTCACCATCTCCTGGAGCTTGCTCAAACTCATGTCCATCGAGTTGGTGATGCCATCCAACCATCTCATCCTCTGTCCTCCGTCATCCCCTTCTCCTGCCTACAATCTTTCCCAGAATCAGGGTCTTTTCTAATGAGTCAGCTTTTCGCATCAGGTGGCCAAAGTATTTGAGCTTCAGCTTCAGCATCAGTCCTTCCAATGAATATTCAGTGTTGACTTCTTTTAGGATTGACTGGTTTGATCTCCTTGCTGTCCAAGGTACTCAAGAGTTTTCTCCAACACCACAGTTCAAAAGCATCAATTCTTCAGTGCTAAATCTTCTTTATGGTCCAACTCTCACATCCATATATGACTCCAAAACCAGGGGCTTCCCAGGTGGCACTAGTGGTAAAGAATCTCCTGACAATTTAGGCAACATAAGAGACTTGGGTTCAATCCCCAGATCTGGAAGATTCCTTGGAGCAGGAAATGGCAACTCACTCCAGTTTTCTTACCTGGAAATTTCCATGGGTAGAGGAACCTGGTGGGCTACAGTTCATGGGGCTACAAAGAGCTGGACACAACTGAGCAAGTGACATTTTCACTTTCACTGTCTATTGAACCAGTAACCATAAGCAAAGTGATTACCTGAGTTCTGTGAATCATTCTAACAAATCATCCTGAACATTCAATTGGTGTCATAGAATTGGAGAATTGGTTGTTGCCACAGAAAAAAAAGTCTCATGTTTGATTGCAGAAGAAAACACCATGCAAAGTCTTTCCAGTGGGATTTTCTGTCACTTGTAACCAAGAATCCTGATTGTTCAAGAGTTCCAGATGTAGAAAATTTTAGGAACTCACCCATGGTCACACAGTTAATAAGAGATAGAACTGGGACTTCGGCCAGATCCATGTAACTCTAAAACCCAAAGTTTTTTCTCTGGAAACCCAAAGTTTTCCTGAGAGGGTTGTCACCACGGAAAGGATTTCATCCTTAGATGGGAGGCTACACTGCATGCCTCTTAAAGCTCCCAGTTTCTCTCACTGTAAATATCCTCCCACAGATGATCGTAAGGAAGCCTACCCACCAAACTCCAAAGAAGCGGGCTCATCCGGTCACCGCAGACCCAGACCCCCTCTTGTCCTGGCATTCTGAGTACCACAATGTTAACTATATATTGGCACTTGCCATCTACCTCTACAAGGATTAAATCATGTGCTGCTGCAGCTGTTGATTTTCAACACCCCCTAAAAGAAATTCAAGGTGGAGAGCAGAAATGAAGCACTCTGTGCTCAGGAAAGACTGGCAGGACAGGTCTTCAGAGGGCTAGATATTTTCAGGAGCTGATTTTGTGAGCCCAATTCCTGCATCTCCCCAGATCTAGAAAAGCGCTCGAAATCCTTCATGGTGATGACTGCTCCTCCATACTAGCAGAAACCTTCTGCAATATATATACATGTATGTATGTGTGTATGTGTCTCACAGATGCCATTGTGCAGCGTCAACTTAAAAAATGCACGATGTGAATGCACAATGCAAGTTAAGTTTTATTTGGGGGCAAAATGAGGACTATAAGCCCAGGAGACAGCATCTCAGATAACTCTAAGAAACTGCTCCAAAGAGGCAGAGGGGATGATTTTGGCGAAGGGAGTACATGCAATCAAGCATATATACATACATCTCATATGATGTTCGCCAAAATCACATATATACTGACCTCCCTCTCTGCCTCGTTGGAGCGGTTTCTTAGAGTTCTCTGAGATGCTGTCTCCTGGGCTTATAGTCCTCATTTTGCCCCCAAATAAAACTTAACTTGCACTGTGCATTCACATCGTGCATTTTTTAAGTTGACGCTGCACAACGGCATCTGTGAGTCTACACTGTCAACACATACTAGTCAACTCTTTCCTGAACAAAGCTAAGCAGCAGGGTTGAGGGAAAATAATCTCTTTAGCTTGAAGTCAAGTGCATGAAAGGGACCTTAATAAACTGTCTAAAAGGTTGGCAGTTTGCTCTTTCCATTTTCTTTCTAATTTCCTCTTATCGCTCCAAAATAAATTATAACATCTTTCTGGCAGGGACCATATCTGAGGCATTTTAGTGTCTCCTTCAACCTCCAGCTCTGTGCCTCGTGCATAAGAAAACATGTCAACTGGCTCATTCAGGACCTTTTTCTCGTCCTGCTTTGATCCATTGTCTCTGTCTCCTTCTAGATCCAATGCCTCCAAGTCTGATGTTAGGAAGTCCTTTTCTAAGCCTTTTTTCACAGATGTTTGCCACGTGTGTGGTGCTGATTGGCTGTGAAATTAACCTTGGTTGATATTAGCTCGTCAGTCATTTGAAATAAAATGGCATCTGGGAAGTAGATCATTGAATGGGGAATAGAATCATAAAGAGAGCCAGGAATAGAAACTTCGGGGGCATCTGGGAGGGATGGGGCAGTATTAGAAGGGGAGAGACATAGATCTGGGTGTATCTGGATTTAATGAATGAAGGTGACAAAGGACTGAAGTGAAGTTAAAGAGAGCTTAGTACCAGAATGGCTGAGCAGAGAGGAAGAGTGCAGGATGCCTGGGGCAGTTGATGAGGTTGTGAGCGTGTGGGGAGCACTCATTGGTCAACAGTGTATGTGGGCAGGACCTAGAAAGTTCCGTGCACAGACTTCAGGGAGGCACCCAGGGAGAACAGAACATGATCCAGCCACACTGGGCTTCTTTCCAGAATACCACGTATTTTCTCCTCTAGACCTTTGTGCATGCTCTTCTCTCTGCCAACAATGGTTTTCTCCCCACTTCCCCCATTTTCTTGGCTGGTTCTAGTCTTCCTTTTCATCTTGCCTTAGCTGTGACCTCCTTCTGGGAGCCTTTCCTATACATTGCAGTGCCCCCTGGCTGCAATCTTATTCCTTCACACCCTAGATGCTACAGAGTGAAGCATTTACTGTGTCAGGGATCAGCTTCCCTAGGAGTATATTGAGCTTTTTCTTTTTTAAAAAATTACTTATTTATTTCTTTTTGGCTGTGCTGGGTCTTCATTGCTGTGCGGGCTTCTCATTACAGTGGCTTCTCTTGTGGCGCATGGGCTTTAAGGCATGTGAGCTTCAGTACTTGTGGCACATGGGCTCCGTAGTTGCAGCTCCTGGGCTCTAGAGCACAGGCTCAGTAGCTGTGGCTCATGGGCTTTGTTGTCCTGTGGCATGTGGGATCGTCCCAGACCAGGGATCGAGCCCATGTCCCCCGCACTGGCAGGCGGCTTCTTCACCACGGAGCCACCAGCAAAGCCCTTGAGCTTTAAAGTGTCTCCACTCAGTTGTCCCAACTTCCCAGCAGCCCTGAGAGATCAGTGGGTCATATCTCATCCACCGCATTCAACAAAAGATGTAAATGGAAGCTCAAGAGAAGTTGAGAGAGTCACACAAAGACCAGGTTAATGATGCCTGGGGGCGTAACTCTAACCCAAGTCACTTGGTACAAGTCCAAAGCCTTCCACTAATAGGCTGCCCATAGCATGAGCTGGAGGGAGACAGAGACTGCTGGGAGCTCTGTGTGCACACGGGCATGGAATCCTGCGAGGTTCTCTGTCTTTTGAGAAGAAAATTGAGCTTCGTGCACCAAAGGTCATTCTGGATAGAAAAGTTACTCTCTTTCTTTCACACTTGTACCAACTTACAACATGGACATACGCTGGATTCTGCCTTATACCATTGAAGGCAGAGAAAGACAAAGGTCTGCAGATGGGAGATCCTAGAATTGTTTCCCGCAGACCTCTTGCCAGGCCTACCTTGACTCACACAGAATAGAAAGAGGCAGGATCTAGATACATAACAGGTATGCTCAGCCACCCTCCTCCAAAGGCAGTGATGAGGAGACATCCGTTCATTCAGCAAATGTCCACAAAGTCTTACTGGGTCCTGGGTTCTGAGAGCACAGAGAGAATGAAATAAGATGAGACCTTTTCTCAAAGTGCTCAGATCTGGTGGGAAAAAAAAACAGAAAGTTGTGTTCATATATGATGATTCTTTTCTTTCTTGTTACTCATTTTTTCCTTGCTTAGTACTTAAAACTTATTTTACAGGGTTGGGCTTTTATTCATCTTATTCTATCATTTTTATCTTTTGGGGTACTCATTTTTGTCTGTTGTTTTAGCAGTCTTCCCCTTAGTGGTTACTTTCCTTGTATGGCTTGTCTTTTTTATTATTCTGCACTGGGAGGGTGAAGTCTGAGCCGCTGGACCAGCAGGAAAGTGGTCTGAACCATTTTTTAAAGTATTTTATTTATTTATTTTTTTATTTGGCTGCACCAGGTCTTAGTTGCAGCATGTGGGATCTAGTTCCCTGACCAGGGATCGAACCTGGGCCCTCTGCATTTGGGAAAGCGGAGTCTTAGTCCCTGGACCCCTTTGAGAGTAATCTCTTGAGTTTCAGCAAATTTAGACCCCACACCCAGTTTGGATGCAAATCTGAAGTTTTCATTTTCTTTCAGTAACCTTAACCTTTCCTAAGGAGTTCTTTGACGCTCTGGGATTTGTGAAGGGCTCAGTCACTTTTTATTGCTTGATTTTGTGCAGAATATCTGTGTCTTAATAGCAAACAAACTGGGCTTCCCTGGTGGCTCAGATGGTAAAGAATCTGCATGCAATGCAGGAGATCCAGGTTTGATCGCTGGGTCAGGAAGATTCCCTGGAGGAGGAAAGGGCAACCGACTCCAGTATTCTTGCCTGAGAAATCCCATGGACAGAGGCGCCTGGCAGGCTACAGTCCACAGGGTCACAAAGAGCTGGACACGGCTGAATGATGACACTTTCACTCTCACATTTTGTGTTATGGCACCTGGAGGCGCCCTTTCTTTTCTTTCAAGAACAGTCACTTTTTATCATTTATTTTGTGCAGAATATCTATTTTAGAGCAAACAAACTGGCACCATATTGCTGGAAACTCCAAACAGAGACTTAGAAACCATAACAGATCATTTTGGATTTTTCTCAAAAGGAAAACAGGGAGCCTGGAAGTTTCCATAGGGCCTGTCTTCACTCAGAATGATGCTCAGTGGAAAATGTCTACTTTGAAACCAGCACCTGGAGCCCTGAAGACAGTCCTGGTTCTGTTCTGGAAAACACTTTGAGACCCTGAGGAGCTCATTAGAATTCTCTAGAGTCCTATGTCCTCCATAATGAGTAAATCTCCTCCCCTCCAAGACATGAACAACAGGAAGGACTTGAGAGAAGTCTCTGGAAATAAGAAGAGAGGTCCAACAAAGAGTTGTGGACAGGGGCTGGACACTGGGTGCCAGAGAGTGGACCCCAACAGAATAAGGGGGTGAGCAGGGGAACTGTCCTGTCACGAGAGCTCCTGTCCCAGGCTCTCAGAAGGTCATGCCCAGGACGTTTAATAGCCAAACAAAGCAGTGAGACTGCAAAGAAAAGAAAGAGCGAGAAAAGGAGCAGGCATTTACATGGGGCCTACTCCAAGAAGTGATGGACTTTATTTTTAGAGCAATTTTAAGTTTACAGAGAAGTTGACCCCAAAGTACAGAGACTTCCCCCATACCCCATCTCTCACCCACCCCCTCAACAATTTCCTCCTTTATTAAATCTTGCTTTGATGTGCTACATTTGCACCGTTAATGAGCCAATATTGAGACATCAGTACTAACTAAAGCCCATGGCTTACATGGGGCTTCCCAGGTGGCTCAGTGGTAAAGAATCCACCTGCCAGTGAAGGAAACAAGGGTTTGATCCCTGGGTTGAGAAGAAACCCTGGGTGGGAAATTGCCACCGACTCCAGTATTCTTGCCTGGGAAATCCCATGGACAGAGGAGCCTGGTGGGCTACAGTCCATTGGGTCACAAAGAATCAGGCAGGACTGAGCAACTGAGCACACATTCAGTTTGCATGAGGGTTCACTCTTCACAGCCCTTGTGTTGTACAGTTCTCTGGGTTTGAACCAAAATATAAAATCATATATCCACCATTATGGTATCATACAGAATAATTTCACTGCCTGCAATTGACTGTGTGTGTCCCCCTATCAAAATTCATATGTTGAAACCTAATCCCTAATGTGATCGTATTTGGAGATGAAGCCTCTGAGAAGTGATTAGGTCATGAGTGGGGCATCCTCATAAATAGGATTAGAGCCCTTATAAAAGAGACCCCAGAAAGGCCCCTTGCCCTTTCTACCATATGAGGACACAGCGCAAAGACAGCCATCTATGGAACCGGAAGCAAGCTCTCATCAGACACTGAACCTGGTGCCATCTTGACCTTGAACTTTCCAGCCTCCAGAACTTTGAAAAATAAATTTCTGTTTATAAGCCACCCAGCCTATGCTATTTTTGTTATAGCAGCCCAAACAACACACTGTCCTAACATCTCATTTTATAAACGTATGTATTTATTAAGCTGGAATCAAGATTGCCGGGAAAAATATCAATAACCTCAGATACGCAGATGACACCACCCTTATGGCAGAAAGTGAAGAGGAACTAAAAAGCCTCTTGATGAAAGTGAAAGTGGAGAGTGAAAAAGTTGGCTTAAAGCTCAACATTCAGAAAACAAAGATCATGGCATCCGGTCCCATCACTTCATGGCAAATAGATGGGGAAACAGTGGAAACAGTGTCAGACTTTATTTTGGGGGGCTCCAAATCACTGCAGATGGTGACTGCAGCCATGAAATTAAAAGACGCTTACTCCTTGGAAGGAAAGTTATGACCAACCTAGATAGCATATTCAAAAGCAGAGACATTACTTTGCCAACAAAGGTTCGTCTAGTCAAGGCTATGGTTTTTCCTGTGGTCATGTATGGATGTGAGAGTTGGACTGTGAAAAAGGCTGAGCGCCAAAGAATTGATGCTTTTGAACTGTGGTGTTGGAGAAGACTCTTGAAAGTCCCTTGGACTGCAAGGAGATCCAACCAGTCCATTCTGAAGGAGATCAGCCCTGGGTGTTCTTTGGAAGGAATGATGCTAAAGCTGAAACTCCAATACTTTGGCCACCTCATGCAAAGAGTTGACTCATTGGAAAAGACTCTGATGCTGGGAGGGATTGGGGACAGGAGGAGAAGGGGACGAGAGAGGATGAGATGGCTGGATGGCATCACTGACCCTATGGACATGAGTCTGGGTGAACTCTGGGAGTTGGTAATGGACAGGGAGGCCTGGCGTGCTGCAATTCACGGGGTCACAAAGAGTCGGACACAACTGAGCGACTGGACTAAACTGAACTGAACTGAACTGAATTACCACATGGTTGAACCATTCTACTTCTTGGTATAAACCCCAAAGAATTGAGAATAGGAACTCAAAATAGAGATTTGTACACCCATGTTCGTAACAGCATTATTCACAGTAGCTAAAAGGTGGCAACGTCCATGTGTATATTGATGTAAAAATGGAGAACAGAATGGGTATATATACATACAGTAGAATATTGTTCAGCCTTTAAAAAGGAAAGCAATTCTGATACACACTACAACATGGACGAACCTTGAAAACATCAAACTAAATGAAAGGAGCTGCATAAAAGGACAAAGCTTATGTGATTTCATTTATGTGAAGTACATCAAGTAATCAAATACACAGAATATAAAATAAGGATTTTACCAGGGGCTGGGCAGTTAGTGGGAGGGAATGGGGAACAGAGAGGGAATTCGTGTTTGATGGGTGCAGATTTCGAGTTTCGGATGATACAGAAAGTCCCGGGGATGGATGGTGGCAATGGTCGTATGACAATGTGAATGTACTGACCACCACTGCACTGCACACTTAGAAATGATTAAAGTGGTAAATCTTACATAATGTATATTTTGCTGCAATAAAAACAAACATAAAAAAATATAATGTATTTAGACCTTATTTCCAGAAGGCTTTAAAGAAGCATGGTATCTTAACCTCACAGAGGCCGTATAACGTGACCACCACCCTCAGCTCAAGGAGACATTAGCTTACCTACCCAGCCAGTGCCTCTAGAGTCACCCAGTCTGACCGACTCTGTAGCTGAGGCTCACACCATCAAAGCAAGGTCTAGCCAGACTGTCCCCACCCAGATTATGACACTGAACAGCAAGCACTCGCCACTCTCAACCAGAGATCAGAGCACAGAGGGCCCAAGCTATGTGTGTGACGTTCATGGCTTAGTCGTGTCCGACTCTTTGTGACACCATGGACTATAACCGGCCAGTCTCCTCTGTCCTTGGAATTTTTCAGACAAGAATACTGGAGTGGGTTGCCATTTCCTCCTCCAGAGGATCTTTCCAACCCAGGGACTGAACTCTCGTCTTCTACATCTAATGCATTGGCAGGTGGATTCTTTACTGCTGAGCCATCTGGGAAGCCCTGTTTTTTAGTCGTTTGTTTTTGGTTGCATCAGGTCTTTGTTAAGGCGTGCGGTCTTAGCTGCCCCACGGCATGTGGAATCTTAGTTCCCTGACCAGGGATTGAACCCACGTCCCCTATATTGGAAGGCTGATTCTTAACCACTAGGCCATCAGGGAAGTTCCAAATAGTCATTGCCAAAAAAAAAAGAAATTCCTTTTGTGAATCCTTGGGCCATCAGGGGATGGGAAGTCTGGTTTGGATGGCCCCTTTCCTCACTAAAAGCTCACAGTCCTACCCTTTTTTGGCTTAAATGCACCATCAGCTGCTGCTATGCTTCCCTGGTGGCAGAACCAAGGCAATGCCAGGCTCCCACATGTTTAGTTTGAGTTTTCAGCTTTGACGATCAGAAGTGAGGGGAGGAATTGTCATCTCATGGCTCCTTCCTCCCTCCGCCACCGACCATATTCCCACTCTGTCCTGCCAGCTAGAATGACACTGCTGTCCCAGTCCTCCTGTTCTGCCCACCACTCCCACCCCTCCCCACCCACCCCAAGGCACAGGTGGAAACAAAAAGTCAGATTAGGCAATGCTGGAAGTCATAGATTAAAGTTGGAAATAAACAGAAACCAGCAAGCTGCTGCACCAGGACAGGGCCCTGTGCCCAAGGCCTACAAGACGCCCACACCGGTTCTCTCTGCTCCTGACAATGTGTTATGATCGCATGGCTGAGCCACCTACACCAAATGATAGTGATTCAGCTCAATCATGGCAAAAAAAAAAAATAAGCAGCCACCTGGGCACAGGCTTACTCACTTATTAGGGCCACCCATTGATATACTGTTTGCAGAAAGGTTAAGGAAGGTGGGTGGGTCATGGGGCTTCAGACTATGTGTCTGTGACTTGGACTATGTCCCATCTTTTTGAGATAAGCATGGAAGTCAAATGCAGATGGCCAGATAGAGGTTCAGACACAAACCTGTCATTTTTTTCTATGTGCGTGAGTGCTAAGTTGCTTCAGTCGTGTCAGACTCTACGAACCCACCAGGCTCCTCTGTCCATGGGATTCTCCAGGCAAGAATACTGGAGTGGGTTGCTATGCCCTCCTCCAGGGCATCTTCCTGACTCAGGGATCAAACCCATGTCTCCTGTGTCAGCTGCATTGCAGGTGGATTCTTTCCCACTGAGCCACTGGGGAAGCCCCTTTTCTCTCTATGCATCATTGCAAATCTTTACAGTGTGAAACTAACTTATTCTAATGCTACCATTTTCTTCCACTGCACCTGGAGAAAATAAAAACAAAATAAAAGGCAATATTCATTGGCGGCAATTTTGCAGTGGAACCTATGCTTTTGTATGTTGCTTACTAGAGGCTTTGTTGTTGTTCATTTGCTGAGTCATGTCAGACTCTGTGACCCCATGAACTGCAGTACACCAGGCTCCTCTGTCCTCCACTTTATCCCAAGGGTTTGCTCAAACTCACTGAGTCAGTCATTCTATCTAATCATCTCATCCTCTGTTGCCTTCTTCTCCTTCTGCCCTCAATCTTTCCCAGCATCAGGGTCTTTTCCAATGAGTCAGCTCTTCACATCAGGTGACCAAAGTATTGGAACTTCAGCTTTAGCATCAGTCCTTCCAATGAATATTCAGCGCTGATTTCCCTTAGGATTGACTGGTTTGATCGCCTTCCAGTCCAAGGGACTCTTGAGAGTCTTAGAGGATAAATTAGCACAGTTTGGGTAAAGCCTTTTGGCATTAAGGTATTGAGATTTTTTTTAATTGCTCAAACCCTCTCCTAAATAATTCCTCTTCTAAGTTTGTATCCTAAGGAAATAATCAGAGATAAGCACAAAAATGAATATGGTTAAAAGAATGTTATATCAGTATTATTTATAATAGCAACAAAAAGAGAGAGAAGAAGGTGGGGAAGAGAAAAGAAGGACGGAAGAGAAGGAAAGGAGGGAGGAAAGGAAGAGAAAAATTCAAATATCCTACAATGAAATAAATGGTTAAAGAAATTATGGCCACACATCCAATTTACTAGAAGACAGCCATTAAAAACTATGCCTTCGAAGAAAATTTAATAACATGAGGAAATGTTTATGATATAACAGTATTTGCAGAAGAGGCCATAAAATTTTATATACAATGTGTAATGTATTATGTTGAATTATATATGAGATTTCCTTTTTTACAGGTCAAAGCAGTTGACTGTCATCAATTTCACATGACAGAAGTCAAAGGAGAAAAAAATACCATAAATGAAAAAATTACAATTTTAAGTTGTGGTTGACTTTGTTGACCTTTCTTTTTCTTATTGTTCTTTTTTTATTTTCTTTCATTTCTCTTTATTTCAGTGTTCTTTCTGCCTCCCAAACATGACTCTTCAGCCCTCCTGAGAAAGCCGGGTGCTACAGAACCTCTTTTAACACACTTTTAACAGTAAGAATCTGCCTGCAATGCAGGAGAGAGACTTGGGTTCGATCCCTGGGTTGGGAAGATCCCCTGGAGCAGGGCATGGCAACCCACTCCAGTATTCTTGCCTGGGAAATCCCATGAACAAAGGAGCCTGGAAGGCTATAGTCTATAGGGTCACAAAGAGTCAGACAGGACTGAATCAACTTAGCACGCACACAGGCACCCTCTCCATCAGTAGTATCCCTTCTATTTACAGATACTTCCAAGCTTCTGAGAAGCTCAATCAATCATACTGTCAAAGGTACACAAGCTGTGGGTGGCTCGTGGAGACAGTATTCAATCCCAGGGCCACCCTTTCAGCCCATTCCTTTTTCCTTCAAGACCTGACTTAGAGCTTGACACCCGTATTCTTTCAATCCCATCCCTCCCCAGCACTCAGCCGGACCAGTGCATCATATTCCTCCATGTGAGTGATGGCCTGGGCCTCCATCACCTCCTTCTTAAGCTTCTTCCCTGTCCCGGGATGCTCCCCTCCTGCCCACTTTTCATCCAAATTCTACCACCTTTCCAAGATCCACAAATGAAATGTCACTTCCTCCTCCCCGAGGGCTTTCTCACTGTGCCAACTGACATGGTGATCCAATTTCCTAAACTCCCATGTGTGCGCATTCTGTGTGACTCACCCATTGGAGGAAGTTATCCCACACTGCCCCGTATGCTCCTCATTCTGTCGTCTTCCCTATCAGAAATGACAGCCCTTGGCAAGCAGAGTCACTTATTTAGCACCAAGCCCAGTGCTGTGCATACAGTAGGCATAGAAATATTGCTAAACAACTGAGTATGTTGGCAGTCAACTCACCCAGATCTGTATTTTTTTTTCTTTTAAAATTAATTTTTATTGGAGTGTAGTTGCTTTACAGTGCTGTGTTAGTTTCTACTGTAGAACAAAGTGAATCAGCCATACAGATACATATATCCCCTCTTTTGGATTTCCTTCCCATTCAGGTCCCCGCAGAGCACCAATCTGGGCTTCCCTTGTGGTTCAGCTGGTAAAGAATCTGCCTGCAATGCGGGAGACCTGGGTTCAATGCCTGGGTTGGGAACAGCCCCTGGAGAAAGGAAAGGCTACCCACTCCAGTATTCTGGCTTGGAGAATTCCATGGACTGTGTATAGTCCATGAGGTTGCAAAGAGTCAGACATGACTGAGCGACTTTCACAGAGCACCGAGTGGAGTTCTCTGTGCTGTACAGCAGGTTCTCATTAGTTATCTATTTTATACATAGCAGTGTATATCTCTGGAGAAGGCAATGGCACCCCACTCCAGTACTCTTGCCTGGAAAATCCCATGGGTGGAGGAGCCTGGTAGGCTGCAGTCCATGGGGTCGCTAAGAGTCAGAGACGACTGAGCGACTTCACTTTCACTTTCACTTTCATGTATTGGAGAAGGAAATGGCAACCCACTCCAGTGTTCTGGCCTGGAGAATCCCAGGGACGGGGGAGCCTGGTGGACTGCTGTCTATGGGGTCGCACAGAGTCGGACACAAGTGAAGCGACCTAGCAGCAGCAGCAGCAGCAGCAGTGTATATCTGTCAATCCCAATCTCCAAACTCATCTCTCCCCTGCCTCACCCTCTTGGTGTCCATATGTTTGTTCTCTACGTCTGTGTCTCTATTTTTGCTTTGTAAATAAGATCATCTGTACCATTTTTCTAGATTCCACATATATGGGTTGCTGCTGCTGCTGCCAAGTCGCTTCAGTCATGTCCAACTCTGTGCGACCCCATAGACAGCAGTCCACCAGGCTCCCCCGTCCCTGGGATTCTCCAGGCCAGAACACTGGAGTGGGTTGCCATTTCCTTCTCCAATGCATGAAAGTGAAAAGTGAAAGTGAAGTCACTTAGTCATGTCCGACTCCTAGTGACCCCATGGACTGCAGCCTAACAGGCTCCTCCATCCATGGGATTTTCCAGGCAAGAGTACTGGAGTGGGTTAATGTATGATATTTGTTTTTGTCTTTCTGACTTACTTCACTCTGTATGACAGACTCTAAGTCCATCCACATGTGTACAGATGACCCAATTTCTTTCCTTTTTATGGCTGTGTGAGTTATTCTCTTGATACTGTTCATTTTGTTCTGCCCCATTTCTCTGGTAATAATGATATTTCAGATGCAAATTGGTGGGAGCTTTCTCTCTCTACAAGTTGTGATAATTGTGTGGAAATCCAGCTACCATGCACACAGGCTGGGCAATCTCAGTCAATCTCTCGAGGCAGATTTTAGACCACTGCCTGTGATCAAGTCAAGTCAGACCACGCCAGCACCCTCTGACCCAGCTCCATGGCCCATCCACCCACATATCCCCTCCTGCCACTGAGAACACAGCAGAGAGCAGTCCCATTTCCTTTTCTACCCCAAAGGGCACTGCAGAGTCAGCTAGCTCCTGCTCTGCCATCTATTTCATCCCTAAGTCTGTCCACCGATCTCTTTTTAAACTATTCATCACATTTTTTCTATCTTCTCTTCTGCTCATCCGCCCCACCACCACACACACACACATCTGTCGAATCTTTACCTGTACCATAACATCATTGTTTCCTGAGGTGCCTGGGCAGACGCCTCTGTTCATCCCAGTCCTCGTCCATAGTCCTCCCCTCCTTGGATGCCTTCCAACTGAGGGTGGTCAATGACAGTTCCACTTTGTTTGTGCCTTCAAAGGGCTGGTCAGTTAGACATAGTCACAAGTCTGCAGAGAAGGGCTTCTCTTCCAAAATTAAAAAGAAAAAAAAATTTAGAAGGAAAGGCCTTTTTCTCCTCTTTGCCCCTCCCATTTCCTTCCTATTGTTTAGAATGTGGACTTGAGGTCTGGAGGCACAGCAGCCATTTTGCGATCTTTCGCACAAAGGGTGGTTAAGTCGAAAAGGTAGAAAGAGCCGATGCCTGCCTGGACTGCCTACCCAAGACCTCTTGTGGCTTGAGATAACTCCAGCCTGTTCACTTAAGTCACCGTCATGGGGCTTGCTGGGTTTTGGAGCTAATAATCCCTGTTAAAAACAACTTTCAGGTCCGTATGCCAGCCCTTTGCAAATGAGAGAATGGCAGAGTAGTGTTGCTTACACCTCTCCCTTATGACCTTATCACATGAAATGTACTAACTGGCGCACCTTTCTTATTCCACCTTCTAACAGCTTCAAGTTTTCTGGGGACAGATCTATCTCCCTCAGCTTGGCCTCCCTCAGCACTCAGCCAAGGAGGTCAACCAAGTAGGACTTCTTTATGTATTGCTGACTTAAAGTAAAGTGTATCTTTCTTTCTGGCTCAATCTTTCCACCAATGTCTCATAATTAACGGGAAGAACCTACCAACCCTTCAGCCTCCGTGTGCGGAAGGAAGCCACATGTTCTGAGCAATCATCAGAATATCACATATATTTTTTCCTGCTGCCAATCAGTTTATTTACATATTAAAGTGGTTATTAGAGGAGAGAATTCACGGATGCAAATTTGACATTCAGATGTCAGCCACTCCATAAATAAGGTCAACCGTGATGAGGACACATGTGAGTCTCCAATTAGAATTTCTTAATGTCTAAATAATGCTAATGCGAGGCATCTGCCAGCCCCATCTAGACTCATAAACAAAGATACTGATGAGAGTCAACTTAGTCCAGCGTTTCTCCCACTGCCAGTTCACGGCTCTCAGCTCCCAGGAAACGAGCCCTCTCCATCTGGGAAAGGTTCCGGTCTGTTCACTGACACAATGGACAAGTCCTAGCAACCTAAATCCCCCAGCTCTGTGGACCTCCGGAGCCAACAGCTGCTAGGAGTCATTCTTCTGGCTCCCCCACCCCAACTCTTCCCGTGAAATATAGAATCACAAAGCTTCTGTGCGTGCAGAGTATATTTATTCAATGATTTGTGAAGGAAAAAAAAAAAAAAAACCAGCTTAGTTATATACCTTGTGTGCCCACGTGTGTTCAGTTGCTTCAGCCAGCCGTGTCCAGCTCTTTGTGACTTTGTGGACTGTAGCCCTCCCAGCTCATGGGATTCTCCAGGCAAGAATATGGGAGTGGGTTACCATGCCCTCCTCCAGGGGATCTTCCTGACCCAGGGATCAAACCCACGTCACCTGGGTCTCCTGCACTGCAGGAGGATTCTTTACTCACTGAGCCACCTGGGAAGCCCTCGTTATGTACCTTACCTGATGCAAATTTAAAGCACTACTTGATATCAAAAAAGACATGATTATAAAACGCAAAATTCAAGTAAAACAAAAGCATTCTAAGAAATTCTGTGCTTAGGGCAAACTGCATGGTGTTCTTCCCAGGAGATGGATGGTCCTTTTGATGGAAATGTCTGAGGAATGTTGATTTAGGGGAAATAATTCCAAGGCCAGGGCTGCCATCTTTCTGCCACAGTCCAGAAGAATTGTTTACAAATCAAGATAGGAGGATAGACTCTTTCTGGAGGAAATGCCCACTGCAGGTATAAGCAAGTCATTTCTAGGTTTATCCATGTTGCTGCAATGGCAGTATTTCATTCTTTTTTATGACTAGTACGCCATTGTCTGCATATGCCACATCTTCTTAATTCAACAAACCCACAAATATAGAATACAGGCTTGGGTTACCAAAGAGCAGAGGAAGGTGGGGAGGGACAAATTAGGGGTACGGGGTTAATAGATACACACTACTATATATGAAATAGATAAGCAACAGGATTTACTGTATAGCATGAGAAATTATATCCATTATCTTATAATAACCTACAATGGAGTATAACCTGCAAAAATACTGAATCACTATTCTGTATACCTGAAACCAACTCATATTGTAAGCCAATCATATTGCAATTTAAAAAAAAAAAGAAAGAGGAACTGCTCTGGGAGTCCAGCGATTAAGACTCTGTGCTTCTGAGACAGCAAAAGAGACACAGATGTGTAGAACAGTCTTTTGGACTCTGTGGGAGAGGAAGAGGGTGCGATGATTTGGGAGAATGGCATTGAAACATGTATAATTTCATATATGAAACGAATCGCCAGTCCAAGTTCGATGCACAATACTGGTTGCTTGGGGCTGGTGCACTGGGACAACCCAGAGGGATGGTATGGGGAGGGTGGAGGGAGGAGGGTTCAGGATGGAGAACACGTGTATACCTGTGGCGGATTCATGTTGCCAATTCATATTGGCAAAACCAATACAATATTGTAAAGTAATTAACCTCCAATTAAAATAAATTTATATTAAAAAAAAAAAAGACTCTGTGCTTCTAATGCATGGTATGCAGGTTTGATCCCTGGTCATGGAACTAAGATTCTCCATGCCATGCAGTGTGGCTAAAAAAAAGTTAATAATAATAAAATAATAAAAAAAGAAAGAAAGCCTGCTCCCCTCCCAGGGAATTGTGGGCCTTTCTTTCGCATAACCAGCACATGTTCCACAGTCCATAGAGTTTTCCACTTGTCCCATGACCCACAGGAATAATCTGGTCTCCTCTTCACTGCAGATCTTGACTTTAGCTCCTATTAACTAAACTCTAGATGCCCTCTCCCTGGTTTGGAGGACCAGGACAAACTTGGGTGCCCTCCCTGGAGTGTGGCTTTCAGTGCTTGGGTTTTGGCCTGAGCACCATAAGCAGCATAACATTGCACCACACATAGCCTGTCTCGTGGGAACCAGATGAGGTCTGGCCTCCTCTTTGCCCTGCTTTTTCCATCAGGAGAAGGCCATTGTGCAGGATCCATGAAAATGTCTTTTTAGAAAAGCAAAACTGTCCTTCCAATCAAGATTCATGCCGCATTTTTGGAATATTTATTTACTTGGCTGTGCCAGGTCTTAGTTGCGGCGCACGGGCTCTTTAGCTAAGGCAGGCAAACTCTTAGTTGTGGCATGTGGGTGCTAGTTCCCTGACCAGGGATCGAACCTGTGACCCCTGTGTTGGGAGCACAGAGTCTTAGCCACTAGACAACCAAGGAATCCCATCATAACATATTTTTTAAACACTGGTAGCAGTTATCCCCATCCCTAAATCCTGTAAACCTATTCTTAGAGGTTTAATTTCCTTGCCCAAGTGGCTCTTTAGTGAATCAAGTTCAAACTCTTGAACCTGACATTAGAAGCTGAGGCTTAGAGAGTAATAGCGATGACCCCCTGTTTCAAAGGCACTTTTCAAGCTCTGCTGCTGTATTTCAGCAGATTTGATCCTCCCTGTAAATTCTCTCTGTGTCTGTCCCTACTTACCATCCCCCTGACCCCTTCTTTCTGCTCTTAAATGCCTTCCCCATCCAACTCTTGGACTTAAATACTATTTTTCCACTCAACGGGCATCTATTTATTGAGAGCTGACCATGAGCTGGGACTGTCCTAAGTATGATGTACAAGACAGACCATGTGCTGCCCTCATGGGGCAGTGATTCCTCGCAGGAGATAGTGGGAGAAGATATCCACAGATACTAGGTGCTAGGAAGAAAACAAAACACGAGCTAGACAACAGAGCATGACTGGGAAGCTCAGGTGGTCCCGATAGTCCTCTCTGAGAGGGGGCTGTCAGCTGAGACCTACCAGGAGACAACCCCCTGCTCTTCAGAAGAAAATGCATTTCAAGGAAAGACAAGCAACAAAGGCTTAGGAAATAGATGAGTTTAGAGAGCCTGAGAAACTGGAAGGAAGTGAGGGTGGCTGGAGCATATCAAGCTAGAGACAGGGCAGGTGAGGCTTGAGAGGGGCCTGGCCACGTAGGACCTTGTAGACAGGGGGTGGGTGGGGGCATCTCAATTCTATTTTGAGTGTGTAGGGACACAATTGGAGGAATTTTGGAAGAGAAGGAACATGACCCTGGGCATGAATTCATCAGTACGGTACAAGTGATATGTGCTTGGGGCAAGTTCTTAAGCTCACTAAGCCTTAGTTTTAGGACCTATTTCCTTGGGCTACTATGGTAAACAAAGGGATAATAAATGCAACAACAGTTGCCAAAGCTCTAGCCCAACAAGCCTATGGCAGGTATTAATATCAGACACAGCTACCTGATTATCTTTAGCTGCAGGGGATGGCTTTTGCCTCATGAATCCCTTAGCAACATATTTGTACATTTCAAAGCCTCCTATCTATCATCCATCAATCGGTCTATCATCACTTTCTTTCTGTGTATTTCTCATCTCCCCCCATTAATCAGTGAATACCTTGAGAGTCAAGATCATGCCTTACTTATTTTGGGGTCTTCACAAAACTAACTACAGTGTATTTCACAGGGCAAAAATTCAGCATTTATTAAATGAATTGGGCTCCCCCAGGTGGTGCTAGTGGTAAAGAAGCCACCTGCCAGTAAAGGAGATGCAAGAGATGCCAGTTTGATCTCAGGGTCAGAAAGATCCCCTTTGGAGTAGGAAATGGCACCCCACTCCAGTGTTCTTTCCTGAAAAATTCCATGTGCAGAGGAGCCTGGCAGGCTATGGTCCATTGGATCACAAAAAGTCAGACACTACTGAGTGAGCACATTAAATAAATACATGGATTTTAAAAAAAAAGGAAGAAAACTAAAATTGGTACCTGAGATCTTTAACATTCTGCATGGGGAAAAAAAAAAAACCATGCAATTTCACACATCTCTTGTGAAGTTTATATTCTTAAAAGAGAGAGATGATGAGAAAATTGTTTGCCAGGATCTTCAAGGAATAAAAACTTTGGAGAAGATGATGATCAGTGTCATGATTTCAAAATGAAGAGCCAAAAATGAAGTGTCAATTCCAACTCTTCTCTCTGCTCTGTGGTGAGGCTCAATTAGGGTGCTTTCGGAGGAATGGGCCATTGTGAGACCCTGCTGACCCTTCCCCA
Organism: Bos indicus; assembly: GCF_029378745.1. Lineage (NCBI taxonomy): Eukaryota > Metazoa > Chordata > Mammalia > Artiodactyla > Bovidae > Bos > Bos indicus. The sequence goes on along the minus strand of NC_091780.1, from coordinate 17,126,106 downwards.
AATCCTTCCTATGTGACCTGAACCTCAAATGCAGGCCTGAGTCAGCCCCAACCTGAATGAAGGATAAGGAGGCATCCTAGCCCACGGGATGAGCTATAGAAACAGCTTTGTCACTAAGAAGTGGGCTGGGTGGGAGGGGTGGGGAGGAGGAAGAGGGAGGAGAGGAGGAGAAGAAACAAATACTATTAATAAATGGATACCATTTGTTGAGTCCTTGCTGTGTATCTATAACTGCACTACAACTTTGATTTATTTATGTGTGTGCTAAGTTGCTTTAGTCATGTCTGACTCTTTGTGACCCCATGGACTGCAGCCCACCAGGCTCCTCTGTCCATGGGATTTCCCAGGCAAAAGTACTGGAGTAGGTTGCCATGCCCTCCTCCAGGAGATCTTCCCAACAAATGGATTGAACCTGCGTCTCCTGCATTGGCAGGCAGATTCTTTAGCACTGAGCCTCCAGGGAAGCCCCGAGACCCCCTTTGGGCCACTACAAAAGCACAAGACCACTAGCCACTTCTGTGGTTCTGAATGTTGCCTATGGACCTCATGGACTATTGTCAGTAGAATTTTAGGACATTCTAGTTCTTTCTTGAGCATTGATTTTCTAGGATGGCCAGGTGTTAAGACAGAAATAGGAATAAAACACCATCTTTACCATTGAGAACTTGCAAGCTTGTCAAGGAAACATGGAAAGTTAACAACCAATGGCTTAAAATAATCAATAGTGAAGTCGCTCAGTCGTATCCGACACTTAGCCTATCAGGCTCCTCCATCCATGGGATTTTCCAGGCAAGAGTGCTGGAGTGGATTGCCATTTCCAGGAATAGAAAATAGAAAGTATCTGAGAAATGGTCTTTGGGCTGAATGCCTGGATCCATTAGCTTGTGGAATTTTTCTTTATCCTTGGAATTTATCTTTATCCGTGGAATTTATCTTTACCAGGAAATTCCCTAGATTATGCATAAGTCTGTTTCAGTTCCACAATCTTGTTTGGAGTTCAGTGAAACCTCTCGATTTGAAGAGTCAAAGAATTTGCTTTCACTTAAGATGTGTTTTTGTTTCTTTTCAGTCTGACGAGCTGCCCATGCTTTTGTTTCATGTTTTCATTTCTTTTTCTTCCATCCATGTAAGCAGTGCTTTATTTTTGTATTATTTATTCTCTTTCTAACTTTTTGTCTTATATTGGAGTATAACCAGTTAAAAACATTGTGATCGTTTCAGGTGGACAGCAAAGAGACTCAGCCATGCATATACATGTATCAATTTTCCCCAAAACTCCCCTCCCATCCAGGCTGCCACCATCACATTAACCAGAGTTCCATGTGCTATACAGTAGGTCCTGTTGGTTATCCATTTTAAATATAGCAGTGTGCTTCCCTGGTGGCTCAGACGGTAAAGCGTCTGCCTGCAATGCGGGAGACCCGGGTTCAATTCCTGGGTCGGGAAGATCCCCTGGAGAAGGAAATGGCAATCCACTCCAGCACTCTTGCCTGGAAAATCCCATGGACGGAGGAGCCTGATAGGTTACAGTCCATGGGGTTGAAAAGAGTCGGACACGACTGAGCGACTTCACTTTCACTTTCACATGTCCATCCCAAATTTCCTAACTATCCTTCCCCTCGCCCTTCCCTCCTGATAAGCATAAGTTCGTTCTCTAAGTCTGTGCGTCTGCTTCCGTATTTAAATAAGTTCCTTTATATCATTTCCTTCTAGATTCCAACACAAAGGATATCATATGATATTTCTCCTCTGTCGACAGACTCTAGATCCATCCATGGAAGCAGTAGTTTGTTTTTGCACCATTTGTTCTCTTTAACATTCTCCTCCTCCTGTTGTTGTTCAGTTGCTAAGTCGTGTCTGGCTCTTTGTGACCCTATGGACTGCAGCACTCCAGGCTCCTCTGTCCTCCACCCTCTCCCAGAGTTTGCTCAAATTCATGTCCATTGAGTCAGTGACGCCATCCAACCAGCTCATCCTCTGTCACCCCACTTCTCCTGCCCTCAATCCTTCCCAGCATCAGAGTCTTTTCCAATGAGTCGGCTTTTTGCATCAGGTGGCCAAAGTACTGGAGCTTCAGCTTTAGCATCAGTCCTTCCTATGCATATTCAGGGTTGATCTCCTTTAGGATTGACTGGTTGGACCTCCTTGCAGTCCAAGAGACTCTCAAGAGTCTTCTCCAGCACCGCAGTTCAAAAGCATCAATTCTTCACCGCTCAGTCTTCTTTGTGGTCCAACTCTCACATCCACACATGACAACTGGAAAAACCATAGCTTTGACTATGGGCTTCCCTGTGGCTCAGATGGTAAAGCATCTGTCTGCAGTGCGGGAGACCCGGGTTTGATCCCTGGGTTGGGAAGATGCCCTGGAGAAGGAAATGGCAACCCACTCCAGTACTCTTGCCTGGAAAATTCCATAGACTGAGGAGCCTGGTAGGCTACAGTCCATGGGGTCACAAAGAGTCGGACACTGAGACTGAGCTACTTCACTTTCACTTTCACTTTGGCTATACGGACCTTTGTTGGCAAAGTAATGTCTCTGCTTTTTAGTATACTGTCTAGGCTTGTCATAGCTTTTCTTTGTGGCTGCAGTCACCATCCACAGTGATTTTGGAGCCCAGGAAAATAAAATCTGTCACTGTTTCCACTTTTGCCCCATCTATTTGCCTTGAAGTGATGGAACTGGATGCCATGATCTTAGTTTTTTGAATGTTGAGTTCTAAGCCAGCTTTTTCACTCTCCTCTTTCACCTTCATCAAGAGGCTCTTTAATTCCTCTTTGCTTTTTGCCATTAAAGCAATATCATCTGCATATCTGAGGTTGTTGATATTTCTCCCAGCAAACTTGATCCCAGATTGTGCTTCACCCAGTCCAGCGTTTCACGTGATTTACTCTGCATATAAAGCTAAATAAGCAGGGTGACAATACACAGCCTTGATGTACTTCTTTCCCAATTTTGAACTAGTCTGTTGTTCCATGTCCAGTTCTAATTGCTGCTTCTTGACCTGCATACATGTTTCTCAGGAGGCAGGTAAGGTGGTCTGATATTCTCATCTCTTTAAGAATTTTCCACAGTTTGTTGTTATGCAAAATCCTAAAAGATGATGCTGTTGAAGTGCTGCACTCAATATGCCAGTAAATTTGGAAAACTCGGCAGTGGCCACAGGACTGGAAAAGGTCAGTTTTCATCCCAATCCCAAAGGAAGGCAATGCCAAAGAATGTTCAAACTACCATAAATTAGCATTCATATCACATTCTAGCAAGTTAATGCTCAAAATCCTTCAAGTTAGGCTTCAACAGTACATGAACCAAGAACTTCCAGATGTTCAAGCTGGATTTAGAAAAGGCAGAGGAACCAGAGATCAAATTGCCAATATCCATTGGATCCAAAAAAAAGGGCAAGGGAATTCTAGAAAAACACTTACTTCTGCTTCACTGACTATGCTAAATCCTCCTTCTGTTACTCTTTCACATTGTGGAACCAATACCATCCTGAGTCCATTCTCCAAGGCTTGTATCTTGTCCCGTGAGAATGCCTTCTCTTTGCATTTTCACTCTGTTCAAGTTATTTCTTCCTCTCCGTCTCCCAGGCCACTAATCTTCTCATTCAGTTTATCTTTTCAATTTCTTCATTGGCAAACTCTACTTTTTTTAGTGCCAAGAAGTCTTTTCCTGCTATACCTAAATCTCCTTTAGTGGGTTGAACAGTGTTCCCCAAATTTATACCCTCCCAGAACCTCGGAATGTGACCTGATTGGGAAATAGGGTCTTTGCAGATATAATTAGTTTGGATGAGTCATGCTGGATTAGGATGGGCCCTACTCCAAGAACCAGTGTCCTCATTAAAAGAGAGAGAGGGGACACAGAACAGAAAGCCATGTGACCGTGAAGGGAGAGATCAGAATTATACATCCCAAACCCCAGAAGCCCCAGGATTGCCCGCAGCCACCAGAAACTGAAGGGGCAAAGATGAATCCTCCTGTATGGTCCTTCATAGAGAACACAGCCCAGCTGACACCTTGATTTTATTTTTTAATTACTTTTCAGTGGAGTATAGTTGCTTTACAATGTTGTGCTACTTTCTGCCGTACAGCAAAGTGAATCAGTTGTACGGATACATACATCCCCTCTTTCTTTGATTTCCTTCCCATTTAGGTCACCACAGAGCACTGAGTTCAGTTCCCTGTGCTATACAGTAGGTTCTCATTAGTTATCTATTTTATACATGGTATCAATAGTGTATATATGTCCATCTCAGTCTTCCAATTCATCCCACCCCTCCTTTCCCCCTTGGTAGCCATACATTTTATTCTCTACATTGGTGTCCCTACTTCTGTTTTGCAAATAAGATCATTTATACCATTTTTCTGGGCTTCCCAGGTGGTGCTAAAGAGCTTGCCTGCCAATGCGGGAGACAAGAGATGCAGGTTCGATCCCTGGGTTGGGAAGATCCCCTGGAGGAGGGCATGGCAACCCACTCCAGTATTCTTTCCTGGAGAATCCCATGGGTAGAGGAACCTGGTGGGCTACAGTTCATAGGGATGCAGAGGAATGAATGAAGTCAGACATGAATGAAGAGACTTAACATGCATACACACCATTTTTCTAGATTCTGCATATATGCATTAACATGCAGCATTTGTTTTTCTCTAATTTACTTTTTGCCATGAAATAATGGGACCAGATGCCATGATCTTACTTTTCTGAATGTTGAGCTTTAAGCCAACTTTTTCACTTCATGGCAAATAGATGGGGAAACAGTGGAAACAGTGGCTGACTTTATTTTTCTGGGCTCCAAAATCACTGCAGATGATGACTGCAGCCATGAAATTAAAAGACACTTACTCCTTGGAAGGGAATGACCAACCTAGACAGCATATTCAAAAGCAGAGACATTACTTTGTCAACAAAGGTCCATCTAGTCAAGGCTATGGTTTTTCCAGTGGTCATGTATGGATGTGAGAGTTGGACTATAAAGAAAGCTGAGCACCGAAGAATTGATGCTTTTGAACTGTGGTGTTGGAGAAGACTCTTGAGAGTCCCTTGGACTGCAAGGAGATCCAACCAGTCCATCCTAAAGGAGATCAGTCCTGGGTGTTCATTGGTAGGACTGATGTTGAAGCTGAAACTCCAATACTTTGGCTACCTGATGCAAAAAGCCAACTCATTTGAAAAGACCCTGATGTTGGGAAAGATTGAGGGCAGGAGGAGAAGGGGATGACAGAGGATGAGATGGTTGGATGGCATCACCGACTCAATGGACATGGGTTTGGGTGGACTCTGGGAGTTGGTGATGGACAGGGAGGCCTGGCATGCTGCAGTTCATGGGGTCACAGAGAGTCAGACACAACTGAGTGACTGAACTGAATTTACTTTACTGTGTATGACAGTCTCTAGGTCCATCCATATCTCTACAAATGACCCAATTTCATTCCTTATTATGACTGAGTAATATTCTATTGTACATATGTACCACATCTTTATCCATTCCTCTGTTGATGGACAGTTAGGTTGCTTCCATGTCTTGGGTATTATAAATAGTGCTGCAATGAACATTGGGGTGCATGTGTCTTTTTGAATTATGGTTTTCTCTGGGTATATGCCCAGGAGTTGACGTGCATGTGAGCATGCATGTGAGTGCTAAGTCACTTAAGTCATGTCCAGTTCTTCGCAACCACATGAACTGTAGCCCACCAGGCTTCTCTGTCCATGGGATTTCCCAGGCGATAATACTGGAGCCATGCACTTCTCCAGGGAATCTTTCCAACACAGGGATCGAACCTGCATGTCTTACATCTCCTGCAATGTCAGGTAGATTCTTTACCTCTACACCTTGATTTTAAACTTCTGGCTTCCAGAGCTCTGAGAACACATTTCTATTATTTCAAGCCCCCATGTTTGTGTTCATTTCTTAGTTCAGCCATCACAGACTACTACACTGGGTCATCATTTTTGCTGAAATTGTCTTTCCCAGTCTTTTCTGTTTCAAATGCCTCTGCTGTTTGTTTTGCAGAGCCCTTCCTCCCAGTTCCTGGATTCCTTTGCCTATGCTTTTCTTTTCCTCCACTGCTCACGGGGTCTAAGTAAAAGCTGTGGCAGAGCCCTGAACGGAGGCAGCCCTGAGAGATGGGTGCATATGTTGGCCAGTGTCTGACAAGGCAGGCCAGGTTGGCACCCGTTCAACATCAAGGTCAGAGAGGACTCTGTGCCCATGAGCTTACCAGGAACAGAAATATCAGAGGACTTCCCTGGTGGTCCAGTGAATAAGACTCTTCCCTCCCAGTGAAGTGTGACCAAGTTCTACCTCTAGTCAGGGAACTAAGATCCCACATGCTGCAAACTAAGCCCACACACTGCAGCTACTGAGACCCTGAGCTCTAGAACCCATGAACCTCAACATAGAGGGCTGCAACGAAGATCCAGTGCAGCCAAAATTTTATTTTAAATTTAGAAAGACCAGTCAGTCTTCCATTCAGGCAGGAATCACCCCAACCTGAAGGTCTCAGTTCTTCCCAGACTAGGTTCCTTCAAAAACCCACCAGGCTCATGTTGGTCCTCACGCCAGGGTTCTCATCGCTTATTCCCAGACAATCCAACCACCTGGAAAGTAAGATTTTATGAAGTAAAATCGCTTTCAGGAGAGCCTGAGGCTCCTTCCCCAGAACTCCCTGGGGGTCTCAAAGATGTCCAAAGAGCCATCAATGCCCTCATTCACCACCACTCCCGATCCCACCCACCCCGTATATACACATCAATGGCCTTGGAGATCTTACTCCTCAGGGTCTTGCTTCCTGAAGATGGGGGAATCCAGCCGGAAAAGGGAAACTTTTCTACTTTATTTATTGTTCAATGTTTCATCTTTAACATCTTTATTGCTCAATTTATTTTTCTAATTTCTTTTTATTAATTTTTACTAGAGTATAGTTGCTCCCCGATAGCTCAGTTGGTAAAGAATCCACTGGCAATGCAGGAGACCTGGGTTCAGTCCCTGCATTAGAAAGATCCCCTGGAGAAGGGAAAGGCTACCCACCCCAGAATTCTGGCCTGGAGAATTCCATGGACTGTATAGTCCATGAGGTCGCAAAGAGTCAGACACAACTGAGTGACTTTCACTTTCACGTAGCTGCTTTAAAATGTTGTGCTTGTTTCTACTGTACAGCAAAGTGAATCAGTTACATGCATACATATATCCCCTCTTTTCTGGATTTCCTTCCCATTTAGGTCACCACAGAGCACTGAGTAGAGTTCCCTGTGCTATACAGTAGGTTCTCGTTAGTTATCTATTTTATACGTGGTAGTATATATACATCAATCCCCATCTCCCAATTCCTTCCACCCACACTCCCCCATTAGTGTCCATTCATTTGTTCTCTACATCCGTGTCTCTATTTCTGTTTTGCAAATACATCCATCTGTACCATTTTTCTTGATTCCACATATATGCGTTGATATGTGATATTTTTTTCTAATTTGCTTATTCTAATATTAAAGGATTCAGTGTTGGAAATTTCCAGGACATGACCTTATTTTCCTGGGATAACATAGGGCAGACATAAGCCTGCAGCTCAGCCCCTTCCCAAGTGCAGGAGCCGGTGCTATACAAATCCCTCTTGTACTCCTGGTGTTTATTTCCTTTTGCTCATCTCTAAAGACCCAAGCTGCTTGGCTGGGCTGTGGGCCCAAGTGTGAAAGGAGGCTTGAGGCCCCTGGGGACCCAGGATGGAGGCCACAGCACCCATCAGGAGGGTGCCCAATGGAGAGGGTCAGGGTGCCATGATCTTCCTCCCCCACTAGCAGATGCTACTTTGAAAACTTTGAAAAGTCTTGAGTTTGACTTCACTGAGGAAGCAGCAGTCCCTTCCTTCTTATCTCTTTTTTAAGAGATAGACATAGAACCCTTACAACTAGGGTTTCCAAGCGTTGGTTGGTTGATTGCTTGGTTGCCTTTTATTTTCTGCGATCACATTCACATACCATAAAATTCACCATTTTCAAGTGAAAAACTCAGTGACCTCCAGTATATTTACAACGTTGTGCCCCCAGTACCTCCACCCACTTCCAGAATATTTTCACCACCCCCAAAGGAAATTCTTCCTCAATAAGCAATCCCTCCCGTTCTCCTTCCTTCTCCCAGCCCCAGGTAATCACCAGACTGTGTTCAGTCTCTGTGGACCTGCGTATTTTGGACATGTCATAGAAACGGAATCATAGAAGGTGATCTTCCATATCTGGCTGCTTTGACTTAGCGTGATGCGTTTGCGGTTCATCCACACTGTGGCATGTATTAGTATTTCAGTCCCTTTTGTGGCTGTGTAATAGTCCATGGCATAGACAGATCACGTGTCTAGCCACTCATCCACTGATGGGCATTTGGGCTGCTCCTGCCTTTTGACTCTCTGAGCAGTGCTGCTATGAACCTGGGGCTACATGTACGTGTTTGAGTTCCAGTTTCCTTCTTTTCCCAGGTGGCCCTAGTTGTAACGAACCCACCTGCCAGTGCAGGAGATCCATCTGAGCTGGGAAGATCCTGTAGAGGAGGGAACCCACTCCAGTATTCTTGCCTGGAGAACCCCATGGACGGAGGAACCTGGACACCACTGAGTGGCTGAGCACGCATCCCATGTTTTCAGGTGTAGACCCAGGAGTGGAACTGCAGGACTTTCCATTTTAAAACCAGAAAAGTGGGACTTCCCTGGTGGTTCAATGGTCAAGACTCCAAGCTCCCAATGCAGAGGTGCTGGTGGTTTAGTCGCCAAGTCCTGTCCGACTCTTGAGACCCCATGGGCTGCACCCTGCCACGCTCCTCTGTCCATGGGATTCTCCAAGCAAAAATACTGGAGTGGGTAGCCCTTTCCTTCTCCAGGGAATCTTCCAGACCCAGGGTTCAAATCCTAGTCTCCTGCATCACAGGCAGATTTTTTACCGACTGAGCTACCAGGGAGGCCCTCCAGTGCAGAAGGCCTGGGTTCAACCCCTGGTCAGGGAATTAGATCCCACACCCACATTGCAAGCAGATTCTTTACTGTCTGAGCCACCAGGGAAGTCCCATGCTAGAACTAAGACCCAGCAATGACAAATAAATTTTAAAAAGATTTAAATAAACAAAACCAGGAAAGTCTCAGGCAAACCAGGATAAGCCAGTCACCTAGCAGTGTTGAGCATTAGAATACTAGGTGCTCAGATACAAAGGCACTTCTCTGATGGCTCAGATGGTAAAGAATCTGACTGTAATACAGGAGACCCGGGTTCAATCCCTGAGCTGGGAAGATCCCCTAGAGAAGGGCATGGCAACCCACTCCAGTATTCTTGCCTGGAGAATCCCCATGGACAGAGGAGGCTGGCGGGCTACAGTCCATGCAGTCACAAAGAGTTGGACATGAATGAGCGACTAACATTTTTGCTTTCAGATACAAAGAGAAACAAGGAAGTGCAGTCTGGAAGGAGACACCTGAACAGATGATCCCGATCCAGGGTCAGTAGAGTTGAGAGAAAACCCAGAGAAGAGGCATCTGGCCCAGCAAAGAGTGAGTGCGGAAGAGAAGGATCTGATCTGGAATATCCTTTTCAAAAGAACAAGATCCAGCCCAGCCCTCAGGGACTAACAAGTAGGTTGGGGAGATGCTCAGACAGAGATTAACAAATGCTAAAATAGAGATTTGCAACCCCATGGACTGTAGCCCACCAGGCTCCTCTGTCCATGGGATTTTCCAGGCAGGAATACTGGACTGGGTAGCCATGTCCCCCTCCAGGGAATCTCCCCAACCCAGGGATCGAACACTTGTCTCCCGCATTGGCAGATGGATTCTTTACCTCTGAGCCACCAGGGAAGCCCTCTAGAGGGACATAGGGGTGGAAAGAGGGGAACACTGGAGGGTCAAGAAGCTTTACAGAGCAGAGGCATCTTGGCTGACTTTGGAAGGACAAACAGAAGTCAACCTGATGCAGAATGGAGGGAACTGTAGATGCAATGAAGGATGTGCTCAGAGACCCAGAAGCTGGGCAGAAAAAGCCTTCCCTTATGCATTTCAGGGAAATGAATGTCCCACTTCCGAGATTTAAGCAAAAGACCTTGCAGCTGTAATGTGATGCCAAAAACCACGACTTCTCCCACAAATTACACTGTGCCATCGAGACTCGAAGGTTCCATGGCAAGGAGCCGTGAAAACTGTGCTCATCAGAGGATGGGCTGCAAAGTTGGATTTTAGCCTAATTTAAACAGGTTCCAAAAGGACCACTGGCCTGAGCCAAGATATCATTTTCTGCTAGCAAAATCCTATCTGTTAATGTTTCGTCTAATCGCTAAGATAAAAAAAGTCCATTGCTGGACTCCCTGGTGGTCCGGTTGTTTAGACTCCATGCTTCCAGTGCAGGGGGCAGGGGTTCAAACCTTGGTTAGGGAACCAAGATCCCTCACAGAATGGCCAAAATTTAAAAAAAAAAAAAAAAAAGCCCATTGCTTTTTCTAATATTATAATTACTTTGGTCACTAATTTCTAAGATGGGGCCCTATAAGTATCATGAAGGACTCAAGGTAATAATGAAAATGGTCCTCGTTTTCTTGGCTGCTCTTGGGCTGCTCTTGGGCTGCTCTTGGGCTGACTGGTTGGTTGGTCATGGGCTTGTCCCTCATAGAAATAAACCCAATGTTTATCTCCATCTGTGGCATCTCCAAAAACTGTGCCTCTGGCCTCTCAGGATGAAATCACATTTGGGGATCTGAGGGAACAAAATAGAACTTATGATACTGAGCAGGACCCTGTGGGGCTCCCAGGCACAAAGGCTTTCTGTGTCCCCCATCCCTTTGATTACAGGAAACAACCTTCATTCAGCCTCCATGACCTTCCCTGGGTTCCAACAGGCAGATTCAAGCAGTTGTTAATGAGGGAAGGGATGGGATGCGAGACCAGAGAGAAACAAACAGTCAAGAGGAGCCTGGGGCAAGATCCTGGTTCCTCATCAAAGGATACACATAGCAATATCTTTGAGTTGTTCTTCAGATACTGAAACCCCCTCCAGGTGGGAGAAGTTGATGATTAATGATGGTAGGCTGCCCACCAGCCTGTAGACCTCAGACCAATTGTATACAAGGGTTGATGATGATGACGCCTCGCCACCAATTCATCAGAAAAATATCCATGAGCTGATCACATCCTCTTTGAACAATTGCTATAAATCTTCTCATCATCGTCACAGTTTTGAGGGTATTAGCCTGCCATGGCTCCCTTTTCCTGGCAAAGCAATAAAGCTATCCTCTTCTACTTCACCCAAAAGTCTGTCTCTGAGGTCCAATTCAGTACTGATTTATAGAGTAGCTGAGTATGCTAGCCAATATACCACTGGTTTAGTTTTTGCATGTCTGAGTTTATTGATACATTATAAATTTTATAAAGCATACACAAAAAGTAAAAATGTTAAAGTATGAAATGGGACAGAGATCTAATTCAAAGTTCTATGATTTCCTTCTTTCCCTCTAAAGACTTGTTTTACAAACATGGCTCTAGATGCATTCAAACCAGATGCTATCCTCCAAGATTCCATTTTCTCTCCCTTTAAAAGTTGGGGTGATCTCTGACATGCCAATAATCAGCTGAAATCAGGTGCCAGGATTTCAGAAGTTGGTTTCTTTTACTTTCTGTCTGGTCCTGTCCTTCCCTCTTCCGAGGACCCTTCCTGGACTGAATTCCGCCTCTCAACAAGCAGCCCAGGTTAGGGCCCCTCACTCTTTCTGCTTTCCTGGGGGGATGCCTGCAGGCAACAACTTCCTCTGAAGTCAGACCGCATCCTCCCGTTGCCGAAGAAATGCGAAAATCTGCAGCTGTTTCCTTCCACTGGCAACCCTGTAAAGAGTAATAGAACAGCCTTGACAGTCCCAAGGCTCACTGGTGAAGGGCACAGTGTCCCCTTGATAGACTGGCAGTGGGAATCAGCAAGCCATTCGTCGCTCTCATATCACGTTAGCAAGGCCTGGATTAGGTCTGAAAACCCTGATGTCCTCACATAGCAGGTGGATTTGTTTATTGAGAGTCCTGTCCTGCCCAAGAAGAAATTTGAAACAGAGTTGCTTCCCACTGTCCTGGAGCCTGCACAAAATATGCCTGCCATGAACTGAGGAGCCACCAAATGGCCAGAATGGGGCCCTGGTTTCCAGTCACTTCACCCACTTCTGACTCACAGAATTCCGAAGGGCACAGATGGGAGGAAGGTATTGGCCTCCACATCCACTGACGTTTCATGAGCAGGAATCACCGAGTGACAGGCTTGAGTGAGCTTGGGGTTTGAATACAGACTGCCTTAGGTTGGATTCCTGGCTTGGCCACTTACTTTATAATTGTTATTGTTGTTCAGTCACTAAGGCATGTCCGACTCTTTGTGACCCCGTGGACTGCAGCACACCAGGCTTCCCTGTCCTTCATTATCTCCCAGAGTTTGCTCAAACTCATGTCCACTGAGTTGGTAATGCCAAACATCTCATTCTCTGTTGCCCACTTCTCCTCCTGCCCTCAATCTTTCCCAGCATCGGGGTCTTTTCCAATGAGTTGGCTTTTTGCATCAGGTGGTCAAAGTACTGGAGCTTCAGCTTCAGCATCAGTCCTTCCTATGAATATTCAGGGTCGATTTCCTTTAGGCTTGACTGGATTGATCTCCTTGCTGTCCAAGGGACTCTCAATAGTCTTCTCCAACACCATAGTTCAAAAACACCAATTCTTTGGTGCTCAGTCTTCTTTATGGTCCAACTCTCACATCCACACATGAGTACCTATTATGATAGTTCTACTAGTTTTCTAGGGCAGTCACGACAAAGTCCCAGAAACAACAGAAATGGATTCTCTCACAGTTCTGGAGACTGGAGGTCTGCTATGAAGGTGTTGGTAGACAATGCCCCCTTCAAAACTCTGGGACAGGGTGGACGCCCTCTTCAAGTTCCTGGTAGCTCAGGAGGCCTTCGGCCCAGGGAGGCAAAAGTCCAGACTGTCTCCATCTGCACACGAATGTCTTCCCTCTGTGTCTGTGTCCAGGACAACTATGACCTTGAATTTAGAGCACACTCTACTTCAGGACTTCCCCAATGGCTCAAGTGGTAAAGAATCTGTCTACAATGCAGGAGACGCAGAAGATGTGTGTTCGATCCCTGAATTGGGAAGATCTTCTGGAGGAAGAAATAGCAACCCACTCCAGTACTTTTACCTGGAGAATCCCGTGGACAGAGGAGCCTGACGGGCTACAGTCCACAGGGTCACAAGACAGATAAACACAACTGAGCATGCACACCTCACACCTTCTACTTCAGGGGAGCCCCGTCTTAACTAATTATATCTGCATGACCCTATTTCCAAACAGAGTAACACTTGATGTACTGGGGGAGGTGGGGGAGCAGATCTAGGGCTTCAGCATGTGCTTTTGAGGGGGTGAAATTCAACCCACAATGCTGAGTGACTTCAATTAACTTGATTAACCTCTCTGAGCCTCAGTTTTCTTAGATTAAGGAAACGGTGCTGTGACCCACTTCCCACGGCTGCTGTAACGCTCTGATAGGATTCATGAGGAAGCTTCTGGTGGACGCTCAGTGAGCCTAGTTCCTCTTTCCTCTTCCTTCATGCCTTGCAACCTCCCCCTCTTGACTCATCTCTTCCCCATATTGGGGAAACATTTGTCCTTTATTCAGATATCTCCTCTCTGCCTGCTGAGCCATGGATTCAGCCATAGGCATAATGTAATTACAGCCAAAAAAGAAAAGAGGCAGGGGATTTCCCTGGTGGTCCAGTGGTTAAGAATCTGCCTTCCAGCGCAGGGAACATGGGTTCAATCCCTGACTGTGGAACTAATCAGTGCCCCCTGTGGCACCCGGCAACTAAGCCCATGAACAGCCACTACTGAGCCCGCGCACCACAACTAGAGAGAAACCTGCACGCTGCAACCAAGATCCGACGTAGCCAAATAAATAAATAAGTATTTAAAAGGAAAAAGAAGAAAAGACGAAATGAAATGACTTGCATGTCAATCTAGTCTGGGAATGGGTGGGCTTGGTGTGCTCAGCATTGAAAAATCATAAGGTTCAGAGGACAATTTGGCAATACTCTAATTAAAAGTTAAAATGCCTATGCTCTTTGGACATTCTATTCCTTGATATTCACCCTAAACAGCTGGTCTATGTGAAAAGGGTATTCGTGACAGCATTGTTTATCAAAGCAACAGACTGAAAGCAGCCTATGTTTTATGGCCCTTCCATGCCATAAAATACTATGTAGTCATTAAAAACAAACAAGGCGGCTCTCTGTATGCTGATATGGAATGACCCCCAAGATAAAATTTTAAGTGAAAAAGCGTGGTTTGAGGAAAGAAGGATGAATAAGCAGAACACAGAGGGTTTTAAAGGGACGGAAGTACTTTGTATGATACTCTAATGATGGATATATGTCATTTATACATTTGTGCAGACCCACTGTTGTGTTGTAAGAACCTATGGAAAAACCTGAATGAATTTTTGGCCAACCCAATACTCAGGTAGTTGGTGCAGCCACGTGAGACGAGAGCAGAAGGAGGGATGGGGGACAGGTGAGAGAAGGGACCGCAGACCCGACTCACAGCCAGGGCACAGAGGGCAGACACGGGGGGGACAGCTGAGGCTCCTGGGCATGGTGGCACCGTCAGCCTCTGCAAACGCATATACCTTAGTGCCTACTGGAGAGGGCAAGGCTATAGAGAGAGTGTATTCCCCCAAAAGGCCAGGAAGAAAAGAAAGCCAAGGAGCTGACAACTAAAACACCCTCCAGTCCATGCACATGGAATGTCCCATTCCCTCAGGTTCTTGCCAGGTGACTGGCTAATTTGATAAACTAATTGAGACGCACAATTGGACATTATTTCATGAACACCTCATGGGGACACAGAGAAGGTTTCCTCTTGAATCAACTTGACATTGCAGTATTAATAGCTCTTAATTGTTTAATTTATTCATCCTTCCCAGGGGTGACTGCCTGTTAACGGGCACTTCAGACACTCAAAGGAATGCGTGTCTATGGGAAGTTATTTCAGGACTGTGACAGGATGAGAGAGGAAAGCTATTTGGGATGGAAGAACTTCTCCATACCCTTCAAATCCCATGACAAAAGGGATTGTGCATTTCACCCATCTTCCATCTCAGGTTGTCCCCGGAAGAAGACTGAGGACCATTTCAAGGAAATAAAAGCAACTTGGAATGGAATCTGCCAGTGTCTGTTCTCTGCCTGCTCGAGCTCAGTCTCTTCAGTCTTGTCCAGCCCTTCACAACTCCCTGGACTATAACCCTCCAGGTTCCTCTGGCCATGGTATTATCCTGGCAAGAATACTGGAGTGAGTTGACATTTTCTACTCCAGGGGATCTTCCAGACCCAGAGATTGAACTCATGTCTCCTGCTTTGGCAGGCAGATTCTTTACCACTGAGCCACACTAGGGTTACACAAAACCCCAGTGTCACCCAAAAGGCTCAACAGAGCACCATCGACTTGGGATCTGTCCATCAGACATATTCCACTGGCATCATTCACCAGCCATAACATGTCAGGTCTGTAAAGAAATAGTTGCTGAGTCCTGAGAGAATCAACATTTAACACATGGCATTGCAAGGACCCAGGAGCACTTCCGTTTCTCCCTTGAGTATGAAATTGTAAGAACTTCTCCAACCCAAGACACAAAAAGAACTATTAGCCGCTTTTCAAGGACAAAGAACATTCCTCGGTGTTGCCCCAGACAACGAAGATCTCAGCCAGTCTAGTGTAATTTTCCGTGATCACCCACCATTCAGTAGAGCTTACCAACCCTCTTAGTGACTGGCTTCTTTTAGTATTCAAGGTACAGAAACTCTGCGTGCCTCTCAATTGCCCTGGTGCAATTATTGTATTGATTTGATGCAACATTAGTTCCACATTGAAAGTGGTGTATGTTTTTAAATTTGCAATTAAATCAAATGACGCCTCTTTGCTAAGAATGGTTGACACTTGTTCATATGCTGCTGCGAGCAGTGAAGGTAACTTTTATTTAGCATCAGAAAGCATGCGGGGAGGGAGAGGTTGAAATTTTCAAGCAACTCCATTTCTTGCCTGGCTCTTTAGCCTAGTTAAAAAAAAAATCAAGCTACTTACCCATTTGTTGTAAAAATGGTACATGTGAGAACTACTGTGTTATAGGGATAATCTGCAGAAGTCACTGAGCAAGCAACATAGAAAGGATAATGTCAGGGGATGAATGTTTGTGCCTTCCCCCCAAACTCACATGGTGAAGCCCTACCTCTTCGGAGTATTTGGAGGTGATGCCTTTGGGAGGTAATCAAGAACAGACGAGGTCATGAGAATGGGCCCCTCATGATGGGCTTGGTGTTCATGTAAAGCAAGGAAGAGAGAGCAATCTCTCCACATCCACAGTACAAGAAGGCAGCTGTCTTCAAGACAGGAAGAGAGTCCTCACCAAGGATGGAATCTGCCAGCACCTTGGTCTTGGGCTTCCCAGCCTCCGGGACTGTGAGAAAATGTCTTTTATTTAAGCCATCCAATCCACAGTATTTTGCTATATCATCCCAAGCTGTTGAAGAAAGATTAAAAACTGGAAGAGCCTCAAGAATAATTGGTGATTTTTGTCTCATCTTCCTTTCTGGATGATCTCTACGTACTTGACCCCCTCAATTTCTTTCCAATTTCTAATATGGCTCTGATATGTGTACAGTTAATTATTAATTATTCAGGCCATAGGGGACCAAGAAAAGTCAGGGCAATTAAATTTGTTTAAATTTTAAAATGATATTGACACCCAACAGTCTTTTCTTACCAAGTGACCACTAGGAAAATGGTCAAGAAAAGATCAGGAAAACATGAAAGGGAAAGGGAACAGTATGCTATGAGTTAAACCGTTAAATGTTAGGGCTTCCCTGGTGCCTCAGGTGGTAAAGAATCTGCCTGCAATGCAGGAGACCCAGGTTTTATCCCTGGGTTGAGCAGATCCCCTGAAGAAGGAAATGGCTACCCACTCCAGTTGTGCTCCCTCAAAAAAAGATATGCAGAAGTTCTAATCCTCAGCAACTCAGAACATGACCTTATTTGGAAACTGGGTCTTTACAGCAGTAATCAAAATGAGATCATGGCAACAGATCATCATAATACAAAATGACTGGTATGCCTATAAAAAGGGGAAACTGGACTCACATGGGGGAGACAATTGAAGACACAGGGAGAACAGCCATATGACTGAAGAGATACATCTATCAGCCAAAAATGCCAAGTATTTCCAGAAAATGCCGGAAGCACCTAGGAAGGCTTCTTCTTCCAGAGCCATCAGAGAGAATGGCCCTGCCACCACCTTGATTTTGGACTTCTAACCTCCAGAACTGCAAGATGAGAAAATTCTGTCTTTTTTTAAAGTGTATTTATTTATGGCTAGCTGGGTCTTCGTTGCTGTGCAAGAGCCTTCTCTAGCTGTGGTGTGTCGGGGCCACTCTCTAGTTGTGGCATGCGGGCTTCTCATTGCGGGAACTTCTCCTGCTGCAGAGCACGGGCTCTAGAGCTCAAGGGCTTCAGGACTTGCAGCTCAGGGGCTTAGTTGCCCCACGGCATGTGGGATCTTAGTTGCCCCACGGCATGTGGGATCTTAGTTCCAGGACCAAGGATTGAACCCATGTCCCCTGCACTGGCAGGTGGATTCTTAACCTCTAGACTACCAGAGAAGCCTCAATTTCTGTCTTTTTAAGTCACTTAGTTTTGGATACTTGCTATTGGCAGCCCTAGGAAATGAATACACTATTATATAAAATATGTGCATTAATTGTAGGGCCTACCCTAAATTCTGAAAAGCAAAAGTGCAAAAGGAAGCTCCACTTAATGAGTGAACAAATGCAGACTATATATATATACAGTGAGGCAACATGGGGATTTTAAGAAAGAAAGAAAAACACAGGGGGAAAAAGAATCCAGAAGTAAAGTTAGAAATAAAACATATAAAATTCTTTATGGTTTGCTAAAGGGATGTAAATTTTGTTCCGGGATTCCTAGTGACCAATTTAAAGAAAGAAGCTCCATTCAGCACAATTTCCACATGCACAGGAGGGAGAATAGTTATCAGGAGAAGCAATGCTATTTCTGATACTAAAGCCTAAGAGAAAGTTAATTAAGAGACTTGTCGGATTACTGAATTTATGTCCTTAGCAAAATCCTTCATCCCGTAAACACACTGTCTAGTTCTAAATTATATAGGGCTGTAGTTTACAACGTCTTTGGTTTTTAACCAATGACCATGTAGGATGGTAAAAGCTGTGATTTTCAAAGCTAAATGGATGTCAATTGGTTTACAGCTTCCAATGATGAAACGTAATCCAGAGATAAAATCTGCAATATTTTATCTCTTGTAGATTTATTAAATCTACAATGCTAACCCACAGATTAGATACATCAGAATCACCTGGGAATCACCTTCAAAAAGATACACCTGGGGGACTTCCCTCGTGGCCCAGTAGTTAGAACTCCACGCCTCCACAGCAGGGGACAGATTCTATCCCTGGTGGGGGAACCAAGATCCCACATGCCGTGCAGTGTGGCAAAAAAAAGACAGATGACTGGGCCCCACCCCTGGGAATCTGATTCCCTGGACATTTCTGGTGTTGAGCCAGTTTTAAAAACCACTCTCATCTAGATGATGTTGATAGGCACATCCTCAGGCAAGCCTCCTGACATGTTTCCCTTAATACAGATTTTGATAACTCTTGGATGGAAGAGTAACCAAGGTGAAACTCCCAGCCTTTTCTGGGCTCCGTCAGTGTGCAAATATAGGGGGCCACTTAACCCATCACCCCAAAAAGATGGTGCTCCGGAACTACAGTGACTCATCACCCACCCCTGCATATGTGCCAGTGGACTGGAATAGCACTGGATTCAGGGTTTGGACTGCAAGGGGATCAAACCAGTCAATCCTAAAGGAAATAAACCCTGAATATTCATCAAAGGACTATTGCTGAAGCGAAAGCTCCAATGCTTTGGCGACCTGATTCGAAGAGTCGACTCATTGCAAGAGACCCTGATGCTGGGAAAGATTGAAAGCAAAAGGAGAAGAGGGCAGCAGAGGATGAAATGGTTAGATAGCATCACCGACTCAACGGACATTAATTTGAGGAAACTCCGGGGGATAGTGGAGGGCAGGGGAGCCGGGCATGCTACAGTCCATGGGGTCACAAAGACTCGGACACAGCTTAGCAACTGAACAACAACCACAGGGTTTGGCCTGCATCCCTACCCTCCCTTTCTTAGCCATGAGGCTCCTAATTGAGTCAGGGGACCTCTCTAGGTTTCAGGTGGCCTAGAGAAATGGGGATGACAAGGCCAGCCTCATAAATGCACTGTGATGATTAAACAAGAAAGTGTGTTGAAAGTCTTAGCAAACACCTGTGCGGTAGGGGAAAAAAAAAGCAATAAAGGAAGCTTTCCATTGCTTATTTTTATCTTAGGAAATATTCTTTTTCTGTGACTGTACCCCAGAGCATTACCATCCCTGATAGCAAGATAAACCATTGAGATGCTACACCACACATCAGAATTGTCTGCCAAGGTGCCATGGACAGTCAGCTCCTGGGAACCACTAGCCCTTAGTAATGGCATCTTCCACATAGTCCAGTTGGGAGACAGAAGGGCAAGTATGCAGAACACCACAGGTAACCAAGCAGACAGGGTTGTTACATGAATGAGAAGGGTTATGGGAGCAAATGACTCAAAACCTATAAAAATAAACCTGACCTCACTTGCTGCATTTAAATGCAATGAGGACTCAGGAGGTCTCCTGGAGAATGGTTTGTTATTTTTACTTAGGGAGGGTTTTTTACATCTTTGTCGGTTAATCCTCCTATTGGCTGGATAGTTCTGTCTTGTAGGATCATAAATCTAGATGCAATATCGGATGAGCTGTTTGGCGGCCTGATTCTCTGCCTCCAACCACTTGTTTGTTTACACTTGAGAGCCCGAGGTACCCAAAGTGTGGAGGCAGGGTCACTGATTGCTATGCCTTCCAAAATCGTAGGTTCATGGCATGGGGTAGGGAGTGCAGGTAGCCAGTGCAATTAGCAGCAAGCTCATTAAGAGACCCTGGGCAGGCAACGCAGCTGGCAACATCAGTTTTGTTTCTGCCACATCTATTTGATGGTCAATGATGCAGTCATTTCCAAACGTCTATGGAATGTTCACAGTAACACCGGAATTGCTTATCCCACACTGCCCTGCATATTCCCTGTAGAAATAAGAGCTACACTTCACTGAGCATGAACTCCCACTTCTTATTTTATGTGTATACCATCTCAGCAAACCAATACCCTGCAGTGTAAGTTTTATCATCGCAACCTCAAAGACAGGGAAAGTGAGACTTAGAAAGCTTAAGTCACCTGCCCATTGAATGAGTGGTACCACCAGAACGGACTGACCCCAAAGCTTGTACTTTCATTCTCCCCACTGTGCAGCACCACCAGCTATGACCAACACAGAGGCCACGGAAGTGCACACTGGATTTATATCTTCTGATGTCGTTGGTCCCAAGTTTCAGCACCAAGTGTTGAATCGCCCACCTCAAATGAAGAAAATTCTGCTGCCAATTAGAAACGGGTAGAATTTTAAGCACCCTTCCCTCCATCTCCTTTCTAATCAAGCAACATCTCTTGTACAGCAGACATTGATTGATTTTAAGTGAGTCAGTGTCTCTTTAAGTTCCTGAGACCCCAGAATCTCTGTTTAATTGTATGGTAACCATTAGGAGCTTTGTCAGCAAGGATGACAGGAGTAATCACCCAAGAACAGATTTCTAGGTAATTTATACTTAGTCAATCCAAACCTAATTCCTGAGTGACCTATACTGTGCCTAAGGAGCCTGAAATAATCATGTATTTACCCTTTACCCTGAAATTAGATGGTACTTACCATGCAATTACCCAGCCACTAAGTGACAATTACCATGTAATTAAATGGTCAGCGGTTACCATGTTATTAAATAGCATTGACATGATATTCGTTCCGCAGAACCTTGCACTGTCACCATACAATTCAACTACCCACCAAGAAATTACAGCCATTCCTGGGAAGTTCTGCCCTTTGCTTCAATGGATTATGAGTTGGCAGAAACTCCCAGCACCATGTGCTTCCAAGGAAGCTGAGCAACAGCCAAAGTTGTGCATGGATGTAACATGGCCTCCTGGGCCTGGGCTTCTAGCCAGACTGGGCTGGGGCCTCGGCAGCCCAGCCTCATGCAGCACTAGGGAATCAGGGTGAATTCCTCCACCCTTCTGTGATAGTGTACTTCAGAGGAAAAGTAGACATCATGCTTTTTCTCTCCCTGATGTGGTACCTACCCTGGGGCAGAGCATGCTGGGAGAATTTGAAGCCCTAAGTAAGGCATGAGTTCTGTTTCAGCCTGGGAGAGACCATCCCCAAATCATCAAGATAAGCCTCATAAGTTCTGTGAGGACAGGATCTTCTTCTATCTGGCTTATTTATTGCCTTATCACC
This sequence comes from Bos indicus, assembly GCF_029378745.1. Lineage (NCBI taxonomy): Eukaryota > Metazoa > Chordata > Mammalia > Artiodactyla > Bovidae > Bos > Bos indicus. The sequence continues at coordinate 17,104,610 of NC_091780.1, read as the reverse complement.
AATACCATTCCAGGCCTGTTGTAGATGCTCAGTAAAATATTATTTGGATTGTATTTATTCATTCAATCATTATTTATTCATTTATTGGTTATGAATCTACTATATTCCAGCCACTATGCACTGAAACTTTTTATGGACACTGTGATGTTCAATGACGTCTCAGGCTGAGTCACTTGCCCAAGGTCATTATACAAGTATTTGGTGGCAGATGCAAGACTGAACTCAGGTCTATCTGAGGCTCAAAAAGCTGTGTTTTTGCTATAGCACCATGTCTTGGGCAGCATCCAGGTGGCCTGAGAGACTTGGAAAAGCTAATGACTTCCTGGGATGGGTCACTTTTGAATCTAAGCCTTCTACACCAGCCATAATAGTTTCTATAAACTGTTATTCAGGCTTCTCTCGTGCCTCAGCAGTAAAGAATGTGCCTGCAATGCAGGAGATGCAGGTTTGATCCCTGAGTGGGGAAGATCCCCTGGAAGAGGGCATGGCAACCCCTCCAGTATTCATGCCTGGAGAATCCAATGAACAGAGGAGCCTGTTGGGCTACAGTCCATAGAGTCACAAAGAGTTGGATATGACTAAAGTGACGTAGCACACACAACACAGAAACTGTCATTCACATTTAGTACATGAAGAAAGTGGAGCTCAGAGAGATGGAGTGACTCATCCAAAGTCACCCTGCTGGTGAGTTGCATTGAACTTGGACTCAGAGGCCATACGTCTGCCTGATGTAACTGGAGAGAGAACATCTGTCTCAGGACTTCACCCTTCTACCACTAAAATGCTATGTCTTTGGGTCAGCGTTGTTTCCAAATATTGCTGCTAAAATGTAACATCTCACTAGAACTTTTCTAACACGTTAAATTACCTAGCATCCAAAGACAAATCCAGGGTGAAACACAAGACCAGACACTAATGGATTGTGTTTGAAATCAAAGAAAGGAAAAGATTCACGCAATGAATAAGTAGGTCTCATCTTCAAAGTCAGCTCCAATCAGTTGATAGCAGCTGCCTAGAGCAACATATCGCAAAGGCTTCTGAGGCTGTATCAGGGCTCAATAGGATAAAGTATCGTGATTGATTAATGATGTCTGCTTTGGACCCTGCTGAGGAAATGACTGCACATGATGGTTATCATCTCTGATCTAGACTGCAGGATTCTACACAATAAAGTCAAGTTTGGAAATTGGCGGGGCTGGGGAGAAAACTGTGAGTGAGGACAAAAGACACCTAAACAAGTAAGCAGTCAAAGATCATGGTTTCTCTCACTGCAGGTGCTCGACAGAGAAAGCGAAAAATACAATGTCAGTAAAATGAGAACTTGTTGCTGTTGTTGCTTAGTCGCTAAGTCATAAAACAAGCCAGAAAACCTTGTTTCCAGTCTCAGCTCTTAAATTAACTGTAGGACGTTGACCCCATCAATGCCCCTCTCTGGGTCTCAGTTTCCTCATCTGTAAAATAAAGGCATTAAAGTAGCGAATCTCTATGCCACTTCCAGGATTCTGAAGTTTAGAGTGCACAGCCCTCGACTGAATGAGCAAAAGGGGGTCTTCCCTGGAGGTCCAGTGGTTAGGGCTCTGTGCTTCCAATGCTGGGGCACAAGTTCAATTCCTGGTTGGGGAAGTTATGCATACTGCACACAGTGTGGGGGAAAAAAAAGACAGTGTGAGCAGCAGGGAAGAAGATAAGCAGGAAAGAAGTGGTGAAAGCTGATCAAACACTTTCCTTACTCCCTGTTGGAGGGGTATCAGAAACAATGTGGAAACCAATACTTCTGTTCTGGCCATGTTGAGTTTTAGACATCAATTCAACGTCCAGGCAGAAATGTCAAGTAGCAATTGAATATGTAAGTCTATATCTCAAGGGAGATGCCTGGAAAGAAGAAATAAACTTAGCAGTCATCAATAAACAGATGGGGCTGGATAAGATCCCTTGGGGAGAGAATGATACTGGAGAGGGTGTTTCCAATATTTAGAATTTAGGGACAAAGGGAGGAGCCAGCAAAGGCTGAGAAGGAATGTCCAGTGAGATAGTGAGAAGCATAGGAAGAAGGGATTTCAAAAAGGAAGTTGTTGCCTGGGTCCAATGCAGCTGAGAAATGGAGTTACATAAAGCAGGAGCATTAGCTTGCTAAGTTTCATCATTGGTGACTTTAATAAAAACTGAATAAGAAAGCCATGGAGGGCAAAACCTGATTAGCAGGAGCAAAGGAAATACTAGGAGGTGAGAAAGTGGGGACAGTAAATATGGACAAATGCCTGAGGTTAGGAGCTCATAGCTTATTGCTGGCTTATAACGTTTTTGTGAGAATGTATGTGAAGAGTCTGTCATAGCACTCAAGATGACAGGTGCTCAAAAATCCAAATTCTTGTCCCTTTAATTCACCTATATTTAATCAGTTTGCCATTTTCCACAGAGATGACTTTCTGACAACCACATCAGGGCCCCGTGTCAGATTCTAATATTAAAAGTCTTCTATCTTGACCTTGGCCCTGGGGGAAACTGATAGACCCATTAAGCGCGCCTGCTCATCCTCTCACCTTCTATGGTCCTGTGGGATGGATGTCTCTTCAGGTAGGCCAGCGCTAAGGCCAGATGATGCCTTATTCAAGGAGAGGAAATCAATCATGTACAAATGACTTCTACGGAAACCCAGCCAGGGAGGGTATGAGAGGCCCATAAATACTGCAATGAGGGCTGTCATCTCAGCCACAAATTCTACCAAGCCTTCTGCAGGAACTTGATAGTCAATATCCTAGTGCTACCAAAGAAGTGCGGTTCCTGATCCACCTTATCTTCCTGCAGCAGAGACACCAGTCTATCCATGGTAACTGGTGATGTTCATACTGAACAGTTCATCCATCCATCCATCCATCCATTACTTTGTTAGACACACATGTTCTAAGCACCCATCTGCCAAATATTATGCTTCTTGCTGTGAGACATGCAATGAACTGTACGACATTTATGCAAAACTCATAAATATTTATTGAGTATCTACTATGTGCTAGTGTTCTTGGGTCCTGAGGTTCAGCAGTGAATAAGATGAACAATTCCACCCTTAATAGAACTTCTATATTCTAATAGCTCTGGGCTCTGGACTCAGCCATCTTATAAAACAGTTTGGGGAAGGATAACAACTAATGTAAATAATGAAATCCCCATGTGCTGTGCTCAGTCACTCAGTCATGTCTGACTCTTTGTGACCCCACGAACTATAGCCTGCCAGGATCCTCTGTCCATTGGATTCTCCAGTAAAGAATACTGGAGTGGGTTGCCATTCCCTTCTCCAGGGTACCTTCCTGACCCAGGGATCAAACTCAGGTCTCCCACATTGTAGGTGGATTCTTTACCATATGAGCCATCAGGGAAGCCCAAAATCTTCAAAGACCAATGCAAATAGTTAAATGTCTGTCCAAAGGTTCAAGTGGTCAGAGTATTAGAACCCACTCAGGGTGTGATTGGGGCTTCCCTGATAGCTCGGTTATAAAGAATCCTCCTACAATGCAGGAGACCCTGGTTTGATTCCTGGGACGGAAAGATCCACTGGAGAATAGATAGGCTGCCTACTCCAGTATTCTTGGGCTTCCCTGGTGGCTCAGCTGGTAAAGAATCTGTGTGCAATGCAGGAGAGAGACCTGGGTTCGATCCCTGGGTTGGGAAGGTCTCCTGGAGAAGGGAAAGGCTACCCACTCCAGTATTCTGGCCTAGAGAATTCCATGGACTGCATAGGCCATTGGGTCACAAAGAATCAGACATGACTGAGCAACTTTCACTTCCAGGGTGTGATTATCCAGATCTGAAAGTCATCCCTGAGGAGGTGACCCTGGAACACAGCCTTAGAGGATAGAAGCTTTTGACCAATGAGGATGAGTGGCAAGGGCTTCCCAGGAGGGCAGGGTTAGGAGCAGAAATAGAGAGATGGATGGGACTTCCCTGGTGGTCCAGTGGCTAAGATTCTGTGCTTCCAATGCAGGAGGCTTGGGTTCTATCCTTCCTTAGGGATCTAAGACCCCACATGTGGCCAAAAAAAAAAAAAAGTAGCAAGATGGAGATGAGCAAGGATGTCCAAGATACATGGGGGAAAAAAGACTGGAAAAACAGATTGAGGAATGATGACACAGAACTGTCAAAGTCAGACTAGGGAATGTGAGCTTTGTTTGCTGGGGTGAGAGTGTAAATAAGGAAGGGAAATGAGGAAGTTGTGCATGAGGACGTGCTAAGGCGCTTCAGTCCTGTCCAACTCTGTGCAACCCCACGGACTGCAACCTGCCAGGCTCCTCTGTCCATGGGATTCTCCAGGCAAGAATACTGGAGTGGGTTGTCATGGCCTCCTCCAGGGGATCTTTCCAACCCGCATCTCTTATATCTAACCTGCATTGGAGGCAGGTTCTTTAACACTAGCACCAGCTGGGAAGCCCCGAAGTATGGACGGATGAAACTGAAGTGACTGTGTGTCTGCAGTTCTAACTCAGTGTCAGATGTCCTGTATACAGGGCCTCATGCTTTCTCCTTTGTAATTTTTTTGGTAAATTTTTTAAATAATGTTTTATCTGGAAAAAAATCACAGACTTACAGAAAAGTTGCAAGTACAGTTTTTTCCTAAACCATTCAAGGATAAGTTGCTGATCAAAAGCCCCATCCTCTCCAAATTCTTTTGTGTTGAGTTTCTTAGACAAAAGTACACTCTCCCACATAGCCATAATAGAATTCTCAAAATCAGGAAGTTATGATCGCTCATTACCATTACTTGATCTTCAGACCAAATTCAAGTTTCATCAATTATCCCAATAATATCCTTTAAAGTAAAACCATCCAGTTCAGAATCTCCCACTGCATTTAGTAGTCAAGAGACACAAATTATTTTTTCAAATAATAATAGTTTTTATTAATATTCCCAGAATAAGGCAAGTGGATTTTTTTTACCACAGCACCACCTGACTTGGGGGGAGGTGTCCTGATCAGACAGTAAATCAGAGACAAGGCAGGGCTTTCAAGAGGCTTTCTTGAATCTTTGCTATTTTCTGGGATTGGTAAAATTCAATATTGTCACTACAAGGAAAGCATGTCTAAGCTCTGTGAGCCTCAGTTTCCTCCACTGTAAAATGGGATTAATAACAATTACTTCCAAAGATCACTGAGCAGATTAGAGACAAGTGATGCCATATGCCATGGCAACCACAAGTCCTGCTGTGTGGTGAGCACTAAATATGGTCCTTTTTTTTCTCTAACACTGCAGAATCACTGGGTGATCCTGTGCTCAGCACCTTAGTAATGAAAACTGTCAGATTCTGAGGCACTGAGGCAGAAAAGGGTGGAAGTCGTTGAGCATCTAAGATTAGCTCCCAAGAAGTCATCATCAAGATGGGAATCAACGTCAGGGTCTTCCCTCCCTGATGGTGTCAGACCAACACATCAGCTGAAAACTTGTCATCCTCACCAAACCCAGTCAGAGGAGCCATCCCTGGGGGCCCTTATTCCACTGCCCCCTCCCCAGATGAAGATATCTCTGCAGCACTTGCAGACTGAGAACACAGAGAACTGCCCCTTCTCTGTTGCCCTTTTCCTAGGCAGTAAGAGGAGACAAATTTGAACATCTCCTTCATCCCTGGGCTGTGCCATTCTAAGTCACACGTTGTCTGAATTTAACATAGCATCGCATTCAGGAAGATCCCAACAGCGTCATCAGCTTTCTTCAACCCAGAATATTGGCACTGCATTGATTTCCATTCTTGAAACTGCAGGCTGGACACAGGCTCCGTGTCCCTCTTTCCTGCAGATGGTTGATGCTAAGCAGAAGGCACAAGCGCTCCTTCCTGTGAACCCAGCTAAGGACCAGCGACCTCAGACACCCCCCACAGTTCATCCCGTGGCACTGCAGAGCTTGCCTGATGGGGGCTGGTGTAAATATAGTTCCCTCAGGGCAGCCAGCCGGAGCCTGGCCAGCCAACATCCCGTTACCAGCCTGCTCTTCACACGCTACTTGGTTTCACCACTTGGAGCTGATCCGCACACTGAGCTCAGTACTTAAGGGCTCTGGAAGCAAGGCCAGCTTGCATTTTTATGGTTTTCTTCCTGCTGCCTTGGCACTGTGGACACCACCTCTAAGCATCTCCTTCTTTGTGAGGAGTGTTACAAAATGCTACAGAAACATGAACCCCTTCGACAGCAAGAAGATCAAACCAGTAAATCTTAAAGGAAGTCAACCCTGAATATTCATTGGAAGAATTGGTGCTCAAGCTGAAGCTCCAACACTTTAGCCACCTGATGCAAAGAGCCAACTTATTGGAAAAGACCCTGATGCTGGGAAAGAATGAAGGCAGAGGAGAAGGGGGCAACGGAGGCTGAGATGGTTGGATGGCATCACCAACTCAATGGACATGAGTTTGAGCAAACTCCGGCAAACAGTGAAGGACAGGGAAGCCTGGTTTGCTACAGTCCATGGGGTCACAAAGAGTCAGACACGACTTAGCAACTAACAACAACAACAACAGGAACATATCTGGACGTGACCTGAACCTGGCAGTGGCTGCTCAGGCCAGAGACACATAAGCCTGTCGCTGAAATCATAAGAAAATGCATTTTTTTAATGCTTCTTTGGTGTCTTTTGCCTTGAAAAATGGGGCTTAAAGTAGAAAAAAAGCAAAAAAAAAAAAGGCAAATAATACAAAAAGATCCATTTTTCTTGTGGGTGGTCTCTGACCCACATATGACCTTGGCTTCTCTCAATCCTGATCAAGGCTCCCCACCCCAAGTTGGGGTAAGGACTCCTATTCTCACCTCTATTGCTGACGCTTTATTGCAGAGGTATCTCTGCAGAGCCTGGGAATAGTCTGCAAGCTACATTTGGCCTCCAGATAAATTTCTTTGTCCCATCCCCTCTGTATGGCTTGCGTATTTTAATTTTGTCAATATTTTTTAACCTGGAGATTTCACCTAAGAAAGAAAAATCAAGATCTCTGGCTTTTCTTGGAGGAAAAAAAAAAATCAGAAAATCTGCTAATGCTGGGCCCACATTCCTACCTTACAAAATGGACTGGAGCTGAGTTGCAGTTGATCCCTTTAAACAGGTCACTTGCTCTCCAGTTCACCACCATCCAACACTTGGTCATTTATCAATCAAAGTTATTGAGTGCCTCCGATAAGCTAGCCTGCCCTGGGTCCTACTGATAGAGTGAAGCAGTGATCTCCTGACTTTTCAGAAGCTGCGTGTCAGCACCCTCATTGTCTCCTAACACGGAGGAGGGCAGGCAGTTGGCATTCATCACCATACTCATACTGTTGTTTTCCTTCTCAGTTAAGAGAACATTACTGCTAACACGGGCCCCAGCTCCCTCTCCTGTTATTAATAGGCCCCTGTGGACATTGAAGGGCTTCCCTGGTGTGCTGTAGCCCATGGGGTTGCAAGGAGTCGGACACAACTGGGCGACTGAACGACAACTGATGGCTCAGATGGTAGAGAATCTGCCTGCGCCCTTTTGAACCTTGCTCCCATCTCCCTCCCCACTCCACCCCACCAGGTTGATACAGAGCCCCTTTTTGAGTTTCCTGAGCTATACAGCAAATTCCCATCAGTTATCTATATTACATATGGTAATGTAAGTTTCCATGTTACTCTTTCCATACATGTAACCCTCTCCTCCCCTCTCCTACCTATGGCTGATTCATGTTGAGTTTTTTTTAATTAATTTATTTTAGTTGGAGGCTAATTACTTTATAATATCATAGTGGTTTTTGCCATACATTGACATGAATCAGCCATGGGTATACATTGTCCCCCCAAACAGCAAAATTCTGTAAACCAATTATCCTTCAATTAAAAATAAATTAAAAAAAAAAGAATCTGCCTGCAATTCAGGAGACCCAGGTTTGATCCCTGGGTGGAGAAGATCCCCTGGAGAAGGGAATGGCTTTCCACTCCAGTATTCTTGCCTGGAGAATTCCATGGACAGAGGAGAGCCTGGCAGGCTATGGTCCATGGGGTCTAAAAGAGTTGGACACAACTGAAGCGACTTAGCAGCACACGTAGATATTTGAATAGGAACACCTACTCCAAACTTCCTTCATCTGCTCATCCCACTAGAGTAAGAACACTGGAAGAGCAGGAATGTGACATACATTTTTGTATTTTCAGTGATTACACTGACATCTGTCGAGTTTCATGTATTTGTTTATTTTGGGCTGTGCTAGGTCTTCCTTGCTGTGCTTTGCTGTCCTCAGGTTTTCTCTAGTTGTGGCGAGCAGGGGCTACTCTCAAGTTGCAGTGTGCAGGCTTCTCATTGCAGCGGCTTCTCTTGCTGCTGAGCGCTGGCTCTAGGGCACGCAGTAGCTAGTTGAAGCACACGGGCTGAGTAGTTGCAGATCAGTTGCTCCATGGCATATGTAGTCTTCCCAGACCAGGGATCAAACCCAAGTCCCCTGCACTGGAAGGCATATTCTTAACCATGACACCACCAGGGAATTCCCTATAAGGTGTATTCTTAGCAAGGAGAAATAGAAATATAGAAAGATGTACACTAGGAGTTGGTACAATCAAAAATTTAAAGGATAACTTGGAGATGGTATAGGAGATCATGGTTCAACTGTGGGAAATGTGATCCCAGGTGAACTTGAATTTCAGTTACCTTCACACCCTCCACTGTCTGACCAAACATAGCTACTCAGCCAGTGTCTTCCTTGATGTTTTCTCAACGATCAGTCCACTCCTTCATATGCCAGCCAGGATCAGGGCAACCACAGGACTTAGGTCTTAGAAATGGAGTGCAAGAACATACCTGTTGCAGAACAATGACCAGCAGGAAATGCAGAGTAAAAGACTTTGAATCAGACACACCCCAAAATGCACACCTGGTGATCCCAAGGTGCCAGGACAAAAGGCCACTGTGGCACCAAGAATTTAACTGGTACAGGTCTCTCCAACCCCTGCTGAACAGAAGTCTAGTTACCCTCTGTGGCAAAGTTTTAGTGGTAATGACCCCAAGATAATGACTCAGAGCAGAGGGCTACATGCTGAGGATGAGGCAGGCCTCAGTAGCGCAGTTCTAACAACAGGCAGGAGCCAGGACTTAAAGGGTCTGCATCAGCCTGCCAACTCTGCAAAACGGAGCAAGGTGGGGAGCAGCCGGGGCTGTCTCACCTTATCTGTCGTGTCCCTGGAAAGCAATGCAGCTCTTCAGGATAGTGTGTGTGTGTGTGTGTGTGTGTGTGTGTGTGTGTGTGTCGCTCAGTTGTGTCTGACTCTTTGCGACCCCCTGAGACTCCTCTGTCATGGAATTCTCCAGGCAAGACTACTGGAGTGGGTTGCCATTCCCTTCTCTAGGGGATCTTCGAAACTCAAGGGTTGAACCCAGGTCTCCCGCATTGCAGGCAGATTCTTTTACGGTCTGAGCCACCAGGGAAGCCCTTCAGGACACTAGGGGCTCCCAGATGTTCTAGACGGAAGAACCTCATTTGGCTCCAGATAGATCTGGTTTTCTTCTTCAATAAGTCATTTAGAGGTGAGTCTGGGAACTCTTGGCTGAAGGAATGATGAGGAAGATTCAAGACCAATAAAAGCAGCCACTAATAAAGCCATCTGATCACCTGCATGAGTTACTGCTTCCTCTCTTCAGTCCATCTTGATGCTTGACATCAAGTCCACCAGAGAGAGGGGCAAGGACAGAGTCAAGGGGGGGAAACAAACGGATGTTAGTCACCCATCTGCTGTGTTCTAAATCCTTTGAATGTATTGTCTCAATAGTCCCCCATCCAAACCAATGAAGAACGTGCTTTTTTTTTAGCTCTCCATTTTTTTGCTTTGGTATTCTTTCTTTTAATTATTACTCTCCATTTTAGACTTGAGGAAATTAGAACTTGGAACATGTTAACAATGTGCCCCAGCACATACAACCAAGAAGAGGAAGAAGCAGGGATTTAAATCCAGGTTGATGGAATTAACTTCTTGACCACCAGACTAGCCTCAGACATGACAACTTCTAAACTCTGGACAGTCCAGCAAATATTTTGGTGGGTGGAGTTTACAAACATTCATCATAATTAGCCTTAGGGATTTCCCCAGTGGTCCAGTGGTTAAGAATCCTCCTCTCCTGCCAATGCAGGGGACATGAATTCAAACCCTGGTCTGGGAACTAAGATCCCACAGGTCAAGGGGCAACTAAGCCCTCGCACCCCAACTTCTGAGTCCACATGCCGCAGAGCCCGTGCTCGGCAACAAGAGAAGCCACTGCAATGAGAAGCCCATGCACCACAGCAAAGAGTAGTCCCCGCTCACCACACCTAGAGAAAGCCTGGGCGCAGCAATGAAGACCCAGCACAGCCATAAATAAATAACTACACCCTAAAAAAAATTAGGCTTAAAGAGTCTTTGTGAATTTACACTTTCATGTGATCCCTGCCCCTCCTGATAACTCCCAGCATCACAGACGGAGAGAGGTTGAGGTCATCCTAGAGCTTTTCAAGGAAATCCAGAAGCTGCCTTCTCCTCTGCCTTCCTAATGCCCCCTAATCCCAGGAGATAATCACAGCATCCACATCAGAGGATAAGGATGAATTGCAAGAAGGCAGTGCCAAGTGTCCAGAGCAGAGGAGGCCCTAGGCAGGCTCTGAGTTGATGGGATTTAGCCCTTCAGTGCGAAATTTACCCCAATCAGTGCCTTGAAGGAGGCTGCTCAACTCGGTTTTCCCCTCTCCCCACACTCTTGCTCTTTAGGCCAGTGCTCTGCCTTTAAAAAAAAAAACTACATGCTGGCGATTTCATGTTTCAGATCCACAAATCTAAAGTGAATACTTCATTGACATCTCAAATATTGTATGTCCTAAACAAAACTCTCAAATTACCCCATCCAAACGTATCCTTGTCCCCTGAGTCTTCCTCATTAATAAATAGCCTTACTGTCCACTCAGATGCTAAGAGTCCTAGGATTCAATCATTTTCATCTCAGCTTCTCATCATGGAAAAGTTCACATGCATACAAAAGCAGACAGATTAGCATAATGGACCTTTGTATACCCATGACCCAACTTTCACACTGATCAGCTCAAGGTCACTCTTATTTCATCATCCCTTTTCTTCCTCCTGTATTATTATTTTGAAGCATGGACCAGACCTCAAAGTGTGTTCTATGGACTCTTGGGGATCCTTAAGACCCTTTCAGGAAATCTGAGGATACAAACCTATTTTTATTATAATACTGAAACATTATTTGCCATTTCTACTGTATTGACACTCATGCTAATGGTACAAATCAACGGTGGGTCAACTGCTGGTGCCTTAGCAGGAACCAAGTCAGTATGACAATATCATATTCTTCACTGTATTCACCCACATTAAGACAACATCAGTGGCACTTAAGATGTCCTCGATGGAATAGTAATAATTATTACTTTTATTAAGCCTCAGCTTCTGAGTTCACATCTTTTTAATACTGCATGCAGCAAAATGGAAGCATCCATCAACGGCTTATGCTGAACACTAGAGTATAATAGTGGCCTCAGAAAAAGCACTTGGGCAAATATTCAAGTGTGTAGCTAAACTGGCCACTTTTTCAAGGAACACCATTTTTACTTGAAAGTTTGACTAACAGACAAATTCTGGTGATTCAGATTCAGGTATTTGACACACATTCTCTAAAAATTAAAATGAGCCTGTCTTTTCAAGGCAAAATAACTGACAGCGTTTGTTGCCAAAGTCGAATTCAAACCTTAACGTGAAGATTAGAATTTTGGAAAAAATTATTATCTGCTGCCAATAGTAATTAAATACTGAATTTTTTGGGTTTTAATTTTCAATATAGTGAATGTCAACAGCCATAACCCACATATTCAAAAGGCCCTTTGGGTTCTTCAGTAGCTTTTAAAAAAAATATTTATTTATTTCTGTGCTGGGTCTTAGTTGAGGCATGCAAGGTCTTGTTTCCTGACGATGGATCAAATCCGAGCCCCCTGTGTTGGGAGCACAGATTCTGAGCCACTGGGCCACCAGGGAACTCCTCCTCAGTAACTTCTCAGTAGATAGATATTCTGAGACCGAAACGTTTGAGAACTGCTAATTTTCACTGTCAATATTTCCCTTTGTAGATCTCTTAAGGATCAGGAGTCTCTTTTTTTAAACATAATCACAATTTCACTCTGAAAATGAACAGCTGGCCACGAAGCTGTTGAGGAGAATTTGGAACTGAAACAGAAATCACAACTTGCCAAATGTACCCTGACTTACAAATCAGAATCTGTGCTAGACCAAGCCATGATGTACATCCCAGACTGTGTGAACCACCAGCCCTTCTAACACCAGCCCATTCAGATCCATATGTTCCAAGAGCAGATACTGACCTTAGAGACAAACTAACACTCTCTGTGTACAGATTCATGAGTTCTAAAGATAAAAATACTCAGGGCTGCAGCAACTTCCAAGATAATAAAATTCTGGTCAATTTCTGCCAAGACCATCTACAACTAATTCTAGCCCCTAAAACCTTCTAAGTACCTTTGTTGTTTTTCAGTCGTTAAGTTGTATCCAAGTCTTTGTGACCCCATGGACCATAGCAGGCCAAGCTCCTCTGTTTTCCACTACCTCCTGGAGTTTGTTCAAATTCATGTCCATTGAGTCGGTGATGCTATCTAACCGTCTCATCTTCTGCCATCCACTTCTCCTTTTGCCCTCAATCTTTCCCAGTATCAGGGGCTTTTCCCATGAATCAGTTCTTCATACCAAGTGACCAAAGTATTGGAATTTCAGCTTCAGCAACAATCTTTCCAAAGAGTATTCAGGGTTGATTTACTTTAGGATTGACTGTTTTGATCTCCTTGCAGCCCAAGGTACCTTACCTGCTCTATTTCAAGATTGTTCATGATTCTCCATGGTGGGCAAACTCCCATGCTGCAGCAAGTAATAAATCTACATTTTTAAATCAACAGCTGTGTTCCTGCGGTGAGCTGCAGCTGATGGGAATTGACAATCTTCAATTCAAGACGGCATCTTCCCCTGCCCAAGCCATTGCAACAGCCTCCTCCCTATGTCCCCTGTTCTGCTTACTACTGCTATATAACAAATTATCCCAACACTAATCAGCTTAAAGCAACCACTTTCATTTTCTCACGATTTCCTTGACCAGGAATTTGGAAAGGGCACAGCAAGGACACTTATCTCTGCTCCCTGATGTCAGGGGCTCAGCTGGGAGGATGCAAAGGCCAATGATATCTTGGCAGTGGGAAGCAAAATCATCTAAAACCTTGTTCATTCATATGTCTGGCACTTGGAGTGAGAGAAGAAGACTGGGGCTGCCAACTGGAGCACCTACATGGAGCTTCTCACGTGCGTTAGCTTCCTCACAGTATGGCTGCCTGGGAGGGAAGAGGCGTCGGACTTCTGCTGATGCCGTCTATCGAACACAAACAAGTCAAACCCTGCTTAGGTTCTTGGGAGAAGACAGTTAGACTTCATTTCCTGATGGAACTTGTGAAGATTCTAGGAGAGTATGTAAGATTGAAGTTACTGTTTGCAGCCAGGTTTGAAAAACACGATCGGTCCCACTCCCTTTCAGTTTTATTTCTCTATAAACCATCTTCGGTGGAGTAGACAAAATTGTATTTCTAAAACGAACCAAGCCATTTCAGATTCTTGCTGGAAATCCTTCAATGGTTTCTCATCACACAAGCAGGGGTGGAGAGGGAATTCAGACATTTGACTAGAGCCCAGAAGGCCCTGCATATTCCAGTTTCTGCCTGCATATCTGCCACTCTCCTGCTCACTCCGTTCCTCCAGCTGCAGGGCTCCTCCACAGCTCTTCATCAGGCTGTTCTCATTCGTCAAGGTTCAGCTTAAGTGCAACCTCCTCAGAAAATGAAATCACCTCCCTCAATGATGACCTCTAAAGGAGCCCCAGGACCCAGAGTTAACTTAAGTGATTGACGGTTGATTGACTTAACACAATGTAAGTTGCAGGCATTGCTTGTTTTAGGATTCTCTAAGCAGCTCCCAAAATTTGTTCCATAAAACGCTAGTTTAGCCAGATGTTCAATAGACATTATTTTAAAATATGAATCCATAGCACACATCCTCATAAAGATTTGAGTAAAACAAAGCTGCAGAGTTTTCTTTATACCATGACCACTGCAAGTCTGTAATATGCTAGTTGCTTGCTAGGTCTCCATGAAAAGGATGTAATAGGTGACAGTCTTCAACTTCTGCCACCACAAAACACTTTGTCCAAGTAGTATTGCCTGGCTCTACTTTGCAGAGCCCTTTTCCAAACAGTTATGGCCCTGGATTTACAATGCAAAAGAAACTGGAGTCCCAGCAGGTGGTTCTACCTGCGTCCCTGACCCGTGTCCTCTGAGTCAGTTACAAATAACAGGAAACCTGTGGAAGGGCCAGGTCTTTGGGGAGCAGCCTGATTGGCTGGAATTGAGGTCATACTTTTGACTAATGATCCTGATTGGCTCTCAGTAACACTCCACTCACTGCAACAGTGTCCAGCAAATATATGAGCCTCTCATCTAGATATATGAGTTATATTCTTTAGAGCAGTGAGTCATTGAGGCCGGGCTCTGCTGAGGATTGAGTTCTCTTTATTGGGCCAAGAACCTCAAGGCTGGCTCCTGGCCTGCTCCCATATAGTAGAAGCAGCATTCCCAGAAGCTGGCTGGCCCTGGGGATGGGGAAATGGGTTCACCAGGGGGCTATAACCTGAAGAGCCCACAAGAAGTGATTTGTCTCTGATGTCCTAACACCCAGGTCCCAGAACATCTCTGAAACTAGCAAAGAAAAATTAAAAAGGTTACATCTTATTCACTGCCAGTCTCGGATAATTAAAATAACTGCCAGCCGGAAATCCAGAAATGATCATAAAATCAAAACAAAATATTACTATAGCTTAACTAAAGTGGACCCTCTCTCCCATCACTCACTGTATAATTCCCCCAGAAACTTAAGTTTGATAATAAAAAAAAAAATCCTCAGTTCTAACAAATCAGCACATCTTCATAGTAACAATGACAGCTAATAAAGATATAGCGCTTGCTCTGTGCCAGGCAGTGTGGAAAACACCTTATGGGTAGCTTCTCGTCACAGCCATCCCAGGTGATGGGTGCATAAGTTGTCCCCATTTTACAGGTGAGGAGACTGAGGTACCAAGTGATCATTGACTTGCCCAATAGCTCACAGCTACTAAACAGAAGAATCCAAGTGTGTGAGTGTTCAGTTGCTTAGTTGTGTCTGACTTACTGTGACCCCATGGACTGTAGCCCTCAGGGCTCCTCTATCCATAGAATTTTCCAGGCAAGAATACTAGAGTGCATTTCCATTTCCTACTCCAGGGGATCTTCCCAATCCAGGGACTGAACTTGCCTCTTCTGCATCAGCAGACAGATTCTTTACCACTGAGCAAACTAGGAAGCCTGGTATGTGAAGTGAAGTTGCTCAGTCATGTCCGACTCTTTGCAACCCCATAGACTGTAGCCTACCAGGCTCCTCTGTCCGTCCATGGGATTTTCCAGGCAAGACTACTAGAGTGGGTTGCCATTTCCTTCTCCAAGGGGATCTTCCCGACCCAGAGATCGAACCTGGGTCTCCCACATTGTAGGCAGATGCTTTTACCATCTGAGCCACCAGGGAAGTCCATAAGCAAACTAGGAAGCTTGGTATAACTGACCTCAAAAACCTTGCTTTTAACCATTCTATAGCTTGTAAATAACATCTCAGCTAACCTGTTGGCCAGTCCCACCTGCCTAGAGACACAGAATCCCACACATTCCCCCACATTTACTGGGTACAAGTATCACCTGGAGATTGTATTAAAATGCAGATTTTAATTCAGTCTGGGGTGGGACCTGGGACCTTTCATTTCTAACTAGTTCCCAGGTGATGCTGGATCCTGGCTGAGGAGCCACACTTTGAGGCTCTAAGACAATAGTTCTCAAATTCTGCTGCACATTACAGCCACCTGGGGAGCTTTTAAGAATTCTGATGCTCTGCCCTCACCCCACACCAAATAAATCAGAAACTTCAGGGATGGACCCCAGACATCAGTAGTTATTTAAGCTCCCAGGTGATTCCAAGCAGGCAGCCAAGGCTGAGAACAATGCTCTGAGGGTCAGGAGAGGCCCTGAGAACAGAGAGGAGGAGAAAATCAGATTTCCATTTGCTGCTGAGATGGGCGAGTCTCATAACGACATTATCCTTGTTGCAGTTTTCCCCCAAATCATTACCCTCCCTCACCACCTATTCTCGCCTACAGAATCACAGTGGCCTGGCCTCCTTTGAAGGTAGCCAACTGGCATGGTGTCAGGAATCAAATTATTTCACTCATCTGCTATCCCCATGTCCTCCTCCCAATTTTTTCCTTTCAGATGAGAGTGCTGTGCTCTTTGTAAAGCATAATTCAATGCAAAGACATCAGCTACTCCTTGCTTTTACTATATGAACGAACACATAGAAAACAACTGCAAAGATTTTAGTTAGTGGCTTTCTGTGCTTGGCACTTAGAGGTCTGGTGTGGTTTAGTTGCCAACTACGTCATATCCGACTCTTTTGCCACCCCATAGAATGTAGCCTGCCTGGCCCTTCTGGGATTTTCCAGGCAAGAATCCTGGAGTGGGCTGCCATTTCTTTCTTCAGGGGATCTTCCGGATCCAGGGACTGAATCCAAGTCTCCTGCGTCTCCTACACTGGCAGGCAGATCCTTTACCATTGAGCCTTCAGGGAAGTTCTGTGTATAAGGGCACATTTTTTATACCTTTTCTTCATACTTCTTTTACATACCTTTTTCAATGCTCCCTTTTTATATATATATATATTCATAATATTGGATTTCCCATTAGCAACATAAATACATTTATCTACAACACACTCTTTTCACCACTGGCACACAGGGCTCACCAATTTGAGGACTCACCAATTTGACCTTGAACTCAGAGAAGTTCATTTCCACCATGGCCCAGCCCCCAAAGCACAAAGACTGAGAACTTGAAGCTGCTTTCCTAAACACCAACTCCCCTCGCCGGGGGGAAAGTGTGAGCATAAACAGCCTGGTGTTATTGAAGCAATGAGGGCTCCACCAGCTGTCTGTTTCTCTTGAGTCAAACCAAAATACTCACAGCTGACAAATGAAGGGAAAAGGAAGGGAGAGGAAGTTAAAGGCTCTTAAAAAAAAGAAAAAAGAAAAGAAAATTTTAGGGCAGAAAAACGATGCCTGAACAGCCTTCTGATATCTCCTTCCATGTGGATTTGACCCTCCAGGCTCCCTGTGCATGTTCTTCTCTCATCAGAAGAACTTGACCTCGCTTTTCTCTCTCCCCTCCCTTCCCCCAGCTGTTTTTCTCTCAATATCCCCTTTTCATCTGGAAGACAAGGAAAATAAATTAAGGACATTCTTTTTATCTGCAGGGCTTCCCAGGTGATGCCAGTGGTAAAGAACCCGCCTGCCAATGCAGGAGACATAAGGGATGTGCGTTCCTTCCCTGGGTCGGGAAGATCCCCTGGAGGAGGAAATGGCAACCCACTCCAGTGTTCTCGGCTGGAGAATCCCGTGGACAGAGGAGCCTGGCGGGCTATGGTCCATGGGGTCACAAAGAATTGAACATGACTGAAGCAACTTAGCACAGCACAGCAAGGCTTAAATAGATGTTCTTCTCCGTAAAGGCCTGGAGATCAGGGGAGATAATGTCAGAAATATTCTGCCTGAAAGAGAGCAACACCACGGGGAGCGACAGTCTGTCCAGATAGGGAGAGACGATGGGGATTCTTGTTTAGGGATGCCCCACCAGGCATCATCAGCTGAACCCATCCTACCAGAGGAAGAAATCCAAAAACAACGCATTTCATAAGCCCATAAGAACCATTTCAAGGATGAGACATAAACTACTTTCTCTGGAAAATGGGGCTGAGTCCACCGTGCTCTGCAGCCAACCAATTCCCACATCCACAAAGGAAGGCCTCCCAGTTTGGCCAAGGGTCAGGTCCCTCCACCTAGGCTCTATGAGTCCCTGAGGGTGACAACTTGTATCAGTTGGCCTGGGACTCCCCTGGTGTAACCCAGAAAGTCCTGCCTACTGAGAACCCCATCAGTCGCAGACAAACCAGGACAGTTAATCAGCCTGGTCCCTTCCTCAGCCTAGGTTCTGGCCAACCGCCTCTCATCCTAGAACTGGACTCCTCAATCCTCATTCCCAGCCTCAGTCCTTACAGATAAAAGCATGAGAAGGACAAACTTTCCCTGAGCTCTCTTAGCACCAAGATTGACCCTTTTAAAATGAATGACTTGGGAACTTCCCTGGTGCCCCAGTGGTTATCGTGTTCCAACGAAGAGGGTGTGGGCTCGATCCCTGGTGGGGGAACTAAGATCCCACATACCTCTTGGCCAAAGAACCAAAACATTAAACAGAAGTAACGTTGTAAAAAATTCAATAAAGACTTTAAAAAGGTCCATATCAAAAAAATAAATAAAATAAAATGAATAACTTGCATGCAGAGTTCATCAATGAAAGACAAGACCACATTTTGTCCTGGTGCTGGTTGAATAGTTACCTCTGTCCCCACTTCAAATATTTAGCTTGGCTTCCCAGGTGGCAATGTTCACAGCAGCACTATTTACAATAGCCAAGACATGGTAACAACTCAAATGTCCATCGACAGAGGAATGGATAAAGAAAATGCGTTACATGTATACAATGGCATACTTTGGCCACAAAAAGAGAATGAAATCATGCCACTTGCAACAACATGGATGGACCTGGAGATGACAATACTAAGCGAAGTCAGAGAAAGACGAATATCATGATATCACTTATATGTGGAATCAAAAAAATTGTTCAAATTAACTTCACTTATATGTGCAATCTTGGCACCCCACTCCAGTACTCTTGCCTGGAAAATGCCATGGACAGAGGAGCCTGGTAGGCTGCAGTCAATGGGGTCTCGAAGAGTCAGACACGACTGAATGACTTCACTTTCACTTTTCACCTTCACACATTGGAGAAGGCAATGGCAACCCACTCCAGTGTTCTTGCCTGGAGAATCCCAGGGACGGCGGAGCCTGGTGGGCTGCTGTCTATGAGGTCGCACAGAGTTGGACACGACTGAAGCGACTTAGCAACAGCAGTGTGGAATCTTAAAAAAAAATTGTTCAAATGAACTTATTTACAAAACAGAAATAGACTCACAAACATGGAAAAGAAAACTTAAAGTTACCAGAGAGACAAAGGAGAGGGAGGGATGGATTAGGAGTTTGGGGATAACAGATACACACTACTATATATAAAATAAACAACAACCTACTGTATAGCACAGGAAACTATATTCAATATTTTATAATAACCTAAATGGAAAAGAATCTGAAATAAATAGATGATAGATAGATGAAAGGAAGAACTGAATCACTTTGCTGTACACCTGAAACTAACCCTACGTTGTAAATTAAGTAAACTTCAATTTAAAGAAATGAATAAGGTCAAAAGCTACTTTCAAGGACTTTACAACTGGAGGATAATACAAGACACGTAACTAATAACTCTGACATATGAAAACAGGTTCTCTGGCAGGAGGACAGAGTGTTATGTGGGGGACAGAGAAGCATGACAGACGACTCTGGGGCACAGATGCACTTTGGTGACAAAGCTGTTGCACTGGGCCACCTGCTGAATGAGGAGGACTTTGACAGACAGAGTGGGGGGAAGGCATTCATTCCATGAGGGAAGAACAGCAGGGTAATGATAAAGGGAACGGGGCGGGGGTGCGGGACTAGTTTGCAGATACTGTGTGTGTGGAGGGCGGGTGAGCCAAGCCTTGCAGAACGGGAGGTGGGCTGGAGAGTGGACCCCACCATGGACCATAGCCTGCCAGGTTCCTCTGTCCATGGAATTCTCCAGACAAGAATGGGCTGCAATTCCCTTCTCCAGGGGATCTTTCTGACCCAGGGATAGAACCCACATCTCCCGCATTGGCAGGCAGATTCTTCACCACTGAGCCACCAGGAAAGCCAGCAAAGCGGGGAAATAGAGTCACCAAGCTCAGTGACACCCCTGAGATAAGCAAGGCTCTCTTGTCACTTCCCCGGATTCCTGTGTGCCTGGCCTGGAGGACCGACGGAATTCAAGACTGTGCTACTCAGCAGTGAGCATGCAGAGTGGCCTTGAAGTGCCTGAAAGCCTTTTAAATTTTATGTACAAACCCTTTTTTCCTTTCTCCACTTTCCTTCTTGCTCTTTGGGGTCTTTTCAACCCAACACTCAAGCATCACTGTAGAGGAAGCGCTATGTTGGATCCTGACCTCGTGTGCCCTGCACATCAGTTCCAAAGTCAGCCCGTGAACACATAAGCTCCAGTTCAGGTGACCACGGCTGCTGTCTGCCCATTCAATCCCTGCATTATGGCTCTTTGCTCAGTAAAGCTTTTGAGGACACTTAGAATGAAATGGGAAAACAAGTGTTACTGCAAGGGGGCCCTGAACTTGAACTGAAGCGGTGTTTACTTGAGCTTCAACTGAACTCAAGAGTTCCTAAGAACCATGGAGGAAGCACCTCCAGGGTTTATAAGGAGCTGGGGAACCTTCTAGGATGATGTCATTCTCAGAGAAGAGAGTGAGCATGAACACAGGCTTGAAAGAGGTAAAGCGAGGGAAATGATTTGAAATATGTCTTGAACATGGTCCCCAGAAGGTACAGTCATCCAGCCCCCTTATGGGGGCGTGAGTCCTAGAACACAAAGGCTGCCATAAAGGAGTGTGTAAGGCAGGGAGAGAGGGTTCCTTTCCATCTCCATGAGAATCAGCAACAGAGAAGCCTCTTTGGTGGGGAGAGGTGACAAGCCCCTTTGAGGTTCGATGGAGTCTCAGAAAGGCTGAGTCACTTGCTCAAGGTCCTTATGTGACTAGTCAGTGGCAGATTCAAGACTGATCTCAGGTCTATCTACCTGAAAAACTGTGTTCTTCCTACAACATCATGTCTTGGCCACATGCATTCTCAGTCACTTCAATCTTGTCTGACTCTTTGTGACCCCAAGGACTGTAGCCCACCAGGCTCCTCTGTCCATGGGATTCTCCAGGGAAGAAAATTGGAGTGGGTTGCCATGCCCTTCTCCAGGGGATCTTCCCAACCAAGGATCGAACCCATGAGTCTCTTGCATCATCTGCATTGGCAGGCAGATTCTTTACCGCTGAGTCACCGAGGAAGCCCAACCACCCTGAAGGCTTAGAAAGACTTGAGAAAGCTAATGGCTTCCCCTGGATAGATCGGTTTGGGCTCTCAGCCTTCTTTACGTGTAGCAACCCATAAGCATAACCTCAGCAGAAGAGGAGGAAAACGCTAGATGCTCCCCCACGGAATCAAGCAAACAACTCCCCAGGGCACATGTGAACACCTCAGGTAACCATTTGACCACTTGGAAAAAATCCAAGAGGGGTTGGATTTCCTATCTAGCAGCAGAAGGCAGATCCAGGGAAATACTGTCTGATAATGAAATCGTGACCCCATTTTTAACTCTAGACTGAGGTTCTCTGAGGAAATCTTTGTTGGGTTGATAGGAAAAAACCTGGGCTGATATTTAATCCCATTTTTTTCAGCAAGCACACCTCTCTCTCCCATCTTTTTAACCAAACCCCTCCTCTCCTTGACCTCATTCATCCTGAATGACACCCCCCAAAAAATCTAAAAGGAAGCTTAGCTCTTATATAAATTCTAAAGAATGTGCTTAACATCTTGCTTTAGCTTGATAAGCTCCAGCAGAAATAAGAATATCTGAAGCCGCGGGTTCAATTAAAATCATTTGCTGAAGTCTTTTTCTCGCTGATGCCTAATTCTCTCTCTTAGAGACTTCTGAACATTACCCTTCCTTTTCTCTAAGCAATGGTATTATTTGGTGTCCTTCTGGCTTTTCTGATCTCTTGTCCCTGAAACTTTCCATCAGTTTTATTTGCCTTGTGATTAGTGATGATTACAGAGGTGAGTTTAATAAATATGAAGAGACTGGTGCATTTGGACTTGAGGCCTTGAGTCCTGCAAAGGGTTTTCTGCTGATTACCACCAGGATCATGTAGACAAGCACAAATATTTGTGATTTCTGCCAGTCCCCAAAGATGACAAATATCCTCTTTAGTAATTCACTACAATAATAGCAGAGGGAGAGCCCCCAGTATATACAATGGGAGAACAGATGACTGTGTTACAGGGCTTCACAGATCTCTTCCATATGGTATCTGAGAATATCTGTAGCATCAGTGCAGTAAATATTTCAGCTTCTCAGATGCTATTATGCCAGGGGAGTCGAGGAGATTAAAAAGTGAAGATCCTTCTTTACTTGAGTGACTCATCCCTTCCTTGGGATTTGCTTAATTCTGTAGAATATATGTTGTTATGTGCCTGCCATACACTTAGAGGGCTTCCCTGGTGGTTCAGTGGTCAAGAATCCGCCTGCAATGTGGAAGACCCGGGTTCAATCCCTCGCTTGGGAAGATTCCCTGGAGAAGGGACTGGCAACCTCCAATATTCTTGCCTGGAGAGTTCCAAGGACAGACAAGCCTGGAGGGCTGCAGTCCATGGGATTGCAAAGAGTCAGACATGGCTGAGCGACTAACACTTCACTTCATACACTTAGATGTGTAAAAAGCCCAGAAAAAGGAAGTACTTTGCCCAAGGTCACACAGCCCTACAGCACAGAGCCTGGAGGAAGAGACATCTCCTGCCAAACCCTCTCCTGCCTCCCCATCACTGCCCCTACTTGCAAACTCCTAAAGAATGTGTGAGCACCTGCTCTGGGCCAGACACTCAGGATTCTAGGAACACAAGAAGGGGCAGCACAGACAAGCCCTGCCCTCAAGGAGATGACACTGTAATGGAGGATTTGGACCCCCCAAAATGTATAAAGCATTACAAAGCACAGTGTTGTGATGGAAATAATCTAGGTGGTTAGAAGGAGAACCATGAAGGGTAGGGTCTTTTTTGGAAAAAGAGGCACAGTGGTGAGAGTTAAGCTGAGACTTGCACTATGAGAAACAACCTTATTTGAAAAAATTGATGCACTAGGCTTCCAGAAGAGGGAGAGCATGAGAAAATCTGAGCTGGAAAAAGATTCAAATATTGCGGTCCCAAGATGGAAATGCAGCTAATGTGGCCAGAGCATTAGGAGCAGTGGCATGGATAACAGGGAGAGAGAGACTAGGATTTGGCTTCCCTGGGGGCTGAGACGGCAAGGAGACCTAGGTTCAGTCCCTCGGTCGAGAAGATCCCCTGGAGGAGGGAATGGCAGCCCACTCCATTATTCTTGCCTGGAGAATCCCATGGACAGAGGAGCCTCGAGGGCTACAGTCCACAGGGTCACAGAGTCAGACACGACTGAGTGACTTACACTTATGCAGTCTATGCTCAGTGATTGAAAGTTTATTATCAATAGAGTGGGAAGCCATTGAAAAGTTTTAGCAGAAGAGTGATATGACCATATACACAAAATTAAAACTACATCACTATTGTGTTAAATATGGATTATAAGAGTCTGGGAGGGGACACAAGCTGAGTGGTGGCTTTGCGGGCTCCTCTGAAGAGGCTTTTCCTGGACTAAGGTAGGGGGGTTTGGAAGTGTGGCAACATGAATGGAACTGAGCCATGTGATAAACTTAGGAGATGGACTGTAATGGGGGAAAAGAGGAATCAGTATCCCACATGATTGTGACTCCAATTACTGGGTGGTTGATAGTGCCATTGACAGGTGGGGCCAGAGGGCATGGGGATAGGCTTTAAAGAAACCAAGATACAGATGTGTAGGGTGTGAAACATGAGATATGAGATGTTTGAGTGACAGTTCGGTCAGTCCAGGATGTGAGTCTAGGGCTCAGAGGAAAGGTCTGGTTGGAAATATACTTTGGGAATCTTCAACTGAAAGGTGACCATTGGTTCCAGTGAGAAGATGTGATTGATTTGTTTGAAGAACTCCTTGGGTTGGTAGGGAAGTAAGGACCCTGGTGGCTCAGACAGTAAAGAATACGCCTGCAATGCAGAGAGGCTAGAGATGTTGAATTCAATCCCTGGGTCAGGAAGACCCCCTAGAGAAGGGCATGGCAACCCACTCCAGTATTCTTGCCTGAAGAATCCCATGGACAGAGGAGCCTGATGGGCTACAGTCCATGGTGTCGCAAAGAGACAGATATGACTGAGCAACTTTCAAGGACCCTATAAGGCACAGCTGATCAGCTGGTAGGGGAACTAACTGGGTGGGAATCCTTCCCTGCTGTGTTACGGGCACATCCGGTGAGGTATCTGGGGCCCAGTGAGGCTCAAAGATGTCACGGCAGTGGCAGCACTTGAAATGTTACATCTTAAGATACAGAACTGTGCATTCATATTTTTTAATGTTGTACTGATCTTTTTACAGCATATTTATAATCGAATGTTTTGGTGTGTGTCAAAGGAATTAATATGAGAAATGTAAATATTTGAAGTATTCCATAATTTCTTTTTTTAAGAAATTCGATCCACGTGTCTTCATCAGCTCAAGTTGCCATAACAGAATTCATACATTGGGTGGCTTAAAAGACAGAAATTTATTTTCTCACAGTTCTGGAGGCAAGGAGTCTGAGATCAGGGTGTCAGCATGACTGGGTCCTGGTGAGAGCTTGCTTACTGCCTGGCATACAGCCATGCATGCTCGGTTGCTCAGTACTTCCTGACTGTTTTGCAACCTCATGGACTGTAGCCTGCCAGGCTCTTCTGTCCATGGGATCTCCTAGGCACGAATACTGGAGTGGGTAGCCAATCCCTTCTCCAGGAGATCCTCCCAATCCAGGGACTGAACCCAGGTCTCCTGCATTGCAGGCAAAGTTTTTATCATTTGAGCCACCAGGGAAGCCCATACAAGGACATACCACTCAATAACAAAAATATCCAAGAGAGAGAGGATATATGTAAACATATAGCTGATTTACTTCATTGTACAGCAGAAACTAACACAACATTATAAAACAACTATACTCCAATAAAAATATTAATAATAATTTTTAATTTTTAATTATTTAATAATAATAATAAAATTCATTGGAAGGACTGATGCTGAAGCCCAAGCTCCAATACTTTGGCCATCTGATGCAAATAATTGACTCACTAGAAAAGACCCTGATGCTGGGAAAGATTGAAGGCAGGAGGAGAAGGGGACGACAGAAGATGAGATGGTTGGATGGCATCACCGACTCAATGAACACGAGTTTGGGCAAGCTCCGGGAGTTGGTGATGGACAGGGAGGCCTGCCGTGCTGCAGTCCATGGGGTTGCAAAGAGTCAGACACGACTGAGTGACTGAACTGAACTGAATAAAAAGAATGTACTAGTGATGCACACATCCATGCAGGGGAATCTTAAAATCACCATACTAAATAAAAGAAGCCAGACAGAAGACCGTACACTCTGGCTGATTCCACTTACTTAACATTCAGCTACAACAGGTGAAACTACAGGGACAGAAAGCTGCTCAGTAATTGCCGAGGGGTTAGTATTGGAGAAGGGGATTTACTGCCAAGAGAATGTTTGTGTTTGTTTTTTTTTTTTGGAGCAATGGAATGGTTCAATATCTTGACCATGGTCATGGCTACACCACAGAAGGCATTTATTAAAAGTTATCTAACTGCACAGTTTAAAAGCGGTGGATTTTACTGCATGTGAATTAATCCTTAATAATCCTGATTCCCCCCAAAATCACCTCCCACTTGGATAATACTTTACAGTTAACCATGCCTTTCTCATCCATTACTTTGTTGTAGTTTACAACAACTTGGTAACGGAAGCAAAGTGACATTATCTCCACAGGGCCTGGGGAGGCTGGAGACTTCTCTGCACATTCAACCTGCAGGGAAACTGAATGTTCTGAGTCCTAAACAAGAACACTTCCCTCTCTACCCTGAAAATCTGATCAGTCGGTGATGCCAATGACAAGCTCCATCACCTACTCTGGGCTGTGCTCCATGATGCATGCTTTCCGGTCATTCATTTATTTTCTTCTCCCAAACAAGCCCTAAGGAAAGTGTCATGATCTCACTTTATAGGTTAGAAGACAGAAGGGTAAACTAATTGCTCTGAGGCAAGAGAGTAATAACATCATGATTTAGTCCACATCTGAAGGGGTAGATAAACCTGTGCTTTTGAACAGTAAGCCCCACAATTTTCAAAACAAATTTAGTTTCAAATAAGAACTCCCAAAAACAAAAATCTAGAACAAGCACAGGAAAATAATTATGATCACCTTCAAATAGGGAAGGCTAGCAAGACAGCGCTAAGCAGTCTTTCAGGTATCTTTTTCAGTCCATCTGTCTAGTATTTTTCAAACTCTCCAGACACTTCCTGAAAGACTCTGCATCCAGGAAATTAACCCCCTTGCTTTTTTTTTGGCCGCTCCCTGTGGCATGCAGGATCTTAGTTCCCTGACCTGGGGATCGAACCCCTTGCATTGGGAGTGCAGAGTCTTGACCACTGGACCACCAGGGATGTCCTAATCACCTTTGTTAATGCCTATCCACTTTGCCTAGACTTCCTCTTCTGCCCAAAGCACATTCCTGAGCTAACTGCCTGCCAGATGATCAGTAGAAAGTAAGAATGCAGGACTAAGAGATGCTTAGCATCAGCAGAGGATCCTGACAGTGCACGCTGGTAGTCCTTCTGCAACTGTGGCAAATAACCCTAGGGCCCAGGCTGCAGCCTCTCACAGCCCCTTCCAACGAAGCTATCTGTAAGTACCTTTCCCCTGGAAGAAGTAGGTCCTAATTTGAGAGCAGATCAGATCTTTTCTTTGCCTTTGTCTTCTGGGCAACTGCAAACTTTACAGTCATCTCCATGGCTCCCGGAGAACTTGAACATGAGGCTAGCAGATGCTGCTTTGCAGCCAGAGGATCTGGGGCAGAAGGAAGAGAACATTCTGCCTGGTTTCTTGCAGCAGAAGGAAAGGAAAACTTTGAGTGCCTTTTGTGTGTCAGGAACCGTGGTGTGATTTCATGCACCATACTATGAATAGTTCACATCCATGGAACAATTCCTGTATGTCAGGAACACTTTCTATGTATCCCTTTGTCTATGGAACACCTTCTGTGTGTCACCTCTATATATGTCATCTCATTTAATCCACTCAACAACCCTGTTTGATCAGTACCATTACCACCGCCCCAAATGAAGTTTGTGTCACTGGAACAACTTGCTGAAGGTCACGCAGCTACCACAAGAGAGGAATTTCAAACGCAGGGATGCCAGCCCCAAAGTCCCAGTTCTTTACCTTACACCACCTCACCTACACCACCTTGACCCCTTAGTCCAGTGTTTCTGTCTTCTGAACCCCATCTAATGCAAAAGCAGACGCAAGCTATTTTAAAAGAATTCATATTCTTTGCTACTCTTCTCCCTAGAAACAACTCTATCAACTAAATTTCACATTTTCTGAGCTTCAACTTCATCCCTGACACTGCTAGATGCTGCCACATTATGTTACCTAAGAGATGATATAGATATTCAAGGGGAACTTCTCTGGTGGCCCAGTGGTTAAGACTTCACCTTCCAATGCAGGGAGAGCCAGTCCAATCCCTAGTCAGGGAGATAAGATCCCACATGCCTTGAGGCCAAAGAACCAAAAAAATTAAAAAACAAGCAATATTGTAACAAAAAATCAATAAAGACTTTTAAAATTGGTCTACATCAGAAAGAAAAAAAAATCTTTTAAAAATTAAGTTTAAAAAAAATTCCAGAACAACCAATACACGACCCCACACTTAGCAGACAACTCTTAACTAATCAGGATGCTCATTACAGGTGAGTCTAAATGCAACCACAGAGCCCTTCCCAACACAAAGCTGCAAGAAACTGCTGAAATCGTCCAGCATTAAGCACACACTATTGGCCCCTCCTGCTGCAGAATTCCACAGGCAGAAAAAACAGTGACATGACCCCCGAGGAATAATGGGATGGAATTTTTTTTGAGCAGAAGTTCTGGGACCAAAGCTTTGTTCTACTTATCACTCACTGGGAACCAGCAAGTAAATGAAACTCTCTGAGCCTGATTGTATTCTTCATCCGAAATGGTGATGATGATAAGATCTCATCGATGTCACAGAACTGTTAGATGCAGAATTACTGATGATACAGTACAGTGAGAAGGAAGAGACTGTAAGACCAAAAGCCTGGAATACAGATACTGGGAAGAGACAAGAAAATGAACGAACACAGAATATAGATTTTCGCCTGGGAAATAGCCTAAGATTTTCTACAAAGGGGTTGTGTTGGGTATGGGGTGCCCTTCAAGGTCTTGATGCCCTGTGTTATTCCATGGGGTTTATAATGGTGGTGGTTTCATGAGTAAGTGATAAGGCTAAGCTATGGGCCTAGAGCTACCCAGGCAGGACGACATGGCAGAAACAGGCTGAAGAGCCTGGCTGCCTGGTTCGACTCCTGGTGTGATCACATCCCAGCTGTGTGATCTCGGGCAGTTCTGTAACCTCTCCAAGGACCAGTTCTATCTGCTGACAAAGGGAGAAAATGATGTGCTTTGTGGTAAAGATTAAACAAGATAGTTTCAGACACATGGTGGGCGACTGTACATCACTGTGCGTGGAGGAGCTGACGGCGGGCTCTGCACATACCTTTTGCACGGACATCATCCATCGCGGCAGCCAGTGCCAAGTAGGTGCTCATCAGCATTTACGGGCTAATTGGTTGGTTGGTTACCACTTAGGAGAATCACTGAACAGCTTTAAACAGAGGAAGAACGTGGTAGAATTAAAATCTGAGGACATCAGTCTATCTGCTTTGGAGAGAAGAGGGTAGGGGTACAGGCATGGGGGCAGAAAGTCTGCTTTGTTGCCATCTTCCAGGGCAAAGACCATGCTGATGGGAGGTCTAGATTCAGTAGAGGAACCACAGCAGTGAAGACCCTGAGCAAGTGGAAGCGTTGGAGACTGCGACGTTCAGAACTGAGATTCTGATGTGTTGCTTTTTCTGGTGGTGACAAGACGCAGGGCACGAGTAAGGCAGGGGTGGCTAAGACGCCATGTGATCAGAGGCTGGTGGTGGTTGGAAAGTGGAGAAATTGAGAAGCCAGGTTGAGGACATGTTACCCTCCATGGACAGTGTCTTATTTCCACCGCGAAGCAAAGCTGCTGCGTCGGCATGATCGGCCTCCTTTAACAGATGATTAAGGAGAGACTCAGAGGCTAAATGACGGGCCAAGGACAGGAAAGTCACAGAACCGGGCTTCGACCCAGAGAGGTCTGACTTCACAGTGCCTCTGGCCTTCCTCCCGTCTGCCTGCTGCCTACTGACACAGCTGTGATCAAGCCTCATGCTGCCCAGATAACATCTTGCTCTCCTCTAGTTTTCTGCTGCTGTGGTCGCGCTAAGGATGCCTCATGGGCTGGAGGGAGAGGAGGGGACGCTGCAAAATTACAAAGATGCCAAGTCACAAGAAAAACGAGTGACGGACACAGCCCCGGGAGGCTTTGCCCTTGGCCACCCAGAGAGGAAAGCTATCCCGGCCCCTCCCAAAGGCAAAGGATGTGCCCCTTCTACACGTCAGCAACTCCTACAAAGCGAAGCACTGGGCATTAGTCCATGTGTTGCTAGGCCATCAATCGCTCTCCAAATACAGCACTAAATGGCATATCTGGGCCATAAATACTGCACAAGCACTTTGCAGACAGGTCCGTTTTTATCACCATTTCATTCCTTTTATACATCATTACCTATTCTGACCATTTTAGAGCAAACTGATTGAGAAATAGAAGCACAGCTCACAGCTAGCAGCAGGCCCCCTTGCCCCGTCTATTTCTTGGAAGATTTCACAGGTGACAGTGGAATGATGAGGCAGATATTTATCACCCACAGATCTGCTCACGCTCCTGCCTGGTCGACTTGTGCCCAAGTGGACTTAATGGGCTTCATTTGAGCCTTGCTGTGGCAACTGGGTACCTGCCTATGAACCAGGGATGTAGCGCTTCAGATCACGGCCTTGTCGTGGCGAAGAGGCTTATGTAACTCAATGAAACTATGAGCCATGCTGTGCAGGGTCACCCAAAACAAATGGGTCATAGTGGGGAGTTCTGATAAAACGTGCTCCACGGGAGGAGGGAATGGCAAACCACTCCAGTATTCTAGCCAAGAGACCCCATGAACAGTGTGAAAAGGCAAAAAGATATGGCACCAGAAGATGAGCCCCCCAGGTCAGAAGGCGTCCAATATGCTACTGGGGAAGAGTGGAGGGCAATTACAAATAGCTCCAGAAAGACTGAAGAGGCTGAGCCAAAGCAGAAACAGCACTCAACTGCGGGTGCATCTGGTCGTGAAAGTAAAGTCCGATGCTGTAAGAACAATATTGCATAGGAACCTGGAATGTTAGGTCCATGAATCAAGGTAAATTGAAAGTGGTCAAAAAGGAGATGAACTAAAATGGATGGGAATGGGTGAATTTAATTCAAGTGACCATTACATGTACTGCTGTGGGCAAGAATCCCTTAGAAGAAATGGAGTAGCCCTCATAGTCAACAAGAGTCCAAAATGCAGTACTTGGGTACAGTCTCAAAAATGACAGCATGACCTCAGTTTATTTCCAACACAAACCATTCAACATCCCAGTAATCCAAGTCTATGTCCCAACCACTGACGCTGAAGAAGCTCAGTTGATCAGTTCTTTGAAGACCTATCAGACATTCTAGAACTAACACCAAAAAAAGATGTCCTTTTCATCATAGGGGACTGGAACGTAAAGGTAGGAAGTCGAGAGATACCTGGAGTAACAGGCAAGTTTGGCCTTGGAGTACAAAATGAAGCAGGGCAAAGGCTAACAGAATTTTGTCAAGAGAACACACTGGACATGATAGAAGGGGACGCGATTACTCTCTTAGATAGCCAGCTCTGCCTGGAGTCTGCCTTGTATAACTCACCCAGCATTACTGGCTAGAGACCCCAGTACCAGAGAAACTGTGCCCTTGTCCTTCATGTAAAGAGAATGCTGTCTGTCCCGGGCTCCATCACTGAACTGCCCTGGTAACCCAGCTGAAAGGTAGAGAGCTTTCAGAGTTACAGCTGCATTCAGGGAAGGGTCGCTGGGAGGAGGCCAACTTCCCAAATGACTCAGCATCAAAATTCCAGATCTGGGGGATTTCCCTGGTGGTCCAGTGGTTTAGAATCTGCTTACCAATGCAGGGGACCTGAGTTTGATCCCTAGTCAGGGAACTAAGATCCCACATACTGGGGACAACTAAGCCTACTCGCTACAACTATCGAACCCAAGTGCCACAACTGGAGAGAAGCCTGAACACTGCAACAAAAGATCCCATGTGCAGGAACTAAGACCTGAAGGGGCCAAATTGATTAATTTTTTTTTTTAAATTCCAGTGTTGGTTTCTCTACATCCTAAACGAGGAAAGGTCTGGTAAAGGTGGATTAGCATGTAGCCGGCTGACTTTCCTGCTAAAACAACTGGAGGAATAGAAGATATTTAAAATACCTGTTTGAAGACATCAGAGAGCTGCCAAAGAAGCAGGGACTTGAGGGACCAAGAGCCCAGAGTTAAGAGAAGTACAGGGTGAGCCACCACTTGAGACTCCTGCAGCATCTGCCAGTTTAGTGCAGTGACTGGTGGCTGAAAGGCTGAACAAAGGGTAGGCGTCTTAATGGCTTCAAAGGAGTAAGGTTGGAGTCTAGGGCCCAACAAGCAGCAAGGCCTGGGGAAAGCAGCCTTTTGGTTGAGAATTCCAAAGGGCTCCCTGCTAGAAGTGGGGTGAACAGGATACAGACGAGTGCCCCGGAGACTAAAGCCCACCTTTGAATCAGCCCAACCCCCGAGCACTCCATGCAGCCACCACCAGTCAGCGGGAACTGGCATGCAAGGTAGAGGCTCGTGTGTCCTGCGAAGCACTCAGACTTAGGAATTAGAAAGACCTGGAAGCTCTATCGTGGACCATTGTATGACTAGGTCCCCCAACCATTCTGCCCCTCAGTATCCTCCCCTTAACACAGAGGATGATTCATTAAAAAAAAACAAATCATGCCATTTATAACAACATGGATGGACCTGGAGGTTATCACACTAAGGGAAATAAATCAGATAAAGACGTATATCACATGATACTCCTTATGTATGGAATCTTAATGAACTTATTTACAAAACACCAACAGACTCACAGACTTAGAAAATGAATGGATGATTAATACAGGGAAGAGGGGGAGGGGTAGACGGGGAGTTTGGGATGGACATGTACACACTGCTGCTTCTTTCAAAATAGATAACCAACAAGGACCTACTGTACAGCACAAGGAACTCTGCTCGGTATTCTATATTAACCTAAATAAGAAAAGAATTTGAAAAAGAAGAGATACATGTATATGTATAACTGAATCTCTTTGTTGTACGCCTGAAACTAACACTGTTAATCAACTGTACTCCAATATAAAATGTAAAACATTTTAAAAAATAAACAGGAATAATTAAAAAAAAAAAAAAGAGGCTGGCTGAGGCAGCACTGGAGAAGTGCCTAATATCTCTGGCACATACTGAGAGCTTGGGGAACAGAAGCAGCTGGTGAGGGGGCAAGAGCCATGTCCTGGGAACAGACAGGACACCTAGACAAGTTCGAGCCCTGACAGTGCCCGTCGAATCACTTGACGTCTCTGGGTCTGTTTTCTCACACATTCATCAGGAGGTTGGATTACAATTCCAAGGACCACTTGTAACTTTTTTTTTTTTTAGCCTTTTATTTTGTAGGGGTATAGCTGATTAACAAACAATGTTGTGAGAGTTTCAGGTGCACAGCGAAGGGGCTCAGTCACACACGTACATGTATCCATCCTCCCCCAAACTCCCCTCCCATCTGGGCTGCCACAGAACATTGAGCAGAGTTCACTGTGCTATACGACAGGTCCTTAATGGCTATCCAGTTTAAACATAGCAGTGTACATGCCCATCCCAAACTTCCTAACTATCCTTTTCCCCCATCCTTCCCCCAGCAATAAGTTCCTTTCCTAAGTCAGTGAGTCTCTATTTTGTAAGTAAGCTCATTTGTATCATCTCTTTCTAGATTCCACATATAAGGGATGTCAAAAGACATGCTTCCTTCTCTGTCTGAATTACTTCACTTGTCTGATACCCTCTAGGAAGGACCACTTGTAACTTTAAATTTTCTGTTTCATTTTGCAAAGTCTGACGGATGGTGAAGGGAGAGAGAAAGAAGATTTAGAGACAGTTATATGAATGTATATACACATATAGACATATATGTACTCATAGACATATGTAAATGAATACAAATCTGTACATAAATGCAAATTTTTGTATATATATTATATATTACATATATGCTTTTTTTTTTTTTAAGATTTCTGTCTTCTCAAAAACACTTTCATTAAGGACTTCTCTTGTCCAAGGGCCTCCAGCAGGCATCACATTGTGTGGGGGCAGTGGTTTCAGGAGACACAGCTGCCAGCACCTGAGTACCAGGTACAGAGGTCAGATCATCCTCTCCAGGGACAGCGTCTTCCCTCCAAGCAGAGCTGTCTCTTGCCTCAGGCTCCTGAGGGCTCATAGCCAGTGGAGGAGGAAGAGAAAGTGTTTGTAGAAAGATGCTAAGAGTTTCCCCTGACTTAAGCACCGAAAAGCGTTACACTTGATCCTGTAGCTTCTATGTTAGGAAGCTAGAATTCCCAGGGGCTTTTTTGCGAGACTGGACTTGAGTAGGTGGAGGGGCTCAGAGGAAGGTCTGGGGCGTGTGCTGAGTTCTGCACACACCTGAGCTTAGAGCTGGCCAGGGACCAGGAGGAGGAATAATAACAGCATCCTTGGTGCTGCCCCTCAGGGAAACGCGCTGAGAGAAGGTTGGGGGGCGCAGTTGAAGAACGAGTCAGGGACTCTGGGAGCAGAGGGCAACCAGGATAAGCTCACCTTCATGGAGTTCTGGTCAAGAAACGGAACCCTTTCCTCCAGCAGAACTGTGTAACGGCTTCATTGCTACTAGAAGATTCAGCATCCATGTATTGATTAAAAGAGAGAATTCTTGGGCTTCCCTGGTGGCTCACGGGTAAAGAATCCACCTGTCAATCCAGGAGACACAGGTGTTATCCCTGGTCCAGGAAGATCCCACGTGCCACGGAGAAACTAAACCCCGTGCCCACAACTAGGGAAGCCTGTGCTCTAGAGCCCGGGAACCGCAACTGCTGAGCTCACAAACCCTGGAGACCGTGCTGCCCAGCAAGAGAAGCCACAGCAATGAGAAGCCTGGGCACCACAGTTAGAGAGTAACCCGTGCTGGCCTTGACTGGAGGAGAGCCAGTGCAGCAACGAAGAGCCAGCACAGCCAGAAATTGATTGATTGATTTATTAATTTTTTTGAGCTAGACTGCCTGCATTTGAATCCTAGCTCTGTCACTTTTACCTGCATGACCTCGGGCAAGTCACTTGACCTCTCTGTGCTTCAGCTTCTTCAACTGTAAAATAGAGATGCAAAGAGTATCTACTTCATAGTGTTACTGAAGATTAAGCCAGTGCTTAGATCACTTGGCCCTTAGTAACCTCTATACACGTATGAATTATTATTACTATAAGGATCCTGTTTAAAGTTGCTACAGTGCTCTTGCTGTGGGCAAATGCATCTCTTGTGGCCAATCACTTACAATTTCTCCCTTGACTCCTGGGCATCCCGTGGTACATCTTCGGCCTTTTCCTTCTGAGGTCATTTCACTCCTCTGGGTGACAGCCCCTTATCAGCTTTTTTTTTTTTTTTTCTCTCTCCCTGATCTGCAGCCGTTTGCTCTGTAGATTCTCCAATTTGAGACAGATGACAGTCCACTGTGGCTTTCAAGAAGCAGGGGATATGTGTCAAGATCTTAGAGAATTCCCACTAGCATCCTTCTCAAAAGATGTGGGATCAGACAGTGTCCCCTGCACCTGTGCCATCAAGGGTAAGATTCACTGCACAGGGACTTCCTAGTGGTCCAGTGGCTAAGACTTTACGCTCCCCATGCAGGGGGTCCAGGTTCAATCCCTGGTCAGGGAGCTACATCCCACATGCCACAACTAAGACCTGGCACAGCCAAATAATGATAAAATATATATTTTTTAAAAAAAGAATCACGGGACAGTGCTTTCCAAAAGTAATGCTTCAATTTCCAATCTCTCCCCGCTACCTTTCTAACTTCGCATATCTTGTCTTTATGTCCCTTTTGATACCCGCCCGTGGGTAAGGGTTTCAAGTTCCAACACCAGTTTCCAAGCATCTCCTTTGTCAGTCTGCTACCACCTTCCTTTGCAATATGAGAATAGTTGGCCTTTATTGGCTTAACTGAACTCCAGCTGAAAACGAGTTGATTCCCATTTTATGATCCTTTTGAGAGCAAGGGTGTTCATGAGCAAAAGGCACCTGCTTCATATAAATACTGAAAGGAAAATGGCTTGGGAACCTCGCTGGATGTTCAGGATTACTCCCAGGGTTCAGGGTTGAAGGAAACGGGTTATTTCTTCCTTTGCATGAAGCCATTTCCTCACCAGCAGAAGCAGGCTGCACCCGCATTAGAACTAAGGCTGAATCTGCACAGGAATGCTTTCCACCAGCTGTCTGCTCACTTCCCTTTGAGGCCAGGTTCATTACCCTCTTAAAAGCCTGTTTTCTCATGCAGAGGAGCTTGGCAGGCCAGGGGGTGTGTGGTCTTTGAAAGTGTGAAAGTGTTAGTCGTTCAGTCGTCTCTGACTCTTTGTATTCCCTTGGTCTATAGCCCGCCACGCTCCTCCATCCATGGGATTCTCCAGGCAAGAATACTGGAGTGGGTTGCCGTTCCTTTCACCAGGGGATCGTCCCAAATCAGGGATCAAGTCCAGGATCATGTATGTGTGTGTAGTGTGTATATATACATATATATATATGTATGTATGTGTATATACATACATATATATTCAGTTACATATACATATGTAACTGAATCACATTGCTGTACAGCAGAAATTAACACAATATTGTAAATCAACTATATGTCAGTAAAAAAATTTTTTTAATAAAAAAATTTTAAAGGGGGAAATTTGGCCATAGACACATACAGAGGGAAGATGAGATAAAGAGACACAAGATGAACATCCTAGAAATACGCAGGACTGAAGTGGTGCATTAACAAGCCAGGGAATGCCAAAGATTGACAGAAAACCACCAGAAATTGAGAAGAGGCAAGGAAGGATTCAGAAGCACCATAAACCTGAGACAACTTGATGTCAGACCCCTAGCCTCCAAAACTGTGAAACCATCCATTCCTCTTCTATAAGTTATGCAATTTGTGGCACTTTGTTACAACAACCCTAGTTAAAATACATGGATACCCACATACCGTACTTAGCCCTCAAATCCTCCCCTGTCAAACTCAGAAGCATCTATGCCTATCACTCGGAGAGCTCCCAGATGCCTTTGACAATAAAGCTGGCCTGGCCCTCCATGTCTCATTCATTCATTTCCTTAAATTTCCCAAGTACCAGTTCCATGCCAGATACTATTTTGATTGCTTGCCTTGGATTTCCCAGGCAAGAATACTGGACAAGGTTGCCATTTCCTTCTCCAGGGGATCTTCCCAACCCAGGGATCAAACCTGTCTCCTGCACTGGCAGGCAAAATCTTTAACACTGAGCCACCTGGGAAGCCCCAAACAATTCTACTCCAATAAATAAAATAAAATTTTAAAAATAATAATGAAAAGTCAACTTGATCAACCATATTAGAAAGACAACTATATCATCTTTACGTTAGACTTTTAAAGGCTCCCTATAAAAATATTACAAAATCATTAAGTGAAGAGGAAACCAAAGATCCACAGCAAAAACTTGGAGGGAAAAAAAATGTGATAGAGAGTGGGCAGGTAATTAATTTAAAAACATGGATCATGTTCCCTTTCTAGATTGTGTGATGTCTGAGCTATTTGGCAGCTTTTGTTTTTTTAATTAATAGACTTTTTTTTGTTGTTTGTTTTAGATGCACAGAAAAATTGAACAGAAAGTACAAAGAGTTCCCCCTCACACACTCTCCCACCTCCAGTTTATCTGGCAGCTTTTTAAAAGTTGTAATCTGCTGTGCTTTCTCATCCTAAAGGAAAATCTCTGTGTCTAATTTTATGTCTGTCACCGTGTGGGCTTTTTCTTTAACAGCGCCTGCAAAATCTCACCAGCTTCAAGTCCCACAAAACCCAGGCCCCTTCCCGTCCCCTCTTTAGTCTGTTTCATTATCACTGCAGTACCACGAGGTGGGCATGTCAGAGCCAGACTGGGAACTGAGCCACAGGGAGGGTGAAGGACGAGCCTGGAGACAGGAGGAAATACTGAGGCCAAGAACTAGCACCCAGAGCCTTCTAGACAGGCCTGCCGCCAGTCGCCTCCTGCGGGATGCCCTGATGCAGTCACCTCTGCAGGCAGGTATTTGACTTCTCATCCGGGACCAGGGGCCATAGCAACAACAGGCTGGTGGTCACTTAGCCACATCCCTGAAATTCAGGAAGCTCCAAAAACAGAGAGATTTTCCAGAGTCAGCAACAGCAGAGCTTAAAACTCAACATTCAAAAAGATAAGATCATGGCATCTGGTCCCATCACTCCCTGGCAAATAGATGGGGAAACAGTGGAAACAGTGACAGACTTTATTTTCTTGAACTCCAAAATCACTGCAGATAGTGACTGCAGCCATGAAATTAAAAGATGCTTGCTCCTTGGAAGAAAAGCTATGACCAATCTAGACAGCATATTAAAAAGCAGAGACATTACTATGCTGACCAAGGTAGGTCTAGTCAAAGCTATGGTTTTTCTAGTAGTCAAGTATAGATGTGAGAGTTGGACCATAAAGAAAGCTGAGGACCAAAGAATTGATGCTTTTGAACTGTGGTGTTGGAGAAGACTCTTGAGAGTCCCTTGGACTGCAAGGAGATCCAACCAGTCCATCCTAAAGGAAATCAGTCCTGAATATTCATTGGAAGGACTGAGGTTGAAGCTGAAGCTCCAATGCTTTGGCCACCTGATGTGAAGAACTGACTCACTGGAAAAGACTCTGATACTGGGACAGATTGAAGGCGGGAGGAGAAGGGGATGAAAGAGGATGAAACGGTTAGATGGCATCATTGACTCAATGGACATGAGTTTGAGCAAGCTCCAGGAGTTGGTGAAGGACAGGGAAGCCGAGCGTGCTGCAGTCCATGGGGTTGCAAAAAGTCAGACATGACTGAACAACCAAACTGAACTGAACAGCAGCAGAATCTGACCCAAATGGATCGGAGCTTACGGTTTATCCTCACTGACGCAGTTTTTTTTCTTTACCCCACTCATTTTATTTTTAAAATTTTATTTTTAATTGAAGGATAATTGCTTTACAATATCATGTTGGTTTCTGCCATACAACAACATGAATCAGCCATAGGTATACATATGTCCCCTCCCTCCTGAGCCTCCCTCCCACCTCCCACCCCATCCCACCCTCCTAGGCTATCACAGAGCCCTGGTTTGAGTTCCCTGAGCTGACCCAGTTTTGTGTGAATATGTACCTGTCTTGCTGTTTGATTTCCAAGGCTGCCCTAGACCCCACAGGGGCTGCTGTGTTATACACAGGTCATGCACGGCAGTAGCTTTTCGCAAGTCTGCAGGGCTCTGAATCCTGAAATATATCTAGCCCCAGGGGCTTGGATAAGGGGTCACAAACCTGAACCTAACTCATAGGGTGGTGGTAAGGATGCAAAATGATACAGCATGTGAATGGGCTTGGAGAAGTATACAGTGCTTGCCAGATGTCAGCACCATTCATACCCCCAAAAGCAGAGAAGTAAGAAGAGAGAAGAGAAGTAAGAAGAGGGAAGTAAGAAGAGGAAGCTGGACTTCCCTGGTGGTACAGTGGATAAGAATCCACCTGCCAACGCAGGGAACATGGGTTTGATCCCTGGTCCAGGAAGATTCCACTTGCTGCTAAGCAATTCCACGGGGCAGCTAAGCCCGTGCGCCACAGCTACTGAAGCCTGTGTGCCCTAGAGCCCGTCCTCCACAGCAAAAGAAGCCACGGCAATGAGAAGCCTGTGCACCGAAACGAGAGAGTGACCCCCACTAGCTGCAACTAGAGAAAGCCTGCACACAGCAACAAAGACCCAGCACAGCCAGAAATAAGCTAATTAAAAAAAAAAAAGATGGGAGAAGCCTCATTTCAAACAGAGCAATAGGTCCACTTGAAGCATTGCCTGAGAGCAAGCTCGCCGCCTACATAATGACACCAACTCCGTGCCCGTTTGGAGTACAATCGCCCCTTCATACACCTGGATTCCGAAGCAGCCCATACCTGCAAGGGTAGGAGGAAGCTGGGATCCATTCCCAGGTCCCCACTGATGAACCATGCTGCCCCAAAGCTCTTTGGGCCCCCATTCCTCGTCTCTAAAAAATGGGGGAGAATAACTAATTGTGTTCTGTTATAGGTTGAATTGTGTCCTCTCCCCCCAAAAAAATTCATTATGTTGACATTCATTATCTCAGAATATGACCCTGTTTGGACATAAGATCTTTATGGAGGCCATCATGTTAAAAATGAGTTTATGAGGGTAGTAATAAACCTAAAATGACTGATATCCATATAGCAAGAGGGAAATTGGACACAAAGACAGCATGCAGAGACACGGGGAGGCCCCACCACCCACAGGCCGAGGACAGAGGCCTGGAAGAGATAGATCCTTTCCGCCCAGCTTCCAAAGCAGCTAATCCTGATGACACCTCAGTTTGGACTTCCGGCCTCCAGAACTGTGAGACAATAAATTATCTACTGTTTAACCCATCCCATCCATGGTGGCAGCCCCAACAAATGAATACAGTCTATGTCAAAGTAAGGTCTCCCTTTTTGTCTCTCCACCATTACTGTTACTCCCATGGCGATGACGTGTGCTGTATGATGCATATATGATCATTTCAGCAAATACAGCTTCAGGTTGAGCCTGATGTTGACAGGAAGCAAATTTCATAATTCTCCATGAGAAATCAACTTTGCATAAGCACCTGGCGCTAGTGGTAAAGAACCTGCCTGCCAGTGCTAGAAATGTAAGAGACGCGAGGTCGATCCCTGGGTCAGGAAGGTCCCCTGGAGGAGGGCATGGCAACCCATGGGCAGAGGAGCCTGGCCTCCCAAGAGGTCCCAGATGATGCCCTTGCCTCCCAAGAGCCCCATCTGTGTCTGGAGCTCCCTCTTCCTGGACATCAAAATTCAGCCTATTTGTCAGTGCCTGAAGCACACATGTGGAGGAGGGAATGGCAACCCACTCCAGTATTCTTGCCTGGAGAAGCCCATGGCCAGAGAAGCCTGGTGGATTACAGCCCATGGGATCACCAAGAGTTGGAGACGGCTGAGCGACTAAGCATAAAAACACATCTGAACTTCTGAGAGTCCCCATACCTTCCTCTGTGACAAGGAGAGAGAGTTAAGACATTAGATACCATTACCTAGACTTAATGCAAAAAGCATAGAAAATCATCACCCACCAAAGGCCAATGAATAAAACCAGGCTGCAAAGTATCAATAGAATACACTAATTTCCAGCCCCTGACCAGATCAGCGCTGCCTTTCAGATTTGCCTGCCTGAGCTCCACTTCCCAGCCTGGGTCACCAAAGCCTCCAGTGAGCACGCAAAGCTTTCTTTTCCATTAAGCAAAGATCAAAGAACAAAGATTACTAATGGCAAGAAGCACCCAGGGAGCACCCCGATGTCAGCACTCTTCGCACCAGGCTCATAAGCAGGACCTGCAGTCCTGCTCCAGGTGCTCAGAGCCGCGCTGGCTCCAAGGCCCAGCTCATCAGATCTGCTTCCTGTGCTGTGTAATGGGCTCTGGGATGCAAACGTCCCTGCGCACATCCTCA
Organism: Bos indicus; assembly: GCF_029378745.1. Taxonomy (NCBI): domain Eukaryota; kingdom Metazoa; phylum Chordata; class Mammalia; order Artiodactyla; family Bovidae; genus Bos; species Bos indicus. Next base: position 17,063,784 of record NC_091780.1, on the reverse strand, counting down.
GGGACCGTCTGAACACCCACCAGGCCATTTAGTCTCTGTTCTTGATTTCAGAGGCAGCTCCAGGGCTTCACTGGTGGTAAAAGTCTGCCTGCCAATGCAAGGGACATGTGTTCGATCCCTGGTCTGGGAAGATCCTGATGCCTCGGGGCAACTAAGCCCATGCACCACAACTACTGAAACCAAGCTCTGGAGCCCACAAGCTAAAACTACCAAAATCTGAGCATCCCAGGGCCTCTGCTCTGCCACCAGAGAAGCCACCACAATGAGAAGCCCATGCACCGAAATGAAAACCTGAGGCTGGAAAAAAAAAAAAAAAAGAAAAGAAAACCTGAGGCTGGAGGCAGATGGGCACCCCCCCAGGGAAAAGCAATTGGAGCTTCATTGGCCATTGACCAAGACAAGAATAGCAGGGCAATTAAGGGAGGAGGCTGGACCCTGCACAGACCACATATTTCTCATTCCCAAAGTCAAGAGACCTCCCCAAACACACATGGCACAGAAAAGGCTCCTTGGAAGCCAAAGGGGAGTCATGTCAAGGGATGTTCTACCCATAGGTCTTTGCGGTAGGATCCATCTTGACCACATTCACACACATGGGAGGATCCTGAGATGCACCAGATATGGACTGTGAACCAGGCAAATCAGAATGACTGGCCAAAGGAAGCCCAGAAGAAATGCCCCCCATAGAAGTAACTCAAACTGCCACGAGGGTGCAACTCAGCAACTCAGGTACTCTCCCTCTGAGTCTGCCCGTGTGTCTAGCCACACGTACTGTAATCCTTTTTCCTCCTGATAAATACTTGACTTGCTTCACTACTTCCCATCTTTGGAAATTCTTTTCTGCAAAGCTGAAGGGCCAGGGCCCTGTCACTGACCACTGGTCCAGTGGCTAGGATGTGGTGCTTTCACCACCGTGACCTGGCCTCAATCTCTGGTTGAGAACCCAAGCCCCACTCCAAGCCCACTGCAGGCCAAGGCACCCAAGATCAGACCACAGACATTAATAAATAAATAATTTTTTAATGTATATGGAACATATGAAACTCAAAAACAAAAAAAGTTGGCTCCAAATCGCCTATCCCTTAAAGACAGACATGGGGAGGTTAGCAACTCCCCACTCCACACACTTTCACACCAGCCAAGACAGAGTTCCTTCCTCTTGCCCTGCAAGCTGCATAGTGACAGATTCCCAAAGAGCACGTTGCCTGAATGCCAAGCTGGGTGAGAGCTGAATGGGCCCTGGTATGTCCTTTACCTGAGCCCACATTTGCTCAGGAAGACTCTTCCCACAGCCAAGTGTCCACTTGGCTGAGGGAAGATGCTGTGGCAGGCCAGGTGCCCTTGTAGTTGAAGTGAACAGTCTGCCAGGCACAGGCTTGGTGGGGTCAGTGACAATTAGCTGCTTCCAGCTGGGACACCGAACGATTAAGCTGTCCCTCCATGGCACGCTGGTTGGTCCCTGAGAAGCAGAATGAGCAGAGCAACACCACCAGAGCCAACAATTAGTTGCTGAATGAATGAATGGAAGACCCTTTACCTTAAGTCGTCCAGCACGCCATGCTTTTCTGCTAACTGTGGCTCAAACGGTAAGGGATCTGCTGGCAATGCAGGAGACCCGGGTTTGATCCCTTAGTAGAGAAGATCTCCTGGAGTAGGAAATGGCAACCCACTTCAGTACTCTTGCCTGGAGAATCCCCATGGACAGAGAAGCCTAGCAGGCTACAGTCCAAGGGGGGTGGTCACAAAGAGTAAGACTGAGGGACTAACACTTTCACTTTCATTCAAGTGTAGGACATTTCACACAAAATTTAGTGGAAAACATCAGGAAAGCAGATCCTACAACATGAAGCGCCTTTTGCAGTAGTAGAAAGTTTAACGTGGTCACTAAGGTCTAATTTACCTTAACTTCCTACTGAGAGCTACCAAAAAAGCCCTACTTCCTGCCTCCCACACTGAACCACCTCACCTTGTGCACATCTTAGAACAGCTATGCCAGCTCTGTGCCAGCTGTTAGGCTGAACTACATTTCCCAGAATTCCCTTTCCTTTGGCTGTTTCCTCTTAGCATGGGCTCCAAGAAAAAGTCTCTCAGGAGAGTTGGAAGATGGAAGGGAGGCAGCAGCTATTTTGTAGCACAGAGGTTGTTGCTGATCAGCAGATTCACGTCTGAGGTGAAGCGGTAGCTAGTCTTGTCATTGTTCTTTTCTCCTTCTAAATATTCCTTCCCTGTCTCTGCCTCCTGGGTGTGTGTGTTCAGCTCCATGTGTGTGCTCTGGCTCCTGCAGGTTATCTTCATTTCCAAGGTCAAATGTAACAAGAACAGACGGAGAGTTCAGTTCATCTTTATGGAATTTCAACTTGTGCACATGGGGTTCCAACCTGCTTGTGATCTTTCCTTCTTGACCACCTGACTGGTGCCTCCCAGGACTGAGACAGCCTTGCAGAGACAGCTTGTCCAGTGTCCTTAATTGCAGAAGCCAAGTGCCTGTAGAACATGAATTATATATTTATCCTGATTCTTGACATGAACCCTGTCCAATAAAATAAGTAAGGGATTTTAGAGACAAAAATCCCTGTCTTTTAAAAAGAGATAGGTGGAAATGATGGCACAAGATATAAGAGCACCCAGCACAGATTATGATACATAGTCAAAGCTCACTAAATATCAATATCAATTTTAAGTGGACAGGGGTTTTGTGAAGATGAAAGGAACAATGCTTATGAAAATGTTTTGAGAAATATGAAATACTATTCAAATGTCACCTGGAAAATCCCATGGACGGAGGAGCCTGGTGGGCTGCAGTCCATGGGGTCGCCAAGAGTCGGACACAACCGAGCAACCTGACTTTCACTTTCCACTTTCACGCATTGGAGAAGGAAATGGCAACCCACTCCAGTGTTGTTGCCTGGAGAATCCCAGGGACGTAGGGGCCTGGTTGGCTGCCGTCTATGAGGTCACACAGAGTCGGACACGACTGAAGCGACTTAGCAGCAGCAGCAGCATTCAAATATCAGGTTTCATTATTTCTACACTTAGGGATGTTACTTGTATTATCAGTAATATAGACAAAGACTGGGCCTTCCGGGTGGCACTAGCCTGCCAATGCAGGAGACTTAAGAGATGCATGTTCAACCCCGGGGTCAGGAAGATCCCCTAGGGGAGGGCACGGCAACTCACTCCAGTATTCATGCCTGGAGAATCCCATGGACAGAGGAGCTTGGCAGGCTACAGTTCACAGGGTTGCAAACAGTCGGACATGATGGAAGTGACTTAGCATGCCTGCACGCATGGACAAAGACTATCGCTGTGTCTGAGGAGACAGTTCTAATTCTTTCAGACTGGTAACGTGTCTTTTCTGGTAACTGGTAACTGGTAACGTGTGTTTCTGTACCAAATACCACCTTATGTCAACTCTACCTGCATGCCGTCTTCTGCTTATGTAGCATGCTCACACATGTTCCCAGGCAATCTCAGAATGGTCAGAATATGCATGGGTTGCCTACTTCCCCCCACCCATGCCCCATGGGACTTGCAATGAAGTCATGTTTCCAGAACTGGGATCCAATGGCCCGATGCCACTGTTAGCTCCTACCCTATGAACCAAACAGTCTTGTTTCTGAACATATGTGATAATTAGTGTCCTAGGAGAGCTATGAAGCCAGTTACACACTTTTCTTCCCTCCAACGTAGATTGACCCCACTGTCTCCAACTCAGTCCCTGCCGTTTCATTCTCTGCCTGCTCTTCTACTTCCTACAAATACTCCTAATTGAGCTGGGGACCTGAGGCCATCTTCCCCACCCCACAAGAGCTGACACTTTTCTGTCTTCTTATGGTGACTCTCCTGGAATGACTGCTATTCCCACCAGGTTCTCGAGGATTCCACTGCTGTGTTGGAAGCCGCAGGATGGAATGACCCGGCACAGTCCACTTCTAGAATTTGGAATGAGACCACTCTCCCCCTTGAGGATGTGGCCAGTCGATCAGGGCCCCTCTTCCAACCGAGCCCAAGAAGCCAGGTTAATTCTCCGTAGTTAGCTCTACTGGCACTTGGCCCTAACTAGCAGATGGCATCTGCCTTAGAGCCCACGTTCACCTGTTACCTTAGTTCTGGTCTCCCAGTCTATGAAGGCAGTTGAGGCAGCCCGAGGGAGGCAGCTATGCTTCAGAAAAAACATTCAGTAATTGGATCCCAATTCAAACCAAGCAACCACAGAGGACATCTTTAAAACAATCAGGGAAATGTTAATATGGGCAGTGTATTAGATGGTGGTAAGGGAACCAATAATTGTTCTGGGTGTGATCCTTGTAAGGCAGTTTTTTAACAGTCCTTAACAGAGATTTGTATTGAACTGCTTACAGGTGGAATGATAATGATATGGAATTTGTTTTAAAATAATGCAGAAAAAAATAAATGGGGAACAGAAATAAAATAAGATGAGCAAAATGGTGATAATGCTGGATCTGGGCAAGGGTATGAAGCGGTTTGTAAAACTGTTCTCTCTACAGTAGAAATTAACACAATATTGTAAATCAACTATAGTTCAATTTTTACAAAGATAAGGCGGTGGTGGTATAGTCACTAAGTTGTGTCCAACTCTTGGGACTCCATATACTGTAGCCCACCAGGCTCCTCTGTCCAGGGGATTTCCCAGGCAAGAATACTGGAGTGGGTTGCTGTGCCCTCCCCTAAGAGATCTTCCCAACCCAGGTATGGAACCTGCATCTCCTACGCTGCAGGTGGATTCTTTACCACTAAGCCACCAGGGAATCATTTTTAAAAATTATATATGTATATAATCACTGCAAAAACTAAGTGGCTGTAAAATTTAAAAGTAAGAATGTATATTTATAACTGAATCACTTTGCTATACAGCAGAAATTAACACAATATTGTTAATCAACTATGCTTCAGTTTAAATTTTTTAACTCTGTCTATATCTCATAGTGGTCAAAATTTTCCACATCAATTTTTTTAATTTCTGAAAAATGTACAGAGACTTTCTACCTACAGCTGAGTTTCTACTCTATCAGAGCTTTTTACAATCTCAACTCCAGTCAAGAAATGGGAATCCAAATTGGATAGAGAAAATCTGAGTTTTCTCCCAGGAAAATGGCACCAGGAGTGAATGAACACAGAATCCTGAGGTCTCCTTTTAAAACTTACTCTCCCTGGGTTCTAAAAACTGCAGTTTATTGACTGACTTTTAATGGCTACGTCCAAGACCATCAAGGACTTCCCCGATGGCTCAGCAGTAGAGAATCTGCCTGCAATGCAGGAGACATAGTAGACACAAGTTTGATCCCTATGTTGGGAAGATCCCCTGAAGGAAGAAATGGCAACCCACTCCAGTATTCTTGCCTGGAGAATCCCATGGACAGAGGAGCCTGGTGGGCTACATACAGCCCATGGGATGGCAGAAATTCAGACACCACTGAGCGACTGAGCACACATACATCAAGCCTATCAGACTCTATGAGAAAGTAAAGCCTAGAAATAAGAATGTATAAAGATTTTTATATCTTTTTTACAAATTTACTTGATTATGTCTTGAAATATATGTGTAATATAAATATATTTGAAATGAAAGAGTTGCTACTGTTTGAGAAAGCAATAAAACATGCTATCAAGTTCAAATTGCCCTTAAATGTTAATAAACATATAGGCAACAAAAACTACTATCTACATTATTAGATTTGACCATTAATATGAAATAGAAACCCCATCTGCACCATCAAACAGAAAACTTCTCACTCTTTCAGATTATATTGTCACCCAATAAAAATACTCCTACATTTTGATCCTAATGTAGTTTTCAGGGGTTCTAAGGCAGAGTTTCAAATCCTGAGAGATGATGCTGTGAAAGTGCTGCACTCAATATGCCAGCAAATTTGGAAAACTCAGCAGTGGCCACAGGACTGGAAAAGGTCAGTTTTCATTCCAATCCCAAAGAAAGGCAATGCCAAAAAATGCTCAAACTACTACACAATTGCACTCATCTCACACACTAGTAAAGTAATGCTCAAAATTCTCCAAGCCAGGCTTCAGCAATATGTGAACCGTGAACTTCCAGATGTTCAAGCTGGTTTTAGAAAAAGCAGAGGAACCAGAGATCAAATTGCCAACATCTGCTGGATCGTGGAAAAAGCAAGAGACTTCCAGAAAAACATCTATTTCTGCTTTATTGACTATGCTAAAGCCTTTGACTGTGTGGTTCACAATAAACTGTGGAAAATTCTGAAAGAGATGGGAATACCAGACCACCTGACCTGCCTCTTAAGAAACCTATATGCAGGTCAGGAAGCAACAGTTAGAACTGGACATGGAACAACAGACTGGTTCCAAATAGGAAAAGGAGTACGTCAAGGCTATATATTGTCACCCTGTTTATTTAACTTATATACAGAGTACATCATGAGAAACGCTGGACTGGAAGAAGCATAAGATGGAATCAAGATTGCTGGGAGAAATATCCATAATCTCAGATATGCAGATGACACCACCCTTATGGCAGAAAGTGAAGAGGAACTAAAAAGCCTCTTGATGAAAGTGAAAGAGGAGAGTGAAAAAGTTGGCTTAAAGCTCAATATTCAGAAAACTAAGATCATGGCATCTGGTCCCATCATTTCATGGCAAATAGATGGGGAAACAGTGGCTGACTTTTATTTTGGGGGGGCTCCAAAATCACTGGTGCGGTGGTTAAGAATCTGCCTGCCAATGGAAGGAACGTGGGTTCGATCCCTGGTCCGGGAAGATTCCATGGACTACAGGACAACTAAGCCAGCGCACCAGAGCCACTGAGCCCAAGCTGTGGAGCCTGAGAGGTGCAATTTGTTCGTTTGCTTTGTGCTTTTGTTTTCAAAGTTTTGAGCAACCACTTTGCACCAGGGGACGTGTTTCTTGATAAGGACTTTTATTTTGTAGCTGCACTGTGTCTCTGTTGCTGCACAAGCATTCTCTGGTTGCTGCAAGTGGGCTACTCTCCAGTTGCAGTGCATGGGCTTCTCACTGTGGTGGCTTCTCTTGCTGTGGAGCACAGGCTCTAGGCAAGCGGGCTTCAGTAATTGCACCTCTCAGGCTCCAAAGCTTGGGCTCAGTGGCTCTGGTGCACGGGCTTAGTTGTCCTGTAGTCCATGGAATCTTCCCGGACCAGGGATCGAACCCATGTTCCTTCCATTGGCAGGCGGATTCTTAACCACCGCACCAAGTGCTGTATTCCCATTGCTATCCTAGACAGTTGCTGTGATGATTTTATGAACTGTGATAGTTCCTAGCACCCAGCTTGACAGAGTGCAGGCTCCTTAAATGTCCCTTCCCCTCCCATTCACTTATTTCACTGGATCTTTCCTGGGACCCCCTCCTGGCCCAGGTTCCCAGCCTGCCTCTTTGGCAGTGATTCAATCTCCCTTCTGCTTCAGGCCTCACACGGATGAAGCCCAGCCCATCATGAGAAGCATCCAATTGTCAGCACAGCACTGTGATGGGCAGGGCTCCCACCAGCCCTGCCAACATGACCCAGACAGGGCGGTGGGCTGTGGAACTGGAGACAGGAGGAACCAGTCAGTTCTGCTGCATTGAATTAGATACACTGAAACTTTTAACCGCTTCTGGTGCTGCTGAATTCTTGGGAACCACTTGAACAAGCAGAGCTTTGTGTTCCGTTCTTGGCAAGGCTGACCCACAAAGAGGGCTCCATCAGAGCTTACAAGGGGGCTGGGGGTGAGGAGGGGCCCTGAATGGCTAGGCAGACTCTCCTGCTCCTCAATTATTAGTAACATCAATCCCCCTCTTCCCCATCACATTGTCTTTAGTTCTCCCTTCTGACCGAGGAATCCCATTAATGCTCTGTGATGTACATTCCAAATGACGTCACCTCGGTTCTTTGAAAATCAAAGAGCTGGATTAATGAACCACAAACTTCAAGCAGATTGGCTGTGTAATCCATCACATCGGACCGCAGCTTTGCCACTGCCTTGAATTCCAAAGGATGGCAGAAATTTCCCAGGCTCTTTTTGAAAATGAACACAGGAGCTTGAAACAGCAGCCTACGCTGCATTCATCATTCCTAGCAACGTCATGTGTCTTTCGTGAGCTGGAAATTAAACAGTCTCATTCTCTGTCTGGCATTTTTCTGTTGAGAATTTAACCTGTTCCAGTGTTATATTAAATTCCAATCTTTTCCAGAAAAATCTGCATTTAATTCCTCATTTCACCAATCTATTGAAAATATCCCTCTTGGCAGCCTTTCAGGAAAGCCATATGAATTGCAAACTCTTTTTTAGATTTTGTTGAAGTATTAAGAACACTACTTATCTACAGATTCAACTGAGGCTCTTTTATTTCATTTCCCCATGCTCCTTTTATATAATGTCAGGGCCACAAAAACCAGGAGCAGTGACTGGTCACAGCCATTCACTGTTCCTTCCGTGGTGAAAATGACATTAAAGTCGGCAAATGAAAAAATATAAATCAAACTAATTACCTCCTTTTCCTCCAAAGCAAAAGATAATCTAACACCATTCTTTTGGACATAATGCCACTTATTTCACATAAAGGGGTTTCTATGTGCTCAGAGAAAGGTGGTGTTCAATACGCGTGAATCAAAACCCAAATTAGCTAATTAACTGATGTGTCTGACAATGAAATGATGAATCCATATGCTGTGAAAATTGTCAAAGGCACAGATGCCACAGAAAAATGTCATGTCAGGTGAGATTAGTTCAGAATTTCTCTGCCAGTAAAACAAAAGAAGTTTCTTTATTTTTTAAAGCACTATAGCATAAAAGTTTGGTTAGCTGGGATGATCAGGAAATGAATTGTTGCTGGGTTGCTAAGTTTTCCAGAGAGCTGAAGGGAAGTGTTTGTTTTCTAGTTTAACTATTTCCCTATTAATATGGTTTGCTGATTCAGAATCATCACTATAAACACCACAAATTATTTACTGAAGGTCTAGGAACTTGTTGCAGAAGGGGATTATTTGTCCCTTCATTAAGTTGCTCCAAATGGTGCTAGATATGTCTGATGAAAGAAAGTGAAAATGAAAGTCACTCAGTCGTGTCCGACTCTTTGCAACCCCATGGACTATACAGTCCACAGAATTCTCCGGGCCAGAATATTGGAGTGGGTAACCTTTCCCTTCTCCAGAGGATCTTCCCAATCCTGGGATCGAACCCAGGTCTCCCACATTGCGGGCAGATTCTTTACCAGCTGAGCCACAGGGGAAGCCCCATGCATTTTGCCTGATGGTGACCTCAAACGGAGTTCTCTGTTTCCTGTCTCTCAGGTGGGCTCTCGAAGACTGAGTCTCAGCCAGTCAACATGCTGCTGAGGTGACTTCCAAGGTGTCATTTCTGATGATGAAGCATTTACCTTTCCCAAATTCCTGACCTCCAGTAAGAATTGGTTAAGATGTGGGTCATGTAGAATGTATCCAAACCAAAGGCTCCAATCATGTACTTTTTTTGCAAGAATAGACTAATGCAGTAATCATTTCTTTAATAGTCTCCACCGTTTACAGGGTGTGATGGGGAAACCCACTCCTAACTAATCCAATCTTGAGATTTACAGAAGAGAAAAGACAGAATCAGATTCTCAAACTAGAGCTTGCCAGTGTGTGTGTGCTCAGTAGTTGAGTCGAGTTCGACTCTTTCCAACGCCTTGGACTGTAGCCCACCAGGCTCCTCTGTCCATGGGATTATCCTGGCAAGAATACTGGATGAGTTGCCATTTCCTGCTCCAGGGGATCTTCCTGACCCAAGAATCAAACCCATGTCTCCTGAGTCTCCTGCCTTGGCAGGTGGAATCTTTACCACTGAGCCACCTGGGAAGGCTGGCAATCAAATGTCTCACTGAAAATTCTAGCAAACCACAACAAAAGTCTATGCTGATGGAGAAATGGATGATATCAGTATCACTGAAAAGTTAGCAGGTAACACTTCAAGATAAACCAGTCCTTGAATTTAACTACTGCTGTGGAGAAGGAAATGGCAACCCACTCCAGTGTTCTTGCCTGGAGAATCCCAGGGACGGGGGAGCCTGGTGGACTGCTGTCTATGGGGTTGCACAAAGTCGGACATGACTGAAGCGACTTAGCAGTACCATCTCTGTGTTTCTGGTTTGTAAAAATTTTTGGAATACCTAGCTCTAAACATTTGCACTTGTACTTCAATGTATATAAATTTTCTAGAAACCTGAAGCTGTTTAAAGTGACTATAGACTTCTAGCTTTTCCCATTTTGTGGGGAAGTCAGTACATTTTAAAACACATCATGTGACTTCTTGCCTGCTTCACCAAGAGACTCAGGACCTCCATTTTTCTTCTGCCAGTGCCATCAGTTTGATTATGCATATTCTATGCTTTATCGCGGAGCAATGACACAATGTTCCTTGGGATTTCCCTCCCAGCTGGGGGACTTTAGGAATATTTCTTCGTTTTTTTTAATCGGTGAAATACAGAACATTATAGCACAAAGCTGGTGTGACAATTAAAATAGACAACGCAAATCAACAGACAAGTATGGTTGGTGATGGACAGGAAAGCCTGGCGTGCTGCAGCCCAAGGGGGCACAAAGAGCCGGACATGACTGAGCAACTGAACTGAACTGATGATGTACCCACTGAAAGGAAGATGAACCTCCTTGGCCTCTATTTCCATTTTTCCTGGAGTCTGTGCCTTCTCCAGTTTTTGTTGGTTTGGGGTTTTTTGTTGGTTGTGTCTTCTTGGCCAGCCCTCACAGCATGTGGGATCTTAGTTCTGTGACCCAGGACTGAACGTGTGCCTCTTGCGTTGGAAGCACGGAGTCATAGCCGCTGGACCACCAGGGAAGTCCCCGGTTTTTGTTTCTCATTTGTCTTCTGTTTTTCTCTCAATCATGTAGCTGTCATCCAGCCCTTTTCATATCTCCTGACCACCTGCTCCTTTTAATTTTTCATTTCATACTTACTGTGGGTTGCCAAAATAAAATGAAGTTTCTTAGAATTGTGTGTAAAGCAAGAGAAAATAGGCCCTGAACTGGGACCTCCTCTCAACCTTTAAAATCCTTCCTGAGAGACTTTGTGACAGTTACATCTGGTCCCCAGTAGCTGACTTCCCTTTTCCAGCAGCTGTGCTGGGACTTCCTGAAGCCTGACTCATCTGGTGTGATAAAGGACCAGGGCATCTTCCCAAAACATTCTTCACATTATCAGTTTTGTCCAAGAAGGAGGACCTGGGAATAAATGCATATTTATGAAACATTATGCAATACTATTAAAATTTTATCATAGTGAAAATGTATCATAAATGCAACACTATGAATTTTTTTCAAAATGTTGTAGGTTAAAGAAAGTGCAAAATTTTAATATATGCAGTATTTTTTTTTTAATACCTGAATCTAGTCAAGCCTCTAGACCTAATTCTTTTTTTTTAGAATAGAGGAGAAACTATTATGGATTAAAAGAGATATAAGAGCTGGAACAACCAAATGCCGTGTGAAGACATTGTTTGAAATCTGATTTGAAGTATCGACCCAAAAGAATCGGAGCATTTTGACACAATCATGGAACATTAAACACGAAAGAGGTAGTCTCTAATATTAAGAAATGATTGTATTTTTGTTGTGATGATGATATTGTGGTTATATATGTATTTTTAATCTTTATCTATTGACAATGCATACATACATATTCACAAGTGAGTGATATGATGATTGTTATTCTATGATGATATTGTGGTTATATATTTTTAGATTAATTTATTTATTTTTGATTGTGCTGGGTCTTCATTGCTGCAAGTGGGCTTTCTCCAGTTGTGGCACTCGGGCTTCTCATTGTGGTGGGTTCTCTTGTTGCAGCGCATGGGCTCTAGAGCACACAGGCTTCATAGTTGTGGTGCACAGGTCTAGCATCCCCATGGCATGTGGGGTCCTCCTGAACCAGGGCTCAAACCCATGACCCCTGCACTGGCAGGCAGATTCCTAACTGCTAACCCACCAGAGAGGCCCCTGTATTTATGTATATATATGGATATATATATTTCAATCTTTATCTATTGAAGATATATATATGCAAGATGAATGATATAATTGTTATTTTTATTGTGATGATGATATAGTGGTTTTATATATATATATATTTCTTAAATCTTTGCCTATTGAAGATACACACATGTATATTCACAGGTGAGTGTTACCATGTTTGGAACTTCCTATATAGCACTCCATCTAAAAAAGAATGTGTGTGTGTATTAAAGGGATGGAAAAATGAAAATAACAGGATACTGATAAATCCTGAAGTTGGGGAAGAATATCTCAGGGATTATTATACTCTTCTCTTTACCTTTTGTAAGTTTGAAATCTTACATGACAAGGGACTATTGTTTAACCACCTCTGGGTGTAAGCCCAGCCATACATCACCCCAGACGCCTCCAGAACATCCTGCCACTATTTCCACCCCTCACTGTGTTCTTAGAGACCCAAGAATGAATAGACTCCAGCGTTCAAATGAACACGAAGATGACCCAGGACATCATTTTGCTGCAAGAGTAGGAAGGCTTGAACTGCGGTCTCAGGTGTCTTGAGATGTCAGTTCCTGCCTCTCAAGTGATTAAACATTAATTTTCATGTCTTACCTTTTGTAAGTTTGAAATCTTTCCAAATGAGTCTTTAAATATATGGGCTGATACATTTTTAGAATGTCATCTTAGCTCACACATTAAAGCACCGAAGCTCCCTGGGATGGAAGGCCAACTGAGAACTTGATCAATCCAGCCATCCATCATCACTCATTTAGTGCCTACTGTGCCCCCAGCCAGGCAGCTCTGAGCAGTCAAGCTCATTAGCAACCATTCCTAATGTAGCCTTTGACAGTTGGAGGCATTTCTTTTCATCCAATCAATTTGGCAAAACCATGGTCACCATGAGATTCTTATTTGCAGTTAACAAGGTTTGAGAGAAAATGCAATGTGTCATTTATGACCTTGTATCAAATCGTATTTTTAATTAATACATAGACACATATAAAGGCAGCATCGACTGCTCTTAACCAAGTTAATGAAAAGTTATACAAGGAAACAGCTGATCTGTCTCAATCTCCTTTGGCCTCAGTTCCTCTGGTCATTCCAATTTGTTAAGCACCACTAAGGCTGTTTTTTGGAATCCCTTATTACTCCCGAATAAAGAGTCTCAGTTCTTTAATACCTGGAGTCTAAAAAAAAAAACAAAAAAACAGCATGTACCTGAGAATCAGAAAATAGATACTCATGCCGCAGACTCTCCAGTGTGAAACGTGTGACTTGAGAAAGTCACTTCTCTCCTCTGAGTCTCAGTTACCAAATGTAAGAAGTCAAGGCTAACTGGACCTGTCACACATTTATAAGGATTATAGAAAAGTATACCAGCCTCCATGTTATGAGAATTATGCAAAAATACACAAGAGTTACCAATAATGTTTAATCACTTGGGAGGCAAGAACCGACACCTCACACCCATGGCAAAAACCACTACAATATTGTAAAGTAATTAGCCTCCAATTAAAATAAATTAATTTAAAAAAAAAAAAGAACTGACACATCAAGACACCTGAGAACCTCAGTTCAAGCCTTCCTACTCTTGCAGCAAAAAGACATCCTGGGCTGTCTTCCTGCTTATTTGGATGCTGGAGTCTATTCATTCTTGGGCCTCTAAGTGAAGGGTGGATACAGTGGCAGGATGTCCTAGAGGTATTGAGGTGATGCGTGGCTGGGCTTACACCCGGTTAGCCCCAGAGGTGGTTGAGCAATATTCCCCCACCACGCTGTTCACCTCGGCTACCAGTGATGGTGCCCCATTGCAACTCAGTGAGGACCTGTCAGAATCTGGGGGTGTCGGATATAAGCTCCCCCTTCTCTAAGACTTTCTTTGCTGCGTTATGCTGATACCACTGCTGCAAAATATCAAAGGAAATAACTTTGCCCCTCACATTCCCACACCAAGTACTCTTGTTGCTGTTTGGTCGCTAAGCCGTGTCTGACTCTTTTGCCACCCCATGGACTACAGCCCGCCAGGCTCCTCTGTCTGTGGGATTTCCCAGGCAAGAATACTGGAGTGACTTGCCATTTCCTTCTCCAGGGGATCTTCCTGACCAGGGATCAAACACGAGTCTCCTGCATTAGCAGGTGGATATTTCTTATATGAAAATAGCATTGGGTTGTCCAAAAAGTTCATTTGAGTTTTCCATATCTTACGGGGAAAACGCAAATGCACTTTTTGGTCAACACAATGCATTCAAGCAACAGATGCAAGCATTCCTTCGCACGACCACCCTCCATGGACAAGGAAATCCAATGATCCAAACAAGACAATGTGGGGGAGGAAATGACTGTCTTATCTAAGAGGATCATTAAAACCTTGAAAGTGGCACCGAGGAGGACTGGAGGGGTGCTCAGGATGATTGGAACATCATATAAGACGAACAGTGGCTGTCCACCCAGAGATGAGTTAATCCAGGGGCCAAGAGCCACCTCTGCTAACTTCCCCAGAAACTCAGCGTCCTGAACTGAGCCCTAACAAGACATGGGTTGGCGGGTGGCCTCAGACTTTCCAGCAGATGCATCTAGAATGAGTGTCTGTGTCTCAGAACCCACATCTGGCAGTAACATCAGTGTTGAGTCAGCTCTGGCTTACCCACCTGCAGGCCACTCCACTGTCCCAGCTTCTCCATGCCCCATTCTCTGCCTGATTAGGTAAGGCCACTATCATCTGAGAACAGGCTTATCATATACATGATATTGAATGTCTGTTCTTTCTAATAAACAGGAGCAAATCTCCACTCACTCAGCCTGAGCCTTCTCATTCTCATTCTGAATTAGACTGAGAACATCATGAAGCTGGAGGGGGTCTCGAAGAGACCAAATCCCTCAGGTCCCTTGGTTCTATTTTTCTCAGTGCCCGAGCAAAAGTCTCGCCACCCCCATCTCAGATGTGAATACTTCCCCACGCATTCTGGTTGCTCTCCAAAGGTTTCTGTGTAGCCTCCCTCCCTGTGTTTTGGGTACACACAGAGCAGCATCAAAAATACACCGTGACAGTTGCGATCTGGGATTTGGAGAACGCTAGGTTCACATGGCAAGCCGGGGTGACGGACGGGCCCTGAAAATAGAGCCCATCTGATGAGCTGGAATGAAATGCATGATGCACTCCAACCTGCCGGGTGGAGCAGAACGGTGCAGTCAGAGAAACAGATCGGAGTTACAGGCAGCCTCCTGCTTCGATGAGCCTGGGGTCAACTTCCGCCCAGACACCCAAAATCAGGACATATGGAAGAGACCCTTGGGGTTATCCTAAGGCAGAAAACCAAAGAGAAGGACTGTCCATGCAAAGAAAATGTGGAGCATAGGTCACTGCTGCAAAAGGCAGGTCGAGTCTGCCCTCCCATTACAGATACATGAGCCCTCACCTTGCCTATCACCTGCCTTTAGGATGAGAACCGGTAGGTTGCAGAGTTAATTACAGACCAAGCTGCTCCTGCTGCGGCCTCTTCCCAGTACATTTTACACACCGGGAGTTGGGTAGAAAATGCTTTCTTCCAATATTAGTCCCCAAAGAGATACTCTTTATACAGTAGCCACTCCAGTACTCTTGCCTGGAAAATCCCATGGACGGAGGAGCCTGGTAGGCTCCAGTCCATGGGGTCACTACAAGTCGGACACGACTGAGCGACTTCACTTTCACTTTTCACTTTCACACATTGGAGAATGGAATGGCAACCCACTCCAGTGCTCTTGCCTGGACAATCCCAGGGGCGGGGGAGCCTGGTGGGCTGCCGTCTATGGGGTTGCACAGAGTCGGACACAACTGAAGCGACTTAGCAGCAGCAGCAACAGCATACAGTAGCTCTAGTGGTAAAGAACCCGCCTGCCAATACAGGAGATGTAAGAAACACGGGTTCAATTCTAGTCTCAGAAAGATCCCCTGGAGGAGGGCACAGCAATCCACTCCAGTATTTTTGCCTACAGAATCCCGTGAATAGAGGACCCTGGCAGGCTACAGTCCATAGGGTCTCACAGAGTCAGACACGACTGAAGCGACTTAGCTCAGCACACACAGCATACAAATGTTGGTTAGGGCTTCCCTGGTGACTCGGTCAGTAAAGAATATGCCTGTAATGCAGGAGAACCGGGTTCCATCCCCAGGTGGGGAAGATCCTCTTGGAGAAGGAAATGGCAACCCACTCCAGTATTCTTGCCTGGGAAATCCCATGGAGAGAGGAGCCTGGCGAGCTACAGTCCATGGGCTCACAGAGTCAGACACTACTTAATGACTAAACACCACCATGATAAGTAAAACTTTTCCACTTTACATGTAATGCTGATGTTTTTCTCCAAAGTTAAAGCCCACAGGGATGGGTCTCCCCACAGTGTGCTGAGGGCAGTGACAGTGTGAATACGATCATACCCTCACGTGGCCATGGTGGACAACGGACGCCAATCAACTCAGACAGCCCTGGAAAGTCAACCTCTCCCACCGACCTGGAGAATTCTATGGGGCCGCAAAGAGTCGGACTCGACTGAGCGAATTTCCCTTTCACTTTCATCTTCTGCCTCACCAGCTTCTCTGAGGGCAGCCTCTCCATTCCTGAGCCTCTGCATGCGCTCAGTCACTCAGTTATGTCTGACCCTCTCGGCCCCACAACTGTAGCCCACCAGGCTCCTCTGTCCATGACATTTCCCAGGCAGGAACACTGGAGTGGCTTGCCATTTCCTCCTCCAGGGAGCCTCTGAAGAGCCATTGCAAACTCACCAGGAGTGAGAAGAACGCTGGCAACTCCTGCCCCCAAGGGAGAGAGCCTGGGGAGGACTTTGACCTTGCAGGCAACCGATTTAGGAGTCACAAAATCCCGAAGCTCAGTGATCCTCAGTGTCTGAGGATGAAGTGTCCATCAGGATTAAGTATCTGCATAGTAGCAGGCACAGAATGATGACCGGGGAAGAACAATTTCACCATGATTTTTTTTTTAAGATCTTTTTTTGATGTGGACCATTTTTTAAAGTCTTTATTGAATTTGTTACAATATTGCTTCTGTTTTATGTTTTGGTTTTTCTGGCCTGGAGGCATGCTCGATCTCAGATCCCAGACCAGGGATCAAACCCACCCACACTCCCTGCGTTGGAAGTGAAGTCTTAACCACTGGACCAGGGAAGGCCTCTCAGCATGATTTCAGTGACGACTGGGAGACACACCATGGCATCGTCTAAGTGGTGTTAACATCCTTGCTCCAAAAATATTATTGGGCAAAACAACTAGAGAGAAGCTCCCAGTCACGGCAGCTAGAGAAAGCCCCATGTGCAACCCACTCCGGTAGGACCCAGCCAAAACAAACAAATAATTAAAGGGAAATTCACTCAGTTGTGTCCGACTCTTTGCGGCCCCATGGAATTTTGTCTGGTTTCCTTAAGAAGATAAAAGAAATAGAAGCCAGGTTCACCACTGAAAGAGTTTGTATCTGGCTGGCCAAAGAAAAGGACCCAGGATTAGGTAAAAACCGAATATCAAACCACGTAGTAATCCCTGTAAGATCATTGGGAAGTCAGTGAACCAGACAGGGAAAAAAAAAAAAAAATGTATAAAGAGAAGGCTTGGACTTCCCTGGTAGTCCAGTGGTTAAGAATCTGCATGCCAGTGCAGGGGACAGGGGTTCGATCCCTGGTATAGGAGGCTTCCACATGCTACGGAGCAGCTAAGCCCATGTGCCACAGCTACTGAGCCCTCGAGCCCTAAAGTCCACGCTCCAAAACAAGAGAAGCCGCTGCAATGAGAAGCCCATGCAAAACAACTAGAGAGAAGCTCCCACTCACAGCAACTAGAGAAAGCCCCGAATGCAACCCACTCCAGTAGGACCCAGCACAGCCAAAACAAACAAATAATTAAAAGAGAGAGAGAGAGGAGACCTAAGCAGGACCTTACTCAGAGCTAACACTTATTTAGCTATTACTATGTGCCAGGCCATATGGTAAATTCCCCACCAGGCTTTGAGAAGGGTACCGTTATTATCTCCATTTTGCAAATGAGTAAATGACACTTAGAAACATTGTCACCAAGGGTCAACTTGTGCTCAGTCGCTTCAGTAGTATCCAACTCTTTGTGACGCCATGGACAGTAGCTCGCCAGGCTCCTCTGTCCATGGAATTCTCTAGGCAAGAATACGAGAGTGGATTGCCATGTCCTTCACCAGGGGATCTTCCCAACCCAGGGATCAAACCTGCATCTCCTGCATTGCAGGCAGATTCTTTACCACTGAGCCACCAGGGAAGCCCCAAGGGTCAACGAGGCCATGATGAAACTAAGCATCACCCAGACCTTTCTGATTTGAAAGCCTATTTTTCTTACCACTATATTATTAATACACAGTCTCCCATAATATTACCATCCTCCAAGAGGCACCTAGGAGAGCACCAAAAGGGAGTTGAAAGCTAAAGATGGGGTTGAAGGTACAAGAAGGGAAGAAATTTTCACAGAGATGGTGTCTTGTCCTAGATTAAAAGCAAGCATTTACCTCCTAACTATAGGAACCTTCATTTTCTTCCCTGTGTCCATCTACATTTCCAAAATTTCTCTGACAAACACATGAAGGTGTATAAAAAAATAACAGATGACTTCCGGTATAGCCATGGCAGCTAACTCAACCACTAACCCATCTCAGCTGCTCCCTCAAGAGCTTGTAGACAAGTGTATAGCATCAAGAATTCGCATTGTGATGCAGAGTGATAAGGAGATTGTTGGCACACTTCAGGGATTTGATGGCTTTGGCACTATGGTTCTGGAAGATGTCACTGAGTTTGAAGTCACACCACAGGGAAGAATTACTAAATTAGATCAAATTTTGCTAAATGGAAACAACAATGCCAGTTCCTAAAGAAGGACCTGAAGTGTGAAAGGATTTCCTTGACTTATGCTAGATTCTCTTTTGTCTTATAAATGACAACAAAATAGAATTTTTTAACCTTTTAGTGCTGGTATTTTGGAAACTAAGTTTCCGATTAAAAGGAAATGCTTGGAAGATGTAAATGCCTGTTTTTGTAAGTTAATCATGATTATATTGAAAAAAGAATAGTTTGTTTTTTGAAGACAAAAAAAAAGGTGTTTTGTTTTTTAAAAAAATGGCAATATTGTATTAAAATTGTCAGAGGGGCAGATTCAGAGAGTTTTTAAGCAGAGGAATCAGGGTTCTTAACATTCCACTAATGGTCAGTTTTCATTCCAATCCCAAAGAAAGCCAGTGTCAAAGAATGCTCAAATTACCGCACTACAATTGCACTCATTTCACACACTAACAAAGTAATGCTCAAAATTCTCCAAGCCAGGCTTAAACAATATGTGAACCATGAACTTCCAGATATTCAAGCTGGATTTAGAAAAGGCAGAGGAACCAGAGTTCAAATTGCCAATATCCACTGGATCATCGAAAAAGCAAGAGACTTCCAGAAAAACATCTACTTCTGCTTTATTGACTATGCCAAAGCTTTTGACTGTGTGGATCACAACAAACTGTGGAAAATTCTGAAAGAGATGGGAATACCAGACCACCTCACCTGCCTCCTGAAAATCTGTGTGCAGGTCAAGAAGCAACAGTTAGAACTGGACATGGAACAACAGACTGGTTCCAAATAGGAAAAAGAGTACGTCAAGGCTGTATATTGTCACCCTGCTTATTTAACTTCTATGCAGAGTACATCATGAGAAACGCTGGGCTGGAAGAAGCACAAGCTGGAATCAAGTTTGCCAGGGGGAAATATCAATAACCTCAGAAATGCAGATGACACCACCCTTATGGCAGAAAGTGAAGAAGAACTAAAGAGCCTCTTGATGAAAGTGAAAGAGAAGAGTGAAAAAGTTGGCTTAAAACTCAACATTCAGAAAACGAAGATCATGGCATCTGGTCCCATCACTTCATGGGAAATAGATGGGGGAAACAATGGAAATAGTGAAAGACTTTATTTTGGGGGCTCCAAAATCATGGCAGATGGTGACTACGGCCATGAAATTAAAAGACGCTTACTCCTTGGAAGAAAAGTTATGGCCAACCTAGACAGCATATTAAAAAGCAGAGACGTTACTTTGCCAACAAAAGTCCATATAGTCAAAGCTATGGTTTTTCCAGTAGTCATGTATGGATGTGAGAGTTGGACTATAAAGAAAGCTAAGCACTGAAGAATTGATGCTTTTGAACTGTGGTATTGGAGAAGATTCTTGAAAGTCCCTTGGACTGCAAGGAGATCCAACCGGTCAATCCTAAAGGAAATCAACCCTGAATATGCATTGGAAGGACTGATGCTGAAGCTGAAACTGCAATACTCTGGCCACCTGATTTGAAGAACTGACTCATCTGAAAAGACCCTGATGCTGGGAAAGATTGAAGGTGGGAGGAGAAGGGAATGGCAGAGGATGAGATGGTTGGATGACATCACCGACTCAATGGACATGAGTTTGAGCAAACTCCAGGAGTTGGTGATGGACAGGGAAGCTGCAGTCCATGAGGTCGCAAAGAGTCAGACATGACTGAGCGACTGAACTGAATGACATCATTTCATATCACAGAGGATGGTGAGACATCAAGATAGTAAACACCTTGCTCAGGAACAGGCTGCAATGAAGTCAAGGGGAGAGAAACCAGGGATGCACCTGGTGGGGGCTTGCTCCATCTCACTGTGTTCCGCTCAATTTTTCCAACAAGGAAAGCATCAGGAAACCAGGGACAGTTTAGGAAGATTCGTAGGTGGCAGAGTGAAGCGCAGAAAGGAGTTGGGAGCAGCTGACCAGAGAGAGTCCAACACAACTGAGTGACCTCACTTTCACTTTTCACTTTCATGCATTGGAGAAGGAAATGGCAACCCACTCCAGTGTTCTTGCCTGGAGAATCGCAGGGACGGGGGGGCTTGGTGGGCTGCCGTCTATGGGGTCGCACAGAGTCGGACACGACTGAAGCGACTTAGCAGCAGTAGCAGCAGCAGCCCAGAGAGAAACTACTGTAAGAAAGGGCTGGCCAGGCTCCAGGTTTGATCTCAGCCAGGGTGCTTGTGGCAAGGAGCAGCAAAGAGAAAACGTCAGACCACAGTGAAGGAAGGTGTGACCAAACCTGAAAACCAGGTGTGCCTAGAGCATGAAAGTGTTAAAGGGGTGAGAGACATATGGGAAGGGAAGGCAGTAGTGCAGTGGTTGACCTTCCTGACCCAGATATCAACCAAGATTGAACTCCAAAATCCTGAAAGCCAAGATCTTAGGTACCCTCTCCCCACCCGATCCCGGTCTGCCTCCACCACCACTGTTCAGGACGCTAAATTGGTACGTCACAGGCTTTTCCCTTAAGCATCACGCGGGACATTTATTATTTCCAAAGACAACATGCCTCTCATATGTTGATGAAATCCATAAAAAAAAAGTTTGTGGAAATAAAATGCTATGCAATATTTTACTGTTGCACCTATGAGAAGAAATCTCATTGCAGGAAGTGATCTATGTAAGATAGTCCCATGGTTCCTTGTGTGTTATCTGCACCCCTGACCATTTTTCTCCAATTCGAGAATGTTTATTGTGGCTCAGTGGTAAAGAATCCACCCGCCAATGGAGGAGACACGAGTTCAATCCCTGATCCAGGAAGATCCCACACGCCGAGGAACAACTAAGCCCATGAGCAACAACTGTTGAGCCTGTGCTCAAGAGACAGGAGCTGCAACTGCTGAAGCTCGTGAGCCCTCGAGTCCGGCTCTGCAACAAGAGAAGGCACTGAAATGAGAAGCCTGCTCACTCCAACTAGAGAGCAGCCTCCACTAGCCACAACCAGAGAGAAAACCTGTGCAGCAACAAAGACCCAGCACGGCCACAGTTTAAATATATATATATAAATTAATTAAAATAGATTTTTTTTTTTAATCATTAAAAAAAAAACCTGGGACTTCCCTGGTGGTCCAGTCGCTAAGAGTCTGTGCTCCCAAAGCAGGAGGCCTGGGTACAATCCCTGGTAGAGAACTGGATCCCACATGCTGCAACTGAGAGTTCACATGCCATCAAAGACCATCAAAGATCCCGAATGCTGCAACTAAGAACTCATGCAGCCAAACAAATAAATAAATAAATTTTTTTAATTATTAAAAAAAGGAATGTACATCAGAACACAAGTCTGTACATTTTTGTAGACATAATCTTGAATCCACTTCAATTTACTGAAACATGGATAAGTACCGATTCTTTCACTATTGTTACAATGAGTTACCTGTGAGCCCCCCTCTACCGCGTTAAGACTATGTCTCTGGTTTGCCATTTGGTGGTCCCTAACCTCATAAATATCCTCTGACCTCCTGGCCACTGGGCAAGGGGGGCCAGACGCTTAGGCACTTTTCAAACCCAGACACCACCCTGACCTCAGTCATTTTCTGATTTCTCATCTCCTCACAGACAGATGCCTGACACTGTCCATCGTACGAGCCCCCAACATTCTGACTCCAAGGATTCACCCTCCTGATCAAAATCAACTCATATGCCTGGTCTTCACTCATTCCATCTTGAGCAGGGATTGTATGGTGTCCTATGGAGTAGTCAGTACCCTCCATGACACAGTCATTAGTAAAATGATGGTAATGGGAGACACTGGATGGTGAAAGAAGGATTCAGGAACAGAGGAGCTAGAGCTACAAAAGGGCTAAAGGGAATGAAGACAAAAGAGCTTGCAGAAGAGTCAACACATAGGGACTTCCCTGATGGCCCAGCGGTTGAGAATCTGCCTTCCAGTACAGGGGATGTGGGTTCAATCCCCGGGGGGGAACTAAGACCCCACATGCCTTGCAGGGCAATTAAGCCTATGTACCACAACTGCAGAGCCCATAAGCTGCAGCAAAGGACCCTGCGTGGTGCAACTGAGACTCAACACAGCCCAAAATAATAATGATAATAAATAACACATAGACTGCAGACTCCCACCCCCTTCTACCTTCTCAAGGCTCATCCCTACATACGACACTTTTTGAACCAGTATTTCAGGTGGCCCCTGGTCCGCCATGTTATTCTGTTCCAAACAGCTGTGCTCTTACTTTACTCCCTGGTGGAAATAATTAGGTGAACAGTGCACCACTCAATTCCCTTTGTCCAAACATACCTTAACAATTTTCATACGCCTTCACCCTAACCAACAGGCCATCACTCTCCCATGGCTACTCAGTACTCAGTAGACTCAGTCTCATGTAGAAAGAAATAAGCTCTCAAGTGAGAAGATTCTGTTTTCTAGGAAAATTATGGCTTTGGAGCTTGGAAGAATTGATGGGCTTCAAATGAGATTTTTTTTCCTCCATTAAGAAACTATATTATGCTTATAGGAGGAATTTAAGAAGTTCCAGACATTATTAGCATTATATTTACCTATATATGTTACCTATAAGGCAACACAAGCTTATATGAATTTATCAAAACTTTCCAAGACCTGTTCATTCAATGGCCATATTATCCCAATTGAACTGACCATTAAATATATTTCTGGGAGCAAGAAGACAGAATATTTGAATTCAGGAGAGGCCTTAGGGGTATAAAAAAAAAAAGAAAGAAAGAAAGAAAAGAAAAGTTGAAGTATATAACTACTCTGTCTGTGGTCTGAGCACACTTTCCCAGCCATTACACAGGGAGAAATTTCCTGGCATAATCATTATTGTCATTTCCTTCAACTGTTGGATTAACACTTCAGATTTCCGCCTTCCAGAGTTTTTAAAGGAGGAAGCCATGTGTACTCACCCTCTGAATTATATAACAGGTAGCTTGAAATCAGCCTTGCTTCCTTTTCTTTGATTGATTTTTATGTCCAAGTGGATTTTTCAGACACTCGACTCATTGGAAAAGACTCTGCTGCTGGAAAAGATTGAGCGTAGGAGGAGAAGGGGGTGACAGAGGATGAGATGGTTGGATGGCATCACCGATGCCATAATCACCCTGCATCACCGATGGACATGAAACTGAGCCAACTCCAGGAGACAGCGAAGGACAGGGAAGCCTGGCCTGCTGCAGTCCATGGGGTCACAAAGAGTCACACACAACTTAGTAACTGAACCACAACTTGAACTTGAACCTGAAACATGGAACCTGAGAGACCAAGCCAGGCCATGAAAGGGAGAGAGAGTCATACCAGACTGGAAAGCTCTTCCCTTGTATTCTGCCACATCGGCCATAGCTCACGTCCACTTTGAACAGGAGTGAGCATTTAGCTGATCTCAGGAGCAGGCTGAAACAGAAGAATCTATTTCAGGAAGGAAGGGTGATTAAGACTTCTGGTTTCTCCAATGCAGTACTGTAAGGCAATTGTCCTTCAATTAAAAACAAATAAACAAAGACTCTGAGTGTCCAATGCAGGGGTCATGGGTTCAATCCCTGGTCATAGAACTAAGATCCCACATGCTGAGTGACAAGGCTGGGGAAAAAAAAAAAAAAGGCCCTTGAGGGAAGGATGGTCTCTTACAAAGTAACCCTCGAATCACTTGAACTTAAGGTGTTTAATTATAAGACAAATGTACATGAACTGGGGGTTAACTGGGTCCCTGATTGGACCTCAAATACAAGATCATCACTGTCATTTTACAGATGAGTAAAATGAGGTCAGGGATGGAAGGTGGGATGTTTATATGAATCAAGGACCCATGATCATATAACATCCTCCCATCCCAACTGATTTGTGCACTCCCACTCCCAACTCCATAATTGCATCACTTATCCATCCTTCATTCATTCAAAGTTCATTAAGCATCTAATAGGTACCAGGCCTTCATAACCATGATGTGGTTGCTACCGGGGAAGTTGCTAGACTAAGGGGGAGAGAAACACAAAACTCGCAGCCCTGTGAGGACGCTGAGTTTGAGCACAGTGGGCCACAGCAAGGAACCCAGCTGGATGGCTGCCGCAGTGACCTCTGGGAGCAGTGACAAGGACTCAAGCTCCAGTCATCACACCAGAGAGGAAGCGATGAGCTCAAGCAATATTGCATAGTTTAAAATCAGCAGAATTGCTGGTTGATGGAATGGGAGAAGTGATGCCAAGGGGGCTCCCCAATATCCCCTCCCCCAGAATTTGTCTTGGGTATCTGGTCACCTATAAGAAATGGGATGTGGTGGAAAGTGGGCAGGTTATCCAGAAGGCCAATTAGAATGGGGAAAATAAGAGAACACCACCGAAAAGGCCCTGAAAGGGGAGAGGAAGGAGAGACTCCCTCCAACCAGGAAGGCTTCCTAACAGAAGTGATCCCTGAACTGAACCTGAAAACCAAGTGGGATGTGAAGAGCTGACATGGGAGGGCAAAGCATTCTGGGTAATGGGCCAGAATGGGCCAAGCAAGAGGAGGCGGGTTTGCGGGATGCAGTGGATCCCAGCGTGGCTCAAACAGAGGATGGGGAAGGAGGCATGGACCACAGGAGGTGTAACTGGCTGGTGATCCCGCTTTCTATACAGGGCCTCAAATGCCAGGGGGAAGAGTTTGGGTTGTCCCCTGGGTAGGGGGAGAGCAGGCAGGTGACAAAATCAAAGCAGAGCTTCAGAAGATGCGTCCCCAATGTTTTCCGAGTCAGTGAGACTTCTGTCAGCCTTCTGAGCCTAATCCAAAAGCAGAAGAGTCGATCCCACTGCTTTGGAGGCTTGAAAGTGAATAGAAATGAAATTAAATAAAACCCCTTCCACCATCCTCTGGTTGGTCTCTCTCCAACAAGAGCAGATGGAAAGAGGGAGCAAGAATGGTGTTGGCCCTTTCACACTGCCCAGTGACCAAGCTTAATAGGTAGGTCTTGGATAAACTGATGGTCATCATGGAGTGCCTAGTGACCAGAGACAATGTCCACCCTCCGAGGATAGGGCGAGTTTTCCAGAGAAGCTGGGGAGAGGAGCTTTTGGAGTCCTCTGACAGAGACTTGCAGGTGGAGAGAGGGGTGGGGCGGAGAAAGCACCACCTCTCTCCTGGCAGCCCTGACTCCATCCCGACAAGGAGCTGGCCAGGGGACAGGGCACCCAGGGAGCCTGGCATCCTGTATCCACAGCCCATAACATCCTCATGGCACTCATGGGTCCAGCCAGTTGGCTCTGGACTCGTGCAAGTAAGACGCAGGATTCCAAAAGAAAGAAATGAAGTACCAGGTTTGAGAAAACTCTCAGGAGTCCTGCAGAATGGAATGCAGCAAGTGTCTCAGCCCCTGGTGTCCTGGCACAGTCAGCACCCCAAATCCAAACACTGGCCCCCTCAAGGTCACCAGCCAAGAGTAACTGACCCACCCATCCGATACATATAGGATTAGATACATAAAAATACACATATACATACATATATGTGTATATATGACACATACATATGTATATATGTGGGTATATGTATGTATGACAAATGATTAAATTGTACTATTTCTTATGATTTTATAGGTCCAGATCTTAACTGTTGTTTTGGAGAAGTCTCTTTATTGGGCTTTATCATTTTTATGGGAGTAAATACCGCACATCTTGTGGTGGAGATTTGGAATTTTTGCACACCCACGGCATGGGCTCTTTGTACTCCTGGCAACTGTGACCCAGTTTCCTTCCATGAACATCATCTTGCCCTAATTTGCTTGGTAGAACTGTCAACAAGACTGACATCCTCTCCCCTGGCTGAAGGGCTGGGGCCATCATCAAGGCCAGACAAATTAAACTAACTCTCTCTTTTTGGGGATTTGGTATCCAACAGAGGGATCCAAGGAAAGAAATCAATTATTAGACTTTTATTAAAAAGAATGTCTACTTTATACTTTTCACAGAAAATAACGTATAATGTTAAAAAAAAATAGCAATGCCACATCACAATTTCCCCTCCGGAGCCAGCAGGGAAATTGTTAAGAGGACTGTGATCCCAGAAGCATGGACAGGGGCTGAGGGGAGCACCAGTGACCAAGGACTCAGCTCTGCACCCTGGAGAGACAGAGTAGCTCAGAATACGGCCACCTTCCCCTTCTTCCACCTTCCTCGTGCCTTAACGGAGAAGGCAATGGCACCCCACTCCAGTACTGTTGCCTAGAAAATCCCATGGGCAGAGGAGCCTGGTAGGCTGCAGTCTATGGGGTCGATAGAGTTGGACATGACTGAAGGACTTCACTTTCACTTTTCACTTTCATGCATTGGAGAAGGAAATGGCAACCCACTCCAGTGTTCTTGCCTGGAGAATCCCAGGGACGGGGGAGCCTGGTGGGCTGCCGTCTATGGGGTCGCAAAGAGTTGGACACGACTGACGTGACTTAGCATCATGCCTTAAAGATGTTTTTAATGTGTTACATTTTTTACGTCTTTATTGAATTAGTTACAATATTGCTTCTGCTTATGTTTTGCTTCTTTTGGCCAGGAGGCTTGTGGGATCCCTAACCAGTGATCAAACTCACACCTCCTGCACCGATAGGCGAAGTCTCAACCACTGGACCATTAGGGAAGTCACTAAATTTTTTGATATAAAGTCTTCAGTTCAGCTCAGTTCAGTTCAGTCACTCAGTCGTGTCCAACTCTTTTCGACCCCATGAATCACAGCACACCAGGCCTCCCTGTCCATCACCAACTCCCAGAGTTCACCCAAACTCATGTGCATCGAGTCGGTGATACCATCCAGCCATCTCATCCTCTGTTGTCCCCTTCTCCTCCTGCCCCTGATCCCTCCCAGCATCAGGGTCTTTTCCAATGAGTCAACTCTTCGCATGAGGTGGCCAAAGTACTGGAGTTTCAGCTTTAGCATCATTCCTTCCAATGAACACCCAGGGCTGATCTCCTTTAGGATGGACTGGTTGGATCTCCTTGCAGTCCAAGGGACTCTCAAGAGTCTTCTCCAACACCACAGTTCAAAAGCATCAATTCTTCGGCACTCAGATTTCTTCACAGTCCAACTCTCACATCCATACATGACCACTGGAAAAACCATAGCCTTGACTAGACGGACCTTTGTTGGCAAGTAATGTCTCTGCTTTTTAATACGCTATCTAGGTTGGTCATAACTTTCCTTCCAAGGAGTAACCCTCTTTTGATTTCATGGCTGCAGTCACCATCTGCAGTGATTTTGGAGACCCCAAAAATAAAGTCTGACACTGTTTCCACTGTTTCCCCATCTATTTCCCATGAAGTGATGGGACCGGATGCCATGAGCTTCGTTTTCTTAATGTTGAGCTTTAAGCCAACTTTTTCACTTTCATCAAGAGGTTCTTTAGTTCCTCTTCACTTTCTGCCATAAGGGTGGTGTCATCTGCATATCTGAGGTTATTGATATTTCTCCTGGCAATCTTGATTCCAGCTTGTGCTTCTTCCAGCCCAGCGTTTCTCATGATATACTCTGCATAGAAGTTAAATAAGCAGGGTGACAATATACAGCCTTGATGTACTCCTTTTCCTATTTGGAACCAGTCTGTTGTTCCATGTCCAGTTCTAACTGTTGCTTCCTGGCCTGCATATAGTGGAATAATCCCATAGAAGAAATATAAACGTTATAATCTTTGTCTTTTATATTCCTTCCTACTACATAAGGTGTGATGACTATTACATAATTTAATAAAACAAACCCACCATATAGGATCTATTGTGCCCATTTCACAGTATAGTTGGGGATCCAGGAGACCGCAGCACCCTAGTTGAATTCTGACGTGAGTGTGGCAGACCACAGAAAAAATCTGTCGGTAGATGAAGTGGTTTGGCCGATGGGGTTATCATATGGCCCACAGGTGATTCTTCATAGATATGCTGTGCTAAGTAAGCACTTAACTACCAAACCCAAATGTACTAGGCACAAAACAACTAAACAAAAGCACGTGATAGGAAATCAGCTACCCAATACTCAGAGATTAATATTGAAGGCAACACCACACATTGGGCCAAATAGTGAACTTATGGTTCACAGGAATGAATGTTTTTATGTCTGTTATATCTTGTAAGGATGCTGGGCCTGGGGTAATAGAAAGACTGGCCCTCTGATATGACACTGCCTGTGGTCAGCTCCTGCTATCAGAGTCCTGGGGAGATGGGGAAGTTATATTTGGGAGCTGACGCCAAGGCAGTGGTACCTTTGGAAATGCCAGACATATTTTTGTTAACTAATAAGAAACAGTCAAAAAGAGAGAAGAGGAGGAGGGGGAGGGGGAGGAGGAGGAGTGGGGAGGAGGGGGAGGGAAAAGGGGAGGGGGAAGGGGGGAAAAGGAGAGGAGGAGAATTAAAAGGGAGAAAAAAAAAACATTCAAAACCTTCAGTTCATTCACCACCCACCCCGTGGAATCACCTCTCAAGTAAGTCCTAGATTCCGATTGTCTACTAACCCAACTCTCCAGGCTTCCCCATGCA
Source organism: Bos indicus (assembly GCF_029378745.1). Lineage (NCBI taxonomy): Eukaryota > Metazoa > Chordata > Mammalia > Artiodactyla > Bovidae > Bos > Bos indicus. The sequence continues at coordinate 17,034,487 of NC_091780.1, read as the reverse complement.
TCGGTAAAATCCGTATAGCCACCGACATAAGCCGACTCAGTTTCTGTTGCTTGCAACCAAACACCTGCTTCCTAGGGGGCCCCAAATTAGAACTAAATAACCAGACCATCAGGATACAAATGGAAGCAATGGTCACCTTCAGCTTTTGCTGTAATCTTGAGCTGGGTGGAACATTTAAGTCTCTAGAACATCCTTCTTTGAATGAAGAACCATCAAATGAGCACCCGTTGGATACAGCATCTCATGACAACCATTTTCAGAGAGAGAGAGACAATCAAAAACCATTTTGTCCTGTATGACCCCCCCCCCCCGTTCTTAAACATTTCCTTCGGGTGACAGGGTCCACAGCAGCTGTTGGCCCAGATTATGTTTCAGTCAGTTTTCCTGCAATTTAGTATTAAATAATGCACAGAAGCAGAAGATATTAAGAAGAGATGGCAAGAATACACAGAAGAACTGTACAGAAAAGATCTTCATGACCAAGATAATCACGATGGTATGATCACTGATGTAGAGCCAGACATCCTGGAATGTGAAGTCAAGTGGGCCTTAGAAAACATCACTATGAACAAAGCTAGTGGAGTTGATGGAATTCCAGTTGAGCTATTTCAAATCCTGAAAGATGATGCTGTGAAAGTGCAGCACTCAATATGCCAGCAAATTTGGAAAACTCAGCAGTGGCCACAGGACTGGAAAAGGTCAGTTTTCATTCCAATTCCAAAGAAAGACAATGGCAAAGAATGCTCAAACTACCACACGATTGCACTCATCTCACACGCTAGTAAAGTAATGCTCAAAATTCTCCAAGCCAGGCTTCAGCAATACGTGAACTGTGAACTTCCAGATGTTCAAACTGGTTTTAGTAAAGGCAGAGGAACCAGAGATCATATTGCCAACATCCACTGGATCATTGAAAAAGCAAGAGAGTTCCAGAAAAACATTTATTTCTGCTTTATTGACTATGCCAAAGCCTTTGACTGTGTGGATCACAATAAACTGTGGAAAATTCTGAAAGAGATGGGAATACCAGACCACCTGACCTGCCTCTTGAGAAACCTGTATGCAGGTCAGGAAGCAACAGTTTGAACTGGACATGGAACAACAGACTGATTCCAAATAGGAAAAGGAGTACATCAAGGCTGTACATTGTCACCCTGCTTATTTAACTTCTATGCAGAGTACATCATGAGAAACACTGGGCTGGAAGAAGCACAAGCTGGAATCAAGATTGCCAGGAGAAATATCAATAACCTCAGATACGCAGATGTCACCACCCTTATGGCAGAAAGTGAAGAGGAACTAAAGAACCTCTTGATGAAAGTGAAAGAGGAGAGTAAAAAAGTTGGCTTAAAGCTCAACATTCAGAAAACGAAGATCATGGCATATGGTCCCATCACTTCATGGGAAATAGATGGAGAAACAGTGGAAACAGTGTCAGACTTTATTTTTTAGGCTCCAAAATCACTGCAGATGGTGACTGCAGCCATGAAATCAAAAGAGGGTTACTCCTTGGAAGGAAAGTTATGACTAACTTAGACAGCATATTAAAAAGCAGAGACATTACTTTGCCAACAAAGGTCCGTCTAGTCAAGGCTATGGTTTTTCCAGTGGTCATGTATGGATATGAGAGTTGGACTGTGAAGAAATCTGAGCGCCAAAGAATTGATGCTTTTGAACTGTGGTGTTGGAGAAGACTCTTGAGAGTCCCTTGGACTGCAAGGAGATCCAAGCAGTCCATTCTGAAGGAGATCAGCCCTGGGTGTTCTTTGGAAGGAATGATGCTAAAGCTGAAACTCCAGTACTTTGGCCACCTCATGTGAAGAATTGACTCACTGGAAAAGACTCTGATGCTGGGAGGGATTGGGGACAGGAAGAAAAGGGGATGACAGAGGATGAGATGGCTGGATGGCATCACCGACTCGATGGACATGAGTCTGAGTGAACTCCGGGAGTTGATGATGGACAGGGAGGCCTGGCGTGCTGCGATTCATGGGACTGCAAAGAGTCGGACACAACTGAGCGACTGATCTGAACTGAACTGAATGCACTAACATGCTAAGCAGGCAACATGCTGCTTTGATTGTCACTACCCTCTTTTCACATGAGTTTGGAACATATTTTCTGGGAGACTGAGTTAAGCAAACACAGACTACCTTAGGGGTTAGTGTGGGAAGCACAGAATTGAAGTGTTTCTAGAGAGGGGAAAAGTAATGCATGTCTGAGCATTTCAGTCTACCGAAAGGGAACACAGTGGAAACGTGGAGGTTTTTCACATTTTTAGTGACTGTCATAATATTAGCATCTTTTCTTGGTGTGCTCACTCACTAGGTTCTTGCAGCTACTTTAGGTTCTTTTTATTTGTTATTTCATTTAATCCTCACTGGTTAAGAAGCAACACAGACTGTGACTGAGATGTGTCCATTGCCTCCCAGATGTTGAGTAGGACAAGCAGGGATTTAAATTCAGGTTTCTCTTCATCCGAACAGACTGATGGTTGCCAGGGGAGGGTCGGGGGTGGGAGAAGGATGGAGTGGGAGGTTGGGGTTAGTAGATGAAAGCTTTTATGTACAGAATGGATGAATAACAAAGTCCTACCCTATACGACTACTGTATAGCACAGACAACTATATTCCATATCCTATGATGTATATTGTTAACCTTAAAAGTGTGTTATAATATACACCAGGTGCAAACAAATACTGTTTGATTCTATTTTACAAGGTACCTGGAACAGTCAAATTCACAGAGTCAGAAAGTACATTTGTAGATGCTGGGGCTGGGGGTGGGAGGGCTGGGGAGAGGGAAAAGGGAGTTGGTGTTTAATGGGGACAGAGCTTCAGTTTAGCTAGGTGACAAACCCAGGAGATGGATGATGGTGAGAGTTGTGCAAAAATGTGAGTGTACTTGGTGCCACTGAGCTGTGCAGTTAAATACAGTTATAATAGTGTTTCATTTTATGTTTTACCACAATTTTTAAAAATAGTGAAAAAAAAATCCTTTGATAAACATATGATAAATACTATGATAAATCATAACAGAAAAGAATCATTTAAAACATGCCTATATATATATTTATAACTGAATCACTTTGCTGTATAGCAGAAATTAACACACCACTGCAAATCAACTATACTTCCATTTTTTAAACTGAAAATTAATTAATTAATTAAATTCGGGTTTTGCAAATTCCAGAGCCTAGGGTTTTCCCAGCCTTCCTTGACAATCCTTCTAAAAATGAGGAACTCACTTTAAATTCACTCTATACATGAGATTTTGAGATTTTGGTTTCTGAGTTGGTTTCATGCAACCTTCTCTTGTAAATGAGAACAGTGAGGCTAGAGCTAATCTTAATTAGCACTAGAACTTGGGTCTTCTGAACCCCAAGCAAGTTCCCTTCCCACAACCTCACCCCACAAGAAACCCTCCCTTAAATCCATCACTGTGCTTATTAGGTTGAAGTCCTTGTTATTCCAATTCTGCAAGTAACAAATCTTACAAATAACAAATCAATGCATGAGGCCTATATTAACACTTGCTACTCTTTCCTTTGCCAGCGTATTTCTGTCTTTTCATCTTCTCCTTACTGGAACCACCTCCCAGGTCCTTCTGCCGTGTCGCTCTAGCAGCTGCTGGCTTCTGGCTATAGCAGTCCCATTTTGGAGCCTGGAGTCATTCGGGAGTGGCCAGGGACAGTGGGAAACAGGAGAGTTGCCAAGAGGGGCTGGTTTCAAGGGCAAAGGAACAGCTGGGACTGGAGGCAGCCACTGCCAGCCGGGTGAGGGCAGAGCCGGCCCTGGGGAGTGGGAGAGTGCAGACGTCTGGCCACAACCCTGCAGAAGCCAGTGAGCTGGAGCCTGACAAGGCTTAACTGTCCCTCTAGGGCCGAGCTTGGGATGAACAGGTGTTCCCACGGCTGATTGGGCAGCTCAGCTCCTAACAGGAACACGGGGCAGAGGCAACTGGGCAGGGAACAGAGGCATTTATTCCTAGGTGAATAGGAACACTTAGCCTGCAGCCGGCCAGAGGTTAAGGCAACATTGAGGGGCAATGCTACTTAAATAGTGGTCCTTATGTTACCAAAAGATGGGGTCTGAATGCTCACCACCCAAAAGCCAATAAAACAGGCCAGCTTGTGGACAGGAAAGCTTGCTTTATTTCAGATCCCAGCAACTGGGTGGGGAGGGTGGACATCTGTCCGAAGGCCAACTCCCCCGCACCTCCCCACCTCGATAAGCAGAGAGTGAGAGCTTTTATAGACAGAGGGAGGGGGCTACAGGCAGAAACAGCACAGTCAGCTCTGATAGTCAGCTTCAGATTGGTCATCGGTGGTCTGACCAGCATCATCTTGATTGTTGTAGGTACAGTTCATCTTCAGTTCCAGGGTGGTTTGTTTCCATTCCTCTGAGGCCAGTTCTGGGAATTGTGGCAGCTCATGTCCTGGGTACAGTCTGGTCATCATGTAGTTAACTTCTTCCACCCAGTGGGGGTTTTAGTATCTACAAGACAGCTCACAGGACACGGCTCAGAATATTACCTAAAGGTCCTTGACTCTGCTTAATGACTTCATTAGTACTGTTTGGTCTCCTTTGACTATTTTCCTTACTTGCCACATGTTCTCACTTCTCTGGTTAAATTTCTTCTTGGACTAAAGTTTTTCCACAGACAAAAGGCAGGCAGAGGACATGGGGGACAAGGACCACAGGGTCCTGCTGTGTCTCACCTAGTGAACAGTATCAGCTCACCCAGGAGTTTGTCAATATGCAAATTGTCAGGCCCCACCCCCAGACCTACTGAATCAGAACCTGCTTTTTAACAAGATCTCCAGACGATCCCCATGCACAGTAAAGTTTGAAAAATGCTGGTGGAGGACAGTGGGTCTTCAGGTGTTGCTCCCAGACCAGCAGCAGCGTGGAATTTGTGAGAAATGCACATTGTCAGGCTCCATTCCCAGACTCTGAGGATGGGGCTCAGCAAAGCGTCTGAACGAGCCATCCAGGCAGCTCTGAGGCACATTAGAGTTGGAGCAGCACTGATTCAGAATATTGTAGTTGTTCAGTCGCTCAGTCATGTCTGACTCTTTGCAACCCCATGGACTGTAGTCCACCAGGCTCCTCTGTCCACGGGATTTCCCAGGCCAAAATACTAGAGTGGGTTGCCATTTCCTTCTCCAGGGGATCTTCCCAACACAGGGATTGAACCTAGGTCTCCTGCATTGGCAAGCGGGTTCTTTAATGCTGAGCCACCAGGGAAGCCCAATTCAGAGTATAGCTTATACATCTCAGAACGAGGCAGTTTGGAAGGATCTCAAGAAAGCCGTCCTTATTGTGGCTGGAAGACCCAGGACATGAGCTCCAGTTGGCTGTATCTGCTGCTGTTGCAGCCTCCTGACACACTAACCCACAGAGATCAGATCCAAAATCCTCACTTCCCCAATCCTCATATCCCCCACTGAGCCGAGTTTCCCAGGTTTCACATTTGAGCTGGTCCGAAGGTCTCTGCATCCAGTATTGGTTATTCCAAATTAGTGTAACATATTCAGGCAATCTGGACTCCCCCTCCTCACCCTGCCCTCCGGCCACAAACCAGAAAAACCAACACAGGTAATCTAAGTAGGGTCTCCCTGCCCTTAAGGCCCAGGTGTGACCCGCTAGAACTTTTGTCGGTCCTTGCCGTGTAGAAATCCAGGTTCCTCTCCCAAGCTTTCTGGTTGTTCCTGAAAAGTTTGCATAATCTAAGGGTCCCTTCCAGTTCAGGTTCCTGTAGCTAAATCAGGTGGTCAGCAGGTGGATAACCTCACTTACCCCTGAATGAAGCCCCCTAATTCCCATAGCATCAACCTGGGCAATGGACCCAGCACAGCTGTGGTGTCTGTGGATTTAAAAAAAAATAAAACACCTCCCATTGGAAGTAGCAGACTTTCCAAAGGTCCTGGGAAAGGGGGAAAGGGAAGCATGTCTCAGAAATGCAAATCATTTCCAACTGAGTAACATCATCCCCATTGTTTCTTTTAATTAATTAATTTATTTGGTGGAACCAAGTCTTAGTTCAGCATGTGGGATCTAGTTCTCTGCCCTGGGATGGAACCTGGGCCCCTGCATTGGGAGTGTGGAGTCTTAGCCACGGGACCACCGGGGAGGGGGCTCCTATTATCCCCATTCCTAAAAGTCCCAGCACCTACCACGATATCCTAATATTCTTTCCTGTCTCTTTTCACCCCCTTCCTATCTTCTCTCTGCTCCTCTCTTCCCCACTGCCCCACCCCATCACCACACTGTTGCTTATTTACAATGTAGAGAAATTATCTACCTCATCTTCTATACCGAGAAGGATATTCTCCTAAATAAAATATTTTCTTTCCTAACAGTAATTCCAGTGTCAACTAAGAGACAAATAGATAAATAGCATGAGTTTTTGCTCCACTAAAGCACACAGCCCCTCCTCCTTCCTGTTCCCTCACTGGAAAAGTCTTGATCTTCCTTTCTTGTCCAGTTTTCTGAACCTAACTCGAGACCTCTTCTTTTGTTTTTATTAATTCAGGTTATTTTCTCTCCTTCCTTTGTTTGAGACCAAAACCTCTTTCCTAGCTCTTTTATTTTGTACAAAGCTAGCCATTACCCACATTACTGCTAAGAATTATATAACTTTCACCTGTGAATCCTTTCCAAGGCAAGCTTTACTCAAAAGTCAAAATTTGGATATTCTCAGTGTAAAGGCTAGAGTTCCCTTCCAAGACCTAGGGGCTTAGGAATCCCAGGGGGAAAGGAACTCCTTCAGCATTTCCGCTCTCATGTTCATCCCCAGCACTGGCATCCTAGCTTAGGACCCTCACTGTCCTTTCCTCCACAATTACAACGTCATGAATGATGTCCCTGACTGGGTCCCCATCCTACTCACCACCTCCAGGTCCCCATTGACAGAGCCAGCTCTGTGCTCACAAATCTTCAACAGCTCCCAGTGGCCAATAGAATAACACTAACATGCCCCCAGCTCAAGTCCTCCACTGAAATGAGAATGGAGTGGTGGAAGGAAGTGGGAAAAATAGAAAGCTGGGCAGAGGAGGAGTCAGCACTGGTGTCTCAGCGTGGAGAGGGGAAGAGGAAGAGCTGGTATCCACGCAGGACAGTAGAAATCAGGGCACTAGCCACGAAGGTAACCCACAGGACAAGGGCGAGACATCCTGGGGGCCACCTTGGCCATCAGAGAGAGTCAGCTCAGGGACCAGACCTCTGGGCACTGTTATTGTGAAAACAGCTGGAACAGGAGAACAAGTTATGATAGAGTCAAACATGGGGCATGGAGGAAAATGAGCCAGGTCAAAGGCCAGTTTGCCAAGGGAATTGGTGCTCTCCAGACGTAGAGAATAAATGTATGCATACCAAGAGGGAAAGGCAGAGGATGGATCAGGAGATTGGAATTGACATATATACACTATGTATATTGTGTATAAAATAGACAACTGGTGAGAACCTACTGTGTAGCACAGGGAACTCTACTCAGTGCTCTACGGTGATACAAATGAGAAGAAAATCCAAAAAAGAGGGGATACATGCACACGTATAGCTGATTCACTTTGCTGAACAGCACAAACTAACAGCACTGTGAAGCAACCATACTCCAGTAAAAAATAATTTTTAAAAATCTGTGCTAATTCCATGTCTCCATTTTGTCTTGTTACACTCCCCTGAGGGGGTGGGGAGATGTGTTTGAATGGCCAGCTTTGGGATCTGATTTCCAGAATAAACGCCACTGTTTCACTCCTTCACCTGAACAAGGTACAAAGGTTTTGTTTACCTTCCATATTCCTGCTTCTTTCCTTGAGTCGTGCTCCTGTGGCCTGCGCTTTGGAACTCATGCTGCCCTGGACAGAAAGTTCTCCAAGGTCAGGCGCTCCACCTTATGGGTTAAATGGCTGTGTGTGGCCCTGTTTCAGCATATGAACTGCGTGTACAGCATCATTTAGATGTTGCTAATGAAGGGCTGGGAGAAGGAAATGGCAACCACTCCAGTGTTCTTGCCTGGAGAATCTCAGGGACAGAGGAGCCTGGTGGGCTGCCGTCTGTGGGGTCACACAGTGTCGGACACGACTGAAGCAACTTAGCAGCAGCAGCAACGAAGGGCTGGAAGCAGCCAAAGGAACTATGTGAGGGGCTGGAAAGCTGATGCTAATTGAGAAGAGTCTTCGGCCACCTGCAGTGAGAAATCATTTTTTGTGTGTTTAAAGCCAAATCTAACTCCAGGGGAAGTCTGAGGAGTGGAATATTGAAAGGCACAGATGAGATGGAGAGAAAGTCATAGCTATTTGTCCAGGAGGTGATGGGGTGAAGCTCTGGTTGTTTCAATGATAGAAGAAAGGAAAGCACTGCCTAGGGAGACTGGTAAGGAGCACAGGTGTTCTGTGAGTGGCAGCAAGCATTTGGTTCGCTTTTGGTTTGGATGCAGAAAGACTTGGGTTTGACTCCCCGCTTGTTATTTTCCAGATCATTGGCTAGTTCCATTTATGCAGTCTCAGTTTCCTCATCTGTGAAGTGGGAATCCAAGTACCCACCCCAAAGATTTGTGGGAACAATGAAATGGGGCCATTGCCCTGAAAGTATCAAATATCTGGTCCACACTCAGAAAGTGCTGGTTCCTTTCTACCCTCCCTCCTTCCTTCCTCGTTCCCTGCCCTCGTCCCATTAAACCAGCGCCTAGAAGGCAATCCCTGCGTGCATGCTGTCTTGTATCCGACTCTGCGACCCTATTGACTGTAGCCCGCCAGGCTCCTCTGTCCATGGGATTGTCCAGGCAAGAATACTGGAATGGGTTGCCATTTCCTCCTCCAGGGGATCTTCCCAACCCAGGGATCAAACCCCAGTCTCTCCCGTCTTCTGCACTGGCAGGTGGGTTCTTTACCACTAGCGCCACCTGGGAAGCCCAGAAGGCAATACATTCGTAATGAAATAAAATTACCTTGTCTTCCTACTGAAGCATGTCACCAACGAACTCTGCCAAAGTTTGGAGGCTTGCAAATAGTCATATAGGAATTATCTGGAGTGCAAAGAAGAATCACTGAGAAACCAATTTCATCCCTAGCTTCTGAGGGATTATTACAAGCAGTGGTGAGTAACAGGTATATAAAGATGACTGGCATTACAATAGCCCCATTCATCCACCAACATTTTCAAAGTCGCTCAGAAATTTCTCCAAAACTGAAACCCATCGCTGTCCCAAGAAACAAGCATTTTGCTGGTTTATCTGAAATGATGTCTCCATCATTCCCCCCAGCCCACTGCCCCCCCATCCTGGGTGAGAAACATTCCTTCTACTGGGCTGCCTCAGAGACATGGCTGGGAACAATGCTCATGTGGAGAGGGTCCGAAGAGACAGGAAATGAGGTTTTGCCTGAGATCCAGTCAGGATGTCAGAGGTAACTGTTCAAAACTTTGGCAATGGCTCATTAAAAGCAATGAAATAAGGGAATTAGCAGCAAGGTGGATGGACCTAGAGATTGTCGCACAAGGGAAATAAGTCAGATAGAGAAGGAGAAATATTGTACAACATCCCTTATATGTGGGATCTAAAAAGACATGATACAGATGAACTTATAAAACAGAAAGAGACTCAGACTTAAGAGAACGAACTTATGGTTGCCAGGGGGAGGGATAGAGGGAAGGGATAGTTAGAGAGTTGGGGATGGACATGCACACACTGCTGTATTTAAAGTGGATAACCAATAAGGACCAACTGTCTAGCACAGGGAACTCTGCTCAGTGTGATGTGGCAGCCTGGATGGAAGGGGAGTTTGGGGGAGATGGATTCATATGCATGTTTGGCTGAGTCCCTTCACTATTCACCTAAAACTATCACAACATTATTCGTCAGCTGTGCCCCAATACAAAACAAAAAGTTCAGTACACACTGCTATATTTAAAATGGATAACCAACAAAGACCTATTTTACAGCACATGGAACTCTGCTCAATGTTATGTGGCAGCCTGGGTGGGAGGGGAGTCTGGGGGAGGTGGATACACGTATATGCTGAGTCCCTTCACTGTTCACCTGAAGTGATCACAGCACCGTTAATCGGCTATACCGCGATACAAAATGTTCTTGGTGTTAAAAATGTAAAAATAAATGAAAAAAATGAAAAGTTAAAAAAGAAACTTTTGAAATGGCTGTGAGTGGTACATGCAAGAAGTCTGCAGACAGACAGGGCACCCTGTGAGGTACCACCACCCCCGACTTCCAGATGCTTCTCACCCACAGAGCGGAGGTGCGTTGTGAGCCTTAAGGGCTGTCATGGGGACCATTTGCTTCAGTTCACTTTTCTGTGGGCATCTACGCTGAGAGCAGCCAGCTGGTGACCCATGTAGGCAGAAAAACAACTTCGCTGGCAGGAAAAACACAATGTCTGCATCTGGCAAAATGCAGACTCCCACAGGGCCCTTCACGGAGCTCCTTGGTGACTCAGAGAGGAGAACGTCACCTTCTGAGTCACCAGCGTTGCCCTGGCCAGCTGGCCTTGCCTCCCCCCAGATCTCCTCCTCAGACCTGACAAGCTCTTCAGTGAGACCACCACCAAGGGCCACCAGGAGATGCTGGGTTGGTGCTGACAGACACAGAGGAGTATTTCTGACTGTCCTAGTTCAGTGGAATGGTTGGGGCCTTTGGCAGCTAACCTAGAAGGACACATTCCTTTACGCTGGCATAATCCATTTTGATTAAGAAATCCACCCAGAGCAGGCTTGAAATTGTCCTCTAGCAAACGGGGTCATTTTGGCAAAGAGGACAAGAAGAAACAGACTGGACAGAGAGCCCCTTCTGCGGTGGGGGCCCCCCGTGCCTGCGTCTTCAGGTCTGACTGCTCCACACAGAGCAGGGCGTGACCGAGCATCGAAAGCAGCCCAGCTGGTCAAAGGCTGAACTCTACCAGCGCGTGGCAATGGCACAGACCCAGGGTAAGTGCATAAGCGAGACCGCAGACAAACGGCAGCTTAGTTCAGGACAGAGTTCCTTGGTTAAATTGTTTTAACTTTCAGCTGGGCTTGTGGCTTTGAGTTCATGGAGCTCCAGGAAACACCAGGAAGAGAGAACGGGGAAAGCTACAAAGAAAACAAACTTATTTTTTCCTCAAGTGGTAATATTTATTGAGCAAAGGGATTACAGTTTAATGAGGTGGTCATAAACTACATAATAAATAAATTGATACTATATATGTATTAGTAAAAATGAAAGTGTTAGTCGCTCAGTCTTGTCTGACTCTTTGTGACTCCATGGACTATATAGCCCACCAGGCTCCTCTGTCTGTGGAATTCTCCAGGCAAGAACACTGGAGTGGGTAGCCATTCCTACTCCAGGGAATTTTCCCAACCCAGAGATCAAACCTGGGTCTCCTGCATTGTAGGCAGATTCTTTACCATCTGAGCCACCAGGGAAGCCTATGTGTGTATATATATATATATATGCATAAAACATGATGTATATATTATATCATCATAATTATTACAATATTTGTGTAACTATAATATTTATACACATGTATTATGTGATGTATACATACTAAAAATATGTATAATATTTACATTTTTCCATAATATATAAATATATCCTAACTGATGTGTGTGTGTGTACATGTATGTACAGTTAGGAACAAGTGCTCTATTTTAAATGCAGATCCTGAATAGCACTGTTTTTTTGGTTTGTTTGAGAACAAGCTTTTAACACGGGCCTGGCCTTCTTCTCCCTTAGTCTTCTCATTAGTAAAATGGGAATAATGCGTATCTAGCACACAGGGTTGTCAGGGTGAAACCTTGTCGTGGACTGCATTATTGCCCTCAGTCTTCGTTCCTCGCTCATGCTTTGCCTGGTGAGTTTGAAGCGCCCCCCTCCCGGCCCACCACCTCCTCCGCCTGACTCCCCATCCCCTGACTCTAGATTCAGCCACGTCACTTGCTTTGACAGAGTGAATGAGCTGAACACCATTGTACCAATCCCTAGCATGGGCCATGGAGGCCTTGTGTGCTTCCACCTGGTCTCTTGTCCCTCTGTCATAGGCAAGAGAAAAGCATGCCTTGGCTGGACTCCTGGTCCCAGGGGGATGAGAGACACATGGAGAAGAGCCACCTCAATGACCAGAGCCCAGAACAGAGCCATCCTGGTTAACTCACAGACCTGCAAAAGGAACCACCTAACCACCCCCAGCCCCACTCAACTTAGACCAGCCAAAGCCTAAACAATATGGACAAGAACAAATGATCGACTTTGGGTTTTGTTTGCTCTTCTTTCTCTAATTGCTTTAGGTGTAAGTTTAGGTTGTTTGTTTGAGATTTTTCTTGTTTCCCGAGGCGAGATTGTATTACTATAAACTTCCTTGGAAGCAACTTAAATGTCCATCGACACAGGAATAAAGAAGATATGGTACATATATGTGATGGAATGTTACTCAGCCATAAAACAGGATGAAATAGCGCCATTTGCAGCAACATGGATGGAGCTAGAGATTGTCACACTAAGTGAAGTAAGTCAGCCAGAGAAAGACAAATATATGATATCACTTACAATCTAATCTAAAAATGATGCAAATGAACTTGTTTACAAAGCAAAAATAGACTTACAGACATCAAAAACAAACTTATGGTTACCAAAGGGGAAAGGTGAGAGAGAGGGATAAATTAAGAGTTTGGGGTTAACATATATACACTACTATACATAAAATAGATAATCAATAAGGACTACTGTATATCACAGGGAACTCTACTCAATATTCTGTAATAACTTATATGGGAAAAGAATCTGAAAAAGAACAGAAATGTATATATGTATAATTAAATTACTTTCCTGTACACCAAAAACTACCACAACATTGTAAGTCAACTATACTCCAAAGAAAATAAAAGCTAAATTTAAAAAATAAATAGTCAATAAATTTAAAAATCCCTGCAACAGAAAAAAAAAAAACAAACATTGAGGCTTTTTTAAACTGCTAAGCTTTGAGATGGTTTGTTATACAGCATTACTGTTGCAATAGCTAACCAATACACTTATATCTACACACACACACACTCATAAAGTACCTCCCTAGAACTAACTGTATAATGGACAGACACGCAGTAAATAGTAATTTCCTTCCTTCTCCCTACTACATTTCAAACACTGCTATACACTGGGAAGACGGAGAAAAACAAACCTCAGAGAAATTTTCAGGTTGGTGGAAAAAGAACTATAAGACAATTCAAATCCTAAGTCTCTTGCAAAAAAATAACAGAAGCCATGGAAAGGGAAAGCAATAAGCAAATTCCTTCTCTTCCTCAGTTTTCCCCTAAAATATGATAAAAGCAGATGTTCTCCCAAAACAGATTTCTATTTCCTGAGACCATGTTCCATCAGATAATTTTATGAGTTTAGAAAGACTCCTTCATTACAGGAAGAGCTTTTGGGGTTGTGTCTATGCTTTGCCTTAATACTAAGTTTCTGTTGGAGACTCTTCAAGAGGCAGCCTGCTTTTGGTGGGGTCAGAGAATATTGCAAATCCAGCTAAGGCGAGCCTGGAGCAGAAAAGAACTTCAAGGGAGATAAAAGGGCTTTTCCCTTTATCAAAGTTGAAGAAAGTAGTTCAAAAATGGACCTACTTTTCTGAAGACAAAAGCATACTCTCTCCAGGCAACGAACCCTCATGTAAGGAAGCGGTTCCTGACAAGGACTTTGTCTGCCCTGGAAGGATCAAATCCACTAGGAGGTAAATACGAAGATACTGGGGATTTTTACCTCTAACCAGGTAATACTCGTCACTGAATATTCATCCAGTAATGGGACAGCCCAACAATACCTTTCCTGTCCTTCTCAGGGCAGCTTTAAGGATCTTTCCTGCACTTTACCCCTTCGAAATGGCCATTCCGTGGTGTGCTGTGAGAGTAGCCTCGGCCTGACGGAGAATTACTGGCTCTTGACTTGTCGGCTCCAAGGAAATGGCTGTGTGCTCACTGGCAGCTGAGGCAGTTGGCAGACAGAAGGGCCTTAAGGTGTGAGGTGTGGAGTCCAGCGGGAGTGATGGTGTCCAGAATACAGTCCTGCTCCCTCTCCAGTGAGGTCCAGAGAGAGACCTGGCTTCAGAAAATGGACTCAGAGATGTGTTGGCATGATCAGGCTCAGTTCAGGAAAATTCAGCGCCCTGGACAGCACTTCCCTGTCACTCTGATGAACAGAGAATTCCCTTCCAGACGAATGGCTCTGCCAGCATCATCCTTCTTATACCATGGACTACAAAACCCACTCCCCTACATAAGTTCCATGCAGACTTGCTATTTATTATCTCCCCAGTGTGATTTATCATGTTACATATCACGTCACATGAAACTGCAGCTATTTGATTGTTTTTGATTGACGGAAAATACAACTTCAAGAAGTGTTAATTTTTGGTCAGGTTTTGTTTAAGTCTTTATTGAACCTATTACAATATAGCTTCCATTTTATGTGTTCTGGTCGCGAGGCGTGTGGGATACTAGCTCCCTAGCCAGGGACTAAACTCGCACTTTATGCATTGGAAGGCAAAGCTTTAACCACTGGACTGCCAGGGAAGTTCCTTGTCAGGTTTTTAATACTCAGTGAAATTCAAGCTTTTTAATAGACTGTTCTATGCACACATGCATGCATCATCACTCAGTCACGTTGGATTCTTTGAGATTCTTTAGACTGTAGCCCGCAAGGCTCCTCTATCCATGGGATTTCCCAGGGAAGAATACTGGGTTGCCACTTCCTCCTCCAGGGGCTCTTCCCTACCGAGAGACTAAACCCTCATCTCTTGCGTTCTGCGTTACAAGGGGATTCTTTACCCACTGTGTCATCGGAGAAGCCCAATACAGTTCTCTAAGTTTTGGCAATAACCACACCCACAATCAAGATTCAGAACCCTGCCAGAACCCCCAAAAGCTCCCTCATGCAGCTTTGCAGTCAGTCCCCTCCCCACCACACCTAGCTCGGTGAAACCACTGAGGAGTTGGCCATTCCTGTTGACTTGCCTTCTACAGAATGCCATAGGGATGCAATCCTATGCCATAGGTAACCTTTCGAGTCTGGCTTCTTTCAAACATCATCATACACTTGAGATGTATCCATGTCTGGGTCTGTACCGCAGTCTGTTACTATTTCTTGCTGAGCAGAATTGCAATGTATGGATTCACTACATTTTTTTTCATTCCTTCACCAATGGATAGACAAACGGGGTTGTTTCCAGTTTGGGGTGGTTTTAAACAAAGCCACTATAAACATTTGCAAATAGGTTTTTGCATGGGTGAGTCTTTTCATTTCCTTTGGGTAAGCACCTAGCAGGGGCTCCTGAGTGGTAAAATATGTCTTTTTAACTTTATAAGAAACGACTGAACTATTTTCCAAAGTGATTGTTCGACTTTGCATTCCCAGCAGATACTTCTGAGCGAACTTCCTGGCAGTCCAGTGGTTAGGATTCAGTGCTTTTACTGCCACGGCCCAAGTTCAATCCCTGGGCAAGGAACTATCCCACAAGCCAGAAAAAGGGAAAAAAATCAAACCTCTGAGAGCTCCAGTCTAACATCATCACCAACAATGACCAGACTAGTGGGGACTGGGGATGGTCAGCCATTCCAATAGGTATGGAGTGGCAGCCAATGGTGATTTTGTAAAAGTTTGTATTGGAATATAGCTGATTTACCATGTTGTATTAGTTTCAGGTATACAGCAAAGTGAATCAGTTATGATATATACATGCATATCTGCTCAGTTGTGTCCAACGCTTTGCGACCCCATGGACTGTAGCCACCCAGGCTCCTCTGTCCATGGGGATTCTCCAGGCAAGAATACTGGAGTGGTTTGCCATTTTATACTCCAGGGGATCTTCCCAACCTAGGGATTGAACCCACATCTCCTGCGCCTCCTACATTGGCAGGTAGATTCTTTTTCAGATTCTTTTCCCATATAGATTGTTACAGAATATTGAGTAGAGTTCCCTGTGCTGTGCAGTAAAGTCCTCTTAGTTGTCTATCTTATATATAGTAGTGTATATATGTCATTCCCAATCTCCTGATTTATCACTTCCCCCCGTTTCCCCTTTGGTAACCATAAGTTTGATTTCAAGATCTGTAAGACTGTTTCTGTTTTGTAAATAAGTTCATTCGTATCATTTTATTAGATTCCACATTTAAATGATATCATATTTGTCTTTATCTGACTTACTTCACTTAATATGATAGTCTTAGATCCATCAATGTTGCTGCAAATGGCATTATTTCATTCTTCTTACGGGAAGGATATTCAGATGCCCGAAAAGCACACAAATAGATGCTCAACATCGTTAATTATTAAAGAAAGGCAAACCAAAACTACGATGAGGCATCACTACACCCCAGTCAGAATGGCCATCATCAAAAAATCTATAAACAATAAATGCTGGAGAGGGTGTGGAGAATCACCCTACGCTGCTGATGGAAATGTAAATTGGGACAACCATTATGGAGAACAGTGTGGAAATTCCCTAAAAAACTAAAAATAGAGCCACCATATGATCCAGCAATTCCACTCCTGGGCATATACCCAGAGAAAACCATAATATGAAAAGATAGATTCACCCCAGTGTTCACTGCAGCACTATCCACAACAGCCAATACAGCGAAGCCAGCTAAATGTCCATCCACAGAGGAGTGGATAAAGAAGATGCAGTTCACAGCTGATTGTGATTTTGATTTACATTTCCTTAATAACTACTAATGCTGAGCATTTTTTCATGGGCTCATTTTCTACCCATACATATTCTTTGGTTAAGTATCTGCTCAAGTCTTTCGTCCATTTTTTAAAAACGAGGTTACTTGTTTTCTTATTTTGAATTGTGAGAGTTCTTTATTCAAGTTCTTCATTCACAAAGTTAATACCAGAATACTAGTTCTTTATCAAATGTGTTTTGCAAATATTGTCTCCAAACTATCTTGTTTTTTCATTTTCTTGAAATGAGTGTCTTTTGAAGAGCGTAAGTGTTTAATCCTGATGAAGTCCAACTTATTTGTTTTCTTTTATGGTTCATGCTTTTTGTATCCTATATAAGAAATCCTTTCCTAATGCAGGGTCACAAAAGAATTTTGCCTATGTTTTCATCTGGAAGTTTTGTAGTTTTAGGCTTTACAATTATTATGATTCATCTTAGCTAATTTTTGCATAGGGTGCAAAGTATGGTTCAAAGTTCTTTTCTGGTATACTAGATATCCAATTTTTTTCCAGCAACATCTGTTGAAGAGGTCACTCTTTCTCCATCGAACTTCCTGACATCTTTGTCGAAACCAGTTGACCGTATACGTGTGGTTTGTTTCTGGATTCTGTTTGAGCCTATTGATTTATGTGTCTATCCTTTTCCCAATACCACATGGTCTTGATTACTGTGGTTTTATAGTACGTCTCAAAATCACGTGGGGGAGTCCTCTACCTTTGTCTTTTGAGTGGATTTTCTTTTTTCAAAACTGTCTTAGTATGTCAGGTCCTTTGCTTTTCGTATACATTTTTAAATTAGCTTGTCGATTTCTATAGATAAGCCTGATGGGTAACTTACCCAAGGTCACACAATTCTTATGCATTAGAGTCAGCTCAGTCTCCAGTCATGGTTATGGATCCAAGTTCACAATCTGACAGTGGGCCCCAGGCAGACGACTGAAGGAGAGCATCATTACGGCAAGTTCTAGCAGAGCTCTCCAAAGGTCAGGAATGCCGGCTCACAATACTTGGGGAAGAAAACCAACCCTGTCTACAGGCACTCAGCCCCTGTCTGGCCTTATCAAGGCAGGAAGGACAATTGGATATTTGTCTGGAACAAATCAGATGGTCATAGACCCGTTGTCTGGGGACCCAAGATGAAGCCTTGGCATCCCAGGATTCTCAGTTTTAATAATCCCTTTGCTGTTGAAAAGTCGATTCAAGCAAGTTTCTGTCTTGTTTTCCGGGTTTGCATTCTCAGTTCCCACTGGAAGGAGTCCTGTCGCTGAACTCTCTTATCTGGTGCTCAGACACCCTTCCCACTCTTTCCAGTCCTCTCTGTCTCCACCACTCTGTCCTTGGCTGGTGCTTCAAAGCAATGGATGCTCAGGACACAGCCAGGCTCCCCAGGCCTGAGTCTATCCCATGGCTGGCCCACCCACAGGGCCGTTTCTCTTATCTCTATCCCCTTCCCAAACCAAGCCCAGCGTTATTCTTCCCCACTGGAGAGCTTCTAAAAAACACCCCTTCAAGCAACCCACTATCCCCACAGTTTTTCGACCATTGTATATCTTCTTTGCCATCAAAAAAATGAAACAGTGCCATTTGCAGCAACATGGATGGACCTAGATTTGCATACCAAGAGAAGGAAGTCAGGCAGAGAAAGACAACTATCATATCATATCACTTACATGTGGAATCTAATTAAAATGATACAAATGAGCTTATTTACGAAACAGAGACAGACCCACAGATCTCAAAATCAAACTTATGGTTACCAAAGGCAGACTAGGATAGCAAGTTAATTCCCAAATTGGGATTTGAAACCAGATAAAATCATGTTTGAATCTCAGATCTGTATTTTTAGATACTTAATTTTCTGTGTTGATATTTCCTCCTTTGTAAGATGCCCCACAGAGCTGCCAGGAGAACTCAAATGAAAGAAGGCATTTGCAGAGTCTGACACAACTGCAGGTACATAGTGATGCGAAACGCTGGGCTGGATGAAGCACAAGCTGGAATCAAGATTGCAGGGAGACATATCAGCAACCTCAGATATGCAGATGACACCACACTTATGGCAGAAAGCAAAGAAGAACTAAAGAGCCTCTTGATGAAAGTGAAAGAAGAGAGTGGAAAAGCTGGCTTAAAATTCAACATTCAAAAAAATGAAAATTATGGCATCCAATCCCATCACTTCATGACAAATGGATGGGAAAACAGTAGAAACAATGACAGACTTTATTTTCTTGGGCTCCAAAATCACTGCAGATGGTGACTACAGTCACAAAATTAAAAGACACTTGCTCCTTGGAAGAAAAGCTATGACAAACCTAGACATATTAGCATATTAAAAGCCAGAGATATTATTTTGCCAACAAAGGTCCATAAAGTCGAAGTAGTCATGTATGCTTTTCCAGCAGTCATGTATAGATGTGAGAGTTGGACTATAAAGAAAGCTGAGCACCAAAGAATTGATACTTTTGAACTGTGGTGTTGGAGAAGACTCTTGAAAGTCTTTTAGACAGCAAGGAGATCAAACCAGTCAATCCTAAAGGAAATCAACCCTGAATATTCATTGGAAGGACTGATGCTGAAGCTGAAGCTCCAATACTTTGGCCACCTGATGTGAAGAACTGACTCATTGGAAAAGACCCTGATGCTGGGAAAGATTGAAGGCAGGAGGAGAAGGGGACAACAGAGGACGAGATGGTTGGATGGCATCATTGACTCAATGAACATGAGTTTGAGCAAGCTCTGGGAGATGATGAAGGACAGAGAAGCCTGGCGTGTGGCAGTCCATGGGTTTGCAAAGAGCCAGACATGACTGAGCAACTGAACAACAAGGGTTGCAAAGATTTCAACTGTAACAAAGGTTGCAACTGAAGCGACTTTCACACACATGCCTGATGATAATAAACTCTATGTTGGCCCCTTGACTCCAGATCCCCATTAGGGTCTGCCCCCTTTCCCCACCGGCCCACACCACTGAGAAGGTGGCCCTCCTACAGAACCCCCATTGTATCACCAGTTCAATGTTTTCTCCAGCCAATCATGTAGAAACAACCTTGGAAATATTTGGCTGCAGAAAATTCAAAAAATCCTCCCTCACAAAAACAGCGATCTTTCCTCCGTAGATCCCTCATGCTGACTTGATTAAGAAAAATGGGCATTTATTTTTCATGATCCAGGAAAAAATAACTCTTTCATACTTAGAGAAAGGGACTCAAGCCTGCTATCTGACTCTCTGGATAGACCCATTCACTTTTAATCATGAATGGCCAATGAGAGAGCTTATCTCCATCCCTGAAGGACCATGAGTGTTTAGATCTCATGTTCTGACTTACAGCAGAGCCAGACAGAAATTAGCCTTCCTTCCCAATGATGATTCCATTGACTTGTGAACAGAAAAGCTCGAGACTGTTTTCCAATGGAAGTGATGGCCAGTGCCTGTCTGCCCCTGCTTCTGGTCCTCCATCCACGCCTGCCCTCCTCCTCCTTGCCTCCAGTCAACATGCTGTCCACCCTGTTCACCCTCATCTTATAGATCCTGATTCATTTTCCAAATGTTGGTCAGCCGCCTCATCCCTTATAGCAGATCTCACTTGCCACATCTAAGGGGCCACCACGTGTCAACCTTAGCTGGGGACACGCTGACCTCACACACCCCACGTCTCCAGCCCAGCACAGCCTGAGCAGAGCTAGTTCCACCACTGGGAGGGTGCAGGTGGGATCCCAAACCCTGGTCCAGGGATGGCAGATACCTCGTGGGTGCAGGCTAAGTTACTTCAGTCCTGTCCAACTCTGTGCAACTGTATGGATTTCAGCCTGCCAGGCTCCTCTGTCCATGGTATTCTCCAGGCAAGAATACTGGAGTGGGTTGCCATACTTTCCTCCAGGAGATCTTCCTGATCCAGGGAGCGAACCCGAGTCTCCTATGTCTAACCTGCATTGGCAGGCAGGTTCTTTACCACTAGCACCACCAGGGAAATCCCAAAGAGAAAGGTACTTAGGTTCAGCTGAAGCACCAGCCTGCTCCACCCAGAGAAGGTCACTTGGTGAGAACCAAGGAGCCTGAACTGTTGGAGCGCATTCCCTGTGAATCATTGCTGGCTCTCTTTCACACTCTTATCAAATCTATAGCAAATTCAGTTGGCTCTACTTTAAAAGCATATCCAGAATTAGACCATTTCACCACCTCCGTTGCTGCCACCCTGATTTAACCACTCTCATGATGGGAGTAAAGAAAGTAAAAGACCTTAACTGTAGGGGAAAAAAAGTAGGATCCTCGGTGGGCAGAGGGCCCCAATGCCACTCTATCCTACACACCCTTTATGTGCCTGGGTTGCAACATAAAAATATTGCAGGCTGGCAGAAATAAAAACAAGAGAACACAGGAACTCCACTCCTGGATGTGTAGCCAAGAGAAATGAAAACATGTTCATGCACAAACTTGAACATGAGTGTTTACGGCAATGTCGTTCACAAGAGCCAAAACATAGAAACAACCCAAATGGTCACCAATTGATGCATTGATAAGCAAAGAATGGTACATCCATACAATGGAATAGTGTTCCTTAGTCACTAAGTCATCTCCGACTCTTTTGTAACCCCATGGACTGTAGCCCACCAGGCTCCTCTGTCCATGGGATTTCCCAGGCAAGAATACTGGAGTGGGTTGCAATTTCTTTTCCCAGGATATCTTCCCAACTCAGGAATCAAATCTGGGTCTCCTGCATTGCGGGCAGGTACTTTTACCACTGAGCCACCAGGGAAGCCCTACTGGAATATTATTCAACCCTAAAAAAGAAATGAGGGACGGATACATGTTGCAAGAGGGATGAAATCTAAAAACATTGTGCCATATTTGCATCAGGCACAGAAGGGCGAATATTACACGATTCCATGCATATGAAATGCCCCAGATAGGCAAATCCATGGAGGGGTACGTGGGAATGGAGAGTGACTGCTAACAGCTACAGGGTTTCTATTTGGGGTGATGAAAATGTTCTGGAATTAGGTAGGGGTAATATTTTCATTATTTTTAAATATACCAAAAACCATTGTATTGTTTTAGATGGATTTTATACCATGTGAATTCTGTCTCAATAAAAAAAAAAATTGAGAGAAAAATAGAAGGAAAAGTTGTTGCCATCTGCTCCAGACCCTCCCACATCTCCCTGCCATCCTCACCGGCCCCCTCCATGGGCCCCTGGCACTACCCTTGCCCCACAGCTGGTTGGTGGGTAGCAAGACAGCACACACACAGCAGTTGCTATGGTGACATGTGACCGGTCCAAGCCTTGTTTCTGCTCCTCATCTCCAAAGCAGGTGGGCAGCTGTGCCCAGGACAAGCACAGATGCATTGATACCACATGGTAACATTGATCTTCATTTCTGCAGGGCATTGCCAGGGCACCGGGGTTTCCAATTGAACCATGGAGCTTCTGGAAACAGTAGCCTAAAAGGTTTCTCTGCCATCTGGTCTTTTAATGACCCTTCAGCTCAAAACTCCAAGGCTTCCAGAGAAGCAGTCTGGATTAAAATGCTACTTTTTCTTGCTGGAGCAGCTGCAGAAAGTTCTGAAGACACAGGCAATCTTTAGATTACTTCATTTCAGGAATAAGAATTCTTTGCCCCTGAGTAAGAACAACTCTTTATTTTTGTATCTGTGGTTTGCAGCTTGTTTAATTCTTTTTTTAGTTTTTTAAGGGAATTCCATATTGTTCTGGGGCTTCCCAGGTGGCACAGCGGTAAAGAATCTGCCTGCCAATGCAGGAGACACAGGAGATGCGAGTTCAATTCTTGGGTTGAGAAGATCCCCTGGAGGAGGAAATGGCAACCCACACCAGTATTCTTGCCTGGGAAATTCCACAGACAGAGGAGCCTGGGGAGCTACAGTCCATGAGGTCCCAGAATCCAAAATGACCGAGCACACACACACACACACACACACACACACCCCACTACTCTCCCTAACAACACCTGCTTTTCAATTCACTACATGGGGCAGGGGTCCAGACAAGGTGAGTGAGGCACAAAGGGAGCAGGTTTGTTTAGGATCAGCATCTCACAAAGAGTAGATCTTGCTCTCAGAGAGTATTGGAGTCAAAAGAATCCACACATTCTCAAGTCCAAACCCTTCACTTTGCAAAGGAGAGAACTCAGGTTCAGGGGGTTAAGTGTCTGGTCTGCAGTCGCACAGCAGGACCCGAAATTCGGGTCTTCTACCCCAGCCAGGGGCCCCAGCTCAGCATCTCCAGGAATCAGCACACGCCAGTTACGGTGATGCAACAGGAAGGACACCTGATCAAATTCTCGTCAAAATATTGACCTTGAATCTAAACATACAGGAATAACAAAACAGATCCAGGCTGACGGACAGTCTACAAGCCCAACGAACGGGACTGTCAAAAGAATCTCAAAATCCTGGAAGAAAGTTCTCCCCCAAAAAGAGGAAAGACAGTTCTAGAAAACAACAAAAAAAAGGCAACTAAAGAGACATGATCACTAAATGCAGTGCATGGTTCTTGAGTGGACTCCAGACCAGGACTGAAAATGCCTGCAAAGAACAGAAAGAGAAAAGCAACTATGGTGTATTAACACACACACGTGGAATGTAGAAACAGATGAGCCTGTCTCCAGGGCAGGAACAGAGACACAGACGCACCGAACAGACTGGACACTGGGGGCAGGGGAAGCGAGGGGAGGGCGGATGAACTGGGAGAGTAGCTCAGACAGACGGATACCACCGTGTGTCACATCTACAGCTGGTGGGAAGCTGCTGTAGAACCCAGGCAGCCCAGCTCAGGGCTCTGTGATGACCTAGAGGGGCGGGAGGGGGCGGGAGAGGTATATGTACACAAATGACTGGTTCACACTGCTGTACAGCAGAAACTAACACAACATTGTAAAGCAACTCTACTCCAATAAAAAGAAGACCATACCTGGGATCACAGGGGCTATTTAAGTAGGGACCATATATTACATGGTGGTCGTTGAGTCACTAAGTCGTGTCTGACTTTCCACTCCATGGATTGTAACCCGCCTGCCTCCTATGATTCTCCAGGCAAGAATACTGGAGCGGGTTGCTATTTCTTTCTCCAGGGGATCTTCCCAACCCAGGAATCAAACCAGAGTCTCCTGCATTGCAGGCAGAGTCTTTACCAACTGAGCTACAAATATTCAAGTATGGATAAATTTTTTGAGGGTCACATTGATGTCGTGCTCGTGTGGGGAAATGTCTTCATTTTAGGAGACGCACGTTGAATCGCTGGGAGGTGAAACAGCAGAATGTCTGCAAGTTACTTTAAAATGCTTCAACCAAAATGGGAGAGAGAGAAAGGAGATAAATGTAGTTAAATGTTAATAATCGACCGACTGGAGTGAAGAGTAAGTAGGTGTTCATCTTCCTGCTTGTCTATAGGTTAGAATTTTTTAGAATACAAAACTAGGAGGTTGTAATTATGCTGCAATAAAAAATAACTGGGAGGATGGGAAATATGTAAACAAATAAGTCCTTTGACTACACAAAAGAGATTGGAGGAGCTCCTTTCCCTGATCACTTTATGACCAGGGTGCTCACATTGATTCAAGCTCAGACAGTTCTGGAAGGATGGAGGCAGGGCTGGCATGAAGGATCTTTCATGGTCTTCTCCAGATTGCAGATATATATATTTCTTTAATTTGGAAATCCCCAGAGAAGCAGGGACAACGTGTGTGATGCTTTAGTGGCTGCTGCCATCTCGTGGATCTCAGCGTCTTGGAGAGGCTGAAAGCCAGAACTTCAGGGTCACCTTATGCTAATGAGCTGCCCTCCTCCTCCCGGTGGTCTGGTGGCCGATGAGCTGGAAACTAAAGGTTTAAGCACTTCTGTTGACTTCCTTCCGGACTGAGCATCAGTGAGACACAGCCTCCATCCTTGAACCCACTCCCCAGATGCCCAGTGTCTTTTGCCTTTAAAATGACCAAGACTAACAGAATTGTCATTGACTTTACTGTATAAAACCAGAGCCAGGGAGCCAGTTAGTGGGATTTCACTGCCATTTGCACAAAAGATTGACTTGCTGGCATTGTTTTCTAGTTTGCAAAGACTACTCAGAATGATACCAGGCACTGTTGCTATCCTGATGCTGGAAAAGGTTGAAGGCAGGAGGAGAAGGGGATGACAGAGAATAAGATGGTTGGATGGCATCACTGACTCAATGGACATGAGTTTGAGCATTCTCCAAGATATAGCGAAGGACAGGGAAGCCCGATGTGCTGCACCCCATAGAGTCACAAAGAGTCAGACACGACTGAGCGACTGAGTGACAACAACTGTTGATACCACCTCTTCAAACCTCTTAACTAGTTCACAGACAAAACTCAGAAAGCAAGGCAGAGAAGGCTTCCTTGACTGAGAGATGACTACAAAAGGGAGAAGGGGTGGGCTGCCTTGGGGGGAAAAAGGAGTGTTAGGAGAAGCTGGAAATAAAAGTAGACTCTGGATTTTATTTGCAAGGCAGGATGGATATGGTGCGAGCTCTGAGGACTTTGGGGTTGGGCTGACTTGGGTGTGTATTTCAGTTTTGTGAGGCCACTTCCTGTTTGGGGCAGCTTGGAGATAGCACCTTCCTGAGGGTTAATTATCTACATGAGAATGATAACACACGGTTATTTAAAGGACTGAGGATGTTTTAGGCAGTGCTTCTCAAACTGAAGATCTGGGGGCTTAAAACAGGCACCCTGGGGCCCACCTCCATAGTTTCGGATTCACCAGGTCCCACGTGGCCCGAAAATGAGCATTTCTTTTTTCTTTCTTTTTTTTGGTGGGGGACATTAAACAACAGAAACTTACTTTCTCATTTCTGGAAGCTAGAAGTCCAAGATTAAGGTTTAAGAAGGAGTGGTTTCTTTTTTTTTTTAATTTATTTTATTCAAATATAGCTTCCCAGGTGATACTATAGTAAAGAATATCCTTGCCAATGCAGGAGACACAAGAGGTGGGTTTGATCCCTGGGTTGGGAAGATCCTCTGGAGGAGGAAATGGCAACTCAGTCCAGTATTCTTGCCTGGGAAATCCCATGGACAGAGGAGCCTGGGGGGCCACAGGCCACGGGGTCTCAATGAGTCAGACACGCATGTGCATCTTATAGTTGATTTACAATGTTGTATTAATTTCTTCTATACAGCAAAGTGAATCACTTAGACAGAAGCCCACCAGGCTCCCCTGTCCCTGGGATTCTTCAGGCAAGAACACTGGAGTGGGTTGCCATTTCCTTCTCCAGTGTATGAAAGTGAAAAGTGAAAGTGAGGTCACTCAGTTGTGTCCGACTCTAGCGACCCCATGGACTGCAGCCCACCAGGCTCCTCTGTCCATGGAATTTTCTAGGCAAAAGTACTGGAGGGGGGTGCCATTGCTTTCTCCATAGCAATACAGCAAAGTGAATCACTTATACATATATATATACATTCTTTTTCATAATCTTTCCCATTATGGTTTATCATAGAATGTTGAATATAGCTCCCTGTGCTATACAGTAGGATCTTGTTTTTGATCCATTCTATCAATGGTACTTTGCATCTGCTAATCCCAAATTCCAGTCCATCCCTCTCCCATCCCCCACCCTTCAGTCACCACAAGTCTGTGCTCTGTGTCCATGAGTCTGTTTCGTAGATAAGTTCATTTGGATCATATTTTAGATTCCGTATATAAGGAATATCATGTGATGTTTGTCTTCCTCTTTCTGACTTACTTCACTTAGTATGATCATCTCTAGGTCCATGGATTGCCAAAAATGGCATTATTTCATCATTTTTTATGACTGAGCAGTCCGAATGTGCGTTTCTATCTATGTCCCAGGTGATGCTGATGTTGTTGATCTTGGTAGCATAGTTTGGGAACCAATATTTAAAGGATTAATCATCACAAAAATCAGGCAAGCACCTAGTAGGTAGCTAACAGGCAATAGAATGTCTGCCTGACACCTCGCCCCACTCCACACTACATAGCCTTGTTCCAGTGGTGACGCATGCATTTCTGAGACCGAGGGTGTCTCCAAGAGCATGCAGCAAAGTTCTTCCTAAATGTACTTCACAGCATCTGTGAATGGATTTGTTGAGGTTTCGTCATTAAGTCGTGACCACCAGGTTCCTCTGTCCATGGAATTTTCCAGTCAAGAATACTGGCGTGGGTTGACATTCCCTTCTCCAGGGTATCTCTCAACCCAGGGATCGAACCCATGCCTCCTGCATTGGCAGGAAGATTCTTTACCAGTGAACCACCAGGGAAGCCCATTTGTTTTACTGACCTGCCCTAAAGGGTCGTCCCACCAGCTCTCAGGACCCAGGCTCACTGCCTCTCTGGTCACAACCATCAAAAGAATCACCACCAAAATACCTAATAGAGGAGACTATTTCAAGAGCAGTGTGTGTGGAAAAGACCTAAAGGTTCAGTTCTTCCACAAACCTAACCAATAATAGGTGAAGCTGCCCAAAAAACTATTTAAAGCAAGCCTCATCTTCAGCCACCTTGGTGGAATTCTAGCCTTCAGCTCAAAGGGAGATACAGATCCCAACAGGTTTACACAGATTAGGCTGGAAAACTCACATCTTGAATAAAAAATTCAGTTCTATGAAAGACTAAAAACAGACAATAATCAAACACAGCCTCCAAGTGCAGGTGATGAGTAAATTCTATGTGTTCATTAAAGGTTTAAAACAGAAGATCTCAACCCTCATTGCACATTAGATTTAACAGAGGAGCTTTTAAAAATATTAGTGCCAGAGCCCCCCCACCCCAGAGACGCTGGTTTAATTAGTCTGGGGTGGGGCGCCAGGTAAGGTATTCTTTTAAAAGCTCCCACAGTGATCGTAGTGTGCAGTCAGGAATAGAAGCCACTGTTTTAATATTAGGCAGACACTGCAGAAAATGTGCACATTAGCTAAATAATGCAAATATCACCTAAGCCAGGAGTTTCCAACCCGACATGATTGTGAGAAACACCTGAGGTTGTTTTTTTGAACTTCAGATCCCTGGTCTCACTCTTAGTCTACTGAATCAGTCTTCTACAACAAGGCCAGAACTCAGCATTTTTTCAAAGCTCCCTGCTTCTTTGCAATAGTCAGCCCGTGAACTGTAATAACATTTTTTTCCTGCTAGGGGTGCATGTCAGCCTCCTCTGGGGCTCAACCCAAGTGAACTAAGTCAGCATGGGGGCTGAGAAATCAGTATTCTAGAAATTCCTCTTCTCTATGATTTAGCTGTGCCCCCGTTAATATCATTAACCAGAGTTAGGACAGTTAAAATAATAAACATATTCTGGGGGCTACTGTGTCTGTTAGCTACTGCTGCATAACAAAAGATCCCAAAAGTTGCTGTCTGAAAACCAGTATCTGTTCTCTCACAGTTTCTGTAGGTCAGGAATGCAAGTGTGACTTAGCTGGGCCCTCTGGGTGTGGGTCTCTCCCATGCTGCATTGAAGGTACCACCGGGGTTGCACTCATCGGTAAGTCAGCCGGCAGGTGGATCTGCTTCCAAACTCACATGATTGGTGGCAGGATTCTGTTCCTCTCAAGCTCTTGGATGGAGGGCCTCCGTTCCTCACTGGCTGTTGCCTGGAGACCTTCTCCTGATCCTTGCCGCATGGAGCTGGTAAACAGAGCGAGCAACAGGAGGGCCAGAGAGAGAGCTAACAATAGGAAAGTCGTGGCTGTTGTGATCTAATCACAGAGGGGGTACTCCATCACCTTTGCAGTGCTGTTTATTAGATCAAGTCACTGTGCAACACGAGATGCCACTGCACACCTATTAGAATGTCCAAACTCCAGAACACGGGCAGCATGAAATGCTGGTGACACTGTGGAGCAGCAGGAATGTCCCCTCGCTGCCGGTGAGAACACAAAACGGTACAGCCACTTTGGAAGACAGCTTTCGTCTTCTTGTAAAACTAAACATCCTCTTACCATATGATCCAGCAATCACTCTCCTTGGCATTCTTCCCAAGAAGTTGAAAGCATATGTTCACACAAAAACCTGCACACAGATGTTTATAGCAGCTTTATTCATAATTGTCAAAACTTGGAAGCAACCAAGACATCCTTCAGTAGGTGAATGGATTAAAAAAAAAAAAAAAACCGTGATACACGTAGAGAATGAAATAGTATTCAATACCGAAAAGAAATGAGCCATCAGGATATGAACAGACGAGGAGGAAACCTTAAGTTCATATTACTAAGTGAAAGAAGTCTATCTGAAAAGGCTACGTACTGTATTATTCTAACTATAAGACACTCCGGAAAAAAGCAAAATTGTGGAGACTGTAAAAAGGTCCTTTCAGTGGTTGTGAGGGGTTAGAAGGAAGGGAGAGATGAATAGGTGTTGCACAGACGATTTTTAGGGCGGTGTAAATGCTGTGTGTGCAGGATTTCCCTGGTGGTCCAGTGGTTAAGACTCTGTGCTCCCAATGCCAGGGGCCTGGGTTCGACCCCTGGTCAGGGAACTAAGATCCTGCTTGCTGCAACTAAGATCCAGCACAACCGAAAAAAAGAAATCCCCTGTCTGCTACTATAATGATGGTTACGTATCATTAAGTAGTTGTCCAAACCCACAGAACATACAACACTAAGAGTGAACTCATGCAAACTATGGACTTTGGGTGACAATACGTCAGCGCAAGTACATAAATTGTGACAAAGACACCACTCTGGTGGGGGACGTTGCATGTGGTGAGGGTGTCTATGGACATTTCTGCACCTCCCTCTCAGCTTTTCTGAGACCTTAAAGCTACTCTTAGGGACTTCCCCGGTGGTCCAGCGGCTGACTCCACTCCCCCAGTGTAGGGGGCCTGAGTTCCATCCCCAATCAGGGAACGAGAACCCACACGCCACAGCTAAATCCTGGGGCAGCCAAACAAATGAAAATTTAAAAACGACTCTTAACTGCTGCTAAGTCACTTCAGTCGTGTCCGACTCTGTGCGACCCCAGAGACGGCAGCCCACCAGGCTCCCCCGTCCCTGGGATTCTCCAGGCAAGAACACTGGAGTGGGTTGCCATTGCCTTTTCCAATGCATGAAAGTGAAAAGTGAAAGTGAAGTCGCTCAGTCGTGCCTCACTCTTAGCGACCCTATGGACTGCAGCCTTCCAGGCTCCTCCATCCATGGGATTTTCCAGGCAAGAGTACTGGAGTGGGGTGCCATTGCCTTCTCCGAAACGACTCTTAAATATTTATTTAAAAAGGATCTTCCCAGGTGGTGCTAGTGGTAAAGAACCCGCCTGCCAGTGCAGAACATGTAAGAGACTCGAATTTGACCCCCGGGTCAGGAAGATCCCCTGGAGGAGGGCATGGCAACCCACTCCAGTATTCTTGCCTGGATAATCCCATGGACAGAGGAGCCTGGTGGGCTACAGTCCATGTGGTCTCAAAGAGTCAGACACGACTGAAGCGACTGAGCACACACATTTTTTAAAAGTCTTTAAAAATGTTTTAAAGCAAGTCAGTAGGCCAGGCCACCTTCAGAGGATGGAGGTCAGTGGGACCACCGTGGGAATCGACGTGACACAGCTACCGTGTACCGAGCGCTCACCAGACCCCTTCCAGGACTCTGCACACCTACCTCGTGGAACCCCTAGAACACGGTGAAAAGGGGAAGCTAAAGCCAAGCGGGGCAGGAAGTGTCCCTGAAGCCACGCGGCTGGCAGGCACAGAGCTGGGATGCCAGGCCCCCGCCCATGCCGTGTGCCCCCCGCCCCTGACTCCTCATCAGGGGCAGCTCCATACAGATCCTGCTTCACCCACGCGTGCGCAGCCACGGGGAGGAATGCGGGGGACAACTGACGGTGCGTGTCGCAGGGGGCCGTGATCCAGTGGTCCAGATGGGGCAGGGACATGGCTCCCTTAGCCGGGCCACAGTCTGGAGGTGGCCGCTCACAGCCAGGCCCAACTCTTCGCCTCCCAAAGGGGACTGTGAACACTGCCTCCCAACCTGCCCCCTCCCACCTCCGCCCAGCAGAGGCCGGAAGCACCATCCCAATTAGCATCAAGAATATTCATGGGCTGCTTCTGCCACCCGACTGTTTCTTAGGAGCCTTGAATAAGCTGGATTAATAAACTATCTTTCATTTGCCATCCATCCTTTGGCATGAATTTTGCATTAGGCTGAATTCAGCTTGGTTCCAGCTGACACCATTCTCTCTAAGACAATGTGCTCCACTCCAGGACATGGGTGTGTTTACAGGAGGATGCTACCAGGGGTGGTACAGGGGTTCCCAGGGCCTCTTCAGAGCATTTTTATGAACACGTGGGCCCTCCGTGCTTAGCAATTAAGACTGATGCAGACCCTCTGGGATTTATGTTGTTAATAAAGTGGGCGCCTTTCTCTTCGCATTAGAGGAAATGACTAGGGTTTCTGCTGAGTGTCTGGCTTGGGTCGGCACTGGGGAAGACTGCCCCCCCGCCGGAGGAGAATGAAGGGTCAGAAGTGGCCTTGTGAGAGGGGAGAGGCCACAGACACAGTGTCCTCAGGCTGTGGGCCCTGCTGGGCTTCAGTGACCTCCACGTGGGCCTAAAGTCAGATCAGTGGGCTCCAGGAGGCCCTTGGGGTTGTAATGCATGAATCTGACCCCTGAGCTCAGAGCAGAGAGCTGCCTACCTGGGGGTCCCTGTATCTATCACTGAGGGCCTGGGAAGGGGGACCCCTCAACCACCGACACGCATACCATGACTGATGACCATTCACTCAACAGGCCGCGCTGACCACACAGGTTTCATGGGGAGGACGGCAGCCCCCTTGGGCTCCGGCGCAGCCCTGGGGTGGGCTGGGACGCTGCAGCACCAACGCGCTCCAGCTGATGCTGCTGATCCACGGACCACACTTTGAGTAACCGAGGCCAGTTCAGAAGTTACCAGATGACGCAGTGACTGGCCACTCTTGTGGGTGATGGGAACACAGGCATGGCACTGCCAGGGTGCCCAAGGCGCTGCCCCACAGTGCCCTCCTGCCCTGAAAACAGCATTTGTTTCTCTTCTTAATATTTATTTATTCATTTATTTGGCTGTGCCAGGTCTTAGTTGCTGCATGTGAACTCTTAATTGTTACATGTGGGATCTAGTTCCCTGACCAGGGATCAAACCCCAGCCCCCTGCTCTGGGAGCACTCTCGGCCACTGGACCACCAGGGAAGTCCCCGACAGCATCCATTTCCGAGCAGGAGTGAGAGTGAGAAGAAGACAGAAGGTGTCTAGAGAACAATCCCCTTTCCATCCTGACTTCCACCATCAGTTCAGTGACTCCAGGCAGGTCTCCCCAGCAAATGTCCCAGCTGCCACAACAGGCTGGGTACCAACTAATGGGAAAAAATATATATGAGAGGGTTTAGAAAAGCATAAAACTGAGACATAATACAAGGTCAAAGAACCACAACCTAGCTCAGACGTTTAGGGTAATGAGCAGGTCGTCACGCCCATCAGTGACCCCGAGAAGCCCCCTACACTTGCCAAGGAGCCATGCTGTATACACAGCTCGTGATGTCATCAAAGTGGTCATCCCAGAGACAAGAGGCTTTCAAAAGGGATGCCTGATTGCCTCCTAAGCCTTCAACTCCTAACTGCTGTGTTTATTCTTTTAATCCTTCAGCCCCTGAAGAGGTTATGGGGAAAACATGTCATTTTCATGGGTCCTTCCCCAGAGGCTCAGATGGTAAAGAAACCACCGCAATGCAAGAGAGGCAGAGACAGAGGGGCAAAGTTTGATCCCTGGGTCGGGAAGA
This sequence comes from Bos indicus, assembly GCF_029378745.1. Lineage (NCBI taxonomy): Eukaryota > Metazoa > Chordata > Mammalia > Artiodactyla > Bovidae > Bos > Bos indicus. The sequence goes on along the minus strand of NC_091780.1, from coordinate 17,002,057 downwards.
TACCCTGGAGAAGGAAGTGGCAACCCACTCCAGTATTTTTGCCTGGAGAATCCCATGGACAGAGGAGCCTGGTGAGCTACAGTTCATGGGGTCACAAAAAGTCAAACGTGCCTTAGCAACTAAACCACAAACAGCATGTCCTTTGTGGGTAGTGAGGCAAATATGTATGCGTACTGTCCGCATTTGATGGATAAGGAAACAGAGGGTGAGGAACACAGTTGAGGAGTGAGACCGGACGGAGGGCCATGGATCTAGGAATATCTGGGTGTACCCAGAGATGGGGCTTCACCAGTGGCTCTGTGGTAAAGAATCTGCCTGTAAGGCAGGAGACATGGGTTCAATCCCTGGGTTGGGAAGATCCCCTGGAGGAGGTTGTGGCAACCCACTCCAGTATTCTTGTCTGGAGAATCCCATGGACAGAGGAGCCTGGTCGGCTGCAGTCCATAGAGTTGTAAAGAGTCGGACTCTTCCCTCTGGAAACATAAAACTGAATGTAGACATAAGTTACACTAAAAGATTGCAAGAAATGCCAGAATATGCCAAATGCCAAGTGAGATTTCTGGTTGCTCAGCCCCCAGGAGTCCCATGAAAGAGACGTTCCGGGGCTCAGAGGCAAGAAAGCGTTTCTGACCTGTGGCTGTGGTCGAGGGGGAGAAGCAGCAGGTGTAGGTGGTGACGATAGCTGCGGGCCATGGCTCTGAACTGCAGCACACAGCACTGCTCAACCAGTGGGGCTGGGCCGTGGGGCACCAGGTGGCAGCAGGAGTCGGGCCACACTGTCCCCTAGCGGTCACCTGAGGACTGGCACTGAATACTGCAGATGCCCGGGCAGCCACTCCCTTGATGTGCCTGGAGCTTGGAGGCATCCTACAGGGAAAGATTTGAGCCTGTCTCCCATATAGGGTTCAGACCTCTGCAGAGCTTCTTTTGGGCTGCGGGTCCCCCTAGGTGAGGCTGACCTCTCGACTCAAGGCAGAAGGGAATTCAGGTGCCCGAGATGTCCAGCTGAGAGCAGGGCGGGGACTCTGGAGTGGGCAGGCCAGGTGCAGAGAGGCTGGCCAGATGATCACAGTCCCCACCTGTCTGCCAGTCTGGGGAAAAGAAGACTGGGTTTTGAGGAAAGGACTCAGCTGCTAGACACACACACACCCCTCCACACACCTGCACACAGACATCCTGATGGGAACTCCGGTGCAATCGGTTAGTACATTCAGCTGTTAAACAAAATGTTGGTGATTCAAGCCCACCCAGGGACGGTGGGATGTGATTTTGGCTTCCCTGGTGGCTCAATTGGTAAAGAATCTGCCTACAATGCCAGAGATCCAGATTCGATCCCTGGGTCAGGAAGATCCCCTGGAGAAGGAAATGGCATCCTGTTCCAGTATTCTTGCCTGGAGAAGCCCATGGACAGAGGAGCCTGGTGGACTCCATCCATGGGGTCGCAAAGAGTCAGACACGACTGAGCGACTAACACTATGGTAAATTAACACCAAGAGACATAAGCTCTTTCTCCATCTTCCAGTGAGCCCACTTCAGCAGGAGGGAGGGCTAGACAGAGCCCAGGGTGGGACCCGAGGTCTGCAGGCAAGGGGCAGATGATCAACTTCTGGGGACTCTGTTTAAGCCCAGGACACACCTGTGCCAAGCTACCACCTACCTGTGTCACCACCTGTGCCAACCTATACCTACACACCCACCACAGCTGTGTCAACTCACTAACCTCCAGTGATACTGAAGAGTACAGCCAGTTACCTTCCTGCTTACAAAGGAGAAAATCTTAAAGACCACCATCCAGTGCCTGGGGCCACTAATTTAATTTAATTAATTTTAGCAAAGCCAAAACCCACACTGTCAAGCAGTTCCATGTCTTCCCAATAAGCATCTGAACCAGCATTCAGGAGTGAACACTAATGGAGAAAATAAATTACACTGTTAGAATCCTGATGGGGGGAAAAAAAAACATATAGCTTGAACATGCCTGAGGCTTAAATGGGTAGCAAACTAGTTAAATTACATTCCTGCAGGTCAACTCAGGGCATCCTAAAAACTGCAAACTCGAGGTATTCAGGGAAGTTCTAATGCAAATCAGCTCCCAACCTGCTGCCCTGCTTCCACGTTTATTTCTATTAGCACTGCCTTGGCTGTGTTGGAAGTTAAATGGCCAGAGGAGACATAGTTAAATTCTTATCCCACAGCCAAGAAGGGCGGAAAACTTTCCCTGACAGCCAAACGCAAAGTGATCTTCCATTTTCCTAGTGAGAATATGTTATTTAAAAAAAGTGTGGGGGTCAACCTGAAAACCCAAACTTTCTAGGGATGTGGAATAAAGAGTCAAATGTCAGTTTATAAACAGTTTATTTATTCACTTATGTGCTAAATGTCCTGCCTGGCGTAACTTGAGTTTTTACATCAAGTATTATCACTTAAATCTGCAGTGGGAGCCATGGCTCATTCATGGCCCCTCGCCCATCCGCCAATCACAGCTTCTCTATAATCACTTATACTTGGGGTTGATGCTGCCTTTCTTAGGTCCTGCAACCGAAGGAAGTGCACCAAAAATGCAAAACTTAAGCTAGATTCATGAAACTTGCCAAACAATTCCTCCTGGATTTGTTTTTCTTACTTTTACAGAATTGGCAATTATGAGAAAAATCATTATGCCTCAACATTGCATGTTGTTAGAGATCCTGCTCCAGAGTATCTTATCAATTGTTGGGAATTTTTCATATTTCAACAATCTTGTTTCTTGAGAATTGTTTTCTTTTTAATACTCTCACTATTGGAAAATAAGAATCTCTGATTTCAAGTTTTGAAAAGGTTTTCCAAAAAAAATTTTTTTTTCTCAAGTATTGCTCTTTTAGTGGAAATACAAACCAGTCTGACTACTTTCTGGCCTGGAGAAGTTTGTGTGCCCTACTGTGTTAATGTTCGGTTCAGTTCAGTCGCTCAGTCATGTCCAACTTTTTGTGACCCCACAGACTGCAGCACGCCAGGCTTCCCTGTCCATCACCAATTTCCGGAGACGCTGTTCCAGTGTTCCGCAAGAAGTTCCCAAGGAGGCAACGTGGATAAAGGGTACATGAGCTCTCTCTGAATTATGTCTTATAACTGCACGTGAATCTACAATTATCTCAAAACAAAAACTTTCATTTATAAAAGCACCACTGGGAGTTCTTTCGCCCAGTGGTTAGAACTCCACGTTCTCACCGGTGAGGGCCTGGTTTCAAGCCCCAGTCAGCGACCTAAGATCCCACAAGGCACATGGTGTAGACAAAAAAAAAGCACCACTGTGGAAAACAGTATAAAGTTTCCTTAAGAAACTAAAAAGAGAGTTACCGTATGATCCAGTGGTCCCACTCCTGGGCATACATCCAGAGAAAACTCTAATCCAAAAGGATACATGCATCCCAATATCCACTGCAGCATTGTTTACCGGAGCCATGGAGACGGCCTAAGTGTCCACTGACAGGTGAATGGATGAAGATGTGGTTCAACGGAATATTGCTCGGCCATTAAAAAGAATAAAATAATGCCATCTGCAGCAACATGGATAGACCTAGAAATTATCATCAGATCAGGTCAGATCAGTCGCTCAGTCGTGTCCGACTCTTTGCAGCCCCATGAATCACAGCACGCCAGGCCTCCCTGTCCATCACCACCTCCCGGAGTTCACTCAGACTCACATCCATCGAGTCATTGATGCCAACCAGCCATCTCATCCTCTGTCGTCCCCTTCTCCTCCTGTCCCCAATCCCTCCCAGCATCAGAGTCTTTTCCAATGAGTCAACTCTTCTCATGAGGTGGCCAAAGTACTGGAGTTTCAGCTTTAGCATCATTCCTTCCAAAGAACACCCAGGGCTGATCTCCTTCAGAATGGACTGCTTGGATCTCCTTGCAGTCCAAGGGACTCTCAAGAGTCTTCTCCAACACCACAGTTCAAAAGCATCAATACTTCGGCGCTCAGCCTTCTTCACAGTCCAACTCTCATATCCATACATGACCACAAGAAAAACCATAGCCTTGACTAGACGAACCTTTTGCAAAGTAATGTCTCTGCTTTTGAATATGCTATCTAGGTTGGTCATAACTTTCCTTCCAAGGAGTAAGCGTCTTTTAATTTCATGGCTGCAGTCACCATCTGTAGTGATTTTGGAGCCCAGAAAAATAAAGTCTGACACTGTTTCCACTGTTTCCCCATCTATTTCCCATGAAGTGATGGGACCAGATGCCATGATCTTCGTTTTCTGAATGTTGAGCTTTAAGCCAACTTTTTCACTCTCCACTTTCACTTTCATCAAGAGGCTTTTGAGTTCCTCTTCTGAAATAAGTCAAACAAAGATAAGCATCATATGATATCACTTATATGTGGAATCAAAATGTGATACAAATTAACTTATAAAACAGAACTAGACTCACAGACCTAGAAAATAAACTTATGTTTACCAAAGGGAAAGCAGAGGGGGGGATAAATTAGGAGTTTGGAATTAACATATACCAAAAAAAAAATGTTATAGAGATCTTTTAAATGTTTACAATGGTTGAAAAAGTTGAGGTAATGAACAGTCTTTAAAAGTTTACTTAAACTACTTTGTGGTTTAAATCTAAGAAAATGAAAACACAGTTTCAAATATTTTGAGCATTCTTTAATACTTTTAATATGATATAAAAGGATTCCCCCTGGGAATGGAAGAAAGTGCATATAGAGCTTCTTCCACCAGGCCCTGCAGTGGATACGTTTTCATTGGATATTATCTATTTCATTTATCCTCATACTGACTTTCCAAGACTCAGATTATGATCTACAGTTTATAGAGGAAATTGCTGCTCAGAGAAGTGAAGCAATTTTCCAAAGGTCACACAGCTAGGAACTAGCAGGTCTGACTTCAGGTTTGTGTCAGTTTATGGGGTTTATTTGGCCATGCCCCACAGTCTGTGGGAACTTTATTCCCTGACTACTCGGGCCCTCCTCACTGAGAGCGTGATCCTAACCCTTCAACAACCAGGGAATTTACTGGATTTATATATTTTCCATCACCAGGTCTGCCAGCCACTTAAGATACATCCATGATTCCCAGAAGCAGAAAAACTTTCAATTACAAGGCCCTGACTCACAATAGCAAGAAAAGGAAAAAATCAAAGGCCACTATCAAGTAAAAAACAAATTTACTCATTTTTAAAGACACAAATATACACGAGAACTAAATGCAATATGTGATCCTGGATTAGGTCCGGAACTGTGGGAAAATGTTTGAAATGAAATTAAATGAAAATGAAATGGAAAACACTAGTGGAGAAATCGACAAAATTTTGATAAAGTTCATTATTCTTTCCTTGTGGCTCAGACTGTAAAGAATCTTCCTGCAATGTGGGAGACCAAGGTTCACTCCCTGGGTCAGAAGGATCCCCTGGAGAAGGTAATGTCTACCCTCTCCAGTGTTCTTGCCTGGAGAATCCCTTGGACAGAGGAGCCTGGCGGGCTACAGTCCATGGGGTCACAGAGAGTCAAATGTGACTGAGGCGACTAAGCACGCGTTAATTAAATAACAGTATTGTGTTGATGTTAATTTCTGGCTTTTGGTAATTATACTATGGTTTTATGAGAAGATGTCCTCGTTTGGGGGCTTCCCAGGTGGCACTAATGGTAAAGAAGCCACCTACCAATGCAGAAGACTTAGGAGACGCAGGTTTGATCCCTGCGTTGGGAAGACCCCCTGGAGAAGGAAATGGCAACCCACTCCAGTACTCTTGCCTGGAAAAGTCCACAGACAGAGGAGCCTGGTAGGCTATAGTCAATGGGGTCACAAGACTCAGACACAACTAAGCAACTAAACCACTGCCATCATGGCAATTCTTTATACTTTTTAAATAACTTTTCTCTAACTCTGAAATTACTTCAAAATATTTTCAATTTTAAAAATATTCTGTGAAATATTCAGAACAGCTATCCAGGTAAAACTCCAAGACGAGCATATTCTTACAAAGAAAGGTCTGCAAAAATATCACTCAGGTCCTGTTTTTTCATTCTTTCCTCTTTTCCCTCTCTCCATGAAAACAAAAATTAAAGAATGATTTGGGGGGCTTCCCTGGAGGCTCAGTGGTAAAGATAAAAAAGAAAAAGAACGATTTGGCTCCACTGTTGTTCAGTTGCTAAGTCATATCCAACTCTTTGTGACCCCATGGACTGCAGCACGCCAGGCTTCCCTGTCCTTCACCATCTCCTGGAGTTTGCTCAAACTCATGTCCATTGAGTCAGTGGTGCCATCCAACCATCTCATCCTCTGTGGCTTCCTTCTCCTCCTGTTACTGTTAAAAACCAACACAAATTCTACACCAAGGCAAGCCCTCTGCAGGTGTAAACTGGTCACCTTGAAAAAATTCTCTTGCACCTATGGCAGAAATCGAACCAGTATTGCAAAGCAATCATCAATCAATTAATATTAAACAAATATGTATATATTTTTAGAAACATTCTCTGGCTACTAAGTAACTGGATTGGGGGGAAGGGGTTTCTCCAGAGCAGCATTTTTATTTACTCGCTGTCAGCATGGGAAGTATGTCTGCGGCCCTGCAGGCATCAGAGCTGCTGCCCTCTTGGCCCAGAATCCAAGTCAGAGAGTGCACAGTAAATAGGGAGCCACGGGCACCTTGCCGGTGAGAAACTACAGCACCAGGGAGACAAAGACCAGGGAGCTGGGCTTATGATCAAGCAACAGGGGTCTGGAGGGTTAGCAGAGCCACATTCTGGTAACGTTTAATACAGAGAGCTGGGATACCCACATTCAAGAGAGAGCGATCATAAACGCCTGGATACCCACATTCAAGAGGGAACGATCTTAAACGCCTAGACACGAAATAACACGTAGAACTGGCTGTCTGGGCTTACGTAATATTTTATGTAATAGAAAACCCTAGAACACCCACAATTCAAGCCACCCCAGCTCCCCCCGGGGCTGACCTCCTGCAGTATTATCTTGCACAAAAGCAAATCCAGCCTGCAGCCCACCCCCAGGCTCCCAGCCTGCCTCGGATCCCTGCTTCCAAGTCGCGTGCATTAAAGAGCATCACAGTCAGGGAAAGCCGTAAGAAGGTGCTTTGTAAGTGTATGAGAAGGAGCGACTTATGCGACTTATAAATGTATTAGAAGGAGTGAGTTCTACGCTCTCACGTACCTCATCGCCTTGCACAGTATGATTAAGTTTCCGTGATTCTGTCTCTCTTTGACACCTACATATCAACAGTCCCTGCTGCACAGAGCTGACTTCTCTGAACACTCAAAACTGCTTCTTACACCACGCACACACCCAGAGGACGAGGCCAATTCTCCCCATAAATTTGTAAACTTGTTACCATAGAGACAGGCGCTGAGTGCTTCAAGGGTGGATCCGCAGTGCCACCTAGTGGGTTACAGGTTATCCTGCAGTCCCCCAACCACGCTGTTGGATGACAGGTTTTTTTTCCTTCTTTTTTCCTGTTTTCTTTTTTCGCTCTCTAGTGTTCCTCTTCAAGATTTCTAGGGATGTTTCCACAAATATCTACTTAAACCAAAGGTTTGTTCATTCTGCTTTTATTTGAGATGTAATTGACACACGTACAGCACTGTGTAAGTTCAAGGTGTTGGCTGACTCACATCCATCATGAAATGATTATCACAATAAACGTAGTGATCGTCCATCATCTCGCATAGGTTGAAAATTAAAGGAAAAGAAAAAAGTATTTTTCCTTGTGATGAAAACTCAGGACTTACTCTCTTAACGATTTTTGTGTAACATACATCCTTATATATCTTAATTACCTATAAATTATATCCATCATGTTGTACATTACATCCCAGCATTTATTTATCTTATAACGGGAAATCTGTACCTTTTCAGCACCTTCATCTACTCCCCTCTCCCTCTACTCCTGTCTCTGGTAACCACACGGCTGATCATTTTCCCTATGAGTTTACTCATTCAACCAAGTTTTTCGAAGCTGTTTGCTCCCCCCATGCAGAAATAGTGTCTGATGTCAGACCTGGCACAAGGGTTCTACCTCATTTTCTGAATGCTCTGTCCTTCTACTCCATACTGACTCTAGAGAAGTCAGGAGCCGCTGTGGAGGTCCCTTGAATGTCACGTACAGTGACGATAAACCAATCCCTGACATGTAGGAGAACAAAACTCATCAGGGATTTAAAATAAAGGATTAAGCCCTCCTTTATCACTTTATTCATTTGTTCAGCCAGTGTGGCTTCTACTTCACTAACCTGGATGTGCGGGGTGGAGGACCTTTTTTCTTTGTTTCTCTCTAAATGAACTTGTTACCAAAGAGTGTTTGGATCCGGTTGTTTGCTGCTCAAAAGCCAGTAAACAGGCCAGGCTGGTGGAAAGGCAAGTTTGCTTTGTTTCAGATGCAAGCAACTGGGGACATCTGTGCAAAGGCTGACTTCCCCCACCCCTTGGCAACCAGTGAAGGGAGATCTTTTAGAGACAGAAGGAGGGGGCAGTAGTTTGAAAATTCTTTGGCATCGCCTTTCTTTGGGATTGGAATGGAAACTGACCTTTTCCCGTCCTGTGGCCACTGCTGAGTTTTCCAAATTTGCTGGCATATTGAGTGCAGCACTTTCACAGCATCATCCTTCAGGATTTGAAAGAGCTCAACTGGAATGCCATCACCTCCACCAGCTTTGTTTGTAGTGATGCTTCCTAAGGCCCACTTGACTTCACATTCCTGGATGTCTGGCTCTAGGTGAGTGATCACACCTTCATGGTTATCTGGGTCGTGAAGATCCTTTTTGTACAGTTCTTCTGTGTATTCTTGCCAGCTCTTTTTAATATCTTCTGCTTCTGTTAGGTCCATACCATTTCTGTCCTTTATTGAGCCCCTCTTTGCATGAAATGTTCCCTTGGTATCTCTCGTTTTCTTGAAGAGATCTCTAGGCTCTCCCATTCTGTTGTCTGGTCATCGTGTAGATAAATTCCTCCACCTGGTGTTTTAGTATCTATATGACAGCTCACAGGATATGGCTCAGAATTTTATCTATAGCCCTTGAGGAAGAACTAAAGGTCCTTGACTAAGCTAACTGGCTACATTGTTATCATTTAGTCTCCTCTGACTGTTTTCCTTTGCTTCCACATTTCTCACTTCTCTGATTAAACTTATTCTTTGACTAAAGTTTTCCACAGACAAAAGGCAGGCGGAGGATATGATGGGGGAGGGCAAGGACTATAGGGTCCCGCTCCCTTTCAAGCCTTCTCATTCCATCGTGGAGCAGAGAGTTAGTATCAATAAATTCAAGGTCTCCTGCCCCTGTTTTTTCCTGAGTCTGGGGGCGGGGGAGGGGTGGGTCTTCAGGGTCCACACGCCTACCTTCCTGCCCGTTTAGGGCTGTGACCACCCACCCCCACCACCAGGGCACAATGTACCACATCTGCCTGATCCAGCTGCGCTACATCTCATGGTCAAAGCCACCCTGTACAGCTCAGCCCGTCATCCTCCCTGGCGGTACATAGAAGAGGGGCACCCTCAGTGAACATCTCCGATTAGTAATCTGTCGACCAATATTTTTCATGCTTATGGACATGACCCAATCGAGGGCCCTGGCATATAAAGATGAAACTAGCCTCCTCTCGTAAGCTCATGGGCTCCTGGGGAGACAGACTTTTCAACAAAGTCAGAGCATTTACTGCAAGAAAGACCCAGGTCCACAATCCCTTAGTCAAAATGCTTGGGCCAGAGGGCTTCCCTGGTGGCACAGATGGTAAAGTATCTGCCCGCAATGCGGGAGACCTAGGTTCAATCCCTGGGTCAGGAAGATCCCCTGGAGAAGGGCAAGGCAACCCACTCCAGTATTCCTGCCTGGAGAATCTCACTGACAGAGGAGCCTGGTGGGCTACTGGAACTCTGAATTTGTTGGTTTTAGGAAAGTAATCAGTCTAAAGATTGTTTATTTCCTACTATCTGCAGCAGGGTCTGGGATGTCATCTGTAATCAACCACACCCAGAATTTTGTAGTGAAACTCAGGAGGAGGAGTAAAAGAGAAATAAAGATGATCAAGAGCTTCATGGGAGCTCAGGCAGGATTTGCCACCAAATGAGGTTTAGCCTCAAAAAAGGAAAAAATTCTGCTTCTCAGCATTTTTGTTTGAGATGAGATCGGGAAGTGAGACCTGGCCAGAGAGCCTTGTAGATGGTGGGAGGCAGGTACAGGGACTCCGGTGAGGCCCACCCAGTGGGTCAGGGGTCCTAAAGGGGTGGAACCTTCAAGCCAGCTCTTCCTTGACTCTTAGACTCCTCAGCTCTACCTCAAAACTTTGCAGGAAGCCTTCCCTGACTGCCCACCCTGCTCTATGTAAGCTACACTGCTGCTGCTGCTAAGTCGCTTCAGTCGTGTCCGACTCTGTGTGACCCCATAGACGGCAGCCCACCAGGCTCCCCCGTCCCTGGGATTCTCCAGGCAAGAATACTGGAGTGGGTTGCCATTTCCTTCTCCAATGCACGAAAGTGAAAAGTGAAAGTGAAGTCGCTCAGTCATGTCCGACTCCTAGCGACCCCATGGACTGCAGCCTACCAGGCTCCTCCGTCCATGGGATTTTCCAGGCAAGAGTACTGGAGTGGGGTGCCACTGCATTCCAGTAAAAAGTTCCATGTGCTACTTTTCTGGTCCATAGACCTGAAATTCTTTCTTTCTGTCTCTGTTGAGTTGCTCAGTCACATCTGACTCTTTGCGACCCTGTTCATGAGATTCTCCAGGCATGAATACTGGAGTGGGTTGCCATTTTCTCCTCCTTCCCAACCCAGGGATCAAACCCGCATCTCCTGTGTCTCCTGCATCGCAGGTGGATTCTTTACCCACTGACCCATGAGGGAAGTGGCTGAAATTCCTTAAGCACAAGCAACATTTTCTCTCCCTGGCACTAGCTGCCAATCAAAGTTTTTCGATCGCAGCCACTCACATCCCTGCAAGTACAATCACATTTGCCACTAGTAAGAATAACAGCAAAGCATTCATTAGGAATTTGGTGGGAAGGGTGGAGGGTGTGACTTTAGTCTCGGACACAAAAGGAGAGGAGATGAAGCCCCTTGAGGGTGGCCTGGACTTGTGTTTTCCCTCATCCTCAACTCTCAGGATTAAAAAGTTGTCTCCTACTCTGGCCAGGAGACAGACTCTTTTTCTGTACATTCATCCTCGAATCGGTGAAACTTCCAAAGCAGCCGTGTAAATATTCATGCAGTAAACAGGAGCGGGGGGAAGCCAGATGGAGGGGGTCTCCACAGTTATTTTTGCTTCGCTGTCAAAATATTTAACTGATACATAAATCTTTTAAAACACGTTCATTTGGAACTGCGTGCAAACATTTCCACGAACATTCATCTCCCCTCTGTCACTAAATGCGGCTTCCACTTCAGCATATCTTTCCCCACTTTATCCAGAAAGGCTGGATCCAAAACCCAGAATATAAGACCCAAAAGGACTTTCCTGGACTAGGAGGCAGGCCTTGGCAAGCTGACCCTGGCTCCTGCCTTCCCATCCTACTCAGAAATTAGCAGGCAAGACCACTCCTGGAGTTGTAAATAGATGCCAAGGCAGTTCAGAGAGCCAGGGGGAGGGCCAGCAGAGCGGGGATATTTCTGGAACATGTCTGTTCTCTGAGGTTGGATAAATCAGCCTGAACTGCTCAGAACTCTATTTCCTGCAAACGAGGGGAATGTAAAACCATATTACTGGTTCAGCGTGGGTTTTTTCTCAGGTTTTGAAGACATGCACAGCCTAACACCAAATATATTTTTAATACACTGGAAACGTGTGGTGGATTTTAATGAAAGTGATTAGACCCAGGAAAAGAAGTCGAGGTGATGTGAAGTCCATCCATCTGCCACGCTTCCCTCCCCACCCCCCCAACCAGGGCAGAAGTCAGGTGGAGCATCAACTCAAGTTCAGGGGAACTGCGCTGTGGCCCGCAGAGAGTGCCCAGCACTGTTCCCTGACACTAACAGCAAAGCTTCCAGGGAGGAAGACTCCAGCTTTGTGAATTCCCTTCCACGTGGCAAGCTTCCTTGGTGGCTCAGATGGTAAAGAATCTGCCTGCAATGCAGCCTGGGTTCGATCCCTAGGTTGGGAAGATCCCTTGGAGAAAGGAATGGCTTCCCACTCCAGTATTCTTGCCTGGGAAATCCCATGGACAGAGGAGCCTGGTGGGCTATAGTGCATGGGGTCACAAGGAGTCAAACACGGCTGAGTGACTAACAGTTTTCACTTTTCATGCAGCAAGATCATATAAAGGACCAACTTTTCATTCACTCTTGTCCTAAGCAGGGAGGGTAGAGCAATGCCTACATTTCCAGTGCGGCCGGCATGGCAAGATGCTGGTTCAGGTAGGCAAACAAGGGCCCCCGGAGATGCTCATCGACTAATTCCCTGAACCTGTGGCCACATGATCTTACGTGGCAAAGGGAACGCGGCAGAAGGGATTTTTTCCTAATTTATTTTTAATTGGGGTATAATTACTTTACAACGCTGTGTTGGTTTCTGCTGTACAACAAAGTGAGTCAGCTGTACGTACACACAGATCCTCTCCCTCTTGAGCCTCCCTCCCATCTTCCACCCCATCCCACCCCTCTAGGTTGTCCCAGAGCACAGGTTTTAGATCCCTGTGTCTCCCAGCAAATCCCCACTATTTCACATATGGTAGTGTATATGTTTCAGTGCTACTCTCTCTATCTGTCCCACCCTGTCTTCCCACACTGTGTCCACAAGCCTGTCCCTTATGTCTGCATCTCCTCTGCTGCCCTGAAAACAGGTCCATCAGCACCATCTTTCCAGACTCCATAGATATGCATTAATATATGATATTTGTCCTTCATGTTCTGACTTACTTCACCCTGTATAATAAGGCTCTAGGTTCATCCACCTCATTAGACCGGGCTCAAATGCATTCCGTTATATGGCTGAGTAATATTCCATCGCACACACACACACCACAGCCTCTTTATCCATTCACCTGTCGATGAACACCTAGGGCAGGTGGCGTTAAGCTGAGCATCCTCGGAGGGGAAATGATCCTGGATGATGGGGATGGGCCCAGGGTCATCCCAAAGGTCCTTACAAGAGGAGGCAGGAACGCCCGAGTCAGCAGTAGGAAATGTGGTGAGAGCAGAGAGGTTAGAGGGACGCAGGGAGGGGGCCATGAGCCAAGGGACACAGGTGGCGTCAAGAAGCTGGAAAAGGCAAGGAAGCAGAGGCTCCTCTGAAGCCACGAGGAGCAATGTAGCCTCGCTGGCCCCTCGATCTTGGTCTCTGACCACCAGACTCTGTCTTCAACCCTAGGGAGGTGGTGACTTTCATTATTGGGAGTGTTGACATCTTTTCTTTGTTTCTTTAAAACCTGTCCACAAGCGCTCTTTATAATTTGCTTTGTAGTCGGTAAGTCGTGTCTGAGTCTTCGTGCCTCCCTGGTCCCACTAAGCCACCTGGGAAGCCCACCCTCTACAATTAGACACTTCCTTAAAAGTCTCCTCGTTCAAATCATCTGAATGAATTCCACTTCCTGCATGGACCCTGACTGATGCATCTACGAGGAGGAATAAATACTTCTTCCCCTTTGACTAGAGAGGCAGAGGCAAGAACAAGCGGAGATGCACTTGAGCTGGGTAGAGATGAAGTGGACAGGAGTTGGGGGAGAGCGCACGCGTGACTCGAATTTTCTCCGTGAAAAAAAATGACAGTGTAAGTGTTAGTCGCTCGGTCATGTCTGCCTATTTGCAACCACATGGACTGTAGCCCACCAGGCTCCTCTATCCGTGGGATTCTCCAGGCAAGAATACTGGAGTGGGTGGCCATGCCCTCCTCCAGGGGATCTTCCAGACCCAGGGATCACACTTGGGTCTCCTGCTTTGCAGGCAGATTCTTTACTGTCTGAGCCACCAGGGAAGCCCTTATGAAGAAAGGTGGAAAATTAAATGCTAAAATGGAATCAAGGCAGTGAAGCTTTGAAGAGAGTGGCCAAAGAAGTGGAAGGACCACTGTGAATTTTCAGAGGCATAACTCTGCCTCTTTGGGTGATTGTTTTTATCGACTGAGCCGCTGAGTCAGGTCACATGTATCTTCAGGGCTTTGCATATCTTCAGGGCTTTGCACTGTTCGGCTTAAGAAACCCCAACTATAGCTAACAGTCTAAATGATGTTCTGGGCAGCATGAGTTCATGGACTGAACAGGGCTCACTGTATTTGTCACATAGGGATTAACAGTGCTGGACACATCAGTGAAGATCAGATGCACAAAGACTGCAGAGTAAGGGCCCTACCCCTTCATATCTTATCTTGGAATATGTCATGGCTTGAATTATCAGAGGAGGGTTCATGACTCCTAATTCATCGAGGACCAGGTCAACTGACTATGTAATCCACAAACACAGACGCCCATGGTAACGCCTTGAGACAGCATGGTGTGGTGGAACAAGCAAGGAGTCTGGATAACTTGACGACTCACTAGGTGTGTTTTGGCAAATCCCTTAAACTCCTTGCCTTTCCTCTTTCTCATCTGTAACATGAGGACACACGCGTGTGTGCTCCATTGCTTCAGTCGTGTCCGACTCTTCACGACCACATGCAACCCACAAGGCTCCTCTGTCCATGGGATTTCCCAGACAAGAATACGGTTGAGGGGTTGCCATTGCTTCTCCAGGGGATCTTCCCTGACCCAGGGATAGAAACCAGGTCTCCTGTATTGTGGGGGGATGCCTTACTGACTGAGCCACCAGGGAAGCCCCCCGGGAAGAGTGACTTACCTTCAAGTGCTCTGAGCCTTTGAGCTCTGAGAACCGGAGCTGAGCTGGGAAAGGCGGGAGAAGAAGGGAAGCAGCATTAGTCTCATTAATCCTGGAGCAGCACTTACTGCAGCACCCGCCGCAGAAAGAGTGCTGAGGGAGAGAATCTTCTAACACGCACACATTGAGAGAACCAGCCTATACTACAGACCCAAACCAGAGGCTCAGAAAAGTTAAGTCCTTCGCCCAAGGTCACACAGCCAGACAGCATTCTTCCTTGGTGTGACGATGGCTAGGCGTGTCCTACTCCAGTTTCCTTTATTTGAACTTTGATCTACTTGATCAATGATTGCAATTGACATATGTCCACTACTATGAAATATATGGGCTTCCCAGGTGGCGCTGATGTAAAGAACCAGCCTGCCTGTGCAAAAGACGTAAGAGACACAAGTTCTCTCCCTGAATCAAGATGATCCCCTAGAGAAGGGATAGGCTACCCATTCCAGTATACTTGGGCTTCCCTGGTGGCTCAGATGGTAAAGAATCTGCCTGCAATGAGGGAGACCTGGGTTCGACCGCTGGGTTGGGAAGATCCCCTGGAGGAGGGCATGGCAACTCTCTCCAGTATTCTTGACTGGAGAATCTCCATGGACAGAGGAGCCTGGCAGGCTACAGTCCTTGGGGTCCCAAAGAGTCAGACATGACTGAGTGACTAAGCACAGCACAGCATAGCTGATTCACTTTGCTGTACAGCAGAAACTAACACAACATTATTAAGCAATTATACTCCAATAAAAAATTTTTAAAAAAAGAAAAGAAATATCTGATTTTCTAAGATGAGAGACAGTGGTCTCGGATCCACCTGTCTCCAGATGGTTCAGACAGTGAGCAAATTCAGCCAGCCCCATATCCCTTTGCTAAAACCCACACTGAAACAGCTCAATAATAAAAAGATGAATAGCCCAATTAAAAACTGGGCAAAGCATCTGAAAAGACATTTCTCCAAGGAAGATATGCAAATGGCCATTAAGCACATGAAAAGATGCTCAACATCGTTAGCCGTCAGGGAAATGCAAATCAAAGCCACAACCAGATTACCACTTCACAGCCACTGCTATGGTTGTCATCAAAAGGTCAGACAGTAGGGAGTTCCCTGGTGGTCTAGCAATTGGGATTCTAAGTTTTTGCTGCCTTGGCCCGTGTTTGATCCCTGGTTGGGGACTGAGATCCCAAAAGCCGAGAGGCACAGCCAAAAAAAAAAAAAACTTTAAAAAATCAGGTAGTAAGAAATGTTGGTGATGATGTGGAGAAACTGGGACCCTGAGACATTGCTGGTGAGAACACACGATGGTGAAACCACTTGGGAAAACTGTCTGGAGGCTCCTCAGATGGTTAAACAGAGATTTATCACATGACCCAACAGTTCTCCTCATAGATACACACCCAAGAGAAATGAAGACGTATGTCCACACAAAAACGTGCATGAAAGTTCACAGCAGCGTTATCCATAAGAGCCAAAAAGTGGAAACACACCGAGCGCCCACAACCCAGTAAACAAATGAATAAGATGCGATGTATCCATGCAATAGAATACTATTCAGCCGTGGCAAGGAATGAAGTACTGATACACGCTACCCACAGATGAACTTGAAACCTTCTGCTGCTCGAGGGAAGCCAGTCACAAAGGACCAAGTGGCATGCGACCCCGTGCAAGAAACGTGCAGAGCAGACAACTCTGTAGAGACTGGAAGCAGATGAGCAGCTGCCAGGGGCCCGGGGAGGGGAGATGGCACGAAAGGGTATGGGGCTGACTTTTGGAGTGATGAATGCTCTAAAATTCCCTGTGATGGTGGCTGCACAGCTCTGAATATTCAAAAGCCACTGAATTGTCCACTTGGAATGAGTAAGCTGTACGGTGTGTGAATGACATCTCAATAAGCCTTTAAAAAAACCCACCATACTGCGCTCGCCTCAGCCACACACACACTAAACTCGGAACATACGGGAAGATGACCGAGGCCCATGTGGAGGGGACACGCAAACTTGTGACACGTTCCACATTTCATCTATTGTCAAAGCCAGACCCCCTCCCAAAAATGCTGAGACCGTTTTGGTCTGCTTTGCCTAAAGAGAGAATCCACCAACATAACTCGATTTTAAATGTTTTCTTTGTTTGATTTCATTCTATGCAAACGTATCATTTAAAGTCAAAAGCACACACTGTTTTTAAAAGTTGGTATGAGCTTTTGAAAGACACAGTCTTGTTCCCAGACCTGCCAGGGCTGAACCTTGGGACTGTAGGCTAGTCACTTCGCTCTGGGCCTGGGTCTCCTCACTGCAAAGGGGGGACAATGGTGCCTCTGCTGCCCTGTAATGGGGCTCAGGCTGCGCCTCACCAGGACATCCTGGGAGGAGGTGAGTGGGGCCACTGGCTGTATCTGCTCAGCTGTTGTTGCTATTGTGTCCAAGACTTTGTCACCCCGTGGACTGCAGCACGCCAGGCTTCCCTGTCCTGCACTCCTAGAGTTTGCTCAAACTGACGCCCACTGAGTCAACATGCCATCCAACCATCTCATCCTCTGTCATCCCCTTCTCCTCCTGCCCTCAATCTTTCCCAACATCAGGGTCTTTTCCAATGAGTCAGCTCTTCACATCAGGTGGCCAAAGTATTGGAACTTCAGCTTCAGCATCAGTCCTTCCAATGAATATTCAGGGTTGATTTCCTTTGGGTTGGACTGGTTTATCTCCTTGCAGACCCTCAAGGGTCTTTCTCCAGCCACACAATTGGAAAGCATCAGTTCTTAGGCCCTCAGTCTAGAAATACTAAAATACTAAGCAGGGACTTTCCTGGGGGCCCAGTGGCTGGGACTCAGTCCCAATGCAGGCCAGGTTTAATCCCTGGTCAGGGGACTAGATCCCACATGCTCAACTAAAGATCCCAAATGTCCAACAGAGATCGAAGATCCCACGTGCTACAACTAAGACCCAGCCCAGCTAAACCAAAATTCATTAATGACACACTGACGATTTTTTAAATTAAATGAAATAAAATGCTAAGCAAAGTGAGGGTGCAAGCTAAGTGAACGGCTAAACACAAAGGATTCCTTCAGCTGCAAATAACGGAAAACACTCTCACAAAACTGCACATCCTGAAGGACAGTGGGGACCAGGAGGTCTGGTCAGGCCCCCTGCTCAAGTGTGCCCTTCCCTGAGCTGCTGTCTTCAGACAAGAAGCAAGATGGCAACAGTGTTTGTGGTATGTGTGTGTGTGAACACTCAGTCATGCCCAGCGCTTTGCAACCCCCTGGACTGTAGCCCACCAGGCTCCTCTGTCCATGCGATTCTCCAGGCAAGAACCCTGGAGTGGGTTGCCATTTCCTCCTCCAGGGAATCTCCCCAACCTGTGTCTCTTGCATCTCCCGCATTGGCAGGCAGATTTGTTGCCACTGCGCCACCTGGGAACCTTGTAGACTGACGCTTGAATGTCCCAAGGTCTCATATCTTAGAGACTTAGCAACTCAGGAAGCTGAGCAGCGTTCTACATTGATCCACTTCCTGAATGTCTTCCTTCAGGACTGACACATGCTGAGCCCACCTCTGGGTCCTGGAAATCCTTACATCCCTGGGAGAATCAGATAATGATCAGAAAACAATGTTAAGACACAGTAATTCCTGATGGTGAACAGTGTTAAGCAAGAAAGAAAAGGTGCTGAGAGCCAGCATCCCTGGGGCGGAGGCTATACAGGGTAGTCTGGGAAAGCACCTCCAGGTAAGGGTGGAGGGTGTTGGGGAGGGCAGGGCGGGAGGGGACAGATGATGCCAGTCCTGGATGGCCCTGTGCACGAGGAGTTCTGCTAAATTCCAAGGAAAATGTAAAGCCATCAAAGGACAAACAGGGAGGACATCTGATGTGAAAGACATGGATTGAATCACGGCTCTGTCAAATGACTCACTTTTCCTGACCCTCAGTTTCCATGCCTGTAAAATGGGATTAAAAAGGACTTCCCTGGTGCTTCACTGGTTGGGAGTCTACCTACCAGTGCACGGGACATATGGGTTCAATCTGTGATCTGGAAGGACTCCACAGGGCGGGAGCAACTAAGCCCACGCACCACAACTGCTGAGCCTGTGTGCTCTCCACAAGAGAAGCCACTGCAGTGAGAAGCCCGAGCAGCTCAGCCAGAGAGTAGCCCTTGCTCACTGCAACCAGAGAAAAGCCAGTACACAGCAAGACCCACCACAGGCAAAAAAAAAATAAAACAATAAAAAATAAAAATTTTAAACTGGGATTAAAAATTCCTGTCTCTGGACTTCCCTTGTGGTCCAGTGGTTAAAACTCCTCATTTCCACCGCAGGGGTCATGGATTCAATCCCTGGTCGAGGAACGAAGATCCCACGTTGTATATTTGAAAGCTGCTACCAGAATAGATGGAGAAGGAAATGGCAACCCACTCTAGTATTCTTGCCTGGAGAATTCAATCCAGAATACATATCAAAAGTTCTCATCAAAAAAAAAAAAAAAAAGTTCTCATCACAAGAAAAAAAAAAAAATCGGTCACTACCTATGGTGATGGATGTTAACTAGACTTAATGTGGTGATTATTGCACAATATATACAAATACCATTATGTTGTACACCTGAAACTAAAGTAATGTTATATGTCCATTATCTGAACTTAATAAATAAATAACTCATTTACAGGGTTACAAGGACAAAACATGAAAATGGAAGAGTACAGTACAGCCCACCCCCCCAAAAAAAATATTAGCAACCTCTTCCATTTGTTTTTTTTAGAAACTGAAGCCTGAGATGTTTTGGGGGAGGTTGTCTGCAACCTACTTTGAAATGCATCAGAAAAGTAAACCATTTTGATGGGTCTGGAGTGTGGTGGGTGATGGTATGTATGCAATGAAACAAGTAGAATAAAATGTTAATGGAAGAGTCCGGATGATAGATGCATGTCTATCCACTGTAAAATTCTTTGCACTTTTAGCTATTTTTGAAATTTTTAGTAATGAAATTTTGAGGAAGGAAGAGGTACCACTTTTTTTTTTTTTTTTTTTAAGAATTTGCAAATGCTTGCCGCTTCCCTCTCCAGTTTCTTTCTTGTCTGATGGTGTTAGCAAGTCACCTTACAGTCCTGCCGAGTGATTCGGTCCAAAGCGGGATAGCCACCTAGGCTTGACGTGGCTCCCGCTGTGCGCTGGCCTTGACGGAGACAACGCTGTGGGCTTTGCAGGGAAGCCTCTGGCTAAACCGAGCCTTGGCCGCTGAAGAACGTGCGGGACTGCCGCCGCCAGAGGGCGCACTCGGGCCGCGAGGACCGCGCGGCGGGAAACCTTGCTCCTCCCCTGGAGCCCACGGCCCTTGCGACGACGTGACCTACAGGAAACAGCCCTTCGACCGGGACGGTCTCCCCGCAGATCCTGATGAAGGGAAGGAGGGAGCAAAGTAACACTGAGCAAGTGTCAGACAGTGCGAAATGCCTTCCATCACTTTTATGTCGTTCTAGTTATGAATTGGAGAAGGCGATGGCACCCCACTCCAGTACTCCTGCCTGGAAAATCCCATGGACGGAGGAGCCTAGTGGGCTGCAGTCCATAGGGTCGCTAAGAGTCAGACACGACTGAGCGACTTCACTTTCACTTTTCACTTTCATGCATTGGAGAAGGCAATGGCAACCCATTCCAGTGTTCTTGCCTGGAGAATCCCAGGGACGGGGGAGCCTGGTGGGCTGCCATCTCTGGGGTCGCACAGAGTCGGACACGACTGAAGCGACTTAGCGTGCATGTATGCATAGTTATGAATCAGTCTGAAAATACAACGGGTGTTGAAGCGCAAAGGATACAGACGTCATTCCCGGCAGAGACTCCCTGGTTCTCCCCGGGCAGAGCAGCTTTTTTGGGGGTACTGACATTTCTCCCCAACCTCCACCCCTCCACGAAGGGACTCGGAGTAGCTGCGTCCCCAGGGCTGACAGAGCACTTCGTGGTGGCTTCCAGTGACCTCACCCAGCATCTGCAAGGAGGCTACCCACCCCACCCAGGTCTGCCCGTGGGGTTTCTTCATGTGGGGTTTCGGGTGGCAGGAAGAGGGAAACGGAGAGGGGAAGAGGTGGAGAAATGAATGTTAACTTTGAACTCTCCCATAGCTTCATCTAATGGAGACACTTTCAGAGACCATCTATCTGGTACCCTAGTTACCAAGATTCAGACCTAAGTTATCAATACCTCAGTATTTTAAAGTCATAATTACTCAAAGCCACTCTATACAAACCAGTAGTTTGGTCAAATTTTCCTTTTTGTGTAACCAGAGCCTGCATGGGTGCTAAGTTGCGTAAGTAAAAGCGTTAGTCACTCAGTGGTGCCTGACTCTTTGCGACCCCATGGACTGCAGCCCACCAGGCTCCTCTGTCCATGGGATTTTCCAGGCAAGAGTACTGGAGTGAGTTGCCATTTTCTTCTCCAGGGGATTTTCCCCACCCAGGGATTGAACCCAGGTCTCCTGCACTGCAGGCAGATTCTTTACCGAGTTAGGAGCTAAGTCACTTTAGTCTTATCCAACTCTTTTCGACTCAATAGACTGCAGCCCAGCAGGCTGCAGCCCTCTGACCATGGTATTCTCCAGGCAAGAATACTGCAGTGGGTTGTCATTCCCTTCTCCAGGGGATCTTCCCGACCCATAGATGGAATCCAATTCTCTTGCATTGGCAGGTGGGTTCTTTACCACTAGCGCCATCTGGGGAGACCCGAAGTCTCAAATACTGTCCTCAGAAGCCTCTACCCCATGCCCCCATCTCTCCACCCAACAGACCAACCCAGAGCCTCTGGGTGTGAAGCTCCAAGCCCCATGGGGCTTCTCAAATGTCAGCCACCTTATCCCCTCCTAGAAAGGAAGAGGGATTCTGCCAGAAAAGTCACCTCCTGACTTTAGACTTGCCAGATTGGGAGGAGAGGAGTTCTGAATCCCATGGAAATTTGGTTAGAAAGGATGGTATGTCCCAAATTTCGATTGGTGCTTCTTTGGTTTTAAAAACTTGTATTCACAAGTAATACATGTTAAGCCTGAGAAATAAGATGAGCACGGAGACAATTAAATTCATCCATGAACCCATCCTGAAATAAACAGTCCTGAGTTTTGATGTATACTGCACTGAACTTTTTTATTTCTGTGCATCTATTAACACACATGCCATTTTTCTTTAAAAATATAAGGTACATTATTTGTAACTTGTTTTGTTACTTAATAATGATCATGAGTAGCTTTCAATGGTTAAAGGATAATTTTCTAAGGATGAAAGTATGACTCTCCTACATATATAAAATGAACACATGTTTAACATTTTATTTAATTCGTTACTAATGAGGGAACCATTAAGAGGTAACAAAGGAGAAGTCCAAAGTAGAGACAGGGACTTCCCTGGTGGTACAGTGGTTTAGAACCCATCTGCCAATGCAGGGAACAGGTTCCACCCCTGATCTGGGAACTAAGATCCCACACACCACAAGAGCAACGAAGCCCAAGTGCCATAACTATTGAACCCACCATCCGCAGCTACTGAAGCCTGCGTGTTCAAGAGCCCGAGCTCTGCAACAGAGAAGCCACTGGAACGAGAAGGCCTCCCACGGCAGCTAGAGAGTAGCCCCCACTCTCTGCAACTAGAGAAAGCCCTCATGCAGCAACGAAGACCCAGCACAGCCAAAATAAATAAATGATTTTAAAAAGAAAGAGACATTTCTGAGAAATACTGAAATGGATTTACAAACGAATGCGAAAGTAGGTTCTTCCACTAGAGAGGGGCTAGTCAAATGAACCTCCACTGGACAGAATTTATTTGCATGTCTATAATTATTTGCACGGCTATCTGTTGTGAGGATACAAAAGAGCCCAAAGGCCATGAAACGTGAAGAACCCCATAGAATCAGAATCAGTTAACCCAGGCGCTTCGCTGCTGGTCCAGTGGTTAAGAATCTGCTTCGCAATGCAAAGGACAGGGATGCGATCCCTGGTCCGGGAAGATCCCACATGCTTCAGACAGAGCAACTAAATCACCACAACTAGAGAAACCCAGAGGGCAGCATGAAGACCCAGCACAGCCAGAAAAAGACTCAGGTAACCGAGTGGCTGTGCTTCCCACAGTGCCTAGTTTTCAACTGCGGCACAAATTTTCTCTTACACTGCGTAAACAAATATATGTCCATGCTCTCTTCTTCAGTTCAGTTCAGTCTCTCAGTTGTGTCTGACTCTTTGTGACCCCATGGACTGCAGCACGCCAGGCTTCCCAGTCTATCACCAGTTCCTGGAGCTTGCTCAAACTCATGTCCATCAAGTCGGTGATGCCATCCAACCATCTCATCCTCTGTCATTCCCTTCTCCTCCTCCCTTCAATCCTTCCCAGCATCAGGGTCTTTTCCAATGAGTCAGTTCTTCGCATCAGGGGGCCAAAGTACTGGAGTTTCAGCTTCAGCATCAGTCCTTCCAATGAATATTCAGGACTGATTTCCTTTAGGATGGACTGGTTGGATCTCCTTGCAGTCCAAGGGACTCTCAAGAGTCTTCTCTAACACCACAACTCAAAAGCATCAATTCTTCAGTGCTCAGCTTTCTTTATAGTCCACACATGACTCATCCATACATGACTACTGGAAAAACCATAGCTTTGACTACACGGAACTTTGCTAGCAAAGTAATGTCTCTCCTTTTTAATATGCTGTCTAGGTTGGTCATAGCTTTTTTTCCAAGAAGCAAGCGTCTTTTAATTTTATGGCTGCAGACACCATCTGCAGTGATTTTGGAGCCCCCAAAAATAAAGTCTCTCACTGTTTCCGCTGTTTCCCCATCTATTTGCCATGAAGTGATGGAACCAGATGCCATGATCTTCGTTTTCTGAATGTTGAGCTTTAAGCCAACTTTTTCACTCTCCTCTTTCACTTTCACAAAGAGGCTCTTTAGTTCTTCACTTTCTGCCATAAGGGTGGTGTCATCTGCATATCTGAGGTTATTGATATTTCTCCGGGCAATCTTGATTCTAACTTGTGCTTCACCCAGCCCAGCATTTCTCATGATATACTCGACATAGAAGTTAAATAAGCAAGGTGACAATATACAGCCTTGACATACTCCTTTCCCGATTTGGAACCAGTCTGTTGTTCCATGTCCAGTTCTAACTGTTGCTTCTTGACCTGCATACAGATTTCCCCAGAGGCAGGTCAGGTGGTCTGGTATTCCCATCTCTTGAAGAATTTTCCACAGTTGATTGTGATCCACACAGTAAAAGGCTTTGGTGTAATCAATAAAGTAGAAGTAGATTTTTTTTCTGGTATTATCTTGCTTTTTTGATGATCCAGTAGATGTTGGCAATTTGATCTCTGGTTCCTCTGCCTTTTCTAAATCCAGCTTGAACATCTGGAAGTTCACAGTTCATGTACTGCTGAAGCCTGGCTTGGAGAATTTTGAGCATTACTTTACTAGTGTGTGAGATGAGTGCAATTGTGCAGTAGTTTGAGCATTCTTTGTCATTGCCTTTCTTTGGGACTGGAATGAAAACTGACCTTTTCCAGTCCTGTGGCCACTGCTGAGTTTTCCATATTTGCTGGCATATTGACTGCAGCACTTTCACAGCATCATCTTTTAGGATTTGAAATAGCTCACATGGAATTCCATCACCTCCACTAGCTTTGTTCATAGTGAGGCTTCCTAAGGCCCAGTTGACTTCACACTCCAGGATGTCTGGCTCTAGGTGACTGATCACAGCTCATGGTTATCTGGGTCATGAAGATCTTTTTTGTATAGTTCTTCTGCATATTCTTGCTACCTCTTTTTAATATCTTCTGCTTCTATTAAGTCCATACCATTTCTGTCCTTTATTGCTCTCTTTTTAATGGTCACATATTTTTATTATGTTGATATTTCTATAATTTATTTAGCAAACTGTTACTGGACTTCCAATTCTTCATTTGTATAAACAATACAGGGACATTTCCTTCACTTTGAATATCTTTGAACATTACCTGACTATATCCTTCAGATAAATTCCTAGAAATGGAAGTCTTGTGTGGAAGGATAGGCACATTTCCAAGGTTTCTGATAGCTGATGACAAATGGCCTTTATAAGCCTCTTTCTAACCCACTTTAAATCTGCCCTCAAGTCCAAACTTTCTCAAGTCTGATATAGATTCAGAGACTTTAGGCTCCATTGAGGTAAAACAAAGATTGCCAGTTATTTCTCCAGAAAAAATAGGTTTATTTAGGATCAGAAAAGAATTGCAGTAAGCCACATGCAAACCCCTGGCAAAAACCAAGAGGAGCTTGCACAGCTGGGAAAGGAAGTGGGCGGGCTGTAACGTAGTCGGTGGCTTTTCATTGGCTGGGTTGTGATGGCCTCTCATTGGCTGAGTTCCTGTGTCCCGTTAGAGGGAGTTCGTTCTTCTTTATAGAGCCTGAGAGCTCCCTGATCTGGTCTTCCGACTCTATTTTAATTGAAGTTTCTTTTCATTAATATTTTAGATGCCCTTTAGCAAGAAATGACTCTTTGCACTGAAATTTCACTCGATTTCTCAGTAAAATTATTTGCTAACGAAGAAAAAACACTACAGACTGTGAAATCAATGGAGGATTCAAACAAATGGGCAGATAAATCAACCTGCAGTTTCGTGCTTGCCAAGACGCTTCAGTCGTGTCTGACTCTTTGCGACCTCGTGGACTGTAGCCCACTAGGCGCCTCTGTCCATAGCGATTCTCCATACAGGAATACTGGAGTGGGTTGCCATGCCCTCCTCCAGCGTCCCTCTTTTATAGTCTGCTCCTAATGACACCCTCTCCTCCCTGTCTCCTGGAGAAGGCAATGGCACCCCACTCCAGTACTCTTGCCTGGAAAATCCCATGGACGGAGGAGCCTGGTAGGCTGCAGTCCATGGGATCGCTAAGAGTTGGACACAACTGAGCGACTTCACTCTCACTTCTCACTTTCCTGCCTTGGAGAAGGAAATGGCAACCTACTCCAGTGTTCTTGCCTGGAGAATCCCAGGGACAGGGGAGCCTCGTGGGCCCCTGTCTATGGGGTCACACAGAGACGGACACAACTGAAGTGACTTAGCAGCAGCAGCAGCAGCCTCCCTGTCTCCAACACCACCGAGAACTTCTCCCCACCTTCTAGCACCCTCTGCTCAGAAGCAGAGAGAAAAGAATCCTTCAGAACACTGATACCAGGACTTCCCTGCTGGTCCAGTGGTTAAGACTCCACGCTGCCCCTGCAGGGGACCCAGGTCTGATCCCTGGTCAGAGAACTAGATCCCACAAGTGGCAACTAAGATTTGGCACAGCCAAATAAATTTTAAAAAAAGAAAAGAACATCAGTGTCTTGAGACCCAAGTTTTCCCACCCCTACTTTTTCCCAGTTAGAGTGATTTCCCAGCACTTTTGAGCAGAGATGGAGGGCATCTTGTCCTACCAAGCCTGTTATCAAATTACTCTGATAACATCCATCAGGCAAGTTCACTGGGAGATTTGGACAATGTTGAACTTTACCCAAACCCCGTTCTTCCAGCAAACAAAGATGGTTAAGATGTTTCCCCCCAAACTTGTATGTTCCAAAGTCCTTCCATCCTTTTGCATTCTGGAAAACAGAAAGCATACCACAAAGAACTGTCTTTCCCTTCTGACTTAGATAAGACTTGCTGTCAGGCTCTCTCATGACTTCCATAAGACTCACAGATGCCCCACTTACTACCTGTGATGGGGCCAGACACAGCCCCTCCCACCTCACGTTCTTTGTGATTGCACAAACTATTGGTCCGCCTGAAACTAACCAGACACAGAGGCAACACTTCCTGTCCGGCTGACTGAGCCGCCCCCCTGATTACAAAAACAAGTCCAGTTGTACACCCACCCCATTGACAACTTGTCTGCTCCTCCCTAGACAAGTTTAAGGTATTTTTTTAAGGTTCTTTTTTTATGTGGACAATTGTTTAAGTCTTTACTGAATTTGTTACAGTATTGCTTCTATGTTTTGGTTTTCCCACCACGAGGCACGTGAGAGCTTATGTCCTCAACCAGAAATCAAACCCGCACTCCGTATATTAGAAAGTGAAGTCTTACCCACTGGACCAGCAGGGCAGGCTCCAGGACTTTTCTACTCTCCCCTACAAGACACTCAAATCTTCAGATCTGGAGTATCCTGCCTATTGCAATGGCTTAAACCAAGTCAGTGACATTGGTTTGATTTTTGTTTGGTTTCATAGAGGAGGGTGGGAGTGATGGGGGACCTCTCACACACTTCTCTTAACTCAGAGTGCAATTCTCTCTCTGGCTCTCCTCTCTCACTCCCAGAAGCTATCAGCTGGGGGTAATTTCTAGTAACTCCCAGCAAAAGCCGGTGTGTCTGCTCCCACCAAGGATCCCATCCCAGGACATCTCTGCCTATTTCCTTTCTTAAAGGGGTGTCTCCAACTCCTGAAGTCTCTTGCTGTTTAGCACTCCCCACCAAACCCTTGGACTTCCCAGGGGGCGCAGTGGTAAAGACGCCACCTGCCAAAGCAGGAGATGGAGACATGGAGTTGGTCTCCAGGTGGAGAAGATCCCCTGGAGGAGGAAATGGCAACCCACTCCAGTGTCCTTGCCTGGAGAATCCCATGGACAGAGGAGCCTGGCGGGCTACAGTACATGGGGTCACAAAGAGTGTGATATGCCTGAGCGTGCATGCACACACACACATACACACCTAGCCCACAGGAGTCTTGTGTACATCACAGACACACACACACACACACACACACACACACAGCCCACAGGAGTCCTGTGTACATTAGAAGGAGTCCACCTTGACAGATCCAGCACCCTGGTCCTGTCATGGGGCAGAACCTTTAATACAAGTTAATCACTAAAGGGATATTGCCTATAAGCGTTAATTATACGTAATGGCCCATCTCTGGTAACCCTGCCTCCCAGGTAATGAGCATTAAGCTAAAACACCTTTGTTCAGCTCACAAGAAACGTCTCCACCAGCTCCACCCAGGATTGGTTGTAGGCAGGAAGGCATTAACATATAGCTACCCCTCCACCTTCCAGGTCTCCCCGCTCCGCTTTTAAGTATAAATGAAGCCTGAATTATAACTCAGGGAGGATGGTTCTCTGGGACGCTGGTCTGCTGTCCTCTCAGTCAGCTGGGCTTTCCCCGTAAAGTCACTGTGGCTCGCTCCAGTAACTCGGCTCTCGGTTTACCAGCCTGACACAGCGAGCGGTAGGAGCGTGGGCTCGTGATAAGCTGGGACAGACTCCCAGCGTAAATGAGGAGCAAGCCAGCTTTTAAACCCCATCCCTCCCCTCCCCTTCCGCTGGGCATTCCAGGTCAGGACTCGGCCGACTCCTCTGTGAGTGGCTTCATGGTGGACAAGCCGTGGAATCTTCTGGAAGGACGGGTAGGACACGTGGAGATGGGGGGCGGGGAGGCGTGAAAGCAGAGGAAGGGTCTTCCAGGCGGAAGGAGTGCTGGAGCGGCGTCCCAAAGTGGGCAGGGAGGAGCAGCCCCTGGGGGCGGAGAGCTGCTGCTGGAGCCCAGCTCCAGGGGCTCAGAGCGAGGTCCCCCTCAGGCTGAGTACCCACACCACCCAGACCAGTCAGGCAGGGCAGCCTGGTGACTCAGACAGCACAGGCCTAGGAGCTGTGGACTGAACCGGCCCCTAGATTGGTCATCCCCAGAACCTTAGAAAGTGACTGTGTTTGGAGACGGGACCTCTAAAGAGATGAAAGTGAAAGTCGTGTTTAGCTCTCTGCGACCCCATGGACTGTAGCCCACCACGGTCCTCTGTCCATGGGATTCTCCAGGAAGAATACTGGAGTGGGTGGCCATTTCCTTCTCTAGGGGGACCTTCCCAGCCCAGGGATCGAACCTGGGTCTCCTGCATTGCAGGCGGATTCTCTACCATGTGAACCACCAAGGAAGCCCATTACAGAGGTGAGTGAGTGAAGTCACTCAGTCGTGTCCGACTCTTTGTGACCCCATGGAATGTGACTGTGTTTGGAAACAGGACCTTTAAAGAGATGAAAGTGAAAGTCATGTTCAGTGGTGTTCAGCTCTCTGCGACCCCATGGACTATAGCCCACAAGGCTCCTCCATCCATGGGATTTTCCAGGCAAGAGTACTGGAGTGGGGTGCCATTGCCTTCTCCAGGGGATCTTCCCAACCCAGGGATTGAACCCAGGTCTTCCACATTGTAAGCAGATGGTTTACTGTCTGAGCCACCAGGGAAGTCCACTTTAAAGAGGTAAGAAGGTTAAATGAGGCCACTAGGGTGGAGCCCTGTCCCATCTGACTGGTGTCCTTATAAGAGGGAGAGACCCCCAGGATGCACAGGCACAGGGAAGAGCCCCTGTGAGGACGCAGTGGGGGGCGGCTATCTGAGGGCCGAGGGGAAAGGTCTCAGGAGAAACCAGCCCTGCCAGCACCTTGGTCTTGGACTTGCAGCCTCCAGAACCGTGAGAAATCAACATCTGTTGTTTAAGGCCCTGGGTCCTTAGAGCGGGTTTTTGTTAGAGCAGCCTGAGCAGGAGTCAGCCTCAGACTCCAAACCTCCATGCGTGCTCAGTAGCATGCAAAGGGTCCAACTCTTTGTGACCCCATGAACTGTCGCCCGCCACGTTCCTCTGTCCATGGGCTTCTCCAGGCAACAATGCTGGAGTGGGTTGCCAATTCCTTCTCCAGGAGATCTTTCTGACCCAGGGACTGAACTCATGTCTCTCGTATCTCCTGCACTGGCAGGCGGGTTCTTTACCACTAGTGCCCTGTGGGAAGTCTCCAGACCTCCTTACTGGGTACCAAAGGCCTCACTCAGCCTCTCTGAGTCTGTCTCCTGATGTGATGCATAAGACAGAGAGAAAGCCCACCCAGGGCAGCCATGAAGCTGGAGTGAATCATGTGTGTGAAATGGACATCTAATAAGTGTGCAGATATGGACAGAGAGTGTAATCTCTAAAATGAGATACAGAGACTTCCCTGGTGGTCTAGAGGTTAAGACTCCACACTCCCAATGCAGGAGGACTCAGGTTCAGTCCCTGGTCAGGGAACTAGATCCCACATGGCGTGACTAAAGATCCTACATGCTGCAACGAAGGCCCGGCATGGCCAAATGAAAATAAATAAAATGAGGTGCATGTACCTGGGGTAGAGGGGAGCAGATGCATGGGGTGGGGGAGGAGGAAGAAAAGCTAAGAACTTCTTCATACGTTTATTCTGCATCTTCCCAGTACTTGTCCCTTTTTACATACGGTGCTCGTGGCGTAATAGAGAAACACACAGGTGTTTCCAGTGTATGAAGCAACTTCACCCTTGTGCATTGTTAGTTTGTGATGGTCTTAACGCGCGTTTATACATGTATGCAGTGCTGTGTGTATGTGTGTGCGCTCAGTCTGACGTGAGTGAACAGATTCGCATCTTGTCGGGGTCCATGATTCTTAGATGGACTGACATTGTTTCTGTTGTTTAGTTGCCAAGGTGTGTCTGACTCTTTGTGACCCCATGGACTGTAGCCCACCAGGCTCCTCTGTCCATGGGATTCTCCAGACGAGAATACTGGAGTGGGTTGCTGTTTCCTTCTCCAGGGGATCTTCCTGACTCAGGGATCGAACCTGCATCTCTTGAATCAGCAGGTGGGTTTTTTACCACTGAGCCACCAGGGAAGCCCCAGATGTGCTGCTAGGATTGTGCAATTTAAAAAAAATCCTCTGGAGACCTGTATAGAGAATAACAACTTGGCCACTAAGATTTCTATGCATCCACTGATCTGCCAGGGGAGGGAGGGAGTGCAGCTATGGCTAGATGGCATCAGGAGGTGGGAATTTAGTAGAGAAGGGCAGAGTACCTGTGTCCACCTACCCCTCTGGACAGGACCTCTGGGTGGGAGCTCCACATCTCTCCAGAGAGTCACTGTGAGATTCCATCAATGAATGAGGGCCTTCTGGACACTGGGGGCGCCTCATTGGCACAGACATTGGCATGAATATCACTCTTGAGATGGTCCACTTTCATGATTAATAGTAATGTGGTTATAACCAGAACATGGTTAATAATCCACAGTGGGAAAGCTATGAAGAAGAGACAAATAGAGACCAGAACACAGGAAAGGGGAAGGGAGTGAGGGTGCTGAGTGAGGGTGCCCCCGGCAGCCTGGGCATGTGTGAGGCTCCCTTTGAGGCCTCCCCAAAATGAGCAGAGGCGCTTTGATGGGGCAGGACACGTGGGGGGAGTAACATTCTTGTTTGGAGAGAGAAATGACTTAGGGTTCTGTCATTTGGGCATCAGTGTAAATGTGGCCAGTGTCACAGTCACAGACTCAGGGCTCGTGAGTTCTGTATTTCACAGGATGTCTGTGTCCAGAGAGCTCAGTGTCTAGAATCCTCATGATGAGGCAGTCCAGGGATCCCCAGAGCAGACCCCGAGCAGGGAGGAATTGGTCTGCATTCCCTCAGTGAGCAGTTTTTGTCTATTTAGCCTGAGAAACACAATATAGACCTCTGGGTCTGTGATGCTATGTTGTATCCAGAAAAAAAAAAAAAAAAAAAAAAGCCCAGACTTTGCTTTCGTGCAGTTGATTGAAATTCCTGGCTGTGTGACCCTGGACAAGTCACTTAACGACTCTAAATCTCAGTTGCTTTGTCTGTTGCTCAGTGACTCTGTCGAGTCCAACTCTTTGCGACCCCATGGATTGCAGCTCACCAGGCTCCTCTGTCCATGGGTTTCTCCAGGCAAGAGTACTGGAATGAGTTGCCAGCTCCTGCTCCAAGGGATCTTCCTGACCCAGGGGTTGAACCGGTGTCTCTTATATCTTCTGCATTGACAGGCAGGTTCTTTACCACTAGCGCCACCTGTGAAGCCCTACTGGATTGGGGTCCAGCCTTCATTTTAACTTAATCCCCTCTCTAAAGATGTCATCTTCAAATATGGCCACATTCCAAATGCTGGGGTTAAAGCTTCAACATATGACTTTATAGCCCACAACACTGAATAAGTAAGAAAAATTCTCTACCATCTGGGAGCTCAGAGAAGTTCTATGACTCCTATCATTAAAGCATGTGCATGCATGCTAAGTCACTTCAGTTGTGTCTGACTCTGTTCAACCCTATGGACCGTAGCCTGCCAGGCTCCTCTGTCCATGAGATTCTCCAGGCAAGAGTACTGGAGTGGGTTGCCACGCCCTCCTCCAGGGGACCTTCCCAACCTATGGATCAAACCCCTGTCTCATGTCTCTTTCATTGGCTGGCAGGTTCTTTACCACTAGCGCCACCTGGGAAACCCTATCATCTACGGCAGTTTTCAAATATATTGTAGGCGACCTATCTTACTATGTAAAAAAGATAAAAACTCTGATATCTCTGTTTGCAGAAGCAAGAGCAGGAACCCACATCACACTCCCAGGACCTGCAGGGAGTTCTCAAACCCTTATCAGGGCTGTGAGATCTTGAAAACTAATAAAAGCTATGGTTGATAAGGCAATGCTTACAGAGCCAAATGCACTTCTAAAAACAGAAGCACATAACTCAAGCAGCAAACACCTGAGATGAGAGCTATAATCCCATTTTACAGATGAGAAGACGAGCACAGAGGGAGAAGGTCACTTCCCTTCTACACAAGCTGACTCTGGAGCCAGGACTTATGCTGAGCTTTCCCACGAGCTGCGGAAGTACAAGGTAAGTAATCCTGACTCCAGGGCCATCAAATCTGATGATGATGATGATGGTAATAATAATGCAGAAACTCTTGAACTTCATCTTCCTGGAGGGAATGGCTGCTTCCTGTAGACCAGGGGTCCCCAACCTCTGGGCCCCAGACTGGTACCTGTTATCAGATCAGCGGTGGCATTAGATTCGAAATAAAATGCACAAGAAATTGAATGTGCTTGAATCATCCTGAAACCACCCCCCGCCTTCCCGGTTCATGGAAAAACTGTCTTTCACGAGACAGGTTCCTGGTGCCCAAAAGGTTGGGGACTGCTGGTCTCAACTGCTTTCTATGCCAGGGCGCCCATCCTGCTGTAAGTGCTTTTTGTGATACGATATCTCTGACGCTTGGGGAAGGAAACAGCGTGTTCACCAGTAAGGAATACCGCTGGCCTAGGCAAACCCCTTTTCTTCAGTCTGTCACAGGAGAGAGAAGGAGACAGACAGAATAAGAGAAAGCCCGCTGAAGATGTGACCTAGGCACTCAGTACACATTAGAGGGAAACTCTGGGGCTTTTCATTCCGTCATCCATCCTGGGCGTCTGACCTACCTTGTACTGAACAACATCAGGCAAACGCTATCAGTTTTCCGACCTCTGGTTTCCTTGCCTGTAAAGCAGCAGACCCCAAAATGGGTTTTGCCCACATCAAAGGAAATGATAACAACTTGCCCAGGACCTGGAATATGTTGGAACCCAGCAGGCATTGCACCACCCCCCCCCCGCCAACCGCCCCCTACCCCTGGACGGCTGCCTGGAGCCTGGTCCAGTGTGGTTCTGCACTGCTTCTGTCTTGGGGTAGAAAGCTGAGGACTCTGAAGCCTGGTCAGGTTTACCCGCCTGCGGGTACCGCACTGGGGATGGGACACAGCTCTCTGAAGGCGCAATTAGGCATCATTTGCATTTCTTATAGAGAGCAGATGCTCATTTCCATCAAGAAATGTTCCCATACGGCCCTGGCCTCGTTACAAATTCCATCAAGGGCCGGTCTTGCAACTCGCAATTAAAGGTGTCCCTAGGCCGCGCCAAAAAAGGAACTGATTTTCCATCTGGCCCAGAGGTTCTTTGTTGCTTCAAACAGGAGGGAAGCCGGCTTTCTTGCGTGCAAAGTCCCCAGCAGCTCTCCCTGATTCCCACGTGGGGGAAGGGACGCCACCAGCACCAGGCTCACGTCCGCACACGTCATCTCCACCTGGGGGCGCCTCTGGGATTCTACCCCACCGTCCCCCCTACCCAACCCTGGATAAATTTGTGTGCTCGCTCTCAGACTCTTTGCAACCCCACCCTAGAGTTGGCTATAAAATGGAGAATCGGATCCCAGATCATGAGACTTCTTCACACTAAATATGCAAAGGGGGCTCCCCTCTCGGCTGCGGTTTACCGGGTATCCTCAGAGTCCACCCCGTGACCTGGTTGCTGGTCCAGCTCTCCCTCATCAGGACCTCCAATTCACTGTAGCTTTTCCCCAGTCTCTCCTTGGCCTCGCTCCTTCAGTCTGATTCCTGACCGTGCCGGCTTCCCTCACCCCCACCCACCCGCCTCCGCAACTCGCCCTCCCCTCCCCAGGACTGCGTCCCTCAACGGTAAATGCAACCAAGTCTCTGCCCACTTCTCAGCCACCGCCCTGCTGCTCTGGTGGGAGAGCTCGGCCTCGGTCGTGCCGTGTTTTCCCAGAAGTGGCCGTCAGAGGGCGCTGGTTACCTCGCGTCCCCCTCCCCCTGTCCTCCCAGCGCAAAGCCTCCTGCTAACACCAGTGCAGCCACTCCCTCCCCTCCTGAGGCGACCGCTCAGCCTGCCCTTCTAAGCAGGGGTCCCGGTCTCCCTTGACTTTCTTCTTCCATCGCAAGATCGTCTCCTTTTTCGTCCTCTCAGGACCCGACTGGGCTCTGAAACCCTTCACTGGAAGTGTGAACTGAACTCCTTGTCCTGTCTGAACCCCACACTCCTTAAATATAAACCGGTGGATCGGGTGTGGTCACAGCCATATCACTGGCTGTTCGATGATTCCATGAGATCAGTAGAAAAGTCTCTCTCCCCTTTCTGGGAGGCGGGAAATGTCCTGGAGGGGGTGTAAGCCAGAAAGAGGCTATCTCTCCTTTTGTTGTTTAGTCATTAAATCGTGTCTGACTCTTTGGTGACCCCAAGGACTGTATCCCGCCAGGCTCCTCTGTCCATGGGACTTCCCAAGCAAGAATACTGGAGTGGGTTGCCATTTCCTCCTCCAGAGGATCTTCCCCACCCAGGGATCGAATCTGCATCTCCTGCACTGGCAGGTATATTCTTTACCACCTGAGCCACCTGGGAAGGTCCCATCTCTCCCTTGTGTCTCTTCTAACTGTCCCAGGAGTTCCTAACAGACGTCCTTTCAAGGCTTGTTGGCTTGAAATATGCCATATGCCCTTATCTACATCCACCATCAGCAAAGAATTTGGGCCTTCATGACTAACTTGGATCTATCAGGATTGTTCCCCTCAGGCTGGGGCTGAGATGAACGCCCCTCGAAACCCAAAGCTGACTGAAGGAGGACAGATGGGTGTTCTGATCCAGAGAGGAAGGGCGGGTGGGCGAGAAATGAATGTCGAGTGGGCAACTGGCAAACTTCTGGTCCTCAGATCCCACATGGCTGTAGGGCTCTTTCCACCAGATTTTTTCAGATCACGCCTAAACACCCATTCCATGTGTTGTAGGCAAAGTTTGGCAGGAAGTGGCAGAAGGTAGCATCCCACCAATGTTCTGATCTGTGCCTCTGACGTCAGTAGCACAAAGGGTGAAAAACAGCTCAATCAGCTTTCCTGCTGGTTGCATAAACTCCGAAGTGGCTTTTTGAAAGGTGGCTTTAGGAGACCCGTGAGAGGAGGGGCACGCTTCCCTGCTGTAAGTCCATGGCCCAGGGCCTGCACTGTGCACACCCTGCTGCATATCTTGGCTAGAGCCCTTCCGATGCCCTCCACGTACGCTCCACAGCAGAGAATCCCGTCCACTACCTTTTCAGCTGGGAAAAGAGACTGAGAGGGTGATTCCAGCCAGGCCAGTTGGTTTAACCTCATGAAATCAGGTGGTAAGCAGTTGAAAAAGAAATCTCTTTTTTAAAAAAAGAAAAATATTCATCTTATTTTTGGCTGTACTGGGTCTTCATTGTCCCGCGGGCTTTCTCTAGTGGAGGCAAGTGGGAGCTATTCTTTGCGGGGCACGGGCTTCTCATTTTGGTGGCTTCTCTGATCTAGGCACATGGGTTTCAGTAGTTGTAGCTCATGGGCTTAGCTGCTCCTCAGCATGTGGGATCTTCCTAAACCAGGGATCGAACCTGTGTCCCCTGCATTGGCAGGTGGAGGCTTATCCACTATACCATCAAGGGAGTCCAGATGTGTTCTTTGCCGTCAGTCTCTAGCCACGGCAGCCTCTAAAAGGAGCTACCACAGTGGTACCCCAGGCCTTGTTAGGTTAATTTGTGGAAAGCCGTTGAGCTCTGGCGGCAGGAAGTAAGTCTCCTTTGAACCCAGCCCTTACAAGGGGGAGCCTCAGCCCAGTTTTCCTGTGATCTGTGGGGCTGGGGCAGGAGCCTCTGGGCTGGGGTAAGGGAAGCCACTTGGTGGAGGGGCAGGCTAGGGGTGGGAACCTTGTCCCTGGTAGGGCCTCCTGGCACAATTCTCCTTGCCCTTATAAAGAGACACATAAATGAGAGAGGGACGCTTCCTGCCTCGGAACTTTGTACCCGAATATGATACCTGGACCTGCTTCAGCCACCCTCTGACCACGCAGGGACCCTAGCCTAGGAATGGTTCAGACACATGGAGAAGTGAGAAGCCAGGAGACTCACAGAGAAGCAGAACTGGAGAAGGTGTCCCCGCCTGTCCTGCCTATGACCCTCCTGTGATGCTGGCTTAATTGAGGTTGGCCATGTAGACACCTGTGTGACACGCTGTATATGCTGCATCCAGTTGATTAATATGGCGCCCACCCCTACTGGGGCCCGTAAAAAAGCTCTTATTTATCTATAGTGGCAGCTAATAGAATTGTGACAACTGGGGTCTGTATTGTTTTATGCATATTAAGAATTCTGTCGGTTGTCTGTAACAGTCACAGGTGGCTCAGCAGTAAAGAAACCACCTGCTAATGCAGGAGACATGGGTTTGATCCCTGGGTTGGGAAGATCCCAGGAAGGGTCACAAACTGAGCAGCTGAACAAAAACAACAGCAGCAGTCACCTAACTTGAAGGAGGTTTAAACACAAATGAGAGTTTATTGTCAGAAAGTGGGCCTGTCTGAGAACACACAAAGCTTGGAATGTGGTTTTGGCCTTGAGAACACATTGAAATCAAGGTTCCAGATGCCCTCAGGCCACCCGCTGTGTACCTGGGTTGTATCCCCAAAAACTCACGTTGACCTGGAGGCTCAGAATGCAGTCTTATTTGGAAATAGGATCTTTGAGGTATGATTAGTTAAAATTAAGGTGAGGTCACACTGGGCTTGGTTGAGCCTTCATCCAACGACTGGGGTCCTTATAAGAAGACATGGAGAGGGCTTCCCTGGTGGCCTGGTGGTTAAGAATCCACCTGCCAATGCAGGGGACATGGATTCCTTCTGTGCTCAGGGGACTGAGAACCCACATGCCGTGGAACAACCAGCCCTGGGAGCCACACCACTGAGCCTGTGCTCTAAAGCCTGGGAGCCAAAACCACTGAAGCCCGAGAGCCTGTGCTCTGCAGCAAAAGAAGCCCCCACAGTGAGAAGCCCATGCACTGCAACAAGGAAGCCCACATGCAGACAAAAATAAACAAAAACAAAAATCTCTTTTTAAAAAAAAAAAAAAAAGGAAAATATGAAAACAAGTGCAGAAAGAAGATGTTATAAAGACACCCAGTGGAGAATGCCATGTGAAGACAGACATTGAAATATTGGAGTGATGTGTCTACAAGCCCAGACACACCAAGGACTGCCAACAGAAGCTACAAGAGAGACAGGGACTTTTAGAGACTTTTAGAGACTTCGGATGAAGTATGGCTCTCCTGGTGTCTCGATTTTGGACTTCTAACCTCCAACTATGACACAAATTCAGTTGTTTTAAGCCCCATGGGTTGTAGCAATTTGCTACCGCAGCCCTTGGAAACAAATATACCCTCTTCTTGCTTACGTTGGTTTCTCTTTTCCCTCTGGCTACAGACCAGCCCCTCTACACCTTAATCCACCGAGCCACCAAGAACTTGCAGATTGGATAGTCATCAATCAAGCTTCAGAAAAAAGAGTCATTCCTTTCTACCTCCCCAGTAGATTTCTCTGGGAAAGAACTTGAATTAGCCCAGCTTATTGCAAGATAAATCTGGACCACTGGGATGTCCCTGGTAGTCCAGTGGTTAAGACTTCGCCTTTCAATGCGGACGGTGCAGGTTCAATCCCTGGGATGGGGAGCCAAGATCCCACATGCCTCGTGGCCAAAAAATCACAACATGAAACAGAAGCAGTATTGTAACAAATTCAACAAAGACTTCAGAAACGGTCCTCATCAAAAAACTATAAAAAATAAAAAAGAAATCTAGACCAATCAGCTGTGGCTGCAGAGAGTGACGTGGCACCAGGATGATAGCTCCCAAAGTGGCCACGACGACGGGAAATAGGGTAAAGGAGAACTTCTAGGGTAAAAAGTGCTCACTGCAGACACCCTTAAGGCATTAGTCCATAAATACTGGCTTCTCTGGACCGTGTTCATCTGTCCTTAGTACGTTCGTGTGTATCTGTTGATGAAAACTGGGGTAGAAAAAATAGAGAAAAAACACTGAATCTTAAAAAGCCAGAAATCTAGGCTGGCCGATGGAAGACTTTGGCAATGTGCAATGTCAAAGACAGGAAGGACTCCTGTGTTCCTGAAAGGACTAATAGCACAGCTTACACAGTAAATAATCTGATGGTCCTTACCCCGTGCTGTCTGCCTGGAATGGTGAATTGATGGCTTTCAGCTCTGCGGATCTCAAGAAGTGGTCAAAGAAAATGGTGCTTGCTTCAGTCTTTGTCTCTGCGGGTCTTTCTCTTCTCAATTGCAGTGTGAAAACTGAAACAGTCACAAAAAGACAAACACTGTGTGATTCTACTTCCAGGAAGTAACCAGAGTGGGTAAATTCATCGAGACAGAGGGTAGAATGCTAATACTTTGATGTGAAATAGACCTGGGTTCACCTCTGAGTTTCCCATAGACCTGAGCATGAGCTTGGTTGGGCAACATAGATGCTAAATTTTCAAAAATGTTTATTGAACCAAAATATACATTTTCTCTTTTAAGTAACTAACTCATATTGAGTGCCAGGTTCCCTACGATTCTTTGAGCCACCATCCACAAATTTACAGTAGCCTCTGATTCCCCAGCTTAAGCTGGAATTGGTAAACTGCCCTAGCCCGTGAACATCTGGGAGTGTGTGCTTTCTCTGCTCTGTGTGTGAGGTCCTGACAGCATTGCAACTCTGCTTTCAGAAATGAGGAGCAATGTAGCCCCACTGCCATTAAACTTGTCAAGTTTAGTTTCCAAAAGGTACGTTGCACATCGAACACTGCCACCTAACAAAGACCCTGTTGGTAACTTGGACTCATCTAGCCCAGCTCAGCAATGCAGTCATTGACATTCTCATTAGTCTTTTGGGTTCACATCAGGGAGGAGCTGGAATTCACCCCTTGGGATGTTCAACATGGAAGGGTCTCAGCCATCATTTAACCTTCCTCTTGTTTTTATCTTATTCTAATTTATTTATTTATTTTTGGCCATGTGGGGTTTTAATACCAACCAGGAATTGAACCCATGTCCCCTGCAGTGGACGCCGAGTCCTCACCAGTGGACCAGGGAAGTCCCTCCTTCCTTATTTGTATTTATTTAGTTTAGTTTCAGCTGCATTAGAACTTCATTGCTTTGCCCAGGGTTTCTCTAGTTGAGGAGAGTGGGGGCCACTCTTCGTTGAAGTGTGTGGGCTTCTCATTGCAGTGGCTGCTTTAGCTGCAGAGCACAGGCTCTGGAGTGAAAGCTCAATAGTTGTGGCGCGGGCTCGGTGCTCCGAGGCATGTGGGATCTTCCCGGACAAGGGATCGAACCTGTGCCCCCTGCATTGGCAAGCAGATTCTTATCCACTTCACTACCAGGGAAGTTCACCACCTCCCCCCTTGTTAAAAATGAAGAAACTGACACCCAGGGACAGTTAAGGGACTTTTTAATAGAAACAAAAGGTAGAAATGGGGATCAAACCCAGACCTTTGGAGACCAAGTACAGACAAATTTCCACTACAACAGGCTGCCTTCTAAGTTTTTAAGTCATCTCTGCTCAGGAACCTAGCCAATTTTCTTTGTACTTCTCCAGTTTTAATGTATGCACTGTCAAAGTAAGCGTGTATAAAAATGTACATTGTTAACTATGATAATTAAATCCTGGACTCCTCTGTACATTTTACTATAATAGCATATATCACAACATTTTATAATTATCTCTTTGTGGCCTGTCTCCCATTCCTCCCCCACCAGACTGTAAATTCCCTGACAACAAGGACCATCTTGTTCTCAGGACCTAGCAGAGCAGCTGACACAAGTATGATCCTGGATAGATGGTAGTTAGATCGTTAACTGCGAGTGAGACGTGTATCGTCCTTAATAAGAAACGTGCATTTCATCTCGTAGCCTTAGGAGAAGCAAGTTGTCTGAGAAAGCTTAGGGCTTACATAGAGGCCCCAGTAGATTGTCAGAAGTGTAACAGAATTCTGCAGATTCCTTGTGGTTTTTTGTTTGGGAGGTTTTTGTTTTATTGCTCTGTAATAAATTCCAAACATCCTCTATGCGTCAGGAGACAGGATGACTGAATCAAACATTTTAGCAGGACCCTAATGTTAAGCATGTGATCTGCTATAGTAATTTTCAGAATTAACTCAGTTGTTCATTAGTCCTTTATGTGTTAAGAAGATGGGTGGCCCAGCCAATGATATACCCATCTGAGAACCAAAAGCAATTTCAGAAGAAGTCAAATCCTTCACTCGTGTTTCTCAAAAACCAGAAAGTACAGCTTAACACATGGTCCAGAGAAGCCCTTATTAGAAAATCCTCTCTTTTCCTAATTCTCTCCCTCATATCCTGCAAATTTTCAGCATCACCTTCTATACATTTTTGGTGCACTTCTGGATCAAAGTGGTGAAATCATACCACCAATGCATCTCCTTTCCAGCCTCAAGCCAATAAAATGGTACTAAATTAAAGGTACAAACACCCAATAGAAAAGAGATGGAAAAAAATACAAAAAAAAGAAAAGATGAGGCGATGGGATACAAAGAGGCAAGAGATTTCAGCAGAGTCCTGCAAGACAGTGAGCCCACTGAGACACCAGAGTAACTCCTGGGTGAGAAGAAGTCCCAGCCAAGAGTATCCTAAACGCTATTACACTCTGAGAGGCTCCCATCGTGTCATGCAGACAGAGAGACTTGGGATTCAGAAATGCTTGGTGCAAGTGAAATGTGAGACTGAAACAGAAAATTATAGAATATGTGTGTGGACTCACCGCCTCACACACGCACATGTGGGAACACTGGCACCTGGAAACAATACATACTCCCCCCACGCAAACCATCAGACAGCTTCTCCTTAAAGAAATGGAATGTTCCAGGCAAAAGAAACTCTGTGTTCTGGTGTTTAGGCACCCCAGATAATGAACAACAGATCTCTTGATCATCTTCCTCGAGAAGCCTCACCTAGGAAATGCAACAGGGCATAATCCTTCCAAAGGGGAATTTAGCAATTCCAAGGGAAAGGACAGCTGTATGTGTTTTCTGACCAGCAGGTCAGCTTCCGCACATCTACTCAAGCAGTATGAAAAAGACACATGCACAAGGATATTCTGTATTAGCAACTGACTGAGCCCAAATATCATCCATAGCAATGGGTTGAATAAACACTGGTAGATCAAGGGATTTCCCTGGTGGTCTGGTGGTTAAGACTTCATCTTCCAATGCAGGGGTTTGGGGTTCGATCCCTGGTCAGGGAGCTAAAATCCCTCATGCCTGGGGGCCCAAAAAACACAACATAAAATAGAAACGGTATTGTAGCAAATTCAATAAAGACTTTTTAAAAAATGGTCCACATTAAAAAAAAAAAATCTTTATAAAAAAAGAAACAATAGTACCTCAAAACAATGGGGAGCTTTACAAC
This sequence comes from Bos indicus, assembly GCF_029378745.1. NCBI lineage: Eukaryota > Metazoa > Chordata > Mammalia > Artiodactyla > Bovidae > Bos > Bos indicus. Next base: position 16,960,443 of record NC_091780.1, on the reverse strand, counting down.
CACAAAGAGAAATGAGGAAGTTGCTTATAAACTTAAGACCCCATGGGCTGTAGCCCACCAGGCGTCTCTGTCCATGGGTTTCTCCAGGCAAGAATATTGGAGCAGGCTGCCATTTCCTTCTCCAGGGGATCTTCCCAATCTAGGGATTGAACCCGAATCTCTTACATCTCCTGCTTTGGCTATGCTAAGTCACTTCAGTCGTGTCCGACTCTGTGCGACCTGGGTGTTCTTTACCACTAACACCACCTGGGAAGTCCTGCAACAATGCCCATCTGCCTTAATTATACATACGTCCCCTCCCTCCAGAACCTCCCTCCCTTCTCCCCATCCATCCCTCCAGGTCATCACATTAACAGGGGGGAGAAAGCAAAGTACAGAGCAATATTTAGAGTATGTTACCTTCTGCATAAGAAAGGAAGAAATATGGATATAGAAACATTTTTTTAAAGAATAGCATGATAAAAGCAGTTGTAAAAACCGTTTACCTAAACACCTCACTTAAAAGTCAGAAATTGACAGACTCAATAAAAACAAAACCTAACTGTATTATTTGCAGGAAACACACTTGAAACATAAAGATGGAGGCAAGCTGAATGTAAAAGGATACGTTAAGATCCATCACACAATCACTAAGCATAAGAAAGCTGGTGTGACTCTAAAAAAGACTTCCCTGGTGGTCCAGTGGCTAAGACTCCACACTCCCAATGCAGGGGGCCCAGGCTCCATCCCTGGTCAGGGAAGTAGATCCCCGTGTTGTATAAGACCTGGCACAGACAGGTAAATTAGAAAAGAGCTGCCGAGATAAACTTCAAGGAAAGAACACTACTAATGATCAGAACAGGGCATTTTGTTAAAAGGGTCAATTCATCAGGAAAATATAACAGTCTTAACTGTGCATACAGCTCATAACATAGCTCCCAGACACAGGAGATAAAATATGAGAGAACTGATTTTCCTTACGGATTCCTGCAGCTTTACGCGGTAAGCTTCTCATTTGTCACTTTGAGAGCGTGCCTGGAGTTGACAGTTGGCTGCCCTGATTTATCGGGGTTTTTTTTTTTTTTTTTTTTTTTTTTTAAGACTTCTGCTGTTAACAATAGCCAGTGTGTGCCACCACCCTCATGCTTTTCTTCGCTTCCTACCATCCAGCTCTCACAGCCACTGCATCAGCAGAGGCCTTACTTTCCCCCCACATTTTACCCAAATTAGCCACAGGTTAAAGGCTTAATAATCGCAATGCCATTGCATGCCAGGTGTTCACCACACCCTCTTATCACTCATAACGGGATCCTCAAGGCTTCAGTTGGTGAGTAATCCAGCTCCAAACATCTGTCTGCTTTCTAGGGTCACACTTCTTAGGACTGTCTCTGTCTGAGCCTCCCAGACAGCCAAGCCTGAGGCCATCTGAAGGAGCTAGAGTGTGTATGTTGGGGGTGGGGGGCGGTGGGAAGGAGAGTGTGCTGCAGGGAGGGGAGGGGAAGCGAGGCAGGAGGGAGAAAGAGCCAATACAAGGGTGTATTGCCAGCTGGCCATTGCCTATTAATGTGCACAGCCCTGTGGGGCCACCCACTTCTCAGCACAGTCTGTCTAGGAGGGGGGAAAAGGGAAGAATTGATCAGTTGGCTCCATCTCCACCAGCCTAGAGTTGCCCTTGTGGGGACACCCAGCAGGGAATCACAAAGTCTCCCACCTCAGTATCAGTGGGGTAGCCCTCTGGCTCAAGACTAGAGTCGCATAACATGGGAGCTGTGAAGGAAGGTGCTGTCAAGGCGTGTGACGGCAGTCAGAGCCCATGAAAAGAGGCTTCTTGCAGCAACAGCTAGGAAAGGACGTCTGAGGCAGAGCATCCAGATGGTCCACAGGAAGGGTCTGATACAGAGTATCTACAAAACCTGGAGAGTAAATTGGTGCAGCCACTATGGGAAACAGTGCAGAGATTCCTTATAAGATTAAAAATAGAGCTACCATATGATATAGCAGTCCCACCCATAGGTATATATTTGGGGGAAAAATGAAAACAGTAATTCAAAAACATGCATGTTCATAGCAGCATTGTTTATTAGTGCCAAGATATGGAAGCAATCCAAGAGCCTATCAACAGGTGAATGGATAAAGATGGTATGTATATACAATGAATACTACCCAACCACTAAAAAGGAAAAAAAAAAATGAAATTCTACCTTTACAGTAACACGGATGGACCTAGAGAACAGTATGAGAAAAGTGAAATACTGTATGATATCACTTATATGTGGAATCTAAAAAATAACACGAATGTATGTGAATGTAAAACAGAAACAAACTCACAGACATAGAAAACAAAATAGTGGTTACCAAAGGGAGAGGGAAAGGATGAGGAACAGATTAGAAGTGTGAGATTAACAGATACAAGCTATAATATCTACAATAGACAAGCAACAAGGATACATTGTATAGCACAGGGAATTATAGCCACTATCTTGTAATAACATAGTGGAGTATAGCCTTCAAAAATACTGAATCACAATGCTATATACCTGAAACTAATATAATATTGTAAATCAACTATACTTTTTAAAATAATAAAATGGGAAATTCTCACCATCAAAGAGGAAAAACCCTACAAACAGTACACTTAAATGTGAAGTATCAAATGCTTTCCCCTGGAAGTCAGAAAGGAAACAAAGTTGCCAAGAGCACCATTTCTGTCTACAATGTTACCCTCCAGGGCAGTTCAATAAAGCATGAAAAGGAAAGCAAAGCTATAAGGATTGGACAGGAAGAAATAAAGCCATTATTCACAGAGAATAAGGCTGTATTCTTAGAAAATTCAAAAAATCTATAGATGAACTGTTAGAATTAATAAGTGAATTTATAAGGGACAAGGGGAGGAAAAGGTCCATTTAAAAAATCAATTTTATTTCCACATGGGAGCAACAGACCAATAGAAAATGAAAATTTTAAACATATACCATTTACAAAAGTACCAAAAACACCAAATATCGCTCAACTATGGAGCCCACAGATGAGCAGCTCAACACTAATTACTGAAAAGCAAAACACCAAGTCAAGATAAAATGAAGTAAAACCACTCAATGCCCAAATGGGCTCTGAGCTGTTAATTTCCATTTCTGTTTCATTTCGTTCATTGCCTCCAGCCTAGCCCAGGTCCTGTCTATGGTAGTATTCCTTCCTGGGAGGCGTAATTGAAAAGGTGATAAGACCTGTTCTGTAAACTGAAAGATAAATATGAGTGGTAGATTGAATGCCACCAGACCACTCTTGAAGGCCTTCTGGGGAAAAGTCAAAGATACTCCCTGGATGAAATCTGACTCTCGCGGTGTACCTGGAGGCCAGAATCTGAAGGAAGAGCTCAGAAACTTTACAAACTGTGTGATGGAGCCTCTGGCTCTCCTTTCCTTCCACTCAGACGTGGCATTGGGAGACTCTGCTCTACACCCGTGTCAGTCAAGTGGGAGAAGAGCCTTTCTCACCCACAGGAAAAGAAACCTGTCCATTGTTTGAGGAATTGGGCCAAAGCTCCCCTGGGGCTGAAAAGTGAAAAAGTGTTAATCATTCAGTCGTGTCTGACTCTTTGTAACCCCATGGACTATAGCCCACCAGCCTCCTCTGTCCATAGAATTCTCCAGGCAAGAATACTGAAGTGGGTAGCTGTTCCCTCCTCCAGTGGATCTTCCCGACCCAGGGATCGAACCTGGGTCCCCTGCATCGCAGGCAGACTCTTTACCAGCTGAGCCACAAGGGAAGCCCCTGGGGTTGGCTGGAAGCTACTGAATATATCACCCACTTCCCCACCCAAAGCCCCAGCTCCTTGCCTCTCACCCTCCACTCATTTTGCCCACAGCACCATTTTGTTTGTTTGCCTGAGATAAGCCTTCCAAGTTTGATGTTGCAACCCTCAGCTCCACATTCTTTGTCACGTTCTGCCAGGACATTCCCTGGGCTTCAGGAGCCTGTGCTGGCATGTTAGAGCTCCTGGACGGTTTACCCACAAGGCAATTTGGTTTCCTTAACTAAAGTTGACAAGGTTTAAATGACCTACTGACATGTTGGAAACCAGGGGAAATGCATGGACTCTAAAACACAGAAAGGCAGTGCAGTGGTTAAGACTCCACACTTCCGATGCAGGGGTACAGGTTTGATCCCCGGTCAGGGGACAAAGATCCCACATGCCAAGTGGTGTGGCCAAAATAATTTTTCTCTTTAAAAATATCAATATGAATATGTATTTAAATGTCCACAGAATGGAACCTAAGCAGCTAGTCAATTTCAACTCCCTTCAGCCTTTCCTGGGTTCTGTATGAATTACATTTAGTGTGGCTCATGGATACATTTTAATGTGCTCAGGGGGAAGATGCTGTCTCTAAAATTCGGAGCGCTCAGTGGCCTTCTGAAGTCTCATATGGTGGTCTCAAGTCGTGTCTGACTCTTTGCAACCCCATGGACTATAGCCTGCCCGGCTCCTCTGTCCTCGGATTTCTCCAGGCAAGAATGCTGGAGTGGGTTGCCATTTCCTTCTCCAGGGGATCTTCCCAACCCAAGGACTGAAGCCAGGTCTCCTGCATTGCAGGCGGATTTTTTACCCACTGAGCCACCAGTGAAGCCTGGAGTCTTAAATATGGGCCTCCAGAATTTCCAAGGTGGGCTTGCAGGGAACTTCACAAGTTGAAGATTAAATGAGATCATAGAAAGTAAACTACTTTGAAAGAACAAGAAGTATCTGCATAAATGCCAGTAAATGTTTTTTTAGGCTCTTTGAGGATCTCTTCTTATCCTCTGCTTTTCTGATATTAGAGAATGAGTCACGATTCCCCAGGCCTCCTCCATCCCCAACTCCTACTCCTGTTTCCTCCACTAACCGAATCCCACTCTAAATCTGCCGCCCGAGCCTAGACAAACTTCAAGTAAAGAAAACTTTGCTCTGTCATTTCTTGTACCCCAGAGAAACGTGGTTTCTCTAAGGCTCACAGGCTCTCAATGTTACATCACCCGTGCCTAAAGTGAAAAAAGTGTTAGTCGTTCGTTCAGTCATGTCCGACTCTTTGTGACCCCGTGAACATCAGCCCACCAGTCTCCTCTGATCATGGGATTCTCCAGGCAAGAATACTAGAGTGGGTTGCCATTCCCTCCTCCAGGGGGTCTTCCCGACCCAGGGATGGAACCGGGACTCCTGCATTGCAGGCAGATGCTTTACCATCTGAGCCACCAGGGAAGCCCCACCCATGACTAAGGTATAAATTTGGGGACAAGTGGGTCCCCAGTGCTCTGCACCAGGAACAGGCTTGTGGACGACAGTTTTTCAGTGGATGGGGAATGGAGTCTGGTGGTGGTGGGGAGATGGTGCAGGCGGAAATGCAGCGGTAGTGGGGGTGGGGAGAGCCAGATGAAGCTGTCCCGCTGCCCACCTCCTGCTGTGTGGCCGTGGACTGGGGGCTGGGGTCCCCTGCCCTAGCCCATTGTCATCTGTCCTCCTGGAACCCTTCCCTTTACCCCTAAAATGTTCCCGACATACTTAGTTCTCTTACTCAGTCCCCCAGGATTGAAGCAAAAAGGCATTTCTTTCCTTCTTCCTCCCTATCTTTTGAGTTTGAAAGCTCTTCTCAGGAAAAGCAGGATTGTCTCTCATTATTGTTAGTTCATGGGCAGGGGATGGTAGTGATAATGATGATGTGTGTGTATGTGTGCGTGCTCAGTTGTGTCAGACTCCTTGCAACCCCATGGACTGTAGCCCACCAGGCTCCTCTGTCTGTGGGATTGCCCAGGTAACAATATGGAATGGGCTTCCTACTCGGGGGGAATCTTCCCGACCCAGGAGTCAAACCTGTATTTTCTGCATCTCCCGCAGTGGCAGGCAGATTCTTTACCATTAGCGCCACCTGGGAAGCCCAATAATTATGATACTAATAATTTCTGTGTCATAGAGTTGTTTTTAAGGGATGCAAGACCACACTTTGTGATTTCTCCAGCAGCCACTTGGACTTTAGAATCCATATTCTCAAACTCTAGCATTTATTAGAGAACGTGTGATTAATCTAAGTTTTGCTCATGGTTTAAAAAATCCCCTGGGTGTTAGAAGACCTTGAGTCTAAAGCAGTGGGGGCTCTTTGAGGAGATAGTATTTCTCCACACTTTGCAGCACCTGTGGAGTTACAGACAGATGGACAGAATCAGGAATTTTATTCCCTACCCCCCGAATCTGCTCTTCCTCCTCTACTCCGTTTCTGAGTCTGAAATTGGTCATTGATTCACCCTCTGAACCTCGGAGTCACTTTCAATTTCTCTTCTATCTTCATGGCAAAAGCCAACGTTAAGTTCCTCTCCTGTGACACACCTCTTTCCGGCCAGCCCTGCTCTGAATCCTTGCCTGTGATTGGTCCCCACACCTGGAGCCCTACCCACACTGCTCCCTACCAAACAGTCCCAAAGTTGATATTTTCCCAACCAAAGTTCATGTCATGAAGAGCTGGGGATAGTTCCTCACCTGATCAGGTTAAGGAAATTTTCTTTCATTAGCAATTTTTAAAAAATCAGGAATAAGGATTTACTGTATAGCAGATATTCAGTATCTTTTAGCATCCTGTCATGGAAAAGAATCTGAAAAAGTACATACATATATGTATTTACATATGTGTGTATGCATATGCATACATATTATAAAAGTATGTATGCTGAATGTTTGTTTGTATACTGAATCACATTGTCGTATACCTGAAACTAACACAATATTGGAAATCAACTATACCTCAGTTGGGCTTCCCAAGTGGCCAAAATGCACAGGGAATCTCTCTGGGCTAGGTGGCGCTAGCGGTAAAGAACCCACCTGCCAATGCAGGAGATGTAAGAGATCCGGGTTTGATCCCTCTGTCGGCAAGATCCCCTGGAGGAGGGCATGGCAACACACTCCAGTGTTCTTGCCTAGAGAATCCCATGGACAGAGGAGCCTGCGGGCTACTGACCATGGGATCTCAAAGAGTCAGCGTGATTGAGGCGACACAGCACAGCGTACCTCAATTACATAAATAATTTTTAAAATCAGGAGTAAGTATTAAGTTTACTATTTTTTTTAGTATCTCAAATAGCATATGGAATTCTTATTGGATCAACTGGTATGCTATATCTTATTATAGTATTTTCTATTTTTATGCCATTTTTACCCTCCTGTGACAAACCCTACTTCATCATCATAGCAGATAATTGTTTGAAGTTGAATTTTGTTTGTCAGTGTTTCGTTTGGAATTTTCACAGATATGATTCTCAATAATTAGGGCATTACATTAGTAAGGATTTTCAAACAGTGAGCTGTGTGGCCCTTAGTTTCCACAGAGGCCCCAAGTGTATCTGAGGATGAGAAATAGGAATAGGAAGGGGAATCGAAAAAGGAATAGCAACTCTTTAATTTGACATTTTTATTGAAATGATTGTAGATTCACATGCAGTTATAAGAGATAGTTCAGAGAGATTCCCTGTGCATTTTGGCCAATTTACCTCATTCGTAACATTTTCAAACTTGTAGTATCAGAACCAGAATATTGTCATTCTGTAATCCAGGGTCTTATTCAGATTTCCTGAGTTTTACTTACACTGTGTGTGTGTGTGTGTAGGTTTATCTAAGTTCACCTGAGTAGGTTCATGTATCCACCAGCACCATCAGCTACTCAACAGTCCAGTAACTACATAGTTACACCACAAAGATCCCTCATGTTACCATTTTATAATCACTCCCGTACCTCCTGACATCCCTTCACTCTGCCCTTTTTAATCCCGGGAAACCTCTATTATGTCCTCCATTTCTTTTTTTTTTTTTCCCCACTTCAAAAAGTGTTACTTGAATGGAATCATACAGTGTGTAACCTTTTGGGATTGGCTTTTCTCACTCAGCATCATTTCCTGGCTATTCATTCAAGTCATTGCATGTAGCAACAGCTGGTTCCTTTTTCATTGCTGAGTAGTACTCCGTGGTACGGACGTTCCGAAGTTCGTGTGGCCATCTGTCTGCTGAAGGACATCTGAATGCTTTCCAGTTTTTGACTATTACAAATAAAGCTGTTATGAATATTTGCATACAGGTTTGGGGGGAAATGTAAGTTCTCATTGCTCTGGGATAAATGCTCAATTGATAGGCTGAATGGTAAGTGCATATCCAACCTTATAAGCAGCTGTCAAACTGTTTCCCGGGGGTGATGGTACCATTTTATATTCACTTCAGCAAATGTAAGAGTGAGCCCATTTCTTTGTTTCCCCGCCAGCATTTGGTGTTGTCACTACTTTTTATTTCAGTCATTCTGCTGCTGCTGCTAAGTTTCTTCAGTCGTGTCCAACTCTGTGCAACCCCATAGACGGCAGCCCAACAGGCTCCCCCATCCCTGGGATTCTCCAGGCAAGAACACTGGAGTGGGTTGCCATTTCCTTCTCCAATGCATGAAAGTGAAAAGTCAAAGTGAAGGCACTCAGTCGTGTCTGACTCTTTGCGACCCGATGGACTGCAGCCCACCAGGCTCCTCCATCCATGGGATTTTCCAGGCAAGAGTACTGGAGTGGGGTGCCATCGCCTTCTGATACGTAGGTAATAGCTCATTGTGGATTTTTTTCCCTTTGAGATGTAGTTGTCTACAATAATTATTATTTTCAGGTGTTCATCATGGTTTTATTTTGCATTTCCCTGATGGTTGATGATGTTTAAGACTTTTCACATGCTTATTTGCCATCTTACACCCTTTTCAATGTCTTTTACCCATTTTCTAATTAGATTGGTTGTGGTTGTTGTCTTTTAATGTTGAGTTTTGAGTTCTTTATACATCTAGAAATTGCTCCTTTGTTGAATATGCTTTGCAAGTATTTTCTCCCACTGTGTAATGTTTCCTCTTCAGAACAAAAGTTTTTAATTTCAGTGACATCCAGTTTATCAACTCTTCCTTTTATGGATCACGTTTTTTGTGTGTGTGTCAAGTCTAAGAACTCTGTCTCTAGTTCTAAATTCTAAAGATTTTTGCCTGCTTTTTCTTAAAGTTTGTAGCTTTATGTTTATGTCTATGATCTGTTTTGACTTAATTTTTGTATAAGGTGTGAGATTTAGGTGAAAAGAGATTCTTTGTGGATGTTCAGTTGTCTTAGCACCATCTTAGTAAAGGCTATTTTCTCCTCCGTTGAATTATTTTTGCACCTTTGTCAAAAAACAGTTGAGCATAGTTGTTTGGGTCTGTATCTGGGTTCCCTATGACCTTGAGTATATCTCTCTGTCATTAACACACAGCCTTGAACACTGTAGCTACGCAATGTCCTGAAATCGGGTAGATTGATTTTTCCCACTTTATTCTTCCTTTTAAAAATTATTTAGGCTATCTTTTGTTTTGTATGTCTATATAAATTTTAATTTTTAATGTTTATTTATTTTTGGCTGTGCTGGGTCTTCACTGCTGTGCAGGCTTTTCTCTGTGTGAGTGGGGGCTACTCTCTCATTGAGGTTCGTGAGCTTCTCATTGGAGAGGCTTCTCTTGTTGCAGAGCACAGGCTCTAGAGTGCAGGCTCAGTAGCTGGGACACATGCGGTCAGTTGTCCCATGGCATATAGGATCTTCCGGGATCAGGAACTGAACATGTCTCCTGAATTGGTAGTCAAATTCTTTACTACTGAGTCACCAGGGAAACCCTCCATATAAACTTTAGAAAAGGCTTATCTTCGTTTGCAAAAAACCTTGTGAGATATTGATAAGGGTTGTTTTAAGCCTATCAGTCAGTCTGGGGAGAACTGGCATCTTTATTGAGTCTTCCAATCTATAACACAGTATGTCTTCCCATTTACATAGTTCTTCTTTGATGTTTTTCATCAGCATTTTGCCGTTAGCATTCAGATCCTGTACACGTTTGGTTAAATGTACAATATAAGTATTTCATTTTCATTAGACTGACTGAATGGTATTGTGAGAATATCTTTATTAGCTCTCAGAGGGTTGGGGCGGGGATTTTCTATGTAAACAGTCAGGACATCTATAGATAAAGGTAGTTGTCTTTTTTCTTTCTTACTCTGTATGCCTTTCATCTATTTTTTTCTTAGATTTGTGGACTGGCTAGCATTTCCAGTACCATGCTGAGTAAGAGTGGTAAGAGTGGACACCTTTTGCCTAGTCCCAGATCTTAGAGGGAAGGCAGGCAGTCTTTCACAGTTAAGTTTAAAGTTAACTGTAGGATTTTCGTAGAGGTTCTTTATCAAGCTGTAGAATTTCTCTTCTGTCACAAACTTGCTGAAAGTTTTTATCATAAGTGGGTATTGGATTTTATCAAATGCTTTTGTGTCATGATTCTGGGTGGCACCAGCAATAAAGAATCAGCCTGCGGATGCAGTGAGATGCAGGAGACACAGGTTTGATTCCTGGGTGGGGAAGATCCCCTGGAGAAGGAAATGGCAATCTGCTCCAGTGTTCTTGCCCGGAAAACTCCATGGACAGAGGAGCCTGGTGGCTACAATCCATGGGGTCCCAAAGAGTGAGACACGACTGAATGACTAAGCACAAATTATAATCATATGAGTATTGTTTTTTAGCTTGTTGATATGGTGGATTTCATTGAGTGATTTTGAATGCTTAAACAGTCTTGCATACCTAGAATGAATCTCACTTGGCCTTGGTATATAGTTCTTTTTATATTTTGCTAAATTCCACTTGCTAGTATTTGGTCAAAGAGTTTTGTGTCTGAGTTCGTGAGAGATGTTGGTCTACAGTTTTCATTTTTGGTATTGTTTTTGGTATCAAGGTAATAGTAACTTCATAAAATAAGTTGGGAAGTGTTTCTTTCTTGTCTGTTTTCTGAAGAAATTATATAGAATTATATACAAATTATATAGAATTATATAGCAATTATAGAATTATAATTGTATAGAATTATATAGAAATTATATAGAAGAATATTAATTCTTCTTTAAATGTGTGGTAGAATTCTCCAGTGAATCTATCTGAGGATGGATTTTTTTTTCAAGACTTTTAAAATGACTAGTTCAGTTACTCTAGTGGTTACAAGACTAATCAGATTGTCTGTTTCCTCTTGTTTGGATTTTGGTAGTTTGTGGGGTTCTTTTGAGGAAATGGTCCTTTTTTACTAAGTTGTCAAATTTATCACTGTAAAGTTATTCAGTATAGTATAACCTTATTATCCTTGTAGTAAAAGATCTGTGCTGCTGCTGCTAAGTCGCTTCAGTCGTGTCCGACTCTGTGCGACCCCATAGACGGCAGCCCACCAGGCTCCCCTGTCCCTGGGGTTCTCCAGGCAAGAACACTGGAGTGGGTTGCCATTGCCTTCTCCAATGCATGAAAGTGAAAAGTGAAAGTGAAGTTGCTCAGTTGTGTCCGACTCCTAGCGACCCCATGGACTGCAGCCCACCAGGCCCCTCCGTCCATGGGATTTTCCAGGCAAGAGTACTGGAGTGGGATGCCATTGCCTTCTCCGAAAAGATCTGTAGTGCCCCCTCATTTTTAAAAGAGAAAAACAAAGAGTTTGTTACTCTATTGTATGTTACAAAAGAATTATAGATTGTGGAATGCAGTTTAAAGATGACATATGCCAACAAGCACCTTGTATTATATAGCACTGCCATTATGCAAAATCTTTTTATCTTGGACTTGTTTGGCACTAAAAAATTAAAATTTGTGTTCACAGGCACACCAAGGCATGTATCCTATAAGGATGATATCAGTGATTTTTTAAAGTTGTTGTTACTCTGGACTACTTCTCCCCCGGACTCCTTAGTAGTCTGTCAGTGGGAGATCTTCGCGGCCGTCCCCTCCTCTGTTCCAGCCCCACAGAACCGTACAAGTCTCCGTTATGCGTGAGTGCATCTCCATCCACATTGGCCAGGCTGGTGTCCAGATCGGCAATGCCTGCTGGGAGCTCTACTGCCTGGAACACGGCATTCAGCCCGATGGCCAGATGCCAAGTGACAAGACTATTGGGGGAGGAGATGACTCCTTCAACACCTTCTTCAGTGAGACGGGTGCTGGCAAGCATGTGCCCAGGGCAGTGTTTGTAGACCTGGAACCCACAGTCATTGATGAGGTGCGCACTGGCACCTACTGCCAGCTCTTCCACCCTGAGCAACTTATCTCAGGCAAAGAAGATGCCGCCAATAACTATGCCCAAGGTCACTACACCATTGGCAAGGAGATCATTGACCTCGTCTTGGACCGAGTTCGGAAACTGGCTGGCCAGTGCACGGGTCTTCAGGGCTTCTTGGTTTTCCACAGCTTTGGTGGGGGAACTGGTTCTGGGTTCACCTCCCTGCTGATGGAACGCCTCTCTGTCGATTATGGCAAGAAGTCCAAGCTGGAGTTCTCCATTTACCCAGCCCCCCAGGTTTCCACAGCTGTCGTTGAGCCCTACAACTCCATCCTCACCACCCACACCACCCTGGAGCACTCTGATTGTGCCTTCATGGTAGACAATGAGGCCATCTATGACATCTGCCGTAGAAACCTCGACATTGAACGCCCAACCTACATGAATCTTAACTGCCTCATGAGCCAGATAGTGTCCTCCATCACTGCTTCCCTGAGGTTTGATGGCGCCCTGAATGTGGATCTGACAGAGTTCCAGACCAACCTGGTGCCCTATCCCCGCATCCACTTCCCTCTGGCCACATACGCCCCTGTCATCTCTGCTGAGAAAGCCTACCATAAACAGCTTTCTGTAGCAGAGATCACCAATGCTTGCTTTGAGCCAGCCAACCAGATGGTGAAATGTGACCCTTGCCATGGGAAATACATGGCCTGCTGCCTGTTGTGGTGACGTGGTTCCCAAAGATGTCAATGCTGCCATTGCCACCATCAAGACCAAGCGTACCATCCAGTTTGTGGACTGGTGCCCCACTGGCTTCAAGGTTGGCATTAACTACCAGCCTCCCACTGTGGTACCTGGTGGAGACCTAGCCAAAGTAGAGCGAGCTGTGTGCATGCTGAGCAACACCACAGCCATTGCTGAGGCCTGGGCGCGCCTGGACCACAAGTTTGACCTGATGTATGCCAAGCATGCCTTTGTTCACTGGTACGTGGGTGAGGGCATGGAGGAAGGAGAGTTTTCTGAGGCCTGTGAGGACATGGCTGCCCTTGAGAAGGATTATGAGGAGGTTGGAGCCGACAGTGCAGAGGGAGATGATGAGGGTGATGGAGTATTAGCATGTCTGCTGCAGTTTCATCTTAGGACTGTCTTATTTATTTGTGTTCAGTGGAGCTGCCCACTGGGGCCCTATATTGTCAATAAAAGTTATATTTGCACATCAGAGCTGAAAAAAAAAATAAAGTTGTTGTTATTCTGGAGCCTCAAGCATTATAACTTCTGTGATAATTATTTCTTTAACACTTTAATTATTTAATTAATTATTTGAATTATTATTATTTGAGCTTCCCTGGTGGCTCAGATGGTAAAGCATCTGCCTGCAATGCAGGAGACCCGGGTTCCATCCCTGGGTTGGGAAGACCTCCTGGAGAAGGAAATGGCAACCCACTCCAGTATTCTTGCCTAGAGAATCCCACGAGTTGAGGAGCGTGGTAGACTACAGTCTATGGGGTCACAAAAAGTCAGACACGACTGAGCTTCCCTTCACTTCACTTCACGTAACATTTTAATGTTTATTTCTGTAACACTCTACATTGATTTTTGGAAAATCATCGCCCTTTTTTTTTCTTTTAACAAAGGGGGGTAGAAAGTTTGTTACCCTACTGAATGACAAAAAATTGACAGAATCTGTAGTGATATCCTCTATTTAATTCTTTTTATTGTTAATTTATGTCTTTTCGAGAACCAGATTTTTGTTTCATTGATTTCCTCTATTGTCCATATCATTGATTTCTGCTTTTGTCTTTATGCCTTCCTTCTTCTTGTTTGGGTTTATTTTGCTTTTCTTTTTCTAGACTCTTGAGGTAGACGCTTAGGTTATTAACTTGAGACTTTTCCTCATTTCTAATATAAGCATTCATTGCTGAAAGCATCTCTCTCTGCACTGCTTTTGTGTCATCCCAACACATTTTGATACATTGTATTTTTTGTTTTCATTCAGTCCTATAAGGTTTAATAGAGTGTGCTTTATTCATTCTCCATGACCCAGTCTTAATACAATGATGCCATGAAAAACTTCAGTTTACAGACAGTTCTCAGCTATGTCCTGTGTAAAAAAGAAAAACACCAAGAAAGTAGAAATGCTCTCAAACTCAAGTGTGCATCTGGAAGCAATTCAAAGATATCACGCTGACCTTAGAGGAGAGTCAGGAAGAAATTATGTGGGAAGAAGTGAATGTAGTAGACAGTCAGTCCAGCTACATGTCAGCTTCCTGAAGACCTGCTCTGCTCCTGTGAGGAGAAAATATGAGGCATTTACTAGCTGGTGTGCGTGAAATTCAATCCTCTTTTCATTATGCCAGAAAGCTTCTTATTAAGACCTCGTTTTCTCTGCTTACAATAGTTTTACAGGGAATAAGAAAGCCTTCTTCAGCGATCAATGCAAAGAAATAGAGGAAAACAACAGAATGGGAAAGACTAGAGATCTCTTCAAGAAAATCAGAGATACCAAAGGAACATTTCATGCAAAGATGAGCTTGATAAAGGACAGAAATGGTAAGGACCTAACAGAAGCAGAAGATATTAAGAAGAGATGGCAAGAATACACAGAAGAACTGTACAAAAAAGATCTTCACGACCCAGATAATCACAATGGTGTGATCACTGACCTAGAGCCAGACATCCTGGAATGTGAAGTCAAGTGGGCCTTAGAAAGCATCACTGCAAACAAAGCTAGTGGAGGTGATAGAATTCCAATTGAGCTATTCCAAATCCTGAAAGATAATGCTGTGCAAGTGCTGCACTCAGTATGCCAGCAAATTTGGAAAACTCAGCAGTGGCCACGGGACTGGAAAAGGTCAGTTTTCATTCCAATCCCAAAGAAAGGCAATGCCAAAGAATGCTCAAACTACCGCACAATTGCACTCATCTCACACGCTAGTAAAGTAATGCTCAAAATTCTCCAAGCCAGGCTTCAGCAATACGTGAACCGTGAACTTCCTGATGTTCAAGCTGGTTTTAGAAAAGGCAGAGGAACCAGAGATCAAATTACTAACATCTGCTGGATCATGGAAAAGGCAAGAGAGTTCCAGAAAAACATCTATTTCTGCTTTCTTGACTATGCCAAAGCCTTTGACTGTGTGGATCACAATAAACTGTCGAAAATTCTGAAAGAGATGGGAATACCAGACCACCTGATCTGCCTCTTGAGAAATTTGTATGCAGGTCAGGAAGCAACAGTTAGAACTGGACATGGAACAACAGACTGGTTCCAAATAGGAAAAGGAGTTCATCAAGGCTGTATATTGTCACCCTGTTTATTTAACTTATATGCAGAGTACATCATGAGAAACTCTGGGCTGGAAGAAACACAAGCTGGAATCAAGATTGCCAGGAGAAATATCAATAACCTCAGATATGCAGATGATACCACCCTTATGGCAGAAAGTGAAGAGGAACTAAAAAGCCTCTTGATGAAAGTGAAAGAGGAGAGTGAAAAAGTTGGCTTAAAGCTCAACATTCAGAAAACGAAGATCATGGCATGTGGTCCCATCACTTCATGGAAAATAGATGGGAAAACAGTGGAAACAGTGTCAGACTTTATTTTTCTGGGCTCCAAAATCACTGCAGATGGTGACTGCAGCCATGAAATTAAAAGACGCTTACTCCTTGGAAGGAAAGTTATGACCAACCTAGATAGCATATTCAAAAGCAGAGACATTACTTTGCCAACAAAGGTCCGTCTAGTCAAGGCTATGGTTTTTCCAGTAGTCATGTATGGATGTGAGAGTTGGACTGTGAAGAAGGCTGAGTGCTGAAGAACTGATGCTTTTGAACTGTGGTGTTGGAGAAGACTCTTGAGAGTCCCTTGGACTGCAAGGAGATCCAGCCAGTCCATTCTGAAGGAGATCAGCCCTGGGATTTCTTTGGAAGGACTGATGCTAAAACTGAAACTCCAGTACTTTGACCACCTCATGAGAAGAGTTGACTCATTGGAAAAGACTCTGATGCTGGGAGGGATTGGGGGCAGAGGGAGAAGGGGACGACACAGGATGAGATGACTGGATGGCATCACTGACTTGATGGACGTGAGTCTGAGTGAACTCTGGGGGTTGGTGATGGACAGTGAGGCCTGGCGTGCTGCGATTCATGGGGTCGCAAAGAGTCGGACATGACTGAGCGACTGATCTGATCTGATCTGATCTGGACTTCTGTGGACTTTAATATTGAAAAGATGTCTTATTGAGATTGTGTGTGTGTGTGTGTGTGTGTGTGTGTGTGTGTGTGTGTTCTATTTCCCCGCCCCACCCCCCACCCCCCGCTGAACCCCCCAGGGGAAGGCTTCTTTTTTGATCCATGGTTTTTTGGAACTGAGTTGTTTAATTCCTACATGTACAGAAATATTCAAATTGTCTGTTATTGATTTCTAGTTTGATTCCATTATGGTCAGAGAACATTGTGTGATTTCATTTTATTTATCTATGTTTTTATTAAAGTGATTTTGTTTTTTAAAAAAATTATTGAGGTTTATTTTATGTCTCAGGAGATCATATATCTTGGTGAATGTATCTTGGGCACTTGAAAAAGAACTTGTATTTTGATGGTGGGTGGAATGTTTTATAACTGTGAATTAGAGCCTGATGATTGATTATGCTGTTCAGACCTCCTGTATCTCTGATTTTAAGGCTGATTACAACTGTAGTTGTTGTGAATCACTAAGTCATGTCCATCTCTTTGTGACCCCATGGCCTGCATCCTGCCAGATTCCTCTGTCCATGGAATTCTCCAGGTATCTAGTAATTCTTTTTTAACAGGTATTTTTAATTCATTTATTTATTTGGCTGTGGTGGATTTTAGTTGTGGCAGGTGGGATCTCTAGTTGAGTGTGGGCTCTAGTTCCCGGACCAGTGATTGAACCGGGGACCCCTGCATTGAGAGCTTGGAGCCTTGTCCACTGGACCATGAGGGAAGTCCCAAGAATGCTAGTAGTTCTGTAAGTTGCTGAGAGGGAAGGGTTGAAGTCGTCAACTATAATTGACTTGTCTGTCTCTCCTTCCAAGTCTATCAGTTTTTACTCTACCTATCTTAAGGGTCTGTTGTTTGGTATATATATTCTATTTTCCTAGTGGATTGATCCTTTTTAATAACTTTTTAAACCCCTTTTGTTGTCATTGAGTCCTTTCTGTTTTCTATACCTCTTCAAGATATTTTTAATAACTTATATTTTCCCAGAAAACCTTCTACATCATTGAGGTTCTCAAAACATTTTGTTATCCCAAAGCATATTGTGTGTATATGCATACATGGTGTTTCTATATTTACATAGTATAAACAATAATGTGCAAACACTATATACTTTATAGCATTGCTTTGGAAGATTTTATAATATACATAAATGTGATTGCACCTATGTATCCATTTGTAGATTGCTTTTCTCACTCAACATCATGTTCTCCAGATGTATCCATATTAACACATAAAGATACCTCATTGCCTTTAAGTGCTGTGCAGTAAGCCTTTGTGTGAATACACATGAACAGTTTATCCGCTCTCATGCCTGGTTTTTCCTGTCCTGAATTTTCATTGTTATGGGCCTGAGTAGGCTCTGATGCAGGACAGTTAATTGGGAGTTAGTCACACTCTTCCCTGCCTTCTGGTGCTTTCTCCTTTCCCTCCACCACCCATCTCCCTTCTCCCTGCCCTCCCACAAACTCCTCCTGGGGCTCCTCTTTTTTTCTGAAATCTCTCTCCAAAGTTTTTTCATGTCAGGCCTTTATACCTTGGGAAGCTTTCTCTACCCTGTAGAATTTTCCTCACTCCGCCAGCCCAGGGCAAATGTTGTTCAGCCTCTTGTTGTCCAACTCTTCATGACCCCATGGACTATACTAGCTAGGCTCCTCTGTCCTCCACTGTCTCCCGGAATTTGCTCAGATTCATGTCCATTGAGTCGGTGATGCTATCTAACCAGCTCATCTTCTGCCGTCCCCTTCTCCTTTTGCCTTCAATCTTTCCCAGCATCAGGGTCCTTTCCAGAGAGTCAGCTCTTCACATCAGGTGGTGGTGGAATTGGAATTTCAGCATCAGTCCTTCCAATGAATATTCAGGGTTGATTTCCTTTAGGATTGACTGGTTTGATCTCCTCATGGTCCAAGGGATTCTCAGGAGTCTTCTCCAGCACCACAGTTTGAAAGCATCAGTTCTTCACTGCTCAGCCTTCTTTATGATCCAACTCTCACATCTGTAAGGGGCAAACACGGTCTCCAAAAACCATCTTCCCCTCCTCAGCTCTGCCACAGCCTTTCATTTGAATCTCTGTGGAATTGTCAGGTTCATTTTGCAATGTGTGCATTTTCTGCCCCCATTGGGTCTGGTTTGTGCTATTTTTAAGGACAAGTACAATGATTTATTGACCTCTGTGCCCCATCTCCCTTCAGATTTACTCAGCTCCCAGCGTTGTTCTAGAACCTGCTGGGTGCTTGATCGACATTTTTCAAATCAGCACACCGATGAACAAAGCCTGCAGCTTTTAAACAACTTCTACAGGCCACTCCCACTCAGCTATGCAGGGACTCATTTGAGTGTGGAATAAAATCCCACAGGGCACACTGGCTGTTTTCCTGGGGAAGCTTTTCTGGAGTCAGACTCAGGAATCCTGCAGTCCAGTCCTGGCCACACCCTGCACTGCTTATGTGCATGTTTGAGAGAGGTCCTGAGGGGTGGAAGGCCCCCATCCAAATAACTGGGAGGGATCAGACCCCTAAATGGAACAGATTTTCAGGGGTGCCCAGTGAGAGGTCCAGGGCTCACACCTATCCAGCTGGGGAGTCACCAGAGACCACCTGCAGAGTTAAGTATTACTGAATGATAACTACAATTAGTTCAATACTTAGGGTAAGTCACCCAGGAATATCTCTCAGCATTTGACAAATCCCAGCTGCTAATCATTGATGGTTTATTAGGGCCAAGACTCTGGGCTAGGTGCTCCTCACAGATTTTTCTTCTTAACTGAACCCTTTTAAGTTCCCTATGTGTGCTTCCCGTCTGGCTCATCGGTAAAGAATCCGCCTACAATGTGGGAGCCGCAGGAGACCTGGGTTCGATCCCGGGGTCGGAAATGGCAACCCACTCCAGTATTCTTGCCTGGACAATCCCACGGACAGAGAAGCCTGGTGGGCTACAGTCCATAGGGTCGCAAAGAATTGGACACAACTGAAGCGACTTAGCATGGCACGGCGCAGCAAGCACCCTTGCTATAGTGGGAACAAGCAGCAGTGCTAACAGTACTGTTCCCACTTAACTGATGGAGAGTCTGAGCCTCAGATGAGGCAAAATATCCTGCTTATGGTCACACAATAAGTAGCAGAGCCAGGATACAAGCCCAGCTGAGTCTGCAATCTCCAAATGCTGTTTTTCCTTCCCTCCCTCCCTTCTTTTCTTTCTCCCTTCTTGTTAAACATGATTCTTTATCATACAAAGAAAACCTGATTCCAGGCCATATACCTAGGGTACAAATCTCCTTTACCCTTCTCCCATCCTGGGGCTTCCCTGGTGGCTCAAATGGCAAAGAATCTGCCTGCAATGATGAAGACCCAGGTTCTCTCCCTGGGTTGGAAAGATCCCCTGGAGGAGGGCATGGCAACCCACTCCAGTATTCTTGCCTGGAGGAGCCCATGGACAGAGGAGTCTGGAGGTCTATAGTCCATAGGGTCACAAAGCATTGGACATGACTGAGTGACTAACACTTTTTCTCCCATCCTAATCTGAGCATAGAAACACGTGGCTCTATTTCATTTCGAAGCCCAAGACTAGTTTTTAAATGATATTTTTGGAGAGGCGATAGATTCCCACGGCTCAGAAATCAAACTCTCTAACTCTCCAGGACTGTCAACACCTCTACCCCGCACCAACCCCACCTCCCCTCCTCACCCACTGGGCTCCTTTTTCCAAGTCCTCCCAGAGCATCTTTATTTGCATCCATGCATGGACAAGCGCCCTTTCTGATTCCTCCCACTTCAGCCCAGAGATAGCACGCTGTGCACACTGCTTTGCATCTTCAACAGTTGTTTATGAACCATTGTTGCATACTGTGTTTTGCCTCTGGTTTGAGAGAAGGAAAGGAGTGGGTTTAAGGCCCCAGCCAACATTTCTCAAAGGAGGCGTTTGTTCTGAAATGTTCTCTCCTCTTCCTTCCTTCGGTTCATTCCCAGCCCCTCCGCCTGGCTTCTCCTTTGCTGGTGCCTGGATGTCGGAACCTCTTCCCCAGTGTCTCTGCATGTGCCCACTGACCAAAGGCATTCCTCCTTTGCCCTTCCCACACTGCCAGGATGCACTGCTTGATACAGAAGCGTCAATGTCCCACTCTATTAAGGAAAAGGGGCTTTTTCGGCAGTGTAGGGAGAGTGCCCGTGAGAAATGGGCTTCATTTGTTGTTGTTCAGTCGCTCAATCGTGTCCGACTCTTTGCAACCCCATGAACTGCAGCCTGCCAGGCTTCCTTGTCCATCACCAGCTCCCTGAGCTTGCTTAAACTCATGTCCATGAGTCAGTGATGCCATCCAAGCATCTCATCCTCCGTCGCCCCCTTCTCCTCCTGCCTTCAATGTTTCCCAGCATCAGGGTCTTTTCCAGTGAGTCACCTCTTTGCATCAGGTGGCCAAAGTTTTGGAGTTTCAGCTTCAGCATCAGTCCTTCCAATGAATATTCACAGTTGATTTCCTTTAGGATTGACTGGTTTGATTTCCTTGCAGTTCAAGGGACTCTCAAGAGTCTTCTCCAGTACCACAGTTCAAAAGCATCAGTTTTGTGGGCTTTATGGGCACTGCTGAATGGAGATTGCCAAATGGCTACAGCATCTTGGGTTGGAAGGAACAGGAAACCCAGAGTCCTTCTTCCTCATGCATTCCCACACTGCCACCAGTGAGGGCAGGATGCTGTCCCGCCTCCTGCAGCCTCTGTCCTGCCAGCCCCAGCCCTGCCCAGCTCCTTTGTACTCCCAGAGCTGAAACGATGACTCATCAGTGACCTTGATCCCCGCTGCTCCCCTAGAAGGGCCGTCACTGCCTCCCGGCCCCTCCCTTGGGAACCAAAGCTGACAAAGCCATCTCTTGCCACAGCCTTGCCCTAGGTGGGGCCCACCTGACCAGGAGTTCCATTCTGGGGGAGCTTGACCAAAAATGCAAGGCCTGATTGAATTTATCCAACACTGAGATCAGAAACCACTGACTTAATGGTGGCTAATACTGCTGCTAAAGCTACATTCAATTCATTCTGAATTCATTCAGTACAGATGTATGGAGAGCCTACTATAGTGCAGGCACTCTTTAGGTCTAGAAATGGAGCAGTGACTACAAACCCTTGTTCTCAGGGAATTTACACCCTGGGAGAGAAGGCAGCCAGTTAGATACCCCCATGCCAAGTAAAGTGTGTGTGGGGTGGGGGCGGTACTGCCAATATTTGTGTATTTGCATGGTCAATCAGGAATACCTATAGATGAACAAGTTGAGTCTATTACTTGTTGCAATAAGGGAGCCCACATACCATGGGAGAACAGAGGGCATCTCGGCCCAAGGGTGTTAGGTGGAACCTAGAGTAGGATTTGGGCTTTGGCTGGGTAGTTTGGGAGAGAGCCCGGGGAAGTGGGGGCATTGGTCTGAATTGTGTGCTGTCAGAAAGCAGTGATGAGTCCATGATGGTGTATCTTAGTAAACCTTATCTAAAAGGAAGGAGACCAGGTGGAGGCCAAAGCTGTAAGTCATAAAGAAACAGAGGTCACTCCTATTAACCAGGAGACACAGATTTGAGTATTTTGTGGCTTGGATGGTGCTCATGTTTTGCAGTGTTCAGATGTGATTATGGTCTTGTTTTTGTCTTGACACAGTGCGATCACAGAGAGACCTTGTCTGATGGTGATGTTCTGCCAATTATTTACCTTCAACTGGAAAACAGCACAGCCTAGCTGTGCATGCACGGCCAGTTCCCAGGGGTCATGGCTGCTTGTCCGTCAAGCTCTCTCTCACTTATTCGCTCTACCTTGTCCAACTCTTTGCAACCCCATGGACTGTAGCTTACCAGGCTCCTCTGTCCAAGGGATTTCCCAGGCAAGAATACTGGAATGGGTGGCCATTCCCTTCTCCAGGGGATCTTCTCGACCCAGAGATCAAACCCAGGTCTCCTGCATTGCAGGTGGATTCTTTACCATCTGAGCCACTGAGGAGCCCATATATGCTAGTATACCTGTTTAAAAAGATAAATAAATAAAAATCCCCCTCCAGCTGCTGTGTTGAGAATGGACTCTAGGGAGCAGAGATGGAAGATGCTTTGAGGGGCTGCTGAGATGGCTCAGGGGAGGAGAAATGATGGTGGTTTGGATAAGCCTGGCAGAAAAAGTGGTAGGAATCACTCAGATTGGACACAGATTTAGAGGTGGGGTAAAACAGAATGGTGCCAAGATTTTTCATTCGAGCAAAATATTGAATTATCCTTTCCTGCGATGGGGAAGCCCCCTGAAGGAGCAAAATGTCTTTTGCAAGGTAATGCATCAGGAGCTCATGGGGGAGGGGGCATGCCAAGTTGAGGTGTCCCTAGAATCCAAGCCCAGCCGTTGAGTAAGCAGATGCACCTGTAGGCCTGAAGTTCCTGGAGAAGTTTGGTGGGACGACAGATCGAGAGCTGCCAGTGTTTATGTGAATATAAGGCTTGGCCCTGGATGAAATCACGTAGATCCGAGCATATTTAGGGAAGAGGTTTTGTCTATCTTCACTCACTTCCCAAGCACTCCAATTATTTGGACATCTGGGAAGTGAGGAGGAATCACCAGAGGAAACTATCACCAGACTATCATCCAGTGAGGTAGAAGAACCAAGAGTTTAGCCATCTATTCACAAATATGTATTGAATTCTGCACATCATCTCAGAATTTCTAAGATGTTAGATTTTGAACTACTGGAGTACTGGACAGGTGGCATTGCCAGGTCGGGAAAAAAGGTGTGAGCCAAGACTGTTGGCTGACACCAAGAATTTGTTCCCTCTTTCTTGATAAAAGAACCACGACTCTGTTTGGAGAGGCAGTGTACCCATATAAGTGTCTACATAAAATGTAAATGGACGTATTATGTGGAACTTTTACAGCCTGCTTCAGTGGAGCTAATGCGGCCGGGAGGCACACACCTGCTCTTCTACTCTTATTCCTTCCTGCTGTCTGAAAGATAGATGTGACAGTTGGAGCTCCAGCAGCCATCCTGAATCACGAGGGCTCAGCAAATGGAAACCAAGCATTAAGGATGGCAGAATGGAAGTACAGGAGCCCATAATCCTCATAACTGTGGAGTTGCCAACGAGTCATAGATTACTTAACTTTAGATTAAGTTAAGAAAGAAACAAACTTCTATCTGTTTAAAATTCACAGTTATTTTAGGTTTTCTGTTATACTGTGGCAAAATTCAATTCTGACATGAGATTTATTCACAGTATTTCAAAACTATGTGGGCCACTTGTGTGAGGAACCAAGTTGTCTACAGAGTCAGTCATGATCCCTGCTCTCCCAGGACTCCCTGTGCAGTCGAGTGGACTAACCAGTACACCGCTGTTACTTGGGTCATAACAGCATAGGCTGGAAGGGGCTGTGCTGGTGGGTGTGCTCCAGGGTCTGCAGTGCGGACTGAGACAGATGGCAAAGCAAGTTCCATCTTCTCAGCTCCTTTCAAATCATATCTAAATGCAATGACTCAACACGTGTTCTTGGTCTGATTTTTGTTCCATTGCCTACATTTAATTTTAATTTATTCCAGTACCTAATTTAAGCTTGGAGTTGAGGAGGGGGAAAAATGATAATGTGGACCAGATTTTAGACGGTTGGCACTTATAATTTCACAGAGAACCTCGATGGAATAATAAGCAATGGTTATGAACTTGCTAAGAATCAATTTGGTATGTGGAGCTTCATCCAACTGACAATTATATAAAGACGCAAGCTCTAGAAAATTGGCAGGAGGCTAAAACTACAAATGTGATCTGTGTCATTTCTTTAATGGACAAGTTATTTTGATGCCTCTTTTTCCCCTTGGAAGGCACCTTAACACACACTTGGCTAACTTCTTACCTCTGGCCAAGACTGCTCTTGACTATCAGAACTTTTGTGTCTGACCTGTCTCCAGATTGAGGCCCAGTGGAGACATAAATCTATTACACGTATATGCTGTAACTGCACAGTTGCTCAGTCATGTCTGACTCTTCCTGACCCCATGGACTGTAGCCTATCAGGCTTCTTTGTCTGTAGGATTTTCCAGGCAAAAATACTGGAGTGGGGTGTCATTTCCTCCTCCAGGGGGTTTTCCCTACCCAGGGATAGACCCCGAGTCTCTCTTGTCTCCTGCATTGGCATCTGGATTCTTGACCACTGCACCACCTGGGAAGCGGAAATCTGTGATATACTGAGCACTGATTAGGTACCAGGCCCATTGCACGTGGGCTCTCATCTGTTTACAATAACCCTGCAAAATAGGTTCTAGAATCTTCCTTTCACCAATAAGAACCCATCACTCAGAAAGCCTGAGCACTCTTGTCTCTAGTCCTCAGCAGCTCTTGAGAGTAGAGCCGGGATTCAAACCCTTTGCTCTACACCGTAAGGCTTCTGTCCCATAATGCCTTGTGTCTTCCCCTGTCCTCTAACAGCTTTTGAAGCCTGGAATCTCTTCTGTTCAATCTAAATGGCTTCCTGCCCTGGGGGTCTCCTTCCCAGTGTCCACCAGTCACAATCCCACCCCTCACACAGATCTTTTGTGCAATCGACCTCCCTCCGCCATAAACTTCCTTGTGCTCCCCGTCTGTGTGAACTCTGCTTCCTGGGAATTCTCCCCACCCCATGCGTGGCTCCACCAGGGCTTTTGGTATCCTTAAGTGACATACCTGAATGATCCATTTTCAGTGGGAGGGCGGAACGAAAGGACATTTTTTTGTGCACTTAATTTTGTTATAGGAGTTTGTTTCTTTTCATTCCTCAAATAACCCCATGAGGACTTTTTAACCCGCCACTTTATAGGTGAAGAAGTTAGATACACAGCAGCCTAAAGTGGTGCAAACCCAGGAAGCAAGAAGGAGAAATTATAATTCCCGCCCCCCCTCCAACCCCCACTCTGAGCCTAGCTCATCGCTCAGGCATCCAGCAATGTTTGTGGAGTGAATTAATGAACGGATGAATGAATGAATGCCTGCCGGTCAGCTTACAAAAGGAACTCGGTGAGAAACGACACTGGGAGAAGATCCGAAGTACCCTGAAAAATGCTTATTCCAAGTACAGACGGGATTCAGTGGCTGAAGAAAATCTAAAACACTGAGGCAAGCTCAGCATAAAAGAGAAACGTTTGTTTAACGCTTTCATGACTAAAAGTATGTCTCCGAAGAGCAGGCACAGAGGAGGCATTCGCAGTCCACAAAGCTCGCTCCTTAGGAGAGCCCCGGAACACCCGTCGGGTTTTGTTCACCAACTTCGGCCGGCCGCGGGGGCGGGCTGGCGCCTGCCCCTTTAAGAATCTGGTCGAAGTCCTTTTCCTCTGCCTGCCCCGCCCCCTCGCGGAGCCGGCGCGGCCCGGCGCCCACCCCTTTCTCCCCTGGAGGACTTAGCTACGGGCTCGACTGCCCGTCCGTCACAGAGGTGCCGCCTCTGATTGGCTGCGGGGCGGGAGGCGGGGCGGGAAGGCCAGAGAAACAAGTTTGCTGGCGGCGCCCGGGCTGAACCGCAAAGCGGCGGCGCGCTCCGCGGCGTTTGGGAGCCGGGGGAGGGGAGCGGCAGCGGCGAGGGCTGAGGGACCTCGCGCTCGCGCGGCCTGGGGGGCGGCCTCTGAGCGCGGCGGGCGGAGCAGCCCCGAGCGGTGAGTACCGGGGCCGGGCTGGGGACGAGAGTCGGTGTAGTTGCGCTCGCGGCCCCGGCGTTGGCACTTGTCACCACCCACCCCGCCCCGGGGCCGAGACCAGGGGCGCCGGGTCCTGCGCGCCCTGCCGTGTGAGCACCCCCCCGGGCAGAGTGAGCCTTGCGGGCTCGCCTGCCAGGGGTGCAGCGCCCCGGGGCTCGAACCCCCGGAATCCCCTCGTGCACCACGGGGTCTCGGGGCCGGGGACAATGGTCGGGAGTGGAGGTCTGGAGAGAAGCACCTCTCCCAGCTCCGCTCCTCCGGTCTCGTGCGTGCCTGGGGACCCGGAGAGGTTATTTGCTTGAAAGCTCTGAGCGACGGAATGAATTGTTTTACAAATAGGATGTTGCGCGCGGGAGCTTCAGCTCCCCCGCCCCCCCCTCTCCCCCCCGGGAGTGCTTGATTCATTGAGTCCGCAGACTCTCTTTTTAAAAAATTACTATCGATCCTGGAAAGATGAGGCTGCCTGTCTTTGAGGATGTGAGCGGCCCGGGCTCTGCGAGGTAGTCCCCGCGCACTTGACGCCGAGAGGCCAGATGGCTGCCTGCCTCGTGCAGAGAGAGGGCCGAGGGGCTTCCCCACGGGAAAGATCGTCCACGCGAGCCGCGCCCCACTTGCGTCCCACCTGACAGGGCCCCTTGTCCTGTGCTGAGAGCTTGGAGCCGCCGAGGAATGGGCACCCGCCCGAAGTCCCGCCGCCCGGGGTGGCCGCCACCCTAGCGGTGCAGAGCGAGCCTCCTTTGGCCCGGCTGTCCGGTTCACTCCATTCCGCCCTGGCTCCGGGACCCCGCTGCACCTGAGCACGCACTCACTCCTTTTCCCCCTTGTGGTTGCTTGAGGGATCTTCGGGTTGGGAGTCCGTGCCCCTGAGGGGCACCGTACACTTCTGCGCTGGTGTTTCAAAGCCGTCCCCGCCAAATTGATTTCCGCTCTCTTTGAGCAGAGGAATCTTTATAGAGACCTTAACAAAGGGGTTGGGGAGGGGACCGACCCAGGACCCCCGCAGGTTTAGTGCAGCGGCTCTTGTTCCTGCTGGGTTGCTTTGGGGCTGGGTCAGGGCTCCCTGAGCTTTGGCCCTCCCTGCTGATTCAGGGTGGAGAAGGCCAGGTGTCTGGGCCTTTTGGTTTCACTCTGGCAGCGTGCTGGAGGGAGGGAAGTTGCCAATGGCCATAAGAGAGGAGGCGGGAACCCCAGCGGCTTGTCATGGGCCAGACTCCGGTGACTGTGACTTGGGGTCAAGCCCTTTCAGACCCAAGGCTTCAATCGCCCCATTCACGGATGGGTCTGATGCTCCTTGAGCCCAGGTGCTGTTCTGATTGCTTGCTCCAGGGTGTTGTTAAGGCTTGCATTTGAGGACTGGGAGGAGCAGCACCCAAAGCCCACCCCACCCAGGGGGCAGGTTTGGTATTCTTCTTAACATGGGGGCCTCGAATCCTCAAGACCTGCCTTTGAGGATGACGAGTCAGTCTTCTTACAGGCCGGGCAGCTGTCTCCGCCTTGAGTCATTCCCTTTGTCAGGAAGTGACTCCACGGAGGTTGTTAAAAGGAAGGTAGTTAATGGTAGACACCTTGGTCCTGGGGCTGCAACCGGTTTTATGTTTGCAGTGCCCAGAAAGGAGCTGGGGGCGAGTTGCACACTCCCCCTAGGAGGCGGTTTCTGCAGCCTTATGCCCCTTAATAGCATCTTAGACCTGCAGGCGCTCCGTGTGGGAGAGGAGAGCAGGAAGAAAGACCACATTACCCGGGCCTCGGACTTCCTGGGCTGCAGGGGAAGGAGGCTTGGGTCTTTCCGTCTCTCACTGTGATGGGCTAGGGGCACAGAGGGAGTGTTCTTTAGTGGGTGGTGCGTTCATTCATGTGTTAATTAATGTTTGAAGGGGCTTGATTGGGCCCATGCCTTCCGGGAGCCCCCCTGGACCAGGATGTGCTGCCACGTGGGGTTAGGAGGTGCCCATGGTACCCCCAGTGAGAGAGACAGCGAGGGGATCTAAGGGGGGCACAGGAGGGGAGCACGGGTGGCGAAGGCTTCCTGGAGAGAGGATGCTCTGATTGGGTAAAGATGAGAAAAGCAGGTCCTGGGCTACCTTCCCCGACCCATTCACGCTTCTCCCAGAGGCCGCTTCGTTGGCAGCCTCCAGGCTGGCGCAGGTTGAGGGCAGAGAGCAGGCAGGTGGGAGGCAGTGGAAAGGTTAACCTGGGACTGTGGTGGTCTGGCCCAGGAGTCCCCCAGGAAGATGAGGGGGGCGCTCCTGGATGTAGCCTCTCTGCGCAGGGAATCCTGGGAAGTCCACCCCATGAACCCCCAAGACCAGCCTGTCCCCTGAGCCCTTAGTCGCTCTGGACCGACCAGCCCTCAGTGTGGGTGTGGCCCGTGAAAGGAGGGGGCCAGCAGGTCTGGCACGAGAAAACAGGGTGACCAGACACAAATGAATTGGCTGATTGAGATGCTGGTTTTCATCTAATGTGGTAAATTTCATAATTGAATTGCCTTAGGCAGCCCAGGCTGTTGAAGCGTTTTCCCAGCCAGAAAACACTTAGTTTTCCCAGACATCTGGGGGGCGGGGGTGGCAATGGGGAGTGTGTGTCCGGAGCTTTTTACACTGCCTCCCTGCAGGCCTTTCCCCTTAGGAACCTGGGTCTGTCCGCAGGTAATGGAGTCAGTCCCGCCTCCCCAGCAGGTTCCAGTCCCTTTCCCAGATCCCCTGGCCCCTGAGCCACACTCCTCCCACCCCAATCGGCTGAAGCTGATACCTGTCACCTTCAGGTGCTCACCTGGCCAGCCTGACTCCAGGTCCCTCAGCCGTTCATTAGGAGCAGGGAAGGGGGCATGTGGGGCTGGAGGTCAGACGGGGACTCGGGGCTGGGAGGGCTCCCTGTTACGAAGTCTCTTCGGCAC
Source organism: Bos indicus (assembly GCF_029378745.1). NCBI lineage: Eukaryota > Metazoa > Chordata > Mammalia > Artiodactyla > Bovidae > Bos > Bos indicus. The sequence continues at coordinate 16,931,609 of NC_091780.1, read as the reverse complement.
CAGGTTGGGGAGCGGGGAGAAGAGCATGGGCTCTTTGAACCCGACCTTCTCCTGGGGCCCCAGCCACCTGCACCCACCCTGCCCGCTCCCTTTAGTGCCAGGAGACTCTGTTCTTTCTTACTGGTAAACCTTTCCTTCCCAGTCCTGTCACTACACTTTTGGATGAAAAACGGTAGGCGTGTGTGGCTCATCAACCTGTTTTTAGAAGTGCCAGCTCTGTGGTCTCAGAAATCCAGTTAAGCTGGGAAATTCCAGTGCATTTTCTGCAAATACACAACGATCTCCTAAGCTGTTCCTTTCCCCACGATCATCTCCTGCACCCCTGGGCTGGACAGAGTTTAGAAGAGGGTCTCTGGGCCTCACCTTGTTTCAGTGTGACCGAGACCAAGGCCACCTCTTTACCGGCCATCTCGCAATTGGAACCCTCGCACCTGGAAGGTGTCGGCAGATAAAGCCCTGACGGTGGGGCCTGGGGGTCCTGCCCTGCCGCTGCCTGGCTGTGTGACTTCCTGTAGGTCTGCTTACCTCTCTGGGCCTCGATTTGCTCTTCTGCAAATTGGGTGGATGCTCTTCTGTACAGTGCTTCTATTAAATGTCTTGCTGTTAAATCTCAAAAAAGATTTTTGGTATCATGTCATTTTATAAGGCACGAGTTACTTGCATAGCTCTCCTGGGCAGGAGGGGCGAGGGGCAGCTGGTAGAGTGGAGGGAGCTGAATTAGAAGGCAGGAGCCTGGCATCCTGGTTCCCAGCTCTGCCTCTGACGACGGGTGCTGGGCCTTTGGGCACGTCACCTTCATTCTTGGGGTGGTAGGCAAGCGCCCCACTTCCTTTTCTTTCTGGGTGAGTGGAAACTGAGTCAGACTTTCTCGGTAACTCCAGAGGGACAGGGCTGTGCCCTGCCTCTGGCCCCTTGGAGTCTGGGGCCCAGGGGTGAAGGGCAGCAGGTAAGGGTGCACTGAAGTTGCTCCCTCCACTCTGGAACAGATGGAGTGAATCTTGCCTGGGAGGTGTCCCCTGGGCATTCCCCGCACTTTGCCAAGGAGGTGCCTGCAAGGCCAGTCTGATGGCTCCTCGAGCGAGGAGGCGGGTGGCGGGGGCTGAGCAGGGCCGTGGGAGAACTGTGTCAGACGCCGCCAGAGGGAGGCCCACATTGGCTACGGTGTGGCTCCCCACCCACTTCTGTCTGCCAGGAAGGCGCCTCCGACTGGCGGCCTCCCCTCAGAGTAGCATGCAAGGGATAGGGTGGAAACTGGAAGCCTGGCTGGTTTTCTGCCTACTCCTTGAAGGAGAGGCCGACCGCAGATCAACGTCGGCTGACCAGAATTGATCTCCTAGTTAAGATAAGGAAGGCTCGGCCCCTTCAAACTCCAGGACGAGGTGCCTGCCAGGTTTGCAGTTGGCCAGGTCAGATTCTTCTGCTTCGTCTGGGCTGGGGTGAGGGCCGGGAGACGGGGGAGCTTTTTTTCTCGAAAGCCATGGTGATTGCATCCTCCATCCAGTGTTCAAGTCCTGCTGCGTCCCAGCTGGGCTTGCGAGACCCTGGGCAGCAAGTTCCTTAATCCGCGAGTGAAGGCCCGTGTTGTTTGCAGCTTTGGAAATTGGATAAAGCAAGAGGTACAGCTCCATTCAGGCAGTGAACATGTATTTAGCACCTTGTGAATGGCTCACCCTGGACTAGAAACTGGGAGGGGAAAGTCAGCTTCAAAGACGGTTGTCCTTGGAATTCCACTCAGCCTCTGGCTTGGGAGACAACTAGCTGGGTGGTTATGGCTCAACGCTAGGCTGTGAGTGATGTGACCAGAGCCACAGGACACATGAGGAAATGGACTGTCGTTGGTGTCCCGATTCTTCATGTGGCCAGTGAATTTTTAAAATTTTGTTTATTTTTGGCTGTGCTGGGTCTCTGCTGCTGCACACAGGCTTTCTCTAGTTACAGGGAGTGGGGATGACTCTCTAGTTATGGTGCTCAGCTTGTTGCTGTGGTAGCTTCTCTTTTGCAGGGCATGGGCTCTCGGTGCATGGGCTCCGTACTTGCGGCTCTCGGGCTCAGTTGGTCCGTGGTATGTGGGATCTTCCCCGACCAGGGATCAAACCTGTGTCCCCTTCATTAGCAGGCCGAGTCTTAACCATGGGACCATCAGGGAAGTCCCCAATGAGTGTTTTTTTGCAAGCTGTTTTCTGCCAGGCTCTGCGGTGAAGCAGAGAACAAGGCAAGGTCCTCACCATCCTGGAGCCCCCATTCAACTGGAGGAGGCAAACAACAGATAGATAAATAAATAGAGCTGAGGTTGGGCTGTAGGAGGTGGGTGGGGTGGGGTGGCAGCATGAGGAAAAGGATCAAGGTGGGGCATCCCCTTAGACTGCTGCTGCTGCTAAGTCGCTTCAGTTGTGTCTGACTCTGTGCGACCCCATAGATGGCAGCCCACCAGGCTCCCCCATCCCTGGGATTCTCCAGGCAAGAACACTGGAGTGGGTTGCCATTGCCTTCTCCAGTGCATGAAAGGGAAAAGTGAAAGTGAAGTCGCTCAGTCGTGTCTGACTCTTCTCAACCCCAGGGACTGCAGCCTACCAGGCTCCTCCATCCATGGGATTTTCTGGGCAAGGGTACTGGAGTGGGGTGCCATTAGGGAGCCTAAAGAAAGCTCCTCTAGGCTGACAACGTTGAGCCGAGACCTCCAGCACAGCAAGATGCAGCCGTGGGAGGATCTGAAGAAGAGGGTGTCAAACAAGTGCACAGGCTGTGAACATTGTGTGCTGGAGAGGGGTTTGAGATGAGACCCAGAGATAAGCTGCTCTTCTGATTTGTACAGAGGCCAAGAAAACATGTTCCTTTTAAGATGTTTTATTACCTTTAATGTCAATCATACATTGGTGGATTCCTTTATCAACAAACAGTATCAGAAGAAGTGGAACCTGCTATGAAACCAGCCTGGTCCCTGGTACCTGTCTGCAGTTTGGGGCATACCCTTCTTGTCCCCCTTTTCTTATGCAGATTTTGTCCTTATGTAATTTGGATCACACTCAGTATTCCAGTGTCTATCACTTAGTATGTGGGTGGATCTTGTTCCCTTTTCACAGCTGCGTAATATTCCACAGCGTGGCCAAAGCACTATCTTTTCTTTTCTTTTAGTCTTCTAATAGGGGACTTTTGGATTGTGTCTGTTTTTTTTTTAAACCCTCCATACAAGCCATGAATTCATGTACGTCTTGATCATGTATCTTTCTGATCTTTAAATTTTCATTGTCTAATCTAAATGCTTCTTGCAAAGACTAATAAGCCAGTTTACTCTCCTACTGATGGTGTCTGGGAGCCCACCTCTCCACCCATACTTGCTATTATCTACATTTTCCTTTTTAGCTAATGTGATTGGTAAAAATGATCTCATATTCCTTTAAAAAAAAAAATGATCCAGTTTATTCAGACTTCCGGTTTTTTTGTAATCCATCATTGTTTTTTCCAGAAGATCAAGGTTTAGCGAGTGCTGGCTCTGCCTCTCGCTGGTCTCCTGACCACGGCTAGGGACTTAGCCTTCACCCTGCGTGCTCATCTGTGAAATGAGGCCCTTTTAATCCCTGCCCCCTGCCAGGCTGCTCCGTGTTGTGCATGGGGAAACATTCCGGAAAGTTCATTTTATGCTGAAAAGCTCTGCAGACATCATGGGTTTTGCTAGTGAAAGGCGACTATCTGGAGCCTGGAATATCTGAACGGATGTGAGTGTTTCTAAGCAGCTAGTGTGTCCAGGGGAGGGGCTGGGGTGGCTTTAGGTGGGATGTCTGCCTTGCATCCCTGAGATGGAAGAGGCCTCATCCAGCCCAGGAGGGTAGAGAAAATTCTCTAGCTGGTCCAGGGAAAGGCTCAGAAAGGGGCATTGATCAACACAGACTGATCCCTCCTTTCTCTTTTGTTCAGTCGCTAAGTTGTGCCTGACTCTTTGCGAGACCCCATGGACTGCAGCATGCCAGGCTTCCCTGTCCTTCACTGTCTCCTTGAGCTTACTCAAACTCATGTCCATCAAGTCAGTGATGCCATCCAACCATCTCATCCTCTGCCATCCCTTTCTCCTCCGGCCTTCAATCTTTCCCAGCATCAGGGTCTTTTCCAGTGAGTCGGCTCTTTGCATCAGGTAGCCAAAGTATTGGAGCTTCAGCTTCACCATCAGTCCTTCCAGTGAATATTCAGGATTGATTTCCTTGAGGATTGACAGGTTTGATCTCCTTGTAGTCCCAGGGACTCTCAAGAGTCTTCTCCAACACCACAGTTCGAAAGTATCAGTTCTTGGCGCTCAGCTTTCTTTATAGTCCAACTCTCATCCGTACATGACTACTGGAAAAATCATAGCTTTGACTCTATGGACCTTTGTTGGCAAAGTGACATCTCTGCTTTCTAATATGCTGTCTAGATTTGTCATAGCTTTTCTTCCAAGGAGGAAGCATCTTTTAATTTTGTGGCTGCCGTCACCATCTGCAGTGATTTTGGAGCCCAAGAAAATCAAGTCTGTTACTATTTCCGGAGGCCAAAGGCTGGGGCTCCTAGAACTTTGTGGATTGCCATGTTTATTACTTTGGGGGTCCTTGTCTGTTTTCCTGTAATGGGAGGCTTTAAAATAAGCAAAAGATTGACCCAAGAGCTTTTGTACTTGATGTGGAGACGGGGGGAAACTGTGGGGCGTAATGAAGGAAAGATGGGGCCTGGAGCCTCAGGCCCCACAGTGGGGGAGGTAGGGAAGCTGGTGGACCGGAGTCCCTGGAGAAATTCATCTCCACTGGGATTCAGGAGCCTGGGGACATCCAGCCAGGCTCTCCTGTCCTTCCCCAAGTGGGCTGTGACATGGTGAGCCCCTGTCTTGGGGAGCAAGCAGCATCCAGGCTTGGCTACAGTTCCCCTTCAGCAGCGTGGGACCTCAGGCCTGGTGAAGGCGTCAGCCTGACCTGGTTGGGACGGCTGCAGGGCCATGGACAGGAAGGTGAACTGGGCAGGATGACAGCATATGAACAAGGGGACAGTGGCACTCCCAGAGGGCTCTGGTCAGGAGGCGTCCTGCCTTTTTAGCTCTGCAGCCAGTGAGCAGGAGGAGAGGCAGCGGCGGCCGTGGCTGCAGATGTGTTTCCACCTTTGTTTGTTGTTGTTCAGTCACCAAGTCATGCCCGTCTCTTCTGCGACCCCATGGACTGTAGCAGGCTGGATCCTCTGTCCACAGGATTTCCCAGGCAGGGATAAGGGAGTGGGTTGCCATCTCCTCTTCCAGAGGATCTCCCAGGCCCAGGGATCAAACTTGCATCTCTTGAATTAGCAGGCAGGTTCTTTACCACTGAGCCACCAGGGGAGATCTTTTTGCAGTTATTGGGGCTGGGTTTTTCATGGAGAGAGTGAGGGGAGCATCTCACGCAGGAGTTGGCAGTCAGCGGGGGCAGGGCAGGGCTTTCTGGCTAGGTGCCTCCTCACTGCATGCCCAGCCCAGCTCAGAGGGGCTTCGTGGAGTCGGAGTCAGATGGAGTCCCCAGGTTCAGTTCCAGGCAGTGGGATGGACTGGCCCGTCCGTGTCGCAGGAAGTTGCAGCTGCTATTTTTACCACTCCAACTAGGACTTTTTTACAGGAAGGTACAATTACAATACAAGCAAAATGTCAGGGTTTGGCTGGTCAGCTGGGCCCTGGGAGGCTGCCACAGCTTGAGGCCGGGACCGCAGCACGGTCCGTGCTTGTGTAAAGTGAGACTCATTTGCTGTGGACACATACCTACCCTGGGTGCTGCGTGACTTCCTCTGAACCGCCTGCTGTGTCTGGGGTTTTTCCTCCAGGCCAGAAAGAGACCTTTGCTGGGATTTGCCCAGATTGGTGCCCTGATTGGGGCACCTTGACCTTGTGATGGGTCGCACGGTGGTGAAGCCAGCCTGGACAGCTGTAAGTCATTCTGTTCCTGACTGCCCGGGGACTTGAAATCTTATCAAATGAAATTATTTAGAACCCACCGTGTGATAGCCACACTGCTGAGTGCTAGGGGTAGGGGCGGGTTAGACAGAGCCTGCTGTAGAGCATCGCCCGTGTAGCAGTAAGGACCCAGAAAGCGCCAGCTGTCCACGTTGGACCAGCACCTGATTTTTTTTTTTTAATATTTACTTGTCTGTGCCAGGCCTTCATTGTGGCACACGGGATCTTCAGTCTTTGTTGTGGCGTGCAGGATGTTTCGTTGCAGCAGGAGAAATCTTAGTCGCAGCATGTGGGACCTACTTCCCTGACCAGGGATCAGACCCATGCCCCGTAGATTGGGAGCTCAGAGTCTTAGCCACTGGACCAGCAGGCAAGTCCCCACCTGATGTTTTTAATGTATATGCATTACGGCTAGAGGACAGGCAGGGCTTATGTCAGCTTCTGTTGCTGCCTAACAGACCAGTACTAACTTAGTGGCTTAGTACCTGTCTATTAGCTCACAGTTCTCTGGGTCAGAAGCTTGGACTGACTCAACTGAATTCTCCACCTAGGCTGTCACAAGTCCAGGGTCAAGTGCCAGCTGGACTGGGCTTTTATCCTGAGGCCTTGGGTTGGGGGTGGGAGGGAGATTCTGCTTCTAGGCTCATTCAGGTTGTTGGGAGACTCAAGTTCCTGGTGGTTGTAGGACTGAGGTCCCTCTCCTCCCTGGCTGTCAGTAAGTGGGCTCCTTAACTCCATGCCAAATACCCTTCCACCCCACCCCACCTCCAGGCCAGCAGGACCCTCAGGTCCTTCCCTGCTTCAGATCTCTGACGTCCACTTCTGCAGTCAGCTGGAGAAGACTCTGCTTAAGAGGAGTCATGTGATTAAGCCAGGCCCACCCAGAGCATCTCTCTATTTTAAGGACTCCTAATTAGTTAGTAACATCATCAGTTATGTCTGCAACTCACTTTGCCATGTAAGTAACATGGTCACAGGGGTGGAGAGAGTCGTCTTTGACTTTTTCTGCTAAGGGCTCATGCCAACAGGGATTATGATAGCAACAGTATTAGTAACCTCTGTACTCTTGAGTGAATTTTGTGTGTCTCATTGTGCTCTTTACATGGGCTGTCTTTTATTTATTTGGCTGTGTTGGGTCTTAGTTGTGGTGTGTGGTCTTTCCCTGTGGCGTGTGGGATCTTAGTTCCCCAAGGAGGGATCAAGCCCTCATCCCCTGCATTGGAGGGCAGACTCCCAACCACTGAACCACCAGGGAAGACCCTGGACTGTCTCATTTAATTCTCAAGATAGCTGTTGACATAGGAACAGTTATTTCCCCACCACCGCCACCCGCCCCCCACCATTTTCCAGATGGAAATACTGAGGCTCAGAGAATGTAAGTACCTTGGGCCAGTCATACAGGTAGAAACAGCAGTGCTGGGATGGAAAATCAGGGCCTTAGCACCTCACCACCCCATCAGGTGCTTGCGGCCAGCATCTCCAGTTTGAGTCCTGTGATTGGCAGAACACCCTTTAGAACACGGAGGAAGGTTGCTCTTTCCCATCCAACCTTTAAAATACTTAAGTGTGAAACATGCCTATCACACTGCAGGTTAGCACAGCAGATACTGAGGGCCACTCACTCGGATATTTTTGAACTTTATTGCAGTGGGTATTTGTGGTTCATCTTCTTCCCTGCTCAGCAATATTACTGAACATCTGATGTACTCCAGGCAGCAAAGAAGACACAGAATACCGTCCTCAATGAGTTGGAGATAAAAATAAAGGCAGAGTACACGATACTCTGAAGGAATAGATATTGCTGGGCTAGAGAAGAACTGTCACAGCGCTACTGCCTAGGCCAACAGCTACTAGAATGTTAATTGCAGGAGCTATTGTTGTTTAGTCACTAGGTCGTGTCCGACTCTTTGCAACCCCATGGACCGTAACCCACCAGGCTCCTCTGTCCATGGAATTCTCCAGGCAAGAATACTGAAGTGGGTTGCCATTTCCTTCTCGAGGCGATCTTTCTGACCCAGGGATTGAACCTGGGGCTCCCACATTGGCAGATGGAGTCTTTACTGCTGAGCCACTGGGGAAGCCCTAATCGCAGGAGACAAGACAAAAAGTGTTCTCCTGACTCTCTGCTGTGCTCCTGGTGCAACTCAGGGCCCAGCAGCTCGCAGGCGCTCCGAAATTACTTGTAAGGTATCTGTTGGGTTGGGTTAAAACATTTGTCTGAAGTTTTCTGAAGGATGGAACAGAAAAACCTGAGTGAACTTTTTGGCCGACCTAATACTGTGTCCGGAGTCCTTACACGCCAGACAGATATCAAGTCCAGGAGGCTTACGGAGAGAGTGAGTGGAGCTTGAGCAGGAAAATGGGGGAGGAGAGAGCTTTAAAGTCCAGTGTGTGCCCCAGTGAGTGGTGGGGGGCGAGGGGCTGGGGAACAGTGAACGAGACTTGGACGTCAGAGCCTCCTTGGAGGCTTTTGAGCAGGTGGTCCAGAACCAAGCGTCTGGCACCGGAGTGCCAGGAGAGGGGCAGCCCAGGCCGCAGTGGCCAGGCCCGCCCCTTGTTTCTGGAAGAACTAGCCACACAAGGGACCCGGGAAGCAGGATTTAATGGAACTTGGTGGGGCCAAACGGTATGCTAAAAATGTATCTATGAATGAGTTGCAATTTCTGGGCACCCATGTATTTGGCTATAAATACACATTACATGTGTAATTTCAAGAGACCAAGAATTATCAGCTGCGAAGCCCAAGGGCAGCAGCCCACGCCAGCCCCTGTAGTTTGCTGTCTCAGGCCCTGCCCTCTGCAAACCGCCAAGAACTGTTATTTGGGGGGAAATGAGGGGCCCTGTGGCGAGAAGACAGCATCTGCGGATGGAGGGAGGAGCAGAGGGGCCTGGGTGCCCCGAGGGGAGGCTGGCGAGTGGGAATCAGAGGGCGGCCCTGGCATGCCCGGTGCCCTCACGCTGGGGAGGGGCTCTTAGGAGCCCCTCCAAGCAGATGATTGCCCTGTCACTGCCCATCACTTTCCACGGCAGTTTCTTTTTCCGAGTTCTTATTTTAAAAACATGGTACACGTGGAGGGTGCGGAAGTTCTGCTTCTCACAGCATAGTGCTAGAAAGTCCCTGGGATTGTTTTGGGGTCCACGGCATCAAAGCTGTTTTCATAGTAACACCCAGATATTATTTGCCTTTTTCACCCATTCTCTCCAAGTGCAAAACCCCGTGAACCAGTGTTTTCCAAGTAACCATTGCACGAAGCTACCAAATCACGCATGGGTAAATGAGCCAGAGTGCAAGACAGACCGGAAGACGGGAAGGTCAGAGTATGTATGTTCACCACACGGCTCAAGTCCCACACTGCAGTTGATCTTTAAGAAACTGCTGGTCAGGCTGCCCTGGTGGCTCAGTGGTAAATAATCCGCTTGCCAATGCGGGAGATACGGGTTCGATCTCTGGTCTGGGAAGATCCCACAGGCCGCAGAGCAAGTACTGCTCAACAAGTCTTAGCGTTTTGTCAAAGAGGAATATCCACAATAATCTGGAGAGGCTCTTAAAATCTCCTCCCTTTACCAACTCCCCATCCAGGTGAGGCTGTATTTTCTTCTAGTCTTCAATGAAAATATTTTACAATGTTTAGGAGTATGGGATGCATAGATACATACTACTATATATAAAATAAGCAATGAGGATTTACTGAATAGCACTGGGACCTACGTTCAGTATCTTGAAATAATTTATGATAGAAAATAATCTACTATATATATATATGTAACAGTCACTTTGAACACCTGAAATTAGTACCATATTGTAAATCAACTATATTTCAATTAAAAAAAAAAAACAAAACACTTTTAACAATAAATTGGATGCAGAAGCAGATAGAGAATCTGGCTGTTAATACAAAAATTTTTTGAAATTAGATTTATGAAAAACAACTTATTTATGCTAACATATAGCAAGTTTATTATTATTTTTCAGTTAACTAGTATACATTTCAATTTTGTCTCAATTTTAATTTTGTATGTGATAAATATCAGTAGGTTGAACCACGTAACAGAAGCCCCTTAGGGCCCTCAGTCACTTTGAAATTGTGAAAAGACCCTGAGACCAAACCATTTGAGAACAGCTGTGCAAGGCAAAGCCCCTGCAAGCTGGGGGCCGGATATGAGCCCAGCACCCAGCTCTGTTCCTCTGTTTTCCCCTTCAGTCCCTCAGGGATCCTGCGAGGTTGGTGTGATTATCTTCACACCCATTTTACAGATGTGGAAGCTGAGGCACTGAATGTCTGAATACCTGGCATAAGCTTTGCAGTACAGAGGTGGCTTTGCTGGCAGCGCTGGCCAGCGGGGAGGTCCCAGACCGAAGTCCCCGCTCCCCAGGCAGGGAGGAAGGCAGACGCCCAGGAGAGAGCCTGTTATCGCAGGCCGGGTCTGTGTCACGCATCCTTCAGGGTGGCATGGGGCCTGGCCAACTGCGAGCACACAGCCTCACCCTGCCTCCTCTCCAGAGGCCCAGGAAGGAGGGCTCACGTCTGCCAAGTGGCAGCGAGGCACTTGAGAAATCAAGTGCCTTTCATTAAAAACAGCATTTCCTGGTCAGGCATACCCAGCCTTTGCAGCCAGGAAGTTTCTTCTTTCTCAACAGCTCATGAGGTGCCATTTGAGCAGGGACTTTGGGTTTTTTTGGTGGGTTTTTTGGTTTATTTGTTTTTTCCCAAGTTTTAATAATCAGGAATAAAGCTGCTGTAATAATTTGTATACAGGTTTTTGAGTGAACATGGTTTCATTTCCCTTGGATAAATACAGGGAAGACAGTGCTGCTGGTTACTGAGCAGTGATTTGTGTACGGCAGTTTCCTGGCAGCTCAGATGATAGAGAGTTCACCTGCAGTGTGGGAGACCCGGGTTCGATCACTGGGTGATCAGTGACTACCCACTCCAGTATTCTTGCCCAGAGAACTCCAGGGACAGAGGCGGGCTACAGTCCATGGGGTCGCAAAGAGTTGGACCCAACTGAGCAACTAACACTTCCACTTTTCATGAACATTGTATAGATACAAATGTATTATTAAACGGACTTAGTATAGCACAGAAACACAGTTACGATGTTTTGGAAGCTAACTTTGCAATTCTTTAAGCCTGCTAACTTCTCAAGATTAAAATTTCACATTAAAACCTTTGTCCTTTCTTTGCTGCAAAAGGTATTCAGTTCAGTTCAGTCGCTCAGTTATGTCCGACTCTTTGAAACCCCATGAATCGCAGCACGCCAGGCCTCCCTGTCCATCACCATCTCCCGGAGTTCAATCAAACTCACGTCCATCGAGTAGGTGATGCCATCCAGCCATCTCATCCTCTGTTGTCCCCTTCTCCTCCTGCCCCCAATCCCTCCCAGCATCAGACTCTTTTCCAATGAGTCAACTCTTCACATGAGGTGGCCAAAGTACTGGAGTTTCAGCTTTAGCATCATTCCTTCCAAAGAAATCCCAGGGCTGATCTCCTTTAGAATGGACTGGTTGGATCTCCTTGCAGTCTAAGGGACTCGAAAAAGTCTTCTCCAACACCACAGTTCAAAAGCATCAATTCTTCAGTGCTCAGCTTTCTTCACAGTCCAACTCTCACATCCATACATGACCACTGGAAAAACCATAGCCTTGACTAGATGGACCTTTGTAGGCAATGTAATGTCTCTGCTTTTGAATATGCTATCTAGGTTGGGCATAACTTTTCTTCCAAGAAGTAAGCGTCTTTTAATTTCATGGCTGCAATCACCATCTGCAGTGATTTTGGAGCCCCCAAAAATAAAGTCTGACACTGTTTCCACTGTTTCCCCATCTATTTCCCATGAAGTGATGTGACCTGATGCCATGATCTTCGTTATCTGAATGTTGAGCTTTAAGCCAACTTTTTCACTCTCCTCTTTCACTTTCATGAAGAGGCTTTATAGTTCCTCTTCACTTTCTGCCATAAGGGTGGTATCATCTGTATATCTGAGGTTATTGATATTTCTCCTGGCAATCTTGATTCCAGCTTGAAAAAGGTATTAGGTTGGCCCAAAAGTTCATTAGGGTTTTTCTTTTATTTCTTTTTTATTTTTTAATTGGAGGATAATTGCTTTACACTGTTGTGTTGGTTTCTGCCACAAAGCAACCCAAATCAGTCACAATTATACACACGCACACACGCACGCACTCTTGAGCCTCCCTTACCTCTCCCGTTCCACCCATCTAGGTCATCACAGCGTGCCATACTGGGTGCCCTGTGTGAGCAGGGACTCTGGAGCAAAACAGCTCTGAGTACTGAGGACATGTGCACATTTCTTACCTTCTCTGAGCCTCAGTTTTCCCATCTGTGTAAGGGGGACAATGATGGCCTCGAAGAGGTGCCATAGGAATACAGTGAAAGAAGGCTTGTACGGGGCTTGGGAGAAACACTCGCTCACAGCAGGGTTAAAAAAAAAAAAAAAAAAAAAAAAGTGACCTGGGTCTGGCGTAGCATCCAGCAGGTTCTTGGGGTTGTGAGGCGAAGACTCTCCTCACTGTTCTCACCAGCAGTACCTACTGTCAACTGGCTTTCTTGCTCAGCCTACTGAGACAGTCTGTGCAAACCCAGCAGGTGTGTGTGTACTACGGGTCTGTGTGTGTGACTAGGTAGTCGATTTTTAACAGATATAAGAGGCAGCCTCCTATTCACAGCACATCTCATTTTAGCAGAGAAAGCCAGTTGCTTATTGTGTGTGTGTGTGTGTATATATATAATATAGTCCTGTAGTACTCCACTGTATGAATGAACCACCGTTTCTTTAACTGGGCCTCTCACCCATAAACATCGAGGCATTTGCAATCTTTTGCTTGTAGCCAAAAGGCAACAGAGGGCAGGAGTCCTGGGTGTGGAGAGGCTGGGCAGAGGGCACGTGCTTCTGTCCTTTTGAAACATCTTGCCAAAGCGCTGTCTAGCCACACACCCCTGCCCTCCGCCCTCCCCATGGGAGGGGACACCCAGAGCTGTGTCCTGGGCTTTGACGCTTGAGGCACCTTCCCATTCTGGTTCGACACTGCCAGCCTGGACTAGAAGGAGCTTCTGGAACACCGGGAGAAAGCAGCTCATGACCTGTAAGTGGCTGGTGCTTGACTATTTTTTTTCCCCTCTTCTGACTTTTTCTGTATGTTCATTTTCCTCCCAGGCTGTCACTCCAGGTGGCTTGCTGAAAGTGATATCTAGGCCAGAGTGCTCTTAATGGCTCCATCTGTGGGCCGCTGCAGATCTTTCAGGGGGCCAGACAGGAAGAGAGACAGCCTCCCTCCCCATCCCCAGCCCCCGCACCACCTCTGTTTGCCAAGGGCCCAACCAGTCCTGCTGCCGAAGGAGGAACCCAGGACCGGGTGGCGATGTTTGCTTTGCGCGGGGGCTGTTCTCTGCTCCCAGCTTTGTTTCTCCGCTCTGTCTTGCTCTGGATAATTGAAAGGAAACAAGCAAATTCAACAGATGGGCGAACCTGAGCGCCGAGCTCTTTGTCCCCTCTGAGAGCCGGGACGTCCATTTCATTGGCCCTGCTCCTGTTTGCAGCAACAGCTGGGCTTGCAGACCCCCAGTCTCGGGGCCAGAGATGGTCCAGGAGGCCCCAGTGAGCTGAGGAGCAGCAGGACGCAGCAGTGGAGCCGAGGTGGCAGCGTCTCCCTGCCCCACTGAATTTGGAGGCATCTGAGCCATCCCTGTCTAAGCTGAAAGAAGCCTCTTTGTTGCCAGGTTGCTTTCATGAAGCAGGGTAAACAGAGCTGCTAGGACAATCTGACATCAAACGTCTGTAATAATTCTCCAAAGATTTTTATCTCAAAGTGAAAGTTGCTCAGTCATGTCTGACTCTTTGTGACCCCATGGACTATACAGTCAATGGAATACGCCAGGCCAGAATACAGGAGTGGGTGGCCTTTCCCTTCTCCAGGGGATCTTCCCAACCTAGGGATCGAACTCAGGTCTCCTGCATCGGAGCTGGATTCTTTACCAGCTGAGCCACCAGGGAAGCCCAAGAATACTGGAGTGGGTTGCCTATCCCTTCTCCAGAGGATCTTCCTGACCCAGGAATCCAACCGGGGTCTCCTGCATTGCGGGAGGATTCTTTACTAACTGAGCTATCAGGGAAGCCCTCAAGAGAGTAGCATAATTCACAGTTCAGGGCAAGCAAAGGCAGTGGGGGAGGGGGCTTCCCTGGTTTCTCAGACGTAAAGAATCTACCCGCAATGCAAGAAACTTGGGTTCGATCCCTGGTTTGGGAAGATCCCCTGGAGAAGGGAATGGCTACCCGCTCCAGTATTCTTGCCTGGGAAATCTTGTGCACAGAGGAACCTGGTGAGCTACAATCCGTGGGGTCGCAAAAGAGCCGGACGTGACTGAGCAACCAAGCACACCACAGCACAAAGACGTTGTTGGATACAAATTCAAAACTATGGATGAATGTATTAGTCAGGGTGGTTCTATACTGCGCAGACATTAAAAATTACAGCCAGGCAGAGAGACTGCGCAGGTTCATCCCAGTGTTTGCACGCAGGAGGCCCCAGTCAGTCTGTGTTCAGTGGTGAATGGAGCGTGCCAACTATGTGAATGGGTAAAAACAATGTAAAATAGTGTTCCGTAACTGCAACAGTGTAAAATGTTTGGGGATAAAGGCTGAAAATAAGAAGCCAAAGTGAAAATAGTTACTCTCTTCAGTATTTCTCAACCTTAATCACTTCCCCTACAAACCTTTTTGGACCTTTTATTCCTAATTGCATTCAACCCTGCCCTTCCCCTGCGTCAATTTTAATACCAGGTATACTATACGGATATACTTAACCTTCCCTGGTGGCTCAGATGGTAAAGAATCTGTCTGCAATGCAGGAGAGTTTGATCCCTGGGTCGGGAAGATCCCCTGGAGGAGGGCATGCAACCCACTCCAGCATTCTTGCCTGGAGAATCTCATGGGCAGAGCAGCCTGGAGGGCTGCAGTCCATGGGGTCGCAGAGAGTCGGACTCGACCTAGCGGCTCACACTGTATGTCTGTGCTTCGTACCAGAAACACACAAGAGTTTTTTCAGTCCTCCAAGAGCCAGTGGCTGCCTCCGTAGGACAGTGTTCCAGCCCACCACCTCCTGACTGCCTCACCCCTATGAGAACGTCTGTGTCTGTGTCGGGGCTGTGATTCCCGGGGATCTTCATCTTTTGTATTTTGCCTCTTCTTTTGTGTTGTCTTTTCAGTAATAATGGCTGAGATCTGGGGTGTGCCTGTGGGCCCGTCTCACTTGGTTCGTGGAGCTCACACCCAGCGGAGGGGGTCTTGGGCAGAAGCAGGGGCGCCGACCCTCCGTGGCTGCATCTGCTGGGCTGGACGTGTGGCAGTTATTTCAGGGCGTCATTCCACATCTTGCCCAGTGGCCCAGCCTGTAAAAAGCACTCGGCACAGAGCCTGGTACACAGTCGGTGCTCATCACGTGGTTTAGTAGTAGTAGTAGTACCGTTGTAATCCCCATTCGTCTCTGAGCTGCCGTTTTCTTATTTGTAAATTACAGAACTGAGAGGCCGTGTGGTAGGATCCCACCTCTGATGCTCTTCTAGGTGAGTGAAGCCACGTAACTGCATGTGCTAAGTCATTTGGGTCGTGTCTGGCTCTTCGCGACCCCATGAACTGTAGCCCACCAGGCTCCTCTGTCCATGGGATTCTCCAGGCAAGAATACTGGAGTGGGTTGCTATTTCTTCCTCCAGAGCATGCTCCCAACCTTGGAGTCGAACTCATGTCTCTCTAAGTTTCCTGCATTGGCAGGTAGGTTCTTTTACCACTAGCGCCACCTGGGAAGCCTAGTTTTGGCCAGTGAGATGGGGGCAGAAGTGATGTGTGTCCTCCTAAGCCAAATACCAGTGCCGCACTTGCCAGAGCTTTCTCTCTCTTCCCAGTGGCATGGTGACTGGTGATAATGGTGTCGTTTGGGATGCCGGGAGTGACAGTGATGAGAAGAGCACTCTCCACCCCTCGCCCCCACCACCAGCTAGCCCACAGAGCACATCGCATGAGCAAGGAATCTCTCTCCCCCCAGCGCCACTGAGACTCGGGGGTGTTGGTTGTTGCAGCCCAGCCCAGCCCATCTTGATTAAAACCGAGTCATCACCTTATCAGGCTTGGCTATGAGGATGAAATCTTCCATGTAAGATGCCCAGCACAGTGTGGGTACATGGTAGTCAGGCACTCCATCTGGCTCCCTTCCCAACCAGATTTCCCGCTGATTGTTTGCAACAGGTGTTGCTTCATCTTTCAGCAGCCTTTCACAGGCCTTGACCCCTTACCTCCTGTCCTCTGCCTCTTCTGGGAAGAAAGCCTGTTGCCTGGGAAATGCCAGGGCAGCGTGCCACCCAGACCCTTCCTCCAGGGGCAGCCCACCCACCCCAGTGGAGCTGGTGTCCATCCACACAGCATCTATCAACTCAGAATAATAGCCCTGACAACCAGAGACCGTGTCTGTCTGGGACCTGGCTATATCAATCATGAGAGCTCAGTGGCTGCACTTCAAGTGTGCATAACAATCGTGTGCATCAAATGAAAAGGCCGGAGCACGTGGAGAATGCCCTGAGGTGTCTGCCCGCTCCTCTGGGACCCCCTTTCCCTTCCTGACTTTGGGTGTGGCTGGACAGGGTCACTACCTGCCTGGGAGTGTGTGTGAGTGTGTGCACGTGTGTGCGACCCTTTAGCGGCGGCACTGCTGCTCACGACCTCAGGACGGCAGGTAGGTACCTGGCTGCCCCACAGGGTGCCTCATCAGAGGGTGTGGAAGGGTTGGGCTTCTGTCTGTGGGTGTGACCTCAGGGGTGGCCTCCGCCCCTCTCTCTGGGTTGCTGTTTGACACAGGACATTCTATGCTACCCGAAGAGAAGCCCCACTTACTGCCGGGCTGTGTATGAGGCAGACAGCCTCACCACTTGGCTGAGCCTCACTGTGTTCTAGAACCGCCCCCACAGCCAGCCCAGTGCCCTGCAGGAGGGCCAGGGCTTGTGATGAGGCCAGGATGGGGTGAGGCCGCGGGGCGGGGCGGAGCAGCACCCAGCAGACGCTATAACCACGCGAGACCAGGAGGCATGCCTTACACAATTCCCAGGACTTCCCTGCAGATTTGAAACCTTCACAATCCCAAGCTGAAAAACAAGATCAAAATAAATAAATGCACAGTGGAAAACATCAACAGTTTTAAAACTGTTGCAGGTATGTCCAACTTTTTAACAGATGTATAGTTTTTGTTTTGGTTCTCTTTTTTCAAAGAAAGGGCCATTGAAAAGTAGAAGTATCTAGGGAAAGGCCCCATTGACAGTTCACTTGTATCTAGGATCTGTGGCTCTGCTTCTGTTGCAGCGATCTTACTGATTTTACTTTCAATTAGCAGTGAGATCTGCCTGCTTCATGAGGTGCTTAGTTTGTTTTCCACTTGAAACCTGAACAGACGGCTGCCCCTGCACCCCAAGAGCTCCCCGAGGTGCGTGTGTCCTTCAGGTGTGGGCAGAGCGGGGACCTGGGCTGCAGCATCACGGGGTGTCCTCTCGGAAGCCCCCTCCCGGGACCTTGGCTGCAGCATGCGGCCCTGCATGGGTGTGTTATCTTATAGCGTTGGAATCCTTCGTTATCACAGTTCTAGAAGTAACCCAGACCCAGCAGGCTTGAAGAAAACCTTCAGAGTTTTTCCTGACTACAAAAATACTGCATACTTGTTAAGAAAAAAAAAAAAAATCAACTTAAAAATGAACAGAGTGGACAGTGAAAAAGCCCTTTATTCAGAAGTGAAGGCTGCGGCTGGAGCAAGTCTTCTGAGTTTATTCCTTGACAGTGGTAATGGCAGCAGTAATAAAACAGCCGACTGGGTGAGAGGGTGAGGGCGCGGCCATCCAGATGCTTGTCTCCTGTAATTCTCCCAACAAACCTATGAAGCCGCAGCTGCTTTCATCGTTACTTTTGTGGCTGAGAAAAACAGGCCCAGAGAGGTGAACTCACTTTCCCAGGCTCCCACAGGAAGGGCTGGGCTGTCTCCAGGGGCCCTGTTCCTGTGCGGGAGATCCGGCTCCAGACTGCATGCTGCCCCTCCCCTCTCCGGGCTGGGGTCCGCTTCTTACAGCTGGCATGTCTGCGGCGAATCCTTCACGCGCACGTGTGGCTCCAGGGCTTGGAAGTCCCTGGCCCTGTGTGATGGTGTCCCTGCCCATCCCTGGCCTTGCTCTTCCCTGTAGGGCTGGTGGTTTCTGCCCAGCATCTGCACCTACCGCTTCTCCACCTGAAGCCTCCCTTCCCTGCCAGGTGGGGAGGGGTCAGTGATCCAGGACAGAGCTGGGCCTCCCAAAGAGTGACCTCCAAAATGCAGTTCTGGTCTCCTCCGGTGCCTTTTTCTCTGAGAGTGGCACTGGAATCTTTGGAGAGCTTGGCAAGTTTTCTTCCTGGCTCCGTGCATCCTGGCTCCGTGCATCACTCAAGTTTAAGCCCACGCGTCCCCTCTTCAGAGGGGCCTGAAAGAACCCACCGTCATCGTCTTGCCTGGTGGCCCACCACCTTTTATTTTCTTCATAGAACTTCAAGGACATGAAAGTGCCCTGTTCCCTGGTTTGTGTGCTCACTGATGCCAGGTCTTGTCTGCCCCATTCCCTACTGCCAACCCCAGAGTGCAGCCCCACTCGGGCAGGAACCTGTCTCCCTGCCTGGCACGTGGGAGTTGTTCAGAAAGTTTGTGGAGAATGAGCGGGTGAGAACATTACCTGCAGCCCCTCAGCTGGGCCCTGGGCTTTTCCAGCTCCCTCTGGCCTGGAAGGATGGAGTTGACACACTCATTCAGAAAATCGCTGACTCCTGGCTTGGGGTGGAAGGTGGGGAAGGGTGAGTGATCCAGGACAGAGCTGGGCTTCCCAAAGAGTGACCTCCAAAATGCAGCTCTGGTCTCCTCCAGTGCCTTTTTCTCTGAGAGTGGCACTGGAATCTTTGGAGAGCTTGGCAAGTTTTCTTCTGAATGTTTTGCCCCTTGGCTTGCTTCCTTGTTTATTTGGGTAACTTTCCAAAGAGCAGGGAAGGGATGAGCTGGACCCCTTATTATTTGGTGCCTTTTTTTTGGAGGAGGGGGCAATTTTAAAACATTTATTTTTATATATTTTTTATTTTATTGGAGTATAGTTGATTTATAATGTCAGTTTAAGGGGTACAGCAGGATGCTTAAATTAGACATACACATATATTCATTCTTTTTTTATTGTGTGAGGTGATGTCTCATTGTAGTTTTGATTTGCATTTGTCTAATAATAATAAGCTATGTTGAGCATCTTTGCATGTGCTTGTTGGCCATCTGTATGTCTTTTTTGGATCCTCTGCTCATTTTTTGATTGAGTTGTTTGTTTTTCGGATGCAGAGCAGCAGGAGCTGTTTGTATATTTTGGAGATTAATTCCTTGTTGGTCACATTGTTTGCAAGTATTTTCTCCCATTCTGTGGGTTGTCTTTTCATTTTGTTTATGGTTTCCTTTGCTGTGCGGAAGCATTTAAGTTTAATTAGATCCCACTTGTTTATTTTTGTCCTTATTTTCATTAGGAGGTGGGCCCAAAAAGATATCGCTGTGATTTATGTCAAAGAGTGTTCTGCCTCTGTTATCCTCTAAGAGTTTTATAGTGTCTGGCCTTACGTTTAGGTCTTTGATCCATTTTGAGTTTATTTTTGTGTATGGCATTAAATAATGTTCTGATTTCATTCTTTTACATGTAGCTGTCCAGTTTTCCCAGCTTCACTTACTGAACAGACTGTCCTTTCTCCATTGTTATTCCTGCCTCCTTGGTCATAGATCAACTGAGCACAGGTACCGGGGTTCATGTTTGAGTTTTCTATCCTGTTCCATTGATCTAGTCAGGTTTTGTGCCAGCACCATACTGTTTTGATGACGATAGCTTCGTAGTATAGTCTGAGGTCAGGGAGTCTTATTCCTTCAACTCTGTGTTTCTTTCTTAGGAATGCTTTGGCTGTTAGGGTCCTTTGTGTCTCCATACAAACTTAAGAATTTTTTTTCTAGTTCTGTGAAAAATACTCTTGGGAATTTGCTAGGGATTGTGTTGGGTCTGTAGATTGCCTTTGGTGGTGGTGTCATTTGTCCTATCTTGGTGTCATCTTTGATTTCTTTCATCAGTGTCTTCTCATTTTCAGTCTACAGATCTCTTGTCTCCTTGTGTAGGTTTATTCCTTGGTATTTTATTCTTTCTGATACAGTGGTCAATGGGATTGTTTCCTTAATTTCTCTTTTTGATCTTTTGTTGCTGCTGCTGCTAAGTCGCTTCAGTCGTGTCCAACTCTGTGTGACCCCGTAGATGGCAGCCCACCAGGCTCCCCCGTCCCTGGGATTCTCCAGGCAAGAACACTGGAGTGGGTTGCCATTTCCTTCTCCAATGCATGAAAGTGAAAAGTGAAAGTGAAGTCGCTCAGTCATGTCAGACTCTTAGCGACCCCGTGGACTGCAGCCCACCAGGCTCCTCCGTCCATGGGATTTTCCAGGCAAGAGTACTGGAGTGGGCTGCCAAGTATATAGAAATGCAGCAGATTTCTTTGTGTTAATTCCATATCCTGCAGCTCTATCAGATTCACTGACGAGCTTTAGTGGTTTTCTGGTAGCATCTTAAGGGTCTTCTGTGTATGGTAGTATCGTGTCATCTGCAAACAATCACAGTTTTACTTCTTTTCCAATTTGGATTCCTTTTATTTCTTTTTGTTTCTCTGATTGGTGTGGCTAGGACTTCCAAAACCGCATTGAATAAAAGTGGTGAGAGTGGACATCCCTGACTTGTTCCTGATCTTCGAGGGAATGCTTTCAGTTTTTCCCCATCGAGAATGATGTTAGATGTGGGTTTGTCATATATGGCCTATATTATGTCAAGGTATATTTTCTTTGTAACCACTTTCTGCAGAGTCTTTACCATAAGTGGGTGTTGAATTTTGTCAAAACCTTTCTCTGCATCTACTGAGATGATCATGTGGTATTTATTCTTCGGTCTATTAATGTGGTATATAACACTCGAGTGTGACGGCATTTGTTAATGTGGCGTATAATATTGAAGAATCCTTGTATCCCTGGGATAAATCCCGTTTGATGGTGGTGTATGATCCTTTTAATGTATTGTTGGATTCAGTTTGCTAGTATTTTGTTGAGTATTTTTGTGTCTGTGTTCATTGTCCATGGAATTCTCCAGGCACGAATACTGGAGTGGGTAGCCATTCCCTTCTCCAGGGGATCTTCCCAACCCAAGGATTGAACCTGGGTCTCCTGCGTTGCAGGCTATGCATTACCATCTGAGTCACCAGGGAAGCCCCTCATCAGTGATACTGGCCTGCAATTTTCTTTTGGCGGTGGGGTGGGGGGTGATGTCTTTGTCTGCGTTGGTATCAGGGTGATGGTGGCTTTGTAAAGTGAGCTTGGGATCTGGTCCTTCCTCTGCAGTGTTTTGAACAAGTTTCAGAAGGGTAGGTATTAACTCTTCTCTAAATACTTGATAGAATCACCTGTGAAACCACCTGGTCTTGGACTTTTCTTTGTTGGAAGTTTTTAAATCATGGTTTCAATATTAGTACTTGTAATGGCCTATTCATATTTTCAATTTCTTCCTGGTTCAGTCTTGGAAGAAGTGTGTATCTTTCTAAGAATTTTTCCATTTCTTCTAGGTTGTCCATTTTACTGGCATATAAATGTAATAGTCTCTCATGATCTTTTGTATTTCTGTGATGTTCATTTTAAGTTCTCCTTTTTCATTTCTGTTTTCATTGATTTGAGCCCTCTCCCTTGTTTTCTTGATGAGTTTGACTAAAATTTATCAATTTATTTATCAATTGTTTATATTTTCAAAGAACCAGGTTTTACTTTTATTGATTTCTATTTTCTTATCTATTTCTTTTATTTCTGTTCTTTATCATTTCTGGGCCTTTGAGCTACGATCAAATGTATTTCTGCTCTGATCTTTATGATTTCTTTTTTTCTAATTTTGGGTCTTTTTGTTCTTTTCTGGTCACCTTGGGTATTTGGATTTTTTTGTTCTTTCTCTAGTTGCTTTGCGTATAAGGGTAGGTTATTTGAGATTTTTCTTGTTTCCTCAGGTAAGACTGTACTACTGTAAACTTCCCTCATAGAACTGCTTTTGCTGCATCCCATAGGTTTTGGATTATCATATTTGTGATATGATAATCTCAAGGTATCTTTTGATTTCCTCTTTGACTTCTGTGATCCACTGATGGTTTAGTAACATATCGTTAAGCCTCCAGGTTTTGTGTTTTTTATAGTTTTTTGCCTCTGTAATTGAATTCTAATCTCACAGCATTGTGGCTGGACAAGATGCACGATGATATGATTTCGGTTTTCTTCCAGTTTACCGAGGCTTGGCTTGTGACCTAAGATGTGACTCTGTGTTGGAGAATGTATGATGTGCAGTTGAGAAGAGAGGGTGTTCTGCTTTCTGGATGCAGTGTTCTATAAACACCAGTTCGGTCCATCTGGTCTAATGTGTCATTTAAGGCCTGTGTTTCCCTGTTGATTTTCTGTCTAGGTGTCTGTCCAGAGAAGCCCCTCACTCTTACTGTGTCACTGTCAAGTTCTTCTTTTATGGCTGTTCGTGTTTGCCTTGTGTGTTGAGGAGCTCCTGTGTTGGGTGCTGTTACAGCTGTTACGTCTTCTTGAATTGATCCCTCCATCATTGTGTAGTGACCTTCCTTGTCTCTTGTAGTCTGTTTTGTCTGATACGAGTATCGCTGCCCCAGCCTTCTTTCGGTTTCCGTTTGCGTGGAGTCCCTTTTCCCGTCCCCTCACTTTGTATTTGTCCCTAAATCTGAAGTGTGTCCCTTGTAGACAGCACACAGGCAGGTCTTGTTTTTGTATCCATTCAGCCAGCCGATGTCTTTCGGTTGGAGCATTTAATCTGTTTACATCTAAGCTAATTATTGATATGCATGTTCTTCTTGCCATTTTGATTGTTTTGTTTTTGTAGGTCTTATTTCTTCTCTTCTTTTGTAGTCTTTTGATTTGATGTCTGTCTTTAGTGTTGTATTTGGATTGCTTTTTCTTCATTGCGTGTGTATTTACTGCAGATTTTTGGTTTGTGGCTCCTGGGGGGTTTTGCTTTTGCAGGTTTGGTATTTATGTGCCAGTCTGTTTTAGGTTGCTGGCCTCTTTTTTCCAGTGCCTTTCCAGTATCCTGCATTTGTATTCTCATCTGCTCACAATTGCTGGCTTTGATACTATGTTTAACGTGTAGATGTTTACTGTACTCCGTTTGCCTTCGTGTTTGCCTTTACTGATGGGTTTTCCCATTTGTAATAGTCTTGACTCTACTGTACTTGGGCCTCTTCTTTTTGACGTAGAGAGGTTCCTTTAGGATTTAAGGCTGGTTTGGCGGTGCTGAATTCTCTTAGCTTTTGCTTGTCTGTAAAGCTTTTGATTTCTCCATCAAATCTGAATGATGAACCTTGCTGGATAGAGTATTTTTGGTTGTAGGTTGTAGTATTTTTTTTCCTTTCATCACTTTAAATATATTGTGCTACTCCCTTCTGGCTTGCAGAGTGTCTTCTGAAAAACCAACTGTTACCTTATGGGGATTCCCTTATACGTTATTTGTTGCTTTTCTCTTGGGCTTTTGGTAATTTTTCCTTGTCTTTAATTTTTTTCAGTTTGATTAATATATGTCTCATTCTTTTCTTCTTGGGGTTTATTTTGTGTGAGACTCTGTGCTTAGACTTGAGCATTTCCTTTCTTGTGTTGGGGAAGTTTTCAGCTCTTATGTCTTCAGATATTTTCTCAGGTCTGTTCGTTTCCTTTTGGGACCCCTGCAGTGCCATTGCTGGTGTGTTTAATGTTGTCCCAGAGGTCTCTGAGACTCTCCTCATTTCTTTTCATTCTTTTTTCTTTATTCTGTTACACTTCAGTGATTTCCAACAGTGTCTTTCAGCTCAATCATTTGTTCTTCTGCCTCAGTTATTCTGCTATTAATTCTTTCTAGTGTATTTTTTTTTTTTTTAGTTAAAAAATTTTTTTAATTTTAATTTTTAAAATTTTTGGTACAGCATTCTATTACAGAGGTACATTTTGTGGTCCTTTCTGCTTTTAATCTTTAAAGATTTTTTGTTTATTGTTATTTTTATACAATTTTTAAAGGTTACTTTCCATTTACAGCTGGTCCTGGGGCTTGTTCAGGCTTCCTGGTGGGAAGGCCTGGTGTCTGCCCACTGTACGTGGAGCTGGGTCTTGTCCCTGTGGTGGGCAGGGCTGTGTCCAGTGGTGTGTTTCGAGGTGATGTGAGCTCAGGACCGCTTAGGCAGCCTGTCTGTCAACGTGTGGGGCTGTGTTCACACGCTGCTGTTTGGCCTGTGGTGATCTGGCGCTGGTGCCTGCAGGTTACTGGGTAAGACCAGGTCTTGATGCCAAAATGGCAGCCTCTGGGAGAGCTAACGCGGATCAGTATTCTCCTGGGCCTCTGCCACAGTGTCCTGTTGGGCAGTCGGCCACAGCCGACCCTTGCCTTCCCAGGAGGCCCTTCAGGACTCAGGTCAGCCCAACCCCGGCTCCTCTGGAGCTTTGGGCCGGGTCTCAGTGTACCCTGTACGCCCTCCCAGAGTGGAGTCTCTGTTTCTCCTGTCCTGTGGATCTCCTGCACTGCAGCCCCACCGGCCTTCAAAGCCAAGTGCTCTGAGGGCTCTTCATCCCGATGCCAGACCCTCAGGCT
Organism: Bos indicus; assembly: GCF_029378745.1. Classification (NCBI taxonomy): domain Eukaryota; kingdom Metazoa; phylum Chordata; class Mammalia; order Artiodactyla; family Bovidae; genus Bos; species Bos indicus. The sequence goes on along the minus strand of NC_091780.1, from coordinate 16,906,963 downwards.
GGGGAGCCGACCAGGTGCTCAGGACCCTCTGGTAGGAGAACCTCTGTGATGTAATTACTTCCCAACCTGTGGGTCGCTCACCTGGAGGCTGCAGGATCTGATGGTGTCATGAAAGCACCCCTCCTGCCATCTCGTGGCGACTTCTTTGTCTTTGAATGTAAAATGTCTTTTTTTTTTTGGTAGGTTCCTGTCTTTTTCTGCTTATGGTCGTTCAGCAGTTCATTGTGATTTTGAGGTTTTTGTGAGAGGAGGTGAGCTTGAGTCCTTCTGCTCTGCCATCTTTTCCAGTCGAGAGCCTTCCTTCACTGAATGCTTGCTGTCTCTCCTGCCCGTGCTGGCCGTTCCCCCCTTGACATGGGTGTGCAGCTGCAGAGGCCCCTGTGCACTGTTGGGATGGCGTGGGCACTGCTTGGCGTCTGTTTGCAGGTCTCGTAGTGGCAGCTTGTGTCCATGCCACTCCTGGGACAGCGGGAGCAGGGTTTGGAGCCTGCTCATGGGTCTTCTTGGGAATTCCCTGGTAGCTCAGTTGGTAAAGAATCTGCTTGCAGTGCAGGACACCCGGGTGTGGAAGATCCCCTGGAGAAGGCAGTGGCACCCCACTCCAGTATCCTTGCCTAGAGAATCCCATGGGCGGAGGAGCCTGGTGGGCTATAGTCCATGGGGTCACAAGAGTTGGACAAGACTTAGCAACTAAACCACCACCACCACATGGGTCTCCTGGGGCAGCTGCCGTCTGTGTACTCCTAGGACAGCGGGCACAGCACTTGGCGCCTGCTTGCGGGTCTTAGAGCAGCAACTCACTCCCACCCCCAGAGCTCCTGCAGGCGGCGTCCTGTTGCCTAGGAGCAGTCACAGGGAGGGATGCCCTTATGATGGTCTGGCCCTCTCCTGGGGTACCCCCTAGAAATGGTGCCTTACCTCTCTGGCGGGCCCTCGCTGCTCCCGAGCATACCCTCAGTTGCCACACTCCAGCCTCTCCACGCAGCCAGCCCCTGTCCTCTTCTGACTGAAACCTGAGCCAGCACCCGGCCACCCCCCGCACCAGCAGATGAGTGCCTCAGGCGGGGGAGCTCTGGGCAGTGGTGCCCACCTCCCATGCAGGTTACTGTCTGCAGTGCCTTCTGCAAGCCAGGTGCCACGCTCTCCTCCTCCTCGGCACTGAAGCTCCCCCTCCAACTAGTCTGGTCTCCCCGCCAGTGAGAGGACTCCCCAGCTTGCAGGGACTTTTCCTCCTCCACAGCTCCGACCCTGGGGCACAGGCCCTGTTCCAGTTCCTTTCTTTGTCCCTGGGTCCTGTGTGGTTACACGGAGGTTTTCTTTCCCATTGAGGAGTCTGTGGCCTTATGGCGGCATTCGGTAGGTGTTCTGCATGAGTCACTCTGCTTGCAGATGTATTATTAGTGTTTGGCGGGAGGAGGTGAGCGCCCCGTCCTGGTCCCCTGCCGTCGGTCCCGTGCCTTCTGTGTGGTGCATTTTAACCGCTTCCCTGCAGGGAAAGCCTGTGGTCACAGGAGCGGAGCTGTTGTAGGAGCTGGATCGATACCTCTTAGTGGGATGATATATTGCTCGTCAGGAGCCTGGCAGTGTTGTGCAGGTAATTGATGTGCCTTGTATCCATCAAAGCCCAGGGTGATGCTTAGGTCATCAGAATAATCCTGAGATGCCTACAGCTCGAGAGGGTCTGACTTACTGGGGCCTCCGAAGGCAGGGGGCCACGGAGACAGGCTTCCAAGAGCCAGGACAGACCTGACTTGGCAAACATACTGTTGTTCCCCCCCGCCCCACCCCTTCTTAAAATCTTTAGTTTTGAGACAGGACAGAAGTCTTACAGGTACTCATGGAGAAGCAACACATGATCACAGTTGAAAGCAAAGACAGTCCAGTTGGAAAGTTTTTATACCTGTCAGCTAATGCTGAAGCTGAAGCTCTGAGCATGGCACGCTGCAGGGCTCAGAGGAATGGTGCTTAATATTCTTCCCCTTTTTCCTCTCCCTCTCCCAACAGAATCCACACCAGCCTCCTCATAGTCCTCCTCAAGGGCAGCCATGTCCTCATGGGCCCCAGAAAACACTCCTTCCTCTGTGCCTTCACCCACGTGGCAGTGACCAGAGGCACGCTGGGCATCCCTCAGGTCAAATGTGTGGTCCAGGCCGCAGCGATGGCCATGGTGTTGCTCGGCAGGCACCCAGCTCGCTGGACTTGGCCCACACTTTCGGCGCTCACCCCTCCCGCCACTGGGAACCTCCTGTCTCACACCGGCTCTGGCTCCTCCAGCCCCAGCACAGGGCTGTGTGTGTCACTGGTACCAGTCACTGGTAATCATCTCGTGAAACCCATTCTTGGTGAATGGGGTGGCCTCCCCTGGTGGTGGGAGGGGTGGCAGGACTTCCCCCGCTGAGACCCCCTGGCAAGGCCAGCATCCTGTCCCCCAGTCCCAGTGAGTCCTGCACTCACTGGGACTCCTGGCGGCCCGGGACGGGAAGGAAGGGGCAGAGGGCCTCAGGTCGGTGGTCACCAAGCCCCCGCGCTCCTCCTGTGCACAGCTCCCATCTGGGGCGGCACTGCACTCCCGGCCTGTGTTCAGCCTCTTGGCGGCCCCGGGGGTGGATGCCATGTCACCCCACGGCTGAGTCAGCACCGCAGACTAGCGTCTCCAGGCCCCTCCTGGTTTTGGGACCTGTCACCATGGCTGGGCAGGTGCTGGGACCCCAGGGATGTGCGGCTTTGGCCAGCCCTAGATCCCATGGATCCCATGTCTAAACAGCCTGGAGCGGGAAGAGAGTGGTTCCTGAGAACAGGCGGGTGTCAGGGTAAGCAGGAGGGGGTGCCTTGCTGGCTCAAGGGTCTCCCACTCGGATCCATTGTCACAGTCGGCCTGGCAGCATCCACAGCTGCCTCAGCCTGCATCTTCTCCGGAGCATGGCCGTGCGAGCACTGCAGCGGATGCTAGCAGGGAGAGCCTCGTGCTCCGTGTGCAGCTCGTCTTGGTCATCCAGTCCGGCTGAGCCTCCACTCTGTGCCAGGTCCCATCGGTTAGCACCACACACAGTCCTTGCCTCAGGGGCTGGAGATACAGAAGGCAGATAAGCCTGTGATTGTAAGTTGTGACAAGTGCTGTAAGTGGGGGAGGTGTGGGGAGGAGAGAGAGCAAGCCTTTCAGGGACAGCGAGGTGGACGGCAGAGCATTCCAGGCAGAAGAGCAGCTCATGCAAAGGTCCTGAGGCCAGGGACACGTCCAGCACAGCTGGAGGGGCAGCTCTTTGGGAAATAGCAGGATGTGAGGACCCAGAGGCCACGGTGGGGACCTGGGATTTTACTGAGACTGCTGAGATGTCCTAGAGCTGGGTGTGGTGTGATCCAGGTGGTGCTTTTTAAAGGATAACTGTGGTCTCTGGGTAGATTCAGACCCGAGCAAAAGCAGAGGCTGGGGTGGGGGTTCTGTGAGTCGGGGGTGGTGGGGAGGGTCAGACAGGGATTCGTGTAGGAGGTAAGGCCACAGGGCTTGTATGAACTGGTGTGGGGGGCGGGGGTGGGATTTGAGCACGAGGGAGCGTGTTGGTGCTGTTTCGCAGGTTTGGGGGAACACTGAGAACTTCCCCAGACATGTCACAGTGGAGGGAACAATTCGGCTTCTGGGGATCTTGTAGCTGTGAGGCAGGGAGCCCAGGGTCGGGTACGCAGCCCTGGGGGACCCCTGGCTCCCAAGCCTGACCTCCCACACTGCTGGCCAGAGCTGAAGGGCAGCCCTGGGTACCTGTGGGCCTGGGTGAACACTGTGGTCCCCTCCATGTGTCTGAGCCTCAGTATTCCTGTCTGTAAATTGGGGCCAGTGGGCCTCTCACTCCCTGGAATCCTGGGGCTTCGGGGCTGTTGCTAAAAGGCTGGCTCAGGTCCCGGCATCTCCTGAGAGGACGTGGGGCAGACAGGGAGGCGGCTGGCCTGGTAGGCAGTCTGCTCCCGGCTCTGCTCCGCAGAGCCAGGCCGGCCGCCGTCTGGGGGCTGGAGCCCACTGGGTGTATCTGTGCATCTCAGGATCTTGGCCTGGGAGGGGGTTGGCATCAGCGGGCAGGCATCCTCAGCTGAGTGGGACAGAAGTCAACTCTGGGCCCTGGCCACCCACTCAGCACTGCCCTCGGAGAGGTCACCTGACCTCATTCTCCGGGCACACGTGGCTACTCTGTCGGGGTTTGCCGTGCTTTGGGGCACTTTCTCATCTTGGAGTCCTGCTCTGTCCTGCCCCTAAAGCCCCGCCCCCCCACCAGGGTGTCTCCACCTGGATCCGTCCAGGACGGTCCTGTGCACAGCACCCCAGGATGGAGGTGGGCCTAGCCCAACCCCACAGTCCCCTGCCCGGCCGCCCCAGCGTGGACCAGGGTCTGGGACAGAGGGAGGCGGGCCGCACGGGGCCAGAAAGCCTGAGAGGGCCTTCGCCCAGCGGCTTAGAGTGTGTGTGTGTCCATGTGTCACCACGTGGGGAGAGCAGGGCTGTCCACTCTCTGGCTGGCCCTGGGGCTGGGCCCTGTGCGCAGCAGCCTCCAAGCCCCCCACCCCGACTCCCCGCAGGAGCAGGTACTGGTGACATCCTGGTCACACGGCTGGCATTCCACCCCGGCGCTGTCTGTAAAGTGAGTCCAGGAGGAGCTGCGCACCCACAGCATTCCAGACCACACTCCAGTGGGGCTCAGAAGCAGCCTGGCTTCCGGGCTGGGTGGGGCGCCGGGCAGAGGTGTTCAGGGACCCGGAGCAGGTGGGGCTGTGGGACAGCAGGAACTGAGGTCAAGCCTCGCCATCAGGGCCCTGAATCAGAGGCCTTGGAGCCAGTCCCCCAGGCGCCCCCAGATCAGAGGCCACGTCCCTCTAAAGGCCCCGGCACGCAGGGGCATGGTGGATGGCATCACCCAGTTGCACGCGTGTGTGTGCTCAGTCGTGTCCAATGCTGTGCAACCCTGCAGACTGTAGCTCTCCAGGCTCCTCTGACCATGGGATTCTCCAGACAAGAGTACTGGAGTGGGTTGCCATTTCCTCCTCCAGGGGATCTTCCTGAGCCAGGGATTGAACTCAGGTCTTCTGCATCTCCTGCATTGCCAGGCGGATTCTTGACCACTGAGCCACCTGGGAAGCCCCAGTGGACGGCCACATTTGGGAAAGTGTCCGATGATTGAGGGGCAGTAGCAGGAATGAGGATTAAGCAGTCACACAAGGTGCGGGGACCGTGCTGTGCGGTCTGGAATCAAGGGTGGGCAGTTCAGACCTGGTTGGGGGTTGCTGCTGCTGAGCTTGTGAGGCCAGGTCAGCACAGCCTGTCGTCTCTGACGCCCGGTCCCAGGGCCAGGCTCAGAGGTCAAGCTCTGTAAATAATTGCCAACAAGTGAGGGGCTCTCAGGAGGCCTGAACAGGGCAGGGGCTTTGTCTTACAAAAGAGGAGACTGAGTTGCAGAGAGAGTGGTGCCCTGGGTGGGTGGTAGCTTGGGGACCACTGTGTATAGTCTGGGCGTGGGGTCCTGCATTTTCCCACTCCTGCAGACTGCACACGGACAAGTACACCCCTGAGCCTGAGCTCTTCACCTGAGCCCTGTGGGCCACAGTGGCTGGTTTGCGCAGCCGTGTTCCTGGCGGGCCACTGGCCCATGGTCTGCCTGGAGCTTGGGGGCCAGAGCAGCGAGGCCAGGCCCAGCCCCGGTGTCTTCCCTGCCCAGCCAGGGAGCTGGGGCCTTGCCCGGGCAGCTCTCATCACGTCCCTGTGGCTTCCCTGGTTCTTTGCCAGGAGAGGAGGGAACAAGGGAGACAGCTGTGCACTTGGACTCTAACTGGCAGTCCACCGAAGCTGGAGCACCGCCTTCCTTCATCAGGTCGTCGTCGTTCAGTTGCTCAGTCGTGTTCGACTCTTTGCAGCCCCATGAACTACACGCCAGGCTTCCCTGTGCTTCACCAGCTCTTGGAGTTTGCTCAGACTCACGTCCATCAGGTCTGTGATGCCATCCAGCCATCTCATCTTCTGTCGCCCCCTTGTCCTCCTGCCCTCAATCTTTCCTAGCATCAGGGTCTTTTCCAGTGAGTCAGCTTTACAATTCAAGTGGCCAAAGTATTGGAGCTTCAGCATCGGTCCTTCCAATGAATATTCAGGGTTGATTTCCTTTAGGATTGACTTGATTGATCTCCTTGCTGTCCAAGGGACTCTCAAGAGTCTTCGCCAACACCACACCAGTTCGAAAGCATCAGTTCTTCGATGCTCAGACTTCCTTATGGTCCAACTTTCACATGCGTACATGACTACTAGAAAAACCATAGCTTTGACTATACGGACCTTTGTTGGCAAAGTGATGTCTCTGCTTTTTGATACGCTGTAGGTTTGTCACTGCTTTTCTTCCAAGGAGCAGCGTCTTTTAATCTCATGGCTGCAGTCACCATCTGCAGTGATTTTGGAGCCCAAAAAAATAAAGTCACAGGTCATTGCTTCAGTACAAGAGTGACCTGGAGTGAGGAGGGGTCGGGGGTTGTTACACGTTTTTCTGGCCTTGTTACCAGCTGGAAGCACAGACTTCTGGGGTCAGGATGCTGAATGCAGTTTGCTTTTGGCCACTTCAAGGCCTAGGGTTTTGCCTGCTTGTTGGCTGAGCCTCGTTTCCACAGCACCATAGTGGGGTCTGGGGTCGTGTCATTGACCAGACTTTATTAATTAAAGTGCTTTGGAATCCCTGCATTTGAGCCCATGTCTGCTCTGGGGACCAGTGCCCTGAGCCCCATGTTCCTGGCCCAGCAGAGATGGGCAGACTGGGGCGTGTGGGGTGCTCGCTGCGGCCCAGGAGCCCAGAGTTGCCTGTCGGGACCAGGGGGACTCCACCGGCTGCAGGTGTTCTGGCTGTGGTGGTTGAGGCAGACCCGGGTTGCTTCAGTGTCCTGCTGTCACCCAGGGCTTTGTCTCGACTTCCCGCTGGGATTCAGAATGGAGCAGGTGTCCAGGGAGTGAGCCACAGGCCAGCTGGCCTCGTCGCAGCTGGGTCCAGAGGCCTCTAGAGAGCCCTGGATTTGCAGAGCATGTCTACGCCGAGCACTTGGGCTGACAGTGGTCCATGGCGTGCTTTCAAGGGCAAGGGCGGTGAGTGTGGCCGCGGCTGCGTGCAGCCCGGCTCAGGACAGGGCCCCGCGGGGAGCAGAGCGGGGCGTGAGGCTCTGCCTGGGCTCTGTGGCTCCTCGGGGATGTTTTGCAAAAGCCCCCCTGCACGAATCTGAGTCTCCTTGGCCAACGGGGTGGCTGCTGGGCTGGAACTGGACAACCCACGTGGGAATCCTGGCTGTGGGAGTCAGGCAGCCAGGGTGCCTCTCTGAGCCTTGGCTTCCCTGGCTGCAGAATGGGGCCATGCAGCAGCATCTCTGAGCCAAGGAATGTATCCAGAGCACATGCTGCTTAGCACTGCCCTGCTGTCCTCTTTTTTATTCAAATTTATTTATTTTTGGCTGTGCTGGGTCTTCGTTGCTGCACAGGCTTTTCTCTGGTTGCAGCAAGCAGGAGCTCCTCTCCAGTTGTAGTGTACGGGCTTCTCATTGCGGGGGCCTCTCTTGGTGCAAAGCACAGGCTCTGGGGCCCATCACCAGTAGTGGCGGCACGTGGGCTCAGTAGTTGAGGCTCCCAGGCTCTGGAGCGCAGGCTCAGTAGTTGTGGTGCACGGGCTTAGTTGCTCCCCAGCATGTGAGGTCTTCCGGGTTCAGGGATCCAACCCATGTCTCCTGCATTGGCAGGGGGATTCTTTACCACTGAGCCACCAGGGACGCGAGCCCACCTGCTGTCTTCTTAATCGGGCCGGGGACACCGTGGCATGTTCTTGCAACCATTGGAGATGACTGTAGGTCAGAGTCACCTGGGCAGGCTCCTATTCAGAGATGAACCTCAGGTTTTACCACCAGAGTCATCCTTTGGCCGTCAGATTGAGGGGCGGGGCTTGGTCTGGGTGTGGCAGAGCTGAGCAGGGGTGGAGGGGGCCGGCCGGCTGGGTTTGGGGGATGCTGCGGGGGGGCCCCGGGGCCTGGCCCCTCTCACCTGTGGCCTCATCCCTCCCCCTCCCCACCGCCCAGCAGGTCGGCTCAGCATGTCGGTCAGCGTCCACGAGACCCGCAAGTCGCGGAGCAGCACGGGCTCCATGAATATCACGCTGTTCCACAAGGCCTCGCACCCCGATTGCGTGCTGGCGCACCTCAACACGCTGCGCAAGCACCGTATGTTCACCGACGTGACGCTCTGGGCCGGCGACCGCGCCTTCCCCTGCCACCGCGCCGTGCTGGCCGCCTCCAGCCGCTACTTCGAGGCCATGTTCAGCCATGGCCTGCGGGAGAGCCACGATGACACGGTCAACTTCCAAGACAACCTGCACCCTGAGGTGCTGGAGCTGCTGCTGGACTTCGCCTACTCGTCGCGCATCGTCATCAATGAGGAGAACGCCGAGTCGCTGCTGGAGGCGGGTGACATGCTGCAGTTCCACGACGTGCGGGACGCGGCCGCCGAGTTCCTGGAGAAGAACCTGTTCCCGTCCAACTGCCTGGGCATGATGCTGCTCTCGGACGCCCACCAGTGCCGCCGGCTCTACGAGTTCTCCTGGCGCATGTGCCTGGTGCACTTCGAGGCCGTGCGCCAGAGCGACGACTTCAACAGCCTCTCCAAGGACACCCTGCTGGACCTCGTCTCCAGCGACGAGCTGGAGGCGGAGGACGAGCGCGTGGTCTTCGAGGCCGTGCTGCAGTGGGTCCGGCACGACCTGGAGCAGCGCAAGGCCCACCTGCCGGAGCTCCTCCGCGGCGTGCGGCTGGCCCTGCTGCCCTCCGACTGTCTGAAGGAGGCCGCGTCCGGCGACGCCCTGCTCATGGCAGATGAACGCACGCGGCTGCTGGTGGACGAGGCGCTGCGCTGCAAGACCCGGATCCTGCAGAACGACGGCGTGGTCACCAGCCCCTGCGCCCGGCCGCGCCGGGCCGGCCACACGCTGCTCATCCTCGGGGGCCAGACCTTCATGTGCGACAAGATCTACCAGGTGGACCACAAGGCCAAGGAGATCATCCCGAAGGCGGACCTGCCCAGCCCCCGCAAGGAGTTCAGCGCCTCGGCCATCGGCTGCAAGGTCTACGTCACGGGGGGCCGGGGCTCTGAGAACGGGGTCTCCAAGGACGTGTGGGTGTACAACACCGTCCACGAGGAGTGGTCCAAGGCGGCGCCCATGCTGATCGCCCGCTTCGGCCACGGCTCCGCCGAGCTGGAGAACTGCCTCTACGTGGTCGGGGGCCACACGTCGCTGGCCGGCGTTTTCCCGGCCTCGCCGTCGGTCTCGCTGAAGCAGGTGGAGAAGTATGACCCCGGGGCGAACAAGTGGACCATGGTGGCCCCGCTGAGGGATGGCGTCAGCAACGCTGCGGTGGTGAGCGCCAAGCTGAAGCTCTTCGTGTTCGGGGGCACCAGCATCCACCGGGACATGGTGTCCAAGGTCCAGTGCTATGACCCGTCGGAAAACCGGTGGAGCATCAAGGCCGAGTGTCCGCAGCCCTGGCGGTACACCGCGGCCGCCGTGCTGGGCAGCCAGATCTTCATCATGGGCGGCGACACAGAATTCACAGCCGCCTCGGCCTACCGCTTCGACTGCGAGAGCAACCAGTGGACGCGGATTGGGGACATGACCGCCAAGCGCATGTCCTGCCACGCGCTGGCATCGGGCAACAAGCTCTACGTGGTGGGGGGCTACTTCGGCACCCAGCGGTGTAAGACCCTGGACTGCTACGACCCCACCTCGGACACGTGGAATTGCGTCACCACCGTGCCCTACTCGCTCATCCCCACGGCCTTCGTCAGCACCTGGAAGCACCTGCCCGCCTGAGGTGCAGAGCCAGCCAGGTGAGCCCCACTCCCCGCCCGAACCCACTCGGGGCAAAGGCTGCATCTTCCGGGGAGGCTGGGTCAGTCAGGAAGCAGGTGACTGGGGGGCCTCTGGGACCCCTTTTTTCTACTCTGGAGCCAGAACCTAGCCCCCCCCCCCCGCCCCTTACTGACAGTTAATCTTGAGCAAAGCGTGTAACCCTTTTGCCAGATGGGGGCAACCGTCTTAGACTGGTTCCTGGGGTCTGGCTGTAGATCAGTCATCAGGGGTCTGTGGACACATAATATGTGGCGTCTAGGCTAACTTTTGAAGTCTGGGGGCACAGTCTCCATGCAAGGGCACCCTCAGAGAACGGGGCTTCCAAGGACGTGTGGGTGTACAGCCACCAGCTGTGAGGTGAGGGTTCCCCAGAGCCGTCTTAGATCCAGCACTGGAAGCGCTCATGAATGTGCTGAAGGTATATATTCCCAGTTATGGTTTAATTACGGGGAAAAGATGCGGATTAAGAGGAGAGGGTGGAGATGCCTGGGGCAGAGCCCTGGACGGGGGTCCAGACCCGGAGCACCCCATCCACTCCCCGTGTGTTAACAGCATCCGTGAGTGATGGCACATGCACGGTACTGCCCACCAGGGAAGCTCACACAGCGTTGGTGTCCAGAGTTTTTATCAAGGCCCCATCGTGTGGGCATGACTGCTTGGCCACACGGTTACTCTCAAGTCAGCTGGTCCAGCATGACCCAAAGCCCCCCTAGGTCACACGGACGTCACTCTAAACAAAGACCCTCCTATCGGGTATGACACAGATCACCTCCCGGAAGCTAAGAGTGGACCTCTGGGGACTGAACTTGGGTCAATTACAGGCAGATTCTTGACCGTCTAAGCCACCAGGGAAGCCCCTCTGTTTGGGCAAGGCCACCAATTCTGTCCTCCGCAAATGCTGAGCCCAGGCCTCAGCCCAGACCACTGCAGTTGGGGCGTCTGGGGCCCAGGGCTCAGAGCTGGAGTAGCCCTAGGCGAGTCCAGAGTGCAGTCAGGGCGAGCGCCCCACTGGGCGGGCGCATGAGGAGCAGCGGGAGGGGAGTGGACGGGGCACTCGGGGGTGGGCGCGGGCACCGCGGGGCCGGACGCCGCTGTGGCATCTGGTGGGGCCAGGGCCCTGGGCCCAGCCTCTCCTGGGGGCAGCCGTGTGCTCCCCCGTGCGTGGGGGAGCCTCTCTTCTCCTCCCATCCCTCCACGAGATGGAGAGGAGGCCTTCCTCCGAGCATGGGAACAGCCCCCAGCAGGGCTGCCTCAGTTACCCCGAGTTACCACACTCTCTGATTTCAGTGACATCATTCCATGAAGTCACCGTGTGAAACAGGAAGGACATCGTGGAGGCCAGGGGCGAGGTGACACGGTCAAGCGCTCCTTGTGGGCATTGGAGGGGCAGGGGGCTAGCAGGAGGGGCTTGTCCAGGGTGCAGGACGGATGGAGTCAGGGGAAGGAGGCCAGCCTGTCCTGGCGGGGCCCTTTCTGGGGTGGGGGGTGCTTTCCTGCAGCCCTTCTGGGGTGATCCAACTGGCGCTGAGGTTGGATTCAGGTGTCCTGAGCCAGCCTGGCAGGGGCACAGGGGCTGGGACAGGGTATAGACTGGTGGGCATTGGAGAAGGTCGTCCATGGTCACGTCCCAGCTCTTAGCTTGCCCCGGGTCTTCGTCCCTTGGGGCGGTGAGGTCCCGGGACCCCCGGTGGGTGGAAGGCAGAAGGCATTGGTCCTGGGGGCTCCAAGAAGCTCAGGGGATGGTGGGATCAGATGCCAGGTCATGCCAGGGTGCCTTGATGCCCACCCCAGGCTGTCCTGGGTTCCAGCCTCTCCCTGCCCACAGCTGCTGCGCCATGCTCCTGCAGATCGGAGGAGCCAGCCCTTGGCCCCACGCTGTTCAGGTCACAGGAACAGTGTGAGGGGCCAGCCTGAGCTGAAAATTCATTTCCTCAATGGTCTGGCGGCTGCTGACAAGAATACTGAAAACCACGCGACGGAGGCAGGCAGAGGCAGTCGTACTTGGCCGGGTGGCTTCTGAATGGAATCTGATGTTTCAGCTGCTAAGTCAGATCCAGCCAGGCCTTCGAGGCCCTTAAAGGGCTCCATCCCCAGCAGGCAGGTGAGGCTGGCCCCCTCAAAGAGGTCAGATCCACACAGGGTGTGAGGCCTTGTAAAAGAGTGGCCTGTGTGGGAACAGGCTTTGTTCTCCTTTAAGGTCTCTCTGCTTTGTTTGTTGAATCTGCTCTCTTCCTCTCTGGGAGAAAACTGACCGGCCACAGACCTTGGTCCCCTGGGGAGCAGGCTTCAAAGAGAACATTGGCGTCTCCTTGTTGGAAACCTGTGGTCTGTGGGCCCTGACGCCTCGTCCCATCTCAGGCCGCCCAGGGCCAGGGGCTGTGACCTTGTCTGGTGTTGGCCTGTCCTTGGGGCCCTGGAGGGCAGTTCCTCCCAAATAGGAGAGGGTGGGCGGGGAGATCAGCAGGACCGCATGAGCCTGCTACTTTCCCAGGACTTCCCCCTGTTTCAGGGACTGGGGAAGGGAAGCAGGAGTGGATCCTCAGCTCTGATTTCCTGGCTGCTTGACCCCAGTTGCTCAACTTCCCTAGCCTCAGCTTTGCCATCTGGGAAATGGGGATAAAAATTGTATTCCTCACACTGGTTGAGTAGAAGAGATCAAGTGAGGGGCCGGGTTCAGAGTCAGCTTTCCTTTGAGGTTGTGATGAGGCTGGGATGGTGGTGATGGTTTCAGAATGCTTTGGGCGGCTACGGCCTCTGGATTGGGATGTCCGTGGGCCAGCCCCTCCTTCTGGAAGGGTCCTTCCCGCACGGTCGGGATTGCCCTTTCTGCGCCCTTGGCCGAGAGACGCACAGGTCTTGTCTCTTAGGCGCTCCTCAACCTGCGGCAGGTTCTGTGGACGAGGACCCAGCAGGGGCGCTGGGGCGGAGGGTGATGCCTGGGTGTGCCCGGCCCACCCTTGGCTCCAGGTGGATGGCGCAGTTGTAGCAGGATGGCCACCCGCGTCTGCTGCTGCCAGGCACGCAGAAGGCCCTGGCTCAGGTCCTGAGGGCCTTGGCCGGGGGCGGGGGTGGGAGTGGGAGGGGCCCGACAGCAGTGGTGGGTGAGAGGCTGGGCTCGAGCACCCTCGGCAAGGCTCACGGAGGCCGGGATGAGCAGAGACTACTGCCCCTGCTGCCCCCGCCCCCTCCAGCGTGGACCACCCCTCCCAAAGCCTGGCTGCCAGCCAGGAACCCCCAGTGCCGGGGCCAGAGAAGGGGGTCTGTACCAGTGTGTCCCGAGTGCCCGCCTCCCTGTGCTGCTGTTCCAGCCCCTCCTGCAGGCATCGGACCAGCCTGGGGTCCAGCCTGCAGTGCCTCTCTGGTCCCTGAACCAGAGATTCCAGGGACCACCAGCTGGAGAGCCCCTGCTCTGCAGCCCCCCGTCACCATGCCGGGTGACTCCCCCAGTCATCTCCAAGGGCTCTGTTTCTCAGCCGTGAGCTCGTTCCGTCCTCTCGTAAGTGTCGGAGGTGCTGCTGGTACCGAGACCTGGGGTGGGCATGTCAGGCCACAGCTGGTGAGGGCCGGAGCGGGATCTGAACCCTGGCTGGGCCCCAGGCCTGCAGGTGGCTCTGGAGGCCCAGGCCCCGAGCATCCCTGTGTCTGCGCCCTGGCACCAGTCGCTGCCCGCTGCAGTCCACCTGAGTGCTGCCTGGCAGTGGGGGTGGGGCGCTCTTCAAAGCTGACTGCCGGCAAGATCTCCAGGGCCAGCCCTTGGCTCCCGGGTCGCAGTCTGATCCTTGTCTCTAGGTGACAGTGGCCAGGAGGCTCCTGGAGCTAGGGTAGGCACCCATCTCTCTGGGCTGCCCGCCAAGTGTGGACCATACATGGTCCTTCTTTTCTCTTGTTCTCTCTCCTGCCCTGACCCTGCCTGCCTCTGGCCTGTCTTTAAAGCATCAGGGCGGAGATGCAGGCTGCCAGGATCTGTCTTCTCCTCCTGGGCACTGTGGGGGACCAGCGCCAGGGGTGGGTGTGGGCAGGCACGCCCTCCAGTCCCGCTCTGGGAGAGGCCGAGCCTGTGATCCCCCTGCCCGAATTCCGGGGCACACCCCGCCACCACAGGAGGGCGGATTCAGCACATCCTGTCTGGCCTTAAAGAGGTGGTGGCCAGGAGGAAACCCCAGAGCTCGGGTTCGGGGCTGTGCTGAAGGGGGATGAAGCACCCCGCGTCCGTCCGTCCGTCTGCATGGTGTGGCCCCATGCCAGCCGGGATGGCCTTGGTGGCTGCGGGCCGCCTGCCAGGCCCCCCGTTGGGTGATCCTCAGGACTGCGAAGGGTGGTCATGGGGCTGGCGGGGCGGCTGTGCATGGTGGTGGGGTGACTGCTGACCCCACGTCTGCTCTGCGAGGTGGACACGGGTCCTGTTGACTGGAAAAACAGTGCATAACCTAAGGGTTGAGAATTATGTTTTGTTCAGCAGACAAAACTTGGGACTTAAGCCCAGACCACAGCATCTCAGCTCTGAGGGACCACTCTGAAGAGGTCGGAGGGGAAGCCAGAGTATATAGGAGATTGTGCAACAAAGACCAGGGAGTCCGAACATGAAAAGATAACTGTTAATTAAAGACAACCAGTAGCTCAGCTGGTGAAGAATCCATCTGCAATGCAGGAGACCCTGGATTGATTCCTGGGGTCACGAAGATCCCCTGAAGAAAGGACGGGGTACCCACTCCAGTAGTCTTGGGCTTCCCTGCTAGCTCAGACGGTGAAGAATCCGCCTGCACTGCGGGAAACCTGGGTTTGGTCCCTGGGTTGGGAAAATCCCCTGAAGGAGGAACTAGGAACACACTCCAGTATTCTTGCCCCAAGAATCCTATGGACAGAGGAGTCTGGCGGGCTACAGCCCATAGGGTCGCAAAGAGTCAGACGTGATGAAGCACAGCACAGACATCACAAAATTCTTTCCTATGTATGGGAAGATGTAGGAGTCCGGGCTCTCGGAGGTCATCCCTTTGATGCGCACCTCAGCTCCTGGGGCCAGCGCCCTTGCCTTCCCTTCCTAGTCTCCCGGGTGCCCAGTCCGGGGAGGCTGTGATGGCTGAGGGCTGCAGCATTTTTTGTTTACTGATGTGGCAGGCAACGTTTTTTTTTTTAATGTAGTCCATTTCACAGATAAGGAAACTAGGTCCCAGAGAGGCAGCTGCCAAAACTCAGGGCGGCCCGAGTGACCTCGGAGTGGGTGCAGGCCTGGGCAGTGCCGCCCCCCAGCTCCTCTGCCGCCTACTCAGCAACTCAGGACAGCCTAGAGGGGCTCCCCCCGGGTCAGAGCCTGGTCTGGGGCAGCAGTGGCGCCCTGCCCTGAGGGGAAGTCCATGTCCACCTTGTGTGCTGGCCGGGGATGGGGGGCCCAGGCCCCCGAGTTTTGGGTTCACCACCTTAGAGCATCTCCAGGTGTTCGGGGCCCGTGAGGAGCTCTGGCTAGTGAGGCGCTTGGAGGGATTGGGGGGCCTTCACCAACCCCACCGAGAAAACAGCAGTCGCCCTGCCCAGCACACCCTTCTGGGAGCTTGCTGACTCCTGGGCTCCAGCAGCTTCAGCAGAGCCGGAGTCCGCCTTCCAGAGCCATGGGGGTGAGGGCGGCATCCCACTGAAGGAGAAAGGTCCACAGGTCCCTGCGCCGGCTGGAACTGCGTTCGTGATCCTGTTACTTAAGTCCAGACTCAGGACTAGACGTAAGCTCCCTGCCCTCGCAGCTCTCTCACAGCTGTCAGGCTGACAGACGCGCAGGTGAAACACCCAGAGCTGCAAGACCGGGGATGCCGTCGCTGGGACCGAGGCTCTGCCTGCGGTTGTGTCGTCTCTGCCTCTCGGGTGGCTGAGTGTGTGGGTTGACGGGGAGGGGCGGGCCTCCCCATGAGGCCCTCTCCGGCAGTTGGGTGTCACGGAGGGGGCGTCATCTATGTCTCCTGGCACAAGGCTGCCTCCTTGGTTTGGGGCCACCTCTGAGCCCGTGGCACTCAGTTGGCCAGAGTAAGAGTGGCATCTTTCGTGGAATTGGTGCGTGGATGGGTGTGGACCGTCGGGGTGGGGAAGACCCTTGGCGGCGCCCCAGCCCTGTTCCCAGTACCCCAGCGAGCCTGTTTTTGTTTTTTAATATCTATTTATGTATTTGGCTGCGCGGGTCTCAGTTTCATCTTTAGCCACCAGGGCAGCCCTCAGGTTCGGCACGTGGGACCTTTGATCTTCGTTGCAGCATGCCAGCTCTTAGTTGTGGCATGCAGGATCGAGTTCCCTGACCAGGGGTTGAACCCGGGCCCCCTGCTTTGGAAGCATGGAGTCCAGCAACTGGACCACCGGGGAAGTCCTCAGAGAACCTGTTGTTAGAACCGCGCAGAGGTGGACAGCCCTGCGTCACTGTCCTGAGTGTTCCCCGCTCCGTACCCCCTCCAGCTCCTTTCTGGGCCTGCTGTGTCCTTTCTCCACGAGGTGAGCAGCCCAGGAGCTGAGCTCCGGCCAGGGACCCCACCTCCTGGACGGACACATGGCCACATCCCTGCTGGGAGCCGGGCCAGATTACGCCGAGCTGTCGCTGCGGGTTGGGCTATAGAAACTGACTGTACTGGCCAGCTGGGCTTTCTTTGCTGCTCCCGGGACGTTTTACACTAAACCTTTCACATGCGTTACATGGCTCCATCCTTCTTTGGGAGGCAGGTATCTCGCCTCATTTTCTGCAGGGAAACGTGAACCTGCAGGGAAACGTGAACCTCAGAGCAGAGCACCCCGCACTGGAGCGGCCAGCGCTGGAGTGTGAGCTCTGCGACCGTCTGAGCTCGTTCACCACTGCGTCTGTCCTGTGGGGTCCGGGTTGACAGGCTGTGCAGCGAACATTTGTCGAGTGCAGGAACGAGTGTGTTGCCTGCTGCCCGCAGCTGTGCTGTCCCTCCTGACGGCGTGACTAGCCGTGGCCACGTCTGCACACCGCCCGCCCCCATTCTCTGACCATGTCCACCCTCCCCACCTTAGCATTTCCACCTCACTGGCCTGCATTCTGCCTCAGAAGTGCAGGACTCCCACCCCAGGGTTTCTGCACATGCTACTCCTGCCTGGACTGCTCTTTGCCTCTCGAGCAAACTCCTCTCTGTCCTGCAGGTCTAGGGGTGTCCTTCCCACACCCTCTGCCACAGTACAAGTTCTTGTTTTAATCTCTTTTTTTTTTTTACCATTATTTTTAAAGCTCTTATTTTACATTGGAGTGCAGCTGATTAACAGTGTTGTGTTAGTTTCAGGTGTGCCACAGTGATTCTGTTATCTGTATACTTATATGGATTCTTTTTCAAATTCTTTTCCTGTTTAGGTTATTCTAGAATACTGAGCAGAGTTCCCTGTGCTGGCTATACAGTGGATCCTTGTTGGTTATCTTTTAACTTTATTACTTAAAAAGAAATCTCTTTCTCGGAGGAGAATTGCTTTACAGCATTGCGCTGGTTTCTGCCACACGTTCTGTGTGGGTCTTTGTTGCTGTGTGGGCTTTTCTGTAGTCCTGGGGAGTCGGGGCTGTTCTCTGTTACGGTCCGGGCTGCTCACTGCAGAGTCTTCTCTCCTGGTGCACAGGCTCCAGGGCGTGCAGGCTCGGTAGCTGTGGCTCCCAGGCTCTGCGGCACAGGCTCAGTTGCTCTGTGGCATGTGGGGTTTTCCCAGACCAGGGATCGAACCCGAGTCTCCTGTATTGGCAGGCAGATTCTTTACCACTGAGCCCCCAGGGAGCCCCTCGTTATCATTTTAAAATATAGCAGTGTGTAATGTCAGTCTCAAATTCCCAACCTCTGCCCACCCCCAGCTCCTCCCCTCTGGTAACCACGGATTCATTCTCTCAAGTCTGCGAGTCTGTTTCTGTTCCGTAAATAAGCTCATTTGTATCACTTCTTCACATCTGTAAGTTATATCCTGTGATATTTCTCTTTCTCTGACTTCACTTAGCATGAATCTCTAGGGGCATTCATGATGCTGCAGGTGGCATTAATTCTTTTTTTTAGTTCAGTTGCTCAGTCGTGTCTGACTCTTTGTGACCCCGTGGACTGCAGCACGCCAGGCTTCCCTGTCCATCATCAACTCCTGGGGCCTGGCTCAAACTCACGTCCACTGAGTTGGTGATGCCTTCCAACCATCTCATCCTCTGTTGTCCCCTTCTCCTGCCTTCAATCTTTCCCAGCATCAGGGTCTTTTCCAATGAGTTGGCCCTTGGCATCAGGTGGCCAAAGTATTGGAGCTTCAGCATCAGTCCTTCCAAAGATATTCAGGACTACTTTGCTTTAGGATTGACTGGTTTGATCTCTTTGCAGTCCAAGGGACTCTCCAGAATCTTCTCCAACATCACAGTTCAAAAGCGTCAGTTCTTCGGTGCTCAGCTTTCCTTATGGTCCAACTCTCACATCTATACATGACTACTGGAAAAACCATAGCTTTGACTACACAGACCTTTGTTGGCAAAGTAATGTCTCTGCTTTTTTAATATGCTGTCTAGGTTTGTCATAGCTTTTCTTCTAAGGAGCAAGTGTCTTTTAATTTCATGGCTGCAGTGATTTTGGAGCCCCAAAAAATAAAGTCTCTCACTGTTTCCAATTGTTTCCGCATCTATTTGCCATGAACTGATGGGACCGGATGTCATGATCTTTGTCTTTTGAATGTTGAGTTTTAAGACAACTTTTTCACTCTCCTCTTTCACTTTCATCAAGAGGCTCTCAGTTCCTCTTCGCTTTCTGCCAGAAGGTTGGTGTCATCTGCATATCTGAGGTTATTGATATTTCTCCCAGCAGTCTTGATTCTGGCTTGTGCTCACCCAACCTGGCATTTCGCATGATGTACAAGTTAAATAAGCAGGGTGACTGTATACAGCCTTGACGTACTCCTTTCCCGATTTGGAGCCAGTCCATTGTTCCATGTCCAGTTCTAACTGTCGCTTCTTGACCTGCATACAGATTTCTCAGGAGGCAGGTAAGGTGGTTTGGTATTCCCATCTCTTTAAGAATTTTCCAGAGTTCGTTGTGATCCACACAGTCAAAGGCTTTAGCATAGTCAATGAAGCAGAAGTAGATGTTTTTTTGGAACTCTTGCTTTTTCTATGATCCAGCACATGTTGCCAATTTGATCTCTGGTTCCTCCACCTTTTCTAACTCCAGTTTGAACACCTGGAATTTCTTAGTTCATGTACTATTGAAGCCGGGCTTGGTGAATTGGGAGCATTACTTTGCTAGCATGTGAGATGAGTGCAATTGTGTAGTAGTTTGAACATTCTTAGGCATCGCCTTTCTTTGGGATTGGAATGAAAACTGACTTTTTCCAGTCCTGTGGCCACTGCTGAGTTTTCCACATTTGCTGGCATATTGAGTGCAGCACTTTCACAGCATCATCTTTTAGGATTTGAAATAGCTCAGCTGGAATTCCATCACCTCTACTAGCTTTGTTCATAGTGATGCTTCCTAAGGCCCACTTGACTTCACACTCCAGGATGTCTGGCTCTAGGTGAGTGATCACACCGTCATGGTTATCTGGATCGTGAAGATCTTTTTTGTATAGTTTCTTTGTGTATTCTTGCCACCTCTTAATATCTTCTACTTCTGTTAGGTCCATATTGTTTCTGTCCTTTATTGTGACTATCTTTGCATGAAATGTTCCCTTGGTATCTCATATTTTCTTGAAGAGATCTCTAGTCCTCCCCATTCTGTTGTTTTCCTGTATTTCTTTGCACTGATCACTGAGGAGGGCTTTCTCTCTCCTTGCTATTCTTTGGAACTCTGCATTCAAATGGGTATATCTTTCCTTTTCTCCTTTGCCTTCTGCTTCTCTTCTTTTCACAGCTATTTTTAAGGCCTCCTCAGACAACCATTTTGCCTTTTTGTTTTTTTTCTTGGGGATGGCTTTGGTCACCACTTCCTATACAGTGTTATGAACCTCTGTCCATAGTTCTTCAGGTACTCTGTCATATCAAATCCCTTGAATCCATTTGTCTTTTCCACTGTATAATCATAAGGGATAAGTCATATCTGAATGGCCTATTGGTTTTCCCTACTTTTTTCAATTTAAGTCCGAATTTTGCAATAAGGAAAATTGTCTCTTGTAACAGACTTAATAAAGTCTGTTTTGTCCGATATGATGATTGCTACCACAGCTTGCTTCTGGTTTCCATTTGCATGGGGTACCTTTCTTCATCCCTCACTTCTGGTCTGAGGCGCCCTAGGTCTGAAGTGGGCCTCTGTGGACAGCATGTATACTCTCCTTTTGCCATTTTGTTAATTGTTTTGGATTTGTTTTTGTAGATTTTTTTTCATCCCATTTTGTTCTCTCGTGATTTGATGACTATAGTGTTGTGTGTAGATTCCTTTTTCTTTTTTGTGTTTATCTATTGTCAACTTTTGGTTTGCAGTTACCTTCAAGTTTTGATATAGCGGCCTATATATAAACAAGGTTGTTGTAAGTTGCTGGTTTTTTCATCTCGAATGCATTTCCAGCATCCTGCATTTGTGTTCTCTTCTCACGCTGATGTCATATTTGTATGTAGGTCACTTCCTCATTTCCTACCTTCACTGTAGTTTACCTTTATCAGGGAGTCTTCCCATGTGTACTTTGTTTCTAGTTGTAGCTTTTTCTTTTCCACCTTGAGAAGTTCCTTTATCATGAGCTGCAAAGCTGGTCTGGTGGTGCTGAATTCTCTAGCTTTTGTCCATCAGTGAACCTGTCGATTTTTCCATCAAATCTGAATGAGAACCTTGCTGGGTAGAGTATTCTTCGTTGTCGATTTTTTCATCAGTTTAAATGTAGTGTGACACTTCCCAGGTGGCTCAGTGGTAAAGAGTCCTGTCAGTTCAGGTGGTGTGGGTTCAATCCCTGAACCCCTGGCAGGAAGATCCCCTGGAGAGGGAAATGGCAGCCCACTCCAGTATTCTCCCGTGGACAGAGGAGCCTGCTGGGCTACAGTCCACAGGGTCACGAAGAGACGGCTGCATTCTCAGGATGTGTCTAAGCAACCTGCCTGCTGATGGGCGGGGCTGGGTGGGGTCAGGTCCCGGTGAGGAAATGACGCCCTCCAGGAGGGCTCACGGCAGTGAGTACTCCCCAGAACGACCGCCTTCAGTGTCTGTGTCCCCGCCGTCTGCCACAGCTGCCCCCCACCTCCACAGGAGACCCTCCAGTACCAGCAGGTAGGTAGGTCTGGCCTAGGCTCTTATGAGGTCACTGGTTTGTTTTTTTAACTGGGCCCTCATGTGCATAAGACCTTCCGTGCAGCCTCCCAGAGTGGAGTTTCTGTTTCTCCCAGTCCTGTGGAATTCCTGCAGTCCAACCCTGCTGGCCTTCCAAGCCAGGTTCTCTTGAGGCGCCCCCTCCCATTCCAGACCGGGGAGCCTGACAGGGGGCTCAGAACTTTCATTCCCGCAGGACAACTTCTGTAATAATTTCCAGTTTGTGAGCTGCCCTCCTCGCGGGTCTGGGATTTGATTGTATCGAGATTGCACCCCTCCTGCTGTCATATCGTGGCTGCTTTGTCTTTGGACGCAACGTATCTTCTTCGGTAGGCCCCAGCCTTTTGTTGTTGATGCCTGCTCAGAAGTTAATTGTAATTTTGGTGTTTTCGTAAGCAGGGGTGAGTGCACATCTTTCTGCTCTGCTGTTTTGTCTCCGCTGCTGTTTTACGCACTTGCTTTCTTCCGTGTTTTGTTGGCTTTTTCTTCCTTTGAGTGGAGCTCAGTTTCACTTGCTCATAGGCTGCAGATGCAGAAGGCTCTCACCCAGGACTTTAGACTGCCGTTCCTGGTGCAGAATGGCTCTCATCTCTTTTTTAAGTTTTGTTTTTTCCCCCACATATAGCATTTCTGTGTGTGTTGGCTGTATACATTTGTTCGTACAAGCCTGCAGTTTCTCCCGCTGGAGCACGATCCACGGAGATGGTAGCTGTGTCTGCCATCCCCTTTCTCTGGGCCTGGCACGTTGCCTGCTGGGTTGACGGTGTGCAGAGTGTGTGTCTGGAGAAGCTGAATGGAGGTGAGCAAAGCACAGCTCAGGGAGGTGATGGGCCTGTTCCGGGCCACACTGCTGTAGACGGGCGAGCTCCATTCTCATCCAGGCCTTCTGGCCGGGGCCTGAGCCCCAGCCCCTCCATGTGGCCTTGCGATCACGTCCAGCCCCAGGTGAGGACGGGGGGCAGTGGGGATTCACCTTTTCTCTCTCTCGTTCCTCTGCAGACGCTGCGCGTTTCTCCCCGCCCCACGGCCACGGCCCTCGCTCTTGCACGTGGCCCTGATCTTGTCCAGGGGATGCTCCGCCCGGCCCAGCGCTCTGAGCCGCCAGAAGCCGGCCCACCAGCCCTGGGAGTGGCGGCCTCGGGGGCTGCTCTGAGCTTCAGGGAAGAAGAGCCGTCTCCGTGTCCTGTGGGTCTGGCTGAGGCCTTGCCTGCTTTGCAGTGGTTTGTGGGGGGAGAGGACCTTCCAGGGGGCGTGGACAGATACCAGGACTCTCTCGGCCTGGAGGAGAAAGACACATCTGCCAAGCCTTGAGGGCATCCTGGACTGGGGCAGGGGGCTGGGTGGGCTGGGGTGGGCGGGCAGCACAGTCTTGGGCTCCAGGCTTCCCTGGCGGTGTTGTAAAGTCTCCCCACACAGGACGCCCCTGGGAATGGGTGCATCAGGGCTGAGACTGGATTGTGCTGTGGAGAAAGTCTTAAGGGAGAGAACCGTTCAGTGACAACCACCAGGCTTTCTCAGCAAATGACCTCCAGGCCACCAGTGTTAAATAGGCTCCTGAGAGTCAGGCCTCACCCCCAGCGACCTCACCATCTCCCCGTCAGACCAGCCATGCCCCGGGTGCAGACACAGGTGTGCAGAGGCCCTGGGTGGCACGTGCCTGTGGGCTTCCCATCACCTCCCCTCAGAGCCCAGCCCAAGAGGCAGCGATGACCCCATTTCCTGCCAGGAGCACACTGACCCCAGAGTGGGACCATACCTGCCCAGCCCAGGAGCACATGTGAGCTGGAGACCACTGGGGGACTCCAGGGTGCCCACGACAGACCCCACCAAGGGCTGGACTCAGCTTGGAGGATGACACAGCCCCGTGACGCTGGCCTCTCAACCTTCCAGCTGGTGATGGGGTCTGGCTCATGTGTCCCCTGAGCTCAGAACGTGACCATGGTCATGAGAGAACTGCCAGGCCTTTGTTCATTTTCCCACCTCCCAAGTATTGGGCTCCTCACAGGTCCAGCCGCAGCCTTGGGTTTCTGGAAAGGTCGGCTCCTACCAGCGGCTCCCGTCACGTAGTGTTAGAGGGTGTGGGCTTGTTCCCTGGCTGCCCTGGGGCACCGTGGGGGCCAGACAGGTGG
The DNA here is from genome assembly GCF_029378745.1 of Bos indicus. Taxonomy (NCBI): domain Eukaryota; kingdom Metazoa; phylum Chordata; class Mammalia; order Artiodactyla; family Bovidae; genus Bos; species Bos indicus. The sequence goes on along the minus strand of NC_091780.1, from coordinate 16,883,728 downwards.
TTTCCCAGGCCGCATGCCGTGCGCACCGTGTGGCTTGGTGCTCCCAAGTAGGCTGTAGTACTCATGGGGCCGGTTGCTTTCCAGTTGGCCCTGCCCCCTTACAGGGCCTGTGGGCGTCTCCTGGGGCCCCAAGGGCATCTTTAGGGCACAATTCGCCCACATATGTGCACCAGCCATAGGCCATCAGTTTCCCCTGGGGGAAAGGCAGAAGGCACGTCTCCAGGTTCCTGGGACCCCACGGCCCCCGTCTTTGTCAGAGGCCACCCCCTGCTCTCAGTGCTTCCTCTCAGCCACCCAGAAGCCGGGGCCCTGGTCCCAGGAGATGCCTCAGCCTGAGACGCCCGGGAGGTGGCAGCCCCGGCCTGTTGGATTGCTGCGCTAAGCACAGGTCTGACAGCACAAAGGACCTCATAGTGGTGCTTTCTCCACAAGTTGTGTTGTTTTTACCCATTTCTAACTTAATAAAAGAGTTGAGAAATCTTGCCTTCCTGGGGTGCCGAGGCCAGTCTTGGGGGACGCAAGGCGTGAGCAGGCTGATGTCCGCTGCAGCAGTCAGGGCTCACGGCCTGCTGTGCTGGGGAAGACCCACAGGCACCCAGAGGACAGGGCCTCCTGCCCTCAGGTCGTTTCAGCACCACAGGCCTTACATTGATTCTCCTGTGGCGTGCTGAGTACTCCTTCCCTGAAAAGCCCCTGCATGAGTGTCAACTTAAAGATGTAATTCCCCTGATTGCCGCGTTTGTGTGCTGTGAGCCCCCAGTTAACGCTAATTTGTGTGAAAGTAACACAAGCAGCGTTAAGGGAGGCATCGCTACTCGAGTGTCCAGCATCAGTTACAACAGTAATGCCCCTGTTTGCCTGCGCTCCTTTCACACGTGTTCATAGCTATCAGGCTCTGTAAACTCAAGAAGGTGGGACAGACAGGGCTGTGACAACCACAGAGTAAAGAGGAGGCCCTGTCCAATGTCCCACCGCAGGCTCTGGACGCCAGACACACCCTGATCAAGGGGACGGTGGCCAGCACACCTTGGGGCAAGATGAGGCTGGCGTCTGTTCCAACAGTGGCCTTCACACCTAAAATACTGCACTCACACAGTCTACACAAGGATGCTCCCACAGGAAAAGACCCCTTCGGGACCACAGTCGGCAAGTGTTCCTTCTAAATGTATAGAGACGAAAGTAAAATGAAAAAGCAGAGGACCTAATCCCCATTAAAAGAACAAGAAGTCCTGTGAAAGTACAAATAATGAAGTGGACCTCACCAGTCTACTAGACCCCAAGTTCAAAGAGCAGCTGATAGAAGTGCCGAAGTCATTAAGAAAGATTGTTGATAGAAATTACTTCAAGCATCTTTTCGGAACACAGTGGGTATGAAGCTCAAGATCAATCACAGAAAGAAAAATGGGGAAAAAATAAATACATGGAGACTAAACATGCTACTGAAGAAGCACCGCTCAAGGATCACATCAAAGAGGAAATCAGAAAACAGCCTGAGACAAAAGAAGTGAGACGGCGATCTCAGGAAATCTGTGGGACGCAGCGCAACAGTTCTAACGGAATTTCATAGCGATACAGGCCCTCCTGAAGAAGTTAGAGACTCTCAAGCAACCTAAAAGATTAAACAAAACTCAAGTCAGAAGGAAGGGAATAAAAAGTTCAGAGAGAAAACAGATTTAAAAAGAACAATGAAAAAAAAAAACCAGTGAAACTGAGCTACTTTTTAAAAAATAAAATTGACAAACCTCTAGTCAGGCTCACCAGAGAAAGAGAGAAAACCCAAATAATCCAAATAGGACGGAAGAAGAGAAATAACTTCCAGTATCACAGAAACACAAAAACATCATGCTAGAACACTAGGAACCAAAAAAAAAAAAAAAGAATACTAGCAACAGTTAGTTGGCGCTGATGTAGTCGCTAAGTCATGTCCGGCTCTTGCGACCCCATGGACTGTATCCTGCCAGGCTCCTCTGTCCAGGAGATTTCCCAGTCAAGAACACTGGAGTGGGTTGCCATTTCCTTTTCCAGGGGATCTTCCCAACCCAGGGATCGAACCCGGGTCTCCTGCATTGCAGGCAGATTCTTTACTGACTAAGCTATGAGGGAATCCAGTGGACAGGTGGCAACAAATTGGACAACACAGAAGAAACGGGCATTTATAGAGACCTACAGCTGCCAAAATTGAGTCAAGAAGAAGCATTGTTTTAACAAACCAATCACTAGAAGTGAAACAGAATCTGTAATTGTAAAAACTCCCTGCAAACTGAAGTCCAGGACTGGACAGCTTCACTGGGGAATTCTACCAAACAAAGAATTTATCCTGATCCTTCTCAAACCCTCCCAAAAGACTGAAGAGGAGGGGACAATCCAAAAGTCATTCTATGAAACCACCATCACCGCGATACCAAAACTAGACAAAGCCGCTAAAAAAAATTTACAGATGAATATCTTTGATGAATATTGATGCAAAATTCCTCAACAAAATATTAGCAAACCTTGACAACTGGCAGTCTAAAGAGAAGGATGTATCGGGATCACGGCTGCAGGGATTCACTTGGGATCCCCTGGCACGTGGCCTGCTCCGTATCTTTCTGGTGTGCATTTCTTGGCCTGGGATTGGGGCTGGGGACCAGGAGACAGGGGCTTGGTTACCTTTTACTGAATGTTCCTGGGCCAGGTGCAACTGCCAGCTGAGGGTGGACAGGGCGGGTTCCTCCCCAGCATGTCTCCTGGGCTGTGCCGGGCTGGTTCCAGACACTGGAATTCACTTCGAGTTTCACTGCAGGCATCCTGCTGGGGTCACCCTCAGCTAGCCCAAGCACTCAGAAATTTTCACCAACAGAAAGATGTCCTTCCTACAGCAGCTGCTGTCATTTGGACACCCTTTGCACGTGGAGAAAGTACTTTTTATCCTCCACCATTGCTGCAATGAAAAAAAAGATCAATAAATAAGACTAATAAAAATATAGGAATACTTAAAAAAATCAGCAGACTCAGGGACTTCCCTAGTGGTCCTGTGGGTAAGACTCCTCGCTCCCAATAGAGGGGACAAAGGTTCAATCCCAGGTTGGGGGACTAAGATCCCACATGCTACATGGTATGGTCCTAAAAAAAAAAAAATTAGCAAACAGAATTCAGCAGTACAGAGAAGGATTATACACCATGGTCCAGTTGAATTCATTCCAGATCTCAAGGATGGGTCAACATACGCTGATAAATGTGATACACCCCACTAACCAAAGACACAAACTACATGATCACCCAATAGAGAAAAGGCATCTGATAACATTTAATATCCATTTGTGATAAAAGCTCTCACCAAAGTGGGTATTGAGGGAACATATCTCAACATCATAAAAGCAATTTATAACATCCCCATAGCTAATACGACAGTCAGTGATGAAAAGATAAAAACCTTGCTAAATAAATTGAGCAAGACAAGGATGCCCACTCTCACCACTTCTATCAATGCAGTATTGAAAGTCCTAGCTGTGGTGAATGAAACAAGAAATAATAGGTATTCAAATTGGAAAGGAAGAGGTCAAACTCCCCACAAACCTAAGGCCTAAAATAGCCCAGAAATAAACCCACACACCTATGGTCAATCTACAAGAAAAGCCAGAATGTACGGTGCAGGAAAGTCTCTTCAGCGGTGGTAGGAAAACTGGACAGCTACATATACTAACAAATGAAATTACAACACTTCATATACAAAAAACATTTCATAAACAGAATGGTTTAAAGACCAAAATAAAAGACATGACATCCTAAGACTCCAAGAAAACATGGGCAATGGCGGTGGTGTTGGGAAAGCTGGACGGCTACGTGTACTAACACACGAAATCAGAACACCTCATATGCAAAAAGAAACAAAATGGCTTAAAGACCAAAATAGAAGATGACATCCTAAGACTCCAAGAAAACATGGGCAAAACATTCTGTCATAAATTGTAGCAATATTTTCTTAGATCAGTCTCCCAAGACAAAAGAAATAAAAAGTAAATGATACCTAATTAAACTTGAAAGCTTTTGCACAGCAAAGGAAACCCATCAGCAAAACGAAAAGGCAACCTATGGGATGGGAGAAAATACTTGCAAACAATGCAGATGATAAGAGGTTAATATCCAAAATATACAAACCGCATACAACTCAGTATGAAAAGAACAAACTACCCAGTCAAAAAAAAAAAAAGGCAGAAAACCTAACTAGACATCTCTGCAAAGAAGACCGTGCCAGTTGCCAATAGGTACATGAGAAGATGCTCAACATCACTACTAGAGAAATACAATTCAGAACCACAATGAGGTATCACCTCACATGGGTCAGAAGGACCATGATCAAAAAGTATAAATGAAGGCTAGAGAGGGTGTGGAGAGAAGGGTACCCTCCTACACTGTCGGTGGAAATTGGTACAGTCACCACAGAGAACAGTATAGAGGGTCCTTGAAAACTAAAAATAGAGCTACCATATCATCCAGCAGTCTCACCCCTGGGCATAGATCCAGAAAAGGTGAAAAGTAATTTTAAAAGATACACGCACCCGAGTGTTCACAGAAGCACTATTTAGGATAGTCAAAGACGTGGAGACCACCAAGGTGTGCACCAGCAGATGACTGGCTGAAGAAGATGTGGTCTATATGAACAAACATTAATCAGCTGTAAAAAATCATGAAATATTGCCATTTTTAGCAACATGGATGGACCTAGAAATTACCACACTAAGTGAAGTAAGAGACAAATAGGGTACCGCTTCTATGTGGAATCTAAAAAATAATACAAATTAATCTGTCTACAAAACAAACAGACTCGCAGAGTGGAAAACAAACTTGCCGTCATCCAGGGGGAAACGGGGGTGGGGAGGGATACATATGGAGTATGGGATTAACAGATACAAGCTACAAACTTGCCCTCATCCAGGGGGAAAGAGGGGTGGGGAGGAATACATTTGGAGTACAGGATTAACAGATACAAGCTACTCTACATAAAATAGACAAGCAATAAAGATTTACCGTATAGGACAGGGTAATAATCATCATAACCTATGATGGAAAGTTATCTGGAAATGTGTATACACACACACACACATAGCTGAGTCACTTTTCTGTATAATGTATACACACAGACATACATAGCTGAGTCGCTTTTCTGTATAATATATAACATACATAGCTGAGTCACTTTTCTGTATAATGTATAACATACATAGCTGAGTCACTTTTCTGTATACCTGAAACCAACACAATAACTCAACTATACTTCAATTAAAAAAAATTGTAGGCACAGGCAAGACACACCACCGGGTGTGTGGGTGACCTGACCTCATGGTGCACCCTGGGGCAGGGTGAGGGCACCTCTGCTCTCAACCTCAGGGTGTCCAAGCCCCCGGAGCCAAAACTGGGCTTTAACATTGTGAAGTAATGCTTCGGATGCTGAAGTTGGGGTATTACAGCACATTTCTCATAATACTGATCACCACTTGAATGAATGAGTGGATCTCAAAAGCACAGTGCTGGTAGAATAGCCAGGAACAGAGCTGCCTGTGCGGCCTCCAGGGCCACCCCTGGGAGACACTCTGGCCCCATCACACTGTTCGCTCCTGCTGCAGTGCTGAGAACAGCCAAGGCAAGCACTATCTCCTCCCAGGCCCGATATCTGGACACTTGGGATCGGCCTTGGGTCAGGCTGCTGTAGGAAAAGCCCAGACAGGAAGTGGAGGTGTGTTTCTCTGTTATGCAGCTGTGCTGTGAGTGAAAAGAAGCCAAGACCAGAGTGGCTGCACAGGGTTGGGCCCAACCTCCTCCTGTCTTGTGGATCTGCTAGCTTGCATTGAGGCTTCTACCTCCTGGCCCAATATGGCCACCTAGGCTGTGCCATCTCATCTGTATTCCAGGCACCAGGAGGGGAAGATTATGATATAACCAGTAAGCCTCTTTAAGGACACATAATTTCTGCACACTCCCAAGGAAGACTGGGAAGTGTCAGTAAACCTGTATTACTGAATAAAGGGGAGAGAGGCTATCAAGGGACAATACCATCTCCATCTACTTGCCTGGTGTGCAGTGGAACCTGCCTGTGTGGACCTGCTGCCTCTTCTCTGAGCAGGACATGTGAGTCCAGCTATCAGCCCCTGACAGAGCCCGGCCCTGCATGTGCTGGCATCCGTCAGCTGCAACTCTGCTGGCCCCTGACCAGTGCTTTACATCACCTCCTTTAATCCTCACAGTGACCCCCCTTGGAGGTGGGCATCCTTGTCCCCTTCCTGCTGGTGAGGAAACAGGCCAAGAGGTTAAAGCTGCTCGTCACAGGCTCACACTGGTGGGAGGCACCAGGCTGCAGTGGGCAGAAGGTGGCCTTCAGGGCTAAGCCCGCTGGTTTGGGTCCCAGCTGTCTCATCTGTGTGCAGGCTCGGATAAACCATTTGATTCTCTGATAGAGGCTTACCAATGGCGGGGTTAACGGAAGGGATTGAGGTCAAGCTCTGTAAAGCACCAAACACCAGGGAGCCCTGGATACAGTCAGAATGGCCACCGCCATCACAGTGGGTGGGATATGCATCCAGTCTGTGCCCTGCAGCCTGACTCCAGGCTCCTTGGCTTCCCAGGGGCCAGACCGACTCTGGGATGCAAGCAGGAGCCCTCCAATCCGGGATGGGATAAGGGGTCCTGGGAACCTCAGTCCCAAGAGGACCATCAGAGCCTTCAAGGGCTGTGGCTTCTGAGGCAGGAAAGAGGACAGGACTAATTGGCCATAAGGCACCTTTGCCATAAAAAATAATGAAAATTAAAAGGTCTGTTTGGTCAAAGCTATGGTTTTTCAAGTAGTCAGCTATGGATGTGAGAGTTGAGCACTGAAGAATTGATGCTTTTGAACTGTGGTGTTGGAGAAGACTCTTGAGAGTCCCTTGGACTGCACAGAGATCCAACCAGTCCATCCTAAAGGAAATCAACCCTGAATATTCACTGGAAGGACTGATGCTGAAACTCCAAGATTTTGACCACCTGATGAGAAGAGTTGACTCATTAGAAAAGCCCCTGATGCTGGGAAAGATTGAGGGCAGGAGAAGGGGATGATAGAGGATGAGATGGTTGGATGGCATCACCAACTCGATGGCTATGAGTTTGAGTGAACTCTAGGGGATAGTGAAAGACAGGGAGGCCTGGCGTGCTGCAGTCCATGGGGTCACAAAGAGTCAGACGTGACTGAGTGACTGACAACAAAGAGAGGAATGTTTGAAAGGACATGACAAAGCATGAGAGACGAATGACAAAATTAAACACCCTCCAACAGCAGGGTCAGTGTCTCTGGAGCTGCCGAGTTCCCCAGGGTGAGGAGGGGCGCCCACTGCCTCCCCTCCCTGCTCCTCAGTCAGGCCTTCCTGGGCCAGGGGGCCCTCCCGGAGGTTCCAGAAATGTACTCCATAAGGATCTTTGCCATCAACATCTCTGTCCCCAGCATTTTCACGGCCTAACAGGCCATAAGGCAGTGTTGGTGTAGAAAGGACAACAACTGGTTGACAGTTTCATAACAGGTTTCATTTATCCCTTGATGCAATCCTCCTATTTACATATTACATAAATCTTAGGAATTTTCAGGAACCACTGGCATTTAGCATTTTCATAATGATGTATGCAGTGACAGGTAGACATCGGGGTCTGAAAAGGATGGATGACGGACCTCCCTGGTGGTTCAGTGGCAAGACTCTGAGCTCCCAATGTAGGGGGCCTGGGTTGGATCCCTGGTCAGGGAACTAGATCCCACATACTTCAGCCAAGAGTTCACATGTCTCAACTAAAGATCCTGAAGCAACAACTAAGACCCGGCACAGTCAAATGTTTTTTAAAAAAATCATGGATAAAACCGCTACATATATGGCCACGACATATATGACAGAGGATGAGATGGTTGGATGGCATCACTGACTCGATGGACATGAGTTTGAGTAAGCTCTCAGACTTAGTGGTGGACAGGGAAGCCTGGCGTGCTGCAGGCCATGGGGTTGCAGAGTCGGACAGGACTGAACGACTGAACCGATACAGCCATGATGGGGCTTCCCTGGTGGTGCATTGGTGAAGAACCTGCTGGCAATGCAGGAGGCATGGATTCAGTCTCTGGGTCGGGAAGATCCCCCACCCCAGTATTCCTGCCTGGGAAATCCCATGAGCAGTCCATGAGGGTCGCAAAGACTGAACAGCCGACCACACACGCAATGTGGACGAGTGATGAAACTTACTGGGGGTGTGAAGTGAGGAGGTGAAGCCATACCACCCGCTGCACCAGGCGATGGTAACACAGCGGCCTGCAAATCCTTCTGTGATTTGAAGACGCAGAGTTGAAGCTACATTTCCAGAACTTTGGAACATCTATCAGTGGACACGTGACAAAATGCCAGAAACAGCAGTGAAAGTTTTCACAACACAACACAGAGCTCACCTATGAATACGCTCTTAGTGCTTGGAAAACAGATATTTAATATCTTTCTTAACGAAGGAGGAGATTTGAATGAAAAAAGTGTGATGTCAGCAAAACAAATGAGTAAGTCAAAAAAATGTATAAAATAGTATGACTTGGAAGATAAGTGCTTAGGTACAACACACAAATCAGTTACTTCTGCACTATTGCCATGAATCACGTTTTAAATATATTCAAATATTTTGTGTGTCACAACAAAGTGTTTTTAACTTTGTTGTTCATTTCTCATGTTTTACTATGTCCTTTTTAAGGTCCCCCTTATTTTTCATTATTTTATCTTCTTGGACAAAGTTGCCTTATGGCCAATTAGTTATGCAGTGGAAATACTTGGGGCAAACATGCTTAGGGCAAAAGAACCAGACATGCATCCTGGCATACCTGAGCCCATAAATTACAGTGAGGAAAGAAGGACGTCTGGGAAAAAATAAAAAAACCAACTGAAGTGTAGCTGATTTACGATATTGTGTTAGTTTCAGATGCACAGCAAAGTGGTTCAGTTGTACATCCACGTGTTTTATCTGTGTGTGTGTACATGTGTGCGTGCTGAGGCGTTTTAGTCGTGAATGACTCTTTGTAACCAGTGGACTGGAGCCCACCAGGCTCCTCCGTACATGGGATTTTCCAGGCAAGAATACTGAGTGGGTATTGTATTCATCAAGAATACTGAAGAGCCCTCCAGGGGAATCTTCCCACCCCAGGAATCGAACCCACGTCTCCAGCGGCTCCAGCACTTCAGGAGGATTCTTTACTGCTGAGTCACCTGGGAAGCCCAGATACATATTGTTGTTCGGTCGCCCAGTTGTGGCCGACCCTGCAACCCCCGTGGACTGCAGCACGCCAGGCCTCTCTGTCGCTCATCGTCTCCCGAAGTTTGCCCAAGTTCATGTCCCTTGCATTGGTGATGCCATCCAGCCATCTCATCCTTTGATGCCCTCTTCTCAAATATATACGAGACCTCAAATATATTTCCTTTTCCATTATAGAAGGAGCTGGAGGGTCCCATGGGACAGGAGCCTGTGGCCCTGGCTCACTGTACCCTGCAGGGCCAGCAGGGGCCCCAGCCCCGCCTGGCAACCCTCCCGCCCCCCAGGGCCCGGTACAGGAATGGCAGGGCCTGCCCGGCCTTGAGGCCCACTCCAGGGCCCGGGTGGGCAGGCCTGGGCAGGAGTTGGGGGTCCCTCTCCTCCCCGGCGGCTCATGTGGCCCTGCTCCAGGGGCCCCAGCCAGACCTCAGGTGACGTGCCCAAGTGCTGGCCACCCCATCCAGGGGTCCCAGGGCGGTGCTCACTCACTGAGCCTTCTCCTGACCCTCAGTGCCCCCGGGAGGCCACGGCTGCAAGAGCTGCTCCTGGGCTCACTTCCAGCCTTATCCACCCTGACCGCAGGAGGCCAGCCCTGGACCCTGGGTGGGAGACATGCCAGCTGTGCCTGTTGGGCAGCCTGAGTACAGTGTGTGAATCCGTAACAGGTCCATGAAGCCAGGATCCCATTTCCCTGATCCTGGGAAGGACCCAAGGGCCAGTCAGAGCCACGAGCCCTCCCCCGGGGCCAGGGCAGAGCCTGCAGGTGGGATGGTGCTGGGTCCATGCAGCCCGTCTTCCTGTGCCCGCTCACCTGGTCGCCAGGTGCTTGCCCAGGCCAGGGCCTCCTGGCCACTTCGTAAGAAGTGACTGTGAAGGATCCAAGTGGAGAAGTTCGCACCACGTGCTCTTCATCCTCCTAGATGCACGTACATCTGACGCCAGGCTCGGGGATAACCCTCCAGCACCGGCTTTTGTATTCTTTGGCTTTCGTGTGTCCCCCTGTCCCGCTGCTCCAGACAGACAGGACCCTGTGGCTCTCACACACTCGAGCCTTGCAGCAGACACTCCAGGTCCCTGTGTTTCAACTGTGTGCGTGCTGGGGCACTTCAGTCGTGTCCGACTCTCTGTGACCCCATGGACCTTAGCCCGCCAGGCTCCTCTGTCCATGGGATTCTCCAGGCAAGAATACTGGAGTGGGTTGCATTTCCTTCTCCAGGGGATCTTCCTGATCCAGGGATTGATCCTGCATCTCTTATGTCTCCTGTACTGGCCATTTCACCGGGTCCTTAGGAGAACTGAACACATATGAGTCTTAGACAAAGTCCTGACACAGTGCCTGGCACTCAGGAAATGCTCCACAAAGATGAAAGTGAAAGTCGCTGTCATGTCCGACTCTTTGAGACCCCATGGACTGTATACTCCACGGAATTCTCCAGGTCAGAATACTGGAGTGGGTAGCCTTTCTCTTCTCCAGGGGATCTTCCCAACCCAGGGATTGAACCCAGGTCTCCTGCACTGCGGGCAGATTCTTTACCAGGTGAGCCAACAGGGAAGCCCAAGAATACTGGAGTGGGTAGCCTATCCCTTCTCCAGCGGATCTGCCTGATCCAGGAATCAACCTGGGGTCTCATGCATTGCAGGCGGATTCTTTACCAACTGAGCTCTGGGGGAAGCCCCACAAAGGTGAGCCGTTGTTAACTCTTACCGTAAGCTTCCTGTTGGTCAGCACCTTTCCCTGAGTTGAGACCCCAGCCTGGCTCGTTCCCACACACGTATCCGTACACATCGCCTGCGGTTTCAAGCAGATCCGGCCTGATCTCCGGCATCGCCCTCAGCAGCCTGGCCTTGGGCAAGAGACTCTCTAAGACTCGTTTTTCTCGTTTGTAAAATAAAGAATCCTTTTACCTACCTGGAAGTGTTGGTGGTGGTGTTAGTGGTGGTGATTTAGTTGCTAAATTGTGTCCAACTCTTTGTAGCCCACCGGGCTCTTCTGTCCAGGAGAGTCTCCAGGCAAGAATAGTAGAGTGGGTTGCTATTTCCTCCTCCAGGGGATCATCCCAACTCAGGGATCGAACCCACATCTCCTGCATTACAGGCGGATTCTTTACTGCTGAGCCACCAGGGAAGCCTGGAAGGATTGTTAAGGGGCTTTGTATAAGAACATGCGTATTTTTTCCTTTCCTTAAAAATCGAGTTGGGTTGGGAGAGATCTGGGGGTTGTGTGTGTGTGTGGGGGGGGGGGGGTAGTCCTCCAGCTTCAGGCTCTGCAGGGGGCTTCGATCCCTTTGGGATGCAGACCTTGGGTCCCCAGGCATCAGGGAGCTTGCTTGTCATCTGGAGCTAAGGTGTCTGTCCTGTCTAGCTTAGGGCATTTTTTTCTAGGTGGGCTGCAGAGGCAGGTGGGGGGGGGGGGGGTGGGTGGGAAGGCCTTCAGAAGAAGGCTGAGTGAAACAACTACAGTCAGGACCCGGGTGGTACCAGGGAGCCTCAGCACCAAGTGGGTGGGGTGGAATGGGATTTCCTGGGGAGCATTTGGTTTAGAGAGCGTGGGCGTTTGTGCCTGTGTCCAGGGCAACTGCATGTCTTGGTCTCAGGATGTGGGAAAACCCCCCTGGAGACCAGGACAGTCGATCGGTCCTCCTGAGGCCCTTCTGCCGACCCCTGGCCTTCCAGGGCCCCCGAGCCAAGGAAGCCTGGCTCTGGGGCTGCAGCTGACCTGGGCGTGGCAGCTGGAGGTCAGAGCCCTGGGGTCACAGCAGAGGAGGGGGCTCTCGGGCCTCCGGCCACATGAGGGCCATGGGAGGACCCCAGCACCTCCCTGGTCCCGCGTCTGTCAGGAGGACAGGTGGTGGCTTCACAGGGTCGATTACACACACTCCTGTCTGAACGCGCCCGGGGAGGTCCCCGGGGGCAGGCACTCAGTCACTGGCTTGTTGAGCTGAATTGGGTAAGAAGGGAGTTGCCTCGGCCTTTCTGCAACAGAGAGAGAGGAAGGGCCTTGCTCTGGGACCCCAGAAGAAGCTTCCCGACATCCCAGTACTACACAACCAACCAATTCATCTGATGCAGGGGGCACCATCCCATACCAGGCACTGCTCCAGGTGGGGGCCTGTTCCCCTCCCGGGGTCCTGCCCTCCCTGTGGGTGACAGGCCCACTCACGTGCTCTCATCACACCTCTGCCCGCCCCACCCCCGCCCCAGCCAGACGCCCACGATTGTAAAGTTCTTTGCCTGCGTCACCTGCGACACCCAGGGTGGTCCCGCCCGAGCAGCACCCTCCGGGGTGGGGATCCAGGAGAGGAAGACGGGCAGCTCTGCCATCCCCAAGTTCACCCGAAGGCCAGCACGGAGGGGAAAGTGGGCTCTGAGACCAGGTGGCTTCTCTCCCTCACGGGGGCTCATTTCAGCTTCGCAATATCTTTGAGACAAGGGGTCTTGTCTCTTCCCCTCTCCAGCCCCAGTTCTCAGGGACAGACATGAGAGTGTAACACAAACGAAGAGACAACACCCCAGAGGCCGGGCTGCTGAGTGCGGCTGGGGTTCCGGCTCCCCGCCGTTCTCCAGGCTGTGCTCCGATGTTCTGGCGGGCCACAGCATCCCTGGCCCCCGGCCCCTCCCGGGGGAGGCTGAGCTGTGCTTCGGCCCCGCAGGTGGTGTGTGCCGTCCCCACACCTGAGCCCCCAGGGTGCACGGCGCAAGGTGGTGTAGGGGTGCACTGGAAGTCAGGCCAGCGGGGGCCCAGGTTGCAGCCCCCCTTGTCTGTGGATACCCTTATCCAGAAGTTTCATTTACTCCTCAGGAAAATAAAGACCTCCTTCCACAGTGTCCAGTGCCCTGGAGACATTTCCAACAGAGTCATTTTGGGGGACGTGTTAGGAAAAGCATTATCAGAAAGGAGAAAGCACTCCAGAATTCTGGGGGTGTGGGAAGGGTTACAGGAAACCCCATCAGAAATCCACGTTTGCCCCTGAACCCTGGCTGCAGTAAGGCAGGAGCCGCCTGGGAGCCTCAGCACTGAGGCCACCATCTCCCTCGTCTTGGTACACACGCTTCCTCCTCCTGCCGCGGCCTGGATTTTCACTTCAGGAGCCAACAGTTCCTGCAGTCATAGGACCTCAGCTCCTGCCTGGAAAGTGAGCAGAGTCTTAAGGAACCCACTCTGGCTCCTGATGCAGAGACTTTTCTCCTCCGGAGGCTGACTTCCTTCAGGAAGGGCTCAAGCTGCAACTAGAGACTCTGCACGCCGCAACTGAAACCTGGCACAGCCAAGTAAATACATGTGGGTTGGCCGTTCAGTCGTGTCTGACTCTTTGTGACCCCATGGACTGTAGCCCGCCAGGCTCCTCTGTCCGTGGGATTCTCCAGGCAAGAATACTGGAGTGGATTGCATTTCCTTCTCCAGGGGATCTCCCCGACCCAGGGACTGAATCTGGATCTCCAGCATTGCAGGAAGATTCTTTGCCGTCTGAACCACCAGTGAAGCCCCAAATAAATAAATAAGTTAAAAAAAAAATCAAACTTCTTCCGGGGGGGTGGGGCGGGGGCGGGGGCGACGGACAAAATCCGAATTGGCCAGTTTGCCAGTAAGGACTGGCTTTGTTGATTAGGTTACGTGGTAGACGTCTCCTATGAAGCAGACAGCTTAAATCTTCAGCCCTGAATCTACTCAAAGCACATAAATACTGTGACAACTTCTAAACTTTGTAACTACTAAACTTGTGACATTATTTTAGAGATCAACTTAAAAACGCAAGAAGTTTTTTTTTAATTGTTCTGCAATTATTTTCAGGACACATGACCCTGAAAGTCTGCTGATCACTGCCTGGGCTGCCCGCCCTATGCTGGCACGGGGCCCGGGTGAATTTCTCTCTGCCTTCTGGGCTCCCTGGGGTAGAAGAGCCCCTGAAGCCAGAAAGGCTCAGAAGGATCATTTTGGATTCCCCTGACTGGAATAAATTTCCTGCATTATTGGACTTCCCTAGTGGTACAGCGGATAAGAGTCCGCCTGCCAATGCAGGGGACGTGGGTTCGATCCCGGCCCGGGGAGGATCCCACACGCCTCGGAGCAACTAAAGCCCGTGTGCCACAACTATGGGGCCTGTGCTCTAGAGCCCATGAGCTACAAATACTGAGCCCACGTGCCGCAACTGCGGAAGCCTGTGAACCCTAGAGCCTGTGCTCGGCGACAAGAGAAGCCACCAAAATGAGAAGCCCACACACCGCAGCTAGAGAGTAGCTCCCCCTCACAGCAAGAATCCCGTGGACTGGGGAGCCTGGCAGGCTACGGTCCCAAGAGTCAGACACAGCTGAACGACTAAGCATGTATGCGTGCACCAGGACTAGAGAAAGCCCAGACGCAGCAGAGAGGACCCAGTGCAACCAAAATAAATAAATAAATAACAACAAATTTTACTGCATTATTGAACATAAAAGGCTATGTGGCCATCAAATATTTCCTAAGCTTTTAATGATGTGGAAAGACGATCATGATACATTACCAAATGGAAAAAGAGCAGGCTTATCTCATTTTATAAAATAAATTGGAAGGATATATCAAACTATGAAGTGTGCTTATTTCTAGAAGCTCACTGTAGGTGATTTTTAGAAAGTTTTATGGGGTGTAATAGATATGCCATAAACTGCACATACTTAAACTGTACAATTTTATACCATTTGAAATATGAATATACCCATGAAATCATCAGTCATCAACTGTCGTGCTACATCCATCACCACCAAAGTCCTACACCAAGGGTATAACTCAGGGGCTGTTAGTGTATGCAGAGTGACGTGCCCAAGATCAGAGTCTATTTTAGAATATTTTCATTCATCCCAGAAGAAACCCCAGCCCCATGAGCAGTCACCCTCCTTCCCCGCCAGCTGCCGCGGTCCGAGGCAACTGTGGGTCTCCCTGCATTTCCCTGTACTCCGGACGTTTTGTATAAATGGAATAAAACAGTACGTGGTCCTCTGTGACTGGGCTCTGAGTCTGCACGATGTTTCCAAGGCTCATCCTCGTAGCAAGTATCCGTACACTATGGTTAACCACTGGAGAAACCGTCAGAACATTTCAAAAGCGGCTGCGCCACTTTATATTCCCAGGAGCAGCACACGAGGGTTCTCATTTCTCTACTGCCTCCTGCACACTTGTTATCTGGTTTCTTTTTTTTTTTTTTAACTATTATAACCTTCCTAGTGAGTGTGAATTGATATTTCATGTTTTGTGGTTTTGATTTGCATTTCTCTGATAACTAATGATGTTGAACATCTTTGCATGAGCTTACTGGCCATTTATGTATCTTCTTTGGAGAAATGTCTGTTCAGAGGCTTTGCCCATTTTGAAATTTGGTCATTTGTCCTTTCATTATTCAGTTGAAAGTGTTCTTGATACATTCTAGATAAAATTCCCGTGTCAGATTAACAGTTTTTAAAATATTTTCACCCATTCTCTGTGCTGTCTTTTCACTTTCTTGGTGGTAGCTTTTGAGGCACAAAAGTTTTTAAATTTGATGAAGCCCATCTTGTTATCTTTGGACATTTGTGGTTTTAGCCTCATATCTACGAAGGCTGTGCCTAACCTCGTCATGAAGATCTGACCCTGTTTTTCTCTTAGCTCTTACAGTAGTGTTAGCCCCTCAGTCGTGTCCAACTCTGTGTGACCCCACGGACTGTAGCCCACCAGGTTCCTCTGTCCATGGGATTCCCCAGGTGTGAATACTGGAGTGGGTTGCCCTTTCCTTCTCCAAGGGATCTTCCTGACCCACGGAGAACCCATTACAGGCAGATTCATTACCATCTGAGCCACAGGGACCAGGTTAGTTATTATGTGTGGTGTATGTGGGGGGTAGTGTGTGTCTAATTTCATTTTTTTTCACATGTAGGTATCCAGCTGTCCCAGTAGGATTTATTGAAAAGACTGCTCTTTCTACATTGAATAGTCCTGACACTGTTGTCAAAAATCAGTTGATCACTGGAATTCCCTGGAGATCCAGCGGCTAAGAATTCACCAATGCAGGGGACACAGATTTGATCCCTGGTCAGGGAAGATTCCACATGCTGCGGGGCAGCTAAGACCATGTGTTACAACTACTGAGCCCACGCATTCTAGAGACTGTGCTCTGCAGCAAGAGAAGCCACTGCAGTGAGAAGTCGGGCGCCACAATGAGAGAGCGGCCGCTACCCCGCCGCAACTAGAGAAAGCCCGTGCTCGGCAGCGAAGACCCAGCACAGCCAAAACAGAGAAGTAACACCATTTCAAAACTCCACTGACCATAAATGTGACAGCCCAGTTTTGGACTCTCAATTCTATTCTGCTGGGTTAAGGATAGATCTCTGTGTCTGTCCTTGAGCCAGTAACACCCTGTCTTGATAACCGTAACTCTGTAGTGAGTCTTGAAATTGGGAAGTGTGTGTCTTCGAACTTGGCTCTTCTTTTTCAAGATTGTTGTAGCTGTTCTGGATCGATGGAATTCCCATATGAAGTTTAGGGTCAGCTTGTCAGTTTCTAAAGGGAATCTCAGTTGCTGCTGGGCTTTTGACAAGGACTGTGTGAACCCATAGATTAATTTGGGGAATACTGGCCTATTAACAATGTTAGGTCTCCTGATCCATGGACACAGATGTGTTTCCACTTTCTTAGGTCTTCTTTTATTTCTTTCAATAATATGTTGTTGCCTTTGGAATATCATGTTTTTACTTCCTTTTGTTAAATTTATGGAACATAGTTACACTGACTTCTAACATCCTTGTCTGGTAATTCTCACATCTGTGTCAGTTCTGTGTCAGGTTACATGATTTTCTTTTTTTTTTTTTTTTTTTTTTAGGTTACATGATTTTCATCCTCACTATGAATTAAATTTTTTCTTCCATGTGTAGTCATTGTTCTGGATGCCAGACACTGAATGTTACTGTTGTGGCTGGATGTTCTCCTAGATATTCCTGAACTTTGCTCTGGGACATGGCTCAGTTATTTGGGAACAGTTTGGTCCTCTTGCATGTGTGTGCGCTCAAGTCGTGTCCAACTCTGTGCAACCCCATGGACTGTAGCCCTCCAGGCTCCTCTGTCCATGGGATTCTCCAGGCAAGAATACTGGACTGGGTTGCCATTTCCTCCTCCAGATCTTCCTGACCCAGGGATCGAACCCGAATCTTCTGCATTGACAGGCAGATTCTTTACCACTGTGCCATCTGAGAAGCCCAGGCCTGGCTTTTCAAGACTTAGGCAGAACTGGAGCAGTGCTTCACGTAGGGCCAATTAGTCCCTATTTCCTAAGAAAGGTCCTGTGTCCTCTACCCTGTGCCCTGTGAATGGGTTACTGGCCAGCTGGTGGGGGCAGGCGCTACACCTGGGCCAGCGTGAGCACAGGCACTTCACCTCTAATCCTCTGTGCTGTGCTCATTCGCCTCAGTCGTGCCCGACTCTGCGCAACCCCATGGACTGTAGCCCGCCAGGCTCCTCTGTCCATGGGATTCTCCAGGCAAGAATCTTGGAGTGGACTGCCACGCCCTCTTCCAAGGGATCTTCCCGACCCAGGGACTGAACCCGTTTCCCTTACGTCTGCTGCACTGGCAGGCGGGTTCTTTACCACTAGTGCCAGCAGGTTCCTTTATTTGGCCGCACTGGTCTCACTGCTGGGATCTGTCGTTGCTGCCTTGTGCTGGCATGCGGACTTCTCTCGAGCTGTGGCACGTGGGCTCTGCAGTTGCAGTGCAGGGGCCTAGTTCCCCAACCATGGATCGAACCTGTGGCCCCCACATTCTTAACCTCTGGACCACCAGGGAAGTCCCCTGTCCTGCCAGATCCATCTCATGAGTCTGAGCTCCATCCCCTCAACTTGGGGAGTCTTCCAGATTCCACCTGTGTCTTCATCCTTGGCTGCAGCTGGGAAAGTCAGGGCAGTTGCAAGGCTTACAGTAGGCTCAGACAGGACCTTGGTCTCTCAGGGGTACCTGGACTTTGTTGTTTGATTTCCAGTGTCCTTTAAATTGTCATTCCACATATTTCATCTGGAGTTTTGGTTGTTTTAGGAGGTGAGTAAATCTGGTCAATATTACTCCATCTTGGTTGGAGGCAGAACTTCCTACCATAATTAAGTTTTATTTATTTATCCCACTTATTAATAGTTTCCCCTTTGTCTCTAATAAGCACGTTTACTTTGAAACGGGGGGAAAAGTGGTGGTATAAACCAGCCCTGCATGTTATTTGTAAGAGTGAAAAGTCGGCAACACCTCAATTCCCAACAGTGACAGATCTACAAAGTGGAATATTAGGTACCCAATGTTCATATGAAAATTTGAAATGAAGTAAGTAGGATATAAGTGTCTATATAGAACATGACTTTAACTCTGATAAATAAAAATGTGTACAAAGACTGTTGGTGCAAATGTAAACTGGTGTAGCCACTATGGAGAACAGTGTGGAGGACCCTTAAAAATAAAAACAGAGTTACCATGTGATCCAGCCATCCCATTCCTGGGAATATAGTTAGAAAAGATGAAAACTCTCATTTAAAATGATACATGTGGGACTTCCCTGGTGGGCCAGTGGCAAGGACTCTGTGCTCCCAATGCAGGGGCCTGGGTTTGATCCCTGATCAGGAAATCAGATCCCTGCAACTAAACTGACCCTTGCAGCACGCCTGTGACTACAGATCCTGCACACCACAGTGAAAAAGATCTGGGACGCTGCAACTAAAAAAGCCCCCAAACCAAAGGATATATGCACCCGAATGTTCACACAGCACAACTTACAACAGCCAAGACACAGAGATGACCAGTGCCCAAAGACGGCCGGCTTAAGAAGGTGCAGTACATGTGCCCAGTGGGCTGCCACCCGGTCGTAAGGAAGAGTGAAACAGTGCCATCTGCAGCAACACGGACGCACCAAGAGAATGTAATGCTTAGTGAAGTAAGATGGAGAACGGCAAATACTACATACCACATCACTTACACGTGGAATTTAAAAACTACAAATGAATCGATATAGAAAAACAGATTGACAGACATAGAAAACAAACTTCACAAATGGGACTGGCAGGGGAGGAATTAGGCGTATGGGATTAACAGATACAAAGCACTATACACAAAACAGGTAAGTAATGAGCTTCCCAGGTGGCTCAGATGACAAAGAATCTGACTGCAATGCAGGTGACCCAGGTTCGATCCCTGGGTTGGGAAGATTCCCTGGAGGAGGACACGGCAACCCACTGTAGTATTCTTGCCTGGAGAATCTCATGGACAGAGGAGCCTGAAGGGCTACAGTCCATGGGGTTCACAAAGGTTTGGACGTGATTGAGAGACTAACACACACACACACACACAGAGTAAATAAAACGGATAGCAATTGAGGATTTACTGCATAGTATCATGGCATCCAGTCCCATCACTTCATGGGAAATACATGGGAAAACAGTGGAAACAGTGTCAGACTTTATTTTTTGGGGCTCCAAAATCACTGCAGATGGTGACTGTAGCCATGAAATTAAAAGACGCTTACTCCTTGGAAGGAAAGTTATGACCAACCTAAATAGCATATTCAAAAGCAGAGACATTACTTTGCTAACAAAGGTCCGTCTAATCAAGGCTATGGTTTTTCCTGTGGTCATGTATGGATGTGAGAGTTGGACTGTGAAGAAGGCTGAGCGTTGAAGAATTGATGCTTTTGAACTGTGGTGTTGGAGAAGACTCTTGAGAGTCCCTTGGACTGCAAGGAGATCCAGCCAGTCCATTCTGAAGGAGATCAGCCCTGGGTGTTCTTTGGAAGGAATGATGCTAAAGCTGAAACTCCAGTACTTTGGCCACCTCATGTGAAGAGTTGACTCACTGGAAAAGACTCTGATGCTGGGAGGGATTGGAGGCAGGAGGAGAAGGGGACGACAGAGGGTGAGATGGCATCACCGACTCGATGGACATGAGTTTGGGTGAACTCCCAGAGTTGGTGATGGACAGGGAGGCCTGGCGTGCTGCGATTCATGGGGTTGCAAAGAGTCAGACACGACTGAGTAACTGAACTGAATAGGGTCAATATCTTATAATAATTTATAATGGAATATCATTTGGCAAAAGAAACAAACCCCAGATCATTATGATGTACACCTGATTTACATATAAATTAACTATATTTCAATATTTTCGGTATTATAAATTAACTATACTTCAGTTTTTAAAAAGTGAGTACAAAGAAAACATGATCAAATATTAGTGGATAGTTTTTTTTCTGGCTGATGGGATTATAGGTGTTTAAAAATATTTTAAAAATAAATCTCAATATTTTATCCAACAATTAACCCCCAGCCCCCAAATATTAAGACAGCATCCTTGCAGAGGAGTGGCTCCTATCAGGTTGGGATAGAGAGTAGGTGAAGAGGCTGTGGGTGAAGCTCTTAAAGGGCAGGTGGGGCTGAAGAAGCGGCCCTATGGTCTAGAATCCTTGGGGGAAAGTGAGCTGGAGGTGGGCACCAGAAGCTGGGACCTGTAGGAGGCACTTGACTCAGCCCCGAGTGGGCTGGGTGCCGTCTTCTCTAACCCCACCTTCACTGCTTCTGGAGGCCCCTGTTGGCCCCGTGCGGCTGAGCTCCCCAGGGCAGCACTTCAGCCTCCTGCTCCCTCGTGTTCACCCTCCTGTTTGTGTGCTGTTCTCAGCTGCCCCGTCGTGCCTGACTGTGCGACCCTAAGGACTGTAGCCCGCCAGGCTCCTCTTTCCATGGGATTCTCCAGGTAAGAATTCTGGAGTGGGTTGCCATTTCCTCCTCCAAATGGGTCTTCCCGGCTCAAACCTGAGTCTCCTGCATTGCAGGCAAATTCTTTACTGCGGAGCCACCAGGGAAGCCCTTGGCAGCCTCTGGCGGGAGTCAAAGGCCCAAGGGGAGAGCTGTCCCCCTTCGGGCCTGGAGCACCGACTGCTCAACGCTTAGACCCCCAGCAGAGCCAGAGCCAGCCCTGTCCATCCCAGTGGCTCCTTGAGATGCCCAGGGAGGGAGCCTCGTCTGCAGAACAGAGCTGATCTCTGGGATCAAGCTTGGGGATCAATGAGTCTCTCAACCTCAGCCACACGCAGGAACCAACCAGAACTGCTCTAATGTCGGGATGCTCAGACCCCCATCTCCAAGGTTCTGGGCGGGGTGGTTTCCCTCCCACCCACCCGCTGATGAGTCCAATGTGCGCAAGGCCACGAGCCTGGCTCTAGTCCAACCACCTGTTTTGTGGATGTGACACATTCAGGGCCACCCAGCCCTCCAGTGACAAGGTTGGCACACACAATGGGAAGAAGAATCTCCGGCGCCGTGATTCTATGCTGCCCTGTCATCTCAGCAGCCCGGCAGGGTTGTAGGGGGCCCACCTTGCAGATGGAGAGACTGAAGCCCGTCTCTTCAGCCCAGGGTTGAGCAGCAGCTCCCATGATTTGTCAACAGACTTGTCAACAGCCAGTATGTTCACGGAGAATTACCTGCACAACAAGAGTGGGATTCCATGGAGGGAAGTTCCGTTTGTAGAGTGGAGAGGACCTCGCTGCTTCGAGGGGTGGGACATGGGAGCTTCTTTCACCTCCCTTTCCCCACACTTACCTCTCCTGGGTGGGGGGAGTCTGGGGGTGCACCCGGGGTCTCTCGAACTATCCCCAGGGATTTCGTGAACCCTGCAAATTCCCCAGCTTCCTCCCTGGAGACTCTGAGTCATTAAACCTGGGTTAGGCCTAGGGAGATGCATTTTTAACAAGCAGACAGCTAGTTCAAACGCAGGGATCTAAAGACTGGTTTGAGGAGCTTGGGCTTAAGGGAGAACCTTGTATCTGCACGCTGGCAGGATGGGCCTGACGCTGGCTCTGGCTGGGCTGGTCTAATTCCACGAGCCTCAAGGGTATGAAACCTGTGGGTCTCCAGCCAGTGAGCACCCCTCACTCTTGGGCCTTCCACGGGGAGGTCATCCAAAGCAAAAACGAGACACTGGCAAAGTTTCTTTGACCCAGAATCTGAAACACTATAGGAGCCCTGGCGTCACAGTTAAGTACTTCCAACCAGGCCCACATATCTGCACATCCCAAGATCCACGCCTTTATCTTGTCTCTTCTTGCCAAGTAAAAAGAAAGAACATGCTTTTTTTTTTTTACAATAAAAGGATGGGGGTAGGTGCCTTCATCCCTGTTTTACAGACAAACAGCACTCAGAGAGGTTAAGCATGTTGGCCCAGGACACACAGGAGTGGGGCACCAGGGTATGAACTCGAGGGGATCTGTTTCCAGACCTGGCTTCTTGCGCTCGCCCAGCCCAAGCCAGGGGGAGGGGACGCTAGCCTAAGGCCGGGCATTCCAGGTGGGTTCTGGATGCTAAGGGACAGGCAGGAAGGAGGGGCTGGGCTTGCCCTGGCTGTCTGGGAAGTCTTCCTCTAGGAAGTGACAGGTATTCCAAACCAGAAGCCCAGAGACAAGGAGCCCTGAGTCACGCCAGGTGATGGGAAGGTGGTCTCCACCTCTGGGTGCTCACCTCCAGATGTGGAGATGGAGTCGGGGATGGGATTCTGGTGCCGCAGCTGCTGGGACAGGCTCCTCCTACAGCCACGGGTGACAGGCTCGGGGATCATCAGCATCTAGCCTCTCGTGAAACTGTCACAGCAATTCTGAGTAACACCCTGGCTGCTGCCGCATGGAAGAGGGAGCAGGGGCAAACAGGATCAATAACTTGTCCCATGTTATTTGGCCATCAGATGGCAAGACTGGATGTTGAGCTCAGACTCTGCAGTCTGCGCCTGTTCTCCCACTCACCCTGTGGCCCCCAGACTCAGTCCAGGTCCCCTCAATGGCGCAGGACCCCAGCCTGGCCCCATCCCCAGCTCCTCACAGCTGCCAGGCTCCTGCGGGTGGAGGGAGCATTGTTTCAGGTGACTGGGGCCCCACCACTCTGGACACAGGGATGGGGCCAGGATGGGAGCCCGGTTGTCCAGGCAACCACCCAGCTCCAAAGCTGAAACCGTGGGGGTGGGGTGGGAAATTCAAGGCCCTGGAGGGGATGTACAAATGGAGGCAGACAGAAGCAGGCTGGTTCTCGGCAGGTCTGCAGAGCCAGCCTGCCACTTCCTTGTGCCCCCAAGTCCTGCCACTCAAGGCCCTTCCCCTTCTTGGGTCCCTCTCCCCTCCCCTCCTCCTACCTCCATCCGGAGGGTCCAGAGACGCTTTCCCAGGAAGAAAGGAAGTCTCTCAAGGTTCCTGGAGGGAGGAGCAGCCCAAACCTGAGTGGGACCATTTGCAGCCGTCTGAGGAAGTGATGACAACAGTCCAGAGGGACCTGGGGATGGCCCAGGTCAACTGGGACACTGAAGGACTTGGGAGGCCGGTGGGGCCCACAGCCTCCAAGTCTGGGGTGCACCGGGTTCCACCCCTGTCCACTGGGGACTCCTCTCAGGGCCTCCGAGGAGGACATGGTCCACCTGGATTGTTTTGCCTCTGGGCCACCTTCTGGCCGTGACCTGGGGCCCCTGAAGGAATGGGGATGGGGTGGGGGAGGTGTGCAAATTCTCCAGGCAAGAATACTGGAGTAGCCCTTCCCTTTTCCAGGGGAATTTGCCCAATCCAGGGACCCAACCCACTTCTGCATTGCAGGCAGATTCTTCACCGAGCCACCAGGGAAGCCCAAGGAAGAAGGAATCTCCCAAGGAGCCTGGAATGGGAGGGGTGGCTGGGGAGGCAGGGGGACTTGCTGGGAAGGTGGTCGTGGCCCCAGGCTGAGCCAAGAATGTGCTAAGAGAGGGAGCGTTCAGATTTTTAATTAAAGTGTTTGGCTGTGCTGGGTCTCCGTAGCTGCAGAAGCTTTCTCTGGTTGTGGTGAGCGGAGGTGCAGTGTGCGCACTGCTCACTGCGATGGCTTTTCTTGCTGTGGAGCATGGGCTCCAGGCACAAACGGGCTTCAGGACCTGAGGCAGGTGGGCTCAGCAGTTGCGGTCCCCGGGCTCTAGAGCACAGGCTCAATGGTTGGAGTGTGCGGGCTTACTGGTTGCTCCGCGGCAGGTGGGATCTTCCCAGACCAGGGACAGAATGAACCCGGAATCCACGTCTCCTACGTTGGCAGGCGGATTCTTGACCACTGAGCCACCAGGGACACTACTCTGATCCTCTTTTTGACCTTGGATCTGCTTCTACTTCCGGTTCCAATGAGGGGCCCTGTTCCTCCCTGCCCAGCAGGCTCTTCTTCTGCTTGCTGGCTTTGTTCATGACTCTTGTCTCTGTCCTGCCGCAGCAGTTAGCACACTCGCTTCCTGGGTGCACGGCTGGGTTTCCCTTTGAGTGGGGTGCGGGGGTGGGGGTCCTTGGGTAGAAGTGGCCCCTTCTCCTTCAGGAGCAGGCGGGGACCCTGCACCTGTCTGGCTGGCTGGCTGGTCCTCATGGAGCCTGCCCAGCTTTGTGCCTTTGGCCTCTCCTTGAACAAAGGATGGTTCCTCCTCCCCTCTCCTGCCTCCGGGCGATGGGAGCCTGTCCTTGGCTCAGACCCAAGCCAGGAGCTGGTGGGGGCAGGGCAGCAGAGGAGCATGGGGCCGTGGGAACCACTCTCCCACCCCGCTGGGGGTGTCCAGACACTGCAGCTGCCCTGACGGCCGAGGGTGGGCGGCGGAGAGAAGGGACCTCTGTTCCCTGGCTTCTGGGGCAGCAGCTATTGCCAGGGCTACAAGACTCTTTAGAAATCCAGGCGCGTCCAAGTTCACCGAATGAGAGAAGGCGCTTGGCAACCCGGCGGGACTTTCTCCTTTTTGGTTGTTGCTGTGTGGGGAGGGACGGGAAGCTTGGGAGCACAGAGCTGCGAATCCAGGCTGATTCTGTTTTCCGCATCACACCGGTGACCAGCTGCACCCAGGGGCCTCTCGCGGGGACGGGGGCAGGCTCGGCTCCAGGAGGTGCCAGCGAGCAGGAAGAGCAGCACAGTCGCCTGCAGGCGGGTTAGGGTTAGGTACAGCAGCTCCTACCGTGCATTCCAGCAGTTTCTGAGGATCAGACCCAGTAAATCCCTTCGGAGCTACATGCAGGGAGATTCTTCTCCCTGAATTCGTGTTTTTGGCAATTGCCTTGTTTGGGGGTGGGACGGGCTGGAAAAAAGTCAGCAGGGAGGTAAACTGACATTCATCTTTTTTACACAGTAGGACCTACAGCAGCAGGATCTGTAACAAGGACGTTTTTCACCGCACTTCTCTGACGGGCAACGGTTCTGACTCTTGGTGCCTCCAAGCTAGGGTTGGGCTCCGGGGGGACTTAAGTTCCCCAGGAACCACTTTGTGCTCCGGGGTGGTCTTTCCCAAAGATACAGAAATAAGGCTTCACTGGGTCGAAGGCTCCCTCACAGCTGGGGAGGGGGCGGGCCTCTCACCAGGAACAGGAGTTCCCTGGGACTCACTCCAGGAGGCTCACCCGGACAGGAATAAATCAGAGTCACCACTGAGACTTAAAGGACATTTATTATTATTATTATTTTTTTGGAAGGTGGAGGGGGGCTTTACAAGGGTCTGAAGCCGATAACTAGAAAGGAAGATAAATAAAATACAAAGCCAGGATGTTGTGGCAAAATTCCAGGAAACACACTGAAAAAAAAAATCTTTACAGTTTAAAACTGCTTTTACTTTATACATAATTACAAATTAATATACAGCATCTGGGTTTTAACCCCCTTTTAATTAATAGGATTCAGCACAGAAATGTCCATTTAGCATCTGAAAACGACGAAAAGACAGCAGAGGTATCAGGTGTCTGGGAACCAGCCTCCTGCATGTCCTGGGGTGTCCTGTGCGTCAGGGGGGTGACACGCCGGGAACCTCAGACGGAACGCTGACCGCGGTGGCCCGTCAGAGCTCTGGAGCCCGGGGAGGTCCGGGCGGGGTGAGCAGAGGCCCGGCGCGGCCCGGGGATCCAGAGCAGGCGGCCGCCGTCCACGGCAGGAGACACGTCAGCCAGCTGGGTCTGCCCGTCTTTAAATCTTCGCAAGATGGAGGAGGAACTCAAGGCCGGCTAAGCTTCTGACAAATTAAATTCGACTGGTACATGGAAAGAAGCCTTTGTTGTTTTTGTTTTTTCCCTCTTAACGGCAGCACTGAAAGACTTCTCGTCCTAAAACCTGGCCAGCAGGCAGGAGATTTCAAAGCACAGGTTAACTAGGAATGTTACACTACACTGAAGAAAACAAAGCCAACCCAAACGAACCGCTGGCCTTCTTCCTTGTCTCTGAGGGTCGACCGGAGCAGCAGCGCCAGGCAGGGCTGTGACCCGGGGCCGCCGGTGAGCATGTCACACGGCCCTGCTGTGGGATGGCGGGCGCCAAGCCTTAGCCACCGCCGCTGCGACACAGAGGGTTCTTTCTGGGCGTCTGCAGTCCAAGCATGTCCAGAATCCTCAGCAGTGGCTGGGGTCCCCTCCGAACCACCCTCTTTTGGCTGCTGAAGCCCACTTTCCAGTCCGTTTCTCCCAACTTCTCCCTCACAACCAGCCCCTGGACATGGCTGTCCGCGGGGCACACCGGGCCCCCCATCAATGCTGCATCAACAACCACAGCTCCAAGCTGACAACAGATCCTTGGGAGCAAGAACTGGCTCTGGAAAACAGAACTCGGGGTCTGAGGGATGAATTAGAGTACTGCTGTGAACCACACCCTCCAGGTTGGAGGTCTGGCCCTAAGGCTAATGGTGCTATCTTTTAGTTAAGGTGGGGCCTATTTATAAACCCAGACACACTAACACCCACCCTCCAAACAAACAAACCCCAAGGGTCTTACAGTGCGTGCTCCCTACTGCTGCAACTAGGGGCTCGGGAAGACAGCAAGTAACAGGAGAATGTCTGCAAAGAACAACTTTTAGTGGTATTACCCTGAGACGTGAGAGGATAAAAGGTAAGGTTCGTACCTTTCCAAATAAAAACCAAAACCTCGTTAAGGAGTTCCTCCCCACAGACCACTCTCATAGCGGTAGAGGGGGGAATGTTGGCAAAGGCTGAATGACAGCAACTGGGCTGTTGTTAACTCTCTCCATTTTCAAAGAAAACAGTCAATAGCTGATTGTCGCGGAGTGAAGCCAACCACGGGGAGCGTTTAAAGTGCACACGTCGCCCGACTAGGATAGCGACCACTGAGATGACGGGAGTCCTGAGAGAAGGCGCAGCCTCCTTCCAGGTGACTCACTCGATTCTGGGACCCTGGGTGGTGTCTCCATCTGCTCCCCAAAATCTAAACGCAAGGGAGGTCAGGCTCCTGATTCCCTAAGCTGAGAAGCTTGCCTTCCCAGCTTGGGGACGCTGCAGAGAGCAGAGTCTGAGTCGCCCTGAGAGGCGGCCCCTTCTCACAGGAAAGAAACCTCAGCAAGCAGGTCAGGCCTCGAGGGCGGAGGCGGCCTCGAGGGCGGAGGCGGCCTCGAGGTCAGAAGCAAAAGCAGGAGCAGCAACAATCCCAGGTGGCTCCCCAAACCCCACACTGGAAGGGGAGAAGGGGCCAAGGCACGGAGAAGCACGGGTCTGGGTCAGGGGGAAGACGTCCTGGGATTCAGATTCGAAACTCGTCCAACCACAACCCGACCAGGTGGGGTGCAGGCGGAGGGCTAATCGTTTCAGAAAACTGCCACCAAACAGCCGAGGCAACCGCTACTTCACACCAGGTGGGAACGAAGGACACTTTGAAACTGAAATCCAGCTGTGTGGTGACGGAAACTCTGTCCGGGCGCCTCTGGTGGAGAGCCTGTGTGAGGGCACGGCCACCAGCACCAAGCCCTGGCTTCGCACCCAGGGCTGGGGGGGTCGGGCCTACACAGACGCCGGGAGGAGGACGTGGGCCCCCCGAACCAGTGACCAGGACAGAGCGCTGAGCTCCCTGGGGGTCTAAGCAAGGCCATGGCAGGCTGGCCATCCTCGGAGCTGTAGGGACTGGCGGCGGAGGCAACCTAACCTTCTGATGTTCAGGGTCTTTGGTCGGAGGGTTAAGGGGGTGCATATCGAGGTTCAGTCAAAAATCAGCTGGTTCTCAAAGCCTTTCTGAAGGGTAAGAAATCGCCGTGATAAAACGAGGCACATGAAGCCCATGGGTGGCGAGTTTTTTTAACTCTCAGGAAGAAGACCTCTCTTGGTCAAAGAATGAGGTTGGGGTGGGAGGAGGGAAAGAAAGGGACTTCACCCCCCACCCTTAATTTTCCTTTGGGCCTTCAAGGCACTTTGACAGACCTGGAGGAGTGAGGATGCAGCGTGGGCTGCTTGACCGGACACAGTCAAAACCGTTGGGCTGGTGTGTTCACCCTTAACACACACGCACGTACGCACACACACGGACACACACACACATGCACCCGGCACACAAATAAATAAATCTAAAGCTAAAACTTTTAAACCAGACCTCTTTCAAATAAACTGAAAGATAGATATCTCCATCTGCAAGGCCAGCTTGCAACTCATCAACAAGCACCAAGGTACAGACCTGTTTGTTTTTAAAAAGGTTATGTTCAAAGACCCACGCTCCTGAGCGGCGAAGGCAGGAATCAAAGGCCACGTGGAAAGCACAGCATTTTCCAGGGTCTTCCCCTCCCCCACAATGAGGGGGGTAACGAGCGCGGCAGGTGCGGGGCCTCAGGGGAATCACTCTGCACCTGCAGGCTGGTGACGAGCCTCCAGGAATACAGATGAAAACACAGAAAAAGGAGAGAGGAGGAAAAGAACAAGCGGACAGCGCTTGTAGCATCTTCAAGGGCCAGGGCACAGTAACCATCAGAACTTTAGACTGCAGAACTTGGAGAAACCACAATTGTGCCGGGCCTCCCGACAGAAGGAGACCCTTCCAGGCCGTACCTTCTGGGCCAGCTCTTCTCCTGGTCTGAACTACTCCATACGCCCAGTTGTCTAGGATAGGGCGGTCACCCCACCCCGGAGGAAGAGGCAGGTGGCCTCAGGGCAGGCAGAGGAGCGCCGGAGGCCACCCTCTCCCCTGGCGGGGGCACAGGCAGCAAAGGCTTCCCTGGGGAGCCACTGCGAGGCCCCAGGGGGATGGCCAGGGGGTCATGGTCATATGCGAATGGCCAGTGATGACCGGAAAGTGTCACTCTGCGGGGGTGACGGGAAGATGGCCTCTCTTACTTCTTCTGTGCCCAGAATCCGTGGGCAAACATCTTGGAAAGCCAATACAGGATTTCTTTTAGATCTGATGACTTCTTTTTTTTTCCCCAAAGTAACCGAAACACCAAAATCAAGGTGTTTCAGGATCATTTGCTTTTTAAAGACATCGAGCCTTCTTTCACTGGTTTTCACAACTGTTTGCTGTCCCTTCTGAATGAGAACTACACGCAGAAGAGGCAGGTGAAGTATGCACGGGTGGGTTTCCCGGGAGACAGCCTGGGGGGACCAGCGGCTGAGACTCGGAGTGCACCCACCGAGTGGTGGGGTCAACACCCTTGTGCGGAGCTGAGCCCGCCAGGCGTCTGGTGCAGTTCACGCACAGTCCCATCGTATTCCACGTGTCTATACAGATGGGTACCATACGCATTCAGACAAAGCGCAAACTACTTGCTGTTTGATTTTTGGTTCTGTTCCCCCAAATCAAAAGGCAGCCAGAGCTTCAGACCACATTCGGAAACACCCTCTCGGCCTCGAGGCATTCCTGACATGTCCACAACCATCGCCTGGACTTCCGGGGCCACTATCCTCGTTGTAATGTGACCTCAGCAGGGCCGGCCAGTGGTTGGGTCGCAATCCCGGGCCTCCTGCCCCACCCTGACCCCCAGGACCATCTGTCCCTCGGGCCCAGGCCCCAGGGCAGTGGGGAGGGCCGCGGGGCGTGGGCGTCAGTTGGGGGGAAGTGCACACAGGATGTTGGGGGTGGATGTCACCGGGCAGGACGGCAGCGGGACCGGTCAGCAGATAATCTCTTCCCCCTCCGCGGGCACCTCCGACGCGAGGCCATCTGGAAAAAGGAAGCCAAGAGGGAGAGAGAAATTCAGACAAAAATGCTCTTTTCATTGGTAAATTCTGGCCTCTCTTCCCTAAACACAAGTCCCCCGGGATGCAAACAGACGCTGGGCAGGTGGGTGATGACTTCTGCTGCGGCGCCCCCTCCACTGATACAGTGAATGAGGTCCTCAATGATGTCCTCTGTCTATACATCCTTGAACTCGACAGAAGACAAGCCTGGAAACAGGGATTTCTCTGCACCCTCCCGCACAGAAGGGAGAGCCAACCCTGATGAGAAGGACTCAACCTTGTGTCGTGTGGTCTGATTGTGTGCCCTGCGCTGGCGGGAACGTCAGCTAATCCTGAGCTGCAGGGTTCCTGGCTGTCTGGGCTCAAAAACACCTGCCTCATATCTCCTGCAGGATTAAAGCTGCCCTCGGAAAACGCTCACCAAGCACCTATTAGTATGTTACTTTTCTTTTTCCTCCTGGGTCTTTTAGAAGACAGCGTCAGTTCTGTTGCTTTTTGAAATGTTATGTAAAGCCTTAAACTTTACAAGAGCACATAAGCAATTTGCATCTTTTACGTTTAAATATGTTTATGTGGTAAGGGAAAGTACTTGCATATGAATATACAGAATCTTTAAAAAAAATCATCCTCCTTTACAGTACAAATTTCTTTATACAAGTATCTCACCTTGTGTCTTTAAATAAAAATGTTAGTGACTGGTTAAGTATCTTCTGAGATTGCAACAAATTCAGCTTTCCATTGAAGTACTTATTACTGGACCAGGCCGAACGGCAGGGAGGCCTGTAACTGATTCACCGAGTTTCTGCTCCTCATCTGGACAGGAAGCGTGAGAAAGGAGCCTGCGCTCCGTACTCTGCACACATGCCACACAAAGTGGGTTCCTAAAAGCTCCCTGAATTTCAGTTCTCAGCGTAAGTTCCAACAGTCCCCTATGGGCAGAACACGTGGGTCTGGTGAGACATATGGGGGTCAGCTTCTACGCCCCTGAAAGGCAGGCACCTCTTTGTAACTCCTCCTGTGCTGCCAGAGCCCCCAGGGGCGGTGCGGCCTGAAGGAGACCTGGTGTGTGACTTACCCCCGGGCTGTGAGCGGCTTCCTTTGCCCTTCTTCTTCTTCTCCTTCTTTTCCTTTGGCTTAGCTAACCCGAACAGGCGGGTGGATGTGGACACTGGGGTCTGGCTCTGAGCCTCTGGTGCTTTGTTTGTCTGGCTGGCTGAACTCAGCATGTGAAAAGGCCCCTTTTCTTTGTGTGTCCGAGAGATGCTGTTCCTTTTGGGGGACACTGAGAGTTCTGAGTCCAATGACCCTGATTTGGCTATTGAAGGTGCAGGTGGCGAGGGGGTCTCCTCAGGGTTCGGAGAGAAGGATGGGATCCGCAGCAGCTTGGTGTTTTGATATGAAACCTGTGCATGGTTGAGAGAAGGGATGTGACTTGGGGGACTGGCAGCGTCCTCAGTGACTGCTCAGTGGGCGATGCATAAGGTCACTGGGGATGCTGGTGTGTCAGACCTGTGCACACTCACTGCCTTGGACTCTGGAGAACTTGAAATAAAGACCCCGAACTTCTCAGTTCCATTCCCTGCCCCCAACCCCCTGCAGGATCTATGAAAGTGCTAAATGACCATTTTGATACCTTGACTACTTCTATTATTAGCACTGTAAAGAATGAGTAGCACCTTGGATGAGGCAGCTCACAATTCCCATCCCCTGGAGAGGCAGGAAGAGCTGCTTATCCGATGACTGATTTAAATGCATGAGTGGATAATTATTTCATTGCTAAGAGATTAGAGAAGTCTGTTCAGGTTAGACGACCAAGATCCTTGCTTACACCAAGATCCTGGTCAAAGGTCAAACCGAAGATTAGAGAGATAGACTCTGTGTTCTCCGGGCAGCCTTCCCTGGGGAACACATTCTTGGGCCACACGAAGCACGGCCCAGCCCCCGTGCTCCCCACACACCTGGAAACCTCTGCACGAAGCCTAACTATCCCCCTCTGGAAGACGGCAGTATGCTTTTCCTTCACTGTTCAAGGTCAATCAATCAAACGAATGGCAACATGGGTATCAGGATACCCAGGAGGCTCTGGCTTCCCTGTTCTAGAATAGCCAGGGACTACCACTGAAACAAACCTGGGGGTCAGTGTGCTCCCCACATATGGAAGGCCTTCCTGAATCAGCAGCGGCTGCAGGAAAAGGCTGCATCCACAGTGGCAAGGCATATCGGGAATGAAGCAGGGCCCAGATGTCTGAGCGGCCCCGAGCAAGAATATCCTCTCTCCCCTCTGTGGCTGGGATGGGCCCAGCCCTGTAGCTGAGGCCCACTGACCCCACCACAAGCGTTCTCTCACTAACCCGGGCATCGGAGCCCTTACTGCTCTGTGAGCTCAGGCACCGTGTGTCTGGTGCCTGCAGTGAGTTGTCTCTGTTCAGCTACGAGGTCCTTTAGGTTCTGATTTCTCACGTGGCACAGAGCAGAGGGGTTGCTCCCCAAATCCTGGATGGCTCACCGCCACCCTCACAGACACTGAGGCTACCCCAGCCTAAATGGGCCAGGCTCCGGCCAAGGGCCAGGTACTCCCCCTTCAGTGGCCTGGCCAAACTACAACCCTTCATGCACTTCTAAACCCCTTACAGACAAAAAGGAGAAAAAGACTCATTTCCTCACCTACGCCTCTGCTGACGCATAAACAGATTCAATAAAATCAGCCTTTATATACTATATATTCTATCTGCCTACTTTCCTCCATGCTGGGCACACGGAGGGTAATTTTTTTAATTGGAGGATAACTGCTTTACCATGCGGTTAGTTTCTGCTGTATAACACTGCGAATCAGCCATATATATACACACATCCACGCCCTTTTGGGCCTCCCTTTGTGTCCCCACATCCCGCCCTCGAGGTCATCAGGACTCCGAGGGTCCTCGCCCGGTACCTGGCTGAGCCGCTCCGAGTCCCGTCGGAGCTGCTCCTGCTCGCGCTCGAGCTGCCGCTGGGCGGCGCGCAGGCGCTCCAGATCGCCCTGGTAGGCGCCCTTCCGCTGCTGCAGCTCCTCGCGCTCGCGCTCCAGGTCCTGGCAGCTGCGCCGCAGCTCGTCCTCGCGCTGCGCCAGGCGCGCCTCGCGCTCCTGCAGCGCCCTCTCGCGGGACTCCCACTCGCGCTCGTGCCGCCGCTTCTCCTCCTGGTGCTGTGCCTGCTGCCGCTGCAGGTTGGCCAGGTCCTGGCGTTGCTTCTCCAGGCTGCGCTGCTTCTCCTGCTCGATGAGAGAGCTGGGCCGCGACGCCGTCCGTGTGAGCGCCCGCTCGCTCAGCAGCAGCTTCTGGTCCTCGATGTAGCTGTCCTGCTGCAGTACCACGCCCTGCGGGGAGACGCACG
Source organism: Bos indicus (assembly GCF_029378745.1). Taxonomy (NCBI): domain Eukaryota; kingdom Metazoa; phylum Chordata; class Mammalia; order Artiodactyla; family Bovidae; genus Bos; species Bos indicus. The sequence goes on along the minus strand of NC_091780.1, from coordinate 16,850,175 downwards.
AGGGGGAACGATGCGCACCAGGGGGTGATGAGCACCAGGGGGGCAATGCCCACGAGGGGGAACAATGCCCACAAGAGGGGACTGTGTGCCTAGCCTGCCTCGAGGGTGGATGGCGCCCACACCCAGACTCCAGCCCTCCCCTGCTTTCTAAGCTGCTCTGGGAAAAGTACTCTAGGATAACCCTGGGCAGCAACCAAATGGGAAGGTCAGTGGTGCCAAGACTTCGATTTTGCAGTCAGTGGCCTTGTCTGGGGTGCTGTGTGCCTTTGGAGGTGGGAGGAGGTATGAACTGGATTGGTTAGATCTTTAAGAAAGGAAGGGACCCGAATTTGAGGGTACTGTGTATGAATGTGCACTCAGTCAGGTCCCACTCCTTGCAACTCCATGGACTGGAGTCTGCCAGGCTCCTCTGTCCATGGGATTCTCCAGGCAAGAATACTGAGTGGGCTGCCATGCCCTTCTCCTGGGGATCTTCCCGACTCAGGAATTGACCCTGCTCTCGCGTCTCCTGCACTGATAGGCGGGTTCTTTACCACTGGTGCAAAAAGTCGTATACCTACAAAGGCCGTCCAGACTGGAAGCATCTCCTCTGTGAAGGCCCACACCCCCTGGCTCTGGGGCATGGCTGTTAACTGTGCTCTGGGTACCTGCCATCCACCATCTGCTCAGCAACTCTAGTCTTAGAAGATCAGTGAGACTCTGCAGCGTAGTCTAAGTTGCTCAGTCATGTCCAGCTCTTTGTGACCCCATGGACTAAGCCCACCAGCCTCCTTTGTTCATGGAGTTCTCCAGGCAAGAATACTGGAGTGGGCTGCCATTCCCTCCGCCTGGGATCTTAACCACTGCATTTTGGAACCTTTCTCATCCTGAGAGCCAGTCTCTCTTGTCTGAGGGCTGTATTTACCCATAAGAAACGTATAAACCTCCAAGATCCAGGCCAGCCACACCCGTGTTGGTCTCCGTCTCAACTAGGAAGTGAGGGAACAAAGGAGAAAAGGCACATACCTGCAGAGTGCTGAGGAGCTCGTGGAGATGGACGACGCTCTGGATGACCTGCTGCAAAAGCAATCAACAAGCCGTCACCTCAGACCCCAGCAGCCTGTGCGTCACCCGACAGGAACCCACCCTACCCCACAGCAAGGGGCCTGCGACTCAAGCATTTTCAAACTGAAAGCACCACACAGAGTAAGCCAGCGCCCAAGTAGCCAAGAGAAGCAAAATAAGATCAAACAAGCGTAACTGTGTGTGGGGGCAAGTTACGCACAGTGAGAAGTATTCTAAAGCTCCAATTATTTAAAATGACTGGCACAAAGATGGCACACATCCCAGTTTAACCCAACAGAAAGCTCAGAAGCAAACCACACGTTTAGTGTAAGAAGCACTTCTAGTCAATGGAGAAGATAAGAATATTCAGTCAAGTATTTTGAGGAAATTGGGTAAATCTTTGGAAGAACTTAAGTTGGGATCCAGCCTCACAGAAAAAAAAATTCAGTGAGCTGTAAGAAAATATGAGAATGTTTTTTCATCTTGAAACGGGGAAGGCTTTTCAAAGACAGCAATTAAGAACACACACACGAAATTTCAACTTTTACTATGTAAAAATGTATAATAAAAATCTGGCAAAGAAGACAGTGAACAGAATGAGGCAAAAACAAACTGTTAAACAAAATCTTTGATTTAAAAAAGGCTCTCAGATCAATAAGCAAAAAACATCCTAGTAGAAAAACAGGCAAGGAACATAAACCTGCGATTTACAAAAGAAGAAATACAAACGGTCGAATATGTAACATATTAAAAATGATTCAACCTTATTTCAAGTCAGAAGAATGCAAAAATTAAGAAATAACTACTTTATTAAGTAGTTATTAAGTTATTAAAAATTAAGAAATAACTACTTGATAATAAAATTATCAAGCCAACAAAATGTCAATTAAAAAAGAATTCCTAGTGTTGGTGAAAGCATGATGAGAATGGATGAACCCTCTTGTGCTGACAGGGTTCAATGCAGTGTAACCTTTTTAGGCAGAGGATGGCATGCTGAGGAAATAATCACAGCTTTGCCAAAAAAAAAACAAGTATGAAGATGCTCTTGGCTGCATCATTTACAAAGCAAAAAAGCAGAGCAAGAATTGATCATTGGAAAGATTACATTATGGCAACTAGCATAATAATATACAGCTGTTAAATAGCATGTTTTGTACAAACGTCTCAGGAAAATGCTTCTCGAGTGTTAAGAGAAAAAAAAGCAGGATATGAAGTTCCAGGGAGTATTGAAACAAACTGTGCAAAACTATTTTTATGCAATTCACACTCACATAAACTTAGACACATAAATACATGTCCTGTGGAAGAAAAGGCTGAAGATAGAACACCACACATTTAATAATAGCAGCTATCTATTTCTCAGCGGTAGGATATTTACTTATTGCTTTCCTGTTTTACATTATTGGATGTTTTTCCAATCTTCTCCCATGATCATGTATTCCTTTTAAGTTATTTGAAAACACAAAAACTTAATTATTAGGCTTAGCTCTTTGGAGAATACTTTTTGCCCCTCATTTAAGTTTATTCTTAATTAACAGAGAGAAGAAGTCCCAGCTGGCCAGCTGACTCTGGCTGAGCACCCGCAGTGTGCAGTCCGGGCTGGAATGCCTGGAAGCCACTAGCCTACGATCTCTTACCCAACTCTTCTCACTCAGCGTGGGGTGGGGCGGGGGGAGTTGGCAAGTGGAAAAAACAACTAAAGGGCTGCTTTTTAAGCAGCACAGGAGTGGGGCAGTCTGTGTGAAAGCAGGTTTACTTCATTCACTGAAGGGGGTTCCTTCAGGGTGTCACAGTGTGCAGACTAACAGGCCAACACAGAAGACAAACCGCTGCCTGGGTTTTAGGGGAAAAAGGAACGAGTCCCTGCAGCTGACATTCTGAAACGAAGCCCCTCAGGGATTTTCAGGTGTTCTACGAAAAGCAGGGAGAAGCGCAGAGCACACCCTGAGAGGGACCCCCGCCCCTCCCTGTCCCGGGTCCAGCTCCCGCTGCACAGTGTCACATGTGCAGAGTCAACTAAGCTTGGAGCCTTCAAGAGGATCTCCTCAGAGGAACCCGAGGAGATGGGGAGACGGTGAAAGACCTGGGTTACCCCGCAGGGTCGGCGGAAGGCAGGGAGCCTGGTCTCTAGCCAGGGGACGCCTGGACTACCTTTTAGAGTGACATATGGAGTCAGAAGCAGTGCTCAGAGAAGAAAACTCAACTGGAGCCACAGTGCAGAATCACTCACAAGTTCCTCTGTCACGCTTCACACTGCAGCTTTGGGTGCCAGGTTAAAGTTACAGCCAAGCTGGTGACAAATTCTGCTCAGCGTGCGTGGATGGAGAGAAGCCACTGTGGGCGCTTCGTGGCCCACGTTCAAAGAAAGCAAGGGGCTTCTCAAGGACAGAGGAGCAGAGGCTGGTTTAGGAGGCAGCAATTTTCTGGCAAAAAACCGACAGGACGATGCCCTGGGGCCGACGACAGCATAGTTTGCTCAACAAGGCAAAGCAGAAATGAACAGGCTCAACCTTGGAACTTCAACAAAATCATACTCCTTTAAAGAGCTCAGAGTGTCCTTACCTCACTGTTTCTTTTATGCATAAATACCAGGTTAGCATTTCCACCCTATAAAATAATAATAAAAAAAAGTGCATGTAAAGAAAATGAAGATTGAGGCAAAAATTATATTCAGTGTGTGTCTAACTTATGCCGTGACGTCCCATGTTCGTTCTTTCTACATTGGGGCAGTGAAGAGGTGACACTGAACTGTTGCGGAAGCCTTGCAATGAGTTCAGGTGGGGGTGGTGTGTGTTTAAACACGGCTCTCAGTGGAACCGGTCCAGCCGGGGGAGCTGTGTGCCGGAACGTGATGTCCAGAACCAGAGAGGCCCGACGGCCAAGAACATGGGGCTCAGAACGGTGCTGTTTGCTTAGAAACGTGCTTTCCTCTCAAGATGAAGTAGGAAATTAAAAGAGCAAACTGGGCGTCCAAAACACGATCACAGTGGACTAATTTCAAGACAATGCGCTTAGAGGAAGGGCCCGGGAGGATGCAGGGAGGCAGTGTCTCTTAGCAAGAAATACCTTTTTCAGACCACTGTCCGACTCGGTCCTCCTAAGGTCCTGGCCATCGTCTCCCTCCTCCTTCTCACCTCCTGCACAAACAAACAAGTACTTTTTTCAAGTTGCAAAACAGATTAGTCAAGAAAATACTACATACACAGCTTAGGTACAAAATACTCCCGAATCTTAGTAATGCCAGCAGAAGGCAGCCACGTGATTATTACACAGTTTTACTGCTACAGAAGAACTAGGAGCAGAAAGGAAAAAAACAGTCTTATTGCCCCTTTGGCTATAGCTTAGCTGAGATCTTAGGAAAACCTCTTATTACTCAAAATGAACTCAACACAGATGGAGGTCCTTGAGTTCCAGCAGCTGGATACTTAGGACCTCACTAAAACCTTCCCTGTCTGAGCAGGACAGCGGTGATGGAGCCACTGAGTACAGATGGTTTTTCGTCCTGATGGTGAAGAACTGCCCAGAAGAGCACATGAGCTTAAAACCACTGACCTGGGGGCTTCCCTGCCAAGAATCCACCTGCCAGTGCAACAGACTCGGGTTCCATCCCCGATCCAGGAAGATCCCACATGCTGCGGGGCACTGAGCCCGTGCACCCGAGAGCCGGTGCTCCGCAGAAACCACAGTGAGAAACCCACACACCAAACCAGGCAGCAGCCCCAGCCCACCGCAACTAGAGAAACGCCCGTGCAGGGACAAAGACCTAGCACAGCCAAAAATAAATAAATACAATTATATTAAAAACCACCACCACCACCCCACTGACCTTTTGAAGCATTCATCTGATGGCTGTCAAACCCTCCAAAGGTCTCCGCTCTCCGGGGCAGGGACACGGGGCCGACCATGCCCTCCTGCTCCGCAGGGCTGCTGACGACCTGCCCAAGCGAGCCTCTTAGGCTGCCGCTCACCAGACCCTGCAGGATCTCCACTGGGAGACAGGAAGCGCACAACACTGACATCTCTTGCAATGTGAAAAGGAAAACCTCCTGATCAACACACTGTATGCACAGTGAAGATGATCAGAAAAGCCCAAAGCTGACTACAAGACTTCCTTTGTTCAGAGAAAGCTCTCAGCTAAGGACAGGTGTTGTAGTTGGATTCTGTTGGAAATGCAGAGATTAAACCTCCAGCCTTATTCACGTGAGATCTAGGAAATGTAAAAAGGCTACAGGGAAAGTTGGAGAAGGAAATGGCAACCCACTTCAGTATCCTTGCCTGAAAAACCCCATGACAGAGGAGGCTGGCAGGCTGTAGTCCAAAAGGTCACGAAGAGTCGGACACAACTGAGTGAGCACAATACAGGGAAGGCAGAGTAATTTACTGGAAGGAGCACGGCTCCTGCAGTCAGACCAGAAGTAGCCAAAAAGAAATCTCCAGGAAGTGAGATGTGCCAATTTGAGAACAGCAGTGGAAAGTGCAGGCTTTCTGCCCCTCCCATAGTGACGTCAGGGGGATAGGGAAGTCTGAGCATCTGAATTATCAAACCTGACCAGCCACGGTTCTCTTCTAGAGCAGTAGTGTCCCACAGAAAGGAGAAAGAGCTGAACGTGGAATAGAAATTGAGCAGGAGAGATGCAACAGAGATGAAGGAAAAAGAAGGTCCGTGTGGAAAAAGGAGGAGAAAAGAGGCCAGGAATCTCCTAAGGAGAGCCACTGTCATCTTCTAAAAACACTGCAGGAAAACAACAGAAGAGGCCAGTGAAGTGAAAAAACCTATCTGAGCCTAAAAGTTTCAGCTCAGTTCAGTCGCTCAGTTCTGTCTGACTCTTTGCGACCCCATGAACTGCAGCATGCCAGGCTTCCCTGTCCATCACCAACTCCCGGAGTTTGCTCAAACTCAAGTCCATCGAGTCAGTGATGTCATCCAACCATCTCATCCTTGTTGTCCCCTTCTCCTCCTGCCCCCAATCCCTCCCAGCATTAGGGTCTTTCCCAGTGAGTCAGTTCTTCACATCAGGTGGCCAAAGCATTGGAGTTTCAGCTTCAGCATTAGTCCTTCCAATGAATATTCAGGACTGATTTCCTTTAGGATGGACTGGTCTGATCTCCTTGCAGTCCAAGGGACTCTCAAGAGTCTTCTCTAACACCACAGTTCAAAAGCATCAATTCTTTGGTACTCAGTTTTCTTTATGGTCCAGCTCTCACATCCATACATGACCACTGGAAAAACCACAGTTTTGACTAGATGGACCTTTGTTGGCAAAGTAATGTCTCTGCTTTTTAACATGCTGTCTAGGTTGGTCATAGCTTTTCTTCCAAGGAGCAAGCGTCATTTCATTTCATGGCTGCAGTCACCATATACGGTGATTTTGGAGCCCAAGAAAATAAAGTTTGACACTGTTTCCACTGTTTCCCCATCTATTTCCCATGAAGGTATGGGACTGGATGCCATGATCTTCATTTTCTGAATGTTGAGCTTTAAGCCAATTTTTTCACTCTCCTCTTTCACTTTCATCAAGGGGCTCTTTAGTTCCTCTTCACTTTCTGCCATGAGGGTGGTATCACCTGCATATCTGAGGTTATTGATATTTCTGCTGACAATCTTGATTCCAGCTTGTGCTTCCTCCAGCCCAGTGTCTCACATGATGTACTCTGCATATAAGTTAAATAAACAGGGTGACAATATACAGCCTTGACGAACTCCTTTTCCTATTTGGAACCAGTCCATTGTTCTATGTCCAGTTCTAACTGTTGCTTCTTGATCTGCATACAGATTTCTCCGGAGGCAGGTCAGGTGGTCTGGTACTCCCATCTCTTTAAGAATTTTCCACAGTTTGTTGTGATCCATACAGTCCAAGGCTTTGGTGTGGTCAATAAAGCAGAAGTATATGTTTTTCTGGAACTCTCTTGCTTTTTCTATGATCCAACAGATGTTGGCAGTTTGATCTCTGTTTCCTCTGCCTTTTCTAAAACCGGCTTGAACATCTGGAAGTTTATGGTTCACGTACTACTGAAGCCTGACTTGGAGAATTTTGAGCATGACTTTGGCTAGTGTGTGAGCTGAGGGCAGTTGTACAGTAGTTTGAACATCCTTTGGCATTACCTTTCTTTGGGATTGGAATTTTTACACGAAAATGAGCGACAGAAAAATATCAAAGTCAAATCCCACACAAAGTTAAGAAAAGAGAGAGAGAAAGAAAAAGGGGTGCAGCTGCCGTATACATAATACAAGCACATCAGAAGGACATGTCCGTAAAGTAAGTGTGCTAACAAGGTAAAAAAAACCCCAAAACTCAAGATGTGGAAGACCCTAGTCAGAATGGAGAGACACAGAAGGGAGGCGGCAAAACTCAAATAATTGGAAACAAAAGGGAAAAAATACCCCTTTCTGAAATCTAAACTAGACTCTGAGAGCAAGTAAACCCAACAGAAAATGAGTTAAGAGAACAGAAGCTGAAAGGATACATTTACATGTTAAAAAGATGAAGATATAAAAAAAGCACTCTGGGAAAGCAAGAAGTGCTGAAGACAGGCAAAGGTGATCCAGTAATATGGACAGTGGGAGTTCTTGAGGAAGAAAATCAAAGCCAGTGCACAGCAAAGACACTAAGAGCTGTAAGAACACATCTCTGAAATCTGAAAAGTTTGCGACTATAAATCAAAACAGAACGCTGTAAACCTGAGAACATCATTCCAGAATCACCATCACCAAGGCATATTCTAGCAAAATGACTTGGATTTAGGGGAAAAAAATCCTTTGGGCATCAAGGCAAAGAGCATGTGACTTATATATGGGGGAAATCAAATTACAACTGGACTCTGAAATGTTTTACGTCAGAGAAAAATGAGTAACACATTTGAGAATTAGGGTACTTGAAGAAACTGGGATCTGAGGATTTTATATCCAGTAGAACAGACTTTCCAGTATAAAGGCACAAGTTATCACCAGTATATAAGGACGTGGGGAATATTATCCTCATGAATCTTTCAGAGGAACTAAAGAGTAAGCTTCAGACATCCAAGATGACTGGAGGGACGCTGATGAGAACTGGTGCTGATTCTTGCAGAATGAAGACTACGGGTCTGAAAAGGGGAGCGTGCCGTACACAACGGCTGGAAGTTGACAGTGTAGACAAAGTACCATTGATCAAAGCGGGGGTGGGCGGCATGGTGTTTAAGAGTCCTATTTCGTGACAGTAGTATTAGTGCCTGTGTGTTAGGGTAAATAAAGGATACTTTATAATGTATCCTTAAGAATGAGGATTCAGTGTATGGAAGAAAAGAGATACAGGTGTATTACAGACGAGATTAAGTAAAAACAGGGCTTCCCAGGTGGCTCAGTGGTAAAGAATCCACCTGCCATTGTAGGAGACATAGGTTCGATCCCCGGGTTGGGAAGACCCCATGAAGGAGGAAGCAGCAACCCACTCTAGTATTCTTGCCAGGGTAATCCCATAGACAGGGGGCCTGGAGGCCTACACTCCACGGGGTCACAGAGTCAGACACAACTGAGCACGCAAGTAAAACACTGCAGCTCACAAGTGAACTGAATACATATCGGTGTAATTCATTACTGCCCCCCATACACATTTCCACCCAAGAGGTCCCCTGAAAAGGCCCAACCTACCAACAGTGAAAACCCCAGCAGTGACAACCACCCCCAGCACCTAGACAATGGTCTTGAGACATCATTTCCCACTAGAAGAAACCACAGCTTCTCAGAGAAAGGCTAATGCCAGACATGTGCAGAAAACAAGACGAGCCCGAACATTTTAACAAACAGCGGCTCTCAACACCGCTGGGGTCATGTCAAAAGTTTCAGAGGCAACACGAAAAGGTGCACGCTGGCAGAGAGGGAGGCCCTTTTAGACTTTTCCAATAACGATAAGAAGTGCAATGGCTCAAAGCCCATCAGATATATTTAAATCAATGAGTCTATAATAATATTTTAAAAGTACTGGTCATTTTCAGAGAATGACCATAAGTCAGTTCACTATTTTGAAAACTGGTAAATAATAGGGGGAAAAAGATTTATCCTTTTATCGTGCTTCTCCTACATGTTACAAAAAATAATAAAAAAGACAGCTTGTGTCTCCAGATGAAACACTACAGGAATTCAGCTTGCCAAAGGCGTTTCACCTTTGAGCAACTGAGCCCCCAACCCCCCAAGAGCACCTTCTGAAGGAACCAGAAGGCAGAAGAACAGAACCGCTGCATGAATGAAGTCCAAAAAAGAGAAACCTGTAGGCCAAAAAGCTCACGGATAAGCTGTGTGGAAAAGAAGGGATAGTGGGGCGGGTGGAGGACTGTAAATAAAGAACCTTAAAAATGAGTATCAAAAACCACAGACACAACTAAATCACAGTGTGTATAAACATGCCTAAAACCACATATATGATTTTACATGGCCACATAAAAGCATGAAGAAACCTAAGGAATTACTCTAGAAGTCATAATACCTATGGCTTGTAGGAGGGAGGGAGAGAGCTGTGACGGGGATAGGAGATGCAGAAAGGCTTTTAGGGGTCTGGCCACATTTTTATTTCTGGACCTGGGAAATAGTTATAAGGATGCTCACCTGATAAATAACCTACTAAAGCAGAACATGTTTTGAGTTGTTTTCTGTGTTTTGTGTTTCCTTTTACAACGAAAAAAAGTGCTCAATGGTAGATAATGCTAACATGCAAACCACTGTGGGTGGGGGGGGGGGGAGGGGGGGTAGGCGATGCTGAATGTAAATTACCTTCATTTATTGCACTTTTCATTAAAGGTCCTCCTTTGAGAGCCTCTTCTGTGTTGGAGCGGAAGAGGGTTCTACAGCTGTGGGTTGGGGAGCAGTCCTCTGGCAAAAGTGTGCTGCACTCAGTCATGTCCCGGAAAATCATCTCCTTCTCTTCCAGGAGGAGCAGGATCTGCTGGTCCTTTTGCTGAAGTTGCTCTGTGGGCATTTGGAAAAGGGATCTGGTCATCTGACAGGTCAGCGAGAGGCGATGACTGAGACACGCGCGCCACCTCGTGGCAACGCCCGGGACAACAAGGAATGCAGCTTCCCTCACGCCTGCTTCCTGTTTCATCCTGAGGGCAGTATCAGATTTTTTATCCGTCATGTCTACTTGGAAAATTATCCCAGGTCTTTTGAGGCAAACCTGAGAATTTCCAATGTAACAAGTGTGCGCTGTGCCCCACTCTCCCATCGCCCTGCTGATTCCTCAGCCCCTGTACTCTTCTCCGGCTCTGTCGGTCGCTGCATCTGCTCTCTCCAAGGGGATCTTTCACACCTGCATCCAACCAAGTCTTCCATCTCCTCTTCTCCAGCGACATGTAAACCTGTTGCCCACCCCGGGCCCTCAGTCATTGCTAAGCTGGCTCTCTTCCCCCCGCTCTTTCTCTGGCATGTTACAGACCTGCACTTGGTCCCCCCGCTCCCCCTGGACTGCCTTCCACACCTTACACACTTCCTTCTCAGGGATCTCATCCACTCCCACGATTTCAGTTACTTCTCACGTGCTGATAACTCAAAGTGTTAAGTCGCTCAGTCGTGGCTGACTCTCTGCGACTCCATGGACTGTAGCCTGCCAGGCTCCTCTGTCCACAGGATTCTACTGGAGTGGGCTGCATTCTCTTCTCCAGGGGATCTTCCCGACTGAAACCTGACTCTTCCACATTGCAGGCAGATTCTCTACTGTCTGATTCACCAGGGAAGCCCATTAACTCACACAAGACACCCAAGTCCTACTCACTTTTTGGGCACCAGACTGCTGAGTCTCATTGTCAAGTGGCACCTCCACTTAGACGCCTAGTTCTCTGCAGATCAGAAGCCTCTGTTCTCCGCTTCCGCCCACCACCCCATCCACCTCCTCCCTGGAGCCCTGGCCTCTTCCTCCGTCAACAGCACCTTCACCCCCCGGTTACCCAGGCTGGAAACCAGGGGGAGACTTCTCTCCACATTCTGTCCCACCACCCCCAGTGGTTCCTCATCTCTCACTCGCCTCTAGCCCACTTCTCACCCAACTTATCCAGAGTCCCCCACTTGGTGTTCCCACTCCTAGTGGGCTCTCCCAGCGCCTGCAAGCAATTCTCCCAACTGGCATCAATACTGATTTAAAAAACTTGCTTGCTGCTGCTGCTGCTGCTGCTAAGTCGCTTCAGTTGTGTCTGATTCTGTATGACCTCATAGATGGCAGCCCACCAGGCTCCCCCGTCCCTGGGATTCTCCAGGCAAGAACACTGGAGTGGGTTGCCATTTCCTTCTCCAATGCATGAAAGTGAAAGGTCAAAGTGAAGTCACTCAGTCGTGTCCAACTCTTAGCAACCCCATGGACTGCAGCCCACCAGGCTCCTCCGTCCATGGGATTTTCCAGGCAAGAGTACTGGAGTGGGGTGCCCCTGCCTTCTCCAAAAAAACTTGCTTACATTTTGCTAAAAAACTATCATTCCCTGCTTGAACTTCAACATGTGGTGGCTTCCAGGCTTCGTCTCCCATCACTCAGCCCTGACTCCCAGACACACTAGACCTTCACTCCTTTTTCATTTTGCACCTGTTCTTCATCTGGTGAGTTGGTGTTTTTTCCCTTTTTTCAGATGTAGCTTCACGTGTCAGTTTCTCGTGAGACCGACTACAGGCAAGATTCCCAGGTCCCATACACTCTCTACATGCCTGTGGCCCACAGGGCCCGCCATCTATGTAGGTCCCCCTCACGGCAGGGACTCCGGTTCAGGAATCACTGCACCCCCAGCACCGAGCACTGTGGCTGGCCAGGTGCCTCAGGCATGTGAAGAGAAGGCTGTTCCCTTCATGCTCATGTACATGGCAGAAAACCAACACGATACTGTAAAGCAATCATCCTTCAATTAAAAAGCGAGTGGTTCTCATCTCTGCTATCCTACTCACAGGAAGAGATAACAACGAGACACTGGCTCCAGTCTAAATCTGCTCATCATTTTTTTTTTTTTTTCCTCTCACTGTTGAAAGAGAATGAACTGAACTCCTCAGGAGCCTACATGTACTTGACTCTTGGCCTTACTTCTTTCCAGAGCACAACACATACTTCTTTTAGAACACTCAGTAGCGCCAAAGGGGAAGACGCACGAACAGCTCAGCAAACAGAGCCGAACCCGGCTCTGCAGGGAGCAGGGTGTGAGGCCCTGCGCCTCCGACGTTGTGGGCCCAGCTTTATCACCTGCTTTGAGTACAGCCTTGCAGGGGTGGAGACAAGACCACACGAGACAGCAGGCCTCGACAGACAGTGGTCAAACTGCACCTGGAAGCAGACTTCGCCCCGAACACACTTGGAACTCAGGGCACCGTGGCGGGGGTGACCGATAAACGGATTAACTGGGAAATTCCTTCCCTCAAGCACCTTTCTCTCCTTCCTGTTTTAATCTTAGATGTGCCTGTGAATTCCAGCAACTTCTTCCGTTACATAGTACCGAGACTGTCACCAGGGCCCATGGACACTTTGGAGTCAGAGAACCAACATCCCCATGATCTAGTGTCAGACACGTTCCCACGGCCATGCTCACAGCACAGGGTGTTCCTGCAGGACCTGCGTCGGCTCAGACCTGGTTTCTCTTTTGTGACGAGCTATCCCCCTCCCTGGTTCGTGCCCATCCGGCTAGCTCTGGAATCAACTGAAAATCTGCAGGGGTTCTGTGTGACTGTGCACCCTTCTCCCCGCACCCCCCATCGTGTGACTGCACCCCCTTCTCCCCGCACCCCACTTCCCTGACAGGCCCTTGGGCCGCTGCCACCAGCTTCACCTTTTAACTCCCGGGCCTTGGTGTCCAACATCTTCTTTTCTTCCTCGTTCTCACTAGGAATTCCTTCATCTTCATCTCGGTTCCTGACACGACCGCAACAGAACAGCGCGTTATTCAGAGGCCCGTTACCCCGACGGCGGCCCGTCCATCAAGTGATCCCGGAGGGCGGGGTGAGACTCACAGGGTGTTGATCGTGTCCTGGATGATCTGAATCCAGCTGTTGCGCTCCTCCTTGGAGCTGGCGTGGACTTCCACCATCTCAGGGTCCTTTATCCCCATACTGATGAGGAACAAGCCTTTCTCCTCATGCGCTACTTCCCTCACAATCAGCTTCTTCAGAGAGATCACCGTCGATTTCTGGTCCTGGAAAGTGGGGAGAGCGCAGCTAGAAAGACGTGGACGCGACAACCCAACTCTTGAGACAGCTTCCATCTCAGGGAGGACTAGACGCCCTTGAGGAGCCTATGGCTTGCACGGGGCAGTGGGTATAGGCCAGCGCCGCGCTCTCCACACAGCCCACCCTCTCCTCCCCTTGCTGTGTCCACAGGTCCGCTTTCTACATCTGTGTCTCTCTTCCTGTCCTGAGACAGGTTCATCGTGCCATTCTTCTAGATTCCAAACATGTGGGTTAATACATGATATCTGGTTTCTCTCTCTCCCCGCCCCGCCCCCAAAAGCATATGGCTTAACAAACGATGGCAGATTTAGGAGAAAAACCAAATAGCTCGTTATTTCACTCACATTTTATCCCACAGGAAATGATTTCCAAAAAAGAAACAAAAATTTAAGGCTATCAAGGTTCGAGTCCTTTCTGGTTTTTGTCAGACTCTGGTTGGCAAGGTTATAAGGGGGAATGATTTGTAAGACATAATACATGAGAAATACTGCAACGACAGATTTCTTTTTGGATCAGATGCCGAAGGCTCTCAGAAGGATTCTGAGGGAGCAGAAACATAACTGGAGGGGAGGAAGGTGGACAGAAAACTGCAACACTCACCACCTACCCTCACGGTTGTGAATACTGTTAATTACAAACAGCACAGATGAGCGGTTCAGCTTACCAATGATGCAAAGACGTACTTCTGGTCTTTTTCTTGAAGGAAGACCAAGATGTCAGTCAACAGGACTGCTTGAACCTCTGCAGAGCGGCGAGAGGAGAGAGAACCATGGTCAGTGGGCAAGGAAGCCCCTCCAGGGTGCGCGACCAGACGATAACCCAGCAGCCCACCCACACGGCGCTTTATCACGCTCCTCCCAGGCCAGGGTCTGACACCTCTGCAGGGTCCACATCTGGCCACTAGATTTTTTAGAGGCATTTTGAAATGGGATCGATCACCAATACCCTGTTCTGAGAAGGTCTGAGCACTCAGTGCTGGAAAGATGGATCCCACAAGGCAAGGTCTTTAAGAATAAAATACTTTAAAAGTTGGGAAGCAGGACTACAGCAACACATTCCACAAAGTAACTCTTGGTCACAGTGTTTCTCGGCTTCTGATCACGCTAAGGGGAAAGGCGTAAGATGGCAGACAGGAAGGCTGCCAGGAGGTGATGCAAAGGACTATTGCAGTCTCGTCATGAAAGGTAGGCTTCTTCCACAGGCCCTGGAGGACAAGGGGGCCCCCCAACACCCACACTATCTCAGGTACACCGAGCACCATGCTCTGCTTGGCCCAACATGTCGCCAGCAACCTCAACCTCTCCATGCCACAGAGATGGCCTGCTCTTCTCAGCTGAGATGCAACAGGAGCCAAATTAACATCTCTAACTGGTTATGCTTGCCGGGCAGGGTGGGGGGCGGGGGACGGACAGTTAGGGCGTTTGGGATGGACATGTACACACTGCTGTATTTAAAATGGATAACCAACAAGGACCTGCTGTCTAGCACAGGGAACGCTGCTCAACGTGCTGTGCCAGCCTGGATGGGAGGGGGTTTCGGAGAGAACGCATGCATATGCGTGGCTGAGTCTCTTTGCTGTCCACCTGAAACTACCACCACATTGTTACCTGGCTGTATCCCAATACAAGATGTTTTTGGTGTTCAAAATTAATAAATCAATCTCTAGTTGGATCCAGAAATCAAAAGAATGCCACCAACAGTTGCTCTAATTCTCGAGGAGTATGCAGTGACATTTCCCAGCGCCCCCTTAAGGACAAAGTGGGACATCCCTGGAGGCGAGTCGTCTACTGAGACCTCGTGGGCTGGCCCCTATCCGTACCACCTTCAGCCAGTAAAGGGGCTGGGGCGCCTATGACTCCCTGGGGAAAACAACAGGCTGACTTCTGCAGCCCCCTTCTGGGTGGTCAAGGCCCCTCCTGGCCTTTTCCACCACTTCTGCCAAGACGGGGGTGCCCCCCTGTGTAATTTACGGCAAAGCTACGAGGAACAGAGGCGAGCAGGCCCGCGTCCTGGGGAGGTCTCGTTTTCAGCGCAGACCACAGTAATTTTCCATGCAGCACTATTAGTTTTGACAACTTAGTTTTTTTTAAAGTTTACTTTTAAATAGTTCAGGTGTCTGCCAAAAAAAAAAAAGTTCTAACACATAAGTTTTCAACTTTAGTTTTGATCCTGAAGTTTATGTGACCAGTGTCAATAGATGAGAGAAAAACAATCCCATCCCCTTTCAAGGGTTACTCGACACAGGACTGGCTGTTCTTGGCACAAGTTCACTGGGGGCTGAAAATGACTAGAAACCAACTCCTCTCACCGCTGGAGACATTTTGGGCCGGGAAGCCTATCGTTCTGCTATTGCTTGGACCAGGACTTCGTTCCAACAGCTGGAATCAATTATTTTTTATTTCGGGAACGAATGAATCAACTGCTGCGTGGAGAAGGAACAGGGTGCTGGCTCCAGGCAGTGGCCGCTCTAGGAAGCCTGCTCTCACAAGAGGACCGGCACTTCACGACCAGGTGGCGGTGGAGACGGCCTCGCCGTGGTGGGGAGGCCAGAGCCCCTGGCTGTGGTCTCAGGGTGTCACAGGAGGGAGCCCTGGGGACCACGCAGTGCATCATGGAGCAGGGATGCAGAGCTGGCTGGGGGCTGGAAGGGAGTTTCTTCTCTCTGAAGTGACCCTGCCTGGAG
The DNA here is from genome assembly GCF_029378745.1 of Bos indicus. Lineage (NCBI taxonomy): Eukaryota > Metazoa > Chordata > Mammalia > Artiodactyla > Bovidae > Bos > Bos indicus. Next base: position 16,834,291 of record NC_091780.1, on the reverse strand, counting down.
GACCTCCCCCGGGTCCCTGTACCAGGGACTGTCCTCAGCTCGGTCGGTGGTCCCGCCGGGCTCTGGCTGTCCTCTGGCCACACTCGAATCCACCCCTGTCCTGCTCAAATCCTCCGTTGTGAGCCCCTCCCGCCCCCGGGGTCACAGTCAGTCCCTCGCCTGGGCACGTGTCCACCCCCAGCTTCCTGCCTCACTCTGCTGCCCGCCCGCCTGCCCCTCCCAGGGCTCCGCGCTCTCACGCTTCCTCTTCTCCATCCTTCAAGATGTGACTCGAAGGCCCCTCTCCTCGCTCCTTCACGCCTCTGTTCCAGCAGCCATGACACCGCAGGGCAAGAACCTCTTTAAATGCCTGCAGTCCGAGCCCAACTTCTAAGCAGGGTGTCCTGAGTCAGCCACCTGCATGCCTCACTCTGAGCAGGGGGAGACCCGAGCTGGCTAAGGACACTCAGGCGCTGTCTGCAGCCTACGGCATCACCGGCCCCTGGCAGGTTCCCTCCCCTGAGTTTTTTGCCAGTGGGCGGCTTTGTGTGCTCAGCTCACTGAGGGCAGGGAGGCAGGCTGGGGGTACTCAAGGCTACTGGTGAGGTTAGAGTTACCAGACAGACCCAGAGGATACGGGTTTGATGAGGAAAATTATTAAAGAAACCAAACAAAAAACCCAACAGACCAGATGCACAGATGAGTGAACAGACCTCCTAATTTCCTTAACTTGATGGGGCTGATCATTTAAAAACAAAACAAAGATCAAACAGGAAATGAGTATCTTTCATGATCTCTTTTTCTCAGAGAAAAATAAAAGATATGAACAACAAAGTTTAATAATAAGTTGAGTTGTGACTTAAACGTTTCTCTAAGGTCTCAGGAACTGAAATTCCTCTAACATTTCTTCAGAACAATCGACGATGTATTTTTAATCTCAGAGAACCTATGAATGGGGCAGCTGATGGTGCTTCCCTCCTGGCAGTGGTTTTGCCAGAGACCCCAACCCCAAATTTGCTGCCCGTCTCTCATGGGGAATCACATCTGCCTTAGGAGCTCGCATCTGAGTATGAAGCTGACTCTCTGCTCTTTAAAAATCTTCTCGTGCCCCTGACTGCACCAGATCCTTGTTGCCTTACTGTATCGGCGTGGTTTGTGAGCCAGCTCTGCCCAGGCCTTTCTAATACAAGACTAAGGACTGAATGACGGCTGCTCCCGGGGAACGCCCGGACGAGGGTGCCTGGAAGCGGTCTGGGGACACCTGCATCCTGCCTGCTCGCCCCTGGAGCGTGCGGAGCCTCAGACGTGAGCGGGCCTCACCTTTCAACCTCCCAGTCGCGCTCTTCAGAAACACGCTCCCGTCCCGCACCAGCTTCTTCCGCTTCAGGTCCTCCTTGGCGAACATCTGACCGCTCTTCATCCTCATGATTGACTTGCTGTCGGTCTTTGTGTAGATCTCGTTCAGACGAACCTTCTTCTCGTAACTTGCCACCTTGCTGTCCACGGCGCTGATCACGTCCTTCACCAGGCCCAGGGACTGCGTCAAGTCCTGCTGCTCCACCTCGTTGTCTGAGGAGGAGAGGAGAGCTGGGTCCCTACCGGGCAGGAGCGGGGTGCCCTGCCTCCGTGCCCCACAGCACTGTCCATGCTCTGCGGGCAGGGCGAGGCCGACACGCTGCAGTCATGTGCCGACCTCTGGCTCAGTCAGAGTTTAACTCTAAATAAGGTTAGACGTTTCAGTGAGACAGATGATGTGCACTCACGAGCTACGTTCTCTCTCTACATACACATATGTGCTGTGCTTAGTTGCTCAGTCCTGTCCGACTCTTTGTGACCCCATGGACTGTAGCCCACCAGGCTCCTCTGTCCATGGGGATTCTCCAGGCAAGGATACTGGAGTGGGTTGCCATGACCTTCTCCAGGGGATCTTCCTCATCCAGGGATTGAACCCAGGTCTCTTGTGTTGCAGGTGGATTCTTTACATCTTTACCAGGGAAGCCCCATACGTACATATATCGATGCATAAATGCTTATCTGGCTGCAGCAGGCCTTAGTTGCAGCACATGGGACCTTTAGTTGATGCATATGGGATCTAGCCCTCGGACCAGGGATCAAACTTGGGCCCCTACACTGGGAGGGAGGAGTCTTAGCCACTGGACCACCAGGGAAGTCCCACAAGCTACCTTCTAAAATGGAAGGAATCCAACATCTTTAGGGAGGGAGAGGAGCCTCCAGTTTTTTAATCTAGGTCTTTGTTTACCTAATCCTTAATGTAGCTGTGGCAGAGCAGGGCCAGCAGAGATAAAATCGAGCAGGGACTGATTAACTGAGAAACAGCAGCGATCCCTGCACTTGCAGGTGAGGTGGGAGTGTCCCCTCCCAGCTGAGAGAGACAAGTGACAAGCTCTGCAGGCCACTGAACTCTTGGCTAGGATCACCTAGTGGTTCCTTCCCTTCTTGCTCTCATTCACTCTACGTCTGGTGATGTGACATTTCATCTTTGTACTCAAGAAAACCATTTTTAAGAGAAAACACAGGCTTCCCTTTTAGTCCTCCTTGATGTGGAAGAGTCCTTCTACAGGGCCTCTGCTGGACAGACAGGCAACAGGCCACTGGCAAGTAAGACTGATTCAAGAGAGAGACTCACCTTTGGTACACTGCAGTATCCTCTGGAACAAAACCGGGTATTTGGTGATCCGCTGGGTTACAAGCAATATGCACTCGGGGATTCCCAGCCTCCGGACGACCGAACTGCTCATCTTCTTCTGCAAGGGAGGAGACCGAATGTCAGGAACGACCCGGAGGGGAAGGCTCGGGCTAAACCTCACAGGGACAGGCTCTGGGCAACGGTGGGGAGTTCCACATTTCACGTCACTACCTTCACGAAGGCCTGAAAGCGCTTGTCTTTGGTGTGGAGGTCTTTGAAGTAGTTCACGGACTGGTTGTGCTGCCCACAAAACTTGCCGTACGTCGTCTTTAAGCGTTCGGCATTCTCCCCCGAGAACTGCAGAGGAGAGCAGGCAGAGGTTACGCCACCACTCAGGGCGCTGAACTCGTGTTACCGCCATGTGCCCGGGGCCCACGCAACTCGCATAACCCAGGAGGGCTTCCTCGCTGTGCTCAGGCTTGGGGGCTCAGTCCTGTCTGACTCTGCGACCCCACAGACTGCAGCCCACCAGGCTCCTCTGTCCATGGGATTCTCCAGGCAAGGATACTGGAGTGGGGCGCCATTTCCTCCTCCAGGAGATCTTCCTCATAACTTCCCCCAGAACAGTGAAATGCTGCAGAAGATTTGGAAGACAGGCAGTTCCTCAAGAAGTTAAATGCAGAGTTACCATATGACCCAGCAGTTCCACTCCTGGCCATAAACACATGTCCATATAAGAACACGCACGTGAATGTTCACAGTAGCGCTGCTCACAACAGCCCCCAACCAAGGGGAACTAATCCTCGTGTCCATCAAAGGATAAACGGATAAAATGTGGTACTCACATATGAAAAGTCCAGTCACTAAGAACAACATACTGTTTTATTCCATTTATATACAATGTCCAGGCAAATCCAGAGAGAAAGTACATCAGTGGTTGCCTAGGGCAGGGGAAGTCGGGGAAGTGCGGGTGGGTGCTGATGATAAAAACGTTCTACGACTGGCCCTGGTGACGGCTGCTCAAATCCATGGATAAGCTAGACACCACTGAACAGCACACTTTACACGGGTGGATCACATAGCTTATGAATTACAGTTCAATAAAGCTGATATGGATATTTAAAAAATAAACACAGAAGTATCCATGTACTGTGCAAAACATGTTCTAACTCCCAATTGTCATAAAAATAGCAATAAAATGAAGGGACTCACTAGAAGTCTTTCATGAGGAAGCAGTCTTAAGGATGTCTCCTTGGTAAGTCAGAAAGCTGTCAGAAACAGCCATGGTAAGTCACCTAGGGCTGCTTATCCTACTTAGCTTGGGCCAGCAGCCCCAGTAGTTCCGTGTGGCCCTTCTCTAATTCCCGTGTGTGCTACCTCATCTGAAGCTACGCGCACTGCGGGGCAGCCGCTGAGTCTCTGTAAGTGGTCCCTGCGACACGCGCTAGCAGCCATTCCTGCTGGACTAAGCCTCTGCAGTCGGCAAGGCCTGAGCCTCACCCCAAAGCTTCACGGGAGCCTTTCCTTTCCCCCTGACCAACAGAGAAGCTGAAAGCAGAGACGTTTTAAGTGATCACAAAGCAAACACCCCCCAAAAGCAAGGAAACCTGACTTCTATTGCATACCTAGCATGTACGCTGGGTACTTTATATACCCATGGCTTTTAAATTTTAAAATAGCATTAAAAGAGAATACTGCCCTCAATCTCAAAAAAGGAAAACTGAGGGCTGGAGACATGGAACCACCCGCCCAAGCTCACAGAGATCACAGGCAGTTCAGGGACGAGAACACCTGGCTGCCAGTCCCCATGTGTGTATATGTGTGTTTGGGGGTGTGCGTGCGTATGTGTCTGTGTGTCTTTATGTGTGTGTGTCTGTGTATATGTGTGTGTGTGACAGAGAAGTACCCAGGGCCCTGCTGTGTCTGTGTGTGTGTGTGTTAAGCGCCTAGGGCCCTGCTCCTGCTCACCTGCTGCACAAGCACGTCCCCGATCCTCTTGATGAGAAAGTTCTTCTCGCTTTTATCCACCAGGGAGTCCTTCTTCCGCTCGAGGATCCGCTGGAAGAACTGGCTGTGGATGCTGATGAGCTCGTCCAAGCAGGGGAAGAGCTTCTCCACCATCTGCTGCTCGAAGAGCAGGTCGGCTATCATGCCCCGGCTGTAGACGTCGCTCATGATCTTGAGGGTGCGGAGGTGGTGGAACTCCGTCTGCATCAGCTCTGGGGGGCGACAGGGCTGGACCGTCAGGGATGCCCCCTCGCCGATTCCCCTGCTCCCGAGAGCCCGGGCCTGTCTAAAGGCTGCTTACGGCCCAACTTAAACTTTAAGGCTGGGTCAAGAGCTGCCTTTTCCCTGAAGAGTTTTCATACTGTTCCTCTTTTTCATGGGACCTCACGCTGCTTTCTGACAGGCATCCTGGACTCCATCCCTCTCAAATGGTGGTTTCCAAAGTTACCTTCCATAACTGACTGTGCTCCCATTTCCCAGAAAGGACTTGTATTTAGTCTAGTTTCTGCTGCAGCTGAGGAATTAAACTGTGCTGTCACAGGGGATCTCTAAGAATACTGCATAAATAAGCACTCATACTCAATAAAATGTTCAATAAAATTCAAGAAGATCATTTTAGAGAGAGAGGGAAGGACAGAAATAAGATCATGTCTCTATACCTCAAACCTTTTAAAGAAAATCCTGGAGATGGCTATAATACATACTTGAAAACTGACTTGCCATAGTGCTATAATACATACTTGAAAACTGACTTGCCATAGTGCAATAAACCTCAGCAGAGCACATGAGGAGTCTCACCGTAAATCACTTCTTGCCGCTTGACGACATCTTTCTTGTGCTGTTTCAGAAACTTGCTGTCTACGATCTGACTCCAAGACTCTGCTTCCAGCTGTTTGGACTCAGTCTCAAAATCTCCCATTAGCTGTCCTTCATTCATGTCTGTACCTACTCCTCAAAAAAAAAAAGAAAAAGAAAAATATTGGTGTCAGAGTCCTGCATCAGTGACCTCTAAAAAAACCTCTGGTGGACATTCCTCAGGGTGATAATAACTTCATGAGATTATGCACTCTGCACTAAGACAGTGATATTCACTATATATATATATATATTCTATTAGAAAGGAGCATTTTTCTGTTCAAGAGTGACGTACACTATATTCGACTTTGGTTAAGGGTGAAAAAGTCACCTAAATTAAAGGTGATTAAGACATGATTCCTACGTAAAGCAAGAGCTAGAAGGGTCCTGGTGACTTTCCTTGTTTAAGAGAGAAGGTTTACAATTGTGAACTGAACATGTACGCAAGTCTAGGGGAAGAAGCAGTGTCTGCGGCAGAGGCTGACCACATTACTCAATGGCGTCCTTAAGTGGACGAGTACCCAACAATTGGATAAGCAGGTCCACCAGCTCGCTATAAAGCATCTGACGCTGCACAGGCAGTTCAGAGAAGCATCACGGGAGCCGGGAGAGCAGGCACCATCACTCCATGAGTGCCTGCGTTCCCGCTAACGGCACAGTCTCTGCAGACGCCCACCACACAGGCTGTGGCCTCCGCTTACCCTCATCAGTAAGGGACTCTGTGGACTCGTTGACCTTGCTGATTTTATTCAGTGAGTCTGTTGAGTGGGACAGGAACTTCCAGGTGTTCGATATGTTCTCATCGTTGCCAACTCTAGGGAGAGAAAGAAACACATACTGTTGGGTGTATTCTGAGAAGCCATGGTTGCAAAGCTCTGAAAAACTACAAAATGACGTCAAAGGCAAATTACTTACGTCAGGTACCTGGCAACGTGCAACACGAACTATGAAGGAGGTCAGAGAGGCTTTGAAATACCACTGCAGCCATGAACTTTTTGAACCTTACAGTTTTATTTTTTAAACCCTAAGTAACAAGAATACTCTTCTTTCAAACTGCATACCCACTATAAATGCAATTTCTCTGTTTGAAACTCGTGTCTAACCACAACACCTTTTCCTCGTGTTCCCTAAACACCTACAGAGCCAGCACTTAACGCTAAACCATATTCTTTGGACTTTTCTCGATCCCAGCTAGCACATCAGGCACCTACCTGGTTTACGTTTGTGGTATGGCACAGAGATAAACCAGAGTCACTTAAAACTAAATTTTATTTAAAGGCCAACTTTTAAAAGTCATAATATAAACTAATTGAGATGAACTTAACAACTCTGAAAAGAAGATAATCACACCACTGGGACAGAATGATATAAAAATACCTGGATTTTTTTTTTTTTTTTTTCCTTGAGGAGGAGGAACCATTATCTAGCACAGAGGTTAGGAAACAGACAAAAGGAGATTTGCATCCTTCAGCTGGGAATTTTCCTCCAGTGTGGGTGAGGAGAGCTGCCAGGGACACTTTGAGCCCTACATTTGAAGTGACTTCTTTAGTTGGTGGGAAGGCAGGCACCTGACCCCGAATAGCCAGCCACATCACCATCAGCCCTGTACTAACCACACACAGCCGGGGCCTCCACAGCCAGGGGTCACGGCAGCTTCCGTAGGGATCACAGAGGAGCTCGGGGCAGAGGAGGGGCTGGGAGCCTACTGCCGTCCTCGGCCCATTACTCACTCACGACTGAAGGGCAAGACGCAAGGATGGAAAATAGAAATAAAAAAAAAAAAAAGATAAAACTACCCTCTCCTCCCAGGTTCATCTGACCAATAGTTAAGTATGACATCTGAAAATGTAAGTGGTTGCAGCCCAACATTCAGCATTAAATCTTTTTTTTCCTTTCCTATTTCCACTTCTTATTTTGATCTAAAAAATCATCCTCTTAGAAGGCAGGTTCTTTAAAGGCAGGACTGGTCATGGACGAAACCTTACTTGAGATGGTGTTCAATGGGGATCCTTGTTACAGAATGGCTGCATCAAATGTAGCCCTCACCCTGCTTGTCTCTATTACTCAGCTATGCACCAACTCGATAGGTTACACGTTCTTTCCCAAGAGCATCTTTTTGTCACATGGTATAAATTATGATGCTCTCATCGCCTGATGTCAACTGTGCTGTCTCCACACCCCCACTTACCCAGCGATGTTCTGAATGGAGACGCTTTTGGAAAGCGCGATGCTCTGCTGGGACCGTCTGTTGGCAAACACTGGGGCGGCAATGGCTTCATCGGCCAGGAGGACAGCAGACCGAGGGCGCTCCTTGGGCTGGGAGGCTGCACGGGAGAGGACACCCCCGAAGTGTCAGTGACTCAGGCCCTCCAGCATGGACCCGCCTGACAAGTATCAAACAGGAACTGACCGCTTTAAAAGAGAGCCACCCTGGGAGTGTTAACTGGAGACAAAAACTCTATGGAGGTCAATGTGGTGACAGTTACTGAAACTGCAAATGCCTATACCTTTGATCCAGTGGTTTCCTTCAGGACATGTTCGTGCCACAAGATTTACTTGTTTACACTTGCAATGACATATGACAAAGGTATTCAGTGCAAAGTTCAGTAAAAGCAAAATGAGTTACCAAAATAAGGTCGGTTAATAAATCATGGTATATCCTACTGGTGGATACTATGAAGCTTTACCATAAAAACGAGGACACCCTGCATGAAATGACACAAAACTGCACGATAATATATTAACGGGGAAGAGAAAATCAAAGTGCAGCATAAAGTGCACCACAGACCATTTCTATGTTTAATCCAAATTGGTGTCTGCTTTCATTTTAAGAAACTTGGAAAAGATAAACATAAGAAATGGAGTTACCTGTGGAGTGTGATGGAAATGAGGCCATAAGGATAAAGAATCATGTGAAAGCACCATGTGTTTAAAACTTTAAACTAATTCAAAGGGAAAAGGAGATTGAAAGAATCTTAAGGACACAAGCAGCCTCAGAGATGACCTAGGCCAGTGTTTTTCGTGTGAGGGGCTTTTTAGTTATGCAAATTCCCAGCCCTGTCTGTCCTGTGTGTGTGGGACCTAGGAGTCTAAGATGTTTTTTACCAGCTTCCCAAGAGTTTCTTCTGTACAATGTCTGAGAACACAGATTTTGACCAATTCCTCTAATTTACAGAGGAGGAAAATGCAACCTGGTTTGATGTCACCCAGCTAATTTGTCCTCATAACTGAGTATTTCTCATGCTCATCAGTCACTCAGTCATGTCCGACTCTTTCTGACCCCATGGGCTGCAGCATGCCAGGCCTCCCTGTCCCTCACCATCTCCCGGAGCTTGCCCAAGTTCATGGCCATTGCACACGCCCAAAGCGGACACTGGAGCTCTGATTTCGGGTCAGGCAATCATACTGACATCTGGGCAACAGATGATTTTTCCATGATAATGAAGCTCCTGACCTAGACGCGAGCAGCATTATCCGTCCAGCCCTAGGAGCGTATTACAGGATGTGCTTGACTTAATAAAATGGATAAAGCCATTCAGATTCTATTCAGAAGAAGGTGATGTAATCATCAGAAACCTGCCACACGACTGCATGACCAGACCCTTCTTACAGGAAATATGCACAACACCAGGAGGTGGGGGGCCTCACCCAACAGGGAAGAAAGGCAAGAGGCAGAGAGGCGAACAGGCTCTAGTGTGAGGGACTGGAGTACCTCAGGGTCTCAGAGGGAAGCTAGTGAGCAGATAAAATATGATGGAGGAGCAGTTCCCTGGGGGCTCAGTGGTAAAGAATCTGCCTGCCAACTGCAGAAGCCAGGGGTTTGATCCCTGGTCCGGGAAGACCCCACGTGCTGCAGGACAGCTAAGCCTGAGCGCTACAACTACTAAGCCCTTGTGCTCGAGAGCCCGTGCTCCACAACAAGAAAAGCCTCCACAATGAGAAGCCCGTGCACCGCAACTAGAGAGCAGCCTCTGCTTCCTGCAACTACAGAAAAGCCCACACGACCACAAAGACCCAGCATGGCCAAAGATAAATAATTAAAAAAAAAACCCCATCAGATGGAGGGAGAAACATCAGTCCTTGAATGGGGAAGTCCCTGAAGGGAGGACGTGGACAGGCGGACGGGAAAAGAGGACATTCTGAGGAGGAGGACTGTCTGAAGGAAGGGAGGAACGCTCGCACAGCGCTAACGTGAAATGGAGATGACAAGCAGAGGAGGCAGGCAGGGTGTGGGCATGCGGACCGGGGAGACGGCTGGAGCAGCAGAGCCCAGTCAGGTCACACAGAGCCTCATGACTGCCAAGGGCAACGTGCACCTCAGGCGACATGGGTGTGGGGGGAGGTGAGAGAGAGCTCTGCGGCTGCTGGGAACCAATCCTTCCCCGCTCAGGGAAGCTGCTCACTGCCTCTGAGCCCCGGCATCCTCACCTGCGAAGGCCATGGCAGCGGGAACGTTCCCACTGAGGGAAGCCCACCGCCAAGAGCTTCATGGGCGTCACCTCACTTAAACCCGACGACCGCCTAATGATACCACTACATCCTTCCACGGAGGAGGAACACGAGGTACGGGGGGGTGGGCGGGAGCCATAAAGGTTTGTCTGAGGTTAGCAGCTGCTAACACATTATTGACTAGAGGATTTTTGCAGAAACTAACGGGTGTGGCTGGCAATTTGTGAGGTAGGTGGATACCAAAAAAGTCATAATGTCCAGGTAACGAAAGATGTATTAATATGTCTCTGGTTAGTAATTTGTTAAGTGGGGTGCTAGGACTCAAACCCATACAATCTGAGTCCGCCACCTGGACTCTTACTGCTACATTACCTTGGTGGGTAAAAGCGGAATAAGAATACACGGGGCGGGGCTGGAGGCAATATTATAGGTAGCTTTGGGGAAGACCTTTTTTATCTGATTTGAAAGAAAGCAGATTTCTGAAGGAAGAGATAAATGTCATAGAGCCAAAAAAAAATTTAGTAAGAATAGGCTTGTAAAAGGTGTTGGGATGGGTTGGATCACTGGTTAAAGTGGGTGACAGTCTGGCATAACTTTCGTCTAGGAATTTACATGCAAAGATGGGTAATAACCAGACTTCTGTCTGACAGGACTCCACACCCTCGCCGGCAGCACAGCCTGAGTGGCCGTTCCAAGCCGTCTGGAAGCGCTCAGAACAGTCGGGCCTGGGGCAGCGCTTCTCACACTCACGTGTGGACATCACCATCACCTGGAGCATCTACTGAAACAGCACCGGGCTCCGCCCCTGGACTCTCTGGTGGTGTAGCTCTGGGTAGGGCCCAAAACTGGCACTTATAATCGATCCAGGAGCTAGGCCTTGAAAAACACAGCCTGGGGGCGAGTCTCAACTGGGTTCTGTGAGCTAATTAACGTGGTATTCATTACTGCGTTATTTATGGCAGTGGGTGGAGATAAGTCTTTGGGGGAACTGGTAATTAAAATGTGGCGTATGTTTCTGAAAGAATACCACGCAGCAATTTGAGATGATAGCTTTCATATAATATCACACGCAGATCTCAAAACCATATTGAGGGGAAGAGCATAAGTCATACTGTCTAATTTAAATTCAACACACAAAACAATAAGAGATATTTTCAGAGGTACACATATGTCTGAAGATACGGCAGATTAGAGAGGTCTGCGTTAAATAGACCACAGTGTGTACTAATGAGGAGAAAGCAGAGAGAGAGACAGAGAATGGAGGATGAAAAGGGGAACACATTCAGCAAAACCAAAGTGGAGCTTTGCCCAGAATGGAGAAGATAGGCTGATGGGACAAAGTGTTATGAACTCAATCTGTGTAACCCTTGAAAAAAAGAGAAAAAAGAAAAAACACCCCCAAACTATATAATTTCACGGTCTGTCAAGGAGTTTAATAAGCAAGGTCTCATTTGATGTTGAGAACACCGAAAGCAAGTTTCACTGTTGACTCATGGAAAAGGAGCTTCAAAAAACATGGGGGTCACTCGCTTAAATAAACAAGGCTCAGGTGCTGCCTTGTAAGCTCGCGTGCATGCGTGCACACGCACACGCACACGCACACACACATGCACACACACACACACACACACAGACTTCTAAGACCTTCCAGAGGGTCTGATGGTAGACTGCCAGACTACCAAGCTTTCAGTCAAGGGAACTGCAGCCTTCTCTAAGTTACCACAAAACAGGTCTTCAAACCGTGATTAAGAATAACAAAGGGACACGACAGAAGCACGTGGAAGTCCTGAACCGGAGAGGCCCAGGGGAGCCAGGAGGGGCAGGAGGACCACTCACACTTGCTTCTCATGATGACTGTGGGCAGCGAGGACGTGTCGTGTGCCTGCAGGTTCCCCTTGGGCTGCTGGAAGAGAAAGAAATGTCAATAAATTTCACAAGTTTTGATGAATTTTACAACTTATCTTCTGTCAAGTCTCAAGAGGCCTGGAACACAAAGCCAGCTGCTCCTGTTCCTGCCAACGGTCCTCAGGGTCCTACTCACACAGCCACTCAGCGCTGGCTGTTGCCTGAGCCTGCCCGGCCTGCAACTCTGAGAGATCCGTCTCCTCTGCCTGGAACGCTCTTCTCCCTTCACAGGCCAGGCAGTCTCCTGTTTCAAGGACAGACCTCAGGGGCAGAGCCACCATGAGCTTCTGTCTTCTCCTCCCATGAGGCAGTAACTGGCACCCCTCAGAATGCTGTGCGTAACCCCCTCCAGTTCTTTCCTTATCTATGGTCATTGTCTGTGCGTCCATCATCCCCACAACGCTGGTTCCCTTGAGCAGCATCTGTGCCCTTTTCACTTCCATCTCTCCAGTGATCAGCATTTATGTATAAGGTGTGAAATAATTCTTAGGGAAAGTGCTAATTTTGGTGTGAAATAATTCTTAGGGAAAGTGCTAATTTTAAGACTTTTTTGTGGCATGGAACAGAGACACCATGTGAGAAAACGGGTTGAAGCAATTCGTCTGAGACAAATCATTAGTGGAAAAGGGTCTGTTTAGAATGGGACTCCTCCTCTTCGATGACACTCTTTTACACAGGGTAGGCTATGTCCCCGTCGCTGTCTTTCTCTGGCACAGTCACAATGATGACACTCATACCAGAGGTCACAAATTCAAAGGCCCATGGGGTCAGACGACAAGGACAGAGGCATGCTGGAGGGGGCGGGAGGCAGCAGCCTGGGCCTGTGCATCTTGCCCGGAGGAGGCGGCAGCCACTCAGCCCAGGGGGCTGTCACCTCCATTCGCCTCTCCAACATCTAAGGACCTACAGCCCAGATTCTGTTCTACAGGCTCAGAGCTGCCAATGGATCAAACGCTCCTGACTTCAGACTGCCTGCCAAGTTTGATGCTTACATACATTCCAGTGGGGGGAAAGTACAGATCACAGAAAGTAAATGTAATAAATACACAGACCCTAAGAAGGTGATATTTTGCATTAGTCACTCAGTTGCGTCTGACTCTTGATGACCCCATGGACTACAGCCTGCCAGGCTCTTCTGTCCATGGAGTTCTCCAGGCAAGAATACTGGAGTGGGTTGCCAGTCCCTTCTCCAGGGGATCTTCCCAACCCAGGGATTGAACCCAGGTCTCCTGCACTGCAGGCCAATTCTTTACCGTCTGAGCCACCAGGGAAGCCTCAAGAAGGTGATAAATACTGTGGAAAAAAAGAAAAGTTCAGCCCTTGGACATAATTTACATCCACGGGCTGAGTAAGATCCAGGGCACAGAAGCCTGTCGCCTTTACACTAGTTCAGTGCTTCTCAAAGTGCAGTCCTCGGACCAGCAGCAACAGCATCTTCTGGGAAGTTATTAGAAAGGTAAATTCCTTGGCCCCACCCACCCAGAGTCGGAAATTCTGGGAGGGGGGTCACTGGCCCAGTGTCGTTTTATAACAAGCCCCCGAGGTGACTCTCAAGTCTGAGGCCACTTCACTAGATAAACGTGTTTGGTTACTGGAAGTAGACAGCACGCTCAACACGAGTGTAGATGGTGCTGGAGAGCACTCTTCTGACAAGAGCAGAGACAGTTATGACTGACTGAAACACTGAAAAACCACACGGGCCACCTAAACGCCCATCTGCCCCCAGTCTCGTGCTCTACAAGGGCCTCTGACGAGCGCTGGGTGTTATTATGTGACGTGCATATCAGAGCCTGGACCACCATCCCCCTCCCTTCTTGTCGTGTGATCTACGTGAGCCTGTGGAGAAAAGGGATGCCGGGCAGGCTGGTTCAAAACCCTGCCCTCCCCGCCGTCGGCATACCAGAGCCCCTGATTTCCACCTGCTGCCCTCGTGGTCCCCAGGAAGGAAGGCAGGAGTGTGAAGAGCAGAGCAGGTCTGCAACATGGTTAAGAAGAAAGTCACTGTACAGGTGACACAGATTACAACCACAGCGAGACGTGTGTTTAACGTGGACAAGTTCTGAAAGCATTTCCTCTTCTGAAAGCCACAAATTCCCGAGTGTGTCAAGAAGAGATGAAACATTTTGGGTTACTGCAGTCTCAAAGGAGGTAGCGAATGATGAAAAGACAAACAGAAACTCTAAGCCCAAGTCTCCCAACTCTGAGGATTTCACTGGTTCAGGCAGAAATGTCTTACCTTCATCTTGACCTTTGCACAGGAGATCAGACTTTCTCTGCAGCCTTTGTGGACAAAGGCGCCACAACCTGAAAAGAAAGCAGAACGCCAGGTGACATTAAACACACAGAGACTAGAGGCCACACGGATCTTCACTGCCACGGCAGCCTATGGGGCGCCGGGGAAGCCGCTCACATCAGAGTGTGGCTACCCAGGATCACAGACTGCAGCCTCTTCCAGGAAGCAGGCGTGTGACATCATTAGGAGGAGGAGAAACAAGAGCAGATGTGATCTCCGATTAATAAAAATGAGAAACCTGGCACTTCTCGGGCAGGAAGCTGAGAGGCTACCAAGACTAAAAGTGAAAGTGTCTGCCGTCGACATGTGAGTCTGTGTCACAAATAATACACAAGTGACACGGACTATACGTACATGTAGTTCCTTCCTGGAGGAGGAAGTGGCACCCACTCCAGTATTCTTGCCTGGGAAATCCCATGGACAGAGGAGCCTGGTGGGCTAGTCCATGGCATTGCAAAGAGTCGGTCACGACTGAGCCCGCATGCATGCACGCACACACACAGACATTAACATAAACATGTAAGAACACCCACAGATGATATGTAAATGCACCCCCATCACAGGGGCTTACGACTGCGTCAAAGGCGGAGTATGAATCTGAAAACCCACCTGTTTGTGTCCTTTTGACTTGGACTCCTATCCACCCTGAGTTTTTTGCAACACCCCGGGTCAAGAGCTGCAGGAGAAAGGGCATCAGAATCACCCCTCAGCACCTCCAGGAGCCCTGACTCAAGAGAAAGTGGGAGACTTCCTGAAAGATGAAGCAGCGCCCACGATCTGCTGAGTACATGATTTTCATCTCAACTCCTAGACCCACAAGGGCTGCCGACAGAAAAAACCCAGCCCTCAGGGCCTCAAGAGGGCCAGCACCAGCTTGTACTGCCGCCATGAAGTCATAAACTGAGCTGGGCCAGGAGGCTGAAGGGCAAGTAAAGCAAGTAAGAGATCTATCTGTGGGGATCCCACGGCAACAGCCTCCCCGGGGCAAGGCTCCCCGAGAAAGTCAACAGACACTGCCCTTTGGCAACGCTTCCCATTCTGACTTAGGAAGGACCACAGGTCCTTGAATGGTCACCCTTGAACCAAGGGCAGGATGCTCTCCTGACTTATATGCCCGGGTTCTGAGGATATGAGTGTGGAAAAGGCCAGAATCCCAGACCCCAGGGCCTTCTCCATTCCTTCCTCAACATCTGCTAGGTTTATAGGCCTCTTTCCTAACACCACCAGTCACAGAGGATTGGATGATCCTACGATTTTCTCCTCCACTGAGTAAAGAACCTGCCTGCAATGCAGGAGACCCAGGTTCAATCTCTGGGTCAGTAAGCTTTCCTAGAGAAGGGAATGGAAACCCACTCCAGTATTATTGCTTGGAGACTCCCACAGACAGAGGAGCCTGGTGGGCTACAGTCCCTGGGGTCACAAAGAGTTGGATACCACTGAGCGACTAACACTTTCTCCTCCACTGACTGTTCCTTCAGGGCAGGGTCTCTCCATCTACTGATGAAACTTTAAGTCTCCCTAGCACAGTGCCTGCCTCATGCTGCCTATTCCAATGTCTGTTTTAGACTTTACGCTTATTTTATACAAAAGCCAAATGCCCTGTCACAGTCTTGATTCCAGTAGGTCAAATACGCACTTCGAACACTAAAAGGAGCTCTAGAGGCACAGCCGTCACACTAAGTGTGTTTCAGGTCCTGGCTCCCCGAGTTAGTCACTGTGACTCCAGGCCGGCTCCTCCCCCATAGGCCTCAGTTTCCTCAGATCTCCAAAGTGAAAAGACTGCATTTGCCCCCTGCCCGCAGTTCCCTTTCTCTGAGCTTCTGTAAGATTCCTTATGTTGCATCTCTTGAAAGAGATGATTTTTCAAAGTAAATTACTTCAAAATGTTCTATAAGGCTCATGCTGCAGAAGATTTTTCAACTTCTTAGTCATCTGAATCGTCACTAGGGCCTGGTTGGGGCAAGTTCACTCTGGAGGAATCATGGCAGATAGATACGACCCCATGAAAGAGGCCACCAGGAGCAACTCTATTTTGGTCAACAGGATGGCCCAGAGCAGGAACTAGTTTGGAAGTGGGATGGAGTGAAGCTTTATTCTGGGCCTTTCACTCTCCGGCCTACCGAGCCTTGAGTCGAGTAACCTCTTCTAGCTTCACCCCATGAGAAATTGACTCTCCAGTCATTTTTCTGATGCTCTTCAACTAGAAGAGGCACTCAAGTTCATTTCCCAATGTCAGCATGAGGAGAGACTCTCCTGGGAAAGGTTTATTCAGGGAATCAACAAGAGGAAGCAACCTGGAGGGTTCTCAGTCAGAACTCTATTCTTGCTTCCACTTCTTCTCCAGGATGACACTGCAAGGGAGCCGCATAGATGCTGTGCTCCTGGCAGTTTCTACTGTTTGTGATTATGAACACTTCCACGTTAAGTCATGAAGTTGCCCCAGAGGTCAGCAGTTATGAAAGGGTTATACATCCCTGAATATTAATGCCAGGGTTTCTCAGCAACATCCCTTTCTGGGCACAAGGAAGCCTTTGCAGAGAGAGCCCCCTGGGGAGTGACTCATTCTAATCAGCGAAAAGGAAATCTTTTGAGGATACTTTTCTCAAGAACTGGAAATCACTGACCCTTGTTAAATTGTCAAGTTCTCTGCTATTTGGAAATAAGGATACGTTTTGACTAAGAAATCATCATACTGCTCCCAGAAAAGAGAAGAACCGCAAACAGAAATCCAAATAATTCCTGAGACTCCAATGCCTTCACACCATTCTACACATCATGCAATGAAACTCACGTTCCAGATCTAGACTCTGGTGAACTTTCATTAAAGGCTTTAAGCCCCATGAGCCAATGGCCTTCCAGAAAGGGTCAAAGAGGAAACAGTGAGCTGGACCAAATTTGTCGTTATTGACTTATATTCAAAATTTTTTCCCACTTACTTCTCAGAAAGTGAGACTCTGAGACTCTCAGAGAGTGACTCTTTTAATGGTCCCCCATCATCCTTAGGATAAGTGAAAGTGTTAGTTGCTCAGTCCTATCCAACTCTTTGCGACCCCATGCACTGTAGCCCACCAGGCGCCTCTGTCCACAGAGTTCTCCAGGTAAGAATATTGGAGTGGGTGGCCATGCCCTTCTCCAGGGATCATCTCAACGCAGGGATCAAACCTGGGTCTCCCACATTGCAGGCAGATACCTTGCCATCTGAGCCACACTCCTTACTCAGCTTGATTAAGCCCATCGTGTGTGTACACTTCTAGCCCCTTGCCATGTTCTGTCACACCTCTGAGCTCTGAACAAACTCTTTCCTGCAACTGTGTCCCTTGCTCACTCTTCCTTCCCTGACTGGGTTGGCAGGACTCAGCTCTCTGAAGTCTTCTCTGACTCTCCCAGGGAAGCAGACCCCCAGTGACCTCTGAGCTTCTGGAACTCCACACCTGCCTCTATCATGTACCGTGCCGTGATGGTCTCCCCTCCTTGCCCCGCAGATGCCTGAGACCGTGGCCCAGTCCTGCCGACCCGACGCGTCCTCGTGCACAGGCTTCTCAGCTCCCCTTCCTGCTTTTTTGTCTTTCTCTACATTGTCTTTAACCCCATTCTTCCTTGCTCTCTCTGAGTCTCGCCTAAGTGTCCAAAGAGAACCTCTTCTTCATAACATTTTACTTACACAAAATAATACTTTGAAACATGGGTGAAAAAATATGAGGAAAACTAATGAATTCATATCACAGCCAAAGAAACCACAGATTTCGAAATGGAATTAAAATGGAGTGCCACATCTAACAACCCTATCTTAAAAATGTTTAAATGTTTAAATGTATAAAACAGTAAGACAAAGAACCAAATAGAAAAATGGTATAAAGATTATGAACAGGCAATTCACAAAACCCATAGTTTCATCACCCTATAGAGAATTAAATAGCGGGAATGGTGCAATTACTTTTAAATAGATTTTAGGAATATTCAAGTTCTCAGACCAGTGTTTGAAATTTAAAGGACAACTCCAATTGACGTACCATAAAAGCAGAAGTAGTATTTTTAAAGTGCACTTCTGGTAAACAGCTTTTCACACAATCCACTGTTCTAGTTAACTGAGACACACGTCCCCAAAGCCACAACCCAGCTGAAGCTTCAACACACTTTATAACATGGCCACAAGTCTGAGACATAAACAGTCTGCATGCATGTCTGCTTAACACACTCGAGTACCTACTTGAAAACCACTCAACTTGTTACCCAGCTGTCCTGGACTCAGTTCACGGTAATGGATTTAGCGGTGTATGTGGGCGATTTAGAAACTTTGGCCCAACTGACAATCTTGAGGTTAAAACCTCTGTTTTGGAAAACAGACGATTACCAAGAACATACAAATTGAAGACAATCTAATATCACTTTCAAGCTTCCTGTCACAAACTCTATACCATGTTGTTAGGGAGATCAAATAATTATTTGGCCTTTTATTTATTTATTTTTCAAAAAAAGATTTCCTAAGAGCAGTAAGCAATATGCTTTCATTCTTCAAAGTTCTTCAGGAAGGCCTTGGCACCGTGGTTTACGGGAACAGAGCCGACCCCTAATTAGACTGCTCTGAACTTAAAAGCAAACAGCCCAGCCTGTAGCTTCTTTCCTGGCTACATGGAGGCATCAAATAAAAGAATACGAAGGAAAACCCACAGGGCTGTGAGCACGCATCTATTTGCTGCTTCACCTTTTAAAACTCTGCCACCAGAGCTTTGGTGAACTGTTATACACCATACACCCATTCACCTTCAGCAGAGAAATCCAACAACCCACTAGACAGACTGGCCTAAGAAAATCAGCTTTAAAGAAGAGTTAAGAGGAGAGGCTAGGCCAAACTGAAATGAAATGAGAGAGTGGCGTGAACACTCCAGGCCTGCCTGTTAAAGGAAGGATTCACCTTCCCGAGTCGTGTCAGCTTCTGAAGAAAGGGCTCGTGCAGCACTTTTCCTGGGAGGGCTGTGCTGAAGAGCTTTGACCACTCTTCCTCCTGGAGACCAGTCTGAGCAGCAGCATCCACGTGCAGGAGAATTCTCAGATCCTTCTAAAGATTAGGGGTTAGAGAGACTTTTCTAACTTTAAGGAGAGCAAGGTCCAATTTTTTGCTATCACGTCAACACTCACCGACAAAACAACAACAGCAGAAAAACATTTAAATACTGATAAATTTAGAAATACATGCTCAAAAAGGATTTCTGCAACTTCTGGTTTAAACTCTCTGGGGACTGTGAGACAGAGCCTGGTCTGGACTGATAGAGCGTAGATACAAATGACTTGTAAGATATTCTCGGTAGCTGGTGTGATAACCACAGCGCTGGTTATACGGAACAAGACCAAAGCCACAAAAGAGAGCTACATCACCGTAGCTGGAGGGCTCACCTAACAGCAGTTTTTGTAAGAATGCTGGTAAACAAATCAGCAAAAAGCAACACCCAAAGTGCTGTGCTTGGATAAGAACTGGCTTCACTGCTGAGGCTCTTCCACCGTCCCTTCCCCTAAACACACTTCTATTCTTTCACCGGTTATATGTATTTCACTATCTAAGCGATGAACTCTAAATGTGAGAAAACTGCTTGTCCAGAGAGCTGCCTTTCAGGACAAAATCTCAAGGTGAACCAGACCATCACAAGCAGTCTGAACTCTTTATGTTTCCTACTTGGGTTGAGGCTGGTCCACTTGTTTCTTTTCTTCTAATCAGGAGAAGCAACCTACCACAAAAGTACTCAGAAGCTGCTAACACAACAGAAAATAAATCCACAGTGATCTCAGTTATCATCTTGCATGTGTTTAAAGCAAACAAAACGGAACCGCTGGCAAGATCTGAAAACCCGAATGTAGTGGATTCCTTGCGCTGAAGGACTCCAGCGGCATTCCAGAGACCAAATTATTCGTGGTGGCTGGAAAGAACAGCTGACTTATTCAAGGGAAGCTTTACATAACTGCAAGGGGGAAGAAGTGGAAAGATGCTCTCCTCCTTTCTCTATTCAAGTTACCAAAATCCTAAAATAAGAGTCGAGTTTTGGCTGAGTTAAAACAAACTTGCCAAGTTTCTCCTAAATTACTTATTCCCGACAAAGGGGGAACTCTGCTTTCACCGTGTGTTTGTTTTCCAAGAGTAAACTGCAGAGGAACCAACCTCAGGGAGGCTTTGCTCCTGCCCCTTGGCTATTTCTAGCGTCTGTGATCTTGACCATTTCCACCTAAGTCCACCAAAGGAACTCAGCTTTCACCACGACTATGACTTCAGACCGGTCCAGGTGTTTTCCAGTGAAGTCAAGAGTTGCTGACTTGTTTTAAAAGTTCCAGCCTGCTCAATCTCTCAATATTTGCATGCAGAAAGATGTATTAAAGTGACTAGAGATGTTTGAAAGACAGGCAAAGACCAACATCAGCCATCATCACACCGACCACGATGGACCAGGTGGCTGATCTTTCTAAACCGCGGGTCAAAACTGAGCAGCCACTTGGGGTCTGAGGCTCCAGGGTCAGCAAACAGGATTATGTTAAACCAAGGAAAGGGCTTCCTAGGAGGTAAAGGAACTGGAGGGATGCTGTTGTTTCCTGAGATTCCTGGGAAGAGACCCGGACATGAGAGGGGATGGAGGGAAGCGAAGAAAGATTCTGAGTCCTCAAATTACTCATAGTTTCCACTTCCTGCCAAGATCACAAATGGTGCTTCACACCCACAACAGGCGCTGCAGGCCCTGTTCTTCAGGAAGCTGCAGAGAAGCAGCCCGTTACCTCTGCTCCTTGGGGAAGATGACGACACGTTGTTTCCTTTGCTTTCAAGCCTTGATTTTTCCTCCTCTTTTTTACAAGTGGCAGGCTGCACCCTGTCACACACAGATCTTAAGGCCACCACTGAACGTTGAGCTTCTTTCAACACTAACCCTGGAACGAACTGCAAAGCTACAGTTGAGACTGGGAGACCCTAGGTTTCTGAGGTGGGGTGGTATACAAACTGAAAATGTTATTTTTGCACCTAGGTATATACTAGGGTAACCAGGCCCTATCCAACAGTTCCTTTTTGTCGTCTGATTCTCTCAGTTTAAACCTAAAAACATTAACTCTTCTTCCTTATTGCGCTAAGCAGACCTAAGATAACTTGTGACATCTGTAGTTAGATCAAGTGACTTCTGTAAGTCAAAGAACTGCTGGCAGAGGACATCAGGACAATACTTCCTCCCTGACAGATTCTCCAAACAGAAGACTCTTGTGATGACACACTATGCTGCTAAGTCGCTTCAGTCGTGTCCGAGTCTGTGCGACCCCAGAGACGGCAGCCCACCAGGCTCCCCAGTCCCTGCGATTCTCCAGGCAAGAACACTGGAGTGGGTTGCCATTTCCTTCTCCAGTGCATGAAAGTGAGAAGTGAAAGTGAAGTCGCTCAGTTGTGTCCGACTCCTAGCGACCCCGTGGACTGCAGCCCACCAGGCTCCTCCGTCCATGGGATTTTCCAGGCAAGAGTACTGGAGTGGGTGCCACTGCCTTCTCCGATGACACACTGGACTCCATGAAATTGTCTGCTTCCAGAAGAAACAGACAACTTGGGTGACTCAACATTAAAATTACAAATTAAGACAAAAAACCTCCACCTACTATTATAAACACTGTTAACATAGAACTAGTAGTTAACCCATTATTTTATTGATCTTCCATATTTAAAAAGCCTTAATAAAATAGTGCTATATTGTGTGCCATCAAATATGTAAAATATTTAGCACAGATATTTGAACTATAATCTCAACATTTACTTTTGCAATGAAAGAGAACAGTGAAGCTGTTCTGATGGATCAAAATATAAGCAATCAGGTGGATATTATACTTGCTGTTCACGTATCTACCTCAGCATCTAATTTATGTCTGTATTTATTTTTGTCGCTCAGATGGTGAAGAATCTGCCTGTGATACAGGAGGGAGGACCTGAGTTCAACCCCTGGGTCGGAAAGAGCCCCTGGAGAAGAGAATGGCAACTCATTCCAGCATTCTTGCCTGGGAAATCCAACGGACAGAGGAGTCTGGTGGGCTACAGTCCATTTGGTCGCAAAGGGCTGGACACAACTGAGCGACTTTCACTTTCACTTTTCATGCATAATACAGAGTACAGTATCTTCATTTTCACAGATAGGTAGGTACAAATATTAGTAGTTTTCTTAAAAAAAAAAAAAATGGCTTGCCTTGCAATCATATTACATTCTTCAATTAATTCAAGATGGAAGGAAAAATTTACAGTAGGCTGTAAATTAGTTTTAAAAATATATAAATCCCACAATCTGTGGAACTTCCAAAACACCAATTCCACAAAAACCATTCTGAAAACCACCGTCCTATAGAGCTATTTAATTGCTACAAAGACCGGTGGCTGAGAACTCCAGTCTACAAGCCTCAAATCTCTTGAGTCAGGTTGTTCCCCATCAGTCTCAGCCCCCTACAGGTGATTCTTTGTGGGTGGCTCAGTGTCCTTGGGCCACAGACATTTCCCAGAAGCTACACGGGTCCCCTCTCCAGGGGGAGTCCTGTAGACACTACCACCAACAGTGTAGGCACTTCAACAGTCTGAGGTGCCCCAGCTCTATTTCATCATGGAGTGAGTCCAGTAAAAGAGAATTTCTATTTAACAGGGAAAGGTATGGAGGGAACAAAAGTGGGTTTAAGATGCCTGGTTACAAGAGGTGCATTCTCCTCCATCAGAGTGGATATTCTGCTCTTGACAAAGCAGTCGCGTGCCAGGCACAGGTTCAATTCTGAGTCACTGTACTCTAACACAGACTAACAATAATTCAACTCTTCTCACCTGAAAATAACGTGTATGCAAAAACCAGTGACAGTAGTAAGAAGCTTCACATACCGACAACATCAGACAACTTTCTCCAGCCTGCACTGAGATTGAAAAGTTTTCTGGAGCTACTCGGGGAAGTATATAGTGAGTCATCCACTCACTATAACCATAAACCTATGGTTCTCTATGAAAGTCAAAGAGTTGGTTGCTCAGTCGTGTCTGATGCTTGGAGACCCCACAGAGTGTAGGCTCCTCTGTTTATGGAATTCTCTAGGCAAGAATACTGGAGTGGGTTGCCATTCCCTTCTCCAGGGGATCTTCCTGACCAAGGATCGAATCCAGGCCTCCTGCACTGCAGGCAGATTCTTGATTGTCTGAGTCAGCAGAGAATAGCACAAAGAAAAGCATTCTTTGGGTCTTCAAACAAGATTTTCCTGCTCTTTTGTCCCTCAACTTTCTGATAGTATTTCACATCATAACTCAGAACTGAGAGCTGGTGGGGTCTGCTTCTCGTCCACGCTGGAGCTACAGGACAGTGACACAGCAACTCTGATCTTCTGTCCAACTAACTGCTCAAAGCCATTATGTTCTTCAATCAACATCAACATAGTCTGTGCCTTCTTCAGAGACCAGCTGACAAGCAGAAAAACCTTTGAAACTACCACTGAGATGACATTTACTTTTTTTTTTTTTTAACTCAGAGAGCCAATATTCAAGTACAGTCTTAAAAAATTCAAACAATGCAGAAGTATAAAAAAAAAAACTTAGTCCCCTTCAATCTCTCCTCTAACCTCCTTTTCAAATTGTTAACAGTTTGGTGTATATCCTTATAGACAATCTCATATAGCTACATAAACAATTACTATTTACTTATCTGTTTCCTATAATGTGGGATCATACACACAGTTCCATTTATTGCCTCTCAAGTTTCCAAAATGTCGTGGAGATCTGTCGGTACCTGCAGATCTATTCCACTGGCTGAGAAACCACAGCCTGGGGGCTGAGGTCAGCTCACACCTGTTTTGCAAAAGCAGGTTCATTGGAACACAGTCATGCTCACATTTATGTCTTGTCTGTGGCTGCTTTTCTGCTACAAGAGGTGAGTAGGGTGATCGCCACAGACGCCTAATAGCCTCCGAAGCCTAGTGTCCTAACTATCAGTTTCTTCACAGAAAGCTTTTTTTAAAAAATTAATTTATTTGGCTGTGCAGGGTCTTAGTTGCAGCACGTGGGATCTAGTTCCCCAACTAGGGATCGAACCCAGGTCCCCTGCATTGGGAGCTCAGAGTCTCAGAGCTATTGGACAACCAGGGAAGTCCCCACAGAAAAACTTTGCTGATGACCTTTGAGCTATTCCATTTTTACCACTGGCCTAATATGCCACCTAAAGAATATATTATCTTTTACTGTTACATATTTAGCTCCTTTGAAGTTTTCCACAACATGAATAATGCTGCAATGAGTAAGTACCAAGGATTACACCTTTAGAACTCTTATCCTAAGCCACTGTGTAATAAGCAACTTGAGAAAGGTGTTTCTAATTATGTATTCCAACCACTAAAAAGGATCATGTGATGTGACAGAGGTGCTAAATATGGAAACATTAACACCAATCAGATTATAATATATAAATGCATCAAGTTAACACTTGGCACTTTTAAATTTACACAGTGTTACATGTCATACTCATGGGGGAAAAAAAAAGAGTCAGAGAAAGGTGCTAGGCACACAGGTTGCTCAAAGAATATTTGCTGACAAACAGCTTTTGAATGAATTACACAGTGCCTTGCAGGCAACTGATTTTTGCTGAATAAATTCATTTAAGATAAGGAACTCAAATGCATACTTATTGGTGCTGTGTTAGTCACTCAGTTAGGTCTAACTCTTTTGAGACCCCATGGACTGGAGCCCACCAGGCTCCTCTGTCCATGGAATTCTGCAGGCAAGAACACTGGAGTGGAGAACCATTCCTTTCTCCAGGGGATATTCCTGACCCAGGGATCAAAGCCAAGAGTCCTGTGTCTCCTGCACTGGTAGACGGATTCTTTACTGTTTGAGCCACCAGACTTATTGATAGTTCAAAGTAAAATAAGAAATTCAGTCTGAGGTCACCAAGATCTCCTAGAATATTCACTCAGCTCTTCCCCACCACTGAAGCCACTGCTCCTTTATGTATATAAAATCTAAATCACAGCAACCCACCAATGATGCAGAACACTAAAATATGTGAAAAATCTCCATGAAGATTCTTCAAGAGCTACCTTTATTGTTATTTTTAAATTTTTTGTTATTAGTTTTATTTTTACTGTTAGTTTTATTCAGTTATTTTTCAAATCCACCCGCTGGTTGTGTGGTATTCTAAGAAGCAGAGAGCGTCTCCCTCAGACACGTGGTTTCTGGGCACATAGTGGCGGCTGGAATTGAGACCCCTGAATATAGTCAAGAGCTTTAAACTAAAGACTGTAACAGCCCTGAAGGGCCTGGAAAAAGCCATGCACACCTGCCCTCCCCTGGATCTGGAGTGAGAATTCTGTGTTACCTATGAATCCACGGTCCGGATTTACACCATTTGTATCTCCTAGAACCCTGAGCTAGGGAGCTGTGTCTAGAGGTTTGGTGGAATTCCAATCTGGCAATGATGAAACCCTGCAGGATCCCACTGAAACAGACGCAGGACTGCGGCACCACAGGGTCACTGCGACAGAACAGGGACTCGAGATTCCCACAGGAGGGGAAAGCCTTATGAAGCTGAAGCTGAACTTATGACAAAAGAAACCCCAGATACCATGTAAGGAAGGTAAACCGCGAAGAAGAAGCATTAGCAAACGCAAGCAGAAGATGCTGACAGTTATTAAATGGTTGAAACAAATCAAGTCCCTAACGGAAGAACAGGATGTACACTGCTTGGGGATTTTCTTTTTTGCGTGCTCAGTTAGGTACTAGTTTTCTTAAACACTTATTTTGTTGAAAAGGCATTTTTAAGAACTGTTTCATAGCAGAAAGCAGGTGTTCGGCCTGCTGTACTGCTGGGAGTTGCTGGAATATGAATTTCATGCTGCCAACCAAGAAATGTGGTCTCTCCCCATTCTTCTCTGAGGCCAACACTCCTGCCATGGAGAACAGGCACTTCACAGCAGAGACAATTCTTTGCAGTGGAGGAGGAAATTTCCACAGCTCTCACTGGTACAGATTTAAAAGAGAAGTGGAGTATTTAACACACATGGGTGGCTCACTCCGCCATGCTGTTAGGCAGCCTCATGGTATGTGTGATCTTAGAGGATTCTGGAGGGAAGAAGAGGCGCTGGGATGGTAGGTCAGGGGTGTGAACAGCGATGTCCTCCTTGGGTTTACTTTAAGCACCTTGCGATGAATGCAAATTTACCTGTGCTCAATAATATCACTTATAAATTATATGTAGTTTCAACTAAAAGACAAACTCCTGCAGAAACTGTACATCTGAGAATATTAAAAGTAACTGATCAGCAAACAAGAAAATGGCAACGCTGACTTCTCATTCTAGAATGAGCTCTTTGGAAGTATAATATAGGACACATATGTAATCTTTTTACATTACACACACACACACACACACACACACACACACACGTAGCAGACTCTTCTGCCCACGGAATTTCCAGGCAAGAAAACTGGAGTGGGGTGCCATTTTCTGCTCTAGGGGATCTTCCCCACCCAGGGATTGAACCCACATCTCTTGCATCTCCTGCATTAGCACGTGGGTTCTTTACCACTAGTGCCACCTGGGAAGTCACGTGTAGGAGGCTAAGAATGTTTTAATTGTGGATAAGCATACCAAAAAGGACCTGGTGATCACTGCCCCAGACAACCAAGTCACTCCAATACTGAGAAACTGTGTCTAGCAGCTAAGAAATTATCCTGGCGACAAGGGACTGGTGTACTAAGAATGAGTCCTTTTAGAGCCTGAGCTCCAGACTGACGTGCTGGGGACACACTGGGCAGTGGCAGCCCTTCATCTCCTCGAGGTTGCGTGGACCACGTGACAGGGCCAGAGTCCTCCATCTCCTGGTAAGTCACACATGACAGAGGGCATAAATGTGTGTGATGTCTGCCCACGAGGATGAATACAGACACAAGAGCTCCCCAGCGGCTTTCTTTAGGAAAAACAGGACAGTCGAACAAAGAGGGCTGAGACAACAACTGGAGTAAAATACATCCATAAAAGGCATTTTACGAACATGTGTGTGTTAACACCAGTTGTCTAAAAAGCACAACAGCTGCAGCATGCATAACACAGGTTCTGTGCCAGCTGTCACTCCACTCTGCCTCTAAAATTTAAGGAAGCAAGCGACTGGAAATTATTATTGTAACTCTTGACTCTGCTCAGATACAGTTTTAAAAATTTTCAAATTTCAGTAAGTTGACTATCTTGAGTTAACAAGTCGCTTGCGATATTTCACACAAATGACTGAAATCAAGACCAGGTCGTGACATCATGGTCTGGGCAGCGCTGCTGGGGGACTGGGTTAGTCACCGCTCGGTCCAAAGCGGCTACAGGTGTAACGGGACGCCCATCACCTCCGCCTTCCGGATGACTGGCCTTCGCATCAGCACGTCTGACCACAAGCGGCCTCCCTGACCTTCCCCGGTGCACACGATGAGCACGACTCCTTTTTGTGTGCAACCGCGTTTTGAGACGCAGTGCCTCATAGCAAGGGCCTGCAAATTGCAGCCTGCTTCCAGACAGCCCATGGACTGCAAATGGTTAGTGCTGGAGTAAAAAGTGAGCCGAAGTGGCTGACAAGGGACTGCTGGGGCGGCTTTGGGGTTTGAGGCTACGAGACGGTTTTCATGCTGACATGGACTTCCGGAATAAGGCAGTGGCTTAGGGACAACAGGAGGGGATATTTGAAATCCGGCTCTTTGAGCAACATTAAGGGCTCTGTATTCTCTTATCTGGAATGTGTGTCTCCAATGTTGTTTAAAGGAAGACAGAAAAAGGGCTACTTCTCCACATCAAAGAGGAACAGATAAGGGGTGGGAAGGACAGGAAACTAGAAACGAAGGTTTCCGAGCCTGGAGCGTTTTACTGCACAGGAACACACGCATCTCTTACTTGCACACGTGTAGGCGTCTTTGCTGGTGAAAGGCTTCATGCACTGGCTGCAGACGATGGGACCCACCATAGAGATGGAACTGAAAGTGTGCCCGTTCACACTCTTCTTGTCCTTCTCCTTCTCTTTAGAGTCTTTCTCCTTCTCCTTAATTTTATCTTTCTCTTTTTCCTTTTCCTGCCAAAGAAAACAACCGACATTACATTGTTAACCAAACACTGGAAGGCCTCTCCTTCTAGAAGGCTACTGGGCTACCTGTGGTCAACAGTGGCTAGTCAATGTTTTGAATCAAAGTTAGGAATGCTGTCCTGGACATAAAAAATTTTATCAAGTTGTGTGCATTCGAGTTGCAT
Source organism: Bos indicus (assembly GCF_029378745.1). Taxonomy (NCBI): domain Eukaryota; kingdom Metazoa; phylum Chordata; class Mammalia; order Artiodactyla; family Bovidae; genus Bos; species Bos indicus. The sequence goes on along the minus strand of NC_091780.1, from coordinate 16,805,922 downwards.
TAGAAAAACCTTAGGAGGACTGGGCAGGTTGAACAGTTTTGTCCCTGGCTTGAAAAGTCAAAGTGTTAGTCGCTCAGTTGTATCTGACTCTTTGCAACCCCATGGACTATAGTTTGCTAGGCTCCTCTGTCCATGGGATTCTCCAGGCGTGAATACTGGAGTGGGCTGCCACTGCCTTCTCCAGGGGATCTTTCCAACATAGGGATTGAACCCAGATCTCCTGCACTGCAGGTGGATTCTTTACTGTCTGAGCCACCAGGGAAGCTATGCCAAGAGACACGTTCATTGCCTAAGGGACCAGCATGGGCCGCTGGAGAGGAGCAGCCTGCGGTGGCCCTGAGGCCTCCTGAAACAGCCACACCGAGCCCAGTTGCAGGGCGGGGAGCAGAAGAAAGGATGCGATGGTTCTGGGACCAGCCTGAGGGAGAGGTGATTGGGCAGCGTGAAAAATGACTCAAGGTTCCCCACAACTGCTTCCCACCCATCACATACCCTCAAGAGAGGGCACATACCTGCTAACTGCCTCCCCTACTCTAGCCAGAAATATGAACTATCCCCCACATAGACATTTGCTGTTCTTACTAATTAAGAGCTTCAAGGTTCAGCTTTGGCCCAGATTTCAAACTGGAGGAGGAGGGGTTTAAACCCTAAAAATGCAAAGAAATACTCATGAGTGCTAGATCCTTAATAAAATATCCAAAGCGGTCAGGGGCATTTCAGGTACACACCACCCTTAGGAGATGAGGACCGTGTGGTCTAACCATACACTCTTCATAAAAGGTCCTTCCCAGACACGGTTAGACAGACACTTGGCTGGTTAATCAACAGCAAATGAATAATTTTCTTTCAAACTAACTGGACCCTGAATTGCAATTTACAGAGGTAGGAGGGACGCATTTAGTAGTGGTCGTCCTCACCAACTTTAGGGTACTCATTTTCCAGGGCATATAACAACAGTATTGCTGTCATCCAAAACAATTCCTGAAAAAAGAGATACCCCGAAGTCAGGTATCCTGACAACTACCAAAGGCCTTATTTTCAATCAAAGCCTTCTATCTACATTATTTCATCTGATTCAATGACTCTGAAGTGAGTAGGGTGGGTGTTATGCCTCCCATTTCCTAACTGAAAAGATAAATAACAAAGATAATAGCAGGCAAGAGTTGGAACAATCATTATGCGCCAAACACTGCAGAAAGCAACTATCATGAAATTTCTCATTAACAACCCAATGGCATGTAAAGACCAGCTATGATTTCCATGTAACACTCGAGAAGCCAAGGCTGAGATGGCTCATGTACTAGAGGTCACACACCAGTAACTGCCCAAGCTGGAGCTAACTTCCAGATCTGCCAACTGTAAAGCTCAGCTCTTTGTCACTGCACTCTACTGCCAAGGACTAGAGACGTTTGTGGACTCACAGAATGTCACACAGCAAATGCTCTGCAGTTAAAATAAAAAGCCCAGGTCTTCTGACTCTGTATTCAGAACCCATCTGCTATACTGAAATGGTGAACATTTGTTAAGTCTGTGATTCACGTAAAGTCCTTTGTTAATAGCATGCATATAATAAAAATCTAAGAATCAAATTGCTATACTTTAGAACTATAAAAAACAACAGGAGAGGAAGGGAGGAAAAACAAACCACTTCACTTTATAAAACAGGAAACTGTTCTGAGTGAAAATTTGTTAACTGCTAAAGTATCTAAAATTCTAATAAAAATCAGTATGAAGAAACTGAGTTTTTCTAATAATTGTTCTTTGAACTAAATTTTGCTAAAGGCTTCTCATATACAAAATGGTAAACTGAAAAGCACCTGACCTTTTTGCTCAAGAAAGCTGAAAAAAGTTGCTCTAAGAGTTAAGAAAATCCGTGGCAGCCAGCTTACTCTCCCAAGCCTTGCCATTCTCTTCAAATCTGAACACATCATCTCCCCATCCTTTGCGAGAATCCCAACCAGCTCCTCCAAGGATAAAAACAAAACGAAACAACAAACTCCACTGTCTCTCTCTGTTGGCTGGAAGCTAGTGCTGTAAGGAGTCAGGCGCTTACCTCCCCATGCTTTGGTCCTATGAATCTCACTGTTATGAGGGGTGCTTCATGAAACCGGCCCCATTTTGCCGACATGATTCGACCCCCATGCCAGGAAATATGCTCTCACGGGAGGAGGGGCTCACGCCGGAGGGGCAGGGCCTGGCAGTTTTGAGCTACCATTAGAGCAACCACTAGAGAAACAGTAAGAGGAAGCTGGGGACTGGTTGAGAAAAGGAACGGGGGAGGGCTGAGGCTGTGGGTTTCCTTAAGATAAGCTTAACCGTTTGCATGCTGCCGATGCAGCCTGCCGCCCGGGGAACAGAGGACCCAGGGCACGACACGCGACAAGTTCCCCTGCACACGCGGTGCGGGCAGTGCTTAAGTGGCAAGACGGGAGCTCTGGCAAAATTGAGGCAGATATTTTTCTCAATGCTGGAAGTTAAGGAACACATCTATTTAAACAGATGTCCTCATTTGAAAAGCCATACATTTCTAAAGAAAACTTTTTTGGTGAAGCCGCCTATGGAAAGGCAGTGATTGGCTGTTTTCTGAAGTTTGATTTTTCCAGGTTTAACTCCTGACAAAATGCCTTAAACCTGTGTGCTGGGGAAATGGAAAGTAATAATATTTAATGGGAATAATGCAAGAACAACTACACTGGGATACTATGAGGGGAAATGATATTTTGATTCTTCTAAACCTACCATTTTAGACAAATAATTATGATTAAAAAAAAAAAGAACTCTCTGGAAAACTGTGAGGCATGCTTTGATTAAGCAACTGAAGAAACGAGAGAGATGATGATATCTAACACTGCTTTAAGTCTTGGCAAACACTACCTTACCCTAGTTGGCACCTTTGAAAGGCTAAGATGTTTAGTTCTTTTTTAGACACTTCACGGGAACTGGGAGGTGAAGTTGAATGTCTTGTCATGAAGCCGGGGAGTAGATTAACATCTGTGCCGGAATCCAATCCTTGCATCCAAAAAGGCCTACTTCAAATCAGATTAAGAATTTGTCTCAAACATCTCTGACCATCTCCTACTCATCTGCAAAGAGGAAAGCTTAGGGAAAAAAAACCGATGTGACAGGATGGTTTAGAGCGGGTCATACCCCACTCCCGCTGTAATGAGGACATTTTATATATATGTACACACACACACATATACACATATATATTATATGTGTGTGTCTGTTATGAGTCTGCAGCAAGCAGACTCACTTAACAGGAAACAGTACTACCTCTTAAAGATACTAAAACACAAAAGCAGAAACTGCCTGCCAGTCTTCCTGTTTTATTTCCTGTTTAGGTTCTCCCTCTTTCACACACACACACGACTCAACATATTTATCTATTAACTCATGCCAGTTAATGAGAATTCTTGGAAGGACTTATAAAGGATCAGTACTCAATTTCCCCCAAATTTCTCATACTCACATGGCTACAGATATGAAAAAAAAAAGATATATATAGCATGTATTATGTTATACATATAGTATATTATATATAGAGTGCTTACACTAAAAAACTAGTGCTAACATCTGTAGTAGCATTTCAATTTTTTAAGCATTATGGAGAAGTAACATTATTCAATGGGTAAGAAAAACAGTAGAGCCAGCATCATGACACCAAGAAAATATTCACTTATTTTTATGTTATCCTTTTAGAGAATCAAACTTTTCTGAATGGAAAAGCCCTCCTGTGGGTACAATGGCAAAGACAGACAAGGTATTTAATGCGACTTAACATCAAGTGTGGGGCTTCCCAGTGGCTCAGTGGTGAAGACTCCCCTGTAATGCAGGAGATGTGGGTTTGATCCCTGGGTTGGGAAGGTCCCCTAGAGAAAGAAGTGGCAACCCATTCCAGGATTGTTGCCTGGGAAATCCCACGGGCAGAGGAGACTGGTGGACTATAGTCTATGGGGTTGCAAAAAGAGTTGGACATGACTTAGTCACTAAACAACAATATCCTAAAATGCATTACTCACCAATTCTCCTGTTTCTTACTATCTTTTGGTACATGTACAAAAGCTGAGCTATCCTTTGTGAGGACGAAACAATCTTATTTGAAGTGAGCTGGTAACAACGATCAAAGGTGACTCTTAATGCTTCTTAATAAACTGATAATGTGGCTAAAGAGGTGCCTGCACCCAGATAATGTGAAATGGATCGCAATCCAGGGTTACAGATTTGTAACTTTGGAGAATTTCCATCGCTAGAGATAGCACAAGCTGCCAGAGACCAAATCTTGGGGCCAAGAGCCTGAAAGGGGAAGCAGTCTCATTGCAGAAGAGTGCAGTCACTCTGACAAAGAGAAGCTGGGAGGTGACAGGTCACCTGAAGACGGCCTGCTGCTGCTGACGGGCTCACTTGCACACAAACCACCTTCTTTTTGCCTGCCCCCTTTCTCTTCAGCCCTCTCCTAGCAAACTCCAGACTCCAGTCCTTTGAGGTTATTAACAAAATTAAAGGAAAGAGACATTGTGCAGCTCACTCCCGCTGAAGAGTGAATATGAAATGAACAGTATTACTTGGCAGAAGTCAGATCACAAGATATGACCTGGCCTGTGACCTGAAGCGTACTTCTCTGTGCCTCGGTTGGTGAAATAAGGAGACTGGTGCGAGATGTTTGTATCTGCTTGTACTGCCTTGCCAACGCCATCAGTGGCGGATTCACTACTCGGCCCCTAAGCTGGCGTCACGAGGGAAATGGGTGGAAAAGGGGGAATTCTTCACTTCACCCTGGTCTTCTGGTTAAAAGTTTGTTTGGAGTAAAGATGTCACGGTTTAAAACCAAAATAAAAGGCAAGAGAAACACTTGAAATCATCCCAACAAATGGTAAAAATCGTCCGGGTAAAGACTGTGTGCTTTGGCTCCTCCACCTGCTCGTCAGCACCTAGCAGAACGCTGGCCCCATTCAAACACTCCTGGCCAATTAACACTGCTCTTTCAAGGCAGCCTTCTGTTGATGCCAACCAGTGGCCAGGCCAGCTGGTAAGACAGACACGGCTCTATTTTGAGCCCTGCTGCCACACAAAGAATAATAAGGGTTCTGCCTTCTTTAACCTTAACTGTTTTGAATTATAAAAACAAGGCTAAGCATGAGGTTAACGCTTAAATATGAGACTACTCTAGAAACGGTTTGCTAGACTCTTCGTTCATCTTTCAGTTTGCCTACTTTCTGTCCATTTTGCACCTGGGCAGGTGAAATGAGGAGAAAACAAAATTGTGGTGGCAGGTTTTCTGGAAAAATTTGAGTGATGACCAAATCTAGTATTTGCTGAAAGAAAAGAGATCTTACCTCATTTACAAACTTGGTAATTATGTACCTGTGTGTATGCATATAACCACAGATACAAAGTGATTCCTGGGCAAGAAGTCCTTAATTGAGTCCCAATTTGTTTCCTACTTCTTTTGTTGGAGGTTAGATGGGTGAATAGAGAGAGTGTAGCAAAGTGAGAGGCAGAAAGTTTTCCCCACTGATTTGAAACAGAATCTTCCAGTTTAGCAATGGGAATTAGTATAAGAAAGTTAACTCTTTTTTTTTTCTTTCTAAAAATACATTTAAAAAATATTAGAAGAGTATTCATCTCTAATGTGGAATTACTACAGGTACTTTTTATTTCTGATTTTTTTCCCAGGTGAGGTACCTTACTCCTAATAAAGGGAGATAATATCTACCTTACAGTGTGTGGAAAGGATTAAATCAAGATAATACATGGGAAGCTCTCGGCATACAGTAAAAACTCAACTGGTAGTGTTATCTCTTATTGTTGTTTTACTTGCTGTTAGTTTTCTTCAGATATTAGCCTCCTGCAGCCAGCATCTCTCAACTCAATTCCACAAGACCCCACCGTGTTAATTAGTCTTTGGGTGTGTGCTGTGCCCGGAGCCTACTGAGGGCTGGCTGAGGGGGTCACCCAGAAACGCCCACAGCAGTACTTACCTTGCTCTTTTTACTGCTGGACATTTTGTTCTTGATGTAGCTGAACGTACGACTGACTTTGGTTCCGCTCTTTATTTCAAAATCTTTCTTGGGGCTTTGTGGCAGGAAATTAAAGTTCTCTTCTGTTATACTAAATAGAAAACAGAGGAGTTTTTAAAAAGATTACAGAAGATGGTTTTTTAAAAATTAAAACATTCTACATGTAATTCTTTGTAACCGCCATTGTCAGGTATTATTTTGGCTACAAGTCACAGGCAACTTATATGCTCAGGTGCGAATGGGAAAAGGAGTAAGAAGTGGCCAGAGCTGCTGAAAGGTTTTATATAATAATATCAACCCAACAATAGGGCACACCACAATGCTTATGTCCTATTGCGAAAACTTGGCTAAATTTTCTTATGTCGGTTGTTAGTGTTTCACTAACGGGTTTTCAGGGATCTGATGCTAATTGTTGATTAGAATTAATGATCAATTCATCATTAATTATTTTATCTGAAATTGCTTAACCTAAAACAGAACCCAATGTATAAACTTCTTTGCATTAAACAGGTGTCTAAAAAGAAAGCCACAGATGCAAACCAAGGAGTTTTTATGACTGAATGCATATACAAGTTCCCTCATAGCAGAGACCACACCTTTTATTTAGGTTTCTGGCACACTGGACCGTCAATATGTGAATTCAGTTATGCACGATTTAAGGAGGGAATATACTGAATGGTCGGTAGAACTGACACTGAGTGCAGAAAGATCTACTGCAGAAGTTTCACAGAGACCTGGAGGTGCTGACCTACTTGTTTAGGACACCTATTTCCCAAGCCCATCCATGATGGTATCTCCAGACCCTGGGAAATTCACAAAGGTTGAGTTCCTCAAAGAGTGCGGGGCCCTTGTACACATTATCATTTGTGTACACATACACCTACGTAGAACTGTTACATAATACATCATCTATTATACAGAAATCCATTCAAACTACTTTTCCTAGGGTCCCAGAACAGTTATGCTAGAAGTTTTCCACTGGAAAAGTAGTGTTTGCCCCGAGGGCTTCTGTGAGAGCAGAGACAAGCAGGACCACATGGGTCCTGTTCAGTAGCTCGTCTATTTATATTTAAAATACTGCTTGAAATATAAAGCAGTCTGTTACTAAGACAAAGGGGAAATGAAAATCACTGCTCTAGAAAGAACAAAGAGTAAGCAGAATGTGGTTGAGTGCAAACAAGAGGACTCATATCGACAGAGTTCTGGATTACTGGGTCACAACTGATGCCTTTGTGAAAAGGAAGGCAACTTATAAGACACTGCAGGGCAACAATCAGAACCCCAATTATGCTTAAAATCAAATATTTAATCTCGTAAGCTTGAATAATAAACAATGAGTCAAAATAGCAATCTTTTGCTGCTGCTGCTGCTGCTGCTAAGTCACTTCAGTTGTGTCCGACTCTGTGCGACCCCATAGACGGCAGCCCACCAGGTCCCCCATCCCCGGGATCCTCCAGGCAAGAACACTGGAGTGGGTTGCCATTTCCTTCTCCAATGCATGAAAGTGAAAAGTGAAAGTGAAGTCGCTCAGTGTCCGACTCTTAGTGACCCCATGGACTGCAGCCCACCAGGCTCCTCCGTCCATGGGATTTTCCAGGCAAGAGTACTGGAGTGAGGTGCCATTGCCTGCTGTTAAAAACCAAGTCACTTCTCTGGACAAAGATGCGTACTGTCTGAACCTTCACAGAAGAAAATAGCTTTAAAGCTTACAAGGGCTAAGCAGGCAGCAATACTGCGTGAATACCAATACACACACACACACTGTGGAACAAAATGTTCTTGGACTTAAGAAATTAAAGATTCCCGTAAGCAATGAGTGCAAAGTTCATAAAGTTAATACAAGTGTATCCTTATGTGAATAAGTGCAACCAATCATCTTTATCTATAGGATGCCACAACGAATAAAGGTAGAAAACTATCCAGGACATAAATTTAAAAACCAATATTCCAAATTTATCAATCAAGGAAGTAAAATTCCAGTAAGTTCAATTAACTTATTTTGCGTAAATGTGTGAATACATTTTGGATTTCCTTTATTTCATCTTGAGAAAAGGAGCAGCAAAATAAACGTATATAGTACCTCCCAGTGAGATTAGAGCTGGTGCTGTGGAAGGGCCGTGTACCTAGAAAACAAGAACAGCAGGAAAAAAATTAGAACAAAAGCATTTTACCTGGATAACAGATAAAATGTTTAATGTTTTTATGACTGACACAGATAAAGCAAAAACAGCCTCTGAAAGCCAGTGTGGGGTGCTTTTCCTTCTGAGGGTTTGGAAGAAGGAAAAATTAAAAATGAAACCCTCAAATTAGAACCGGAAATTGGCAGCAACTGGGAGTGAATTTATCATGGGGAAAATTTTTTTAAATCCAGGATTCAAGTAACCAAAGAAACCCCAAAATGAAACAACAAAAATGCTCAAATGTATGTCTAATTCCTGTTCTTATGAAGGTTCATCAGAGTCCATAGGCCATCTTTCTGAGATGCTGTCAGAGGAGGAATATACAACAGGAAATGACATGTCATTTTCTGCATGCTGTTAATCTTGTGTTCATATATATCTATACTAACAGTAATATATGCCTGACATTTTCCTGAGCATTCCTAGAAATGGATTAGAGCATTAGGAAACCAACAGAAAAGAGCATAGACCCAACTTATAAGGTCTAGGGTTTGCCACTAATTTGGGGTGAGATCTCCGGACTTCATTTCTTCACCTCTGAAATAAGGAAGATAAAACAGATGCTAAGGGTCTTTCTAGACTGATACTGATCAGATGAGTAGGGCAGATATATTCTTCTTCCTTCCATAACCATCAGACCATAAACTGAAATGAGTCATTACATCAATAGCTAAATAAGACAGGGCATTAAACAGAACAAATACAGAAGTAATGATACCATTATTTTACCTATGATAGGTTAATGACAAATGGTTTCCAAGTTTCAGGAGATCAGGTATAGAAACACCTTCTGTGTGTGATTCCAGGTAGACAAAGGTTGCTCTGTGTAACTACTGTTATAATGTGGACAAAACACACTGTTTTCCTTGAGGTTACTAAAACTTCAATTTGACAGAGATTTGAAAAATGTTCCACTACCAGATTATCAACATTTGAAACTTTTAAGAACTCCCAAATTGTTTCAGATTTTGAATAGAAATGCAAAGGTGAAGTCATTACTAACATGTAGCCAACATGTGTAAATAATGCATTAGAAACTTAAAAACGGCTTCAAAAGATCGCTTTTATAGTTTTTCCTTTCACTTGTTTGGGGTTCTTCTGTTTCATTTATGATGCACAATAACAACAGCCAGGAGAGAGGAAGAGTAAGACCTGGGATCTATCTTCCAGTTCTGCATCATCTGGTGAAAACATCAGCATTTAAACTTCAGAATGCCTTTATTTACCTAAACAAAAGTCAAGAGTGTGGTTTAGATTGTGGGCTTTAAAAGTTTTATACTTAAGGAACTCTGAATGATAGAAGGACCATCAAGTTCTCTCAGGCTGCCAGGATTCTGCTGTACATGTAATCAATTACCTAGTAAGTTACCACCTTAGTAATATGAACAAAGTAAAAACAAAACCCATAAAGAAAAACACCAACCAGCAGAGAGCCTGGCCAAGACTAAGCTCCCAGAAGGTTTCTGTCAGATAAACTAAGAACTCAACAAATACTGTGAGAATCTCTAACTCCTATAAGGATTTCCAACTTTCTTGCTGCTAAAAAATACTTCAATTCATTTTAATTCATTTACTATAACCTCTCAGGTATGGTTCTGAAACAGTGATTAATTCACCAATGTTTCTAAAATAAATGCTTCTGACTTTTCCGAAGTGTCAATTTTTCAGAGCATCTAAGAACATGATATAACCAACGTTACTTCCATGATATAATTACAGACAGAAGTGAAGAAATCTGTCATTGAATTTAGCCTACTAAGTACTATTGCAAGTAAAGAGCATATTTCAACGAGACCTTTTTTGTTTTAAGGCATGAAACAACCTGCAGATCTAATACAGTGACATTCCAGGACTGGAGCTGTTAGGCGGACATAGTATTTATAAAAGCATGTTCCACGGAACACTTGTCTCCTGAGACGTCACACGTTGTCTTGCGCTGTGGTTTACCTGGTTAATACATTTTGGAATCACAGCATATTGAACACTACCTTCAAAATTCACAAGATACACATAAGCCTTTGAAACCTGCTTAAAATAGTTTCCTAAATTTATATGGTCGAGAACCAACCCTTCCCCCTGCCCCGCCCCATCCCTCTACCCCATAATTCTCACTGTATTTTTGAGTTTAAGGAACACATTTTGAGGAATGCTGGATATTTGATTCAAGGGTTTCTTTGAGCTTCTATACTTAACGATGACATTATGTTGGATTAACTGAGTAACCAGTGCTGATTGACTGAATAACTGGTCATAATTTTATATTAGTGGTAGAAGAAATACTATTGGAAACTTAGTTTTATTTGTCATGCTAACCTATTTCCAAGCATATTACAAATACTCAACAGCCTTGAGAATTTGTAAAAACTCAAAAGTTGTAGATGGAGTTTCACAACTTCCCTCCTATGACAACTGGTATGGAACGAAAATCTTATGTGCCTATACCAAAGGCATTTTACTTGTGAAAAAGTATTGAACATATAAGATATTCATTTATGCATAAGCCACTTTCCTTTAAGAACAATGCAAAAACGTCACTTTGATGTTGATATTGCTAACTATTAAATCTTAATATTTAAGTATTAAATAAATACTGCTCAAACTTAGGATCAGCAAATGGTGCTGAATTAGGATGCTTAATCATATTTATAATTGCCTGAGACTAATATGGTTTATATGAAATGAAAACAATTCGTTATTTAGCTTTATATAAGCAAGTACTTTCTCCATGAAAAACAGCAATCCTGGAATCGTCTAGAAATCTCGTACAACTGAAAAGAGTAATTTTCATGGGGGTCGGGATTCATTTCCTCTCTGAGTTCACTAAAACTAATACTAAACTAGGTTATTATTAAGCAATGATATAATAATATGAAACCTACAGTGTAGTGAAAGCATTGAAAACTAAAAGTTCCAAAGGAACTTCTTCCAACCAATTAATCCATGTGGTTTAATCTCAAAGAAAAGATATTCTTAAAGAAATGGTCTGGGGTAGTTCCCTGGTGGCCTCGAGGTTAGGATTCGAGCTTTCGCTGCCATGGCCCGGGTTCAGTACCCCGCTGGAGAACTGAGATCCCACAAGCCATGCAGCACAGCGCCCCCGCCCTGCCAACAAACAAATAAAAAAACTGACACAGATGGGGGAAAAAAAGGTGAGAAGAAAAAAGTTTGACAGTGACTTTTAAGTGTCACAGATGGACATCTAAGTATTTGTCCTATGAGACAAAAGAGGGGAAACAATGACAATGAAATTTACATGACTGAATGGAACGTTTCCAGACGTTAGTACGCAGCGTTACAAAAGGCACAAGGTGGGGTGGGAGCCCCTTATGCCTTTGCAGGTATCTCTGTTCTGGGACGATGTCTCGGGCCCTGGAACTGGGTCACTGGATCAGTCAACATTGGTGGTATACAAGACAAAAACTTTATTTGTTTATCCAAATTCATTTTCAAAGCAAAGCATGAAGGCGAATGATTCAGCAGTGGTGACATGCAAGAGGATAAAAGCTCCCCAGTCTCTTAGTACCAAGCCTACGGCATTTTCAGCGCTGGTCAGGCCCTGGAGAGCAGCCACTGGACCCCAAAGTTGCTTACTTACTATGCAACTCCTCCTCCTCATCACTGGAGTAAGAAGAGCCAAGAGAAAAGAGAGTTTTAGACTTAAGGAGGAGAGGTGAGATGCTGACGGAGAGCGAGATCCGCCGCGCTGGCCGCATCTGCCGCTGGGCTGAGGAACAGGTTAACAGAAGACATTAGCGCCTGCGGATCACACCAGAACAAAGACCACGGTGCCGAGAACCATGCCACTGGCCTGAAGGATGCCAGCGGAGGCTGTCTAGGCCTCTTGGCACCATCTATTCACATTTCCACCTTTCTTTCTCAATATGCAGAATGTAATGCGGCTTAAGAAAATGCACCCAACAAAGACACGTACTCGTTAGATTATGAAAACAGGAAGTGCGCTACTTTTCACAGCCATCATTTACAGCTGGAGTTCCCCCCACCCGCCCCTTCAAGGTAAGGGAACGCCTTGCATGGTGGTGTTCCTCGGGATTCCGTATCGGCTCTCTTCCCACCCACCCCAAACCTCCTCATTCACTGCTGCCTCTTCAAGTACAATCTGCAGGTGATGCAGTGATGACTCACAGCTTTCTCTTTTCAAGTCTGGTCTGTCCTTTGAATTCAAGCCTCATTCATCTCACTGCCTACCTGTGGGCAGACATCCCACAGCAGCTCAAACTCAACAAGCACATACATCACCTCAGCCCCTTCCTCCAGACTTGTTCCTCCTCGTTTACTCTTTCCTTTGGTGAGTGGTACCTAACATCTAACTCGTCATATAGGACAGAAACCTGGACACTATCCTTGAATCCTTTTATTGCCTCTCACTCAGATCTTTTAATTCTGTCTTCTAGAATTCTCTGAACATCAACTTCTCTACTGCCACTGGTTTGTACCTGCTTTGGACCAGCATCTGCTCTCATCAGAACTCTGCAAGAGCCTTCTACTCACCTACCAGCCTCTCCTTCCCAACACGGTCTTCAGTGAGGTTTCTCTGCAGTGTCAGAATCACTTGATTTAACAAAAATCACTCCCTTGTCCTCAGACAAGAAGCCCAGAGTCCTCAGTCTAGCTTTCCACCTGCTAACAAACTCAGTGATTTCCTCTTGGTCTTGACTTTGGTATCACTTCTCCCCAGGGCTTCCCTGGTGGCTCAGACGGTAAAGAATCCACCTGCATTGCGGGAGACCTTGGTTCGATCCCTGGGTTGGGAAGATTCCCTGGAGGAGGGCACGGCAACCCACTCCAGCATTCTTGTCTGGAGAATCCCCATGGACAGAGGAGCCTGCTGGGCAGTCCAAAGGGTCGCAAAGAGTCGGATATGACTGAAGTGACTTAGCATGGTACCCAGTTAGGCTTCTCTGACCCCTCAAGTCTGGGGCTTCTGAGCACCCAATGTTTGTTTCAACTGCTGCATATATCATCATCTGCTACACTCAACTGTTCTCATGTCCTTGAGCTGAAGTGTGGGGAGAAAAGAAACCCTATCTGGAAGGTCACGCCTCTCCTTTCACTGTCTCGCCTGGTGCCTGGCAAAGGACAGGTTCTTAACCATTGACTAATTTAACAAATGAACAAATGAATTTCCTTTTGTCAGGCTTTCTGTAAGGTCAACATCCTAAATAAAATGAAAGAAAAAACCCTGTACCTACCCAGCACAAAAGACACTCCACACCCCAGACAAATGCTGAGCGATGGCAGACGACAGGGTGTAGCCACAGCTCCTAACAGAGTGCAAAGAACGCCACAAATTCACATGCGTTGGCTTGATTCAGCAGTGGCAGTCCAGTGCAAAAGCAAGATACCACTTTAGTGTGTGTTCTGCAGTGTTCCCAAATGCGAAGCATATATAAGGAATGAAAATAACCTCTCTTAACTACCCAAATCTCAGAGTATCCCTTCTTCTGTCACACGATCATGGATCATAAAGAAAAACCTACTTATAGGAATAAGGAGTATCTTCAACATGTATGGAAAGAATATGTTCTGCTAACACAGGGATTCAGTTTTAAAATGCCCTCAAATTTAATGACCATGAATATATTCCAGCCTCATAGTTTAATCAAAAGGCCAATATCAAAAGTCAATCTCGGGATTTCCCTGGTGGTCCAGCGGTTACGAGTCCGCTTTGCAATGCAGGGACACGGGTTTGACCCCTGGTTGGGGAACTAAGATCCTACCTTCTGAGGCACTTATAAGCCTACACACCACAATGAAAGATCCTGCTTGCTGCCTGAGACCTCACGCAGTCATAAACACATATTTTTTAAAAAGTCAATTTGCTTGACCGAATTTCTGTTCTGATGAATTTGTCAAATATTATCTTCTCCAAATAGAACTACCCTTAGAAAGTAAATGTATTCCAATAAAGTCTCCTCCCACTGTCGAGTTAAGAGAGACTAAGCACAGAAAGCAGAGATAAAATACCCTCATTGCCACCGCTGCCCAGCTGCCGAGAGGCCCACTCTGATCTTTGGTCATGTGGGTCACTTCGTGTTGAAGATCTGGTACATTTTATACATCAAATGCCACAGTTTGGTTCTTAAGACCCACTCAGCTTTCGTTGTCAATTACAAGCGAGCACTACCATCAAAGCGTGCCCAGGAACTTGGCCAATTCACCCATCCTGCGTGAAGGTCTGAGAACAATCCCAAGGGCAAGTGACACCCGGGGACACCGTTCTCTGTGGTAACAAGCCATGTGAAATGAAGGGCAAAACGAAACCTCGGTAGGAAGCCCAGGAGGTTTCACGGTCCAATGGGTATCATTCTCCCCACTGACACGCTTAGCAGTGCATGTGTGTGCATGCTAAGTCGCTTCAGCTGAGCCTGACTTTCCGGCCTGATGGACTGTAGCCCGCCAGGCTCCTCTGTCCATGGGATTCTCAAGAATACTGGAGTGGGCTGCCACGCCCTCCTCCAAGGGATCTGCCCAACCCAGGGGTCGAACCCCAATCAACCCCACAGTTTATTGTCTGTAAGCATCTTCTGGGTGCAAACAGTAACAAGTTTAAAAATACAGACTTGTGAAAGGATTGTCTGTAATAACTGGCTTATTCTGTGTATGCAAACATAAAGTTTATTCTTAAGTTCTAATGACAAACCATCAGAGTCTCCTGGCAAGCTGGGAGTCTACACTCAACCCTAGGCTTCGAACACATTTCCTGGAGCAGCTTCTCTGAGGGCAGTGTCCTGCCAGTTTGGGAATAATGCCAAGTCTGTCTGTCTTTCTAATCTGGCCAGTGACCCAGTGACAGTCCAGGCAACAGTTTAGTGGACGTTTGCACAAAAGCTCAAATGGTAGCAGCTGGGAAAGGCTGTGGGAAAAGTTGCCAACTTCCTTCAAGGGAGAATCTAGAACACAAGTAAAAGCTGGGAAGCAGTGAGAGAATGCTGAGTTTAGGAAGTATTAATATATTGTACTGAGACAAGCAGGTTTGTTTGTAAGACACAGCCAGTTAAAGACAAACGAGAGATCGTGTTCCAGTTCTTCACCACTGCTTAGACCCTGGTTAGAGAAAAACAGACCCCTACACTGCTGGATGATGAACACACTCATTCCACAGTGACAACAAATGCTTCCCACAAGCCAGGAAACACGCTAGTGCACATTTAAAATAAATACACATTTAAGCCCTACCCCATTATTAGCCCTGCTGAACAGCTGAAGGACTCGAGGTCACACAGCCACTAAGTATGCTTACCATAAAGCATTAGTTAAAATACCTGAAGTGTTCCACACACTTTAGGCTTTAAAACCACGGGGTAGGTTTTAATTCTGATACTTTCAACAGGGAAGACCATGACCAAAGGTGAATCATGCAGGGTATTTAAGAGATTTAGAGTGAAGATTTGCATGTGTGGCAGAAACCAACCATCAAGTTATCCTGAGGCTTAGAGGCATAGCATGCAAGAAAGAAGTTTTATTAGCCTTCTGTTTAACAGCCAGAATTTTTATATCTGCCAAAAAAATTTATGTTTCCAGAGCAGAATAAAAAAAAAAAAAAAAGTTGGGAAATTAATTCATTTGTACATGAGGAGGGACTTAAGAGAAATACTGTCATTAAGAGTGGATGAGCCCTCCAATTATAGCCTGTGCTCACTTAGGGAAGTAGTTAGGGCCAGTTCATCATTCAAATCTACATGAAATGTACATTAGAAATCAGAATGAGTGGCCTCCACTTTGATGAAAGGGCTGAACTCTCTCGCTCCAAGCTCTATCCACGACAGCCACCAGCCATGGAGCTCGGAGCTCAGACCCCTCAGGGAGGGATGGGCAATGGCCACGGAGCTCAGTCCCCCTTGTGGAGGGAAGGCTACTGGCCACGGAGCTCAGACCCTTCAGGGAGGGATGGGCACTGGCCACGGAGCTCAGACCCCTCAGGGAGGGACGGGCACTGGCCACGGAGCTTGGTCCCCCTGGGAGAGGGACGGCCACTGGCCACGAAGCTCAGTCCCCCTCGGGGAGGGATGGGCACTGGCCACGGAGTTCGGTCCCCCTGGGGGAGGGATGGCCAGCAGCCATGGAGCTCAGTCCCTTAAGGGAGGGATAGGCACTGGCCACAGAGCTCAGACCCCTCAGGGAGGGATGGGCACTGGCCACGGAGTTCGGTCCCCCTGGGGGAGGGATGGCCAGCAGCCATGGAGCTCAGTCCCCTAAGGGAGGGATGGGCACTGGCCACGGAGCTCAGACCCCTCAGGGAGGGATGGGCACTGGCCACGGAGCTCGGTCCCCCTGGGAGAGGGACGGCCACCGGCCACGGAGCTCAGTCCCCCTTGGGGAGGGACAGCCACCACCATGGAGCTCAGTCCCCCTCGGAGAGCTCAGCTGCCTGGTCCCCACAACAAGATGAGCCAGAGTTCCTGGCGCTCAAGGACTGTACTTCCTGAGGGGGAGCCGCACCATTCAGAGTGTCTGGCTAGCAACTGAAAGCACAGTCAACCATTTTGCTTTCTGGAGGAAAAATAAGAGTGTTTGTGTGTCACCAAACACTGGCCACCTTCTGCTGGTTCTGGGTAGCTGTGGCTATAGAGACGCAGGCCCTCCCCCAGGCCCTGGGAGGAGGGACACGGGGCTGAACGGCCTCACTGACTGTCGGGTTACCCGTTTCTAGTACTCTGAGTTCAAAGCCACTATAAACTGTTCAGTTAGAATGATGTCACTTCTATACCAGCAGAACCACTGATCCAAAGCCAAGTCAAAAGCAAACCAAACCAAGATCCAAACAAGAACAGGAACAACGACTTCAGTTACAACTCTGTGAGTCTGTATCTATTATCTTTGCAAATAAGTCACTATTAGGCACCTTTACTGCAACAGGCCAGGTTGATACTTGAACTACTAATCATATTAAAATGAAAATGAAGTTAATACAATCATCCATTTATGCCTTAACGACACTGTGGACATTAAAAAGATGAGGCCTCTAGTAAGTCATGAATTGAGACAGAACATCCCTTTAAGAGGCCTCTAGTAAGTCATGAATTGAGACAGAACATCCCATTTAAGATGAGTTCTATATCAGGAGATGGTGAAGAAACAGCAGGAGGGTTTTATATCCTTTATTTCAGGTTCCTGAATACATGATCTCTCAGCAAAGAATATAATACACCACACTCTCTCTGATGAGAATTTTAATCTTCGTATCAAGATTCAACACTGCAACTACTCATGAAAAAAAAAAATCTATTTTGAAAATAAAAAAAAAGTGGGGCTTCCCAAAGACACCTGTCTGTGGCAAACATCTGGATCCAATTCAAGTATATTTTTGAGTATCTCTGACTTGCAAATGCTCTGGGCCTGTGGATGCCAGACGTCTCTACGTAACTTTCACAGCTCATCGATCTTGAATCTGTATACAGTTTCAGTAATCACTTTTGGCTGTAGTCCTTTTGGTCTTTGCTTAACTAAAAACATATCTCAGCCTCTCTCTGTCCTTCATGAGCTTGACATTTTTGAAAAGCTCAGGGAACTCGTATTGGATACTGTTTGGGTATCTGTATTATGGTAATACAAGACAGTGTCTTTGACATAAGAGCATTACATGTGTAACTTACTTTCCTGTGTTTCAGAAAAATCTTTAAGGAAAGTGATAAAGCCAGGGAAGGGAGCAAGATGGATAAAACAAGTGTTAAAATAACACTTTGGAGGCTCCAGGTGAAGACTATGTGGTGAGTGTTAGTGCTGTTTTTTGCAACTATTTTAAAAACCAGAAATTATTTCAAAATAGAGTTTTAAAAAATAATGTTTGTCAGGTTTAGGCCCAGAATACAATGAATTTAATGTGTTAAGGAGATTTTTATGTAGTAAAAGGAGGAAGGTCTCCAAACTGAATTCTCTGTCACCTTTTCTGTAAATGATCAGTCATTCATTCAGGGGAAGAGTCAGGCAAATGCTGTAAGGCAATGTCACAGGGTCTTAAAGCAAAAAAAATAAATGAAAGGGAAAATGTTCTGAATATATTCAATGAAAAAAGTAGCATACTCACCGTCCAACCCAGGATGGCTGATTGTCATTAATGAGACGGATTTTGTCAGTGGAGAAGAAACGGCTGATGTACAGTAATTAAATCCCTGTTGTTTAGATCTGTGACATGTCTGTGAAGGAAATAAAGGTAAAACAGTTCTCAGTTCATGCTCTTATATTTCTAGGTTAGTACAAAAGTTGACATTCCAACTCAGCAGAAGGAAATAAGGCAGTACAGAGGAAAAGACCACAAGCTTTGTAGGCCACAAAACAGCTGCTCAACTTCAGAGAAGCAATCCAGCTCTTCTGAGCCTCAATGTTCTTATCTGTAAAATGGGAACAGTTAGAGTATCTACCGCTTATGGTCATTTTGTATCCCTTCTAAGAGGGACATCTAAGGATGTCTCAAACTTCGTAAGCACTTAATACACGTCTACTGAATGCACAATCAGATAAAAATAACTTCACTGGAAATATCAGACTATGTATAGTGCTTGCCCTTTGAAAATTTAAATATCATGTACACATATAGTAGGATACCAGTAATATCATTCTGATGTTAAAAAATTGGAAACAGAGATACAAATAGAAAAGGTTTTAAGATAACAAGCAAAGTAGGCTCTGCATCTGGATAGAAACCTAAATTGTTTTCACTTCCTCTTCTGAGAATAAATGCTTATATGCGAACATGTGGGTAACTGCAATCCCTCAGTAACTTCACAGCCACTTCAGTGTGTAATCAGACCCACTGCAGAAGATCCTGCAACAAAACCCGTTTCCAGTGATGGTGGGACTACTCTTGTTTTGCTTGGAGAGAGGCCATCCTGATTGCTAACTTTAATTATCATCCCTTCCCTTCCTAGCAGTCTGAAATCTGTATGTGCTAAAAGGGAAGCAATGAAAATTCGTTACTAGGGTGAACTTGACTCAGTTACACCAAAGACTTCTCATTATTTAGAGCTTGTTCCATGGGTAACCATGGAGTCTGAGGCAAACAGTTGCTATGTTTCAAATACAACTGTGAGGTCTGAAAAATGACGTCAGTTGAAAGGCAGAGATCTTCAGCAGGAAGCTGGCTGCTGGCGACTTGTGCACATCAGGCATACAAGCGGCTCAAGTATCTACTCTGAGGTTGCACACGAGATGGAAGACTCTGGTGAGCAGAGCCCTGCGCAGCTGGGCACACCAGGGGCTACAGGGTCGACACTTCATCTCGACAGACTCAGAAAGGCCACTTACACGGACACCACTCACTGGAGAGAGGCCATCACTCAGACTCCAGAACGTCAGCTCAGGAGAAGGTCATCACATAAACATCAGTAGGAAAACGGAAATGCTCTCATTTCCTCATCAAATGTCATCTACTTCAAAGCAACAGGGAGGCTAAAAGCCTGCCATTCTGAGTCTAATACTGTTCAGCTAAGAGCCAGTTATGGGGCCTCAGGCAAGTCACTTAATATGGGCTTGACTTGCTCACACACAAAGGCTTAATTTTAAGCAGAATGTGAGGGGATTTACTGGCTCTAAGTAAACTCAAGTTTTGGTATTTTACCTGGTCCTACAAGTGATTTCCAAAGGACTCTCTACATATAAAATGCAACATGTTCTCAGACGTACTTGTCAGAGATGCTCTCTGTAGTCACCAAATTTATTGTTTCCTATTTTTCCCCTCTTTTCCTGTTACCACTGGGTTGAATAAATAGACACCATCTACTTCGATAACTATATTCTCCATATTCTTGTTATTTTTCTTAACTTCCAAGAAGCCATGAAGAGGGGACAAAGGAGGCAAAATTCCTTTAGGCCTTCGATTTTATTTCCTCTGGGCCTTCACATGACCATAAGTGATATATTCATCACCAAATCGCCTGGTGCTAGATTTAAAATATTTGGTCACTTCATTGCTATGTAGCAGGATGTAGTAAAAAAACTAGATTTCTACACAAAACCTTAGTCACTGATTCGAAGAACAGGTTGTTTAAATTTTTGTTTGTTTAGTTTGAAACGATGCCTTACACTTCTACCTAAAATGAAAGCTACCTACTCAGAGACTGGCGTTTTAACTTTTTTGTTTAATTAGAAAAAATTTCACTTGAAAGTGTATCCCAGAATACTCTCAGAAGTACATCCAGGTGTTAGTTTTAAAATTAATATCTTCTTAATTTTAAAAGTTTGCTTTGCTGAAATATTTAAATCTATGCAGATTAATGGTATTCTTTAATTAGCGTTGGGCTTCCCTGATAGCTCAGTTGGTAAAAAATCTGCCTGCAATGCAGGAGACCCCAGTTCAATTCCTCAGTCGGGAAGATGTGCTGGAGGAAGGGATAGGCTACCCACTCCAGTATTCTTGGGCTTCCCTCGTGGTTTAGCTGGTGAAGAATCCACCTGCCACGCAGGAGATCTGGGTTTGATCCCTGGGTTGGGAAGATCCCCTGGAGAAGGGAAAGGCTACCCACTCCAGCATTCTAGCCTGCAGAATTCCATGGACTGTATAGTCCACAGGATCGCAAAGAGTCAGACATGACTGAGCGACTTTCACTTTCAAGCAGCATTAAGTGCTAAAAACTGCTGTTTGCAACACTGACTATATGTGTAATTATAGCTACTAACCTTATGTGAACATAAGTCTTGCCTTCTTTGTTCCTAACATGAGGATGTATTTAGGGAAACGAAACCAATCTTTCCCCCCCAGGTTAGCAACATACACCTCTTTCAGCCTTACCTGCTGATTAAACATTCTATGTTCCCTCTGGCCTGATTCAAGATCCTCTTCTGAAAGCGACACCAGAGAGTCACCCCTTTCCTGGCCACTGAAAGGGTGCCTGAGTTCTCTGGTGTTTGATGAGTTTCCTTCTAGAGATGAGGACGGCTTGTTTCCAATACCAGCTCCTCCTGTCAAGCCTTCTAGACTGAAACTGAACACAAGACACAAGAGTTAATTCATTCTGAGACTCAGAAAGCAAGGAGGATACAAAGCCCCTGCATTTGCGTCTCCCTTGCTTGTTAACTTTCTGTCACCCGGCAAAGCTGTCTGCAAGGCCTGGCCAAATGGGTGCCCCCTGCCCTTCCCCCTAAATACTGGTTGGCTGAGAAATATACTGCACTTGGTTTGTTTGTTTGTTTAAAAAAACCTCATTCAATTTACTCAAATGTTGAGGTACTTCAAGTCATCTTCTTGGACATTTTTCAATATACCATATGGATAAACTGTATTATCTATAGATCTTTTATTTATGTGGGTTTTTTTTACCCTTGATCTGATGTGATCAATTTTTGCCAGACTCTGAAGCCTGCCAATGCCAAATAATTAAATGGCACAGAGAAAATATGAACATTAAGTGACTTTCTGGAGGAAAATAGGGAAGATCCAGACTTGCCTTTGCAGCCGTCAAGCGGACCTTTGTAACTTCACATTTGACTACAATCCAGGTGACATTTGTAACTTCACCTTCCACAACAGTCTAGGTGACCTTTATAGCTTCACAGGCATGCGTCCACCCCAGAAACCCCACGTCACACAGGCGCGTTACCATCTGTGCACACCTGCCCCAACAAGCACCGCTCTGGCAGGTTCCTGAGAGTCGCTAGTTGCAGAAGGCACACGGGACACCACCGTAAAGGGCAGAAGCTGAAAAGGCACCGTGTCTAAGAGAGGTTTGTATCTTTCTCCATGATACTGACAGGGTGGGGGGGGGAAGCAAACTTAAGGTTTGAGATGGAAAATGGGATCCCTGGAATGAAGACTGTGGTGTGCAGAGTGAAAAGCATTTTTTGTGAGGCTATGGAGAAAGGTTGGCCAGCTTTCACCCTTGGGGATGCTAGCCAGAATAAATCATGTGTGTGCCTACTGGCTCTCAGAATGCAGGGGGAGAGCACCATGCCCTCAGTTACAAGCATGTGGAGTTGTGTTGGAAGGCATAATGAAGCTCTTTCGTTACCTCTGCTCAAAGTGAACTGCTGTATGCCATCTAGAAGGGTTTCTATCTGCCCTTTTTCCTATGAATCACTTATTATGAACTGAAACCATATGCCTCTATAAATTAAACAATGGATTTTATTCTGATTTCAATATGATGATAGAAATCATGACTAACTCCAAGTAAATGTCTCTGTAAAACTCATTTTCAACAGCAAGGGTAAGAAGACAGACTAATTGAAGAAGAAATTTAGTTTTCTGTTATGAATTATTTCTAAAGCCTGAGAAAGCCAGATCCCACGCTTATACCACAACATTTAATCCTGTAAGTGATTAAATCTGGCTGCTTAGTTAAGAGAAGAATATGTAATGATGAGCAATCTGTGAGCTTAGAATCTAAAGAGATGACTGGATTTGGAAGCGTAATTAAGAAATGAGTGCATCTTAGTAGCTGCCTTGTTTCTGTTTTTGTTTTCCTCAGGATGTGCTAATTCCTAGGAGCTGGGAATTGGGATGGATGAAAACAAAGACAGAAGTGGTCTACCACAGCATGGAGACAAGCCTGTGCAGAAAACACCCGAATCTATAGCCACTTGAGACAAGCAGAATGCATCGGGGAACACCATCCAGCTCCGAGGCTGCACCCCTTGGACTGGACAGGATGCCCACAGCAGAGGCAACACAACACCGCGCTCACAAAGAAAGCAGGCCGCCACATGCATTCCAGCCACACAGCCAGTCCAAAGCCGGAAGCTCGAGTGCTGTGTTCTACAATTCCCCCTTTGGTGGCTGGACACGCAACAATACCATACCTTCTGTAATTAAAATCAGCACTCAGGGCAGCAGAGTATTGCACACCAGAGGGACACCAGCTCATACTGGGGATGACATCAAAGGCAGAAACAGAAATGGAAGAGGAAACAGGGATGGGATTATTGGGTTTAAAAAGAAGGGACACAGTTAGAGACAGATGGATTTTCTGATCATCAAAAAATTAGGAATGTAACACTGATTTAGAATTTAGAAAATGGTTAGAACAAAAAACACAGTTCTTCTATTGATGTCCATCTACATAATGTGTTAGAAATGACTACGTGAACTCTTTACAGGTTAACAAGTTCAGTGCTGGAAACCCCAGAATTCCTACTAGCAAATCCTGAACAGAGTACCCACACTCCCTGTGGCATCCCATGCTGTGGGCATGCTCACAGCAGTGTTTCAACCCCACTACTGGGGACACTCTCTCTATACTGCCCACTACTCCTCCACCCATTTAGGCTTGGATGCTAAAGATAAAGCATGTAACAACAACAACAAAAAAATCCACTTGATCATCTCCTGACCACAGCATCTCTAATCCTTCATTAAAAGGAATGATGACAAATTGCACTGGGGTAGGCTCACTGAGTCAGGTTTTTTTTTCTCCCGTGTTTCCATTAAGGATGAATCTAAGCCAGAAAATTCATATATCTTTCATAATGATACCCAACATCATCATCCACCTTCAAACCCTATTTACCAGGCTTGGATGCTAAAGATAAAGCATATAACAATGGTCCTATTTCCCTGTATTTTAATGATAATGAAGGGATGACTTTCCTTGAAAGGGAATTTTATAGTATTGACCAAAGGGTCCCATAATTTTAGGTATGTATCTATTTTCCCACAAGATTAAAAAAAAAAATCCATTTGGTCATCTATTTCCTTGACTATCTTAGCACTTATATTTATTCTCATGCAGTAGGAACAGAAAATCTGGGGTTGGAAATGATAAGGAAACATAAGCAGACAAAAAATAACCAACTCAGAGGATCAGGTACTCTGTAAAAGGAGCTGCATCCATAGGTCAGGATTTTTGATTAATAAAAGCTATCATTAAAAAAAAAATACACTGCTACTATTTCGGCCTTAAAGTTCTAAGTGACATGCTTTTGTTTTCGGAAGGGAGATAACAATAAAACTAATCTGCTCCCTGAACCTTCAATGGGAAGACCTGCAGACACCAAAAAAAACAAACAACAAACAAAAAGAAAGCTAAAAAAAAAAACACAAACAAACAAAAAACCTAGAAAACAAAAACCACCTTGTTTTGAATACATACAGCTGATAACTTTGTGCTGACAAGTGGAAGGTTTTGATAGGAAAAAAAAAAAAAAAGGAAAATGACGGAAGAATAAATATGAGCTAACCCTATGGATCTTCTAAAAGTAAATCTTTAAAATAATACCATTAAAATAAATTAAAAGGTAAAACATTTAAAATCAGATTATATTAATAGTACAAAGCTCAAAAGTACAAAAAAGCAGAGAGTGGAAGTACACAGCTGAGACATGTCTCTACAAGTCTGCTAAGCAAGACCAGACTGACTTAGGGAAGCAAGCCCTGATACAGTTTACAAACACACATGAGATTCACAAGTCTGTTCTTTGAAAAGTATTAACTTAATTTTATACCGCTAAGCTGTTACTAAAAAGGCATATTATATCTACATGGCTCATTTACTAAAAACAGAACGTGTAAAAAATTAGAAAGTGAATATACATGCCAATTTATCATTCAATAAAAATTAAACAACGTGTTTCTATGGATTTTAAACATCCCTTTACTCTCAGAAAATGATAATGATGTGAGAGAGTGGGATGAAATTTAGGATAAAGAAGATGAACAATAGGGAGACAGAAGGAGCGTCAGAAAAACCTAAGGATCCAGGGAGGAAGCTGCAGATAGCCCTAGGGTCACAGAAACTCCTTTCACAACAGTAAGAGTATTTTTCAGAGCATCCTAATTTCAATTCCTCAGCTGGGGGAGTAACATTTCATGGTTCTTTAGCTTTGAGATTTAGATAGTTCCAGATTAAAAAAAAGTATCCTGATGCCCTACCTTTTAATACTTGCTGAGATTTTCCCATTTTAGTAGCTAAGGCTTAACACAAAACTTAAAATCGTAACTCCTATTCTTCATACAGAAATACGACAAAAGATGAAACCGTCACTGAAGTGGCTATGCCAGCTGTGACTCCATGGTAACTTGGGCTGCATCCAGCAACGGGTCATTCCAGGGTTATCCAGGGCATGTTTTTAGTAAGTCCATATTGAAGAGTTTAAAGAAGAGTCAGCCAAATAAATCTCTAAAGGTTTTAGATACTTCTACTGAAAAAGGCCTTTAATAACTTGTTCTCCTGGAGACAAACGTAACCAGGCTTAGGATTATCTGAGATTCGTGACTACACTGTGCTTGAGCTCAACTGTGTGCCTAAAATCTGAAACTAAAGGAAACACCCACTTAAAAAGACCAGGTAGGCAACAAAGATCATTATCCGCCCACTTCCTAAAAAGACAGCCTCAGCTAATAATTTAAAATCTCTCTTTACAAGTATCTCCTAATATGAGACACTAACCATAATCAAACCATCGTTTTCAGATTTCTAAATTTTTTTCCAAAAATTGGAAAAGGCACAAATGACTCCTGTACAGGAAATGTACTGATAAAAACTCAGCATTTGAAAAAATTAAAGTAAATCAGTACTTTTCGACTAAAAGTGACTTTTCAGCTGATAAATCACTGTAATTTTTAGCTTCAAAATTTTATGTGACCAAAAACCAGTATGCGATTGAAAGACTGAGAGGAGCCCTGAGAAATCAGGACCACATCAACAGTGGACGGGAGACTCCCAAGTGGCTGAGGAAGAAAGGCTTTCATCACGTTATTGAAGAATGTGCTGAAAATAGTTTAGGGCTTGATACATGAGCACACGTCTATTTTCAGTTCCCCCTTTTCTTGGGAAAGAAAGAATAAGTACTCCCCGGGGTCCATTACCTATGCACAACAGACACTTCTTAGACTCCTCCTTAGGTAAAGTTGGGGAGACAGTATTATTAAAGTGATCTGAACACCAAAAAAAACAAGATGGAAAAAATATTTTTTTAACTTTTTTTTTTTTAAATAAAAGTAGAACAGGAAAAAACTTCAAATTCGAGAAACCGTTTTATACAGGATGGACGTTAGCAATTAATAAGTACCTGTATTTTATTTGTCTAAAGCAGACAGGACTTATTTAAAATTAGACTGTTAAATCGTGGATGAAGCAGAATGAGATGCTTGTTAGTAAAATAAGCTCAGAGGCAAACAGTTAGTCCATCAAGTTAGTGAGCTCTGTACCTTCTCCTATGAATGGGAGGCCTCCTGACAACATCCCCAAGAACTCGCATTGAACTGAAAATGAATGGTGGAAGAGGTCAGTGTCCAGGTCAAACAAAATGGATACAAATGAGTGAAACACACAAACATCACACTAGGAAGAGACAATCACCAAAGAGAAATGGTTTGGGAGTAAGGGAATCAAAGAAAGTGGAATAAAGAAAACATCATCACCAAAAAGGCCTGATAATCTCTGAGAAGGGCTACTTTAACTCCTTGGAGCATGGAGGGAACAATCAGGTGACCAGGAATGAAGTTTATTAAATTATAAAAGCAAAAGGACTTTTTCTAAAGGTCAGCCAAGCATAACTTTAACAGGATTTTCTTAAACACTTTAAAATTCAGGTAATTCTCTATGCAGATTAATACTGTAAAAATTAGTTAAACTGATGAAAATGACCCCTAACTCTCATTCCATTATCTCCAGAGGTACTAGGACAGTGGTACCAGGCAATTCTGAATGATAACTGCAAATAGGAGAGTCCATGATATTATATAGGCTGAAAATACAAGCAATTTAGGTAATAGGGTTCTAATTGCAGCTCTATCCTAAAATCACCATGTAATCTTGGGCAAATCTTTTACTCTGAGCTTCAATTTCCTCACTGGAGCAACATGATGCATACTGTCACATCTAGCTTGGAAATTAAAGTCATGGCAAAGAGATCCATTGTGGTTTATAAAGGAAAACAGATTCCATATAAAAGGAATCCTCCTTTCTCAATGCTGTTGTCATCTAGGACACGTGTATCCCGTCAAGCAGATTCCCTTGCCTCAGGAAGGGAATTCTGCCTGTAGGGATCATTTCCCCATCCTTATTTTCCCATATGAATGCTTAAAAAAAAAAATTACAGCTTGAATGAAGCTGTAAGGTTTGCATCCTGAACTGTACCCCAGAATAAAATGGAGTTGTAGAAAGACTGCCTGACCAGGAGACTGGAAACCTGGATTCCACTGACATTGGGTAAATGGTTTAAACTACCTACATAGTCTCACCTGCAAAAATGGGGATAATCCCACCTGACTCATGAAGAGGATGGGAAAATTACATGAGACAATGTGTTATTAAAAGAATCTGAAAAGGGTAGCAAATCAGGAGGGTGTAAGGTACTATATGAAGATAGGTCTTCATTCACCTTGGGGCCTCCAGAACCTAGGAATGCCTGCTGTGCTTAATACATGTTGGCCAAATAAAAAAAAACAGGAGTGGATGAATGTAATCAGATTATATGTACTTACAGCTATGAAATCTGAGCCAAAATATTAGGAGGTCAAGGAATTTTTAAAAAGCAAACCAGCCAGTAATCGCTCCAGGTGAACTGTTTATATCAGCTGTTTTACAACTGTCAGCCTCCTCCCCTGGCTGTTGGTCCTCATTTAGAAGGTAGCCTTGGAGGAAGCACACTTTTACACATAGAGTAGGCATCATGGCACCT
The DNA here is from genome assembly GCF_029378745.1 of Bos indicus. Classification (NCBI taxonomy): domain Eukaryota; kingdom Metazoa; phylum Chordata; class Mammalia; order Artiodactyla; family Bovidae; genus Bos; species Bos indicus. The sequence continues at coordinate 16,778,150 of NC_091780.1, read as the reverse complement.
GTTCTTCAAACTTCAAACTTAAGCTCATCTAGGCAGCCAGTGGCTAGAAACCAAATCCACATCTTCACATAGCCTGCTTGGCAAACCGAAAGGATGACACGGAGTGCCACAAGAGACCCCCAGGCTGAACGACATGTGGAATAACAGCAACAATTTAATAATAATTATGATCGCTTTAACAGTTAAGTACTGGTAATTTAGACTTTATCAAAACTTTCTACACTAGAAACAGATGGCAAATCCTATGAAGCACTGTGAAAAAACTTGTGTTGAGACTATAAGATTTCAAGTTTATTTCTTAATTGAAAATTGACACGAAATTATTCCCTTCAAATTTTCTAACCTCTCAATTTTATGAACAAATCTGGCCTAAACAGACGTTACACCAGTGTTTAACTCACTATGTGGCTTACATATTTCATTGTAATCTTTACTCTTACAAATACTCTGAAAGGCAGGCGTTCTACAGATGAGAGAATTAAAGCTCAGAAGGGTCAGGTAACTTGCCCAAGGTTATCCAGGTAGTAAGTTTCAGAGCTGGAGTTGGCACACAGATTTTCCTGATTCCTATAGGTAAGCCTATATTCTTTCTTCTATACCATGGTATCTCCTGAAAACTTTCCCTAACGGTAACACCAAATTGAAAGCAAGCAGACACTGAGACGAGACAAACGGCCTGCCGCCTCACCTCCGGTGGTTCATTTCTGCGTCGCTGGCTGCGTTCTTCCCAGGACCCCAGCTGTGCCTCCGGAAAGGGGACAGAGAGCGCATGGAGCTTCGCAGGACAGAGCGGCTCGCGGGCACCTCGGTGATGCTGTCCATCTCCTCCTCCTCCATCTCCCCCGAGCCAGCAGGCTCGCTCTCGCTCTCTCGACCCTCAGCTCCCACCCCATGGCTGTTGAAGCCGTTGAGATACTGCGGGTCTCTGGACCTGTTCAAACTGGAAATCTGGGGGAGGGACACATCACTGCCGTGAGACGAATGTCGGTCCAGGGACGCCGTGTCATCGGTGGAGGAACTGGATCCAGTGACATCGCAGGCCAACTGCTCCTCCTCGGGCTGCAGTGGAGAGAAAGCACGTATGGTCGGAAACGGCAGGACCAAGAGGCCTCGGCTACTCTCCACTGAGTCAGTGCCTTTACAGCGGGTAGGACAGGCAACATCACAGCTGGCGCCAAACAGCTTTCTTTCTTAAAGCACAATCACAGATGGACTCAAACAGCCTCCAGTAAAGGTACAGTCCAGGTCCATACTCTTTCTACCCTTTTACTAGAGGTGCAAAATGGGAAATATATTGTCTTCCCTTTCTTGCAGAGGAAAAGATCTAATTCCGGTCAGTTATTTTCAGTCAGTACTATCAACTGAAATGAAGGGAACCTATGTCTCTGAGGTTTCTGATGTATGAAAACTCTAAATTCATACCATGTAAAGTTAAATTTATTTTTACCAAAAATTTTGTAAGTTTTGTTTGTATGGCATCACCAACTCAATAGACATGAGTTTGACCCAGCTCCTGGAGGTGATGAAGAGCAGGGGAGCTTGGCATGCTGCAGTCCATGAGGTCTCAAAGAGTTGGACACAACTCAGTGACTGAACAACAAACAACAGAGTCTTCTGTTAGCAAACATGTCCAGCATACAATCAATACTAGTTCATATCAACAACCAAGAAAACACAAATTGGATCACAAAGGCAATCATATTATGTCAACAGAAAATACTTTATATGTTGGGATTAGTGGTGGTGGTTTAGACAGTAAGTCATGTCTGACTCTTGTGACCCCATGGACTGTAGCCCACCAGGCTCCTCTGTTCATGGAATTTTCCAGGCAAGAATACTAAAGTGGGTTGCCATTTCCTTCTCCATGTTGGGATTATCAACAAATATTTTTAGTCATCATGAAACTACTTGCACTAGCAATTATAAATTCTTTTGGAAAAAAAAAAAGATTTTGGAAAAAAAAAGAAATATGTTATAAGAAAGAATCCACTGGCAATTATGACACCTGAACAATACAATAATCAGAATAAAAACAGTTGAATGAACTCAAGAGTAGAATGGAGATGGCAGAAGATAAGCTAACTAAAAACAAGATAGTGCGCCTGGCTACAACAGTGATATATTGAAGTTTATATTCAAAAAGCAAGTCTGTTTTCAGTGGCATTTTCAAAAATGCAGAACAGCTTATGATCCCACCTAAAGTCTGCCACAAATGTCCAAATTCTGGGCCACAAACACCTAAATGCAAGAAATTTATCCCCCCTTTTTTCCTTCAACTGAGTACTGGCTGAGTTTTATCAAGCCAAATGGTACCTAGAACAATCAGTTCTCTGCAGTCTTTGATAGAGTGATGGTGCTCTTTTCCTGGCCAACTTCTAGAGCCTACCAGGAACTGTGTCATTCTGATCCAGCAGTCTGACAAGCTCTACCTGCTGAAAAGCACCAGAACACACCATGCGACGGGTGAGGGAAGATGAGCGTTGCGGCATCCAAAAACCAGAAGACAAGTGAAGTGTCTAAAAGCTGCACGCTCACCCTCTCAGCCACACGGCGGCCACTGTACTGTCTTCGCATCTTTCTTGTGCGTTCATTCTCATGGGACAGGGAGCAGGAAACAGAAGCAGACATTGTGATCCCCCCGCCCCCTTCTTCACAGTATTTCCCTAATTTAGGAGTAAAGAAACTTACAGTTCTTCAAAACAGATTTTAAAAATTATAGAAACTCATGAGCCCTTTTAGTCTTGAAACAGAAAATAACTCCTAAAGAGGCTGACTCTTTAAAGCCTTAACAAAACACTTCAAAAGCACTCTACCTTCTCAAAGCAGTCTTTACAGCCTTGGGGCTGAATCTCACCAGCTCATGTGAGGTTTTTCTTTCTACTCTCTAGAATCCAGCTTCCCAGCTTAACTGCTCTTTAAACAATCAGTGAGGGATGAGACTGAGGGAGATGCGAGGGGCTGGACAGTCAGGACTCTGAGGCCCAGACTGTTTCCTGGGCTCCCCCAAGTACAGCAGAGGCAAGACCTGAATGCAAGCTGATTTCAACTTTTAAAACGCCCTGTTCTATTACTATCTTCATCACTTAAAAAACAAAAAGACCCTGTAAGAAATAAGATCTCAAAGTCTGTATCAGAAGTCCTCAGTGTTCCTTTCACTGGGCCACACTGGGCCATATATTTTTATTTTATAGTAAAAGAAAGCTATACTGAGTAGATTCTAAAATAGGGTAAGTTTTGGTTTAAAATTGTCATGACTCCTTTCAAGTTAGTGAGGAGTGACCTGGGCATTCTACATGTTCTATTCCTGGGGCCACTCTCCATCCAGAGGAAGAATATAAATGGTCGTGAATAGCAACTCCAGAAGACACTTTTAGGATGTCTTCGCTTTTCACTGGACTGGGTTGAACAGTGTCCTCCTCAAATTCACATCCTTCTCAGAATGTGACCTTATTTGGCTGGGTCTTTGCAAATGTTGTTCGTTAAGATGAGGTCATACTTCACATGAGAATATTTCCTGAATCCCAAAGGAGTAGTATCCTCATAAGAAGAGAGCGCAGCCCCTCGGAAACATGGCTTTGAGGAACCCCTGCCTCCAGAACTATGGAAGAACAGGTTTATATTGTTTCAAGCCACCAGATGTGTGGTAACTGGTTACAGCGGCCCTAGAAACTAAAGCTGCCTAAATGTCTAATTCTCAAAGCAATATCGAGGGACAAACAGAATGGGCAACAGAAAAATGTGTGACAAGTCTGGTAAAGATACACAAGCAAGGCTTCAAAAGAAGTGAAAGTTTCCATTTATCCATGTACCGCACATTCTTCTTACAAGTTAGCTCTTCCCAGTGTGCAAATGACTTGCAGATGGGAGAGCAGGTACTTCTTTCTAAAAAGGAGAAACCTGCCTAGCATATATGGTCAACATGGTCTTATTCCTGGCGTGTGCTTTTAACTCCGATCTTAACTTTTTAAAAAACAAAAACCACAAACTAAAAGACAGGGAGTTGTTTTTTTTTTGTTCATAGTAACTGCATGATTTCTTTAGTTTTGCATTCCTGATTCTGATTTAAGAATGAGGTTCAGACAGTATAATGTTCTTACACTCAAGTATTTTTATGAGCCGGTAGTTGCACCTTGAAAATGGAAAAATAGGACAAATTCAGAAGTTAAGAGAGAGCTCATTTAGTAAGTATTTGAGGCAAATGGTTTTAACTTTAGATTGAATCTAAAGAAGGCTATAATACTCTTTTCCAGGTTTTTTTTTTTAGTGTTCTCAAGAGTTTCCCAACTTCATCACATCCTTACACTACCTTTGCAGACTAGAAAGTAGTCAGTGGTGTAATGAGAAATCAAACCTGGAATATGGCCATGGTCTTTCTACAGCCAGGTATGTGTCTAGGGACGAGTCATGTGATAATCTTTAGATCTAAAGAAGTTAGAAATTAATATAATGTCTGTTGACAAACATTACCTATTTCAATCATGGATAATGGAGGAAAAGAGAAAAACATGGTTTTTTTAAACTTTTCAGGGTTTTTTTTGCAATGTTCCCTTTCCAGTCTCTGAATCTGTAGTGCTAAAGAGTTCAGAGAAAGCTGCCAAAAAGCAGATGGGAGAGGCACGACTTACACCATTCTTCTCCTTCCTCAAAAAAGTACCAGATCTTAGGGAATGCTATTTTTCTGTTTCTATAAATTAGAAGGGGGAATGGTTTCTAACACAAAACAGAATGTTTCATGCTTAGTATTTAAGCCCTTCTAAGAGTTTTTGAGCTGGTCTGTCTGTCTTTCTTTAGATAGGTCTTTTCTCTTAGAACATCTGCTAATTAAATGACTTTCAAGACTCAGAAAATTATTCCTGATGGCCTGGAGGAATGGTGCCATGGAATCAGTTTAACTAACAAATATTTTAAAACTTAGTTTTGAATCCATGTCAATCATATGTACCAGTTAAACTGACCAATGGCACCATTCCTCCTGAGAGTTTCAGGAGGGATAAATGAGGACTAATATCCCAAATCCCACATATATATACAAACACATATTTATATGGAATAAATATTACATTTGAATACATAAGTATTTACATATAAATACAGTGAATATATCAGAGAAGGCAATGGCACCCCACTCCAGTACTCTTGCCTGGAAAATCCCATGGACGGAGGAGCCTGGTAGGCTGCAGTCCATGGGCTCGCTAAGAGTCGGATACGACTGAGTGACTTCACTTTCATGCATTGGAGGAGGAAATGGCAACCCACTCCAGTGTTCTTGCCTGGAAAATCCCAGGGATGGGGGAGCCTGGTGGGCTGCCGTCTATGGGGTCACAAAGAGTCGAACACAACTGAAGCGACTTAGCAGCACAGTGAATATATAAGAACGAAAATACATGTATATATATTAAATATTTTTTCATTCTTAGAAGCAGATGGCCGAAAACAACTGAGATGAGTATTAAGACTGGGTTAGGGCAGAGAAGCAGATGAGACGCTAAAGTGTAGACACAGGAAGGAAGGGGTGGATGGAGTCATGTATGGGCACGGCCACCTGCTCCAGGATTCTTGCCTGCAGAATCCCATGGACAGAGCAGACGGGTGGGATCCAGTCCATGGGGCCACACAGAGTCAGACACGACTGAGAGACTAACACACACGCGTGCAAGAAAGCAAGCTTACTGGGGAAACGAAGACTATGTCTGTACCTGAGGCTGACAAACGAATTAGTCCTCTCTTTTCATAACTGCTTTTCCTCCTGCATACAGAAGGATGGAACACACACAAAAACTCTCCCCTCTACCATAAGCTTCTCTTTCCTTGGGGTTAATAAAATTATGAATATCTGCAAGTGGTGATCAAGCTAGAAAAACCCACTAGGTGATGGAGAGAACGCCCTCCGGGCACAGAAAGGGGTCAGGGCAGTGGCTCTTTCCAACACTGGCCTTCCGGCTTCAAGGGCAGGGCTGAGCTGACAGACTGACCCAAGCACACGTAGGTTTTGCTTAATCTAAGGCCAAATAAATTAGGGAAAATGAAATTACATAATAATTACATAAATAAAAGTTAACACAGAAGTCTAAAATAAATGATGTTTATAAAAAGCTTGAGAGAATCTATTTCTTAAATACATGCGCTGCTGCTGCTAAGTCACGTCAGTCGTGTCCAACTCTGTGCGACCCCATAGATGGCAGCCCACCAGGCTCCCCCGGCCCTGGGATTCTCCAGGCAAGAACACTGGAGTGGGTTGCCATTTCCTTCTCCACTGCGTGAAAGTGAAAAGTGAAAGTGAATCGCTCAGTCATGTCCGACTCTTAGCGACCCCATGGACTTCAGCCTACCAGGCTCCTCCATCCATGGGATTTTCCAGGCAAGAGTACTGGAGTGGGTTGCCATTTCCTTCTCCAATGCATGAAAGTGAAAAGTGAAAGTGAAGTCGCTCAGTCGAGTCCGACTCTTAGCGACCCCACGGACTGCAGCCCACCAGGCTCCTCCGTCCATGGGATTTTCCAGGCAAGAGTACTGGAGTGGGGTGCCATTGCCTTCTCCTTAAAATACATGTGCAGTATAACTATTACATAAATTTGAACAGCAATTATGTACTAGATACTCACCACTGTGAGGCTTTTACTAAGAGATTTAGATGTATGATTTCTTTTAATCCTCACAACTGTTTGATTTAGTAGCTATTCTTATGTGCATCTGATGAGAAACCTGAAGCTTAGTGAGGTTACATAATAAACTCAAGTTTCTGAGGGACAGACTCTTTTTTTCTTCATCTATTTCCCTTTCCAAGCTCTCCAGGTGATTCTAGGTTCAGCTAGGATTCATACACCTAAAATATATGATTTTTATTTGTCAATTATAACTCAATAAAGTTGGAAGCAAAGTCACTGAATGGTACCCTCCGGACCATGTACTTCATTTTATGTAAATATTATAAAAAAAAATCTTATAAACAAATACTGAATTCTAAGTATTGAGAAGTGGAGTGTATTGATATCTATAACTTTGAAGTGTATTAAAGAAATTAGATGACCTAATGGAAAGAATGAGGGGCAGATACCCAATTATGAAGTAAATAACAAAAGGTTAATTGTAGAATCTAGGTGGTGCGTATTCACTGCAGAATTCTTCCTACTTTTCTGTTTAAAAATTTTAAAAAGAGAGTATTGGGGGGGGGGGGGGGGGAAATGCCTGATTGGCTTTCTTAACCAGAATCACACACCATGCAGGTATGATACAGATATGTCTATGGAGAGGTACAAACACTATACACACTTGTATATATAGAAATCTAGAAATAGCTATGCACGTTGTATCTTATTACTACACCTGCAGGAATCACCCTTAACACTACCAAAATACTAGTTCTTTAATTTTCATTCATTTATTCAAATACTTATAAGTTATCTGTTATAGTATACTCAAGCACTTGGCATGTGCCTTAAAAATAAAAGCATATATTTAAATGCCTAGTATGTGCCAATCACTTAATCCATTTATGCGCTATACTGATGGCAAGCATCAGCCCCACTTCACAGTTCCGAAATTATAATCATTTCAACACTTGTGCCTTAAGAGTTTACAGGTTTTCTACTCTGGATTCTGTAAATATATTTACTTTTATCTGAAAGTTTAAAAAATATAAGGTAAATTTTTGGCTTGATGTTTAAGTAGTTGACAGCTCTGACAGCATATGAAATAAAGGATTTTCTTTTAAGAGCTAGCATGTTGGCGAAGTCACTTTGCTTTTTCTTAATCAATTGTGGGTAGTGTCTTATGATTTGGGGGGAAAAAAAAAAAAAACAAGGTGTAAGGGCTTTATCTTTGGGAAAAAGAGGCAGCAACTATTAGTATAATTCTGTGGACTTCAATTATCCTTTTGGATAACAGAGTGGCCCAGATCATGTATTTTACAACCACATTTTCTTTCTTAGCTAGGGCCAGAAAGAACCCTAGGATTTCTTCTCACTTTAAAAGCAAAAATTAAATTTTTATGCTACTGATCTATGGAAAAGCCAAGACCTCAGGAACCCGCAAATATCCATCAGAAAAAACATGAAGTTCACAACACTCACCAAAGAGTCATATTTGCCAGGAGGCCGGCATGCCAAGTGGAAACATGAGGTTAAGGTGGAAAGTTCTGACAAGCACTGTGGGCTGATGTTAAAGAGCCCTCTGTGAGGCTAAAGTCACACAAGTGGCTGCAGGAAGTGACCTAATGCACACTCATGGTCCACAGAAAAGGATGGTGCAATGCCTTGCCTACACATTAGTCTTTAGAGGAGGAATGTGGGAGGGCTGGAGCCTGCAGAGACTCCGGGAGGGTCTGATGCTTCACAGCAAATGCTGTGCGGATGACCACAGGGGCAGGCCTCAAGGAAGCAGCTGACGGCCTGTCTGCCACCACTGCCATGCTTGTGTATACGGCACTGGTTACCAAAGCAGGTGCGTGGAGACAGCAAAATCAACGAGTGGATTTCAGAGTTGGGCCCAGTGACACATCTCAGTTCTGTCACTTACTAGCTGAGTAATGTTGAGTCAACCTCTTTACCAACCAGAGCCTCTGCTTCCTCAGGGGTATAATGAGGATAAAACCACCCACCTTGCAGGGCCGCTGGGAGCATGAAATGAGGTCACCTATGTAAAAAACTTCTGTTCAGTGCCTCACTTGAAGTAAGCACCTTGGAAACACTAGCCTGTCTGTCTCCTTTTCCTCTCATATGTAAACCTCTGGTTTTGTGAATGTTACAGAAAACGTGGTTGCAAAACCTTTCCTGGTCACCAACCGCTGTGGCAGGGTGGAGACACTAAGAGGAAGGACCCTCCGACCTCACCCCCGGCCACCAGACATTCTCGTGAGCGTGAAGAGCAGGGCACGTCTCCGCCATGTCTGGACTTCCTGAGGAACCCCGGCATGGGATGCTGGCCAAAGTTTAGTCAGGGATATGCTTCAACTTTTAAAAATGCTATCTGTGCTGTCGTCCTGGAAAAAACTCCTAAAATCGAGCGCTGGCCATTTTTTATGAACAAAACCTAAACGGTTTTGGCAGGCTGGAATAATTAAGTAACATATAGTCAATGCTAATTCTCCTCAGCTAGGAAAATCATTCAGCTTAGAGATGGCAACATTCAGGGCAAGCTGGCAGGCACCTAGGAGGTTCAAGCAAGTGTTTCTTCACGGAGGAAACTTTGCAATTGGTTAAAAAGCTTTTTACTGAGAAAACTGTCCCCCGTATATAAATGTTGAGCAAATCCTCACATATCCAGGGCCCCGTGTGATTACCAACGATTCCATTCTAAAACTGGAATTAAGAGATGATATCTAATGCATTCACCAATGCCTTTTGAGAGGCAGGCACCTAGAGAACGGTATTCCCCTTGGGGAGAAGCAGACACTTTTAGGAGTCCTTAAAATGCAAACCTCAAAAAAACCCTGGAAACTACCTAAATTCTGTTGGTTAAAAAAACAGAGATCATATTGATGTTCTTCTCTGTAAATAACTTCAGAGAAGGATAGCTCTGCCAAGTTAGTGGACTTTTCTACTTTACTTTTCCCTCTTCTACAAGGAATGACGACAGGAATGCTGAAGTCCCTGAGTCTTCCCAATGTCCCCTGTGGAAAGAGGCCAAGGGTAAGGGGAGGCCCAGAGGACACACGAGAGCTGCTGAGCAGAAGGCAGGGAAAGCGCAGGTACAGTCAGAGAGGCTCAAATGCATTCTGGACGAGAGTCCCAGAAGGCCTCTGGTGTAGCTTTAGACCCAGCACCACCAACCTGCCTTGGGGACCTGATGAGCCACTGACCCAACCTCCCGCCGCTTCTCTCACGAGCTCCCGCACCCTGACAAGGGCGTCGGCACGGCCGCTTTGTGTCTGCCCCTCCCCAGCTCTCTGTTAAGACAGCCCCCTGCAGCAGGTTAACAATACCGTGCGCTGACCCGGCTACAGGAAAAGCCTCTATTCTTAAGGAGACAAAACGGACCTTGCTGCAACTAGATACAAACCTAAGTTAAGACAGCATGCCTTGGAGCCTCAACTACTATGAAAACGTGAAGTGACTCATGTGGATGGGTTTGGCTTTCCACCAGGGAGAAAGCTGGATTCCCAAGCAGAGGTCTAGAAAGTTCCAATTAAGCAGGCAATAAGGAGGGCTGACCTCACCAAGCTCAACTGTGAGCTTCAGGCCTAAACACATTAACCAGCCAGGACTCTGTGGTGAGCTTATACACATGACATCTTACAGTCTGTCCTGTGGTCCTTCCTGCCCCCTGAGAAGTAGTCACTGTCATCTGACTTCTAACTCACTTGAAAGGAACATCCATTTCTTTAGGGCTCAATGTAAGCTTCACAACCTGCATGGAACCAGCCATGACTCTACAGAAAAGAAAGTAGTCAAGGTGTCTTTCTAAGGCCCGGCCACCTGGAGCTTCATTCTCCAAAAGGGAGCCTTTACAAGTCACTGAGATCATGTAAGAGATGATGGCTAGCCAGAGTCGCACACTGAGGCCGACGGTACCTTGGAGAAGACAATGCTGTCCACGTCTTCACTGGGCGAGTGAAAAAGGTCAGAATCGCTCCCAGATTCTCTTTTAAGGACACCTGGTTTTGAGGCACACTCTCGGCCCAGTCCAACATCCAGGAAGCTGTCACATTCTGAAAAAGAAAGTTCATTCAACCACTGCTTTAAAAAAAAAATATCTGTTTCTTTTCATTCCATCCATCAGCGTTTTAAATTGATCAACTACCTAATCTCCTTCCCTTCCTATATTTTTTCTTTTTAAAAAAATTAATTTATTTAATTGGAGGCTAATTACTTTACAATATTGCAGTGGTTCTGCCATACATTCATATGAATCAGCCATGGGTTTACAGGTGTTCCCCATCCTGAACGCCTCTCCCACCTCCCTCCCCATCCCGTCTCTCAGGGTCAGCCCAGTGTACCAGCCCCAAGCACCCTGTCTCATGCATCAAACCTGGACTGGCGATCTATTTCACATATCATAATATACATGTTTCAATTAAGAATCTGTAAAGGACACAAATTTAGTTGCTTTCAATTCTCTGTTGATAACCTGAGTCTGTCATATAAATCATGGGCACAAAACAGAAAAAACCACAGCAACAGTGATGTAGAACTATAATAACACCTATGTATTTAAACATACATCTTTTCCTTTTGGTAGTTAGAGAATTTATTTCTTTTGCTACCAAAATCTGAAGTTCTTCGTTAGGAAACTATGTGATAGGGTTTGCGGGCAATTTCTGTTTTGAGACTTAAGTTCTTTCTGGAAACTTGTTACTTTATCAAAATACTAAGATGAAAGACAAAGAGGAAGCATAACTAATAAGCATACCAGTGTATTAAACTTATAGATTTTATTATGCAATAACTGAAATATAACTATTTAACTTGTCCTAGATAGATCTGGTATTGGATGAATAATGTGATGAAGAAAAATACATAATCTAGAATCTGTTTTCAGTTCAACAACTAGGATATGAACTCTGGGGAAGCAGAGGGGGCGGGAAGCAGAGAGAGGGGGACCTTGACAGAAATATTGTACTGGTACCTCAAAGAATTCCAAAGGCTTAGTATACCTAAATTAGCTCAGTATTTAACTCATTCTCTCCCTTAACTTTGTATCCAAAAGGGACATGTGACCTGGTAACAACAGAAATTAAAACACTGGTACATAGTGATACCAAGAAAGATATCAACCTCCTTCAGGAAGTTTTGAAAGATGAAGCGATTCCATTCTAGTTGGCATGATGTGTGACTTGGAAAACACATGGAAGTTTATCAAATCTTCAGGTGCTACTAAGTGATGAGGGACACAGCAGACAACCCGGCTGCTGGGCAGTTCAAGAGAACTCTACCTGGAGGTTTTGCTTGAAAGGAAATTCAAGAGGAGTTGACAGCACAAGGTGATGGCAAAACGAAAGACACTAACAGCTTCAGGCCCTATTTACAGACAAAGCACAGGCATGACAGACAGTGTACCCAAGTCCAACATGGGGAGGGTCTGGCCACGGCCAGTGGGGGCCACCAGTGCTGCACCTCCACGGCGGTGTCTGTTCCTAAACAAACCCCACTGAAACACTGATAAACGTGGCAATGAGGTCACGAGAGTGGAAATGCCCGAGATACATTCAGGCTGCAGAGGAGCTTGAAGAAAATGTGTCTGAGGACGGCTGAAGGCTCGCCCAGTGAAACCAGAGCTTCACTGTAACTGGGCTTCCGGTCCACAGACTGACCGACACCTGAAGTCATCAGGGTCATTCACTAGAAGGGCTGGAGCAAAGAAAGTGTGCCTGTGGCAAGAGGTCTCGAAAAAACTGTCTACACAGAAGAGGGAGTGGAGGCTGAACGAGATGTGCTAGTGTCTCTTTTAATTCTTAGAGTCTATGCTTAGACAATGTGCTTCGTTAGTGGCGCAGCGGTAAACAATCTGCCTGCCAATGCAGGAGATGCAAGAGATGCAGGTTCAATCCCTGGGTTGGGAAGATCCCATGGAGAAGGGAATGGCAACCCACTCCAGTATTCTTGCCTGGAGAATTCCATGGACAGAGGAACCTGTTGGGCTACAGCCCATGAAGCTGCAAAGAGTTGGATACAACTGAGCATGCACGCACATCACACATATGCTTAGACGGTAACCGTGTGTACATGTCAGTGTTCAGAGATGAGAATAGAAAGGTTATCTTATCTAAATTAAATAATAAGTGATCATTAATTAAGTGATTAATTATTAGCCCTGGATTCATGCTGATGTTTGACAGAAAACAACAAAATTCTGTAAAGCAATTATCCTTCAATTAAAAAATAAATTTATTAAAAAAAGTATCAGCCCTGGATTAACCAGGAATCTAAGACAAGGTCAAAAAGGTACTGCACTGATACAGGTCATGAATTACTTGTCAACAAAATGACCTTTTCTGTTGGTGAAGCATCTGACTGGGGACTGGGGATTATCCAAATAAAGCGCTGCCTCATGTTTGTGTGTGGGAGGGTAGGGGGCAGTTTATAATCTTGGGGTAGAAATGAATATATTAAGAGGCAATTTCAACACAAAAGTATTAATACATAAATCATCCCACAGGAATTGAGGCAGGGCTTACAGATTAATCTGGAAATGTTTCTATTTAAAGTAGAAAAGTAGTCCATTTCAATCTTGGTCCAAACTGTTTCTGTGTGTGTTAGTTCAATGGGACTAGCCCTGCTTTTAAAAGCCTGGAAATCACAGGTATTCTAGAATTTTGGGCGTTTTTCCCCCCCTTCACAGTTAGAGTATGTACTAACTTAGGTGGAGTTGGTGGCTGTGAGTTTTCTACTTGCTCCCCCCACCCCCCACCATCCTGGCTTTCCCCACTTGGAAAAATCAAAAACTCCACTCTGTGGTTGAGGGGAAAACAGCGGGGGAGGGGGCTGCCCAAGAAGCAGAAAGGGCTGTCACAGCAACTACGCTGAGCCGCTCGCTGTCCAGCTGGCAGTCAAACAGACCACGTCCAAATTCCAGACTGGAAAACGCAGCAGTTCAAGACATTCTAATGGAAAATTCACAGGGAAGATCCAAACTCAGTCCCGGGAGGAACACCTCACCCAGGGAACGAACCCGAGTCTTGGATGGGATACAACGCTGACTGTCGAGCTGGGGCGGAGGGAAGAGGATCAAAACAAGGAAAAAGGGAGAGAAGAGGACCTGAAGGCGTTATGAAACCCTCACAGATGGAAGTTCGAGGCCCCTCATCTCACATATGCTGGCAGGTTTTCAAAACGAATGGAATCTTTCTTCCTAATCCATAAGGTGGAGCATAAGGAAGGTATAAACAGGAACAACCATCATGGGGTTTAGATAGAGTGAGGTGGGTGCGGCTTAAATCAGGATCTGACTACTAAAAGACCCCCAGGCAAGAGTCATTCTTGACCTCTAAGACTCAGTCTCCTTACCAATGAAATAGGATAGTGTGTCCCTCCCTAAAATAGTTGTAGTGATGGTGAGAAAGAATTCACACACTTAGTAACGGACATCTGCGCCTCGGCACACAGCAGGCACAGTATGATACACACGTCTAAAGGGGTTAACGCTTCATTAACCCTAACTTGTGATCTGACAAATGTCCAGTGAGGACACGACACTTTGCGGTGGGTCAGTCCTATTCTATGACCCGTTTATAAGTCTGTCTCTTACTTTTGTGCCCTGAGCAACCACCTTTTTAAAAGTAAGCAAAATGTAATGTGCACTTTCAAAGTGCTTATCAGGTCACTCGGGCTTAAATTTTACATATGCAAACAAATTATAGTTGGGGAAGGAAAACTTAGCAGCAGCCCGCTCACTGGGCTTTGCTGACCCATGTTAACCGTAATCCATATGCACTTATTTCTACTTAAATAAGCATGCATTTATCCTGGACTGAAGATTACACAAGTGAAAGAAAGTGAAAGTGTTAGTTGCTCAGCTATGTTCCACTCTTTGCAACCCCATGGACTCTAGCCCACCAGGCTCCTCCGTGCATGGGATTCTCCAGGCAAGAATACTGGAGTGGGTTGCCATTTCCTCCTCCAGGGGATCTTCTTTTTTTTTTTTATTTTATTTTTAAACTTTACAAATTGTACTAGTTTTGCCAAATATCAAAATGAATCCGCCACAGGTATACATGTGTTCCCCATCCTGAACCCTCCTCCCTCCTCCCTCCCCATACCATCCCTCTGGGTCGTCCCAGTGCACTAGCCCCAAGCATCCAGTATCGTGCATCGAACCTGGACTGGCAACTCGTTTCATACATGATATTATACATGTTTCAATGCCATTCTCCCAAATCTTCCCACCCTCTCCCTCTGCAACAGAACTGCCTTATGACCCAGCAATCCCACTGCTGGGCATACACACTGAGGAAACCAGAAGGGAAAGAGACACGTGTACCCCAATGTTCATCGCAGCACTGTTTATAATAGCCAGGACATGGAAGCAACCTAGACGTCCATCAGCAGATGAATGGATAAGAAAGCTGTGGTACATATACACAATGGAGTATTACTCAGCCATTAAAAAGAATACATTTGAATCAGTTCTAATGAGGTGGATGAAACTGGAGCCTATTATACAGAGTGAAATAAGCCAGAAAGAAAAACACCAATACAGTATACTAACGCATATATATGGAATTTAGAAAGATGCTAACAATAACCCTGTGTACAAGACAGCAAAAGAGACACTGATGTATGGAACAGTCTTATGGACTCTGTTTCAGGGGATCTTCTTGACCCAGGGATCAAACATGGCTGTCCCACACTGTGGGCAGATTCTTTACCATCTGAGCCTCTAGGGAAGCCTCAAGAGTATACAAAGTGACGTTAAATAAAGGTTGTTATCTTATTTAGTCTAACACTATTGTTCTCTTGAGCTGAGTTTAAAAGCAAAAGAAAGAAACCTGCATGATTGAACATATCTAGAATTCACAAGAAACTATGCCTACAGTCATAATCTCAGGCCTCAAGTTCAAGAGCATAATTCAGGATTTTGTTAAACTGAGGTTTAAAAAGATTCGAAAGAATCAAAGTCTTTCAGGGGGTGGGGTATGGAAAGAGTCAACAATATTTAAGATTATGCCCTGGGGAAAATGCTCAGGGGTTCAAATTCACCTCTTGAAAGGAGTAAAAATAAACTGTGGCATGTGGAGAACCTTCCTGTGAATATTCTAACTGTGAGGCAACCTCTACAGGGCAGACAACTTCACGGCTTGAGTGGCTGAGAGCAATTACACTTCTAGAAAAAGCCCCTAACAGCTAAGGAACTAAAACAGAGTGAGTAGTATACTTTCAAGTAGAAGATTCTAGGGGATTAGATGGGGAATGGGTCAGCTACATCTGTGAACAAGGTCAATCTTAAAATATTTGGAGACCCTAAACACAACAGCATAATAATATTCTTTAATTTCTGTATGAAAGAAAAATAGGAAAAAAAAAAAACTCTTCTCATATTTGTTTCCAACACTTTCTTTGGAGCAAAGTCAGAGGGTTGAGAATCAGCAGGAAACTTCTCTTTAGGAAGAGGATTTGAACCATCTTGTTCTTAAATTTCTTCCTACTGCCATACATCCACAGCTAAACTGTTTCTAAAAAAGACCAGCAAATGAGAACTCAGTAATTTTTAAAGCAAGTCAGGAAAAATTAAAAGGTTAACAGAGGTTTTGTTGGGTAAAGCAGACTCAAGAGCCCAAAATGCAAATTACCAGCTGCAAGAACAGCCATAGGGTACTTGAGTGACTCACCAGTCATTTGGACCCTTCCCTTAAGGAAAGCCAGTAGGCCTCAGGGATGATGACAATAGAGCACAGACACAGGAACAAACCCTGCCTCACAGTGAATCAGAGGCTCAACCTGGGTAAGAAGTCAGGACTCCTAACAACCATAAAACATGTACTGTGTCATTAACCACCAAGGTCTTAAGGTCTTTTACCCTCATCTACTGTCACTAATACCTCGTGGGTGCTTAAGGAAAGCCTCAACTGCTGACAGTATTTCCAAAGATTATGATTCTCAACCTAAGCTACACAGGAGAGGAACCAAAGGCTCTTTTAGAGATCTGATGCTCAGACCACACCTCAGCCTAATTAAATTGGAATCGCTAGGGGGTAGGACCCAGACATCAGTGTATTTTTAAACCTCCCCAGGTAATTTCAATGTGCAGCCAAAATCAAGAGACCTGGGATTAGTCCTTAATAACATATATTTATAGTTTTATCATATTAAGAAACCATTATCACATGTACGTATATATGCACAGCACATATGCCTTCACAGATGAATTAATCAACTATAAAGTCACCTATGGAAACTTACTACTAAAATGAAATTTAGGTAATTACATGTTCATTTTCAGCTGTGAGATAGATAAAAGGCCTAGAAACCCAAATCACGTAACACTCTTCTCACTTATCCCACTGATGCTCATGAAGGACAGATCGCCAACATTCTGCATGAGAGTGGGATGGTGGCTCTGGAAGAGGGACATTTTGGATGTAGTTATTCAAGCAAACCGGAAGGTGGAGAATCCCCACTTACCTGGGCTCTGCGTGGGAGCCAGAAGAGATGCTGCGTCAGGGCACGGCTCAATGGTACACCAGTTTTCTCGGTTTATCTGAAGGGAAAGAAAGAGAGACTGAGTAAAAGTCAGGCATAAAAACCAAAACAGAAAAAGACATGCAAAGAGGAGATCATGGTGCGGCCAAGGGTGAAATAAAGAAAAAAGAAGCTAACAGGTAAAATGGATCAAATGTTGAAATACATATCTCACATCCAAGTCAGAAACAAATGCAAAAATAATTCCCGTTTATTCAAGGATTACTGTATGTTGGATATCAGGTTAAGAATTCTACATACATTATTTCCTTTCATCCTAAGAATTCTACATATATCATTTTATTTAATCCCCACACTAGCTCGAAGAAGTTTGTATTATTTCTCTTGCCAAAGAATAACTAGGCTTGAAGGACCTACATTTGTCAATTTCTCATCTTTGGTGAGAAGATGCTAAAGTATATGGGTGAGAAAGAACAACAGGTTTCCTAAACATGCTAAGCGAGATAAGGTAGAAAGCTATGGGGCATTCTGTCCAATTACAACTGCCTGACAAAGAGCAAATGCAAGAAATTAAACTGCTTGCAAATAAACCATGCAAACCTAGAGCCACAGGAAACAAAAACACCAAATCACTGACTCGTTTCAGCTCTTTTCCCAGTAGAGACGAATGGAGGCTGGGACCAGCCTGAAACATCATCACTGTTTCAGCTCCTGGTGTGTTACAGAATGATGCCAAAAATTTGAAAGTGATCTTTGAATGGAAAAGAATATTCAGCAGGTTCCCTAGGATTATGCAAAGTATCCCTTTTCAAAATGCAATTTGAGTGTGTATAAGGAAGAAACCTCAAATTCAGTAACCTTAACAAACCCAATCCCCATCTTTCAAAGAATGGAAACAGCAAATTTTCCTTAAAAAACAAAACAGAACCTTTCATTTAGAGAAGGATTTTCTGACTGTGAACTGCACCTCACTTGAAATGAGCCAAATTTCACTTCCAGTAAATTAAGTTTCTCTGTCAACAGGAAAAGCAAGGGTCCATAATTACTGTACTTTTGCTCCATGAACACAGCAACAAATTTTAAATAGATAACAGAAATTTTAAAAGCAGACCCTTTAACAACAGTGAAGAACACTGAGCAGCTCTCAATTATGATGACATTGCTCTCTCCCAGTCCATGACCTTCAACACCTCTCCGGTCAACATTTTAGGAAACTTTGTTAAAACTCTTGATGTGAGAATGTTTTCATCACCTTTTCAGACATTACTCTATGGCCAATGAGTAAACAGAATTTTCTTCACTGTCAATACTTGAGGGACGAACTGACTTCACTTTTCATGTCATTTTAGGCATTTGTGTGTTACAGAAAATGAGTTACACATTTTGCAAAATAACATATAAATATATAAATAATACAAAAAATAATGTATTACTTAACAAAAAAGTTAGCAGAGTATCATTTAATATACAATAAATATTGAAAGAAAGTTAAAATTAAATCAAATCTCTTTAATGGAATACACTGATTTCTGAATAACAATGACGAGAACATACTAGTGACGGGAGGCAACTCCTCAAAGATCTCCCTGTGAGTGTCTCCTGAGCAAAGGACACTGTCTGTGCTTTCATTCTAGGCTGTCTTGTTAAGAATGTATCCATACATATCACACAGCCTCCGGAGACAGAGATACTGTTTCTTTCTGTGTGATGACAGAGGTGTGAAGTCAGAACAAAAGTGAGGCAGGCTTACTGCACACAGCAAAAATGCAGGGGTCCCACGGCTGGGGTTCCTCAGCTGTGACACAGCATCTCCCCGGGCCCCTCGTGTTGCCCCCATGGGAGCAGGGCAGCAAGCAGCACCAACAAGAAGCTGATGCTCAGGGTGTTTTTTGACTTCAGACAGCAGCCATGAAACTGTCAGGCTGACTTGGTAGCTTGCAAGCAGGGTGAAATCTCAGACTCCATCAGTTTTGACAATTCAGTTCAGTTCAGTTGACAATTAGTATATATTAAATAGTATTGATATACTTAAAGGCAGCAGCGGCCAAAAATCTCCTGATGACACCTATGTGGCGAAAAGCTTTAATCTGATTCAATGTTTCACCGAGTGGTTGTGCCTGAGTGATCATAAAGAGACAACTAATATCCACTCTAACTTTTCTATAGGTTCCTGAATCTTCTTTAATGACTACTAACTGGCTATACCCCAATACAAAATGTCTTTGGTGTTTAAAAAAAAAAATTTAAAACTTAAAGAAAGAAAGCAACACTGGAACATTATTGTTAATTAACTCCAGACTTTGGATTTCATTCCTTTTTCCATTAATGTTCTTTAATGTTCCAGGATCCAATCCAGGATCAGCTAGTTCAGTTCAGTCACTCAGTTGTGTCCTACTCTTTGCAACTGCAGCACACCAGGCCTCCCTGTCCATTACCAACTCCTGGAGCTTACTAAAACTCATGTCCATTGAGTCGGTGATGCCATCCAACCATTTCATCCTCTGTCGTCCCCTTCTCCTTCCGCTTTCAATCTTTCCCAGCATCGGGGTCTTTTTCAATGAGTCAGTTCTTCGCATCAGCTGGCCAAAGAACTGGAGTTCCAGTTTCAGCATCAGTCCTTCCAATGAATATTCAGGACTGATCTCCTTTAGGATGGACTGGTTGGATCTCCTTGCAGTCCAAGGGACTCTCAAGAGTCTTCTCCAACACCACAGTTCAAAAGCATCAATTCTTCGGTGCTCAGCTTTCTTTATAGTCCAACTCTCAAATCCAACATGACTACTGGAAAAACCATAGCCTTGTCTAGACGGTCCTTTGTTGGCAAAGTAATGTCTCTGCTTTTTAATATGCCATCTAGGTTTGTCATAGCTTTTCTTCCAAGGAGGAAGCGTCTTAATTTCAGGGCTGCAGTCACCATCTGCAGCGATTTTGGAGCCCCCAAAATAAAGTGTCTCACTGTTTCAATTGTTTCCCCATCTATTTCCATGAAGTGATGGGACCAGAAGCCATGATCTTCGTTTTGTGATTAAGTTTTAAGCCAACTGTCACTCTCTTTCATTAAAAGGCTCTTCAGTTCTTCACTTTCTGCCATAAGGGTGGTGTCATCTGCATATCTGAGGTTATTGATACTTCTCCTGGCAATCTTGATTCCAGCTTGTGCTTCAACCAGCCCGGCATTTTGCATGATGTACTCTGCATTAAGTTAAATAAGCAGGGTGACAATATACAGCCTTGATGTACTCCTTTCCCTGTTTGGAACCAGTCTGTTGTTCCATGTCCAGTTCTAACTGCTGCTTCTTGACCTGCATACAGATTTCTCAGGAGGCAGGTCAGGCGGTCTGGTATTCCCATCTCTTGAAGAATTTTCCATAGTTTGTTGTGATCCACACAGTCAAAGACTTTGGCATGGTCAGTAAAGCAGAAGTAGATGTTTTTCTGGAACTCTCTTGCTTCTTTGATGATCCAACGGATGCTGGCAATCCAGCATACCACATTACATTTTGTGTGTGTATATGTCCAATTTTGCATTTTAAGACCTTTATTGAAATATATGACAAAGGTTTGTATAGTCAAAGCTATGGTTTTTCCAGTAGTTATTTACAGATGTGCGAGTTGGGCCATAAAGAAGGCTGAGCATGAAAGACTTGATGCTTTCCAGTTGTGGTGCTGAAGAAGACTCGAAAGTCCCTTGGACTGCAAGGAGATCAAACCAGTCAATGCTAAAAGAAAATAAACCCTGAATATTCAGAAAGACAGGTGCTGAAGCTCTAGTACTTTGGCCACCTGATGCAAAGAGTCGACTCACTGGAAAAGACCCTGATGCTGGGAAAGACTGAAGGCAGGAGAAGGGGGTGACAGAAGATGAGATCGTTGGATAGCATCACTGATTAAATGGACAAGAGTTTTAGCAAACTCTGGAAGATACTGAAGGACAGGGAAGTCTGATGTGCTGTTGTCCATGGGGTTGCAGAGAGTCAGAAACGACTTAGCGACTGAACAAGTTGAAACCTAATTCATATTCTCTAAAACTCACCTATTTAACTATTAAGTAGTCTATTCAGTGGTCTAGCATCTTAACACAGCTGTGAAACCATGGCCACTATCTAATTTTAGAACATTTTCATGGCATAAGAAAGAAATCTTGCATCCATCAGTAGTCACACCCTACCCCAAACCCCTGCCCTCCCGGTTCCAGGCAACCATTAATGTAAGTTCTGTCCCTGTGTATTTGCCTCCTCTGGACGTTCTGTATAAACGGACGCGTACATTCTGACGCCTCTGCTTGCTGGCTTCTTGCACTTGGCTTTCACGGTTCATCTGTGTTTCAGCATTTTATGAGTACTGTACCCTGCTGCCTAATAATCCATTACGCTGTATGGACATGCCCACACTCTATTTACTCTTCAGCTGATAGACATGTGGGCTGCTGTTATGAATAATCCTGTCATGAATATTCATATACGAGCACTGGACATGTTTCACTTCGAGTATACACCCAAGAATGGGACAGCTACGTCAAGCGATGATACCTTTACGTTTAATAAAGTCTGAGGGCTTGCCAGACTTTTCCAGAGTGGCTGTGCCATTTGACGTTCCTACCACCAATGTCCGAGTGTTCTAATTTCTCCACACCCTTGCCAACACCTGCTACTGCTCTTACCTATTTAGATGTAGCCAACTTGGCGGGTGTGAATGGTATCTCACTTGAGTGTATGAGATACACTTTCAGCTTTCCCTTTTTTTAAATCTCTCTCTTTTATCAAAGTACAGTGGACTTTCAGCGTTTCAGGTGCACAGCAAGGTGACTCGGTTATACACATGCACGTGTATTATTTTTGAAATTATTTCCCATTACAGGTTATTACAAGACACTGACTATAGTTCCCTGTGCCATACAGTAAACCTCTGTTGCTGGTTGCATTTTTTTTAAAAATTAGAAATCTAGCATTCTATTCGTACTAAGTAGAATCAAAATGTCATAAATTTTTTTAGTAGGCAAAAATTCATAAGTTTTCTAAAAATATATATATTATACATATTATGTATGTGTATGTATACAAAAGCTTTTCTACTAAGCTTGATAGAGGCTTGAGAAAAAAAATTAAAAAAAAAAAAGATGGAGAAACTGGAAAACAAACTAAATGAAATCAGAGCACTGAATAGGAAATAGAAAAAGTGAAACAAACTATATAAAAGTAAATCAAAGATGATCATGTGGTTCAGCTGGTTTTAAACATGACTGCTCATTGGAAACATACTTCCAACTTTTCTTTTAAAATGGAAACTATTTTTTAACCTATTGATTACTTTCTAGGAAAAGGAAGACTCTACAAAGACTTAATGCTGAACACCCTCAGATTTGTTTCTTTCTTTCATTAAATAAAAATGTACTAAATATCCTCAATGTATCAAAACATTTGTGTCAAGCCTTAAAAGCAGTAGTAGTAAAAGAACTGAGTCCTCTAAGAACTCAGTGGGTGTGAGAGAGATGTGGAAAAATTAAGTAAATAACTCTTCCACAGCATTCTGCACACATGAGCCACTGAAATGAGTGTGGACAAAGTGTCCTATGATCAGTAGAAATGGGAATCAGACTGAATGAGACACTCTAACGCCAAACTATATCTGAAATTCTTTATACATTTCTGCCCAGGTCACAAATGTAACACACAGAAACACTGGGCCAGATAACAACTCCTCTCTTTCACTTTACACAGGCATTATTGCACAATACATGTGGGGGAGGGGCCAGAGACGGCCAGACCCTGTATAAGCAGAAGAACTGGAGTTTCACAGAAGTTAAAAGCCGAGGGCTGAAGACAGAAGGTAGGACCACAGTGCCAACTGCTGCTGAGAAGCTGGAACTGATACATTTTTAAAAAGAAGTCACTGAATTGGGCAACCGTGAGGTTTATGGTGACTTTGGAAAGAAGAGTCTGAAACAAGACAGGTGATACCAGAATTAAAACTGTAAAACATCCCATTATATTTCTAAATTGTACTTTCAAGTTTGCAGACTACTGTCACCTGGATGGGACCCTCTGCCTGTCCCACTGGGAGGCACGTCGCCATTTTTGAGACGAGGCCACACGCTGGGTGAGGCTAGATTTGGGGATGGTAGATTTGTGTGCGAACTATACTGTACTGGTAACTGCATCTGCTCAAAAGACCGTAAGCTCCTTGAGAAGTGAATCCTACCTTTAAAAATTCCACAGATCTCCCCACGAGTAGATAGCAGATGCTCAATGAATAATCTTTGAGTTTATTATCCTCAATGATTTGTATATAGAACTAAAGGGAGAACCTTTGAGATGATCACCCCACTCCCTTTATCAGATCTATTAGAAAGGGGGGCAGGCACAGCGGGTGAAGGGACCTGAAGGAGGTAACAGAACGTTTAGGGGTGGAGTGAGGACTCATTTTTCCTCACTCCCAGTCCAGTGCTCTTTCCCCACCCTTACAAGTATCTCTTCTTGTTCTTCACTTTGTCTCAGAATTCAACAACTGTTTAAACAATTTTTAATAGCAATATGAAACTGAAAAAATCTGGCAAAGGAGCATTTAACATCTCTGGAGATTATTGGCTGGAAAAGAGAGTCACTGCTTAAATTAGACAAAAACATTTAGAAAGTAAAGTATCATAATGAGAAAACTCAAATATGAAACTGGGGGTGCCAATTTTCAGAACATCAAAATGCTGTAACTGAAAGAAATGTTTTGTTTGTTTGTCTTGGCTTTGTCTGCTTTCAGGAGCCTGCGTTTTCAGTCACTAACAGTTAATTACCAACGACGTGCTGAGCAGGCTCACCGCCTCCAAGCACTCAAGGAAACCTCAGGAAATCTGACAGCTATGCAGCTCCAGCTAGTTCCTTCTGTGGAATCAGGACTCATTCACAAACACTTCAAACTAAAACCTACACTGAAAATCAGTATGATTTCAGGTAAATCAGAGACTTCCTCACCAGGAAAGAGTGAGTAAATCTAGCCCAAGAAGCCTTCTTCCTATTGCTACCTTGTTGATTAAACCACACAGCTGGCCAGTCAGCTTTTGGGGAGTACCATGCCCACTTTAGGCAAGAAACAGTGTCAAGGACAGCAAGAGAAAGACAAATCGTGATCCTGGTGACAATTTACACAATGGGTCCCACAGTTTAAAAGTACGAGGAATCTTCTTTCATTTAAAATGTTAAGGATGGACTTCCCTGGTGGCTCAGTGACTAAGAATCCGCCTGCCAATGGCAGGAGACACGGGTTTCATCCCTGATCTGGGAAGATCCCACGTGCCGTAGAGCAACTAAGCCCATTTGCTAGAACTACTGAGCCTGTGCTCAAGAGCCTGGGAGCTGCCACCACCGAGCCCACGTGCTGCAAGGACCAAAGTCCACGCACCCTAGAGCCTGTGCTCTGCAACCAGAGAAGCCACCACAGTGAGAAACCCGCAACTAGAGAGCAGCCCCCCGTGCACCAACGAAGACCCAGAACAGCCAAAAATAAACTAACTATAAAGCGTCAAGGGTTGTACCTGCCTCCACATCCCAGGACAATGCATATAACCATATGGGCTCATGGATTATCAGGTCTCCACAGCCACGGACTCCAGACTGGATAGTCCTGCCTGCCATGGAAAAGAGAGGCTGAGCAAGGCCGCCAGGACATTTCAGAGCTGGAGTTCGTGGCCTTCGGTGGCACAGACTCCTTCAAGGATCTGAGGGAAGCCAGGGACCGCTCTTTCCCAGAAACACGCGTGTGTGTGTCCAGTCAGTGGTTCTGGAGACGGCTTCACAACTCAAGAGTAGAGACTTCTTCTTACAAGTTTTTGAGGAGTATGAAAAGCCCAAGGGTGGTCAGAAGTACGACTGAGGAAAGAATGGGAGACATGGCAGCCGTGAGTCTCCACCAAGGTGAGCCCCTCACCCCAGTTACATAAGCAAGGGAGTGAAAAAATCGGTATTATCCTAGGAAAACTGTAGGAAGTTTTCCTTTCTACAGGCAAGCAAGGAAGGAAAGCATGGAACAACCAGGACACAGCCCAGTAAGAGGAGTCTAGGCACCTCTGGTCTGGAGGGTGCGTCCCTGGGCTGGGGACGTGTGGCCCCAGTGGGACACCGAGGAAGCAGCAGGCCAGTGAGCCAGTACAAAGGGCAGAATCCACAGAAATGAGAGAGAGATAAAGACTCCACGCTTAGAGACAGACAGGAGATCCAGAGCAGACGGTAGTGGTGCCTTCTCTTTGACTAGGTTGAGTCTGAAGTGTCAAGATGCCTTTCAGATGCTTAAAAGTCATCAATATTGAGAGAAAGACTGGCGCTAGTTTCATCTGCTCGAGTAAAAAGTGGTGAGAAAAGTGTGAAATGGAGAGGGAGCCGCATGGACGTGCCAAGAGGAAAGACACGCTGCTGGTGGTGCTCGTGCGGGTGATCCACAGCGGCAGGTGAAGAAACCGGGAGGCTGGCTGCGTGCAGACAGAAACAGCGCAGCAGCGAGCGTGCAGTCACGGAACGAAATAAATCAAAACCACAGGGAGACACTGCATCACACCCACCAGGATGGCTGTATTTAAACCACATACACACACACACTGTATTTAAACCACACACACACACACACACACACACACACACTCCAAAACAAACAAACAAAAAACCTCCAGAAAATAACCCGTGTTGGTGAGAATGCAGAGAACTGAAACCTGTGTGCACGTAAATTCTTAGGAATGTAAAAACGTGGAAAAAAGTACAGGGGTTCCTCCAAAACTTAAACAGAATCACCATACGACCCAAACCCAGCAGTTCCACTTCTGGGCACACACCGCAAAGAACGGAAAGCAGGTGCTCATATCAACATTCACAGCACCTCTATTCACAATAGACAAAAGGGGAAAACAACCCAACTGGCCATCAACAGATGAATGGATTAACACAAGGTAGTATATACATGCACCGGAGTAGTATTCAGCCTTAAAATAAGGAGAGAATTCTGATACCTGCTTCCACATGGATAAACCCCAAAGACATCATAATCAGTGAAATAGGCCAGTCATGAAAGGACAAATACTGTGCAATGCCACTTACATAAGATACCTAGGGTAGTCAAATTCTAGAGCCAAAAAAACAGAACGGTGATTGCCAGGGACTGGGGGCAGGGGAAACGAAGAGTTACTGTTTATCGAGTACTGAGCTTCGGTTTGCAAAGACGAAAAAGTTCTGGACAGTGGTGACACAACAGCTGCACGACGATGTGAACGTACTTAATGCCACTGAGCTGTACACTCAAGTGTGGTCAATGTTATGTATTTCCTTACAACAACAGAGTGGGTGTGCGGCAGTTCCAAGAAGCGAGCGTGTTTAGAGAAAAGCTGTCGGGCAGCCCACAGCTGGAGGCAGCGCTGGTAATCTGGGCCAGATGCTACCAATCGTGGTCAGTGCCATTAACCAGAGGACAGAGTCCTCCGACATGAGTGTGGAAAGAATGTCAAAAGGGGCATCAGCGTTTTCGACCACATCCTGTACACAGTGACAGCAGCCCCAAGCAGATCATGCTCACGTGTGACAAGTACTGCGCTGAGTATACACAAGCAAGCCATTTAAGAGGCAGAAACTGGATTACAAAACCTCTCTCCCTCCTCCTGCCTGGTTTCAGAAACACCGGTGTGACCGATACATTTGCCCTCGTCTCAGGTCTGTTTTTCAACAGCTCCACTGTTTCTCACTCATACAATGAGATAACTTAAAGGCCACACACCCCGCGTGGCTCCACTGGGATGTTTTCAGAGCGCTTGCTACAGACCAGAGGAAATGCCAGGCCCTGATCATACTTACCGTAACACATCTCTTCTCACGGTAGTCTCCTTTCCAAAAGGTGACCGCTAAGACCCAGGTTTCTACATTACTGGGTGACAGACTGTTCTCTGTACCACTGACACTCTTTTTAGCCATCTTGAGACTAGGCTTAGCAGGAAATCTGATTGCCAGCAGAATTAGGAGATGGACCAGAAACGACAGTGTTGAGACTGCTAATAATTTGAGATTAAGAGGAAAACAAAGGAAACAATAAGGCCCTTTATCCAGGTGCTGCTCTACGGAATCTTTGAACTAATACCAAAATACAAGACTGGCAACTGATTAAATGGGTAGGAGGAGTAGATCAAAATGATTCTGAAATTTTGTTTAGCAAGCAGTTGGAAATGAGGAAAACAGAGACTGTGCCATTAAATATCCACATCTTTTGGAGGAATACGCCACCCAAAACCACTTTCTGGCTCTGACTCCATTTGTGATTCTTTAGCTAAAAAACAAACTCTGTCCACATTGTATCTCCACGACAGTCAGACTGTGGACATTACAGGCTCCGAGCGTCCAAAGTTCTGGTGAGTTACAGTGCATACGGAACATGGGATGGGAGAAGTTGATGCAAAAAAAAATGTTGACCATCCTGGTAGTTTTTCACGCCTTTCATGAAGCCTCGGGTCCCTTGGAATGATCTAAACCACACCTAAACTGTGTTCCCATCAGTCAGAAAATAGAGCCGTGCATATTTTCAGTGGAGAGGGAACTGCCTTGTTTTTGGCAGTGTTTCTGCTACTGTTTATATTTGAACATCCTAATAACACAGCTCATGGTTACACCCAGCCTTCCCAGCCACTGCCTGTATTTACTTCCTTTGCAAATGTCTCAGGAGATGTAGCTGGAGTTACAAGGCTGAACAAAAGGAAGCAGAAACCCCACCATCCGGACAGGGGAGCCAACACTTGAGTCAAAAGTCTTTTCAGGGAATCAGACTGTAACTGAGCAGACAGGCAGAGCTGCCTTCAGTCGTCTTTTGCCTCCTAATGTCTTTTGTTTGAAGCGGCATGGAAGTGTCTTTGAGCAAGTAGACTTGTTAAAGGATGTGTATTTCCTGGAAGATGACGCTGGGCTTACAGACAAACTACTCCTGCGCTGATGAGGCCAGGTGGCCTGCCTGAACATCACGGATGGGAGGGGGTCGTCGTCCTCTGTACAAACTGTCACTCAGTGTCCACAAAACAGGGCTGCAAACCTTTTCACCATTCATCTGCTACTCTGACTTACTAGTTACAAAGTATGCTGTCAGTAAATCATCAGTAACAGGAAGAATCATGTTGTTACTAGTGGGCAATATTTTTTGCAAGTACCCAAAGTAATAAAACTAGTGAAACAGAAATGGTCCCTGGGTTAAAGTCAGTAGCTGATCTAGGATTCTGACTTCTTTGTCTTTGGCATGCTAGTTTTGCAGCAAGTTCCTGACACTTGGTGTGATGTCCTCCTGTGTTAAGAACAGTCTCTTAATGTGATCATGAGTTAGCTACTGAACTGTGTTAAGACAAAGGCTCCTTTCACCAACTTGTGTAGGCTTTAGAGGGACTTCCCCGGTGGTCCAGTGGTTAAGAGTCCACCTTCCAATGTAAGGGACTCGGGTTCGATCCCTCGTCAGGGAACTAAGATTACCACATGCCAAGGGGCAACTACGGCAACACAACCACTGAGCAGACCTGCTGCAAACGACAGAGCCCGTGTGCCACAGCTAGAGAATCCCGCACAAGCAAATGAAGAGCTCTCTTCCTGCAATGAGGGCCCTGTGCGACCCCCAAACAAAAATACACAGAACTAGGCTTTTGAAAGGTGCTGAGGAAAATGGGCCTGTTGATACCAAAGGGTGTCTGCCAATGATTCAGATTCTTCCGTATCCCATTCTGCACATGATTCATAGTTACTAGCCATTTACCTACCATAAGCAGCCAGAAGTCACACAGGCACGGGGGGATACTGTGAGGAGTGACACGTATGTATGTGTGTACTGGGACAGCGGAGCCAAGAACACTATTAACCTACTTTGCTGCTAAGTCGCATCAGTCGTGTCCGACTCTGTGCGACCCCATAGACGGCAGCCCACCAGGCTCCCCCATCCCTGGGATTCTCCAGGCAAGAATACTGCAGTGGGTTGCCATTTCCTTCTCCAACGCATGAAAGTGAAACGTGAAAGTGAAGTCGCTCAGTCGTGTCTGACTCTTAGCGACCCCATGGACTTCAGCCCACCAGGCTCCTCCATCCATGGGATTTTCCAGGCAAGAGTACTGGAGTGGGGTGCCATTGCCTTCTCCGATTAACCTACTTTACTATTAGAAAAAAAAATTCAAGAAGAAGGTAAGATTTCAGTATCTATTGGGTTTGATGATGGGAAGCAACGGCTGATGTGAGGATAAAGACCAGTGTACCCAGCCTTGGGAAAAATCCCAAGGGAAGGCTTTGATGCAGAAGAGCTTCCATGAAAGTCACTGAACAGAACTGACGAAGGGAACGAGTCAGAATGCAAAGTCTCAGAAAGGAGGGGCACATAACAGACGATACGATTTTCAAGTTAATTCACAGTGAATTATTCGGATGCCAGTGGGAAGGAATGGAGCTGTAAACGTTATGACACCAGAAGGACAGGGTCATGGTCCGGATTTTGTGATGACTATCCCAACTCATCTCTCTGTTCTTTACCCCAGCCATCCCAGCGCATTAAGCACAGTTCACATACCATGACGTGTTATGAACCCATACTTACAAATCTTAACAGATGAACTCATTCAACTAACAAAACTTACTGAGCATTTAACACAAATTAGGGACACTGTTTTGAGTGCTTAGACATAATGAATAGATTAAAAAAATTACAAACTCCTCGGTATATTAAAAAAAAAAAAAAAATCTTCCACCGAAAAGGGAAGTGAGAACATAGCACATGGTCACTTGGGAACTTAAGTAGCTCACACATCCAATATAATACACCTTTAAAAACACTGATTTAAAAAACAAATTCAAAATGGAAAGAAGTGAGGAGGCCACTGCTGAATGAATTAAAAAAACAAAAAAATTGTGGGGGAAAGGCTGCTAACAATGGTAGATTCATATCTGAATTCAAAGTGCTGTAGAAAGAATCCCCACACTGGGAAAGAAGTGAATGACATCAACTTTTCATACTGAAAAAGTGGTAGCAGTTAAAACTTTAAAATATACATATAGATAGATACACACATTCATGAAATAAAAGTGTTGGCCAACTCAAAGAAGAAGTCTAGGGGACTAAGAAAGAACATGAGCTTTGAAAAGAATCACGTCTGGGGTTGCATCCTATTACCTAGGATGAGCTGTGAGAAAATTACCGACTATCCGAAAATGTTTTTCCCCATAAGATGAAACAAATACTAGGGATATAAAGGTTAAGTGCCTGCCCACTGGAGACCACAAAGCCATTCCATCACGCCGGGCCTACCATAATGGCAGCCTGAGTGACTCCCACGTGCCAGAACGATCTTTTGAAAACATAAGTTGAGAAGTAACATACCCAAGCAAAGCAAACCCCTCCCGATGGCGGTCAAGGCCTGGCTCTTCCAGGCCCGGCCTGCTCAGCTTTCTCCCATCACCTCGGCCTCCCCCATCCTTCCCCGCCCCAGGACCTCCCCAATCCTTTCCAGAACGCCTTCCCTAGGTGCAGCGGCTGGCATCTTCTAATTCTCTGGACACCAGTTTTTCAAATGCCAGAACCTCAGAATGATCTCCTACCTGAAATGTCTCCCCATCGTGTGCACTTCTTACAGTGCACACTGTTTATATCCATCAAGTCACTTACAGTAATGTGTACTTTTTGTTTCTCCATCTGTTACCTGTCTTTAAGCAATATGGAGACTTTGAAGACCCATGTGCCCCTTGGACCGAGCACCATGCCCAACACTGAACAAATCATTAATACTGTTTTTGTGTAGATCTCTCAGTGATGTGACCTTCTCTGTCTTCAAAGCAAAGAATCAGCACCAAAGCTGCCCATCTCATCTCAACCTGGAAATAGCGTATTTTCAGGACTTTTTGTGCTTCCTTATTTGTAATAAATGCCTGCTTTCTGAGAAGTGAAGTTTCTTCTACTGAAACTCTTTGGTTATGTAAAGGTTGTATGGTGCAAAAAAAGAAAAAAGAATACAAATACAGGCACATCCAAAAAAAAAGAGCGAGAGAGAAAAAAATTACATCCTTTATGAGCTGTGGCCTTGTGCGGAGAAAAAACCCAAAACATCACATCACTCAAGTCTTTCACGTTCCTCAGCCGGGCTCAGGAGACGCCTCAAACTCTTCTAGGAAAAGGAGTCTGGGGTGGGAGTTCAGGGACCACTGCTGCCTGACCAATCCTCTCAGATCAAGTAACGTATATAAAAGCATTCTGTTAAAACTGTAGAACAGCATCTGTGAAGGCAGTAAGCCTGTGCTGAGTTAGCTCCACTACTAAGGGCTCTCATGCCTGGGAGAGTGGAGAGTATTACGTATTTCAGCACGGTTTTAAATGCACCACATTCCTGTGACACTAAGACTGAGATTTTCTATCCTCCCTCTCCTCTTTCCCTTTTTTCCCCAGACAGGGAACATCATAAAGCATGCAAAGCGCTCAGTCATGTCTGACTCTGTGTGACCCATAGACTGTAGCCCGCCAGGCTCCTCTGTCCATGGGATTTTCCAGGCAAGAACACTGGAGTGGGTTACCATTTCCTTCTCCAGAGGATCTTCCCGACCCAGGGATTGAACACTCGTCTTTTGCATCTCCTACACTGGCAGGCAGGCTA
The DNA here is from genome assembly GCF_029378745.1 of Bos indicus. Lineage (NCBI taxonomy): Eukaryota > Metazoa > Chordata > Mammalia > Artiodactyla > Bovidae > Bos > Bos indicus. The sequence continues at coordinate 16,746,467 of NC_091780.1, read as the reverse complement.
GCGCCACCTGGGAAGCCCAATGTCATAAAGAGTCAAGCTCGTAAAGGTCCTAACAACTAGACTCTTCTAAACAAAGGAGGACAGAAACAACAAAAACAAAAACATCACTGTCACTTCATAGCGGAGCTCACATTTCAGAGGAACTAACATGAATAAGATCTTGGATCAAGTTCAAAATGCCAAGTTGCCCACTGCTCTGAGCCTCGGCCTGGCAAGTCAGAGCACCAGATGATGGAGATTATGGCGGACAGACGGCAGTTCCCCACGATCGCAACCCCTCCACCCAGCCCCTCATCGGTGTCCCGAAGGGTGGTCTCAGTTCACTGGCATCTGTGTCTAGCTTTCTGAGCCATGCTTGGCCTCAATGGATGAGTGGAAAAAACGAGGGAGTCTCAAGTAATAAACTGAACTGGTCAATCAATGCGAAAGCACCCCTACCTCCCTGCCCGGGACAATACATTCCTCCTGTGCCTGCACTCCCCTGGTTCCACACCCTCATCAGCTCAGGTACTGAGGTTCTCTGGCAACCCTGAAGCACTTGGTTGGTTTCCAGTTTCCCCTGCCTTTGCCAGAAAATGGCTAAACTTCCAAAAAGTGCTCCCTGAGTCGTCCAACATTCCCAGACTCCCACCTTATGGCTGGAGGAGTTCTTACTAATTTTAGACTCAAGGATGCCTTCTGTGAGCAATTAGCTGGCCAGAGGCCCCGCCCCCATCCTGCTGAGACAGCCAGCATCACTAACGGGAGAAAACAAACACAGCAATTAACAGTCAGAGGCCAGACCTGTAAAGCAGTCAAACCAAGCCAAAACGGCCACTGTGCCACTTTGATAAACAGACTGAGTGGAGATCTTTCCAAAGGAAATAAGTACTATCTTCCCCCCAAGAGTTGTGAGAGAAAAAAAAGAACAGAAAGAGAAGAGAAAAAAAAAAAAAAAAACTCAGGCAAAAGACAGACTGGGAGACAGAGGCAGACGGGGAGAGACCGACAGATAATGATGCCTCTACAGATGGGGCCTGGGGTGGGGACGCTGGGGACAGACCTCTCTGGAAAAGAGCAACTGACGGTGAAGTGCTCCACCTGCGATTTACAAGAGTAGGAGGTTCTCTTGAGCAGAAGAACCCACTTTAAAGCAAGTAAAATGACGCTGACACCTAAGTGACTCGATGATTTTTAAGCCCCCATTGTTGCTGGTCAGATATTCTGCTGCTGCTGCTAAGCTGCTACAGTCGTGTCCAACTCTGTGCGACCCCATAGACGGCAGCCCACAAGGCTCCCCCATCCCTGGGATTCTCTAGGCAAGAACACTGGAGTGGGATATTCTGCTAGGAACCTTAAAATCACCAACCCAACTCCACAATCCCCACTGTACACACACACACACATGCCTCTCAGCTCTTCTCCCAGTACAGGGTGGCCAGGGCCCCAGCTACTGGATTCAGAGGCAGGAGGCAGCTACGGGAGGCCCTTACCTTCAGCAGCACCACATCCACGGTCCTGTCCACCTTGGAGATGTCACACAGGCTGTAGCGCCTCTTGTGCCGCTCGTACATTTTGTCCAAACGCAGCAGAGAGGACACAAGATGCAGGGGCGGGACCCACCGTAACCTGGGGGGTCGGGGTGCTCCCGCAAGCCCCCAGGTCTGAACCTCTAGCGGGGAGCCGGAGGGGGTTTCTGCCGTCCGGACTCCTCTATGAAGAAAACCTCGAGGGGGTCAAACCACACAGGACCCCAAGTCCCTCACCGGACGGAGAACTTCCTGGCAGTGCCTGAGCCCCGGGGTGATGCACGCCCAACTCACAGTATCCACAGTAATCGCCCCTGGATGCTATACTTTAGTCAGATCTTGACGGAGAGAGAAGCACAGACTGTTTCCATCACGGGCGATAACTCCAGGAGAAAAATGAAGGCTTAACGGGCTACGCATGCCGGCCGACGCACGTGGCGGGGAACAACCCAGAGCAGGCGAGAAAAAATCCAGTATGTGCCTTGTCGGGAAAAGACAAGCAGAGAAGAAGGGAAGACAGCTCTACTTTGCAGGGATGGCAGGACAAAATTTTCTCATGAAAACCTCTTCTTGCTTAAAAAACAAAAGCAAGGAAAAGCAGTATTTCCTTCACAGGGAAAAAAAAAAGCAAGCAAACTGAAATTCTGAGATTCTGTTCAGAGAAAGAGTCTCTAGTCAGCCTCTTGCTCGCCAGGCAGCAGGGCTTGGTTCTGATTTCAGCTGAAAAGTCTAATGACAGCGGAGTGAAAGCAGGAAGGAAAAAAAAAAGAGCCCGCTCCTCCCCCCCATGCTCCCTCCCTTCTGGGGCACGGGCCCCTCTTCCCTCCCTCCCTCAGGAACGTCACGACTGGCCCTTTCGGCTCAGCACCAGCAGCCTTCGAGGCTTGAAAACCTAAAGGCAGTGCTGGGAACATGATTCATCCCCAGATGAAGAGGAGAAAAACAAAGCTTCCTTTTCCAGCCGGCTTCCTCCTCCTCCTCCTCTCCCGCTGCTTCCTATGAAACAGGCTCTGTAGAGCACCCCCAGCCGCGCCCCGGGTGAGGTCGGGGCGGCGTGGGGATTGGGGGGGGTGGGGCGGGCATCCTGCACACCACAGGCGAGCACGAGACGCTTCTCTGTCCCCCAAAGTCAGGGAAGTGGCCACTGCCCCGGGCGCACGCTGCAGCACCCTGCCAGGCGCAAACCAGTGATTTAACGTGAGAAAAATGCTAGCCTGAGCCTTCAGGGACATGTCTCCAGGACCCACAAGGGCTTACGGAAGTGGCCGGCAAGGCTTAGAGATCAAGAGGGCAGTTAGGTTTTTCTTTTTTTTTTTTGCAGAGAGGAAGGGAGTGATGGGGTGGGTGGGAGGGAGGGGTGCTTTTAGACCAGTGACGAGGAGAGGAGGAGAAGGGACCGGTGCACGGGCACACGTGTCAGCCGCACTGGCGGGGCCAAGGGGAGCCCCTGGAGGGCCTTCTCCCCCTCTCGCGACCGAGCCCGTGGGGGCTCTGTCACTCCACACGCCCACCCTCTGGCCCCACCCTAGCCACGATCATCAGAGGCGGACCTGCCCCAGAACTCATCTTCTCGCTGGTGTCAGAAATGATCTGGATGGGAAAGGAGGAGAAAGAACTGGGGAGGACACGGGCGGGTGGGGGTGGCAGGGAGTGGAGATGGAAAAACTGAAAGGATGTTCTCCTTCTAGGAGAGTCAGGCTGCTGACGTTTCCCTCAAGGGGCCACAGGCGGAGTCCTTGGCTTGGCCCTGCCAGTGTGGGTGAGGGGGCTCCAACGCCACAAGCAAAAGGAGAAGAGATTTAATACCGAAATTTCCATCAGTATCTAACAGAGCTGATGGAGAGGCTTTCCAGGAGCAATAAAAGAGGCAGAGATGGGCTGGTGACTCACCATGCCCTCTGGCCAGGCCGTCAAGTGGCTGACCAGCTCAAAGGAGAGCGAGGCAGCAAACCCCACTAGGACGCACCTCCCTGCTCCCCCGGACACGCGGCAGCTGTGGCTCAACCAGCTCAAAGCCTGCAGCCCGTCCATCCCAGTCTCATCCACGGGGTGGGGCAGACGGGCCCTCCCCTTGCCCATACGCCCACAGTGAGCATCGCGCTGTGACGCTACCAACGTGGACAGTGAACCAGATGTTGCTTTTCATGAGTGACAATGGAAAACAGATGATTGGAGAGAGAGTAGAAAGCTGTAAATAAAATTCTAACTCGGGCTTACCCAAAGGGTGGGAACCTGGCCGGCGACTTACGACGACTTTGAAAACTATGTGGTCTAGGATATGAATGGAAAGATCCTTTAGGTTTTGGTGCAGGGAAAAATGGATGGTTTATTATCTTTTCCTGTACGAACTTTCACCAAACTGTCACTCAGAACTCTCCCTCCTCCCCACAGAAAGACGGAGCCGCCTCCCCTCTATCCTCAACATGGTTTATTCCCCACTGCCGCTCCCTTCTGTTTTAATTAGAATCAAATGTTTCCTGCTTCCAAGGTTCCCAGGCTTCTCCCTAGGGATCATAGATGCTTTAATCACCATAAAGCCTTTCTATTCCCAGTCTCGTCTAACTACTGACTTCAATGCAGATAATCTACTGATTGAACAGATACTCTGCATTCTGTTATCTGCATGTATGCTGCCTTGCAACAAAGGCAAACAAGAGAAACAAACAACAAAATCTCTGCCCTCAAGAAATTTAAAAGAAATCTGTTTCACAGTAATACAACTGTTTGAAATGGCTCAGGTTACCGTTTTGAGACAGTTTAATTTTTTTTTTTTAATTTCTGCTGAGATGCTGGCTTTGCGCTACAGGCTGTAAATTGAGACTTCCTAGCTGCTTGGTACACATAAACATGTTAAGAGGATTTGGAACTGTAATTGCGTGTTCTGTTCCTTCTTGGAGAACAAATCCTCTGGGCAGGGAACACATGCCCTGGGTGGGGAACACGAGCCTGCTTTGCTGTCCCTCTGGATCCGTTCGATACTCGCCACAGAAGACAGAGTCTGCGGTCCTGCGCTTTCGTTGTTGATCTGACAGTTCCAAGTTTTTATCAAAAACATCTGCAACTGCCGAGCAGTTATTCTGTTAGGATTTTGAAACTCAGAAACCAATCGTTTTATTTCCAAATCAAAGCTGAGACCTATGAAGCTTCGTTTTGAAGATACGTCTCTTTTCCTTTAATTTTGGCAACGTAAAGAGTAAAATACGTTTATTATTTACAACCTCTTTTCACAATAGTAATTATTCACAAGATTAGTTATATCTCCCTCCATCCCACACTCCAGCCACAACAAGGAGGCCTCAGTTCAGTTCAGGCGCTCAGTCGTGGGGACTGTGTGACCCCATGGACTGCAGCAGGCCAGGCTTCCCTGTCCACCACCAACTTCCGGAGCTTACTCAAAGTCAAGCAAGGAGGCCTACATTCTTCAATAGAAGCAACCAGTGCTAAAAGTCTGTTCATACCACAGGCCTGATGTATCTTAAAGATTCCAGAAAACAAAGTATAAAAATATTTTTATGAATTTTACTTTAACTAGAGCGTTTCTGTTCGTGAGTTAAATTTTCCTTCGATATTTAATTCCAAGATCTAACACCTTATCCAAATTATTTAAACGTTCTTATGGGTCAGCGCTATTTGGCTGCTTTTTAGTGAGGGCAGAACCCTACCTGCAGCCCCATAGCAAAGTTTCTGAAATAGGACACCATCTAGTGGGTATACTGAGGACCCAAACAGAACACAAAGGCCAGTAAACATTGTGGTCAGAGAGTGGGGTGTCTGCTGCTGCTGAAACATCTGTTCTGTAACCTCAAAGTTTGAACATACAGCAGTAGCCTGTCACTGGCTCGAAGACACACCAATGATCAATTTAACATGTTTATGTGTCTCTGCCAGGAGCACAAGGTGAATATGAAAGGTTCTTTCCATCCCTAGGTCTGTCACATCTCACTGCGCACCCTGGGATAATTAGACTGACTCTTGGACCTAGGTTTCCAGAACTGGGGAGTGAGAAGGGCTGGACACTAGGTCATATCTGAAGTTCCTTCTTGATCTGCTATGGTCAGCCGGAGACTAACAAATCTTTATCACTTGCCAAATAACTCACAGGATGTGGGTGCAATGGAGAAAGAAAAAGGAATTGAGATGTTCTCTCAAAACCTGTTGTAGAAAACATGCAGTATATTCTTGCATAATTATATTTCCCACCTCCACTTTTCACATGAAATGAAAAGGAAGGAAGCGACTAGCAGAGTCGTCAATTTTCACGAATCTATGATTTCATTAACTTAAAAATAGTCATCAAGACCTACAAACTTGTTGGTGGCAAAATTTACTAAAATACAGATAAAACATTTATACTGTTTTTTCTTATTAACAGCCTCCACTTGAGCAACTCCAGACTGTTTAAACTAAGTCTGCTTCATATAAGATACCTGAGTATTTGAGAGAAGATGAGAAGGATTTATAGCAACTGTACTGCGCCCACAGAGGATTTCCTTTTCCATTTCAGTTTGGGTGTTTGATCAGGCGCTGCTGATCCAGGAGAGCAAGGCAGAGGCCCCCTCCCCTGCGTTTCTGCCACGCCCAGCTCTGGAGGTTGCCGGAAGGTTAAAAGAGGAAAGGGGACTAGGAAGACCTGGAGGGCGGCGACCAGCCAACCAGCAATTCTACCTGGCAGTCCCTCTGCTTTAATCCTTCCTCACCTTTTCCAAGAAGAAATGTGAACACAAGTTAGCTGATGGCAGCAGCAAGAAGCAATTAAGATGGAAGAGAGCAAGACAGAGCTTTAGAAACGTCTCTTCACCAACCTGTGCACCTCACAGGAAAATAGGTCTCATGGAACAAGCACACAAATGTTAAATTTTACTAAAATTACCAGCAGCTTGATGATAGAAAAGGAAGGAGGAGGGGAGAAAGGCAGACATCCAGACCAGATTTCGTCTGGAAAAGTGGTGATGGACAATGTAACCTCTAGGACAGGTCTTCTGGAGGCAAGACTTATTAATAACATTTACTGAGTGCTTCCTGTGTGCCACCTGCACCCACATGTACCATTTCGTTTATTCTTCATAAAAAGCTAAAGGGTGAAATGTCACTGTCTACTTTACAGATGCAGAAAAGTACCACCGAGTTTAAGTCGGGTGTATCAGGCCATGTGGCCTTCCCTGGTGCCTCAGTAGTAGAGAATCCACCTGCCAACGCAGGAGACGCAGGTTTGATCCCTGGGTCAGGAAGATCCTCTGGAGCAGGAAATGGCTACCCACTCCAACATGCTTGCCTGGAGCATCAACCTCATGGACAGAGGAGCCTGGTGAACTAAAGCCCATGGGGTCGCAAAGAGTTGGACACGACTCAGCAACTAAACCACAACGAGGTCACACAACGAATGAGTCTACATTAAATTCGATTTGAGAAATTTTTCTTTCCACATGCATCTTATTTTGCCTTGAGTAATCCCCTAAACTGAAAGAAAGAACTCTCAGGGAGAAAACATAGGTCAAAGTTTCAGGAAACAAAACTAGAACTCACTTCTCGTATCACTGGCATTCTTTTTTTTTTTCAATCATTGGCATTTTCACATCTGATTTTACAAAAATGAAAAAGGACAGAAAAAGACTATTTTTTCAATAAAAATGACAAATGGTTCCTAATTTTAGAAAGTACCAGTAGAAAAAGTGTATTATTACACTAACTGGACTCAACTTCTTTGCCATCGTTTTAATACTTGACGTTTAGTTTTTTAAATAGCTTCTCACTATGTTAATGTTACAAAAATCAGAATGCACACATCCAGCATAGAGACGAAGAGTTTTACTGACAATTGTCTCCAGGTCTCCTTCAGAATGAGTGGCTGTACTGTTCTCAGTTTTCCTCTTGGGAACAAACATGAAGTGAAGTGAAGTGAAGTCGCTCAGTCATGTCCGACTCTTTGCGACCCCGTGGACTGTAGCCCACCAGGCTCCTCCGTCCATGGGGTTCTCCAGGCAAGAATACTGGAGTGGACTGCCAGTTCCTTCTTCCCGACCCAGGGATCGAACCCAGGTCTCCCACATAAACAGGCAGACCCTTTAATCTCTGAGCCACCAGGGAACAAACATAAGTTACTTCTTATGGCAGCTTTTAAATGAGTATCTGAAGATACTCATCATGACTCACTACCCTCCTCAAAGCTTCTCCTCTGGCTCGTGGTTCCCACAACTGCTCCCCATGCTACAGGGTACCCGACTGAGGGCCCTTCAGTTAGTGGGTGTCCTTTGTGTGATGCGAACACCAAGACAAAAACCCTCTGGTGCTGAGTACACTGGGACGACTAAGATCAAACTGCCTTTCTTTTCAACAGACATACCACACTGCTAGACAAATATAAGCTTGTGGTGAAGTAAGTCACTTCCCACACCTTTTTGTTGGACATATCAAAACAGGCCTCTTCTATACTATAATCACGAGATTTTACTGTAAACCCCACTTTATACATTTTCCTCTTTAAAGTGTACTAGGTATTTTGTAAACATTTAACATTTTTAGAATTTTCAAAGGGTCCCAAAGAATGTGGCTTTAAAATACATTAATATTTTAAAAACCTAGACTGCTACAGATGCCAAAAATGGCAAGTTTAGTATCAACAGCCATTTAAACAAGCAACAAATTCTACATGGAAGAATACTGTTGTGGTCGCTACAACGTCTCACGAGCCACTGTCCTGAATCTTCAACAAGCTTTTTGAAATTAGTTCAATCATGAGACAAATATTCACTGAACACCTATGTTTGGCACTGAGAATATAATAGAGAACCAGACGGACATTAAATAGTAAAAACAATGTGTGTGAGAAATGCCCGACTAGAGGACTCCCAGGCTACCATAAGCTCATCTGCCTTCAGATGGAGCATCAGCGTCTGTGTCTGGGGCGCAGGAGAACAGCTGGGATGGGCACACGGATGATGGAAATCAACACAGAGGTGTGACATCGAGGAGCCAGAGAGCAAGAGTGGTAAACAGAGCCCGATGCTGCGAGAAAGTCAGGTCATAAGAGAGCGGGGTTCTGCTCTGTGAATGCTCCGTGGACCCTGGTTGGGGAGAGCAAGTTCTGGGGCCGTAGTGGAGTGAGGAAGGCTGAACTGCAATTTCTTTTGAATGTCTACCATTTCACAGGGGAAATTCTAAGTTCTGTCATATACTCCACTTCCTCCAGTTATCTCGTGAGACATCTTACTCTTCAGACAAAGTGCCTTAATGAATCCTTAAAGAATGGCTGCTACAGGATGGCTAACCTGGGAATACACCTTAGTGCGTAAAAACCTTTCTGAGAAGGAAATGAAGCATCAGCAGAGAAAAAGGACCGCTGACACAAGGTGAGTTCTATGCCCGTTATGTCGGTTCTGTCCGAGAGATTGTGTCAGAGACCGAAGGAGAACCCTTGAGTGGACGGACTGCGTCTTGGTCAGGAACATGAACAAAAACTACTGCTTGAGGAGAGAGCAGGGTGGACGGTGTCTGGCAAGGAAATGGAAACAGAAGGGAACGGCCAACAACTGAGAAACTCCCTTTCCATATGATCATCTATGAAAATAAGAACAGACCTCATTTCATAAAACAAAGGCAATGAGGTCAGGGAAACAGCACTGACAACTGTAGACCATCGTTTCCTAAGGGACGACGTCATCCCCAGCGTGCCACGGCCAACTAGCAGCCAACTACCTAATATCAGCCAAGATTATTTATCTGTTCGACAATACTTAAGTATCGGCTGCAGTTACAGGGCTCTGTGAGGTGTCACGAGAGATGTCCAGATGGATGAGACGCTTTCGGGACCTTAAGGAAACAAACCAGGGACCATGGCATGAAATGTACATAAGAGAAAACTTGGGTAGTACAGATGAAACGCAGATTTCAGCAAGGAGTACGGAGCTCTGGCTGAGCTGACCAGGCAGAAAAGTTTCATGAAGGTGGTGGTTTAACATGAAGGGACAGAAACAAAGAAAAAGGGAGGGAGGAGGCAGGCAACCCCGATGCAGACAGAGATTGAAGGTACAAGTGCTGATGTGCAGCAGGTATGACCAAGGACTGGCAAGCCGTCCGTTACCTGCATCAGACTCAAGACAGTGCTGTGATACTGGTCTGGACAAGCGTTCACAGCCTAGATTTCAGAAGCACCCAATGCCCGGCTAAAGAGTCGAGACGCTACTCAGAGGCCACAGGGAGCCACCAGAGGTGCTACAGCATGGAAGCGGCACAATTTGCACTGTAATTCAGAAAATCTGTAAGTCTCTAGCCTCCTCAGATCTCCTGTTCGAGGGGATACCACGCCATGATCCTTATCCAACTTCGTTTGCTGTCGGTCCTCAAGATGAGTAGACAGTTGGTCTCTCGAGCTTCCACAAGTAGGATGTGAGGGTTCTTCCTACTTCAGTGACCCTGGTTCTTAGGACAACTGTGGTTTCTGTAATTCCCTACCTGGTCTCTCCACCTGCCCACGTTTCTATTAACAGTCACGCTCTCTGCCACCTCTGACTCTCCTTATAACTCTGCACTGTGAACCATGGTGTCCTCAGACCGCTGCACTGCTGTCACGAGTTCCAGCCTGTGTTTTTCCTTGTGGCTGCACGCTGCTCTCTAAGTAGCATGCTGAGGGCAACCGAGTACTTCTTAAATCTCTCCCAGTCTCTCCAAAACTGGTCCTAGACATCCGAGAGCTAGAGGAGAAACTGATTATACATCCGTTTCCTGCCACAATCATAATCCTAGGACTTTTCAAAAGGCTGACCAGATTTAGTTAGTAAACGAGAGAAGTCTTGGTCAGTGTTATACACAAAAGGTGAGCCATCTGGAAGAGTTTTTACACAAAGGATAGAAGTCCTGGCCAGACATGAAAACTGGTGCTCAAAATAATCACACCTTTAGGAAAAATTTGAATCCCACATAAAATGAAAAAGTGTCGCTTTAGGAAATCACTTGACTTATTCTTATTTTTCACTTCACAGAGTGAAGAACAGCTCCAGCAGAGTCAGTCAGACGAGCCAAAAAGTGACTCAGCTTCCCATGGACAATGTCCCTTGGCCCTCCCAGGCAAACCCAGTACAGTCATGCCTTCCAAAAAAATGAAGAAGTATAACTTGCTTTTTATATCAACTGTCTTGCTTTTTATATCAACTGTCGAAAAGACAAAACAAAGGGAAAAGAGAAAAACCCTCCAAGAAGAAAACCTACTTTTTAACACTACTGACGGGAGATAAAAATAAAAAGACATACAGTAAAAAAAGAATACACATAAGCATTTTGTATATTCATGCCTGTGGCGTGAATACTATGTAAGTATTAGTTGCTATGATAGTTTTATTTTTATTATTGCATCTTTGCCTTATTTTTTTAAGGAGGTATCTAAGTCAGCTTACAATTGATGCCTTCAAATGGTGGTGCTAGAGAAGACTCTGGAGAGACCCCTGGGCAAGAAGATCAAAACAGTCAATTCTAAGGGAAATCAACCCTGAATATTCACTGGAAGGACTGATGCTGAAGCTGAAGCTCCAATACTTTGGCCACCTGATGCAAAGAAGAGTCAACTCACTGGAAAAGACCCTGATGCTGGGCAAGATTGAGGGCAGGCGGAGAAGGCAGAGACAGAGGACGAGATGGCTGGATGGCATCACCGACTCAATAGACCTGAGTTTGAGTGAACCGCAGAAAACACTGAAGGAGAGCGGAGTCTGATGTGCTGCAGTGCAGGGGATCACCAAGGGTCAGACACGACTTAGCAAGTGAACAACAACAACAGGAGGGTGCATATAGGAAAAAAGCAGGAACTGAACATCCCACTCAAGGTAGAGCTGAAAGAACAACGCTTCTGCTTTGATTCAGATCACCGTGTTCCCTCTGAAAATACTGTGTATCACGAGACGGCAAACCAGAGGGAAAAGTCAGGCTTTCGTTCTTCTGCTAAGTGGAGAAGGTGGGGAGCTGCCCCGGAAGCTAAGACTAAAGGAATGTCTCAGTATCTGAACCTGAAAGCCAAGCGGTTTTAGGGAGAAGCGGTTCTGTAAACTTTAAGGTCAAGACAGGACTGGGAACCCAGATTTAAGAGTTAGCCTTGGGGGAGAAAAAAAGAAAAAAGCCTCTTCATGTGAGGGTAAGGGAAAGAAGAAAAAGACAGATATTTATAGATGTTTTTTTCCTGGCCAATCCCCAAGTGCCCAATTTGGACTGAACTGAAAATGTCCCTGAACAGTCCCCCTCCAGACGGCCAAAATACCAGTGACCGCTGGGACAGAGAGCACGTGGCTCTCAGAGGAGACTGGGAGGAAAGCTGAGGACCACGCCAGCCTCGAGGGTCTCTCCCCTCACCTGCCCCCAGAAGACTCACCCCCTGTGCTCAGGTGAGACGAGACACTTGCCTGAGTCCATGCTCCTTCCCTCGAGCTTCTCCCCACGGAAGCAACACCAGTCAGAAGACGCCTTCAAGTGCTATCACAGCCCGATGCCTCCACTGACCACCTCAGTCAAAAACCTGGCCTGTCCTTTCTCCAACCCTATCATAACTGTGCTAGCCTTCCTACCACACTTAAGTCACCCACACACTGGTTATCACCGTCTTCTAGGACTCTGCAGTACAAGTTTCCTGGACCAGGAGATCTGTTTACTTGGGCTTTCCTAGGTTTCTTGGGCTTACTGAGCATTCAACAAACAGTTCCCATGTGAATGAAACAGTATCTACCTCTCTGTCTGAAGAGGGACTTTGAGGGAAGGTCACGCATTCTCGGAGCAGATCAAACTGGGGCAGGCAACCTAGATTCAGAAGCTCCTTTATTCATAAATTTACATAATTCATGGATTTCTGAAACAGAAACATGCACTCCTGTATCAAAGAGATGTCTGCTCTGGTCAACACAAACAGATGGTGTTAGTTAAACCTCATCAATAAATGGGACACGTCAGAAATTAATCAGTAAGTAAAAGAACAGAATCCTCTGCCTACCCTGAATTTTTTTTTTTTTTTTTAAATAATTGCAGTTTGGGTGGCTTCTGTAAGATCATCCCTGCTAGAGATTTATCTAACTAAATATATATTAATTCCGGGTTATTATTTCATTTGTTCATAGTTTTCACCTGATATCTCACTATGTATTTTATACATATTTATATAAACATAATGTACACAATTTATATACAATTTATGTATACAATAAATGTATACAATTTATATAAACATATGTACACAACAGTCAATTCAGGACCAAGTTTCATGGAAGCATTTTGATACTTTCTCCAAAGATACGCATGTGTGTATGCAGGCATGCGCACATGTGTGTGTGTGTGTGTGTTTGTGCATGTAACTTTAACGCCCCAGAATACTGCACATCACTGACTGGCCATGCACTGTGTCAAGAGTAGCACATCTAGCCAACCAGGGAGCCTGTGGAGACAGTGTAAGCAACAGGTAAGAACATGAAGTACTATTAGGGCAACCTCGTGCGCTCCCAGCACTCAGCAGGAAGGACACGGAAGGCCTGGCCCCGTCTGTCCCTGCAGTCTGTACATATAAGAGTATTATTAACCCTTCTCTCTGGCCTCCCCTGTGAGGATGTTCTAACAATAAGCACTGCGTCTGTGCTCATTTGCTCAGTCCTGTCCAACTCTTTTGTGACCCGATAGACTGCAGCCCTCCAGACTCCTCTGTCCACGGGATTTTCCAGGCAGGAATACTGGAGTGGGCTGCCATTTCCTTCTCCAGGGGATCTTCCCTACACAGGGACTGAATCTGTGTCTCCTGTCTCCTGCATTGGCAGGTGGATTCTTGTACCACTGAGCCACCTGGGAAGCAACAGCATTAGTATTCTGAAGAGCACAATTTATGTAATGGGCTTGCTGTTACTATTTCTCTTTCATACAAGTAGACTTCCCCTGGGTCTGAATTCTAACGGCTCTATGTCATTCTTACACTGATAAACCCTACGAAAACCCTTGTGTTCTGTGTTACTACAAAGGTCACTCTCAATTCTACGTAGAGGTTCCATCCCAAATACTCGTGTTAATGGGTTATCAATGCGAAACTTCCTATTCTCCACATAATTTTTAGCTGCAACGCCTGGCATCCTGATTAAATCAGCCTTTTAAAGCTGTACTAACAAAATGTAAAAGCCTCAAATATATTTGCTATAGAAATAGGAAATCAAGAAAAAATTGAGGAAAAAAAACACAAAGAAACAGGAAATCAAATTTCAAAAGAAAGGGAACTACTTAAGGTTTTAACAGTGCCCTAAGGAGAGATGTTGATAAGTGAAGTATAATCTTCAGTCCAGTGAAGTCATACTTACAAAAAAACTGTCAATTAACTAGAAAATATGCCTTGTCAAACTACTTCCTGGGTTCCTTCTTCTTTTAAGTCACCCACCAGGCATCGTACATGATAAACACCCATCGTGCGTGGGACGCTGTGGCAGGTCCCTAACAATGGCTAAGAGAGCATCCCTGGCAGGAGGGGCGGTACTGCCAGGCTTCTTGGTTCCTAGCAGCTGCACCAAGAGCAAAGAGGAGGCTACACAAGAGGTCTGTGGTGCAGGACGACACAGCCCTTCCGAGAAGGGTCTCAAAGAATCAAAGACTAAGCACCCAGGGAGGTTCCCAGGATGCATCTCACTCTGAATACCTGGTAGATAGAGAGGAGTCTGGCATGGCTGGCAGCTGGCCTGTGGAACAGCAGAGCTGACGGGACCGTCCAAGTAATCCAAGGAGCCGGACTGTGAAGTCCCTGCCACACCACTAAGTTCAGCAAGCATCTCTAACATGACCCGGAGCAGTGGGTCTCAACGTATGGTCTGCAAAACCTTCAAGGGCCTGGAGGCCTCTTCAGGGCACCCGTGGGGTCGAAACTATTTTCACAGTCATTTGCCCCTTTGCTGTACTGACATTTGCACTGACAGGCCTCAGCACAAATTAAGGCAGAGGTACCAAAGTGAATCAGCACTTTGTACTTCTTCCCAGTACAAAAAACAAAAAGAAACAACATTTTCACACAGAACATCCTTGAGGAAGCTGTAAACATTATTACTAGCATTCAATTTCAAGCTTTAGGTACACATCTTTCTAATACTATGTGACAACGGGAAGTTGACATAAAATCCTTCTGTTATGGAAGTATGATTGTTGTCCTAAGGAAGATCACTTGTGCGATTTTTTAAGTTGTGAGATACTATTAAAATTTCCCTTCCTTTTCATGCACTATATTTGTGAAAGACTGGATTTTCCCCTATTGCAATGGCTTGAATGTGTAAGAGATGTGAGAATCTGTTTTCTACTGAGCCAGAAGTTTGAGTAAAACAATGTCACCTCTTCTAATTTTGTTTTGGAAAAGTTGTTTTTCATGAAAATATACTCTTTATGTTAACAAGTAGTAAGTTTACTACTGTTGAAAAGTGAAGTAGTGGAAGTGTTACTCGCTCAGTCATGTCCAACTCTTTGCTACCCAATGGACTGTAGCCAGGCTCCTCTGTCCATGGGATTTTCCAAGCAAGAATACTGGAGTGGGTTCCCATGCCCTTCTCCAGGGGATCTTCCTGACACAGGGGATCAAGCCCGGGTCTCCTACTTTGCAGGCACGTTCTCTACTGTCTGAGCCACCAGAGAAGCCCCGATGTTACCGCGAATGAATTAATATTTTAATGTATCAGTTTTAATTTCTAACATAGTAGATACTTATAGATATAACTCATATAAACAAAATTTCTTTGGAGTCCTCAATAACTTCTTGAAGTATTAACGAATCTTGAGACCAAAAAGTTCAAGAACAGCTGAGTTGTAAGGCAGGAAGAAATGAGTGCTAAGGAAACCAAAGAGCCCAGGTGAGAGAAGATGAGGGCACAAATATTTAAACCAGAAGTTTGAAGGGACAAATTAAATTTGACCAAAACTTTTTTTTTTTAATTTGGGCTAAGACGAAGGAATCTGGGATGAAAGTTTTCTAGCTTGCAGTCTCTTCGGCAAATGGTGTTGGGTAAGTTGGACAGTCACATGTAAATCAATAAAGTTAGAATACACCCTCACACCAAACACAAAAATAAACTCAAAATGGCTTAAAGACTTGAAGACTTAAAGATATGACTCTTATGGGCCCTAATCAAACTTATAAGCTTTTGAACAGTAAAGGAAACCATAAACAAAACAAAAAGACAGTTTGTGGAATAGGACAAAGGCTTAGTTTCCAAAATATGCAAACAGCTTATATAACTCAACAACAGAAAATAAACAAACCAATCAAAAAATGACCTAAACAGACATTTCTCCAAAGAAGACATACAGATGGCCAAAATGCACGTGAGAAAATGCTCGGCATGGCTAATTACTGGAGAAACTCAAATCAAAACGACAGTGAGGTACCACACCTTACACTGGTCAGCATGGCCATCACTAAACATCTACAAATAACAAACGCTGGAGAGGGTGCAGAGACAAGGGAACCTTCCCTTCCCGCACTGCTTGAAGCACAGTTTGGTGCAGCCACTGTGGAAAACAGTATGATGGTTCCTCAAAGAACTAAAAACAGACTTGCCATAAGGTCCAGTAACCCTAGTCTTGGACATAAACCCAGACAAAACGAGACTTCAGAAAGATACAGACACCTCTACAGTCATAGCAGCATTATACACAAGAGCCAAAACATGGAAAACACCCTAAATGCCCATCAACAGATGAATGGATAAAGAAGATGTGGTCTGCGTACATACACAGACACAGAGAAATATTAGTCAGCCATAAAAAAGAAAGAAAATAATGCCACCTGCAGCAACATGGATGGGCCTAGAGATTATCGCACTAAGTGAAGTAACTAAGAGAAAGACAAATGTCCGGATATCACTTACACGTGGAGTCTAAAATACGACGCAGACGTACTAATCTGTGAAACAGAGACTCACAGACATAGGGAAAGACTTGTGGTTGCAGGAGAGGGTGGGTAGGAGGCAGAGGGGCTGATCTGGAGTTTGGGATACAGAATGGATAAACAAGGTCTACTTTATAGTACAGGGAACTATATTCAATATTCTGTGATAAACCATAATGGAAAAGAATGCATGTATGTGTAACTGAATCACTGTATAGCAGAAATTAACACAGCACTGTAAGGCAACTGTATTTCAATAAAATATATTTAAAAAAAAAAAGAAAGCAAAACAGAGACTATATGAAAGCCAATGTCTATAGTTTTATGTACGTGAAGTGAGGAATCAACAATTCCCTAATATGTTGAATGAAGCTGATGAACTGAGAGAAACTCCAGCAGGAATGAAAAGC
Source organism: Bos indicus (assembly GCF_029378745.1). Lineage (NCBI taxonomy): Eukaryota > Metazoa > Chordata > Mammalia > Artiodactyla > Bovidae > Bos > Bos indicus. The sequence goes on along the minus strand of NC_091780.1, from coordinate 16,729,686 downwards.
AGAGATGGTTTTCTGAAGAGCAAATAAAACTCTTTAGGAAAAGACTATTTCCATGAGCTACGTGCAAACAAATTTACCTGAAAGGCACTTTCTCATAGACCATATGGCTAATTCCATTTTTGAGAGACTGAGGCCCTGACCAAGCTGTAAAGTGATATGAGTAACTCCTTCAGCCAAGTTTCTGAACTGCCAGTGAGACCAGTGCCCAGTGATGCTCACCTTTATGACAAAACAGTCCAATGAGAGTCATGATGATGCTGGCAAGCCATCAAGAAGAGGGTAAATTTTTTTCAGAATTTAACAAGCCTGTCAAATACACGGGTATTTCAGAAATACATGACAGCAAAGACTTTTAAATAGAAGCTCAAGAACTTGAGGCTTTACCTCCAGCGATCTGAAAACTCTGCCATTTCTAAAAGACTGCTGTGCCCAAGCTTCCAGAGTGGAGAAGCTACCATCTAATTGTAGAGTGGTCTTCATTCCTGGGCAGGTGGTATGAGGAGCTGCAAGCCACAATTCTAAGGAATGGATGTTGAGGACACAATTCTAAGGGATGGATGCTAAAGGCACGTTAGGAGGCTTCACAGATTCCTCTCTCGCTGCCATAGTCGAGTTGTCTCAGCTCTGCTATGCCCTGTGGTCATCAGCGCATATACACATTTGGGAACAGGGGGTAGGAGGAGTTATATCTCTTTAAAAGGCCATCTTGTAAAAATGACAAGCATTTGTCACATGTCTTAATTAGCCTTTATTAAAAAGAAGTTCCCAAAGAAATACTTGTTTGGTGAAAATGGATGCCGATATTTATAAAGTCCTATCTATTACGTTAAAGGTGGCCCAGCAGTGCCTCTACTGAGCAATGGTTATTGAGATTTCCTCTGAGGACCAGTTTCTATCTAAAAGTTAAAAATCTTGCTTTAAAAAATATTTTGACAATTCCCACTTTTTCCTCAGCTAAATTAGTGCAATTATCATCCTCCATTAAGCTAACTGGTTAGGTGATAAAATCCTTTTCACAAGGATCGGCCAGCCCTTCTTTTTTTAATATCTCATTTTATAATCTCCTCTACCCTGGGGTGATGAATTACAAGAACGTTCATGAACAACTGCTAGAAGGACTAGACAACCCGGGTCTTTTCACAGCTGTTACCATTTCATGCCTTGGACAGTTGCAGATGCTGAAGAGAGACTCAGGCTGCATTATCCTTCTGCTTCCTCAGCCCCCACATTAAAGCTCTCCTTCATCTTCCCTTTCCTTTTTGCCACCTCCCTCTTTCCTGCTCCCCGCTAGCACTAACTAGCTTGAGGGAGGAAGGATCAAGGCAACTTTTCACATCAATCACTTTCAGGGCACCTTCATGCTTGCCCACCAATAACAGGTGGTAACCCACGGGGACATTAAGTTTCAAAGAACAGTAAGACTGATTCAAAGATTATCGTGTTGAAAGGGCGTGCATTATCTTGCTTTTACTAAACAGCCATGCCATGAGATAGACGTGTGGCAATAAAGGCAAAAATTCCCCATCGGGAAGTAAAGATGAGAAAACTTAGCACTGTTAGGCACTGAGGAGGTTTCCACACCCGGCCCCGACCCCGCCAAGGACAGCTCAAACAGCAGCTTCCAGTATGACACCAAAACTGAAGCGAATAGGTAGAGAAACACGGAAACGGTGACAAGGAGCGGCAGGTGTCCGTCATCGGCATCAGCACTTCTCAGGAACCTCCCCTGGCTTCACCGAGCCTGGGGGGCTACGCGGGTGGAGTGCACCAGTGACGAGCTTTCTTTCAAGGCCTGCAGGACACGTTCTTTGGACTTCAAAAGCAAAACAAACCTCAGAGTACAGTCCACACTATATGGCAACCATGAAAGAGTGATTTCTGCTCAGCCTGTACACTGGGTTCTGCTGCAAGAGCAAATGCATCAAGGTCCCACGTCAAGAGAGCCTGGCCTGCAACCCTCTTCCTGAGCCAAGGAGGAAAGAACAGTCTCAGGCAAGGAGAAAAACAATTCAATGAGCTTGATGTGAGGCAGACACAGCACTAATGAGGGAGCAGGGCCAGAGCTCTATTTTCTTCCTCTGGATCATCTCATTAGGGAAGTCTAATGACTCCTAGGAAGGAACGCAGCCCATCGCGTTGTTGGACGATGGTGCTGGAGACAGGAACTGTTCCCTGGCAAAACACCGACAACACGAGCATCACTTTCTGGAACTGGAATGAAAAGACCGGCTCTTTATTTTAAGGCCAGCAAGGCTGTCAACAGGGGAAAAATCCCCATGTGAATCATTTCGGCAGAACTCCACTGAACGGCTGATGGTATCATGGCACCAAAGCGAACTGCAGGGACACGGGTATAAAAAGGCCTCGACGAAAGACGGCTCCTTCTCTAAGCTCCCTGGCCTCAGGGGCCAACTAGTGGCTCATTCCTTTGCCTCTCCCAACACGGCTTCTTGAGGGGTGGGATGTCCTACTCATCTGACCATCACAGCACCCCCAGCTTCTATTACAGAGCTCAACACACAAAACAGGAGGTGTTCGCCAATGGAAGGCTTGATTTAGTTTTGGAAATGCACAAGTTAAGTCAGGCCTGTAGGAAGGGAACACATCCCCATAGTCTCATTTACCACTGGAATCTTCCGTTATATATGTTTAAAAGGAAGGAACTCAGGCATGGATACACACACGTTCTCCCCACGCGGCCCCCACTGAGAAGTCAAGCTGTGGCCTTCCACCAGCCCTGGCCTCACAGGGGTGGAACGAGAGAAGAATCTCCCACGTCTCCTGGAATGAATGTCCTGCTGCCCAGAGGGGCGGTCACACGCGACAAGGTTCTGGTGCGACCTCAAGAAGCCAGGGGCAGAGGTGGTGATCTGGCTCTTCTCACCCATGCCACTAGCCTGGCATGGGGGGCGGGTGGGGGAGGCCTGATGCCAAACCCTTGTCCCAAGACCTCTAGACCCCACCGCCTATAAGGTGCTCGGCTTGTAGATGATTCAATGGGGAAATGAATGTGAGAATTTGACACAAATGAATTTACTTACAAAGCAGAAGGAGACGCACAGACTTCGGAAACAAACTTATGGTTGCTGAGGGCAGAGAGGGGAAGAAAGGATAGTTAGGGACTCTGGAAGGTCATGTACACACAGCTGTATTTAAAACGGGTAACCAACAAGGGATCTACCATACAGCACAGGGAACTCTGCTCAGTGTTACGCGGCAGGCTGGATGGGAGGGAGTTTGGGGGAGGATGGATACATGTATATATATGGCTGAGTCCTGTTCCCTGTTTACCTGAAAATATCACAACATTGTAAAGTCGGCCAAACCCCAATACAAAATAAAAGACTGGGTTAAAAAAAAAAAGAATTTGAGGTGGCAAAGTAAGGAGGAAGGCTGGCAAAGAAATAAACTGATGTCAGAAATGAAAAAGCCCACAAGCCCATTTCCAGAAATTATTATTTTCATAGAAACAGAAAGATGAAGGGCGCTGCAAGGGAGATCCTCCCTTTGTGCTCTCCCCAGGGTGTCAGGGGCAACTCCTGAGTGGAGGACTCGGCACTCACAGGGGAGCCCAAGGCCCTTCCCCATCTCACACCATTCGTCCACCAGGACGCAGCCAGGAAACAAACACTGTGAGACCCACGTGGAGTCCTGACCAGCTCACACGTGCTTGTTTAGATCCAAAGATCCCCCGCCTCGGTAGATGATGATCTGCATGAAATCACAGGGAAGGCAACACGGGACAAGCATGCATCAAAATCAAGATGCCACGCTCCGGAGAGGGGAAGGCCACAGGGGTGCAACCCGCACACCTGTCCAGACGGCCCGGTACTGTGATTTCAGCACCAGGCCCCAGCCCGGGCCTCCAAGAATCCACACGAGCTGGCAACCTGCTGAAGGCAGAGCTGCAGAGCCCCCCGGGCAGCAGATGACCCCAGCACAGGAAGCAGCGTGCAGATTCAGCTATGCCCATCCTGCGACTTCTCTCTATGTATGGGGATGGCACAAGGGCTCCATGAAACAGAAGAGGGCCACTGTCCAGGAGAGCTGGTCCTATTTAAGGACTGCCCCAGCAGAGGGAGCCAGGCCTGGAGAGGCTGGCAGGGTGCCTCAGCTTAGCGTGGGACTTAAAGGAGACGAGGTGGTCTCGCCGGTAGAGGTGGGCAGGAAGTGAGAGGCCAGGCTCCAGGGTTTGGGGCAAACAAAGGCAAGCCCTTTGAGCATGGAGCACTCTGGGCTCCAGTCACTTCCTTGCAAACTACAGGGTAGAGACTGCATGACAGAGGCCACTGTGCCGCCCTACACTAAGATTCTATAAGGAGAGCAACGTGTGCTAGAAGATCTGGGGTTCCTGTAATGGCAGAATCCCAATGCAAAGAGCAAAGCCCTTTAAATGCCCCCACTACACATCTTATGATCCCATGCTTGCTATTTCTGCAAACCAACCAAAGGGGTGGTGAGGTATCTCTAAATTCAGCCCATTTTTCTACTGGACTAGCTTTCTTCATGGAGAAGGCAATGGCACCCCACTCCAGTACTCTTGCCTGGAAAATCCCATGGACGGAGGAGCCTGGTAGGCTGCAGTCCATGAGGTCGCTAAGAGTCGGACATGACTGAGCAACTTCACTTTCACTTTTATGCAGTGGAAAAGGAAATGGCAACCCACTCCAGTGTTCTTGCCTGAAGAATCCCAGGGACGGGGGAGCCTGGCGGGCTGCCATCTATGGCGTTGCACAGAGTTGGACACAACTGATGCAACTTAGCAGCAGCAGCTTTCTTCAAGGAGACTGCAATCAAGAAGAGTAAATCCTGCCCGTCAGCCACTTTGTAGCTTTTCTGGTTATCAGAATGACTCTCAGTATCACTTTGCAGTGTTCAATTAACCCTTATTTTATTTCAGGAGTCCCAAAGCACAAGAGTAGTGATGCCGGCAATTTGGATCTACCAAAGGTATAAAGTGCTCTAAATGAAAAGGTGAAGAAAAAAAAAGTGAAAGTCGCTCAGTTGTGTCCAACTCTTTTCGATCCCATGGCCTATACCGTCCATGGAATTCTCCTAGCCAGAATACTGGAGTGAGTAGCTGTTTCCTTCTACAGGGGATCTTCCCAACCCAGGGATCAAACAGGTTTCCCGCATTGCAGGTGGATTCTTTAGCAGCTGAACCACAAGGGAAGCCCGAAAAGGTGAAAGTTTCAGACTTAATAACGGGTGAAGAAAAAAAAAAAAAAAAAACAACAACAAACCATATGCTGAAGTTGCTAAGATCTATGGTTAAGAATCAATCTTCTGAGAAACTGTGAAGCAGGAACAAGGAAAAAGTGCTAGTTTTGCTGTCTCATCTCAAATTACAAGAATTACAGGCATAGTGCAATGGTAAGTGCTCAGTTAAGATGGAGAAGACATTAAATCTGTACAATAAGGTATTTTGAGAGAGAGATCACATTCATGTAACTTTTATTACTGTATATTGTTATAACCATGACATTTTATTATTGCTGTTGTTCATCTCTTACTGTATCTGATAAAGTAAACCTTATCACATGTGTGTACAAGAAACACAGGGTATAGGATTTGGCACTATCCCAAGGTCCAACAGTTTGGCCACCTGATGCGAAGAGCCAACTCACTGGAAAAGACCTTGATGCTGGGAAAGACTGAGGGCAGGAAGTGAATGGGGGCAGCAGTGGATGAGATGGTTGGATGGCATCACTGACTCAATGGACATGAGTCTGAGCAAATTCCGGGAGACAGTGAAGGACAGGGAAGCCTGGCACGCTGCAGTCCATAGGGTCGCAAAGAGTCAGACATGACTGAGCGAACAAAACACGGTTCCAGGTGTCCAAACGGGTCTGGTAACATACACTCCACGGATAAGGAGGAACTACTGTTTATCTCACGTAAGTGAAAGCTCCAAGTCAAATTTAGACATTCAAATGTTTTCCACAATGTCCACTTTGGGAAGCTATATACTGATTCTAATTATTCCTATCATAAGTAGTTCAAACAGTTCCAGAAATCTTCTAACTATCTCAATAGAAATCTAGGAACCAAAGACAAAAAATCTATTGCATTCTTACATTAATACTACAGTCCGACTCCAAGCTCCAACCCCAGAATGATTAGGTTTTCAAAACTCTTAAATATGTATCAGGTCTGATGACTCAGAACAGAATGCCAACTGCTACACAGACAAGGAAGACCAACGTAATAAACATCTGGCTTAGCTGGACTTCTTATTAAGGCTTGAACTGAAGACATTTTAAATGTGTTCGTAATAGTATTTTCTGTTCTGAACTTTATGGAAAGTATTTTCACCATCAACTAAAGACTACACGTGCGGTGCGGACTTAAGACCATGTTACAATTCTCTGGGTCCTTAGGCCAAGATGAGGGCATGCAGGATTCTCAGAACGGCAGAAGAGTGGCTATATCACTGCATGAAAGAGGCAAAGAATGGAAATGCTTAAACAGAGAGACTACTCTTTTTAATTCCTACATGGTTCTCACACTACTGAATACTTCCATTCTTTATACACGCATGTGTGCTAAGTTGCTTCAGCTGCATCTGACTCTCTGCGAACCTGTGGACTGCAGCCCCCCAGGCTCCTCTGTCCATGGGATTCTCCAGGCAAGAACACTGGAGTGGGCTGCCATGCCCTCCTCCAGGGGCTCTTCCTGACCCGGGGGTCACTGAACCCACATCTCACCAACACTGCCTGTGACTCTCTCCCCCGACTCCTGTACTTCTTTTGGTAAATGCTACTTTTCAGTTTCCTAAATGGAAACTGGGGCATTTCTGGCAATTCTGAGATCTCCCACAGGGCCAAGCACACTGTGAAAGCAATAAAGAGTATCAAGCTGGGGAGCACATCACAAGTCCCCTGAACCCATCCCTACTTTGTAGTGAATATTTCGACCACAAGTGTTACAAAAAGGTTTTACTAAGGAAACATCACTACATCCAGACAAGCACGTCTCAGGAAGAACGCACCTGAGTTCTGTGAACTCCTCCTACAGCCCCCTGAAGGCACCTTACGGCACATCTCACGTACAGTGACCAGAGTGTGCGTGCCCGTGCATGCCTGCTGTATTAACTGGACCGGGGGCAGGGACAATATCTAACCTCTTTTTACTTCCCTACATATTCGATGCAACTCCTTGAGAGGGAAAGGCACATTCACTTAAGGCTTACTAAATGAATAAGTAAATTGAAATTAAAGCCACAGGCCCCATCACAAAGTTGAGCAGCCAAAGAGGACCAAGATACGAGCAATGAGTACCTCTGAACCCTTTCCTGGCTAGAGCAGGCCACCCCACACACAGTGTGCACCTTTTATTTTTATGGAGGCCAACCAGCGAGGCCTCTTCTTAAAACACACAATCAAAATCTCAGCTGAGAATATAACTGCCCCAATTATGCACATTATCAACAGGGACCTAAGCCTTCTTCACAGACCAAATAGTCACTTAAAAGTGTATGGCCATATACACTGGTATACTACTCAGCGTAACAAGGAATGAGTTTTTGCCGGTTGCAATAATGTACAGGAACTTGGAGGGAATTACGTTAAGTGAAGCTAAGTCCAACAGAGAAAAACACATACTACATGGTATCGTTTACATGTGGAATCGACAGGACAAGGGGATAAAGAGGTGCAGACTGCTACGTGTAAGATACGTTATATGGGCATACTGCACAGCACAGGGAGCACACCTGGTGTTTTTAATAATTCTAAATGGAACACAAACCTTTACAAATTGTGAATCACTGCTAAGCAGCTAAAATGAAGCACTGTACACCAACTGTACCTCAGTTTTTTAGAAAAGGGAAAACTTATGCTATTTTGCTTTAAATTAAATCATTAAATTATATTCTTACATATATTATCTACAGATATTAAATTATATTCTTACAGATCATTAAATTATACTCTTCATATGTGTGTGACTGAGCACACACATATGAACTTACAAATATTACCTACAGATACTTTTACACTAAGGCTGCAGGTTTTTCCACTTGTGGCTTTATGATCTGGGGTTCTTCAAGGCACTTCTTTTTGGCAACTATCTTCTTTAGAATAATATGTTGTCGTTGTTTAGTTTCTAAGTTGTGTCCGACTTGGCAACCCCATGGACTGCAGCGAGCCAGGCTCTTCTGTTCTCTTCTATCTCCCAGAGTTTGCTCAAATACTTGCACAAATTTCTTGTTAAGTCCATGTCAGAAGAAACATCCAGAGTATCTCTAAAAATTCTATAAGAAAAAGCTGAGGAGTAAGTTTCCCTGTGACTAAAGGTAGCTCTAGATTTGGACCCCAGAAAAGATAACTGGCAATGGAGGCACAGGGACGGGGGTGCCAGTTCTCTTAAACATCAAATATACGTAGAGGAGACTTATTGGCGAGGCCACTTTGCTTTTTCCTGGGTGACACTCCACAAAATTCTGTATGTAAATATGATAGCACAGACATTTTCAAAAGCCTCTTTTTAAAAACTGGAAACTGTCAAATAACAGGGTAGGCTGTGTGAGCCCTCCTGTGTTATCAGTGCTATGACCTGTCCAGTCAGTTACCAAATAGTCTGAGAGCTGCCGTAGCTCAGCATAAAGGCTGTGAAAAGCCACACTCGAAAAAACAAACCCCTTTTTAGAGGCTCCTGGCCTAGGTATGGAAATGCAAGCTCGCCCCCTTGAGACAAGAGGAAGAAAACACGGAAAATAATCAAAGCACAGGGAGAATTCAAAAAGATTTAAAATAGTCTAACACTGCCCTTACCAAAACCATGAAGAAACAAATATTAACACTGTTGTAAAAATAATTAACGAAAATTAAGCTAATTTAATGTTTGGCCATGTAGTTGTTTTTTTCTTTTTTACAGGGAGTGGTTCTGATTGCGGGATGTGTTAAATGAAGACTAGACTTTCCCCGTAACCTAACACTCAACATACGGGATTTTATAGTTGGGCTTGAATGTATTTCTTCTTGAGTGTTTGGCTGCCAGGACCATCGGCATCCTGACAAGACACTCTGGCTCGCTGAATTAACTCTTCCATATGGCTAACAAGCTTTTGCAATGATCATTTGGAAAAGGAATTATAGAAATAACCTCAATGAACAGACAGTCCTTCCTCATTAACCTGGCCATACACTGAACAGATCACAGGAGACACGGAGTACGCTGGTTTGGAGCACTAGGGCAGGCAAGCAGGAGTCAGAACGCCTTCCTGGCCTCTGTGCAGCACATCCCCAAGGTGAACGGTCCCAGGGGCTTTCTGTTCTGGACTCAATATTCAGAGTCATCTCTGCACAGCATTCTTTAGGAAATAAATAGCAGGTCAGGAAAATCTTATTTATTCAGCAAAAGCAAACTCTTTGGACAAATACCATCTTGATGGTATTTAGCTACAGGTGAACAAATTATAAGAAGAACACGAGACTTCTTTTAAAGCAAATAAAAGTAGGTGCTAAAGTAGCCAAAGAATTGATGCTTTTGAACTGTGGTATTGGAGAAGACTCTTGAGAGTCCCTTGGACTGCAAGGAGATCCAACCAGTCCATTCTGAAGGAGATCAGCCCTGGGATTTCTTTGGAGGGAATGATGCTGAAGCTGAAACTCCAGTACTTTGGCACCTCATGCGAAGAGCTGACTCATTGGAAAAGACTGATGCTGGGAGAGATTGGGGGCAGGAGGAGAAGGGGACGACAGAGGATGAGATGGCTGGATGGCATCACTGACTTGATGGATGTGAGTCTGAGTGAACTCCAGGAGTTGGTGATGGACAGGGAGGCCTGGCGTGCTGCGATTCATGGGGTTGCAAAGAGCTGGACATGACTGAGCGACTGATCTGATCTGAACTGAAAGTAGTCAAAGGAATTTCTCCGACTATCATTGAAAGCATGAGACTATGACGCAACTGTTTCAGAATCTTCATGTGTGTATCCATCATTCAGGGCTGTTTGTTTAAAACATGAAAAATCAAAGTGAGCTGAACTGCCCAGATGTATATCCTCAGGAGGAGTTTTCTGAAAACCACAGTGTAACAGAAACATTACCCATACAGAAACGAGTTTCAGTCTATCGTACAGAGTTAACTAGCTGTGAAATGAGGCTAGTTGCTTAACTTTCCAGGAACCATTTCTTTCCTTCATATTTCAGATAATCTTTCAGGTCCATTCAAATTTCTAAAGGTCCATTCAAATTTCTAAAGATCTCAGAACTAAAACCAGCACCCTGTCTCCCAACTTAAATTAATGCTAGCTGCTACTCCTGAAGCTTTTATAACAATGTTCAAGAAGCAGAATCTGCAGTTTGATTGCTTTAGGAACCACTGTAAGTCACTGGTTACTTCAGTGAGTAAAAAGGATACTGGAATATGAAGTTATGAAACTAATTAATAATAAGAATGCTAAGCTGTACTTACTGCATGTTGAGCTCCACGTACTTGATAGATATTAACTCACCAGGGGAAAAAAGGACAACAAAAGGTAATCTAGAAGAACTGAACTGAAAGTGTAACTAGTATTAAAGCTTTGGCAATACGTAGGGACAAACCATGAATATAAAATGGTGGTAAAATGACTACTGGGAATGGACCACTCTGCGTGTAAAACCGGGCCTCTGGAATTGTGAACTACTTTTGATTCAACGGGGAAGTATCTGTCAGGACCATGTATCACGTGCTGAGAAACCTGAAGCATTGAATACACATGTGCTTTCTCTGCGGACACACAAGCACTAGTCTTGACACTGCCCGATTCCTTTATGCATCCTTTATTCCTTACGCAAAGGTTCCAGGTTTTCAAGACAGTAGCAAAGCATTAAGACACACAGATTTTTTCCTGTTTTACATTTGGAAGAGGTTGATTCAGAGAAACAATGAGTCATTGAGGCAATGACTGGTTTATTCCCAAGGGCAATACACAGACTGGGCATGTGTCTGAAAGACCAAATTAAATAATCCTAAACGAGTGCCACTCCGCCCTCGACTACCATCACAATCTCAGACTGCAAGCCCAGGCTCCAGAAGGTTAAGGCCAGAAGACAAACAGGACAAGGAAGTCGAGATACCAAGTCAAAAGACACACTTGGGAGAGACATGAAACTCTCTACTTCCTCTGTGCGGTTTAGTAACAAGCTCCCCCACAGGCTGAGACCACTCAGAAGAGAAAAAATTCTACTTGCTTTCTCTTTCTTCTCATCCACTGAGGCACACATATTCTAAAGGCAGGGGCGGACAGATTACCACCATCCATTTTTGTACAGCACATTGGGAAAAAAAAAAAAAAACACCAAAGAGCAGATTTTTACATTTTTTAGTGACGAAAGAAAACATTCAAAAAAGAGTATTTCATGACATGAAATCATTTCACAATATGACATGATTTTACAATATGAAATGATTTCACAATATGAAATTCAAATTTCAAAGAAAAGAAAAAAATTTAAAAAAGAAATGCAAATTTCTGTGAAGCTTTTATCGGAACTGTCAGTAAAACGCTTGTTTACAGGCAGCCTCTGGCTGCTTTCACATGCAACAGCAAAGGCGATTAGCTGTTACAGAAACTGTACCTCCCACAAACTCTGATGTATTTATTCTCTGTCCTTTGTAAGTGTTCACAAACTTCCCTCCAGGCAAAAAACATGCAGAGAGTCAGATGGGGAAAAAAGGAGAAAATGCGACACGGGAAGATGCAAAATACGGGAAGATGCAAAATGTGTGTCCACGCTTCCTGCTTTCGATCCACAGCAAGGGAGGGCAGGTCAGAGGTCAGATTTCACGACACTGTAAGAACGCTGTGAGCGCTAGACCTGAAGATCCTCATGAACTAAAAATCCCATTAAAGTATGCTTTCTCTAACTACATGGAGCGCAGGCAGACACAAAGCAAAGATACCCCAGCAACAGCAGACAAATTACATGGTTCTTGAATCCTGAGGCTCCTTAGGATAAGGAGCCTGGGCTAAGAGTTGGGGAGGAAAGCACCCCACTGGGCAGATTCTAGGTTAGAACCGAACTAGAAGCTCCCATTCTAGCAGGCCCTGACCTTAAGCTAGCCAAGGGACTATTTGGGGGTCTACTTCTTCTATCTGTAAAATGACGCCTGATGACCAACCAGAGGAGTGTCCTCTCTCTCAACTTCTAAAACTGGAGGGAAAATGAGAAGAGGAAATGAGACGAGGAAAGGAGCAACTTTCAGTCAGTCAGACAGAGGAGAACTATCCAGTGACAGCCCTTATATCTGGAGTCTAAAACAAAATGATACAAATGAACTTACTTACAAAACAGAAACAGACTCACAGACTTCGAGAAGGCACTTACTGTTATCAGGGGGAAGGATGGGAGGAAGGGATAGTCAGGCAGCTGGGGATGGACATGTACACACTGCTGTACTTAAAATGGATAACCAACAAGGACCTGCTGTCTAGCACACGGAACTCTGCTCAACGTTATGTGGCAGCCTGGATGGGAGGGGAGTTTAGGGGAGATGGATTCATTTGTGTGTACAGCTGAGTCCCTTCAATGGTCACCCAAAACTATCACAACACTGTCTGTTTATCAGCTATACCCCCAATACAAAACAAACAAAAACTCAAAACAGAGTTTTGCTCTCTTCTTTGTAATGGTTAAGATACAGTCAGGACAGAGCTATCCTCACAGGAAAGCAAAGGGTCTGTGGCCAGCCTCAGGCTGTACACAGGACACTAATCACAGGACTTCACATGGAGGACGAAGAAGCAGAGGTATTTGAATTCAAGGATGTGAGTTTGTTCCTTCCCTTTTTCAGGGGCTTCTGGAAACAAAGACACATGTTACCCATGCAGGGCGTGTTCTCTTTTCTTTCCCCAGGGGCAAAAGCAACACTTGTCTGAATAATGCCTGCCCTACAAGTAGCCACCCAGGCATTAGTCATGAATATTATCGGTAATAAGGGGTGGGTGAGAACAGCCAGCACCTCCCTACCACTGCACTCCAACAAAATGAAGCTTGTTTATCCCAATCCATACACTTGAAACAGTTTGGAAGGGTACCGTTCTGTTTAGCTAACTGGGGTAATTCTATGAAAAATACTTAGCCCTCTGAAGAGCAAAAAAAAACACACCCTCAAGTCTAGACAAGGATGGCTGATTTTCTGATGGGCAATGTGATTTACTCCAGTATCTTGATTTTCCAGCCAAAGATGTGTGCTGGTTTTTTTGTTTGCTTTTGTTGCTTTTTAAAAAAAGAAAGTCATGGCATCTAAAGCTTAGAGCACTAGCACTGTTCAACAAGTTCAAACAAGTTCTCTTGTTTTACAAGTTAACAGCTTCAAACAAGAACAATAATCAAGACTCTGAAAAAAAAATCATTTTTGAAAACTTACTGAATACTAAATATAGAATTACCACATGAGCCAACACAATAATTACTAAGCATATAAAAACATATGTCCATACAAATGGACAGTTCGTTAGCAGTTACTATTCACAACTATTCAGCCAAAAAGTAGAAACAATCCAAATATAGAAAAAAATATGGTACATCCATACAATGGGGTACTACTTGGCAATAAAAAGAAATTAAATACTGATCAATGTTACAGCACGGATGAACTTTGAAAGAATACACTAAGTGAAAGAAACCAGTTGCTGAAGGCCACATGTTCTGGAACTGCATTTGCATGATGTTCTGGAAGAGGCGAATCCTTGGAGACAGAAAGGAGGCTGGTGACTACTGACAGGCGGGCAGGGGTGAGCTGCTAGTGAGGATGGGGTTCTTTCTGGCGTGATGCCAATGTTATAAAGTTGAGCAGTGGGGACGGTTGTGCAACTCTGTAAATATGGTAAAAAAACTACCGCACCGTGCACTTCACCTGAATGAGTGAACTGTACAGTTATGTGAATTATGTCTCAATAGTTGTTATGAAAATGTAATAAACCTTATTTTCTTTAATCATTAAAAATGACATACTTTCTATTTCCGTCAGTATTGGGTTTCAAATTAAAATATCATCTTCGCTATCAGTTTCTATATAAAGAAAGAAGAGTCAGGTTTAACAAGTGTCAGTAGATCCCTTTTTGTGGTAATTCCCATCTTGAGACATGTTAAACCTCATGACAAACTGGAAAGTCTTGTGCTCACAGGGAAAAAACCCTTTTCATTACAACCTCCCAGGGATCCCTGCAGGGATCTAAGACATCCATTCTAAAGCGACGCTGTGTAAAAGTCTCACTGCATCACGTCCACATTTGTAAAGGAGGGAATAAGGGAGAAGGGGAAAAATCCTACTGTGAATTTAAAAAATCCCCCCGACAATGCCACAGCAGAGCAGGCTAAACACATTTTGTGCTCGCACAGACTCACCGCCTGGGTCTTCGGGCCTGGTTTCACCTCCGGCGTAGAGGTTCTGTTTCCCAGAGCCACCTCTTCAGAAACTGAACTCTCCTGGGTGTTACTCAGAAAATCCACTTCATCTTCAGCTTTCGTGTCGGGCATTTCTAGGGAGAGCAAGGTGGTTACAAAGTGCATTTGAAAAATTGATTCCCTGGGCCTTTCTGTTTACACAACTTGCTCCAGGTTTCATGCATTTTGTTTGCCTTTTTTTTTTTTTTGGCATTAAACAGCAAGTATTGTTTGGGAGCTGGTGTCATTTCTGGCTCTGTGCTGAGCCCTGATCACAGGGTTGTGTGGTTTTCTCCAGCCTCTGTGTGGGTTTGTAGCTAAGGGAAGACCTTGTTCAATGCCTACTGAACTTCCATTTTCACTATTAACTTTTCATGATGGTTCTGAGTGTGGTGCTTACTTGCACATGGAAAAGAAAACTCACAAGCTTTAAGGGAACCGATTAACAACTACAGCTAGTAGTCAATCCATCTTATTATCATAGAGGCAAGACATACTTGCACACGGCAAGAAGAAAAGAGCCACTGAGAATGAAATACAGCCTTTGGGAAGAGTCTTTTAAAAACATACTACACACACTCATCCACCTAAAGTATCCTGAGTAAATTGGACTTTATCTTTTATTTCTTTCCAAACCAAAACACAATTACAAACCAGCAGGTCCTTTTCTTAAGAAAAAGTTCCTCATGTTTTCTTTAGACTGATGCTTAACAGACCATACGGTAGCGGTTTTGTTCCCTGACCACCATATGGCCAAGCTAATACAGGAAGGAAGTGATAGAATGATGCCTGAGACAAATTTAAGCTTTGACACTTTTTTTTTAAAGGGGACTCTGATGGCTGAACAGTCAAAATTCATCTTAATAATCCAAATACAACTATCATTTCGATTTCATCTTGAAAATCTTCTATGATTATTAATCTAGTGACACTACTACTCTGGCAGAGAAAAATGCTCCCTACAACAGAGGGCACAGAGGTTTCTTTCACCAAAGACTACATTATATAGTATAGTATATACTCAGTATATAATAATGAAGTATATTAAGACTATTCTAGGGCTGGGAGGTGGGAGAGAGGCTCAAGATGTAGGGGGCACATGTATACTCACAGTCGATTCAAATGGCAGAAACCAACATAATATTGCAATTATCCTCCAATTAAAAATAAATCTGAAAAATTATGGTAGTCTAATAGCACACTGTGACATGTATAAAGCTCTACTTTAGATTTAGGAAAGCTACATTACTATAAATGAATACTTGTGAGTCTCCTTTCTTTGCCCTTATTTTTAATTACATGATCTTACTAGCAATTAAAAAAAAAAAAAAGGCAAACGTTTTGTTGTCCGAAGAATGAAAATCTGTCTTCCATTTCATAATATGTGATTAAAGTTTAAAAAAAAAAATCTGACTAAGCAATCCCCTTAAATATTCCTTGATTAAAACATTTCTAAGTGAGTAAGACAAGGGTTTTTTTTTTTTTTTTGGAGGGGGTCGGGGGGCAGGTGTTGATTTTTATTTCATTTATTTGGAGATATGATTTCTCATAAATCCTTACTACCTGATGATAATATCCATCACCTGAAAATATGTATCTTGGCAAGCAGCACCCAGTCACAGCAGTAAACAGAGCTTACTGGGACTTGCAGGGTGCCGGCAGCCCCCACAGGACTGGCGGGGCTCCGTCATGCAATCCTAACTTCCCAAAGCACCGCAGGCAGTGCTGTTGATACGTACTGGGCCCCGACCTCTCGTTCAAATTGAAGGTATGTGATTCCCTCCTCTCGATTTCTATTTGGCTCTGCCGACGGCAGTATATAATAAAAACAGAGGCCAATGCTATGTGGGCCCTTCCAAACCAGCAGTTACACCGATGTCTGCCCACTTACAAAGCAGTAGGGTTAAATTCATAAGTGGAATGTAAACTTCCTAGAAAATACCCTTTGGTCTGAGATCACACTTGGGTGCTTTTTCTCTGGGGCAACACGACCAGGGACTTTCCCCAGTCCTGGCTATTTTCTGAAAAAAGCACCCCTTGCTTTATTACTGGCTACTTTTTCCTGTCCTTGGAGGCCATCAGCATGGAGCACACACACATGACTCCTCGAGGCATCAGAAGTACCTCTCTCACACACATCCACCCACTCCAAACCCACACTGTTAAAACTGGATTTCTGTCTCATTTCCCTTCCTACAGCCTTAAAATCTTAGATGCAATTCCATAGCATCCTTACTATATTTGTATACTACTAAAAATCAAAGTCTGAAACTCTTCTTGGTATCTGCCTTTTCTCATAAGGTACTCTGGACACAACCTTACTTAGTCTGTACTTACTTGGGTTAAATTCTGACTACTGAGCCGGAAAGAGAAATAATTCCAGCCCGTGTGGCCAAAGACGCAGCACCCAAATGAAAAGAACATAGCCGGGCATCAGCTTACAGCCACTCCCATTCTTCTGAAATGTCAACCTGCCAGGGCCCCCAAAATAGACCTGCTGTTGTGCCTTATTTAAAAAATTAGAGACCTTCTTATTTAAATCCTGAGACTGACAGTGATAGAAATTTATTCATGGCTAACAATCCAAGATATTAAGAAAACAAAAAGCCTGACGCCACCAAAACTACTACTATGGGTTTCTTAAATCCCTCAACTGGAAAAACAGATTATAAATGGTTAAAAACCCTTTATCAAGAGCAATGGCCACTGTGTTTAAAGGGCTTTTTCCAAAGCAACTTCTTGCCTTCTGTTCGTTCGTTTCTCTTCCTGCCCCACCCCCGCAACGCTTAACACACAGCTACAGTAAAGGGGTTTTTCAAAATTTAGAAGGAACTGCAAAAACAGTTGGATGATAAAAACAAAATAGGCTTCTTACCTATGAAAGTCTGGGGGTGAGCATGGAGATAGGTCCTCTATCTCTGGGAACAGGTGGTGGTCTCAAAGTGTGAACTCAACTGAACTTGAATGACGTCAAGAGTCAAAACTCAGTCCGACTTCAGTTTAAGCCTCAGCCTCAACCCCCAATAAGAAGTTCTATGCGGCTGGTCTCTTTCCACCGAGCACCAGTGGCTTCTCTTTGCTCTCTCTGGACATGGTCACCCACAGAGGGAACGGGGCTGCTGCCGTGTGAGCAATCTGCTCGCTGCAGCTGCTTCCCCGAGATAAGCAGACACAACGTCTGCCCTGTGACAGCAGCGCGGCAGACCAGGCTCGGGCGGAAATCCTGTGTCCGAGGCCCTGCGCGGCGCGGGGTCCCCGGTTCCCAGACGGCTGGCTGCCCAAGAGCCACCGGCAATGGAACAGGAGGCCTGCTCCTCGGGCAGGAAGAGTAGGGCGTTCCCGTCCCCCCAGCCTCCACCAATGACCTGATGCCACCATGTGGGATGCTGGGCCATCGGCGTAGAAAGATACTGCCAGCTGTTCTGAAACCACCCTGACTCTAAATGTGCTCAGGACACGGACCAGGATGGTGGGCAAAGAAAGGGACTTTCAGGTTTGTAAATAAAACACACTTTGTCGGCACTGTGTATCACAGTTCTCGAGAAAAAGGACTAAGACACATGACTCAAAACATCTGCTCCACCCCTTTATCATTTTGGAGCACCTGGGATCGCAGTACTGTTTTCCAGGTTAGGAAACTTGCAGCTGCTTCGGTGGGACGGACAGAGCATTTGTAGGTTCTGAGCTATCAAGCCAGGGCTCTGGAATACAGGAAGCAAAATCTGTCCCAGTCTGACATGACGTGTCTCTCTGGATGGTGTTGATTGGTAGCCTGGCAACCGACCCAGTGAACACACGGCCTCTAAACAGCAGTGACACTTGTATTTTTACCAGCACACCCCAGAGACTCTGAAGGGAATCTATCCCTCACACGGTTGCTTGTGTACTCTGTGTGGCTTACCTGTCTCTGGTGCAGGTCCTTGGACAGGCACAATAATCTCTGGCTCCTCGCTTCCAGCAAAGCACTGCTCAAGGCTCCCAGAGGCTTCTCTGCCACCACTGTCCACCGGCGGGGTCTCTGCAGGCTGCAGGGAGCTCGTCTCCCCAGCGGAAGCATGTGCTGTGGGCTCCGTCCCTGGGCCTGCCTTGGGAGGCCTGGGTGGTGACCCGTGCCCGAGAGCCCCCTCTGTCATCAGTGCTCCGGAGGCCTTGACTTGCTCTATGACGGAATCCACGATGCGGATGGCAGCCTCCTCGATGGAGTTGGCACCCTCGGGCCGATGCAGGGCTTTGGTGGAGACAGCGCAAGGCAGAGCGGGGGCACCCCTTGGCTCACCCGAGGGCCCCATCTCTGGGGGGCGCTCTCCGCCCGCAGCCTGCGGCGGGTCATGATGCGCCTTACTGTCCCCCTGGGCCTCCTGCAGGCCAACAGAGCCACAGTCTGCTCCCTCCAGCTTCTTCTCCCCACCCGGAGGCGCCACCAGCTCCAGGGGCGCGATGCCCTGGGGGTCAGTCATGCCTGCGGCTGCTGAAGCTCCAGGCAAACCCAGGATCATATTCTCCTCCTGGCAGGACGAGGTGTCTGGGGCGTTGTGAGATATATCCTTTGTCCCGGCCCCAAGGGCTTCTTGTAGACCACGGACCCGGGCACCGTCCAGCGCTGCATCTCCACTCACCTCACACCCGGCACTCTTCCCTGGGCACGGGGTGTTTTCCACCTCAACATCCAGAGCCGAAGAAGCTGGACTGCAGTTCTGCGCCTCGGGCCCACCTGCTAACAGACTTGGCGGTGGAGCTGAGCTGCTCGGCTCTGCACCTGGGGCGTCCTGGCTGGAGTATGCAGCCAGACCGGCTCCTGGTGGCACCAGGCTCTGTGCAGCCCCACCTCCCGTCGGCCGGGAGGCTGCTGGGGCCACTTCCTTGTTGGGTTTAGCTTCTGCATGAAGACGGGCCAAGGGTGTGCCCAGGGAGTTGCTGGGCTGCGGCACTCTGTCCTCTGCCCCGGCCGTTGCGCCAGGCTCTTCGGGGACCCCCGGCGCCTCTGGCACAGGAGGCGGTGGTCTGCGTTCTTCCTGCGATGCTCCAGAGCAGAGAGCGCCATCCTCAGTGGTGGGACAGGTCCTGGCTTTACCCTCGCCTCCTGGGCCCTCAGGAACCACCTGAGTTTTTCCTCCTTCAGTCGCAGTGGCCTGACCCCCAGGAAGCAGGGCAGAGGCAGTGGCCCCCTCAACGGCCGGGGCTTCGGGGGCCACTGTGGGGGAGGGGAACTCCTGCTCCCCAGCGAGTCCTCCGGGACCAGTGTTCCCCATGCCAGGCGGGGGGTCTAGGGTCGCAGGGGGTGGGCCCAGGCCCGTTGTGCCGCCTTCTGGAGGCTGCTCCTCCGGACGTCTTGTGTCTCCGTCAGGCCCATCTCCACCACCTGTGTGTGGTTGGAGGGCTGCTCTTCCCTTTTCACTCTGGGAGGGGACAAGCGAGAGTGCGTCATCTTTGGTTACTGATTCACTGCCTGCCAGAGAGACAGTCCCGCCTGGTGTCACAGCCAGGCATGATGCCCCTTCTTTCTCAGCCGCGGGGGGAGCGGCCTGTGGGTGTGGAACCACCTCAGCCGGATCTGCTGACGATGTCTCCGCTTTCAGATCTTCTCCTTGGCTTTCTTTATCTGAAACTTGGAGAGGAGAAGCATCCACACGTTCTGGGGTGTCTAGGGTGCTCTGGGTGGAGCTGGCCTGTGGGCTGCTCGGGCAGCTGGCAGGGGGCAGGGGCCGTGTGCCAAGCTGTCCTGTGGTTGTGCTCTCAGGCTGGGGGGCTGTGTCGTCACAATGTTCTGCAAGCGACACCCCACCAGACGTCCCTGTGCTTGGCTGACACCCAGGGGCTGTGCCAAGTTTATCACCCCCAGCTGCGGAGCAGATGGGTGACTCGCTGTCTTGGCTGTGAACACCAGATGACTCCGCTTCTGATTTCGGGGTAGGTGTCACATCTTTGTGCAGCCCAGGCAAGGTTAAATCAAAGGGTGACCCTGATGCACACATGCTGGCTAAGGGAGTGTTGGGTCGGAGCCCTTCTGAAACCTCGTCGCCTGCAGCAGCTGGAATTAACTGAGGGTTCTGGGCTCCTGGAGTGTGAGCTCTCTCTGTATAGCTTTTAGAAGTTTCGGTTTCTGCAGTTTGGTCAGTGGCAGCTTTGCCATTACTAACTCCAAGGATCAACTCTGCAGGTTTGTTAGCCTTCAGGGAACGGGGGGTCCAGACGCGGTCTAGAATGCTGGCTCCATACACAGGCTCGTCTGTGACTTTTCCGTCAGAGTCTCCAGCAGTGCTGATACCGGAGTCCTCAAATTGTTTCTTCATTCTCTCTTCCACTTCAAGCATGCTCCCCACGATGGCAGCAATGGGGTGCATGAGACCATGTTCCCTTTCTCCCGTAGCCTGGGGGGCGCTGGCACCTGCTGGTGAAGCAACCACCAGCCTGCCTCCAGAGCAGGCCTGGGCCACGCCCCACTGCAGGACGCTGCCTGGGGGCCCCAGGTCGGTGGCCACTGCCGAAGACGTAGTTTCTTCATCTCTGACTCCACAGGACAGAAGGCCTTCTGGGTCCTCTCCTCTGCCATCAGGCACGCTCTGAATGCAGCTGTCAGGAGCAGATGCCGCCCCAGGGTCTGTGATAGGTGCTGGCCCCACCTCACCTCCTGTTCTCTCCACGCCTGTGCTCTTCTTCCTGCAGGAAGGGTCTGTATCCTCCTCCTTGGCCGCACCTGACAAATCACAGGAGCTCTCAGTCTGCCCCATGGAGCTCCCCCGGCAGTGCTGACAGCTCTCAGCAGCTTCAGGAGAGGCAAGCTGCTGGCTGGCTGTGCGCTCGGACTCTCGGGGAAGAAAGTGACCATCTGCATCCTGGTCACGGGGGGCACTTGAAGGCTCCTGTGCTGTCACCGCTGAGGGCATGAGACTGTCCATCTGCTTAAGGTTTGTTTTCTAGGAGGAAATAGAAGATGTTTTTTTTTTAAAAAATTGACCATGAGAAAAAGATGTCACTGACATGGGAGACAAGTCACTAGCATTCTAGCCCTTCTAAAGTCACAGGATGAGCCAACCTAATAAATGCCAATAAACGCTCCCTCGGCTCTGACCTCAGTTTCCTCTGATAGCTGCATAACTGCCAGAATGATAAAGATGCCAAGAAAATACAATATGGCTATTTTCTACATTATTGACTTATTTTAGAAAGCAGATTAAAACTGAGCCTCAAAAAATCTTATTTTAAAAAAGCACAGAACTGATCTTCAAATGAGCAGCTGAAAAAGCTACCTTTTATAGGGCCTTTAGAGGGGCAGAGGAAGCTTCCTTCCTGCCTTGTATATACAAGTAAAAACAAATCCTGACCAGTCTGGTAAACTCTCTCTTCAATCACAAGGAACAGACAGATGCTCCCATGCCCTGAATTCTTACCTAGGAGTTACACAGCATCCTTCAATCTCCAAAACAGGCTCTGTTCAATCTAGGGTAACTATTTTAGTTATGGGGCTATAATAATTTCAAAAGAGTAGCATGATTCAATTCTTTCTTTCACTTTCTGATAAAGAGTTCCTCTGTTCCTCTACTACTGAATATTAAACAAATAACATATCAAACGAGCAATAGGGAATTTTTCATTATTCTCAGATGGCACTGTGCTTTGAGAATATTTTATAGGTCATCTCAAAAATAGGTCTTTGCAACTTGAGAAACAGATGCGACAAACTATGTGGGAATGGTTAGAACAATCGTGGCTAATAACCTGATACGGATCGCTATGCTGTCATATATTCCAAACGTTAACAGTGAAGACTACAGTGAAATCTGAAAAAGATATTTATAATGTTTTGGAAAATAAATAAAAGTTAATCTAAAGTTAAAATTATGTAAAAGCCACAAGCACATGTTAGACAAAGCTTAGGAAAAAAATGGAGAGAAACAAAATACGTCTGATCGTTAGAGTGGGTTTACCTCTGTATCTAAGTTTCAGGAACCCTTAGAATGACACTGTTTTTTGAGTTACATGGTTTTTTTTCCTTATTTATTTTTCGGCTGCACTGCACATCCTGATCACAGACTGAAGCCGGGCCACAGCCGAGAAAGCCTGAAATCCTGACCACTAAGCCACGAGGGAGCTCCCAGAACTATTTTTTGAAATGCCTGGTTCGCTCTTCACTCGTCATTCGCTCTGTTAGGATAATCTCTCGCACACACCGTGTGCCGCCGTCTCACTCCTCCGCCCACTCGGGCCCTGTGCCTCCAGTCCTCGATCATCACCTGCTCCTGTCTGCGCGCTGGGTCTCATGTGAAAGTTCACATGTGGAGGTGTAAAACCCGTCAAGCTCACTCAGGTCCTTCTAATAAGACAGTACGAGAAAAACAGATTTGCACTGAACTCTGCCATGCTACGCTTCTTTAAGAGAACTCAAAATCGCTTGCTTCCTTCCTCCTGAGATGGTGACCAACTCCAAGGAATTCTGAAAATGGGTCATGGAATTTAACAAAGGGCGAACATGACAGAATGGGGATCTGGAGAAAAAAGTGGTATGGCCTGAGAAATTTTAGATGCTCCTAACACATGTATCTTCTCATAGCTCTAATTTCTCATGGTTTCCAGGAAACTATTTCCACATCTTGCGGGTAGCTGTGGCATCTGCAATCTGCTGTCTCTGAATGGACTACCATTCACCCAGTAGAAGAGCTCTACAGAAAACCTGAGTTTTCAGCCACCTCCAGAGAGGAAAATAAACTGACACCTGGTTTGGAATAAACACAACCCAGAGAGGCAGAGGCGAGTGCGTCTGCAACCCTGCCATGAAGTGTCCTGGCCCGCCCATCTCTGAAATAAGGTCTGCTCCCAGAGAAGCTGACCCCAGGTGACCTTAAATGAAATTACTGCCAAGAGTTTTCCAAATCAAATCAACTCTGAAATAAAATGGGTGGAAAAATTATCTAAACTTAGCCTTTTAGATGTTACGGCCAAGAGAGATGTATCCACATGACGTGTATATTATCCATAATAAATGCCACCAGGGAGTCTGTAATGTTTTTATGTCTGGCAACAACTTTATCTTGAAGGCTTGAGTGGATTATAAAAATCTTTATTTTTTTTAGTGATCTTTTTACTGCACAACTATCAATTTAAATATAGCAGCATGGTCATCACTCATTGAAAGAGTTGAGGGAAGACTGCTCCTAAGTAAATTTGGTTCCTGTTCTTTAGCAACAATCTCAGAAACAGTTCAGCTCATTTTGTTTTATAAAGTTAAACCAACAAATTCACAGTGTTAAACAAATTTCCTTTTAAGCCAGAAAATTTTAGCTCTAGTTGTTGCACAGTTCTCTGTCGGCAATGTGTATGTGTATCTTTCATTATTTTAAAAGCCTGGCAAAAACCAATGAAGAAGTTTCCCAGTCTCCTCTTGTACTTCCCCAGTGCTAAGTTCTATCGCTATAAATGCTGACTTCGAATGCAGCTAAAACTGCTCTACAGGTTTCACAATCTCTGAGGGAAGCACGGCTATGTTCTAATTATGGCAAAGCTCACTGGGGGAAGGGGTGAGGGTACCAAAGACTGAAAATGGAAATTTTCTTCCTTACCATTAGCTGCTGTTGGATGTTCATAAGTTTAAAAATATGTCCAGTGCAACTGTCTCCAGGAAGTGGGGGCTCCTGGTGTGGTTCAGACTCGGAGGTTAGCATATAGACATCCAGCTCTCGGTGATGCCTCACAGAACAGTCTCCGTAAGGGATTTCGTAGGACAAACTGCTCCAGGAGTCTGGTTCTCCAGCATCCTCCCTGGAAAGAAGCAAACACTGGTTAAGGTATACATGCATGTGTGTGCTCAGTCGCTCAGTTGTGTCTGAGTCTTTGCGACCCCACAGACTACCGCCTGCCAGGCTCCTCTGTCCATGGAGCTCACCAGGCAAGAATACTGGAGTGGGTTGCCCTTTTCTTCTCCAGGGGATCTTCTTGACCCAGGGATTGAACTCACATCTCTTAGGTCTTCTGCATTGGCAGGCGAGTTCTTCCCTATTAGCACCACATGGGAAATTCCAATACATATGTATATTCTCTATGTAATACATGCAAATACACTGTAATATATATATTAATATATAAAAACATACTAATATAATATACATATATAGTCAGCCTCTCAGGGATAGGTTAAATTCTCTCTTATGCAAAATTTCTAACCTCATTGCTCTTTGAGGCTCTGCTCCAGAAAGCTGGTTTGCACAGTCCCAAGTAATTGAAACATAACTTCACAAGAAGTCACACATGGGCTAAACGGCAACTGCAGGATTCCTTCCTAAGGACGTTCTTTGATCAAGATAAAGAGAAGACTGGGATTCTGAAAGAGTTAATATTATGCTCACAAACAAACAATGAGGAAATGTAAGAATGGTTTTCCTCTGGTTTTCAAAAAAAGAAAGAAAAAAAAAAAAAAGCAAGTTTTCCTAAGCCTTTGTCTTAAAATGGGTTACAGTACATGCTAATTGTGGTCAATTTTACTGAGAAGGGAAGAAATTAATTGCTCCAATCTATGCAAGGTCAGTCCAATTTTTGTTAAAAACAAGTGGAGGCTGTATCCTCAAAATTCGCAAAGTCAAAACTATGTACAGAAAAATACTATAACGTCTTATCATACTATACTTGTCAATATAATTATCAAATCCTATTTTGAATAAAGCACTTGGTCCCAATAACACAAATTATAACTTTTTAAATTTAAAAGATGACCAACTCAGCTCAATTCACATCATTGCAGATACACCTCAATATTCAAATAAAGCTGAAAAAGGCATGGGTAAGAAAAAAAAGCATTTCTGGGACAGATCTCAAAACATGAAATCTCTTTACATGGTTCTAATAAACCAGTATGTTGACAAAGTGTCCCAGAGATTCTGGAAGAAGGCAGAAAGTGGTGTTGGGGATCACTATCATGTTTTAAAAAGGAAGAAACGAACGAATTAAGACATAACAGACATGTCACCTACTGACAAATATGAGAGGGAAACATTACTTCAACTGTCAATCCAGTGTTTCGTCCACTAAATCGTACAATTCACCAGGAAATACATGGAATTTGGAAACTAAAAATATGTTATAGTAGAAAATCTTTAACAAACTGGAGAGCCAGATACTGGCTGAAGGTGACAATTAAAGCGGTTTCAGAAGAAAACTATTACAATTTCCATACTCAAGCAAGACTCCCAACGGTTGCTTAATATATGCCATGCTAAATATCTTACTTATTTACCAAGTAAGACTGCTAGTCACTCAGTCATGTCCAACTCTTTGAGACTCCAAGGATTGTAGCCCACAAGGCTCCTCTGTCCGTGGGATTTTCCAGGTAATAATACTGAGGTGGGTTGCCATGCCCTTCTCCAGGGGAATCTTCCCGACCCAGGGATTGAACCTGTGTCTCTTATGTCTCCTGTAACGGCAAGCAGGTTCTTTACCACTGTGCCACCTAGGCTGAGGTGACACTGTCACTAGCTCTGCTTAATTCAGACATGACTGGCCTATCTGCTTACTCAGATTACCACATACAACCTTGCTCTGATCAGGAAAAAAAATTCTTTGAAAACACAACTTAACTTATACAGTACCATACGGTGTGAATCAAATACACACCCAGCCAAGAGGGGGCTGCTGGCCAAGGCAGAGGCAATTAAACAGCGACACAGTCCACTCCTGGCAAAACGGACCATGTCACTATTTCTACCAACCATGTCACTATTAATTCTCAAACTACTTCTTCTGTCGTAAGGAAACCTTGGGAAACTCCCTGCTGGAACCACAGTCTGCTTACCTCCTACCTTTCCCATTCTCTCCTGCTGGAGGAATGCGCACCTGCCGCCACAGCGCTAACCCTACATCCCCCAGTTCATCAGCCACGTGGACAGCTGTTGTTTTCGAGCCCGCCTGGAAACCAAGTACGAGTTAGTGCAATTATCCTCCCACTGGCTTCCATGAATATGTGCTGCTGTGGACACTCTTCAAACCCACCTTGCCTGTCCGTCAGGGTAAACCCCACCACTTGGCAAGTATTTACGTGCCAGCATTCTTTGTGCCGGTCAACCGACCCCAAATCCTTGTCCTGCCTGTGGGAGTTTGTGGACTTAGCAAGGGAGATAAGAGCAATCAGGATAAAACACCCAGTGTTCTAGAGATAGCAGGGGTGGTGGAAAAAATGAAGCAGAGATGGGGTTTGCAGTTTTAAATGTGGTGGGTCAGGGAGAAACTCAGTGAAGTGACCCTGAGGCCAACACATTTTCTGCTCTGCATTCAGCACTGTATAAAGCCTTTACTGGATCCACAAATAAAATCCAGCAAGGCTCCAAGAAAGTGCGCTACAACATTAAGGACAATTGTTACTGAGAACTGGATACAACCTAACCAAGCCAGTAACTAGAGGGCTATCTGATTAAAGAAAATATCTACACAGTATTACCTGTGTGCGTGGTCTTATAAGGGAAAGCCACTCAGTTGCATCTGACTCTTTGCAACCCCACAGACTGTAGCCCATCGGGCTCCTCTGTCCATGGAATTTTCCAGGCAAGAATACTTGGGTAGCCATTTCCTACTTCAGGAGATCTTTCCAACCCAGGGATCAAACCCGTGACTCCTGAGTCTCTCCTGCATTGGCAGGTGGATTCTTTGTACCACTGAGCCACTAGGGAAGCCCTACAGACTATTCTGTAGCCATTAACTATAATTCAAATAACAGTTCAGTAACATTGAAATCTATATTCAGCAAAATAAAAAAGGCAAAAAGCATTGAGTATAAACAGTAAAGTGCACAAATTAAAACAGTATTACAGTGGTTGGGTTATAGGTTTATTTCTTCTCTGGGATTTTTGCTTTACTTTTTCTTTCTTTTTTATTTTTGGCCGTGCTGGGTTTTTGTTGCTTTTGCATGGGTTTCCTGTACTTGTGGTGCACAGGTTTCTCACGGTGGTGGCGTCTCCTGTTGCAGAGCACGGGCTCTAGGCACAAAAACGACTTCAGTAGTCAGGGCTCCCGGGCTCCAGAGTGCAGGATCAGAAGCTATGGCATGCAGGCTTAGTTGCTCTGTGGCCTGTGGGATCTTCCCAGACTAAGAATGGAACTTGTGCCTCCTGCACTGGCATGTGGATTCTTATCCAATGAGTCACCAGGGAAGTCCTCTTCTCTAGGATTTTAATGTCTTAAGTAATTTTTAAAGTCCCTATTCAGCCAGGCCTCACTGCTGCTCTGGATCGCTTTACTCATGTGTGTTAATCCATCCCCACAGGGGTTACCAAAACGTTGTGTGATTCCCTCAAAGACCCAACATTAACCTCATCTACTCCATCCTCAGGTGATCTTTTCTCTGTTCAGAGTGAGCAGCTCATGGCCGTGAACTAACATGACTAAGTCCACCCTTGCCCAACATCAGACACGTCTGCGCGGCTCCTCTAACTCCAGGGCACCTCTCCGAACGGTATGTTTGCCCTGGTCCCCTACCAACTGCCCTCTGGTAACCAATTCAGGCATCGCGCCCTGGATGCCTGTAGCTTCCCACCTGTTTCTGGAGCGGTTCCTTCCCCATCTGCCTACAAGCACCATGAACACCCCAGCAGACAACGGAGCGGAGGCGAGAAAGGGCAAAGTGTGTGCCAGCAGCAGTCTCACTCCAACCTGCACCAGCCCAGGGGGCATCTGACACCATCTGCAGGTGCTTTTCACTGCCACACGTCGGGGAGCGGCGGTTGTCCCCCAAGGCACAGGACCACGCCCTACGGTACAACACAGTCATCAGGCCCCAAACTACCAGTAATGCTGGCATTGAGAATCTCTGCTGTAACCCCTCTAATCTGCATACAACACCCCACCCCCAACCCCTTCCCTTCTGCCTCCCCACTGGCCGTTAAAACAATTAATTAAAGGCTTTGCCATTTGGAGCCTTCTCTCTCCCTTGGCTGCTTGCCTGGTGGCACAGGGGTAAAGAATCCACCTGCCAAGTGCAGAAGATGCTGGTTCGATCCTTGAGCTGGGAAGATCCACTGGAGGAGGAAGTGGCAACCCACTCCAGTATTCCTGCCTGGAAAATTCCGTGGGCAGAGAAGCCTGGTGGGCCACAGTCCGCTGCTGCTGCTGCTAAGTCGCTTCAGTCATGTCTGGCTCTGTGCAACCCCATAGACGGCAGCCCACCAGGCTCCCCCGTCCCTGGGATTCTCCAGGCAAGAACACTGGAGTGGGTTACCGTTTCCTTCTCCAATGCATGAAAGTGAAAAGTGAAAGTGAAGTCGCTCAGTCGTGCCCGACTCTTCGCGACCCCATGGATGCAGCCTACCAGGCTTCTCCGTCCATGGGATTTTCCAGGCAAGAGTAGGGTTACAGTCTATGGCATCGCAAAGAAGTCTGGCATGACTTAAACACCACCACCATCGCCTCTCCTACGGCTACTAAGACTTCTCTGTCCTGGGTCTCCATTGACAAAATAAACCCCCAAATCCAGTGACTTTTTCCCCCACTGAGTCTGAGCTTCAAAGAATCTCAAAGTGGTGACCTGATTCTTCTTTTAAAAACTTTTCCTCACTTGATGCCCTTAAGAACCCTCCTATTCATCCACTGTTTTCTCTGGCTTTTTCTTTCTCTTCTCACACCTTAGTTGAACACATGTCAACTTCCTGAACTTGGGCTTCTACTAAATGGCAGGCACTTTGCTATATGCCAGGCCTACCAGGATAAGCATATCTTTCTCAAGGATAAACAAATACTGTTCTAAGGTCAAACACGGATTCCTGTCCGGTGACCACAATGTGGCTTACTGCTGTTACTGCCACCTCTGTGGAAACAAAAAACAGAAAGACTCTCATGGGGGTTTTACCCCTGTGTGGCATATTATGCACTAAATACAGTTCATTGACTTTACAATGCTGTTCCTCGTAATAACAACATCATTTTAATGTATTACTAAGGAGGAATATAATGGTTTTGAGTTAAATTATGACACAAACTAGAAAAATATGTATCTTAACAGAAATAACACAGAGTATACACACAGTCAACTGTTGCTCTAAATACTGGTAGGGGAGGTACAAACAGTTCAAATAAACAAACAGTCCCAACGTCATCTGCTTAACTTCATATGGACACTGGCCTGTGAGCCCCTAGTTTTCAACACACGGGCAGCAGATACACGTGAAAAAGGCCAGCTCGGAGGCTTGAGATAAACTGCAACACAAGTCACCCGAGACACTGGTTTTCCCACTTCTATATAGTTGAGGAGTTTCAAACAGAAACACGTGCAGAAACAGAGCTGCTCTGCCGATGGGCCAAGAGTGGGCAGGAAAGGCAGAGCCCAGGCCTCCCCGGCCGCTCTCCCGCAGAGGTGGGCTGGAGGCTCCTCCCCACGCTCTCAGTTCCGAGGGACAGGCTTTCTTCCCAGTTTAAGTTCACTTTCCTTATTCCTAGGTAATACTACCCGTTCTCCTGATTAGAAGCCCTCTCTATGCCTACAGGTGGTAACTGACGTGACCCTTTGCTTACACTGACATTCTGGCCATGGAGAAGTGTGTGTGTGTGTCTCTCTGCAACCCCATGGACTGTAGCCCGCCACACTCCTCTGTCCATGGGATTTCCCAGCAAGAATAGTGAACTGGGTTACTGTTTCCTTCTCCAGGGGGACCTTCCTGACCCAGGGATGGAACCCGAGTCTCCTGCACTGGCAGATGGGATTCTGCAGCACTGAGTCAGTCACTCGGGCCTCGGCCTTGTATTTCTGCCGTGAAGAAGGATACGCCTGGGTATCTAAACTTTACCTCAGAAACACACACCAGGATGTTATGCCATCAAGTCTGGCAGGACAGAAAAACACACCCGCAAATTCACTAGAATTTCTGGTTATTTCAGCTGGTGGATGAAGAGGTGCCAGAGCCTCAGATGAGGCTTTGAAAAGAAAAACAAACAAATAAATAAAAATGAGAGAAAGAAGATCTGTAGATGAAGGCGTGTAAACGGTGCAGGGGGAGGGGAGCGCGACAGATCTCTGTGACCTCTCTGTTTTCACCCCATGAGGACACCACCGCCGCAAGCCAAGCAAAGGGCGTTTCACTACCAGCGGCGCCAGCGGCGCAGTGCAGGCGGCACTTCCTTACAACATCACAGGCTACTGTGGGTCTCGGAGGACCTCTCATTGGGTTACACTCAATCACGCCCCAGAACAGACTTCAAGATATAAAGGACTGACGCTGTGAATATGGGAACCTTTCAAGCATCCTGTTAATATATTGTTTTCGAACCATTCTTGGGCACCCTGAGTTTTATCTGGAGAGTCCAGCTCGACTCTTAGAGAAGTCTCCCACCTCTGAGAGCTGAAAGATCTCTCGTGTTGTCCTGCACCTTCTCCACTCCCTGTAACCCCTAAGGAGGGCCAGGCCCTCCCGTCTTCTGACTGGCCGGGTCGCACTGCCCTGTTCCATCTCCCGACACATGGCCCGTACTCCAGTATTTGTTGGGATTTCACTCCAGGGCAGAAGAGTAGGGGTATACTTTGTAGACAAATGGTTTGGGATCACTACGAACGCACTCTCTCTGAAGGGACAGATAAATCATTGCTTCAAAGGACAAAATGCTACCCATCTATTGGTGTGAGCATGCTAAGTTGCTTCAGTCATGTCCAACTCTTTGTGACCCCATGGCCTGCAGCCTGCCAGGCTCCTCTGTCCATGGGATTTCCCAGGCAAGAATCCTGGACTGGGTGGCTGTGCCATCTTCCAGGGGATCTTCTCGATCCAGGGATCAAACCCACATCTGCATTGGCAGGCGGATTGTTTACCGCTGAGCTACCTGGGAAGCCCCAGAATGTATGCATTAAGTATTCATTAAATATTGGATTCTATTTTCTTCCACAAGCAATGGGTATAACCATAATCACTCCTTTACTGCTAAATTATTCAACAATATATCAAATGTTGAGCTGTGTTTTACATACATCACCTAACTTATTCTTCTAACTACCCTGTGAGGGAAGATTGGCAGATGAAGAAACTAAAACCATAAGAAATTTAATAATGTGCCTAACAGTCAGTTAAGCCAGAATTTGGGCTGACATTCTAAACCACCACATAAAACTATCTCTGCTGCCTAGTTTGCACTGGAAAATGCAGACCAATGAAACAAACTAAATACTTTTTAACATATGGACTTTGAGGGCTAAAGCTTTGGAGAGATGTGAGTTCTGGATTACGACACACTATGGACACAGAGTACAGTGTGTGGTCCATGACTTTTGTGGACATTTTTCTCCATCGCTTTCACTCTTGAGGGGCGACCTGGGCTCTCTTACTCCATGGTTCCATGACTTGTAGAATATTGTATTCCTCTAATGGCCAAATTTCTCCATTTTCTAGCTTCACTGCTTTCAAGATCCTGAAAAATATTTTTTAATATCCTACCATGATACTAGTTGTGTATACATCAAGACCTAATACATCCCCAAGTAAAAAAAAAATAAAGTTTACACTAGATTAACATCTAAGTATTTACTGATGTGATCAAGCTATTGATACTTCATGTTGATTCTTCTTGATCAGATTTAAGCCACCAACCTAATTCAACAAACTCTCAGGAATTAATTTTCAGATGCAATATTAACTAAAGTCCTTAATCTTAACTGCATTTCAGAATTACCTGGAGAGCTTTTAAAAATCCTAATGTCCAGATCACACCTCACACTAATAAAATAAAGTCTTGAGGAGGCCTTGAGACATCAATATTTTTTAAAGGTTCCCAGGAGACTGTAATGTACAATTAGAGTCCCCATGTGGTTCTAATGTGCAGCTAAGGACACCACATAGGTGTTGATTCATTTAAAAAACAAAAGTATAGCTAAGGCTGGCAAGACTGCTATGAGTACTGGCATGTTAATATATCCTTTTACCTAATCATACTATTCCCTGGAATTTATCCTACAGAAATAATTTAACAGAGGTAAAAATTTGTAAGTAAAAAAATAAGTTTACTGCAGCATTCATTAGTTAATTTCTGTTGGTTTTAAGGTTAAAGTTAACATTTCAACATTAAATGGTCTGAATACTCGTGATAAACAAAATACTTTAGAGAGCCTCAAAAATAATTAGAAAGACCACAGAAATAGGTAGACGTATCATAAAGTGAAAATATATCAGAATATAATGGAGTATCAGCTACAACTATTTAAGAAACGCCATGCAATATGGAAGGTAGTATCTGACAATTAAATAAACCGGATATTTAAGAAACTCTGTGCAATGTGGAAGGGAATATCTGACAATGAAATAAACCTGTCTTCCAGTGGCAGCATTATGAATAATTTTGTTATGTTAACCTAATTGTTTAAAAAAGGCTAATTCTCCCTCCCTGGGATCTTCCTTGCTTCTGGCCTAAGTCACAAGACAGAGGCCGCTCAGGGTAGGCGTCGCCGAGGCCGCTTTAAGGGAGCGTGGAGAAATTAACCATGACACAGAAGTCTCGGCCTGGACTCTGACACAGTCATATTTAATCCGTCCCCAGGACAACAACAGGCACTTCGAACAGACCCTCCGCTAAGAAGCAACCCAGATGGACTGACCTGTCCTTGCTCAATGCATCCTCTCTTGCTCAGCCCCTTTCTCCCCCAGATGACTTACGTCAGCTAAGTGAGAGAGATTTCTATTTAAATATGACTTGGGTTGATCCACTGATTGCTCACAGAACTTATGGTCCTTTGCCTATTCCACAACAGTCACTGGCTTAATATCTACTTACTTCCTTTGTCTGGGCTTCCCTGGTGGCCCAGCTGGTAAACAATCCGCCTGCAGTGCAGGAGACCCTGGTTCGATCCCTGGGTCCGGAAGATTCCCTGGAGAAGGGAATGGCTGTCCACTCTAGTATTCTTGCCTGGAGAATCCCATGGACAAGAAGAGCCTGGCAGGCTACAGTCCATGGGGCAGCAGAGAGTCAGACATGACTAAATGACTAAGCACACAGACACATATCCTTTGTCTACAAAGCGCCTGATGTTACTTAATGAGAATGAGAAGCACAGGCACATAGGAATTATTTCAAAGGGGAGAACACTATCACTGTTGCCTAAAATTAAATTCAAAGTCGGAAATGGAAATGCTATTTATTTATTAAACAACTGCTATTTCTAGCATGACAGAAATGCTTACAAAACAGTATTTTTAAGCTGATTTAAAATAACCTATTTAAACCTTACTGATTTAAATAACCTATTCACAACAGAGGGAAAGGAATACACATCCATGTTTTCTGACAAGCATTTGAAACTCAATATGACAGAAAGATTAAGAGCTAAATACGAATCCCAAACTTTAGTGTAACAGTGACCATTAAATCAGCTGACTAACAGGCTTCAAACAGTGAAGATTTCATGATTCTAAAGATAGACTATTTGCCTTACTTATACAAACCAGTAATTTTAATCACAAGTTGTCACTCTGCAAACTAGCTTTTCCAGTTCAGGAAAAAGAAAAACTAATTTTTGTTCATTAATCTGGGCAGGACTCATCTTCGTTCATGTGACTTTATAGTATGTTGCTGCTGCTGCTGCTGCTAAGTCGCTTCAGTCGTGTCTGGCTCTGTGCGACCCCATAGACAGCAGCCCACCAGGCTTCGCCGTCCCTGGGATTCTCCAGGCAAGAACACTGGAGTGGGTTGCCATTTCCTTCTCCAATGCATGAAAGTGAAAAGTGAAAGTGAAGTAGCTCAATCGTGTCCAACTCTCAGAGACCCCATGGACTGCAGCCTACCAGGCTCCTCCATCCATGGGATTTTCCAGGAAAGAGTACTGGAGTTGGGTGCCATTGCCTTCTGCGTTATAGTATGTCACGGTCATTTAAAAAAAGAAAATTTAAGAAAGGAACCCATACTTGAGTCTGACAAACTTCTAATGATCTTGTCTATCTTTATAAGTTCCACTGCCCTTATTCAGCACTTTTCATAATTCAATTGATGAAATGGATTAATCTTATTTAGAAGCAATCAGACAAGTAAATGAAGTCAAAATAGACTGGTCACGGCCTACATGTGACATTTTTCCTGGTAACTCTCCTCTACTTTTTTCCCAGAAACTCTGCTCCTTACACAGAAACCATAAAACATTGATCCACTCTCCCTGATTTATAGCACTGCAAAGTAAGTAGATTCGGTGAGAACTCAAAACTATTTATGAAGGGTCAGATTTTTTAAAATTTCCTATTCATCACAAAAATAAAAATTCTAAAAATTACTGGTAAAAACAAAACGTATAAGATACAAAAAACTTACGCCCAAAACAGATTCAACAGATATACAATTATTCTAATTATTGTGTGTGTGTTCAGCTGCTCAATCATGTCTAACTCGTTTTGATCCCATGGACTGTGGCCCGCCAGGCTCCTCTGTCCTTGGAATTTCACAGGCAAGAACACTGGAATGGGTTCCCATTTCCTCCTCCAGGAGATTTTCCTGACCCAGAGATCGAATCTGCATCTCTTGCATCTCCTGCATTGGAAGGCAGATTTGTTACCACTGTGCTACCTGGGAAGCCCATGTCAGATTACTATAAAAGTTTCTAAACACATACTCTCAATGTACTTTATACTAATCTCGTCATGGAGCAGGGCAAATAGCTGGCAGATCAGCCCCAATTCAGGGCCTTCCCCATGCTGAACTGCAGCGATCCCTCCAGTCTGCCAGGAACCACACTTCACATTCTTAAAATCTACACACCCTGGGGAGACAGGCCAGTGGCAGCAGAAAGAAACATCAAGGCATGTACAGAAACATGGAATGTGGTACCAGCTACAGACCCACTGGACAAATTTCCTTTTCCCCCAAGGAATACTTCACATGGGCCTGGAAACTAACTCAAGGATATTCAAGAGTTTTTTAAAAGTTTGGTCCCAACCAGTGTTTAATAATTATTTTTAGAAAACCAAAAGCATCTAAAAATCTACTTTAACAGGCACGTCACAAAGAGCTTCTTTCACTAATACAATGACATGATTTCCTTTAATAAAATGTGAAATACAGGAAGCTAATCACAGTACATAGTAAAAACGGTACAGCTGATTCCTGAACACCTCAGGTTTGAGCTGTACAGGTCTCACATACATGCGAATATTTTTCAATAAATCCACTAAAGTACTACACAATCTACAGCTGCTTGAAACAGGCTACAGAGCTACAGATACAGACGGCCAGCTATGGGACTTGAGCATTCATGGACATTGGTATGAGTGGCAGGTCCTGAGGGACTACCATACACTGAATGGTAGGACTCAGTTTTTCGGAGTTCTTTCGTTATAAATATTCGCAATATTCCAGGTGACAAGGTTGATGTTCTACATGTAGATGGAGAACAAAGTTCAGGTAAACCAAACAAGGTTTCATGGAGTTAGGGCTGCCTGAGGGCTAAAACATGATTTAAATATATATATATATATATTCATTCCAAGCAATCTATTCCTAAGCAATTTAGTATAGTAACTCATGTGGATTAATGAGCTAAAAGAAAAGCTAAATGCTTCTCTGGATCACCTTTTAAAAAGGTACTGAGAGTATTCTACTGAATACTTGTACCCTAACAGAACTATTTTCATATTAGCACATATTCTCTAAAATGATGTGCATATAAAAAGATCCCGGAAGATATTTCCAGTATAAATATACAGAGAATTTTACCTTACTCTGTACAACCTTAAAATGAAAATCTATATCCTATTAAATAGGACCAAACTGGGTTATATGTGTAGCAATTACAAAAATACTGTTTCTCTATGTATGAAAATGTAGTAAGAGCTATATGAATGCTTGTTTTCAAACATTCTAATACCAAATGAAACGCTTCCAGAAGCCCACTGAAAAGATAACACTACAGGTAGTAGCAGTGTTACTGTCCACTGTGTTACAAATGCATTCTACAAGAATTCAGTCTTTTCTGTACTGTTCTGAAGTTCTTAGTTCAGGATTATCTTAAAAAACAAAAACAAACAATAAAAACACATACATTTTCAGAAGATGGTCTAGGCTACATATTTTTTCATTTATTCAAACATGCATACTCATGCAGTATCTATTATGTTTCCAGGTGCGAGAAATAATATTGACGAATAAATGAGATAGCCGAGATTCCTACCATGTTGGAGGTTACAGTGTAGAGGGGTATGATTACAGTTAGAGGTAAGGGCTTTAAAGCAAATAAAACAAGGTGCTTATGGCCAGAAAATTCCTTGGAGTGGAGACACTGGCTCTGCAGACAGGTGCCAGAAAATGGTCTGAGAAGATACGGCAACTGATCAGAACCACATGAAAGAGCAAGCATGTGAAGCTGCCGGGACAGAATGCATGAGGCCAAGGGTTCAGCAAGCACACAGAACCTGAGAGGTAGCAAGCAGCTGGCCAGCGCGGCTGAGGCCGATGTGGCTGTGCAGGGAAGGCGACGGGAATGAAGGAAACGTTACGAAACGAGGTCTGAGGGTTCTACATGGTTCAGATCTCACAGAGCTTCGCCGATCATGCAGGAAAAAGAACTGTCTTCCGAGTGGGGTGAGAACACACTGGAAGGAGTAAGCAAGCGGGGCGGCGGGGCAGGAGAAAAATCAGTGATACCAGTAGCATGGTTACTTGGTGTTGGCAGCTTTGGTCGTGCCAGACTCTTGGTGACTCCAGAGACCACAGTCCGCCAGGCTCCTCAGTCCATGGGATTTCCCAGGCTGGGGCGCGTTGCCATGCCCTCCTCCCGGGGACCTACCAGACCCAGGGCCCAAACCCGAGTCTCCTCCACTGCAGGGAGAGTCTACCGTCTGAGCCTCGAGGGAAGTCTAGTAGTGCAGTATGAGGTGAACAGCGCTGACTTCTAACCTCCACAACGACTCTGACACACAGGCTACTGTGTTCCCATTTTTCCTGTGAGGACAGTGAGGCTCCAGGAATAACTTGCCCCAGTCCACGGTAAGTGAAAAACCCAGAATCTGTACTAATTCAGATCTGATTCCAAAACTTCTGTACCGCTTTAGACTATCCACAGTGATACTGACCCCCCAACAATGTCCCATCATGAAGTGAAACGAAGTGTTAGTGTCAGTCGTGTCTGACTCTTTGCGACCCCATGGACTGTAGCCCACCAGGCTCTGCTGTCCATGGGATTCTCCAGGCAAGGATACTGGAGAGAGTAACCATTCCTCCTCCAGGGAATCTTCCTTATCCAGGGATGGAACCCAGGTCTCCTGCATTGCAGGTGGATTCTTTACCGTCTGAGCCACGAGAAAAGCCCATGTCAAATTATGAGGACACATTCAAATTCTGAAAATTCTAAGTCCACTATAATACTTACCAGAAGCTAGTCGGATGTCGGGTATAGTAGGGGTTTCCCTCATAGCTCAGTGGGTAAAGGATCCTCCTGCAACACAGGAGACCCAGGTTCAATCCCTGGGTTGGGAAGATCCCCTGGAGAAGGAAATGGCAACCTACTCTAGTATTCTTGCCTGGGAAATCCAAAGACAGAGGAGTCTGGCAGGCTACACAGTCTATGTGGTCCCAAGAGTCAGATACAACTTAGCGACTAAATCACCACAGTCGGGTATAGTAGGCTTTCTGTCAAAATTTTTATAATATCCATAGCAAGTTTTCAACTGTAGAAAAGCATGGAGAATCCATGGCTGGATCCAAACCTCAAGGTCTGTGTACGTGGTACGACAAAATTCAATGAGCCCAGAATGAACTTCGGCTAATATGCCAGCGTTCCAGCTGTTACACAACAGTCAACCACCAATCAACCTCCGCCTTCTCACCCCGTGTGTCGCAACTCACAAACAAAGTTCAGTTTGACGCTAACACACATGTAAAACCCTGTAAATCAACTGCAGAGAAAAACATTTTTCCGGTACTAACAACACGAGTCATTTGGGGAGGAAGCTCAAAGATACTTGCTGAGATACAGCAAAAGGCCCCATCAAATGGCAGAGCATGAACAATGAAGGTCAGCAGTGCACCCATCTGGAAGATGATACTCACTCTCGGCTGCCCACGCACCACGAGTACCGCAAGCCCATCCTATTTGGGTCCTGGCTTTAAGAGCAGAGGAGGAACGGCCGGGTCGGGCCTCCTCAAAGGCGTGTTTTGCTGAGTCTACTTCTGACAGGAAGTGCAGCACCTAGTTCCTTATTTGAGAGTTACTGCAATATCTTCCATGAAACCACATCACCCTCACAGTGCCAGACCTCAAGGAGTCCTATGGCGTCAACCACAGCTCCACGGAGATGGAGCGAGAGAAGACAAGCGCCAGCAGAGGGGAGGCGGGAGGGGGAGGGCGAGCACTGATCCATCTTAAACTGAACAGAAAGCTACTACCTTAGGTGTTAACAACACACCGCTGGACAACTTATGCTTCACACACATGTGCAGATTCTCTAGGAATCTTAGCACTGATATTTCTTCCTTTTTGACACAGTACAGCCACCTGCCCGTAATGACCAGAATGGGAACAGCACAAAAGAAGAAGAGCCCATCATTTGAACAACTACTCTGTATCAACAATTTGGCTCAGATTCTATGCTGATGAATAATTTAAAACACAAGTTTTATAATGCAATGGTTAGAACATGAGTTGGAAAGTCTGACAGACTTGGTTTGACTCCCTACTCAGACTACCAGCTGTGGGATCTTGGGCTAGTCACGCTTCAATTTCTCAGCAGCTCAATTTCCCCGTCTGTAGAGTGGGAATATTAGGTTTGCTGTGAGATCAAACGACCGTGACTGTGAAGTGTTACCAGCATAGCATCTGGTTCTCCCACTGTGACTCCATGGGACGCCACGGGTGGTGTGACTCTAATGAGCAAACCAGAAGGCAGTTTCTGAGTATTAGACATTTAAAAGAAAAAAGCAGGGAGACCCTGCTTGTGGGGTAACGGTCAGGCAGCCACCCCTAAACCACTTTACCGCTAGAAGAAAACAGGACTCTCGGCTCCCTGCTGTTTCACGAGATAGCATTACAGTTGTGCAGTGAACCTGACTAGGAAAAGATGTGTTAGAAGCTGGGTGGTGGTGCGGAGAGGTGTCACATTCACATTAAGCTGAGTGCTCGACTCACTGCTGGTGGATCTTCGTTCCTAGCTCTCCAAATAAAGTGACGGGCTGAGTTCCTGAGAACTGCACAGGCATGCTCTCGCTTAATCTGAACAGACCTATGAGATACACGCTGTGACTTCCTATGTTACAGATGAGGAAAACAGGTTCACAGATGACAAACAACAGGGATGCATTCAAGTTCTGCTTTGCTATTTTTTAAGGCCAAACAGCTGAATGCCTACCCAACATGTATGTGATTAACGATCAAGTACATAAAGTGCACATCTCCTTATACACTCTTGCCGCAAAAATTCTAATAACCAATTAGAGCATACATGTGTTTACTGTTAAGAGTAAAACACTATAATAATCAGTGATCGTGGAAACTGTTAATGCCACTATGCACTACACAACAGTGTTTCAGACGGTTAGAGACACAGCTTGACAGTTAATATGAATATTAAAAGAGTGCTCTGGCTAGATAACTTTATGAAGATCATCTTACCTTTTCTAAGCCACTACTGTTAACAGAAAGATAAATGATACAAGGAAGAATTATCTTCAGTTCAGTTCAGTCACTCAGTCGTGTCCAACTCTTTGCGACCCCATGAACCACAGCACGCCAGGCCTCCCTGTCCATCACCAACTCCCCGAATTCACTCAAACTCATGTACATCGAGTTGGTGATGCCATCCAGCCATGTCATCCCCTTCTCCTCCTGCCCCCAACCATTCCCAGCATCAGGGTCTTTTCTAATGAGTCAACTCTTCGCATGAGGTGGCCAAAGTACTGGAGTTTCAGCCTCAGCATCAGTCCTTCCAATGAACACCCAGGACTGATCTCCTTTAGAATGGACTGGTTGGATCTCCTTGCAGTCCAAGGGACTCTCAAGAGTCTCCTCCAACACCACAGCTCAAAACCATCAATTGTTCAGCACTCAGCTTTCTTCATAGTCCAACTCTCACATCCATATATGACCACTGGAAAAACCATAGCCTTGACTAGATGGACCTTTGTTGGCAAGGTAATGTCTCTGCTTTTCAATATGCTATCTAGGTTGGTCATAACTTTCCTTCCAAGGAGTAAGTGTCTTTTAATTTCATGGCTGCAATCACCATCTGCAGTGATTTTGGAGCCCCAAAAAATAAAGTCTGACACTGTTTCCCCATCTATTTCCCATGAAGTGATGGGACCAGATGCCATGATCTTAGTTTTCTGAATGTTGAGCTTTAAGCTAACTTTTTCACTCTCCTCTTTCACTTTCATCAAGAGGCTTTTGAGTTCCTCTTCACTTTCTGCCATAAGGGTGGTGTCATCTGCATATCTGAGGTTATTGATATTTCTCCCGGCAATCTTGATTCCAGCTTGTGCTTCTTTCAGCCCAGCGTTTCTCATGATGTACTCTGCATATAAGTTAAATAAGCAGGGTGACATATTCCTTTTCCTATTTGGAACCAGTCTGTTGTTCCATGTCCAGTTCTAACTGTTGCTTCCTGACCTGCATATAGGTTTCTCAAGAGGCAGGTCAGGTGGTCTGGTTTCCCCATCTCTTTCAGAATTATGTTAGGATATATAAAAACTCTAATTCTGATTAACTGTTTGCTAACTTGTTCATAACACCAAATAAACATTCACTAGAATAAATGCTTTAAGTTGCACATCTCTCATTCCATTTAAGCCATGTGCCTTTCAAGGAAGATTCTATTTGTAAATGATTCATGTCTTAGACAAAATAAAAGCTGAAAAGTCAACATTGCCACCTCCAAATTTTACAAAGAGGAGACATGCCAAAACCATGTACAGCCACTATGACAAATTATCCTCAATCCAGATATAAATGTATAAAGAAATAACAGGAAAAAATGAGGTACCTCAAATACATTTTGCTAACCAAGTGTCAAAACAACAGACTTTATTAACAATACTTCAAGGACATCACAATACACACCCATGCCTCTGCATCTGCAGGAGTTGGTTCCAAGACCCCCCACCTATACCTATATCCGGGGATGCTCAAGCCCTTTATAAACGGTGTATAAAGTGTGTATGGACAATAAAACCGTTGAGCAAAACCTTGCCAAAATGACTTTTCTAATGCTAACCAAGTTCAGCAGCTCAAGAACCTTTGAAAATCACTAAATCAAGAATCCTAGGTACAAAATTCCTCTTAGAAAACATGCTCTGGAAGAACTCTCCTGAATTATAATTTTCTAACACCTACCTGTTTAGGGACACTGGTGTGTCAACAGAAAGTGAGTATGCTGTTAAGGAATCAAGAGCAATGCAGATAGAAGCTGGTGATGCTGAGAAATTACTGCTTTTCCACTATAAGACTTTTAAAACCATTAAACGTTAGTAAACACATAGAATTACTTTTTATACTGTTTCATGTTTATTCGTGTATAAGACAACTTTATTCTACACTAGTGATAGTCAGCTTTGGCCAAATACTGATTTTAGCCACATAGGTTTATTCAACATTCCTTATTTTCTTTGCTTAAAAATAATTTCCATTTCTGTTAATAATAAATGCAGGTAAGATGGTCAAGTCATTCTTTGTACTGGTATGCCTTTAAGGAAATTTCAAAATTCATCAGATGAAACTAATGTGTAATATACTAAAGGTGTGTGCTCCTTAGAGGGTAGAGAGTGCCAGCGGATCCTCATTTCCTCACACCCATCAGGCCCTAAGCTCTGGGTCCATGTTTTCTTCCACCTGGGTCTGTAGTCAAGTCAGAAATACTTTCAATGTCACGTGCTGTTGGCCACAGGAACTTTGTCACCACTAATTAAGCTGTGTAAATTCGTAATTCTTTGAAGAAAACCTCTGAGGTGTAAATGTTACACCAAGAATAAACACAGGCTGGGACTGTTTGCATGCATACTGCAGCGGGGAAAAGAAGTGCACAGTAGGAGTCAGGAGACACGTGGAATGGCTCTGTTGCTCCAACCAACTAGCAGGACCCACTCACCTTCTTAGAAAGACCCAGGCAGTACAAGAGACCATGGGTTTTAGCTCAGATTTCCCATCGGGTTCAAAGTACTGCCCCATTACTTGCCAGTGACAGTGATCACCTGCGACCTGAGGACAACGTGCCCACCCCCAAAGGGTTTGGGAGAGGAGAAATATATGAGATTTTACCCAAAATGCCTGACACAAATATAATAAATGGTAACCAGTGTAATTGTTACATAAATACAAACATTATCCTCAGAAAGTTCATTTTGCAATTTGCCAGCAGGTTGCCAGATAAGGAAATCCTGAGATTAGTAGCTGAATGGCTTTTTAAAAAAGAAAACAGTGAAATGTCAAAATTCTTAAAATGCTTCAGGTTAGAAATTTACCAAAAAAAGGAAGGGGTGTTACTGAAAACCAAATCTATGATTCATTAGTTTGGTTAAAAGTCTGACAATGTTACCAAAAACACCTCCTCACAAAATTGTATTAAGAGTTTTAAAACAACCAATACACAAGCTTGTGAATAATGCCAATTTACTAACCACATGGCCTTGGGCAAACTAGCCTTTCTGGATCTGTCTTCTCATCTGTAGAAAAAATACTGATACTACCTGTATTAACTCTATCTTAGACACTTGCTAAGAGGTTTTAAGTAAGAACACAGTGTAAAGCGTCAACGCAGCAGGGATTCAACACTCAGTTACTGCTACCAGCCTAGTTTCCACTCAATTCCACCACCCTATCTTGACCAAAACACAAAGGAGCCCCAGGAGACACAATGAGAAAAGAGGATGAGGGAATGGATACACGGAGGGAGGGAGGGAGGGAGGGAGGGATGGACAGACAAACATATGGCTGGATAGGACTTGGGCCAGCGAAATGTAAAGTTAAAAAGTCGTTTGCTCTGTCCATCATTTTGAATGTAAGTTTGTGCACCTGTTTCATCCTTTCTCCTCCTAAGCAAAAGCAAAGCCTACACACTTGTTTTGCAGCTGATAGGCTACCAAGGACCCACTTGCCAAGCACTTGAAGAGGACCCTGAAAAGGCAACCACTGTGTTCACAGGACGTCCTGCTCAACAGGACTGCGTCCCATTGGGAAACGTGTACACTTGAGTGCCAGTTAATCTACCACCTGACCCTGAACTCGGGTTTCAAGAGCAAAGGTGTCAGAAGATGGGTGTGGGCACCCCATCCCCAGACTCTCAGAGCGGGGTCACCGCTGCGGACGCTGCAGCATGAACCACCCGCTGAGGGCCTCGGTCTGCCAGGCCGGGTCTCTGCCCTGCACACGCAGTCGTGCCACCCCCGCCGGGCACACTGGACTTGCACCTGGTGTGCAGCCTCGTGGCGCTGGGCCGCTCACTTCACCTCTCTGGCCTCAGTTCCCCCGATTATAAAACGGGGACAACAATGCCTACCCTACCCACTCATTAGGCTGTTGGGAGAATTGAAATGCAAAACGGTAGTCTAAGGGTAACCAAAAAATAGATTTAAAACCATATGATGGGAAATATAAACGTTAGGTTATTTTAGTGAGGATCTTGCTCTGCTCGGGAATGTAGGGGCTGGGACTAAACGGAAAGCTGGTTGTCCCTGAGTGAGTGATGCTCACCCAGCATCCCAGGGGCCCTTCCCAAGTCTCCCTCCTCCTGTCAAATCTGCACTGAGGGAAGTATGGGACCCTGGCAATTCCACACTGTGTGTGTACCAGGAGCTCCACCGTTTCTATACAGCCTTGGGCCAGTTACTTCAATTCTCTGAGCCTCTATATTTCATCTATAAAACAGATAAAACCTATTTCACAAGGCTGTAATAAGGTTAAAATGAAGTATGACCTGCAACGTACCAACTGTGATTTCTAGGGCACTGCAGGCATTCAACAAATACAGATTTGTTGAACTGATACGGAAAAGGAGGTGAAGTACTGTTAGGACAAATACTTTCAAACTCATTCTTTGGGCAAATAAAATATTTCAGCACTTTTATGTCAACACTGGGGAGTGGAAATTCCACAAAGAAATAACTCTTCCTGTAAGGGTGATGGCACTTATCCATCTAGCTCAACAGCCCGGAGGTGCCGACATCACTGTATGCATCAGAGCTACGCTCATCTTTTAAAGTGGTATCTGATACACTGGGAAATAATTTCAGACTCTTATCAAACAGCAGTGTTCAAATGCTGCCTTAAAAGACGTCCAACATTTTGGGCATATTTTTCTTAATATATGAAGGAAAGGACAATTAAGGAAGGAAAGGGAAAATAAGAAAAGGGTAGATGAC
The DNA here is from genome assembly GCF_029378745.1 of Bos indicus. Taxonomy (NCBI): domain Eukaryota; kingdom Metazoa; phylum Chordata; class Mammalia; order Artiodactyla; family Bovidae; genus Bos; species Bos indicus. The sequence continues at coordinate 16,685,044 of NC_091780.1, read as the reverse complement.
ATCTGTGTCAGCCACTGTGCTGTGCCCCGCTCCCTGAAACGCTATGCATTCTTTTCTCAAAGCAACTACCTGAGGACGGTCCCTCTTACTCTTCCCATGCCATAAACGAGGCACTGAGACACTACTTGAGTGGATCACCCAGCATCACGCAGCTCTAGCTCTACACAGGCAGAGCCTGGACTCAAAACCAGACTGCCCCGCTACAACACTCCCGACCTCTCTACAGACTGTAATTCACAGACAACTATAATTAACATTACAAAAAGGACAGTGTAGGCAGATCAATCAACGGGAAGGTGAGCTTCACTGATCAGTGAAAATCATTTCCGTGATTTTATGACTACACGGGACACTTTCATCCAGAGTCCCTTTGACTTTAATACGGCATCTGCACAAATCTCACTTGGTTCTAACAACCTGTAGTGTAGACAGACGAGATATTATCCATAAGGGAGGAGAAACATGAGACTCAAGTGGGAGAGTGACTTTTTCTGAGTCACTTGTGCACTAACTGGGGGAATGCAGATACTAACTTTTTCATCCCTAAGCAATCCCACCATACTACACTGTCTCTCTTCAAGCTGATATATAGTTAAAGCCCCTTTATGTGTTCCCCCAAACCACCATAAACTGTGTGATCAATAAACCCTGATTTCTGCCACTGTATACGCCCAGCCCTCAGCCATCATTCTAGGAAGTAGATATTACTGAAGCTCAGAGAGGAAAAGTGACTTCATGGGTCCAAAGTACCACGGCTAAAAATGGCAGAGCCAAAACACAGACTTAGACCTGACCCCAAAGTCTGCACACTTTGCCTTTACCATGAATTGCCCCTGGGTCTCAGCTCTAACGAGTGACCCAGGTCCGAAGGTTGCTTATTTGTCACTAAATGAACGAGACATCAGGTAGCTCCCAGCTGTAACATGCTCCTGTTAGACGATGCCGATGCAACGTTTCTCTAACGCCGTCATTCCCGAGCATCCTAACCTAAGAGCCTGAAGACCTGGGCTGTCTCCCCGCTCTGCCCACCACTGAGGAACCTTGGGAGGGGTGTGCAACTAGCTCCTCCAAACGTGGGAGAGGACTGTGCACCCACCTAAAAGAAGTCCGTGCAGACGTGCAGGCTCCTCTTCCAGGAGTAAGATTTCTCGGGCAAAACTGGTAACATTTTATTTAAGGTGAATTTTCAGATTACAAATGCATCCATATTCACAATGTAGATCAAAATATGAAGACGTGTGCTCAATTGTGTCCAACCCTTGTGACCTTATGGACCATAGCCCACCAGGCTCCTCTGCCCATGGAGTTTTCTAGCCAAGAATACTGCAGTGGGGTGCCATTTCCTATTCCAGGGGATCTTCCCAACCCAGGGACTGAACCCACATCTCCTGTATCTCCTGCATTGGCCAGCGGGTTCTTCACAACCAAGCCACCTGAGAAGCCCTAGTCAAAATAAAAACTAAAGCAAAAGAGCTGTAAGTCAACAAAAGTTCTCTCTTCCCTGTCACTGAACAAAGTGAAAATTAATAGCTACAGGTTACAGAAAAGGGGAACTCCCCAAAATGGCCTAAACAGAGGTTCCCTATAGACATGAGTCTTACTTAAGAGAAAGCTTTTAACCCGAAGCACATTTGACATAGAAATGACTCAAGTCATTCAAAACAGATTATGGAAATAAGCCTTAGGGACACAAATGCAGAAAGAACTTGGACCCAAATCAGCACAGCACCCTTCAGTTCCCCGCTCAAAACACTCGGTATAAGCAGCAAAGAATCAAAACAACAGATTTCTCTTGGGAGAGGTATAAAGGGACTGAAATGAACATGATGTTTCAGCTAAGGCTAAACTGTAAACAGTTACAATTAATATAAAATGGATACAAACGATACTTCAACTTCATATTAACTGAATGGGAGGGTAAGAGACAGGCCTAAGTGAGAATTTACAATTTGAAAGGGAGAAGGAGTAAGCATACCCAAGTCTAAAGATTTTAGTGAACTACTAAGAAAGATAACCATCACACAGTGCAGCAATTCTTAACTTCCCACAAATCTCACTGCGAATTTCACAAATGAACTCTATTCAGAAACACACACGCATAAACTTCTGTTAATTTCAAAGGCTGTGGATCCCAGGAAGTCTCTTCTTGGGTTCTCCGAATCTTAGCGGGGAGCCCAGCCACTCTGGCCAGCCTCCCAGGAGATGCGGCTTCTGTTTCTGGCTCAGCCACCTTGTCATTCTCATCCCCTCACTCTGCCACTCTGGATCTCAGCTTCCTCATCTGCTAAAGATGATCTCATCTCTCCTGACTCTTTATGCTGGAAATTCTAGAAGAGTCTACTGACATCACAGGAAGAGTGAGGGATGTAGAAAAATCATCTCCTGATCATTTCTTAAATTGCTAACTATGACTCTTGAGACTCTTGAGAGTCCCTTGGACTGCAAGGAGATCCAAGCCAGTCCATCCTAAAGGAAATCAACCCTGAATATTCATTGGAAGGACTGATGCTGAAGCTAAAGCTCCAATACTTTGGCCACCTGCGGTGAAAAGCCGACTCATTGAAAAGACCCTGATGCTCGGGAAGATTGAAGGTGACAGGAGAAGGGGATGACAGAGAATGAGATGGTTGGATGGCATCACTGACTCAATGGACATGAATTTGAGCAAACTCTGGGAGATAGTGAAGGACAGGGAAGCCTGGTGTGCTACAGTCCATGGGTTGCAAAGAGTGGGACACGACTTAGCGACTGAACAACAATTAGGACTTGGCACTTTTTCTAGGCTGCAGAACAGTAACAGCCAGAAGAATCTCAGTTCAGAGCTAGATCTGTGACAGGGTGCCCCTACGGCCCTGCTGTAGCCCTGCTGTACTGCCCTACTGTGGACGAGACTTCTCAAGCTGGCTTTCCCTTACCTACTCCCTTTCGAAAGGAGCGAAGCGGCTGTCTCACATGTAGCAGAGGTGGCAGTATAAAGCAAAGCAAAGTCTCTCCTCCAAAAACACACACTCTAGTTTCCTTAAAGCTGTGCTGCAAGAATGGTCTTGTGACATCCTCTCCCGGCATATAAAGAAGCTGTTGTAATCATTCTATTTCCCCATCTGGATGGCAATCCGTAACCAACTCTGCTTCCCAGCAAAACCTCTGTGCTCTAAGACTAAATCTGGAGAAAACTGCACTTGAACTTCACTGCAGTAATATGGAGTTGATGGTCTCAACTTCTGGGACGAGGCTTGTCTTCCGGAGGCCGTGAGGCAGACAAGCAGAAGGAATCCAGTCATAGCCAGATGGGAAGTGCGAGGGAACGGAACGCGTTGCCCTCTGGAATACTGTCCAGGAAGAGCTCAAATATCCACAGCTCATCTGACATGAGGTGTGCCCCCTCCTGCTGTCACTGGATCGGAGGCACCCATCAGAAAGCTTTCCGCAAGGAACCTCCTGTTTGGAGTGACTGGGGACGTTCTAACCATGGGGCAGGTAAAGAAAAACAAACAACCCCCCACCCCCATTTGTATAACAGGAAGTTACATTACATTGAGATCTCCTCTGGGCCCTTCCAGACTACCCCCCACCACGTACACACACAGTTTAGAATAATAAAAAATAAAAGGCAACTAAATCGAACCTAACATGGATAAAATACCTGAGAATTTGCAAAGACTGACTTAATTTCAAGGGTCCCTCGATTGCTAAAGAACACAGATCCAATGGGATTGATTCTTGCTCATGCGGTGGAAAAGATGGTGATGATCATAAAGCAGTAAAGAATACATTAAATAAGAGAAATTATAGTTGACATTTTCTGTCTTTTATAAATACTCCAAAGAAAAGCACTGGCTGGGGAGAATGGATACATGTATATGGATGGCTGAGTCCCTTCACTGTTCATCTGAAACTCATCACAACTGTTTTTGTGGATACCCCAATACCAAATAAGAAGTTAAAAAAAAAAGTGTTGGCTGTCCTAATGCATTTATTTTTCTATTTACTCAAGAAAAAAGGAAGACGAACTCTTTGAATGTTTTGACGAACGGCCTTCCTTCCAAACACTCTCTGAAGAGTCAGAATGTGTAACAACTGGACTCACAAACACACAGGCAGGATTTCCGACAGCACGTTTCCAGGACAACTCGGTTGCTTTTTACTGCTCCTTGTATGAAGAGACCACTGTTCTCAATTTTATTTATAGAAATTACATTCAAACCAAAACTTAGTGGTTCAGCATACTTTCTATATGCAATTATTACAAGTATTTGCTTCGAGTTAACTCTTTCAAGAATTAAAGACATATCAGGGGGGAAAAAAATATATGGCACAGAAAGTCTGTTCCCTCTTGGACTAAGCTGGGGAAACTGGATGCCCTGGATCATAGAGTGCTACCCCTACAGACCAGACTTATTCTGAGTTTTCAGTAAAATTTAAGAGGCAAGAAACAGTGAGGGCAGAGAAAGCTGAGGAAAGGCAAGAAAAGGGAAGGTGACTTACGTGTGTTCCTCTCAGACAATGAAGTGCTGAGCAGGAGCAAGCTTACCGACCTCCAGTGAAAGGCAAGGCACAGAGCTGAGGGTTTACTTCCCAGCTAAGGCTGGAGATGCCACGTGGGCGGGGTTACTGTGAATGCGGGGGTGGGGCCGGCCCAGAAGGAGGAAATGGGAGAAGGCGCACTTACTCGGTCAAGAGCCTGTGCAGCTTGTGATAACCCCGCTCCAAGGCCAGGCTCACAGGTGTCGCTCCTTCCTGATTGTGGATGCTCAGAGCTCCGCGGCCACCTGGCTTCTGCAGCAGGAACCACGTCAACCTCAGCAGCCCCAGCCGCACGGCGAAATGCATCAACGTCTCTCGGGGGCCACCATCTGCAGACAGCGGACAAGACGAAGATCAGGGAGGAGAACATGAAAACCCAGAGCAAAAGAAGAAAAGGATGGTTCAGGTCAGTGCCACTGCCTCCAAGCCCCTGAGAGCATACCATTAAGCCTCAACATATAGCATGAACAATTTTACCGTGGCAGAGTATAATCATCTCTCAAAGACAAAAACGAAGCTAGGAAAAAAGGATGAGAGGCCAAATCTCCTATAGGAGACAGTCCTACAAAAGAGGAACCATTTCTATATTCTGATTTAATGCAGACGTTAAGGGTGACTGCACACATATGGGAGGGGAGGGAGGGAGGAAGACAGACAGAAAAAATTTAAGAAGTGAATGCAGCCTCGCTACATGGGGATCAGGATCCAAGGGGAATAGCTGTTGGGGCTTAGATGGGTGTATCAAAAAGTATAATTACTTAAAAAAAAAATATCACCCAGAGAGGAGTTGGCTAGTTAAACACTAAAAACAGGTTCTGCTTGTTAAGTACACACAGGTCTTTTTATTCTCCCACATGAAGGGCAAATCAAATTGCTGGCAGTGGCAGCTATTTTTGTTGTTTGTTTTAAGAAAGAAATGCATCTTCTGGCATAATAAGAAAGACCAATTCCAAGAGGATAGGCTAACAATCTCAGAAGGAAAACTACGTGCCTGTTTCACCTGAAGCGAAGGCCCCTTCTTGGTACAGAGTCACTCTGAAAGTGGCAGAGGGAGGAAGGCTTTGGAGTCAGCAAACCTGGGTTCCCATCTGGCATTTACTGTCCGTGTGACTGGACACAACCTGTTTCAGCTCTCGGAGCTCTCCTCCCTGCCTCCCTGGAGTGGGGTGCCACCACCTCTGCTCCCACAGCCGCAGTAACAGCTCAGAGGAATGGGTGAGGCGCTTGTCAGGTGAAGGCTGTGGCGGGTGTTCAGTGAATGTTGCGTTCCTGCCCTTCCCCGCTCTCTGCTCTGTCCCTCCTGACCTCCAATCACAATCCAGGTTCGCTGGCAACACTCTCTGCACCTCATCCGACTTGGAATGATGAGGCTGGGCTTACCTGACCCCAGGGAGTACCACTCAGAATGGGAATGGTGCCCTGGGGTTGAGCCTGCTTTTGCCCCCTCAGCTGCGCTACCATCTCTCATTCTCCAAAGCTTCCCGAAGGTCTCGACCTACCCCACCAGGCACGCTCACCCTTCTTGGACCCCAGTGTTTTCCCCTTACATTTAAGTCCCTGATGCTTCAGATGTGAGCAGTAGGGTAAGAATAAATGCATCGCAACCCTGCAACTGTATATGAACTGCACTGTCTTCTAACGTCACACATGCCTTAGTCTAGTCTCATTGCCAGGTTAAGTTTCCTGGGAGGCAAAAACCATCTTTCATATTTTACACTGTCCTTACAGAACTCAGCATACTAAATGGTTTATATGATGGGTGACAGAGGCATAAGGCTGGAAAGACATCAACACTATGGAAGGAACCAGTGCACGTGTGGGTGCCAATGTGAATAAGCAACTCAGATCAGGTGGCCAGGCCAGAAGAAAGGACGGAAAGAATTTTCAGAAAAGATCAAGTATCACCATGTGACTTGTGCCTTGTGCTTGTTTGCAAGCACTCTGACACCCTTACAAATACAAAAAAGTGAGTAAGGCACTGCCAGGGAACTCGATGATTTTTTACAGACTGGTTAATCCGGCCTCACTAGATGGCACCTCCTTAAAGCAGTTCCTCTGCACCCCCAGTCTTTCTCATCCCTCATGTGCTCTGAGTCACCTCAGCCTTCAAAAGGCAGAGTTCCAATAACAAGACAATACACCTGCTTGAAGCTGGCATCCCGATTCCGGCACCTGGGGGGACCCCAAATCTCATCCTACAGTCCTTAGGAGCAGGTGCCACGTCTGCTTTTAGGCCGCCCCCTCTTTGCAGTCAACAGGTAATAAGAATAGTAATATCTGGTGAAGGCTGCTCAATGCCATGCACTGGGCTAGGTGCTTTGTATTCACTCTTTCCATTCTCACAATAACCCTATAAGGCCTCGTTATCCTCTTTCCGCGGATGAAGACAGGTTAATAACTGCCCACAGCAAAAATCAGCAAGATCTGAAGATGCTTCTGTCTTGAGTCTAGAAACCGATCCCTCTCCGTTACTCTATCCCATCTCTTTTTGTTAAAAAAAAAAAAAAGAAAAAAAAACCACACAAGCATTCTCATGCTGTAGCTTAAGAAGCACCTTCTCTTGTTTTCCTCCAAAAGTAATTTTTCTTATCTAACACACAGTTTCATCATTGCTTTTGTTCCCTTCATCTCAGTTTAAAATCCAGAAGATCTACAATTTGGAATTGACCTCTGTTCTGTTTTCTCTCTTGCGATCTTTGTGTTTTCTCTGTAACTGGGAGAGCTGCTCAACTTTGCTATTCAGATCACTAACTGCATTTCCTATGATGTCAATTGGGTCCTTTGTCCCCAATCTGAATTTAATTATGCTATGGCATTCTGGTTGTCCTTGCATCATTTAAGACAACTCCCTTCCATCTTTGCCCTCATTGTGATGGCTTTTCTGCAGATGTAATTAAAGAGCCTAATCAGTTGATTTAATAAGGAAGATTATCCTAGCTAATTTGGGAAGGCCTAACCAAACCAGCTGGAAGGCTTTAATGACAGAGCTGAGATTCCCCTGGACAGAGAAGAAACCCTGCCAGAAGAGGACGGTGTCAGCCTGTGGCCGTGCAGTCCATCCAGCGTGGGACTTCCCCTCCTGTCCAGGGAGGACAGCCTTGGCTCACGCTGGTGGGTTTCAGCTTGCCCCGATCTTCTCTTCTACTCTCGCCCTCCAAATTTTGGACTTGCTTAGCTAAATCTCCACAACTGTGCAAGCCATTCCCTGAAATCATCTTCCTACTGGTTCTGGTTCTCTGGGCAACCCTGATTAACACAATCATTAAACTTGTATGTTTTTCTCCCTCATAGCTTCCTTCTCTGATTTTATAATGGGTCTGACTTCTTCAATCTCTTAAAGGGCAAATGAAAAACCTCTTCTGAATTTTCTTGGTTTCTTAATGAAAATTAGAGAGGCCACCATCTGAATACTCATGACCCTCTTCCATTCCCTTTCTGTTTCAGTTACTTCAAGGGCCTTACGCTGGTTGGTTGATTTTCCCGTTCAACTATTTTCAACTGGAAAAAAAAAATAGGTCTGTGGGCCTGGGCCCAGCTTCCCATGGAGAAGGCAGGAGGAAGTGTCTTGCTTCCTATCTACTCATGTGCTGGAAGCCTCCCTCACACTCAGCTCGGCAGAGAAAGGGGCTGTGCCTCGTGAGAGACGGCTGCACCTTTTCAAGTCATCGGCTTTTCTGTCTAAGCAAAGGGTCCCGACTTCTGTGAACAAAACGGTAATCCAAGGCTACATGTGCTTTTCCTACCGCTGGAGCCAGCCTGCTCGCAGTGCCCTTTAAATGTGTATCTGGGAGACTCCAAAATCTCCATTCTTCCTACTGTTCTGGTCTCCTCAAATAAACCTCAGGTCCAGGGTGATGCAGGAATTCTCATGCCCAGTGGGGATGGGCAGCAGCAGGCCCATGCGAGAAATGGGCATTTGGAAAAACGCCACGCATGACCTTGTAATGGAATCAAGGTTTGAGAGGCAATAAAACCTTTTGGAGCTAAAGTGCTCCATAATGAGGTAACACCTGTCTTGGAGTCAATCCTATAGATTATTATTATATATTATAAAATATCTTTGCTTATTTTCTTTTTTAGCAGCTATGAATAGGTGAAAGCATACAAAAAGTCTAGTGAGAGCAGCTAAGGAAAAATTTCCATGGAAAGCTATCAAGCAATCTGGAAAAGGTATGGGAATTAAAACCCCAAATGATTACCGTTGTGGTTTCACTAACCAAACACCAGATACAAAGAACTGAGAACACAAGTTTAGTGCAAACTGGCTGAAACCTGGCTCACCCTTCTCTCCACCCCAGAGATGATCAGATCTTCCCGGTTAGTTATACAACACCACGACTAAATAAGAAGGTAGGCTTCCCCCAGGACCTTGCTCCTCTTTGCTTTCTTCAGAGCAGGGCTTTCGAGGCCCACCTTCTGTTACCAGCAAATTGTGCTGACTGCTACTGTACGAGGGTCTTTCAGGGGAAAAACCATCTTAGTTCACCCTTTCACTAACCACAGGTGCTGAAAACCTGAGACAACTCAGTGAAACTTGGTAGCTCAGAGGGAAGATACTCCCACCCCACCATTCACCCTCCACCCACATGAACCCGTATTATTTGCCTTTAAGGCAGAACTAAGGCAAAAAAAGTCCAGTGCTTCACGTAACTAGGAAGTAAAGAACACTGAGGAGGATAAAGAGGACAAACTCCCTCCTGATGATGTATGGGTAAGGAAAGACTCTAGAAATAGGCTCAAAAAAATCTCATTCTGCTCCAAAGAGGTTTTTTTTTTTGTTGTTTTTTTTTTAAGTCCTTTTATAGAACATGCTGCTTTCCCACATCAGAGCTCATCACTGTCTTGTCCAAAAGGTTACTAGATACTGGTCATGGCGTGCTAAAAATGAAGAGCCTGGAACTTTCCTGCTGGTCCACTGGTTAAGAATCCACCCTGCAGTGTAGGGAACATGAATTCAATCCCCAGTTGGGGAACCAGGATCCTATATGCTGCCGGGGAACTAAGCCAAAGCTCTGCAACTGCAGAAGCCTGCACATTGCAACTACCGAACCTGCGTGCTTCAGAGCCCAGATGCCACAGCTAGGGAGCCCAGCGCAGCCAAAATTTAAATAAAAAAAAAAAGTTTAATAACAATAAATTTTTTAAAAGCCTACAAACTAGCACATACTCCAGGATATATTTTCCTCCGTTTTACAGATGAAGAAATTGAGAAACAGAGAGATTAAATATTCTGCACACACTCTAGCAATGAAGCCAGGATGTTAACAAATTGACCCTGCAACCTATGCTTTTTCCACTTCATAATATCAAGCCTAAGCCAAGAGTTCTTTTATTGTTTTTTAATTTATTTTTAATTGAAGGATAATTGCTTTATAGTATTGTGTTGGCTTCTGCCAAACATCAACAGGAATCAGCCATAGGTATACATATATGTCCCCTCCCACTAGAACCTCCCTCCCCATCGCACCCCTCTAGGTTGTTACAGAGCCCCGGGTTTGAGTTCCCTGCTAAAGCCAAGAGTTCTTAATGTCATGTTCTTAATGCCTGTGGTTCAGGGAGATTGACTCCTGAAACAATATGTAAAATTTTGCAGGCAGGTTCCTATGTGTATTTTTCCGTCCTGAAAAATCGGAGCTATTTCCAAAGGAGTTAGTGACCTGAGCCTTAAAAGTTAAAAACCAATGCATCTAAACGATTAGAGTGGGAGGATTAACCATAAATCCTCCCTCACTTCTTTGTATAAGTATCAGGCTGGAACACCTGTAAACACCCAGCTTTCAACAGGAAGCAGTGCTGTTATGTAACACGTGCTCTATTTAGCTGCGTGATTACCCCAGGCACCAAGCTGACTTACCTTCTTCCTTTAAACATCTTTCAAAAAGCATCTGATGTGCAACTCTCTGCTCTCAGCAGACTGCTTCTTTGCATTTGTCCCCATTCCCTGGTGGCTCAAGCAGTAAAGAATCCACCTGCATGCAGGAGATGTGCAGGAGACCCAGGTTCCATCCCTGGGTCAGGAAGATCCCCTGGAGAAGTGAATGGCTCCAGTATTCTTGCCTGGGAAATCTCAGGGACAGAGGAGCCTGGTGGGCTACAGCCCACAAGATCAGAAAGAGTTGGACCCACTGAGCGACTCAACCCACCACCACCCAACAATAAGCAAGGACCTGTTATTGACGCTTTGTTTGTTGTTTAGTTGACTCTTCTGCAACCCCCACTGACCATCACCTGCCAGGCTCCTCTGTCCATGGAAATCTCCAGGATTTCCAGGATTACCACCAAGACACACAACCATCCAACACCCAAAGAATTTCCCCAGGACACCCCTTTGTGGTCAGACCTTTCCCCTACTTCAAGCCCCTGGAAACTACTAATCTATTTTCTGTCCCTACAATTTTGCTCTTTCTAGTGAGTGAATGAGTGAAAGCTGCTCAGTTGTGTCAGCCTCTTTGTGACCCCTTGGACTGTAGCCCACCAGGCTCTCCTCTGTCCATGGGATTCTCCAGGCAAGAATACTGGAGTGGGTTGCCATTCCCTTCTCCAGGGCCCTTTCTAGAGAATCATATAAATTGAGTCACAGAGTAACTTTGGAATCTGACTTCTTAGTGCAATACATTTAAAACGCATTCAGGTTCACGTGCATGTCAACAGATTACTCCTTTTTATGGCTGAGTAGTATTCCATCGCATGGGCGTACCACAGTCTGTGTGTACAGTGAGGGAGATCTGGGTTGTTTCTAGCTTGGGGTGATTGTAAATAATGCTGCTACAGGTATATTAGGGCAAAGATTTCTTAAGTAAATGTAACTTTTCATTTTTCTAGGACATAGAGCAAAAAGTGGGAATGCTAGGTCACATAATAAATCTAACTTCATAGGAGACCGCAAACCGTTTGCTGGGGCGGCTCTCTTCCAGCAAGGTCTGTGATGCGGTTGTGTGTCCTCACGAGCACCTGGCCATCCTGAAAATGTGCAACAGCGCCTTACTGTGGTTTTCAGGCATTTCCTTAAGTGCCCAAATTTGAGTTAGCCTTCCTGTACAACAGAAACTTAAGAAGTACACAGAAGACCATAAAAATACTAAATCTGGAAAGCTTCCTATTAAAGACAAAGATGCTAAGACCCAGAGAAGAGAAGGATATATGTCTAACGTCTCAGACCTGTGCTTTTCCTACAGTTCTTTCTAACCAGGTGACATGAACAAACTATCCAATTCCTGTGCCTTCTTTAAACAAGACAAAGCAAAACCACACAAAACAACTTTATGCCCCATAAATAAGTAATGCAACCCTTCTTGATACTGATTTATGAATGGCAACCAGAATAATCATTCCAATCACAACACAGAAACCGCAGGAGTGGACTTCCCTGGTGGAGCACTGGAGAAAAATCCTCCTGCCAATGCAGGGGTGGGGGTTTGATCCCTGATCTGGGATGATTCCACATGCCGGAGCAACTAAGCCCGTGAGCCACAACCAGTGAGCTTGCATGCGGCAACGACTGAAGCTTATCTAAGCCCGTGCTCTGCAGTAAGAGAGGCCACTGCAGTGAGAGGAGCCACTGCAGCGAGAAGCCACCGCAGAGAAGCCCACACACCACAACGAAGAGTGGCCCCCTCATCGCAAGTAGGGAAAGCCCACACAAGACGATGAAGGCCCAGAGCAATCAACAAACAAACAAATCAATATGGGGGGGGTGGGACAGGAGGAGCTAGAAATGTCTGAACATTAGGTTTCTGGAAAAGTGCCCACTGTCCTGTATAATGGCAAATCTTCTGATCTCTAGATCTCAGTAATGCAGAGGTTTCTTAGGCACTATGTTAAAAAGAAAAAGGATAAATGCTTTTTCCCTTCATTTGAGCATCCAAGGTTCCTTTTGCATTTCACCTGGCAGGAGTGCCCGGTCTTGTCTTGACAGGAAGCCCCTGACAGTGGGGGTCCCTTCCTGCAGCTGGTCACCGCCCCAGTGGTTAAATTCAGTGGGTCTAAGAGAACTAAAGCTAGCAAAACCTCGCTGCCCTTCCTCCATGAGAAGAACACAGCTATCTGGTGGGTCTAGAGAGTGGGGAACTGAGCGCCCTCCCGGATCAGCCCCGCTGGGCACTCCTCCTCAGTCAGGGTCTGCCTGCCTGCGGGGGGGGGCCGGGGCCTTCTGGGCGACCCCTTCATAACACAATAACCAAAGTCAGGAACACTCCAGGGCAGTCCTGTGACTGTCCTGTTCTTCCAGAGATAAGAGTCGAGAGGATAAGCAACCCCTTCCGGCAAGTGGACTGATGTCAGCCTTTCCATTCAGTTTCTGTTAGGAACAAAGCAAACGCTCTGATCTTTGCGTAACTCATAAATCTTTCCATTAGATCTGCACTCAGGAGGGAAAGATGACGCTGTTCGCTGGACTCCAGGTATATGCTGCTTCATCGGGGGCGGGGGTGTGTGTGTGTGTGTGTGTGTGTGTGTTTACACACATAAACATTCACAACATCTAACAGGTGTCATTTACCGCAAGAATAATGACACAGGAAATCCCCTGTCAGAAAAAGAGGAACATATATAGATACCTACTACTTCACTGCTTTTTAAAAAGTGGAGTCCCGAGCAGATGAAATAGACCAGAGTGAGGGCACTCTGGTTACAAACTTGTGGGGTGGGCGCTCCAGGCCTTGGTTAGCTCCCCTGCGTGCCCCTCCCTGTCTTTTCCTTCTTCCAGCCTCATGGAATCCCTAGACACCTTGAGAATACAATAATGAAAATCCTGTCTTTGATCTTTAGAAAGAAGTGTCAAACGTTCCTCTGCTGCCCTCCTCATGAAGGACGGGCCTCTCTCTACACACAGGAGATCAAGTGTGAAGTCCGGGCCACGGAAGGGCATCAAGCCACCAGCTACTCTGACAGCTGCCGCTCTGAGTGAGCCCTCTGTGGGGTCATTTCCTGACAAGAACGGGCCTGACAACTCGGCAGGAGGACCCAGGAGAGGCGCCACTGAGGCCACTCTGCTCCTGTAATGGCACAGTCTATGCAGCCACCGTGGAGACGGGAGGAGCATCCCCAAAGGAAAGCAGCCCCATCCAAAAACAAAGAATCCCAAGCTCAAAGGCTGCGGGTCATCCGAGGTCCTTACCGTGTGAAGTTGCGTCTGTCCCCAACACATTCCACTCCGCTGGCAGCTTCAGGTGCCTGAAGGCCAGGGCAACTTTCTCATCGAGGGAGTTCACGTCCGAGGACGGGGGTCCTGAGCGATCCAGGAAACGGGTGAAGTTCAGGGCCTGCTGGTTGCCAGCACTGGTGGCCAGGAACTGGGCTGCGTCATAGGCCTCGTCCTGGATGAACTGGAAGTCCTCTTCCGCCACCACGAACACAGGCAGGCCCTCTTTGGAAGCGCAGAGCAGCACCTTCACTGTCTCGCAGCAGTCATGACCTAATGAGACACAGGCAGCAGGGAGACAGATCAGAGCCCTCCTCCTGAAAGACAGGGCAGCGGCGGCAATCAGCTCTTCCTGCATGACATACACATTCCCCCTCCTGAAAGGAACCCCCTCCTTCCCCCAAGCTCTGCCAGCAATCTTCCACACTTCACAAAACTCCATCTCTAATTCATTTTTCACAAGTGCTAGTTGCAAATATCAATTGGTTCCCCTGTTGTTGTTCCGTCGATCAGTCATGTCTGATTGTCTGCGACCCTATGGACTGTAGCTCACCAGGCTTCTCTGTCCATGAGATTTCTCCAGGCAACAATACTGGAGTGAGTGGCCATTACCTTCTCCAGGGGATCTTCCCAACCTAGAGACTGAATCCGCGTCTCCCTGTCTCCTGCATTGGCAGGCAGGTGCTTCCCCGGAGCCACCTGGAAAGCCCTGGTTCCCCTACCAAATAACAGGTTAATTTTGTATTCCAGTTGCCACCATGCTGGCAGTATAATGTTTGGCATTAACAGTCTCTGAAAATCTCAATATACACTAATTTGTTCAACTTGAACAAATTAAAGAATGAAAGCTCAAGGACCTTGCGATGAGGCCTAGCGTCCAGTGGGAAGGCTCCTGAGCAGCCCTGGATCTGGAAACCCAGCAGGGAAAAAGTCACTTCCACAGGTCACCCGGCAGGAACTGGACTGAGGCCCCAGTACCCCACTGACAGAGCCTGGCAGGGCACGGTCCATAAGATGGCAAAGAGTCAGACACGACTGAAGCGACTGAGCAGGCACCAAGCACACGACCTGATTTCACCTCACTATTATGAAGCAATTCAAGGCAGAGGAAATAACTTTTGCTCTGAGATGCCCATTCTTTCCTGTAATGCAAAGAGAACTTCAAAGAAATCGCCCGGTTTGCACAGGGATGATGCAATGCCAGGGCCAGAGACCACGGTGCCCACTGCCCAGAGGGGCAGAGAATGCATGAGCTCTGACGTCAGGCAGCAAGCTACCTGCCACCCGAGGGAGCTCCACTGGTGTCTAGACCGGGAAGGTGTGAGCACTGTTCCCGCAGGGAGGCATTCCTGGAAAGTCAGATCTCCCCGGGGTTTTCAGCAATGTTATGCATTTCCAAGATGTGGAATGTATTCATCAAAACACACTTTTCCTCCACCTTCAGGCACTGATCTCAGCTGGTTGGAACTATGCTCCTAACATCATCATTTCTTCCATAAATATCTTTCTGATGAGAAAATAAACTGGAGTTGGTGTTTCTGAGTGAGCTGCGCCCCCTGGCGCGCTGCCTGAGGAACTGCAGGCACCTGAGGGCCAGGCTCCCAGAGACCACCCACATGCAGAGCTCATCCTGGCTTCTGGATGAGCTGGAGGGTCCCTGAGTGCCACTCCGCAGACCACAGGCACAGCCAACAGAGGCTTCCCACCCGGCAGAGCAAACTAAGCTTTCTGCTGTCTTTGAAAGAGAAAACAATCATTTTTCTTCCCCATGTGACCAACGAGAGAAGTAAATCGATATTCTACAGACTTCCCCCCACCCCCACGGTGTGTGTGTTAGTCGCTTAGTCATGTACGACTCTTTGTGACCCCATGGACTGTAGCCCATCAGGCCCCTCTGTCCATGGGATTCTCCAAGCAAGAACACTGGAGAGGGTTGCCATTCCCTTCTGCAGGGGATCTTCCCAACCCAGGGATCGAACCTGGGTCTCCTGGCATTGCAGGCAGATTCTTCACCATCTGAGCCACCAAGGAAGTCCCTTTCCCCCCAGGAGCCTCTTTAAAGGCTTTCCTTTGTGATGAAAAGTCTCTCACTGGTGTGTAATCTAAAGATGGGAACAAATACTGACTAACCAAGAACCTATGACACACCAGGCATCTGATGTGTCATTTTCTCAACACAACAAATTTATATGGTGTGTACTGTCCTCACGTTATAGATGAGAAAACTGAGACTTCAAGAGATAAACTGCCCAGATTCACACAACCATGAAGCAGAATCTATCAGGTCTGATGCTAAACATCATGGTGTGAGAGTTCTGTAAAGCATTGCTTACAAATAAAGAAGTAACAGTGACAGTTACGCCCCTGTCTGCAAGGAGCCCACCCTATACCTGGAATGACAGGCCAGTATGCCTATTAAAGCCAGAGGAACAGGCTCACAAACCCCGGAAATCAGTCTCCATACAAATGCATAACTCGACCAGTTGCTCCCAATGCCTTCCCAGCTGAATTCCTTCTAGAAAGGCTGTGGGAATCAAGCATCCTCTGCCCGCATGGGCCTGGCTCTGTATGTATACTCAGATATGCATTTCAATTCAACAAATACGCTGAATGTATACATCTATTACACAAAATGAAATTAGGGGGAAAAATATTCATCTTTCTTTGCAGGGCAGCCAGCCTAATTATATAAGACAACTTCAGCAGGAACAAATCAGCTGGTTCAGGTAGTTAAGGTTTGGGTGGTTCTCCTGGCAGAAAATACTTCTTCAAAACTGTTGTGTTACATTTAACGACTAACATCTGGGGGGTTCCCTGATGGGCCAGTAGTTAGGAGGCGGTGCTTTCACTGCTCAGGTCCAGACTCAATCCCTAGTCAGAGGGGGAAAAATCACTAACATCTATCTGGACGTCCACCAAGCTCAGGACTCTGTGAGTAGAAGCTGAACACACACCCACATCCACATCCACACACATACCCACCCCCCAGCAGCAGCAGCTAACCACAGGGATCTAAGCCCTCCAGAGGTTTAAAGAAACACAAACCATGCCACTCAAGGGAGCGGACCAGTGCACTTCACAATGTCACACGTGGGTGAAAGCTGGCAGCTAAGGACCTCCCCCACCACCCCACCCCTGCATGTGTCTTTATTGAATTTGTTGTACCCTGACTTCTGCAGCTAAGGACCTCCCCCTTTCCCCTCCCCCATTTGTCAAGTCTTTATTGAGTCTGTTACACTGTTACTTCTGCTGTTTATGTTTTGGGTCTTTGGCTGTGAGGCATGTGGGGTCTTAACTCAGGGACCAGGGATCCCCCTGCATGGGAAGGTGAAGTCTTAAACCCTGGACTCTTCTGATAGGGGTCCTGCTCCCAACTCTCAACCCCAGAGGTTCTTCACTGCAGCCCTCAACACTCTAGATGCTCAGTCGGGCCGCATCCTTCCTTCCTGCCTCTATCACTAATAATACTGATAGTAATTATCGCTATCACCAATAATCTCTGTTCCAGGCACCATTCTCAGTGCTTTCCAAATAACAGCCCATTTAACCCTCACCACAACCCTCTAAGCAGCAGTACCACTATAATCCCCATTTGTATGACAAGGAAATCAAGGCACAAAAAGGTTAAATATCTGCTCCAAAGTTCTAAAGCTCCTACCAGTGGTAGAATCATAATCTGAACCCAAGTTTCCTTGTTCTCACGTCTGCCCCTACACCTACACTGAGACAAGAAGGTTTAAAGAGGAAACGGTGCTACCATGGAAGAACCAGTGGGAAAGTATGGAAGACTCCACGTTCAAATCCTGGCTGAGACTCCTAAGTTGCCTGACCTCAGAGCATCTCTGCTTCTCCAGGCCTCACAGTGTGAGGGGGCAGCCTCTGTAGGCGCTATGGTTCCTCCAGCTGTACGAGTCTGTGGGTTTCACCAGGCAGAAGGCGGGGAGAGAGAAACTCAGGTTCCAGGAGTAGGAAATGGTTTCAAAAACATAAAAATGGAAGCAGAGTCCAAAGGATGGAATAATTACTGTAAGAGACAGTGTCAGTAAGATTACTAATCAGGCTACTTCTAGAGGCTTCGTGAGAGGACAGACCCAGGTTCAAACCTAGTTTCTTACTTCCTAGACTGTGTGGTCTGAGGAAAGTGACAAGCTCGCTAACACTTTTAAATCTAGAGAGTACCCTCATCTGCAAAGTGAAGACCTATTATTTAGAAGACTCCTCTCAAATTCTTTAATACTTATCACCCCAAATAACATACACACAGCCTCATTTCCAAATTAGACGGACAATACCTATTTCAGTCAGAATAACTATAACTGATCCTTTAACAAGACAGGTTTGAACTGCATGGGTGCACTGATAATGTGTATTTTTTCCCCACATATGTGCTACTATATTTACGATCCATGGTTGGCTGATGGAACCACGGACACAGAGGGTGGACGAAGGGACCAGAGCACCTGTGGATCCTGGGGTCTGTGGGGCTCCTGGAACCCAGCGCCCTGCAGATACTGAGAAGCGACTGGACCCGAACAATGTGATGGTTCTCACTCACGAATCTCACCAGTAATGAGAGCATTTCCCGTTTATTCAGGGCTTCCCAGGGGGCTCACGCTTAGCCCTTCAAGGTTATTTTTCTTATTGAAAGAGAACGGTTATATGTGTGTGTGTGCACATATATATACACACACATACATATAATACACACACACATAGGCTATATATGAACATATACACATAGACTGTATGTACATATATATGCTTCCCTGGTGGCTCAGCGGTAAAAGGATCCACCTGCCAATGCAGGAGATACGGGTTTGATCCCTGGGTTGGGAAGATCCCCTGGAGAAGGAAATGGCAACCCACTGCAGTATTCTTGCCTGGAAAATCCCATCAACAGAGAAGGCTGGCAGGGCAGTGGGTGACAACAGATTTGGAGAAGACTCAGTGACTAGAGAACAACAACAAAGCTCATTTTAAAACTCCTGACAGTCCTTCGAGGTAACTGAATGAATGTCAATAAAAGCTAAAATTTGAGGTTTCACAGTTCAATGGTGAGCACGTGAATAATGTGGGATCCAAATTGAATTCTACCTTCAAAACTTAAATACACTCTTAGGAGAGATCTTACACTAACCTAACCTACAGTAATAATACCCACTGCCCCACCCATCTTTCTTACCCATCTCCTTCCCCAAGCCTGGGCAGAGGCGTCCGGGACACCTGGGAGCCAGGTGTCACACGGCCACTACTGTGAACATCAGCACTGCTCTGTGAAGTCACCTCCTGCATAAACACAGGCGCCAGGCCACCGTCCAGATCTTCAGCTTCATCTCACACTCCCCTGCACAGGCACACGCGTGTGCACACGCGCACGCACACACACTCACAACCAAAGGCCGTGGTGAAGCAATACCCACGTAATCCAAAACTGCAAAGTGCAGAACTAATGTATCTGCACAGAAATCTAAAACCGCCAAAACGACTGTTTACTTGGCTAATAGGGTGGGGACAACAAAGGGGGCAGAAATACAAGGTTTAAGGGTGTGTGTGTGTGTGCGTGCATGCGCAGTTTACGGGTGTGTGTGTGTGTCCACACGCGCACGCACGCGTGAGCTCGGCAGCAGAAGCACCCTAATTCTCTCTGCTGCTTTAGCTGTTAGAAGGTGGATGGACACACTATGGTCTGCTCTGTGGAACTAAAACAAAACCGTGTACCAGGGGCGGCGGAATGTCAGAAAAGGCCCTGAGACAGACATTCAGAAGTCATCCAACCGCGTGCCCGATATTCCCCCTTCAGATATGAATTCACAATCTGAAGGAGAAACTCTGAATCATGCTAAGTACAATGTGCCATATATCTGGAATCTGTTTCGTATGATTATAGGCTTCGAGGGTTAAAAGAAGACTGGAGAACGGAGGGGTCCTGGCACAGTCTTTGTTAAACTTTCAGTCAATTGGCAGCGTTACTACTGAGCACGAACCAAGGGCCTCCCCTACATCTGGAAAACCACCCTGCAAGGCTGACAAGGCTACCCTCTCACATCATGTTTTCACATGATGTGAGTTCACAGAACTGGTTTTTATCCCTATGACCTTTCAGGTAAGGTATATATATATTAAAAAAATTTTTTTCAAAAGCAAAGGTTATATGATAATACGGACCCATTAATAAAACTGAAATCACTACATCTACCCACATAAAATATCTTACTACCACAAATTAGCTCTAAAGACTCAACTATTTTCTGGGGCCATTAACTTAGGACTACCTTTGTACACACAAAATACAAGGTATTAACAATGTCTACATCTTCATGGCCAAAGAAGGGATGGGATGGGAAACCATATCCAGTCTGACATAATGACCACAATTTAACTCCTTTTTACATGAAAACAGAAGCTGCAGCATAAGGAAGAGTAACAAGGTTTTCAGCTAGTTCCATGGCGTTTCTCCTTCCACTCAAGTTCCTGGTAACTGAGAGAGGAAAGAAAACCACAAGTCCTTTTAAAGAGGGGAAAGTACTGGAAATTCCACTGAGACCCTTCTGAGGGAAAGACCTCCAGAGAATTGAAAGAGGGGAAGAAGAGAGACAGACTGTTAAAGAAACAAGGCCTAAACCTCAATTCCATTTTTTTTTTTTGACACTGACTTCTGAATATAACACAATCAGGTCTGATAAGTTTTACATCAGAAGTATGGGATAAACCATGGGCTGGGAGAGGTCTGACCGTTACTGAGTGAATTCTAAGAGGTCATGAAGTAGACTAACAACTAGGGGGAGAGTCAGAAAGTATCAGGTTTGAGATGGCCATATTCACAGCAAGCACCTTACAGAAACAGGTGTCTACTACTACTGGTAGTTAAAATTATTTTAATACTATCAGCTATTGTTGTTGTTCAGTCCCCAATTTGTATCCAACTCTTTGCAACTCCATGAATTATAGCATGCCAGGCTTCCCTGTCCCTCACTATCTCCAGGAGTTTGTTCAAATTCAGGTCTGTTGAGTCAGTGATTCCATCCAACCATCTCATCCTCTGCCATCCCCTTCTCCTCCTGCCCTCAATCTTTCCCAGGATCAGGGTCTTTTCCAGTGAGTTGACTCTTTGCATCAGGGGGCCAAAATATTAGAGCTTCAGCTTCAGCATCAGCCTTTCCAATGAATATTCAGGGTTGATTTACTTTAGGACTGACTGGTTTGATCTCCTTGCAGTCCAAGGGACTCTCAAGGAGTCTTTTCCAACACCACAGTTCAAAAGCATCAATTCTTCAGCACTCAGCTTTCTTTATAGTGCAACTTTCACATCCATACATGACCACTGGAAAAACTACAGCTTTGATTAGAGGGATCTTTGTCAGCAAAGTAATGTCTCTGCTTTTTAATATGCTGTCTAGGTTCGTCATATCTTTTCTTCCAAGGAGCAAGCATCTTTTAATTTCATGGCTGCAGTCACCGGCTGTAGTGATTTTGGAGCCCGAGAAAATAAAATCTGTCAGTTTCCATTGTTTCCCCATCTATTTGCCACGAAGTGATGGGATCAGATGCCATGATTGTCATTTTTTGAATGTTGAGTTTTAAGCCAGCTTTTCACTCTCCTTAAAATGCTCCTACTCAGGTGACTCAAGGCAAACAGATCTCTATTACTGTACCAAGAGATTCCACATAAGCCCAACACAGCTTCTGAGCTAAATGCTACCCCTGACACACTGGAGAACTGAAAATATAAAGGGGGAAGAATGTATGTGCTCCCATACAACCGGGAGCACCTGAGCGGGAGACAAAAATTTAACTGCTCGTGGTCCTCTTAAAAGCATCTAATCCTTTTTTTGTGCTCAGAGGTCAGGAGGTGTTGTGCTCCTGAGGTCAGCGAGCTTTTCCACAGGCTCCTTATCACTGTAAGAAGCACCTATATCCATGACAACAAAATGGTGCTACAGATAAACAAAAGTGCTTAAGCATGACCCAACAATTACTTCATTTCCTATTAGGCTAAAAGTGGCACACATCCCATCCGGGCCTTCTCTTTTGAGGATGAAACAATCGGGACTTTGTTTTGCCTGCGCGCCAACAAAAGGGAACCCTGGAAGTGCTTGCTGGGCAAGCCAAGCCCAGAGCGCCTCAGCCGTTTCCTATGACAAAGTCTGCATTCGCAGTCAGTGGTGGAGAAGACAAAAAGAATACACTTTACCACTTCAGTTTGGCAAAGGATTTGAAATTCTGGTGTCTTTTTCTTCCCTCTGGAGTGGCTACACAGTTAAAGGAAATTTTTGATCTTCAGACCCACACTCTAACAGGAGAGAGGACTATTTGCTAAAGTATGTACCTACTGCTAGTTTTCAGTGGTCTAACAGTAGATGTGCATAAAGGTACCAAAGCTCTATGTATGTATGTAGAGAAGCAGTTAAGGAGAGGGAGAAACAGCAGGCACAGCAATCATGTACATTTGGGAGGAGAAAGGGCCGAACTGACACTAAAAATCTGGTGGACTATAATCTACCTTATTACTCCAAGGCAGTATGCTCAATCTTTTAGTCACTGACATCTCCCAAGCAGCTTTTCTAAACATTTCTCTCTGTCTGACATCCCCACCCCATGAAATTTTAATACTACAGACATCCCATACATTTGTATGTTATATCTGGGCTTTATATGTGAAGAGTGAGATCGGGGAAGTGGGCGCTCTCCTAGTGGCTCAGTGGTAAAGAAGCCGCCTGCTGATGCAGGAGATGTGGGCTCCATCCCTGGTCCAGGAAGACTCCACGTGCAGCAGATCAACTGAGCCTGTGTGCTACAGCTGCTGAGTCTGCACCCCACAACAAGAGTAGCCCCCACTCACTGCAACTAGAGAAAGTCTTTGTGGCAACAAAGACCCAGCACAGCCAAAAATAAATAAATAAGCAAACAAAGTCATTATTTTTTTTTTTGGAAAAAGAGTTAAAAAAAAATTTTTTTTTAAACCACCTAAGAACCAATTCTCACCCCTCTGGGAGGATACTAGCCCCACTGTGATGCATGAACTCCATCCCAGTGCCGTGTCCATAATAGCTCAAGAGGGTGCAGGGTCCACACAGGCATTTCACCTGGACACCTTCACCTGGCCCTCCCCAAAAGTAGCCATGTACACTGATTAGCATTGGACAGTAATTTAAGTCTTTTAAAATATAAAATCACGTCTGTCTAGAGATAGCCTTGTAGTAGTATTTTAGGATAGGGAGACTTAGAGTCCAGTGAAAAAGTTACTGATTACTTTGGCAGAAAGCGAGGGCATCTCTGATTGGGCCAGATAAAAGCCTGGAACTTCTTCTCAAGTGTTATTTGATTTGGAGACCTCTGGACATCTACTGCCAGAAACAGAGCCAGTTCTGTTCCTGCCAGTTCACAGGAACTGAGAGATACGGTAGTTTCACTGCAGGCTACCTGTTGAGACCTCGGCTGTAAGCAAAGATTTTTAATTAAGCCCCCTAGGACTTCTGATCATGGTAGATGTACTTTTCTCTTTCCTTTCAATAACAAATTTGCTTTATATAGAAACTTCCCTTGATAAGTGAGAAAGAAAGGAAAGATACCAAAGAGCTGAGTCAAATCCTGGGTCAAGGAATGTTTGCTATTTTCCTGTCAAACAAGAACCTTCGCTGTGAATTCTAAAAGTAAATGACAGACATGAGGGGCGATGCTAGGATTTCATGTCATGACAGATTCTGCACCAAAGCCCTTCACAAGGCTTCACCCACTGAATACCCTGTCTTATTTTCCATCCTGCAGTTACTGCTTGCTTGGTCTATCTTCACATTCAATTA
Source organism: Bos indicus (assembly GCF_029378745.1). Lineage (NCBI taxonomy): Eukaryota > Metazoa > Chordata > Mammalia > Artiodactyla > Bovidae > Bos > Bos indicus. Next base: position 16,661,581 of record NC_091780.1, on the reverse strand, counting down.
ATAAAAGTGAGCACAGGAAAGCACCTCATAACCCCTGGAATTACCCTCAGCAGGTATCAGATTTCTTTATATTACTTACTCATCCTACAGCCTTTGAAAGAAAATATCTCGACCTCATCCCACAAGGAGAATCACTGTTTTGTTAAAATGGGATTTGGGGTTGGATTTGTTTTATGTGAAGAGAAAAGAATAGAGGTATTTTATTTTTATTTATTACAAAGGCAACACCTTTTGTCTTTAGACGTATGTTTCACAGCAAATTATATTCTTAAACTAATCAATTTCATAGGTATTTTGAATGTAGTATTATACTATAAAACTTTTTTTTGTCTAGTGTTAATTAGCACAAAGACAGCTTTACTTTTGAAAGAGAGGACAGAATTTCCAAAGTCTTCATATGTTTTTCTTAAAAATTACTATATATGTTAAAAATTACACATGGACTTTAAAACAGCAAAACAATTTAAAGGCAGATAAAGTTTCCAAAGGCTCCAATTAACTGTCCCAAGATGCTACTAATCTTAACATAATTTCATTTTTTAAAAAGGAGGGACTGTATCATGTCTACAGCCTGTCTATGGTGATAAGGCAAGAAAATGCCTTTACAATTTATAAGTAAACATACATATACAATTCATTGTTAATTTTATCATCAGAAAAGCCAAAAAGTTAAGAAAATATGAAAGAAACAGGGCCGGGAGGGCGCGATGGACTGTAATCTCAATATCTGGAGTCAGAGAGGTTTTTTTTCGGGGACTATCAAGAAATGTCTCATTTCCTTACCCACCAAAATCATAAAAGGTCACAGATGAATGAACATCAAGGAGTAGCTGTCTTAGGAAGGTCAATCAATCATCTCGTTTTCATAAAAACTAAACTATTACCCAGCAGTGCCAGGGAAGCACACGGAGGACTCCAAGAAAAACCAGAGCCAGCAATCTGCATGCAACTTGACATTTGCAGACACAAAGCTCTTTTTCTTCCATGGTCGGCCGGACGACTAGGACCCGAGGAGTGAGCCCCACACGGGAGCTGGGGCAGGGACATCGTCCCGACAGCAGCTGCTGCGGACAGGCCGGGCGTGTCCCCCTCTAACCAGGACGCACAGGGCAGGAGCGGACTCCCCACGGGGAACTGTGACTAATCTGACGCCGCGCTCCGCACAAAGTCTGAGCCCATCAATAGGACACACAGAAATCATCAGATGCAGCTCTGGACAGAAAACAGGCTCCTGCCCCAAGACAAGAAGCAACGCAAGAAGCCAGAGAGTCCTCTGGCAGTTTTCAAAAGAAAGGGGTGGGGTGGGGGGGCAGGGGGCATTGTGTCTGTGTGTGTGTGTGTGTGTAAGTATGCGTGTGGGGTGTGTGTGAACAAATGTATGTACAACCTTTCTAGCAGGGCAGTTTCCAAGAACCAGGATGAGTTTCAACATGGTAGAAACCCAGTCTCATCAAGTGGGAGGAACTCACAGATGCACCAGAGAACGTGACAGACATGAATCCATGCCCTGGTGAAGCTGACACTCCAGCAGAGGCAAGCAGAAAATAAATAAAACGTATAAATGAGTTGGAAGTTGATCAGTGCAGTGCAGAAAAGTGAAGCGTGGAAAGGGACCAGGGAGTGTGTAGAGAAGGCAGGTTTTTATATATATATATATATATATATAATGGAGTGGCTAGACTTTATAAAGTGGACAGGAAAGGCCTCATTGAGAAGGTGATCATCTGAGTAAAGACCTCAAGGAAAATAAGAAACAAGTCAAAGAAATCCCCCAAGGCAGATTTAAGGCCGTTTACTTCTACACAAAAATATTAACTCTGTAATATAAACAAGAAATTCAAAACTAGCTTATTAACCCCCAAATCTGCCTATCTCTCCCCTCTCCTCCACCACAGTTCCTTAGCCAATCTGGACAACAGCAGCTGAAAAAGACAAGAGAAGAGGAAAATCACAGGCCTGATGACCAGAGTACTGAGATCTACTCAGAAGTCTTTCCTGCTTCAGTGGCTAACAGAGGTCCTCCTTCAGCAAGGAGGGAGGCTCACGGGGACCCCAGTACACACATCAAAGGCTCACAGGGCGCCTCGCTCTTCATTTGGCCTGCTCGTACAACGGGATCTTTCAAGGACTCGAATCCTTTGTCACCTCTGCTGTGATTAAGGGCCTCATGCAGCAGCCTGACTGGATCAGGTGGGCTGCAGAATATGCAGGCCAGCGGGGAGCAGAGGGGCACGTTGTGAGAAGACGGCACCAGGTAAGATCATAACTGGAGGGGAGGAGAGCTGCTTAGTGGCCAACTAGGAGAGGCCAGGCACTGGGGTTCCAAGCCCCAAGCAAAGGGCTCAGGAAGGTACTGAGGATTCGGACCAAATTAGGGAGAAAGAGCAGACTACAACATCCATTCTGGCGGGCTGGAGCCAGCAGAACGAGGGCACCCAGAGTCAACTGGTACAAAGGATACCCAGCAATGTGTGGGGCTGGGAAGAAGGGGTCCTGAGACCTGTTACAGAGGTGGTAGCTCAAAGGCAAGGGGGGAAATGGAAACAAGTCAGAAAAGCAGGCTGGGGACAGTATATAAGGATCTGGTAAGAACCAGGAGCTCCTGGCTGTCATATGATACCATGGACTTGTGAACCGAAGACAGCAACTGCTTGCAGCCCACACTAACTTCAGCACCTTCACAATGAAGGTGTCAGGGCCACCGGGCACAGCCCTCTGCGCCGGCCCTCTGCGCCGAGAGGCGGGGCCCCGCGGTGGCCGAGGCCAGCAAGGACAGCTGGCCCTCCTCTGGGTCAGTCACTCAGTCATGTCCAACTCTTCGTGACCCCGTGGACTGTAGCCCGCCAGGCCCCTCTGTCCGTGGGGATTCTCCAGGCAAGAGTACTGGAGTGGGTTGCCATGCCGTCCTCCAGGGGATCTTCCCAACGCAGGGATCCAACCTGGGTCTCTTGCACTGCAGATGTATTCTTTACCGTCTGAGCCACCAGAGAAGCCCATCCTCCTGGTATCTGCTTGCAGGCTTTCTTGCCATCTATCTTATCTACCTATACACACACACACACACACACACACACACACACACACATATATACATCTACACATCCACAAACACACAAACTGCTACAGTACTTCTAAATCAGGAGGAAAAGTAAGTTTATAAATTATCCTCATTCCTTTCCTAATAAGAGCGCAGTCAGGCACTGACTGACTCTGTTAATGCCCATCTGAGGGCTGTTTCTCACTGTCACACACGCAGATGTGTCTAGCAGGGGTGACACTGGGTGGCTCCCGCTCAGCAGACAGCAAGGTTCCAGATCAGACCCTCTGACATGATACCCATCACAGGAACAAGACGACTGGGGCTTCACATTACAAGGAAGGTGCACAATACTCTTTAGGGGGAAGAAAAGACAATCAGCACCTCTCCTGGACGTCTTGCTCAATCTCCTGTCCCTAGAACTCTGAGGGAGAATATACATAGGATTTGCCTAAATCTTTAAATCCTGTATTTTCAAAATCACTTTTGTCAAGTAGGAGGATAAATATGGGAGGATAAATGTCAGAATCTCAGTTCATGAATGTGGTGTAACTTCCAGGACCTGGCAGGTATCACAAGTGAAGTCAACTTATGTAAAACGGCACAGCAGCCATCAAAAGCTGGCAGTTTTTTACATGATTAATTTCAAAAAAAGTGGAATCGATGTTACGTAAAAACACTGAAGACAGGAAAAGTTTCAGTAAGAACTAAGTCCATTTTGTTCTCTGAAAGCCAACGGTTCAACTGTCAACACTTTTTATGGGTTCCCCCTAAATCTCCCCTCTTTTGCACTCAGATGAAATTTAACCAATTATTAACTTCAAAGCAAGCTTGAGGAAAGACAGAATAAGTTCATTTCCAAACACAATCAATATACCTTTAGATGCCTGGGATCAGTCAAAAGCCGCTTCTGGTGGCATAAGCAATGATATAATGACTTTGCAAAGGATTTTTAACAAGTAAACAGTTTCCTTTTAATTCCATTAAATGGATAAATGCAACAGTGATTAAGTATTCATTTCACCATGAACTACAATCTGTTACTTTGGGGGAACTTTGGTTTTTACAGTCCTCCCCTCACAGATACGAAGGACTGGGTTAGTAATCGCATTCACCTTTCCTTTGCCACAAGGAAAGTCAGAATCAGAATTGTAGTCAAACCACAGTGACCGCGTGAACTTTTCTCTCTTAAATGTATTTTACTTTGCTTCAACATTCCAATAAATTAAAATTTTTGTTGATCTTAACAATTGTCTTCTAATTTATGACACCATTTTATTTCAATTATTTTTAGTTAGGCTCAGATTTTGTGCAACAAGCAAGAAATAAACAAAATGAAGTGTATTTAAAACAAAAATCCAACTGCAGTTTCATCACCCTGATTCCTTCTTCCTATCACTCTATGCTAGAACACAGAATAAATAAAGGCGGATGAAGACTGTGTTCAAATACTTACCAGGAGCAACGGTCTCCAGCGTATTAGAACTGACCTTCCGAGTACTTGTACAGTGGTGGAGGGTGGAACCCGAAAACACCAAGTAAAAAACTACATCATCTTCAACTTTGTCCTCTTCCGCGAGCAGGACAGTAACAACACAATCGCCCTAGGAAAGGGGAAGAGAGAGCAGGTCTGCATTAGCAAGGTTCTTTTGGGGAGTTGATTTTTACAAAACATCAAACTGAAAGGGAAATCAATGTATCATACAAACTGTACCCACTCTAGCAAGTTTATACAGTACAAAATGTGCCAGGAAGTGGTCTAGGCACTAAGGATACGGAACAGTCTGTCTTCTTTCAGCTTACATTTTAGTGGAGGTAATGAGAAAAACGAGTAAACCAACAAGATAATGGGATATTTACTCGGAAAATTTTTTTAAAAGAACATAAAACGGCTCCCTTAAAAAGCTCTGTAAAAATTCCAGGAAAATCTAAAAATAAGGCAGGGAGGACGGATGAAGTATATTAAACAGCTACATCCTTATACTTCGAGTGCCCCTTCACCTCTGTGTTCTGTTTGTGGCAATAACTCTCTGAACTCTACATCCCAGGAGTCACTGCCAAGTCCACCCGTTCTCCAGTGAACATGGAGCGCCTCTCAAGAGCTGGCCTGGAAGCGCTGGAGTACAAAGGACTTGGGCTCAAGACCAATCTGGGTTTAAACTCCATCTAAAAAGATTTTACTTAAATCCTCTAAATCTCAGTTTCCTTGACTATATAAATGGAGATAATACCTTCTCTTCTTACAGCTAATATGTGAGAACTCTTGAAACACATTCAGCACTCAGCCTAGGATAAGACTCTCAACCTGTGAGGATGGGAGGGTTGCTTTTCCAACCATGTGTGTTTCCGGACCATCTGGAATTGCTGTTCTTCTTTATCCCACCCCTCCATCAAGCCATAAATCTAATCCCGGTAACTCTGCCTGTGACTCTGCAACTATTTAGAAGTTAAGACATCTTCATCCTTCATTTGCTGATAATCTTCTTCCTGGTAAAGAATCTGGCTGCAAAAAAAAAAAAAAGAATCTGGCTGCAATGCAGGAGACCCGGGGTCAATCCCTGGGTTGGGAAGATCCCCTGGAGAGGGGAAGGACTACCCTCTCCAGTATTCTTGCCTGGAGAATCCCATAGACAGAGAAGCCTGGCGGGCTACAGTCCATAGGGCTGCAACTATCATTTTCAATAATCTTCTAACAACTTTTTTTTTTGGCTACACCACGCAACATGTGGGATCTTAAGTTTGCCAACCAGGAACTGAATGCACGCCCCTGCAGTAGAAGCTGAGCCCCAAACCACTGGACCGCCAGGGAATTCCCTCTTTCAGCAATTTTTATAATTTTTTTTTAACTGAGATCAGTGGCTAAATTAAATTTATTCTATGAAAGAGTCCTAATTACCATTCTCCCAAACATTATATAATTTATGTTGTAACCATAAACAAAGGACTTTAAAGCACTGAGGTTTAGGTTATGTACATCTGTAATGATGTGCAATGGAAAATCTAATTAAGAGAAAGTCAGGCCATTTTAACATTATATAGGGGAGAGAATTCTCATTACTTACAGCATTTTTCCCCTTTCTACTTTAGCAGTAATAAAGCCAATTAAAGAATCATGCCACTCTATGGCCACAACTTAACGTCCAGCAGCAGAACAGAGAAGCAGGTAGTGTTTCAGCACATAATGAAAACCAAACATCTTAAAATCAAACTTGGGATCAAGGCTAGTAATAGGAATGCTCTGAATTCCAAGTAGTTCCCACAGCCCTAAGTGCCTCTAATTTTTTCCCCAGGGTTCTGTGCAGTGCCCTGTGTCCAATAGGGGTTGCAGTCTGCTGTAAGAAGTCAGAATGAACTCCAAATAAGCTGTAACTTACTAAGACTGGCGAACCGGAAAGTTCCCAAGCACCCTAACAGAGGAACAGCAGGGTCGGTACCACAGCATTACCGCCGACTCCAGACACTATTCAGAACTGAACTGTAGGACCTGTAAGTCCCTGATTTGGAAATGTTTTTGAAAAGGTTAGGCTGCTAAAATGTTTACTATCCTTTGGCAAAATAAACTACAACCAGAAAAAATGTCTGCAGCATACAGAGAAGAATCAATTTTTCAAGGTATTGAAGTATCACTATAACCTGAAAAAAAAAAAAAACGTTACTAAAAGTTCTAAAGTTTCATTTTTTAGAGCACAGGTTGGAAAAGTATGAGCCATCGGTCAAGTCCAGCACTCTTGCACAGGCTGGGAAAGGTTTTTACATTTTTAAGTGGTTGAAAAGAATAAATACACACACACAGGCTGTGAAAGGTTTTTATATTTTTAAGTGGTTGAAAATAAATACACACACACACACACACACACACATACACACACACACACACACACGAGGTGCCAGGTTGCTTCAGTCGTATTTTTCAGCCAAAAAAAAAGTTGTGACCCCATGGACTAGCGCCCATCAGGCTCCTCAGTCCATAGGATTCTCCAGGCAAGAATACTGGAGTGGGTAGCCATGCCTTCTTCCAGGGGATCTCCCCAAACCAGGGATCAAACCTGTGTCTCCTGTGGCTCCTGCACTGCAGGCAGATTCTTTACTGCTGAGCTACCAGGAAAGGGAAATATATATCAGATCAGATCAGATCAGTTGCTCAGTCGTGTCCGACTCTTTGCGACCCCATGAATTGCAGCACGCCGGGCCTCCCTGTCCCTCACCAACTCCCGGAGTTCACCCAGACTCACATCCACCAAGTCACTGATGCCATCCAGCCATCTCATCCTCTGTCGTCCCCTTCTCCTCCTGCCCCCAATCCCTCCCAGCATCAGGGTCTTTTCCAATGAGTCAACTCTTCACATGAGGTGGCCAAAGTACTGGAGTTTCAGCTTTAGCATCATTCCTTCCAAAGAAATCCCAGGGCTGATCTCCTTCAGAATGGACTGGTTGGATCTCCTTGCAGTCCAAGGGACTCTCAAGAGTCTTCTCCAACACCACATTATATAAGCATCAATTCTTCGGCGCTCAGCCTTCTTCACAGTCCAACTCTCACATCCATACATGACCACAGCAAAAACCATAGCCCTGACTACACGAACCTTTGTTGGCAAAGTAATGTCTCTGCTTTTCAATATGCTATCTAGGTTGGTCATAACTTTCCTTCCAAGGAGTAAGCGTCTTTTAATTTCATGGCTGCAGTCACCATCTGTAGTGATTTTGGAGCCCAGAAAAATAAAGTCTGACACTGTTTCCACTGTTTCCCCATCTATTTCCCATGAAGTGGTGGGACCAGATGCCATGATCTTCGTTTTCTGAATGTTGAGCTTTAAGCCAACTTTTTCACTCTTCACTTTCACTTTCATCAAGAGGCTTTTGAGTTCCTCTTCACTTTCTGCCATAAGGGTGGTGTCATCTGCATATCTGAGGTTATTGATATTTCTCCCGGCAATCTTGATTCCAGCTTGTGTTTCTTCCAGTCCAGCGTTTCTCATGATGTACTCTGCATATAAATTAAATAAACAGGGTGACAATATACAGCCTTGACGACCTCCTTTTCCTATTTGGAACCAGTCTGTTGTTCCATGTCCAGTTCTAACTGTTGCTTCCTGACCTGCATACAAATTTCTCAAGAGGCAGATGAGGTGGTCTGGTATTCCCATCTCTTGAAGGATTTTCCACAGTTTATTGTGATCCACACAGTCAAAGGCTTTGGCATAGTCAATAAAGCAGAAATAGATGTTTTTCTGGAACTCTCTTGCTTTTTCTATGATCCAGCACACACATATATATATGTATATATATGGAAAAGTAAATGGCAACCCACTCCAGTACTCTTGCCTAGGAATTCCCATGGACAGAGGAGCCTGGTGGGCTACAGTTCATCGTGTTGCAAAAGAGTTGGACATGACTTAGCGATTAAACACACACACACGCTTAGGTCTCCTAAGCCCCTATTTTGGAAACATTTTTGAAAAATTGAGGCTGGTAAACTATCCTTTGGCATGATAAAACTACAACCAGTTAAAATGTCTGCAGCATATAAAGAAGAATCAGTTTTTCAAGGTATTGAAATATCACTGCTGCTGCTGCTAAGTCGCTTCAGTCGTGTCCAACTCTGTGCAATCCCATAGACGGCAGCCCACCAGGCTCCTCCACCCATGGGATTTTCCAGGCAAGAGTACTTGGAGTGGGTTGCCAATAACCTGAAAAAAAAAAAAAGTTACTGAAAGTTCTAAAGTTTCATTTTTTAGAGCACAGGTTGGCACTATAAGCCATGGGCCAAGTCCAGCCTTCTGCTTGTTTGTGTGTGGCTCTTATTGTATGTGGCTCACACGTATTAACATGGGAAAATTCTATGACATTCAAACTTCGGTATCCATAAATAAAGTTTTATTGGAACACAGTCATGTTATTTGTTTACACATTGTCTATGGCTACTTTTGCAATACAATGGGCCATCACAGAGTTGACTTAAATTGTGTCTGACTCTGTGACCCTGTGGACTGTAGCCCCCAAGCTCCTGTCCCTGGGATTTTCCAGGCAGGAATACTGGAGTGGATTGTCATTTCCTCTTCCAGGGAATCTCTGTGACCCAAGGATGGAACCTGAGTCTCCTGCCTGCATCTCCTGCATTGGCAGGCAGCTTCTTTACCACTTGAGCTATCAAGGAAGCCCACTGAAGAACTGAGTTATTGCAAAAGAGATCACACAGTCTGCATGCCTAAATTATTTACAATGTGGACTTTCACAGGGAAAAAAAAGGAGTGGTTTTTTTTCTTTCTTCACTTAGATATCTAACCTGAAATTCTAGGAATACATCTTTTTTCAGTATCAAGAAGGTCCTCTCCACAAGGGCCCCATCTTGCCATGAGACTTTCTGTGCCCAAGACGCTAGCGACACCTGAGGCCTTCTCTTAACTGTGGTCAGAAAGGATGGCTAATAAGCAGCTGAAATTCCTTTTAACAAAGCTTTCAGGATCAACCTCTTTTTTCATTCCCAAGACAAAAGTAAGTTTTAAATTGCTTTCATAGCTCTAATTCTTTTTTTTTTTTAAACACTGAGTTAGCTACCCACAGTATGAAATAGAAGTGAACACAGAACCCTAATTCACCTCAAAATCACTTGAAGTTTAGGTTCTGAAGGCACCTGGAACTGAAGCATCTGTTCTTGAAGGAATATTCGCGGCTCTCTGATAAAGTTGCTAGGAGCAAATGATAAACATCTGGACTCTGCATTTCAGCCTCATGACTCCTGTTCTACTGCAGTAGTAACCAGCCACTTAGAACTACTCGAGATGGCCTTAAAAGAGGCGATTAAAAAATAAAAGTGCAAAACAGGTCTAAGTAAGACGCTCAGTTGAGGTGGCCGCTTTGATCACACCTTCCCTGAGAGATCCCCGGGTAATGGATTTTGCTGCTCAGGGGAAGGGCAGGCCCCGGGGGGACAGACAGGTCAGTCAAGCCGGCTGCTACCCAGTTAACACGTCTGTTGTGTTTTTACCTATAACAGATGAACTTATTAACAAGGAAAACTTTCAAGACATTCTTGATCAAAATTTTAGTTTGACCCAATCCCAAGGAGAGAATGCATCTACATCTGCACCTCTCCAGTAATCTGAACTCAAAAACCATGGCGTGTTATTACAAAAATAATCCCATGTTTTTTCATTCATGAGAAATGTATCCTTGAACCTGACTGTTTCTCCAGAGTCCTAACTAGTCTCGCTGACAGACGACACGAGAACTAATGGAAAGTGGAAAGTGCAGTTAGTCAGTGCCGCCAGGCCTCATTGTGCAATTCACAGGTGATCCCTGATATACAAACGCATTATAATTCTAAATGCCACGGATCAATCACTTACGTGGCTTTAAATGGTAGCTATGGTCTTCGCTTCCCATCTTTAAGTCATTTACATAGTAGATAAACTGTATTAATAGAACTAAAATCATCTTTATGTACCTACCTATTAATAAGCAGGAAAAAAAAATTTATTTTCCACTTAGATTTCTATCCTGGAGTCCTAAGAATAGATCTTCTTTTCTAGATAAAGGATTCTGTCTCTGCATTAGACCTACCATCTTGCTGAGAGACTCTCCTTGCCCCAAGATACTAGTCACATCTGGGGCCTTCCTTTAACTGGGGACGTTAACGTGCCGAGGGACAAACTGAAATGGGGCAGAGAAGAGCAACTGAGGCATGGGAAGGAGCTCCCAGTGTGGGGACAAACAAGGCCTGGAAGCAGGCAAGATGCTGGGTGGAGATGAGGTGGGTGAGCCAGACAGAGTTCTTTGGGAGGCATGACAAAAGTAGGGACAGCGCTGATCTCAAAGACAGCAAGACACTGTCAGTCACAAGGTTCCTGAAGGTGGGCCCCTTCTGCAGCAAGATCACTGCAGTGGAATGCATGCTGGAGCTGGCCCGCACAGGCCTGTAAGGGTGCATCATGCTTTCAGAAATCCTGCAAGTCAGCTGTTAAACATGGCCATTATTAGAAGTATATGATATCTGCTTTCTTGAATGGAGAAACTAGTATCAACATATACATGCTATCATGTATAAAACGGATAGCTGGGAGAAGCTGCTGAATAACACTGGGAGCCCATCCTGGCGCTGTGATGACCCAGTGGGGCGGGATGGGAGGAGGCACAAAGGGAGGGGATATGTGCGTCATTATGGCTGATTCTCGTTGCTGTATGGTGGAAACCAAGACAACACTGTAAAAATTAAAAAACAAACAAAAAAACAGACACGTAATTAAATGCCAGATGAAATGCAAAAAAAAAGTAATGATAAAAATTTATAATTATATAAATATTAAAAAGAGATGTAACAAACACTCAAAACATCATATTGTAATTCTTTTGCCAGCTGAAGCAAGTGACACAAAAAAATTAAATGAACTAATATCACCTGTCTCCTGATCCTACCCACTGAGGACACAGCATCGTAGCGTTCCTCAATTGAGTCAGAAGAAAACATCACACACAACCAAACTGAGAGGCTATTTAAAAAAAAAAGTTGATCTGAACCTTTCAAAAATGTCACTAAGGAAAGACTCAGGTTATGGAGACTGAAAAGACTTTCCAACTAAATGCAGTGCATGGTCCTAGGCTGGATCCTGAACAGCAAACTGCTATTAAGGACATTAATGGGACATGTGTCCAGATTTAAATGAGGTTTACACACATTTAACACTGTACCAATGTTAGAATTTTCCTGATTTTGTAACCGTGATGTGATTTATATGATCCCTGTTCTTAAGAAACACACAGTGAAGTATCTGGGGTAAAGGAACATGTCTACAGGTTACTCTCAAATGATTCGGGGTGGGGAAAAGAGAATGATTAAGCAAATGAGGTAGAATGTTCACAGTTGGTGAAGCTGGGTTTAAGGCATATGGGATTTCTTTATACTATTCTTAAACCTTTACTGTAAACTTGAAATCATTTTAAAGTAAGTTTTCAAGAAACAATTTTTCAAATAATTTATATGGCCAGATATTCAAAAAGGTGCAAAATTAAGTTCCATTTCTGAGGCTGTTTAAAATTGTTTTCTTAACATCTTGCACTAATCTTGGTCACTAATACCATTCTCCACTAATAGGAACCAAGGCTGCTGGAAGAAGTGGCTGTTTCCAGGTCTAGGTCAAGGGCATGTACAAGATGAGCTTGGAACATCTTGTTTTGACAGAAAGTAAGGAAATGTCCTCCTCCCTCCCTCCAAAAAAGGACAGGGACATGCTGACATGATGCATGTCGACGTAACTTCCTCTGACCAAATCTGGTACAATTTTAGACCAAATTGTCAATTAAGAACAGTAATGAATTATAAACAATTAAAAAAAACAAAAGGAAGGAAGCCATGACTCTATACTAACAATAGACAAATAAAGAGGAGAAAGGTGAACGCCTGTGTATAGTGGAATGAGGAAGGCTGATGGTCAAAGTGGGAAGAATGTCAAAGTAATGAAATTACTACCATTATGCCATCATAATGGGAGAGCTTGAGTCTGGCAAAAATCTTCACTGAGTACTCAATTTAGGGGGAAATTCTGATGAGGAACAAGCTATTTACATTGCCTTAAAAGTGTCTCCCCCCAGGCTGTCACGTTACATGGCAGCCTGGATGGGAAGGGACCTTGGGGGAGATTAGACACGTGTATGTGGACTGCTGAGTCCCTTTGATGTTCACCTGAAACGATCACAAAACTGTTCATCAGCTGTACTCCACTATAAAGTTTAAAGAAAAAAAAAAAGGAGAGGGATACTGTATTCTGCAAAATGGTTGATGCCATAAAAGATAAAGAGAGGCTGCGGACTTGTCTCAGATAAGGAAGGCTAAGAGAGACATGACAGCTAAAAAGAGTAATTAGCTCTACTACGATTTATAAGAGAAAAGCTCCTGTCTTAGGAAATTTATACTGAAGCATGTAAGGGGTAAAAATCCATTCCACATGGCACTTTAGCAAAAGACAGTAAAGGATACACTGTGAGTGTGTACAGGTTTTTAGCTAGAGAGTACAAATGATAAATCAAATGGGGTAGAGTGTGTGTGAGACTTAATTACCCTGAGTGACTAGTATCTGGGTATTCTTTGCCCTGCTTGTTTTTTTTTAAACAACTTTTTATGAATTTCAAATTATTTCCATGTATAAGTTTTTAAAACAAAGATAAGGGGGAAATGTTTAATTCATAAAGTTTTAAAGGACTCACAGACTAGGGATATGGCAAGCTCTATCAACACAGATGTGGACCAAGGTCTATACCGACAGCAAACTCTGTTTATACAGTTCCCCTGGTGCTCCAGCCCAGGCTGAGAGTGTGGACCACCCCCCACCCCCACGCACAAATGCCTCTCACCCAGCAAGAGAGGGAAAATAGTTAACACACCACAGCAACCATTTTAATCACTAAATTAGTTTTCTACAAACGATAAATACACGGGAGCCTGGGGACCGGAGACAGGCATGCGGGCTCAGCACAACCATCTTCTGAGTGCCCCCTGCAGGTCAGAGGCAGAACCAGTTGCTTTGCAAACTCAACCAAGAATTTGCAAGGCAAGTATCTTTACCCTTCTTGGAGGTGAGAAGAGCAGCCCAAAGTACTTTAACGTCTAAGAACAAAGCTAGGAAAGACTAAAAGCTGGGATTCAAATCCAAGTAGGACTCCAAAGTCTGTATTCTTTCCACGATTCTGACACTAAGGTTAGTGCTGGAGACAGAGTTAAGTGGCAGAAAGGAGAGAAACGCAGAGAGGTAATTCTCAGAAGAAACACACGTTCAATAGCAAGTGACAGACACCCGAAGGTCTGCAGGTAGAAGGAAGAGGGTGCTGAAAACAAGGGAGACAGAAGGGCCCAGAGGTGACGTGAGGGAGTTCAGGCGCGAGACAAGCTGAAACTGAGGGCAACCTCAAACCCGGGCACACCGGCTGCGTGACGAAGCCAGAGAGCGTGTGTAAGTGTGCACTTAGCACACCAGGGCTTTCACGGTGCCCCAGCGGCAAGAATCCACCCACAGTTCAGGAGCTGCAGGAGCTGCAGGTTCAATCCCTGGGTCGGGAAGATCCCCTGGAGGAGGGTATGGCAACCCACTCCAGTATTCTTGCCTGGGGAATCCCATGGACAGAGGAGCCTGGGCTACAGTCCATGGGGTCACAGAGAGTCAGACAAGAATGATGTGACTGTGCACGCATGCACGCACAGTCCACTATGTTGTACGTATGTCTCATCAACATCTAAAGTTTATGGGAAGCAAGAACTGTGTCTCGGAGGGCACGCCACACAGTGCCTTTGTAGCAACAAGAAGTTTCTGAGTAACTTACATGAATGGACGAAGGGAGCGGGTATCAGTTTACACAGAATATTAATGGCAAGCCAAAACACTCATATTTGAACCTGAGTGTAGGCAAGAAAAAGAAAGAAAAAACAGCTTTGAGTGGCATGTTTTGGGAGAAAATTGGATGTAGCAAATGTTCTAGAAAGGTTTATCTCACAGAAGTATTCTAAGAAGGAAAAAGAGAACAGAGGCAAGGAAACCAGTCTGGGAAAACATTACAAAAACACAGTGCAAGGGAGCAAAAGGGAGTTAAACTACTTTCGCACCAAGATGACCTAAAAAGAAATAAATGTGAGAAAGGCATGTGGCTGAAAATAATTTGATGAAATATGACAGCTGACGATGGGAGCTGGACAAATAGACACAGAGGAAGAGAACAGACATGAAGCACACTAGGAGGAAAAAAGGGGTATCTCTCCAAGGAAAAATGGGAGGGGGCTGTGGGAACGATTTGTGAGAAACTGGATGATAAGCTTTAAATGCCAAGTTTCATCTGCCAGCCGGAGGGGAAGCTGTAGACATTCTATAGACAGGACATGCTCAGCCACATCCGACTCTTTGCGACCCCAAGCACTGCAGCCTGCCAGGTTCCTCTGGCCAAGCAGGACAGGGTATCAGAAAAGGCCTGGGTTGGTGAGGCAGATCTGAGAGTCAACCGCACTAAGTTGAGAAGCCTTGCCAGCAACGAGGTCGCCATGGTAACAGAGAGCCAAGGCCTAGACCCCAAGTTCCTGTAGAGGAGGGCGGGGAGGGAGAAACAGGCCGAGGAAGGAAAGGCCAGCCAGCGAAAAGACGCCATCCAGGAACACAGCATCAGTGATGCTAGAAGAGGTGAGGACCAAAGGATTCCCAGCTTTAAAAGCAATGATGTTTAAGCAATTCAGAACACATGGGGGAGAAGAGCTGGGAAGACAGGAAAGCAGCAAACTCAAGAACTGTTTCATTTTTTTTCCAGCCTTAAATGGGTCTTTTCACAACATACTATTCCAGGCCCTCAACCCCAGAAACAAGATCTTTTGGACCCAACAGGAACTCAAACTCAAATGCCATCAACAAAGAGTACGAGACTTACCGTATTTCTCTCTGCTTAATGGCAGCCACAATCGAGTCCTCTCTAGCCAAAAACTTAAAATACTGAGAGTTTTTTCATTTTGCATACTCCAGAGAGCTCACAACTAAAATAAATATCACTTCCTAGATTCGTGATGCAGTTAGTTTCTAACCATCAAAAATATTTCAAAGTTCTCTTTACTTTAACCATTTTGTTAATAATAACCTCAATAACTACAAAAGTCTTTGTATTTTTTCCAAGATCATATTACTCACAATCGTTGATCTGTACTAATGAGGTAGAAAACCAGACTGAACTAATGAAAGTTAAAGGACTTTCAGAGGACTTATTGCTATCAAATATACTACAGGACCACTAGCCATCAGTTATTGGGGTTATTTTTAAAATAGGAATATTTGAAATTTTAATGTTGATATGTAAATAAGCCTTAGAATACTTTAAAATATTTTATTACTTGAAACATTTCCTTGAGTGTGTTTTATTGGTTCATAACTTTTTACTGCTAGTATAAATTTTTATTCCAGTCCATCCATCACATAGATAAGTTAAACAGCTGAAGGATATTTAACAGCCCAGTATTGATGTGATCGTTCCCTTCCCTTCTGCTCTGTTCCCATTACCAAAGCCTTAAGTTACTCATCCACTGATGCTCAACAAGCACACAGTGCCTGTGTTTAATCCAGTTTGTCTCTGGTATCATCTGGCACTAGAATTATAAACACTTCCTGTCCGCCAGGAGCCTAGACAGACATGCCTATGGACAGAAGGCCACCCGGGAAGTGCTGTAATTAGCGTAAACACAAGCGTCTCTAGACACCCATACTCTGTCCTGAGGCGGCTATGAGGAAAGCCTCCGCAGGGAAGTGGCTGCGTCCAGGTCTGCTCGTGGCTCAGGACGGATCACCCAGGGAGGAAAGGGTCTTCTGAACGCTTAGCCATTTACAGTGGACCTGGGGCTGGCCCTCATCCAGCTCATCTCTGTACACACAACATCTCTTCAGAAGGCCTGAGACATCGCAAGTGCTTAATGTCTGCTGGGCTGAACCAAAAACATGTCATCCTTTTTCAAAAACAAAATGTAAAAGGCCACAAATTAAACCCAACGCTAACTCTGTCATCCTTATCACTCACTCAACAGTGGTGGAGCATCTGGGGAGAACACTATAGCATCTAGAGGATGAGATGGTTGGATGGCATCACCAACTCAACGCACATGAGTCTGAGCAAGCTCGGGCAGCTGGTGATGGACTGGGAAGCCTGGCGTGCTGCAGTCCATGAGGCTGCAGAGAGTTGGACACGGCTGAGCAACTGAACAACAACAAATGTTAGAAAGTACTGTTAACCATTTTATTTGACATTTGAGGTTAGTTTTTATTTCAACCAGGCTAATCTTTTGCCAGATAAAGGTACTGGTCAGTGAAATCCCTATAACCTGCTTTCATTTTTGATCATATGTCTATATTCCAGCCAAAAGGCATTCCCCTTCCCAATGCTAACATTAAACTATTAATTATTATTACTAATTATGGTCAAAATTCATATTGTCTTTCAGCTTCATAATTTTGCAACATTAAGATATACATAAATAAGATTTCCAAGCACCACCGACATACTCCGTCAAAATAAAACCAGTAGATGGCGCTCAATTTGTCTAGAGTGCTCTGAACTGGTTTTAGGGACTACTCTCTCTGAACATGGAAGCATCTTGAAACTTCAGCTGGTAAAGGAATCAAAATTACAAAAAGTTTGGAAATCATTTAGTGTATGGACCCCTTAATGGAAAGTGTTCCTTAAAAAGAAGTTTTTTACAATTCTAAGAGGATGAGCTTTTTGTTTCAATGTACAGCCCTGCCTCTCAGTCTATTCCTGTTAATAAGCAAAGCTAAATTGGTTGAAGGGTGTTGGCTGTCGGCTTTAAAAAACAGCCTCACCCTCTCACAAATGTTTCACAACTCTCTGGAACTGCTCGAGTAATTGGGTCAACACTTAAAGAGACAGTCCCCCTTTGCTAACAGGACCAGGTCTTTGGTTAAAATGCAGACACCATGAGGATTTTTTAAAATTAATTCTTGACAGAACCTTTCTCTCTTCCTTCTCTGCCCTCCCAGGAAGCAGAGGACTGAAGTGGGGGCATTCTATCATTAAAATCTGGCAACTGGACTTGTGCTCTACCCACCTCCCACACTTATTTGTGTAGCTTCCTTGGCTATTTCTTGGTCAGGTCTCTTTTTTTTTCCTCTAAAGGCATCTATGAAAATGGGTCTCCAGGCTTCCAGACTCACCCTCCAAACAATACGAGGCAACAGGACAAATCTCCAAAATACAGTCTGGTCAAGTTACTCCCCTGAGACTCATGGACGACCAACAGGATGACGTCTTAACTCACGATTGCTTCCCTTCAACTTGCAGGAAACGAGGTTCCCCTCAACACGGCCCTTGCTCCCCAGCCACCTCTGCCTCCCAGAGCCCCTCCCACTGTTAGTGGTGGTTTAGTTGCTAAGTCGTGTCCGACTCTCACGATCCTATGGACTGTAGCCCCCCAGGCTCCTCTGTTCGTGGGATTCTCTAGGCGAGAATACTGGAATGGGGTGCCATGCCCTTCTTCTCTACCCAGGGATCGAACCCGGGTCTCCTGAGTTGCAGGTGGATTCTTCACCGACTGAGCCACTAGGGAAGCGCCACACAAACACTGCAAGCACACAACACACGGACAGGACACACCAGCGGCTGAAGCCTGACTCTTACTACGGGTGTCTCACCGCATGGGCACACGGCTCCCTTCACCTGTCACATCCTCCTCTCACCTGGCCGGCGATGCCCAGGAGGGGACGCATGAAACCAGCCCCGCCTTTCTTTTCTGAGGAGCCACCTGGTCTCCTTCCTCGGGTGAATGGCCTGCTTGCTGATATCAGACACTGTGCCTCCCTCCTGGCATGGAGGCCAAGGCCTCCAATTCCTTTCCTGTCTGTGCAACGGGCAATGTCTCCATGGTGGGGCCCAGCGGGTCCAGGGCGCCTGCTCAGATCTCACTCCCAGCCCAGGATACGACAGACCACAAGACCATGAACAGAGATAATCAAAGCTGGAAACGGGGACACTGTCAACCACACCAAGATTTAGGAAAGCGGTAGTTGCTCAGTCATGTCCAACTCTTTGCGACCCCATGGACTGTCCATGGAATTCTCTAGACAAGAAAACTGGAGGAGGGGCCATTTCCTTCTGCAGGGGACCTTCCTGACCCAGGGGCTGAACCTGGGTCTCCTGCACTGTAGGCAGGTTCTTTACCGTCTTTAGGAGGGAAGATGCAAATACAGAATGGGGGCATCACTCTGGAGGGAAGACCATGGGCCTTAAGTCCTATGACTCAGAACTCCAGCCTCAGTGGCTGTCAGCTCTGGGATTCTTCTGGGAACCACTCAAGTCCTTCTGGGGAACCACAAAATTGTCAGCTCCACAAGGGTAGAAACTGCATTTTATATTCACGTATTTTGAAGTGCATGAAATAATTTAATAATGGCTCTTTCATCAAGTGCTAACTGTAACAAACCAGCATCACTGTCTTACAGAGATTAGGGTACCGTTTAATCCAAAGTACTAGTATATTAACAAGTACCTAGCATACAGCAGACATCAAATACAGGTCCTCACTCATTCAAAGTAAACAAAAATACCCCACATTTCAGAATCTCCATGTCTTTGCTTGGCTTTATACTCTCTTCTAGTAAAACATATTTCTCAAAGTAAAAGAAAGTAATAAATTTTACTTTTTTTTAATTTAATTACAGGTGAAGAATTTTAACTGGATGGCAAGATTGGTTTTATGACATCCTCTGAAAAGCAGTCAACACAGAAATGTAGAAAAAAATTAAAAATTTGATTAGCTTTAAAGGTAAATTATGAAGCTTTCTTAAAGCTGACTAAACATTCTGATATTAAATAGCTATATGGACACTGAATGATCTACAATACTTAAAAATCATAAAGTAGTAAGAAGAAATAGTCTACCATTTCAGATAACAACAAAATTTACCACAGTTCAAAAGCATCAGTTCTTCAGCTCTCAGCCTTCTTTTATAGCCCAGCTCTCACAATGATACATGACTACTGGGAAAACCACAGCTTTGAATATACGGACCTTTGTCGGCAAAGTAACGTCTCTGCTTTTTAATATGCTGTCTAGGTTTGTCGTTGGGAAGATCCCTGGAGAAGGGAACAGCTACCAACTCCAGTATTCTGGACTGGAGAATTCCATGGACAGAGAGCCTGGCCAGCTGCAGTCCATGGGGTCGCAGACAGTCAGACACGACTGAGCGACTTTCACTTTCAGCCAGAGGTGCACATTATGTCCCCTCCCTCTTGAATCTTCCTCCCACCTCCTGCCCATGGCTGTCATTTTTAAAATCGCATTTAGCCTTCACAGAAAACCTATAATTCTGGCATTACCCTGCTGAATTTTACAGAGGAAGACTGTAAGGCTCCCACAGCTGATTAGTACTAGAGCAGGAATTTTCCCCCTATCTACTTCACACCTACAAGGAAGTTAACATTTCTCGACCCGGGCCCTCCAAGTGTTGTCCCAGAACCAAAGCATCACCCAGAAGTTGATTAGAAATACATGTTTTCAGCCCTCCCCCAAATTAAAGAGCAACAAAAAATGAGGCCCCTTAGGATTACCATTTTTTCCCCTAATATATACATTTTACTGAAGTGTAGTTGACTGTTTCAAGTGCACAGCAAGGTGATTCAGCTATACATATGCACATATATTATTTTTCAGATTATTTTCCCTTATAGGTTATTAAGAGATATTGATTATAGTTCCCTATGCAACACAGTAAATCTTTACTGCTTGTTGCCTACTTATTTTTTTAATTAGAAATCTAGCATTCTATTCACACTAAGTCAAACACATGGAGTCAATGTGTCACAAACTTTTTAGCGAGGCAAAAATTCGTTCTTAAGGATTACCATTTTCATACAACCTGCATTTCTGCTGCCTTCTCCTGCATACGCATAAACTACAGCAAGTAAGAGATCAAGAAGCGAATCATCTTTAATCAGAGTAGAAGTGAGGAATGCAGGAAGTGAGTAGAGAGGAATGCACAGTCAATGCACAGCGGAAGTTAAGATCACCCCAGGCTTTTAACTAGCTGAAGACGATAACAGGAATGGCAGAAAATAAGTCCACAATCAGATCGATGGATCCCACAGACCAAAAAGGGAATCCAGTGCCTGGGTTCAGTTCAGTCGCTCAGTCGTGTCCGACTCTCTGCGAACCCATGGACTGCAGCACACCAGGCCTCCCTGTCCATCACAAACTCCCAGAGTTTACTCAAACTCATGTCCATTGAGTCGGTGATGCCATCTAACCATCTCATCCTCTGTCAACCCCTTCTCCTCCTGCCTTCAATCTTTCCCAGCATCAGGGTCTTTTCCAATGAGTCAGTTCTTCACGTCAGGTGGCCAAAGTTCTGGGAGTTTCAGCTTCAACTTCAGTCCTTCCAATGAAAATTCAGGACTGGCTGGATCTCCTTGCAGTTCAAACGACTCTCAAGAGTCTTCTCCAACACCACAGTTCCAAAGCATCAATTCTTCGGTGCTCAGCTTTCTTTATAGTCCAACTCTCACATCCAAACATGACTACTGGGGAAACCATACCTTTGACTAGATGGACCTTTGCTGTCATAGCAAATTCCAAAGAGGACAATAAAAATCTTATAATGAATAGACTAGAACTTTCTTTTACACTGAAGTATAGCTGACGTACAATATAAGTTCAATTCAGTTCAGTCGTTCAGTCGTGTCCGACTCTTTGCAACCCCATGAATCGCAGCACACCAGGCCTCCCTGTCCATCACCAACTCCCGGAGTTCACTCAGACTCACGTCCATCGAGTCAGGGATGCCATCCAGCCATCTCATCCTCTGTCATCCCCTTCTCCCAATCCGTCCCAGCATCAGAGTCTTTTCCAATGAGTCAACTCTTCTCATGAGGTGGCCAAAGTATTGGAGTTTCAGCTTTAGCATCAGTCCTTCCAATGAGCACCCAGGACTCATCTCCTTTAGGATGAACTGGTTAGATCTCCTTGCAGTCCAAGGGACTCTCAAGAGTCTTCTCCAACACCACAGTTCAAAAGCATCAATTCTTCAGCGCTCAGCTTTCTTCACAGTCCAACCCTCACATCCATACATGACCACAGGAAAAACCATAGCCTTGACTAGACGGACCTTTGTTGGCAAAGTAATGTCTCTGCTTTCAATATGCTATCTAGGTTGGTCATAACTTTCCTTCCAAGGAGTAAGCGTCTTTTAATTTCATGGCTGCAATCACCATTTGCAGTGACTTTGGAGCCCCAAAAAATAAAGTCTGACACTGTTTCCCCATCTATTTCCCATGAAGTGATGGGACCGGATGCCATGATCTTCGTTTTCTGAATGTTGAGCTTTAAGCCAACTTTTTCACTCTCCTCTTTCACTTTCATCAAGAGGCTTTTGAGTTCCTCTTCACTTTCTGCCATAAGGGTGGTGTCATCTGCATATCTGAGGTTATTGATATTTCTCCCAGCAATCTTGATTCCAGCTTGTGCTTCTTCCAGCCCAGCGTTTCTCATGATGTACTCTGCATAGAAGTTAAAAAAGCAGGGTGACAATATACAGCCTTGACATACTCCTTTTCCTATTTGGAACCAGTCTGTTGTTCCATGTCCAGTTCTAACTGTTGCTTCCTGACCTGCATATAGGTTTCTCAAGAGGCAGATGAGGTGGTCTGGTATTCCCATCTCTTGAAGAATTTTCCACAGTTTATTGTGATCCACACAGTCAAAGGCTTTGGCATAGTCAATAAAGCAGAAATAGATGTTTTTCTGGAACTCTCTTGCTCTTTCCGTGATCCAGGGGATGTTCGCAATTTGATCTCTGGTTCCTCTGCCTTTTCTAAAACCAGCTTGAATATCTGCAAGTTCACGTATTGCTGAAGCCTGGCTTGGAGAATTTTGAGCATTACTTTACTAGCGTGTGAGATGAGTGCAATTGTGCGGTAGTTTGAGCATTCTTTGGCATTGCCTTTCTCAATGTATGATTCACAATTTTTAAAAGTTATACTCCATTTACAGTTATGATAAAATGTTGGCTATATTCCGTTTTGTATAATATATCCTTATAGCTTATCTTATACTTAATAGCTTGTACTAAAACTTTAAAATATAAATCTTTCCCCACCTGTAAAATAAAACAATTCCTCCCAATCACAGGCTTGTCAAACTAATGAGATTAGTATAGAAAGAATAAAACACAGAGTTCCAAATAAATAGACCATACACAACACAGAAGTATTAGACTATTTACACTGAAATGCAGTTTTTCACTGAGCATCATTCCCAAGTTTCCTTTGACCTATCTCAGAGGTCAAAGTGACACAGTGTCACTGGTTCCAGGTAACAAAGTCCCCTGGGTTGCTTCATCTGAGTGGTCTGCCCTTGGGGATCTTAAATATTACCACTCCCCCGCCCCAAATCTCACCCTAATCAGACCTTTATTACCGTTTATTACCGCCCATGAATGCAGCCAAGTGCTTTCTGGAAGAGCGGTGTGTCCACACATGCACTTAGTTGTGTCTCTCTGCGACCCCACAGACCACCGCCGCCAGGCTCCTCTGGGCACGGATTCTCCGGGCAAGTGGGCTGGGTTGCCACGCCCTGCTCTCCAGGGGAGCGTCTGGATCCAGGCATCAACCCTGAGTCTCCTGCGCCTCCTGCGCCTCCTGCACTGCAGGTGGATTCTTTACCACTGCACCACCTGGAAAGCCCTGAACAGCTTTAACTCTATTTAACCAAAAACACTGAGAACCTGTATGTGCAAGGTGCTGCGACAGAAGCTGACGTGAGAGCAGCAAAAACAATTCAAGTATCAAGTTTCTGTCCAATTTTATCCGCAGGAACGGGGCTTTTAAAACCATCCTTTTTGTTTACTGGTTCATGCTTAAACACTGGGCTGCAACAGAATCATCTGGAGGGCTTATTTCAAAGTGGCTTGCAGGGTAATGTGCCAGCCAGTTTATGTATGAAACACTTCAGAAGGTTGCGGAATCAATGACCACCACACCCAAATAACTGGAATTGTTTACAGTCTACAGTCTGAGATTTTTATCAGTGAACTTACATGAACAGGGTTTCCCTGGTGGCTCGGCTGGTAAAGAATCCACCCGCAATGCGGGAGACCTGGGTTCGATCCCTGGGTTAGGAAGATCCACTGGAGAAGGGAAGGGCTACCCACTCCAGTTTTCTGGCCTGGAGAATTCCATGGACTGTATAGTCCACGGGGTCGCAAAGAGTCAGACATGACTGAGCGACTTTCACTTACATGAAAACTATCATTAAACTTTTTTTTTTTAATGAGGACTTCCCTGATGGTTCAGAGGTTAGGATTATGGGGCTGCAAAGAGGGGGTGCTTCCGCTGCAGGGGATGAGGATTTGATCCCTGGTCGGGAAACCAAGATTCCACAAGCCTCTCACATAAGGGAGTGGGGGGCGAACACATACACACTCACACAGTTTGTAGGGCTCCACCCCAAGCATTCTGATTCGGTAGGTCTGGATGGTGCCTGAAGATCTGCATTTCTAAGAAGCTCCTAGTGATGCTCATGCTGGTGGGACCACATGAGCATCAGTGAGAACCAGTGCTCTAGAACAATTCAACTGCAAGTCAGTCTGGGCAACTCCTCACACCAATGACTGCCCTTAGTAAACAATGTTTACAAGATCTCCAGCTTACATTTGAAGAAGCGACGGCAAGTGGAATCCAGTACTGATGCCAACCTCTAAATGTAGAATGTGATACAAGCATCAGGCTTCGAGTTCCCAGGTTAAGAGAGGGTGGCAGCAATTTAAGGGACTGGGAGTGAAACCGTTCTTATAACACGGGCCTCAGGCGGATGAAGAGATATCGTATGTAAGTCACCTTACATGAAAGGTACTCAGTAAGTGTTGTTCTCCTCTTTCTAAGCAAACAAAGGAAAGAGCTACCAACCCAAGTGCTGGTGCAGAGACGCCAGAGGAAGCCACACAATCATATGCTTTCATGTTACACAAAATAAAGGAGATGGGTGTCTTTAAAAACTACCTATATATTTAAGGTTTCTATCCATCATGGCACCCCTAGCGCTGCTCTACATTATCCCTCTTCCTCTTTTAGGAAAATCCTTTAGGATTTTCTTTTAGGTCATATCTGTGGCTCTTTGATGCTTTCCGCCACTCTGTCAGACAAAATCCACTTGCTCTCTGGAACCACTTTCTCGTCCTTCCGTGCATCCCGCACGCTCAAACGGTGACCAGGCCCACCCATTCGACAGGCCCCCGCGGTCCTCCTCTGCTCTCTCCATGCCACTCCTCCATGTCCTTTGGGCACTGCTTCCACCGTGCGACCCCCTGCCTAGTCAGAAGACCTCCAGTTGTTCCCTATCCTGCTTGTAAAATGCCATACTCCCTCTATCAGTGCTGCCCAACAGAATTTTCTGCACTGATGGAAATATTCTATCTGCGTTGTCCAACGTGGCAGCTGCTAGCCAGCATGGCAGCTAAGCTCTCTACAATGGAGGAACTGATTTTTAAATTTTCTTTTATTAATTTCCATGGCTCCACGGAGCCAGTGGCTACCCTAATGAACAGAGCAGATCTATGCAATCTCCTCTCCACGTACTCTACCATGGGAACTGTCCTCTCCAGTCAAGCCAGGCCCCGACCACCCCTGATAATGCCATGTCCACACCTTACTTCGCAGACTCTATGCCCCTCTCTCATTCTGCTCTTTCCTTTCTCCATCTGTCCAGGCTAACGGAACCCCATTTTTCCTGAAGGCCTTCCTATCATTTCTGCCAACATCTCATCCCTCTTCTTGCCATGAACCATCACTGCCTGTGTAACAAATCCAGCATCTGAGCCCATATTACCTATACTGTCATTTAACTCCTCACGCATGTGAACTCCTGCGAAAGAATCTATTCCTCGAAGACCATGTCCTCCATTCACTTAGCAAGTGCTTTACGGCTTGATGTGTGAGGTACGGACATAGAGCATTACAACTTGGTCTTCTTTGGAAAGCAAGACTTCTCTTCATTGGAACCAAATGGAAAATTTAATTCTATTGTCCTGTCCCCACCACCATTCCGCTCCCCAAATATCTAGATGCTTGGGAAACACCAAGTTAATGTAAAAGCACCCTGCAGAGAGACCCTGAGAAGGCTTTTGGCCTTTATGTATCTCCACCTGCTCGGAAAATGCCAAGGAAAAAGAAGAAAACGCTATCTGCAGATGCAAAATCTGTAAACTTCAAAGTGAGTTGCTGCAGATGGGCTAACAAGCCCAACAGAAGGAAACTGAAGCTCTTGCTCTGTAAAGTCATCAGAAGCTAAACTGAGGAACACTTGACTTCCTTACTTCTTCTGGCACTAGTGACAAAGCTGTCATTATTTAAAACACAGCACTCAGACCTGGCTGGAGAGCCTCCAGTCTACAAAACACTGCAGCTGACCCATCAGTACTGACCTGGCTGGAGAGCCTCCAGTCTACAAAACACTGCAGCTGACCCATCAGTACTCAGACCTGGCTAGGAAGCCTCCAGTCTACAAAACACTGCAGCTGACCCATCAGTACTCAGACCTGGCTGGGAAGCCTCCAGTCTACAAAACACTGCAGCTGACCCATCAGACGTGTATTGTTGAAGCAAAGACAGGTAATTAATTTAAGAGATCAGAAAGCTGATAAAGCTCTCATTGTAGGAGCAACATGTAACACAAGAGCCAAGCAAGAGGGACAGCCTTGTTATTTCACCTCCTGCTAGGGAAACACATTTATCAGCAAGAGATAAAATGCTGCCACTACCAAGTAGATCCTCTTCCCTCCAAAGAGCAACCGAGGACATTAAAGTTGGAGGTAACCTACAGTAAAGAATCCCCCTGCAAACCATGAGAACTTGGTGTGATTCCTGGATCAGGAAGATCCCCGGGAGAAGGGAATGGCTACCCACTCCAGTACTCTTGCCTGGAGAATTCCATGGACAGAGGAGCCTGGTGGGCTACAGTCCATGGGGTCACAGAGAGTCAGATACAACTGAACAACTAACACTTTTACTTTTCTCAACTGTCATTATGTATGCCAACTATACTTATGCAAAAACAAACTTTTAATTGTTCACGTTAAACCCCCTTCTTTCTCAGCATGACATCTCCATGTGAACTCTCATCTTCTGGCACTGAGGTCAGTTCTGATTCACACACACAGTTGCTGTTGTTCAGTAACTACGTTGTGTCCCACTCTTTGCAACTCCATAGACTGTAGCACGCCAGGCTTCCCTTTCCTTCACCATCTCCCGGAGTTTGCTCAAACTCATGTCCATTGAGTCGGTGATGCCATCCAACCATCTTGTCTTCTGTTGCCCCCTTCTCCTCCTGCCCTTGGTCTCTCACAGCATCTGGGTCTTTTCCAATGATTCTCAAGCAATACCTGTATCCTAACCCACCCTCCCCTTACTTGACAGAACAGAGAGCGACATCATCTAAAAATTTGGTCCCTATTCTAATAGAAATAGTTATAATCACTGGATATTGTTTTGTTTTGTAAGTTTTAAATGGAGAAAGGAATCCATTGCCAAAGATACATCAGGATGTTTTTCCTCCTCCCAGAAGCAGTTACAGGCAAAAACATTCAGTGCTATGTTAAAAGAGAAATGCGAAAGGACATAATAAACCAGATCTGTTGGGGTTCTAAACATCTGTTCTGCAATTAGAATAGCTCTTCCCCTTGAAAATTTAATAAATGTGGGTTTCATCCCAGTCATAAGGCAGGTAATGATAAGTATTCCATACATAACCTGTATCTTACATGTATCTCTCTGCTTTTAAAGGAGTATGTAGTTTTCGGATGGGAGCTTTTGGTTTTCTTGAAGGAGACCTTGAGATGGGTTCACCTGACCACAAATCTTGGGGACACCAGCAAGTTTATAACTGAAGGATCTTAACCCCAAGTTTTTCCTCTTTAAATGTGTTCTTACGGTGATTCTAGTTAGTGAATCATCAAGCATCCAAGATAAACCTTCTGAGTCAGTGTCAGAGCCAAGCCATCCATTCTGGAGGTTCATTAACCATCAAGTGCCCAACGCCCACTGGAACACTTTGGCAACCAGTAAGGACATTATTCTAACACAGAAAACCAGGGGAAAAAAAAAACAAAAACCTGCAGGAGCTGTGCTTTACACAGAAATGCCTCAGTCAGTCAAGAGCCTTGGCTACCTCTTCCTTTCACAGGTCCAGGGCTCAAGAGCCACCCCCATCCTCCTGTAGAAGATCTAGGGATAAAGATAAGTATCTGCCTGAGTAATTCACCAGAATGGTTATTAATGACTTCTCTACACTCAAGTGTTACAACCCACATTTTATTTTTACTTGTTAAGAAATCTGCCTGCAATGCTGGAGATTTGGGTTCGATCTGTGGATTGGGAAGATCCCCTGGAGAAGGAAATGGCCACCCACTCCGATATCCTTGCCTGGCAGGCTACAGTCCATGAGGTCACAAGAGTCGGACACAACCTGAGCGACCAACACTACTCTGAAAGAGAGCTCAGTGCTACCTTTTCAAATCTCTCTCTCTCCTTCCAGCATTCCCATTGTTCCCTTTTTTCTCTCACATAGCCCATGTCTTCCCAGACTTCTACCACAAGGGCTCAGCGTGTACTCTGAACCCTGAACTCCAACCTCCGCCCCTGGCTGGGCTAGTTACCTGCAGATCCTGCTACCTGACCTGAACCATCACGACCTCCATGGAGCTTGGGGCAAATCCGTCAGTCTCGCAGTAGCTCAGTTTCTTCACTCTTCCAGCGGAGTGAGGTCAACCGCCCTGAAAATACAATGATTCCCCTGACTCATCTCACTGTTCTGCGGTCCTGACCTCGGTCACAAAGTTCATTCCCACGCGGGGCGCCAACCGTGGGGCAGTCACTTGGGGGCATCATCACGGCTTTTTCTCCAGAAAAGTAAAGTCAGAGCGGGGAAAGGAAGTGACTTCCTCTGGAATAATCCAGATCTGCTTACTCTTGACCCCTACTGTCTCCATGTGCCCCAGAAAGGACAGGGTGTGAGGGCTGCTGTCAGATGACAGAAGAAAACCTTCAGGGCTGGTCTGCCCAGATTTCTTCTAGAACAAGCCTGGGGGCCTTAGATAAGAGGCATTTAAAGAGACCCTTTCCTCCTCCTCCTTCCGAAGTTTAAAACCTTGCTTCCTTTTCAGCTGTTGGTCTGGGGGAGGATTTATTTACTGTTGCTCTTGGCCAGTTGCTAGGTTGCTGGGTCCGGTAGTGCTTCGTGTGTGGGGGTGGTGGCGGGACCTATTTGGTTTGTTTTATAAATACCAACTTTTGTTTCATATGCCTGGCTTTTTCTTTTATCATCTGATAGCATCCCTCACCCCCTATCCTTTCTGGGGTAAGTATATGCTTTTATCTTGACAGTGAAAAGGGCTCTACAGCCAAAGGGTACATACTATGCTTAGAGAAACTATCTGCTGTATGTCGTTTATTGTAGAAGTGGCTCAGACCATAAGTCCCATAAGGACTAAAGACAGTGATTCGGGACTCTATGTCTAGCGTGCCTTTTCAACTGGTTAAAGGAATGAGCAGGTTATTTATTCACAGAACACATATCTAGTAGAAAGTCAGACATTCTTTGCTACACTTTGCAAGGATGCTGTACACATCACCTTAGAGCTGTAAAAAGTTAGAGGTGCACAATAAAGACATTATCAGTCTCCTTGTGAGCAATGGTTTTAATCGCAAAGAGGACAGCACTGTTGATTCAGGACTCACACAAGGTAAATCTAATAATGAAACCTGGGAAACAAGTAAGCATCTTTATTTTACTTTTTAATAAGCAACTTTGAAAAGGCAATTGTTCTGTCAAAAAAAGCGAAGTTGACTTGAATTTATGTAGTATTCCTAACCAAATCCAGAAAAAATTCAGCAAAGTAACTAGCTAACTGGCCAAATTCTCTTCCAAAATGTCGGCACCAGGAAAGACAAAGGATCTCTTCCAAAATGTCGGCACCAGGAAAGACAAAGGATCCGGTTCAGTTCAGTTCAGTCACTCAGTCGTGTCCGACTCTGCGACTCCATGAACTGGAGCACGCCAGGCCTCCCTGTCCATCACCAACTCCTGGAGTTCACTCAGACTCACATCCATCGAGTCAGTGATGCCGTCCAACCATCTCATCCTCTGTCGTCCCCTTCTCCTCCTGCCCCCAATCCCTCCGAGACTGTAAATAAATACAGGGTGCAATCCCGGATTAAACCTTGAATTGGGGAGAAGTGGTAAGGAGGATGCTTTAAAGGACATTTTGGGATGATCAGAGAAATCTGGAGATGGACTTACATAAGAGTATTACATAAACGTTATGATACCTGTTTTGTTAACTGTACTGTCATCATGAAAGAGAATGTCTCAGTCTTTAAGAACTATTGATACATGCTGAAATATTTAGGGGGGGGAAGTATGATGCCTGCAACTTTCACACAGTTCAAAAAAATATGTAATAAAGAAAATGGCAAGAAAATCACATTTAGGTCACACCTACATGTTAATACAAGGTGAGCGGAAGTGAAGCTGCATTCGTGTCATTTTTCTGTAAATGTGCACTTTCAAATAAAACATTAAAAATGTTTTTAAAACGTGAGAAATGGAAGACTAAACCTGGGTTACTTAGTTTAAAAAGGACTTTATTCGAGCAAGTCTGTGTTGTGCTGTGCTTAGTCACTCAGTCACGTCTGACTCTTTGCAACCCCATGAACTGTAGCCCACCAGGCTCCTCTGTTTTTGGGATTCTCCAAGCAAGAATACTGGAGTGGGTTGCCATGCCTTCCTCCAGGGGTCTTCCCAACCCAGGGATCGAACCATGTCTTCCAGGCTGCAGGCGGATTCTTCACTGTCTGAGCCACCAGGGAAGCCTATTTGTGCAAGTCTCTATCACATAAAGCGTAGTGAGATTTGTCATGTTTTAGGTAACAATTATGGATAGCAAACCTTGCTTAACATCTTGGTATACGGAAGAAAGACCACGGGTTTGAGATTTACAATCTCTGGGTAAAGCATATACTAAATGAACCATCTTGGATTCTCATTTCTTCAAGTATTATGAGGGTAAGAAGGAAGCTTCCTCTCCCCTCACAGGATTGTGAAAGAAGAATGTGAAAGTTGCTTAGTCATGTCCGACCCTGTGGACTATACAGTCTACGGAATTCTCCAGACCAGAATACTGGAGTGGGTAGCCTTTCCCTTCTCCAGGGGATCTTCCCAACCCAGGGATCAAACCCGCCTGAACTGCAGGCGGATTCTTTTACCAGCTGAGCCACAAAGGAAGCCCAAGAATACTGGAGTGGGTAGCCTATCCCTTCTCTAGCGGATCTTCACAACCCAGGAATTGAACTGGGGTCTCCTGCACTGCAGGCGGATTACACAAGGTTGTAATGAGAATCAAATGATATTCTGTGTGCAAATGTGCATTTTACACCTGGAGGCAGTATACAAATATGAACTCTTGTTTTTAAGGAGCTGTCATCCAGAAAGGTTATGGGAGATGCAGCTGAGTGCTACGCCAGCTGGTGAAGCAGTCACAGAAAACCAGAGGCCGAAAGATCCACTTGTGAAATCGCGTCACACGTCGTTCATGAAGGTTCACAACAGCAGGTTTTTGGAAAGACTTCCTTTTCTCCCCAAAAGTGAATCATCCATGAAAGAAAACAGCAGAAACTTTTAATCCCACTGTCCTCGGACGAATGAGAGTCGGATCTCCTTTAAAACATTCTTCCATTCAAGGATGTTCCATTTACATCAAAACACGGGATCTTAAAAAAAACTGTTTCTCCTCAAATGGGGAATCCAAAACAATATGCTTCAACTGCCTAAGAATGCAGTCTGCCTGGGGCCCAGCGCTCCACCTTACGATAAATCCACTGTCCCTGACAGGCCAGACCTGACTGTGAGCCAGAGGCTGGGGTTCAGAGGACACTCAGAGGTGGGCTTCAGCTGTGAGAGATGGCAGGCCTGTGGGAGTCACCCAAGGGTCTGTGAAACCCTTCCAGGTCAGGTTTTTCCCTGTCTCCTCCCTGAGTCTCCAGTTTCCTCCAGGAAAGGACACACCCCGCCCCCTCTCCGCCCAAGCCCAGCCTTGGCTGCAGAGCTCTGCACTTGTTGCCTTGGGCTGGAACACTGGGCCCAGATCC
This sequence comes from Bos indicus, assembly GCF_029378745.1. Taxonomy (NCBI): domain Eukaryota; kingdom Metazoa; phylum Chordata; class Mammalia; order Artiodactyla; family Bovidae; genus Bos; species Bos indicus. The sequence goes on along the minus strand of NC_091780.1, from coordinate 16,629,894 downwards.
ACACACAGCTGGCTCGTACCGGTCACTCAGGTCTAAGCCTAAATGGCCAGTCCACTCTGCCCCCTAGCTAGAGGTACTCCCAAACCCCTTCCCCGAGCACCCCTAAAAGAGGCCCTACTCAGACACAGCCACATTACATCCTCTTGTTTTATTTTCATGAAATTGTTCTTCCGGGCATTTTCTTGTTTAAGAGTTATGCCTTCTCCTCACTATAATGCAAGCAGCCCAAGAGCCTTCCGCTTTGTTCCTGGCTAAATTCCCAGCCTCCGAAAAGGGGTCCTCACAAAGCAGGCATCTAAGAACTCCCCAGCTCCAACCCCAAATTCACTCCCAGTACTAACGTGTGACTGAAATTTAAGAATTCCAGGGATAAAAGGCCAAAAATTCAAATGCAGCCCAGATTTCTGGAACTCATCTTTCGACTCAACTTCACCTTCTCTTGCTACAGTCCACCATCCTAATTCTATTCACTCTTTTATCTTTCGTGTCTTCTTAGAGTCAAAAGTACCAATTCCTTACAAATGACTCAAACTCTACTTCGAAACCAACTTTCTCAGCCCACAGTTCCAAGCCCACATCTCCTGCTGTATATGGAACATCAACATGCCCTCAAACATGCTTAAAGAACAAAGCCATCACCTGCCTCCTTTTTCCACATCTGGCAATGGCACAGGCTGCCATTCACATTCAAGTTCTCAACCCACCATCATTCTTTCGTTTTTAAAGAATTCCGATCTACTGCTTCTTATCAATATTTCTTGCGCCTGCCATTGCCTCTTCATTTTTACTTACACTAAACAATCCAGATGGTAAAGAATCTGCCTGCAATGCAGGAGACCTAGGTTCGATCCCTGGGTCAGGAAGATCCCCTGGAGACCTGGGAATGGCCAGTCATTACAATATTCTTGCCTGGAAAATTCCATGGACAGAGGGGCCTGGCAGGTTATAGCCCATGGGGTCGCAAAGAGTCGGACACGTCTGAACGCCCAGCACTTTCACTTTCCAACAATCCAGGCCCTTACCACCTAGAGGGGTGTAACTAAACCTGTCCAAGTTTTTACACCACCACTCAACAGTCCTGAAACTGCGATTCTTATAAACATCCATCTGGCAATCATCAGTATTTTTGTAGAGGCTGAGGCAAACACCTGACCTGGTAACGTAACCAGCTGATCTAACACAAAGGGTGTAGTTGCGAAATCAGAGAGTTGACAGGCAAGGAAACCAAGGCACAGCCAGGTTACAGTTCCTGGCACCCGAAGTTCCAGGTTCCGTGTGTTCCGCCATTAACAGTCCACAAAAATCACCCATTACAATAGCTTCACTGAAGCATTCGACAGTGCTGCTACCTGTGAAATCTGGGACATTCCTTACATTTTAACTACTGCAGCTTTTTGTGGACTTGCTTTTATGCAAAGCCTGGTTAAGATGTTTATTTGGAATATTTGGAATCCAGCCTACTTTTCTTAACTTTCAGGTAAAAGTTATTCTCAGTGTACATCATTTTTCCTTATTAACTAGGAGTTTTCTCTCTTCTGTTAATGACACACACCCTAGCATATCTCAAATCATCAAGAAAAATGTCAACACACACTATTATTTTGCTTAGTACTTGTCGAGGTGCAGAGAATTGACTCCCTCACCAACAGACTGCCTTGTTAACAGTTACGGCAGCTCTCCCATCCCGGGGGTACACTCACCAACCCCCAGTAGAGGCTTGAAACCATGGACAGTCCTGACTCTGTGTGTGTGTATGTATGTATATATATATATATATATATATATATATGGAACATGTTTTTTCCCCTACACACACACACTTGTGATAAAGTTTACAAACTAGGCACAGTAAAGAGATTAACAATAACTAATAACAAAATAGAACAAAATAACAATTCTACACTGAAATAAAAATGAGGTGAATGTGGTATATCCCTCCTCCTCTCAGAATATCTTACTGTACAAATTTGATGCCTTTTCCATCTTAACTAAAGCACTTATCACACTTTGTGCATGTTTGAGTTTGAGGTGCGAAAGCAAAAATAGCATGAATTTCTTTTTCCTTCCTCACAATTTCATGGCCAGAAGATTCATTCTTATCAAAGATCTTAGCAACCTCAGCATATGAAATTTTGTTTTTCCTTTTCACTTCAAGGCTCCTCTTCAGTGTATCTGGATTGCCAGCCTCACTACTCTTGCACTCTGGGGCCACTGGTAAGTAAAGTAAGGGTCACGTGAACACAGCACCGAGGTACCACAGATGATCTGATAACCCAGACAGACGCTAAGTGACCAGCGGGCAGGACACACCGGCAAAAGGGATGATCCATGTCCCCTACAGGATGAAGCAGGACGGTGCAAGATTCTACCACACCACTCGCAACAGCGGGAAACTTCAAACTTATGAATCATGGGGCTTCCTGGTGGTCCAATGGCTAAGATCCTGTGCTTCCATGTAGGGGGTGGGTTCGATCCCTGCTCGGGAAAGTAAGATCCTGCATGCCTCTTAGTGCAGTCATAAATAAATAGATAAAATACATACATTGTTTATTTCTGCAATTTTCCATATAATATTATCACCATGGTGACTGCAGGTAACTGAAACCACAGAAAGTGAAACTGTGATGCTAGATCACTAGAAAACTCAAAGGGGCATGACTATGCTTTGCTTCACCCAAACAGTGGAAACCCCTGAGCCCTGCCTTAGTTCACTGAAAATGGTCTTCCCAGCAGAGCCTGTCCAATTATACTAAACACCTAAGTCGTATATAAGAGCGCTAAGTACATTCTTCAGAACTGATTTTTAAGAGTCTTGCTTCCCTAACAGAATGAAGCTTTTTTATGCTTCACAAGTTTTACAGTGATTGCTATGACTAAGCACCCCAAAATACAGATGTAAATCACAATTTACCACCAATGAGCTACGTGACCTTACCACGGTATCTTTCAGAATGCATTTCCTCATCTCTAAAATGGAGAGGTTGAAGCAGGTATCATCTATAGCCTCTGTTAGTTCTCAACTTCTGAGATTCAATGATGGCAAGAAAAGAAAATTTCTAACTGACCTCTCGGCCTCTGCGTGCTCCTTCTACATTATCCCGCACACTACTGAGTTTCCCAAACTACCACTGTATTAGCTTTCTGCTGCTGTTACAACAAACTACCACAAACTCAGAGGCTAAAACAGCACAGGTTTTACTATCTTATACTTCTGAAGGTCAGAGGCCTGAACGGCACTCACTGGGCTAAAACAAGGATGTCCGTGTTCCTTCTGAAGGTCCTAAGGGAAAGCTGTCCGCCTGCTTTTCCCAGCTTCGAGAGGCTGCAGTCCTTGGCTCATGGACCGTTCCTCGTTCAAAGCCAGCAGCGTGGCATCTACAAATCTCTGCCTCCCTCTCTCACTTAGGAACCTCCGTGATTACACTGGGCTATCCAGATAATTAAAGGATAAACTCTGGTTTCAAGATCTCTAACTTACTGCAATCTGTGAAGCCCCGTTTGCCACGTGAGATAAACACTCGCAGGTTCTGGGAATCAAGACGTGGACACACGTGAACCATTATTCTGCCTGCCACAACTATGCAGTCGTATCAGCCCGTAACTAAACTCATTCAACAGCCAAAAGCAGACAAAAACTACCAGGAGAAAACCTGCACAGACACAAAAATACTACCAAACCAGATCTAGCAACACACAAAAAGGATTATACACCATGACCAAATGAGATTAACCCCAGGAAAGAAAGGCTGGTTTAATGATTAAAAATCAATCAACGTAATACAATCATGGAATGAAAGAAAAAACCCACACAATACATCTCAACAGACAGAAGAAAATATTCAACAACAAAATTCAGCAGTTTCCATGATAAAAATACTCAAATTAGGAATAGAAGAGAACCTCCTCAACCTGATGAAGTCTCGTATGAAAACTCACAGCTAACGTCATACTAATGTTAACAGTCAAAGACTGGATGCCTTCACTTTAAGATTAGAAACAAGAGAGGATGTCTCCTCTCACTATTTTATTCAACTCTGCATTGAATTGAAGGTTCTCCTCAGGGCAATTAGGCAAGAAAAAGAAACAAAATAAAAAGACCGGAAAGACAAAAACTATGTCTATTTTCAACAGGGCTTCCCAGGTGGAGCTAGTGGTAAAAACCCCCCTGCCAATGCAGGAGACACAAGAGACGCAGGTTCCATCTCTGGGTTGGGAAGATCCCCCAGAGGAGCGCATGGCAACCCACTCCAGTATTCCTGCCTGAAGAATCCCATGGACAGAGGAGCCTGGCAGGCTATGCTCCACAGGGTTGCAAAGCTGGACACAACTGAAGCGCGACTTAGCGCACACAGCACATTTGCAGCTGACATGATCCTGGATATAGAAAATCCTGAAGGATCCACTTAGAAAAGTACTAGCTAATAAACAAGTTCAGCAAGACTGTATATTAAAAGATCAATGCACAAAAATCAACTACATTTCTACACCAGCAATGAGCAATCTAAAAATGAATTTAAGAAAACAGTATCATTTACAATAGCATCAAAAAGATATAATACTTAGGAATAAATTCTACAAAAATTAAAGACATGTACACTGGAAACTATCAATCACTGTTGAAAGAAACTTAACCAATGAAGGATGACATAAATGAAAGGAACAGAATTGAGTAGTAATTCCTTACATTTAATAACCAACTGATTCTCAACAAAAGTGCCCAAGAAAAATCAATGGGGGAAGAATAAAGTTGGGCACCTCCACAAAAATCTGCTGTTCACAGCAGCATTCACCTAAAAGTAGAAACAGCCTAAATGCCCATCAACTGAGGATTGGATAAATAACACACAATGTGTCCATATAATGGATTATTATCTGTCAATAAAAAGGAACAAAGTACTTATACTCACTCTGATATACACCTTATATATAAGCTGTTAAGTGAAAGAGACCAGTCACAAAAGGCCAGATACTGCATGACTCCATTTATATGAAATTTCCAGAACAGGTAAAACCATAAGGACAGGAAGTAGAAAGCAGATGCCCAGGGCTGAGGGAGGGGGAACTGGTGAGCGGCTGCCAAGGGATGTGGGGTTTCTGTTTAGGCTGCTGAAAAGCGCCCTGAAGATGACACAACCGTGAATACACTAAAACCGTGGAACTGTACACTTTAAACAGGTGGATTTTACAGTGTGTGAACTTTATCTCAGTTGTTTTCTTACGTCCAAGGTATTCAATTCATGTGCAAACCCATTGGTGAACATAATAAATGGTCTCCAAGTGGCCTGGAAGGAATTTAAGAACGCAAGATATCGCCTATGAACACGTGTTTTGCTTTGTATGAAGAGCAATCATATGACTGCTCTATGTTAGGAAAGTATATGACTTTTACTAACACAGCATGATTAAAAAAATAAACACAAAACAGGAACAGCCAGTTTGAACATTATTAAAATCCCCTCAGTGGTCATGAAATAAACTGCGCACACTTTAGTGTGCTTCCACAGCTGAGCATCACCCACCTCTTTAGATCTGCCTCGCATCCCCATGAACACAAACCCAGCGGGGCCAGACTCTGCCTGCTCACCGCACACCATGCTCACTGCCACCCAACCCTCTACCTTCTGGTCTGTGTCCTCAACAAACTCTGAGCAATTTTCAGCCAATGAACGATCCTTAACCTTCATGATTAAGGATCTGCCTGAAGTCCTGCCTGAAGTCCTGTGCCATCAAAAAACCTTTTATCACCTCTCCAGACCACGCGAACAGCAAATCCCCCGGCCCCTCACAAGCCGAGCTACACCTCTAAGACAGCTGCTCACCAACCAGGCACTTTTCATCACCTCAATTCGGCTAACTCACTCTTAAAACAGTTTTTTTTTTTTTTTAAACAAACAAAAACACCTAGAATTTACTTTTTTCAGCCTCAATTCATTCATTTATCCATTTCATCTTATAACCTCCTCACTTTCTAAGGAGATGATGGCTTTCACCCAGGTTCTTAAAAGAAAATAGCCCTTTTGCCAGTGACAGAGCGCCCCCTAGTCGTGGCACAGAGTAACGGCAACGGCAGGAGGAAGCTCGACACACTGCTTCTACAGAAAGGAACTGTAGGTTAAAAGAAGTTGTAGAGTCATTTTGCAGGGCAATGCGACTGCTTTATACATGCATCATATCTACCCGATCAGTCTACCACACAAGGCTTACAGGTGTGACTTGTTCTCCACTCAGTATCATGTATTATTCATCATTTAATATTCACTAAATCAAATTCAATTTCTGATGTGCATTATGTCAATATATTCATATGTAGATGGTTCAACATTCCTTTGATAATCACAGGAGAACATTTTTGAGTTTATTATAAAAATTCAACAGCAGAAGTAAGGATAAAATGAAATCTGGTGATTTACTCACATATAATGGAGCTTGCTGTGGATTAAGTTTCATGACCCAGGACACTGGAACAGAAAAGAGAGAAATAGATGAGAATCAAATTAAAAGTTATCATCAAAAATTTAAAACCCACTGGAAAAGTCCTAGATGTCAAGCAAGGTCACATGAGCAAAATCAGGAGTCTGGGGTTACAGATACCCAGCTTTCCTCAGAGGTTTGGAAACAGAAGTTCAAGGACTGCAGCATGCCTTGTGGCCCAGATTCCATCTTTACAAGTGGGGAGAAAGAAGTTCTGATTGAAAAACAAAGACACAAGTCTTTGCAGTCATAGGAGATGTTTCAACAACCAACCAACAGGATACTAAAAGCAGTTACCAAAAAAAGAACAGTGTGTGTGCAAGTTACCCTTTTATATAATCTCCCAAACTCATAAGATGCTTCCCCCAGTTACCACTAGGGCACTCAGGGCGGAGGGGAGACCACGAGACAGCCCTCTTCCTCTCAGAGGAGGGGCTACAGGTGGCCTCCATCCACTAGAAGCTGTTGGTCTCCTGAAAATCAGTGGCTGGATTCCCTGTCATTACCCCTCTAAATGAATTCTCACAAAAATCTTAGGAAGAACTTTAGAGAAGACTTACAGCATTATATAATACATTTGTGAATACTGAGAAGCTCACCTTGGTGATTTGACCAGGATTTCATCTAAGCTAAAGTCATCCTAGTCCAGAATTACTTCAGACAGACAAATCTTTTGTTAAATAAACCAATCTCAGAATAAGCTAATCCCATCTTCATAAGAATCAGAGAAGAAGACCCAAGTAATTCCATTCTAATAGATTTTGAGTGTCTTGCTCATAATAGGGGACTGATCAATTACGATCTAGCAGTATTTAAAAAAAAAAAAAGTACAGGAACAGCATTCAAGGTGCAAAAAGAAAAAGATAAAATCCCATACTTGGCAAGATGCCAGACCAGATCACAAAAACCTAATAATCAAAATGCCAACAACGTAAATTAGAAATCAAAGACCAAATTTTAGAATAAAAAGCAACGCCTGAGCAACCACACATAGCTCAAATAACAGAATCCTTTCAGTATTAAAACTTTTTTACAAATCGGCCAATTTAGTCAGGTTGTGAGTCTAAGAATCAAAGGCTCACCCCAAAAACAGTTAACACACACCTCTATGGAAAAAGATAAATCATAACCAGATTCCCACGCACAATCATCTCCAACCAGTAGCAGGCCATGGGTTTCATTAACTCTGCTGCAAGACGTGCCCACAGCCAGGTGGCCCCACAGGGTGTGACCACCTCCCCTGCCTGCCCCATTCGCCCTCTAGTCCACACCCCCACCCCACCAACACACACACACACACACACACACACACAATAACAGACCCGCCAAACCCACACACGCACGAACACACACACAATGAGACCCGCCCAACACACACACACACGAACACACACACAATAAGAGACCTGCCCAACACACACACGCACACACAATGAGACCCTCCCAACACACACACAATGAGACCCTCCCAACACACACACACACACACACACACAAACAGACCCTCCCAACACACACACGAGGCTTGTTTGTCCTCTAGTCTACATCTCCACCCGCCCAACACACACACACAATAACAGATGCGTCCAACACACACACACACACACACACACACACACACGGCTTAGGGCACTCTTTCCTTCCTGCCAGGCTTCATTTAATGATTCTGTACCCTTTGGTGCTAAAATCACCTACAAAAATCCACACTGAAAACCAAACTTGAGAAATGGAGCAATAGTGAACTCTTTTAGAAAACCTTTGTTTTTCTTTCTTTTTTTTTTTTTTAGGAAAACTTTGTTTTTCTAACCAACAGATTCAAAAAGCAAGCATGGATGATTAAAAAAAAAAAAACCAGGAGAAAAGGAAGACTGAAGACGGAGTACTTTCTCAACGCGTTAAATACCCATTTAACTTAAAATTAAGCACCATGCTCACTAGTCTTTTAATCAGCTTTCTAGGTCCTGTTCAGACTTGCCTGGGACAAAAGACTGAAAGAATCTGTAAATGCACGAACCAAATCCATTTGCTTTAACTGACGTATGAAGTATTGCTGACCATCCCAACAGAAGAAACATCAGTGGAAACCAAAACAAGAAGTAACACCTTGTAACCAGACCTGTACGGTTTGGAGAAATCTATGGAGACAGACTAGTGACCTACCAGCCTTCCGATGTTTCCTGATTTGCCAGAAGACCCAGAATGACTGCTGTGTACAAGGAACCCAAACAAACTTCTCTGACACGCCCACTGCACCTGGGCGAAAGGTCTCATGATGCCCTCTGAACTATCTGGAATCGTGGACTCGCCTAAACTTATTTCAAAGCCAGAACCCATACAAGTTGTTCTGATATGAGGATTAAAGAGGGCTGACAAACTGTCTGTCCACCCACACTGGTCAAAGGGACAGTTCATTGTTATGCTGGCAACACAGGCTGCTGGAAGAATAAATCTGTCAGAAGTCATCAAGGTAACGACCCTAGAAGCATCCAATTGCTAAATTCAGACTGCCTTTACGCTTCTTCAATGCTGACAAACCAGGGGAAAGCAAGGACTAACATTTATAGAGCTTTATAGCCAATATCAATAACTTCAGATATGCAGATGACATCACCCTTATGGCAGAAAGTGAAGAGGAACTAAAAAGCCTCTTGATCAAAGTCAAAGAGGAGAGTGAAAAAGTTGGCTTAAAGCTCAACATTCAGAAAACGAAGACCATGGCATCTGGTCCCATTACTTCATGGGAAATAGATGGGGAAACAGTGTCAGACTTTATTTTTGGGGGCTCCAAAGTCACTGCAGATGGTGACTGCAGCCATGAAATTAAAAGATGCTTACTCCTTGGAAGGAAAGTTATGACCAACCTAGATACCACATTCAAAAGCAGAGACATTACTTTGCCAACAAAGGTCCATCTAGTCAAGGCTATGGTTTTTCCAGTGGTCATGTACGGATGTGAGAGTTGGGCTGTGAAGACGCTGAGCGCCGAAGAATTGATGCTTTTGAACTGTGGTGCTGGAGAAGACTCTTGAGAGTCCCTTGGACTGCAAGGAGATCCAACCAGTCCATCCTAAAGGAGACCAGTCCTGGGTGTTCATTGGAAGGACTGATGCCGAGGCTGAAACTCCAATACTTTGGCCACCTCATGCAAAGAGTTGACTCATTGGAAAAGACCCTGATGCTGGGAGGGATTAGGGGCAGGAGGAGAAGGGGACGACAGAGGATGAGATGGCTGGATGGCATCAACGACTCAATGCACATGAGTTTGGGTGAACTCTGAGAGTTGGTGATGGACAGGGAGGCCTGGCATGCTGTGATTCACGGGGTCGCAAAGAGTTGGACAGGACTGAGCAACTGAACTGAACTGAAAACCAGTATCATTTTTTTTTTTAATGTGGACCACTTTTAAAGTTTTTATTGAAATTGTTACCATTTTTCTTCTGTTTCATGTTTTGGTTTTTTGGCCACGAGCATGTGGGATTTAAGCTCCCTGACCAAAGATCGAACCCATAACACCCCTGCGATGGAAGGCGAAGTCTTAACCTCTGGACCGCCAGAGAAGTCCCTCCAACACCAATTTTAATCCCCTTTTAAAAAATACTATTTTCCCCATTTTTTTCCCATCTCACTGGTTGGGGAGGGGGGTGTTTCCTTTCAATGATTGAATTATTTAATATCACCATAAGAGGTGGATGAACCTAGAATTCAAGCCCAGTCTGATGTCACCAACCGACCTGCCCTGCCTGCCTCTAGCCCTCATTCTACAGACAGCACAGACTCTCCTCGACTTCGTTAATTCAACCATCACTGGGCATCTACAGTGTGCTGGGCACCCTGCTCAAGGCATTGAGAGTACAAACAGAGCTTATCTGAGGACCAGCAGAGAGAAAGCACTAGTGAGAGCCACGGGAAAGCATCAGTGAAGAGGGGACAGGCAATGAGCAGGATACAGTTTTAAATACGGGGCCGAGGGAAGGCCTCCTGGGGTGAGTTTTACCCCCACAGCGAGAGAGATTAAGAAAGCAAGTAATACAAATTAATAGATGAAAAGACCCTCAAACTGGTCCTAAAACCGAGAACTCAAGAGTTCTGATGCTAAACCATCAAACACTCGCTATATACAGTGCATCAACTTATTTCACACATTTAAACAGACTTAATTTACTTGAGAACTGTGTTCTAAAAAAGGAGACTACGTAGTACAGGAAGGCAATCTTCTCAGTCAGAGCAAACGCACTTGAAAACCAACCTATACCCCAAGCCCAGTTTGGAGACCACTGGAGTCTTTGCTTTGTCAACAGACTTTTTATCAAGAGGAAAATTAAAAGCACCATGTCTATCCAATCATTTGATCAAGGAATTTTAAGAGAAAATCCTAAAATGTTTTCTGTCTCTGATATCAAACTAGTGAATAACTTCACAAGCACAACACGTGACTGACGCTGTGGGGCCAGTAAAGGCTGCACGCCATTTGAAAGAGACCATGAAGAAAAAGAACTATCAAAATGCAAAGATTTAAATGACATGGTGTTAGGTATGTCTACCAACTCTGCCACTCCATAGTAACCTGTTACAGTTCTGGGGAAGTCATAAACTTGGGTGTGTATGAAATAATAGTAATAACAAGCGCAGTAAGAGTATTTATTCTCACATTTTGAGTTTTATTTCAAAATGCTCCAATAAAAACCAAACACTTTGCCGCTGTATAAATGGAACATGTTCACTTTATGTCAAAACAGGCTCCCCCAGTTTTAATGCAGCTGTGTCAATCATGCAAATCTACACACCCTGCCACAACACCCAGATGCAAGAAGTCTCAGGGTGGACATCGAGGCTGCGTCCATGCCCCCTCACTGTGTGCGTGCTCTGTCGTGCCCAACTCTTTGTGACCCTATGGGCTGCAGCCTCCCAGGCTCCTCTGTCCATGGGATTCTCCAGCCAAGAGTACAGGAGTGGGGTAGCTGTGCCCTCCTCCAGGGGACCTTCCCAACCCAGGGATCGAACCCAGGTCTCCCACACTGCCGGCAAGTAGTTTTATTCCTAGTTTCTTACGGCATCTCCACACTGTTCTCCATAATGGCTGTTATCAATTGACATTCCCACCAACGACGCAAAAGGGTTCCCTTTTCTCCAAACCCTCTCCAGCATTTATTATTTGTAGATTTTTTGGTGAGGGGCTTTCTGACTGGTGTGAGGTGATACCTCATTGTAATTTCGATTTGCATTTCTCTAATAATGAGCAGCCTTGAACTGCAAGGAGATCCAACCAGTCAATCCTAAAGGAAATCAGTCCTGAATATTCATTGGAAGGGCTGATGCTGAAGCTGAAACTCCAATACTTTGGCCACCTGATGCGAAGAACTGATTCACTGGAAAAGACCCCAATGCTGGGAAAGATCAAAGTTGGGAGGAGAAGGGGACAACAGAGGTTGAGATGGTTGGATGGCATCACTGACACGATGGACATGAGTTTGGGTAGGCTCCAGAAGTTAGAGATGGACAGGGAAGCCTGGCGTGCTGCAGTCCATGGGGTCGCAAAGAGTCGGACACGACTGAGCGACTGAACTGAATAATGAGCAACCTTGAGCATCTTTTCATGTATTACTGGCCATCTATTTGGAGAAATATCTGTTTAGGTCTTCTGCCCATTTTTTGACTGGGCTATTAGTTTTTCTGCTGTTGATCTGCATAAGCTGCTTATATATTCCGGAGATTAACCCTTTGTCAATTGTTTCATTTGCAATTGTTTTCTCCCATTTTGACGGTGAAGCTCAAATCAGGTGCTCTGTGACTACCTAGAGGGGTGTGAGGGAGGTTCAAGAGGGCGGGGACATATGTCTACCTATGGCTGATTCATGCAGCAGAAATCAACACAATAAAAAGCAATTATCCTCCTATTAAAAATATAAAAGAGAGCAAGAGGAAAAAAAAGTCTCAGGGTGCTGCTGATTAGAGAAGCAAAGACTGCTGCAACGATCCCTTCCTGTCCTTTAACATACACTAGTATCAGCCTTTTCCTCACAGGATGCAAAGCACAGCCCATCATCAGAATATACCAGCACTGGGCGTGCAGCGCTGACCAAGTTTACCAAAAGTTCTGGAATGTTTTGCACCTCGCTCTACCTGAAAAATGACAGTGCAGAAACTCAGTCACTACACAGGATCACAATAAGCCTGTTTGACTAGTTTACGGGACGGACAGGACAGAAAGCACTTCCAACAAGCAATGTGCCTGAGCAAACAAATGCAAAATCTTACCAGGTAAACCCCCCCACCCCGAAGAAAAAATACATACCTAAATAAAAATTGGAATCCTTAATAAGCGTCAGCAAACATTTCTGTAAAAAGTCAAACAGTAAATATTTTAAGCTCTGCAGGCACAGGGTTTCTGCTGCCGTATGTATGACTGGGTGTGGCCATGTTCCAATAAAACTTTATTTACTAAAAGAGGCAGAAGTCTAGGTTCAGCCAGTGGGATCACAGAATGCCAACTCCTGGTCAAAAGCTAAAAAAAAAACCAACTCAATAATCCAAAGAAACATTATGTCCTCATTCAACAGTTTTATATGTCTCAAAGATATTTTCCATCTTAAAAAAAAAAAAGCACGTCTCAATACAGGAAAGGCATAAGTCCCCTGTTACAACAGACCAGAAAGGAGTAAAAAGACCTGTTTTTTCCCCTCAATGTCAAACTGAATAATCTACCAGCTTTACTAGAGGTCCCTAGAGCTGATAAAAAGCAAAGCAATTAAAACAAGAACGTCTGCACCCATACGTCTGTAAACATAAACCAAACTCACTATCCTTCGGTCACAGTTACACTTTACACCAAAGAAGCCTTTAACAGGTGCTCCTGTTAAAGCCAAATGTTCAAGGAGGGGCAGCGGGCAAGTCACAGGTGCCCCCAACACCACAGCAGGTAATTATACTGAAAACTCTCTTTTCCTAAGGACCAGCTGTCCACGCCTAACAAACTCGGCCTGGTTTTTGCCATTCACAACAGGGAAGCATCTAAATCCACAAAAAAGATGTGCAAACTGCCCCCTAAACACAACCACCCCAGTCTCATTAAGGCAAGGACAGCTGTTTGGGATGCAGCCAGGCATAGATAGAGTATTTCTACCTGCAGGGTATTTCCATGGAAAAGTGTGCTTCAGATGAATTTCCATGGCCAGGGACCTGGCTACGACTGGGCTAGAATAAATCCTTCAAAACCCACAAACATCTGGGTGGGGGTTAACATGGAAATGACAACGCATACTCTGGATTCTTGCAGAACGGTCAACATTCAGGTCTTCCTCAAGGAAAACAACAAGATTCAAAAGACTCTCTCCTTCATTCCTAAGGAGTCTGGGCTGCTGGCTATAAACATATCATGCACTGGCTGAGGGCGGGAGCCAGGAATTCTGAACAACAGAAAAGGAAGCACAGTAAAGGGGTAGATAGGCTTTTCCTGGTGAGGATGTCAAGTTCTACCAAAAAAAAAAAAAAAAAATACTACACATACCAAGTATATTTTCTGAATAAGGAACTGAGGAAACTTTATGGAAGTCTCGTATATGTCCAAGCTCTTCTGTTTAAAGATTCACTCACTGATTAACTGAGCAGTGAGCTTTAAGCAGTGATGCTCAAACCTCAGGGCACATGATCATCTGTTGGCACGTTCTCAGATAATGCCAATTCTTGCCCAGCCCCTCCCTGCCTACTTCCACCATCAGAGTCCAAATCAAAAAACCTAACCTTGTGATGTTTTCCTTTGAAATCACAGCCCACACTTTTGGAAACAGTGTTGAGACTCAGATCAGGTGTCTGGTTGTCATGGCACAGTGAGCCTTGCTCTATCCCACCCTCTCATGACACGGTGCTTACTACACACCAAGATAAAAGCAAAGCACTAGTCAGAAGAGGGGTGGGAGGGGAAGGGGGTGCCTCGGAGAGGCTGTCAGGACACAGAGTCTAACAGAGGGCAATACTCAACAGGAAAACAAAAGGATACAGCAAACTGAGACAAAAACCCAACAGCCGCACTCATTTGATTTATTCTTTATCAGTGCCGCATTACCCAGTAGGCAGAATGACCCAGAATTTATGGCAAACACACACACACAATCAAAGGAATTATCGTGGAATAAAACAAATCAGAACTTTGTCACAACGGTTTATCAATTAAAATAAAGAAATTTAATTTTCAAACTCTGATTTTCTCACATTCATCTTAGAACTTGCTCTAAAATTCATATGGGTAAGCACACCATAGTCTTTAGTGACTGGGGCCTCATTTTCTATATATATGTTTATAACATCTGCCTGGCAGGTAAAGACTTAATAATGGTAGATAATCTCATATTACTGAGCCCTTAAAATAGTCCACGGACAGCTAGATGCTGAGCTTTAGGGACAAATACAGCTTTGCTACCATTCACTTGCTAAGTCATGTCCAACTCTGACTCCATGGACTGCAGCACGTCAGGCTCCTCTGTCCTCCACTATCTCCCAAGGTTAGCTCAAATTCATGTCCACTAGTTAGTGATGCTATCTAACCATCTCATCCTCTGCCACCCTCTTCTCCTTTTGCTTTCAATCTTTCCCAGGATCAGGGTCTTTTCCAATGAGTTGGCTCTTCGCATCAGGTGGCCAAAGTATTTGAGCTTCAGCATCAGTCCTTTCAATGAATAAAGTGAAAGTGAAAGTTGCTCAGTCATGTCCAACCCTTTGCAACTCCTATGGGCTATACAGTCCATGGAATTCTCCAGGTCAGAATACTGGAATAGGCCGCCTTTCCTTTCTCCAGGAGATCTTCCCAACCCAGGGATCTAACCCAGGTCTCCCGCAATGCAGGTGGATCCTTTACCAACTGAGTCACAAGGGAAGCCCAAGAATACTGGAGTGGGTAGCCTATCCCTTCTGCAGCGATCTTTCTGATCCAGAAATTGAACTGGGGTCTCCTGCATCGCAGGGAAATTCTTTACCAACTGAGCTATCAGGCAGGGCTAATTTCTTTTAGGATTGACTGGTTTGATCTCTTTGCTGTCCAAGGGAGTCTCAAGAGTCTTCTCCAGCACAATTCAAAAGCATCAATTCTTCAGTACTCAGCCTTCTTTATGGTCCAACTGTCATATCCATGCATGGCTACTGGAAAAACCATAGCTTTGACTATATGGACTTTGGTCAGCAAAGCAATGTCTCTACTTTTTAATACACTGTCTAGGTTTGTCATAGCTTTCCTACCAAGGAGCAAGTATCATTTAATTTCATGGCTGCAGTCACTGTCCACAGTGATTTTGGAGCCCAAGAAAATAAAGTCTCTCACTGTTTCCATTGTTTCCCCATCTATTTGCCATGAAATGATGGGACCAGATGCCATGATCTTCGTTTTCTGAATGCTGAGTTTTAAGCCAGCCTTTTCACTATCCTCTTTCACCTTCATCAAGAGGCTCTTTAGTTCCTCTTCACTTTCTGCCACTAGATTGATATCATCTGTATATCTCAGGTTGTTAATATCTCTCCCAGCAATCTTGATTCCAGTTTGTGATTCACCTAGCTAGGCATTTCACATGATGTACTCTACATAGAAGTTAAATAAGCAGGGTGACAATACACAGCCTTATTGTACTCTTTCCTAATTGTGAGCCAGTCCATTGTAGCTTCTTGTTCTGCATACAGGATGTTCAGGTAGACAGGTAAGGTGGTCTGGTACTCTCATCTCTTTAAGAATTTTCCACAGTTTGTTGTGATCCACACAGTCAAAGACTTTAACATAATCAATGAGGCAGATGTTTTTCTGGAACTCCCTTGCTTTCTCCATGATCCAACAATGCTGGCAATTTGATCTCTGGTTCCTCTGCCTCTTCAAAACCGAGCTTGTGTATCTGGAAGTCCTCAGTTCACATACTTCTGAAATCTAGCTTGAAGGATTCTGAACATAACCTTGCTAGCATGTGACATGAGCACAACGGTATGGTACCTTGAACATTCTTTGGTATTGCCCTTCTTTGAGATTGGAATGAAAAGTGACCTTTTCTAGTCCTGTGGCCACTGCTGAGTTTTCCAAATTTGTTGGCATGCTGCGTGCAGCACTTTAACAGCATCATCTTTTAGGGTTTTAAATAACTCAGCTGGAATTACTGAGTAGCCTACTGGACACCTTCCAACCTGGGCTCACCTTCCAGTATCATATTTTTTTATAGTCCATGGGGCAAGAATATTGGGGTGACTGGCCAATAATACCTGCTCCAGTGGACCGTGTTTTGTCAGAACTCTTCACTAGGAGCCGTCTGTCTTGGGTGGCCCTGCACAGCATGACTCAAAGCTTCACTGAGCTGCACAAGCCCCTTCGCCACGACAAGGCTGCAATCCATGATAGGGAAATAACACATGGCCCCTACCAGTATCACAAGTGACACCCACACTTAAATACTTAATTTGCAGTACATTATGATTAGTGCAATAAAAACTTTACAAGGATCAGGAAGGAGCTATAAACCCTCTAGAAGGTGGAGCCCAGACATAGCTTATTGTAGAAGGCCAATGCTGCTGCTGCTGCTGCTAAGTCGCTTCAGTCAATGCTAGGGAAGGTTTTAACTAAGTAGACACAGCAGGAGATGTGTAACACAGAAAGGAAAGAAAACAAGAACAGAATAGCCAAAGACAAGACAGCGCAGTTAGTTCTTTACAACTATGCAGAAGAATGAGAAGAGCAAGCAGGAGGTGAGGGAAGAAGTCAGGAGAGATACTTGTGTAAATTCACATGCCTCCAAGTTGCCGAGGAAGGAAGACAGAAGAAAATACACAAACCACTGTGACACAGTGCTAGCCCAAAGAAATGATGGCCGTACGATGACACGGCATCAACAAATCTCTGCTTTTTTATTACTATCATTTTCTTGGTTTTGCTTTGTCTTCTGTTTTTTTTAAGCTCAGCTCAAATGTCTGATCATTCACAACTCAGGTTCAAAGACTCATAAAAAGTACCACTGGAAGGTAATCTCCTGTAGCCTAAATTCAAACCCTGAGAGTCCACGTATCTGCTGTGGGTTACAACAAGGAAGGCCAGGCTAGAACCCCACAGTGGCTTCCCCGAGGTGCAGCAGGCAAAGACCGGCTTTCCAATCAATGTCCAGGGGCCCTGGGATCCTCACCCCAAAACCGAGCCAAACCCTGGGAGCCATGAACTCTATAATTAGAAGGGGTCCCAGAGCAGCCCTCATCACCTCCTTCCCCAGGCAGGAATCACCGCCAGTCTGCCTGTCTCTGCTTGTAGACCTGAACGCCGGGCCTTATCACCTTGAGAAAATCTCTCCATGCTCCATGTGCGGCTCTGACTCAACCTTCCTAAAATGCTGCTTTCACTCTGCAGCTTCCTCTCTGCCTACACAGTGGTAAGCCATCTCTTACCTCCTAGAAGGTTCTCTGGGGGCACCAGCCTCTTCTCTTTAGGAAGTTCCAGGCAACGGTGCTAAGATCTGCAGGCCTCATAAAAAGGAGCACTGCGTGCATGCTCAGTTGTGTCCGACTTTTTGTGACCTCATGGACTGTAGCCCCTCAGGCTCCTCTGTCCACGGGATTTTCCAGGCAAGAACACTGGAGTGGGCTGCCATTCCCTTCTCCAGGGGATCTTCCCGATCCAGGGATCTCCCGAGTCTCCCGCATTGGCAGGCAGATTCTTTATCACTGAGCTACCAAGAAAGGGAGAGAAAAGCCTAAAAACAGGAAGTGATCACAGTTTGGGGAGTACATTTAACCCATGTTTGTTCTTCTAAAGGGGGAGCCCTGAACCCGAGGGATCAGGCCCAGATGCCACATCCGCACACACACGCGGGCCACTTGGGACGGGCAGCTGCCAAATGGGAGGTTAATAAGCTCGGCACATTTCCTCTGCAAAAAATTCAGCATCATATTTATTTTCCCCCGTCTTTCTATAAGCCACTTGGATGAATAATAAAGATATTAAAGGAACAGATGGCTGAAAAGTGCCCGTCTAGATTGGGAAGACAACCTTCTAGCATTTAAGGATTCTTTAGCAGCCCCTACTAGAATACTGTATACTTTTGTCCACCTGATGCGAACAGGTAACTCAATGGAAAAGACCCTGATGCTGGGAAAGAGTGAAGGCAGGAGAAGGGGGCAACAGAGGATGTGATGGTTGGATGGCATCACCGATTTAATGGACATGAACTTGGGCAAACTCCACGAGATGGTGAGGGACAGGGGAGCCTGGCATGCTGCAGTCCATGGGGTCACGAAGAGTTGGACCTGACATGGCGACTGAACAACAAAAACAACTAAAATACTGCAGGAATAAAAATGAGAAAGGCAATACAATTCAGAGGAGGACACAGAGTTGGATTTGAGCTGTACAGCTCTTACACTTCTGGCTGCACTGCCTCCAACAAGCTATTTAACTGCCAAGCTTTAGTCTCATGTGTAAAATGGGGAAACCTAAGAATAAAAGACGCATATGAAATGTTTATCGATACTAAGCAATGAGAAAATACTCAATAAATTACGTTCCTATCGTTACTGCCTGGCACGAGTTACGTCTTTAGTCTTCTCAGCATTAATCTCACATCACGTTCAAGGAGCATTTCTCGTGGACCATCCTAATTGCCGTGCTGACCCTGAATTCTAAATGAAGGGTACTGATGAGAGAAATGGGAACCCCAAAAGACACCGCACTCTATTAAATATGCCCTTCATCCCCGGTGACCTCGAGAGGTCATCCAGGCTCCCCCAGAGACCCACCCTGACTTCTCCAAATACTGTTCGGTGCACTATCTGTACCGCCTTATTGAGCGCTGCTCTCCCCCCACAGCAGCCCTGCAGCTCCTACACCCCCTCTGCATGCTCCACCCTCGGCCCAGTGCTCACTCTTCTGGCTCAAGATAATGCCCTCCGCCCTGCTGATTACTGCTGATAGGCTAATCCACACAGTCAGCAGTAAGTCACACACTGGTATTCTCCCCCTTTATTCCATGCCTGCCTTTTCCCCTTGGCTTGTTTATGCTGGCCTGCCACACAGCAGAGTCCTCTGGAGCACTCCTCCTCCATACCACCACGGCTCCCGACAGCATCTGGCACAGTACTGAGCACCCAGTAAATACTAAAAAGACGCCTGACTGACATGACCATCACAGACAGACGGATGAGCTTCCCCATACCATTTGATGGCCAAGGGTCCACAGCATGTAAGAACAAAAATCAATCTTCCCCAAAATATCTGAAAGTCCCAGAAGGCTTACCTAGTAGCTCATTATGAAATCCAGCCTGGTTCAACTTGCTCAGTTGGCCGGAGAGGTAACAGAGACCAGAGAAGGGGGGAGTGAGCATCAGCTAACTAAATAAGAACCTCAAAGCCAAGGGGAGGGCAGAAGGCAGCGCTCCACGGTGATTGGTACCTTCGGGAAGAGGAACACTCACACATGTTATTTCAATGCTCCCTTGGTGTTTAACACAGGCCTGTGGTTTCCTGCAAAAATGGTTTCTGCTGCTTTGCAGAGACCTACACGGAGGAGAGAGCTCCGAAGGGCTATTCCACAGGTGAGAATCCAGCCACCAGCTGCATCCTGTTACCCAAAGGAAACGGAACTGTGAGCTGCCAGGACGCCCAGATAGAGGAGAGCAAGACCGTAAATTCAGGAGTGCTGACAATCTTATCACTATGGTAATAAGAATAAACTTTAAATTTAGAAAACTTCGCACACACACACAGCTGGGTTTTATGTAAATTAACCTCAGCAGGGGTTAAAAGAGACATCCTGTAAAGAGACTGCCAAGTTCAGGCCTTTCTACTTCCTTCATCCTCCCCAACCTGTATCATCCAAAAAGCAAGCAATCCAATGGGCCAAACCAGTTATAAACTACTTGGAAAGACTAAATCCAGGCCAGCGGGCGTGCACACAAATGCAGACATTACTAAGCTGGAGGACCTCACCTGGACAAATCCCAAGGCCTGGAGTGGCTACTTGGTTAGAAATCATTTCACAGTGACCCGCAGACCGCCTTCTTGGTCACGGTGCGTGACAAAAGAACTATCGGATCATTCCCACAAGGGGCAGGCAGAAGAGTGTATCAGAAGCAGATGCTAAGGATGTCAACATTAGCTTTTAAATTGTTCAAATGGCTCTCATACGGCGAGGATAAATAACTGCCTTCAATATTATGATTCTCCAGTAGTAGGTCTTCAAATAATGGTATTTGAGAATAATGGTATTTGAAAACACACCGTTTGTTTGTTTAACCATCGCAAAATGGGAGGGAAGGTTTCTGAACAATAAAGACCTCGAGTAAAAGAAATTTGTGTATTACATAATTAAATGAAAATTTTATAGAGTCAAAGAAACTCCAATACTTTTCAGCAGCCCACTAGTGGGTTTCGGAGAAGGCAATGGCACCCCACTCCAGTACTTTTGCCCAAAGTCCCATGGATGGAGGGGCCTGGTGGGCTGCAGTCCATGGTGTCGCCAAGAGTCGGACACGACTGAGCGACTTCACTTTCACTTTTCACTTTCATGCATTGGAGAAGGAAAGGGCAACCCACTCCACTGTTCTTGCCTGGAGAATCCCAGGGACGGGGGAGCCTGGTGGGCTGCCGTGTATGGGGTCACTCAGAGTCGGGCACGACTGAAGTGACTTAGCAGCAGTAGCAGCAGTGGGTTTAAAAAAAAAAAAATCACTCTATTAACTTAAGTGAAGACTTTCATTTTTAAAGGAGAATTTCTATTCATAAAATATCCCTTGGGGAGTCATTTTGTTTTTATATCATACAATGAGCAGAGAGTAATTTTTTTTTAATTACTGATAAACTTAGTTTAGGAAGAAACAACTAGGGCCAGTCAACTAAAAGCACATGAAAATTATCACCCCTCCTTCTAACAATCTGGAAGCCACATGGAACCGTAACATACTGTAGAACCTGTGATAACTTGATCAGCAGTTTCAGCAGAGAATTCAGCTACTTGAAGACCAACACGTACCCACGTTCTGACAATCCCGGCCCTGTCACTCTATGGGAAGGTCTCTCTCAGTGATCTCTCCCCAAGTCACGCTCAAGGTGAGTGTAACACTGCACTCTCGGGGTCCACAATAGAGGAGGAAGTGCCTATGCATTTTGAAAATGGTGCTTTAAAAGAATTGTGTCTAATTCTGTTCGGATGTTAATAAAGCCAACTCACTTTCAATTTGGACACACAGCGTCACAAAACAAACACAGGTGTTTGACAACTAAGGTAAAGAATTGGTAAGAGGAGATCTCGGCTGAACCGAAAATCAATGACAACGTGCTCTGCAAATTCTCCTCACTTGATCAGTTCACTGAAAACGGTTTAATGCTAATGATTTCAAATGTTAATTGCCCGGCTAAATTTAGGTGATATTACACTTGTTCTGGAATTAGAAATAACAGGGCTAAGAGAAACTTCCGAGATTACTCCCTGAATCTCGAGTTTTCTGAATTCCTCTTAAAAGGAAACTCGTAGAGGATCACATATATTAATAACTTACACAATAAGAAATGGAAAATTAATTTCCCCACTTGAACTAAGTTAAAAAAGAAAACCGTTGCTTTAAAACATTTAGCATTTCTAGCTATGTGTGGAGGCAAGTGGCGCATAACAATGCATGACAATGAATTGATGCTTCTAGCTAATGTACAAAAAGACAGTACCGCTATGCACTGTGAAACTTCAAATACTTAATATATTTAGAATGTACAAAAAACAGCTAGAGAAAGTCAAGCTCTACTACACAGTACCCTTTCCTTTACATTTCAGAATACAATGTGTGTGTGTGTGTGTGTGTGTGTTTCATACAATCAATATTATCACAGAATGACCCAAATGCTAATAATCTGATCACCATCAATGCTTCACTTGGCTGCTTTTCCTGAAAATCTTTACAATCAAAAGGTAAATTAACATGGAGGAAAAAGAGTAAAAGGCTGCCTGACGTACTGTCCCAAAAGTAAAACTGTGGCTTTGCAGGTTTTGTTAAGTGGGAGTGGGGTGGGGTAGGTGAGCAGGTCCCTGTACAGGTGTCAAGGGCCCAGCCTGTCCAGAAGCCACTCTGATGTGGAAGGGATGGCGAAGACGGACGGAAAGGATGCCAGACAGAAGGCATGGGAAAGGCACCGAGAGGAAAGAGTTCACGCCAACAAGAATGTGAGTGTACTCTAGACAAGGGACTGTGGACAGAGCAACAAACTATAAACAGTCCAAATAAACTTGCCTGAGAGCTGAGATCTTTGACTTTCTGACTCTCCGCATAAATTACACAGGCCCCCGGGGGCCCCACCCCACTGCAGCAACAGCGGGCTTGGTGCTGGATCTGTCGAGGTGAGAAGACGGACAAGGACTCTGCTCCGAAAGACTCAACAGCCACGGCTGCTGCAAAGACCCCGGGGGGCAGGGAGAAGAGGTAACACCTTAAACACCCCGCCCCCTGATGAATACAAGGACTGAGCGGACAGAGTAACAGGGCCCCCAGGGGAGGGCACTGAGGTCAGTCAAACGTGGGCAGCTTTTCTGTACAGTGGTGACAGAACAGGTGCTCTCTCTATACACACCGTCCTTCACAGGCACGAACCCAGCCAGCACCCCTGGCTCCGGACACCCACCGAGAAAGCCAGGCAAGGTGAAGGCAACTGCAAAGCAGAACCCTGACTCCTTACTTGCAGCAACAGCAGAATCTCTGAGACATGGAGGCCGCTCAACTAACCACCTGTTTGGAAGCTTAGAGTTGAAACCTCAGTTGGTGCCGCCTCTCCCTCTAAGTGACTTGAATAAAATGAAAAGGGTGATTTCAACCAGCAAACTTGGGCCAGGAACAGCTGACTCTGTGGCAGAGCAGGAAGTAAGATGGTGAAAACCGCAAGATAGCGGTCTCAGCCCCTGCCCCTTGAGGTAGAAGCTCATAGGTCGATTTTTTTTTCCAGAGTTTTAAAAATATATTCCTGGTTCCTCTTTCTTCCCCTCTGTTCCCCTGCCAAGTGCTGGTACAATCAAACTGAAGATGGCATTTCTAAAATAACCTTCAGAGGCTTTTAAACAGAACACAATGGCCGCGGGACCTACTGCAGGCTCAGCAGGGATGAAGGCTGAGGCTGGCTCTGGGCTCTGACCCTCATCTCCCTCGTCCTGTGCGCCTCCCTCTCCAGTTGGACACACGACGTATCTATGGAGAGACCTAGTCATTTTCTAGCTCATGTGTTTCTACAGAAATAGAAACACTAAATGTTCAGAGAACAGAGTAAAGGAATTATCAACTAGCTCCAATTATACCAACTGACCTCATCCTCTCGTTACAAGCTGCTTCCTGGCATCTGAAATCCACTTCTGAAATTCAACCAAGGGCGTTTGAAAAGAAAAATACTCCTTCCTCCCCCGTTCTCTCTCTCTGAAGAGTATGCTGGGAATAACACTGGTGGTAAGGAGCACGCACTGGCTTGCCAAATTCACACTCACCAAAAGCACGCAGTGTGTCTGTCCCTCACTGACAGGTACCGCACGGTTCTCCCACTTCATTCCTCAACGGCTGTTCTTGTTGGCTCACCCAAAAGGCAAACCCCATAAATTCTACATTCCTGACACCCTACAGCTTAACAACTATGCAGAGCTAACTGCCATCACCATCATCTTTACTGGCGCTTAACGAAGAGTTTCTAACTGCATCAAGCACCTACAAATCCTCACATTAATCCACTTCACAAGTGAAGAGATCCATGTCTCTTTAACACATCGTAACTTCATGAATAGAAACACTGGGTACCTTAGGTCTACAAGCAAGGAGGCAGAAAGGTGATTTTGTGAGCTGGGGACTAAACCCCGTGAGAATGAGAAGAATTTAAATGGAAAATGCTTGGTGGTAGAAGCAGTGCCTCACCAATAAAAGACTGATGGGAGAGGAAGAAGGCAAAGACATACTTGTTCAGCACTTCTCTGTAACTAATTCATCTGTTTCATCTCCCGCAAAACTCAACCATTTTCGACTACTTTATAGACGTGCCTTATTCTGTTTTCCCACAGGAGTAGGTAATGGCCTACAGGAAAAGTCAGCTTCGCAATCACCCAACAAGTAATGCAACTCAACAGACCAACATGTTCCTACCCACCTCCAAATGGAAATGTTTACAAGCTTGAGAATCGGTGGGGAATGGACAAACTCCCTTTTACACAAACACAGGCTAACATCCGCCAGCTAAAATCTGTTGGCCCCCAAAATTCAGCTCCTGTTACTTAAGCAACAGGAACGTCTGAGAATGTTTTCCCTGAAATGCAACAAAACTCTGATAAAGCAAATAATCAAGCTTCAAAACCAACGCCCAGGCTTCAAGAGAATGAACAGGAAGTCTTTCCCATTCGAAACTGCAGTCCCAGTGAAGAGCCCCATTTCTGCTGGTACGATACTAAGTCCTACAAGCCATAAGTACCAGTGAGAACCATACCATCCATACCATCCATACCTGGCGCATACACTGACTTTTCATACATCTGATTAGCAGTCTTGAAGTCTGCTACTCAAGTGAACACAAAATTAAAACACAAAGCAGTTAAAAGCAAAATGGACAGACCAGAGACAGGCTCTGCGACCTTCCATTACAGACCTTGATGCTTATCCCAGGTCAGAGCAAGGAGCAAGTCAAGAATGCAGCCACCCACAGAATACTTCCCCACCCAGTCCAAGAGAAAAAAAAGAACAGCAAAGGGCTGGGGAATCTAAAAACTCAGTTATGAAATCTCCAAGGAGACACTCCTTATGGGCTAACAGCCTGAGGCCTGGAGCTTTAACAAACACAACGAAACACCCCACTCAGGGCCAGCATCAGCTGCACTTATGAAGACAAGCTCTGCCCTTCAAGGAGTCAGGTCAAAACAGACAGGAAGCAAGGAAAACATTTTTTAAATCTTACAGAGCAAATCAACCTATTTATTTCACTTTCAAAAATCTGAAGTCTTGAGTTAGGCTTCCAGTCCCTCTTTAAAAGATATATACTATGGAAAGTTAACTGCAGATGACTGAAAAAGAGTGTCACTATTTAAAAAGTTGACAAAAAAATAAAAGCCAATTACCCTATATTAGATCACTGCGCCTGCGTGTATACATGCTCAGTGGCTTCAGTGTCTTGACTCTATGCAACCTCACCTTACTAACCCCCTTACCTAAGCTATCCAATTCCTTTCTCGACCACCTCCCTTCTCAAAGACCTTTCCTTGCTCACTTCCTCTCCCAAAAGTGGAAGTGAGCATGTTAGCAGCTCACTCGAGTCTGACTCTGCGACTCCATCAACTGTGGCCCACCAGGCTCCTCTGTGGGCTACAAGTTTTGCTTGGAATTCTCCAAGCAAAAATACTGGAGCAGGTTGCCATTTCCTCCTCCACCGGATCTTCCCGACCCAGGGATCGGACCCGTGTCTCTGAATCTCCTGCACTGCAGCCAGATTCATTACTAAGGCACCAGGGAAGATGTGCTCCTGGATAAGCAACTGTAGCTGACTAAAATACAAAAGCTACCGTTTCAAGGCACTGGAAGGAGATAAAAGCAGACAGAAAGCTGAAGAGAGAGAAAAGCCCTGAGTCAAAGATTCACTTTTACTTTGCTTTTCAATGATGGTTACTTCCTAGATCCCTTAAGACAGTAGACAGAACTAGAGCAGAAAGCTGCATTCTTAAAATCTGCATATAAGCTTTCCCCAAATCCTTGGTAGACCCCTGAATTGTACATATACTGAGTCGCAAGATTTCCGGCAAAAAGCAAATCTCTGAGGCTGAAAGAACTGAGCAGAGATCAAATTAAAGTAGGAGTTTAAGTCCAATTCAATTAGCTGCCTGCCAGAACAAGTTAACACTTTTAAGAAGATAAAAAACAGAGAAGTCTCTAAACATATCATCCAGAATGTGTAATATACAATAAAAAATTACTAGATATGTGCAATCACATATCACATTTAACATCTTGCTGGATACCTCATTAATAAATGAATTAGATAAAATCTTCAACACATGTTCATTTCATATTTCACTAAGATTCATAGCTTTACCTCTAAGAAGCCAAAGACAATATCCACAAATCATATATCTGATAAAGTACTCACATCCAGGATTTCTAAGGAACTCTTCCAACTCAATATTAAGAGCCCAACTAAAAATGGCCCTTTTTCACTAAAGAAGATACATGAATGGCTAGGAGGCACATGAAAACATGCTCCGTATCATTAGTCATCAGGGAACAGGAAAATTAAAACTACCATGAACAGCACATCTACCAGAATCACCCCATTTCTATTATAGAACTTGAATTCTTAGCTAAGATGTATCACAAAGAAAACTGGCCCAGATGACATCAGTGACATGTACAAAAAGATAAGCAAAAAAAAAAAAAAAAAGACATCAGTATCAAAAAGTGGAGGGGTGTGTGGGGGTTTTCTAACTTCCTTTACTTACATTATCCTGATACTAATACCAGACAAAGTCACTATAAGAAAAAACATACAAGCCAAACCTCTCATCAACACGGACACAAAAACCCTTAATAATAAAATGCTACTAATTCAAGTCCGGAAATACGAAAAAGGATAATACACAATGACCCAACTGGGTTATCCTGCGATACAATGTTGGTTTAGCTTTTGCAAATTCACCACATCAACAAAATAAAAATGACATTACCTCATTAGCAAAATCCATTGTATTTCTACATGCTACAACAGACAACTGGAAGTTGAAACTCCAAATACCTATAATAGTACCAAAACCATGAAATACTAAGTATAAATTGAACAAAATGTTGTAATTTAAAATATGCTTTCAAAAAATACATAAGATATTTTAAAACATAAAAAAACCCCCAACATACACACATCATAGTTTAATGCCAACTCTCCCCAAATAGAGCTCCAGATTTAATGCATTTCCAATGAAACAATAAAAAGCAGTATTCATTACAGAAATCAAGATGATTTGAAAATGCACGTGAAAATGCAAATGACCTAAAATATCCATATGAATTTTGAAAAAGAACAAAGTTGGAGGGTTTACACTACCGTCCTCAAGACTTAACCACAAAGCTATCAAGCTATCTTAACTAACACAGGGTTAGTACTGGTCTAAGGAGAGGGATAAAGACCAAAGAAACAGGATACCCCAGAAAAAGGCCCACACAAAAAGTAATTCGGGAAGGAAAAGATGGGTTTTTTCCAACAAATGGTGCTGCAACAAGTGGGTATCCATAAGCAAAACAGTGAATGTCAGCCCTTACCTCACATCAGCTGTAGAAGTTAACTCCAACAGACCGCAAACCTAAATCTGAGAGAGAGAACTTCTCACAGGAAACACACGAGAAAATGCTCGTGACCTTCAGTTTGGCAAAGATTTCTTATACAGAACACAAAAAAACACTAACAAGAGAAAAAAAAAAAAAAACAACGATAACTGCTAACAAAATCAGTAACTTCTTTCTATTCTTTGGAAAACATATCTGGCAAAGGACATGCATTCAGAATATATAAAGAACTCCTACAACTCGGGAAGACAAATATCTCCAAAAAACTGATTAGGGCACACCGACTTCATTAGTTGTAACGGCAAAGGCAGAGAGGCAGGAGAGAAGTTATTTTGAACAGGGAAAAGCTACTTTTAAAAATCTGTAAGCTAGGTAAGAATTTAGAAAAACCTTGTACAAGCCACTTAATCTCTCTAGGCATCAGTTTATTCCCCTATATAACAAACTATAATCCCCAGGCTAGTATTCTGAGACTTTCTGTTTAGGATCGAAGGTGTCCTGGCCAAAGTTTATATGCATGGTTATTAAAACAGATCCGCTGTGTTATTTAATACATGCTGCTTAATTGTCACAGTGTCCTTGGGTTGAAAGAGGTTCGTACTTAATCTATATCTGAATGGTAGCAGAGTACATCTACTTCTGCTTTATTGACTACGCCAAAGCCTTTGACTATATGGACCACTACAAACTCTGGGAAGATTCTTCAAGAGATGGGAATACCAGATCACCTTACCTATCTGCTGAGAAACCTGTATGCAAGTTAAGAAGCAACAGATGGAACCAGACACGGAACAACAAACTGGTTCCAAATTGGGAAAGGAGTACTACATCAAGGCTGTATATTGTTACCATGCTCATTTAACTTATATGCAGAGTACATCATGCAGAATGCTGGGCTGGATGAAGCATAAACTGGAATTAAGAGAGAAGTATCAACAACCTCAGGTACGCAGATGACACCATCCTTACGGCAGAAAGTGAAGAAGAACTCAACAGCCTTTTGATGAAGGTAAAAGAGGAGAGTGAAAAAGCTGTCTTAAAAAAAACTCAACATCCAAAAAGCAAAGATCATGGCACCCGGTCCCATCACTTCATGGCAAATAGATGGAGAAACCAATGGAAACATTGGTAGACTTTACTTTCTTGGGCTCCAAAATCACTGCATATTCTTGGGCAACCCAACTGTACCTCTGAACATCATCAGTCAGCTCTCTGTAAAGATAGGTAAGAATGAGAAAAACTATCGGTTTTAGAGTCCTCCTGTAAAATTAATTAATAAAACAGAATTACACAAAAATGTACAAAATTAGAGATGACCTAACAGCTATGATGAAACCAAGAAGCCTATTACCATATTATCTTATTTAAATCAATTAAATTAAATTAATTAGCATATACAGATTATTTTAAGCTTCGATGAGTATTATCCCTATTCTACAAGAAAATGGACGTCAGGGTTCAAGGAACTTATCTAAAGACATCCTGCACAAAACCGGTAGACTCTTGGGTCAGTCTGACTCCAAAACTCCTTTTTAATCCTTAGACCACACTATCTCCCCAAATCTCCAACGCCTATATAGGACACATACTGCTGCACTCACATGGATGGACATGGGAACTAGAGGGACAGACAGGCCGAGGTTGGGAAATTTATGGCCAAGGAACTCACTAGTCTGATAAAGCCTAGCAGAAGCACCTAGCCCTCGTGCCAGACTTGACCCCTTCGGCTGAACAATCAGCACGGTCTCACCAGTGCACACTAGTTGGATGTGAGCATGCTAGCAGGCTTTTTTTTTTTTTAAAGGTTAAGGTCAGAATTACAGGACTGTGGCTTCCACATTTCAGTCGAGGCACTTTAACACTGACTCATTACCAAATGAGTCCAAGCCCTGCCCCCAGCATCGGCATCTAGGAGAGGAAAGCAAAGACCCGACCAAGGTCTCCCTCGTGGCTGGACTCTGCCAAAGCTGACTGGGATCTCAACAGGACTCACTGCCTTTGACGTAGCTAGTCCAGCTCATATGCATCGGGCTCTTTTCTCAGAAACAAGAGGGCAGCAGGAAAGGAAAGCCAAGAAGAAAGGCAAAGCGCACGCACAAAAGGACCCAGTGTTCACTGCAGACCTCCCCAAGAAAGCAGCCCTCGCGAGTTTCAAAAACCACCCGATCGTCCCACTCTGCAATTCAGTCCTGGCTGCAACTTAACCTCCTGATCTCCTGACGGTGTAGACCTGAAAGGCCCAGAAACAAACGCCCTAGGGATGACATCAGTCAGGTGAGGTAAGACCCGACATTAGGGAGACAGGAGGGCGAGACAACCTCAATCCTTCCTGGGCTCTACGGCCATCATCCCCTTTCCCTTTCTTCTCATAAACAATGTCAAACAGTAATGATTTCTGGTTAATTCACTAAATTTAGTCAATACTGGTATCCATATTCCCTCAAATAACTCTGTCCCATTCTCCTCCTCTTCTCTTTCTGGAACTTCAACTGCACGCGTATTACAGGCCCTTTAAAAACTGCCCCAGGGCTCAGTGGTTCTGTTCATTTCCGTTTCAATCTTTCAGCTCTCTGGTCTTCGGATTCTTCCGGCTGATCTAAAAGTTCGGTGATTCTTTGGTCTATCCTCTTCCGTTAGACTTATCTTGTAAAGTTTTTATTTCAGACAGGTTTTCTTCATACGTTCTATTTTGGTTTTGAGATTTCATAGTTTTCCATTACAAGTAGATCTCCCTGTACATAACTGAGTATAGTAACAGCAGCTGCTTAAAAACCCTCCTCCCCTCAACCCAAGATTTGGGACATACTGGGATCAATCTCCACTGATTAGACTTCTTTGGAGAATGGGTCACTTTCCTGTTACTTCACATTTTGAGTAATTTTAGAACATATCCTGGATACTACAGAGGCTTGGAATTATGTAATTCCTCCAAAGAATCTGTTTTTGTTGTTTGTTTTAGCAGGGAGCTAATTGAACTCAGACGACAAACTTCTGCCTCTTGGATGGCAACCCCCATCTACAGTTTAAGCCTTAGCTTGGCTGCCCTGTTCATGCACGGATCAGGGGTCAGGCAGGGTCTGAATACAATTTCTACATAGAATTTGGGGCACCTCCTCTTGGGCTCTCTCCTCTCCTGAATTGTTCCTTCCTGTTCAATGGCTATGATTGTTCTGAACTGTGCCTTCTGGTGATACAAGCCAAAAATATAAATACTGGGGCTTTCCTATGAACTTAAAAATGAGAAATCACCCACGGACTGAAAGCTTCCACAAGTCAACTGCCCTACAGAATCCACTCTGTTGGTTGCTCTCTAGTACCCTTATACTATTCCTATATTTTACCAAGAATTTATGGTTGATAAATGACAGGCTAAGTGGACCGGAAATTCATGTTAGGTTTACACGGAATGCAGTTTAACAAACAGTGGGAAAATCAGTGATTGTTTCATTTATAGAAATTACTTAAGTAAAATTTCTGTTCAGATTTGTGAGAAAGAAGTACACATTACCTGTAAAGAAGGACTGATTAAGACTGTATCTATACAAGCGTCTCTCCTAAGGGACAACGCTATTCTAAATTGTCACCTGCAAATGATGTAAGACAGACTGTACTGGAAGCAAAAAAAAAAAAAACAAAACAGGAAAGGAACCACCATAGTTAAAGAAAACAGGAACGGAAGGACTTCCCTAGTGACTCAGTGGTTAAGAACCTGCGCCTCCACTGCTGGGGCACAGGTTTGATCCCTGGTTGGGCAACTAAGACCCCACAGGCCACGCTGTGTGCACCCTCCTGCCCCTGACCAAATATTAAAAAAAAGAGAGAGCTAGAGGAGAAAACAGGAGCAGGAGAAAAGTAAGTTAACAGGGAAAAGGAGACAGAAAAACTATTTAAAATGAGAAAACATTAACTCAAAAAGTGGCTTGGGCAATTTATGTGGCAAAAATCCTAGAAGATGTAAGGACACAAGTACTGCTTCCCTGGTGGCTCAGACGGTAAAGAATCTGCCTGCAGTACCGGAGACCCAGGTTCAATCCCCTGGTTGGGAAGATCCCCCGGAGAAGGGAATGGCTACCCACTCCAGGATTCTGGCCTGGAGAATTCACGGACAGCCTGGCAGGCTCCAGACCGTGGGGTCGCCAGAGGCAGGCCTGACAGAGCAGCGCCGCCGCTGTACCAGCCAGTTGTGTGCTCAGCCTGCTGGCACTCGTGCTACATGCTGAGGACAGAGGTGAAATCAACATGGTCCTGCTCTCACAGAGCTGAACCTGGTGAAAAAGACATGAAAGCAGACATACAGCACAATAAGACACGATGGGTGATAGTTCTCATGCTTCCATGAGAAAACTATCACAAACCTAGTGATGTAAAACAACAACAGAAAGTCTTACTTTACAGTTCTGTAGGCTAGAAATCCAGTAACATGGCTCTCCCTGGCTACAGACCAAAGTGGCGCGAGGACAGGACTGTACCCTCTTCTGAAGGGTCTCGGGGAATATGTGTCCCATCATTTTTTGCAGCTTCTAGAGGGTGCCTGTATCCCTCGGCTGCAGCCCTTTCCCTCCACCTTCAAAGTCAACAAAATCGAACTTCTCTGACCCTTATTCAATCCCCCTCTCGCCAGTCACCCTGGAGAAGGAAATGGCAACCCACTCCAGTTTTCTTGCCTGGAGAATTCCATGGACAGAGGAGCCTGGAGGGCTGCAGTCCATGGAGTCAAGAAAAGTCGGACATGAGTGAGTGACTAACACACACACACCACAGTCAGGAAACGTTCTATGCTTTTAAGGACCCCTGTGGTTAGACTGGCCCACCTGGGTAATTCAAAGTACTCTCCCCACTTCAAGGTCCTTAATCACATCTGCAGTGTCCTTTCTGCCACGTAAGGTAACTTATTCACAGACAGAAAAAGATGTGGACATCTCAGGGGGGCCATCAGTCTGTCTATCATAGGCAGTCTCATAAAAGGTTCAGTAAACATGAAGCGAGAGAGATGCTTCTGGCCAGCATGGGCTGCCACACGAGTGAACTCAGCTCTATCCTGTAAGAAACGTAAAGCTGAGGGGCTTAACCTGGTGGCTCAGTGGTAAAGAATTCGCCTGCCAATGCAGGAGACGTGGGTTCGATCCCTGGGTGGGGAAGATCCCCTGGAGGAGGGCATGGCAACCCACTTCAGTATTCTTGCCTGGAGAATCCCATGGAGGGAGGAGCCTGGCGGGTTACAGTCCATGGGGTCACAAAAGAGTCGGACACAACTTCGCAACTAAACAACCACAACAAGCTATGTGCGGAGCTGTGTAGTCTCCAGCAGACCAACAGCATGTGCAAATGGTATGCGTATTAAAAGTTCACACAAGCACTGTGATTATATGAGTGTCTGTTGACTGAGTACGTGTCGTGGTATGTTTGGGTGTGAAAGAGAGACAGACAGGAGGTAAGACCAGAAAGATATGAAGAAACAATTCTAGACTATTAAGAAATTCAGTCTTCACTCTCCAGGCAATGAGAACCCTATTAAAGCCTGTAAGCAATAAAAGAGCCAAAGTGTAAATTCCAGCCATTATGTGAAAACAGCCTTGAAGAGGTAATAGTCTCTAAGTAGGAAGTTGAGAGACTACTGCAATTGTCCTGGCAAAAACTAGTGAGTTTAAACATAACAAGAAGAATGGCAAGCAGAAAACAGATTTTGTGAAAGGCAGCCTAGCTAGAATTTAGTGATCAGATATCCTTAGTAGTGAAGACTAATCAGGAGTCTAGGAAGACTTACTTTTACCTTGACGACTGGTACGATGGTGCTTTTAGGGAAAAAGCAGATGAGCAGGTGGTAACTTGGGGGTAATACACGAGTTAACTAGACATGCTGGCTTCGCAGCACCCTTAGTACAGACAAGTCACAGCTCTTGACAATGGAGTTCATGACAATCACGTGCATGCGTGCTCTGCCACTTCAGTCAAGTCCAACTCTTCATGACAAAAGAAATCTAGAATAACCTATTTAACATCAGGAAAATGATTAAGGTTATTTACACCATATGAGGAACTCAATAGTGTGTGAATTCCTTATAATGTAAAGTGATAAAAATCGGAATATAGAAATGCAGCTTTCTCAGACATATAGCAGGGACAGAGGGAATAGACTCAAACGTTCAGTGATTATTCCTGGAAGGTGCGATTATGGGTAATTTTCATTTCTTCTACTTCATATTCTAATACTTCCATAATAAGTCCATACATTCTGCATATTCCAGATTTCCATAATGAGCATCACCAAAAATAAAGGGGATATTTATTTTTAAGGAATACTTAAAAGTTAGTATCAAAACTGCTTAAGGC
The DNA here is from genome assembly GCF_029378745.1 of Bos indicus. Lineage (NCBI taxonomy): Eukaryota > Metazoa > Chordata > Mammalia > Artiodactyla > Bovidae > Bos > Bos indicus. The sequence continues at coordinate 16,595,826 of NC_091780.1, read as the reverse complement.
AGAGGCCTCATCCATTAACCTACTTCTATTTGGCAAACATTCAAATCTCTTTTCTTGACCCCTCGGCTTAGAAAAGTCAAACAGGGCATTCGTGACAATTTAGCAACATAGATAAAATCAAAGTCACCCTCCACCAGGGGCTGGGGTTCTGTATGTGAAGACAGACATTGTAAATGGAAAAGCCTAAAATACAGGCCAACCATTCTGTTATCACCCCGCAGGTCGGCAGTGGACAAGGCCTGAGGCGTGACCAAGCAGAGGGTGACAGACAGACAGACGGCTGCAACAACACGGTGCTGAGACAGGTAACGTCCAGCTGCGTCAACTACGGATCCAACTCCGCACACTCATCAGCACAGATTCAGCCCACTGCTTCCCAAAGAAAGGTAGCTGCTACTGCTAAGTCGCTTCAGTCATGTCCAACTCTGTGCGACCCCATAGACGGCAGCCCACCAGGCATCCCCGTCCCTGGGATTCTCCAGACAAGAACACTGGAGTGGGTTGCCATTTCCTTCTCCAAAAGAAAGGTAGAGCCTCCCCTAAAACTCCTAATGGCTCCCCTTGCCATTATTCTTCAAAATGTCTTCAGAGGCCAAGAATGTGTTCGCTTCCATCTCACATCCTACAAAGCAACATACCGCATGCAGTAGGCCCCCAGCAGCAGTAAGAAAAATCACTTACTCTGGAGGTCAAACAGACCTAGGTTAGAACTCCAGGTATGCCTCTTACTATTTCAGGTAAGTCAGTTTCTTAAAAACTGATAGAAACACACAAGTATCAAACAGATTATTTCAATGAGGTCTGGGGCAACTCATTTAATCTCTCTAAGCTTCCAGTCCTGAGTCAATAAAAGGGGGGCCATACATTTCTTACAAAGCTGTTGGGAGGACTGGACTTCCCTGACAGCTCAATTGGTAAAGAATCTGCCAGCAATGCAGCAGACCCTGGTTCAGTTCCTGGGTTGGGAAGATCCTCTGGAGAAGGGATAGGCTTCCCACTCCAGTATTCCTGGCCTTCCCTTGTGGCTCAGCTGGTAAAAAATCCACCTGCAACGTGGGACACCTGAGTTTGATCCCTGGGTTGAGAAGTTCCCCAGGAGAAGGGAAAGGCTACCCACTCCAGTATTCTGACCTGGAGAATTCGAATTCCTGGAGGATTAAGCAAGCAAATTTACGTAGAATGCCTGGCACACAGTAGGTACTATAGATTACAGTATTGTGTGGACTGAGGAGCATCTCCCCAGAGCTGGAACCTTCACGGAACTCTGAGGGAATTGATTACAACAGGAGCTCACAGGCAGTGGTCTTACATGAGCCACAGACTCAGTGTAGGGAAGAAAGCTGCCAACCTGAGCAAGAAGAAAACAGAAAATGAGGCAGTCTCCCCCGGATTCTGAGGCAGCGCGGTCCTGATTATTTGGATTCTGATGAAGGAGGAGTGGTCAGGATTAGCTTTCATCTCTAACACCTTATTAATTGTCATCTCCTCCCCAAAGCAGAAAGGCCTGTTTAACTAAAATGTTCAGTGTATATGGCCAAGTGACTGAACAATCAAACACTTCTGATTTTTTGCTTACAACAAGAAGGGTGAACTTACAACTGTTTAGAGTAGAAAGGCACAAAGCCTAAAATTCTTTACTCCAAAAATGACCTGAAGGTTGGGAAAATGCCTTGGGACTACAAAAAGGCTCTTCAGGTTTTCTATGTTTGAAACAAGACAAGGATGGAAGATCTAAGACCCACTGTTCAAGGTGGTGGTGTACAAAAGGAAGTACACAAAAGAACTCCTTATTCATTTTACTTCCTCCTTTTCTCCCGATAAGAATGAACGTCAGGCTTCATTACTTATAGCAAAGACAAAAATTAACAGCCCAAGACAGGGAGACACTGTAAGAGTGTCTGACTTAGAGCAGTTTGTCCCAGGCTAGAAAGAGAGACTTCCCAAGTCCTGAAAGACTATTTAAAATAAAGGAGATGCAAGAATAAAGGAGATGTAATAATCCACATGAGAGAAGAGTCTGAAAAAGAGTGAATACATGTATATGTATCACTGAATTTCTGTGTGTACACCTGAAACAACACTTACTCGACTATACTCCAATAAATTTTTTTTTAAAAAATAAGAGAGATTGGAGATTAAACACAGACAATGGCAGTTTGCAGTAAGAAAGCAGATTCCATAAACTGTAATCTATTGAATTTTATCTCAATATCAGACACAGATTGTTAAAGGGATGTTTTGTAAGCCTTGGGGAAATACACCCAGCATATAGCCACAATTAAGACACCCAAGACAGTTTGTGGCTTGGTTTCTGTTTTTTTTAGCATCATTTTTTTCATCCTAGGGATTGATAGTGGGTCTGAATTTCAACAAAACACCTGCCCAAATCTCCCATGATAATGCTGTGAACAAAATGAAATCTGGCAGCCTCAGATATAAGCAAACGGTGACTAAAATTCTCCATCTCCCGGTACATGATATTGTCTGTATTTCGGAAGCCACAGGGTATGCTTCTAGGCTATAGCATGTTCCAGGAATTTGAGGAAACATTTTAGGAGGGGTAGAATGTGCCCACAATCCACTGTTTCCATCCTAACCCTACAACAGTTTCAACAACAAAGCAAAAGGAATAACCAAATGAATGACTACAAGGAACAAGGTTCTATTAGAGTTAACTGCAACTCTTCCCTACCCTGCCTCTGTCCAATTCTGATGAACACTTTTACCAAGGGCTTGAAATAGCTCATGATAAAATGATCCAATATACTGACTACCTGAGATTCATTAAGAACACTGATATACTGAAAGTTAAGACTGAAGATCCACAGACCCTGAAAGACTAAAAGGGTGGACCAAGAAATACATGAGAGACCAAATGTACTGAGATGAAATTTAATATGGGTTTAAATGAACCCCGAACTTCTACTTCAAAAACACCCAGAATTTACATCAAAACTCCCAAAGGAACAGAGAGAAGACAGAAGAAACCCACCTTGTCAACATATGTAGAAAAAGACCTGTGACGTTGGATAACCAACAATTTCTCCTTTATCAATAGTAATCTGGCTCAATTTCTTGACAGCTGTTAGGAGATCAAACAAGAAAAGTGAAATGAGCCTCGGAGAGTGTTCAGTGGGTTGAAATGAGGCTGGAAAGGAGTGTAGAGGCCAGACCATATAGGGCCTACTGCCAACTACTTTGGTCTCTATTTTAAAAGTAAGGGTCATGATTAGATTTTTATTTTAAAAGGCTCACTTGCTTATGTAATGGGAAGACATGAAAGAAGGCAGGAAGTGGACACAGAGACTCCAGCTAGAACGCTGTGCAGTAATTCAGGTAAGCAGGAACAGCCAGCGCTAGAGGGAGAGTGACGAAGATGGAAAGAAGGGGGCAGATGACAGATACATGGATACTAAACACAGGATCTGCTGATAAATGTAATATAAACAGGGAGTAAGAAAAAGGGAGGATCAAGGATGATTTCTAGATTTCTGTGTCACATGACACAGACTAACAGTGATGCCAGTTATTGAGAGGAGTAAGGAGACAATCACAGACTCATGCGCGCCGGCGAGACTTTCGATTCTATGACAGTTACACAGTGGATCCCCAGGTGCTGATTAACTGATTAATGGTATACATTGCCAGGAGCACTGTTTAAGTGACTTCTCCATTTGAGTCAATATTGAAAAATACCAGTTGAGCAACACAATAGAAAAAGTCTTCATGAAAACTCCTTGAAAACTGAGCTAACATTGAGTAACTATCCCACATTTCAGGTACACCTCTCAAAAGCACATGCCAAAATACTAAGCATGTTCCCCTCAAACACCACGAAGCTGTGAACGTGTGCCTTTCCCCAAACCTGATTCTTTCCTGCACCAGACGATCAAGCTATGGTGACATCCGCTAATAAAAAGATAAAACATTAAACATTGTTACATCCGCTTTCTTATTTTCTACATTTCTTGCTGCTGCTGCTGCTGCTAAGTCACTTCAGTCGTGTCCGACTCTGTGCGACCCCACAGACGGCAGCCCACTAGGCTCCCCCATCCCTGGGGTTCTCCAGACAAGAACACTGGAGCGGGTTGCCATTTCCTTCTCCAGTGCATGAAAGTGAAAAGTGAAAGTGAAGTCGCTCAGTCATATCCGACTCCCTGCGACCCCATGGACTGCAGCCTACTAGGCTCCTCCATCCATGGGATTTTCCAGGCAAGAGTACTGGAATGGGGTGCCATCTTGCTAGGATACACTTAACTTTTGAGTCCTGTTTCTAGGAATGACATTATCAGAGCTCGATGGAAATGCTAATAATGAAGACCCCGTCCCTTTTCTCTTATAGAGAAGAACAATAAGGCCCTAAAAGGTAACGTGTTCAACAGTAGAACCAGGTGGGACTCAAACCCTGACCACCCACCCAACCTCCCACATTACCAAGGCCAGTCTGCCCAACACAAAATATTACTTTTACTTAACCGGCCTCCTTCTGAAATTTCTAGTGATTCCAGCAGCTGACTGGAGGATTAAAAGTACAAAGTTCAATGAACAGCAGCTCATCTTCAAGCCCCAAACAGCCCATGTAGGGGCTGACAGCAGCATCCACACAGACAGAAAGAGCAGAATGAGGAGGGAGGAGAAGAAAGCAACAGGCTCAAGATCTACTATTGCTGTGGCTACACTTCCTATCTCATCTACAACCAAGAGGGACACAGAGCTGCTCCAACTTCGCCCAAAACGCAGCAAGCGAAAAGAGAAAAAGAAATTCAAATCCATTTCTGCGCATTAGTTTTTAAAGTTACTGGCAAGGGAAAAAGATCTGGGGAGAGTAATCTTTAACTGCGAATTACTGACTCTGAATGTACCGGATCACCACTGGAATCATTTAGAACACATATCAAAGTGTATGATGACAATAGCTAGTTAAGTGCAGCTTGAGCTTATGACATATCAAGCTCTGGTATAAGGGCTTTAACGAAAGAAACCATTTAACCCTTGTGATAATCATTTTTATCTCAGCTTTACAAAAGAGGCAGTGGAGCCACAGAGGTGGAAGACACTGTCCAAGGTCACACACCAGTAAGTAGACAGCCCAGGCATTCTGGCTCTAGAGTTTACGCTCTTATTCATCAGGCAGGACTGCCTCCACAGAGCACATTCTGAAACCCAAATATTTATGCTGTCATCTAGTTATACAATGATTAATGATACGATGGATTTTAAGTTGAATTCTCATCAGAGCCCAGCGCTTTAGGAAGGGCTGGGCAAAAGGTGGAGGAAGAAAAGGCAACAACTCGCTACCTCCAGACAGCTCTCGCAGCCAACAAATATTTTTCCCACCCCGCTCCCTCAGTTTCAACCATCACTCACATGCACAGTGCTCTTGACATTGACTCCCTAGCTCTAACTTAAAAGCTCCACACCCTCCTAACTGCCAACAGCCTGCCAGACATCCTATTCCCCATGAACGCTCCCTACCAACCCATCTCCCACACTCTCACTCAGTCCTTCCCCTGCATTAATGGCCTCCCCTCAAGTTCTCCCGTGCTCTGATTTCCCTCTCCTTCACCTCCTACAGTTTCTCAACAAGCTCTGCTTTACCTCTGCTGTTGTTGTTTTTCAGTCTCTAAGTCGTGTCCGACTTAGCAGCCCCATGGCCTGCAGCACATCAGGCGTCCCTGTCCTCCACTATCTCCCCGAGTTTGCTCAAACTCATGTCCACTGAGTTGGTGACGCTATCTCAGCACTGCCTCGTCCGCTGCTGCCCTCTTCTTTTGCCTTCAATCTTTGCCATCCTCAGGGTCTTTTCCAATGAGTTGGCCCTTTGCTTCAGGTGGCCAAAGCACTGGAGCTTACACTGTCTCCGTATCTGTTCCTCCTACCCAAATCCTAACCCTAGCTCTTGGACCATATAGTTTCCCTACTGTTATCCCTACCACTAAGCATAACCACCAGTTATCACAAGGCTCAGCTTCTCCACAATGTGATTACGATTTGTGTGGCAATTCTCTGATGAAACCCTCCCAAGGATTCCTTGCTTTCTTCACAGTAAGGTCAAATTCGAGAGCGCCAAACTGTATCAAGATCTTTAGATCCTGCTGTCATTGCAACTCTAGCAATTCTAGGCTGCGCATCAATCATGGTATTTCTATAACTAAGCCAAATACGGAGAAGGCAATGGCACCCCACTCCAGTACTCTTGCCTGGAAAATCCCATGGACAGAGGAGCCTGGTGGGCTGCAGTCCATGGGGTCGCAGGGAGTCGGATATGACTGAGCGACTTCACTTTCACTTTTCACTTTCATGCACTGGAGAAGGAAATGGCAACCCACTCCAGTACTCTTGCCTGGAAAATCCCATGGATGGAGGAGCCTGGTAGGCTGCATTCCATGGGTTCACTAAGAGTCGAACAGGACTGAGCGACTTCACTTTCACTTTTCACTTTCATGCACTGGAGAAGGAAATGGCAACCCACTCCAGTGGTCTTGCCTGGAGAACCCCAGGGATGGGGGAGCCTGGTGGGCTGCTGTCTATGGGGTCGCACAGAGTTGGACACGACTAAAGCGACTTAGCAGCAGCAGCAGCAGCAAGCCAAATACATAGAGAAAAAAACATCAGGTAGCGCCATTTACAATAAGACAAATGTAAATACTCTTTGGCTCTGTCCCATTAGTACCTTTATTAATTTAATTATAAACTGGCTCTTTTTCCACAGTTAGTATCTCTCATCCCAAGTCAGTCTAAGGTAAATTACAGTGCTCTGGGAGCCCAAAGGAAGATGTAATTACATGAATTTATACAGACTATACTTCTATATAAACTATCTTCATAATATGACAAGCAGACAGGAAAACAGAATTTAATGATGTTTCAAGATACAGACTACCTTCAATAACAAATTTCCTGCATCAACAATCACTAAAAATTCTAAGATATATTAGTTTACATTTCTGTTCCAAAAAAAGAACATATCAATCAAGTTTTCTCTAGGCTGACTCTCAGAGTATCATTATAACCCGTAACTTCCACTGTGAGTTCTAGAAATGTTGGTTTAGAGATGGTAAAGTGCCAAGCTGTTACCACTTTCTTCAGTGTTGTGCGGACTTCAAAAACAAGGTCCACGAACTATGCTGAGTATTGATTAAAACTATCCGACATCTTTAAAATAACGTGAGTGAGTGAAGTCGCTCAGTCGTGTCTGCCTCTTTGCCACCCCATGCACTGTAACCTACCAGGCTCCTCTGTCCATAGAGTTTTCCAGGCAAGAATACTGGAGTGGGTTGCCATTTCCTTTCTCCAGGGGATCTTCCCGACCCAGGGATTGAACCCAGGTCTCCCGCATTGCATGGTAAAGCAGGCGCTTTACCATCTGAGCCAATTAAAACAATGTAAATAACCTCAAAGAGGCTCATACCAGAGAACTGTCTTGATCAGATGATATTTCCCAGTATTTATCAGAGATCAGAAGACAAGAGATTTGAGAAAGCATGTGGAAGGTGAGGGAAAAGTAGGGAAGAGTTCAAGTCTCAAATCCTAAAAGAGAAGGCAAGATGTGAGACGGGAACACAGTATGCAGGACGCTGTGCAAACACGCTCTGCCTTTGATGCCTGATGATTGTGCCACATGAAGACTTAACTAGGGCTTCCCTGGCGGCCCGGTGGATAAGAACCAGCCTACCAATGAAGGGACACAGGTTCGATCCCTGGTCCCAAAGGATCACACATGCCACGGAGCAACTGAACCCGTGTGCCTCAAGTACTGAAACCCGGGCGCCCTAGAGCCTCTGTCCTGCAACTTGAGAGTAGCCTCCACTGGCCACAACTAGAGAAAGCCTGTGCGCAGCGACAAAAACCTAGCACAGCCAAAAATAAATTAACCACAAATGAATAAATATAGCAGTGTGTGCATGTCAAAACAGTAATAATAAAAAAGACGCTAATTTTTTGTGGTAACAGAATACTCCAGGGCACAGGGGCTGGGAGAGAACGTGGCCGGAAAGGAAGAGGTTCAAAAATGGAAAGCAGAAGCCCGCCCAGAACAAAATCCCATCACCAGAACGTGCTGCAGGATTCCGTGTTAACCTCACTAAATTGTACCTAAATTGTAATACCTTTTCCACAAAGCCTACACGGGCCGGTGTCTTCTGAAAAAGGTAGAACCAGATTCCGCGTTTCCCCTCCAACATCCTAGACAGACACTGTTGAGCTTGGTGGTATTTCAGTCAACCACTGACAGCTTTTTTTTTCCCCCAGTTCTTCTGAACACGTGAAGACCAAAAACAACAATCAGTGCAAACTGAGGGTTTTACTCTCAACAACTTCCTATTCCCATGTGGATGCCTCCTGCAACCAAGTCAGAGGTTCACTGGCACTAGAATAAGAGCCCTGCTTATTTCCTTTAGAATTTCTCTTCCGCATCTCCAGAACCACCTTTTATCACTGTTCACTCTGATTCACTGGTCTAAATATGTTAAGAGTGGCTGGAGCCCACTGTCTTTGGTTGCTTTCTGTTTTGTTTTAATGAGTCTGATACACCAAGAAGCAGGAAGATGCTCCAGTCTTAGTCCTATATGTTCAGCTCAAACATAACATTTGTCAGGAATAAATGTAATTCCTATGACAAGCAGATGGTTCAAGCAGAAAGTCTTAAATCACCAACAAAACAGTTTAGTGATTAACAGAGTGGGTTAATAAAAAGACTCTGCTTTTAACTGTCCAGAGTCCAAACATGCCACCTCCCCCCAGCCCACCCCCAGCCCTTAGCACTAATTATACCCCCAGGCCTTGGCCTGAATCACGAGAGAAAAAAAAATATATCTGCTGGCAAATGTCAATGAGGGGGAAAAATCTGGATTCCTGTACAAACTTATCAACCACCTTTCTGTTTCCAGACAGGATACTATGGCAACAGCATAAGCAAAAGATTAGAGTAACCTATGCTACCTGATAAAATGAGGGCGTCAATGGGAAGTTCTGGCTGTCAAGGCGGCCTTGACAGTCGTAAATATCTCCTAAACAAGAAGGAAGAAACACGAGACTCCAAGATTACAAGTATCCGACACAGAGTACCCTGGAATTGACACTTTTTACCCATTAACTCCAATGCAAATAGTATGATGATTTGAGAATCAAGGATACTGTGGAGAAAACAGGGGCTTCCCAGGTGACTCACTGGTAAAGAATCTGTATGCCAATGCAGGAGACATAGGAGATGTGGGTACAAACCCAGGGTCTAGAAGAGCCCCTGGAGGAGCAAATGGCAACCCACTCCAGCATTCTTGCCTGGGAAATCCCATGGACAAAGGAGCCTGGTGGGGTCACAGAGACTCAGACACAACTGAGCACCCACACACGCAGGAAAAGACAGAGGTTCTTTCAATACTGATCCTTATGGCAATTACTCCCAACCCTATCAACAGAAATGTATTAAATTTCATGGTTCCACTAACACAAAAGTCTAGCTAACGTACGCTAGAAAAGTCTATGGGGAGTACCTGATTCATTTTAGAGATGAAGAAATGGAGAGGCTTGCCTGGTAGACAACATCTAGTTATTAGTTAATGCTAACTAAAATTACTGATGAAATCAATCCAATTCAAGAGATTTTCATTGTTAAAAATCCTAGCTCTCTTCTTTATCTTTCTATTTAGTTAACAAATACCAAAGTTAGAACTAAGGCTCTTGGAGCTGCAGGGAGTGGCAGAGAGAGTGGAAGCCTTAATTTGAGCAGGACATAAGGAGACCAGGAACTTCTAATTCTGACAGACAACAATAAAAGGGAGGCCACATGAGCAGGACAAGAAAAGGAACAAAAGGACTATTTCATCCTCTTGCTTTTAAAACTTTTCCAACCATGAAAGAAAATGCAGGTTAACTATTTTAAATGAATGATGCTCATACTTTCCCCCCGATATTCAGGTTGATCACACTCACTGAAAGACACTGGGCAAATAATTTAACCCAAGACTAAAAAAGCAAAGGGGAGGTAAGGAAGTCAGAGAGGGGGAATAAATTTTTAAAGCTGAATTGTTTAAAATTTAATAATATTTTAAATAACACATCATGTAATTTTAATACTTCATGGAGCTTTATGGGGTACAAGGCTTGGCTCACAACAGATTCTCACCAAGCATTAGTTCTTCATCTGTTCACTTCCCAGGAGAAATGCAAGAAGACAGGCCTGAATTCATCAGGAGACCAAAATACTGTTGCCCAAAACTACGCTGTACAGGGTCCATATACCAACCACATGAAATTTAAAGTAACTGGCGGTACCAAAACCAGGTTGATAGTGGTGAGGAAAGAAATGTTTTTCTTTATACTTTGATAATTTCCAAGTTTCTGTAATAAGCTATTTCACTTACACAGTTAGAAACAACTGTTTTGAAAAAGAAAAAATGTTTTCAGTAGGGTTTCATCACTCTCCTATTAGAACTAGTTTTAACAAATGTGCAAGTTAGCTTGTACTATCCCAGGCTTATCCAACCCAAATTGTGTGTTAAAATAAGATTCCATAATCACCCTTAGAGGATAACAGAGCAAGCATCATCTTAACTAAAGCCAAGCTGCCTAAAACTCTACTGCTTACAAAGACTGTGGATGTCTTAATAGACAAAATCAGAATCAAGCATAACTATGGTACAAGATCTCCTCACAACAAGGCCAAGACTCAAGACAAACTGCCTCCCTCCTTGAAGGCTGCTGCTCCTTCGTGAATCCCAGACTGAGAGGCAGCAACACAGCTTAAAGCCGCTATTAAGAATCTTCTCAACAAACGACGCTAGGAGTGAGTATCCACATGCAAAAAAAAAAAAAGGAACTTAAACCCTTAGCTTGCGTCACACACAAAAATGGATCACAGGCAAAAGCCAAAGAGTCAAAGTGTAAAACTTCTGGAAGAAAAGTAGGAGAAAATCTTCATGATTTTGGCTAAAACAAAGATCTCCTACATATGACGTCAAAGGTACAGAACGCATAAAAGAATACGTGACGAGCTAGACTTAATTCAGAATTAAAAACTTTTCCTCTCCCAAAGACATCAGTAAGAAAATGAAAAGACAAGCCACAGAGAAGGAATAAATATCTGCAAATCAAACATATGATTTGTATCCAGAATATACAAAGAACTCTTAAAACTTAACAAAAACTTTAATGGTCAATTGGTACTTCATCAAAGAAAATAAATGGCAACTGAGTACAGGGAAAAATGCTCACCGTCAATAACCATTACCAATACACACCCACCAGACGGCTACAATGAAAACGACTAACAGAGTCCATATACCAATCACATGAAATTTAGAGTAAATGCCGTTACTTTAAAAGAACAACTGTTGGCAACAGTGTGGGGGGAAAATGAAACCCTCTAGTACTGCTGGTGGGAACGTCAGACAGTATAGCCACTCTGCAAAACAGCCTACCCCAGCAACCCACTCCTGATGATTTACATGTGTGAAAACATAACCACATAAAGACCTGAACAGAACGTTCAGACTTGCAAATGGCATGAGCCTGAGCTCAGACTGAAGTATGTTTTTGCAGTTCCTCCTGCTATCATACTGTTGGCTCTCACAACCGCTATTGCAGTCCCTTTAGTGAAATCTACTTGCATTGTTTAAACCACTGTTTAAAAAAAAATTTTTTTTTTTTCCGATTTCCACCACACTAAGCCATTCCTAAACTTAACCCTCGGCTTCTGAATAGCCATCATTTACTTTGCTAGAGGCTGGCCAATGAGTTGCAAGTAACCTTCTTCCAACTGCATATGAGAAGAATAAGTGCATGACTGAGAAAGCAGTTTTCCTAGGACAAATGAAAAGTGTGTGAGAACTCTGATGTACCACCCTACTGACATCTTTGTGAGTGCGCCTGACCAACCTAAAGGTAACTGAAAACTAGTGAATTTAAGAAAAGATTCACCCATCTGATATCAGATGGGACCATTTCTACCAATGAATTTAGAAGAATTGCTCTTTTTATTCTTAAGACAACTGCTTGTTGAAGATTTTTGCACCAGTGCTCTCCACAGTATCAAAGTCAAGTCCCCCCCGGGTAGGATCGTGAGTTTACAATACAGTCAGTTACAATAAGTGAAGCATTTCAGTACACGGGACGAAATTCCAGAAGGAGAGAAACTGAAATACAGAGTTTTACCTATAAAACAAAAATAGATCTAGTAAATACGGAGCTGAAGTTGAACAAGCAAGTCTGTATGTAACCTGTCAACTAGCTTCGAACCTCTGAGTTCCAGTCAAAAGCAAAGACATGAGGGGACGGGCAGAGAAGTCTGGACTGGCTCTTCTGGATGCACAAACTGGTTCTCCAAAAGCAACTGCTAACCATACAAGGGATCAGCACAGGACACCATCCACACGGACAGCTCTGCTGGGTGTTCTTTTTCCTTCATGGAAAATTTGCAAATGTTTGCTTAACTATTCAGTGATGTGAATGCAAGGGCTTCCCTGGTGGCTCAGAGGTTAACGCGTCTGCCTCCAATGCGGGAGACCCTTAACTATTCAGTGGGAGCAGGGTTTTATTGAACCCACTCCAGATGTGGTCTAACACACACACTCAAGCTTAGGTAACGATATTGAAGGGATGATCATGAAGTCCCCAGAACTGGGTTCAGACCAAAACGAAGGCCAAGGAGCTTATGAACTGACCAGGCAATCACAGCATTTCTAAAAGAGGTATAACTTCACTGCCTTTTTCCACCTATAAAACAAGAAACAGAAAGAAAAACAAAAGCACCTGTTTATGACAAAGATGCGGCAAAATATTCCCTTACTCAGATGACAGGTATGAAATATAAAGCAGTCGAAGCATTTTAGATACAACTTTATGATGTGTATAAAGAAACCTGAAAACTCTCAAAGTTTAACTTGGTAATTTTACTGTACCACAAGGAAATAAGGATCAAACTGAGGAAAAACTTACTTTGGAAAAAAAAAATTTTTTTTTTTTTACTAACAGAATTAGTTAAATATGTTAACTCCAAGCAACAGAATTATGTGATCCCTTAAAATAGTCAAAACTGTATTACATGGGAACACACAATTAAATGAAAAAAGGCAGAAAACAGTTTATATAATCTGATCAACAGTATGTTGTTTTTTTTTTTTAAACCACATACAAGGAAGAAAAAGGCTAGAAGAAAACCAAAATCTTAACTATCTCTAGGTAATGGAACATTACCTAGGTGATTAACAACTCTTTCATATACTGACCAAATTCTATGCACCACTTTTATAACTGGGAGGTGGCGGGGGAGGAGAGAGTGCCACCACGAGCACATGATGGCAGATCTTTGAAGCATAAGAAGCAGAGTTGTTGGAAATCTTCCCAGAGCTCTCTCTCAATAGCTTTCTGCTGTTCTGGAGTAATACGATTCTGCATTATACAGATCTTTCTGCGGCAACACTGGCAGGATTGTAAACCATCTTTCTCACCTTAGAGTAGCTTCATAAAGTCCAAATTTGCAAACTGAACGAAAATCTAGTTGTATAATGAGGCTTACATACACCTAGGTCTTTTTCAGATGTCAAATTTTTCCCGATTTCTACACTAAAGTAAAACTCTAGTTGTTCTTATTGTTATTTAGTCGCTAAGTCGTGTCCAACTCTTTTCAAACCCCTCAAGTGCAGCCCACCAGGCTACTCTGTCCTCCACTGTCAAAATTTGAGTTTGCTCGAATTCATGCCCACCGAGTCGATGATGCCATCTAACCATCTCATCCTCAGTCACCCCTTTCTCCTTTTGCCTTCTGTCTTTTCCCAGCATCAGAATCTTCGGCAATGAGTTGGCTCTTCGCATTATGCAGCCAAAGCACTGGAGCTTCAGCAACAGTCCTTCCAATGAAAATTCAGGGTTGATTTCCTTTAGGATTGACTGGTTTGATTCCCTTGCAGTCCAAGGGATTCTTAGGAGTCTTTTCCAGGACCACAGTTTGAAAGTATCAATTCTTCAGCACTCAGCTTTCTTTATGGACCAACTGGCACATCCGTACATGACTACTAGAAAAAACACGGCTCTGTATGGACCTTTGTCAGCAAAGTGATGTTTCTGCTTCTTAATACACTGTCTAGTTTTGTCATAGCTTTCCTTTCAAGGAGCAAGTGTCTTTTAAACTCTAGCAGACTCTTTCAAAACCTAGAACTATTCCAGAATAGTAAGCTGGGATACTAGTAAGCTGTACTCTATCACCAGTAAACTGCTACTGGATGATGCTTTGAGAGGGAACTTGCTAGAATTCTCCCACATTTCACAAACCACTCCTACATTAAAAAGTGCTTCAGCTACCCTCAAATTCAATCAACTTTTTTTAAAACTGGCAGAGGCAATGGCAAGGGGTTATGAAAATAATGGGAGGAAAAGATAATCCAAAATAAATATGCATTCGCTTGCATTTTTTCCCCTCATTGAAGGAAAAATACATTTTTACAACAGATAAAAAGTGGGCAGGATTTTGCAGCCAAAATAAACTATGAAGTTAGGCTAAGTTAGAAAGGAGGCTAGAATGAGTTAAGACAGCTAAAAGTAAAGCTGTTTTCTATTGTTCTTAAGTAAAGTACATAGTCTACTGAAAAGGAAAAGAGAGAGAACTAATCTGGTATGCAACATTCAATACTCAAAAACACAGAATTCCAGAAACAGAGTTGGAAAGAGCTCCTGATCTAAACTGCCTCTTAACCAAATTCAGAATTAGTTAAAAAAAAAAAAAAGTCTATCAATTGAACTTTCGAAATTTTCAAGTATTCAGCTATTTCAGTCATTATTTCCATCAGATGATGACAAACAATCATAAAAATCCTAGAGCTGGAAAGATTCTTAGGTATCGTCCTGCTCCAGCTCATCAGCTGATTCAGATACAACCAGCAAAATTGTCACTCTTCCGGCAACTGTAAAAATGCTACACAAGTTTATCCTTTAACTGACAAAAAGCCTGAAGATGGGGGTGACACTGCACTCTGTCACTTTCTCATCTGATGAAGGCTATGAATATACGTACCACTCTACAGAAGAGTTAGCCAACAGTTCCCAGCACTCTGCTGTCTACTTCATTCTCCGTTTCCTTCTCCCTGGACTGACCACAATATATACTATAAGTATGCTGCTCCTTAAACAGTTTTAAACAGTCTATGTTCATAATTTCAAACATGGAAATTGAAACCAAAAAAATCACCAATTAAGTCATTTGCAAGTTATCATTAAGTCGGAGATCCTACAGTGAATTTCTGCGCGGCTCAGAGGACTTTGCTAAGAAGTAAACGGTTTCCCATCCCCACCTTTTATGGCAAGACAGTTTTCTTTAATGGCTTTCTTTTGAAAATGTATGATGTGTTTAAATATTACAGAGAAGACAGAGTTTGGTTAGATAAATGCTATTTCTCAAAGTCATTTTAACTTTAAAGGCATCTTTTTCATACAGCAAACCCCACAACTGGCACGATTCCATCAACCCTTCCTTCTGGTCAGTAACTGTCACTGGGCATCGCTCCTCCCTGCAGCCCTCCAAGTGAACACACAACAGCTTTACTTCATCTTTTTCGAATTTCAGCTATCCTACAGCCAGTCTACTAAAAGAACCTAGTAATCCTTTTCCTCACCATTTACTTCACTATCATATTAACAAGAATATTTTTAAACATAAGCCACTCTAAAGTGTTTCAAAATACTTTAGAACTTGGAATTGTTATATTCCTGAAATGACTATTTAAGGCTGTAAAACAGAAGACCTTAAGGCCACAGACATGAGTCTGCTTAACCCTAAGGGACAAACTCGATCATGTCCACCTCAGAGCTTTTACATAATTTAAATTTAGTACTACAATACTATGATCTCCTATTGGCTCACAACAGGAAGGCAATATGTGAAGCTTCAGTTCAGTTCAGTCTCTCAGTCATGTCCGACTCTTTGCGACCCCATGAATCGCAGCACGCCAGGCCTCCCTGTCCGTCACCAACTCCGAGAATTCACTGAGACTCAAGTCCATCGAGTCAGTGATGCCATCCAGCCATCTCATCCTCTGTCGTCCCCTTCTCCTCCTGCCCCCAATCCCTCCCAGCATGAGTCTTTTCATGTGAAGCTTACTATTTGCAAAATACTCTGGGTAACTCATACTATCTTATTTCATCCTCAAAATCTCTCTTTGGAGGAAGGTACTAGTAATACCCTTGTTTCACAGGTAAGGAAACCGAGGACTGGAAAGGTTGCATCGTTTGTCTGGGGTCACAGGACTGGCAGAGGTAAGATATGAATGTAAAACAGCTCAGCTCCCCAGCTGAGTTCTTAACCATTACAATGGCATAACCAGTGGCAGTGCAGAGTTTACTGATACACCCAACTCCTACATTTATAACAAATATGCTTCTACTAAACGAGAAGGAAATGGCAAACAGCTCCAGCATTCTTGCCTGGAATGTGCCATGGACAGAGGAGCCTGGTGGGTTGCAGTCCATGGGGTCGCAGAGCTGGACGCGACTGAGGGACTGAGCACGTACTTCTACACAACTTTCTAATGGTGACGGTCCTGGACTAAGCGTGACCCTCGACCCCATCAGTGTGAATGTCTGGGAAGTAATACACTTGTGGCTGGCTATTCCATCCCCCCTGGAATCACAATCCCCAGTGATCATTTAAAAAAAAAAGGCTGACTAGTCACTGACCGTAATCTCTCCCTGTTAGTGTCACCAGGAGACGGCTCCTGAAGGAGCACTGATGCTTAGCAATTTGAGCAGAAGAATACCGAAGATGAAGACCAGTGTGGTCCTGGTACAGCCAAGTTCCAACTCCGGGTTCCCAGCACAGATGTGAATCTGCATTAATTGTTACCTCTATGACCTAAGGCAAACATTTAAATCCACAAAACTTTCTCATGAGCAAAATATGGCGAACAGTACTATGCACACAGGTGTTAATATTACTATGAATGTTAAGCTAGGAAGTGTAAAGCCATCAAGCACGAAGCCTGGTAAACAGTAAGTATTCAAATGCTAGTTGTTACGTGTAATGATTAGGAACAGGAATGGAGGCGGCCAGATCAACAGTGACTGTCAGACATGTTAAAACAGGATGAAAAACAGAAGCACGGCCAAGGCCCACAGTCCCACTTCAAGCCCAAGTGCAGGAATGACTAAGAGCTGCAAGACACGCTGTACAGCTGGAAATCAGACAGGCTGGTTCAGTGAAACACAACGTACTGCTTTTAAGAAACAAACCCACCAATAGCCACTAACGTACATATCACTTATCTCCCCTGATTGGAAAGACTGAGTCATACACAGCATCTCTCTACAATTAAAGAGAAAGTGTCAGCACATTTCTGTACAGAAAACAGTTCACAACTTCAACCAGTTTCAAACTGCTTTGGAAAGATAAGCTCCTTAATAGTTTTGACTAAATTTAGAAAGCTTTACTACTTTAATGCAGATAAATGGAAATTGGGAAGCAATAAATTATCAAAAAGAGGTTCTATTTGACCTGCTACAATATTAAAACATGCAATCAGCACACTCAGTAAACAGTGGTGCCGTCTGTCTCCAAAATACAAATTTAAATTAAGAGTCCAAATTAATGAGACTTTACAGAATATGATGATGCTTTGCTATTAAACAGATGAATTTAATTCCAAAAGATATACAAATAAACGAAGTCTACCTCACTACATTCTACATTTAACTCCTTAAAAGACGGAATGTACCTCTACCCTACTCTGGAAATTCTGTTAAGTGAGCCACAGATCACATTCACAGATCTACAAACTAGACAAGTGGAATAAGCCAAAATTCACCCGGATTCAACTTAAAGTACAGGCTAGAGGAAAATGCAAAAGTTTATTCAGAAGAGAAAGACAAACCTGTTTCTGAGAATTTAGTGATACAAGAGATTCTCCTCAATGGCATAAATCACTGTGCATATCAGAAGCACCGATTCCTGCCCTACACCATACCTAGTGAATTAAAATCTTCCCCAATATTCTGATCCTAAGTCAGGATTGAGAACCACGGCCTCTCTGTAATATCTATATTAAGTTATGCCCCTTCCCCTTCTAAACAATTGTTTGGTTTTGGGTTGTTTGGCTGTTAGACAATCAACCAAGTGCCTTCACTTACCACATTAGCTCCCAATGCGTGCGTATGTGCTCAGTCGGCAAGTCACACCTGACTCTTTGCTACCCCCTGGATTACAGCCCACCAGGCTCCTCTGTCCATGGGATTTCCCAGACAAGAATACTGTAGTGGGTTGCCATGTCCTTCTCCAGGGGATCTTCCCAACCTAGGTATCGAACCCATGTCTCCTGCATTAGCAGGCAGAATCTTTACCACTGAGCCACCAGTAAGCCTGTTAGCTCCCAAACTAAATCCTAAATCTCCAGAGGGCATGTCGGGCCACATCATGTCCATACCAGATGCTCAGTCAATAAAGGAAATTAGGCCAATAAAAACAAAATATTAAGAAGCAGTTTAGGGAATTACCTCCCAAGCTTCCCTCTTCCCTGGCCTGAAAAACAACTCCCAGATGGACCATTCGTCTTATAAGGGAGACAGGAAGCGGGAAGATAATCCGGGAAAATTCTAAATTAGAAACTCAAAAACATTAAAAATTCAAGAAAATTCACCAGGGAAAAAGGGAAAACATGGATAAAGGGCCTAAGAAGTATAAAAGGAAAAAAACTGGATAGAAAAGAATGGTGGTTGTTAGGCCATTCTAAATAAGAAAAATATACTAATTTGTCTTCCTTGCTCATAAAATAAACGGGACTCAATATTAAAAAGCAGAAACATTACTTTGCCAACAAAGGTCCCTCTAGTCAAGGCTATGGTTTTTCCAATAGTAATGCACGGATGTGAGAGTTGGACTATAAAGAAAGCTGAGCGCCAAAGAATTGATGCTTTTGAACTGTGGTGTTGGAGAAGACTCTTGAGAGTCCCTTGGACTGCAAGGAGATCCAACCAGTCAATCCTAAAGGAAATCAGTCCTGAATATTCATTGGAAAGACTGATGCCGAAGCTGAAACTCCAATACTTTGGCCACCTGATGTGAAAAACTGACTCAATGGAAAAGACCCTAATGCCGGGAAAGATTGAGGGCAGGAGAATGGGTCAACAAAGGATGAGTTGGTTGGATGGCATCACCAACTTGATGGACATGAGTTTGAGCAAGCTCCAGGAGTTGGTGATGGACAGGGAAGCCTGCTGGGCTGCAATCCATGGGGTTGCAAAAAGTCAGACACAGCTGAGTAACTGAACTGAACTGAAGATCTTTTGAGTCAAGACACAAATGAATTCCAGTACCTACTTGGCGTGACTCTGTTCATGAGCCAGTTTCTTTATCCTACCCTGTAAATGGGGTAAGACCATTATTAGAAGATAAAGAGATAGTTGTAAAGCATCTGGCTTCGTATCCAGATGCTCAATGCAGATTAGCTCCCTTCCTCCTCAGGTGGAAATTCGTAAGGTCAGATAATAAAAGACGATGATTATCTTGCAGAAAAGGGCTGTGTGGTCATTTCGGCATCATGTGAATGTGTCCTCTGGGTGTCTGTCGTGTTCTGACTCCTGTAGCTGTGTCATTCCTCAGTGCTGTCCTCAGCTACCATCTCTGATACATGCATAGCCCCGGGGAAGCTAAAAGGTAATGGTAATGTCCAGGAATCTCTAAAGTCCTTTCTGGAAATAAAACCTTAACAGCAGAACTACAAACCCACAGTGACCATTTAAAACGTGCGCCCCAGCCATCACCCCCCAAAAAAGCAAAGAGGCCTCATCTTCACTGAGGTCCAGGGCCTGACTCCACAAGACACTGCTAAACAATCTTCTATCCGTCACAGCTTTAAATCAGGGTACCAGGTCCTAAGCAATCCTGGAGAAAAGTAAAAGGCGTTACTGTGATCCTAAGGCAGTAGACAAGGCTAGAGAATCTTGTTAAGTAAAACAAGAAAGAAGCCAGCCTTGTTCGGGTGGCCAGAACCCCACCCGAAGTCAATCGCCTGGGGAGCTGCCTGGGGCGCCTGGTTTCAGGCAGCGCTCAGGAGTATCAACTGGACAGTCAGACAACTCATCTGTCGATGTTTCTCTGAAAGCAGATAACCCAGAGCTAAGTACCTGAATAGCCTGAGTCTTCAGGAGCGGTCTTCTCTCTAACACACCACCAAAGTCTTTTTTGGGACATGCTTTTACTATTGCAATTCAAGATGACTATTTCAACTCAAGGTGAATTCAGAGGTTCTGATGGCCATGTCACTCATGACTAAAATATGCCTATTATAGTCAATTAATACTCTAATTAAATCAAGACCTCCTCCATCTATACCTGCACAACTGGTTTTCTGGACCCAAATGCAGATCTTTACACATACTTCTATATAATTAGTCTTATCAGATCTGGCAGGCTGTTTCAGTCTCTCTTCACTCCTTTGACCCTTAGTTCTCTCATCAATGAAGTGAACAAACTGGACAAAACGGTTTCGGTGATGTCTTCAAGTTTTAAAACTATATTTTAGCATTTACCAAACATTTATGCCAAACGCTTTACTTTAAAAGCAATTTTACTTCACTAGGATTTTCAAAGGAATAAAAACAAACAAACAAAAAAACGCAAACAGCTACAGATTTTTGCCTAAAGGAGTCATTATCTTTGCGTGCCTCTCATGCCCCTGTCTAAAACCACCCTAACTGGCTTTTAGTTCAGGATAGAATAACCTTCTCCAAACATCCTATACTGGGAGAAGGAAGAAAAACAAATCCTACCATTTCTGATGACCAGGATTCTCTACTATTAAAGCATGAAGAACAAGGTTTTAATGTAAACCAGAAGATCGTGCTGAAACAGGAATTCAAACGTGCAGTCTAAATCTCTACTCAAAGTAACGATGTACACAAGAGATGTCCACAAGAATTACCAAAAAGAAAACTCCTCAGAGATGGTGATGAAGGAGAGGGTCTGGCAGAGAAGAAAGCCAAAATCTCCTGTAGGGCACCGCCCTTTAAAAAACCGTTAGGGGTGGGGATAGAATTGTGGCTAGAAGTCTCTCCTCTTAGGACTTTAAATGACAAAATGTGGTTCAGCAGGTAAAGAATCCGCCTGCCAATGCAATATGTACAACTGTTAGTTAACGCTAAAAAAAATTCATAGACTATGTTAACTTAATACATACAAGTGAAACTGCCTAAACAAAAACTTAACTCTTAGATTTTTACCTAGTCTCATACGATCCTTGATGATAATGTCAGAGGCCCCCAACAGTAAAGGCTCATTCATTCACTGTAAGATGATTAAGTTCTCATCTTAATGATCACTGAACACTGCTCCTCTGCTTTAATTAGCACTTGGCTTAATAATTATCAAGGCCCCACACAGCAGTGAAACCTTACATTTCCATTAGTTAAGGAAACTACCCATTAATATTGCTCAGTAAACCAATACAGAATATTAAAAGATTTTGATAACAAAGAATTCTAAGTGAAAAGGGAGGCCTTCGAGAGAACCACCACACTTTCTTTCCAAATTAGCCATTTAGTACACCAAGCACTCAAAACTGGAAACAGAACAATGAACCATGGATCGTCCCATTCAAAGTCCTTTTGGAAGCAACAGTTCTTATTCCACCAGCACTGGCCATTGTTCAAAGCATTTTTGGATCTTCTCCTTTACAACAATCTTCAAATAGCATTAGATATTTATAGATACGTCTCTTATTTTCTTTCTTTGCACAAAACCGTTCTTATGCAATTTATTATTGAATCTTGTTTCTAAATATCTTTGGGGCTATTTTTAAAAACCAAAACTATCTCTCACCCCCAAAAACATATCTATCCTCCCAGTTAATATTAATACTTTGAAAGAGGCTTTGTCCTGAAATGAAGATGACAAGTCTTCCAAGGGCTAAAGTCTCTAGAGGACTTTTTTTAAATGAACAAAATACTGTCTGATACTCCACAAATTACTTCCCAAGAACTGAAAGTTTTTATCTTTTATAATTTAAACATGCTCCCCAAATTACTGCTTGTCATCAGGCTTTTCATTATAAGTAACATAAAGGCAATTTCAATAAAAATACAATAAACCCGAACATACAACATTGTACAATATTCAAGTAGCTCACTTGTACACTGGCTATGCACTGTATTAGAATTAATAAGGTATCAATATCATATAGGAAAATATGACACTAAGCATTTTTCAGTTATCCTTTTGACTACAGAGCACCCACATTCCTGCAGTGGACTTGCTGCCAATATAAGTGTACAATAACACAACTTCTAACCCATAAGATAGCGGAAATGGGTTTTCTCCTTAATTTAAAATCATGTACAGGAATATAATGGGAAGGATGCAATGACTGATTTGGTTTGACTAGGTTAAGCAGGATTGATAAAAGAACTTATTAATTATTAATTTTAATAATTCATTTTATTTAACTCCATATATTCAAAATATTAACATTTCAACATGTATAGCGCATAAAACAATAAATGGTACATTTTACCTATTTTATTTCCTAAGCCTTGAAATTCGATGTATATTTCACAGTAATAGCACAACTCAGCTTGGAGACTGATAAAGAACTTATTCTTTCTTAAACCTGTGCCACTGGGAAGAACTTTGTTCACATTACAAGACGAGTGAAAGCCAAACGAAGCCATTACTCCTTACACAGGAGTCAAACTGGTAGGCAGCCTGAGAGCAATACAGCACTTCTGCTCCGCAAGGGACAGGCCTCCTCGCCTCCAAGCCTCTCCTGCCCCACCCCAACCCAACCCTCCCCCAGCTAACCCTCCCCCTCCTTCAGGACAAGAGAGAAGAAACATCACCTTCAGGAAACCATCACCAATGCTCTCAGTGCATGGAAAAACTGGGTCAAAGTGGCCCCCCTCTATACTCTCCAAAGCACACTTTCAAACCGCAACATAGCACCTCCATACTCTAGTCATTGGGTGACTAGTCTAGCCTCTCCTACTAAAATACAAACACCCTGAGGGTGAGAACAGGTCCCCAAAATGAAGATCCCCAGGACCACACACACTGGTTGGTATATAGTAATCATTCAAATGACTGGGTAAACCATCTGCGGAGAGAAGCAATGGTCGGGCCCACCATCACGTGTGTTACTCACGCCAGTCCTTCAGCTGCAGTGTAACAAAGGCCTCAGGAACACTGATGTGTGCTGGAGGAGCTCCTATTTTAGTGCCAGGCAGGGTGTTCTGGGAGGTGGATATGAAAAGGGGGTGAGGGGAGGGCAGACCTCACTCACAGAGCAGTGGCAGTGGCGTTACTAGAACAAAGAGGCCCTTAGTCAACATGCAGCTGTTGAACAGTGCATCCAAACTGAAAAGCCGTAACTTGAGAAACGAGCTCTGATTCAAAGGCTTAAAAACAGTATTAATAAACCTACCAACGAAGAAGTTCCCTCCAGGACCCTCCATGCACCTCACTTGAGAGGGGAGTCTTTGTCTCGTCCATTACATTGTCAAAGTCTATACAAAAATGAGCATTAGACTGGAAGAGAGAGAGGCAAAGGGAAAAGAAAAAAAGAATGTGAACGTGAACACACACACACACTCTCCGCCATCAAAACATCAGCTACTCTCTTGCAACTTCTCCCGTCAAATCTTGCTCTTATTTGACAGTGGCAGAAAGCATCCCACGTTCCATGCTACTCAATCCACTTTCTGCGCCCCAGCCCAAGCCCCTTTCACACCTTTCTCAAAAATGCCCTCAGAGCCCGTGAAGACTTCTCAAAGAAGCTGCTAACGGAGAGTGAGAATTACTCGGCTGGGAGGGGTAGGGAGACCCGCTCCAGCTGCTCCCAAAGTTCAAATGTGCAGATAAGCCTCCATCTATTTTTAGGTTTAGCTCTGCCCACCCTTTAAGAGTCTCCAGCACACTACAAGAGCTCTAAGGCAACCTAAAGCAACCTTCTCCCTTAACTGACCTCAATTCTATGTGCGTCAGGCTCTGACACCTAGGGATCTCCCAAAAGACTTGTTTACTTTATGAGACTGCTGTGCTATATATTTTTCAGCTACCGTTTTTTAAAAACTTAAGAAACCAAATAAACAGAGTCAAAATCATTATCGTCAGGATTTCTGAGTCACTGTCCATCTGCACCTTTGTTTAATGAGAATGGAAATGGCTTGCAGACTTCCATATATTTCAAGATTCCTAATCTGTGAAAAACTAGCAATGAGTCATAACCCTATTAAGTGTGAAATCTCATTTTTTAGGTGTAGTCCCTTAAAGAAAAAAAAAGAAAGGAGTGAAAAGAAAAATTATTCTATGTTTCAGCTTCTCTTCCTACAATTCCATGCTGTTCAGGTAACTTCTCCTTTTACGTAACAGAGTGGACTCGTTAGCCCTTCATTTTTACCCTCAGCAGCATTTCCTGGCGGCGTACTCTGGTAAAGTGAGGTATTCCCCCCTCCACATCCCAGTCACCGCATGCGTTTTAAGTATCGACTTCCAACTTGTACTGGCCTTTACTGTCTCAGCAGATGGTCAACTGACTAGCTGGGCAATGGTCTCCACATCCATTCCTTCAAGCAGGAAGGGTTAGACTGGACTAAACTGAGACTTTCCAAGAAGCTGTTCTGCAGATCATCATAAAAATGAAGTGACAACAGTCTGCGCACTGAAGCTACCACTGCCCTGTAAAGACGCTGTTTCGAGGGCCAGACACCCCGGGGCATCCAGAAGTGACATGGCAATATAAACGGTATGTCTTCTTTCTCCCATCCGCTGCACTTTATAACCCCAGAGGGAACATGAAGTGACCTTCTCAGCGCCCTATGCACCTGGCGGCAGTGGCCTTTAGCAAGCGAAGCATGACACACGTGCGTGTTTACCACGGACGAAAGACGTATATCATCTTTAAGAGCTTTTGACTTTTTGCTACAACAAATAAGTGCTGATTAATTCATCGTTTCTCTTCATTTCCCCTTTCCCCTCACCAGAAAAAAGAGTGAATTTGGAAAAACATTACTCTCCTTCCCAACTCAAGTAAACCAGAATGCAACCAACTCTTGAAATGTAAATGATGAAGCACCTCTACTTCCATCTACCTGGCAACCAAACAACCCTCCACATGATGATATCCAGCTCAGTACTGACATACAATCACACTCAAGACGATACTTGTATGAAAAGCTTAGGGGGAAATGCACACCAAGTTAATCAGCATGACCACAGTTCAATTTATCAGGAACAGAAATGTGGCAACATAATGGCAAGCCACAGACTATCAGAAGGAGAACAGCATTTTTTAAACTTGTTCTGGGGCTCGCAATTTAACCCTTTCAGTTCAAGGTAATACTTTCTTAAAATGCACACAGAGATACACAGTTGGACTCTTCCCATCAATACCAATCAGATGGGGAAATTTTTTCTTTCTTTCTGGAAACAACTGTTCTAATTAAACTCTTGGGAGTGAGATTCTTGAGTAAGAGTCTATTTTCTTATTTTAATCTCTAAACATGTAACAATGCCTGACACCCAGTAGACACTGAAAGTAGACTGCTGAATTTAATTATCTACCTTAAACCCATGTACACTATTTCAGCTGTTCCCCTTTTGTGGTTAAAAGCGTTCTTAGCCACTTGTGGTCTTTATTATTAAGGACAAGTATGTGACTGAATTCCTGAAAACCTCCAGAAATACGCTTGAGTAGTCAATGCTACGACTGTAGCTCTAAGCTGACATCAAAAACATGCACAGCTTGGGCTGACGCTGAACCAGAACAGCAGCAACATCACAAGCGCTAGGACTGCACCATCCAGTCCAGGGGCACCAGCCACACCAGGCAGTTAGTCTCCCCTGGTGGGCCAGTGGTTAAGACCTCACCCTTCAGTGCAGGGGCTGCAGGCTCGATCCCTGGGGGGGAGCTAAGATGCCACCTGCCTCAGGGCCAAGGACCGAGAAACCGAAACAGAAAAACAGAGGCAATATTGTAACAGATTTAATAAAGACTTTAAAAATGGTTCCCATTAAAAAAAAGGAGGGGGGGCAGTCCAAACTGAGATGTGCTGTGTGTGTCAAATACGCATTGACTTTCAGACTCAGTGCCAAAAAAAGGTACAATATCTCAATTTCCATATTAATTATATGTTGAAATCATATTTTTGTGTATTTTGAGTTAAATATTAAAATTAACATCACTTGTTTTTTGCTACTACAGTTTTAAATTCCATGAGGCTCACTTTGTACTTCTATCAGACAGTGCTAAGTTGGAGCCAGACAGATTTAGGTTTAATTCCCAAGATCAATAACTCCCTTGGTTTTGTGCAATCTGAACATCTGACCAATATTTGGGTTTAATTCCTCCTTCTATGAAATTACAATAATGTCATCCTCTTCACTGGTCATGGCTGAGGGTGAGTGGGTACTTAGGACATAACGGCTAGAACACAGGAGAAAGGCAGTGAACGGCAGCAAGCAAACAAACATACGTAACACATCCTGCCTCTGACACCACTGCGCTCAAATAAGCATCACAAAAAGCCTGTCAATGGGTTAACAAAGGACCGCTCTTTTAACACTGTGTGACCTGTCATTGCATTTCAATATTTCTGTGTCTGAAAAATACCCCTCAACCATACTGATTAACTCAGCAACATTGACCAATGCTCCAAAACCATATTTCTGTGATTTCTGGTTTATTTTTACATAAATACCTAAAGGTCTGTTGTTTGAATGCTGTTCCAATTTTATCAAAACATATCAGAAAGATTCATTTTCATACACAACAATTTTAAGACAAAAAAAAGCAGTCAAAATCTCACACAAAATGAGGTTTCTAAAACTGCAAAGTCCAAAACTACCGGAACTTACTTGGTATCTATTTAGGAGGAGGAAAGACCTCACCCCTACCTAGAATGAACATGAGTATTTCTAATACTACTCTAGGACCAACTCAGCATTAAAAAAAAAAACAAAAAAACAGCAAGAAAAAGTGACCTGCTGTTAGTAAATGAGCAAGCTTGTAAGAAAAAATTATTACAAAAATCAAGTTAAGTTGTTCAAGCTAAGCATTAATAAAATCTTCTGGGAAGAAAGGAAGCAAGACCGTTTGGTGAATAAAATCCCATATCTCATACTGAAATCTAACACATCTCTACGATACCAACATATCAAACCCCACCACAGATAACAAATGCCAATTCTAGTAAGTATATAACCCTAGGAGGACAGGTCATCTTCCCTGTTCCAGTAAACTGTTAAGGAAGCCTGTGTGTAGAATGCCTAAAATTTACCTTTAAGTGGAGAAGGAAGAAGAGGAAGAGACAAGGAAACTGTGGTCTTGGTGAGAACGGACTAGAGCGAACACACTGGTCCTCAGATGGGTCAGTTTTCTGGAGAATGACCTTGACGCTATCTCTAGCTTTCCAACAGACACCAGAGTTCCCATAATCTATCATGATGTGATGTGATACTTCATATGTCTTGCAGGTCACAGCCAATTACCCAAATGCTCTCAGATTTCCTTTTCCCCACTGAAAACTAGTCAGCCGTAGAAGAAATTAAGAACCTCGGGCACACTCACTGACCACTGAAGGTCCTGAATTATTGTGGCTACCAGCCGTGACTATGGTACTCGCAGCGAGGGGTATAAGGTGTGATTTTACATTAAGGAGATGGATGATTTCCCAAGTGAACTAATAGCAGGGAGAGGGGAGACTAACAGAATGAATAAAAAGGCACCAGTCTGCCACAGTCCCTGGCTACCCACAAGTGAGGCTTAAACCCAAAGCTAATCAGGCTGCTTACAAAGTACCCCTCCAAAATTACTGAGGTAATTTTAACATATATTTCTTTTGTGACTCTTTCCCCAAGCACATATCACAGAGCTAAATATAAACTGCACAACAAATAGTTGTTCAGAATAGTATCTCTTAAGTATCTGGCAGTCCAGTGAACTCCTGAGTTTATAAAAGGATAATCTCATCCTATTCTTCTTTAACACTCTCGAGGTTTCAGACTGCAACAGCTGACCCTTGAACAAAGCATGGGTTAGGGGCGCTGATCCTGAGCTAAGCTGAAAATCCACACAGAACTTATAGTCGGCCCACCATATATGTTCCTCGGTATCCACGGTTCGATGTCTGTGGACCATGTAATACTATAATATTTACTACTGAAAAAATCCACATGTAGTTCCAATCAGTGTTGTTCAAAGTCATCTCTACTTGCCTTCTCAAAGCAGATACAGCTGTTCTATTATGTCTCCACCTTTGTTCAAATCTTTCTACTGCCCTTTACCATACCGACTCAACATCTTTCTGTTTATAACTATCTCGAGCCACAAATTCCAAGCTTAGTCAAAGCACCAGTTCTCTCAGAAACTTCCTGTCACATTTTCGGAGCTAATCTTCCATCTATGCATATCTCACTTTAAAAAGTCATTGCTCTCTGAAATTTCACAGAAGACTAAGCAAAGAAAAAAATGATCAGACTTCTAGAGTAAGTTCCCTACCACCCCAAATCTGAAACTAAATTAACACACGAAACATCCCAATTCCAGAGAACTCAACCAAGAAAGCTCACATAATATAGCCTTTCTCCCAAGTAGGTTTTTCCCTTCATCAAAAAGCTGAAAACCTATGTAACACAAAGCCTGGCATCAACTTTAGAAAACAGAAAACTAACCCTCCTCCCAGGCCATGCAAGTCTCATCCAGTCATATACTTCGCAAATACAATGGGAAGGATGAAGAAAAAGATTCAAACAGATGCCAAGAGTCTCAGAGTTAGGACATCTTTTCAATTTGTCATTTGCTCAAAGACAGTAATTGAAAAGAACCAAGAACAAATTAACCATTCATCTTAGAAACCCATCTACATGAAGAAAAGGCATTCTGACATAAGAGTTAACGAAACACGGAGTCCACCAACTTGCTTATCCAACTCTGGAGCTCCCTAACTCTTCCCAAATTACTAAATAAAGGAACACTCTGAAGCTGTATCGTTTGTATTTATAGCACATTTTCCATCTTCGTTCTATATATAATCAGCTACATCTCACTAAAACTCATTTTCATTATGTCTGGGAATCTTTTCTGTTAATGATCATTGGAATAAATAGCTATTGACCAGTTCAGAGGAGAAAAAGCACAATGTTCCTTTTCCTCCTCTTCATTTTTTTTTTAAACTGTGCAACTATTCATAAGTTCTTGTTTTGTCTTCCCCTCATTTTAAAACTCCTTCAACACAATTAGCAATTCAATTCCACCACAAAATACAGTTTTAGAAATGAATAGGCAATCTTCGCAACAGTTTAAATTTGCCCCTGTAAAAGCCTATTTACATAATACAAAAGTCCAAAAGACAAGTTCCAATTACATGTGGCCACAGCAATGCTGAGCAAAAGTAAGACTGGCTTGAAGGCACAGTATAAGAAACCTGGGTATAAAGCTAGAGTTGGTCAAGACCAAAATACGAAAAAAGAAGTACACACCTCCTTTCCGGACTTTTTGGGCTAAAACAGATACTCATTTCCATTTCCTTGGAGGGGGTTAAAAAGAAAGAAAACAATGAGAGCTTACTAATTATAATAGAGTATAAAAAATATGGGGCTTCCCCGGTGGCTCAGGGAATCCGTCTGCCAACGCAAGAGACCTGGGTTCGATCCCTGTGTAGGGAAGATCCCTGGAGAAGGAAATGGAAACCCACTCCAGTATTCTTGCCGGGGAAATCCCACGCACAGAGGAGCCTGGTGGGCTACAGTCCACGGGGTAGCAAAGAGTTGGACACAACTGAGAGACTGAGCACACAGGCACAAAGTAAAATATACACACTCTTTAATAAAGCGTTACAATGTGGAGCATAAATAAAACTATTCCTCTAATTAATTTCAGAACAAGTTTACAAAGACAATGTTGAAGTATCTGAACAGTAGCATGCCCAGTTGCTCGAGCATCTGGGACACCGAGGTGAGAGTGCAAGCGCTGGTGACGCCCTCTCCGGCAGCAAACCGTCCCACCAGGCAGAAACAAGGGATCTGCGGGTGATCCCCAACGAGCGGGCCGCACACATCCGGAATGGAAACCACAACAATGCAGCTCCTGTGCGAGGTGCCTGGGTGCGCTGGCTCCCCCTTTTGTCAATCTGCTTTCACACTTGATTGTCTTGAGGTCACCCGATGCTCTCAGCAAGTAACACCCAAGAGCCCGGAATCAGACACACAGCACTATCCTTGATTTACCGCCTTCAACCCCATTCCCGTTTCCTCTTCTGCCAGCGGGGAAACCAACCTCTGATCCAAAACGACACTTTGATGACCTAAAGTTTCCTGGCGGCTTCCCTCATAGCTCAGTCGGTAAAGAATCTGCCTGCAATGCAGAAGACCTGGGTTCGATCCCTGGGTCAGGAAGACCCTCTGGAGAAGGAAATGGCAATCCACTCCAGTATTCTTGCCTGGAAAATCCCATGGACAGAGGAGCTTGGTGGGCTAAAGTCCATGGGGCCACAAGAGTCAGACATGACTTAGTGACTAAACCAAACCAAACCAAAGTTTCCTGTACCCCTGAGTGAAACCAGGAGCAGCAACTAGCCCAAGCGAGGGTCTCTGAACTACAGCCGCCCTGAGTCTCCCCCACCTTGAGCTATACCACATACTAACGACTACTACCTATGAGACATAAAGCCGGGCTTCCCTGGCGGCTCAGCGGTGAAACATCAGCCAGGCAGTGCAGGAGACTCGGGTTCGATCCCCGGTCTGGGACGATCCCCCATGACACAGAACAGCTAAGCCTGTGAGCCACAACTACTGAGCCTGTGCTTAGAGCCCGGGAGCCACTACCAGAGAGGAGCCCCCTCCTCGCAGCACCTGGATAAAGCCCATGTGCAGCAGCGAAGACCCAGCACAGCCAAAAATAAACCAATCTGCAAAATAAAACAAAGACACAAAGCCTACAGCCTTCCAGGCAGGGTCTGCTGTGAAATTCTGCTCACCTTCTAAGGATCTGGTTCCATGAAACAGCAGCAGACTACAGCCTGGGTTCAAAAACAAACCAAAAAAACCAACCATAGGCAGGACCTTTAGCCAAGCCGGAGCCCTCCATGAGCCATCTCCAGATTATGCACTCTTCAGGACATCCCTGGCTGTCCAGTGGTTAAGACTCTGAACTTCCACTGCAGGGGGTCACTCGTCTGACCCCTGGTCGGGGAACTAAGATGATCCTGCCTGCCACAGCACAGCCCCCCCAAAAAAGATAATGCACTTTTATTCCAATAACTGATCCGCAGCATGTTTATGGTGCTGATTCATGACACACAGCTTTCTGTGCGGTGGTAGAGAATCGCAAAGAGCTCAGGCTTTTGAATCAGACTTGAGCGAGCCCCAAAGCCTGGCTCTGCTACTTAACCTCCTGAATAAGTGTGAGCCAATGACTTAACCTCTCTGTCTTTCTGTGCCTCTGCTTCCTGATTTGTAAAACTGGGGAAATATATGCACTGCAAGATAAAGATTAGAGGAAGTAATTAATATAGGTACTTTGGCACAGGGCCAGACACATGTTAAGTGCCCAGAAACTCGGCACAATAAAACAGAAACTATTTCTCTCTTCTTGTGTGTGGCTCCTGTACGGATTTCCAGATACGCCGGGATCTAAAGATTCCCCTCAGAAGCTAATTCCCACCTGTAACCTACAGTCAGTGTTCTCAAACTTTATACAGAACAAACTCACTATACAGAACGAAATCATGAAATGTTAAAATAACCTGCTTTTATGAAAAATAACTGTATTTCCCCAAAACATAAGTTTCATGAAAAAGTGGCTTGTTTTATATTTTCGCATATATTTTATATCTCTTTAACATCTGGCTTAAGATAACTACTAGATTCTCATGTCTGCTTCTGCATTCAAACGACGTAACATATGAAGTCCTGACTGAAGTATATGAAAAAAAATTCAGCTTCAGATCCACAGCTAGGAAAAGAGTTTTTTAGCCTTTTCAAATAATTGTGAGTATTTTCCTTTGATATTATACTAAAACTTGACAATGGTAGGTAGTTCCTCATAGGTTAGTGGTAAGCCCTCTATTAAAGTCATCGGTCTTTCACTCTGAATGAATCCTTTATCTATGGGGTACCATATGGACTTCCCTGGTGGCACAGTGGCTGGGACTCCAGGCTTGACCTGCACAAGTCTGATTCCTTGGTCAGGGAACTAGGATCCCACACGCCACGCAGCACTGGTGGGGGCGGGGAGAGAAAGGTACTATAAAGGCTGAGATTTGATAAAAGTGAAAATTTCCTGCTTCATGGAGAACGTTAAGTAAAACCGACATTATTTTTCACTCAGAGCACACAACTTTCCAGTTACCATGACTACTCAAACTCACCTGAGCACCCCCGCCAAGGCTCAGGCTGGCACACCAGCAGTCTTATCCAACGCTGCTTGTGCAATGCCGGGCCTCCCCAGCAGCTCAGCAGTAAAGAACCTGCCAATAATGCAGGTGATGCAGGAGATGTGGGTTGGATCCCTGGGTTGGGAAGATTCCTCTGGAGGAGGAAATGGCAACCCACTCCAGTATTCTTGCCTGGAGAATCCCATGGACAAAGGAGCCTGGTGGGCTACAGTCCATGGGGTCACAAACAGTCAGACACAACAGAGTGACTAAACCCAAAAGAATACTGGCTGCATCAAAGGCCACAAACACAAGAACAGACTGGAAGAAAACATTTATAAATCACATATTCAATAAGGGGTTTCAGTTCAGTCGCTCAGTCATGTACGACTTTTTGCAACCCCATGGACTGCAGCACGCCAGGCTTTCCTGTCCATCACTAACTCCCGGAGCTTACTCAAACTCACGTCGGTGATGCCATCCAACCATCTCATCCTCTGTCATCCCCTTCTCCTCCCACCTTCAATCTTTCCCAGCATCAAGGTCTTTTCCAAGGAGTCGGTTCTTCACATCAGGTGACCAAAGTATTGGAGTTTCAGCTTCAGCATCAGTCCTTCCAATGAATATTCAGGACTGATTTCCTTTAGGATGGACTGGTTGGATCTCCTTGCAGTCCAAGGGACTGTTAAAGAGTCTTCAACACCACAGTTCAAAAGCATCAATTCTTTGGCACTCAGCTTTCTTTATAGTCCAACTCTCACATTCATACATCACTACTGGAAAAACCATAGCTTTGACTAGACGGACCTTTGTTGGCAAAGTAATGTCTCTGCTTTTTAATATGCTGTCTAGGTTGATCATAGCTTTTCTTCCAAGGAGCAAGCGTCTTTTCATTTCATGGCTGCAGTCAATAAGGGGTTAATATACAGCATATATAAAGAACTCCTTCAACTCAATTACAAAAATTTAAAGAACCCAATTTTTTAAAATGGGCAGAGAACTTGGAATATTTCTCCAAGAAAGATAAATAAATGGCCAATAAATACATGAAAAGATGTTGAATATTATTATTTGAGAAATGTAAATCAAAACTACAATGAGATACCACCTCACACCCATTAGAATGACTACTACTGAGGGGGGGAAAACAAGAGGACGTGGAGAAATCGGAATTCTTGGGCGCTGCTGATGGGAATGTGAGACAGTGTTGACCACCATGGGAAAAATGTATGGTGGTTCCTGAAAAAATTAAAAATAGAACTACCATATAATCCAGCAATTCCACTTATAGGTGTATACACTCCAAGAACTGAAAGCAGGAACTTCAAGAGATATTTGCATGCCCATGTCCACAGCAGTATTATTCACAACAGCTAACGGGCAGAAGCAACTCTATTGGTTGAACAGTCTACTGGTGGATGAATGAAGAAAGAAAACGTGGTACATCCATACACTGAATACTATTCGGCCTCAGAAGGATATTCTGAGACACAAGTGGACTTTGAGGACCTGATGCTAAGTGAAACAAGCCAGTGACAAAAAAGACAAACGCTATGATGATTCTACTTATATAAAGTACCTGCTGCTGCTGCTGCTAAGTCGCTTCAGTTGTGTCCGACTCTGTGCGACCCCATAGACGGCAGCCCACTAGGCTCCCCCGTCCCTGGGATTCTCCAGGCAAGAACACTGGAGTGGGTTGCCCTTTCCTTCTCCAATGCATGAAAGTGAAAAGTGAAAGTGAGGTCACTCAGTTGTGTCGGACTCCTAGCGACCCCATGGACTGCAGCCCACCAGGCTCCTCCGTCCATGGGAGTTTCCAGGCAAGACTACTGGAGTGGGGTGCCATTGCCTTCTCCCATAAAGTACCCAGAACAGCTAAACTAAAAGGATGCAAGTAGAATGGTGGGGGCTTGGGGGTTAGGAGAAAACAAGTAGTTATTGTTTAATAGGTACAGTTTCATTTCAGAAAACAGATGGTGGCGATGGTTACAAAACAACGTAAATGCACTTACGAATCCGTCTGCAATGCGGGAGACCTGGGTTCAATTCCTGGGTTGGGAAGATTCCCTGAAGAATGGAAAGGCTACCCTCTCCAGTATTCTGGCCTGGAGAATTCCAAGGACTGTGTAGTCCACGGGGTCACAAAGGGTCAGACATGACTTTCACTCACCACCAAACTGCACACCTAAAAATGGTTAATATCGCAGATTTCACGCAATGTGTATTTCACCAAAACTACTTTAATTTAAAAAATAAAGATTACTGGCACACAGTGAACTGACAGTGTTTTCTGGATGAATAAATGACCTCTAAAGGAGTGTAAGCAAGAACAAAAACCAAGGAAACAGGTAATCTAAGCTCGGCTCCAATGTCACCTCCTCTAGGAAACCTGCTCCTCCATACCCACCATGCCAGGGTGAATCAGGCCGCTCAGTACACAGTCATTCACCCGCAGCCTGAGCTGCAACCGTCCAGTCACCCTGGACCCACTCCGTCCCACCACCTACTCACCAAGCTTAATCCACGCGACCTGGACAACGCCCAGTGGATCTGCTGACGCCCCTCTCCTCTCTGCACCACCCAGCCCCTCAGCACTGCTGCCACAGACAATGCTGACTGTCTCTTCCCCCTCTTCTGGGGGCAGCGCTCCCCTGTCACCAAGTCACTACCCATACTGCTCCCAGAACGAATCATCCAAAATAAAAACCGAGGCTCCTCCCTTTAGCTTCAGGAGGACAAACTCAATTCCTAGCGTGACACGGAGACACTCCACCCATTCTACCTTAACCACCCACATGACACACGCCACCCACTGCGCAAGCATAGGGCCGGCTGTGCTTCTCTGACCCGACGCTGTCCCACAGGGCCACTGTTCTATTCCTTCTCTCCTCAACCCACGCTTGGCCAACTCCTACATGCACGCTTTAAGATCCAATCCAAATATCCCACCCCTCACCTGTGTCCCTTAGAGCTTTTTAGGTATCACTCTCATACCATAAGTTTCCATCTCACTCAAAAATTATCTGCGGGCCTTCCCTGGTGGTCCAGTGATTACGACTCGAGGCTTCTAAGGCAGGGGGTGTGGGTTCCACCCCTGGCTGGGGAACCAAGTTTCCACAGGCTGTGCAGCGCAGTCAAGAAAAAAAATTATCTTTGCATTCCTAGTGGCTGGTTCCATTCATTTTGCTCATTTTCTTCAATGTGCTAATACTACTTACAACTGGCATAACATTAATTTTTGTCTTGTGAGCAAGATGCTTACCCTCTAGAGATGCACTTTTAGTGACATGAGACTGTGTCTTACTCTCCATTGGTTCTTTCAGGGCCTGGCACATAACAGGATGCTTCAAATGTCTGCTGAACAGAATCCCCAGGTAATTTACCCCTAGAAAGTTAGTTTCATGCTCATATACTTTCCCCTCAAAGCGTCTAAGTTCTGCTCTGAGATGTTGATTATTACATTTAATTGTACTTACAATACTCCGCAATGAAGCAAGTTGCAAGCAACTTACTATGGCACTAGGAAACCCTTGTGTCCTGAAACAGGAAGACACAAATAACTTACTTCTTAACAGGAACGCACACGGCCAAAGTCAGTGCCTTCTGCGTAGGTCTTCTCTTATCTTCCATCATCCTGGACCATGATTTGTGCTGAAAACTTTTTTCCCCAATAACAGCTGCAACTACAGACGGAATCCAGCAGCATGCTATAGCAGGTATTGTTTACTCCATTTTACACACACAAAAACTACATTTCGAAAAGGCTTTGTATGCAGCCCAACGTCGCAAACACTACTGAGGAGCAAGCAAAACTTAAAACCCACACGAAGTTGTGGGGACTTCAGTCAAGTTCCTTCTCTCAGGACGTAAAGCACAAGAACAAAGGCCATGACTCCACTCTAACAAGGTACACAGGGTAACAGAAGATCCAGGAAAAGAGAGTTTATCCAGTCACTCTCCTTTGTATTCTGAGATTATTCTACCAACTATCATGTGCAACATGCAGTGTGTCCTTCAAGACACATCCAGACCCTCCTTCTTTCTGCCCCAAAGGCCACTCTGTTAGCAAAACCAAGAACTGCCTGCAATTTACAACGGGCTTTGTAAGTGAGCCTTGGCTTTGGAGTGAGACTGATTTGGACCAGTGTTCTGGATCCCGCTCTGACCAGCTGTGTGGCCTACACAAGGATCCTCACAGCTTCTTGGAGCCCCCAATTCCTTAACTGAAACATGGAAATAAAAACTCCCTCACAAGACAGTGAACAGACAGCATCCAGAACAGAGTAAGCACTCAATAAATCCATAAATCCACAGGCTCCCTCATCCTGTCCCAACTGTAGCAGGATGCTGTCTCCAATTCTTGCATCCACACCAGATCAGAATTCAAAGTACTTGGTCCTCTGCAAAATCAGAAAAAGAATCACAGAGTCTTGTCCAGCCCACCTGTTCTGTGGATACCAAGTTCATGACCAAAACTACCACAGTTAGCTAACAGCCAAACCAGAGGAGGATCTGGGTCTTTTTCACCACCCATTTCAAAATTCTGAATCAGTGGCACATATTTTTCAGGAGATCGTCAATAGAGACAGCAAAACATCAAGACAAAAAAGTTTGAGCTGGTTAAAACATTGACCCACACATTCTTATGCCCTAGAATTATCCCACATGTCACATCAAGAAGTGCTAAGGTAACTCTTTAAGAAAACACAAGACAGACCTCACACAATGGCAAAGAAGACTCAGTGTCCAGTGTGTTCTAGGATACAGCATTGTAGATATGCTTTTCTTTTTTTAATGCCATTGCCACATAAGGTCCTACTACTTAACCCCAGAAGCCAGGAGGCGGAAAGCGCAAGCAAAGAAGGCAAAGTAAGGAACAATAACACCACTTGTCAAACAGAAGCAAATTAATCATTGAGTTTTCAACACAATCACCCTCTAACAGCCACTCACTCGGTAAATATCACTGAGTCCCTACCCTATGCTAGGAGCTAGGGAAAGGTGTGCCATAACCCCCAGGAGAGGGAATGAGACGCAGCGGAAAAACACAACACGGGACAGCGGCACGCCTGAAAGGCTTGAGAAGTCAGAAGGAGAAACTCTACACCACTACTAAGAATGAAGCAGGGTTTCAACAGGAAGTATCCTTCAAGGCGCATGTAAAAGCCGAGTCAAATCTGGACATGCGGAGATGGTAAGGAACATTCTGTGTGTTCCCAGAGTGAGATCTCAGCACAGGCAGGCAAAGTGACCAGCAAGGGTGTCTCAAACGCATGAATGGGCAAAGGCATGTCCAGTTCAACACGGCAAGAGAACAGGTTCAAAGCGTGTGGTGGGCCGGACTGAGGTTTTATTCTGTGGGCACTGAGGAGCTATTAATGTTTTCAAGCAGGGCAGTGACAGCACCGAAGCTGTATTTCTGGAAGCATTACACTGACAGAGCATACAATGGGTGACAGCTGAAAGAGCAGCTTGGCTGCTGTGTCACCGAGTTCCCCTACGTCCGCACAAACCTGGCTCTGCTCTCGGTCAGCGCCTCTCCTCGGCAGTCCTCTACACCAGTCAGTACTGACACGCATGCGGTGACCCACAGGCAGTAACATCAGCACCGGCCAGGTTACAGTACACAGACAGCCCGACGGTGGTGCAGGCGGGACTCAAAGTTCATTTCTCGCTCATCGGCACGGGTCCCAGGAAATTCACAGAGACTGTCCTTCTCAACTCAGCATTCCCTCTGCACTAGCCACGTGGCGGGATCCCAACAGCAGGGAAAGAGAGAAGATTTCACAGCGGCTTTTAAATGCTTTCGTCCCAAAGTGACGTGTGTCATTTCTGCTCAATTTCACTGCTTGCAGCAGGACACCCGGTCACAGGTGGACTTGATACTGGGTGATCCATCTTCTCACATGAGTAAGGAAGAGCTAGAAACCCTGGTGAGCAGCATCACCAGGTGGTGTCTTTACAATGCCCAGTAATCAATTATTACATTTTGAAGGGGAAAAAAAAAAAAGCCTAGTTTCTTCGCAATTAAGTAATATCACAGTAAACTTGTTCTCGAGGCATCAAGTTATCACCAAATTTCCCTAGCTTTATGGATATCATGAATCTCACGCTGATTATGAACTAATGTAATCTATAGAAGAATTCAGCATCACCTACTGCAGAAGTCTGTTTGTCTTCACATCTATTATTCTTTCAGGAATCATTTCCAAGCTTTCATACAGACTATTTCATCCTGCTCTAATCTGATAAATGTCTCACTTATTCCTTATCTGGAAGGAGATAATGGATAAGGAATATATATATTCAGTCTGATCAAACCATTTCTGCCCTCTGATTAAGAGTCCTTGGCATAATCCAAAGCAGGTTAAGAACAGCAAGGGAGCTTCCTAGAGATCTAGTGCTCATGACTTCAAAGCGTTCACTGCCACGGACCAGGTTCAACCCCTGGTCAGGGAGCTGAGATCCCACAAGTCACATGGCGAGGCAAAAACAAATAAAAACAATGAAAGCTGCCAACTACTTATATTGCCTGATTTCACTAATGAGTAACCATGAGTAGTCACGGTGCTACAATTTCTTCGGCTATAAGTCTACTCTAAATGTAGGAGAGGCAAGCTAACAACAACGCGTGCACATATTTTAGAAGCGCAATCCTACTTTCAAACCCCAGCTCTCCCCGTTGCTAACTGCGGGAGCTTGGCCAAGCCACACGATCTCCGTGAAGCTGGATGGTCCACACCAACAGCACAGTTAACCCCAGCTGCTTCAGAGGGCCACCCCAGGGTTAAAGGAGACAACCTACATGAAACGCCATAAGGCAGATGCTCAAAGAAGCGGCAGGCAGTACAAACGTTTTGATAAGCACGGAATACGGTTTTCTTTACCATTTTATTAAGATTCTCCAAGCTAGGAGAGGTAAAAAGCACTTTGGATTTCTAACTGTGTAGTTGAGAAGCCTCTCACATAAAGGGGGCATCACAGCAGAGACAAAGAGCACACTTTTATCCACCGTTCTGCACAGTGACTTCACAACTGAACCGGAACCAGCATCTCCCTACCTCTGAGAGTCACACCAAGAACAGACACTATGCAAGAGTATTCAGAAACACTGCTTCTTAGCATCCAACGGCATTTTCAACATGTTTCAGTCTAGATGTTTCCAAATTGATGTTGGCAATGGGACCTTCTTCAAAGGAACTGTCAGAAGAAACCCACAAAATTTTTTCAAGTGGAGTTACTCTATGGGGAACAATTTGGTCTCTTTCTCATGGCCGCCCCAACCCTACTTGGACCCCTGATGTAACTCTAAGGAATCCCGAGGGATTGAGAATATCTTTGAAAAAAGACCATAAACTAAAAAACAAAAATGGATGCACTTCACTTTTAATGGCAGAAACTGGGGACAGGAAGGGTATGTCTAAGTGACTTGCCCCAGACTGTCAGTAAAAAAACTAAGTCTGGAACCCAAATCTACTGAATCCCGAATCTCCTGTCTGTCCACTTAACAATCAAGTTTTTCTCAGCTACAGAATGCTCTGCATCAAAATTTACCTTTACCTACATCACAGTCCAACAGTTTTGATTCTCAAATTTTATATCTGACATCCTTACTTTCTTACTAATTTTATATTACTCTATTACTCTCACATTACATTCTGCTAATACTTTTTTAATCTTAAAATTTTATTTATTTTGTATTGGAGTACAGCCGATCGACAATGTTGTAATAGTTTCAGGTGGACAGCAAAGGGACTCAGCCACACATATACCTGAATGCATTCTTCCCCCAAATGCCCCTCCCATCCAGGCTGCCACATAACATTGAGTAGAGTTCCCTGTGCTAGACAGCGGTCCCTGCTGGTTATCCATTTTAAATACAGCAGTGTGTGCGTGTCTACCCCAAACTCCCTAACTACCCCTTCCTCCCGGCAACCGTAAGCTTGTTCTCTGAGTCTGTTTCTGTTTGGTAAATCAGTTTATTTATATCATGTCTATTCTCTCACTACTTTGTTCCCAGTAACCTTGCCATGTGTCCCAGAACAACTGCAGAGAAACACGTAACTCCTAGCACTGCTGTATTACCAGGCCTTTTAGGTTAACGCCCCAAACCACAGGCCAAGAAAGAAAAAGTAACCCAGGCTCCAGGGGCGAATCCTCTGAAATGTTACAGGCTGAGATCCTAGTCCTCGCCTGATCTGCTAAATGTTGTCACTCCCCTTTTTATCTCCCAAAGGGCAGTGTGTCAAGAAAAAGCTAGGATTAAAATGACTCAAGTTGCCAAGGGGGAGAAAACAGTGAATGCAGGATGGCACACTTTTTAAGACTCAAGTCCAAGCAATGTGATTGTAACAGGGAAAAGAAGAAGGTGAAAACTCTTCTGACCCCGCAAGATTTCCAAAGCAGTAGCCCTCAGAAAATCCAGGTCAGCGGAGAAGATGTCCTCAAAACTCCACTTAACAGGGTTCCTATGAAACCAAAACACCCAGACATAAGGATGAAATCTGAACAGTTCAAGAATCAGCTATACTACATAAAAAACTGGGTGTTTCCAAGAAGATCACAGCTGTTCTCCCGCAACTGAATAACAATCTACAGGTTCCAGGCAACACTGTTATAGAGCTTTCATAAATCAACTCTTCTAGGGATGATTTATCTACTAAGTCAACCAGCAAATCTTTCTCTATAACCAGGACTAGGCTAAAGATCAACCACATAATACTGCTAAGAATGCCCAACAGAACTGACACACTTTGATGTATCAACAGTGCCCGAGACCAACTTACACAATCTACCTGACTTATAACTTGCTATGCAACTGATTCTTCCTACCTATAGTACTGAAAATTCTGACAAATGTTACCTTATTAAAAATCACTGTTATCATAGGTGAGACCAGTTAACTCATCTGTCTCACAGAAAACTATGTGGCCATATTAGTACGTCAAGAGAATGGACCAATTTTTAATTTGATTTTTATTTTCTTGGTTAAACCACAATGTCAACACATGACTGTGATTTGGAGCACATATGCAAATTCTGCATGTCCATTGTTAGACACAATATTGATTTTTAAAGCTTTTTATATGCATTTGGATGTGCACCAGAGTGGCCACAGATCCTCTCATGGATCACTGTGTAGTTGTTGTTCAGTCGCTCAGTCACGTCAGACTCTGCAGCTCCGAGGACTGCAGCACACCATGAGTCTGAGCAAACTCCGGGAGATGGTGAAGGACAGAGAAGCCTGGCATTGCCAAGAGTTGGACACCACTGAGTGC
The DNA here is from genome assembly GCF_029378745.1 of Bos indicus. NCBI lineage: Eukaryota > Metazoa > Chordata > Mammalia > Artiodactyla > Bovidae > Bos > Bos indicus. The sequence continues at coordinate 16,554,211 of NC_091780.1, read as the reverse complement.
CTGAACAAGAAAGCTTCCCTGTCCTTCACCATCTCCCAAAGTTTGCTCAAACTCATGGCCACTGAGTCAATGATGCCACCCAACCATCTCACCCTCTGTCACCCGCGGCTTCTCTGTGAAGTATGCAGAAGGTTACCTAACTCTATATCATCTCTACAAATCTTATCTGAAACACGTCTGCACCTCATTCCTGGAGTTAATTAGGACTGCTAATTAAGGTGCTGCCGAAGAACATGACCATCAGAGACTTTATTTGAAAGTTCCCTTATGGGCCTTTTAATACTGAGAACCAACTTAGATTAACTCTCAGTGCTTAAGAGAGTAGGGAGTATGTTTCACGAGCTTCTTTCTATTCTTTCAGAAATAGAGTTCTTTTACTTATAATTGGTTGCCCGTAGTTCAGTACTTCTACTAGTAATTTTACCATGGCATTTAAAACTTCCTTTTAAACACTGGATTAAAACAACAACAGCTTTAAGATTATGGAGAGTTCGTTTTCTCGTGGCCTAGTGGTTAGGATTCCAAGCTTTCAATCTCTGGGTTCCATCCCTGCTTGGGGAAACTAACCTCCTGCAAGTCACACAGCGCAGGCAAAAAAGAAAGGATGAGAAGTAAAGGGTAAACAGGCACTCATTCTCTGCCAGTGGGAGTGTAAATGATAATGAGCTTTCTGTAGACAACAATATTTATTAAAAGCTGTTGAAACATACAGTCTTTGCTCTAGCAATTCCACTTCTGTGAGAAATAAGTAAACAAGAATACAAAGATTATGTACATGGCTGTTCATCACAGCAGTGTTTACAACAGGATAAAGGGGGAAGGGAGGGACAGAGGGGAGAGAAAAGAAACACCACTCCTAAGAAAGTAATGAGGGCACTCCCTCATGATCCACTGGTTAGGGCTCCAGGCTCTCACTGCCAAAGACATGGATTCAGTCCCTGATCAGGGAATTAAGATCCCATGAGAGGTGTGACATGGTCAAAAAATGGAAAAAAAAATTAAAAAGGCAATGAGTGATCAGAGGATAAACCTAAATCCATACAATGAAATACTGTATAGCCATTATATTCACTTGACATTGTGTAAAAGTATAGTTGTGAAATATACTTAATAATCTGTTTATACTTAAGAGCATATAAAATACAATCACATATGGTATACATAAATGCACATACACCTTCTACAAATTTAGTTTGGGAAGAAAAACACCAGTTGTACCCAAAATATTTTCCAGGCAGTGTCATTTATTCTTATGTGTACTTTTTTGTTTATGGATAATTCCTTAATTTCTGCAGGGACTGTACATTACTGCTGTTAGTAAAAATAAAACAAAAAATCTCTCTCATGAATCATGCAAACTCTGATGACTTCTAGAATAAGAGATTATATACCAGAAACTGAACTTTAAAAATAAATCTACTGGCAAAGTCAAAGTTACACAAAGTTCTGCCAAAATCAGAGCTCACAGTGGATGTTCCTTTCACATAATTACTTATTTCAACTCTTGGTAGCAATGTTCTTGATGCATGAAGAGCTTGGGCCCTGAAGTCAGAGACCGGCATTCAAGTCCTAATTCTTCCACATGCTGTGAGACCCTGAGCAAGTTCTCCAGCCCCTCTGAGCCTCAAGTCTTCTCATCCATTAACTGTGCGTAGCTGACCCCACCTCTTAGAGCTCTGGGGATTAAAATGAAATAAGGCTGTAAGGAACACAGAGGACTAAGCCTGGCACAGGGAAAGCTGTAACAAATGACGGCAGCTGTTACTACTACTGTTGCTATCACACGTTAATTAAGAAACAAAATCAAGAGCACTTTAAGAACAGGAACGTTGTCTTTATTTCTGATCACCCCTGGACCCCCAGCACCTAGTAAGTTACCCTGAATGTCTGCTGATTAAGTACACCTATTAATACAATTAATTTATTTATTACCCTCCTTGGACCTCAATCTCCTTCTCTGGCAAAATCATACGAACACCCTGCAGAGGTGAGAACTGATAAACGTTAAGATATCCAGTTCAAGAGGCTCCCACTAAATGATAGCTGTTGTCTTCCGCAACAGGGCCCTGTACATTTCCACAGGCATCAAGACTGAAGGGACAGGACAGATACAATTTTTCCTCCGAGTTTCCTTTGGTTGTTTGGGTCCTGAGGTATCTCACAGGTAAATCATTACTTTTATTCAGACTCAGGAAAGAAAATTCTCCGTTTACAGGCACGTATCCTAGAGAGGCAACTATTAAAGTGGTAAATCTCTAGACAGCCAGCCACAAGTGCTTTTGGCAAAGCACCCAAATAGCACCTGGGGGTGGGGGGGGGGGGGGGTAGAGGCAGGGGGGTGGTATTTCAGAGAATTCAGGAGCTTAAGGACAGAATGTATACAAACAGGGGCCATGAAAAACAGTGGATCAATTGTTCTCGGGCTTCAAATGAAAGCTTCTAAGATGACAATCTGAATTAGGAAGCAACTCTAAAATCAACACTACCTTTATGTACACTGCCAAATGAATTCTTAAGGAAGTACTAAATTTATGAAGATATTCAATTACCTGAAAAATATTTCCTTCACAAAAAAATCAAAATAAATAGGAATGCATTTTAGGAAGAAAAAATAGATTCTCAAAAGAAAAAAAGAACCATTAAATTCTACGGGGGGTGGTGAAAAGCTACTGATATGAATCCAACAATAATTTTGTATAGATTGTAACATTCTTGTACTAGTATTTGAGAAACAGTCATCCAAAGAAGGGGGAAAAAAACCTAAGGGAGAACTCAGAAACTGCAAAGATCAGTAACTTGTGCAGCTCTGTTTAATTTTCCATGTCTAATTTCACAGAAACCTCAGATTGCACACAAAAGTGCTTAATAGAAGGTTTATGATCCTATTTCTGAAATGATTCTATTGAAAGGGAAAAAAAAAAATCCTACTCAGCATTCACTAGCTTTGAGTTAAAGTCGTCTGATCTGTATCCTGGAAACATACCATGCCATGACTTAAGAGACATTTCATGGTTTACAAGCATTAAACACTGGAGTGAAAGTCTGATGTAAAATTCACTGTTAAGAAAATAAGTCTGGTAGGAACTTTCAAAACAACTGGAGTAAACATATTGTTTTATTCTATACAGATTATATCACAGTATGTAATTTTAAAAGGGATGTGGCAGAGAATGGCAAAATTTCACTAATTCTCCAGAATCTGAGTAATGGGCCTGCAGGGATCAATTGTGTTCTATTGTGAATATGATTTTTAAACACATTTTTAAAAAATTAGGCAGGCAACCCACAGCTACACCCACGTGTGAGCCACACGAATATGACAGTGACGAAGCTGCGGAACAGGTTAAAATATAAAACAACAGACAGAGAAAACAAGGAAGAGCTGAACAAACACCACTGCCAGGCCAGGTCACAACGCTGGTCAATCTTCCATTTAACACGGTGCCCTCCGCTTCCCCCCAAAAGGCTAATTTAACTCACCATAATCAAACTACAGTTGATGCTGGGATTAAAAAAAAAAAAAAGAAATCTGTTCATTTAGTCTCAAAAAATAGATTTTATTAATATTGGGTTGGCCAAAATGTTCATTCAGTTTTCATACCATCATATGAGAAAAACCAAACAAACTTTTTGGCCAACCGGATATCAATAATAAGCACGTTATTAATATATAGTTAATGTCCTGAGGAGTAACTGCTATGTGTCATGAACAATGCCACGTACTGGGAATACAGCAACGAACAAAGCAGATACAGTCTGTCCTCCCCGACCTTATAATCGAGGAGGAAATACAGATACGTGGGTTTACCTTGTGCCCACCTAGTCAGTGAGCAATGTGACAATGAATCCTATTGAACTAACTGGGAGAGGGAAAACAGAGGGCAAAGAAAATACATAAAAATTAAAGAACGCACTGAAAACAGTACAATCCAAGATACTCAAAAAACAGGAAGAACATTCTTTTCACCTAGTTGCTGGCGTAGTATCTTAGAAAACTTCATTTATTTCTGTAGTTTATGATACTTGCCATCAGTTCAGTTCAGTCGCTCAGTCACGTCTGACTCTTTGCAACCACATAGACCACAGCACACCAGGCCTCCCTGTCCATCACCAGCTCCCAGAGTTTACCCAAACTCATGTCCATTGAGTCGGTGATGTCACCCAACCATCTCATCCTCTGCCGTCCCCTTCTCCTCCTGCCCTCAATCTTTCCCAGCAACAGGGTCTTTTGCAGAACCATCTGAAGTTTCCAAAACTTCTATCTTGTCTAATTTATACAAGTGTTAGTTGCTCAGTTGGGTCTGCCTCTCTGAGACCCTGTGGACTGTAGCCCACCAGGCTCCTCTGTTCACAGGATTCTCCAGGCAAGAATACTGGAGCAGGCAGCCAGTACCTTCTTCAGGGGAATCTTTCCAACTCAGGGATCGAATCTGTGTCTCCAGCATTACAAGCGGTTTCTTTACCATCTGAGCCACCGGTGAAGCCCAATTTATACAAAACTTGGCCCCAAAAGACTCCTTTTTCAAAAAAGTATTAATTAACGTGTTACCCTGCAGGCATCCTCTAAAACAACATGGTGGGTTCCAACATTTCTAAGTCAATCTCAATTGCTCAAAGTTCACAGTAAGGTTCAGCTGTATAACAAACATTCCTTCCAAGTTACCAAAAATTTAGGTCAAACAGGATGAAAAGCTTAAACCTGGGTGTATTTAACATTATAAAAAGGTTCAAAGGCCAACTCATCTCACTTGTAAGTTTTCAGTGAAGGAAAAGGGCAGTGGAAAAAAAGATTTGAAAAACATGATTTGACAGACTAAAAAATTCAGGGCCATTCCTACCTAGCCTCATTAAAAGGACAGATTCACATCCATAATAAAAACGTTGTTACGTATACATGCCAAGCTCTCAGAATCCTTCTCCTTTCTGTCATCACAGACTAAGGTTTCTCGGGCAAGATCAGCTCAACAAGGATTCATCAACAGGTTCCTCTGACTGACAGGGCTATAAAGCAATGATGACAAGGAACTTGCACATCCTGTCTTAAGGAAATAACGCAGACACAATATTTACCAAAGGGTTCTATTTATTGTTCTGTATTAGACAAAGGGCGGTGGAAGGGAGATATTTAAAGTACAGCAGGGTGATTGGCAACAATAGTTAAGAAAATTAATTATCTAAACCGAAGTAGGAAGAACGAAGTCACACTGCAACTTTGAAGAATCTTCACTGATGTGAAAATGCCACCTGTTCCATTTCATGTCCAAGGGCGTATGTTTTGTAGCATCCTGCCAGCCACCCTGCGAGGACTCAATGAAAGGTGACTTCAACACACTATTCACAGAACAAAAGAATTCAAGGGCAGAAGAGCAGTAACCAGCTCAAAGTCACACAGCTAGTTAGGTGACAGAAACACAGCTGAACTGACTATCATCTTCCTTTGCAATCTTTCTGCAGCTATACAACTTTGCCGGGTTAAATGCCATTTTATTGGGGGAGGAGAAGGAATCGTGTGACAAGTGAGGAGACTAGCAAGGTCTTTAGTTACAGAGTTATTATCTCCTAAGCCAGGAGTGAAAAGGAAAAGAATTTTTCCCAGAAATTAGCACGCATTACGACTCTGTTCACTTGCCAGAGTCTCTGTGCCAGTCACTTCGCAATCACTTCAAAACCCCACAGGAATTAAGGACCATTCACATCGAAGGGACTGCAGGAAAGAAAGCTGCACCACAGTTCACAGAATCATCCAGATCTTTGCACCCTGTATTTAACAGTCCACATAATTCCATCCCCTGGCATTAAGCAAAAGATGTGCATACCACCCCAAAAAACACTCCTGGCGTGAGCTAAGCTGGGCGCAAAACTAAGGGACTCGGGAGAGATGTTTCATGTTTCACAGTTCGTACCTACATTTTTCTTACTGAAGGCTTATGTTCCTAACATTTCAGGAGTGCTAAAAATGAACCTAAAAAACTGGTCTTTCAACTTCCAATATAGGTTAAACATGAACTAATTAACTGTTTGTAAAACACTTTGAAGTCGTGAAAGAGTATGTAAATGTTAATTATTAATGCTGATCCACAAAGCCCCTGCATCTGAAGTAAAATACAATTCTCCAGGCAAGTTTCTGCTACTTTCAAGGTATAAACATGGAAGCCCAGCAAGCTTTTAGGAATTCTAGGAAAACCTGAAAGGCAGACCACAATGATTTCTATTTACAACAAGAACAAGCTGGAATTTTAAGCCGGCTGTGTTGGGTATAATTATATCAGAATGAATAAAAAATGTGACTTATGCCATATATAATAAAAACTAGAGTATGTTTATAGTCACAAAGCCCTGGATGAAAATTATAGTCCATTAACCTGAGAGGGGCAAAGTCAAAGCTCTGAACCATACTTTTCTCATCAAAAAGGCAGGGAGGATAAAACCTATCTTACAGGATTACCGTCAAGAATTGAGAGAATGTAAATCAACACACAGTAATATATATGCAGGCACCCAGTACCAGTTTCTTCTTCTCTTTAGTGACTTCACTTTTTAGAAGACACTTCTTGGGAAATGGCCTGATCTTTAGCAAAAGATCTCTCTAGAATGAAAAAGTCCTTTAAATACACACTAGCTTATGTTCTAAGCACACACACAGCACTCGTTTAGCAGGAGGACCCAGGCAAAAACTTTTGGTCATTCCTGTCCACTGACCCATATACATTCTTAATCCTCAAAGGCAGAAAGCACCTCGGCCAGGCCCCAAGGCTGCATGTGACCAAGTGAACAATTAGAACTCTGCTTCTCAAACTTGAGCTGTCCCGTCTTCCTCCTAAATAACTCCCAAACGACAAAGCCACAAGCAGAGTTCCTTTGTGAATACAAAGAGCCCAGCCTCTCCGCACAAAGAACGCAAGATTAAAAAAAAAAAAAAAAAACCCGCTGTCCTCCAGACAGATCATAAAAGTAAAAGAAATGATTCCCGCACAATGCCACAATGGGTCTCTTCTCCAACTCCAGAAACGCGACTACCTTAAACAGGGCAGAACTCAACGGGCAACACCAGGTACGTGGACTGATTTACAGACATATTTCAAACTCTACTGCTGTATTTTCAGAGGTGATTCATCAACGACAGAAAATGTCAAATCTGCAAAAACTCCACCTTTGGCACTGTTATCACCTGGGAAAAGGAATGCTTCTAACGATCTAAGCTGGTACTGAAAGTTATCATTCAGATTTAAGGGAAAAACATTCAAGCTTGAGTCAATTCACCTGAAGTGACCTGCCCACCACGATACGAACACTACACAACACAACATCCCCTTTGAACAACTGGTGCCACAACTAGCTTGGTGGGGAGAACATGTGCTAACAATTTTCACAGAAGCTGCTGTGAACTCTTCTATCAAAACCACCCATACTCTCCCCTGACGTCCCCGCTGGAGATCAACGGCTCAAATTTTCAAGACAACAGACCACAGTCAAAGACCCATCTGTGGAGGACGAAGTGTGAACAACCACAAACAAAGAAACTGCATCAGCCCAGAGACTCACCAAGTGGGCAGACGCTCCCAAGCATCACCTCTACTTGAAAATGAAAAATTAAAACATATACAGAGATAGATACAGATATAGCAAAGCATTTAGGAGGTAAAAAAAAAAAAATTCTACTGTCATCTCACTCTACAAACAAAACTACAGTTAACACTCTGTGATAAATTCCTTCCAAACTACTTTGTGTGTAAAAATTACACACACAACCCCTGTGTGTGTGTCTGTGTGTGTGTGTGTTTGCTTAGTCGCTCAGAAATGTCCGACTCTTTGCAAATCCATGGACTGTAGTCCAACAGGCTCCTCTATCCATGGGGATTCTTCAGGCAAGAGTACTGGAGTGGGTTGCCATGCGCTCCTCTTGGGGATCTTCCCAATCTAGGGATAGAACCCTGGTCTCCCTCATTGCAGGCAGGTTCTTTACCATCTGAGCCATCAGGGAAGCCCTGATACACCCCTGCATCACATTTAAAGATCACTGATAGATGGGCACAATAAAGGACAGAAGTGGTACGGACCTAACAGAGGCAGAAGATACTAAGAAAAGGTGGCAAGGATACACAGAAGAACTATACAAGAAAGATCTTCATGACCCGGATAACCACAATGCTGTGATCACTCACCTAGAAGCCAGACATCCTGGAATGCAAGTCAAGTGGGCCTTAGGAAGCATCATTACAAACAGAGCTAGTGGAGGTGATGGAATTCCAGTTGAGCTATTTCAAATCCTGGAAGATGTTGTTGTGAAAGTGCTGCACTCAATATGCCAGCAAATTTGGAAAACTCAGCAGTGGCCACAGGACTGGAAAAGGTCAGTTTTCATTCCAATCCCAAAGAAAGGCAATGCCAAAGAACATTCAAACTACTGCACAATTGCATTCATCTGACACACTAGCAAAGTAATGCTCAAAATTCTCCAAGCCAGGCTTCAACAGTATGTGAACCCGTGAACTTCCAGATGTTCAAGCTAGATTTATAAAAGGCAGAGGAGCCAGAGATCAAATTGCCAACATCCCTTGGATCACTGAAAAAGCAAGAGAGTTCCAGAAAAACATCTACTTCTGTTTTATTGACTATGTCAAAGCCTTTGACTGTGTGGATCACAACTGTGGAAAATTCTTCAAAAGGTGGGAATACCAGACACCTTACCTGCCTCCTGAGAAATCTGTATGGAGGTCAAGAAGCAACAGTTAGAACTGGACATGGAACAACAACAACAGGGAAAAGGAGTACATCAAGGATGTATATGTCACCCTGCTTATTTAACTTATATGCAGAGTACATCAGCGAAGTGTCAGGCTGGATGAAGTACAAGCTAGAATCAAGACTGCCGGGAGAAATATCAATAACCCTAGATATGCAGATACCACCACTCTTATGGCAGAAAGCGAAGGACAACTAAAGAGCCTCTTGATAAAAGTGAAAGAGAGTGAAAAAGCTGGCTTAAAACTCAACATTCAAAACAGGAAGACCATGGCATCCAGTTCCATCACTTCATGGCAAATAGATGGAGAAACAATGGAAACAGTGACAGACTATTTTTTGGGGCTCCAAAATCACTGCAGATGGTGACTACAGCCATCAAATTAAAAGATGTTTACTCCTTGGAAGAAAAGCTATGACTAACCTAGATAGCATATTAAAAAGCAGACACATTACTTTGCCAACAAAGGTCCATCTAGTCAAGGCTATGGTTTTTCCAGTGGTCATGAATGGATGTGAAAGTTGGACTATAAAGAAAGCTGAGCACCAAGAACAGATGCTTTTGAACTGTGGTGTTGGAGAAGACTCTTGAGAGTTCCTTGGACTACAAGGAGATCCAACCAGTCGATCCTAAAGGAAATCAGTCCTGAATATTCAAGGACTGATGCTGAAACTGAAACTCCAATACTTTGGCCACCTGATACGAAGAACTGACTCACTGGGAAAGACCCTGATGCTGGGAAAGACTGAGGGCAGGAGGAGAGGAGATGACAGAGGATGAGATGGTTGGATGGTACCGCCAACTCGATGGATATGAGCTTGAGCAAGCTCCAGGAGTTGGTGTTGGACAGGGTGGAAAATAAACTGTGGAAAATTCTGAAAGAGATAGGAATACCGGATCACCTGACCTGCCTCTTGAGAAATTTGTATGCAGGTCAGGAAGCAAGTTAGAACTGGACATGGAACAACAGGCTGGTTCCAAATAGGAAAAGGAGTACATCAAGGCTGTATATTGTCACCCTGCTTATTTAACTTCTATGCAGAGTACATCATGAGAAACACTGGGCTGGATGAAGAACAAGCTGGAATCAAAACTGCCGGGAGAAATATCAATAACCTCAGATATGCAGATGACACCACCCTTATGGCAGAAAGTGAAGAGGAACTAAAGAGCCTCTTGATGAAAGTGAAAGAGGCGTGTGAAAAAGTTGGCTTAAAGCTCAACATTCAGCAAACTAAGATTATGGCATCTGGTCCCATCACTTCATGGGAAATAGATGGGGAAACAGTGGAAATAGTGTCACACTTTATTATTTTTGAGGGGTGCTCCAAACTCACTGTAGATGGTGATTGCAGCCATGAAATTAAAAGATGCTTACTGCTTGGAAGGAAAGTTATGACCAACCTAGATAGCATATTCAAAAGCAGAGACATTACTTTGCCAACAAAGGTGCATCTAGTCAAGGCTATGGTTTTTCCCGTGGTCATGTATGGATGTGAGAGTTGGACTGTGAAGAAAGCTAAGTACCAAAGAATTGATGCTTCTGAACTGTGGTGTTGGAGAAGACTCTTGAGAGTCCCTTGCACTGCAAGGAGATCCAACCAGTCCATTCTAAAGGAGATCAGTCCTGGGTGTTCTTTCGAAGGACTGATGCTAAAGCTGAAATTCCAATACTTTGGCCACCTCATGCCAAGAGCTGACTCACTGGAAAAGACTCTGATGCTGGGAGGGATTGGGGGCAGGAGGAGAAGGGGACGACAGAGGATGAGATGGCTGGATGGCATCACCAACTCGATGGACATGAATTTGGGTGTGGACAGGGAGGCCTGGCGTGCTGCGATTCATGGGGTCGCAAAGAGTCCGACACGACTGAGCGACTGAACAGATCTTGCTTAACCCCGCCTGCCAGGGAAACAGACAAAGCTTAATCCCTGGGTCAGAAAGATCCCCTGGAGAAGAAAATGGCAAACCACTCCAGTATTCTTGCCTGGAGAATTCCAGGGCCAGAGGAGTCTGGAGAGTCCATGGGGAACAATCAGACACGACTCAGCGACTCCACAGCAGCAACAACTACGTGCATGTATATTTTATGTATATATATGTGTATACCTGCATATGTATCGCTCTTCTCTCTGGCCCCATCCTCCGCCTCCCTGTTCATACTCTCCCCTCAAGTCCTTTGCCCCTGCTGCCCCTTCCACTCGGAACATCCAGAGCCCTTCAGGTCTGCTCTCGTCACTTCGCTCGGGTCTCTCTCAGAAACCTCATCTCAGAAAGTTTGACATCCTCCCCCAATGTTTTGAATGCTCTTCATCTTCTTCCTTCAATTATCACGACCAGCCTTCTACCTGTTTATGTTCTGCTTCTCTTGCTAAGATGTCAGCCCCTTGATGGAAGCAACTGCCTTTTGTCACTGAAATCCCCTCACATGTGCTGAATAAATTAATAAACAACCCAACAAGGTATGTCACGTGCCTATTTTACAAAAGAGAATGCTGATTTTCAGAGACAATTTATCTAAAGCCACAGAGCAAATAAGTCGCCAAACACATCTGAAAGAGCCAATACTCTGTACCCACTGACTCACTCCATCCTGTGCCATAGAAGGAAATATAAATACAGGTTAAGAAACAAAGATGTAAAAGAACGAATCGTTATACGAAAGTTATCACACCACTTTTCTGCTCATCACTAGAGCATTTCACATCTTTGATTAATCTCACGTATATTCTATAGAGGTAGTAAAGAATCCGCCTGCCAAGCAAGAGATCCAGCTTTGATCCCTACGTCGGGAAGATTCCCCTGGAGAAGGGAATGGCAACCCACTCCAATATTCTTGCCTGGGAAATCCCATGGACAGAGGAGCCTGGCAGGCTACATTCCATGGGGTCGCAAACAGATGGACATGACTTCTTCTGTATTCCCTACAGAGTAAAGGCTAGCTACATAGACATTTAACAAATATTTCTTTGATATTTACACCCACAAAGACTTGGAGACTCCTGTAAGGAGATTTTAAGCATCATCAATAAATTATACTCTTTCAAAGGATTTCAATTTCCAACCGTGATGGAGTACCTGGATCCAGACTCCTTCCTGCTCGCACCCCCACCAACAACCAAAAAAATGGACGGCAAAATGGCAACGTCTTTTAGTCACTGGACCACCAGCAGCACAGGACTGGGAAGAGGGGAACTCCACACATGCACCAGCCTTCTCAGCCTGGAGGCACATCCTGGACCATGTGCTTTGAGGAGCCCAAGCAGAGCAAGGCAGGCTTGTCAAGTAGGAAGTCCAAGAGCATGAGAAGGCTCAGGAAGCTAAAAACCAGAGTACTAGAAAGGAGAGAGTTGCATGAAGAAGGATCTCCAGAATTCAGCACAGAGGCCTGCCTAAGTCTAATAACGAATAACAAGCTGTGTGTGCATACTGTAAATCTACAAGGGCAGGCAAAGAATGACCCAAGGACTATATGCTACATAACCCCAGAGCTCACACAGGGCTGGCAGAGACTCAGACCAGCGAGAACAGAGAACATACCATTCTTCAATGAAAACTATGGTGGCTTCATGCCTTAATAATGGGGCGAAACAAGTCTTAGAGTAAAAGGATACAGCTAGGGTTGATCTACGGAGAAGGCAATGGCACCCCACTCCAATACTCTTGCCTGGAAAATCCCATGGACAGAGGAGCCTGGTAGGCTGCAGTCCATGGGGTCGCTGGGAGTCGGACACGACTGAGCGACTTCACTTTCACTTGCATGCATTGGAGAAGGAAATGGCAACCCACTCCAGTGTTCCTGCCTGGAGAATCCCAGGGACGGGGGAGCCTGGTGGGCTGCCGTCTATGGGGTCGCACAGAGTCGGACACGACTGAAGTGACTTAGCAGCAGCAGCAGCAGGGTTGATCTCACTTGGACCAGTCGACAGCAACCAACAAATTAAAATTCACCATTTCTAGGATTTAACAAGAAATTACCAAGATGTGACCCAAAAATGAAAAAAGAAAAGGCCTATAGAAACAAATAATGGAATTAATGAGCTAAGACTTTATCAACTATGACATGAGTATTACACATATGACCAAGAACTTTTTAAAGGAACATTAATAGACAAAAAAGAAAATAAAAAAGATTCACAGCAGCAAACTGAATTCAACAATATCTAAAAATACATCATGACTGAGGATTATCAAAAGAATACAAGGCTAGTTCAACACTAAAAAAGCAGTGTAATTCACCATATCTACTGATTAAAGAAGAAAAAATATATGATCACCTCGACAGATGCAGAAGAAGCCTGTGACAATATTCAGTACCCATTCGTGATAAAAACTCAGCAAACTAGAAACAGAACTTTATCAACCTGATAAAGAACACCTTTACAACTACAGAAACAGAACTTTATCAACCTGATAAAGAACACCTTTACAACTACAAAAACAAAAACTATAAAGAACATCATGTTAATGGGAAAACACGAATGTTCTCCCCTTAACATCAGGAAAAGGTCCACTTTCAAAACTCCTATTCATCATCACACAGGAGGTCCTAGCCAGTTCAATAAAGAAAAACAAATAAAAGGCATATCGACTGCAAAGAAATCAAACTCCCCGTATTGCCAATGACATTACTGTCTATGAACAAGAGCCCAGGTAAGTTTAGCAAGTTTGTAAGACAAAGGGTCACATAAAAAAGTCAATCCTATTTCTACAGACTAGCAATCAACAACAGGAAACTGACATTTTAAAAGCATCATTCACAACACCACCAGAAAATATGAAATACATATTAATCTTATTTTAAAAACATGCAAGATCCAATTACTAAAATCTACAAAACACTAACAACAACAAAAAAAAGTCAAAATAAATAGAACATCATAAACCATGTGTTCATGGCTCAATATGACTAAGCTGTCAATTCTACCCTAAGTGATTTACAGATTCAATACAGGGCCAATCAAAAATCCTGACAGGATTCTTCTCAACAAGCTGATTCTAAAATATACTTGGGGGGAATTCCCTGGAGATTCAATGGTTAGGACTCCACGCTTTCACTGTCAAGGGACCAGATTCAATCCCTGGTCAGGGAACTAGGGTCCCACAAGCTTTGAAGTGCAGCCAAAAAATAAATAAAAATAAGTAAATAGAACGTACTTGGAAAGGCAAAGCAACTAGAATAATCAAAGATAATTCTGAAAAATAACTCAATTAGAGAACTCATACTACCTGATTTTAGGACTCACTATATAGATACAGTAATCAACAGTGTGGTGAAAGAATAATGAAAGACAGACCAATACGACAGAATCCAGGAACAGACCCACACATACATGATCAACTGGCTTTCAGCAAACGTACAAAGGCAATTCTGTGGAGAAAGATGTCTTTTCAAGAAACACTGCTGGAAAAACTACACACCCACATGCCAAAAAAAAAAAAAAATCAATCTCAATCCACACTTTGCACCATGAGAAAAATTAACTCAAGTGATTCATAAACCTAAACTGTAAAATTTTGAACTATAAAAATTCTAGGAGAAAAATACAGAGCGAAGTCTTTTTACTTTCAGGATGATAAGAAGACAACTAACTTGAAAAGTTTAAAACTCTAATTCAAAAAGACACATGCACCCCAATTTTCACAGCGACACTATTTACAGAACTATGTCCGAATGTGCGTGTGCCCACATATACACACACACACACACACGCAATGGAATAATATCCTGATTTTTTTAATTAACTACAAAAAGCTATTTGGAGGACAAACAGGAAAAGTTGAATATGCACTGAATACTACAGAATTGTTCAAATGTCATCATTATAATTAGTTACATAGAACAAGGCTTAGCAAACTTTTTCTGGGAGATTAGTAAATATTTTCAGCTTTGTGGATCACAGGGTGTCTTGTAACTGCTGTCACTGTAGCACCAAAGCAACCACACACAATATGGAAACAAAGCAACACTGCTGTGTCCCAATAAAGCTTAATAAAAAAAAAAAAAAACCAGTAGGGCAGATCTGGTCTGTGGGCCATAGTCTGTAAACAAAACTGGTGGCAGAGAGCAGAGCAGTGGTTGCCTATGGTGAGCTAGGCAGCAGAGGGAGGGGCGAAGCCAGAACTCTCTGGAGAATACAATGAACTTTCTGGATTGATGGCAACATTCTATACCTTTATTGTGCTGTTAAGTTACATGCATGAATATATTCGTCAAAACGTGTCAAACTCTATACACTTAAAATGGGTGCATTTTATCATATAAACAACAACTCAATAAACCTGATTTGTTTACAAACTGTACTCTTTTCAGGTGATATTAGTGATATGAAAAGCATGCCCTTTGCAGCCAGAATAAAGTGACTTCAGATATTCAAATTTTAACACCAAAATTTAAAACTATGTGACCACTGTCAAATCATTTTCTTGGGTGTTTCCTCCTCCTGAAAGTGTTACTCACTCAGTCATGTCTGACTCTTTACGACCCCATGGACTGTAGCCCGCCAGGCTCCTCTGTCCATGGAATTCTCCAGGCAAGAATACTGGAGTGGGTTGCCATTTCCTTCTCCAGGTGATCTGCCCAATCCAAGGATCGAACCTGGGTCTTCTGCATTGAGGCAGATTCTTTACCATCTGAGCCACCAGGGAAGCCCTCCTAAAACGAATCAATAATCCTGCCTCATTGATTTGTTTCAAAAATGAAATAAATGTAGGACTTTCCTGGTGGTCCAGTGGTTAAGAGTTCACACTCCCAATGTAGGGTTTAATCCCTGGTCCGGAAACTAATATCCTACATGCCACACAACTCAGCCATATATAAAATGTAAGACACACTGTATAACATCTGACACATAAGAGGCACATTCCCTGACTGGAATAAACCTTTTTTTAAGAAAATGAGTCAGTGAAGATCAGACAGTGACTAGGCTAGCTTCTTTTGTACCCTTCTGAAACACTCTGACATTCTTTGTTCACTGTTTATTGTGGTTTCACCTGACTTCAAGTACTGGGATCCAATGTCAGTTCCTGTGATTTCAGAGTAATGTGGGTCTCCCAGCAAGCACTGAATTTAGAAAAATATCCCATAACAAATACGCTGTAAAAGGAAATCTGTAAAGAGGCAAAAGTGAGCAGTATCCATTTTCCTAAGTAAGAATGGCAAAAGAAATGGTATAATATTTACAAAGAAAAAAAATCAACAAACTTCATTAGATGTTTTCCCATTTTATACTAAGATTTGAATTTTATCCAAACCAGTAGCCAACCAACAAAACTACAACATGACAAAGCACTTGTATAGTGTTTTCTCTCCGGAGTTTCTCATTGACAGTAGAGGGCAGGAGATTAGATGACAATATCGAATTTGTCCTTATTTTATAAGTAAGGATGCTAAGTCTGAGACACACGAAGTGGCCTCCTCAAGGACGCACTGCCAATAATTGGTGAAGCTCAGGAAGTCAGCCATGCGGTCCTGTATCACACGCTTTCAGCAGACATCACCAGCAATTACCTGGGGCTGATGGAACACTACATTGCATAACTCCAAGGTACTTTTCTCTTGCTTGACATCTTCAGTTGTCTAAAAGACTAACTCATTACAATGCAACATACTTAATTCCTAACCATTCAGGAATAATTAGCCTTTTGAAGTGGTAAAGACGATTTCTGTGGCCAAACACAGGCTTACGATAGGATCATAAGCAAAAATTCAAAAGGACTGATTACTAATAGGAGAGCTTACTGAGTGACATAAATGGTAAATCCCTCACACTGTTCCCTTCTCCCCACCCCAAAAGCCACATCACGCACACTGATATCCACCTTTCCAGGGCTCTGAACACAGCTCTGAATAAGTAAAAGGAAAACACACCACTGTCCTACACAAACATTCGTAACAATCATCGTATCTCGGTATCAGGTCTACTGGGGCCTTCTTTGAGCAAGGACGGACCAAAATGGGTTACCTACCCATCTTCTACTCAATCTGTCCCCATTGGGCTACAGAACCACAGATGCGAAGACACGTGAAGGAAGCCAACTTCTTTCCACCAAGAGCTTCCTCCTCTCTCCCCACAGACAGCGGTTAAGACAGACTGACAGTGACGGGAGCACAGCTTCCAAACGGATGCTTGTCCCCATCAGTAATAACCCTGTGTATTCAAGCGCACTGCAACATTAACTTTAAAAGGGGATTATCAAAAGTCCAAGTGGGTTCATCTAGCTTTGTCAGCTTTGGTTTTTCCCCTCAATCTGTGAGTCTGGTCAAATATAATATTTAAAGGTTTACTGTAATCCTTCAGGATTAACTTTTTGCCTTTATTTTATTAAAAAATGGAAAGATAAGATTCAATATACAGAAATGCCATGACAGGTTAATATTTCTAGAATGTATCTATTCCACTTGGTATTGTGAATTTTCAAAATACGCTGGTATAACTGATTTAAAGCACTGCTTCCTCCCACAGATGGTGGCACCTTCAAAAGTGTTTTTGAAGAGGAAGTAATACCACCTGTTAACCCACAGGCCAGTTCCATCTTAAGCAAGTGTGAGAAATGTAGTCATAATCCGTATCAACTATTTTTCAAAATTAAGGTAAAATAAGGAAGAAGAGCTGGAACTAACTAACTCAGATACCCTACTCCAAGTCTTGAAAACAACCCATTTCTGACCATTTCCTAAACACTATAAATGCAGAGTTCTGTCCTACTGAGCCAAACTGCCAGGCCCACTCAAAGATTAACAACTGATTTAGAAGATAAAAATAAAACTGCTAATTCTATTAACGTTCAGTTCAACTTCACCTTCTAAAAAACTGCATTTAAGACTCAATTCCCAGAAGCATTCCCTCTTTTTTTTTTAATTGTTATACTAGGGGCAGTACTTTTACTTACAGAGTTAACAAAGCAGAACATAACAAATAATTATATATACTAGTATCAGTAGGAATACCAAATATTATTCCACAACAGCCACGATGTATTTCTTCTTTTTAAAAAATTTATCTTAATTGAATTGTGGCTTTTGCCACACATCAAGATGAATCAGCCACGGGTGTACATGTGTCCCCCACGGTGAACCTCCCCCCACCTCCCTCCCCACCCCATCCCATCCCTCTGGGTTGTCCCATAGCACCGGTTTTGAGTGCCCTGAGAAGCGTTCCCTCTATGAAAAACAGCTAAACCACTATGCTCAGATGCATCAGACTTTTAAACATGGTTTAAACCATACAAAAAAGTACCCAAATCACTGTCAGTACAGCTACCAGATAACAGGCATACTATGAAGATCATCACACAGCTTCATTTATTTCTAAGAATGCTCTAAAGTATGTTACTATACCTTACACGGTAGGAAGCCGAAGCTCAGAGTGGATAAGGGACCTGCCTGCTCAAGGCTACCCACCTTGTCAACGGAAGGGTGGGGATTTGAATTCAAGTTTACCTAATTCCAAAGAATGTGCATTCTTCGACACTGTGCTACCTCCCCAAGTCACAACAGAGGTATCAACAGGCAGGGGAGTGAATGGATGTGTCTGGCAGTCTTAGTCATTTTAACAAAAAAGGGAGAAATTTTCCCAATCAGAAACCAGTTTACAAAATCCACAGCACACGATTTAAACCTCGATTCTTTAGGTCAGACATCCTTGTATGAAGTACAGTAAATCGCATTACAGGCCTGCGAGTAAGCTGCCACCGTTAACGAGTCCCCAGGTTCAGTGGTTCCCTGGGTCCCATGTTCGGGTGAAGCACCAACCAAGCCACTTCACCCAATACAAACACCTCCTGAGCACCTGCGCTGTGTTAAGACTCCTTCTGGGCAAGGAGGCACACAGCTGAGACTCATCACAGCCCTCCGGAGTTAACAGGCTGGAAGAGGAGTCCATATATATATATATATATACCACATATGCAGTTGCCAGTCGTCAGGCAAAAATAATGAAGTGCAAGAAACCCTAAAACAAAGGTATGTATAACATGCTATCAGAGAGGCAGAGGAACAGATCTGCTTGTCACCTAAGGTTCTAAGCAGTGTTTGTTTACATTTTGTCCCTCCCTGACAACTCCTTCCAACCTCTGTTAACCCCTCCTCCCAGCCCCCACCCCACCCCTACACACAAGCCACCTAAACCTGCACAACTTTGGGAAGGAAAACCCAAAGGGCACGGATTATGACTCCTAAAACCAAACTTGTGGCTGTACTTCAAAAATCCAAGCTTATGCCATCAGGACATTTTTCTTTAGCTTTGTCAGGTGAACACAGTTGCAAAATGAGGCCAAGGAAACCAGAAAAACCCAGGGCACACCTCACATCGGTCACTCAGCAGGAGAAACCAACTGAAACGCAAACTGACCTGCACGGTGTTTGGTTCGAAGTTTTCTTGTTAATTTACTAGACGGCAAAGGAATACAAACAATTGATAGAAACACATTCTGGTCATTTTCTTCCACCATGCAATCTAACAGACATTTATGCTGGATCCACCGTGGGGATTTAAACAGAATCATTCTGACTTCATAAGCCAAATGAACTGAATTCAGCAGAACGAAGCACCCAAAGCTTGACGACAGGGCTTGCCATCTGCAAATTCCCAAGAGACCACGGAAGGCTATGGGACTGTAACAATGATTTATCACAGCTCCTTTACAAACTTGCAGAAAATGATTCTTCCAAGTGATTTTTCCATCGTTTATCCTGATCTGGGCGAGCCAACGATTAAAAAAAAAAAAAATAGAAAAAGCTACTTATGAAACTAACTAAAACGGGGGAGGGGGTTGCTGAACGAGAAAAAAAGGCACTGTTTTTTACTTTAGTTCCGTATGCCTGCGGCAACAAACTCTCAAAATAACTTCACTGAGGAGTGTTAAAGCTAAGACTGAACACCAAATATTGCTCAATCCAACTTACATCTGTGAACTCCTGAGTTCACAGGTAAGATCTAGAAAACTAAATGCTATGGAGTCATTTTGCTCTAAGCACTATTACCAAAAAGAAAGAAAAAAAACAACCCTATCCTTTCTTCTGATAGAAAAACTCTTGAGGACTTCCCCCATATTTATTTTAAAAGTTTAACCTACTGGTTGACTTTGGGGGCGGGGGGGGGGGAGAGTGGGGAAGGGAGAGGGGTTCAGTAAGTGGTATTTACCCAAAAAAAAAGTATTGTTTGGTTTCAAAGTTTGGCTGCACTTGAACTCGACGAGAGCGGAGCTCAGGCGACTGTCCCAAGGCGGGTTCCCCCCGGGCTGCACGTCTCCGACCCCTCGCGGGCGCCCCGGCCGCGCCCCCGGGAGCAAGCGCCCAGGGCGCCCCCGCGAGGCCGGCCAGGCCCGGCGTGTTTACCGCTCGCCGCGGCCCCCGAGAGCCGCTCCCTCGCGTCCACGGCACTTGTTCGCCGGCTCCCCGACCGGTGGGACCAGCGGAGCAGCCGCAGTTCCCGCGGGGGAGCGACTGCGGCCCCCGTTCCCGGAGGAGCCGACCCGGGGAAGACCGGGGGTCCGGGCCCCGCGGTGATGCCTCACGGGAGGTGGGGCATCGCAGCCGGGCGGGATCGGCCGCGCCCCCCCAGCCCGGGAGCGGAGGCGGCCCCGGGGTTGGGCTGCGAGAGCGGCGAGGGCAGACAATGCGTGATGGGGAGGCCCGGGCGGAGGCGCGGAGAGCCGGGGAACGATCCCCGGCGCCCATGCATCCCAGGCCGCGCCCGGGTAGCCCCGCGCCCCAGCCCGGAGCGGCCCACGCTCCCCGCCGCGACCCCTCCTCTAACCGCAAAACTTCCCCCAACTCCGCCGAGTTCAGTCGCGCTCTCACCGTGCGGCTCCCGGGGCTCCCCCGCGGGCCGAGCTGGAGCAGCTCCGCACCTTGGCCGCGGAGAAAGACAATAAGCTGCCGCTCCCCCAGCGGCTGCTTGGAAACTGCGGCGGCCGAAGCGAGGAGCGGGAGCGGCGACCTCGGCGGAGCCCAGGAGCCTCTCCGCAGCTGCTCCGGCTCGGCGATAGCCCTGCACACAGCCCCCAAACCGCCTGCGCATGCGCCGCGCGCCGCTCGGGAGGTGGGCGGGGCACCCGGGGGGCGGTAATGCCTCCGAGCCCGCCGGTGAGTGAGCGCGGCGCCAGGAGCCGCGCTCCGGGGTTGCGCGGCAGAGCTGCCCATCAAACCCCTCCCGGCTAATAGGAAGGCGCCTGTGCGGCCCCTCAGGTTGCTAAGGAAGGCTGAGGTTGACCGCAGCTGCTGCGCTGCGGCAAAGTGATCAAAGTCGGGTGGCTGGTAGAGGTGCCGACTGATATGCTCACCCACCCTCTCCTCTGCTCCCTGACTCCGGAAACCGCCCTTCCTCTGTGTCAGGGTGCTCACCTGAGCTGCAGCACTTACCATAACACACCCTGAAATGATTTACTTTTCTCTTTCTCTCCCCTGGAAATCAGAAAGTGGGGTCTTTTCCAGAGAGTGGAGTGCAGTGCCTTGAGAGTCGCTGCTAGGTATTCAACAAGTGTTTTAGTTAGATGAGTCGCTGGCCTATGATGGCATTGGGATTGTGACAGGGTATTCCATAAACTTTGGGCTTTTCACCTCAAATCTTCAAGTTGCAAGGACCTAAAAAATCATCTGGCGGCTTTTGAGAAGCAAAATGTGGTCTCTTGGTACACGAAGAAGCTCATTTTGCAAGTTGTGTGTTTTAGTGTATATTGGGGGGAAACATCTATCACATCAAACGATTTCATTGATGTTGTTTCTTAGATAAGTTGTAAAAATGAATCTACTTAGAGAAAAACTTTAAGTAAAAAATGGACACACTTTATATGAACTTCATATAAGTTCAGAAATGTGCAAATTGATTGTAATCAAAGCAAGAACAGTGGTTATCTAGAGAGAGAAGCATTATTGGCTGAAAAGTGTAGGGCAGGTGCTGGGCACGTTTGGTATTTTGATCTGGATGGTAGATAACAAAGGTATAGACTTACGGTGAAAATTCATCCAGTGTACAATGAAGATTAGTGTACTTTACACATATTCATATTTTTATGTCAATTTAAAATACTTACAAATGATATGGCCCACAAAAATGTGAAGATGCAAACAACTATCTTTTGTGAAACCCTGATCCAGTCAAGCTCCTACCAGAGAGGGGGTTTTGTGGATACTTATTGCCTGTATGGGAGACAGAGCCTCTGGCCGGTTATCGCTGCAGCTCCGGGCTCTTTCTTCTCCAGTCTCGGCGGGGGCGTTCAGGAATGGGCCCCAACCGCCTCCGGCCCCACACCCTGCGCGGTCCTGTCCATAGGCCCCAGCAATCTGAGGCCAGCCAGTCGGCTTCTCACCAGCCCTCGCCCCAGACAAGCCTTCCCCACCCCAAATCCCTGGGAAGGAAAACGCCTCCTGCGAAATCAAGAATGCAGGTCAAGAAGCAACAGTAGAACCCCACATGAACAACAGACTGGTTCCAAATTGTGAAAGGAGTACTGTCAAGTCTGTATATTGTCACCCTGCTTATTTAACTTCTATGCAGAGTACATCATGCGAAGTGCTGGGCTAGATGAAGCACAAGCTAGAATCAAGATGGCTGGGAGAAATATCAGTAACCTCAGATACGCAGATGACACCACCCTTATGGCAGAAAGAGAACAACTAAAGAGCCTCTTGATGAAAGTGAAAGAGGAGTGCGAAAAAGCTGGCTTAAAACTCAACATTCAAAAAATTAAGATCATGGCATGTCCGGTCCCATCATTTCATGGCAAATAGATGGGGAAACAGGGGAAACAGTGAGAGACTTTATTTTTTTAAACACCATTAAAACACCTGACGGCACAGGGTGTGGGTCCAACTCTGTGCAACCCCATAGACGGCAGCCCACCAGGCTCCCCTGTCTCTGGGATTCTCCAGGCAAGAACACGGGAGTGGGGTGCCATTTCCTTCTCCAATGTATGAAAGTGGAAAGTGAAAGTGAAGTCACTCAGTCGTGTCCGACTCCTAGCGACCCCATGGACTGCAGCCTACGAGGCTCCTCCGTCCATGGGATTTTCCAGGCAAGAGTACTGGAGTGGGGTGCCATTGCCTTCTCCGGTCTCCCATACAGGCAGTAATAAATAAACACCATTTATTTTTTTGGGCTCCAAAATCACTGCAGATGGTGACTGTAGCCATGAGATTAAAAGACGCTTGCTCCGTGGAAAAAAGCTATGACCAACCAAGATAGTATATTAAAAAGCAGAGACATTACTTTGCCAACAAAGGTCCATCTAGTCAAGGATATAGTTTTTCCAGTAGTCATGTATGGATATGAGAGTTGGACCATAAAGAAAGCTGAGTGCCGAAGAACTGATGCTTTTGAACTGTGGTGTTGGAGAAGATTCTTGAGAGTCCCTTGGAATGCAAAGAGATCCAACCAGTTAATCCTAAAGGAAGTCAACCTTAAATATTCATTGGAAGGACTGATGCTGAAGCTGAAGCTCCAATACTTTGGCCACCTGATGGGAAGAACTGACTCATTGGAAAAGACCCTGATGCTGGGAAAGATTGGAAGGCAGGAAGAGAAGGGGACAACAGAGGATGAGTTGGTTGGATGGCATCACCGGCTCAATGGACATGAGTTTGAGCAAGCTCCAGGAGTTGATGATGGACAGGGAAGGCTGATGTGCTGCAGTCCATGGGGTAGCAAAGGGTCGGACGTGACTGAGAGACTGAACTAACTGACTGCCTGTATGAGGCACTTTCAATTGTTTGGCTCTAAATCTTAGAAAGGTTCCTAGCCTTGAGCTGAAATTTGCTTCCCTGTAAATGAACCTGGTTCTCATGTATATTTTTTTAGTTCTGCCTCACAGAATGAAACACCAAGGCCAGCTGTTTTCCAGTGCTGCATGTGAAAGTATTTCCCAATCACCTTATCATCCCCTCCTCCATTCTCACTCTAATCTGTCCTGTCAATATTTGAAAGGTAGCCCAGAGAAAGGAAACTCCTAGATCCTAGATCCTGCCCAGAGGCGCCCACCTTGGGCAGGTCACGCCTTCTCCAAGAACCTCAGTCTCCTGTAAAGCAAGGGAACTAACCTAGAAAACCTCTAGGACTCTAACACGTGAAAACCTCATGATCTTCTCCAGCAGCCCGGCTGGTCTGTTACAGAAGCAGCAGCAGCAAATGTTCCCGTTTCTAGTGGCTGCTGACAGCAGTATTCCCTACTCCCTGCCTCAGCAGGTTTTATACCTTCCTAGTGAGCTGCAGAAAAGATCAAGAGTCCAGCATTTTTCAAAGTTTACCATGCCTACGAATCATCTGGGCCACTTCATTAAATGTGGATTCTGACTCAGTAGGGCTGGGGCGGGTTCTGGGATTCAGCATGTCTAATAAGCTCCCAGGTGATTCTGATGCTGCTGGTCTGGGATCTCCCCTTGAGGAGCAAGGCGCTACTTCACATTTCCCAGCTACACTCTCCATCTTCTTGGGAAGTCCTAAATAGTGATTTGCATGGTTGGCGTTTTCTCATCCTCCAGGCACCAGCTCTCATCCCACCTCAGAGAAAACATCTATCTAAAATAACTCACTCTTAGTCCCTCTCATTCATATCTCCCAAACTTACTCATAGCATTTATCTCAGTGTGAAAGTATCTTATTTGTGTTTCTATTGGCTCTCTCTAATGTGAGCTCCCTAAAATCTGTTTTGTTTACCTCTCTCTCTCTCCTACCTAACAGACTGCCAATGGGAATAGTTAGGCACTCAGAAGTTTTGCATGAATGAATTTGTACAGAAGGAGTTACTGTGAGGTGCCCTGGAACTGACAGTCCCTGATACTAAAGACTTGTTCTTCCGAGGGACACCAAATGTCTCCATTCAGTGTGCCCCATTTCACCAGAAAGAGATTTGGAGTTCAGTCATTCTCTCACTTTCCTGAGTAAGTTTTCAAGCCAGGAAAGATACCAGGGTCTTATCAAGCAGCAGTAGGATTTTGTGTCTCTCAACTATCTCTAACCTGTCTCTCTAGTCAACTTACATAGCTCTCCAGTTGATTTACACAAGGCTTCCCTGGTGGCTCAGAGGTTAAAGTATCTGCCTACAATCCGGGAGACCTGGGTTCGATCCCTGGGTTGGGAAGATTCCCCTGGAGAAGGAAATGGCAACCCACTCCAGTATTCTTGCCTGGAGAATCCCATGGACAGAGGAGCCTGGTGGGCTACAGTCCATGGGGTCGCAAAGAGTTGGACATGACTGAACGACTTCACTTTCCTGATGGCTCAGCAGTCAAGAATCCACCTGCAATGCAGGAGACTCAGATTCAGTCCCTGGGTAGAGAAGATTCCCCTGGAGAAGGGCACGGCAACCCGCTCCAGTATTCTTGCCTGGAGAATCCCACGGACAGAGCCTGGTGGGCCAGTCCATAGGGTCACAAAGAGTTGAACACGACTGAAACGAATGAGCACAGCTCAGCACATGATACCTGTACATCTAACAAGAATAACCCCCATTTTACAGGGTCCCTTGAAAATGCAAAAGCAAGGGAAAAAAACAAAATCAGTGCCGTTGTAAAAAGATGAATTTCTCTTGAGATCCGTGGTCCCGAAAACGTCTACTTGTGCAAAAGGAGGCACTCTGGAACCAACTTGCCTCGGGGCTCTTCTTTTATTGCAGCGGTCTCTTTACTCCCTTTGAATACAAAGAGTACCCTGCTGTTGCCCTTAGGAGCTTTTGCTTTCAGTCTGTTGCTTGGGGTGAAGTCACCGGCACCACAGTCTCAATTCCATTGCTTCATCATATGATTCAACCTGAGCCAATCAATGTTTCTCATCCACAGGTCAACAATTATTAGTTCAGACTTGGGCACATGACCCCCAGACAGGCCAATTAGGGGCAGCAGGAGCAAATTCTACCCTCTGTTCAAACTATCAAGGTGGCTAACATTGTTTTTCTCAACTGGAAACTGGAAGATAAGCTTATCAGCCATCTCGTTGCCCTAAGGACAGAATCTCTTCACGGAAAACCAGCACAGTGGAGAGGTAGAGAAATTGGAAAAAAAAAAAAAACCCAACATCTCAGTGACACTGATTGGACAACCGAATCCAGCAATTCCTGAAGCTAGAACAACACACAGGCTTTTCAATCCTGTAAGACAATCAAACCAGTCAGAGTGGAGGTTTCTGTCACTTGCATCCACAAGAGTTCTAATTGATACACCATTTGGGAGTGGATGATCCCTGGTCAGTTCTCTGACCTGCTTCTCAATTCACTTACAAGTAGCTATTGAATGTTCACTGGGTACCAGGCTTAGGCTTGGTCCTGGGATTCGAGATGAAGAACAAGGTTCCTGGCTTTAAGGAACTGAGTCAAATGAGGGAGGCAGACGATCGTCCCAGCAGGAAATCAGAACACCCTCCACAAAAGCAGATGTAGGGTGTTACGGGGCTTAGAGAAGAACACTTAAGAGGGTGAAAGTTCAGGGGAGGCACCAACAGGAGCGACTGTAAAACTAGGTCTTGGAGGACAATCCACCAGTTAAAGGACAGTGGTTGATATAGCTAGTGCAGGAGGTTTGGGTATGTGTGGCAAGCAGAGAGGACATTCCCAGGAAAAGGAAGAGGTATCAGAAACACAACACACACAGGAAACTAGAGCAATAAGGGGTAAAAAGTGAAGCTGGAAGAAGTCAGCCAAGGCCAGGTTACACTGCTTTGCTAAGGAGTATGGCCTGAAAGGCCAGGGCAAAAACTCCGAAGGATTTTAAGCCATGGAACCGGGATGAGAACAGATTTTTATCTCGGAAGATCACCTTCATACCATGTGTTTAAACTGAATTTAAGTGAGGGATGACGATGAGGGTGGGGAACAGGAGAATCTCGAAGAGAAACTGGGCTCCAGGCGGCAGGTATTGCAGTCTAACACTTTTTCACTTCTTGGGTGGTTGAGAGAAATTTTCTTTCTCAATATCAAGCCCAAACCTGTCCAGTAGAAATATATGGTGAGCCACATTTGTGATTTAAAATTTTCTAGTAGCCACATTTAAAAAGAAACAGATGAAATCAATTTTAGTGGTATTATATTTAAACAAATGTAAACATGGTCATTTCAACATGTGATACAGACGAAAATTTATTAATTAGATATTCTTTTTTTTCAATTTTCAACTAGAAAGGGTTAATTTTTGGTTTGTTTTTAAATTTTTCTTTGAAGTATAGTTGCTTTATAATGTTGTGATAGTTACTGCTGTACAACAAAGTGAATCAGCTATATGTATACATATCCCCTCTTTTTTGGAATTCCTTCCCATTTAGATCACCACAGAGTATTAAGTAGAGGTCCCTGTGCTATACAGTAAGTTCTAATTAGTTACCTAATTTATACTAGTATTGTATGTGTGTCAATT
This sequence comes from Bos indicus, assembly GCF_029378745.1. NCBI lineage: Eukaryota > Metazoa > Chordata > Mammalia > Artiodactyla > Bovidae > Bos > Bos indicus. The sequence goes on along the minus strand of NC_091780.1, from coordinate 16,527,128 downwards.
TCAATCTCCCAATTCATCCCACACCCTTTCCCCCTTGGTATCCATAAGTAGACACAGACACTACATCTGTGTCTTTATTTCTGCTTTGCAAATAAGTTCATCTGTACCCTTTTTCTAGATTCCATATATAAGCGATATTATAAAATAATTGTTTTTCTCTTTCTGACTTACTTCACTCTGTTTGACAGTCTCTAAGTTAATTCATGGAGAAGGCAATGGCGACCCACTCCAGTACTCTTGCCTGGAAAATCCCATGGACAGAGGAGCCTGGTAGGCTGCAGTCCATGGGGTTGCTAAGAGTGGGACACAACTGAGCAACTTCACTTTGACTTTTCACTTTCCTGCATTGGAGAAGGAAATGGCAACCCACTCCAGTGTTCTCGCCTGGAGAATCCCAGGGACGGGGGAGCCTGGTGGGCTGCGGTCTATGGGGTCGCCAGAGTCGGACACGACTGAAGCGACTTAGCAGTAGCAGCAAGTTAATTCACATCTCTGCAAATGGCTCTATTTCGTTCCTTCTTATGGCTGAGAAGAAGTATTCCTTTTTAGTTTGTTTATTTTTGGCTGCGTTGAGTCTTCATTGCTGTACAAGGGCTTCTCATCGCAGTGGCTTCTCTTGTTGAAAAGCACAGGCTCCAGGCACGTGGGCTTCAGTAGTCGCTGCTCGTGGGCTCACTAGTTGTGGATCCCGCCTGGGCTCGAGAGCACAGGTTCAATAGTTGTGGTGCACGGGCTTATTAATAGTTGCTCTGAGGTATGTGGGATCTTCTAGACCAGGAATTGAACCTGTGTCCCTGTGTTGGGAGGTGTATTCTTATCCACTGCACCATCAAGGAGGGCTTCCCAGGTGGCTAGTGGTAAAGAATCCGCCAGCCAATGCAGTAGATGTAGGAGACACCATTTCGATCCCTGGGTCAGGAAGATCCCCTGGAGGAGGAAATGGCAACCCGCTTCAGTATTCTTGCCTGGAGAATCCCATGGACAAAGGAGTCTGGTGGGCTGCAGTCCATGGGGGTCACAAAGAGTTGAACCTGACTGAGCACGCATGCACACACCACCAGGGAAGTCCGAGGTATTCTTTTTTTAAATCATACTGAGTCTTCAAAAGAAAACAATATGTGTTTTATACTTACAACACATCTCAGTTCAGGCTAGCCTCATTTCAAATGTTCAAAACCCCACATGTGGCTGTGGCTACTGTGCTGGACAACACAGCTCAGGTTGACTGATTCTGATAGAGTGTCCCTCTGGGCATTTGCTCCAACCATAACATGTGCCTGGGCCATAATACAACAAAGGTCTGTATAGTCAGAGCTATGGTTTTTCCAGTAGTCATGGATGGATGTGAGAATTGGACCATAAAGAAATCTGATCGCCAAAAAATCAATGCTTTTTAACTGTGGTGTTCGAGAAGACTCTTGAGAGTCCCTTGGACAACAAGGAGATGAAACCAGTCAACCCTAAAGGAAATCAACCCTGAATATTCATTGGAACGACTGATGCTGAAACTGAAGCTCCAGTACTTTGGCTAGCTGATGCAAGGAGCTGACTCATTTAAGACCCTGACATTGGATGGCATCACTGACTCAATGGACATGAGTTTGAGCAAACACCGGGGGATGGTGATGGACAGCAAAGCCTGGCGTGCTGCAGCCCTCGGGGTCACAAAGAGTCGGACACGACTGAGCAGCTGAACAACAAAGGCCGTAATGTCTTCACTACGCCTCTTTCGCTGAAGGTGTTAGCGTGCTGATTTAAGTCCTGATTTAAGTTCTTGTGTTAGACAGAAAGACCAGAACTTTAGAAGCATCCCAGGGCTGGCTTCAGATCCTGGACACTCAAATTCTTTGTAAAGCGATCACCCACACCCACTAGCCACACAATGGCCAATACATGAAAACAGTCTCCGCATACCCCTTAGCACATTGCCTGGTGCCATGCAAGTGCTCTGCCAGCTTTAATTCCCTCCTTCACTTCTTTTTTTACAGACGATAAGCAAAGACTCTAGGAGTAGACCTGATCACGCAAAAAAAAAAAAAAAAAAAGTGCTATTTAGAGAAATTCAGGAAATCTGGACTCTGTCACAATCTTAATGGTAATTTCCAACAAAAAGTACATATTGTCATGTATTGATCTCTCTCTCAATATATGTGGCAGCCACCTACTCTCTTGCCCCAAAGGGCTTCCCAGTCTTTAATTAATATCGGCCAGATGTACCATTTAGTGATAGACAATTTATTTAATTTCTGGAACCCCTGCTTTTCTCCATATGACCCTTCCAGCAACAGGTTTGCTAAAGTCTGCTCACGATATCAAAGTAAGCTTCTGAAGTCATTGTGTTTCCCAGGGGAGAAGAGTTGGGGGGCTGCTGGGTTGATGGAAGAAAAGGGAGCCCCCAAAGCTTTAGGATTAAGGGACATTCTGCCCTCCAACAAAAGCTATTGCCATATTTCTCAGTTTGGAGTCAGGGGAATTTAATCTGAGGGCCCAGAGATTCTCTCCCTATAACTGTAAAAGGAAACCAGACTCACTTTGGGGGGTAGCATAATTTTGATCTGGTTAGGTTGGCTTTGGTGTTTGCTTTAAACATACGTTCCAGTTTGGAGAAGACGGGGAACTGTTATTCTGATTGCAGAGAGATTTATGGGCTGACTCCAGCACTGCACATTTCATCCTATGGTTTTTTTCTTTGTGCCTGGGCTTTTCCAGTTTATTCAGCTGCTCTCATAATTATCCCCAATTATTTATAATGGTAGGTTTGTGAAGCTGGAGTTAAAGAAACACCAAGGGTTTTTTTTTTTTTTTTTTTGAGCCTTAAACACTATTTAATGAAAAAGGACGCCAGCAATTCATGAGAGACCTAAACTGGGGTTTTTTTTTTGGGGGGGGGGACGGATTTTTATTGGAGCATAGTTGATTTACGATCTTGCAAAAACTTAGGTTTTCTTGGGCAGATTTTTAAAAGATTTTTATCTTTAATACAATATTGTTCCCTAACTTGTATGGGGTTTTTAAAGAAGTCTTTATTTGCACACACAAGTGTTCCCAATAACTACAGTGTCAGTACAGCTTAAAAGAGTTTTTTTCTTTTTCTTCTTCTTTTTTTTTTCAATCAAGGGGCATGTGGGATCTTAGTCCCTGACCAGGGATTGAACTCACACCTCCTGCATTTGAAGTGCAGAGGCTTAATCACTGGGTCTTCAGGGAAGTTCCTTTTCTTTCTTTATTTTTTTACGTGGAACTAACATACTACTTGGGCTTCCCCGATGCATCAGTGGATAAAGAATTCACCAGCAGTACGGGAGACATAGGAGATGCGAGTTTGATCCCTGGGTCAGGAAGATGCCCTGGAGGAGACCATGGCAACCCATTCCAGTGTTCTTGCCTGGGAATCCCATGGACAGAGGAACCTGGTGGGCTACAGCCCATATGGTCACAGAAGAGTTGGACACGACTGAGCACGTGGCACATACCACTTATGACTGTCATGTTTGCAGGTCTTACACTATAGATTCCCAGGTACCAAAGTACTTTGGGAAAGACCTGGGGAATAGAATGTAACTGAGTCAGAATCTTATTTTTCCTCTACTTTGTATTATCTAATGACAGTGTATTTTCAAACTTTACCGGTTGTTCCAATAAGGATCTTTACAGCTGGGCTTATTTGTCCCCTAAGTGATCTGAACAAAGCTCATTCATTGCATTTATTAACAGTAGCTCTTTAGACTTTCATATCAGAACTTCCCTGATAGCTCAGATGGTAAAAAATCCACCTGCAATGTGGAAGACCTGGGTTCGATCCCTGGGTTGGGCAGATCCCCTGGAGGAGAGCATGGCAACCCGCACCACTATTCTTGCCTGGAGAATCCCCATGGACAAGAGGAGCCTGGCAGGCTATAGTCCATGGGGTTGAAAAGAGTTGGACACGACTGAGCAACTAAGCACAGACTCACATAATTTAGAAACATTTCCCCCCTCCCTTTTTTTTTCTTTTTGTCTTCCATGATATTGACTTATTTCAGGAGTCTACGTTGTTTGTAGTTTCTTGCATAAATGGATTTGATCCCTCCTTGGTAGAAGAGGGTGGTTTATTTGTTTTTATAAGAATACTACATAGGTGATGTTATATTCATATAATTAAACTAGTTTCTTTTTACAATGCTGTCCTTAAAACATTAGTTTCTGGAACTCTTCCTAAGAAAAACCACTGTCTATTTAAGCTAATATGAGAAATGGTTTATATTCTGTAGTCCTGTCCTCTTGAGAATTCACTGTGCATAGTACCATTACGTATGAAGACTCTGAGAAGAACTGCCTTTAAAAATCTGTTTAGTTTTTTTTTAATACTCAAACTTCTTTCATCATGAAACAAATTTCTCTTGGAAAATGCATTAATATCTCATATTGCATTAAGGAAACATTTTGAGAAACGATCCCTGGAATTCATTCAATTCATCTTCCAGAAAGAACAGTATATGGGCATGTTTAGTCATGTCTGACTCTTTTGTGACCCCATGACTGTGGCCTCCAGGCTGCTCTGTCCATGGGATTTCCCAGGCAAGAGTACTAGAGTGGGTTGCCATCCCCTACTCCAGAGAATCTTCCTGACAGACTAAACCCGCATTTCCTGTGTCTCCTAAATTAGCAAGCAGTAGCATCTGCCTGTGATGCGGGACACCCAGGTTCAACCCCTGGGTCAGGAAGATCCCCTGGAGAAGGAAATGGCAACCCACTCCAGTACTCTTGCCTGGAAAATTCCATGGACTGAGGAGCCTGGAAGGCTACAGTCCAGGGGGTTGCAAAGAATCTGACACAACTGAATGACTTCCCTTTCCCTTTCTTTCTTTATCACTGAGCCACGTGGTTAAGTCTGAAGCATTATTTATGATTTATCCATTGTTGTCAACCAAATGTTTGAGCCTCCTAAAAATCACATGTTGAAGATAGAGGAAGTAACATTAAGATATCAGATAAAGGGGATATCTCCTTTGGGAGATAATTAAATATAAAGAGTCATGAGGGTGGAGCCCCCATGATGGAATTAGTGCCCTTGTGAGAAGAAAAGACACCAGAGCCTCCTCTGTCCACTATGAGGATACAGAGATGTGCAGCCATCTGCAAGCCAGGATGAGGGCCCTCACCAGCAAACAAATTTTGAACTTTCTAGCACCATGATTTTGGACTTCCCAGCCTCCAGAATTGTGAGAAATAAATGTCTCCTGTTTAAGGTACTCAGTCTATCATCAGTGTTAGTCACTCAGTCGTGTCCGACTCTTTGTCACTCCAGGGACCGAAGCCCACCAGGCTCTTCTGTCCATGGAATTTCCCAGGCAAGAATATTGGAGTGGGTTGCCATTTCCTTCTCCAGTCTACAGTATTTTGTTATAGTAGCCCAAGATGACTGATACACCCACACTGTTATCCATTTCAGAGTCTTGATTCTTTCATCAATAAAGGAAAACGGATGCTTCCTAAATCTCAACTCTAGCCTAATCCAATTATTGCTGTGAGATTTCTACTTGCAGTCCCACCCACTGCAAACACCATTTCACTTGGACAGTCTATTGAACCTCAGACTTTATTCCAAAAGTGAAGTCTCCTTCTCTTCCTCAACTGCTCCGTTTTCTGCTTTTCCCTTCCCTCAATTCCATCTAATCATTTCCAAAATTCTGCCTTTTCATATTCCTCTATCTCTTTTACAGGGCTTCCCAGATCATCTGCCAATACAAGAGATGTAAGAGACGGGTTGGATTGCTGGGTCAGGAAGATTCCCTGGAAGAGGGCATGGCAACACACTCTAGTATTCTTGCCTGGAGAATCCCATGGACAGAGGAGCCTAGCAGGCTATAGTCCATAGGGCCACAAAGAGTCTGACACAACTTAACACACATGCATCTCTTTTACAAATCAAAAAGCCAAGTTTTCTTTTCTGCTTCTCTCGTGATCAGCTGCCAACTTGTGACTGAATGGTTTCAATAGTCTTGTAATGGGTTTCCTTGGCCCTGGTATCTCCCATCTAGTCCATATATCTCTCTGCTACAGAGTGGTTTGCCTAAAGCACAGCTCTAACCTGTTGCTTCCCCTATCAAAAGACTATAATCGCTCCCAGTTGCTTACAGAATAAGACTTAACACCTTAGAAGACAATCCAAAAATAATTGACTTCCAGTGTCAATTTGCACAAAAACTATATTAGAGTTCTTTACCTGAACCCAAGTCCCTGTCAAAGCTTCTAACTCTTCCTTTTCCAGGAAGTTTTTCACTATCCACCCCCCGCCCCCAAATCCTACTTAATATAAGCTATATTTGTCCCATCTAGAACTTTATTTTATAATTTAAACTTTTTGTTTTACACCTTTAGTCCTTATCCTCTGCCTTCGAACTTATTCAAGTTTTTATTACCTTAAAAGATAAATCCCAACACAAATACATTCTTAAGACATTGTCCCATCTTCTTTCCTTCCCCATTATATTTTTTCACCTATAGTCACTGATTCCATTTCCTCATTAACAACCTTCTTTTCTTAAAGTCAATTTTATTTATGGAAAATAAACATTTAATAAATAACACCCATTTTAAGTGTACAATTCAGCTAGTGTGACAAGGTGTGTAACTGCCCTCATAAACAAAAAAAATAGAACATTTTTTATGATCCTCAAGAGTTCTCATGTGACCCATCTTGTCAAGCCCCACCACCACCTATGGTCCCAGACAATTTAGATTTGCCTTCCCTAATATTCATTTATATGAAATCAGAGAGTTTATGCCTTTGGCAAGTATATTGCTTATTGTTGTGTAACGAATGATCCCAAGATTTGCTATAAAATAGCAAAACATTCTTTACCTGCACAGTTTCTGAGGGTTGCTGCTGCTGCTGCTAAGTCGCGTCAGTCGTGTCCGACTCTGTGCGACCCCATAGATGGCAGCCCACTAGTCTCCCCCGTCCCTGGGATTCTCCAGGCAAGAACACTGGAGGGGGTTGCCATTTCCTTCTCCAATGCATGAAAGTGAAAGGTGAAAGTGAAGTCGCTCAGTCGTGTCTGACTCCTAGCGACCACATGGACTGCAGCCTACCAGGCTCCTCCGTCCATGGGATTTTCCAGGCAAGAGTACTGGAGTGGGGTGCCATTTTCTGTAAGTGCTAAGATGGGTGGTTCTGGTTCCAGGCCTTTCTTGAGGTTGCAGTAAAGCTGGCTGCTGGGGCCACAGTCTCTGGACTAGGGCTGGACAATCTCCTTCCAAGTTTAGTCTCCTGGCTGTTGGCCATAGGTTTCAGTTCCTGGCCACCTGGTCCTCTCCATAGGAATGCTGACTGTATGACTTCCTACAGAGTGAATTATGAGAAACAGAGAAAACAGGAGAGACACACAGAGAGAAAGAGACAGATAGTAGAAGCAACAGTGCTTATTATGACATAGTCTCCAAGTCACGCACCAACATACCTTCCTCCTTATATTCATCTGAAGCAACTTGCTGGGACTTCCCTGGTGGTTCATGGTTACGAATCTGTCTGCCAATGCAGGGGACATAGGTTCAGTCCCTGCTCCAGGAAGATTCCACATGCTGCGGGGCAACTAAGCCCTCACGCTGCAACTAGTGAAGTCCAAGCACCCTAGAGCCTGTGCTCTGAAGCAAGAGTAGCCACTGCAGTGAGAAGCCTGCTCACCGCAACTAGAGAGTGGCCCCTGCTCACCCATAACTAGAGAAAGCCTGCACACAGCAGTGAGGACCCTGAGCAGCTATAAATACATAAATAAAAGAAGCAAGGTGCTAAGTCCAGTCCACATTTAAGAAAGGGAGATTATACGAAGGACTGATTTCCAGGAGATGGGGACCATTAGGAGCTCCGTTGGGAGTCATTTTGGAAGCTTTTAGAGTCTGTTCTCTTATCTCCCACTGATTCACATTCTTCTCACATAAAAAATGTACTCATTATATCCCAAGGCTGAGAAAAATATACTCATCACATCCTAAGGTCTTCAGAAGTCTCTAGACCATTGTAACATCAAAGTCTAGAATTTCATAACCTAAATGAAGTCTGGGTATGAATATGGCTTCTCAGGTGTAGACCTTAAGTATAGTTCCTTGAGCGTAGCTCTTAATCTTTAAACTTGTGAGTTCTATGAAATAGACAAGTCATCTTCCTCCCCCCACCCCAGAGTACACACCCAATGCATAACAGGTATAGGATATTGGTTACAGACATCCTGTTCAAAAAGGGAGAAATTAGGAGGCACAAAGTCATCATTGGCCCATAGCAATTCTGAAATCCATCTTGGAAAATACTATGGATACCTAGATTTGGACTCAGTCTTATCTCTGCCCAGGAATGTTTCTCATAGTTCTTGGTTCCATGGTCTGAGTTATCTTTCCTTTTTTAATGAAATGTAGCGTGTATCTGAAACCAAGTAGTTTCCTCAGTTTGGTTCTGTCTTGTTGAATTTCAAGAGCCCAAGATCCTTTCTACATTTTGTACAATTTTCACCTTTTTTAGTCCAATCTCATGGTATTTCTGCTGATTGCTGTTGTTACTGTTCAGTCACTAAGTTGTGTCTGACTCTTTGCGGCCCTATGAACTTCAGCATGCCAGGCTTCCCATCCTTTGCTATCTTGTTGGGGGTCCACTCTAGTAAAATAAAGCCACACTCACAAATCTCTTTGATATATTTCTTCTCTACTTTTAAATCCTAGGGAAAGACAATACCCTTAAACTTCTAAGAAGTCCTATTCTTTGATTGAGAGGACCTGTTAGTCACACCCTTAACATCTTAGAGGGCTTTTTGTTTGCCTGAATAGTACTGTGAGCAAAACCTTTAAGCTTTCCAAGTATTAACAAAGCATTTTACAGACACACCTTGGGCTTTATCTCTGGACCAGGTTTTCCCAATAGTACTCTGGATTTGATCTTTTCTCGGAAGCCATTTTTAAATGCTGATATCATTTGGCATCTACTCACGATGTGATTCGTCAAACCCTTCGGTTCCTTTTTGGTTTAACAATCCTTCCATTGGTGTATCCCTCTCATTTGCATTTTATTATAAGCAGCTAGAGGAAACCAGGTGGCACCTTCAACACACTGGCTGGAAATCTCCTTAATTTGATCACCCAGTTAATCAGTTACATTTTCTACCACCCACATCACTGAAGACAATGATATTACTAAACTCACTGCTATGCATAATGAAGACTCCCTTTTATACAGTTTCTAATAAGGTTTTCTCCATTTTTATTTACACTTTTACTGATGGGCTCTTCGAAGTCCATAATTCTACAAATTGTGTGTTTGTGGCCCTTAAAGACTCTGATGCTGGGAGGGATTGGGGGCAGGAGGAAAAGCGGACAACAGAGGATGAGATGGCTGGATGGCATCACTGACTCAATGGATGTGAGTCTGAGTGAACTCCAGGAGTTGGTGATGGACAGGGAGGCCTGGCGTGCTGCGATTCATGGGGTCGCAAATAGTCGGACACGACTGAGCGACTGAAATGAACTGAACTGAAGCTTTCACTAACACCCTCCTCAAAATCCTTACAGCTTTTCTAGTTTCCACTCAAGCTGTATTTCCAAAACAATGTGGACATCTTAGATTTTTATTACATCAGCACCCCATTCTTGGTACCAAAATCTGTATTAATTATCTGCTACTGTGTAGCAAATTAGCCATGAGCCCATCCGCTTAAAACAAATAATGACTTACTATCTACACAGTTTTTGAGGGTCAGGAATTGAGAATGGCTTAGCTAAGTGGTTCTGGCTCAGAGTTTCTCAAGAGGTGAAGCTATGAGTAGAAGTTATAGTCTCTGGAAACTTGACTGGGGATGGAAGATCCACTTCCAAACTCACTCTGATGGCCATTGACTAGGGACTTCTGTTTCTCACCTCATGAGGCATTTCGTGGGGTTGATCACAACATGGCTTTCCTCGAGATGAGTGATGAGAGAGAGGAGCATAGAAGCTATACTATTTTAATGACTGTCTCCAAGTCACACACCATCACTTCTGTCTTTCTCTATTCATAGAAGCAAGTCACTAGGTGACTTGCTCAAGGGCTAGGGGGAAGGGAGAAGGGAGTAATGGCATGAATAAGGAGAGGCAGGTTTCATGAGAGTAGTCTTGGAGTCTGGCCACCACAGCAAGCTACTTAACGTCCCTTCCCATTGTGTGTACTAATGTCCTCCTCAGTAAAATACAAATAACAGCTTTTTACTCACATAGTTTCTGTGAGGTGAAATGAAAGAATAAATACAAGGCCCCTTAGAACAATACCTGGCACTAAGCAAAAATGTGACACTTAGCTCTTACTACTGCTTTTTTGTTTTTAACCATATGAACGACTCTTAAAACCCTGTCTTCAGGCTCCAGAAAAGTGTCCACGGCACTAGTTTTACTCTGTTTTTTGAACTGTCTGGGTGATTCCCAGAACCTAAAATAGATCTGTCCAAAAATCGCTTCTTCAGGACTTGCCTGGTGGTCCAATAGTTAAGAATCCACCGGCCAATGCAGAAGACCAGGTTCGATCCCTGGTCCAGGAAGATTCCATGTGCTGTGGAGAAACTGAACCCGTTTGCCACAACTACTGAGCCTAAGAGCTGCAACTGCTGAAACCCACAGGCTTAGAGCTCCACAAGAGAAGCCGCTGCAGTGAGAAGCCCATGCAACGCAACCAGAGAAAGGCTGCACACAGTAACAAAGAAAGAGTACAGCCAAAAATAAAATAAATAAACATTTTAAAATGGCATCTTTACGTTGATTTCTAACATACTTCCACAGTGATAAGAGAGCAGACTCTGTACGAGTTCAATACCTTTAGACCGTGAAGTTTGGTGCCTTGTTTTATGTCCCTGAATATGTTCCAATGTCTCCTAGTTTACAGTCTATGGGAACTTGAATAAAATTTGTATCCTACTGTTGTGTGAAAATTGTATAAATCTTAACTCTGTTGAATTGGTTCATGGTGCTTTTCAAGTCTACTGTATTCTTCTACTTTTATGTATATTTATTATATTAATCTTTGAGAGTTTGATATTGAAACTTCAGCTAAAACTCTTAATTTACCTACTTAAAAAATAATTGTACTATAAAGTGGAACTCTATGTACATTTGTTCTGTAATTTCCAAGTCTCCAGTAAATGTGTTATATTGCATTCATAATTTTAAAAATAAAAAAAAAGAGGAAAAAATAACATCTTTATATTCATTAAGACTTTTTTGGTTCACTGGTTCAAGGAAAAAAAGAAAAAGGAGAATTAAATCCAGTGACAGACTCCAAACAAGTCTGATTCCAAGTGATTCAGTGATGACATTAGCAGACATCTGTCCTCCCCATCACCTTGTTTGTCTTTCACCATCCTTCTCCGGGCTCTGCTCTCTTCTATCTTGGTTTCTTTCTCAGAAAGTTCTTCTCTTATAGTAACAATGTAACTACCAGAAGCTCCAGGCCCCCATTTCATGAGCTTTGGACCCCCACTGAGATGAGAGCTCCCAACACTTTGATCAAAAGTCTCAGGACTATCTTCCATTGGCTCAGCTTTGATCACATGCCCATCCCCGAATCAATAGCACTGGCAGCATAGTACTGCAAACAGGTCACTGAAGTAGACCTGCTGCTGCTGCTGCTGCTAAGTCTGCTAAGTCGCTTCAGTCATATCCAACTCTGTGCGACCCCATAGACGGCAGCCTACCAGGCTTCTCCGTCCATGGGATTTTCCAGGCAAGAGTACTGGAGTGGGTTGCCATTGCCTTCTCCTAGCTCCCCTGTAATCACACCATCCACCTATTTTTGGTGATTTCTTAATCTTATAAATCACTATGAGAACACAGCTCAAAGTTCCACCATCCCACCATTACATTAGCGTCTATTAGCAATTTTATATAAAAGTATAGAGTCCTGATGGCCTGGGAGATGAAGTTCTGATTAGTCAGGCCTGGGTCATGCGTCTACCCACTGAACTGAAGATGGCGTCAGTTACACCTGAACCACATAAATAGAGGATACAGGATGGGCGTTTGCTTGAAGGAAGATTGAAGTACCATGGATAGAAGGACGTGAGATAGATGCTGGGAAGGCAAAATCAACAGATATCTGTCACAACCACCTCCCATTCCAAATTCATCCCTTTTCCTATTATTCCATTCTTCAATAAACGTCACCACTAGACTTAAACCTGCAAGTCACCTCCAACATCTCCCTCTGCCCTGCCCCGAACATCCAGACTGATGCCAAGTCCTTTCAGTCCTTTATCTTCACATGTCCAGAACATTTCCTCTGGTTTTTTCCTTCCCACCCTTGTTGCTACAGCTGCCTCGACCCCAAAACTCTTCCACTGCATCACTGCCTGGATAAGTCTTAAGAATTAGCTCAAGAACACCACCTTTGTGAAGCTCCCAATTAGGGAAGAGTCAGATTAGTAACTGACACACCGGAAGATAGTCCTGGGTCTCATTTTAAGTTGGGAGCTGCTCTCACAGTTAAATGGAGCACTTAAACCAAGATCTGGGGAACCTAGGAAACCTTGGAACCAGGTACAGGCCAAAAGCTGGCCCTCCACCGCCCTCTTCTCTCTCTCCTGTCCCCACACTCGTTGACCCTCACACAAAGCAAGTGCCTCGCAAATGCCAAAAGTGCCTAAATGGAGAAACCTACTCATCCAGAATGAAGGCATCGGAGAATGTTTTTTAAATTTCACATCTGTGTCTCAGCTTGTGAAACTTGAATGAAATTTATGAAAGAACCATTTAATTTTGTTTTCTTTCCCCTTTCTGGCTTCAGTTCGGACGGGATGGGTCTCTGTCACGTTAGTTTGAAGAGGTCCTTTGTTCATGCGCTTAAATCTTGACCTGCAGACCCCGGAGGGTGTATAATTCCTAGCTGAGCTGTGACTAGAAACGCTGCTTGCAGAGGCCTTGGCCTCAGCATACATTAGGGACAAAGCCTGTGGACACAAGACACTGTAGCTGGAGTAATTTTAGCCGGTCTCCTGAAGTGGATATCAGGTCAGTTTGGAAATCTGCTTTCCTCCTTTTGTTTTTCTCTTGAAGATCTTAGTTTCTCTCTTCATTTTAAGTATGACATTACCTCCTGATTTTCTACTTTAAGTATTCAGTGACAGAAAGACAACAGCTGTGTAACACACACACACATGTGCGTGCACATGCGCGCACTCCTGGGGAGACTGATTTTAAAAGTAATCTCAAACCTAGGCTTCTCTGGTGGCTCAGTGGTAAAGGGTCCACTTGTCTGTGCACCGCAACGACTGAGCCTGTGCTCTAGAGCCTGGGAGCTGCAGCTATTGAAGCCGGCACTCGCGAGACCCCATGCTCTGTAACAAGAGAAGCCACCGCAATGAGAAGCCCTCGTACTGAAGCCAGAGAGTACCCCCGCTCTCCACAACTAGAGAAAAGCCAGTGCAGCAATGAAGACCCAGCACAGACAAAAATAAATAAATACAATTTAAAAAAATAGAGAGTAAGCTCCAACCCGTCTAACTTCAGCCGGGTGGCCAAATCGGGACCTTGCCTGTCTGAGCTGGTGGTTACACATTCCAGCTACTTATTTGTTCCTGACTTGCTCTCCCAAATGCTTCCATTGAGTTATGCCACTTATCATCTGCTTAGTATGTGACACTTCATCTGCCAAGACAAATGTGACATTAGAAAAGCCTTCCAGTGAATGAGGGCAATATAGGATTGCAACACAGAAAGTTTGTGCTTTCTTTTTTCATCCACTTTCTAAGTCTGCTTTCCAGATCTTGCCTGCTGTTGAGGTTGGGATTTTTATGATATGTGGGCGTGTTGTACTGAAGTTACAGAGACAGAGCCTCAGATAATGGGTCCTGATTGGTAGGATAAACTGCCCTTGAAACGCCAAAACCCTGATAGTTGATTTGATCAAGAGAAGTGACAATGATTAAAAACAAGTCATCACGAATGTTGTGGATTTACCAAAAAAAATGAAGTCATCAGATTTTCAGATTATGATTAGACTTCTCATAATCATAATCTTTTTTTAATTGAATGAGCTAAATGCTTTTGAAAGTGAGAAGCTAACAGCTTCAGTTAGTTAGGGCCAGAAATAGGCAAGCACTGGGGTGCCTTAAGAGTGAGACTTGACAGTCGTAAACTGATTCTGCTAATAAATTTCAGGGTTGGGTTACAGCCCTCCTGCTTTTTCACTCTGGAGAGGCCTCTGAGAATTCATTTGTTAGAGTAAATATCATTGTCTCCAGATTTGGTAAAAATCTCAAAACTCCTGTTCATTTTATAAGAACCATGGACTCGGGGCTTCCCTGGTGGCTCAGTGGTGAAGAATCCGCCTCTTGTACCCGAGACACAGATTCATCACTAGTCCGGGAAGGGATGTGATGTGTGCATGCTAAGTCACTTCAGTTGTGTCTGACTCTTTGTGACCACATGGACTGTAGCCCGCTAGGCTCCTCTGTCCATGGGGTTCTCCAGGCAAGAATATAGGAGTGGGTTGCCATTTCCTCCTCCAGGGGATCTTCCTGACCCAGAAATCCAAGCCGTGTTTCCTGCATTGGAAGGTAGATTCTTTACCACTAACACCACCTGGGAAGCTGCATAAAGTCAATATTCCTATTCAAACCCAGTCTTTTCCACCCCCAACAGCACCCTCAACACAAAACCAAAATCCCACCTAGCATGTGGTTCTTTGAAAATTTTAATTTTTGAAGATATAATTTTCTCTTTCCATGGGATAAGGGTAGTGGGATTTTTTTTTTTTTTTGCTCAGTTGATTCAGTCTTTGCGATCCTATGGACTGTAGCCCTCCAGTCTCCACTGTCCACAGGATTCTCCAGGCAAGAATACTGGAGTGAGTTGCCGTGCCCTTCTCTAGGGGATCTTCCCGACCCAGGAATCTGGCCTGCATCTCCTGTGTCTCTTGTATTGCTGGTGGGTTCATTACTCACTGAGCAACCTGGGAAGCCTGGGAAGGGTAGTGGGGTAGGTAATGTCATAAGTTCCTAAAAACAAGTTAAATATGTGGGCATAAGTTGTCATGGCAACTTTTTCTGGTTGTGCTGGGTGTTTGTTGTGGCACAAGGCTTCTTTCTAGCTGCGGCTCTAGAGCACTCAGGCTCAGAAGTTGCAGTGTATGGGCTTCCCTAGTGGCTGTGCAGGGGCTTAGCTGCCTCATGGCATGTGGGATCTTAGTTCCTACTTTGGAAGAAATGGAGTCCAGGTCCCTTGCAATGGAAGACAGATTCTTAACCATTGAACCATCAGGGAAGTCCCTGTTATGGCAATTTAGAAAAGCAAATGTGATCATGTTACCCTTCTACTTGGAATGCTTCAAGGACTCACTGTACATGTCCTGTTAAAAGCCAAAAACTGCATAGCATAGCTCCCCAGGCCCTTTGCAATCTGACCTCTGCCCAACTCTCCAGGCACTGCCCTGACCCCGCCCCCTGTCCGGGCCCCACCCCCTAATATGCTCTGGTCCCCTTGATCATCAGAATCCAAGGTAGTTTCACACTCTGCCTTGGCATTGTTCTCTCTACCTGCAGAGCCAATCCCACCTGCCTACCTCACCTGGTCTGCTCCTGCTTGCCCTTTTAGGTTCCCACCTGCCCCCCTCTCCTTCATGCCTAACTTCTCAACAGACACACACACATACACACACCCTCAAGCAGTTCCTGAGAATCCCATTTAAATACTCTTTCTGGGATATGCACAAACTCTACTTTTGTCCTTATTGATATCCCAAGTATAGTCTGATTCGTCTGTTTTCCCCCTCTAAACCAAGGTCCACAGCTCATTTATACATCCCCAGCTCCTAGTTCAGTCCCTAACCCAGAATATGTGCTTCATCATTTTATGGAATAAAAGAACAATTGAATTGCCCGTTTTTGTTTCTGGAATACAAGAGAGAATCCTAGAGTGGCCTTTGGTGCATTTCTGAACAACGATTCCTGTATCATAAAGAATAGATGGTGCTAGGACTCTCATAAGGACTTGGGAATACAGAAAGAAGCACAGGTCAGCCAAGGAGACTGGGTGATGAAGATCTAATTAACTACAAGCCAGCCATCATCCTGGGCATTTTAACATGTACGTTCTCACTTAGTCTTCTCAACAACTTTCCAAGGTTAAGTCTCATTTTCTTCATTGTTACAGATCAATAAACTGCCCAATGCTTATGCAGATGGTAAATAGCAGAGTTTGCTTCCAGATCTTTATGATTCTAAAGTCCTCTTCTCTTTCCACAAGGATGGATGGATAATTCCCTCTTCTTTCTCTAGAAGGATATGAGAAAATTTCCTAGTTTCTGTGTTTTGAAAGAAGTGCAGATTAGTCTCTCTATAAAAGCCTAGGTCTGTCTGAAGTTGGAGCACAAGGTGATTCTGACACCTTCTGACCCAAGAATTTACTCACAAAGTTCAGATTCAGAGAGAGAGGTGGACCTGGAGGTGATGTGGAGAACCCAGACCAAGGACAAACTATGACAAACATTTTTTCATTTTGTTTAGGTCTCTATAAACCCAAGTGGGGGCTTCCCTGGTAACTCAATTGGTAAATAATCAGCCTGCAATGCAGGAGACCCCAGTTTGATTCCTGGGTTGGGAGGATCCCCTGAAGAAGGGACAGGCTACCCACTCCAGTATTCTTGGGCCTCCCTGGTGGCTCAGTTGGTAAAGAATCTGTCCACAGTGTGGGAAACCTGGATTCCATCCCTGCATTGGGAAGATCCCCTGGAGGAGGGCATGGCAACCCACTCCAGTATTCTTGCCTGGAGAATCCCCAAGGACAGAGGAGCCTGGAGGGCTATAGTCCATGGGGTCGCAAAGAGTTGGACAGGACTGAGCGACTTTTGCTTTCACAAATCCATGCCATTGTTTTTAGGATAGCACGCAAGCATTGTGTTGACATTTTATTTTTGGTTCGTCCACATTGCAAACACTATTAGTAATACAAACAAATCTGTGCCTCCATTTTGAATGCATTATACACACCTTTACCGAGTATCTGGGTACAGTGCAGAGGAGAATTAAACAGATACACCGCCACCTATGTGACTGTAGGACCGTCTTCTGCCACAGTAGCACCAATGGGATTCAGTCAATGACAACAATTTCTATGACTTGTCCAGTGGTCTCTCTCCAGCCCAGTAGAACTGCTCTTTCTCCCCAGGGCAGTCCACTTTGGTCCTCTGGAGTTTGTGAGAGCAGCTGCACCTTGGCAAGCCCTGGCCTGGGATTAATTTGGCAGGAGGTTATCCTAAGACTTCTCTGACTCATAACTTTGGGGCTAACTCTAAGCACCAAGCCCCAGCCCTGCCCTCTTTTGCTTTTTCTTTGTGCTGATTCACACTGGGTTGGGATTTTATTGTCAGCGGTCATAATTGTGCATGGGTGGAACTTGGATTTTAAAGATGACAGGAGGCCAAGTCCAGGGCTTCTGTTAGCTTTGTTAACCACTGTGTCATTTTTAATTGAAAAGAGGAAGGAAAGCAAGAAGGGAGGATAGGAGAGAGGAAGGAAGGAAAAAAAGAAATATCCCCCAGGATTTTCCCTGGTGGTCCAGTGACTAAGACTCCGTGCTCTCTATGCAGGGGGCCCGGGTTCAATCCCTGGCCAGGGAACTAGATGCCATACGCCGCAACTAAGAGTTCACATGCCACGACCAGAGATCCCGCGTGCCACAACTAAGACCTGGCAAAGCCAAATAAACGAAGAAATGTCCCCAATCCGTGCTAAATCTATTTTCTTTCACCCTCTGTATTTTCTGTAAGCCCTTGGAAAGGTTTATTCTGAATCTAGCTCGCAAGAAGCCAGTACAGGAGAAAACGTCTGGATATTGGAGTCAGCATATCTGAATAATTGGGTGATGGTGGGTAAATTATTTAACTTCCTTAAGCCTCTGTTTCCTCATCAGTAAAATAGCAGTAATAATATTGACCTTGTAGGATTGTCATGCTGCTTAGGAGTATCATATATAACGCTCCTGGCACATTAGAAAGCATTTCATAAATGGAGACTATAATTGTTAGAGCTGTGTTTATTAAAAGGCCCTTTAAAGCAGTGAGAATGAGGCCTCACAGAGTAACTGCAGGTTTCTATTTCCTTTCTCTGAGATTGTGGTGGATTGTCATAGCCTCCCCTTGAGTGGGGCCTGGGCTGTGTCTAGGGTCATCATGGTGGTTCGGTCCTAGGGCAGACTCAAGTTGTCAAAATACCCCAAACAATCAGTACAAGAGAGAATGAAGCAATAGATGGGGGGATAAGGAGCTCTGTCTGGCTCAGAGGCCAGCGGCTTTCCCACTTACTGTCAGCATAATCACGAGCAAGTTGCTTAAATCACTATGGCTTAGTTCAGTTAGCTGTATCTGTCCTTTTCAGTTGTCTGGAGGAAGTCACACATGTAAAATACCTAGCACCAAAAAAAAGTTGCTCACTAAAAAAATATCTCAGATATTAAGAAAACACAGGTTGGAATGTATGAAATTCAAGTGAAGTTTGGTGTAAGACTTTGGAACAATACTGCCTGGTTCAAATCTGATTTCCCCTACTATGGGCTTCATTTTCTCATCTGTAAAATGGGTATAATAACTTCCTTATCTGTATTTATCACATACTTTTGTTACGAGAAATAAATGACTTAATACACATGAAGCCTTTAGACCATGACTTGATATATGGCCAAATACTATATTAATATGTGTAGAATGGATAGTAAGGCCAGTTCTGGGACAAGAACAGAACACAAAATTGGAATAGTAGAAAACAAAATTGGTTGACCCTGCCCCAGAAGGCAGCCTAAAGAAGAAAAACAGTAATGAAGCAAGAGTTTCCAAGGCAATTGCCCTAAGTGGAGCTGAAATATTCACATTCAAAGCATCTTTTTTGTTTTTTTAAATTGTGTGTCAGCCTGGTTACAGACCAGGATCTTAGCGGACGTAGTCCTCCTTACCAGCTGCGGACTCCAGGAGAGGACCTCGGCCTCGCTGGACCAGCAGGTCCTGTCTGCTCAGCTTCCAGACCCGGTGCTTGAGGAGCATGGCTGGAAACCTTTTCTGGGGGGATGGGTTTGCTCAGGGCAAGGCTTGCTCTTCAAGGAAGGACCACTGCTTCACAAAGGCCCGGGACCATTTCCAAAGTCAACGCACGGAACTGCTGAGAAACCACGGCCGCTTCTGCTTCTCCTGCTGTCTAACTCTGGTACACAAGCACAACGTGAAATACTGAAATTCCAGTGACAGAGCCAACTGTGCAAATTCCTGATGGCAAATTGAGGCCCATTATCCGTAATTACACTTGCCCGAATAACATGCCAGAGAGACCCTGTTTTCCAGCCGTCAGGAATTGCAGCTGCTGCCCTGTTGCCAAATGCGTCCAGGGAAAGTCCCAAGAATGGAGATGAGCAGCCCTCACAGAGGAGTCTTGGCAGCCGCCATCAGGCAACCCAAGTCTCCTCTGCTTACCCCATTCGAATGGCTCTATAGCTCTCGGGATAAACTAGTCAGTTAGGCTTGTCATCACCTGGTCCATCTCCAGCTTGAACTTTTTCTCCCCTTCTTCATTCAAGCCGTATTGAATGACTTGTTCACCATACACGTCCTCAACTCCATCCTGTAGTCCTTCACTAAGGTGCTTTCCCAAATGTGATTTAGTCCTTCTCCCTGGAGTTGCCTCATCGCTAATTCCAGTTCATCCATAAGCAATTAGCTCTGCCCCTTTCTCTTCTCTGTGAAGCCTGTCTTGACTCCTTCAGGCTGTATATAATTCCTTTTTGCTGGGACCCCCTAGTATTGGGTTGGTCAAAAAGTTTGTTCAGGTTTTTCCGTACCATCTTATGTAAAGACCCGAACAAACTTTTTGCCCAACCCAATACCTGTAGCCACACAACACAGCATGATCATTCTGTTTGATTTGTTTGTCTCTCCAACTAGGCTATGCGCTCCCCAAGGTCAGGGACCATATCTTATTAGGGTATCTTAGAGCCTAGTGCAATACCTAGCTTCACTAGGCAACCATGCAGTAGCTGTTGACTGCACGAACAGATGATGCCTTCCTCTGTGTGTGAGTGCACTCAGTCATGTCCAGCTCCTTGTGACCCCATGGACTGTAGCCTGCCAGGCTCCTCTGTCCATGGGATTTCCCAAGCAAGAATACTGGAGTGGGTTGCCATGCCCTCCTGCAGGGGATCTTCCTGACCCAGGAATCGAACCCAAGTCTCTAGTATCTCCTGCATTGGCAGGTGGATTCTTTATCACTGTGCCACCTGGGAAGTCCTATGTCTTTCTTGCTTGAGCGCTAACGGGTTACTCCTTCATTTGGTTAGATCAAAAGATTCCTTTCTTGGGATTACTGCTCAAACCAACTTTAAAAGCAACCAGTGAAAATCCAAGAAGAGTATTTCGTTGATACACTGAGGATAAATGCAACTTACCACATGCCCTTCTATCTTTAATATTGTTTAATCTAAAGAGGCTGGGTTCCCTAGGTATATAATAGAACATAAAGACTTAATTAACCTTATTGCTTCTGTTTCATCATGATGCACTTATGAAGGCCTTATTTAAATATGATTTGCTATTAGTCTGCTTGTAGTTATCAAAGTCCAAAGGTTTTTGTTTGATTTTTATTCATGGCATTGCTTGAAGTGTAACTATTAAGAAATGTTTATTTTGAACAGAAGAGCAAAAACCTAGCTATTTAAGTGATTGTATCCCCTCACTGCAGTCTTTGTCTAACCACGTCTCTTGTGATAACATTGTAGCTATTCAAAACATTCTGGGGTCTCAGCCTTTTTTTGCTTTCAGAGACAGTGGATGAGCCTTGCTTAAAGATTGGTCTTGTTACTCTAGAACCCAGAACAGCAACAACACACAGTATTGTTCATTGAAATGTTCACATTTTTCCACTTCTGGACACTGTGTAAGGTTTTCCAAAGGTTGAATATGCACACCATTAGAGGAATATGTTAGGTCATATGCACATGACTTTAAATTTAAAAATTAATAGGTTATATAATTAATGTGTATTAATAATATTGTCAATATAGGGCTTCTCAGATGGAACAGTGATGAAAAATCTGCAAAAGAGACATGGGTTCAATCCCTGGATCCGAAGACCCCTGGAGGAGGAAATGGCAACCCACTCCAGTATTCTTGCGTGGAGAATCCCATGGACAGAGGAGCCTGGCGGGCTACAGTCCATGAGTCGAAAAGAGTCAGACATAACTAAGCGACTGAGCATACACACACACAATAACATTGTTAATATAACATACACATAACAAGCACATCAAATTCATAATTTCATGAATACTGCTTAAAGAAAAATTAAACTTATAATACAGAGAGTTAATTTGCTGAAAAATGTTAAACAATCATGCATGTTAGAGGGTAAGACAAAGATAGTGAAGAAGACACATACAGGAATAAAGCGTGAGGAACATTGATGGAATGAAAAGAGCAGAAGCTGTTGGGTTCCCATTATTTTACGTATTAGCTGGAAGCCTGCAGGCAAATTACTTAACCTTCCTGAGCTGGGATTGCTTATTCCTACGAGGAGAGTGAGTTGCAGAAAGGTTCATGGAGTAACTAGGATAGGATCTAAAGGGCTCCATGGTGAGAACTGTTCTTTAAAAAACTCACATTCATTATCATAGGACAAAGAGGAGTCTATTTTTAAAAAGTTTCCTGGGCTTCCTTGACGGTCCAGTGGCTAGGACGCCACGATCTCAATGTAGGGGGTTTGGGTTCCAGGGGGTTGGGGAACTAGATCCCACAAGATTGAGGATGCCACGTGCTACAACTTAGATCTGGTGCAGCCAAATAAATTTTTTTTGAACTTATAAAAAATAATAAAGAAGTTGCTACCAAAAGAGAAACTTCATTAAATGTGATAAGCCAAAGCAGGCAGCCTATTGGATAGAAAAAGTGAAAGTAATAGTCACTCAGTTGTGTCCAACTCTTTGCCACCCCATGGACCGTAGCCCCCTCCCCACCCCACCCCCCCACCCCCAACCCCAGGCTCCTCTGTCCGTGGGGTTCTCCAGACAAGAATACTGGAGTGGGTAGCCATTCCCTTCTACAGGGGATCTTTCAGACCCAGGAATTAAACCTGGGTCTCCTGCATTGCAGGTGGATTCTTTATCATCTGAGCCACCAGGGAAGCCTCAGCCTACTGGATAACTTCTCAACAATTGTTTTTCTTCATTTTTTTTCTGGTTATGCCACATCACATTCTGGTCAGGATCTTAGTTCCCTGACCAGGAATCAAACCTGGGCCTCGGAAGTGAAAGCACTGAGTCTTAACCACCGGACTGCCAGGGAGCTCCCTTGGCAATGCTTAAAGTTCAACATGTTCATTTGAATCTACTCACCTGAGCTTGTTAAGGCCCCAATCATATAATGATGGAGTCAAGTAGCCAAACCTTATATACTGCTAAATAATTGATGCTGCTCTTGAACTCTAGAAGTTTCTAACCCCCTAGAGATTAAGCCAATGGGAAACTGCCCTTTGCTGACCCTTACAATGTCTCCCTCTATGTCTTTTCTTTGGCCAACTGGAAGCTCATAGAAATGTAAATCTCAGTGCTAGAACTCTCTATTACCCAATGAACTACATGCTCCTCCCCTTTCTCTACACTTTCTTTGCTAATGTGCACTTTCCTTGCCCCTGGCATTTTTTATTCTCACTTTACTTTTAATTACACAGGTTCTCATTTTTTTGTGTATGCAACAAGAAAGGAAGAGTACCCAAGTGTCTTTGTCCGCTCGGGCTGCCATAACAAATGTCATAGACTGGGTGGCTTAAGCAACAGATATCTATTTTCTCACAGTTCTGCCAGCTAGAAGCTTGAGATCAGGGTATCAGCACAGTCAGGTGTTTGGGAGGTCTTTCTTCCTGACCTGCAGATGGTCACCTCATTCTGCGTCCTCATTTGATGGGGAAGTGGGGGAGAGAGAGATAAAGGGCAAGCCCTCCTTTGTTGTTGTTCAGTTATTAAGTTGTGTCTGACTCTTTGTGACCCCGTGGACTGCAGCTCACCTGGCTTCCCTGTCCTTCACCATCTCTTGGAGTTTGCTCAAACTCATGTCCATTGAGTTGGTGATGCTGTCCAACCATCTCATCCTCTGTCATCCCTTCCTCCTCCAGCCCTCAATCTTTCCCAGCATCAAGGTCTTTTCCAATGAGTTGGCTCTTCGCATCAAGTGGCCAAAGTATTGGAGCGTCTGCTTCAGCCTTTTATTAAGACTGAAGCCATTTATTATTTTTTTATAAAATGTACTTTATTTGTTATTTTTGATGGCATTGGGTCTTCCTTGCTGTGCTCCGGCTTCCTCCAGTTACGTGTGCAGGGCCTACTTGTAGTCGTGCTGCCCAGGCTTCTCACTGCGGTGGCTTCTCTTGTCGCTGAGTGTGGGCTCAAGCGTGCAGGCTCAGCAGTTGTAGCTCGCGGGCTTCGTTGCCCCACAGCATGTGGGATCTTTCCAGACCAGGAATTGAACCGGTGTCTTCTGCACTGGCAGGTGGATTCTTTACCAATGGGTCACTAGAGAAGCCTGGACACCACCTTTATTACCTCATCTAACCCTAATCACCTCCCAAAGGCTCCATCTCCAAACACCGTCACATTGTGGGGAGAGGGCTTCAATACAGGAATTTCAGGGTGGACACAAACATTCAATCCACAGCATTAAATACATAAGCAGATAATACAAGTCACATCATCTTTTGCCAGGAGACAGCAATTTATCATTTGTGACCCATAGGAATTCCCACACCATCCAAAGCCTTCTTTCTTGGATCAGTCGCTCTAAAACCAGGTAGACATGCTAACAGTGGACAAAGCTCTTGGTTGTGATACTAAGTCAAATACATACCCTTGGTTGTTCCTCAGTCATCATGGATTCACAAAGGATGAGCAGGATCTTTTGATGTATCATTTTAGTGATTTCTCTTTCTCATTCTGGTCGGTTGCCCTATGTGTAGGTAACCTATAATGGGAGCCTACAGTATGTCAGCAAGGATTTTATCATCTCATCTGATCTCACAATAATCCTCAGAGTATCGATTATTACCCCCACCCTACTTTATATGTGAGAAACTGAATCTCATCAAAACTTATGTAGAGCAAGGAACCATTCACTGGGGAGTCCAGATTTGAACCCAGGTCTGTCTGAGTCTAGTGTGTTAGTTGCTCAACTGTGTCCGACTCTTTGCAACCCCATGGACTGTAGCCCCCAGGCTCCTCTCTCCATAGGATTCTCCAGTGGAGTGGGTTGCCATGCCCTTCTCCAGGGGATCTTCCCGACCCAGGGATGGAATGCAGGTCTCTTGTACTGCAGGAGAATTCTTTACCATCTGAGCCACCAGGGAAGCCCAAGGGAGACTTTAATGAATAAAATAGACTAAAAAGAATCCACTTTTATGACTTACATTCTAGTTATGGAAGACAGACAACAAAGAAAACAAGTAAAATAAGTAGTGTATTGCATGGTGAAAACTTAAAAACAGAACAGGGAGGGGGACAAGGTTACTGGGTTGGATGAAGTCATAATCGAAATGACTAGTCAGGAAAGGCCTTACTGAGGAGACAGTTAAGCAAAGATATGAAAAAGATTCAGTTCTATCACACTGTCATTAACTCTGAGGCCCCCAAAACTCAAGGGAGAGGGACTTTTTTTCCCCTGAGAGGGACTTCTGTTTTTAAAAGACATTGTGTCAGGACTTTTTCTCTTGCGAGTAATACAAAAATATATTCAAACTGACTTAAGCAAAAAAGTGGGAATTTATTAGCTCAGGAAATTGAAAAGTCAAGGTCAGCTTTAAGGGTCAAACAATGTCGTTAGGACGCAACCCGTAGGGTGCAACCGCAAAGCAAGGTCATTAGGACCTTCTTCATTTGTATCTGTCTTACTCTGTTCGAGCTGCTATAACAGAAATATTGATGCCATAGACTGGGTGGCTTATTTTGTTTAGTTTATTTTTGGTTGTGGTGGGTATTCACTGTTGCTCATGGGCTTTTCTCTAGTTGTGGTAAGCTTGTTTCGGTGCTCAGGCTTCTCATCTTGGTGGCTCCTCTTGCTGTGGAGTGCAGGCTCCTCTAGGCACTCAGGCTTCAGTTAGCTGGAGCACACAGGCTCAGAGGTTGTGGCACACGGGCTTAGTTGCTCCACGGCACGTGGAATCTTCCTGGACCGGGGATCGAACCAATGTCCCCGGTATTGGCAGGTGGATTCTTATCTGCACTACCAGGGAAGTCCACCTGGGTGGCTTAAACAGCAGACATTCAGTTCTCTCAGTTCTGGAGGCTTAGAAGTCTGAGATCAAGGTGCTGGCAGGTCAGTGTCTGATGCGAGCTGGCTTCCTGCTTCATAGATGGTTGTCTTCTCACCGTGTCCTCACACGGCAAAAGGAGCAAAAGAGCTCTCTGGAGTCTCTTTCATAAAGGCATTGAGCCTTACCCATTGATGAGGGCTCCTAAACGTCTCCCAAAGGCCCCATTAACTGATACCGTCACACTGGGGTTAGGATTTCAATATACGAGTTTGGCACAGGAGTGCAACCATTCAGTCCACAGCAGTATCTCTGCTTTCCTCTGTGGTGATTTTTTTTTTTAATAGTAGAGCTATATATATATGAATATGTACATATATGGTTTAGCTCTACTATATATATATAGTTGCCTTGAGGCATGTGTGATCCTAGTTCCCAGACCAGGGATCGAGTCCCCTGCATTGGGATCATGGAGTCTTAACTAATGGACCACCAGGGAAGCCCCTCCTCTGTGGTGACTTCATTCTCTAGCTCTGCACAGAGGAAAACTGGCTGCTCTCAATTCTAAGTCAACATCCTGCCAGGTGAAAACCCAGAAGGAAAGAGAGGGTCTCCTACCTACAGCACAAGCAAAAGTCTCATTGGATATCATAGGTTGCAGGCTCATCTGGACATATAACTGTGATCCAGAAGAGAACACAACGCTCTGATTCGCCGGGCCTGGTCACCTGCCTGCCCCTGGCGTCCTTGGGAGAGTCAGCTTACTGACAGCAGGGAAGGGCGGGGCTCAGAGGAAACCTGGGGTGTTTCAGGAAGGAAATGAATGACTGCTAAGCAGAGAATGCAATAAGTATTCGCTATATCTCTGATTTTAAAATGATTTGTGTTATTCCATTGTGTGCAATGTTGATCCAGTGAACTCCATGTCCAAAGGATGGTTCGGAAGAGATTTCTCCCCAAGAGATGGCCTGTGGATAGCTGTTTAAACTTATCCAGTGGGACTGGTGGTTTCTGGGGTCTCTTGCCACCATACAGATGTATGGGCAGCACACTCATGGGCAGTCAGCCCCTGGAAGATGGCTGGCTGTGTGGTTTTGGCTTGGGACCGCATGCATTTCCTCTTGTGGTCTTCAGAGAGCCACATTATCATAATAAGTGCCTGACATCATCAATGTCACCAGTCTGTGGCTTTCAGAGTTTTATTCCACTTACATGGAATACCACGTTACTGATTGGGCCTGACAACCTGCCAAAATCTCAGTCCTAAATTCTGAAAACAGAGCCTACTACTTTATTTTTTCTTATAATTATTATTTTTAAAATGTATTTATTTGTTTTTGGCTGTGATGGGTCTTCGTTGCTTTGCGTGGACTTTCTGGAGTTGCGGCAAGTAGGGGTTACTCCTCACTGCGGTGTGCAGGCTTCTCGTTGCAATGGTGTCTCTCATTGTGGACCACGGGCTCTAGGGCGCGGTCTCAGCAATTGTGATGCATGGGCTTAGTTGCCTCGAGGCATGTGGGATGTGCCCTCCCAGACCAGGGATTGAACCTATATTGCCTGCATTGGCAAGTGGATTCTTAACCACCAGACCCCTAGCGAAGTCCCAGAGCCCATTACTTTAGTAGAGCATCACTGTTTTCCTGGAAGTTCCATGTCTGTGCTTTGGGTTAGATGGTCCTAACCCCCTGGACCTTAACACACACTTGTGGGGGTAATCAAGGCAAGTCATGTGACTTCCTGAGCTTGGGTTTTCTTATTTGCACAATGAGGTGACTAGGAAGGGTAAATGTGTATAAAGAAGCTGGGGCTGGCATAGTGCTCATTTTGGCAGCACATATACTAAGACTGGAATGATACAGAGAAGATTAGCGTGGCCTCTGCACAAGGATGACATGCAAATTTCAACCTTGAACTTTGAACATGTGAAGCATTCCATGTTTTCGCTTTGTGGTGATCTGAATGGGAAGGCAGTGCAAAGGGGAGGGGATACATGGAAACGTATTACCGAGTCTAAGCTGGCAGCGCTTGCCCCAGAGAGGCCAGTAAATCCAAGGATGAGGTGTTGAGGCAAGGAATACGACTTTATTTGGAAAGCCAACTGACTGAGAAGATGGCAGAGTAATGTCTCAAAATAATCAGCTCAGACAGTAAAGTGTCTGCCTACAATGCGGAAGATCCGGGTTCGATCCCTGGGTGGGGAAGATCCTCTGGAGAAGGAAATGGCAAGCCACTCCAGTACTCTTGCCTGGAAAATGCTATGGACCAAGGAGCCTGGTAGGCTACAGTCCATGGGGTTGCAGAGAGTCGGATACGACTGACTTCACTTCACTTCACTTCAGGGTCCAGATGCCAGGTTCTTTCATGTATCAGAGATGGGGGGAGGTAAGAAAACAAAGTAAAAAATCCATTTACTCTAGCAAGTACTTCTAGAATGGCAAGCCTCAGGCAGGGGAAATATGTTCATTCCTTCCTTCCTGCCATCTATAGGTGGCCAGGGTTCTGAATGAAAGCATGTTAGCTTAACAGTCAGGCAAAGGGGCAGGATTCTCTGCAGCAGGCCGTTTTGTGTGAATATAACAACAAAAGCGGCCAAAGAAACAGATCTAGCATGAAAGAGTCAAAGTTGAATCTTCTCTGTTAAAAAAAAACAAACTTGAAATTGTAGGAATATCTTATGATCATGAAAGTAAAGAAGGAATTCTCAAACAAGATACAAAAAGTTTAAATCATAATGGAAAAGACTGATGGATTCAACGATATTAAACTAAAAAACTTCATCAAATAGCATTTTGAAAAAATGAACAGCTAAGACACCAAAGAGGCTTCCCTGGTGGCTCAGCGATAAAGAATCCATCTGCCAATGCAGGAGATGCAGGTTCGATCTCTGGCTCAGGAAGATCCCCTCGAGTAGGAAATGGCAATCCACTCCAGTTTTCTTGTTTGGAAAATTTCATAGACAGAGGAGCCTGGTAGCCTACAGTCCATGGTGTCGCAAAGAGTTGGACACAACTGAGCAACTGAACAACAAGATTATCAAAGAAGAAAAAGAAGCAGCTAGCATATGGCCTGGCACACAGTGGAGTCTCAGAAAAACTTTTTCGTCTTCCCTACTCCCTTTTATCAGGAGGCCATTATCATTCTCCCTCGGAGTCGATGTTATGCAACTTACAGATAAGCCTGTCAATGAAGAGGAATGAGCAGGTCGGGCAAGTCAGCCCTGGGGCGTAGCTGGGGGCTGTGCAGTTGAGTAGAAGACGATAGGGTTTGGAATTAGATTGGGCTTTGAATCCAGAAGGCCTTGGGAAAATAACTTAAATATCTCAGAGTCATTTTTCTCATCTCCAAAATGAGAAAAACATTTATTGCTCTTTATGGCTGTCGTGAGAATAACTGAAATAATGTGTGTGAGAACCTGGCACAGAGGTCTTCAGTAAGTCTTAATTCTGTTTGTTTTTGAAAGCCACTAATGCTTAAGTGAAATCTGATTAGCAATCAAGAAACTCACACGAAATGCCCAGAGAGAATTATCTATTTTTCTATAGACTGGAAAGCCCAGACCTTTCCCCTATTTGCTTGTGTGATGTTTTTCGTTATTTTGGAGGCTGGGCCAGAGGAAATAAAAGGTGGCCAGGCAATCTGTCATGTGTGAAGAGAATGCTATGTGTCAGGGGTGGGAAACCAAGTAAATAAAAGATAAGATCCTTGCCCTTGAGAAGCTTCTGACTTAAGAGAAATAAAACATGCAAAAGAAGCAATTTTAAAAACTCGTGAACAAAAAATAATAGCCTGTTTGCCAAATGCCAAGATAGAATGAAGGTGTGACCAGAGCTGGGTGTGAAAAGTCAGGGAGATTTTTTTTGCCTTTTATTTTTTCCCTAAAAAAAATGTATTTATTTGGCTTCACGGGATCTTTAATTGTGGCACGTGGGATCTAGTTCTCTGACGAGGGATGGAACCCTGGTGCCCTGAATCGGGAGTGTGGAGTCTTAGCTACTGGACCATTAGGGAAGACCAGGGAAGTTTCTAAAGACAGAGATTAGCAGGGAGAAAGGGCCCCAGCAGAAGCCTAGAGAAAGAATGAAACATCTCCTACATGTCCATTTACCTGCACAGAAGGAAAGATTGTATGGAGATAATGAGATAACAAGTCAAGAGGCTCTTAGGCAACTGAATGAGGTCAATCAAGTCAGTGTTTTGACCTGTTACTAGTGCTGGTAACCAAAACAAATCCAAACAGTCTCCCCAGACAGACTGGTTGGAAGAAGAGTTGAAACTCTCATCCATACAAGGTGGGGACCATCCCTGTAGTTTTATTGAAGTGTGAACTTTCTGGCGACTATTACAAGGGGGCAAGGTTACCTTTCTCTGGGTAGGGTTGCACTGAACAAGAGCTAGAAGTCTCTTCAGTCAATTCAGTCGCTCAGTCGTATCCGACCCTTTGTAACCCCATGGACTGCAGCACACCAAGCTTCCCTGTCCATCACCAACTCCCGAAGCTTGCTCAAACTCATGTCCATCGAGTCTGTGAGAAGTCTCTTAGGTGCTGTTATTTCAGCATAGAGCAAGTCATGGTGTGGCCTCTTGTTGGAGCTTAGGTCACTGGATTGTTACCCTCACAGTCCAGGATAGAGGATGCCGAAGACAAGGTTTCTATGTCTGGACACTGGTCTGCAGTTTCATTTTCCCAAGCCTGCCAAAGCTTCTGAATAGAACTTCCTCTCTGCTATTCTCTATAACTAGGTGACATCATGGCATGCTGGTTCTGGGCATATGGCTCTGTTTCTTACTGGCTGGGTAATTTAGACTTCTAACAATAGGAACCTTGATGCTGGGGAAGATTGAAGGCAGGAGGAGAAGGGGATGATGATAGAGGATGAGATAGTTAGATGACATCACCGACTCACTGGACATGAGCTTGAGCAAACTCCGGGAGATAGTGAAGGACAGGGAGGCCTGGCATGGTGCAGTCCATGGGGTTGCAGACAGTCGGACACGACTGAGTGACTGGACAGCAACAACAGTAGGGATGATCTAATTACATGCAAAGGTTGAAGATACTATTGATTTGGTTCCAGACTGCAGCAATAAAGCGAATATTGCAATAAAGCGAGTCACATGAAATTCTGTTTCCCAGTGCATATAAAAGTTACGTTAACACTAGATTGCAGCCTGTTAGTGTGCAACAGCATTATGACTAAAAAGAAACACATTCCTTAATTAAAAAATTGTTATTTTTTAATCGCTGTCACGGATCTCCTAAATTAATCCTTTAATATTCTTTTTTTTTCTTGAATATTCTTATATTTTTATTCTTGTTTCCATTTCTACATTTTAATTACATTTTGGGGGTGATTTCCTTTTTTTCTCTGTGTGTGTGTGTTCAGTCTCTCAGTCATGTCTGACTTTTTTGTGACCCCATGGACTGTAGCCTGCCAGGTTCCCCTGTCCATAGAATTTCCCAGGCAAGAATACTGGAGTGGGTTGCCATTCTCTTCTTCAGGGGATCTTCCTGACCCAGAGATCAAACCGGCATCTCCTGCACCGCATGTGGATTCTTTACCACTGAGCCACCAGAGAAGCACTAAATTAAGATACTTAATTGCTAAAAAATGCTAACTATCATCTGAACCTTCAGCAAGTCATAAGTTTTTGTAATAGTAACAGGAAAGATCACAGATCACATAACAAACATAATTACAATGAAAAATTTTGAAATATTACAAGAATTACCAAAATGGGCCACAGTGACATGAAGTGAAAAAATGCTGTTGGAAAAATGGTGCCAGTAGCCTTGCTTGATGCAGGGCTGCTGTAAACCTTCAGTCTGTAAAGAACGCAGTATCTACATATGAAGTGCAGTAAAGTGAGGGGCAATAAACGAGGCATGCCCGTCATGTAATTCTCTTCTATGACTGCCGGGCAGTAAGTAATTTAAAAGGCTTAGCCCAGTGTCTGAAACACAGTAATCACTTAACTAAAGAGTTATTTTTTAAATTATCTTAGACTAGTTTAGCGTTTGGTGAAGTTGGCATACTGCTTTTCTCTAGAGCACAAAGGACAGATTTATCTTGCCCAGAATGGACTTGAATTTAGGTTAAATCCAGGTATGATTCAGGGACTTCCCAGGTGGCGCTAGGAGTAAAGAACTGGTCTTCCATAAAGGAGACATATAAGACTCGGATTTGATCCCTGGCCCAGGAAGATGCCCTGAAGAAGGAAATGGCAGCCCTAATCCCGTGGACAGAGGAGCCTGGCGGGCTACAGTCCATGGGGTCGCACAGAGTTGGACACAACTGAAGCGACTTAGCACGCACACACAGGAACTGCACTGTGTTTGTTAACCTTCAGTACGACAGATCAGGTACCACTGGAGATGGAAGGACTCCACACTGGCCTTATCACTCAATGAATTTGTGTCTTGGAGGTTATTTTACCTCCTGCTTCATTCTCCTTAATTGGCAATTGTAGTTATCAAACTCTTGTGAAGATTAACTGGGATGAATGGAACACATCTGGCTTAGAGAAGTACTTGAATTTATTTTTTCCTGTTCTTCAGTTAAATAAAAGTTAAAGTGGGATCTTGAGCACTGTCAGCAACTCTTGGTGGTCTTCTCCAGCTCCTTTACGGTCTAGGACAGTTTGGAAGAAATTACGAAGAAGAAAAAGCCTGCTTGGTAAGGAGAAACACTGAGTGGGTGAATATATTTGATGCTTGATGCAATTCCAATGAGTGTAATGACTGGAAGTTTTTCTAGACAGATGATGACATCATGTAGCCTACTTAGGTAGCAGGTTTCAGAATGAATTGCCTTGGCAGCGTTCCTAGGTTGTTTAGATAAAAGAGTGCGTTTAGAACCTAGATCCACCCTATCTCTGGACCACAGCTAGCAAACGGAAGCAGCTGGATTCTCGAGGTTTCTGCTCTAGGAGGTTGAGAGGATGTGGTTCTGTCGCCCTGGGCTGGGAGTGAAGATGTCGCATTCTGGTCCCACTCACTGCTTGCCCATGGGTGTGCCACTTCACCCTGGGGTTTCAGCTTCCAATTAATGTTCTCCAAATTCCTTCCAACTTCTAGTATCTTGTAATTTCACGAACGTGTGAGTTGTTTCCTGGCTGCAGGATATGGTCTTAATGGACCCAGGCAATACCAAAATGAAATTGCCTCATTCCTTTATGAAATTTCTCTGACTTTCTAAAAGGGGCAGGAAAGAGTTCTGTGAAAGTAACAATGAGGATGAGCAAATACATCACTAAATTCAGGATGCAGAGTCTGGCCTTTAATGACTTGGAGGTGATGTCCTGTGATGCCTCCAACGCTCTTGCCCCACCGCGATCTGACTCTTCTTGGTTGGGAAAGATCATTTTAAATCTCTAGCTGAAATTGTTCTCTTACATTCAGAGCTGATTTTCACCATGTCATTTCACAGCGGCTTCCCTCTGCTCTCAAACATCCAGCTGGGAGAGTCTACGACCTCTTTCCACTTGTTACTGTGGATGGATGCGTCAGAGCGAGTCGAGTCATGGGGAAAGCATGAACTCTCCTACGTGCTCCCCGATCAGGTCCCCTCAGGGCTATTTTCTCTGGAACCAAGCTCAGTCACTTGCCAAACTCTCCAAACAGAGATGTCTCTAGAGTTTTATGAGGTCTCTTTGTTCCCAGGTGAAGCTCTTTGCTGTGTTTATAAAACTGATAGAAAGCTTCTTCTGCGAGAAGCCATCCACTGAAGGGTGAGAACCGGCCACCCAGAATATGACTGGGAATTTTCTAGCACAAATATAATCAGCCATTTTTACATTTTTAAAGCACATGGCCATTGATAAAGCCCCTTCACATGTCTTGCATGACCTTCTTGGCTTCATGATATCTCTACTTGGTAGGTATTAGTAAACCCATTTAGCAGAGGAGGAAAGTGAACTTTAGGGAGAATACATTTTGCTCAAAGTCAAAATGGAGTGGATCTGGGACTGTAGAGCCAGCCTTCTGATCCATGAACAAAGCAGCACCAGGAAGTCAACTCAAGTCCACATCCCCACAGGAAGAATCTAGGAACACCTCAGTTCATGATCTCATGACTCATGGGCGCAATTTGTTTGCCAATACCATTTTTATGGTAGTTTAGTCATTTTCCTGACAATCTATGTCTCATGCAGATCTAAATTAAGTAGATAAGATACTGGGACTGCTCGTAAGAAGACTGCATTCCAGAGAAACAATTCAAATGGGAGAACAAGCTGAATTTTGTTTTCTGTTTCAAGTGAAGGCAGAATAAATGACAGGAGACTAAAAAAAAAAAAGAAAGTTCCTATAGGAGAAGTTGTTCCACTACGGCAAGGGAAATCATCAGTACATTCTTTCACTCATCAAATATTAACTAGGCATCTACTATGTGTCTAGCTCTGTACTAGCAGCTGGGAATACAATGAAATGTGACTTAGTTCCCACATGAAGTAGCTGATAGTGCCATGGGGAGACAGAAGTCAATCAGACACTGCAAATAGCTGGGATAAAGATCCCAGGAGAGATATATATGTGGAGGTTATGGTACACCAAGACAGAGAGGCCTGACAGCGCAGGTAATGTGACCCAAATTGTAAAGGATTAATAAAATCTTGCCAACTAAATAAGGGGCAAATTATCATTTCAGAAGATCTTCATTAAGGGACTTCCCTGGCGGTCCTGTGGCTAAGACTCCGAGCTCCCAAAGCAGGGGGCTCAGGTTTGATTCCTGGTCAGGGAACTAGATCCCACATGCTGCAACTAAGACTCAGTGCAGCCAAATAATTTTAAAAAATCATCCTAATTATCAGCACCTTCCCTGCTACCATATAGTTATACTTCCTCTATGCCAGACACTGCTGTAAACATTCTTTAGACATGAACTTATCTGATCCTTACAATAAACCACAAGGAAGTTTTGTGACTATCCCCTTTATTCAGATGGGAAAAGTGGACAGAGAGATTAAGTGACTTACCCAACATCATGCAGTCAGGAAGTGGCAGGGTCGGGATTCAAACCTGGGCCATCCAACTGCAGAGACCATGGGGATGCCTACAGTGGAAGGCCCCGCTGGTGCAGAGTTGAGCAGGTGTATGTAGGTGATTGCGTGAAGAACCGGGAGCCAGTCAGTGGAGCACAGAACACAAACTGTGTCTGCCTTTGTCGTCCTCCACCCTACTTTTCTTACCTCTCCTCCCATTTTCTCACTGTATTCTTTTTTAATTTTTTAAAAATGAATTAGCTAATTAATTTGGCTGTGTCAGGTTTTAGTTGCACAATCTTTCGTTGGAGTGTTTGGGCTTCTCTAGTTGTGGCACACGGGTTTAGTTGCATATGGGATCTTAGTTCCCCAACTGGGCATCAAACCAGAGTCCCCTGTATTGGAAGGCAGATTCTCAACCACTGGGCCACTAGGGAAGTCCCAGACAGTACAATTTTAAGTGCACAGCTTTTGAACCCCACCAGCAATGCAGATTTAGGCAGTGCATCTGCAAAAATGCCAGCCCATGGTGACAACCCCTTAGAGACAGTTGTCCTCTCTTCTTTCCTCCTGACTCTTGCTGAACATCAAGACCTCACTCTCTGCAATCAAGGGTGGGTATTATGGGAAGGGCTGGTTCACTTCAGTTTCACCAGTTTTTGAAAAAGTGCCTGTGGAAGCTCTGGCAATCCCTGGCCTTGACTTCTTTCCCCCTTGTCCTGAGAAGCCAGTAAAACCACAGCTCATTTTCACAGCTCAGATGATCCAGACTAACAGATGCCTTCAGAAGAAAAGTGGTGCTGACCCTCTGCTTACTTCTCTTGAGTTCTTGCAGCCTTTTAGATTTAGGTCTGGAACTTTTTAAAAAATATTTTATCTGTTCTTTGATGGTTTTGTAGAGATGAAAAGAAAATTTATCCAGCATGCTTAGTTATTTTCAGTAGGAGGGTTCATCCAAATGACTAGTCCTTCAATTACAGGAAACTCAAAGTTCCAGGACTCACCCAACTTTCACAGCAACCCGATGATGCAGCTAACCTGATTTTTTCCAATGAGGCGCATGTGATTCAGGGAGTTTAAGTAGCTTGCAGAAGGTCACACAGCTAACAGATAATGGGGCCAAGATTCCAACCCAAGTTTCTCTAAACCGAGTCTTTACATTTCTCTCTCCACGTCTCACATTTACCACTCACTAGCTGTCTGACCTTGGGGAAGTCATTTTACTTTCCTGTTCTTAAATTTCTTCGTTTAGAAAGTGAAGACTGTATTGGCCTGGCCAAAAAGTTTGTTTGGGTTTTTCCATATCATCTTAGACGCATGAACTTTTTGGCCAACCCAATAA
Source organism: Bos indicus (assembly GCF_029378745.1). Lineage (NCBI taxonomy): Eukaryota > Metazoa > Chordata > Mammalia > Artiodactyla > Bovidae > Bos > Bos indicus. The sequence goes on along the minus strand of NC_091780.1, from coordinate 16,491,560 downwards.
AATAATCTACATCAAAGATTGTGCAGATGTAGATTTCGGAAAGATTCAGAAAGAGAAAAACAACTATCATATCCTAACGCATACATATGGAATCTAGAAAAATGGTGCTGACGAACCTATTTGCAGGGCAGGAATAGAGACACAGCCATAGAGGACAGACTTTTGGACACAGCAGGGGAAGGAGAGGGTGGGACGAACTGAGAGAACAGCACTGGAAACGTACACATTGCCATGTGGAAGACAGAGAGCTAACAGGAAGGTGCTGTGCAATACAGGGAGCTCAACATGGTGCTCGACAACCTAGAGGGGTGGGATGTGGCAGGGGCTGGGGCGAGGTCAAGAGGGAGGGGCCATATGGATACTTACAACTGACGCATGCTGCCATGTGGCAGAAGCCAATTCAATGCTGTGGGCTTCCCTGATGGCTCAGATGGGAGAGAATCTGCCTGCAATGCAGGAGATCCAGGCTCAATCCCTGGGTCAGGAACGTCCCCTGGAGATGGGAATGGCTATCCACTCCAGTATTCTTGCCTGGAGAATTCCATGGACACAGGAGCCTGGGGGGCTACAGTCCATGGGGTTGCAAAGTTTTGGACACGACTGAGTGACTAACACACTTTAATTCAATAACATAAAGCAATTATCCTCCAATTAAAATATATTAAAAAAACAATTATGCAGATGAAATGACTTGATACATGGAAAGACTGACAGCTATGCCTTGCACACAGAAAGAATTTACTACATGTCTGTGGTTGATATTATTATTATAGTTCTCTAGGGAAGCTCTGCTTGTCTAGAATCTGGAAGTTTATGACTTGTTTAGAACAGAACACTTGTCAATCTCTTTCTCACATCCATAAATTCACCTTTTATGGGCTGCCTCTTGTGCACACAGCCTCCGATATAGTATATATTTAGGTCTTCTAGAGCTCTGGGCCAAGGCCATGGGTGTCTCTGCAAGTTCGAGTCCTATTTTCCAAAGGGAGGAGTTATTTCCTTTCTGGTCTCTAGGATAAGAGAGGAGGCCTGTCTGAGTAAATGTTTTGTAGTTACAGGATTTGTTGATCTCATTTCATAATTTGTTCTCCTGTTTTTGAAGTCTTCTTCCTTCCAGCCTCCAGACACACAGTGGATACGTTTGAAAACAGGGATTTACCATTGTGAAGGCTCTACTGTTAGGCCTTTCCTCTCTCAGACTACAGGACTCCTATAGCATTAGTCAGTTGTCTCTCTTTCTCTTTTTAAGCTTTAGCTACCTCTTCAGAGACTTCCAGACTCTCTCTGAAAAAAGGGAAACAAAATTTAGCTGAGTCAGAGTTATCCATGAAATGAACATCCATTGAGCACCTGCCATGAGTCAGGCACTCTATGTTGGCATTATGGAGGGGATGAGGGTAACCATAACACAGTCCTACGACAGGGAAAAAACATGTGAAAGTTGCTCAGTCGTGTCCGACTCTTTGCGACCCAGAATTCTCCAGGTCAGAATACTGGAGTGGGTAGCCTTTCCCTTCTCCAGTGGATCTTCCCAACCCAGGGATCGAACCCAGGTCTCCCGCATTGCAGGTGGAGTCTTTACCAGCTGAGCCACAAGGGAAGCCAAAGAATACTGGAGTGGGTAGCCTATCCCTTCTCCAGCGGATCTTCCCGACCCAGGAATCTAAATGGGGTCTCCTGCATTGCAGGCTCTGTGTTGGCATTGTGGAGGGGATGAGGGTAACCATAACACAGTCCTATGACAAGGGAAAAAGGGTATGGGGCCACAAATGATGTTTTATTTAACAACAGAAGATTGTCATAAAGCCATATTTAAGGACAAGGTACATTGAACAACTACTTGGGTTGGGTGCAAAGAACTCAGAGGGGTGAAAGGGAAGTGTGTGGATGTGTGGATATGTTTTGTATTTGGTGTTAGGGCTTCTCTTAGGGATTCCCTCGTAGCTCAGTCAGTAGAGAATCTGCCTGCAATGTGGGAGACCCGGGTTTGATTCCTGGATGTGAAAGATCCCCTGGAGAAGGAAATGGCAACCTGGAGAATCTTGTGGACAGAGGATCCTGGCAGGCTACAGTCCATAGGGTTGTAAGAGTTGGACATGACTTAGCAACTAAACCATCACCATCACCATCAGGGTCCCTTCTGGGAGGCTAATTGAGTGAGAACACTGTGCATGGGATGCGAATGAAGCCATGGTGGGTTTCAGTTCAGGAAAAACGGGGGAAAATGACTGGAGACACATACATCTAGTCAGAATACAAAGATTCTCATGGAGTTCATTTAGTTTAGCTTCAGTTCAGTTCAGTCGCTCAGTTCCGACTCTTTGCGACCCCATGAATCGCAGCACGCCAGGCCTCCCTGTCCACACCCAAACTCATATCCATCGAGTTGGTGATGCCATCCAGCCGTCTCATCCTCTGTCGTCCCCTTCTCCTCCTGCCCCCAATCCCTTCCAGCATCAGAGTCTTTTCCAATGAGTCAACTCTTCGCATGAGGTGGCCAAAGTACTGGAGTTTCAGCTTTAGCATCAGTCCTTCCAAAGAACACCCAGGACTGATCTCCTTTAGAATGGACTGGTTGGATCTCCTTGCAGTCCTCTCCAACACACAGTTCAAAAGCATCAATTCTTCAGCGCTCAGCTTTCTTCACAGTCCGACTCTCACATCCATACATGACCACTGGAAAAACCATAGCCTTGACCAGACGGACCTTTGTTGGCAAAGTAATGTCTCTGCTTTTCAATATGCTATCTAGGTTGGTCATAACTTTCCTTCCAAGGAGTAAGTTTAGCTTGCTGCTGCTGCTACTGAGTCACTTCAGTTGTGTCTGACTCTGTGCGACCCCATAGACAGCAGCCCACCAGGCTCCCCTGTCCCTGGGATCCTCCAGGCAAGAATACTGCAGTGGGTTGCCATTTCCTTCTCCAATGCATGAAAGTGAAAAGTGAAAGTGAAGTTGCTCAGTCGTGTCCGACTCCTAGCGACCGGATGGACTGCAGCCTACCAGGCTTCTCTGTCCATGGGATTTTCCAGGCAAAAGTACTGGAGTGGGTCGCCATTGCCTTCTCCATAAATTTAGCTTGGTTTTCTTTATATTCCACATATAAGTGAGATCATGTGGTATTTGTTTTTGTCTTTCTGACTTATCTCACTTAGCATAATGCGTTCAAGATCCATCCATGTTGTCACAAATGGCAAGATTTCACTTTTAAATAGCTCAATACATATACCACATTTTTTCACCCATTCATTCGCCGATTTACACTTAGGCTCTTTCCATATTTTGGCTAGTGTAACAATGCTGCAATGAACATAGGAAGCAGACACCTTTTGAAATCAGTATTTTTGTTCTTCAGATAAATACCCAGGAGTGGAATTAATTCCCGGATCACATGGTAGTTCTATTTTTAATGTTTTTGAGGAACCTTCATGCTATTCTCCACAGTGGCTGCACCTACTTACATTCCCTGCAATGATGTGCAAGGATTCCTCTTTTTCCACATTCTCACCAACACTTATTTCTACCAAGATGTAAGTTTATTGAAATTTTTAATATTGATTATCCCATCATTTAAAATGTTTATAATTTTGTATATGTGTGTGTGCTTAGCTGCTCAGTCGTGTCTGACTCTTTGTGAGTTCATGTACTGTAGCCAACCAGGCTCTTCTGTCCATGGGATTCTCCAGGCAAGAATTCTGGAGTGGGTAGCCATTCCATTCTCGAAGGGATCTTCGCCACCCAGGGATCAAATGCAGATCTCCTATACTGCAGATGGATTCTTTATTATCAGGAGCCACCAGGGAAGCCCATCATGTTGAAGCTCTGTTTTCTCTGTATTTCTTTTTAAAAAAATTGGAATATAATTACTTTACAATGTTATGTTAGTTTATGCCGTAAAACATCGTGAATCAGTCATATGTATTCATGTATCCCTTCCCCATTGTGCCTCCCTCCCACCCTCTCATTGTACCCTTCTAGGTCAGGTCCCCCAGCAGCGTCTGGTGAGTATCCTAGGTGTGGAGAGACACTGACTCCATGCACTCCCTCTCTGTCATCTTGGCTCCTTATATTTCTTCACCGTAATGTCTCCAGTTAAATGGTTGTGAGGTATGTTCAAGGCAGTTCTTCCTTGCATTACTTTGAGAGAAGGAATGAGGGAATAAATATAGCAGGATGAGCAACAGAAAAAGGAGAGAGTGGGATTTCAACCCTCTCAGCAGCAAAGGAAAAAACAACACAAAGCAAATGAGAAATCCAGAAAGTCATTGAAAGTAGAGGGGAACGCCTCAGGAAATGCAAGAGAAAGCAAAGGCCAAGGAGGAGGAAACAGATAGAGGCTGAGAGTCCCCGTCACGGGCAATAAAGGGACTAAGAGAGTCCCAGTTGGAGACGGAGGCATTTTCCAGAAAGATGAAAGCCTGTCATGGTGGAAATGAGATGGGAAGCAGAGGGCGTGATGGAGTGACTGCTGTGCCATGGTTCACGTGGAATAGTTCTCGCCAACTGAGGCGAGACTATTCGAGTAGGAGCTAAGAGGAAACCTGTTCCTTCTCCACAGGCAGACAAATGCTGCAAGCTTGGAAATAATTCCAGCACAGACCCCTTAAAAAAACACGAAACAGTATGTGGAAGTGGACTTACAACGATTTACTAAGTGTTCGGGGTTGCAGCTGGGCTGAGCTGGAAGTCCCTGTAGATTTGTGTGGAGTAAATTTTTTACCACAAAGGGGAAGCGAATGGACATTAGTTGAGCAGCACAGTGATGCCATGAGAAGGATGCTATTATCTCCATTTCATAGGTGAGCCCAGAGATGGAGTCTAAGGTGACAATACATTATTCATCCATGCCCAAGGTCACACAACTGAGAAGTGTGAAGCTGAGAACCCCAGGCTTTCCATCCTTAAGCCTTACCACTTACATCATGCTGGGCATTATTTCATTCTGGAAATCTCACCCAGGGCCAGGTTCTTTATATACTTTCTCTGAGCTATAACAGGATCCAGCCATGCACTTAAGTGTCAGCATGTCAGCATTTCAAAAACTTGCCACTTCCACATGACCCTAACACCTAGAGCTAAAATTGGACAGGATCTCAGAGCCCAAGCGGTTCTTTCCTTTTCTGATGACTTCATGAGGGCAGGGGTGGGGATGGGGGTGGGGGTGGTGGGGGGGGGGATAGGGCTCAGATCCCTGAATGGGTGGAGTTCAGATTAGGAAATGTGTCCTTAACTGGCACTAGGGTTTGTCCTCACATATTCTATCCTTGTATTCATAGTCTTGTTAAAGAACTATAGACCCCAGAAGCAAATAAATAAATAAATAAATAAATATATAGGTTTGCTTTCTTCTGTGTTGAAGAATAATGTGATATAATTATGTCATTGTCAAAAAACACTTGACTATGTCTTCTGTCTGAAATTATTGAAAACAGAAGCATAAAAAGAAAGGAGACTAGAAGCATTTTCAATAACAGTATCAGCTGTTTGGGGGAAAGGAAGTGACATTCACAGTGAGCTTGTTATGTCTCGGGTACTTTATATTATGTTACTTATTTCTGGGAGGAAGGTATTAATACCCTCACTTATAGATGAGGAAACTGAGGTTTAAAGATATTACAAAAAATAGTAGGTGGCAGAGCTGGGATTTGAACCCAAAGACACTTGAATCTTAATAAGGCAGTGTGTCAGGTTTTAAGAAGGAAGTCTTGGGATTAAAGCAGATAAAACCATTAAAGAGTGATCTTTAAGGGGCTTAGAACAGTACCTGGATTATAAGAAGTGCTCTATTCATGTTAATTACTGTTACTGGTATTATTATTATCAGAAGACCATCTGAAAAACCATGCTTTGCAGAGAATCTCTAACACATGCATTCCTCAACCAAATCTAGCATATCCACCAATACCTGGACATATGATACCTGGAGATTATGCTGATGATAACGTCACCTGTTCCATTCACAGAATGATGCTGGCTCTGTAAGCTTTCCAGTGTCTCCATTCTTGGAGGTAAAGTATTGTCAAACAGGCTTCCAGAAAGCTATTGACTTGTCCTGGCATAAACAGCTGGAAGGAAAGATAAAGGAATTGCCTTAAGTTCAGAGCGCTGGTGGCAGTTTTTAAAAGGCAAACTCTGGCTGTCCTTGTGATTACAAGAAAACAGTCACGGGTCAGAGATAAGAGACAGAAGGGCCGAGGCAATTGAGAAAGGCTTGCCTGGAACTCTGTCTGCCTGATGTGTTCTGAGGTTGGGGAAGATTTGGGGGGAGCTTATTGCTGAAGATCCATCCAATTAAGGTAAGAACAGAGGAATGGCTAATATTTAAGGACTGTAGAATCGAGTTCAAATTTATCTCAGTTTTCACCTTTGAAACTTGCTCTATGTGGGCTACTAGCTTGCTATCCCATTAAAAAAAATACAAAAACAAACAAACAAACAAAAAACTTAGGGACTTCCTTGGCAGTCCAGTGGTAAGGACTTCTCCTTCTAATTCAGGGGGCAGGGGTTCGATCCCTGGTTGGGAGCTACGAACCCACATCCCTCGCAGCCAAAAAAACCCAAAACATAAAATAGAAGCAGTGTTGTAAAAAAATTCAATAAAGACTTAAAAAAATGGTCCACATTAATAATAGTAATAATAATAATAAAGTTCCATCAGGTTGATAGGGCCCCTACTCCTTCCTTCGTCTGGGCCTTTGCTTATGCTGTTTTCTCTGCTCACGTTCTTTGCTGGAGCTCCTCCTATTATTCCTCAGGACTCTGTTCAGCACCATTTCCCCAAAGAAGTCTTCCTGAACTGCTGCCCTATCTCCCCATCTCCCTACTCTGGGTTAAGCGCCTCTTCTCTGAGCTCGATAAGACCCTGGGCGTACTTCTCTACTACATCACGGCTCACGTCACTTTGATCTCTTGTTCTGCACTCATAATATCTGGTATGGGCCTGACTTTCCTTTTAGACCAGAGCATCTGGGTCTTCTGCCGTTCATCAACACAGTTACTGGTGTGCAGCAAGCTCCCCAGAACGAGGACTTGGCTCAAACCTGCATCTGAAACAGGGTGAACCCATCTTGGTGAACTATGCAGACAGTTGCTGGAGTCACATGCATTAAAAAAAAAAAACCCAGCTTCTCTTTTTCCTGCCCCACCCACCTTGCCCAGTACTCTCTCTAATCGCCATATCCTGTTTTGAGAAACAAAAAGCTACCTTCAAAGGCAAACCTGAAATCTAAACATAAAAAGAGATGACAAAATGACCACAGATGATGAGGATGAAAGGCTGGGTGATACACTTTATCTTTTCTGGAAGGCAGTCTTCCTTGGGCCTTCCTGATGTTGCTGTTCATTTCATGTCCCTTTAAGTCAACAGCCAGAAATGATGATGGATGCTGGCTCTCAGCAGTAGACTGCCTCAAGCTCATCCTCCTTCCAGTTCCAAGCTGGGATCCAAGCCTGGTGTGGGCTGTGGTATGCAGGCTTTGAACTTGCCTGGCACATGTATGAAACAGTGTGATCCAACTGGTAGCAGAAATTCCATGTTTATGCAGAACAACATCTGCAGATTTTATCTCCAGTTACAGTCACACTTGGTATTTGAAGAATGAAATGAAGCAACCACAGAAAGAGATAAAATGGCAAGTATTCTCTGTCCAGACTCTCTGTAGCTGTTGCAAATGGAAATAGGCTTCACAACGAGAAAAGGAAAATAGGAAGATTGGGGGTTGGGGGAAGACAGAGATATGAGCATTTATCTATCAGAGCTGGCATATAATTGATCCTGTGTCAGCTTTGGAGTGGAGGGAACATAAACTGCTTAGAGCTAGAAAGATGTGGGCTCCTGGTTCTGGCATGTGCAAAATGACGTAGGTACAAGTTATTCATTGCAGGACTTCCCTGATGGCTCAGCAGTAAAGAATCTGCCTGCAAATGCAGGAGACGTGGATTTGATCCCTGGGTTGGGAAGATGCCCTTGAAAAGGAAATAGCAATCCCCTCCAGTATTCTTGCCTGGAAAACCTCAGGGAGAAGAGAAGCCTGGCGGGCTCCTCTTGACACAAAGAGTCAGACGGGACTTAACAACGGAAAACAAATTCATTGCAACTTTTTTTTTTTTTTTACAGTAGCAAAACATTGGAAACCACCCAGTAACCAAGAATGAAGCCCTGGTTAATTAAACTGTAGTATGTCTGTACAATGGAATATTGTGCAGCTGTAAAAGGAAAAGAATGAGGAAGGTCTTCATGCACTGATGTGGGAAGATCTACAAGATAATTTGTGAAGTGAAAGAAGCAAGGCACAGAGCAATAGATATCGTGTACCATGCTTGTGTACACATGGAAGAAAAATAAGACTATATAGTTCTCACTAACTGGTATATGTTTAGAGAAATGCTGAACATGTATCTATGACGAGGGACACACAACAGTGGTCACCTGTGTATGTGGCAAAATAGACAAGATGAGGACAACTGGATATTTGCGGGTCAGTGGGGATGAGGTTTTTTTTTAACTTTTTATTTCACGTTGGAATACAGCCTATTAACAGTGTTGTGGTAGTTAGGTGACATGGAAGGGACTCAGCCATACACATACATGTATCCATTCTCCCCCAAACTCCCCTCCCATCCAGGCTGCCACATAACATTGGGCAGAGTTCCCTGTGCTAGACAGTAAGTAGGTCCTTGTTGGCTATCCACTTTAAAAATAGCAGTATAGACATGTCCATCCCCAACTCCCTAACTAGATGAGAGACTTTTATTGTATCTCTTTCTAGCCTTTATGATTTTGAAAGATGTGACTGTATTATATGCTTATGTGCTGTGTTCAGTCGCTCAGTTGTGTTCAATTCCTTGTGACCCCATTGCCTGCAGCCCATCAGGCTCCTCTGCCCATGGAATTTTCCAGGCAAGAATACTGGAGAGGGGTGCCATTTCCTGCTCCAGAGGATCTTCCCAACCCAGGGAGCGAACCCACATCTCTTGTGTCTCCCGTACTGGCAGGTGGACTCTTCACGCTGAGCACCACCTAGGAAACCCACTAGAGTTTATAAATTAAATCAAAGAAACAAGCATGATTCTCTGCCACTTTGTTACCAGCTGATCCTGGAAAATTACTTAACATCTTCCAGTCTGGATGTTGACTTCAGGGCAATGAAGATATTTACATTTGCCCCCCATGGCCTGCTAGGTCCCTGAGCAACAGTAAGCAGAAAGCCCAGAGCCTGGAGGAGTGCCCACAAATGTTGGATGAGCTTCCTTCCCCATGGGAGTGCCAGGGTCTTTCTCTGTTTTGGAGCAGAGCTGTGAGCCACTGGCTCCGAGGTTCTCAGGAAACAGTTTAGGTGCAACCTTCTCCTGCTTGCCTTGTCGTGACTTTATCTGAGTCCTGGCTCTCCAAGTAAAAATGTTCGGTGACCTTAAGAATTCAGTGGCCCCTGAACACTTTTTTGGGCGGGGCAGCCTCTAGAAACCTCTGCTTCATTCCCTTGCTGGTTTGTCTCTTCTACATCGGCTCTGCTTGTAGTCAACTCTTGCCTGACTTTCTGGGGAGCAGTCCCAGGGCTCAAGTGCCTCCCCCGGGGCGGGGGGCAGGGTGGAAGGAGGCCGCTTGCCTGAAGTGAGGGGACCGATGCCTGTTATCAGTGAATCAACCTTTCTGCCCCAGGGGAAGCCTTGGGAAGAGAGCCAGGAGCCGGAGGAGGGGCTCCGAGGGACCACCCAGCATCCCAGCCCGGCCTTGTGATGCGGGGGTCACGGGGTGCTCTGACGTCGAGGTTGGTGTGTGATCGTTCGCAGGTCAACGCCGAGAGAGTCGCAAGCGGAGCGCGGAGGTTAGGACAGAACCGCAGTGCTGGGCGGAACAAAGCCAGCCACACACACGCTTGCCCCGGCCCTACGCTTCCTCGGGGAAGGGACAGCGCGCGGCCTCTAGCGGCCTCTCCTACACCTGCACTCCCGAGTTTACACCCTTGTGCATGATGGTTCATGTGCAACTCGGCCACGGGTACGTGGGCAAGAGGCTGCGGGACTGCGTGACGTGGTCCTCGGAAAACCCTAACCCGGCGGAGTTGTGGCGGGTCCCGTCGGCAAGCGTGTGAGTCAGGCTGGACCCCACCCGCCCCTCGCCTGCCGTTCTGGGCTCCACCCGCCTATCCACGCTGCATCCAGAGCTCCTCCCCTCGCCCTTCCTCCCGCTCCTCTCCCAGCTCGGTTCCCCTCTCCCCCTCAGTTATCCAGGGGCTGTCTGTTGCGGTTAATCTCAGGCAATGCTTTGCAGCACTGGTCGCTGCATGCCTTCAGGCCCTCCTCTGCACGGATCCTGGGACCTAGTATTTCTTGAATGAGTGAAGCAAGCCTGTTTGAATAAGTTGAAAGAGGACCTGAAGTTGAACTGCTTCCATTCGCCTTAATCTATTTTCTAGGTTATTTAAAAACATGCAGCACTGACTCTTTTCTGCCGGTTGTTACAAAATTCTGGTATTATGAAATGTGCTAGACACAACGATCAAATCAAATCCTCTGATTTTTGGAAGATCATTGTAAATCCTATCTTTGTTCCCTATTGAGAAACAAAACAAAAAACGAAACAACAAAAAACCACAAAAGACAAAAAAACCACCCAAACGCTTGCATACTCACTGGGTATGTGAAACTGTTTAAGGTACTAGTACTACATTTTCTTGAACCCAAGATGGATCCCTTTAGGGCAATTACAAAGATATAACATGGCATTGACTTTTTGTGCATATTCTTACTTCAAATTTCTGTTTTCTGTATTACAAGTTATTGTCCACAGAGGGTCATAAATCCCCTGGAGAAGTCATATGTTACACCACGTGATTTGCTTTGCATCTGTTTTGCAGCTGTTCACTTTGCAGTTTTATTTTGCCTGTTGGAAACCCTAGAGCAGTACTTCTGAAACATGAATATGCACACGAATCACTTGGAGGATCTTGTTAAAATGCAGATTTTGTGTTAGGAGGTCTGGGGAGGGCTGAGATTCTATAGTTCTAAGGAGACGCCAGGTGGTGCCGATTCTGCTGCTCCGGACACCACCCTTAGAATGGTGAGGTTGTGGAAAAATAGGAACAAAAGGACTGAATGCTCGTGGGCTTAGTGTGGACGCGCTTGCACGGAGAACTGGCTGTGGAGGAGTTTTCCTTGGAGAGTCTGGTCTACTCTTCCCCTTGCCCTTCACTTTCCCTTTTCTTTTAAATATTCTTTCCTGTTGTCTTGATTGGAGAGAAACTGGGAAAGCAAAGCCAGAAGCTATGTTGATCCAGGATGTATGGGTAACATCTTAGGCTTCTTCAGGTTATCTGGGCTGGAAGAAAATGAAAGGATCTGCAGCTTAGCTGTCACTGAACCCTGTGTGGCCTCTGCACTTTGTGTAAGAGCAACCAGAAGGAGACCTGGAACCATGGTTTCAGTTCCCTCAACTTTATTTTACTAATATGAGAGATACAGCAGGCATTTGCAAGGGGCTCTGCTCACTCTTCTCTTCCTATGCTGTGATCAAGGGCGGGGTTTCTTGGCTGCTGCACTGTTGAAATTTGGGGCTGGATAAATATTTGTTGTGGGAGAACCTGAGTGTCCTGGGTGTTATAGGATGTTTAGCAACATCTGTACTCTTACCATTTAGAAATCTGTAGCACCTGCCCCGCCCCCGCCACTAGTTCCCAGTTGTCACAACAAAAAAAGTCTCCAGACATTTCCTAGATAACATCTTGGGGACCAAAATTGCCCTTGTTTGAGAAACACTGATCTAAGATAAAGAATATTCTGTCAGTTCTACTCAATGTCTATCTTTTCTAGCTTTATCTGTCTTTTCAAATAGCATCTTATTTTCCACTTCCTAGGTGGAATGTTTCTAAGTGGGATACCACAAAATGAAATGTCCAAATTAGTGACGCTAAGGCGTATCGGTTTGTACTCTGTGCCTATTCCAGTGGATTGGTTCTGGCTACTAGAGACACTAGGTTGAAAAGGGTTCTGAGGATTCCATTTGCAGCAGGAAATAACACTGTCTGCCACGGGTGTGGGGTAGAGTGGCCATTATGTTTGCCATGAGTTTGTCTCATTTAAAACTATAAATTGCCAGCTTCCTCTGCATTCCAGTTTATTCTCAGTGGGGCAGTAGCTGGAGTCTGTTGTAAAGCATGTTGGCTTTGGGATCTGAAGATATGAGTTGGAATTCCAGCTATGCCATTTACTAAATATGACCTTGAATGAGTGGATCATTTAATCTCCTTGAGTTTCAGTTTCCTCAGCTTAGAAAATGGGCTGTTCATTCCTAGGTCATACAATGGGTGTGAGGATTAAAGGAGACAAATGAAAGTATCAAAATAGTACCTGTCTTACAGGGCAGAGGTCCCCAACCCCTGGGGCCATGGACCAGTTCTGATTCATGGTATGTTAGGAGTGGATACACGCAGCAGGAGGTGAGCGGTGGGTGAGTGAGCAAAGCTTCATCTGTATTTACAATTGCTTCAGGTGGCGCTGGGGGTAAAGAACCTGCCTGTCAATGTAGGAGACATAGGAAATGAGGGTTCGATCCCTGGGTCGGGAAGATCCCCTGGACGAGGGCATGACAACCCACTCCAGTATTCTTGCCTGGAGAATCCCATGGACAGAGGAGCCTGGCAAGCTACAGTCCATAGGGTCACAGTTGAACATGACTAAAGTGACTTAGCACGCACCCATCACTCAGATTACTGTGTGAGCTCCGCCTCCTCTCAGATCAGCTGTGGCATTAGTTTCTCATAGGAGCAAAAATCCTACTGTGAACTGCGCATGCAAGAGATCTAGGTTATGGGCTCCTTATGAGAATCATCCTGAAATCAACCCCCACCCCCCACCCCCTAGCCCGTGGAGAAATTTTCTTCTTCGAAACCAGTCCCTGGTGCCAAAAAGGTTGCGGACTGCTATTACAGGGAATGCTCAACAATATTTGTGTATTGATATATTATTTATTCGATCAATAAATAGATGTCACAAATATATGGCCAGGGAATATTATCCTATATTAAATGTTTGGAAAATTTCAGAAGATAAAAGTAGGGTCCTGAAAGAGCTCATCCAGAAGAAGAAAGGAAGGAGCTGGAAGGCTTCGGCCAAGCATCCTCTCAAAGTGGACTTATACTTGAAAGCTGTTAAACTGGCCCTCAGTGAGAAAATATTTTAGAAGAAGTAAGAGATATTTGTAGAGACGACTCACTAGGGAAGCCTTAAAGAGTTCTCAAAGTTTGTCCCCAGACAAGCAGCAACAGCATCGCCTGGGAGCTTGTCAAAAATGAAGTCATAGGACTTCCCTGGTGCTCCAGGGGTGAAGAGCCCATCTGCCAATGTAGGGGACACGGGTTCGATCCCCGATTCAGGATGCCACATGCTATGGGGCCCAGGTATTACAATTGCTGAGTCTGCACTCAAGTGCCCAAGAGCCGCAACTAGAGCTGGTACTTTGCAACAAGAGAAGCCACCACAGTGAGAAGCCCTCACACAGCAACGAAGACAAACACAACCAAAAAAAAAAAAAAAAAAAATGAAGTTACAACGGCCGGACACTAAAGCACTTGATTCATAGGCAAGAAACTCAGGACCTCTGTCAGAGCTGTTTTCTCTTAGTCTTGCCTCTTACAACGTATGAGTTTTCTAATCCACAGTAGAGAAGAAACAGCAAACTCAAAGATGTGAAGTGGAGGGAGTGGACCCCGAATGCAAAGAGTGATGAATGATAAAGAATGGAAAACCCCCAAATATTAAGAAAGTGACAACTGATAGAATAAAAACCCCCAAATATTAAGACTGGACTTGGGTTACGTTAAGTGGGGCAAACAACCATGTACCCCTCAATAAGTCCTTTGGTTATTGTTAATATTCCAAAAGCTGATATCTGTAATGTGTCCTAGAATCAAGAAAGACTTAAACCATGTTTTTTGTTCTTGGTTTAAAATCATAGGAAGGTGTAAGTTTCAAAAATATTTTTTTATCCACTGAAATCTGTACAAGACAATTTAGTATTTGGCTCTGCTGTTGCCAGTTATATAGTAATCTATTTTGCATATGAAAGTTTGTGTTTAACTGTTTTGTTCATTAAAACCTTACAGTGGTTATACATATTTAATTTCAGAAAGTTGAGAGTTGGTCAGAATATATTTTGTAGTACCTACCATTGCTTTTCTGAGGTAATAAAAGGTTGTCTGGCAGAAACTGAAAAAAAAAAAAAAAGAGAAATATTGTTATTTAAACAAAAGGAACATTTCAAATAAATGAAGTCTGAGTACTTTAAGGAATCATTGTTGTTCAGTCGCAAAGTCGTATCTGACTCTTTGCAACCCCATGGACTGTAGCACTCCAGGCTCATCTGTCATCCACTATCTCCCAGTTTGCTCAGAGTCATGTCCATTAAATTGGTGATAATATCTAACCATCTCATCCTTGGTCTCCCCTTCTCCTTTTGCCTGAAGCCTTCCCAGCATCAGGGTCTTTTCCAGTGAGTTGGCTCTTCCCACCAGGTGGCCAAAGTATTGGAGCTTCAGCTTCAGCAATTACAATGAATATTCAGGGTTGATTGTGTATTAACCATAATTATAGATCTTCAAGAGTTAAGTGAATTTCATTCCATGTTACCAGCTATGAAGGTCAATGCTTCAGGGATTGGCTATTTGTTGAGATGACTTATTAGGCAAAACAATGAATTCTTATCCTTGGGCCAGCAGTGTCAGCCTCACTTGAGAGCTTGTCTGAAATGTGAAATTTCAGATGCCACTCTGATTTACTGAATTAGAAACACATGAGTGGGTGGAGCCCAGAAAATCTTGGTTAACAAGCCTTGCAGGTGATTCTGGTACATGGTCAAGTTTGAGATGCCCTGCTCTATAGACTGAGATACCAGCCTTCATTCATGTCACCCCAGTGGGCACAATTTGTTCTCAGTTCAGAATATTTGAACCATAAATCTAGAGTGGTACCTAAACCTAGAAGAAAGAGCAGATAAACCTGGGTTGAAATTCTGGCTTCACCACTTGTTACTTATGTGCTTTTGAACGTATTATTAATGCACACTAAATACTACTAACCATTTGGAGATTTAGTTGTTCTGAAAATGGAATGAGCTGATATGCAGTAAAACACAGTTTGGACTTCCCTGGTGGTCCAGTGTTTGACTGTGCTCCCAGAGCAGGGTGCGTGGGTTCACTCACTGGCTGGGGAAGATTCCACGTGCTGCCTGGCACAGCCCCCCAGTGGTGATAAAAGACACAAAAGGCTGATTACTAGAGCTCTTGCCTTTCCTTATTTTGGTTAGAGATGTTTCTACTTGAAGAATGTGATTTCCTATAAAACCTAGAAGGGTGGGAAGGGGTGGGAGGTGGAAGGGAGGTTCAAGAGGGAGGGGACATATGTATACCTATGACTGATTCATGTTGATCTATGGCAGAAACCAACACAATATTGTAAAGCAATTATCCTTCCATTAAAAATAGATAAAAAACCAACACTAAGTGCTCAGAACCAAATGTATCTGATATTCTAGTATTAACACTATACTTTAAGTAGATTATGGGTTAAAAACAAGTCTAGCAGGCTTTGGTGTGCTGACCTGGGACCAACTTATTTCTTGGCTTAGTCATGCCTTTAAAAAGCACAATACAATTACCCTATGGGGAAATATATGCAAAAAAAGTAATTTACACATGGCTTTTTGGACATGCCCTATTCATTAGATGTTTCTAGGTATATATCTTTAGTGAAATCCAGATAGTTAAACTCAAGGAACCAGGGATTTGGAAGGGCCGTAAAATCTGTGCCTTTCCTAATACTAATCATATACTTTGTAATTAGGTAAAAATTAAAGGACAGGACGGTTGCAACTTGTTTTTGGTGCTGGTCATGCTAATTTGGAAATGAAGAAGTCAGACATTAGGGCAACGCCGGCCTGGCTGAGGCACAGAGGAAAATGGAAACGCCTGTCTGGCCACGAAGTCACAGTAATTGTCTGCAGGATAAATTTCCACTGAGCATGCTGTCACCTCAGTCACCACATCATAGGATGGCTTCAATGCTGTAGTTCAAAGGCAAGAGCTCCAGGGGCTTGAAGTGAAACATTCATATATTCTGCCTCCCAGGGAAAGTACAAATTGTGAAAAGAGCTTACAACCTTTATTCAAGGTGCATGACAATTTTTCTCCTCTGTAAAATTGGCCTGGGAAAATTTCAGTGGCTACATCCCAAAGACCATACTAATTTATCTGCAGCAGTGGTAGTACAGAGGTAGTAGACAGCGGTACCCGTGGGGCAGGATACCTGGATTATAATTTTGGCTTTACTTGTTGCATGTATCTTTTTTTTCTTACGCCTTTCAGTTCAGTTCAGTTCAGTTGCTCAGGTGTGTCCAACTCTTTGCGACCCTATGGACTGCAGCATGCCAAGCATCCCTGTCCATCACCAACCCCCGGAATTTACTCAAACTCATGTCCATTGAGTCGGTGATGCCATCCAACCATATCATCTTCTGTCATCCCCTTCTCCTCCTGCCTTCAATCTTTCCCAGCATCAGGATCTTTTCAAATGAGTCTGTTCTTCGCATCAAGTAGCCAAAGTATTGGAGTTTCAGCTTCAGCATCAGTACTTCCAATGAATATTCAGGACTGATTTCCTTTAGGATGGACTAGTTGGATCTCCCTGCTGTCCAAGGGACGCTCAAGAATCTTCTCCGACACCACAGTTCAAAAGCATCAATTCTTCAGCGCTCAGCTTTCTTCATAGTCCAACTCTCACATCCATACATGACTACTGGAAAAACCATAGACTTGACTAGATGGACCTTTGATGGCAAAGTAATGTCTCTGCTTTTTAACATGCTGTCTAGGTTGGTCATAACTTTCCTTCCAAGGAGTAAGCATCGTTTAATTTCATGGCTGCAGTCACCATCTGCAGTGATTTTGGGGCCCCCCAAAATAAAGTCTGTCATTGTTTCCATTGTTTCCTCATCTATTTCCCATGAAGTGATGGGACCAGATACCATGATCTTAGTTTTCTGAATGTTGAGTTTTAAGCCAACTTTCTCACGCTCCTCTTTCACTTTCATGAAGAGGCTCTTTACTTCTTATTTACTTTCTGGCATAAGGGTTGTGTCATCTGCATATCTGAGGTTATTGGTATTTTTCCTGGCAATCTTGATTCCAGCTTGTGCTTCAGCCAGCCCAGCATTTTAAATGATGTACTCTGCATATAAGTTAAATAAGCAGGGTGACAATATGCAGCCTTGATGTATTAATTTCCCAATTTGGAACCAGTCTGCTCTTCCATGTCCAGTTCTAACTGTTGCTTCTTGACATGCATGCAGATTTCTCAAAGAGGTCAGGTGGTCTGGTATTCCTATCTTTTGAAGAATTTTCCACATTTTATTGTGATCCACACAGTCAAAGGCTTTGGCATAGTCAATAAAGCAGAAATAGATGTTTTCTGGAACTCTCTTGCTTTTTCCATGATCCAGCAGATGTTGGCAATTTGATCTCTGGTTCCTCTGCCTTTTCTAAAACCAGCTGGAACATCTGGAAGTTCTTGGTTCACGTACTGTTGAAGCCTGGCTTGGAGAATTTTGAGCATTACTTTACTAGTGTGTGAGATGAATGCAATTGTGCGGTAGTTTGAATGTTCTTTGGCATTGCCTTTCTTTGGGATTGGAATGAAAACTGACCTTTTCCAGTCCTGTGGCCACTGCTGAGTTTTCCAAATTTGCTGGCATATTGAGTGCAGAACTTTAACAGCATCATCTTTTAGGATTTGAAATAGCTCAACTGGAATTCCATCACCTCCACTAGCTTTGTTCGTAATGATGCTTTCTAAGGCCCACTTGACTTGCATTCCAGGATGTCTGGCTCTAGGTGAGTGATCACACCATTGTGATTATCTGGGTCGTGAAGGTCTTTTTTGTATAGTTCTTTTTATACCTTAAATACATATAATTTTTATTTGTCAATTATATGTAACAAGAACTTCCCTGGTGGCTCAGTAGTAAACAATCCACCTGCCTAATGCAGGAGACACAGGAGATTCGGGTACGATCCCTGGGTGCGGAAGATCCCCCAGAAGAGGAAATGGCAACTCACTCCAGTATTCTTTCCTGGAAAATCCCATGAACAGAGGAACATGGAGTCAGACATAATTAAGAAACTGAGTATAGACACACACAGAAACACACACACACACACACACATACACACTCAATAAAGCTGAAACAAAAACAAAACATTAAAATCATAAGTTATGAACAGAATTATTAAAACTTAACAAATTTGACCCTCTGTGAATCAAGTTTGACTTGCTATGAATCCCACTGGTGTGGCTAAGGTAGTGAGTGTAGTTAGAGATCTAAGTTAGAAAACACAGAGAACTCAGCTCCTTCAAGTACAAACCACAGGATTATTAACATGGGCACTGCCATAGATTCCCATTGTCCTGGCTGCAATAGCTCCTTAGAAGCAACCAGGAGCCCAGTATGCCCAAGTCCTTGCATGACTTGCTATATCTAATCCCAATCTTGCCTTTTGGTTCATCTGGATACACTATATGCTGGCACATTGAGCCTAATCACAATGGACTCTGGAAGCCACCAAGCTATCACTCACAGAGACCGAAGGGAATTGCCACGGTGAGACAGCTTTCAACTCTCTTGCTGCTCTGAAGGTTGATCTTGTTCATAGTTGGCAGGAGTGGGGGAGGAAAGAAAGTATCTTGCAGGTAATCTGGCCTTT
The DNA here is from genome assembly GCF_029378745.1 of Bos indicus. Classification (NCBI taxonomy): domain Eukaryota; kingdom Metazoa; phylum Chordata; class Mammalia; order Artiodactyla; family Bovidae; genus Bos; species Bos indicus. The sequence goes on along the minus strand of NC_091780.1, from coordinate 16,472,813 downwards.
GAGGAGTCCTCCAACCTTTCTGAGCCTGTTTTCACTTCTGAAAGGGTGACAGTAACGGATCTTTCCCAGTGGCTCAGCTGGTAAAGATCACACCTGCCAACGCAGTAGCCGCAGGAGACCTGGGTTTGATCTCTGGTTTGGGAAGATCCCCTGGAAAAGGAAATGGCACCCCACTCCAGTATTCTTGCCTAGAGAATCCTGTGGACAGAGGAGCCTGGTGGGCTACAGTCCAGGGGTTGCAAAGAGTCAGACACCACTTTGCAACTGAACAACAACAATAATAGTAAAAACAGTAATCATGATACCCAACCTTGTTAATTAACAGGACTGTTGTTATAAGGAACAAATGAGATGATGTACACGAACATCTTAACCATGTCTATACGGACCTGGACTACTTAGCCAAAAAATCCCTAGAAAAGCTTTTTTTTTTTTTTTTTTTAAACCACAGGAAGACCTTTTGACGACAGAAGACATGGGAAGCAATTACAGATGGAATTGTCTTGGATAATGAGAGAGATTTTTCCAGCAACATTTAACCTAGGAATGCTTTTTTTCTGGGCTTCCCTTGTGGCTCAGCTGGGAATGAATCTGCCTGCTATGAAGGAGACCTGGATTCAATCGTTGGGTTGGGAAGATCCCCTGGAGAAGGGAAAGGCAACCCACTCCAGTATTCTGGCCTGGAGAATTAATTCCATGGACCGTATAGTCCATGGGGTTGCAAAGAGTCGGACATGACTGAACGACTTTCACTTCACTTTCTTTTTTCCTACCTACAGCCAAGAATTCTACCTCAGCTGGAGAAGGTGTTCATACACATTTCTCACGATCTTTGTAGGGGTGGTTCTGCAAAAGGCATTTGCAGAATGGCTTAATGTAAACACTCACCATATTTTACATTCATGGGTAGCTTTTCAGCAGTCAATGGGAAGAAATTACTTCGAGCAAGAGAAATGAAGTTGAAGACTCTGAACTTGAAAAACTGTGAACAGTAAAGCTATGTTGCCCTGTCACTCACGATTGCCCTTTATCTATCCTGACAGAGATCTGAACATTTAGTCTCAGGCTAGAACAGAGGGCCTCTGCATAGGGTACTTCAGACATATCTGTGGGTGGGGGCACTACACCATGTCAACACTGTACCAGAAACAGAGTAATTAAGTGACTGTATGTGTTTGCTCAGTCGCTCAGTCATGTCTGACTCTTTGTGACGCTAGGGACTGTAGCCCACCAGGCTCCTCAGTCCATGGGATTCCCCAGGCAAGAATACTGGAGCCGGTTGCCATTTCCTACTCCAAAAGTGACTGTACGTACAATAAATTCAGAATGAAGAGACCTGTTCCTCTAATTGGTGTCCAGAATATTGGACAAGGGTCTGCCTCCAGGCAGGAGGAGATTAGAAGGCTGTTCTTCGAGATATTGACCAGTCTAACAAATTGAGATCAGGGTTATACCCCAAAGGGACCATCCATACAATCCCACATTGAAGCTCATCAAATGCTCAGAGCTTCCAAGCAGGTTTTCTTCACTCCTGGTTATTCAGAGTAGATGGTCAAAAGACATTAGATAGCTAAGACAAGTCACTATTGTGATAGGCTGACATGAACAAAAAAGGAAACAATAAGAACTTAGGGAATACAGAGACAGGACAGGGAGAAGAATGTAGTAAAAAAAAAAAAATCAATATTTAAAATCCTTAGAAGGAAAGGAGAGGATACCACATCTATGAAAAAGGAACATGAAGTTATAAAAAAGAAGCACTCAAAGGACAAAATGTGCTTATTGAAATAAAAAAAAACTCAGTAGAAGAAAAGGAGGGCTTTCCCATTGGCTCAGCGGTAAAGAATCTGCCTGCAGTGCAGGAGCCGTGGGTTTGATCCCTGGGTGGGGAAGATCCCCTGGAGGAGGGCATGGCAACCCACTCTGGTATTCTTGCCTGGAGACTCCCATGGACAGAGGAGCCTGGTGGGCTACAGTCCATGGGGTCACACAGAGTTGGACATGACTGAGAGACTGAGTGCAAGACGCACAGAAAAAAAGGAAATCACCCCCCAATGCAGTAAAAATATAGAAATGGGAAGAAGAATAAAAATATAGGAACATTAAAGGATTCGTTTAGGAGATGCGCTATCTGAATAATATGAGTTTCCAGAATGGGAGAACAGAGAAAACAAAATTATCAGAAAATAATTTAGGAAATTTACCCTGCATTAAAGGACATAAGTAGCCAGATTGGAATGGTCCATTCAATGTACAGCAAAATGGATAAAAACAGACTTAACTACAAGGCACATATTGTGATATTTCAGAACATTGGCAACAAATACTAAGTTTCTACAAGCTTCTAAAGAGAAAAAATAAATTAATTAAAAGGATTGTGAACAAAAATGGCTTTTGACTCTTCAATGGTAACATTGAGGGTAAGAAGATAATAGAGCCATGCCTTCAAAATTCTGAAGGGAAATGATATCCATCCTAGAATTCTATACCTAAACTATCATTTAAGTTTGAGACTCAACGATTTTACATCTTCAGGCACACACAGTCTTGAGACCTTTATGTCTCATGCAACCTTTTTTCATAAAGGTTGGATAGCATCACCCACTTGATGAACATGAACTTGCTCAAACTCAGGGAGATAGTGTAGGACAGGGAAGCCTGGCGTGCTGCAGTCCATGGGGTCACAAAAAGTTGGACATGACTTAGGGACTGAACAATAGCAAAACCTTTTTCAAGAAGCTCATCTCAAGAAGGATGCACTGCACTAAAAATGAAAGAACAAATCAGGAAAGACATGGGACAGAAGAATTAGGGTATCCAGTTAGAGAATCTGAGAAGGAGTCCCCTGGAGGATGGTGAGAGAAGATTCCCGAATTCGAGCTGCACGGGATTAGCCAGCTGGTGCAGGGGGGAGGTGTGGACCTGAGAGTCAGGTGAGGGCTGCCATCAGCAAGACCACCACTGCCGTTTCCTCTTTTTTTCAACTTGAGAACAACATGTCGGAATTTCATATTCTGTTCTGATTGTGGCTTATCTTGACCACATACTAATGAAATGCTTACATGTACAACCACTTAGATGTGCTGAGAACATTCATTTCACCGTACAGAAATTTTCTGTTTCCACTTCCTCCTGACAGCTGGTGATAAGTACTGGGTTTGGAAGCAGAAAGCACTCAATAGTCCATTTAGATGCTGGATGTCCTGTGCCTGGCCACACCTCAGCCCTGCCCAATGCCCCAGCTCTGGCAAGCTCTGCATTTCTGAGGACTCACCAACAAAACCTGGCCTTTCTACCTTCACCAGAAAGGGTGGAAGTTACAGCCAGACTATGACTCAGAAACTCAGTTCAGCTTTGCTTTTTTGGGTGCCTTCATCTAAAACAGGTGATATTGCCTGCCCCTTCCAGGGTACGCTTAGACTGAGTTTTCTAAAATGAAATAATATGTTGTATAGGGAGATGTACAATCACATCACAGTTATTTTTTTTTAATGCAGAAGCATGTTTTCATTAAAATCAGGATCGTGGTTATTCTCTCAAGAGTGACAGGGTTGTTGTTTTAGTCGTTAAGTTGTGTCTGACCTTTTTGTGACCCTGTGGACTATAGCCTGCCAGGCTCCTCTGTCCATGGGATTCCCCAGGCAATAATACTAGAGTGGGTTGCCATTTCCTTCTATGGCAGATCTTCCCGACCCAGGAATTGAATCCATGTCTCCTGCATTGGCAAGCAAAGTTTTTTTTTATCTCTGAGCCATCAGGGAAGCCTGAGTGCCATGGAACAGGATGCAGTTAGAAAGGGACACACCGTGGTGTTTAAAATGACTTGTAATATATTTTTTAGGGCTTCCCAAGTGGCTCAGTGGTAAAGGATCCAACTGCCAATGCAGGAGATGCAGGAGTCGTGGATTCGATCTCTAGGTTAGGAAGATGCCCTGGAGTAGGAAATGGCAAGCCACTCTAGTATTCTTGCCTGGGAAATCCCAAGGACAGAGGAGCCTGGTGGGCTACAGTCCCTGGGGTCGCACAGAGTCGGACACAACTTAGTGACAGAGCACAATATGCTTCGTAACCCAGGGGGTGGATGGGTTGTCGTTATTTTAAAGGGTCTGTTATTTTAAAGGGTACCTATAATTTCTATACAGTCCTCTCTGTGTATTATACATATATTAATAAAGGTTTTGAAATAAAAAACAGACTTAAAGTCCAGCAGATGGGACATTTCTAGAGTGGCTGCTTGAGAGATGTTGGGCTCCAAACTGGATGACTGAAGGTGGAATTATTTTGACTCTGATAGAGGTGGAAACTCCCAATTACTTAGGTACTAAACTCTCCTATGAAGGTTTTTTTTTTTTCCCCCTAACTTGCAGGGACCTGTTCTTCAGGAATTGAGTCATGGAAACATCAAGCAAGATGTGGTTACTTCTTTACAGCCTGCTGGGCTGTGCTATACTCTCCACCTTAATTCAGATATTACTAGTTGGGGGAAAAGCCCCTAATTATAGCCAGTTACTGACTCATAACCATCCTTTGCTTGTGGTTATTTCCCTTAAGAAGAACGTACGTGGTGTTCTTGCCTAATGGGTGTGTGTGTGTGTGTGTGTGGTGTTGTTTACTGCATTATCTCTCTAGAACGTCTTTGCATGACCCTTAGCCGTAGGGTGGGCCTTCTTAGGAGCTAAGTCAGCTCCAGCTGGGTGCACGGCTGTTGGATTGCTTTCGTGGACACACCCAAGATATGGGTGTGCCTTTGAAATGCTCAACTTTCACGAGTGTTCATTTCTTTCGGCCTGTGGTGTCAGTAGTAACAGAGCAGGAGGTGGCAGCTGACCTATTTCCTCTGTCCTGTTTAGGACTCTGGGTTGCAGAGGGCAGAATCCCAATTCACAGATTTAAACACAAAGGTTTTCGGGGTGGGGGAGGGATGGATGGGGAATCTGGGACTAGCAGATGCAAACGATTATATGCAGAATGGGCAAACAAGGTCCCACTGAATAGCACAGGAAACTAGATTCAAATCCCTACAATAAACCAGAATGGAAAAGATGGTGAAAAAGAATACATATATATATATAAGTATATATGTATAACTGAATCATTTTTGCTGTACACCAGAAACTAACACAACACTATATATCAACTGTGCTTCAATTAAATACATTTTTTAAAAAAAGAAATTTATAGGCTTGGTGAACCACACAGCATAGGAGGAGATTCAGGTACTGCTGCTGCTGCTACTGCTGCTAAGTCACTTCAGTCATGTCCAACTCTGTGTGACCCCACAGACGGCAGCCCACCAGGCTCCCTTGTCCCTGGGATTCTCCAGGCAAAAACATTGGAGTGGGTTGCCATTTCCTTCTCCAATGCATGAAAGTGAAAAGTGAAAGTGATGTCGCTCAGTCGTGTCTGACTCTTAGCGATCCCGTGGACTGCAGCCTACCAGGCTCCTCTGTCCATGGGGTTTTCCAGGCAAGAGTACTGGAGTGGGGTGCCATTGCCTTCTCCAGATTCAGGTACACCTGGATCCAAATTCTCCAAGAAAATTAGGACGTCTGTTTCTATCTGCTTCCTTCCACATTGGCTCCCTTCACAGGCAGGCTGTCCCCAGTGAGATGGCCCGGAGCAGCGACAGCTTGTATTTCACCTGCTTAGAAAGTCCAGAATAAACCCCCCTCAGGATTTCCCACTGGTCCAGTGGTTGGGAACCCAGCTTCCAAAGCTGGAGATGCCAGTTCAATCCCCGGTTGGGGAACTAAGCCCTGGCGCTACAATGAAGACCTGCTGCAGCCAAAAATCAATCAATAAACAAAATTATTAAAAAAAAAAACCAAAAACAGTCTTCCTCAATCATTCCAGCAAAATTATGGGGCTCTTATTGGCCCAGTTACAACCATGTGACCAACCCTGGGCCCGGGGACAGTACACGTGCCTACTCCTATTCCCAGGAAGGGGCTTAGATCCATCCTTTAACCTGGCTTGAGAGTAGGAAGGTAGTTTTCATTATAGCAGCTCTTTGTAGATAGAAGCTTCTCTTGGACTTAATTTTCAATATCTAAGTTTTGAATGTAGTTATGCTTGAAATGATACATCTTAGGACTTAGTTATGAACTGCTGTTCTGTTCTGACTTAGCCATACTTCATAAATTTCCACACTTAACAAAACATAGTTTAAAAACATAGAGGCTTCTAATTCAGATGAGTCATGAAAGCCTCTTCTACTAAAGAAATTTGACAATAATAGAGCCCTGTATCTTTATACTGAACAGGAGGGAAAAACTTCAACAGAAGAAATCTGCTGCTTCAGATACATCGCGAAGCATAGTTTAGTCTTCAGTTCAATTTGATTAATCAGCTCATGACTTTAGTTCAAAGGTTTGTACATTTAGTCTTCTTACTGAAGGCATTTCTGATACAGTACCTGGAAGAAGAAAGTGCTTTTACAGCTAAGGAGTTTATTTCAAAGTTTCTTCCTTATTAAAGGGAAACTCACATTAAAAAAAAGAATTCATATTGTGAGTTTCTTTATTTTTTTCTTAAATGCAAGTAGAGTTGGTTTACAATGTTTCAGGTGTACATCAAAGTGAGTCAGTTATACATATTCGTATCTATTCTTTTTAAAAATTTTCCCTTATAGATTATTACAAGATATTGAGTAGAGTTTCCTGTGCTATACAGTAGGTACCTTGTTGGCTTTCTATTTTATATATAGTAATATGTGCATGTTAATCCCAAAGTCCTAATTTGTCCCTCTCCCCACCCTTCCCCCTTTGGTAACTATAAGCTTGTTTTCTCAGTCTGTGAGTCTATTTCTGTTTTGTATATTAGTTAATTTGTATCATTATTTTTAGATTCCACATATAAGTGATATTGTATGATATTTGTCTTTCTCTGTCTGGCTTTTTTCACTTCGTATGATAATCTCTAGGTGCATCCATTTTGCTACACATGGCGTTATTTCACTCTTCTTTATGTCTGAGTAGTATTCCATTGTGTGTATGTACCACATCTTCTTTATCCATTCATCTATTGATGGACATTTAGGTTGTTTCATGTCTTGCCTACGGTAAATAGTGCTGTTGTGAACACTGAAGTGCTTGTATCCTATCAAATTAGAGTTTTCTCCAGATGTATGTCCAGGAGTGGGATTGCAGGATCATACAGTAAATAGACCCACATTTCTGTCTTCATATTTTGCCTTCTCAGTGAAGGCTTGTGTACAGTAAAGCAGCAAACATACTTTGGGGAAGTACCGGTTGGTTTCAAATCCCTTACTAACTGTCATGCAGTCACTGCCTCTCTGTGCTTCCCTCTCCTCTGTGAAAACCTCCTACGTAGGATTGCCTATATAAACTCCTTAAGACAACGCTTGGCTCATATGGGCCCTCTACGAGTATTTGCTACCATCATTGTTATTTCATGAGCTCTCAGAGCACGTAACCATGGGCCTGTTTCACTTCTGGTTGAGATGGAAGCTAGGAGGGCAGAGGGCAGATGCCTGAAGCTAAGCAGCCTATTAAAAGTAGAATAGAAAGAAACGAGAGGAAACCCAAGCGCTTTTCTCTTCAGATAGTTATCAAACCACGCTTCGCTGCAGACTATGGGCTTGGGTATGGCTAGAGATCAAAGGCCCTCTTATGTGCAGTGACATTTGTGAGCACAGGGCTGAGTTATAAAACTCTTGAATGGAAGGTTTTGGCACTTGGAACAGCTTGGGATAGAAAGGCAGGGTTTTTATAGAGGCGATTCACGGAGCTGCTTATGCTGGTGGAGAATCCAGACTGTTATGACTCACTTGTCTCCTTATTGCTTTGGACCAAGAACTGCTGTTTTCCTTTTAAGTCACTCTGTAGGAGCTGAGCTACAGCCTAGGGCCAAGTAACTCCTTCAGGAAGACAGTGCGGCTTCAGTGAGTGTGAACAGGAATATTCCTTTGTTGGGCTCTGGGTCAAGTGGACTGGACAAGCAGAACAAGGATTTTATTTTCACAAGGGGATAGAATTTCTCTTGGAAACCAGCAGCATCCTTAATGCTTTTTCTAACTTGAGATAGGCTTTCCTTTTGTCTGTCTGCCATTTTCATTTTCTGAAAGCACAGGCTAAATCTGCTGGCGTGACTGGAAGAGGATAGGAGAATAACTTTGGAAAGTAGGAACTGGTGTGTCTGGATAGCCACATGTGGAACTAAGGATAGCAGAAGGGGTCATTGAGAGTCCAGTTTGCATTGCTAGGTCTCCTGGGAAAAAACTAGGAAGAAGAATTTTGGACTAATGGTAAGACCCAGCGGTAGGCAGACTTTTAAGATAGCTTGTAATGTCTTCTACCTCCTGGTACTTGTTACTTTGTGTAATTTCCTCCTCTTGCATTTGGGCTAGACCTCATGACTAGAATTTGACAATATGAGGATATTCTCCTAAATAGAATACAAGAGTAATGAGATGTCATTGCCACGATCAGGGTACAAATGACTGTGATTTCTACCTTGCTAGGACTCTCCCTCTTGCTGCCACTTTCTCTTTCTTGCCCTCTTAGCTTGCATTTGTAAAGTGGAGAGCTGTACTTGATGATCTCAGAGACTCCCTGGCCTCCCATTCTATTACTCTAGGAGGGAAAAAAAGGAAATAGTTGCATTTCTTTGAACTCATTTCCTACTCTGGTAAATAGGGATGTCGCCTCGTCTGTTCCACGGTCTAATTTTTAATAAGCTATGCTATAATGAAAATTTTAATAATTTAGATAAACTTTTAGTTTGAGAAATACAAAACTAAGACAGGCTTTGGAACATTAGCCTGTTGCTTTTTTTCTGGCTTCTGAGGAAGCCAGAGGCTGTGGTGGCGAGGAATGTTATGACCAGGACACAAGGATGGTTTCTGGTCAACATCCTGCAAAGAACTGAAATCCTCATCTCATACCTGCAAGCAACTGAATCCTGCTAACAACCGCTGGGTGAGTTTGGGAGTGCGTCCTGCCCCTGTGGAAACTTGAGTTGATGACGGCAGCCTCAGCTGCCACTTTGACTTTTTTTTTGACATGTACACACTGCTTTATGTATTTATTTTTGGCTGCCCTGGATCTTTATTGCTGTGTGCAAGCCTCCTCTAGCTGTAGAGAGTGGGGGCTTCTCTTTGTTGCGGGGCATGGACTTCTCATTGCGGTGGCTTCTCTTGTTGCGGAATGTGGGCTCTCGGGGGCAAGAGCTTCAGTCACTGAGGCACGTGGGCTCAGTAGCTGTGGCGCACAGGCTTAGTTGCTTTGCAGCATGTGGAATCTTCCCGGACTGGGGATTGAACCCGTGTCCTCTGCATTGGCAGGCAGATTCTTATCCACTGGACCAGCAGGATTTCCTGAGGGATATCCTGGAAGCTGAGGAACCAGCTAAGAGTATCTAGCTTCCTGACTCCTCAAAACTGTGAGATAAATCGATGTGTATTCTTTTAATCTGCTAAATCTGGGGATAATTTTGAATGCAGCAACAGATTAGTAATACATCAGTACTATATGTTATTTTTTTAATAATTATTTATTTGGTTGTGTCTGCTTTTAGTTTCTACAGGCAGGATCTTCCGTTGCAATGCTCAAGCTCTCTAGTTGTGGCACATGGACTCAGTTGCCTTCTGTCATGTGGGATCTCAGTTCTCTGACCAAAGATTCAACCTGAGTTCCCTGCATTGCAAGGTGGATTTTTAACCACTAGACCACCGGGGAGACGCCCAGTACTGTATTTTAAACTGCGTTTTCTTTCCCCAGTGGTTGCAAATGCCATCACTATCAAGTTCCAAGTTACCATTCATATGGGAGTGGGTCTGCTGTCGGTTTCTATGCTTTTTATTCTGTTCTCTGGACTTTTTCATTTTTTGGTCTCTGTGCCTCTTCTATTTTCTTCACGTAACATTATTTCATAGAAGTTTGTGAGGAGACTTTAAAATTTGCCAGAGGTGTCTGCACCATGGAGAACACAGCTGTAAGAACTGGGATTCTGAGGGACTTGGGTTCCCAGTGAACACACCAGAGATAGACCCAGGAGACAGAGAACACTCCGGACACAGGACTGGCCCTCTCACTACGAGCCATGATCAGACTTCATGCTGGAGTTTGCTTATATGTTTTCAGTAAAAAAGCAAAAGGGAACATTAGCCTGTCTTAATTTTATATTTCTCAAACTGAACGTTTATCTAAATTATTAAAATTTTCACTATAGCATAGATTATTAAAAATTAGGCTGTGTAACAGAAGAAGCAACATCCCTATTTATCAGAGTAGGAAATGAGTTTAAAGAAATGCAACTATTTCCTTTTTTTCCCTCCTATGGTAATACAATGTGAGGCCAGGGAATCTCTGAGATCATCGAGTACAGCCCCCCCACTTTACAAATGGGCAGAGCAACCACATGCAGAGGTGCCGGGGACCATTCCAGTCTATGCCGGTTATTCCAGAATAGCAATGAAGAGCACTTCCTTTCACTATCAAAATGTCTTGTCTTAGATAATAAATTATAGGATCATCCTTTGGAGGAGAAAACAGATTCTTGGAAGTGAAGGAACTTTCTTCTCTTTTAAACTTTTTCATCAGTCATAATAACTGAATAATATTGACAACAGATTTCTCTAATCCCTACCCTAGGAAGTACATCCAAAGGTAAATATGCTTAAATTTTTTCTCATTAAGTATGATGTAAATTTGGGGTCTCAACTAACAAAGCCCCTGGGAAACTAGTTGATATTTAATTGGTTTGAAGACATGTAGTAGAGTGACAGAATGATTGAACTCAGAGCTACACACAACACGAGGGGTACGTCATTGTCAGTAGGTCATACTAATACTCCAGATGGTGTCATGAGGGATAAACTTTAAGCTCCTTGATTGTTTATTGCTCTTTCTATGGAGTTTTCCTTACAAGCTGTATAGTAGGTTTTGGCAAAACGCTGGACTGAGCTAAGAGGTATCCCCAGCTTCTATTGCAAATGCGTAGAATAAAGGTAAAGAGCAATTTCTTATGAAGAATAAAAAAAGACATCTCAATTAACCATAAAGGAATAGGTTGATAAGCCTAAGTTCATTAATTAACGTCTATGTATTGAAAGGTACCATTAAGAGAGTGAAGACACATGGCTACAGAGTGGGAAAAGGCATTCACCACACCCCTAACTGATGAATGAGTTGCATCCAGAATTCTTATAAATCAGTTAAGAAAAGGAGCTCAACAGAAAAAATTGACAAAAGCATTAACAGGTACTTCAGTAAACAGGAAGTCTCCCTCTCTCTTCTAACCTAAGATGAATCTAAGTAAAGAGCATATAAATGTTGAGCATACTATTCTTTTAACTTACTGAAAACTTTTGGAATAAAACATTGGGAAAAGTAAAAATACAGCAAACTCAAAGGAAAAAAATGGAATTATGAGATGGCAGAAATGAAGAGGAGAGCATTAGGGGAGCATTAGGTGTGCCAGCCAATGCTACAGTGACTTAGAAATAGACCAGCCTTTGATATGGACCCCAGGAATTTGGGGGAAGGGATTAAACTCCCTTGCAGTGACAGGAGGCTTATGACACAAATAACGAAAACTGAGCCTCCTGCACATAATCAGATCTCAGAGAGTGGCTGCTTTCTCCAAAAAAGGAAACAGAAACCTCCTCCTATCATCTCCCCAAAAGCAGTAAGGAAGCAAATCCATGCCTAATATTCTGGGTAGGAAAAAAGTCTTCAGTGAAAAAAAGAAATATCTTTCCTGTGCCACATGTGAGTGTTGAATCCAAATAGTCTGTAGCTGTAACAGTGTAAGAGTGTTATAGATAGAATGGCTCCAGACCAATGAATTGTGACTAGTCAACAGAAGCAAATGCAAACTCCTCTGAAGGGACACTTTCATAACCTCAGGTGCATGGTGGCTCAGACAGTCAAGAATCTGCCTGCAGTCCCACCCGGGGTAAAAAAAAAAAAAAAAAGAAAAAAGAATGTGCCTGCAATGCAGGAGACCGGCACTCAACCCCTGGGTCAGGAAGATCCCTGGGAGAGGGGAACGGCTACCCACTCCAGTATTCTTGTCTGGAGAATCCCATGGACGGAGGAGCTGGCGGTCTACAGTCTATGAGGTAGCAAAGGGTCAAATGTGACTGAGCAACTAACACACACACACAGACATGACTGAGCGGCCAACACACACACACACGACAAAAAAATGACAACTCACATGGTGAAGCTATCCATCATGTGGAGGGGTTGGTTGGCACAACTGAGGAAGGATTAGCACTCTAGGGACTTGAAATTGTGTAACTGTCTGAGAGAGATGATAACATTAGAATCTTTAGAAGAATCAAATAGATTTTAGACAAAAAAAGTGAAATGGGAGAATGGGACTCTATGAAAAATGAAAAGGTATATTTGGGAAAAAAGCAAATTAAGCTCCTATTGATTAAAAATAGTTGTTGGAATTAAAAAACCCCTCTGTGGTGAGGGTTAAATAATAGGTTAAATGCAACTGAAGGAATGTTCAGTGGACTACAAGGTTTTTGTGAAGAAATTACCCAGAATGCCACCCAGAAAAATTATGGGGTGGGAAAAAATGAAACAGAGGTCATGAACTTGAAATAGGATGATAATAGAATGAGATGGACCTGTGTTACATGTCCAGTTAAAATTCCAGAAAGAAAGGAGAAAGGAATTGGGGAAAGCAGTATTGAAAAAGATAAAGACTGAGAATTTCCCAGAAAAGATGAAAGGCATGGCTAACTAGGAAGATATACCCAACTAAAGGCAGAGCTCCAGAGGACAGCAAGGAGACAAGAAGGCCTTCTTCAAATAACAGTGCAAAGAAATACAGGAAAATAACAGAAAGGGTAAGACTAGAGATCTCTTCAAGAAGACTGGAAATATCAAAGGAACATTTCATCCAAAGATGGGCACAATAAAGGACAAAAACTGTAAAGACCTAATAGAAGCAGAAGAGATCAAGAAGAGATGGAAATAATGCACAGATGCTGCTGCTAAATTGCTTCAGTCGTGTCCAACTCTGTGCAACCACAGAGACGGCAGCCTACCAGGCATCCCTGTCCCTGGGACTCTCCAGGCAAGACTGTACAAAAAAGATCTTAATGACCCAGATAACCATGATGGTATAGTCTTTCATTCAGAGTCAGACATTCTGAGGTGTGAAGTCAAGAGGGCACTTCTCCCAATAAAGCTAGTGGAGGTGATGGAATTCCAGCAGAGCTATTTAAAATCATGAAAGATGATGCTATTAAAGTGCTGCACTCAACATGTCAACAACTTTGGAAAACGCGGTAGTGGCCACAGGACTGGAAAAGGTCAATCCTCACCCCAATACTCAAGAAGGGCCGTACTAAAGAACGTTCAGACCACCAGACAACTGCACTAATCTCCCATGTTAGTAAGGTTATTCTCAAAATCCTCCAAGCTAGGTTTTGGCATTATGTGAACTGAGAGCTTCCAGACATCCAAGCTGGGTTTAGAAAAGGCAGAGGAACCAGAGATCAAATTGCCAACATTTGCTGGATCATAGAGAAAGCAAAGGAATTCCAGAAAAACATCTACTTCTGTTTCCTTGACTATGCTAAAGCCTTTGACTATGTGGATCACAACAAACTATGGAAAACTCATAAAAACTGTGGAATACCAGACCACCTTATCTGTCTCCTGAGAAACCTGTGTGCAGGTCAAGAAGCAACACTTGGAACAGTGACTGCAACAGTATGGAACAACTGACTGGTTCAGGATTGAGAAAGGAGCATGACAAGGCTGTTTATTGTCACCCAATTTATTTAATTTATACACAGAGCACATCATGCAAAATGCTGGGCCAGATGAGTTACAAGCTGGAATCAAGATTGCCGGGAGAAATATCAACAACTTCAGATGTGCAGATGATACCAATCAAATGGCAGAAATCAAAGAGGACCTAAAGAGCTTTTTGATGAGGGTGAAGGAGGACAGTGAAAAAGCCGGCTTGAAACTCAATATTAAAAAAACTAAGACCATGGCATCCGGTCCCATGACTTCATGGCAAATAGAAGGGGAAAAGGTGGAAGCAGTGACAGATTTTGTCTTCTTGGTCTTTAAAATCACTGCAAATGGTGACTACAGCCATGAAATTAAAAGATCATTGCTTCTTGGCAGGAAAGCTATGACAAACCTAGACATTGTGTTAAAAAGCAAAGACATCACTTTGCTGACAAACGTCTGTATAGTCAAGGCTATGGTCTTTCCAGTAGTCATGTACAGATGTGAGAGCTGGACGACAAAGAAGGCAGAGCACTAAAGAATTGATGCTTTTGAACTGTGGTGGTGGAGAAGACTCCTGAGAGTCCCTTGGAAAGCAAGGAGATCAAACCAGTCAATCTCAAAGGAAATCAACCCTGAATACTCTTTGGAAGGACTGATGCCGAAGCTGAAGCTCCAATACTTTGGCCACCTGATGCAAAGAACTGACTCATTGGAAAAGATCCTGATGCTGGGAAACATTTGAAGGCAGAAGGAGAAGAGGGTGACAGAAGATGAGATGGTTGGATGACATCATTGATTCATTGGATATGAATTTGGGCAAACTCCAGGAGACGGTGAGGGAAAGGGAAGCCTGACATGCTGGAGTCCATGGGGTTGCGGAGAGTCAGACACAACCTGGCGACTGAACAACAACAACATGACTAGCTGGATGTGAAAATAAGACCATTTTTATTATCTCCTGGGATCGAAAGATCAAGAACATACTCAGTAGGTCGTGAGTATTACCCAGATTTTAAAGTTAGCTGCTTCTTGGTCACAAATGCAGGACATGCTAATAGCTTGCAAAACTAGTTCTGATAGTATGAGCCAATTGTCTCCTTTGGATCTATATAAGAAGTTAGAGGTGAAAAGACTTAGGGAGGGAGCTTTTAGGAAAGACTCACTGATATGCTATGTTCTTATGACCACTTAAGGAGAAGAAGCAGGAAGATACTTTCCCTTCATTTTAAACCAAGACTTCAGTGGTGGTATCTGGAAAGCTTGACATGTGTCTCCTGAAGATGGAGGATCCTAGGGAATATATATACCTGATGCCTGAGAAATCTAAAATCAAGAGGCCATGGCTGGAGGTGCTCCTGACTGGCAGCAGAATGACAAACAGCGGCTGTACTCCGGGGATAGAGCTGCACCTTGACCAACAGTGGGAAAAGACGCCTGCTTCTTGAGCCATGGCAAGAAAGATTTGATTCTGAATAAGTTTATCATTTGATATTATGTTGGACCATCCTAAATTAAGTACTTATTAAGTTATTATCTAAGATTTCATGTAGGAATGGGGAAGGAACTGCAGAGAAAGCTTGAAGAGACTGAAGAAAGAATAAAGTGATTTTTTTTCTTATAGCTTTCTGGGTTTAGCTTAATGAAAACACCAATAAAATATGAATCTTCAGGTTGTTGAATCATAGCAAGTCACAGTTAAGATAAAATCAATTGAAGTTTGCACATTTTGTTAAAATCACAAAGAGAAAACGTTCTTTCTCTTCGAGTATGATGCGCTTCCAAATGTGGTACTCTTGAGTGTACATCACTTGTAATCAAGCTCCGGACAAGAACGTATAATGTGAATCTAGTGAAGAAACATCAGAAGGCCCCCCACAAAGAGGAACACTCAACTGGGGAAGGGGTGTAATAAGACTGTCAATGTCATAAGAACAAGGAAACAGTCCAGATTTATAGATATGTAAGCAGTAGAGACTCGTGGAGGTTAAGGACACAAAAATAGAACTAAATGTAGTACCTGAGATTAGACTGGGGATAGGGGAGAATATGCTGTCAAGGACATTACTGGCTCAGTTGAGAAAATCAGAACAAAAATGAAAGACTAAATAAAAATGTATCATTTAAACCTTGATAACTATACTGAGATTATCCAAGATGATGTCTTTAAAGAAATGTACATTGAATTATTTAGGGATAAAGAGCATGATATGCATGACTTATCCTCAAATTATTCAGGAAAAAAAATATGTGCTACATGTGTGAGTGTGTGTGTATGTATGGATATATAGGGAGAACAAACAATAAAGCAGATGGAGTGAAAGGTTAATAGTGGATGTATTTAGGGAAATGGTATACAAATATTTTTAATACTTTTTTATTTTGCAATTTTTCTTTAATTTGAAACTATTTCCAAACATTCCAAAAAACAAAAACAAAGTACCAGAGAGACAAGACAGATTATCTACAAAGGAGATACATCAGTGGGGAGCAGATTTCTCATCAACAAGAGTAGAGGCTAGAGGCAACAGAACTGTGTTTTCAAACTGCTAAAGGAATGCAATTTTCACTGCAGTAATTTTATCCTAGCTAAACTATCATTCAGGGATGAGGGCGAAATAAACACATTTGGAAAGACAGAAACACAGGGATTTCCCTGATGGTCCAGTGTGTAGCATTAGCCTTACAATGCAGGGGGCTTGGGTTCGATTCCTGGTCAGGGAACTGAGATCTCACATATGCTGTGGAGAACTAAGCCTGCACGCCGCAAATGCTGAGCCTGCACGCCACAACTAGAGAATCAGGTGCTGCAGTGAAGACCCCACGTGATGCAGCTAGGATCCAGCGCCACAACTCAGACTTGATGCAGCCAAAATAAACAATACAAGAAAGCACTTACAGAATGATTAAAACGATCATTCAGTTTCTTGCTGAAAGAATTACTAAAAGATGCACTTTCAGAAGAAGGAAATATAGCGCAGAAAAAAGAAATAAGAAACAAGGCAATTAGTAAACATGTAAACTAATATAAAGTTTGACAAAAACATTTTCCTAAAAAAAAATTTTTTTTTTACCTTAGGAGAGAACATTTTTATTGAAACAGAATTAGAAATTTAACAATTTGGGTAGAAATTGTTATGATTCTTGCTGGCATATATTGTTATTAAAGGAATTTATTAAAAATAGTGAAAGTGTTTATTCAGTTCAGTTTAGTCGCTCTGTCATGTCCGACTCTTTGTGATCCCATGAATCCCAGCACGTCAGGCCTCCCTGTCCATCACCAACTCCCGGAGTTCACTCAAACTCACATCCATCAAGTTGGTGATGCCATCCATCCATCTCATCCTCTGTCGTCCCTTTCTCCTCCTGCCCCCAATCCCTCCCAGCATCAGAGTCTTTTCCAATGAGTCAACTCTTCGCATGAGGTGGCCAAAGTACTGGAGTTTCAGCTTTAGCATCATTCTTTCCAAAGAACACCCAGGACTGATCTCCTTCAGAATGGACTGGTTGGATCTCCTTGCAGTCCAAGGGACTCTCAAGAGTCTTCTCCAACACCACAGTTCAAAACCATCAATTCTTCAGTGCTCAGCTTTCTTCACAGTCCAACTCTCACATCCATACATGACTACTGGAAAAACCATAGCCTTGACTAGATGGACCTTTGTTGGCAAAGTAATGTCTCTGCTTTTGAATAAGATTCAAAAGGACACACACAGCATGGATCACTTTGTAAATTACAAAATTATACAAACAATATTATATATCGTTTATGGATACAAGTGCATGTAGCAAAATTGTGAATGGAGGAATACATACCAATTTAGTGATTATCTCCAGAGCAGATGGGAGAGGGGAGGGATTAGAGACAGGAAGGAGGGTGCTCCCAACTTCATCTGCAATTTTTTTTTTTAAACAATGATATCAACTCTGAAAGAATCATGACAAAAAAATTCATGTGTTACATCTGAATTTGAATAGGTATGTGAGTATCTGTTATATTTATTTCTGGACTTCTCTGTATTTTATAAGTATTTAAGGATTGAAAAGATTAAACACTAAACTCTATATTTTATATTTAATTACATTTTCCCAAGAACACAGAAAAGATACAGTCCTGCTCTCAACGATGCCTGTTTAGATAAGGATGTGGGTTATTCTTTGTTTTCCTCCCCTTCCAGATTCGTGCTCAGTCCTGCTAAGTCACGTGGACTGCGTCACTCAGCTCCCTTACCAGAGGGCTTGCAGGCTCAGCCAATGAGAGCTGTCGAGGGCAGGGCAGGGTGTTGGGGGAGATGAATGGTGGAGTGAAAAGAGGCCTGGGTGTTTCTTCTCTGCTGTCTTCCGGTTTTGGCGACCTGTGGCTGTAGTTGCATCCTTCCAGAAGCACAGCACCCACTGAGCAGCCCTTCCGCCAGGGTTCCTGTTCTCACTGGACTCTTAACAGTATTTCCTCCTCTTGTCTCAAGAGGCCCTGGGGGTGGTAACAGCTTTTCACCACTGCTAGTCAGTCTCCTTTACCAAGCCTTGTGTATTCCCTCAGCCCATGCAGGAAACTCGGTGAGGAGTAGTCGCTTCATTAAAGTCTTTGCTTTGCCTTTTATTTATTTTATAACACATTAAAAAAATAATTTTATTATAAATTATAAATTTTTTTTACAATTTTGTAATTTTTAATTTTTTGTATTGCTACTTTTTTTAAACATGTAGACACTGCTTTACTTCTTATTATTTATTTTTGACCACACTGGGTCTTCGTTGCTGCAGGTGGGCCTTCTCCAGTTGTGGAGAGCAGGGGCTGCTCCCTAGTTGCAGCACAGGAGCTTCTCCTTGCAGCGGCTTCTCTTGTTGTGGAAGCACAGGTGCCAGGTGTGTGGGCTTCAGGCGCTGTAGCACGTGTGTCAGCTGCTCCGCCGCATGTGGAATCTTCCTGGGCCAGGGATCAAACCAATGTCCCCTGCGCTGGCAGGCAGATTCCTATCCACTGCATTCCCAGGGAAGTCCTGCTTTTAACTTTTATTTTTTGAAGTTTATAGAACTTCTTTGCGTAGATGAAAAGTTTGATTAAATCATCTGTCTCCAGACTATCTCCCTCAAAACAACCTGTCTTGAGGGTGTATGGTTGACAACTTGATGAAAAGGAATTGCGGCTGGCATACACAAGAAGATCTGCTTTCCTAAAATCTCAAATCCTAAGAATCTTATGATTCCTTCAATGGTGTCAACTGTGTTTTATGATGTATTTATTCATCTACTCAATTTATTTTGATTGTGTGCTGCTGTGTACTAGGAACTGTGCCAAGAAAAGTGGATACGTTACAAGAGAGAATCCTCGCCCTCAAGAAGTTTAGAGTCGTCAGGGGACTATATACACATTTTTAGTATAAAGAACTATGGCAAATGCTACAAAAATGGAAGCAGAGGGTGGATGGGGTACCCTGGAGGGTTAGTCCATCCAGTCTTGTGCTATCAGGGAGCATTTCCCAAAGGAAATAGCATCTACCCTGAGACCTGAATGATAAATACTAGTTAGCCAGATTAAGTAGAATAGCTGGTCAGAGGGAATGAGTTTTTTAAAAATATTATTGAAATACGTATTTATTAGCTTATTTTTGCTACACTGGGTCTTAGCGGCGGCACGTGGTATCTTTGATCTTTATTGTAGCGTGCAGGATCTTTATTTTCAGCATGGGGGATCTTGGCATGTGAACTCTTAGTTGCGGCATGTGGGATTTTAGTTCCCTGACCAGGGATGAGACCCTGGTCCCCTGCACTGGGACTGCAGAGTCTTAGCCCCAGTTCGGTTCAGTCACTAAGTCATGTCCAACTCTTTGTGACCCCATGGACTGCAGCACGCCAGGCTCCCCTATCCATCACCAACTCCCAGAGCTTGCTCAAACTCATGTCCATCAAGTTGGTGATGCCATCCAACCATTTCAGCCTCTGTTATCCCATTCTCCTTCAATCTTTCCCAGCATCAGGGGCTTTTCCAAGGAGTCAGTTCTTTGCATCAGGCAACCAAAGTATTGGAGCTCCAGCTTCAGCATCAGTCCTTCCAATGAATATTCAGTACTGATCTCCTCTAGGATTGACTGGTTTGATTTTGCAGTCCAAGAGTCTTCTCCAACACCACAGGACCACCAAGGAAATCCTAAGTTTTGTTTTCTTTTGTTTGTTTTTTTTTTTTTGCCTCCTGGGTTTTAGTTTTAAGGTATTCTAGGCAGAGAGAAAAACAACTTGGGCTCAGACCAGCAGGGAATAAAAAGCATTTGGGAAATTGAAAGTAATTTCTTGGGTTGATACATTGCGGGGGAGAGGAAGACAGACAAAGCAGGAGAGGAAAGCGGAGGTCAGATTATGCAAAGCCTTATAAGGAAGATAAAATGTATGGGGGTTATTATGAGGACAGTGAGGAGCTATTGAATCTTTTTACATAGACGGTGTATAGTAGAATTATATTTGTATTTCAGAAAGCTTACCCTGAGGATGAGTTTGAGATAAAACTGAGACTAGAAGGGGGTTCTGTTCGGAGGTGGTTGCAGTAACTGGGGCCAGAGATGATGAGCTGGAGACAGTGGGGCTGGGGAGAGATGGCCATCCATGTCTCTAAGACGGTGTGAAGCAGGCAACCCAAACCTGGCATCCTGTCACGTTCAAACAGTTGCTGTCATGATGGGACAGACCGGCAAAATGCAAGCTGTCATCTCCTTGCTTGATTTCAGCTAACTGTGAACTCCCTGGGGGTGGGGATGAGGGCAGGGAATATTTTGTATTCATCTGCGTGTCTCCAGAGGCTTCCCCGGTGGCTCAGCAGGTAAAGAACTCACCTGCAGTTCAGGAGATACAGGAGACAAAGGTTTGATCACTGGGTTGGGAAGAACCCCTGGAGGAGGGCATGGCAACCCACTCCAGTATTCTTGCCTACAGAATCCCATGGACAGAGGAGCCTGGTGGAGTACAGTTCAAAGTGTCGCAGAGTCAGACACCACTGAGCACACAGAACACTGAGGGTCTCCAGTATCTCAGAGATGTTCAGAGAACGAATGTTCTTTTTTTTTTTTTTTAATAATTTTATTTATATATTACTTTTATTTTCGGCTGTGCTGGATCTTTGCTGCTGTGCAGGCTTCTCTCTAGTTGTGGAGAGTGGGAGCTACTTTCTAGCTGCAGTGCTTGGCTTCTTGTTGCAGCGGCTTCTCTTGTTGAGAGCATAGGCCCTAGGGTGTGTGGGCTCAGAAGTTGCAGCTTAGCTGCCTGCAGCATGTGGGATCCTCCTGGACCAGGGATTGAACCCGTGTCCCCTGCATTGCAATGCAGGATTCCTAACCACTGGACCACCAGGAAAGCCCATGAATGTTCTTGAGTATTTTAGATACAGTTGCTGCTCTCATGATTTTCCAGACCAAACTTAGGAAAAATCCATGATGATCAGGAAATCAAAGTCTAGAGTTATTTCAGCCTGTACACGGAGGTGTGAATGCTTTAACTTGGTTCGCTGTGCCTGTTGAAATGCCCTGGATGGTTTTTCTGACTCAGTCCTCTTCTGCCATCTGCTGGGACAAGCATTTCATAACATACCAGAATGAGATAACCAATGAAGACAAGCCTAAAAGATCCCTAGGGGAAGCAAGGGACAATACCTGGACGAGTTTATAATTTAATTGGAGAAATAAGTATTGTACTCCGGCTACCTTCCATCTGCTGCTGATCTCTGAGTATTTTCCATAACCTTTTCTATTTTTTTCCTCATGCAGACTATCCTAAGTATCTGTACTCTCCTTTAGTTTTTGCAGCAGCCCTATGATAACAGCCACTGTTGTTACCATTACTAGTTTCGAAACGAGGAAAGAGAAGCACAGAGATTTAAATAAAGTGCCAACTCGAAACAGTAAATAAGTGGTTGAGTCAAGGCTGAAACCTGCTTGACTCCTAGTTCCACTTTTCTCATAAAAC
Source organism: Bos indicus (assembly GCF_029378745.1). NCBI lineage: Eukaryota > Metazoa > Chordata > Mammalia > Artiodactyla > Bovidae > Bos > Bos indicus. The sequence goes on along the minus strand of NC_091780.1, from coordinate 16,451,133 downwards.
ATCTTGATCAAAATAAGAGAGAGTTCAAGAGAGGATGAGATGCCCTGATGTCTGTGGCGTGGACAGGACATATCTGCAGGACAGAGGCAGAGAAGGCTAGCAGCTCCTCAGTGTTCTGCGCTTACAATGCCCAGTGTTGGTGTGAGGATTGGAGGGTGGAGAGCAGTACATTATATGTCTCCCAGTGAAAGTCAAGGGGGACTTCCTTGGTGATCCAGTGGCAAAGAATCCATCTGCCAATGCAGGGGACACTGGTTCCATCACTGGCCTGGGAAGATTCCATGTGCCGCGGGGCAACTAAGCCCGTGCACCACAACTGCTGAGCCTGTGCTCCACAGGAAGAGAAGCCACCGCAGTGAAAACCCGAGCACTGCAACTACAGAGCAACCCTGCTCGCCAAAACTAAAGAAAGCCTGTGCAGCAATGAAGACCGAGCACAGTCAAAAGAAAAAAAATGTCCAGGGGATGTCCCTGTGGGGGGAAATCAAGTCTCTGAAGACTGACAGAGCATGAACTGAAGAACTAAAACGTTTGGTGGATGTTGTCAAAATAGATACTGTTGTTATGGTTAATATATGTGGTTAAGACAAAGACTCAGATATAGAGAACAAACTAGGGAGGGAGTTTACCAGCGGGGAGAGGGAAGGGGGAGGGCAAGAAAGGAGTAGGGAAGTAAGAGGTACAAACCGTTAGGTATAAAATAAGCTACAAGGATATATTGTACTTGGAGGAGGAAATGGCAACCCAGTCTGGTATTCTTGCCTGGAGTATCCCATGGACAGAGGAGCCTGGCAGGTTAAAGTCCATGGGGTCGCAAGAGTTGGACGTGTCTTAGCAACTAAACCACCATATATTAAACAACACGGGGAAGATAGCCAATATTTTACAATAACTATGAATGGAGTATAAACTTTAAAAATTGTGGGACTTCCCTGGTGGTCCAGTGGCTAAGACTCCACACGCTAGTGCAGGGGCCCAGGTCAGGGAACGAAATGCTGCAACTAAAGACCCTGCGTGCGGCAACTAAGACCCAGCACAGTGAAATAAATAAACACTAAAAGCTTGTGAATCAATATATTGTGCGCCTGTAACTTGTATAATATTGTACAGCAAACCACACTTCAGTGAAGAAAGACAGAGACAGTGGTGCGCCATCTTTTTCTCGCCTAAACTTAAGCGTGCACGCATGTTGAGCCGCTAAGTCTCGTCGACTCTTTGGGACCCCATGGACTATAGCCTGCCAGGCTCCTCTGTCTGTGAGATTTCCCAAGTGAGACTACTAGAGTGGGTTGCCGTGTCCTTCGCCAGGGGATCTTCTCAACTCAGGGATTAAACCTGTCTCATGCCTCTCCTGCATTGACAGGCAGATTCTTTATCACTGAGCTACCTGGGAAGCAAGCTTGTTATCTGCATATAAATAAGTGCTTATGTAAATGCACAAATATATTCTTGGACTTAAAAACCCTAAACATTCAGAGACGGCTAAAATTCTCCTTTACTTTCCCCAGAGATACCACTGTTAGTGGTAAGCTTCCAGATCCTTTTCTATGTGTTTACACAAACATGTGTGTTGCCATGGGAACGTGGAGTGTTGTTTGGTGATTTATTTCAGTATGAATGATAGCTCTCTGTACTTCCCTGCCTCTGCATCTGAGCACTCCACGCTTTCCTGAATCACTGGGACGTGCCATGTACTTCACATGAGGCCCCTCCTGGGGCTCCGCCTTACTACCCCGTGACAGTCGAGCTCTGCCCAGCCCTGGTCCTCTCACACCATGCCTCCAGCCTGGAAGCTCTCTATAGCTTCTACCCAGTTTCATGATCAGTTTTCTTTCTTTTGTAAACTGGGGTAAAATATGCATAGGACAGATCTATTATTTTAACCATTTTTAAGTGAGCAGTTCAGTGACTCTAAGTGCGCTCACATTGTTGTGCAGCCATCACCACCATCCGTCTCCAGGACTTTTCTATCTTCTCAGACTGAAACTCTACCAATCAAGCAACTCGCCAGCCCCCTACCCCTGCAACCACCATTCTACTTCGTGTTCTATGAATTTGATGACCCTGCTGCTGCTGCTGCTGCTAAGTCACTTCAGTCGTGTCCGACTCCGTGCAACCCCATAGACGGCAGCCCAGCAGGCTCCCTCGTCCCTGGGATTCTCCAGGCAAGAACACTGGAGTGGGTTGCCATTTCCTTCTCCAATGCATGAAAGTGAAAAGTGAAAGTGAAGTCGCTCAGTTGCGTCCGGCTATTAACAACCCCTTGGACTGCAGCCTACCAGGCTCCTCTGTCCATGGGATTTTCCAGGCAAGAGTACTGGAGTGGGGTGCCATTGCCTTCTCCTAGGTACCTCATATAATTGGAATTATACAGTATTTGTCTTTTTGTGTTTGACTTCATTCACTTAACATAATGTCCTTAAAGTTCATCCGTGTTGTAGCATATGCCAGAATTCTGATTTATTTTAAAGGCTGAATTGTATGTATATACCACATTTTACTTATTCCACCCATCAACTGATGCACACTTGCGTTGTTTCCTCTCTTTGGCTGTCTTGAATAATGCTGCTATAAATAAGGGTGTTCAAATATCTGAGTCTGCTTTTAATCCTTGTGGATATTTGCCCAAAAATATTGTCAAAACTTTCTGAGCATATTTCGAGCTGTAGTTTCCTATTTTACCAAGTTACCCACCCACCAAGGGTACTCCTCTTTGATTTCTAGGATAGCTATGGGGTTAAACACATGTTTTTCCATTTGTAGAGATTTTGGGTAAGAGAGAGATTGTTCTCAGGCTATTTCAGAAGCCCTCAGTCCCGCTCACTCTTCCTGATCCATGCTTAACGCGCTGAGTTTCCTTCTCCTTTGTGCTGCTTTAGCACTGTGTTCTGGAGGAGGAAATGGCAACCCCCTCCAGTGTTCTTGCCTGGAGAATCCCAGGGACGGGGGAGCCTGACGGGCTGCCGTCTATGGGGTCACACAGAGTCGGACACGACTGAAGCGACTTAGCAGCAGCAGCAGCAGCATTGTGTTCTCCTGCGGAACAGCACCATCTCTCTTTGTAGCTTTACCCTCCACACAAGACTGTGAACTTATGGAGGGGGAGGACTGTCTCTTAATCTTTAATCTGCTATATTGTATATAGCTGGCAGTGTCTGTTTTTAATTTTTTTTAGATAAAATATTTGGGGACTTCCCTGGTGGTCCAGCAGCTAAGACTTAACGCTCCTAGTGCAGGTTCAGTCTCTGGTCAGAAAATTAGATCCCACATGCTAAAGATCCTCATTCTGCAATTAAGACCTGTAGCAGCCAAATTAATAAATAATATTAAAAATATCTTTAATAATTATACACAGTTAAAAATTCAAACAGCAAAATAAAAGTTTCGTAAGCCTTAACCCACCCCTCCCCATCTTGATACTGATCTCCAGAAGGAAACAATTCTGCTTCAATTTTTAGTTCTCTAAATGTTAATTTGATCTGTGCTGCTACACCATCCATCCTGTGGAGTATTGTCTCTCAGTTCTGCATTGGTAGTATTTAATTCATCTATATGATAATCTGGTTCTTCTCTACAGGCACTCATCTTTCCTGCCCTCATTGACTGCAATTCTTCAGCCTCCCCATCTCCATGCCCACTGCCATGGGGCTCTGCTGATCCTCCCACCTCTACGCTTCACCCTTTGACTTTGGGCTCAGCCATGTGACATCCTTTCACTAATGGGGTGTTCGCAGACATGAGGCAAGCAGGGATTAGAAAGGTGCTCATGCAGTAGGGTCTGCCCTCATGCTGATGTGCCTGGCTAGTCTACTGATCTCAGAAGAAAAAAAGATGTAGGGCAAAGTTCTCCCAGTTGATTTGTAGACCCACAGAGGGAAGCAAAGCCATCCACCCAGATCCAGTTTAGATATGCTCAACTTTGGTTCATCTGCAGATGAGTGAGTGATAATAAATGATGGTTGTACTAAGCCGTGGAGTTTTGGGGTAATTCGTTATGCAGCAATAGCTAACAAATGCATACTACTACCTGTCCCATTATCTATCTTCCCTGCCCCCTCCAGTTATACCATCATTTCCCTCCATCTATTGTTACCATTTCAACCTTTTCATTCCATTAATTGCTAATGGTAAAATGGAGCAGGTCCTCACCCCTCCATATCTTCAGTCTGCCTTTTGCCTGTGGAAGAACTTTAGCCAAAGAAAATATGTAGCCAGAGAATAAATTTAATCAGAGAAGTGAGAAAACGCAGAAACAAAGGGAAACAGTCAAAGGAGACCTAATAACAATAATTTAGCCATTAAGCAAAGTCAAGGACCTTTAGTTCCTTCTCAAGAGCAATAGATAATATTCTGAGCCATATCCTGTGAGCTGTCTTGTAGACAGGGGAACCCCCACCACATGGAAGAAGTTAACGACATGATGACCAGACTGTAGCCATGATATAAGCTACTGCAGTTCTGAGAACTGGTCTCAAGGACACGGGAACAAACTGACCCTGGAAGTGAAGACTAACTGTACTTAATCAAGATGACACTGGTTTGACCACTGATGACCAACTTCAAGATGACTGTCAGAGCTGACTGTGCTGTTTCTGCACGTAGGCCCTGTCAGCCTATAAAAGCTCTTGCTACCTTATTGCCATTGAGGGGGAGTCGGCCTTTGGATTGGAGTCTGCCTCCATCCCCCTGGGTTGCCGGCATCAAAAATAAAGCAAACTTCCTTTCCACTAACCTGGCCTCTTTATTGGCCTTTGAGCAGTGAGCAGCCTGACTACTTTTAGTTCCGATGGTGTCACTTTCCTTCCCATTTTGTGCAAGTTTATTCTCACTCCTCTCCCTTCTACCCACTCACCATTTCCTGAATCCTGATTTCCATCAACTCCACCTTGGCTTTTAAACTTTGAGATTTGATCTCACTAACATTGTGTCTGTTATGGAAATTTTGGACCCTTGCTACTTTCTAAACCCATTATGTTCCTATGGAAGAAGATTGAGAAAAGATTATTTTAGAGCATACCCACAATTTACGATGAACCAGTTTGGTGTGTTTTTCTTTCTTACAACCAAATGAGCCCAGATTGATACATCCCCAGTTCCATCAAAGCTCCTGGGGACAAAGACTCAAAGAGAAGGAGGAGGAGGGGGTGCAGAGAAGAGTTGAATGTCAGGATGAGGATGGATGGATTTTGTTGGGCTATTAAGAAGGGGTAATAGAAAATAAACTATTTCCTCTGTGACAACTCTTTCTATTGCCACACACACTTGTGCTAGTAGCAGATGGCTAGGTCACATCAATTTAATATGTCAACCATACTTTACAAAGCTCTAGCTTAATAAAGATAAATTAAACCAAGTTGGGCATTGTGCCCAGAAAATCACTATGACATAGGATAGTAAGAAGAATATTACCTATTGATATATTTTGCTATTAATTTAACCAGATACAATGGGGAATTGGACATGAAAAATGCATAGATATTTTGTGAGGTTTGGGCTGTATATGGTGATGTCTGCCATTGGGATTCTCTGTTGGTATGGATGATCTCCTTGGGTTGGTGGAATCTCTTAGGTCTTTCCTAACCCCTCTACGGAGAAGGCAATGGCACCCCACTCCAGTACTCTTGCCTGGAAAATCCCATGGATGGAGGACCCTGGTGGGCTGCAGTCCATGGGGTCGCTAAGAGTCGGACATGACTGAGCGACTTCAATTTCACTTTTCACTTTCACGCATTGGAGAAGGAAATGGCAACCCACTCCAGTATTCTTGCCTGGAGAATCCCAGGGCTGGGGGAGCCTGGTGGGCTGCCGTCTATGGGGTTGCACAGAGTCGAACATGACTGAAGTGACTTAGCAGCAGCAGCAGCAACCCCTCTACACCTGTGTGGATCAGAAAATGTAATGAGGGACTCCTCCCTTCCCTTTGTGGGGCAGTGGTGACTTTCATTTCCCCCTATTCTCCAGAGGAGAAGGGGATGACAGAGGATGAGATGGTTGGATGGCATCTGACTCAATGGACATGAGTTTGAGGAAACTCCGGGAGTTGGTGATGGACAGGGAGGGAGGCCTGGTGTGCTGCAGTCCATGGGGTCATAAAGAGTTAGACACAACTGAGCCACTGAACTGAACTGATTCTCCGGAATCGTGACAAGAACACGAGTCAGGGAGTAAAAACTTTTAGATTTGGGCAGCCACTTTAGCATGTCTTAGAAGTGTAAACTTGGGCAAGTTCCTTAACTTTCTTGACTTTAGGGTTTCTCCAGATAACGAAAGCAAATTCTAAGTTTTGCTGTGAAGAGTAGATGAGATGACATTCAAAACATTTCACATGCCTGTATCACAGAGGATGTATAACAGAAGGCAGTTATTGTTCTTCTTACTCATCAGCTTGAGATACACATTTAGTTTATTAAAATTATTTTTGTCTGCACCGCATCTTTGTTGCTTTCCCCTGGCTTTCTGTAGCTTCAGTGTGCAGGCTTCTCATTGCGGTGGCTTCTCTTGTTGCAGAGCATGGGGCTCTACAGCATGCGGGCTTCAGTGGTTGTGGCACTCTGGCTACGTTGCCTTGTGGCTTGTGGAATCTTCCTGGACCAGGGATCGAACCCATGTCCCATGCACTGGCAGGCTGATTCCCATGCACGGCACCACCAGGGAAGTCCAGAGATAAGTATTTATTTTGATATTTAACTTGGGTCATCCATTAACCTCCAGTGGGAATGTATTTTTTTCTTTTCCTACCAGCCTCTCTCCTCATCTCACTTGGGATATGGTGTGATTCCTGGGTAGGATCATCTTCAGCCAAGAAAACTGGAAAACTACAGTGTCCAGGATCTTTGTTGTTTTCGCTGGTTCTGCCACACAGTGTCACTGTTGAAACAGGCAATCCGGCCACGGCGTGCCATTCTGCTGGCCAATGCCCAGGGATCTGAGGGAATGAGGCAGATACCTCCAGGAAATACAGTGATCTGAGAGCAGCTGCTGTATGCCACTTCAGTCTCCTAGAGAGGTTGCTTCTATTTAAATATTTGTTATGATGGAAAAAAGCTGTGAGACCAGTGTACAGGAGAGACTCTCACATCTGTGCATCCTGCCCATGACTGGGGCTTAGCCTAGCTTCTTTCTCAATCTTTGAGTAGACTCATCCAGAAGCTCCATGCTGGACAGCTTCTTTGCATGTGGAGTGTTGCCATCATGCTCAAGTAATTAGCATCTTCTCCCCGGCTGTATTGACTTGTAGATTCCTGTTACAGAGAGTCTCTTGTAGGACAGCCAACCATGACAAAAACTGGAAAACTTTCCTTTCTTCGGACGTCTCTGCCCAGTGAGTTCCTTCCGTGCTTCCTAGGTGGCGCTAGTGGTAATGAGCCCAACTACCAAAGCAGGAGATGTAGGAGACATGGGTTCGATCTCTGGGTTGAGAAGATCCCCTGAAGGAGGGCATGCAACCCGCTTCAGTATTCTTGCCTGGAGAATCCCATGGACAGAGGAGCCTGGCGGGCTATGACCCATGAGGTCGCAAAGAGTTGGACATGACTGAAGTGACTTAGCATGCCCAGATGAGTTCCCCGGGCATGGCTGTTCCTGCCATGTGAAGTGGGCTGGGCTGAGGAGGCAGCCAGGGTTGAAGGAGTGCTGAATTAATATCAGTGTTCACTCCTAGCTCTAAAGCCAGATCTTAGGTCTTTAAAGGTACTGAGGGTGCTTGTCATAGGAAGGATGTCCATGAAGAGATGCCCAAGACAAATAGATTAATCCAGAAAACAAACAGACAAACTAAATGTATAACATGATCCCATTTTCCCTATTTCCCCTTGCATTTCTCTATTATCTGAATTTATTTTTTATATAGTATATGCATGATGAATTTGCACATAGTAAAAAAACAATAAAGATTAGAAAAACATGCTAAATTGCTGGCATATTGGTCAGAAATAGAGCCTTCAATTGAAGGAAAAATAGGGGGATAAGGTGGCATCTTTATAAAGACTGCTTTTGGAAACATTGGAAAAGTCATATTATCAAAATTATTTTTTAAAATGATGAAACACAAAGTAAAATCCATTGTTGTTGCTGTTTAAAAATTTAGTCACTAAGTTGTGTCCAAGTCTTTGCAACCGCATGGACTACAGCATGCCAGGCTTCCCTGTCCATCACTATCTCCTGCAGTTTGCTCAAACTCATGTCCATTGTGTCTATGATGCCATCCAGCCATCTCACCCTCTGTCGTTCTCTTCTCCTCCCGCCTTCAATCTTTTCCAGCATCAGGGTCTTTTCCAATTAGTCAGTTCTTTGCATCAGGTGGCCAAAGGATTGGCACTTCAGCTTCAGCATCAGACCTTCTAATGAACTATGAGCTAGGCTTTATTTCCATGAAATGATGGTAAAATGATGAAAATAATATCAGCAAGCATGCCCTGAGACAGCAGAATCATGCAGGAGCAGATGGTATTTCTGCCTTCTTGCGGCCAAGAAAAGTTTCTGTGCCCTCTCCTCATGGAGGCTTCCTTTTTCTGTCTTCACTTTTGAGAAAGTGGTAAATGGCTATGTTCTCTCCGGTGGATCATGCCAGTATCTGAGAGGCATCCATTATTTGATTAGAGATTAAGAATTGAGAAGATGAGGGAAACTGACATTTAATAGTACTACTGCGTGTCCAGCACTGGGCCAGGGACTTTACTGCTCTCATGACCCAAGAGATCCAAGAGGGGCTAAGAGCAAATTTAGAGGTTCTGACTTCCCCCCTTTAGTTCAGTTCATATACTTTTTAATGATTTTTTTTTTTTGATGTGGACCATTTTAAAAGTCTTTATTGAATTTGTTACGATACTGTTTCTGTTTCATATTATGGTTTTTTGACTGCAAGGCATGTGGGATCTCAGCCTCCTGACCAGGGTTTGAAGCCACATCCCCTGCATTGGAAGATGACATCTTAACCACTGGGCCACCTAGGAAGTCCCCATATTTTTAAATAGATTTTATTTTTTAGAGCAGTTTTAGTTTGCAGCACAGCTGAGAGGAAGGTAGAGAGGCTTGCCATAAACCTCTGCCCCCTATGGATGCATAGCTTCACTTTTATCAACATCCCCCATCAGAATGGTGCATTTGTTACAATGGATGAACCTACTTTGACACGTCATAATCACTCCAAGTCCATAGTTTACATTAGGGCTCACTGTTGCTGTTGTATATCCGATGGGTTTGGACACCTGTATAGTGACTGGATCTACCATTATAGTATCACACAGACTAGTTTCACTGCCATAAAGTCCTCTGTGCTCTAACTTTCATCCCCCATAACCCCTGACAACCACTGATCTCTTTATTGTCTCCATAGCTGTCTTCTCCAGGATATCACATAGCTGGAATCATGCAGTCTGTATCCTTTACAGATAGGTTTTTTTCACTTAGTAAAGTGCATTTAAGTTTCCTCCACAGTTTTCCTGGCATGATAGCTTACTTCTTTTAGTACTGAATTATACTCCATTGTTTGGATGTACCACAGTTTATCTAGTCACCTGTTGAAGCACATCTGGGTTGCTTCCAAGTTTTGGCAATTATGAATAAAAGCTGCTACTATAAACATCCATGTGCAGGTTTTTGTGTGGACATGTTTTTAACTCCTTTGGATAAACACCAAGGAGTAGATGTTAGCTTTTGGCACTTTCTCCTGCTTCTATGAACTTGAAAACTACAAATATGTATACCTGTTTTATTAAAAGGGCTAATTCAAATTGCCCACATATAAATTAAAGTCTCTTTTAGTTGCATATGTTTTCTGTATTAACTTGGATGATATTAGCTCCTGGGGCAGATTAAAACTGATTTTTTTCAGTGGATTTACAATAAAATAAAAATTTACAGTAAAAATATATTTCTTAGTTCCCAGTCCAAATTAGCTGGAACACCTTCCATGTGGCTATTCAGGGTCCTGGTTCCTTCCATCTCCACCAGGTGCCCAGAGTTCTTTCCATTCAGCTGATGGCCTGGGAGAGGGATTATGTGGAAGTCAAGTATGTCTGAATCACCTTAACCTGCAGGAGACAACATCACTTCTGCACATATCTCCTTGGTAAGAACTGGTCCTGTCTAGGTACTGGGGAATATAATGTTTCATGGGCAGCCATTTCCCCCTCAGACTCTGCACTCTAGAGGAGGATCACGCATCTTTCCTGGTTACCCGATTACCTACCACAGGTACGTGTGTGTGCAAGCATGCTCAGTCGTGTCTGACTCTTTGTGACCCTGTGGACTGTAGCCACTAGGCTCCTCTGTCCATGGGATTCTCCAGGCAAGAATACTGGAGTAGGTTGCCATTTCCTCCTCCACGGAATCTTTCTGACCCAGGGATCAAACCAGAGTCTCTTGCATCTTCTGCATTGGCAGGTGGCTCTTTACCACTGTGCCACCTGGGAACCCCACTCACGATTCAAATATATGATTTTGGATTCTGGAAAAATCCAATGTTTAATCTCATCAGTCACTTTCCAACTAGCAATGAATGGCAAAAAAAAAAGAGGTTATTTGGAGTTAAGGAGAAATTTGGTGCAGGGGCTAGGGAGGGCTTCCCAGCTGGTGCTAGTGGTAAATAATCTGTCCACCAATCCAGGAGATGCAAGATGTGGGTTTGATCCTTGGCATGGGAAGATACCCTGGAGGAGGAAATGGCAACCCACTCCAGTATTCTTGCCTGAAAAACTCCACAGACAGAGGAGCCTGGTGGGCTACAGTCCATGGGGTCACAAAAAGCTGGACATGACTGAGCATGCACGCACAACGAGACGGTATAGAGATTCAGATCAGTCACACTGGAGCTTCCTGCTTGAACTTATGCAAGCCATGGATTGACAGATGTAACATCCCCTGAGCAGAGTGGTCAGAGAGTAGAAGCATATCTGTTTGTCAGCAAATTCTTTAGATGGGTAAAAATCCTCCATGGATTACAAAGAATGTCAATGTCATGTGTATTTCCAAGGGTTAGTCACTCAGTTGTGTCTGACTTTTTGCGACCCCATGAACTGTAGCCCACCAAGGCTCCTCTGTCTGTGGAATTTTCCAGGCAAGAATACTGGAGTGGGTAGCCATTCCCACCTCCAGAGGGATCTTCCCAACCCAGGGATCGAATCCAGGTGTCCTAATTGCAGGCAGATTCTTTGCTGTCTGAGTATTTCCAAAATTATTAGTAAAACTAAACACCCCTTTGTGGAAGAAGTAGCTATACTTCTAAAACACTGCTGTTGGCATTTCTAATGGGTTCAGCTATTTGGAGAACAAAATAGTATCATATCTTAAAGTTGAAAACATGGACATCTTATGACTCAGCAATTCCATCAGTGCTATCGATAAGGATTTATTTTCCAGTCAACAACCCCAGATAACGAAATAGTGAAAACAACTGCATATATAAATAACTCCTAGTGGCTTCATTTTCTGACAAGATGACATCTGAAGAGCAGGAAAAAATTGCCCAAGTTCTTATGAGAGAGAAATCGATTCTTTGGAATGCCGTTGTCAGCAGGGGAAAATACACTTTGGCAGCAAGTTTCTAAATGATGGAGACCGTCATGCTGTTTGTCTCTCAGACATTCTCAGGGCAAGTCTGAGAATTAGAATTTGAGTAGGTAAAAATATCTGTGCAGAGAACAATCAATGAATTACATCAGGTAGTTCATATGAGTAGATGGGCAAATATATGAGATGGAATCATAAATTTTACAGTAACATTTTAACTCATTTTAAAAAATTAACAGAAGTATTGATTCAGGGAGAATGGAAATGTTATAGGATTTCTCAGTTGTAGGAGAAGTGGAGATTTAGAGATAATAATTTGCTTTGCAGACTGACTATTCAAGTAACATGAGAGGAGCGTGATCATGATCACCCTAGTGATACATGTAGTAAATTTTCTTTTGTATGGTCACTTAATTGAAGACCTCAGCTCTTGAGAAGAGTGTGCTAGAAATATAAAATGTATATACTTGAGTAGAGACATGGATGGACCTAGAGACTGTCACACAGAGTGAAGAAAGTCAGAAAGAGAAAAATAAATATCATATATTAACGCATATATGTGAAATCTAGAATGGCAGTACAAGTGAACCTGTTTGTAAAACAGCTGTGGAGCCACAGATGTACAGAACAAACTAGGTGTGGACACCAAGGAGGGAAAAGATGTGGTGGCATGAACTGGGAGAATGGGATTGTCATATATATATATACACTACCATGTATAAAATAGATAACTAATGAGCACCTACTGTATAGCCCAGTGAACTCTACTCAGTGCTCTGTGGTGACCTAAATGGGGAGGAAATCCAAAGAAGAGGGATAAATGTATACTTACAGCTGATTCACTCTTCTGTACAGCAGAAACTAACACAACATTGTAAAGCAACTATAGTCCAATAAAAATTAATTTAAAAATAAAATGTATATGAAATAAAATAGATCTCAGAGCAGAAAACCATGTCACAGACTTCATGGGCTTAAAGCTCATACATCGTACTCAGAGTAGTCTCCTCACAATACTGCTTGAGTTTATCTAATTCAATGTTGTGTTTGTGTCTGAAAGACCTGACTGGCTGTTTCCTCCTTTAAATAGCATTGTTCAAGAGGAACACATTAGAGGTTTAGGGGTGTGTGTGTGTGTATACACACCTAAAACATGGTTCGTAGTGGGGTAATTTTGCTTCCCCCTCTACCAGGCAACATTTGACACAATGTCTGGAGACATTTATTTAAACTGCAGTGTAGTGGATTTACAACATTAGTTAGTTCAGGTTTGCGTGCGTGCTAAGTTGCTTCCGTTGCGTCCAACTCTGTGTGACACTGTGGACTGCAGTCCACCAGGCTCCTCTGTCCATGGGGTTCTCCAGGCAAGAATGCTGGAGTGGGTTGCCTTTTCCTCCTCCAGTAGTGCAAGTGTACAGCATAGTAACTCAGTTATTTTTTTCAGATTATGTTCCATTATAGGTTATTATAAGTTATCAACCATGAAGAGTTGACTCATTGGAAAAGACTCTGATGCTGGGAGGGATTAGGGGCAGGAGGAGAAGGGGACGACAGAGGATGAGATGGTTGGACGGCATCACTGACTCGATGGACGTGAGTCTGAGTGAACTCCGGGAGTTGGTGATGGACAGGGAGGCCTGGTTCATGGGGTCGCAAAGAGTCGGACACGACTGAGCGACTGAACTGAACTGAACTGAACTGAACCATGATCCTCTGTGCTGCACTGTAAATCCTAGTTGCTCCTCAGTTTTATGTATAGTAGTTTATACCTGTTATACCATACTCCTAATTTATCCTCCTCCCTTCCATTCCCTTTTCATAACCAAAAGTTTGTTTTCTATGTCTGTGAATCTGATTCTATTTTGTATGTAGGTTCATTTGTATTATCTTTTAACTTAAATTTTTTTTTCTCTGCCTACCAGAGCAACAAGGAGTTTCTGTTTTATTTTTTATACAATAGTATAGTTCAATTTAACTTTAAAATTTATATATAGAGTCTCTAAACCAAATACATATTATAGGACAAAAATTATTTATTAGAAAAATTATTTGTTGGCTAATCTTGTTCTCTAATTAAAGTAAATTAAACATGGTTGAATATCTAAGTAGAAAATAATTTTGTAATATTATTAAATATTTTATTAATAAACTTAATAGTACAATGTTTGACAATACACTGATCTAATACAAAATATTTTTACTCAGAATAACTTCTTTATTATACATGATGCAAAATTATAAAATTATTTGAAAAAAATCTAAGAGAACTTTTAAGAAATGTATTTTTTTTGAAAAGGCTTAGTATATTAAAACAAAAATTTAGCAAACTTATCTAAACAATTTTTAAGGTCTTTCCAGTTGTGAGTGTCTATGCTGCTGCTGCTGCTAAGTCACTTCAGTCGTGTCCGACTCTGTGCGACCCCATAGACTGCAGCTCACCAGGCTCCCCCGTCCATGGGATTCTCCAGGCAAGTACACTGGAGTGGGTTGCCATTTCCTTCTCCAATGCATGAAAGTGAAAAGTGAAAGTGAAGTCACTCAGTCGTGTCCGACCCTCAGGGACCTCATGGACTGCAGCCCACCAGGCTCCTCCACCCATGGGATTTTCCAGGCAAGAGTACTGGAGTGGGGTGCCATATAATCTATGTTTATTTCATTTATCAGTTTATTATACAAGTAAGTTACTTAATCATTCAATATTTGTTGGCTCTCTAACATTATAGCATAACGACCTGTATTGTTATTTGTACAACAATGGATGCATTATTTGGTTATGAAAATGTATATTCTTTATGGATACATTTTAATTTTATCTATTTAATTCCAGTTAGACTATAAGTCTTTCAAGAAAAAACTGTATGTGAGAATTCTTCACTTTCTTTGGGGAATTAGTTAAAAGGAATATATCAATCCTGCTGCTTCAAATGTCTGTTGAAAAAACTCTAAAATTGTATTACTCTTTAGATTCCACATTGGAGAAGGCAATGGCACTCCACTCCAATACTCTTGCCTGGAAAATCCCATGGATGGAGGAGCCTGGTAGGCTGCAGTCCATGAGGTCACTAAGAGTCGGACACGACTGAGTGACTTCCCTTTCACTTTCCACTTTCATGCATTGGAGAAGGAAATGGTAACCCACTCCAGTGTTCTTGCCTGGAGAATCCCAGGGAGGGGGGACCCTGGTGGGCTGTCGTCTATGGGGTCGCATAGAGTTGGACACAACTGAAGTGACTTAGCTAGTTTGAGATTCCACATACGAGTGATATCATATAGTATTTGTCTTTGTCTGATTTACCTCAGTAAGAATACTTCTCTAAGTCCATCCATGTTGCTGAAAATGACAATGTTTCATTCTGTTTTATGGCTGAGTAATATTCCATTTTTTGGGGCTCCAAAATCATTGCAGATGGTGACTGCAGCCATGAAATTAAAAGACGCTTACTGCTTGGAAGGAAAGTTATGACCAACCTAGATAGCATATTCAAAAGCAGAGACATTACTTTGCCAACAAAGGTCCATCTAGTCAAGGCCATGGTTTTTCCAGTGGTCATGTATGGATGTGAGAGTTGGACTGTGAAGAAAGCTGAGCGCCGAAGAATTGATGCTTTTGAACTGTGGTGTTGGAGAAGACTCTTGAGAGTCCCTGGAACTGCAAGGAGATCCAACCAGTCCATTCTGAAGGAGATCAGCCCTTGGATTTCTTTGGAAGGAGTGATGCTAAAGCTGAAACTCCGGTACTTTGGCCACCTCATGCGAAGAGTTGACTCATTGGAAAAGACTCTGATGCTGGGAGGGATTGGGGGCAGGAGGAGAAGGGGACGACAGAGGATGAGATGGCTGGATGGCATCACTGACTCGATGGACGTGAGTCTGAGTGAACTCTGGGAGTTGGTGATGGACAAGGAGGCCTGGCGTGCTGGGATTCATGGGGTCACAAAGAGTCGGACGTGACTGAGCGACTGAACCGAACTGAACTGAACGGAATATTCCATTGTATATATATACACTGCAACTTCTTAAGTCAATCGTGTGTTGATGCCAAGACATGGGAACAACCCAAGCGCCCAGGTTTTGATTGGATTGCTTTTGTTTTTTGATACTGAGTTGTATGAGCTATTTGTATATTTTGGAGAGATTTTTGATTGTCCTGACTGGGAAGGAAAGGAGAATTGTTACTGGTGTTTGAAGACAGAGGCCAGGGATGTTGATAGAAATACTAAAGTACACAAGACAGCCCCTACCCAAATGAAGAATTATCAGGCACAAAATATCAGTAGCTCTTCTCTAGAAGCAGGCAAAAGAACATCAGGAGGATGTATGTGGCAGCTTACAACCTAACATCGAGGTTAGGAGGCAGAAAAATGATACAAACAGACACGAGTTTCAAAAAATTAAATATGCGAAAGCATGTCAGGGTGACATGGCTTAGCATGGAGGCAAAGAACTCGATGCATGTCAATAAACTGCTGAGGCTATCTCTGTATCAGTGCGCTGAGTGGTAATGGCTGTTCAAATAATGTTAATGTATTCAGTTTAATAAAATATGTGGGTGATCTTTATTACCTGCAGCTAAGCCAGAATGCAGATGGTAGAGACTGACATGAGTGATAAACAAATACTTCTGAACAATGCCTGGAGCTAAGGGACTGATACCCGGTGTACTGGAGGCAGAATTTATGTGAGAAAGGACGTGCATTCAGACATCCTAGCCCTGCCAGTGTGTGACCTTGGACAAATTTTAAATCTGACTCTCTGCAGGGGATTATCAGATCTACCATGCTGAGTGCTATGAAGATTAAATAAAAATATTTGTGTAAAGAGCCTGAGGCATAGAAAGCACTTAATACATAAGAATTTTTACTATAGAAATGATAAAGAAATCATTCATTCATAATTTTAATAAGTTAATAATAATAACATCTACTACCTAGATGTATTAAAAAGCAGAGACATCACTTTGCCAATAAAGATCTGTATAATCAAAGCTTTGGTTTTTCCAGTAGTCATGTACAGATGTGAGTGTTGGATCTTAAAGAAGAGTGAGCACTGAAGAACAGATGCTTTTGAACTGTGATACTGGAGAAGACTCTTGAGAGTCCCTTGGACTTCAAGGAGATTAAATCAGTCAATCCTAAAGGAAATCAACCCTAAATATTCATTGGAAGGACAGATGCTGATGCTGAAGCTCCAATACTTTGGCCACTGGATGCGAAGAGCCAACTCATTGGAAAAGACCCTGACGTGGGCAAAGAATGAGGGCAGGAGGAGAAGGGGGCAACAAGAGGAGAGATGGTTGGATAGCATCACCAACTCAATGGACATGAATTTGAGCAAACTCGGGGAGGTAGTAGAGGACAGAGGAAGCTGGTATGCTGCAGTCCATGGGGTCACAGAGACTTGGACACAACTTAGCAACTGAACAGCAACAAAATCTATCTATATTTATAATGTATTTATATAATAACAGTACGTGAGGAATAATTTTTATAGATAATCTGATGTCTTAAGGTCTAGACATTTCAGTATCTTGGCGTTCGGCAAGTAAAAGGTGATCAGCACAATGCTGGCTACCTGAACTCTATGACCAGCCCACTCACCCATTCTTGGACAGCAGGGATGAGTTTCTGGAGCAAGATGGTAGAATGAGGGTGCCTCTCAACCAGACAGACCTCGAGGACGGGAAGAAGATAAACAAGCATTTACTTGAAAATAAACGCTCTGGATATTGAACAAAGGACTGCACCACTACATTGTTGAGTTTGATCTACCGAAGAGCCATCTCATTGGAAAAGACCCTGATGCTGGGAAAGATTAAGGGCAGGAGGAGAAGGGGGTGACAGAGGATGAGATGGTTGGATAGCATCATCAACTCAGTGACCATGAGTTTGAGCAAACTCTGAGAGATAGGGAACCCTGGAGTGCTGCAGTCCATGGGGTCACAGAGAGTCAGACATGACTGAGCAGCTAAACAACAACAACAGCCATCTTGGTGTTTGAGGGAGACTGTCAGTCTTGCCTATTCCAACTCCCACCTGCTTGGAAAGCAAAGAAATCCTGCAGCATCTGCACATGGAATTAAATCTCTTCCATTAGAAAGAACCTGCATCAGTGAGGCAGTCACATACCCAAGACACGGTTAAGGGCATCAGTGACTCTCTCTCTCCTTCAACTCCTGGACCTCGTATAGCTTCACCTTCAGACAGAACTAGGCTAGTATCCTGGCTTCAGGGTTTACTACCTTCAGGGCCTTGTTACCTTGGTGCAAAAACTGTACAGAAGCAAGTTACTTTATCTCTTTAAGCCTCAATTTCTTCACTTGTAAAATGGGATAGTAGTAATTCCTATTTCTCAGGGTTATTTTGTAACAAACATTATTAAATAAAAATTAAAACATACATTCAATACATACAAAACATTATAGATAAAATCATGTCCATGAAGCATTTAGCTCAAGGTTTGCATATAATAAGAATTCTATGAATGTTGACTGCTCTTTTCATTATTAATTATTACCACCCTTGGGATGGCTTTGGATAAAGATCTTATTGACTAATACCCTGATGACCTGGGTTCTAAGTTGGCACTGCTCTCAAGGAGTAATTCTTCTATTGGATTTCCAGTAGTTAGCTTTTAAAATTTGAAAAAAAAAAAAAAAAAGCTTCAACTTTGAAATTCCTTTTCAATAAGGAATAGCAACTTTTTCATTTTTAAAAAAGTTTAAACAGTATAATTAGTCAGAATTACTGTATGAAAGTGGACATTATCAATAAAAAGAAATCACAAACTCATTGTTGAAATCAAAAACTCATTTTTTGTTGGAATTCCAAACTCTTGTTGAAATTACAAACACATCTTATATCCTTTTTATACTTTCACATTGGTGAAAGGAACATGTCTTGGTTTATTCTGAGTTATTTTAAGTATTTTGAGTTACTGTTTTTTATTTTATTGTCTGTTTATTCTAAAATAAGCAGGTAGGTCTGCACCTGCTCGAGTCCAGTGTCCCTTGTGGGAAGGTCTAGCCTTACTCTTGGGACACATGACTTTTGAGCAGGTTGTGTGTACTGTATAGAAGGTGGAACTTGCCTCAATTGGGGTAAACTTTCATTTTTTGCTGTCTGAGCAGATAAAGGTGGGACAGTAGCAAAAGCAGAGTTGTAGGTAGCAATAATTCTAAATATTGGTTTGCTTTGGGGCTTAGACCTGGACCAGCTTCTCTATTAATGTCAACTTGTTAAGTGAGTTCACCCTGGATGCTGGTTTTGAATACCATTAGCATGCTGATGACTGTATTTATATCTACAGCCCAAATCTCATCCCTGAGGTCATTTTCATTCATTGTACTGCCTACTTGACATCTCCATGTGACTGTCTAATTGGAAATCTAAACTTCACACATGCAGAACCACCCTCCTGATTCAGACCATGACCTTCACCAGGCCTATGCCTCTCTAGCTCAGTAAGAGGTCCCACTCCAGTGATTAAGAATTGTCTGGTCTTCGTCTCCATTCCTGGGACTCTCTAAACCCTTGGAATCTCCCAGGTGATAGAACTGTCTTTGTTAATCATGGCAGGTCTCTTAGACCACACCTGATTTTATGCTAATGAGATGACTTAGGACAAGTGCTGGCCAGGATGATAGCTATGTGATTTGAGGGTTGGGGCCTTGATCCATCTGATATCAGCCCAACCTCTGAAGATGGGGGAGCTGGAGAGTAAATTCAGTTCTGTGGCCAAGGATTCAATGCATCATGCCTATATAATGAAGCCCCCTTAAATATTCTGGGCACTAGGGCATGAGTGAGCTTCCTGATTTGTGATACACATTGATGTGCTAGGAGGATGACACATCCCGAAAACATGGAAACTTCACCTTTGGGCTCCTCCCAGATCTCACCTTATGTGTCCCTTCATTTGGCTGGCCTTAATTTGTATCCTATATTATAAAATTGCAAATAAAATGTTTTCCTGAGATCTATAAGTTGTTCTAGCAAATTGTTAAACCTGAAAAGAAATGAACCCCAAATAGGCAGCCAGTTGGTTAGAAGTACAGGTAACCTGAGAACCCTGAAGCTTGTGGAGGACCATGCTGTAAACCTGTGAGGTTTGAACTAACTCCAGGCAGTTAGCCCGAGGTCATCCACTTCTTCCCATCTCTACTGCCCCCTCCTCAATCTCAGCCACCATCACTTAAACCTGAACAACCATGATGGTCTTTTCCTTCCATTCTTGGCTCTACAGTATACTCTCTATTTTCCTCCATTCTGTAATCAGAATGATCTTATAGAAATGGAAATCGCTTAATGACACGATACTGAAAAATACTCTTACAGTTTTCCCTCACACCTAGAATAAAGTTAAAATTTCTTCCCAGGGTCTACAAGGTCCTGCACAGACTTGCACTTGTGTGTTTATTTAACCTCAATTCCCTTTATTCCCCAATGGCTCAGTGGTAAAGACTCCGCCAGCAATTCAGGAGATGCAAGAGATTTGGGTTCCATTCCTGGGCCAGGAAGATCCTCTGGAACAGGGTGTGACAACCCACTCCAGTGTTCTTGCCTTGAGAATCTCATGGCCAGAGGAGCCTGGTGGGCTACAGACCATGGGGTCGCACAGAGTCAGACACGACTCAGCATGTACACATGCCCTTTATTCACTGAGCATCAGACACACTGGCTTCCTTTCTGATCCTTTACCACCGTGATACTCAATCTGATTGCACTTTAAAATCACCTGGAGCACTGAAAAAATACCAAGCATTAGAGTGAAGCCCGGGTATTGGTATTTTTAGAATGTTCTCCAGGGTCATCAAATGGGCAGCCAAGGTTGAAACCAGAGCATCAACACAAAGAGCTCTTTTCTGCTTCTAGACTTAATCCTCGTTGTCCTGTCCACCTGGAGTGCTTTTGAAATCGCCAGGTCTCACTTCAGACATCATCTCCTCAGAGAGGACGACTCAGACATTCTCCTAAGGTGCTCTTAGTGTTTTCCTCTTTCTCATCCCTTTATTTACTTTATAATACTTAGTTTAATTTGTAAGTATCTTGCTTATTTAGGTTTACTTACATCTGCTTCCCCCAGTAGAATGTGAGTACCATGAGAATGGAGTCTTCTTTGTTGCTGTATCTTCAACTGCTTAGCACAAAGGTTGGCATAGATGCTCAGCAAATACATTTTAAGTGTTTCTTATGCAAATAATTGAATAATTGAAAAAACTGGCTAAGGTTCCACATGGAAACACAGTACTCAAAAATGCATAACCAGTGGGATCTACTGTATAGCACATGGAGCTCTCCTCAGTGTTATAACACACGAACTCTGGGTGGGAGGCGAGTCTGGGGGAGAACGGATACATGTAAACGTATGGCTGAGTGCCTTTGTTGTCCACCTGAAATTATCACATTGTTAATTGACTATACCACAATACAAAAGAAAAAGTTTTTTTTTTTTTTAAAGAAAACTGGTACTTGATGAATTTAACTGCTCCTTTGTCCTTCTGTATGTAGTTTATCTGAGCCTATATCTACATCTTTATTTCTACATGTCTATAGACACAAACATATGAATATGGATATAAACACACATACACATACTATATGTGTACTATATATTTTTTCCTAGAAAAAAAAAATGGTTCTTTTAAAAATATTTGTCCAACACTGGGAAACTGTGAAGGAAATGAGCCGCAGGAGCCCTGAATAGGAGAGGAACATTATTTGGCTGTCAAATTGGAGACTGTCCGGGTGGAGGTCTTGGGCGCAAAGCCCTCCTGGAACACCGCCTTTCTTGGACCAACTTCTGGTCCTCTCTCCGGCCTCAGCTTTGGTGTTGCTGCTTCACACCGAAGTTGAGCGCCCTTCTGTGACGATCACTGTGGAGGACTTGATGTGCCTATTTGTTTGTCCTGTCTCTCAGGGGCTGTCCTGTCTCCATTCTCTGAGCACCCAGAACAGTGCCTGGCAAACAGCTGGAGCTCAGGCGGGCACTGGATGTACTCGAGCACAGGGCAGCGGCAGGAGAGGTTTCAGAGACACTAACCTGGGCGCGGACCCTAGCTGCTTCCTCAACTGCTTCATCACCCCGGACAGAGTCACTTCATTTAGAAGACAGGGAGAACAGTATCTACCCTCAAGAGTTGTGGGGCCAAATGAAAACTATACTGGGAAATGATTTTTAATTGCTATGTCCATTAAGTTTTAAATTAAATTAAATTTATTGACTTCCATGTGGTACATATTAATATATACAATGGAATATTACTCAGCCAAAAAGAAAAGAACAAAACTGGGTCATTTGTAGAGACGGGGATGGACCTAGAGACTGTCATACAGAGTTAAGAAAGCCAGAAAGACAAAAACAAATATCTTAATGCATATATGCAGAATCAAGAAAAATGGTATAGACGATCTTATTTGCAGAGCAGAAATAGAGACACAGACTTAGAGAACAAATGTATGGATACCAAGAAGGGGAGAGGGAGGATGGGAGGAATTGGGAGACTGGGATTGACATATACACAGGATTGATACTATCTATAAAACAGATGCCTAATGAGAACAGGCTGTATAGCACAGTGAACCCTACTCAGTGCTACGTGGTGACCTAAATGGGAAGGAAATCCAAAAAAGAGGGGATGTATGTATATGTATGGCTGATTCATTTTGCTGTACAGTAGAAACCAACATAACATTGTAAAGCAACCATTCTCTAAAACAATTAATTTAAAAAATCTACTGGCTTCCCTGCTATTTTCTCAAAGCAGAGACCTCAGACCTGGCCAACCACTTCAGACCACGGGGATTCATCAGGGAGCACGACTGTGCCCACTCTGCACCTGCCCCTCCATGGTTCTTTCAGGCAATAGCGTTTCCCCAAGTTTCTTGACTAGTAAGCAGGGCTCTGAGCTGGTGTAGATTCCGTGAGGACCAAGCTCCCCTTTGGGTGGGTGGCTCTGTGGAGACCTGGAGGACGAGTTAGCATCTGTGACATGTCAACAGAAAACACGTGCTGGGGTCTTTGGGTCACTTTTTCCCCTGATCATTAAACTACAGCATGCACGGGAAAACTGTGAGCCTGAATATTAAATGTGGGGAACCGACAGTGGCTTCTTTGATGGAAAATTCTCAATCTGATTCTCAGGAACTTACTGGTAAGACCTCATTGCTTGATTGATGAGGTTGTTGCCAAGGATTTCTTTTTTTAATCTTTGACATTTTTAGCTTGCCTACAATCCAGGCGCTTCAGGCACAGGCAGTTCTATTCTTTTCTAGGAAAATGAACCTCTTTCCATGAAATAAATTTGTTTCTGAAGGTTCATTTTGATGTTGTCTCCCTCTCTCTTCCTGTGATGCGAGAAAGCTGCAATAAGGTAGGCCCTCTATCTGCAAATCTGAAACCATGGGGAGTGAAGTTGTGCTCAGGAAATTAAAAAGAAAAATTCATGCTAGGTGGGGCTACCTATCTATGGAATATACCATAAGATTGTCTATGAACATTTAAGCGAACAGTTGGAGGATACCACAAGCTCTATCCAAGTGGAAAAACACATCTACAGTTGGAGAGAATCCATTTCAAACCTTGGCTCTGTAATCTACTACAAGTGTAATCTTGGGAAAATTTCTTAAATTCTTTAAATCTTAGTTTCCTTATTTTTCTGTATATACTTTGCCAATGTATACAGCAAGGAATTTATTATAACAATTAAATGAGGTATTATTGTATCTGAAGCCCCTTGGATAATGCTCATATGTCATAGGCACTGAGTATAATGTTATTATCTCCAGGGCCATCTTCATTATGAAGGTAGGGCACAGTTTCAAGGAGGTGGGAAAATTGGATGTGACTTCAACTTTGAAAATGAATTGTTGAGATTTTTTGGAGCACTTATCTAAATGCTGTGCGATATGTATTAACTCAACATTGGGAGGTAGGTTCTATTCTCCCCTCTATCATATACATTAGGAAAATGAGGCACAGAAACAAAGTCACACAGCTGAACAGTGGCCAAAACAGGATGCCAATTTAGGGGATGTAGATCCAGAACCTGTGTGCCAAGCCACTGACTGTGTCAGCTTCCTTCCAGGGTATAAATCCAATTAACTTGTTTCCTTACGTTAAGAAAGACCAATGAAGAGGCAGGAAAGAGAAAATTTTATTTATTTATTTGTTTACTTATGGCTGTGCAGAGCCTTCGCTGCTGTGTGGGTTTTTCTCTAGCTGCGGAGAGCGGGGACTACTCTCTAGCTGTGATTGGAGGGCCTCTGACTGTGGTGGCTTTTCTTGCTGTGGAGCACAGACCCTAGGGCACGCAGGCTTCAGGAGCTGCTGTTCCCCGGCTCTAGAGCAGAGGCTCATTAGTTGTAGTGCATGGGCTTAGTCGCCCTGCAACATGTGGAATCTTCCTGGATCAGGGATCAAACCTGTGTCTCCTGCATCGGGAGGTGGATTCTGTACCACTGAGCCACCAGCAAAGCCCCTATCTTTCTCCTCCTGACTTACTTCACTTAATGTGATGATCTCTAATTCCTCTCATGTTGCCCTAGCATTACAAATAGCATTACTTCCTCTGAGGCCCAAGGGCCCTAGAGCCCGTGCTGTGCAACAAGAGAAGCCACTACAATGAGATGCCCGTGCACCGCAACTGGAGAGCAGTCCCCACTCACCACAACTAGAGGAAGAGCCCACACAGCAACAAGACCCAGCACAACCAAAAGTAAATTAGTTTTTAAAAATTTAAAAAAGACAAATACCATATGATATCACTTATATTCTTGTTTAGTTCCTAAGTTGAGTCCGACTCTTTTGCGACCCCCTGCACTGTAGTCCACCAGGCTCCTCTGCCCATGGATTTCCCAAGCAAGAATACCGGAGTAGGTTGCCATTCCCTTCTCTAGGGGATCTTACTGACTCAGGGATTGAACTCATGTCTCCTGCATTGCAGGCAGTTTTTTTTTTTTTTTTTACCACTGGGCCACCAGAGAAGTCCCTATCACTTATATATGGAATCTCAAATATGACAAATGAACCTATCTATGAAGCAGAATTTAACTTCTATGCAGAGTACATCATGAGAAATGCTGGACTGGAAGAAACACAAGCTGGAGTCAAGATTGCCGGGAGAAATATCAATAACCTCAGATATGCAGATGACACCACCCTTATGGCAGAAAGTGAAGAGGAACTCAAAAGCCTCTTGATGAAAGTGAAAGTGGAGAGTGAAAAAAAAAAAGTTGGCTTAAAGCTCAACATTCAGAAAACGAAGATCATGGCATCCGGTCCCACCACTTCATGGGAAATAGATGGGGAAACAGTGGAAACAGTGTCAGACTTTATTTTTCTGGGCTCCAAAATCACTACAGATGGTGACTGCAGCCATGAAATTAACAGACGCTTACTGCTTGGAAGGAAAGTTATGACCAACCTAGATAGCATATTCAAAAGCAGAGACATTATTTTGCCAACAAAGGTTCGTCTAGTTAAGGCTATGGTTTTTCCTGTGGTCATGTATGGATGTGAGAGTTGGACTGTGAAGAAGGCTGAGCACCGAAGAATTGATGCTTTTGAACTGTGGTGTTGGAGAAGACTCTTGAGAGTCCCTTGGACTGCAAGGAGATCCAACCAGTCCATTCTGAAGGAGATCAGGCCTGGGATTTCTTTGGAAGGAATGATGCTAAAGCTGAAACTCCAGTACTTTGGCCACCTCATGCGAAGAGTTGATTCATTGGAAAAGACCCTGATACTGGGAGGGATTGGGGACAGGAGGAGAAGGGGACGACAGAGGATGAGATGGCTGGATGGCATCACTGACTTGATGGACTTGAGTCTCAGTGAACTCCGGGAGTTGGTGGTGGACAGGGAGGCCTGGTGTGCTGCGATTCATGGGGTCGCAAAGAGTCGGACACGACTGAGTGACTGATCTGATCTGATGAAGCAGAAACGGATTCACATAGAGAACGGACATGATTTACTAAGGGGGAAGGGAGGTGGGGGAGTGATGGAGTGGGAGTTTGGGGTTAGTAGATGCAAACTATTATATATATTAATAGAACAGATATATAGCTCATGCTCAGTTGTTTAGGCACATCTGACTCTTTGCAACCCTTTGGACTATAGCCCATCAGGCTCCTCTGTCCGTGGGACATTTTGGGCAAGAAGACTGGAGTTGGTTGCCAAGTCCTCCGCTAGGGGATCTTCTCTACCCAGGGATTGAACTTGTATCTTCTAAATTGCAGGCAGATTCTTTACTGCTGAGCCATCAGGGAAGCCCCAATATAGCTCAGGGAACCCATATTCAATACCCTATGATAAACTATAATGGAAAGGAATATGAAAAAGAATATATATATATAACTAAATCACTTTACTGCATAGCAGAAACTACTGCAACATTGTAAATAAACTACACTTCAAAAAATAAATTTTTATGTTTTTAATATCAAATTTATTATTTATAATATTATTTGTATTAATTTTTAATCACTTATTTTTATCTATCAGTTCTATTCTCTACCAATCATTCTTATCACTTATAGTGTTATTATCTTAATTTTAATAATTTTAGTAATATTTTAATTTTATAAATGTATTTAAAAATTAATATAGATTTTATCTGCTTTACCTAAAACCAGTGGTCCACATATAGACAAATCTGAGAGACACTTCCCTATCTAATCCTACTCCAAGCTAGCACTGGGGGAAAAAGATGAACAAAACATGCTATTCCTGATATCAAGCACTTGAAATCTAACTGGGTAATTTATATGCATAAGTTTCCAGAATAATGAGACAATGTATGATATAATTATACAAAGAAACTTGTATTTACCAAGTGGCAGGACTAAAGCCAGAAGAGAGTTTTCTTGACTGTATCACTGTATCAGCAGTCTTAAAATTTAATATTTAGTGTGAAGAATTTTGACTTTTTAATTGCTCAGTCACTCAGTCATGTCTGACTCTGTGACCCCATGGACTGTAGCCCTCCAGGTTCCTCTGTCCATGGGATTTTTTTAGGCAAGAATACTGGAATGGGTTGCCATTTCCTCCTCTAGGGGATCTTCCAAACCCAGGAATTGAACCTGTGTCTCCTGCTTTGCAGGAGGATTCTTTACCTCTGAGCCACTGGGGGGATTTTAAGCAATACAAAAAAGAAGAGTATAGGCTGGGGAACCACATTTACTCATTACACAAATTCAATAATGATTAAACCCATGGACATTCTCATTTGATATATATTGCCAGTTACTTCTTCCCACCCAACTCCCTGGATTATTTTGAAGCAAATCCCAGATATATTGTTTCATGCATAAATATTATCAGAGTATCTTTAAAAGGTATGTATCTTTTAAAAAAAACCTAATAATATCATTAAATTGCATAAAAGTTATTTATTTTCTAGTTTTTGATCAATGTCCCAAATTTCCCTGATTGTCTTATAAACATGTGCATGCAAATGAGCTTATGTGTTCTTGTGTATGCTTGTGCATGGGCGTGTTTATACTTGGTTTGTTGGAAACAGGATGCAAACAATCCATATATTACATTGATTGATTTATCTCGAAATCAATCTGTAGATTTTTAAATTTACAGATGCCCTTTCCTTTTTAAAAAAATTTTATGTGATCATTAAGAAAAAAAATGTAATCAAATTGATCCATTCTTGCCTTACAGCTTCTGGATTCTCTGTCATGGTTAGTGAAGATTTCCCCATTCTCAGATTAGATACATTCACACGTTTTCTTCTGCATGTTTTCATATTTAATATTTAAACCTCTGATCCATTTGAAATTTATTCTAGCATAAGTTGTGAAGTGTGGATCTAATTTTGTATGTTTCCAAATGACTATCCAAATTTCTCAGCACCATTTATAAAATGTCCATCCCCATACTTCTCTTTTAAATTTTCTCACCTGGTCAAGGGAGGATAGCAGTGTAAGAGAGATGAACAAATATTATTCAGACATTATAACAAATCAAGCAATACATGTATACTGATGCAGAAAAACATCTTTCATATGTTCAGTTCAGTCACTCAGTGTGACTCTTTGTGACCCTATGGACTGCAGCATGCCAGGTCTCCCTGTCTATCACCAACTCCTGGAGCTTACTCAAACCCATGTCCATTGAGTCGGTGATGCCACCCAACCATCTCATCCTCTGTCTTCCCCTTCTCCTCCTGCCTTCAATCTTTCCCAACATCAGAGTCTCTTCAAATGAGTCAGTTCTTCCCATCAGGTGGCCAAAGTAT
The DNA here is from genome assembly GCF_029378745.1 of Bos indicus. Classification (NCBI taxonomy): domain Eukaryota; kingdom Metazoa; phylum Chordata; class Mammalia; order Artiodactyla; family Bovidae; genus Bos; species Bos indicus. The sequence continues at coordinate 16,423,382 of NC_091780.1, read as the reverse complement.
TGGAGTTTCAGCTTCAGCATCAGTCCTTCCAATTAATATTCAGGACTGATTTCCTTTAGGATGGACTGGTTGGATGTCCTTGCTGTCCAAGGGACTCTCAAGAGTCTTCTCCAACACCACAGTTCAGAAGCATCAATTCTTTGGTGCTCAGCTTTCTTTATAGTCCAACTCTCACATCCATAAATGATTACTGGAAAAACCATAGCTTTGATTAGATGGACCTTTGTTGGTAAAGCAATGTCTCTGCTTTTTAATAAGCTGTCTAGGTTGCTCATAACTTTTCTTCCAAGGAGCAAACATCTTTTAATTTCATGGCTGCAGCCACCATCTGCAGTGATTTTGAAGCCTCCTTTTTTTAGTTATTAAACTAAAAAAGATGTAAAGGTGAATACAGTATGAGTCAACTTTTGTTTTAAAATTATATATATACATACATACATATAATATACAAGAAAGAATATATATATACAGGGAAAAAATATGGAAAATACCTGGAAAATTTTTCTTCAAACTGTAAATAATGGTTAACAGTGGTTACCTCTAGAGGTGGGAAAAAAGGGGTTGAGTTTTAATTTTTTTCTTTGTATATTTTTGTTATTTTTTTTATAATAAGCACATACTATATTGGCTCAAAAGTGAAATCTGAAAAAAAAGATCATCAGCATACCCTGAACTGCATTCAGCAAATGTTCACTGAGCTCCACCGCGTGCTAGGTTTGCTTGTGTGCTCTGTGTCTGCGTTGCCCCACAATGCATTTTCAAATCATCCACTTTCTCTGTTTCTTGGTTTTCTACTCTGAAAAAAGGAAGTTTTGGAATGCACTCAGAATGGACAATTAGGAGACCTAGATTCTGGTCCCCACCCCTCTGGACTAGCTTGTCAGTTAGTGTATGGCTTCTCTGATCCTGTGCTTCTACACCTGTTAAAGGGGGCTTGGATCAGGTCCTCTCTGCATTGTGCTGTCCCTCTCTGGGATTCTGTGATCTGACAATATTTCCATGTACTCTGCATGCATCATGTGACCAGTCCCATTCTAGCCAGGCTGGCCAATTCCAGTCCCTGACCATCCAGCATTAGCTGGAAAGTAGAATTCAGAGAATATTTACTGTCTGATTATGCCCATTCTGCAGACCAGGATAGATTATTTAGGATAAATTATTTAATTTATATTTAAATTAAATATAGATTATTTAGGATAGATTAATTTATATTTAATTAGTATCACAGGTGGCAAATGTCAGGGAAATTTTGGGGAGGGGAATTAAAAAGGGATTACGTAAGTCTCTTAAGTAGCAAGTTTTCTTTTTGTTGGATAGTGAAGTTATTCTATTTCCTTTAATACCTTTTATTGAGTAATAAGTGTTTAATATAGCTTTTAAAAAATGAGTACAGTGTGATTATGTTATAAAAGCATTCAACTTATGCAAAATCAGCTATATATATGTGATTCTAGTGTTTTGCATACAGCATGGACTTTATATGCAAGTTGACTTTCTTACCTGGTGCTTAGCTGAAGAAACAGCTATCTGTTCCAATGCCACAGGAATTACTGGTTAGATTGATCAACCAATAACTGACCACCAGCAATTGATCAGTCTGAGCACTGTATTTAGTGTACAATTAAGAGAGTTCAATTTTAACTATATATAATTTTTCACATTGGAAGCTGCCATTGGAAGCTAATATTGACAAAAAATATATTTCTACTGTAATATCAATATAAGCTCAATGTAAAAAGTTGAAAAAATATAGCAGCAGAAGAAACTAAAAGTCATCTCTAATCTCTCTACATGGAGATAATGACTGTAATGGTTGTTCAGGTTTATGGCTCTCCAATATTTACTCTAAGCACACATGAATGTGTTAGGATACACATTTGAGATATTATTCTAGGTATTTTGCATTCCTTTGTACTTTGTATTTTATCCTGATGTCATCCCTCACTGCCCTCCACTCTATCAGTGCTTAAAAGTTCAACATTACCTTTTGAAACTTTTGTCAGAATTAAAAAGCCTTGAATATCTAGCTCTGGTATGTCAATATTTTGAAGGTCTATGTCCTGGAGAATTCAGTGCATAACATTGCAAGAGTGGGCTTCCCTGGTGGTCCAGCAGTTAAGAATTTGCTTGCCAATGCAGGGCACACAGGTTTGATCCCTGGTGCTGGAAGATTCCATATGCCTCAGCACAACTAAGCCTGTGTTCAATAACTATGTGCCACAATTACTGAAGCACTGAAGCCCTTGCACTGCAGAGTCCCTGCTCTACAGGGACACAGAGCACTTGCGAGGACAGGAGTGGATGGAGTTGAGAAAAACTATGTGGGCCTTGAGAGGACCCAGCACCGAGCTGCTGCCCAATCTTTGCTCAAGAGAGCACCATCTATGCTGGCAACTGGGAAATGTGTCAAGTCCCAAAGACTACTGTGCCCCTCCTGGAGTAAGCTTTTGTATTACCAGGGCCAAGAAACAAAGTAGGTGTTCCCTCCCTACCATCACACTAGTATCACCCACAGAGATCCGTCAGTGTGTTTCCGGCATGTTGATCACCTGGAGTGAGTGCTGTCCATCTATTCCCCGAGACACTGCTAGTCTCAATTGAATCACCTCCTGGGTCCAGTGCCCACTTTGCTGGTCAACAACACTTGTGAGCCCAGCTGGAGCCCGGGCCCTGGACACCTGGAGGGGCCGTGGTGAGGTCACACAGAAAGACCCAGCTGTGGTTCTTTGGTGAAATCAGCTCTCTGAAACACCAACCCATCCCTTAGACATTCAAAACTGGCACATACTCCATGGCCGATTCAGATAGCCTTCTTTTCCACTTTATAATCTAATCATACATTTCCTCCTGTGATTAATATTTTCCAGGAGAATGATTTTCATGGTTTCAGGGCATGTGCAGGTAGCATAATTTGTTTTTAAAAATCCCCTTTTGTTGGACATGCAGATGATTTCCAGTGTTTTGCTGCTGCAAATAGTGTTACAATGACCTGCCTTGTGAAATCTTTGTGAATGTCTCTGAATTGAAAACAGACTCATAAAAAATGTCAAGCAATCACAAAACAAGGACTATGAACATGATTGTCTGGGTTTTGCTCTTGCTTTCCAAGATTATTAGCAGCCCATAAAGCAGCTGAAGCCTCAGCTGCCTTGCAGATGGGCACAGCCCACAGGGGCTTCATGTGGACTTAACACACACTGGAGAGGGGAAGAAAGGCGGACATAGGAGTTTAAGATTGCCATGGAAACACGCTTCTTGGCTAAATATACATCTTGCTATCTAACGCGTGTCTCAGAGTCTACAATGACCCGTATATGTGGAGTGAGGTGCCACTTTGGGGTCAGCAGTTTCTGAGGAGACTCTGCAGTCCCTAGCAGCCTTTGCCCTCTCCCTTATGACTCAGAAGTCCAGCTAGAGTTGTCTTCACACATGAACAGAAAAGCCGTGAAATATTAATGCTCTGTTACTGACTCTGCTGCAAACACTTGGAGAGTATCAGCCCCTTCCAAATCAATAAGCTTTTCATTATGCATGAGTGCCCCAAACTCCTTTTGGTTACAGGGTGGGAGGACTAGGAGCACAGGCCAGAGGAAGATGCCAAACTGGGAGGGTCATAGTCCCTTTATTCAATGTTTTTACTGCAGAACCAGTTCAGTCAGTGCAGAGAATGAGAGTGTGTTACCCATCAAACAACCCATGACTTGGAGAAGCCCAGTGGGTCACTTTGAATTTTCTACTCTTTCATATTAGAAAAAGGGAAATCATGTTGTGCAGCAGAAACTAACACGACATTGTAATGCAATTATACTCTAAAAAATAAATAATTAAAAAAAAAGAGAAGTGGTAGGATTTTAACATATTTTATCTCTGTTTACACACTCATTACAGTAAATTTGGAGAGTACAGAAAGATATTAAAATTTTTAAAAATTTGCCATTTCCACTCCCTGCTGCTGCTGCTGCTAAGTCACTTCAGTCGTTGTCCGACTCTGTGCGACCCCATAGACGGCAGCCCACCAGGCTCCCCGTCCCTGGGATTCTCCAGGCAAGAACACTGGAGTGGGCTGCCATTTCCTTCTCCAATGCATGAAAGTGAAAAGTGAAAGTGAAGTTGCTCAGTCGCTAGTGGGATGGAAAGTTCGCAGTATTTGCATATTGTGGCTGCCCCTGCAATAGGCATAATTATCAACATTCTCCTTTAGAGTGGTACATTTGTTACAGTCAATAACTTATACTGACACATCACTATCACCCAAGTCTGTAGGGTTCACTGTTGGTGGTGTATAGTCTATGGATTTGGATAAATGTATGAAGACATGCATTTACCATATGACTGTCATAAAGATTAGTTTCACTGCCTTAAAAATCCTCTGTGCATTTTAGGACTTTTAGGGCAATGAATACATTGTATCAATACATGTACACTGAATATCATTGTATATGATACTATGATGAAGCATACATGTTACTGTACATTTGTGCAAACCTACAGAATGTACAACAAGAGTGAACCCTTATGTAAACTATACACTTTGGGTGACTCTGATGTGTCAATGTACTTTTATTAATCATAACACAAGTACTACTCCGGTGGGGGTTGTTGATAATGGAAGAGGACTTGATGGACATGTGTCTGAGCAAGCTCCGGGAGTTGGTGATGGACAGGGAAGCCTGGTGTGCTGCAGTCCATGGGGCAGCAAAGAGTCAGATACGACTGAGTGACTGAACTGAACTGACTGATGCATGTATGGGAGCAGAAGATATATAAGAAGCCTCTGTACCTTCTTCCTTACTTTGGCTGTGAACCTAAAACTTCCCTAAAAAAATAAAGCCTATTATTAAAAAAAAAACAGTTCATGCTTTGCCTACTTATCCCTTAATTTTAATTTATACGTGTCTTTATACTTAAAATGGGATTCTTGTAGACAACATAGAGTGGAGTCTTGCTTTCTGATCCACTCTGTCAGTCTTTTAATTGGGGTGTTTATACTCTTGACATTTAAAATGTTTGTCGATACAGTTGGATTACTATCTACACTATTTGTTTCTGTTTTCTGTTCATTGCCCTTGTTCTTTATTCCTATTTTTGTCATCCACTCTTTTTCCGTTATTTGTAGTTTTACTTGAGCAATTTATATGATTCAACTTTCTCTCCTTTCTTAGCATATCAGTTTTACTTCTTTTTCAGCTTTATTTAAGGGGTTGCCCTTGATAGAAATTGAGCTTCCTAGGTGGCACAGTGGTAAAGAATCTGCTTGCCAATGCAGGAGACTCAGGAGATACAGGTTTGATCCCGGGTCAGGAAGATCCCCTGGAGGAGGAAATGGCAATCTACTCCAGTATTCTTGCCTGGAATATTCCATGGACAGAGGAACCTGGCAGGCTACAGTCCATGGGGTCACAAAAAGTTGGACACGACCACACAACTGATTATGCACGCAGGCAGCCCTAGATAGAATTTGCAATTCATGTATTTACAGATGAATCCAAGTCCACTTTCTTTCTTTTTAATTAATTAATTAATTTGGGTGCACCCAACCAGCTTGTCCTAGTTCCCTGACCAGGGATCGAACCCACACCCACAGCAATGAAATCCAGGAGTCTTAACTATTGGATCGCTAGGGAATTCTGAAGTCCACCTTTAAATAACGCTATACTGCTTCACAAGTAGTGCAAGTACCTATGAAAACAAAATATTCCTATTTCTTCCTCCCAACCTATCACTTCATGGGAAATAGATGGGGAAACAGTGGAAACAGTGTCAGACTTTATTTTCGGGGGCTCCAAAATCACTGCAGATGGTGACTTCAGCCATGAAATTAAAAGACGCTTACTCCTTGGAAGAAAAGTTATGACCAACCTAGATAGCATATTGAAAAGCAGACACATTACTTTGCCAGCAAAGGTCTGTCTAGTCAAGGCTATGGTTTTTCCAGTGGTCATGTTATGGATGTGAGAGTTGGACTATGAAGAAAGCTGAGCGCCGAAGAATTGATGCTTTTGAACTGTGGTGTTGGAGAAGACTCTTGAGAGTCCCTTGGACTGCAAGGAGATCCAACCAGTCCATTCTGAAGGAGATCAGCCCTGGGATTTCTTTGGAAGGAATGATGCTGAAGCTGAAACTCCAGTACTTTGGCCACCTCATGCTAAGAGTTGACTCATTGGAAAAGACTCTGATGCTGGGAGGGATTGGGGGCAGGAGGAGAAGGGGACAACAGAGGATGAGATGGCTGGATGGCATCACTGACTCGATGGACGTGAGTCTGAGTGAACTCTGGGAGTTGGTGATGGACAGGAAGGCCTGGCGTGCTTCGATTTATGGGGTCATAAAGAGTCGGACACGACTGAGCGACTTAACTGAACTGAACTGAACCCTTGCTTCTACCTTGTATCACTGCAGTCATTTATTTCATTCACACAGAAGCATATGGAAGTGTGTATGCTTATATATACAATGGCATATGCTTATATTGTATATATTGGGAAAGGAACTGACAACCCACTCTGGTATTCTTGCCTGGGAGATCCCATGGTCACAGGAGCCTGGTGGGCTACAGTTCATGGGGTCACAAGGAGTCGGACATGACTAAGTGACTAAATGATGGTGATTATGTTGTATATATATAATAAACATGCAGAATCAAGTACATTGTTGCTACCGTTATCTGTAACAAACTATTATCTGTGAAATCCATTAAGAATAAGAAACATAAAAGCTTTTATTTACCTTCATAGATTTCTTCTCTCGCACTCTTCCTTTCTTTATGTGGATGTGAGCTTCTGACCCGTATCAATTTCCTTCCCTTGGAGGAGTTCATCCAGAGGATGTGACCACTTGATGACCCATGAGCTGGACCCAGGAGGTGGGAGGCTCCTCCACCCTCTGCTGTCCCTGAAGCCTGCACTCTGCCCACTGTTCCCACAGTGCGAGCCATTTTCAAAGATGCAGCTTTAAAGCCATCTGTTGTTCAGGCCATCTGGATGGTACGTGTGACTGAACTTTGTTCAGTCCTCTACATAAAGTTTAAGATTCTGGTGGGCAGGTCTGGAGATTGACTTATCTTGTGGTGCCTAAGATAAGCCTCAACCTAATTATTACTGAATTAGGTCACGTGGATGCCTACAGGAGCCCCAGCTGGCCTGGGTGGGGAAGGTTTTTCCCTATTCAACTGGGACAAAAACCGAAGCTGAGGTGGAAGCAATGTAAGCTTTATTCAATGGCCGGAGGCTGGAGAAGCAGGAACTTGGTTACAAATCAACTTCTCGCCTGGGTGAATGATTCAGGCAAGATTTTAAGGGTAAGGTTCATGATGGGGAGGCAACTGCATCGGTTTTCTAAGAGGCAGGAGTCTTCCTGGAACTGAGTTGCTACCTCTTTTCTGCCCATGCATGGTTCTTTAGCATCTGGGTTGGAAGCTGGTGGAACCATCCTGGTGCGGATGGCAGAGAGGTTAGAATTATAATGAGATGGTAACAAGCTGCAGGGTGGTCTTTGCCCCACTTGTGACGCTGAACCAGCTTGCCAGGGTGTTCTTGTGGATGGACTCTTGTTCCTGTGCCATGAACAGGACATGGTTTATTGCTGTTCGGTCGCTAAGTCGTGTCCAGCTCTTTGTGACCCCAGGGACAGCAGCACGCCAGGTTCCCCTGTCCTTCATTATCTCCCGGAGTTTGCTCAAATTCATGTCCATTGAGTTGTTGATGTTATCTAACCATCTCATCCCCTGTCACCCCCTCCTCCTTTTGCTTTCAATCTTTTTCAGCGTTAGGGTCTTTTCCAATGAGCCAGCTCTTATCATTGGGCTTGCCAGGTGGCGCTAGTGGTAAAAAAACCTGCCTGCCAGTGCAGGAGACAGGAGATGCAGGTTTGAACCCTGGGTTGGGAAGATGCCCTGGAGAAGGAAGCGGCAACCCACTCCAGTATTCTCACCTGGCAGATCCCATGGACAGAGGAACCTGGTGGGTTGTAGTTTATGGAGTCACAGAGTTAGACATGACTGAAGCAACTTAGTACGCATGCATGGTTTGGTCTCCTCACAGTCCAAGAAACTCTCAAGAGTTTTCTCCAGTACCACGACTTGAAAAGTTAGTTGTGGTTTTCTGCATTTTACCTGGAGGGAGGGGCAGGGGTATGGTCCTGGGGTCACAGCCTTGGTACCAAGTTCCCTTGTTTGTTAGACCTGCCACCTACCAGGCTGGAGTGTCTGCCTCTTCTTTGTCCTCTGTGTCTGGGAATCTCTTTCAGATTTTCCATGGGAAGCTCTAGGTAGTTTTTTTTTTTTTTTAATATTAAAAAATATATATTTATTTTAAAACATTTTTAACTTATTTTGGCAGTGCTGGGTCTTAGTTGTAGCTTACAGGATTTAATTCTCTGGCTTAGGATCAAACCAGTACCCCCTGCATTGGGAGCATAGAGTCTTAGCCACTGGACCACCAGGTTGTTGGTTTTGAACCAACACCTTCTCTCTGAAGAAACTTCTTTTAACATTTCAAGGCAAGACTATACATTCTCTCAATTTTTGTTTGCCTTAGAATGTATTTATGGTTCGCTTTTGAAGAGGACCTCAGAATACAGAATCCTGGGTTGGAGTTCATTTTTTTCCTCTCAACACTTCAAATATTTCACTCCTCGCTCTTCTTGCTTGCATGGTTTCTGAGGGACTAGGTGGATGTCATTTTTCCTTTGGTCCTTTTAGAGGGAAGGCATGTTTTCCCTCTGGCTCTTTTTAAGATTTTTATCTTTGATTTTCCTCAGCTGGAATATTATATACTTAATATTTCCCCCCATTATCCTATCTGTTCTCTGAGCTTCCTGAATCTGTGGTTTGGTGGCTGATGTTAATTTGGTGAAATTCTTAGTCATTATGATACTGAGTCCAAGCTCATTTTGCTCGCTGCTTGACAGACTAGTATACAGGGACAGGCGTTCCTAGGGCAAGGAATGACGATATTTGGAAAGGCACCAGGCTGAGGAGACGGCGGACAAACGTCTCAGAGAACCATCTTTCCCGAGTCAGAATTCGGGCTCCTTTATATAGCCAGAGTGGGGGGCGGTGGGGGGGCGGGGGGGGGCGGGGGTGGGGTGGGGGGGCGGGGAGGCGGGAGGGGAGGGGCACACTGCGAGGCGACCGGTGATGGGGATGGGAAGCTAACAGCCAATCAGGAAGGCCCACTCCAACGGCTGGGTGTCCATGCCGCGCCTATTATAATTATTGCTTTGAATATTTCTTCTGTTCCTTCTTTCCCCCTTGGTATTCCTTTTACTTGGATGTTGTACCTTCTGTAGTTGTCCTACAGTTCTTGGCTCTTCTGTTCCATTTTTAATCTTTTTCCTCGTTGCCTCTCAGTTTTAGAAGTCTCTAGTGGCGTATCAGGCTTCCCAGGGGGTGCTGCTGCTAAGTCACTTCAGTCGTGTCCGACTCTGTGTGACCCCGTAGACGGCAGCCCACCAGGCTCCCCTGTCCCTGGGATTCTCCAGGCAAGAATACTGGAGTGGGTTGCCATTTTCTTCTCCAATGCATGAAAGTGAAAAGTGACAGTGAAGTCGTTCAGTCGTGTCCGACCCTCAGCAACCCCATGGACTACAGCCTTCCAGACTCCTCCGTCCATGGGATTTTCCAGGCAAGAGTACTGGAGTGGGGTGCCATTGCCTTCTCCCCAGGGTGTGCTAGTGGTAAAGAATCCCTCTGCCAAAGAAGGAGACCCAAGAGGGAGGGTTTGATCCCTGGGGCAGGGTAGACCCCCCTGAGAAAGAAATGGGAACCTGCTCCAGTGTTCTTGCCTGGAGAAGCCCATGGACAGAGGGAGCCTAGAGGGCTACAGCCCATGGTCCCAGAGGAGTCATGTGTATACATGGACTTGTGTATACATGGTGTCTAGATGGAGAAGATATTTGGGGAGGAAAGGACAAGCACTTCACCCAGCTTGGGTGGCTTTCTTAAGTGGGAATACATGAGCTGAGTTTTTAATGGTGACAAGAATTCAGCCAGATGAAGACCAAGCTGACAAAGGGAGCTTAAATAGAGGAAACAGCTCATGCAAAGCTGGAGGCGTGGAAAATGGACAGTGTCCTGGGTGGAAGGTGAAGACTGACGGGGCACTAAGAGAGGCAAGATTAAGAACTGGGTTAGCAGGAGTTATTTTCATTTTGGTCTCCAAGAACTGTGTTTTTCCTGGAAAGAGATCAGAAACTCATAGTTACAGTTGTCTAGTGGCGTATCAGGCGTAAGCATGTCTGTAACACATGCTTGTGCTCAGTTGTGTCCCACCGTTTGTGACTCCAAGGACTGTAGCCGTGCAGGCTCCGCTGACCATGGGATTTTCCAGGCAAGAATACTGGAGAGGGTTGCATTTCCCTCTCCAGGGGATCTTCCCAACTCAGGGATCCGACACATGTCTCCTGCACTGGCAGGTGGATTCTTTACCACTGAGCCACTGCATGTCAGTGAGGCCAAGCTTTACCAAGCAGAATATGGTCCAGAAATCTTTTATTATTATTACTTTTTCCCTAAGGAATCCTCTTTTATTATTATTATTTTTTCCCCTCAGGATCCTCTTTAAGAAGATGTGGGACAAAAGTCAGGTTTGTTTGTTTGTTTTTTTTTTAATGTGGACCATTTTTTAAAAAGTATATTGAATGTGTTACAATATTGCTTCTGTTTCACATTTTGGTTTTTTGGCCTTGAGGCACGGGGAATCTTAGCTCCCCCATCAGGGATGGAACCCTTACCCCCTGCATTGGAAGGTGAAGTCTTAACCACTGGACCACCAAGAAGTCCCAAGGGTCAGTTTTTAAAGGATTTTCATCAAACATAGAATTTAAAATGAAAATTTTGTACCTAAGATAAATTTCACTTATCTAAAAAATTCACTTAACTGGCTTCCTTAGAAACAGTGCTTTTAGGCTTTTTAATTAGAAAAATGTGTAAAAGTAAATATTGAACATAACTCCAAGTATAGAAAAAGCAGGCATTTCAGCTTGAAACAAGGGTGTGTGTGTATGTGTGTGTGTGCGTGTGTCTGTACCAAAGCATCCAGAACTCAAGTGATATAAGCGTGCCCTTCACCTGGAAGACTAGAACTGTAGAACACAATTTACAAAATATTAGAGAATATGAGAGATGAAGGAACTTACAGATGATTTAATGAATTGTTAGAGTTCTAAACCCTTCATGTTAGAAATAGGAATTCTAAGAGTTGGCACGGCATTGTAACTGTTTTTTTTCCAGGAAATGAGACCAAATGATGTCTCAGGCACTCTAAAAATTCTGATGACTTAATTTCTCCACATGCTTTCTTTTCCCCAGAAAGGTAGTTGACATACTGGGACCATCTTGGGCCTCAATTCAGGAAGTTTAATAAAAATAACAAGTATAAATTTTGTTATTTTGGGAGCACTTTCTGTATTTCCTACACTGTGAAAGCATTTTCTATTTGTTATCTTAAATTTAAAAAAAATTGCAATAAAATACATAGAACAAATTTTGTCATCTTAGCCACTTTTAAGTGTACAGTGTAGCTGCTAAGTCACTTCAGTCGTGTCCGACTCTGTGCGACCCCGTAGACGGCAGCCCACCAGGCTCCCCCGTCCCTGGGATTCTCCAAGCAAGAACACTGGAGTGGGTTGCCATTTCCTTTTCCAATGGGTGAAAGTGAAAAGTGAAAGTGAAGTCGCTCAGTCGTGTCCGACTCTTATCAACCCCATGGACTGCAGCCTACCAGGCTCCTCCATCAATGGGATTTTCCAGGCAAGAGTACTGGAGTGGGGTGCCATTGCCTTCTCCGATACAGTTAAGCAGTATTAGGTAATTCACATTTTTATGCAACCATCACCACCATCCATCCCCAGAACTCTTTTTATCGTGCAAAACTGAAACTTGATACCAATTATGGAACAACTTCTACTACCCTCCTGGCAACTACCATTCCACTTTCTGTCTCTTTGAACTTGACTACTCTTGTACTTTATATAACTGGAATTATACAGTATTTGTCCTTTAGTGACTGGCTTATTTCACTTAACATAGTCCTCCATGTTCGCCCATGTTGCAACATGTATCAAAATTTCCCTCTTTTAGGACTGAATTCCATTATATCTATATACCACCATTTGCTTATCCAAACGGTTGCTTCCTTCTCTTGGCTATTGTCAATAATATTACTATAAATGTGTTTTAAAATTATCTCTTTAAATCCTTGCTTCCAATTTTTTAGGCATCCTCATCCATGGATTCTGGGTCAAATGGTAATTCTATTTTTAATTTTTTAAAGAAGAACCTTACTGTTTTTCATGACAACAGCACCATTTTACATTTTTACTAACAGTGCACAACAGTTCCAACTTCTCTATATCATTGCCAACCCTTGCTATTTTGTTTTCTTTAAATACCGATAGCCATCCTAATGGGTGTGAGGTGGTAATTCAGTGTGGTTTTGATTTGCATTTCTCTAATGATTAGTGATGTTGAGCATCTTTTTATGTGTTTACTGACATTTGTATATTTTCTTTGGAGACACACCAGTTCAAATCCTTTGTCCATTTTTTAATTGGGCTTGGTTTTTGTTTTGTTGAGTTGTAAGGGTTCTTTATGTCTGCTTGCTATTAACCCTTGATGAAATAGATCACTTGCAAATATTTTCTCCCATCCTGTGAGTTGCCTTTTCACTCTGTTGATTGTCTCCTTTGATGCACAGAAGCTTTTAATTTCATATATAGATCAATTTATCTTTTTCTTTTTTTTGCTTTTGTTGCCTGTTCTTTTGGTGACATACCCAAGAAAACAATGCCAAATCTAATATCATAAGACTTCTGTAGGGTTCACGCTTATATTTAGGTCTTTCCTCCATTTTGAGTTGATTTTTGTATAGGTTGTAAAGCAAGGATTGCATTTCATTCTTTTACATGTGGATATCTGGTTTTCCCAACATTATTTGTTGAAGCCACATGACTTTCTTAAAGCCACCCAGCTAAATGGTAGCACAGATGGGAAAAAACCTTAGTTTTCTGTTTTTAAGTTTTTAAGTCTTCCCCTCTGGAGAAGGCAATGGCACCCCACTCCAGTACTCTTGCCTGGAAAATCCCATGGACAGAGGAGCCTGGTAGGCTGCAGTCCATGGGGTCGCTAAGAGTCGGACACAACTGAGCGACTTCACTTTCACCTTTCACTTTCATGCATTGGAGAAGGAAATGGCAACCCACTCCAGTGTTCTTGCCTGGAGAATCCCAGGGATGGTGGAGCCTGGCGGGCTGCCGTCTATGGGGTCGCACAGAGTCGGTCACGACTGAAGCGACTTAGCCGCAGCAGCAGGAAGCCTTCCCCTCTATTCTTTGTTAGTGCCTCCTGGCCCACTCTTTTAGGTAACTGAGGCATTACTGTCATCACACACAGGTGTGATGGAGCTTACACTCTTGAGTACACTTGCATTTTTAAGGAAGAATTTCTTGCTCCTAATATTTTTGAATAAGTAAAGAAATCACCGCCTGCTCAAATGGTCATCCAGTGTCCCCCTCTACTCACCATTCTTCTGAGTTTGGAACAAAGGCAAAGCAAATCACAAAAATAGTCACTTGTCATTTGTACTTTATTTCATATAGTTACCCTTACTAAATCCCAGGGCCCCTTAAGTACCAAGCATCTTTCCACAGGGAAAGCAAACAGGCTTGCTCAATGAGCTGTAAAAATATTAAAATATGAATTATGAAATGATTAATGTGAGAGGTCCAAACTTCGCTAACTAAATTTCTAAACTACATTCTATCTACTGAGACTCTCTTTGATCATAATGCTAGTTTGATTCATCACTAAACTGCCTTGTGTCTAATTTTCTTTGCAGGAACTGGTACTTAATATATCTCAGAGGGAAAGATTTATGAGTAAAAATCCTAAGAGTAAAAATATTTAAAAATCACTTTCAAAATGTGTTAAACAGGACAAATTTCATTCTGTGTAAGCCTGTGTAACTCTATGTATATTGAGTCCCACAGAGTCCAGTCTTTGCCTGGTGTTGTATTTAAAGAAACACAACTCAACAATTAAAAGTAATTAGAATATTCCAGTGTTAGCAATCATATGCCTCTTGATCAACAGCAGAGTAGATTCAATTCATCACCCATGTTTATTTCAGTCTGTGAGTCTTTCACACTCTGCAACCATCCTTCCAGCTGAATCAGATGTCCTCCCTGACACGTATCCATTAGCCTGTTTTATTTTAATCCCTTCTCTCCTTCCTTCTAGAATCCATTTTGTTCCTCAGATATTTCCTTCTTCAAAGATTTTACTGCAATGCACAGTAAAGGGAATAGCCTTATCATCTTCATCCCTACCATTGTTGTCCAGGCCACCATCACTTCTAACCCAAATTGCTACATCAACATCTAAATAGTCTCCTTGCTTCCACCCCAGTCCCATATGATCCTTTAAAAATATACTCCAGTCTCACCTGTCCCCTCGTTTGAGTACTCACTTGTTTACTATCTGTTTCTCTTAGTAGATGATGCTCTTTAACGATGGGGAATCTTGTCTGTTTCTGGGTTGTATCCCCAGGGAGGAGAGCAATGATGATTGGTACATGAAAGGCACTCCCAGTTTTTGAACGAAAAACTGAGCTGTTGAACAACCTTCTTGCTTGCGTCTATGCGTTTATTTATTTATTTTTGGCGGTGCTGGATCTTCATTGCTGCGTGGGCTTTTCTCTAGTTTCAGCTTCCCTCTAGGTGTGGATGGGGGCTTCTCATTGAGGTGGCTTCTCTTGTTGTGGAGCGCAGGCTCCAGGGTGCACAGGCTTCAGTAGTTGTGTAGGCTTGGTAGTTGTGGCTCCCGGGCTCCAGAGCACAGGCTCAGCAGTTGTGGCTCGGGGCTTAGTTGCTCCGCAGCATGTGGGATCATCCCAGATCAGAGATCGAACCTGGGTCTCCTGCATTGGCAGGAAGATTCTTTACCTTTGAGCCACCAGGAAAGCCCCCATCCTTCTTTTGTAAATACTGTTTCTCCTGTAGAGGATGCCCTCTGTAAAAACTGGCAAAATTTCAGCTTCAGGTTACAGAAAAGATAGCATGCTTTATTTCACATAAACAAGTAGCTTACGCACATTTTGAGCATGGCCAGGCAATACCAATAAGGCTTCACAAATAGTGAGGTGAACAAATCCTATATTCAAGGAAAACAAATGCTATGTCTCTGCTACCTTCCTACTGCTACCCGCAATGCCACAATTCATATGAAAGTGAAAGTCGCTCAGTCCTGTCTGACTCTTTGTGACCCCATGGACTATACAGTCCATGGAATTCTCTAGGCCAGAATACTGGAGTGGGTAGCCTTTCCCTTCTCCAGGGGATCTTCCCAACCCAGGTCTCCAGCATTGCAGGTGGGTTGTTTACCAGCTGAACCACAAGGGAAGCCCAAGAATACTCGAATGGGTAGCCTGTCTCTTCTCCAGTGTATCTTCCTGACCAAAGAATCGAACTGGGGTATCCTGCATTGCAGGCAGATTCTTTACCAACTGAGCTATCAGGAAAGGCTATAAATATGCAATTTTTTTTCTTAGTGGTTTCCTCTTAATAAAGGGGAGATTAAGAAGAAAGAACTGACTTAAACAATAAGGAAGTTAATGTGTTTCCGTTATTGGAAATACAGAGGTAGCCAGATTCTAGCAACAGGATGATGTTGTTGAGTTTGAAGGTGCTCTTTATGTCTCTGTCTGACATCTGGTGCTGTGTGTGCACACCTCCTGTGCCCCGTCTCATATCCTCTCCGTCTACCTTCCATCCAGCTTTGAATGCAAGTCAGCTCTACTCAAGTGTTTTGGCACCTTGCCTCAGCTACACAGTGTATTTTTTACTTTCTGCCCCAGGGCTTTTCTGATACTAGATATGGGATTCTTCTGGGAACTTGCTTGTCCAACTTGAGGACCAATGAATGATTCAGTCGCAGAATCATCAGTTCTTTTGTGAAGCCTCTGTGAGGCAGCTAAACCAACTGGAGCACCAGCTGATGCTTCCACATAAACAAATGTGCAAATATGAAATTTACATTCAGCGCTCCAACCTTTGATCAATGAGAGATGAATGTGCCAGATAAACACCTTAGAACATCTAAGTGGCCTGGAATAGTGCTTGGCACATAGTAGGTACTCAATAATATTTGCCTATTATTAATATGGTTGAATACAGTATATATATGCATACACATATATTAATATATTTAACAACACATTTTATCTTTATACATCTATTATTGGGTTTCACTTGTAGTCATCTCTGTGTTTCTAGAGCTTGAAGTGAATAAAGATCTGTTGAATGAATGAATGAACAAATAGTACAGAGAATATATGCTATATAAATATCTGGAAGGGAGAGATTACTATGTGAAGCTAGGGGAGGAAGTAAGGTTGTCTGGGCAGGTTCATTGAAAGAAGTGGAATCTCAGCAGGTACTTGAAAGATAAATTAGGTTTTTATAGGTTTGAGGATTAGAAACAATATTAGTATGAGGAGCTGTGTGCATAATGATACAGAAGAGAAAACAAATACAAAATATTCAAGGGAGCAGACCGATTTGGGTAGAATGGGAGGTGTGGGGACAGGCATGAGGAGGAATAAGACAGGACAGCTAGATTGAAACTAAAATTATTCCTATAGGAGAGTGATTTTATGGAAGAATCCAGGCTTTGGAATTTTACCGTAATTTGACTCTTAACCATTTTGCTTATTAGTTGTGTGGCCTTCAAGGTATTACCTGACCACTCTAAGTTTTTAAAAATTTAGCACATGAAAATAAAGTGCATAACTTGCAGTGTTTGGGGAAAATTAGCAAAAATATATATAGAATGGCTTTCAAATTGTAAGTATGTGATAAAAGCAGCTGTTAAGTTGATTGTTATTCTGGCAGGTAATGTTAAAGGCTTTTTTTTTTTTAATACATGAAGATTGGCATCTTAACATCATTTGATGGTAATATAATTGAACCATCAAAATTTACAAAGTGATAAAACCCAGGAAATGAACCAGCAAGTCTGCCAGACGCGTCCAGTGCATGGAAATCACTGTCTTCTCTGGTTGACTGGGAAGCAGCAGAAGGTAATGGAAATATTTAAAATCTTGTGATGGGATTTTGTGGGTTCCTTTTTTCCTCTTTTAGATTTAGTTTTAAAATTCTGCTTTCAAGCAGACAATTGCTTTCTTTAAAATGGAATTGTTTGGTTTTTCTGCAGTATCAGGTGATACTTTCCTTCCTAAGAGCCAACAATTAAATCTTTCTCAGTAGTTCACATACTGAATTTTGCCATGGTCAAGTCTGGAATTCCTCCCTGCCTATAGAGCAAATGGAAGAGATTCTGATTCTTTGCATCTTAAGTTATTCTACTGATAAAGCTACAGCCAGAAGAGACTTTATCATTATCACATTACTCTTAGGTAAAGGCCCAGAAAGAGTAAACACTGGTTTTGTAAATAAGTTAATTCATATCACTTTTTAAAGATTCTGCATATAAGTGATATCATATGATATTCATTTGTAAGTTTACTTCACTTAGTATGGTCATCTCCAGGTCCGTCCATGTTGCTGCAAATGGCATTATTTCATTCTTTCTAATGGCTGGTTAATATTCCATTCCATTGTATACACCTACCAGAAACAGATTTATAGAAAGAATGTATGTTTAGCAGGGGAAAGGGTTGGGGAGGAAAGACATAGATTGGGAGGTTGCGATTGACATGTACACACTACTATATTTAAAGTAAATAACCAACAAGACCTACTGCATAGCACAGGGAACTCTGCTCGATATTCTGTAATAACCTAAATGGTAAAAAAGACTTGAAAAAGAAAAGGTACATGTGTGTGTGTACGGCAGCCCACTCCGGTATTTTTGCCTGCAGAACCCCATGGACAGAGGACACTGGCAGGCTACAGTCCTTGGGGTCACAAAAAGTTGGACACGACTGAGCGACTGGATGTGTGTATAACTGGATCACTTTGCTGCATACCTGAAATTAACAAAACATTATTAATCAACTGTCTTTTCAGTTTAGTTCAGTCGCTCAGTTGTGTCTGACTCTTTGGGACCCCATGGACTGCAGCACTCCAGGCCTCCCTGTCCATCACCAGCTCCTGGAGCTGCTCAAACTCATGTCCATCGAGTTGGTGATGCCATCCAACCATCTCCTCCTCTGTTGTCCCCTTCTCCTCCCGCCTTCAACCTTTCCCAGTATCAGGTCTTTTCAAATGAGTCGGTTCATCAAGTGGCCAAAGTATTGGAGCTTCAGCTTCAGCATCAGTCCTTCCAATGAACACTCAGGACTGATCTCCTTTAGGATGGACTGGTTGGATCTCCTTGCAGTCCAAGGGACTCTCTATACTCCAACATAAAATAGAAATTTAAAAAATTAAGTGAAAAAAAAGTGACTACACGCGCTTTTCAGAATGTGCTGGTTTCCATATTGTAGCTTCAGTTGTGGCTCACCCCTTGCAGTCACAAACCACTGGCAGCTCTCATTTGGTATGCATTGGCCCTTCCCAAACACAAATCGACTGTGCCCCATTTCTACTCTAATTACCTTAACCTTTGCTGTTCTAAGCAAGCAGTTTAGGAGTCCACTGTACTTACTTTCCCAAAGCGAAAACATAAAATGAAGTGTTCCCTTAGATGCATTTGTATTCCTAAAGTGAACTGTTGTAATTAACAATAGAATTCTGTGGGAGGAGGACACAGAAATCTGACAGTTGTCCCCCTGTTTCCTGAAGAAAATAGGACCCAAAATGCTTTTGATTAAGTGAGGTTTATCTCTTGAGGCTTGAGGGATAAGAAAAGGTAATTTAGTTTCTACAGAAACATTTTGGTGAGAGATGTGCCTTGAATTTAAAGTAAGTTACATATCTGACTCAAAACGAATCTCAAAAGAAAATTTTAAAAATGATCTTCCCTTCAGATTTTCAGTTAGAAGTCAGAATTAGCATTTCTTTACCTATTGAAAAAGGAGATTTCCATTTATTAGAAGCAGTATATCATCGTGGTCATTGTCACTCCTGGTTTTAGGATGAGATAGCATAGGTTCATCTCCTGGCGTCGTTACTTACTATTAAGTGATCTTTGGCAAGTTACATAACTTGTCTGAAAAATGTACCTACCTCATAAAACAGTTGTGAGAGTTAAACAGTTAGCAAATCAATTTCTGCTTTCCAGTAATATTTAATAGGTGGCATGTCATTAATCTTCTGCATCAACTAGAAAAAAAGAATTAATTATAGGAATCATATTTTATTTTTTATTATTATTTAAAAACATTTATTAATTTATTTGGTTTCATTGAGGCACGTAGCATCTCTCACTGAGGCATGCAGGCTTCCTCTATTTGTGATGCACCGGCTCCAGAATGTGTGGGGTCAGTAGTCGCAGCTTTTGGGCTTAGCTGTCCCAAGGAATGTGGGATCTTAGTTCCCAATCCCCTGCACTGGAAGATGAATTTTTAACCACTGGACCACCAAGGAAGTCCCAGAAATCATATTTTAAAAGATATCTGAGAATAGTGGAAACAAAAAGGACTAAATGAACTAACATTCCAAAAAAGAAAGAGCTCTTTCTGTTGGTGTTCAGTTGCTAAGTCTTATCTGAATATTTGTGGCTCCATGGACTGTAGCATGCCAGGCTTCCCTGACCTTCACTGTCTCCTGGAGTTTGCTCAGACTCATATCACTGAGTTGATGCCATCCAACTATCTCATCCTCTGTCACCTGGCTGCCCTCAATCTTTCCTAGCATCAGGGTCTTTTCCAGTGAATCAGCTCTTTGCATCAGGTGGCCAAAGTTTTGGAGCTTCAGCTTCAGTATCAGTCCTTCCAATGATCTCTTGCTAGGTGAGCTGATTTTACTCTTTTCTTCCTTCTGGAGATTTGCTGAGTCCAAGCATAAGCTGAGGATCAGGTGAAGGGGCTCTACTAGGGGAAGACAAACCAGCAGAGCTTTAGAACACCATATGGCTTTATGCCTGTTTAAAATGTACAGAAACCCCAAATGTACAGTTTGCCTGGCGGGATCTTTGCTGAATGCTGAGTGGGGGAGTGGTATAAGAAGCTCCGTGTTGAATTGGAAAGGCAGAGTGAGATATTTTGCAGTCGCATAGTGCTGATGAGTAAAATCCTCCCTGAGGCAATGTCCTGCAATAAACACATGACCGCTGTCATCTTTAAAACATATGAAAACATAGGTGAAATTAGTCTAAGTAGGGCTAATATCCAGTTCCTTGGAAGCTTATTTTTGAATGGATTGAGGTGAGTAACCCCTCATCTTATCTGTATAACAGAGGGCAAGGTAAATGATCTCTAAGAAGCAACAATAATTTCAGTTTTCAATACTTCCTTTACACACAATATCTGACATACAAATTTAAAAAAAGGGATACATGCAAAGAGACAAGAAAAATTGTACTAATAGTCAACAGAAAAGATAATAAACTAGACTAAATTATTCCTATATTGAAGTTAGTAGATTTTATTATAAATGTTAGAACATAGAAAGATGGAGCAAAGTCTATGTCAATTAATCAAATAGCCATTGGGAAAAATGTAATATCTAGGCTTAAAAACTCACTGGATGGGTTTAATAGCAAATTGGTCATCAGTTCAGTTCAGTCGCTCAGTTGTGTCCGACTCTTTGCGACCCCATGAATCACAGCACGCCAGGCCTCCCTGTCCATCACCAACTCCTGGAGTTCACCCAGACTCACGTCCATCGAGTTGGTGATGCCATCCAGCCATCTCATCCTCTGTCGTCCCCTTCTCCTCCTGCCCCCAATCCCTCCCAGCATCAGGATTTTTTCCAATGAGTCAACTCTTCGCATGAGGTGGCCAAAGTATTGGAGTTTCAGCTTCAGCATCAGTCCTTCCAGTGAACACCCAGGACTGATCTCCTTTAGGATGGACTGGTTGGAGCTCCTTGCAGTCCAAGGGACTCTCAAGAGTCTTCTCCAACATCACAGTTCAAAAGCATCAATTCTTCAGCGCTCAGCTTTCTGCATAGCAGAAAGCAAATTTAGTTAACCTAAAGACAGGTCAGTAGAAAACTCTCAAGCTAAAGTACAAAGAAGGTGAAAAGGGAATAGAAAGAATGGAGCATAAGACATGAGGGATAATAGCAAAACCATTTGATTATGTGTAATGTATGTGCTCTCTCAATCTAAGAGTATAGGAGAGAGAAAACAGGGCAGAAACAACATTTGAAAAGATAGTCTGAGAATTTTCTAAAACTAGTAAACAACATTAACCCACAAATTCAAGATGCTCAGTATCAGAAAAAAATAAAGAAAATCATGTTGTTGTTCAGTCACTCAGTTGTGTCCGACTCTGCGAGCCATGGACTGCAGCTTGCCAGGTTTCCCTGTCTTCACCAACTCCCGGAGCTTGCTCAAACTCATGTCCATCCAGTCGGTGATGCCATCCAACCATCTTTTCCTCTGTTGTCCGCTTCTCCTCCTGCCTTCAATCTTTCCCAGCATCAGGGTCTTTTCCAATGAGTCGGTTCTTTGCATCAGGTGACCAAAGTATTGGCCCAAGAAAATCATACGTAGGAACAGAATAAACTTATGAAAGGAAATATTAGAAGAAGCAAAATTTTAAAAGATTACTTTCAGAGAAGTGAAAATTAGACTAATAGAGTTTTAGACTGAACATACAGCACACATCAAGAAGACAATAGAATGACATCTTAAAAAGGATGAAAGAAAAAAAACTTCCATCTACAAATGCTATATATAGTGAAAAGGGACCTTCAAAAATAAAGGTCAAATAAAGACACTTTTAATTGAAAAAAATCTGAAATAATTAGTCTCTAGCAGTCTAGAAAATTAGTCTCTTCCGTAAAAAAAAATACTAAAAAGACCTATTCAGACTGAAGTAAAGGAAATTCCAATAAATACATGGGAAGGAATGAAGAACTGGGTAAATATATGATAATATATAGAAAAACATTGGCTGTAAAATAACAGTAATAACAATGTCTTGTGGGTTGTGGGGTTTGGTGTATATGTATATATATATATATATATATATATATGCATGCTAAGTTGCTTCAGTCGTGTCTGACTGTGTGACCCCATTGACTGGAGCCCACCAGCTGCTCAGTCCATGGGATTCTCCAGGCAAGAATACTAGAGTGGGCTGCCATGCCCTCCCCAGGGGCTCTTCCTAACCCAGAGCCTGAATCTGCGTCTCCTGCACTGTAGGCAGCAGGTGAATTCTTTACCCACTGAGCCATCAGGGAAACATATACATATCTATATATGAAATTTCTTCAGTCACATCTGTCATCTGTCTCCCCATGATGGGGATGGTGTATGCTAAGACCTGTCAACCCCATTTTATAGCAAGGTTTTTTTTTTTTTTTTTTTTGCCATGCCACAGCTTGTGGGATCTTAGTTCCCCAGTCTGCACCCTTGGCAGTGAACCTGCCCATTTGGCAAAGAAAGCATGCAGTGCTAACCACTGGACCATTGGGGAATTCTCTACAGCAGGTATTACAATGCATCAGACTGACATCTAAGGGTCAGGTGATACAATGAAATTCACTCATGTAATCTGAGAGGGGTTATTTGAAATATATATGAAGAGAGAGAGAGAGAGAGAGAGAGACCATTGGATCTGTTTCTGTTTCTGCCTGGGAAATGAATAGCTCAGAAAAATTTCTTGGACAAAGCAGCTGGCCTAACTGAAAAGCAAAAAAAATTTAAGTTTGTTTACTAATCTTTACACTTGAAGTTATGTCATTGTAAATTAAAAAATATTTTAAAAATTTTAAATTAAAATATATATTTTAGCACAAAGTTAAAAAAAAAATAAATGGAGTTGAGCTTGGCGTTTTGCATTTTTTGGGGGGTGATAAGTGATGTGCTTTGTTGTGCTTAGTTGCTCAGTTGTGTCTGACTCTTTGCGACCCCATGGACTGTAGCCCACCAGGCTCCTCTGTCCATGGGAATTCTCCAGGCAAGAATACTGGAATGGGTTGCCATGCCCTCCTCCAGGGGATCTTCCCAACCTAGGGATTGAACCTAGGCCTCCCGCATTGCTGGCAGATTCTTTACCATCTGAGTCACCAGGGAAGTGATGAGGTGACTGCAATTAGAGTTGCACTATAGAAATACAGCATCTAACTAAGATAAAAATACTAAAAGGGAAAACTAAAGTGAATAGAGTATATATAATAATTTAGTTAAAGACATTGATTAATGAAGAAGAAGAAAGTAGGAAGATGATAAACAGACAATGAAAAATGGGACAGAAAGCAAATTTGTCAAAGTTTGAAAATTATACTTCAAATAATCCTATGGATCAAGGAAATCACAGTCTACATTAGATAATAGTTTAAACTGAACAAAAATGTATATGGAACATATTAAAATTGGTTAAATGTAACCAAATCAGTGTTTAGAGGGAAGTTTATAGGGCAAGGAGTAGCACAAAAGAAAGGAAAACCATCAACTCACCAAAATCAGGAATGAAAAATGAGACATCACTGCAGTTAATAATTTTAAAAACTTAAATGAAATGGATAAAGTTCTTGAAAAGTAATAGTTTAACAAAGCTGAAAGAAGAAGAAATAGAAAATCTGAGTAGTCAAATGGCTAATAAAATAATTGAACTTGTAATAAAAAACCTTCTCACAGTAAAAACTTTAGGCTCTAATAGTTTCACTGATGACTTTCCCCCAACGTTTAAGAAAGAATACACAATCTACACAAACTGTTCCAGATAAAAGGAATGAGAAAAACTTTTCAGCTTGTTTATGAGGCCAGCACAACCTTACTATAAAAGCTTTGACAGGGACATTATAAAAGCAGAATTCTAAGTTAATATCCCTCATGAACATAGAATATTTTTATATAAAAATATCAAATCAAATCCATTTATATATAAAATATGATATCATGGAATTTATTTGAGGAATATAAAGGTGGTTTAACATTCAAAAGTCATTGAATGGAATTACCCATATGAGTTGAATAAAAGAGTAAAACTATGGATATCTCAATGGAAGCAAAAAACTTTTGACAAAATTCTACATATTTATTATGAAAATTTCTTTCATCTGATAGAGTTTTTAACAATGGCTAACATCATACTTAAGGGTAAAATATGCTTTTTTAAGAAATTAAGAATAAGATAAGGCTCTTCATTATCACTTTTATAATTAAAATATGTAATAGTATGAAGACTTTTCCCCTGAAAAAGATATCCAGTACCACCACTTTATTTTTTAAAAACCTTTAATTTTATATTGGAGTATAGAGAGCCACGGAGAAGGCAATGGCACCCCACTCCAGTACTCTTGCTTGGAAAATCCCATGGATGGAGGAGCCTGGTAGGCTGTAGTCCATGGGGTCGCTAAGAGTCGGACACGACTGAGCAACTTCCCTTTCACTTTTCACTTTCATGCATTGGAGAAGGAAATGGCAACCCACTCCAGTGTTCTTGCCTGGAGAATCCCTGGGACAGGGGAGCCTGGTGGGCTTCCGTCTATGGGGTCACACAGAGTCGGACACGACTGAAGCGACTTAGCAGCAGCATAGAGATCCAACCAATCCATTCTAAAGGAGATCAGCCCTGGGATTTCTTTGGAACGAATGATGCTAAAGCTGAAACTCCAGTACTTTGGCCACCTCATGTGAAGAGTTGACTCATTGGAAAAGACTTTGATGCTGGGAGGGATTGGGGGCAGGAGGAGAAGGGGACCAGAGGATGAGATGGTTGGATAGCATCACTGACTCAATGGACGTGAGTCTGAGTGAACTCCGGGAGTTGGTGATGGACAGGGAGGCCTGGTGTGCTGCGATTCATGGGGTTGCAAAGAGTTGGACACGACTGAGCTACTGAACTGAACTGAACTGATAGCCAGTTAACAATTTTGTGATAGTTTCAGGTGGACAGCAAAGGGACTCAGCCATACATAAGCATGGATCCATTCTCCTCCAAGCCCCCCTCCTATGGAGGCTGCCACATAGCATTGAGCAGAGTTCCCTGTGCTACACAGTAGGCCCTTGTTGATTATCCATTGTAAATATAGCAGCCTCAGTACCACTTTAATGCAATGTTGTCTGAGAGGTCTTAACCAGAGTCGTCAGGCAAGAAGAAGTTTAGGTACCAGATATAAACACTGACGGACTTCCATGGTGGTCCCATGGTAAAGAATCCGCCTGCCAATGCAGAAGACACAGGTTTGATCCCTGGTCGGGAAGATCCCCTGGAATAGGAAATGGCAACTCATTCCAGTATTCTTGCCTGGAAAATTCCATGCACAGCGAAACCCGGCGAGCTGTACCCATGGGGTCGCAAAGAGTCCACACGACCGAGGAGGCATGCACTATCCGAGGATTCACCTTCCCAGGAATTCAAGTCGTGCCCTCCGAAGTGTCTTAGTTTGGGGCTGGTGAAAGGGAGTGTGGAGTGCATAGCGCCCCCTGGTGCCGGGCGCGGTGGAGAGCGCGAAAGAGATGCCAGTCATCAGTAGGGGATGAAACTCGAAACTCGAGGAATAAGAAGTTTAGCGTGTATTGGTCTGCAAATCCAGAGAGCCTGGGTCCCCAGCTGGGTCCCCTGCCCATCAAGCTATCCTAAACACTCCGTCTTGAATCAGAAGGGGATTTAGAAGCGAGAAGAGGTGGCCGCCGCCAATACCTTTAATGCCCAGGCCGGGAAGAAAGCGGGTTAGGATCTGATCCCGCTGAGTAGAGGACCCAGGAGCCTCCCGCCTTGGGTGCTCGGTGTGGCGGGGGCGCGCTGCGCGCTGCGGCGGCGCGGGCGCCGTGATGCAGGTGTGACACCCGCGGACTCCTGCCTCCGCCGGGATCGCCCCAGCGCCGCGTTCTCCCGAGCAGCCGGCCGGGCCACCCGGACTGACCCCGCTCCGCCTGCACCCGGGGGCGGCCTCGTGCGGATTTCCCACCCAGGTAGGGGACGGCATTGCTCGCTCCGGTGCGTGCAGACCCGGCCGGGGGCGCGGAGCCCGCGCGACCCTGGGGGCTCCCAGGCTTGCCTGCTTGGGCTGAAACGTACACGCTGGTACCTCTGAATGTTGTTTATAGTAAATGGCACAAAAGACAGGGGAGAGTCTTGGAAAGCTGGCGCAGAAAAGCAAGCACTTGCCTGCTGCGCGGGGTTGCGCGCCTCTTTGAAGCGGGCATCCCCCAAGGGCTGTTTTTAAATCCTGTTTGAACTGTTAGCGCCATACATAGTTTTGCAACTTAGGCTATTGACGTTGATAACTCCCTTTCCATAAGCTTCCTAGTCACCCCTTTTAGTTTCGGTTCTTTGCAATTAGATGGATGTGTGTGTGTGTGTGTGTGGTGAATGATGTTGTTGTTGGTTTGTTCTTAAAGGACAGATCGAAACCAGGCTTTCACCTGGTACCTCTGGGTTGGGGTTTGTGAGTGTGTATTTGCGTGTGTGGAGGGCGCCCTCCGCGGGCGTGGGAGCCGTTTCTTAGGGACGCGGAGAGGATTTGTTTATAGATGGATTTTAGCGCAAGGAAAAGAACATGATTTGTTCTGCAGGGATGGGTGAGCGGGTGCGTTTAGCCAGGGAGGAGCGAGGCACTGCCGTTTCCTCCGCAGACGGGTGTTAGATATATCTGCTGTCCAGGTTTCAGCCCGGCTGCTGAAACACGATCCTTAAACCAGAAATCACAGATGCAGACTAGCTCCTTTTAAAGGTAACTTAACCTCGGTGTCTGGGGCTCTGGTAAGAGCAGAACGGTAGGGTGGGGTGGGGTGCGTGCTCATTTTTTAAAAAGCTTGTTCAGAAGCAAATGTGGGTGGTTTTGAGGTTCAGGGAGTGGCAGGTGAAGGATGGGAAATAGATACCTATAGGGGAGAATTAGACTTCCTAGCCAGCTCAGTGATCCTTCTGGTCTACCCTGGTCTCTTCTGTTTCTGCTTCTTGCCCTTTCCAGAAGAGGTCACTTACCCTGCTTGCTCCAGTGGGTGCAGCAAGCACAGCACAGGCTCGCTCTGCATCTTTCTTGAGTCAGCAAATACTGGTCGAGCACCTAGTTATGTGTCAGAGGCTGGATTAACCCTGAGGGGTGCAGAGAGGATGAAAACAAAGTCTATTTCCCCAGAAGCTCACATCTGGTGGAGAAGAAACACCTGTAATAATGAGGTATGATAAGTTCAGCAATGTAGATGTGGAAAGAGTGGTGGGAGCAGGAAGAGAGGAATTAATGTGGCAGTGATTTTTTTTTTTAAACGAAGCTCTCCTAGGTGAGATGTTACATGAATTTCAGTAGAAACGGGGTCCCTCTCTTGGTCCTTTGGTCTGTGAGTAACCCCCATCAGTCTCCCCATCATCAGCATCAAGGTTACTATACGTGCAGAGCTCTGTAAGTTACAGCAGGGTTGGCGTTTGCAGTATGTGACCAGATACTAGTAGACACAGACACAAGATGACAACCAAGAGAAAAGAGTGTCCAGCACAGGAGGTCAGGCTTTTTGTTTCTTTAATGGATTGTTTCCCCAAGTTCTAGAACCAGGAAGATTTGGGAGCAGTACATCACAAAGGCAAGGATTCTGGATAGTTCTGAGGGATTCTCAGAGCAGATGAACTTCTGCCTTCATCTCCTTTGGGTCCCTGACCTGTCTGTGCTTGTCCCAGCTCAGATCAAAAGGAAAGCTCTGAACCTGGATGTCTCTAAATGGATGGAATAAAGGAAATCTAAAGCTATTGCAACCAATGTGCTCTGGGAAATAAAAATCCAATCTGACGGATTTTTTTTCCTGGACAAAATCTATGGTGGGTGATAGAAAAATGGTAGAATGAAGAGCTCTTGTGCTATACATGTTGCCAGAGATGCGTCTTACGTGCGTCTTGTAACCTAAAGCATCACTGAGGTATTTAAAAAGCAGATTGGCACGCGTCAAGGACCGTGGGTTTTGATACTCAAACAGACCTAGGTAAGTGTCTTGTGCAGGTTTCTTAGCCTCGCTTTGAGCTTTGGGTTCCTGAGCTGTAACATGGAGATAACAGTGGAATTCTTATAATATAATTACATCATAAGTGCTTAAAAATATGTTTATTGGGAAATGATCATCATATATAAGTTGCTTGACACAAAGTAGGTGCTTAAGAAATGGCAGTTCATTCATTGAGTACCTACTATGTGTCAAGAATTGCTCTATGTGTAGGGATACGGAATTGAATTAAATGAAGTCCCTCAAGGAGCTTATCTTGTGTGTGTGTGTGTATATGTGTGTGTGTGTGTGTGTATGTAAGATAGCAGACAAATAAATAACAAGATAATGATGCATTATAGTGGAGAGAAATAAAGCAGAGTAAGAGGAATGGGGAGTCTTGCCAGAGGGCGCGGTGAGGATTGTTATTGTTTAATATAGCTTGGTCAGGGAACGCTTTGCTGATGAGTGACATTTGACTGGACCCCTGGGAAAGTGAGGAGCGGGCCAGGCAGATGTCTGAGGAAGAGCATTCTGGGCAGTGTAACAGCACCTGCAAAACCTGAAGCAGGAGGGAGGTGTGTTCATACGAAAACCCAGAAAGAAGTCCAGTGAGGCTGCGGGTGAGTGAGCGAGGGGAGCAGCAGTAGGATTTGAGGCCAGAGGGGTAAGCCGGCAGGGTCACTGGGGTATTGCCTCTCATGATTTCTATTTGTTGCGAAGATTAATATCCTGAGCACTTGTGGAAAGAATTGGCTGACATCTTACACTCGATGTTTAGAAGAAGGCTCGTTGGGAGACATAGGTTCCTAGGTCACTCAGCCTGAGCAAATGCAACCAGCAGAGGCATAAATCTTTCCAAGGTGATGAGAAGCTCAGTGCAAAACAGTGTTTAGCAATCTTTCATCCAGATCAAGGACTGTTTTAGGGCTTCTATTGAACATTTCCTTCGCAATGAAAGAAAGGGCCACCTTTACTGAATAGTCCTGCAGGTATTGTCCCTGCTAGTTTTTAGTCTGTATTCTTGGAGGATGAAAGTAGTTTCTATGGCTATGGAAAGATGTTAGAATCAACTGGAAATACATTGACTGTTGGTGTACCGTGGGATGCATGTACATGATATTATATGGTGCACTTATTTGAGACTTCCATCTTGTAGGCTGAATACGACGAAGATCACAATTTGCTGCTCCACCCCTCTGGGACATCGTTCCTCTACAGCAGGGGTCCCCTACCTCTGGGATCTAATGCCTGATGGTCTGAGATGGAGCTGATGTAATAGTAACAGGAATAAAGTGCGCAATGAATGTAATGCGTTTGAATCATCCTGAAACTATCTCCCCTGTCTGGTCCATACAAAAATTGTCTTCCACGAAACTGGTCCCTGGTGCCAAAAAGATTGGGGACTGCTGCTTTAAAGAGCATGGTTTTGGCAGACTTATTGTTACCAAAGAGAAGAGTGTGAGGGGAGGGAGGACAGATCAATTAGGAGTTTGGGATTAAAATACACACATTGGGCTTCCCAGGTGGCGTTAATGGTAAAGAATCCATCTGTAAGGCAGGAGGTGCAGGAGACGCGAGTTTTATCCCTGAGTTGGGAAGATCCCTTGGAGGAGGGCACAGCACCCCACTCCAGTATTCTTGCCTGGAGAATCCCATGGGCAAAGGAGCCTGGTGTGCTGCAGTCCATGGGGCTGCAAAGAGGCGGACATGACTGAGCAACTGAGCACACACACACACTATTGCATATAAAATAGATAAACAACAAGGACCTACTGCATAGCACAGGGAACTGCATTCAGTATCTTGTAATAACCTATAATGCAAAAGAATATATATACGTATTTATATATTATATGTGTCTGATAGAATCACTTTGCTGTACACTTGAAATCAACTGGACCCAATTAAAAAAAATAAAGAGCATGGTTTTGGGGATTTGAGAGCTTCCCCCTCATGGCTGACCCTAGTGCTGTGGGACTGTTGCAGTGTTTCGTGGATAGAAATGGGGTTGGATGCCTGAGAAGCTGGTCAAAGTTCCTGTGAAACAGGATTTGACAAGGTTGGGTCCTGGCTGGGTGGCTGGCTGGGTGTCCCCCAAGTCACCCCTTTAGAAGGTGACTTTCACCTCTGTGGATTTTTCTCCATCCGAGGTCTTGCTGCCTCAGAAAGCCACTTACATTGCAGTGACCTTGCTCACCCCAGACTGAATTTGCAGTGGCTGGAACCCTGTGTGGCATGGCAGGGTGTCTTCTTCTTGCTGATCCCTTTGGTGACAACCACATCACAAGGAGAAGCTTTCCTGATGAGCACATATTCAGAGCAGAGCAGCTGAGATGCCTCCCCTGGGGGCTGATCACATACATTAGGGCTGACCTTACCAAGGAACTATAGGACAAATCTCCCCGCAACTTAGCGGCTTAAGACAGCAACCATTTCTCATTTTCTCACGTGTTTACGGGCTGGCCAGGCAGTTCTTTAGGTCTGAGTGGGCTTGATTCATCTCAGCTGGGTTTGTTCATGTTTTTTTTGTCTGCTGTTGGAGTGGCTGAGAGCTGGCTGCTTGAGGGTGGCCTTACCCGGGGGAACTTGGCTCTGCTCTGGGTAGTACCACATTTTCCAACAGGCTAGCCCAACATGTTCACATAGTATCCCTGGAATCCAAGGGAGAGTGGAAACTTGCCTGACCTCTTGAGGTCTAAGCTTATACTTGGCACACCGTTGTTTCATCTTTGTCTATTGACAAAAGTAAGTCACAAGGCCAGCCAGAGTGAAGGTGTAAAGAGTCTGCCTGCAATGCAGGAGACCAGGGTTCGATCCCTGAGTCAGGAAGATCCCCTGGAGAAGGGAATGGATACTCACTCCAGTATGCTTGCTTGGAGAGTCCCATGGACAGAGGAGCCTGGTGGACTGCAGTCCATGGGGTTGCAAAGGATTGGACATGACTGAGTGACTGAAACTTTCTCTTCAACTCACAAGGCCAGCCCAGAGTGAAGGTGTAGGGACTAGAATATACTTTAAAAAATTATTTACTCATTTGGCTGTACCAGGTCTTAGATACAGCATGTGGGATCTTTGACCTTCTGTTGTGGCATGTAGGGTCTAGTTGCCTGACCAGGGATGGAACCTGGGCCCCCTGCATTGGGAGCACAGAGTCTTAGCTGCTGAACCACCAGGGAAGTCCCTGGAGTACACTGCTTGATGCGAAGAGCTACGAAGGCACACTGCAAAGAGCATGGATACGGAGGGAGGAGGGGAACTGGAATGTCTTTGCATTCAGTATACCATAGGGACATTAATATTTAAAGTCCCCTTGACTAAGGCTCCTTTTTTCCCAAGTTCTGCTTGAATGGACAATGCCTGAAACTTGCCCTTTTCTTTTTCTCTGTTGTTCTCTGTTTCCATGGCTGATCAGCTTCAGACCTATGAATCTTTAGATAGCCATTCATCCACCAAATATTTACTGAGTGTTCCTTACATGCCAGGCATGGGCTTCCCAGGTGGCACAGTGGTAAAGAATCTGCCTGCCAATGCAGGATGCACAAGAGACGCAGGTTCAATCCCTGGGTTGGGAAGATCCCCTGGAGGAGGAAATGGCAACCCATTCCAGTATTCTGTGCCTAGAAAATCCCATGGATAGAGGAGCCTGGCAGGCTACAGTCTATGGGGTCACAAAGAGACAGACATGACTGAGCGACTGAGCACACACACACAAACACGTGCACCAGTCAAGGTAGCAAGGTCCATCCTCATGATGCATTCGTCCTAGCTGGGGAGATGGCATGTAAATAAGTAAATATGTATTATGTGATGAGAGGACATCACGTAAGGAGAGCAGGATGAGGAGTGCCTGGTTGAGTGGATGAGGAGCAGGGTGAAGGAAGGGGTGGGAGTGGTCGGGGTGACATGAAGGAAGAGAGTCAGCCAGACGGATATTTGGGGAAGGACCCTTCTAGGCAGGGAAAGCGACAAGTGTGAAGGCCCCGAGGGAAGAGTGTCCTGGTGTATCCTGGGAACAGAAAGGGCATTCATGTAGAGAGGGTGAGGATGGAGAAGGTGAGATCAGACAAATGGCTGAGAGCTGGGTAATACAAGGTTATCTAGGGCATTGTGTAGACTGTGGCTTTTACTCTGAGCGTGATGGGAAGCCAGTGGAGAATTTTGAGCACTCGCTGACATTATCTGATTTAAGCTTTACAATGATTACCTGAGCTTTAGACCTTAGAATAGACTTTTGGGGTTAAGGGTGAAAACAGGGAGGTGAAGTCAGGAGGCTACTGCAATGATCCAGGCAAGAGGTGATGGTGGTTTGGACCAGGGTAGTTAGTGGTGATGGTGAACAGTTATCAAATTACGGATATATTGCTCTAGGGATTCAAGGATGACTCTACATATTTTGACCTGAGCAGCTAGAAAGAGTGGCCTTTTACTGAAATGGAGAAGGAAGAGTAGTGGGGTTTAACTGAACACCCAATGGGAGATGTTAATTTGATAGTTACACGTGTGGGTCTAGAGTTGAAGGAAGAGGTCCTACAAGGAGATATAAGCTTGAGTATCGTTAGCATTCTTAATTTGTCCCTTCCTTGAGCCCAGTCCCTGCTGTACCACCAGTGCCTTGCATATTGCTTGACACATGGTCTGTGCTCAGTGAGTATTTACTGAATGAGTGAATGGAGTCATTCAATCACTGGAGGTGACTGCAGATCTTTGTTTCAGTGGGTCTTGAAGTGTAACTCCCTGAAGTTATTCTTTTTCTTTTCAAGGTCTCATGAGAGCCTTATTGTGGATCCCACGGACTAAAAACAGACTTTAAATGTGAAGGCTCCAATTGCTTATGTCTTATAGAAAACAATGTGTGATGACAAGTAAGAAGGAGAAACAAGTGGAAACCAAAAAATAGCTCATACTTTCAAAAAAGGAGACAAAATCCTGCGGGAGAGGAGGTTGAAATTCAGAGGTGTGATGTTCTTGGGTTATTATTGTACTCCTCTTAATTTAAGATTAAGCAGAAGCAGGAAAGAATCTTGAAAAAGGAAGATGTTTATTTAAATCGATTTTGTGCCAAGTGAAAGAGTGTCACCAGCTTGCTTGAAAAATCCCACATCTACAGCATCTTGTGTAATCTGTTCCTGTTTATAAAAGGAGAGAAATCAGCAATAGTCTTATAGGAAAAGGGGAGGAACAGTTATGGGGATTAATTGGCGTGACTTTAATTGGAATGACTTCAATCTCAGACTCCAGGTGCTGACCATTTCCTCCCCGTGGTGTGACTGAATATGTGTGAATGTGAGTTTTGTTTGCAGTGATATTAGAGTGGGTGGGAGTGAGGAAAAAATGTAGTCACTGCAATGGCAAATGGCTTCCTCTGTGTGTGTGCGTGTGTGTGTGTGAGAGAGAGAGAGAGAGAGAAAGAAAGAGAAAGAGACAGAGAGAGAGAGAGCAGGAAAGGGACAACAGCGGGAAAAAAAGAACTAAAGCAGAGAAGGAAATATGAGAAAGGGATATCAAGTTGGCCTCCGTTTGTACGTGTGGATACCAAGCTTGACCATGTTGGAGACTGGATGGAGCGGTGGGATTTGGGATCAAACAAAGCTTGGTTTGGACTCAATCTTCCTTACTTTCTAGCTGTGTAAACCGTAGCAAGTTATTTAATTTCCCTGAGTCCTGGTTCCTTCAGCTGTAAAATGATGATGGTGATGATGGTGGTGGTGGTGATGACAGCGG
Source organism: Bos indicus (assembly GCF_029378745.1). Lineage (NCBI taxonomy): Eukaryota > Metazoa > Chordata > Mammalia > Artiodactyla > Bovidae > Bos > Bos indicus. The sequence continues at coordinate 16,389,730 of NC_091780.1, read as the reverse complement.
TGATGGTAGTAGTAATAACACCCAAAGGGTCTGCAGTTTCTTTCATGCTCCTGTTCTTGGCAATAAGTTGGTCTAAATACTAATTAAAGAATTACTGAGTGCGCGCTTAGTCATCAGTTGTGTCCGACTCTTTGTGACCTCATGGACTGCAGCCCTCCAGGCTCATCTGTCCATGGGATTCTCCAGGCAAGAGTACTAGAGCGGGTTGCCATTTCCTCCTCCACAGAATCTTCCTGACCCAGGGATCAAACCCATGTCTTCTGTGGCTCCTGCATTGCAGGTGGATTCCTTACCTGCTGATCCATCGGGGCTTCCCAAAGGATCACTATATCTAATGAAAGAACTGGAAATTCTAAGTGTAGAGAGAGTTTAGAACCTGTCATTTAATGTTGCCAGTGCTGATGAGATTATTTGCATGAGGCCCATGGTGTTCAAAATGAGACAGGTGGACAATAATTAGACTTATGAGCTAGAGATTTCTGAGGTGCCTCAAAGGGAAACCAACCTTCCATCCTCTGCAACAGGCCAACCCCCCAGCTCAGCTCTGGCTTGTCTCATACTTTGTTAGAATTCCTTGATCAAAGTTTTTGAGTCATTTGGATTATGGAGGTGCAGAAACTCTCCATCAGATGCCTCTGGGTTTTGCTCCCATAAAATCTGCCCCATGATGTTTTCTACTGGAAAATCTGCTGTTTTTCCTCCTCCAGGTACATAGTAGGCACACAGTACGAGTCTATTTGATTCATGAATGAGTAAATGCTGTTGTGGTTGCTCTGTTGGCTGAGGCTCCTTGGTTTTTCTCTTTGACCTGGACAAGACGTGACGATGTGAGAGACAGTGCTGAGTTTGCAGCATCTAGTAAGTACTCAGTAGCTAAGGGTTTCCCAGGTGGCGCTCGTGGTAAGGAATCCGTCTGCCAATGTAGGAAACATGAAAGATGTGGGTTCAGCCCCCGAGTTGGGGTCGGGAGGATCCCCTGGAGGAAGACATGGTAACCCACTCCAGTATTCTTGTCTGGAGGATCCCATGGACAGAGGAGCCTGGCGGGCTACAGTCCATGGAGTTGCAAAGAGTCGGACACGACGGAGTGACTAACGTACAACCACAGTAGCAATGGTTTCTCTCTGTTCCACCTCCCTGCTTTTGCTGCCATTCTGGCCTCCTCTGGATCAAGGAGCATCAGGTTTCTCTTGGGGCTCTCAGATGCTTCTGGAGTGAAGACCAAAGCTCCCTTTCTGTCCTGCCCATGGATTACAGTTCACCCACTGTGTCTCCTGGTCCAGTGAAAACCTGCACCGTGGATTCCCTCCTTCAGCCTGTGATCCTATCACATTTCTCTGTTTCTATGGAAGCTCCTGCTCCACGCACTTCCTGTTTCCTTCAGTCTTTAGAGCTTGCTTCTGTCCAGGGCAGCAGTGGGGAGAGTAGCATTAACTTTTTTCTTTTCCCCAAAAGGCAACTGAAAATTCTCCCCTAACCAGAGACTCTGTGTGTGTGTGTATTATCGCTCAGTCGTGTCCGACTCTGCGACCCCATGGACTGTAGCCTGCTAGGCTCCTCAGTCCATGGAATTTTCCAGGCAAGAATATGGAGTGGATTGCCATTCCCTTCTCCAGGGGATCTTCCTGACACAGGGATCGAACCCCAGACTCCCATATTGCAGACAGATTCTTTACCGTCTGAGACACCAGGGAAGCCCAGTGACTCTGTAACCCCTCAGAAATACAATTAAATTGAACTTTTTTAGGAGCTAGAACATATAGGCCATGTCTTCTCTTCCATTCCCACTTTATAGATGGGAAACCTGAGGTCCAGAGCGAGGAAATCACAGATGAAGATACCCTTGGACAAGCGGTGGAACAACCTCATTTCTTTCTCTTCCCGTTCTATGTAGATGCAGGAGAAGGTAATTCGGCCCAACTTCTGGGGCCTTCTTGCATCACAGATGTCCGGGTCTAGCAGTTGGCTGTTCAAGCTAGGAGCTGGGGACCATTAACTGCTTCATACATCAAACCCAGATGATGCATGTGTTGGCAGGAACTCTGGTGCCTAAAAGTCACATAAGCTTAGGGGAGATGTGTGTACTTCACACATGTATTTTCATGGCTCCCCATTACTGAAACCTGCCAATGAACACATGTCTGTCCATCAATACCTCCAAATGTACAAATTTGTTTTAATAAGTATTTCATCGGCAGGTTCCTTTGGCTTCCCTGGTGGCTCGGACAGTAAAGAATCTACCTGCAATGCAGGAGGCCCAGGTTCGATACCTGGGTCTGGAAGATGCCCTGGTAAAGGGAATGGCAACCCACTCCGTTATTCTTGCCTGGAGAAGTCCCTGGACAGAGGAGCCCGAGGGGCTACAGTTCCATCCAGTCAGGAAGAGTCAGACACGACTGAGTGACTTTCACTTTCACGTTTCATAGGCGGTTTCCTTATTGGGCCCAGAACAAGTTCAGGACAATGGAAGGACTTACTTGGACTAGAGGATCTTAGTGTCTCAGAGCTGAAGGGACTGTAGGAATCTAAACTCCCTACTAGGCAAAGACAGGAGCTGAGTCTAGAGAAGGAAACGACTTGCTTAAGGTCCTACAGTCAGGGAACACTAGAGAGAGGACCAGAGCCCAAGTCAGGCCTGCAGAAGCTAAGTTCATCAGACAGTAGAGAGCAGAGAGACCACGATCACAGCAGCGTTATTTACAAGGTATGGAAGCAACCTAAGTGTCCATCAGCGTTGACTGCATAAAGAAGCTGTGGTACATGCATACAATGGAATACCACTCAGCCTCAGGGACAAACGCAATTTTGCCATTTGCAACTACAATGGAATACCACTCAGCCTCAGGGACAAATGCAATTTTGCCATTTGCAACAACATGGGTGGACTTGGAGGGTATTCTGCTTGGAGAAATAAGTCAGCCAGAGAGAGGCAAGTACTGCATGGTGTCATTTGTATGTGGAGTCTAAAAAAGAACCCAGCTAGTGAATGTAACAGAAAAGAACCAGACTCACAGATTCAGAGAACAAACGAGTGGTCACCAGTCGGGAGAGGGAAGTGGGAAGGGGCCAGGGAGGGGTAGGAGATTAAGAGGTACGAACTACGGGGCATAAAATAAACAAGCTAAAGGGTATGTATTGTGCAGCACAAGGAATATAGCCAATACTTTATAATAACTGTCAATGGAGCATAAGCTTTAAAAATTGTGGATCACTGTGTTGTGCTCCTGAAATTTATATAATCTTGTACACTGCCTGTACCTCAATTAGAAAAATTAAGAAAAAAAAAGAGAGCACAGGAAACGAGGCCCGGGTGCCCTTCACACTGAGAAACCCTCTGCAACATGACGGATGGTTCCCCCAGGCAGTTGAGAGCCTGGGCGGCTCCCCTGCAGCTCCCTCTGAGAAATCCTCTGGGGGTTTCCCCTGCCGGTGACCCAAGCACAGGCCCAGTGAGCGGAGCTCCTGGTCTGCCCGCGGCCCCTGCTCTCCTGCCAGGCGCAGGGTCTGACCGTGGCCTCTCGCCTGATCGGGGGCAGCAGATGGTGCGGATCGGAGCCCAGCTGGCACGTGGGCGGCTCTGAGGGAGCAGAAACGGCTTGGCGGGGAGAGGCCTGCACCAGACCAGAGTCCCGGGCGCCCCTAGGACCGGGCTAAAGAGGTCACTGCCATGTCAGGAGCTCCTGACCTTGGCCCTGGAGGGCTGAAGGGACTCAATTCCACTCCTGCGGTCCCCACCCCACCAGGATGAGTGATGAAGGCAGCCCACCCATGGTTGCTTAAATGTCTGTGGGTTACAGGCGGCTGCTTTGAGTATTTTTCAGCAAAGCATAAAAATTAAGCTTGAAGGAAAGGGAAGATCTAGGAAAGCAGAGTAAAGGTGGTAGCTTCAAAACTAAAGTGGTCGCACAGGCAACTCTCGCTCGATGTTACGTGGCAGCCTGGATGGGAGGGGAGTTTGGGGGAGGGTGGATACACGTATACCTATGGCTGGGACCCTGTGCTGTCCACCTGAAACTATTACAACACTGTCCATTGGTTATGCTCCAATATAAAACAAAAAGTTAAAAAATGAAAGCAGTAAGAGGATCAGCCCACGTGGAGTGGTAAAGAGGTCGATTAGAAAGGGTCAGAGCAGAGGCTTCCCTGGTGGTCCAGTGGCTAGGAGTCCGAGCTCCTACTGCCGGGAGCCGGGGATTTGATCCTTCGTCAGAGAACTAGATCCCACAAGCCGCAACTAAAGAAATCCTGTATGTGGCAACTAAGGCCTGGTGCAGCCAAATAAATAAAAATAGATATTAAAAAGACAAAAAAAGAGAAACGGTCAGAGCAGCATGGAAACAGGATGGGATGCTGAGCTGAGCTCTCCTCTCACTCCCCACGATGGGTGACTTTGTCTTCATTTGGGGGTCCCAGCCCATCGCTGTGCCAGGCTCCCTGCCTCACATCACGGGGTTGGGGGCCTCCTGTTTCCACAGTGACCCAGTGTGGGGGACCAGGTAGAGCTCTCACAGGCCAGGTTATTCCCATCAGTTTTCTCAGATTCATCCGTGTCACTGCCAGGTGGATGTCCTGGGACTCTCAGCCCATTTTCTCCAGGCATGTAAGTTCTCTTCTGGCTGGCTTGACCTTCCAATTATTCCTGGATTCTTGAGCTTCTTAGAGAGGGTAGAGAAAACAAAGAGTCCTAGATTCAGTCTCTCCTGGGTTCCCGGCCTGGCCTTGCTTCTTACTCAGTTGAGATCTTAGGTGAGTCATTTAGCAATGCTGGGCCTCAGTTTTCCAATCAGTAAAATGGGAATGATGATGGTTTTACCTACTCTGTAGAGTCACTGATGGCAGATACTATTAGATGCTGCATCCTCAGTCCAATGACTAGTTGAGGTCCATTTACAGCAGCAGCTGCTGCAGACTGAGCCTGTCACCTCCAGATTTCCTATGCATACCCCAAGATTCCCTACAGCCTGCTCAGGGCTCTCATTTGCTCCCTCTGCTCTCACACTGGGGAGACGAGGAAATGCTTAGGACTTGTCCATTTGGGAAATAGAGGGGAAAGTCATGCTGGTGTTATAAGAATCACCTTCAGCATTTGCTCGGCACCTCATATTCCAACAGCAGGTGTCCTCACAATAACCCTCAAATAGGCAGCTTATAAGTCTGTTTTATTTTCTTACAGATAAAGAAATAGAGACAGCAGAGGTTTCATCTTGCAGCAAAGTTAGCTTTGTACTGAGGACCCACATGGATGCATTAGACATGGTTCCTCTAGGAGCTTGTAGTTTGATCATGTGACAGTAATGATGATTATGATGTATATATGATTTCATTTTATTTCATTCTTCCAATCCCTGTGAAGTGAGAGTTTATTGTCTCCATTTTGTCATGGAGTAAACTGAGGTTCAGAGGCGTTAAATAAGTTTCCCAAAGGTTATTGTTGTTGTTCAATCTCTCAGTAGCGTCTAATTCTTTGTGACCCCATGGACTGGAGCACACTAGGCTTCCCTGTCCTTCACCATCTCCTGGAGTTTGCTCAAACTCATGTCCATTGAGTCGGCAATGCCATCCAACCATCTAATCCTTTGCTGTCCCCTTCTCCTCCTGCCTTCAATCTTTCCCAGCATTGAGGTCTTTTCCAATAAGCTGTCTCTTCACATTAGGTGGCCAAAGTATTGGAAGTTCAGTTTCAGCATCAGTCCTCCCAGTGAAAATTCAAGGTTGATTTCCATTAGGATTGATGGGTTTGATCTCCGTGCTGTCCAAGAGATTCTAAAGAGTCTTCTCCAACACCACAGTTCAAAAGCATCAATTCTTTGGCACTCAGCCTTCTTTATGGTCCAATTATCACATCCATACATGATTATTGGAAAAACCATAGCTTTGACTATACAGACCTTTGTTGGCAAAGTAATGTTAGCATTGAAAGGGAGAATGGATTCAAATGCAAGGCTGCTTAACCTCAGAACACGTTCTTTGCTGTGTGCTGTGTTCCCTCCCCACAAAGTCCATGAAGGCTGGTTAGGTGCAGCAGTGAGTCTCAATCCACGACCTTGACTCCAGCCTCTCCTGCTCCTGTTGCTACAACCCACAGGCTTCTAAAGGGAGTTTGCAAATATCTGGTTACTTCCTAATGGGCTTAAACCAGGAACTGGATCCAACTGGATTCCCAGCCTCTGAAGCTATTTTCCTACAAAGTCTTATAAGGGCTGCAGTGCCTAGGCTCTGCTGTTGGGAAGCTCATTAATTATGAGACTACAAGGTGAGATGATGATGGCACAGAGATATAAACTGAGTGAACGTTTGTGGGAGCATGGACTATAAGCAATGATTATTGCTGCATAAGGAGAGAAGACTGAGGCCCAGAAAAACTGCTGGACAGGGTGAAGGGGCATTGCTTAACTGGGCCTTGAAGGATGAGTAGGAGTTTTCCAGGAGGGCGCTGGGGAGGAGAATGGTATTCCTGATAGCAGAGATAGTTTGAGAAGAAGCTAGACCTGAGAGTGTTCAGTTGATCTGGGAACAATAAGCAAACTGGTATGGTGAGGTGGTTTTGGCTGGCAGTTGAGGACGGGCAAAGGGGCTGGTGGAAGGTGGCATGGACACACACTGGAACCTCTTGGGATTTTTCTGTTTTAACTTTTGTTGGAGTATAATTGGTTAACAATGTTTTGTTAGTTCCTCTTGGGAGTTTAAATGTTATTAGGAGTGCAGAGGAAGAAAACCCCCTCAAAATCCACTAACATACTCAGAAAAGCGGACTGTTGTCTGGGCTCCTTGAAATGGTCCTTTGAATGTTGGGATAATTACTGTCCTTTGCTTCATCCACAAGGCCTGGCCGTGTGTGAACTGTGTGGATCATAAGGCTGATATAGTCTCCATCACAGACATCCATCCAATTAGAGAAACAACAGCAGTGGAAACTGTGATTGATGTCTTGGAGATCTTCAGTGTACAGAAAGATCCAAGATAGCGTGGAAAATATTTAAGAACTATAAAGAAGTCCTAGACCATAGTTGCCCAGAACAAACAGAGCAGAAAGTTCTGTTTTCTGGCTTTAGAGTAGAGGAGAGAGCTGCAAGGGGACCAAGAGGACCAGCAATCTCTTTATTAAACCTGCTTCCTACTCTTCCTGGGCACATAGACTCCAGCTCCCAGCCTCTTTTGCAAGTGAGTGTGGCCACGTGACAGGTCTGTTGATGTGATGAGAATGGATGTGATGGGTACTGGGGTTCCCAGGGCAGGCCAGTGAACTTCCATATGCCCACTTCCAAGCTCTTTTCCCATCCACTGGCTGGCCCTGCTTGGCACTGTCTCATGCCAGAAATAAGCTCTGCCTATGTTAAACCACTGACATTTTTGGAGTTTGTTATAGCAGTTAGCCTACTTTCACCAATACAAAGCCTGAAATTTTAATTAGTAATTCCTCATAAGCTTATGGGAACACATCACAGAGGATCAAGAAGAGCATTTCTTGGTAACATAAAGATGAAAAAGCTACCTCTGGGCTGACTGCTGGGGTGCCTGTTTCATGTGAGCTTCTTTTGTTTTAATTTTAAAATTTATTGTATTCCTATTTATTAACATATATTTTAATATTTAAACTTATTGGGCCTTAGAAAGCACCCCTACGAACAAAGCTAGTGGAGATGATGGAATTCCAGTTGAGTTATTTCAAATCCTGGAAGATGATGCTGTGAAAGTGTTGCACTCAATATGCCAGCAAATTTGGAAAACTCAGCAGTGGCCACAGGACTGGAAAAGGTCAGTTTTCATTCCAATCCCAAAGAAAGGCAATGCCAAAGAATGTTCAAACTACTGCACAATTGCACTCATCTCACATGCTAGTAAAGTAATGCTCAAAATTCTCCAAGCCAGGCTTCAGCAATATATGAACCGTGAACTTCCAGATGTTCAAGCTGTTTTAGAAAAGGCAGAGGAACCAGAGATCAAATTGCCAACATCCACTGGATCATGGAAAAAGCAAGAGAGTTCCAGAAAAACATCTATTTCTGCCTTATTGACTATGCCAAAGCCTTTGACTGTGTGGATCACAATAAACTGTGGAAAATTCTGAAAGAGATGGGAATACCAGATCACCTTACCTGCCTCCTGAGAAACCTATATGCAGGTCAGGAAGCAACAGTTAGAACTGGACATGGAACAACAGACTGGTTCCAAATAGGAAAAGGAGTACGTCAAGGCTGTATATTGTCACCCTGCTTATTTAACTTCTATGCAGAATACATCATGAGAAACGCTGGGCTGGAAGAAGCACAGGCTGGAATCAAGATTGCTGGGATATCAATAATCTCAGATATGCAGATGACACCACCCTTATGGCAGAAAGTGAAGAGGAACTAAAAAGCCTCTTGATGAAAGTGAAAGAGGAGAGTGAAAAAGTTAGCTTAAAGCTCAACATTCAGAAAACAAAGATCATGGCATCTGGTCCCATCACTTCATGGGAAATAGATGGAGAAACAGTGGAAACAGTGTCAGACTTTATTTTTTGGGGCTCCAAAATCACTGCAGATGGTGATTGCAGCCATGAAATTAAAAGACACTTACTCCTTGGAAGGAAAGTTATGACCAACCTAGACAGCATATTCAAAAGTAAGAGACATTACTTTGCCAACAAAGGTCCGTCTAGTCAAGGCTATGGTTTTTCCAGTGGTCATGTATGGATGTGAGAGTTGGACTGTGAAGAAAGCTGAGCACTGAAGAATTGATGCTTTTGAACTGTGGTGCTGGAGAAGACTCTTGAGAGTCCCTTGGACTGCAAGATCCAATCAGTCCATTCTAAAGGAGATCAGTCCTGGGTGTTCTTTGGAAAGACTGATGCTGAGGCTGAAACTCCAATACTTTGGCCACCTCATGCGAAGAGTTGATTCATTGGAAAAGACTCTGATGCTGGGAGGGATTGGGAGCAGGAGGAGAAGGGGACAACAGAGGATGAGATGGCTGAATGGCATCACCGACTCAATGGATGTGAGTTTGAGTGAACTCCGGGAGTTGGTGATGGACAGGGAGGCCTGGTGTGCTGCAATTCATGGGGTCGCAAAGAGTCGGACATGACTGAGCGACTGACCTGAACTGAAAATAGTTATACTGCACAGTATTTAAAAAGTCTAATAATTTTATACAGGCAGAATCACTGTATGATTCAGCAATTCCACTCCTGGGCATATATGCAACAAAACTGCAATTCAAAAAAAATATATGCACCCCATGTTCATAGCAACACTATTCATAATAGCCAAGACATAGAAGCAACTGGACAGGGACAATTTAAATGTCCCTGGACAGATGAATGGATAGAGAAGGTGTGGTATGTATCTTATGTGTGTGTGTGTGTACACAATAGAATAGTACTCACCCATTAAAAAGAATGAAATAATGCCATTTGCAGCAACATGGATGTAACTAGAGATTATCATACTAAGTTGTTGTCATGGTTCAGTCACTAAGTTGTATCTGACTCTTTGCCACCCCATGGACTGCAGCACGCCAGGCTTCCCTGTCCTTCAGTATCTCCTGGAGTTTGCTCAAACTCATGTCCATTGAGTCAGTGATGCCATCCAATCATCTTATCCTCTGTTGCCCACCTTCTCTTTTTGCCTTCAATCTTTCCCAGCATCAAGGTCTTTTCCAGTGAGTCAACTCTTTGCATGAGGTGGCCAAAGTATTGGAGCTTCAGCTTTAGGATCAGTCCTTCCAATGAATATTCAGGGTTGAGTTCCTTTAGGATTGACTGGTTTAATCTCCTTGCTGTCCAAGGGACTCTGAAGAGTCTTTGCCAGCACCCAATTTGAAAGCATCAATTCTTTGGCACTCAGCCTTCTTTATGGTCCAGCTCTCACATCCATACATGACTACTGGAAAAACCATAGCTTTGACTATATGGACCTTTGTCGGCAAAGTGATGTCTCTGATTTTAAATACGGTCTAGGTTTGTCATAGCGTTTCTTCCAAAGAACAAGTATCTTTTAATTTCACGGCTGCAGTCACCATGTGTCATGATTTTGGAGCCCAGGAAAATAAAATCTGTCACTGTTTCTACTTTTTCCCCATCTACTTGCCACGAAGTGATGGGACTGGATGCCATGATCTTAGTTTTTTGAATGTTGAGTTTTAAGCCAGCTTTTTCACTCTCCTCTTTCATCCTCATCAAGAGGCTCTTTAGGAAGTCAGAAAAAGAAAGACAGATACCATATGATGTCAGTTATATGTGGAATCTAACTGTGACACACATGAGCCTATCTATGAAACAGAATCATGGACAGAGAACAGACTGAGGGTTCCCAAGGGGAAGGGGGTTGGGGGACAGTGGAATGGGAAATGGGGGTTGGCACATGTAAGCTTTTATATTTAGGATATAAGCAACTAGGAGGTTCTTAAATGCAGGAAAGGGCGCAGGGTTAAATAGCCAGTGTTTCCTCTGATGACTCTTCCGTGAGCCTATGCAGTCTGAAAAGACTAAAGTTCAATATTTTCCCTTTCCTCCCACATTGTTTCTGACTTCTATAAAATGATGAGGATATCTTGTAACATTTGATATCATTAAAAATAATAATTTTTTATACTGAAAACCAGGGAAGTTCTTGCCACATAAATTACATAAATAATTAAGAGTGTTGGATCTCTGTGTATTATGCAATGTGGTTGAACATCTTACTGAGAACAGTGCTGGGTGAGTGAGGAAAGCTTCTAGGAAAAAAGCTCCATCTTTGGTGACATGTGCCTGACGACCACGGAGCATATATGCCTCAGATAAGGCTGACTTCTCCAGGTATGTTGATCATCTGTGTCCTAGATTATAGCTAGGACCATCCACTGAAACTTGAAGTACTTAACCGGTAGATTTGGCCTTTTGGCCCCTGATGCTATAGTGTAGAAATCCAAAGGGCTTGATGAAAGGTGTGACCAGATGCTTACTGGCCAGTGTGTTCTCAAAGGCTGGTGTTCTGAGGTTGTAGAAGGTGGTTGGGGCCCAAATGTAGCACATTAAAAATTTGATTCTTGCTCAAAAGTACACTTCGCAGTTGTATTTCTATTTCGTAGTTTTTATCTTCTAGGATCTCACTGATCTATTATTCTAGTATGAAGTGGTGGGCTTCTAGATTGGCCACAATTCATTCACCACTTTCCCCTGGTGAATGCTATCAGAATATTACAGTGAACACTGGTGGAGCTGGGGAGCTCACATTCTACACAGAGGATTCACCTCGGGAAAAAAGTGATAACCCCATTCACTTTGCTAGTGATTGGCTCAAAAGTGTGACTCAGTTCTGGCTAATGAGAAACGAGAATAAGTTAACAAAGCAGTGTCTGGGAAAGGTTTTTTTGTTCCTAAAGTGGAAAAAAAAACCCACGGAAAACACAGTCCTTTTTCTTTCTCTGGACGTTGTCACATGTACATTTTACACCTGAAACTGTGGCAGCCATCTGGCTACCGCTTGAGGCTGAAACCAGCGTGAGAGATGGCAGAGCAGAGATGTGGAAGGAACCTGGGCTCCGGATGATACGTCATGGTTTTAGTGAATCAGCTCCTTCTGGAATCCTTCCTTCTGGATTTTCTGCTTAAGCCAGTTTCTGTTTCATTGTGACAAAATAATTTTTTATGTGGAAAATACTGTTGGCTGCCTCTTCAGTATTTTTTGTCCTTTTCTTCATTACCATGAGAACCTCACTTTTTTTTTTTTTCTTCTTTTTTCCCCCAGAGAGGAAAGGGCAATATACTCAGCCAAAAATGTTTTCTCTTCAGATTTCTTTTCAGCTAGAGATGACTCTAATTCTAGCTACTGAGATACAGATGAAAAGTTCTGAGTGGGGCCTTGGGGAAACCTTTTTAATAGGAATAGGTTTTTTCTACCTTCTAAACTGTTTATCATATTTAGAATGATAGTTAATATGTGCTGAATTATGGAGTAGTTCATCTAGATATATTATTGAGCAGATGCTCTTTAGAATTTAAATTTTACCATATGTAAAATCAATGGTGGTGGTGGTTGAGTGGACTGTAGCCCGTCAGGCTCCTCTGTCCATGGGATTTTCCAGGCAAGAATACTGGAGTGGGTTGCCATTTCCTTCTCCAGGGGATCTTCCTGACCCATGAATCGAACCCGGGTCTCCCACATTGCAGGCAGATTCTTTACAAAATTGATAAAAATTGATAAAATTGATAGCTGGTGGGAATTCGTTGTATGATGCAGGGAGCTCAAAGCCGGTGCTCTGTGACAACCTAGAGGGGTGGGAGAGGGTGGGAAGAGGGAGGGAGGTTCAAGAAGGCATACATCGTATGCATGCCTGTAGCTGATTCATGTTGGTGTATGACAGAAACCAAAACAATGGTGTAAAGAAATTATCCTCCAATTAAAAATGAGTTTAAAAAAAGTAAAAAAGTAAGAGACATGTATCGTGTACTAACACACACATATGGAACCTAGACAGATAGCGCTGCTGAGCCTGTTTGCAGGGCAGCAGTGGAGGAGACACATGCTTAGAGCAGGCTTGTGGGCAGCAGAGGGAGGAGAGGGTGGGGGGAGTTGAGAGGGCAACCCTGAGACTCATCCCAAGCCACGTGTAAAACAGACAGCCAGTGGGGGTTCGCTGTAGGATGCAGGGAGCAGGAAAAAAAAGGTGACTTCAAGCTTTGCAAAAAAACTCCAACAAATTAAAATATGGCTTTGTCGCCACTGTTTAGTTTCGATATCTGTGCCGTTTATACTCAACTTGAGGTCCTTTTTCTTTTTTGAAAGAGTTTTTAAAAATTTGTTTTTTGTTAACAAATTACCAAACAATGGTAGTCTATTTTCTGGTGTTGCTCAGTAATGCACCATATGTATTTATTTATCTATTTTTCTCTTTACCTTTTGATTCCCTTCACCCATTTCTCCAATTCCTTCTGTCCTTGGAAGGAAGGAGGACTGTTCTCTGTATTTATGAGCATATTTGTTTATTTGTTTAGTAGATTTCACGTATAAGAGAGAGCTTACAGTATTTTTCTTTTTTTGACTTACTTCACTTAGCATAATGCCCTTAAGGTTGTCACAAATGGCATAGTTTAATTCTTTTTTTATGGCGGAATAATATTCTATTCTTTATCCATTCGTCTGTTGATGGACATTAGGTTGCTTTTATATCTTGACTATTGTAAACAATGCTGCAATGAACATGGTGGGTACATATATCTTTTTGAGTTAGTGTTTTCATTTCCTTCAAATAAATCCCTAGAAGTGGAACTGCTGGATCATATGGTAATTCTATTTTTCAGATTTTGAGGAACCTATAGCACGTTTTCCATAGTGGCTGTGCCAATTTACGTTCTCACCAACAGTGTACAAAGGATCTCTTTTCTCCACAATCCTCATCAACACTTGTTCTTTCTTATCTTTTTCATAACAGCCATTCTAACAGGCATGAGGTGACAGCTCATTGTAGTTTTGATTTGCATTTCCCTCGTGATTAGTGATATTGAGCATCTTTTCATGTGACTATTGGTGGTTTTCTTTGGAAAAAAGCATGGTGTAAGGTAGTGGCCAAGTTTCTTTTCTATGTGGCTGTCCAGTTTTCCTGATGTCATTTATTAAGAGACTTTCCTTTCCGTGGTGTATATTCTTGACTCTTTTGTTGTAAATCAATGGACCATTTCTGCATAGGTTTATCTCTGGGCTCTTTATTCTGTTCCATTGATCTATGTGTCTGATGTTTTTGCCAACACCAAAAATATACTGACAATGCTATAGTTTCGTGGTATAGGAAAATGCCTTCATCTTTGTTCTTGTCTCAAGATTACTTTGGCCTTTTGAATTTTTTGGTGTGGTTTCATACAAATTTTAGGATTGTTTGTTCTATTTCTTTGAAAAATTCTGTTGGAATTTTGATAGGGATTGCATTGAAGTTACAGATTGCTTTGGTCAGTACAGACATTGAATACTGATTTTCTAATCTGTGAGCACAGCGTTTCTTTCCATTTATTTGTGTTTTCTTCAGTTTCTTTTGTTAATATCGTGTGGTTTGCAGGATACAGGTATTTCACCTTCTTGGTTAAATATATTCCTAGGTATTTATTCTTTCTGATGCAACTGTCAATGGGATTATTTTCATTTACAAATGATGCTATTATTTTGAAACATATTTCATTTTTTAGAGCAGTTATAAGTTGACAGGAAAATTGAGAGGAAGATACAGAGATTTCTCATCCCTCTTCTCCCAAACATGCACAGTCTCTACTGTTATAGGATCCCCACCAAAGTGGTACATTTGTTACCACTGATAAACCTACACTGACCCATCACGATCTCTCAAAGTCTGTACTTTACCTTAGGGTTCATTCTTGGCATTTCCCATCCTGTGTGCCATAGCAAGTTAAAGCCAAGCAGCTTGGTTTGATACTTATAGGTTATATAACCTTGGACAAATAGTTTAACTTTTCACAGCCTCAGTTTCCTCATCTGTAAAATGATCATAGTAATATCTACTTTCAGCGGTTATTGGGGTGCATTTATTGAGGAGATAGTGCTTTGCAGACCACATGGCACTCCGTAGGTGTTTTCCCTCTGTACCGAAAGCTCCCTGGGAGCCAGCACTGTTTCATCTTAAACCCCTAAAGCTCTGGTGTCTACCAGTCCCTGGCAGATGAAGTGCTCAATGGTTAGTTACTTAGCAAACTTGGAGTACCTTTAAAAAAATAATTAATTAGTTTTTGTCTGGCTGTGTCTTCATTCCTGCACGAGAGCTTGCTCTGGTTGTGGTGAGCGGGGCTCTGCTCTCTAGTTGCAGAGCTTCTCATTTCAGTGGCTTCTCTTGTCGCAGAGCATGGGCTCTAACGCTCAGGGCCTTCAGTAGTTGTGGCTCACAGGCTTCGTTGCTCCCCAGCATGTGGGATCTTCCTAGATCGGGGATTACACCTGTGTGTTCCCTCCATTGTCCGGTGGATTCTTAACCACTGGACCACCAGGGAAGTCCCAAACTTGGAATACCTTAAACCAACCTGTGCATTTCAAAGGAGAAATGCTGTAACCCTGGATTGGAGAATTGAGAAGGGTGATGGAGGAACATGGAGAGGGTCTACCACCTTGGCCTTGGGGTGCTGAAGGGTTAATAATCAGCTCACCAGAGGGCTAGAGAACAGGAATTTGCAAGAGAAGGTGGGGGTGCTTTCTGTTTCTAATGTGTGTGCATGAGATTGCTCTATATTTGGATGATGGCTCTCTCATCTGAGGGTTAATCCTCTTTGTCCGAGTCATCCAGCCTGGGGATTAACTGCTTTAAACTCCAAGCCTCACTGTCCCTGACAATGTGAGTTTTGTGTTGTCAAGAACTGGGGCTTTCAGGGGTCAGTTTTTATTGAGCCAGCACACAAGGCTCCTTTGTGATCACTAAATCCTGACCCCTTAATACTATGGAGAGACTGAGCCCCCTTTAGGGGAGGTAACATTATTTCCTGTGGCAGATTTATGATCAGAGCCCCTGTTTCCAGCCTGGAGTTCTCTCTTCTGCTCTGTGCTAGTGTTTAATGAAGGTTTCAGGAGAAGGGGCTTAGCTGAAAGAGCGAAACAATGGAATAAAGTGCTGGAGTCCTGATGTAAATTCCATGTTGTGTTCTGGGAAATCTCCAGTATGTCTGGGAAAAGTCTAGCTGGCTCCTTTGGTAATAGGTGGTCTGTTTGGAAACACTTCCAAGGGTCTTGAGTCCCCCACCACTTTTGACTTTGAGTGCCCAGCTCCTGATTCCTTTTCTGGGATCAAAAAAATCTGGCTGACCCCACTGGGGTCACATCCCTGTCCTGGAGACCACTCTTTGAGTCCCACATGGTGTGAGGGAAGAGGAGTTCCTCAAAGGCAAATTGAGGATTTGTTACCAAAAGAAGGGGAATTGGTTATTGGTCATGGAAACCCTGGTGTCTGCCACAGATAGTGAGCTGACTTCTCTTGCTTAAATAAAGATTATAAAGTATTAGTTTTGTTGAGGTGTCTCAAAGACATTAAAGTCTGGCTATGTCTTCATCTTTCCTTTTTTTCTAAGGGGTTCTGAGTCTACTCTTTGTAAAAATTATTTATTTATTTGGCTGAATTGGGTCTTAGTTGTGGTTCACAGGGTCTTCCTTGTGTCACGCGGGATCTTTCCTTTGCAGCACCCAAAACTCTAGCTGTGGCATGGGGTCTTTAGCTGTTTCATAGCATGAGGGATATTAGTTCCCTGACCAGGAATTGAACCTCTGTCCCCTGTGTTGCAAGGCAGATTCTTAACTGCTGGACCACCAGGGAAGTCCCATGCTTTCCCTATTCTTGCATTTTAAGAATTAGAATATGAAAAATTCAAAGGTAGCTTCCCCTCCATCCCTGAAATCCCCTTTACATCTATATTCAACAAATATTGATTGACTGCCCACCATGCTAGGCATCGGGGTTAGTGGTGTGCAAGGAAGACTCGATCCTTGTCCTCTGAATTACTGGCTTGTCTGTAACTTGAAGACCTGTAAGCCCCAGTGCTGGCCATCAGGGGTACTAACTTTGGTTAAAAAAGGGAGTGAGTCATTGAATCACACTGATGAGTTATTCTGCCAAAGAATGTGACTTCACATTCTCCCTGCACGCAGAACATCCTGAAAATTGGAAGAGACAAAAAAATCCATCTTGGGACCAAACGTCTTGCTACTCTGTTCCCCTGATATGGGGAGAGTGGGTGGCTTTGACTTGTGCTGCTTCTGTTTGCAGGCTGTGAACAAGAACTGGCACTCCAGCCTGATTTGTTGTTGTGTGGCGGTGTTTGAACACTGGACAGCATATTGCTTTGCTATTGTCAGGTTACTTGTATAAGCCTAGCAGCTGGCAATTGTGTAATTGTTTTTAAAAGAAAAAGCCAGCGATATTTGCTTAGAGAGAATTTCTAAAAAGGTAGAGAATGAGACGTGCAGTGCAATCCCATGCAGAACAATCCCAGCAGTTGGATGACTGCTCTTCACAAAGGCAGGATTGTTCCTTGGTTAGAATTCCCCATGGGACTTCCCCTCCTCAAAGTTCAGGGATGGGTCATGCATTCTGGAAGGGAAGCCTGTCTCATTTTCTCTGCACGCACTGACAGAGCTGGAAAAGTTGCCTTGGCTCTTGGGATCTAGTCAATCTTATTCTGAGAGCCTTGCAGCTCTGAGTCCAAAGTTAGTCCCAGAATACAGACCCTGGAGAGCATAGAGCTGCACTTTTCTCTTCCTGTTTCATGTTCCCACTGTGATCGGATGACTGGATTTGAAGCTTGTCTCCTTCACTTACTAATTGTGCTTAAATGCTCTGTGCCTCAATTTTCTTATCTATAGGATAAAGATAATATTAATAGGGTCTGTCTCATACAGTTGTGAAGAGAAAGAAATTAAATGAGGTACTACAGGGCTCAAGACTTCCCAGGTGGCTCAGTGGTAAAGAATCTGTCTGCGACTGCAGGAGACTCAGGACGGGGGTTTGATCTCTGGGTTGGGAAGATCCCCTGGACTAGGAAATGGCAGTATTCTTGCTGAGGAAATCCCGTAGACAGAGGAGCCTGGTGGTTACAGTCCGTGGGGTTGCAGAGTTGGACACAATGGAGTAGCTGAGCATGGACACACTATAGTGCTCAGCATAATGTTGGGCAGATACTAAGTGTATCAGTCAGCTATTACTGCCTGAGAATAATAATGCTGCATAACAAACATCCCCTGATCTCTCAGTGACTGACACAATGAACTTTATTTATCTCACTCATGAGTTTGTCAGTCAAATAGAAACACTCTCCTTCATGTTGCAGGTCAGGTGCAGATCTGCTCTGTGTGTCTCTCATCCAGCTCCTTGGATGTTACAGGCAGCTGCTAAGGATGTGTCCTTCTCATGGCAAATGGTAAGAGGACATGAGAGATGCCTAACTGTAAAAGTAAATTGAAGGCCCCTGTGCATATCCTGTTGCTGACATTTCACTGGCCAAAGCAAACCACATCGCCAAACCCAACATCAACGAAGTGAGAAAGTACACATCTCTCACAGTGGAAAACACTGCAACATTATTTGGCTAAGAATGTGGATTATAATTGTATTCCACTGGGGAGAAGAATTGGGAATAATAATTTGAGCCATCACAGCAAGTTATTTATATAACAGGAAGTTGAGTGGGAATTTTCTGTTGTTCAGTTGCTAAGTCATGTCTGACCCGTGGACTACAGCATGCCAGGCCTCCTTGCTCCTCACCATCTCCCAGAGGTTGCTCAAACTCCTGTCCATTGAATCAGTGGTGTCATCCAACCCTCTCATCCTTTGCTTCCCTCTTCTCCTTTTGCCTTCAATCTTTCCCAGCATCAGGGTTTTTTTTCCAATGAGTTCATATCAGGTGGCCAAAGTATTAGAGCTTCAGGATCAGTCCTTCCAATGAGTATTCCGGGTTGATTTCCCTTAAGATTGATTGGTTTAATTTCCCAGCTGTCCAAGGGATTCTCAAAAGTCTTCTCCAGCACTACAATTTGAAAGCACCAATTCTTCGGCTCTCAGCCTTCTTTATGGAAATTTTCTATCATCCTAGAATAGGCATTCAGAGGGCAAATCTGAAAATATGAAGTTTTAGGCACTCTGCTTTTTACACTGAGCCACAAATAACCTGGGGGCTTCCTGGATGGCTCAGTGGTCAAGAATCCACCTGCTAATACAGGAGACACAGGAGACACGGGTCCAGTCCCTGGGTTGGGAAGATCCCCTGCAGGAGGAAATGGCAACCTGCTCCAGTATTCTTGCCTGGGAAATCCTGTGGACAGAGGAACCTGGTGGGCTACAGTCCATTGGGTTGCAAAGAATTGGATGTGACTGAACATGCACACACAAATAACTGGGGTCCCTCATGAGTTCCCAAGAGGTATCAAATCTGGCCTTGGTGCCCTCAACTTTAAGCCTCCAGGTCTACATAGGTATAGAGATGGAAAAGAAGGCATCATTTCTGGAATCTTCACCTGTAGAAAGTACTTGCTTGAGGTGAAGGACTGTTTGCTCCCCATGAAGTCAAGTGAAGGGACCTTGAAAGAGTCCCTTATGCAGACTGGAGATGTTTGCAAAGAGGGCCATGGGCATGTTATACCTGCAGACACTCCACCCCTCTGTGGTTCTGCTGGAGTGTATTAGGGCTTGATGTGTCCCCTGGAGTTTAGACCAGTGAGGACGCCGAGTGCCTCCTTTGAGTCTGGAAATTTTGGCAGGTAGGAGGCTTAATAGAGTAGCCCATACCAGCAGGGAAACATGGATGGTGGTGCAGTGCCAAGGGAAGAAAAGGACCTTTTTCTCATCCATTCACTGGGGCTTTGGAAGGTACTGAAGGCTCCTTGGGAGGAAGCATAAAGCTTAGGGGAGGAGCAGGCGCCCCAGGCCTGCCTAAACAGTAGCTAAATCACAGCAGGGGGAAATCTCTTGGGTTGGCCAAAGAGTTCATCCGGGTCTCCCCATAAGATGCTGCAGAAAAACCCGGATGAACTTTTTGGTCAGCCCAATACTTGAAGTAGTGGCTGGATGGATGCTTGGTCAGCTGGAGGGTGTGAGCTGGGACCCAGTTGCCCCTCTCTGAGATGCTCTTCAGTGCTGCAAGAAGCTAGGGTGAGCTGAGCCTTTCCCCAAGAAAGCAGCATACCTGGGAACCGCCGGCATTAGAGGGGCCGATATAGACCAGAGCAATGCCAGAAGGGACATCTCCCTGTTACCATAATTACTGTTGTGCCTCTGAGTCACTCAACGTTCCAGTTTGAATGGACAGAATCGATCTGCTGCCTTCTTCCTCTTCTGGCCCCTCTTTCTAGCTCCTTCCTGCTTCCCTTCAACTCTGCTTGGAGCCTGGCACATTTCATGCACTGGCTAATCAGCTCTCCCCGTGTGGAGGCAGGGCACAGGGGTGTGGGCATGCTGGCTGATCTGCTTGGGGCTCCCAGCGCTTATTCCTAATCCCCAGCCTCTGTCTGGCCGGCAGCAGATGGGATCCTCTGTGGGGAGCTCACCCAGGATGCTCCACTTTTTAGGATAAGGCAGGGTCCAAAGAACAAAAATAAAATGCTGCTACTGAGTATATTTTTGCAAGGAGCAAACGGTTGGCATTTCTAGGGGAATAAGAGTTTCCCAGTGGTGAGCTATATATATATATATATTTTTAAATGATAAATCTTTTCTTAATCTCAGGGAAAGATTCAGTGGTTAAAGTGGATGAGGGAAAAGGATAAAATGTGCCTGAGGTCTAGTCTGAGTACAAAGTTCTAGTGAGCAATCCATTCGTTCTCCTGTTTAGGTCGGGGTCACTTGCTGAGTTGCCTGAATTTAGCAGATGACAAATACCCCCACTCTGGCTCTGGTTGTTGTAAACTATTATATTAATAACACACAGAATGTGACTTATTCCAAGACTCATGTTTGCAAGGGAATTTGAAATTACCAAAATCTACTGGTGAAATTAGGAACTATTCAAGTTTGTCATCCAGGTCACTGGTTTCTTTATGCTTACTAATTTTTTTCTGATCAGCTTGATAGTATTTGCTATTGAATAAGATTTGGGAAATAGTAAAACTTATATATTATAAAGTTACTCATACTGCCAAGTTACTTTTCAGAACATGGTGCTAATTTACCTTATGACCAGCAATGTATGAATGCCCCTCAATGCATCCTTGATGTTTAATTATGAAAAAAAAAAAAACATTGTCAATTTGTTCACTGAGACAAGATGTTACTTTTCTTGTATTTAATTGCTAACATGATTGAGCACTTTGCTTATTGACTAATTGTATTTCCTTTTTTTAAAGCATTGCCTTTCCATGTCCTTTGTCCATTTAAAATTGAGTGTTTCTGTTTTCCATATTTGTTAGTAAAAGCTCTGTGTGTATTGAGGTTACTAAATCAGTGACTCATAATTACTGTAATCATGTTCCCAATCTATTTGCCTTTAATTTTGTACTTACATGGTCTTCTTGCCATGGAGCAATCTAATTTTTATGTATTCATATTGCTAGTGTTTTCAGTTAAAATTCCATTCTTTTCATGCTTAAGTTTTTCCTTACCCTAAAATTTCCTTACCCTGTAAATTTGGACTGTTTTTACCATTTTAATTTTATATGTGAGCTATTAATCATTTTCACTTTATTACGATCTTATGGTGGGAGGTAGGGAATTAATCTCTATTTCGTTGTTGTTCAGTCACTCAGTCGTGTCTGACTCTTTGTGACCCCATGGACTGTAGCTTGCCAGGATCCTCTATCTGTATAATTTCCCAGGCAGGAATACTGGAGTGGGTTGCCAGTTCCTTCTCCAGAGAATCTTCCCAACCCAGGGATCAAACCTGCTGCATTGGCAGGTGGATTATTTACCACTGAGCCACCAGGGAAGCCCAAGTCTATTTTAGTTCGTTTTAATTGCTGTTGATCAGTCTTTCAGTACCACTTAGTGAACACTCCTTTCCCCACTGAGTTGAAAACCCACTTGTATATTTTGCTCTATTTGATCTCTCTGTCTCAAATTCTTGTAATTATTATACTTTTATGTTCTGCTTTAATGTCTAGAAGTACAAATCCCTCTTCAATCTTACTTTGAAAATGTTCCTTTGGTATTTGGCTCAGATGGTAAAGAATCTGCCTGCAGTGCAGGAGATCAGAGTTCGATCCCTGGGTTGGAAAGATCTCCTGGAGAAGGGAATGGCAACCCACTCCAGTATCCTTGCCTGGAGAATTCCATGGACAAAGGAGCCTGGTGAGCTACAGTCCATGGGGTCACAAAGAGCTGGCTGAGTGACTTTCACTTGGGTATTTTCACCCATTTATTTTTCCAGGTGAATTACTGAGTTATGTTGCCAAATGTGTTGAGAAGCCAGAGCTGGTGTATTGAATTAAGAATATGCAAACTCTGACCTGCTGAATGAGGGGGTACAAACCATCTGCATAGGATTGGCAAGTGGCTCCTTCAGCATCTGAGTTTCCACTTTGGGGAAGGGGAACTTCAGGGGTGGTTTTATTAAATTTTTAAAATTTTTACTTTTAATTGAAGGATAATTACAATATTGTGATGGCTCCTGCCGTACATCAACATAAGTCAGCCATAGGTATACATATGTCCCCTTCCCCTTCAACCTCACTCCCACCTCCCTCCCCACCCCACCCCTTTAGGTTGTCCCGGAACACCAGCTTTGGGTTTCAGGGGTGGGTGTTGATTGAAGGTGCAGTTTCAATACGCCTGCACCAAGGAAGCGAGTGGGCACAGTTGTGGTGGGGGAAGGGTAGTCTTCTGTCCCAGGTCATGATCCAGCGGGAGACTGAGGACAGTGTAGTAAGCACCTGTTACTTATAAGGTGGTTGGGCCAGAAGCTGCTGATTTTTCATGGGCTTAACTCTGTGTGGTTATTTTATTTTTATTAATGTTTTAAAAATTGGAGGATAATTGATTTACAGTGTTGTGTTGGCTTCCGCCATATAGGAATGTGAGTCCGTCATAGCTATGTGTATATCTCCTTCCTCTCGAGCCTTCCCTCCCCAACCCACCCCTCTAGGTCATCACAGAGCATCCGGCTGGGTTCCTTATGTTATGGAGCAGCTTCCCACTAGCTGTCTGTTTTATAGATGGTAGTGTATATACATCAGTGCCACTCTCTTCATTGGTCCCACCCTCTCCTTCCCTTGTTATGTCCATGGGTCTATCACTACATCTGCAAATAGGTTAATCAGTATCATTTTTCTAGATTCCATATATATGCGTTAATATATGTTATTTGTTTTTCTCTTTCTGACTTTCTTCACCCTGTACAGCATGCTCTAGTTCCATCCACCTTAGTTCAATTGATTCACACTTCTTCCTTTTTTATGGCCAAGTAATATTCCAGTGTGTGTGTGTGTGTGTGTGTGTGTGTGTGTGTGTGTGTGTATGGATGAAGGTCACTAATTTTCATGTACTTAACTCTAATTAGTTGTCTTAAAAGGGACCTTGGAAAAAGCAAAGCAGGAACTTACAGAGGGAATCCTAAACTCAATCCTTTTCTAATTGTCCAGACTCTGGACAGGGTTATTATATTGTAAGATGCCGGGCAAAAGCTCTGAAAAACAAAAGTTGTTTTTCTCATCATATTGAGTTAAGAAAAAAATTCTGTTGGAATTTGGATAGGAATTACAGTTTAATTCCACTACCAATTAGATTTATATTTATGTAGTTACATTACTAGTTAATTTGGTGACAGTTGGTGTTACAGAACATGGTATATTTCTTTATTTATCCAATGTTTATTTTCAGTCTCTCTATGAAGCTTTGTATTTTAAAATAACAAAGCTATTAAAATAAGAAAATAATAAGAAAAAACCTAACCCTCACTAAGGATTATATGCTAGGCTTTGGTTACTTTAAATATAATATCTCATTTAATCTTCCCAATTTACCCAAGAGGATTCAGGCAGTAAATGGCAGAGAAACCTAGTCAAGACTTTTAGATTCTGGAGCCTGAGCAGTTACACTGTAGCCCCTCCCTTAAGATTCCGGCGAATTATCTCCTGTAGTTTAAAGTGGCAGGGAAATTGTCTATGAAAATACTAAGTTTTGTTCTTATGTTAATAACTTATATTAAAATTTTCTCTTTGAAATTAAGAAAGTGTTAGGATGCGGTGCACTTTGCTTGAAATTTGGTAAACACTATGGGTTTGAAGGGGCTTCGCAGGTGGTGCTAATGGTTAAGAACCTGCCTACCAATGCAGGAGACACAAGAGACGGGGGTTTGATCCCTGGGTCAGGGAAGACCCCCTGGAGGAGGAAATGGGAACCTACTCCAGCGTTCTTGCCTGGAGAATCCCATGGACAGAGGAGCCTGGCAGGCTGCAGTCTGTAGGGTTGCACAGAGTCGGACACGACTGAAGGGACTTAGCAGAGCACATAAATTTGAAGAGTGAAGATTTTCTTTATATTTGGCAAATTTTTATCCAGTCCTTTGGTTCTCAATCCTGGCTGTGTATTAGAATCAGCTGAGGAGTTTATCTAAAAACAAAACAAAACAAGCAATATCCTAACTCTCCTTAAGGATACTTAAGCCAGACTCTAAGGGTGGCACTGGAAAACTGAATTTCTTAAAGAAACTGTCCAGTGATCCTGATGTGCAGCCAAGGTTTTACACCCTGACAGAGTAAACCTTCAGTTGTCGCTTCTGTTTCTGACATTTTTGTTTTCCTCCCAGAGTCACCCAGCGTTCTTGGCTAGAATCTCCTTTCTTTGTCTTTCGCGTCTATTGTATTCTGTGGTCACTTTTACCTTTTTATATTTTTTATTTTCTTTCTGAAGGTGGACTCAACAGCCGGGCAAACCAAACAGATCACCCACTAGCTAGAAGGAAAGAGAGTTGGCTTAAAAAGGAAAACAGATGAGATTAGAACATCAATTCGCTTAAAACTCACAAGTCCTCATACCAGTCAGGGAATTTTTTTCCTCTCTGCCATGCCCTCTCCTTCTCCATCCACCTCAAGAAAGAATCTATTTATAAACTATTTTGAAAAACATTGCTTGTTCAGGAGCCTGACTACAAGAGACTCTATTCCCAATATGTGCTAAATGGCCCCATTTGCAACCCCCCACTATGTCAGGTACACTAAGTCCTCTACCCGTGAACCTTCAAGTTTCACGCTTCAAGGTTCATGCAACGGTGCATCTGGTTCCAGCAAAGAACCAGAACCCGAGCCATCAGAATCAGTCTTGAGTGAAATCACAGCTTGCACTCCGTCTCCTATTGTTGATGACCTTTCAGCTCTGCCCTCTCCCACCTCGTCTCCCTCCTGCATCAGTAACTCTTCTGGCCCGTTCACTCCGTGCCAGCCCCTGCATGCCGGCTGTTGTACTGTACTACTGCACTTTTCAAGGTCCTGCACTATAAGATTAAAAATGTTTCTTTTTTGTGTGTGTTTATTTTTTAATGTATTATTTTTGTGAAAAGTATTATAAACCTCTTTCAGTACAGTACTATACAGCTGATTGCATTAGTTGGGTACCTAGGCTGACTTTGTTGGACTTACAAACCAATTAGACTTGCCAATGCGCTCTTGGAACAGAACTTGTTCATATGTAGGGGACTCACTATAAATATATGTCATGAGTATAAGGCCAGGGGTGTTGTGGACGCATTTAAGATGAGCACAAAGCCTGATTCAGAGTAGATTTCATCAGAGACGCTCCCCGCCACCCATCACGACTTAAGCCATGGTGCTCACAAGTGGGGTCCCCAAACATCCTCTCTGAGGACTCAGCTGGGAAAGCAGGGCTGCCCTGTCTGGAGCCTCTTTAACTGCTCAGCTTTCTTCTGATGGGTAATGATTCTGCTCCTTTTGCCTTGTGAGCCATTTGGACACCAGTTCCCTGCTTGTTCTCTGCTGCAGAGCTGGCACCCCAGGTCTGACTCCTTCTCCATCCTTTCTGCTGCTTCCAGTTGCTTCTTTTGTCTCAATGAGTGACTGAACAACACTGGATTCCCCAGTTAAGATACTGAGCACCTGGGCTTATCTTCCCCAACGTTTCATCTATTCTCAGTCCTGCACTTTCCAAGACACCTGTTTAAATAAATAAAAGCTTGAGGAAGAGACAGTGCCTGTGGGCCATCAAACCTCGAAGCCTGCATTTGTTTATCCAGGAATACCAAGAAAGCCAAGATCCATGCAATAAACACTGTGTACATTGTTCTATTTGTGGGACACAAATGGAGGGGAGTTTGTGTGTGTTCAATGCCTGCCATTTCTAAGGAGTAGACCTCCTTTGCTCTTTACCAAAAATTCCCACAAGGTAGAAAGTATTATTCCCACTTTACAGAGAAGCTGAGTCACTTATCCAGTGTCTCATGGTTGGCACGTGGTAGAGTTGTGATCCACACCTTCAGATTCCTTGTCCAGGACTCTTTACCTCGGGCAGGTCTTCACTGAGAGTCTCTAGAAATGAATAGGGAGAGATTAATTGGGAACAGGCTGGACTCACTAGATAAGCCATCTCCAGGAGAGACCCTCCTGAGCTCTGAGCACACGTGGCCTGTGTCCCCTCACTGTTCCTAGATTACTCTTTTACCTGGAAGTCACCCAGGGCCATGTAGAAGATGGCCTGTGGGGCAGCTAAGCAGACTGGGTCATGGTTCACTGCTGCCCAGAGAGATAGCCTGAAGCGGTGCATGGGGCAAATGGGGGAGCATCGCTCTGGAGGGTACCCCATCATAAGGCACTTAGCTTTGCCAGTTCAAAGCTGTGCTCAGTCACTCAGTCCCGTCTGACTCTCTGAGACGCTATGGGGTGTAGCCTGTCAGGCTCCTCTGTCCGTGGGATTCTCCAGGCAAGAATACTGAAGTGGGTTGCCATTTCCTCCTCCCGGGGATCTTCCTGACCCAGGGATCAAACCCATGTCTCCTGCATTGGCAGGTGGGTTCTTTACCACTGAGCCACCTGGGAAGCCAGTTCAGAGAGCACTCTTTAAATTCCCTGGGAAATGGTTGTCCATGTAGTCCTGTGGTGCTCTCCTCACCCTGTGGCTCCTCTTCCAGCCTCCTCTTCTCCCTGTTCTGGAGGCTGGAAGGCCAAATGGAGGTGCCTGCAGGTTCTCCTGAGGACTCTCTCCTTGACTTGTGGACAGCAGCCCAGCTGATGTCTTCTTACATGGTTTTCCTCTGTGTGGCTATCTCTGGTCAATCTCTGCATGTCCTCCTCACAGAATGGTCCTCCTGGGTAATCCTCAGGGTGGGCTAGACTGTGTCTTGCCTTGCTGATACTGGTTTGCTCTTCTCTTCTCACCACATTCATTACATTATCAGAATGCTATTAAGATTTCCATGAAACCTCCCAGCCTCGGGTCCCATCTGTTCTTGCTATTTATTCCCCCAGGGGAGTCACGAATCTGTCATCTGCGATTTTACAGTTCTCCGTATCCGAGGTGCCAGCGCCGCGTTTCCTCTGTGAGGCCACGATGCACGGCTCTCCTCTTCATGAAGGGCTCTGGGGGGGGATTGTGCAAATAATGACACCTCCTTCTTCAGGAAGTGAGACGCCTTCTCATGAGTGCCAGGCGCGGCCGCCAAGTCCTGCTGGGAAAATATGTGCCCTTGCTTCACACAAAGAGGCCCCCAGGCCCAAACAGGGATCAGAGACCTCTTTTAAGTCAGACTTAAAACAGCTTCCTGCTGTCCAGAGATACAGCCATTGCTGCTGCTGCTGCTGCTAAGTCGCTTCAGTCGTGTCTGTGCGACCCCATAGACGGCAGCCCGCTAAGCTCCTCTGTCCCTGGGATTCTCCAGGCAAGAATGCTGGAGTGGATGCAGCCATTATTTGTTCTTGAAAGGGAGTGGTATTAGTTTGCCAGAGCTGCTACAACAAAATACACAGATGGAGAGGCTTGTTGTTGTTGTTCAGTCGCTCAGCCACGTCTGACTCTTTGCAACCCCATGGACTGCAGCATGCCAGGCCTCCCTATCCATCACTAACTCCTGGAGTTTGCCCAAGTTCATGTCCATCAAATTGGTGATGCCATCTAACCGTCTCATCCTCTGCCACCCTCTTCTCCTTTTGCCTTCAGGCCTTCTCAGCATCAGGGTCTTTCCCAGGGGAGGCTTGAACAGCAGAAAGTCTCCCTGTTCTGGAGGCTGGAAGTCCAGATCGAGGTGCCCGCCGGTTCATTTCTCCTGAGGGCTCTCTCCTTGACTTGGGCACAGTAGCCCGTTGATGTCTTCTTACACGCTTTTCCTCTGTGTGTGTATCTCTGGTAAATCTCTGCATGTCCTAACCTCCTCTTCTTCCTTTAAAACACTTATTTATTTAGCATTTAAAAATGTTAGTTTTGGCTGCGTTGTCTTCGTGGCTGTGTGCAGGCATTCTCTAGCTGCAGAGCGAGGGCTGCTCTCCAGTTGTGGTTCATGGGCTTCTCTTGTTGTGGAGCACAGGCTCTGGACACTCAGGCTAAGCAATTGTGGTACCTGGGCTTAGTTGCCGCACGGTGTGTGCAATCTTCCTGGACACCAGGGATCAAGTCTGTTTCCCCTGCAGTGGCAGGTAGATTTTAAACCGCTGGACCAGCAGGGAGCCCCTCCTCTTATAAGGACACTGGTTAGATTGGGCCAGGGTCCACCCTGAGGGCCTCATTGAACTTCCTGCTCAGTCTCTCAGTTGTGTCTGACTCTTTGCGACCCCATGGACTCCTCTGTCCATGGGATTCTCCAGGCAAGAATACTGAAGTGAGTTGCCACGCCCTCCTCCAGGGCATCTTCCTGACCCAGCGATCCAACCCACGTCTCTTATGTCTCCTGCATTGACAGGCGGGTTCTTTACCATTAGTGCCGCCTGGGTCACCTCTTTAAAGGTCCTGTCTCCAAATACAGTCACATTCTGAGGCAGTGGGTGTTCAATGTATGAATTATGAGGGAACATAAGTCAACCTATAACCGAGAGTTAATAAGTGAGAATGCAGACACTGTTGAGTTTCTCTTCTGTGCCAGGCCCTGTACTTGCAGTTTCACATACATTTTCCCATTTATTGAAAAGGACCTTATAGATCATGCAATGGCGATCCCAGCTGACCTCTGTATAATGACCACTGGCAGTCAGCACAAGAGGTGAAGCTCCCCTTGGGAAGCTGGAAGTTTAACACCAGGGGATAAAGAGCGGAGAGAGAAATTTACGTTTCCTCGAAGAGAGAAAAGAACCCCCAGTCCCAGTGCACTTGAACATAACTGGATTGAATAAATTAACAATGATGATAATAATACTGATAGTAATTGAAATTTGTTTTCTTAAATATACTTATTATTTACTTGAGTGCATCTGGACATGGTTGCAGCACGTGGGATCTTCATCGCGTCATGGGGGATCTTTCGCTGCAGTGCATGGACGCTCTAGTTGTGGCACGCAGGCTCCAGAGCACGTGGGTTCAGTAGTTTAGGCTGGCAGGCTTAGCTGCTCCATGGCGTGTGGGATCTTAGTTCCCCAACCAGGGACTGAACCCATGTCCCTGCATTCCAGGGCAGATTCTTTAACCACCGGACCATCAGGGAAATCCCTGAAATGTGTTGAGTGCTTGCTGTGTTCTGAATGCTTTTAGCACTGGTTGTTGTTGCCCAGTTGCCAAGTCATGTCCGACTCTTTTCGACCTGATGGACTGCAGCACGCCAGGCCTCCCTGTCCCTCACCTTCTCCCAGAGTTTGCCCAAGTTCAGGTCCATTGAGTCGGTGATGCCATCCAACCATCTCATCCTCTGTCACCCTCTTCTCCTTCTGCCTTCCGTCTTTCCCAGCATCAGGGTCTTTTCCAATGAGTCGGTTCTTTGCCTCGGGTGGCCAGAGTATTGGAGCTCCGGCTTCAGCATCAGTCCTTCCAAGCTTCTAGTGTATGACATATTTAATTGTTGCCATTCTAAAGAAAGAACACATTTAACACTCTTACGAGGTGTTGATCAGTCAAGTATGTGCAGAAAAACGAGCTTCTCAGAAGGCGATGCTGGCAGTGCCTTCCAAATACTGCCCAAAAGAGGACATTCTAGCCAGCAGACCCAGGTATTGGCAAGGCTGTGCCTACTGTGGGGGCACAGGTGCCAGGGTCTGAGCTGGGGGCCAGAGAGGGTGACTCATCCACCTCTGCCTCCTCCAGTTCTGTTCTTCTTAGCTTCCTTCCAAATACAGATGGGTCTCCCGTGCTGGTCTGCCTAATAAGATAGGGGGTGCTAGTTATGCCAAGATGAGGATTCTGACTTACTGGTAGATGTCTCCTTGCAAACCAGTCAGGCCTTCTGGTTGCTGTCTGGAATCAATGGGGAATGGGAGAGAGACTTGTGTTGCAGGCCTGATGAAGCCTGATTTGGGGTGACAGCCAGACCTTGGGCAGGGATATTAGGTTTGTCTCTTTTGCTGCTGTAACAAATCGCCGCATAGTGGGTAAAAATGACACACATGTATTATCTTATAAGGGCTTCCTGCGTGGCTCAATGGTAAAGAATCCACCTGCAATGCAGGAGACATGGATTTGAGCCCTGGATTGGGAAGATCCCCTGGAGGAGGAAACGACAACCTACTCCAGTATTCTTGCCTGGGAAATCCCGTGGAGAGAGGAGCCTGGTGGGATACAGTCCATGAGGGCTGTAAAAGAGTAGGACACAACTTATCGGCTAAACAGTGATAAATTATCTTACAGTTCTAGAGGTCGGAGTTCGAAATGGGTCTCCCTGGGCTAAAATCAAGGTGCCTGCAGGGCTGCATTCTTCTGCAGGCTGGAGGAGAGAACCTGATCCCTCGCCTTTTCTGGTTTCTAGAAGCTGACTGCATCCCCAGGCTTGTGCCCTCTTCTCCACCTTCATATCCAGCAGCTTAGTGTTCTCTGATTTCTCTCTGACTTTCCCCCTCCTGTTTTCCTCTTCTCTATGAGGACCCTTGTCATCACAATGGGTCCACTCCCATAGCTCAGCATAGCCTCTGCATCATAAGATCCTTTACTTAATCACACCTGTCAGTCCCTTTTGCTATGTCAAGTAGCATGTCCACAGATTCCAGGGATTAGGATGTGGACAGCTTTAGGAGGTCATTCTTCTGCCTCCCACAGTTATGCTCTTTTAAAAATTTGTGTCTCTTTATTTTTTTGACCGTGCCATGTAGCATGGAAGATGTTTGTTCCCTGACCAGGGATCAAACCTGGATGGGCAGCATGGAGTCTTAACCCCTAGACTGCCAGGGAAATCCTCCCCCCACAATTATCCTTACTGAGTTAAGAGCACCCTTTTGGGAAAACTTGGATGATGGTCAGTTGTTCACTTTAGTGACACCCAGCCTCGACACTGGCTACACCCTCTAATTTTTGAAGTTGGATATCCCAACCTGGTGAGGCAGTGGGGATGTTGTCATAACCCACATGAAAGTCCAGGAAACTGAGGGTCACAGAGGCTGAGTAGTTTTCTGGGATTGGCACCCATTTCCGCCAATAGCGCCATCATTGACATTGCACCGTGTTCCTTTCCAATCCATATAACAGACAGGGACATCAAAACTTATTTCCATTAGCATTTCCATTCATAAGAAGGAATATAATTTCCTAACCAGGGGCAGGAAAGTAGAAATGGAAGCATGTTGTTGTCTAGTTGCTCAGTCCGGTCTGACTCTTTGCAACCCCGTGGACTGTAGCTCGTCAGGCTCCTCTCTGCATGCGATTTCCCAGGCAAGAATACTGGAGGGGGGCTGCCATTCCCTTTTCCAGGGGATTGGCCCAACCCAGAGATCAAACCCGAGTCTCTTGCATTGGCAGGTGGGTTCTTTACCATCCCATCCACCAGGGAACACAAGTCTATTTCTTCATGTGATGTGCCAGGGATTGCCGTGTCTGTTTCAAAAACTAACAATCCTTGCTTTCTGGGGTCTCTCTGCACTTGGCTTTATTGTAAAACTTAATCAAAAATCAGGGTACAGACCACCTTAAGAAGGAAGTAGGCAGATCTCTTATTTTGTTAAACTGTTTACGCACACGTGGATTCTTTCATTACACACAGAGTGGCTTTTCTTTGCTGAGTGTTGTGAGGAATATAGAAATGTTGAAAATGTGAATATTGTTCTCAAGCAGTTCAGTCTGGTCATTTGTACTGTAGACCACAGAGGAAATCTTGTAGACCAGGCTTTGAAGCTGAAAGATGGACTCAACTGCTAAGTTCCATCACTCACCAGCTGAGTGATATTTGGCAAGTGGCTTAACCTCTCTGAGCCTGCCTCAGTTCCTTCTTCCATACAATGGGATAATAACCGTAGCTACCTTGGAGGGTCCTTGTAAGGACCAAATGAATGTTAAACTCCCAACTCTGAGCTGAGTGCATGGCAGATGCTCATTGGATGTTCTCAACCCTTCTTTCCCCTGGCTGCTTAGCCTTATCTTCACAGAAAAGAGAAGAGTGTGCATGAGATGGGGTGGGGAGAGTGGGAGGTAAATTTAAGCATTACTGGGATGTTCTAATAATGGGCAGAGGCCAGGCTGAAAAGAGACCAGCTGCGCCTTTTGCGTGCCTGATGCAGAGCAAACTCGTTCGGCCTCGCCCTCTGTTTGAGGCTGCCAGAGAGGCATTCTGTGCTCCAAGCCCGCATGCTGGCAGCACCGTCCAGCATCATCTTCCAGCAGAAAGGCTCAGTAGGTGTTTAGAAAGCAGACTGTCCACCCTGTTCTGATTTTGGAAAAGAAAAGCTCTTTCTGTGGAACAAATAACCTTTGAATCAGAAAGAGAAGAAATACTCTAGAGGCATAACAGATGAATAGAATAGACCCAGGGACAGCCCAGAAGGGTGTTTGTGTGTCTGGAGCTGAGATGCCAGTGGGGAGGTGGGGTGCTTGAGGGGAAGGAGGAGAGAGACGTTTGGTATAAGAGTTGTGCCAGGCTCTGCGTGATGCCTTTGTAGGCAGAGTTCAGGTTTTAATCCCTGAATACTGGAGTGCAAAAATAGTCCCGGTGGTGACCAGGATTTCTTTTTACTGATTGATTGAGGTATGTTTGATGAACAATGTTGTGTTAATTTCTGCTGTACTGCAAAATGCCTCATGTATGTACATACATACCTTCTTCTTCTTTTTTTTTAAATCTTCTTTTCCATCATGGTTTATCCCAGGATATTGAATATAATTCCCTTGTGAGATATAGTCCGGATTTCTATGTTAACTCTGCCAAGCCAAGCAGATTCAGGAGTAGTTCTTTGAGCTTTTCTTGTCTTTTTCTCATTAGATGCATTAAAGTGACTTGCATTTTGTGGACTGTAAGGAGACTTGAGTGGAGGGAGGGAAGAATGACATTTGGTGCTATTTGCACAGAGAAGCATCCCCCAGGTATTCGAGCATATTCCACAGATAAAAGAAGGTGAGTGCACTTCTGAATGCTCTTATCTTTCTTAGCCTTATCCCCAGGGCTCAAATCAAACCTGAGATGGCGGAGAAAATGCCTCTCCACCCGGCGGGGACACATGCTGTCACCAGCCCCACTCTCTGTCTAGCAGAGATTGTCAGCCCCCTCCTGGGAGCTGTTTTCACCCTCTCCCACCGATGAGTCATCCTCAGAGGCCAGTTCTCAAGAAGGTGGGATGGAAGAGCAGGAGGAGGTGTCAGAATGTGAAAGCTGTTCTGTTCTTTCCTTGAAAATTAATTTGGCAGCTTGTAAGCAGTGAGCTTTCTGCATGGAGCCAGAACAAGTGAGCGGACCAGCTAGTGGGCCAGGGTCTGGAACCCACCCCCATTTTCCACTTAATTGAGTACGAGATCCCGACATTGCCTTATGCAAGCCTCATCATACTGCTTTACAAACAAGGGTGAAATAATCATGGTGACAGTTTCTATGGCAGATCCTTGGGATCAAGTCATTTCAACAAATATTTAATGTGCCCTGGGCCAGTGGTGAAGAACTCTGTCCACCAAGGCAGGAAACTCGGCTTGGATCTCTGGGTTGGGAAGATCTCCTGGAAGAGAACATGGCAACCCACTGCAGTGTTCTTGCCTGGAGAATCCCATGGACAGAGGAGCCTGGAGGGCTACAGTCCATGGGGTCACAAAAGAGTCAGACATCACTTAGCGACTGAACAACAACAATGGGTCAGGTATGTGCCACCTACAGAAATAAGTCCATTGAGGGTATCTGCCCTTGAGGCAATGGGAAAATGAACATGTACATGACCATCATGTAAGGTCAGAGAAAATGAAGGCTGTGGCCAAGGTATAAAGTGCCGGGTGTGCCAATGAAGGAGGAATCCTTGTCTGTAGGAGCTGGCACAGGGGGAGGAGGGAGCAACCAAGTGAGTTGGTGAAGCCAGCAAAGTCTGGGAAAAGCCCAGAACTGGAACATGATCTGAGGGCACAGATGTGGCCACGAGGTGGTCAGAACCCAAAGGGAGCAACACACGGAGCATCAGTGTGACGGCTATGTGTCTGCTGGGGAGCCCTGGGGGCCTCTGGTGCTGGGGAAATTGGTAGGCAGCAGGGAGCCACCCAAGGCTTCTTTTTTTTTTTTTCCCTAGATGTGGACCATTTATTTATTATTTTTTAAAATTGGAGTATAGGGCTTCCCTGATGGCAATGGTAAAGAATCTGCTGGCAATGCAGGAGACTCAGGTTCGAACCTTTGGTCAGGAAGATCCCCTGAAGGAGGGCATGGCAACCCACTCCAGTGTTCGTGCCTGAAAAATCCCATGGACAGAGGAGCCGGGGCAGCCTATGGTCCATGGGTCATGAAGAGTCGGACACAGTCAGACACAGCTGAGTGACTCACAGTAATAGTTGCTTTGCAAGGCTGTTAGTTTCCCCTGTACGGTAATGTGAATCAGCCATGCACATACGAATATCTTCTCTTTTTTAGATTTCCTTCCTGTTTACCAGGTCACCACAGAGCACTGAGTAGAATGCCCTGTGTTATACACTCGGTTCTACCAAGGTTTCTTTGGAGGGAATTGTTTTGGTCTTATTTGGTCTGCCGTTGGAGGCAGTAAGTGGTTTTAGGCTCGTTTGCTGGTTAGACTCTTCACTAATTGTGTGCCCATGAGCATGATTTCCCTTGGGCTCTACTTCATCAGCTGTAGAGTGGAGGCAGAAATGGTGCCCACGTAGGGGTCTTAGGAGAGTGGAATGACGTGGGGAGAATGCTTAGCTCACTGACTGGCACTTTGAAGGCTCTTGGAAGCAAAGGGAGTACATGTCAATAGACATTCAAGGAAGGCTCTACAGTGCGGAGCAGGGCGGGCGGGGATGGTACTTAGGAGATGAGGGGCTGCAGGCCTGAGGCCACGTGGTCGTTGCTGTGTTGGCAGGTGGGGGAGGCCAGTGCCTGAACCTGGGTGGTGGTGGGGAGCGGGAAAGAGGGACTGTGATGATGTGATGCTGAGACTGCAGGGCTAGGAGGTGTGGGGAGTGGGGCTAAGGAAGGAGGGAGCAGTCAGCTGCTGGAGTTCCAGGATTAGGGCAACTGGGAAGAGGATGGGGCACTGCTGGAGGAATCCTGAATTCCATTTGAGCATTTCAGAGGCTGGTGGATGTCTTAGTGGGCAGACTTGTGAGCTGATGGCAAATTCAGGGGGCAAGGTCAGGGCTGAGTTATGTGCTTGGCTAGGGCTGAAATGTGATGTGGGGGAAGAGGTTGTATAGTCTTCCTCGGAGACAGAGTAGAGACAGAAGGGAAAAGTGCTGTGAGAGAGCCTTAGGGAATATTCCCATATAAAAAGGAGGTGTGGTCCAGTGGCTAAGATTCCACACTCCCAAGGCAGGGGACCCAGTTCGATTCCTGGTCAGGGAACTACATCCTGCATGCCACAGCTAGAAGATCCTGCATGCTGCAGCGAAGTCCCAGTGCAGCCAAATAAATGAATATGAAAAATAAAAAGGAGGTGGAGGATAATGAACATGGAATGAGAGAGAGATGGCAGGGGGGTTGAGAGAGAGGGCATTCAGGGAGGAAGGGGAGAGAGCCAGGAGAGGGCTGGTGTCACGGACCCCAGAGTAGGAGAGGTCTGCCCAAGGGGGGATCCAGGAGGATGGGGACCCACGAGAGACCTCTGAACAGTAATTAGGACAGAATCAGTGAGTCTGGAGGAGACGCTGCCAGCGCAGTCCTGAGAACAAGAAGTGCAGCTCCAGGGCTGAAGAAACCAGTACGCAGGCGGGGATACAGGCCAGCGAACCCAGACATTTCTCAGGGTGGTGGAAGAAGGAAGGAGACGATGTAGATTGACTTAGTGAGAAAGAGCACAGGGAGAAGTGTTTTTAGGATGTGCGGGGCTTGAGCATTTTTACAGAATAAAAACTAAGTGAGAATAAGACCTTGAAGATGCAGGGGAGGAGGTGGTGGATGGAGCCAAGTCTGGGACCCCACAGGGGCAGGTGGGGCTGTGCACAGTGGGAGGCTGGTCTTCAGGCCGTGATGGTGTGCAGAGAGCCTGGATGGGAGGAGGGTGGAGACGTTTGGAGACAAGGCTGCGGGACTCAGTGAATGGGGTGAAGTAAGAGGGAAGGTTTTGGAAGTGGGTGGGGTTTATGGAAAAGCTTTGGACCAGCCCTCATGGGGGATAACTAGGCACTAACCGGGGGCTCAGCAAACTGACAAGCAGAACTGGGGCTCAGTTGATTTGAGCATCCAGACTGGAGGCTGAGCTGATGAGCCTGTATGTGTGTGTGTGCGTATATATGTGTGTATTACATATGTAATCCATGTATATATAGGTACATGTATGTATTGTGTATATATACACAAATGTTTTATTTTGATTGTTTTTGTTTTCCCATGAGCATGGTCAAGCTAAGCAATGGGAAGAAAGTGGAATTATGCAGGGCTGGAAATTGTGCCTGTCTGTGGTACCTCATGCGAACTAGCATTGTTTCATTTAAGGTCAGTGCCTGATAAGGAACAGCAGACTAAAGACAGGCTTGTGTTGTGTGCCAGACCTTGAGGAATTAGCTCGTTTAATGCTATGAAAACCCTATGAGGGAGGCCATGTTATTTAAAAAAATAATTATTTATTTATTTGGCTGTATCTTAGTTGCAGTATGTGGGATCTAGTTCCCTGACCAGGGATCGAACCAAGGCCCCCTGCATTCAGAGCTTGGAGTCTTAGCCACTGGACCACCAGGGAAGTCCTGGAGGCCGTGTTTTTCAGATGAAGAAACTGAGGGTCATGGAAGTGACCTGAATATGCCCCACATAAGACAAGTGGCAGGCTTTCCAGATGGCACAGTGGTAAAGAATCTGCCTGCCATTTCAGGAGACACAAGAGATCTGTGTTTGATCCCTGGGTTCGGAAAATCCTCTGAAGAAGGAAATGGCAACCCACTCCAGTATTCTTCCCTGGAGAGTCCCAGGGACAGAGGAGCCTGGTGGGCTATAGTCCATGGGGTCATGAAGAGACAGACACGACTGAGCGCACAGACACACACACACACACACACACACACACACACACAGAGGAAGTGGTGGTGGGGGGGAACAGACCAGTGAGGGCTTTCGTCTCTATCTGGTGGATGCAGCAGTAGACGTGCGTTTAGGGGTAAGGACACACATAAGGGAAGCAGCTCCCGGGGGGCCAGACGCACCAGTGAGCAGCGGGCTGTGACTCTAGGAAAAAGAACAACGCAGAACCCAGCCTCCTGTTCCCCTACTCTAAGGCAACATATGTGGGAACTTTCTCTTCCCTTCTCTCTCTTTTTTGAGGCTGTCTGCACAGGAATTGACAAATTCTAATGATAGTCTATTTTGGAGGGAGTGTTAAATTATTCAGATGCAGGCACAAATAGAACGTCTCCAGCAGCCTTGACACCCTGCTTGAACCCACAGATGTCAATTTCCTGGACACTGTGAGGGTCTGCAGACCATGCCTGGGTGGGAGGTGGGGGCAGGGCTTCTATGAACCATCTAAACACTGCTGTCCGGAGCCAGGACTCCAAACCCTGAAGGTGTCCAGCCACAGGCTGCAGGGACGGTGGGGCAGGGCATGGCTCCATGACGACGGGGTTTCTTCAAGTCCCCCGTCCTCCTCCTCAAGGGTGTCCTAAGCCGGCCAGGTGTGCCATCCCTTGAAAGCAGCCACTGTGACCTCCGCTTCTGCTGGGATTACACCTGCGGTTTTGCATTTCTCAGAGCTCCAAAAGGCTCATGTGTGAATCATGATGGTGTTCAGGAAAGTTCCAGAAGTCAGGCGTGTTTCGATTTCTCAATGTAGGACTCTTCTCATGTCTCTCTGCTACTTTCTTCTCATGGTTCCTTCTCTTCTCGGGAACTCCTTTGTCTTGAGGATGCTCAGGCAAGAGGCCATTGAGGATGGCTCTGATTCTAGGCCCTCCCTGTAGAAATCCCTGGAGGATTGGACAGAGCAACCATGTAGCTGCAACCTAGGGCGGTTATTTAATTTATATCCAAACCCAGACACCAGAGTGAAAAGGGGGGTGCTCTTTAATAGTGACCCCAGGATGTCAGGCATTAACAGGCACTGTCCGGAGCAATTTGCAAGGATGACCACTCTAGAAAAATGAGGACGGGGCGGGGGGTGGGGAGGGCGGGTTGCAGTTAAGTGTTTTATTTATCTTTAAACAACTTCATTTTCCTCATTGGTTGAACTGAAATCTGCTTTTCGTGATCCTGTTGGAGTAATACACATCATATGCCAGGCCCAGTTCCTAGCACAGAAGTGTTCAATATATATTGACTCCTCTTTTTTCTTAAAAAAACAAAAAAAAAACCTCAAACAAACTCAATAAAAACAATAGTGGCAACAAAAAGTGCTCTGCACCAAAAATCACTGTAGGTTCCCAGCAGGTAGCACTGACCGCTGGCCTATTTTCACCACTTCCCCCGCCCTAGCGTTGCTGCTGACCCATAGGTAGAGGATTGCTTTTCACTCAGCCGTTTTCTTTTCTTCTTGGATGCTCTCGTCTCAGGCGCTTGTCTTGCATCAGGTGCTTCTTTCCCCACAACCCCCTTCTTTTTTCACTTTTACCTTTCAGAGAGATTTTCCCTTTGACACACATTCCTCCTATCTGCCACCCTCTTGATCCTCCTCATGAAATTGAAAGCATAAATTCATGTATCTGCCTGCATCGGGTCTTAGCTGTGGTTTGCCTGATCTGTAATTGCGGCATGCGGACTCCAGCTGTGACATACGGGATCTAGCTCCCTGACCAGGGATTGAACCAGGCCCCCCTGCACTGGGAGCATGGAGTCTTCGCCACCGGACCACCAGGGAAGTCTCGTGAAATGTTTTCTAACTTTTATGTTGACGTCTAGTTGATTAACAATGTTGTGATGGTTTCAGATGTACAGCGAAGCGAGTCAGTTAAGTTATAAACATACGTGTATCTGTGCTTTTTCAACTTCTTCTCCCATTTAGGTTGTTACATAATACTGAGCAGAGTTCCCTATACTGCACAGTAGGTCCTTGTTGGTTTTCCATTTTAAATATAAGAGTGTGTACATGTCCATCCCAAACTCCCTAACTATCCCTTCCCCCATCCTTGCTCCTGGCAACCATAAGTTCATTCTCAAAGTCTGTGAGTCTGTTTCTGTCTTGTAAATAGGTTCATTTGTATCATTTCTTTTTATTTTTTTTAGCTTTTTTAAAATAAAAATTTATATATTTTAATTGGAGGCTAATTACTTTACAATATTGTGTTGGTTTTGCCATACATTGAGATGAATCCGCCACGGGTGTACATGTGTTCACCATCCTGAACCTCTTCCCCGCCCCATCCCATCCCATCTGGGTCATCCCAGTGCTCCGGTCCCAAGTATCCTGTATTATGCATCAAAACTGGACTGGTGATCATTTCTTTTTAGAATCCACACTCTGTATCATAGGACATTTCTTTTTCTCTGTCTGTCTTACTTCAATCAGTACGACAATCTCGAGGTCCGTCCATATTGCTGCAAATGTCATGATTCCATGTGCAGAAGGAAGTGCTCTGAATCTCTGCCTTGCGGGAGCATGAGAGAACCCTCATGCATTCTCCCATGGCCAGTTTTTTAGGTATTCAACTCCTCTTTCCCTACGCACAAACTTGATTTTTTTTTCCAGAGTTAGCTATGAATAGAAATACAAACTATCACGTTTTGAAAACTTTGTAAATATCCCTGAGGGGTCTGGGAGTCCCAGGGTAAATCACTGGTCTCTGATACATGAAACAGTGACCTGTGTTCTCTGGAGATAATTCAGTGGAAGGCATTCAGGCAGCTATAGGTGGACGGCGCAGCTTAGGCGTGAACCTCAGTAAGTAGGAAGAGAGTGGGCTGATCTCAGGAGGCTGTTGGGAGTTTTGATTCAGGGTTCATGCACCTGACAATTCCAGAATGCAAGGTTTCAGGTTGAGGGGCTTTACTCTCTAGGGACCTTTGGTATATTTTTGGAGAGAAAACTTTTATTTAATTTTACTTAGTTGTTTTTGGCTGTGCGGGGTCTTCATTGCTGCAAGCAGGCTTTCCCTAGTTGCAGCAAGCGGGGCTACTCTTCCTTGTGGTGCTCGGGCTTCTCATTCTGGTGGCTTCTCTTGTTGCAGAGCATGGGCTCTGAGGCGCGTGGGCCTTAGCAGTTGCGGTACCTGAGCTCTAGAGCACAGACTCAAAGTTGTGGCACCCGGGCTTAGCTGTTCTGTGGTGTGTGGAATCTTCCCGGACCAGGGATTGAACCAGTGTCCCTGCTTTGCAAGGCGGACTCTTAATCACTGGACCACCAGGGAAGCCCCTGGAGAGAAAGCTTTATCTCCATGTGTTGATCCCAGCCAGCAGAGACCAGTGAGAGGGTCCAGCCCTTTGGGGTGCTTGTTCCCAGGCAGAGAACTGTGCAGTGGAATAAGGGACCTGTGGGTAGCTGCCAGCACTCCCCTACGTCTTTCATTTCGTCACTGGCTAGATTCGCTGAGCCCTGATTGGACTGCGAAGTAGGAGCATCCATTCCTTCCACAATCTGTGAGAAGGTGCTCCAAGCTTCGGTAGGCAAATCCTTTCTAGCTGTCATCATGTCTGTCTTTCCAGGAGCAGGGATGGCTTCCTCTTTCCCTGGGGAAGGTGGGAGTGGTGACAGCCGGGGTTGGTTCTTCTCCTGGGCTGAGAGGCATCTGGAAGCTGGTTCACAGGGATCCAGGGCTGGCAGTGATGAAGTGGAGACTGGCATGTTTGGCTGGAAAGGAGAAGAGAGACGACTCTGGCAGGACTAGTCATTCCTCCTGTCCTGGTCGTGGGCCACTTCCCCTGACCAGGAAGAAACGGCTACTCCTTAAGGAAAGGTTGAATCCTATGCAGAAGTTGATCTGTATGGCAAAAACCACTATAATATTGTAAAGTAATTAGCCTCCAATTAAAAAAAAAAAGAAATCAGAAGTGCCTCTCATTTTCAGGGAATGGAAGTCCCAACTGAGATACCAGTTGTTGGGACAACTTGGGAAAATCAGATTGTTGCTGAGCCTTAGTTTCTCCAGGTGAGATGTGAGAGATTTGGGTGGGATAGCTTCTACATGTCATTGAATGTTTTTTTTTTTTCTTTCTGGTTCTGGAAAAATTTTAAATCATTTTATGGAAAACTTGAATATGATGATGGGACACCCCTCCAGGCTAATGACTAATCACCCCAATTATTAATGAGTGTTTAAGCCACTCTTATATCAGAATCCAGCCAGCTCAGTCATTTCGAAAATTGTGTGGTTCTCAATGTGAGATTGAAGAGGCGAGTGGCATTAAAACATTTACCACAAAACTGTTACTTATTTTAAACTTATAGTTGCATTTACTGTGGATAAAAGGTCAGCAAATAACTAGGAGTAGCCACATGTCAGGCATGAGATGGTGGACAGATTACGTGAACATTTATTTTTAGACTCAGAAGTCTTACTTCTAATATTTAATTCCAAAAATATGATGACAAAAATATGAAAACTTATTTATATAAGGCCAATAATTGTAGCTAAGAACATCAATTGATTCAAACATACCAAATATGTTTAGACCCACAGGTTCATAATGATTCTCAGAATAAAATGCGTCATTGGTCACTTTTAGAGGATTTAGGAAGGGACTTGCCTGGTGGTCCCATGGAAGGTAAGAGTTTACCTTCCAATGCTGGGGACACTGGTTTGATCCCTGGTTGGGGAACTAAGATTCCACATGTCGTGTGGCAGCTAAGCCAGCTTGTCTCAACTAGAGAGTCTACGCTGCAGATTACAGATTACACAATTAGAGAGAAGCCTGTGTGCTGCAACAGAAGATCCCGAATGCTGAAACTAAGACTGATATGGCCAATAAATACATAAATAAAATTTTTGAAAAATAAAAAAGGAAATTCTCTTAAAAAAAGATTAGGGAGCCAACTTGTTTTGAGAACTGGGGAAAGGATTAGATAGTTACCTTGCCTTTCCTATGCAAACTAGTTTAGGACAATTAAAGAGTAAATGAGGGGAAGCAGCTTCTTTTTATAGAGTTATTCGGGTAATAAGTAAAAAGAGTGATGGATCTGGAATTTCGTCACCCTGAATTTCTGAGTCTAGGCAGTGATCAACAATGGCTGCTAACATGATGAAAAACAGACAAGATGTTATGTGCTTCTTGGTAGAACTACCATACCATTGCCTGTGAAGACGCTTTGGAAAAAACGAATCTGAGTATGAATAAGAGCAGCAGTGTCCAATAGAACTTCCTGTGATGACAGAGATGTTTTATATCTGCGCCATCCAGTATAGTAGTCCCTGGCCTCACGTGGGCATTGAGAACTTGAAAGGACACTAATGTGATTAAGGAAATGTATTTTTAAAATTTACTGGGTTGTGATTAATTTAAATTAAAAAGTTTAAAAATTAAACTATAGTTAATTTACAAGGTTGTGTTGGTTTCTGGTCTATAGCAAAGTGATTCATACATATAATGGAAAAGAGTATGAAGAGAATATGTATATATATACATGCAAGGTATACATACATATGTATCCATATCTTTTTCATATTCTTTTCCATTTTGGTTTATTTTATGGTATTGAATATAGTTCCCTGTGTTATACAGTAAGATCTTGTTTATTTATTTTATATACTGTAAATTTTACTTTATTTTGCAGTAAATTTATTATAAAATATGGGCTTCCCTTGTGGCTCAGACCGTAAAGAATCTGCCTGCAATGCAGGAGACTTGGGTTCGATCCCTGGGTTGGGAAGTTCCCCTGGAGAAGGGAATGTCAACCCACTCCAGTATTCTTGCCTGGAGAATCCCATGGATAGACCTGGCGAGCTACAGTCCGTGGAGTTGCAAAGAGCCGGACACGACTGAGTGACTAACACTTTCACTCAGTTTATATATTTTTATATATCTGCTCATCTTAAACTCCTAATTTATCCCTCCTCCACCTCCTTCCCCTTTGGTAATCATAAATTTGTTTCCATGTCTGTGAGTCTTTCTCTGTTGTGTAAATAAATTAATTTGTGTCATATTTTGGATTTCACATGTAAGTGACATTGCATGGTATTTGTCTTTCTCTTTCTGTCTTAATTAATTTAAATCTAGGTAGCCATATGTAGCTAAGGGCTATTACATTGGACCGCACAGCTTTAGGCTTACCTGTGAGCTTATGGGAGATACACAGCACAGAAGAACATGTTAAATGACACCATAGGAATGCAAACGGCAAAACATACTGTAAAGAAAAATCTATAGAACAAACTATTTTCACCAGGAAATAAGATACAATGAATAAAAACCAGATATTCTGGGGAACATGTAAATTATTAAAGACAAGTGATAACCACCAATTACAAGATATGGAGCATCTTTGAATCATGATTTGAACAAAGAAACTAACAAAATTATAAGAAAATAGTATTACCAAGTTATTACTATTTTTTAGGTGTGATCACAGAATACTAATTACTTGAAAAAGAGTCCTATTATTTTAGAGACACTACTGATATCTTTATAAATGAAATCATATGATGTATATGATTTGATTCAAAACAATCCAGTGTATGTGTGAGGAGGGGAAGAGGATAGAGAATTGAGTGGGTGTAGATGAAACAAGATTGGAATGAGTTGATCACTGTTCAAGCTGGTTGGTGGGTACATGGGAGTTCATTATATTATCCTCTCTACTTTTGAATGTGTTTGAAAATTTTTGTGATAAAATGTGAAAAACTAAAAGAAGTAAGGGAAATTTCCAAGAAGCCTCTTCCAAGTTTAAATAATAGCAACAGCAAGAAAAGTTTCACCTTTGACTTAAAATCTGAGCTGGGAACTGGGGGCCATAAAGGATGTACGCATGGGGCCCGAAAGGAAAGGCAGGGCCCCCTGAGGGCAGATAGCGCTGTCCACCCTGCAATCAGGAAAACCTGCCGCTGGGGTTAAGACTTCTTTTTAAGCTGCTACCTCAGTTTAAAATGATTCCTGGTCTGTAGTGTCCCTGGTTCTCAGAGAAGGCAAAAACAAATTCTCTCTGGAGGAGAGCATCTTCCAGTTAGGCCTGTGGGATTTTACAGACTAAGGTCAAACAAGTATGTATGAACAAGTATTAGGGTGAATATAAAAATTATCATCCAAACTAGGACACTTTCGGTGATGAAAGAAAGTGATAAAATAATTTTTGTTGTTTAGTTGCTAAGTTGTATCTGACTATTTTGCAACCCCTTGAACTGTAGCTTGCCAGTCTCCTCTGTCCTTGGGATTTCCCCGGCAAGAATACTAGAGTGGGTTGCCATTTCTTTCTCCTCGGGATCTTCCCGACTCAGGGCTGGAACCCATGTCTCCTGAATTGGCAGGTGGGT
The DNA here is from genome assembly GCF_029378745.1 of Bos indicus. NCBI lineage: Eukaryota > Metazoa > Chordata > Mammalia > Artiodactyla > Bovidae > Bos > Bos indicus. Next base: position 16,345,522 of record NC_091780.1, on the reverse strand, counting down.
TCTTTACCACTGAGCCACCAGGGAAGCTCTGCTAAAATAATTAGCAGATATTAGATTACTGCAAAAGAGATAAACAAGAATTTTCCTGGAGAAACCAGTGGTCCCCCTGGCAAACAAGTGTGGAAGGAAGACCCACCTCTTCTGCTTCTGGAGTTTGGTGGGAATGAGAGATTGCATTTCACTCCAGATCATTTGGAAATTGATCTCATGCTCTGGGTCAGTGGTTCTCAAAATCTGGTCCTCAGACCAGCAGCATCCTGGGAATTTGTTAGAATTATAAATTATTGGACTCTCCCCTAGACCTAATAAAGTAGAAACTCAGGGGTGAGGCCTAACAAGCTGTTTTGGAAAAAGTCCTTTTGGAACAGGTCAGTGGTCCCCAATCTTTTTGGCACAAAGACTGGTTTCATGGAAGACAATTTTTCCATGGACCTGGAGGGAGGGATGGTTTGGGGACGATTTGAGCACATAACATTTATTGTGCATTTTATTTCTATTATTATTATTACATCAGCTCCTCCTCAGAGCATCAGGCATTAGACCCTGGCGGTTGGGGACCTCCGATTTAGGTGAGTCTAATGGCCTAAGTTTGAGAACCCCTGGCCTGTGCTTAGGTTCACTCAGTCACTCAGTTGAGTCCATTTCTTTTGCGACCCCATGGACTGTAGCTCACCAAGCTCCTCTGTCCGTGGGATTTTCTGGGCAAGAATACTGGAGTGGGATGCCATTTCCTGTCTGTTCTCCTGGTTGTCTTCCAACAAAAATTGTAGCACATGGCTGACGCTAGTTTCTTTTTCTTTGCTGGGTTTCCTGTACTAACCAGACTGAGTTTGGGGTATGAATTGGATATATCTGTGGCTTAACACACTCTCTTCTCTCTAAGACATGCTTGCGCTTGTCCTGAACAAGTTTCTGGCATGTCTCAGTGGCTGTTTAGCACCTTTGTATCAAGCATAATAGGATGGGCTCTCCCCATTAATTAGAGGCTTCCTGGAAGTTTATAAACACATGGAGAGAGTCTCTCTTCCTCAATACTTTGGCCACCTGATGCAAAGAGCCGACTCATTGGAAAAGACCCTGATGCTGGGAAAGATTGAGGGCAGGAGGAGAAGGGGACGACAGAGGAGATGTTTGGATGGCATCACTGACTCAATGGACATGAGTTTGGGTGAACTCAGGGAGATAGTGCAGGACAGGGAAGCCTGGCATGCTGTGGTCCATGGGGTCGTAAAGAGATGGACCCGACTTAGCAACTGAACAGCAACAGCAGATTTATTTTTGGCTGCGCTGGGCCTTCGTGGCAGCGTGGGCTTCTCTCTAGCTGCAGTGAGTGGGGGCTGCTCTCTAGTTGCCATGCGCAGGCTTCTCGTGGTGGTGGCTTCTCCTGTTACAGAGCATGGGCTCTAGGGCGCAGGGACTTAGGTAGCTGTGGCTTGTGGCCTTAGTAGTTGCGGTTCCCAGCCTCTAGAGCGCAGGCTCAGTGGTTGGGGTGCACGGGCTTGGTTGCTCCGCGGTGTGTGAGAACTTTCCAGACCAGGCATCAAACCCATGTCTTTTGCGTTGGCAGGCAGATTCTTTACCATTGAGCAACCACTGAAGCCCCTCTCTGCTTTCTTATGGCCACAGGCAGCAAACAGAACCCCATCCGGCCTTCAATGGACATACGTTCATGCTACAATTTCCCTCACTTCCTCCAACTTCTCTTAAAAATAGACCTATTCTTGTGATGGAAGCTAGAATTCCTACAACACTAAGAGGGTAGTTCTTATACTTGAGTGGCATATAATCAGTGTTTCTTAAACCCCACTTCTGAAATTGGCTGCATTGTGGGGGGACCTTTAAAATACAGTCTTGGAGGGATTTCCCTGGTAGTCCAGTGGCTCAGACTCCACCCTCCCAGAGCAGGGGGCCCGGGTTTGATCCCTGGTCAGAGAAGTAGACCCTACATCCTGGAAATAAGAGTCTGCATGTCACATCTAAGAACTGGCACAGCCAAATAAATAAAATACAGTGTTTTTTGCACCCCTTCTTCCATAGAGTCTGCTTTAGTAGATATGCACTGAGAAACACCAATTTGGGGAGGCTTCTTAGGGGATTCTAAGGCACAGCTTGAATTTGGAGCAGTCGATGTTGAGTTAGAGCTGTTCTAGCAAAGATGATGTTTTTCCAGATCTTTTGCTGCTATCATTTTAGGGTCTGTTGCAGAGTAGCAATACACTCTTCTTCAAGAAGACCTGAGGTCTTCAGGAGCATCTTTGCAATTTACTCTTGCAACCTAGTCTCCATCCAGTGAGGGATCAGCCTGTGGCCTGGACAGGAGTGCAGGCGGGGTAAGGCTGGCAATGCCACTTGCCACCTGACTCTTTGGGTAAATTACCATTTTCCTGTGAAACTCACGTTGCTTGCCCAAACAACGGTAAGAATAATATATACTTGGGAGGGCTCTTGTGAAGATTAACTGAGAGAATAGGAATAAAATACTGAGTCTGACATCTAGTAGCTACTCACTAAATAGAATATATATAAAACTCATTTATATATAATTTATCATATGTATTTTTATATATTTTTTCTCCTTAGAGGCTCAAGCCTACAAAGTTGCAAATAGTTTTCTTCTCAACAGAGGTCACATGTTAGCAACATTTTTTTTTTTTTTTTTTGCTACAGATTACAGAGGTGAATGCTATACCTGAAAGAGAGTATGCCTATTTTATTTTATTATTATTTTTAATTGATGTATAGTTGATTTATAATGCTATTGTAGTCTGGTATATAGAAAAGCAATCCAGTTATACATATATATAATATTCTTTTTCAGATTTTTTTCCATTATAGTTTATTATATTCAGTTTAGTTCTTTATGCTATACCTTATTGTTTATCTATTAATATTTTATATATCAGTTCAGTTCAGTCGCTCAGTTGTGTCTGACTCTTTGCGACCCCATGAATCGCAGAACGCCAAGCCTCCCTGTCCATCACCAACTCCCAGAGTTCACTCAAACTCACGTCCATCGAGTCAGTGATGCCATCCAGCCATCTCATCCTCTGTCGTCCCCTTCTCCTCCTGCCCCCAATCCCTCCCAGCATCAAAGTCCTTTCCAATGAGTCAACTCTTCGCATGAGGTGGCCAAAGTACTGGAGTTTCAGCTTTAGCATCAGTCCTTCCAATGAACACCCAGGGCTGATCTCCTTTAGGATGGACTGGTTGGATCTCCTTTCAGTTCCAGGGACTCTCAAGAGTCTTCTCCAACACCACAGTTCAAAAGCATCAATTCTTCAGTGCTCAGCTTTCTTCACAGTCCAACTCTCACATCCATACATGACCACTGGAAAAACCATAACCTTGACTAGACAGACTTTTGTTGGCAAAGTAATGTGTCTGCTTTTCAATATGCTATCTAGGTTGGTCATAACTTTTCTTCCAAGGAGTAAGCGTCTTTTAATTTCATGGCTGCAGTCACCATCTGCAGTGATTTTGAAGCCCAAAAAAATAAAGTCTGACACTGTTTCCACTGTTTACCCATCTATTTCCCATGAAGTGATGGGACCAGATGCCATGATCTTCGTTTTCTGAGTGTTGAGCTTTAAGCTAACTTTTTCACTCTCCACTTGCACTTTCATCAAGAGGCCTTTAGTTCTTCTTCACTTTCTGCCATAAAGGTGGTGTCATCTGCCTATCTGAGGTTATTGATATTTCTGTCAGCAACCTTGATTCCAGCTTGTGCTTCTTCCAGCCCAGTGTTTCTCATGATGTACTCTGCATAGAAGTTACATAAGCAGGGTGACAAGATACAGCCTTGACGTACTCCTTTTCCTATTTGGAAGCAGTCTGTTGTTCCATGTCCAGTTCGAACTGTTGCTTCCTGACCTGCATATAGGTTTCTTAAGAGGCAGGTCAGGTGGTCTGGTATTCCCATCTCTTTCAGAATTTTCCACAGTTTATTGTGATCCTCGCAGTCAAAGGCTTTGGCACAGTCAATAAAGCAGAAATAGATGTTTTTCTGGAACTCTCTTGCTTTTTCGATAGTAGTGTGTATATGCCAGATTCCTAATTTATCCCTCTCCCTTCTGCTTTCCCCTTTGATAATCATGAGTTTTTTCCTACATCTGTGAGTCTGTTTCTGTTTTGAAAATAAAGTTATTTATATCATTTTTAAAATCATATGGTATTTGTCTTTCTCTTTCTGACTTAATTCATTTCATCAATCTCTAAATCCACCCATGTTGCAGCAAATGGCGTTATTTCGTTCTTTTTTATGATTGAGTAATATACCATTTGTATGTATACCACATCTTCTTTATCCACTCATCTGTTGATGGACACAGGTAGCTTCCATGTCTTGGCTGTTGTAAATAGTGCTGCTGTGAACGCTGGGGTGCCTGCATATTTTAAAATTACAGTTTTTTTTCCAGAAATATGACCAGGAGTGGGATTGTTGGATCATATGGTAACTCTATTTTTAGTTTTCTTAAGGAACTTCCATGCTTTTTCCATAGTGACTGCACCAACAGTGTAGGAAAATCCCCTTTTCTGCACATTCTCTCCAGCATTTATTATTTTTAGACATTTTGATGATGGCCATTCTGACTGGTGTGAGGTGATAACCTCACTGTAGTTTTGATTTGCTTTTTTCTAATAATTAGTGATATTGCACCTAAAGAGTATATGTTTAAAAGTTGGACACTTTCTGACAGAAATTAGTAAAAAGAATTTCTGTCTAGGGTCTTCCCAATGTCAAAATCAAGGCTCCCTCAATGCTTCTGAGCAGAGGAGTGGCATAAAGGGGGCTGAGATGAAAAGATGCAGGTCTTTTTAAAAAAAATTAGTTAATTTATTTTAATTGGAGGATAATTACTTTACAATACTGTGGTGGTTTTTGCCATACATTGACATGAATCCCCCATGGCTGCACCTGTGTCCCCCCATCCTGAATCGCCCTCAACACCTCCCTCCCCAGCCCATCCCTCCGGGTTGTCCCAGAGCACCAGCTTTGAGTGCCCTGTTTCATGCATCCAACTTGCACTGGTCATCTGTGTTTCCTATGGTAATATACACGTTTCAATGCTATTCTCTCGTATCATCCCACCCTCATCTTCTCCCACGTAGTCCAAAAGTCTGTTCTTTACATCTGTGTCTCTTTTGCAGCCTTGCATACAGGATCATCGTTACATATATAAATCCCATATATATGCATTAATATACTGTATTGGTGTTTTTCTTTCTGATTTACTTCACTCTGTATAATAGGCTCCAGTTCCATCCACCTCATTAGAGCTGACTCAAATACTTTCTCTTTTATAGCTGAGTAACATCCCATTGTGTATACGTACCATAACTTCCTTATCCATTCATCCGATGGACATCTAGGTTGCTTCCATGTCCTAGCTATTGTGAACAGTGCTGCGATGAACATGGCGGTATGTGTCTCTTTCAGTTCTGGTTTCCTCGGTGTGCATGCCTAGCCGTGGGATTGCTGGGTCGTATGGCAGTTGTTTCCAGTTTTTTAAGGAATCTCTACACTGTTCTCCATAGTGGGTGTACCAGTTTGCATTCCCACCAACAGTGTAAGAGGGTTCCCTTTTCTCCACACCCTCTCCAGCATTTATTGTTTGTAGACTTTTTGATGGCAGACATCTTTTAAAAAATATTTAAAAAGCATTTATTTTTTATTTATTTGGCTGCACCAGATCTTAGTTGTGGCACGCTGGGTCTTTGATCTTCATTATGGCATGTGAGCTCTGAGTTGCAGCATGTTGAGATTTAGTTCCCTGACCAGGGATCGAACCCAGGCCTCCTGCACTGAGAGCTCAGAGTCTTAGCCGCTGGACCACCAGGGAAGTCCCAACTTTTGCAGACCTCTTAGTGCAGCCTCAGTGTTAGCTGAGGCTTTCTGACTCTTCACAGCTGGATGTGGTTGGAAACATTCAAGATTTCCTGCTGCTCTTGGGGGCTTTCGTTGCAAGATCAACTTTGATTACTTTACTCTGCTTTACTTTACTCTGATTCTTGTTTTTTCCTCTGTCTTGTGAAGCTCCTTTCCTTGCCACAAAACTTTGCTGTGTAGCAAATTTTACCTAAGTTTGGGGACATGGACGTGAGTTTATATTATAGTCGGGACACAACTTAAACTCGAATCTGAAGCATCTCTAAGACTCCTCTTCCTTGTTTCTTAGTCTCACTGTTCTGTGTCCCCTCCTCACTCTTTTATGCCCAGTTCACTTGAAATGCAGAACAATTTACTACATCTTTTTCTGCCTTTTCTCTTGCTAACCCAAGCTCTCAGGGTTTCTGCTGCCCCAAGTGACCTTGCAAGATTTTTTCCTGAACAAAGAGAATTAGTTCCTGAATAGAATTATGGAACTTTCTTTTAAGATGCGAATTTATTTCTCACCCCCATCCAAACCTAATTATTTAAGCCGTGAGATGCTGAACAAATACGGACACAATAATGTAAGTGGTGGTGGTGGTGTTAGTAATGGAGAGAAAAACAGGATGCAAGGAGTAGAAATAAGAGCTCACAACAAATTGAGCAGAGAAAGAAAACCGAAGGGAAGGAAAGGGAAGGGAAGGGCCCATTTACTGAATGCCAGTGTCTCGTGTGATATGACAACCCTATTGATTTTGTCCCAATTTTCCAAGAAAACCGAAGTTCAGAGGGTTTAAATGGAGCTGTAAATGGAAGATCCAGGATCCAACCCAGGTATGATGGAAAGACCTGTATTCTTTGCACTGTAGTCTTTTTTAAGTTATTAGGGTATAGTTACTTTACAGTGTCGTGTTAGTTTCTACTGTACAGCAAAGTGAATCAGCCATAACTGCACATATATCCCCTCTTTTTTGTATTTCCTTCCCATGTAGGTCACCACAGAGCATCAAGTAGAGTTCCCTGTGCTATACAGCAGATTCTCATTTATCTATTTTATACATAGTATATATGTCAACCCCGATCTCCCAATTCCTCCTACCTCCCACCTTTGGTATCTGTATGTTTGTTCTCTTCATTCGTGTTTCTATTTCTGCTTTGTAAATAAGGTAGTCCATACTGATTTTTTTCAGATTCTGCATATTTGTATTGATACATGATATGACTTACCTCACTGTATGCGACACTCTCTAGGTTCATCCATGTCTCTACAAATGACCAATTTTGTTCCTTTTTATAGCTGAGTAATATTCCAGTGTATATATGCACCACATCTTCTTTATTCGTTCCTATGTTGATGGACATTTAGGTTGCATTGTATTCTTAATCACTTCCTCTTCTACCATAGAGAACTTAAGGTTGGTTCTGAAATGATATTTTGTCTTAAGTGGGCTGCCATGCTCTCCTCCAGGGGATCTTCCCAACCCAGGAATGGAACCTGCACCTCTTAGGTCTCCTGTATTGGCAGGTGGGTTCTCTACTTCTAGTACCCCCTGGGTACCCTTATGCTAAACTAATTCAGTATAAAATTATTTTTGATAATAATAAAGTTTAGGCTAGACCTGATTTTTTAGAAATTTTATTTATTTATTTGTCTTCGGCTGTGCTGGGTCTACATTGCTGTGTGGGTTTTTTTCTGGCTGTGGAGAGCAGGGGCTCCTCTCTAGTTGTGGTATGTGGGCTTCTCATTGTGGTGGCTTCTCTTCTTGCAGAGCACGGGCTCTAGGGTGCACAGGCTTCAGTAGCTGTGGCACGTGTGCTCAGTAATTGTGGCACACAGGCTCAATAGTTGTGGCCCACTCCGCAGCAGGTGGGATCCTCCCGGACTGGGGATCGAACCCATGTCTCCTGCAGTGGCAGGTGGATTGTTTACCACTGAGCCATCAGGGAACACCCACCCTTATTTTTTTGTAACCTGCAGTTTGGATCTTGGTGTAAGTCTTTATATGGTTTCTCACATGAAAGCAACAAAAATCTGCCCCTTCCCAGGTGCAGGTCTCTTTGACTTACATGATAGAGCAGGGCCAGCTCTGGTGCATTCCAGGGAGGCTGGTTTCCCAGTGGTTAGTACCATCCAGGGATAGACTGATTGGCTTACTGTCCTGGGAGGAGGCATTTAAGCAAAGACTGTAGGGCCACTTGGCTGGGATGTTGTTGTGAGGATAATGGTTTGGATGAGAAGTTCCCAAATAGGGCTGCTCATCAGAATCACTTGGAGAAGATATGTTCAAAATCCAGATGCCTGTGTCTTACTACCAATGATTCAGCATGTCTGGAATGGCTCAGTGGCATTTCAAAATATACACCTCCCTTGGGACTTTCCTGGTGGCCCAGTGGTTAAGAATCCACCTTCCAATGCAGGGGGCGTGGGTTCAATCACTGGTTGAGGAACTAAGATCCTATATGCCGTGTGGCCAGAAAAAATAAAATAAATAAATAAGGAAATAAAATAGACTCTCCAGCCAATTCTGATGCATACCAAGGTTTGGAGACTGTTGGAACAGGTTATCATTAAAATCCCCTCCGAGACAGGGTGCTCAGGGCTGGTGCACTGGGATTACCCCGGGGGATGGGATGAGGAGGGAGGTGGGAGGGGGATTCAGGATGGGGAACACATGTACAACCATGGCTAATTCATCTCAATGTATGGCAAAACCACTACAATATTGTAAAGTAATTAGCCTCCAATTAAAATACATTATTTAGTTAAAAAAAAAAAATCCCCTCCAATCAGGAGAATGGATACATGTGCATGTAAAGCTGAGTCCCTTTGCCATGTACTTGAAGCTATCACAGCATTGTTAATTGCCTACACTCCAGTATAAAATAAAAAGTTTAAAATAAAAATTTAAATCCCCTTTATCACAAGGTTCTATAAATTCTACCTTTTCTTGGGGGTAGTTGTCTTCCCTGTCTTGTAGTCTTTAAATCACAGTGTTTTATTCATGTGGGCAGGGGCAACTGGTCAAACATAGTATCTGTTTAATTATTGGAGAACACAGAACACTGAGCTGGCTTTAAAATATCTGGGATGCACCTTCTTTTTGTAATGGAAAGTGTTGTTTATTTTAGGGATACTTGTTCATGTTGCCAGAAGACCACACAGAGTTTCCTTTAAAGAAGCTCGATAATGTTTATACACCTGCAGGAACTAGCTAGAGGGATCAAGATGAGATGCTTAGTTGATATCACATTTATTTTTTAAAAAGTGGAAGGGTAAACACAGGACTGGGGTGATTTGGGGCATGTGGCATGCTTAAGTACACTTTTCCTTGGCATATGTGAAGCAGAAAAAACTTCTCAAGGGATTCAGTGGTAAATATATCGTTTTGGGGCCTTGGAGAATGCATTTCCTAGTATCTCTCCAGTTCTTTTCATTCATTAAAAAAAAAAAAAACTTTGGCTCATTCTTCCCCAAATAGATGGATGCTAGTAATAAATAATGAAAAAAATTGAATGCTGGGAAAATGACATACGATTTTTCCTTGATATAAGCCCTTCTTAATAACTGATGCACCCAGCTTTTCTAGTGACAAAGGCTCTTTCCTTAAAGGAATATGTAATGTGGACAAAGCTGAGAGAGACTTTCTGAGTTCGTGGTTAGCTCCAAGGTGTTAGATGCTAAACTTGTGCTTCTCAACAGGAGCATCTCTTGGGCAGAGACACAGTGTACAGAAGTAATGGCTTTTCCCACTTTTTTTGCGTTGTTCCATGCTACTGAGCCTTCTTTGGCAGCTGGCCTGTTCTTCATTTTTAATGTAGGGAGCCTCTATAATTAACTCAAGCCTATTTCTGCTGTGTTAATTAATGTGTGCATACAGGAGGTTGCTGTTTTCCCTTAAGGTGTGATGAACGGAACTGGTTTTCAAGGAAGTCACCTAGCGCTTTAGCAGATGGAACAGTTGGCTTTGGGAAACATTCACACTGAATAGCAAGACAAGACTAATTCTACTTGATAAAGTCTGTCTGTCAGGGTCAAGGATATAAAGAGTGGTCCCTAGGCTCCTCTAGGCTCCCTGTGGGCATTTGAGGTTGATGAGAAAAGCAGAAGGGACTTGTTCACTGAAATCAGTCAGAGCTGGGTCTGAGTCTTAATGCAACCCCCTAGCGACTATGTGGGCTTTGATAAGTCTTACTTGTTCATCTATAAATGGGGCACGAAACATGCATTTTGTCTGAATTAATTCAGGTAACATTGGGGAGGCTTCTCCGTTCTGTAACTCAGTGCCTGAGCCTACAAGTTGTCTGTGAGTGTTTATCCTGTCAGACAGTAAGCTCCCTGGAAGCAGAGACTTTGTTCTATTACTATTTGATTCATGTCTCTAATGCCTAGTAATAGTAAGAGCTCATGTTCATTGAAAAAATGAAAGATGAACTGGTCTTGTTTGATTATTGGCTTGGGCCTGAGTGCATACAAACGTTACAGCCCTGAGCTCTTAACCTGTCTGTCCCTAAAGGAGTCTGAACCCATCGCTCAGACTTCCTCAGCCTCATTGGCAAAGTATTGGTTTTGCCAGTCCAATTGCGCTGCCCCTTCCTGAACGGTCCTTCTAGTCTGGGAGTCTCCTTCCATAGCTCCCTGAGATGTGAGCCGGATGCAGAATTTTACAGAGATGCTGGCCTGCCCGGATGTGCCATGCAGTCACTCCTTTCCTGGGTCTTGCCACCAGCCAGTGACATTGCGGCAGACAAGCAGAGCATGACAGGTGGCAGGCTATACATCTCCTCCACTCTCTGGAGCCTCTCTCTTTCCCCATCCCCTGGGATTCTTTTTTTAACCAGCATGAAATCAACTCTCCCTTTCTGCTAAGACATCCAGTCCGTGCTTAGAACTCCTCTTTACTGAAGGCCTTCCGTCTTTGGGACACATGACTAAGAACACGTTCGGGCAATTTACTCTCTATTCTGCCATAAGCCTCTCCTGGGTGACCGTGTGCAAAATTCACTACTTGCTTATATGTGGCAAAGGAGAGTTAGTATGTTAAAATGTTATATACGTAGTACTTAGGAAGAAATCATTAGGTTTTATTATTATTAATAATATTAGGTCTTATTAAAGATGGCAAATGTTATAGGACTTCGTTGTCGTTCAGTCGCCCAGTTGTGTCTGACTCTTTGTGACCCAATGGACTGCAGCACACCAGACCTCCCTGTCCCTCACCATCTCCCAGAGTTTGCCCAAATTTATGTTCATTGCATCGGTGAGGCCGTCCAGCCATCTCATCCTCTGACACCCTCTATAGTCCTATGAAGTTATACGACTTTCAGTTCAGTTCAGTTCAGTTCAGTCGCTCAGTCATGTCGACTCTTTGCGACCCCGTGAATCGCAGCACGCCAGCCTCCCTGTCCATCACCAACTCCCAGAGTTCACTCAAACTCACGTCCATCGAGTCAGTGATGCCATCCAGCCATCTCATCCTCTGTCGTCCCCTTCTCCTCCTGCCCCCAATCCCTCCCAGCATCAGAGTCTTTTCCAATGAGTCAGCTCTTTGCACGAGGTGGCCAAAGTACTGGTGTTTCAGCTTTAGCATCATTCCTTCCAAAGAACACCCAGGGCTGATCTCCTTTAGAATGGACTGGTTGGATCTCCTTTAGGGGCTATTAATTCATTGTGGTTGCTGAAATGTTAATGAAACTCCAGATATGATCTCAGTATTTAGGGCAGGAAGAAGAATGGAAGAGACAAAAGTTTTCTTTCCAGATTTCTCCATTTTAATGAGAAATCAAATAGCATTTTATAGTTCTACTTCCCCCCAGTAGATGAACTCATTTGTCTCATTGACCAAGGCTGGGTCACACAGCTGCCTCTAACTGCACAGGAAGCTGGGAAAGCAAAGACTGGATTTCCCGCCTTGATTGGGGGAGACAGCCAGAGCGAAGGGGGTCAGGAATGCTATTGGGTTAGCCTTAGTCTGAGTCCCCTCAGAAGCAGATTCTGGTACAAGGATTTGAACACTAGTAGTGAGTTTGGGACTAAAAACATGACATCCAGTCCCATCACTTTATGGTAAATAGAAGGGGCAACAATGGAAGCAGTGACAGATTTTATTTTTTTGGGCTCCGAGATCACTGTGGACAGTACTGCAGCCTGAAATTAAAAGATGCTTGCTCCTTGGAGGGAAAGCTATGGCAAACCTAGACAGTGTATTAAAAAGCAAAGACATCATTTTGCTGCCAAAGGTCCATCTAGTCAAAGGTGTGGTTTTTCCAGTAGTCATGTATGAATGTGAGAGTTGGACCATAAAGAAGGCTGAGAACTGAAGAATTGATGCTTTTGAACTGTGGTGTTGGAGAAGACTCTTGAGAGTCCCTTGAACTGCAAGGAGATCAAACCAGCCAAACCTAAAGGAAATAAAATTTGAATACTCATTGGGAGGACTGATGCTGAAGCTGAAGCTGTAGCCACTGTGGCCACCTGATGCAAAGAGCTGACTTGTTGGAAAAGACCCTGAAGCTGGGACAAATTGAAGGCCAAAGGAGAGGGGAGCAGCAGAGGATGGGATGGTGAGATAGCATCATCAACTCAATGGACATGAATTTGAGTAAACTCCGGGAGACGGTGAAGGACAGGGAAGCCTGGCATGCTGCAGTCCATGGGGTGGCAAAGAGTCAGACACAACTTAGTGACTGAACATACACACACACGCAGTGTGTCTGGGCGGTGAAGTAAGGCCTGGTAGAAGTGGTAGGGAAGTGAGGCAAAGAGAATAGTATTCTAGCTTATTAGTAAGAGTTCTCCAGAGAAGAACCAATGAGACACAGATACACATCCATATCTACACACACACACACAATACGGAACTGACTCACACAGACGTTGAAAGCTGAGACAATACAAATTCTGCAGTCAGCAAACTGGAGACCCAGGACAGAAAACTGTAAGCTCCAGTCTGAGTCTGAATCCAAAGGCAGGAGAAGACTGTTTGCAACTCAAAGACATCCACGCAGAGAGAAGGAACTCGTTCTTACTCAGCCTTTCATTCTGTTTAGACCTTCAGCATAGTCGACGAAGCCCACTCTCACTTAGGAGGGTCATCTGCTTTACTTAGGCTACCAAGGCAACACTTTGTTTTGTTTTTTTGTTTCTGCTTTTTTTTGGCTGCCCTGGGTCTTTGTTGTGGCATGGGGCTTTCCCTAGTTGCGTTATGTGGGGGCTTCTCTAGTTGTGGTGGGCGGGCTCAGTAGTTGCGACTCATGGGCTTACTTGCCTTGTGGCATGTGGGATCTTAGTTCCCTGACCAGGGATTGAACCCATGTCCCCTGGATTGGAAGGTGGATCCTTAACCACTGGACCACCAGGGGAGACCCTACCTAGGCAATGTTAATATCATCCAGGAATCCCTTCACAGACACACCCAGCAATAATGTTTAACTAAATGTCTGGGTACCTCATGGCCCAGTCAAGCTGACACTTAAAGTTAACCATCACACCATGAAAGAGGGTGTTATCAAGTTGGCTATCACTTTGGACAGCTGGAGCCTCATCCTGCTGCAGCATTTCTGGGAGCCAGAGTAGCAAGTACCCGTGGGAGTTATCACACGTCCAGTAGGCCTTGGTTGAGGGATGCAGGGGGAATTTGAGTCCCAGACACTTCCATCTGCCTGTGAACTGGCAAACAGGCTTGGGCATTGGAAATAGGCGCTGGCATGGGGAGTCCGGCAGGAACTCGAGAGTAGTAAGATGAAGGGATACGGGTGGGCTCAGACAGCATCAGCTACATCAACCTATAGAGTCTGCTACACAGGGTGGGATAAAGCACTTGGATGCTTTCTTATCTTTAAAATATTTTTTAAAACTTTTAATTGGAGGATAATTACTTTACAATGTTGTGGTGATTTTTGTTGTGCTTTGTGCTCAGTTGTGTCCGACTCTTTGCAACTCTGTGGGCTGTAGCCTGCCAGGCTCCTCTGTCCATGGAATTTTTCAGTTCAAGAATACTGGAGTGGGTTGCCATTTCCTTCTCCAGGTTTTTGCTGTATAGAAATGCAGATCAGCCATAAGTATATATATATGCAGCCATGAAATTAAATGATGTTTACTCCTTGGAAAGAAAGTTATGACAAACCTAAACAACATATTAAAAAACAGAGACATCACTTTGCTGATGAAGATCCATCTAATCAAAGCTATAGTTTTTCCAGTAGTTATGTATGGATGTGAGGGTTGGACCATAAAGAAGGCTGAGAACCGAAGAATTGATGCTTTTGAACTGTGGTGCTGGAGAAGACTCTTGAGAGTCCCTTGAACTACAAGGAGATCAAAGCAGTCAGTCCTAAAGGAAACCAAACCTGAATATTCATTGGAAGGTCTGATGCTGAAACTGAAGCTCCAATATTTTGGCTGCCTGATTCAGAGAGCCAACTCACTGGAAAAGACCCCGATGGTGGGAAAGACTGAAGGCAAAAGGAGAAGTGGACAGCAAGGATGAGATGGTTAGATACCATCACTGACTCAAGGGACATGAATCTGAGCAAACTCCAGGAGATAGTGATGGACAGGGAAGCCTGGCATGCTGCAATCCATGGGGTTGCAAAGAGTCAGACACAACTTAGTGACTGAACAACAAAAACAAATATGTATAGATATATATATCCTCTCCTTCTTGAACCTCCCTCACACTTCCACCCCCACTTCTCTGGGTTGTCACAGAGCACCGGACTGGGCTCCCTGTGCTGTATGGCAGCTTCCCACTAGCTGTCTGTTTTACACGTGGTCGTGTATTTATATCAATCCTAATCTCTCGGTTCGTTCCACCCTCCCCTTTCCCCACTGTGTCCCCCATCCTCTATGTCTGCATCTCTATTCCTGCCCTGCAGATAGGTTCATCTGTACCATCCCACGTACCTTTAAAATATTTAAAGCTGGGGATTGATTCTAAGTCCCAGATGCTTTAACCTCTGGGACTCGATCTCAGAAGAAGAACTTGTGCTCTTATGACATTTTCTCTGGGAACAACCTACCAAAGAAAGATTCTTCAAACAGGATCTCCAGGGTCTGAACTGTCGATGTTACAGTCTGGACCACAGTGGGGGTTCCCCCGTCTGGGATGGGTTTGGAGCCCAAAGGGAGGGTGAATCACATTATCTTTTGTAATGTTCAACTTCAACCTTGGGCAAGGTGGTGCTGCGGACTGTCCTCAAGAGAGAAGGACTGAGGCTCAGAGACGGGGAGGAATTTGCCCTAATCAGAAAGCTGGAAAAGTCACACAGAGTGGAATCTGGGGCCACCTGATGATAAATCTGGTGCCCTTTCGGTGGTACCCAGCTGTTCCCCCCCAGGAAAATGACCTTTCAAAGCCACAGTATGAATTAATAATGGTATAATTATTCACTGCGACACTTTTTCTTGTGCTGACTCATGAGCATCCAGGGATATGGTGGAAAGTGGTTTTTCCTGTGGGGGAATGAGTTGCACTGACCCTCTGATCTCTCTCCTCTCATCTCTCCTTTCCTTTTCTCCCTTTTCCTTTTGTTAGTACTTCTCCGCCCCCACCCACACTGTTCCCCCCATTCCTTCCCTTCCTCTGCCCCCTCTGCTAGTAGGATCTGGTGTCATATTTCTGAGCCATTCAAGTCAACTTATACTGGGTAACCCATGCTCTTCACATGTTGCTATAAAGCCCTCAGGTAGCTGCATCCGTGCTAAGTCGCTTCAGTCATGTCCGACTCTTCGACCCCATGGACTGTAGCCCACCAGGCTCCTCTGTCCATGGGATTCTTCAGGCAAGAATACTGGAGTGCGTTGCCATGCCCTTCTCCAGGGGATCTTCCTAACCCAGGGATCACAGGTAGCTGCAATAGCTGAGTTAATACATAAATGTTTCCATAACATCCTTGCCTTTAGAATTACTCTTGACCCGTAGCCTCTGCTGAAGGGAGGACCAGGGCTCTGTGTTTGTGTCTGCTGTGATGAGCATAGGGGTGGAGCACGTCTGAGAGGGAAACAATCTCATCATATTTTCTGTCCTGAGACTCTAGTTCTGAGGCCATGAGAGTCTGCAATAGTCATGGGTGAGTGGCCAAGCATGCTACCAAGCCAAGTCAGTGTCTTAGGTATGGGGAGCAGAGAGCTGGGTATGAGCAGGGAAGCAGACATAGAGAACAGATGGAAGGAATCTGGACCTTGCACCCCCATCCTTCCCTGGGCTAGACTTTCTTCCCTTGCCCAAGACAGCGGAGTGATTCTGCTTAAAGAAACCTCCCTGACACATGCTGCTGGGCGGGGGAGTTGATTTCTTTCCATCCAGATGAGTCTAACAAGTGGTGGCCATGCCCCACGATGGGCATGGATGGAGCTTTGCTTCCGTGCTGACACGGAACACGGACAGCTAAGCAGGCTTATGGAAACTTAAGCCTGTGTGTATATGTGTATGCGTATGTTTGTGTGTGGTGTTTTAATTAATTAAATTATTATTAAAGTATAGTGATAAAGACTTCAGTATAAAAACTTAAAGTCCAGAGACTTCCCTGGTAGTCTAGTGGTTAAGACTTCACCTTCCAGTGCAGGAGGCATGGGTTCAATCCCTGATCAGGGAACGAAGTCCCACATGCCTTGGGGTCAAAAAACCAAAGCATAAAACAGGAGCAGTATAGTAACATATTCAATTTAGATTTGTAAAAATGGTCCATGTTAAAAAACCCCACAAAACTTAATAAAATCAATTTAAACAACTCCAAAGTTACGGCAAGAGACACAAAATAATGTGCAGAATATTCTTTAAAGGTATTTCCTGTAAGTTGCATTAGACCTCTTCTTCTAAAAAGAGCTTTTATGTAAGACAGAAATAGTCTTGAAAGATTAATAAGCTTGACAATTCATGTGCTGAAAAAGTTGCCTTACTTTGCAAAATGTTGAACTAGTACCCCCTCATATCTTAAAGACAGTACCATCTATTTACTACCCTCCTCTTTGAGATACATTTTTGGAATTAGATTAGAACCTAGAAATCTTTGCTGCCCCTGGCTTGGTCCTGCTATACTCACAGGTTAAATGACTTGCCCAGGGTAGCAGAGTTAGTGGCAGCTCAGGACTAGAAGACTAGCATCCAGAGTACTTGTTTAGAGGGACCACCACACCCCACCTCCATTTTAAAAATTAGATTCTTATACAGATAATATGGGCTTCCCTGGTGGCCCAGATGGTAAAGAATCTGCCTGCGGTGCAGGAGACCCAGGTTTGATCTCTGGGTTGGGAAGATCCTCTGGAGAAGGGAATGGCAATTCACTCCAGTATTATTACCTGGAGAATTCCATGGACAGAGAAGCCTGGCAGGCTGCAGTCCATGGGGAAGCAAAGAGTCACACACGACTTAGCAACTAACACACACACACACACAATTGATTTACAATATTGTGTTAGTTTCGGGTGTACAGCAAAATGATTCACTTACATATATATTCCATTTCAGATTCTTTTCCTATATAGGTTATTACAAACTATTGAGTAGAGCTGTCTGTGCTCTACAGTAGGTCCTTGTAGTTTAATATATATATCATAGTGGTAAAGAATCTGTCTGCAATGCAGGAGATGCAGGAGATGCAGGTTGGGAAGATCCCCTGGAGGAGGGTATGGCAACTCACTCCAGTGTTCTTACCTGGAGAATCCCTGAACAGAGGAGCCTGGAGGGCTCCAGTCTATAGGTTCGCAAAGAGTTGGACATAACTGAAGTGACTTAGCATGCCTGTAGTATGTACATGTAAATCCCAAACTCCTAATTTATCCCTCCCCCACTCTCCCCTTGGTAACCATAGGTTTGTTTTCAAAGTTTGTGAACCCGTTTCTGTTTTGTAAATAAGTTCATTTGTATTTTTTTTTAGATTCTATATATAAGTGATATCTCATGATATGTGTCTTTTTCTGACTTAGATCACTTAGTATGGTAATCTCTAGGTCTATCCATGTTGCCACAAATAAGCCTGTGTGTTTATTTGCAACACTGATCAAGGCCAGAACTCCTAACTGAAACAAAACCAAACCACACCCATCAAAGAAGACAACTGTCACAGCAGTGGATGCCCAGAAAGGTGGAGTAGTGTGGCCAGGTGGTGTGTATAGACGAGGTGCAGGTTTTAAATTTTGTTCTGGTATCCCTTAGCGGGTGGATTGTGATTTCTACGTTTATTTGAAAAGGTAAACAATAAGCAGAAAAGCCTGGAATAACAGAAGTTAAGCATCGACCCTCTTACCCCAGTCAGCCCAAGACCACCCTCTGTGGCCTGACAAAGCTCTACCAGTCCACTGCTTTTGAGGAGGCTGCACTTCAGGGGAACCATGAGTCTTCTCAGCAAATGTGGGAAAAGGTAGAATTGAGATAGGATTTTGGAGAAGGGTGAAGTTTAAGTGAAATGGAAATAAAGGTTCAAAGCTGAGCAGAGCTGTGTAAAAAGGTGTCAGGTCTGGACTGTAAATTCGCCCCAGGCTTCTGTTCCCTTGGAAACAATGAGGCTATGATACATATGAATGTTGTCTTCAGAGCCCCCTTCTCTGAAGTTCTGCACCTGGGCTGGAGATTGAGGCTCCATCTTTGTGTCAGAGTGGCTAAGATCGTCCACCAGGGGAGAGTGAAATGTTTTATTCCTACAGATCCTATTTCCAGTAGCAACATTTCTGGTAGTCTCTGCTTTTAGAGATCAAGGTTTTTCTGGATGTAAGAAAGCAGGAGTTACTCAAAGAAGGTTATAATGTCAGAGTGTCCTTGGGAGAAATATTGTTTCCTATTACTTTGCAGCTGGTTTTATCTTTATCTGTTAGCCCAGCCTGATGAATAGCAGGGGTAGATTTTTACTTTCCCAGTCTGAGCTTATTTTTACTTTCTCAAAAGTTTGGGGTTCTGGGAAGGAAAATGTGATGGTTAGGGGATCAGTGTTCTTCAGTTTTTCCAAAGCCTGTGAAAACTTGTATCTAGTCTAAATGAACACAAACCATTAACAATATTTGAGAAGCAGCTAGGTGGGAGCTGCCAGCTTGGCTGATATGGCAGCTGGGGGGCCCCAGTCTTGGGGGTGACATAACACATCCCCAATCTGGGGTCTCCTATACCCCACCTTCCTGGTTTTCCATATTGGGTATACCAGATGTTCTCTTACTGACATATATTTTTTTTTAAGAAGTAGATTCATATCTTTTTCTTAAATAAATGCATCACAAAATGAAGCCTTTAATAACTACCATAAAAGGAGAAACAGTGTCACTTGCATAAATTCAAAGTAACCATAAAAAAAGAAATAAGAGGATGACTAGTATCATTATTTTCTAGGTGATTTCTTGTCAAATTGCTGAGCTCAAGGCTTGCCTTGCCTTTAAAGAACAGGGTGGCGGTGGAGAGGCTAACAACACATGTCAGAAAGATGTTAAATCACATCCCATTCAGCACCAAACCCAGGCCTTCTCTGCGATATCATCAGAAAGATGAAAGACAGTTAATAGAGGAATCTCATTCCAGAATTCAGTATTAAGGCCGTGTTTGGCTACCACTCCTATCATCTGTGGTGTCAACAGGACTCTGTGACTCACACCCTGGGAAACTGGTTTTGTGCTCTGAGACTGCTGGCTACAGAGTCTCGGTCCCAGGATGGAATCAAATCAATGGTTTGATCGGGTGTAGGACCGTGGGGCAGGTGTCTAACCTCTCCAAGGCCATTTCCTCGTCTGTCCCACAGGAAGAGTAGTTGTTATTACCTCTCATGATTGCTCTGAGAATTTAACCAGCTGATCCATGGAAAACCACTGACTCTGTGTCAGGCACATACAGAGTTCTCCACAGATGTGAGCTAGGATGCCAAGACAAGCTTGTGTCATGTATCTGCCAAAGAGTCAGCTCGGGGGTAGGTTCTAGACATCAGATCTAGGACACAAAAGACGTCTATCTAAATTGGCCAAGGGAGAGAGACCAGCTGAGTGCTGAGGGTCAGTTCCTACTGTGTCAAGGTTGTAAGAGCAGGGCTGCTAGAGACAAAGGTCAAAGCAAAATCGGCAGGAACCTCTGGTGGGTTCTTAAAAGAGGACATCTGCCAAGAATATGGTGGAAGCAAGAGAGAGGCCCCCAGAATGTAGACAAGTAGTGCTGAAGCTGTCTTATGTGTGTGTGTGTGCACTCAGTTGTGTCCAACTCTTTGCAGCCCTGTGGACTGGTAACTCACCAGGGTTACTGCTCTGTCTATGGGATTTTTGAGGCAAGAACACTGGAGTGGGTTGCCATTTCCTTCTCAGGGGATCATCCCAACCCAGAGATCAGACCAGTGTCTTTTATGTCTCCTGCATTGGCAGGCGAGTTCTTTCCCCCTGAGCCACCTGGGAGCCCGTTCATGTCATAGGTGCCTCCAGATAACTCCAGGCTGGGCTTGGTGAAAATGTCTCATGGAGACTTTGCTGCAGTGCCCAAGGGAAAGGAGCAGCCTCAGAAAGCTTGCATGGCCTCTGCCAAATTTCAGGGAAGGTTACAAATCACCATCCTTCCCTGGAGTGGAGTGAGAGGCCAGGTATGATTACTGAGGACCTCTCAGAGACGGGTTCTCTTGTGAGATCATGTGATGAGTGTGTGCACCTAGGAATGTCTGATGAGAGACTTGCACACTGAACCTCAGGCATAGCCTTCTGGTTCCCAATGATCCTTCTTAGGGACTAGCTTGGGGTCTGAGGGGATTATAATCCCCAGGGATGTAGCTGTGGTGGAGGACATAGCACCAGACACCAGGAGCTACGTGAGCCCTGGAGTTGTAGGTGGGCAGGAGTGTCTAAACATCAGGAGAATCAAAGCTCAGAAAAAGCAGGGTTTCCACGGTGGCTCAGTGGTGAAGAATCTACCCTTCCCGTGCAGGAGACACAGGTTTGATCCCTGGTCTAGGGCTGCGAGGAACTGAACCCATGCACCACCAGTACTGCAGTGTGCTCCAGAGCCCAGGCACTGCAAGTGCAAAGCCCATGCGCCTAGAGCCCGGGCTCCACAACAGAAGAAACCACTGCAGTGAGAAGCCTGTGCACCATGGCTGGAGAGGAGCCCCCACTTGCCGTAACTACAGAAAAGCCTGCCCAGCAATGAAGACCCAGCACAATCATAAATAAATGAATATATGTGTATAAAAGTCCAGGAAAATCAAGCCGAAACCCTGAACAGGATGGCTGAAGCAGAGTAGGAACCTGTAAGCTGAAGCCAAGGGCAAGGTGATGGGGGAACATGAAGTAGAATTTGAGCCAGGTTATGGATGGGAAGATGTACAGGAGAGATTAATGCTGATGGCTCTACCCTGTCACCCTTGATGGCCATTAGCTTGGCTTAAGCATACTGGAACACATGCTCATTCCTACTTGGAAATCTCTAATCAAAGGCAAAGTCAGATAGACACTCATCATCAAGCCGGAGTGACAACCAAAATCCCCAAGAAGTTTAGCATCACCTGCCAGTAACACTGCCTGGAAAATCTCCAGGTGTAATGTCCTTTCATCCCATCGTTCTCGTATGTAACCCCGGCTCCCTTGCTTCGTGAGCCACATGGAGACACTGCCTCCCTGATGTGGGCTGCTAATGGTGAATTTTGTGTTTACCTGAAGCACCGGGACAGATGCTTTATCTGGAAATGAAAACCCCAAGTAAACAAGTGCAGGTGCAAGCCCATCGCTGGGTGCCTGGGGCTCTCTGTCGCTGAACTTGGCCCCAGCTGTAGGGCTGATCAGGCCATAGTCAGGGCGTGGTTAAGGTTTTGTGTGTATTAGACAGTGATGTCATGAGGGCCTGTTAGGGACTTCCAGGTTGAACTTGGAAATGAGACCAGGATTCAGGGAGAATTTTCTCCTTTCCCCCATTTCCATCTGTATTCTGGGGGAATTGGGTGTACAATCACTGCGTGCACAGAGATATAGGGTTTCTGCATTAGCTCATCTCCATAAAGGATCGAGAGAGGCATGACATCTGAAGAGGTATTCTGCATCGCCCTTGGGAGAGGCAGACCTCCTGCTCCCCTTTTCCTTCTCTTCTCTGCCTCCCCACATCACACATCCCTTATCGCTCCCTGGCTCCAAGATAATTTTGGCTAGAGTAATGATCTGAACACATAGCTTTCTTCAGGACTCTCCCCTGATCAAAGATAATAATAAAGCAACCACTTTTGTTGCTGACAATATGCTGGACAGAGTTCTAAGCATTTTGAACATTCTAGCTCATGTATTCCTTGCAACAACACCATGGTGTACATACTATTTTATTCTTTTTAAAATTTATTTATTTCCAGTTGAAGGATAATTGCCTTACAAGATTGTGTTGGATCCTGCCATATATCAACATGAATCAGCCATAGGTGCATGTATGTCCCTTCCCTCTTGAACTTCCTTCCCACCTCCTACCGCATCAGCCCCGTTTTAGAGAGGAGGAAACAGAGACATGAAGGACTTAATTAACTTGTCCCAGGTTAGAGAGGTGATACGTGGCAGAGCTGGGTTTTGAACCTGGGATCTGAATTGAGAGTCCATGCCCTCGCCCACTCTGCTTGAAGGATGAACAGGTTCACTAGCCTGGGCATCCAGTGTCCTCCACCATCTGGACCTCATCTACCTCCTCCCCTAGGTTTGCATCTCTGAGCACATTCAGTAGATGAGGTGCTTTCTCAACTCCACTAGGATCAATTTCTGACAAAACATCAAGTCAAGTAAGAAGAGAAGAAAACTTCATAAAGAGTACAAAGAAATTTATTAAAAATGAACAGCAAGCTCTATACCAAGTAGCATAAGACATCTTTATTCAAGTTTTGAATAAGGCAGGGATATTTGTTACTGCTATCATTCAAAAAATTTGAGGGTTCTAATTGATAGAATATAGTCATAAAAATAAATGACATATATTGAAAGAGAAGGAGCTAAAAGTTTCTGAAATCATTTTATGCCTATAAAATCTAAGAGCCTAAATGAAAACTATTATAATTAATGAGATAACTTAACTGGAAATTCAATGACTATGCAAAAATAAATTTCCCTTTTCCACCATTAAAAATGATTTTGAAAGTAAAATGGAGTAAAAATTAATGACAAGACTATAAAATATCTAATGATTAAGAATATATATTAGCAATATGAAGAAAACTCTACACTTTTACAGAATAATATAAATTTTATCAAAGGAATAAATGAAGGAATATGCCATATTCTTGGATAGACAAGTGACATCATAGAGATAAAAATGTTTCTGAAACCAGTGTAAACATTTAATGCAATTCTGGTAAGAATCATTGTGTTATCTTTTTTTTGGAGAGGTGGAAGATTGAAAAATGTATTCTAAATTTCACATCACCTACTAAATATGTGAAAATAGCTAATAAGACTTTGAAAAAGAAGAAAAATAACTAGAGGGTACCTACCATACTATATATTATAATGTGACATAAAGCTACTATAATCAAAACCATCAATGGACTGGAAGAGGGAGTGGATTGGAAGAGGGAGTCCAGAAACAGTTACAAGGATCATATGGGATGTTAATGTGTGATAAATGTAGTGATTCAAATTACTGAGGTTAATATTATTCATTAAATATTAGTGGAAGGACCGTTACCTATTTTGGAAAAAAAACAGACCCCTACCTCAAACCTTATAATCAGAATGAGTTTCATATGAAATGATCACCTAGGAGGAGCCCCACACTGGAAACAATCTAAATGGTCACCATCTGGTGAGTGGGGGAACAAAAAGCTGCCTATTCACACGGTGGAATACTATGCAGCAACAAAATGGATTAGCTACCGATACATCCAACAAGCTAGGTTAGCCTCACAAACGTTATGCTAAATGAAAGACGCTAAACACAAAATACTATGTATCGTGTGATTCCATTTATGTGAAATTTTTAGAAAAGGCAGAAGCTATAGAGACCGGTTGTTTCCTGGGGACTGGAATAGGAGCAGGGACGGACTGAACACAGGCACGGAGAGTCCTGGGGGTGAGGGCTGTGTTCTGGGACTGCAGGCGTGTACAGCTTCATACATTCCCTATACAGTTTATCAACTGTAGAACTGGGATGAATGAGTTTTTGGTGTGAAAATAATCAACTGAGAAAGCTATTAACAATATTAAGAGTGAAAAAAGGAAAAGTATAAAATAATTAAATTCTGGAGTAACATATCAGAAAATATTGTTTATAAACTTGTGATGGAGAATATTTTCTTAAACAAGTCATAGGAAAGCCACTAAGAAAAATATACATTTGGTAGCACAAAATCAACAAAATTCATGGTGAAAGACACATTTAAAATGTAAAAATGTAAATAATAGACTTGGGTAAAGTGTTTGCATCATGTGTAGCAGATGAGTGAATTTTTCTTTATAAAAACCTCATAAAAATTAAAATAGACAAACAATTTTGTTTGTAGTCTCATCAGCGAAGGATATTCACAGATGACAATACAAATAGGGATTATTTGTATTATTCCATGGCTTAGGTAGCCATGGAAATGAAACAAAAGTTATCGATTGGCAAAATTTCTAACATTTGATAATACTTAGTATTATCTGTGAGGGTTTAAGGGAATGAAATCTGTCTGGGGAGTGTAAATCAATTCAACATTTTTGGAGATTAACTGGGTAGGCCTTACAAATAGCTGTGAAAAGAAGAGAGGCGAAAAGCAAAGGAGAAAAGGAAAGATATAAGCATCTGAATGCAGAGTTCCAAAGAATAGCAAGAAGAGATAAGAAAGCCTTCTTCAGCGATCAATGCAAAAAAATAGAGGAAAACAACAGAATGGGAAAGACTAGAGATCTCTTCAAGAAAATTAGAGATACCAAGGGAACATTTCATGCAAAGATGGGCTTGATAAAGGACAGAAATGGTATGGACCTAATAGAAGCAGAAGATATTAAGAGATGGCAAGAATACACAGAACAACTGTACAAAAAAGATCTTCACAACCAAGATAATCACAATGGTGTGATCACTGACCTAGAGCCAGACATCCTGGAATGTGAAGTCAAGTGGGCCTTAGAAAACATCACTACGAACAAAGCTAGTGGAGATGATGGAATTCCAGTTGAGCTATTTCAAATTCTGAAAGATGATGCTGTGAAAGTGCTGCACTCAATATGCCAGCAAATTTGGAAAACTCAGCAGTGGCCACAGGACTGGAAAAGGTCAGTTTTCATTCCAATCCCAAAGAAAGGCAATGCCAAAGAATGCTCAAACTACTGCACAATTGCGCTCATCTCACACGCTAGTAAGGTAATGCTTAAAATTCTCCAAGCCAGGCCTCAGCAATATGTGAACCGTGAACTTCCTGATGTTCAAGCTGGTTTTAGAAAAGGCAGAGGAACCAGAGATCAAATTGCCAACATCCGCTGGATCATAGAAAAAGCAAGAGAGTTCCAGAAAAAACATCTATTTCTGCTTTATTGACTATGCCAAAGCCTTTGACTGTGTGGATCACAATAAACTGTGGACAATTCTGAAAGAGATGGGAATACCAGACCACCTGATCTGCCTCTTGAGAAATTTGTATGCAGGTCAGGAAGCAACAGTTAGAACTGGACATGGAACAACAGATTGGTTCCAAATAGGAAAAGGAGTACGTCAAGGCTGTATATTGTCACCCTGCTTATTTAACTTACATGCAGAGTACATCATGAGAAATGCTGGACTGGAAGAAACATAAGCTGGAATTAAGATTGCCGGGAGAAATATCAATAACTTCAGATATGCAGATGACACCACCCTTATGGCAGAAAGTGAAGAGGAACTAAAAAGCCTCTTGATGAAGGTGAAAGTGGAGAGTGAAAAAGTTGGCTTAAAGCTCAACATTCAGAAAACGAAGATCATGGCATCCGGTCCCATCACTTCATGGGAAATAGATGGGGAAACAGTGTCAGACTCTATTTTTCTGGGCTCCAAAATCACTGCAGATGGTGACTGCAGCCATGAAATTAAAAGACGCTTACTCCTTGGAAGGAAAGTTATGACCAACCTAGATAGCATATTCAAAAGCAGAGACATTACTTTGCCAACAAAGGTTCGTCTACTCAAGGCTATGGTTTTTCCTCTGGTCATGTATGGATGTGAGAGTTGGACTGTGAAGAAGGCTGAGCGCTGAAGAATTGATGCTTTTGAACTGTGGTGTTGGAGAAGACTCTTGAGAGTCCCTTGGACTGCAAGGAGATCCAACTAGTCCATTCTGAAGGAGATCAGCCTTGGGATTTCTTTGGAAGGAATGATGCTAAAGCTGAAACTCCAGTACTTTGGCCACCTCATGCGAAGAGCTGACTCATTGGAAAAGACTCTGATGCTGGGAGGGATTGGGGGCAAGAGGAGAAGGGGACGACAGAGGATGAGATGGCTGGATGGCATCACTGACTCGATGGATATGAGTCTGAGTGAACTCCGGTAGTTGGTGATGGACAGGGAGGCCTGGCGTGCTGCGATTCATGGGGTTGCAAAGAGTTGGACACGACTGAGCAACTGAACTGAACTGAGGTATAAAAATTTAAAAAATAGTACATGGTTTTGATAAAATAATCACTCTTCTTGCAATCTGTCTTCCAGAAAAAAAAAAAAAAATAGTACCGATATATCAAGACAAATGCATTTGTATGTTTTTTGGGTTCTTTGAAAATAACAAGAAATAGAAACCTGATGAATTTCTGTAAATAGGGATGTGTTTGAATATGTTTTGCTACATCAATATAATATCCAGGACTGAGGTCCCCTTCTCCTTGCTAGTTGTCACTTAGGGATTGCTCTCAGCTCCTAGAGGTCACTTGCATTTCTTGTCTCATGTCCCCTTCATCTTTAAGTCAAAATAGCATTGTCAAATACTTCTTATGATCTGAATCTCTGACTTTTGCTGTCTCTGAACTTAAGAGCCAGATTTAAAGAGTTCATGTGATTAGGTCAGGTGCACCTGGGAAATCTCTCTGTCCTAAGGTGAACTGATTTGCAAAAGCCCTTCATAGTAATACATGGATTTCTGTTTGAATAACTGGGAGAAGGTGTGTACTCACTAGGGCCAGAGAATACTGGGGGCTATCTTATAACAACGCTATTCTGAAATAAAAGACCGAGCATCGAAATACCATCAGACAATGTATAGTTTTTTGTTTTCAATAGTCATATGTATTTTAAAGAATTTAAGAGGAGAAAAATAGTCTATCATATTTACCTAGATATTTACCATTTCCAATTTCTTTCTGATATTATTAATATTCTTTACCATCTGAGCCACCATTTCCCTTCCACCTAATGTTTCCTTTAGTTTTTTTTTTTTTTTGATCAAATCTGCTAGCAACAAATTCTCTGTTTTTCTTCATCTGAGAATGTCTTAATTTTGCCTTTATCCTTGAAGGATATTTTAGCTGGATATGGAATTGTAGGTGAAGAACTTTTCTGGCACTTTAACAATATTGTTCCACTGTCTCCTGTCTCCATGCTTTCTAATGAGAAATCTTCTGTAACTTGAATTATTGCTCTCTTATACCAGGGTTCTGGAATTCACTGGTGACAGTTTGAGCTGCATGATTCTTTGTTTTGGGGCTGTTCTGTGTATTGTGGAGTGTTAAGCAGCCTCCTTGGCTTACTAGATGCCAAGGCATCCCACTCTCAGTGCAACAAATAAAAATGTCACCAGACATTGACAAATGTCCTTGGGGGGGTGGGGGTGAAAATCACCCCAGCTGAGAACCATTGTTATGTTCTTAATATAATGTATCATAAAAACCCTCTTTCTTCCCTTCCTCTCTCTTTCCCTCCCTCTGGTTCCTTCCTTCCTCCTTCCCTCTCTCTTTTTCCCTCTCTGCTTGGTTTTCAGCAGTTTGATTACAGAGTATCTGGTCCTGGTTTTCTTTGAGCTTAATCCTATTAGAGATCCACCGAATTCCTTGAGTCTGTAAATTTATATCCTATAAATTGGAGAAGCATTCCGGCATTACTTGTTCAAATATTTTTTTTTTTTCCTGCACCAGTTTCCTTCTCTTCTCCTTTTGAGACAAAAATGATGTAGATTTTTAGAACTTTTGGTATTATTACACTGCTCCCTGAAACCTGTTTTTTTCTTTCAATTTTTGTTCCTGTATTGTTCAGATTAGAAAATTTCTATTAATCTATCTTTTAGTTTATTAACTCTTTCTTGAATCATTATTCTTCTGTTGAACCCATCTAGGGAATTTTAAACTTCAGTTTTATTATAGTTTTCAGTTGTAAAATTTGATTTGGTTTGTTTTGGTTGTTTCTATTGTTTTCCTGAAAATGTCTCTTTTTTAATTCACTCAAAGGGTGTTTGCCTTCCCTTCATGGAACGTTGTTGCAGTAGGTATTTTAAAGTCCTTGTCTAATAATCTCCACATCTAATTTACTCAGATTTGGCATCTGTTGTATTTTCTTTGAGAGTTAATGAGATTTTTCTTTTTTGTTGTTGAGTAATTTGAAATGATGCATCCATTTCCTATTGCTGATGTAACAAATTACCACAAATTTATTGGCTTAAGACAGCACACATTTATTTTCTTCTAGTCATGGAGGTCAGAAGTCTAAGGTGTTGGCAGGGCTACACGTTCCTCCTGGAGGCTTTCAGGGAGAATGTATTTTCTTGTCTTTTTCATCTTCTGGAAGTTTCTATATTCCTTGGCCTGTGGCCTCTTTCTCCATCTTCAACCTCTGATTTTATTGTCATTGTCTGACCCTGATCTTCCTGCTCTTCTTATATAAAGACTCTTGTGAGTCCACTGAACACACCCAGAGAATCCAGGATAATCTCCCATCTCAAGATCTTAACTTTATCACATTTCTGGAATCCCTTTTATCATGTAAGGGATTTACTGTCCTTTTACTTCACTAAAAAAGAAGATTTATTTATCTTTGGCTGTGTTGGGTCTTTGTTGTTTTTCCTGGGCTTTCTCTAGTTGCTGTGAGCAGGGGCTGCTCTTCACTGCGGTACATGGGCTTCTCATTCCAGTGGCTTCTCTAGTTGCAAAAGACAGGCTGTAGGTGTGTGGGCTTCAGTAGTTGCAGTGTGGGGGCTCAGTAATTGTGGCTCACGGGCTCTGGAGCACAAGCTCAGTAGTTTTGGTGCACAGGGCTTTGTTACTCCATGGCATGTGGAATCTTCCCGGGCCAGGGATGGAACAGTGACCCCTGCTTTGGCAGGCGGATTCTCAACCACTAGACCATCAGGAAAGCCCCCCTTCTACTACATATTCACAGGTTTTGTGGATTAAGACATGGACATCTTTTGGGGCGCCATTACTGAGCCTGGTGGGCTACAGTCCATGGGGTTGCAAAAGAGTTGGACACAACTGAGTGATTACACACACACACATATATATAATAGATAATCAACAAGGACCTACTGCATAACACACGGAATTATATTCAGGATCTTGTAATAACCTATAATGGACAAGAATCTGAAAAAGACTATATGCACACACTTATCCATCCATATCTATCTGAATTTTGCTATATACCAGAATCTTGTACAACACTGTGAACCAACTATGCATGTTTACTAAGTTGCTTCAGTCATGTTCTACTCTTTGCAGTCCCATGGACTGTAACCAGCCAGGTTCCTCTGTCCATGGGATTCTCCAGGCAAGAATACTGGAGTGGGTTGCCGTTCCCTCCTCTAGGGGGTCTTCCCAACTCAGGGATCGAACCCATTATCTCTTATGTCTCCTGCACTGGCAGGAGGGTTCTTTACCACTGAGCTACCTGGGAAGCCCATAAACCAACTATACTTCAATAAAAAAAAATAATAATCCCATCCTTCTGGCCACAGAGCAGGATTCTCTCTGTTTTGGGCACCTGTGTGGTGACAGTGCTTCACCTTCTGTAGAGGGGCAGGCTCATTGTGGGGCTTGCTGGGGACAGGAGCAGAGAGGAAAAGAGGAAAAGAGACAGGGGTGTCCCCACAACGACTGTCTCCCAGCCCCCTCACCCCACATTTCCAGTCTCCTGGCCAGAAAAAGAAAGTTTCTTTTGGAGATTTTTTTTTTTTTTCCTGTTTGTGGCTGCCATTCAGCTCTGGAATTTGGTCCTCCTAAATCTAAGTCTAACCTGGAGAGTTGGGAGTTAAAAAATTAAACCAGGAAATTTGCTGCTATATTGGTTCTTTGAGTTTTCATTTTCCTCCCCAGCAAGCCCACTGTTATTTACTTTTTAGAATCCTCATATAGTTGCTTTATCTAGTTTGTCCAGAGATTTTATCAGTAATGAGTGGGAGAGATAGAGAGCAGAGTGTACGCATTCCATCTTCCCCAGAACTGGATGTCCCAGGTAGATTATTAATAATATAAATGATGATGTGGCTGCAGCTTTAGATAAGAAAGTGAAATATATCATTATAGTCTTGGCTGTGGTGATTCTTCTTATTTGCAGGAGGAACCTATACTGAGTTCTCCTAGTTAGCCTGGGGGTAGACTATTGCTATTTTTCAAGGATCCCAGTAACTAGTTATTGCTCATCTGATGTTTACAGAAGGTGCCTTTATCTTTCTGCATACAAAGCAGTAATAATCACCATCATTGCCATGGTCATCTTCTTCTTTCTCAACAGTACTTGAGTGCTTACTATTTTCCAGGATCCATGCTAAGGGCTGTACATATGCTCTGTCTCTTTGAAATAAGCCCATCAGTGTAGACTTTGCAGACGTTCCAGGTTTGAGGTTGTTCCATAATGGCTTCCTTAAGAACCTGGACTGTATTTCCCTCTCCTACCCAGCACTTAGCCCTGTGCCTGGTATATAGTAGTTTCTCAGTAAGTATCTGCTCAGTGAATGAATGGATGCAAGACCACCCCCACCCCAGCCCTGCTTTATAGGCTATTTAAGGACAATGCAGGACTTTTTTAAAATTAGTTTTTATTGGCATATAGTTGCTTTACAATGTTGTGTTCGTTTCTACTGTACAGCAAAATGAATCAGCTATACATATATCCCCTCCCTTTTGGACTTCCTTCCCATTCAGGTCCCACAGAGCATTAAGTCCAGTTCCCTGTGCTGTACAGTAGGCTCTTGTTAGTTATCTATTTTATACGTAGCGTCAATAGTGTCTATACATCAATACCAACCTCCCAATTCCTCCCACCCCCAGAATTTACGAATTTGTACATGCTTTTCTTTCCTTACTGCAGCTAAGAGGAGAGACCCTTTCAAAGGAACATGCTCACTTTGCCCTGCATCTATTCTCTGAACAAATCGCCTTCTGTCTGCTGGGGGTGCAGTGAGGGAGGCAGATGGAATCCCAGCGCCACAGAGCTTGCCGTCTAATATATGAAAGGCAGGCAAGAACCGAGGAATAGATAAACAAGTGGGGTCATTTCGGGGGTGATAAGTGATAGGTAGAAACAAAAGGGTTGTGGATAGACCCTGGGGGTGGGGCTGCGTTCGTTTGGATGATCAGGGAAGTTCTCTGTGGAAGAGGTCACGTTTCAGCTGAGTTTTGAGAAAGATGCCATCAGACGTTTATTCATCTGCAGGGTCATTCATCACATCCCAACTTGGAGTTTCCCTGTTGCTTAACCTGCTCATTCTTTTCATTGAAATGATTAAAAGTGTAAATAAAACTTTAATAGGAGAAATGTTTTAAAAAGACTAAGGAGAATAAGCTCCTTTATTCTTTTTTTTTCTTTTCAGTTTTGGAATTTTCTTTATTGTTATTATTTTATTCTTTTGGCTGCACTGTGCTGCACAGTATGTGGGGTCTTAGTTGCCTGGCCAGGGATGGAACCTATACTCTGTGCATTGGAAGCATGGAGTCTAAACCACTGGACTGCCAGAGAAATTCCTCAGTTCCTTTCAGATTATTAAAGGGGACCTAGAAAGACTACCCAGTGATTTGTTTTAGCTCAGCTTTAAAAAAATCATCAAAGATTAAAGAAATTAGTCTCCTAGGTCCATGTTTTCAGAGTTTGACCACCAAAACTAAAAACCCTTGATTAATTCAATAGATATCTCGTGTGATTGAAGTGTCCATAGACATGGTTTGTCTAATACCAGACAGAAGATAAAGATGCTTGACCCTGGTGTTTTTTTTTTAAATTGCTCTTACAGCCTTCTGAGAGGTAAACATGTTGGTTTGTTAGATTTTTTTAAGAATTAAAAAGAACATTCCGTGTGTGCGTACATGCTAAGTCACTTCAGTCGTGTCTGACTCTTTGCGACCCCATGGACTGTAGCCCCCCAGACTCCTCTGTCCATGGAATTCTCCAGGCAAGAATACTGGAGTTGGTTTCCATTTCCTCCTCTAAAAGGAACATTATAGAAACTTAATTGAAATTAAGTTAAAAAACGTAACTGTCCCTGACTGTGAGGTCTCTTATGTAAGAGACCTTGCGCTCATCATTGCATTTTCAGAAACAAGAACAGCACTTGGCTATAAATATTTGACATTTGTCAAATGAATACATGCTTCTGGGGAAGTTTTACTGATCTAATGCAATAATAAGGCTCTAATTAAAACCAGCACAATTCATTAGTGTTCAGGTTTTTTGAGGTAGGTAGTTGACAGTGAAACTTGAATAATATGCATCTTGGAATGTGGTTTGTAAATTCCTGAACTAATACTATCCCATCTAGTCTTCACTGTGGACTCGCTCTGTGTCAGCAGTTTCAGCACATTTAAATCCTCCACAACTCTGCCTTTTTTTTGCAGATGAGAAAACTGTGATGGAGAGAGGTTTAGTTCAAAGTCATGCAGCTAACTAGTAGCAGAACCAGAATTTGTATCTCAGTCCAATGTGGAGACTTGTGCTCTTAAACTGTTATGCTATGCAAAGGCGGGGAAGCTTAGGGATCAGTCTTTGGGTTCTGGAGCTGCGTTTCCTGGGTTTGGGTCCTGGCTTTGCTGTATGACATTGGATACATGGCTTGAACTTTCCGTGCCTCTGTTTAATCCCTTCTAAAATGGAAATAATTATGTGTTAAGTCTCTTCAGTCGTGTCTGACTCTTTTCAACCCTATGGACTGTAGCCCTCCAGGTTCCTCTGCCCATGGGATTCTTTAGGCAAGAATACTGGAGTGGGTTGCCATTTCCTCCTCCAGGGGATCCTCTCAACCCAGGGATCGAACTGGCATCTCTTATCTCTTGCATTGGCAGGAGATCCTCTTTAGCATTAGCGCCATAGTCCTCAGCTAATATGGTTAATTAAGTTTTTATGGAAAGCCCTGTAGTTAACTTTAGTGGTAAAGGACCTTCCTGCCAACACATATAGATATGTGCCTATATCCCTAGGTTGGGAAGATCCCCTTGAGAAGGAAATGGCAACCCCCTCCAGTATTCTTGCCTGGGAAATCCCATGGACAGAGGAGCCTGGGGGGCTACAGTCCATGAAGTCCCAAAGAGTCAGAGTGTCATGACTGAAGTGACTTAGCACGTGTATATAGTCAGCAGTCCATGCGATGAACTTCCCATCTTCAGGTCTGAGCTCAGACAGTTTGGGTGTGTTTGGTCTTTTGAGCTGGTGGGAGTACCAGGCTGGTGTCAGTGTGGTCCTGAACATCCTGGCCAGGCTGCCTTCCTGCCTCTGCAGTCACTCTGAGCGCTAGACTGCAGTTTATGTCAAATACTACCCTCGCCTGGTCTGCCGGTCGTGTGTCAAGTTGGCAGCTAATTTTCTCAGAGCAATTGGTTGGAATGGGACTCTGAGGCTGTGCCCAAAGTCATAAAACACTCAGACTCAGCTTAAATGGCCATCATCTCTCCTCGTGATGCGTACGGAATGCTGCGGCTTTATTGATCGGGCAACAATCTCTTGCTCTCAGGAAAAGCTCTGTGCTTAACCCACACAGACCACTTCTGTCGTTTGGCCCTCTCTTTTCTTTTGGCATTTTAGCAAAATCTGTGAATTAACACTTCCAGGGAGTGTTTTCAAGTAGCTGCCTATCAGTGAATCTATCTTGCTCCAAGGATCAGAAGCTAAAATGACTGGGTTTTAATGATACCATTGCCTCTTTAATCCACCTGCTGTCTGCACCCACTGTAGGATTGTCTTTTTTTTTTTTTTTTAAGTATTTAGTTATTTATTTAACAAATTTATTTGGCTTCATCCTGTCTTAGTGGCAGCATGTGGAATCTAGTTCCCCGATCTGATCAGGGATGGAACCTGGACTCCCTGCAGTGGGAGCGTGGAGTCTCAGCCATTGGACCACCAGGGAAGCCCCAGGATCGTCTTTCTGATACACTAGTCTGATTGTGTTACTCTTTTGCTTAAAAGTCTTCAGTGGTGAGAAAGCTTTGAGGGGTGGTGATAGAAATATCATATTTCTGGTGGTGGTTAAACGTCAAAATGCATCAAGCTACGTTAGTATCACAGCATTAAATTGATGCAATTGTATCATATGTCAATTACACTTCATATGACAGAAGGAGTCAGGAGCGCAAACAGCTGCATGTCCTCTTTTTTTCTTTTAGGAAATCTCTTCTCAACCCTTCCCAGTGAGGGAGTTCCCCTTCTCCGTTCCTTTCCAGATGCCCCGTGTGCCAGGCGTTACGCTGTGCACAAGAGCCACAAGGGTGGAGATGCTGCGGCCAGCCTCCCTTGGTCCCCCTGAGCGAGCCCCTCACAGAGCATTTTCATCCTCAGCGAGTCTTTCCATTTTCTTCTTCTGGCACGTGGGGTCTTCAGAATGGAGGGAAAGGATGGGAAGCATAAGCAGGTAGAAGGGCCTGGATGCTGGCAGGTGATATAAATAAGCTCTCCAGAGCCTCTCTTTCGTGCCTCCCTCCAAGATGTTTCCCATCCTTCCTGTAACACATAGAAGTCAGAGAGCAGAGCACTTAAGAGTTTAGACTCTGGAGACTGTCAGTCAAGATGGCTAACCTGTGTGACTCGGTGCAAGCTGCTCAACCTCTCTGTACCTTGGTTTTCTACCTATAAGATAAAGAGGAAAATAAGAATTTTCACCTCAAAAGATTAAGTGGATTAATATGGGCTTCCTTGGAGGCTCAGACGGTAAAGATTCTACCTGCAACGTGGGAGACCTGGGTTCGCTCCCTGGGTTGGAAAGATCTCCTGGAGAAGGGAAAGGCTACCCACTCCAATATTCTTGTCTGGGAAATCCCAAGAACAGAGGAGCCTGGCAGACTACAGTTGATGGGGTCACAAAGAGTCGGACGTGACTGAGCGACTAACACACACACACACACACACACACACTGATGACAGTATGTAGCTCATAATAAAGGTTATATATATCACTAATGTCTGGCAAATATACTGAGATGATGAGTAAGAGCTTGCCTTTGAAGGGTCATTTTTTTCCTAATGAAGTCAGATAATCAACAAGTGAACAAATCAATACCAAGATGCTGCCACATTGTAATAAGTTCTGTGAAAGGAAAAAGAAGGTAATGTGCTCGGGAGTAATTATTTTCTGGGGAAAGGAGACTTTTTGGTTGGTGTGGTGGGTTGTGGGTCTCTGTGAAGAGGGTACATTTGGACTAAAGACTGAACAATAGAAGAGTCTGTGATTAAGGAAGTTAGACTTGAGAGGTGAGAAACCTGGCTTTGAATCTCAGCTTCACTATCTTTGTGGTTTAGGCAAGTTACTTGCATTCTTCACGTTTCTTTGGGGTTAATAATTGAACTTTGCAAACACCAGTGTTATAGTTACGCAATGATGGTTGTGTTAACTGTCTGATGGCATGTAGTAGATACTCTTTATATTTTATTTCCATTCCCAGTGGGAAATTGAACGTTGAATACTGTGCTATCACTTAATTTTGGGTGAAAATGACTTAATTTTAAGCCAAAGATCACATTCTCTTAATGGCATAAGCCCCCTTCACCACCACATCCTAATTTCCTTTATCTTCTCATTAAATAATGTTGTTCAGTCATTAAGTTGGGTCTGACTCTTTGTGACCCCCATGGACTGCATCACACCAGGCTTTCCTGTCCTTCACTATATTCTGGAGTCTGCTCAACGTCATGTCCATTGAATCGGTGCAACCATCCAACCATCTCATCCTCTGTCTCCCCCTTCTCTTCTTGCCCTCCATTCTTTCCCAGCTTCAGGGTCTTTCCCAACGATTCGGTTCTTTGCATCAGGTGGTCAAAGTGTTAGAACTTCAGTTTCAGCATCAGTCCTTCTGATGAATATTCAGGGTTGATTTCCTTTAGGATTGAGTGGTTTGATCTCCTTGCTTATTAAATAATATTCAACACTAAATGGGATCCAGCATGCCTAAAAGTGCTTCCCTGATAGCTCAGTTAGTAAAGAATCCACCTGCAATGCAGGAGATTCCTGGGCTGGGAAGATCTGCTGGAGAAGGGATAGGCTACCCACCCAGTATTTTTGGGCTTCCCTTGTGGCTCAGCTGGTAAAGAATCCACCTGCAATGCAGGAGACCTGGGTTCAATCCCTGGGTTGGGAAGATCCCCTGGAGAAGGGAAAGGCTACCCACTCCAGTATTCTGGCCTGGAAAATTCCATGGTCTGTATAGTCCATGGGGTCGCAGAGTTGGATATGACTGAGCGACTTTCACTTTCACTATTCATGCCTAAGAGTGCTGGCTAGCTTAGGCAGTTTATACCTTAGGGAGCAGCCCGTGGAGAGTGTTTTCATTCAGGTGGCAAAAGGAAGCTGATTGTAGTGATAGCGGAAGAAAAGCTTCTTCTAAGATAATTCTCCAGATTTGTGACATTTCTATGTAACTCATTAGATGATTCAGGTCACTGGATGGACCAGTCTCTTAGCATTGAAACATCTGAGCCAACTGGCATCCCAAATGTAGGAGTCAGCTTGAGTCAAAGACCCTGAGCAGAGTGAGGGTGATTTCAGACCCAGTCGTCTCCCTCTGGGAGACCTTTTCCATCTGTAATTCATAGAAGAGATGCCAAGGGCAGGTGGATGACTATGGAGTTCTCTGTGTTCATTGCATCAGAGAAGGTGATAATGATGATGGGGAGGGTCTCTGAGACTATGGCTGGATCGCATCCTCTTTATCAGCCCTATATCTCTGTCACCATCTGGGGTCACTTTTCAGACATGAATATATAGTGTGCTGTTCTGGCAAGGATAAAGCAAGTCTGGAAAAAAGTAACTTGCCAAGAAATTATTTGTCCTATCAAATGGAACACAGTCTACTCCATCATATTACCTTGCCCCACTAGTAAAGATAAAAGAGAAATTCCACACCATTGACATGCTACAAGTTGATCCATTGGGTCGTTTTAGTAAAGGAAGGAGTGCACACATTTCCTTATTTCCTAGTAAGTGCTGATGTTTATGTGCCTCATCTAATTTGCTTTCTACCTTCTCCCTGTGATGTTGGAGATGCTTATCTCCACTTGATAGATGAGGAATCTAAGGTTTAAAAAATATAAGTCATTTTTTTCCAGGGCCATGTGGTTAGGAAACAGAGGTCAAGATTCAAAATCACATCTGTCTGACTCTGGAGACCACAGTTTGCCTCCTACTTTGCTTTCCTGCCCAAGGGTTTTAGTGGGCCTCTTGTTAATGGGATTTTGAGACTGCTCTGCTCTGTGTTAAGTACTGGGGCTACAGAGATAAATGAGCCATGATTTGGAGAGGGCAATGGCAACCCACTCCAGTACTCTTGCCTGGAAGGTCCCATGGACAGGGGAGCCTGGTAGGCTGCAGTCCATGGGGTCGCAAAGAGTTGGACACGACTGAGTGACTTCACTTTCACTTTTCACTTTCATGCATTGGAGAAGGAAATGGCAACCCACGCCAGTGTTCTTGCCTGGAGAATCCCAGGGATGGCGGAGCCTGGTGGGCTGCCGTCTATGGGGTCGCACAGAGTCGGACACGACTGAAGCGACTTAGCAGCAGTCTTTAGATTTCTCTTAAGCATTATGAGTTCACAATGTTGTGAATGTCAGGTGTTCTAGACTCTTCACAAAAAATGACAGTAGACACAGTAACTTCTTTACAAGACCAGCAGTTAAATAAGTCCTGATGCAATTGCAGTTTTTTTTTTTTTTGGCCCCAGGCAGTTATTTGGGGTGTGAAGCAAGTTGTGAATGTAAGACACACAGAAATGATGAGCAGATGAAAATGTCAACATTTTCAAAGGCCAGGAGGAAAATTCAATTTGCGTTCCATCCTGTCCTTGGCAAATAGTCAGTTTCCTCCCCCTCTGTTTTCCTGCTAATCACAAGTGAATGTGGATCTGGCTTGTTTACTTCTTGGATCTGTTTGCTCACTGACATCCACACAGCTTTGGGACTGGAGTATTCATTTCCTTTGTCATCTTGATGAATGCCCACGGAATTATATAGCAAACCGGCTATGAAGTACCATGGAACTGATCCAACAGTGGAGCTTAGTCTGCGGGGAAGGCTCATTGACATCCTACTAGGGAGGCAATAACCTATGATGGAATCTACCATGTCGTGCAAAGAGTTTTGAAGAAATTTACCCCCGAGTTTTGACCTAGAACAAGTCATAAATCTTACGCTGGGTCATAAAACTGGATGTAAAGGCACTAACTGAGGTGGAGAACCCAAGAGCTGTTTATGCAGTTGTTATCAGACTGCTTTTATTGAAGAGTCTATATAATTAAGGCAAAAAATGTTTTCTGGCTGATAGTTTGGTCAATTGCTCTGATTTTTCCCACTTGATGTTTCAGTAGTTCACAACAGAAAATAAAATCATGGTGTCTGGGTAATTCAAGTGAAGGCTGACTTTCTCCGACTTATCTAAGTAATCTCGATTTGTATGATCAGGATCACATGGTGATCATAGCTATTTGTTAGTCTTCAGCCTTACCCAAAGCCTACCCAAAGGCCATCTCCTCCAACTCAGTAAAGTCCTCATGTTAGATATTCCAAATGATTTGCTTTGATCTCCTTTTTTTCCTCCTTTTTGATCTCCATTTCCAAATGATTTGTAAATGATCTCCTTTGCCTTTTAAAAAAAGTCTTTATTGAATTTGTTACAATGTTGCTTCTGTTTTATGTTTTGGTTTTCGGCCCTGAGGCATGTGGAACTCCCTGATCAGGGACTGAACCCGCACCCCCTGTATTAGAAGATGAAGTCTCAACCACTGGACCACCAGGAGAAGGAAGTCCCTTCTTGCTGGGGTCCACCGCGGCTGATCCAGGGTATTCGAAGGGGAGACGGTGTTGGCAACCTATTTATTTAAATATTTATCAAAGATATAAAGAGTAATAGAATGAGGATAGCTCAGTAGGAAAATTCAGTGGAGAAAAGAGGCTGAGTAGCTTGGTTTACGTGGAAAATCAATATAACCTGTGACACCAGGTTAGCTCTGACCACGGAGGCCGCAGGCGCCCTCTCGAATAGCAGAAGGTACCCCACCTTAGACACCTTCTCGAGTGGGTCTTAGAAGCCCAGGCAAATAAATGGTCGCAGAGGACCTCCGCGCTCCAGATGGAGACTCAGCTGGAAATTAAGGAGAAAAATGACATGGGGAGACCAAGCTTTGGTGAGCAAGGCCCGGAGCTTTATTTTCAACAGGGGCTTTTATACCCTAAGTTACACATAGAGGATAATAGGGGCTTCAAAGTCAGCAGTCTTTGATCCTTATCAAAAACTAGGGTTTCTTTCCTGCAAATTTATCGTATACAAATGGTTTAGGTGATTTACATCATCTTCTGGCCAGAAGGCCTATTAACATTTTATGACTCTTGACAAAGGTTTATCAACCGTAAGACTTATTTTCTCTAAGAGTAATTATTTTAAGGTTTGGTGCCATCTTCCAAAGGTGTTAGATAAAATTGCATTCCTATAGGGCAGAGGTGTCATGAGTTTACAACAAAGGAAAGAATTATTACCTTAAGGGTCTAAAAGTTGCTAACACCAAGGCCACTACTTATTTTTTCTACATACCAACTATATTAATTAATACACATTCAAGGATACAATTCAGGGGATGTGGAAACTTGGCAGCAAGCATTGGCTCATCAATGAAATCCTTTACTACTTTATTCTGACAGTTTCTAACTCTTTGAGAGGCTCTAAGCTATTTGAATATCTTAAGCTTCCCGTGCCTCTCGAGGCTGGGAGACTGTAAACAATCGTATGCATAGCTGTAGGAGACCGGGTAAGCTTGTCAGGCGAGGTAGAGAGCTATCTGAGGTGTTTGGATTTAAACACTCCTAATTGCCCAGGAACTTTATTAATTGGAGCTGTAAGTTAACTCTTTGACAGAGAGAGCGAGATGGTGCTGGGGGACAGCCCCCAGTAAAGTCAGAGGTGAGAGCACAAAGCAATAAAGTAGGCAGACTCTGGTTTTTTGGGGGTAGATGCTCGAGAATATCCAGGGGGACTCCTGAGGCTCGATCCCGCCTTTGCGTATGCTGAGCCTCCTTCCTCATGACCTTTGTCACGAGTGGAATGCCTCACTGGCTCCCGGCACCTTCTCCTTTGCTTCTATAGGATTATATATTTGCAGTGTCTATCTCTCCCCTAGAATATGTACTTCACGAGGACAGGGTCTGCAGTCTCTTCAGCCTTGTCATCATGCCTGGCACAGAGGTGCTCCATAGAGGCTGTTCAGAGTAACTGTGAATTGATCGGACGACTCTTTGAGCCCATGGACATACATATGAATGATAATTCTCCATAGCAGTTTCCAAACTTGACATTTCTATGTGCTTTTGAGCTTGATTTGTGGTTACTAATATCTGGCAGAGTTGTGGATTTTTTTTTTTTTTTCCTTTATGAATGGGATTTCAAAAGATGGTATGGACAAGAAACTTCAAATGAAATGAGGGACCCAAAGAGGTCCTCATGACCTCTGCCACAAAAACATGCCCTTGGAATTATCTGTCCAGCTCTGACTCCACAGTGACCCATCCTGGATGCCCCTGCGGTCAGTGGCATGCATTGGCAGGATGGCTGGCTGGGCACAGGGCACAGAGTGGTGGCTCAGAATGGCCACAGCCGATTGGCCTCTGGGGCGATCGCGTTCACAACCTGGGGCTGAAGAGTATCATCATCACTGGATTGATACTTACGTTTAGGATCTCATTTCAGACTCTTGAAATCGGAGCTTCTAGTTGTTGAGGTTTTTGAGGCACGTTTTATTTGGTTAATCAGTTGTTTGTGCATTCAACAAATATTAGTTGAGCACTTACTGTGCGCCAGTGCCAAACACCACAAGCAAGCCCTTCATTCACTGCAGGCCCCCATCACAGTGGCAGGTAGAGGGACGGTCACACACCGGGCCTTGCGAGGTTTCTAAAAAGGAAAGCACTCCCTGTTGAATTGATCCTTGCTTTGAATTAATCATAGGAAAAACATTCCTATTCTGTTTCATACAAGGCCTGTTTCTCCCACTTGAATTTATTTTGCAGTGTCAGCAAGTTTTTCATTTGGATACGATTTAAATCAGAAGGCCAGTGATAATGTGGTTCTAGAAAGATAGACACAGATAGATTACCTTACATCTGAGATGTCTAAGTATTTCAAAATCAAAGAAGAAGAAGCACAGATTTCCAAGGGTCCATTTTCTCTCTTTATTTTTAGAATTAAGCTCTTAAAAATACTTACACTGAGGAATTATCTTCCTCTAGAAATTCTTTCTTCTAGTCCTTCCCCTTGTGTTGACAGTCTGTGGTGGCTCCAGTCTGCTGGATAAGTAAAAAGAAATGAAAAAAAATTTTAAAAAGCAATGGTCATGTCCTTCTAGTCTTCCAGCCAATCTCTTCCTTTATTCACCCATATCTTAAATTTCCTGATTACCACTATTTAACTGTATGGTATGTATGTATCTGGGTCTTCCCTGGTGGCTCAGTGGTCAAGAATCTGCCTCTAATGCAGGAGACATAGGAGATGTGGGTTCTGTTCCTGGATTGGGAAGATCCCCTGGAGGAGGGCATGACAACTCACTCCAATATTCTTGCAGGGAAAATCCCATGGACAGAGGAGCCTGGTGGGCTATGGTTCTTGGGGTCACAAAAAATCAGACATGATTGAAATGACTGAGCCCTTGTATGTATGTATTTATATATCTATATATATGTGTCTATCTATCATATCTAGATATAGATTGCAGAGACATACAGTCTAGCTTGAACTAAAGTGTTTCTCCTTCTAAAAGACCAAATGCTGCGAAGTTTTCTACATTAATTTACAGATAATCCACCACAGGTTCAATCATGACTCTCACATGAAAGGAGTGACATCTGACAACTCCTTTACTCAAGGAAGTGACAGCTTCATGATGGTCATCAAACTGAGTATTCCATTTGTTCACTGTTACCTAACTGGTTAATTGGGTAAGTCATTATTTAAAGACAATGAGCTGAAATAAAAAAATTTTAAAAACTTTAGTAAGAAGTAGTATTCTTTTGTATGTATAAAGAGGAACGGGAGAAAACACTACCTAGCTTAAGAAGGTTCCTGATGCTATGAAATTCTCATTTGCAAGGCTCTGAGACTCTCCTGTGATGTCCATTCTAACCAAGGTATGACTTGGTGAGAACTTGGATCAGTCATAATATAATGAGATTTTATTATTGAAGGAAGAGAGGTTGCAGGTGGAATTCTTTCTTTTAAAATTTATTATTATTTAAACATTTTAACTGGAGGATAATTGCTTAACAATGTTGTGTTGGTTTCAGCCATAAGTATACGTCTATCCTCTCCCTCTCAACCCTCTCCCATCACACTCCTGTTCTCCTTCATTTCATTAGGTTGAACTGTATGAATTTTTTAACTTTCAAGAAATGTATTCCATTGTTGATCCAGAAATATAATTTTGAAGTGAAAAGCATGGACTCTTGAGTTTCATTTCCGGGGTCATATCTGGGTACCAATGATTTGCTGCACGTCCTTAGTCAAGTCACTTAATTTCTCAGAGCTTTAGTTTTCTCATCTGAAAAATGGGAATGATATTGGTTCCTACCTCCTAGGATTAGAGAATGCTTGTAAAATGCTTAGCACACAGTACCTTTCCAATAAACGCTACCTATGAATGCCTCATTTGGGCATCACGAGTGGATGTCTGATGTTGTGAGAGTTCACGGACAGATACCAGTTACTTCTTGGCTCTGGTTATGCTCTTTAAATTGTCCCTTTTTCTTAGCATCTTTCCCAAGGTCCTGCTATTGGAAGCTATACTGCCTTCTGATTCATCACCCAGTACTTTCTATTCCACAATTTATTTCTTCTTTACCTTGTTTTTTTCCACTGCTAGTCAGCTGCTTCTTCTTTTGTGAGCTTGAAAGTGCCTACTCACGACTTATCTGTTACTTCAAAGCCATATGCTTCATTTTATCATTGGCATCCAACTTTGTATCTGACCTTCACTACTGTATTCAGAATTCAAACAGTCAGAAGCAACTGCCCTTTGTCTCCTCAAATGTTTGCTTAAGAACTCTAAGTCAAAATGTTACCACAGTGTTTTGAGATTTCTCAGACTCTTTGGCATAAATGTACATGACAGAATCTGCATATATTCTTGGTTGATTAATGTTAGTATAATAAAATTGTTATGCATCTACTTCAGTTAAGATAAGTATTTATAAATCAACTGTATTCCAATAAAAATGCTTAACAGGCAAATATCTCTAAAGGTTTCTTTCATTTTTAAAGAGGCATGATATTGGGAATCATTTTATCCTGTCACTGGAGCTTCCTTCTGAAACATATGTTCTGTCCATTAAGTTGAATATCAACTAAAAGATGTTTGAGAAAAAATTACTTTGATTTCTAATTTATAAAGATGTGCAGCACATTTGTGGATGTGTATCTGTTTGCAATCTTGAATTTTTGCAGGTAGTTCTTTTGCATCCATGATATGGATGATATTTTCCTTTCTTTCACTTAAACAGGGGGGAATGCTTAGCCTTTAAGCTATGCAACTCTCTCTAGTCCATTGACGGTAAGCATCTTGCTCTTGTTGGTCCAAAGCTCATAACTATTTGAGAAAATATTCTGATTTTCTCCAGAAAAACACACGAGAATAAGTAGAATGGAACACGGACATTTCTGCCCTTCATGCCCACAAGTCAGTGTCCTTTGAGGTTTCCTGAGGAAAATTGTACTGAGCACTTTCGAAGGTCAAACTGCTGAACCGGAAAAGAAATATGATGATTAGGGTGATGATAATGGCTAGCATTTGTTCAGCTTACCCTGGACTCAGGGACTCATTGAACTCTCAGAATACGCTGCAACATAGTTCTCATTATCTCTTTTTTTCCAGGTGAAGAAACTTAAAGCTCAGGGGTAAAGTAACTTGCCCGAGGTCACGTGGCTGTGGCCTGTCTCTGAATCACACACTCAGCACTAGTCCATCAAACATGAGGCTGACTGGTGCTTTATTATCAGTGTATCCTGACACCCCAGTGGGGTGGGACTAGACCCCTCTTTTGATGGACTGCTGCCTGTCTGAGGCTGTGTTTGGACTTCTGCTCCTTCTCTCTTTATCATCATAAACAAGAAGATTGTTTATAAGGGATTATTACACTGTGGTATTTTTCCTTCTTTGAACAAAGGTGTGGGTGTTAGTATGGAATTACCCACTTATTTTCTTCTAAAAAAATTAGGCTGTGGCCAGTCTGGCTATTTATTAGTGAGACGGGGAATGACAAAGGCAAGGACTGATTTCTTTTACATCCAAAGCTGGTAACAACAGATCCTTAGGAGACCTATTTGTCAGATCACTGTCATAAATGTGTTTTCTTTTACGTAAATAAGACTAATGATGGAATTTAAATTTATTTCTTTATGTTTGTCTGTAAGTGAGATAAGCCACAGAGCAAATAGTATATGTAAAACTTTTTAGTGGGGCAGCATTATGAACGATAGGAAAAGCATAACTGTAAACATGGAATTGGTCAAAGCTAATTTCAAAGACCAGCTCCACAATTTGCTTGTTGTGTGTCCTTTAA
Organism: Bos indicus; assembly: GCF_029378745.1. NCBI lineage: Eukaryota > Metazoa > Chordata > Mammalia > Artiodactyla > Bovidae > Bos > Bos indicus. The sequence goes on along the minus strand of NC_091780.1, from coordinate 16,300,816 downwards.
GGCATTTGACCTCTTTGAGGCTTGGTTTTCTGATTTTTAAGAGGAGGTAATCATACCTACCCCTGGAGTTACTGAACAAGCTGTAGAAACGTGAAAAGATTCTAGATGCTTGCTGCTGCTGCTGCTGCTAAGTCGCTTCAGTCGTGTCCGACTCTGTGCGACCCCAGAGACGGCAGCCCACCAGACTCCCCTGTCCCTGGGATTCTCCAGGCAAGAACACTGGAGTGGGTTGCCATTTCCTTCTCCAATGCGTGAAAGTGAAAAGTGAAAGTGAAGTCGCTCAGTCGTGTCTGACTCTTTTCGACCCCATGGACTGCAGCCCACCAGGCCCCTCCGTCCATGGGATTTTCCAGGCAAGAGTACTGGAGTGGGTTGCCATTGCCTTCTCCAATCTAGATGCTTAATAAACCTTAAAAAATGAGAGGAGATTCAAGTCTTTTTTAGGCAATTAACTTGGAAGCATGACATACCAGTCGAATACACAGAAGAGATTTATTTGGAGGAGCTTGTTTATCTTTTAAAACTACACTGTTTTTTTTTTTTTTTTTTTGCACTAGAAAGATGATTGCTTGAACACATTCTGTTCTTCTAATGAGTGCTGGAGAAGGCCTGAGTCATGCACACAACATGCTTTTAAGAAAAACTGACAGGCACTAACATTTCCCAAGCATCCATCCCTGGATGCATGAACACTGCATTGAAAAATCTACCAGCATTACGTTTTGTGGCATATTGTTGGAGGTTAATAATTTATCTGATGTGACTGCTTGAGGAAATATTTCTCCATATTTGCAAGTGGGTTCTTCCTTATCATTTCTCAGTAGATTTATTGCATGGGTAAAATGAATTCTATAATGCTCTTAAATGTTTCTCCATAAGAGATGAATTTCAGAGTCTCACATTTAATCAATAGTTCTTTACCTGACAGCAGAGTAGAGCATGCCCCAGGATCATCGGGAAACCGCAGGTAAAGGTCACTGTCCAAGGTGCTGAAAAAGTGCTTCGGCTTATGAAATCAGTGACCTTGGGTTTGTTTTCTAGAAGGCATCTCATTCTCATATGTAATCCAGTATTTAAAAATACCTCACAGTATTTATTTAAAGTAAATTTTCATGTGGCTTGTAGGGTACCATCTGTTAACAGACATTGGTTTGATACCTAGAAAAATAGTGATAATCCTGAAATCGTTTTTTTTTTTTTCAATTTTTTTTCTGTGGCAACAAATACAAATTTCTTCTTACCGCAAAGATAAGTGGATTTTGTGTAAGTTTTACTGAATGTAAATTATAACTAGTTCAATAATTTTCTGTTTTTATCTTCTAGGAAGTAGCACTTAGGGGCTTCCCTGATAACTCAGTTGGTAAAGAGCCCACCTGCAATGCAGGAGACCCCAGTTCAATTCCTGGGTCAGGAAGACCCACTGGAGAAGGGATAGGTTACCCACTCCAGTATTCTTGGACTTCCCTTGTGACTCAGCTGGTAAAGAATCTGCTTGCAATGTGGGAGACCTGGATTCGATCTCTGATTTGGGAAGATCCCCTGGAGAAGGGAAAGGCTACCCAGTCCAATATTCTGGCCTGGAGAATTCCATGGACTGTATAGTCCAAGGGGTTGCAAAAAGCCGGACACGACTGAGTGACTTTCACTTTCACTTTCAAGTAGCACTTGGAATTTGTGAATTTTCATTTGGCAAAACACTGACTATATTTCTTTTCAGACTGGTGTGTTAGAGCTTTTAAGAAGAACTGAACCACAGTTTTGAAAGTTAAACTCAGTTTGATTTAGTATATTTTGGTTTAATTTTAAAGCTTTAATACCATAATAAACAATAGTAATTAAGTCATTTTATACTCATAAAATATTCAAATACAAATTACTAATACATTTGGGGTTGAAAGGGGCTTCCCAAGTGGCTCAGAGAAAGCTTAACATATTTTATTAAGACTACATATTAGCTTTCATTTAGTTATTTTGTCAGTAAGTTTTCCTATACTTGCCTCATTTTAAAAGGAATAACTATAGAGACCCATCAGAGACAAATTTATTAAAGATTTACAACCTACCTTTTACAGAGGCCAAGAGAGATACCAGGAAGAAGTCTGTCAACTCAGTGTGTGCGTTAACTTCTTGAACCCAGAGAATTTGGAAGCCAAATTCCTTTGAACATGAATGTGTGGCCTGAATAGTGAAAGTTATTTAAAGACTTTTTGAAAAACTAAATTTGTTTTGAAAGCTTTTACTTCTATGAAAGTGAAAGTCACTCAGTCCTGTCTGACTCTTTGTGTCCCCACGGACTGTGGTCCACCAGGCTCTTCTGTCTGTATTCTCCAGGCATGAATATTGGAATGGATTGCCATTTCCTTCTCCAGGGGATCTTCCTGACCCAGGGATGGAACCCAGGTCTCCTGCACTGCAGGCAGGTTCTTTACCACCATCAGATCAGATCAGATCAGTCGCTCAGTCGTGTCTGACTCTTTGCGACCCCATGAATCGCAGCACGCCAGGCCTCCCTGTCCATCACCAACTCCCGGGGTTCACTGAGACTCACGTCCATCGAGTCAGTTTACCACCATAGAAGCACCTTATTTCTCTGACCCATCATATATTCCAGGTTGTCTTGCTTTTTGTTCCTATGATTTGATAGATTCTGATACTAAGCTCTGGTTTATCTGCACTGTTTTCCCTATGTTGCTGCTGCTGCTGCTAAGTCACTTTAGTCATGTCCAACTCTGTGCGACCCCATAGATGGCAGCCCACCAGGCTCCCCCGTCCCTGGGATTCTCCAGGCAAGAACACTGGAGTGGGTTGCCATTTCCTTCTCCAATGCATGAAAATGAAAAGTGAAAGGGAAGTCGCTCAGTCGTGTCCGACTCTTAGCGACCCCATGGACTGCAGCCTACCAGGCTCCTCTGTCCATGGGATTTTCCAGGCAAGAGTTACGTTAGCTTTCCTTTTTATCTGAAAATGCCTTTTTCTCACCTCTCTTCGGTTTTTGGACCATATTTAATTTATGGCACACTGTTGTGATTGGTCCTTGGAAAGGTGCTCTGTGTTTCGTGTTTATTTAGTCATTTACATTTTTTCCTAGCTCCATCCTTATTTACCTCCTCCCAGAGGGATTTACTCCAACGTGTTTAAGTCCATTTATGTATGTTTTTGAAATGTATTGTTTTATATATATATATTTATATGCACCAAACATGGATGACTTTACACCATAGTTTTGTTTTGTTTCTTGCTTTTCAGTTAGTGCTATTTTTAGGAAGTGTTGAAAGTGTTAGTGTCTCGGTTGTGCCTGACTCTTTGTGACCCAATGGAATGTAGCCCGCCAGGCTCTTCTGTCTATGGAATTCTCCAGGCAAGAATACTGGAGTGGGTAGACATTACCTTCTCCAGGGATCCACCCAGGGATCAAAGCTGAGTCTCCTGTATCACAGAGGGTTCCTTACCATCTGAGCCACCAAGGAAACCCTTGTGTGACTGTGTGTGTGTGTAGAATTGGCAGAATCTGCCTGCCAATGCAGGAGACGCAGGTTTGATCACTTGGTTGGAAAGATCCTCTGGAGGAGGAAATGGCAACCTGCTCCAGTATTCTTGCCTGGAAAATTCCATGAGCAGAGGAGCCTGGCAGACTATAGTCCTTGGGGTCGTAGAATCAGACGCAACTGAGCACATGAACACATATATCCATACATGTTTATATGCATTTCAGTGCTTCTGACTTTATAAAGAAGTCAGTTTTCTCCAAATTAACTCACCAACACATTGTGATTCTAATAAAATGCCCCATTTATATATGCTGTTGTAATGGCATTATAGGAGTATGATAAATCTCTCCATATATTCAGGACTTTTAAAATTTTGGGGGTCAAATTTTAGGTTTTCCCACACAGGCCTTATAGACTCATTTTTAGAATAACTCCTTGAGAGTTTTTTAGATTTTTATAGGAGAAGGCAATGGCACCCCACTCCAGTACTCTTGCCTGGAAAATCCCATGGACGGAAGAGCCTGGTAGGCTGCAGTCCATGAGGTCATGAAGAGTCGGACACGACTGAGCGACTTCACTTTGACTTTTCACTTTCATGCATTGGAGAAGGAAATGGCAACCCACTCCAGTGTTCTTGCCTGGAGAATCCCAGGGACGGAGGAGCCTGGTGGGCTGCCCTCTATGGGGTCGCACAGAGTCGGACACGACTGAAGCGACTTAGCTGCGGTAGCAGCAGCAGCAGCTATTGTGTAGATTATCTCATTTCATATTGTATTTTCTGGTTAGTTATTGCTAATAAAGGGAAATGCTACTTATTTTAATATGTTGATCTTTTATCCATAAACCTTGAATTGTTACATCTATATGAATAATCTACACGAACGATCTTATCATTCACGAATAATAATTGTTGTGCCCTTTCATCTCCAATGTTTTCTATTTTTTCTTTACTTCTTTTTCTTTCGTAGTTGAATTGGTGGAGACCTCCAGTACTATGTTGTACAGTTGTGGTAAAATGTGCACTTTTTCCTGTTCTCAAATGACACATGTCGGATGTTCTCAACAAGCGTGATGTTTGTTGTCGGTTTTGGCAATGAATGCTTCCTGTAGTGCTCTCTTTTTAACCAGTTCCAAGTGTCTTCAACTTTCCATTTTTATTTCTTCTTTATTAGTTTTCAGACATACGATGTTGATTTCTAATTTTATTGCTTTATAGCCAGAAACTAAATCTGTATGAAACTTCTGTTGTGGCCTGGTACATTGTAAATTTTTGCTAATATTTCATATATATCAACAAACATATACACACATATAGTTCTTCAACATGACTTTTTCTTTGCTTTATCTTTTTCTGAGAAGGAAGTATTAGAAAATCTCCAGATATAATCATTGATTTATTTACTTCTCCCTGTGGTTTATCTTTTATGCTTCATGTACATTGATACTGTGTTATTTAGAGCATTATGTTCATGATTATTATAGTTTCTTGATCTAGTGTTGCTTCTACCAGTATACATCATAGGTCTTTTTTCCTTATGATTCTTTTTACCTTACATTCTATTTAGTCTGATATTAAGGTTTTGGGGGGTTCTTATTTTTCCATTTCTTTATTTTCATCTGGCAGACTCCCACTTTGACCAAATTTTTGTTCAGATCAGATCAGATCAGTCGCTCAGTCGTGTCCAACTCTTTGCGACCCCATGAATCGCAGCACACCAGGCCTCCCTGTCCATCACCAACTTCCGGAGTTCACTGAGACTCACGTCCATCGAGTCAGTGATGCCATCCAGCCTCCTCCTAATAGTCTAGAGTTTGACCTTGGCCTTCAGAGTCCAGTTTCAGCTAAAAATCTTTATAAGTGAGTTTAGGGAGAACCTCCCCATCCTTCATGTCTGATCAAATTCTTCATCCTGCATCCTTGATATCCAAGTCCTTCACCTGCCTTTAGCAGAATCCTATTAAGCCAGTTTTGCAAAAATTTCGCCACCCTTATCATCTTGCTCGGTTCTTCCTAGTGATTTTCCATCTGTTGACTCCTTCGCTCTTCTTTCTGGCTGTAACGCTTCAGCTGTCTTTGCTGCCTTTGGAGTTGAGCTCAGTTCAGCAGTGGAGTCTCTCTCCTCTATTGCAATAGCTCAGATAAAATTTTTCTTGTCCTTTTTGCCAAGTGGTGCAAAATATTTCTTCTACGTGATTTCTCCATGAACTTTTGTTTTGAATAAATCTGTTATAGGCAACAGATATCTTATCTTTTGCTGGATAGTTTTCAAAATGCAACCTGAGGATATTTCAATCACATTGTCTAACGTCAATTGTAGTTATTATTATATTAGGATTTGTTGCTTTATCTTGTTTTCTGTTTTGGTTTTGCATACCTTTTATCTTTTTTTCCCTCCCATCCTGCTTTCTAATACATATGTTGAATTCTATTTTACAGATTTTTAAAGTTGTAGTTTTAGTTTCCTTGTGGTTACCTCTGATCATTAAAGCTGCATTTATCTTTACAAACAAAGCAATACATTGTCATAGTCTCACTTCACTCTGGTCTGGCCCTCCCTGTCCACCCCTATGATAGCATTGATCTTTAGTTCAAGGTATACACATATACATACATACATAAATATGCATGTATTTGAGTCATCAGTTATTTAGAAAATAAAATTTGTTAGTATATTCACTTTTTCTTCCTTGTATATAGCACTCTTCTAGAATTTATTTTCTCTTTTTGCCGCACTATTCCTCTTAAAAAGTATTTTCAAAGTGAGTCTTTGTGTTAGAAACCTTCTAAGGCCTTGAATGACTCAAAATACCTTTATTTCACTTTTGCATTTAATGGAAAGTTTAACTACCAAAATTCTAGACTGTCTTAATTCATTTTCTTTCTCTAAGTCTTTGTTAATTTGATATCTTGACTTCTTCTGTTGTGAGGGCCGAGGTTCATCACGGAAATGACCTTTGGCCTCTCTGAACTTTGAATACAATGGTCATTGAGTTAGCCCTCCTATGGCTTTAAAATATTTGACAAAATTCTTCCCTTTAAGAAAGGATGAGAAGAAAAGGGGAGAGTAGGTAACATTTCCTTTTGTTTCACAAGGTCACAGAATTAACTGATTTTCTTTTTCTATTTTTAAAAATCACAGAAAGTTTCTTGCTATGGACAGGAGCTGCTTTTTCTGAGATGGGCCTTAGGGACCACTGTGTGACTCCTACCTTCAAACAAAGCTGCACGGTCTTGCAGGCACCTTCTGGCAGGCTCCAGAGGCCGGGTAGGGTGGAGGCTGTTCCTGATGCAGTGAGCTGGCCTGGAATGTTCCAACCTGTCATTTTCAGGCTGTGGCTGCATTTACACAGTATGCTATTCCCCTCCCTCCCCTGCTTTTCTTCTCTAAAGTGGAAAAGCAAATCAGGTCACTGATTTGTTCTCTATCTGGTAAAACATAGTGCTCACTTTTACTCAGTGAGATATCTGTCTCTTAGGCATTTGCGTTTGCTCGGTATCGTGCCCTGTCCAGCTCTTGGAAGTGATGGGGGAGTCAGGAAAGGTGAGCCTGAGAATGCAGCAGGATGGGAAGGAGCCCCTGTAAGGGATACAGGAGGTGAACTTGCAGAGGGGTTATTTGCTGTGCCCGCCTGGCACCCCACCACGGAGCAGTACCTCATCAAACATTATTTGAGAAATGTACCCGTTGATCTTGATGCATATAGTTAACCTCTCATTTCCAAAGAAGCAGGATTGACTTTGCTTTGCCCTGACATTTTCCAAGCTGGAGACTTAAAAATTAATAATAGCAGAGCCAGGGAACCCCCATAGGAAAACCCAGACTGTCTGTACTTCCTTCTCTTTCTTGAGGCAGAGCAGACGGTGGCTTCACTTACCAGGTCAAAGCAAGAGGCAGATCTCAGAGTGGATCCACCCTACACATTCTACAAATTTTAAGACCTTTGAAGACCTCCAAATATGTGAGAAAAGCACAGGGACATTTTGCCAACACAAAATGAAAGCAACTCTCATCTTCTCAAAGCTCCTCATTCTAGGAAGCACTCAACTTTCATATCTGCCCCTTTATGTTAACCTGAGGATTAATTATCAAGTGGGGTGCTTGTAAAATCATCACAAAATAGATCACTGGAGAGGATTTAACTGCTCTGAATGTGCTTATTGCTATCTCAGAGAGAGCAAGCTAAAAAAATTTTTCTTTGTTTTCCTCCATATTCCAGCATGTTTAGGTTTATCAAACCTGAATAATAGCCATGCTGCTGCTGCTGCTGCTAAGTCGCTTCAGTCGTGTCTGACTCTGTGCGACCCCAGAGATGGCAGCCCACCAGGCTCCCCCGTCCCTGGGATTCTCCAGGCAAGAACACTGGAGTGGGTTGCCATTTCCCTCTCCAATGCATGAAAGTGAAAAGTGAAAAGTGAAAGTGAAGTCGTGTCCGACTCCTAGGGACCCCATGGACTGCAGCCTACCAGGCTCCTCCGTCCATGGGATTTGCGAGGCAAGAGTACTGGACTGGGGTGCCATTCCTTCTCCAATAAGGACCCGCAAAATTTCCCCCTACTTCTACAGTGTAAATGTGGGGTTGTAAACCTACGTTTGTGTTTGCAGTTGATCATCAGGGGGCTTGCTTTCTTACAGGACCCTGGCTGAGGCACTGAGATGCTGGAGTGGGTGGCCAGCACAGGAGAGAATCGAACTGAGGCAAAGTCAGCTGGGGTCAGTCAAGGGCAGTTTCAATTAGGGTCTTGTACTAGGGGAGGTGGGGAGAGAAGACATTTCCTGGTGAAGCGGGAACGGTAGGATGGGGAGGCAGGATGGGGAGGCAGGAGGCCCTGGTTCATGACGTGTTGGGCGAGGGACAGAGCAGGGCACGTGTCGCTCTGCCTTAACTCTGCCTCGCAAAGGCACGACCTTGGGCTGGCAACCTGCATCTCTGGGTCTCATGAGCTTCATTTCCTGTTTAGATAAGTAGGAACAACGTCTTTGGGTAGAATATATATATTCCTTGGATATGTAGGGCCCTCTGGAGTGGAGGGTGGTCCAGTGTGTGTGTGTGTGTGTGCACTCGAGCACATATGTGTGCTCAGTCACTCAGTTGTATCTGACTCTTTGTGACCCTATGGACTGCAGTCCACCAGGTTCCTCTGTCCACGGGTTTTCCAAGCAAGAATACTAGAGTGGGTTGCCATGCCCTGTATATATATATATATATATATATTTGCCAGTATTATATATATATAATATATATTTTCCAGTATTCTCAATATTATATACATCTATATATGCTCTCTTTATATGTATGCAAACAGGTGGATGCTATATTGTCTCTACCTCATCTGTATTTATCTATGTGCTGTGGCTTAGTCCGTGTCCAACTCTTTGCACCCCCATGGACTGTAGCCCACCAGGCTCCTCTGTCCATGGGGATTCTCCAGCAAGAATACTGGAGTGGGTTGCCATGCTCTCCTCTGGGTGATCTTCCCAAGCCAGGGATCAAACCCAGGTATCCCACATTGCAGGCAGAATGTTTACCAGCTGAGCCACCAGGGAAGTCCAAAATTACTGGAGTGGGTAATGTATCCCTTCTCCAGGGGATCTTCCCGACCCAGGAATCAAACCGGGGTCTCCTGCATTGCAGGAGGATTCTTTACCAGCTCAGCTATCAGGGAAGCCATATTTATCTATAGCTATCTGTCTATCTATCTATCTGGGCTTCCCAGGTGGTGCTAGTGGTAAAGAACCCACCTGCCAATGCAGGAGACATAAGAGACGTGAGTTCGATCCCTGGGTCAGGAAGATTCCCTGGAGGAGGGCATGGAAACCTGCTCCGATATTCTTGCCTGGAGAATCCTGTTGGGTAGAGGAGCCTGGTGGGTTCCAGTCCAGGGGATCACAAAGAGTCGGACACGACTGAGTGACTAACACATAGACATCTATCTATCTATCTATCTATCTCTCCTATTTATCATGTATCTGCCCATCTTACCTATCTATCTATCAATGGAGAGAGAAGATTTACTATGAGGAACTGGCTCACATAACTGCAGAGGTTGAGAAGTCCTGTGATCTGCCACTGTCTTCAGGCTGGAGACCCAGGAAAGTGGGTGGTGTAATTCCAGCCCGAGTTTGAAGTCCTGTGAACCGGGAGAGCCGATGGCGTAAATCCTAGTCCAAGGTCAGAAGTCTGATGTCCCAGCTCAAGTAGGCAGGCAGGAAATGAATGTCTTCCCTGTTCCTCCATCTTTCGTTCCAGCCAGGCTCTCAGTGGACTGGACTGGATGGTGCCCACCCATTCTGAGGAGGACAGTTCTATTGAGTCCACTGATTCAAATACTCACCTGCTGTGGAAACACCGTCATACACACAGCCGGTTTAATGTGAGCACCCTGTAGTGAGCCATTACGAGCTGTAAGGCAGTGGGCTGGTTAAATGCTGAAGTGCAGATAAAGCACCACTCAGGGCCTGACATGCAAGTCCTTGAAATTTGCTTGCTGTTGTTGCTGTAGTTGTTTTATGGATGCTGGCACTCTTATATAGGTACACCTTCTGTCGGCATCGGGATTGAAGGGCCTGGGGATCAGTGGACCTGGGGGAGGGCTTCGTCTCTGTTGTTGTTGTTCAGTTGCTAAATCGTGTCTGACTCTTTGCAACCCCGTGTACATTAGCCTGCCAGACTCCTCTGTCCTCCAATATCTTCCAGAGTTTGCTCAAATTCATGTCCATTGAACTGGTAATGCTATCTAACCATCTCACTCTCTGCTACCCTCTTCTCCTTTGGCCTTCAATCTTTCCCATCATCAGGGTCTTTCCCAATGAATCGGCTCTTTGCATGAGGCGGCCAAAGTATATTAGGGTTCTGTTCTATTCTGTTACATCTAGAACAAAATGTGTATACCTCTTTAAAAAAGTCTGCAGGCAAGGAAAACATCCATACAAGGGAAACTGTTTAAGTGCTTTAGACTTTATGTTCATAATAATTTATTAAAGATCTGCTGCTGAGAGTCTTTTTTTTTTTTTTTTTCAAAAATAAATCAATAGTTCACACACAGGCCAAGATACTAAAATTCTTCTCTTCCTGCTAGAAATGAATCATGGAAAAAAATCACATTTGATGTGTTTGTGAAACATTTACTCACTCTATGTTCAGGGCCAGGCATGAGTATAAAATGAAGCATAACATAAATTAGGACCCCTGTGATGCGGTGCTCACGGTCTAGAGGAGATGAACGCTGTGTACAAAGCATCTTAAAATAACATGCTGTAACACGGATGGACCTAGAGATAGTCATATTAAGTGAGGTGAGACAGGGGACGACAAGTGTCACATGATATCGCTTCCGTGTGGAATCTAGTAAAATAAAGCAAATGAAGTTATTTACAAAACAGAAATAGACTCACAGACATAGAAAACAAGCTTGTGGTTATCAAAGGGGATAGCAGCCGTTGGGGAGAGGGGGAGTAGATAAATTAGGAGTTTGGGATGAATTAATACACACTATATATATATGCATATGTACATATGCATATATATATATATATAAAATAGATAACCAACAAAGACTTACCGTATAGCACAGGGAACTATATTCAATACCTGTAATAACTTAAAATGGAAAGAATCTGAAAAAGAATACATGCATGGCAGATAGCTTCTTTACCATCTGAGCCACCAGGGAAGCCCATGTGTGTGTGAATATATATATATATATATATATATATAAACTCTCTCTCTATATATATAATCTTACATATATATGTAAAACCTATCTATAAATCACTTTGTATACACCTGAAACTAACACAACATTGTAAATTAACTTCAATTAAAAAATGGTTATAAAAATAGAGTAGGAAAATGAAAAGTACATTTCATGAATTTTAACAAGATACTGGCATGACAAAAAAAAAAAAAAAAAAAGATGTTGTTAAGTGCTATTGCATTACAGAGTTCCATAGGTTCCAAAGATGATGGGAACACAGATGTGGGAGTGATCTGCTATGTCTGGATGGGCTTCCCCAAAGCCTTGGAGAGGAAGTGATGCTTGGATTGGGGTTGCTAGGCTAATTGGACACCCCTTGGGTGTGTAGGCGGAGAAGGCAATGGCACCCCATTCCAGTACTTTTGCTTGGAAAATCCCATGGATGGAGGAGCCTGTTGGGCTGCAATCCATGGGGTCGCTAAGAGTCGGACACGACTGAGCGACTTCACTTTCACTTTTCACTTTCATGCATTGGAGAAGGAAATGGCAATCCACTCCAGTGTTCTTGCCTGGAGAATCCCAGCGACTGGGGAGCCTGGTGGGCTGCCGTCTATGGGATCGCACAGAGTCGGACACGACTGAAGTGACTTAGCATAGCATAGCATGGGTGTGTAGGGCCCTGTTGGCTGGGGGGAGGCACAGACTGAGGGGCAGGATGTGGGATGTGGCTAAAGATGAGATGAGGGGCTGACGTTGACTGCAAGGCCTTTGATGCTATGTTGGAGAATTTGGATTTGATCCTGCAGTCAGAGGGTGGAGAGGACTCTGTAGGGAAATATGCATTTGATGCACATGCCCTGGATAAACATCAGAGATAGGGAGGAAGAACATTCAGCAACAGTGTGAATTGTCCTCTGCTTATATATCCAAGGAAGTTTTCTGCCTGTTGAGCAAGATGGGCCCATGCAACTTGCTGCTGGAATGAAATTGCGCTAAAATGAGCGTTGTGCCATTCAGGACTGGCACTGTGGGGTGACAGCTGGGAGTGTCTAGCTAGGCACACGTCCGGGTAGATGGAAATAACAATGATGACCGATGTTTACACAGCATGTCACCTGCTGGGGGGAAGTTGACACCCAACCCCGGGGCTGTGGGACTTTGCCCCTCTTCTTCTCAGCCTGTCAGCCATGCAACCTTCAGCCCACAGATGCTGGTCTTAGATGAAAGCAAACTGGAAAGGCCATATGCCCTGCCTCTGATCCATGACAGAGCAAGAATGGCCATATCAAAGTATCACACTTCTTCCCAGAGAGTCAGTATCAGTTAATGCAAAGGAATGCTGTGATCATTTTTTTTTTTAAGATTCTTTTTGACGTGGACGATTTTTGAAGTTTTTGTTGAATTCATTACAAAATTTTATGTTTTGGTTTTTTGACCACATAGTATGTGGGCTCCTGGAGAAGGTGATGGTACCCCACTCCAGTACTCTTGCCTGGAAAATCCCATGGACGGAGGAGCCTGGTAGGCTGAAGTCCATGGGGTCACTAAGAGTCGGACATGACTGAGCGACTTCACTTTCACTTTTCACTTTCATGCATTGGAGAAGGGAATGGCAACTCACTCCAGTCCTCTTGCCTGGAGATTCCCAGGGACAGGGGAGCCTGGTGGGCTGCCATCTATGGGGTCACACAGAGTCGGACACGACTGAAGTGACTTAGCAATAGCAATAGCAATATGTGGGGTCCTAGCTTCAAAAGTAGAGACATTACTTTGCCAACAAAGGTCCGTCTAGTCAAGGCTATGTTTTTTTCTGTGGTCATGTATGGATGAGAGAGTTGGACTGTGAAGAAGGCTGAGCGCCGAAGAATTGATGCTTTTGAACTGTGGTGTTGGAGAAGACTCTTGAGAGTCCCTTGGACTGCAAGGAGAACCAACCAGTCCATTCTGAAGGAGATCAGCCCTGGGATTTCTTTGGAAGGAATGATGCTAAAGCTGAAGCTCCAGTACTTTGGCCACCTCATGCGAAGAGTTGACTCATTGGAAAAGACTCTGATGCTGGGAGGGATTGAGGAGAAGGGGATGACAGAGGATGAGATGGCTGGATGGCATCACTGACTCGATGGACATGAGTCTGAGTGAACTCCGGGAGTTGGTGATGGACAGGGAGGCCTGGCATGCTGCGATTCATGGGGTCACAAAGAGTTGGACACGACTGAGTGACTGAACTGATCTGATTTGATCTGATCTGAGCTCCCTGACTACTAGGGATCAAACATGTAACTCCCAACACTGGAAGGCACAGTCTTAACCACTGGACCACCAGGGAAGTTCCATGATCATTGTGTTTTTTGTTTTTTTTTTTTAATAAACTTTTATTTTGTACTGGGGTATAGCGGACTGGAGAAGGAAACAGCAACCCACTCCAGCATTCTTGTCTGGAAAATCCCATGGACAGAGAAGCCTGAAGGGCTACAGTACATGGGGTCTCAAAGAGTCAGACGCGACTTAGCAACTAAACAGCAACATAGCCAATTAACAATGTTGTGATAGTTTCCAGTGGACTGTGAAGGGACTCAGCCATGCAGGCACGTGCATCCATTCTCCCCCAGACTCCCCTCCCATCCAGGCTGCCCATAACACTGAGCAGAGTTCCATGTGCTGTACAGTAGGTCCTTATTGCTTATCCATTTTAAATACAGTAGTGTGTGCCATGATCATTGTTTTTAATAACAAAAAACCTAAATCACCTTAAAGAGATGGATCATTACAGAGAAAGGTATGAAGGAATACTATACCTCAGTTAAATTAATTAGAATTACATATATGTTATGGCTAACTCTCTAAAATATAATGTTGGGCTAAAAAACCAGGATATTTACCATAGGACACCACTTATATAAAGTTTAAAAATCATGCAAAACATATCGAACAGATACATTGTTATGTAGGAAGATACATTGTTACATTGTTATATGAACAGATACATTGTCATTTGTGTCTAAATACTTTGGCCTCCTAATGTGAAGAGTTGACTCTTTGGAAAAGACCCTGATGCTGGTAAAGATTGAGGGCAGGAGGAGAAGGGGGCACAGAGAATGGGGTGGTTGGATGGAATCACCAACTCAATGGATGTGAGTTTGAGCAAACTCAGGGAGATAGTGAAGGACAGGGAAGCCTGGCGTGCTGCAGCCCATGAGGTTGCAAGAGTCTGACTTTTGCAGAGCCATGACTTAGTGACTGAACAATAATAAAAACCTGTGAATCTCTGGGAGGAAGAGAGAGAGATGTTACAGTATGGGAAAGGTCTACATGGGGGAGCTTCAGTTTATCCAAACAACTTTCTTTGTTTTGAAAGCAAGAAGTCCACAAGGTCAAAGTTAAGATTAGATGTGTCTGGGCCATGAATTCATGTTTTTTCATTATGGTATATTATTTTCTCTTTGCATTTCTGTATTTGAAGAGAAATTTCATTAACACAATAAAATCTTAAAAGGCGATGCTTTAATCAAGGCACCCAGGTCTACTCAAAGAAAACATTACTTTTGGCATTAAAATGTTCCTAATTGCTTTGTCTTCCCTATTGACAGATTTTGGTCTTTATCCAGGAGGCATGTGTGTGCGTAGGGGGTGTGTTTGGAGATCTGTTAGGGGAAGCGAACATATTTGTCAAAATGGAGTATGGTGTTTGTATCAGAAACCTAAAAAACGATTTTCTTAAGTGAAATGCAGAACATATGACCTTAATGATTAGAAGGGCTTGTGCTGTCGGTGAGTGGACCTAGACCTCAGGAGCTGAGTACCCCATAAGGGGTGAGTGGGGACGCTGGTGGGGAAGCAGTAACCTGGTTGAGGTGATATTGCCCAAGGAGGGTGGCTGGAGATCTTAGTTATAATTTTTATTTAAAAAAATATTAATTTCTTTGGCCGCATTGGGTCTTAGTTGCCACACGCGGGGTCTTTATCATGTGAGATCTTCCATTGCAGTGTGTGGACTATGAAATTGCGTCTCCTGAGCTGTGGACTCAGGAGTTGTGGCTTGTGGGCTAAGCCACAAGCTTCTTGGCCTGTGGGACCTTAGTTCCCCGAACATGGATCGAAGCTGGGTCCTCTCCACTGCAACTCGGAATCTTAACCAAGGGACCACCAGGGAAGTCCCTTAATTATAAATATTAAAGCTACGTGGCCAACTTTGGTTTGACCCAGGTTAGTCTTGCTGTGTGCTTGGGGCCTGATCTGGTGGAGGGGACATAAGCCATAGTGATTCTAAAGACGTGAAATGGCCCTTTAGGACTGGCTGAACCTCCTGTGCTTTTGCATTTATATTTACAGTTTGAAACAGAATATTTGGTATCAGCAGATATATTTTCTCGACTTCCCTGGTGGTTCAGTGGTTGAGAGTCCACTGCCAAAGCAGGGGACATGGGTTTGATCCCTAGTCAGGGAAGGTCCACATGCCATGGAGCAAATAAGCACATGAGCCACGACTACTGAAGCTGGTGGGCCTAGAGCCCGTGCTCCGCAACAAGGGAAGCCACAGCAATGGGAAGCCTGTTCACTGCAGCTAGAGAGGCGCGCCTGCTCCCCGCGGCTAGAGAAAGCCTGTAGGCAGCAGCAAAGACCCAGCACAGCCCAAAATAAATGAATAAGTAAAATTTAAAAAATAAAACCAAGAAACTTAAAAATTTTTTTTCTATATTGAATATAATACTTTTTTCTTTTTCTCCCCCCACGTATATTACAGAGCTAAACTCAACATATCTCAGGGGAAAATTTTTCAGAAAATAATGTGACTCTTAATGGAGCCATCACACCCACGGGGGAAGAATGAGGGCTAGGAAATGAATGGCTGTGGAATTTGTTGAAGGTGGGGGAAGTGAAAGTGAAAGTGCTCCTAACACACTCAGTCATGTCCGACCCTTTGTGACCCCCTTGGACTGTAGCCTGCCAGGCTCCTCTGTCCGTGGGATTTGCTAGGCAAGAATACTGGAGTGGGTTGCAATGTCCTCCTCCAGGGGATCTTCCTGACCTAGGAATCGAACCCACATCTCCTGTGTCTCCTGCATTGGCAGGCAGATTCTTTATCCATTAAGCCACTGGGGAAGCCTATGAAGGAGGGGGAGCATAGGTAAAAAAAGGTTGATAACAATGCTCTAGGCCAGAATGCTCAGGGGACCAGAATATTGGTGGTGATGATGAGGATACGGGCGATTGATAGCAAAGCATATTCTTCTGTCTCCTAGAGATCTCCCTGCATGGAGTGGGAGCAAGTAGTGCTTCTGAACAGGTGTTAGGTGCTCAGGTTCTGGGAGCAGAGTAAATACTTTGCAGGCTGTGATAGTCCTTGTTTGTTTTCAAGCCTGTTAGTGTTGAATCAGTACCACAAGCAGTAAGAGGTGAGAAGAACCATTGAGGGACCTGCGTTTCAGTGCCCAGGTGGGGCTGTAGATAAGCCAGGTAATGAAGCAGAGGCCCAGTAGAAGTTTCTGGACATTCACCATGGGGATGAGGGCTTGGCATGTTACTCTGGGCTAAAGGCTATTAATTTTAAGCCCGCTTGCTGATGAGGAAGCAAGTGTACAGTTAAATATGGTTAAAATAGTATGTTTTTTATGGGACTTCCCAGGTGGCGCTAGTGGTAAAGAACCCACCAGCCAATGAAGGAGACATAAGAGTTGCAGGTTCGATCCCTGAGTTGGGAAGATCCCCTGGAGGAGGGCATGGCAACCTACTCCAGTATTCTTGCCTGGAGAATCCCATGGACAGAGGAGCCGGGCGGGCTACAGTCCATGGGGTTGCATAACATCAGATATGACTGAAGCGATTTAGCACACATGCATGCAAGACAAATTAACAGGAGAAAAACAAATTTAATTTTGTATGTACATGGAAACCATTAAAAAATAAACAAGGACTCAAAGAAATGACCCAAACAGGCAGCTTTCATGCCTTTTAGACAGAGACACTAAATTTGTGAAGAATTGACAAGACAAAGGGATTTGGGATTGGGTAGTAAATTAGTGAAGAAGTAACAAGGTTTGTTGGCACAGCCTTCTCAGCCTTGAACTCCCCATCTCTGGTGATAAGCATGTCTCTCTTCCTTCTGGTATAAGCAGGGTGCCTTTCATGTGGGAGGTCTATTTCCTGCTTTCAGGGGAACTAAAGAGGGTCAGAGTGTCCTTTTCACAGCAGTTGTTTCTTAAGTACATCAATTCAAAATAATCAGTATGCCAAAGTGGCATCTTTCAGGACAGTCTGCCCCTGAACCCCATCACCAGCATGCCATATTGCCTCCCTGTAATCTCCTGGTCCTGTTCCATCTTCAGTCAAAGCTGCTCCTCCCGGAGATTTTTTCATCTCAGTTCATGGCTACTCTATCCTTCCCACTGCTTGGGTGCCAAGTCTCGGAGTCATCTGACTCCTCTCTTGTGGTCACCCCCAGCATCTAATCCATCTACAAATCCATATGGCTGTACCTCCAACACAGAGCCAGGTCTGACAGTTCCTACCACTTCCGTCATAACCATCTCAGCCTAAACTACTGCTCTTGCTGGTTTGGGTTATGGCAAGACCAGCCTTTCCCTGTGGCTTCCCTGCTCCCTTCCCTCCCTTCCTGCACCCCACACAGTGGGGTGTCTGCCCACCCCCTGTCTACACCCCCAGTCTATTTTCAACACAGCACTGACCAGAGTGATCCTGTTAAAATTTGTCAAATCGCATCACACCTCTGCTCTGTATCTCTCATGGCTCCTGACTTTGCACTTGCCCTCTTTACTTGAACTACTTTCTGCAACTACAGTTGTTCCTCAGTATCTTCAGGGGATTGGTTCCAGGATCCTCCCTGGATACCAAATTCTGAGGATGCTCAAGTCCCTTGTTCTATAAAATGGTGTAGTACAGCCAACCGTCCCATATCTGTGGATTCTGCATCCGTGGGTGTGGACCCTGCAGATAGGAGAGTGCTGACTGTATCTACACGGCTCGTGGCTTTACTTCCTTCAATTCTTTACTCACATGTCAATTTATCATGAGGTCTTCCTTTATTTCTCTGTCTGAAACAGCCCATTCTCACTGCTCCAGGATCCTGTTGCCCTTAATCTGCTTTGTTTCTATACAGGGCACTGTTAAATAACAAAAATTCAACTTGAATAAATTTGAAGACCTAACTGGCTTTATAAAAAGCAATTCAATTTTTTTTTTAAACTGGTTATTTTTTAAATGGTTCTATCAGTGAGCAGCACTTCCTAGTCTTATCCCTACAAAGCTACATTCTTGGCAGCTCCATCAGGTGGGATTGCAAGATGCTTCTTGATTACGTTCTGTGCAGCATGGATGTCAGTTGGGCACACGGATGGTCAGGAAGTCTGCGCCTGTCCAGTGTCTTGAAACAGATATTGCAGATGCTGTACCAGTTAGTTCTGACAGCTTCAATATCACTCAGCAGATCCTGAGCCAGGCACATCCCCCAGATCGGTAGCAATGCAATGCCTATGAAAATAACAGCCATGATGGTTAAGTTGCCCTGCAACCACCTCTCAATTTGGGATACACAGCATTTCGTATAGATTACAGTCTGCTGATTGCCTTTTGGTTTTTTGCCTGGCATCATAGCCACACCTAGCGTCTGTTCATTTATTTGGCTAGGTCTTCATTGCTACGTGCGGCCTGTCCCTGGTTGCGGTGAATGGGGCTGCTCTTTGTTGCAGATGCGTGGGCTTTGCGCTGCCGTGGCTGCTCTTGTTGTGGAGCACAGGCTCAAGGATGTGTGGGCTTCAGTCGTTGCTGCACGTAGGCTTCCGCAGTTGTGGCTTGTGGGCTTACTGCCCTGCGGTGTGTGTGATCTTCCCGGATCAGGGATGGAACCCGTGTTCCCTGTATTGGCAGGTGGATTCTTAACCATTGGACCACCAGGGAAGTCCCTGCACTGAGTGTTAAGGATACCTTCTGAAGGTTCTTTAGTACAGCAGGAGAATGTCACACTGCATTGTTCTTGACTTGCATTGGAGTCTGTGCAACTGCAGTAAATATTAAATATTTAGATTCCAACCATCAGCTCTAAAAGCCACACAGCAGCATCTCATCTAGCAATAGAATGCAGCTCTGCTGAGCTGCAAGAAAGAAAAGGTGTACAAAGGCAGAGGGGCTTCCCTGGTGGCCCAGTGGTAAAGAGTCTGCCTGCCTATGCAGGAAATGTGGTTCAACCCCAGGGTTGGGAAGGTCCCCTAGAGAAGGGCACGGCAACCCACTCCAGTATTCTTGCCTAGCAAATCCCACAGACAGAGGAGCCTGGTGGGCTACAGTCCATAGGACCACAAAGAGTCAGACAAGTCTGAGTGACTGCATGCAAGCACAGTCACCCTAACCACATCTCCTGTTCTCAATAGTCAGAGGTGGCCGGTGGCTACTGTAACAGGCAGCCCAGAAAGTTCTACCGGACAGAAGGTTTTGCCTTTGTGTCTTTTAAATTTCTAACATTTTTTAGTTTTGAGTAGGGATGTTTGTTTAAAGGAAAAGCTAACTCACATTTGTGATGTGTTGAGAGTTACGATAGTAGATCATGTAATATTTATGGAGATTTACACACATCAGCTGTGTTTATCTATCCACTCACCTTTCTTCTGTGCTGTGCTAAGTTGCTTCAGTTGTGTCTGACTCTTGACGACCCCATGGACTGTAGCCCATCAGACAGTCTCCTCTGTCCATGGAGTTTTCTAGGCAAGAATACTGGAGTGGGTTGCCATGCCTTCCTCCAGGGAATCTTCTTGACCCAGGGATTGAACCCATGTCTCTTATGTCTCCTACAGTTTTGTTTTTTTTTTTTTTTACCACTAGTGCCACCTGGGAAGCCCTAAGTTCTTCTTCTCCTCACCATCACCCTGTAAGGTGGGAAACACTGAGGTTGAGAGGAGTTAAATACACTTGCCAAACATCTGCCAACCAAGTTGACCTAAGGCTGAAGTATGGACCCGAATTTTCGTGTTCTGGAGTAATTCACATGCTTCAGAAAGAAGCTCACAGGTTCCCTGTTGCTGCTGCCCCCTTATCTCCTCTTCTTCCAGAAAGCCTTATTGTCTGGATACAGTGCCCATGATCCCCTTTCCCAGAGGTCACTACTGTTAATATTTGGTTAATATTTCCCAAAGGTTCTCCATGCATATAGCCATATTTTGCACCAAGGGGGACCCTTTCCAGGGCTGGAGAGAGGATTCTTGTTTAACACTCAGAAATGAATTGTTTGAGGAGGCACATGTGCTGACAAAGCAAGAGACATTATTGGGAAGAGGCTCCTGGCTGGAGAGCATCAGGGTGAGGGAACCCAGGAGAACTGCTCTGCCACGTGGCTGGCAGTCTCGGGTTTTATGGTGATGAAATTTTTCCAGGTTGTCTCTTGCCAATCATCTCATTTAACCCATATTCGGTCTGACTCAGGGCTCTTCCTGATGGTCAAGCTTGTCTGGGTTCTTCCCAGTCAAGCCAGGGTCCCTGAGCCCTGATGAAGCAATGGCAACATTTCTGAAGTAGTTGAAACTGACTGGTGTCTATGCAGCTGGTTTCAAATTCCCCAGCAGAGACCTCTCCCATTTTGAAAAAATATTCTTATCTACACTTCTATAAATATGGACATGCACGCATGCAAGCATGCTCAGTCAATCAGTTGTGTCCAACTCTCTGTGACCTTGTGGACTGTTGCCTTCCTGGCTCCTCTGTCCATGGGATTTTCCAGGCAAGAATACCGGAGTAGGTTGCCATTTCCTCCTCCCAGGCATCGAACCCACGTCTCCTGTTCCTCCTGAACTGGCAGGCGGGTTCTTTACCGTGGCACCACCTGGGAAGCCTGTACATACGTGCACACCAGCTTGCAGATTACCTTTCTCCCCCTTAGATCTCTAGGGTGAATCATGACTGTGTGGTTTATGATGAAGAGGAAAGTATTTTTTTTTCCCTTCTGAAAAGAAAACAACACTGGGTTAGTTGATTTCAGAGGTGAAAGTTTCCAAAGATCAATGTGCTAAAGACAGTAGCACATTCAGGGAACACAGAAAGACGTGGCATCTTTAGCTTCACGGCTCCCAGTGGTAGCAGCCGGCAGCTCTGGGGGTGGATCCCGGATGATGCTGGAGCAGGAGTTGTCCTTCACACGGCATGTTGCCATGATGTGCCATCTGTTTCTGGGATGATTCTAGTAGCTGTTGAGGAGCCCATGAAAATATCCCTGCCAGGTCTTCTTAAAATTCATCTTTCCCCATAGAGGGTGTATGACAACCCTCTAAATAATAAGGCAGTTTAGGAACAGGAGGACAAGGAAGACGCATCTTTTAAGAAAAAGCACTACCTGCCAGCCAGTATGGCTCCCTCCTCCCTTCCTCCTCCCTTCTGTCTCACTCAGGAGTTCAGGACATAGCCCTCCTAGTTCATTTTGGTGTCCACAGGCAGATGAAAGGATGCTGTGATGAATCATTTATTTGGGTTTTGACCGATGCTCAGGGGCATCAGTGGAAACCCCAGTCTTCTCTTTGTTTTTCTTTTGCAACACAGTATTTATTAAGTGGGGTTTCCCTGGTGGCTCAGACAGTAAAGAATCTGCCTGCAGTGCAGGAGACCCGGGTTTGATCCCTCGGTCGGGAAGATCCCCTGGTGAAGGAAATGGCAAACCACGCCAGTTTCCTTGCCTGGAGAATCCCATGGTCAGAGGAGCCTAGCGGGCTACACTGCCTTGCGTGCAGTGTTCTGCAGCCTGGCACTGGGAGACAAATACAAGGTGGACCCTGCCTTCAAGGTGCTGACAATCCAGGCAGTCAGCTCCAAGGGTGAGTGAGGGCAGGGATGCTGCGTGGGGTGGCTTAAACAGAGTTCTTTAAGGTGTTGACATCATTTGAAATCTCTCCTTACCAAATAGGTCAAATAGGTTGGAGTCATTTCAGCAGGAGAGTCAAACAGCGGAAAGAGCCATGTCAAGGAATTCTATCACCCAAGTAGCCAGGCTTGTCGGGTGTCAGACTGAGATAATCTGTGACATTCTGTAAAAATGTAGAGAAGCCCAAAGACCACAGCCGCGGCTGCCAAGTATAGCCCTGGGTGTGAATCTGACTGTCTCTCTCTGGGTTTGTGACCTTGGGCAATCCTCTTGGCCTCTCTAAACTCTTGTTACCCAGATCCACCCCTTAGGTCCTCAAGAGGATGAAATGAACTTGTGTGTGAGAAAGCTCCTGACATGTATTACAAGCTCATTACAGGGTCCCTTCCTCTCCCCTTTTCTTTCGCTGTTACTCTAGGGTCTGGAGTGGAGCCCAGAACTGCATAAAACTCTAGACTCTAGCACTAAATCTGTTTGCATTCCTGGCAACATCTGAGCCCTTTCTAATTACAAAGTGTATACATTGCCAAAGCTGAATCAGAGGCGAGGACGGAGAGAAGGAGGAGACTAATTACAGAGATGTCATACCCTGGAGTGGGGTGCAGAGGAGGACCATGGGGCCAGTCACACCGAAGACTGAGTCATCCCAGGATAATTAGGAGCCGGAGGCAAGAATTAGAAGGTCCTGGGGTAGGGACTTCCCTGGTGGTCCAGTGGTTGAGAATATGCTTTCCAATGTAGGGGATGTGAGTTCTATCCCTGGTTGGGAAGCTAAGATCCCACATGCTGTGGAGCAGCTAAGTCCACGTGCTGAAGCTAAGCCTGTGTGCCACAACTAGAGAGCTCATGGGCTGTGACTAGAGAGCCCAAGCAACCACTGAGCCCTCATGCTCCAGGGCCCGTGGATCCCGACAAGAGGAGGCTGTGTGCGCTGCAACTGGAGAAAGTCTGTGTGCTGTGGCAAAGACCAGCGGCTAGGCCATGGAAGCTACCTAGATGTCCAGTGACAGACAAATGGATAAGAAAGCTGTGGTACCTATGCACAATGGAATATTACTCAGTTGTTAAAAAGAATGCATTTGAATCAGTTCTAATGAGATGGATGAAACTGAAGCCTATTATACAGAGTTAAGTAAGTCAGAAAGAAAAACAGAATATTAATGCATATATATGGAATTTAGAAAGATGGTAGTAATGACCCCATATGCGAGACAGCCAAAGAGACATAGATGTAAAGAACAGACTTTTGGACTCTGTGGGAGAAGGCGAGGGTGGGATGATTTGAGAGAATAGCATTGAAACATGTATATTACCATATGTGAAATAGATCACCAGTCCAGGTTCGATGCTTGAGACAGGGTGCTCAGGGCCAGTGCACTGGGATGACCCTGAGGGATGGGATGGGGAGGGAAGAGGGGGGAGGGTTCAGGATGGGGGACACATGTACACCCATGGCTGATTCATGTCAATCTATGGCAAAAACCACTACAATATTATAAAGTAATTAACCTTCAATTAAAGTGATTTTAAAAAGTGTAAAAAGAAAAAAAGTGTACTGGGGTAAATTAAAAAATGTATATTATTTTTGGGAAACATAGGGGACTAACAAAAGCAAGATAAGCCAGGAAGTGTTTCTTCAAAGTGAGAAGTGTGGGGGAGGTTTCCAGCAGTGGGGAGAGCAGCAGGATGATGGGACCCAGGGTGCAGCCATAACCGGGCAGCAGACATCAGGGGCCCCTGGTCACGCGGTGTGTGATAAGTCCATTGGCCTGAGCTGCGGAATCAGCTACTTGCAGGCAACCCTGGAGGAGGGGCCGTGTCCATGATTGGGCTTCCCAGGTGGCGCTAGTGGTAAAGAACCTGCCAGTGCTGGAAACAGAAGAGATGTGGGTTCGATCCCTGGGTCAGGAAGATCCCCTGGAGTAGAAAATGGCAACCCTCTCCAGTATTGTCTGGAGACTCCCATGGACAGAGCAGCCTGGTGGGCTACAGTCCGTGGCGTCGCAAAGAGTCGGACACAACTGAAGCAACTTAGCTCAGCATAAGGCTGGAATGTGGTGAAGAGCAGGTTTTTTTTTTAAAATAACTTTTTATTTTAAACTGGAGTATCCGTGGTCGGAGGAGCCTGATAGGTTACAGTCCATGGGTCGCAAAGAGTCAGACATGATTAAGCGGCTTCACTTTCACTTTTCACTTTCATAGTTGATTAGCAATGTGTTAGTTTTAGGCATACAGCAAAGTGATTTAGTTATACATATACATGTATCTATTCTTTTTTCAAATTCTTTTCCCATTTACGTTGTTATATAATAAGGAGCCCATTTCCCTGTGCTATACGGTAGGCCCTTGGTTATCTATTTTATTTTTTGTATTTTTTTTCATTTTAGAAAGTTTTTTTTTTTTAATTTTTGTTAACACTGAAAACATTTTGTGTTGGGGTTAGCTGTATGTGAAACGAATCACCAGTCCAGGTTCGATGCATGATACAGGGTGCTCGGGGCTAGTGCACTGGGATGACCCAGAGGGATGGGATGGGGAGGGAGGTGGAGGGGTTCAGGACAGGGAACACATGTACACTCATGGCGGATTCATGTCAATGTATGGCAAAACCAATACAATGTTGTGAAGTAAAAAAATAAAATATTAAAAAAATAAAATAAAATCAAGAATGTTAAGAAAACAAAACAAAACAATGTTGTGGTAGTTTCAGTTATACAGCAGAGTGACTCAGTTATACATGTGTCTGTGCTGTGCTGTCCTTAGCTGTTCAGTCGTGTCTGACTTTTTGTGACCTGGTGGACTATAGCCCCGTCAGGTTCCTCTGTCCCTGGGATTCTCCAGGCAAGAATACTGGAGTGGGCTGCCATCCCCTCCTCCAAAGGATCCACCCAACCCAGGGATCGAACCCATGTTTCCCACATTGCAGATGGATTCTTGACCTTCTGAGCCACCAGGGAAGCCCATACATGTATCTATTCTTTGTCAAAATCTTTTCCCATTTAGGTTGTTACATGATAAGGAGCAGAGTTCCCTGTGCTATACAGTAGGTCCTTCTTGGTTATCCATTTTAAGGCAATGGCACCCCACTCCAGTACTCTTGCCTGGAAAATCCCATGGACGGAGGAGCCTGGTAGGCTGTAGTCTGTGGGGTTGCTAAGAGTCGGACACAACTGAGTGACTTCACATTCACTTTTCACTTTCATGCATTGGAGAAGGAAATGGCAACCCACTCCAGTGTTCTTGTCTGGAGAGTCCCAGGGACAGGGGAGCCTGTTGGGCTGCCGTCTATGGGGTTGCACAGAGTTGGACACGACTGAAGCGACTTAGCAGCAGCAGCAGCAGCAGCAGCAGTGTGAACCTATCGATCCCAAAGTCCCTAACGATCCCTTCCCCCACCCTTCCCCTCCTGGCAACCACAATTTTATTCTCTAAGTCCATGAGTCTGTTTCTGTTTTGTAAATAAGATCATTTGTATCTTTTTTTAGATTACCATAAAAGCACTATAATATGATATTTGTTTTATTTTGTCTGACTTCCTTTGTTTAGTACAAGAATCTCCAGGTCATCCATGTTGCTGCAAATGGCACTATTTCATTATTTTTTTTGTGACTGAGTAATGTTCCATTTATATATGTACCACATCTTCTTTATCCATTTCTCTGTCAATAGACATATAGGTTGCTTCCATGTCTTGGCTATTGTAAGCAGTGCTGCGATGAACATTTGGGTGCATGTATCCCTTTGGACCACGTTTTTCTCCAGTTATATGTCCAGAAGTGGGATTGTGAGATCATATGGTAGAAGAGCAGGCTAGTTTTTAGGAAAAAAAATGGACAGAGGCTAAGACAAGAGAAGAGGTAAAGCAAGACATGAAGGAAACTCCTTCAGCCCGGCTCGTTTTCCTCTGATTTGCCTTTGGGGCACGTTGGGGCGGTCTTGGTTCCTCCTCGTTATCACCTTTGTTCATTTTTCCCTCTGCCACACTTCATTTTCCTCACCAATCTGTATCCACAAAGTTTTTAGTCTTTTAGGAAGAGATCCAGTTTTTCCACCAATGGCCCTGTACTAGAGTATCAAATCATTTAAGTTTAATGCCTGTTCTATATTTTTACTTTTTGGGATCTACTTCTAAAGACTGTAACTCACCAGAAGATGGAGATGATCTTATGTGTGAAGAAACCTGTCCTTACAGAAATCTGTTGTTCTGGGGTTCAGTAAAATATCTGTGAACTAGACTATAAGGGGTATGAGGGCAGGAGCTTGTTATATTCCTCTCAACATCCCCAGTGGGCTTCCCAGGTGGCACCATGGGTAGAGAACTCTACTGCCAATGTAGAAGACAAGACACGCAGGTTTGATCCCTGGGTTGGGAAGATCCCCTGGAGGAAGGCATAACAACCCACTCCAGTATTCTTGCCTGGAAAATTCCATGGACAGAGGAGTCTGGTGGGCTACAGTCCATGGGGTTGCAAAGAGTCATACACGACTGAAGTGACTAAGCATGCACGCATGCGCGCACACACACACACAGCATCCCCAGCTCTGGGCACAGACCAACCAAGCAGGAGGTACCCCACCCCCACCCCCGCAAGGTGAGCGACTGTGATGATGAGAGTTCAGTGAGACTAATCCCCTTAGGAAGGAGTTATGAGAAAAGAAAATATAGCTGGGGAGGTGGAGTGGGTGTTGCTTAGCACTGGTCCTTCAAGGCCAAATTTGAGGGCAGTGGTTTGAAGGTCTTGAGAAACCACTTAAGAGATGTTACTCAGGCCATAGGGAGGTGAGCCGACTCCGTTGGGGTAACTCAGGTGAGAGATGTTCTGAGGCGGTGTCAGTGGGTTGGAGGCTTGTCTCCAGACCTTATTTCTCTGGCACAGTGTCAAGTTGTAAAAGCTAATGGGCTCAGTGGGCAAAACCCATAAACTACACAAGAAGGACACCCTGGGGGTTTGGCTTTCTTGATGATGGACACAAAAGTCTTCAAGCTGATATTCAATTCTGCTATTGGTCTGACACTCTAAACTATTTGTTCCTTATCTTTAAGCTGTGTTTTCAACCAGCAGAATGATTTTTGAATCAAATCTATTTTGGGGAAGGAAAAAAGGTATATTTGAAATGCCCAGCAGGTTCTAATCTCTCTTCTTGCTCTGGGCAATGGAAGCCCACCGGCAGTGAGACGCACCATTCAGTGCTCCCTAAGATAAAAGCTCGTGCCGCGTTCTGTGAGTGTCCGGGTAGATGTGAGCAGCACAGAGGGTGTCAATTTAATAGCTCTTACTTTCCTTTCCAAAGGAAATATTGCTTCTCAGGAAAAACAAAGCAAACACTTATTTTTCAAAAGGCTAGTTTAAAATGTACCTCAGTGTCAGGTGGCAGCCTGGATGGGAGGGGAGATTGGGGGGGAAATGGACACATGTGTATATGTATGGCTGAGTTGCTCTGCTGTACACCTGAAACTATCATGGCGTTGTTAATTAGTTATACTCCAATATAAAATAAAATGTTTAAAAAAGAAATTGAAATCAGCAACAAAATAATTAAAGAGAGCTGATGGGGGGGATATGCAGATATAGATATTTCACATCATTCTGTGGTGGAATAGTAAAAAATTAAAAAATGTGAAATATTTAAAAAAATAGAAATTAAAGTAAAATGAAATGCACCTGCGCTGCGTCACGCCTCAGCTTTGAGGGGTCAGTGAGTCCAGCACCCTCTGTCGTCACTCAAGGCCCTTCTTGAGCTTGCCTTACGTTCATTTCCACATCTATCTCCAGCCATCCTCCCCAAGGCCTTCCAAGCTCCCTCTGGGCTCACTGGCCCATTATTAAAAAACCTGATGATACCAAAAGGAAGCAGAAAATGCCACTTTGGCATATTGATTATTTTGAATCAATGTTACTTAAGAAACTGCCAGTATAAGAAGAACACTTGATTTTCCTTTGTTCCCCTGAAAGCAGGAAATAAATCTCTTGCATGAAAAGCAACTCCCCTGCACCAGGAGGGTAGTGGGCATCCTTTGCACAAGAAATAGGAAATTTAGCTCCAAGAAGGCTGTCTAAGCAAACCTTCTTACTTCTTAACTAATTTACCTCCCAAAGTCCAAACCCCCTTGTCACGCCGGTTCTTCACGTATTTGTTGTTTCTTTGCCTACAAGGCATAAACACTGCCTGCATTAGTCGTCTCTTTGAGTCTCATATTTTTATGAGGCACCTGTACATATCAAGTTAAATTTATTTTTCTCCTGTTAACTTGTCCTACGGCAATTTAATCATTATGCCCGCCAAAGATCTGAGCCCCTCTGTTACCCAAATTTGCTACGTAGTTTTGTCAGCCTCTGAGTTTACTTAGGGCACGTATGTTCCTAAGTGAACATACACGGACGTTTTCAGTTGTTGCTTAGAGTATACAGTCTTTGTTGAGTGTGTCTGATTATAAAGTAAAATGGGATGGAGACTTCCAAGTGGTCCAGTGATTAAGACTCCACCTTCCAATGCAGGGGGCACAGATTCCATCCCTGATCAGGGAACTGAGGCCCTACATGCTGTGGGGTGTGACCAAAAATAAAACACAGCAGCAGGAAAGTGGAATTGTGAAGGAGTGTTCTGTTACAGAATAGAAGAAGCCTGGATTCCAGGGGCCTGAGACAGGGTGTCTGTGTTACCAGGCAGGCAGGCCCTCCTAGCAGTAGGTAGTCAGTAGACTTCCATATACATTTAATTTTTCATCAAACCAGCATTGGTGTCCAAGAGGTACTCATCTGGCAGCAGAAAAAGCACTAAGGGGTGGGGGAGGAAGCTTGGTCCAGGTGGAAACTTTGAATCTTGACTCTCAAGTTAGCTCTGTGACCTTGGCAAGTGACTTGGACTCTCTGAGTCTGTTTTCTCATCTGTGGAATAGAAAAACAAGCCTAACTATCTCCTAGTGTGGTGAAGTTGAAACAGAGATGATAGACTTGAAGTACTCAGGTAACAAAATGTTGCGTTCATTCTGCTTTGATGGCAGTGTTTTCTGTCTCAGTGGTATTTGCCAATCTTGCATTCTTCATGCATGACCCTCAACATAAGGGCAGCCATGGAGACGCACACAGAGGAACAGACTTGTGAATACTTCTGGGTGAAGGAGAGAGGAGCCTGGGAACGCATACGTTACCATATGTAAAAGAGACACAAGTGAGAATTCGTTGCGTGACACAGGGGGTTCGAGCCAGTGCTCTGTGACAACCTAGAGGGGTGGGATGGGGTGGGAGGTAGAAGGGGGGTTCATGGGGGAGGGGACATACGTATTCCTGTGGCTGATTTGTGTTGACATATGGCAGAAACCAGCACAGTATTGTAGAGCAGTTGTCCTTTGATAACTGTATTTTGTTCTATATTTGTCAATATTGTACAATTAAAACCTTTGATAATTATTACTCAAGGACAGTTATGTTTTATAAGTACTGTTCAGTTGTCCTATCCAATAGAATGATAACTCAGATGCATTCTTTCTATAAAACTTTATAAGTAATAGAAAAACAAAAACAGTGAAGATAATACAATATTAGGTTATTGATGTTTAACCCTTGCTAAAAGCTCTGAATCTAAGGCTTGTTTCACTTTGGTTAAAAAGGCAGTTTAACAAGTTAGCAAGCAGGTGACAGAGGTGTGCTGGGCCCCAAAGGAGACTTTTTCTCTGACAATCAAAAGGGATAGAAAGAACATTAAAAATGCACTTTTTCTTCATGCAATTAATGTTATTTAATGGTATGGTTGAACATCTATCTTTTAAAAATTTTTTTATTTTATATTGGAGCATAGTTGATTAGCAATATTGTGTTAGTTTTATGTATACAGCAAAGCGGTCCAGTTATATGTATACTTGTATCTATTCTTTTTCAAATTATTTTCCCATTTAGGTTGTTATGTAATATCGAACAGAGTTCCCTGTGCTGTACAGTAGGTATATATGTTGGTTATCCATTTTAAATATAGCAGTGTTGTACATGTCCATCCCAAACCCCTATTTATCCTTCTCCTTCCTTACCCTCTGCTGCTGCTGCTGCTAAGTCACTTCAGTCGTGTCCGACTCTGTGCGACCCCATAGATGGCAGCCCACCAGGCTCCCCCGTCCCTGGGATTCTCCAGTCAAGAACACTGGAGTGGGTTGCCATTTCCTTCTCCATCCTTACCCTCTGGTAACCATAAATTCATTCTCTAAGCCTGTGAGTCTGCTTTTGTTTTATAAATGAGTTCATTCATATAATTTTTTAAAAAGTACTCCCCATATAAGCAATATCATGTGAGATTTGTTTTTCTCTGTCTGTCTTACTTCGCTTAGTATAATAATCTCCAGGTCCATCCATGGTGCTGCAAATGGAATTACTTTATTCTTTTTAATGGTTGAGTAATATTCTATTGTATTTATATAGTTGCCACATCTTCTTTATCCATTCATCTGGGATGTTTTGAAATCATATCAGATACCAGCAAAGGTAGCATCACCCGCTCTGGGAGCCTGGCCTTGGGAAACAGTCCTTTGGGAGTATCAGGAAGGGGGAAATTTGCCCTCAATTCCTCTTGAGTTCTTGCGGCTGGACTAGTAATAAAATTGACACAAGACAGATGAAGAGGAGAAAAAGAATCAAGTTTTAATTCAAGCATATAGAGGTCTGGTAGAAATGAGACCTAAGAAGTGGCCCAAAGCAGGCAGCTTTTATACGTTTTAGACAAGGTAACAGTACATCCGGGAAGAATTGGCACAACATAGAGACTTAGGTTTTAGGTGCTTAATCAGTGAAGAATCTAGAATTTAGGCCTGGCGTCGTCAATTAAAGAAGTGACAGGGTTTATTCACGAATTCTCTGCCCGAATTCCCTGTCTCTGGCGATAAGGGTGTTTTTCTAAATTCAGATGTACTTTTCACATGAGAGATTTATTTCTTGCTTTCAACGGGACCGCAGATGATCAAAGTGTCCCTCCTGCACTGGCTGTTTCTTAAGTAACTGCAATTCAAAGTAATCGATACGGTGTATTTTGAGGGAGCCACTCTGAACCACAGCAGGTGCAAAATACCATCTGGTGACTGCAGGGATGGGGGTCGGGGGGGGGGTCCCGGGGGGGAGAGCAAGTGGTACAGAGTGATGGGGGGAGGTGGTCAGGACTCTAGCCAGGGACTCAGGGTGGGGCTGCTGCCGAGTGCGGTGCTAAAAACCGAGAGAATATCACTTCACAGTCTGCGGGTTTGCTGTTTGTGGGATGCGCTGAAGGCTCTCACCGTCCTTCTAGTTCTGTTATGCAGTGCTGCAGAGGTTAGTGGGTATGTAGAAATGCACAGTCTGCGCTGGCTCTCACCGTCCTTCTAGCTCTGTTATGCAGTGCTGCAGAGGTTAGTGGGTATGTAGAAATGCACAGTGGGCGTGCTCAGTCGCGTCCGACTCTGCGACCCCATGGACTGTAGCCGGCCAGGCTCCTCCGTCTGTGGAATTTTCCAGGCAAGAATACTGGAGTGGGTTGCCATTTCCTATTTCAGTAGAAATGCCTATCTCTATGTTATTCATTTATATAATAATAGCTATTTTTATTGAGCTCTTTCTTGGTGGTAGACACTGTACTGAGCTTTTTGAATCTATCAACTCATTTAATTCTCATAAAGGCCCGATGAATAGGAACTTACTTTCTCTTCATTTCACACATGAGGAAACCAAAGCTTAAAGGTTAAATGGCTTGCTCAGATTCTCAGAGCTTGTGAGGAGCAGAACTAGAATCTGCAGGTGTACGGCCAAGAATTTGCTTTACGATATCACAGCAAGGCACGAAATACCTTTAAAACTGTTTTTCTTACTCATATAACAGTAGGGTTGGTAAGATTGCGGTGATCAGTCTTTGTTAGGGCTCCCTTCCCCACGCCATTGAACTATTTAAATCTGTGTGTGTTAGTTGCTCAGTCATGTCCAATTCTTTGCCACCCCATGGACTATATGTAGCCCGCCAGGCTCCTCTGTCCTGAAATTATCGAGGCAAGAATACTGGAGTGGATAGCCATTCCCTTCTCCAGGGCATCTTCTCGACCCAGGGATGGGACCCAGTCTCCTGCACTGCAGGCAGATTCTTTACCATCTGAGTCACCAGGGACTACTTAAGGCCCCTCTCAAATTGTGAGGATGCCTGGTTCTTGGTCCGTGGCTACAGCCACAGAGATTCTCCTGGTCCTTTCTGCTACTCAGTGCTGCCTGTGAGATCAGGTTTTCTGCCATCTGCTGGGCGGTTCTGGTTTGGATGGATACAGTGGCACCATCCAGCAATTCTTGATTTTTTTTTTTTTTTTTACTGCAAGAGACTATTTTTGCTGATCCTGGGGTGCAGGATTAATAGCCTCCTTGGGCACCCACAGCCTATACTTCATTCACAGTGCTGCCTGCTGGACAGACAGGGCTCTGTCTTCTCTTAGGAAACTCACAGGCTCCTTCTGTGAGTGCCCCTCTCTCAGGGCTTGGGTACGTCCCCTACAAGTCAAAGCACCAGCTCCTATTGCCCGCTCCTTCTTCCAGGAGCTTTTAGTTTAGCTCCTGGAAGGAACTAATTGTCTGAAGACTTGGCTGAGGCTGGCTTTGGATTTGCTCTTGAATCTCAAACAAACTGTTAACCACTTCGAGGGGTAAGAAGAGCATCAGCCAGAGGTTCTTGACTTTGAGTGATCACAAGGACTACCTGGAGAGCTTGCTAATGAAATAGATTTCTGTCCCCCTTCTGTGTCGAAAGTTTGAAATAGGATCGAAGAGTGTATTTACTTGGCACCAAGTGATTCTCCTGGAGGTGGTTTGAGGGGTATCCTTTGAAAAACCCTGATTTGGCCTTAGAACACAGAGGAGTCGTTCAGTTCAGTTGCTCAGTTCAGTTCAGTCACTAAGTTGTGTCCGACTCTTTGCGACCCCATGAATTGCAGCATGCCAGGCCTCCCTGTCTATTACCAGCTCCCGGAGTGCACTCAAACTCATGTCCATCGAGTCGGTGATGACATCCAGCCCTCTCGTCCTCCTCCTGCCCTCAATCTCTCCCAGCATCAGAGTCTTTTCCAATGAGTCAACTCTTAGCATCAGGTGGCCAAAGTATTGGAGTTTCAGCTTTAGCATCACTCCTTCCAAAGAACACCCAGGGCTGATCTCCTTTAGGATGGACTGGTTGGATCTCCTTGCAGTCCAAGGGACTCTCAAGAGTCTTCTCCAACACCACAGTTCAAAAACATTAACTCTTCAGTGCTCAGCTTTCTTCACAGTCCAACTCTCACATCCACACATGACCCCTGGAAAAACCATAGCCTTGCTAGACAGACCTTTGTTGGCAAAGTAATGTCTCTGCTTTTCAATATGACATCTAGGTTGGTCATAACTTTCCTTCCAAGGAGTAAGTGTCTTTTAATTTCATGGCTGCGGTCACCATATGCAGTGATTTTGGAGCCCCCCCAAATAACGTCTGACACTGTTTCCACTGTTTCCCCATCTACCTGCCATGAAGTGATGGGACCAGATGCCATGATCTTTGTTTCTTGAATGTTGAGCTTTAAGCCAACTTTTTCACTCCACTTTCACTTTCATCAAGAGGCTTTTTAGTTTCTCTTCACTTTCTGCTATAAGGGTGGTGACATCTGCATATCTGAGGTTATTGATATTTCTCCTGGCAATCTTGATTCCAGCTTGTGCTTCTTCCAGCCCAGCGTTTCTCATGATGTACTCTGCATAGAAGTTAAATAAGCAGGGTGACAATATACAGCCTTGATGTACTCCTTTTCCTCTTTGGAACCAGTCTGTTGTTCCATGTCTAGTTCTAACTGTTGCTTCCTGACCTGCATATAGGTTTCTCAAGAGGCAGGTCAGGTGGTCTGGTATTCCAATCTCTTTCAGAATTTTCCACAATTTATTGTGATCCACACAGTCAAAGGCTTTGACATAGTCAAGAAAGCAAAAATAAATGTTTTCTTGGAACTCTCGATGATCCAGCAGATGTTGGCTATTTGATCTCTGGTTCCTCTGCCTTTTCTAAAACCAGCTTGAACATCTGAAAGTTCACGGTTCACGTATTGCTGAAGCCTGGCTTGGAGAATTTTGAGCATTACTTTACTAGCATGTGCTGCTGCTGCTCCTGCTGCTAAGTCACTTCAGTCGTGTCCAACTCTGTGCGACCCCATAGACGGCAGCCCACCAGGCTCCCCCGTCCCTGGGATTCTCCAGGCAAGAACACTGGAGTGAGTTGCCATTTCCTTCTCCAATGCATGAAAGTGAAAAGTGAAAGTGAAGTCGCTCAGTCGTGTCCGACTCTTCACGATCCCATGGACTGAAGCCTACCAGGCTCCTCCGTCCATGGGATTTTCCAAGCAAGAGTACTGGAGTGGGGTGCCATTGCCTTCTCTGTACTAGCATGTGAGATGAGTGCAATTGTGCGGTAGTTTGAGCATTCTTTGGCATTGCCTTTCTTTGGGATTGGAACGAAAACTAACCTTTTCCTGTCCTGTGGCCACTGCTGAGTTTTCCAAGTGTGCTGGCATATTGAGTACAGCACTTTCACAGCATCATCTTTCAGGATTTGAAATAGCTCAACTGGAATTCCATCACCTCCACTAGCTTTGTTCGTAGTGATGTTTTCTAAGGCCCACTTGACTTTGCATTCCAGGATGTCTGGCTCTAGGTCAGTGATCACACCATCGTGATTATCTGGGTCGTGAAGCTCTTTTTTGTACAGTTCTTCTGTGTATTCTTGCCATCTCTTCTTAATATCTTCTGCTTCTGTTAGGTCCATACCATTTCTGTCCTTTATCGAGCCCATCTTTGCATGAAATGTTCCCTTGGTATCTCTAATTTTCCTGAAGAGATCTCTAGTCTTTCCCATTCTGTTGTTTTCCTCTATTTCTTTGCATTGATCGCTGAGGAAGGCTTTTTTATCTCTTCTCGCTATTCTTTGGAACTCTGCATTCAGATGCTTATATCTTTCCTTTTCTCCTTTGCTTTTCACTTCTCTTCTTTTCACAGCTAATTGTAAGGCCTCCCTAGACAGCCAGTTTGCTTTTTTGCATTTCTTTTCCATGGGGATGGTCTTGATCCCTGTCTCCTGGACAATGTCATGAACCAGGGGCTTCTCTGGTGGCTCAGGGGTTAGAGTCTGCCTGCAATGGGAGAGACCTGGGTTCGATCCCTGGGTTGGGAAGATCCCCTGGAGAAGGAAGTGGCAACCCACTACAGTATTCTTACCTGGAGAATCCCATGGATGGAGGAGCCTGGTGGGCTACAGTCCACAAGGTTTCTAAGAGTTGGACACGACTGAGTGACTCCACTTTCACTTTGCTGAGATAGGTTTTTTTTTTTTGGGGGGGGGGTGGCTGCCTGGGTGCAGGAGGGCCAAGAGGAGCTACTCCATTTGCTCAGTCATGTCCAACTCTTTGAGACCCCATGGACTGCAGCACGCCAGGCTTCCTGGTCCATCACCAACTCCCGGAACTTCCTCAAACTCATGTCCATTGAGTTGGTGATGCCATCCAACCATCTCATTTTCTGCCGACTCTTTTTCCTCCTGCCCTCAATCTTTCCCAACATCAGGGGCTTTTCCAATGAGTCAGTTCTTCGAATCAGGTGGCCAAAGTATTGGAGCTTCAGCTTCAATATTAGTCCTTCCAATGATTATTCAGGACTGATTTTCTTTAGCATGGACTGGTTGGATCCCCTTGCTGTCCAAGGGACTCTCAAGAGTCTTCTCCAACACCACAGTTCAAAAGCATCAATTCTTCAGTGCTCAGCTTTCTTTATAGTCCAACTCTCAACATCCATACATGAATACTGGAAAAACCATAGCTTTGACTAGATGGACCTTTGTTGGCAAAGTAATGTCTCTGTTTTTTAATATGCTATCTAGGTTGATCATAACTTTTCTTCCAATAAGCAGCATCTTTTAATTTCATAGCTGCGGTCACCGTATGCAGTGATTTTGGAGCCTCCAAAAATAAAGTCTGTCATTGTTTCCATTGCTTCCCCATCTATTTGCCATGAAATGATGGGACCAGATGCCATGATCATAGTTTTCTGAATGTTGAGTTTTAAGCCAACTTTTTAACTCTCCTCTTTTACTTTCATTAAGGGGCTCTTTAGTTTTTGTTCACTTTCTACCATAAGTGTGGTGTTATCTGCATATCTGAGGTTATTGATATTTCTCCTGGCAATCTTGATTCCAGCTTGGCTTCATCCAGTCCAGCATTTCACATGATGTACTCTGCATATAAGTTAAATAAAAGGATGACAGTCTTGACATACTCCTTTCCTGATTTGGAGCCAGTCTCCTCTTCCATGTCCAATTCTAAGTGTTGCTTCTTGACCTGCATACAGATTTCTCAGGAGGCAGGTTAGGTGGTCAAGTATTCCCATCTCTTTAAGAATTTTCCACATTTTGTTGTGATCCACACAGTCAAAGGCTTTGGCATAGTCAATAAAGCAGAAGTAGATGTTTTTCTGGAACTTTCTTGCTTTTTTGATGATCCAAGGGATGTTGGCAATTTGATCTCTGGTTCCTCTGCCTTTTCTAAATCCAGCTTGACCATCTGGAAGTTCACGGTTTACGTACTGTTGAAGCCTGGCTTGGAGAATTTTGAGCATTACTTTGCTAGCGTGTGAGATGAGTGCAATTGTGCAGTAGTTTGAACATTCTTTGGCATTGCCTTTCTTTGGGATTGGAACGAAAACTGACCTTATCCAGTCCTGTGGCCACTGCTAAGTTTTCCAAATTTGCTGACATATTGAGTGCAGCACTTTCACAGTATCATCTTTCAGGATTTGAGACAGCTCCACTGGAATTCCATCACCTCCACTAGCTTTGTTCGTAGTGATGCTTTCTAAGGCCCACTTGACTTCACATTCCAGGATGTCTGGCTCTAGGTGAGTAATCACACCATCATGGTTATCTGGGTCATGAAGATCTTTTTTGTATAGTTCTGTGTATTCTTGCCACCTCTTCTTAATATCTTCTGCTTCTGTTAGGTCCATACCATTTCTGTCCTTTATCGAGCCCATCTTTGCATGAAATGTTCCCTTGGTATCTCTAATTTTCTTGAAGAGATCTCTAGTCTTTCCCATTCTGTTGTTTCCCTCTATTTCTTTACACTGATCAATGAGGAAGGCTTTCTTATCTGAGAGAGAGAAAATTAACAGTTCAGGGATCACTAGGTCCACATTGATTGAGCTTCCCAGGTTGCTCAGTGGTAAAGAACTCACCTGCCAATGCAGGAGACACAGGAGACATGGGTTCAATCCCTGGGTGGGAAGATCCCCTGGAGGAGGAAATGGCAACCTACTCTGGTATTATTGCCTGGAAAATCCCATGGACAGAGGAGCCTGGCGGGCTACAGTCCATAAGGTCACTATGACTTGGACACTACCTGGGGATTGAGCACAAGCAGGCAGGTCAACATTAACATCTTAGTGGAGCATCCCACCAGATAGGAACACATTTGTATAATATAAACACATATTTACAACATAGAATGTTATAGGGACTATTGGCATGGTGATTTAAATATATGATTTACCGTATTCAACTACTATTACAGTGTGATCATCTATTAGTATAGGGTGATCATTTTTTCCTAATAAATTCTTCAAAGCCTATAATTTTTATATCACCATAATATTTAACGGTATAAGTATGCCAACATTTATTTTGTTGTTGTTTAATTGCTAAGTCACTTCCAACTCTTTGCAAATCCTTGGATTGTGGCCTGGCAGACTCCTCTGTCCATGGGATTTCCCAGGCAAGAGTACTGGAATTGATTGCCATTTCCTCCTCCAGGAGATCTTCCCAACCCAGGGACAGAACCCATGTCTCCTGCATTCACAGGTGTATTCTTTGCCACTGAACCGTGTAGCCCTTGTTGTTTAATATACAGGGATTGTTTTCCAGGCTTGATGTTCTAAATAATGCTTGGATTAGCACTCTTCTCCATAAATTTTTATTTTGCTTTTGTATTTAAAATGAAGAACCTCTCAATAGTCAAATTAAGGCTGACATTACTCTAAAGGATTTGATAGTACTTTAAAATATTTGTTATTTCCCTCTAACTAAAAAGATCATGTGGTTTGATTCTTAATAATCATTTCTCACACCTTGGAAACTCACTTTCTGTTTTAACACAGTAGAATAGCAGGATGATTCAGCTAAGAGGAGAGAAGTACTTTTAATATCACACTAATGAGCTCATTCTGTTTTAAGTGGGACAGTGATTGTTGGAAACCTCAGAGAAAACATCTTCCAATACCAGCCAGATTAAGTCTTGGTATTTTCTGCTCATAGAAGATATAACCTCCTACAGAAACATCAAGCAGTGTATTTCAGGGAGCATAGCAGGTGGTTAAAACATGTTTTATCTTCTATAGTTCATAACAAATAACTCAAGTTGTCCTTAGAATCATTGCATCCTGGGCCATATCAACTGAGACCTCGGTGTCAATAAAAAGCCAGTAGGGAAGTAAAAGAGTAAATGACTCCTTATAAAAGGTGGCATCTTCAGGATGTCAACTGATCAGACTTTTCTTTGATAAAGGTAAGCCAGCTGGTCTGTTTATAGCAAAGGCAGGGGAATTGTGGCCCGTGGGTCATTTTTGATTTGCTTTCAGGCAGGCACTGAGTTAGGGCTTCCCAGGCGGTGCTAGTGGTAAAGAACCTGCCTGCCAGTGCAGGGGATGTGAGAGATGCAGGTTTGATCCCTGGGTTGGGAAGATCCCCTGGAGTAGGAAATGGCAACAACTCTAGTATTCTTGCCTGGAAGATTCCACAGACAGAGGAGCCTGGTGGGCTACAGTCCATGGAGTCACAAAGAGTCGGATCTGATTGAGCACATGAGCAGGTATATAACTTGTGATCTCTCTAACCCTCTAAGGCACTGAACAACTGTTAACCTCCTTTATTGAGCAAATATTTTCAAGGATCTTCTGCAGACTCTGTAACTGGTGCTGGAGATGAAGAAGTTAGTAAAATCCAGAGTTTATCTATCCTAGAATTGCTCACAATCTCTTGGATGAAATACACAATTACAGTATAATATATATATATATATATATATATTTTATATTTAAGTCACTTCAGTCATGTCCGACTCTGTGCAACCCCATAGACGACAGCCCACCAGGCTCCCCCATCCCTGGGATTCTCCAGGCAAGAACTCTGGAGTGGGTTGCCATTTCCTTCTCCAATGCATGAAAGTGAAAAATGAAAGTGAAGTCGCTCAGTCGTGTCTGACCCTCAGCGACTCCATGGACTGCAGCCTTCCAGGCTCCTCCGTCCATGGGATTTTCCAGGCAAGAGTACTGGAGTTGGATGCCATTGCTTTCTCCAATAATATATGTATATATATATATACATATATATTATGTAGATATGACAAGGCAGCCTGTCATTTAGACACATGGATCCGAATGCCTCACCCAGGTTCCCACCATGACTTGACGGCAGGCATAAGACTATATAGTTCACATCCTGTATCCTGGGGTCCAGTAGTCTTTCTCTTAAACTACTGACAATATTTTGTACGGAATCCCCTGCCTTCTCTTTGGACTCATTATTGGCATGACCTGTACAATTAGGATGGGAAGTGAAGTAAGAGGTGTATGCAAAGCTAATTGACACATTGGCTATCTCATTAGTGCTCATCCGTGTACAACTGAGTGAACTCAACTGAGTTCGCTGACCTTCCTATCCTTGTTCATGTAAGACAGAATTACACCAAGGTTCTAAATAACATTTTTCTCAGGCTTTACCCCTCTTTGCCTCAGTCCCCCATTAATTCCCGCCAAATAGTTTCAGGAGTCCCCAGCCATCTCCTGTGTTGGTGCACTCGTTTTCCTTAGCGTGGGTTATCTGTCATGTTCTTCTGCTCTGCGTCTTTGGGGTGAAGGCCAATATCAGCTGAAGGGCACTGCTACTGACTCCTGCTAAAGAGGCCAAGGAGTGTGCTCAGTTTCCCAGGGGTGGTCTGAGTCTACTGGTATCTTTGCTAAGGGGACATCGTCTATTATTGTTTGCATCCAGGGAGCTACAGTCTGGGCTTTTAATGTACCACATTTGATTTGATTGAAGCTGGTGGAAAATCTTGGAAGGTTGTGGTTGTGGCCCACTGGGCTACAACCAGGCTATTTCTTTTTAGCTAATTCTTACTTCTAATGGGTCCTGCATGCAGATAGATTCTGGGATACCTGCCAAGTGGTCTTTCAATGCATGACAAAATCCTAAGATGAATAAAACTTAGGTTCTAAACACAAAATTAGTGCTTCACTATGTAGAAGAGTCTGCAGGAATGCTCAGTTGCTCCGTTGTGTCCAACTCTTTGAGACCCCATGGACTGTAGTTTGCCAGGCTTCTCTAACTATAGGATTTTCCAGGCAAGAAAACTGGCACAGGTTGCCATTTCCTACTCCAGGGAATCTTCCCAACCCAGGGATTGAATCTGCCTCTTCTGCATTGGCAAGTGGATTCTTTATGACCAAGCCACCTGAGAAGCCCCCTTAGAAGAGCCGATATTCCATAAATGTTAATACAGGTTCCAAGAAAAAAGAGGTCCATAATCATGGGAAACACTGGTTTCAATCAATTAAATCCTGTTAAATAGATTTTGGAAGGAAGTAAAAGGGAGAGAATAGGAGCTTTATTACATAATATATGTTATAAAATTATTTAACATAATAGGGCTTCCCTACTGGCTCAGACGGTAAAGAATTCACCTGTAATGCAGGATACCTGGATTTGATCTCTATGTCAGGAAGATCCCCTGGAGAAGGGAATGGCTACCCACTCAATATTCTTGCCTAGAGAATTTCATGGACAGAGGAGCCTGGCAGGCTACAGTACATGGGGTTGCAAAGAGTCAGACATGACTGAACAATTAATTTATTATATTTAATATATAATTTATTATTAAAATACACATGATGTAAAATCCACTCATTAGAGTAAATGACTTTATTAAATTTATAGTTTTGCAACAACCATCACTATAATCCAGTTTTAGAATATTCCCAACACTCAACTTTCCTCAAATTTACTTACAGTCACTCCCCTCTCCCACCTCTTGCCCCAGGCAACCACTTATCTGCTTTCTGTCTTGATAAATTTGCCAGTATGCTACTGGAGATCAGTGGAAAAATAACTCCAGAAAGAATGAAGAGATGGAGCCAAAGCAAAAACAACACCCAGTTGTGGATATGACTGGTGATGGAAGTCAAGTACAATACTGTAAGGAGCAATATTGCATAGGAACCAGGAATGTTAGGTCCATGAATCAAGACAAATTGAAAGGAGATGGCAAGAGTGAATATCAGTATTTCAGGAATCAGTGAACTAAAATGGACTGGAATGGGTGAATATTACTCAGATGACCATTATATCTACTATTATGGGCAAGAATCCCTTAGAAGACATGGAGTACCCATCATAGTCAACAAGAGTCTGAAATGTAGAACTTGGATGCAATCTCAAAAATGACAGAATGATCTCTGTTCATTTCCAAGGCAAACCATTCAATATCATAGTCTATGCCCTGACCAATAACGCTGAACAAGCTGAAGTTGAATGGTTCTATGAAGACCTACAAGACCTTCTAGAACTAACACCCAAAAAAGATGTCCTTTTCATTATAGGGGACTGGAATGCAAAAGTAGGAAGTCAAGAAACACCTGGAGTAAAAGGCAAATTTGGCCTTGGAGTACGAGACGAAGCAGGACAAAGGCTGACAGAGTTTTGCCAAGAGAACGCACTGGTCATAGCAAACACCCTCTTCCAACAACACAAGAGAAGACTCTACACATGGACATCACCAGATGGTCAATACTGAAATCAGATAATTATATTCTTTGCAGCCAAAGATGGAGAAGCTCTATACAGTCAGCAAAGACAAGATGGGGAGCTGACTGTGGCTCATATCATGAACTCCTTATTTCCAAATTCAGACTTAAATTGAAGAAAGTAGGGAAAACCACTAGACCATTCAGGTGTGACCTAAATTAATCCCTTATGATTATACAGTATAAGTGAGAAATAGATTCAAGGGATTAGATCTGATAGAGTGTCTGAAGAACTATGGATAGAGGTTCATGGCATTGTACAGGGGGCAGTGATCAAGACCATCCTCAAGAAAAAGAAATGCAAAAAGGGTAAATGGTTGTCTGAAGAGGCCTTACAAATAGCTGTGAAAAGAAGAAAAGTGAAAGGCAAAGGAGAAGAGGAAAGATATACCTACCCATTTGAATGCAGAGTTCCAAAGAATAGCAAGGAGAGATAAGAAAGCCCTCCTCAGTGATCAATGCAAAGAAATAGAGGAAAACAATGGAATGGGAAAGTCTAGAGATCTCTTCAAGAAAATTAGAGATACCAAAGGAACATTTCATGCAAAGATGGGCACAATAAAGAACAGAAACAGTATGGACCTAACAGAAGCAGAAGATATTAAGACGAGGTGGCAAGAATACACAGAAGAACTATACAAAAAAGATCTTCATGACCCAGATAACCATGATGGTGTGATCACTCACCTAGAGCCAGACATCCTGGAATGCAAAGTCAAGTGGGCCTTAGGAAGCATCACTACAAACAAAGCAAGTGGAGGTGATGGAATTCCAGTTGAGCTCTTTCAAATCCTAAAAGATGATGCTGTGAAAGTGCTGCACTCAATATGCCAGCAAATTTAGAAAACTCAGCAGTGGCCACAGGACAGGAAAAGGTTTTCTTATCCATTCCAATCCCAAAGAAAGGCAATGTCAAAGAATGCTCAAACTACCGCACAATTGCACTCATCTCACACCTTAGCAAAGAAATGCTCAAAATTTTCCAGGCCAGACTTCAACAGTACACGAACTGTAAACTTCCAGATGTTCAAGCTGGATTTAGAAAAGGCAGAGGAACCAGAGATCAAATTACCAACATCTGTTGGATCATTGAAAAAGCAAGAGAGTTCCAGAAAAACATCTACTTCTGCTTTATTGACTATGCCAAAGCCTTTGACTGTGTGGATCACAATAAAGTGTGGAAAATTCTTAGAGATGGGCATACCAGACCACCTGACCTGCCTCCTGAGAAATCTGTATGCAGGTCAAGAAGCA
Source organism: Bos indicus (assembly GCF_029378745.1). Taxonomy (NCBI): domain Eukaryota; kingdom Metazoa; phylum Chordata; class Mammalia; order Artiodactyla; family Bovidae; genus Bos; species Bos indicus. The sequence goes on along the minus strand of NC_091780.1, from coordinate 16,257,685 downwards.
ACAGTTATGGAACAACAGACTGGTTCCAAATCGAGAAAGGAGTACGTCAAGGCTGTATATTGTCACCTTGCTTATTTAACATATATGCAGAGTACATCATGTGAAATGCCAGACTGGATGAAGCACAAGCTGGAATCAAGATTGCCAGGAGAAATATCAATAACCTCAGATGCAAATGACACCACCCTATGGCAGAAAGTGAAGAAGAACTAAAGAGCCTCTTGATGAAAGTGAAAGAGGAGAGTGAAAAATTGGCTTAAAATTCATCATTCAGAAAACTAAGATCATGGAATTCAGTCCCATCACTTCATGGCAAATAGATGGGGAAACAATGGAAACAGTGACAGACTTTATTTTTGGGGGGCTCCAAAATCACTGCATATGGTGACTGCAGCCATGAAATTAAAAGATGCTTGTTCCTTGGAAGAAAAGCTATGACCAACCTAGATAGCATATTAAAAAGCAGAGACTTAGTTTGCCAACAAAGGTCCATCTAGTCAAAGCTATGGTTTTTCCAGTAGTCATGTATGGATGTGGGAGTTGGACTATAAAGAAAGCTGAGCGCTGTAGAATTGATGCTTTTGAACTGTGGTGTTGGAGAAGACTTGAGAGTCCCTTGGACTGCAGGGATATCCAACCAGTCAATCCTGAAGAAAATCAGTGCTAAATATTCATTGGAAGGACTGATGCTGAAGCTGAAACTCCAATACTTTGGCCACCTGATTCGAAGAACTGACTCATTGGAAAAGACCCTGATGCTGGGAAAGATTGAAGGTGGGAGAAGAAGGGGATGACAGAGGATGAATTGGTTGGATGGCATCACCGACTCAATGGACATGAGTTTGATCAAGCTCCGGGAGTTGGTGATGGACAGGGAAGCCTGGCGTGCTGCAGTCCAGGGGGTCTCAAAGAGTTGGACACGACTGAGCAACTGAACTGAACTGAAATTTGCCTATTCTGGAGATTTCATATAACGGAATCTATATCAGATTTGCTCTGATACACACACATGTACACAGTACATGGCCCTCTGTGTTTGCTTTCTTTTAATTGACGTAATGTTTCTGAGGTTCCTCCGTGTTGTAATATGTGCCAGTAGAGTTTTTCTTTTTTTCTTTCTGGTTGTTATTCCCTTGCATCGATAGACTGCCTTTTGTTCATCCCTCATTAGTTGATGGACATTTGTATTGTTCCCAATTTGGGGTTATTGTAAATTATTTTGTTTTTAACATTCAAGTATTAGTCTTTTTGTGGGCATTATGTCTTAACTTCTCTTTGGTAGATTCTTAGGATGGAATCAACAGGTTGTTTGGTAAGCATATGTTGAACGTTTTAAGAAACTGCCAAACTGTTTTCCAAAGTGGGAGAATTATTTTTCATTCCTACCAGCAATGTATGAGGGTTCTAGTTCTAGTTCATCACATACAAGCTAATGCTTGCTGTCGTTTGTCTGTTGATTGGAGCAAATCTGATGTGTGTGTTGTGGTAGCTCACTGTGGTATGAAATGGATCTTTATGCAGGTCTTCTCACAGCTTTTAACATAGCCATGTGAATTACTAGTCTCTGAAAGAAAATGGTGAATAGAGTATACACAACGTTTCCTAAACTCATTTTCTCTTGAAATTCTTTTTTCCCTTAAATGAGCATATTAAAAGGCCTAATGTTCTGCAGAACACATTTTGGGAAGCATTACATCATTTGATTGTAATATTTTTAGCTTTGTTCTCTGTGATATTTAATTACGAACAAGTGTTTACCACACAGTGATTTTGAATCAGGTGGCACAGATGCAGAGGGTAATAGAATGTAAGAGTTAAAGGAGGTGCTTAAGAGATTTGTGCTGGGCCGTTTTTGAGAAGCAGTGGTTTTCCTGAATAACTAAATGTCTGTTTTTCTCTGTACTTGGTTCCCCAGCCCAGTCCAGATGGGCCTCAGATCTCAAGTGGAGTTCAGCAAAGCTCAAGCTGAGATCCTGGCTACATTTTCCTTATCAATGCTCAGATAATAATCATAACAACAACAATGATAATAATTCAAATTTATGTTGGTCACACCTGTGCCAGGCACTGTGCTAAGCAGTCTTCATGTATCATCTTCTCACATCCCCAGTGTGGGCACTCGTATTGCGGCCACTTTACAGATGAGTAAACTGAGGCACAGAGTGACCAGTAGCTTGCACACAGGTAGCAGGAAGTGGCAGAGTCAGGATCTGAACCTGGTGCCTTGACACTCGGGCTGTGTTCTTGAACCACTCTGCTATATACCCTGCATGCATGCCTGCTAAGTTGGTTCAGTTGTGTTTGACTCTGTGAGACCCTAGGGATTGTAGCCCCCCAGGTTCCTCTGTCCATGGGATTTCCCAGGCAAGAATACTGGAGTGGGTTGCCATTTTCTTTTCCAGGGGATCTTCCCAACCCAGGGATCGAACCTGTATCTTTTATGTCTCCTACATTGATAGGTGGGTTCTTTACCAGTAGTGCCGCCTGGGAAGCCTGGTATATATCCTGCCACCTTCCTGGTGGCTCAGCTGGTAAAAACTGCAGTGTGGGAGACCTGAGTTTGATCCCTGGGTTAGGAAGATCCCCTGGAAAAGAAAATGGCTATTCACTCCAGCATTCTGGGCTGCAGAATTCCGTGGACTGTATAGTTCATGGGGTCACAAAGAGTCGGACACGACTGAGTGAATAACTTTCACTTCACCTTCCAAAAAGGCGGATTGGCCTGAAAGAAGATTTTTGCTTGTCTTAACTGCATAGCAGTTGTAGGATTTCCAGTCCAGAATTTGCCTCCCTAGAGTCATCATCATCCCAGTTGTCCTTGCTGTTTCTTCTCACCTGCCAGGAAATACATCACTCATTCTCCTGTGAACCTCTCCTTGTGTTTATCCTTCTCTTCTTGTCTGAAGGCCACCTCCTTTGTCCAGGCCTAACCTGACCTCTGGGCTATTCATACACACACACACACACACACACACACACACAGATGAAAACTTCTACCTGGTTTCATTGTCTCTGGGTTTTCACTTAAAAATCAGGATTTGCATCCCCACTAGCAACATCTTTCCAGATTCCCACTCTACACGACACACCACTCTTACTCACTTCAACAACCATCTTCAGGGCTCCTTTTGCTCAAAGGATAATTCCCAGTCCCTGAGCAGGGCATTCAGACTGATTGCTATTTACCTCCCCAGTCTATCTTCTGTGATTGCCCCCTTTTGGATCCTCTGCTGTGGGCGGATGCTTCACTGCTGCCACAACAAGTGAAGCCATCCCTGACTCTGTGCCTTTGCTTCTCCCTGTCCTCCAGCCCGCAGTGCCCCCTTCTCTGTTGTTTGCTTCTCTGAGTGCTTGCCTGCCCTTGGAAGGCCCCTAACCTCTAGGATGCTATTTCGGCAGAACTCAGCCTATGGTGATCTCTCCCTTCTCTGAATCCTCTGAGAGAACTACAACCCGGGACACTGGCATCTGTCCAACCTCTTCAGCCTCAGTCTTATTTGTTGAAAAACTGAGTGTAATTTTTTAATTTTTTATTTATTTTTTAAACTATGGACTTTATTTTTTTTTTAATTTTTTATTCCTTTATTAAAAAATAAATAAAAATAAATAAATAAATAAATAAAGTCCATAGTTTAAAAAAAAAAAAGAAAAACTGAGTGTAAAAACAGCCCCTGCTTCATAGGGTTCTTGCCTGGTTGGAAGATGCTACAAAACTCAGCACTGTACCTGGGTCAAAGCCACAAAGCATCCAATAAATGAAAGATAATGTTATTGACAATCAAGATTGTCATTTTTATGATGCGTGATGCTTTGTGTTGTTTGACTGTCTCATGAGGGGTAGACCTCTTGAGAGTGGGGATCAAGTCATGTCATACCTAATACACTGCCTTAAGCACCAAGGATCTTGGGGAATGTTTGTTGAGAATGGGCAAACAATCTTGAACCTGGGAATCAGAAGCTCATCCCTAACATGCTTTTTGAGGCTGGCTTCAAATCCAAGCCCTGATATTGATTCTCTGTGTGACATTCTTGAATCCTCTTGGCCCCCAGTGTCTCCATCTGTGAGATGGAGAGAATAGTACTGCTTCTTTATTGGCTGTGAGGGTAATGAGATAATGCTGGTAACATGCTCATCTTAGTAGCTGCTCTTCTGGTTGTTTTATTATTGCTGTTTAGCTGATAAACACTAGACTTGCTAATGTTTTCGAATGTATGTATTTCCTAATGTTGCCATAACGAAGCAATATGAATTGAATGGCTTAAACAAAGAAGTTGATGGTTTCAAAGTGCCACAGTCTAGAAATCCAAAATCAAGGTGTTGGTTTTGATCAGTCCTGATGAGGGGGGTTGGTTCCTTCTGAGGGGGGTTGGCTCCTTCTGAGGGCTGTGAGCCATGTCTTTCTCCTACCTTCTGGTGGCCTCAGGCCTCCCTTGTCTTGTCAGTGGTACCCTTCCACTGACATAGAGAAGGCAGCATCTTCTCTATGCGTGTCTGTCTCCACATCTAGATTTCCCCCTTTTATAAGGTCACCAGTCATCTTGGATTAGCGGCCACCCTAATGACCTGATTTTAACTTGATTACCTCTGTAACAATGTAGTTCCTAAAAAGGTCATATTATGAGGTTCTGGAAGTTAGGGTTTCAGTATACCATTTTTTCCCAACTCAATCTGTAACAGAGAAAATGATTAATTATTGTATTCTCTAGAAAATACTTTGCTGAGAAAATGAGTTGGCATTTCTCAATGAAAGAGGAGAAAACCCACAACGCTTGATAGTCTTCCCGACTCCATGACATCTGACATTCACAGCGGTCCATTTAACTGGGTACGATGAGAGGAATTCGTTTTGACAAAGATCTGCTTCTTTCCACAAAGTGAGTCCCAGGACCTTTGCCCCGAGTGGTATTTCCCACACGTGCTTTTGGAATTGCATATCTATCATTTTTGGTTCATGACATTTTTGCAGAACCCCCAGGATGAAAATAGCACACCAGATCTCAGGCAGTTGGCATCCTCTCTCCATTTTTTATAGCACTCTGCTAAGCTCTCATGCTGTTTACATGTGATTTATATTCCTCCTGTGGTCCTAAACAGATATAATAAAAACAGATTTAGAATATTAATTTGACATGGTTCAGTCTGGCATGGTCTAATACAAATTTATTTATCTGTAAGATAAAGATACAGGCACAGTTTTCTTCTCCTTCTGATCATTGTAGGAATTAGGGATAGAGGATGTGGTACATTTAGCACAGTTTCTGGTGCCCAGGGCACATCGTTAAATGGTGGTTGTAGACCTTGTGAGCACTAGGGTTATAGGGACGTGATTAGGACAGGGTCTGCTGGGCTTCCCCAGTAGCTCAAATGGTAAAGAATCTACCTGCACCGTGGGAGACCTGGTTCTGTCCCCGGGTTGAGAAGATACCCTGGAGAAGGGAATGGTTACCCACTCCAGTATTGTTGTCTTGAGAATTCCATGGATGGAGGAGCCTGGCAGGCTACAGTCCATGGGGTTGCAAAGAGTCAGGCATAACTGAGCAATGGAGCATGCGTACATGCACGCAATAATATTTCACTGCTGGGCATGGAAATCAACAGATGGACCCAGTGATTGGAATTGGGATACAAGGTAAGGTCTTGGGTCTGACAATACTGGGTCCTGGTTCCTAGAATTGGAGCTAGGAAGAAAAAAGAGCAAAAGAACATCAATGTTTAAATAGGGTTGCTCTATTAGAAATGGATAACCAACAAAGTCCTGCTGTATAGCACAGGGAAACCTGCTCAGTGTTATGTGGCAGCCTGGATGGGAGAGGAGTTTGGGGGAGAATGGAGGCACTTGTGTATATGGATGAGTCCCTTTCCTGTCCACCTGAAACTGTCATAATATTGTTAATCAGCTCTACTCCAGTGTAAAATAAAAAGTTTGAAAAAAGCTTAAAAAGTGCTTACCAAGCGAGTCTGACACTATCCTGAGCACTTTATGCACAACCTCACGAGTTAAGTGCTATTGATTATCTCCAGTTTACAGATGAGAGCATCGAGGCTCAGAAACATGCGCATGATCACACTGCCACTGCGTGGCAGGATCGAATTTCAGACACAAGCTCTCTGACTCTAGGTCTTCAGGAACTATTCTCACCTATTTAAGGCAAGTGCAAGGACATCAGAGTAGCCCTGGAACCACAACGCTGAGTATCAAAAGTAAGCTGAGCCTTGGGAAAAATGGTCCTAGATATTTCTTAGCCATACATTTCTAGGTATAAAATTGCACAGACACTTCTTGACAGTTAGAGAAGCTGGTCTTCTCATAACAGAAGCTGAACTGTAATAAACCTGCCCTGTTGCCAAAAGCTTGATTAATTCTAACAGAAAATCCATAACACAAAATCATCTTGCATTGAAAAAGTCTTGCCCACTTTACATTTCATTCTTGTATTAATATAAGACTTGACCCCTTTCATGGGTTAATCAGTGCTTCCAAGGGCTCTCTGACCACTGTTCTTTCTCACTGATTTGAGGCTCATTCATTTGATATAAATCTGATGTCTAATCAAGATGCCCTCCACCTTACACATGAAACCTTGGCACTAATAAATATATTTGTTCAATTCTGAGAGTAATTTGCCAGAATTTCTACATTTCATAACAGTCTTTTCTTTCTTTCACTCCAGAGCATAACCTTCAGTGGCAGAACAAATCAGGCCAGTCAGCAAGCTGCCAAGTCCTGTGGGCTCCTTGTCAAGGAGAACAGCTGGACCCATTTCTAATCAACGTTCAACACAACGCCTTTGGACTGCTGAAGACCAGGCCAGACTTTGCAACTTTTCAAAGACTTCCAATAGCCACTGAATGCAAAAGACAAAGGGTGTCACATTCACCCAAGAAGTCTACATTTAAACGTCTGTACCTGGCATGGATGATGGTTATTGAAACAGCCCAAACCTCTATCATAGTGAAGGGAATATAGCTCAAGAGGCAAGCAGGCAGCCCCAGAGCCGAGGAATGGATGACTACAAATACCAGGACAACTACGAGGGCTACGCCCCCAGCGATGGCTACTATCGTGGCAATGAGTCCAATCCAGAAGAGGATGCGCAGAGTGACGTTACGGAAGGCCACGATGAGGAAGACGAGATCTACGAAGGCGAGTACCAGGGCATCCCTCACCCGGATGACGTCAAGGCCAAGCAGGCCAAGATGGCGTCCTCCAGGGCCGACGGCCTTCGGGGCCAGGCAGACCTGCTGGCCGAGCGGATGGAAGACGAGGAGCAGCTGGCGCACCAGTACGAGACCATCATTGATGAGTGTGGCCACGGACGCTTCCAGTGGACCCTCTTTTTTGTTTTGGGTTTGGCCCTGATGGCTGATGGGGTGGAAGTGTTCGTGGTGAGTTTTGCCCTGCCCAGTGCCGAGAAGGACATGTGTCTCTCTAGTTCCAAGAAAGGAATGCTTGGTAAGTAGAACTTTTCAGAGCTCATTCTCCCTGTGGCGTGAAAATCTGAAGCGGGAAAGAGCGGTATAATTTGTATAGCACCTGTCACTCTTAGGCGTCTTAAATCTACCATGATGTCCTTGCAGCACCATCATTTTATATCCATTTTGTCATGAAGGTGTTTTTATCTCAGAGAATTTAATAGGCACAGGTTTACAAAGCTGATAGATATTGGAGCTTAGGTTCCTACTGAGAACTGACTCTCAAGATTTTAGTTCTTTTTTCCAAGTCTTTTTTTTTAAAAATTGAAGTATGGCTGATGTACAATATTATATAAGTTACAGGCATACAATATAGGGATTCACAGATTTTAAAGGTTATACTTCCTTTTCCTCCGCCCTGAGAGTCTGATTACTCTCTTCTTTATATTAAATCATCTTCCATATCCAAATAACAAATTCGTTTTGTGTGTGTGCATGTCTCTTCCACTCAGTCCTCTCTGTGACTTTCCAGAATCCATTAACATCCGCTCCTGGTTTCTCTTGTATATAAGTGTTAGTGGGCTGAACGCCCGTGTGTCTTGGCGATAAATGCTGGGCTGAGCCACCCGCAGAGCCCCTGCAGGCTGTTGGGAGCCACACTGTGAAGCACAGATGGAGTCCGTGGGATGGAGGACGGGAGCTTGGCAAATCCTTGATGAGACTAGCACCATCAGAGCCAGACTTCAGATATCAGGGCTTGAGGCACAGAGAATTTTGTGAAGTTAGAGAGAGTGTGGGCATAAATAGTGTGGCATAGAAGAGATTCATCAGAATATAGACAAGGGCTTGTCTTGGTCATTAAATGTCCTACAAAACATATTCATTCTCTAAATTCACAGTCCATACAATTGATTGTTTAGCAAAAGTACAGTGTCAGAGAACTTACCGTGAGTCAGGTTCTTACTCAAGACTGAGACATTTTAACCGTTATGACCCTCAAGAACTCAAAATCCACCCAGAAATTTAGTTCATTCATTCAACAGATATTTCTTGTTTGTATACCATGTTTTAGTCTTTCTGCTCCAGCCCTGGAGAAAAAATATTGAACAAGGTAAATGTTGTCCTTGCCTCTCAAAGAACTTATATAAAGTAGGACAAACAGGTATTAACAAACAGAAAATTATTTGATTATGGTAAGGATGCGTGCTTTCAAACATTTTGTGCCATTCTGGCCCCACTGCCTGCTTTAGAGCAGGGATTGACAAACATTTTCTCTACAGGTCTAGATGGTCTCTGTCGCCACTACTCAACTCTGCCTCTAGCAAAAAAGAGGCCATAGACAATATGCAAATGGACACAACTGTGTTCCAATAAAACTTTATTTAGAAACAATGTAGCAAGCTGAATTTAGCCTGTGGGTTATAGTTCATTGGCCCCTGATTTACAGCCACAATAAATAGGACTAGGGTATAAAATGGAGAAAACATCTGCATAAAAAACTGTCCCTGGAGGCTTTTAAAAATGGTTTCATAGACTCACAGATGTAGTAAATAGATTTGTGTTTGCCAAAGGGAAGTGGAGGTAGGGGAGGGAAGGAATGGGAGCCTGGGATTAGCAGAGGCAAACTGTTATATATAGGATGGATACATTGTAAGGTCATACAGGGAACTATATTCAATATTCTGTGATAAGCTGTAATGGAAAATAATATGAAAAGATACCTGTCTGTATATAGAGAGACCTATATATCTGAATCACTTTGCTGAATAGAAATTTACACAACATTGTGAATCAGTTATACTTCAATAAAATTTTTAAAAAAGAAGCATACAGGCCACTATCTCTAATGAATATAAATGTAAAAAAAATAATCAATCTTAAAGAAGTTAATTCTAACACAAGCTACAACATGGATGAAACAAGTTACACTAAGTGTAATAAACCAAACACACCCACGTTTTTTATTTATTCCTGTTTAATTAAAGTTAAAGGGACCTTTAAAATTATGAGATCTCTGTCAGGTATGGCTATCAGGGAACCAAAAGAGACCAAGTATATACAAACAAAAGAAATGACTCAAGAAGCAAGATGTCACCCAGAGTTTTTTTTTATTATTTTAAAATAATAAAAAAATTATTATTATTTTTGTCAGCAAAATTCTGCTGTCTCTTCAAGTTTCAATAGACTTTTTTAAAAGGACAAAATCAAAATGAATCCCAACTCCCTGACAAAACGAAACTGTTGCCTGTTGATCTAAACATTTCCAAGACCATTATTTTGTTTTGTGGTATTCTCAACTGAAACCCTAGATTTGTATTAGTCCAAATTGGCATGTCGGTAATGATTTCATGCCCTCTTGGTCTCTCCACTACCCTGGTACCCAACAACCTCATTAAGAGCTGGCTCCCAGGGCAAATGCTGGGAATTGAGGAAACATGGTCCCAATCTGGAGAACCCACGTTGTAAAGTTTTGCTTTCAGTGTTTACGATGAAGATGCTATGACTCAGCCCAAAAGGGGCAGGCAGACCCCTGACAGAGATGGGCTCCCATATGCACTTGTGGGGCCCCTTAATGGATCCAGGGAGGTGGGTGACTGGAGAGTCTCATCAGGCTGGCTTCTCTATGCATTTTCTCATGTCAGCTTCATAGTCACCATGGTGCTTATAGGAATTTTCATCCCATTTTTACATATCAGGAAGCAGACTCAGTGAGCTGTATTCAACGGCACATAGTAATTGCTGGAGCTGGACTTTCAACCCAGGTCTTTCTGATTTTAGGATCTGTGCTCATTCTGCTACACCATACAGCCTTTCTTTCATGCATGGACTTTAGGAAGGAGGTCATGCCATGGGGAAGACTTCTCTCCAGTTGTCAGGCACCCTATAGGGTACCTGAACACCACAAATTTCTTCCAACAGAGAGGTAGCATGGTGTGGGGAACGTTGCCAGTGTGGACACTGGTGTCTGTCAACAAGGTTTTGGCAAATGGCTTTGTCATTTATCTTTCTTGGCAAGTGGTCTTGGGCAAGTCGTCACTTCTTTAATGATCAATTTTCCTATATATGGAATAGGGTAATGATACATCTGGTGCGAGGATTGTATGAGATAAAGCTGGTAAGCTCCATGGCCACTAAACCACTGTTGGTTCTTGTTACTTTGTATTATTATCGTCTCCCTGCAGCATTTATAGAGAGTTGCAGTTCCCTGGTGGCTCAGTGGTAAAGAACCTGCCTGCCAAACCAGGAGATGCAGGAGACATAGGTTTGATCCCCGGGCTGGAAATATCCCCTGGAGAAGGAAACAGCAACCCACACCAGTACTCTTGACCGGGAAATCCCATGGACAGAGGAGCCTGGTGGACTACAATCCATGGGGTTGAGAAGAGTCAGACATGACTGAAGCAACTTGGCACAGTTGCACTGAGATCACGGAACAGCCTGGACCCTGCAGCCAAGTGGACCCTGCCTCCTCCAGTTCTTAGGAGAGTGACTTTGGGAATTACTTAGCTTCTCTGTGCTCAGTTTCCTTCTCTGCAAAATGGAGCCACTAAGGATATCTTACTTCATAGGATTTTTGAGGACTAAATGAGTTTAATGCATTTAACTTGCCTGAAATGGTGGCTGCCCATCATTGGTGCTCAAGATGTTTTAATTATTATTGCTAAGGTTGTTTCTTTACTTTTTTTTAAAATCAATTTTCCAATTTCTGGAAACCACTGATTTTTTTTTTTTTTTTTACTGTCTTCATAAGGTTTTGCCTTTTCCAGAATTTCATACAATTGGACTCATATAGTATGTAGCTGTTTCAAATTGGCTTCTTTTGCTCAATAATATGCATTTAAGTTTCCTCCCTGTCTTTGCATGGGTTGATAGCACATGCCTTTCTAGGGTTGAATAATATTCCATTATTTGTATGGACCACAGTTTTATTTATCCATTTGCCTACCAAAGGGCATCTTGGTTGCTTCCAAGTTTTGACAGCTGTGAATAAAGCTGCTATAAATGTCCATGTGCAAGTTTTTGTATGGATAGTTAGTTTTCAGCTCCTTTGGGTATCAGGGTGTATGATTGTTGGATTGTATGGGAAGAATAAGTTTGGTTTTGTAAGAGACTGCCAACTTGTCTCCTAAAGGGGCTGTACCATTTTGCATTCCCAGCAGCGTGTATAAGAGTTTCTGTTGCTCCACATCCTCATCAGTATATGATGTCTTCAGTGTTCTGGATTTGGTCATTCTAATAGGTGTGATATGGTATCTTGCTGTTTTAACTTGCATTACTCTGATGACCTATGATGTGGAGCATCATTCCATATACTTATTTGCTATCTGTATACCTTCTGTATAGCTTCCCTGGTGGCTCAGTGGTAAAGAACCCACCTACCAATGAAGGAGACATGGGTTCAGTCCTTGGGTTGAGAAGATCCCCTGGAAGAGGAAATGGCAACCCTCTCCAGTATTCTTGTCTGGGAAATCCCATGGTACAGAGGAGCCTGGTGGGCTACACGGTCCATGGGGTCACAGAAGTGTCAGACATGTCTTAGTGATTAACAAGCATCCTTCTTTGGTGAAGTGTCTATTAACGTCTTCGAAAGTGAAAGTGAAAGTCGCTTAGTCGTGTCTGACTCTGTGTGACCCCATGGACTATAGCCCACCACGCTCCTCTGTCCATGGAATTCTCCAAGCAAGAATACTGGAGTTGTTAAATTAGCTTTTTAACTTTCTTATTGAGTTTTAAGAGTTCTTTGTAGTTTTTGGATAACCGTCTTTTATCAGATGTCTTTTGCAAATATTTTCTATCAGTCTGTAAGCTGTCTTCTCATTCTCTTAACTCTCTTGTTATTAAAAAAGAAAAAAAACTGGAGGAGTTGCTTGTGGTTTAGTGGTTAGGATTGAGTACTTTCAGTGCCCTGGCCCGAGTTCAATTCCTGGTGGGGGAACTGAAATCTCTCAAGCCATGTAGTTCCGCCAAAAAAGAAAAAGGAAAAAAGACACTGAAAGTGATGCCTCTAGACTTGACCCTAGTTAATGTTCCAGGGAAAGAATTCAGAGGGAGAACTCCTCCCACTCCCAAATTCAGACCTCAAATCATGAACTATTTTGTTATTTTTCTTCCTGGAAATGGATGAATCCATTCAGAAGATAAAAGAAGCATCCCCAGGCCAGGTAACAAAAATATCTAGGTGCCGCTGTGCCACTTCGCTGAGCTTTTAGAAAGATGAAAGTTTGCTTCCTTCAAGGGTTGTGTTTTAGTGGGTCACATCTAAAACTGTCTCATTTGGGGAAGAAAAAGCCCCATGAAAAATGTTAGCATTCAAGGCTCAACTCTGTTTCTTTTTCTTTTCTTTTTTATTTTTTTACAGTTTCAGCAGTTATTTCTTTTCTTAAATTTATTTTTAATTGAAGGATAATTACAATATTGTGTTGGTTTCAGCCATACAACAACATGGATCAGCCATAGGTGTACAAGGGTCCCCTCCCTCTTGAACCTCCGTCCCACCCCACGCCACCCTTCTAGGTTGTCGCAGAGCCCCAGTTTGAGTTCCCTGAGTCACACAGCAAATTCGTGCTGGCTGTCTGTTTTACATATGGCAGTGTGTATGTTTCCATGGCAGTCTCCCCGTTCCTCCCACCCTCTCCTTCCTCCCCCTACCCGCCGTGTGAAGTCTCTTCTCTGTGGCTGCGTCTCCATGGCTGCCCTGCAAATCGGTTCATCAGCACCATCTTTCTAGGTTCCATGCTACTGCTGCTAAGTCACTTCAGTCATGTCCGACTCTGTGCGACCCCAGAGACGGCAGCCCACCAGGCTCCCCCGTCCCTGGGATTCTCCAGGCAAGAACACTGGTGTGGGTTGCCATTTCCTTCTCCAATGCATGAAAGTGAAAAGTGAAAGGGAAGTTGCTCAGTCATGTCCGACTCCTAGGGACCCCATAGACTGCAGCCTACCAGGCTCCTCCATCCATGGGATTTTCCAGGCAAGAGTATTGGAGTGGGGTGCCATCGCCTTCTCCGTTCTAGGTTCCATATATTCTAGGTTCCATATATGTGTGTTAATATACTATATTTGTTTTTCTTCAGCCCTTTCTCTTATGAAGCGGGTAGTTCCCTTTAAGACAAGAAGAAGGCACTCATCTGTTAATTAAATTCGTTATTCTTATTTTTAGAAGGATCACTGAACATTTCCGTGTAGTATTCTCTCGTGGCAATGCAAGGCAGGCAGGTCCCAGCCCTCAGTGAGTTTTGCTCTAATGGTGAAAATAAAGTTCACACGAGAAACATAGAATACCAAACTATGCAGTTGTGCAATGCAGTGTTCAGTGTTATCCCTTTTACTCAGATGTGAAGGAAACAGAGACAGCGTAAGGGACAGAACCTGAGGTTGGCAGGTTGTGGAGTTGAGCGGCCTGCTTTTACATCTGCTCTTCTGTGCAGTGGCTGTGTGTCCTTGTGCTGATTTTGGAGTCTTCCTCTTGAAGACTTCCATGATTTTAGGTGGTTGATGAATGAATCTACGCTTCTTTTTAATCCCTTTTAGTTACTATTTATGTATTTTCTGGTTATATACAGGAAAAAATCATTTAATATGACTTGAAGATAGGAAGTTAAGGACTATCTGGCGTGACATTTTCCTTTTCAAATGACATCAAATTGTTGGCATCTCTAATCCTTATTTCCTTATAGCTAGGACAGTACTTCGGAGAAGGCAATGGCACCCCACTCCAGTACTCTTGCCTGGAAAATCCCATGGATGGAGGAGCCTGGTAGGCTGCAGTTTATGGGGTCGCTAAGAGTTGGACACGACTGAGTGACTTCACTTTCACTTTTCACTTTCATGCATTGGAGAAGGAAATGGCAACCCACTTCAGTGTTCTTGCCTGGAGAATCCCAGGGATGGGGGAGCCTGGTGGGCTGCTGTCTCTGGGGTCGCACAGAGTCGTTCACGACTGAAGCAACTTAGCAGCAGCAGGACAGTACTTATTCATGACACACGAAACAAACCAACAGTGTCCTTCTCTGCCTGAATTTGGTAAATTACCACCAAGGTTTTCCTATAATTGTAAAAAATACTCCTTAAGCTGGAACTGTGGGTGATTCCCACCTTCATGCTGATGAGAAGAAAGAGATCTGTTTTTAGGCCACAGTTCCACTTTTGCCTTCAGAATTTGGATTTCCTGAAAGGGTCTAGTTGCTCTGTGGGTATTTTATTGGCTGTTAGTTTTTCTTGCCATCAGCAGTGGGAAGGCTCAGGGAGTCCTACAGCTTCAGACAGTGATTTAGAACCTAATAGGGGACCCCTGGGGCGTGATGTCTGTATGAGCTAAGGGAGGACGTGGAGCAATGTCAGATGGAGTGGATTCATTAGAATAAAGTGTGCACTGAATTTCCATAGGGGCTCAGAGATGGATGTATTACTCTACTGTCATGAAAGATTATCCTTTAATTGTTTTATATGCAAATTCATAGTGAGCATCAGGGCAGAACACTTGATTTATGAGCCGCTTTATCTTTAGCCCTGAATTCAGAGTGTCAGTTCCTAAAACGAGGGGCCGCCTATACCCCAGAGCCTGGCACACAACATGTGCTCAATAAGTACTTACTTAGTATCATGGAAACAAATACTCACTATGGTGAAATCCACCACTAGGAATTTTCATATAATCTCTTTGTGTTTGATTGTATCAGTTGTTTTTATGATTTTTTAGATCATGGGATTCTTTAGAATAGACCCTTAACAGAGTCCACACTGATTGCCATGTTTTGGAGTTAGGGCTTGATTGCACAATCAATGGAAGAGCTTTCAATGGAGAGCTATTAAATGACTTTGAGGAAGAGAGTGAAAAGCTGATTCAAGATGACAACTCTACTCCAGTGATTTTGGTACTGGACGTGGTTCTAAGGGAACAGAATCTGAAGGATATGTTTACTGAGTTGATTCTGGAGCTTCTGGAATTGGTCCTGTGACCCAGTTAGATTTAAAGGCAGCATTGACTCTATTTCCTATGGCAAAGAGAGCACTTCTGTGTTCACAGCATGATGTGGCCACAGGGATATACAACATTTCATTGGATACTCATGTTCAGATACTTAAGAGACAAGGATCTGGGACATCATTTTTGTTAGACTAACATTTTTGTCAAATTAATGAGTATGAGATTGGCTGGTTGCTCCTAATGTCATTGACAAAGTGGCAAAAGAAATGAATGAACTTAGGGCTCAAATTCCCAGCACCAAGCACTACATAAGTGACTCCGAATCTTCTGTGTCTGCCCTGAAGGAGACGTTTATCTCCTGAGACTGCTGACAACCAAACCCAGAATCCCATCCTCTAAGTGACTGAATTACAAGTGCAGAGTTGAATTCCCAGCCTCACAGAATGTCTACTGTTGATAGGCAAGAAATGAGATCCTGGAGGTTGGCATGGGGATGTATGGGAAGACCCTGATGAAGCCGAGGGCACTGAACTTCTAAATTTTGGTGCGTCTTCTTCACCAGTAGATGCAGCCTCTCCACCTGTGTAACCCTGCTTTGATGAGGAAGCTATAATTGCCTCCCTTGTGGCAGTTGCCTTGCAAGACATTGTTGATTCTCCTGAGGACCTCAACCCCCTCTTTTCCTCTGGACTTGTATAACTAGACTCAAGTTACTGCAGGTCCTTAAAAGTGAGGGTCAAAGTGAGACCCATGAAGAAGTCTTTGCATTGCATGCATGCTCAGTTGTGTCCTGACCCTTTGTGACTCCATGGACTGTACCCCGCCACGGTCCTCTGCCCATGGGATTTCCCAGGCAAGAATACTGGAGTGGCTTGCCATTTCCTTCTCCAGGGGACCTTCCTGAGCCAGGGATTGAACCTGTGTCTCCTGCATTGGCAGGCAAATTCTTTACAACTGAGCCACCTGGGAAGCCTGTGAGGAGGTCTGTTACACTGCAAAAGAACTACTTGGTTTTCTAATTTACACAGAAGTTCAGGAAACATGTGTGGGAATGGATATTAAGGGTGTGGGGTAATGGGGAAGGAAAATAAAATTGAATCGGGCTGCATTAATTGATATGGACTTGCTAAACAGAAATCAGCATTTAATATTGAAGATTGAGGAGTTAAAAAGGGCTCTACCAGTTTGGTTAGTTGGGTAGCTAAAACATGGACCAGACGCTGGCTCACAGTGTATAAACTTGAGTGCCAGACCTGTCTAGGCTTTATGTAGAGGAAGAGATTCAGAGGCTTAGGGAGATTGGAATGTTAGAATGGATTTGTCATTTAAAACCTATGCACCCATCTTGGGAGGGTCCACAGCATATATCTTTCACTGTGTCTATGAGAAATAAATTTGTGAGGCCACCTCCTAACATCCTTGAAGAGCTCTATGATCACTCTTGGAGAAGGAAATGGCAACCCACTCCAGTGTTCTTGCCTGGAGAATCCCAGGGACGGGGGAGCCTGGTGGGCTGCCGTCTGTGGGGTCGCATAGAGTCGGACATGACTGAAGCGACTTAGCAGCAGCAGCATATCACTCTTATTTTTTTTACATAAGATAAGCAACCTTTTTTTAAACTTTAGTGTTTAGTTTGTTGGTTGTGCTGGGCCTTTGTTGCTGTGTGTTGGCTTTCTCTGGCTGCGGTGAGTGGGGGCCGCTCTTCCTTGTGGTATGTGGGCTCCTCACTGTGGGGGGTTCCCTTGTTGATGAGCACGGGCTCTGGCAGCGGGGGCTACGGTACTTGCAGCATGCACACTCAGCAGTTGTGGCACATGGACTGAGTTGTTCCCTGGCATGTGGAATCTTTCCCGACCAGGGGTCAAACCTGTGTCCCCTGCATTGCCAGGTGGATTCTTATCCATGGGACCATCAGGGAAGTCCTCTGTGATCACTCTTAAATGCAAGCCAGACCTCACAGTGGGGACTTCCGCCACTGCAGTGAGGAGCCTGAGTGCAGGAGGAGTCATGGGACCCTGGGTGGCAGGGCTCAAGCGGCAGCACCTAACCACCAAAGTCAAGGAGGGTGTGTTGCTGTAATGGACCACAGAGCCAGACAGGGACCGGGACAGCCCGGCTCCTGGAGACTGAGGGATTCCCAGATGAAATACATAGAAGCTTACTAAATTCTTGTTTGAGCTGTATAAACAGAAAGATTCCAGGTCAAGGGAGCAAAAGTCTAACCTGTCTCAAAAAACAGTCACAGTTCCTCAATCATTTCCCAGGTTTGAGCCAGTTGATAAGCCCCAAATCCATGAATGAAGGGGAGGCTGGGTCTCCTTAAGGAAAGGATCACAGTACCCTTGCCCAAAATTTATTCTGGTTAATCTTTCTCCCAGTTTCTCCCAGGGGACTTTTGGCTTTCTACCAGGCATTGGGGAAAAGGAAACAATCAGACCTTTTGAGGATTATGGGATCTGGACTGACACTAATTCCAGGAGATTCAGAACGTCACGGTGGTCTATCAGTCAGACTAGGAACAATGGAAGTCAGGTGGTCAATGCAGTTTTGGCTCAGGTCCATCTCACAGTGGGCCTGGTAGGTCCCTAAATCCACTCTGTGGCTATTTCCCCAGTTCTGGAATGTCTAATGGGAGGTGATATATTTAGCAACTAGCAAAATCCCCACATTGATGAAGAATGAATTGTCAGATGGGAGAGCTGGCTGAAGGTTATTGGAATAGTCCAAGGGGAAATATGCAATTCCTGGACCATTATGTAGAGGAAATAGTAGAGGCTGTTTGAGTGTTTTGAAAAATTGAGATTTTTATGTGGAGCTTTAAAATATTTCTGCTATAAGCATCAGTTTTTCTTATTTAATTTATTCAAGGAAGAAAACAGATGACTTATGCAAAGAAGACAAGCTCTCTTAACTTCAAGAGGTTTACATTTGTACACAGCTGGTTGTGTTTATTATAATAAGATCAGTGAATTCATAGTCAGAGGGTTGACTATTACAAAGCTAGTGAGTAAGTTCAATTTTCTGTAACAAACATACAATGAAGAAAAACAATTTCCTCTAAAACCAACGAACCCGCCAGCTAATCAACCAATCCCCAAATCAGCATCATAATTTCAAGATGAAAAGTAATTTCACAGTTAACCATTGGGGGTTAAGAAATCCTTGCAAAGAGAAGGTCTTGAAACAAAATCATCATCTTTATGATGTCGGCTACATGTTAAATATGGATTTAGCTTTGAGTGAGGCACTTTTTCCACTTGTCTCTGCTATTGTGTGTGTGTGTGTGTGTGTGTGTGTGCCTTTCAACTAAGTCCTACATCAAAGGATAGAGCTTACCTCAGTCTGAAAACACTTGTGTCAACAACTGCTAATTATTAACCACTTGTTCAAATTTACAGATCCTGGATTTCTACTCTGATTTTAATCAAGATTGAATCAAAGCTGTTTGGAGTTCTGTGTGTATGGAGTAAATAGCATTGTGTAAAGAAAGAGGGAGAATAAATAGGAGGAGAGAAAGGGAAAGAGGGAAAGGGGAAGGAGGGGAGGGGACGGAGGGAGACTAGGAGGAATCCTTAGCTCTCAGGGCTGTTGGGAGAATTGACTGAGAGTGGTAAAGAACCTGCCTACTAGTGCAGGGGACGTAAGAGACACAGGTTTGATCCCTGGGTCAGGAAGATCCCCTGGAGGAGGGTGTGACAACTCACTCCAGTATTCTTGCCTGGAGAATCCCATGGGCAGAGGAGCCTGGGGGCTACAGTCCATAAGGTCACAAAGAATTGGACATGACTGAAGCCACTTACCATGCCACTGTGCTAACTGTCCAGCTCAGGGTCTGCACACAGTATGTAATCAGTTAATACTCATTCTGTCCTTGTGATCCATCTCCAACAGATGAGGTTCCACTTCTAACTGGTTTGAACTCTTGTTGTAGCAAAGATGTCTCAGTACATTCTGTCTACACTGCTTGCAGAACATCTTTGGCTATGATTCCTGCAAAGATTTGAAGGACTTTTTTTTCCCTCCACTGTTGTAAGCACACTCCTCAAGATCTAAATAAAAGATGTTTGCTAACTAATGGTTTACCAATTTTTGGAATAAAAATATGATATTTATTAATTTATATGGATTCCTCTATATTTGCCCCTACCATGGAAAACTTTAATGAACTAGAAAAAGTCCACTGAGCTCTAAATCCACATTTGTCATTGTTGTTCAGTCGCTGACTGATGCCAGCTCTTCGTGATCCCACGGACTGCAGAACTCCAGGCTCCCCTGTCCTTCACTGGCTCCTGGAGTTTGCTTAAATTCATGTCCGCTCCGTCAGTGATGCTCCCATACCATCTCATCCTCTGCTGCCCCTTCTCCTTTTGCCTTCAGTCTTTCCCAGCATCAGGATCTTTTCCGATGAGTCCGCTCTTCACATGAGCTGGCCAAAGTATTGGAGCTTCAGCTTAACTCACATACTTGAAAATATAATCTTCAGATCGTGGAAAATACAGCAGGAATGTGTGGGAGAAATCCCTAAGTAGACTGTTATATCTACTAGGAATGGAGGGCAAGTTGCAGGGTCAGGCATGTGCTGGATATATATACATAAATACATACATATACATATACCTAGCGCACTCTCTGTACAAGTGTGTGTATTGTTGTTTAGTTGCTAAGTCGTGTCCATCTCTTTTCGTCCCCCTGGACTGTAGCCCACTAGGCTCCTCTGTCTATGGCATTTCCTGGACAAGAATACTAGATTGGGATGCCATTTCCTTCTCCAGGGGATCTTTCCAACCCAGGGATCAAACCTGCGCCTCCTGTATGGCAAGCAGATTCTCTACCACTGACCCACCAGGGAAGCTCCAAGTATGTGTGTATATATATATATATATATATAAAAAACCAAAAATGACTCCAGATATTGCAAAATGTCCCCTGGGGGCATGAAATCACCTCCAGTTGAGAACCAGTGCTCCAGGTGAGTGGTTCTCTCCTCTGTCCGCCCTTTTGAGTCACCTGAAGAGCTGTTAAAAAAAGGAAAAAGCAACCAAGCCCTGTCCTAGAATAATGGTGTCAGAGTCTCTGCGAGTGAGGTGTGGTGGAGCGTTTTGGGATCACCAGCAGCAATTTGGTGACTGTGTTGTGCAGCCAGCATAGAGAATTAGGCGGCTGACACAGAGACTCGGGGTCAGCAGGAGCTGCTGAGTTGTCAGGCTTTGTGCTTACTGTGCTGTGTAGGACTTCTCCCCAGATGGCTTCCTTCTTGTGTCCGTGGGGATGGATGGGATGTTTGCACACACCTTGACCAGCAGGAAAAAAATGGGGCTGTACCCAAAGACCTTGCTTACATTTGCACAGTGCTTCAGGGGTTATCAGTGATTTTCACAGATACTCACATCTGATCTTTAAATGACGCTGTGAGGCGATCAGAGTGGTAAATCCCCAGTTTACAGGGTGAGGGAAGTGCTGCTTGGAGGCCTTAAGTGACACATGTGGTTGCTAAGGCAGGCCTCTTGTCCTGTGTCATCGCTCACTGCTGCTCGTGTTCACTGTGGGGGACTTTCTAGCAATGAGGTTGGAAGGCTTATTTTCTCACATATGGATTTCTTCATAGAAAACAAAGAACTGATGAAAAAGGGTTCATTATTTCCCAGTGTTGATGCAAACTCTGTTACCTTTCTTTTAAATTAAAAGCAAACTGTAATAATCATGCTACTACCAGCAGCAATGGTTACAATCTGATAAACTCTTGTGTACTGGAATGCGTGGGTGCTCAGTCATGTCCAGCTCTTCACAACCTCATGGACTGCAGCCTGCCAGGCTCCTCTGTCCATGGAATTTCCCAGGCAAGAATACCGGAGTGGTTGCCATTTCCTCCTCCAGGGATCTTCCCTGCCCAGGGATTGAACCCGTGTCTCTCATGTCTCCTACATTGGCAGGTGAGTTCTTTACCACCATCGCCACCTCTTTTATACTAAGTATTTTAAATATGACATTACTGATGCTTGGAACAACCTACAAAGGAAGCATTCTTTGCATCCTTTTAAAGAAAACTTTTTTTTTGGAAAAAACTTAGTCTCTAAGAAGTTAATGTAACTTGTCAAAACTAGTCTGGAGAAGGCAATGGCACCCCACTCCAGTACTCCTGCCTGGAAAATCCATGGACGGAGGAGCCTGGTGGGCTGCAGTCTATGGGGTCGCTAAGAGTCGGACACGACTGAGCAACTTCCCTTTCACTTTTCACTTTCCTGCATTGGAGAAGGAAATGGCAACCCACTCCAGTGTTCTTGCCTGGAGAATCCCAGGGACGGGGGAGCCTGGTGGGCTGCTGTCTATGGGGTCGCACAGAGTTGGACACGACTGAAATGACTTAGCAGCAGCAGCAGCAAAACTAGTTAGTGACGGCTCTAGGAGTTGAAACCAGCTACGTCTGCCTTGAAAGTCCATTGCTTCTCCTCTACCTTGCCGTTCCCTCTGTGGGACATGTTCCTATGTGCCCACTTCGTACGTAACCTTGAGCTACCTTTATGCAAAACACATCACTCTGTTAAGATGCAGTTGCCAGTTAGGCACTGGTCCTCCATCAGCATGCTGGAGTCAGTTACAGCGTATTTCTGTAGGTGGAGGGTGATGTAGTCCACATCCCAGCCAGGATCAGGAAGGCAAGGGGCCTGCAGTGATCTGATACTTAGGCACTTGTGTCAGCCCAGAAGAGGCCGCTGTATTGCTGAAGCACCTCACTGCCATCCTCCTATGAAAGGGGTCCCAAGAAATGCTCCAGAGCAAGGGAGCTCTGGAGGCACCAAGGACCTCTCCACCCTCCCCCTGCCAGGAATCACATCAGATAGCGTGGAACATCAGAACTCGTAGAACATTTTTAAAAGGCACCCATGTTTTGCAAGTGAACAAGGAGAGATATTATATCTTACGAAGCATTTATCATGACACTGCTGGCCAGAAGTGACTGCCATACAATTGTAATTCATCATGTAATTGAAGACAGAAAATGTCAGTCCAGTCATGCTTGATTGAAAATTTCTGTTTCTAGCTCTATATAAGAATTGACTATAATACATAAGTATTTTTATTATAACTCAACCCATACATATACCACATATGCCAAGCATCTGCATGGAACATTTCCTAATCCTTGGTGTTCTGTTTTATTCTAATATTAAGGTTTTATATTTTGAAAAAATCATGCACATCAGAAGTCTTTATACGAAAGAATTTCTTTATTGCCTTTCCTTTGTTTTCTTGTAAGGGCACCTCCTTAGTTACTTCTGCAATGGATTCTCTTCATATAAAATTATTATGTCGATTGTATCAACATGTGGTATATGCTAAAATAAACTTCTTAGAGAGATGTTAATCTTCTCTGTGACTGAATAGCAATAATAAAGAGAAAATTAGAAATTAAAAAAAAACAAAACATTGACATCCAATGTGGAGCTCATGACTGTACAGCTGTAATACCCTTTTGCAGGCCAGTGGCTGTAAAATCGCTCTGTATTTTTAATTCTTCCACAGCACAAGCCCAGATGAGTTGGTTTTTTTCTTTGCAACTAATTGAAATTTAATTTCCAGAGTGTCTCAGATATTAGCAGGGCAAGGGAGAGAGATGGGAGAGTCAGATAGATGGTCTTGGAAATGTAACACCTTTTGACATGTCCTCTGGGGTCCATGAGCAGACTGAATGTAAATGCCTTTCTCTCCATGGGGACTGACTGGCCCAGACTGCTCAAATACGCAGAGTGAGCATCTTTTGTTTCAACACTGGAGATTTTGCTGACTCAGAGGCATACATCAATCTCCATTGGTGATGTGCAGCAATTAGCCCAAAGAAGTCCCATCCTTTCCTTGACCTCTCTTCCTCACCTCTCGTTGGGTCCTAAAAAGGGAAATCTTATAATCTGTAACACAGGGTAAAAGGCAAAAGCCATTACTTACAACCTTATAGTATTTAGAAGGAGAATGGATAAAGGAGAACTCTGGACATGCCCTTTCTTTCTTTTTAAAAGATTTATTATTTATTTATTTGGCTGTGCTGTGTCTTAGCTGAGGCAGGTGGGATATTTTATTGGTATTGTGTGAACTCTTAGTGGCAGCGTGTGAGATCTAGTTCCCTAATCAGGGATGGAACCTGGGTCCCCTGGATCGAGAGCGAAGGGTCTCAGCCCCTGGACCAGCAGGAAAGTCCCCCTGGAGGGTTTTAGTTGCAGCTTTACTGTCGCTCTTTTCATTGTAATTCTTGGTGATTTCCATAAGCATTTTCCAATGTCCACGTTTCTTTATTCCTTAAGGTCTTCTGCAGTGATAGCCCCCTCTCAACCACTTACTGTCCTGGTCTTACCCTAGGTCGTCTTATTATCAATAACCCCAACCCCTCCAAAAATCCCAACGTCGAGTACCCGCTTCTGTCTTTGTAACTCACCTTATCCAGTCTTCCAACTCTCAGAATTGTTCAGCCTCAGGACAGCAACACCCTGTTAGTCTCTCACCACACTCTTGTCCTCACCACATTCTTCCCTGGATTTTAATTCTGCGGACAGAACCATAACCATTCCCTGCACAGACCATCAGTTTCTTGTGCTTCTCTAGTTTGTCGCATTCACCAGCTCTGCTTGCACCTCACTCTTCATGAGTCTGCATCCCGCAGCTGAACGCGGCTGGTGAGCTACACAGCACGTCGTCCACTGGCCTCACTTTAAATTCATTGTCAAGAACCTCAAGGGGGCCATTTGCCACCAGCATCATCCTTCATTTCCCAGAACCACTCACTTGCCCATGCTCCTTGATGCCTGTTTCGTGCCTCACCCTCTGCTCTCCAACTCCCAGCACCTCCTAAGCATAATGACCTCAGTGCCTCTTTCACTGAGAAAGCAGGGGAGCGTCCAGAAAGGGCTCCCACATTGCCCACCGCCACACCAGCTTCCTAGCTGCCTCGGGTCTTCCCCCTTCCTCCTGTGGCTGTGGACGAGCCATGGGGCTCACCTGTCCATTCTCAGGCTTCAGGCCTGTCCCCTTCCACTTCTCCAGGCAACCACTTTCATAATTTTCACCCTCCTCTCCCTCACTGACTTTTCTCTCTGGAGTCATTCCCATCAGTGCGCAAACATGCTACTGTTTCTCTGATTCCGACTTCACACACATCTCTTCTGTTTTTAAACCCACTAAATCCAAGTCCTTCCGTTTTAGTAAAACCCTCTAAATCCAAGTCCTCACTTCCCATTCTCACTTGACTTTGAGCAGAAGTTAGTCCCCAACGCTTCAGAAGACTGTTCTCATCTAGATTACCCCCATGTGGTACAATCTCAGTCCTCCGTGTTCCTGACCTGCCGGCAGCCACTGTAAGAGGTGATCCCTCCTGCCTCCTTGATACACTTTCTTTGTTGGACATTTGGGATATCCCTGCCTCCAGTTTTCCTGCTGTTCCACTGGCCACTCCTTCTCATTCTCCACTGCTGGTTTCTCTTTATCTTCCGGACCCTTTAACACTGGAACATGTCAGTACTCAGCCAGAGAAAGTCCTCTCTCTCCTCACTCTTTTGGAGATCTGAAATGCTGGGCTGGATGAAGCACAAGCTGGAATCAAGATTGCCAGGGGAAATATCAGTAACCTCAGATAAGCAGATGACACCACCCTTATGGCAGAAAGCAAAGAGGAACTGAAGAGCCTCTTGATGAAAGTCAAAGAGGAAAGTGAAAAAGCTGGCTTAAAACTCAACATTCAAAAAATGAAGATCATGGCATCTGGTCCCATCCCTTCATGGCAAATAGATGGGGAAACAATGGAAACAGTGACAGACTTTATTTTCTTGGGCTCTAAAATCACTGCAGATGGTGATTGCAGTCATAAAATTAAAAGACACTTGCTCTTTGGAAGAAAAGCTATGACCAGCCTAGACAGAATATTAAAAAGTAGAGACATTAATTTGCTGACAAAGGTCTGTCTAGTCAAAGCTATGGTTTTTCCAGTAGTCATGTACGGATGTGAGAATTGGACCATAAAGAAGGCTGATTATCGAAGAAATGATGCTTTTGAACTGTGGTGTTGGAGAAGACTCTTGAGAGTTCCTTGGACTGCAAGGAGATCCAACCAGTCAATCCTAAAGGAAATCAATCCTGAATATTCATTGGAAGGACTGATGCTGAAGCTGAAGCTCCAATACTTTGGCCACCTGATGCGAAGAGCTGACTCATTGGAAAAGACCCTGATGCTGGGAAAGATTGAAGGCAGAAGGAGAAGGGGATGACAGAGGACGAGATGGTTGGATGGTATTACCGACTCGATGGACATGAGTTTGAGCAAGCTCCGGGAGTTGGTGATGGACAGACCATGGGGTTGCAAAGAGTCAGACACGACTCAGCGACTGAACTGGACTGAACTGGCCTAATCTCTGCTTCATAAGCCATCCATTCTCTTGACTTTATTTAAAATTTTAAAATATTTATTTATGTATTTAGCTGAGTTGGGGTTTAGCTGCAGTAAGTGGGATCTTTTGTTGCAGTTCGCAGAGTCTCTAGTTGTGGCATGTGGGGTCTTAGTTCCCTGACGAGGGATTGAACTCACATCCCCTGCATTGCAAGGCAAATTCTTACCCATGGGACCAGGGAAGTTACTTGACCCAACCTTTAAAATACATCCAGAATCCAGCTCCACTGATCACCCTGCCCCAAGTGGTCACTGTCACCCACTTAGGTTTATAGTGGCCTTCTAACTGGCCTTTGTGATTCCGTCTATTGGAGGGAGAGACCCCTGTGGATGGGCGGCCAGGGAAGCTTTGGCTTGGACTATGGGAAGGAGCCAGCCATGCAAAGATCTGAACATGCCAGGTGGAGAAACAAGCAGTGTGAAGACTCAGATGGGAAAGAGCATCATTTGTGTGTGTGTGCTAAGTTGCTCAGTCGTGTCTAACTCTTTGCAACCCCATGGACTGTAGCCCTCCAGGCTCCCCTGTCCATGGAATCTCCCAGGTAAGAATACTGGAGTGGGTTGCCATTTCCTCCTCCAGGGGATCTTCTCAACCCAGGGATCGAACCCAGATCTCTTGCATTGCAGGCATTGCAGGCAGATTCTTTACCCTCTGAGCCACCAAAGGTAAAGAGAAAAGAGTAATTGTCATAAGAATAAAAAAATTAAGAGGTCTATCCATGAGATACATTTTATTTCAACAAAAGCATGAATACTCACTTTCCTAACATACTAATATTAAAACCTGCCCAGATCTCTGTCACATAGGATTCTCAAACAGTGGATGAAAATAATTGTTTGGTTAGCTCAGTTCAGTTCACTTTCTCAGTCGTGTCTGACTTTTTGTGACCCCATGCACTGTAGCCCACCAGTCTCCTCTGTCCATGAGATTCCCCAGGCAAGAATCCTGGGAGTGGGTTGCTGTGCCCTCCTCCAGGGCATCTTCCTGACCCAGGGATCAAAGCTGTGTCTCATGTCTCCTGCATCGTCAGGTGGGTTCTTTATCATTAGCGCCACCTGGGAAGCCCATAGTCACACAGGCTCTTATTCAAAGTGAGAAAAAGCGTGTAGGCAAGCACTGGACGTTCAAAAGATATACAGGCATAGTCACTAGGGTCCTATTCTTGTATGAACCTGTCTCCAGGTAAAACCACCAAGATCTGTGCAAGAAGTCTTCCCTTTGGGAAGACTTCAAGGCAGAAGTTCTCAGTGGGATTTGCCCATCCCTCTGGCTTTTGCTCTGCCATTTTGAATAACCAGTTATGCCACTGAAACCATGAGTAAACAAACCAGCTGTAGGGATCACCATGGGAGTTTCAGACTTTACAGCACATCATAAATCTCATTGCCCTTATCTTGGCCATGAGTCAGAGCCAGACCTCTAGGTGTCCCAGACAGAAAGACAGATCTTTTCCAGTCCCGGTTGTAAATCAACTTGAAGACAAGGTGGCCTGTTCAGAGTCATTATATCAAAAAGACATCCACGTTTTGGAAGGTCATGAGTTTGACCTCTGCCAATAACCAGCCTCATCCCCTTCTGATTCTTTGTGTGATGCTCGGCCCGCTGCTCCCCCTCCAACCATCTTCCATCACCCCAACCGTCTGCTTATTCTAGGGCAGCCAAGTTTGCCCCCCACCCTCTTTCTTGCCATCACCTTGCCAGAGTTCTTGCTGTGGCCTTTCTCTGGCCCCTGCCTTATTCTACCACTTAACTTGTGTCCACCTATTTATTTCAGCTATATTTGAGTGTTTTTGAAACAGAGGACTGGGCTGGGCTTATTTAATCTCTATGCCCTCTTCCCATACTCACTGACATGTAGGTAATGAGGTTGAGCAAATTTCTGCATGAAGATTGTGGTTTCTTTTCTTGATTTTATGTCAGCTACTCCCATCTCAGCTTCTAATTCTCAGCCATGTGCTCAGTCACTCAGTTGTGTCCAACTCCTTGAAACCTCATGGACCGTAGCCCGCCAGGCTCCTCTGTCCATGGGATTTCCCAGGCAAGAATACTGGAGTGGGTTGCCATTTCCTCCTCCAGGGAATCTTCCCAGCCTAGGGATTGAACCTGAGTCTCCTGCTTCTCCTGAATTGGTGGATTCTTTACCATGGAGCCAAAATACTCCACAGTTAATAAGCCCTACGGTGATTCTCCTGGACCGGTCCTGGTGTCATCAGGCACATTGTTCCACCCTCCGGACATGAACACAGTGGCCGCCACACTGGGCTGTGGTGGAGTGGAGGAGGGGTGGCGAGTCTCATGGGTAGTGGTCACGGCTGAGATGCTCATGGTCCTCAGGAGAGCTGTCCAAGGTGTCACACCTCTACAGCTTTAGCCCAGGTGACACGTCTTCTCACCTGCACTGAGAGGTACAAAAGGAAATCTCTGCTTTTCTAAGATGGCTCTAGTGTCAGGGGATGTGAACAAGGCAATGTTAGGATTCTCACAGCATCCTCAAGGAGTATTTCTTAAAGCCTCTTGCTATCAGCCTGAGAGGCGATTAAGGGACACGCCAGGTACCCCTTTGCCCCAGGGCTAGTCTGAGCCCTGGGCAGAAACCTCACTGGTATCCTGAATGTTTTCTGTTACCATTGCTTCCACCATGACTGTACACCTGTCTTCTACTCACCAAAGACATGACCAGGGATCTGGGGCCTGGGTATCCTTACCGGCTCAGAATATTGCCTTGTGGCTTGAGCTTGGTTTTGCATCACCACCTGGGATGATGGAGTCTCTGGGCTTCCTTTCAGGGTCTTTAATTTTCCATAAGTATAGCTGGAGAAAGAACCTCTTCCTGGGATTAGACCTTATCTATGTGCTTCCCCGGTGGCTCAGTGGTAAAGAATCCACTTGCCAGTGCGGGAGACCTGGGTTCAATTCCTGATCTGGGAAGATCCCGCATGCCGTGGAGTAACTGAGCTCATGCCCCACAACTATTGAGCCTGTGCTCTAGAGCCTGGAAGCCACAACTACAGAAGCCTGCACGCCCTAGAGCCTGCACTCCACAACCAAAGAAGCCACTGTAATGAGACGTCTGTGCACCACAGCTGGAGAGTAGCCCCCACTCGCCACAGCTAGAGAAAAGCCTGCATAGCAATGAAGACCCAACACAGACCCCCAAAAAGATTGTGAATGACTATTAAAATATCTATTAAAAAGACCTTATCCTTATGCTACGCTACTGTAACAAGTGTCCCTGTCCCTCTAACTCTCCAATCCACCTGCAGACCCTACCTCTGGGTCTGTTGGCCACATCCTGATCCTAGACCTTCCAAGACAGATGATTCTGCTCTTCCATGGGGTTGTGGCTTCTCTATAGCCGAAGGACCGAGCATGAGTGATTGCATCACATCCTTAGGCGGAGCGACACGTGCCTCCAGCCCTGGTGCCCTTGTGTAGTATTGATGCATCTTTTCTCATGGACGGCTCCATCACTGGGTTTCCCTGGTGTCTCAGACAGTAAAGGATCCGCCTGCATGTGCGAGACCTGGGTTCGACCCCTGGTTTAGGAAGATCCCTGGAGGATGGCATGACAACCCACTCCAGTATTCTTGCCTGGGAGAATCCCCATGGACAGAGGAGCCTGGCAGGCTATAGTCCATGGGCTCACAGAGAGTTGGACACGACTGAGCGGCTAAGCACACTCCATCATTTGGGGCACACAATTCATCATTTGATGAATCACCAAACTATAAACCTGGATTTCTTCCATCAGATATTGGAACAGTTTACTTAGATATAAAATTGTGGGACCTCCCTGGTGGTCCAATGGTTAAGGGTCTGCCTGCCAATGCAGGGCACATGGGTTTGATTCCTGGTCTGGTCAGATTCCCATATGCTGTGGGGCAAGTAGGCCTGTGCACAACTATTGAAGCCTGTGCCCCACCCCCCAGGTTGTGCTCTGCAACAAGAGAAGCCATTGCAGTGAGAGGCCCGCCCACTGCACCTAGACAGTGACCCCTAGACCTTCAACTCCTTGCAACTAGAGAAAAACATTGTTTCCAAATGTCTTAGTGACCTTTTGGAGAGTTCCAATTTTCAGCAGACTGTTAACCTACTTCCCTTCAGTAGGGCAAGTTAACCTACTTCCAAAGATTCATTCACTTGAGTTTATCTGACACATAAAGTACTGGGGCTTCCCAGGCGGCACTAGTGGTAAAGAACCCCGCCTGCCAATTCAGGAGACGTAAGAGATGTGGGTTTGATCCCTGGGTGGGGAAGATCCCCTGGAGGAGGAAATGGCAACCCATGCCAGTATTCTTGCCCGGAAAGTTATGTGGACTGAAGGAGCCTGGTGGGGGTTGTAGAGTTCTATGGACTGAAGGAGCTGTAGCCCAGGGGGTTGCAGAGTTGGACAGGACTGAGCACTTGCACACAAAGTAGCGGGAGAGTTCACTACAGTGACTGCCAGGTTGGTTTCCACTAGACCAATCGTTAAAGCCAAACTTTTTCCGTGCTAAGCACTTCGACTCAAGAGAAAGGATTTACTCATCCCAGAAGTTTCCAAGCATTCAGATGTCATATAAACAAAACACTTGGCCAACTTACCCAAGGCATCTGGTTTAATAGGGGTATGCGCATAGATATCTTGATGTTCTTCCATGCCTTAGTAGCAAAGTGAGACTTCTCCTGGGGATTCCCTTATATATTCAATCTTTATCACAGCTACCACTGACTTCCAGACCCTCGTCCAAGAGAACATTACCCTTCAGGCAAGTATATTGGTTGAATAATAAAGTGGAATGGCAATGGTTCCATTTGGAGAGGCTGATTTTTATTCCTTCAAAGCATATGCACGCAGTCAAATAAATATTGGAGTGGTTTCAGAAAAAGGGAACTCAGAATTTTCCTTGGATATTAATGCATTTAATTTCAATGCATTCAAGCAAAAAAAAAAAAAAAAAAAGAGAGAGAGAGAGAGAGAAATGCCTTCGCTGTTCTTGGTTAATTGCTAAATAAAGAAGATTATTCTGCAGGGGGCTCTTCTTTCCCATCACATTTAAGCCAGCTCAATCTGATTGTTTGTTTCCTCAGCCTGCTGCCTCTGGGGCTGAGGGTATATTCTGTCGGTGTGAAGAGCACCTCTAGAGACAAACACTGAACCAATAAATACATCGGAGCAAATGGACATAAGTTCTATAAAGGAATGGTGGTAGGATGTGGAAGGACCGGCAGAGATGACAGAATTTCCTTTGGAACAGGACAGGAGCCAGCAAGCTGTGACTTGTGGGCTACACTCAATCCCCTACACATGACCCTTCAAACTGTGAACTTTCAGAGATGTGAATGTGCTTTCCATCGTCATCAGGCACGAGTGACATGGCAGCTTGCCCTCCGTCTCCTGTTGCTGACCACCCTTCGGCTCTGCCCTCTCCCACCTCCTCTCCCTCCTCCATCACTAACTCTTCGGGCCTGGTCACCTGATGCCAGCCCGCAGGCGCCAGCTGTTGTGCTGCGCTACTTTACTTTTCAAGTACTGTGCTGTAAGAGCGCAAACGTTTTCTTTATCTCTGTGTTTGTTTCTTATGTGTTACTAGTGTGAGAAGCATTATAAACCTATTACAGTACAGATTATATAGCTGACTGTGTTAGTTGATACCTAGGCTAACTTGGTTGAACTTGTGAACAAATTGGATTTATGAACATGCTTGCGAAACAGTACTTTTTTGAATATAGAGGACTTGTATTTTTTGTTTTTACATTTTAAAAGGATTATAAAGAAAGAAAAGAAGAAGCATATGTCACAGAGACCACAAGACATCTGTAAAGTAAATTATTTGCAAGTAAAATATTTATTCTTTGACCCTTTAGAGAGAAAGTTTGATGAGTCCCAGTTTGGAACATCAGGCTTGCCTCTCTTAGGACATAATGTTTAATCTGGGAACTTTAGAAAGAGAATTGGGGCAGAGGAGAAGTCCCCTGCCAAAGTCTTGTTAGAATAAACTTGAAAAAACTTTTGTCCTAAAAAACATTTTATTGGAATCTGGCTTCCTTTCCAGGTGAGGAGACAGGGAGGTACAGTTAAAGGGCATGCTACTATAAATAAGTTTCTTCTGCTTGTCTTGATCCTTTCTGCAAATTCTGATATATGGTTGGTTTGATTTTAAAATATCACCGACCTGTTGTCATTTTTCCAATCCCATGGCTCTCTCAGTTCCCAGCCCCATTCTAAGCTGGACTGCTCATAGCAACAACAGCAATTTTGATCACTTATGCATTTATTTTTTTAAGTTTGTGTTTGAATAGTTTTGGGGAGGGAGTATAATTGCCTTACAATGATGTGTTAGTCTCTGCTGTACAGTAAAGTGAGTTGGCTATAGGTATGTGTCTGTATATATCCCCTTCCTCTTGGACCGCCCTCCCACCACCTGCCTCTCACCCCACCCCTCTAGGTCATCACAGCGCATGGGGCTGAGGCGCCCTGTGCTTTGTAGCAGCTCCCCACTAGTTGGCTATTTGGCACATGGTAGTGTATATATGCAAGGAGATCCAACCAGTCCATTCTGAAGGAGATCAGCCCTGGGATTTCTTTGGAAGGAATGATGCTAAAGCTGAAACTCCAGTACTTTGGCCACCTCATGCGAAGAGTTGACTCATTGGAAAAGACCCTGATGCTGGGAGGGATTGGAGGCAGGAGGAGAAGGGGACGACAGAGGATGAGATGGCTGGATGGCATCACTGACTCGATGGACGTGAGTCTGAGTGAACTCCAGGAGTTGGTGATGGACAGGGAGGCCTGGCATGCTGCGATTCATGGGGTCGCAAAGAGTTGGACACGACTGAGCAACTGATCTGATCTGATCTGAGTGTATATATGTCAATGCTACTCTCCCCTCCCCCCACCCCATGTCATCTGGACAGAAAAGAAATAAAACACAAGCTTTAAATGACACAATAGACCACATATATTTAACTGGTGTTTACAGGTAATGCATCACTTTTGAGTCAGGCATCCTGTTACATATTTGCAACCCACTGTCTTACAAAATCCTCATAACTCTGCGAGATAACTCTGTGTCTGAATTTTACAAAGAAGGCGCAGTGGTCAGAGAAGCTGAGTGCAGTGCCTGTGGTTATGCTGCTGGTCGTCCATGGAGCCAGGACTACGACATGACCAGCTGAAGTGTCATGTGTGAAGACTGGGCTCTTCCTTTTATGGGAACTTACCAGCATGGGCTCCTCCCTCTTCCAAGGAAGCCTAGTCCATTTTATTTGCCAGTTGCAAGCCCTTCTTACTCACCGCACCCCTCTCCTTTCACTTCCATCCCCCCTACTCTGAAAGTAGCAATCTTTTTTGTTTGTTTTAATATTTATTTATTTGGCTGTGGCATGTGGGTTCTTTAGTTGCAGCACATGGGATCTAGTCCCCAGACCAGGGATCAAACCGGGACCCACTGCTGTGGGATCATGGAGTCTTAGCCACTGGACCACCAGGGAAGTCTTTGCAATCATGGTTTTTAATTATCTCAAAAGCTCAGTGTTATTAGGGGTGACATTGCCTTAAAATGCCACTGAGCTTGTTGAAGGAGGGTAGACTTCTTATTAACAGCTTTTTAACTAGTCCCTTATCAGCTTCATGCTAAAGTAATTTTTGATAACTCCAATGCACTCTAATTTTCCAGATTTATTGTCTTAACTTCTTCTGTGGAAGACAGATTTTTAAATGAATTTAACAGCAGAGCCATTTCAGAGGCATTGTGAATTTTCTATTTTTCTTCTCCTTGGATAAGTTCATCTTTTTTCCTTTCTTCCTTTTCATGGCCTCCCAAGACAGCGCAGGGAAGAACTTCTACCTTCCTAGGTTCGGTGACAGGGAGCCCTTGATTTAAAATAACAAAAGACAGATTAGCAAGAGAAATACAAACAGACTTCATTACCATGCACAATGCCTATACTTGTGAGTACCTCTAGGGATGGTTACAATTTAGATAGCGTCTTCACAGAGAACAATACATTGTAGAGAAGGGACAAG
Organism: Bos indicus; assembly: GCF_029378745.1. Taxonomy (NCBI): domain Eukaryota; kingdom Metazoa; phylum Chordata; class Mammalia; order Artiodactyla; family Bovidae; genus Bos; species Bos indicus. Next base: position 16,223,909 of record NC_091780.1, on the reverse strand, counting down.
ACACAGAAAAAGGGTCTTAGGCTTCCAAGAGTGGTAAACTGTGGTAAGGTAAACATATGGAGCAAACCATTAATAATACAGAATTGTTTCAAGTGATATTTTTCCTCTTTGTCGTGTCTTGGGGTTGATAAGAGTCTCCGATGATTTAGAGTCTAAGCCTGCTGCTGCTGCTGCTGCTAAGTCGCTTCAGTCGTGTCTGCCTCTGTGCGACCCCATAGATGGCCTGCCTGCTTTTAGGCAAATGTAGGGGAGGTCAGGGGCTTCTCTAGTGGCTCAGTGGTAGAGAATCTGCATGCAGTTCAGGAGACCCAGATTGGATCCCTGGGCCGGGAAGATCCCCTGGAGGAGGGCATGGCAACCCATTCCAGTATTCTTGCCTGGAGCATCCCATGGATAGAAGAGCCTGGCAGGCTACAGTCCATGCGGTTGCAGAGTTGGACACGACTGAAGAGACTAAGCAACAGTGGAGAAGAGGGAGCTTTTTCTTTTTTTTCGAGTCTGCTCTTTCTCAGCTGTCTTCTGCTTGAAACACTCCTTGTATCAAAATGGCACATTTGGAGGCCACATATCTTGATTCCCTGCGACAGCATTCTGAGAAGCTCTTCTTGTTCTTTCGAGTTCCTTCTTTGGCTTGGACAGTGAGGTTTAGTAGCAAAAGTACCAGGCTCGGGTCCAGGAGACCAGAGTGTATGCAGGGCCAGCAGAGAGCCTCCGTGAGCCCCTAGCTTTCTCTGGCACTCAGCCCCCTCACCCGGTATAGCATAGGCGTTGAACTCAATGTCTAATTTCTAAGATTCATCAATTTGCCTATGTGTCTGAATCTGTCAGGGTATAGTCAGGAGACAGAAAGTATGCCAGTTATTGGAACAGAGAGAATTTAATGTAAAAAAAAACTATTAATTAAGTACATATAAGTGAACTGTTTATAGAACGTATACTGAGGTAGGGATGGCAAGAAGGAGTAAATTGGAATTATGATAACTTAGAAACTGAGAGGCAGGATGTGGCTGGTTCTGCTTTTAATAAATTTAATAATTAATTTTATGACACATTTTAAACTTTATTTTGTCTTGGAGCCTAACCGATTAACAATGCTGTGACAGTCTCCGATGGATAGCAAATGGACTCAGCCTTACATATTGTTTACTTCCTTAGTTTAGTCCCTCAGTCAAGCCCATGGCCTGTAGCCCGCCAGGCTCCTCTGTGCATGGGATTTCCTAGGCAAGGATACTGGAGTGGGGTGCCAGGGTTGCCATGCCCTTCTCAAGGGGATCTTTCCGACCCAGGGGTCGAACCTGCATTTCGGGCTTGACAGGTAGATTCTTTACTGCTGAGCCACCTGGGAAGCCCAGACATTCATATACATGTGTCCATTCTCCCCCAAGAACCATTCTCCAATGGTTCTTCTTATTGGATTCCGCTGCTGTGGAGGCGGAAGGGAACTGCTGCAGCCAGCGTGAAAAAGTGTTGCTCAGGTGAAACTTGCAGGAGCAGAAAGCATAGGTCCTTGCCCCTTCACCAGCCTTTAAGCCTCCCTCTAGTGCCCCCTACTGGCAGGGCTTGCAAAGCACATGTCGTTTGTGGACAATGGAGGGGCTGGAAGGGTGGCTTTGGAGCTAAGAGGGAATAGCTTAATACCTGGCTCAATGTTTATTGCTGAGATTGCAAACTGGTGGCCCAGAAGCGACATAGGGCCACATCTGACCCATCTGTCCTGTGTGACAATCACAAACGTTTAATCATCCATTCATGTTTGTTTTTTTTGTTTGTTTTTTGCTTTTTTCACTATTCCCCCAATATTTATTATGAAAAATTTCAAACATATAGAAAGATAGAAATAATTTTACAATATACACTTATATACCTACTAATTAGATTCTACAATTAATATTTTACTATATTTGCTTCATTTTCTACCTCTCCACAAAACTGCCTTTTTAAAAATTTTTTATTTTTAAAAAGATTTTTGATCACTCTGTTTAGCACAGGGGAATGTTAGTTCCCTGGCCAGGGATGAAACTCACACCCCCTGCATTGGAAGCATGGGGTCTTAACCTCTGGACTTCCAGGGAAGTCCCAGCACAAACCTAGCTTTTAAAAATTCCAGTTATAAGATGCTTACAAAAGACATATCTAACGAGATGCCAGTCCAGGTTCAATGCACGATACTGGATGCTTGGGGCTAGTGCACTGGGACGACCTAAAGGGATGGTATGGGGAGGGAGGAGGGAGGAGGGTTCAGGATGGGGAGCACATGTATACCTGTGATGGATTCATTTTGATATTTGGCAAAACTAATACAATTATGTAAAGTTTAAAAATAAAAAAAAAAATAATAAAAAAAATAAAGCAAACAGCATAGAAAAGTTAAGAGAATTCAAAAGCCATTTGGCTTTACCCAAATAATTTTAAAATGTATGTCCACACAGAAACCCACCCACTGAAGCTTATAGCAACTTTATTCATAATTGCTCATACTTGGAAGCAACAAAGATCTCCTTCAGTAGGTGAATGGACAGACCAACAGTGGTATAGCCATACAGTGGGATATTATTCTTTGCGTTGGGTTTGTTTTTATAATCTGACAATCTTCTTCCTGAGAAATCCACAGAATTTCATATTTCTCTTTTTATATTTTTTACAAACGAATGGGAAGGCAGCTTGGAAGTTGCATGCTCAGTTGACTGTTAGTAATCCTGTGGACTGTAGCCCGCCAGGCTCCTCTGTCCATGGGTTTTCCCAGGCAAGAATACTGGAGTGGGTTGCCATTTACTTTTCCAGGGGATCTTCCTGATCCAGGGATCGAACCTGTGACTCCCGCATCTCCCGCATTTACAGGAGGTTCTTTACCACGGTCTCACCTGGGAAGCCCAGTTTGGAGGTTAGCTACTTCAGTAATCAGTTTGCAGATGTGGTGGTCAAGCCCTTGGAGGGTGAGAGGATGTCTCTCAAATTATGCAACCAGTGAACAAGATCTTTGGGTTCCTGGGACCAGGATTCTCATCACTACCCCTCCCTGTGTTTCCCTGAGGGTGGGTGTACACTAGCCTCTCACTACTCAGAGTGTGGTCCATGGATCAGCAGCACCAGTCTTGCTAGAAAGGCAAAATCTTAAGCCCCAACTCAGACCTATTGAACTGAGAATCAGAATCTGATATTAAGATCCCTCCGTGATTTGTGTGCATAGTGAAACTGGAGAAGTGCTGAAGATAGCTTTACTGAAGTAAGAGAAAAAAAGAACTTCTTTTGGACTCTGGTGTTTTTCTCTGGGGTGGGGCCAGGGTATGGGGTGTATGCATGCATGCTAAGTCACTTCAGTCGTGTCTGACTCTGTGTGACCCTATGGACAGCAGCCCACCAGGCTCCTCTGTTCATGGAATTCTCTAGGCAGGAATACTGGAGTGGGTTGCCAGTTCCTTCTCCAGGGGTGTATAGATGGGTTCTTACCAAATGTCCTGACCATTTGTCTGATTCTTGTCTCCCCTTCTCCTACACTTGTAGGCCCACAGGCATGTAGACAGCACATGTGCATGCAATCATACATGTGTACGCATGTTCTCTCTCGCACACACACACCCTCTGCGCCATTTATGAGCGGGCCTCGGTCTCACCAGCCCCGTTCCCGCCGCGTGTCCCACACATGCTGCACGCTGTTCACACGGAACTCCTCGCAGGTGGTTGCCCTCACACATCAGCTGCTGTTTCTGCTTCCCTGTCTCTGCACCTGCTGTCTGCTCCCGCCTGTGATATATCCCATCACCAAGGTGGAACCCTGACTAACTCTTTTTAAAATCTGAAATTCAATTTTATTTTATTTTTTAAATTGTTATTGCAGTATAGTTACTTTTACAATGTGTGAGTTTCTGCTGTACAGCAATTATATATATATATATATATATATATATATATATATATATATATATACATATACACACACACACACACACACACACACACATACATGTGTGTGTGTGCTTGGTTGCTCAGTCATGTCTGACTTTTCGTGCACCCATGGACTGTAGCCCGCCAGGCTCCTCTGTCCATGGGATTCTCCAGACAAGAATACTGGAGTGGGTTGCTATTCCCTTCTCGAAGGGATCTTCATGACCCAGGGATCAAATCCGGGTCTCCTGTCTAGTGGCCAGTGCTGAGTCCGTGTTTGCTGTTTTGCTGCTGTTATAGGATGCATTAGGCTTTTTAAGTGTGTTGATTACTTCAGATTGGTTCAGTTCAGTCACTCAGTCATGTCCGACTCTTTGCGACCCCATGGACTGTAGCACACCAGGCTTCCCTGTCCATCATCAACTCCCGGAGCTTGCTCAAACTTATGTCCACTGAGTCAGTTATGCCATCCAACCATCTCATCCTCTGTCGTTCCCTTCTCCTCCCGCCTTCAATCTTTCCCAGCAATAGGGTCTTTTCCAGTGAGTTGGTTCTTCGCATCAGGTGGCCAAAGTATTGGAGCTTCAGCTTCAGCATCAGTCCTTCCAATGAATATTCAGGATTGATTTCCTTTAGGATGGACTGGTTAGATCTCCTTGCTGTCCAAGGGACTCTCAAGAGTCTTCTCCAACACCACAGATCAAAAGCATCAATTCTTCGGTGCTTAGCTTTCTTTATAGTCCAACTCTCACATTCATTCATACATGGCTACTGGAAAAACCATAGTTTTGACTAGATGGACCTTTTAATGTCTCTGCTTTTTAATATGCTATCGAGGTTTGTCATAGCTTTTCTTCCAAGGAGCAAGCATTTTTTAATTTCATGGCTGCAGTCACCATCTGCAGTGATTTTGGAGCCCAAAACAATAAAGTTTGTCACTGTTTTCATTGTTTCCCCATCTGTTTGCCATGAAGTGATGGGACCAGATTCCATGATCTTATTTTTCTGAATGTTGAGCTTTAAGCCAACTTTTTCACTCTACTCTTTTACTTTCATCAAGAGGCTCTTTAGATCTTCTGTACTTTACTTTCTGCTATAAGGGTGGTGTCATCTGCATATCTGAGGTTATTGATATTTCTCCTGGCAATCTTGATTCCAGCTTGTGCTTCATCCAGTCTGGCATTTCTCAAGATGTGCTCTGCATATAAGTTAAATAAGCAGGGAGACAATATACAGCCTTGACGTGCTTCTTTCCCGATTTGGAACCAGTCTGTTATTCCATGTCCAGTTCCAGTTCTAACTGTTGCTTCTTGACTTGGTACAGATTTCTCAGGAGGCAGGTTAGGTGGTCCGGTATTCCTGTCTCTTTTAGAATTTTCCACAGTTTGTTGTGATACACACAGTCAAAGGCTTTGCCATAATCAATAAAGCAGATGTACATGTTTTTCTGGAACTCTCTTGCTTTTTTGGTGATCCAGTGGATGTTGGCATGGTCTCTGGTTCCTCTGCCTTTTCTAAAACCAGCTTGAGCATCTGGAAGTTCACAATTTACGTACTGCTGAAGCCTGGCTTGGAGAATTTTGAGCATTACTTTGCTAGCGTGTGAGATGAGTGCATTTTTGCAGTAGTTTGAACATTCTTTGGCATTGCCTTTCTTTGGGACTGGAATGAAAACTGACCTTTTCCAGTCCTATGGCAACTGCTGAGTTTTCCAAATTTGCTGACATATTGAGTGCAGCACTTTCACAGCATCATCTTATAGGATTCGAAAGAGCTCAGCTGGAATTCCATCATCTCTACTAGCTTTGTTTGTAGTAATGTTTCCTGAAGCCCACTTGACTTCACACTCTAGGATGTCTGGCTCTAGGTGAGTGATCACACCATCGTGGTTATCTGGGTCATGAAGATCTTTTTTGTACAGTTCTTCTGTGTATTCTTGTCACCTCTTCTTAATATCTTCTGCTTCTGTTAGGTCCATACCGTTTCTGTCCTTTATTGTGCTCATCTGTGCATGAAATGTTCCCTTGGTATCTCTAATTTTCTTGAAGAGATCTCTAGTCTTTCCCATTCTATTGTTTCCCTCTATTTCTTTGCATAGATCACTGAGGAAAACTTTCTTATCTCTCTTTGCTATTCTTTGGAACTCTGCATTCAAATGGGTATATCTTTCCTTTTCTCCTTTGCCTTTAGCTTCTCGTCTTTTCTCAGCTATTTGTAAAGCCTCCTCAGACAACCATTTTGCCTTGTTGCATTTCTTTTTCTTGGGGATGGCCTTGATCACTGCCTCTTGTACAATGTCACGAACCTCTGTCCATAGTTCTTCAGGCACTCTAACTATCGATCTAGTCCCTTAAATCTATTTGTCACTTCTGCTGTATAATCATAAGGGATTTGATTTAGGTCATATCTGAATGGTCTAGTGGTTTTCCCTACTTTCTTTAATCTAAGTCTGAATTTGGCAATAAGGAGTTCATGATCTGAGCCACAGTCAGCTCCTGGTCTTATTTTTGCTGACTGTATAGAGCTTCTCCATCTTTGGCTGCAAAGAATATAATCAGTCTGGTTTCAGTGTTGACCGTCTGATGATGTCCATGTGTAGAGTCTTCTCTTATGTTGTTGGAAGAGGGTCTTTGCTATGGCCAATGTGTTCTCTTGGCAAAACTATGTTACCCTTTGACCTACTTTGTTTTGTACTCCAAGGCCAAATTTGCGTGGTACTCCAGGTAGCTCTTGACTTTCTACTTTTGTATTCCAGTCCCCTATAAGGAAGAGGACATCTTTTTGGGTGTTAGTTCTAGAAGGTCTTGTAGGTCTTCATAGAACCATTCAACTTCATCTTCTTCAGCATTACTGGTCGAAGTATATACTTGCTACCCCATTATCTATTCCTGTATAACTCAGTGGCTTAAAGCCATTGTATCATTGGCTGTGCTCATGGAGCTGTATTTTGGGTGGGAATTCCCTCCTCCTCCCTTCCTTTATTCCCCTAAATATCTATTTATTTATTTGACTGTGTCTGGTCTTACTTGCAGCACGTGGGATCTTCACTGAGGCTCATGGACCTTCTAGCCCGACTCACAGGCTTAATTGCTTGGGCCATGTGAGATCTGAGTTCCCTGACTAGGGATCAAACCTGTGTCTCCTGCATTGCAAGGTAGATTCTTAACAACTGGACAATCAGGGATTCTAAATCATTGACTCCCTTCCTCCCTTTCAATATCTCTTTCTTTATTCCAAATGTTTACTAACCAGGTATCACAAGACCAACACAAGTCATTTGTTGGCTGAATGGGATGCTGGAAAGTCTAGGCAGTTGTTGTTCAGTCGCTTAGTCATGTCCTCTTTGCAACCCCATGGACTGCAGCACACCAGGCTCCCCTGTCCTTCACTACCTCCCAGAGTTTGCTCAAACTCATCATGCCCACTTGAATAGGTGATGCCATCCAGCCATCTCCTCCTTTGCCACCCCCATCTCCTCCTGCCCACAGTCTTTCCCAGCATCTAGGCAGGGAGTTGTACTAAAATGAGGCCAACCAAACTTGGAAGCTTAGCACATACCTACCTGGGGAAAATAGTTCCCTCTCTGCTCTGGTCTAGAAGCCTGAATTACCAAGCATAAGGAATGATGTAAAACTCCCTTGTGAACTGGGCTGGTGGTGACCTCCCAGGGGTCTATCCGGGAGGGGAGAAGAAGGGCAGGGCATCTCATAAGTGGGGCTCTGGCCATGGGTGTCGTGTTAGGTAGGTTGTCTCAATCTGAGGAAGTAGAACCTGGTTCTTTCCTGGGGAAGGCCTGGTCGGGCAGGGGCAGAGTTTGTAACTTTTCTGATTGGTTGGGGCATCAGATGCTGGTAGGAAACCAGCATGGACCAGACACAAAGCCAGTCGTGCAGACTAGTGCGCCTGGTGAGAGTAACAGGAAAGCTACAGCCCGACCCAGGCACAGAATCCAATTCATTCTTTTAAAAAATATTTACTTTTATTTTGCTTATTTTTGGCTGCGCTGGGTCTTTATTGCTGTGCACGGGCTTTGTCTAGTTAGCAAGTGAGGGCTACTCTCTAGTTGAGGTATATGGGCTTCTCACCGCGGTGGCTTCTCTTGTTGGGGAGCACAGGCTTTAGGGAGGCAGGTCAGTAGTTGCTGCACGCAGGCTTAATTGCCCCGAATCATGTGGGATCTTCCCAGACCAGAGATCCAACCAGTGTCCCCTGCATTGCATGGTGGATTCTTAACCACTGGACCACCAGAGAAGCCCCCAATTCATTCTTGATAGAAATGGGTCATGGCCACAGAAGATTGTTTTAAGACACTCTCATCAATGAGTCGGAGAAGGCAATGGCACCGCACTCCAGCACTCTTGCCTGGAAAATTCCATGGACAGAGGAGCCTGGTAGGCTGCAGTTCATGGGGTCGCTAGGAGTCGGACACGACTGAGTGACTTCACTTTGACTTTTCACTTTCATGCATTGGAGAAGGAAATGGCAACCCACTCCAGTGTTCTTGCCTGGAGAATCCCAGGAACGGGGGAGCCTGGTGGGCTGCCATCTCTGGGGTCACACAGAGTTGGACACGCCTGAAGCGACTTAGCAGCAGCAGCAGCAGCAGCATCAATGAGTAAGGCATTGAGACATAACACTCAATGGCTAAGAACTGGGAAAGATTAAGTCTGCCAGGAGCCAGATGCTGAAAGCCCTTGGCTGTTCAGGGCTGAATCAGGCAGATAAACTCGGAGTCTAGTGGGAACACTAACCGACATCATTACAATACAGCATGACCCAGGCCTGAGCTGGGTTTGCAAGTCTTGGCTTATTTTCTCAAACACAAATGTCAATGACCTAATAAAGTGGGAGATTGCTCACTATATTTTCTAAGCTGTGGGCTGAGAAACTGGTAAAATAGTAGTGGAGAAAAACCCTGAGCCCAGGAGCATAGGCGCAGCAGTTTCCCCTAGACGTCCCCACATCTGACTCACTGCAGGTCTTTGCCCAAGTGTCCCGGTTCCCGAGGGACCTCCGAACCGTCTTGTTTGGAAGCGTCACCTCCCACTCTGATTCTCCCTGTCTCTGCCTCCATGTTATTTTTCTCTGTATCACTTTCAGTAACCCACTTACTGTATATTTCATTCACTCACTTATCATCTCTTTTCCCAACTAGAATGTAAGGGCCACAAAGGCAGGGATTTTCATACATTTGTCTCCTGCTGTATTCCCAGTAATGAAAACATGGGCTAAGTCACTTCAGTCATGTCCGACTCTTTGTGACCCCATGAACTGTAGCCTGCCAGGCTCCTCTGTCCATGGGATTTCCCAGGCAAGAGTACTGGAGTGGGTTGCCATGCCCTCCTCCAGGGGATCTTCCTGACCAGGGATCGAACCTGAGTTTCTTATTTTTTTGCATTGACAGGTGGGTTCTTTACCACTAGCACCACCAAATAGCACTTAACTAATAACAGGCATTGAATGAATGCTTGTAGACTCATAGGCATGGTTCCTTGATTAATGTCATATATGGAAGGGAAAAAGGAAATGGCTTATTTCATGGCTTTGAGTTGTGTGGAGGTGAAAAGTGACGAGGTGTGTGAGTGAAGGAAATCCTAGTTAGTGAAAACCACTGACAGCATCAAAGTTATCTTCTTTTCATCTCATAAATAAAATAATAAAAGAAGGAAACCTGCCACCGGGAAGGTAACGCAGAGCGTACTTCCATTGCTGCTTTTGGGGACCTCCCTTCAAGTTGGTTAAACAGCTAATGAAGATTTTGGCTGTACGGGGGCCCTTCCCAGCACACATCTGCCTAAATAAAGCATCCACGGGTCAGGAGAAGCTTCCTTTCCGTGAAAGATAAATGATCTTCTTCATCTGATTTACAGTCAAGGTTGAGCAAAAGGACACTTACCTAATTTGTATTCAGGATTTCCACTGTATGAAAGACGTTCTCCAGAATTTCCTTCTTGGGTTTAGTATATAATGTATCAATATATTCTTAGCAACAGTCGTTGATAAATAGTAAGTATTCAGTTTTTAGTTGGAAAGAATTATCTGTGTGCTTCTAGAGATCTGCCACCTCTCTGAGGATGCTGGGTTCATTGGAATTCCATAAATGTGTCTACAACAGTGTATTTATATTACTATATCTTAAGGTAACCGATGGGGCTTCCCCGGTGGCTCAGTGGTAAAGAATCCGCCTGCCAATGCAGGAGACCTGGGTTGGATTCCTGGGTGGGGAAAATCCCCTGGAGGAGGAAATGGCAAACCACTCCAGTATGCTTGCCTGGAGAATCCCATGGACAGAGGAGCCTGGCGGGCTACAGTTCATGGGGTCACAAAGAGTCGGACACGACTGAGCGACTAAACCACCACCAGGCAACTGATTGTATTACAAAGCACGTAGTAGTTACGCCTGTTGGAGAAAGGCTAGCTCATGGCTGCTCTCTTCTACATTCTCCTGAGAAATCTCAACATTTAAAGTAATTACAGTCCAATTTAAAAAAATCTGAACATTGGCTGTGGCTTGGAAAAGGCCCTTCTTGGGTGTTTACTAAAATAAACTGTCTTGTTGGTAGTTGCTCTTATCAGTCTCGTCTTTGCCCTCCCAATGGTCCCCATACCTGCCTCACCACACTTTTTCCTGGGAAATTTGTCTTTAAGCATAACCCCGCAGGTAAGGACATTTGAGGCGCTGCCACTTTTTTGTTTAAAAATAAAAATGACAGAATTTCCTTCAGCTGCACATTACGCATTTCAAAGAAAGGTACGTCAAACCCAGTTCTGGTTGATCTATTTTAGCACGTGTACATATGTGTCAACCTGGTGAGGCTGTTATTTTCTGAATAGCGTTCCTCAGAAGTCGCATTTGTCCAACATGTCTAATTTGCCGCCGACATCTGTCACACTCCACCTTTTATGTCTGTGACACAGAATTTCTAGGATGCATTAAGATGGGCATCAGGTTTTCTAAAACACCGCACAGTCTCTAATCTCTTGTCTCCTCTCTCCACCCTCCCCTCTCTCTTTCTCTTCCTCACAGGGCTGATAGTCTACCTAGGAATGATGGGGGGAGCCTTCGTCCTGGGGGGCCTGGCTGATAAGCTGGGGAGGAAGCGAGTCCTCAGCATCTCCCTGGCCATCAACGCTTCCTTTGCCTCCCTCTCCTCCTTCGTACAGGGATATGGAGCTTTCCTCTTCTGCAGACTCATCTCAGGCATAGGGTACGTAATCACAGAGATTCAGCCGGCCCCTCCTGCCATCCATCCATCCTGGTACCTTGCCTCTGAGTGGTCCTCCAGAAAACCTTGAACTGAATTCTGCTTTTTAATTTCTGGCTGTACCTCACGGCATGTGGTGCCTTATTCCCCAACCAGGAGTTGAATCCATGCCTCCTGCAATGGAAGGCAGAGTCTTAACCACTGGACCACCAGGGAAGTTCTTGGATTCTTGTGTGACTTCCACGATACTGTGTTAAGGTTGAATCTTAGAAAGGGGTTAGGTTGCAAAGTCAGTGTATAAGGTCAAAAGAACCTAACGCTGCCTTAGGCTGGTCTTTGGAATTTACTGGGCTGTTTCACCACTTGGCCCAAGGGCGGGACGCGGCAATTGGGTTCCTGGTCTGACTGTTTTTAGTGTCTGACTTGGTTCTTCCTTTCTGGCATTTTCTCTCTGCAGTATTGGGGGTGCTCTGCCCATTGTGTTTGCCTATTTTTCTGAATTCTTGTCCCGGGAGAAGCGAGGAGAGCATCTCAGTTGGCTGGGCATCTTCTGGATGACTGGTGGCATCTATGCATCTGCCATGGCCTGGAGCATCATCCCGCACTACGGTGAGTGCAGAAAGCTTCAAAGGGCCGAGGGGCCTTTGTTCCGAGACACCTGCATCCGAACAGCATTTCCTGTCCTCAGCCTTAATCCCACATTCTCATACACAGTTCCTGAGTACAACCTTGATCTTTCTAAAGAACTTCCAGCACTGGAGACACATTGCTAATCTCAGTACACGTCTGTCTGGAAATAATACAGTCTACCCTCCCTCTTCTCCCCCCTCCTTCTCTCCTTTCCTCTCTTTTATTTGAAGGGATTTTGACTTTCATCTCCAGCCCTCCTCCTCACAGCAAATTAGGCTCTATTCCCTTCTCCAGGGGATCTTCCTGACCTAGAGATCGAACCTGGGTCTCCTGCATTGCAGGTGGATTCTTTATCATCTGAGCCACCCAGGAAGCCCTTTAAGGCAAACTTCATCTCCAGTTCTCCTCCTCACAATGAATTCGGCTCAGTAACTCCTTTTTATAGATGGTGTAGCAGAGGTCAAGAAGTTGGTGACTCGGCCAGATTGATGACTTGGCCTTGGCATGACCTTGAATCCTGACGCCCCCTCCCTTGCAGCGCAGTGCTCTCATGCATTTTCCATTTTACTTCCTGCTGTCCCTCTTTTGGTTGCAGACATGGAGCAGCCCTTACAGACAAGGTCTTGGTTTCAGCTGAGACAATTTTATTATCTTGGTTAATTGTGAAAACTGGATTTTCTGGACAGAGACTTGGCAACATTAACTTTCACTATTGGATTTTATTAAGAGTAAAGTAGGGAGAAGGCAGCAGTTTTGAATTTGATTATGCCTTTGGAGTATTCTGGGTAATGCCATTAACATCCTTCAAAATTATTTTTGGCAAACTACAGATTATGGGTGTAGGCTTTGCCATCATCTAGAATCCTGCAGACCATAGGGAAGAGCAGACAACTGCCCCTGAAGTTAGCCAACACTTCTCCACCCATTCCCCTCCTTGGGGCGTGTGTGTGCGTGTGTGCGTGCGTGTATGTGTGTGCGTTTATTAAAGTACAGTTTGTTTGCAATGTTGTGTTACTTTCAGGTGTACAGGATTGTGTCAGTTACTCTTTTTCAGATTCTTTCCCCATATAGTTTATTACAAAATATAGAGAATGGTTCCTATGCTATATAGTAGGTTCTTGCTGCTGCTGTTGCTGCTGCTGCTGCTGCTGCTGCTAAGTTGCTTCAGTCGTGTTCGACTCTGGGTGACCCCATAGATGGCAGCCCATAAGGCTCTGCCATCCCTGGGGTTCTCCAGGCAAGAACACTGGAGTGGGTTGCCATTTCCTTCTCCAATGCATGAAAGTGAAAGTGAAAGTGAAAGTGAAGTCCCTCAGTTGTGTCTGACTCTTCGAGACCCCATGGAGATGATGTGGGTTTGATCCCTGGGTGGGGAAAATAGCCTGGAGGAGGGCATAACAACCCACTCCAGTATGCTTGCCTGGAGAATCCTATGGACAGAGGAGCCCGGTGGGCTACAGTCCATAGGGTTGCAAAGAGTCAGACACAACTGAAGCAATTTAGCATGCATGCATGCGGTATTCCATAATATATGTCACGTGTTCTTCATCCGTTCATCTGTCCCATGGACATTTAGGTCCATGTCTTGGCTACTGTAAATGGTGCTGCTATGAACACTGGGGTGCATGTAGCTTTTTGAATTAGAATTTTCTCCAGATAATGCCCAGGAGTGGGATTGCAGGATCATATGGTAATTCTATCTTTAGTTTTTTAGGGAACCTCTATACTGTTCTCCATAGGAGGATGTACCAATTTGCATCTCCAGCAATAGCATAGGAGGGTTCTTTTGTCTCTTGGCATGCTTGTTTTAAATCTAAACCTCTCTGTTGTCTGTTCTGGACTAATGGAGGCTTCAGCATTATCTTTTTAAGAAGAAGCAATCTTCTTGGATTGGTGTAGTTAAGGAGATGCTGGGTATATTACCCTGAGAACCTGATCAACCCTGAAATCTTGGTTTGACACCAAAGATATTTTCCCCTCCTTCAAAGCTGGCTGGTCTTTCTGATCTATGGGCAGCTCTGCTCCTCAGTAATCTTAGGGCTCAGGTTCCTCCCAGCCTGTGCTCTCCCCTCTTCAGCATGTAACCTACATGCTGGTTCAGGAAAACAGCATGGGCAGTTGCATGTGGGTGCTTTTGAAGGGCAGGGTAGGAAGTGGATCACATCCTCTTTGCTCACATCCCCTTGGCCCCACATCTGTAACGCGACCACACTCCACGGCAAAGGACGCCGGGCAGTGTAACCTAGCTGTGTGCCCCGAAGCTGGAGGAAATGGGTTTGAGACCATATCCCACTGGATTTTGTATTAGAAACAGAGAAAGAAATATGAACAGAAACAATGAAATAAAGAGTTGACGTTTTCCAGGTAATTCTGTTACCATAGGCAGTTCTCCCTGGAGAAGGGCATGGCAACCCACACCAGTATTCTTGCCTGCAGAATCTCATGGACAAAGGAGCCTGGCAGGCTACAGTCCATCAGGTCACAGGTGGATACGACTGAAGCGCCTAAACGTGCACACAGGCAGTTTTTCATAATTTTAGATACAAACCTGTATTATTCCCCATGTTAGGCTCTTCATTCTTCCCTTCCCCTAACGGCACACTTTAATTATCCAGGCTGTTGGTTACATGGCTCCAAGGAATTGCTTTTGTCCTTGCTATTAATATAATATCATTTCCCCTGGTCATTGGTCCAAATGTGTTAACAGTAAGAAACTATTTCTACATATAAATTAAATTAGAAAAATTTGCTGGGAGGGGAACAAATAGATTCTGGATAAAAGCTAAGTCAAAATAGCAGGGCTCTGTAATTTGGGACAAGTCACTCTAGCTTGTCCAGGCTTGGTTCCTTCATCTATAAAATGAAGGGAGAAAGAAGCAAAGGGAATTGACTCTAGAGATCTGATCTGTGCCAGCCTTTACAGCCAGCAGTTCTTAGGATGCAAAGAATGTCGAGAAAATTTTGGAGATGATTCTAGTACTTGGGCTGGCTTCCCTCCAAGCTGTATTAGCAATTCTGGCCCTGTTTGCAGACTGCTTGTTCTGTAAGGGGATGGCCCGCACAACCAACCAATGAGCAAAGGTTCTTGGCTTCACTCTGATTGGATCAGCTTAGGTCATATGCTCACCTCAGCCAATCACTAAACTCCAGAGGATGCCAGATACTGAGGGTTCATATACTTCATTCCTCGTCCCTGGCGTTGTGGGTGGGGTCAGTCCCACCCAAACCACAAGTCTGCAACCCAGTGGAGAAGGACTGGAAAGATTTTGTGAGGTGGGTAGCAGCCTTCAGTAGTCACTACAAACTGTGTCATTTTTTCACTTCACTTTACCCACTAACACGTGCCAATGTCTGGGTGTCTGGTTTTTAAAGAAGCAATAAGTTAATTCGGGTTGGGAACTTGTTGATCAGGACTAAATGGGATGCCCATGGCAGAGGGGCCATAAGGCTGCTGGCTGATAACAGGGCTTGTGCTTAAATATCCTACTCCAAATGGACGGGATATTTTCCTATTTGTATGCTTTTGTGAACTGCAAGGAGATCCAACCAGTCAACCCCAAAGGAAATCAGTCCTGAATATTCATTGGAAGGACTGATGCTGAAGCTGAAACTTAAATACTTTGGCTATCTGATGCGAAGAACTGACTCACTGGAAAAGACCCCGATGCTGGGAAGGATTGAAGACAGGAGGAGAAGTGGGTGACAGAGGATGAGATGGTTGGATGGCATCATGGACTCGATGAACATGAGTTTGGGTAAACTCCAGGAGTTGGTGATGGACAGGGAAGCCTGGCATGCTGCAGTCCATGGGGTCACAAAGAGTCAGACATGACTGAGTGACTGAACTGAACTGAACTGATGCTTGTATGAAATCTGTGGCTTTTACATGCCATTTAAAAATGGCTTCTTGGATGATTAGGCTTGAAGGCTTGAAATGCACATTTACTTCAGGGCAAACCATCCTAGAAATATGGTAGACTAGAATCACAGTGTAACAGGAGTGACTATTTATTTTAAGCCTCATTTTTACCAGGACCAGATGTTTTGTCCACAGTGAACCAGTTATTTGATGATATTTTTTTAATAGGCCTAAGACATTAATCTGCTCACATCACCCCCACTCAGCAGGGACAAATGCAAGGGTGATCCAGAAAGGAGACGGAATGTTTGTACGTAGCTTGTACAAACCATTTAATTGCTTTTGCCGGAATGAAATGATGTGAGGTCTTGGCACCAGGAATTTGGGTGACGGAGTCATTAAGAAAGAAAATTACAAAGCTCAGAATGTTTTTCTGGGAAGTCATGGGCACAGCCCTGAAAAATGTGGCTATATTATGGAAGATTAATTCCCACTGTAGTCAGCAGCACCAGCTGTTTGTGAGATCCTGATGGAGAAAAAGTAGGGCAAGCTAAAAGATCAGTGAACAAGACAATCCATGTCTCCATATTAGCGGTTGTTCCATATATTTGGAAGTAGTTCGCTATTTAATTTTATTTAATTTAAGGCCCCAAAGATGTGCCTAATGAAGTGCAGTTTACTAAGTCACTGTAAAAACCAGAGAGGCATGAGGGAATAATGGATTTTGGATAATTTGCACATATTATCATTAAGAAAAAAATGTCTCTCTGAGGCAGAGTACTCTCTAAACATACCTGTTTCTGTTCTTCTCTTGTTACCCACCTGAGTTGGATGGCTATGTGGTTATTTCTAATTACGCCAGAATGGTTTTTGAACATGAGCTGAGAATGTGTAAATCTTTCTATGGTTTTGTCTTCCTCTTCCAGTTGTCACTCCCAGGAGAAAGGAAAGGCTTTTTAATTAAAATTAAAATAAACAAGCAAACCCCAGTGATATGGGAAGGAGGATGGGCAGTGCATAAAGAGGTTTGATTCTGATTGAGAAGGCTGGATGTATTCTGTGTATTATGTTCTGTGGCCATTGTGTAAAAGTGGCCACAGTCCCGTGTTTTTCCACCTGGGATTCTCTCTGGCCAGTCCTTCACTCTGAAAATAGAGTTAGAAATATCTGCAGAAACAAGAGATATTAGTTAGGAGTCTCTGGCAAGTACAACAAATTGAACTGCAATGGTAAGTAATAGACTTAAGGACATAAACCTCCCACCTCTGGAGTTAGCCATTTAGTGTATTTTTCAAGTAAATGGAATAGAGATTTTACAGCAGAATAATGTTTACCCTTTGAACTTTATTTTTTTTTTTTCTTTTTTTTTTTTTTTCTTTTTTATTTTTTTTTATTCTTCCAATTTTATTTTATTTTTAAACTTTACATAATTGTATTAGTTTTGCCAAATATCAAAATGAATCCACCACAGGTATACATGTGTTCCCCATCCCGAACCCTCCTCCCTCCTCCCTCCCCATACCATCCCTCTGGGCCGTCCCAGTGCACCAGCCCCAAGCATCCAGCATCGTGCATCGAACCTGGACTGGCAACTCGTTTCCTACATGATATTTTACATGTTTCATTGCCATTCTCCCAAATCTTCCCACCCTCTCCCTCTCCCACCGAGTCCATAAGACTGTTCTATACATCAGTGTCTCTTTTGCTGTCTCGTACACCGGGTTATTGTTACCATCTTTCTAAATTCCATATATATGCGTTAGTATACTGTATTTATGTTTTTCCTTCTGGCTTACTTCACTCTGTATAATAGGCTCCAGTTTCATCCACCTCATTAGAACTGATTCAAATGTATTCTTTTTAATGGCTGAGTAATACTCCATTGTGTATATGTACCACAGCTTTCTTATCCATTCATCTGCTGATGGACATCTAGGTTGCTTCCATGTCTTGGCTATTATAAACAGTGCTGCGACGAACTTTAGAAATCACTATATTTATTTATAAAGTTAGGTCTTTTTAAGAAATGCTAGTTGGGGGACTTCCCCGGCCGTCTAGTGGTTAAGACTGCCTTCCAATACACGGGGTGCAGGTTTAATTCTTGGTTGGGTAGCGAAGATCCCACATGCCTTGAGGCCAAAAAATCCAAAACATAAACAACAAAATTCTGATAAAGAATCCACGGACAGTGCATGAGACCCCAATTTGATTCCTGGGTTGGGAAGGTCCCCTGGAGAAGGAATAGCCTTCTCCCTGCAGTATTCATGGGCTTCCCTGGTGGCTCAAATGGTAAAGAATCCGCCTGCAATGGGGGAGCCCTGGGTTTGATCCCTGGGTTGGGAAGATCCCCTGGAGGAGCACATGGCAATCCACTGCAGTGGATTCTTGCCTGGGGAATCCCATGGACAGAAGAACCTGGCAGGCTAAGTTCACGGGGTCGCAGAGTTGGACACAACAGAGTGACTAAGCACAGCACAAACAACAGAAGAAATGTTGTAACAAGTTCAATAAAGACTTTAAGAATGGTCCCCATAAAACCCATAAAAAAAAAAAAAGAGCCTTAAAAACAAGACCAAAACCAGAAATGCTGTTGGAACTGTCTTCAGAGGTTGTTTTGAATGGCATGAAAGAAAAAGAAAACAGTTCTTTTGCTGATCTTTGCTGATATTCACCCGTTTTACTCACCATCTTTGGCACTAAATGTCATGTAACTATTTCTAAACAAATCAAAGCTACCCTCAAAGCAGGTGAGTTATTATTGATTGCTGGGGAGTTTTCACACACAGTGACTCTGTGGAGGTAACATTAGCTGCATTCTACAGCTGTGAAAACTCACCAACATAACAATAAGGATGTGAGAAAGCCAGGATTTGAACTCTGACCTATGTGACTGCAGAAATCCAGGCACTTTCCACTGTGTCATTGTTCCCTGAAAGAGGGAAATTTGCTACTTATAAAGATGTTTGAAATAACGTTTTGTAGATTCTAAAGGCAATTTCCAAAAATGAGTTTTAGGAATACGTTGAATATAATGAAAGCTGAGTTGGAGCTAGTCACCTCTCTGTTTCAATGATTATGAATTCATTTGAATATAGAAGCTCAGTTTCTTAAAAAAAAAAAATTAGCGTTATGACTGACAGTGGTTTTCAAACTGTTGTCCTAAGCCCCGTGCTTTGGAATCACCCAGAGCTGGCATTGCTCTTTGACGTGGGTGAGAGTAATCCCCCATCAAAACCCTAGGTCACATAAGGCCCTGCTCTGGCTTTCCTTTGTCTTCCTTGATGGCTCAGATGGTGAAGAATCTGCATGCAATGCAGGAGATGCAGGTTTGATCCCTGGGTTGGGAGGATACCCTGGAGAGGGGCATGGCAACCCACCTCAGTATTCTTACCTGGAGAATCCCACGGACAGAGGAGCCTGGCAGGCTACAGTCCATAGGGTTGCAAAGAGTCAGACAGGACCAAGGGACTAACACTTTCACTTTCTTGAAGGTCGCTCTAAGACCAAGTGTCAGAGACACTCTGACTGCTTGATTTTCAATTGGAGTAGAGTTGCTTTACAATGTTGTGTTAGTTTCTGCTGTGCAATGAAGTGAATCAGCCGTACGTATACACATGTCCCCTCCTTCTTGAGCCTCCCTCCCACCACCACCCCATCCCACCCCTCTAGGTCATCACAGGGCACTGAGCTGAGCTCCCTGTGCTATACAGAAGCTTCCCACTAGTTATCTATTTCTGCAGATGGTGACTGCAGCCATGAAACTAAAAGACGCTTACTCCTTGGAAGGAAAGTTATGACCAACATAGATAGATAGCATATTATGTTGTCATAGTTATGTCATATTATGTCATAGCTATGACCAACATAGACAGCATATTAAAAAGCAGAGACATTACTTTGCCAACAAAGGTCCGTCTAGTCAAGGCTATGGTTTTTCTAGTGGTCATGT
Organism: Bos indicus; assembly: GCF_029378745.1. Taxonomy (NCBI): domain Eukaryota; kingdom Metazoa; phylum Chordata; class Mammalia; order Artiodactyla; family Bovidae; genus Bos; species Bos indicus. The sequence goes on along the minus strand of NC_091780.1, from coordinate 16,204,384 downwards.
ATGGATGTGAGAGTTGGACTATGAAGAAAGCTGAGCGCCAAAGAATTGATGCTTTTGAACTGTGGTGTTGGAGAAGACTCTTGAGAGTCCCTTGGACTGCAAGGAGATGCAACCAGTCCATTCTAAAGGAAATCAGACCTGAATGTTCATTGGAAGGACTGATATTGAAGCTGAAATTCTGATAATTTGGCCACCTGATGGGAAGAGCTGACTCATTTGAAAAGAGCCAAATTCTGGGAAAGATTGAAGGCAAGAGGAGAAGGGGATGACAGAGGATGAGACGGTTGGATGGCATCACCGACTCGATGGACATGAGTTTAGGTGAATTCTGGGAGTTGTTGATGGACAGGGAGGACAGGTGCTGTGGTCCATGGGGTTGCAGAGAGTTGGCCACGACTGAGCAACTGAACTGAACTGAGCGTATATATGTCAGTGCTCCTCTCCCAGTTCATCCACCCTCCCCTTCCCCTCTGTGCCACATGTCTGTCTTCTGTGTCTGTGTCTCTTTCAGCCCTGTGAACAGGCTCATTTGTACCATATTTCTAGATTGCACAAATAGGCATTAATATATGATATCTGCTTTTCTCTTTTCTGACTTACTTCACTTGGTATGATGGACTCTAGGCCCATCAATATCAATACAAATGACCCAGCTTCGTCCCTTTTTACGGCTGAGTAGTGTTCCACTATGAACAGATAGTACATCTTTATGCATTCATTCGTCTACAGACATTGCACTGCCTCCATGTCCTGGCTGTTGTAACTAGTGCTGTGTGTCTGTCTGCTTCTTCACAGGCTGGGGCTTCAGCATGGGCAGCAACTACCACTTCCACAGCTGGAGAGTGTTTGTCATCGTCTGCGCTCTGCCCTGCACCGTGTCCATGGTGGCCCTGAAGTTCCTGCCAGAGAGCCCGAGGTTTCTGCTGGAGGTGAGTCAGTGCCCCACCCCGTGTGAGGCCTGCTCTCCTAGCCCCTTGGTCCCAGGTCGGCTTTGACCTGGCCTGTCATTAAACCCGTCATGATGGTGGCCTGCCCAGGGTGCAAGGACTGCCAGAGCTGGAGGGAGCCGAGCTCACAGAGTGCAGATCAGCGGCACTGCTTCCCGAGTCTGGGTGGAGCTGGAGGGCACCCTCTTGAAGATGCTTCTGGTACCCATGCTCCCCAGAGGTCCTGTTGACCTTTGGAGCTGCATGAGCAGGACTTCCCTGGCAGTCCAGTGGTCCTCCCCAATGTGCTGCCACTGCAGGAGGCACTGGTTCAATCCCTGGGCAGGGAACTAACATCCACGTGCTGAGAGGCAGAAAACAAAACAAAAAGTGCCCAAAACAAAAAGCTGCATGGAGTTTTTTCCATGTTACAGCAGTGAACTGGGTTGTCGATCTTTCTCTGCTCCCCAGCCCTGCAGGACTCTTGCCTCTGCAGTTCCTCTCTCCTCCAGAAGGCTGCTCCCACAGTCCTGTGAGGTTTCCAGCTGGATGGTGGTGGTGGTGGTGGGGGCTCTCCTGCTTGCAGTGGTCAGACGGGTCGGGCTGGTGGAGGGGCGATAGGACTCCAAGGCTCTTACAGCCCGAGTTCTCAGAGTCCACTCACAAGCTTCCTTCTAACTTTCTGCAGACTTTCTTGTTGAATGTTTTCTTTCATCCCATTGGTGAGGGGCAGATGCAGCAAAAAGTTTTTTTTTTTTTTTTTTAATCCAAGCTTATTTCAGAAGCTTTGATGTGTATTAGCTCTCTAGGACTGCTGTAACAAAGGAACACAAACTGAGTGTCTCAGAGTTACAGAAATTTGTTGTCTCCCAGATGTGTTGGCTAAAAGTGCCAAAAGGTGTTTGCAGGGCCACACTCCCTCAGAAGTCCTTGGGCAGAGGGCCCCAACCTCTGGAACCTAGTGCCTGATGATCCGAGGTGGAGCTGATGTAGTGATCATAGAAATAAAGTGCGTAATAAATGAAGTGCACTTGAATCCTCCCAAAACCATCCTCTGCATCCTGGTCCATGTAGAAATTGTTTTCCATGACGCAGGTGCCTGGTGCCAAAATGGTTGGGGGCCACTGCCGTAGGGCAACCTTCACTTTGCCTCCTCCAGCTTCTGGGTGGGTTGCTTACATTTGGGGTGGTCCTTGGCTTGCAGCTCTTTCACTCCAGTCTGTCTTTGTCACCACAAAGTACTCTCTCTGAGTGCCTCTAGGTCTTCACTTGGGCTACTTCTTATAAGGGCACCAATCATGTTGGATTAGGGGCCCATCCTACCCCAGGATGACCTCATCTTAATTACATCTGCAGCAACCCTACTTCCAAATAAAGTCACCTTCTGGGGGCACTGAGGGCTAGAACTTCAACATATCAAAGTGGCGTGGGGGACACAATTGAACCTGTTATGTGTTGGGTCTTGGCTTTAATCGTCCAGAGAGGATCATGGCTCCCACCTGCAGTCTATTCAACCTTAAAACTACAAGTAGTTACTCACAGCCTATGACGATAATAATACCCAGTATTTACACCTTGAAGGCACAGCCTGGTTAGCCTCCCAGGATGGGCTGCAACAGAAGCTTGTGTTGGTTTTTCACAAGCCGCAGATTGTAACGCATCCATGGCCAGTGGCCTAAGACGCAGGCATCAGCACCCTGTTGTCTCTGTTGGGTTTTCCACCTCTAATTAGCAAAGGATTGTTCATGTCTCTCTTCTTGGTTTTACCAGATGGGCAAACACGACGAAGCCTGGATGATTCTCAAGCACGTGCACGACACCAACATGAGGGCCAAGGGGGCCCCAGAGAAGGTGTTCACGGTGAGTGCGTGGTCACCTGTGCCAGCCGGAGGGGGCCTCTCCTCTTCACTGTTTTGGTTTGCTAAAAAATAATTTTACTGCATAAGCACATCATGGAAAATTTGTCAAAAAGGAAAAAAAAACCCTGATATTCTGCATCATATTACTGCATCATAATTATTTTTTGTATTTTGATGGACTCCTTCTTGGTACCACTAATTACTCAAAAATAGCAAAGGAAAAAACTAGCTGTATTCATACAGAGATAGCCAGATGTACCCATATTTACATATAAATATATATTATTTAAGAGCACTCATAGACATTCTACATGTGTCTAATAGTATTCAGAATCATCCTTTTTTAAAAAAAAATACTTATTTTAATTGGAGGCTAAGTACAATATTGTGGTGGTTTTGCCATACACGGACATGAATCCGTCATGGGTGTACATGTGTCCCCCATCCTGAACCCCCCTCCCACCTCCCTCCCCACCCCATCCCTCTGGGTTGTCCCAGTGTACTGGCTTTGAGGGCTCTGTTTCATGCATTGAACTTGAACTGGTCATCTATTTCACATACACATGTTTCAGTGCTATTCTCTCAAATCATCCCACCCTTGCTTTCTCCCACAGAGTCCAAAAGTCTGTTCTTTACATCTGTGACCCTTTCCCTGTCTTGCATATAGGGTCATTGTTACCATCTTTCTAAATTCCATGCATTAACATACTGTATTGGTGTTTTTCTTTCTGATTTACTTCACTCTGTATAATAGGCTCCAATTTCATCTGCCTCATCAGAACTGACTCAAATACATTCTTTCTTATAGCTGAGTAATACTCCATTGTGTATATGTACCACAACTTTCTTATCTATTTGTCTGCTGATGGACATCTAGGTTGCTTCCATGTCTTGGCTATTGTAAATGGTGCTGCAATGAACTTTGGGGTACATGTGTCTCTTTCAATTCTGGTTTCTTCAGTGTGTATGCCCAGCAGTGGGATTGCTGGGTCATATGGCAGTTCTGTCTCCAGTTTTTTAAGGAATCTCCATACTGTTCCCTATAGGCCTGTACCAGTTTGCATTCCCACCAACACTGTAAGAGGGTTCCCTTTTCTCCACACCCTCTCCAGCATTTATTGTTTGTAGACTTTTTGATGGCAGCCATTCTGACCAGCATGAGGTGGTATCTCATCGTGGTTTTGATTTGCATTTCTCTGATAATGAGTGATGTTGAGCATCTTTTCATGTGTTTATTAACCATCTGTATGTCTTCTTTGGAGAAATGTCTGTAGTTCTTTGGCCCATTTTTTGATTGGGTTGTTTATTTTTCTGGTATGGAGCTGCATGAGATGCTAGTATATTTTGGAGGTTAATTCTTTATCAGTTGTTTCATATGCTATTATTTTCTCCCATTCTGAACGCTACCTTTTCACCTTGCTTATAGTTTCCTTCATTGTGCAAAAGCTTTTAAGTTTAATTAGGCCCTGTTTATTTTTGCTTTTATTTCCATTACTCTGGGAGGTGGGTCATAGAGGATCTTGCTGTGATTTATGTCAGAGAGTGTTCTGCCTGTGCTTTCCTGTAGGAGTTTTACAGTATAACATTTAGCTTAAAATTTTCCTATACATGTGTATGTGTTAATCATTCAGTTGTGCCCAACTCTGTGAGACTTCATGGACTGAAGGGTCACAGAGGATCGACCTCTCAGAGTACAGGGTCTCCTCCTTCCTTCTCCCCACCCCCGTCGTCTTTTCTCCTTCTTTAGTCCCCTCCCCTCCCCTGTCCTCTCTGTGGAATAAAACACATCTTTCTCCTTTACTCATGCAAAGAAGCTTATGTCTTTTGAGTTTGAGCCCATTTCCCAAGGATTTTCCCACATGTGAAGCAGTTTATTAGCATGCGGTATCTGTCCCACAATAGCCCTGAACCCTCCTGAGAGGAGTCTTTGCGTAGATCACCGTCCACTTCATTTGTACATCTGTCCCTGTAACTATGAATCTCCCTGACCTTCCACCTCTGTCTTGCCCTGCTTATCCCACGCAGGACCTTACACAGGGTGGTTTTCCCCAGGTTGCCTCTGGAAGCATCACTTCTAAACTAACCACAGATTGACACTTTGTATAAAATAGATAACTAATGAACACCTGCTGTAGAGCACAGGGACAGCTACCTAATGCACTGTGGAGACTTGAATGGGAAGGAAGTCCAAAAAAGGGGGGATATATGTGTATGTGTGGCTTCCCAGGAGGTGCTAGTGGTGAAGAATCCGCCTGCAGTGCTGGAGCTGCAGAAGGCTTGGGTTTGATCCCTGGCTCTGGAAGATCCCCTGGTGGAGGGCATGGGAAACCACTCTACTATTCTTGCCCAGAGAATCCCATGGGCAGAGCCTGGTGGGCTACAGTCCATAGGGTTGCAGCGTCAGACATGACTGAAGGGACTTTGCATGCACGTGACTGATTCATTTTGTTTTATAGTAGAAACTAATACAACATTATAAATAAACTATTCTCCAATAAAAATTAAATAAAGAAAATAAACCAACCACAAGGTTGCCTGCCTGGGACCCCTTTTTAGACAAGTGGTCTGACTTTCTCTTTTAACAACCCATTCTAACATAAACAGCTTACTTTTAAGAAATGAGATCTTTCTTGGCCTGAAAATCAATCAAAACTCCAAATTCCAAAGGTGAAACTGAGCCCTTACTTCAGGACCAGAATTCCTCACTTCAGGAAGGGTGTGCATGCCCCAGAAGAAAGCTCAGGCGGGAATCAGTGAGCAGAGGGCTCTGAGACCTGGAATTTTGTCTTTCTCCAACATGCATGCCAGTCACCAAGTCCTTGGGCATAAACTCCGTTTTTAGTAGTTTTCACCCCTCCACAGGAAAAGGGAATTAGAAAGGTTATGGACTCAGTATTTCCATAACTGATGCCAAAAGCTCAGCCTCTCTGTACACAGGTGCCGAATTGAATCTCAGAGACAGTTTTGGGTGAAGTAGAAATGAATAGCTTTATTGCTTTGTCAGGAAAGGGGGGCCACAGCACGCCAATGCCCTCAGAAATGTGTGTCCCAACTTGGGGAAGATAGTAAGAAGTTTCATAGTAATTGCTCAAAGAGGGTGTGATCAGCTCATGGACGTTCTTCTGATGGGTGATGGGTTGGTCAGCATCATCAGCCTTCAGGTCCAACTAGTCTGGGGTCTACATGCTGTGGGCAGCATATCATCATTAATAGTTAACTTCTCTTACCTGGAGGAGATTTCAGGATCTGTAAAACAGCTCAAAGACATTACGTGTATCCACTGATGTGGAAACAGGACCTTGCTCCAAGGCCGTACTATTGTTTCTCCCTGATCTCTCATCCCTGCCCTAATTAACGACTGCTTGGAACTGCCCATTGGAAGTCAGGGAAGCTCATGGAGGCTGAATGAAGGCTCTTTCCTGTAACCAAAGAAATGGGGGACACAGAAAGGCCTTATGCCCAGGAGCCCCACAGGGTCCTGCATGGTATCATGCTGACTTGATGATCATATTAATTATGTAGAAATGGATAACTGGATGGGGCAGGGAAAAAAGGAAAAAACAAATGACTGGAAAGTGTTACTAACCTCAGACCGCTGGGCTGTGGCTGGAGTCGGAAGTGAATACTCAGCCCCACTGGCTGGGGTCGCCTGCTCTGCTCCTGTGTGCTCCGCTCCGTGGATGTATCACAGTGAATGTACTCAGTGGCCTTGAGGAAGAGCGTCGGGCAGGCTGGATTCAGTGCCCATGGGAAGCCCTGGGTGTGGCCCTCCTCAGTGCCTTTGAGCTGATGGGGTTCAGGATATAACAGCCCCAGATTATGGCACCTCAGCGTATTGTATCTCATAAGCTGAAGGAGCTAGAGAGAACAGCAGAAGCAGAAAGGTTACTCTGACCTCCCCTTGCTCCCCCTTCTTCCCTGAAACAGGCCATAAATCTCCCACATGTAAGATGCTTTCCCTGAACCAGGAGGGAAGAAGACGTTGTTCTCAAGAGCTATGGCTGTTCTTCCTCAGACTAAGAAGGCTATATAAACAAACCCTGTTAAACAAACCCTTATCATCCTAATTACTTCTTCAGCATTATTAACCCAAATCCCTTTGTTTTGTCTGTTCTTCACAAATTTATTGTTTCTAAGGCTTCCCTGGTGGCTCAGATAGTAAAGAATCCGCCTGCAATGCAGGAGACCTGGGTTCCATCCCTGAGTCAGGAAGATCTCCTGGAGAAGAGAATGGCAACCCACTCCAGTATTCTTGCCTGGAGAATTCCATGGACAGAGGAGCCTAGTGGCTTATTGTCCATAGGGTCACAAAGAGCTGGACATGACTGAGCAAGTAACACACACACACACACACAGTATAAAAGCTTCCTGCACTGGTCACTTCTTTGGGACTTCATTCTCTTGTGAAGGCTCCCACAGATACGTAAAAATTTAGTAAAATGTGGGTGCTTTACTTCTGTTAATCTTTATCAGCTGTGTTGTCTCAGTTGCAGCACTCTGAATCTTTTAGGTGAGGAATTTAGATCCATGACTGGGGATTGAATCCAGGCCCCCTGCATTGTGAGCACAGAGTCTTAGCCACTGAACCACCAGGGAAGTCCTTACTCCTGTTAAATCTGTCTTTGCCAGTTTAGCTTCCAGACCCAGTCAGGGAGTCTAGGACAGTAGAGGAGAACTTATTCCTCCCCTACAGGGCCCTGGCTTTACCTCTGTCTCCAGCCCTGTTTGCTGCCTCACAAGCTTCTGAAATGTCCCCCTAGCAGGTGTCCGTAGGATACCTTTGCGAAGGAGAGGTGTTGAAATATTCCCTTGAGAACTGCTGTTCTGCAGGGCTGGGGCAAACACAGATCATATTATAGTTTAGACCAAAGCAAAGCCAAACATCCTAGTTAATTGTAAATTAGAGTAATTGTGCTTGCAGCTGTCAACACATCCACTCCCAGATCCCTAAGGAATAGGGTGTTATTTTCCCCAAGAGGAAAGCAAAGACAAAATTTGCATTTTTTTGATAGTACCACAAGGCATGTGGGATATTAGTTCCTCGACCAGGGATGGAATCCAACAGAACCCACTGCAGTAGAAGCATGGAGTATTAACTACCGGACCGCCAGGGAGGTCCCACTGAATGTGAATCGTAACATGTTTCCTGATTTGGGGTCAGCTTTCCCCTGGTGGCTCAGATGGTAAAGAATCCACCTGCAATGCAGGAGACCTGGGTTCAGTCCCTGCATGGGGAAGATCCCCTAGAGAAGGGAACGGCAACCCACTTAAGTAGTCTTGCCTGGAGAATTCCAGGGACAGAAGAGTCTGGTGATTACAGTCCATGGGGTCGCAAAGAGTCAGACATGACCGAGCAACTGACACTTTTTTAACACTTCCACTCAGCCCCTTTTGGCTTCAGCTGTGTTCTTGGCCCTCCTGGGTTATCTAATAACAGGAAGATCAGCTCTAGCCAAGAGTCCCATGATGCGGGCCATCTGGGTTCCCCCTCCTGTGTCCCTGTCTGGACCAGGCAGTAGTGCGACTGCCAAGGCCACACACCCGGGAGTGGCAGGGCCAGCTCAGGAGGCTCTGCTGTGCTTATATACCTGCAGTTTTAGGAAGAGCACCTGTGCTTTTACTAGGTTCTCAAAGGGGTATCCAGCCCAGGCAAGAGTTAAGAACCACTGTGTTCAAGCTTTAGAAAAATGAAGCCGCGCCATCCGGGGCTTGGTGCTGGGGAACTAAAGAACCACTTGTTTCTATTTCAGTGACTGTATTTTCCTGTGTAGTATTAAGCCTCACTTCTCTCTCTCTTCCTTTGTCTCTTTACATCCTTAGTCCCTTGGTTGAAGTAAGAATGGGAGATGCTCTTATGACTAAAGCCTTTTCTCCCCAGAAGATAGATTTGTTGGAAGAGGTGCTAGAAACTGTTTTTGAATTTTTTGAGTAGGCTCTTCCATTTTCTTCTGATTTGGTCTGCGAGCACAGACCTTGATAACTTGGCTAAGAGTCTGTATGGTCAGAAATCTCCTTAACGTGATTGTTAGTCACAGAATTCAGTGGTTGTCTTAAACACTGATTAAACGGAAAATCACTGTCTTAATGAGTCAGGACTGCTCCTTGGAGCTACCTGCTGACATTGGACAAATGGACACTTTTCCAGGGTACTTGTGTTGCTGAGTCAAAGCTTGGTCTGTTCACCACACAACAGGCCGATAAATTGGGAGAGGAGGTGTTGAGACAAGGAAGAGAGACTTTATTTGGAAAGTTGGGTGTCCAAGAAGGTGGTGGACTACCATCTTATAGGGTTCTGGGTGCTAGTTTCTTTTATAGAATAGAGACAGGGAGGAGATGAGGAAGTAAAGTAAAAAGACCATAAATCTTGCAAAATATCTCCTGGCTTGGCCAGCCTTGGGGAGGGGATGTGTTCATTTCTTCTTCCCTGCAGCCATTCACAGGTGGGCAGGGTTGGCGTGTTTCCCTGTGAGCTAAACAAAGACACTTTAGTTTAAAGTCAGTAGAGGGGTGGGCTTTCCAGCTGGCTCTTGGTGAAGAATCCACCTACCAATGCAGGAGGTGAAAGAGGCGAAGTTTCCATCCCTAGGTCATGAAGATCCCCTGCAACCACTCCGGTATTCTTGTCTGGAGAATTCCATGGACAGAGGAGCCTGGTCAGCTACAGTCCATAGGGTCACAAAGAGTTGGACATGACTGAAGCAACTTAGTATGCGCGTAGAGGGGCAGAGTTCCCCAGGCAGGGAAAGCTTACAGCTGTAGACAGCATCCTTTTAGAAACAAAAGCCACAGAAAGCAAAGGTTAAAGAAACATATCCAACATGAAGTCAGATTCTGTTCTTCCCTGTTACACACAGCCTTATTCCCATTCCCTATCTCTTTGATTTCCAACAGGAAAACCAGGGGTAGCAAGGAAGACCTAATGTCTCTTTTTTAAAAGTGAAGTAAAAAGTTGCTCAGTCGTGTCCGACTTTTGTGACCCCATGCATGTAGCCTAGCAGGTTCCTGTGTCCATGGGATTTTCCAGACAAGAGGACTGGAGTGGGTTGCCATTTTCTTCTCCATCTTCCTGATCCAGGGATGGAACCCAGGCCTCCCACATTGTAGGCACGCTTTACCATCTGAGCCACCAGAGAAGTCCCTTTAAAAAAAAATTGAGGTATAATTGGCATGTAACATTGTATTAGTTTCAGGAGTTCTGTATAATGATTCAATATTTGTATACATTGCAAAATGATCACCACAATAAGTCTCCTTACCATCTGTCACCACACAGTTACAAAATGTTTTTTCTTGTGTTGAGGACTCAAGATTTACTTTCTTAGCAACTTTCAAGTAATGAATATAGAGTATTATTAACTATTATCAAACCAGTCCATCCTAAAGGAAATCAGTCCTGAATATTCACTGGAGAAGGCGATGGCACCCCATTCCAGTACTCTTGCCTGGAAAATCCCATGGACGGTGGAGCCTGGTAGGCTGCAGTCCATGGGGTCGCTCAGAGTCAGATACGACTGAGCGACTTCACTTTCACTTTCATGCATTGGAGAAGGAAATGGCAACCCATTCCAGTGTTCTTGCCTGGAGAATCCCAGGGACGGGGGAGCCTGGTGGGCTGCTGTCTGTGGGGTCGCACAGAGTCAGACACGACTGAAGCGACTTAGCAGTAGCAGCAGCAGCATTCATTGGAAGGACTGATGCTGAAGCTAAAACTCCTATACTTTGGCCACCTGATGCAAAGAACTGACTCATTGGAAAAGACCCTGATGCTGGGAAAGATTGAGATGGGGAGGAGAAGGGGGCAACAGAGGATGAGATGGTTGGATGGCATCACTGACTTAATGGACATGAGTTTGAATAAACTCCAGGAGTTGGTGATGGACAGGGAGGCCTGGCGTGCTGCAGTCCCTGGGGTCGCAGAGTCGGACACGACTGAGCGACTGAACTGAACTGAACTGAACTGTTTTCACCATGCTCTACATTACATCCCAGGACTTATTTTATAGCTGCAAGTTTGTACCTTTCGATCCCTTTCTCCTGTTTTGTCCAACCCTCCCACACCCCTCCCCTCTGGAAACCACCGATCTGTTCTTGTATCTATGAGCTTGGTTTTCTGTTTTTGTTTGGTTTGGTTGATTCCCCAAATATAAGTGGGATCATGCAGTACTTGTCTTTCTCCATCTGATTTATTTCACTTGCCATGATGTCCTCAAGGCCCACCCACGTTGTTGCAAATGGCAAGATTTCCTATTTTATGGTTGGTTAGTATTCCTGTGTGTGTGTGTATCACATCTTTATCCTTTCACTTATCAATGGCCACTTGGGTTGTTTCCATATCTTCACCTTTATAATAATACTGCAGTGAAGATGGGAGTACTGATATCTTTTTGATTTAGTGTTTCCATTTCCTTCAGATAAACATCCAGAAGTGGAATTCATAGATCATATGGTCGTTCTATTTTTAATTTTGGAGGGAACCTCCATACTATTTCGCATAGTAGCCTCAGCAGTTTACATCCCCACCAACAATGCAGAAGGGTATCCTTTTCCCCACGTCTTAATGGACACATGTTATTTTTTGTCTTTTTGGTAATAACTATTTTAGCAGGTATGAGGTGATATCTCAGTGTGGTTTTAGTTTGCATTTCCCTGATGATTAGTGATGCTTAGCATTTTTTTCACCTGCCTATTGGCCATCTCTATGTCTTCTTTGGAGAACTGTCTATTCAGATCCTCTGTCCATTTTCAAATTGGATTTTTTTTTTTTTGCTGGGAGTTGCATGGGTTCTTGATATATTTTGAATATTAGTCCCTTGTCAAATTTATGATTTTCAAATATTTTCTCCCATTCAGTAGGTTGTCTTTTCATTTTGTTGGTGATTTCTTTTGCTGTGCAGAAGGAGGACTTAATGTCTTTTATTCTGCTGTGTTTAAAAAATGTCTTACATAGGGCTTCCCTGGTGGCTCAGTGGCAAAGAATCCACCTGCCAATGCAGGAGACATGGGTTTGATCCCTGATCCAAGAAGATCCCACATATTGTGGAGCAGCTAAGGCCATGTGCCACACTATTGAGCCTGCGCTTTAGAGTCCAGAAGCTGCAACTACCGAAGCCTCATGCTCTAGAGTCTGTGCTCCACAACAATAGAAGCCACCACAATGAGAGACCCACAGACCGCAACCAGGGAGTAGCCCCGACCTGCCACAGCTAGAGAAAGCCCGTGCAGCAACAAAGACCCAGCACAGCCAAAAAAAAAAAAATAATTAAAAAAGTCTTCCAGAGCAAGCTTTCTCTCCTAACACACACACACACACACACACACACACACACACACACACACACAGTTGTCTATGCAGGCTCTAGACTTCTCTGATGTTAATGCCCATTAAGGATAGACTTGTGAATTTTAAGGTGCAGTCAACTCTATTATGGGCAAGTAATATATAGACAGGACCTCAGTGTATTTCCCAAAGCCATAACTGAGTGAAAAAAACTCTGAATCATTTGTCTGCAGTGGGACATATCTACCTGAGAAAGATCACTAAGAGATGCTGTGTATAATTTTGGTTAAGAATTACTGAACTAGAGGGTCACCAAAAGCTCCTCTAGCCCTAAGGAAGTTAATAAAGTCAGTTACAGTCAACTAAAAATGGAAAAGTCAAAGTAAGGTTGAGATTCTCTAGCCCGTCTTTGCTTCACAGGTTTCCAACATTAAAACTCCCAAGCAAATGGATGAGTTCATTGAGATCCAGAGTTCAACAGGAACTTGGTATCAACGCTGGTTGGTCAGATTCAAGACCACTTTCAAGCAGGTATGTTTGGAGACCTGGGGTGGGTGAGAGGGAGGCTCTGTGGTGAGTTGTAATGACAGTGGATGAGGAATAGCGATTCTGAACACGCCTGTCAACCCAGGGCACAGTGATGGGCAGGAAGCAACAGCTGGGTCCTAGCCCACACCGACCTCCAACTTCTGTGAGCTCTGAACCACAAAGTGTCTAATCCTTAGTTTCTTTTCTTTGCTCTTCTTTCCAAAGGCAGAGATTTTGAATGTAGACACAATGTCTAGTCTGAGAAAGCATCGTTTTTTCTAGCACCTTCTTCTTCTTCTTTTGGTCTGAGAGTTATGTTTTATTCAGTGGGAATTTTTAGGACTTCAAGCCCAGGAGGTAGCAGCTCAAGTAACTCTGAGAGAACTATCCAAGGAGGCGAGGATGGTGGAAGCCAGATATATAGGAGTTTTGCAACAAAGGGCAGGTAGTCTGACCATCAAAAGTTTATTGTTAATGAAAGGAAACTAGATATGTCACGTTAAAGAATTTAGTGTTTTTCCATGCCTGGGAAGATGCAAAAGTCTGGGCTCACTGAAATTATTCCTTTTATATGCACCTCAGCTATCTGGGGAATGTCCTTCCTGTGTTTTCATATCCTGAGTTTCCTCAGGGCTCACCATGGGGAGAGGCTGCAGTCTGGTGGCTGCTAAAAGGCAGGTATTGTTTTCCCTTCTGAGTTCCCTCAGGGTTCACCAGCTCGCCTTCTGGTGATGGCTGAAGTCACTGATGAAGGTGACATCCTCTGTTTACCAGTATGACAGGCAGCAATCCACTTATCAGTTCCTCCTGTTGGCCCAAAATTCAATCCATATTTGGGAGACATTTCAGGATCAATTTTTGTCCCACAGTGCTGGGAGTCTTAGACCAGGTGAAAATTCTTGCTGATATGCCACTCCAATGGCACTTTCTCTTTAAATAAACTGTAGGAAGGAGGGACGGAGTGAAAGAAAGGACCCCTTTAAGTGATCTCTGAGAAAATATTTATGAAGGGCAAGGCCATTTCTCCAGAGAAGTGGTCCTGTGAGACAAGCCAACTGTCAAACACTCAGGTAGTCAACGGCCAGAGTCAGCTGAGCCTGGATAACCTTCTTGGTGGAGGGTGGTTCAGTGTTTGAAATAGCATCCATTCCCATTGGCGGGGAGAAGAGCTCAAGGCTATTCAGCACCCTGACATCCCCACTCACTGTGCTTTTGGTCACATGCATCATTGTGTTCGTGGATGCTGCAGGACTGTTAGAGCATGACACCAGCTAATAAGAACAGAAGAGGGTTTCTTGTTCCTTGAGCAGAATTGCTGCCTCTGGAAGACATTGCTGCCTGTTCTCTCCATGGGTTCCTAGGCAATTTAGTAGAGAATCTTAAAAAGGAGTTCTTCCAAGTCACAAGTTTCTGCCTCTAACCACCCATCTCTGCTGTGGGTTATAGGTCTGGGAAAACGCTCTGTACTGTGTGATGGGGCCCTACAGGATGAACACGCTGATTCTGGCCGTGGTCTGGTTTACCATGGCTTTAAGGTAAGTTCTGTCTTCCTTAAGTTCATTAATTAATAAAAAGCTATGACAAACGTAGACAGTGTAGTGCTGGAGAAGACTCTTGAGAATCCCTTGGACAGCAGGGAGATCAAACCAGTCAGTCCTAAAGGAAATCAACCCTGAATATTCATTAGAAGGACAGATGCTGAAGCTCCAACACTTTGGCCACCTGATGCGAAGAGCTGACTCATTGGAAAAGACCCTGATGCTGGGAAAGATTGAAGGCAGGAGGAGAAGGGGATGACAGAGGACGAGATGGTTGGATGGCATTACCGACTCGATGGACACGAGTTTGAGCAAGCTCCGGGAGTTGGTGATGGACAGGGAGGCCTGGTGTGCTGCAGTCCATGGGGCTGCAAAGAGTCAGACCCAACTTAGCAATTGAACAAAAAGTTCATTAATTTTCTTGTGCTTCCCATGCCTCATCTGTACATTGAGGGTTACCATTGGTTCTAACTCATATAGAGTCTGTGTCAGATTGGATGCTTTTGGCTATGACAGGCAACCCACTCTAGTGGCTTCTACAACAAGGAAATTTCTGATCCTTTGTAATAAGAATTCCATGGAGAGGCAGCCTCCAGGTGGGGATTCAGCCTCAGGCTAGTTCTCATCTGCCAGCAAGATGTCTGCAACTGCTCTTGGCATTCTCGGACATGGAAAAGTGTCCCAACAAGGAAGAGGCTGCCTTTCTCTGAGATTGACTTTTTAAAAATAATTTTCTTTTTACTTGGTTCTGCTGGGTCTTGGTTACTGCATGTGGAATCTTTGATCTTCATTATAGCATGCAGAATCTTTAGTTGCTGCATGGGGGATTATTATTATTATTATTATTATTTTAGATGAGGCTTGGAAAGTCTTAGTTATGATGTGTGGTATCTAGTTACCTGACCTGGACCCCTGCCTTGGGAGGATGTGGAGTCTTAGCCACTAGACCAACAGGGAAGTCCCTGAGCTCCACTTTTTAACATCAAGGAAACCTTTCTCATCTTCTCTGGTGGCTCATATGTTAAAGAATTTGTCTGCAATGCAAGAGACCTGGGGTTTGATCCCCAGGTCGGGAAGGTCCCCTGGAGAAGGAAATGGCAACCCACTCCGGTATTCTTGCCTGGAGAATCCCATGGAGAGAGTAGCCTGGCAGGCTACAGTCCATGGGGTCATAAAGAGTCCGACATGACTGAGCGACTAACACTTTCACTTCAAACCTTTCTCTGAAGCTGCCAGCAGACTCTCCCCACCCCGACATTATATTAGCCAAATGTGTGTGTCACATGCTTTAGGGCTAAACTAGCCACTGGTGATCGGGATGTGATTTCCCGATGACTTCAGACTAATCAAGATTTGCCTCTCAGCTGATGATACCGTTAGCTTTCCTGAGCACTGACACCCAAACAAAATCAACTTCCTGTTCCCAAGGAAGAAGCAGGGAATGATGGGTCAGCAGCTGTCTGTGTCCTTGTGAATATTAAATACAGAAAACAGAGAACCTTTGCAATAATATCCACAGCAATAAAGTAAATGAAATATAATGTGATCGATGATTAGCTGGCTCCTCTCTTAAATAGTAGTCTCTCACCCTAGTCATTTTATTCACCTCCAGATAACATGACCCTTCTTTCTGTGCCAGTTTTGGGGCCCATTTATAGTGTTAAGAGGCTGTTTCATTGTATGGATAAAGTGCAGTTGTTTCTGGCACATCAGTAAGTGCTCAATAAATTGCTATTATCAACTAAAATCTTTTGGTGAGATTTTAAACTTTCATCTATGAAGTTATTTTGTTCACCACCGCCCATGGCCAAAGACTCATTCCCCTCAACCCAGGGAATTCAATTGGCTTTAATGACCTCTTGGATTATGGGAGGAATGTGTGAAGACCTGCCTTTTCCAATATCTAACCAAGTGTCTTCCAATAGATATTGATGGAGCCCAAACAGTCTCTTTACCAAACAGATAAATGTAGAAGCAGACTGCTCACATCCACCTGTCCCATCTAAGCTAGACGAGAACACAGAACATTTCAGAAGCTAAAATGGTAGACCCTTGGATCCAATTCACTGAAAGTTTTAAGAGATTTCCTTATGTCTAATTTAATTTTGTCAAGTAGGTAATGGCTTTCCAGTGTTGGAACCTCAGAGAGATCTGGTCTCGCTTCCTTCCCCCTCTATTTACTCTCTTCTGCGTCCTCTATGTAATTATCTTTTATTTTTCTATTTATCATTCTAGTATTTCTTTTTGTAAATTTAAGCAAATGTATGTATATTTACAAATTTCTTTATTGTTTTCTTATGAGAAGGAACTGCAAGAAAGCAGTTTTGCATTTCCTTTTTGCATTCAACAATATATTCTGGAGCTCTCTCATACCGCTAGATAGAGATTTACATTCTTTTTTTACAGTAGCATAGAATGTATGCATAGCTCTCCACAGTACAACTCTACACTTTATTCAACCAGGACCCTGTTCCCAGATTGTTAGGAAGTTTTCAGACATTTGTTGTTGCAAACAGGGCCACAGTGAGTCACTCTTTGTGGGCTCCTTTGTATTGGACAAGTTAATCAGTGGAATAGATTCCTAGAAATAGAATTATGGAGTCAAAAGGCGATAAATCCATCAGTAATTATTGCAGGTACTGACCAATTCACCTGAAGATGGTATTGCAAAATGCCGTCCTCTTCCCAGCAATGCATAAGAGCACCTGCTTACCTGCAGCCTCACCAGCAGAGTTTTTGCAAACTTCAAGGTTTTGAGTCTGGTGGGCGAGAATGATAACATAGCGTGGTTTTAATTTTCACTTTTCAGGTTATGAGTGGGATGGAGCATGATTTTTGTGTTTCATGGCCATCTTTTAGAGTTGGTGATCTTGAGATTTTAGGTATAAAATGCCATCTGCAAATATAGTTTTACTGCTTGCTTTGTAATTTTATATTCCTATGTTTTTTCCTTATGTAGCTGAGTTAGTTAAGACTAACTTAATTAACTGAGTTAGCTAACACTACAACATAGTGTTAAATAGTAGTGAGGATATGGGTATCCTGGTTTTATTTCTTATGTTTGTGGGAGTGACCACAGTGTTCTCCCCATCAGAAGATCCTTCCTTTTGAGTTGAGATATATTTATATATATTTTGGGCTTCCCTGGTGGCTCAGTCAGTAAAGAATCTGCCTGCAAGGCTGGAGACCTGGGTTTGATCCCTGGGTCAGGAAGATCCCCTGGAGGAGGGTATGGCAATCCACTCCAGTATTCTTGCCTGGGCAATCCCAGGACAGAGGAGCCTGGTGGGCTAAGTCCACGGAGTCGCAAGAGTCAGACACAACTTAGCAACTAAACCACCAGCACTATATGTATTTTTACATGCTAAGGAAGCACACATGAATTTCTAATCTATTGCTGTTTTAATCAAGAATGCATGTTGTTTTTTTTATCAAGTGCCTTTTTGGCATCTGTAGAGACTATTGTGACTTTTTTCCATTAGGTCTACTTATATAAGGTTGTATTTTCTAATGAACCATATGGACTCATTTAAAATGGGCTTGATTTACATCATATCAGAAATGCAGACTCTGATGGTGTTGCCGCTCCAATATTCTTTCTTCTCCATTACAGTTACTATGGACTGACAGTTTGGTTCCCTGACATGATCCGGTATTTTCAAGATGAAGCGTACAAGTCCAAAATGAAGGTGTTTCACGACGAGCACGTGTACGGTGTCACAATCAACTTCACAATGGAAAATCAGATTCACCAACACGGGAAACTTGTGAATGACAAGTAAGTGCAGGACCATGGACTTTCCTTAGATCAAGAGGAGTGTGTGTGGGTCTTGGGGAGGGAGGCATTGGCCAGATAAGAATTCAATATGGTGGGGATTGAGCTCTGAGACTGATAGAATATCACACTTTGCCTAGGCTGCCAGAGACTCGACAGTGCCCCCTGGTGGCCCTGTCTATACTGTGCGGTCCCCCATCATCCTGGCTAGGGTTGATTGATCAAGGAGGGTCAACCAGGCTGTCTTGTCTGAGACCTCACACGTTTATTGGTGATGCACAGAGAGCCCCTCAATGATGCCTGCCGGGAGGGAGGGCCCAGAGGTCTGGCACCAACTCACAGCCTGACTGGTGAGCTTTTTCTTTGATTCTGGATGCTTCTTCAGCAGCAAGCCCAAGGCTAATATAACTCTATTTTATGATATTCTTTCACCTATTATTGGCTTCCCCGACGGCTCAGTGGGTAAAGAATCCTCCTGGAATGCAGGAGATGTGGGTTTGATCCCTGGGTCAGGAAGATCCTACCTCCAAGTGTCTATTGGCATGGCCCTTTGCCATCAAGAGTGTTGTTGTCCTTTGGGGAAAAAAAATTAGAGCAGTGTTAAAAAAGTCTTGCCCATATCCTCTTCAGGGGTTCCCTGGTGGCTCAGTGGTAAAGAATCCATCTGCAGTGCAGGAGACACAGGAGAGACAGGTGATCCCTGGGTCGGGAAGATCCCCTGGAGAAGGAAATGGCAACCCACTCCAGTATTCTTGCCTGGAGAATCCCATAGACAGAGGAGCCTGGCAGGCTACATAGTCCATAGGGTTGCAAAGAGTTGGACACAACAGCAAGCTCGCAGACAGACCTTGTCTTCAGTCTGTTTGACCCCTCCTCTTTCTACTCCTGGAACACTGAGATGGATAGTCCAGACCGCTGGGCTTTAAGAATGCCTCCTTGAGGTTGCCTCCAATGGCCCCAGATGGGTCAGGACAGCACAAAGTTCCCTCCAAGCCACGTGATCTGCTAAGCTGAACATCTCCACCTCTGCTGTTAGCCGTCTTGAATTATCCTTAGCAAGCTCACTGGGTCAGGGGAGGGCTACACCAGAAACCCCACAGCCCAGGCAATTCAGTGTCAGTGATAGATGCTGCCCCTCATTCATGCACCTGTGCAAGAATTTTCGCCAGGGATTCTCTCCTCCAATGCCAGTTCTACTTTTCCAGCCCGCACCCAGCTATGTGTCCAAGTGGCTGTGCCCATTGACTCTTAGCTGCTGTGGGAAAGAGGTACGAGTCTGGATGAAGTCCAAGGCGGGGGCCTTGGGCCGTCTAGTCCGTATGTTACTGGCCAGACCTTAGCAAATGTTCTCTGTTATTTAGAATGAGAAAGAAAGTGTGACTTGAAAAGAGGAATGTTATTTCTATAAATATAAGGCCTTTGAGGAAGGAAAGTTAGGCGTGACTATCAGTAGACATGGAATTCAGATTTTCAGATGATGTTTTAAAATGCCGAGGCTCAGTCACAAACATCTACACGTTTACACGCCCACGTGTGCACATGCCTTCGCTGGGGACACTTGGGTCACTGGAATCTGCTGAGAGTGGCCACTCCAAGGATGGCAGTTCCCAGGCTGATGGTTGGTGGTGGATGGTGATCCCCGCTGGGATTTCTCACTGTCAGGGCTCTTCAGTGTAAACACAGAGATCTTGCATTGGCATTACCAAGGAAGAGATGTTGCCCTTCTTGGGACTTCCCTGGTGATCCAGCAGTTAAGAATCCTCCTTCCAATGCAGGGGACTCAGGTTTGATCCCTGCTCCAGGAAGTAAGATCCCACACGTCCTGAGGCAATTAAGCACTAGAGGAAAAAAAAAAAAAAGCCTGTGATTTGCAGGAAGACCCAGCACAGCGACACCCCCCACACCACCAAAAAAAAGAAGAAATGTTGCCCTTCTTTATTAGAATGCTTTGGAAGTGTTGAAAAGTAAGGGATGTTATAGATGGCTAGATGTCCCTCTGATATGATGTTATTCCATGCAGAGACAAATTCATTAAAAGAGACTTCATCTGTGAAATTGCCTCTGTTCAGTGACACTCTATTGTGGTGTTACTATAATGGCGATGGTGATGACCATGATAACAAGGCTGATTATTTCGTAGATAATATCATATGTTGTTGTTCAGTCACTAAGTCGTGTCTGACTCTTTGTGACCCTGTGAACTGCAGCACACCAGGCTTCTCTGTCCTTCACGATCTCTCGGAGTTGGCTCAAACTCATGTCCATCGAGTCCGTGAGACCATTTAACCATCTTATCCTCTACCATCCCCTTCTCCTCCCACCTTCAATCTTTCCCAGCATCAGGGTCTTTTCCAGTGAGTCAGCTCTTTGCATCAGGTGGCCAAGGAGCTTCAGTTTCAGCATCAGTCCTTCCAATGAATATTCAGGATTGATTTCCTTTAAGGATTGACTGGTTTGATTTCCTTGCTGTTCAAGGGACTCTCAAGAGTCTTCTCCAGCACCACAATTCAAAAAAGATTAGGAACCTTTGAAACTAAGGAATTGAACGTGGGTTTGTTTGTTTTTCTTGAGTTATGCTGCCATCTGCTGGTCACAAACCAGAAAACACCTCACCTGTGGGAATCGAGTCTGTTTTGACAAGTTAAATTCTTCACATTTGTTAGCATTGTCCCCACTCTTACCAGTAGTCCCCGTTTGACTTTAGCCACACTTTGCTGATTAAAATTCTAGGTAAAATTATTTACTTTATTAGCTACCACACATGAGGAAGATTACTTTCAGCAGGGAGAGCAAAGAGAAAGAAAGTCAATCTAGAAGAGAGAAGGTTGATTTCATGCATCATAGTGACATGCTACCCACACAGTTAAAAGCTCTTTTTAGTGAGGCATCAGTAAAAATTTTCTTCATCTGCAGTGGGTGTGTTTCAGGGCAATAACGCCCCATGAAGCTGCCAAGGGTGGGAAATGTGTTAAACGTACCTTCTGGCTTCAGGTCTGAGGAAGTAGCCAAGACTTGGGGATCTAGGTTCCAAGCCTTGGTGGGTCAGTGACTAACTGAACCCTCTATGACCTGTGTAAGCCTCTGATTGCACATCAGAAAGTCATAATATTGAGATAAAATGTCCATCATGCTTCAGGGTTGCTGAAATTATTGTTGTTGTTTAGTTGCTAAGTCGTGTCTGACTCTTTTGCAACCCCATGAACTGTAGCCCGCCAGGCTCCTCTGTCCATGGCATTTCCCCCACAGCAATACTGGGTGTGTTGCGATTTCCTTCTCCAAGGCATCTTCCTGACCCAGGGATCAAACCCATGTCTTCTTTACCACAGAGCCAACAGGGAAGCCCAATACTAAAATACCCCAGCATAATTTAGAAATTTAATCTAGGTTGTGCATAGTTCTTATAGAGCTTCTTCCTGAATATTTTACAACTGTGCATGCATGCATAGTCCATTGCTTCAGTCATGTCCAATTCTGTGTGACCCCATGGACTGTAGCCCTCCAGGCTTTTCTGTCCAATGGGATTCCCCAGGCAAGGATACTGGAGTGGGTTGCCATGGCCTCCTCCAGGGGATCTTCCCTCTCCAGGAATCAAACCTGCATCTCCTGCATTGCATGCGGATTTTTACCCACTGAACTGCGTGGGAAGCCCATTTACAACTAAATAGCTACTAAAAATGGGGTGGCTGTTTTTCCATCAGACCTTTACCCAGGTTATTATTGCAGATCAACAGAAATCCTATTGATCTGGGGATGTTTGAGCTGAGCTCTTTTATTAGCTCTAACAGCCCTGTCATCTGCCAATAACAATTGTTTTGTCTCCTTTCTTTTCTTTTTTATTACATCATGAAATATATCAAATATACAAAGAGTAGAGAATAACACAACAACCCTATTCAGAGCAACCCTATTTATTAGCTTTGTAAAATCATAAACTGTGATGCACTGACTTCGGGCTTCCCTGGTGGCTCATCTGGTAAAGAATCCGCCTGCAATGCGGAAGACCTGGGTTCAATCCCTGGGTTGGGAAGATGCCCTAGAGAAGGGATAGGCTACCCACTCCAGTGGGCTTCCCTTGTGGCTCAGCTGGTAAAGATTCCATCTGTAATGTGGGAGACCTGGGTTCAATCCCTGGGTTGGGAAGATCTCCTGGAGAAGGGAAAAGCTACCTTCTCCTGTATTCTGGTCTGGAGAATTCTGTGTACTGTATAGTCCATGGATTCACAAAGAGTTAGACACGACTGAGCGACTTTCACACTGACTTCAGATTTTAATATAGATTAAACATCACTCACTTGGTTGCTCTTTTTAATGTTGTTTTTCTTCCTCCCAAGGAGTAATGATCACCACGGTCATAAATTCGGTGTTTTACACGCATGTGTGTTTTTATACTTTCAAATATATTTATGTATCTGTAAACACTGTACAGCATTATTTTGTGTGCTTTAAATTTTAGGTAAATATCACGCTTTGTTATAGATCAGATCAGATCAGATCAGTCGCTCCGTCGTGTCTGACTCTTTGCCACCCCACGAATCGCAGCACGCCAGGCCTCCCTGTCCATCACCAACTCCCAGAGTTCACTCAAACTCACATCCATCAAGTCAGTGATGCCATCCAGCCATCTCATCCTCTGTCGTCCCCTTCTCCTCCTGCCCCCAATCCCTCCCAGCATCAGAGTCTTTTCCAATGAGTCAACTCTTCGCATGAGGTGGCCAAAGTACTGGAGTTTCAGCTTTAGCATCATTCCTTCCAAAGAAATCCCAGGGCTGATCTCCTTCAGAATGGACTGGTTGCATCTCCTTGCAGTCCAAGGGGCTCTCAAGAGTCTTCTCCAACACCACAGTTCAAACACATCAATTCTTCGGCGCTCAGCCTTCTTCACAGTCCAACTCTCACATCCATACATGACCACTGGAAAAAACATAGCCTTGACTAGACGAACCTTTGTTGGCAAACTAATGTCTCTGCTTTTGAATATGCCATCTAGGTTGGTCATAACTTTCCTTCCAAGCAATAAGCGTCTTTTAATTTCATGGCTGCAGTCACCATCTGCAGTGATTTTGGAGCCCAGACAAATAAAGTCTGACACTGTTTCCACTGTTTCCCCATCTATTTCCCATGAAGTGCTGGGACTGGATGCCATGATCTTCGTTTTCTGAATGTTGAGCTTTAAGCCAACTTTTTCACTCTCCACTTTCACTTTCATCAAGAGGCTTTTTAGTTCCTCTTCACTTTCTGCCATAAGGGTGGTGTCATCTGCATATCTGAGGTTATTGATATTTCTCCCGGAAATCTTGATTCCAGCTTGTGTTTCTTCCAGTCCAGCGTTTCTCATGATGTACTCTGCATATAAGTTAAATAAACAATATACAGCCTTGACGAACTCCTTTTCCTATTTGGAACCAGCCTGTTGTTCCATGTCCAGTTCTAACTGTTGCTTCCTGATCTGCATACAGATTTCTCAAGAGGCAGGTCAGGTGGTCTGGTATTCCCATCTCTTTCAGAATTTTCCACAGTTTATTGTGATCCACACAGTCAAAGGCTTTGGCATAGTCAATAAAGCAGAAATAGATGTTTTTCTGGAACTCTCTCGCTTTTTTGATGATCCAGCGGATGTTGGCAATTTGATCTCTGGTTCCTCTGCCTTTTCTAAAACCAGCTTGAACATCAGGAAGTTCACAGTTCACATATTGCTGAAGCCTGGCTTGGAGAATTTTGAGCATGACTTTACTAGCGTGTGAGATGAGTGCAATTGTGTGGTAGTTTGAGCATTCTTTGGCATTGCCTTTCTTTGGGATTGGAATGAAAACGGACCTTTTCCAGTCCTGTGGCCACTGCTGAGTTTTCCAAATTTGCTGGCATATTGAGTGCAGCACTTTCACAGCATCATCTTTCAGGATTTGGAATAGCTCAACTGGAATTCCATCATCTCCACTAGCTTTGTTTGTAGTGATGCTTTCTAAGGCCCACTTGACTTCACATTCCAGGATGTCTGGCTCTAGTTCAGTGATCACACCATTGTGATTATCTGGGTCGTGAAGATCTTTTTTGTACAGTTCTTCTGTGTATTCTTGCCATCTCTTCTTAATATCTTCTGCTTCTGTTAGGTCCATACCATTTCTGTCCTTTATCGAGCTCATCTTTGCATGCAATGTTCCTTTGGTATCTCTGATTTTCTTGAAGAGATCCCTAGTCTTTCCCATTCTGTTGTTTTCCTCTACTTCTTTGCATTGATTGCTGAAGAAGGCTTTCTTATCTCTTCTTGCTATTCTTTGGAACTCTGTATTCAGATGTTTATATCTTTCCTTTTCTCCTTTACTTTTCACTTCTCTTCTTTTCACAGCTATTTGTAAGGCCTCCCCAGACAGCCATTTTGCTTTTTTGCATTTCTTTTCCATGGGGATGGTCTTGATCCCTGTCTCCTGTACAATGTCACGAACCTCATTCCATAGTTCATCAGGCACTCTATCTATCAGATCTAGGCCCTTAAATCTATTTCTCACTTCCACTGTATAATCATAAGGGATTTGATTTAGGTCATATCTGAATGGTCTAGTGGTTTTCCCTACTTTCTTCAATTTAAGTCTGAATTTGGCAATAAGGAGTTCATGGTCTGAGCCACAGTCAGCTCCTGGTCTTGTTTTTGCTCACTGTATAGAGCTTCTCCATCTTTGGCTGCAAAGAATATATTCGATCTGATTTCAGTGTTGAGCATCTGGTGATGTCCATGTGTAGAGTCTTCTCTTGTGTTAGTCTTCTCTTTGTTATAGATGTGAATGTATAATTTTCATACTATAAATTTTGCAATTAGTTTTTTTTGTTGTTATTTTTAGGCCATTTACTTCTTTTATTGTAAATATTTTTAATTGAGGTGTAGTTGATGTACAGTATTGTGTTGATTATAATGTCAGTGCTAATGGGTATCCTGACTTCAGTGGGCGTAATTTGGGTGTCTTCCTTTGAAGTATGATACTTGCTATGTTTTTGATTGGTCTTCTTTATAAAGTTGAGGAAATTCTCTTTTAGGTATGCTGAGGGTGTTTATTATGAAAGCATATTGAATCTGTCACATGCTTTTCTGCATCTATTATGACAATCATATGGCTTTCTCCTTGGACTTATTAATATGATAGATTAAAGTAATATTGTTTCTGGATATTCAACTGTACTTAATTCCTGGGATATATCTTGATCATTCCATGTGATTTTTTTAAAGTAGCAATACATCGACAAATTTGATTTACTAATATTCTTTTTTGTGTTGTTTAGATGTTTATAGCTGTTTTATTCATAACTGTCAAAATGTGGAGGCAACACACATGTCCTTTATTTTTTATTTTCTACAAAAAATTGTGCAAATATTTCAGATTGGGTTTCAACTTATTATTCTGTTAAGATTATTTTCAGAGCTGTTTAGGTTCACAGTGAAATTGAGAGGAAGCCACAGGGATGTCCCATATACCATCTGCCAGAACTACCCTATTATCTAGCAATGATCCAAGATGTCCTTGAGCAGGTGAATGGATAAATCAACTGTGGTACATACTGGCCCTGGAATATTATTTAGTGCCAAAGAAGTAAGGGATCAAGTCATACAAAGGCCTTGAGAACCTAAATGCATGTTCCTAAGTGAAAGAAACCTCGCTAAAAAGGCTGCATCCTTATGATTTCAGCTGTATGTCATTCCGAAAAAGGCAAAACTATGCAAATCAGTGGTTGCCAGAGGTTAGGGGAGAGGGAAGTATGGATAAATAAGCAGAGCACAGTGGAAATAGTCTGCATGGTGCCTAACGTCCCAATGGCACTAGTTGTAAAGGCTCTGCCTGCCAGCACAGGGGATGAAAGAGACGTGGGTTTGATCCCTGGGTCTGGGAGATCCCCTGGAGTAAGAATGGCAATCCACCCCAGAATTCTTGCCTGGAAAATCTCACGGACAGAGGAGCCCTGGCGGGCTACAGTCCCTGGGGTCGCAGAGTTGGACACGACTGAGCATGCATGTGTGCACACACACACGTGCACACACACACACACAGAACCACTTATGTTCTATTTAGGATTTTTGCATGTAAATGGGATTGGTGTATATTTTCCTTGTACTGTTCTTATTGATCTTTGGTATCAAGGTTATGTGGTGTTATGTAGCTGAGCCATGGTGGCTCAGACCATAAAGAATCTGCCCCCAATGCAGGAGACCTGGGTTCGATCCCTGGGTCTGAAAGATCCCCTGGAGTAGGGAATGGCTACCCACTCCAGTATTCTTGCCTGGAGAATTCCATGGACAGAGGAGCCTGGTGGGCTACAGTCCATGAGATCGCAAAGAGTGGGACACGTCTGAGCAACTAACACACACACACACACACACACACACACACACACACCAAGGTTATGTAACCAAAAGTGGGGTCTGGCTGCTCACTGCTCAAAAGCCAATACAGAGGCCAGGTTGGCGGAAAGCAAAGTTTGCTTTCTTTTGGATGCCGGCAACTCAGTGTTGGGGCAAGGGGAGGAGGTGGACATCTGTCTGAAGGCCAAGCTGCCCCCACTGACAATCAGAGGGCAAGAGCTTTTACAGACGGAGGAAGGGGGCTATATGCAGAAACAGTACAGTCGGCTGACAGTCACCTTGAAATTGGTCATCAGGGATCTGACCA
Source organism: Bos indicus (assembly GCF_029378745.1). Taxonomy (NCBI): domain Eukaryota; kingdom Metazoa; phylum Chordata; class Mammalia; order Artiodactyla; family Bovidae; genus Bos; species Bos indicus. The sequence continues at coordinate 16,177,830 of NC_091780.1, read as the reverse complement.
GTGGTACCTTGACCGTTTTAAGTGCAGTTAATCTTCAGTTCCAGGATTGGTTTGTTTCCATTTCTTTGAGGCTGGTTCTTAGAATTGTGACAGCTGATATCACGGCTATAGTCTGGTCTTCATGCCGTCAACTTCTCCACCTGGTGGGGGTGTCAGACACTATTCTGAGCCGTGTCCTGTCAGCTCACAGGACACGGCTCAGAATATTATGAATAGTCCTTGAGAAGGAGCTAAGGGTCCCTGACTATGCGTAATGGCTAAACTATTATTACTTGTTCTCCTTTAACTGTTTTCCTTTGTTTCTGCATGTTTTCACTTCTCTGATGGAACTTATTCTTTGTCTAAAGTTTTTCCACAGACAAAAGGGAGGCTGAGGACATGGGAGGCAAGGACCATAGTATCCTGCTCCTTTTCAGTTGTACCCTTTTTTAAAAAATGTTCTAGGATCCGTGTAAATAGGCAGGGTGAGATATGGTGATTTCAGCACTTAGGTGGCCGTAAGCTTAAGAGAAGATGGAGAAAGTAAGTTGGATTTACTGGCAGATCCCCTGAGGCACAAGGACGTGTCCTTAGAGAGTCTGTTTGGCAGATGAAGAGCCAGTATTTCCCATCATATATGTCTGCTTCTCCATGAAATAGTATTTCAACCATTTGATGGCCATTTCCACTCCACTCTTCTTTCCCAGGCTACTTATAGTAAAGATACCTCTCATTTATAAAACCAAATACTAGAGCTGGAAAAAGTCATCTCCTCAATAATGTTATTTTAATGATTTTAAAATACAAGCCTGCAGAGAAGAGACTTGCCTGAAATCTTTTAATAACAGTGCTAAAAGTTGAACTCTATTCTTCATTTTTTGAAAGGTGGTGTCAGAGGTGAAGTTAAAGCCTGATGCCTATGTGTGGAGAATTTAAGAAGTTATTTAGAGTTATACAGAGAATTTAAGAAGTTGCAAAGAAGTTATAAACAAAAGACCCACTGTTTCCTTCATTCTTTAAGCAAAATGAGCCCAAGCATGTATTTTCTGAAGTGATTTTCTTTTTTTTTAAAGATTTTTTTTAATGTGGACCATCTTAAAAGTCTTTATTAATTTATTACAATATTGCTTCTGTTTTATGTTTTGGGTTTTTGGCCATGGCCTCATGATCCTCATGTGGGTTCGATCCCTGACCAGGGAAGGCAAAGCCTTAGCCTGCCAAGGAAGTCCCCTGACGTGGACAGTTTTCTCATTCCTGCTTTGCTTCATCTCAGATTAGGACCTGATATGAGATAATGTGTGAGAAATTAGAGTTCCAGGTCTTTCCTGAAAAAGTTTCTCTTTTATTTCACTGTATGTGGAAGGCTTACTGTAGGACCGTCCGTGTGTGTGAGCTTTGGGAAAATAGACCCTTTGTTTATTTTCTCTCTGAAAGGTGATATAAATGATGTGAAAGAGAATTTTACACTTAACGAAAAAGTCAGTTGAAGGGTATACATTATATATCATGCCTCTGTGCCTTAGCATATGCTATTCCCTTTGCCTGGAATTCACTTGCACTGCGTCTTGGCTTGGATAGCTTTTATTTATCCTTAAGGAAAAGCGAATATCATGCTGTACCTGACTGTATCATAAGTACCCTTTTGCAATGATCTTGTAGCTTATCTCTAATCTTTTTAAAAAAACAATTTACATCTGGTCGCGCTGTCTTCATTGTTTTTCTTCATAGCATTTCTCTAGTTGCGGCGAGTGGGGGCTGCCCTTCACTGTGCATGAACTTCTGACTGCGTGGCCTCTCTTGTGTGAAGCACAGGCTGCAGGCACACGGGCTCAGTAGCAGCCTGAGGGCTTGGTGGCTCCGCGGCAGGTGGAATCTTCCCCGACCAGGGCCTGAACCCGTGTCCCCTGTGTTGGCAGATGGACTCTTATTCACTGCACCACCAGGGGAGTCCTACGTATGTCTGAGCTTGATAGTTATCACGCCAGATTTTAATTGTCAGTTTTCTTGTTCCCTCTTTAGTTTTGAGTTTCTTGAGCGTGAGCCCATTCAAGTCGAAATCATGGTGACTGCATAGATGCGACTTCTGGCGTAGTTTAGATCACCTGGTGGATGAAGCACTGGGCTTGAGGGTAACTGAAATAAAGTGCTTGTAATAATAATTCCACCACAGGCTCTGGATCACCAATGGCTTCTGTTTCCTTAAAGGAAGCGTTCCACAAGCTACTTCTGTTAACTTTTCTTTCAGCCTTTGAGACCTCCTGAGTGAAGCATCTTGGACCAGTTCAGTATATAAATTAGGGATCGGAGGAGATGATTTATATAAAAGACTCATAAAATATGCCTTGGCCTTTTCTCCTTTTAACTCTCCTTTTATAACTTTGGCTTTTTATAACTCACTTGGAGATACATTTTAAGGTCTGCCCGTGTCAGACCTGTTATGATTTATGGCCCTTCTTTCTCACCCACCTTCGGCAGAACATTAAAATATCACCGGAGGCCACATCACCAGCCCATTACTGTATTAAAGAGAAGGATATATTAAGAAGGGCAAAGACCTGAGGCAGGCTCCAGGAATAGCTTTCCTGAGTAAATACAGTCAGCATACAAATTACATTAATTTTGAAATCAGAGCCATCTTCCTGTAACAAAAGGCTTAGTGATCAGTTTTTCCATAGAAATAGGAAGAGTTCAGCGGTAGCTTTTGGAGGCCGATTCAAATTTAACCCTAAGAAAAACTGTTGAAAACAATTTGGCTTTCTTGATCAGGGATTCTCACATTTCCTGAAGTGTAATAATCTGGCATCTTCCTCTGGTGGTTATAGTTCAAGAGGTGCAGGTTGGAATGAAGAGAACTCCCATCTTTCGTAATAACCTCCTATTTTATTCTTTTTTTTTTTTCTACCTAAGTTACGTCAGTTTATTTTAACTTTTAAAAATTGGAGTATAATTGGGCTTTACAATGTTGTGTTGGTTTCTGCTGTGTAACCTTATGTATACATAAATCCCCTGCCTCTTGAGCCTCCCTCCCACCGCCCCCCCAGCATCCCACCCCTCAAGGTCATCACAGAACACCAGCCGAGCTCCTGTGCTTCATAGCAGCTTCCTGCTAGCTATCTGTTTTACACATGAAAAGTGAAAGCATTAGTTGCTCAGTTGTCTGACTCTTTGTGACCCCATGGAATGTAGCCCACCAGGCTCTTCTGTCCATGGGATTCTCCAGGCATGAATACTGGAGTGGGCTGCCATTCCCTTCTCCAGGGGATCTTCCCAACCCAGGGATTGAACCCGTGTCTCCTGCACTGCAGGCAGATTCTTCACCATCTGAGCCCCCACACGGTAGTGTATATAGGCCAATGCTACTCTCCCAGTTTGTCTCCCTATTTTATTCTGATGCAAGTGTTCTGGGGACTTCTCTTAAGAAGCACTGGCCCAGGCCTTCTTACTGCTGAGAGGTCTTTTTGTCAAAGCTAATAAGATGTAGTTCTAGGTTAGGGTTCTCAGCAGAACATAGCTGAGAGTGAAGAGTAAGGGCTGCTGGCCATCGTGTGGATGGAATGGCCTGGCGGCCCTGAGGAGCAGCAGCGGGTCCTCAGTGCCCTGTGCCGCGTCGGTCACTGGGTCCCCACTGAACTGGAACTGTCTGTTGGCTCCATTTCTTTTTCCCATTAGGCTTGAGGGCAGGGACCATGTCTTTTCTGTCTGTACTCAAAGCACCTAATACCATGCTCGGTAAAACTTTTGTTTGAGACTGAATCAGTGAACGAATTGACAGATGAATGAATGAATAGGGTTGAGATTCTTCACAAATAAAGACACAGCCAAAGGTTTCTCACTTAATAGCTTAACCAGCCTTGGGAAATATAACCAGTAGAGGCTGATGTCCCTGTGTGTGAGTCTATGTTTTTAAGCGTCCTGTTGCTTTTTCCTTTTAAGTTTATGTAGGAGTTGAAGTGCTGTCCATGGGGTCGCTAAGAGTCGGACATGACTGAGCGACTTCACTTTGACTTTTCACTTTCGTGCATTGGAGAAGGAAATGGCAACCCACTCCAGTGTTCTTGCCTGGAGAATCCCAGCGACGGGGGAGCCTGGTGGGCTGCAGTCCATGGGGTTGCTGAGGTCGGACACGACTGAGCAACTTCACTTTCACTTTTCACTTTCATGCATTGGAGAAGGAAATGGCAACCCACTCCAGTGTTCTTGCCTGGAGAATCCCAGCGACGGGGGAGCCTGGTGGGCTGCCGTCTATGGGGTCGCACAGAGTTGGGTATGACTGAAGTGACTTAGCAGCAGCAGCAGGAGTTGAAGACGTGCAACAGCTCCAGATGTGGGCTGTGCCTCACAATCATCCAGGGGTTTTACCTCTTATTGGCTGTTTCGGTTTTAAGTGAAAAAGTATTATATACACTTGGTATAAAGAAAATTTGTCTGATCCCAGTGGGCTACAGTCTGTGGGGTCACAAAAAGTCGGATACAGCTGAGTGACTAACACTTTCCCTTTCAGCCCCCCGTGTACCTCCCCAGGGCCGCACACACCTGCCCGTGTCTGCGGCACTCTCTCCAGGTGTGTGCTATGTACTTGCAGGTGTGTGGGCCTTATCCTTTCTCACAGGAAAGAAAGTCACATGCTATAAATATCACGCTGCATTTCTTTTTTTTTTTCAGTTAACAATACATCTTAAACATGGTTCCAGATTAAGACGCACAGATCTGCCTGATTATTACAATGGCTATGGGTGCTCAGTTGCTCGGCCGTGTCTGACTCTTTCCGACCTCATGGACTGTAACCCATCAGGCTCCTCTGTCCATGGGGTTTCCCAAAGAATACTGGAGTGGGATGTCATTTCTTTCTCCAGGGGCTCTTCCTGACCTAGGGATTGAACCTGGGTCTCCTGCATCTCCTGCATTGGCATGCGGTTTCTTTACCACTGCGCCACCCCATGGGTTATGGTCCACGGGATCGCAAAGAGTTGGATGCAACTGAGCAACTGAGCACCTGTAGGCATTATAATAATTAGGTGGATGGCTATGTGTGGTACCTGTCTATCTATCCATTCTCTCTATCATCTGTCTCCCCTGTCTGTAATCTATTATCTGTTTCTCCTGTCATTTACCTGTCCCCTGTCTATTATCTATTGTTTGTCTATCTCTCCATCTATCTTTCTAGTAAGCCATTGCTGTTATCAGCAATGTTGCAGTGAAGATCAATGAATGGATTTCTTTGAATGCATGAGCAAGTATGTGCATGACAGATTGGTAGAGGTGGTATTCCTAGGTCAAAGGGATAGTGCATTTCAAATTTTGCAAAGCTGCTCTCCACAGAGCCTGCACCAATTATGTTCACCAGTGTGGACGACATTGCCTGTATTCCCCCACATTTTTGTTGGTTCAATTTTAAAAACAAAAATTCTGAGGCCCTCATACATCTATTGCCTTTAAACCTTTCAAGACCAGCTAAGGGATATTCCTGTTTTTAAAGCTCCTAAACTGAGATATTATGAATATTTTCATGTCATGCTATTTCATGGTTCCATGATTCTGATGCAGAACGTCCATGAATCTGCTTTTGGGAATCATAGATTGATGCCTAGAATCCTGTGTGTACCTGGACTAAAAGTCAGCTCCCACGGTCCTGAGGCTCCTCTCTGTTTATAAATACACGGTGAAGAAAAGGGGAACTAGTTTGGGTTGAAAATAATGTGCTAGAACCTTTTAGTTTGCACTTCTCCTTCTTCTGCCTTTCTGTGTTTTGTGTTTGAGTCTCAAGTCTCCTTTTTTTTCCTGGATGAATCATTTGGGGGCTATTTCTTTTCCCCATAGGTTCACAAAGATGTACTTTAAACATGTACTCTTTGAGGACACGTTATTTGACGAGTGCTATTTTGAGGATGTTACATCGACTGATACCTATTTCAAAAACTGCACCATTGAATCGACCATCTTTTATAACACAGGTAAGAGCGTGAACAGGGTAAGCTTGGTGTCTAGAAATTGTCCGACTGCTCAGCCATAAGCTTTAGGAATAGTGAAGTATTCACTGGTGTGTGTGCTGAGTCTTGGGTTCTTGCCCCAGGCAGGGCACAAAGAAGTTGCCGTGCCAAAGATCTCATGTAAAATGGAAATAGAAGCACTGGGCAAGTGTTCTGATCTCAACAAGTGTATGCTCAGGGTCTTTGGTAGGAACAAATTATGACCCAGATTAAAAAAAAATAGCATTCCAAGAGGGTTACATTCTATGCCTGAAGTGCATTCTTGAAGACTTAGCATAATTTGAAACTTATAAAATTCTCACGATAATACATGAAAAGGAAAAACTGCATCTTTTCAAGCTTCATGCATGAAATAAGATAAGAATATTTTAAAATTACACCATTTCAGACTTCCATGATTTAAAAAAAAATCACAAAATTCCACCTCTCTCTCACTCCTCATTATTTTTACTGCTCTCGTTATGAATTAATACCAAGTGGAGCTGGGTTACAAGGAAACTAACTAAGCTTTACCAGGGACTTCACAGATACTGTCTCAAGTAAGAAATGTAGCAACATCCACATCTTACAACTAAGGAAACAGAGGCTTAAGCAACTTACATTAAGGCCACAGATAACAAGTGGGGGAAGCTTGGCTTCATCCCTTAATTGTTAAGCTGTAAAGTCTGTGAGGCTTCCTCTGAAATACTTGCATTGTGTCCGGATCAATGCTTTCTCCCTGGCATTGGCACCATGGCACAGTTTAATGCGAGAACATCTTTTTCCCCTTCATGACGCCAATCTCAAGCAATTCAATATCTGGTCTCTAAATATCCCTTGGTCTTTAAATAGTCCATTATGGAACTTAAAAAAATATTGGGGAGTTTTGTACATTTCATCTTTGGCATATCTTTTATTTTTTTCTTCTTTCAATGTCAGCAAGTACATTTTATTTATGTAAAATATTTTAGGAGTTTCCAAGATAAAATCTGCTATTTCATTAAGGTTATATGTATATATATATAATTCTATGAATATATATATTCAGAGAATTTAGTGACACTTAAGCCCAAGTAACTTTATGTGTCTGTATACTTCGTATGTATGAACTATATATACATATATAGGCTTCCCAGGCGGTGCTAGTGGTAAAAAACCCTCCTGCCAGTGCAGGAGACATAAGAGCCACAGGTTCAATCCCTGGGTCAGGAGGAGGGCGTGGCAACCCACTCCAGTATTCTTTCCTGGAGAATCCCTTTGGACAGAGGAGCCTGGAGGGCTATAGTCCATAGGGTCGCAAAGAGTTGGATAACACTGGAGCAACTTAGCACGTACACACGCACTATATATGTTTATATCTTCCCACACACCACAATATTACACAGATGTTCATACACACTACACACAATTCACGAACATACATACGGGCACACATTATATATACACAGGTGCAATCAAGTCTGCATGTTCACACTTACACGTGTGTGTATAGACATGGGCAACATATCAGTTCATTTAGTAGGGTCTGTGCTTACTACTCTTCCTAGCATTTAAGAAAGCTATAACACTTATATATGATTATTGCAAAAATTCAAACATTAGGAAGGACGCAGAGTTGAAATAAAACTTTGTTTCCATCTGGCACTTGATTTCTGATAGTGTTTCCTCTTTTTCCAGAGGGAGCTGCTATACAACAGTGTCCTTGCAAACCTTTTGTTTATTTACATAGGTAATATACATGTTTGTTTAAAAGTAAATTGATTATATAGCTCATATTGTTGTGACATTTGCTTTTTTAAACTTAATATGCCATAGATATGCAACATCTAACGTGGTAGGTGAGTGAGTGAGAGCTCAGTTGGGTCCGACTGTTTGCGACCCCATGAACTGTAGTCCGCCAGGCTCCTCTGTCAATGGGATTTCCCAGACAGGAATGCATGCCCTCCTCCAGGGGATCTTCGTGACTCAGGGGCTGAACCCAGGTCTCCTGCATCTCCTGTATTGGCAGGTGGATTCTCTACCACTGTGCCATGTGGGGAGATTAGGATTTTGCAAACACTTGTAGTCATGAAATATCAGAGCTGGGAAGCAGTGGACATCATTAGGTGTTTCCTCTGACTTTCTAGGCAGAAGCTCAGGGGGGTTAACGAGGGCCAACCACTGAGCCAGTTCCCAAACCCAGGTTGGCGGAGAGCCTATATAGTGATCTTTCTTCTAGAACAGCTGATGTTAGAAGGTACCAGAGAACATGAAACTGGTTCCAAAGCAAGTGCTTATTATTACTTTTTAAGACTTTATTTTTTTTAAGAGAAGTTTTGGGTTTACAACAAAATTAGAAGAAAGATACAGGAATTTCCATATGCTGCCTAGTCACACACCATAGCCTCCGCCATTATCAACATCCCCCACCAGGGTGGTACCTTTGTTATGATGAATGAACCTACACATCATCACCCAAAGTCCATAGTTCACGGTAAGGTTTATTCTTTTTTTGCTTAGTAAGGCTTTTGTTTTTAAATTTTAAAGTTTTGAATCTGAGGATAACTGCTTTACGAAGCTGTGCTGGTTTCTGCTGCACAACAGCCTGAGTCAGCTCCACGCGTGCATACATCCCTTCTCTCCCGAGCCTCCCTCCCACCACCCCGCCCTCTAGGTCAGCCCCGAGCCCTGAGCTGAGCTTCCCGTGCTGTCCAGCGCTTCCCACAGCTCCTGTCTCACACGTGGCGACGTGTGTATGTCAGTGCTACCGTCCAGTTTGTCCCCTTCCCCCACCCTGGTCCACACGCCCATTCTCTGCATCTGTGTCTCTGTTCCCGCCCTGTGAATAGGTTCATCTGTAGCATTTTTCTAGATTCCACATACATAACGGTGCATTTATTTATGAAACACCTGTCACAAAAGAGTAAATCAGAATTTAAAATTCCACACTCCACATTTTCCCTCTTTCCTCACACATTTCTGCCAAAGCTTCTAAATCTCAAAGTTTAGTTAGAGATAGGAACAGACTTCCAGAGCAATAGGTGGAGAGAAAGGTCTTTATTCTTGGTGTTGTCCATTCAATGGGCTTGGATACATGGATAATATGCATCACTGTAACATCATGCAGAATATTTTTACTCTACCAAGTCATATATTTCCTGCCTAACCCCCACAACCGCTGAGCCAAAGGTGTTTATTTAGAAGCATGCTCAAAAAAAAAAAAAAAAAAATAGAAGCATGCTCAGGTTTCTGCAGGGGCGTTGGAGTGACTGGCTCAATCTGGACCCAGTTCTCTGGTCATTTGCCTCGTGTAAGCTGGGAATCCTTGAAGGAGTACCCCAGGCAGGGTGGGCCTCAGCGTCATATTGTTGATCCAAACAGGGCTGTTACCTGGCTTGAAAGATGTTCTACTTGCACATGTCCCTCAGTGAATGTTCATTTCATTTCCCCTTGCTTAGAGAAACTTACACAAGTTGTTACATTTTTAAAGAGTTCTTGCTACATCCCCACCTTGCCCCCTGTTGGTACTGTTGTCCTTCAGTTCCTAAGTCACGTCTGACTCTGACTCTACGATCCCGTGGACTACAGCACGCCAGGCTTTCCTGTACTTCACTATCTCCCAGAGTTTGCTCAAATTCACGTCCATTGAGTTGGTGATGCCATCCAACCATCTCCTCCTCTGTCGCTCCCCTCTCCTCCTGCCCTCAGTCTTTCCCAGCATCAGGATCTTTTCCAGTGAGTAGGCTCTCCACATCAGGTGGCCAAAGTATTGGAGTTTCAGCTCCAGCATCAGTCCTTCCAATGAATATTCAGGACTGATTTCCTTTTGAATCAACTGGTTTGATCTCCTTGAAGTCCAAGGGACCCTCAAGAGTCTTCTCCAGTACCATAACTTGGAAGAATCTGTTCTTTAGCGCTCAGCTTTCTTAACGGTCCAACTCTCATATCTGAACAGGACTACTGGAAAGACCATAGCTCTGACTATACAGACCTTCGTCCACAAAGTGACTTCTCTGCTTTTAAATATGCTGTCTAGGTTTGTCATCACCACGTGTTTCCTTGACTTTGTCTGATGGCCAGGGGGTGGTGCTGCCTGCCCAAGGAAGGGGAGTAACTCCAATCCCTGCCTCCGCCCCCAGTCTCCCCAGCACTCTCCCCCCTCCATCCCTGTTTCACATGAGCCACATGTTTCCTTCTCTCCGCAGACCTCTATCAACATAAGTTCATCAACTGTCATTTTATCAACGTCACCTTTCTGGAGCAGAAGGAGGGCTGCCACATGGACTTAGAGCAAGACAACGACTTCCTGATTTACCTCGTCAGCTTCCTTGGCAGTCTGTCTGTCTTGCCTGGGAACATCATTTCTGCCCTGCTCATGGACAGAGTCGGAAGACTCAAGATGATTGGTGAGTTGTCAGGGATGTCACGTCTGTATTCTACTGGGCTAGGGCAGAGGCTTAAAGTGGAGGAAAAGCAGTGGGATTTCCCTTTTTCTTTTTCAAGAAAACTTGCACAGGAAACCACGGAGGTAAGATGGATTCTGCTGGTATAGAACCAAGTCTGCAAAACCCCAGGGCACCTTGGAGATCTCTGAGATCCGTAGTCCAGGTCAGGCACAAGCCTTCGTTTCCTGATTCAGCAATTCTATTAGCACTTTAGTAGGATGTTAAATGGCAACACTCCAGTGTTCTTGCCTGGAGAATCCCAGGGACGGGGGAGCCTTGTGGGCTGTCTCTGGGGTCGCACAGAGTCGGACACGACTGAAGCGACTGAGCAGCAGCAGCAGGATGTTAAATACGTCTGCTGTACCCACTTTGTATTCCTCTTGGTGGAAAAATACACTAAAATGCTTTTAAATGAGCATCAGTTTCATTTGATCATCTTAGATGAATCTCGTTACTTTTTATTATTTAATAGTAATAACATTCTGGCTTTGGAGTTGGACAGGCTCATGTTGGAATCCAGTCTTTGACTTTGGACATGTTGCTTTACCTCCCTGGGCCTCATTTTATAGATAAGTAGACTTATGATGAGCTGGCAGGGGTTCGTGAGAATTTAACACAGTGCACCCAAAGCATCTCCTAGCGCTCGGTGCATTGCAGGTTCTCATGTCTGCCTTGCTTCATTCTGCCGGATTTGCAGCAGTTTGTTACCAAAACACAAGCCAGGCATGGTGAACAAGAAACAAAATATATATACACCCAGAGCCAGGGTAAACGTGGGGCTTCCCAGGTGGCACTAGTGGTGAAGAGTCCATCTGCCATTGCGAGATATGCAAACAATACGAGTTCAATCCTTGGATCGGGGGTGGGAGGAGGAATGGCAACCCAATCCAGTATTCTTGCCTGGAGAATCCCGTGAACAGAGGAGCCTGGCAGGCTACAGTCCATGGGGTCACGAAAGAGTTGGACACGACTGAGCGACTGAGCACAGCACAGGGAAAATGTACACAGGAGAATATGGTCAAGGGGCTTCCCTGGTGGCTCAGTGGTAAAGAATCCGCCTGCCGATGCCGGAGACGTGGGTTCAATCCTTGGTCCAGGAAGATCCCACATGCCCTGAGGCAACTAAGTCCATGCACCACAACTGTTGCGCTTGTGGTCTAGAGCCTGGGAGCCACAAGTACTGAAGCCTGTGTGCCTAGAGCCTGTGCTCTGAAACAGAGAAGCCTCCGCAGTGCAAAGCCCTCACACTGCAATGAAGAGTAGCTCCCGCTGTCGCAGCTAGAGAAAAGCCCACGCAGCACCGAAGACTCAGCACAGCCAAAAATAAATTAATAAAATTATTAAAGAAAGAATATGAGTCAAGGCCAGGGGAGGGGGAGCAGACAGTATGCTGATACACATGCCATGAGTTCGGCCCCAGGGATGTAGTTGTCAGGGAAAATTAATTCCAAGATCCTAGCAGCAAGGCTCAAAGGACACAAAAGAAATTGCAGTCTCTTTGTCAATAAGTAGTTGCATGGATATTTAGAATGGTGAGCCCAAGACATGCCTGTGGTTTCTGCTTTTTAATCTCGTTGAGATGATGGTGATGTCTCAGGCATAGCAGATTGAGCTGTGTCCTCTTCAGCCACAGTGTTCTGGTTAGACCCGAAACCTGATGCAGGAAGATGGTGGCTTATCAACTTCTGTGATGTCTGTGCCCAGCTCGGTGTCTGCCACTGAGTCATGGCTGAGTCATGCTGTGGGACCGACAGAATCAGCGAAGATGACCTCTTTCCTGCATGAGTTGGAGGCACCAAGTTTTTCAGCAGAAGGTCCTGCAGGGTGGCGTGGTGTCAGAGACTGGCGGCTGGGAGTCAGCTGGCCGTCTTGGCCCTGGCTTTGTGAGTCCACATGACTTCCTCGACTGCTCTGAGGTTCTCTTCCACAAAGGTTAAAATAATACCTGTTTGCTCCAGTGAGAGTAAGTGTGTGACACGTCTGCCACTGGCCCTTTTTTTAAACTTTGGAAATATTAGTATGTAATGAGCTAGACAAATAGCGTGTTTCAAGCAGTCTCTGTCGGTCTGTGTAATAACAACATAGAGAAGAAAAACAGGCGACGGAAGCCATACATTTTTACTTGGCACTTGAGCTAAATCACTTGGAGTGGCTCTGACAGGTCTATTTTTATGGGAAAAAAACCCCATGGTTTTGGAGAAGAAAAGAGCAATCTTTGTACAAGAAAGTGAATTTCTTGTTCTTTTTTTAAAAAAATGATTTATTTATTTATTTATTTTTGGCGGTGCTGGGTCTTTGTTGCTGCACACAGAGCAACAGGGCCTGGGGGCTGCTCTCTAGTTGCGGGGCGCAGGCTTCTCATTGCAGCGGCTTCTCTTGCTGCAGAGCGTGGGCCCTAGGATGCCTGGGCTTCAGGAGCTGTGGCTTGTGGGCTCGGTAGTTGCCTCTCCTGGGGTCTAGAGCACAGGCTCAGTAGTTGTGGCACATGGGCTTAGATGCTCCATGGTTTGGGGGATCTTTCTGGACCAAGGATCGATTCTGAGTCTCCTGCATTGGCAGGCAGACTGTTTACCACTGAGCCACCAAGGAAGCTCTCTCATAAGGTACTGAATGTATTTCCCTGTCCTATACAGTAGGACCTTGTTTATCCATTCCGTATATAATAGCTTCAGGTAAGTAATATTTTTCTTAATTAAAAAATTTCTTTGTTTATTTTATTTTCTGCTATGCTGGGTCTTTGTTGCTGCCTGCAGGTTTGCTCTGGTTCTGGCGCGCAAGGGCTGCTCTCTAGCTGTGTGCGTGGGCTTCTCATTGCAGTGGCTTCTCTTGTGGCAGAGCATGGTCTCTAGGGCCCAAAGACTCCGTAGTTGTGATGCAAAAGTTTAGTTGCCCTGAGGCATGTGGGGTCTTCCTGCACCGAGGACCGATCCCGTGTCCCCAGCCTTGGCAGGTGGATTCTTAGCCACTGCACCACCAGGGAAGTCCCCGGGAAGTGGATTTCTATCACAGGTCTTTTAAGACCTAGGGTTGAATAGTGAATTCTGTGTCAGCTCCGAAAGAGTTCCTGGGAGATGAGGGTGGATGAAGGGTTGGGGGTAGGGGGGTGCCCCTGTGAACAAGAATGGACCGCCCCCCTCAACCAAGGGTGCAGGGAGGGCTGAGCACAGGGAGCAGGCGGGGCAGGGAGACAGCACATATTCTTTCCTTCTCCATGGAGTCTCTTCTTGTCATCATGAATGTATCCCAGCTGAAAATAGAGTTCTCCAATGCTAACTAGTCATACTCCCCAAACTGGATATCTGCAGCTAATACTTACCATTCATCATTCTTTATATGTTGTTCAGTCACTCAGTCGTGTTCAGCTCTTTGAGATCCCATGGATTGCAGCATTCCAGGCTTCCCCGTCCTTCACTATCTCCTGGGATTGGCTCAAACTCGTATCCATTGAATCAGTGATACCATCCAACCATCTTGTCCTCTGTCGTCCCCTTCTCCTCCTGCCTTCAAGCTTTCCCAGCATCAGAGTCTTTTCTAATGAGTCAGTTCTTTGCATCAGGTGGCCAAAGTATTGGATCTTCAGCTTCAGCATCAGTCTTTCCAATGAATATTCAGGGTTGATTTCCTTTAGGATTGACTGGTTTGATCCCCTCACTGTCCAAGGGACTCTCAAGAGTCTTCTCCAGCACCACAGTCCAGAAGCATCAATTCTTTGGCACTCAGCCTTCCTTATGGTCCAACTCTCACATCCATACATAACTACGGGAAAAACCATAGCTTTGACTATATAGACCTTTGTCTTCATATTTTCATCTTTTACTAATGTCTGTTTCATTTCTGAGCAAGACTGTTAAAAGCTCATACAGTGTTCTTTCTGTATCTTTAGAAAAAGGTCTGGTGTACAGAGTATCAACTGCTATATTCTCAGGGCCCAGTACCTACCCGGTACTCAGTTAATGTCTCGATGTGATGTGGAGTGATCTGTTGTGAAATTGCCTTTCCCAAGACCCTCAGACAACCCCCAGTCAAGTCTGCTGGAGCATCATTTGTCCTGCTTACTCTGCCACTGTGCCCTCTTTGGGCCAGAATTGTGCCTTGTTAACAGCAGAGAAGAAACTTTTCCTGATGAGCCTGTTATTCCTCATTTATTCAGTTTAATAAACATTAATTTGTCCAGGACAGTTCTCTACCAGGCTGTGTGGTCAGCAATGGGAATACAATGCTAATTGAGACAGACAGCATCCTTGTGCTTAAGAAACAAATGATCTGTTGGAGAGATAGACATAAACTAGAAATTTCATTGAACTAACACTTAGGAAGTGCTTATTAGAAGTCAGATTTTGTTCCAGGCATTTTGTAAATATTAATATATTTAACCTTCACTGTAACCCTGTGATGGGGAAAGTGAGACAGCTCAGGGAGGTTAAGTGTCTGACTCAAGATCACACAGGGGCAGCTGGGGTTGACCTCAGGCCTCTCCAAAACAAGGAGAATAAGGACTAATGATGAGAGTGGAAGAACTGGGGACCAGGGGGATTATAGTGGGAAGACTCAACGTAGTCAATCCTAAAGGAAATTAACCTTGAATATTCATTGGAAGGACTGTTGCTGAAGCTGAAACTTTAGTACTTTGGCCACCTAATGTGAAGAGCCAGCTTACTGGAAAAGACCCTGATGCTGGGAAAGATTGAGGGCAGGAGGAGAAGAGGGGGACAGAGGATGAGATGGTTGGATGGCATCACTGACTCAATGGACATGAGTTTGAGCAAACTCCAGGACATACTGGAGGACAGAAGAGCCTGATGGGCTACAATCCAGCGAGCGGGGGGAGGGGGGTCTCAAAGAGTCGGATATGACTTAGCAACTGAACAACAGCAATGGTTCCCTATGATTTCTTTGATGATAATATTTTGTGTTCAATAAACATTGTACACCAAAGCCCACAGCTGGCCACTTTGAGCAATGCATGCATGTTGACGATACAGTTCTCAGGACACTTGTGGTCCAGTAGATAGCAGTCTCCTCCCACTCTAGTTCTCTCCTCACTGTTGGAAAGAGGTTAGCATGCTACCCAGCCACAGCCCTATCCTTCCTCAGAATCAGCAGAATGCAGGTGGACAGTTACCGTCCCCCAGCTCGTCAGCAGGGTTTGGCATGAGTCTCAGTGGCTCCAGGTCTGATGGCGAGGTTCCAGGCACAGGCACCCCCCCTACCCCACCCAGGGAGGCACTTGCAGGGGAGGCCAGACCAGCATTCTGGTTCCTTCGCAACCTGAAGAACTCCCTCCTCCAGGCTCCTGATCCCTGGTGGGGACTCCTCTCTGTTTCCCAGCTGGTTGGTTGGGACCTGCTTATTTTCTTCCTTTCTGCCAACTATTCCCACCATATTTCCTGACATACTCTTGATCCCTGCCTTGCACCCACTCAAGACTTCCCCAGCTCTTCTGGGCTGGATGTATTGAATTTGGGTAGGGTGCGACTTAGCCTTCTTTCAAGGGGATCTCTTGTTATTGACTGTATCACCCAGAGTCCTGGTGGGAAAAGGAATTCACCCAAGATAGTTCTGGTGAAGACTGTACGATGGAGCAGCATTTAAATGTGTGGGCAGGGTTATGGGGATAGATGAGGTTGATGAGACCCCCAGATACTAGTGACAGTGGGCAGCAGGCTCTATCTCCAGGGACAGAGGGAGAAAACAGCAGTAACTGAACCCAGAGAGAGCTAGAACCAAGGAGGAGGAGGCATCCGGGAGAAACTATAGTCCTGGAGGGATGGAACATTTGCCCCAGAAAGGGCTTATAAAGCAGGCTGGGAACTGGCATGAAATACCCCGAGCCCTTTCTCCCTGCAACTGACAAGGGAGCCAGCCGCAGGCATGCCGTCCGCAGGGGTTAGCTTCCTGGGGCACAGGGCAGGGCTGAGGAGGGTAGCTTAGATATCCGGGATGCAGGTGGCATACATAAGAGTGTGCAGCGGGGCTCTTGATCAGGTGTTCTTCTGTAACCGGTGTCCAGTTGAACTTGAGCTCCATGAGAATGGAGTCTTAAAAAAAAGATGATTGCCTATGCTCTGTGACAGCCTGGAGGTGTGGGATGGGGAGGGAAGTCGGGGGAGGTTTAAGAGGGAGAGGACATACGTATGCCTGTGGCTGATTCGTGTTGATGTGTGGCAGAAACTGTCACTATATTGTAAAGTAATTATCCTTCAATTAAAAATTAAGGGGCTTCCCTGGTGGCTGGGTTGGAAAAATCCCTGGGAGAAGGCAAAGGCTACCCACTCCAGTATTCTGGCCTGGAGAATTCCATGGACAGTCCATGGGGTTGCAAAGAGTCGGACAAGACTGAGCGACTTTCACTTACACTGCTGGCTCAGCTGGTAAAGAATCTGCCTGCAATGTGGGAGTCCTGGGTTTAAAAAATTTTTCATTTATTTATTTATTTTTGGCTGTACTGGGTCTTCGTTGCCATGCCGGCTTGTCTCTAGGTGCGGCGAGGGGGAGCTCCCCTCTTGTTGTGGAACACGGGCTCTAGGGCAACAGGCTTCAGTATTTGTGGCTCCCAGGGGCTCTGGAGCAGGGCCTCAGTTGCCCTGTGGCCTGTGGGAGCTTCCTGGGATCAGGGACTGAATCCGTGCCTCCTGCATTGGCAGGCAGATTTGTTACCACTGAGCCATCGAGGAAGTCCCAAGAATGGAGTCTTCTGACATTGATGAATTTCAGGCACCTTAGGAAATCTGGCATATAATAGTTTCTGAACTAATATCCACCCTCTCTGCCTTGTCTTCAGTTACTCTGGTCTGGACAGTACTCAGTTCAGTTCAGTTCAGTCGCTCAGTCGTGTCCGACTCTTCGTGACCCCATGAACCGCAGCACGCCAGGCCTCCCTGTCCGTCACCAACTCCTGGAGTCCACCCAAACCCATGTCCATAGAGTCGGTGATGCCATCCAACCATCTCATCCTCTGTTGTCCCCTTCTCCTTCTGCCCTCAATCTTTCCCAGCATCAGGGTCTTTTCAAATGAGTCAGCCCTTTGCATCAGGTGGCCAAAGTATCAGAGTTTCAGCTTCAACATCAGTCCTTCCAATAAACACCCAGGACTGATCTCCTTTAGGGTGGACTGGTTGGATCTCCTTGCAGTCCAAGGGACTCTCAAGAGTCTTCTCCAACACCACAGTTCAAAAGCATCAATTCTTTGGTGCTCAGCTTTCTTCACAGTCCAACTCTCACATCCATACATGACCACTGGACAGTACTAGGGAGGGAGAATCTCGAAATCCTTCCTGGGGGCTCATTCTGGTGACATGACCCATGCAGAAGGCTGTAATTCCATGGCTGGGGTGCCATGTGGGGGTCCAAGCTGTGCTCTCTGTGTGTGGAGATGAACCTGCTTTTGCAGGTGTTGTCTGACTTGGGTTTCATGTTTCTTTCTCCTCTGATCTCCCTGGGCAGGTGGCTCCATGCTCATCTCGGCCGTCTGCTGCTTCTTCCTGTTTTTCGGCAACAGTGAGTCTGCGATGATCGGCTGGCAGTGCCTGTTCTGCGGGACCAGCATTGCTGCCTGGAACGCGCTGGATGTGATCACAGTGGAGCTGTATCCCACCAACCAGAGGTCAGCTCCTCTCTGTGCTTCCCTTGGGACTTGCTTGGGCTTCTTTAGCCAGGAGTCAGCCTGCCCCGAGATCCTCCACCGCGGCCGTCTTGGTCTTCTTGGAGTTCGATGGACCAAATGTCTCTTGGGTTGTTGAGTTTCTCTTGCCCAGAGGCTGGCATAGGCCTGGGCTTGGGAAGGCTAAGGCTTGATAGAGTGGGTTGGATGGCAAGATGTAAAGGACCAGGGCAAACCTTGTCCAGGAGAGAGGAGCCAGGGCCAAACCTATGTATGTGCCACCCAAAGGGAGATGAGAACAGGCCTGCCAGTGGGATATGAAGGAGACAGGGGAAGAGCTGGACAGACAAAGCGTGGAGCAGAAATAAAGGTGGCATGAGGCACGATGGTTAGGATTTGCAGAGAATGTGGCAGGAACGCGCAGCGTTTATTTTCTTTCATGCACACTCTTTAGGAAGAGGTCTGATTTAAAGGCATAGAATCAAGGCCCATCGCTTAGCAGGTAATTTCTTCTCATGGAGGGGGAATTTTTTTCTTCTGTGGATTTTTTCTTTATTTAATAGATAAGTTACACAGACAGTTTAAAATCAGACAGTGGAAAAACAAGATTTACAATGAAAAGTTCAATCTTTTTTCCACCATAGGCTGCTAGTTCCGCTCTCAGAAGCAGCAGTTGCTACCAGTTTCTCGTGTACTCGTTAGAAATATTCTTTGCATGAATGGGAATGCATGTGTGTATGTGTTTGTGTGTGTATGTGTTTGTGTGTTTTGCTACCATCTCTGTGTGTATGTTACCATCCCGCCCTTTAAAACCAAGATGAGAACATGCTAACATTCTATGCCATGCTTTATTCTCACAGGCATATATTTTGGAGATTGTTCCATGTCACTTTCTCAGTATTTTAAATGGATTCATAGTATGTGGAGGGGGGATTTTTCAGGACTGCATGTGAGTGGCTCTTGGGCCAGAAATAAGTGTGAAGTGGTGTGGAAGGCAAGTAAATGCAATTCTGCAGAAAATAATGATATTCCCGCGATTGACGACAGAGGTATTGGATTACAGATAGCTATGGAAAAGCACAGAATACTGTATTTGAAACCTCTTCTGTTAATCAAAGAACTTCTATTACAAAAAATAAGAGGTGGAAAGTTACTGTTTCAGTGATATGTGGTTTTAAATCCAGGGAACCTAAGGGAATTAAACAAAGAAGAGAGTAATAGAAACAATAAAATAATTTGGTAAAATGGTCAATAGTAAAACTGACATAAGAATCTATAGATCTTCAAAAAGATCAAATATTAAAAATAAAATGAAATTCATTAATAATGGAAGAAATCATAGAATATTTTAGAATCCATTTGATGAGAAAACTGAAAAGCTTATGTGAAGAAATCATAAAACTTTACTGAGAGATATAAAATGAAACTTAAATATATGTCAATATGTATCTAAGAAGATTTAACCTCACAAAAATGTTAAGTATTTTTCAGCTTTTGAAGCATTCATTCACAACTCGATGAGATTTTTTTTTTCCCACCCTGGGAAACTCGAAAAAAATGACTGTAAAGTTTATTTGGAGAAATACACATATGAAAATATCCAAAAAATTCTGAAAACAAAAAGACTGGGGTTGGAGTTGGAAAAAATGGATAAAGATAAAGTGTGGCATGGTTATAGAAAAAATGTAAAAGAATTTAAAGTAAAAATATATATATTCTTTATAAACTTGTGGTATGAAATACAGACAGTTTACTTAATTTGGGGCGGACTAGTGCTCAGAACATGGGCTTCTAAGGTGGCTTAGTGACTTGTAAAGAAAGCTATGACAAACCTAGATAGCATATTAAAAATCAGAGACATTGCTTTGGTGACGAAGGTCTGTATAGTCAAAGCTATAGTTTTTCCAGTAGTCACATATGGATGTGAGAATTGGACCATAATGAAGGCTGAGCGCTGAAGCATCAATTGATGCTTTTGAACTGTGGTGTTGGATAAGACTCTTGAGAGTCCCTTGGACTGCAAGGACATACGACCGATTGATCCTGAAGGAAATTAACCCTGAATATTCATTGGAAGGACTGATGCTGAAACAGAAGCTCCAGTACTTTGGCCACCTGATGTAGAGAGCCAACTTATTGGAAAAGACCCTGATGCTGGGAAAGAGTGAAGGCAGGAGGAGAGGGGACAACAGAGGATGAGATGGTTGGATGGCATCACTGACTCAATCGACATGAATTTGAGCAAACTCCAGGAGGTGGTGAAGGACAGGAAAGCCTGGGGTACTGCAGTTCATGAGGTCGCAAAGAGTCAGACACGACTGAACGACTGAAAGACAGCCAATTCAGGAGACGCACAAGTCAAGGGTTCAATCCCTGGGTTGGGGAGATCCCCTGGAGAAAGAAATGGTAACCCACACCAGTATTCTTACCTGGAAAATTCCAATAGTGCTTAGAGTATTGCCTGTATACATAAATGGAGTCAGAAGACAATTGATGGTTAACAGTAGTTATCACTGGGAAGTGTGGTTAATACCATTTAGGATTAGGTTCTGCCATGAGTGAGAGACTCCAGATATTAATAAGACAGACGTAGGCAGATAGGAACTGAGGGCTCTTTTTATCTTGTTTCTTCCTCTTTCATGACCTCAGTCATGGTCTGCAGTGAGACCGTCTACACTCCAGGAAGCAAGATGGAAGGAAAAAGGACTCTTTAAAAATAAAACAAAACAAAACTTTTTATTTTATATTGGAGTGGTTTTTCCTATGGTCATGTATGGATGTGAGAGTTGGACTGTGAAGAAGGCTGAGCACCGAAGAATTGATGCTTTTGAACTGTGGTGTTGGAGAAGACTCTTGAGAGTCCTTTGGACTGCAAGGAGATCCAACCAGTCCATTCTGAAGGAGATCAGCCCTGGGATTTCTTTGGAGGGAATGATGCTGAAGCTGAAACTCCAGTACTTTGGCCACCCATGTGAAGAGTTGACTCATTGGAAAAGACTGATGCTGGGAGGGATTGGGGGCAGGAGGAGAAGGGGACGACAGAGGATGAGATGGCTGGATGGCATCACTGACTCGATGGACGTGAGTCTCAGTGAACTCCGGGAGTTTGTGATGGACAGGGAGGCCTGGCGTGCTGCGATTCATGGGGTCGCAAAGAGTCGGACACGACTGAGCGACTGATCTGATCTGATACCCACTCCAGTATTATTGGGCTTCCCTGATAGCTCAGTCAGTAAAGGGCCTGCATGCAATGTGGGAGATCTGGGTTTGATCCCTGGGTTGGGAAGATCCCCTGGAGGATCCCTGGAGAAGGGCATGGCAACCTACTCCAGTATTCTTGCCTGGAGAATCCCATGGACAGAGGAGCCTGGCCGGCTACATTCCATGGGGTCACAAAGAGTTGGACACGACTGAGCGACTAAGCACACAGCACATAGCCAATTAGCAATGCTGAGATAGTTTCAAGTGAATAGCAGAGGGACTCAGCTATTCATTTACATGTATCCATTCTCCCCCAAATGCCCCTCCCATCGAGATGGCCACATAACATTGACCAGAGTTCCCTGTGCTATGCAGTTGGAAAAGACCACTCTTGACATCTCTTAAGGAAGTTTCTCAGGAACTGCCATTTGTACTTATATCCCATTGGCTTCAACTTACTCACATGGCTAGGCTCGGAAGCACAGGAGTCTGGGAAATATAGTCTTATATCTGGAGATCTGCTATTTAGGCAGAACTGTTTTTGCCTCAAGAAGGTAGAGGAGTTATTAATGGGGAACACTTACACTTTCTGCTTCATCCTTTTTCATTCTTGCAATATGTCACAATACTCAGGTACTTGTGTGCATGCTAAGTTGCTTCAGTCGTGTCTGACTCTTTGTGACCCCCATGGAAGCGGCCCGCCAGGCTCCTCTGTCCATGGGATTCTCCAGGCAAGGACGCTGGAGTGGGTTTCTATGCCCTCCTCCAGGGGATCTTCCTGATCCAGAGATCAAACCTGCCTCTCTTATGTCTCCTGCATTGACAGGTGGGTTCTTTACCACTAGCGCCACCTGGGAAGCCTGTGAACAACTCAAGTTGGAAGGAAATACTCCAAAATGTTAATAATGGTGCTGGGAAATCTGGTCAACCACTTGTAAAAGAATGAAACTGGACCACTTTCTAACACCATACACAAAAATAAACTCAAAATGGATTAAAGATCTAAACGTAAGACCAGAAACTATAAAACTCCTAGAGGAGAACATAGGCAAAACACTCTCTGACATACATCACAGCAGGATCCTCTATGACCCACCTCCCAGAATATTGGAAATAAAAGCAAAAATAAACAAATGGGACCTAATTAACCTTAAAAGCTTCTGCACAACAAAGGAAACTATTAGCAAGGTGAAAAGACAGCCTTCAGAATGGGAGAAAATAATAGCAAATGAAGCAACCGACAAACAACTAATCTCAAAAATATACAAGCAACTCCTACAGCTCAACTCCAGAAAAATAAACGACCCAATCAAAAAATGGGCCAAAGAACTAAATAGACATTTCTCCAAAGAAGACATACAGATGGCTAACAAACACATGAAAAGATGCTCAACATCACTCATTATCAGAGAAATGCAAATCAAAACCACTATGAGGTACCATTTCACACCAGTCAGAATGGCTGCGATCCAAAAGTCTACAAATAATAAATGCTGGAGAGGGTGTGGAGAAAAGGGAACCCTCTTACACTGTTGGTGGGAATGCAAACTAGTACAGCCACTATGGAGAACAGTGTGGAGATTCCTTAAAAAACTGGAAATAGAACTGCCTTATGATCCAGCAATCTCACTGCTGGGCATACACACTGAGGAAACCAGAAGGGAAAGAGACACGTGTACCCCAATGTTCATCGCAGCACTGTTTATAATAGCCAAGACATGGAAGCAACCTAGATGTCCATCAGCAGATGAATGGATAAGAAAGCTGTGGTACATATACACAATGGAGTATTACTCAGCCATTAAAAAGAATACATTTGAATCAGTTCTAATGAGGTGGATGAAACTGGAGCCTATTATACAGAGTGAAGTAAGCCAGAAGGAAAAACATAAATACAGTATACTAACGCATATATATGGTATTTAGAAAGATGGTAACAATAACCCGGTGTACGAGACAGCAAAAGAGACACTGATGTATAGAACAGTCTTATGGACTCTGTGGGAGAGGGAGAGGGTGGGAAGATTTGGGAGAATGGCAATGAAACATGTAAAATATCATGTAGGAAACGAGTTGCCAATCCAGGTTCGATGCACGATGCTGGATGCTTGGGGCTGGTGCACTAGGACGGCCCAGAGGGATGGTATGGGGAGGGAGGAGGGAGGAGGGTTCGGGATGGGGAACACATGTATACCTGTGGTGGATTCATTTTGATATTTGGCAAAACTAATACAATTATGTAAAGTTTAAAAATAAAATAAAATTAGAAAAAAAATCATAAAATTGGGAGACTATCAGAATAAGCAAGGTATTTAAAAAATCATCTAATATTTCAACTTCTTAGTGAATGAAAATAAAAAGAGCTCTCTCATTAAATATGTTTTGGAAATCATGCATGCCATATCATCTTCTGAAAGTCTCAGAAGTATTTTGCTATGTTAGAAGTTTTATGAGAATCTCCAATAAAAAAAGCTTTCTCACTTTGTGTAACCTAAAAAAAAATAAATAAATAAAATAAAATGAAATAAAAGCTTTGGGGGAAGATATCTTCTTAAGTAAACTGTCTTACTGGAATGTTTCTCTGGACCATATATTAGAGCCTGAGGCCCAAGGAAATCAGTCACACCTATGCTATCTGATACTGTTAAAAATTTGTATTTTGTTCATTATGAACTTTTTGGTGTTAATTTTTATTTTTAAATAATATTCCATTAAAATAATGTTTATCTTGGTTAAAAAAAAATAATGGTGATTCCTTGCAGTTAATGCAGGTGATTTCTTGAATCTTTATGTTATTCTGTATTGCCAAATTAGGCTAAAATAAGAATGTGTTACTTTGATATTTAGGGGAAAAAATTCCCTCCCACACCTTCACTATACTTCTTTATTATTATTATTATTATTTTTTGCTTGAGGGATTCACTCCGACAGGATTGTTATTTTTTTATTTTTTTTTTGAAAAAGCTTTTTATTTCATGTTGTGGTAGAACAGAATGTGTTGATTAGAAAGCAATGTTGTAGTTGCAGGTGAACAGCAAGGGGACTCAGCGGTACCTACACATGCATCCATTCTCCCCCAGACTTCCTCCCGTCCAGGCTGCACTCTACTTCTTTAGCAAGGGAAAGAAAGAACCCAGTCCTACACATCTAAGGCGGTCTAGTTTGTATCCTTCAGAATGGTTTACTTTCTCCTTCTTTTACAGGGCAACAGCCTTTGGCATCCTCAACGGATTATGCAAATTTGGCGCCATCCTGGGAAACACCATCTTCGCTTCTTTCGTTGGGATCACCAAAGTGGTCCCCATCCTTCTGGCGGCCACTTCTCTTGTTGGGGGTGGCCTGATTGCTCTTCGACTGCCAGAGACTCGAGAACAGGTCCTGATGTGAACCACCTACCCGGGAAAGGAAATGTTGGAAGAACCCCGTCTGGGAACCTCAGCGGTGCCCTCAATTCCTGTCTGTCACTGTCTGGTGGACACCTGGATAGCGCAGGAGGAAAAGTTGAGCTTGTGACCCCTAGCTTAGCACCCATTTCTGCTGTCTGTATGTTTGTAACTCAGGTGACTGATTTGGGGGTTTCCTGAGCTGTCCTCCCGTAGAATCTCAGAACTCCATGCTTGGCTTCTAGTGTCCCCAGCCCAAGGAGGAGAGCACCCCCCAGTGGGAGCACACACTAAGCAAGGGGTGTGTATTTCTGCAAGTAAGGTACAAGGACTTTCTTGCATTTCAAAATGAACTTGAGAAACACTCACGTTCCTCCGTAAAGTTCCTCGGAGCCCAAGGACTTAACAAATGGACTTGGTGGGGAAGTTGAGTCATCATCTGAATTCTGAAGTACATATGATACATATATTTTTGCAGTTAAAGTGTTACTTCTCATAGTTTCCATTTGAAAATTGGCACAATAGCATTGAAGATACTCTGATATAGGAAACCAAATATTTGAGCAATATCTGTAGAAATCTATGTCACCCCCTCCAAGAGTCCTAAGTTTTCCTGATGATTAGGGGGTAAATTGAAGAATAATATTTATTCCTATTTTGATCTAGTCAAAAACACTTAAGGGGATAGGCATTCTGTAAACTAACTTTGTACATAATTGTCTTTGGGTTTCATTTGCAGAAATGGTGTCTGCAAATATTTGCCAGCATTTAGCCATATTTGGAGAGGAGTTGGTGTTTGAGGTCCCAGGAAATTGGGGCTGATGGAGTGAAGTGCAAGCACAATTTCTTATAGCCATTTAACTTGCTGGCGGGAGGATGCACTTCATGAACTCACATTGCACTGTTCATCTCGTTCTGGCTCTTTTCTTCTCATGGGGGAGGAATTATTTCCTCTCTTACATAGACTGCTGGTGAAACGCAAGCTCACCATCGTCCATCCTAGCATTTGACGTGCCTGCTCCCCCAGAGGCAAAACGGGAAGTGTTCCGTGGCTCCTGCCATCGTCTTTGTAGGCAGGAATGAGATGTGGTGGGCATGGGGGATGGAGGGCGGGATGGGGAAAGGCAGCCGCAGGCCTTCAAAGTATAGACTTGGCAGTGAGACACGACCGTGTTTATTATAATGGTCAGACCCATGGAAATCTACTCTGTGTGTCTCAGTTCTGCTTCTTTTTGAAGCAGACATTGGCATGGGAGTTGGGGAGCGCAGGGGTTGTCATATCTGTTTTTCTTCAGTCCTCACAAGGAACACTTTCCTGAGGTCTAGCATGAAACGTGAATGGGAGTGGGGTGGGGGTGGGGTGAGGAACTCAGGACAAACTGCTTCGGCAAAGGTCAGTAATAGATTGAAGTCTTGAATCCATGGAAAAAGAACAACTGTTTCACCCATCAGAACTGTCTTTCGTGGAAGGGACTGTGAGCTATAAGCCCTGGGTCCTGGAGGTGAACCCTGAGGCCAGATGGATGTCAGTCTGCAAGAACTAGCCCTTTGATCTGTGATGCTTTCAATTCTATAAAGTGCCAGGCTTTTGCTACCAGAAACCTCAAAAATTTAAAGAAGAATAAAGATGGCAGCATTGAGTGTATTTTCTGTTTTGGAGACACACTTAGGCCCCGTGATAGCTTCCAGCCATCCTTTGGTTATACTCTGGGATAGAAGGTGGAGAGGAGAAAGAGTAAATTCCTGGCACCTCTCTATCCTGGATCTGCGATCAGTTTTAATGATTAAAAGGTTTTCTTTGCTTCTCTCGTCCACTGATAATTGGATCACCATTTTTTTTTTCTGTGCAGGGAAGGAAGACTCATCGACTCTGGTTTGATATCCTGACTCCCCCAGATGTGTAAATGTATCATTGTGTATTAGTGTTTCTCTCAGTTTGTTACAGGAGTTACCTAACATCAGTGCTACATCAATAATGAGAGGATCAATGTAACATAGCTGTAATATACTTGCTTGTGATACAAAATACACTGGCTAGGTTCATAAAAGAGAACGGTGTAAATTGGGATTACTACCTCCCTTATAACATGATTTTTCAGTGGGATAGTACAATTTGATGAACAGTTAGTTACTGCTTAAGAAATTTTTAAGGCAGCAAAAGCCTGCATTTCTAGTTAGGATGGATCTTGTAAATCTAAAGCCTGATTCTTTTTTGAGTGTTGGGATGGCTGTAACAATTTGGGGTAAACTCTGTTTGATTCCCAAGTTTTCACTTCTGCATTATCCTTATGGCTCCATACACCAACCATCTAGCCAACCAAGGGCAATTCGCATCCCATCCATCACCCAGGCCTTTGTAGAGGTACAGTCATGCTCTGCAGACTTTTCCCACGCAAGATTGTCTGGCACTGGGACCTGGCCACTTCTTAAATGCTGTCACTCCTGCTAAGATAAATGCATCTTTAAAAATAGTCCCTTTGGCAGGTCATTGGGGGATAATGTACAGCATTCCTGGCCAGGCGCTTCTTTTTCATTTCACATTCTACCCTGAGAAACTCCCTATGGCATTCATGGAGAATCAGAAGGATGAGCTGTCCCTCATTGAGCAAATCTGTTCGCAGTTCATGATGTACTTTTATGATGCCCAGTTTGGGAGGAGTTGCTTTTAATGGTCTCAGCTGTACTGTGTCATCTCTTGATGCTGATTTCTCGATCTTTTGTTTTACTGGAAATAAATAGTGAAAGGGGTGTGCCTACTTGTGACGTTTATAGCGCACGACCCTGAGGTCATGTAATAAATAATCTCTTTCCCAGGGTTTCCTGGCCCCTTGTATTAGTTCATTAAAAATAATAATAAAAGTAATTGTAATCAAGCCTTAAAGAACTGAGACTAAAGATTATTTCTAGACTCTGAAGTCTCTTCTGGAATCTTTGACTGGATGTGCTGACGGGATGCTGACAATCATTTCCTTCTTATGCTGCATGTGGGGACCTTGAGAGCTTAAATGATGTGACCAAGGTGACACGTAGTGCTTGCAGTGGGTTACAAGTGGGTTGCAAGTTGGTCTAATTCTGGACCAGTTGCTCACTGATATTACTACAGAGTCTCCCATAGTCTTCGAGGAATGGGAAAATATGACCAACACTTACCTGGGAACTATTCACTGAAAGTCCACTTGATTACTTTACCTAGAAAAAGTGGAAGGACCAGTATAAACATGAAAGGGTTTAGTGTAGAGTCATGGACACACAGGCTCCAACCCTGGGTCCATAAGATCCGTAAGATCGCCGGGAGAAGGAAATGGCAACCCGAGCCAGTATTCTTGCCTGGAAAATTCCATGGAAAGAGGAGCCTGGCGGGCTACAGTCCATGGGGTTGCAAAGAGTTGGACATAACTGAGTGACTGAGCAAGCATGCATTCAGTCATTCATTTTGTTTATTCAACAAATCCTTACTGAGCCCCTACTGTGTGCCAGTCTCCACACTCAATTCTGGGGATGCAGAACTGAAAGCCATGGCCAGTGTGGCTGCTTTGTAATCTGATTATTAGGAACAGACTTCTGCCTTTCAGCTGCTCAGTTTTCAGTGCTGTTTCCATCATCAAAGCTGCCTCATTGAGATAGCTGTTGGAGCACCGGCCCTCACATCCACAATTCGGTGGGAAGCACAAGGAAAGGCAATAGGCGAAGGGGCCACACTTCCCAGCTGAGGCAGCCTTTCTTGGACCTGCTGTCCTGGATGCCCCTTCTGGTGGTTTCCACAAGTATGTCATGGACTTCCCTTTGCTGCAGGGGAGGCTGGGAAATGCCACCTTTACCTGGAAACATTGCCACGTGTCCTCCAAATTGAAGATCTTGGCACTAAGGGAGAAAAAGAGAAGGGAGAGGTGGACAATGCTTCTTAAACCTTAGCATGTGTCAGAATCACCTGGGGGCAGTGGGGGGAAGGGGCGGGTGGCAGTTAAAACTCACACTGCTGGGCCCCACCCCATCTGGGGTGGGATCTGAGAATTTGCATTTTTGACCAACTCCCAGGTGGTCAAAAGTCCTTGGATGGCCTCAGTCCTTGGATCATATTTAGAGCAGCATCAACAATTTGCCAATTTGATTTGTTGGAGAAGTTCTATTGTACTGATCATTTAAAATTTGCCCAAATCAGAAAGAAACTCTCAAAACTAGAAGCCATGAAAAAATGATTACCATCATCCTCAAGTTCAGGGACAATCAACTGGGGGCACTGCATTAGTAACTGATGGCTGTCCATGAAGCGATGGCTAGATATGAACTTGATCAGCGACAGTCAACCTGAACTTGGCATGGAAATATCTCTAGAAAAAGGCGAAGAGATTTCTTTCAAAAAGAGAAAGACTGATATGAAGAATTCCTCCACTTAGACTTCATCCAACACGTATTTGCAGAATGGGTACGTGTGTCCCACGCTCTACAAGGCCCCCGCCTCTAAGTGACTGTCCCCATGTTCAAAGTCTGGGCTTTTGTGGGTAGCTGAGTCATGCTTCGGCACAGCCCTAAGAACTGTGTGGAAATAAATCACATGAAGCCTTTGCATTTGAGGCAAGCTTAAAACACATTTTATTTAATTTGCAGAAGCACGGTGGGGAGATTTATATGCATAGCTTTTGTGACAGCACTGAAGTTTCTGAAAAGATTGATGATGAGCTGAAACAAAGACTAGAGCTATCCACAAAAGTAAATGGAGAAGTAAATGGTGCTATATAGTGCTATATAGTTGTTAATTACAGGATGAGCAGGGGATGTGCTCAGCAGGATGGTAGTAACACACTCCAGGAGATTCGAGCCATGAGCTGGGCAGTGAGGACTCTTCACCATGTCCCCTGAAAGGACATGCTTGGCTATCCATTCACTTCTGGCCCTGCTGGCTTCAAATGTCTTCGAATTTCAGGGACCATAAATACGTACTCCTCTGCTAATTAAAGTTCTTTCAGGAGATACCCCCTACACCACATTTGGTCATTTGGCTAGATAGGGAGGTCTGTTTAATTCCATGACTGTCACTCAGGAAAGCAGGCTATTCGAAACCAGCTATCCTGTTCACCTCTCACCTACACCCAGTCGTGTCCGACTCTTTACGACCCCAGGGACGGCAGCACATCAGGCTTCCCTGTCCTTCACTCTCTCCTGGAGTTTGCTCAAATTCATGTCCGTTGAGTCAGTGATGCCATCCAACCATCTCATTCTCTGTCACCCTCTTCTCTCCCGCCTTCAGTCATTCCCAGCATCAGGGTCTTTTCCAATGACTTGGCTCTTTGCATCAGGTGGACAAAGTATTGGAGCTTTGGCTTCAGTATCAGTCCTTCCAATGAATATTACACCTACAATATATAATCTCAGCAATACAGATTTCTCTAAATCTAAATCAGAGTGTGTGAATTCAATAGGATATGTGCAAAAGGCCAAAAAAAATAACCTTTCAGGAAAATTTGACTTTGAACTATCTCACAAAGCCTTTTTGTTCGGTATTGGGTTACAGCCGATTAGCAATGTTGTGATAATTTTGGGTGAACAGCAAACGGACTCATATATGCATATATGTGTATCCATTCTTCCCCAGACTCCCCTCCCACCCAGGCTGCACATAGCATATAAATAACCCTTATTTACAAAAGCGTTTCTTCCAAAGGATCACAAAGCTAATTCTCTCAACCTCAAAAGTATTTGGAAGTGGCAAAACTCTACTTATTTAAAATTTGTTTTGTGGTAACAGCTTTCTTTCCGATTTGGAGTTGGTCTGGATGAATCAAGAAAACTCAACTTTAACAAATATTGTTAAAATATAACAACTTTAACAAATAGCTATTGCTAATAGCGAATTTGCCCATATTCTTGCTAATGATTTTTAATAAGGATACCATCAGAAACCTGCATTCTACATACTTTATGGTTGAAATATCAAACCATAAGCTGAAGATTTTCGATCAGAATATAAATGGTATGTTGCTGAGATGTATGTTAGAATATGTGGTGTAACAAGTGAGGCAGGAAAAGAACATTATATAAGTAGTCCTGAAGAGACAAATATGTAACCAATAGGTTTAATTGATGATTTTGAAAGGTAGCTCAACTTTTAAAAATTAAATTTTGGAGAAGTAAGATGGAAGTATTTGTGACATATATACATAAAAATATCCATATATACATTAAAAATATCCCTCCACAACGTAGGGGCTTCCCTGATGGATCAGTGGTCAAGAATTCACCTGCAATGCAGGAGGCCCAGGAGACATGTGTTCGATCCCTGGTCAAGAATCCCTTAAGGAGGAAATGGCAACTCACTCCAGTACTCTTGCCTAGAGAATCTCATAGACAGAGGAGCCTGGCGGGTTGCAGTTCATGGGGTCACAGGGAGTCAGACACAGCTGAGCACACACATGCTCACAATGTGTACAGAGGAAATCGATTATTGTTTAGTACACATGCCACCAATTAGTCAGTTTTGATTCAGGCTATTTTTACTTTATATGATAAGATCTAAAGGCTATTTTAAAGTTTAAAAGTGTGAAATATTCATCAACTGGTTAGACACAGACTTGTCAATTCTGCTACATTTCATATAGGCCAGACTTAAAGATAGCTGATCTGTGCATTTCCATTTGGTCCCAGGTTTTTGGTCAGTCTGAATTCTGGAGGTCCCCAACCCTAACAGTCTGAGTACAGTATCTTTATCTTTCTTATTACTTCTTTGTTCTTGATGCGATAGGTACGTACATAAAGCAGGTTGAGTCATTAGGAAAAGAAGTTCAAGTTTTTTGCTCCATCTTCCCGTACTGACTTATGCTTAAGAACCTTTTTTAAAAAATTCCGGAGTAGTAGGTTAAATTTAGAAAGTCCCAACTAAGCCTCTGGGCTGCAATAAGCAATGCTGGGGGATTAAGAGGTTTTATTCCCTCTGGTGGGAGGGGAGCTAGAGAGGGGCCATTTTTGGGGGAAGGTCACAGGATCCAGACGTGTGACTCGTCACGATCTTCCTTGAATGTTTGACCAGTAGTTTTGAATATGTTTTATAGTCACTGCTATAAACATGGCTATTTCAGTCCTTTGACTGAGTGGGGCACTTCTAACTTTTCAAATGTGAGAAGTTGAGTAGTTACGTCCACTATGGCTCTTGGTTGGGTGTCTGGAACAAAGTTAATAGAGACAATCTTGCCAAGTATCCAGTGTAGTCCTGCACAGTGCTCTAAGATTTGTAAAGAATGCATTGTAGATATAGAAGGAATTTATAGAAAGGCATATACAAGAAAGCAATATTACTGCATAAAACAATACTAATACATACATAGAAAGCAATATTATTGCTGTTGATGAAATGTGCTGAAACACGGCCCGCGGAGGAAGGACCTCTTTCTTCAGAAGCCTGCCATCTCTCTTTGGAAGCAGCTTCAAGCAGAGATGACGAAGAGGGGGTTTGTTTCACAGTTGCGTGAGACACTGACCAATCCCATGGCCACAAGGAGGACACAGGGCCACAAGCTGTGAGCCAAGAAAAGGAATTCTGCACGTGATGGGCCAAGAGACTCATTATCTGGTTTACAATGACTCAACAGCTGGCTGGATAAAGCTTTGCTGTATGTGCATTTAGAGCTGTCTGGAGAAGTCTGTAAATAATACCATACATCATGAATGCACCTACTGAATGATTAAAGCGAGGCTGTGAAATGACCAAAGTCAGTTTTGTTTTCTCTTCACATTTTTCATGCTCCAGTTTCCTTCTCCCTTTAAGTGTTTTTCCATCTGAATGTCTCTGGAAAGTGGAATTGCTCTGATGACCTAAGCGTTTTTGTTCTTTAGTGTGTTAATGTAGTAGAAAGATTTGATTTGGTGAATACATTAAACTATTAATACCTCATGATCCTAATATTAGCAAATATGTATGGAAAGCTTTCTGTATGACATGAGATATGATATATCTCCTTATAAAAAATTAAGGTCTGAATGTTATTTTCTTCCTTTTAGAGATGGGGAGAGCTTCCCAGGTGGTGGTTGTAAAGAATCTGCTTGCCAATGCAGGAGACCCAGGATGGGCGTGTTTGATCCCTGGGTTGGGAAGATCCCCTGCAGTAGGAAACAGCAACCCACTCCAGTATTCTTGCCTGAAATATTCCATGGACAGAGGAGCCTGGAGGGCTACAGTCCGTGGGGTCGCAGAGTGGGACATGATTGAGCACACCCACGAAGTATACTTTTTGCTGTTTTCACAGGACACTAGAGGGCGGTAGCTACCTTGAAGATGTATGACATTTATACTCTCAGGGTGGTTAGCTTTCGGTCCTGGTCACCTCAAGTGCAATGTGACAGCTTTTGTAAAATGACAAACATTCCCCTCTATTCTTTAGGATGCATGTGAAAGTGGAGATGTTTCCAGAATAATTTCTCAAGGGATCAGAGTGTTCTTCAGTCATTTGTAACATTCTCAGGTCTGAAACAGGACTTACTTGTTGGGGGCAACTGTCTAGATTCAGACTGAGCAAACATTTATTAAATGTTCATGTGGAATGAGGACAGAGGATGAGATGATTGGATGACGTCCTCGACTCAACGAACATAGGTTTGAGCAAACTCTGGGAGACAGTGAAGGACAGGGAGGCCTGGCGTGCTGCAGTCCATGGGGTTGCATAGAGTAACTGAACAACATAACTTAGTGGCTGAACAACAACAACAACAACATGTGGAAACACTTAGCAACACCCTAGCAGATGACTGACGTTGTTGTTTAGTTGCTAAGTCATGTCCGACTCTTTATGACCCCATTAACTGTAGCCTAGCAGGCTCTTCTGTCCATGGGATTCTCCAGGCAAGAATACTGGAGTGGGGTGCCATTTCCAGGGGATCTTCCCGACCCAGGGATCAAACCCAGGTCTCCTGCATTGCAGAAGGATTCTTTGCCTTCTGAGTCACGAGGGGAGCCCATATTTATAATGTATCTGTTCAAAAGTTGAGCTTTTCCACATATGGGAGTGCTAAAGATGGAGAAGGCAATGGCATCCAACTCCAGTACTCTTGCCTGGAAAATCCCATGGACAGAGGAGCCTGGTAGGCTGCAGTCCATGGGGTCGCTAAGAGTCAGACACGACTGAGCGACTTCACTTTCACTTTTCACTTTCATGCATTGGCGAAGGAAATGGCAACCCACTCCAGTGTTCTTGCCTGGAGAGTCCCAGGGACGAGGGGGCCTGGTGGGTTGCCGTCTATGGGGTCGCACAGAGTCGGACACGACTGAAGCGACTTGGCAGCAGCAGCAGTGGTAAAGAACCCACCTGTCAATGCAGGAGATGTTAGAGATACGGGTTTGATCTCTGGGTTGGGAAGATTCCCCTGGAGGAGGGCATGGTAACCCACTCCAGTATTCTTGCCTGGAGAATCGCATGGACAGAGGAGACTGGTGGGCTACAGCCATAGGGTCGCGCAGAGTTGAACATGACTGAAGCAACTTAGCACGCATGCATGTATGGGAAGCAGCTCCTGACATTAACCATGTTTAAGCACATGCAGTCACCATCCCAGCAGAGCTCGCAGGAGCAAGTCTATTCAGCATATCTGATCCACATAAAGGAAGTTGGATACACTCAGAGAAGCTCCATTTGGGTGCCCAGTTTCTTGGCTCCACTCTTAACTTGTGTGATTTAGGGAAGGGCTGGGAGGTCTTGGACTGGTTTCTTAGCTCCAGTTTCATCATCTTCAAAATAGAAGAGGCAGACCAATGGTTGTAAGGTCCCTCCAAGTTCTGATTTCCTACAGTGAGAACCAAAGTAAAACACGGAAATGGAATCTTCCACATGTGAATCTGGGTAGGATGCAAAGAAGAGGGTGCATGCGAGGTTCAATAAACTTACTTGGAGACACTTGACGGGATGTCCTCTGCTTATTCCCCCCACGGCTGGCTTCTTCCAAAGGAAAAAAGCAGCGGGTGGTCTGTAAACATAATGTGGAGGGAAATCTGGACTCAGGGATAATTTAAAGGAAAAAGAAAAGGGAAGTAGTCATAGAGAAAGTGGAGTCTAGTTTTATAGTCAGATATTAACTAAGATGCCCACGAAGTGGTGACAGGAAACTTCAGTCAGGCCGATGAAAACTACGAAGGAAAGTAATCAGGGAGAAAAAGAGATGGAGTGATCCAAATCCTGGTTCTTTACTTTATTATTTATTTAATTTTAATTTTATTCTTAGCTCCCTGACCAGGGACTGAAACTGCACCCCCTGCAATGGAAGCGTGGAGTCTTAACCACTGGACCACAGTGAAGCCCCTTTGTCATTTGCTAGATGGTTAGCTTAGGCAAGCGGGGCATCTCTCTGGACCTCCCTTTTTTCTCATCTGATGTTTGCAAATGTTAGTTGTCTCCCTCCCTTTGCCTCTACTTGAATCTTTAGTTCTAAGGGAAAAGAAATTTCACCTTTTTTTTAATGCAAAATAGTTGCATGTTTCATCTATTCAGTGCATATCACTCTCCCTGGAGCCAAGTGGAGAGAGAGGAGACCAGAAAGGAGAGTGCCACAGGGAAATCGGGGTGCAGTAAGTCTGGCCTGAACGAACCGTGCTTTTCCAGAACACTCCCCACCTAAAGATGAGCAGGCGTTGAAAGAAGACCAGCGAGGACAGGTGGGTGAAGGACGTGAAGATGTGTCTGAGTGTGAGTCCTGGTGTGTTTCACGAGACGGACCTTTCCGGCATTGGTTGGCGTGGTAAGAGTTCGTTTTGGCAGGGGGAGAACAGAGGTCAGCTGTGTGCACCAGGTTCCGGGGAAGGAAGGGCAGGAAGACAATGTCGTCTTGGAGACTGGTCACTGGCCACCTCCCCGGACTTGGGTGGGAGCCCTGGGCGAGCAGGCTGCAGGACTGTGCATAGAGGCTCGGCGATGGTGACAGTGAGGAGAGGCTTTGTATTAACAGGACGTGCTAAACATCAAAAGTGGGAACCAGAGTGTGCAGAAGAGCATGAGGGCAACACTTGTGTCCCGACAAGTGGCACCCCTGTGCGCTTTCTGAAAAAACCAGGAGAAATTATTTCTTTTTCTTTTTCATTATGATTTGTTAAAGGATAGTGAATATAGCTCCTTGTGCTACACAATAGGACCTTGTTTATCCATTCTACATAGAACAGTTTGCATCTGCTAATCCCAGACACCCCAGTGCTCCCTCCGCCACCTCCCCTTTGCCTTTGCAGCCACAAGTCTGGTCTTGAGGGCTGTGCGTCTGTCTCTGGTTTGTAAAGAAGTCCATTTCTGTCGTAGTTTAGATTCCACATGTAAGTGATATCATAATGGTATTTGTATTTCCCTTTCCGATGACTTCGTGTAGTGTGATAATCTCTAGGTCCATCTGTGTAGCTGAAAATGACATCATTTCATTCTTTTCTAAGGCTGAGTAAACTCCATTGTGTGTGTGTGTATAACACACACATCCACACATTCAGCTGTGTATGTGTGTACAGTGTTCATCCATCCGTCTGTTAATGGACGTTTAGTCTGTTTCCATGTCTTATCCATCCTAAGTGTTGTTCATGTATCTTTTTGAATTACAGTTTTCCAGGAGAAGCTCTTAATGTGACTTGAAATCCTATATTAACAGCCTGGAGAAAATCCTAAGAAACGTAAGTGGTTACTGCAAATGAGATCCAGTTTATAAGAAGCTTAGAAACATACAGGAAACGTGCCGCTGTAAGCCATGCACCCCAGAAAGAATGGTTGAGGGAGTTTCAGGTTTCTTATGTGGAAAAGCGATGTAAGAGGCCTGGGTGAAGTTCAGCAGAAAGTATGTCTCTTCCAAAATTCGGATGTTAGGGTTTCCTAGAATCAGGATGCAGGGTCTGTGATACCAACAGACTGCTTTGGTATCACATGTTTTCATGATTTGATCATTTTACGTATTTACCTATTTGAGCCTGCCTCATATTAAAGAACTTCATAATTTTGTTAAAGATATTTCAGTAAGCATACGAATGGACTACCCACAATTTACATAATCTTGTTTAAAAATCAATGTTGCATTTGCATCGAGCTCGCAATTGTAATTTGCACTGTATATAGGATTTTGCCTGGGGAAACCTACCCTGAGTAAAAAAGGATGGATAAAGAGGAGAGAGAGAGAATGAATCAGATGAAGGTAAGAGAAGAGCACAGACGGTGAGGAGGAGGGCAGGAGGTGGAATGAATCCAGGTCAGAAGGGGACAGCAGGTGGTGACCACAGAAGCAAGAATGAGGTCATCATGAGAAATTCTAGGAACACGGAAGGAGAGTGTGTTCTGTGATCCTGAGTCCTTCAATGGAGGAAACTGAAAACGTGCCCAATTATAGATTCCTTTTTAGATGGGGGACTTCCCTGGTGGCTCAGACAGTAAAGCGTCTTGCTTACAATGCAGGAGACCTGGGTTCGATCCCTGGGTCGGGAAGATACTCTGGAGAAGGAAATGGCAACCCACTCCAGTACTCTTGCCTGGAAAATCCCATGGACGGATGAGCCTGGTAGGCTGCAGTCCAAGGGGTCTCAAAGAGTCGGACCCGACTGAGCGACTTCACTTTCACTTTTAGATGGGGGACATTCTGGAAAAGTGCAGTTCCTTCAGGCCAGACAAGGTATCCTGCTTCTCCTGTTGTACTGTACCTGCTGGAATCCTCTCTGTCCATTTGTCTTTCA
This sequence comes from Bos indicus, assembly GCF_029378745.1. Classification (NCBI taxonomy): domain Eukaryota; kingdom Metazoa; phylum Chordata; class Mammalia; order Artiodactyla; family Bovidae; genus Bos; species Bos indicus. The sequence goes on along the minus strand of NC_091780.1, from coordinate 16,140,613 downwards.
GGACAGTTATTTGAACTGAATAGACGAAACATGAAACAATTTTTTTCCCCTTCAAACCAAGGAATCATAGATTATAGGCTTGGGTCAGCTCTGTGCATTCTAACAGGTCAGAGGGAGACAGGATTCATGTCTGAGGACACAGGCAATTTCAGACAGATAGAAGTCAGATCAGATCAGATCAGTCGCTCAGTCATGTCCGACTCTTTGAGACCCCATGAATCGCAGCAGGCCAGGCCTCCCTGTCCATCACCAACTCCCGGAGTTCATTCAGACTCACGTCCATCGGGTCAGTGATGCCATCCAGCCATGTTATCCTCTGTCATGCCCTTCTCCTCTTGCCCCCAATCCCTCCCAGCATCAGAGTCTTTTCCAATGAGTCAACTCTTCGCATCAGGTGGCCAAAGTACTGGAGTTTCAGCTTTAGCATCATTCCTTCCAAAGAAATCCCAGGGCTGATCTCCTTCAGAATGGACTGGTTGGATCTCCTTGCAGTCCAAGGGACTCTCAAGAGTCTTCTCCAACACCACAGTTCAAAAGCATCAATTCTTCGGTGCTCAGCCTTCTTCACAGTCCAACTCTCACATCCATACATGACTACAGGAAAAACCATAGCCTTGACTAGACGAACTTTGTTGGCAAAGTAATGTCTCTGCTTTTGAATATGCTATCTAGATTGGTCATAACTTTCCTTCCAAGGAGTAAGTGTCTTTTAATTTCATGGCTGCAGTCACCATCTGCAGTGATTTTGGAGCCCAGACAAATAAAGTCTGACACTGTTTCCACTGTTTCCCCATCTATTTCCCATGAAGTGATGGGATCGGATGCCATGATCTTAGTTTTCTGAATGTTGAGCTTTCACTTTCATCAAGAGGCTTTTGAGTTCCTCTTCACTTTCCGCCATAAGGGTGGTGTCATCTGCATATCTGAGGTTATTGATATTTCTCCCGGCAATCTTGATTCCAGCTTGTGTTTCTTCCAGTCCAGAGTTTCTCATGATGTACTCTGCATATAAGTTAAATAAACAGGGTGACAATATACAGCCTTGACGAACTCTTTTTCCTATTTGGAACCAGCCTGTTGTTCCATGTCCAGTTCTAACTGTTGCTTCCTGACCTGCATACAAATTTCTCAAGAGGCAGATCAGGTGGTCTGGTATTCCCATCTCTTTCAGAATTTTCCACAGTTTATTGTGATCCACACAGTCAAAGGCTTTGGCATAGTCAATAAAGCAGAAATAGATGCTTTTCTGGAACTCTCTCGCTTTTTTGATGATCCAGCGGATGCTGGCAATTTGATCTCTGGTTCCTCTGCCTTTTCTAAAACCAGCTTGAACATCAGGAAGTTCACGGTTCACATATTGCTGACGCCTGGCTTGGAGAATTTTGAGCATGACTTTACTAGCATGTGAGATGAGTGCAATTGTGCGGTAGTTTGAGCATTCTTCGGCATTGCCTTTCTTTGGGATTGGAATGAAAACTGACCTTTTCCAGTCCTGTAGCCACTACTGAGTTTTCCAAATTTGCTGGCATATTGAGTGCAGCACTTTTATAGCATCATCTTTCAGGATTTGGAATAGCTCAACTGGAATTCCATCATCTCCACTAGCTTTGTTTGTAGTGATGTTTTCTAAGGCCCACTTGACTTCACATTCCAGGATGTCTGGCTCTAGGTCAGTGAACACACCATTGTGATTATCTGAGTCGTGAAGATCTTTTTTGTACAGTTCTTCTGTGTATTCTTGCTATCTCTTTTTAATATCTTCTGCTTCTGTTAGGTCCATACCATTTCTGTCCTTTATTGAGTCCATCTTTGCATGAAATGTTCCTTTGGTATCTCTGATTTTCTTGAAGAGATCCCTAGTCTTTCCCATTCTGTTGTTTTCCTCTATTTCTTTGCATTGATCGCTGAAGAAGGCTTTCTTTTCTCTTCTTGCTATTCTTTGGAACTCTGCATTCAGATGTTTATATCTTTCCTTTTCTCCTTTGCTTTTCACAGTATAATCTTCTCTCCATCTTGTTAGAGAAGATGTTAGAGAAGGAAAGGGGAAACTTCATCCCTGGGTCAGAAATGGATAGTCGAGAGGTTCCCCTGGTGGCCCAGTGGTTAGGAATCCACCTTGCAATGCAGGGAACATAGGTTCCATCCCTGGTTGGGAAACTAAGATCTCACATGCCTTGGAGCAATTAAGCCCACAAATTCCAGCAAAGATTCTACATGCTGCAACTAAGACCAGACACAGCCAAATAAATAAGTAAATATTTTTTTAAAAAACAAATAGACAGTCACATCTTTACCATGTCACACCCGATGAGTAACCAAGGAGTCTGGGACTTGGCCCAGCTGCTCTACGCCCTGACTGTTCCTCTTTTAAAGAGTGAACTGAATACCTTGAGGCATCACCGTGAGTCTTCTTGGCCCGACCTCTTATTTCAATCATGGCTGCTGGGCATCAATCCACACAGGCTTTGAAAGCTTTCCTCAGCCCTCACTAGCTGCCTTGCTTCCCCGGCGGCTCAGTGGTAAAGAATCTACCTGCCATCCAGGGGACGAAATAGATGTGGGTTTGATCCCTGGGTTGGGAAGATCCCCTAGAGGAGGAAATGGCAACCAGTATTCTTGCCTGGAGAATCCCATGGACAGAGGAGGTTGGCGGGCTACAGTCCATGGGGTTGCAAAGAGTTGGACGTGCCTGAAGCACTTGGGCACACACTTGCTGCCTGAGGGAGTTTTGGAGTCCGTGGCAGGGCACACCCAAAGCATGTCCCAGGACCCACCAGTGCTGACCTCTGGTATGGAGGGAGTCGGTCCCCTATGGGGACGCCCTGGAGCCATTTGGGACGGAGCCCAGGGTAGATGCCTTCTCCCTCTTACCCAGATGACGTGGAAACACGTTCCCTGTTTTCTCAGGGGACTCCCTGCAATCAAGTGGCTCAAGAGCAAGGACCAGTTAGACAGCACAAGTGCACCGCTTTCCTCTTTCTTTATTTCCTTTTTACTCTTCTTGTCATTCAGTCTTGCTCCCTTGGAATCACCCTCCCAAATAAACTACTCTCACATATGCCTTTATCTCAGGCTCTACTGTGGGGTAACCCAGGCTAGGGAAATAGCAGACTGAGGGTGAGAAGGGGATGGGGATCGTTCCTCCGGGAGAATGTCTTGCATGTAACACATCTCCACAGGGAGCCGGGGCACGAGTGAGACCCAGCGCAGAGTGAGGACACGTCCCTCGTCTTCTGCTTTGGAGAGGCGGTGAGCGCATGGGAGTATCACCACTAGTATATTATTATTATTATTACCAACTCTCTGGTTAATGATATTCTTTTTTCAGGAGCAGTTCCTCTGCTCTTCAGATTTCACCCGAAACACAGACTCTGCAATCTCCATCTCCACACACTTCTCTAGGCCAGACTCTCAGTGTCCCCAGGGCTTAATTTTAAGACACAGTTGATGGATCTGTTCACTGACTCGGTCTCCTGCACCTGAATGCAGACCTATCCATCAAAGCTCTTCTGAAACTGGTCTCAAGAGCTCTGGACCTCCCAGTAGGTATGACCTGACCAGGTTTCCCCTGAGCAGAAGCGGGGAAATTCTTGCCTCTTATCACTGAGGTGCAGTTCATGGTCAACTACTGGAGTCCTGGATTGTAGCATGCAGGTCTTCGCTTTCAGGAAATTCAATTACAGTGCTGGAAGCACTAATTACCTGCTTTAAAAACCAACATTATTAGCCGAGAATAATTATTACTGCAAGGAAAGCGAAAATAACTGGGAAGGAACATGCCTTAAAGCCATCTCCCATTTCAGCTTTTCTCCTAGCGGAGAGGGGAGAGCACAAACTCCCACTCTCCTCTCCATTAAGGAGGAAGTCCTCAACTGCCAGCAACCTGTTCCTGAATCCCATTTATATATATATATATGTATTTTTACCTATGGTGTGAATAGTAATTAGGCAGAGCCACAAAAATACAACATGTGGTGCTCCATACAACTTTGTGATTTGTTATTTTAAACTCATTTTGGCGTTATAAATGATTTTCGGAGTTTGAGAAAGTGATGGTCAGTGGGTAAGAGTGTGTGAAGTGTGTGCCTGTGTGTAGGGTGGGTGGGCAGCATAATGAGGCTTCTTGGTTACCATGACTACCTCACAAACCTCCCCTGGCAACTTGAACTGTATATGGGCAAAAAAGACCGGGGGAGGTTTGGAAAATCATACAAATGAAATCAGAGAGGGTTACGTGTTCTCATATTGGAAAACTGTATTTCCTTAAATACTGCTACCATCTGGGCATATTCTCTTTTAAGAGTCTGTACTCCAGATGCATTTTTGTCAAACAAAGTAGAGTTATCTTTAGTAATAAAAGATTAAAGGAGCAGTGACTCCATGTAATAATTTCAAGGAAGCCTGGGAATTGACTATACAGCGATGTTTGATCTGGCTGGCATCGTCGGGGTCTCGGGGCCAGAGGAGTAAAATCTCCCCTTCCTTTGTTGAACTAGGGAGGTTGAGCTGGATGTCATGACGATTTTCACCCTCCTGCCTTCGTCTTCCTCCAGGACTTCAGTTGCCACATCTCTTGTGGATCTGCCTCAGCTCCCAAGCTCATCCCCGCTGTGGGGAGAGAGAATGAAAGGAAGGATGAGCAGGATGAACCATTGACTTTGGGCCTCAGCTTCCGCACCAGTAAATGGTCAGGTTTGGAGTTCAGCACCTCCCAGACCTTCTGCTTTCTTTGCACTTAACATCTTCATGAACTATGAATGCTATCTCAGGTTCATTGACTGAACAGAGACTTTTGGTACAATCGTGCCAGAAGCTCCACTGATCTGTTCACCAGTGAAACTTGTGAGAATTACTTAAAAAATGCCAATCATGTAAAACTTCTGTAAATGGTCCTTTGAGCAAACAGCAAGAGAAAAAGCAGGGTTGCAAGATAATCTATGAAAATTTGATAAAAAAGAGAGTTTGTAGTATTTGAACTCCCTTTCTCATGACTTCTGCTCAGCCAAATGGAGACTCCATTCCAGATGCTGCAGCCAGGAACACAAAACTCCCTCTCTCCCTTGCTTCCAGTCAGGGGGCTTTCTTCCCAGGAAGAGACAGTCTCCAGCATTTCTGTATTCAGTATTTGCTTCCCAAATATCGGATGCTGAGGCTAAGTCCCGGCATGAGGTTGGAGGCGGGGCTTCCTTCCTCTGCCCAGTCCCCAGTTGTTATACAGTGGCCTATCTTTGTGTGCTATGCCATGAATAAATAGGTAAGTGTTAGTCACTCAGTCGTCTTCGACTCTTTGGGACCCCAGGGACTGTAGCCCGCCAGGCTCCTCCGTCCATGGAATTCTCCAGGGAAGAATACTGGAGTGGGTAGCCTTTCTCTTCTCCAGGGAATCTTCCCAACCCAGGCATCAAACCTGGGTCTCCTGCATCACAGGTGGATGTTTTACCATTTGAGCCACCAGGGAAGCCCAGGGCCTTGTTGCCTGCCAGGGCTTATGAGATCGTGGTCCCATGCCAGAAGAGGCAAATCGAGAGGACTTCAGATTGTACCTTTCTTTCAACCCCCAACCGAGTGGTCAGCAAATAGAGCAGGTTGTCACTCAGAGCAAAGCTTGCTATTTTCCTCACCTCTAGTTCTAGAGAGGTGGCTCCGAGATTTTACCTGGGAGAGAAGCTGGTCACAAGACAGACAGCTCCTAATCTCTTCCTCAAAGAACTGACTCCAGTTGCAGTGGAGTGTAGAGAAGTTCAAACCTAAGCACACTCTCAAGACCAGTGGTGTGTGCATTCTGTTGTGTTCAACTCTGTGCGACCCCAGGGACCATAGCCTACCAGGCTCTTCTGTCCATAGGGTTCTCCAGGCAAGAATACTGGATTGGATTGCCATTTCCTTCTCTGGGAGATCTTCCCAACCCAGGGATTGAACCCACATCTCCTGTGGCTCCTTGCATTGCAGGTGGATTCTTCATCACTGAGCCATTGAGGAAACCCCAAGAATAGTGAAGGTCGTGATAAATGGTAACTAGGTGGATACTCATGGATTTAATGAAGACACAGTTTAGGTTGTAGTCAGGCTACATTGCAGGAGAGAACTGGGGAATAAGACAGCTGGGAAGAACCTTCCCAGGGTCAGAATAAATGTCAAACTTGAACATCAGAAATGATTCCTCCAAAGGAGTCTTGATTTGATTGGATTAGTTCACAGAGCAATTTAAGGCCTAGAGCATTGTTGAAAGCAATAAAGTAATCAATAGGCAGTTAATAGAGTTTAACAGCAGGGTGAGGTCAGGGAAAGAGAAAGTAAGCCCTGGCAACACCATAGTCATCTTAGGGTGACTGTGGGTCTCCCCAAATCTGCACCTCCCTTAGAACAACACCAGAGGTTTAGCATTCTCTGTTTATGGGAAGAATGTGCATGTATGATGTCAGTCGTATCTGACTCTGGGACCCCATGGATTGCAGCCCACCAGGCTCCTCTGTCCATGGGATTCTGCAGGCAAGAATACTGGAGTGGGTTGCCATGCCCTCCTCCAGGGGATCTTCCGGACCCAGGGATCGAACCTGTGTCTCTTATATCTCCTGCATTGGCAGGTGAGTTCTTTACTAAGAGCACCACCTGGGAAGCTGGCCTTCACTAAAGTTTAATTAGTTACTAAAAAATAAATGTGTCAATGAAACATTAATCAATTGATCTAATAAAGAAATGGAAAATCTTATTTGAGCCAAATTTGAACATTATAACCCAGGAAGAGCATCTAGAAAGATCTGAGAAACTCTTCCACCTGTTAGAAGTCAAGGCACAGTTACATAAGTTTTTTTGAGATGGGGGCTGTACATCAAAGGACGTATTTTAGACAGTTTACACAATCCAGAGCTAAACTGCCCCGTACAAGATCAAGAAGGAATGCTGTCTTTTAAGGAGTTGCCTTGTGGGTGCTAGGAAATGTAGCTTTTTATGTTGGAGCAGGTATTTCTGCCAACGGGGGAGGTTTGGTCATGCATAATGTAGACACATAATGCACTGTTGGGGGAAGATAGGAGACCAAAGGGAAGGGACAATTTTTTTTTTGTTTGAATTCTTCTTGTCTTGACATAAAATATGAATTTTATTTCACATAAGTGAATAATGAAAACAAGCATTGGAGGGGGATACCAGCACCCAGAGATTATTGCTACAATATATAATCTGAAATGTCTACTTACCAACAAAAATTATAAAGCATATAAAGGAATAGGAAGGTATGACCCATTCACCAGGAAAAAAAAAGAAGACAGATAGAAACTGCTTGTGAGAGTGACCAGAAGTCAGCTTCGACAGCAACCAAGTCAAAATGGCCATTGTAAACATTAATATGATTACAGAAGTAAATGAAACTATGAGTTAAGAAGTAAAGGAAGGCAGGATCATATTACAAATAGAGAATATTAAAAAAATAGAAATTGTAACATCATCAAGTTCTGGGGCAATTCTGGGGTTGAAAAGTAAACATAGCTGAAATAAAAATTTTTCCAGAGGGCCCCTAAACTTGTTTTGAAGTGGCAGAAAGAAGAATCAATGAACTTGGAGAAAGCTCAGTGGAGACTATGCAAGGTGAAGAATAGAGAGAAAAAAGAATGAATAAAAATGTATGGAACTTGGGACTTGCCTGGTGGTCCAGTGGTTAAGAATCAACCTTACGATGCAGGGGACAGGGGTTTGATCCTGGTCCGGGGAACCAAGATCCACATGCAGAGGGCAACGAAACCCTCGTACCACAACTAGAGAAGCCAGTTCGCTGCCGTGAAGTCCCAGCACAGCATCTCCCCCCACCACCGGCAAATGAATGGACCCTCCAAGAAATGTGGGGGGCGGGGGGGGTGACCATCAAACACAGCATCATATGTATAATGGAAGTACCGGCGGGTAGGGGAGGAAGAGAAACATTGCCAAATAATGGCTTAGAAGTTATGTAAGATTATGGTAATAAGCAAAGCAATATAAAGCTGCATAAACTGATCATCTTTCACTCACACCCGTGCTCCCCATCTACCCCGAGGTAACCTATGTAACAGTGTGTATCCTTCTCATGTTTTTCTCTATGCTGATGCAAAAATGAGCAAATATGCATATGCATATTTAGCTTTTTAATGTATAAAACAGAGGGGGTAATATTCCATTGTTTGGATGTAGCACCATTTATCTAGCTATTTCTCAATATAACTCCCTCTCTGTAAAATCTTTAATGACCATGATTCTGTTTACCTAACTGCAGACATTACAATGTAAAATTTCTACCCAGCCAAATCTGGCCCCGCTTTAGGAGTCCAGAGCAATGCTTGCACTGAATATGTTTGATAGAATTCATTGTCATTTGTAGGCTGTTTACCAGCCCAATTTGAATATTAGGCATGAAAGGTCATAGTGGGAAAAGAAAAAGGATGATAAAGATAAGCTTGTTCAAATCTCATTTGGTTCAGCCCAATTTCCCATGTATCAAGTATAGTTTTAGTAAAAGTTTCAGACTACATGGTAATATGTGCTTGCTAGGTCATGCAGTTGTGTCCGACTGTTTGTGACTCCATGGACTGTAACCGGCCAGACTTCTCTGTTCCATGGAGTTTTCCAGCCAAGAGTACTGGAGTGGGTTCCATCTCCTATTCCAGGGGACCTTCCTGACCCAGGGATTGAACACAAGTCTCTTGTGTTTCCTGCATTGGCAAGCAGGCTCTTTACCACTGCACCACCCGGGAAACCAACACAGCACCAAAAAGGCAATGGATGTGGAATGAGAGGTCTGAGCCTGAGCTCTGACTTAGTCACGGATTCAGTCAGCCATGGCCACGATAATGTTAAGTGACACTGATCGCAAAATCTCAGTAGCGTACCCAAATAAGCATTGATTTAGCTCCAGTGTCTGCAGGACAGTGTGGGAGTTGGGTGGATAGGGGGTAGCCTGGGCTTGCTTCAGCCAGGGTGGCTCTTCTTCACGTGCCTCCTTGGAACCAGGGCACTAGTGGTAGCAGAGGTGGAAGAGAGCATGTCCAACTGCAAAAGCTTTCAGTCTCTGTGGATCCCATGGACTAACATCTCATCAGCCGAAACAAGTCGTGGAGGCTGAACTCAGAGTCCAGGGCCCCTGTCAGCTTACGTGGCCAAGGATCCGGACGTGTGACCCTGTTACTGGAGATGGAGTAAAGATTCAGGGTCATAATTCTGTCTGTTGCAGTCATTCATCAGCAAGGTACTTTGTGCTCTCTGAAAGGAGATAACACTACCCACCTTGCAATTTTGTTTCAAGGGTTGCTTGCAATATTGTATGTACTTCCCTAGGCATATAGTCCATAGTGAATGGCTGTTAACTTCCTCGAAAAGCTCTCATGGAATATGTGATTCCTTTATGTTCAGAATCTTACGCAGTGTTGGTCAAACTGATCAAATAAAAAAAGGATATGCAGGACTTCCCTGGTGGTCCAGTGGCTAAGACTCCATGCTCCCAAATCAGGGGGCCCAGGTTTGATCCCTGGCCAGGGAACTAGAGCCTGCATGCCGCAACTAAAAGATACTGCGTGCTGCAACGCAGCCTGGAGGTCCCACGTGCTGCAATGAAGACGCAGCACAGCTGAACAATAGAAATAAATCAATAAATATTAAGAAAAAAGCATATGCAGTAATTAAAATTTTCTTTTTCTACACAAGAGTATAAGGATTGCATATCACTTGCATAAATACTTTTGCACATGGGGTCCAGAGTACACGGGCCATTCTGAATTTTGCCATTTAGAATTTTCTTACATCAAAGCATTGTTTTATACTTCTACACTATTTTTCTAGTAATCTTGTGTGTGTGTGTGTGTAACTGTGTGATAGTTCATCATTTGACTGAACCATAGGAGGTAAACTATTTCATGGACAGGTTTTGGAGCCTCCAGCCTGACATCATTTACCTGGGCTGGTGTCCCGTTGGTTTCAGAGCGTTGGCACCTGCTGAGTGATGGTGCGGTGGATCTCAGGGCCTGGAGGCCCCAGAGAACCCATAAATCCTCTCTTCCCTGAGAAGACAAGCAAGCATGCTGGAAAAGTAATAGAGTCCCCCATGTTCTATTAGTGTGACTGTGCTTGTGGGAGGAAGACAAAGCCATCCGCAGATGCTGTCAATGACAATGACACGGGGTGCCTGGCTTCAGTCTCACTGAGTTGATTTTGTGCTCTAAAGTATTTTAGCCAATGTAGGACTGAGTCTGTGGCTTTGTCAATTCAACAGAGGAGCCATATCAGCTCAATTGTTAAATTGAAAAGCAGTAAGCGAAGGGGACCTAGAATTGATTTAATGAGAATGTGTTAAACTGCAACAGGGAGCAGCAGGTAGACTCCACCACCTGGGCAGGTTTTCTCCAATTAGGGTAGATTTGGGGCTTCTCTGGTGGCTCAGACAGTAAAGAATCTGCCTGTGATGCAGGAGACCCCGGTTTGATTCCTGGGACAGGAAGATCCCCTGGAGAAGGGATAGGTTACCCACTCGAGTATTCATGGGTTTCCCTGGTGGCTCAGATGGTAAAGAATCTGCCTGCAATGCGGGAGACCTGGATTGGATCCCTGGATTGGGAAGATACCCTGGAGAAAGGCATGGCAGCCTACTCCAGTATTCAGCCTGGAGAATTCCATGGACAGAAGCGCCTGGCGGACTACAGTCCATGGGGTTGCAAAGAGTCAGATATGACGGAATGACGAACACTTTCACTTTTATTCAGGCAGCGAGCCACTGGTCTCTTTGGGGTGCGTGCATCAAGCCACATTGCTGAGAATAGTACCATGACTAGATTCCAGAAGACTCATGGCAAACCAGGGGTTTGGCCAGGGCTCTGCGACAACCTAGAGGGGTGGGATGGGGAGGGAGGTGGGAGGGAGGTTCAAGAGGGAGGGATCATAGGTATACCTATACCTGATTCATGTTGATTTTGGCAGAAACCAACACAATATTGTAAAGCAATGGCAACTCACTCCAGTATTCTTGCCTAAAAAATTCCATGGACAGAGGAGCCTGGTGGGCTGCAGTCCATGGGGTCACAAAGAGTTGGAGATGACTGAGTGACTTCACACTTAATTATCCTTCAATTAAAAAGAAATAAATTTAATATATATTTAAAAAAAACTAGGGGTTTGGTCCAGTCAGGAAAAGAGACTTCTTTTGTTGAGGGTTTTCTGTTAAACACTTTTTGTGAATTGTAATCCATGGCCCAGTGGAAGAGAGACTGGCTCCTTATGTGTACTGAACTCCCTATTGCATCATAACCCACTCTGCAGAAGTAATTACTTCTCCTTTTAGCTTTGCCCAGAAACTTCAGAGCATGCCCTGAGTATTCATCATGGTTCTCACGAGCTTCTTTTGATTTCCTAGGGAAGTGTGTGTGTGCACGCTCAGTTGCTTAGTCGTGTCCGACTCTTTGTGATCCCATGGACCCGCCAGGTACCTCTGTCCATTGAATTTTCTAGGCAAGAATACTCAAGCGGTTGCCATTTCCTATCCCAGGGGATCTTCCTGACCCAGGAATTGAATCTGCATCTCCTGTATTGGCTGGTAGATTCTTTATGGCTGAGCCACCTGAGAAGAGTCTCTTCTATTGCTGTGCCTCAGTTTACACATCCAACAATGGATCCCTGGATTGATGGATATGTGATGCAACAGTTACGAGCATGGATTCTGGAGCCAGGCTGCCTGGGTTTGATTCCTGATTCAGCACTTCAGAAGTAGTCACCTTGGGCAAATCACTTAATCTCACTGTTCATTAGTTATCCCACTTGTGAAACAGAGATACTAATGACTCTCTCCTCATAGGATTATTTCAAGAATTGAACAATTATTAAAATGCTTGGAGTTCTTGGCACATAGTGTTGGGTAGATGTGGCTATTACTAAGACTGTAATGAACATTAATTAAATGAGGCAATGCATGCAATATTCTAAGCATATATAGACAGTGAATTATGGATATTATCACTACTGCTACTGTCAGCTGTTCAAGTTTTATCTCCTTTTGGATAAGACATCTGAATGCAGATCAAGTCCTGATTTGCCTTTTCTCCAACTGAGTCCAGCTCTACAGATGCTTGTGTTCTGTGGTCACAGAAGTTTGAGAACTGCAGCATGGCTGTTTGTGAGTGTATGTGTTTCTAATACTTTCCAGGTGGCTCAGTGGTAAAGAATCCACCTGCAATGCAGGAAAGCAGAAGACAGACACGGGTTTGATCCCTGGGTCAGGAAGATTGCCTGGAGAAGGGAATGGCTACCCACTCCTGTATTCTTACCTGGAGAATTCCATGGACAGAGGAGCCTGGCAGGCTATAGTCCATGGCTTTGCAAAGAGTCAGACACAACTCAACATGCATGAGAATGAATGTTTCTAACACGTATTCAGACCACAGAACTATTTTGCTTGAAAACACACTTTGGAAAAGTTTTTCCATGACTCATGGAAGGATTGAGAGTGGAAATTTTCAGATGAGGAGAATTGCTGGGGAAAGTGGAATTCTGACCCCTTTACAAATAAGGCTAATTAAAAAAACTGCCCTTCCCACCTCTGAGAATAATGAAGGGGATTTATTAACACCTCTTCTGAGCCAGACATTGATCTTGGCAGTTCAGATACGTCATTGCCAATAAAAATATGCTAATGGCTATCACTTAATGACCACCTGGGATGTGCCAGGCATTTTATATAAATGATTCCTACCATCCAAAACATCTTTGCAAAGTGGGTGTTATCAACCCCAGCTTATCGATGAGGAAATTGAGGTTCACCATGGCTAATATGTGGGCTTCCCTGGTGGCTCAGATGAATCCGCCTGCAATGTGGGAGACCTCAGTTTGATCCCTGGATTGGGAAGATCCCCTGGAGGAGGAAATGCAACCCACTCCAGTATTATTGCCTGGGACATGCCATGGACAGAGGAGCCTGGCAGACTACAGTCTGTGGGGTCACAAAGAGTTGGACACAACTGAGTGGCTGAGCACGTCACATGTTCATTTTTCCATTTAGAAAGTGTTTTCCACAATGAAGTTTGTCATTTGACTCCCAGGATGCATAATCTGGGCCCGACCTCCCTTTCCAGCCTCTGCTCCCTCAATTTCCCCTCATGAGAGGCTCCATTGATGAGGTCCTGGCCTTATTCTCTCAACCCACACGGCTCTTTTGACTTCCTCTCTTTGCTCACATGGACCCTAGGCATGGTTGACGTGATGACTCTTCCAAGTTCCAGTTTGCCTTTCCTGAGCACCCTGTCCCAATGGCTCTGGATGCAATCGATTGCTTCTTCTTTGTGCCCCAGGATTGTATACAAACCCATCAAATGCTGTTATCACATTGGATTACAATTACTGGTTGAAGGAATGAATGGATGAGTTCGTAGCAGCTCACCTTGCAGGAAGGCATTGGTTCTTTCTGTGTGTGTGTGTGTGTGTGTGTGTGTGTTTGAATGATGATAGTGAAGTTTAGAAAAATTTGGTGACTTCTTCAAGGTCATATAAGTTGTTACTGGTGGAGTTGGGGCTTTAGCCTTGATTTTAGGAACCAGGGATAAGAGTTAAGTTTTCGTAGACGTCTTCCCCGGTGTCTTTCCTGAAGGAGCATCACTTTTAAGGATTGATTAGTTTAGGAAGAGAACTCTTATGAAAAGAATAGCTATCACCTCCTTCATATATGCACCTTAGGGTTTACGAGGGCTTCCCCAGTGGTTCAGTGGTAAAGAATCCACCTGCAATATAGGAGCCACAGGAGACGTGGGTTTGATTCATGGGTTGGGAAGATCCCCTGGAGGAGGGCATGGCAACCCGCTCCAGTATTCTTGCCTGGAGAATCCCATGGACAGAGGAGCCTGGTGGGCTACCAGCCATAGGGTTGCCAAGATTCAGTCACGACTGAAGCATTTTAGCACGCACATGTACAAGGTTTACAAACCACCTAATATTCTAGACACTTCAACACTTATATTAAGAGGGTCATACCATGATGATTATTTTCCCCCTAACTAACTGATAGAAGAAAGTATATTTTATGGAGGTATTAAAATTTAAGGAAACCTCCAACTACAGCCCTGTCATGATCTCGGTCTCCCCCACTCCATTCTAATGCTTTTCTGGGACAGACTACACTCTCTTTTAATCTGTGGGAAAGTTTGCACTTTCACATCCTACAGAGACCAATTAAAAGTATCAATTAAAGTCAAACTTGTGAAGGCAGCGATCCAACAAAGTGGGAATAAATGAATGATGGATGTTTATCATAAAGTGAAGCTGAAAGGTTAATACTGCCTAAATACTCATTTACAGGCCTCGGGACTGACAGCAAGATCCTAGCCTAGGAGGTCTGCATTTTCTTGAAATCCTCCCTGTGCAACTTGTTCTGGGGTTCAGGTCTTCAGTCAGCTGGGGCAGTGAGACAGAGTATATCAATCAGAGCAAATGGGTAGCCCTGTTTTCCCTTTGAAAATTGGAGTCTAAAGCCATATTAGCTACAGTCTAACACTAATTATAGCGTGACTTGCATGGCAAGACTTCCTGATTATTTTTGGTAAATTTTCTTTGAAGATAAGAAAGAAACCATTATACCCAGATTATGGTTTGTCAGTTGCAGGAAGTGCCTGTTAGGGCAGCTTCAAACAGAATTCTAGACAATGAGAACTGTAGCACAAGCACAGCCTCGGGTCTGTTAAGGGGAGAGGCACTGCCTTCTTGGGAGCAGCTCCAAGCCTGGCCCTCAGCTCCTCATCCATCCCCGTCTCACCCTGCAAGCTTGTCTTCTGATTGCTTTGTCAAGAGAGTGAAAATGACTTTTCAAGAAGATCCAAAAAGAAGCTTTGTCTTTTATATGCTTTTTTTTTTTTTTGGTCTTAGAATTTGTTTTCCCTCTTCTTTCAGATCAAGGTTGTCTGTTACGGAATTCCTTCCTCATTTGATAGGACAGACCTTGAATTTACAAAACTCATTGAAAGCTGAATGTATTTTTTATCCCGAAGCCAGAATCTCAGGGCTGAACTGAAGTGTGAGCCTGGTTACGCCTAGGCTAAGCCTGTTTCTTTCATTAATTCTTCTGCTAACTGAGGCCTTACGTAGAGTCAAACTTTGACCCTCTGCAACTTCACAAAATCTTTTTTTTTTTGCTTTTGAGAAGTGAATGTCTTGGGTATTACATCTCAGTCAAGTACCTTTATGCCTATACTTTTTATGTCTTTTGACTATTTGGACCATAACGAAGGCTAAGGACTGAAGAACTGATGCTTTCAAACTGTGGTACTGGAGAAGACTCTTGAGAGTCCCTTGGACTTCAAGGAGATCAAACCAGTTAATCCTAAAGGAAATCAATCCTGACTATTAATTGGAAAGACTGTTGCTGAAGTCAAAGCTCCAATACTTTGTCCACCTGATTCGAACAGCCAACGCGTTGGAAAAGACCTTGATGTTGGGAAAGATCAAAGGCAAAAGCAGAAGCGGGCACCAGAGGATGAGATGGTTAGATAGCATCACTGATTCAATGGACGAGTCTGAGCAAACTCTAGAAGATAGTGGAGGACAGAAAAACCCCAAGTGCTGCAGTCCATGGGGTCGCAAACAGCCAGACACAACTTAGCGACTGACCAACAACAAAGTGCAAAGTTCACTGGAGAGTTCTGGGTACAGCGTCAATTACACCTAAATGAATGGTGACCTCCAGAGCAGTTGCCTTGTGTGGACATATTATTGTTTAGGATCATTTAGGTGCTAGTGGAAGAAAATCACACTAGCTGAATTAAGAAGAAATGAGATTTATTGAAAAGATATTGGGAGTCTCACAGAACCTAAGAACATAAGTGTTATCAGTTCTCATCAAACCTGGAATCAGAAACACAGATGCTCTTAGAATTGGCTATTTCTTTTATGTATGATTTTCTCTATGTACCACATTCTTTCTTCCTCCTTTTTAGGTACAAATGTTTCCTTCACTTCTCTAGGGTATGTCATAGGAAATTAGAATACAAATCCAGTCCTAGCCTCCCACCCTATGGTAAACCACCACTCAAGGACTGACTGACTTTCTCTGTTCTAGTTTTTAGATTTCCATGCCAGCACTCTGGTTGACTTACTTTGGGACAGGGGGCTCACCTGCCAGCCATCTGAATGGAGCAATCGGATGCATTAGGTGGTGTCGGAAGAAGGGCGAGGGTGTTGGGAAAATGAAAAATACCCATGGAAATCAGCAGCTTGTCCTCTTTATGAGCAAACACTGAGCTCATTAGATCTGTTAAATCAATCCATTTTCCTAGGAAGTGAGCGATTGTAGATTTTTAAGTCTGTGAGCTATTAGCCCCTATTATTAATTGAATGTATTTAAATCAATTCCTTTACAAGAAACCATTTATTTAAATGTATCTATTTATGTTGTTCTTTTCCTTATGCAATGTATAATAAGAACAAACACATATTTATTACATATAAGTAAACATATGTAAGTGCTTACTCTGTGCAAAACACTGTTCTGTGTTGTGTGTGTGTGTGTGTGTGTGTGTGTGTGCAGACACACATGTATGCTCATTCTGGTCCTCAAAACAGTTGTATGAGGAAACTGAGGCACGGGAAGTTTAAAAAATTTGCCCAGGAGTAAGCGATAGTTGGGTCTTCCCTGGTGGCACAGACAGTCAAGAATCTGCCTGCAATGCAGGTGACGTAGGTTCAATCCCTGGGTCAGGAAGATCCCCTGGAGAAGGGACTGGCTACCCACTCCAGTATTCTTGCTTGGGAAGTCCCATGGACAGAGGAGCCTGGTGGGCTACAGTCCATGGGGTCGCAGGCAGTTGGACAGGTCAGAACGACAAGCAATAATTAGTGGTGGAATCCACCTGCAGAGAGATGATATGCTCGAATTAACAGCTAATAACGCAATGTACAGTGTAGCATACTGACAGTTTTTCAAACATATGTCCTAGAATTTGGAGAAATTTAAGAACCATAGGAAACAGCCTCACTACTTGCGTTTATTTTTTAATGACATTGCTATTATTGACATACTCAACCACTGCTGTTCCACAACACTAGAGAAAAATAAATTTTACCAGGCATCTTTTTATGATAACCTGCTTGAAAATGACCATAAGAGTGTGGGTCTGGGCAGAAAAATAATCTTCAAATATTTTAAGCACAGTCAAGTGGAACAAGGGCAGATTTCTTTAATGGATAAAAAGTGAAGGGAGCCAGGTCACATTCAGTAAGAAAAACTTGCTGACTATTACGTCTACCTACTCTTGTAGCAGCACCCAAAGATCAGTACAGTGATCTGTGAGATCAGTGAGCATCCCAAAGTGTGGTCCCTGGGCCAACAGCATCGACATCACCAAGGACCTGGTAGAAATGCAATTTCTAGGGTCCCACCCCAGGCCTGATGAATCAGGAAGTCTGAATCTGGGGTCCAGCCCTCTGTTTTTAACAGTCCTTGTAGATGGTTCTGATGCCCCTTGAAGTCTGAGACCTACTGTCACAAAGGCCGGGGCCACAGAATAAAAAAACCGCCAGAATCACGATTTCTTGAAAGACAGTTAAGGCAGGGATACAGAGTCCAGTGCCTGAGAGGGGCAGTGTAGTCTATTAATAGTTCATGTAAATGCTGGAAACTTTCAGGTGGTCAGAGCTGAGCCCTATATCACACCAAGAAAGACCTATCTGGTCTTATTGTCTTGTAAAACATGGGGCAGGCATCACATTACTGTCAAACAAAACTTCTGTGGTCTGTGTGGTGTTTTCAAGCCCTTAAGTTTATAGATCACAAAACTGAGGTCCCAGCGATCACGAGTTGGAATCAGAACATGGGTCTCTGTTGACTCAATTCAGTGACAGAGAAGAGAGCCGTGTGCACAATATTGGGTTCTTAGGGGCCATGAAGCATTTCCAAATAAGTGACTTCTAGTCCATTTCCACACACGTTACAGTTTTCTGAGCTATATAAGATGACCATTCATAATCAAGACCTTGTCTGTTTACTGGAAATGTGAATTTGCTTTAGTCATAAAATAAGAGAATCATAGAGATCATCTAACCTGGTTCAACCTTATTTTACAGGTGAGAATAAAAAAGAAACACAGTCCCCAAACCTTGAGAACCAGAATGCGTAAGAGTCTACAGATATATATTGTTAGATCCTACATTTTCAGAAGCCGTTGAAACTTTGTGCTGTCTGTTGCATGATGTCAATATTTATTTCATTTTTTTCTCATTTCTAAATAGGTGTAATGTTATTTCTATTCCTACTTAAAATATCAATAGAAGTTGTTGAGGAGGAACATGGGTTGAAATGAAACATAGGCTGAAAAGTATGGTATTAAAATAGTAGGAAAGTATTTAAAAAGTGTCATATTAAAATGAACATAGATTGGAAGATATAGACTAAAATGTTACAGAATAGTCAAATCTATTATCTTCAGCATTGATTTTCCTGTAAGATCTGTCCTCCTGTATGTTGGGTAGATTCAGTCATAACATTTTAATACTAGGAGCGTCCGTAGCAATCATTACTTCCTAGCCTTCATTTTACAGACAAGGACACCGAGGTCCAGGGAGGCTAACATGACTTGTAAAGGTCACATACAATCAGAAAGTTCTCCACGTTGGACTTCTCTAAGGAGATATGTCTTGTGAATGGCTCCCTTGAAATGCCTGCACAAAATCAAGCAGGGGCTGTTGTCTATTTCATCTATTATTTTCCCTCTGGTATTTAACACTGCAAATGAAAGTACCAGGCCAGATGCTTAATTGCTTCTGAAAAAGCTGTGAAATGATAAGAATTTTTTTGGCTATCTTTTCTGTGGGTCATTATGTCTTCTCCAAAGTCATTGTATTTTTGTTGTTTGTGAGCTCATTTCTGAACTGGGAATTATGAAAACAATCTTTTGAAGCATTGAAATGATTTATAGAAAACTTTATTATAGCAGTTCTAGATTTTTCCTGCATTATATGCTACCTTACATTTCCATTTGACATGCAATTAGATGACCTTAACTGGTATATTTCTAGTCAACTTTTAGCACAACATAAAGCCGTAGATTGTCTTCCCTGATGGTTCATCGGGTAAAGAATCTGCCTGCAATTCAGGAGATACAGGAGATGTGGGTTCAAGCCCTGGATTGGGAAGATTCCCTGGAAGAGGAAAATGGCACCCCACTCCAGTATTCTTGCCTGAAAAATCCCATGGACAGAGGAGTCTGGCGGGCTATGGTCCAAAGGGTCACAAAGAGTTGGACACAACTGAGTGACTTAGCACACACAAAGCTCTAAATGGAAAGAAACAGGATATTTCTGGCCAGATGCACTTTGATAGTCTGTTTTTCTTTCCTTCTTTAATAGGCAGAGTTTACTCTTCTCAGGTAATACATAGCATTCACATGCATGGTAAAAAAAAATTAGAACATGTTTTAAAGCATAGGAAAAAGAAAAATATCCATAATCTCATCTTGCAGAGAAAATCTCCCTTGTTATTGCAGTGCATTACATTCCACTTGAAAAATAATTTTATGGTTATAAATGTACATAAAATAGATATGTATATATTAATATGTAGTAATAAAGTTCCTCCATGGATTTCCCAGGCTAGAATACTGGAGTGGATTGCCATTTCCTCCTCCAGAGGATCTTCCTAACCCAGGGATCAAACCCAAGTTCCTTGCATCTCATCATTGCAGGTGAATTCTTTACCTGCTGAGTCACCAGGGAAGCCCAAAAAACTTAATGAAAATTACTAAGCCAAACATCTGTTTTAACCCACACTTACCCCTTATTCCGGAGAAGGCAATGGCACCCCACTCCAGTACTGTTGCCCAGAAAATTCCATGGATGGAGGAGCCTGGTAGGCTGCAGTCCATGGGACTTTCTAAGCGTCGGACACGACTGAGCGACTTCACTTTCACTTTCCACTTTCATGCATTGGAGAAGGAAATGGCAACCCACTCCAGTGTTCTTGCCTGGAGAATCCCATGGATGGAGAAGCCTGGTAGGCTGCAGTCCAAGGGGTCGCACAGAGTCAGACATGACTGAAGCGACTTAGTAGTAGTAGTACCCCTTATTCAGGTAAGGAAAGAGCATTATAGGCATCCCAGAATATACCTACATGGCCCTTGTGATCACATCCTCTAACCTTCCCTTTAAATAATCACTATATATTTTTAGTTTCTCTGTATAGTTTTACATGTTGTAAAACTACCTATTAATTCCCAAAACTATCCATTAATTGTAATGTCCATTACAGTGAATAAACTAATATTGGTACAGTTTTATTAACTAAACTGTATATGTTAGACTTTATAAATTATATGAGTGTTAAGATCTGCCTATGGCAGAAGCTGATCTTTGGTTTCTGGACCACTGTTTTCTGTCTCAACTCAGGGCTTATACTTACTTTCTCTTGCAGGCTGAAAGCTAGCCACCATCAGGGAAGGATTCCTACTCTAATAGGAAACATTAAAGTCCCCTAAAAAAGAGTACCCTTCTTCACTTCTGGAAGGAATGTAAATTGCTATAGCTATTCTGAAGGCCAATGCAACCATATTTAGTGCAATTAAGTATGCATATGCCTTGCAACCCAGAAATTTCACTTCTGAGTAGCATGTGCACAGAAACTTTCACACAGGCAGATAATGAGATGTCTCCAAGGATGTGTGTGGAGTAAAAAATTGGAGGAAGCTCAACTGTTACTCCGTGGAAGAATGGATATGTAAAATATGACATGTGCATATGACAGAATGCCGCATTGCAGCCAGAGAAGGAGTGAAACAGATCTACAAATAGCAACATCTCAACTACATAATGTTAAATGAGAGAAAAAAGAAAGGAACAGAATGAGATGCATAGCTGCCATGAGGTCTGCTGCTAACAGGCCATCTCAAACTCACTGCCTTCTAACTACTATTTATTAGCTCTGGAGGCTGAGAGTCAGCATTTGGGGCTGGGATGAACAGAGCAGCTCTGCTGGTCTCTCCTGGGTTCACTCATTCCCCTGCTGTCGGTAGGGGATTGGAACAGTTGTTACCAGGTTGCCTGCAACGGGTTTACCTGTCCGTCTAGTCACTGATGTTGGCTTCTTATGTCTGAGGGCCTCATGTCAGCACCAGCTTGTGGCCTGGCTTGGGCTTTCTCGCAGGGTAGCAGAGAAGGCAAACCCCTAGTGCAGTTACCAAGCCTTTGCTTGATCATACTGGCTAATGTCACATTAGCCAGGGTAAGTTATGTGCCAAGTCTGGAATCACTGACAAAGAGGGTACAAGAAAGCATGGTCCCAGGGTGGTGGGTGGCTCGCTGGGTGCCGGGGTGACTGAGCAGGACACTACGAGGCCTTCCTGGGATGGTCCCCCACCCCGCCCCAGATCCCCTAATTGAGCTCCTCTCTGAAGAACCTAGAAAACTATCTGCTGCTCACTTCCTGAGTTGCTCTGCAGATGCGAAAACTCTCCACCAAATGGAAGATTTAATTACTTGATAAACAGGAACATGGAGTTTCCCTGGTGGCTCAGACGGTAAAGCATCTGCCTGCAATGCGAGAGATGCGGGTTGGATTCCTGGATCGGGAAGATCCCCTGGAGAAGGGAACGGCAACCCACTCCAATATTCTTGCCTGAGGAATCCCATGGACAGGGGAGCCTGGTGGGCTACAGTCCATGGTGTCGCAAAGAGTTGGACACGCTGAGCAGCTAAGCACGCATGCAGGCAACCAGGAGCACATAGCCCCAGGCCTCTGGGAGCCTAAGGACTGATCCAGTTCAATCCTGCGACACCGCCCCGTTTCCTCATCAGCAGCCAATCAGAGCATTGTGAATGAACTGATTACCCACTCTGTGACCCCGCCTCCCTTACCTGGTTTTCAAAAATGTCTTGCTGAAACTGGAAACCCTTTACGGACTTCAGGGCATTTTAGGGTACAAATCACCCGTTTCTTTGCATGACCTCGCAGGAAACCTTTCTCTCCTCCAAAATCCGACGTTTTGGTGTGTTTCGCCTCACTGCCCATGGGGCACACAAACCTGCGCTAATACCAGGAGTACAAAAGTGAAGTCGCTCAGTTGTGTCCAACTCTTTGTGACCCCATGGACCTGCCAGGACCTGCCAGTCTCCTCTGTCCATGGGATTTTCCAGCCAAGAGTACTGGAGTGGGTTTCCAATTCCTTCTCCAGGGGATCTTCCTGACCCAGGGATTGAACCTGGGTCCACTCACCTTGTAGGCAGACGCTTTACCATCTGAGCCACCAGGAAAGATCAGGACTACAAAAATTGACTATAGTTAAACAGTAATGCTTATGGGCTGAATTGCCTCCACTCAAATTCATATGGAGAAGGCAATGGCACCTTACTCCAGTACTCTTGCCTGGAAAATCCCACGGACAGAGGAGCCTGGAAGGCTGCAGTCCACGGGGTCACAAAGAGTCAGACACGACTGAGCGACTTCTTTCCCTTTTCACTTTCATGCATTGAAGAAGGAAATGGCAACCCACTCCAGTGTTCTTGCCTGGAGAATCCCAGGGACAAGGGAGCCTGGTTGGCTGCCGTCTACGGGGTCACACAGAGTCGGACATGACTGAAGTGACTTAGCAGCTTAACAGCAGATTCATATGCTGAAACCCTAACCTCCAGGACTGAAGAAGGTAACCAGATGTAAAGATAAGGTCTGAAAAGAGGTTACTAAGTTAAAAAGAAGTTTTTAGATTGGGCCCCAGTACAACCTGACTGATGTCCTTTTGTGAAGAGGAAATGTAGTTGCCAGATACGTACCCACGCAAAGGAAAGACCATGTGATGCACACAGAGAAGCAGCCCCTTGTAAACCCAGGAGAGAGACTTCAGAAGAAGCCAGCCCTGCTGGCTTAGATCTGGATCTCAGACTTCTAGCCTCCAGAAGTGTGAGAAACGTCTGTTGCTTAAGCCACTACATCTGGGTGGTATTTTGATATGTCACACCAAATAAACTAATAGGATGCTCTTTGTGTAAATTTAAAGGATGCTCTTTGCATAAATTTAAAGGATTCTCCCACAAGCCATAACTTCCATAGATAGGAAGAGAAAAGAATAAACACATGTAGGTTAGAAGTATGTATACTAGATACAGGCAGGACGGTGCTTATGAGGGAAAGAGAATGGGATTAGAACAAGAAATAAAGTGAGAAATGATTTAGAAAGAGACCCACAGAACCTGCTGTATGGCACAGGGAGCTCAGCCCAACCACTTCATGCTACAGCAGAACCTAACACAATATTGTAAAGCAACTATACACTGATAAAAAAAATAAATAAAAAGAGACCCACAGATGGATGGATGAGAAAAGTGTGCCATGTATTTAAGCGGACAATCAAATCTGTGCACTTGAGCTTAAAAAATGGAATGAAGTAAAATTTAAAAAGCCTTTCCTGATTGAGGCAGAGTTGCCTTTCAGACCAGTAATTAGACCAGCTTTTAAAACTAACACTGCTATATGAAAACTGTGCTACCCTTACATCATTAAATCCTTTATGTGAAGATCCTGTTGCTCCCATTCATAGGAGAAGAAATGGAGGCAAATAGATTTTAAATGAGCTGCCCATGGGTGCCCTGTGAGTAGTGGCTAGGCAGAAGGCTGAACCAATCGGTACAATCCCCACCCCAAGGCTTAGCCACTCCCATCTGATTGTCTGTTACTTAGCGTCTGTGTCCCTTCAGTTCCTTGGCCCATCTTCTGTGTCTGAAATCGGGCTTGTCTCTTGCTCTTGGCTGCCTGTCCTTTTTCTGAGTCACTGCTCTAGCTTCCCTGCCTTGTTCTCCGATGTTTCCTGGCTCTGCTTTATAGGCTGGCTCTGCCCTGGTTTGGGTTTGGCCCCTCTAACACACTTCACCTCTCTAAGGCGGGTTCCAAGGCTGTACCCACAAGATCTGAGACAGCCAGGGAGCCATGCTCTCAGCAAAGGATCATGGCCAGCAACAGGCAAGCTTTAACTTCCCTCAGTCATGGGCACTTTAAAATATGGGATGACTGAGTCTGATCTTCAGAGGTTTTGAGGGAACTAGTCTGGGGCTCAGCATAGGCCAACAGGGCATTGAAAAAGTGTGCCAGTGGCCATAATGTGGAGTCAAGTTTGAGAACCACTGGTCTAAAGTTTGACTTTAGTGCTAACCAGATATGGATATATACACACAGAAATTTAATAATATTTAATTATTAACCCACTTTTCAGCTTTATTGAGGTATAGTTTTTTAAAATATTGCTTATTTATTTGGCTGCACTGCTTCTTAGGAGTAGCACTTAGGATCTTTGATCTTTGTGGCTTCATGGAGGATCTAGTTCTCCCACCAGGGATTGAACCCAGGCCCTCTGAACTGGGAGTGCAGACTCTTAGCCACCAGACCCTCAGGGAAGTCCTGAGATACAGCTTCTTTTCTAATTTTTGCTGGAGCATAGTTGATTTGCAGTGCTGTGTCTCAGGTGTACAGTGACGTGAACCAGTTATACATCCATGTGCTTGTGTGCTTAATTGCTTCAGTCGTATAAGTCTCTTTCCAGCCCTATGGACTGCTGCCCACCAGGCTCCTCTGTCCATGGCATTTCTCAGGCAAGAATACTGGAGTGGGTTGCTGTGCCCTTCTCCAGAGGATCTTCCTGACCCAGGGTTCAAACCCACGTCTCTTGGGGCTCCTGCATTTCAGGCAGATTCTTTACCTCTGAGCCACCGGGGACCCATATATCCACTCTTTTTTAGATTCTTTTCCCATATAAGTCATTACAGAGTCTTGAATAGAGTTCCCTGTGCTACACAATTGGTCCTTATGAAGTATAGTTGACAATTAAAATTGTAAGATATCCAAAGTGTACACCATGATGATTTGATATATGTATACATTGCCAGAGGATTCCCTCCATTGAGTTAATTAACTCATTCATCACTTCACATATTTATCCCCCCTTTTCTGGTAGGAATATTTAAATCCTTCTCTCTTAGCAAATTTCAATCCTACGATACAGTGTTAACAACTGTAGTCAACTGTGTTATATATTAGATTTTTCAGATCTTACTTGTCATATAACTGAAAGCTTTACCAATCTCTCCCCATTCCTGTCTATTCCTCTCTTCCCAGCCCCTGGAAACCACTTTTCCACTCCCTGTTTCTGTGAGTTTTATATAAAAGAAAAAGGTCAGAGGTGGGCTGGAGCTGGCTTATAATGACTAGTTAGAGCAGACTGTTAAGTACCAAAGAATTTTCCAAGCTGGTTGTTGAAATTGGCCACAGTGGGAATATGCATACCGCAGAAACCGGCAAATGTGATGAAACAGGGCTTGGTGTTGGGAGAACTGGCTTATCAGAACACGCATAGATCTGGACTGTAAAAATTCATGTGTGTAAAAAGTCATTCCACTGTAATGTAGAATATAGTACAAGAGTCTGCGCTGTGGAGTCAGAAGACGTGAGCTCAAATCAAACAACTTTATAGTCAAATGATGAACAGCAATTCTTTTGTCTTTCCTGAACTTTGATTTTCTTGGCTTTTAAGAAGGAATAATAATATCTACTTCAGTGAAGTATATATGAAAGCATTGTATACAAAATAGGTGGTTGAAAATAATTAGCTGATTTTGCACAAGGAACAAAGTCTAGCTAATAAACCCATCCAGGCTGCTTTCAAAAAAATGCAAATAATAATGATATTTACAAATGTCCCCCATATGCCAGGTATTATATTTTTCATGCTTTAGTCTCTCCCACCCACAACAACCTTTTGAAGAAGGTGCTATTTTTAGTTGCTTTTTAAAGATGATTAAACTCACAGAGCTATGCTTTTGTTTTTTTTTCAATAGGGGTTGAGTCTATCAGGTTTTAGAACTAGCCCTCTTAGCTGTTACAGGCTACTGGGAAAGGGTGATAAATGCTAAATGATGATAATGCATGCAATAAACATGTGATATGTGGTAAATGTGTCCTCCTAATTCAATTAGGTGTGAGGTCATCTGGCAAACAGCACCCTTTGTGTCAATTAACGTGGAATTACAGATGTATCAATTCCTCAGGGGCTGCCTGAGATCTTTGCAAGAAAGTGTGCCATAAACTGCGGTCATGTTTTATGCAGTGAAGTCACTTTCTTCAATTCTGTGGGGATTATCGTCTTACTGGAAGAGGTTCTTAACGGTCTTCAACTAAACCAACTCGCAGCCCAATTCTCTTCCCAAGATCCCATTAACAGACCTTTGATATGGTACTGATAACTGCCCATCACTCTGCGACTGGTCTCTCAGCCTTCTTCTGAGTCTGGGCAGTTCCTTTAAAGAACGTAAGGTGAAGTGGTCATTTAATTCCAGGATCCTTGCTTAATCACTTAGGCTGTCTCTGGACCATTAGAAGATCTCGATTTCTTCATCTATCCACGCTGCATTTCAAATAAGAGCAAAGATGTTTTTTTCCTCCTCTGGAATTTCCCTTCCTGTCTGACGTTCTGCAGAACAGAGGCAATGTAAGAAGTTTCCCGTTTTCTTTTAATGGAAAAGAAACCTGGAAATTGGAATTTTTCCCCTCCCATTTATTTTTCTTTATTCAGCAGCTTCGCTTACTCCCATTAGAAGAAAAGTAGCTTCTTTTCCTCTCCTTCCCTTCCCTATTCCTCCTCCCCCTTCTCTCTCTTTCTCTTCCTGTCTTCTTCCTTCCTTCTTTCTTTCTTTCCCACTTGTATGACTTCTGTAATAGGTCATAATAAGCATATTTCACCTGTAGGAAGTCCACAAAATAGTACTATGATTCTACTGAGAATGAAACAGCTGAAACGATTTGTTTCTGCAGCAGAGTTGATCAGATTTTGAGAGGAAATTTGAAGACTTGAACATTTAGCCTTAAAATATTTTGCATTATCTCCTAATTACTGAGTAATGTCCCCAAAGTATCACATATATATAATTCAGGTGATCGTTGGTGAGCTTTCTTTGGCACATGTGTGTGTCTGTAGTGTCACACACACAGCCAGAAACGGAGAGACAGAGACAGTCCTCAGAACCTCTTAAAATGTGCATCTATGCACACCTCTCTCTCTCTCTCTGTTTCTGACTGTGTGTGTGACACCACACACACACGTGCCAAAGAAAGACCACCAACGATCACCTGAATTATATATATAAGGGATACTTTGGGGACATTACTCATTTGAAAAGACCCTGATGCTGGGAAAGATTGAAGGTGGGAGGAGAAGTGGACAACAGAGGATGAGATGGCTGGATGGCATCACCGACTCAATGGACATGAGTCTGAGTAAACTCCGGGAGTTGGTGATGGACAGGGAAGGCTGGTGTGCTGCAGTCCATGGGGTCACAAAGAGTTGGACATGACTGAGCGACTGAACTCAACTGACTGAGGACTTTTAAAATAATTGAGAAATGCTCGAAGAATTAAGAATGACTCCAAGTAGAATCATCTATGCCTGTGTATATATTTTTGTTTTTCAGGAAAAGTCAAATCAAAGAATGGGTGATATACACAGGAGGGAATATTACTCAGCCATAGAAAGGAATGGAATTGGGTCATTTGTAGAGATGTGAATGGATCTAGAGACTGTTGTACCTTGTAAAGTAAGTCAGAAAGAGAAAAACAAATATTGTGTATTAACACATATATGTGGAAGCTAAAGAAATGTACAAATGAACATATTTCCAGGGTAAGAATAAAGACACAGATGTAGAGAACATGTGGACACAGCAAGGGAAAGGGAGGATGGGATGAACTAAGAAAGTGGCATTGACATATATACACCACCGTGTGTAAAGTTGACAGCTAGCTGGAAGCTGCTCGATAGCACAGGGAGCTCAGCTCGGGTGCTCTGTGATGACCTAGGGGGAGGGGCGGGGGTGGGTGGGAGAGAGGTCCAGAGGGAGGGGATATATGTGTACGGATAGCTGATTCACTGCATTGTACGGCAGAAACTAGCATAACATTGCGTGGCAATTATACTCCAATAAAAAAAGGGAAGAAAAAGAGGCCTAGAATTTAAAAGAAGAAAAAAAATGGTATCCTCTGGATGGAGCAAGGCAGAAGGACAGGAAGATAGATGGTGCCTGATGGGAAAATACAAAAGAGAATGAGAGAGAGAAAAAATCTTAAAGTTAAGAAAAAAGTTTCTCCCCAGCTGGAACAAGGCAGAGAGAGAGCACATAGAGATGACACCTGTCTGGAGAGCATGCCCCTTCCAGGTCCAAGCTCTGAGACAAGCCAGTGAGCCTCTTCCACACAAATTTGGGTGCCCTGGACCAGCCTTTTCTGTGACGGGCCCTAGCTGTGTGAGTTTGACCATGAGTCTTTTAAGAACTCTTTGTTGGACTGCAGTAGCCTTGGGGTTCATCCCATCTTCCCGTTCCCTTGCCCTGGACTTATGGATATAAGTCCTGTAAGTTTCCAAAGCTTGATTTTTTTGGCTCATCTCTGAGATGCAGGTCTTAAATGTTGATGATGCCTTATGTGGGGTTCAAAGTCCTTGTTGCATCAAAGAGAAGCTCCAGGTTTGGGGTTCCCTCCCAAATGTAGGTGGCAGTGCTGGGGTTGGGGTTTGAGACAAGATTGTGTCCCAGCCTCTCCGACCTGCTTCACTGTGAGTCTTGTCTCATTCACCCGATGTGTAGGAGTTGTGATCCTCTTGTATCAACATCTTGAACTGTAACCTCTAGAGTAGCAAGTTTTGTTATGATAAATGTGCTCAGTCGCTCAGTCGTGTCTGACTCTTTGTGGCCCCGCGGACTGTAGCCCGCCAGGCTCTTCTGCCCATAGGATTTTCCAGGCAAGTACTGGAGTGGATTGCCATTTCCTTCTTCAGGGCATCTTCCTGACCCAGGGATCGAACCTGTGTCTCTTGTGTCTCTTGTATTGGCAGGTGTATGCTTTACCACTAGCGCCATCTGGGATGATGGTTATGATAAATGCTGGACATTAAATAAACATTAATAACATTAAATAAACATGGAATCCTGGCTTTACCTTTTGCTACCTGTGCAAATTGAGACAAATTCTCAACCTTACCAGCCTCAATCTCTTTAACTGGAAAACGGAACTGTTCAATATCTGTCTATGGAAGCTAAATGAGATGATACCAGAAAAGTTCTTTGCATGAGGAACCTCAACAAATGTGAGCTATTTTTAAAAATTATTTTTATCGATTAATTTCATAAAGATACACCAAGTTTCTTCAAGTCCTTGCTCAAATATCTTTCCTGAGAGCCTTGTCCTACTCTTTCAAGATAGAGCTTAAGCAATGCTTTTTTCATATCTCCACTGGAAAGCAAAACTTGTAGCTTTGCAACTTATCTGTTTTCATATCTGTCACTTCCAGTGTGCTGAATCCTCTTGACCAAAGGGAATGTTGAATGTTGTCATCTTGGTATATGCCTCTTAAGTTCTTAGCCCAGTGCCTAGACATTATTGTCTCTGTTTTTCATCAGGTATTTATTGTCTACTATGTGCCCGATATTGTGCTAAGTACTAAGCATGCAATGGTATATGGTCTCTATCTTTAGGAAGCTCACTATCTAGTTAGAAATATATTAAAAAAATGAATAACCAATAAAAACATGATGTGATAAAAGTTCAACTACACCTTTTTTATACTTAGAAGAAACCAAGGAAGTTTTCCTGGAGGAGGAGGTTATATCTAAAGTGATACATAGATAAGTGTGAAACTTTGGGGGTTTTGCTTCAGGTAGTCTCAAAAGCAGAACCTGAGAAAAGGACTTGAGTGTAAGTAATTTATTAGGGAGGTGCTTCCAGGAGCAGGGTATTGAGACAATAGGGAGAATGAGAAAGGGAAGGAAGAAAATCCAAGAAAGGGTGCATTCCTTGTTGAATAGAGTAGCACTATGGGTAAACAGGATGTAGAATACTTGAAGGGCCAGAGATGGGACATTTACTTATTGACTTAATCTCCTATTGGGTGGGGGTTGCCTCCGGAGTTATTAACTGTCTTGAATTTCTGGCTTTGTACAAAGGCTGAACAAGCTTCCTTGACTTCAGAAAGGATCTAAAGGCAAAAAGTCCACATTTGAATCAGTTCTAATGAGGTGGATGAAACTGGAGCCTATTATACAGAGTGAAGTAAGCCAGAAAGAAAAACACCAATACAGTATACTAACACATATATATGGAATTTAGAAAGATGGTAATGATAACCCTATATGTGAGACAGCAAAAGAGACAAAGATATATAGAACAGACTTTTAGACTCTGTGGGAGAAGACAAGGGTGGGATGATCTGAGAGAATAGCATTGAAACATGTACATTATCATATGTGAAATAGATCACCAGCCCAGGTTCGATGCATGAGACAGGGTGCTCAGGGCTGGTGCACTGGGATGACTCAGAGGGACGGGATGGCGAGGGAGGTGGGAGGGGGGTTCAGGATGGGGAACACATGTATACCCATGGTTGATTCATGTCAATGTATGACAAAAGCACTACAATATTGTAAAGTAATTAGCCTCCAATTAAAATAAACAAATTAAAAAAAAAAAGATCTAAAGGCAGAAAGTGGAAAAAGGCTTGTGGGGTGGGGGATGGGAAGATGCAGTGGGAACTGTCCAACAGAGCTTTGGCTGAAATCATATCCAGGTGATGATACATTAATACAACACAGAGGGGGCCTTGCTTTGTCCTAAAACTCTTGGGAAGTCTGTCAGAGTTCAAAGAATCTTAAGAGCTATTAAACCTACTTCAGAAATTCCTGTAAGGTTCTCTTAATTGCATACTGTCAAGGCTCAACTTGGTTTCCCTCTGTAATCATCCAACAATTGTAGTTGGGAAAGAGAGTATTGGTTAAAAAATATGTAATATGTTCAATGAGTATGTGCTTAATTACATTTTTTCAGGATAAATTCTACTGCTCTTTGAAACAAAACTAAGGAGGAGAAGAGATTCATCTCTCCTCCTTAGAATGCCTTGTCACGTCATCAAGCCCGTGAGGAAGCAGCTGGTATTGCTTCCTGAAAAACTAGCCACTCCTTTCCTAGCAGGAGGACAAGAGGTGGAAAGGAAGGAGACGAGAATGCATACCAACTCCCCACAGAGGGTACAATGTTTGAACAATAACATGATGGCTGCAGTTTCCATTCAGGGAAAGAGTGGTGGGGTAAGGGTGCCTCTGAAGATTCTTAATGGTTAGATTCAGAAAAATTGGGACATCATCTTTAGCTCCCTAAATAATCATTCCTGGAAGAATGGCTATCATTCCAAATGCCAACCCTCTCTTCAAACTAGAGTATCCATAATGATTATGACTCTCTTGTAGGGTAGCAAGCGCATGTGGTTTGGAGGCAGACAAACCTGGGTTTGAATACTGGCTTTGCTAATTACAAGGTTCATGAAAGTGAAAGTGAAGTTGCTCAGTCATGTCCGACTCTTTGCAACCTCGTGGACTGTAGCCCACCAGGCTCCTCCATCCATGGGATTCTTCAGGCAAGAATACTGGAGTGGGTTGCCATTTCCTTCTCCAGGGAATCTTCCCAACCCAGGGATCGAACCCAGGTCTCCTGCATTGCTCAGGATAAAAATTTAATCTCTCTAAGTCTATTTCTTCATCCTAAAAGGGGAAAATAGTACTTCCTTCACAGTTCTGCTTGTAAAATTGTAAGTCTTCTCATGCATTTATTACATGAGATGATTTATTAAATGAGATGATATCCATTGAGATCTGTGTACAGAGTCAATATTTGATAATGCTAGTTTTTCCCCCAATTCCCTTAGAAAAGGGAACATGAGCAATGTTGGATTTCTACTCACATGCATCTGAGTAGATATCTCTTACTTATAGAACAGCCACCATGGTCAAGTTTCCAAAGCTTGGAGAAGCACATCTGTGTTAATTTTATTTACTTATTAGAGGACTTTCCTGGTGATCCAGTGGTTAAGAATCAATGATTCCACTGTAGGTGGCATGGGCTTGATCCCTGGTTGGATCAACTCACATGCTGCACAGTATGGCCAAAACAATCAAGGCATTGAAAATAATTCATTTACTTACTACATGTTAGAATTATTTTACTTATTAGTCATTTATTTGTTATGCACTTAGACTTTCTCAACCAAGCTTTCAATGGATTATCCTCTTCTAAAGTAAATAGATACAGGGATTATTGGAAACAGACTTTTATGGTGGTTGCCCAAGAAGTAGAAAGGATGAAGCATATGGATCCACAGTCAGGGGAAGATGGAAACCAAATGGTCAATAAATGCGTGAGAAGAAGTTCAATTTTACAAGTAATCATGCAAATGAAATTAGATATTATGGGATGTCATTTCAAATCCATCAAGTTGCAGAAACGTGTAAGACTGCCAGTACTAGGAGATGGTGAGGTGGAGCAGTGGCTATCCCCTTGCACTGCTGGCGCGAGTGAGTGAAGCTCTTTTGGAGAGTAATTTGGCAGTAGGTGGCAAAATTGAAAGCCTACGCACACTTTTTTGGGGAGAGTGGGGTTGGGAGCGGGAATGGGGGGTAGCAGGCTTTTAAAATGATTTATTCGTTACTTTTGGCTGCAGCAGGTCTCCGTTGCTGTGTGCAGTCTTCTCACTGTGGTGGCTTCCTTTGTTGCAGAACATGGGGTCTGGAGCACGGGCTCAGGAGTTGTAGTGCATGGTCTCAGTTGCGCCTCGGCACCTGGGATCTCCCTGGACCAGGGATGTCCCCGCATTAGCAGGCAGATTCTTCATCACTAGACCACCAGGGAAGTCCCCCCACACACTTTTTGACCAAGTAATTGCAATTATAGGTCCACAGAGTAGTGAAACTGTCATGTGAGCTCATAGAGACATGTAGCGTTGTTACATCTTAAAGAGAGAAGCAATCTAAAGGTCCAGCAATCCACGTTTCAATACATTTTAGTGATTTGTATTTTCTAGGATGCTGTTTAGACATTAAAAAGATGAGTTATAGCAGCATGTACAGGCACAGAAAGTTCTCCAAGATGTATTGTTTTATTAAAAACATGTCACAGCCATTTCACATGTGCACAGACAAGTACAAAGATGTTCATTGATGTTTATTGTAGCAGTTTTGTAATAGTGAAAAGTTGGAAACAAATATACACCAGCAGGAGAAGGGATAAATAATTGTGGCAGATTCATAAAATGTATTATTAAATGGTGCCAGATTAAATTGGAGCAGTCATACCAATATGGGTAAATACCAAATGCAGAATGAAAAACACATACTTTTTAAAAGCTAAAAGCACAGGAAATAGTACTGTGTGTTGTTCAGTAGTACATACATACACATATGTATGAGAAATATGCAGGAAAAATATGGAGACATAAGCGGGAAAAATAAACATCAAATTGGGAGTAATTGTCATGGGGGACATGGAAAGGGAAGGAAATATAATGGGTGGGGATGGGGCATTTTATTTACCTGAAATATTCTTTTAATGAAAAATGGAAAATAAGGGTCCTAATGGGAGAAAAATTTGCCTCTACTAATTTAAACAGTATTTTATTTATAAAACAAAAATTTAAAAAACCCTTCTTTTGCATCTCCCCATGCATTAACTACGAAATCTAGGCAGCAAATTACTAACCCGTGTTTCTACACTTTGGACTTTCCAGAGTTCATGATGTGAGCTTAGCATCCCTGTTTCAGTTATGGGCAAGGTTCAAACCAGTCAGTCCAAAAGGAAATCAACCGTAAATATTCATTGGAAGGACTGACGCCTAAGCTGAAGCTCCAATACTTTGGCCACATGATGGGGAGAGCTGACTCATCGGAAAAGACTGATGCTGGGAAAGATTGAAGGCAGGAAGAGAAGGGGATGACGGAGGATGAGATGGTTGGATAGTATCACTGACTCAGTGGACATGATTTGAGCAAACTCTGGGAGATGGTAGAGAACAGGGGAGCCTGGCATGCTGCAGTCCATGGGGTCACAAAGAGTCGGCCATGACTTAGCGACTGAGCAGCAGCAACAGCGACAAGACAGGGAAATAGGACAAGCCTGTCTGGATGCTCCAAAGAGATGCCAACACACACATCTGTCCTGTTTGCTCTGAACCTTACTTCCCCACAAGCCCCTTTGCTTCTTCCTTAAGCCCCGGAACTCCCCATGGCCCCTTTGTCTCCATATCCCTAGTGAAGAGTCGGGAATCAACAAGTTTTATCATCACATTCAGCCTTTTGAACAGAACTGAATGGCGTCAAACTCCTTGAAATTTTACTGTAGTCCTTGTCATTGTGATGAACCTTCTCACTGTGGGCTTTGTTTTAAGCTACCATGGATCCAAACTCTAATCTCCACGGCTGGAAAACAGAGGGGCAAGTGCCTTTGTGTTATGGAATTATTCACAGTCCTTAATAAAATGTCCAGCTGCAGAAGAATGTTTTTAATGGACACAGACATAACTCCTACACTGTTGCTGAATCCTTACCGCTCCTGGAATTAACCCTGATATGGGAGGTTTCCTTTTTACCTCTAGGGATTTCTCCAGACTGGGAAAGAAAGCAGAATGCCAGACAGAACTCTGGGTAGGGACTGCTTTTTGCTTCCTTGTCAGTCTAAACTATAATGGTTGTTTTGGGTACATTCTACTGTGTTTATATCCTACACTTGGCTGAACACGTACTGAGGCCGAAAAGGGAACGGCTCATGAGTAGGTGCTGGAGAGACCCTATAGGGATAACCAACTGCCTACAGGACTAGGATTCAATCTAGGACCAGAATTGCTTTTTTTTTCACTTTGGATTTAAACCATGATTGTAGGCATGGGATCCTAGGTGAATCCCTTCTGAGATTTAAAAAGCTTGGCGTGGACATGTACATACTGCTATCTTTATAGTGGATAACCAACAAGAACCTACTGTCTAGCACAGGGAACTCTGATCGATGTTATGTGGCAGCCTGGGTGGGAGGGAGTTTGGGGGAGAATGGATACAGGTATATGTGTGGCTGAGTCCCTTTGCTGGCCACCTGAAACTCTCACAACATTGTTATTCGGCTATACTTCAATACAAAATAAAAAGTTTAAAATAAAATAAATGAATAAAAAGCATGGTGTGGTTTTGGTTGGTGAGTTTTGTCTGCCTTTAAAGACAGAGAATGAAGGAGACCAGATGGGGAGGTTTGTTTCACAGGGATCTGGACATAGTTCTCCAGGATCTTGGTTTCCATGGGGAAGTCCAAGTAGGAGTCCAGGTTCCCAACGCTTTTTCTTAAGGCTGAAACAATTTGTTTGCAGATTAAAGTTGAGAAGAAAGCTATCAGGAAGAAGAAAAAAATCCCACTGAGTGTGATTTATCAGTCTTCTTGATGATGTGATCCTGCTGAGAAATTAGTTTAACTCTGTGAAGTCTGGTTGTTCACACGCAGGACTCTGGCTTTTAATTCGATCAACTGCTTAGACATCTAGAATAAAATGGAGACTGGGACAGGAGGAAAACAAACCCTACTAATAACTGCATAATATGCCTAATATATTAAATATATCCTCCCATTCACCCTTCAGATAAGCAACAACACATTCTGTGCTACCGAAGCCTGCTGTTCTCAAGGCAAACAATTTAGCAAAGGGAACTGAGGGCATGATGCTTGAACTTTCAGCTTGAGCTTCTCCCTTTAAAAAAATTTTTTTATTAATTTCTGGCTGTGTTGGGTCTTAGTTATGGCACTTGGGATCTTTCATTGGGATGTGCGGTCTTCTCTCTAGTTGCGGCAGGTGGGCTCCAGAAAGCACGGAACTCTAGTTGGGACACGTGGGCTCTCTGGTTGAGGTGCCCTGGCCCAGTGGTTGCAGTGCATGGGCATAGTTACCTTGAAGCATGTGGGATCTTGGTATCTTTGTTCCGCTACCAGGGATCGAATCCAGGTCCCCTGCATTGGAAGGTGGATTCCTAACTGCTGAACCACCAGCGAAGTCCCTCTGCTTGAACTTCCTAACAGAACAATACCTGAAGGAGGAGTATCACTGGGACTGCAGGGAGGTTTCATTTTTTAACCTGCTACTTGGTTTGCCGTTCCTGACTGACAGTCTGTGCATCAGTACAGGCACGTCAGTGGGCTTCTCCTCTTCTTTATTGAGTGTCCATTCTGATTTGTTAGTGACAGTTTCATGCAGCTTGTTGAATACAATTAATTATCACCCTGATTCCACAGTTCCATGGACATATCATTATTTATTTGATCAGTCCCATATAGATTAACACTAAGGTTTTTCCTCCCAATTGTTTGCCATCACAAATAATGCTTCCGTGAGCATCATTGTACATATGGCGTCTCACACATGAGCAAGAATGAATAATCGTAGGGCAAACCCTTAGAATTGGAACTTCCTGATCAAGTGTGTATATTCTTTATTTGAAAAGATGTAACTAACTTGCTCTCCATAGAGTTTGCATAGGAGTCATGAGGTCGAAGGAGCACACAGGGGTTATGATATGCATCTACGTGTTGCAGACTCTTTTGCATTACTGGTCACATCCTGGCCATCCACGTCTGACTTCTGCTGCGGCTCAGTTGAGTAGGTATGTATCCAGTTCCGTCGGCGGGGTCTACATCCCACTTCCAATGTGCTGAGCCTCTTTCCACTTTTTGCCGCAAGTGAGCTGGCTCAGTCTGCATAATAGCAGCAAGAAGTGGGGCTGGGAGCAGTTACATCCCTTGGGGCAGCCCTGTGCAAGGGACAAGGGGAGGCAGAGGGTCAGTGTGCAAGCGCACAGCTGTGGCGTGTTTCATACACCCTCCAGAGCTCGCTTTGAGTCCGGCCTTGCTGCTTTGCAGTGACTGAAAACGCAGCCTCTCTGTGCCCCTCCCTGTCTCACTGTCTCCATTCCCTCACTTACGTATTCAGACATCATGTTCTGAACTCCTCACTCAGGCTCTGATTATAGGAAAATCCCCAGTAAGGCACAATGTAAGGTGCTACTCAGTTGGCTGCGTGCAAAAAACGATAGACCTAACTTACTGTGTTTAAAAATTATGCTGGACATATAACCAAAGCCACTGGCAAATCCATTCTGTTGATCTGTTTTCCAAACTCTGCTTCATAGGCCCCTACAATCCAAGGTCTTGCCTATCATTAACTAGGATTCATAATTTCAGGTCAAGAATTTGAATTTCAGGGATTAAAAAACAGAGACATTCTTGAGACCTTCCTGGTGGTCCAGTGGTTAAGACTTCTCCTTCCAGTGCCAAGTGTTCAGATTTGATCCCTGGTTGGGAGCTAAGACCCACATGCCTCAGGGTGAAAAAAAACTAAATATAAAACAGAACCAATGCTGTAAAAAAACTCAATAAAGACTTAAAAAATGGTTCACATTAAAAAAAAAAAAAAGCTTTTTTTAAAAACAGACATTCTTCTCCCTGTACAGACATCTTCTTTGATTGAGGATGGCTTGCAGGGGAGCTGGGAGCGGGCAGAAAGACTTCATGTGGGACCACTCAGAAGAGAGAATTAATCCTTTATGTAATGGCTCTCCTTGGTTAATCCTTTACTTCCATTTTTTCCCCTAAGGGATTTCTAACTATATTCACATATTTTTAAGCCCTAGAGTTGATCCTTGTATTTCAACATGGTGGTAGACAAAATAAAAAGGCAACTGGGGCTTTTGAATCTCTGAAAAAGTCTGGGAAGAGTCAAACTGTACATTTCCTTCTGAATATTGTGCTTTTGGAAGGTGTGGAGCTAGAGGCTGTCCAATCCATGGCAGAATCCTAGGATATGTAAGGTTAATGTATTCGAGACACCCTCATAATTCCTTGGCAAGGAAATGAGTGGTAGGTTAATGCATGGCTTCAAATCAAAATTATTGGCAGAAGACGACAAGAGCTTTGGCATGTTCTTCAAAGAAGCTCCCGGGATAAGGATTTAGCATTCCAAAGTCTGTGTCTTTGAGGTTTTTCAAAATATTGAACTTCTTTTTTTTCAGATTATTAGCACAACTCAGTTCCCCCCCACTAAAAAGTATAAGAATTGAGACGAACAGAAAGAAAAAATAAAATCAGAAACTAGAAGAGGAAATAGGAATAAGGCAAGACATTTTAAAAATTACTAACAGAAGAGAACACAAACCAGGTGGATATACACGTATCCATTCTCCCCCAAACTCCTCTCCCTTCCAGGCTGCCACATGACATTGAGCAGAATTCCCTGTGCAGTTCAGTATGTCCTTGTTGGTTACCCGTTTTAAATACAGCAGTGTGTACATGTCCTTCCCAAACTCCTAACTATCCCTTCCCGCAACCGTCCCCTGGCAGCCGTAGGTTCATTCTCTGTCTGTGAGTCTCTTCCTGTTTTGTAAGTAAGTCCATTTGTATAATTTCTATTTAGATTTCACATATAAGGGGTATTGTATGATATCCTGTTCCTCCTTCCTAAGTCTTCTGTGGAAATAAGACAGATGTTGGAAGGTATTGGAGAAGTCATCCAGGAAGTGAAGCTTCCTATCCTTACAGACTTTGCCTGAGCATGTCCAGGAATGCTGATATTGGGTCAGTCCTCTGAGAGGCAAGACCTCGTGAGCACTGGGGGCAGCGTCACAGTTTAGGAAGTCCTGCTCTTATACTGAGAAGACTTCAGCCTGTTCCTAACCTTGCTTTGGCTTTGTCAATGAGGCTTTGGTTCCATGACTATTGGTTAATGACCTCACCTGGGCTTCTGTCCCAGCCTTGGTCCTCCCGCTATCACTGACAGTTGCTGGAGACCTTGCTTTGACAGGGGGTGTGAGATGGGATGGGGGTGCATCCTTTCACACTGAGGATGCCTAGCCTGTGTGCACGTGCTCAGGCGTGCTGTGTTTGCCCCTCAGATTTTGGAGGGCATGTACATGACCTAAGGTCAGATATAACTGGACAGTTTGCCTCTGATTTTTTAAAAAAATTCTTTAAAAAATGCTCGTGTATTTTTGGCTGCTCTGGGTCTTCATTGCGGCGTGCAGGCTTTCTCTAGTTGTGGTGAGTGGGGGAAACTCTAGTTGCAGTGCCCGGGCTCACTGTGACGGCTTCTCTTATTGTGGAGCACGGGGTCTAGGCAGACAGGCTTCAGTAGCTGCTGCACACGGGCTCAGTAGCTGCCGCTCATGGGCTCCAGAGCAGGCAGGCTCAGTAGTTGTGGCACACAGGATGAGTTGCTCCAGGGCATGTGGAATCTTCCTGGACCAGGGATCGAACCCATATGCCTTGCATTGGCAGGTGGATTCTTAATCCCTGGACCACCACCGGGGAAGTCCTGCCTGTGATTTTTTTTTTTTTTCTATTATCTTTGTGCCCAAGTTCTCTCCTTCAGTGTGGATCTTGGAAGGAGGCATGTTTCCATTTCTGAAAGAGTACTTCCGGCTGGTCATGAAGAAGTGAGCCAATCACTCAGCATCACTGTCAGTCTTTAGAAGCCCATATTGCCAGTAGAAAGAGGAGAAGAAGGAAAGATGACTATGAGGAAAGCAAAGGCAGTGCTGTATTGCCTGATGATTCATGTATCCTTTGCCATTCCCTTTGAGAGAGAACTAGGAACTAGGAATACACCTGCTTAAGGCCGGGCATTTCACGGGGGAAGAGAGGAGAGTGGTTTTCCTCCAGGGATAATAACTAACACTCATGCAGGATGCTCATGTAATTTTCATGAATCTTATTTTGTTTGCTTTTCCAACTGTATTGTAGAGTACCCTCTACACGCCGATGCAGAGGACATGGATTTGATCCCGAGCCCATGTGCCACAACTACTGAAGCCCACCTGCCCATTTTACAGATGAGGATACAGGGTCAGAAAGGTTTAATTGCTAACCCTGAGTTCCCAGACCACACTAGTGCAAATATCAATGATTGTAGGCTTTGTGATGCCAAGCCTAGCAAGAATTCATTCAGATCATCATTCCCTTCTTCAAATGAGTGCTGCTGTAGCTGGAGGCAGGAGAGACACATTATTAAGAAACTATAGTGTTAGTTGCTCAGTCATGTTGACTCTGCAACCCTATTGACCATAACCTGCCAGGCTCCTCTGTCTATGGAATTCTCTAGGCAAGAATGCTGGAGTGGATAGCCATTCCCTTCTCCAGGGGATCTTCCCAACCCAGGGATTAAACCCGGGTCTCTTGCCTTGCATGTGGATTCTTTATCTTCTGAGCCACCAGGGAAGCCCCTATGACAAACCTGAACTTCCAACACGCTTCCCACAAATAAAGCTCACAAGTGTTCTATAGAATGCGCTGCATAACTACAAAGGTTGGATGATCCTGCCTCTATCTTGGTCAGTAATGACACGATCCTTCCATTCTCTTTTCTTTCCATGCTCTCTCAAATGCTGTATTCTGATTCATGCTCAATCTCTTGTCTCCATCAAAAGATTCAATTGCTTTAAAGAGATAAATATGTTTGTAGCATTGCCCTTGTTTTTTTATTCAGTTGCTAAGTCGTGTCTGACTCTTTGTGACCCCATGGATTGCAGCACTTCAGGCTTCCCTGTCCTTCACTGTCTCCCAGAGTTTGCTCAAACTCATGTCCTTTGAGTTGGTGGTACCAACCATCTCATCCTCTGTTGCCTGCTTCTCCTCCTTCCCTCAATCTTTCCCAGCATCAGGGTCTTTGGAAGCCGGCAAGTAACTTCATTCCAGTTCTTGGTAAAATAGGGGTCACAGATCCATCCTCCATAAGACTGCAGGAAAGGTTGATTGTGATAATGCACTTATCAGCAAACTCTGAGACAGTGGAGTAGCTATTATTAGCCTTATTAGTCAAATTTTTAACTCGCTGTGATTAAGTTTGTCGCTAGTGCTTGACATTCCATAACTAGTTGTTGGTGCATCTGTAACTAACTCCCAGGGTTTGATGCCATCATATTAGAATGTGAGGACTGCCCTCTTCTTCCTTTCTCAGAATTTAATCCTGCTTCCTTTCCCCATGACTACTGGCATATTTAAGATAAAACAATATAAAAATGCCAGGCAAGCCAAGTTTGTCTCAGGAGCCTCGTCACACCCCCGTAAATCCAAATATCTGCTTATTCAGGCTCAACCTCCACTGAGAAATCATAAGAGTGAAGATCTGTGTGCCTGTCTCTGGGCTAATTCAGGCCTGGGAGAGAGATTTCTCTTCCTGATTCCTGGGGAGGACAGTGCTTAATTGATTCTAATGAACATAGAACAGTCAGCCCCTGCTTACCCCTGAGCTATAGCCCAGGGGGTTAATCTCCCATCTTCTGTTTAATCAGTTTCCTCCCCAGGCTGAATTAAGCCTCAATTTTCATTTTTGATAGAATCTGTCTTTGCTGACAGATGTTTTCTGGGCAACCCAGAAAGTCTTCAGCATGAGATAATGTGATGGAAGCGCTAATGAATTCCTAGCTCCTCTGCTGGAATTATTCTCTGGAGTCTTTAAGATATCAGGGCTGAATTGTCCCAAGGAAAGCTGCCGGCTTGGTAGACCACTGGCATAATTATCGTATGAAACTGTCGCCTAGCACTGTTCCAAGCATATCCTACTCCTTTTCAGAGGATATGGGGGTTGATTTACATCTCAACTCTGCCACTCACCAACACTGCTACTCTTGCTACGGAGAGAATATGAATAACTACAATCATAATTGCTAAGAGTTACAATGCATTTCTATCCTCATTACTCAAAAGATGGTCCTTACACCAGAAGCTGGCAGCTTGCTGAAATGTAGAACCTTGGTCCACTCTCCAGCCTCTTGATTTACAATCTGAAAGTGAAAGTGTTAGTTGCTCAGTCGTGTTCTACTCTTTGCAACCCCATGGACTGAAGCCTGTCAGGCTCCTCTGTCTGTGGGATTTCCCAGGCAAAGAATACTGGAGTGGGTAGCCCAATCTATTTTTTACCAAAATCCCTAGGTAATTTATATACCCTTGAAAATCTGGGAAGCACTTGCAATTAACTACTTTATTCCTCGTTATAATATTAAACACTACTGGAAGGTGTTGCTGGCTCTGCTTCACTCTCACCCCCACTGTGAGGACCTGATGGCATTTGCTCCTAGCTGTATAGCAAGGATGAGGAAAAACCAATCTCCTTCTAGGCCAGCATCTTGCTCCCTTTGTCTTGACAAGTATCTTAGGTTTTGCTAGGGCAGAGATGGGATGAGGTCAGGATTCTCACTTCTTACTTCCTTTTCTCAAGAAAGCTGCATAAACACTCAAGTCTTTGATGGAGGGTGGGAGTGGGGGCTAGAGATTTCAGTTTACTGGCTTTGGAAAAAGAAGGGGCTCTGATTTGTAAATATATATATATATATTTTTTTTTTTTTAAAAGGATGAACA
Organism: Bos indicus; assembly: GCF_029378745.1. Classification (NCBI taxonomy): domain Eukaryota; kingdom Metazoa; phylum Chordata; class Mammalia; order Artiodactyla; family Bovidae; genus Bos; species Bos indicus. The sequence continues at coordinate 16,098,414 of NC_091780.1, read as the reverse complement.
TGCTTATTGTTGACAGCTAGTTTCTATGGTTTTGGTTTCTCAGTAATAAGGCTGATCAATCATAAAGGACAGGAGGATGGTAGAAGTATTTAAAGAAGAGAGAAACATGGTATCCGGACCAAAGAAATGAGCATGTATTTAAGGGCCATGATCTTATCATTTCAGGATCCAATTTTCAACCAGATGCATCTCAGATGTTATCATGCTTTCCTCAGAGACCAGAGGAGATATAGAGTATGTGACATTCACACTGCCTCCTCAACCTTATCTCGGGCTTCAGAGGCGAGTATACTGTGAGGAAATTGCTTGGGGACAAGACAGAAAACCTCTGGGGCAGCCGGGTAAAGGCCACGGAGAAATCAGATTATCCAAGGAACTTTTCTCACATGATTGATGTCTCTGAAAGTGAGTGTCGGGGAACTACTGAAAAGTGGATTTATGACTACATTTTAGAAAGAGAAGCTTGTAATGCAGGAGGAGAGAAGTGAATGCGCACAAACCTTGAAGTGACTGCTCACAATGGGAAGTATATTAGTTATTTATTGTTGCATGACAAATTACCTTAAGGCCAAGTGATTTAAATAGCAATAAACGTTTATTGTTTACACAGCTTCTGTATGCCAGGAATTCAGCAGCAATGTGGCCAGGGGGTCGTAACTCTGGGTCTTTCGTGAGGTTTTAGTCAGGATATTGGCAGGGGCTGCAGTCATCTAAGGGAGCTTCTCTGGTGCTGCTAGTGGTTAGGAACCTGCCGGTCAATGCAGGAGATATAGGAGATGAGGGTTCGATCCCTGGGTCGGGAAGACCCTCTGGAGGAGGTATTTAAAGGCTTGAAGGGGCTGGAGGATCCATTTCTAAACTCAAGCAGCATGTTTCTGTTTGCTTGTGTGTGGACCTCTCCAAAGGGCCCGTGGCTATCCTCACAACACTGTGGCTGGCTCTCCCCAGAGCAAATGGTTCACGAGAGCAAGAAAGAAGCCACAGAGGCCTTTATGACCCAGTCTCACATTGTCGTTTTCACAATATCCCATTGGTTATACAAGTCGGCCTTCTTCAGTCTGGGAGAAGATGATACAAGAGTGTGATTACCAGGAGACAGGGGTCACCGGAGGTCATTTCTGAGACTGGTTACCACAGAAGATAAAATATAACTATGAAGTGGTAAAAAATCCGCTTGCCAAGTAGGAGACTTGGGTTTGATCCCTGGGTCGGGAAGATCCCCTGGAGTAGGAAATGGCAACCCACTCCAGTATTCTTGCCTGGAGAATCCCATAGACAGAGGAGCCTGACAGGCTATGGTCCATAGGGTCACAAAGAGTTGGACACGACTGAGTGACTGAGCACGTGTGCACACATTCAGGGACTGGGGGGTAAGTGTCCTGGCTGGATTCCTGAATTTCTCCCTAATAATATGATCTTAGATCATTTGTAATCTCTTAGTCTCAGTTTCTTAAACTCTAAAGCTGTTAGCATAGATGATCTCATGTGCTCTAACGTGATAAGCTTTTGGCATGATGGCAGGATGAAAGACTCACAGTCTGAGGACCATGGTTCGAATTCCAGCTCTCTGTCACTTGCTGAAAGGTCTAAGGTTAGTCACTTCGGCCCTGAAGAATGGATTTCTGATTTGCAAAGTTTTGATTTGTAAAGTGAAGGCAGTCTCGAGGATTAAAAGAGAAAATGGATGTCAAGCTTCTTGTGACTCTAACTTCCATGCACTTGTAAGGTGTTCTATTTCCTCACGAGGAAGCTGAAGTGGAGGAAGCCAGAAGGCATATCATTACCGTGAAAAATAAAATTACCTACTCCTCTGCATTGTACGATGAGACCTCCAAACAGCCTCCTGATCTGCCAGGCTAGGCTGTGATCTTTTGAGCTATGCCAGGTGGTTATTATCATAGAAACTAAAAGCCATATTATTTCACATGTGTACTTCACAATTTATAAAGAGCTTTTACTGACATTATGTTAGTTGGGCTTCATTTTTGTTTTTTTAAACCAGAATAAAAGATCTCCATTTATGAGAGTACTTTTTGAACTAGCAGTTTTTTAAGAAATGTGAATTCATGCTGGTTGTTATTTTTATGATTGATTATCATCCTCTCGCATGAGGTAGATAAAGTCAACCAGTTAGGTCTCATCTTTATCTTCTCTCACGTGAGAAATTTGCATCTCAGAAAATTTAAGTGGCTTATCTCATGTCACAGAGCTACTTAGGATAAGCCTGTAGAGACCTCTTAAGTCTCTGGCTATTTTTACCATTTAAAGATTAAAAAAAAATTTTTTTTAAATTTTGTATTGAGGTGTAGCAATTAACAATGTTATGATGGTTTCATGTGGACAGCAAAGCAACTCAGCCATACATATACATGCATCCATTCTCCCCATGACAATGTTTATTTATAAGAATTGTGTTTTAAATTACTGAAATAAAAGAAGAAAATAAAAGGAATCAACTACTATTCTTTTTATTAAATTCTATAAACATTATGTTCTTTCTGTATGCCATGTGCTGCAGTCATAAAGATGAAGAAAATGTGGTTTGTAGCTCACTGTCTGGTAGATATGGTGGGTCAGGCTATCAGATTAGATCAGATCAGTCGCTCAGTCATGTCCGACTCTTTGCGACCCCATGAATCACAGCACGCCAGGCCTCCCTGCCCATCACCAACTCCTGGAGTTCACTCAGACTCATGTCCATCGAGTCAGTGATGCCATCCAGCCATCTCATCCTCTGTCGTCCTCTTCTCCTCCTGCCCCCAATCCCTCCCAGCATCAGAGTCTTTTCCAATGAGTCAACTCTTCGCATGAGGGGGCCAAAGTACTGGAGTCTCAGCTTTAGCATCATTCCTTCCAAAGAAATCCCAGGGCTGATCTCCTTCAGAATGGACTGGTTGGATCTCCTTGCAGTCCAAGGGACTCTCAAGAGTCTTCTCCAACACTACAGTTCAAAAGCATCAATTCTTCGGCACTCAGCCTTCTTCACAGTCCAACTCTCACATCCATACATGACCACAGGAAAAACCATAGCGTTGACTAGACGAACCTTTGTTGGCAAAGTAATGTCTCTGCTTTTGAATATACTATCTAGGTTGGTCATAACTTTCCTTCCAAGGAGTAAGCATCTTTTAATTTCATGGCTGCAGTCACCATCTGCAGTGATTTTGGAGCCCATGGGACCGGATGCCATGATCTTTGTTTTCTGAATGTTGAGCTTTAAGCCAACTTTTTCACTCTCCACTTTCACCTTCATCAAGAGGCTTTTTAGTTCCTCTTCACTTTCTGCCATAAGGGTGGTATCATCTGCATATCTCAGGTTATTGATATTTCTCCCAGCAATCTTGATTCCAGCTTGTGTTTCTTCCAGTCCAGCGTTTCTCATGATGTACTCTGCATATAAGTTAAACAAACAGGGTGACAATATACATCCTTGACGTACTCCTTTTCCTATTTGGAACCAGTCTGTTGTTCCATGTCCAGTTCTAACTGTTGCTTCCTGACCTGCATACAGATTTCTCAAGAGGCAGATCAGGTGGTCTGGTATTCCCATCTCTTTCAGAATTTTCCACAGTTTATTGTGATCCACACAGTCAAAGGCTTTGGCATAGTCAATAAAGCAGAAATAGATGTTTTTCTGGAACTCTCTTGCTTTTTCCATGATCCAGCGGATGTTGGCAATTTGATCTCTGGTTCCTCTGCCTTTTCTAAAACCAGCTTGAACATCAGGAAGTTCACGGTTCACATATTGTTGACTCCTGGCTTGGAGAATTTTGAGCATGACTTTACTAGCGTGTGAGATGAGTGCAATTGTGCGGTAGTTTGAGTATTCTTTGGCATTGCCTTTCTTTGGGATTGGAATGAAAACTGACCTTTTCCAGTCCTGTGGCCACCTCTGAGTTTTCCAAATTTGCTGGCATATTGAGTGCAGCACTTTCATAGCATCATCTTTCAGGATTTGGAATAGCTCAACTGGAATTCTGTCACCTCCACTAGCTTTGTTCGTAGTGATGCTTTCTAAGGCCAACTTGACTTCACATTCCAGGATGTCTGGCTCTAGGTCAGTGATCACACCATCGTGATTATCTGGGTCAGGAAGATCTTTTTTATACAGTTCTTCTGTGTATTCTTGCCATCTCTTCTTAATATCTTCTGCTTCTGTTAGGTCCATACCATTTCTGTCCTTTATTGAGCCCATCTTTGCATGAAATGTTCCTTTGGTATCTCTGATTTTCTTGAAGAGATCTCTAGTCTTTCCCATTCTGCTGTTTTCTTCTATTTCTTTGCATTGATCGCTGAAGAAGTCTTTCTTATCTCTTCTTGCTATTCTTTGGAACTCTGCATTCAGATGTTTATATCTTTCCTTTTCTCCTTTGCTTTTCGCTTCTTTTCTTTTCACAGCTATTTGTAAGGCCTTCCCAGACAGCCATTTTGCTTTTTTGCATTTCTTTTCCATGGGGATGGTCTTGATCCCTGTGTCCTGTACAGTGTCACGAACCTCATTCCACAGTTCATCAGGCACTCTGTCTATCAGATCTAGGCCCTTAAATCTATTTCTCACTTCCACTGTATAATCATAAAGGATTTGATTTAGGTCATACCTGAATGGTCTAGTGGTTTTCCCTACTTTCTTCAATTTAAGTCTGAATTTGGCAACAAGGAGTTCATGGTCTGAGCCACAGTCAGCTCCTGGTCTTGTTTCTGCTGACTGTATAGAGCTTCTCCATCTTTGGCTGCAAAGAATATAATCAATCTGATTTCAGTGTTGACCATCTGGTGATGTCCATGTATAGAGTCTTCTCCTGTGTTGTTGGAAGAGGGTGTTTGTTATGACCAGTGCATTTTCTTGGCAAAACTCTATTAGTCTTTGCCCTGCTTCATTGTGTATTCCAAGGCCAGATTTGCCTGTTACTCCAGGTGTTTCTTGACTTCCTACTTTTGCATTCTAGTCCCCTATAATGAAAAGGACATCTTTTTTGGGGTGTTAGTTCTAAAAGGTCTTCTAGGTTTTCATAGAACCGTTCAACTTCAGCTTCTTCAGCGTTACTGGTTGGGGCATAGACTTGGATTACTGTGATATTGAATGGTTTGCCTTGGAAACGAACAGAGATCATTCTGTCGTTTTTGAGATTACATCCAAGTACTGCATTTTGGACTCTTTTGTTGACCATGATGGCTATTCCATTTCTTCTGAGGGATTCCTGCCCGCAGTAGTAGATATAATGGTCATCCGAGTTAAATTCACCCATTCCAGTCCATTTCAGTTCGCTGATTCCTAGAATGTCGACATTCACTCTTGCCATCTCTGGTTTGACCACTTCCAATTTGCCTTGATTCATGGACCTGACCATGGTCCATGTTCCTATGGTCCAGGTTCCTATGCAATATTGCTCTTTACAGCATCGGACCTTGCTTCTATCACCAGTCACATCCAAAGCTGGGTATTCTTTTTGCTTTGGCTCCATCCCTTCATTCTTTCTGGAGTTATTTCTCCACTGATCTCCAGTAACATATTGGGCACCTACTGACCTGGGGAGTTTCTCTTTCAGTATCCTATTATTTTGCCTTTTCATACTGTTCATGGGGTTCTCAAGGCAAGAATACTGAAGTGGTTTGCCATTCCTTTCTCCAGTGGACCACATTCTGTCATATCTCTCCACCATGACCCGCCCATCTTGGGTTGCCCCACGGGCATGGCTTAGTTTCACTGAGTTAGACAAGGCTGTGGTCCTAGTGTGATTAGATTGACTAGTTTTCTGTGAGTATGGTTTCAGTGTGTCTGCCCTCTGATGCCCTCTTGCAACACCTACCATCTTACTTGGGTTTCTCTTACCTTGGGCGTGGGGTATCTCTTCACGGCTGCTCCAGCAAAGCACAGCCAATGCTCCTTACCTTGGACCGAAGGTATCTCCTCACCGCTGCCCTTCCTGACCTTCAACATGGGATAGCTCTTCTAGGCCCTCCTTTGCCCGCACAGCCATGGCATGGGGTTGGTCCTCCTGGCCACTACCCCTGGCCTCGGGTGTGGGGTTGCTCCTCATGTGGGTCAGGCTATACATATATATATATAGACAGACAGACACACATTTATCATTTCAAGGTACTATGGTATGTTTCAGCTTCCCTGGTGGCTCAAATGGTAAAGAATCTGCCTGCAATGCAGGAGCCCCGAGTTTGATTCCTGGTTTAGGAAGATCCCCTGGAGAAGGAAATGGCTACCCACTCCAGTATTCTTGCCTGGAGAATCCCATGGACAGAGGAGCCTGGTGGGCTACAGTCCCTGGGGTCGCAAAGAGTTGGACATGACTGGGCAAGTAACACACACATGGTATGTTTCACTACAGAAGTTGATAAAAAGTGTGTGTTTTGGGAGAACAACTGTTGAATAAATCAGCCTTCTGGTTGAGGATCTGAGGAAAAAGGGAGTGGTGATTAAGAACTGAGTCTGAAGGCAATATAGGTTAGGTAGATGAAAGTGAAAGGCATTAAGGCGGAGAGGGAAATTTGGATGCTTATTTCAGAAGTGATGGGGAGACTGAGGCTAGATTGAAATGGCTTTAAATGTGCATGACAACCCTTGGAATTTGTCCTTTAAATGGTAGAGAACCATTGGCATAGAGGAAGATTCTTTCTCCTGATTGTAAAAATATAAAGATGGCTTTTGTTTTGCTTTGCTTTCTTTAAAGAGTTTTTTTTTTTTTTTTTGATGTGGACCATTGGTAAAGCCCTCATTGAATTTGTTACAATATTGTTTTCTGTTTTATTTATTTATTTATTTTGGCTATGAGGCATGTTGAGCTTAGCTCCCCGGCCAGGGAATGAACCCAAACCCTCTGCATTGGAAGGTGAGGTTCCAACAACTGGACCACCAGGAAAGCCCCTATAGATGGCTTTCAAACTGGGAGATGGCATGGGGAAAGTGATGAAAAGTGTGTTTTAAAAAAGGGCAAGAATGAAAGCAATAAGTTCATAGCCAGTGGAATAGGTCAGGGTGGAATGAAAGGGAGTTTAGAGGTGACCTGCATTGTGGGGATCAATGGATCTGTACCCTTTGAGCAGTAACGTCCTGGAGCTCAGGGGTCAACAAACGCTTTCTATAATGGGGTAGACCATAAATATTTTGGGCTTTGCTGGCCATATGGTCTCTGTTGCAAATACTCTAGTCTGCTGTTGTAGTGGGAAAGCAGCCACAGCCAATATGAAAATAATGGCACGTGGATATGCTCCAATCAAACTTTACTTAGGGATGATAAATTTGCATTTTATATAATTTTCACATAATTTCATGTAATTTTCTCATATCATAAAATGCTATTCTTTTGAGTTTTTTCAGTCATTTAAAAGTGTAAAATCCCTTCTTGGTTCGCAGGACTTCCAAAAACAGGCAGTGGGAATCAGTTCACCCATGGACCACAGTTTGCTCACACTGCTGTGCGTGCTCAGTTGCTTCAGCTGTGTCCTACTCTTTTTGGCTCCTTGGGCTGTAGCCCGCCAGGCTCCTCCATCCATGGGGTTTTCCAGGCAAGAATACCAGAGTGAGTTGCCATTTCCTTCTCTAGGAGATCTTCCCGACACAGGGATTGTGCCGGCGTCTCTTGCATTGGCAGACAGATTCTTTACCACTGAGCCAGCTGGGAAGCCCTCACCACTGTGTAGTCTATTGAAATTCCACCATCATATTTACCTGTGTGTTCTTGGCAAATACATGCATATCAACCAGAGTAAATGCAAACTTCACCAAGAAACCTTCTGCTTCATAGCAGTATTCTCCAGGTCCTATTTGGAGGTGTGTGCATGCATGCTAATTCGCGTCAGTCATGAGGAGGTGAAACACTCACAAAGAGTAAAACTTAAGCATGAGCGAGGAGGGACATGCATGCCTATTCAGACCATCTTTCCAACAAGCCGCTGAGATCTGTGGGCAGATGGGGGCCTCCCTGAATTCCTGACTCAGACTTTTCTCACTTGCCTCTGCACTAGCCATCACAGGCTGGCTAGGCTTGTGAGTGCAGTCAGGTCAGTGGGTGGAACGGCTTAACTCAGAAGACAGACAGACACGTGAGTGTCGAGTGGTGATGGAGGAGCTGGGCGAAAGGGAAAATGGTAACCTGATGCATTTAGTTGAGCGATTTAAAGTCAGGTCTTTTTAAGGAGGAATGTCTATTCAAGTCTCTCGTCCCCCTTTCAAATCAGATTATTTGTTTTTATATTACCGAGTTAATAATTTTTGATAGTAATTCTTGATCAGATATAATATGTGCTTTGAAAATCTTTTTTTTTTTTGATTCCATCAATTGGCTTTTCACTCTGTTGATGGATTCCTTTTCTTTTATCTTGATGTCCCAAATTATTTGTCTAATTTTGCTTTTGTTGTCTGTACTTTCGGTGTCATGTCCAAGGAATCATTGCCAAGTCCAATGTCATGAAGCTTTCCCTCTATGTTTTCTTCTAGGAGTTTCATAGTTTTAGGTATTATATTAAAGTCTTCAATTAATTTTTGGCCATTAAATTTTAATAAGTATTCATAGAAATGTACTGAGTACTTGCTTTATCTCCTTGACAAAGCCTTGTTTCACACATGAGAAGAAACAAAGCCAAAAGGGATATGTCATTCCATTTAGAATCGCACAGCCAATCAATGCTGGAAGTTGGGACTCACACTTGGATTGTTTGATACCAAATGCCATTATCTTTCTCCCATCCCACTGGTCTCTTATTTAGTTCACTTTGAATGGGGGTGAGGGAGGCATGAAGAGGGAAGGGGGGTGAATGGAGCACCCAGGAGACTGCCTTCTTCCAAATGAAACAAGATAGTGATGTATTTGTTCAGTCCTTAAGGAGAGATCAGCTTTCTCAGCCTACTTTTATTCCCTGACTCCCTCTGCCTTCCTCCATGCTCTTGTGTCTATTTTCCAGCTCTCTTGATACCTACTATCAAGAGATGTAATTATTACAGCAATTATTATTATATCCAGGTCAAGAGATATAAAAACAAATATGATTTTAAACCATAACAGTCTGAGTATTTGAACTTCAGTGAATATGTGGCCAATACAGATTCTGTTCTTTATCAATCACATCTTTTTTTGGCAGAGACGAAGGGCAGAGTTCAGGGGATTTCATGATTTTTCAGAGTGCTCTAAGGAAATTCCTGGTGGTGGTTTAGTCACTAAGTTATGTCCGACTCTTGTGTCCCCATGGACTGCAGCCCACCAGGCTCCTCTCTCCATGAAATTCTCCAGGTAAGAATGCTGGAGTGGGTTGCCATTTCCTTCTCCAGGGGATCTTCCTGACCCAGGGATTGAAGCCAGGTCTACTGCATTGCAGGCAGTTTCTTTACTGACTGAGCTACTAGGGAAGCCCAAACTCCTGGTATGTCTGTATTTATCATGGTGAAAAAGCAAAATTCGAGCAATAATGACATTTCTCCAGTTTCACTCCCTCTCTTTCCTAAATCAATCATATTCCTTCAGGGATGTTGGAGAGTATTCACATGTTAAGAGCCTCCCACAGGCTTTGTGGCAGGATGGGTGGCTTTCTGAATGAATGATCTGGGCCCCCACTGGCTAGACTAAGAGTGGGGTGGTAGAAGCTAAAGCTTTGGTTATGTTTTCTCAGACTGTGCAGAACTGGGTTGTTTCCTCCTGCTTCTTCCCTGTTTTTGCCTTCACCTGATAAATACCATCTGATTTCACACCTTTCGTTTTCTTACACAACACATAGCCTGGGCCCATTGCTTGTCCATGAGAATGCCTTGGCGGGGGCTGTCCTTCTGTGCATTTGCTACCACTCTTTACCACCTTTAGATGGGGATAAGCTCCTCTGTACATCTCTAGACTCAAACAAGACCTTGTATTCAATTAATTAATTAATTTTTTGAACACACTGTACGGCTTGTGGGCTCTTAGTTCCCCAACCAGGGATTGAACCCAGGCCCTGTGAATGAAAGCACTGAGTGGAACCACTAGACCACCAGGGAATCCCATGCTTGCTGAGTTGCTTGTCACATTTGACTCTTTGCAACCCTATGGACTGTAGCCTGCCAGGCTTCTCTATCCATGGGGATTCTCCAGGCAAGAATACTGGAGTGGGCTGCCAGGCCCTCCTCCAGAGGATCTTCCTGACCCAGGGATTGAACCTGCATCTGTCTCCTGCATTGGCAAGGGGGTTCTTTACCACTAGTGGCCCCTAGTGGTAGTCTAGATTTTCATGATGATTTTGAAGATGGAAGAGAAGTTTACTTTGTACGCACTGGAGCAAATTCCGCGAAACCTTTTGAACATATTCTTTTCCCCTCAGTCCTTCAGTCTTATGACTTCTCCCTTTTCTCTGACCCTCCCTTCCACACCTTTGTTCCTTGTCTTTTCTTCCCACTTCTGAATCATCCACCTCTCTTAATCTCGAAACCGTTCATGATAAGTGCAATCTGGCTCAGTCCTGCTTCTACTTTCAAAATCTTTCAGACACCAAGGCCCACCCTTCTTAGAGAGCTATAGGGGATTTTAATAAGAAAGATTTGTTAGTAGTATTTAGAAAACTTGGTTTCTTATCTTTGTTTTACCATTTGTAAGATGAGTGAGATTATACAAAATACATCATGCCTTGGAATCAGTTTCCTTTCTATAAAATGAAACTAACATCTGTTCTGCTAGCCAGAGGATCATCAAAATATAAGATAACCATAACTGATAAGTGTGGAGCACCAGCCATGTTCCAGGCACCATGCTAAATGCTTTATGCATAAGATTCCACTTACCTTTTGATGTGGGAACTAAGTATTATCATCTCCACTTCACAGACTATTAAATTGAGTATCTGAGCTACTAAGTAACTTGCCCAAGCTTTTCCAGCTGGTAAGGAGAAGATCCAGGATTAGAATTTGAGATATAAACCTCTGTATATAAAACCCAGAGAACCCAGAGCTGTAGCTGGCCCAGGTAAGGGCTCATGTATGTTTATTCATTGAGGGGCTGGAACTAGAGTAAATGCCTTTCTGCTAGGATGACAGAAGACATTGCGCGAGCTTCCAAATGACCCAGGATAACATGAAATCACTTGGGATGTTGGCTTTAGTAGTATTTGAGACTGGTATGCACTAAATAGGGGTTCCCAAGTAGCTCAGTGGTAAAGAATCCCCCTGCCAATGCAGGAGATGTGGGTTCTATTCCTGGGTTGGAAAGATCCCCTGGAAGAGGAAATGGCAACCCACTTCAGTATTCTTGCCTGGGAAACCCCATGGACAGAAGAGCCTGGGGGACTATGGAGTAGCAAAGTCTGTAGTCTAAGGGGTCACAAAGAGTTGGACATGACTTAGTGACTAAACAACAGCAATATAATAATAGGTCCCACAGAAGCATGTTAGCCTAGTACAGTGGCTTTGGAAAGAGATCAGAGTTTAAAAACTAGGCAAGAACTTACACTTTCTAAGTTTCCCTTCTCATCTATACTTTTTCAAATTCTGATTTTCAAAACTGCTCATGAATTGCTATGAGATTCAATGAGACCATGAACTTTTAGCAGAATGTGATCTGGCATAGACTAATAATTCACCACTAGTTGTCTTTCAATGGCAACCACAACTATAATGAACAAATAACTGACAGGAGAACAAGAGGGCGGAGGAGGAGGAGGAGCACACCTCTCTCCACGGATGCATCAGGAAAGCACCTTCAGACACAGAAGTGCATGCAGGACACCAGCTGAGAGCGGACAGGAGTCCCTGACCAGTGGAAAAGAATATACAGACCCACGAAAAACTGGGTAGGATGAAGGAACTAGGGGGAAAACCAGGAGTGTTAGTGGGACTGGACCTGCCCTCGGTGGGTGGGGGAATTGAAGCAGGAGTCTGATCCCCACATCGGGGCAACTGTCTGAGTCAGAGGAGAAACATTTAAGGCTGAAAGTGAAGCAGCCGATCTGTGGCAGCCTAAATGGAATGAGAAATCAGACAGTCCTTGCCTCAGTGATGCATTCCTTGGAAAGGACTCAGGTCCCTTGGAAGGTGCAGCAGCTGGGAGCTGGAGTTTAGGCATTGTGGAGCAATCCCAGTGTGAGGGCTGCTGTTGACTTCGGAGAGATGGGTCGAGGAGATGGGAGGGAGGAGATCATGGGAAATGCCTATGGAGGAAATCCGGGCAGCCATGGAAGCAAGGCGATACTGCTGAGTCACGCATGGGGACGGAGCCATCACCACAGCCTCTCTCTCTCCCCACGCCAGCATCAGCAGCTGAACAGTAGAGAGGCTGACCCATCAAACGCCTGATGCACTGAACTACAGAGTAGGACCCCAGCCAGGGTGCTCCTATAAGTGCCTGACATGCCGATTTACAGAGTAGGACCCCTCTATGTGCCTGACAAGTTGAACAACAGAGAAGGACCCCAGGCAAGGGAGTCCTGTAAGTGCCTGAACAGGTGGAGCTACAGAGAAAGACTGACCAAAAAGGCCTTCTGATTGCCAGCTACAGGAGGCTCGAAAAAAGACTCTGATAGGGCCATAACTCCTGCTGCAGAGGCAGTCTGTGTCCCCGAACACTTGGCACCGCCAGGGTCCCCGCAAGCCAAGCAGCTGCACCACCTTCATGCTCAATTCTCACTGGGGCAGAGCTGCCACAGGCAAAAAAAAAAAAAAAATCTTGCATCTTTGTGTGCAGGACTTCGGTCCTGTCCAATGCTTTGTGACCCTGTAGACTGTGGCCTGCCAGGCCTCTCTGTCAGGGGGCTTCTCCGGGCAAGAACACTGGAGCATATTGGCCAGTACTGGTTGCCATACCCTTCTAGAGCACTATATTTCCTGCTACCCTAGCCACCAGCTGAGTACCTGGTGCTGCCAGAACCCCTGTGACCCAAGCAGCTGCCTCCAGGCCTGGCCTTTCCAGGGGCAAGCTCAAGCCCTCCAGGGCAGCCTCAGAAGCAATCCCCAGTGGACGACCCACATGTAGAGGTAGAAATAAAACCACAATTGAAACCCAGGGGCAATGTGGCTAAGGAAGAAGACCCAAACCCTTCCCACCAGCTGTACAAGATGCAGATTAAATCCATACGATCAACTAGGCAGACTCTGTGTCTGTGGACTATATAAAAGGCCCTTGAGAGCTCCCACAAAAGAAGACACACTAGCTCTGGTAGCTATGGACATTGGAGGCAAGAACACACAGGAGTAGGACCAGATTAGAATCTGAGCTGCCCCCACAGCAGGTCCAGAGATCAGCACAGTGTTGGGGGGCATCCTATGGAGGTGAGGCAGACTGTGACTCCTAGCCAGGGAAGGGACTCTGAAAGCAGTGACATTTATTATTTATTATTCTTATGTTTTGACTTGTTCTATAGATTCCTTTGGATTTTTTCTTTTTTTCCTTTCCACCCCCTTCTGTTGTAGTTGTCAATTTTATTGGCATTATGAAATCTAATTAAGCTTTTGAGCTTTTTTAATTCTCAGTCACATTTTTTATTGTTGTTATACACCTCTGCCTCTACATTGGGCTTTTGCCATTCTGTGGAGTTTTCCTTTCTTTTCTCTCTTTTTTTTAACTTCAGTTTTTGATTTTTAAACCTATTATTATTTTTTCTACATTTATTCCCTTGTTTGCTTTTCCTACTGTTCTTTTCCCCTTGCAGTTAATCTTTAATGTATACAAATCATCTTTATCTATCTCTATTTAACTTTGCATATCTATTCTTTCTTTTCTTTCCTCTCAACATATTTGTTTAGTTTATTTTCATTGGTTTGTTCCCCAATTGGCATCTTGCTTTAGTTTTGTTTTCCCATTTGTGCTTTAGTTAGTTTTGTTCTTAACTGGTAGATATAATTTTTGGTTTCCTTTGTTTGCCAGGTGAATCTATTGTAATTTATTTTTGTTGGACTCTTTTGATTTAGCTTATGGGTGTATATGTATATGTGTATATTCAGTCACACTTTTTATTGTTGCTTTAAACCTCTGCCTCCACATTGGATTTTTCAGTTCTGTGGAGCTTTCATTTTCTTTCTTCCTTCTTCCTTTTTTTTTCTTTTATCTTTTTTATAATTTTAACTAAAAAAAATTTAAACCTGTTATATCTTTTCTACATTTATTCCTTTGTTTGCCTTTCCTACTGTTCCTTTCCCCTTGCAGTTAATCTTGAATGTATATAAATCTTCTTTATTTACCTCTACTTAACTTTGCATATTTATTCTTTCTTTCTTTTCTTTATTTCCTTTCCTCTCAACATACTTGGCAGTTGTGTTTTCATTGGTTTATTCCCCACTTGGCACCTTGCTTTAGTTTTGTTTTCCAGTTTTTGCTTTCACTAGTTTTGTTCTTAGCTTGTAAATATAATTTTTGATTTCCTTTGTTCACCAGGTCAATCTACTGTACTTTATTTTATTGGACTGTTTTGACTTTGCTTATGAGGGTATATGTATATGTGTACATTCCATTATTTTAATTATTATTTGCCTGATTTTGTAACTGCCCTTTGTCTGGGGTTCATCTTTGGTTTCTCATTTTTGGGTATTTGTTTTAATCTCACTTAATGCCATAACAAATCACTTGTGGCATCCTCATTCCTGACCAGAGATCAAGCCCTGAGACTTTGGAGTGGGAGCACTGACTCCAAGACCCTAGACTTTCGGAGAACTAACCCTAGGGAGTATCAAGCAGGGAGAAGTCACCCAAAGGAAACCACTTGAACACAAGACCTGGCATCAACCAACCACCAGTAGCACCCTGTGCAGGATGTCTCATCTAAACAACAAACAAACCAAAAACACAAGCCAATCATCAGCAGACAGGATTACCACCTCACTCAGCTTTGCCCATCAGAGGAAAAACAAATAAGCAAAAAAAACTCAGCACAAATCTCAGCCTGTACAACCTTACACAAACCACTGGACCAACCTTAGCAGGGCAGAAACAAAAGAAGAAAGAATTCAACCCTGAAGCTTGGGAAAAGGAGACCTCATTATTTTAAAATTAAAAAAAAAAAAAAGAAAGAAAAGGCAGAGAAATACTACACAAATGAAGGAACAAATTAGAAGCACAGAAGTCCAAATAAATGATGAGGAAATAGGCAAATTACCTGAAAAAGAATTCAGCATAATGATAGTAAAGATGATCAAAAACCTTGAATGCAAAATGAAGAAAATGCAAGAATCAATTAACAAAGACCTAGAAAAATTAAAGAATAAATCTAAAGAGGCAAACAACACAATTACTGAAATTAGAAATACTTTGGAAGGAATCAATAGCAGAATATCTGAAGCAGAAGAATGAGCTGGAAGATAAATGGTGGAAATAACTTCTGAAGAGCAGAATAAAGTAAAAAGAATGAAAAGAACTGAGGATAGTCTCAGGGACCTTTGGGACAATATCAAATGCACCAGCATTTGAATTATAGGGGTCCCAGAAAAAGAAGAGAAAAAGAAAGGGCATGAGAAAATTTTTGGAGAGATTATACTTGAAATTTTCCCCAACATGAAAAAGGAAATAGTCAATCAATCCAAGAGACACAGAGTCCCATACAGGATAAGCTTAAGGAGAAACATGCCAAAACACATAGTAATCAAACTAACAAAGACTAAACACAAGGAAAGAATATTAAAAGCAGCAAGGGAAAAACAACAAATAACATACAAGGGAAACCCTATACGTTTAACAGCTGATCTTTCAGCAGAAACTTGCAGGCCAGAAGGGAATGGGAAGGTATATTTAAAGTACTGAAAGGGAAAAATCTACAACCAAGATTACTGTACCTGGCAAGGATCTCATTCAAAACTGATGGAGAAATAAAAAGTTTTTCAGACAAGCAAAAGTTAGGAGAATTCAGTACCACCAAACCAGCTTTACAACAAATGTTAAAGGGACTTATATAGTCAAGAAATACAAGAGAAGGAAAAAGATCTACAAAATCAACCCCAAACAATTAAGAAAATGTCAATAGAAACATATATATCACTAATTACTTTAAATGTAAATGGATTAAATGCTCCAACCAAAAGACACAGATTGGCTTAATGGATACAAAAACAAGACCCATATATATGCTGTCTACAAGAAACCCACTTCAGACCTAAAGACACATGTAGACTGAAAGTAAGAGGATGGAAAAATATATTCCATACAAATGGGAGGCAAAAGAAAGCTGGAGTAGCAATCATATCAGACAAAATAGACCTTAAAATAAAGAAGATTACAAGAGATAAGGAAGGACACTATATAAAGATCAAGGGATCAATCCAAGAGGAAGACATTACTATTGTAAATATCTATGCACCCATCATAGGAGCACCTCAATACATAAGACAAACACTAACAGACATAAAAGGAGAAATTGACAGTAACACAATAATAGTAGGAGGCTTTAATACCCCACTCACACCAATGGACAGATCATCAAAAGAGAAAATTAATAAGGAAACACAAGTCTTAAATGATACATTAGATGAGATGGATCTCATTGGTATCTTCAGGATATTCCATCCAAATACAGAAGAATACACCTTCTTCTGAAGTGTGCATAAAGCATTCTCCAGTTTAACTGACAAATGACACCACGAAAGTTCAGTGGTCTTGCCTGGCCTCTCTGTTTAGTGGGTGCATGATTTTTTTACTGTTTCCACTGAATGGCTTAACATTGGCCATTGGGGGATTTCGATAGATATATTTAGAATGGGGAGCCACAGGACTTGTGTTTTAGTCTCTTCTGCTACTTTCTTGTTTTGTGGGCTACAGCAAGGCACTTTTCCAAGTTAATCCCACTTGTAAAAATAACCATTAAAGCACTCACTGTCCTCCTCACCAACACACCCCCAAACAGTGTGAGTTTTCATTAATACAGTGTGGGTGATGGCACTATATGAACTCTGAAGTGCTGAGTACGTGTTATTTTTTTCTCCCTTGAATTTGGGAGCAGTGTTTTTTGGCTTCCCTTAAATGACCCATTATCACATCCCTGGTTACTGAATACATTTGCATGGGAACATTTGGCCGATATTGGGAATGGCATTTGCAATCAATATTTTCCCTTGAAGAGCAAAGTAAGTTATTATGAACTAAACTGTAGCAGTGCCATTTACAATATTAAGTTTTTGAGAGCAATTGCTACTTTGCCTATTTTGCTAGGATGGCATAATAGAGATTATTTAAGGTGATTAGATCAGTAAAGCACCAATTTGATAGAATGATCAAAGAAGAGAGTGAAAATAAATAGACATCTGATACCCTGAATTTACAATCAGATCAAGGAATAACAGCCAATGAGAATAAGTACTGTTCATGTGGGAGAGGGCTGCACACCAGTCACTTTCTGGGAACTTTTTCTAATGCTTCTAGCAACATCATGATATAGATATTGCTATCCCCATTTTGGGCTTCCCAAGTGGTGCTAGTGATGAAGAACTCACTTGCCAATGCAGGAGATGTAAGAGGTGCAAGTTTGATCCCTGGGTCAGGAAGATCCCTTGGAGGAGGGCATGGCAACCCACTCCAGTATTCTTGCCTGGAGAATCTCATGGACAGAGGAGCCTGGTGGATGACAGTCCATAGGGTTGCAAAGAGTCAGACATGACTGAAGAGACTTAGCATCTGTGCATCCCCATTTTACAGATGAGGAAACTGAGGCTCAGAAGTTTAGGTCACCACTCTGGTCCTCCTTGAATTCTGTTTTTCAGAGAATAATACCACCACCTACTCAGTTACATAAGCCAAATGAGTTAGCTTATGAGTACAAGTTAGCTCTGATTAACCCCTTTCTCTCATTTCCCACATCCAATTTGTTATTAAGGCTTATTGATTTTAGCTTTGAAAAATCCCCTAGATTCTGTTTACTCTTTCCATCTGCAGCATTACTAGCTCTTGTTTGGATTATGCACTCGCCTCCCACACGTACACCTGTGTCCATGCTGTCCCCCCGTCTGCTCTCCCTGCTTAGATCTGATCATGCCCCACAACCCCCATGCCACCTAGAATGAGGACAAACCTCCTTACCATGGCCACAGGCCGCTGTCTGTTTCTTTGACCTCAGCATGTGCCCCACTTCTCAGCTCACTCTGCCCAGACTCAGCCTCCCGGGCGGGATGTGTTCCCTCTCAGCACTGCACCTTGCCTGGCTCCTGCGATGAGGCTCCTCCTCATCGCAGCAACTTACTGTGCACTTAAGGGCTTCCTAGGTACCCTCTTGACAATGCAGCAGACCTAAGAGACACGGGTTCAATCACTGGGTTGGGAAGATCCCCTGGAGGAGGCATGGCACCCCACTCCACTATTCTTGCCTGGAGAATTCCATGGACAGAGGAGCCTGGCAGGTTACAGTCCATGGGGTTACAAAGAGTCAGACACAACTGAAGCGACTTAGCACATACACATGCACTGTCCTGATCTCAGCTCCAGCCGCCCTTCCTAGGGGAAGTCTGGAGTTCCCATAGCCTAGTGTGCTCAGTAAGATGTATGTGTGTGCACTGCGTGCTGCCAGGCTCCTCTGGAAAACTGAAATTTCCAGGCAAGAATATTGGAGCAGGTTGCCATTTCCTCCTCCAGCGGATCTTCCCCACCCGAGGACTGAACCTGTGTCTCCTGTGTCTCCTGCATTGTCAGGTGGATTCTTTACCACCGCTGAGAAGCCTCTGCGAAGGTATTGATAAACAAATAAATGACTCAGGCAGGGCATTGCAGCTAGGAAGTGGTAGATTTTGGATTTAAACTCCTTTCTTTCTGGTTCTAAGGCTTTTAAAGACCACTCTTAACACCATTCACTTTGGGGCAGGGTCATTTTAGCAGTGGGACCGATAGATGTACTTTATTCTAAGAACAAACATATGTTGGTTCCATCAAGTACAGTTTGATAAAAATTGGTTATTAAGAGCAGATTTGATAAGCAGAGCTTTTTATCCAATGTGTCTGGATTTTTAAATGAAAAGGCATAGGCCTGGGCTGATGGGAGGGATGGGGACTGGAGAGCAGAGGAGAGCAGCTCCATCTGTATTGCTCTTGACTCTTGCCCCTCTTCTTCATTCTGCCTGGAACTGCCCACCCTGAGTGGTGTAAGATAATGATGAATTACCTCCCTTGGACTGTGTGGGCGCTGGGCTATGTGTGAGTGGGGCAGCTTCTGTGATTGCATGAAGCTGTGTAATTAAGGAATTTGTAGAAAATTGCAAGTGTGCTTTGTTGCTCTGTTCTAGTGCCTCTCCCCAAGCTACATTTTCTTTCATTTATTTTTAATTGAAGAATAATTGGTTTACAAAATTGTGCTGGTTTCTGCTATACATCAACATGAATCAGCCATAGGTATACACATGTCCTCGTTCTCTTTAACGTCCCTGCCACCTCACACTCCATCCCACCCCTCTAGGTTGTCACAGAGGGCTGGTTTGATGTTCTGAGTCATCGAATTTCCTTTTATTTACCACAGACACTGGACTTCCCAGGTGTTGCAGTGGTAAAGAATTTGCCTCCCAATGCAAGAAATGCAAGAGACTGGGGTTCGATCCTTGGGTTGGGGAGATCCACTGGAGGAGGAAATGGCAACCCACTCCAGTATTCTTGCCTGGTAAGCTACAGTCTATGGGCTCACAAAGAGTCAGACGTGACCGAGTAACCACCACAGGTATCAGGAACACTGGTAGCAGCAGGATGCAAGGGAGGGAGAGGAGGTCAAGTGTTAAAACTGTTAGTTCCTAGTTTCAGCTCTGATTTTGATCAACCCCGTTCGGTCTCCTCATCTGAAAAATCAGTGATGACCTAAATTCCTTTTAACTCTCACACTACCTCTCCCCATGGTTGCAACAATTATGGAAGCCATTGTTCTCTTAGTTTTTCCAGTGAACGATGTGGCTTCTGTATTACAAAGATGTGGTCTCCAACCTAAATGACCCTTCAAGGAAATTAAATTTCTAACCATTTCCATCTGGTAAGTGAAATGGCTCAAGGAAAGAGCTAGCTGTCAATAGCTCTGTGGATGGCAAATTAATTCAGTGGAACAGAATCTGAGCAAGCACGTGCTTACACAGCCATAATTTGCCTTTCATTTTCTTTTGCAACTTAGAAGAAACTGAATAATTTCCAAAGAGCCTCTCATTTGAACATATTGAAAAAACATGTCATTAGCGAAAGGAGCATTTAGTTGCTTGATTACCATATATCTCCAAGTATGTAGAACAGTCATTTTTCGGTTGGGGGTAATTAATTAAGCAGAAAGATGCAAAATCTTGGAGGGGGGCAGCAAAATCCTTGTATATTTTAAATCGGTATTGAGAAAGCAAAATGAGATCAGGAGAGCGCAGGAGGAGGGAAGGGGTCAGCTGCATTTCCTACGGCTATTCAAATCCAAGTCCCTAAAGCAATGAGGATAAAAGTGTATATGGAAATGTGTTTGTAGGGTTTCATTAACCCAAGAAAAGGGCAAAAGAGAAAGAGTTAAAAGAGATGAAATTTTAAAAATTCATTATTTAATTTGCTTATCTGCCTTTGTAGCTTTCCAACTATCACTCTCACATTTTTTTTTTTTTTTTCCTTTTGTCTAAAGCCAATCCGGACCATCAGCTAGCTACAAGAGCAATCCTGGCAAATTGTTTAAATTCTCTAAGATTCTTTTTTTTTTTTGGTACACTTTGGGGCAATAATCCTTGATTTTCCTACCTTGAGTCCTCTCTGTTCAAGTCTAATATAACAGATTGCATATGTGCTTTATAAAACTGATCTCCCAACACATAGTATGGGCAAATTCAGATGACCTGACAAGCAGCAGGGCAGCCGCTTCTTGGGGTTTGGCTGTTACTGATGGGATGGAGTGCAGAGGAGTGGCAGAGGAGAGGATTGTAGAATTTTTCTAGACTCTTTTTTTTCATCCAGAAAATAACAATGCTCTTATATTTGAAGACACCCACCTGTATGTGCTTTGGTTTTTCTAGTGGTCATGTATGGATGTGAGAGTTGGACCATAAAGAAAGCTGATCACCAAAGAATTGAAGCTTTTGCACTGTGGTGCTGGAGAAGACCCTTGAGAGTCCCTTGGACTGCAAGGAGATCCAACCAGTCAATCCTAAAGGAAATCGACCCTGAATATTCACTGGAAGGATTGATGCTTAAGCTGAAGCTCCAATACTTTGGCCAGCTGATGCAAAGAGCCAACTCGTTGGAAAAGACCCTGATGCTGGGAAAGATTGAAGGCAGGAGGAGAAGGGGATGACAGAGGATGAAATGGTTGGGTAGCATCACCAATTCAATGGACAGGAGTTTGAGCAACTTCTGGAAGATAGTGAAGGGCAGGGAAGCCTGGCGTGCTGCAGTCCATGGGATTGCAAAGAGTCAGACACGAGTGAGCAACTGAATGACAACGTATATGTGTATGCAAAAATTCTAAGATTGTCAGAGGTTTGCACTGATTTTGGAGCAGAGTTTCAGGACTGCTGGAGCAGTGCCATCATTTCACATTAAGGATTGTAGTCAACAGGCTGCTCTCGGCCTCACTGATGTGTGAGAATCTTGTTGAGGATGGGGAGTCTGGAGGCTAGTATCACATTGTTCTTCTTTCAGGCTGGGAAGTCCCATGAGGGCAATACTAAAAATTTAATTGGAACATTTATCAGCAGTGATATGGAATCCATCGCTTAAAGTCTTCCTGGGAGAGTTCCTGAAGATTTATAGGAGACACTGTGTTGATTAAATGGCTCTGTTGCTTCTTTCTTAGTAGAAACAACACACGCCACCAGGCCGCTTAGAACCTTATGTTCCCTCTTTCCTAATAAACCATCCCCTCTTACAATTTATTTAGGGAATAGCTCATGCTATTTAACTCAATATTTTGATTAGCAGAATGAGACTCACAGAATATCAAGATAAATTGAAATGTCATAACTAACTTCATTTAAAAATAATCTAACTATAGATAACTAATGAAAACCTACTGTATAGCAAAGGGAACTCAACTTAATGCTCTGTGGTGACCTGAATGGGAAGGAAATCCAAAAGGGAGGACAATGTATGAAAAAGTATATCTGATTCATTTTGTTGTACAATAGGAACTAACACAACATTGTAAAGCAACTATATATACTCCAATCAGATTATTGAAAAAATAAATTTCTTAAAAGCAAATTTTTTGGTAACCTTTAGTTCATTATTAGAAACATGAATATTTTACAATGCAGAACAAAATTTGAATTTCTTTTCATTTAAAACATATAGCTTTTGATTTAGCCCAACTTTTACAAATGTATAATTTTTCCACTATGGAACAATTAACATTTAGAGAAAAATATGAAGAAAAAAGTCACCTTTCCCAACTTCAAGGGTTAACAACTGTTTAAAAAAATTTTTTTAATATAAATTTATTTATTTTAATTGGAGGCTAATTACTTTACAATATTGTATTGGTTTTGCCATACATGAATCAACATGGATCCACCACGGGTGTACACATGTTCCCAATTCTGAACCCCCCTCCCACCTCCCTCCCCGTACCATCCCTCTGGGTCATCCCAGTGCACCAGCCCCAAGCACCCTGTATCCTGCATCGAACCTGGACTGGCGACTCGTTTCATATATGATATTATACATGTTTCAATGCCATTCTCCCAAATCATCCCACCCTCTCCCTCTTCCACAGAGTCCAAAGACTGTTCTAGATCTGTGTCTCTTTTGCTGTCTCACATACAGGGTTATCATTACCATCTTTCTAAATTCCATATACATGCATTAGTGTACTGTATTGGTGTTTTTCTTTTTGGCTTACTTCACTCTGTATAATCGTCTCCAGTTTCATCCACCTCATTAGAACTGATTCAAATGTATTCTTTTTAATGGCTGAGTAATACTCCATTGTGTATATGTACCACTGCTTTCTTATCCATTCATCTGCTGATGGACATCTAGGTTGCTTCCATGTCCTGGCTATTATAAACAGTGCTGTGATGAACATTGGGGTACACGTGTCTCTTTCAATTCTGGGTTTCTTGGTGTGTATGCCCAGCAGTGGGATTGCTAGGTCATAAGGCAGTTTTATGTCCAGCTTTTAAAGGAATCTCCACACTGTTCTCCATAGTCGCTGTACTAGTTTGCATTCCCACCAACAGGGTAAGAGGGTTCCCTTTTCTCCACACCTTCTCCAGCATTTATTGCTTGTAGACTTTTGGATAGCAGCCATTCTGACTGGCATGAAATGGTACCTCATTGTGGTTTTGATTTACATTTCTTTGATAATGAGTGATGTTGAGCATCTTTTCATGTGTTTGTTAGCCATCTGTATGTCTTCTTTGGAGAAATGTCTATTTAGTTCCTTGGCCCATTTTTTGATTGGGTCATTTATTTTTCTGGAACTGAGCTGCAGGAGTTGCTTGTATATTTTTGAGATTAGTTGTTTGTCAGTTGCTTAATTTGCTATTATTTTCTCCCATCCTGAAGGCTGTCTTTTCACCTTGCTTATAGTTTCCTTTGTTGTGCAGAAGCTTTTAAGTTTAATTAGGTCCCATTTGCTTATTTTTGCTTTTATTTCCAATATTCTGGGAGGTGGGTCATAGACGATCCTGCTGTGATTTATGTTGGAGAGTGTTTTGCTTATGTTCTCCTCTAGGAGTTTTATAGTTTCTGGTCTTACATTTAGATCTTTAATCCACTTTGAGTTTATTTTTGTGTATGATGCTAGAAAATGTTCTAATTTCATTCTTTTACAAGTGGTTGACCAGTTTTCCCAGCACCACTTGCTAAAGAGATTGTCTTTTCTCCATTGTATATTCTTGCCTCCTTTGTCAAAGGTGTCCATAGGTGTGTGGATTTATCTCTGGGCTTTCTATTTTGTTCCATTGATCAATATTTCTGTCTTTCTGCCAGTACCATACTGTCTTAATGACTGTGGCTTTGTAGTAAAGCCTGAAGTCAGGCAGGTTGATTCCTCCAGTTCCATTCTTCTTTCTCAAGATAGCTTTGGCTAGTCGAGGTTTTTTGTATTTCCATACAAATTGTGAAATTATTTGTTCTAGCTCTGTGAAGAATACCGTTGGTAGCTTGATAGGGATTGCATTGAATCTATAAATTGCTCTGGGTAGTATACTCATTTTCACTATATTGATTCTTCCAGTCCATGAACATGGTATATTTTTCCATCTATTAGTGTCCTCTTTGATTTCTTTCACCAGTGTTTTATAGTTTTCTATATATAGGTCTTTAGTTTCTTTAGGTAGATATATTCCTAAGTATTTTATTCTTTCCGTTGCAATGGTGAATGGAATTGTTTCCTTAATTTCTCTTTCTGTTTTCTCATTATTAGTGTATAGGAATGCAAGGGATTTCTGTGTGTTGATTTTATATCCTGCAACTTTACTATATTCATTGATTAGTTCTAGTAATTTTCTGGTGGAGTCTTTAGGGTTTTTTATGTAGAGGATCATGTCATCTGCAAACAGTGAGAGTTTTACTTCTTCTTTTCCAATTTGGATTCCTTTATTTCTTTTTCTGCTCTGATTGCTGTGGCCACAACTTCCAAAACTATTTTGAATAGTAGTGGTGAAAGTGGGCACCCTTGTCTTGTTCCTGACTTTAGGGGAAATGCTTTCAATTTTTCACCATTGGGGATAATGTTTGCTGTGGGTTTGTCATATATAGCTTTTATTATGTTGAGGCATGTTCCTTCTATTCCTGCTTTCTGGGGAGTTTTTATCATAAATGGATGTTGAATTTTGTCAAAGGCTTTCTCTGCATCTATTGAGATAATCATATGGCTTTTATTTTTCAATTTGTTAATGTGGTATATTACATTGATTGATTTGCGGATATTGAAGAATCCTTGCATCCCTGGGATAAAGCCCACTTAGTCAAGGTGTATGGTCTTTTTAATGTGTTGTTGGATTCTGATTGCTAGAATTTTGTTAAGGATTTTTGCATCTATATTCATCAGTGATATTGGCCTGTAGTTTTCTTCTTTTGTGGCATCTTTGTCAGGTTTTGGTATTAGGGTGATGGTGGCCTCATAGAATGAGTTTGGAAGTTTACCTTCCTCTGCAATTTTCTGGAAGAGTTTGAGTAGGATAGGTGTTAGCTCTTCTCTAAATTTTTGATAGAATTCAGCTGTGAAGCCGTCTGGACCTGGGCTTTTGTTTGCTGGAAGATTTCTGATTACAGTTTCAATTTCCATGCTTGTGATGGGTCTGTTAAGATTTTCTATTTCTTCCTGGTTCAGTTTTGGAAAGTTGTGCTTTTCTAAGAATTTGTCCATTTCTTCCAAGTTGTCCATTTTATTGGCATATAATTGCTGATAGCAGTCTCTTATGATCCTTTGTATTTCTGTGTTGTCTGTTGTGATCTCTCCATTTTCATTTCTAATTTTATTGATTAGATTTTTCTCTCTTTTTTTCTTGATGAGTCTGGCTAATGGTTTGTCAATTTTATTTATCCTTTCAAAGAACCAGCTTTTGGCTTTGTTGATTTTTGCTATGGTCTCTTTTGTTTCTTTTGCATTTATTTCTGCCCTAATTTTTAGGATTTCTTTCCTTCTACTGACCCTGGGGTTCTTCATTTCTTCCTTTTCTAGTTGCTTTAGGTATAGAGTTAGGTTATTTAACTTTTTGTTTGTTTTCTGAGGTATGCCTGTATTGCTATGAACCTTCCCCTTAGCACTGCTTTTACCATGTCCCACAGGTTTTGGGTTGTTGTGTTTTCATTTTCATTCGTTTCTATGCATATTTTTATTTCTTTTTTGATTTCTTCTGTGATTTGTTGGTTATTCAGCAATGTGTTGTTCAGCCTCCATATGTTGGAATTTTTAATAACTTTTCTCGTGTAATTGAGATCTAATCTTACTGCATTGTGGTCAGAAAAGATGCTTGGAATGATTTCAATTTTTTTTTTTGAATTTACCAAGGCTAAATTTATGGCCCAGAATGTGATCTATCTTGGAGAAGGTTCCATGTACACTTGAGAAAAAGGTGAAATTCATTGTTTTGGGGTGAAATGTCCTATAGATATCAATTAGGTCTAACTGGTCTATTGTATCATTTAAAGTTTGTGTTTCCTTGTTAATTTTCTGTTTAGTTGATCTATCCATAGGTGTGAGTGGGGTATTAAAGTCTCCCACTATTATTGTGTTATTGTTAATTTCCCCTTTCATACTTGTTAGCATTTGTCTTACATATTGTGGTGCTCCTATGTTGGGTGCATATATATTTATAATTGTTACATCTTCTTCTTGGATTGATACTTTGATCATTATATAGTGTCCTTCTTTGTCTCTTTTCACAGCCTTTGTTTTAAAGTCTATTTTATCTGATATGAGTATTGCTACTCCTGCTTTCTTTTGGTCTCTGTTTGCGTGGAATATCTTTTTCCAGCCCTTCACTTTCAGTCTGTATGTGTCCCCTGTTTTGAGGTGGGTCTCTTGTAGACAACATATGTAGGGGTCTTGTTTTTGTATCCATTCAGCCAGTCTTTGTCTTTTTGTTGGGGCATTCAACCCATTTACGTTTAAGGTAATTATTGATAAG
The DNA here is from genome assembly GCF_029378745.1 of Bos indicus. Taxonomy (NCBI): domain Eukaryota; kingdom Metazoa; phylum Chordata; class Mammalia; order Artiodactyla; family Bovidae; genus Bos; species Bos indicus. The sequence goes on along the minus strand of NC_091780.1, from coordinate 16,071,974 downwards.
TATGACCCCATTGCGATTTACTTTATTGTTTTGGGTTTGAGTTTATACACCCTTTCTGTGTTTCCTGTCTAGAGAAGATCCTTTAGCATTTGTTGGAGAGCTGGTTTGGTGGTGCTGAATTCTCTCAGCTTTTGCTTGTCTGTAAAGCTTTTGATTTCTCCTTCAGATTTGAATGAGATCCTTGCTGGATACAGTAATCTGGGCTGTAGGTTATTTGTTTCATCCCTTTAAGTATGTCCTGCCATTCCCTCCTGGCCTGAAGAGTTTCTATTGAAAGATCAGCTGTTATCCTAATGGGAATTCCCTTGTGTGTTATTTGTTGTTTTCCCCTTGCTGCTTTTAATATTTGTTCTTTGTGTTTGATCTTTGTTAATTTGATTAATATGTGTCTTGGGGTTTTTCGCCTTGGGTTTATCCTGTTTGGGACTCTCTGAGTTTCTTGGACTTGGGTGATTATTTCCTTCCCCATTTTAGGGAAGTTTTCAACTATTATCTCCTCAAGTATTTTCTCATGGTCTTTCTTTTTGTCTTCTTCTTCTGGGACTCCTATGATTTGAATGTTTTAGCGTTTAACATTGTTCTGGAGGTCTCTGAGATTGTCCTCATTTCTTTTAATTCATTTTTCTTTTTTCCTCTCTGATTCATTTATTTCCACTATTTTATCTTCTACTTCACTAATCCTATCTTCTGCCTCCATTATTCTACTATTTGTTCCCTCCAGCGTGTTTTTGATCTCATTTATTGGATTATTCATTATATACTGACTCTTTTTTATTTCTTCTAGGTCCTTGTTAAACCTTTCTTGCATCTTCTCAATCCTTGTCTCCAGGCTATTTATCTGTGATTCCATTTTGATTTCAAGATTTTGGATCATTTTCACTATCATTATTCAGAATGCGTTGTCAGGTAGATTCCCCATCTCTTCCTCTTTTGTTTGGTTTGGTGGGCATTTATCCTGTTCCTTTACCTGCTGGGTATTCCTCTGTCTCTTCATCTTGTTTATATTGCTGTGTTTGGGGTGGCCTTTCTATATTCTGGCAGTTTGTGGAGTTCTCTTTATTGTGGAGCTTCCTCGCTGTCGGTGGGGTTGTACGGGTGGCTTGTCAAGGTTTCCTGGTTAGGGAAGCTTGTGTCGGTGTTCTGGTGGGTGGAGCTGGATTTCTTCTCTCTGGAGTGCAATAAAGTGTCCAGTAATGTGTTATAAGATGTCAATGGGTTTGGAGTGACTTTGGGCAGCCTGTGTATTGAAGCTCAGGGCTGTGTTCCTGTGTTGTTGGAGAAATTGCATGGTATGTCTTGCTCTGGAACTTGTTGGCCCTTGGGTGGTGCTTGGTTTCAGTGTAGGTATGGAGGCGTTTGATGAGCTCCTATCACTTAATGTTTCCTGGAATCAGGTGTTCTATGATGTTCTCAGGATTTGGACTTAAGCTTCCTGCTTCTGGTTTTCAGTCTTATTTTTACAATAGTCTCAAGACTTCTCCTTCTATACAGCACCACTGATAAAACATCTAGGTTAAAGATGAAAAGTTTCTCCACAGTGAGGGACACCCTGAGAGGTTCACAGAGTTACATGGAGAAGAGAAGAGGGAGGAGGGAGTTAGAGGTGACACGAATGAGATGAGGTGGAATCAAAAGAGGAGAGAGCAAGCTAGCCAGTAATTACTTCCTTGTGTGTGCTCCACAGTCTGGACCGCTCAGAGATGTTCACGGAGCTATACAGAGAAGAGGGAGGAAGGAGACAGATGGGGCCAGCAGGATAAAGCGGGGTTTGGGCGGGGAATCAAAAGGAGAGAGACAGATCCAGCCAGTAATCAGTTCCCTAAGTGTTCTCCACCGTCTGGAACACACAAAGAGACTCACAGAGTTGGGTAGAGAAGAGAAGGGGGAGGGAGGAGATAGAGGCGACCTGGTGGAGAAAAAGGAGAGTCCAAAGGGAGAGAGAGCAGTCAAGCCAGTAATCTTGTTCCCAAGTAAAAATGGGTACTGAAGATTGGGTTCTTAAAGGTTCAAAATTGATAACAAATACCAAAAAGCAAAGATTAAAAATCTAGAGTGGAGGTTGGATTTCAAAAATACAATATTATAAAAAAGAAAAAAAAGAAAAAAACTCACAAAAATTATTAAAAAATATGTATATGAAGTTTGCTTTAAAAAATAGGGTCTCTTTTTTTTTTTGCAAAGTAATAGTAGGTTATAAAAATGAAAATTAAAGGAGTAATAGAGGACTTAAAATTTATTTAAAATTTAAAAAAATGATAGTAAAAATAGTAAAAATATATCTAGGACTTTCTCTGGTGTTGCTGTGGGCAGTGTGGGGTCAGTTCATTTTCGGATAGTTCCTTGGTCCAGCTTATATTTCTCAAGATCTATAGGCCCCTTCTTTTGTAGTCGGTACTAACTACAGGGTTTTAATCTATTGCACCTGTCACTTCCAAAATGGTTCCCTCTGTTTTAGCTTCTTCTGTTTGCTGGTCTCTTCAGTGTCTGATTTCTGCCCTGACACAAGGGGGCGGTGGTGGACACTTTTTTAGGCTCACTTGTTCAGTCGTGCTGTGGGGAGGGAGGGACGCTGCAAACAAATAACACTGGTGTATGCTCGCAGTGTCTCAGCCACACTGGGCCTGCCCCCGCTCACGGCATGTGTGCCCTCCCTGCCCACACTGCTCAGGTTCTAGGTTCCTCCACTGGGAACCGCCTGAGGCTGGCCCTGGGCTGCATGCACCTCCCAGGTCTAAGCTGCTCAGGTTCAGGCACTTGGGTAGTCCTCAGAGGAGCAGGCTGGGTTGGGCCTGCGTTTTGGGCCCTTCTCAGATCCGAGCAGCTCGGGTGACCAGGTGTTTGGAGAGTGCGGTTGCTGCGACTTATCACCTCCCTCATCCCTGCTGCTCGGTTTTCTGGGTGTACAGCCAGCGCGCCTTCTCAAGTGGATGTTGACCGTCCAGAACCCCAAGAAGTCTTAGCAAAGAAGCCTGCTTGCAGTTTGGTAGATAATGTCTCTCTGGGGCTTCGATTGCCCCCTTCCGGCTCTGGCTGCCTGTCACCGGAGGGGGATGGTCTGCAGCCGGCTATCTCTGTTCAGTCCTTTGTTCTGTGAGCGGGCCTGACGGTGAACAACTGTTAATATCTTAGTTTAGTTCTGGTTCTTCAAGCTGTGTCTATACTTCATGTAGTTTCATTATATGTCATAAGTGAAGTGAAGTGAAATGAAGTGAAAGTTGCTCAGCCGTGTCTGACTCTTTGTGACCCCATGGATTATACAGTCCATGGAATTCTCTAGGCTAGAATTACTGGAATGGGTAGCCTTTCCCTTCTCCAGGGCATCTTCTCAACCCGGAAATCGAACCCAGGTCTCCCTCATTGCAGGAGGATTCTTTATCAGCTGAGCCACAAGGGAAGCCCAAGACTACTGGAGTGGGTAGCCTATCCCTTCTCCAGTGGATCTTCCCAACCCAGCATTTGAACCGGGGTCTCCTGCATTGCTGGCAAATTCTTTACCAACTGAGCTATCAGGGAAGCCCATTATGTCATGAAGTTGTATATATTAGCTTTAAAATAAAGCATTTTTATTGTTATAAATAAAATGCTTTGTATACAACTATAACATAGAGGAAAATGTAAGAAAGAAATCAAAGTCATTTAGAATCTTGCATTTTAGAGATAATCATGATTAAAATATTGGTGTCTGTTCTCAGAATATTCTTTCCTATGTATTTTCTTTTTTCCTCCTTATTAAATACTTCAAAAAATGTAGAAAAGACAGAATAGTATAACAAACACTTATGTACACATCATCAAAATTTTAAAAATATAGATATTTTCTTCATATACTTTAGAATCTTTAGGTTTTTTCCTCTTTTTTGTCAAAACAAAATACTGTAGATAGTGTTGAAACTCCTGTATCAACTGGGATCAACTGATACAGGATTGATCTGTTTTATCAATTGATCAATTGGGTTTCCCTTGTGGCTCAGCTGATAAAGAATCCATCAGCAATGTGGGAGTTGGAAAGATCCACTGGAGAAGGAAAAGGCTACCCACTCCAGTATTCTGGCCTGGAGAATTCCATGGACTCTATTGTCTATGGGGCTGCAAAGAGTCAGGCATGACTGAGCACTTTTCACTTCCATCTTGATAAAATATTAATAAAAGATATTTTTATCAGGAAATACAATATCTTGATAAAAGATATGCACAATTTTATCTTGTGAAGATTTATGTTTATTAAAATGTATAACTCTAGTCTACTTAATTTTCCTGCTAAGTAATCTACCATATGGACAGCCCACAATGTGAGCATTAAACTCTTGCCATGTGCATTCTTGTGTAGATCTCTTGAGAAGAATATCTCTTAAGTATTTGGCATTGCTAACTTGTTGGGTAGACTTGTCTCCAGTTTTTCTAGGAATTGACCATTTGTTTAAAGTGTTTATAACAATATGTATTCCCACAAGTGACACTGGATAGCTTGGTTTGTTTTTAGCTTAACTTGGTATTGTGAAGCTTTAAAATTTTTGCCAATCGTAACAGTGTCAATCGGAGAAGGCAATGGCACCCCACTGCAGTACTCCTGCCTGGAAAATCCCATGGATGGAGGAGCCTGGAGGGCTGCAGTCCATGGGGTCACTGAGGGTCGGACACGACTGAGTGACTTCACTTTCACTTTTCACTTTCATGCATTGGAGGAGGAAATGGCAACCCACTCCAGTGTTCTTGCCTGGAGAATCCCAGGGACGGGGGAGCCTGGTGGGCTGCCATCTATGGGGTCACACAGAGTTGGACACGACTGAAGTAACTTAGCAGCAGCAGCAACAGTGTAAATGGCATTTTTAAATTTAATGTTTCTGGAGAATACTCTTGAGAGTCCCTTGGACAGCAAGAAGATCAAACAAGTCATTTCTTAAGGAAATCAACCCTGAATAATCATTGGAAGAACTGATGCTGAAGCTGAAGCTCCAATACTTTGGCAACCTGAAGTGAAGAACTGATTTATTAGAATAGACCCTGATGCTGGACAAGTTTGAGGGCAGGAGAAGAGGGCAACAGAGAATGAGATGGTTGGATGGCATCACTGACTCAATGGACATGAGTTTGAGCAAATTCTGGGAGATGGTGAAGGACAGGGAAGCCTGGTGTGCTGCAGTCTATCGGGTGGCAAAGAGTTGGACATGACTTAGCAACTGAACAACAACAACAAATAGCTTATTATTGATGATAAATGTAACCTTTGTTTCTAACTCACAACCGGCATGGCTTTTCTTAACTCATTTAGGAGCACTTGTCAAGTGTGAGATTTCCTGAGGCGTCTACTCAGGGCTACTGTTGGGTCTGGTTGCTCAGATCCACCTTCTCCAGGCCTATACCACCAGCATTAATATTCCTGCCTTCCAGTTCTAGTGTTCTTCAGGGACTTGGAAGGTCCTTGCTATAGAAAACAGTTGCAGTAATAGGGAAGATTGTATTAAAGCAACTTTAGGGTCTTCTCACCTAGTAATCATGCAGATATTAAAATATTATATTTAGAAAAGTTACACAAGTTGTACGTGAAAACATGCAATACCAAAGTATATTAAAAATACAAGCCCCCCTTGGAAGAGGGGAACAGGATGAATTGGGAGATTGGTATTGACATATGTATACTACTATTTATAAAATAGATTATAATGAGAACCTACTGTATAGCACAGGGAACTCTACTCAGTACTCTGTGGTGACCTAAATGGGAAGGAAATCTAAAAAAGAGGGGCTGTATAGCTGACTCACTTTGCTGTTCAGCAGAAACTAACACAACATTGTAAAGCAACTATACGCCAATAAAAACTAATTTAAAAAGTACAAGCCCCTCCATTAATTCTCCTCTTCCAATAAAGAACTGCTTGTAGTAGATAAACTCTACTTGTTCCTTCATATTTGTGAATATTCTTGAACGTGTCTCCTTGGGGGCCCATGAGTAGAAGCTGAATGTGATTTTTTAACTTAACATTATTTGTCAACATCTGCACAGTATTCATTTTGTGAAAGCATCAGAACTAACCTAGTTCTTCTGATTATGGCATTTAGGTTGCTTTCAGTTTTCCATTATTGTCAACAATGTTATGGAAAACATTCTTGTAAATGTCTTTGGGCATCAGCGTGAGAATTGCCTTCTGAGAAATTCCTAGAAGTGCTATTTACATGCTAATATTTTTTTTTTTACATTTTTAAAACTTTATTTTATATTGGAGTATGGTTGATTAGAAACATTATGTTAGCATCAGGTGTACAGCAAAGTGAGTCAGTTATATATATATCCATGTATTTATTCTTTTTCAAACTCCTTTCTCATTTAGGTTGTTACAAAATATTGAGCAGAGTTCCCTGTGCTGTACAGTTGGTTCTTGTCCATTTTCTATTTTAAATATAACCATGTGTACCTGTCAGTTCCACAGTCTCTCTCTGTCCCTCCCACACCACCCTTTCCCCCTGGTAACTGTAAGTTTGTTCTCTTAAGTCTGTGAGTCTGTTTCTGTTTGTTAGTAAGTTCAGATGTCCATCGACAGAAGAATGGATAAGGAAGACATGGTATACACATACAATGAATATTGATGAAATATTGCTCAGCCATAAAAAGAATGAAATAATGTCCTTTGCAGCAGCATGGATGGATTTAGGAATTTTCATACTGAATGAAGTTAGAGGAAGAGAAATATCGTATGATATGGCTTATGTGCTGTGCTAAGTCACTTCAGTCATGTCCGACTTTTTGCGACCCCATGGACTATAGCCTGCCAGGATCCTCTGCCCATGGAATTTTCCAGGCAAGCACACTGGAGTGGGTTGCCATTCCCTTCTCCAGGGGAACTCCCCAACCCAGGGATCGAACCCATGTCTTTTATGTCACCTGCATTGGCAGGCGGGTTCTTTTACCACTAGCGCCATCTGGGAAGAAACCATGTGAGGAACCTTAGGAAAAAAAAAAAAAAAAAAAGGATACATGTTAATTTTTAAGTTTCTGAGGAATTTGTGACTTCTAAGTAGGTTTGGAGGCTTACTAAGTGGCACAGTGGTAAAGAATCCACCTGCCAGTGCAGGAGATAGCAGAGATGTGGGTTCAATCCGTGGGTCTGGAGGATCCCCTGCAGGAGGAAATGGCAATCTGCTTCAGTATTCTTGCCTGAAAAATTCCATGGACAGAGAAGCCTGGTGGGAATATCATCCATGGGTCATGGGGTCACAGTGACTGGGAACACACACACAAGAAGGTTTTGGACATGGTAGCTAGATTCTTTGAGCTTTATAGTCTGTATAATATGGCAGAAGCAATACTAAGTGTTTCGTATGGTAGTTTTGGCAATAAAAAGAGATAATGTGTAGATAGTCCATACACAGAGTTTGGACCACAGTAAGGATTCAACCCTGTTGGTTCTTTCACCTCCTTCTTATACATCACTTCCTAGTAAAAGGAAAGAGTGAAAAATAGGGAAATAAAACACATTCCCATTTTTATCAGACTTTGGTCTTGAACTGGCATTCTTCTCAAATATCTTTAACAGGCACCCAGGGAGAAAAAAAGTCTATTTCCTATCCAGAATGTGACAGAAAACATAACAGATGGAAAAACCCTTCAACCCTCTGTGTGAAAGATCATTGTGGTGATTATATTTCTTAAATGGTAACGTGAGGCATAAAAGCAATTCTCAATCATTCATATTTTCTGTCAGCTTCACATTGCTCTTATTTTCCCATCTGGGAATAATTGTAATAACAAGAAAAAAACAGTAATGTAACACTATAAAATGTTTATTGAATACACTAGATCTAGTAAGAAACAATTAGAAATGGTTTATTTTTTCCCCCTACCTTTTAAATTTGCTCTGTGGACTCATTCTTAGAGATTCATTGAATAAAGTCTTTGGCACCCAATATTTTCATGAGCAATTCTAGGTTTAAATAATTCTGTCCAGTTTAATTTCAAAATTCAAAAATATGATCTAATTTCAAAATTCAAATTTAATTTCCAAATTCAAAAAACTTTACGTTTTCTTGCATATTTTAATACAAAGAATAATCAATGAGAAATTGTGGAAGGAGGTATATCAACCTCCTTCAATGTGTTACTAAAAATTCAATGGGTTATTTTAAACGGAATCATAAAAAAATTAAATAATCCAAAAGAAGTCAGGGAAAAAATGAACAGGGACAAAAACAGGGAGGACAAAAAGTAAAGAAGACAAATAATAAAATGGTGGACATAATCTAATTACATTATTGAGCTATCAATAAACCAGTATTTAGTAACATTAAATGTTAATGAACTACACACTCTAATTAAAGTTTAGAGATTGCCAGACTGATTAAAAAACAAAACAAAAACACAAGACTCAATTATGTACTGTCTATAAGAGAGAGAGTCACTTTAATTATAAATAGATTCAGTTCAGTTCAGTTCAGTTCAGTCACTCAGTCGTGTCCGACTCTTTGCGACCCCATGAATCGCAGCAAGCCAGGCCTCCCTGTCCATCACCAACTCCTGGAGTTCACTCAGACTCACGTCCATCAAGTCAGTGATGCCACAATCCAGCCATCTCATCCTCTGTCGTCCCCTTCTCCTCTTGCCCCCAATCCCTCCCAGCATCAGAGTCTTTTCCAATGAGTCAACTCTTCGCATCAGGTGGCCAAAGTACTGGAGTTTCAGCTTCAGCATCATTCCCTCCAAAGAAATCCCAGGGCTGATCTCCTTCAGAATGGACTGGTTGGATCTTCTTGCAGTCCAAGGGACTCTCAAGAGTCTTCTCCAACACCACAGTTCAAAAGCATCAATTCTTTGGCGCTCAGCCTTCTTCACAGTCCAACTCTCACATCCATACATGACCACAGGAAAGACCACAGCCTTGACTAGATGAACCTTTGTTGGCAAAGTAATGTCTCTGCTTTTCAATATGCTATCTAGGTTGGTCATAACTTTCCTTCCAAGGAGTAAGCGTCTTTTAATTTCATGGCTGCAGTCACCATCTGCAGTGATTTTGGAGCCCAGAAAAATAAAGTCTGACACTGTTTCCACTGTTTCCCCATCTATTTCCCATGAAGTGATGGGACCGGATGCCATGATCTTCGTTTTCTGAATGTTGAGCTTTAAGCCAACTTTTTCACTCTCCACTTTCACCTTCATCAAGATGCTTTTTAGTTCCTCTTCACTTTCTGCCATAAGGGTGGTGTCATCTGCATATCTGAGATTATTGATATTTCTCCTGGCAATCTTGATTCCAGCTTGTGTTTCTTCCAGTCCAGAGTTTCTCATGATGTACTCTGCATATAAGTTAAATAAGCAGGGTGACAACATACAGCCTTGACGTACTCCTTTTCCTATTTGGAACCAGCCTGTTGTTCCATGTCCAGTTCTAACTGTTGCTTCCTGACCTGCATACAGATTTCTCAAGAGGCAGATCAGGTGGTCTGGTATTCCCATCTCTTTCAGAATTTTCCACAGTTTATTGTGATCCACACAGTCAAAGGCTTTGGCATAGTCAATAAAACAGAAATAGATGTTTTTCTGGAACTCTCTTGCTTTTTCCATGATCCAGCGGATGTTGGCAATTTGATCTCAGGTTCCTCTGCCTTTTCTAAAACCAGCTTGAACATCAGGAAGTTCACGGTTCACATATTGCTGAAGCCTGGCTTGGACAATTTTGAGCATTACTTTACTAGCATGTGAGATGAGTGCAATTGTGCGGTAGTTTAAGCATTCTTTGGCATTGCCTTTCTTTGGGATTGGAATGAAAACTGACCTTTTTCAGTCCTGTGGCCACTGCTGAGTTTTCCAAATTTGCTGGCATATTGAGTGCAGCACTTTCACAGCATCATCTTTCAGGATTTGAAATAGCTCAACTGGAATTTCATCATCTCTACTAGCTTTGTTCATAGTGATGCTTTCTAAGGCCACTTGACTTCACATTCCAGGATGTCTGGCTCTAGGTCAGTGATCACACCATCGTGATTATCTGGGTCATGAAGATCTTTTTTGTACAGTTCTTCTATGTATTCTTGCCACCTCTTCTTAATATCTTCTGCTTCTGTTAGGTCCATACCATTTCTGTCCTTTATTGAGCCCATCTTTGCATGAAATGTTCCCTTGGTATCTCTAATTTTCTTGAAGAGATCTCTAGTCTTTCCCATTCTGTTGTTTTCCTCTATTTCTTTGCATTGATTGCTAAGGAAGGCTTTCTTATCTCTTCTTGCTATTCTTTGGGACTCTGCATTCAGATGCTTATATCTTTCCTTTTTTCCTAAAACACATACTATGAAAATAGAAAATGATAAAAATCTGGAGTAGCAATATTCAGTTCAGTTCAGTCACTCAGTCATGTCCAACTCTTTGTGACCCCAAGAATCACAGCACGCCAGGCCTCCCTGTCCATCACCAACTCCTGGAGGTCACTCAAACTCATGTCCATCGAGTGGATGATGCCATCCAGCCATCTCATCCTCTGTCATCCCCTTCTCCTCCTGCCTTCAATCCCTCCCAGCATCAGAGTCTTTTCCAATGAGTCAACTCTCTGCATGAGGTGGCCAAAGTATTGGAATTTCAGCTTTAGTATCAGTCCTTCCAAAGAACACCCAGGACTGATCTCCAAAATATGCTCCAAGTCAAAGAGATAAAGAGAATTGTTTTATGATAGTAAAAGGGTCAATTCATTGGGAAAATGTCAAAAATTTTTAAAAAGTACCTAATAACAGCTTCAATCTACATGAAACAGAAATAGAATTAAAGGGATAAATAGACAATCTACAATTTTTGTTGGTGACTTCAACATCCATCTCTCATGCAATTGGTAGATCAACTACCAAATATTAGTAAAGACATGGATGAGTAGGACATTAAACATCTTGAGTTAACCTATAGAAGACCACAAAATATCTGTATCCATCTGTGGGTGTGCTGCATGTGCTAAGCCACTATTTGCGACCTTATGGACCGTATCCTCCCAGGCTCCTCCATCCGTGGGATTCTCCAGGCAAGAATATTGAAGTGGCTTGCCCATGTCATTTTCCAGGGGATCTTCCCAACCCAGGGATCAAACCCGAGTATCTTATGTCTACCTGCATTGACAGGCTGGATCTTTACCACTAGTGCCATTGGGGAAGCCCCATCTGTCTATCTATCTATCTGTCCATTTATCTATAATTTTTCCAATGTGTAAGATCTTTGCCAGGAGAGATTACTGTCTAAGTCATGAAAAAAGACTCAGTAGATTAAATCAAATCAAAATCATAATGAGAGTATTCCCTGACCATAATAAAATTAAAATAAAAATCATCAATAAGATATCTAGGAAAGTCTCAAATATTTGGAGATTAGATATAATCTATGAGTCAAAAAAATCATAAGAGGAAAACAGAAAGCTGCAATCTGAATGGTAATAAAAATACAACATATCAACATTTGCAGCTATAGTGGTGATTAGAGGGAAATTTATAGCTACACATGCTTATATTAGAAAAAAATGAAAGGTCTAAAATCAATGGCCTAATGAAAATAGGAAGAAAATAAAAGAAACCATGCAGGAGGTGATATGAAGGGAATGCTATAGATAAAACTTTAGAAACCAGCTAAATTGAAAAAGAATATAGAGAAAACAAAGGAAATGCTGGCTTTATGAAAAGGTTAAAATTAATAAACCATTAGCTACACTGATCATGAAAAAAAAGAAAACATGCATTCTCAATATCAGAAGTGGAGTTATCACTACAGATCCCACAGACATGAAAAAGATGATAAGGGAACGTTATCAATAGTTTTATGGTGACAAATTTAACAACTTGGATAAAACAAACAAATCCTTTGAAAAATGCAACTTACAAAAACTGACACAGGGTCTTTCTGAAAAAAATATTGGCTAATCAAAAAATACTTTAAGAATATAAATATGCAAGCCATAGTCTGGGAGGAAATATTTATAAATCCATTGGCTGACAAAAGAACTGATTTCCAGGATATATGAAGAATTTTTATAGTCTAACAATAAAAGATAAAAAAAAAATCCTCCACAAGGGGATATGATTTCAGGAGACACCTCACAAAGATAATATAAAAATGGGGAAAAAAATGGTTGATATCATTAGTCATCAAGGAAATACAAATTAAAGCCTCAGTCAGTCACTACACACCTAACAAAATGGCTACTTGAAATACTTAACACCAGTATTGGCAAGAATGTGGAGCAACTGGAGGTCTTGCTATTTTGCTGGTGAGAATATAAAATAGTACAACCACTTTGGAAAATTTCTGAAATTTCTTTATAAAACTAACCATATAGTTACCGTATAAGTTCAATTATTTCACTGTTAGGTATATACTCAAGACTAATGAAAATGCATACTGAAAAAAAAAAGACTTGTAGAAGAACATAACAGTCTTATTCATAATAATCAAGAAGTGGTAACAGTGCTGGTGTCCATAAACAGGAGAGTGGATAATCAGGCTATAGTCATTTATACCATGGAATATTGCAATAAACTAAAAGCACTCTTGATATGTGCAACAATATGGGTAAATATCAAAACCATTTTATTGGCTTGAAAGAAGGCTTATACCAGAGTGATCACTATATGATTCAGTTTGCATGAAATTCTAAAATTTGGCAAACTTAACCCATTCTTGTTGTTCAGTAGCCCAGTTGTGTCTGACTCATTATGACTCTTTGCAGTCCCATGGACTGCAGCACACCAGGCTTCCCTGTCCTTCACTATCTCCTGGGGCTTGCTCAAACTAATGGCCCTTGAGTTTGATGCAATCCAACCACTTTATCCTCTGTCATCCCCTTATCCCCCTGCCTTCAGTCTTTCCCAGCATCAAGGTCTTATCCAATAAGTTGACTCTTCACATCAGGTGGCCAAAGTATTAGAGATTCAGCATCAGACATTCCAATGAATATTCAGGGTTGATTTCCTTCAGGATTGACTGGTTTGATCTTCCTTGAAGACCAAGGGAAAGGGGTCTTACAGACTCTAATCCCACCCCTCTTCACAAAGGAGACTCAGTGATGTGATGTGTTTGCCTGGGAAAACACAACAAAGTAACAGGAGAAATTAGCTGATTTCTGGTTCACTGCTCAGAAGTCAGCTTTTCACAACCTCCCCTCTGCCAGGGAGAGAAGAATTAAGGCAGAAAATTTCCTATTTCTGAGCCTATGTGCCACTGCTCTGGTGTTGAGCCTTTGACCTATGAGTGACTGAGAGCAGAGCACCATCCCCAGAGAGCTCTAATAGGACCCTCAGGTCACCTGAAACACTGCCCATCATTTGAGTAGTTGCTTCTTTAAAAGAGAAATTAGCCTGAAAGCTTTGTCTAGCTTTGTGAGTCAGCTGGAAAAAGACCAAGTGACTCTGGACTAGGGTTGCAGAGAAAAAGAACCATGTTTGTCTGACCTAGGGGCTGAGGGGGAGGGCCGAGTGATGGGACTTCTTGATTACCAGCTGAAAAACTGTGCTTGGGCTCCTGTGAACTCTGCCTCCATTTTACTGTGTGTATTTCAGGGCTGGTCTCTAATTCTTGTTCTTCTTCTGAAGGGTGGGGCAGAAATTGCATTTGAAGTCCTTGCTGTGAGGGGTGGGAGTTGGTAGACTCAGGCGGCCATGAGTAACCACAAGTTAGAGGTGCCACTGGGCAAAAACCTTAACAGTGTGGTCTGGAGCCCCATGTTGGTCCCACTGACCAGAGCTGTATTTGTCTGAGGGTCCTCATATGATGTGATCTCAGAGGGGAGGGAACTATGCTATTCAGCACTCCACGAATACGGACCCTAGGCTAGGAACTTTATGTTGCTTGCTTTGTTTCAGACTCACAATGGCCTTGATACTATATTTACCTTTTATAGAAGAGACATTAAATAACTTGCCCAGAATCACATAAGTCACAGATAAGGAGGCCAAGTTCTTTAAGTCAGCAGTCCCCAACCTTCTTGACACTAGGGATGGGTTTCATGGAAGACAACTTTTCCATGGACCAGGATGGAGGTGTGGTTTCTGAATGATTCAAATGCATTACATTTAATGTGCACTTTATTTCTGTCTTGATTACATCAGCTTCACCTAGTTCATCAGGCATTAAGTCTCTCAAAGGATAGGGACCCCCTCCTTAAGCAATCCATGAGACTTCTCTCCCAAGAACCTGGAGATAAAGGCAATAACTTTGAGGTCAAACTAATCAGTTAAACTAATCAACTTGACATTTAACAAAAAGCAGTCGATTACCTCCTAGTGGCCCTAAGAAGAGCCACTTGACTATATAGCTAATCAGTAATAAAAATGCTTCTACCAAAGAAATATGTGATCAGAGTTCATGAGCAGCAGTGGGACACAGCAATACAGGAAAGAGAGCTGTAAGCCCTGGGACGTGTTGGAGGGGACTTCTCCCAGTTCACCTTGACCCTGGCATGAGGTGGTGATGGTGGGAGAATTGGGGAGATGTGGGTTCAAGGATACAATTTTTCTATTAGGAGATCAATAAGTTCTGGAGGTCTAATGCACAACATAGTGTATATAGTCAATGGTACTGTAATGTATTTGTCAAACTTGCTAAGAGACTAGATCTTAAATTTTCTCCACAAAAAGAAATGGTAAATTTATACTCTGGCCACTTGATGTGAAGAGTTGACTCATTGGAAAAGATCCTGATGCAGGGAATAATTGAGGGCAGGAGGAGAAGGGGTGACAGAGGATGAGGTGGTTGGAGGACATCATTGACTCAATGAACATGAGTTTGAGTGAACTCCAGGAGACAGTGAAGGACAGGGAAGCCTGGTGTGCTGCAGTCCATGAGGTTGCAAAGTGTTGGATATGATTTAGCGACTGAACAACAATTATATGACTGAAAGAAGTGTTAACTGACGCCAGGGAAGTAATCATATTGCGTTGTGGTCATGATTTAGTAGCTAAGTCATGTCCAACTCTTGGGACCCCATGGACTATATAACCCACCAGGCTCCTCTGTCCATGGGATTTCCCGGGTAAGAGTACTGGAGTGGGTTGCCATTTCCTTCTCCAAGGGATCTTCCCAACGCAGGGATTGAACCCACATCTCCTGCACTGCATGTGGTCTCCAGTCTCCTACATTGAAGGCAGATTCTTTATTGACTGAGCCATCAGGGGAGTGATATTGCACTATATAAGTGTATCACATCAGCAACTACACCTTAAATCTACACAATATTATTCATCAATCATGTCTTAATTTAAAAAATCATCAGAAAAATTAAAATAAAAATCTCTTCTATTTTTGGAAAAAATATGGATATAAATCCATTCTGTTGGCTTGTATTACTTTGCCCTAGGGAAGGCCATGACATACTGTTTGAAATACATTCATCAATGTTGAAAACTTTCATTTTGGTGAGCAGAACTGATTTTAAATTGTCTTCTCATCACAAGTTTGTTTCACTGGAGAGAAAAATCCAGTTTTGGAGTTCTTGATATAAGAAGGCAATTGCTGGGGCTTTGAGGGAACTTTTGAAACACTTTGGATTAAGTTCTTGTTTTGTGAAAATATTATCTGCTTTTATCTCTTTGAGGAGTCTCATGATGGGTTTCTGAAGATTTTATCTCTTTTAAAAAATATTATTTATTTATATATTTGGCTGCACCAGGGTCTTTATTGTGGCATGAGGGATCTAGTTCCCTGACAGGGGATTGAACCCAGGCCCCTTGCATTTGGAGTGCAGAGAGTTAGCCACTGGACCACCAGGGAAGTCCCCGCAGATACCTCTTTATACAGTCCTTTTTCATCCAGATGGTTTTATTCGTTTTTTTCCTATGGTCTCTGCCTTTGTTGTTGTTATTGTTAGAAACTTTTCTCAGATATCTGGTGACACTTAGCTGTCTATTTCTGTTAAAAAATAGAGCTTCTAAAAGTAGTTAGAGTTCTTTTTTGGGGGGGGGGGACGCTTCCTTGGAAGGTGGTCTGGTTGGGCCAGTTTTCTGGGAGCTGTACCCCACCAGCCCTATCTTTCAATATTTTCAGCTGGGCAGGTAAGATTCTCTCCAGAGAGGAATCTTCTTGCTTCCTGCCTGAGTGTCTGCTATCCTGCTTGCAACCAGTTGGGAGGAAAAGCTGGAGGATATCAGTGTTCATTGTATAACCGGTCACTTATTTCTAGTGTTTTCAGCACTGTGTGTATGGAGAGCTCCTACTGAGAGACCCTATAGAAAAGACACTTCTGGGTGGTGCCACTTTGAGGGAGGAACAGTCATTTCAGAGCAGGGAGAAAATCTGGGCTGTACTGGTACTTAATTAGAATTCAACCTTGTTTAAGAATTAAGAATTCATCTTAATTTTACCTATGCCTCTGGAGGTAAATTATGTTGCCAACTCAAGCTTTTAGGGGAATCTGGTTGCTTTCCTGTTGCTGGCTTAGGGTTCAGCAGTCCTGGATCTGCTGTCAGGTACCACTTACACTTTCTGCTTCCCAGCTTCCTAAATGCTGGGTAGGTACTCAGCTTCCTAGGTACTGTCTTTGCTCTTTTTCTTATCTTAGAGGGTTTACTTTTTAAGATCCTCTCACTGTGACTTTAATGTAATGTGAAGAAGGAATGAAAGCACATGCGTTTATTTTATGGCCTCTCTTAGCCAAAGTCGATATATTTTTCTTGGGGCATCCTTGGTGGCTCAGCGGAAAAGAATCTACCTACCAATGCAGGAGATGTGGGTTCTACCCTTGGGTCAGGAAGTTGCTCTGGAGAAGGAAAAGGCAACCCACTCTAGTATTCTTGCCTGGGAAATCCCACGAACAAAGGAACCTGGTGGGCTACCGTTCATGGGGTCATAAAGAGTCGGACTCAACTGAGCAACTAAACAACAATAATTGTATTTCTCTTAGAGTAAAATCTTGATCATTCCATGTTTCAGTTAATCAGAATTTTATATGTGTGTTGTTCTTTGATGAAGGAGAAAGAGAGTAAGAGAGAGTGAGAGACAGTGAGAGAGACTGAGAAGGAAGGAAGGGAAACATGGTGTTATAATAGACAAACCCACTGGTCTGTTTTTGGAGTCAATAAAGATTTAGCCCTGTTTTCTGTTTAAAAAGAAGTGATATTCAGACAATGATCTTGAATCAGTACTGGGGCAAGGGGGAAGATTTATTTGTGTTCAGTTTATAATCCTTAGGACAAAAGAATAAATATTGTAAAACACATTTTAAAAAAGAGTTTCTGATTAACCCACAAATAATTGGGCGTGGAAGGTAGCCCAAGCATCTCTGGCTAAGTCAGGGTCTGTGGAGATTTTCTGTGCATCAGTGACTTGCCCTTTATATTATTGTACTTTTTCTTTAGCTTAACATTCAAAAGAGTAAAGGGAGATGCAGAACATAGAAGGAAGAGGTCACCCATAACCTGCCTCTTTTCCCTCCTACCCAAAGACAACTGCTGTTAACATCTTGCTATATTCTCTTCCTATACTTTTTCAGACACCTTTTTAGAAGATATTTTTATTCATGAAATTGTCTGAGGCAATGAGTAAGTTGTCAGAGAGGACCACCCACTCTCCTCTCCTCTTCTCCTCCTTGAAGGTGATTGACTTAGGAACCCCATATCCTAACCTTACAGTGTTGACGTTAAGTGTTCCGTCTGGTTACTCTGCGGTGCCCTCTCCCTGTCACCCTCCCCTTCATTCTTTCCCTTCCTGCTTCACACCCCTCCCACACATACACACACACGGCCAGAGAAGGCCATGCAGAAAAATAATGCTATCACTCTCCGAAAGAAGGGGCTTTTTTTGTACTTTTACAAAGGACAAAAGGCAGTTTTGTCTATAAAAAGGATTTTCTATTAGTGTTGGCGAGAGGCTGAGAGGGATTTCTCCCTCTATCCAGTTGGAGAGAGAGAGAGTGTGTGTGCGTGTGTGTGTGTGAGACACACACAGAGAGAGGGAAGTGGACAAGTGCATTGTGGGAAGAGCAGCCTGACAGAACGGGGGGCAGGCAGCTGCAGAGCCGAGATAGGAACTTTGAGTGCTTCACGGTGCCAAGTCTGTCAGAAACTGCTCCTGGGGTCTGAAAAACAACAGCAGGATCCCGCATTCCTCTGACAACCACTCAGAAAATAGAGTGTAAAGAAGTGGGAGGAAAGAAAGATGTAGGGCGAGCAATCGAAATGCTTCCTCCTTCTCCATGGAAGCCTGTGAAACACTGGCTGGTTGAGCGGCTCAGGTGAGGGGAGATTTTGGACAAAGAATAGCCGTGGTGCTGCCAAGGCACATAACCTGCTCTTCTTTGAATACTGAATTTTCTTAAAGTGCTTGGGAGAATTGTCCCTTAATTTACACAACCCCACTTATCCTAGACTGCTGCTTCAGTTTTCTGAAGTGACTGCTTGGTTGATTATGTCAGGGGTCAGCAAACATTTTCCAGGAAAGAGCCAGATAGTTAATATTTTAGGCTTGGTGGCCCATATGGTCTCTTGTTGCAATTATTCAACTCCACTGTTGTAGTGTGAAAGCTGCCATTGAAATACGCACAGGAGCAAGCGTGGCTGAGTTCCAATGTAATTTTTTTTATGGACACTGAAAATAGAATCGTACTTAATTTTTTTACATTCTGTGAAATATTATTATTCTTTTGAATTCTTTCAACCATTTAAAAATGTAAAAAGCACTCTTAGACCTTAGGCTGGATTTGGCCCGTTGGCTGTGATTGGCCAAACCCTGGTCTTTATCCAAATCACAGTGGTGTAGACACAGGCAGGAGAGTGCACTAACCTTCCCGCCATCTCTTCCCTACTCCTCCCTCCCCTTCCTTTAACTGCCCTTTCCCTCTCTTCTCTTCTCAGCTTCACATTGTGCTGATTTCAGAATTAACAGGGACTCCTCTGGTGCTCCAGTGGCTAAGAATCTGCCTGCCAGTGCAGGGGGCATGGGTTTGATCCCTAATCTGGGAAGATTCCACAGGCCAAGCTGCAATAAAACCCGTGGGCACAACCGTGGAGAGTGTGCTCTACAGCCCAGGAGCTGCAGCCACTGAGCCCTTGTGCCCCAACTACTGAAGTCCGCAGGCCCTGGAGTCCGTGCTCCACAACAAGAAAAGTCACTGCAATGAGAAGCCTTGCAATAGAGAAAGTCTGCGCACTCAGCAACGAAGATCCAGCACAGCCAAAAATAAAAAATAAATTGAAAAAAATAATAAAAGAAGATTAATGAAAGGAAACTAAGGGAAATGAAGGATTTTCTATTTAACCCATTAGTGGCAGTGTCAGAATAAAAAGCCAGAACTCAAGGAGCAGTCTTTATAGACCAGAGCAACATGATGGGATTCTTTTTTGTGATTCCAAAGGGCAAGCTATCAAAAAGCACACAAGCTCCTTAAGGTTGTGCTGGGTCTGAAACTGACTTCTTTGTTAACTGCCTGTTCTAAGATTCTTGAATGCATAATTAATTAAGTTGTAGTAGTTAATGTGCTTCACACAACTGGGCTGGTAAACAAGGTTGGACCTGCCTTCTAGGAGCTCACTTCTTCAGGGTATTCTTTTGAATGATTCCTATAAACCTACCAATGTGTTGTTTTACCCTTAAAGAATTAAATTCAGCTATACTTTCATAAATTGTGATTAGAATTAAAATTTGGAAGGATATCCATCCTTGGAGCATGCAGGTAAAGGGAATAAAAAGCTAATATATAACTCATACTTCCTACCTGTGCATTAGGGTTTAAAATAACAAGACTGTTAATTTATTTTTTTACTATTATTTTAAAATGAAACCAACAAACTGAAACTAGTTTTTATTTACTAAAATCATCCTAAATCATGTGAGCTTGAAAAATACCTAGGTTAGTTTCTGTTGTATTTAGATACATATAAGCACTTTTTGCTTTAAGTTAATAAAATAGAGTTTTTACATATTAATTTTGGCAATGCCATCCAAAGGTAGAAAAATAACATTTATAATGTACATAAATAGACACATATACAAACACAGACAGATACTTCTTAGCTTTCATTTGAAAATTTTAGCCATGAATCAGGTACAAACAAAGTTCACTAGTCTATAAATAACAGTTGGAATAAATTAAGTTTATTACTTAGATGACTAAGATCTTTTTACTATTTGTGGTGACATTATCATTTGTATTTGCCCTTGACAAGCAATTTTAAGACAGCTGTGGTTTAAAGTTTAGGCAAAAACCCTTTAGCAGTTTGTATTTAAAAAGGCCTTTTCCCCCTGCTCCCTTTTTCCTTTTAGTCTCAAGCAAGTTTTAGTTATCTCCTAGATGATCCCATTTTAAAGGGATAGCAAAAGAAAATATGTTTTTTCCTTAGAGTTTTGAAGTATATTTGTCTGTTACCAGAAATCTTACGATAATTATTTTTCTTTTTTTGAACAATTTTGGCTCCAATTACCTTGATCTTATGCAATACCTAGGGCTTCCCTGGTGGCTCAGATGGTAAAGAATCGGCCTGCAATGCAGGAGACCTGGGTTCAATCTCTGGATTGGGAGATCCCTGGAGAAGGGAATGGCAACCTACTCCAGTATTCTTGCCTAGAGAATCCTATGGACAGAGGAGCCTGGCTGGCTACCTACTGTCCATTGAGTCGAAAAGAGTTGGACATGACTGAGTGACTTTCACTTCGCTTATGCAATATCTATTACATTTTGAGAGGGACAGGTGAGGTTTGGGGATTGTTAAAGTTATGTGGTCTTTGACTTGCTTCTACGTTTACATTTCTACTTTTGTAGCGATTGCAACACAAGGACAGTTGCTTCTACTGTTTCTCATATATTAGCTCCAAGTGGATCCATTTCCTGATCATTTGTAGGAGGGCCTTTGAAAATTCTGAGGGCAACAGGTGAATTTTTAAGAGAGAATTTTTATTGAAAAAAAATTGCAGTCTAATTGCTGTGCTTTCATCTTGTTAGGGAGTCCCTAAGGCCAGCTGTTTTGTGTGTATATATATATAAAACTTCAATTATTTAAAATGAAGTATAATTGACTTATAATGTTATATTAATTTTAGTTGTACAGCAAAGTGATTTGATATTTTTATATATTACAAAATAATCACCAGAATAAGTCTAGTTACCATCAGCCACCATATAAATTTATTGCAAGATTATTGACTATATCCCCATGCTTATATTACATCCTTGTGACTTATTTATTTTGTAACTAGTATTTTGTACTTCTCAACCTCTCTCATCCATTTCACTCCTCATCCCACCCTTTTCCTCTTTGGCAAACATCAATAACAAGACTGTTATTTTAAATGAGAACAAAAAATCTTACTTTCAAATAAATATAGTTCCTAGCAAGTAAAACATTGATTCCTCTGGTTCTAGACATTTCTGGAAGTGTCCTTACTGCCTAGGCTACTTCCTTCTGTACAAACTACTGCTCATGTCTTTATCCTTTGTGGCTCGATGTGCTTCAGAAATGACAACTTTTTCTTTTGAAGTCATGTTTTGCAGATAACCTGAGCCGTCTTGCCTGATGGTAATGTTTGGGTGAAAAACTTCACGTAAAGCACATTGTGAAGAAATGGGTTGTTATGGCAAAGGCTCCAAGTGTTGGGTTGAGGTGGAGGGGTGGAGAGAATGCAGACTTCAGAGTCAGACAGTTTGGGGCCTACCTCCGTTGTGAATTGCCTGTGTGATGTCAGAAAAGATACTTTTTTGAGACTCAGTTTTCCTATCTGTAAAGTGAGACTAAGAATCCTTTCCTTACACTGTTGTTCTAAGGATTAGAAATGATGTAGCTACGCTGGTGGTTCAGCAGTAAAGAAAATGAGTGCAATATGGGAGACCAGGGTTTGATCCCTGGGTTGGGAAGAACCTCTGGAGAAGGGCAAGGCAACACACTCCAGTATTCTTGCCTGTGAAATCCCATGGACAGAGGAGCCTGGCAGACTACAGTCTATGAGGTAGCAAAAAGTCAGACACACTGAGCATGCATGTACACACACACACACACACACACACACACACTATTCTTATTTAGCCAATTCACTACAAAGGATAAGGTGACATGAGATAGAATCTCTCCAAAATAGGATTTTGGGAATAAACTCTAAGGCAGTGTTAAATAAATGAATCAAGATATTTTTCACTCCTGTTTTTGAAGTATGTGACTTCTTGGGTTTTGGTGGTGTTGAAATCTTCCACGGAAGAATTTGACACCTCACTTCTGAGTCATACTAGAAACATCATGTTTCATTGCTAGTTACTATTTTCCTTTTTTTTAAAAAAAGTTATTCGTCCAGCTTGTCTTGAAAGATCAGTTAAATGTCATATTACCCCTACTTCTGTTAATCTTTCAGAATGCTCACCACAACAGTCACAACAATTTCCTCATGCTCCAGTTTATTTAAGAAGTGTTTCTCTAAATATAGTGTTACTGAATTTTTATTTCATACATCCAAGTTTATTTTTCCACATAAAAATAGAGATTCACTATAAAACATCTGGAAAACACAAAGAAGTAGATTTTAAAATATTCTTTTAGTCTTATAACACAAAGCTGAAAGTAAAAGTTGCTGAGTCGCATCTGACTCTTTGTGACCCCATGGCCTGTACAGTCCATGGAGTGGGTGGACATTCCCTTCTCCAGGGGATCTTCCCAACCCAGGGATCCAACCCAGGTCTCTCGCATTTCAGAAGGGTTCTTTACCAGCTGAGCCACAAGGGAAGCCCAAGAATATTGGAGTGGGTAGCCTATCTCTTCTCTAGCAGATCTTCCCGACAGGAATCAAACTGGGGTCTCCTGCATCGCAGACAGATTCTTTACCAGCTGAGATACCATGGAAGCCCCACAACACAAAACTAGCCACAGTTAAATCATCACTTCTCTTTTGGTATATTTCACTCTGATGCAATTACTATTTTTACTGTCTCTTCCCCAATCAATAACAGTGATGATATGATGTGTATATGAATGTCTATATATAAGCAGTTCACAAATATGTATCTTTCAAATAATGTATGTTTATTGTTGTTCATGCTAATATACCTATTCATCATAGGGAAGTTGAAAAATACTGAAAACTGTAAAAGAATTGTTAAAGACATCTCATAATCCTATCATACAGAAGTAATTTCCTTAACATTTTTTTCTGTTGCGATTTTAGACTATTGAGATATTGCTACATATTGTGATCTTTAAGTATAGTTAATGAACATCTACCAAAATAAGGGATTCAGTAAAGGATTCAGTGAAGATATTGCTTTGGAGCAGAGAGTAGTATGCTTTTCAATTATAGACATGAGTGCCAAAGACAAAGTGAAAGTTGCTCAGTCATGTCTGACTCTGCGACCCCATGGACTATACAGTCCATGGAATTCTCCAGGCCAGAATACTGGAGTGGGTAGCTGTTCCCTTCTCCGGGGAATCTTCCCAACCCAGGGATTGAACCCAGGTCTCCTGCACTTCAGGTGGATTCTTTACCAACTGAACCACCAGGGAAGGCCATTCAATATGGGTTTTGAAGACTTCAACCTAGGTATGAAAATAGACATTGTACTTCTATCAACAAGGGCTTCCCAGGTGGTGTGGTGGTAAAGAATCCACCTGCCAATGCAGGAGATGTAAGAGATTTGAGTTCCATCCCTGGGTTGGAAAGATCCCCTGGAGGGGGAAATGGCACCCCCCTCCAGTATTCTTGCCTGGAGAATCCCATGGACAGAGAAGCCTGGCAGGCTACAGTCCATGGGACTGCAAATGGTTAGTCATGACTGAACACACACACATACATTCTATCGATAGCGCAGTTTGAAAAAATAGACTTTATTTTTTAGAGACGTTTCAGGTTCACAGCAAAACTGAAAGAAAGGTACAGAGATTTCCCATATGTCTCCTGTCCTACACGTATAAAATCTCCTCATTACCTGTTACCTGGGGAATGATATGCTCCATTTAGTCCTTTTGGTCATGGTGTGCTGGTGTCTGCTGTTGAAGTGCCGGTCCTTTTCTCTTGAGTTTGATGTACCTACAGAATGATTTCTTTGTCCTGGCTGAAGACTCTGCTGATCACTACCCCCGTGGGTACCTCCCTTTTTCCTCCCCGTGGCACATGGATACTTTTGCATCCCTGCACCACCATGGAGAATGTAGCCTTTGGTCAACTCTAATCATCTCCCTTTGTAGGTCTAACCTCTTCTTGAGGTGCCATGTTGCTCAGGGAACCAGCTGAATGTCAGTCTTCCAAGTGAAGGTGAAATCTTCCAGTTTGTATCTGCGAAAGGGAGAAAAGGCTGGCTACATTCTCTAGAATTTCCAGTTTAGTTGGTTGTTATCAATACAGCCTCCTCCTGGATTTTGCCCTAGCCAGTGAACCAGATCAATACATCTGCTCAAGTGCTTACCCTTCTCTTTTCTCCTCAAAGCTCTACATCCTCCTGTCCCAGAACTTCTCCATTTTCTCCCCAGGCAGCTTAAAATTCTCTTTATTATATGCAGAGCTTTCTAGCTTCGTATTATAGCAAAATCCCATGAGTTCAATCTCAAAACTTGAATGTACCTTGCATTTGCTTTGATTAGTAAATAGTTTTTTTCCCCCATTGTCTGTTTTTTTACTTTAGAAATGCCTTTCACTCCTGACAAAGGCTGACTTTCAATAAAAGCCTAGCTTTTTCTCAGTTATTTTTGGCCTTTCTTTCCTACCAGAATATGCTATGGATGAGGAAACATGTGGTAACAAGGCTTTTGGCATTTAAGAATACACCTGGCAATACTGACACATATTTCTCCTCTTTCTCCATTCCCAAGTATATTTGGTGTTGGATGTTTGTTGACACGCTGAGGGATGCCGATGTTCTGTGGAAAACAGACAATTCTGGCTCTCCTAAAGTTTGAGGTCTTTGGTTTGACAAAAGTGGAGAGAGGAGATGGCTGGGGATCCCTATGGCTGATGGGTTTTGTACATTGCAAAGTTACACAGTCAAATCAGAATCTAAAAATATTTTTTAAATTTTATTTTTATTATTATTTTTAATTGAAGTATAATTGACTTATTGTATCAGGACCATAGGGCTTCCCCGGTGGCTCAGCGGTAAAGAATCTGTCTGAAATGCAGGAGACACAGAAGACATGTGTTCAATCCGTAGATCAGGAAGATTCCCTGGAGGAGGACGTGGCAACCCACTACAGTGTTCCTACCTGGAGAATCCCGTGGACAGAGGAGTCTGGCGGGCAGTGGTTCACAGGGTTGCAAAGAGTGGGACACGACTGAGTGACTAAGTACAGCACAGCACATCAGAAGTGTAAGTGAGATAATTCACATTTTTTCCCCTTTTTTTCCCCCAAAATATGTGCTTAGTACTCATTACCCCAGTGGCTCAGCTGTCTTAGGAGCAAGCAGCTAGGACAGAGAAGGATCTGAAAGAGAGGGAAGAATATACTTGCCTAATTTCTGGATTTCTGCCAAAGAAGGCAGTTCATTAGCAAGACCTTGGCTTGATTTCTATGAAAGGGACATGGCCTTTATTTCACTCAAGCACCAAATTTATCGCACTGTCTCTAACTGGCTTTTGTTTCTTAATGATAAGATTATGTTCCATCTTCCAGCATCTCTTCCACCTCCAGCTTCCCAGTATCTCCTAGCAATGATTTCACCATCTATTTGACAGAGACAATTGAGTTGATCAAGAATGGACTTATCTTAAAGCCCTACCCTGACAAGTCTATCCTCCAAATCCACTTTTGTCTGTTCCATAACCTCAAGGAGGGCCTACCAATTCCAAGATGCTGTCTGATTTCTATGGAATAACTGACTTGTCTGAAAATAACGTACAAATGTGTCATTAGTGTATTAACACTACACAGAATTCTATTTTCTTTCAGGAGTAGAAAAAACCTGGTAATAAGTAGCCCATTGTTTGACAGCTTTGCACCCAAGTCCTCAGGGACCCAAACTCATGTAGCTCACCACTTAACTCTTTCTGTAATCTGCAGTTTTAGCAGTTTCTTCACCTGAAATAAGAAGGAAAAGATGAATAAGGTGAGTGTCCAGAGCATGTCCCAACTGTACCTTAAGGAAAGATCCCAGAAACAGCCACATGACTTTCCTCCTACCATTCCAAAGGCCAGAACTTAGTCACATGGCCACACCAAGCCGGGATGAGGTAGTGTGTCCAGGAAAAACTCTTTTTATGGAAGAGGGGAGAACTGGCTTGGAGGGGTATTCAGGAGCTTCTGCTATAATGAAGTAACTCATTTTCCTTTGTATTCTTTTTTAGCTTTTTATCTTATACTGGAGTAAAACCTATGAACAATGTTGTGATAGGTTCAGGTCACAGCAGAGCGACTCAGCCATACGTATACAGATCCATTCTCCTCCCAATTCCCCTCTCTCCAGGCTGCCATATTACATTGAGCAGACTTCCACGTGCTATACAGTACGTCTTTGTTGGTTACCCATGTTAAATATAGCAGTGTGTACATGTGCATCCCAAACCCCCTAACTATCCCTCCCCTTCTCCCTTCCCCCTTGGCAGATATAAGTTCATTTTCTAAGTCTATGAGCCTGTTTTTGTTTTGTAAATAAGTTCATTTATATCATTTATTTTTTAGATTTCACATATAAGGAATATCATACAATATCCCTTATGTTTTATATTCTACTCTAAAACTATCTCAAAGAATATTTTCGATAAGGACAGCCTCTCTGAAACAGATTTCTGGTCTGCCTGGTTGGAAAATGAGCTTCTTAGTTGAGTATGAGTTTTATTTATTTGTTATTAAAACCTATATTATTATGAAAGTTATAGTAATATTGCTATCTTAATTACCTTCTTTGCTGTTTTATCATTATGCATGTGGCATTATTCTATATTTTGAAGAAAGAAAAATTTTCATGGAAGCTTTTCACAGAATAGTGGTAACAGTTCTCCAGTGGAAAATACACTCTTGAAATAACTTAGACATGAAATAAAACCCTTGTACTGTGTCTGAGTACAGAGCCAAGAATGATTGAAATTAGGGAGGATTAGGATACGGATGTTCTGGTTTGTGGCTGAAGCTGTCCTCCCTCCACGCTCTGCTAGGAAGCTCTTTCACAAGTAGCAGCCTCAGCTTGTCCACAGTGGGCAACGGAGCTCAAAACCATAACATGGCATTTGTCTCTAAACTCCTTGATTGCTTTGAAACCGCCGACAGTAAAACAAAGTTCGCCCAAGGCAAAAATTCCCCTGTTTTTCTTCTGTCCGTTGTAGATCAACGAGAATAAGTGGATTTTTAGTCACACAGTAAAATTTTATTGATGCTCTATGATGTCCCAGACACTGTCCTGGAATTTGGAAAACAACAGTGAAGAAGTGTGCAGCTATTTGGCATTTGGATTACTGACCCATTCTCTGACATTCCCCTGCTCTGTTGCGAACAGCATTTCTCAGGCTCTTTTGCCAACTGGCCCCTGGTTATGCTTCAACAAGGGGAGGAAATCAATTGTGAGAGGCGTGGAGAAGCCTGAGCTTTTCTCATCCATCACTTCCATCCCCATCCCAGGCTTTAGGTGATACCTCCAACCGTGGCTGTATCTCTTCAGTGGTTTCAGGTCTACCAGACCCCATGACTCCATGGTCCAAGCTCCTACAGGCAGCCCCACTGTGGTTTCACTTTCCACCAAGTGGCTAGGCTTCTGGCCTCTGGTGACACCACTTTTTCTCTCCACTCCGAGGGACAGAAGATTCTTGCTCATCGTATCTTTTAACACCTTTGTTACTAGTTCCCATTATTAAATGTTACATGAAGCCTCTGGCAAAACTCAATATGAAAGTTACAGCTAGGACCCTAGGGTTTTACAGCTCTCTTACATTGGTAATTATTCTTACTCTGAGATACAGTTACAGGTAGACACAGTTGTTTAATCCTTAAAATCCAAACGACCATATGGCTTGACCCATCAGTTGTGAACTGGGTGCTATCTGATCTTTTAATACCAAGGCAGAAGCTTGCCTGTGTGCAGCAACACTACATCATCAAGTGGAAATGGCAAACATGAGATCAGGCTGTACAAGTCTAAGAGGACATAAGTATAGCATTGTTGCTAAGTCGTGTCTGACTGCAGCATGCCAGGCTTCCCTGTCCTTCACTATCTCCTGGAGTTTGCTCAGACTCATATCCATTGAGTTGATGATGCTCTCTAACCATCTCATCCTTTGCCACTCCCTTCTCCCCTGCCCTCAGTCTTTTCCAACATCAGAATCTTTTCCAATGAGTTGGCTCTTCACATCAAGTGGCCAAAATATTGGAGCTTCAGATTCAGTATATGTCCTTCCAATGATTATTCAAAGTTGATTTCCTTTGGGATTGACTAGTTTGATCTCCTTGCAATCTAAGGAACTCTCAAGAGTCTTCTCCAACACCACAATTCGAAAGCATCAATTCTTCAGCACTCAACCTTCTTTATGGTCCAGCTCTCACATCCATACATAGACTACTGGAAAAACCATAGCTTTGGCTAGATGGACCTTTATTGACAAAGTGATGTTTCTTCTTTGTCTGGGTTTGTCCCAGTGTATAGTGTATGAGCAGGTAACTCAGATCCCCAGGCATTGGCTTCTGCAGCTTTGCCATCCTTACTTCCAGCTACTCCTCATGGAGTGTCTCCTATGACTAGCTGATGGAGGAAGAAAAAAAAAAAAAAAAACTTGGACCTGGTGAACAGATGTGTCTGCATGATAGGCTGACAACAATTGGAAGTGATTTACAGGCTTCTGATTTACAGCTTCATTTGGGAGGAATGAAGGGAAGCCTCTGAGTGGACAGAACCTTTGGCAATGTATCTGGTTCCCTACTTTGCAAGGAAGGAGATATAAGTATATTCCTACACTGATTCATAAAAGTGGCATAGACTGGTTAGTCATGGAGTGAGGATGAATCAGACTGGAAGATTTGTCACAAGGAAGTCTGGAGAAGAGGAATGTGGCTGGACTTCACAAAAAGGCACAGAGTGTGAAAATATACTCTGAATACAGTCCCCATAGGGAACCCATGGAAGTGGAGGCCCTCAGTAACTAGGAGAACAAGGTAACCCACTCTGTGGACATCACTTGATCTCTTCCCTCAAAGCTTGCTCATGTACAAAGTGGCCATAGCAGCAGTGATAAAGGTCATTCATAAGCTCAACTAAATGGACTTCCCTTCACCAAGACTGATTTGGCTCAGCCACTGCTGAGCGCCCAAAGTGTGGCTATAGGATCAGTGCTGTGCAATATGATATCAGGTTGATTATGCTGACCTCCTTCCAAATGAAGGGGGTCTATCCTGAAAATCACTTTGCCTTTTCTGCCTCCAGACTTTCTATCAAAGGCCACATTCACCATTATGGTATCCCATTTAATTGTGTTCCTGACCAAGGAATTCATTTTATTGTGAGAGAAATTGACCCCAAGCTCAGCACAGCATCTTACTACATAAACCCTCTGCCTGCAGGATAAGGCACGCACTTTGGACAGTAATAGAAATACAATATTCTTTTCTCCTGAGTCAAATATACGGATCTGGGAATTACAAGTGAAAATGGGAGAAATTCTCAGTATTACACTTAATGGCCCACATACAACATGTTTTCTTCCTGTATTGGCAACTGTGGTTCAGAGGTCCTAATTCCCAAAGGAGAGATGCTTCTATCACAAAGGACGTTTATGGTTCTGTTGAACTGGAAGTTGAACATCACTCTTGCATACAGCATTTTTGGCTTCTCATGTCACTCTGAAACAGCAGGCAGAGAAGAGACTCCAGATTTCTTAACTATATCCCCCCCACCTGCAACTTACCTGTCTCATGTGGTTCCTTCTTTATATCTTTAGTTGTGGAAAATCTTCTCCTAGTTTTCAAGTCATTCTCATAGATAGTGGCTCCATATATGTGTGCTAAGTCGCTTCTGTCGTGTCTGACTCTTTGCGACCCTATGGAGTCCACCAGGCTCCTCTGTCCATGGGATTCTCCAGGCAAGAATACGAGAGTGGGTTGCCATGCCCTCCTCCAAGGGGATCTTCCTGAGCCAGGGATCGAACCTGCATCTCTTACGTCTCCTGCATTGGCAAATGCATTCTTTACCACTGGTACCACCAGTGCTCCATATATAGTTGTAGTTTTGCTGTGCCCATGGAAGGAGTGAGTTCATAGTCTTTCTACTCTGCCATCCTGGCCACTTCTCCTTCCCACACACTGTTTAGTGGGCACTGTTTATTCTATTGACTTAGAGAAGGGAGAGGGACCAAGGTAATTTACAAGAAACAGGGTTGAGAAGAATTAAGTGAAAATGTGTAGTTCAATGATACCATGTGGAGAAAGGAAAATAAAGAGGAGAAAATGGCAGAATGGTTACTTTCTTGGAACAAGAAGAGTGAGGGAAGCCAAGAACACAGTTGGAGCTGGACCAGGTGGAGCAGAAGTTCCAACTGAGGCTGCACTGAGAGCACTCCCTGCTTATCTTGATAACAGTCTCACCTTCTGCTGATGATGCCCAAATGAGAAAAATCTGGCAAAAAGAGCCAGGGGAGGCAGAGTCATTTATGATCCAATGTACCTTACCTTGGGAGAAATCTGAGAAGGAATTTGGGAAGGATTGTGTTGCAGACAACAGGTGAGATAATAGTGGGAACATTTCTGGCTTGGTATAAAGTAACCAGGACCTCTGTTTGTGAATTTCTATTTGAATGCTACACCATGTGCTGTGTGTTAGTCACTCAGTCATGTCCGACTCTTTGCAACCCTATGGACTGTAGCCAGCCAGGCTCCTCTGTCCATGAGGATTCTCCAGGCAAGAATACTGGTGTGGGTAGCCATTCCCTTCTGCTGGGAATCTTCCTGACCTGGGGATGCAACCTGGGTCTCCTGCATTGCAGGCAAATTCTTTACCAGCTGAGCCACCAGGGCCTGCTAAATTTTATCCCATCAGTGTAAAGAATGAGCTCTGATTATTATGGTTGTCACTGGCTGGATGTCTATTATTTTCTAGAAACTGTGGTGGAAACTTTATATAAGTCATTTAATTACATTTTTTTCAATCTGCATATGAATTAGATATTACAATTATTTTATAAATGAAGAAAATGAGCCTGAAAGCAATTAATAAATTGCCCAAGGTCAGATTGCAAGTAAGTACCAGACATAAAACCCACATCAACTAATTCCCAAGCTTCTGCTCTTTCAATTATGTTACAAACTTGATCACAAAAAGAATTACTTTATTTGTTTGGGCTCTTTCACCAACTATTAGGTTTATCTGTCAGATAATCTAATCAAATGAGTGGGAATATGTCATTTAGAAATACTTTGAGGAAAAAAGATTAAATTAAAATGTTAATGCATGGCCAATGATCAGAATATTCTATCTTTTTAAAAATGTATGTGAGAAATTGGACCAGCTGTATGTTCAGTTCAGTTTCATGAACGTTTATTGACAATGTGCTATTCTTGGGGAAGAGTGGAGATGAAGTGTCGATGCTCACCTAGGACAGCAGAAGATCACTTTTTCTGCAACTTACATATTGGTAGGGCTTCCCCAGTGACTCAGATGGTAAAGAATCTGCCTGCTATGCAGGAGACCCAGGTTCAATCCCTGGGTTGGGAAGATTCCCTGGAGAAGGGAATGGCCACCCACTCCAGCATTCTTGCCTGGAAAATTCCATTGACAGAGGAGCCTGGTGGGCTACATATTGGTAACAATTGCAAAAAAAATCACACCCAAGCCTCACATTAGACATCTAAATCTTGCCAAAACACACATACTACAAACAATGCATAGCAAGTGCAAGCAGAACTAAATCAATGCTTTAGTTTATTGGAATGCCTCCAAAGTATCCTTCTCTTGGCATTACAACCAAATGAAAGAGATTTTATCTCAAATGAAAACCAGTGTGTGTTGTTATGTTTATTGAGCTAATGTGTAAGTAAATAGAACTCATGTTCAAAGTTTTTCCTCAGTGTTAACATTAACTTGTTCCTCTATATGATTCTCAAAAAAAACAATGTATGTGAGAGCAAATTAATGCTGACAAAATATCACTGTAGAAAAAATGCTCCCATTCTTCATTTACAGTCTTGGAAATAGGTACTAATAATGAATATATTTGCCTAGAAAAATTTGGGGGTGGTGACCCATTTCACGACCATTCCTGAGGTGAATGTCCATTTGATTCTAGGCCTCTGGCCACAGGCAACTGATATAACAGATAAAGATCTCTAACCTCAAAATATTTTTTCACAAGGATCCAAAACATGTGAGGGAAGATACAGAGATCAAGGCTACACGAGCTGAGTTATACAGATGACAGTCCTCTAGAGAGAAAAAATCATCTTGGCTGCTGTGCTCAATAGCAAAGGTTAATAGAAGTTCTTGCAACATCGTGCTAGCTGAAACATTAAGGGACCAGACCATTCAAGAGTGAAATACCAGACAATTTCCTGGGCAAAGAATTCTGATTAGCTGAGTTCCTGCCTAAAAGCAAGAGTCAAGAGGAGTCAAGAGTCTGCAAGGAAGTCAGAAATACCAGCAATGAAGGAATGTCAGTTTCAGTAAGAAAGGAAAAAACCTCTACTTGCATTTCTTTGTTTATAATATGTCTCTATCTTTTCCTAAAAATATTTTTTATTGGAGTCTAGCTGCTTTAAAATGTTGTGTGAGCGTCTACTGTTCAGCAAAATTAATCAGCCATATATATATATATATATATATCCCTTCTGTTTTGAATTTTCTTCCCATTCAGGTCATCACAGAGCTTTGAGCAGAGTTCCCTGTGCTGCGCAGTAGGTTCTCATTAGTTATTTTATTCATAGTATCATTAGTGTCTATGTGTCAGTCCCAAATATATCTATATCTATATTAACATTTAACATATAATAATGTTTAACATATAATAACCTTTTCTTTCCTTTCATAGTCTGTGCATTTGCAGAATATAAAGATAGAATTACTACAAATCATAATAAATGGCTATTACCTGGAGACCCTGGAATCACTAAAATGTGGTCTCATGACATTGTTCCTTTCTTCATAGTGGGATAAACATTTGGGATGTTTCCTATTGGAGAAGCGAGTGAGACTGTTATTATATATAGAATAATTACTTCTAGTTGTATGAAGAATATGGAAATGTGGGAAAAAAGATTCGTGTGCTGGGTGTAGGGATGTGTATATATAAGTGCACGAGTGCATGCACGCACGCACACACACACACACACCCCAGACAGCCGGGGACAGAATGTCAGAGACACAAAGCGGGATGGTGGCCCAGCTCCTGATGCTTTCCCCAGTGCCATAGCTGCAAGATAGAGTTTGTCCCCTGGGCATGGCTATTTGGTCCAAGAATAGAGACACCTGACTCAAGTTGAGTCTGTTAGATTTACTCTCCTAACAATTTGAAAACCTGAGTTGAGACACATGGAAATGGAGTTGGAGTTGCATAACCCTGAGCCCTGCTGTAGAAAGTATGTCTTCAACCCCCAGCTGCTGGAGGTCCTGGAACTTCTTTGTTTTAGTCTTTGCAAAACAACCACTCAGTTCTTCCTTTATTCTGTAATCACTCCCAAGCCTTTGAAATATATCCTTTGCTTGAAATTTAGAAAAATAGAAAAAAACAGGGCAGAGAGTCTAATCTTAAAATTAAGCTGAACTGAGAGGGCTGGTGAAAATGCATATATTTGTTTGAAGGGCTGTGTTTATTTATTTTTAAATTTATTTATTTAATTGGAGGATAATTACAACATTGTGAAGGTTTTTGCCATACATCAATATGAATCAGCCATAAGCATCCTTGTCTCCCCACCCTGAAGCCCCCTCCACCTCCCTCCCCACCCCATCCCTCCAGTTTGTCCCAGAGCACCGGCTTTGGGTGCCCTGCTTCATACATCGAACTTGCACTGGTCATCTGTTTTACGTGTGGTAATAAACATGTTTCAGTGCTATTCTCTCAAACCATACCACACTCACCCTCTCCTAATTAGTCCAAAAGTCTGTTTTTTTATGTCTGTGTCTCCTTTGCTTTAGAGGGCTGTGTTTATATATCACAAAAATAAGAGAGGGAGATAGATTCTATATATTTCCAAATATATCGATATCTTTCTATCTGTATACATATAAATACATATTTTTGTTTTTTTTTGTTAAATTTAAAGTATTTGTTATTAGGGTATAGTTGCGTTACAATGTTGTGTTAGCAAAGTGAACCAGTTATATGTACACATTTTTGCTGCTGTTGAGTCACTAAATCTTGTCCGACTCTTTGGAGATCCCATAGACTGTAGCCCACCAGGCTCATCTGTCCACAGGATTTCCCAGCATCCCCTCTTTTTTTGGCTTTCCTTCCCATTTAGGTCACCACAGAGCATTGAGTAGAGCTCCCTGTACTATACAGTACATTCTCATTAGTTATCTGTTTTATCCTCAGCAGTGTATATATGTCAATCCCAATCTCTCAGTTCATCCCAACCCCCCTTCCTTCCATATGTTTGTTCTCTTACATCTGTGTCTCTATTTCTGCTTTGCAAGTAAGTTCATCTGCACCGTTTTTCTAGATTTCATATATAAGCGATATTATATGATATTTGTTTTTCTCTTTCTGATTTACTTCACTCTGTATGATAATCTCTAGATCTATCCATGCCTCTGCAAATGGCACTATTTCATTCATATATGAATAGTTGCATTTGAAATATATATGTGAATATATATGTGATATATATATATATTTGAAATATACATATATATTTCAAATGCAGCTATTCTGATATTATCCTTCTGAAATGGATTTTCTTTATCATCCACATTTCTCATGGATCTCTTTCTTCTCTGAAGAAGAGAAGAAAGTTCTTTGAACTTGGCTCCTTTTCTTTATATATTAAGAGCTGATTTTAATTGTAACTAATACAAAGTAGCCTAAGTAAGTAAGGAATTTATTTTTTTATGGAAGAAGAGCAAAGGTGGTGCTCAGTGGCAGGTCACCAATGCTGCTGTAGCCCAGGCCCTTCCTGACTTTCTGCTTCATGCCCTCAGCATGTGGCTCTCACCCTCATGGTTACAAAATGACTGCAGGATCTCTAGGCATCAAGCCAGCATAACAGACAGAAGACTGAAAGGGAAGATGCAGCACTAGTAACTTGATGCTTGTGTTTCAATGACCAGAACTCTGTTATACAGCGCCCTCTAGCTCTAAGAGAGGCTGGAAAATCAATTTTTTTTTTCATTTCTTTCTTTTTTATTTATTTATTTTAATTGGAGGCTAAAAACCAATACAATATTGGAAAATCAATTTTTTTAAAGCAAAAAAGTTAAGGAAGAATAGGGTTGGAACCCATGCCGAGTGAACCAAAGAACTGTATCTTCCATAGCCTTCCGGAAAAGTTTTAATGAATTTTCTTGGTTATGATAATGTTTAGAAATAAAAGGCAAAGTAGGCTCCTGGGTATAGTTTTCTGATTTCCTGGACAGAAATTCAATCACACACTGAAGACTGTCCTCACTCAAACCTATTGTCAATAGACTTCATTCACAAATGTGTATTGTTGATCAACTCAGAGGGTCAGTGTGTGTGTGTGTGTGTGAGAGAGAGAGAAAGAGAGATATTCCATTTTTTATACATATATTCTCTTTTTAAAATATTCTTTTCCATATTGTTTATCGTAGGATACTGAGTACAGTTCTCTGTGCTATAAAGAAGGACCTTGTTGTTTATCTATTCTTTTTATATAAGAGTTTACATCTGGTAGCCCCAATCTCCCACTCCAATACTCCTCCAAGCCCCTCTCCCTTAGCAACCACGAGACTGTTCTTTATAGGATACCTTTTACTCCCCAAAATGACAGTCCCAAAGAGCTTTGTAATGTGGGTGATATCTATTGATGCTTACAGCATTAGCAATGAAAATTTGAATTTTTTACATTTACTTATAAATCTATTCAAAGTAACATTAATAAGTCCATTCTATAATGGTCCATTCTATGAAAACATTCTATAAATAAGATTTTTATGGAATACTTAGCTATATTTTCCCCAAACAAAATACTTGTTAAAAAAAGGTTGCAGTTTTACCTTTTTGCAAATCTCTTTAATATCTGATTAAATTAAAGACAGCTGGAGTGTCATAGCCCTTGTGTGTTCAGTGTTTGTGATAAGTTGTTTCAGTTTATTTGAAAAAATTTAGACTCATAGAGGCTACATAGTGGGAAAAGGGAGAACTATATAATAGTTTTTCCTTTTCAGATAATTGTGACTATTCTGAGATACATCATTAAATCTAGGCAAGTGGTAGTTTCTTAAGCATTGGTTGTAATTCTGTACTTCTGTTGATAAAATTTTCCTTCTCTGTTACATGTAAATCCATGTGGACTATCTCACAACGTAAGTGGGTTTTTTTTACCCATGCATGATTTTATAGATCATGTATTGATCATTGGGAGATTCCTTTCTTTAAATGAGCAATACACGTACATGGAACAGAGTCTGGATGTATAGTACAAAATCTTACCTCTTGTCCGTGTCCCTCACCTTTGTCCCTATCCCAGATGCCATCAGTTATCAACTTATTAAAGATCCTTCCAGAGAGAGTTCATAAATTCATAAATATAAAAAAGCATGACTTGCAATCCTCTCTTAAAATCCCTGGTCCCATCTTTGCATGTCTCACAACAGGTGACCACGCCATCATCTTTACCAGGGGAAGAGAAGGGCTTCACTCAGCAGGTCTGTGCCAGGTGCCTCCGTATACACGGTCTCACTTAATTGTCACAACGACTGCGTTATCAGGTTGGATATCTGAGGCTCAGAGTCATAAGCTGACACACATTAGACCCCAGAGTTAAGGGTTGAACTGGAGTTTGAAGCCCTGTGTCGTTGGCCCACCTCTGAAGCATCTGCATTTGAGTTCATCTGGCTTCGTTTATTCCAACCTTTGATCCATCCTATTTCTGCCAGACTGTTGACGCTTTCTGCCACAACCGATTACCTAAGTCTTTGGGTAATCTCTGCTGCATTATCCTCCAGCTGACTTTTTGACAATGTACACTGATGACTGCATAAGCTAGACCTCTTCCGTTTGCAGTGCTTAGAGCAGTGATTTGCAATGAGTTGACAATAAATATGTTAATTAAATTATTTCTACTCCCTCTGACTTGAGCCTGGAGCCCTCTCCATTGCTTCCTTGGTTCTTAACTACAATTTTTTTCCATCCTGGTCTCTCTAGGAGAATTGCTAATCAAAGTGCAGTCTGCAGACCAGCAGCATCAGCAGAGCATCTTAGAAATTCAGATCCTTAGGAACCACCCCTAGACCTGGTGGATCAGAATCTTGTGTTCTCACAAGTATCTCTGGTACTTACTATACACACTGATGTTTGAAAAGCTCTGTTCTGGATATGCCTTTAGACCAAATCTACTCAGCTGCTTGTGACCAGGTTTTACAAGGTTTTATAAGTACCTATAAAATATACTCAACTTCTCCTCTTGGTCCAGAAAGCTTAACAGTGTTTCCTACCTTGTTCTATAAGACAAGGGCTTCCGTTGGCTCAGATGGTAAAGAACTCACCTGCCAATGCAGGGGACACAGAAGTGGGTTCGATCCCTGGGTCAGGAAGATCCCCTGGAGAAGGGAATAGCTACCCACTCCAGCATTCTTGCCTAGAGAATTCCATGGGCGGAGGAGACTGGTGAGCTACAGCTCATGGGTTGTAAAGACACGACTGAGCGACTATCACTTTCTTTAAGAAAAAGCTTGTTGATCTTGTTCTAGAGCATATGCCTTAGTGTACTTGAATTCTGGGCGAATTTTATCTTGCTTTCACCCAAATACCATCTGGATGAAGATGAGCAAGGATTCTGTCAAGCTTCTTTATCTTTGTGCACCGGCAGTTTTTGGTACATTTGCATTTGTGACTGTATGTTAAGATTTATTTTCAGTTTGAATGTTTATAGGTATGTTTCTCTTCTAGGCAAAAAGCTCCCTGAGGGCAGGATGAGACAAGGCTCCCTGGAATCAGAGCCTGGGATGGAGATTCTATTCAAGGGAGTTATTAAAGGAATGCTCCTGGGAAGAACCTGAGAGCCAGGGAAGGATGTGGGACAGGGAGAAACTAAGCAAAGGTGATGTGACTGCCCTGCTGTCTTGCCTCACCCTGATCCGTGCAGAGCCCTGGAGCGTGAATAGCATCACAGAGTTGCCCTGCCTTAAGGCACAGGGCTGGGATTCTTGTACCCACATATCAGTCATTGGTGGAGGCTGCCCTGGGGAGAGGCTTCTTGGTGCTAGAGTTAATGAACCCACCTGCCAATGAAGGAGACATAAGAGATACGGGTTCCACCCCTGGGTTGAGAAGATTCTCTGGAGGAGGAAATGGCAACTCACTCCTTTATTCTTGCCTGGAGAATCCCACGGACAGAGGAGCTTGGTGGGATGCAATCCGCAGGGTCACACAAAGTCAGACATGACTGAAATGATTTCGCAAGCATGCACACCCTGGGGAGAGGTGGATCCTCTGTGGCTTTTCTGCATGAGGCTGCTCCATTTTTTTTTTTTTTTTACCCTGGCCATTCAGCTGGGCTTGTGGAATTTTATTTCCCTGACCAAGGACCGAACCCAGGATCTCGGCAGTGAGAGCCTGACACCCTAACCCCTGGGCCACCTGGGAATTCCCAAAACTGCTCCTTTTGACTGAGGCTGTGTGCTCTTGGCAGTCCCTACTCAAGCAACTGGGAGTGGGGGGTAGTTTCCAGTGTGTTTATTTTAAATTCCATTTCTTAGTTTCTAATACAGTTCCTGGTACTCAGCAGGTGTGCAATAAATCTTGGTTACAGAAATAAGTCTCTTCCTAATGTGATATATACTCACCTGTTAATTAAGACAGATGATATTCATTGTCTTTGTTTATGTTCATCCAATTAATAAGGTAAATCATCTTCTACTTAGTTAATTTAACGAGGCTAAATGAGAGAATCCAGATAAATGCACCTAACAAACTGTCTGTTGTTTAATAGGCAACAGGAAATGTTAGTTTATTTCTTTTTAGGATTAAGTAGGTTATGTAAATATATTTTACTGGGAAGAGTGTCAGCTTTCCTGTTTATGGCTTGTAACACATTCTGGAGAATCAAGAGAGATTTCAATTTTTATTATCTATGCAGTCTCTATTTGAGGCTTCCTGAGATCACCAATCTTAGCTGTGTGGAGGCATAATGAGGATATAATCTGAGATATAATAATAGTAATGATATTAGAAGGTACAGGAGGTATTAAGAAGATATGGTTGTTGTTAAAATGGTTGCAATGCAAAAAATCATAGCTGCCATGTATTTAGCTTACAGGCCAGGCACTGTGCTATGTGTTTCATATACCTTACTGCTGATCATCAAAATTACCCTAAAAGATAGAAATTTTAAGTGCTAGATACACAATAAGTGACAAGCTATGCAATTGTTTTTGTCGTCCAGTCGTTTATCATGTCTGATTCTTTGAGACCCCACGCCAGGATCCTCTGTCCTCCACTATCTCCTGGAGTTTGCTCAAATTGATGTCCACTGAGTCGGTGATGCTATTTAATCATCTCAACCTCTGCCACTCCCTTCTTTTGTTATCTATCTTCAACCAGAAGCGCAGGGGTACCCATATTTTTATATTAAAAATGTTATTAATGTCCTATGCTAGAAATCAGAATTTTTATGAATTTCTTCACACTTCTTTGTTTATAATTACTTAAAAAATTCAATTACACAAAGAAAGTCTCTATTATCTTTTTAGAGCCTAGGATTTCTAAAAGTCTTAATTTCTCACCCTCTTCTCCAGCAAATATTATTAGCTCAATTTTAGAAGGGAGGAAATTAAAACTCACAGAGGTTGGATAGCCTGAATCAGTCAGGGGACATAGAATGAGTAAAAAGGAAAAGGAGATAATACCCAAATGAGGATTTGCATTCACCTTTCAGTGGAGAGGAGCTGCTGAAAACGCTACAGAAGTCAGTTTTGAACCCACTGAAGATGCCCCAGAGACTGGGTCTGGAATCAGCTGGGGCTGCCAGATTCTGGAATAATCTGGAAATAATCTGGAATAATCTGGAAAACACCTAGCCATCTCTAGCAACTGCCACTCTGTTGGAATCAGAGCAGAAGACCTCTCTGGTTCTGTTGCCTTCTGATCTCTTGTCAGTGCCCACTATGAGAAGAACCGAACAGGATACCAGCAGGTGAGAGAGTCTGAGAAGTGGAGCCTGCAGACTTCCAGCCCTGCAGAGCAGAATGGGGAAGGGTGGGCACAGGTTGGAGAAATGACAGGAAAGTATTCAGGATACCCAGACCATATGAAGGTGGTATGGCAAGAACCCCCTCTGTATAATGTGTATGTTTAATGGCAAAGCTATCCTGTTGAGTTCATATTTATTTCACTTGAAAATTCATGTTGGAGTGAATCTAATTTACTTGATTTGAGAATTTATACTTCTGAGGTCTGAAAACTAGTTCATCTGTCTTCTAATTAAGTTCTTAAACTTTGAACATGATCTTTCAAAAGAGCAGAGAAATGTTCCATATTGGAGAGCTTATGAGTTTCGGCATTTGTGCACATGGGTTGAAATCTCAGCACTCTGGAACCCTGCTGGGGTCTTCTGTTGCTACTCATTATGGCATTTTCTCACTTCGCGGAGAACGTGTTTGAAACTGAAATGGCAATTTATATTCTTACTTGCAATATCTCAGCTACTTGGTAGAAATTCTCAAAATGTGACTAGGGCCAAATGGCATTGAATTTTCCCATTGCTGTTGCGCTTTCAATAATGATCGCTTATCAGACACCCTGAATTAGGTACTGAGTTACTAGATAAGATAAACATTCCTATTAGTGAGGTACTCCTACCCTGATATTTGACCCACATGGAGAGATTTTTCTATTAGTCCCCATCTAACACTTTTCTCTGAAACACTTCAACTTAGGTTGTATATCTTATTTTCTTTTTAAATACACCAATTTTCCACTTCAACACAAGGAATCAAAGGCAAAAGAGGAACATTAAGGAGGGTAAACTTTTTATCATAATGTGATCCTGGGATGGTCCTAGTTTAGCCAGATATTCTTCCTAACTTGTAACATTGGTCCTCCATTTCTATGCTGGAACAATGACTGAGAAGTGACCTTACCTTGAGAGTGTGTGTCTTTGACAGTGGAAGGACAGGTGGAAATACTCTGGCCTGATTTCATTCTTATGTTGCTGCCACACAAGAATCATGGTGGTGAAAGGTAGAAGATAGTAATAGAGTGATTCTATAACTCAAAACTATCAGAATACTCTCTAAGAATAACGTATGGGATAGAGCCAACTGTGAAACATTTTTCTCAGTTTTACATTCTCACTAAAAAAAAAATACTCCCCACCACCTACTAAATTAACCTAGAATTCACGGCATGGAGTTGATCCATTGGACAACTGATTCTGTTCTTCTTTTCCAATCTTGTCTACCATTACACTCAACCCCAATCTTCCCCAGCTTCAAGTTTTTGTTAAGCAAAGCAATCCTTTTTAATAAAATAAAACATTATAAAGATCTGCAAGATATGGCAAAGATAAAGGCAGAACTGTTTGGTTAGAAATTGCGAGGGATCTCGAGCCCGACTGCCTTATCTTTGTGCCTTGGCCACCAGGGAAGGTGGCGCTAGTGGTAAAGAACCTGCCTGCCAATGCAAGAGACATAAGACATGCAGGTTTGATCCCTGGGTGGGGAAGATCCCCTGGAGGAGGACATGGCAACCCATTCTAGTATTC
This sequence comes from Bos indicus, assembly GCF_029378745.1. Taxonomy (NCBI): domain Eukaryota; kingdom Metazoa; phylum Chordata; class Mammalia; order Artiodactyla; family Bovidae; genus Bos; species Bos indicus. The sequence continues at coordinate 16,030,280 of NC_091780.1, read as the reverse complement.
TTGCCTGGGAAATCCCATGGACAGAGGAGCCTGGCAGACTATGGCCCACAGGGTCACCAAGAGTCGGATATGACTGCAGCAACTTAGCATGCATGCATGCCGTGGCCACAGAGGCAGCTCTTCCAATTCCCAGACTATAGTAGCATTCTAAATGTTTCATCTTTCTTATATCTTTTACTCTCTCCTGTTGTTCAGTTGGAATTTTTGCTTGGCATGCCCTTCTTCTCTAGCACTTCTTGTTCAAATATATCTCCAAACTAAATTCTACCTCTTCCAGGAAGCTCTTCACTTGAAACCAATCTAGACCTCTTCTGCTTTCCACAGCTATTTCCAATGGTTGTATTCAGGGAACTTTTCCTTACTATGTAGTAAACTGTCCTGAAGTCACTTTTGTCCACTTTAACATCATCATCATGTCCTGCACTTGGTACGTACTCAGAGGTTTAATTAATTACTTTATTTTTTTTTAACAATAGCTAGGACATGAAAGAGATGGGAATACCATACCATCTGACCTGCCTCTTGAGAAACCTATATGCAGGTCAGGAAGCAACAGTTAGAACTGGACATGGAACAACAGACTGGTTCCAAATAGGAAAAGGAGTACGTCAAGGCTGTATATTGCCACCCTGCTTATTTAACTTATATGCAGAGTACATCATGAAAAATGCTGGGCTGGAAGAAACACAAGCTGGAATCAAGATTGCCGGGAGAAATATCAATAACCTCAGATATGCAGATGACACCACCCTTATGGCAGAAAGTGAAGAGGAACTAAAAAGCCTCTTGATGAAAGTGAAAGAGGAGAGTGAAAAAGTTGGCTTAAAGCTCAACATTCAGAAAACTAAGATCATGGCATCTGGTCCCATCACTTCATGGGCATTAGACAGGGAAACAGTGGAAACAGTGTCAGACTTTATTTTTCTGGGCTCCAAAATCACTGCAGATGGTGATTGCAGCCATGAAATTAAAAGATGCTTGCTCCTTGGAAGGAAAGTTATGACCAACCTAAATAGCATATTCAAAAGCAGAGACATTACTTTGCCAAAAAAGGTCCATCTAGTCAAGGCTATGGTTTTTCCAGTAGTCATGTATGGATGTGAGAGTTGGACTATAAAGAAAGCTGAGTTCCAAAGAATTGATGGCACTCAGCTTTGAACTGTGGTGTTGGAGAAGACTCTTGAGAGTCCCTTGGACTGCAAGGAGATCCAACCAGTCCATCCTAAAGGAGATCAGTTATGGGTGTTCATTGGAAGGACTGATGTTGAAGCTGAAACTCCAATAATTTGGCCACCTGATATGGAGAGCTGACTCATTTGAAAAGACCCTAATGCTGGGAAAGATTGAGGGCTGGTGGAGCAGGGGATGACAGAGGATGAGATGGTTGGATGGCATCACTGACTCAATGGACATGGGTTTGGGTGGGCTCCAGGAGTGGGTGATGGACAGGGAGGCCTGGCATGTTGCGATTCATGGGGTGGCCAACAGTTGGACACGACTGAGTGACTGAACTGAACTGAATAGAACTGTAAGAGTCTCAAGCCTGCAGTGATAGGAACATGGCTTCAAATGCAGACAGATATCTCAGATATCCTAAATTAAGGAAGTTAGTGCTTTTCTATGTGTAGGAGGATGCAGGAGTCTGGGCTCAGTGGAATAATTTCTTTGATATGCACCTCAGCTCTCTGGGGCCAGCATCCCTTGTTTTCATATCCTGAGTTTCCTCAGGGCTCACCATGGGGAGTTGCTGCAGTCTGATGGCTGCTAGAAGGCATGAATTCTTTCCTCCCTGAGTTTGCTCAGGGTTCACTGGTTCACCATTGGTGATGGCTACAATTATTGATGACTGTGACATCCTTTGTTTGTCAATATGACAGGAAATATTCCATTTCTTACCCAGAACCTGGACAGTTCTTTGTGTGAAGTATGTACTCAATTTTTGTTTCCTTGTTGAATTGAGTGGAGCCAGTGGAATTACTATTATAGAAAATTAATGAGAATTATGTGGAAAAATAATGGGCTCCCTTGATGGGAAGATTGGGAAACATCAAGTTGTATCTAAATACATTTTTTGAAAACAGGATTTAAAAAACCCTTTGATTTTCTAATGTGCATGATTTGGCTATATATCTCTTCACAGAGAATCTCACAGGACTAATGTTCATTGCACAGAAGTTGAGAAACAGAAATAGGCTACAGGTCCTGGAGAGAGTGGGAAGAAACTCTGTCTGCCCCCAGGGTGTCTTTCTTGCCCAAGGCTGGCTGGCAGTCTCTGCAGAGACCTTGTGTGCTGTGTGCTAAGTCACTTCAGTTGTGTTTGACTCTGTGACGCTATGGACTGTAGCCTGTCATACTCCTCTGTCCATGGGATTCTCCAGGCAAGAATACCAGAGTGGTTTGCTGTTTTCTTCTCCAGGGAATCTACCTGACCCAGGGATCGACCCCATGTCTCTTACATCTCCTGCATTGGCAGGTGGGTATTTTACCACTAGCATCACCTGGGGAAGACCCTACAGGTTGGCATTTCCTAGGAAGATTCACCAGTAGCCCATGGTCTGATATGCAGGCTCTTAAAAGTGGTTGGTCAGCCTAAGGATATGGACTATCTCTCAAGTATCGACTCACATTAACCAAGTTTAGATACTGCCGGATAAACATCGTTCAGAATTTGTTCATTTGTCATAAGCATTCTCATTTCAGGTGGAATTTACCATATGAATTGTTTCAGTTACATAAGCTTTTGCTTCTTTGTTTGATCTACAGACAAAGTCAAATTATAATGATAAGGCTGTTGAGAAGCCTGAATCAGAAACAGTGGGGAATTCTTGAATTGATTTAAAGAGACGTCCGCGGTTAGACTTTCTCCTTCCTCCTTCCCTTTCCCCTTCTCATTCATTCATCAACAATACTTTTGGGAAACCAACAATGTGAGGCAGAGAGTACTGAGGAGAACCTTCCTAATTTTCAGTCACTAATAGTCTGCTTCTGGTCACGTGATCTTAAAAAAAAATGTATTTATTTATCTTTGGCTGTGCCGGATCTTCATCGCTGCTCTCCAGCTGTCTCTACACAGCGAGTGGGGGCTCCTCTCTAGTTGTGGCGTGAGGGCTTCTCATGGTGGTGGCTTCCTGTGAGCAGGGGCACTAGGCATGTGGGCTTCCGTAGTTTCAGCACACAGGCTCAGTAGTTGTGGTGCTTACTGGCCGCACAGCGTGTGGCTTTCCTGGACCAGGGCTTGAACCCTTGTACCCTGCTCTGGCAGACGGAGTCTTAACCACTTGACCCTCAGGGAAGTCTTAGCCGTGTGATCTTGGTGAGGTGATTTAACTTCTTAGTGCTTGCCACGTCCTCCTGCATAAGAGCACCCACTCTAACCAGGTTAAAGAAATTATTATATGCAGATGACTCAGACTATCGCCTGGCACCCATGGTTTGCATACCTCTTTAATGTGCACATAGATTAGCTAGCCTGCACCTTTTAAATTTTATTTTTTATGCACATCAGGAAATTGAGTTCCAAACGATTAATTGCTCTGCCCTAGGTCACACCCAGTTAATAAGTAGCAGAGTTTGTTCAGGACCGTGTTGTAAAATCTACTGTTTATTTTAGAAAGTCATGGATTTTGGCATCCTGGGGGAAGAAATAAAGCATAATAGTTATATGGTCTCTCATTTCCCTTTAACAAATTCTGTACAAATGAAGAATGGACTCTAATTTCTTTGTTTATCATCAACTTTTGATGGATTTTGTCATTTTCCATATTTATCTCCTATAATTTGGATCTCCCTCAAAAGACATCTTAACAAATGAGATCAATTTTGTTCTCAAATGTTTTTTTTTTAATTTTTTAAAAAGAAATTACAGTCATCTCAGACTCACGTTCGTAGGGAGGAAGCAGCACATTTGGCAATTTCCATTGCTTCTGGTTGTGATCAGATTGAATCTCAGGCAGTCATCTTCAAGCTATGCCCTAATTAAGATGAACAGATATTGTCAGCTGGCCTGTTTAATCAGTTTCCCATCTGGCATAATCATGTTTATGAGCAGGATCTGCTTTTTCTTGGCTTTGGAAGTAGCTGAAATTAGACAGAACAAAGCAATCACAATTCCTATGGTAAGAATCAGGGTCCACTCTTCACCTATAGTCCTAGATGGGAAAGCAGAATTTCAAGCTACAGAATTAAGTGTATGTGATATTTGCATTGCTGGACTCCCCAAAGGCTTATGGCATCCATCCATCCATCCATCCTCTACCCATAATCCATCTATATTTCTGTTTACATTCTCTTCCAATAAATAGCTCTTGAGCCCCTCATATATACTGGACTCTCTATGACCCAGGGCATACTGTAATGAAAAAGAGAGTATTCCTGCTCTCAAGAAGCTCTTGGTGTAATGAAAAAAGTATCAAAAACATATATATAGATCTGAAAAGTAAAGTGTACTGCTATTTAGAGGAGGGTAGCATATGAAAAATTCTTGAATTGAAAATAACTGTCTGTACAGTTTTGTATTCTGTCTCTAAGAATGGTAATTGTGCCAAAGGAGAGTATAGAAGTTCACCTTTGTTGCACTACTTCTTCAAAGTAGCAGGCCTTTGATAAATTATTTGTATCTCTATGATGGATGGTGTTGTATTGATTGCCTGACTAAACAAAAAACCAGAAACACTGGGAGAGAGATTTCAAGTTAACACAGGTATGAATGAGCTAATACTATTGCTTTCTATCAAGAGAACAATTTGGGCATCAGAAAAAACAAATCTATGGGAATGTTTCTGCATATCTCCTATAAGCTATTTGTATCTCAGCTGCCAATGTGGTAGCTCCTGTAATGTAAACAAAGGCAGGAAACATACTAAAATGCTCTTTGGTTCAATCATGCCCTCAATGTTATATTTCACAAGGGAGTTAGTAAATTTCTAATAGGAGACTTAGGCAACTAGATCATGTTGTTTTAGGAAGAAAATGAATAGTTAGTTGCTAAGGCATGGTGTGTTGCTCAGTGGACTTAAAAAATATGCATAACCTGAAAAGTTGAGAGTTTTGTTTTGTTCTTTGGGAATTTTTAGGACTTAGAATTCAGGAGACAGCATCTCAAGTAACCCTGAGAGAACTGCTCTGAGGAGGTAAGGGGAAGAGTCAAGTTATGTAGAAGTTTTGCCACAAAGGGCAGATTGTCTGAACATCAAATGATTATCATTAATTAAAGAAAATCAGATATCCCAATTTAAGAAATTTATCAGTTTTCTATGTATGGGAAGATGTAAGAGTCTGGGCTCACTGAAATCATTCCTTTGATATGCACCTCAGCTACCTGGGGCCAGTGTCCTGTGTTTTCACATCCTGAGTCTCCTTGGGGCTCTTGGAGGGAATGGCTGCAGTCTGATGGCTGCTAAATGGCAGGCATCCTTTTCTTCCTGAGATCCCTCAGGGTTCACCAGCTCACCAACTCCCCTGTGGTGGTTGCAGTTGCTGATGACTGTGACCTCCTTTGTTTACTGATATGGCGGGAAATATTCCATTTCTCAGTTTTTAGGAGATTTCAATTGACACTGGCTACCACCTTTACTGGAGGAGAGAATGAAATGGAATAGGAGTTCCCATCTTCTTTCTCCCATCCTCAGTGTCCACACCTTCTCTTCTCTCTGTGAGCTTGGGCAAAAGGAAGCCTCCGTTATGATACGAGGAAAGCCCTATGAGACTAGAATTCCTTCCCTAAGTAAAAAGGGTTGGAGTTTCACACAAGAATGGGGTGGTGACACCTCCATATGGCGAGACTTGAGTTGTGAGTATAGGAAGAAGACAAGAACAGGGAGCAGTAAGAGGGTCACTGAGAAGAAGGGTGATGAGGAGCTAGAACATATTTATAAGAACAACTAACAAAGGTCCCAACTGTAAGCCCTTGGACACCTGCTTGGGAAAGTATAAGTAATTCTGACCAAGTCATCACCTTTTGTCTCTATTGCCTGGGTGGTTGGCTGAATCATTAGTAAAAGAACTGCTTCTACATCTGTTAGCGTTCTGTCTCTCTTTCTTCAAGGAGGAGAGTGTGGGATTATCCACAAATGAAGCTGTTGCAGATAGCATGTAGGATCACTTGGTGGTGCTCTGGCGGGGCGAGGCATGGCAAGTGAAAGGGGGAACACAGACCTTCCTCTTGGGGTCACCTGTTTGGAGAAGACTGCCAATCATCATGTGTGCTCCTGGGCAATGCAGACTGCTGGGTGGATTTCCTGGATTCCCCTGATAAACTCTTCCCTATCCAGGGACAGAAATGGGACCCTGCCATCTGGTTACATGAAAAAGCACTTTATAATGGTTTAAGTTATTTAAATAAGTGGACTACAGAGGGAGGAAATGAAGTCCTTCGAAGTTGCAGATGTTGCTCAGCAAATTGAAAGGGGTGTTTGGGATAGAATTCAAACACTGTAAAGGTGACCGGAAGCTGCCAAAAGTAAGTGCACATCAAAATTGGCCATTGAGCTGTTGAAAATACAACTACCTGGGTACTACCGCAAGACTGGCCAAATCAGAGCATCTGGAAGTAGAGGCAAGGAATCTATATATTTTTTACATAGTGATGCTAAAACACAGCCATGTTAGAAACCCTGTGGACTAGATGAGTTTTAGGATAGAAATTCAACTGTGAGATTTTGTGTTTCACAGTTAAAAGTGTTAACATTTTTTTGCACAAGATGAGAGTTGGGAGGTAAGCTTTATTTGAGGCAAAATGATAATTGCAGTCCAGGAGACAGTGTTTCAGAGCTCCAAGAGAGTTCTCTGAGGAAGTGAGGGCAGAAGCCAGGATATATAGAACTTTTATAACAAAGTGGGTTTCCCTTGTGGTTCAGCTGGTAAAGAATCCACCTGCAATGCTGGAGACCTGGGTTTGATCCTGACCTGGGAAGATCCCCTGGAGAAGGGAAAGGCTATCCACTCCAGTATTTTGGCCTGGAGAATTCCATGGACTATACAGTCCATGGAGTCACAAAGAGTCGGACATGACTGGGTGACTTTCACTTGGGACATCAAAAGATTACTGTTAATTAAAGAAACTAGGTATGTCAAGTTAAGGAATTTCGTGCTTTTCTATATATGGGAAGATCTAATAGATTGAACTCACTGAAATCATTCCTTTGATATGCACCTCACCTATCTGGGGCCAGTATCCTGTGTTTTCACATCCTGAGTTTCCTCGGGGCTCAGGGCTACAGTCTGATGGCTGCCAGGTGGCACGTATTCTTTTCTTCCCACCTTGCCTCAGGGCTCACCAGCCCACCAGCCATGGTGACTGCAATTGCTGATGACTCCGACATCCTTTGTTTACTGATATGGCAGGAAATATTCCATTTTTTAAAAAACCACTGTAATCGTGGAAGTTTGATAAACTTTAACTGCCACTCTATATGTTGGATCACTTTTTACGGCCTGGTCCTTCAATATCTCATAGACATTGGGTGTTTTACCGCATGTTGAAGGATGGTCACAGCAAGGGCGGTTGTGTTTCAGTTATTACCTGCCGATGCTGGCTGGTAGACCTGTTGAGTGACCTCGTGCATGGGTTCCCAAAGACCTACAAACAAGCTGAAAAAGAGTTCTGGAATCCTTTCCGGGACACTGAGAGCTGTGTATATAACAGCACCATCTGGTATCAATTATCTTTCTTCTTTGTGTGGGCTGAGGTCAGCAGTGAGGGAAAAATATGATGAGGAAGACAAAGGTGTATAAGATAAGTGATGTAATACAAGCATTTTCAACATTGACACTCCTGTGTTGGTGCCAGGCACGCATGGGGCAGAGAGCCTTAGTAACCGGCCATTTTATAAAGGGTCCTGGCAAAACTCTTCTTTCTCTCTGAGGCCATTTTATGCTTGTCACCAGATGACCAAGGGAGGCTCTTAAAGGACAGACCTAGTGTGAACCCCAAAGTGATGGGATGCAGAACAGGAGAACAAGCTGTACAGTTTAGCACATGGGCTTAAGGATTTGGTTTTGGACACCTCCCCACATTTGCATCAATCTTAGTTACAATCCAACTTGCTTCTCATACTCTTGCCTCCAATGAACATTCTACAAAAGCTGCCTTCAGTTGATCAGGCATCAACCCATCACATCACTTCTTTCCTTCCTAAAATATTTCAAAGGTTCTTCATTGCTAAAAGGACAAAGCTCAGCTCCTTAGCCTGAATACCCTCTGCCTACTTCCCTAGATTGGTCTTCAACTCTGCATTTTTCATGCCCCATACTTAAGCTATAAGTCCTTACTATCCCTGGACAAACTTTCTTGGGCTTTGCCTGCTTGATTTTGCCCATGGAACTTATTCACATCTCCTGACTATCTAGCGATTCTCTAGACTTCTGCTGAAGTTCTTCACAATTTTCCCTCTGATTCTCCACCCACAAACAGAGTTGATCTCCAGGCTTGGGCTACTGTTCTATCTAGAACATAAATTTGTATGTAATTGACTATACTTTGCAATTATTGCTTTTTATAATCAGTAATTGTTTTATTAAAAAAATCTTTTTATTCAAATGACAACCCTCAGAATGGGAGTTCAGTTCAGTTTAGTCGCTCAGTTGTGTCTGACTCTTTGCCACCCCATGGACTGCAGCATACTAGGCCTCCCTGTCCAACACCAACTCCCAGAGTCTACCCAAACTCATGTCCATTGATTCGGTGATGCCATCCAACCATTTCATCCTCTGTCATCCCCTTCTCTGTCTGCCCTCAATCTTTCCCAGCATCAGGGTCTTTTCAAATGAATCAGCTCTTCACATCAGGTGGCCTAAGTACTGGAGTTTCAGCTTCAACATCAGTCCTTCCAATGAACACCCAGGACTGATCTCCTTTAGGATGGACTGGTTGGATCTCCTTGCAGTCCAAGGGACTCTCAAGAGTCTTCTCCAACACCACAGTTCAAAAGCATCAATTCTTCGGTGCTCAGCTTTCTTCACAGTCCAACTCTCACATCCATACATGACCACTGGAAAAACCATATCCTTGACTAGATGGACTTTGTTGGCAAAATAAAGTCTCTGCTTTTTAATATGCTGTCTAGGTTGCTCAGAATGGGAGAGAATATTGGCAAATGAAAAAACTGACAAAGCTCATGCAGCTCACTACCAGAAAAACAAACAATCCAATCAAAAAATGGGCAGAAAATCTAAACAGATATTTCTCCAAAGACAAACAGATGGCTAATAAACACATGAAAAGCTGCTCAACATCATTCATTATTAGAGAAATGCAAATCAAAACTACAATGAAGTATTACCTCACACTGGTTAGAATGACCATTATCTACAAGCAATAAATGCTGGAGAGGGTGTGGAGAAAAGGGAATCCTCTTGGACTATTTGTTGGAATGTAAATTGATACAGTCACTATGAAGAACAGCATGGAGATCCTTCAAAAAAACTAGGATTAAAACAACCATATGATCCAACAATCTTACTATTGGGCATATATCCTGCTGCTGCTGCTAAGTCACTTCAGTCGTGTCCGACTCTGTGTGACCCCAGAGACGGCAGCCCACCAGGCTCCCCTGTCCCTGGGATTCTCCAGGCAAGAACACTGGAGTGGGTTGCCATTTCCTTCTCGAATGCATGAAAGTGAAAAGTCAAAGTGAAGTCGCTCAGTTGTGTCTGACTCTAGTGACCCCATGGACTGCAGCCTACCAGGCTCCTCCATCCATGGGATTTCCCAGGCAAGAATACTGGAGTGGGGTGTCATTGCCTTCTCCGCACATATCCTGAGGAAACCATAACTGAAAATGACACAGGTACCCCGATGTTCATTGCAGCACTATTTACAGTATCTGGGACATGGAAACAATCTAGATATCCACAGACAGTTAAAAGGAGTTGTGGTACATATATACAATGGAATATTGTGAAAGTGTTATTCACTCAGTTGTGCCCAACTCTTTACAGCCCCATGGACTATAACCCTCCAGGCTCCTCTGTCCATAGAATTCTCCAGGCAAGAATACTGAAGTGGGTTGCCAGGGGATCCTCCTGACCCAGGGATCAAACCTGTGTCTCCTGCATTGCAGGCAGATTCTTTACTGTCTGAGTAACCAGGAAATACTCAGCCATAAAACAGAATGCATTTGAGTCAGTTCTAATGAGGTGAATGAACCTAGAGCCTATTATACAGAGTGAAATAAGTCAGAAAGAGAAAAACAAATGTTGTATATTAACACACATATATGGAATCTATTCCCATCAAAACCAAATCCTATAAAACTACTAGAGGAAAACATGGGCAGTACACTTTTTGACATAAATCGCAGCAATAATTTTTTTGGATCTGTGTCTTAGAGTATTGAAAATAAAAACAAAACTAAACAAATGGGACCTATTTAAATCTAAAATTTTTCTTACAGCAAAGGATACACTAAACAAAACAAAAAGGCAAGCTTCAGAATGAGAGAAAATATTTGCAAGTGATACAGCCAACAAGGGGTTAATCTCCAAAGTTTACAAACAGCTTGTACAGCTCAACATAAAAAAAACCCCAAACAACCCATCAAAAAATGGGCAGAAGATCTAAATAGACATTTCTTCAAAGAAGACATACAAATTGCCAAAAGGCACATGAAAAGAAGTGCAACATCACTAATTATTAGAAAAGCGTAAATCAAAACTACAATGAGGTATCACTTCACACTAGTCAGAATGGCCATCACCAAAACATCTACAAAAAGGAAACCTCCTGAACTCACTTGTTTATAAATCTGGACTGTCTCTTCTAATAGAGTGTAATTGTCTAGTAAAGGCCTGGTTTATTGTCTTGTTCAGTATCTGACACCTCGAAAATACTTTCTATACATAAGAATCCCTAATATTTACCCTTAAATACTAGGGATTTTTATGTTATTTATGAAACAATAGATTCCAGGAATTTTGAGAAATAGTTATGTACCAGGGGTATTGATCTGTCAACCTGAGTTTGCTGTGTTCATCCTAAGATGCAGACCAACCTGAGTGCGTCTCGAATAGCAGATAAATAGACACTAGGTATTTCTGGAAAAGACACTAGATATTTCAAAGAAGAATTGCAAATTTATTCTGAGGAAAACCAGGCAAGTTAGAGGGGAAGAGTGATTTTGAGTGTAGTATAATACTTATTATTCTGAGAATTGCTTGACCCATCCTTCATGAGTTGACTAGAGGAAAGTCCTTGGAGAAAAGAGTGTAATAATTATGGAGTGAGTAAATAGAGATAGCTTAGTAGAATCAATGTGAGACATTCAGAATCATTTTCTAGCTAAAAGAAACCCTAGTAGAGGTGGTAATATAACCGTACTACTATGAATGATACTGTTAAAATACATGTTGATATAGAATAGAGATATGGACCTAGAAAGGAAGCCAGAGAACCCAAAGGCTGAAGAGAGGGAGAAAGAGACATAGATGCAGGAAATGACAGCTGACTCATTGGAAAAGACCCTGATGCTGGGAAAGATTGAAGGCAAAAGAAGGGGGTGGCAGAGGGTGAGATGGTTGGATAGCATCACTGACTCAATGCACATGAATTTGAGCAAACTCTGGGAGACAGTGGAGGACAGGGGAGCCTGGCATGCTGCAGTCCATGGGGTTGCAGAGTTGGACAAGACTTAGGACTGAACAACATCAACAACAATGAGCAGAGAAGAGACGAGAAGCCTAATGGACACAGATGGACCCATGGTGAGAGCTCAAGCAAGACAGCCTCCAGTAGTCCCTGAAATATTTGAAAGAAAGTTTTGTTTCTTCTAAATGAAAGGCAGAAGCAGAGAAATGCTGTTTTATTTTACTTGTAGATACAATCTCACTTTTTTTTAAACGCCCCCTTTTCTTCCCTTCTTTTAGTGTGGCCTTGGAAAACCGTTACAAAAAGGCATGCACAACGCTGTTCCTGTCAGCTGATGGACCGAGACATGCATAAGTATAAAGAAAACCACGCAGAAGTACTTCAGGAGTCTCCTCCTGGAGTAGTGTCCAAGAGAAGTGTCCTCTCCTTTCTAGATTAAATTTCCTGGCAGATGAGTATTGGGATTTAATATAGCCAAAGCTTTTAGCTGCTATTTTGTCCCAAAGGAAAGCTGAAGAAGGGGGAAAATGATTCCCTCCCTCCAGGCTCAACTTCGCATCAGTGTACACCATTGTTGACATCTGAAAGGTGACTCATTTGCAAGATGGGGTCTAAAAATTAGGTACTTTAATTTTCTTTCCATCGTAAAGTTCATGTGGATGAGAAATAAACCACTGGCTGTTATAAATGTTTGGGTCAAAGACAAGCTCTCAGTAATACAGAAGTGAAACTCCAGTGTTAGGCTGTTCACTGAGAAAATGTCTCAGGAGATGAAATCAAGGGACTTCCCTGGTGGTCCAGTGGTTAAGGTTTCACCTTTCAGTGGAGGGGCTGTGGGTTCAATTCCTAGTCAGGGACCTAAGATCCCACATGTCTTGAGACCAAAAAACAAAATATAAAACAGAGACGATATTGTAACAAATTCAATAAAAACTTTAAAAATGGCCCACATTAAAAAAAAGTATAAAAAAAAAAGGTTGATTTGGGAGCTGTTTGTCTAATATTGACAGTGAAGTGAAAGTCACTCAGTCGTGTCTGACTCTTTGCAACCTCGTGGACTATATAGTCCGTGGAATTCTCCAGGCCAGAATACTGGAGTGGGTAGCCATTCCCTTCTCCAGGGGATCTCTCCAACCCAGGGATTGAATTCATGTCTCCCGCATTGCAGGCAGATTCTTTACCAGCTGAGCCACAAGGGAAGCCCAAGAATTCTGGAGTGGGTAGCCTATCCCTTCTCCAGTGGATCTTCCCGACCCAGCAATCGAGCCAGGGTCTCCTGCATTGCAGGCAGATTCTTTACCAAGAATCTACTTCTTGTGGCTTCCCAGATGGCTCCGTGGTAAAGAATCTTCCTGCCAATGCAGGAGACACAGTTTCAATCCCTGGGCTGGAAAGATCCCCTGGAGCAGGAAATAGAAAATGACTCCAGTTTTCTTGCCTGGGAAATCCCAAGGATGGAGGAGCCTGGCAGGCTACAGTCCATGTGGTCACGAGGAGTCAGACATGCCTTAGCAAGTACATAGCATCAGCAGCACTTTACCACTGGGCTATCAGGGAAGCCCATAACAGTGACAAAATGCTGGCCTTTGTGTTTTAACTGGGAATTAAAAACTGGGAGTTTATCTTAAGATTTTTTTTTTTTCATTTAATTATTGTGGCTAAAGCATTCCCTGCTCTGCTAGAAGGTGAAAAGTCTATAAGAAATTCCTGGCATCTTCATATATGAAATATAAAAAGAAAAATCAAGCAATTCATTTGCTATTAATTAAAAAAAAATGAAACAACACAAGAAACTATCACCTAAGACCTAAGGACATGCCTGTAAAATGTAGAGCCAACTACATAGTCAGGAATCATGGTGTCATAGACTTAGGAGTTGAGAGGACCTGGAAGATCACCCAATCCAATGCCCTCATTTCACAAATGAGAAAACCAGAGGAAATGATAGATTGTTGGCTGAAAAAATTGTACAGTGTGTCTACTACTTCTTGTGGCTTCCCAGATGGCTCCGTGGTAAAGAATCTTCCTGCCAATGCAGGAGACACAGTTTCAATCCCTGGGCTGGAAAGATCCCCTGGAGCAGGAAATAGAAAATGACTCCAGTTTTCTTGCCTGGGAAATCCCAAGGATGGAGGAGCCTGGCAGGCTACAGTCCATGTGGTCACGAGGAGTCAGACATGCCTTAGCAAGTACATAGCAGCAGCAGCAGCAGCAGCAGCAGCTACTACTTCCTGGCTAGAGTAAAGAAGCTATCAGGAAAACAGGACTTGAGCTAGAGCTATGTAGGAAAAATTACATAACAACTTAGTTTCCCCAGAGTACAAAAAGTTAACTAGAACAGTAACATCATACTTCAAACATTTGATTTTAAACTACTTAGGGTAATGGGTGACATATAAAAAGCTTTACATATTTGATGTAAACAACTTGATGAATTAGGGGTTAAGTATACGCTCATGAAATCATCACCACCATCAACATCATAAGCATATCCATCACCTCTCCAAATATCTTCCCACCCCTAAGACGACAAAGAGGAGGATAATGTGTGGAAAGAACCCATAAGATCTACTCTCTTAGCAAATTTTAAATACAATATAGCACTGGTAGCTATACATACCACACTGTACAGTGCATCTTACTTATTTTGCATAATTGAAACTTTGTACCCTTTACATCTCCTCTCCATTTTCCTCTCCATCCAACCTGGGTAACCACCATTTTACTCTCTGCTTCCTTGAGTCTATTTTAGATTCCACGTGTAAGTGAGATATTACAGTACTTGTCTTTCTGTGCCTGGCTTGCTTATTTATCTATCCCATTTTAGTGATGCTTTTTATTTTATTAAAAAAATTTAATTTAATTTTTATTGGAATATAGTTGATTTACAATGTATTAATTTCAGGTGTACAGCAAAGAGAATCTGTTATATGTGTCCTCCGGGTCCATCCACATTGTCGAAAATGGCAGGATTTTTTTTTAAAGATGAGTAATATTCAATTACATCCATATACCTTATTTTCTTTACCCATTTATCTCTAAGTGGATGTTTAGATTGTTTCCATATCTTGGTTACTGTGAATGATGCTACAATGAACACGGGGATGCAAATGTCTCTTTAAAATTCTGATTTCAATTCTTTGGTATATATACCCCAAAGTTAGATTGCTTGATCATATGATGGTTCTTTTTTTAACTTGAGAAATCTCCATTCTGTTTTCAATAACATCTGTACCAATTGACAATTAACAGGAGACACTGAGATCACACACTGGGATCCATTGCCCAGTTGTGGGGAGAGGAAGATGGTCTGAAAAGGAGCAGACAGGTTCTTTATCTTAAGGTGAAGAAAGTCCACAAAAAAAAAAAAAAAAAAAAAGAAGAAGAAGAAGAAGAAAGAAAGAAAAAAGCCCACCATTTAAAAAAAAAATATTATTTATATATTTATCTGGCTGCACTGAGTCTTTGCTGTGGCATGTGGGATCTTCAGTCTTCCTTGCAGCATGTGGGATCTTTAGTTGAAGCATGTGGGATCGAGTTCCTCCAACCAGGATTTGAACCCAGATCCCTTGCATTGGGAGCTTGGAGTCTTAGCCACTGGACAAGCAGGAAAGTCCAAAACCCACCATTCTGAAAATTCAATAGGAACAAATTGTTAGGATTATTCACACCTTCTGTAGGGCAGCAACTCCAAATTATAGAATGTTAGCCCTGAGATAGACCCAGGAGGTTGTATGGTATGGCCCTTTTCTGTTTTAAATCAGTCTCTCTCAAAGATTTCTCTTAAACCACCAGTTTCAGAATCATTAAAATAGAAAATCTGTAGTCTTTAATCAAGTGTTCTAAATTAGACTCTGAAGGTACAGGGGTGGGGATTTGCATTTTAATCACCTTTCAGGTGAAAAGAAACCACTGGTTTTGAGGTTCTTGAGCTGTGTGCTAAGTACTAAGTCACTTAGGTTGTCTTCGATGCCTTGTGATCACATGGACTATAGCCCGCAGTCTCCTGTGTCCATGGAATTCTCCAGGGAAGAATACGGGAGTGGGCTGCCATGCCCTCCTCCAGGGGATCTTCCAAACCCAGCCATCAAACCTGTAAGAACCCAGACTTTTATGTCTCTTGCATTGGCAGGTGGGTTCTTTACCACTGAGCTACCAGGGAAGACCTGGACTGCCCATTATATTCACCCACAGACGATATCCTGACTGTGGGCTGATTGAATTGGAATTTCTGAGAGAGGGTCAAGGCACTGGTATTCTAAGATGCAGACTGTGTTGAGAACTACTGGCATAGAAGGTGGTAAAGTGACTTTCAAAAGGACACTCAAGCGAATAGTGGTAGAATTGGAACCAATTCCATCTTCCCTAAAAGAGTCAGAATCTGAATGGCCTCCAAGACAGAACAAAAGTATCAAAGTTAGAAAAATGGAACTGGTGATTGAGGAAGAGGGCTATAGCAGTCTAGCATAAGCAGGGACTGATGGGGGATGTTGATTGCCTTTTTGGACTAGCCATAACTGAGCATGCCGTGGGCTGACTGTATTTAATCAGAAGTGTATGAACAGAAATCCAGCCCCTGAGCACTCAATTTATGATGAAACTGCTGCAAAAAAGCCACAGCTAAAACAATCCTTAACCATTATCCAATTAGTGGCCAACACACTGTCTTCTTGTTAACAAATCTTATAGCCCCAGGTACCTGTCCAAATCGATGAGCAGGTGCATGCAAAGCTGGTTGTGGAGCTGAGATAAGAATGGAAAAGAACAGGTTTCACGTGATATCAAAGAAGAGGGAAGGAACTAGGTGTGCATTGTATCCCCCTCATTTTTCTAGATGCATGATTCTGCGTTAGGAAGGTGGATCCATCTCAGCTTCGACTTCACAAATCTCTCGATGCCTTAGCTCCAGGTGCTAATTAAATTCCCAGCTGGCAACGGTTGTGATCTGTTGCACACTTTGGGTGTGATATGTATTATACTTGCCTTGGTCTTTGAGTTTGTGTTTTTGGGTAAGTGAAACTGGTCCAGTGGGGACTATTCAGTTCAGTTCAGTTCAGTTCAGTCACTCAGTCGCGTCTGACTCTACGCGACCCCATGAACTGCAGCATGCCAGGCCTCCCTGTCCATCACCAACTCCTGGAGTTCACCCAAACCCTTGTCCATTGAGTCGGTGATGCCGTCCAACCATCTCATCCTCTGTCATCCCCTTCTCTGCCTGCGCTCAATCTTTCCAAGCATCAGGGTCTTTTCCAATGAGTCAGCTGTTCACATCAGGTGGCCAAAGTACTGGAGTTTCAGCTTCAACATCAGTCTTTCCAATGAACACCCAGGACTGATCTCCTTTAGGATGGACTGGTTGGATCTCCTTGCAGTCCAAGGGACTCTCAAGAGTCTTCTCCAACACCACAGTTCAAAAGCATCAATTCTTCAGCACTCAGCCATCTTCACAGTCCAACTCTCACATCCATACATGACCACTGGAAAAACCATAACCTTGACTAGACGGACCTTTGTTGGCAAAGTATTGTCTCTGCTTTTGAATATGCTATCTAGGTTGGTCATAACTTTCCTTCCAAGGAGTAAGCATCTTTTAATTTCATGGCTGCAATCACCATCTGCAGTGATTTTGGAGCCCAGAAAAACAAAGTCAGCCACATTTCCCCATCTATTTGCCATGAAATGATGGGACCGGATGCCTTGATCTTAGTTTTCTGAATGTTGAGCTTTAAGCCAACTTTTTCACTCTCCTCTGTCACTTTCATCAAGAGGCTCTTTAGTTCTTCTTCACTTTCTGCCATAAGGGTGGTGTCATCTGCATATCTGAGGTTATTGATATTTCTTCCGGCAATCTTGATTCCAGCTTGTGCTTCTTCCAGCCCAGCATTTCTCATGATATACTCTGCATATAAGTAAAATAAGCAGTACTTGGATGCAATCTCAAAAACAACAGAATGATCTCTGTTCATTTCCAAGGCAAAGCATTCAATATCACAATAATCCATGTCTATGCCCCGACCAGTAATGCTGAAGAAGCTGAACAGTTCTATGAAGACATACAAGACCTTCTAGAACTAACACCCAAAAAAAGATGTCCTTTTCATTATAGGGGACTGGAATGCAAAAGTAGGAAGTCAAGAAACACCTGGAGTAACAGGCCAATTTGGCCTTGGAGTACGGAATGAAGGAGGGCAAAGGCTAATACAGTTCTGCCAAGAGAACACACTGGTCAAGGCAAACATTCTCTTCCAACAACACAGGAGAAGACTCTACACATGGACATCACCAGATGGTCAATACCAAAATCAGATTGATTATATTCTTTGCAGCCAAAGATGGAGAAGCTCTATACAGTCAGCAAAAACAAGACCAGGAGCTGACTGTGGCTCAGATCATGACCTCCTTATTGCCAAATTCAGACTTAGATTGAATAAAGTAGGGAAAACCACTAGACCATTCAGGTATGACCTAAATCAAATCCCTTATGACTATACAGCAGAAGTGAGAAATAGATTTAAGGGACTAGATCTGATAGACAGAGTGCCTGATGAACTATGGATC
Source organism: Bos indicus (assembly GCF_029378745.1). Taxonomy (NCBI): domain Eukaryota; kingdom Metazoa; phylum Chordata; class Mammalia; order Artiodactyla; family Bovidae; genus Bos; species Bos indicus. Next base: position 16,012,141 of record NC_091780.1, on the reverse strand, counting down.
GAGGTTCATGACATTATACAGGAGAAAGGGATACAGACCATCCCCAAGAAAAATAAATGCAAAAAAGCAAAATGGTTGTTAAGGAAGCCTTACAAATAGCTGTGAAAAGAAGAGAAATGAAAAGCAAAGGGGAAAAGGAAAGATATACCCATTTGAATGGAGAGTTCCAAAGAATAGCAAGGAGAGATAAGAAAGCCTTCCTCAGCAATCAATGCAAAGAAATAGAGGAAAACAATAGAATGGGAAAGACTAGAGATCTCTTCAAGAAAATTAGAGATACCAAGGGAACATTTAAGAACATTTAAGATATTAAAAACAGGTGGCAAGAATACAGAGAAGAACTGTACAAAAAAGATCTTCACGACCAAGATAATCACTATGGTGTGATCTCTGACCCAGAGCCAGACATCTGGAATGTGAAGTCAAGTGGGCCTTAGGAAGCATCACTACAAACAAAGCTAGTGGAGGTGATGGAATTCCAGTGGAGCTGTTTCAAATCCTGAAAGATGATGCTGTGAAAGTGCTACACTCAATATGCCAGCAAATTTGGAAACTCAGCAGTGGCCACAGGACTGGAAAAGGTCAGTTTTCATTCTGATCCCAAAGAAAGGCAATGCCAAAGAATGCTCAAACTACCACACAATTGTACTCATCTCACATGCTAGTAAAGTAATGCTCAAAATTCTCCAAGCCAGGTTTCAGCAATATGTGAACCGTGAACTTCCTGATGTTCAAGCTGGTTTTAGAAAAGGCAGAGGAACCAGAGATCAAATTGCCAACATCTGCTGGATCGTGGAAAAAGCAAGAGAGTTCCAGAAAAACATCTATTTCTGCTTTATTGACTATGCCAAAGCCTTTGACTGTGTGGAGCACAATAAACTGTGGACAATTCTGAAAGAGATGGGTATACCAGACCACCTGACCCGACTCTTGAGAAATCCGTTTGAAGGTCAGGAAGCAACAGTAAGAACTGAACATGGAACAACAGACTGGTTCCAAATAGGAAAAGGAGTACGTCAAGGCTGTATATTGTCACCCTGCTTATTTAACTTATAGGCAGAGTACATCATGAGAAACGCTGGACTGGAAGAAACACAAGCTGGAATCAAGATTGCCGGGAGAAATATCAATAACCTCAGATATGCAGATGACACCACCCTTATGGCAGAAAGTGAAGAGGAACTCAAAAGCCTCTTGAGAGTGAAAGTGGAGAGTGAAAAAGTTGGCTTAAAGCTCAACATTCAGAAAACGAAGATCATGGCATCTGGTCTCATCACTTCCTGGGAAATAGATGGGGAAACAGTGGAAACAGTGTCAGACTTTATTTTTTGGGGCTCCAAAATCACTGCAGATGGTGACTGCAGCCATGAAATTAAAAGACACTTGCTCCTTGGAAGGAAAGTTATGACCAACCTATGTAGTATATTCAAAAGCTGAGACATTACTTTGCCAAGTCCGTCTAGTCAAGGCTTTGATTTTTCCTGTGGTCATGTATGGATGTGAGAGTTGGACTGTGAAGAAGGCTGAGCACCGAAGAATTGATGCTTTTGAACTGTGGTGTTGGAGAAGTTTCTTGAGAATCCCTTGGACTGCAAGGAGATCCAACCAGTCCATTCTGAAGGAGATCAGCCCTGGGATTTCTTTGGAAGGAATGATGCTAAAGCTGAAACTCCAATACTTTGGCCACCTCATGCGAAGAGTTGACTCATTGGAAAAGACTCTGATGCTGGGAGGGGTTGGGGGCAGGAGGAGAAGAGGACGACAGAGGATGAGATGGCTGGATAGCATCACTGACTCGATGGACGTGAGTCTGGGTGAACTCCATGAGTTGGTGATGGACAGGGAGGCCTGGTGTGCTGTGATTCATGGGGTCTCAAAGAGTCGGACACGACTGAGCGACTGGACTGAACTGACCTGAACAGAAGGGAACGTTTTATGCAAAGATGTGCTCAATAAAGGACAGAAATGGTATGGACCTAGCAGAAGGTATTAAGAAGAGATGCAAGAATACACAGAAGAACTGTACAAAAAAGATCTTCATGACCAAGATAATCACTATGGTGTGATCACTCACACTCACCTAGAGCCAAACATCCTGGAATGTGAAGTCAAGTGGGCCTTAGGAAGCATCACTACAAACAAAGCTAGTGGAGGTGATGGAATTCCAGTGGAGCTGTTTCAAATCCTGAAAGATGATGCTGTGGAAGTGCTGCATTCATTATGCCAGCAAATTTGGAAAACTCAGCAGTGGCCACAGGACTGGAAATGGTCAGTTTTCCTGCCAATCCCAAAGAAAGGCAATGCTAAAGAATGCTCAAACTACCGCACAATTGCACTCATCTCACATGCTAGTAAAGTAATGCTCAAAATTCTCCAAGCCAGGCGTCAGCAATACATGAACCGTGAACTTCCAGATGTTCAAGCTGGTTTTAGAAAAGGCAGAGGAACCAGAGATCAAATTGCCAACATCCACTGGATCATGGAAAAAGCAAGAGAGTTCCAGAAAAACATCTATTTCTGCTTTATTGACTATGCCAAAGCCTTTGACTGTGTGGATCACAATAAACTGTGGAAAACTCTGAAAGAGATAGGAATACCAGGCCACCTGACCTGCCTCCTGAGAAATCTGTATGCAGGTCAGGAAGCAACCTAACCTGGTTAGAACTGGACATGGAACAACAGACTGGTTCCAAACAGGAAAAGGAGTACGTTAAGGCTATATATTGTCACCCTGCTTATTTAACTTATACGCAGAGTACATCATGAGTGGGGACTATTAGTGGATCTGAAACTGAGAGGACCCCTCCCTGGAGAATGGCTCCCCTTGTCTTTATTTTTGTCACTGGCTTTGGTGTGAGCATCCCTGATGCTGCAAGTTTAAACTGGTAAGAGCAAAACAGCAATGGGTATAATTTAGAAATGTAATGCAATCCAATACTGCCTGTGATAGGATGACTCCCTGAGGACTTCACATCTTCTTAGCTCTGTAGAGAAAGAGACTAGGAAACCCCCTGGATGGGCCTTCAAAGGGTAAATCACTTACTTACAGTGATTCTTGTAAGACCCTGATCCTTCCTAAGAGGAGCTGGGAAGGGAGGATATAAAACTGTCTCCAGGCAGATCATCATCATGATCGTGGGCATGTTCAGGCAATCAGAATATTTCTATTCACTTAAGGAGGGGAGCTGAGGGCCCCACAAACAACCCACGGAAGTATCTTGAAGGTATGGATAAGTTTTCTTATGGGCAGGAAGATCTGTGTGCCTCAGGTGTTAAGCAGGACAGGGACTAGAGTGAGGTGAGTGAGGGCCCCATGCTGGGTGCCAAACTTAAGTCTGCTCCGTAAACTCAGCAATTAAGATAAATACTTCATTTAGAAAATATTTTATTTTGCTATTATTTTTAAAAATATTTTATTTATCTAAAAAACCTTGCATTCCTAGGATATATATCCTCCTCTTAAATTATGTTGTGTTATCCTCTTCTTATTCTGTAGAATTTGATTTGTTGGTGTTTTATTAAGAATTGGTATGCATATGTTCATGAAGGACGTTGGTTTGTAATTTTCTTTCATTCTTTTTTTTTTTTGCAATGTGAGCTTTTCTGTACTTGCCGCGAGTGTGGGGCTACTCTATTTGCAGTGCACCGGCTTCTCCCTGGGGTGGCTTCTCTTGTGGCACAGCATGGGCTTTAGGACACGTGGGCTTCAGTAGCTGTGGTGCAGAGGCTTAGTCGCCCTGTGGCATGAGGGATCTTTCCAGATCAAGGATTCAATCTGTGTCTCCTGCACTGGCAGGCGAATTTTTATCCACTGGACCATCAGGAAAGCCCAGGCACTATCTTCTAAAGCTGATCTGGTATGTCACTCGTTGGCCCAGCAATTCCAACAGAGATGCCCACATAAGTTCACCAAAAGCTATGTGCAAGAATGCTCAACATCATTAATCATTAGGGAAATGCTGATTAAAACCACAATAAGATACTACTAAATATCTATTAGAATGTCTAATAGGTGTCTATAAGAATTGAATGCACAAGTGTTAATGAGGATTAGAAGCAACTGAAACTCTTATATATTCACTTCTATTGGAAATGTAAAAGATACAATCAGTTTGAAAAATAATTATAAATTTTCTAAAAAAGTTAAACATGTCTCTATCACATGACTCACTAATAGATATTTACTCAAGAAAAATGAAAGCAGGTGTCTGCACAAAGGCTTATACAGGAATATTCATAGCAGCTTTAGTTTTAATAGCCACAAATTGGAAACAACCCCAGTGCCCATCAACAATTGAATCTGTGGTAATAGGTAAGCAAATTTTGTGGTGTATACATACAATCAAACTCCGGGAGGTGAAATACAGGGAAGCCTGCATGCTGCAGTCCAAGGAGTGGCAGAGTCAGACATGACTTAGTGACTGAACTGAACTGATATGTATATATATATATATATATATATATATATATACACACACATATGTATGTATATATAATGAAACACCTTCAATAACAATTAAAAAGGAATACACTGTTGATACACACAACAACATGGATAAACTCCAGAATAATTCAGCTGAGTGAAGAAAAATAGTATACATTGTACGATATCCAATCATAGATAATTCTAGAAAATGCTAACTAATTTATAGTGATAGCAGATCACTGATTGTGTGGGGATTAGGGGCAGAAGGAAGAGGGGGGAGGAAGGGCTTACAAAGGGAGAGGAGGAAACTTTTGTGGATGTTGAACTTATTTTTTGAAGAGTAAGTTCTATAATTTTATTGTGAATCTTTGAAGTAGACATTTTTCAAAAATTAAATGCATGTGCTTGATTTACTGCAGTATGACAAGTTTCATATATATTTTCCCCGTTGTAATTAGTATCATAGGGTTTATTGAGAGATTCTCATATTATTTATAGATTAAATGATTTTAGTGACAGTTTCATATGTGCGCATTGAAATTTGTCAGATTGTACACTTTAAATATGTGCAAGTTATTGCATGTTAAGTATAAAATATAAAATCATTAAAAATAAGTACATGAAACCTTTGCTCTTAAGTTGCTCATTGCATAGCAGTGGACAAACATATCATTATTATGCACATGTGTAATTATAGAGGGCTTTGGCAGTATACAGTAGCAAGCCAATCCAGGAGTGTCTTCTTTTTGGGGATATCACAGAAGCCTCTAGAGGGGGATGGCTGGTGAAGTGCAGGGGCTCTAAAATGATCCATTCAAGACAGGGTCGGAGACATACTTAGAAGCCAGATGGTTAGGCTAAAGAGCTTGTTTGCAACATTGGGAAGATGTGTGGTGAGAAGAGAAGTCAGATCCATGAACACATTAACAATATTAGTCACGAATTTTGGTGGAGGCCTGATTTTCTTGGTAAGATTTATGATTCACAAATCTAGTTGTTTAAAGATCAATGGACCTAGACTGAACAAATTGTCCTTTACTCTCATTATCTACTGCATGTCCTAGAAAAATGGGTGCTAACACAAGTGTGTTGGTTCCATTTCTAATGGGATTGGAGCATTCATTCCAGTCAGGAAAAACAATTTGTCTTTGTCCTTTTGTGTTATCTTTCTTTGAATGTAGTAAAAATCCATTTTTTCCTGCTTATTTTTTAATGTATTTTAAGGATACATTAATCTTCCCTGGTGGCTCAGAGGGTAAAGCATCTGCCTGCAATGCAGGAGACCCAGGTTCTATCCCTGGGTCGGGAAGATCCCCTGGAAAAGGAAATGGCAATCCGCTCCAGTACTCTTGCCTGGAAAATCCCATGGATGGAGAAGCCTAGTGGGTTACAGTCCATGGGGTCACAAAGAGTCGGACATGACTGAGCGACGTCACTCACTCACTCATTCAAAGGATACATTAAATATTTCTGTTAAACTTTGTCTAAATAATGTAGTGTAACAGGTTAATTTGTTTAAAGATTTAGGGAAGGGATGTTTCTGGTAACCTACCCAAACTATTATGGTAACTACCCCAAGACTAATTTGCCTTCAGCTAACTTTTGGGTGGGATGAGTAGAAGAAGGAGAGAGAATAGCAGGAGAAAAAACAGAAGAGGAGACAGAATGTGAATAATGTGAAACTCTGCCAGTCACTGCTTAGTAAAGACTGTAATAAAATTGCTATTAAAGCCCTTTCTTATTTATTGAAATCTATATTTTGATGATTTTGGCCCAGTTTTATATTTGCAAAAAAGCCAGAAGGCGATATACACTTCTTAGTTTTCATTCTTTATTATTCTCTCCAAAGTGCAAATAGATCAAATCTACGGATTGTATTTTTTCAACCCTTGGAATGGAAAAAAATTTGTTGCCATTGTATAAAAAAACAGGCTCTGACTTTCAGTGACTTAAAATAGCTAATGTTTTCCGGTACCTCTATAGTTTTATTTATTTCCTTTTACTTAGGCCCCACAGAAACCTACTAATTGTTTTTGTTAGACCTATTTAGAGATGAAGGAAATGGAGAGATAGAGATTGCTAGATTGCTCAGTCAAATAGTTAATACTACTACTATTAATTATTTCCTTTGCTATCTGAAGATAGAACATTTCTAAGAAAACTTTTTTTTTCCAGTTGTAACTGAAATGGTATAAAGTGAAGAAGCAATTACCTTAAGACACATCTTGCTAATGGATGCACAAAATAAATTGAGATAAGTCACAGTTGCTCACAGACACAGTTCAAAGTTGTAGCAGCTTGGTGGTTACAGTTAATAATGCTGTATTGTACACTTAAAAGTTGTCAAGAGAGCAAATCTTCAATGCTTTTATCACACGCACAAAATGTAATGATATAAGGTGATGGATGTGTTAACTAACCTTATTGTGATAATAATTTTGCAATATATCCATGTATCAAATCATTACATTGTACCCCTTAACTTATACCATGTTATATGTCAATTATATCTCAGTAAAGCTGGGGAAAAAATGTGCCAGTTGGGTTGAAGAATATATAGGTAGGAACTGGAGTAGGAAATGGCAACCCTTTCAAGTATTCTTGCCTGGAAAATTACATAAATGGAGGACACTGGTGGGCTACAGTCCATAAGGTCGCAAAGAGTTGGACACTACTGAGCAGCTGAGCATGCATGCAAGCAGAAATTGGCAGGTGAATGGGCAGTGGACTCGAAGAAAGGTCAATATAAATTTTCTAACGTGAATCTCAGAGGGAGAATACAATATTTTTAAACATAGAGCTTCAGTGGCTTGTGGGACTACATCAAAGAGTATAAAACATATGTCCCTGGAATCCCAGAAATAGAAGAGAAGATATGGCACAAAAAATAACAGCCAAATATTTCCTAAATTTTGTGGAAAACATGATCTTATATATCCAAAAGATTAAAAAAAAAAACCCAATTAGGATAAGTACAAAGAAAATAGTACCTAGGCATATCAGAGTCAAACTGTTGAAGACTAAAGATAAAGAGAAAATCTTGAAAGCACCTGGTGGGGGGGCGGGCAGAAAGACCTTATATACAAGATACCACTGTCTAGATCTTTATCTGGGAAAGAAATGAACGTCAAAAGATGAAGGAATGACATTTCTAAAGCACTAAAAGAAAAAAAAGCTGTCAACATAGGGTTTTATGTCATCAGAAATATCCTCAAAAATGAAGGTGCATAAAAGACATTTTCAGATACATGAAAGCTGAGAGATTTTATTGCTAGCAGACCTATAACACAAGAAATGGGAATGTGGATTATGGTAGGCATATAGAATTCTAAAGATGCTCTTGTCTTAAGCCCTGAAAACTGAATATGTTATATTACATGACAAAGGGGAATTAAATAAGCAGATGGAACTAATGTTGCTAATCAGCTGACCGTCAGGGCAGGACTGGGGAGAGAAGGGACAGGCAATGTAATCAGAGTCCTTAAATATGGAAGAGGGAGGCCGAAGAGGCCATTTCAAAGTGATGTGATGTGGGAAAGATTCCACTGGCTGTTACTGGCTTTGAAGATAAAAGGAGGCCAGGAACCCAAATATATATGCAGCTACTAGAAGCTGGAAAATGCAACAAAATGACTTGTCTCCTGGAATCTCCAGATAGGAATACAGTCCTGCTGCTACATTGATTTTAGCCTGGCGAGATTCATTTCAAATTTCCGACCTACAGAATTAAAAGGCAGTACATTTGTGTTCTTTCAAGCTACCAATTTCGGGGTAGTTTGTTAAAAGTAATACATAAATGATACATCCTGAAGGAATGAACACGAGATAGAAACTTGGATCTAGGAGAAGGAATGAAGAGTATGCTGCTGCCAAGTCGCTTCAGTCGTGTCTGACTCTGTGCGACCCCATGGACTGCAGCCTACCAGGCTTCTCTGTCCATGGGATTCTCCAGGCAAGAACACTGGAGTGGGTTGCCATTTCCTTCTCCAATGCATGAAAGTGGAAAGTGAAAGTGAGGTCACTCAATCATGTCTGACTCATAGCGACCCCATGGACTGCAGCCTACCAGGCTCCTCCATCCATGGGATTTCCCAGGCAACAGTACTGGAGTGGGATGCCATTGCCTTCTCCCATGAAGGGTATAGGAAATGGTAAATAACAGTAGATGTAAAAGAGCATCTTTTAATTCTACCCTTAAACTCTTTAAAAGACCAGTGATAATTCAGTGCAAACATTATAGTGTTTCATATGGAATTATAAATGTATGTGGTGGTAAAATAGAACAGCACATAGAATGGGGGGCGGAAATGAAATTATATTGTTGCATGTGTTTTAAACTTTTGTGTGATGTGGTACAGTACGAACTATGTAGACTATGATATCTTAAGGACATCTATTATAAGATTAAGGCAATCAGTAAAAACTATTAAAAGCTACAGCTAAAAGAAAGCATTAATCACTGAAGAAGGCTTTCTTATCTCTCCTTGCTATTCTTTGGAACTCTGCATGCAAATGGGTATATCTTTCTTTTTCTCCTTTGCCTTTCAATTCTCTTCTTTTCATAGCTATTTGTAAGGCCTCCTCAGACAACCATTTGCTTTTTTGCATTTCTTTTTTGTGGGGATGGTCTTGATTACTGCCTCCTGTACAATGTCACGAACCTCCATCTGTAGTTCTTCAGGCACTCTGTCTATCAGATCTAATCCCTTGAATCTATTTGTCACTTCCAGTGTATAATTGTAAGGGATTTGATTTAGGTCATACCTGAATGGTCTAGTGGTTTTCCCTATTTTCTTCAATTTAAGTCGAATTTGGCAATAAGGAGTTCATGACCTGAGCCACAGGCAGCTCCCAGTCTTGTTTTTCCTGACTGTGTAGAGCTTTTCCATCTTATATTCCATGCAAAGAATATAATCAATCTGATTTTGGTATTGACATCTGGTGATGTCCATGTGTGGGGTCTTCTCTTGTGTTGTTGGAAGAGGGTGTTTGCTATGACCAGTGCATTCTCTTGGTAAAACTCTATTAGTGTTTGCCCTGCTTCATTCTGTGCTCCAAGGCCAAATTTGCCTGTTACTCCAGGTATTTCTTGACCTGGTTAATGTTTAATAAGTTAAATAATTTAATAAGTTAAATTGCTTGTTTAACTTATATGCAGAGTACATCATGAGAAATGTTGGACTGGATGAAGCACAAGCTGGAATCAAGATTGCAGGGAGAAATATCAATAACCTCAGATATGCAGATGACACCACACTTACGGCAGAAAGTGAAGAAGAACTAAAGAGCCTCTTGGTGAAAGTGAAAGAGGAGAGTAAAAATGTTGGCTTAAAATCCAACATTCAGAGACCTAAGATCATGGCATCTGGTCCCATCACTTCATGGCAAATAGATGAGGAAACAATGAAAACAGTGACAGACTTTATTTTTTTTTAGCTCCAAAATCATGGCAGATGTTGATTGCAGCCATGAAATTAAAAGATACTTGCTCCTTGGAAGAAAAGTTATAACTAACCTAGATAGCATATTGAAAAGCAGAGATATTACTTTGCCAACAGCGTCTGTCAAGTCAAAGCTATGGTTTTTCCAGTAGTCATGTATGGATGTGAGTGTTAGACTATAAATAAAGCTGAGCACCAAAGAATTGATGCTTTTGAACTGCGGTGTCGGAGAAGACTCTTGAGAGTCCCTTGGACAGCAAGGAGATCCAACCAGTCCATCCTAAAGGAAATCAGTCCTGAATATTCATTGGGAGGACTGATGCTGAAGCTGAAACTCCAATACTTTGGCCACCTAATGGGAAGAACTGACGCATTGGAAAAGAATCTGATGCTGGGAAAGATTGAAGGCAGGAAGAGAAGGGGATGACAGAGGATGAGATGGCTGGATAGCATCACTGACTCAATGGATACAAGTTTGAGTAAACTCCAGGAGTTGGTGTTGGACAGGGAGGCCTGGCATGCTGCAGTCCGTGGATTTGCAAAGAGTTGGATACGACCGGGCAACTGAACTGAAAATAAAGCATTAGAAGAATCAAAATGAAGTATTACAAAAACTTTAAAGAATTCATGTAATACAAAAACTGGCAAATAAATCAATAAGAAAAAAGAAAATAGCAAAAAGTTATATTTAATCCCCAATATATTATCATTTACCATAAACATAAACACATTTAGCTTTCTAATTAAAAATTACATGTTTGGAAACATGTATAATATAAGAAATGAATCGCCAGTCCAGGTTCGATATAGGATCCTTGGGGCTGGTGCACTGGGATGACCCGGAGGGATGGTACAGGGAGGGAGGTGGGAGGGGGGGTTCAGGATGGGGAACACATGTAGGCCCGTGGTGGATTCATGTTGATGTGTGGCAGAACCAGTACAATATTGTAAAGTAATTAGCCTCCAATTAACATAAATAAATTTAAATAAAATAAATAAATAAATAAAATTACATGTTATCAAGCTGAATAAAAATCCAACCACTTTTTTGTGTTTGTAAACTACTAAAATTGTATTTTAATCTGAAAAGTGTTGAAAGTAAAAATATTGAAAAAAATATACCTTGCAAATAGTATAAGAAGGCTATATTAATATCAGAAAAAACAGACATAAGTACAAGGGATATACCAAATATTAAGAGAAAGAATGAAAAAATGTTAATTCATCAAGGAAGGCATAGGAATTGCAAATTTGTGCTCAGTTCAGTTCAGTTCAGTGTGCTGCTGCTGCTGCTGCTAAGTCGCTTTAGTCGTGTCCGACTCTGTGCGACCCCATAGACGGCAGCCCACCAGGCTCCCCCATCCCTGGGATTCTCCAGGCAAGAATACTGGAGTGGGTTGCCATTTCCTTTTCCAATGCATGAAAGTGAAAAGGGAAAGTGAAGTCGCTCAGTCGTGTCCGACTCTTAGTGACCCCATGGACTGCAGCCCACCAGGCTCCTCTGTCCATGGGATTTTCCAGGCAAGAGTACTGGAGTGGGGTGCCATGGCCTTCTCCGAGTTCAGTGTGCTAATAACAACCAAATTTTAAAACATGTGAAACTCAAACCGACAGAACTAAAAGGAGAAATAGATACACCCATAATTATTCTTGGAGATTTTTAACACAACTCTCTCAGTAATTGATAAAATACTCTGGGAAACTTTCAGTAAGGTATAGAATATTTGAATAATGGTATCAACCATGCCACACACATTGTTATTATAAAACAATTACCCATCGGAATAATCATATCTTTTATTTTCAGGTATATATCTTACAAACACCCAAGTAGATCATGTCCTGGAAATAAAATGTCGGAATAAAATGTTGAAATCATACAGAACAAGTTCTCAGATCAAAAGGAAAATAATTCAGAAATCAATTACAACAAGACATCTGGAAATCTTCCAATATTTATAAATTAAGCAATAAACTTATAAAAATCCTAGAGATCAAAGAAGAAGGAACATTGGAAGCTGTTTTGAACTGAATGAAAAGGAAAATTAAAAAAAATAAATAATAAAACAAAAAACTGTGGGATACAAAGTAGCACTTAGAAGGAAGTTTATACTTTTAAATGCTTATATTAGAAAATAAGAAAATTTTAAAATGAAGAGTCTAACTTCCCATTTAAAGAACTCTAAAGATGAGTAGCGGAGAAGGCAATGGCACCCCACTCCAGTACTCTTGCCTGGAAGATCCCATGGACAGAGGAGCCCGTGCAGTCCATGGGTCGCTAAGAGTCGGACATGACTGAGCAACTTCACTTTCACTTTTCACTTTCATGCATTGGAGAAGGAAATGGCAACCCACTCCAGCGTTCTTGCCTGGAGAATCCCAGGGACGGGGGAGCCTGGTGGGTTGCTGTCTATGGGGTCGCACAGGGTCGGACACGACTGAAGCAACTTAGCAGCAGTAGCAGCAAAGATGAGTAGATCAACTCAAAGAAAGTAGGAGGAACTAAAAAAAGATAAAAATTAAACTAAAAAGATAAACAGAAATAAATGAAATAAGAAATATCTGTAACCATTTCTGTTTTGTAGATAAGTTCTTTTACAGCTTTTTTTTTTTAAGATTCCACAAGTAAATGATACCATATATTTGCCTTTGTCTGTCTGACTTACTTCACTCTGTATGTACCAGGAGGTGAGGGGAGGGAGGAGGGATAAATTGAAGGCTGAGATTGATGCATACACATTACTGTATATAAAATAGATAAGTAATGAGAACCTACCACCCATTACAGGGAACTCTACTCAGTACTCTGTAATGGTCTATGTGGGAAAAGACTTTAGCAAGTAATGGATATATGTATATGCATAACAGATTTACTTTGCTGTACACCTGAAACTAATACAACATTGTAAATCAGCTATAAGCCAATAAAAATTAAGGAAAAAAGAAATAGGGAACAAATAATAGAAAAAACTAACAAAGACATGCCTTTGTTATTTCATTAAAAAGATTGATAAAACCCTAGAGAAAAATAGAGAAAAAACATAAGTGTCAACAATGAAAGAGAGGCTATAACCACAGATTTTACAGGTATTCAGAATATTAAGAAGAGAATATATATAACAAGTTGATTAACACCAGTAAATTAAACTTAGGTGAAATTGGGGGATTCTTTGAAAAGCTAAAATAACCAAAAAATTGTTGTATGTTAACAGAAAACCTGAGTATCTCCATAAACATTATAGAAATTGCTTTAAATTAAACAAAACTTCCAACAATGAAAAATCCAAGTAGTGTCTTCACTGATGCGTTATCAGTTCAGTTCAGTTGCTCAGTCATGTCCGGCTCTTTGTGACCCCATGGACTACAGCACGTCAGTCATCCCTGTCCATTCCCAACTCCCGGAGTTTACTCAAATTCATGTCCATTGAGTCCGTGATGCCATCCAACCATCTCATCCTCTGTCATCCCCTTCTCCTGCCGCCTTCAATCTATCCCAGCATCAGGATCTTTGACAATGAGTCAGTTCTTCCCATCAGATGGCCAAAGTATTGGAGTTTCAGGTTCAGCATCAGTCCTTTCAATGAATATACAGGACAGATTTCCCTTAGGATGGACTGGTTGGATCTCCTTGCAGTCCAAGGGACTCTCAAGAGTCTTCTCCAACACCGCAGTTCAAAAACATCAATTCTTTGGCACTCAGCTTTCTTTATAGTCCGACTCTCACATCCATACATGACTACTGGAAAAACCATAACTTTGACTAGACAAACCTTTGTTGGCAAAGTAATGTCTCTGCTTTTTAATATGCTGTCTAGGTTGGTCATAACTTTTCTTCCAAGGAGCAAGTATCTTTTAATGTCATGGCTGCAGTAAACATCTGCTGTGATTTTGGAGCCCCCCAAAATAAAGTCTGTCACTGTTTTCATTGTTTCCCCATCTATTTGCCATGAAGTGATGGGACCAGATGCCATGATCTTAGTTTTCTGAATGTTGAGTTTTAAGCCAACATTTTCACTCTCCTCTTTCACTTTCACCAAGAGGCTTTTTAGTTCTTTTTTGCTTTCTGCCATAAGGGTGGTGTTATCTGCATATCTGAGGTTATTGATATTTCTCCCGGCAATCTTGATTCCAGCTTGTGCTTCATCCAGTCCAGCGTTTCTCATGATGTACTCTGCATATAAGTTAAACAAACAGGGTGACAATATACAGCCTTGCTGTACTCCTTTTCCTATTTGGAACCAGTCTGTTGTTCCATGTCCAGTTCTAACTGTTGCTTCCTGACCTGCATACAGATTTCAGGAAGCAGGGCAGGTGATCTGGTATTTCCGTCTCTTGAAGAATTTTCCACACTTTGTTATGATCCAACAGTCAAAGGCTTTGGCATAGTCAATAAAGCAGAAATAGATGTTTTTCTGGAACTCTTTTGCTTTTTCCATGATCCAGCGGAAGTTGACAATTTGATCTCTGATTCCTCTGCCTTTTCTAAATCCAGCTTGAACATCTGGAAGTTCATGGTTCACGTACTGTTGAAGCCTGGCTTGGAGAATTTTGAGCATTACTTTACTAGCGTGTGAGATGAGTGCAACTGTGGTGTAGTTTGAGCATTCTTTGGCATTGCCTTTCTTTGGGATTGGAATGAAAACTGACCTTTTCCAGTCCTGTGGCCACTGCTGAATTTTCCAAATTTGCTGACATACTGAGTGCAGCACTTACACAGCATCATCTTTTAGGACTTGAAATAGCTCCACTGGAATTCCATTACCTCCACTAGCTTTGTCCATGGTGATGCTTCCTAAGGCCCACTTGACTTCACATTTCATAATGTCTGGTTCTAAGGGAGTGATCACACCATTGTAGATCTGGGTCATGAAGATCTTTTTTGTATAGTTCTTCGTGTATTCTTGCCACTTCTTCTTAATATCTTCTGCTTCTGTTAGGTCCATACCACTTCTGTCCTTTATCGTGCCCATCTTTGCATGAAATGTTCTCTTGGTATCTCTAATTTTCTTGAAGAGATCTCTAGTCTTTCCCATTCTATTATTTTCCTCTATTTCTTTGCATTAATTGCTGAGGAGGGCTTTCTTATCTCTCCTTGCTGTTCTTTGGAACTCTGCATGCACATGGGTATATCTTTCCTTTTCTCCTTTGCCTTTCAATTCTCTTCCTTTCACAGCTATTTGTAAGGCCTCCTCAGACAGCCATTTTGCCTTTTTGCATTTCTTTTTCTTGGGGATGGTCTTGATCACTGCCTCTTCTACAATGTCACGAACCTCTGTCCACAGTTCATCAGGCACTCTGTCAGATCTAATCCCTTGAATCTATTTGTCACTTCCACTGTATAATCGTAAGGCATTTAATTTATATCATACCTGAATGGTCTAGTGGTTTTCCCTACTTTCTTCAATTTAAGTCTGAATTTGGCAATAAGGAGTTCATGATCTGAGCCACAGTCAGCTTCCAGTCTTGTTTTTGCTGACTGTATAGAACTTCTCCATCTTTGGCTGCAAAGAATATAATCAATCTGATCTTGGTATTGACCATCTGGTGATGTCCATAGGTAGAATCTTCTCTTGTGTTGTTGGAAGAAGGTGTTTTCTGTGACCAGTGTGTTCTTTTGCCAAAACTTTGTTAGCCATTGATCTTTTTCATTCTAGACTCCAATGCCAAATTTGCCTGTTACTCCAGGTATTTCCTGATTTCCTACTTTTGCATTCTAGTCCCCTATAATGAAAAGGACATCTTTTTTGGGTGTTAGTCCTAGAAGGGCTTGTAGGTCTTCATAGAACCATTTAACTTCAGCTTCTTCAGCATTACTGGTCAGGGCATAGACTTGGATTACTGTGATATTGAATGGTTTACCTTTGAAACGAACAGAGATCATTCTGTCATTTTTTGAGATTGCATCCAAGTACTGCATTTCGGACTCTTTTCTTGACTATGATGGTTATTCCATTTCTTCTAAGGGATTCTTGCCCACAGTAGTAGATACAATGTTCAACTGAGTTAAATTCACCCCTTCCAGTCTATTTTAGTTCACTGATTCCTAAAATGTCGATATTAACTCTTGCCATCTCTTGTTTGCTTCCAATTTGACTTGATTTATGGACTTAACATTCCAGGTTCCTATGCAATATTGCTCTTTACAGCATCAGGCTTTACTTCCATCACCAGTCACATCCACAACTGGGTGTTGTTTTTGCTTTGGTTCCATCTCTTCATTCTTTCTGGAGTTATTTCTCCACTGATCTCCAGAAGCATATTGGGCACCTACCGACCTGGGGAGTTCATCTTTCAGTGTCCTATCTTTTTGCCTTTTCATATTGCTCATGGGGTTCTCAAGGCAAGAATACTGAAGTGGTTTCCCAAACATTTAAAAAAGACATGATACCACACTCTCACAGACTTTAAAATGCAATCAGAAGAGGATAGACAGAACATTTCCCAATGCATTTGATGAAGTCTACAAAATACTGACATCAAAATTAGACAAAGACATCACAAGAGAAGAAAATTGCAGACTGGGCTTCCCTGGCGGCTCAGTTGTAGAGAGTCTACCTGTGAGAGCAGGAGGCATGGGTTCGATCCCTGACCTGGGAAGATCCCACATGCCACAGAGTAACTAAACCCATGTGCCACAGCTATTGAGCCTGTGCTCCCGAGCTCACGGGCCACAACCATGGAAGCCTGTGCACCTGGAGTCTGTGTTTTATGACAAGAGAAGCCACTGCAATGAGAAGCCCACACAACATACCAGAGAGTAGGCCCTCCTCTCCACAACTAGAGGAAAGCCTTAGCAAAGAAAAAAGAAAAAAAATATATAGACCAATGTCTTTCATGAACATATACATAAAAATTCTTGAGGATACCAGCAAATCAAATTCTGTAGGATAAGAACAGGATAACACATCATAATTAGAGAGGAGGATATATATTCTAGGAATGTAAGTTTTTTATAAATTCAAAAATAAAACAATATAATTCACCGTATTAGCCTAATTAAGAAAAAGAATTGCCTCAATAGAATCAGCCATATTTCTTGAGAAAATATAATATCAATTCATGATAGTCACTGTCAGAAAATTAGGATTAAAGGGACTTCCTTAATTTGGTAAAGAGCATTTACTAAAAACTTACAGCTACCATTATGCTTAATGGTGAGTTTTTTGGATGCTTTTCACCAGAAGATCAGGAACAAGACAATGATGTTCAGTCTCATCGCTCCTATTAAACATTTTCCTGAAGCTCCGAGCTGGTGCAGTAAGGCAAGAAAAATACACAAAAGGCATAACAATAGAAAGAAGGAAGTAAACACATGATCACACGTTCAGAAAATCCTAAGGAATGTATGAAAAAATTACCAGTGATTTTAATCAGAGTTATGGGATGTAAATTTAATGCACAAAATTAGTTTTTTTATGTACCAGCAACAAAAACTTGAAAAATAAATTAATAATAAACCACATTCATAAATTGAAACAGTGTTAAGATTTTTTACTAAAACATTTTTTCTAAAATGATTTTTTGATTTAGAGATTCAGCATAATCCCATTCAAAATACCAACATGATTCTTATTTTGTAGAATTGACAAATTCTAAAATTTGTATGGCATTGCAAACAACCCAGAATAACCAAAACAAATTTTGAAGGAAGAAGATGGGAAGACTTAGACTTCCTGGTTTGAAGACTTTTTTGATATAGTCAAGGCAAAAATGAGTGATGATTTCTTTTCTTTTTCAAAGTACGGATGTTGGACAGAACAATTTTAAAGACTTTGATGATTTTTGTCTCTATAGGAAATTATAGGTAAAAGGGGACTCTAAAGTGAAATTAGATCATGGGCAAAATTGTGCAACTCAGCTGGCGATGTCTGACACTTTTGGTCTCATTTCAGGGAAACCATCTATCCTTTGTTGAGAGGTTATATATCTTCTTCACAGGCCTGAAACTATAGCTGTGAAAAATGACAAGACTTCAAGCAGTACTAATTACAGTATATATTCTTGTTACCATTGCTACTATCGTGCCGTTCAAGAGATTTGTTTAACACCTACTATACATAACAGTCATTATCTTGGGATCAGAGAATGCAGAAATAAATGTCCCAGCTATCACCTGGTTAGGAAGATAGGGGAAAAAAATAGACAAATATGGGACATCCTTGGTGGTTTAGTAGTAAAGAATCTACCTGTCAATGCTGGAGACACTGGTTCAGTCTCTGCTCCAGGAAAATCCCACATGCCACGGCGCAACTGAGCCCGTGCACCACAACTATTGAGCCTGTGCTCTAGAGCCTGTGAACTTCAATTACTGAAGCCCACAGGCCCTAGAGCCCATGCTCTGCAAAGAGAGAAGCCATCACAATGAGAAGCCCAGGTACTGCAGCTAGAGAGCAGCCCCTGCTCGCTGCAGCTAGCAAAAAGCCCACACAGCATCAAAGACCCAGCACAGCCAAAAATAAATAAAAATTAAAAAAAAATAGACAAATGTGGTCGAGTGTCATAAGTACTAGTATAGAGATATTATATTAGTCACGGAGGTTAGGATATGATGCAGTGATAAACAGCCCCAGGGTTTCAGTGCATAATCAAGAAAAAGTCTTATTTCTTGCTTACACAAATTCCTTTGTGGATCTAGCTGTTTTTCCATGACAACTATTCTTCATATGGCACCCTGGCAAGCCAGGATACTGGAACTTCCACTATGTTAGAGCTTTACCATCTGCAACATGTGACCCCAGTTGAAGGAGGAAGGAAAAAGAAGGTTGGAGAACCACGAGACAGTCCTTAAATGCTTATGCCTGGAAGTAACACTAATTATTTCTATTCACTAGCTAAAACAAGTTGTGTAGCCATGTATAACATCAAAGCCTGGAAAAGTAGTCTTCTATATGCATGGAAGGGAGGATTTGGATATAATAATGAGTATTAATAATGTCTACCATATGCATAGTGTTATACTTGGGAGGCATTTAGGAAGTGAAGCCTAATACAGTATAGCCGTCTTCTAAAGAAAGGAAAAAAATAAATTCCAGGAAGAAGGAACCATATGTGCAAAGGTATGATGATGCTGGGATAATTGTTCTATAGAAAAAGTGGTGGGTAGAAAAAGACTTAAATTGTAGTCAGGTCACCGGCCACAAACTGCCCCTTCAAATGGTGCAAATAGTTGCTGGGTTTGCAGTTATCACCATTTGTTGCTGTCGAGTGGCCAAGTAGTGTCTGACTCTTTGCAACTTCATGGACTGCAGCATACGAGGCTTCCCTGTCCTTCACTATTTCTGGGAGTTTGCTCAAGTTCATGTCCATGGAGTCTAGGATGCCATCCAGCCACCTCATCCTCTGTCACCCCCTTCACCTCCTGCCCTCCATCTTTCCCAGCATCAGCATCTTTTCCAGCGAGTCAGCTCTTTGCATCATGTGGCCAAACTATTGCAGCTTCAGCATCAGTCTTTTCAATGAATATTCAGTTACCACCATTCAAGAATATAAAGGATTTTGACACCAAATTATTGGTTAGTATGCTAACCAAGAACTTCTTGAAGCAAATTAGAACCAGAGAAAGAGTTTCCCAACTTGCAGAAACTGTGCAGAAGTTTAAGGAGCAGTTGGAAAAAAGGGATCATCTCTAACCTAGCTCTCAGACCTCAGAGTGCACACTCCACTCAGATAAGAAAAAAATCGTTCTTGCTTTTTTCCAGGGAAAAATACATTTAATATTCTTTTACCCCAACTAACACTGAATATCGGAGAAGGCAATGGCATCCCACTCCAGTACTCTTGCTTGGAAAATTCCATGGACAGAGGAGCCTGGTAGGCTGCAGTCCATGGGGTCGCTAGGAGTCGGACACGACTGAGTGACTTCACTTTCACTTTTCACTTTCATGCATTGGAGAAGGAAATGGCAACCCACTCCAGTGTTCTTGCCTGGAGAATCCCAGGGACCGGGGAGCCTGGTGGGCTGCCGTCTATGGCGTCGCACAGAGTTGGACACGACTGAAGTGACTTAGCAGCAACACTGAATATGTAGGGTTACTAGACTATATTTCCAACTTCTTTTTCCCTTTTGAAGATTTTCTAGGCATGGTAGGAGACATCTCTGGTTCCTGCCAGGCTTCATGAGGGTTTCACGCCAGGACTGATTGGCATAATATGCACAGTGACTGGAGGGCAGGTTGTATTCTACCTGCCTGCTGCAAGTGCTCATTAAAGGTTCAACACAAACAACATCAAAAGGGTGTTCTCCCTGTCACACCATTGGTACAAATCTGGTGGATCAGATTGGACATTTCAAGAGCATTTGTCTAAACTGCGTGTTTTTTGGTAAGCGACAAATACACATGTAGCTTGATAGGTCAGGCATTTGAGCCAAAAAGGCATGTTTCATTGTAGTTATTACATAGATTCTTGTATTCTTTATTTGAGTGGGAAGCTGGTCAGCAGGTAGTATAATAAGATCATAGAATATTAGATTTTCAAAGAAACTTAATTTTCATCTGATCTGAATATCATTTTATAAATGGGAGCAACGATTTGTTTAAAGTCATGTAGCTGGAAAAACTAGTACTAGAAGCAAGGTCTGTTCTCTTTCTTATGATCTTTCTTATGTTTTAGTGAAACTTTATTTTTACGAATACCTTATTCAAATTAGTCACATAGTGATTATTATTGTCATACTACTTTGATTTACTCATTTATTTACCTTTTTTTCAGTTTTTATTATTTCTTACATACCACTTCTAACTTCTCATTTTAATTCCTAGTGACCCAAGTATGATCCTTACCTTGGAGCTCTGTTAGTGAGGATACATTGATGATAAACTTTATCAAAATGTGTCTGAAAGTATCTTTATTTCACCTTAATTATTAAAAGATTGCTTAGCTGAGTGTGGGATTTTGAATAAAGAATTTTATCTTGAGCCTAAGAGATTGATCTTTTACTTTCAGCATTTAAGAAGCATTATTTCACTGCTATCTTGCCTTTATTGTCACTATTGAGAAGCCTGCTGTTATTCTAACTACAATTCTTTCATACAGAACTGTCTCTTCTCTTTGGTTATTTTTAAGATTTTATCTTCATCTTGGGGCTCTGTAGTTTCACTCTGATGCATTTAGATGAAGATTTTGATTTTGTTTATCCTGCTTGCTAGTCTGTGTGCTTTATCAAACTAAGCATGCACATCTTTCATCAATTATGGAAAACGATGGAAGATATTCTTTCAATTTACTTTTATGTCTTCTATCGACTCTTACTTTCTACTACTATTATTAGATCTATATGTTAAATTTTCTGTTCTGTCTTTCACGTTTCTCTAAAACTTTCACATGTTGTGATTCGTTAGTTTCTTCCAAATTCTAGCTCCCAGTTTCATAATCTTCTCTTCATCTATGTCTAACACCCTGTTTCAGTCCTCTACTGAGCTTAATTCTAGTTAACTATGGTTTCATTTTTAGAAAATTTGTTTCATTTCCTAATTTTCCTGATGATTTTTATTCTGTCTTATTCTTTCCTTGTGATTTTTTCCTACTTTTATCTTTTTAATAATTTTAAAATATATATTTTGATAGAGCCCTATTGTTCTATAAATTTGGGTTCTAGGGTGCTAAATTTTGTGATATCATACCTATTTCTTTCTGATTTCTTTATTTCATGTTATTTCTTTATTTTCTTTATTGTAATCTTTCACTGAGAGTTCACTTTCAGTGGGGATTATTAATTTTGTTGGAATTGAATGCAATCTTATTTGAGAAAATGTTGCAAAAAGGTAATTCTACATTTGCTTGTGCCAGATACACTGGGAGTTTTCCTGTTACATAATCAGTTTAATGTGGAGCTCTCAGCATTGGTATTCCTACCCTACAGAAACTAAAATCTTTTGAAATGCAGAAAAATCCATTTAAACTCTGTTCTAGAAGAGAATTAGAGTGAGGGAGGAAGGGTAAATGGGTCATTTCAAAAAATATGGAGATCTACCAGATGCCATTTCTAATTTTTTTTGCGTAGAGAACTGAGCTCATTAGTATCCAGCATGTTAAATTCTGAAAAATCTGAAGGGAAGACAGACTCATCCTTGCCAAAATGAGTCTTCATTCCAACACTGACAACAAGTAGCAGCTTGTATTCCAAAGCACACAGAGCTGGAAAAGCCATGTTCTGTACTTAACTCTCCCCAAATGTTCAAGCTGCTCTTCCCTTTATTGAAACTGAGTGCACAAGGCGTCCTTAAATGTGGCTAGCATCTCAGAATTGTAAGTTCCAATTTCCTACTACAACTCTTGTTGGCCTCCTGAAGGTACACTTGGTTTCCTGGCAATACCTCTCAGATTGGATTAGAGCTAGGTATCTGTGGCTCCCATCAGTTCAGTTCAGTTCAGTTCAGTTCAGTTGCTCAGTCATGTCCGACTCTTTGCGACCCCATGAATTGCAGCACGCCAGGCCTCCCTGTCCATCACCAACTCCCAGAGTTCACTCAGACTCATGTCCATCGAATCAGTGATGCCATCCAGCCATCTCATCCTCTGTCATCCCCTTCTCCTCCTACCCCCAATCCTTCCCAGCATCAGAGTCTTTTCATAGCGAGGAACTGATTTAAAAGTTTAAGGCTATGTTCTATTGGTTTTTGTTTGACATTAAGAATGACAGTAATAATTAACATTTACTAAGACTTTACGTAAATGCTTTATATTATGTCATTTAATCATTCCAAATCTCCTAGTTACTCTACAAACCAGAAAAATGTGACTTGGAGGGTTTAATAACTTGCATGTGGTCATAGACTTTTGGAATCTGGATTTACACTCAGGCAATCTGATTCCTGCATCTTACTCTTAAGCTCAATGTGTGTTGCTGCTACTGCTATTGATACCTCTTATTCTAGCAAGTAATAGAGACAAACGTTTTAAGGCAATAAAGAGCTATCTTCAGAGTCATATCAGCATTTTTAAACATGCTAATGTTCTGTAACCATTTCAATTTCAACATTTGTTCTATTTTCCCAAATGTCACTGAGTGAATATATACAGTTTCCAGAAAGCACTTGTTCCCAGAGGCTGCTGAGAAGTATTTTGTTGGTTAGGTTCTTCTGGATTTCAGTTTGAAAGATGGTTTTCCTAATGCTTCTCAATCATTGCAGAATTTTAAAATAATACTTAAAGGAGATGAGCTCCATGTTGGCAGGTGTTAGCTCTCCCAGTATTTTCTGGGAAGGGCAACTGAACGACAAAGAATTAACTGATATTGAGTCATTCAGCTTCCCCCAAATCTAAACATCACCGCACAAACTTCCTCATGTTTTCTTCATCCGTTTAACCTTGTGCACTGGCTTGTGTGACGGAAAATGGTGTGCCACAAACAGCAGTTGAGGCAGTTTATAGCAAAAATAGTGTACTTTTCAGAGAAAGAAAAAAATGAAGCAAATTCCATTTTATAAAAATGAGTGTTTTTTTCTATTGTAAAAGCCCATGGTTATTCAAGAAAATTTGGAAAATGTAGAAAATGATTCCAGTTCTTCCAGAAAGACAATCGCTGTTAATAGATTCATATATTTCCACCTTGTCTCTTTTGTTTGGTTTCGTGTTTTTATCTTTGATAGTTAAAAACATACCATAGAATCAGAGCTGTTTAGAGTTTTGTTTTGCCTAATATTAAAACAGGGTTTTTCCAATTATTGCCTATATGGACACACACATGCTGCTGTTTAGCATGGGGGTGCAGCGGTAAACACGGGCTTCCCAGGGGGCGCTAGTGGTGAAGAGCCCACCTGCCAATGCAGGAGGTGGAAGAGACGTGGGTTTGGTCCCTGGATTGGGAAGATCCCCTGGAGGAAGGCATGGCAACCCACTCTAGTATTCTTGCCTGGAGAATCCCATGGACAGAGGAGCCTCATGGAGGCTACAGTCCATAGAGCCACAGAGTCAGACATGACTGGAGCGATTTACTATGCACAGCGGTAAATAAGATAAAAATGTGGGCAAGACAGACATTAGACAAATACATGTGAACTATGGTTTCAGGTCGTGATATGCATCCCTGCATTAAAACAACTGAAATGAGGTAAGGATGTGAGGTGGCGCTGGGTCCGCTGGACGTGATCTCAGAGAAACAGCAATGAGTGATCCTGAAGAAAGATATTAGTGCCCTGCCCAGGTATTGAACCTAGGTAACCTGGATGGACATGAACTTGGGCAAACTTTGGGAGATGGTGAGGAATAGGCCTTATGACCCAGTCCATAGGGTTGCTGAGTCAGACATGACTTAGCCACTCAACAACAATCTGGA
Organism: Bos indicus; assembly: GCF_029378745.1. Lineage (NCBI taxonomy): Eukaryota > Metazoa > Chordata > Mammalia > Artiodactyla > Bovidae > Bos > Bos indicus. The sequence goes on along the minus strand of NC_091780.1, from coordinate 15,987,999 downwards.
TGAAAACCCAGGAAACCTAGCCATCAGACCTCCACGGCCTGGCATGTTGCAGTACCTTTGGCCAATTATCTTGTTTCTTTTTTCACACCAGACTAGTCCCTAAGACCCTTCGCTAGGTGTGTGGGCAAAGTTTTGCTAAGATGGATCCCACTTCAGAGGCCTGTGGGAACATGTCCACACTTATTATGGGGTGGAGCCTCCTCCCTTTGTGACCCCCAGGGAGCCTTCCTGTGCATGTGCACAGGGAAGTTTTCCTTGACCTCAGGAGTGGTCATTTATCTCTTTGCTTCAGCAGAACTCAGCTTCTGTCGTTAGTTTTGTCCTTGGAGTGTCTGGGTGAGGACAAAGCTTCAGCTCTGCTCCACTTGACAATACCTGACATCTGACCCAGGGGGCCATTTTTCTCCTACCTCAGAAGGGCCAGGGAGGTGGTAATGAGTGGAGGTTTGAGTGGATGCAGGAAGTGAGAAGGGAAGAGTCTTTCAGAAAGACTGAGGGAAAGTGCCCTGGTCCAGGGCAGGGACAGGCTTGTCATTTGCAGGTGTGGGAGGCCCAGCTGGGAGAGTGCGGGGAGGTGCGTTTGGAAGGTGAGCAAAGTCTAGTGACACAGGCCCTGGGAGGTGAACATAGTGTTGGTTAGTGTTAGTCGCTCAGTCGTGTCCGACTCTTTGCGACCCCATGGACTGCAGCCCACCAGGCTCCTCTGTCCATGAGATTTTCCAGGCAACGATACTGGAGTGGGTTTCCATTTCCTTCTCCGTTGGTCATCTAATCCAAACCCAAACACTTCCCTCCCCGGTGTGCAGTAGAGTCCAGAGAAATGGCCTGAGTGCTGTTTGTCTGACCCATGTGGCCCAACACACCGTTGCATAACAGGCGTTATTACAAAGGAAAGGACCACACTCCTCTCTCCCAGCTCATAGCAGCAACTGTAAATTTCTGTTAATAAAACCGTATAACACCAGATACCGATCCTCTCCACACGTAAAAGCATATACAGTTAAAATTTTCCAGGGTACTATCACAGGAAAAATCCGCACGCAGCTAGCGGTTTACGAAGAACGCCCGAATGACACACAGATTGACACCACATCACCCCCTGGTCCCATGAGTTTAAACGGGGTAACGTTCAAATTCCTGAACAAAGGGCTAAAAAAAGTCCTATAATCTCATCAAGTGGAAGGATTCTGGCTCCCAAGTTAATAAGTCTTCGAAAACCAGCAGTCCACATTCCCTTTTCGATGACCGAAACATCCCGCGTGTCACTGACAACATCCCCAAGTCGGGCCAGTTTCTGGGATGCCCCTTCGACTTCTTGCCCCAGAAACACAGTTCGCTCTGGGAAAAACGGGAATCCCCGCCCGCCTGAGTAGCAGCCTGCAACAGAAAGCGCCCTCTCGGACCTTGCGGGGCCGGCACAGCCCGCCCTTCCCTAGCTGCTAGCTCGCTCGCTTCCCGCCAGGCCCTTAGGCTGGAACAGAAGCCAAACTCCCTTCTCCCCTGGAAAAGGCCTTAAAAAGTGTCCCGCACCTCGACGCAGCCCGCAGCGCCTGGGAGCTAGCAGAGATCTCAGGTCTCGGAAAGCCACCCCAGAACCGATGGTAACGGATGGACTTACTATGGTGAGGAGAGTAGGTGAACATAAGGAGTTTGAATTTTATTTTGAGTGTAAGGGAGTATCTTGGAGGGTTTTGAGCACAGCAGTGATTTGATCTGACCAATGGTTTCAGAAGGTCATTCTGGTTGCTCTGTGGGTGGGCAAGAATGGAAGCATTTAGACCAGTTTCTCTTAGCTTTATGAAGCTGCTAGGGACTGAACTGTGTTCCTCACAGATTCATATGTTGAAGTTCTAACTCCCAATGTGATTGTATTTGGAGATGGGGCCTTTAAGGAGGTGCATGCATGGATGGAAGCTAGATTGCTTCAGTCGTGTCTGACTCTTTTGCAACCCAATGGACTGTAGGCCGGCAGGTTCCTTTGTCCACAGATATTCTCCAGGTAAGAATTCTGGAATGGGTTGCCATTTCTTCCTCCAGGGCATCATTCTGGCCCAGGGATTGAAACCGCATTTCTTGTGTGGAGTGGGACCCTAATCTAACAGAATGAGTGTCCTGATAAGACATTGATAAGAGATATGTGTCCTGATAAGAGAAGGAGACTAGAACACTCACTTTCTTCCCCCACACACAGAAAAACAGCCATGTGAAGACACAGAAGAAAGGTGGCATCTGAAAGACAGGAAGAGAGTCCTCACCAGAAATTGAATTGACTGGTACCTTGATCTTGGACTTTCAGCCTTCAGAATTGTGAGAAAATAAATTTCTACTGTTTAAGCCATGTAATCTGTGGTATTTTGCTATGGCAGCCAGAGAAGACTAATGCAAAAACCTCGTATGAAGAGCCCTTGGGGAGATTTTTTTTTTTTTTTTTAATTTGTTTTGTAGATCCCCCCTCAGTGCATGAGTCAGTGGATGAGGCAGCTGCTAGAACAGCTAAAGCCACTTGACCTGAACTGTTGGTATTTGTCCCTACCCACGGCGTGGAGAGAGCTCCTGCGCTCTGCACAGGTCAAACCACATCTGAAGACTGTGTGCCTCTCTGGTGCCACATTTCCAGACAATGGATACAGGGCAATATAAACCATACCCATAGGGGAGGGAACTCCAGAAATCACATTGCGTGTGAAACAGTTCAAGGAACTAAGAATGTCCAAAATGGAGAAAAGGAAGATGGGAGTAGATAGAAATGCTCACCTCCAGGACTGCAAGTATAGTAACAACATCAAGGAGAGGAATATTTTTAAAATTTAATTTTATTTTGTAGAGTCTTTATTTATCTGGGGCTGTACCGTGTAGGATCTTTTTGGCCCTCTGCATCCGGAATATGGATTCTTAACCACTGGACCACCAGGGAATTCCCAAGGAGAGGAAATTTTTGGCAATCAGATTTTACCTGAACATGAAAGATCCTTCTTGAACAACTATTTAAAATAGAAAAACATTACCTAGGAAAGAAATAATCTCACTATCTCTTGAATCGACCACCTCAGGACAGATGAATATATAAACGGTTTGTGTTTTATATGAATATTACATAAATATATGAAAAAACATTTGTAAAATGCCAAGCACACTGGATTTCTTCTTCCTTTGAGAGGACAGCCATCCTTCGCTACCTGTGCATCGTAAGACGTGAACCAGAAAACAGACTGTTCCTGAGACCAGGCACTGAGGTCTTATCACAGAGATAACTCCACATATTGTGCATGAAATCAAAGAACATTGCCAGGCTCTGAATCTGCTGCACCCTTTATTCAGTTGAGCAGTTCTTGATTTGGAAAGTTTGCCCCCTGGCAAGCAAATATTCACATTATGGATTTTGATATTGCTCTTCATATTTGTGAAGTAATGAGTTTATTCCATTTTCAATATTGAAATCATTTTAGGAAGAGAATACAAACAAACGAACTTCTGTAAACAAAACGGCATTCTTTTTATGATTATAAATGTAATGCTTGTTCATGGTAGAAAATATAGAAAATAATCACCCAGATTCCATCTCCAACAGACAATCATGGTTAATATTTTAGTATATTTAATGTCAGTCATTTTTACTGTGTATTACATACATACACATTTCCCTATTAAAATTAAAATCGTACCATGTACTTTTCACAATATGTGATACATTATGAGCAATGCCTTTTGTCATCAAAAAATTTGAAAATGCAATTTTTTGACAGCTGTGCCTTATTCAGTGCATGAATTTACCACAATCACAATAAAATTTCAACATCTGTCCCTTAATGTTTAGTGTTGCCAACATTTCACTGTTATAACTACCACTCTGCTCAACATTTTTGTACAAATATGTTTGCATACACCTTTTATTATATTGAGCTAATTATAAAGCACAGGTTTAATGGGTCAATGCATCTATTTGTTAACTGCTTTTTTCAAATCAGATGACAATTGCTTTACAATGTTGTGTTGGTTTCTGCCATACAGCAATGTGAGTTCTTCATAGAAATTATGTCAAATTGCTCTACAGAAAGATTGTAGCAGTTTATACTCCCACTGTTGGTACATAAGGCTGCCAATCTGCCTTACTTCCATCAATTCTAACATTGCTTTTAAGGATTAATTTTACCACTTTTATAAGCCAAAGTGGACTTTCAGTTTCACGATAATTTCTCTGACTAGCAGAATTTACTTTTTTCCTTCTATATGGTTATGTGATTTAAATTTTTTCTAAGTTTTTCCATGTTCTTTGATAGTTTTTCTTTTGACATTTGTCTTGTTAATTTGTAAGGGCACTTCACAAATAAATAAACTCTTTTTAAAGTTTTTTTTTTTTTTTTTAGTTTAGCATTTTTATCTCAATTTCGCACTATTATTGACTTGAAGAAGTTGTGACTCTTTTGCTAAAACCATCCATCTTTTTTTTTTTTTGCATTTTTTCTATTTAACTTATGCTTAAAAAGTTCTTTCCAACTTTAAAATTAGCTAAATATTCAGATATATTTTATTTTTTATAGCATTTAAAGTCTCTCCCCTCCTTTCCCCTCATTATGTCTTTTAAGTATACAATGACGTATGTTAGCATGTGTGTGCTCAGTCAGATCTGACTCTCTGCAACCCCATGAACTGTAGCCTTCCAGGCTTCTGTGTTCATGGAATCCTCCAGGCAAGAATACTGGAGTGGGTAGCCATTCCCTTCTCCAGGGGATTGTCCCAACCCAAGAATTAAACCCATGTCTCCTGCATTGGCAAGTGGATTCTTTACCACTGAGCCACCTCTGAAGCCCTAATCAGGTATGACTCTAACTTAAGTATTTCCCAAATGTTTAACTAGTTGCCCCACACTATTTCCTAAATACTCCTTTCCCTTCAGCTATCTGAGATACTACCCAAAATGTATCAATTCACACATTATTACTATACTTTTTATAATCATTTGAGTTTTATTATAAGTTTTATCAATTAATCTTTTGAGTGGTATTTATACAAGATTGGTAAAATGTCATTATTGAAACTGGGTAATGGGTACAAGGGAATTTTTCATGGGGGTTCTCTTACATTTCCTTTGTATTTAAAAGTGTTTCTAATAACATGAGCTTATAAACTTATAGACACAGGAAGTCCAAGCCTTCATAATTGAACTCCTCTATCCCCCTGAAATCCAATATTCAGTTGGAAGAAAGTGAAAGTTGCTCAGTCGTGTTCGACTCTTTTCGACCCCATGGATTGTAGCCCGCCAGGCTCCTGTGTCCGCAGAATTCTCCAGACAAGAATACTGGAGTGGGTAGGTGTTCCCTTCTCCAGGGGATCTTCCCAACCCAAGGATCGAACCTGAGTCTTCTGCAGTGCAGGCAGATTCTTTACCATCTGAGCCACCGGGGAATTATCACCAAAGCCTGTCAGGGCCCTTTAAGCATCATTCCTGCCCCTTCAGCTTAGGCAGCTCTCATTTCTTTCCTAGACCTCTCACCCATGTACTCACTGCTCCAATAGTCCTCACATCAGATCTTTTTGCCAGGCCCTCCTTTCTGCACTGGGTCCCTTTCCTGCCAACCCCAACCATGCACCTTGGAATGTGGCCTTAGCACACTAACTACTCTCCTCTGAACTCACTCTGTTGCATCTCACCTTGGTTTATTTGCACTCAGCTCTCTCCATCCAAAATGCATCTGCCCTCCTTGTTCACTTGGCAAACTCGTGTGGCCCCTTCAATATTCAAAGGCACACCAGCCTTAGGAGGTCTTTCTGGGGACTACACGGGACTCCCAGCCCTAGGTAGCTGAGTGCTCTCTCCTTGGGATTCCCTGCTCTGAATAGACTATAGTGTATACTTGTTTATGCAGCTAGTATTCAAGCGGAGAAGGCAATGGCACCCCACTCCAGTACTCTTGCCTGGAAAATCCCATGGGGGGAGGAGCCTGGTAGGCTGCAGTCCATGGGGTCATGAAGAGTAGGACACAACTGAGTGACTTCACTTTCACTTTTCACTTTCATGCATTGGAGAAGGAAATGGCAACCCACTCCAGTGTTCTTGCCTGGAGAATCCCAGGGATGGGAGAGCCTGGTGGGCTGCCGTCTATGGGGTCACACAGAGTCGGACACGACTGAAGCAACTTGGCAGCAGCAGCAGTATTCAAGAGATCCAAGAGTTACATTTATTTGTTAAAACTTAGTGCCTAGCAAGGATCAGTGAACAATTGATATGTAAATAAAAAGAAAATCTGCTTTCTAAACCCACATGAAAAAATAATTATCCTAATTTGGAATTTAATTGGGGTTATTTTTCTGCTCATTTCCCAGATGTGGTTGCCCTTCCAGGTTCTATCCTAACAAGATGTTGATTTACCATGAAAGAGAATGGAATTTAAGTTTCAGTTCCCCTCATAATACACTCGCCTTCTCAGACCCTAGGAGCAGCCTGAACATGCTCACTTTGGTCATGTTGTTGTGGTTTAGCCGCTAAGTCGTGTCTGACTCTTTGAGACCCCTCCAGGCTCCTCTGTCCATGCAATTTCCTAGGCAAGAATACTGGAGTGGGTTGCCATGCCCACACTGGGTGTATGATATGGTAATACTTGCAAAATATAGGTCTCTTCCCTTCCTTTTCCCTTTCTTGTTGGATGGTGGTAGGATGAGCATGGGCAGTTGTGGGAGTCAACTAAGGGAAGGTTGCATTAGAAATATAGCAAGGTAGGTGTGATCCAGTCTGCTTGCCGATATGGTTTACAGTCATTTCTGTGCACAGTTAAGCTGTGATGAGCCCACCTGGTGTAGGAAAGGCACTTCCTTCTGCTTACTCAGCCTCATCTGATCTCATGACACAAAATTTGCAGGACCACATGTTCTATAATGATGTGACTGTGTCCTGAGTCACCTGGTATCAATATGTGAATACTTGAGAAGGAGCATGGTTTCATATCACGTGGTCACCTGTGAAAAATCCTTCTAATCATTAGATATGTGCAGTATTAGTCAAACAGATATTCTTGCCTCTCAGGGATATGCTTAAAATACAATGTTAAAATACAAAAAAATTAAGAATTTTTTTGATGGACATTGAACCGGAGAGAATTTCTCAGAATTCCTATGCTTGCAGGGCATACCCACCAGTGATGACCTCTGTAGGAAAAGTCCAATATCTGGACTTGACCTTTCTGAAACAGTGATGAGTGATGAAGCTGAGGGAAATCTTTTAAAAATATCAATAGCTAAACAAATATTCATCCTCCATGCCCCCAAATTGAATTATTCTATCAACAGAAAATTATTACAAAAATTTTTTTTGCAAATACATACGTGTATTAAATCAACATGCTATACACCTGAAACTTACACCATGTTACGCATCAAGAAAGCTGGAAGGAAAGGTGCTGAGAGATTTTAAAAAGAGAGGTGCTCTTACTCCTCCCTTTGGCTTATGGCGTTTAATGTCAGACCTCGCCTGGAGCAGAGACTATGACACCGGCTCTGTTTTTAAAGGGTTGTAGCTCTTTGGCTCATTGCACTCTCCTGTTCATAGTCCTTCCGTGGCTCCCCACTGCTCATCCTGATCCTCTCTGTGATCCCACCAGCACTGTCTTGTGTTCTATTATTTCCCTTCCCTGTTCTTTGACCAGAAATCTGGGATTTAGGTTTCCCCACTGTTCCATGAACTTCCTGTACCTGTGAGTGTGTCCAGGGTTGAGTAGTGGGAGGAGAAAGGGACAAAGAATTTATAGCTGTGTGTGTTCATTGCACACTCTTGGGACACAGATCCTTTCATCAGAAAGAAGGCTCAAGGGCCATCCACCGCCATGTATGTCACTGTGCCACCACCAGTACACTCACGGAATCGCTTGGGGGTCATCATGGGAGAGAAGAGAAAAAAAGAAAAGCAAAAGCCTAGGGTATCATTCGCAATTGCTGTGGCCCTTTTCTGATCCACAGGCGAGAAAGGAAGGTCTTTACCTGACGCTCTTTCTGTCCACGTCTGGCGTGTATTCCAGGGATTTAGGCTATCTTTCACTCTTGGCTGGTTGATATTGGAGGGAAAAATGATAAACTCACCACTGGTTCAGGAGGAGTTCAAAGTCTGGTCTCCTTCCCGAATCTGCCTGTTACTGTCCATGGTGAGAGTCCTCAGAAACCCCCTCCTCCCATTCTATCCAAGCCTGATCGTTGCATTCAGTGAGAGAGACAGAATGGAGTGTTTCACTCAACTTGTCTATAACCAGATCATAGCTTACATTTGATTATTTATTTTATCTTGGCCATGCTGTGTGGCTTGTGAAATCTTCCTTCCCTGACCAGGGATTGAAACCATGGCCTTGGGAGTGAAAGTGCAGAGTCCTGACCAGTGTACCAACAGGGAATTCCCCATCTCTTACATTTTAAAAATCTTTGTTTGTTTGTTTAAATTATAAAACACTGTAGATACTATGAGGAATATACAGGTGAGGAAAAAGAAGAAAGCAAAAATGACCTCTAACACTCACACTGTGGTGTAACTTCTATTTATTTGCATTGTAAGCAAAATTAGATCATGCTGTACATGTGGCTTTTTTTTTTCTTTTTACATAATGCGCTGTTGCCATGGAACAATACGCTGTAGACCTATTTCCATGGTAATATACACATTCTTCTCCAAAATCATTTCTCAAAATTGCATGGCAAGCATTTCTTCTTTTGAGTGTGTACCCTAATATTTTCAACCAGCTTCTTATCATTCAGCCTTCAAGTTGCACAGCTTTTATATTGGTGGCAGCCAACGGGGAAGCAGCTGGAGAAATCACAACAGAAGCTAAATGCTCTTAAATCCGCTTTAGTTCCCATTTGAATTTTTGAAACTAAAATATGCTATTTTACAACTCCACCTCCAATTAGCAAAATGTATGCTCTAGAAAGAGGACCACACTTTAAATGCAACAAGCAGGATTCTTAAAGAATGGACTAAGAGGGAACCATGCTATAAAAATAGCAGCTCACATCTAAGCACAGAGGGAACTTCATCTGGGGTTAGATGCCTGAAAGAGCAGCCAGCGGTGTAGTGTCCTTAAAAATAAGCGCGTCAGCATTGTTTTCACGGGTCTCTACAGCTCAGCCTTTGCCACACGTGACAAAGATGAGCCTGTGTCTGCACGACGGTGATAAGACGCCATGAGGAAGTGCTTGCAGATGGCTGTGCTTAAAAAAGAAACAAAACCCAAAGAACTTTTTAATTACGTCTTCTTTTCACCCTTAGTAAAGTTTGGGGAAGAGTACCATGGAATCGGTACTTTATCTCAGACACAAATCATAATCACTTCATAAGGCTGCCCTAGGGTGCCAGAAGTATAGCTTATTATTTCACAGTGGCCTGATAAATGGGAACATGTATATGAAAACCTTCAACACACAGTTAGAAAACCGTAAACCAAGCCTGCCTCTGACTCTGTTAGAGAATTGGCTGGTCGCTGGCCGCTTACAGTAGTCATGCAAGCTAAGTTTAAAAAGGCCACGCCTGCACTTATGCTTACGCATATACAAGGATCTTTGTGTGTGTATGTGTGTGTTCATGTAAGAGCAGTTCTGTCTATGATATTTCATCATCCCTGCAACTTGAAATTCTCTAGGATGTTTTAAGGCTTACTAAAACCCCATGGATACACTGTAGAATAATGTATCTAAGCACAAAATAATGGGGGAAATAAAGAATTTTATAATAAGAACTGAGGGTCTCACAAAAAGTAAGAAACCCTCTATGAGGTTAATCCCTACAAAGTCTGCTATCCTGAAAATAAACAAGCCTGGAGATAAAGTTTGACAGGAATAAAAATAGTCATCATAATGCCTGAAATTTAAGGAGCATTTACTTTGTACTTTGTGCTAACCACTTTCTCTTTCGTGATTTCAACAGTTTTAAATCACTGTTCTTATTTTTTCCAGCAAGAAAACAGAGCTTTGGAAAAGATCAGTAATCTACTCCAACTCCCACAGTTGTTAAATTCTGAGAACTGGATTTGAATCTGGGTGTCCCTGACCCCAGGATCTTGTTTTTAACCACTTGCAATGCAGGAGACCCAGGTTTAATCCCTGGGTTGGGAGGATTTCCTGAAGAAGGGAATGGTACCCACTCCCGTATTCTTGCCTGGAGAACCCCATGGATGGAGAAGCCTGGCGGGCTACAGTCCATGGGGTCACAAAAAGTCGGACACGGCAGAGTGACTAACACTTTCCAAGTATGACTTTTATGTATACGTATAACTGATTCACTTTGCTGTACAGTAGAAACTAACACAACACTGTAAAACAACTGTACTCCAATAAAAAGTTAAAGACGGAAAGTGGGAGCAAACCGAGGAAACATGTGGGCTGGGAGGAGGGGTCTTCAGGGAACTTGGGGAAAGGAATGGAGAAACTCTGGAGCAAACGGCAGAAGAGACAAAGATGGGAAGGAGGAGGCAGGGGCAGCAGACAACAGAGCGCACTGCTATTCTTGCTGGCTGGGTCTCCTTTCAGATTCTCTCAAAATGAAAGAACTGTCTGGCAGCGTTTCCATCATTTGTCATGATTGCTCCCTGTATTTCTGCAAAACTGACCTCAGCTTAACGCTGTGAGCTTTCCTGGCCCCCCGTTTCAAGTATGCAGTACAAACTTCTTCCTAAACGTGTGCTTTAGTTTGTATAGTTGTTTAGTTGGTACTCTTTGAGATTCCGTTTTATCTATTTTTTACTGGCTTCTAAAATCTCGGCTGTCAGCATACAGTATCTCGCTGGAATCTCTGTTCTTTAATGGACAGGTCTCTGTGTAAACCAAGGAGAGAAGGCCTGTGTAAAATGACTGAAGCCTGCAGTGATCAGAAGTTTTTGTTTTTCTGTAATGCTTTTGAAAATAGAATGGTTGTCTTAAAGGATTTATGGAACTCCTTTGGTATATCAGTATCTTTAGAATGAATACAATTAAGCAGTTATATTGACTTGAACAGTTATCGCTTCCAACAGAAATGTCAAACTTCGTAGTATGACATGTGCTAGGCATCAGGACCCATGCCTGGAATACAATGATACGTTGATGATACAGTCTCTGCTCTCAGGCTCACTGTCCAGCAAGGAAATGAGGATGTAAGGGCAGGCAGGCAGCTTAGCTGACAGTCCTTAATAAATCAGTTAACGTACACATACAGTTTATCCTCTTTATCCAACAGCAATGATTCCTAATGAGCTCCACAGCTCTAACATTTCTAACAAGGGTTTTGGTGGAGAAAAAAAAAAAAAGGGAGTTGGCAGAGAGTTTCAGAATTGCAAATACAAATTAGTTTTCCAGAAGGAATTTCAATATGAAAAGAGTTCTTGTAGCCATAACTAAAGAGTTTTAAACCTAAACATTATTTGGCAAGTCCGACTTTTGCATATTTATAGTCAAGAGAAGAAACAGAATGGGCTTGAAGACTTTCTCAGACTGGCCCCTCCTGGCTCTAGTGTCTGGTTTCTCAGTATCCCCCTCTGATGTTTGCTGCTCCAGGAGACCAGAGGCATCTCACTCCCAGCATAACTGAATAGATTATGCCTTCATTCTCCATAAATATGGAAGCAATACATATTCAAAAAATACATGAGTTCAAGCCTCATTTTAATAGCGCTTCCTCAGTGATGCTACCTGCGACCTCCCCCAGGAAGGCAAGCTGTTCCTTCCCATTGCACTTGGATATATCTGTGGTTTAGCACTGAAGCCATAATACACAGGATTTTTTTTATGAACTAAAAATGGTCACATTTATTTTGTTCAATTATTGGTGCATTCTTCCTGCTATATGTATTGTGTGTGTGTGTATGTGTGAAATAAAAATATCCATGTTTCCTTTGCTTCCATTTAACATCATGGCTCAGACAGTAAAGAATCTGCCTGCAATGCAAGAGACCCAGGTTCAATTTCTGGGTTGGAAAGATCCCCTGGAGAAGGAAATGGCAACCCTGTCCAGTATTCTTGCCTGGGAAATCCCATGGACAGATGAGTCTGGTGGGCTACTGTCCATGGGTTTACAGAGTGGGACATGATTGAGTGACTAACACTTTCACATTTTTTTACTCGAAATATCATAGTGTCTTAGTCTTGCTTTAAAATGTGTTGGTTTTTGCCACACTAACAGTGTGAATCAGCCGTAAGTAACAAAGGATTTTATATAGCTGAGTATTAGTCTACTTGAGCTGCTAGAACAAAATGTCATAGACTTGGTAGCTTAATCAATAGACATTTATTTCTCATAGTTTTGAAGGCTAGAAGTCCAAGATCACGATACATGGTTGGATTCTGGTGAGGACAACCTTCCTGGCTTACACAGACGGTGTCTCTTTGCTGTGTCCTCACATGGTAGAGAAAAAGAGAGTGCTGGTGTCCATTCCTTTTCTTATAAAGACACTAATCCCTTCATGGGACCCTCTCTTCATGACCTCATCTCAACCTAATCATTCCTAAAGTCCTTGCCTACAAACACCATCACCTGGGGGGTTTGGGCTTCCATTTACTCCATAGTGACTTATTTCCACTGCTATCTGGCCAATCCTTCATATGGCATGGGTGTTTCCCATTCATCTCTGAACCTTGGGTAGCTGTGCTGAGATACTGCCCGGGTAATATTGCAGTGTTCACATGCACATGACCTCAGTGCTCCTTACACATTTTCAAATAAATATAATCTCACTTTTATAAATGTCAAATAAATATAGTATCCTGGACATGAGTTTGAGCAAACTCTGGGAGATAGTGAAAGGACAGGGAAGCCTGGCGTGGTGCAGCCCATAGGGTCTCAGAGAACTGGATATGACTTAGCAACTGAACAACAGCAACAAACTTACAAATCAAATGCTGTGAAAAAATTTAAAGAAAGAAATATTAAGATTTTGATCCAATTAAGATTGAGAACTTTTAGTATTTTTGCACAAACCTACTTTCTGCTTAAGCTGACGTTCCAATACTTTGACCACTTGATGTTAAGAGCTGACTCACTGGAAAAGACCCTGATGCTGGGAAAGATTGAAGGCAAAAAGGAGAAGAGACATCAGAGGATGACATGGTTAGACAGCATCACAAACTCAATGGATGTGAATTTGAGCAAACTCTGGGAGACAGAGGAGGACTAGGAGCCTGGTGTGTTGCAGTCCATGGGGTCGCAAAGAGTCAGACACGACTTAGTGACTGAACAACAACTTATGCAACCTCCTAGATCTTTGACATCTGAAAAATACTTTACATTTTATGAGCTCAGTTTTCTTTTTTTTTTTTCCCCAAGTCTCCAGTGGTGACATCACCTTTGAATTACATATTTGGAGACTGAAGTATAGAGAGGCTAAGTCAGTGGCCTAGGAGTCACAGAGGGATTTAACGGATGGGTGGAGCTTAGAAGGTATAATTCTGCTTATTTTATCCTATCTTCTCTTCCCTGGTTTTCTATAGGCTTCAGGTATTCAGGAACAAGTTAGAGAAGGCGATAGAGGTAGAAAAGCAAGGAGAGTCAGTTTAAACTGCTCTGCTTATCTTCTTCTAGTTGATAAACTGTCATCAGAGAAGCATGACGGGAAGCAGGTAATGGACCAGTAGCTCTGCTCCAGCTCCTTGTAAAATACTGACTGGTGCAGGGCTGATGGCCGATGCCCTAGTACATGGAGGATGTGAGTATCTGGGACAGAGGCAGGGAAATAACTGGTTAAAGAGGACACTGTTAGGAGTCCTGGGCTGCAGGTACAATGAAAATAAATATGCTTTAGCTAAGCGACTGAGATGAGTCAGGTGACTGCAATCAATTCTGAAGTAAGCATCAGTGGACCAATTTTAACACAGATATTTTGAACAAGAGCAGCAGCCTCCCAGAAGGCCAGATCGTAAGAGGGTCTCCAATGGATGTGAGGTTTGGAGCCTCAATCAATGAGACTCTGGGCAAGACAGGACCTAACCAGCATGCTTCTTGCTCTCCAAAGAATTATAATCAATTCTTACATCTGTGTAGTCTCACTGCTCCCAAGAGGCATCCTGATACATTATTTATTTATCCTTCCTAACAGCCTGGCCAAGTAGGTATCACCACTCTTGTTTAACAAGGAAGACAGAGTGAGAGAGACCGAGTGATTTGAGTAAAGGAACCCACACGGATGAGCTCAGCATTGAATGCAGACTTTCTGGCTTGCTGTCCTCTGGACTGAACTTCACATAGGGATACGCTGTCTTCATGGGCTGGGCTGTGCAAGATGCTATTGCATTTGGCTCCCTTCAAAGAGGAGAGGGGGCTGAGGCTCACTGAGTCATCCATCCAAATTATAATCTGAAGTGTGCTGGTCACCATGCTAGATGCTGGGGATTCAACAATGAACCACACAGATGTGATCCCTGCCCTGGAGGATCAGTGTGGCATTCACCAGTCAAAGACAGACAGTGAGCTGGGATGCTGTTGGCACAGGACTGCCCTCCTCTTTGAAATTCCAGGATAGAGGACTTCGGGGCTTCCCAGAGGTAAAGAAGGTTGAGTGCTGAAAAATTGATGCTTTTGAACTGTGGTACTGGAGAAGACTCTTGAGAGTCCCTTGGACAACAAGGAGATCAAACCAGTCAACCCTAAAGGAAATCAACCCTGAGTATTCATTGGAAGGGCAGATGCTGAAGCTGAAACCCTAATACTTTGGCCACCTGATGAGAAGAGCCAACTCATTGTAAAAGACCCAGAGGCTGGGAAAGATTGAGGGCAGGAGAAAAAGGAGGCAACAGAGGATTTGACAGCATCACCCACTTAATGGACATGAATTTGAGCACAGTCTGGAAGATAGCGGAGGACAGCGGGGCGTGGTGTGCTGCAGGGGGTCATAAAGAGTCAGACACAATTTAGTGACCGAACAACAAGAGGAATTTGGTCTGAAGCTGCTGAGGAAGGGCTGCAGTTCTAAAGAAGCAAGAAGGCAGGCTCTAGGGAGCTGGCCAGGGAACCCCCTGAAAGGACTGTTCCCCTTCTGTTCCCATTCCTCACCCACCATCCCCTTTAATACATTCAATATACCAAGAACATGAGGTGCGGGCAAGGCTCCTTGTAGCCTTTTGCCTCAAAAAGCTGAGGACACCTGCTGTGCGCATCGCTTTGCCTTGACTGCCCAGTGATGGGTGAATGGTAAGCAGTGGCCCTGCAGTTTGCGCAGCCCATCTGGCGTCATGATGGGAGTTGCACTTTCATTTCAGAATTTCAGTATGAAACCAGAAAGATGTCTCCCTGTTGCACCTTCTCAAACATCCCCAGGGAACGACATTTTAGTGGCCAGAAATCCATGCCAAACTTCTTACTGACATTTTCCTAAGTTGTAAGAAAAAAAGTTTAAAAATAAACATCAGTATCAGATTGACATGTACATGCTGCTATATTTAAAACAGATAACCAACAAGGACCTACTATATAGCACAGTGAACTCTGCTCAGTATTCTGTAATAACCTAAATGGGAAAAGAATTTGAAAAAGAATGGTGGTGAGGTGGTCGTTTAGTCGCTAAGTCGTGTCCAAGTCTTGTTACCCCATGGACTGTAGACCAGCGGGCTCCTGTCCATGGAATTTTTCAGGCAAGAATACTGGTGTAGTTTGCTATTTCCTTCTTCAGGGGATCTTCCTGACCCAGGAATTGAACTCAGGTCTTCTGCATTGCAGGAGGATATATATATATGAAAAAAAATCCCCATAGAATGAACATCAGGAGTGAACCCTTATGTAAATTATGGCCTCTAGTTATTAATAATCTATCAATATTGGCTCATCAATTGTCACAAATGGATCACTAGCCACTATGGAGAACAGTGTGGAGATTCCTTAAAAAACTGGAAATAGAACTGCCTTATGATCCAGCAATCCCACTGCTGGGCATACACACTGAGAAAACCAGAATTGAAAGAGACACGTGTACCCCAGTGTTCATTGCAGCACTGTTTATAATAGCCAGGACATGGAAGCAACCTAGATGTCCATCAGCAGAAGAATGGATAAGAAAGCTATGGTACATATACACAATAGAGTATTATTCAGCCATTAAAAAGAATACATTTGAATCAGTTCTAATGAGGTGGATGAAACTGGAGCCTATTATACAGAGTGAAGTAAGCCAGAAAGAAAAACACCAATACAGTATACTAACGCATATATATGGAATTTAGAAAGATGGTAATAATAACCCTGTATATGAGACAGCAAAAGAGACACTGATGTATACAACAGTCTTTTGGACGCTGTGGGAGAGGGAGAGGGTGGGATGATTTGGGAGAATGGCATTGAAACATGTATAATATCATATAAGAAACAAATTGCCAGTTCAGGTTCGATGCATGATACTGGATGCTTGGGGCTGGTGCACTGGGATGACCCAGAGGGATGGTACAGGGAGGGAGGAGGGAGGAGGGTTCAGGATGGGGAACACATGTATACCTGTGGTGGATTCATTTTGATATATGGCAAAACTAATACAATATTGTAGAGTTAAAAAATAAAATAAAAAAAATTAAAAATAAATTAATTAATAAAAAAAATAGAGGAAACTGTTTTTAGCAGGTAAAGTATATTAGAACACTCTGGTCATTCTGCTCAATTTTTCTGTAAACCTAAAACTACTTTCTTAAAAAAGGCCTTTAATGAAAAACCAAAAACTAACAACAAAAACAATCAGATAACAGGTACTATCCATTTTCTCAAAGATTTTTATTAATTCTTTGATATTCAAATTAATCTTTTCTGAAGCTTTATTTTGTGAATTCTTCAGTCTTTCATTTGTGTAACTCTGGTAAATCACCATTTATCTATTGCTTTCAGTTGTGTTTTCCAATAATAACAAAAACTATATGCAAACGAGAATTTTCAGTCTAGATGTCTCTTGTCTAGGAGTGAAGATCACAGGGGGCCTTGGGACTTAGGGGGGACTACTCACCCTTACCTGGTCACCTACATGATGATACTGAGAGAGAATGGGAGTTCTAGGCAGAGCCTGTAGATTTTTAAAAAATAATTTTATGTATCTATTGGCTGTGCTGGGTCTTCATTGCTTCCAGGGCTTTTCTCTGGTTATGGTGAGCAGGGGCCACTCTTTAGTGGCGATGTGCAGACTTCTCATTGTGGTGGCTGCCCTTGTTGCAGAGCATGGGCTCCAGGGCGCGAGGGCTTCAGGAGCCCTGGCCCATGGGCTCAAAAGTTGCAGCTCGAGGGCTGTAGAGCACAGGCTCAATAGTTGTGCAAGGGCTTGGCTGCTCCACGGCATGTGGGATCTTCCCGGATCGGGGATTGAACCTGTGTCTCCTGCATTGGCAGGTGGATTCTTTATCACTGAGCCACACAGGAAAGCCCACTGCCTGTGTTTTGTTATGTTTTTTTATTTTAAAAAATTATTTGGCTGTACCAGGTCTTAGTTGCAGCATGTGAACTCATAGTTGCAGCCCGTGGGATCTAGTTCCTTGACCAGGCAGGGATCGAATCCAGGCCCCCTGCATTGGGAACTTGGGAGTCTTAGTCACTGGACTACCAGGGAAATCCCACGGTCTGTGTTTTAAAATGAAATACCCTCTGGATCATCTTACCCTGGCTCATGGACATTCTTTAGGGGGAAATAACTGTGTGTGTGTGTGTCTAACCAAAGAGCCATTCAATGGCAAGTGTAAATCTCCTATGACATGGAGATACCATAGTTGAACTTGATTTTGAAGGAGAGTGTGGTTTTCTGTTTATCCCCACAGCCAGTGAATGCAGTGACGGACAAGCCATGTGGGGGGTGGGCGGTGAGGGGGAGGCCTGGTCACTGAAGACCTTTTCTTCAATAACCAAGGGTTGCACTACCCCTGCCTTCCAGGCCCTTGACATTCTGGGTGTGCCTGAGGCCAAGAGATGACTTTAGCAAGGAGTGCATCAGCATCACCTGGAGGACTGGATGAAATACAGATGGATGGGCTCCATGGGGGAGATTCTGATTCATTAGGCCGAGGGACTAACCGACTTGTTGGAAAAGACCTTGCTGCCGGGAAAGATTGAAGGCCAAAGGAGAAGAGGGCGGCAGAAGATGAAACAGTTGGATGGCATCACTGATTCAATGTACATGAACCTGGGCAAACTCTGGGAGATAGTGAGGGACAAGGAGGCCTGGCGTGCTGCAGTCCACGGGGTCACAAAGAGTTGGATATGACTTAGCGACTGAACAAGAACAAAGTCCAGGGTGGGGCCTGGGAGTTTGTGTTCTGAGTGAGATTCCAGGAAGCGGTGATGCTGGTTACGGACCGCCTGCACTCTGAGAGCTGCCAACTTAGACTACTAACCAGGGAACAAGAGTGACCTGGGAGTGGTGAGATTGCCTGTCTCCAGCAGGACGCCGATTGACAGTAACCAGAGCTGAAAATCAAGCAACTCTTGCTCTGTAGCCACAGGGTATTGGGTTATTTCTTCTTCTCTTCCTTCTCTTTGACTTTTAGTAAGAATGTATTGTGCATATTATAACATAAATAAAATAAACTGTATGAAAAAGGTAGTAACATTGCTGGATGGGGAGAAATGGAAATATACTGTTGTAAGCTTGGAATAGGGTGTATCAAGTGATATAATATTATTTAAGGTACATTGTAGATTAATTTTCTTTCTGTGAACACCAAAGCAGCCACTAAAACAACACAGCAAATAATTATAGCTAATAATCTATCAGTGGAGATAAATGAATCGTAAAAATATTCAACTGAAAATAGAACAAGAGGGAGAAAGGGTAAAAAGAACAGATGGAACCAATAAAACAAAATACTAATACGACAGGTATGTATTTAGTTTATGAATGTTGTTATTCATATCAAATATAGGTGGCCTAAGCCCTCCAATTAAAAGGCAGAGATTGTCATTTTGAATAAAAAAGCAAGACCTAGCTATAAGCTGCTTCTGAGAAACTCAATTTACATAAAGAGAGATGGTGCTTAAAAAATAAAAGGATGGGAAAAGATTTATGCTGACATATACTACGGCTATACTAGGTAGACAAAGAAGGCATCAAAACAATGCTATCAACAAAAAGTACATTACATAATGATCAGAAGAATGAGTTTATTGAGAGTACATAGCAATACTAAACCTTTAAGCAGCCAGTAACAGAATCTCAAAATAAAGTCAAGCCTGATAGTACTTGGGACTTCCCTGGTAGTCCAGTGGAATGTCTCTGCATTCCCAGTGCAGGGGCATGAGTTTCATCTCTAGTCAGGCAGGGCTTCCCAGGTGGTGCTAGTGGTAAAGAACCTACCTGGCCAATGCAGGAGACATAGGAGATGTGGTTTTGATCCTTTGGTTGGGTTGGGAAGATCCCCTGGAGAAGGAAATGGCTACCTATTCCAGTGGTCTTGCCTGGAGAGTCCTATGGACAGAGGAGCCTGGCGGGCTATAGCCCATGGGGTCACAAGGAGTTAGACATGACTGAAGCAACTTAATGACCTAGACATGCATAGGGAACTAAGATCCTGGATGCCCCGAGATGCAGAAAAAAAAAAAAATCTACCAGTACTTCAGGGAGATGTAGACAATTCCTACAGTTAAAGAAACTGAGAAGTTCCATGTTATGGATCTATGATTGCAATCATAGATTACAGAGTGAGTACCTGGTTTTCAAATGTGTTCACCCCAGATTTTGAACAGGAACCTAGCTGGTGGTACACACAACCTGTGACAGCAGAGAACCCGCGGTGGCAATGACAGAGGTGCCACGGGGCCGATGCCCATCGTGCAGGGTCGGGGGATGCAGAGGACAGGCTTTGCCATCCCAAGTTCAGTGACTGGTGAGCTCATAGGTGGGTCCTGCCTGCTGCAGAGCCTTCCTTGCCATGAACTGCATTCCAAACCTGGTTCTCTTGCCTTCCTGTCAGCTTGTGAGCTTTACCTAGTGCAGAGAGAAGTCACTTTCCTCAGAAGGGAGTGTGTCTGGGGAGAATCCCTCCATCACAAGCAATTCTGGGCACATCTCCAGACTAAGTCTAAGACGTAAGCCAAAGGGAAGCACCTTCCTCTTCCCCCTTCCTCTCCATCACCTTTCCTTTCAGCAGACCTCCAGTCTGGAGACCAGTGTCCTTGTTCAGCTCCTCCCACCAGGCTGCATTTCCCTTTGTTGGTTGAGCCACAAGATCCTTTTCAGATGATGTTTGGAATTTATATAGGTGGCACGGGGGCAAAGGAATCCACCTGCCAATATAGGAGACTCAGGAGATGGATTTAATCCCTCAGTTGGGTAGATTCCCTGGAGAAGGGAATGGCAACCCAGTCCAGTATTCTTACCTGAGAACCCCATGGCAGAGGAGCCTGCTGGCCTACAGTCCATGGAGTCGCAAAGAGTCAGACACAACTGAGCACACACACATGCACACACACACACAATATGGCCTAAGGAGCCCAGAGATGTTGGCTGAAAAGCAAGTATTTTGAGTATTGAGAATTTCTCTGGTTATTCTCAGGTGGATGCCAATGCAGTGACTATGTTTTCCTGTTTTAAAAGAAAAGTTGCTCTGAAAGTCTTCTCTGGTTGAAAGCGTCTGCCTGTCTTTTCTCTAGCAATTTGGACCAGTTCACTCAAAGTTGGTGAGCAGTATATAAAACTCTTCAACAATCCTCCTGCCTCCCCCATTCAAATAAATAAACAGAATATATGGCATTTCTACCAAAGGCAGCAGGAGAAGACATCCCATTTCATGCTTCAGCGATCTGACTAAGGAAACAAATATAGATTTTTCTTCCAAATGCCTTCAGGTTATAAGGCAAGTTGATTAAGGCCTCCCTTTAAGCCTCACCAGAGAAATAAATGGATGATCAAGTGGGCCTACTCTTAAGAGAAAGAGGTTATGTCTAATATTGACTCTCCTAATCAGTTTGACATAAAGCATATTTCCCACAGACATGGCCCTCCAACCCATCTCGTGTGCAGGAGAGATGAAAGCCATGTGGATTTCAGTTTCCTGTTAGCTGAGAATAAATTAGATTATGTTCTTTTCTCCTCCTTACCACTCCTTGGTGGATTCAATTTCCATGTAGATATGTCCGATATTATTTTTTAGGGAGGAGTTAATAAATTGCTTTTTTCCTTTTATCATACTGATATGATTCTTGCCTTTCCTTTCCCCTGGCTCTCCCTGCTGCCAATGAAATAATACAAAGCATAAAAAAAAAAAGAGAGAGGGAAGAGCTTCATGGGTAGTGATATTAGTTTGACCTTTCTGAGGCTGCAGAAGAGCTGATCATAAATCCTGATCATAACTCACAGATCAAAACTGTTCCTAGAAATTCCTCAAGTGTAGTGATGTTCTTGACAAAGAGAATTATTTTCCCAGATTTTATTTTATTTTATTTTTTATCTTTCGACTGCACTGCATGGCATGGGGGATCTTAGTTCCCCAACGAGGGATCAAACTTGTGCCCCTTGCCCTGGCAGCCCAAAGTCTTAACCACTGGACCACCAGAGAAATCCCCAGGTTTTAAATAGCATATTATATTAGCTGAGGTAAAGCTACTTGCTGTAGTAAATAAAATTTAGTGTCTGAGTGACTTAGCACAGAAGTTTTTGTTTCTCTCATAAATTTCATCTGGCAATGGGGAAAGGAGATGGAAAGGGGTGAGGCTTGGTGAAGCAGATTTTGTTTCATGAAGTCTCTTATTAATCTAAACTAATACAAATGCTATTGCTTTCAAGTTTAATTTTTCAAACTGCCTGGGTATTCGCTTCCACCCTGGGGATGGGAGGAGAGAGAAGGAGAAAGAGAGAGGGACAGACAGGCAGTTGGGATCATTGCTTATTGAATACCATAAGGGTATTCCTTATGAGCTAGGCCTGGAAGTGGGGTACTACATTTGTTCACATTTTATTGACTGAACACTGTTGTGTGGCTTGAAGAGCTGGGAAATATCTTGAAGTTGTGGGCCCAGGAGTAGAGAGCTAGCTTCTAGTTTCTTAGGAGGGAGTAGAATTTTAGCTCAAACGGTAAAGCGTCTGTCTACAATGCAGGAGACCTGGGTTCAGTCCCTGGGTCAGGAAAATCCCCTGGAGAAGGAAATGGCAACCCACTCCAGTATTCATGCCTGGAAAATCCCATGGACCAAAGAGCTTGGTGGGCTACAGTCCATGGGGTCGCAAAGAGTCGGACACGACTGAGTGACTTCACTTCACTAGAATTTTCATGAGGCCATTTTTGAATTTGGGACCCAGATAATCAATATTAAATCATAATGTTTGTATTATATGCTTTATCTTTCATTAATATTTTTGTTGACTTTCTCTTGTAGGCATATTTTTAATTATATGATTTAAAGGTATTTTAACCTGATACTGTACTACCAATCCTTTTTCACTAGATTGCCCTATTTTTATGTTCATAATTTTGATTAAAGCTTCTCAGATGGTAAAGAATCAGCCTGCCAATGTAGGAGTTGCAGGACACGTGGGTTTTGATCTCTGGGTGGGGAAGATCCCCTGGAGAAGGGAATGGCAACCCATTCTAGCATTCTTGCCTGGAGAATCCCATGGACAGAGGAGCCTGGTGGACTGCAGTCCGTGGGGTCACAAGGAATCAGACACGACTGAGCATACACACATATACAGTTTTGGTTAATCTTCCAACCAGATGGACTATGCCCTCAAGGAAGTTTTTTTCCCCAGGCCAAGTGTATGTGTGTTTCCTAAGCTCTTACATTCCCGAGATTTTTCTTCTGTTTTCTTGACAACTTTACTACGTCAAGGGTTGTAAAACAGGGATGACAACTGATTCTCATATGTGGAGAATCAAAAGCATCCATCAATTGTATTTTTCTTGAATTGACAAAAAATAAATTTCCATACTTCCTCCTCTAAGTGTTTGCTAGCATAGTTTTTTCTTTCAGAATAATAACTGAGAAAGAAAAGAAATTCACTAGGGAAAGAATATTTACAGAAAGCAATCCTGATACGTTACTAAGAATATTACAGAAAATCCTGCATCTTATAGTAATGTTAAAAGCTTGACACTGTGTATTAAGAAATTGTTATTCACTATTCTAACATTCACTCAATTGCCAATATACCTTATAGGAAATTCTGATCAAAAGCTCTGTTAGTTGCTAAAAATATTCAGCCATAGAGAGCTTTACTCTCATTAAAGAGAGAGAAAAAATTCCTATTAAGCTCCAATACTTTGGCTAGCTGATGCAAAGAACTGATTCACCAGAAAAGACCCTGATGCTGGGAAAAACTGAGGGCAGGAAGAGAAGGGGACGATAGAGGATGAGAAGGTTGGATGACAGCATCGACTTAATGGACATTAATTTGATCAAATTCCAGGAGATAGTGAAGTCTAGGTAAGCCTGGTCTGCTGCTGTCTGTGGGATCACAAAGAGTTGGACACGACTGAGCGACAGAACAACAATGAAGTTGTTTAAATCTCCTCATGGTGTATTTACATTACTCATGCTAGTCTACATTATATATTTTTAAAAAGAAGCTTTATTTTGTTCTAGGGGCTGTGACGGTTAATTAGTGGTACCTTCCAAGTCTCAGATTTTTTGAAGAAGAGTGAAGAAATCCAGACCCAGCTGATTCTCTTTTTTCCCACCTAAGCAAATGTCTCACACCAGAAACTGAAAAGTAATATAACTAAAGAATGAGGAGATAATAGTTGAAAACTTCCCTAAAATGGGGAAGGAAATAATCACCCAAGTCCAAGAAACCCAGAGAGTCCCAAACAGGATAAACCCAAGGAGAAACACCCCAAGACACATATTAATCAAATTAACAAAGATCAAACACAAAGAACAAATATTAAAAGCAGCAAGGGAAAAACAACAAATAACACACAAGGGAATTCCCATAAGGATAACAGCTGATCTTTCAATAGAAACTCTTCAAGCCAGGAGGGAATGGCAAGACATACTTAAAATGATGAAAGAAAATAACCTACAGCCCAGATTATTGTACCCAGCAAGGATCTCATTCAAGTATGAAGGAGAAATCAAAAGCTTTTCAGACAAGCAAAAGCTGAGAGAATTCTGCACCACCAAACCAGCTCTTCAACAAATACTAAAGGATATTCTCTAGACAGGAAACACAAAAATGGTGTATAAACTCGAACCCAAAACAATAAAGTAAATGGCAACGGGATCATACTTATTAGTAATTACCTTAAACGTAAATGGGTTGAATGCCCCAACCAAAAGACAAAGACTGGCTGAATGGATACAAAAACAAGACCCCTACATATGTTGTCTACAAGAGACCCACCTCAAAACAGGGGACACATACAGACTGAAAGTGAAAGGCTGGAAAAAGATTTTCCATGCAAATTGGGACCAAAAGAAAGCAGGAGTCACAATACTCGTATCAGATAAATTAGACTTTAAAACAAAGGCTGTGAAAAGAGACAAAGAAGGTCACTACATAATGATCAAAGGATCAATCCAAGAAGAAGATATAACAATTATAAATATATATCCACCCAACATGGGAGCACCGCAGTATGTAAGACAAATCCTAACAAGTAGGAAAGGAGAAATTAACAATAACACAATAATAATGGGAGACTTTAATACCCCACTCACACTTATGGATAGATCAACTAAACAGAAAATTAACAAGGAAAAAAAAAAATGTATCTATAAAGTTCACTAAAGCAAAGCACAGTAAAATGAGGTATGGCAATAAAAGGCATTAAATTTATCAAATAAAAAAAAAATAAAGTGCTGAAAAATTAAAGCTGTCAAAAAAAAAAGGTAGTAAATAAAAATAAAAAATTAAAAAAAAAAAACTAAAGAATGATTCTTTATGTATTTTGAAGTTACTTTTTGTGTTTTTTGATCATATATTCCTCTACAAAATCTATAACATCTTTGCATTTTTAGTCGTACTTTAAAAGAATAAGTTTGACTTTTTATTTTACAATGCGACTTTTTAAATTTTATAATGTTTAACCCTGGAGTTTAAAATCTCTTGTTATCTGGAACCAGTATTAGGAATTCTACAAAATTTAGAGTGCTTTGGGCTACATAACTTAAAACATAAATGAATATTCTAGCTTCTCTGAAAATGTCGAGAGTATAGAATTAATTACTTTCTATGGCCCTACCTAACCTTAGCTAATGAGGCCAGAAAAGTTATTAGAGGAATCCTTGACTTGAATTTGACCCTGGGGTCAGAGATGGTGACCCATGGAAGACACGGGCCCCTTGGCTTAAACAGAGAGCTTGCTTCCATGACTCTTGCTGACTCTCCTCTAATTAATTTCTCCTAATTTGTCTCATATTGAAAAGCAGAGATATTAATTTGCCAAAAAAGGTCCATCTAGTCAAGGCTATGGTTTTTCCAATAGTCATATATGGATGTGAAAGTTGGACTGTAAAGAAAGCTGAGCACTGAAGAATTGATGCTTTTGAACTGTAGTGTTGGAGAAGACTCTTGAGAGTCTCTTAGACTGCAAGGAGATCCAACCAGTCCATTCTAAAGGAGATCAGTGCTGGGTGCTCTTTGGAAGGAATAATGCTAAAGATGAAGCCCCAGTACTTTGGCCACCTCATGCGAAGAGTTGACTCATTGGAAAAGACTCTGATGCTGGGAGGGATTGGGGGCAGGAGGAAGAGGGGACGACAGAGGATGAGATGGCTGGATGGCATCACCGACTTGATGGACGTGAGTCTGAGTGAACTCCGGGAGATGGGGATGGACAGGGAGTCCTGGTGTGCTGCCATTCATGGGGTCGCAAAGAGTTGGACACGACTGAGCGACTGAACTGAACTGAATTGAACTGAATTTGTCTCATTAATGCCTCTTCCTTCACCAACTTCAGTGATTAGGGTTTCTCAGAGGTCAGTCCTAGGGTCACTTTCCTTCACATTTCACAAATTCTCTCTGAACAGTCTTGACCATCTCCATGGCTTCTCTTACCACCTGCAAGGCAAAGGCTCCCAAATCTTCATCCACATCTAGATGTCTCTCCTGACTTACAAGTCTCTGTGAGATCAGTACTTTCCTCTCCTTGTCTTTGTTTTGTTTTTCCCACAAACTGATGTTTCAAAGCTAGTATTGAGGAAGATGGAGGATTGAACATGAGGATGGCATTCTTGCACAATTGTTTTGGGGCAGATGAATTCTTGTTGAAGGAAATGTAGCCTGTCTATACAATTTAAAACAGGCATTTCCTTTAGCTCAGAAATTTCACTTCTAGGAATTTACCTTAGGAAATTATCCTAAGGAAATAATTGGACATGTGAATCAAAACATATTTACAAGGATATGGCTATGTTGTTTGTAATATCAAAAAAGTGGAGACCCCCTGAATTACAGGACCGTGTGCACAATGATATACAAGGCAGCCACTGATAGTCATGTGTGTTTATTTACAGAGACATAGACAGTTGCCTTTGATAAGATGTAATAGGAAAGGGCAGGTATAAAACACTATAGACATTATGATTCAAATTTTATTAAAATATTTTGTGTATATTTTATCATAAAAATATGAGAAGTTATGCAATAGAATATTAACAGTTATCTCTGGATGATGGAATGCGATTACTGGTGATTTTCTCATTGTTCTCTATAACTTACTATCTGAATACATATACAGCAGGGAAGTACTGCTTTTATAAAACCATAAAGATATTTTTATTTTGAGAAATAAGTGAGTTATTGTTTTAAAGAATTAGGAGTTTTGGATTAATAGACATGTACTACTAAAATAGATAAACAATAAGGACCAACTGTACAGCACAGGGAACTATATTTCAATTAAATCAATTGTATTTCAAAGACAAGCTGAAAATAAAAAAATGCCCATAGATAATTATGGATAAAAGAAAAATCATCTGTCCATGCATTAAAATTGCTCAGATAAAGTGTCTCCCAAACCCAGAGCTTTCTCTCGCGTGCTCTGATTTATTCAGCTCAATGAATGTTGACTGAGCCTAGGGTGTCCTCTCCTTCCACTTTATCCAGTGGTTTAATGGCTATTTCCACCTGGATGTTCCACATGCTCCTGATGTCAATATGTCTAAAACAGAATTTACCATAATGTCTTGAAGTCTATCTCCTCCTATATTCCCAGTCTGAGCTCACAGGATCTTAATCCACCCAAGGAGAAAGTCAGGGAGTCGTCATGGAGTCCCCAGTTACCTCCCCTACCACATTTAGTAACATGCAAGTCCTATGGCTCTACTATTCTTTACAATCTACCCTCTCTTCTCCATTTCCTGTTCAATGGTCCTAGCTAAGCCCCTAATCCTTGCTTCCTTAGATTGTTGCAATCGTCCCCAAACTATTAGATCATTTAGTTCATAAAATCTTAAATGTTTTTGCTTAAACAGCTTCATTTTTCCACTCCTCTTCTTTCCCCAACCCTGTCCACTGGGAGAATGACTGGTCAATTCTCAAGACTAGGTTCAAATGTCACTTCTAACTTTTCTATTGAAATTGGCAGGTCTTCTCCTTGGGATCCTTACTGGGAACTGCAATAGGTCTCCTATAGTGATGATAATGGCTAATATTGATTGAGCTTTCATTGAGTTCAACCATCATTTAAAAGCTTCACATGTTTTAACTCATTAAATACTTTCAACCACTCTGTGAGGTAGGTACTATTATGATCAACAGTTTATAGATAAAGAAGTGGGTTTAGTGAACTTATTTTGCCAAACATCACACAATCAGGAACTGGAAGAGCTAGGATTTGAATCCAATGTTGGCTTGAGAGCTTTCATCCTTAGTTCTAAGATGTTCACACATCTGTGTACCTTTAATCTATACAGTATTACAGCATAGCATCTTATTGTACCTCTTTTCCTACCAATATGTATGGCTGTGTGCAGAGGTCACATACAGTTCAGTTGTTCAGTCATGTACGACTCTTTGCGACCCCATGGACTGCAGCATGCCAGGCCTCCCTGTCCATCACCAACTCTTGGAGCTTGCTC
Organism: Bos indicus; assembly: GCF_029378745.1. Lineage (NCBI taxonomy): Eukaryota > Metazoa > Chordata > Mammalia > Artiodactyla > Bovidae > Bos > Bos indicus. Next base: position 15,960,092 of record NC_091780.1, on the reverse strand, counting down.
AAACTCATGCCCATTGAGTCAATGATGCCAACCAAACATTTCATCCTCTGTCATCCCCTTCTCCTCCTGCCCCCAATCCCTCCCAGCATCGGGGTCTTTTCCAATGAGTCAGTTCTTCACATCAGATGGCCAAAGTATTGGAGTTTCAGCTTCTGCATCAGTCCTTCCAATGAATATTCAGGACTGATTTCCTTTAGGATTTACTTGTTTAACCTCCATGCAGTCCAAGGGACTCTCAAGAGTCTTCTCCAACACCATAGTCCAAAAGCATCAGTTCTTCGGTGCTCAGCTTTCTTTATGGTCCAACTCTCACATCCATACATGACTACTGGAAAAACCATAGCTTTGACTAGATGGACCTTTGTTGGCAAAGTAATGTCTCTGCTTTTTAATATGCTGTCTAGGTTGCTCATAAATTTTCTTCCAAGGAGCAAGCATCTTTTTTAATTTCATGGCTGCAGTCACCATCTGCAGTGATTTTGGAGCTGCAAGAAAATAAAGTCTGTCACTGTTTCCATTGTTCCCCATCTATTTGCTGTGAAGTGATGGGACCAGATGCCATGATCTTAGTTTTCTGAATGTTCAGCTTTAAGCCAACTTATTCACTCTCCTCTTTCACTTTCATCAAGAGACTCTTTAGTTCTTCTTCACTTTCTGCCATAAGGATAGTGTCATCTGCATATCTGAGGTTACTGATACTTCTCCCAGCAATCTTGGTTACAGCTTGTGCTTCATCCAGCCTGGCATTTCACATGATATACACTGCATATAAGTTAAATAAGCAGGGTGACAATATACAGCCTTGACATACTCCTTTTCCTGTTTGGAACTAATCTGTTGTTCCATGTCCAGGTCTAACTGTTGCTTCTTGACCTGCATACAGATTTCTCAGGAGGCAGGTAAAGTGGTCTGGTATTCCCATCTCTTGAAGAATTTTCCATAGTTTGTTGATATCCATACAGTTAAAGGCTTTGGCATAGTCAATAAAGCAGAAATAGATGTTTTTCTGCAACTTTCTTGCTTTTCCAATGATCCAAAGGATGTTGGCAATTTGATGTCTGGTTCCTCCGCCTTTACTAAATCCAGCTTGAGCATCTGGAAGTTCACAGTTCACATACTGTTGAAGCCTGGCTTGGAGAATTGTGAGCATTACTTTGCTAGCGTGTGAGATGAGTGCAATTGTGTGTAGTTTGAACATTCTTTGGCATTGACTTTCTTTGAGATTGGAGTGAAAACTGACCTTTTCCAGTCCTGTGGCCACTGCTGAGTTTTCCAAATTTGCTGGCATATTGAGTGCAGCACTTTCAAAGCATCATCTTTTAGGATTTGAAACAGCTCACCTGGAATTCCATCACCTCCACTAGCTTTGTTCATAGTGATGCTTCCTAAGGGCCACTTGACTTCACATTCCAGGATGTCTGGCTCTAGGTGAGTGATCACACCATTGTGGTTATCTGAGTCATGAAGATCTTTTTTGTATCCTTCTCATCCTATATAAATGTGTGCAGTGATTGATCAATTGGGCTTCCCAGGTGGCACTAGTAGTAAAGAATTTTCCTGCCAATACAGGAGACGCAAGAGATCTGGGTTCAATCCCTGGGACAGGAAGATCCCCTGGAGTAGGAAATGGCAACCTTCTCCAGTATTCTTGCCTGGAAAGTTTCATTGACAGAGGAATCTTGCAGGCTACAGTCCATGGGGCTGTAGAGTCAGACATGACTGAGCAACTAAGGACATAAGGATGGAATGTCTAAGCCAAATGGAATTAACATTGTTTAGAATTTTTTGTTGCTTATTTTGTTTAACCTGAATGGACTCTGAGGTCCCTTTTATTGGAAAACAGTAGAGTACTGTTCCCTCTTGCTTAGTGGACTGTATCTTGCCTAGTGATGAGATGGTGATTGCAGCCATGAAATTAAAAGACGCTTACTCCTTGGAAGGAAAGTTATGACCAACCTAGATAGTATATTCAAAAGCAGAGACATTACTTTGCCAACAAAGGTCCGTCTAGTCAAGGTTATGGTTTTTCCTGTGGTCATGTATGGATGTGAGAGTTGGACTGTGAAGAAAGCTGAGCGCCAAAGAATTGATGCTTTTGAACTGTGGTGTTGGAGAAGACTCTTGAGAGTCCCTTGGACTGCAAGGAGATCCAACCAGTCCATTCTAAAGGAGATCAGTCCTGGGTGTTCTTTGGAAGGACTGATGCTAAAGCTGAAACTCCAGTACTTTGGCCACCTCATGTGACGAGTTGACTCATTGGAAAAGACTCTGATGGTGGGAGGGATTGGGGGCAGGACGAAAAGGGGACTACAGAGAATGAGATGGCTGGATGGCATCACTGACTCAATGGATGTGAGTTTGAGTGAACTCCGGGAGTTGCTAATGGACAGGGAGGCCTGGCGTGCTGCGATTCATGGGGTCGCAAAGAGTCAGACATGACTGAGCGACTGAACTGAACTGAACTGAGTGATGAGATTGTAGAGGAGAATCAACTCAATCAGTTCTTGCATATTGAATGCAACGATACTTGCCTGAGAAATGGTGGAGATGATCTTTGTGGAAAATATAATCAACAGTAAAATGTGACTCTCAATTTACTGGAGAAAGACAAATCTCATTCAAGCCATGGCAAAAGTAAATCTCTTTGTAGGTATTTGGAAGAAGACAATAAAACTATTTAGTGAATGTTTATCATTTCAGAGTTCTATACGTATTAAAGATACCTGGGTTAAACGGACCTCATGGGTGAAATTGGGCTTCCCCAGTGGCTCAGAAATATGCAATGCAGGAGACTCATGAGACCTGAGTTTGATCCCTGGGTCAGGAAGATCACCTGGAGGAGTCAATGACAACCCACTCCAGTATTCCTACCTGGAGAATCCCAGGGACAGAGGAGCCTGGTGGATTATAGTCCATGGGGTCACAAAGAATTGGACATAACTTAAGCAACTGAGCATTCACAGAGAGGTCAGATATACACACTATACATTCCTATCATCTAGATATCTTTTATTTTTATATCTTTTTGTTTATTTATTTTTTAGTTGAAGTATAGCTATTGTACAATATTACATAAGTTACAGGTGAACAACATAGTGATTTTTTAAAGGCTATATTCCTTTTATAATTACTATCAAATACTGGCTATACTCTCTGTGCTGTACACTACAACCTTGTAGATTATTTATTTCATACGTGATAGTTTGTACCTATTAATCCCCTAACCCTAGCTTGCTCCTCCCCTCTAGGTGTCTTTTAAATATCCTTTGAGCTCCTACCTCCTGAATGCAGACCTTTCATAGCCTGCTCACTAGTCTGTTCCTCTTGTGCTGCCTGTACACTGCTCACAATCTTTTTGAAACACAATTGGGATCAAGTCACAACCCTTGTTCAAACCTCTGATGACTACTCATTGTCCCAGGGTAACGTTCACACTCTGTTGCCAGGTCCCCACAATGGTTGTCATCATGTCTTACTAGCCCTTGCTTCTGTCTCTTGATTCAAGGAGTCACAAGTCCACCTTATGAAAACACTGTACTTCCCTAAACATGCTATGTTTTCTCTGCCCAGAATATCTTTCCTTCTCATTAGTTTCAAGATCCATCTCCTCTACTCTGTTTATGGCTTCAAGGAATTGCCTTTGCTAAGTGATATTCTTTCTCTTCCACATCTGACAAGGGTAACTCTGACATACCCTTTAATAGATGTATCGTAATTACCTGTTCACGCAATCTATTTCCCTATTTGTCCTAGAACTTGAGGTTGGGGACAATTTTTTATTTTGTGTATTAGTGCTTCTCAAACTTTAGTGTACATATAAATAATCTGGAAGAGCTTGTAAAATGTAGAATCTGAATCACCAGGTCATAAGTGAAGGCTGAGTAAGTATTTTCAAGAACTTCCCAAAAGAATGTCAATGTTGTTAGCCTGTAGATCACACCAGGGAGATGCATTTTGGGCAGTTAATTTTGAATAAATGAATCAAAATGGAAAAAACAACCCAAATAAAATATATTGTCAGACTGTGTTCTACTTTATTTTTACTCTCTTTTTTTAAACAAGTGATTAATATTTTCATTCAGTTTATGTGTCAGCCTAGTGATCATTGTATTTTTATAGCTTTAACATTTCCTCACATTGTAATATTGTTAAATTTTTTCTTCTTTACATTTTTCCTTTTTTAGAATTAAAGTTTGCTTTAACCAGGGCTAATATTGCAAGAATCTATTACTACAATGAGGTAGAACTTAAATCTTGAAACAAAATTCTTTAAAAAAATTTTTCTATGTCCATATACACTATTTTAATCATAACTAATACTACATAAAATTGCATTGGGTTAAAATATATATTCAGAAGTTAATCAATGTATACTGCTGATTCACTCAGAATGTTCTCCATCATGTTTTTGAACAAGTGTTTTTTTTTTTTTTTTTTAAGAAATCAGCTAAACTTTAAAGAGGATGCTTGATTTTCATAGTCACTTCCCATTCTGATTAATATTCATTTACATGTGTGCCACACAAACCAATTAGCTTACTACATCTGGGCTAATTTGTGCTCAAACTTAGATTTTCCACATTCTTTTCCTCTATGATTAAAAAAAAGATGAAATTCAGTTCTTTACAGCTGGAAAGAATCCATGGACATGTTCCACAAATTTTGAATATTTTACTCACTCTCAACATCTCTACATTGGAGACCAAATTCAAAGGCTCAGATATATCAATTACAGCCTAAGAAATTCAGATCAGTTACCAAGAAGTTAATGAGAACATTGATTATTTTGATGATGATAATGAATAAATCAGCGAAGACTGACACAACTCAATTAGAATCACAAAACCGATTCAATAGAAACAGCAACAAAAGACTGATTCAAGATAACTGGTTGATAACACCGGGTGAGATCAAGTTTGCTTCCATTATACTGCTTAAGACATTGATCAACAAACTTTCTAGGTTTCGTCGGAAAACCTGCAGCAATAAGGACCCTTTAAACTCCAAACCCCTGTGCTCAATAAATAATGTTATTTTCTCTCCTGTAAGGTCTCAGTTTCCTACTTACTTGTTATGCCCTGCTTTTGCTGCGATTTATAGGTACTTTTAACTCCAAACATGTGAAATCGTTCATCTTAAGGAGACACGTGTTACGTATTTGTTTTAGTGTACCTCGGGGAGCAAAGCCAATGTGCATTGACGATTCTATCAGCAGTAGTAAGAACGGTGATTAAAGAGCTAGACATGTCTGGCTGATTCATTTGGTCTCTTTTCATTTCATTTTGTAGGGACTAAATGTAGCCTGAAGTAAAGTTTTATTTTAAATTAGCATTCAATGCTATCCAGCCAAGAAAGACTGTTTGTTTATTTTTTCTCCCAAATGTGTTCCCTTGTACACAGAGAAATTCACGATCAGCTTTCCACTATGTGTGAACTTCTCAAGTCATATTGAAAGAACTGCTAATCTGGAATGTAGAGAGAAGGTCCACTGTATGACTAGAAGATCACCTTGTCACTTTAAAATCACAAACGTGTGATGTGTGGATTGATCAGCGTTTAGAAACTTCTCAATTACTTGATAACATCAAGGGAACTCCCAGGCGATCCAGTGGTTAGAACTTCCAGCAGCAGGGGTGGGTTTGAACCCTAGTTGGGAAATTAAGATTCCACATGCTGCAGTGGCATGGCCAAAAACAAAGAAACAAACAAACAAACAAACAAACCAAAGGACTCGAACTGGAGAGGCATCAGGTAATCTATACTTCTGGCTTCAAGTGCAAAGGTTGAGTTATGTTCGGCCTTCTCCCGCTGGTCACGTGTTCTCCAGTTTGCATGGTTCCCACTTGATAAATGTCATGCATTTATGTGGCCTGCTTGATTCCTAGATGCATCTTCCTGCTTTGAAGTTTTTGGTTGTATAAAACTTCATGATCGCACACAGAGACGTGGAGGCGAGGGGCAGAGAATAGAGTGGGACTTACCTATCTGGATTTAGACAGAGGCCAGGGAATACACCTCACTCAAAGCTTATTGTAAATATACTTGAATTAAGCTTGGATAAGGACACACATTTATAAATTTGAAGACCCTGATGCTGGGAAAACTTGAGGGCAAGAGGAGAAGGGAGTGATGGTTGGAAGAAGAGGATGAGATGGTTGGATGGCATTACTGACTCAATGGACATGAGTTTGAGTAAACTCAGGGAGATAGAGATTGACAGAGAAGCCTGGCCTACTGCTGCTCATGGGGTCACAAAGAGTCGGACATGACTTAGTGACTGAACAACGACAACAGGGGAACTTTCTCTGAGAGGGAGCAATCCTAGGTAAGACTGAGGTCAAAGACATCAAGAGTCATCTTCAAGAGAAGGGGCAGCAAATATAATGTGGCAGGACTCTGGCAGGTACGGAGGGGGACTGTGGTGGGGAGTCATCTTCTGAGAGGGCCTTTAAGGACTAGCAAGGAACTATCCTGCAAGAATGGGGCACAGGGCCTCATTCCCTGGAAGGGGAGACAGAGTGAAGCAGAGACCCCCTTTGCTGAGAACTGGGGCTCATGACAACCAAAATGTAGGACTCTGGGTCTCTGGGGAAAGCGATGTGGCAGCTCAATTGTTAACTCTAGGACAACCAGATATGCTGAGTTTTGGTAATTGGCAGGCTGAAGTTGTCGGTGCCTTCTCTAATTCAAGAATAGGGTCAAGAACCAGAGCTGCAAGCAGCCAAAAGATGGGAGATGTCCTTATATCTGACCTTGAGAACCTGGGGAAATGAATGCAGAGCAATTACAGTAGCTCTGGGATGCCTGAGTGGGTGAAAGGAGTATGGGAGAACTCTTGATTTCATACGTCCATTTAGACATAAGACTAAACTCTTACATTTAGTTAGCATAGAGTCTGAAGTCTATTTAAAAAAAAAAAAAAAAAACAAAAATCAGGGTAGAAATCTGTGCAAACACATTATAACAAAGGAGAGAATATATCGAATATCTCCCTTTGTCCTTCAGTGTCTGTTCAGCTAAACTCACATTGAGCAACCACTCATATATATAAATGAGAATTAGGATTTGCAGGGATTTCCCTGATGGTCCAGTGGTTGGAACTTCGTCTTGCTCTGCAGGGGCATGTGGGTTCCATCACTGGTCAGGGAGCTAAGACCCCACATGCCTTGCAGCCAAAAGACCAGAATATAAACAATGGACGCAGTATTGTAACATGTTCAATAAAGACTTTAAAAAATGATTCACATTAAAAAAAAATCTTTAAAATATAAAAGAATCTGAAGCTCACAGTTCTTGCCTTAATCCCCAACTTGGTCCTCCCCATGAGAGAAATAGCCCTTTGCCTCTTGAGCATCTGAGGGTTAACTAGCCAGGAAATGGATTACTACTTAAGCAGAGGGAGAGATTAGATGAGGGATAATAACATGCAGCCCTGGGCTGTTGTACCTCTGATAGGCATCTCTAATTGATTACAGCACTTGTTTCCTGCTCATCTTGGATAAGGCCTCAGAATCTCTCCCAATACCATGCTCCAGGAGCCAATCAATTAGGGTTGACACTGGAAATGAAATGCATCTGCCCTTCTTTTATTACGGTTTTACTGCCAAGTTGCTGTGGATGAAGCCACTGATCGGGGAAGAGCATCCATGTCCAGGCTGAAAGCAGGCAAATTGCCAGTCAGGGAAGTTTACACCAGAATAAGAAAAGGTATATTAATTTGTGTTTATCCCTCCTTCTCTCCCCACCTCTTCTATGTAGGTAAGCAAATCCCTTATAATTCCTTGCCTGTGGCATTATTGCTGGGCAGAAAGTATAAGATGTAATAGCGCATCCGTATATGCTCAGTCATGTTCGACTCTTTGTGACCCCATGGACAGTAGCCTGCCAGGCTCTTCTGTCCATGGGATTTCCCAGGCAAGAATACTGGAGTTGCTTGCCATTTTCTCCTCCAGAGGGTCTTCCCGACACAGGGATTGAACCTGCATCTCCTGCATCGCTGGTGGATTCTCTACCACTGAGCCCCCAGGGAAGCCTTACTGGAACACTTACAGTGACTAAAGTTGTAGGTTTCAGGTAGAAGTACAGCTGAACTTACAGCATCCCTTGATGAAAGGGTGGTTGACAAGACTTCACTTTGCCTTTGTGATCAGCACAAAGTCTTTTCATGCAAGTTCAGACAGGAGTGAAGGTTGAAAGGAAATGGTTTGAATAGTGACAGACATATTCCATTTGATCTTTGGATTCCCGCCTCATCCTTTTCCACCTTGCAACCTGTGCAACAACAGACTCCCTTGCCCTTTGGTTTCTGATCTGTTTTGGCCATAGGAATCCTGGCAGGAGAGAGAAAGGAGATGAGGGAGTGATACAGTACTATTTACCTCCCTGGCTCTGTCCTCATGTGGCTTCCTGGAGCTAGTTTGTCCCTGCACCAATGATCACTGCTGCTGTCTACATCAGCCTGCTACACTGTCCTCTCCTTCCCACTCTGGAGACTGCTCCTCCCGTCATTCCTCTGGGCAAATTGGCTATAAATGCCCTGTTGTCCGACACGACTGAGCAACTGATCTGATCTGATCTGATCTGACCCTATTGTTATTGGACTCATGATACTTCCCTCTTCCTGTGGCTTCCCCTCTCCTTATTTGAAGACATCATCTCTTTCCTGTTGGAACCCTGATTGGTACAGGTTGTTTATTTATAGTCTCCTTCAAAACGAAGATCATGGCATCTAGCCCCATCACTTCATGGGAAATAGATGGGGAAACAGTGTCAGACTTTATTTTTCTGGGCTCCAAAATCACTGCAGATGGTGACTGCAGCCATGAAATTAAAAGACGCTTACTCCTTGGAAGGAAAGTTATGACCAACCTAGATAGTATATTCAAAAGCAGAGACATTACTTTGCCAAAAAAGGTCCGTCTAGTCAAGGTTATGGTTTTTCCAGTGGTCATGTATGGATGTGAGAGTTGGACTGTGAAGAAGGCTGAGTGCCGAAGAATTGATGCTTTTGAACTGTGGTGTTGGAGAAGACTCTTGAGAGTTCCTTGGACTGCAAGGAGATCCAACCAGTCCATTCTGAAGGAGATCAGCCCTGGGATTTCTTTGGAAGGACTGATGCTAAAGCTGAAACTCCAGTACTTTGGCCACCTCATGCAAAGAGTTGACTCATTGAAAAAGACTCTGATGCTGGGAGGGATTGGGGGCAAGAGGAGAAGGGGACGACAGAGGATGAGATGGCTTGATGGCATCACTGACTTGATGGACGTGAGTCTGAGTGAACTCTGGGAGTTGGTGATGGACAGGGAGGCCTGGCGTGCTGCGATTCATGGGGTCACAAAGAGTCAGACACGACTGAGCGACTGATCTGATCTGATCTATGGCTTAGACGGTAGAGTGTCTGTCTACAATGCGGGAGACCTGGGTTTGATCCCTGGGTCGGAAAGATCCCCTGGAGAAGGAAATGGCAATCCACTCCAGTACTATTGCCTGGAAAATCCCATGGACAGAGGAACCTGGTAGGCTACAGTCCATGGGGTTGCAAAGAGTCAGACACAACTGAGCGACTTCACTTTCCTTTCCTTTTCCTTTCTAGCCACATCCCTGTAGGATTATCACTGAAATGAGCCTAAATAGCTCCTTCTTCCCTTCTGTCTTTTTGGAACACACAGAAAAGAATCTTTTCCTTCAGTTTTAGCTTTTACAAAAGACAGGTGGTACTGTTACACTGGGGGCTTCCCAGGTGGCTCAGTGGTAAAAAAAAGAAAAAAAAAAAAAATCCACCTGCAATGCAGGAGACCCAGGAGACATGAATTTGATCCCCGGTCCAGGAAGACCCCCTGGAGGAGGAAGCAGCATATCACTCACTCCAGCATTCTCGCCTGGGGAATCCCATGGACAGAGGGACTGAGCAACTGAGCACAAGACTTCATCTATCCCTGGATGTCCAGGATTCCTTACTCTGAATGGTAGACCACCATGTCATTCACATCTCTGAGAAAAAGAGTAAGTTCAGAACCAGTTGCTAATCTGTGGAAGGTCTTTATATTTCCCTTTCTCAGTTCACAGTAATTCTGTTAAATGGCCATGGGTTCCTCTGGGAAGGAACTGGTGACTCATTTTAGGTTTCTTTCAACCAGCCCTCAAATTTGTTCACCTACTAAAAAGCCTCTTGATGAAAGTGAAAGAGGAGAGTGAAAAAGTTGGCTTAAAGCTCAACATTCAGAAAACGAAGATCATGGCATCCGGTCCCATCACTTCATGGGAAATAGATGGAGAAACAGTGGAAACAGTGTCAGATTTTATTTTGGGGGGCTCCAAAATCACTGCAGATGGTGACTGCAGCCATGAAATTAAAAGACGCTTACTCCTTGGAAGGAAAGTTATGACCAACCTAGATAGCATATTCAAAAGCAGAGACATTACTTTGCCAACAAAGGTCCGTCCAGTCAAGGCTATGGTTTTTCCAGTGATCATGTATGGATGTGAGAGTTGGACTGTGAAGAAAGCTGAGTGCTGAAGAATTGATGCTTTTGAACTGTGGTGTTGGAGAAGACTCTTGAGAGTCCCTTGGACTGCAAGGAGATCCAACCAGTCCATTCTGAAGGAGATCAGCCCTGGGATTTCTTTGGAGGGAATGATGCTACAGCTGAAACTCCAGTACTTTGGCCACCTCATGCGAAGAGTTGACTCATTGGAAAAGACTCTGATGCTGGGAGGGATTGGGGGCAGGAGGAGAAGGGGATGACAGAGGATGAGATGGCTGGATGGTATCACTGACTCAATGGATGTGACTCTGAGTGAACTCCAGTAGTTGGTGATGGACAGGGAGGCCTGGCGTGCTGCGATTCATGGGGTCACAAAGAGTCAGACATGACTGAGTGACTGAACTGAACTGAACTGATATATGTCAAGCATCACGTCTTTCATTTCTTGAGAGTCCATAATCAGTACACTACTATTGCATATTCTTGACAATCAAAACACTCTAAGACAATGTCATCGATAAGTTATACTAAGATGTTTAAGGAATTCATAGTGTCAATCATATATATCATACTAGAGAACTGAGAAAAAGTTTGCGTGTGTGTGTGCTCAATCGCTTCAGTTTGTCCACCTCTTTGTGACAGACCCTATGGACTGTAGTCCGCCAGGCTCCTCTGTCCATGGGATCTCCAGGCAAGAATACTAGAGTAGGTTGCCACTCCCTTCTCCAGGGGATCTCACCAACCCAGGGATGGTACTCGCAGCTGCATTGCAGGCAGAGTCTCTACTGTTGAGCTACCAGAGAAGCCCAAGAAAGAGTATAGATGCTCCAATTCATGTCATAAAGCTAGAATAACTTTAATTCTAAAACCCCAAAAACAGTATTATAAAGGAATAGACAGGCCAATATTATCATGGATATATTTGCAAAGTTTCTAAACAAATTATCAGTAACCCAAATCTAGCAATGTACAACTGGATTAATGGCTAAGTTGAAATTATTCTAAGACTTGCTTGAATATTTGAAAATCAATGAATGCATTTCACTACAACTGAATAAAAAGAAAACCATATGATTAATAGACAGAAAAAATACTTTATAAAATTCAAAATCTGTTCATAATAAAGAATAGATATATGAAACTAAAGAGACAAGACTGAGCGACTGAGCATACACATACACGTGAAAATAAAACTAAAAATTATTTTGAGCTAAATGGCTCATCATAATGAACTTAGTGATAAATGGATGATCTGTTCAATGATTTGTGTCAGGTCAATTGGATATCTGTGTTCAAAAAGTGAAGCTTGACCTCTACCTTTCACCTTAAAGAGCAATTCTTTGTGATGAAGAAAAGGTCATGACCTAAATCAATTAAACTTGTAGAAGTTAATAGAGGGAAACATTTTCATAATATTGAGATAGGCAAGAATTTTTAAACAGGATACCAAATGTCCCAATTTGGTATAAAAGATAAGATTTATAAACTAGATCTTATTTTTAAAAAGACCCTGTTAAGAAAGTGAAATGACCACTCCTAAGAGGAGACATTTGCGATGCAGAAATCCAAAGTAGGCCCCATGCTTTGGAGTCAGATGGTTTAGGTTTAAACTACCATACACTGTCTGTGTGAACTCTGGATAAATTATTTAAACTCTTCGGGCTTCATTTATTTCATATAAAATGGAGATGATAATGGATACACTGTAAAGATTATATGTGATAATATATAGTGTTTGTCTATAGTTTTCAACTATATGAGCTAACAAATTTCCTTTATTGTTAAAAAGACAAAAACAAAGTAGGACCCATATCCAGAATATATGTATATTTAAATGTCTACAAATAAATTATAAAAAGTTAGACTCTGAAAATGGGTAAAAGACTTGAACCTCATTTCACAAAAAAAGTGAAAGTGAAGTCGCTCAGTCGGGTCCGACTCTTTGTGACGCCATGGACTGTAGCCTACCAAGCTCTTCCGTCCATGGAATTTTCCAGGCAAGAGTACCTGAGTGGGTTGCCATTTCCTTCTCCAGAGGATCTTCCTGACCCAGGGATTAAACCCAGGTCTCCAGCATTGTAGGCAGACTCTTTACCATCTGAGCTTCCAGGGAAGCCCTATGTCACAAAATAGGATACCCAAACGCTCCCCTAAATATACAGACACATCACTGATATAATATTATCAATGATTATATTAATAAAAGGTGTAAACTGAAATCACACTATGATATTGCCACACTCCCATCAGATAGGCTAATACTAAAAAGCTGATGATGCCCAGTTTGGTGAGAATGTAGACAACTAGAACTCTTGTATTCTACAGAGGAAGTGATCAGTTGGTGCAACCAGTTTACAAAACTGTCTTTTGGCGTTTAGCAAAGCTCAGCACATACCTACTTTATTAGCCAGCAACCCTATCCCTGAGTACATATCAGATGAATACTTACATTCACCAAAAGGTATGTTCAAGAATCACCAGAGGAGCTTTTCTCACAACTGCCTCAAATTAGATACAACCCAATTAGCCATCAAATCTAGAATGAAACAAATTGTACTGTATTCATACAATGCAGTTACACAGAAATGGAGAACAAACATCCCAAACTACTCTATACATACAGTAACATGAATGAACTGGAAGAGAAACTGGCAACCCACTCCAATAGCCTTGCCTGAAAATCCCATGAACAGAGGAACCTGGTAGGCTATATAGTCCTGCTACTGCTGCTAAGTCACTTCAGTCATGTCCGACTCTGTGCGACCCCATAGACGGCAGCCCAGCAGGCTCCCCCATCCCTGGGATTCTCCAGGCAAGAACACTGGAGTGGGTTGCCATTTACTTCTCCAATGCATGAAAGTGAAAAGCGAAAGTGAAGTCACTCAGTCGTGTCCGACTCTTAGTGACCCCATGGACTGCAGCCTGCCAGGCTCCTCCGTCCATGGGATTTTCCAGGCAAGAGTACTGGAGTGGGGTGCCATTGCCTTCTCCGCTATATAGTCCATGGGGTCACAAAAGAGTCAGACATGACTTAGTGAGTAAACAACAACAAATAGACAAAGAAAAATCAATGGTTTTTATTTTCAATCACCTAAACTCTCCAGGAGAATTTGACCATACCATCAAATAGCAACTAAGTAAAGGTACATCTGTTCTGTAGGGTTTCCCAACATGTGGGTTCATTAGATCTGTCCACTGTCTTCCTCCCTTTCAATGCTTCTGTATTTGGTCCTCTCTCTTGGCTTGGGAAGCAGATGGTCTTTGTCAGTTGAATTCTATCAGACCTTTGAATTTTCCCCACAAGCGTACCTATACTCCAACCGCTTTTTTCTATAGGCCAGAATAATATACCCATCATCTTTATGCTTGCGAACGGTACACCAGATGAATGCTGAAGCAGAAATGATATATAGATACCTAATGAATACACAAATGACTCAGAAAATTCAGAGTCAACTGAAATTGTCTCCTGTGATTTTGGTAAATTTAACAAAGAAAGAGGGTTAGCTTATTGCTTTGTCTATGACTCTCTTTTTTATTTCATTTGATCATGATTTGGCGAGTTTGAGGAAAATGCATTTTAGACTGCTTGAGTTTTGGTCTGCACACATTAAGTCATTCATGAGTGAATACCTACTATTGCTGGGAACCAGGGACATAAAATTAATGATGTATGGTTTTTCCATGGGCTCAAGTAGGTAATTTAAAAACTGTAATTTGTTAAAAAGTATGGGTAAACAGTTTTATGAAAACACAGGAAAGGAAGAATTTAACTCTCCCCTGAAAGGTCAGGAAATATATATTTAGTTAAAACTATTCATCTGGGTCAGGAAGATCCCCTGGAGAAGGAATAGGCAACCCATTCCAGTATTCTTGGGCTTCCCTGGTGGCTTAGGCAATAAAAAATCCACCTGTAATGCAGGAGATCTAGATTTGGGCATGAAAACCCACTTCAGTAATTGGGAGACTCCCAATGGACAGAGGAACCTGTCCATATCTATGTGGACAGGAAAGGCAATGGGTGCTAAGAAGAGGACATGCCCCAACAAATGACGGTTCAATTCTCAGTCAACTGAGATCCTTTTCCAGCGCGCGCGCGCACACACACACACACACACACACACACTACTGTAAATATGTTGACTATTATTGATGAAATGGAATTACAGAAAGAACCACCTAAAGTAAATCATAGTCTCTAATTTACTAAGATCAAAAATTCAGTGTCTTACTTAAGAGAATCAGAATTGTGCTTTGGGGAAAGTTTAGAAAGCAAAATGAAGAAGAGAAGTAGGTCAAGTGAGTGATTGCTCAAGACTGAAAAGCCTCCAAGAGACAGTAAACCTGAAGACATTTGCCCTTTAGTCTGGCAGGAAAGTCACCCCTCGTGTATTTCTTAGACCTATGATAAACAGTCCCTTTACCCACAGTTAGTTAAAGCTGGGGTGCTGAACAGATAACTCCATGCATGCCAAAGTCCTTCCAGGATCAGGAATTGGTTTTATTAACCTTGTTTAAGGGGATGCAAGTTTTAGCATACCTTTGGCTCAGTGATAAAGACTCTGTCTGCCAAGGCAGGAGATGTGGGTTCAATCCCTGGGTTGGGAAGATCCCTTGGAGATGGAAATGGCAACCCACTCCAGTATTCTTTCCTGGGAAATCCCAGGGACAGAGGAGGCTGGTGGGCTACAGTCCATGGAGTCGCAGAGTCAGATACAACTTAAGGACTAAACAACAATAACAATGTCATACTGCATCAATAACTTTTTCTGAATTTGTGTGGATCTCAAAGTTCTTCCCAGGCCCTGGATCACTAGATTCTTTACTTTTCTCCATGGGTCTGACACCTAAAAGGAATCTCCTATAATATTTCCAGTAGTAGGAATCTCTGCTTTATTCTTGCCACACCCACTAACTCCAAGGCTGCGTCCTCTCATGTACCAAAATGGTACTCAGTGTATTGGATGGGCAACATTTTGTCCCTCCTGCTTGATGCTGCACAAATGTATTAGGTCTTCAAACTGATCTCCATAACACTGAGCTAGCTCTGCATAGAAGCCACCAGTAACTTATCCCCCTGCCCTGACACCCTGGCTTTGTTCTTAGCTCCAGGACTAATTTGCTGACCTTGAACTCTTTGAAACACGCTTTTCGTTTGCTCTCATTCCTCCTGGCTTCCTGCTCACTGAGCCTGATCCCTGTGTCTATACGCTGGGTGTAGACCACTGTAGTGGGATCCTTAACTGGATTTGCTTTGATTCTGATTGCAAAGACCTGCTACATATTAGATGATGATAATAATAAGGTCTTGTGAGAGAGGCTTTCTGTACATTATCACATTTAATATTCACAACGTTTTAAGGTTATCCATCACCTTCCTGACTTTTTACATGAAGAAACTGCAGGTCAGAGAGTAAGACACTCTGCTGGAGGTCACATAGTGAATACACAGAAGCTCAGGTTGTCTCCTTCCATAGAAGGAGACAAATTCCTACAGATCATTACATACCCTGCATCCCTGTATATAGAGACAGATGAGATTCTGAATTATAACCCTCCCCCCACCAGTCCTAAGGCCATAACTCTACCCATCACTTTGCTAGCATTTCTCTTAGTTCTCATCAGTCAATTGTCTCTTTGTATGGGGAGATCTTCAGCCTGCCCCAGAGCATTGTCCAGATGCATGCTGGTGTTGTGTACAAACCCCTCCAGGGACTAATTTTGCAAGAAACATCTCAAGGCAACAAAGAGTGAGATACTTAGTGGAAGGGTGCTCTAGGAGGGAAAGGAGCAAATAAAGAAACAGCTGGATTCTCAAGAGGAAATCCTTTGATTCCTATTATGAAGGTACCTTGTTAAATGAAAAATTCCAGGTGTAACACAAGTGTACTTTTGCTGCCTCTTATGTATGAAACACATACAAACACTGACTTTTTAAAGTAGTGGGACGATAAACTAAAAACTAACAAAAATCATCATTCATGATGAAGGTAAAAAAAAATGAAGAGGACTATTCTTTGTTTAATGGTCTCGACTTTGGAACCATGGAAATGTTCTGCTGCTGCTGATAAGTCACTTAATCATGTCCAACTCTGTGCGACCCCATAGACGGCAGCCCACCAGGCTCCCCCATCCCTCGGATTCTCCAGGCAATAACACTGGAGTGGGTTGCCATTTCCTTCTCCAATGCATGAAAGTGAAATGTGAAAGTGAAGCCACTCAGTTGTGTCCCGACTCTTAGCAACCCCATGGACCACAGCCTACTAGGCTCCTCCGTCCATGGGATTTTCCAGGCAAGAGTACTGGAGTGGGGTGCCATTGCCTTCTCCGTGGAAATGTTCTACATTACTATAAGTAAAAAAGGGAACATAGTCACAACCTCTGGAATTATAAAGCAAAGTTAAAGCATGAGCATAGTCGTGTGTGAAGTTGGCAACATAATGACACAGAAAAATTAGGACCAATTACTTCTAACCACAATAATTTGAATAATTCTACTATACATATCTAATAAAAGAATCCCAAAATACAAGAAACTGCTAAGAAACTGCTTTAGACTATTTTAGTTATAATGTTGGTATTAGTGTTTTGGAAATATTAGATAAATGAAAGTGAAAGTGTTAGTTGCTCAGTCATGTCCAATTCTTTGTGACCCCATGGACTGTAGCCTGCAAGGCTCCTCTGTCCATGGAATTCTCCAGGCATGGATACTGGAGTGGGTAGCCATTCCCTTCTCCAGGGGGATCTTCCTGACCCAGGGCTTGAAACTGGGTCTCCTGCATTGTACACATTCTTTACCACCTGAGCCACCAAGAAAGTCCATTAGATACATATTTATGAATAAAATTAAATAGGTAATTAGTGCAATTAAGGGGAAAGAGTCTCAGAGTACGACAAAAAGCACATAAAATCAAGAAAGAAAGGTAAAATACTATAATCTTTCTTTTGAATTGGAAGTATCAACATGAATTTAGAATTTTTTCTCTTTCTATAAAAACATGTATTTCCTGGCCTTGTTTTTGGGAAAAAAAAAAAAAAAAAAGTCTAGAAGTAATAACAACCCAGGGGCAATTGCAACGTTGGCATCCAGATTGTTGCTTTATATACTATTTCTCACCAAAAGGAGTCAGGATCCCTCAGAAAAATGGCTCATTTCTGTCTGGGGCAGAATTTCTATAAGAAGAGCCAGAAATACCTTGGTGTGCAAGACAAACTGGTGAGATTATTGTAGAAAGCCATAGGAGCCAACTTGAATGGGGTCCCAGTGGCCAAAACAATTGGCACAAATTAAGCATCAAAAAGAAAAATGAATTCAATGGATTAAAATATATCAATTACATTATAATTCATAGAAATACTCCTTTAATATGTTAACTCTGGGTGTTGCTAGGATACCAAGTCATTGTTTGAGAAGTAAGCAAGTAAAAGTAAGACATCAAGTATTTATCTTGTCTTTTTATACAAATTATGTTTCAGAGTAGCCAAATAGTTGGTAAAAGATGATTCTTTATACATGAATTCCAGTTCATAAATGCAGAAGGAATAATAGAATTAGAATTAATTACTTTGCAACTCATAATGAAACAGTATTTGTAGTTAACACTAATTATTGGCTGCTTAAGCCACTGGATGAAAAGTTGATGGTGAATTTTATAATGGATGGATTAGGCTGGTGCAACGAGATCCAGACATTTGGGCCTCCTGATCTAAGGTAATATGAAGTACAGACTCCCAATCATGAGTCAATTTTGCAAAGAAAAAGAAAAAGTTGAATTTAATCAAGATTCTAACTACCAATTTATAGGAATGATAAAGGATAAGCAGTGTATTAAGTCACAAAGATGCAATTGGTCCAAATCATAAAATAGGGAACTCTTTAAGATGAATTAGATGATTTCCTTCAATAAATACTTAGCACTAAAAAGAGGAATCTTAAAAGATTCTTATCAACCGCATGTAATGTGTGCAGTGTATGGACTCTGATTTTTAGGAATCTAAGCATGAAAAGAATTTGCTGAGACTCTATTATATACATTTAGGGATTTATAATTAATTTTTATGTGTAATAATAATATAGTCCTAATACTTTAAAAAGGGCTTCACTAGTGGTAAGGAACCCTCCTGCCAATGCTGGAGACATAAGAGATTCAGCTCTGATCCCTGGGTCTGGAAGATCTTTTGGAGGAGGCCAGTCAACCCACTCCTGTATTCTTGCCTGAGGAATCCCATTGGTGGAGGAGCCTGGCCAGTCATGGTCCATAGGGTTGCAAAGAGTCAGGCACAACTGAAGCAATTTAGCACACAATACTTAGAAAAGAAAAAAAATCTTTGATAATTATACACACTGAACAAAAAGAAGGGTGAAATATGATGCTCAGGCTTTTCCTGATAATAACCTGTACCTTGGTCCCAGAAGCAGAGCCTGATGAGGATTTCATGCAAGAAATACAGCACGGAATCGCTGCTAGGAGAGGTGGGTAGTGGGAGTGGTCAGGGATGCCGCACAGGGAGCAGAAGTCAACAAGGGTGTGCAGTGCTCAGTCGCTTCAGTCTTATCTGCCTCTTTGCGACCCTATGGATGAAGCCTGCCAGGCTCCTCTGTCCATGGGATCATCTAGGCAAGAATACTGGAATGGGTTGCCCTGGCCTCCTCCAGAGGATCTTCCGAACCCAGGGATCAAACCTATGTCTCAGGTCGACTGCATTGGCAAGTGGGTCCTTTACCACTAGTGCCAACTGGGAAAACCCAACACGGTGTAATTTCAGGCAAACTGTCGTGAAAGGTAGCTTCAGCTCTGATTATTAGGCGAACTCTGAAGTTACACCACGGAGCTGCTCTGTCCTGAAGCAGGGAGCTTGTTCTCACGTGTCCTACCCATCCATCATTGGCTAAGGATCACTTCAGTTCAGTTCAGTTCAGTCGCTCAGTCGTGTCTGACTCTTTGCGACCCCATGAATTGCAGCACGCCAGTCTCCCTGTCCATCACTAACTCCCGGAGTTCACTCAGACTCACATCCATTGAGTCAGTGATGCCATCCAGCCATCTCATCCTCTGTCGTCCCCTTCTCCTCCTGCCCCCAATCCCACCCAGCATCAGGGTCTTTTCCAATGAGTCAACTCTTCCCATGAGGTGGCCAAAGTATTGGAGATTCATCTTCAGCATCAGTCCTTCCAATGAATATTTAGGACTGATCTTCTTTAGGATGGATTGGTTGGACCTCCTTGCAGTCCAAGGAATTCTCAAGAGTCTTCTCCAACACCACAGTTCAAAACCATCAATTCTTCGGCGCTCAGCTTTCTTCACAGTCCAACTCTCAAACCCATACATGATCACTGAAAAAACTATAACCTTGACTAGACGGACCTTTGTTGGCAAAGTAATGTCTCTGCTTTTGAATATGCTATCTAGGTTGGTCATAACTTTCCGTCCAAGTGGTAAGCGTCTTTTAATTTTATGGCTGCAATCACCATCTGCAGTGACTTTGGAGCCCCCAAAATAAAGTCTGACTCTGTTTTCACTGTTTCCCCATTTATTTCCCATGAAATGATGGGACCGGATGCCATGATCTTTGTTTTCTGAATGTTGAGCTTTAAGCCAATTTTTTCACTCTCCTCTTTCACTTTCATCAAGAGGTTTTTTAGTTCTTCTTCACTTTCTGCCATAAGGGTGGTATCATCTGTATATCTGAGGTTATTGATATTTCTCCCGGCAATCTTGATTCCAGCTTGTGCTTCTTCCAGCCCAGCATTTCTCATGATGTACTCTGCATATAAGTTAAATAAGCAGAGTGATAATATACAGCCTTGACGTACTCCTTTTCCTATTTGGAAGCAGTCTGTTGTTCCATGTCCAGTTCTAACTATTGCTTCCTGACCTGCATACAGGTTTCTTAAGAGGCAGGTCAGGTCATCTGGTATTCCCATCTCTTTCAGAATTTTCCACAGTTTATTGTGATCCACACAGTCAGAAGCTTTGGCATAGTCAATAAAACAGAAATAAATGTTTTTCTGGAACTCTCTTGCTTTTTCCACAATCCAGCAGATGTTGGCAATTTGATCCCTGGTTCCTCTGCCTTTTCTAAAACCAGCTTGAACATCAGGAAGTTCACGGTTCACATATTGCTGAAGCCTGGCTTGGAGAATTTTGAGCATTACTTTACTAGCGTGTGAGATGAGTGCAAATTGTGTGGTAGTTTGAGCATTCTTTGGCACTGCCTTTCTTTGGGATTGGAATGAAAACTGACCTTTTCCAGTCCTGTGGCCACTGCTGAGTTTTCCAAATTTCCTGGCATATTGAGTGTAGCACTTTGACAGCATCATCTTTCAGGATTTGAAATAGCTTAACTGGAATTTCATCACCTGCACTAGGTTTGTTCATAGTGATGCTTTCTAAGGCCACTTGACTTCACATTCCAGGATGTCTGGCTCTTCGTGAGTGTGAGTGATCACACCATGGTGATTATCTGGGTCATGAAGATCTTTTTTTTACATTTCTTCTGTGTATTCTTGCCACCTCTTCTTAATATCTTCTGCTTCTGTTAGGTCCATACCATTTCTGTCCTTTATCGAGCCCATCTTTGCATGAAATGTTCCCTTGGTATCTCTACTTTTCTTGAAGAGATCTCTAGTCTTTCCCATTCTGTTGTTTTCCTCTGTTTCTTTGCATTGATCACTGAGGAAGGTTTTCTTATCTCTCCTTGCTATTCTTTGGAACTCTGCATCCAGATGCTTACATCTTTCCTTTTCTCCTTTGCTTTTTACTTCTCTTCTTTTCACAGCTATTTGTAAGGCCTCCTCAGACAGCCATTTTGCTTTTTTGTATTTCTTTTCCATGGGGATGGTCTTGATCCCTGTCTCCTGTACAATGTCACAAACCTCATTCCATAGTTCATCAGGCACTCTGTCTATCAGATCTAGTCCCTTAAATCTATTTCTCACTTCCACTGTATAATGACAAGGGATTTGATTTAGGTCATACCCAAATGGTCTAGTGGTTTTCCCCACTTTCTTCAATTTAAGTCTGAATTTGGCAATAAGGAGTTCATGATCGGGGCCACAGTCAGCTCCCAGTCTTGTTTTTGCTGACTGTATAGAGCTTCTCCATCTTTGGCTGCAAAGAATATAATCAATCTGATTTTGGTGTTGACCATCTGGTGATGTCCATGTGTAGAGTCTTCTCTTGTGTTGTTGGAAGAGGGTGTTTGCTATGACCAGTGTGTTCTCTTACCAAAACTCTGTTAGCCTTTGCCCTGCTTCATTCCGTACTCCAAGGCCAAATTTGCCTGTTACTCCAGGTGTTTCTTGACTTCCTACTTTTGCATTCTAGTCCCCTATAATGAAAAGGACATCTTTTTTGAGTGTTAGTTATAAAAGATCCTGTAGGTCTTCATAGAACCATTCAACTTCAGCTTCTTCAGAGTTACTGGTTGGGGCATAGGCTCGGATTACCGTAATATTGAATGGTTTGCTTTGGAAATGAACAGAGATCATTCTGTCATTTTTGAGATTGCATCCAAGTAGTGCATTTCAGACTCTTTTTTTGATCATGATGGCTACTCCATTTCCTCTATGGGATTCCTGCCCACAGTAGTAGATATAATGGTCATCTGAGTTAAATTCACCCATTCCAGTCCATTTTAGTTTGCTGATTCCTAGAATGTCGATGTTCACTCTTGCCATCTCCTGTTTGACCACTTCCAATTTGCCTTGATTCATGGACCTGATATTCCAGGTTCCTATGCAATACTGCTCTAGACAGCATTGGGCCTTGCTTCTATCACCAGTCACATCCACAACTGGGTATTGTTTTTGCTTTGGCTCCATCCCTTCATTCTTTATGGAGTTATTTCTCCACTGGTTTCCCATAGCATATTGGGCACCTACTGACCTGGGGAGTTTTTCTTTCAGTATCCTATCATTTTGCCTTTTCATACTGTTCATGGGGTTCTCAAGGCAAGAATACTGAAATGGTTTACCATTCCCTTCTCCAGTGGACCACATTCTGGAAGATGTAAACCCCTGGGTGCTCCTGAGCAAAGGAGTTCCAGAACCCAAGGACAGGCATTGGAAGAGGAATCTCATGCGTGGGTCTTCGGATATAAAAGCACACTGAAGCTTGGACAGGGACACAATGATGGTAAAGGGATCTGAGAGCATCTGAGTTGGGCATCTACAGTGTCTATATTAAGGACCCTCCAGTAGAGAGAGGGAATGTGGGTGGGGATTGAGGAAGAAACAAGATGCAAATAATATCAAGACATGTTGGAGCAAGATGCACATGCTGGAAAATTTCCATAAAAACTTGGAAAAAGTAATCAGTCATGACTGTCTCACCTGTTAAATATACTGCGTGATACAAGCAATTCTAATCTTAGAAAAGATTCATTGGCTGTGAAAGTTTGTTCCCATTCAGTTGTTGAGAACTTGGAAAGGATTTACCTGTGGAAACAAGGTCATATGGTGGTTAGTTCCTAGGGTAACCCACAGAAGACACTTCTGCCCATAATTGGAAGGAGGTCCATATGCTCACAATGAAACATAGTGGAAAACACTGCGGAGGCAACACAAGTAATTAAATCACACCATACTTCTGAGAAGGAAACTGCTTTTGCTTCGCCACTGATGCTCTTAGGGAAAGCAGCTGTTCTTGTTTTTTTTAAGCTTTTTATTTTATATTGGAGTATAGCCAATTAACAATATTGTGATTCTTTCAGGTGAACAGCAAAGCAACTCAGCCATACATATACATGTATCCATTCTCCCCCCAAACCTCTCTCCCATCCAGCCTGCCACTTAACGGAGCAGAGTTCCCTGTGCTATATACAGTAGGCCATTCATGGCTATCCATTTCATCTTTTTGGTTATCCACTTTAATTACAGCAGTGGGTACATGGCCATCCCAAACTCCCTATCTTCCCTCTGTCCTTCCCCCTGATGAGCATGTTCTCTATGAGTCTGTTTCTGTTTTGTAAATAAGCACATTCCTTTTCAGATCCCACATATAAGGGACGTCATATGATAGTTCTCCTTCTCCGTCTGACTCACTTCACTCAGCAGGACAATCTCTATGTCCATCCATGTTGCTAAAGTAGGTGTTCTTCGAGCTCCTTTGGTTTCAGTTTTTTTCTCTGCCAAAAGGCCACTTTACTACTTAACCATCAGCTAAGAGATGGTTGGAGGCATGTGTTCGGGAGGCGTGTTTACTTTTTAATGTCAATGACCAAGGGGTTGCTCTTGCTGCTGCTGTCTTAGGTGGTGTCACACTCAATGCTCAATTCACAGATCTCCTAACACAAAGTGCTCTCTGCCCGCTTCAACACCCCACGCCCTGCTTGCTTCCACTTGAAACAAGGTGAAAATTTTGATTAGAAGGTAAAGTATGAGGGGAGACTCCCATAAAATGAGCTTGTCTCTTTCAACACACTGTAGAATCTGGGCATAAAGTTTGGTCTCTTATGAATCCACCTTTCATCTGCTCTTTCATGAATGCACTATGACTCAGATGATTGCTGTTAACTAATGTCCAGGCCTTTTTATACTCCAATAAATATTTCGTGTCCAAGCAGTATGTCATACACACACACTGTTGAATTCAATGCTCATTAAAAATACTTGGCAGTCTTATACAGATGAGGATGATACAGTCAGGATGATGGGGTACCTCCCCAAAGTCACGCTGCTGGTAAAATATAGAGCCAGGATATACGCTTGTCTGACTCTAACTGTCCACGTTCTTTTCTATTCTGCCTCAAGAAGAGCTGGGGAGATGTGGCATGGTCCATCCTTTCTTTTTCTGACCATTTTCTAGATTTCCTTTGGAAACATGATCATTGTTTTACCAAGAACTAGGATAATTTTCTTTCCATCAAAGGATACATAACAGCTCTATGTGCTATATACTATTGCTCTCCCTATTTTAAAGATAAGGACAGAAGCCAAGGAATGAAATTTAGCAGAGTCGCCTGGGAAAATAAGTGGCAGGCCTGGCTTCTGAATATAATATGACCATAAGGGCTTCCTTGGTGACTCAGATGGTAAAGAACCTGCTTGCAATGTAGGAGACCTAAGTTTGATCCCTGGATTGGGGAGATCCCCTGGAGAAAGGAATAACTACCCATTCCAGTGTTCTTGCCTACAGAATTCCATGCACAGAGGAGCCTGGCGGAGTACAGTCCATGGGGTTTTGAGAAAGTCAGGTACCACTGAGCACATGGGCACATAGTATGACTCTAAGGCCTGAACCAGTATGCAGTCAGCCTCACAAGGGCTGAAGGTTTAGCTCAATGGCAAGGCAACAGTATTCCCAGGAGGGCTCATCAGTAAGTCCAGAGCACTACTAGTCTAGCCAATACTTTTGTGGAAGATTGCATTTTCCAGAGATAGTGGCAACGCTATTTCCCATCTGATGTGCTCTTAAAATATGAGCTAGATAGTCCTTCTGTGGTGTGGAGTAGGGTCTGTTTCCTCTCCCTTGGACCTGGGCGGATCTTTGCAACTGTCTCCAGTAATTGAGTCTGGAACCAATGACACTGTACGGCTTCCAAGGCTGAGTTGTAAAATTACCAGCACTCCTGCCTTATTCTCTTAGAATGTTTGCCCTTGGAGCTTACCAGGACTCTAAGGAAGCCCTAAGCAGTCCATGGAGAGCTACCTGGAGGGGAAACCAAGTCCCCAGTCCATGGCCCTGGCTGACCTCCCAGTCAACAGGCCAGCACTGAATCTTTAGTCACAGATGGGAACCGCCTTGAAAGTGACTGTTCTGTTCTCCAGTTAACCTGTCCCACCCAGCTGACATTACATGGAACCTGCTCAGCTCTACTCAAAACACAAATTTGTCAGCAACATATATGATTGCTGTTGTTTTAAGACCTTAAGTCTTGAGGGGGGTTATTAACATATTAATAATTCATATTAGTATATTGCAGCTGTAAGAGATTATAACAGTTCCGAAGGCAATGTCCTCTCAGAATTATATCTGGTGCCTAGCAGTGGTGGTGGTGATGTTAGTAGCACTGGGAGAGGATAAGTGATTGACACTGATCTGTCAGTTACCTTACCTGTCCACCACATGCCTTATCTGGTCTGTTTCCTAAATTAACTCTGTGCAGAAAGTGCTCTTATTCTAAGTTTACAGGGAAGGGAACGGAAGTCCAGAGAGTTCAGCCCCTTCCTTATCTGACATTCTTGGCATCAACAGATACGTGGTGAAACTGGGATTTAAGTAAGGCCTTTAAGAATCCAAACACATGTCTTACCACTAATATTTTATTTCTGCCTTGAATCCTGGTCTGTTAAAAGATGGTGACTACATGTGGTAAACTAAAAAAAAACACAGGACTGAAGAGGCTAATTAAAAATGGGAGCTTTCCTCAGGTCTAGGATAGTAGAGTATACTGTTGACTGTGGAAGTCACACCAAAGATTCCCAACTGGAATGTAACAATAATAAGACTGGTGGTGACGATGGTGATGCAGATGATGGGATAGCTACCACTGATAGAGTAAATATTAAAAATATAGTGTATTAAAAAGAAGAGCCAGGAAAGCAAGAGCCAGGTTCTACCATGCCAGGTGCTTCCTGCAGATAAACTCATCAGCCATTCTAGGATGTAGGTATTTTTGAATCCCCACACAGGATGAAAGCACTGAGAGTCACACAGGGAACAAAAATTTCTTACATTTTTTAATTGGAGTGTAGTTCCTTTACAGTGCTGTGTTAGTTTCTGCTATATAGCAAAGTGAATCAGC
The DNA here is from genome assembly GCF_029378745.1 of Bos indicus. Classification (NCBI taxonomy): domain Eukaryota; kingdom Metazoa; phylum Chordata; class Mammalia; order Artiodactyla; family Bovidae; genus Bos; species Bos indicus. Next base: position 15,933,861 of record NC_091780.1, on the reverse strand, counting down.
TCTGTGTGTGTGTGTATGTATGTATATATCCACTGTTTTTTTATTTCCTTCCCGTTTAGGTCACCACAGAGCTCTGAGTAGAGTTCCCTGTGCTATACAGTAGATTCTCATTAGTTATCTATTTTATGCATAGAAGTATATATATGTCAACCCCAATCTCCTACACCCTCCCCTTACCGCCTTCAATGTTTATTTAAAATTAACATTTAAATTCAAAGTGAGACATAACGTTTGTTCTCTATGTCTCTGTCTCTATTTCTGCCTGGCAAATAAGTTCATCAAAACCATTTTCTAGATCCCACATATATGCATTAATATATGATACTTGTTTTTCTCTCTTGGACTTACTTCACCCTGTATGACAGTCTCTAGATTCATCCACATCTCTGCAAATATGGCACAATTTCATTCATTTTTATGGCTGAATAATATTTCAAGGTCATATAACTTTGTGAAAGCTGACAGTGAGTGACTCTGATGGTACAGTCCACCTTATTATACTATCTTAAAGAGGGATCTAAGGAAGACATACATACCATTCCAATGAAATGCATTATATTGACTGACAGTGAGTGAACAAGGCGGGAAGCAAGGGCAGGAGGGACAGATACCCACCAGTAGCTAGATATCAGGTGGTAGCTAACCAGAGGCAGTGAGTGAGTGCTCTAGGGTGCTCAGAAGGCTGCAAGCTACTGCAGGGAGCTTATGGGCATAGCTGTGACTTGAAGTTCCCGCCAGCTGGGCCCTTCTCTGCCTGGCATTTGCGGGCTATTGCAGCCCCAGAGAACACTTCTCCACCCTCTGATGCTTGGAAATCCCAGTACTTAATGCCACATGCTGCTGGAAACAGTGGCAGACATTAAACCTTCAATGCCACTTGTACAAACACTCCTTGCTTCTGCTGGCTCTTATTAAAATGTATGAGTTAGTTCCCTGTCTACCAGGGGCATCTCTGATCTGTTCCAGAGAACATTTCAAAGAGGCCAGCCAACCTTGAAGGACTAGTCCTCCCGATCCCAGAGGAAAACATGGACCAGTAACAGAACAGCCTCTAGCCCTGACCCCTATGACAAAGCATTGGTCCTGCTTGAAATTTCCCCAAAGACAAATACTTCCGAATAAAATTGAAGTCTGGAGGAGAGGAGGTTTTGAAGAATATTTCTTCTGACTTGTTGGCAAGAGACCATTTGTGGAGGAAAGCATGTTTTTAAAAATACCTGTTTCCACTGTTAATTCCAATTCTGAAGTTCGGGGTATCTGCTTGTATTTTTGAAAGACAGGGAGCAGGGAACAAAATCCTCATTGCCATAGGAATGAGAATTCTCTTCCAATCAGAGGAGTATGAATTCAAGTGAAAAATTGGGATCAGAGAAGGTGAACTATTCTGAAAGAACAGTTATCTGTTGTCCTGCAAAAATCTATAGCCAGACAGAAAAAATAAATTCTAAAGAATATGCAGAGTGTGGAATTGTGCATTTCCCCATACATTTTCACTTAATTTTTCAGTAACAACTAGGAATCCTTGGCTGATATGGTTTAAAGATCAACCTCAATACTTATTTAAAATTAATATTTAAATTCAAAGTGATGTCTTTGCTTTCTGATACGCTGTCTAGGTATGAAAAAGAGACAATTGAGAGACATCAACTTAGCAACTGAATAACAAATATTTACATTTCTTTTCACCTGTTTCACTTACATTTCAGAAATGATGTGGGGTCTGACAGGTACTTGAAAGCTTTGGAGAAGGTCTGTGGTTTTTGAAACACCATGAATGAGTGCCTTGGAGTCTGTTTCTTTGAAATGGCTGATGACAAAATGTTGGATTACGAGATTTGGAGTTAGACAAGTTTACAGGTGAATCCTGGCTTCACCACAGGTTGTCTAAAATAACATCTGGCCCATTCTTTCACCTGTCTGAACACAATGAGGACAGCAATTCCTACTTCACAAGCTTAAAAACCATGGCGCATTTTAAAACTCAAAACAGAGACTTCTCTGGGGGTCCAGTGGTTAAAAGACTTTCCAATGCAGGGGATCCCTGGTCAGAAAGCTAGGATCCCACATGCCTCGTGACCAAAAAAAAAAAAAAAAAAAAACCCAAACCCCAAAACATGAAACAGAAGCAATAAAAAAGTCAACAAAGTCTTTAAAAATGGTCCACATCAAAAAATCTTAAAAACAACAACAACAAAAACTCAAAACAATGCCTGCCACATAGGAGAACACTGACTGGCAGCTTTTGAGGCATTTGTTTCAGTTAACTGGTCTCACTTTTTCAGTTTAATTCAAATCACATATTCGGGGATCAGGACTCCTAGATTGGATTACATGGGATATCAGATAGGATTAGGTGTGACGGCTTGCGACGGATAGCCCAAATAATAGAAGTTTAAAACAAGATACAAGTTTATGTTTTCTCCTGTGTTAAATAAATCCCAGGATATGCAGCACAGAGCTGGAATCAAGGGCTCAACGTTCTGTTCCTAAGGAAGAATGGGAGCCCAGGTATTGGAAGGCAGCTGGCGTCTGTGTGTCAGATCCCTACTGCATCTTCCTTCTCAGTCCTGATTATAAAGCCTCATGCTCTACTGTCTTTCTCAATGGAAGGAAAGGGAGAAACTCCCAAACTGGTCACAGTAAGTGAAACACCTTTGTCTCCCTGTTTTAATTTACCCAGGGTTCTGAGCAAGTGTGCATTCCATCAACAATGACAACAAACAGAATTTATCAGCATTGCAGTAAATGCTGGAGAAGGAGATCACAACACACTCCAGCATTCTTGCCTGGGAAAGCCCATGGACAGAGGAGCCTGGCGGGCTCCAGTTCATGGGGTCACAACGAGTCGGACACAACTGAGCCCACACACACGTACTAAATGCATTAAATGTTGCCCATATTGATGTTATATGTATTTATAAAATCATGTGAGCAGTATTTGCCACTCTTATTTGAGAATTTGGACCAAGAAGGACTTTCTACACAGGAAAGGCTAGTATGTGCAGTAAGAGCAAATCAGCTGCTAAATGTGGTGAACTCAGGAAGAACAGATCTAGGATTTTAATGATCACTAAATAAAAACCAACTATTTTTACCCTGTGAATCGAGTACTGCTTGTTACCTGTACTTTGAAGGTGATGAAATAAGGTTCAACAAAGTTCAGTAATGTTGCCATAGTCGCATCACAGGTGATACCATTATCTGTAGCTAACTTTGTTTGCCTCCAAGGTCTGCGCAATTACACACACATATGAACTGGCTACTTAAGCATTCTGTGAAAAATGAATAAAATATGGTCATGGAACAAATTTAAAAAGCAAACACCAGGAAAAAACAGAATATAACATTTTATTTATAATACAGACCTAATTGTGTGAAAATGCCCCCCCAAAACTGGAAACAAATAAACCATTTTCTTAACAGGGGTAGACTCTTGGTGGTGGGGTTAGACAGTAGTGCGCTAAAGCTGGCTAGTAAGAGCCTATTGTTAAATATTCAGGAGCTTTGAGAGCTAGTTGTTAAACTGTTGGTAGCTTTAAAAAGGCCAGGGTGGGTGTATTTACAACAGGCAAATTGACACAGACTATAAATCACGGCTTTATTCTCCCCCTAGAAAGCCAGTTTACCAACACAATACTTGTTTGCTGCTCACATCTTTCATGCTTTTGTGTATTGTGTTCTATATTAAACCATTTTGCAATAACATAAATTAGCATAGAGCCAAGAAAAAAGAATATGGTAGAGTTCATGCGGCATAAAGGGCTTCTCAGTTAGCACTAGTGGTAAAGAACCTGCCTGCCAGTGCAGAAGACATGAGACTTGGGTTCAGTCCCTGGGTCAGGAGGATCCCATGGAGGAGGGCATGGCAACCCACCCCAGTTTTCTTGCCTGGAGAATTCCATGGGCAGAGGAGCCTGGTGGGCTACAGTCTGCAGAGTTGGACACAACTGAACAACTCACACACACACACACACACACGCACTACATTCACTGAGAACCTTTATTTCTATTGTTATTGCATCAGCCCCACCTCAGATCATCTCGGAGGTCAGGGAGCCCTGATGTAGATGATCTGCGTGTGGCTTTCCTTCATTCTCGCTGGTGTCTTTGAACTCGGAGTTGGCTGTGGGTTCAGAGGAGAGGTAAGTGAGTCCTGAGAGTCTTTTCCAGGTGCAGTGCCTGCCTCAGCCCTACCTTCCTCACTGGGGAGGGTGGTGAACAGCTTCAGTAAATAGAACACCTGTGTGTAATGGGCTGTGAGTCACACAGCACATTTTCTCATATAGTTTTTGTTGGAAGTTAATGCAACTTTCGGTCACAGGTGGTCTTCCAGTACCTCGTGTGGTTTGGAATTTCTCTTTTGACCTTCATTCTGTAAATGTAACTCCAAGTAGAGGAAAAAAGGCTTAATTTAAGAGGATCTGTAAGAGACCATTGACCTCCTTCTTGAAGAGGCTGAACTCCTCGCCTGAACACTGAGCAGGCACACACTGCACAGGTTGTTCCCTGCAGTCCCTAACCCCCAAGCACACGGCCAGGCTTGGCAGGTGCACTTGGCACATGCTGTCAGGCCCATGAGAAGCAGACCTCCCTCAACAAAGTGCTCCATCCACCTGCCGCAGTACTGACATTGATGTTCTTAGGTGCACATGGCAAACCCGGTTGTAGCTTTGGTGAGAGTGAGTAAAGGCTGTAACAAGACACCTGCTGCAGTTGTAGAGTCATATGACGAGAAGGAGACCAGATGAAGCAGGCAGCTTTCAATGCAATGTCCAAAAAGGCACACAGGGACGTTTTTTAGTCCATCGCCTGCCTGGTGTGCTGAGTCACAGCCCTAGCTTCTGTTGTGGGAAAAGGCTGCTTATATCGAATTATCCTGCACCCAGGGAGGCAGAGCAGCCCCAATTGTCCTGGCAACCTTGCTCCGGTTGAGTCACTGAAACCAAAGATTCCAAAGACCCATTATTGCCTCTGCTCATCCTCTGGGGATTGATGTAAACTAGATCCTTCTATGCGTTGCCTGTGTCTTCTTCCATCTGGTTCTGATTAAAAAAGCTGAGAAAATATCCATGGTCTAATTTGGAATCTGCAGAGTGTAAGAATAGTGATATTGTCAGATCAAATTAACCAGTATTTATCGAACAACTACCCTCTGTTAGGCACTTTGATATGAACCTCTATTGAAATTCTTCTTAGCAATTTTCTTCTTATCAATTCCACTCCTTCAGCTAACTCACTTGATCCAGAAAACTGTAACTCGTTGATTGGGTAAATTATATATATATATTTGTATGTATATATATATGTATATATATATGGTGTGTGTGTGTGTAAAAATCAAGTGTCAGTTCATTGTATGTGTCTAATGTTATGAGCTTTTCCATTGGCTCAGCTGTAAAGAATCCACCTGCAATGCAGGAGACGCAGGAGACATGAGTTCAATTCCTGGGTTGGGAAGATCCCCTGGAGGAGGGCATGGTGACCCACTCTAGTATTCTTGCTGGGGAAATCTAGTGGACAGAGGAGCCTGGTGGGCTACGGTCCGTGGGGTCACAGAGTCAGACACAACTGAGGTGACTTAGCATGCACGCAGGTCTGATGTTAGGCTATGCGCTGTATATTCATTCTTATTCATAAATTTGCAAATGTTAAAATCATTCTCAGTTAGAGGGAGAAATGGAAATGCAGAAATTCCCAGAGAAAGGAACAATTTGTGAGACATTCAATCCACTGCGCAGTAACATCAGAAAAAATAAGTACCCTACCTGGGTGTCATAGGTGCCTCTTCCCACTGTCAAGGCCTGGGGGAGATAGATGTCATCCTCCTAGGTCTGTGTCTCCTAACCAAATAATAGAACGACAGAGCCTGTAGTTCTGACCAGTTTCACTGGAAACAAACACAACATTCTGTTGCTGTGTATGTAATTACTCCTGTTCTAGCATAATGCTTAAAGCAGAGCTCCACCGAGGGGATGGAGAAATATAACACTTTGTTTACACTCTTAGCAGAAAAAATATGTATTCCAAACATTAGCTTTGTCCTTTCTATTAAACACACATATTACGGCAAATTCTTCATGCACGATTTTTCTTCAATATACAGGTCAATAAATGTAATTCATTATGTAATTCATCAGAGGGTGATTTGTTGAGACGTTAATCCAATTCAAGAGAGTCTCCTGTCCCCTGACATCCATAAACTCCTTATTTTTTTTTTTTAATTTCACCATCAAAAGAGTGTAGCACCAATACAGTATACTAACACATATATATGGAATTTAGAAAGATGGTAACAATAACCCGGTGTACGAGACAGCGAAAGAGACACTGATGTATAGAACAGTCTTATGGACTCTGTGGGAGAGGGAGAGGGTGGGAAGATCTGGGAGAATGACATTGAAACATGTAAAATATCATGTAAGAAATGAGTTGCCAGTCCAGGTTCGATGCACGATACTGGATGCTTGGGGCTAGTGCACTGGGACGACCTAGAGGCATGGTATGGGGAGGGAGGAGGGAGGAGGGTTCAGGATGGGAACACATGTATACCTGTGGCGGATTCATTTTGATATTTGGCAAAACTAATACAATTATGTAAAGTTTAAAAAAAAAAAAAAAAGAGTGTAGCACATGCTCCACATTTATCATGCCCTTTCTCTCTGTGTGTCAAAGGTTAATCACATCATGAATCTGAAGGCTTCTTTTCCCTTATTTCTTCCAGCTTTATGAGTTATTACATTGGCCTTCAAGATTTAAATCAACATATATCAATTGGAATTACAACTCAAATTCCATTTGAGATTTCTGATTGCACAGAGTTGCTGCTGAAATCAATGATAAACATGATCTCCAGAAGAGATGTAAAGGGCTGTCCAGGAAATATTGGTCAAGAGACTGTTAAAAATGAAATATCTTCAAATCAAAATTCTGCCCCTATAGCATTTAGAGTTGTACCTACTAGGGAAATGCATCTACTGAGTATTTTCTTAAGTTCCAAATATTCTCAAGATCTTTCATGCATATCATTTTCATTTATATGTATAATATATTTTTACACTCTATTTTTCAAAACAGAAAACTGTAGTTAAAAGTTATGTGAGAGACAAATTAGACATGTAACTTGATACTTTTAAATATACATACATATATTAATATATACTTTTTTAGAGCACTTTTAAGTTTACAGAAAAATTGAGCTGAAAGTACAGAAATTTCCGGTATGCCCTCCACCCCCATTCATACACATATCCTCTCCCATAATCAATATCCCCTACCCCCAGAGTGGTGCATCTGCTACAATTGATTAAACTACATTGACACATCATTGTCACCTAAGTCCATAGTTTGCATCAGATTTCACTCTTAATGTTGTACATTTTGTGGGTTTGGACAAATGTACAAAGACATATATCCATCATTATGGTATTATGGTATTATTATATTTCCTTCAGCTCTCTGCCTTCTTTATGGCCCAGCTACCACAACCATATGTGACCACTGGGAAGACCCAAGCACCGAAGAATTGATGCCTTCTAAGTATGGTGCTGGAAAAGACTCCTGAGAGTCCCTTGGACAGCAAGGAGATCAAACCAGTCAATTTTAAGAGAGATCAACCCTGAATACTTGTTGGAAGGACTGATGTTGACATTGAAACTCCTGTATTTTGTCATCTGATGGGAACAGCTGACTCCTTGGAAAAGTCCCTGATGCTGGGAAAGATTGAGGGCAGAAGGAAGAAGAGGGCATCAGAGGATGAGATGGCTGGATGGCATCACCAATGCAATGGGCACGAACTTGGGCAAATTTCAGGAGATGGTGAGGGACAGAGAGGCCTGGGATGCTGCAGTCCATGGGGTCGCAAAGAGTTGGACTTGACTGGGTGACTGAACAACAGCACAGAATATTTTCACTGCCCTAAAAATCCTCTGTGCTCCATGTTCTCATTCCTTCCTCATTCCTAACCCCTGGCAATGACTGATCCTTTCACTGCACCCATGATTTTGCCTTTTTCAAAACATCATATATATGGAATCATACAGTATGTGGTCTTCAGATTGTCTCCTTTTATTCAGGAATATGCATCTAAGTTTTGCTCATGTCTTTTCATGGTTTAAGTAGCTAATTTCTTTGCAGCACTGAATAATATTTCATTGTCTGCATATATTACAGAGCAGAGTTGGTTGCCCTATGAAAATAGAAGTTAGTACTATGGCAGGCTATAGTACAGGCTTTTAAGAAAAGAAAAAGATTTGTGGTGAGGTCTGTGGGTAAGGAGACAGGAGGAATGGCTTGCATCAGTGTCTCCCAGATTGATCTGGGACTTTGGTCAAACTTCCAAGGGAGAAGAGTTGGTATTCAGAAGCATTGGGAGCAGGTTTCCACTAGAGAGTTTTGAAACTTTGCTGTTTATGGTAAGGTATGGTAAAGGGGGATTCAGCACTAGATCTCCCTGGATAGCCATTCTGGTCATGTTCCCATCATGCCCCGGTCCTTTGGTTCAGGTCATTTTTTGAGGTCAAAATCATCTCCCATGTGCATGATCCAACTGTATGACTTGTGGTTTTGTTCTGTTGCCTCTGAAAAACTAATCAGGATCTTGTTAGAAACAAGATAGGGCCACCATGGCCCTCGCCATGGCAGAGCCCGGTGGGCTGCCTTCTATGGGGTTGCATGGAGTTGAACATGACTGAAGCGACTTAGCAGCAGCAGCAGCAGCACCTACTGAAGGGTGTCCAAATTACATCTGGGTTTTGCCAATTATGAATAAAATGGCTGTAAACATCTATGTGTTAGTTTTGTGTTTATATAAGTTTTCAACTTCTTTGGGTTGAATACCAAGTATTGTGACTGCTGGAATTGTTTGGTAAGAATGTGTTTAGTTTTGTACTGAGTATCTTTTTGAAGTTCTTGTCTTCAGGCACAGCCATCACACTTTTACATCACCACTAAATAAAGGTGAGATGAAACACACTGAAAACTTTTGGGATTTGCCTTTTCCTTTGATTTTACCCTGGGAGAAATTTTCCAAACTTTCAATTCCCTCTCATTTCTCAAAGCTGAGACCAATGGACTGTTTCATTCTGCTCAAGCATGAAGCAGATAATTATTCTGAGTCACCCACAGTGAATCAGTTCAGTTCAGTTCAATTCAGTCTTTCAGTTGTGTCCGACTCTTTGCGACCCCATGAATCGCAGCACGCCAGGCCTCCCTATCCATCACCAACTCCCAGAGTTCACTCAAACTCATGTCCATTGAGTCGGTGATGCCAACCAGCCATCTCATCCTCTGTCGTCCCCTTCTCCTCCTGCCCCCAATCCCTCCCAGCATCAGGGTCTTTTCCAATGAGTCAACTCTTCGCATGAGGTAGCCAAAGTACTGGAGTTTCAGCTTCAGCATCATTTCTTCCAATGAACACCCAGGACTGGTCTCCTTTAGGATCGACTGGTTGGATCTCCTTGCAGTCCAAGGGACTCTCAAGAGTCTTCTCCAGCACCACAGTTCAAAAGCATCAATTCTTGGGCACTCAGCCTTCTTCACAGTCCAACTCTCACATCCATACATGACCACAGGAAAAATCAAAGCCTTGACTAGATGGACCTTTGTTCACAAAGTAATGTCTCTGCTTTTCAATATGCTATCCAGGTTGGTCATAACTTTCCTTCCAAGGAGCAAGTGTCTTTTAATTTCATGGCTGCAATCACCATCTGCAGTGATTTTGGAGCCCCCAAAAATAAAGTCTGACACTGTTTCCACTGTTTCCCCACCTATTTCCTACAGTGAATACTACCTCCTAATTTCTAACCTTTTTAGTTTTAAAAACAATTTTGTCGTGAACCATTTTTAAAGTCTTTATTGAATTTGTTACAATATTGCTTCTGTTGCTTGTGTTCTGCTTTTTGCCCATGAGTCATATGTGGAAGCTTAATTCCCTGACCAGGAATTGAGCCTGCACCACCAGCATTGGAAGGCAAAATCTTAACTACTGGACCAACAGGGAAGTTCCTCTATCCTTATTTTTAATATGTATATAGAAAATATTTCACAATTCTCTTAAATACTGTTTGGTTGAACATTTTACTTGAAGGTCCCTTTGAAGGGGAAAGGATAGAGTTGAAGACATGTCTATCCCAGCCCTGGAATACTTCATAGAGTAGTAGAACCTCAAATTCTTTTCATGATGAGCATGCATGCATGTAAGTTGCTCAGATGTCTCTGATTCTTTGCAATCCCATGGACTGTAGCCCATCGTATGATGAGAAATTGATGCCAAAAGGAAACTGATTATGGAGGAGTCTTTATCTCAGTAGCCCTTGTATTTTTATTTGGTTTCTAGTCCCCAAGTCTCGGGTAGGGTAAGAGTCTGCAAAACAGTTGAAGTGATCAGTCACCACAAATATGTACCCAGGGTTTCAGCTCTCAGGTTAAAAAGACAAGAAGGTTTCCTGCACTTGAATAAGGTATTTGCTTTGTTTGATTTCTATATCAACATTCCATTTTAGAAAGTTATTCTGCTGGGTGATTTGAAACCTAGTGTCACAGTTAAAGTGAGGTCCTCAACTCTTTTATACCCCTTCTCCCATCACAACTCCCAAAACATCACCTAAATTACTGGTTCTTTCCCTTCTGAGATGAGCAATGTAATCAGGAAATTCTCTTTTTGCCTTGAGATGATTTTCCTGTGCCACTTTCCCAGCTTGAATGGGGAACGGAGGAAGAAATAGAGGGAAGAGAAGACTATAATCCTGGTAGGGAGTTTTACTTGAGTGAGTCTAAAGTCTGAACTGATTAAATAATGATCCCACAGAGATAGTGTGAAAGTAGGAGACACTAGTCACTTGCAGTGGAAATCCGAATTCTTCCAATAGTAAGAAATGCTCTAAAGAAAGACTAGAGATAGCAATCTTATTGGAAGAGAGGGGTAGGGAACTATCTTGATTTGAATAGAACTTCCTTTAGGTGCCAAGATTAAGAAGTGCTCCACATTGATGGAAATGGGAGCTCCCAGGGTAAGATGCTGTAGTAAATGTTGTGTCTGATTACCCTTTCCTTTGGGATGTATATTCCTGTAAAGTTTTTTATGAGCATCGGAGTTGCTTTGGATGATGAAATATAAGCAGAAATGATGCACATCACTTCTGTGTGGAAGAATTTATGGGCTGTATAATGATTCTCCAAGCTCTCTTCTTCTATACTCAGAGAACCCGGGAGATTTATGTTAAGATACTGATGTCATAAGAGGATGGAGATTTTTATCACCCTGGGCTTGTGAATGACTACTATAGATCCACAGCACACATACATCATGAGTGGGAAATAAGCCTTTGTCATTTTAAGCCTTTGAGATTTGGGGATTTTTTGTTACTAAAGTTAGGAGATTCTGATAAGTAAAGATGTTTGGTTATAGAAAAATAAAGTTCTATTCTTGTACATCTAATTTTGTATTTGTAAATTTCAAGCCAGCTACACACTCATTTGATGCATAAGAATTTGACTATAGAAACTCAGCAAAGAAAAATAGCATGTTTAAAAAATGTGGCTGGTTAATCCTGGTACCTTTCAGGGAACATACATTTCAACTGGTGATGGAAACCTGCCGCTACTTCTGTGGATCTTGGCTCCTTTGTGCTGCACATAGTGAAGAATTTTTATACTGAGGGACTCAAGCCTTTAAAGACATGCATAATTTCATACAAGATAACCCAAACAGAAACTAAAGACTTCATCTGGAGTTTTATTAAAAACAAAAACAAAATACCTTCCCACGCTGAAGCAAAATATAAGCTGTGCCACTGTTCTCAAGCTAGAGTAAAGAAATGTGGTTGGTGGACAGAATATTGAGACTTACTCTCAGGCTGACTTCTGCTGGTGCAATTTAGGGGCTTCTGGAACCTATTTAGTGTAATCCATAGGTTTTAAGTCTTGTTTGAATGCAGACAGTGTTGGTGGAGCCAGCAAATGCTGGATCAGAAGCCCTATTAAACAAGCCACCCTGGACACTTGCCCAGAGGTGATGCCTAAAGACCCCCAAAGGCTCAGGGGTTGGGACACTGGGCCTGGACCTCCCCATTTCTTGCTGATATTCCCAGAGCAAACTGAGACTTCAAGGTTATGTCCATTAAAGAGCTTTGGGAAAATGGATTGCTTTTCCGCAAACCTCCTAAAACACCCATCGAACCTTAGAAGGTCTTTAATTCACTTTAACAGGGCAAGTTGGTAATAATAATGATTTTGAAAGGCTGCTGCCCATCTCTACTTTTTATGACACCATTTGCTCAGTAGATTTAACTGAAGCCAGCAGAATTTACTTACATGACAAGGGGTAATTTTAGAGCTCTTTCTCCCAAGTAGGTCAGTAGAAGGATAGTTCAAGAAAACCACAGTTACATTATCCAGATATAAGATAACAAGATATAGATAGAAGACAATAGCACCACATGAGACAGTTCATATCCAAAATCACTTTTTTGATTCATTTAACATCAGGAAGGGAAGATGGACTCCCAAGTGTCTTAGAGTATCCTTTTAAATTTCAGAACTCTAGAGGAAAGAATATTGCCCTTCTGTGTCTTTTTAAAAATTATCATAGCCTTTGATAATTTGTGCTTTTAAGATCCATCATGGGAAAGTTTACTCCCTACCAGGAAGTCCAAGATATTTTATTTTAAAGTGTCTAATAGAATCTGGTAGTTCAAACATGTCTGGATTAAAAAAAACAACAACAAAAAAACTAGCTCAGTGGGGAAGCATTTGAACAATGGAACACTGAAATAATTCTGTTATTCAGTAGACTTTAAAAAAATTTTACTTATTTACTTAACTGTGTCAGACTTTAGTTGCAGCGCATGGGCATGCAGGCTTAGTTGCGCTATGGCATGTGAGATCTTAACTCCCGAACCAGGGATCAAACCCATGTCCCCTGCACTGGAAGGCAGATTCTTAACCACTGGACCACCAGGGAAGCCCTAGAATCTGTAGGTTCTAAGGAAGTTTTATAAATGATCACTCTCAGGCACTGCAGTATTCCTAGGTCTTGTTGCCCTATTTGATGTCATTTGCCCCAAATACATACGTTTTTTTTCTTCTATTTTCCTGGTAACTGGGAGTTGACAAAATAATAGCTCTCTAGAATCCTAGGGATGGGGGTGTCTGGTGGGCTGCCATCTATGGGGTCGAACAGAGTTGGACACGACTGAAGTGACTTAGCAGCAGCAGCAGCAGATTAAATTTTAGAGTCCAACTGGGAGAACTTCAGGATGTGAAGTTTGGAGAAGCAGCTTGTAGATCCTCTTCTGTTTTCTGTAGTCTTTGCACATCGGTAGTGGAAGGGGGAGTCACCCAGAAACTTTGGCTCTGGGTGAGCATTTAAAAGGGGCTTCCCTGGTTGCTCAGTTGGTAAGGAACTTGCCTGCAATGGAGGAGACCCATATCCCAACCCTGGGTTGGGATAATCCCCTGGAGAAGGAAATGGCAACCCACTCTAATATTCTTGCCTGGGAAATCCCATGAACAGAGGAGCCTCGTGGGCTACAGATCATTGGGTTGCAAAGAGTCTGACATTACTTGGCGACTAAACTCCATCACCCAAGCATTTAAAATCCTGAAATGAGTTCCTAGCAACACAAACATCCTTTGCATCTTCTCTGGATCAAGCACCCAGCTGCTTACCTCACCTCACTTTAAGAGTTTCCTTCTTGACCATCAGATAATGAAGAAAGAGTAACACAGCCTGTTTCTGATTTTTTTTTTTAATGAATAAGGCTTTAAGTGAGTCTTCTAAAATGTGTCTGAAAGGAAGGGATGAGTTCAAAAAAGGTATCAATAGAAAGAAGCAGATCTTGTTAATTGAGCACCTTCTGTGTGCCAGAAATGGGGTAAACATTAGGTGTTTTACACACACCTAATGAAACTCCAGTACTTTGGCCACCTCATGCGAAGAGTTGACTCATTGGAAAAGACTCTGATGCTGGGCGGGACTGGGGGCAGGAGGAGAAGGGGATGACAGAGGATGAGATGGCTGGATGGCATCACTGACTCGATGGACATGAGTCTGAGTGAATTCTGGGAGTTGGTGATGGACAGGGAGGCTTGGCGTGCTGCGATTCATGGGGTCACAAAGAGTCAGACACGACTGAGCGACTGAACTGAACTGAACTGAACTGAATGGAGCCATCAGTAACTATTCTGTTCCTAAGTTAGTGTCTGAGATAGAATCAGAGGCTCTAAAGTCCTAGAAAATTGTGGGAGCTGGACTGTGAAAATTGGATAAGTGGTTTCTTCATGTTCCTACCTAGGAAATTTGGGATACTTCTTCCGATGTGTGCTTAGTTGCTCAGTCATGTCTGATTCTCTGTGACCCCAAGGACTGTAGCCCACCAGACTTCTCTGTCCATGGGATTTTCCTGGCACGAATATTGGAGTGGGATGCCATTTCCTTCTGCAGGGGACTTCTTCCTAACTCAGGTCAATCAGTTTGTATCAACAATAATTTTTCCTCTTCTCCCAGTCCAAGTACTTGGGGAATATTTCACCCAGGGCAGCTGTTGCTTGTGTATTTGTTTTTAGTGTACACAGAGAGACTGTAAAACCACACAATCATTTTCAAACAAACAAACCAAAACATATACTTCAAAATGGATGATGTTGTCTATGAAAGAATTCTTATCAGATACTAGGGATTTGTTCCAGTGAGACTTTCAGGGTAGCACTGGATCTGAGTAGCACTGGAGCCTTGGATGTGTTCTTGGGAATTGCCTCCAGAGTTTATGCATCATTTTAGGATTTTCTCAGGATGCGCAGATCATCTGCAATGAAGGAGCCATGTAGTAAGTTGTTGGTGTTGTTCAGTCACTCAGTCATGCCCAACTCTTTGCTACCCTATGGACTGCAGCATGCCAGGCTTCCCTGTCCTTCACTCTTTTCTGGAGTTTGCTCAAACTCATGTCTATTGAGTCAGTGATGTCATCCAATCATCTCGTCCTCTGTTGTCCCCTTCTCTTCCTTCCTTCAATCTTTCCCAGCATCAGGGTCTTTTCTAAAGAGTTGGCTTTTCACATCAGGTGGAGTAAAGTATTGGACTTTCCGCTTCAGCATAAGTGCTTCCAAGGAATATTCAGGGTTGACTTTCTTGAGGATTGACTGGTTTGATTTTGCTGTTCAAGGGACTTTTAAGAGTCATCTCCAGCATCACAGTTCAAGGGCATAGATTCTTCAGCACTCAGCCTTTTTTATTGTCCAGCTCTCACATCTGCATGTGACTACTGGAAAAACCATAGCTTTGACTAAACAGACATTTGTTGGTAAAGTAATGTCTCTGCTTTTTAATATGCTTTCTAGGTTGGTCATAGGTCTCTTCCAAAGAGCAAAGTCTTTATTTCATGGCTGCAGTCACTGTCCACAGTGATTTTGGAGACTAAGAAAATGAAGTCAGTCATTGTTTCCATTATTCCTCCATCTCATCTGTTTGCCATGAACTGATGGGACGAGATGCCATGATCTTTGGAATGCTGAGTTATAAGCCAGCTTTTTCACTCTCCTCTTCCACTTTCATTAAAAGGGCTCTTTAATTCCTCTTCATTTTCTGTCACTAGGGTGGTATCATCTGCATATCTGAGGGTACTGATATTTCTCCCATTAATCTTGATTCCAGCTTGTGCTTCATCCAGCCTGGCATTTCACATGATGAACTCTGCATATAAGTTAAATAAGCAGGATGAAAATATACAGCCTTGACATATTCCTTTCCAAATTTTAAACCAATCCATTGTTTCATGTCTGGTTCTAACTGTTGTTTCTTGGCCTGCATACAGATTTCTCACGAGGCAGGTCTGGTATTCCCATCTTTCAGAATTTTCCACAGTTTGTTGTGATCCACACAACAGTTGTGTGGATCAACAAAAATTGTGTGATCACAAAGTTCCTTGTGATCCACACAGTCAAAGACTTTAGTGTAGTAGATGAAGCAGAAGTTGATGCTTTTTCTGGAATTCTCGTACCTTTTCTATGATACAATGGATACTGGCAAATTGATCTCTGGCTCCTTATATGGCAAGTAGACAAAAATTAAATAGACTCTACTATTGTGAGCTAAAAGGATGAAATGAAGGCCCCTCTGAAGGGCAGGGCAGAGGTTGACCTGGATGGACATGTATGGTTGGAGTTCAGGTATCTGGAGACCAGATATGCTGGTTAGGGAAGAAGGGCTAACAACAGGTGGGAGAGGGAAGTCAGAAGATGGTAAAACTGGGGCTCAAATAAAGTGCTGTAGTGTTCTGAGTCCTCTTAGAAGCAGATTTCAAGATGAGACGAATATATACGACTTTTAAAAGGGAAAACATCCTTGTGAGAGAAAGCAGAGAGATTCCAGGAGCTGGAAAGGTCACCAGACTTCAGTGTATGCTTCCTAGATGGCCGTTCAGTCTAAGGAAGGTTTGGAGAAGTTACTGGGAGCCCTTGAGCCAAAGTTGGTTATCAGAGGGCTCTCACCTCTCCCAGGTAGGTTATCCCAGCCTTGCTGTGTGATTGGCTGGGAGCAGCTAACAGAGGACGTTTAGCTCCATGCAGGGGGTGGTCCATAATTCTCTTGGGTAAGTGTTGGAAATCTGTAAGGTGTATTTCCATGGCATCCAGAACAACCAACAGTAACTCTGAGAAAGAAGGATTACAGCCAGAAATTATAATGCCTAAAGAAACTTCTGAGTCAGGACTGGGCTATGAAGCCAAAATGATCACTGGCTCACTGGTAGAACGGTAGGTGGGGGATCCCAGGTGTGGGATTAGCACCAATGCTGGGCAATTAAAGCAAAGGACAGTGCAGGTGAGAGGCTCTGGTGCAGCTGCCCAGCATCTGAGCCTAACTCCAGGCCAGTGCCTTTCTGCTTCCCAGGGGAGCTCTGAAAGCATCTGATGGATGCTCATGCTGTACCGAGTCATTTTGATTGTGAAAAATGAGAGGTGATCTTCAAATGAGGCTCTCATCTGGTGTGACTAGTAACATGGCTTGAGAGATAATGTTCTAGTTCCAGAAATAATTTGATCAATGGCAGCATTGTTGGGATAACTGTTTATTTTCCCGACGGGAATACTTTGAAGGGGACAGTGCTCATTTGGATGTGAAAGTTCTAGTGGCTTTGTTCCAGAGTAGTAGTTACTATTGCTTGATTAGCAATGTATCATTTTTTAAGAGTGGTTTGCAACTATTTTTTTAAATCTCTCCACCCATTTTTTAAAAGATTTTCTGAAGTAGACCATTTTTAAAGTCGTTATAGAATTTGTTGCAATATTGCTTCTGTTTCATATTTTGTTTTTTTTTTGGGGGGGGGGGCAGTGCTGAGAGACATGTGTGATACAGGGATCAAACCCACAACCCCTGCATTGGAAGGTGAAGTCTTAACCTCTGGACCATCAGAGAGGCCTCCCTCTCCACCCTTTTAACATGCCCTATATACCATCATCAAAAGATCTTTCGCTACTCTTCATCTTTCTGAGGAGGAGGTTAGGGAAACTGGAAAAGGCAATCCCCGTTCTCCCTCTATGCATATTTGTTGTCTGTCTTCATCTTCCGGAATGTATAAACTCAAAGAAGACAAGGACCCTATCTGTTTGCTTACTGCTGATGTTTGCATCAAATACTAGGCAGTGATTATTTGTTCAATGATCTTTGAACTTAAGGCATACAGTCTTCATATATTAGAGAGTTGTTAGATGAAACTTAAGATCCCTTCAAATTCTAATAGTCAATGATCCATGGCTTTCTGTTTCTTTGTTGTCAATACTTTTTCCCTTCCTTACAAATACGCCTTGTTTTGCCAGAAGCAGTTCTTTGAGAAAGCCTAATAGCACACTTTCATTTTAGAGGTCAGAAAATCAAGGGCCACAGGGACAAAGCACTGACCATTTGTACTGCACACGTAGTTTGTGGTGTGTCATTAACTAGCTTTTTTCCTGCTGTGCTCTGACTTTTCCACTAGTGCATTCTCCTTAAGAGAGGGATTACACTTTATTCTCTCTGCATCCCCTGTACATAATATATAACCTCCACTGGACAATAGTCCAAGGTTCAGGTCTGACAAGGCTCTAAGGGGCTTCATTGTATGAACTCTTGATCTTTTAGTCTTTTTATGATATAATCCCTCCAAGTTTCAGAAAACAATATTTTTAAAAACTTATTCTTTTGGACACAGTATTATATATATTTCCTTTTTGCTGCTCTGCTTCCTAAACTATCTGTACTTGTGCCTGAATGCTCAGTCGCTTCAGTTGTGTGCGACTCTTGGCAACCCAGTGGACTGTAGCCGGCCAGGCTCCTCTGCCCATGGGATTTTCTCATGTCGAAAGGCTACCCACTCCAGTATTCTCAAGAATACTCAAGAATACTGGAGTGGGTAGCCATGCCCTTCTCCAGGGGATCTTCCCGACCCAGGGATCGAACTGGAGTCTCCTGTGTCACCTGCATTGCAGGTGGATTCTTTTTCCTGAGCCACTGAGGAATCTCCTCCTAAACTCTCCATCTCCCAGATAATTTTGAACTTCCCTCAGTGGAAAATCCTCTCCACCCGACTCCCGCCCCCAACAACTATCATTCTGCTATAAAATATCAGATGAGAAAAAACTGGGCTTGAACTCTCACACTCAATTATGGAGGTTTTGGCTCCTGATCTCGAGCTCTAGGGCTTCCCTTGTGGCTCAGCAGGTAAAGAATCTGGCTGCAATGTGGGAGACCTGGGTTCGATCCCTGGATTGGGAAGATCCCCTGGGGAAGACAAAGGCTACCCACTCCAGTATTCTGGCCTGAGAATTCCATGGACTGTATAGTCCATGGGGTCACAAAGGGTCAGACATAACTGAGCGACTTTCACTTCATTCGAGCTCTAAGAGATTAAATATGCTAATTTCCAGGTATGTGTTTCTTCCCCCATCACATTAGTATTATGGCATCACAACAGTACACTCAGCTTGCAGTCACCATAAATGATAGCCTTGGAGTTCAGTCACTGCCAAGAAGATTAGTTATAAAGCAACCACTTCCGGGAATCAAATGTGTTTTGCTGACATCCATGTCTGTTAGGTGCCAGCAGCTCCCTAGGAACCTCCCCAACCAGAAATAAAAGCAATCACAGTGATGATGGTGGGAGAAGCATCAACATCCAAAATCATAAGACAATGACAAAGTTAATGCAGCTATGCACAGATTTTGGCTCTGACACCACATGTATTCTTTTCAAGTGCACTCCCAAACTCAAGTATTCTGGTTTCCTGAGAAGATTCTGCTTTGCTAGGCAGTTAGGGTATAAGACAAGAGTCATGTTATCCCTGGGGTCTCTGGGGTGGAGAATATGACTTCAGGATTATTAACAGTGGGCACTGGAGCAAGTAGCTGATAGTCTGGTCCAACTGGCACACAGAAAACACTCAATACAAATTACTGACAGATGACCTGTGATGTCTGAAGATTTTACAGATGTTGACAGTCAGGATGTTCATATATTTATATGATGTCTTGGAAAATAATTTTTTCTGTTCTTAGGATGACTTTGCTTTAAATGTAGTAAAAGGGGCTTCCATGGTGGTCCAATGTTTAAGACTCTGCCTTGTAAGCCAGGAGCCACCAATTTGATTCCTGGTCCAGAAAGATCCCACATGCCACAGGAAAAGATGCCAGTGCACCAGAACTACTGAAGCCCATGCACCCTAGAACCCATATTTGCAACAAGAGAAGCCACCACTGTGAGAAGCCCACACACCTCAACTAGAGGGAAGCCCCCACTCCCCAAAACTAGAGAAAGACTGCAGCAACCAAGATCCAGCACAGCCAAAAATAAAAAAAAATAAATACAGAAAATGTTTTTAAATGTAGTAAAAGAATAAACTAGCATATGCATATAGGAGGCAATCTGCCTACTGAAAATCACTGAAGAGGTAGTCATAGAAATTGGATTTGCTTCTCAGCCACCCTCTACCAAGAAGACAATATCTGATTCTGAAACCTACAGTCAAATAAGGTGAAATGTGTGTTAGTCGCTCAGTCACGCTCAACTCTTTGCAACCCCATGGACTGCAGCCCACCAGGCTCCTCTGTCCATGATATTTTCCAGGGAAGGATATTGGAGTGGGTCGCCATTTCCTTCTCCAGGGGAAACTTCCTGACCCAGGGATCAAACCCGGGTCTCCTGCACTGCAGGCAGCTTCTTTACCGACTGAGCTAAGAGGGAAGCCCTACAGTCAGATAAAGTAGAGGCAAAAGGCCATATACACACCCCCACCTCCTTTAAACAGTCATTAATGTGACACTGATCATGTTAGCACAGCAGCCATTTCTGCACCTTTGGAAATTCAAAATTGATGTTTGTGCCCATGGAGTCCATCAGGCATTAGGAGGGCAGAAGTTCTTACAAATAAGCTTCCTATTCAGTATATTAACCTATGACACCACTGGAAGGCTCATCTATATTCAATGAGTAACTCTTTTAAAACTCTTTCTTGGCTACCATTAGGGCAGTGCTACCGATATCCTTTTAGGCAGACATTGAAATTCTGGGCAGAAAGTTTTTCCTTATATTATCTCTTTCAACCTTCTTAAGATGTCACAGGGGGTTTCTCTGGCGGTCCAGTGGCTAAGCCTGTGCTCCAGTGCAGGGAGCCTGGGTTCAATCCCTGGCCAGGGAACTGGATCCCACATGCTGCAACTAAGACCCAGTGCAGCCAAATAATAAGTAAAAAGGTTAAAAAAAAAAAAAGTCACAATGTTGGTTCAGGTTCTATAATCGACAAACTGGTCCTTGTCCTTTTCAAGGATATGAAGTAACTTCCTTGCCTCACCCAGTATCGTCACTGATCTAAATAAAACTGATTTCTTTCATTACTACTTACATGGTATGGTTTTAGATTCTCTCATCAGGCTGGTCATATTTTTCTGGATATATTCCAGATTTTCCCCTGGAGAATCAAATGGCCACTCACTCCAGTATTCTTGCCTGGGAAATCCCATGGAGAGAAGAGCCTGGCGGGCTATAGTCCATGGAGTTGCAAAGAGTCGGACACGACTTAGTGACTTAATAACAAATGGATTTTTAGCATCCTTCTCCAAACAAGAATTTGGAAGCAGACAGCTTGAATGCAGAATAGAAGGGAAATGCAACCAATAGCCCTTTTGATAGCTGGTAGCATCTGACTCTAATGCTTTTTTGTTGTGAAAAGAACACTTAACACGAGATCTACTCTCCTAACCGGTTTTTAGGCATGCAATACAGTACTGTTATCAATAGTCACAATGCTGTACAGCAGATCGCTAGCATTTATGCATCTTGCCTAACTAGAATTTTATGTCTTTTGATTGCAACTTTTCATGGCCTCCTCCTCCTAGCTTCTGGAAACCGCCATTCTATTCTTTGCTTCTATGAATCTATTTTCTATGTTATTGTTTTGTAAAATCAGAGTGTATTTAGATGAAACTACATATGTTATAAATTTCTTTGCATGTCATTTCATCTTGAAGCTCAGATACTTGTTCTAAGATTTTCTTCTTCTTGGAATACATCCTTTTGAAGTTTATTTAGTGTAAGATTTTGGTAATTCTCTTCGTTTTTCTTTTCCTGAAAATGTCTTCCTTTCATCGTCTTGTATGGATGTTTTAGGTTGATTTCTTCTCTCACCAGGTTGTAAACATTACCCTACTGAATTCGGGCCAAGGGTTTAACTGTCTTAGATATGTCACATAAGTGGAATCATGGGGTATGTGTCCTTCTGTGACTGGCTTATTTCACTCAGCATAACGTCCTCAAGGTTCACCCATGTTGTCACAGTTTTTTCAGGATTTTCTTCCTTTTATAGACAAGCGAATTGCAAGAAAATCTACTTTCAGGTGAAAAGCAGAATAGAGGAACAGGCTCTATGGATTTTTTTAAACATTGAAAAGGTCAAATAGAGTCTTGATTCCAACTTCTTTTCACAGTTGGAAGCTCTGTCAACACAGGGCTCACATAGCCACTTGCCATCTCTTACCTGGAGTTGAATAGAGGTGGCCTCTTTTAGGCAGGACAAGGCTTGCTGGTTTGCTACCATCTCCACCAGTCCCTATTATACATCGGCTAGCTATATGCATTTATATTACCTGCCTAGTCCTATATGCAGTGCAAGTTTTTAAAAAAAATTTTATTTTATTGAAGTATAGCTGATTTACAATGTTGTATTAGTTTCTGCTGTACATAAAAGTGATTCAGTTTATATATGTACACACAAATATATATATATATATATATATATATATATATATATATATTTATATGGCCTCCCTGGTAGCTCAGCTGGTAAAGAATCCACCTGTCAATGCAGAGGATGTGGATTCAATCCCTGGGTTGGGAAGATCCCCTGGAGAAGGTAATGACAATCTACTCCAGTATTCTTCCCTGGGAAATCCCCCGGACAGAGGAGCCTGGTGGGCTATAGTCCGTGGGGTCGCAAAAAGAGTGGGACATGAATTAACAATAGTATATATATATATATATATATATAAAAATATAAAACACGTGTCTGTGTGCGTGCTAAGTCACTTCAGTTGTGTCCAGCTCTTTGCAACCGAATGGACTGTCGCCTGCCAGGCTCCTCTGTCCATGGGATTTCCCAGGCAAGAATACTGGAGTGGGTTGCCACTTCGTCCTCCAGAAGATCTTCCCAACCCAGGGACGGAACACTTGTCTCCTGCGATTCCTGCTCTGCAGGCAGATTCTTTACCGCAGAGCCACTGGGGAAGCCCATATAGACACACTGTTGCTGTCGTTCAGTTACCCAGCTGTGTCTGAGTCTTTGCGACCCCTGGACTCCAGCACACCAGGCCTCCCTGTCCCTCACTGTCTCCCGGAGTTTGCCCAAGTTCCTGTCCATGCCCCTATGTATACACACACATTCTTTTTCATGCTCTTTTCCATTATGGTTTATCACACGATAGTGAACATAGCTCCCTAAACTGTAGGACCTTGCTGTTTACCCATCCTATATATAATAGTTTACATCTGCTAATTCTGAACTCCCACTTCAACCACCCCTCAATGCCCACCCCCGTGTCTGTAAGCACTACACGTTTTGACTCTTGATCTAAATTATGAACTCCTAGGGCAAGTACTGACACATTTCTTTCTGCGCATAAACAACTCAGTAATACATTTTAGCCACATAAACAACTTGACTTTCACTCCTTGGTCCCCAGACATTCCCGTTGCTGCCTCTGGCCATCTGCTGTTCTAACACTGCAATGTCCTTTCATTTGGGTGAGTATGGAGAACAAAATATAGGGTCGTGGCAGCGGCAAGGGGACTAGGTCAGGAGTAATATGAGACTGAGCATACAGAATACAGGGGAGGGACGCCCCTCGTGGTCCAGAAGCTGAGAATCTGCCTTCTGAGGCAGGGGGCGTGGGTTCGACCCCTGGTGGGGGAACTAAGACCCCACTTGCTGAAGGGAAACTAAGCTGGCATACCATAACTACTGAGCCTGTGTGCTCCAGAGCCCAGGCTTGGCAACAAGAGACACCTGCTCACGCCGCAACTAGAGAAAGCCCACACACCGTACAAAGACCCAGTGCAGCCTAAATAAATAAGTAAATAATAGGTGATACAGAGGGGAGGTGGAAATATCACCCTGATCCTAAGGAGATCTTTTTCTTTTTTTTTCCAGTCTTATATGATGTCTCCCTAATGGGCTAGGTAATAATACATGCTTCATCCCACTGATGAGTGCTCAGTCATGTCAGAGTCTGAAGCTCCCCCATAGACTCTAGCCCACCAGGCTCCTCTGCGGATGAAATTTTCCAGGCAGAAATACTGGAGTGGGATACCATTCCCTTCTCCAGGGGATCTTTCCAGCCCTCATCTCTTACCTCGACAGGCAGATTTTTACCACGAGCGCCACCTGGGAAGCCCACATCCCCCTCATTCTTGTTGCTAAATATTCAGATCTGAATGCTTCCCAGGTTTGAATGGTGAACTCTCCGAAAACTGGAAGCACAGACCTGCTGGGCGACCCAGAGTTAATTACACTCCCCCCAACCCTTGTCAGACAGCACCGGCTGGGTTAGAGCCTCTGACAGCTCTGGCAGCATCCAAGGGCCCAGCTCGTGATTCTGTGAGCTAATGGAAAGGTAATGACCCAACAGCTGCAGATCACAATCACCCTCTGCCTTGCTTTTTAAAAAAAAATCCCCCCCCCTAATTCAAGCCTGGTATTGTACTATTCTCTTTTTAAATAAAGGCCTGGAAATGTCAGCCTCGGTGATTATGCCAGCAGGTGCCTAGACTTCAAAGTGGGCACCTGTCACTGAAAAGATAATTGACTTTATTCAACCAATTGTCTCCCTGTTGTAATCAAGCCATTTCAGTCGAATGGATCTTTCAAACTGTTCTTTGGAGTAAGCGGGGGTGGCTGCAGCGGCTGGTGGATCACAATTACCGTGGAGAGGGAGAGGGAAGCGGAGGAGCGCAGGAAACAGGGGCGGCAGCAATGAGCTGTCAGCCTTTCCGAGAGCGAGAGCGGTGGCTGGCTCAGGGGAAGGTTTGTAGGTGGAAAAACTCAAGGAAGATTAGGGAGAGGTGGGGGAGACTCCCGCTCCCACTCCATTCAGCATTGTGCTCGTTTATTTAGTTTGCCTTCTGGCTGCAGATACTCCCAGTCTGCATCTTGTTTCCAGCATCAGTTGCCCTGGAGGGACGGGGAGGGGGTACACCTCTGTGCCTCAAGCATTCCTTTTCTCCCTCTGGGGATCAAGGTTCAGGTAAACCTCAGAGCGGAGAGGGGAGCTGTGGACAGACTCAATTTCTGTGTCTCTCTCTCCGTGTCTTGCTGGTGTTGACAGATCCAGATGTCCCTGGAGCAGAAGGCTAGGACTTGAACCAAAGGGAGCCTCAGGCAGTGATGAATTCAGTGACTCTGTCTCCCCTAAGTGCTGAATTCCATGAGTTCTGGCAGGGTGGGGCTGTCCATTCCAGCTGTGTCATCAGCAGCTGTGTTCTGGGGAGCCAGGAGCTGCCACATGGCAGATTTTCAATGTAAACCAGAGTGAAGGTTGTTCGGCCTGTGAGACTGAGCTCTGTCCACAATGAGAAAATTTATCCTGTGGAAATATAACCTGTGTTGGGTTCCTGGCATGGCTGCTTATCAGAGGTCTGACTTGGAGCAAGTCACCTAAGGCTCTGAGTCTCCATCTTCTTCCTACAAAGTGGAGCAATAATGCAGTGAAATGAAACGAGTTGAGATAGTGAACCCATAGCTCAATGACTCAACTGCCTGATGCCTTTATGTCCTCAGTGAAATGTAGGGCTCTTCTTTCAGAAGGGATAGGGTGGAAGAAACTCCCAGTCCATAAATGTGCTGTTCAACTTGGTAAAAACGAAAGCAGAGGAATGTTGAGAATTTCAGAGTTCAACCTAACATGTAAACTTAATCCTCATCTCCAGGGTAACAGATGCTGAGTTCTGAATTGGTATGAATTCTGACCCATGAGGTCTTGTCATCCTGTCAACTAGCAAGTGCTGTAGAGAACTTTCAGCTATTTTAAAAACTGTTATTGTGATAGATTTGCTTTTCTCACTGACTCTGAACATATTAGAAAGAATCATGGAGCTTCATGTCCACGTTATCTCAAAGGCATCAGTGTTGGAAACAGACCCCAGAAACCAGAAAATAGCAGGTCCTCGCCAGGGTTGGCTTCATGAATGCAGGGCCAGGAGAGTCACACAGGGCTCTGTTCCCATAAGCGCCCGCACTTGGGGATTAGTGGTCTTTGGGCGCCATCTTCATAGTCTTATCATTGAATTAGTGTAATCATTTCTTCATAGTCTAATCATTGAATTTGTGCTTTGCAAGTGCATTCCAATGGGACGATGGACCATGCACTAGGGGCTTGCAGCCCCCAGCCCCTCTCTGGCATGGGTCTTAGGCTGCCTTCTGCCCAGCCCTTGTCTAGGAATAGCTACCACCTTGGGATACACTCAGGGAGGGAAGGGTTTGGGCAGTGAGACACAGAGAGGAGTCTGGTCCAGGCATGTATGAAGGTCAGTGTTCACCCCTCAGGTATCCCTGTGTCCAAGGGGACCCAGAACTAAATAGCAAATAAGGAACATGATAAAAGGTCAAGGAAAGATTGTGTAAGAAAGGAAAAAAGCTTTGTTCTCACTTTTTGAACTAGAGGCGCCATATTTTCCTTTTGCACGGGGCCCTGCAAATGATGTTGGCAGCCCGCAGGCTGAGCCACTGGGCACCATGGCAAGCGGTCAGGGCAGTTCATCTCCATGTACTTAGAGGCACTCCAAAGGCGGGCTCCTGGAGAGGGAAAGGCAGAGTGTGCCAGTCAGACTGCATTCAGTGATGGCCTTGGATGTATTTATTAGGTCAATGCACATATTATGTTTCAGATAATGGATAACTACTCATTATTTTGGGGGACTGGAGAGTGTTCCCTGTAAAGAGGAAATATCTGAAGCCACTGCTTGAGGTATGACTGAACATTTGGACTTGGGATTCCATCCTTGTCATCATCTAGTTTTGCCTTCGTTTAAACTCCATTAACTAAAGTGTCAGCAGAGGTTTCCAGGTGGAGACTTCTGTGGTTTGTTTTACATTTAATATCAACCATTATGATCCAGCGTTGTCCTGTGTATTCCATTACAATCTTCTTTTAACACACTTTTATTCCCCTGCAAGCCTTCTATCAACCCTGTGTGAGAGAGAAGAATAACCGTGGTATTGTCTGTTTTACATGTATGCACACACCACTACAGAATATGATATTGTTTTATTTATACTTTAGCAATGGGCACTTAGAGTTGAAGTACTGTAATCAGGAATACACACTCCAGGGGTAGTTAGTACTTTAATGAATTTAATCAGAATCCCACATTCTAAGGAAGTTGTTACAAATATTCAGCTATCTACAGAACATTTGCTGATTAGAATGGTTGGTGTTAGAAATACTCTTTTCCACTGGTGAAGAATCCCATGGACAGAGGAGCCTGGTGGGCTACAGTCCATGCAGTCACAAAGAGTCAGACATGACTGAGCTATTTACACTCACTAAGTACTCTTCCACTAGTGAAATGACTGATATTCAGTTATCTAGACTGACTAGAAAAAAATTATATATGAATAACCTTCCTTTCCTGTCTGGATTATGTGTCTAGGGTCCCAGTCAGTCTATAACTGTTGAAGAGGTACCTTTGTAAAGGACTCCATCAAGTCCTGCATCCTGTTCCTCTTAGGAAATAATTTCTTATTCTTTTTAGATCAGATTAATAAATACATTTTATATCGTGACCTACTACTAATAGTCTGACTCTTTGAGACCCCATGGACTGTAGTCTGCCAGGCTCCTCTGTCCATGGGATTCTTCAGGCAAGAATAGTGGAGTGGGTAGCCAGTCCCTTCTCCTTAAGATCTTCCCAATCCAGGGATTGAACCCAGGTCTCTTGCATTGCAGACAGATTTTTACTGTTTGAGCCACCACGGAAGCCAATAAATATATTTTATAGCATGACCTACTACTACTGCACACACACATACACACACATTAAAAGGAAAAGTTTCCAGAAAAAATACTTCTTACCCTCACTTTTTGTAATGCATTCTATTATTTTCTATTATATTCAATTGTACTATATTTTACTTTGTTCATTGTTTGTTGCAATCACTCAATTTATTTCAGAACACCCTAGTGGGATGCAAACAATAGTTTGAAAAGCCCTAGCCTAAACAGCTAGCAATATCCTGTGGCTAAAACACTGTTGCATAATTCTATCAGTAAACCTTTCTGGCAAGGTACTCATTAGAGGGCCTGCGTGGCCAGGAGTGGGGGGTTCATTGAGGTACAGGATACATGGCCAGGAGTGGGGGGTTCATTGAGGTACAGGATACATTAGTTGCTCAGTTTTGTCTGACTGTTTGAGACTCCATGGACTATAGTCCACCAGGCTCCTCTGTCCATGGATTTCCCAAGCAAGGATACTGGGACGGGTAGCCATTCCCTTCTCTAGGGGATCTTGCCAACCCAGGGATCAAATCCATGTCTCTTTCATCTCCTGTATTGGTTCTCTACCACTAGCACCAACTGGGAAGCCCAGAATTTGGTCTGAGACTCACTTTCATTGTAACATACAACCAGCTAGTGAAGAGGTGGGAGAGGAGACCCCCAGCTCTCACTGTGCCCAACCACTGGACGTTACTAAAACTTCCCCAAAGAATCCAGTAATGGTGAATAACCACACTGTCTTAGATCAAAGTGCAAGTATTTTTTCAAGGAAACATTATCAGGCACTGAGGTTGAACAGTGGTACCCCAAAAGATAGGTCTACCCAGGACCTGTGAATGCAACCTTATTTGGAAAAAGTATCTTTGCAAATGTTTGTTAGTTGAGGATCTTGACATGCGATCACCCCAAATTATCCAGAGGAGTCTAATGATAAGCGTCCCTATGAGAGAAAGGCAAAGGGGGATTTCAGACAGAAGAGAAAGGAGGAGTTCCTTTTCTCCTTCGTGGACATGAAGGCAGAGCTTGGAGTGATGCAGACACAGCCAAGGATGCCTGGAGCCACCAGACGCTGGGAGATGCAAAGAACAAGTGCTCCCTAGAGCCTTCACAGAAAATACGGCCCTATGGACCCTTTGATTTCAGACCTATGACCTTCAGAAATGTAACAGAATAAATTTCCATTGTTTTAAGCCACCAGGTGTCTGGTGATTTAACAAAGCAGCTCTAGGAAACCAAAACAGACATTAAACAAAGATCACAGACCTCTAGTTGATGATCCGGACAGTCACTCAGCCAGAACCGGAAAGAACACATCCTGAACAAAGAACCAGAGATCTGTTATTATATACTTGTTTTTTTTTTTTTTTTTTGCAGCTTATTTAGAATTGGCTTTTAGGAAAATACTGCATCTTATTTAATTCAAAATAATTCAAAACATCATGCACCATTCTCCCATGAATGCCAAATTAGAATCTTATTTCAAAAATTGTGACAGGCGTGATTATTGCACACAGTAATGAACAAACTTTTACAGGAAGGAATATGCAAGGAATTCCCTGGTAGTCTAGCAGGTAGGATTCAGTGCTTTCACTGCTGTGGCCCAGGTTCAATCCCTGGTTGGAGAACTGAGATCCTGCAAGCCACGAGGGGCCAAAATATTTTTTTTTTTTTAAAAGGAATAAGATGCCTATGACACAGACATTCCTTCTAAGAGACTTAATTTTCTTAAGCAATGGTGATCCCAGTTGGGCTTTGTAGGAAGCTGGGGCTTCCCAGGTGGCGCAGTGGTAAAGAATCTGCCTGCCAATGCAGGAGGCACAAGAGATGTGCTTTCGATCCCTGGGTTAGGAAGATCCTCTGGAGGAAAAAACTGCAACCAGCTCCAGTATTCTTGCTTGAAAAATCCCATGGACAGAAGAGGCTGGTGGGCTATAGTCAACAGGGTCACAAAGAGTCAGACATGACTGAGCAACTGAGTGCAGGGATAACAATCCTATGTTAGTAAGGGGAAAGAGGCATATACATCGGGGCAGAGGATTTCAGATGTGGTACTGTGATAAGAAAAGTAACATCCTATGTCAAAAAACAATGAAAAATAGAAGAGGAAAAGTAAATTGGGGACCACATATTTACCTGAAAACATCAAAAGAGTAAGTCAGAAGATCAAAGACCCTGATATAGATCCTGTTAGCCTTTTTTGAACTCTCTATTTTGCATTGGAGTATAGCTGATTAATAATGCTGTGATTGTTCCAGGAGGACAATGAAGGGCCACACATATATATGTATTCATTCTTCCCCAAACCCACCTCCCATCCAGGCTGCCACGTAACACTGAGCAGAGTTCCATGTGCTATACAGTAGGTCCTCGTTGGTTATCCATCTTAAAGATAGTAATGTGTACATGTGCATCCTATACCCTAATCATTTCTTTCTCTTGGCAACCATAAGTTCATTTTCTAAGTCTGTGAGTCTCTTTCTGTTTTGTACTCAAGTTTATTAGTATCATTTATTTTGGTATTCCACATATAAGGGATGTTGCATGATAGTTCTCCTTCACTGACTTACTTCAGTCAGTATGACACTCTCTAGGTCCATCTGTGTCGCTGCAAATGGCATTATTTCATTCTTTTTAATGGCTGAGTAATATTCCATTATATATATATATATATATATATATATATGTATATGTTGTACCACATCTTCTTTATCCATTCCTCTGTCAGTGGACTTGCAGGTTGCTTCCATGTCTTGACTATTGTAAACAGTGCTGCAGTGAACATTGGGGTGTATGTGTCCTTTTGAATAAGAGTGGGGTTGCAGGTCATCTGAAAATAGATCATTCTTTAACTCCATACACAAACATAAGCTCAAAATGCATTAAAGACCTAAATGTGAGACCAGACACTACAATGGAGGAAAACATAGAACACTCTCCCACATAAATCACAGCAACATCTTTTTTGATCCATCTTCCAGAATAATGGAAACAAAAGCAAAAATTAACAAGTGAGACCTACTCAAACTCAAAAAGTTTTGCACTGCCAAGGAAACAATAAACAAAACAAAAAGACAACCCACAGATCTTGTTAACTTTTTAAAATCAGTTTATCTTCAATAATACTGCCAGAAAATAAGAATTTAGAGAAAATTCTTTTGAGGCAATTATTTCACTCCCACAGACTAAGCTTAGCAGAACAAGTTTCTTTGTTTTAGCTTCAAGCATAACACAACACAGGTGCATGATTCACGAACAAATGAGAGTGGAAGCCTAGATCACTGTATTTATCTTCAACAGTTACTATGAGAGGGTAATTTGATCATTTCTACCAAATCATTAAATCAGAAAGGTAGCAAAATATCCTGTAAATTGTGTATGTAAATTGCCTTTGATAGCACCAACATGCAGTTGCCTCTGCAATCTAATAAAGCAAATGTCTTAGGTCTGCCCAGCAGCATTTATTTACCAGGCCAACATGAGACATAAAAATGATGTTTGGGAAGAACTTACATGATGTAAAAGTCATTACAGTGTGATAGTATTATGGTGGCCTTTTTGTTATATGTGGACATTTTTTGAGTACTGTATTTATTAAACAGTTTTGTTTCATTTAACATTTCTGATTCTTTCTTTAAAATTCTTGTAATTTTTTTACACAACTTAATTTACTATTAGGATTTAAAATTAGTGTGAGCTCACATTATTTCATGTTAGCAACCCATATGGAAAAATAAACTTTTCCCATTATAATATCTTGTACTGGAGATAGGCTCAGACTAATCACTAATCTCTGGGCCAATCACTGCAGAGGCTGGGGAGAAGCAAGGTCCTCTGATCTGTTTACCACCCAGGTCAGTGAGATTGGAGTGGGCAAGAAGGAGTTTTTCAAAGGAAAGGTGGCTGTGATGTTACCAGAGGAAGTAAGGGATGGGTCTACGTAGAAAAACACCCAGGTGTGCACATATGCACTCAGACATATCCACAGATGTGTTTAGGCAAACCAATAAGATACCAGAAGAAAGTATAGCAGTCATGTTAGCCAAGTCTGGATGATGGGATTACGGGACGACATAAACAAGCCCTGTCTACTGTAGTGTCTCAGCCTTTGTTACTTTACCATTTTTATAAATGAAAGTGTGTGTGGTCCACACAGTCAAAGGCTTTGGCATAGTCAATAAAGCAGAAATAGATGTTTTTCTGGATCTCTCTTGCTTTTTCCATGATCCAGCAGATGTTGGCAATTTGGTCTCTGGTTCCTCTGCCTTTTCTAAAACCAGCTTGAACATCAGGAAGTTCACGGTTCACATATTGCTGAAGCCTGGCTTGGAGAATTTTGAGCATTACTTTACTAGCGTGTGAGATGAATGCAATTGTGCGGTAGTTTGAGCATTCCTTGGCACTACCTTTCTTTGGGATTGGAAAGAAAACTGACCTTTTCCAGTCCTGTGGCCACTGCTGAGTTTTCCAAATTTGCTGGCATATTGAGTGCAGCAGTTTCACAGCATCATCTTTCAGGATTTGGAATAGCTCAACTGGAATTCCATCACCTCCACTAGCTTTGTTCATAGTGATGCTTTCTAAGGCCCACTTGATTTCACATTCCAGGATATCTGGCTCTAGGTGAGTGATCATACCATCGTGATTATCTGGGTTGTGAAGATCTTTTTTGTACAGTTCTTCTGTATATTCTTGCCACCTCTTCTTAATATCTTCTGCTTCTGTTAGGTCCATACCATTTCTGCCCTTTATCGAGCCCATCTTTGCATGAAATGTTCCCTTGGTATCTCTAATTTTCTTGAAGAGATCTCTAGTCTTTCCCATTCTGTTGTTTTCCTCTATTTCTTTGCATTGATCGCTGAGGAAGGCTTTCTTATCTCTTCTTGCTATTCTTTGGAACTCTGCATTCAGATGCTTAAATCTTTCCTTTTCTCCTTTGCTTTTCACTTCTCTTCTTTTCACAGCTATTTGTAAAGCCTCCCCAGACAGCCATTTTGCTTTTTTGCATTTCTTTTCCATGGGGATGTTCCTGATCCCTGTCTCCTGTACAATGTCACGAACCTCATCAGGCACTCTATCTATCAGATCTAGTCCCTTAAATCTATTTCTCACTTCCACTGTATAATCATAAGGGATTTAATTTAGGTCATACCTGAATGCTCTAGTGGTTTTCCCTACTTTTTTCAACTTAAGTCTGAATTTGGCAATAAGGAGTTCATGATCCGAGCCATAGTGAGCTCCTAGTCTTGTTTTTGTTGACTGTATAGAGCTTCTCCATCTTTGGCTGCAAAGAATATAATCAATCTGATTTTGGTGTTGACCAACTGGTGATGTCCATGTGTAGAGTCTTCTCTTGTGTTGTTGAAAGAGAAATTTCTTCTCTTGAGAAATTTGTATGCAGGTCAGGAAGCAACAGTTAGAACTGGACATGGAGCAACAGACTGGTTCCAAATAGGAAAAGGAGTACGTCAAGGCTGTATATTGTCACCCTGCTTATTTAACTTCTATGCAGAGTACATGATGAGAAACGCTGGGCTGGAAGAAGCACAAGCTGGAATCAAGATTGCCAGGAGAAATATCAATCACCTCAGATATGCAGATGACACCACCCTTATGGCAGAAAGTGAAGAGGAACTAAAAAGCCTCTTGATGAAGGTGAAAGAGGAGAGTGAAAAAGCTGGCTTAAAGCTCAACATCAGAAAACGAAGATCATGGCATCTGGTCCCATCACTTCATGGGAAATAGATGGGGAAACAGTGGAAACAGTGTCAGACTTTATTTTTTGGGGCTTCAAAATCACTGCAGATGGTGACTGCAGCCATGAAATTAAAAGATGCTTACTCCTTGGAAGGAAAGTTATGACCAACCTAGATAGTATATTCAAAAGCAGAGACATTACTTTGCCAACAGAGGTCTGTCTAGTCAAGGCTATGGTTTTTCCAGTGGTCATGTATGGATGTGAGAGTTGGACTGTGAAGAAAGCTGAGCGCTGAAGAATTGATGCTTTTGAACTGTGGTGTAGGAGAAGACTCTTGAGAGTTCCTTGAACTGCAAGGAGATCCAACCAGTCCATTCTGAAGGAGATCACCCCTGGGATTTCTTTGGAAGGAATGATGCTAAAGCTGAAACTCCAGTACTTTGGCCACCTCATGCGAAGAGTTGACTCATTGGAAAAGACTCTGATGCTGGGAGGGATTGGGGGCAGGAGGAGAAAGGGACGACAGAGGATGAGATGGCTGGATGGCATCACTGACTCGATGGATGTGAGTCTGAGTGAACCCCCGGAGATGGTGATGGACAGGGAGGCCTGGCGTGCTGAGATTTGTGGGGTCACAAAGAGTCGGACATGACTGAGTGACTGAACTGAACTGAACTGAACTGAAGGGATGCAAAGACAAGGGAGGGGCAACCAGAAAACAGTAGTGTAGCCTTGGGACAGGCCCTGGTTCCCCCATAAGGGATACACATAACAATGTCTTTAAGCTCTTATAGGATTAAAGCACAACAAATGGCAAATGGCAGCATTCTTCATACTGGAGAAAGACCACATGAGGCTACATTAAAGGAATCAGAGACAGTCATCAAAATCACCTGAGATGGTGAATAAAAGGGGGAAAAGTGGAAACAGCAACAGATTTTATTTTCTTGAGTTCCAAAATCACTGCAGATGGTGACTGCAGTCATGAAATTAAAAGACACTTGCTCCTTGGAAGAAAAGCTATGATAAACCTAGTCAGCATATTGAAAAGCAGAGACATCACTTTGCCAACAAACGTACATGTAATCAAAGCTACAATTTTTCCAGTAGTCATGTACAGATGTGAGAGTTGGACTATAAAGAAGACTGTGTGTCAAAGAATTGGTGCTTTCAAATTATGGTGGTAGAGAAGACTTTTGAGAGTCCCTTGGACAGCAAGGGGATCAAACCAGTTAATCCTAAAGGAAATCGACTTGAATGTTCATTGGAAGAACTGATGCTGAAGTTGAAGCTACAATATTTTGGCCACCTGATGTGAAGGATCAACTCATTGGAAAAGACCCTGATGCTAGGAACCATTGAGGGTAGGAGGAGAAGGGGATGACAGAGGATGAGATGATTGGATACCATCATGGACTCAATGAATAGGAGATTGAGCCAACTTCAGGAGACAGTGAAGGACAGGGAAACCTGGCTTGCTGCAGTCCATGGATTCACAGAGTCAGACAGGACTGAGGGACTGAAGAATAACAACAAGATTAGAGGACTGGAGGCCCAGCACACACCCTAATCTTACCAGTAGCCCCATTATTGAACTTGAACTATTGCTGTAAAACTCCATGCCAAATCCTACTAAGTTGGGAAGTGAAGTCGCTCAGTATCCAACTCTTTGTGACCCCAGGACTGTAGCCTACCAGGCTCCTCTGTCCATGGTTGGGACACATGGTTTTTCAGGGGAGGAGCCTGCTTTGTCCCACTTTGGTTGGCCAAGCAATAAAGCTACTCTTTTCTACTTCCCCCAAAACTCTGAGATTTCATTCAGCACCAGTGCACAGAGACCAAGCTTTTGGCATCATTCTTTCTCTGTGTGACCCCCATATAGCTCACACTCTATATAGTATATCTGAAAAGTGAAAGTCGTTCAGTCGTGTCCAACACTTCGCAACCCCTATGTAGTCCATGGGATTCTCCAGGCCAGAATACTGGAGTGGGCAGCCTTTCCCTTCTCCAGGGGATCTTCCCAACCCAGGGATTGAACCCAGGTCTCCCACATTGCAGGTGGATTC
This sequence comes from Bos indicus, assembly GCF_029378745.1. Taxonomy (NCBI): domain Eukaryota; kingdom Metazoa; phylum Chordata; class Mammalia; order Artiodactyla; family Bovidae; genus Bos; species Bos indicus. The sequence goes on along the minus strand of NC_091780.1, from coordinate 15,898,595 downwards.
TTTACCAGCTGAGCCATAAGGGAAACCCATATAATAGATCAGTATATTGTTAAACCTTCAGATGTACTTTATGTTGCATTACTAGACTGTGAGCCTCTTGAAATAAGGTCATATCTTTTCCATCTTCTTTCTAAAATGGTGTTATTTCATGGGGCCTCTGAAGAGCTCTGGTACCTTATAGTCTTTTATGTCTCAGTGCAGAGAAGAATTCAGCAAGGGCAACGCGGTAGATAAGAAGTGATTTATTCAGTTCAGTTCAGTTCAGTTCATTTGCTCAGTCGTGTCCGACTCTTTGCAACCCCATGAACCGCAGCACGCCAGGCCTCCCTGTCCATCACCAACTTCTGGAGTTTACCCAAACTCATGTCCATTGAGTCAGTGATGCCATCCAACCATCTCATCCTCTGTCATCCCCTTCTCCTGCCCTCAATCTTACCTAGCATCAGGGTCTTTTCCAATGAGTCATCTCTTCGCATCAGGTGGCCAAAGTATTGGAGTTTCAGCTTCAACACCTGTCCTTCCAATGAACACCCAGGACTGATCTCCTTTAGGACGGACTGGTTGGATCTCCTTGCAGTCCAAAGGACTCTCAAGAGTCTTATCCAATACCACAATTCAAAAGCATCAATTCTTCGGTGCTCAGCTTTCTTCACAGTCCAACTCTCACATCCATACATGACTACTGGGAAATCCATAGCCTTGACTAGATGGACCTTTGTTGGCAAAGTAATATCTCTGCTTTTTAATATGCTATCCAGGTTGGTCATAACTTTCCTTCCAAGGAGTAAGCATCTTTTACTTTCATGGCTGCAGTCACCATCTGCAGTGATTTTGGAGCCCAGAAAAACAAAGTCAGCCACTGTTTCCCCATCTATTTGTCATGAAGTGATGGGACCGGATGCCATGATCTTAGTTTTCTGAATGTTGAGCTTTAAGCCAACTTTTTCACTCTCCTCTTTCACTTTCATCAAGAGGCTCTTTAGTTCTTCACTTTCTGCCATAAGGGTGGTATCATCTGCATATCTGAGGTTATTGATATTTCTCCCGGCAATCTTGTTCCAGCTTGTGCTTCTTCCAGGCCAGCGTTTCCCATGATGTACTCTGCATATAAGTGATTTATTAGAATAGGACATTTGTGAGGCTTACAAGTGGGCAGTTGAGAAATGCCATGCTCCAAGAACTTAGCAGGCTACAGTTTTATAAACAAAGGAAAAGTGGGGAGGGGGAGAGAACTTCTTTGTCTTTCTTGAGTATATGGCATGTTTTCATTGTTAGTTCCTCCTCCAGGTTGAGCAGGGGAGTTTTCTAGTCCCTGAGTTGTCAAGCTAGGTTCACAAATGATTGTTTTTAACGTGTGCAGAGAGCATGCCCTAGGAATCATTAACTTACTGAGCTTACTGGGCAGGATATGGGGCTCCTGCCACCATAGTTTTATTGTTTGGGCGCGTCCTGTGCTTCTGTTGCATGGTTTTGTTACTAAGTAAGCCTGCTTGATTTTGTGGTTAAGCAAATGTGCTTTCTTGAGTAATCATTAACTTACAGGGGTCTCCCATATCTTTTTAATTACAGTTCCCTAGTGGAATTAGCTATTAATCACCTATTTTGTCCCTTTACTCTGTCCCTATCATTTCCAAGATTTAACTCAGTGCCAGCATAAAAGGAGAATCAATGGATGTTTACTGAATTGATGGTACCTGGATTGTATTTGGTGATCAATGAATTATGGCTTTCTTTCTAAGGCTATAGAGCCAGTTAGTAAAATAGAGGGGTGAGTGCTGACCTTTTGTTCCTTAAGTCAATTAGTAAGGTTGCCTTACAAGGAAGGTTATTGAGAAAATGCCTATAAAATATCTTTAGTTCAAGCAAAAATAGCACTTAAATAGAGGTTACGTTGCATAGAACTGCCTTTCTATTTTCCAAAGTAAGCCTGTTACAGAATATCCATTGTATTTCTTCTTCCATTTTCAGTTTTAATACATTTTAGACAAGGTGGAAACTCTCAGGACACAGTCATCAATATTTCTCAGCAAGAATCTGACTCCTTTGTAATTAAATTGCCCTCTCCTGCTAATTTGTGTGCATCCATATAATATCCCTTTCCTCAAATTAAAAGCATCACTCATTGACAATGCTTAAAAATTGAAGCCAAGATAGAGAAGTGAAAAGGGACAGGACGTAGAAGCAATCAGATTGGATATTTCTTCTGAGTTAAGGTATTTTTCTTCCTTTATGTCCTGTCAAGTGGTTACTTTTGTGGTGACATCAGCTGTACTATGGGAGCATATTTGATAGGTAATATGTTTCATACTCACATGAGTCAATGATGAATCTTGGAAACATTTTTTATAACTGGAAAAGAAGCATGAACAGTCCATTTTTCTCATTACATGTTGGTAGTCTAAATCTGTTCAGCTCAGATAAAACTGACTTTCTATAGCCACTTAGTATAGATGTGAATAACACTTGGGCCATTACTGTATATTCTATTGATGTGAAATTGGAAGAAACGGAGTCAACTAGAACATAGTTCTGTTTCTGCAACATGAAATGTAAACTCCTCTCATACAATTGTAGAAATTAAAAAACCCAACTCCAAGATAATGAAAGGATGAACGTTGACTTAAAAAACAGTCAAAACCTGAAAACTGAGAGTTGTTCAGTTCAGTAGGAATTTTTAGGACTTCAAGCCCAGGAAACAGCATCTCAAATGACACTGAGAGAACTGTTCTGAGAAGGTGGGCGTGGGGGAGAAGGGGGGAGGAGTCAGATTATATAGAATTTTGCAACAAAGGGCAGGTAGTCTGAACATTAAAAGGATTTTTGTGATTTAAAGAAAGCCAGAGATCTCAAGTCAAGGAGTTCAGCGCTTTTTTACATATGGGGGCTTCCCTCGAGGCTGAGGTTCCCTGGTGGTTCATATGGCAAAGAATCCACCTGCAAGGCAGATGGGTTTGATCCCTTGGTTGGGAAGATCCCCTAGAGAAGGGAGTAGCAACCCACTCCTGTATTCTTGCTTGGAGAATTTCATGGACAGAAGAGCCTGGTGGGCTACAGTTCCTAGGATTGCAGAGTCAGCTATGACTGAGCTACTAACACACACACACACACACACACACACACACACACACACACACACACACTATTTATGGGAAGATGCAAGAGTCTGGGCTCACTGAAATCATTCCTCTGATATGTGTCTCAGCTATCTGGGGCCAGTATCCTGTGTTTTTCACATCCTGAGTTCCTCAGGGCTCCCTGTAAGGACTGTCTTCAATCTCATGGCTGCTGATATCTTGGATTCAGTGCCCTCAGTTCAGTTCAGTTCAGTTCAGTTCAGTCGCTCAGTCGTGTCTGACTCTTTACAACCCCATGAACCGCAGCACACCAGGCCTCCCTGTCCATCACCAACTCCCGGAGTTCACCCAAACCCATGTCCATAGAGTCAGTGATGCCATCCAGCCATCTCATCCTCTGTCATCCCCTTCTCCTCCTGCCCCCAATTCCTCCCAGCATCAGGGTCTTTTCCAATGAGTCAGCTCTTCATATCAGGTGGCCAAAGTATTGGAGTTTCAGCTTCAGCATCAGTCCTTCCAATGAACACCCAGGACTGATCTCCTTCAAAATGGACTGCTTGGATCTCCTCACAGTCCAAAGGACTCTCAAGAGTCTTCTCCAACACCACAGTTCAAAAGCATCAATTCTTCGGTGCTCAGCTTTCTTCACAGTCCAAATCTCACATCCATACATGACTACTGGGAAAACCATAGCCTTGACTAGACGGACCTTTGTTGGCAAAGTAATATCTCTGCTTTTTAATATGCTATCCAGGTTGGTCATAACTTTCCTTCCAAGGAGTAAGTGTCTTTTAATTTCATGGCTGAAGTCACCATCTGCAGTGATTTTGGAGCACCCCAAAATAAAGTCAGCCACTGTTTCCCCATCTATTTGCCATGAAGTGATGGGACCAGATGCCATGATCTTCTGGAATTGCTGCTGACTGTGACATCCTTATTTATTGATAGGACAGGAAATATTCTAAGTCTCTTGGGTCACATTCCAAACTTGAGAAGGGCTTTGTAATGCTGTGTAAGGAAACAGTTTCCAAAAGAATTGGAAATAGTATAACTTGGCATGCCTTTGATTTAAATTCTAAATGTTTGCAAAAGTAGGCAATTGATTCTTATTAGCATCCCCCAGCTGTGGTTTGTTTTTCCATCTTGACCCTCTCAATTATTCTGTTTCTTATTTAATGAAGACAGATTTCCCAATCCTTGTTTCATAATGTTGGCCTCTTGAGTCTGATTTAGCCAGAGTGGTGGTGATAATATGCAGAATTTAATAGGGAAGGGAAATAGCTAATTACATATGCTATCAAAGGAAATCAGGAAAGGCTTGGAGAAAAGATACACCTCTAAATCTCAGAGTCACATGTCATGACATAGAATATGGAGCCCACAAACAGACATGGTATGGCTGAAGTCAAAATCTATCTGTTCCATGGAGAGACCCCCAAATAGTACCCGTATTCTCCCCTCTGTCCTCCTGATAAAATTTTATGTGAACTTTGGAAAAAAATATCACAAATGTTGTATTCCAAATAGAGGAACTATGTAATCACTGAATTAGCTGGAACTCTTAACAATTCCCATGATGCTGGCCAAAGGAAGGGCCAACTCCAGGCTGGCGTTTTGCAAGAACCATGTAATAGCACTCAAGTGCCTCTACCCTGTACTGGGTTCCTGACCTCTCTCCATCCTCCCATTACACTTTCCTCCCACATCCTCCATTCACATTTAAATATAAATTCACTCACTGGACATTAGGCATCCTTGGAGACTACTCCAATGATTTCATCTCACTAGTAGAAAAATGGCAGCCAGAGTTATGAGTTTGGCTTTATACGACTTATTATATGACTGATAAGTGCCAGAACTACATTTGTTGACTTTTCCTCCGTAATCGATGTCAACAGTTTTAAGAGTTATTGTGATTTTCAACATTAGCCAAAAATGTGTTAGGAAGTTAGAATAACAGTTAAGAAGCCAACAAGAAATAGTCATGCCACCCTAAAGGTGAATGCGTGCTACCAGGAGGATGAGTGGGACCTTGGATGGGCCAGCCTCAGGGGTGAGTCTCCTGCAGGAGAGTGGAGGGGCAACAGGTCAGTCTTCCTGTTTCAGCAGATATTGCTCATGGATATCTCCTGTTTCCAACTACTCCTGCATGCATGCTCAGTCACTCAGTCGTGTCTGACTCTTTGTGATTGTAGCCCACCAGCCTCCACTGTCCGTGGGATTTCCCAAGCAAGAATAGTGGAGTGGGTTGCCATTTCCTGCTCCAGGGGATTGTTCCAACTCAGGGATCAAATCCATGTCTTCTGCACTGGACGTGGATTCTTCACCACTGAGCCACCTGTTTCTAGCTACTCACTTGCCTACAAAAATACGCCAGAGGAAACTAGTACTTACTACAGCTGTGGAAGCATCCAAATTAGTTGGGCCTGTTGGACAATTTAGAGCAACTTCAGTAGGATAAAATTCCCAGAAAGATCTAGTTACCTTCTTTTTATCATAGCCTTATGAAGTTTACAGCTGTTATTTATCCAGGGCTATCATTTTTTTTTTTTAGTTTATTTCTTTATGTATAAGTTTACCAAGTGGTGGAATAAAGGTGTTGAGATAAAATAATGAAGTATTACCCCTATCCTAAGGCCAACATTGTTAGCATCCTCCCTAAACTTTTCCCTACCTGTGACAGCAGCTTAAGGGCTGCTGCTGCTGCTGCTGCTAAGTCGCTTCAGTTGTGTCCGACTCTGTGTGACTCCATAGATGGCAGCTCCCCAGGCTCCTCTGTCCCTGGGATGCTCCAGGCAAGAATACTGGAGTGGGTTGCCAGTTCCTTCTCCAATGCATGCATGTATGCTAAGGCACTTCAGTTGTGTCCGACTCTGTGCGGCCCCATGGAGCAGCCCACAGAGGTCCTCTGTCCATGGGATTCTCTAAGCCAGAATACTGGAGTGGGTTGCCATTTCTTTCTCCAGCTTAAGGGTTACCAATCCCATTTCTGGTGACTGAAATACCATGAGCTTTAACTCTTCAAGCTTCAAACTCAAAAGCCTTTTGTGATGCAGTAGGAAATGGGTGATAAGAAACCATTCATCCACTGGCAACCTACTCCAGTACTCTTGCCTGGAAAATTCCATGGATGGGGGAGCCTGGTAGGCTACAGTCCATGGGGTTGCAAAGAGTCGGACACGACTGAGCGACTTCAATTTCTTTCTTTCTTTCTATAGTTCCTTTTGGATAAGGAAATGGCAACCCACTCCAATATGCTTGCCTGGAGAATACCATGGATGGAGGGGCCTGGTGGGCTGCCGTCTATGCGGTTGCAAAGAGTCAGACACGACTAAGTAACTAATGCACACACACACACACACACACACACATCCACTCCATTTAGGTTGAGTCTGACCACCCTTAAGGGCTCCCCAGGTAGCTCAGTGGTAAAGAATCTGCCTGCCAATGCAGAAAATGGGGCTTTGATCCCTGGGTCAGGAAGATCCCCTAGAGAAGGAAATAGCAACCCATTCCAGTATTCTTTCCTGGAAAATCCCATGGACAGAGGAGCCTGGTGGACTCCAGAGATGATAAAGTTTCTCAGTCATGTCCAACTCTGCAACCCCAAAAACTGTAGCCCGTCAGGCTCCTCTGCCCTTGGAATTCTCCAGATCAGAATACTGGAGTGGGTAGCTATTTCCTTCTCCAGGGGATCTTTCCAACCCAGGGATCAAACCCAATTCTCCCGCATTGCAGGACAATTCTTGACCATCTAAGCCACCAAGGAAGGCTGTAAAACAGGGATGGTAATAGATTAAATTAGAATGTCTAGTGCATAATAAATATTCAATTAATTCCAACTATTGTTATCATATGTGCAAAATGGGAATAATGATACCCACTGCTGTGGTTGAGGTTAATAATGTTCCCTCAAGAAACACGTACCTCAAGAAACATGTACCACAAGAAACATTCTTTAGTCTTAGGGACTTAGTACAGTGAAAGTTTATTTCTCATGTCCAGGCCAATGTGAGCAGTTGGGGAGGAGCTCAGCTCCATGTGGTCATTCAAGGGTCCAGGCACCTTTCACTATTTGTCTCTATGATCTTCTAGAACCGTATCATCCTCTAAATTCAGCCTATAGATGAGGAAAGGCTGCTGGGAAAAGAGAAAGAAAGTGGAGAAGGCACATCAGTCTCAACAACACACCACCTTTGTGGCTGGTCCGCTGTCAAAAACTCATCACATGGCCACTTCTATTAATAGATGTAAGGGGGCTGGACAAGGTTGTCTAGCTGCATGCCTCAGAAGACAAAGACAGCACAGATTCTGGGAGACTCTTGAAGCCTTGGCCACACCTGTATTCAAAGACAATGCTAAGAATTATGTTAGACAGAGGAGAGCCAGTCCTAGCATCAGCCTCGCTAAATGTAGCTATTGTTACTATTAACCTCACATCACTGGGTTGAGGTGAGCACACTTGATGAGAATAGCAAAGTCTAGAGTTCCTTCTAGCTTGTCTTGGTACAGACGCCTTCATAGACCCCTAAGGTGAGGCTGGCCCATCATTTCTTTGCACAGTGGCCATCTAGACAGAGGTGACCCAGAAAAACAGCACCAAGACTGTCCCAGAGATGCTGGTTGCTTAGGGAAGAGAAAGAATAAACAAAGCAAAGGAAAACCTACTTTTGATTTGCCTGTTTTTAGGTCTAAGGGATTTCCAAATATTGCTTTTTTTTTTTTTTTGTATTATGATAATATTTTGCCCCTGGTCCCCTACTTTTTAGTTATGAGACTTTGGCAAGTTATTTAAATTCCATAGTTACTATTTTACCATCTGGAAAATGAGGATAATAGTCGTTCTACTTCAGGGGATGCTCTGTTTGTGAGGCTGAAACGAGATGATGAATGGTGAGTCACCCTGAATGAGCAGTAGCGGTCTCTGAGAGTTAGGGGCAAGTGCAGACTTTCTCCTCTTCCTCCCCTCTCTCCTCCTGCTCTTTCTTGTTTTTCCATTTTTAACATGTTTACAATTTCTATAATCACTTACTGTCACATCTAACAATGTTTGTCTCCTGACTTTCCCTCTAATCGAGGACAGCATCGTGAAATGGTTGGAAAAGGCTCAATTTTGGTATAAGGGAAGGTTAGATCCCAACCTATCTCTCACACTCATTCACTGGGTGTGGGTCCTTGGGCAATGCACTTGACTTCTCCGTGTATATTTCTTCACCTTTAAAATAGGGTGAGGATTCCTCACGTTAAAGGGTTGACAAGTTCTGGTAAACAAATCATTGCTATGCATGGTACAAAATGAAAGCAAATTTCCTTGTCCAACCTGGAATTCTTAGGGGCCCAAGAATTTGTTCATTGTATGTAGCAACCTGGGTCTCTCAGGTGGTGGAGGTGGTAAGGAATCCACCTGTCAATGCAGAAGATGCAAGAGACAGGGGTTCAATCTCTGGGTCAGAAAGATCCTCTGGAGGAGGGCACGGCACCCCTCTCCAGTATCCTTGCCTGGAAAATTCCATGGGCAGAGGAGCCTGGCAGGCTACAGTCCATGTGGTCACAAAGAGTAGGACACAAGTGAGCAGCTGAGCACACACACACCCTGGAATGTCAAGAGAATTGACATACATTCGCACGATTATTTTTTATTGACAAATCCAGTTCCATGGTGTTCTATTACTTGATTTTACTAATAATAAGTCCAATACTTAAGTATGAAAGGTTCAGGGCCTAGAAGTGATATCTTGTACAGTTTTTTTGTTTGTTTGTTTGTTTTAAATCTTTGGTATTTGCTTTATTCTAAGATTTCAAAGTTTTGTCATTCATTTTATTGATGGAGACACTGAAGACTTAAGAGATTCACTCTAAACAGTTTATAAAATGGATACTAAAGAAGAAAATACTAACCAAACTCATACACAAAGTACTGAAAGTGTTTGACAACCTACTTGATTGGAGACATCTTGAAAATTGTTTGCATTTTTTTGTAAAACATATTTTTTTAATTTATTTTTGATTGGAGGATAATTGCTTTTTGATTTGCATTTCTCTAATGGCTAATGATGTCATGCATCTTTTCAGGTGCTTATTGGCTGTTTGTATATCTTCTTTGGAGCATGGTCTATCCAAGTCTTTTGCTCATTTTTGAATTGGGTTTGGCTTCTTGTTGAGGACAAATTAATCTTAAATAAGCTTTTAGTTCCTTGTAATTCTGTCTAAATGAAGTATATCTTCAAACTTCTTTAATTTTGTTTACTTGATCTGTCAAATTTAGAGAGAACTGTTTAAACGTTTCCCACCTTAATTACAGCTTCATCAAATTCTTGTATTTCTAGCAGTTTTGCTTTACACGTTTTAATGCACAATTGTTTGATGCTTCAGGGTTCATTGTGGCTTTGATTTCTTGGTATTATACCTTTTATCAATACAAAATGATCCTTTTCCTCTTTTATATCTGGCTGCTTTAATTCTACCTTGCCTAATCCTGTCTCTCATGCTTTTTTAAAAAATTAGTTTATATTTGTTTGGTGTATTTTGGCTAACCCTTTTTCTTTCAGACTTCATGTCAATTTACCTTATGCATATTTCCATAAACAGCTTATTAGCAGGTTGTTCATTTTTCCCCAACTTAAGAGAACTTGTTTTTTAAACTCAGTCTCTTGCCATCATTGATACACTGGATGTTAATCCAGCTGTGTTTTCCTGCTTTGTTTCTGAGGTCTTATGCTCCTTTATTGTTTTACACTTCTTGACTTTGCAAAACGTTCAAGTTCTTTTTTAGGTTTTTTCTCATTTGTGGTTTATAGGATTTATATCCTCTTTCTTTTTATTCTACTAGTGTTTAAGTTTTTTACACATTCAAGATGAGGAACAGATTTAAAGAGTGATGATGTCCATTTTGGAAGGAGTTAGAGATGGTGTGTGTCATTGACATAGAAATAGATGGTATCTGACACCTCCAGGCCTAAGCATACATTGATCCCACTTCTGGAAAAATGGACATGTCTAGCCTGATTCTTTGCTAACACCTAACTACCTTTCAGCCTCAAATTAGCCCTCCCTTAGGAAGTCTTTCCTGGCTCTGAGTTTTGGGCAAAGTTCTCTCTCAAGTGCTCCATAGCATTCTGTCCTTGGCCTGTCACAACACAGTTTTATAACCGACTGTTTCTGTCTGTCCTTGTGGAGGGGACACTGTGTCTTGTTCACTATCTCTAGCACCTAGATATTCATTATGTGAGGCCCAGGGATCTGCTGTCTGTGTGATACTGATGGGAAATGCTGTTTCTAGGACGAGAGTCAACACAATTGACATGCCAGCGTGATGAATCTTAGTGGAGGCAGCTTAAGTTTAATCCTGGGACAATCTTTCCAAATAACATGGAAAGAACAGTGTCCACAAAGGGATTTTTATCCTAGGTCCTTGGAGGTTAACATGTCCTGAGAAGCCTCACTCCATTCTCAGTCCATTTGTAGATAATTGTGCAGCCCCATTGACTGTAGCCCGCTGGACTCCTCTGTCTATGGAATTATCCAGGCAAGAACGCTGGAGTCGGTTGTCATTCCGTACTCCAGGGGATTGTCCTGACCCAAGGATCGAACCCGCATCTCTGATATCTCTTGCTTTGGCAGGTGGATTCTTTACCGCTAGCATCTCCTCGGAAGCCCCTGGTAGACAACTGCTGGAGGTCAAGTAGAAAACAGCAAGCTCACAGGTCATAAAGAAGCTGAGAATCTGCTTGCATGTTCTTATTGCTACTAAGCACTATGGCACATGTTTGGTGAGCGCATTTAGACTTTCAGAGAGCACCCCTGAGGCCAGAAGTCACATTGCTTTGGATTGCATTCTCGGCAATCTCTGACATGCATAAAGCGGGTTTATGTGCATTAGCCCTCATACCCTCTTCTTCCTTGTCTCACGCACCGAAGTGTAGTGTGAGATACCTGGGAGGTCAGTTGCAGGAGCACCGGGCACCTGTATCATCAGCTGGTGCGTTTGCTGTCTTTGTCTAAGAATGCCTCACTCCCAGTTACTTAACCACAGTGACAAAGGTGATCCGTGGCAAGGATAATTGAAATCTAGATCTCCTGAGGCTGATTTCTCACACTGAGAGTTCTATTTACTCCTAAAAAGCACCACAGGGGCTGTGTATATGAAGGTGGATGTAGGAGAAGGCGGGGCCATGGACAAGAGGAAATAGTGAGATGCTCAGTGGGGCTTGCGGTGCCCACCTGGTCTGTGATCAAGGACGATCTCATCTGCTTTGAAATGTTGCAGAATCTATGTTGCCTGGTTTGGAAGCCTGTCCTTACCCTTGTGTTCTCTTTTAGAAGTGTAATTGAAACAGTTCATTGATTCCAAGGGCTTGAAATCCTGGTATTTACATCCAAAGCCACTTTCTGTCTTCAATATTAGGTTTGTGTTGGTTGGGTCTCATGGAAACCAGAGTGGTACTTTGGGGGGTTTGCTTTTATCTCAAAACCCTAGAACCAGCCTATTGCACCCCTTTTAAGGAAATTTACCTGATACAGAGAATGCATGCTTTTATGCATTCCTCCTCTTCCTCCCATTGGTGGGTGGGATTTTCACTCCAGGGTTATGGAGGTGGCTTGAATACATGACATGTGACCCTGGACGGTTGAGATTGGCTGCAGTGTATTACTTACATGAACTCACAGCCTGGGAGTGGAAGACTTCATACAGCATGCAGGGCTATACAGGGCCGTACAGGAGGAGGGGCTGTGGAGGCAGGCTTTGTAGTATCAAGACGGTGAGGTGCTCCACGGTTCCCACAAGAGAATGAGACTGATTTGCTTGAATAATTCTGTGGGCTGGCAGGGAACTGAAGCCTGCTACTCAGGAACAATTAGGCTCTGTGTCTGGGCCCCATGATAAGGAGGGGTGTTTGGCGAGAAGACGTTATCCATAGGAACGGAATGGGAGGGGAATTGGTTGAACACTGAAAAACTGATGCTTTTGAACTGTGGTCCTGGAGAAGACTCTTGAGAGTCCCTTGGGCTGCAAGGTGATCCAATCATCCTAAAGGAAATCAGTCCTGAATATTCACTGAAGGACTGATGCTGAAGCTGAAGCTCCAGTACTTTGGCCACTTGAACTGAAGAGCTGACTCATTGTAAAAGACCCTGATGTTGGGAAAGATTGAAGGCAGAAGGAGAAAGGGATGGCAGAGGATGAGATGGTTGGATGGTATCACTGACTTAATGGACATGAGTCTGAGCAAACTTCAGGAGATACTGACTGAAAGGAGAGCCTGGCATGCTGCAGTCTGGGGGACTGCAAAGAGTCAGACACAACTTAGCAACTGAACAACAACCACAACACAAAACCCTCCCAGTTTTACCAGATATCAAGGTAGCACAACATATGGAGCCTTAATCTTGGGCCTTACATCACAGCACAGCGCTGCCACCGAATGCCAAAAAGCAGTCTCGTTTTGATCTAAAGAACAGAGCCCAGGCACCGCTGGGCATCCCGATTATAGGATATAAAGTACAATTAATGACGGCATTCTTAGCTGTGTAAACCTATGAAACTTTTGGCTTTTTAATGTTCCTTTGTTGCTTAAATATTTCTTTATTGAGATGTAATTGATTCGTAACATAGTTTAGATTTAAGGTGTACAATGTTCTGATTTGATGTATTTATACATCATTTATATATCAAATTTTGCAACAGGATTACCTTAAGGAGCTAGCATTAGCTAAGACACTTATCATGTCATGTAATTATCAGTTCTTTTTTGTGGTAAGAATAATTAAGGTGTAAGTCTCTTAGAAATTTTGAAGGTTATGAATATGGTATTGTCTATAATCACTATGCTATGCATTAGACTTCTGGAACTTACTTAACTGCTAGTCGAAAGTTTGTGGGCTAAGATAATTTCTCCCAGTTTCCCTTCTCCCATGCCTCCAGTCCTTGATAACCAGCATTCTGCTGTTTCCATAAATTCAGATTATTTGGATTTCACATATCTGAAATCCAATCTCATTGTGAGATCATACAGTACTTGTCTTTCTCTAACCTATTTCATTTAGCATAATGCCCTTAAGGTCCATCCATATTGTTATATTAATAAGTGCAAGATTTCCTCCTTTCTCATAGCTTAATAATATTCTGTTGTGTATAGATATCACATCTTTTTTTATCTCTTCACCCACTGATGGACGATTAGGTTGTTTCCATATCATGGCTGCTGTGAATACGGCTGCAGTGTCTACCACTTAAATGCGCGTGTGCTTGGCTGTGTCTGACTCTTTGTGACCCCATAGGCTGCAGCCTGCCAGGCCCCCCTGACCGCGGGATTTCCCAGGCAAGAATACTGGAGCAGGTTGCCATTTCCTTCTCCAGGGGATCTTCCTGACCCAGGGATCAAACCCACATCTTCTCATCTCCTGCATTGGCAAGCAGATGCTTTACCACTGAGCCACCTGGTGAGCCCTACTTACTACTTAAATATATTATTCCAGAGTAAGGAGGACCAGGTGTTTCTTTAAAATAAAACCTTCTGACCTGGAATGGATAAACTGAAAGAAAACTTCGTTGGCATGCATTACAGTTGATTTTTCAAAGCAGTGAGAGTAATTTTGGGGAAAATATTTTTCATAAAAGAAACAGAAACATATGGACCTAATTGATAATACCAGAGTATAGATGAAGAGAGATAAAGTGAGCACAATACAATAAGGGAAAATTTAATTTTAACTTGATAAGTCAAAGTTTAAATTACCCATCGATGAAGTGATGTTGAGTTTATTAGACCTTTTGCAGGGTGGGAGACTAGCACCATGACAAAAGCCTTAGTGTTGACTCAAAATGGAGAAATTAGAGAAAGATATTTAAAGGGTTTTAGGGCCTGGGCTAGATGATTTAAAGCAACTCTGTAAGGTGGGGAACTGGTGGGGTAGGGCATGTTTCATGGTGTTGCGGCTCCGGATTGTGGTCATAGCATGGTGACGTGAAGAGATCTGAAATGCTAGTTGTAAGTCTTAATAAACAGTACAAACAAAATTAAGAAACTCACTTACAAAAATGCTCCATAGTGTTTTAGTTCACTTTATTTGATTTAAAAAAAAATTGATCTAAGATCCATACATTTCTCAAATGTGGCTTTTGGTGAGCATTAGAAAGCGAAAGCACAACTTCCATGCTGAAATAGATTCTAATTCAACTTCATATTCAAAATCATGTGGCTTGTTTACCGTGTGGACGTGTAAAATATTTATCAGTGATGTCAGCTCCATCTTCTTTGTGATTGAGAAAGTATCACTGCTTATCTGGAAATAATTATGGATTATTTTCACCACAGCCAATTCAAATAGGTCCCTTAATTTAGAACAACACTATTTTTTACAATGCCATCCTCCACTAAAATTTGTATTTGTATTATCATTGCCTGAATAACTTTTTCTCCCCGTTGAATTTCTAAAATTGAATTTAACAACACATTTTACAAAAATTTCAGGTGTTTCACTTTAGTGACAGGAAGAGCTTCAAAATGTTTTGTTACAATTTCATAAACTAAACAGAAAAATTGAACCACTTATGGAATCAACCTAGTTTTTTATTTAATGCATCTCATGTTTGCAAAGTTCTCATCCTGTTAATTGTACTGGCGCGGTAAACAGCTGTTGCCTTATTTTATTACAAGTAGAAAAGGATTTAGGATAAAGAAAATTATTTTAGAAGTGTCTAAATGATCTAAACTTTGTCATTTTCCTTTGATCTAAAGGACAAGTCATGCTTCAGTTGTTGCTCAGTCACTAAATCGTGTCTGACTCTTTGTGACCCTATGAACTGCAGCAGACCAGAATTCCCTGCCCTTCACCATCTCCTGGAGTTTGCCCAAACTCATGTCCATCGAGTTGGTGATGCCATCCAACCGTCTCATCTCCTGTCATCCCCTTTTTCTTTTGCCTTCAATCCTTCCCAGGATCAGGGCCTTTTCCAATGAGTTGGCTCTTCACGCTTCAGAACAATATGTGAATATACTTTTCACAGAACAGCATATTTGACTAGAAAATGAAACACTTGGAACAAATGCAAAAATAGACAAGATCTAAGGACAACAGAGAATAACTGGAACTGTCCTGGGCAATCCAAGTAGTCACATCACCTACCTATACCTATGCCTACATCCATCTCTTCCTATAAATGTTGCTTCACCCCCTTAAGACTTACATTAGATAAGCTCAATTTCTTGACTCATGAAAGCTCAATGCCCTTTCCAAAATGTCTGTGGATACCAGGGCCTTGAATTCTCATGATACCCTCTGGCCCTAATTTTTTGATTCTTCTGAATTATTGTTCATATATCTGTTTATTAAATTTACATTTTGGTAACAAGGGAAATTCAAATCCTTTCTTGATTTCTACAAAACAATAGCTTGTGTGGCAGATATCATGTGACACATTTGGATGTGGAAAGAGGAGCAAATGACTTACATCCCAGGTGACTTGGGGCTGGTGCACTGGGACGACCCAGAGGGATGGTATGGGGAGGGAGGAGGGAGGAGGGAGAAGGGAGGAGGGTTCAGGATGGGGAACACATGTATACCTGTGGCAGATTCATTTTGATATTTGGCAAAACTAATACAATTTGTAAAGTTTAAAAATAAAATTTTAAAAAAGAATATTTTATATCTGTGTTACTCAAATTCCTTGAGTCCTTCTTTCATGAAGCTTGCCCCTTCTGTCCCTTCTTGACCCCTCCTTCACAGGACAACCCCTTCCCTCTACCCGATTCATAACATTTTGTTAAGTAGTGTGATGTAGTTCATTAGATTTGACTCAAACTCAACTCCAGGTCTCCCTTAGAGTTGAGAGAAATCTTGAAATTAGCACTCATAAGAAAGTCCTAATTAAATACTAAGCAAAGACTATTTTATTTCTTAATTTTTGCATGGTTGGTGAGAATGGTTTTGTTATTTCATATATTCATACATGGGGCTTCCCTGGTGATTCAGATGTTAGAAAAATCTGTCTGCAATGTAGGAGATCTGGGTTTGATCCTTGGGTCAGAAAGATCCCCTAGAGAAGAAAATGACAATCCACTTTAGTATTTTTGCCTGGGAAATCCCATGGACAGAGGAGCCTGGTGGGCTATAGTGCATGGGGTTGCAGGAGTTGGCCATGTTGCTGCTGCTGCTGCTGCTGCTAAGTCGCTTCAGTCGTGTCCAACTCTGTGCAACCCCATAGACGGCAGCCCACCAGGCTCCCCTGTCCCTGGAATTCTCCAGGCAGGAACACTGGAGTGGGTTGCCATTTCTTTCTCCAATGCATGCAAGTGAAAAGTGAAAGTGAAATCGCTCAGTCGTCATGTCCAACTCTTAGCAACCCCGTGGACTGCAGCCTAGCAGGCTCCTCCGTCCATGGGATTTTCCAGGCAAGAGTACTGGAGTGGGCTGCCATTGCCTTCTTAGTGACTAAACCACCACCACCATATACCTATATATAAATATAATATATATATATAGAGAGAGAGATGTATATATATTTATATATATACACACACACTTTAGTATTTTTTCCTGGAAAATCCCATGGACAGAGGAGCCTGGTGGGCTATAGTGCATGGGGTCACAGGAGTTGGCCATGACTTAGTGACTAAACCACCACCACCACCATATACCTACATATAAATATTATATATATATATATATATATATATATATATATATAAATAAATATATAGAAAGAGAGAGAGAGATGTAAAAATGTTTGTGTGTATTTATGTACATCTATTCCAAAATATTTCCCTAGTCTATGAGTTTGGATGAAGTCACATTAATATTAATACTCAGACCTCACAGGCTCACAGTAGCCACTTCTTCATAGGATCTCATGTTTAAACTCACTTCACTTATAATGGCTTCCCTGGGGTTCTATCACACAAGTCTTCTCTACTGGGTCCTACTCTGATTCCACCAAGGAGCCGCATCTTCTGTGCTATTCCACTGATAATCACCGTACTTTCCGGGCACTGTGGTCCCTCTGGGGCTTTGCCACAGTTCCTGAGATCATCACCAGAACAGTGGAGACTGGCCAGGCACAGCAGTGAAGCAGGGACATGTTATCCCTAGAAGTAGGACAGGAGTTCCTCTCCGCAGCTGTGTTACAACTCCTCACCTGGAGACCCACACAGCATGGCTCAGGGCCCACCCATCTTCCCCCTGACCCTGACTACAGGCATCTGCCCAACATATTTTTCCAGGAAGACTTCTCCCCTCACCCTATTCCCATGTAACCCAATTGACATAGACACTGGTGTGCCCCTGACCCCATGCACAGCTGTATATAAGTTCATGTGGGAATCTGACCCTGGTGCCTATTTTGTTTTTCCTAGATTCCTAGAGGTTAGTGAATGTATCACACGTGTATGAAGTCATATATGAAGTCATGTCCAATTCTTTGTGACCCCACAAACCATAGCCCACTAAGCCTCTTTGTCCATGGGATTTTCCAGGCAAGAATACAGGGGTGGGTTGCCATTTCTTCCTCCACTGAATATAGGCTATACCACTGTTATAGCAAGAATTTATTTGGGAGATGGAGAGGTTAGGAGAAAGAGCTACCATATTAAGCATACATTTGATTGTAAAATGTATCTCAATTTCAAAAACTTCCAACTGTGAAAAAGAAAATCACCCTTAACATTGAAGGAAGTGTAATCTGGTGGAGATATTTTAGAATTCATTTTACATTTTTGCTCTTGTATTTATTTAATTAAAAAAACAAAAACAAAACTGCCTGAACACAGTAGGGAAAGGAGAGTGTGGACAAATTGAGAGAGGTGCATTGAAATACATAAATTACCACATGCGGAACAGATAGCTAGTAAGAAGTTGCCGTATAACACAGGGAACTCAAGCAGGTGCTCTGTGACAACCTAGAGGGTGGAGATGGGGTTTGGGGTGGGAGGAAGGTTCAAGAGGGAGGGGACATATGTATACTTATGGCCGATTCACATTGCTGTATGGCAGAAACCAACATGATATTATAAAGCAATTATCCTCCAATTAAAAAAAAAAGTCTGATTCTTTGCCAAAAATGTATATTCAGAGTGTATCTATGAACTACAGAAGATTAGAGCTGGAAAGGGTGCATTTCCTTATTAACAAGTTGTGGTCCAGAGATGCTGGTGATGTGGCAAAGGGACAGAACCTGGTGTGATTGAACAGGAGATGCTCGGTTCCCTGCCTCTCTATCCACTACACTGCATCCAAAGGACAACAACGTGCATTGGAAGTAGTCATTTTATCATCAGAAGTTTCTCCAAAAATCAATTTTGCCGTTATTTCATTTACTGAAAGAAGTGAAACAAGTACTTAATTCTTTGGAAGGTGAACCATCTGTAATTCAGCAAGAGAAGGTAGGAAATATTTTTATCTTACTAATTTAGTAGGACAGCTGTAACTAAAAGCAATATTTTATAAATATTGAGTGTGTCTTGCTAACAATGTGGAATTGTTTTTAATAAAATAAGCACATAAATGTTTGGATATATTTTACATAGTAAAATAAATCTGAGGTTATATAAAAATCAAAGACTATTTCAGGCCAGATTTATATGAGAAATTTAAAATATTGGATTATATAACATATCCTGGGCTTTTAGCTTTTCCTTCATTTTCCTGATGGATTGGAGCAGAAATACAATGAAAGAGAATATACCATAAAATTACTAGTATGAATAGGAGACCTCTGTAATGCAGGTGGATGCAATAATAAATAAAGGTTAATAATTTTTATTTTTGTTGGTAATAACCAGTTATGAAAAATAGTGAGAAAAGATCTGATTGATAAAATCAATATAAAAATAGCTAAAATGAATGTCATACAAAAGGAATTCATTTGGCTGCAAGAAGTAGAGAGCTGAAGTAAGATAAATTAAGGAAGTATGTTGCATGTTTAAAACAAAAAATATTTCAGAGATAGACAGTGAAGAGCTAAAGCGGTGGTTCCTTAGGCACGCAAATTTCTTTCCCCTTTCTATTTCACGATCTTTGGCTGCAAATTCTGTCTCTACAGTTGCATCGTGGTCCAAGATAACTGATCAATTTCTTCCCATCACATCACATTTGCATTAATCAGTTTCCAGTTGTAGGTAACTGAACCCACTTTAGGTACTTTACATACAAATGGTTATATTAGAGAGTACTGAAAGGGAAAAGGAGTACGTCAAGGCTGTATATTGTCACCCTGCTTATTTAACTTATATGCAGAGTGCATCATGAGAAACGCTGGGCTGGAAGAAGCACAAGCTGGAATCAAGATTGCCAGGAGAAATATCAATAACCTCAGATATGCAGATGACACCACCCTTATGGCAGAAAGTGAAGAGGAACTAAAAAGCCTCTTGATGAAAGTGAAAGGGGAGAGTGAAAAGGTTGGCTTAAAGCTCAACATTCAGAAAACGAAGATCATGGCATCTGGTCCCATCACTTCATGGGAAATAGATGGGGAAACAGTGGAAACAGTGTCAGACTCTATTTTTTGGGGGCTCCAAAATCACTGCAGATGGTGACTGCAGCCATGAAATTAAAAGACACTTACTCCTTGGAAGGAAAGTTATGACCAACCTAGATAGTTATGACCAACAATAGCATATTCAAAAGCAGAGACATTACTTTGCCAACAAAGGTCCATCTAGTCAAGGCTATGGTTTTCCCAGTAGTCATGTATGGATGTGAGAGTTGGACTGTGAAGAAAGCTGAGCGCTGAAAAATTGATGCTTTTGAACTGTGGTGTTGGAGAAGACTCTTGAGAGTCCCTTGGACTTCAAGGAGATCCAACCAGTCCATTCTGAAGGAGATCAGCCCTGGGATTTCTTTGGAAGGACTGATGCTAAAGCTGAAACTCCAGTACTTTGGCCACCTCATGCGAAGAGTTGACTCATTGGAAAAGACTCTGATGCTGGGAGGGATTGGAGGCAGGAGGAGAAGGGGACGACAGAGGATGAGATGGCTGGATGGCATCACTGACTCAATGGACGTGAGTCTGAGTGAACTCCGGGAGTTGGTGATGGACGGGGAGGCCTGGCGTGCTGCGATTCATGGTGTCACAAAGAGTTGGACACGACTGAGCGACTGAACTGAACTGAACTGAACTGAACTGAAAGGGCTTAGAGAATTATAGGTAAGGCTGAAAAAACAAACTCTTAACTTTAACTCTAGGTTAAGATTTCTGGAATAACTCCCAAAATCACATGAAAGAACTGGGCCATCAAGGGAGCTGCTCCTCTTTTTTCTTTTGCTATCCCTTCTTTGATCAAGAAGCTGTTTGCCTGGTTTAAAGCTGCCGCCCCACTTGCTGCCTCCAGTGCCACATGGCCACTGCACAACAAGAAAGGAAATTCAATTACAGGAAGTCACATAATCACAAAGCTGCCATGATTGGGAAGCTTGTACCACTGTTGGTGTCCTCAAAACCAAGCTGTTTCTGCTACGCCTGCACCCACGACTTCAGTGACTGGAAGTGAGGTCCTTGGCTAATGCTTCTCCAGCATAACTAGATCCCACACAATCGGGCTTGCCAACAAAAACAATACGAGCAGCACTTGGCTTTATTTCTGCCTTCCAGATCTTCCACTTATGCATTAGATGGGTTGAACATTCACTGTATCCAGAACCACAGCTTCAAGAAGATATGGAGAAAGTTGTTTTCAGATTTCCTGTCTTTGAAATGGAGAAAGACACACTTGAAGGTTGTCATGGTAGACTGTAAGAGCCAATCCATCATTCCACTGAGACATTGGAGTCAAAAGAAATGAAAAAGGAAAGGGGAGGCTCAAAAGACACCCTCCTTCACTAGATGAGCTGATTTTAAGATTCACCCAGTGATTTCCATTTTCTTGTTATCCACTCCCAGCTGCTAGGGAGGCTGGAAACAGTGGGAAATTAAGGAGTGGTATCCAAGGCAATGGCACCCCACTCCAGTACTCTTGCCTGGAAAATCCCATGGACAGAGGAGCCTGGAAGCCTTCAGTCCATGGGGTTGCTGAGGGTCGGACACGACTGAGCGACTTCACTTTCACTTTTCACTTTCATGCATTGGAGAAGGAAGTGGCAACCCACTCCAGTGTTCTTGCCTGGAGAATCCCAGGGACGGGGGAGCCTGTTGGGCTGCCGTCTATGGGGTTGCACAGAGTCGGACACAACTCAGGTGACTTAGCAGTATCCAACTTGAGGGGCTTTCCAGGTGACTGAGTGGTAAAGAATCCACCTGCCAAGCAGGAGATGCGGGTTTGATCCTTGGGCCAGGAAGATTCCCTGGAGAAGGAAATGGCAGCCCACTACAGTATCCTGGGAAATCCCATGCACAGTGGAGTCTGGCAGACTACAGTCAATAGGGTCACAAAAGAATTTGGCATGACTTAGGAATTAAACAGCAACAACAACCCAACTTGAGACAGCATAATTCTTAGCCTTCCAGTGCCGTGGAGTTTGTCTCTCCTAGTGGATTCAAATCCACATGGGATTGGGACACCTCTACATTGTTAGAAATACTCTTTTTACATTAGCACTATCATTCAAACCAAGTTTCCACTACATGTATATCATAATAGATAATCTTACCACATTTCTCCTTTTAAATTATTCACTTTTTGGAATAAGATTTTTCTTGCTTTTCTTGCACAGTAAGTGGAAGGTACTCCCCAGAGCAGGAGTCCAGGAATGTATGAGTCCAGGAATATGAGTCCAGGAATATACCACCTCTTTGTAACACCTTGCCAATCAATTTGACATTCTTAGAATTGATGCTTTTGAACTGTGGTGTTGGAGAAGACTCTTGAGAGTCCCTTGGACTTCAAGGAGATCCAACCAGTCCATTCTGAAGGAGATCAGCCCTGGGATTTCTTTGGAAGGACTGATGCTAAAGCTGAAACTCCAGTACTTTGGCCACCTCATGTGAAGAGTTGACTCACTGGAAAAGACTCTGATGCTGGGAGGGATTGGGGGCAGGAGGAGAAGGGGATGACAGAGGATGAGATGGCTGGATGGCATCACTGACTCGATGGACGTGAGTCTGAGTGAACTCCAGGAGTTGGTGATGGACAGGGAGGCTTGGCGGGCTGTGATTCATGGGGTCGCAAAGAGTCGGACATGACTGAGTGACTGAACTGAACTGAACTGAACTGATAGAGGTATAAGAGCCATCAAAGCCTAGCCTTGGAATATTCTGTGGTTTGACTTTATTGAAACTGGATGAACCAAGTGTCACAAAAGACAGAGAGCTTGTCTTTCTCATACATTGCTTGCAGAATAGAACATTAACATTTGGAAACTTGAAAACGTATGAGGTAAAAAAAGGAAGTGAGCAGTGCATAGATGCAATTATCCTATCTTTCATTAGAGGGAATAAGTAGATACAATCTAAAATTAAAATGTGTCTTTCAATTTATTTGTTTTTTTATTCTAGTTTTACAACATGATTGATTTTCTAAACATTTTTGTTGGTTTTGCAAGCTTTTGAACTTCCCATAATTATATGTGTATAATAACACTCTATTATTCTTTAGTCACTTAGCTTTTTGCACTGAATAGTGAAAATTTTAAAGTCCATTAATTAAGCATGTTCTTTGTGTTGATCAAAACTTTTGCATCTCCACTGATTTTAGTTCTTTTGGTCTATTAGCTACTGAGAGGGTAGCCAAATTCTCCAACACAATGGCAACTTTGACAATTCCTCTTGTGATTCCTTCAACATTTTCTTTTATATATATTTTGAAGCTAAATTGTTGATCCATACAAGTTTAAATATCTTCTCCATGAATTTAAGCTTTGACATTTGTAACTGTCAGTTTTACTTCTATTTAGTACTGCTTGCCTTCAGGCCTCCTTAGGTTGCTATTAATACAGGTAGATTAGCTTCCTACTGGTTAGAACTTAACTGGTTGATTATTCTTCATTCTTTAATTTCAACTATTCTAAGTTTTTATGTTCTGTTTCTCTTTTAAACATTGAACAAGGTTAATTTTTTTACTCATTTCCTCAATATTTGTTTTGTATCTGCCAAGTTTGTTATTGTTATATCATCTATAATTATTGATACATTTGAACCTATTTTCACCATCTTATTTTGTGCTTTTCAGTTGCTTCAACCCTTAAATGTTTCTTTTCATTTCTTGATTTCTGTTAGACTGATGAATAATTTTCATTATTCTATGTTTTTTCTTTACTCATTGGAAATTATATACTTTACATTTTTTCATCATGTTTCTAGGAATTTTATGTGCATGCTTGACTGCTTCTATCCTCCAGTATCCACTATGACTTTCTTCCTCTTATTACGAGGTCCCCTTCACAATTCTGTCATATGGCATTACCATTAGTAATATTTGTCAGTTTCTGTCTTTGCTAATTATGGCCTTGTGACTAGATTTTGATCAACAGGATATAAGCAGAAGGAGTATGTGCACCTTCAACTTTGTATCCTTAAACACAAAGTTGTTTCGTATCCCTGTGTTCTTTCTGTGTCTTCAATGAGTAAAATGTAGATATGGTGATTTCAACACTGTAAGTCAGGAAAGTCAGAGCAATTGTCTCAGACCCAATGATGGAAATCGTGTTGAGTTTCCATCTCTGGTCACTAGAGGACCTTGTGGAATAAATTCTGTCCACTTGCATTTTATTTGTGTTTCTTTGATACAAGATAATAGATCTTTGATATAAGATCTATTCCTATTGACCGAGAAATATCAGAACTGGGGTGCTGTCATAACACAAACTAAAATATCTGCTGTTGATTCAACAGTCAGACAACAGGATGCAAGAAAACAGATACTTAAGGCTACAAACTTGATGACTCTTGTTTGTTGAAGGGAAACATTGGGGTAAAATACTTGGCAACATTCATCTGGAAGACAGCCGATTTAAATTTTCAGATCCAAGAAAGTCGTTGGAAATAGCCAAAATGTTAGTGTGCACTCATTGTTCCTTGTTGTTTTCAGTAGGTTTTTATAAAGACAAGGTAAGAGCTGTTGTCTCCTTGCATCCAGTTTCCCTTCTTGCTTTCAGTCATCCCACACTACGATACTCTGGCAATAAATTTTAGTTGCATATGTGACCACTCAGCTAAGAACTACATTTCCCAACTTCTCTTGAATGTGGATGTGGCTATATCACTATATTTTGGCCAATGGTAGAACAACATTAGTGACATTTGTGAATTCTGCTTCGTGCCCTTAAAATTATGTTGGTTATTCATCATATTTTTTTAAAGATTTTTTTTTTAAATGTGGGCCACTTTTTAAGTCTTCATTTAATTTTTTTACAATATTGCTTCTGTTGTGCATTTTGGTTTTTTGGCCCTGAAGCATGTGGGATCTTCCCAGACCAGGGATGGAACCCAATTTGCATTGGAAAGCAAAGCTCTGACCATTGGACCACCGGGGAAGTTCCTCGCCTTATTAATTTACTTTGTTTTATTTTCTTTTTATTGGTATAAAGTCTACATAATGTAATTCATCATTCTAACATGTTCAGTTCAGAGGTATCTTGTGTATTTACAGTGTTGTGCTATTAACATCTCTTTCTACTTTCAAAAAAATTTCATCATCCAATAAAATCACTCTACAGCCCTAATCACACATCATTTCCCCCTTTCAGCAGTCCTAATTCATTTCTGTCTCAATATCCTGGATATTTCATATATAAGGAATCATAATATGTGACCTTTTGTGTCTGACTCCTTTCACTAGCATAATGTTTCTGAGGTTCATCCGTGTTATATCAGTATTTCATTCCTTTCTGTGACTGAATTATATTCTCCTTTGCATGGATGTGGTCCATTTGTTTATCCTTTCACCTGAATGGATACTATCACCTCGCGCTTGCTAGAATGACTATTATAAAAAGGAAACCAAGCAATAAATGTTTGCAAGATGTGGAAGAAACGGAACTCTTATCAACTCTTGGTGGGAATGTAAATTGATGCGGCTATTATGATAACAGTATGAAGATTCCTTAAAAAAAATCAAATATATTTCCATCCCACTTCTGGAAGTATATCCAAAGGAACTGGAAATCTTGATCTTGAGCAGATATCTGCACTTTCACATTCATTGCAGCAATATTCACAATAGCCAAGGTATGGAAACAACGTAACTGTGCATGGATAGAGGAGTGAGTTTTTAAAATGTGGTATAGATGCACAGTGGAGGGTCCCTCAGCCTGATAAGGAAGGAAATCCCGCCATTTTCAACCACATGACTGGATCTGGAAGACGTTATGTTGAATGAAGCAAGTCACAGGAAGATAAATACTGCACAGTCTTATTTATACGAGGAATCTAAAATAGTCTAAATCAGAGAAGCAAAGAGTGGAGTAGTGGTTACCAGGATCTGGAGGAAGGAAGAGCTGAGTAGTTGTGGTCAAAAGGTACAAGTTTCAGTTACGCGAGGTAAGTTCTAGAAGTCTACGATACGACCCATGACCTGTGGTTAACCACATTGTAATCTTAGAACTTTGCTAAGGGGGTACTTTACATAAAATGCTTTCACCACAAAAGGAAAAGCAAAATAAGCAGAACAACAAATAAAGGGAACAGGAAGAAACTTCTGGAGGTGATGGATAAGTTTATGGCACTGAGTGTGGTGATGGTTTCGCAAGTGTATCTCAAACACACCCAGTTGTATGCACTAAATATCTACAGCTTTTAATAGGTTAATTCTACCCCCATAGGGCAGTTTTTTGGGAAAGATATCATTCACAACAGCATAAAAAGTAACAAGTGCCACAGATTAGGTAAGTTAATAGATGCATACGAGATTTCTAGGAAAATTTTATTGAGAGAAAATAAGACCTAATTAATTGGAGACATGAATCATCTTCACAAAGAGGAATGCTAACTTTTATAAAATTTTAAATTCTCTTTTTAAAAGTGTCTGGTCCATGTGCTTATGCAATGATCCATAGGTATGAAATAGGAATGAAGATTCCATATGTACTGATATGGAAACATCTTTAACATATACTATCATGCAAAAAATGCAAGGTGCCAAAAATGTGTACAGACAGCTACATTTTATGGCTGAGGGAGTAAAATAAAAATGACTGCTGCATTTATTGATTTCACATAAAGAAATACTGGGAAGAGTTTTAAAAACTCACAAAAGTTCCCAAAATAAAAGTAGAATAAGGTAAACGGAAAAAGTAGTGGAAGCAAAACTCATTAGTGGATACATTTTAATATAATTTATATCTTTAACCCTTGTGACTATATTTACTATACAAATATAATAAAATTTTAAGTCAGATCAGATCAGATCAGTCGCTCAGTCATGTCCGACTCTTTGCGACCCCAAGAATCGCAGCACGCCAGGCCTCCCTGTCCATCACCAACTCCCGGAGTTCACCCAGACTCATGTCCATTGAGTCAGTGATGCCATCCAGCCATCTCATCCTCTGTCATACCCTTCTCCTCTTGCCCCCAATCCCTCCCAGCATCAGAGTCTTTTCCAAAGAGTCAACTCTTCGCATGAGGTGGCCAAAGTACTGGAGTTTCAGCTTTAGCATCATTCCTTCCAAAGAAATCCCAGGGGTGATCTCCTTCAGAATGGACTGGTTGGTTCTCCTTGCAGTCCAAGGGACTCTCAAGAGTCTTCACCAACACCACAGTTCAAAAGCATCAATTCTTTGGCACTCAGCCTTCTTCACAGTCCAACTCTCACATCCATACATGACCACAGGAAAAACCATAGCCTTGACTAGACGAACCTTTGTTGGCAAAGTAATGTCTCTGCTTTTGAATATGCTATCTAGGTTGGTCATAACTTTCCTTCCGAGGAGTAAGTGTCTTTTAATTTCAGTAATACTATAATAAGTCTGAGTAAGGTAGTAAGATTAGTTTTTCTCAGACAACATTTTTTTTCATTGAAGTAATAGTTGATTTACAATATTATATTCATTTTAGGTATACAATACAGTGATTCAATATTTTTATAGATTATACTGCATTTAAAGTTATTATAAAATAATGGCTGTATTTCCCTATGCTGTACAATGTATCAATATCTTTGTTGTGTACTTTATGCACAGTAGTTTATATCTCATAATTCTTTTAATTTCATATCATTTATGGTTTCAATTAGTTCTTATACCATTTTTTTCCTTGCATGTGTGTTTGTGCTAAGTTGCTTCAGTCGTGGTCTGACTCTGCATGATCCCATGGACTATAGTCCCCCAGGCTCCTCTGTCCATGGAATTCTCTAGGCAAGAATACTGGAATGGGTTGACATGTCCTCCTCCAGGGAATCTTTCCAACCCAGGAATTGAACCCGCATCTCTTAAGTCTCCTACACTGGTAGGCAGGTTCTTTACTTGGGTCTTGTTGAACATCACTCCACTGTTACCTGGTATTGGCTGTTTTTGGTGAAGAAATATGAGGTTTACTTGAACTTTTTTCTCCTTGATGTGATAGGAGTTTTCTATCTGGTTGGTTGGAAGATTTATGTTTCATCCTTGAAGTTTAGCAGTTTCAAGAAGCTGCATCTTGGTAGTTGGTCTCCCTCATAGCTCAGCTGCTAAGGAATCTGCTTGCAATGCAGAAAGCCCAGTTCTATTCCTAGGTCAGGAAGATCCGCTGGAGAAGGGATAGGATACCCACTCCAGGATTCTTGGGCTTCCCTTGTGGCTCAGCTGGTAAAGAATCTGCCTGCAACACAGGAGACCTGGGTTTAATCCCTGGGTTGGGAAGATCCCCTGGAGAAGGGAAAGGCTACCCACTCCAGTATTCTGTCCTGGAGGATTCCATGGACTATGTATTTAACTCAGGTGACCATTATATCTACTACAATGGGCAAGAATCCCTTAGAAGAGTTGGAGTAGCCATCATAATAAACAAAAGAGTCCAAAATGCAGTACTTGAATACAATCTCAAAAATGATAGAATGATCTCTGTTCATTTCCAAGGCAAATATTCAATATCACAGTAATCCAAGTCTATGCCCCAACCAGTAATGCTGAAGAAGCTGAAGTTGAATGGTTCTATGAAGACCTACAAGACCTTCTAGAACTAACACCCAAAAAAGATGTTTTTTCATTATAGGGGACTGGAATGCAAAAGTAGGAAGTCAAGAGATACCTGGAATAAGAGGCAAATTTGGCCTTGGAGTACAAAATGAAGTAGGTTAAAGGCTAACAGAGTTTTGCCAAGAGAACACACTGGTCATAGCAAACATCCTCTTCCAGCAACACAAGAGAAGACTCTACACATGGACGTCACCCAGATAGTCAATACCAAAATTAGATTGATTATATTCTTTGCAGCCAAGGATGGAGAAGCTCTATACAGCTAGCAAAACAAGACTGGGAGCTGACTGTGGCTAAGATCATGAACTCCTTATTGCCAAATTCAGACTTAAATTGAAGAAAGTGGGGAAAACCACTAGACCATTCATATATGACCTAAATCAAATCCCTTATGATTGTACAGTGGAAGTGACAAATAGATTCAAGGGATCAGATCTGGTAGACAGAGTCCCTGAAGAACTATGGATGGAGGTTTGTGACATTGTACAAGAGGCAGTGAACAAGACCATCCCCAAGAAAAAGAAATGCAAAAAGGCAAAATGGTTGTCTGAGGAGGCCTTACATATAGCTGAGAAAAGAAGAGAAGCTAAAGGCAAAGGAGAAAAGGAAAGATATGCCCATTTGCATGCATAGTTCCAAAGAATAGCAAGGAAAGATAAGAAAGCCTTCCTCAGTGATCAATGCAAACAAATAGAGGAAGATAATAGAATGGGAAAGACTAGAGATCTCATCAAGAAAATTAGAGATACCAAGGGAACGTTTCATGCAAAGATGAGCTCAATGAAGGACAGAAATGGTATGGATCTAATAGAAGAAGAAGATATTAAGAAGAGGTGGCAGGAATACATGAACTATACAAAAAAAGATCTTCACAACCCAGATAATCATGATGGTGTGATCACTCACCTAGAGTCAGACATCCTGGAATGCGAAGTCAAGTGGGCCTTAGGAAGCATCACTATGAACAAAGCTAGTGCAGGTGATGGAATTCCAGTTGAACTATTTCAAATCTTAAAAGATGATGCTTTGAAAGTGCTGCACTCAATATGCCAGCAAATTTGGGAAATGTTGCAGTGGCCACAGGGCTGGAAAAGGTCAGTTTTCATCCCAATACGAAAGAAAGGCAATGCCAAAGAATGTTCAAACTACTGGACAATTGCACTCATCTCACACATTAGCAAAGTAATGCTCAAAATTCTCCAAGTCAGGCTTCAACAGTACGTGTAAAGAGAACTTCCAGATGTTCAAGCTGGATTTAGAGAAGGCAGAGGAACCAGAGATCAAATTGCCAACATCTGCTGGA
Organism: Bos indicus; assembly: GCF_029378745.1. Taxonomy (NCBI): domain Eukaryota; kingdom Metazoa; phylum Chordata; class Mammalia; order Artiodactyla; family Bovidae; genus Bos; species Bos indicus. The sequence goes on along the minus strand of NC_091780.1, from coordinate 15,869,180 downwards.
TCATCACAAAAGCAAGAGAGTTCCAGAAAAATATCTCCTTCTGCCTTATTGACAATGCCAAAGCCTTTAACTATGGATCACAATAAACTGTGGTAAATTCTTAAGGAGATGGGAATACCAGACCACCTGACCTGCCTCCTGAAATTCTGTGTGCAGGTCAAGAAGCAACAATTAGAATTGGATGTGGAACAACGGACTGTTTCCAAATCGGGAAAGGAGTATGTCAAGGCTGTGTACTGTCACTATACTTATTTAACTTACATGCAGAGTACATCCTGCAAAATGCCGGGCTGGATGAAGCACAAGCTGGAGTCAAGATTGCCAGGAGAAATATCAGTAACCTCAGATATGCAGATGACACTACTTTTATGGCAGAAAGCGAAGAAGAACTAAAGAGCCTGTTGATGTAAGTGAAAGAGAATAGTGAAAAAGTTAGCTTAAAACTCAACAATCAGAAAACTAAGATCATGGCATCTGGTCCCATCACTTCATGACAAATAGATAGGGACACAGTGGAAACAGTGAGAGATTTTATTTTCTTGGACTCCAAAATCACTGCAGATGGTGATTGCAGCCATGAAATTAAAAGATACTTGCTCCTTGGAGGAAAAGTTATGACCACACAGCATATTAAAAAGCAGAGACATTGCTTTGCCAACAAAGGTCTGTCTAGTCAAAGCTATGGTTTTTCCAGTATTAGTGTATGGATGTGAGAGTTGGAAAGAACACTTTATAACTCTTATAAAGAGTTATAAAGAAAGCTGAGCACCAAAGAAATGATGCTTTTGAACTGTGGTGTTGGAGAAGACTCTTGAAAGTCCCTTAGACTGCAAGGAGATACAACCAGTGAATTCTAAAGGAAATCAGTCCTGAATATTCATTGGAAGGACTGATGATGAAGCTGAAATTCCAATACTTTGGCTACCTGGTGTGAAGGACTGACTCATTGGAAAAGACCCTGATGCTAGGAAAGATTGAAGGCTGGAGGATAAGGGGATGACAGAATATAGATGAGATGGTTGGAATGAGCTACAGACTCAATGGACATAAGTTTGAGCAAGCTCCAGGAGTTGGTGATGAACAGGTAAACCTGACTTGCTGCAGTCCATGGGGTCACAAAGAGTCAGACAAGACTGAGCGACTGAACTGAACTGATTCAATAAGTTATCCAACTTTGAATTAAAATTGAATTGCCATTTTTATCTTATGCTAAGTTTAAAGTAGACATGAGTCTGTTTCTTGGATTTTTAGCTTTATTTGTTGATTTGTTCATCCATCTTTTTGTTAATAATGAGGGTGGTTTTATTAATACAGAAGCTTTTTAAAAAATACCTTGGCTAATTCTGTGCTTTGACTCCTCCAGATAAAAGATAGAGTTATTTAAATTTTATGAAACATCCCATTGGGATTCTTAATAGACTTGAACTGAATTTACAAATCAATTTGAACTATATACTTTTTAATATTGAGTATTTCCATCCAGAAATATAATTTGCATCTCCTTTTTCTTAGATGTTGTTTTATGACTATGCTATGCTATGCTATGCTATGCTAAGTCAATTCAGTCGTGTCCGACTCTGTGTGACCCCAGAGACAGCAGCACACCAGGCTCCCCCATCCCTGGGATTCTCCAGGCAAGAACACTGGACTGGGTTGCCATTTCCTTCTCCAATGCATGAAAGTGAAAAGAGAAAGTGAAGTCGCTCAGTCATGTCCGACTCCTAGCAACCCCATGGACTGCAGCCCACCAGGCTCCTCCATCCATGGGATTTTCCAGGCAAGTGTACTGCAGTGGGGTGCCATTGTAGTAGGGTTTAATAATTTTCTTCACATAGGTCTGTGTTACTTTCCTCGAGCTTTATAAGTATTCTCTAGAGATCAAATCAGTCAGTCGGTCCAAAAGGAAATCAACCCTGAATATTCAGGGACTGATGCTAATGCTGAAGCTCTCAACAACTGATGAGAAGAGTCGACTCATTGGAAAAAAAACACAATGCTGGGAAAGACTGAAGACAAAAGAGAAGAGGGTGGCAGAGGATGAGATGGTTAGATAGCATCACTGACTCAATGGACACGAACTTGAGCAATCTCTGGGAGATAGCGGAGGACAGAGGGGCCTGGTATGCTGCAGTCTATGGGGTTGCCAAGAGTCAGGTATGACTTAGTAACTGAACAACAACAGCAACACAGTTTGCTATTGTCATGGAATCTTTTTATGTTATATTTTCCAACTGGTTTTTAGAACACAATTTTTTTTCACAATTTCTTCAGTTTATAATGTCAATGAATATAATTGAATTCAAATCAATAAAACATAATAAAATTCTTAAACAGCTACTTAGATAATTGCCACTTTTATAGAGAAGGAAAGGGAGACTGAAAGAGAACAATGAATTTTTTTGTATTCCTAAAACCTCCACCAAGCAGCCTCAGATTCACCTGCATTTGACATCTACAGTTGAGTAACATCATGATATATACTAAGCGTTTCCAATTTAAAGCATTCATTTAACATTACAAGCACAAGGATCCCTGAAACGAAATATTTGTTTTCATTGTTAACTTTTTCTCTCGCAGCACTGTTTATAATAGCCAGGACACGGAAGCAACCTAGATGTCCATCAGCAGATGAATGGATAAGAAAGCTGTGGTACATATACACAATGGAGTATTACTCAGCCATTAAAAAGAATACATCTGAATCAGTTCTAATGAGGTGGATGAAACTGGAGCCTATTATACAGAGTGAAGTAAGGCAGAAAGAAAAACACCAGTACAGTATACTAACGCATATATATGGAATTTAGAAAGATGCTAACAATAACCCTATATATGAGACAGCAAAAGAGACACTGATGTATAGAACAGTCTTATGGACTCTGTTGCAGAGGGAGAGGGTGGGAAGATTTGGGAGAATGGCATTGAAACATGTATAATATCATGTATGAAACGAGTTGCCAGTCCAGGTTCGATGCACTATGCTGGATGCTTGGGGCTGGTGCACTGGGACGACCCAGAGGGATGGTATGGGGAGGGAGGAGGGAGGAGGGTTCAGGATGGGGAACACATGTATACCTGTGGCAGATTCATTTTGATATTTGGCAAAACTAATACAATTTGTAAAGTTTAAAAATAAAATAAAATTTAAAAAAAATCCAAAAGAATGAATCTCTCAACTCAATTGTTCTGTTTTTGCTGATGTACTCTCACCACTGATTACATTTTTGGATCTGGCCTGAAGGTTTTAATTTGAATTCATCAGTTTATCAGGCTTGAAGGAAAATAAGCTTAGCCCAGACCTCCTCTCTCCATTTCTAGGAAGCAGTAGCTTCTTATGAAGGGGTGAGCAATGTAAGAATTTAGAAAAACACCCAGAAGTGTGCTTCAGATTCTTTCTTGGACACAAAGAAACAATGCCAATTTTTAAATGCTGTCTGTTCTCCAAATGATAGTGGTTAAAATTTTTCCATTTTGTAGTTAAAATACTTAAGCCAAATACATTTTTCCAGTGTTAACAAAGAGATGAATAGGCTGGGAAATGTCCCCATATGAGTTCCTTTAAAAACACACACATACACACACACATTTAAATCCAGAAATGCCACCCAATTTTCTACAATGTCTCGTCAGCCTTTTATCCTCATAAAACTCAATATAATGAGGCTAAATGCAATGCAGATGTCAGGGGGAAATGCGCTAACCACTTCCTGTCAGTCATCCAGGTATTCATAAGTCCTCTCCCCAGACCTTCCCACGGTGTCAAGGAATTCATCTTCTCCATGGGAAGCCTTTGAATCTGACAGGCCAATGTGTTTTCTTTTATTTTTAGTGTCTCATGAAGCTTTTCTGAGGCAGGAACCACAGATAATATGGCTGACAATGATTACGGCTCTTTATTTTCATTATTCTGGCAGTGAAGGCTGCTTTAATTCTAAATCTCTTTGTCAGAAGCAGAGACTGGAAAATTCCCTTGATTTAATGTCCTGAAAAATTCTGAGCTGCTCATTCAGTCTCTCTTTCATATGCTGTCGGGGTTTTATCAATATCATCTTGAATGATTATCAGTCATTACTAATATTATCTTGGGCTCTGACTCCTTGTAGACTTTACATTTTTTAGTACATTTCCTTAATGCCTACTTACTAATGACCTACCAGATTAAGGCAATATAGTATTAATGGTTATATGTATTATCAACTGTGACATCTTCCTTTCAGTGTTTAACTGGTACTCCTTTGGTTTGTAAGTGAAAGCTAAAAAATTAACATAAAAGTATTTAGCTCTTACTGTGTGCCAGTCAAGTTCTCTGCCCTCATGAAGCCAAGTGTAGTGGTCGTGAGATAAAGTTAACGATGAATTACAAAACAGTGAGATGAGAGCAAAAGTGAAGATGGGTTTTCTTGAAAGCTGAGGCGTTAAAGAGGACTTTCTGAAGGATGTTATCCCTAGGCTAATGCCAGAGGATTTATGTTGAGAACCTAAAGGGGTAAACGTTGGAAACCAGAGAAGTTAAGAGAAGCAGGGAAAAAGGAAAATAAATGGACAAGTTGAAGCAAGAGATAGCTTAGTACAAATTAAGGAAGATCATGAAAGCTCCAGAGTGGAGCAACTAGACATGAGGTTAGAGAAATATTTTTGACCTGGAAGTGCCTAGAATTGCCATGAAATCATTTGTTAAGAAATTTCTGTCTTGAGTGAAATGTGTATGCATGCTCAGTCATGTCCAACTCTTTGCGACCCCATAGACTGTGGCCCATCAGGCTCCTCTTGTCCATGGAATTTTCCAGGTAAGAATACTGGAGTGGTTGCCATTTCCTACTCCAGGAGATCTTGACCCAGTAATTGAAACTGCATCTCTTGCATCTCCTACACTGGCAGGTGGATTCTTTACCAACAGCACCACCTGGGAAGCCTTGAGTACAGTGAGAAGGTGCTAAAAGGGTTCATGCAGATGATCAAATTTGGATTTCAGATCATTCTGGCTACAACATAGAGGATGAATAGGTTAGGGACTCATTAGAAAATGTTGCATTTATAGGCAAGAGATGAACATTTAACTTAATGAAAGTTATTCCCATGGAAGATGGAGAGCAATGGAAAATTTGGAAAATATGAAGAGATAAAATTGACAGAGCATAAGGAATATTGGCTGTGGGGGAGATGGGAGGCGTGAAATGAAGGATGAGAGCCATGTTTCTAGCTTTGCAAAGCCATGTTAAGAGCCCAAGGCAGATTTCTTGAAACAAAGGGATAGTCTCTTGAATCAGGCCTAGATATTCTCTTAGCTTAGCCACTTGCCAGCACTAATAAATCCTTGTATTAATTCCTTAATCTTACTGAGTGGCAATCATTTGTAAAATGAAGATAATCTTGTAAGAATTAACTGTACGTACAAGCATGTTGAAAATAACCAAACAGTGCCAGTCACATGGGCTTCCTTGCTGGCTCAGTGGTGAAGAATCTGCCTGCCAATACAGGAGACGTGGGTTCAATCCCTGGGTCAGGAAGATCTCCGGGAGAAGGAAACGGCAATCTATTCCAGTATTCTTGCCTGGAAAATTCCATGGACAGAGGAACGTGGTGGGCTACAGTCCCTGGGGTCCCAGGAGTAGTACACAACTTGGTGTCTAAACAACAACCACCAGTCATATATTCAGAGATCGAGCATGACAACAGCTAATAAAAATTGGCATCTTTGTGATGCTAAGCCTTTCTACACACAAAGATGGTATATCTCTATATTTATTCTAGTCTTCTTCAATGGCTCTCAGAAAAAAAAAGATCTATGCTAAATTTTGTCATCCTTTTAAGCAGAATATTCTTTTCATTACATTTTCTAATTGTTCTTCAGAGTGGAATAAAAATTCACTTCTGTGTTGTGATTTTTCTGTACTTCCAACTTCAACTATCTTATTACTTCCAATAATTTGTCTATAGTTTGGGGGAGAGGTTATATAGATAATTCTATTATCAATAAAGCAAAATTTTTATTTATTCCTTTCTAATTCTTATATATTTAATTTGTTATTACACTGACTAGAAGGAAAGTTATCACCAACCTAGAGAGCATATCAAAAAGCAGAGACATTACTTTGCCAACAAAGGTCCATCTAGTCAAGGCTATGGTTTTTACAGTGGTCATGTATGGATGCAAGAGTTGGACTATAAAGAAAGCTGAGCGCCAAAGAATTGATGCTTTTGAACTGTGGTGTTGGAGAAGACTCTTGAGAGTCCCTTGGACTGCAAGGAGATCCAAGCAGTCCATCCTAAAGGAGATCAGTCCTGGGTGCTCATTGGAAGGACTGATGTTGAAGCTGAAACTCCAATACTTTGGCCACGTGATGCTAAGAGCTGACTCACTGGAAAAAGACCCTGATGCTGGGAAAGATTGAGGGCAGGAGGGGAAGGGGATGACAGAGGATGAGATGGTTGGATGGCATCACCAACTTGATGGACATGGGTTTGTGTGGACTCCGGGAGTTGGTGATGGACAGGGAGGCCTGGCGTGCTGCGTTCATGCGGTTGCAAAGAGTCGGACACGACTGAGCAACTGAACTGAATTGAGAGACTTTATACCAATGCTGTCTAATAGAAATGTGACATAAGCTTCAGATGCAATTTTTAAAAAAATTAACAGACTTTATTTTCGAAAGCAGTTACAGATTTACAGAAAAACTGAATGAAGAGTACAGGGAGTTTCCATATATACTTAATTCCCCATCCCCCACACAATTCCCGCTATTATTGACATCTTGCATTAGGGCGATGCTTCTGTCACAATTGCTGAACCAATATTGATACATTACTAACCAAAGTTCATAGCTGACACTAGGGTTCACTCTTTGTGTTGTACATTTTGTGGGTTTTGATAAATGTATAATGACAAGTATCCACCATTTCCTCATATAGACTAGTTTCACTCCCTGTGTTCCATCAGTCATCCCTCTCTTCCTCCTTCTGAACCTCTGGCAACCACTAATCCTTTTGCCATCTCCGTAACTTTGTCTTTTCCAGAATGTCATGTAGTTAGAATCATCCAGTGTGGGGCGTTTTTAGATTGGCTTCTTTCACTTATCAATATGCACTGCTCCTCCATGTCATTTCATGGCTTGATAGCACATTTATTTATTTATTTTTTGCTGGATAATATTCCACAGTATGAACATATCATGGTTTCTTTACCCATTCACCTAGTGAAGGACATCTTTTTTTCCTTTTTGGCTGTGTCGTGTCTTCGTTGCAACACGTGGGATCCTTGCTACATCGTGGGTGATCTTTTATTGCAGTGCACGGACCCCTGAGTTGCGGTGCACAGGCTCTCTAATTGTGGCATCCAGACCCCGAAGCATGTGGGCTGAGTAGCTGCAGTTGGGGTGCTAGGGTTTAGTGGCTGCATGGTATGTTGGATCCTAGTTCCTTGACCAGGGATCAAACCTGTGTCCCTTGCATTGCTAGGTGGATTCTTAACAAGGTGGACCAACTAGGGAAGTCTTAGGACATCTTGATTGGTTCCGAGTTTCGGCAGTTATGAGTATTTGTTGTTGCTCAGTAGCTCAGTCATGTCCAGCTGTTTGCAACCCCATGGACTGCAGCACACCAGGCCTCCCTGTCCTTCACCATCTCCAAGAGTTTACTCAAACTCATGTCCATCGAGTCAGTGATGCCATCCAACCATCTCATCCTCTGTCACCCCCTTCTCCTCCTGCCTTCAATCTTTCCCAGCATCAGGGTCTTTTCCAGTGAGTCAGTTCTTCATATCAGGTGGCCAAAGTATTGGAGTTTCAGCTTCAACATCAGTCCTTCCAATGAATATTCAGGGTTGATTTCCTTTAGGATTGACCGCATTGATCTCTTGGAAGTCCAAGGGACTCTCAAGAGTCTTATGAATATAGAGACTGTAAATAGTCAGGGATTTTGTGTGAACTTAAGTTTTCAACTCATTTGTATAAATAATAAAGAACAGTTGCTGGATCATACAATAAGAGTATGTTTAGTTTTGTGAGAAACCAGCAAACAGTCTTCCAAAGTGGCTATACTATTTTGCATTCCCACCAGCAATGGATGAGAGTTCATATTGCTCTACATCATGGTCAGCATTTGGTGCTGTCAGTGTTATTTGGGATTTTAGCCACTTATAAACTGCTGTTTTAGTTTCTATTTTCTTAATGACGTGATATAAAGCATCTCTTCATATCTTCTTTGCAATCTGTATATCTTTGGTGAAATGTCTGTTCAGATATTTTGTCGGTTTTTTAATTGGATTGGTTATTTTTTTACTGCTGAATTTTAATAGTACTTTGTATATATTTGGGTATCAGTCTTTTGTCAGAAAACTTTAATAAAGTCAGTATAACTTTAATAAAGTTCAACTTATCAATTTTTAAATTTATGGATCATGCCTTTAGTGCTTTATTTAAAACGTCCTTGCCAAATGCAAGTTCACCTAGGTTTTCTCTTACATCATCTTTTAGGAGTTTCATCTAAGTATTACTTAACTTATGAATCCTTGTTTAACTCATTTGTTATTTAGAAATACCTTTCTAAATTTCTACATATATGAGGATTTTGAATTTATTTATAATTTAACTTCCAACTTTAATACATTTTCCTCAGAAAATGTGTTTTACTTATATGTTATTTATCCTTTGGTACTTGTTGAGATTTGTTTTATGGCCTGGTAGATAAATAATTTTTGTAAATAATCTGCATGTACTGCAGAAGGGTGTGTTTCCTAAATTGATAGGCCAAATCCTATTTATGTTCATTCTGTGCTAAGTTGCTTCAGTTGTGTCTGACTCTGTGACCCTATGAATGGTAGCCTGCCAAGTTCCTCTGCTTATGGGATTCTCCAGGCAAGAATACTGGAGTGGATTGCCATTCCTTTCTCTAGGGGATCTTCCCAAATCCAGGGATTGAACCCGGGTCTCCTGTGTTGCCAGCAGATTCTTTACCATTCTAAGCCATCAGGGAAGCCATAACTCTCTCAATATTGATAGTTCAAATAGACAAAAAAAAAAAAAAAAAGGCAAATAAAATACCAAAAAACCTTTAAAAACACAGTTAATAATCTCACTTTAAATTAGGGTGAGTTATTTGGCAATGACTCTAAATTAGCATGAGCTTATCAACTGTATTTTTAAATGTCCTTTTGTACTTTATTTGCTTTTTTTGGTCTACTTCAGCTATCAGTATTGAGAGAGTTGTGTTAAAATCTCATACTTTGATGATAGATGTATTAATTTCTGTTTGTATTTCTATAAATTTTTGCTTTGAATGTTTTGAGCTGTATTATTTGGTGCATACATATACATTTCCCTGGTGAGTTGACCATTTTATAAGAGAACTCTATTTTCTCTAAAAATACTTTAAAAAATTTAAGTCGAGTTTTTCTCATTTTATGCAGCTTGCCAAAGTCCAACCTAACCAGCATGTGGCAGAGAAAAATTTGCACCCAGGAAATCTGGTTCTAGAGCCTAGGTTTCTAATCATTGAACGATGCCTCCACCTCCAGGTATCACCCCTGAACATCCCTTTCACTTATCTTGCTGTCTTCCCCAGCATCTCTGCCAAGGACCAGCTGTGCCTGCCAGATGAAATGGGAAAAGGGATTTTCCATAGGTCCCACACATGGCCTCTTACAGATAGAAGAAGAGCTTCTAAAAGTCTTTGGCTTTCTCTTTACCCAAAGCTGAATCTGCAAGTTCCCCATAAAAGTCATCAGTGGCTTTGTAGCTTATAATTCGGAGTTTGTTCCCAGCTCTGCATCCATCCTCAATGTCTGTACTTTGGCATTTCCCCTCCAGCCACCATTTTTGTTTCCCTTCCATTGTCCTTACTCTGCCCCCTTCTCTGTCTATTCTACCAGCTTCCTGCAGACAACAGATGCTTGGATGGTTTGCAAGGATGGAGTTGTGGACTTTTCACTGGATGAGAGTTGGCTAATCATTGTAGGGCAAGTCTGTGCCCTCTCTAACGTTTGGTCCAGGCTCAGGGAACACAGAATCTGAATCAGTCTAGCCCTGCAATTTCTCTCTTCATTGGATACAAAGATGGGCAAGATTTTACCATTAGAGTAGCTCTGTTCTTGGAGAAGGCAATGGCACCCCACTCCAGTACTCTTGCCTGGGAAATCCCATGGATGGAGGAGCCTGGTAGACTGCAGACCATGGGGTCGAGAAGAGTCAGACATGACTGAGCGACTTCATTTTCACTTTTCCCTTTCATGCATTGGAGAAGGAAATGGCAACCCACTCCAGTGTTCTTGCCTGGAGAATCCCAGGGACGGGGGAGCCTGGTGGGCCACCGTCTATGGGGTCACACAGAGTCGGACATGACTGAAGTGACTTAGCAGCTCTGTTCTTGCTCTGAAAATTTGTTTCCTCATTCTTCCTATACACAAATTGTTACACAAAAAGCTGTTGAAATTATGCAAAAGCTCAGCCATCATAAGTTCTTGCCTGGAGAATCCCAGGGACGGTGGAGCCTGGTAGGCTGCCGTCTATGGGGTCGCACAGAGTTGGACACTACTGAAGCGACTTAGCAGCAGCAGCAGCAGCCATCAGAAGGACAAATTTGAGTCAGTTCTAGTGAGGTGGATGAACCTAGAGCCTGTTATACAGAGTGAAGCAAGTCAGAAAGAGAAAAACAAACATTGTATATTAACATATATATATATTTATATATGGAATCTAGAAAAATATGGATGAACCTATTTTCAGGGCAGGAATACAGATCTAGACATAGAGAACAGACTTTGGACACAGCGGGGGAAGGAGAGGGTACAACGAATTGAGAAAGTAGCATTGAAACATATATATTACCATAGGTAGAATGGATGGGCTTCCCAGGTGGTGCTAGTGGTAAAGAATCCACCTGCCAATGCAGGAGAGTCAAGATCCCTGGGTCAGGAAGATCCTCTGGAGTAAGAAATGGCACCCCACTCTAGAATTCTTACCTGGAAAATTTCATGGGCAGAGGAGCCTGGCAGGCTACAGTCTGCAGGGTCGCAAAGAGTCAGACACATCTGAGAACACACCTACAATGTAAAATAGATAACTAGTGGGAAGTTGCCTGATAACACAGGGAGCTCAACCTGGTGCTCAGCCTAGAGGCATGGGTTGGGGTGGGGAGGTGGGAGGAGGTTCAAGAATGGCTGATTCACATTGTTGTAGGGCAGAAACCAACATAGCATTGTAAAACAACTATCCTCCAATTAAACACACACACATACACACACACACACACACACACACACAATGGATTCCCACTCAAAACTTTGATCTCAAGACTGTTGGTTCTACACAGTCACTGCTGCTGCTGCTGCTAAGTCACTTCAGTCGTGTCCGACTCTGTGCAACCCCATAGACGGCAGCCCACCAGGCTCCCCCACCCTGGAATTCTCCAGGCAAGAACACCAGAGTGGGTTGCTAAGAGGGTATAAAAACGTTTTATCACTTGCATAATGAGGCTTTCTGGGGAGCACAGGAAATACCTTTCAGATTGTTCTAAAAATGGCCTAAGCAAGAAAAAGAATTGGATTGGAATTTTTATTGTGGCTAGACAGTGAGGCCAGGGTGAGGGTTGTCTCATGCAGGAAGAGGCTTACATGGATTTTTGAAACTCCCATAAGTGTCAAAGGAAGCAACACTCAGACTTTCTTATCAGCTTTTCAAGATGTAAAACAGAAGAGGGAGAAGTTTGTCACCAGTCAAATGTCAAAAACCAAAGACTTGGTACAAACATTTGCAATCCTGAGTTGTATTCTCTCTTTCAGTTGTTTGTTGCAATGAGAGTGTTAGTCGCCCAGTTGTGTCTGACTCTTGCAACCCCATGGACTGTAACCCGCCAGTATCCTCTGTCCATGGAATTCTCCAGGCCAGAACACTGGAGTGCGTAGCTTATCCAGGGGATCTTCCTGACCGAGGGATCAAATCTGGGTCTCCTGCATTGCAGGCAGATTCTTTATCACCTGAGCCATTCGGAAAGCCCTGTTTATTGCAATAGCTCCACTTTATTAAAAAGGACCCCCAAACCCAAGAAATAGTTCAGGTTTCCAAAACCAAAGTTAAGGGAAAAGTTGTTCTTCAAGTAGTTCCAACTTATTGGCATCCAGTTATTATATCCTAGGTCAATTATGTCCTGAGGCTCCAAACAGGATCGCAGAGACACGGTCAGCCACAGACATGCAGACAGTCCCCAAAGCAGCACCCATAGCTGACTCTGGCATCCTCTCCCTGACAGTTGGTGAGATAGGAGCAGATCACACAGGGAATAGATACCAGCCCCTCAATTTGCAAAAGTGAGTCATACAAAGAAATCACAATGAGCCTCCATGTCAGGGACTGAGTTCATATATCATCTCACCATCAAGTGACTAATCTCTGATCTCGTCTCATGATTATAACCAGAGGGCAAAGGCTGGATCAGAGATGAAGACTGTATCACAGGGATGGGAGGAAAGGATACTGAGAGGAAGAAGAGGGCAATAAGGGGTAACTGAGGCAGCCTCCATCCATTAATCCATCCATTCATAGGTCATCCAGGGAAAATACTATGGGCAACTTTCCTCCTGGCTGACACATGCACTGTTTCAGCTATAGCAAGTATCTTTCTGGCAAAACGTAATAAATCTGTTCTTGTTTAAATGGCAGGTGCCTGGGGATGCTCTTTTGCTTTTGGCACACCAATAAGGAGGGAAACTCCGTTTCATGGAGGAGGGGATGTGGGAAATTTTCAGACAGAGTCTTGATTCTTTAGCAGCCAGGATGGAGTTTAAAAAGCCTCCAGGTGTTTTTGAAAGGAAGGAAACCTTGCTGTGCCCCACCCTCCTGGATTTAATCCACCTCTTGCCAGGGCAGGTGGAGGAGGGGCCTGAGGAGGAGGCCAGGAGGAGAGCAGGATGTGGCCCAGCCTGAACCAGCCACTCTGGATGCTGTTCCACTTGACAGGTCTTTGGCAAGGCTCTTGACCCAAGTCTGACAGCAGATAATGGGTGAAGACTTAGAGCATAACAAAGGCAGCTGGATGGCTACTTGCAGGTGATTTCTCTGAGGGCTGGAGGGATCCTTTTCAAAGGAAAGGGTTGGGAGACTGTTTCCATGGTAACTCTCCAAGTTCTGAAATGATATAATCAGATAATGCTCTGAAAAGCAGAGGAAAGGTGGTGGATTTAGCACACATGAGCAGCTAAATTCTACAAGTTGGGTTTTTTTTTTCCTCTTTAAAATATTACATTGGTATATTAAGAAAGAAAGAGGAAAGAAGGAAAGAGGGAAAGAAGGAGAGAAGAAAAGAAGAAAGTAAAAGAAAGGAATGAAAGAAGGGCAAGGTAGCAAGATAGAGGGATAGAAGGGTAGGAAGGCAGGAAAGAAGGAAAAAAAGAATACTCGAACATTGTTTATTTCAAAGAAATATCCTTGAAAGCAAGAAAGAGCTGCTGGTGAAGTTGAGAGAAGGGTATTTGATTGTCTATGATTTTGACCTTTGCGTTTTATGAAGATTGATAAATGAGCTCATTCAGTTATTCTGAGTTTCTACTACTTAGCAGCACATCTATAATGTATATTGTTATAAGACATATTTACCTTGATACAATTGGGTTATTATCAATTAAACGTGAGATTTATGCCATTTTGTCTGAAAAGGCAAGCTATTAATGGCATTGTAAAATGTAACAATTACACATGGGCTTGAATAAGCTACTTCTACATGTAGGACAGTGCAGTTTATTCTGAGTAGAAAAGAAAACATTCTTGGGAGAAGACTGTTAAAAATGCTTAGAAATTGTTTCATTCTTCCATCTCCTAAGTCTGTCAGGTGGGTTATTGACTCAACACTCTTGCCCCTTCATCCTGTGTCAAACTTGCCTGGTAAAACCCCACTGCAATTCAATACAATTCCCTGCCTGTTATGCAAAAGCTAAACATGGTTTGAGAAAAATACACACCCAGGTTGACCGGCCAGGGTCTAGTTCACAAGCTTGCTGAGCTCCCATCGCTTCCATGTGATCCTATCCCTTCTACTGATTCCTTACTCTCTTGTTTCCTCAGGTCTGCAATATAAGGGTCCTCATCATCAGCTTCAACCAGTGACTTGCCCTCTTTTTGTGGAGCAAACAGAATCCCTAGGAAGAGTACTTCCTCATTCTCTTAATGCCTTAACCTATCTCCATCTGTGATGATACCACCTGCCTCCTCTCCTGTTACTATGAGTTACCTGTATCCATGTTCTGGTCCAGGACCAACCGACCACATGAGACTGGAGCCCATACTCCAGAACACTCACAACCACCGGTTTCACCATCAATCCCACCCTTTCTCTCTTACCTTATCAGGTTTTTCCTCTCTTCTGGATCATTTTAGGCAGCATGAAAATGTCATTTTATCTCCCATGATTAAGACAAAAACATCAACAAGCTCCTTCTCTTGAGTCTTCTAACCCCCACCTTGCTTTGCATTTTATTACAAAATTCTTCAGTTCTCTCTCCACTCCCATGCTCTCTTGGACTAACCCCCTTTATGCTTTTCCCCTCACCACTCTAGGAAACAAGTTTTCACAACAGTCATCAATGAAATCACATTGCTAAATCTACAGCCAGTGTGAGGTCTTCTTCATTCTTATCTGATTAGAACCATTAGAGGAGGTGGATTAGGGCTTCGCTGGTGGCTCAGACTGTAAAGAATCCACCTGAAATGCACCAGACCTGAGTTTGATTCCTGAATTGGGAAGATAATCCCCTGGAGAAGGGCATGGCAACCCACTCGGTTATTCTTGCCCGGAGAATCCCAATGGACAGAGAAGCCTGGTGGGCTACAGTCCATGGGGTTGCAAAAGAGTCAGACTCGACTGAGCAACTAAGCACCATGACCTCAAGGAGGTGGATTCCTCCATCCTTCTCAAATATTTACTTCCCTTGGCTTCTGAAACATCAGTCTCCTGCTTTTCCTTCAACCTCACTTAGTTTACCTCTCAGTCTACTTTTTTAAAGCTCTTTTCCTTATTTCAGCCTCCAAATATTGGACTTATTTATCCCCTTGTTAGATATTCTGATGATGCCCAAATTTCTAGCTTCTGAACTCCAGACTTCTGTATTCGGGTCTCCATGTAATATTTCCACCTGCATGTCAAATAAGCAAACCAAGATAGAGCCCTTGAGTTCTCTTCTGTCTGCACTAGCTTTTATATCACAGTTCCAATGACTGAAGGTTTTTGACTCCCCAGAATTCATATGTTGAATCCTTAATCCCTGATCATGGCATTTGATGTTGGGGCCTTTGGGAGGTAGTTAGATTTAGATGAGATCATGAGGATAGAGCTCACATGATGGATTTAGTGCTCTTTGAAGAGGAGTAAGAGACCAAATCTCCCTCTACTCTGCCATGAGTGTGCCTGCTCAGTCGCTTCAGTTGTGTCTGACTTACTGCAACTCCATGGACTGTAGCCTGCCAGGCTCCTCTGTCCATGGGATTTTCCCAGCACAAATACTAGAGCGGGTTGCCATGCTCTCCTCCAGGGGATCTTCCTGACTCAGGGATTGAACCCACATCTTCTGTGTCTCCTGCACTGCAGACAGACTCTTTCCTGCCAATCCACTGGGGAAGCCCAAAAGGGGCTATCATGAGGATGTGTTGTCATTGGGATCTTGTCCTTCCCAGGCTCCAGAATTGAGAGAAATAAATGTTTGTTGTTTAAGCCATCCAGTCTATGGCATTCTGTTATAGCAGCCCAAGCTCCTCTTGGTGTTTCTGTGAGAATTAAGTGCTATAAAGTAATAAGAGGAAGAAATCTTACAAATATAATGTTCGGTGGATATAGGGTAATATAAGGTTAAATAATGCCATACCTCATGGTGTTATTATCAGATTGAAGTGAGATGATTAAAAGCACTGAACACAGAGTCTGTCTGTTGCATAGTTCGTATTCAAAGGCTTTGTTGTTATTATTCAGTCACTCAGCCATGTCCAACTCTTTGTGAGCCCATGAACTACAGTACTCCAGGCTTCCCTATCTGCGGGGAGTGAGCTCCGCCCCTGGCAAAGGTCATGAGGAAGGAGGCTTGGCATATGCAAAGGCAGGATCAAGCCTCAGGAGTCTCCCTGGAAATTCTTGAGCAATCTACCCCCAAAACCAGAGTCTGCCTACTTTCTGCTTTGTGCTTTCACCTACACCTCTGACTTTACGGGGGGCTGTCCCCCACTACCTCTCTCTGAAAAAAGAGTTAGCTTACAGCTCCAGTTAATAATTCCTGGGTGTGACAGTGTTTCAACCTACAAACTCCCTTGCAAGTCCTCTAGCCTGCCTGAATAGGTTTTTCCGGCCACATGTGATTGCTCAGAGCCTCCAAACTGTGAGAGGCATGAGATGTTCTAAACTGTCTAAATACAGATTCCTTTGAGCAGTTTAAAGATTGATTAGAAATTGTATTGGTGAAGGGATTTTCACTTGTTGGGCCAATGTTTGCTGCTAAGTCCCCATATCCCTTACCTGCTGTGTCCCTGGCAGTGTATTGATTAATATAATTGGTGTAAGTAGTAGCTTTAATGTTTGTAACCTGGGACCCTTGAGTTAATTCTTTTTCTTGTTATAGCCCACCACACCTTTGCTCTGTAGGAATGCAACTTTATCTAATGCTTTTGGGGGGTGGCGCTTGACTTATTACCTTTAGAGAAAAATAAGTTTTCTGAAGAAAGGGTCTTAAAATGTTAACAGGCCTCCGGGCCAGAAGATGATGCAAATCACCTAAGCTTTTGCATATGATATGTTTGCAGAAAGAAAGCCTGGCTTGCTGCATGACTCTACCCCTTCCCCCATTATCCTCTATGCATAACTTAAGGTATAAAAACTACTTTGGAAAATAAAGTGCAGGCCTTGTTCACTGAAACTTGGTCTCACCATGTCGTTCTTTCTCTTACCTTCTGGCTGAATTATTCAGCCTCTTTTCTCCACTGAATTTCCTCACTGAGCTATCCTTATTCCATTACTCTTTATATCTTTAATTAAAGTTTAATTAAGCAGTTGTTTCCTGATCCTCGCCGACACCGTCCCCGCTTCGAATTCCCTGGATCCACCGGAGCTGGACCCCGGCACCTATCCTTCACCATCTCCTGGAGTTTGCTGAAACTCATATCCATTGAGTCAGTGATGCCATCCAACAATCCCATCCTCTGTCATCCCCTTCTCCTCCTGCCTTCAATCTTTCCCAGCATCAGGATTTTTCTAATGAGCTGGCTCTTCGCATCAGGTGGCCGAAGTATTGGAGCTTCAGTCTTTCCAATGAATATTCAAAGGCTAGTTATATGTATTAGTGTTAATTGCCACAAAGATACTGCATAACAAGCCTCCTCCAAACTCAGTGGCTCACAATAACTCACCTTTATTCTTTTGTTCAAATCTGCAGGCTGATTCCATTACTATGGGCCCAATTGGGCAAACTGGACTTGGCTTTAGGATGTTGGTTGGGTTCAGTTCTGTTCTTTGTGTGTTTATTTCAGGGTCAAGGCTAAGAATCAATAGCTAACTGGGTCGTGTTTTCTCATAATGCAGTCGCTTGAGTACCAAGCTAAGCCAAAATACATAAGCACATTTAAGGTCTCTGTTTCCATAACATCGAAAAACATTCCATTGGTCACAGCAAGTCACATGGTAACCCCAACATCAATGGGGTAGATTAATCTCCACCTATAGTAAGATAGGAAAAGAAAGGAATATTTGATGAAAGGTAATTTCAACTATCATGCTATCATAATAATGTTATAGTAATTGACAATAATGCTGCTGATGAGTAGGAGGAAAAATAATTATTGATTCTTTCTACTGCTTTTGCTTGGTTGCCAATTCTGGGCTAAGGTCTACCTTAGCCACTTTCCCAAGTAATGTGAAGCTTTCCCAACCTTACAGTGACTTTGATGTCTGGTTTTAAAGGATGACTTCAGAGACACCTGAGTTGCTCAAATTCTTTGCATCAGCTTGGGGACAGACAAACACAAATTAAGTTCAGTTCAGTTCACTCACTCAGTCATGTCTGACTCTTTGCAACTCCATGGACTACAGCATGCCAGGCTTCCTTGTCCATCACCAACTCCCAGAGCTTGCTCAAACTCATGTCCATCAAGTCAGTGAGGCCATTCAAGCATCTCATCCTCTGTTGTCCCCTTCTCCTCCCACCTTCAACATTTCCCAGCATCAGGGTCTTTTCCAGTCAGTCAGTTCTTCGCATCAGGTAGCCAAAGTGTTGGAGTTTCAGCTTTAGCATCAGTTCTTCCAATGAATATTCAAGACTGATTTCCTTTAGGATGGACAGCTTTCTTTACAGTCCAACTGTCACATCCATACATTACTACTGGAAAAACCATAGCTTTGACTAGACAGACCTTTGTCAGTAAAGTAATGTCTCTGCTTTTTAATATGCTCTCTAGAAACACAAACTAAACATGTGACCATATGTGACTTATTCTTTGCTGTACCTTGTATATTCTTGGCTTTGGGGCCTCCTTAGGCATCTCTGAGTCTTAGTTTTCCTAATCTGAAAGATAAAAGATGCTCTCTTAGGTTCCTCCTACTTTCCTGAATATTTCCTATAAATTAAAGGGCTTTTCCTTTACACAAATTAGTCTTATGCATTTCAAGCAACACAGAAAAGCATTTAACATAGTCACTTGCAGCTTGGCTTCCTGGTGGCTCAGATGGTAAAGAATCTGGCTGCAATGAGACATGGGTTCAATCCCCGGGTCAGGAAGATTCCCTGGAGAAGGGAATGGCTACCCACTCCAGTATTTTTGCCTGGCGAATTCCATGGACAGAGGGGCCTGGTGGCCTATAGTCCACTCAAGTATTCTTGCCTAGAGAATTCTATGGAGAGGAACCCGGTGAGCTACCATCCATGGAGTTGCTAAGAGTTGGACACAACTGAGTGACTAATACTGTCATAGTCCGTGGCTTCCTTCATAGCTCAGCTGGTAAAGAATCTACCTGTAATGCAGGAGACCCTGGTTCAATTCCTGGCTCAGGAAGATCCACTGGAGAAGGGATAGGCTACCTACTCCAGTATTCTTGGGCTACCCTTGTGGCTCAGCTGGTAAAGAATCCGCCTGCAATGTGGGAGATCTGACTTTGATCCCTGGGTTGGGAAGATCCCCTGGAGGAGGAAAAGGCTACCCACTCCAGTATTCTGGCCTGGAGAATTCCATGGTCTGTATAGTCCATGGGGGTCACAAAGAGTCGGACATGACTGAGCAACTTTCACTTTCACTTGATATTCATTAGAGGGAGGACTCAGATCAAATGCCAGGTTCACTATCACAAAATAATTCATGGACAATGGAGGCAAAAACTCACAAAATTCATTCCTTGGCCCTTGCAGTGATGAGTGAGGCAACTTAAAGAGAACAATCCAATGTCAAACCAGATGTCATGTCTTAGACAAGCTAGACATGCTAGAATTATAGAACTAGAGCACATGAGGTGGAAGTAGGGGAGTTAGAGATGAGATACAAAGGGAAAAAGAAAAAGATTTTTGTCAGATGTTATTCAGCAATACTGGAGTAGGAAATGGGAACCCACTCCAGTATTCTTGCCTGGAAATCTCATGGACAGAGGAGCCTGCTGGGCTACTGTCCATGGAGTCACAAGAGAGTTGGACACGACTGAGTGACATTTGTCTGTTCAGTCTTCTTGCAGCCCATTTCATGTTTCATGCCTACAGGAAGGAGTAAAAGGTCTCTCAGCCACACATGGTTGGCAGCTCTCAAGTCTATGGACACATCAGATGGAAGATTATCTTCCTGAGTTTGATTGTCTCTGTTCTACAATTCCACTGGTTAATTAACCAGAGGAAAAGCACTCAAGCTACAAGATGAAGAATTTGAGGTGTGCATGAGGAAGGTTTCCCATCTTTAGGAGGCCGATCAATATGGAAATACCTTGAAGTTAATTGACAACTTGTCTCTCCTAATCTCTTGGTATGGAGGGGTGAAGGAGGGCTGACTGACATTTATTGTCATTAATAACAAGGAACAGACCATCTCACAAACAGTATCCTAGTAGGCACCATAAGAGCCCAGCCAGGTAAGTATAATAACCTGATATATTCAGAAAAGAATCCAGAATTGTTCAGGTTAAACACATTATTACCCAAGGAAATGTTATTAGAAATGGTAGAAATAACCTCAAATCTAGCCTCTGATTTTCCCACCATATTACGTTTTGATCTTTATGATATGCATGTAGGCTCAGAAAATTCTGTTGGTTACAGCTCAAAGCAGGTAGATAGACTAAATTAATGTTCACAGAGTGCCTTTCAGTCCCAGACATCTGTGAGACTATGATATACAACAAATTATTTTCTCTGCAAACCCAAGCCCTAGGGTACATTGTACAGATTTCTTTCCCCCGCATTTTCAGCTGTCAGCTCCTTGACTGCCCCTCACGGTCACTTTGCAAGTCTTGATTGCCAAGCATTTATTTTCTTCTCTCAGTTTGTCTGGAAGACAGAATGCCTCAGGAAGGGATTGTTGGGGCTTTTGATATAAGGTACATGAAATATCTGTAATTAAGGATTATATTTTTATACCCAATAAATGGCTGAGAGAAGTCCTGTGATTGAAAGTTTTAAAAGATAATTGAATGTGTCAACTGGATCAAAAAATCATGTACTTGCTCCACCTGTGCAAACTGTGATAAATGGTCTATTGTCTGGAGTTTGCTAGGCATTTCCTTTTGCATCGTACAATTACTGTAGTCTTTGTCACTGAATTTTTAGTTAACAACTCAAAGAAACCCTTGGACTAGGAGTTACCTTCTTTATGCCAGATACTGCCTCTCAAATAATAAAAATAATAATAATTCAAAACTTCAATTTATTTCTACCATTGTCCCAGTTGAAGGAGTTTTTTTTTTTTTAAGAACATTTATCCAGTTAAAAATGGGGCATATCTCATGTTTGAATAAAAATTAGCATTCCTCTATCTGAATAATAAAGTGAGAGTAAAAGCACTTATTCTTCATTATTTATGTTTCCAATTGTGTCCTTTGTATAACTGCTTTGAAGCAGAGGCACCTTATTAAAATGGACAATCAATAATAGCAATAGAATTTCCAGGCAGAAGAACAAAACAAAATATAAATTAAAACTTCCTATTAAACCCCAGCAGTACATAATGTGCCTGACCAAGAAGAATTGAGCTTGTTTAAACGTATATAAATCAGAGAAAATAGGAGGTGGGAGTGGAAAGGAGAAAGGATCAAATCGAGACACAAGACTGAGGTGAGAATTTTCCAAGCTCTCAAAAAGAGTGGCAGACATAACAAAGAAAAAGATCAATGGGGATTTCATATACAAATTACATTTTCTCTCAAAATTGCTTAACAGCAAATAAACCAGGGGAAATACTTGCTCTGAACAGGACAAAGGGTGATGTACTTAATAAGAAAAGACCTCATGCCAAAAGGTAATAAGAAAACCATCAAGTTCCCAGTAAATACAGGGGGAAAAGGACAAAGATAATTTAAAACACAGACACATTAGTTAGTGGCTAATAAACATTTGAACATTTTTCAACCTCACTCATCAATGAAATAGAAATTTGAATAACAATGAGATGCTATTTTTAACCTACCTGATTAATACAACTGTAACAAATGAGAGTGTTTGGTACTGGAGATTAAGTGCAGTGACCAAGACACACTCAACACAGCTGGAAGGAATAACAGAGTGGTTGGAGCCTTCAGGAGAGGAAAGGGGAGAATGTGCTGCAGCTGCTGCTGCTAAGTCGCTTCAGTCGTGTCCCACTCTGTGTGACCCCAGAGACGGCAGCCACCAGGCTCTTCTGTTCCTGGGACTCTCCAGGCAAGAACACTGGAGTGGGTTGCCATTTCCTTCTCCAATGCGTGAGAGTGAAAAGTGAAAGTGAAGTCGCTCAGTCGTGTCCAACTCTTCGAGATCCCATGGACTGCAGCCCACCAGGCTCCTCCGTCCATGGGATTTTCCAGGGAGAATGTGAGAGCCTTTCAAATACTTGTGATATTTGTAATCCTCACCTCCAAAATGTTGTTTCTGGGATTCTACTGATGGAAATGATCTGAAATGAAGGCATAGTTTTCTGCCAAAGATTTTCATCGCAATGCTGTTTGTAATATTAAAATTTGGAAACATACTGTTTCCAAAAATAAGGATTATATCAACTACATTGGAATAAAAAAATGTAGCCACTCAAAATATCTGTAAAATATTTTGAGTAATATCATAAAATGCCTAGGTTTTAGTGTAAAACGTAAAAGTAAACTATAAAATTTTATATGTAGATCGAGATCAAAGATGTAAAATAGGTATAAAAAATGACTGGAATGGATTTATAATAAAATATTAATCATGATTTTATTTGGCCAGGGAGATTACGGGGAGGGTGACCATGTAATTTGTTTTCCAAGTGAGGACACTTGGGAGGTAAGAAGAGAGCTGGATCAGAGATTAGAAACGGAATTGTTCCAGTTAGGTGGTCACACTTCTCCCAGATCACCTTCAGATGAATTTTTGCTCAGCTCTTCCATTCAAAATTTCTCAAGAATCTTTTCCCCCAGTGCTCATTGCAGCAAGACATGGAAGCAGCCTAAGTGTCCTTCTACAGAGGAATGGCTAAAGAAGAGGTAGTGTGTATATATAACAGAACACTTCTCAGTCATAAAAAAGAATGAAATAATACCATTTGCAGGGACATGGATGAACCTAGAGATTGTCACACTTAGTGAAGTAAGTCAGGCAGAGAAAGACAAACATCATAAGATATTGCTTATATGTGGAATCTTAAAAAAAAAATTGTACAAATAAACCAATTTACAAAATGGAAATGGAGTCACAGATGTAGAAAACAAACTTATGATTACCAGGGGGAAAGTGGGGAAGGAGAGGGATAAAGCAGGAGATTGGGATTGACATATACACACTGCTGCTGCTGCTAAGTCACTTCAGTCGTGTCTGACTCTGTGCGACCCCAGAGACGGCAGCCCACCAGGCTCCCCCATCCCTGGGATTCTCCAGGCAAGAACACTGGAGTGGGTTGCCATTTCCTTCTCCAAAGCATGAAAGTGAAAAGTGAAAGTGAAGTCGCTCAGTCGTGTCTGACTCTTAGTGACCCCATGGACTGCAGCCTACTAGGCTCCTCCATCCATGGGATTTTCCAGGCAAGAGTACTGGAGTGGGGTGCCATTGCCTTCTCCACATATACACACTACTATACAGAAAATAGACAAGTAATAAGAACCTGCTGTATAACACAGGGAGTTCTACTAAATACTCTGTGATGGCCTACACAGGAAAAGAGTGGAGACACATACAACTGACTGACTTTACTATACAACAGGAAGTAAAACACTGTAAGTCAGCTATATGCCAGTGACAAATTAATTATCAGAAAATATAAGAGTTTATAGAATAAAATTTCTGCACAAGAATGAAAAAAATCTTTTCTCAAAATTTTCAAGGAGAGTCTTTCATATTACTGACTACTGAATGCGCAACCCATGTGTCTATGAGAAGGAACATTTTCTGATAATAAAACCCAGGAATGTTCCTTCCATTAAAGTCCTTATTTATTTTACAGACTAGTACTACTTTCTTTTACAAAAGGATTTTCTCATAAGCAAAATGCTTAGTATTCAAAGTAGAAAATTTTGAGAACCCAGAAAATTATGAAATTTTGAGAAATTATACTGATAGAAATGCTGGGTAAGAAAAGAGCTCAGTAAAAATTCTCTTGAAGGTGGTCTGGGCAAAGCGTGGTTTGGAAACTGCTTGGTATGAGAAATAGATGAGGAAAGTGGAAAGATTTTGTTTTAACTTTTGTTTTCGTATTGGAATATGGGTCATTAGCAATGTGATAGATTCAGATGGACAGCAAAGGGACTCAGCCAAACATAAACATGTACCCAATCTCCCCAAACTCCCCTCCCATCCAGGCTGCCACGTAACACTGAGCAGAGTTCCCTGTGCCATACAGCAGGTCCTTGTTGGTTATCCACTTTAAATACGGTAGTGTGTACATGTCCATCCCGAACTCCCTAACTATCCCTTCTCCCCAATCCTTCCCCCATAGGCAACCATAAATTCCTTCCCTAAGTCTGTGAATCTGCTTGTCTTTTGTAAGTAAGTTCATTTGTATCATTTCTATTTAGATTCTGCATATAAGGGATGTCTTATGGTATTCTCTTTATCTGGAAAAGATTTGATGTTGGGCAGCAGGTTTGACCCCTGGGTCAGGAAGATCACCCGCAGGAGGACATGCCAAGCCACTCCAGTGTTCTTGCCTGGGAAATTCCATGGACAGAGGAACCTGGTAGGCTACAGTTCATGGGGATGGAAAGAGCTGGAAGCAACTGAACACGCAAGCTTATACTTAGGCCAGAGTAGTTTTGCAAAGTAGTGGGTTCCCCATCCCTAGAAGCATTTGAGTTGGGCCTGGCTGACTTCATCAAGGATGTTCTTAAAGAGAACAGAAGGCTGCCTTAGAGATACCAGCCCAGGGATCTGGGGGTCTTTGGAAGACCACTCAGGTCCCATCTCTGCCCCTAGCTTTTCTCCAGGACTAGTTTCTTCCCAGAGAGGTAAGGAGGTCCAGGCAGGTCACTGTAGGGGGAAGCCACACCTGGGCAGTGTCAGGGTTAGCAGGGAGTGGAAAGCTGAAGCTCTATTCAGAACACTACCTTATATTTGAGTATACTCTTTTTCAAAGTAGTTTTACCTACTTTTATGATTTTTTCAAAAGTTGTATTTTTTTAATTGAATACAGAACATTCTCAGAATCCCAGAAGCCCTCCAAATCCCTCTCTTAATCACAATCTTCTTCTTCCCTCTGAAGGTAAATGGCAACCATACTTCTTATTCATCTGGCATGTTTTCAAATCCTAAATGAAATCATGTAGGATGCATGCTCTACATCTGCCTTCCTTGACCCAACATTATGTTTGTGAGATTTCTCTATATTATGACCTTACAGCATTTAATTCTCACAGAAACACCAAAAGGTGGGTTAAAAAGATATTCACAACTTGTTATGGAGATGAGGAAAGGAACCCAAGAGATTAAAGGACTTTTCCGAGGTCGTGTTAACCAATAACTTGTCAGTAAGTGGTACCTGGGTCTTCCCAGGTGGTTCAAGTGGTGAAGAACCTGCCTGCCAATGCAGGAGACTCAGGCAGGAGATGTGGGTTCGATCCCTGGGTCAGGAAGATCCCCTGGAGTAAGAAATGGCTACCCAACTCCAGTATTCTCTTCTGGAGGTTCTATGGACAGAGGGGCCTGGTGAGCCACAGTCCATGGGGTCACAAAAGAGCCAGACTCAACTGAGCACAAGTGGCACTTAGACCCGCAGAGTCCAGTCTAGCTTTCTTCCTCGCACCGTGTTGGCACTCCCGAGAAGTATGGCTTGGGACAGCGTGGGAACTGGGTTCATTCATATTTGGCTCTCCTACTGACCGCCTTTGTGACTTTCAGCACATCACCTACCATCTCTGAAACCCGAATGCCTCATTTGCAGAATAGTATGCTGACATCAATGACTGAGGCAGTCAGTTAATATTTGGTAAGTGGATGAACAAATGATTCTGGTCGTTAGAATAAAATGAGATTGTGTATATAAAATCTTTTGGCACTTTTTGGCACTCAATAAAAAGTAGCTATAGGTGATCCTGGAAAGAAATTCTCATATCAGCAGAGGCTCCTAAGGAAAGATTAATTTTGATACACTAGCTAGAATTCATTGTTAGGATGCACTGAGCTCTCTGATACTAGATGATTAGCTGGAAGGGAAATGAACAAAATAAAAACAATGATCTAGGTATTTCCAAAAAGCAGAGCTGTCACTTTGCTGACAAAAGTTCATATAGTCAAAGCTATGGTTTTTCCAGTAGTCATGTGAGAATGTGAGAGTTGCACCATAAAGAAGGCTGAGCTCTGAAAAACTGATGCTTTCGAATTGTGGTGCAGGAGAAGGCTCTTGAGAGTCCCTTAGACTGCAAGGAGATCCAACCAGAGGAATCAACTCTGAATGTTCATTAGTTCTGATCCTGAAGTTGAAGTTCAATACTTTGGCCACCTGATGCGAAGAACCGACTCATTGGAAAAGACCCTGATGCTGGGAAAGATTGAAGTCAACAGGATTAGAGGGCAGCAGAGGATGAGATTGTCAAATAGCATCACAGACTCAGTAGACATGAGTGTGAACAAACTGGGAGATACTGAAGGACAAAGAAGCCTGGCGTGCTGCAGTTCATGGAATCACAAAGAGCTGCACATGACTGAGCAACTGAGCAACAACAGCAAAGCATTTCCAGCATCTGAAAACTTGCAAAAGACCTAGATGCCCCACCATGTACCCAGGGTCACCTAGAAGCTCAGGTCTAAGTAACAGCTCCTCTCATTAGCCCTCTTAAAACTCTCAAAGTGTTTCTCACACACCCATTTGCTCCAGGCTTTGGTGTTATGTACAAAAACATCCGCTTTTCAAAGCTAATCTCTTCCTGAATTTTTGACATGCATATAGCACTGGTGAATTTACAACCACCTCTGGGATAGCATAGATTTTCTCAAGCAGAATGTAAAAACCATCCAGCTAGCAGGCCAAGTTAGAAATCCACGTTCATCTAAGTTGGTTTGTGCCTAAATGCTCTCTGGGGTTTTACTTATTTTTCAACTTGCTCGTGCTATGAAAGTTCCATCTTCTAAATGTTAAATCACTGAGCCATGAAAAGATGTTACATGACCACAGCTAGCAAGCAGCGTCAGTTTTCCTGTAATGGTCTGTCTGGGTGGTGCTAGCTGTGGGAAATTTTGGAATGGCTTTCTAAATATTGTGGCATCCTTCTCCTTTAATATGTGAGTCATCACTGCAATTTATTGAGGACTTAGTATGCATCAGATTCTGTTAGCTACTCTTTTGGTGTTTCATTTAATCTTTACAGTAACCCCTTTAAGATAGAATTAGTGTTATCATTTTGTGGAAAAGGAAGCAGCCCCAAATAGCTTTTTCAAGGCTAAACATCCATAAGTGGCAGAGCTAGAACTGGAGCCTCGCGCTGTCTGATTTCAATGCTAGTTCTTTTTCCTCACTTCTATGATTCAAAGCAGGGATGAGGGGACTCTACTATGACAAGTCTGGAACACGGAACCCAAGGAAGAAGATGGACTCTCATCTTACTGATATGCATAGTCCTATAGTAGTAGGTGCTGTGGTTTCCCTAAGTCCTGATGCCTTGCTTAACAAAGAATGTACTCAGCTTCTCAGTTGTATCTGACTCTTTGCACCCCCATGGAAACCCCAGGCTCCTCGGTCCATTGGATTCTCCAGGCAAGAATACTGGAGTGGGTTGCCACTTCCTTCTCCATGTCGAAGAACACAGCCCCACTATAACTGGAGAGGATTGGGTCCTGGCACACCTTCCAAGGAGGAAGTCAAGTGTACTTGTGTTGACCCCAGTCTGTGTCTGCCCAAAACAGACTGCCCACAAGCAGTCTGGAGGAGCAGAGAACAGTTTTCCAGATTTTTCTTCCATCACCAAGTTGAGGTGCTCTCTGCTGCTCTATCGTGGGTCTTTATCTAGCAGAGCAATTCTGTTCTGCCAAAATATACATTCCAAATATAAGTGCTTAACATAATGATGATAATATAACCAAAACAACAGATAACCTCCAATGGTGAGCCCCAGACATTTGGAAGAGGGAGGAAATATAAACATGTTGCTGCCCTTGAGGGTCAGGTACCTTTGAAGGTGAGAGAAGTGTCTCTTGCTCATTCTCCCTTGTCTTTAGAGTCATTTAGGTCTTTGAAGTAACCGAAATTTGGCCCCTAAGTCTTGCATTCTTCCTACTTTTAAAATACACTCCCTTTATCATAGTCTAAGCCACCAGCATCTCTCCACAAGTCTGTTTGGGCCACCAGTCTAGGCTTCATTTCTACTCCTGTCCCCCTTATAATTTATTTTTTTCAAAGCAACCAGAGTGTCCTTTCAAGCACATAATTCACATACTTTGGGGACAGAATTTATTTTCTAAAGACGACTGCACCAATAGGTCTTGTTCCACATGCTCTTACAAGGTAATACTGAGACCCCACCGTCACTACACGGTTCTAGATTCCCTCCTCTTGACGCTGAGTAGGCTTTGGGATGGACTCCACGAATAAAACACAGCAGACTTTCAAGACTAAGTTAATAAAGGTGATACAAGCTACCACCAGGCTCTGTCTCCTGAAACGCTTGCCTTGGGAATCCAGCCGCCATCTTGTGAGGAAGCCAAGAAGGTATATGGAAGGGCTTGCTGCAGTCCAGCTGAGGTGGCCTTGTAAAACCAACATTCCCCACTAGACATTCCCTCACTAGAGTGAGCAAGCTTTCAGATGACTGCCATTCCCAGCTTTATCGCTGCCCCAGCTGAGCAGAGATGAGCTGACTCACCAAGCCCTGCCTATATGGTGGGTCTCTGAGCAAAACAGATACTGTCATTGTGTCAAGAAACTACATTTAGGGGATGTTTGTTATACAGCAACAGGAAAGTAGAACTCCATCACTCCCTTGCTCAAAATCCTCCAATGATTTTCCAGTGCCATATGGGTGATTTAGTCAATGGCAGTCCCTCCCATCTCTTCAGCCCTCTGAAGAGGGCTACACTGACATACACTGAAGGTCACTGAAGTGTAGCTGCATGTTTCTTTTGTTCCATGGAATCCACTGAGCTTGTTCCAACCTCAGGGTCTCTGTTCTCACTGCTCCTTCTGCCTGAGTGCTATCCCTTGGACCTTGGCACAGCTGGATTCTTGTCATAATTCAGGTTCTGGTTCAAACACTCTTCCTCCTCTGATCACCAGAACTAACCTCTGGGTTACTTTCAGATTGAAGGAGCACATATACAGGGTTGCATGGTCAGTGTGACTTTTTTTTTTTTCCCCCAGCCATGCTCAGCTGCAAAGTTGCAGGCTTGGAATAAGTGCAGAGTGGAATTTGTTTTAAACAGACTTAGAGCCTTATCTGGAGAAGGCAATGGCATCCCACTCCAGTACTCTTGCTTGGAAAATCCCATGGATGGAGGAGCCTGGTAGGCTGCAGTCCATGGGGTTGCAAAGAGTCAGACACAACTGAGTGACTTCACTTTCACTTTTCACTTTCGTGCATTGGAGAAGGAAATGGCAACCCACTCTGGTGTTCTTGCCTGGAGAATCCCAGGGACGGGGGAGCCTGGTGGGCTGCCGTCTATGGGGTCACACAGAGTTGGACACAACTGACGCAATGCAGCAGCAGCAGAGCCTTATCAGGTGTACTCATTGCTCTGAACCCCTTTGAAAGGGACTCTGCATCAGTAATTGTTTCTCCCCACAGAGTCTCCAAAGGTGCTTTTCACCAAGACAATATGCTAATGATGGGGTAGCCACAGTCTCAAAGATGTGTTTATCAGGTTCTGTTTCAGTCTTTGACTCACTGGCAGTGAAAGAGAGAAAGAGAGAGAATCTTAGTGTATAGATGCCTTGGTTCTCTTTGAGCATTTTTGATTCTCTATTTTCCAAAGTTTATTTGTTAATTGTCCACTGTCATCAAGGAAGCTATATTCTAGTGGAAGGGGCAGATGCTAGGCAGATAATATATAAAATAGAGTATGTCACTGTGTGATGATATAGGAGAGAAGATGGTCAATCATTCAGTCATGTCTGACTCTTTGAGACCCCATGGACTGTAGCCTCCCAGGCTCCTCTGTCCATGGGATTTCCCAGGCAAGAATACTGGAGCATGTTGCCATTTCCTTCTCCAGAGAATCTTCTCAACCCAAGGATCAAACTTGTGTCTCTTGCATCTCCTACATTGGCAGGCAGATTCTTTACCACTAGAGCCACCTGAGAAGCCCTAGGAGGGAATGGGAGAGGCTTAATAAATAAACGTATCGGTCATGCAGCTATCCATGGATGAATGTCCCAGGAAGAAGTGGCAAGCACGTAATGCTTAAGAATCAGCAAAAAAAAAGAGAGTATGGCTGGAGTGCAGTGAGAAAGAGAAGGAGGTGGGATTCCAGAAAAACCATAATTAGATCTTATTTGGACTTTCCCTCGTACCCTGAGTGAGGTGGGAAATGGCTCAGTTTCATGGTGTGGCTTAAGAAAAGCAGTAGAAAGATAAAGAACAGGAAGTCCAATTAGGAGATGTTTTCAGTGACCCAGAAATGGATCCAGCAGTAGAGGCTTGTATGAAGACCTTAGAGCCTGGAGTAGTGATTAGTGGTCAGATTTTGGGTATAGGCTATATATTGTCATCCCACTTATTTAACTTATATGCAGAGTACATCTTGTGAAATGCCAGGTTGGATGAAGCACAAGCTGGAATCAAGATTGTTGGGAGAAATAGCAATAACTTCAGATATGCAGTTGATACAACACTGATGGCAGAAAGCAAAGAAGAATTAAAGACCTTCTTGATGAAAATGAAAGAAGAGAGTGGAAAAGTTGGCTTAAAACTCAACATTCAGAAAACAAAGATCATGGCATCTGGTCCCATCACTTCATGGCAAATAGATGGGAAACAGTGGAAACAGTGTCAGACTTTATTTTTGGGGGCTCCAAAATCACTGCAGATGGTGATTGCAGCCATGAAATTAAAAGATGCTTGCTCCTTGGAAGAAAAGCTATGACCAACCTAGACGGTACATTAAAAAGCAGAGATATTACTTTGCCATCAAAGGTCCATCTAGTCAAAGTTACGGTTTTTCCAATAGTCATGTATGGATGTGAGAGTTGAACTATAAAGAAAGCTGAGCACTGAAGAATTGGTGCTTTCGAACCATGGTGTTGGAGAAGACTCTTGAGAGTTCCTTGGACTGCAAGGAGATCCAACCAGTGAATTCTAAAGGAAATCAGTCCTGAATATTCATTGGAAGAACTGATGCTAAAGCTGAAACTCCAGTACTTTGGCCACCTGATGCAAAGAACGGACTTATTGGGAAAGAGCCTGATGCTGGGAAAGATTGAAGGCAGGAGGAAAAGGGGACAACAGAGGATGAGATGGTTGGATGGCATCACTGACTCGATGGACATGAGTTTGAGCAAGCTCTGGGAGTTGGTGATGGACAGGGAAGCCTGGTGTGCTGCAGTCCATGGGGTCTCAAAGAGTCAGACATGACTGAGCGACTGAACTGAACTGAACACAACACTTGCTGATGGATTGGATATTCGAGAAGAGAAAAATGGTGTCAATGGGGACTTTGAGATTTTATCCTGAGCAACTGTGAGAATGGAGTTGCCATAGACTGCAATGAACGCGATGGTAAGTGGAGCAGGTCTGGGGGATATTTAGAAGCATCAGGAATTATATTTCATGCAGATTATGTTTCAAATGTCTCAATATATATTAGACAAGCAGCATTATACAGGCAGCTGAATATAAGAGTATAGCTTTGTAGGAGATAATTAGGCTGGTGATATAAATTTGGTAGTTAGCAGGGCATAAATGGTATTTGCAATAATGTGATCAGAAAAATCTCACTAAGAAATGGATGTCAATAGAGAAATCTAGTCCAAGGAGTGAGACCTGGAAATTTCCAACATTTGGAGATAGGAGAGAATGGGTACCACTGACTGATTAATGAGGATTGACCCCTGAGGTGTGAAAACAAAGTACTGAGAGGGTAGCAGGTAGGAAGGTCAGAGGTCAACAAGCATCAGGAGGAAATAAAAAACAAACAACTAACAAAAAACATCTTCCACTTGCAATTTATTTCCTCTGATGCTTGGGGACCTCTGGCTTTCCTACCTGTTACACTCTCATTACCTGCCCAGTCACTCAGTTGTGTCTGACTCTGCAACCCCATAGACTGCAGCACGATAGGCTCCTCTGTCCATGGGAGTCTCCAGGCAAGAATATTGGAGTGGGTTTTCATGCCCTCCTCCAGGGGATCTTTCTGACCCAGGTATTGAACCCGCAACTCCTGTATCTCCTACATTGCAGGTGCATTCTTCACCACTGAGCCACCAGGGAAGCCTAAAAACTAAGTATGCTGCTGCTGCTGCTAAGTCGCTTCAGTTGTGTCTGACTCTGTGCGACCCCATAGACGGTAGCCCACCAGGCTCCCCCATCCCTGGGATTCTCCAGGCAAGAACACTGGAGTGGGTTGCCATTTCCTCCTCCAATGCATGAAAGTGAAAAGTGAAAGTGAAGTTGCTCAGTCATGTCAGACTCTTAGCGATCCCATGAACTACAGCCTACCAGGCTCCTCTGTCCATGGAATTTTCCAGGCAAGGGTACTGTAGTGGGGTGCCATTGCCTTCTCCGAAAGCTAAGTATAAGAAAAAGATTAAAAAAGAAGTGGTACATATATACAATGGAATATTACTCAGTCATAAAAAAGAATGAAATTGGGTTATTGGTAGAGATTTGGACCGATCTAGAGTCTGTCATACAGAATGAAGTAAGTCAGAATAAGAAGAACAAATATCATGTATTAACACATGTATTTGGAATCTAGAAAGATGGTAACAAACCTATTTCCAGGGCAGGAATAAAGATACACATGTAGAGAACAAACATGAGGACACAGCAAGGAAAAGGGGAGGGTGGGATGAGTTGGGAGAGTAGCATCGACGTGTGTATTCTACCGTGTGTCAGGTAGCTAGCGGGAAGCTCAGCTTGCTGCTCTATGATGACCTAGAGGGTGGGATGGGCTGGGAGGAGGGAGATCTGAGAGGGAGGAGATATATGTATACAAATAGCTGACTCACTTCGTTGTACAGCAGAAACTAATACAACATTGTAAAGCCGTTATACTCCAACAGAAAAAGAATGTCCTAAGAGAAGGAAGGTGCAACCAACTACTTGAAACATTAATGAACAAAGTGAGACACATGTTGAGAATTTCCTGTTGGATTTGGAGGTGAGGAGATACTTGATGTTCTTGACAGGGGCTATTTCAGTGGTGGTGAAAAGATGAAAATCAGGATGACAGTGGGGTCAGGAGAGGAAAGGAGGAAGGGGAATGCAGTGGCTTTATTTGACTATATTTATCCTGTGAGGAGATCAGCCCTGGGATTTCTTTGGAAGGAATGATGCTAAAGCTGAAACTCCAGTACTTTGGCCACCTCATGCCAAGAGTTGACTCATTGGAAAAGACTCTGATGCTGGGAGGGATTGGGGGCAGGTGGAAAAGGGGACGACAGAGGATGAGATGGCTGGATGGCATCACTGACTTGATGGATGTGAGTTTGAGTGAACTCCAGGAGTTGGTGATGGACATGGAGGCCTGGCGTGCTGCGATTCATGGGGTCACAAACAGTCAGACACGACTGAGCGACTGATCTGATCTGATCCTATAAAAGCTTCTCTGGTGGCTCAGCTGGTAAAGAATCCGCCTGCAATGTGGGAGACCTGAATTCCACCCCTGGGTTGGGAAGATCCCGTGGCAAAGGAAATGGCTACCCACTCCAGTATTCTGGCCTGGAGAATTCCATGGACCCCCATATGTCACAAAGAGTCAGGCATGACTGAGCGACTTTCACTTTCGCTTTCTTTTCATCCTGCAAAAAGAGCATAGACATGGATGCAGTCGCTAAAGAGGGATATGGGGCAAGTGAAGATCTTTAAAAAATCAGAGTCCATAAATAGTCAAGTTTCATGTGTGCAAAGGGCACAGTGAGAAAAGAAGCTAAAGATAAAAAAAGACTTTGCTAATGGCTTCCTTGAGTTCCAAAAGCACAGAGAAAGGGATGCAGGAGTTGAGGGTGGCAATGTGGTCAGATTAGGTCATGTGCAGAGCTTTACACACAGATAACAGGGGAGACTCTTTAACTTCTTGTGGTAACTGATGTAGAACAGGAAAGGGGGCTTATGAAATTAGCCACAAAATGCTCAAACTACCGCACAATTGCACTCATCTCACACGCTAGTAAAGTAATGCTCAAAAATTTCCAAGCCAGGCTTCAGCAATATGTGAACCGTGAACTTCCTGATGTTCAAGCTGGTTTTAGAAAAGGCAGAGGAATCAGAGATCAAATTGCCAACATCCACTGGATCATGGAAAAAGCAAGAGAGTACCAGAAAAACATCTATTTCTGCTTTATTGACTATGCCAAAGCCTTTGACTGTGTGGATCACAATAAACTGTGGAAAATTCTGAAAGAGATGGGAATACCAGACCACCTGATCTGCCTCTTGAGAAATTTGTATGCAGGTCAGGAAACAACAGTTAGAACTGGACATGGAACAACAGACTGCTTCCAAATAGGAAAAGGAGTATGTCAAGGCTGTATATTGTCACCCTGCTTATTTAACTTCTATGCAGAGTACATCATGAGAAACGCTGGGCTGGAAGAAGCACAAGCTGGAATCAAGATTGCCAGGAGAAATATCAATCATCTCAGATATGCAGATGACACCACCCTTATGGCAGAAAGTGAAGAGGAACTCAAAAGCCTCTTGATGAAAGTGAAAGAGGAGAGTGAAAAAGTTGGCTTAAAGCTCAACATTCAGAAAACGAAGATCATGGCCTCTGGTCCCATCACTTCATGGCAAATAGATGGGGAAACAGTGGAAACAGTGTCAGACTTTATTTTTCTGGGCTCCAAAATCACTACAGATGGTGACTGCAGCCATGAAATTAAAATACGCTTACTCCTTGGAAGAAAAGTTATGACCAACCTAGATAGCATATTGAAAAGCAGAGACATTACTTTGCCAACAAAGTTTCATCTAGTCAAGGCTATGGTTTTTCCTGTGGTCATGTATGGATGTGAGAGTTGGACTGTGAAGAAGGCTGAGCGCTGAAGAATTGATGCCTTTGAACTGTGGTGTTGGAGAAGACTCTTGAGAGTCCCTTGGACTGCAAGGACATCCAACCAGTCCATTCTAAAGGAGATCAGCCCTGGGATTTCTTTGGAAGGAATGATGCTAAAGCTGAAACTCCAGTACTTTGACCACCTCATGCCAAGAGTTGACTCATTGGAAAAGACTCTGATGCTGGGAGGGATTGGGGGCAGGAGAAGAAGAGGACAACAGAGGATGAGATGGCTGGATGGCATCACTGACTCAATGGATGTGAGTCTGGGTGAACTCCAGGTTTGGTGATGGACAGGTAGGCCTGGCGTGCTGCGATTCATGGGGTTGCAAAGAGTCGGACACGACTGAGTGACTGAACTGAACTGAACTGATGACTGTTTGATCTCAGATCCGTTCTCTGCAATTCTCCATGTCTTGAGAGTCTAGCTTCCTTGCAGCTTGGACTATTAAGAGGCTATTGGTCATCTGAATTCCCACTGATCAAAACCGGTGGGAAAGTAGCTCTAGCAGGAGGTCAGAAAGCAGGAGGAGAGAGAGGTTGGTATTTTCCTAGCTTCTTCCAATTCTGGTAATGGCTATATTTCTTTAAGCCCCTGCTCTTTGGGCAGTACCTCTTCTATGGCTCCAGCTCATGAAGGTCAAGGGTTGGTGATTCCTTTTGCCTTTGCTAGTCCCTTGGTAATCAACATCCTTGTTGGTTCTCACATTTCTGTTCATAGCTCAGCCAACAGCCTCTTCATTAAATTTCTCCAGTTAAATGGCCATTTGATTCCATGCCTGGATTCTGGTGGTCTTTCCTTCTACTGCTAACAGAGTTACCACATATCTAGGTGTGCCCAGTACTGTTCTGATTTACATGATTCATGCCAGTGTGATTATTAACAGCATCCTCTTTTATTCTCACAATTATTCTAGTTTTGCTAAATCATATAGCCATCATACTGATGGTCCCCTGGTTCTATTTACTATGACCCTAAGTACCCAGGAATGTGAATGTTCTGATAACCTTCCCTCTGGCCGGTGTCTTCTTGGTCTCTTACAGTCTTTCCTGTGAACTGAGATGCTGGGTATCTAAGATAGGGGGAGGGAAAGGAAGAACATAGTTTGGTCTTAATTTTCATTCTCCCAACACATGAGGGTAAAAGCAAATGAAAAAACAGAACGCATCTTGTTTATGATGTACATTTTCCCATCTTAATCATGTATAATGAAGAGCTACTTCTCTGGGGCCACTGGCTCATTAGCTTCCTACCATCCCTTATTTGAGATATGAATAAAGCCAACTTGAAGAATGGCACTGGTGAATGGACATCAAATAGCATCACAACCTTGAGCACATTAACTAAGCTCTGTTGGCCACGATTTCCATCTGTAAATGGGAGGATTAATAGTACCTACCTAATGAGGTGACTAGGATTAAATGAGTTAGGATATAAAGATGTTTAAAAACGTGCCTAGCACAGACTAAGCATTGTGCAGTTGTAACTCCATCACACACACACACACACACACACACACACACACACAGTGATGGAGAAAGATGGGGATGGGGTTTAACATTCATGCTGCAGAGACAGGAAAGTAATTCTCCTCTACTGAGAGGAGCATGATACTCCTCATGCTCTCATGCAGCAAATTGTGTTACAGATCCATGTAGTTTGTTGAAACAAGGGGCTATTTCCTGTCTGGAAAGAGTGTGCATTTCTAGGAAAAGGAAGAAAAGGAAAGTGACACTTGCTTCATTCAAGCCTCAGCAGAGCAATCTACCTTTGAGAGCAGCCACCTTGGGAAATGTGGGGCAGTTTCCAGAACCTGTACACAATTTTGGTTTTGTTCATGTTAACCAAACAAATGAAATCAGCATTCATGTTTATGAACTGACATAATTTCTGGGTTAGAGGTTGTGCAGTACAAGGGTGTATCAGTGTGGGTCCCACCCAAAGACAAACTCTATGAAGTAATTTGGACAGAGGAAGTGTAAACAGAATTAATCGTTAAGTTATGATGAGAAGGAACAAAAAAGATGAAAGAAAATCCTAGGGAGTTTGAGATGGACATGCACACACTGCTATGCAGAATGAGTAACTGACAAGGACCTACTGTATAGAACAGGGAGCTCTGCTCAATATTATGTAATAACATGAATGGGAAAAGAATTTGAAAAAGAATAGATTCATGTATAATGAAAAAGAATAGACACATGTATATCTGAATCACTTTGCTGCACACCTGAACTATCACAACATTGTTAATCAACTATGTGAATGTTATTCAGCTGCTAAGTCATGTCTGACTCTTTGTGGCCCCATGGACTATAGCATGCCAGGCTCCTCTGTCCTCCACCATCTCCTGGAGTTTGCTCAAATTCATGTTCACTGAGTCAGTGATGCTATCTAACCATCTGATCCTCTGCCACTCCTTTCTCCTTTTGCCTTCAATCTTTCCCAGCATCAGTGTCTATTTCAGAGTTGGCTCTTTGCCTCAGGTAGCCAAAGTATTGAAGCTTCAGCTTCAGCAACTATCCTTTCATTGAATAATCAACTATACTCCAATATAAAGTGAAAAGTTTTTAAAATGAAATAAAACCCTAAAGGTACCCTGGCACTGCTGTAGAGTACCACAAGAAGCACCAACTTGGAAGAGGTTCCAATCTTGTTGGAGAAGGTGTGGGTGTAATCCAGTGAGTGGCAGAGAAGCACTCTGGCCTATAGGACACCCTAGTTGATATCCAGTTCAGTTGCTCTGTCATGTCTGATTCTTTGCAGCCCCATGGACTGCTGCACACCAGGTATCCCTGTCCATCACCAAATTCCGGAGCTTACTCAAACTCATCCGTTGAGTTGGTAATGCCATCCAACCAACTCATTCTCTGTCATCTCCTTCTCCTCCTGCCTTCAATCTTTCCCAGCAACAGGGTCTTTTCCAATGAGTCAGTTCCTTGCATCAGGTGGTCAAAGTATTGAAGTTTGAGCTTCAGCATCAGTCCTTCCAGTGAGCATTCAGGACTGATTTCCTTTAGGATGGACTGGTTGGATCTTCTTGCTGTCCAAGGGACTTTCGAGAGTCTTCTCCAACACCACAGTTCAAAAGCATCAATTCTTCGGTGCTCAGCTTTCTTTATAGTCCAACTCTCACATCCATACACGACTACTGGAAAAACCATAGCTTTGACTAGATGGACCTTTGATGGCAAAGTAATGTCTCTGCTTTTTAATATGCTGTCTAGGTTGGTCATAGCTTTTTTTCCAAGGAGCAAGCATCTTTTAATTTCATGGCTGCAATCACCATCTGCAGTGATTTTGGAGCCCCAAATAATAAAAATCTCTCGCTGTTTCCATTGTTCCCTCATCTATTTGCTGTGAAGTGATGGTACCAGATGCCATGATCTTAGTTTTCTGAATGTTGAAATTTAAGCCAACTATCTCACTCTCCTCTTTCACTTTCATCAAGAGGCTCTTTAGTTCTTCTTCACTTTCTGCCATAAACGTGGTGTCATCTGCATATCTGAGGTTATTGATATTTCTCCCGGCAATCTTGATTCCAGCTTGTGCTTCATTCAGCCCAGCATTTAACATGATGTACTCTGCATATAAATTAAATAAGCAGGGTGACAGTATACAGGCTTGAAGTACTCCTTTCCCGATTTGGAATCAGTCAGTTGTTCCACGTCCAGTTCTAACTGTTGCTTCTTGACCTGCATACAGATTTCTCAGGAGGCAGGTCAGGTGCTCTGGTATTCCCATCTCTTGATGAATTTTCCATAGTTTGTTGTGATCCACACAGTTAAAGGCTTTGGTGTAGTCAATAAAGCAGAAGTAGATGTTTTTCTGGAACTCTCTTGCTTTTTCAATGATCCAATGGATGTTGTCAATTT
Organism: Bos indicus; assembly: GCF_029378745.1. NCBI lineage: Eukaryota > Metazoa > Chordata > Mammalia > Artiodactyla > Bovidae > Bos > Bos indicus. The sequence continues at coordinate 15,830,521 of NC_091780.1, read as the reverse complement.
GATCTCTGGTTCCTCTGCCTTCTCTAAATCTAATTTGAACATCTGGAAGTTCAATCCCCAGTCCCCAGGCAAACAAGAACAGACTGCTTGGGTCCACAACTAGAGGGAGTCAGTGTACATTCTTGGGGGTGCACAGGCATTTGCATCAGAAAGGCAGGAAAAAACTCTGGGGGTTAGGCAAGCCGAGGCTGCCAATGACACACAGACATAGCTCAAGGGCTCCTATAGATGCAAGGCCTGGAGCACACAGTGCCTGAGATTGTAGCTCCTTGGGAAACAGATTAGAATACTGAGGCTGGTGGGTGTCCAGACAAAACACGGAGCGATGCTGGAGCGGTGTCTCCCCACAGGTACTATAACACCTGTGCATATGGCTCGGGCTGGTTCACATCCAGATGGGGCCACGGGATCACTAGGGCAATTCTGCAGGTGTTAGGACGTTTCTTTTACGCTCCTGTTTACCCATCAGATGAACCATCCTGATTTCCTTTTTTGCCCATTAATATTAAACATTAAATGTTTTTAAATTGGACTACAATGGCTTCACAATGTTGTATTAGTTTCTGGTGTGCAAAGCATGAATCAGCTATGTTTACATGTATCCCTGCCTTGCTGAACCTCCCTCTCCCCATCCCACCTCGCTAGGTCATCACAGAGCCAAGCTGAGCTCCCTGTGCTATACAGCAGCTTCCCACTAGCCATCTGTTTTACAGATGGGAATGTAAATATGTCAGTGCTGCTCTTTCAACTCACCCCACCGTCTCCTTCCCCTGCTGTGTCTACACTTTCATTCTCTACATCTGTGTCTCCATTCCTGCCCTGCAAATAGGCTCATCTGTACAAATTTTCTAGATTCCATGTACATGAGTTAATACACAATATTTGTTTTTCTGTCTCTGACTTACTTCACTCAGTGTGACAGACTCTAAGTTCATCCACATCACTAAAAATGACCCAATTTCATTCCTTCTTATAACAGTAATATTTGTACCTATGTACCACATCTTCTTTATTCATTCACTTGTTAATGGACATTTAGGTTGTTTCCATGTCCTGGCTATTGTAAATAGTGAGGCAATGAAGACTAGGGTACATATTTCTTTTTGAATTATGGATTTCTCAGAGTATACAGTCAGTAGTGGGATTGCTGGGTCATATGGTAGCTCTATTTTTATTTTTAAGGAACCTCCTCCATACTGTTCTCCATCGTGGTTGTATCAATTTACATTCCCACCAATAGTGCAAGAGGTTGTCAGGAATTCTAATTTCTGACAACTCTTCCTTCTGTAGCATTGTAACCCTGGTCACACTGACAGAGCTCTCTCTGGCCATTGTCTGTGGCAGTATTCCAGATGCCATCATACTGGTAGAGAATACACTAAAAATATTACTTCCTGTGCCTGGCATCCTGGAGAAGAGTTTCCTGGAATTTTTGTGAGCTTTTTGAGCAACTATATAAGGGTTATATTTAAATTAATGCACTGTGTCCCAAGCAATAACCACTTATGTGTGGTATATAATTGACCTTACTTACAGTTATTATAGTGGATATAGTCTTTCAGGCTATCACCAAGTAAAGTTTGCATTTTTATAATCACAATATTAAAGACTAGAAAATGTATTCCCAGGTAGCATTGCTGTGAGTGACATGCATTTTCTACCTCATTAACAGGAGGGGTCATTAGATAATCTTCTGAAGGCTTTGGGTAAATCTATTTCTTGAAACTGTTCTCCTGGGATAAACAGATAAAGTCGTCATTTTGTTCACTGTGGTGTCTCTAACTCTCAAGATGACTGATGGGCCATAATGGTATTCCATGGGGACAGGATGCATTGACTGCGGGGTTGGCTTTCTGTTTCCTTAGCAACCCTTTCCTAGGGACACCATGGCAGCCACATTTATTCAAAGTTAGGATTCTTAAAAAAAAAAAAAGACCGTTTTTCAATTGAGATTTTATATACCTAAATTAACTTTGCTCAAGAGACATGCATTTTGCATTGGTATCATTTTTTAGTTTGTGTGTTATTTCTCATTAGAATAGCAAATTCTGCCCTCAGAGGAGAATTGGCTGGGAGGGGAGAGTGCTGAGGGCAGACGAGATTAGAAAGGCTTAATAACCCGAGTCCCAGAGAGGAAGCGGTTTTCTCTCAGCTCCATTTTCCAATATAGCCCTGAGGGGAACTAGTTTAGAGTCTAAGCAAACGCTGTCAAATACATGGTCTCCTTAGCACCGTGTTATTCAATCTGAGTGGAAATAATGTTGTCTTTCCAATTGTTTTTACAAAAAAAGCTGGCCTTTGTGGGAAATGTGTTACCATTTCCTAAACCAGGGTTCTCCAAGCTTGGTGCCATTCATATTTGTATTTTGGGCCAGGTGATTCTTTGTTGGGAGGGAGGTTACCTTATGTATTATAGGATATTTAGTATTCAATATTTAGTGTTAGTATTCCAGATCTCTATCCAGTAGATACTAGCATATCCTTTCTCCCACTGTAACAACATTGCCAAATATTTCCTGGGCGGGGGGGCAAATAGCCCCCCTCTGCTTGAGATCTATTATTCAAAACAAAGGTGAATACCTCTGCCATTCTCCCTTATCTGTCCTTAATTTTCATGCCCAGAATGTTGATTAAAAGGAGCTATGTTGTATTTACATATTGTTTTACAAGTATGTATCATTATAACATCATTGTCCTGGTTACCCTTGAGAAGAGATGATTTGATTGATCTTCTGGCCTCAGTGTTTCTCATTTCTGTCAAATTATCTGCTCACATTGCAGTTTATATTTTTTACATGGCATGCCAGAGGGAAGACACCACTGCCGACACTTCCCAACCCCCAAATATGAAAACGGAAAGCATAATTAGGGACTTCCATGGTGACGCAGTGGTTACGACTCCACAGCTCCACGGGGCCATGGGTTTGATCCCTGGTCAGGGAACAAAGATCCCACATGCTACGCAGTATGCTCAAAAAACAAATAAAATGAAAGAGTGATAAAATAAAATAAGGCTAAAGAAAGAGCCATGGAGGAATCTACTATGAATTTCACCGGACACAGTTTTACAGAATATTGATCCTACTTGGCCCTACAATTAGCCACATAGTTAGACACATATGGCAGAGGGGGGATTTATATAACACGTTTAAGCACTAGAAGTTTTCACAAGGATTTTTTTCCAACAAGGTCTGCTAGAACAAAAATTCTTAATCAATAAAAGAATGTGTACAGCTCCCTACACTTGCGTATGACCAAAGCCACATTTTAGATTAAAGATATTCCACTGTAAATCCTGTACGTGGAGAAACATTTTTGTCTGATCTCAAAAAAGTTAGACTTACCAAAAAGTTTTTCCAGATGCTCCCCAATGCAGTTAGAATTGACCTATGCTGGAACTGAAGCAGCACTTGAAAACTCTGATGTGAGCTAGCGCCAGCGTCTGCCATGATGCACCCTGGCACATATTCAGCAGTTGTTGGGCTTTGTTGGAACTGGTTTCAATCTTAGAGATGAGGTCTGTGTGTCAAGGAGGATGGAAAGATCATAGAGTTTTGCATCTGGTTGACTTGAGTCTTAAACCCAGCACTGGCTGTGGGATTTCAGGCACCTTATTTAACCGTTTGCGCTTCAGTTTCTGGAAAGTAAGAGTATAATTCAACCATTGCCAGGTCATCACAGAAATTAGAATATACACATATCCCTGAGCCCCTCCCCTGTGGGATGGTTACTCCATGCTGACAAGATGTCTGACTCCCATGGCCTCAGGCTAACACATCTAGTCCCTTCCCAAGTGGATGACTGAAGCCTTCTTGTTTCTTTGAAAAACAACAAATTACCATCTACCTAAGGAAGACATTTCCTTCCCTGGTAGCTCAGATGGTAAAGAATCTACCTGCAATTCAGGAGACCTGGGTTCTATCCCTGGGTCAGGGAGATCCACCGGAAGAGGAAATGGCAACCCACTCCCGTATTCTTGCCTGGGAAATCCCGTGGACAGAGGAGGAGCCTGGCAGCCTACAGTCCACAGGGTTGCAAAAGAGTCAGACATGACCGAGCAACTAACACACGAGCACACACAAGGGGTTTCCAAATGGCAATGTCAGCCTGGCTGGGAGCCGACTGAAATAACGGTCCCTGGTTCATTTGCTAGAGATTCTGATTCAGTGGTCATCTCAATGACTTGGGAGCTGAGCCTTAGAAAGCTCTTCAGGAGGTAGTAATGTGGGAAACTTTCACTTTATGAAACATGGGAGTTTTCCCTTTATGAAAACTCACTAATTGGTTCACTTTTCTGCATGTATGTGCATCGTATGATACTTCTTCACAAGTTTAATTAAAATAAAAGATTTCCCCAGGTGATTCTAATACACAGCCAGGATCGAGAGCCACTGGTTTATATCTTATCCAAGCTCTTTTAAAAGTATAAAATGATATATATCATTTCCTCATCTTTGATGAAAGAACTATTGGACCAATATGCTTGGCCAGTGGAAGAGTCACTTCCCAGAGCTGCAGAAGAACGGATCTTGACAATATATAAACAGCATCTGGTCTGAGATTTTCATTTCATAGTTGAGGAATTTGAGAGCTAGGAAAGGGACATGATTTCTGTAAGTGACCCAGTGAGGAGCTGGAAAATTAGACAGGTGTCCACACGACCATTCCCATCCTGCCTCTACAAAATATAAGTTGCATTGGGAAATGTGCCCACCTTTCAAGCACAGTATCAGATGCACAAAAATGTCGGCCTTAGAAAGCTGATATCTCATTACTGATGGAGAGCTTTGATCAGGGCCAAATGCCTGGAGATAAGGTAATGCATCTTGCCTTCCTTTTAGCATCTTATTCTGGCCCACATGTTTTCTTTTCCTTAAAACTTCAAGGAATACAGAGAAAACTCTAATTTTAAAAGATACATGCACCCCAATGTTCATTACAGCCCTATTTACAATACCCAAGACATGGAAGTAGTCTAAATGTCCATCGACAAATGAACGGATAAAGAAGACGTGTTACACACACACAATGCAATATTGCTAAGCCATTAAAAGGAATGAAATAATGCCATTTGCAGCAACATGGATGGACCTAGAAATTATCATAGTTAGTGAAGCAAGTCAGACAAAGTCAAATATCATATATCACTTATATGTGGACTCTAAAAAAATGATACAAATGGACTTATTTACAAAACAAAATAGACTCACAGACCCAGAAAAAAAACTTATGGTTACCAAAGGGGATAGCAGGGTGGGAAGGAGGGATAAATTAGGAATTTGAGATTAGCAGATACACATTACTATATTGGGCTTCCCTGGTGGCTCAGTCAGTAAAGAATCCACTTGCAGTGTGGGAGACCTAGGGTCAATCCCTGGGTTGGGAAGATCCCCTGGAGGAGGGCATGGAAACCCACTCCAGTATTCTGGAGAATCCCCATGGACAGAGGAGCCTGGTGGGCTGCAGGCCATGGGGTCGCAGAGTCGGACATGACTCGGCAACCAAGTACAAGCACGCATGACTGTATAGAAGGGTGGTGCTTATTTATACCCGGGTGGCACTAGTGGTAAAGAACCCGCTTGCCAATGCAGGCCGATGTAAGAGATGAGGGTTCAATCCCTGGGTCAGGAAGACCTCCTGGAGGAAGGCATGACAAGCCACTCCAGTACTCTTGCCTGGAGAATCCAATGGACAGAGGAGCCTGGTGGGCTACAGTCCATGGGGTCACAAAGAGTCAGTCATGACTGAAATGACAGCACCCAGGCACACACTACTATATATAAAATAGGTAAATAACAGGGATGTACTGTATAGCATGGGGAACTGTACTCTATATCTTGTAATAACCCACAATGAAAAAGAGTCTGAAAAAAAATGCAGATATAAATATATGTATAACTGAATCACAAGGCTGTATACTTGAAACTAGCACAACATTGTAAATTAACTATACTTCAATTAAAAAAAAAACTTCAAGCAATAAAAAGCCACAAGAATAAAATGCTATCAAGTTTTTAGCAAAGCACTTTAATTTATGGCAACTGTCTTTGTGAAATCAGAATAAGACCCGTCAGTTGCTGAACCCTTCCTGAACCTCAAACACTGAGAATGTGGAAGATGGACAATTAATTGCTCTTATTTCCACTCTGCTAAATTAGAAATTAAAAGTATTAATACTGTTGAGCCAAAGATTGCAGATTGTGCACAAAATGGCACATTTCTATTTTCCTTCTGTCAAGAGTGGTTAATTTTCTCCTGAGGAAGTCTCACTGTGCACTCTTTTATCCAGCATTGAATAACGGAAAGAAATTGCATATTTCAAGCTTGGTAAGTATGATATTTATTTGTAATCTCACTTAGGAGATGAACCAGTTAAGACTTACACAAAAGGTCAATGTGTCTAAACACAGGGTGTCCAGACGCAATTGCTGTGATTTTGAGTAGCGGTTTTGTTTCCAACTTGCTACTTTATTTACTTATTTCAGTTGTGGATAAATTGGGTAAGCTAAGTTCACAATACTATAAGAACTTTTTCCCCAATGATAATGAATTAAAAAAAAAAAAAAAGGCAGCCAGAGGAGCTCTGGCAATGTCTTAGTAAAACAGGTGAAATATTAGTCTTAATCAGATAAAATCTTGTATTTTTTTTTCAGGTAATTTAAATGTTGGGAAAATGATTTCATCACTCAGGAAGACAATTTAAGGAAAAATATGCATACTGTGGATAGGCAGATTGAGAGTAATAAGACTGAGTCTAAAGTGAAGTAGTAAATAATATCAATTTGATTCTCACAATAATTCTTCAAGGTTAGGATAATGTGCCCATTTTTCAGATGAGGAAAATAAGGTTCACAAAAATTTCAGAGCTGAGATTCACTCAGGTCTGCTTAAAAGCTGTACACTTCTCCTCATGCCTCTGTAGTGGTTTGTTAGTGAAAAACATTCGTGCATTCAAAAATATTGGTAGGGGACCTGATACAATAATGACTGGAAAAAGACATTCAGGCAAGGAAGTCAAACAGCATGAGAAACAGCCAGAAAGTGAGATGGGTATTGTGACAGGAGGAAGACAATGAAAACAAGTAACCAATGCAGTCTAGGAGTAGAGGTCCCCAGAAAAGCATGTATCTGTGGAATCTACGGGCTTCCCAGGTGGCGCTAGTGGTAAAGAACCCAATGCAGGAGACATAAGAGACACAGGTTCAATCCCTGGGTCGGAAAGATCCCCTGGAGGAGGGCATGGCAACCCATGCCAGTTTCTTGCCTGAAGATCCATGGACATAGGAGCCTGGTGGGCTATAGTTCATACGATTGCAAAGAGTTGGACATGACTGAAGTGACTTAGCATGCATGCCCGTGGAATCTACAGCAGAATTGGGAGGGAAGCATACACCATGACCTGCATTCAGCTTCATCAGTGAAAGACCTAATGCTCTCTTAAACACATTTTACATGCACATCGCTGAAATTGCACATCTTATTTTTATATACTCTTTCAGTAGATTGAATGATGGCTCTCAAAAAGGTAGGTCAACACCCCAGAATTTGTGAACGTGACCTTATTTGGAGAAAGAGTCTTTAGAAATGTAATCAAATTAAGGATCTTAGAGATGAAATCATCCTGAATTACATCCCGAATTATCCTAAATCTTACAAGTAGCCTTAGAAGAGAGGACAGAAACAGGAGAAGTCATGTGAAGACACAAGGCAGGAGCTGCTTGGAGTCCCCTGGAAAAGGCAGGAAGAATTCTCCAGAGGGTCTCAGAAGAGATGTGACTCTCTTGACACCTTGGAGTCAGACTTCTGATTCCCCTGAGTATGAGAGAATAAGTTGGCTGTTGTAAGTCAACAAGGTTAAGGTAGCTTATTACAGCAGCCCTGTACTCTCATGATCCCCATTTTACAGATGATGAAACTGAGGCCTAAAATGTGAAGTAGACTCCTCAGTTCGCACAGTTGTCAAGAAGTCAAGCCAGGTCTGGAACCTGACCACAGAAACTATACTTAGAATCCTACACCAATTCGACCTTCCTGTCTCTGAAAATAAGGCCAGATTCCTCAGGCTGGCCAGGTGGCCCTTCTCCTTGGGGCTCAATCCACCTTTCTGGACCCTGCTTTCAACATCGGCCAGCCCTCCCAGTCACCACACCCTGGGTTCTAATGGGCCACTTATAAAGTATTTGTGGTGGTGGTGTTCAGTCACTCAAATCTGACTATTTGCGATCCCAAGGACTGCAGCATGCCAGGCTTTCCTGCTCTTCATTATCTCCCAGAGCTTGCTCAAACTCATGTCCATTGAGTCGGCGATGCCATCCCACCATCTCACCGTCTGTCGTCCCCTTCTCCTCCTGCCCTCAGTCTTTCCCAGCATCAGGGTCTTTTCCAATGAGTCAGTTCTTTGCATCAGGCGGCCAAAGTATTGGAGCCTCAGCTTCAGCATCAGTACTTTAAATGAATATTCAAGGTTGATTCCCTTTAGGATTGGCTGGTTTGATCTCCTTGTAAAGGATACTTTGATAATAAAAACAATTACCATGTATTGAACTTTCCGGTGTACCAGGCACTGTCTTAAATTCTCTATATTCATTTTGTATTTTCTCCCCCGGAACCTATGTGTCTCCTTTTACCAATGAGAGCACTAAGACTTGTGAGATCAGTGGGCAAATAGTGGAAGGGCCCAGCTCAAAAGCCGCGTCCTCCATGAAGCTTCCTGGATTTTTCTTACCATAGAGGGAAGGTCCTACCTCCTCCACCCTCCCACATCTCTTGGAACCCACTTCTAACTCTACCAACCCTTCATCCTTTCAACAAGTAACTAGTGAGCAAGTACTTTTCACCTGGCACTGAATTTGGGAAAGATTTCACGAACAGAAAAAAAAAAAACACAAGCCCCTCCTTCAAGGAGCTCCCAGCCAGGTGGTAAAATAGATGAGAAAAGTATACAGTATACCACAAGGAGGGACAGGCATACTGCTTGGGATGCATGCAAACCCCATTCGCTCCCTTGCAGTCCCCGTGCGCCTCCTTCTCAGGTCTGTTTCCTGCAGGAAGAGTTGATAGCTCCCGGGCCCACTTGCCCCACCTGTTATAAAGTTATGTCCTGGAAGGCACGTCTTTATCCATCTTACACTCAGTGTTCACCTGACTTGGCTACCTGGAGCAGGCTGATGCCCCTAGACACTTGTCTCTAGCTCTCTCTTCTCGTCTAGACTTCTAAACGTTTGCTCAGGCAATCTTGCCTCTTCCATGTGCTGTTCAGTGAAACCTACTGAGGGAAGGTTGTCAGATTCCAAGAAGAAGTAGGGTCCTTTTGCATGGGCCTTGGCCATCTATTTCTGCCCAGATTCCCAGAGAGCTCATCAGAGGTGTTTGGGCCACAATCTCAGCTCACAATCCTAATAAAACAGTATGTTGGTTCCCCATTGACCACTGTTCCTGGCTCATGTCACTCCCTGAAAACACAGTTTGGTCTGTGATGCAAAAGAATCGCACCACAACTCTACTTCCAGCCAGTGTCACCAGCCTCTATAGGATGATCTATTAAATAAAACAGAAGCTGCATCTCCTCTCTTCATGTGCATGGCTGTAAAAAGCTCCAGAGTTGCACTCTCAAGGTTGAAGGCCCAGGGTTGGCCATGCTGTTCCAATTGTGCCATTTGCCTGGTGAGAGGGACAGAGGGCAGTCACAGGTCTGGGTCCTGGAGGCAGGGCTCTGCACAAAGGGACTGTGGAGAGAGAAGACTTGCAAAGCTTGGCACTCTGCCAAGTCTCTCCTTTCTGAAATGCCACAGCAATTTTAATTACATACTCCCACTAGGAACTCAGCTTCCCTGGTGGCCCAGATGGTAAAGAATCTGCCTGAAATTCAGGAGACCAAGGTTCGATCCTGGAGGAGGGAATAGGTTAGGGTTCCCTGGAGGAGGGACTAGCTACCCACACCAGTATTCTTGCCTGGAGAATCCCATGGACAGAGGAGCCTGGAGGGCTACAGTCCATGGAGTCGCAGAGCAGGACACTGCTCAGTGACTAATACATGGACTCAGCAGCGGCTGTAAAAACCAAGTGCAGAGCCAGGAGCCTGATGTATAGAGCATCACTGGTGGTGGTCAGACTGGAAGGCCCTGCTGGAGGCTGCCAACCCCCCACAGCCTATGATAGCCTCAGTCTCCCTTCCCCAGCTGGACTCCCCTGGGGTTTGGTTGGAGGCAGGCAAGCTGAGCATTGTCAAAGCCTCTTGGAAGAGATGCTTCCTTGGACTCCACTGGTCTTGGTTTGGAATTGTTTACCAAATTCCTATTGGGAAAGCTGCCTCATTCACCCCATTGAGCTTTCCTCCTTGTTTCTTCATGGCTGTGGCTGGAAGTTGACTTCTGAAAGAGCTTAGCAGCTGTTGGGAGAGGACAGAAGGGGACAGCTCTAGGAGAGAGGAGACCTGGATTCACAGGCCACAGCACAGGGCAGTGGAAAGACACAGGCTCTGTACCCAGGCCCGTGGGCTTTCTTATACCAGTTCTTCTGGTTTTCACCAGGGCTCAGGACTCAACTTTCCTAGTCTCTGCCTTCTTATACACAAACCAAGAAGAATAAGATCTATTTTACAGGATGATCAAAAGGATTAATTGAGACAAAAATTGCACGCACCAAGCCTTCAAAAACTGGTAACTATTTTGTCAAACACGTAATGTCCAATTAAAGGCTTGATAAACCACAGCCTATGGTATAGCTGTTGTTGTTTAGTCGCTAAGTTCTGTCCCACTCTTTTGTGACCCCCTGGTCTGTAGTCCACCAGGCTCCTCTGTCCATGGGATTCTCCAGGCAAGATTTCTGGAGTGGGTTGCCATTTCCCCCTTCAGGGGATCTTCTGGACCCAGGGATCTAACCTGGGTCTTCTGCATTGCAAGTGGATTTGTTACCATCTGAGCCATGTGGGAAGCCCCACGGCATAGCTGCCAAGAGAATGCAAGTATGTATGAGCACTTACAATATTTCAGACATTGTACTATGTAATTTTCATAATTATGTGGGCACAGAGGAAAGTATTTTTCTTCTCCCTCTATTCAGGGAAAAGATTCAAGGGCTCCAAGAGATGGCTACCATCCCTTCTGCCTCAGCACCCCCTGCAACTGAATGATAATGTTTGCCATCCTGGTTATAGATTCAATTATTATTCAGCAAGTCTTTACCCAATGGAAGGAGTTTTCCTCTGAAACCCACTAATGTTGAGCTTGGTCCTATATTCTTTTGACCAAATGGCACATAGGCAGAAGCGATAGTGTCTGAGATCTGAGTGTAGACCTGAAGGGGTGTGCCTTGTTTCTGCTCATCATTCTGAAAAATTCTTACCTCCCTGGTAGATTCATAGGAAGTCACTACCCCTCACGCCTGGCCCCCGAAGAGGACACATGGGGGAGACTCACAGCCTGAAACAGGCAGCAAAACCAACCTGCAAACTTGTGAGCAAAGAAAAATGCCTAGTGTTATACACCAAGATTCTGTGGTGTTTATTACGCAGCAGAAGCTGATTTATTCAGTTTCCCAGGGAACTGGATGGAAGGATGGACATAAATCTCCTCTAGTCTTGGATCCTCTAATCTATCTGGGAATGCTGCCATTTCCCTGTACTAAGTATCCAACCAGGGAGGAAAATGACCACTATCCTTTCTGGAACAACTCTCAGACATTCTTCCCCTCCTCTCTGCCCATGTCTAGGTTTAGACAGAAGAGAAGACATTGGTTTATCTGTGATTCTTTCCCAACTTTCCCCTCTTACACTTGACCATTTACCTTTTATATTCTCTGATTCTATTAGGAAAACTTGCCAGTGGGGCAAATGTGGACATCTCTAGCAGCCAAGGTAAGAAAGGGTTAGTACCTCAGATTTAACTGTCTGCCCTATATTTTCACTCATCAAATGTAACAATTATATCACTATAATTCAGGCCTTGTGTAAATGCTAAGGGTAGAGTGGTGATTATTGTTGTTCAGTCACTAAGTCATGTCTGACTCTTTGCGACCCCGTGGACTGCAGGGCTCATGCCAGGCTCCCCTGTCTGTCACTATCTTCCAAAGTTTTCTCAAATTCATGCCCTTTAAGTTGGTGATGCTATCTAATCATCTCATCCTCTGCCGCCCGCTTCTCTTTTTGCCTTCAATCTTTCCCAGCATCGGGGTCTTTTCCAACAGGGATTTCTCTTAGCCAGTGCTTATCTGTCTACCCCCTTGCTGAGTGGCCGACTTTCCAGTAGCAACAGCTAACTGCAGTTCTGTGGTGTGGTGTTTGGAGGATCATTTTGGGACCTAGTGGCTTGATTGATTCTATAAGCCTTCTTTCATAATAGAAAAATTCCTTCTTAGTGAAAGAGATACATTCTGAATTTGAATTTGTTTTCTCTGCTAATAATACTTCTGCTAGCTACCTGTATATGTCATATTAAATATTATGTGTGTATTGAAAAATCAGTCCCCTGGCTCAACTAAGGGACAAAACCTTCCTTAGAAGGGAAGCATCCTTGTAGAATAAAGGATATGCTCAGAATCAGTTTCCAGTATATCATTCTGTGACTCTCATAGTCATATTACAAGTGTCCATTACAGGGGCTAGAATTGGGGAGCATGTCATATAATTAAATCTGGTGACTCACTAGCAAAAATGTTGCTTTCCTGCCTGAATCTGTAGACTCCTATTAGTTTAGGTATTTGAATATCCAGTTACAGAATGCTCCCAGCCCTGAATCCAACAATGATTTCATAGAATTGGAGCCTAAGAATACCATCTGTCCACTTTGAGTTCCTCATGCCATTCAATTAACCAGCAAAACAGGAGACTAGATTGTTGGCCAGGGCACTTAATCCCACCAAGGGGAAATGGTTTTGAATCAAGCAGTGGGGTAGAAAGGACTATAAATGGGACACAGGTTCCCCTGGGTGCCTTTTAGTTCAGCCATTCTTGCGATGTTAATTGGCAGGACCACCAAGCTCACATCCTTCAGGAAGGAAGGTTTGAGCTCACTAGGCAAGCATCCGCAATCACCATGGGTGCTGGCTGACAGCCTAGAGAACAAGGGCGTAGGGGAGAGTCGTGTACGTCAGCTACGACCTTGAGACCAGATGCAGTACAAGGCCTTCCCTCATATTCTCTCTCTCTCTCTGTATATATATATATATCTATATGTGTGTGTGTGTGTGTATACACACACACAGTTTTTCTTTTATTTCTTCCATTTCTCCCTCCATCATTGTCTACAGGTTGTGTTGGTTCATAAGTTTCAAAATATTGTGACTGGTTTAAGAGAGAGCCAGGGGGAGGAATAGATATTCCTCAGAAACCTGGACTCAGACCTGGATGTATTTGCTGAGAGATTTGTGATGTATCCTTGACTGGGAGGTAGCACTGTAAATGAGTTTTCAACATATAAGAATGAATTGCAGTAGCTAAACGAAGACTTTATTTTGAAAGGTGATTATGGGAAGAAGAGTATATGAGAATATAGGATTGCCAAGCAGATTAACTGTATAAGAACTTGTCAATTTTGACTTCTTAATATCCAATACTCTTCCCATTTAACATAATCCCAGAAGAATCCCAGAAGAAGAGGCAGTTAGCGATTACTTACAGGAGATGTGATGTTAGGGCCAAAGTCCGGTGGTGTGGTGGTGGGTGGGTGTCTAGGGCCAGCAGTACCTGCTGCAGTGGTGGTGGTCTTGGGTCCCAGGACACAGGTCAGGCCATGCTCTCAGTTGTCCAGACTCTCTTGATCCCTGACTTCTGACTTGGCATTCTGGTTTTCCCTGTCAATCATAAACTAACAGATCTCTTCCATTGGATCTTCCATCTGCTTTACTAGACAAAATTGATTTCTGTTGTTTATGACCAATCACCCTGCCTTGAACAAATGGTTTGTAAAATAGGAAAGTTTGAGGGCATAGTTCTACAATGGATTGAAAACATGCTGTGAAGATGCATCTTATTGGAGAAAAGACAGTCAAAGAAGAGCCAGAGCTTTGTATGTGCCATGCGTGGGAAGCTGATGTCATGCACGATGGTGGTAGAACTTTCAGAAAAGAAATGCAGTAAACCAGATGTCCATCTCTTCAGGAAATGTGGGAATGTGACCATTTGGCTAGTTGGAAGAGAATGAGGAGATTGACACAGAATGATTTAGCCAAATAGATTAAGTCTCAAAGAAGCAGAGATTCTTCTGACACAAGTTAGAGAAGTTGGGTGTCAAACAAGGAAAATTCAGACCCATATCCTGTGTGTGGGGGAGTTGTGTTTAGCTGGGACAAGCATTACAAAAAATTAATCCCCTCTTCACATGGACCTCACTAGGGTCAGTTATGTGGCTGCCTAAAGAGACCGATCAGACTAACACAGGTGTTGGGCATGAAAACCTAGGTTTTAGTCCCCTGAGGGCCACTATGCAGTTTTATTTATTTATTTAGGTCATGCCATGTGGCATGTGGGATCTTAGTTTCCTGACCAGGGATCGAACTCCTGCCTTCTGCATTAGGAGTGCAGAGTCTTAAACATTGGACTGGGAATGGTTAGTCCCTGGGAAGCCTCCACTATGCAATTTTAAACACCTTCTTTTTGTATCTTCATTTGTATAATAGGAATCATAAACCTCACATTACTTGATTTTTGTGAGGATCAGAAAGACAATGTATACACTGCTCTTAAAGAATATTTTTTTTCAAATTTATAGAAAAGCTGCTAGAATAAAAATAATACAGTGAACATGTATACTTTTTCTGAGCTTCACTTTTGTTAACATTTTCCTTGTTTGCTCCATCATGTATCATTTGCACTCTGTCCATTTATATAGACATAGATTAAATATTGGATTGGCCAAAAGGTTCATCTGCATTTTACCATAACATATTACAGAAAAACCCCAATAAACCTCTTGGCCAACCCAATATATTAAAATGTACAAATATATCACAACATTGTAAAGCAATTATACACCAATCAAAAATTAAATTTTAAAAGTAAAACATAGGTACATATAAAATATCATATACATATATATCAGTTTAGTTCAGTTCAGTCGCTCAGTTGTGTCCGACTCTTTGTGACCCCATGAATCGCAGCACGCCAGGCCTCCCTGTCCATCACCAATTCCCGGAGTTCACCCAAACTCATGTCCATCGAGTCGGAGATGCCATCCAGCCATCTCATCCTCTGTCGTCCCCTTCTCCTCCTGCCCCCAATCCCTCCCAGCATCAGAGTCTTTTCCAATGAGTCAACTCTTGGCATGAGGTGGTCAAAGTACTGGAGTTTCAGCTTTAGCATCATTCCTTCCAAAGAAATCCCAGGGCTGATCTCCTTCAGAATGGACTGGTGGGATCTCCTTGCAGTCCAAGGGACTCTCAAGAGTCTTCTCCAACACCACAGTTCAAAAGCATCAATTCTTCGGCGCTCAGCCTTCTTCACAGTCCAACTCTCACATCCATACATGACCACTGGAAAAACCATAGCCTTGACTAGATGGACCTTTGTTGGCAAAGTGATGTCTCTGCTTTTGAATATGCTATCTAGGTTGGTCATAACTTTCCTTCCAAGGAGCAAGCGTCTTTTAATTTCATGGCTGAAGTCACCAACTGCAGTGATTTTGGAGCCCCAAAAAATAAAGTCTGACACTGTTTCCACTATTTCCCCATCTATTTCCCATGAAGTGGTGGGACCAGATGCCATGATCTTCGTTTTCTGCATGTTGAGCTTTAAGTCAACTTTTTCACTCTCCACTTTCACTTTCATCAAGAAGCTTTTTAGTTCCTCTTCACTTTCTGCCATAAGGGTGTTGTCATCTGCATATCTGAGGTTATTGATATTTTTCCCTGCAATCTTGATTCCAGCTTGTTTCTTCCAGTCCAGCGTTTCTCATGATGTACTCTGCATAGAAGTTAAATAAGCAGGGTGACAATATACAGCTTTGACATACTCCTTTTCCTATTTGGAAGCAGTCTGTTGTTCCATGTCCAGTTCTAACTGTTGCTTCCTGACCTGCATATAGGTTTCTCAAGAGGCAGGTCAGGTGGTCTGGTATTCCCATCTCTTTCAGAATTTTCCACAGTTTATTGTGATCCACACAGTCAAAGGCTTTGGCATAGTCAATAAAGCAGAAATAGATGTTTTTCTGAAACTCTCTTGCTTTTTCCATGATCCAGCGGATGTTGGCAATTTGATCTCTGGTTCCTCTGCCTTTTCTAAAACCAGCTTGAACATCAGGAAGTTCACGGTTCATGTGTTGCTGAAGCCTGGCTTGGAGAATTTTGAGCATTACTTTACTAGCGTGTGAGATGAGTGCAATTGTGCAGTAGTTTGAGCATTCTTTGGCATTGCCTTTCTTTGGGATTGGAATGAAAACTGACCTTTTCCAGTCCTGTGGCCACTGCTGAGTTTTCCAGATTTGCTGGCATATTGAGTGTTGCACTTTCACAGCATCATCTTTCAGGATTTGCAATGGCTCAACTGGAATTCCATCACTTCCACTAGCTTTGTTTGTGGCAATGCTTCCTAAGGCCCGCTTGACTTCACATTCCAGGATGTCTGGCTCTAGGTCAGTGATCACACCATCGTGATTATCTGGGTTGTGAAGATCTTTTTTGTACAGTTCTGTGTATTCTTGCCACCTCTTCTGGATATCTTCTGCTTCTGTTAAATCCATACCATTTCTATCCTTTATCTAGCCCATCTTTGCATGAAATGTTCCCTTGGTATCTCTAATTTTCTTGAAGAGATCTCTAGTCTTTCCCATTCTGTTGTTTCCTCTATTGCTTTGCATTGATCGCTGAGGAAGGCTTTCTTATCTCTTCTTGCTATTCTTTGGAACTCTGCATTCAGATGCTTATATCTTTCCTTTATATAAATGTGGTGTAAAAGTACACTAAAATATTATATATATAATGTAAAATCACATTAAAAAAATCACAACAGAGGAACACAAGTGTAAGGCACACAAATTAGAAAATATAGATACACCAAAGAAAAAAGTGCCTGTAAACCCAGACCTTGAACCAGTTAAGGTGACTGTGTCCAGATTCCCTGCTCTTTTGGTGAGCACCAAATAGAAACACCACCTGTCTTTTGTCTCTCCTTCTTTGTGCTTCTTTGCCCTTCAAAGGGGATTTCCCTGGTGGTCCAGTGGGTAAGACTCTGTGCTCCCAATGCAGGGGCCCCCAGTTTGATCCTAGGTCAGGAAACTAAGATTCCCCCATGCCACATGGCAGCCAAAAATAGGACAGTCTCACACTACAATTTCTACAGTGAGTGTGTGTGCGCGCGTGTGTATGTGCCTGTGTGTGCTTGCGCCCATGCCTATGAATGAGCTTTTAAACTAGAGTCCTATACTAGTCTGCTACTGCTGCTGCTAAGTCACTTCAGTCGTGTCCGACTCTGTGCGACCCCATAGACGGCAGCCCACCAGGCTCCCCCATCCCGGGATTCTCCAGGCAAGAACACTGGAGTGGGTTGCCATTTCCTTCTCCAATGCAGGAAAGTGAGAAGTGAAAGTGAAGTCGCTCAGTCGTGTCCCACCCTCAGCGACTCCATGGACTGCAGCCTACCAGGCTCCTCCGCCCATGGGATTTTCCAGGCAAGAGTACTGGAGTGGGGTGCCATCGCCTTCTCTGTATACTAGTCTAAGTGCTTGTAATCAAATAACAGAGCTAGAAAATGGAGTTGTGTTAAACGCCTTTTCCTGCTGCTGCTTTGCTCCTCTCTCCGGCTGCCTCTCTTCGCTGCTCATTTCTCTTCGTTCTATCATACGCGGGATGGTCTTCTTTGTGGACCCAGAGCACTGTAACTGCTCCTTACTGACTCACGCTGCTGTTATCTGCTGACAGTTCTGAATGTGTCACCAGATTCATTCTAGCCTAGGACTTAGTAAGTCTGGGGCACATAGTAGGCAGTTAACAAAGAGATACTGGAAGGACTACAGGAGTGAAAGAATTCCAATTTCTTTAAATACACTTTTGTGCTGTGCACTGTTTTAGTATTCAATCTTGCTATGCAGGTGAGCTGTTGAGCCTTAGCATCTGTATAACTAGGAAGAACATTGGCTTATTGAAGACAGCACACCTGTTCTATTATCTACAAATTATTAAATCCACTTAGGATTATGGTCAACACGATGGTACCTAAGTGAAAACAGTAATTAAATGAAATAAGATCATGTGTTGGGGTAAAATTCGATCGTGTTTAAATTAAGATAGATGAAAAAAAAAACGGTGTGAAATTGGAACACCAGATGGTATCAATACATTACACTAATTTTCTATTCACATATTCAATTACAGTTTAAATAAAAACTAATATGGGTAATTTATCTCTTGGTGTTTGTATGTACCATCTGACTATTAATTCCCATAATGTCCAATTTATCCACCAGTCTCACACTGCACAATTATTGAGCAAGTGGGGCACGGTCTGCAGGGCATTTCAGAAAGTTTTGGCTCCTCTGGGTCCTCAGGGGGAAGGTGTCATAGGGCAGGAGGTCAGTACTGACTTCTGTTTCCCAAGAGTGTGGGTACCAGATAAAATGCAGGATGCCTGGTTCAATTTGAATTTCAGATAAACAAAGGACAATTTTTAGTACAAATATGTCCCATATATTGCATGCATGCTAAGTCACTTCAGTGAGTCTGACTCTTTGCAACCCTATGAACTGTAGCCTGCCATGCTCCTTTGTCCATGGGATTCTCCAGGCAAGAATATGGGTTGCTATTTTCCTCCTTCAGGAGATCTTCTTGACCCAGGGATTGGGCCCACATCTCCTGTGGCTTGTGCATTGCAGGCAGATTCTTTACTGCTGAACCACCAGGGAAATCCAATTGTTGCATGAGGTACAGACTGAAAGAATTCACATAGGTTACCACGTGCTTTTCTGTGCATCCGTTTATCTTTGCCACAGATCCATGATCCAGGATCTCAAGTTCAGTGGGAGATGGAGGCCCTAAGAAAATGCTTGTTCTTATCTTGTTTCATCACTAAGCTGTGTCCAACTCTTTGCGACCCCACGGACTGTAGCCCGCCAGGCTCCTCTCCATGGGATTTCCCAGGCAAAAATACTGGAGGAGCGTTCCATTTCCTTCTCCAGGGGATCTTCTCAACCCAGGGACTGAACCCGTGTCTCCTGCATTGGCATGTAGGTTCTTTACTACTAAGCCCACCAGGGAGCCCAGCATGGTCTTACTAAATTAAAAATTTGTTGTAGTTGTTGTTGTTCAGTCGCTAAGCTGTGTCCAACTCTTTTGTGGTCCTGTGGACTGTAGCCCATCAGGCTTCTGCACCCAGGTAAGGTGGACTGATCTGGTCAGGGGCCCCCAGAGCAGCCAAGATGAACTGGGGTGAAGTGAGACCAAGTCCTCTCAGCCTGTCTGATGCCACAAGCAGATCAGAGAAGGCTTTCCTTCTGGTCAAGCCTAGAGGAAGGTCAAAGTCAGGCTTGGGAGAAGCCCTGTTTTCCTACTCTTTGAAAAATTCTGTGAAATAAATCTTTGTGCCTCTTTTGTGGTGTCAAAAATTACTTTAAAAGGGAGGAGTGCAAATCTCCAAAATCTTAAAAGATGTATAGCTTTAAAATAGTCATAGGGGGACTTCCCTGCTGGTCCAATGGTTAACAATCTGCCTTCCCGTGCAGGGGACTCGAGTTCCATCCCTGGTTGGAGAACTAAGATCCCCCATGCCACAGGGTGATTAAGCCTGCACCCTGCAACTCGAGAGCCTGTGTACTGCAAGGAGAAGTCCTTGCACTGTAACTAGAGAAAGTCATTGGCTGCAACAAAGACCCAGTGCAGCCAAAAAATAAAATAAATTAACAAAGTAATCATATGTAAATTTAGTTCATGAATTTGCATCTGTTGTCTCAATAATGAGCAAATTAGCAAATTATTTTTCTCTATTTGATCATCTTTCTGTCTCACCCCATTTACTCCTTATTTAACTCTTCCTTGGAGGAGGAAATGGCAACCCACTCCAGTATTCTTGCCAGGAAAATCCCAAGGACAGAGGAACCTGGCGAGCTACAGTCCATAGGGTTACAAAGAGTCAGACATGACTAAGCACGCGCTTAGTTGGTTGGTTAGAGCTTGGATACCATTTCCGTTTTATAGCCTGCCTGAACTCTAACATCCTGAAGGGATTTTTCCCCTTTTCTGCATCCCACACCTCATATTTAACCTTCTTCAGATGCATCATTTCTCTCTTATATGGGGGTTTGTGTATATGCCTTATTTTTCTTTTAAGATAGAAACTCCTTGGGGTAAAGAATTGCATCTTGAGCTTCCGGAGTACCACATTCGCTGCCTTAAATATAATGGATGCTCAGTTATTGCTGAAAAAGAAAAAGAATAAACTGCACTTTACAATTAAATAAAACAGATTCCTCAGGAAAATGGCTCCTTGGAGAAATGGCTGATTCCAGGGCTGGACATAGATAACGCAAAAGTAGGTTCTTGTGAAAAGGATACACGCTAACTTGAAGGGGCTTCCACTAATCAAATACAGAATAATTTGAGCAACAAAATAAAAAACATAGTAACCTATAGAATAAAAAAGAACCCTTGAGTTTTCAGTAAGATAAACATGTAAATGAAAAAATAAATTAATGTTACAGAAGAAAAGCTCTCCCTTACAGAAAAATTTCAGCTAAATGTAGAAGAAATTGAGTTAGAATATAGCTATTTGGCAAATACTATCCTAATAATTGCTCTAGATAAGTCTTCAAGGATGCTAAAACAAGTGGGCAAAAACGTGATGAGCAATGGCACCTGTTCACAGCCTTTTAATGTATCTCCTCACAAGATGACCATTCATTGTTGTTGTTCTGTTTAGTCACTAAGTCATGTCTGAGTCTTGGCGACCCAGGGAACTATAGCCCGCCAGGCTCCACTGTCCAGCAAGAATACTGGAATGGGCTGCCATTTCCTCCTTCAGAGAATCTTCCCAACCCAAGGGCCAAACCTAGGTCTCCTGAATTGGCAGGTGGATTCCTTACCACTGAGCCACCAGGAAAGCCCATTCATTCACTATGAATAGGAAAAGTAACTTTTCAGTGGAGAAAAATGGCTGGTGTAAGTCTAACCCGGTGGTTGGGAAGAAAGAAGCATGACCAAGTGTTTCCTGATATCACATTATTGACTAGACTTCTATCAATACGTCTTTCATTATGTGAACCTTATTGATTGGAGACCTATCAATACTCTTTCAGAGAGAGAGACAATTACCACCACTGTGTGAAGTTGTTAGTGCTAAAAATTGATCAAAGTTTCATTATACAACTTATGATTGTTGTTGTTCATATTTTTGTTCCAACCTTGTGCATATTATAAATGTAAAATTTTAAAATATGATGCATCATGAGATCATGAGGAAAGAAGCACTTTTCAGTGAATTTTATGAAAGTACGTTCTCTGATTGTCTGAGCAACATATATAATAGTGTCTCAGAAGATGATAATTTTTCAGAATATAGTTCTGAGTCAGACAATGTAGACTGACCAACACAATTATTAGACCCACACAAAGACAAAAAAAATTACCTTAGTTATTGACTCTGATATGGAAAGTGAAAATGAAACTCAGAGTGCTGAAGAATACTCCTTTGATTCTATAGAAGAGTGGATTGAAGACAACATTTCATGAAAATTAGAAGAGTTTATATGAGTGTGTCCGGTGTACCTATTGAATGGTATAACCCACAAAGTGTCAGTGAAATCACAGAATTAATTTTTTGGCTGGCCAAAATAAAAATCCCCAGCCACATGCATTAGTTTCTGCAAAAATTCCCTGGTCAATAATGAGATATGCTACACTGAACAGAACACATCACCACATCTGTGTATTCCTGACAAAAATGCACATTACAAATCTAACCACACGGAAACATCAGACGAGACCACGTTGAGGCACATTCTACAAACCCCTGGTACATGCACTTCAAAAATTCACTCTCCATGAATGACAAAGAAGACTAGGATAGAAAAAGAACGTGGTGCATGGTGTGTAAATGCAGTGTGTGATTCTGAATTGAATTCTGGGCCAGATAAGTGCTTCTTTTTCCATACAAGACATTGGTGGGACAATGGATAAAATTTTAATATCTGTAGATGGATAATATGTGTGTATCAAAGTTAACTTCCAAATTGTGATAATTGTACTGTGGTTATATTACAGAATATCCTTGTTTTAGGTACGCTGCTGCTGCTGCTAAGTCACTTCAGTCACATCCGACTCTTTGTGACCCCATGGATCGTAGCTCATCAGGCTCCTCTGTCCATGGGATTCTCCAGGCATGAATACTTGTGTGGATTGCCATGCCTTTAGGGAATCTTCCTGATCCAGGGTTCGAACCTGTATCTCCTGTGTCTCCTAAATTGTCACCCAGAAAGCCCTTTAAGTGTGACTTAAAGGTAAAGGAGTATAATGCTCTCTACTCATCCTCAAACAGTTCAGATTTTTAAAAAATATAACTAGACAGAGAACAAATGAAAGGTATTAGAATATTAACATTCGAGAAATCATAGTAGGTTATACAGGAATTCTAAGTACTACATTTGTAAATTTTAAGTCAGATTATTTCAAAATTTTAAAATGGAAAAATAACCTTTGATATATAGAAGTATATATCTATTATTTCTAAATTAACCAATCTTTTAAAGTTATGAAAAACACATTGTACAATTTTTTAATTTCCTCAAAAAATTGTATATCAGATTTTTATGATTTCTGAATTTATCTCAATGTTTTATGGTTTTTGAATTCGAGGGAATTTTTTCTTATAATATTTTTGGTAACTATTCTGGACCATTGATTTCCTTTAATGGGTGATCAAAATTCAAAGTCAAATACAAATGCCCATAGAGTTCAAGGTGAATTCCCCATGACCTCATGCAACTTATCTGTTCTTGGTGTGAATGAATTGTATCACCCCTGTCTGAATACTGCAGTTCTAGTCTCTGCACCATACTTGCACAGCCCCTTTAAAATCATTATCTTCTAGTTTTGTGGCTGCTATACTGAGCTTCACTCCCCACACCCTCCTGCCTTTACTGGGGTCTCAGTTTTCCATGTTTTCTCCACAGAGCCTAGCAGTCTAAAAATGTGGAATGCTAAACAATATTTATTATGATCTCTCATTTCTAGACATTAATAAAAATGTCTTTAAGACATTTTCTACCTGTTGTGTTTACTCACAGAGATGTTCTTTGAGCAAAGGACATTGACATTTACTGAACTCCCGTCATGGCAGACACAGAACATACACCATCTCATTCAGTCCTTAATATGATCATATGACATAGGTATGGTTATACCCATTTGGCAGATGAGAAAACTGAGGTTCAGAAACTTTAAGTTGCTGTAGCTCACATGGTAGGAAATGGCAACTCACTCCAGTGCTCTAGGCTGGGAAATCCCATGGACAGAAGAGCCTGATGGGCTATAGTCTGCTGCTGCTGCTAAGTCACTTCAGTGGTGTTCGACTCTGTGCGACCCCAGAGATGGCAGCCCAACAGGCTCCCCCATCCCTGGGATTCTCCAGGCAAGAACACTGGAGTGGGTTGCCATTTCCTTCTCCAATGCATGAAAGTGAAAAGTGAAAGTGAAGTCACTCAGTCATGTCCGACTCTTAGCGACCCCATGGACTGCAGCCTACCAGGCTCCTCTATCCATGGGATTTTCCAGGCAAGAGTACTGGAGTGGGGTGCCATTGCCTTCTCCAGGGCTATAGTCTATGAGGTTGCAAAGAGTGGGACACAACTTGGTGTCTGAACAACAACAAAGCTCATATGGAAAATAAGTGGCAGAGCAAGAATTTGAACTCAAACCTGTCTAACGCCAATGTCCACATAGCCTCCTTCTATCCTCCTCAGTAATCCTCTCTTTCAATTAATTCTTCTATTTGACAACTTAAGTAAACAGCCCATTGCCCATTGACCGCACTTCCAGATGCTCTTCTCTGGTCCCCTGAAGATTTGGGGATGGGAGGAGACATAGAAAGTAAAAACATAAATATGAAATACTATATCGAAAGTGATGCTCACAGCTGCATAGAACAGAGGGGGAAAGCAGTAGCTCATTGATATGCTGTCTATGATGTCTGCACTGGAAAATAATTTATAGGGGGCATGTGTTTTCCCACATTGTATCTTTGAAAGAAGCCAGCAGAAGATGCCAAGAAGAACTGAGGAGCATCTAGTTCCAGATTCATATTTGATATCATTCATCAGAATGGTTGGTTTGTCCAGAAATAATGATAGCCTGGACTGCTGCATTCCCTCCACACCTGCTACCCCTTTTCACTCTCTAGCAAAAAAATAAAATAAAATAAACTCTATGATCCTGGGAACTGCACAATTCAGAAATGCTGGCTTGGATGGCAGGGCTCCAGCTCACTGAGACCCAAACCCAGAGTCTCTTCCTTCCTTCTGACATGATCACATGCCAAGTGAAACAAATGCTCTGGGGTCCTCCACCCACCAGGAAGGAGAGAAGGTACATGTGTTGCAGAAAACAGTACTCAAGAAACCAAGCACCACACTCAGAGAATTGGAGAACTCAGGTTTATTACGCTGATGAGCCCAGAGGAGTTAACACTCCAAGCTCTGAGCCGCGAACAAAGGGGTTACAGAGTTTTTTTACACGCGGACAGGCATGATTAAGTGGGTTTGTGGGTTTGCAGAGGCTAGGGCGATTGCAAAGAGCAGGACAAGGGTGAGTGAGATAAGCTCCAGTTCCTAGTATTGTGAGTCCCCACTTTCTGAGACCTATGTGATCTAGACTTTGCAAGGAGCAAGCTGAGTTACAGAGGCAGAAGGAGCAGGAGGTTATGTAAAATTTTTAGCTTTTTATCTTCACGCATACAAAGGAAGTATGGGAAAGTAATAACCAAACAGCTAGGAGGTCAGAGATGCTGATCTGTTTTAGAAGAAAACTTGATACAAGATCTGGTATGATATAGAGCTGAAGGCAAGAAAATCGTTCCCTGACACCTTTGTTGATGTACCCCATGAATAGCCTGGATCATTGACAGATAACTTTGGGAAGCCTTTGGAATTCTCTAAGTTGACCTCCCTCCTATCAGGGGAGATGCTCCGGGTCTACACGGGAGCTTTCTGGTTGGAAATCTGTTGCTATTGTTTAGTCTCTAAGTCACGTCCGACTGTTTGTGGCCCCATGGACTATAGCCCGCTAGGCTCCCCTGTCCATGGAATTTCCCAGGCAAGAACACTGGAGTGGGTTACCATTTCTTATTCCATGGGATCTTCCTGACCCAGGGATCAAATCTGTGTCTTTCATTTCCTGCATTGGCAGGCGGATTCTTTACCACTAGTGACACCTGGTTTGAAGTTTAGAGAGAGGAAAAGCCCCTCCAGCAGTCAAATAACACCTGGCAGTCACAGTTGTCACCACATGGGCAGAGGAAACACCCAGCTGAGCCCTGCCCTAATTCATCACACACTAAATTGGGGACTATAATAACATGATTGTTGCTTTAAGCCACTTAATTTGAGAGTAGTTCATTATGTATCAACTGATAACAGGATCACTTGGGCCTCAGTATCCTCGTCTGTAAAACAACCCAAATGTCCATCAATGGAAGAATGTATAAAGGAGAGGTATACAATGGAATATTACTCAGTTAAAAAAGGAGCAAAATTAGGTCATTTGTAGAGAGACATGGATGAACCTAGAGACTTATACAGAATCATACAGAGTGAAGTTAGTCAGAAAGAGAAAACAATGATCATATATTAACGCATGTATGTGGAGTCTAGAAAAATGGTATAGATGATCTTGTTTACAAAGCAGAAATAGAGACACAGATATAGAGAACAAATATATGGATACTAAGGGGAAAAGGGGGTTGGGAGGAATTGAGAGATTGGGATTGATACATATACACTGTTAATACTATATATAAAATAGATAACTAATGAGAACCTACTGGATAGCAGAGGGAATTCTACTTCATTCACTCTGGTGACCTGAATGGAAAGGAAGTCCCAAAGGAGGGGATATAGGTATCAGTTCAGCTCAGTTCAGTTCAGTCGCTCAGTCATGTCCGACTCTGCGACCCCATGAAGGTATACCTACGGCTAATTCATTCTGCTGCACCATAGAAGCTAACACAGCATTGTAAAGCAACTAGACTCCAGTAAAAATTTAATTTGAAAAAAAGGAGGGGACTCCACTGGACTCCATGAGCTTCAAGATTCTTGACAATCCTCAAGGCATCTCTTGATAGGTACATTTAGCCTTTTTCTAGCTGAGTGGTAAATGAACGTATGCCAACGTGCTGTTGTGCTCTTCCCTTCAGCATTCAGACTGCAGTGAGAAATACATTTCTGTAAACTGGCTGTAACCCTGTGGCTTTACTCTGGAACTGGAATGCTTGCCCGGACGGGAGCCTCAGAGCACACCATGAATGGGGGCTCACGCAGGCAGTGCACAGGCCACCTTGCTGACTATGTTCTCCTCTCATTCAGTGACAACAGTAAAACCAGGGGGCCAAAAGTGCCCCCATACCCATTAAGAAGCTGGCAGAGGACAAAGACGAGCCACTCAGAAATGATGCAATGAGAAAACGTACAAACTAGACAAAAATCCCATACACAGGATGTGTTTCTCATACATACTAATTTTCCTTAACAACGTCTAGAGGGGTTGTGATTTACAAATTTATCTCAGCCGTCTTTGAACCTATTTATAGTTTTTTTTTTTTAATCTTGGGATAACAAGCTCCATACCATCTTTATATTTACTTGACCTACATTTACCTCCTATAAGCTAGTTTTAAACTACCACCTCCTTCTCTGTGTGACCAGGTTTAGCAAATTCAAAAATTTAAGCTGTGAAGCAAAATACACTGAAAATTAGCCATGTTGAATTCTTTGTAAAGTAAACTTAGATGTAAATATAAAAATGCATAACAATGGAATATATGGAATTTTCTCATCCAATGGATTCCTAAGAAAATCTGTCAGAAAAAGTCTGACCCAAAGATGAAAGAAACAAGCTTTTTAAAAATAACCTAAAGAGTTGCCTGGTTAGGACTTCAGAGTATAGACTGGAAAGGCCTTATAGACGGGTAGTTCTGGGAGTGAATCTGTTTCCACCACTTGCTATCAGCATGTCTTTCATAGGTTCCTTGACTACTGTTAAGACCACATAATTGCACATGAAGAAGAAAGACACCCTAGTGGTTAAGACTATGGCCAAAGGAGCCAGCCTGGTTGAATTATGTCCTTCTCTACCATGCATAGTTGTGTGGCTCTGGGAAAGCTACTTCACCTCTCTGTTTCTCATTGGCTCTGGGAAAGCTACTTCACCTCTCTGTTTCTCACTTAAAAATCTGTATGGTGTAAAAGGAATATCTACTGCATTGCATTTTCATAAGGTTTTATGAGGCTTAAGTAGGGAAAGCTCTTAGAACATGTCTCTGTGTGTGTTGGTCGCTCAGTTGTGTCTGACTCTTTGCCACCCCATGGACTGTAGTCTGCCAGGCTCCTCTGTCCATGGGATTCTCCAGGCAAGAATACTAGAGTGGGTTGTCATGCCTTCCTCCAGGGTATCTTTCTGAATCAGGGGTTGAATCATCTCCTACATTTCCTGCATTGCAGGCGGGTCTTTACCACTGAGCCAACCAGGGAAGCCGCAATAAGATGCTAAAAAATATTTACTCATTTCCTTTCCTTCTTCTGCAGATTTTATAATAAAAATGAGGCTCTGCTGTTTTCTGGTTCCAAGGAGGCAAACACTTGGGCAATGTGAATGAAAATTGCTCTCATACATGTAAGCCAACTTAACTGTTAATAAATAACAACACAAATAAATGACATTAAAGTAAGAAAGATTTTGGACAAAAGAAAGTTTCCAGACTGCTAAGCCCACTAATATATACAAGTGATGGGGAAGCTCTGATGCAGTCTTTCCCATCAGCTTTTTTTTTTTTTTTTTAAGAAAAGAAAGAATAATTATGTGTCCTGGTCACCTGACAAGGACGTAGTAGTCCGCTCATATATATTTAGAGAAAGAATGACATTGAATGGCAGCTGGAAACGGTGCTTCATATGTTATCCTCCCAATTCACAAATGCTTCGAAGGTTTTGAAAACGTAAAGCACGAGGCAGTTGATTTCTTCGGATGAAAAGCTTCATTGCTTTTACCTTCTCCCTGGTTTCACTCTGTCTTTGACCCATTGCTGGAGGGCTGATAGCTATGCACTGGGCAGCCTGAGGCAGTCACCCCTGAAACATTAGAGGCATTCAAGCATTCTTGCCAAGGGTCAGTGTCCAGGGGTTCAGGGCCAGGGACTAATTTCTGTCCCTGATTGACAGAAGATTGAGTACACATACCAGTGAGAGCACACACACAGACACACACACACCACAGAGCAAGCAGATTCATTCACAGCCCATGTCTCCTTAGCCTGCTCTGGTGTTGACCTTGTTACTGAACACAAGTTCTTGTGCCCAAGGCACAGTGAGGCCAAACAAACCTAAACATCAGAGTTTGGAGGATAGAATGATTAGTTGCAAGGCCAAGCAAGAACAGTAGCTCATACTTTAAAAAACAAAGCAAAACAGAAAAGAAAACATGAACTCTTTGAAGGGTTTCAGCAAAGCATTTTTCAAGGCAAGGTAAAGGAGGGAGAAGGAAATGGCAACCCACTCCGGTGTTCTTGCCTAGAGAATCCCAGGGACGGGGGAGCCTGGTGGGCTGCCATCTCTAGGGTGGCACAGAGTCGGACACGACTGAAGCGACTTAGCAGCAGCAGCAAAGGAGGGAAGTTTCAGGGTCTGTGATCAGCTTGTGCACAATTCTGATTGGTTGATGGTGATCAATCCTTAGGCTCCAAAAGGTCTGGGGGCTATGTGCTCATGATCAATAAATAGTTAATTTCTTCCATTTGGTGGTGGTGTTTGCATCTGAAAAACTCAAGAAATATGCATCAGATACTATTATCTAGGTACTTCTGAGAGCTAGAGGTGAGGATGTGGGGGAGGGGTCTGTCCCAGGAAGGCCTCAGAGGGCCCTGCCAGATTACAACCTGATGAGAATTGAGCATCTTCCCTTGTCTGTGGTAGAGGATGGGGGCTGGTGGAAAAACACCACACTAATATTATATCCTGTATTACAGATGGAATATATGTGTCCCTGCCCCGAATTCCTATATTAAAGCCCTAACCACCAGCCCCCTGCCCCTCCAGTGTAGCTGTATCTGGAGATCTGCTAGGATTGGTGTCTTTATAAGAAGACAGCAGAGAGCTTGAATTCTCTCTCTTTCTGTGACTGTACCGAGGAAAGGTCATGTGAGGACACAGCGAGAAGACAACCATCTGCAAATTGGGAAGAAAACTGAATTTGCCAGCACCCTAATCTTGGACCTCTAGTCTTCAAAACTCTGAGAAAGTAAACTTCTGTTGTTTAAACTACTCACTCTGGGGTATTTTATTATAGCAGCCTGAGTCAACTAAGGCAGAAGGCAATGGCACCCCACTCCAGTACTCTTGCCTGGAAAATCCCATGGACGGAGGAGCCTGGTGGGCTGCAGTCCATGGGGTCGCTAGGAGTCGGACTCGACTGAGCGACTTCACTTTCACTTTTCACTTTCATGCATTGGAGAAGGAACTGGCAACCCACACCAGTGTTCTTGCCTGGAGAATCCCAGGGATGGGGGAGCCTGTGGGCTGCCGTCTATGGGGTCGCACAGAGTCGGTCACGACTGACATGACTTAGCAGCAGCAGCAGAGTCAACTAAAACATCCTGTATTCTCCAACTCCCAGAGAGTCCCCAGCAGAACTCAGCTTTGGTTACCCACAGCAGAGATAAACCCATCATGAACATACACCCTATTGGTTTTCCTCCACCCACCAGAGGTCACCTCTCAAATAAACCACCTTTACCCAAATCCACTTCTCAGGCTTCACTTCTGGAGGAAGGCAAACTAGGAAATATATCATCAGTGTATATTGTGAAAGGCTTCAATATGCTAAGGCTTCACTAAGTGCATCATAGATAAGGGCCAGTGTGTGTGTGGAAAGAAGGGAGAGATCCTTGGTAGGGTTCTTGGGCTGAATGGCTCACACATGAACCTCAGATTTTCTTTACCATAATTGAGGACAAACCTCCTTTTTCCCATTCTCTGCCCTTCTTTGGGTAAGAAAGAATTTTTGGCTTGGCCAAAAATTTTGTTCAGATTTTTCAGTAAGCTCTTACATAGAACCACCTTCCTACTATGTAGAAACTGTCCACATTAGGGT
This sequence comes from Bos indicus, assembly GCF_029378745.1. Classification (NCBI taxonomy): domain Eukaryota; kingdom Metazoa; phylum Chordata; class Mammalia; order Artiodactyla; family Bovidae; genus Bos; species Bos indicus. The sequence goes on along the minus strand of NC_091780.1, from coordinate 15,800,254 downwards.
GTTGTAGCTACATGTTCCTGGAAACAAACTCACTCAGAAGGACAATGCAGATAGTGGAGTGCAGTTTATTACACTGGCGGGCCCGAGGCAGAGTCTCCTCTTAGCCAAGGACCCCAACCAGTTTTTGTGAAAATCTTATATACCCTAAGTGTACATGCACAAACCTGCCTCCCCAAATTCCCTGAAACTAGCCTGAACAAAGGAAAAGAAAGATACAGTCAAAGTTAACCCGTGATTCATATGCCTTAAGCCTAGGTAGTTAACAGCAGACAATTATCAATCGGCCTGTGGTCATACCCCAATAAGCATAATAGAATTTGTGATTCTATTCGGTTACACAGATAATTAAGGTATTCTTTTAGGCAATGGAGAGTCTAGCTACGAGCCCCGGGGTTCTTCCATGGGGGTGGGGGTGGGGCAGGTCTGGTTTTCTCGTTGGCATGTCATTTCCATACATACTGGGCATATAGATCAAAATCCACAGTCCAGCCCAAGATGGAGTCCTGCTTTCAAGATGTAGCCTGTTTTGTCTGTTTCCTCCTTCAAGGGTACAGAGTAATTGTTATAATTCACTAGGTCCCAGAGAAGTGTCCTTGAGAGCCTTGCAAACTCAGAGCTTCTAGGATTCTCTCAAGACTGCCCTGCATTTGGATATTACATCATTACCCCATGAAGGGAAGAACAGGTGGGTTTACTAGTGTCTGATTACAGAAGGTGATACATTCAATTTGAAGTGATGGTTGGAGTCTGGCATGGGAGGACATGTCAGTGAGCAACCACGGAAGGTGTACTCACCTGCTTAGAATTTGGCAGCTTATCCTGTCTCCTAGTGTTGTGGATCTGGGTTTATTGTGTTGAGCACTCAAATGTAACTATATAATAAAGTCAGTGGGGTTTACATTACTTAACAGCATGAGTAGTGTGCCAACTGTTCGGTAGAGAAACGTTCCCCAAGAAAATGGGTGATTTTTGTCTCCAACACAAGAGGAGCCTGGGCCAATTTCCCTGCCAAGCATATTTTTCCAGAGGATTAGTTTTCTATAAATAACTTAAGTCCATCTCCAGAATCACTTTGATACACATAGGTTTCATTTACATAACTCATCAATTAAAAATGTAGGAGGAGGGGCTTCCTTGGTGGCTCAGTGGTAAAGAATCCAGGGGTTTGATCCCTGATCTTGAAAGATCCCACATGCTGCAGAGCAGTGAAACCTGTGTACCACAACTATTGAGTCTGTGCTCTAGGGACCAGGAGCCACGACTACTGAGCCCACACGCAGCAACTACTTACTGAAGCCCGCACACCATAGAGCCCGTGCTCTGCAACAAGAGAAGCCATTGCAATGAGAAACCTGTGCACCGCAGCTGGAGAAGGAGCTCCTGTTTGCTGCAACTAGAGAAAATAAAGCAGAGAAAATAAACCAACCCATGCAGCAACAAAGACCCAGCAAAGCCAAAAAAAAAGAAAGAAAAAAGAATAAACAAAATTAAAAATATAGATAGGAGGAGAAATAAATTTGTTACTGCAGAATGCATTCTCTTGACTCTCCATCCATAAAAGTATATCCGATAAACTTTAACTGGGCTTGAAATGAGTTCACTAGTCCCCTATATCTACTGCAATGAAGAGCTCTAATTTTATGGAAACCCCTTTGCTATACATAGTTTTTTATCTGATAGACCGAGGAATGCATTCTCACATCATGAACATAACCTTGGAAAGTAACTTAAACCCTCCAAACATTAATTTTCTCATCTGTATATTGATAACAGTAATAATAGTTCTGATCACAAGTAATAATTATAAGAACTAATAAGAAAATATATATAAGGTGCCTAGTAAAAGCCCATCCCATAATTGGCACTTTTAGTTATTTGACATTTTTTGTTCAGCATACAGACCTCATTTCTGTATTTAAGTAATTCCTTACCTTTTGTAGGCTTCCCCCATGGCTCAGTGATAAAGAATCTCTGCCTGCCAGTGCAGGAGATGCAAGTTCAATCTCTGGGCTGGGAAGATGCCCTGGAGAAAGAAACGGCAACCCTCTCCAGTATTCTTGCCTGGTGAGTCCCATGGACGGAGGACCCTGGCAGGCTACAGTCCATGGGGTCACAAGAGTTGGACATGACTTAACAAGTAAACAACAATAACAGCAGCTACCTTTTGTATCTTGGTGGGAAATAGAAACTGAAAATTCCAGATACCATTTTTTTCAGGATCCCTTGACCTCTCTGAAAACAGTGGACACAGTGACAGACTTAATTTGGGGGGCTCCAAAATCACTGCAGATGGCAACTGCAGCCATGAAATTAAAAGACGCTTGTTCCTCGGAAGAAAAGTTATGACCAATGAAAACCAGAGACATTACTTTGCCAACAAAGGTCCATCTAGTCAAAGCTATGGTTTTTCCAATAGTCGTGTATGGATGTGAGAGGTGGACTATAAAGAAAGCTGAGTGCCAAAGAATTGATGCTTTTGAACTGTAGTGTTGGAGAAGACTCTTGAGAGTCCCTTGGACTGCAAGGAGACCCAACCAGTCCATCCTAAAGGAAATCAGTCCTGAATATTCATTGGAAGGACTGATGCTGAAGCTGAAACTCCAATACTTTGGCCACCTGATGCAAAGAAGAGTCATTTTAAAAGACCCTGATGCTGGGGGAAAGATTGAAGGCAGGAGGAGAAGGGGTGACAGAGGATGAGATGGTTGGACGGCATCACTGACTTTATGGACATGAGTTTTAGTAAGCTCTGGGAGTTGGTGATGGACAGGGAGGCCTGGCATGCTGCAGTCCATGGGGTCGCAAAGAGTCAGACACGACCGATCAACTGAACTGAACTGACCTCTCTCCAGCTCCTCCTTTTAAGATTCATTGCATATCCATGAGTGTGTATGCTCAGTTGTGTCCAAATCTTTGTGGTCCCAGGTACTGTAGCCTGCCAGGCTCCTCTGTCCATGGGATTTTCCAGGCAAGAATAATGGAGTGGGGTGCTATTTCCTACTCCAGGGGATCTTCCAGACCCAGGGATCGAACCTGCATCTCTTGTATCTCCTGCATTGACAGACAAGCCACCTAAGGACAGGGGAACCACTTACACTTTGCCTTAGGACAGGCACACTTTACACTCTCTTACCTAACACTGATCTTTGAAATTTCCCCACCGCAACTTCATCTTATTTGGTTATATATTTTACTGACCTGAGTCTAGACTCTCCCTGGTTCTGACTGACATGCCCATGAGAGTCTACTCCTGAAAGCCACATTTCTGATTCAGGTGTTAAAACCTCAGGTAAGAAATCTGTCATCTTTTGTTCCTCATAATTCTTGGATATCTCTAGCCCCATTGAGTCAAGGCATGAGGACTAGACATACAGCAGTGGAAATGAAAGGAAAAAAAAAAGATTCAAAACTTCAAGAAACTTATGAAAGCATTATCCACATAGATTTAAGATATTTGACCAAATTTTTCCATTTTAGTAACATATATTAAGTACAAAATTGATAAAAAAAAAAAAAAAACATAGATGAGAGAGGACTCCAAAGTTTCATGGAGTTGCCTCTCTATGATGGCAACCAACTACATCAAATTCATAAATCGAAGAGCTGATTATTTATTTAAGTGATTATCTTCTGAGTTTACATGAAAGCAACATCCACAGAGCACCCAATTGGTTCTAAATAATAGGGTTTGGGATTTTAGTGGAGTCAAGATGTCACATTTATCATTTATGGTGTTTATTGTTCAGAGGAATAAATCGGCCTAGAATCAAACGTTTACATCTATTCTTCAAATGTTCCAGTCTTAACTGTCTCAAATGAATATACTGTAGCAGAGATTAAAGACTTTAAAATTGTTTTTTATTGGAGTATAATTGTTTTACAATGTTGTGTTAGTTTCTACCATACAGCAAAGTGAGTCAGCTATGTGTGCATGCGAGCTAAGACTCTTCAGTCTTGTCCAGCTGTTTGTGACTCCAGGGACTGTAATCTGCCATGCTTCTCTCTTCAGGGGATTCTCCAGGCAAGCATACTGGAGTGGGTTGCCATCTCCTCCTCCAGGAGCTCTTCCAGGCCAAGGGATCAAACCCATGTCTCTTATGTCTCCTGCATTGGTAGGTGGGTTATTTATTACTAGCACCAACTGGGAAGGCCTGAATCAGCTATAGGTATACAGCAAGAATACACAGAAGAACTATTAAAAAAAGATCTTCATGACCCAGATAACCACGATGGTGTGATCACTTAACTAGAGCCAGACATCCTGGAATGTGAAGTCAAGTGGGCCTTAGGAAGCATCCCTAGGAACAAAGCTAGTGGAGGTGATGGAATTTCAGTTGAGTTATTTCAAATCCTAAAAGACGATGCTGTGAAAGTGCTGCACTCAATATGCGAGCAAATTTGGAAAACTCATCAGTGACCACAGGACTGGAAAAGGTCACTTTTCACTCTAATCCCAAAGAAACACAATGCCAAAGAATATTCAAACTACTGCACAATTGTACTCATCTCACACGGTAGCAAAGTAATGCTCAAAATTTTCCAAGCCAAGCTTCAATAGTAGGTGAACTGTGAACTCTCAGAAGTTCAAGTTGGATTTAGAAAAGGCAGAGGAACCAGAGATCAAATTGCCAATGTCTGCTGGATCATTGAAAAAGTAAGAGTTCCAGAAAAACATCTACTTTTGCTTTATTGACTATGCCAAAGCCTCTGACTGTGTGGATCACAATAAACTGTGAAAAATTCTTAAAGAGATGGGAATAGCAGGCCATTTGACCTATCTCCTGAGAAACCTATATGCAGGTCAAGAAGCAACAGTTAGAACTGGACAAGGCACAACAGACTGGTTCCAAATCGGGAAAGAAGTATGTCAAGGCTGTATATTGTCACCCTGCTTATTTGACTTATATGCAGAATACATTATGAGAAACACTGGGCTGGATAAAGCACAAGCTGGAATCAAGATTGTTGGGAGAAATGTCAATAACCTCAGATATGCAGATGACACCACCCTTATGGCAGAAAATGAAGAACTAAAAAGCCTCTTGATGAAAGTGAAAGAGGAGAGTGAAAAAGTTGTCTAAAGCTCAATATTCAGAAAATGAAGATCATGGCAGCTGGTCCCATCACTTCATGGGAAATAGATGGGGAAACAGTGGAAACAGTGTCAGACTTTATTTTGGGGGGGGCTCCAAAATCACTGCAGATGGTGATTGCAGCCATGAAATTAAAAGACACTTACGCCTTGGAAGAAAAGCTATGACCAACCTAGACAGCATATTAGAAAGCAGAGACATTACTTTACCAAGAAAGGTCTGTCTAGTCAAAGCTATGATTTTTCCAGTGGTCATGTATGGATGTGAAGTTGTACCAAAAAGAAAGCTGAGTACCAAAGAATTGATGCTTTTGAACTGTGGTGTTGGAGAAGACTCTTGAGAGTCCCTTGGACTGCAAGGAGATCCAATCAGTCAATCTTAAATAAAATCAGTCCTGAATATTCATTGGAAGGACTGACGCTGAAGCTGAATCTCCAATACTTTGGCCACCTGATGTGAACAACCGGCTCATTTGAAAAGACCTTGATGCTGGGAAAGATTGAAGGCAGGAGAGGATGAGATGGTTGGATGTCACCACCTGCTCAATGGACATGAGTTTGAGTAAGCTCCAGTAGTTCGTGATGGACAGGGAGGCCTGATATGCTGCAGTCCATGGGGTCACAGTTAGACATGACTGAGTGACTGAACCGATACCTATATCTCCTCTTTTTTAGATTCTTTCTCCATATAGGTTGTTACAGAGGATTAATTAGAGTTCCTTGTGCTATAGACAAGGCTGTGGTCCATGTGAGTAGACTGACTAGTTTTCTAGTTTTCTGTGATTATGGTTTGTGTGTCTGCTCTCTGATGCCTTTCGCAACACCCACCATCTTACTTGGGTTTCTCTTACCTTGGACGTGGGGTATCTCTTCAGGGCTGCTCCAGCAAAGCGCAGCCACTGCTGCTTACCTTGGAGGAAGGGTGAGCATACACATCTGTGTAATCTCCTCACAGCCACCCCGCCTGACCTTGAATGTGCAGTAGCTCCTCTCAGCCCTCCTGATGGGCAGGTCATGGTGGAGAGGTCTGACAGAATGTGGTCCACTGGAGAAGGGAATGGCAAACCACTTTAGTATTCTTGCCTTGAGAACCCCATGAACAGTATGAAAAGGCAAAATGATAGGATACTGAAACAGGAACTCCCCAGGTCAGTAGGTGCCCAATATGCTACTGGAGATCAGTAAAGAAATAACTTCAGAAAGAATGAAAGGATGGAGCCAAAGCAAAAACAATATCCAGTTGTGGATGTGACTGGTGATAGAAGCAAGGTCCGATGCTGTAAACAGCAATATTGCATAGGAACCTGGAATGTTAGGTCCGCGAATCAAGGCAAATTGGAAGAGGTCAAACAGGAGATGGCAAGAGTGAATATCGACATTCTAGGAATCAGCGAACTAAAATGGACTGGAATGGGTGAATTTAACCAAGATGACCATTGTATCTACTACTGTGGGCAGGAATCCCTTAGAAGAAATGGAGTAGCCATCATGGTCAACAAAAGAGTCCAAAATGCAGTACTTGGATGCAATCTCAAAAACGACAGAATGATCTCTGTTCGTTTCCAAGGCAAACCATTCAATATCACAGTAATCCAAATCTATGCCCCAACCAGTAATGCTGAAGAAGCTGAATTTGAACAGTTCTATGAAGACCTACAAGACCTTTTAGAACTGACACCCAAAAAAGATGTCCTTTTCATTATAGGGGACTGGAATGCAAAAGTAGGAAGTCAAGAAACACCTGGGGTAACAGGCAATTTGGCCTTTGAATACGGAATGAAGCAGGGGAAAGGCTAATAGAGTTTTGCCAAGAGAATGCACTGGTCATAGCAAACACCCTCTTCCAACAACACAAGAGAAGACCCTATGCATGGACATCACCAGATGGTCAACACCGACACCAGATTGATTATATTCTTTGCAGCCAAAAATGGAGAAGCTCTATACAGTCAGCAAAACAAGACCAGGAGCTGACTGTGGCCCCGATCATGAACTCCTAACTGCCAAATTCAGACTTAACTTGACGGAGAAGGCAATGGCACCCCACTCCAGTACTCTTGCCTGGAAAGTCCCATGGATGGAGGAGCATGATAGGCTGCAGTCCATGGGGTCGCTAAGGGTCAGACACGACTGAGCGACTTCACTTTTACTTTTCACTTTCATGCATTGGAGAAGGAAATGGCAACCCACTCCAGTGTTCTTGCCTGGAGAATCCCAGGGACGGGGGAGCCTGGTGGGCTGCCGTCTATGGGGTCGCACAGAGTCAGACATGACTGAAGTGACTTAGCAGCAGTAGCAGCAGACTTAAATTGAAGAAAGTAGGGAAAACCACTAGACCATTGAGGTATGACCTAAATCAAATTCCTTATGATTATACAGTGGAAGTGGGAAATAGATTTAAAGGACTCTATCTGATAGATAGAGTGCCTGATGAACTATGGACAGACGTTCGTGACATTGTACAGCAAACAGGGATCAAGACCATCCCCATGGAAATGAAATGCAAAAAAGCAAAATGGCTGTCTGGGGAGGCCTTAAAAATAGCTGTGAAAAGAAGAGAAGCAAAAAGCAAAGGAAAAAAGGAAAGATATAAGCATCTGAATGCAGAATTCCAAAGAATAGCAAAGAGAGATAAGAAAGCCTTCCCTAGCGATCAGTGCAAAGAAATGAGGAAAACAACAGAATGGGAAAGACTAGAGATCTCTTCAAGAAAATTAGAGACACCAAGGGAACATTTCATGCAAAGATGGGCTCGATAAAGGACAGAAATGGTATGGACCTAACAGAAGCAGAAGATATTAAAAAGAGATGGCAAGAATACACAGAAGAACTATACAAAAAAGATCTTCATGACCCAGATAATCACGATGGTGTGATCACTCACCTAGAGCCAGACATCCTGGAATGTGAAGTCAAGTGGCCTTAGAAAGCATCACTACGAACAAAGCTAGTGGAGTTGATGGAATTCCAGTTGAGCTCTTTCAAATCCTAAAAGATGATGCTGTGAAAGTGCAACACTCAATATGCCAGCAAATCTGGAAAACTCAGCAGTGGCCACAGGACTGGAAAAGGTCAGTTTTCATTCCAATCCCAAAGAAAGGCAATGCCAAAGAATGCTCAAACTACACCACAATTGCACTCATCTCACATGCTAGTAAAGTAATGCTCAAAATTCTCCAAGCCAGGCTTCAGCAATACATGAACTGTGAACTTCCAGATGTTCAAGTTGGTTTTAGAAAAGGCAAAGGAACCAGAGATCAAATTGGCAACATCCACTGGATCATGGAAAAAGGAATAGAGTTCCAGAAAAACATCTATTTCTGCTTTATTGACTATGCCAAAGCCTTTGACTGTGTGGGTCACAATAAACTGTGGAAAATTCTGAAAGAGATGGGAATACCAGACCACCTGACCTGCCTCTTGAGAAATCTACATGCAGGTCAGGAAGCAACAGTTAGAACTGGACATGGAACAACAGACTGGTTCCAAATAGGAAAAGGTGTACGTCAAGGCCGTATATTGTCACCCTGCTTATTTAACTTCTATGCAGAGTACATCATGAGAAACGCTGGACTGGAAGAAGCACAAGCTGGAATCAAGATTGCCGGGAGATTGCCTGCATATCAATAACCTCAGATATGCAGATGACACCACCCTTATGGCAGAAAGTGAAGAGGAACTCAAAAGCCTCTTGATGAAAGTGAAAGTGGAGAGTGAAAAAGTTGGCTTAAAGCTCAACATTCAGAAAACGAAGATCATGGCATCTGGCCCCATGACTTCATGGGAAATAGATGAGGAAACAGTGGAAACAGTGTCAGACTTTATTTTTGGGGGCTCCAAAATCGCCTCAGATAGTGATTGCAGCCATAAAATTAAAAGACACTTACTCCTTGGAAGGAAAGTTATGACCAACCTAGATAGCATATTCAAAAGCAGAAACATTACTTTGCCAACAAAGGTCCATCTAGTCAAGGCTATAGCCTTTTCCATAGCCTTTCCAGTGGTCATGTATGGATGTGAGAGTTGGACTGTGAAGAAAGCCAAGCACCAAATAATTGATGCTTTTGAACTGTGGTGTTGGAGAAAACTCTTGAGAGTCCCTTGGACTGCAAGGAGATCCAACCAGTCCATTCTAAAGAGATCAGTCCTGGGTGTTCTTTGGAAGGACTGATGCTAAAGCTGAAACTCCAATATTTTGGCCACCTCACGAGTAGAGTTGACTCATTGGAAAAGACTCTGATGCTGGGAGGGATTGGGGGCAGGAGGAGAAGGGGACGACAGAGGATGAGATGGCTGGATGGCATCTCCGACTTGATGGACATGAGTTTGGGTGAACTCCGGGAGTTGGTGATGGACAGGGAGGCCTGGCGTGCTGCAGTTCATGGGGTCGCAAAGAGTCAGGCATGATTGAGTGACTGAACTGAACTGAACTGCACTATAGAGTAGTTTCTCAATAGTTATCTATTTCATATACAGTGTGTGTGTGTATATATATGTATATGTATATGTATATGTATATAGATAGATAGTCAACCCCAGTCTCTCAGTTTATCCCACTCCCACTTTCTCCCTTGGTATAGATACATTTGTTCTCTATTAAAGACTCCTTGCTGCTGCTGCTGCTGCTAAGTCGCTTCATTCATGTCCAACTCTGTGCAACCCCATAGACGGCAGCCCACCAGGCTCCCCCGTCCCTGGGATTCTCCAGGCAAGAACACTGAAGTGGGTTGCCATTTCCTTCTCCTTAAAAGTCTTTAAATGTATAAGCATCCTTAAAAAACTCTTATAAAAGTATAAGCATATTCTTGTATGCGTATATGTAGAATTCTCTTTTTTTTCAGGGGACTAGCATTAACAAGGGTGCTGTTCTCGGGGTCAGGATGAGAATCTACGCAGATCCTATAGGGAAAATCTGCTTTGTAGTTGCCTAACGCTATAATTCAGCATATGCTATCATACACATAACCTGGATTCTTAAAATAAGACAAGGCTAATCTCAAACAACATCTGCATGAAACTGAATAACCTGATGACATTGTTTTAATGCTCTAACTGAGGTCCGAAGGCAGCCAACAGCTTTATCATAAATTAGGCAGGCTTTTGAAGGAAATTCTTCAAAAAAACCAGCATGTCCTCAAGTATGGATTGACAGCTGGGCAATTTTCCTGCTGTGCGTTAGGAAGCAGTGCCAGCCCAATGAGGTGTTGTCGAAATGACTGAAGACCACCTGCTGCCAATTTCTGCTCCACAGTGTGAAAAAACTAACCTTCTTGTGGATGGTCACTGCTGGTCAAAAAAAAACTGCCTCCACACTTGCAGATTTTGGTTAGCTGGTTGAGGAGGCTTCACATTTTGGATCTTGGAAAATTTTTAAGGGTACAAAGATTCAGAGCGACAGGAAGAGGCCAGAGCAACCTGTGACAAAGGGGAACAGAGCCACTTATTCCACAATGAGTCAGAGAGGGGACATTAGGCTGGAACACTCATTGTGCTTGAATTGCCCTTTGACAAAAGTATGTTTCAGTCTAAAGAAAAATGTGACTGAACTGAACTGAAGTGCACTATAGAGTAGTTTCTCAAATTTAAAGCACCAAATATTAATTTTCTGAGAGCCATAGCTCTTTTCTTTTGCTTCCATTAAAGAAAAGATTATATGCAACTATAACATTTGGTACTACTCTTACAAAAGAAAATAATCTGTAACTTTTTACATTTTTTAATATGTCTTCATTTTGGTCATGTGAATAAATATTGATATAAAATGTTAAAATCAGGAAGTATGTAATACTTTATGATTCTTAGCTTTGTAGCTGAGATATTTGCTTGAATTTTTTCATAATTATTATTATTAATAAGTGTGTAGCAGCTCACGTATTTGAAATATATAATACATAAATTTATAACATTTATGATCATTTCTAATTGTGGATACTAAAAAGTAGTATACAGTGACTGTCCCCAGTTTTACTATCGTGGATAAGAATGAACACATTTTACTTCTCTGCAGAATTGTTTCTCAAGATAAAATTCTGGGACTGAACTTACTGAGGTAAAAAGCATAAACCAACCTTAAATACTTTCTTGCAGGTTGTACACAGCACAAGTTCCAGAGGTATCATTCATAAAGCTTCCATCCTCCCCAAATTTTACACTGTGAACCTGCACCCCTGCAGGTGTGCAGCAGTTAATCTGTGCATTCTCTGTAGCAGTCCTCTAACGCATCTCAAAAGACTAGCCTACTGTCGGATCACTTTCTCAAGGATTAGCTCAAAACAATATCAAGGGAAAAAAGGACAATCCCACTCTCTGCATAATTTGCTGCTGAAGGACTTCATAAGGAATATAAGGACAGAATATTTTATAACAATAGAAGTAAAATTGCTGCATTCTTCTATATAAATCATGAGTAGTTGACAATATAGCTCTTAAGATAAATTATTTAGAAAATAATAATCATTATTATTATAAAATAGTAATAATTATTAAAAATAATATGTGAGTTTGGTTAGAATTTTCAAATTATAAAAGGACAAACATTTCAAGAAAAATTGAAACAAGTAAAGATAAAAGAAGATACAAATTTTGAAAAATTTACAAAAACTTTGGAAATGCTGAATAAATATTATGATGACTTTGAAAACCCTATTAAAATAAATGAATTTTGGTATATCTAACAATGAAAAAGTAGAGAAAATAATAATAATGAATAAAACATTTAAAATGAGAAAGGATAAACAACTAATATAAAAAGATTAATCTCATAGAAATACTAGATTAATATATAGTAAATTAACATATATTAAATTTGAAAAACAATAAATTGTATGTCCTATTAAAAAAACATAAATACCAATATGCATGAATGAAATAAAAGGCCTGGGCAGAATATGACCAAAAAACAGAACTGACAAAAATATTAAAGTTACCAATTCAGAAAAAAACCAGAATCTCGGTTTTAAATTGTTTCAGACATTCATGGAGAAATTATGAGAAACATACAATCATCCAAGACTGAATTATGAAGACATAGAAAACCATAGTGTAGAAATTACTAGTAAGGAGATTGAAAATTTCCCTAAAAATAAAAGCCCAGGGCCAGATGCTTTCACTGGCAAACTCTACAAAACATTAAAAGATTTGATCTCTATTCTTAAACTTTTCCAAAAATTGCAGAGAAGGAAAACCTTCCAAACATACAAAACCAGTATTGCCCTGATACCAAAGTCAGCTCTCAATACCACAAAAAAGAAAATTACAGGTCAATATTCTTGATGACTGTAGCTGCAAAAATCCTCAACAAAATATCAGCAAGCCTAACCCAACAATACATTAAAAGGATCATCTACCGTGATCAAGTGGGATTTACCTCAGTGTTGCAAGGATGGTTTCATCAGCCACAAATCAATCAACATGATACAACAAAATGGAAGATAAAAATCATATGATCACCTCAATAAATGCAGAAATGGCATTTGACAAAATTCAACATCCAGTTATGATAAAAAAAAAAAACTTCCAACAGAGTGGATATAAAGGAAGTGTACTTGTACATTATAAAAATCATATATGACAAACCCATAGCTAATACTGTACTCAATGGTGGAAAGCTGAGCTTTTCCTCTTAGATCAGCAACAAGACAAGGATGACCACCCCCAGCACTTTCACTACATAGTATTAGAAGTTCTAGCCACAACAGTTAGGCAAGAAAAAGACATAAAAGTCACCCAAGATGGGAAGGAAGAGGTAAAACTGTCACTGTGTATTCAGAATTCTGAAGACTACACAGACATGCATACGCTTGCACACACAAAACCCCACACTCACACACACACAAACCTCTTAGAGCTAACGAAAGAATTCAGTAAAGTCGCAGGATACAAAATCAATCTGTGGCATTTTTACACACTAATAATAAACTATCAGAAAGATAATTTAAGAAAACAAACTGTTTACAACCAAATCAAAAAGAATAAAATACCTAGGAATAAATTTAACCAAGGAGGTGAAAGACAAGTACACTGAAAACTATAAGACATTGATAAATAAGATGAAGATGACTCAAAAAATGGAAAGATATTCCATGTTCATGGTTGGAAAGAATTAATGTTAAAATGTGTTACTACCCAAAGCAATTTATGGATTCAATGTAATCCCTATCAAAATTCCTATGGGATAGTTCACAGAACTAGACCAAATAATTCTGAAATTTGTTTGGAACCACAAAAGGTCCTTAAGAGTCAAAAAAATTTTGAACAAAAGGAATGAAACTGGCAGTATCATGCTCTTAGATTTCAAACTAAACTACAAAATTATAGCAGTACAAAAAATAAGATTTTAAAAGTGTTTTTATAAGGCAAATTTTACTGTGATCCCCAAACTTATAGAAAATAACATAAAAAATTTAAATGTGTAAAACCTGCAAATGGCCTATTTTATAAGATTACTTGATTAAGATATGAATCAAAATTGTGTATATAGTATGATTTTAGTCATGTAAGAAAAACAAAACAATACATTCTGACAAATGAAACTGGGAAAGATGTACCTTTCTTCCTTCCTCTTTCCTCTGTCAGTACAAATAATCTCATTGGAGAATATTCAGAAAAAAATTTAAAGCATGTATTACTTCTATAAATGGGACTTCATAACGCTGTATATTTATGTAGGTAAGCATGCATGATCAGTCATGTCTGACTCCGAGATCCCGTAGACTGTAGCCCACTAGTCTCCTCTGTCCATGGATATAACCAGGCAAGAATAATGCTACTTGTTATTAACTTGGTTGATTGGTTGGGGAAAGTTATTGGAATTCCTGGGAGCTGTATCCATAATGTTATAATTAGGATTTGGAAACAGCAACTCAGGCTGGGGGAAACCACTGGGCTAGCTAAAAGACAATTCAGTTTAGGTGGCTTTGAACTTTGTTCATCGGACAATAATGGTGGAGAGAATAAGGTCAGAGTGTCTTTGTGCCAATAATAGTAATGTTAGGAATAAAAAAAGGAAAAGGTGTCACTTCCACAAATCAGCTCCTATGATCAAATCTGATCACTCAGTGATGTCAGATTTTTATAGCTGTTCTTTTATAGCTCTAAAAATACCTTTAGTCTTTTCACTCCTGAAGGAAAAATTATGTTGTTATTGCCAGTCTGAAACTCTAGATCATAAGACACTTTTATCCCCACTGAATCAATTGGCTTTATAACTCAACCCTTGGCAACACAATGATTTTATCAAATACTATAGTAGAAATAAAATTTGATTATTCATAGAAAGAGAATCCTATAAGAATCAGTAGGCTATTTATAACCTGCAGCATTTCTAAATCTATCAGAGAAGCAGGGGTGGAGTGACTTTCACACCAAATGCATGGGCATAAACTTCATTTTCACAAGAAACATATACTCTTTTCCATCATCCCTCCAAGCGTAACTTTTATTTTTCATTAGGGCCTATTTTCAGGGATAAACTCCTCTACAGTCAAGAAAGCACCAATGTGAGCAGGTGGCAAGTGGCTGCTGACCCCAGTCCTCACTGGGTAGAGAGAGTGGCTGAAGCTGCAGGGTGCTGGAGGCAAGCTCTTCATCCAGGGGGCTCTGACAACCCACAGGAGTGGGCTGTGCAGAAAACCCACCGACTGCTAAAGAGGGGAGCCTATTCTGGATGGCTGTGACAATTCTCCAAGTTTTTAAATGTTGGCTCAAAAAATGTTTAAAACACCCTGTTGACCAAGTTAATCACTTCTATGAGCAGGGTAACGCTGCTGCTAGTGAAATAAAATCAAACTTGCTCTGTAAGAAGAATGGAATCCTGGCTCCAACGGTTTCTACTCTGTGACTTGGGGCATGACTGGCTGCTTGACTCTCAATTTCAACATGCAAAATTCATCAGCTATTTTAGAGTAAATAAAGCTTCCAGAAGAGTATCTGGTACTTACCAGGTTTTCAATAAATGTTTGGTGATTGCAAATGTGCCTAAGAAAATCTACTATTAGAATATGACTTATCAATCAGAGAACACAGAAAAATCAATAGCCAACATTTAATATCCATTCAAAACAAAGAACTTAGAAATGAGACTCTTTCATAATAAAGTTACTATTTATAACCCAAATATATATTAAAATCAGCAAGGATCAAAAGAAATATCACCTTAAATTCAGTTTTTTTTTTTTTAAAAAACTCATAGATTATTGTTTCCTAGGCTTCCCAGGTGGCACTCATGGTAAAAAAAACTTGCCTGCCAATGCAGGAGATGTGAGAGATATGGGTTTGATCCCTGGGTCAGGAAGATCCCCTGGAGGAGGACATGGCAATCCAGTCCAGTGTTCTTAACTGGAGAATCCCATGGACAGAGGAGCCTGGTGGGCTACAGTCCATGGGGTTGCACAGAGTCGGACGACTGAAGCGACTTAACACACACACACTCACACACATCTTATTGTTTACTTATTTATGTTTAATTGTAGCAAAATACACGTAACATAACATTTACTACCTAAAAAAGTTTCCAGTTCAGTGGCATTAAGTACATGCACATTGCCGGTACAACCATCAACACCACGCATTTCCAGAACTTTTTCATCTTGCAAAACTGAAACTCTGTATCCACTAAACAGTAATGATAATCATTAAACCATAAATCCCTGTTGGAAAAATGGCAACGGTGTCATTACTTGTGGATAGCATAATTATATACATAAAAATATAATAATATTCTAAAATTATAAATAAGCATTTATTAAAATGGCCAGACACAAAAGAAGTGCTCAGAAATTGACACATGATGATGTGTATATGAAAGTCAACTAGAAAATGATGACAAATGAGCTATCACAAATTCAATGCCGTAAAATACTTAGAAGAAAACTTAAAGAAAAATGACATGTGCATTAAAAACATAACCAAGTCTTCTTGGGAAAAATTTAATCATTTCTAAAAGTGAAGAGTCATGGTTTTTAAATAAGTAGAGCATGTTAATCCATATGTTTAAAACAATTCCAGTAAGATTCCAACCACGCTTATTAAAAATTGGTGAGCTATATTTTCAAATGATGGCTCAAAATAAGATCATTGTAATGTTATGAACTGGAAAGAAGGTGTATATGCCCTGCATGCATGTGTGCTAAGTGGCTTCAGTCGTGTCCGACTCTTTGCGACCCTACGGACTGTAGCCCACCAGGCTCCTCTGTCCATGAGATTCTCTAGGCAGGAATACTGGAGTGGGTTGCTATTTCCTACTCCAAGGGGTGTTCCCAACCCAGGAACTGAACCCACAACTCCTAGATATCCTGCATTGGCAGGTGGATTCTTTACCACTAGTGCCACCTGGGAAGCCCGTATGGGCCCTGCTGCTGCTAAGTCGCTTCAGTCGTGTCCGACTCTGTGCGACCCCATAGACGGCAGCCCACCAGGCTCCCCCATCCCAGGGATTCTCCAGGCAAGAACACTGGAGTGGGTTGCCATTTCCTTCTCCAATGCATGAAAGTGAAAGTGAAAGTGAAGTCCCTCAGTCGTGTCCGACTCTTACCGACCCCATGGACTGCAGCCCACCAGGCTCCTCCGTCCATGGGATTTTCCAGGCAAGAGTACTGGAGTGGGGTGCCATTGCCTTCTCTGATATAGGCCCTAGCTTACTGATAATAGAATATGTTGTAAAACCTATTCAGCAGTGTGGCACTGGCACCAAAACTGAAATATAAATCTTCAGAAATATTTGTTGTTGTTTTTTAGTCACAAAGTTATGTCTGACTCTCTGCAACCCCATGGACTATTGCCCACTAGGTTCCTCTGTCCAGGCAATAATACTGGAGTGGGTTGTCATTTCCTTCTCCAGGGGATCTTCCCAGATCAGGGATAGAACCCGTGTCTCCTGAATTGGAGACAAAATGTTAAGTAGGTAATTGGGGAAAAGATCAAGACCCTGTTAACATGAATCTGAAAAAATTCAGGTTCAAATATGTAAAATATTAAAATATGTAATTTTTAATTACATTTCAAATATGTAAAATATTAAAAATACATTAATCTGATAACAAAAAGTAAAATTTAAATTTAAACATGCACAATAAGCAAAATTTTGCACTAGTTTTTTTAAAACAAGAGATCAATATTTGTAACACATTAATATCCCATTCATTTTTTTGTACTTTTGATTTATTAAAATCTAAATTTCTGGATCTTGCCTTGTACTTATTTTTAATCAAACATAATGGGTCCCTACTATAAAATCCAGCAAAGCAATCATAAACAAAAAATTTTCTTTCTTGCATTTTGGCTGAAAGGGCAGGTTAATTTTCTTTCTTTTTTAAAAATTTACTTATTTTAATTGGAGGATAATTACATCCATTCAATTTCATAAGAGAGACAGGAAGATTTCATAAATGAATAGACCCAGATTAAAGTGAGTAATATTTGTTAAGTGCTTTCATGGAACTGATCATTCATTTATATATTCATATATATCATCATATATATATATATTCATGTAATCCTCACCACAGTTCTAAGACACGTGAGATAGTAATATCTCCATTTTATAGATTTTAACCCATCTGGTCCCAGAGACATAGGAAACAGGGTCTAGAACTTTTGTTTTAACCACTACTCTTGTTTTCTCTTCTAGAAGTTCCAAAACATTAAAATAAACAGCACAAGTGATCAAAAACCTTGTACAACTTATTGACTTAATGTCATTGAACATCTATTTTATACCACACTCTGTGCCACACACCTGGAATTCAAGGCAGATCAAGATACTCTCTGAGAATCAAGATACTTGCCAGTCGGGGAAACTGGCAAGTAAAATAACCATTAAAATATGATTCTATGTATATTCCACTGTGCAAATTAAAACAACATTGGGAGTTCCCTGGCAGTCCAGTGGTTAAGACTTCACACTTTCAATGCAGGGGGTGTGCATTCGAACCCTGGTGAGGGGACTAAGGTCCCATATGCCATGTGGCATGACCAAATAAATAAGCAAGTTTTTTAAATAAAAAAATGTTAAAAAATAAATAAAACAACATTTTGATGGCTAAGTCAAAATCTGAAATAATAATAGTTGAAAAATAATTGAAATAAATTTTAATAAACCAATATATATTAAGCACTTCAGAATATTTATCCCCTTTAACTCAACAACCTCTCTTATTCTTGGAAGTTCATCCTGAAGAAATAATTTATCAAAAGGAAACAAGAGTATCTTTCACTAATTAACTTTTTGAATATGTATTTGTGCCTGTTGCAGACGGGATTCTCTGCTAGGATCTGGGGAAGTGAAGAAACGCAAGAAGTTTATTCCACCAAAGTCTACTTTTCAGTCCTCACTGCAATAGAGAAAAATGGAAACAACATTAAAATCCAATGACAGAGGATTATTTTATATATTATGAGACAATTTACTTACACATATACAGCAAAGTATGAAAATTGTACTCCAAAATTACATAGGAATAAAGGTCATTTTCAAGACACAATGCTAATCTCACAATATTAAATTTTGCATACAATTCTGTTGCTCTAAAAATCTTTATTCATAAAAGCAAAAGCTAGAAAAGTATATGCAAATAAGAAAAGTTGCATTAGGGTTTGGGGATTATGGATGATTTTTATTTAACTACAACTAATATTACTGGTATATAGCTTTCCCCATGAAAAACAGAAAGAGGAGAAAGAATTCATATGATGAAGATTGATCCTAGAAGAGATTAATAATTGATTACAAAGGGACTTGCAAATATGAAGTTCGTGTAACAATTACCTTACAGAATAACAAAGCAGAACTTTCAAGATATGAAGGGTTTGATATTCCTGCCTTATACAGACAGACAGTAAAGAGAGATGTTAGAAGACAGGATAAATGTTGTGTTAAAATCTCATTCCATGTAAAACCATAATTACTCTGAAATTACTGACTTTTAAAGTCCCACAAACAATACAGTAATTGCTAAGTGTTGTCAAATATAATTTTATTCAGGATTCCCAGGGTCAAGTATTCAGCACAAAAATGTATTTTAATATACTTGTAAAAATGATAAAAACACATCAATATTTCTTGGTCCCTTTGAGTCCTCCTTCTGCCTCCACTTAGCCCAATTTTGTGTTCTTAAATGAATTGATTGGCCACTTAGAAAGCAGGAACCTTGGTCCCTCTGACTTTTTCTTGAATCACCTACCCCTCTGTCACCTTTCTGGTTCCTAGAAGCTTGATATTTTTGAGTCTGATCTGTCAACAAGAAAGAAGCAGTGGCAAAAATAAGAAAAAGTTCCCCACTGTAAGGTCTCACATGGACCTCCTTCATTACACGAAATGAACATTTCTTGTAAGCAGAGGAAATAAAAATGGCTAAGCAAGAACACAGTTCTTAAGTGACAAGTTTCTTCCCCAACCTAAATCGTGAGGAATGAGTTCAACGAAAAAAAAATGGAATGCCACCGTGAGGTCTGGGTGCTGCACAGAGGTGTCCCTAGATGTCCAAGTCGGCTGTGGGTTTCGGTGCAGGTTTCAGGACATTCCGGACTTTGCACTTGTAAACAGGACCACAGTCTGGAGCCTGACCAGGGGCTGTGCTCCTTATGAAAGTACTGGCAAAATTAACCCATCACAGCCATTGGAAGATGCCAGCTTCTGTGTGGGTTCAATTTCTGCTCTGCACTGTTCTTGCGGTTGGAAGGATGCTTGGTTCCATAATTCCAAACTATATCTCTGTCTTCCCCAAATCTACCTACATTGAGCCTTCTACTCTCGTAGAAATTAGGAACAGCCTGATTGTCTCCCTCTTTGATTAACACTGTCATTTGCCATAGACACCTCATTTCTGCCTCAGATGAGGACACCTCATAGTTGCTCCTAGAGCAACTATGTGCCCCTGGAGCAACACTGCTTGGTTTCAACACTGCTCTGTCCACTGCCTCTGCCCTCACACTCCCTCTGTTGGAAACTATGATTGGTATTACTCTTTTGCCATCTTTCTCGGTTCTCTTGAGCTAAAATTGGCTATTGTCTCCCATAGTATACTCGCCTTTCATGGTAAAATCCACATGGCCAGTATCCTATAAAAGTCAGCCACTACGGAGGCCTTCAGAAGGTTTTTGTGAGATTTCACTTTATGGTTTCCACTATAATTTACAGTCTCTTTTCTAGTTAACTTACCAAAGATCCATGCCAGAGAAGACTTGAGATCAGCCTGGACAGCTAATCAAGGCTACATGATCTCCTCAGATCTCACCACGGATCTTGTGATACAGGCAGCATTGGAACTCAGTTTCTAATTGCTAATCTGGTGCTCATACCCACTGCAAAAACAAACAAAAATAATCCCCGAGATATGTGAGCAAAGATATTTTTAACACAATACCTTAAGATTTCTTCCTCAGGTGCTTGGTTATTCCAATTAATCCCAGATGACCTGGTAATATTAAAGTTTCCAAATTGCCATGCTAAACTCAATGGGTGGGTATCCATAATTTTTGCATTCAAAACAGAAGTGACATACACATGAAGCAAGGGAGATTGGAATAGGGAAGAAGGCTCATGATGGTATGTGTCGGGGTTATAGTACTTGTTCCTTTCCATGATATAAATTCTCCCTCCATGGCCAATTTCAAGCTACTACCACTGTGAAGTCAGCTTGCTTACCAAAATTTTGAAAATTTAGCACTCACTTCCCTGAAGTCACCTTTGAGAAAACTCCAGCATAACATTGGCTCTGCCTGTCCTCCTTTTCATGAATTACCACCTGAAGATATTCACCTGCAATGCAGAAGACCCAGTTCAATTCCTGGGTCAGGAAGATCCACTGGAGAAGGGATAGGCTACCCACTCCAGTATTCTTGGACTTCCTCGGTGGCTCAGCTGGGAAAGAATCTGCCTGCGTTTGCGAGAGACCTGGGTTCGATCCCTGGATTGAGAAGATGCCCTGGCATTGGGAAAGGCTACCCACTCCTGTATTCTGGCCTGGAGAATACTATGGACTGTATAGTCCGTGGGGTCTCAAAGAGTTGGACGAGACTGAGCGACTTTCACTTCACTTCACTTCAACTTGACAGTATGGCTTTGATGATCGTGTACTTGCGTAATACTGTCGTTTGTTCTTCTATTTGTTTTTGATTGCTCACAATTATTTTTCACAGTCCCACTGATATGTAAAATATAAGTAAATTACTTCTTGGCTGAGGTATGGGTATAAATTCTACCATATGAAAGAAGAGAAATTCTTGTGGCTCTATCCTTTCAAGTATTTCTCCTCCAATACTTTCTGGCATATGGCCTGATGGAAGGGAACAGCTCATAAACATAGACTGGGAAATATGGTAATATTTTGATTTATAAATTTTTGTGGAAGCTCTCTCTGTCAGGCCTGAACCCATAACATGTTCTATGATTCTTCCACTCAAGAAGCTGTCTTTCTTTAAGATACAGAAAAACCTCAAATTCCGTGACAACTAAAATTAGAGATGAAGAGGAAAGAGGGGAGCCCTGGTGACCATAACAATGAGAACAAAAGCAATATAGTGATACTCTATTTTATGAACATATAGTTTATGAAGCACTTGAGCACACACCCTCATAGTTCTGGGCATAGCATTTTAAGAGGCATTGATAAATGGAAGGGCATTCAGAGGACATCAATAACAATAAAAGGTGCTCACACTTCTGAATTGTTTACAATGGGCCATGCACTCTACTGACAGTATTACTTGTTCAATTTTATTTAATCTTCCAATTCCTAGGCTCTTACAGATGAGGAAAATTGCAACTAGAATTGTGATTTGTAACTTTCCTCTGATGTATATTTGATAAATGGTAAAGCTGAGACTTAGAACTAGGCAGTCTGATTGCAGAAGTTGTGCTCTTAAGCACAAGTTCTTAATAGCAAATCCCCACCCCTGCTAGATTGAGGAATTATATCTACAGGTGTACCAGAAGGAAGCACTGAGAATACAGGATAGAAAGTGCAGAAAAGCCACCTTGGAGTCAGTAATAAGTTCGTCCTTCTCTTAGCAGGGCCCAAACTGCAAGGGGCCATCTTGGAACACCCGGACAAAGACGGAAGCCCCAGTGACTCAGTGGTAAGGAATCCACCTGCAGTGCAGGAGACGGAGGAGGTGCGAGTTTGATCCCTGTGTCAGGAAGATCCCATGGAGGAGGAAATGACAACCTACTCTAATATTCTTGCCAGAGAATTCCCATGGACAGAGGAGCCTGGCGGGCAACAGTCCATAGAGGGTGTCACTCAGAGTTGGACATGACTGAGCACACACACACACACACACGTGTTGGTGAAGGAACCTCAGGTTAGACAAATACTGGATAACAGGTATGGAATACTTGTAGACAGAATGTGGATTAAGAAGCATAATTTGGATTTAATAGCTTCTCTGTGCTATCCAATGCAATTGCCATTATCCACATGGGATTATTTAAATGACAATTAAAGCTACAAATTTAGTTCCTTAGTCACTCTAGCCACACTTCATGTACTCAATAGCCACAAGGCCATGTTGGATGGTGCAGATATATAGAATATTTCCAGCATCACTAAAAGTTCTACTGGACAGTGTTATTCTAAATTATAAAATCTGCCATCTAAAATTCTCTCTGCCTTTGAGAAAAGCATGTTTGGTAACTATCTTGATTTCACAGATGAATAAAGTAAAGAAGAGCACTTTATTTTCTCATCTAAGTGTTAACATTTCATGATCCTCTAATGCCTGTCTACTCCTGCATCCACTGAGGTTGTGGGTTGCACACTCAGGCTCCCTTCATCATTTCCACTGCTTCCTCTTTGTGGCCACAGGAGAACTTGGCATTGGACTGTTTGGTGCATAGATAATTATCAGCTATTTGTGCCTCCTCTTTAATTTGCTTGCAGAGCATTTCCTGAAAAGATCTTTGAAAGCAACTGAGCCACAACACTCTGTGGGCAAGAAGGGAAATTACAGTGGTTGGAAGGAAGATAAACTGTGATGTCAGCTTGATTACAGTGCTGGTTACTGCTTCAATCAAAACTTTGGACAAAAGAGCATTTTTCTGGGAATCCTGTTATAGATCATCTAGCACAGTGCCACCTGTTGACTGCCAAGGATATAGCAAAGGAAGTCCTGAGAGAGGACCGGTGCCTGGTGATGGCACAGGGCAAGCAGGCTTCTAAGCTTCTAGGGCTTCTAGGCTCTAGCTTTGCAGAACTTCCTCACTTTAGCACAGTGGAAATTCATTCACCTCAAAAGTCAAGTAACTGATTTAAGAAAGAAGATTTTCAAGACCTGATATTCTGGTTACTCAGTAAATTCATGCTGATTCATTACTAACTGGTAGACTTTCTGGTGGATTCTGTTTATTTACATGTTTATTTACAGCCTCTTAACAAGATATGTCAGATATAACCAGGTGGGGTTGTATATGCTTTAGTTCTGAATAATTCTCAACAAGCAACACTCATGAAGCCTCCTCTTTATCAAGTATTAAGCTAGATCCATCCACACATCTTATCCCTCTTAGTCATGCATTGGAGAAGGAAATGGCAACCCACTCCAGTGTTCTTGCCTGGAGAATCCCAGGGATGGCGGAGCCTGGTGGGCTGCCATCTATGGGGTCGCACAGAGTCGGACACGACTGAAGCGACTTAGCAGCAGCAGCAGCAGCAGCAGCAGCAGTCTGCATAATGACAATGCAAGTTAGTTAATATCATTATCCTGATTTTATAAATGATGAGGCTATGGTGGAATAAGCAGTGGACCTAGAAGCCAGCCCCAGGTCTTCAGATTCTAACTCTAGAGTTTTTTTTTTTTTTTGCTAAAGGTAGCAAATCTTTTTAATTTTAATGGTCAATTGCTGGATTCCAAGGATATTCCAGTATATCATATAAGTACTTCACCAACTTCCTTCCTCTTTTTGTTTCTAATAAAGTCTTCAGTAGCAATCATACTCAAATTCTACCATATGTAAGTTGGTCATTATTTCCTTTGTTTGCATATGGCATTGCTCTCACCTAAAAATATTCTGCTCTCTCCCTTACTCTATAAATCCCTTTACTTGAAAGATCATTTCAATAATCTTGTCACCTTAAAAAAGCCACTAGGAGAATATCCACAAAACATGAGTTGTGAAGGGCTACTGAGTGACCTGCATGTTCTTTGAACTTATTTATTTATTTTTGTTTATATAAATTTATTTATTTTAATTGGAGGTTAATTGCTTTACAATATTGTCTTGGTTTTGCCATACATCAACATGAATCCTGAACTTATTTATAACGCTCCTACTATACAATGATTTAGTTTTCATGGCCTGGGTCTTCTAATGTATGCATCTTGTGTACTTTTAATTGTGTTTCTTTGCTACCTTTCATTTCTGGTTTTTCTTTCCTACAGTATCACCACATTTTTGACCCAGAGAACTTCCAGGGCTTGAATTTAGGCTGAGAGATTAAGTTGTCTAAACAACTTGGTTCTTTTAAACTTTAAACTCTATAAACCTTTCCCCCATTAACTACTCATCTATTTTAGTGCCCTAGGACAGGTGTAAATTCAAATTCAGTATCTCTTTCTTCAATAACCATAATGATTCTTGACCATTAGGAGATACATCAAGCCAACTAGCTGGATGTATACATTATATCAACTACACTCTCTTTCTGTCGTATGAATTATTATCAGAGGGAGAGTGTAATTAGGGAGTACTAAAAATAAATCATCATCATTACAAGCCATTATAATAGGTTACTCAAATTGATGAATAATACTACTTTGACCTCACAGCACATGTATTTTTCAAGGGGTTGACATAGTTCATAGTATTTACTAAATACCTGAAATTCACTAACACCCAGTATATAGAGACCATGAAGTCTTCACAGAATGATATATTTGTGTTGAGTACAATCAATAGTAACACATCAAGAGTGTCTTGCAGGGTAAGGAGGAATCCACTTTGAGAAAATGAACCTTGAGAAATTGAAGATTATCCTTTTAAGTCATGAGATAAAAACAAAAAATTCAATGCTAAAATACGACACATTTCTTTGCCTAAGAAAATAGAGTGAAGGGGATTTTTCTGGTGGTCTATTGGCTAAGACTGCATTCCCAGTGCAGAGGACTCAGGTTAATCCCTGGTCAGGGAACAAGACCCCACATGTCACAAATAAGAGTTCACATGTTGCAACTAAAGATCCTGAATGCTTCAATGAAGACCCAGTGCAACCAAATTAAAAAAAAAAAATAGGATTACATATATGATGCCATTTACTTTGTCTTCCTGAGTTAGAATAACTGTTATGAACATCAAGCAAAGCCCACACAGGCAAAGTATGTATAGTCATACAGAGCATGGATTTGCAGTCAAAAAGAGCCGGATTAAAATCTTTGCTTCATCATTTAACATGATTTGGGGTGCAAGTAATTTAAAACCTCAACTCATGTGCCTTACATGGTAAAGAAATTATTTCATATCAAAAAGTTGGGAGGTAAGGTGGTTTCAGAGTCAGCTGAATGTTCACTTCGGGAAATCATCACAGAACTAGATTTTTCTCTCTTTTTTCTTAATCATACCTAGTATTTTGAATTTTTCCTCAGGCTACCTATGGACATATGGCAGTTACACCTGTTACAATCACCACAGCAGCCTCCAAGAAAAGAAGAGATGATTTCTTCTTTAGGTCTTCTTTTGAAAGGGACAAAACCTTTCCCAGAAACTTCAGAGTAGCCTTCTTCTGATGTCTTCTCATTTAGAATGGGGTCACATGAACACCTCCTAGCCAAATACTGGCAGCGGGGATACAATTATCAGGCTTGGTTTAGAACAATCAGGATTTATACCCTAGACTGAAGAAGACGGAATAGGGTAATCAAAACTGGGACTGTGCAAAAAGAAAGGATGGAGAGAAAGAAAGAAACTCTGATTCACTAGCGGTGGAATCTTGGGCACATTACTTCACATCTTTAAGTCTTAATTTCTAAATCTGAAACATGAAAATAATACCTGCATTTCACAGAAGTGTAAGAATTAGATAAGATAACCTGTTCCCACTGCCTGGCACATAGAAACATTAGCTGTTCCTTTGGTTTATCTGCAGGCTGTACTGCACTCCCTGTTCATGCTTCTTCTCTCTGCCTCTTCATGAAATGTGCTGTTCTCAGTCACTGGTTTCTGGCGTTCTCAATGAATTTGCTCTTGCTATTCATCACCGTTCCTAGTCTTTTTGAGCTGGGTTTTCTGTCACTCATTTTCCTCCTCTGCGTTGTCAATTTCTTTTTTTGTTTCTCTGTCTAGACTCTAACTCTACTTCACCTTTCTATTTCTGAGTATTATAATTTGTGTGTATATGTGTGTTTAAGATATATTCATGGCTCATAAGGGAGATAATTTCTTCTGCTTAGTCAATAATCTCAGGCCCTGGGAGAACCTCACATTTATTTGATGCCTGTTTCATTGTACGATCAGTAGAGATGAACAGAAAGAACATTCAAAGTACATTCCATGTTCACTGTGCTACATGCCAGTAGAGGCAAAGGTGAAACACAGAAAGAGCAAAAGAAATGCTGAGGAATTGTGTGTTTGCACAAAAAAAATAGTGAGCAATATGATAGCAAATGTAGTATAAGGACATATTTGGAGAATTTTGAAACCTATGCCAAAAAGTTGGGACTTCATATTTTGGCATGAGGCAGGGAACAGAGTGGGACCAGTAGATATTTTAATTAGAGAAGAAATATGAAGAAAACATGATTACAGATCTTAATATGGCAGAGTATAAAAGAATAACTGGAAGGAGTACAAAATATTCCAGTTGAACCAGTTATGAGGTTATCAGGCAGGTTAGGCTAGGTTATGCTAAAGGGAGAGCTTCAAAACTCTCATGACTTAAAACAAAGACACACAAACATATTTGCTTTTCACTCACATGACCTGTTCGCACAGGAATCTAGCCTAATAGTGAAGTTGAACCTTGCCTCTGTACTCTGACAACAAATTAAATCTCAGAGATAGAGTTTTGAGTGAAGTAGAAAAGAAAAGCTTTATCACTTTGCCAGGGAAAGCGGGTCACACGGGACTAATGCCCTCAAAACTGTGTGTCCTGACCTGGAGGCGGGTAGTAAGGAGTTTTACAGTAATGGTTTGAAGAGGGTGTGATCAGCTCATGGACATTCTTCTGACTAGTTAGTGGTGAGATAAGTGGGAGTCAGCATCACCAACTTCTGGTTCCAACTGGTCTGCAGTCTGCCTATGGGAAGCATACATTTAACTTCTCCCACCTACTGCAGGTTTCCGTATCTGCAAAACAGATCAAAGATATTGTTAGGTATATCCCTGGAGGGGGAAACAGGCCCCTGCCCCAAGGCTGCACTGCTGTTCCCTTTGACTCCTCATCCCTTGTCTCTGAATCCCCTCCCTTCACTAGTTATCGCTGGTTTGAACCTGCCTTTTGGACTCAGGGCAAGTCGTGGAGGCTAACTGAAGCCTATTTCCAGTAATCAAGAAATACGCAGGGCACAAAAAAACTTCTGTACCCAGAAACTCCACAGGGTCCTGCTTGGTTTCAACAGTGTTGGTAGTACCACTGTCTTAAACTTTGACACATACCATGACGAAGCAAAGGGCTTCCCTGATAGCTCAGTTGGTAAAGAATCCGCCTGCAATGCAGGAGACCCCGGTTCGATTCCTGGGTTGGGAAGATCCACTGGAGAAGGGATGGGCTACTCCCCCCAGCATTCTTGGGCTTCCCTTGTGGCTCAGCTGGTAAAGAATCCTCCTGCAAATGGGAGACCTGGGTTTGATCCCTGGGTTGGGAAGATCCCCTGGAGAAGGGAAACTACTCACTCCAGTATTCTGGCCTGGAGAACTCCATGGACTGTATAGTCCATGGTGTTGCGAAGAGTCAGACACGACTAAATGACTTTCACACAAGATGACAAAGCAAAAGAAAAGTCCAGAGGGTCTCACACCAACAATTTAATCTTTTGCTCTGAAGCGACTCACACAGTGGTGTCTTGGAGTCAGTTTATATGGCCTCACAAGAGCCAGTTGTGCACAGCTCTTCCCAACTCCACATTCATTGCCATCAAGTTGGTAGCTAGAAATCAGCCATGGCAGGAGTATTTGCACCAGAGAAATAGACTAGTGCTACAAATCACACTCCTCCTGACCCCCACCACCAAAGAACCAGTTGTTAAGTGGCCACCAGTACATTTCTTGATTCACTGAACTTTCACTCACAACCTATCATTCAAAACTATTCACATGGCTCAATCCAAATCCAAAGGAACTGAGAAGTCCAATCCTACCATTTGCCCTGTACGCAGACAGCCAGGAGTATTTGATGAGCAACACTATTCCCAACCAGGGGATAATGCAAACACCCAAATGTTCATTCATTTATAATTAATACAGTCATTCAGTAATGGAATACTTCAGATGTTAATCTAAGAACAATAAAAATGAGAAGTAGGAGAGTTTTAAACATGTGTGGTATGACAGTTATCAATTTACTGCCTCTCAGCTCCTAATCCACCCTTTATTTCCCTGCTTGGGATACTAGAGATGGATCTTGTAAACCATTCCTCCTTTGCTAGTAGATGTGGCACACAAATACTGCAGAAGGAAAGTGCTTCTTCCTGAGTCTGGTGTAATTTCTCTCTTTTTATCCTGCAGTGCTCATCTGGCATGAGA
This sequence comes from Bos indicus, assembly GCF_029378745.1. Lineage (NCBI taxonomy): Eukaryota > Metazoa > Chordata > Mammalia > Artiodactyla > Bovidae > Bos > Bos indicus. Next base: position 15,771,494 of record NC_091780.1, on the reverse strand, counting down.
GCTACCAGTGGAGTTCATGCCCAGAAAGTTTCAGAGACGACCCTGAGGGTAAAGCTTTCCATAAAGTTCCAAGGATGTCTTAGCCAATTTCTCAGCATGTACAGCAACATACTCTGCAGGGGTCTTCCTGGTGGCTTTCTGGTATACTGATGACCTAGCCAGCTCCCCAGTAAGTTCAATAGCATCCCCCAGGAGCAGCTTCCCATTAAGTTTTCCTAACACACCAGTAGATGGCTTCCTGCCTGCCAGCCTTAAATTGGCAGTACCCTAATATCAGGCTATCTTGCCAGCTCCACCCCAGCTCTCTCTGCCTGCCAACCTCAACCCACCAACAGTGGACCAGCTCCAGGCAAGGCAATCCAGTGGATTTGTTTCCCTTCTAGTGGGCTGCAATCATATCCTACCCACTAAGGTTGGACTCTCTGGATTAGGGACCCAAGCTTAGTGACAGGGAATCCAAATAGAAGATTCACAGAAGATATTTAAAGATAAACATAATTTTGGAATGTTGGGAATCTCAAATAGACGAGTGATGCCTCCTCTTCACCATAAGTCAAGAGAGATTGCCTAACACGTGTGCCCTCAGTGTCAGTGGGGAGTTAAACAGTGGCCTGCAGTCTGACTCACGCTTTATAAATCCGAAGGTTGAGAGGTTGGTGGAAGTAGCCTCTGAGAACAACGTGGAAGCTAAAGGAAGAGGACTCCTACAAGGAAGAGTTGGGGTAGAGTCTTCTTCTGACCTGTCTGTGAACAGTTTACATGCGTGAAAAGATCTTTGCAGAAAGATGTTGAAAATATCATCAGATGTCTGGGTGCGAGAAAAGAGGGAACAACCAGAAGAGATGGAAATGCACTTGTCCTGCAAGTTAGAGATCCCCAGGAAGGAGTGGAAATAATGGAAATAGTATAGGTGAAGATGCAGTAAAGGTTGTAAGCATAAGAATAGGACATTTGGAGCATTCCTATCTATTGGCAACTACTCTAGAAGACAGGGGATTGACCGTACGCTGAGAAGAGCTTGTGAGTGCTGGTTCATAGGCTATAGGTGGGTGACGTAATTTTGAGGAGAGTTAAGGTGACTGGAGGAGAAGGGAATGGCACCCACTCCAGTACTCTTGCCTGGAAAATCCCATGGATGGAGGAGCCTGATGGGCTGCAGTCCATGGGGTCACTAAGAGTCAGACACGACTGAACGACTTCACTTTCATGCATTGGAGAAGGAAATGGCAACCCACTCCAGTGTTCTTGCCTGGAAAATCCCAGGGACAGCGGAGCCTGGTAGGAGGCCATCTATGGGGTTACACAGAGTCAGACACGACTGAAGCAACTTAGCAGCAGCAGCAGCAGCAAGATGACTAGGGTTAACTGTGCAGAAGAGGTAAGAGTGCTAACCAGAGAGCTCTGATAGGATTATCAGACAGAGCTCAACACCCATTTTAAATTGGTAATCATGAGTTCATGGTAGAAGAGTTTTTCTCCAGAGCCCACATCTACTAAGGCACAGACAGGGAAAACAAATAGATAAATTCATTAAAGTTTGTGGCTCAGCAGGTAAAGAATCCGCCTGTAATGCAGAACACCTGGGTTCGATCCTTGGATTGGGAAGATCCCCTGGAGAAAGGAAAGGCTACCCACTCCATTATTCTGGCCTGGAGAATTCCATGGACTGTGTAGTCCAGGGGGTTACAGAGAGTTGGACATGACTGAGCGACTTTCACTCACTCACTCACTTCACTCACTTGGGTTTTTACCATGTAGAGAGGCAAAGAGATAGAGTGGTAGGGATGTTCAGTGTATTTATACTAAATACATGATGTCGTTAAGATGAACCAGCTCCCAGTTTAGTTGGAAGTTGAAGGGAATACCTGGAGAACTTGAAGATGTACTGGAAATGAGTTTCTTGATAGTAGAGCAGCAACCAGGATTCAACAGGACCCGGAGTAGGGCGAGAGTCCCTTGGACAACAAGGAGATCAAACCAATCAGCCCTAAAGGAAATCAACCCTGAATATTCATTGGAAGGACTGATGCTGAAGCTCAAGTTCCAATATTTTGGCCACCTGATGGGACGAGCCAACTCACTGGAAAAGACCTTGATTCTGGGAAAGATTGAAGGGAAGAGGGAAAGGGATGACAGAGGATGAGATGGTTAGATAGCATCACCGAATCAATGGAAATAAATTTGAGCAAACTCTGGGAGATAGTGAAGGACAGGGAAGCCTGGTATGCTGCAGTCCATGGGGTTGCAAAGAGTCAGGTATGACTTAGCGACTGAACAACAAGGAGGCTGAGTCACGCTAGTGTAGGGTTGAATCATGTCCTTATTTAAAATGATATTTTATTCATTTTGTATTGTTGTCTAGTAATTTTTATTTTAAAATAGTGTATTAAATATTATTTATCTTGATGATTGAGTTTTTTGGCACCTCCCTAATATATTGCACTCTCGCCCTAATCCTGGTCCTGTTGAATCCTGGTTGCTGCTCTACTATCAAGAAACTCATTTCCAATACATCTTCAACTTCTCCAGGTGTTCCCTTCAACTTCCAACTAAACTGGAAGCTGGTTCCCCTTAATGACATCATGTATTTTAGTGTAAATACACTAAACACCCCTGCCACTCTATCTTTTTGCCTTCTCTTAACATAACCCCACTTGCCTCACCCGAGTTTTAACCTTGGCAACAGTGTCAGTCAGTCCAGGGGAGAGTTTGGGAAATGGAGAAGGGCTGGAGTGGCAAGCAGAATGCAATGCCATATCAGGAGCAAGAAAATGCAGAACACCGTGAAGATGGGTGAGGTTAATCCCTGAAATCAAGCAGTGATGGCACTGAGAATGCTTTAGAAAATGGATGTTAAGGGTATCACAAAAGAAAATTGATAGAACATGGTGGATATGGTGACTTTTTATATTGGTGGTAGGATTAGTAAGGTGATAACCAAAGCATATTAAAAAGCAGAGACATTACTTTGCCAACAAAAGTCCATATTACCAAAGCTATGGTTTTTTCAGTAGACATGTATGAATATGAGAGCTTGACCATAAGGAAAGCTGAGCACTGAAGAATTGATGCTTTTGAACTGTGGTGTTGGAGAAGACTCTTGAGAGTCCCTTAGACAGCAAGGAGATCCAAACAGTCCATCCTAAAGTCCTGGGTGTTCATTGGAAGGACTGATGCTGAAGCTAAAGCACCAATTCTTTGGCCACCTGATGTGAAGAACTGACTCACTGGAAAAGACCCTGATGCTGGGAAAGATAGAGGGCAAGAGAAGGGGATGACAGAGGATGAGATGGTTGGATGGCTTCACCGACTCAATGGACGTGAGTTGAGCAACCTCCGGGAGTTGGTGATGGACAGGGAAGCCTGGCGTGCTGCAGTCCATAGGGCTGCAAAGAATCCGACATGACTGAGTGACTGAATGAACTGAACTAAAGAACGTGGAGAAGACATGGTAATACAGGGTAGGAAAAGGAACTATAAGGACTCACTAGTAGTATGTCTCCGTTATTTTGGTGAGGGATGGAGGAGAGGCCGTGATAGAGGACAAATGAGGAGAGGTTCCAAAAGTGGCTACAGTTACGGACTGGGGATTACTGCAGAGTGGTGGTGCTCTTCCCGACACATTTGAGGTTCTTGCTTCATTGCAAAAGAATTCAGAGATGAGGTGATAGTTGAGAAGTGGATTTATTTAGAGAGAAAACACACTCCACAGACAGAATGCAGGCCATCTCAGAATGAGAGAGCCCCAAAATATGGCATGGTTAGTTTTTACAGGCTCTGTAATTCCATAGGCTAGTGAGTGGGAGGATTAGTTCAATTATTTGGGGGAAAAGGTGGAGCTTTCCAGGAACTAGGTGACTCTCCACTTTTTGACCTTTATGGTTAGCCTCAGAACTGTCACGGTGCTGGTGGGTGGGTGTGTCACTTAGCTTATGGTAAAGTATTACAATGAGGGCATAATGTGACTCGGGGTCCATTGAAAGTCGAATCTTCTGTCATTTGGACCCAGTTGGTTCTAACCAGTCTTTAGTATCTTTAGTTAAATATGACCGGTTCTCTTGGGTTATCTCCTTACTAAGCCCATCACCAACATAAATACTGCTGTGACATTCTTTTGAAGGTTGTGCCCTGCCCGCTTCCCTCCTGTTTCAGTGCGTTTAGTAAAAATAAGCACTTTGTAGGAGATCAGTCATGTTTGAATTTGAAGGAAGTGGCCATGTTGAGATGGCTTTTCACAATTCAGTGCCAGTGAGTGACTCATGAGATGGTAGAGATCTCTGAGGACCAAGGCAGAGCAGGTGATGTAAGTCTCAGTGGGAAACGATCCATTATGAAGATCCCATGCTCTTCTCCCCAGCCTGCTGGGAGCAGGTCCAGGCTCCATTAACATCTGTCTTCTAAAGACTCCCTGAGTTCTCCTTGCAGCTGGACCCAGTATGAAGACTCCCTTCCCTTCGTATTTTGCCCCCAAAGAATTTAAGCATTTTTCTAAAGGCAAATTTTACTGGAGAAAACTGAACAACAATAACAAAAATTTCAAAAGTCTAACAATAGAGTTTTTCAGAGTATAATCTGCTTATTGAAATTAAAATGTAACTAGCATTCTGAATGCAAATAAGGGCAGTCTGCAGTCATGGCCCACAGAGGCTCTGATTCATCTTCCTTGACGTACAAGCACTTATTTCTCTGGTCTGCTTGCTTCGTCTTAATCATATCCATTAATAGATTGGTAAGGCTGTTTCTACTGGTTGGTGAGGTGATGATTCCTCTCCAGCTGTTCTAAAATAGAATTTAGGTATCACTGGGGGCACACAAAAAGATGTACTGTGAAAGGAAATTAATAATCCTCTATCAAATCACTAAAAACCTTGGTTAAATGTTTCAGAAATCTACAAAAGAAAAGTATTCATATAGACATTGTCCCTTGGCATGTGTTTTGTGTATGTTTTCCACAATGAGCATCTATTACATTTTCAATAGATAAAAATAAATTTCATTTAAAAGTAATTAGAAAAAAAATACAGTGGTTAAAGATACATCTAACACAAAACAGACAGTCAGGTTATCTTGTGCAGGAAACTTGCATTCTTGATTCTGGTTATTTGTGCATTTTTCCATAGGTCGTCCAGGATTTATGTCAGAGAAGTCTATTATTTCTTGTATTATTTGGAATATACACCATTAGAAAGACTTGCAAAAAGCTTTTACTGATTAAATATTTACCAGTAAAGACTTGACAACAACTCCACTACCTCTTAAGCATTCAAATAAGTGGGGAAAGTGTCCCAGAGGGGAGACACACAGGAAAATTATAAGAGAAAGCATTTCTAGCAACTGTTCATGAATCCTTTATGACCCTTGGAAAACTAAGGAATATCTGGTCTACAATATATTTTACACCTTTGTCTTCAAAGTTCGGCCTTCATCAACATATACCAACTGATAAGGAGTTGCTCCAAAATACACACACACAAAATCAAGAGTTCTAGGAAGAGAAGACAAAGAAAGCCTTGGCATGCGTTCACACTTTATCCAGTCACTCAACATGCATAAACTGGGTACATACACTCTATTAAGCAATACACTTACTACTGGGAGAACGAGAAAATAAATATCACTCTGAAAGTGACTTACATTTTAATGGGAAAGATAAAATATGTACAAAGACAATTAAAACAACACAATTTTAAACAACACATTTCCTTCTCCAGGGATCTTCCCAACCCAGGGATCGAACTCGGGTCTCCCACATTGCGAGCAGACGCTTTTCCGTCTGAGCCACCAGGGAAGTTAAAACAACACAAGGGAGCCTGTAATAAGTGTCCTGTGTGTGTGTGCGTGCCCATGCATGTGCATGCACGCTCAGTTGCTCAGTCCTGTCCGACTCTTTGCAACCCCATGGACTGTAGCCCACCAATCCATGGGATTTTCCAGGCAAGGATACTGGAGTGGGTTGCTATTCCCTTCTCCAGGAGAATCTTCCTGACCCAGGTATTGAACCCTGCATTGCAGGCTGTTTTTGTTTTTTTTTTTTTTACCACTGAGCCACCAGGGAAGCCCCTAATAAGTGTCCTGCTGCTGCTGCTAAGTCGCTTCAGTCATGTCTGACTCTGTGCGACCCCATAGACGGCAGCCCACCAGGCTCCCCGTCCCTGGGATTCTCCAGGCAAGAACACTGGAGTGGGTTGCCATTTTCTTCTCCAAAGCATGAAAGTGAAAAGTGAAAGTGAAGTTGCTCAGTTGCGTCCAACTCTAGCGACCCCATGGACCGCAGCCTACCAGGCTCCTCCGTCCATGGGATTTTCCAGGCAAAAGTACTGGAGTGGGGTGCCATCGCCTTCTCCAAATAAGTGTCCTAAGAGATCTTAAAAGAAGGCACCAGGAGCAGGAAATAATCATGTTATACAGGGAGGCCAGAGAATGTTTCAATTCAGAAATGATGTAAGAATAAAATTTGAAGTTGCTTCCCAAAGCATGAGGTTAGGGCAAGCAGGTGAGGCATTCAAGTGTGAGCAGGAAGATAAGCTAAAATCAAATTCTTCCTTTGGGAGGAAGCTTATGCAGTTATCACAATGCTACTTGAAAAAAGAGATAGAAAACTTTGTTTTCTTTAATTGCTAGGACTCTTTCAGGTACATGCTATGCTATGCTATGCTAAGTCACTTCAGTCGTGTCCGACTCTGTGCGACCCCATAGACCGCAGCCCACCAGGCTCCCCCAATCCCTGGGATTCTCCAGGCAAGAACAGTGGAGTGGGTTGCCATTTCCTTCTCCAATGCATAAAAGTAAAAAGTGAATCAGTCCTGTCCGACTCTTATCGACCCCATGGACTGCAGCCTACCAGGCTCCTCGGTCCATGGGATTTTCTAGGCAAAAGTGCTGGAGTGGGGTGCCATTGCCTTCTCCGGTACATGATGGTCCCTGAAGTTTGAACTTCCTTAGCTTCATGGGTACATGAGGCCAGTGTGTTGGGTGAAGCACACTGAGGGCAGTGGGTCTCTGCCGCTTATTACCTATGTGATTTTAGGTAAACCACTTCATTTTTCTAAACATCGATTTCCTCAAATGATATCTACTTTGAATAATGCCTACTTCAAATAGTATCTACTTGTAGAACTGGAAATAGCAACTCAGTTTTCCTTTTGGGGACTGCTCCTTCTCTACTCTCAGCTGACTTGTCAGGATCTACCTTGTACTTCATGGACTGGTTATATGGCTTGGCCCCTGAAATAAACACATTCAGTTGAGCATGTGGCCCAAACCAGGCCAATCTGGGTTGATCTCTCCCTCCACCCCACCCCAGGGTTACTGTTGTAACCAATAGGAATTCTTTCTCCACTGGGGCTGCTAAACTAATAGAATATAAGCCTAGAGGAACCAGTGGTCAATTGGCTTCAACAGAGGGAGAGTTTGGAAGCCAACACAGTGAACAGCAGAGCGTATGGAGAAAGACAATATACAAGGGCAAGTCTAAACTGTGCTTGCACCAGTTTGAAAAGATTTCTGCCAAGTTTGCTCACTAGGTGCCCTAACAAATACACTACGATAACGGCAATCCTGTGATTTGTGGATCATCCAGCAAACCTGCCATTCAATTCAAAATTTAAACATTTGTTGATCACCTACTGTGTGCAAAGATGTACAAGACGAGGAAGCTATTTTCAGAGACCTTTCAGGTGCTACATAATAAGTATGTGGACTCACTGGCTTCAACCTTGTTGTTCATAATTCTCTCTGTTCTATTTTAAAATGCCCAAATCCCCTCGTGTCTATTACAGTTCTGCTTGAAACAAATCAACCCACCACTGTGACTGAAGAAGCTGAATTTACTGATAAAATTGGTCAAACTACAGCTGTAACTGAATCTTCCGTAGATAATTTAAGATTGTATGGCTCATCTTGTGTGGGTTAGGAACAATTCTCAGTCATAACTCTGTCTCTAATTCTCATCAAAAGCTGGAATTGAAGTGAGTGACATTACTTTGAGGATACCTATAAATTCACCATAATTTCATTTATCCAGAGGTAAATTCTTTGCAAACATTGAAATTTTAGCTCACGATAGCACATAACTTATGGCATACTAACAACTGATTAATCTCACAAAAAGAGAGAACCATTGATATGCAAACAGCACAAAACTCCAGATCACATTGTGTGCGTGATTCCTGCAGTAAGCAGGGAGGTGAACACAAGGACTTTTGTTTGGCACTGTGTCCTATCCCCCAGCAGGGTGCCTGGCACAGGATGGTCAATTACTGTTTGTTGGACTGAACTGAATCTCATATTCTACTGTAAACATGCAATCTCACTCTCTACTTTATCAAAGCAATCTTCATGCCAGTTTTAAGCTAAATCTCACCTGTACACTCTGGAAAACTCTCTTGGAGAAAATCATATTCCTTATTACCTTCAAAAAATATGTCAAGCTCACAGCTTCGGTGATCAGTTATTTACCTGCTGCTGCTGCTGCTAAGTCACTTCAGTCGTGTCCGACTCTGTGCGACCCCATAGATGGCCTCCTACCAGGCTCCCCAGTCCCTGGGATTCTCCAGGCAAGAACACTGGAGTGGGTTGCCATTTCCTTCTCCAATGCGTGGAAGTGAAAAGTGAAAGTGAAGTCGATCAATCATGTCCGACTCTTAGCGACCCCATGGACTGCAGCCTACCAGGCTCCTCTGTCCATGGGATTTTCCAGGCCAGAGTACTAGAGTGGGGTGCCATTGCCTTCTCCAAATTATTAACCTAGTCCTCCTCAAACTTAGCTGATGCTAGAATCACCTGGTGAACTTTCAAAGTTCCTGAAGCCCAGGTTGTATCACAGATCAATTGAATCAGAGTTGCTGGGGGTAAGACCCAGGTGTCAGTGTTTTTTAAATCTCCCCAGGTAATTCAAGAGATTCCAATATACAGTTAAAGTTGAGAAACAGTATAGTAGAACAGTCTTTGTGCAGTTCCTGTATTATTTCTGTAACTATACTGTTTTTATTTGTAATCTATGCTGCCCTAGTCCAGACCAGCACTGAAATATAATGGTTTCATATAAACAATAATAGAATATTAATCTTTGATATGGTCCCTTCCAGTGGAATTGTTCAAATCTCAGATACCTCTCTTAAGATTCAAGCGCCCAATTGCTAAGTCGTGTCCGACTCTTCGTGACACCGTAGACTATAGTCCACCAGGCTCTATCCATGGGATTTCCCAGGGAAGAATACTGGAGTGGGTTGTCATTTCCTTCTCTAAGGGATTTTACCAATCCAGGGATTGAACCCATGTGTCCTGCCTTGGCAGGCAGATTCTTTACCAAAGATTCGGGAATAATAGCAGTTTCTGGGGTTTCTTCCCATCCCAGTTTCCTGTTTTAAGAACTATATGAGTACTCCCCATTCACAGAAATGGGCCACTAAAGTCATTGGTATCATCTATAACCCTGCTTCCCTCACTCCTATAATTCCCTCCCTGCTTCCTCTTGCCATAGCTCAAGGAATTTTAAATTTGAGAATACATCAGAATCAATCACGAGGAGAAGTGATAACATTCCTGGGACCTACCTCTAGAACTTCAAATTCAGTTAGACTGGGACAGGGCTGGGAAATTCACATTTCCAACAACTTCCCAGGTGTTGATGCTGCTGGTCTGGGAACCACACTTGAAAAAGCACTGCCATCACTGGTTAGATCTGATCCAGAATTGGCCAATTAAATTCTCTTGTTCTTACATACATTGGATATAGAAAAATGGGCTTCCTTGGTGGCTAGGGCTTCCCTGGTGGCTCAGATGGTAAAGAATCCACCTGCAATGCAGGAGACCTAGGTTCAGTCCCTGGGTCAGGAAGATCCCCTGAAGAAGGGAATGGCAACCCACTCCAGTATTCTTGCCTGGAGAATCCCATGTACAGAGGAGCCTGGTGGGTTACAGTCCATGGGGTCATACAGAGTCCGACATGACTGAATGACTAACATACCTAAATAAATACTGATTGATTCCACTTCTATGAGGTACCTGCTGCTGCTGCTGCTAAGTCGCTTCAGTCGTGTCTGACTCTGTGCGACCCCAGAGACAGCAGCCCACCAGGCTCCCCCATCCCTGGGATTCTCCAGGCAAGAACAGTGGAGTGGGTTGCCATTTCCTTCTCCAATGCATGAAAGTGAAAATTCAAAGTGAAGTCGCTCAGTCGTGTCCGACTCCTAGCGACCCCATGGACTGCAGCCCACCAGGCTCCTCTGCCCATGGGATTTTCCAGGCAAGAGTACTGGAGTGGGGTGCCATTGCCTTCTCTGATACGAGGTACCTAGAATATTCAAATCCATAGATTCAGAAAGTACTCTGGTAGATGCCAAGGTGGGCATATGGAGGGGAGTTGGTGTTTGACGGGGACAGAGTTTAAGTTTATGAAGGTGAAAACTTCAGGAAATGGATGATGGTGAGATTTGCACCAGGCTGTGAATGTACTTGGTGCCGTTGTGCAGTTAGATATGGCTAAAATAGTGTGTTTTACGTTATGTGGCTTACAGTACAAGAAAAAGTTTGGGCTTTTTTGTTTGTTTGTTTCAGATTTTCTTGTTCTTGACTCCGAGGTAAACTCTGAAGACTGCTGTATTAGTTTCAAAGGACTGTTGGGACAGAAGACCACACATTTGTCCTATAGCTATTCGTAGCCTTGGCTTTAAACACAGCTTCTTAGATTTGAAAAGTCTGCCTCTTTGAACTACTCTATTTTGATTGGGCTCCTGTTACCTGCAGCCAGAAGCATCATGTCCAAGAGTCGGCTCTATGTCTCATCTGTGCTCTAACAGACCACGACTGGCCCCGTCCCCTCCGGCACTGATATTTCTCTAGTTCCTGCTGATGTCCAGCCCTTGAGGTCAACTGCTATTTCTGCTCCTATTGCATTTTCCTGAAATGGAGACACAGCTTTCCTTGCACCATTTTAGAGTCTGAGAAGTCCACAGAGAAAAGCTGCTGGACATGCTACCTTTTGAAGGATGTCTAGTGATGTAGTTCATATTTTCAACTGGCTTTCTTAAAATTGCAAACTTTTTCTCTGGCATGGACTCCCTGGAGCAGGGCTTCTGGGACCTCTGAGCATGGACACACCAGGCTACTTTCTAAGTATTCTCTGTTATGACTACCGTGCAGTGTGTAAAGACTTAACGTGTACTCAGCTATCTCTCCGTTTGAATATCAGCAGGAGACCAGGTCCTTCCTGGGGGTGAAGGGGTGGCATTGTCCTTCACTTTGGGGACTCTTGGTTCTGGTTGTTGGAAGGCACCTATGCCAGGTATTTTCCATTTGACTTCCCAAGGAAACCTGGAAGAAATGCCCCATATAAGTGATTCAATCTATTAAGTACCATGAGGCACGACTCTCTCTCTCTCTCTGAGCCCACCTGTGTGCCTATTCACACGTACTCTTTTTCCTCCTAATACACAACTTTACTGGTTTTACGCCTTTCCATCTCTTTGTGGAAATTCATTTCTATCAAGCCAACGGGCCTGGCCCTTGTCACTGGTTCCTGGTGGTCTAGTGGCTAGGATTCAGTGCTCTCACTGCCTCAGCATGGCTTCAGTCTCTGGCAGGGAACTAAAATCCCGCTTTGAGCCACTGCATCCCAAGGCAGCTGTGTCTGACTCTTTGCGACCCATGGACCATAGCTGGAGCAGGTTGCCATTTCCTCCTCCAGGGCATCTTTCTGATCCAGGGATCAAACCCGCATCTCCTGCATCTCCTGTATTGGCAGGTGGATTCTTAACCACTGAGCCACCTGAGAATCCAGTGACACAGTATGGGGAACAATTAACAAGCATTTCTATTGCACAGAGGTATATGACTGACTCAGTGGGTGTTAGGTGGCTTCCATGTCCTGGCTACTGTAAATAGTGCTGCAATGAACATTGGGGTGTATGTGTAATATCTTTTTGAGCTATGGTTACTAGTGGGGAAAGGAGGAGCGGGATAAATTGGGAGATTGGGATTGACATATACACACTATTATACATAAAATAGATAACTTACAAGGACCCTTATAAGGCTTCCCTTGTAGCTCAGTCAGTAAAGAATCTGCCTTCAGTGCAAGAGACCCGGGTTTGATCCCTGGGTTGGGAAGATTCCCTGGAGCAGGGAATGGCAACCCACTCCAGTATCCTTGCCTGAAAAATCTCATGGATAGAGGAGCCTGGTGGGCTGAGGTCCATGGGGTCATAAAGAGTTGGGCACAACTGAGCATCTAACACTTAACACTTATAAGGACCTACCTAACACTTATAAGTATAGCACAGGGAACTCTATGCAATACTCTGTAATGACCTATGTTGGAAAAGAATCTTTAAAAGAGTGGATATATGTATACTTTGCTGTACAGCCAACAAAACATAAATCAACTATACTGGAATAATTTTTTTTTAATCCTACCTTTTGAGCTATCTGTCTAACCTTACAATCTATGTTTTTAAATCCAATTATCTGTGTCATTAGTGAAAACTCAAAGTTACCAGGCACTGTGCTGGGAGCATATCCAGTACTCTTGCCTGGAAAATCCCATGGCTGGAGAAGCCTGGTGGGCTACAGTCCATGGGGTCGCTAGGAGTCGGACACGACTGAGCGACTTCACTTTCACTTTTTACTTTTATGCATTGGAGAAGGAAATGGCAACCCACTCCACTGTTCTTGCCTGGAGAATCCCAGGGATGGGGGAGCCTGGTGGGCTGCCGTCTCTGGGGTCGCACAGAGTCGGACACGACTGAAGTGACTTAGCAGCAGCAGCAGTGCTAGGAGCATAGTATGTATTATCTCAGTCATTTATATGACAAACATACAGAATGGGGTCTTTTAACCCTCACTGTGTAGGTGAGGAAACCAAGGCTTAGAACCTATGCACCCCAAAGTATAGGGCTAGGGAATAGAATTCATATAAATTCAGGTGTGTGTTGTGTATCATCTCCCTAGTCAGAAGGCAGACTCCAGGAGGGCAGAGATCTTGGTTCTATGGCATTGTGTTAATAGCAAGCATTTATTGGGCAGCAAATATTGCACAACAGTCCAGTGTACTGTGATTATCTTGCATTGTCACATGAGGAAACCAGGGCACAGGGAGTTAGAGAAACTTGCTTTAGGCCACGTAGGTGCTAAGAGGTGGGCCAGGGTTCAAACCCAGGCGGTTCTTCTCAACATGGGGCTGCATGAGAGTCACCTGGAGACCTTGTTAGAAGGCAAAAGGCTGGGCTGTCGCCCCAGGTCCGCACGGGGCCTGAGATTCCACATTTCTACCACAGTCGAGAGATGCTGACTCTTTGAATGGGGAGGGTCTGGACGAAGAGTCTGCTTTTACCCTTTAAGCCACACTGCTTCTCCATTTCAGTAAGTCCCCCACATACGAACCTTTAAACTGTCAAAGATACAGACACGCCCTGTGTGCCAGCCGTCGTGTTGCACTACTGTACTTTTCAAGGTCCTGTACTGTAAGCTGAAAAATGTTTTCTTTATTTCTTCTGTTTGTGTTTTATGTACTACTTGTGTGAAAAGTATTATAAGCCCTTTACAGCACAGTGCTATATAGCTGATTGTGTTAGTTGGGCACCGAGGCTAACTTTGATGGACTTACGAACACACTGGACTTATGAACTATGTAGAGGATTTACTGTAGATTAACATTTGCTGATTGAGTGAAGGCAATACATTTGTCTAATAATAAACCAGCAATCAGCATAACTCATACCCGTTGACCATGTTAGTCAAGAATTTACATTTCTATTTTAGTGCTCACTCAGCTTTTACCCTAGTTATTCATTTGAATATAGGGGATGTGCCAGTCTCTTTGGAAGAAAACTATGTTAATTCATGCAAGAAATCATGCCTTGCTTCTCTTCCTTCAACAATTCCATGGCCTCCCATTGAATTGAAATAAAACTAAACTGCTTATCATGGCCTAGGAGGCCCAGATGATCTGTACCCCTCCTCACCCGCCACCCAGACATCTTCACCCTCTCTGCTCCTAGATCATGACATCCAGCACATTGGCCCTCCAACAGTTTCTAGAACAAGACAAGTTTTCTTCCCAGACTCAGGACCTATATTTGCTGTTTCCCTTTATCTTCTCTCTCATTGTTCTTTCTGCTGTAAAATGAATAAATAAAAGACAGAAACAGACAAAAGACAAAGCAATAAAGGCCGATTTAATTCAGGAAGACTGGTTTCCCAGGTGGCACTGGTGGTAAAGAGCCTACCTGCGAATGCAGGAGACATTAAAAAAAAAAAATGCATGTTCCATCCCTGGGTCAGGAAGATCGCCTGGAGGAGGGCATGGCAACCCATTCTGGTATTCTTGCGTGGAGAGTCCCATGGACAGAGGAGCCTGGCGGGCTACAGTCCATGGGGTCACAAAGAGTGGGACCGACTGAAGCAACTTGGCACTCATGGTAGGGGAAGACATCAATAGAACACCAAGCTGCATTTTGAATACTACAAGGTCAAGGGGGAATTTATATCTGAGGAGCAAGTGGAGGTCAATGGATGGAAGATTACTAAGTTAGACATCAAGGATTAGGGGAATCCTGGAACTGATTGATAGGATAAACTCTGAGATATATTTCACATTCCACACCTCCTATGCAAGGTGAGGATGAAGCTGCCCTCCTAGGGCTTTGCCTGAAACCACAACCTTTTGGACTTCTTCCCCATCTCGGTCCAGCTGCCCTTTCAGGAGTCCTCCTGAGTGCATGCCCTTCATAAACTGCTTGTACAGAGATCCCCATCTCAGGATCTGCTTCTGGGAGTCCTGGCCTAGGAGCCCCACACAGGCGTACCTTTCTGTTGGACACATCTGGGTGTAGAGCTGCTGGAGCAGAGAATATACCCGTGCTCAGTTTTCTGAAGTGTTTGCACAAATTAACAAATTAATCCTCCCACCAGTGGTGTATGAGCATGTCAGTTACATCAAATCTTTGTCAAAACTTGCAAAAAGTCTTTTCCTCAATTCCTCATTTTTTTTCAATGGATCCTTTTCTTATTGATTTTTAGATGTTCATATATATATATATATATATATACACACACACACACATATTCTTGATATGAGTGCTTTCCTAGTTCCTTGCAAGTCCTTTGCTAGATATGACCATAAATATTCTAGTCCCATTCTTAATTTTGAAAAACACAATCATCTGTGGACACTTTTTTTTTTACTTTTCTAGTTGTTATACCTTTTCTTTCTTTCTCTTACTTTCTGCAATACCTAGGTCCTCCAGTATGAGGTTAAGTGGAAATAATTATAAACAGCATCACTGTCTTAGACCCAAATTTGACTTTCTCTACTTCAGTGTTTATGGAATGTTTGTGGATGAGGTTTTGTAGATAGAGTCTGTATAATTAAGAAAGTTTCCTTCTATTCCTAATTTGTTAAAAATGCATGTTTTGTTTTCATGAAGTTAATCAAGTAATTTTTATGCATCTCTTGCAAAGACCATATGATTTTTCACTTCCTTTCTTTTAGTGTTAAAACTAACCTTGCTTTCATGGATTGCAGTTTGGTTGTGGTGCATTGTATATTGTTGGATTCAATTTGTTATTTTCTTTTTTTAGAGCTTTTACATCTATGTTCATGAGAGATATTGCAAAAGAACTTGGCTCTCTTGTAATGTCACCATCAGGTTTGGTATTGAAGTTACGCTGGTTTCATAAATATGTCATGAGGCCGTCTCTCTTTCTAGTCTGGAAAATTTTATGTAACACTGGGTTCTTTACTCCTTGTATATTTTAAAGAATTTATC
Organism: Bos indicus; assembly: GCF_029378745.1. Classification (NCBI taxonomy): domain Eukaryota; kingdom Metazoa; phylum Chordata; class Mammalia; order Artiodactyla; family Bovidae; genus Bos; species Bos indicus. Next base: position 15,755,727 of record NC_091780.1, on the reverse strand, counting down.
TCTGTGTTTTTCTTTTTCCTTGGATATTTGATCTCTAAGCATTCTGGCTGTCTCGGCTACTTTGTGATCTTTCACATATCTCTTTTTAACCAGATTAAAACTTTAACCAGATTTTATAGTTGTTCTTGGTAAGATGGAGGTTTGATAGAACTGAGTCATTTCAAGGCCTTGTTTTTAGGGCCATGTATAAACGAATAGTTGGAAACATTTGCACACTAGTATTTAATCACAAAGGACCTTGGATTCTAGAGACTATTGAACAATGGGGATCCCTGACAATTTTTGAGTAGACAGATAATAGATCAGACCTAAAACTAGGGAAGTAAATGTGGCAATGATGTATAACATGAAAAGAAAGAAGAACAGATAAGAGGTTATTCCAAAAGTTCACTGAAAGCAAGTTTCTGTTTAGGAGAATGCCAGCCGAAGCATAAAAGATTTCCTTTCAATTAATGATTCTCCAAGTGGGCCAAGAAGCAGCAGCTCGCCTGGGAACTTGTTATCTGCACATTCCCAGTGCTGCCCCAGATCTACGGAATCAGAGTGTCTAGAGGAGATGCCTTACAATCTGTGTTCTAACAGACCCTCCACACGATTCTAATGCTTATTCAATTAGGGAACCATTACTTTATACCAAGAGCTTCCCTGGTGGCTTAGACGGAAAAGAATTTGCCTGCAATGCTGGAGACCCAGGTTCAATCCCTGGGTTGGGAAGATCCCCTGGAGGAGAGAATGGCAACCCACTTCAGTACTCTTGCCTGGAGAATTCCATGGACAGAGGAGCCTAGCGGGCTACAGTCCACGGGATCTCAAAGAATCAGACACGACTGAGCAACTAATACACACACACACACACATACACACACTTTAGACCAAATCTCACCTCCTTCACAGTTAGGGGTGACTGTATGATGCCAGTTGTGGCCAATGAAATGTAAGAGGAAGTCCAATCAGGGTAATTGGAAGAAAACTTTGCTCCCCTAATAAACAGGACAGATGAAACAGGCTGCCCATTTCCCTTCTTCCTGCCATGAATGCTGACTGACATTGTGATCAAGAGGCAAAGGATCTGAGGGCTGAGAAATCCAACAGATTGAGGGAAGTCCACTGAGAATTTCAAATCCCACCAAGAAATTCTCATCAGAGACAAATCTGTCCCTCTCTAACTCTTCCTGTCAGGGTACATCACTAAATATGATTTCTTGCTTGCCTAGGGCTCTGTGGAACAAGAGAACAGTGATTTCTGGCAGAGGTGTCAATTCCAAGCAAGTGGGTGTGCCTGGCAGCTTCCACCCAGAGCAGCACTGGCTCAGGGACTCAGAGCTCCATCTCCAAGTGTGCTCCAGATGGCAGCAGGGACCTCTCCAAGTCTCAAACGTGCTTGGGTGGCATTTAGGACTTGTGTATGACAATCCTGTTCTCGAGGGACTAGCCCACATTGTATAACAACAACAAAAAAACTCGAGTGGGAAAAAGAAGCAGAGTTGCTTACAAGGAGACTGCCAGGAGGCTTCACCCACGTATCTGCCTCCTGGTCCAAATTTCTGCTTTGAATGGTAGGCACCCTTTTGGGTGCCAAGCAGGTTCTTCTGTGAATAGGTACAAATCCTGAATCACCTCCATAGAGAGTTTTTTGGAACCGATCACCCTGCTCAAAATTACAAACCCTCCCCTAAACTCAAGCAGGCATACTTCCGCATCTTTGCTTTATTTTTCAGCTTAGTACTTATCACCATCTGGCATATGATATGCTTTACTTATTCAGATGTTTATTGTCTTTCCTTCTCCCCTAGATTGTAAGGTTTACGAGGACAGTGATTTTTGCCTGTTTTGCTCATCCTTACAACCACAATATTTAGGAAAGTACCTGGCACTAGTAAATGCTCAATAAATGTTTGAGGATAGACATTTGTCAAGTGATTGGCTGATAGGTCCTGGAAAGTGGCATACCCTTTTCCTGCTTCTTGTCATTGTTTCTCTAAAGTATAAGCCTCTGGACCTCCTTTGATATAAATCCGCCTGGCCATTTTAGGGGACACCAGTTTGATCCCTGGTCTGGGAAGATTCCACATGCTGTGGAGCAACTAAGCCCGTGCACCACAACTACTGAGCCCAAGCTCTGGAGCCTGAGGGCTGCAACTCCTGAAGCCCGCTTGCCTAGAGCCTGTGCTTCATAACAAGGGAAACCACCACCACGAGAAACCCGCACACCGCAAGGAAGGGCAGCCCCTGCTCCCACAGCCGGAGAAAGCCCGTGTGCAGCAACGGAGGCCCAGGGCAGCCACGAATAAATAAATCATGTAAAAACTACGTGTAATCTTTATTTAAAAAATGAGACTGCAGATTCCACTACAGTTTATTCCATGTCAAGAGAGACTGGGTAAATAATAATGAAAGTGAAAGTCACTCAGCATGTCTGACTTTTTTCGACCCCATGGATATACAGTCTGTGGAATTCTCCAGGCCAGAATACTGGAGTAGGTAGCCTTTCCTTTCTCCAGGGGACCTTTCCAACCCATGTCTCCCACACTGCAGGCTATTGATGAACAATAGCTATTATTTAGGGCTCGCTATGTCGCAAATGAATGCTCGGTGCTATGGATGCACTATCTTCTATAGTTCTCAGACAGTACTGGCACCTTCGGCCCCATTTACCAATGAGAATAAGGACACTCAGACATCTCCCGTGGTTACTCAGGCTCTCCCACATCATCAGTGGCACGGTTGGGAAGTAGATTTAGGACTATCGGACTCAGCCTGGCTTTCACCTGCTGCCTCATTGGAGAACAGTTTCAGCCCCAGTTGACGCATTTATGTTACCCTGATTCCTCCTTTCCTGCTAAAACGTAGGCATTTTTTGTGTGAGCCCAGGAATCAAATGACCAAATAGAGATGCTTTATCCAGAATTCCCTCCTGCCTGGAGAGATGATAGATGATAGACAGAGACAGATAGATAGACAGACAGATTAAAAAATACTTGGCAGAAATAAAGTTCTAACAAATGTTGGCTATTTAATTGTTAATGTACCTTCCAAAAGAAGAACATAAAAGCATTTTATGTAGAATGAATGCATTTCAGCAAAGTTTTGTTTTTTTTTTTTTAATTAGTATCAACACAGACTGTCTTGGACATCCTATTTCCTAAAAACATCTTAATTTTATTTAGACATTAGGGACTTCACTGGTGGTAGAATGGTTAGGACTTTGCACTTCCAGTTCAGGGACTGCAGGTTTGATCCCTGATCAGAAACTAAGATTCCATATGTTGTATGGTATGGCGAAAATATAAATAATATTTTTTTAAAAAAATGGACATCAGCACAGGTCTTAGAATTAGTGATAATAATAGTGGCAAATATTTAGAGTGTTTATTTATGCGTAGGCTTAAAATCTGCAACAGCGTTATGAGCAGATAGAGAGGCACACTCAGGTTTAACCCGCTGCTTTTGAGAAAATGGCCAACACTGTTTACACACCAGCACTGTCTGCTCCAGGAGCACGAACATGACACAGAGGTCCCTACTTACCCACTGTCGTTTCACGCTTTTACACCTTCACTCATACGTTCTCTCTTGGAAATGCCACTCCCCTCTGGATAGCACTCAGTTCAGTTCAGTTCAGTCTCTCAGTTGTGTCCGACTCTTTGCAACCCTATGGACTGCAGCATGTCAGTCTTTCCTGCCCATCACCAACTCCTGGAGCTTATTCAAACTCATGTCCATTGCGTCGGTGATACCATCCAACCATCTTATCCTCTGTCGTCCCCTTCTCTTCTGGCCTTCAATATTTCCCAGCATCAGGATCTCTTCCAATGAGTCTGTTCTTCGCATTAGGTGGCCAAAGTATTGGAGTTTCAGCTTCAGCATCAATCCTTCCAATGAACACTCAGGACTGATTTCCTTTAGGATGGACTGGTTGGATCTCCTTGCAGTCCAAGGGACTCGAAAGAGTCTCCTCCAACACCACAGTTCAAAGCATCAATTCTTCAGCACTCAACTTTCTTTATAGTCCAACTCTCACAGCCATACATGACTACTGGAAAAACCATAGCTTTGACTAGATGGACCTTTGTTGGCAAAGTAATGCCTCTGCTTTTTAATACACTGTCTAGTTTGCTCATAGCTTTTCTTCCAAGAAATAAGCGTCTTTTAATTTTATGGCTGCAATCACCATCTGCAGTGACTTTGGAGCCTAAAAAAATAAAGTCTGCCACTGTTTCCACTGTTTCCCCATCTATTTGACATGAAGTGATGGGACCAGATGCCATGATCTTAGTTTTCTGAATGTTGAGCTTTAAGCCAACTTTCTTACTCTCCTCTTTCACTTTCATTAAGAGGCTTGTCAGTCCTTCTTCACTTTCTGCCATAAAGATGGTGTCATCTGCATATCTGAGGCTATTGATATTTCTCCTGGCAAACTTGATTTCAGTTTGTGCTTCATCCAGCCCAGTGTTTCTCATGACGTACTCTGCATATAAGTTGAATAAGCAGGGTGACAATATACAGCCTTGACATACTCCTTTTCCTATTTGGAACCAGTCTGTTGTTCCATGTCCAGTTCTAACTGTTGCTTCTTGACCTGCATATAGATTTCTCAGGAGGCAGGTAAGGTGGTCTGGTATTCCCACCTCTTTAAGAATTTTTCACAGTTTGTTGTGATCCACACAGTCAAAGGCTTTGGCATAGTCAATAAAGCAGAAATAGATGTTTTTCTGGAACTCTTGATTTTTTGATGATCCAGTGGATGTTGGCGATTTGATCTCTGGTTCCTCTGCCTTTTCTAAATCCAGCTTTTCCAGACCTGGAAGTTCACTGTTCACATCCTGCTGAAGCCTGGCTTGGAGAATTGTGAGCATTACTTTGCTAGTGTGTGAGACGAGTGCAGTTGTGGGGTACTTTGAACATTCTTTGGCATTGCCTTTCTTTGGAACTGGAATGAAAATTGACCTTTTCCAGTCCTGTGGCCGCTGCTGTGTTTTCCAGATTTGCTGGCATATTGAGTGCAGCACTTTCACAGCATCATCTTTTAGGATTTGAAATAGCTCAGCTGGAATTCCACTAGCTTTGTTTATAGTGATGCTTCCTAAGGCTTACTTGACTTTGCATTCCAGGATATCTGGTTCTAGGTGAGTGATCACACCATCATGGTTATCTGGGTCATGAAGATCTTTTTTGTATAGTTTTCTGTGTAATCTCATCATCTCTTCTTAATATCTTCTTCTTCTGTTAGGTCCATACTATTTCTGTCCTTTATTGTGCCCATCTTTGCATGAAGTGTTCCCTTGGCATCTCTAATTTTCTTGAAGAGATCTCTGCCCTTCCCATTCTATTTTTTTCCCTCTGTTTCTTTGCATTGATTGCTGAGGAAGGCTTTCTTATCTCTCCTTGCTATTCTTTGGAACTCTACATGCCAATGGATTTATCTTTCCTTTTCTCCTTTACCTTTAGCTTCTCTTCTTTTCTCAGCTATTTGTAAGGCCTCTTCAGACAACCATTTTCCCTTTTTGCTTTTCTTTTTCTTGGGAATGATCTTGATCACTTCCTCCTGTACATTGTCACGAACCTCCGTCACTAAGAACTCCTATCTGTCCTTCAGAGTCCTTCTTAGGTATTGTGTTGCTTCCCATAGGAAGCCATCCTAGACCCTCTTCATCTCAGTGAGCTATTTCTCCACTGTGCATCCAGACACACTGCTCTTACTTGTAATACACATGTAATGCACATTGACTGGTCCTTTTCCTTCCTTAGAGTGTAAGCTTCATGAGGCTTAAATCTTTCTGGTGCACAACACATGGGGTAGTAATGCCTGGAACAAGAACATTTAATAACTGAACTGAAATTGAAGGGGCTACAGTGGAAATCCATCATAGCATGACTTGCGATGGAATTGAAGAAGCCTACTAACTAACAAGGGGCTTCCCAGGTGGCACTAGTGGTAAAGAATCTGCCTGCTAATGCAGGAGATGCAGGAGACGTGGGTTCGATCCCTGGGTTGGGAAGATCTGCTGGAAAAAGGCTTGATAACCCACTCCAGTATTTTTGCCTGGAGAATTCCATGGACAGAGGAGCCTGGCAGGCTGCAGTCCATAGGGTTGCAAATAGCCTGACTAGATTGAAGCAACTGAGCATGCACACATGCTCTAACTAATAATATACCCAGAATGTTCAGTTCAGTTCAGTCGCTCAGTCGTGTCCGACTCCTTGTGACCCCATGAATCGCAGCACGCCAGGCCTCCCTGTCCATCACCAACTCCCGGAGTTCACTGAGACTCACGTCCATCGAGTTAGTGATGCCATCCAGCCATCTCATCCTCTGTCATCCCCTTCTCCTCCTGCCCCCAATCCCTCCCAGCATCAGAGTCTTTTCCAATGAGTCAACTCTTTGCATGAGTCCATTCTGAAGGAGATCAGCCCTGGGATTTCTTTGGAAGGAATGATGCTAAAGTTGAAACTCCAGTACTTTGGCCACCCAGAATGTTAGACATCCCTAATTCCTCCTGACTGGATGCTCTCAGGTATCATCGTTGCAACCTCTTTTTTTGAGTCTGTAATTTATTTATTTATGTATGCTGTCCTGGGTCTTCCTTGCTGTGCACAAGCTTTCCCTAGTCATGCTGAGCAGGGGCTACTCTGTAGTTGCGGGGCACAGGCTTCTCATTGTGGTGGCTTCCCTCGCTGTGCAAGATGGATTCAAGGGCACCCGGCCTTCCGTCGATGCAGCATGAGGGCTCAGTGATTGTGACTTGCAGGCTTAGTTGCTCCACAGCACGTGGGGTCTCAGTTCCTGGACCAGAGACTGAACACACGTCCCCTGCATTGGCCAGCGGGTTCTTTACCACTGGACCACCAGGTAAGTCCCCGAGTCTGTAATTTTTGAGCATATGCAATGGCTGTAACAGTGTTGTGTAGGAAAAAAAAGACAGTTTTCCTCTTGTATTTCTCCTTTATGCTCACGTTACTATCACATTCACACTCTTGACTCCAGATGAGTGTGTATTTCCCCCCACCAAGAAATTCTCTGAGACTTCAGCTGAGTGTCTTACAATCTAAATGAGTTTTGATACCCTTAACCTGGTCAGGTGGTCTGCCATTCCCATCTCTTTCAGAATTTTCCACAGTTTATTGTGATCCACACAGTCACTGCAGATGGTGACTGCAGCCATGAAATTAAAAAATGCTTACTCCTTGGAAGGAAAGTTATGAGCAACCTAGATAGCATATTAAAAATCAGAGATATTACTTTTCCAACAAAGGTCCATCTAGTCAAGGCTATGGTTTTTCCAGTGGTCATGTATGGATGTGAGAGTTGGACTGTGAAGAAGGCTGAGCGCCGAAGAATTGATGCTTTGAACAGTGGTGTTGGAGAAGACTCTTGCGAGTCCCTTGGACTAAAAGGAGGTCCAACCAGTCCATTCTAAAGGAGATCAGTCCTGGGTGTTCATTGGAAGGACTGATGCTAAAGCTGAAACTCTAATACTTTGGCCACCTCATGTGAAGAGTTGACTCATTGGAAAAGACTCTAATGCTGGGAGGGATTGGGGGCAGGAGGAGAAGGGGACGACAGAGGATGAGATGGCTGGATGGCATCACCGACTTGAAGGACATGAGTTTAAGTAAACTCTGGGAGTTGGTGATGGACAGGGAGGCCTGGCGTACTGTGATTCATGGGGTCGCAGAGTTGGACATGACTGAGCGACTGAACTGAACTGAACCCTTAACCTGGAAATAGCATCACATTCCACAGAATGAGAGCTCAGTCCCACAAGTCTGCCCCCACCCTACTTCAGACCACAATTGCCAAGTCCCAGGTTGTCAGTGTGATTCTGACCTAACAGCTATAAACCTGAGATTCCCAAGACCTCTTTCTTGGGTTTGTTTGGATTTGTTTGTTAGAGCAGCTCACAGAGTTCAGGGAAACACCTAGGCTACAAGTTTATTGAAGGATATGATAAAGGATGGGCTCCCCCAGTGGCCCAGGAATAAAGAATCTGCTGCAACGCAGGAGCCGCAGGAGATGCAAGATTGATCCCTGGGTTGGGAAGATCCCCTGAAAGAGGGCACGGCAGTGCTTTTGCCTGGAGAATCCCATGGACAGAGGAACCTGGCAGGCTATAGTCCAGAGGGTCACAAAAAGTTGGACATGATGGAACCGACTTAGCATGCATGCAGGCATGATAAGGGATAGAGATGAAGAGATACATAAAGTAAGGGCAGGGAGGGTCGTAAGTGCAAGAACTTCTGTCCTCGTGGAGTGGGTGTGTTGGATGTGGTTTTCAGCCTGGAAGTTTTCCAAACCCCATACTGTTGGGATTTTTATGGAAGCTTCCTCACATAAGCATGAGTGACAAATGAGCGAGTGACGTCGCTCAGTCGTGTCTGACTCTTTGAGACCCCATGGACTGTAGCCTACCACGCTCCTCCGTCCATGGGATTTTCCAGGCAAGAGTACTGGAGTGGGGTGCTATTTTCTTCTCCAGAGGATCTTCCCAACCCAGGGATGGAACCCAGGTCTTCTGCATTGTAGGCAGACGCTTTACCATCTGAGCCACCAGGGAAGTACATAGGCATGATCAATTGTTAACACCATCTCCAGCCCCTCTTCCCTCTCTGGAGAATGGAGGGTGGAGATTAAAATTCTAAGGTAGGTTCCAATCACATCTTGGTCTTACTGGCAATGGACCCCAGTCGAGGAGCCCACTCAGAGTCACCTCATGAGAACAAAAGATGCTCCCAGAGCTCTTATCACTTAGGAAATTCCAAGGGTTTTAGGAACTCTGAGCCAGCAAAGGTGATGAACACCAAACATAGATTTCTTATTACAAACTGCAATACTGAGCATAATGTGTTAAGCATAATCAGGATTAAAGGGAGCTATAAACATGGTCCTTGAACTACTCTGCATCAAAGGAAAACATGCGGGACTTGGAGGCTGAAATCTGCTCATTTCCTAGTCTACATCTCTAAATCTCTAGCAGGTGGTGCTGAAACACTGCATTTGGAGAGAAATTTGACCTTCTCATAGGAAACACTTCAAACTCAACCATTTAATTATTTTAGGTCTAGACTAAAGAACTCCTTCCCTGGGTCTCAGACATACAACATTGGAACATTTCAGCCAAGAGATAAGCTGATTGGCGTTTTAATGGATTTCTCTGCAACAGGATTGACTCAGAGCACCCATCCACAGCCTGTTCAACTATCCAGGGATGCAAAAGGCTTGTCCTGGGTTTCAAAACCTTTCCAACGTTTTTCTAGAAGCTGTCTCTGCCAAGATGATAGAATACTGTCTACATGTCTGAAGTTCCACAGGCACTATGCAAGGGAGAGACAGTGTGTTTATTAAACAGAGGAAAGTTTCTATTAGGAGTATTGGAAGACAGCCAAGAACTCAAGCTCTTTAAGGCTTGACTTCTTTGGGAAAATTATTAAAATGAAATGAGTCTTTCCTTTGATAAGTGGGTTGACCCACCTTTCCTGATTTCCACCTCTGTAATCTGCCGTGAATCTCATGTCAAAGTCATCTCTCTGACCTCAGAACACAGAGGGGCTCTTTATCTCGGACTGGTACCTATGTATCATTGGAAAATGGTGAATTCAGCAAAGCTAAGTGGGTTTCTTTACAACAGGAGTTCTCAAGTCTTCAGTCTCCATGATGTGAACAGAGTATGCAGTGTTTCCCAAGACTATTTAACCATGAAATCACTGTCTTTCTTTTATGTGGATATTTCACGGGGCTATTTGGCCACAAGTGCACACTCTGGAATAATCAGAAATTTGATCTCAAGTTTGAAGGCTTTATAATAAGTACAAGAAGCCCAGTACAGAAGATTACATATGGTATGACTCCATTGATATGAAGTATCCAGAACAGGCATGTCTATAGAGACAGAAAGCAGTTTAGTATCTGCCAAGGGATGGGGTGAAGACATGGGGAGTGAGGTGTGACTACTAATGGGTAAGAGGTTTCTCTTGAGGTAATGAAATGTCCTAAAATTAGACTACGGTGATGATGGCATAATTCTATAAATATATTTTAAAACCATGGAACTCTATACTTTAAACAGTATAGAATTTTATGATATGTAAATTATATATCAACAAAGCTGTTAAATTTTTTTACAAAGATGAGATAAAGATCATTTCACTCCTACCAATTAAAGTAGTTCTTTCTTTACTTTCCCTTTCTTCTTCTTCTTCTTTTTTTTTTAAAATCTCTTTTCTCTCCCTAGTCATTTTTGGTCTGTCAAACCAAATCAACCCCTTCCATTATTTTCCAAGGCTAATTTTACTAATAAGGAATATATATATATGTACTCATTTAAAAATTACAATGAGTACTGACTTCCCTGTTGGCTCAGATAGTAAAGAATCTGCCTGCAAAAATGCAGGAGACTTGGGTTTGATCCCTGGGTTGGGAAGATCCCCTGGAGAATGGAATGGTGATCCACTCCAATATTCTCACCTGGAGAATTCCACAGACACAGGAGCCTGGCAGGTTACAGTGCATGGTGTCGCAAAGAGTCGGATGTGGCTGAGCAACTAACACTAAAACGACACACTGAAAAGTGTAAAATGAGAAATAAGTGCTTTCATTTCTCTCTGAACCTCTGTCCCACTCTCAGAAGTAACTGCGGCCTCTTACGGTCCCTTTAGAAATTGTTTTCACATCTGCAGTCACATGGTGCCGATATTTTTACACAGATTGGACCATATTTGATTCTGCATCTTGTTTGTCTCATTTAGCGTTGCATTTTGGGGATCATTTCATGTTTGTACATATAGACCATTTACATCTTTTCAACAGCAGCACAGTGTTCATTGAATATTTATGTCATATGTATTCTATCACTTTCCTATTAAAAGATATTGAGATTGTCTCCAGATGTGAGTAGTTTTTGTTTCATATGCTTTGCTATTACAAACTGTGCTACAATAAACATCTTTGTGTGTTGGTGCTTATAAGATAATAACTCGGAAGTGTTCAGAGGTTAAAAGCCATGTGACTTTGGATGTGAATAAATGTGACTAGGTTGCCTTGCAAAATCATGCCCCCACATATAATGCCATCCTCAGGGGATGAGATGAGAGAGCTGACATGGATGTTTAAAACTCCCCTAGCCCAGGACAGGTTCTAATCTCTCTCACTCCACAGCCCCAACCACACCCAAGCACTGCCCAGGCTAACGTCTTGTTGTTGTTCAGTCACTAAGTCATCTCAGACTCGTTGCGACCTCCTCTGTCCTTCACTATATCCTGGAGTTTGCTCAAATTCATGTCCATTGAGTTGGTGATGCCATCCAACCATCTCATCCTCTGTCGTCCCCTTTACCTCCTGCCCTCAATCTTTCCCAGCATCAGGGTCTTTTCCAATGAATCAGCTCTTTGCATCAGGTGGCCAGCGTATTGGAACTTCAGCTTCAGCATCAGTCTCTGCAATGAGTATTCAGGGTTGATTTCCTTTAGGATTGATTGGTTTGATCTCTTTGCATTCCAAGGGACTCTCACGAGTCTTCTCCAGCACCACAACTTGAAAGCATCAGTTCTTCGGTGTTCAGCCTTCTGTCTGGCCCAGCTTCCATCCAAACATGACTACTGGAAAAACTATAGCTTGTACTATACAGCCTTTGTCAGCAAAGTGACATCTCCGCTTTATAATACACTGTCTGGTGTGTCTTGTCCCAACACTGTAATGATGCGTTTTATTTTTGGAATGCCACCTTCCTCACTGGAGGATGCTCACCTTACTCTGTTCTCTGTAGTTTTCCTTCTTGATAGCGAAGGTTGAGCCAGAGACACAATCAACATGCAAACTTGCAAACGGGCCATTATTGCCCTGTCCAAGAAAGGGCCATGTCAGTTCGTGTTCTGGTTTTATGATTCTCTGACTGCTGGTCTTAGTTCTTGCTTTGCATTCCTACTTAACCTTGAATAAAATCGCTTAACTTCTGACAGCTTCTGTCACTGCATCAACTTAAGTAGCTGGTGGGGGTTAGTGGCAGAAGGTGGTGTCAGCCACATGCGACGTTTTCAGTATTGGCATGTGTGAAGGGACGTGGAGGTGGGCGTAATACTAAATGGCTATTTTTTAGTTTTCAGGGAACCAGTAAAAGTATGGCTAGAATAACACTGAACATTTTAGTTCTCTTACTGATGGTTCGATACAACTAAAAGGGATGTGGTTTGAGCTGTGATGTAGGTTGTCACTCTTTTTTAATTAATTTTTATTGGAGTATAGTTGTTTTACAATGTCGTGCTAGTGTCTGCTGGAGAGCAAAGTGAATCAGTTACATGTGCACATATATCCCCTTTTTAAGGGTTTCCTTCCCATTTAGGTCACCACAGAATATCCAGTAGAGTTCCCTGTGCTTGTTACTTTTAAGAAAGAACTTTTGTGGAATAGAAAAATCCAAGCCTGTCTAAGGCTAAACACACTTACACTATCAGAATCAGGCCCAGTTGTGTCACACACTTAGATTATAGGAAATACCCTACTTTTACTCTCTTTACCATACTGCCTTCTTCTAAAGTCAAATTTCGAGCCCCAGCTAAAATAGCGTTTTGACACCACATTATTATAAGTGTCCTGGAAGTGCTAACAAAGGAAGAGTAAATACTTCCTGTTCTTAAGCTTTTGATTAAACACTTCATAAGAACTAGCTTACTCACTTCTCAAAACAACCCAATAATAACAGAGACTGTAATTATTCCCATTTTACAGAGAAGAAAATAGAGACTTAGAGAAATGACGCAGCTGGCCTGATCTGATATTTCTAGCAAGGGGTGGAACGAGGTATCGGTCTCAGGTGAGTCTGACATGCATGCAGGCTCCAAACCACGGGGTTGGGCGGTGCCTTGAGGTGGCCTTTCCTCAGCCCAGGCTCTAATAATGCCACATCTTCTCTCCATAACTGGACCTCACCCCATGTGCTATTCTCAGCCTCTGAACCCAGTCCTAACAGTTTCAAACCATGGCTCAGAAGTCAACTTCAATTCCTCCTGGTGGCCGGTCCAGCTCACCATGAACCCAGGACTTTTCTCAGCACACGCTCTTTTCCATGTCCTTCGGCATCTGCCTGAGCTGTATCTCAGTGATGTGCCGGACACTTCTGCTTCATGCATCCCTCCTCCCAACTTCTCCCCAACTCCCAGCTCTCCCTGCAGGACTGTGTGTCTGGACTGCCGCTGTTTAGTTGGTGAGAAACATCACCATCAGAACTCTTCCACATCCTAGCAGACAGACATTCCACACCAGCTGCTGTTCCTGCTCTGCCCCGTTACTCACTCTGGCTTCTCCCCAGACTTTCCTTTGGTGCCTGCAGTTGGGTCTGTCCGCCCCAGCACCTGCTTCGCTTTAGGACAGGAACCGGTTCTAACCCCAGCCCGTCTTGGTCTGGCTATTTTTGGTGTCCTTGAGTGGTCTGCATACATGCAAGCTCTGAGATATACAATCATACTGAGTCCCATGTATTTCATGTTCCCCACTTCAGAAGTCAGAGGCAAGAAAGGCCATAGGTCTTTCCTGTCCATAGAATGTGCGCATCCAAAGAGAAGGACGATTTAAGGAAGGATGACCAGCTTTCCCAGGTGGTACTAGTGGTAAAGAACCCACCTACCAATGCAGGAGATGTAAGAGATGCAAGTTCGATCCCAGGGTCAGGAAGATCCCCTGGAGGTGGACACAGCAACCCACTCCAGTATTCTTGCCTGGAGAATCCCATGGACCAAGGAATCTGGTGGGCTATTGTCCATAGAGTCACAAAGAGTCAGACCCAATTGAAGCGACTTAGTGCACAAGCGTTGCACAAGAAGACGAATAATTTAAGGAAAGATGGCCAGGCAAAGAAAGATAAAATGAGTCCATTTCTGAGGCATTCTATAAGTGACATCATAAGAAGTTAATATTTTCACTGGTATCCTAATGGATATTCCCATGAATAGACCAAATGGATGTGGGAGAGAATGTGAGGGGAGGAGTAAATTCTGTCTGTCTTGGGTGAGTCCCAAGAACACTTCAGACCACAGTTTCTCATCTCCAGATGCAGACTGTGAAAGTGGTTTGTCGAATCTAAAACAATGGTCAACACTGGAGATTTCCTGAAATTAACTTAGTATTAAAAGTAAACACTATTGATATTATGTGTAAAGTAGATAACTAATGAGAATCTACTGTATAGCATAGGAAACTCTACTCAATGCTCTGTGGTGACCTAAATGGGAAGGAAATCCAAAAAAGTGGGGACAAACGTATATGTATAGCTCACTTTGCTGTACAGTAGAAAGCAACATAACATTGAAAAGCAACTAACCAATAAAAATTAAATAAAATAAATAAAAGCAGAAAACCACAACTTGGTGTTAAATGAGTTAGAAGTCCAGGGGTGACAGGCCCTACAAGAAATAAACATCATTAAAAAAATTTTTTATTGAAGTTTAGTTGATTTATAATACTGAAACATCATTTTTTTAATTATAACAGTTTCAGTTTGGACCTATATGGTACCTAAATGCCTTGTATGAGTGTGCTTGCCATCATATGTTTTAGGTTCTTCCTTTAAACTTACTTGAATTTTTCTTTGAACAACAGAATGGAAAAGCATTTTAAGAACAATTTCTTTGGTCCTCATCTTAGTCTATTCATATGTCTGTTTTAAACATTTAAAGGAGAAAGTATCTGGGGAATAATTAACTTGTATCTGGTGGGATAGTTCCCCCCTGATGGGAGAGTAGATGGAATTGGGGGATTTGAAGCAACCCTAAGAATATAATACCATGCTACTGAGCTACAAAAATCCTGCCCGATTTGTAAATTTGTGTTTCCATGGCAACACAAGTGTGTAGTTAAATAATCCTCACTCCTCTATGACTGAATTCCAGCAACTCGTCCTAAACCTTCATCCTATTCTAATCCACAGCTGTTGCCATGGAAATGATCAGATAAGATTCAGTCCTGGAGGCAGATGGGCTCATGGTGGAAGCTAAGTCCTGGCCTACATATATAGCCCCCTGAAATATTAGGTTTTGTTTTGATTTGTTTTTCCCCAATCTTTGAATCCCAGAAAGCATCTGCCTCCAATGAGAGGTTAATGCAGTACAGTGTCACAAAAGTCGTTCATGGGGTCTAGGCATCAGGAACAAATAGGAAAAAGCTGATTCCAAAATACTGCTGAGGAATGGAGAAACTGGAAACGCTTTCCTCTGACTCATTTTTGGAAACTTGGTCTGAAAGAGCATCACCCCGGGGTTTTCTCGCGGGAGTGTGCATTCACAGAAATGATTTTCTCTGTCTGTGTCTCTACCCCAGGAGGAGCGTAGGTCACACCAGGCCACTCCCTGGGCTTTGCCAGAGTAGGAGGGGCCGCTCCATTCTTCACTGCTTACGAGGGGTTTCAGTTTTCATGGTTGATGGCAGTTTATGACACATGTCCGGGGTTCACTCTGGTTGTGTGAGCAACGACCTTAAAATGCTGTGATGCCTCCAACAACCTTGTATCACGTGCATTCTCGCAGACAGATTCTTTGGGGAGATTTAAATTTAAATAATTGTTCCTAGGTAATGTCCCAATGAAGTTGTGTTTTGTTAAAAATAGAAAGAAGTAGCACCTTGTCTCTTTGGTTTGAACAGTGTGATTTCATAGGTTGTGGTATCTTTGCCACATGCTTCACTTGGGGCGGGGGTTGAAGCCAGCCCCCCAGAGCAAGTGTGCCTTTCATTAAGGCAGATCCCCTGTCATGTGTGAGCCCTGATACATCAGATGAGAACAGGGCAAAGCTCAGAGTAAAATTTACTGAATCCTAGAAGTGGAAGGATTCATGCAACCTCACCATTACACAGCCTGCATAGGTATGTAGCCTACCATTCATTCAGCGTCTCGGACAATTCCATTATGGGGAGAGTTTTCAGATGCAGAAGTTGAGACCAAGGTTTTCGAGGCCTCACAGCTTAGGGACCCTTCCCACTCTGCTACTGGTTTAACAAAGGGCCCAAGAGTCCCGGCTAGCTTTCCTTTCAGTCTCCTTATCCCTGGCAGCTCCAGATGAATTCCTATACAGTAAGTCCCCTACATATGAACGAGTTCTGTTTCAAGAGTGTATTTGTAAGTCCGATTTGTTCCTAAGTCCAACAACGTTAGCCAGGGTATCCAACTAACACAATTGGCTATATAACACTGTACTGTAATAGGTTTGCAATACATTTCACACAAATAATACTTGAAAAACAAACACACACACAAAAAAACAAAGAAAACATCTTTAATCTTACGGTACAGGACCTTGAGAAGTACAGTCGTCACTTCAACAGCTGGCACACAGCAGCTGGCATCGAGTGAACAGGCAAGAAGAGTTACTGATGGAGGAGGGAGAGGAGGTGGGAGATGGTAGAGCTGAAGGATTGTTGCAATAGGAGGAGGAGGACAAGCTGTGACTTTGCTCACGCCTGACATTAATGAAACACACATTCACATTTTTGAAAGTTCGCAACCTGAGCATGTGTATGTACAGGACTTACTGTGCTGTCGTTTTTATTGCTTATTCCCTCTTAGAAGTTTTATTTGTACTTGCTATACATCACTTCATAAGTTTTCAGTTACATATAATTTGTTCACCAAACACCTGTTGAATTAGTATATGTGTTACAGGATTGGAGACAGGGCAGAGGGTTTGGAATAAGAAGCCACCATTCATCTCGTTCTACGACACCTTTCATCATAGTTACAGAGCAAGACTGACAGCTTTTAGAACCTGCTTAGCGCTTTCTGGGCAAGTTGTATATTTTAGGAGGTAAAGGCTATGCTTTTCAGTGACATGAAATAGAATTTCGTTCTTGCTCTTCTTCTCTCAGCTTCCATAATTGTAAGTGATGTTGAAGAGAGACAAGAGCTGAGTCATTTCTCACATGAAAAGTAAAGTGAAAAATTTGAACCGAAAGCTTGATTTCAGTAGGATTTCTGTGGTTCTCACCAGCACCACAAAGTTGCGTTCTATTGCACTGAGCAACAGTGTAGCTAGGTAGCCTACCATTCATGCCTAAACACAGCAAGAGGGGCTTCCCTGGTGGCCCAGAGGCAGAGTCCACACTCCCAGTGCAGGCAGCCCAGGTTCAATCCCTGGTCAGGGAACTAGATCCCACATGCCGCAACTAAGAGTTCACAAGCTGGAATGAGATATCCTGAGTGCCACATTTAAGACCCAGCACAGCCAAATAAATAAATATCTAAAAAATAAAAATAAACAGTGTGCATGCTCAGTACCTAAGTCATATCTGACTCTTCGCGACTCCATGGACTGTAGCCCACCAGGCTCCTCTCTCGATGAGGATTCTCCAGGCAAGAGTACTGGAGAAGGATGCCATGCCCTCCCCTCCAGGGGATCTTCCCGACCTAGGGATTGAACCCGTGTCTCCTGAGTCTCCTGCATTGGCAGGTGAATTCTTTACCACTGAGCCGCCTAGGAAGCTCCTAAAAATAAACAGAGCATGAGCCAATGCAGACAGCTTTCTGGTGCCCAGTATGCCCGTGTCCTTCTTGTGTTAATTCAAACACTGGGGACATCCTGTCTTTCTGAAGCTGAAGTCTATCTAATTTCAAAGAATACTCTTCATGTGCAGGAATATGTACTTATTACTGTGGTGGGGAATCATGTCACTTCCACGTCCGTGAGAAGTTCTGATGGGAAGTTCGCAGTTAACTGGAGGAAAATGGTTCCACATGTGGCCATGCCAAGTGTCCCTCTTCAAGTTCTCCCTCTCCAGACCAGATCAGGTTCCAAATCCCCACTAATGCACCCCTGAGTATCTCTCAGTTTCACCCTCTCCCAAGCCACCATCAAATCTAAGACAATTATAGTGGTGTTGGTTCATCGCCCAGATTCCCTCTTAGACCCATTTAGTGCAGGGCCCGTGCAGGGCCAAGCAATGTTGTTGTTGTTTTAAATACACCTAAATCTGATCTGGTCCCTGTCTTGTTTAAAACCTTTCAATGACTCATCTCTGCCTTAGACTAAAATCCAAAACCCTCACATGGCTCTGCATGGAGTGTCATGGAGTTTCATAGCCCTGGGCAGTGCTGGGGGCTATAGCTTCTTGCTCTCTGGCACCTTTCTCATTTTTAGAAAGAGCTGTTTGTCCTCAGCTGAGGTTTAGCCATGGCTGACAAGGAAGATCCCAGAGTTTCAAGCACTGAGACTTTACCTCAAGCCACAAAGAGCTATAACTGAGGTTGGCTGCAGAAATGACGCATCCGAGACAAAAGCTTGCTATCCGATCTCTTTCAAGAATCCAGGTACTCCCCAAATCAGGTGCAAGCTGCACATCTAAGAGGCAGTGCGTGCAGCAGTGGCAGGCTCTTCATCATTGTCCAGCAATTCCACACGCTGGGCAAAGGGCAGTTATTTATAAATACTCTGTTCCTAATAAACTCTCAGTGTAGCCACAGCCCTTTAGTCACACAAGACATCATCTTTCCAGGGTCCCAGTGCCTCCCTCCTCTCCCTTACCTCTGCCCTTTGTCTTCCGGTTGCAGTGCTGAAGGTTTATGGCCATGGGAGCACCTCTTTCCATACAAAGGACAAGAAGGTCAAGTAGGTGTGACCCTGTCACCTGCCTCTGCATCATTCTGACTTATCCCCTAACTAGACCAAAAGCAATTAGATGGGCAGATCCTTCCTTTTTAAGCTTATTACAGAATTTCTCAGAGCTCCTACATCTTCCCAAAGAAACTGTAAAACCCTCATCACATCACTGAAACTCCTTTCCCATCGGGACCAGTCTGCTCCTAAAATCTCATTTTTTAAAAAAAAAAAAGCTTGACAGTGCCACATCAGGGTCTGGGTAGAATCCAGAATCACAGAGGCACTTAAAAATGGGACAGACTTTCTGGGAATAAAGTTAACTAAGCCATTTTTGTTCTTTTTAATCTAACTGTGTGAACTCACCTGTCACTCAGAAGGAGGATCTGGGAGCTTCTTCACGCTCACATATTTTCATTGGAAATTGAAGAGGGGTCCAGGTTAAAGTGATTTCTTTCACCCTCATCACTAACTCCCAGTTCCGACTAGTTCTTCATTCAAACATGCAGTGAGCACCTGCTGTATGCCATCCTGGCTTCTGGAAGCCTGGAGATGAAAGAGAGACACTGTTTATGTCTCAAGGCTGTCCTAGTTCAGGACAAGATACAGAAAGGGTGCCCCCTTCTATTTGTACAAAATAGAAGGACCACCCTCCCTGAAGGACCTTACTGCCTAGATCAGGGCTGCTAATACTCAGCCACTGGTCACTTGTGGACACTGAGCCCTTGAAATGTAACTGAGGGACTGCATTTGTAATTTTCTTCTATTCCAATTAACTTCAAAGCCAATTCTTCCTCCTATGAACATGCACACATGTGCTCAGTCATGTCTGACTCTTTGTGACCCCATGGGCTGTAGCCCACCAGGCTCCTCTGTCCATGGGATTTCCCAGGCA
This sequence comes from Bos indicus, assembly GCF_029378745.1. NCBI lineage: Eukaryota > Metazoa > Chordata > Mammalia > Artiodactyla > Bovidae > Bos > Bos indicus. The sequence continues at coordinate 15,736,268 of NC_091780.1, read as the reverse complement.
AGAATACTGGAGTGGATTGCCATTTCCTTCTCCGATACTTGATTCTATTACTAGAAAATTTAAGTATGCTTGAAACAACTCGGGAAGGTGAGTCTCCTTTTTGAACTCTGTGTGCTTAGTCACTTAGTCGTGTTTGACTCTTTGCCATTCCATGGACTGTAGCCTGCCAGGCTCCTTTGCCCATATGGATTCTCCAGGTAAGAATACTGGAGTGGGTTGCAAAGCTCTCCTTCAGGGGATCTTCCCAACCCAGGAATAGAACCCAGATCTCCTGCCTTGCAGGCAGATTCATTACCAGCTGAGCCACCAGGGAAGCCCTTTTGAACTCTAAATGTTATGAAATATAAGCATGGATCAAGTATTTCTGATGAAAATTTAGCATCCAACTTGAGATGTGTTGTAAGTGTAAAAGACACACTGAGTTTCTAAGACTTAGTATGAAAGAAAGAATGTAAAATGAATAATGTATATGTTTCTTAAATGATAATGCCTTGGCTATGTTGGATTAAATAAAATATATTATTAAAATTAATTACCTAAGATTTATAGTTTTCCTTTCTAAAATGTGGCTACTAGAAAATTGAAAGTGACATCTGTGGCATACTGGATAATGGTGCTCTAGAAGAAGAGATAGGCAAGGAAACAGAAAATTAAAACTTAATGGGTTAAGTGTGAGATAGAGAAGTAAGGGACAAATAGGTGGAGTATTCCAGGGGATAGGATGGGTAGGAGTTCATAGGCCTAAGAAAGTAGAAAAGAGAAAAAAGAGAGTCCCAGCTAGAGAGATGCCTTGACATGGGCAAGGACATGGAAGTATAGACAAATCTCCTACATCAATAATGCAATTGAATTAAAAAAAATTTAAATGGGACAGGTGGTGAGAAAGGTGGGATGAGGGTACACCAAATTAAGGGACCTGAGCATTAATCTAAAGATGATGAGGGGCCATTGAAATACTTTAAGGAAAGAAACAGCATCTTCAGAGCTGCATTCTAAAGCAATCTCCCTAACGGCCATGTGAAAAATGGATGGCTGTAGACACCCCTCCATCTAAAGAGAGCAAGGCTGAAATCCCGGGGTCCTTCTCGAAGGCACGTTGAGGGAAGAGCAACAGGAAAGGAAGGGACCACACAGTTTGCTGCTATGCTGTAAGGATGCTGAAGTCATTTAGAAATGAAAAAGGAATTTGATATTGTTGTTCATGTTACTTCCTTTTCTGAAAAAGATCTAGTCCTTCTTAGAAAGTGCAGACCATTGCAGCACTGTTTATAATAGCCAGGACATGGAAGCAACCTAGATGTCCATCAGCAGATGAATGGATAAGAAAGCTGTGGTACACATACACAATGGAGTATTACTCAGCCATTAAAAAGAATACATTTGAATCAGTTCAAATGAGGTGGATGAAACTGGAGCCTATTATACAGAGTGAAGTAAGCCAGAAGGAAAAACACCAATACAGTATACTAATGCATATATATGGAATGGTAACAATAACCCTGTATGCAAGACAGCAAAAGAGACACAGACATATAGAACAGTCTTTTGGACTCTGTGGGAGAGGGAGTGGGGGATGATTTGAGATAATGGCATTGAAACATGTATAATATCATATAAGAAATGAATCGCCAGTCCAGGGTTGATACAGGATACAGGAAGCTTGGGGCTGGTACACTGGGATGACCCAGAGAGATGGTACGGGGAGGGAGGTGAGAGGGGGGTTCAGGATGGGGAACACATGTACATCTGTGGAGGATTCATGTTGATGTATGGCAAAACCAATATAATACTGTAAAGTAAAAAAAATATATATATATAAAATATTAAAAAAAAAAAAGAAAGAAAGTGCAGACTAAACTTGAAAACAAACACACGTATTTAAGAAGGCAAGTTACAATCAGAGAGCCCTGAAAATATGAGCTTCTGACAAACCACATCAATTAATTTATACCCTGGGGCATGAAAAATGCAATTACGAAAAGAAGAAAAAAATTGGCCGTGTTGTGAAGACAGATTTTCCAGGATTACATCCAACCTTGATGCTACTCGGATCCCGTTGATCTGACTACTCTGTGTGGAGGGGCCTGCCTTTCATGTTTTAGGCCTTGGGACTCTGCAGGCAGATGCCTTTGAATGCAAATATTTCAGCTCTTCCTTGGAACTCTCTTTAGTTTCTGACTTCATTATTAGTGCAAACCTCAATTTATTATTCATTTACTTTTATTTCCCTACCAGGAGGTCAGAGGGTATTTTTTAATAAGGAAATGTAAATTGCTGCATTTCTGTTTTTCCATTAAATGCCAACCACTTGAAAATTATGTGTTATTCTATATCTCCCAAGAAAGATTGAATGAATCAGAATTAAAGATGTGTAAAATGCCTCAGGCCTCTTAGAAGAATAATGTTCCAGAAGCATAACATAGAAATACAGATTTATAAGTACCACAGAAAATTGCCCTGGGTTTAATCAACACAAATGGTCACCAGTTATCAGGCAGTTCTTCTTGGACAGGTTGGGGGCAGAAGTCAGACAGCCTGGTCTCCATCTTGCTGTGTGTCTGGCCTCGGTACCAAATGGGCCATTCACTTAATGGCCCTGGGCTTGCATTTCGTGGTGTGTGAAATTAAAATAATAATATCTGCCCTCTGTACTCCAGGGGGCTAGTGGTAGAATCAAATAAAATATCTTCTATAAAACCAATTGGAAAGCAGACACTTTTCATTGCATATCACCAGAACTGGCACATGTTTGCAGACAGTAATTAAGATTATGGTGGCTGGTGCTGCTGTTTTATTTCTCCAGCTTTAGCACATACCTCCGCATAAGGCCCATCATAGGTTCTCAATAAATATTGTTGAATGGAAGCATTCTTTCTCGGCGAGTTCTTTTTCTGACAGAGTTTTGAGAGATCCCCCTCCATATACTTCTTCTTCTCATGAATAATTTTTAAATTTATTTTTATTTTATTACTATTTTTAAATTTTTATTGCAGTATAATTGCTTTACAGTGCTTTGCATTAGTCTCTGCTGTACAACAAAGTGAATCAGCTGTATGTATACATACACTCCCTCCCTCTTAAACCTCTCTCCCACCCTCTCCCTCCCACCCATCTAGGTCATAACAGAGCACCGGGTTAAGCTCCCTGTGTTATCTAGCAGGTTTCCACTAGCTATCTATTTTACATAAAAGCTTCTGCACAGAGAAGAAAACCACAAGCAAGATGAAAAGACAGCTCTCAGAGTGGGAGAAAATATTTGCAAACAAAGCAACTGACAAGGGATTAATCTCCAAAATATACAAACAGCTCCTGCAACTCAATATTAAAACAACAAACAACCCAATCAAAAAAAAAAAAAAAAGAGCATAAGACCTAAGTAGATATTTCTCCAAAAATGACATACATCTAGCCAAGAAGCACATGAAAAGATGTACAACATCCACCCCACTAATTATGAGAGCATTGCAAATCAAAACTACAACGAGGAATCACCTCACACCAGTCAGAATCAGTTCAGTTCAGTTCAGTCGCTCAGTCATGTCCGACTCTTTGCAACTCCATGGACTGCAGCACACCAGGCCTCCTTGTCCATCACCAACTCCCGGAGTTTACTCAAACTCATGTCCACTGAGTTGGTGATGCCATCCAACCATCTCATCCTCTGTTGTCCCCTTCTTCTCCTGCCTTCAATCTTTCCCAGCATCAAAGTCTTTTCAAAGGAGTCAGTTCTTCATATCAGGTGGCCAAAGTATCGGAGTTTCAGCTTCAGCATCAATGCTTCCAATGAATATTCAGGACTGATCTCCTTTAGGATGGACTGGTTGGATGACCTTGCAGTCCAAGGGACTTGCAAGAGTCTTCTCCCAACACCACAGTTCAAAAGCATCAATTCTTTGGCGCTCAGCTTTCTTTAGAGTACAATTCTCACATCCATACATGACTACTGGAAAAACCATAGTTTTGACTAGACGGACCTTTGTTGGCAAAGTAATGTCTCTGGTTTTTAATATGCTGTCTAGGTTGGTCATAACTTTTCTTCCAAGGAGCAAGCTTCTTTTAATTTCATGGCTGCAATCACCATCTGCAGTGATTTTGGAGCCCTAAAAAATAAAGTCTGTCACTGTTTCCATTGTATCCCCTATATATTTGCCGTGAGGTGATGGGACCAGTCAGAATGGCCATCATCAAAAAAATCTACAAACAATAAATGCTGGAGAGGGTGTGGAGAGAAGGGAACACTCTTACACTGGGTGGGAATGGAGATCGACAACAGCTCCTGTGGAGAACAGTATGGGTGTTCTTTCATGAATTCTTAAAGCCATCTTCCTTCATCTCCAGTTTGTGCACCTTAGTCTTTGATTTTTCAAAGCTGGCTTTCTGTGCTAATTTCTCTCCCAGACCCTCTCTTTTAAACCTCACTTCTGGCTGAGGGCTGCCTCCAATTTGGTCTCAGTTCGGGCTTTCTCTGGTCCTCTGAACTTCGTTTCCTGCTCCTTCCCGTTGGAGTTCTAGGAAATCTGTGTTCTCCCTTTTCTTTCGGTGTTGTTTCTTAGTCACTAAATTATTGTCTGACTCTTTTGTGACCCCAGGGACTGTAGCCTGCCAGTCTACAGAGGGCTGTAGGCTCCTCTGTCCATGGGATTCTCCAGACAAGAATACTGGAATGGGTTGCCATTTCCTTTTCCAGGACATCTTTCCCAACCCAGGGATCAAACCCGTGCCTCCTGCATTGCAGGCAGATTATTTACCATTGAGCCACCTGGGAAGCCTCTTTTTATTTCACACACCCACAAATGGCTTTGAAAATGTCAGTTCTCACTTCAACTCATTTGCTGCTTTTTCCGGATTCTTCTTTTTCCTCCCCCGCCCCCCCCCCCCCCCCCCCCGCCCCCTCCATATCAGCAAATCCTTTGCTTCATTGTCAGTGAAACTCTTTTTCTTTTTTACATAGTTCAACTTAACACCACTGTAATCTTTCTCATCACATGGTTTCCTTTTTGGGTAAACCATTATTTTGACACTGTATAGCCTCCTTCCTTTCGTTACCTTCGGTAGACAGCTCTTATTTAATACTAGGCTTCATGTTGATTGTTTCCTTCAAGGTTAGAACCACTACTATAATATTTTAAGATTACACAGTATCTGGTTTCCAAGAACTTCTAGAAGTATCATGCATTTTGGAAAGAGTGAAAGAGTAGGGCAGACCACCATTTCTAAAGCACAATTTGTGCTTACTGGAAACTTGAATGGCATCACAGTCTATCCCCTGAAGTGTTAATTAGCCCCTTGCTTCACCAGATGGACTGCATTTCCAGCCTGCAGGAGTACATGTTCTTTCATATATTTACTCTGGCTATTCACTACTTTGCTTAGTGGTATCCCATTGTTCCAATACTTTGGCCACCTGCTGTGAAGAGCTGACTCATTGGAAAAGACTCTAATGCTGGAAAAGATTGAAGGCAGGAAGAGAAGGGGGCAACAGAGGATGAGATGGTTGGATGGCATCACTGACTCAATGGACATGAGTTTGAGCAAAACTTTGGAAGACAGTGAAGGACAGGGAAGCCTGGCATGCTGCAGTCTGTGGGGTCACAAAGATTTGGGCATGACTTAGGGATGAACAAATTAAAAAAAAATCCCATTGTTCTAGGCCAGCTAAGGACAAAAAGAGATGATGGAGAACCTAGTTACAATAGTAATAACTATAATAACATTACTAGATACTTCACCAGACAAGTCAGATATTCTTCTAAATACTTTATATATGTTAGCTCATTTTATCCTCCAACAATTCTATGAAGCGAGCACAGTAAGTATGCCAGTATTATAGAGTCGAAACATTGGGTTTAAATAACTTTCCCAAGTGGCACCACTAGTAAGAGATGGCACATAAAAAGGGCACAAAAGCCAAATTTAATTCACAATTGTGTCTGCAAGAGGTTGGTCTGCTCATCCCAATGGGTCTACATCATCTCATAGCATGTGTCGGGGAAGGTGGTCCCTGGCAATGTGGTAATTATGTGCAATGGAGGGCAGTTGTAAGGGCCAGAGGAAAATGAATTTGTGGACAAAAACTGCAAAATGAAAGAGAGAAGACTTGTTTTGTGACCAGTTGTAAGAAGATCAAAGTTTCGGGTTTCCTATCAGAAAGTACACACCATCACCGTGAGATAGTAGTAATTTCTGATGAAAGTGCTACAATACGATCCTAAATCCATGGAGTGCACAAGTCAAATGGTAGCTGCCAGTTCACACTGGTGACCAAAGGGAATCACTATTACGGATCTACAGTCCACAGTGACTGGACCTGTGGTATCGACTCCATAGCAATTTCACTACCTGAAATTGCTTTTTGTTTCCATGGGTCACTTTGGAGTGGTAAGCAGGAAATAGAGGGGGAAAGGAATTGATTGACACAACAGAATGTATAAGCCATGCATATTAAATCATCCTAAATATTCTTCAAAAGCCATGAATTGAACAAGGCCTTCTACAAGGAAACTCATGGCCATTACTCAAACATTTCTATACCTCTCAGTGGTAGTTTCCCTTCCACGATCATAATGACAACCATTTCTGAAGATTTTCCCAATCTCGTCCCAACTGGGACACCCCCATTCATCCTTTATGTTCCTGCTCACCAAATTCTGCTTAGGAAAACCTTTCTTTACTTTCCCCAAGCTGTATGAGATGCACCTTTCTCTGCACCCCATGGCATTTTGTGCTTCCTTATGGCAGCAGTCAGCTTATTGTCTTATAATCCTTCATTTATTAACAGCATTGCTGTCAGTAAATTGAGTTTCCTGGACAGCAACCCTATTGTATAGAATCTATATGATAGACCTTTACTACTCACAGCGAGGATTACCATGCTGCAGATAGTCAAAAAATAGAGGATGGATGAATGGAAACATGAATAAACAAATTAATACACAGATCAACCTTCACTCTACTTTTCAACTATTTTAAATAACCTATTCAAACCATAGGCATGCCAGGGTTTCATTAGAAAGAGAGCATCACAAATGAATGAACTAGAATAAAAGATTTATATAAGCATGAGACAGCAAAAGACACAGATGTATAGAACAGTCTTTTGGACTCTGTGGGAGAGGGAGAGGGTGGGATGATTTGGGAGAATGGCATTGAAACATGTATAATATCATATAAGAAATGAATCGCCAGTCCAGGTTCGATGCAGGATACAGGATGCTTGAGGCTGGTGCACTGGGATGACCCAGAGGGATGTTATGGGGAGGGAGGCAGGAGGGGGGTTCAGGATGGGGAACACGTATACACCCATGGCAGATTCATGTTGATGTACGGCAAAACCAATACAATATTGTAAAGTAATTAGCCTCCAATTAAAATAAATAAATTTAAATTTAAAAAAAAAGAACTGGACCTTACACAATTGTAAAAGCTGATTAAGCAGTCTAGGTAAAGCCATTGCTTCTTCATCTGAGGAGAAGGCCAGAGCCAGCAGTGCAGGCAATTGGGAGGGGAAAGTAGACATGAGGTGGGTGAAACAGGGACAAACTGGGACCCATGAGAACAGATTGGAATGCATGTCTACCTCCAACCTCAATATGCGTGATATTGTGGGGCCTTTCTACCATGCAGTTGTATGCGTACCTTGGCCAAGATTCAGAGCAGCTGACACAGGAGATTCAGCTCAAGCGAAGGACAGGACTGATGCTCCAGGCCAACAAGGCAAGATGACAGATCATGGGCTATACTCTAGCCTGACGATCTTACAGATATGGCACTAAAGTCTCTCATGGCCAACCCTCACCAGCAACCATGGAATAAGGACAGGATTCTGGGGGAGGCAGTTCCAGCTTAGCCAAGTCTACACTGGACAAAGCCACCACAGTAGGTATACTATCATAGCCTACCCAAAGTGAGACCCAAGCACCGTTTTGCAATTTGAGTTTCCTACTTAGGTAGGGCCCATGCGAATGAGAAGGTGAGAATAAGAAGAGCCAGAGAATGCAATCACCAGGCAGCTACGGTAGATTGCATTACGGACTCCGGTTTACCAACCCTCTTTGCATCTACACATTTGCATGCCTCACGGGGGACAGGTTGTACTTTCCTGAGCCTTCACTTTGGGTGTGGCCATGAAACTGACTTTGGCCAATAGCATAGGGGTGGAAAAGATAATGAAGTAAGTCTGTCTTAAGAGGCTACATCTGCTTCCACTTTTCCTTTTTCTGTTTTCTGTCTCTGTGAGAAGATCCTAAGAGGGGAATTGGAAAGCTTGAAATAGGGCCATCTTCCACTGCAGATGCATGAGTAATGACCACTCGGTTTTAAGCTCTGTGTTTTGGAGTTGTTACATAACAATAGTTCATCGACACAACTCAAAGCAGAAAGAAGGAGGCTCCCTTTGAAAGCCTGTCTCTGAGAGCTGTAGCTTAGCACTTGTGTGAGTATCACTATCAGCTGCAGTTCTCCACTGAGCAGTCCTTGTGCTTTGGTGAAGCCTGGCCATTGTTTTATGCAATGAGTCCTGTGGGGTACGAAGTGTGCCGTGTGCGGGAAAGAAGATTAACTCTGATGTGGGCCACCTCTGGCCAGTCGTGGCACACGAGAGATGCACATGGATCAGTAGCCAGAGCCTGCAAATTAGGTGAAGCTGAAACAAGGTGTGCCCAGAGGAGGTTAGGGCTTGGTCAGACTTGGAGTTTTTCTAAAAGAATTTTATTTTATTATTTTTTAATTTATTTATTTTTAATTGGGGAATAATTGCTTTACAATGTTGTGTTAGTTTCTGCCATACAACAATGTGAATCAGCCATAGGAATATACATTACATGTCCTTCTTGAACCTCCCTCCCATGTCCCACTCCATCCCACCCCTCTAGGTTGTCACACAGCACCAGGCTGAGCTCGCTGCACTATACGGAGACTTCCCACTAGCTATCTAATTCACACATGGTAATGTATATGTTTCCACGCTACTCTCTCAATTTGTCTCACCTTCTCCTTCTCCCACTGTGTCCGTAAGTCTGTTTTCTATTTCTGAGTCTCTCTTCCTGCCCTGCAAATACGTTCATCAGTACTATTTTTCTAGATTCCATACATATGCATTAATATATAATATTTGTTTTTCTTACTTCATTCTGAATAGCAGGCTCATCCACTTCACTAGAAGTGACTCAAAGCCACTCCTTTTTTATGGCTGAGTAATATTCAACTGTATATATGTACCATAGCTTTTTTATCCATTCATCTATGCCCTAGCTGTTGTAAATAATGCTGCAGTGAACACTGGGGTACATGTGTCTTTTTCAATTATGGTTTTCTCAGTGTATATGCCCAGCAGTGGGATTGCTGAGTCATATGGTAGTTTTATTCTTAGTTTTTTTTTTTTAATTTAAGAAATCTCCATACTGTCTTCCATAGTGGCTGTGTCAATTTACATTCCCACCAACAGTGCAAGAGGGTTCCCTTTTCTCCATTTCCTCTCCAGCATTATTTTCAGATCAGATTTGGCTGATGGGCAGCTGAGGACTGGCAACTGCAGGGCTGCTGTATAAACAGCTTCTTCTAATGGTTCCCCATCACCTATAGGATAAATGTCAAATGCCTCAACAGGGCAAGAAAGGTGCTTTTCTGACCTAGCCTCCTCGAACATTCGGAGACCTCTCTGCAGTCCCTCCTTGTTCCTCCTACTCTCACACACCTGCAGATTCTCTTTGCCTAGAATGTCCTTCTCTCCTCTCTCCTTAGCAAGCTCCTGCTTATCTTCAGTGAAAGTGAAAGTCGCTCAGTTGTGTCTGACTCTGTGATTCTGTGGACTATACAGTCCATGGAATTCTCCAGGCCAGAATACTAAAGTGGGTAGCCTTTCTGTCCTCCAGGGGATCGTCTCAACCCAGGGATCGAACCTAGGTCTCCTGCACTACAGGCGGATTCTTTACCAACTGAGCCACAAGGGAAGCTTGTTCTTCAGAGGCTATCGCAAATGTTCCATTTTCTCTGTGGACCTCTCACTCTTTAACTACTTGCAGCCTCCTAACTCACCTCTAGGCAGAACGAACACTCCTCCAAGTCTTGTGTTGGTTATGTCGCTACCTCCTCCGTTAAATATAACCTCTTGTGGGCAGGGACTGGGTCTCCCTCACTACCACATCCTGCTTCAGCATTTAACCCAGAACCTGGCAGGAAAAAGGTGAGCAGCAGATTGTAGATACTAGGTTGCTAAGATGCATTTCAAGAGGATGAAGATTTTTCTCTACTGAAGTCTGTATTGCTATCTAAAATGGTGACCTTGTTAATTATCAATGGGTTCCACGGCAAAGATGTGAATTTTTCAACTCCTTTGAGAAAAGAGGCCAACTGGGAATCAGAGAAGAGCCAGAACCTTAAAATATACCTGAAAAATCTCAAACACATAAAATGACTACATTCCCATCTAATGCAAAATAGCTTAACAGAAGCCCACTTTAAATGAGCCACTTAAATAGATGCTGACAGGATATATGCTTAGCAAGGCTTTCACTTGGTTTCAGAGCCTTCTCTCTCACACAACTATGATTTTTTTCTTCTTTTTCCAGAATTTCATCTCATTTTCCAAACACCACTCACTCTTTCAGCCTATGAAAAAGCTGAAGTGATGTTTTCTTCTTCCTAAGCTGACAACAGAAGAGCCAAAGCAGTACTTGGGTAAGAAAGCAGAGAGATCTCTCCTTTCAGTTTCAGATTTAGCCGAAATGATGTGCAGTCTTCATTGACCTTCATGCTTTCTGCCCACAGCCAGACCTAATCATCTCCCATGTCCAGGGGCAGCATCACACACCATCCAGGAGTGCCGGTTCTGTGTGTGTGTGCACGCGCGCTTATTCGCTCAGTCGTGTCTGACTTGAGTTTTTGCAACCCCCTAGACTGTAGCCCCAGAGAAGGCAATGGCATCCCACTCCAGTACTCTTGCCTGGAAAATTCCATGGACGGAGGAGCCTGGTGGGCTGCAGTCCAAGGGGTCGCAAAGAGTGAACATAACTGAGCAACTTGACTTTCACTTTTCACTTTCATGCATTGGAGAAGGAAATGGCAACCCACTCCACTGTTCTTGCCTGGAGAATCCCGGGGACGGGGGAGCCTGGTTGGCTGCCATCTATGGGGTCACACAGAGTCGGACACGACTGAAGCGAATTAGCAGCAGCAGCAGCAGCAGACTGTAGCCCACCAGACTCCTCTGTCCCTGGAATTTTCCAGGCAAGAATACTGGAGTGGATTGCCATTTCCTCCTCCAGGGATCCTCCTTCCTGACCCAGGGATCAAACTTGAGCCTTCACATATCCTGCATTGGCAGGCAGGTTCTTTACCAGTAGTGCCACCTGGGCCTCCCTGCCCGTTCTCTGAATTCTCTGCAAACCACATTTCCACTTGGCTAGCTGTGTCCTGGGGGCTTCCCTGGTTGCTCAGTGGTCAAGAATCTGCCTGCCAGTGCAGGAGATGCAAGTTCAGTCCCTGGGTCTGGAATATCCTCTGGAGAAAGAAATGGCAACCCGCTCCAGTATTCTTGCCCCAGGAAATTCCATGGACAGAGGAGCCTGGCCAAATACATTGCATTGAGGTGGCAGAGTAGGAAACAGCAACAGCTGTGTCCCACTAGTCATGATCAGTAGGGGGTGCTAGAGAGCGACTGTGAGGCTGCAATAGGAGGCAGGCACTTGCTCCTTTCTCGTGTCCCTTTCAGCTTCACTGAAGCTGGTGGTGGCAGCAGCAGTTCCTTCCTGTGTCAACAGATAAGTTTTCAGCATTTGCAGAAAATGGCTTATCGCATATTCCACCCCTTGCCCCACTGATGCCAGATGCAGCCGAGCAACATCCCCCATAAAGATTCTGAGTTTCAATTCCAGGAATCCTCCTCTGAGTTTCTAAGGTTTAAAAAAAGTTCCAGTCTTTTTTATTTTGTTCCTCCAGGCCTTCAAGGTGGTGGCTACTTTTCTGCAGTTGTAACATCTTGAAACCTTAAGACCGTCTTCTTTTTCTTCTCATTTAACTAGGTAACAACTTTCTACTTTGCTAATAATTCTTGATATTAAATTCTTTCTGTTTAAAAAACTGGTGTATCTCTGTCTTGTCATGGAAATCTAGCTAGTATCAGCTATTTCAGCTGCCTGTTCGCTCCTCTGCACCCACTGTAGGCTTCCTAAGCTGATGATGTCCCTGTTAAGGTGCCCTGATCGGCAGGTCCCATGCACACCCCTGGATTCTCCTCCTGGGTTCTGCAGCCCTCTCCCTGTGGTTTTCATGCTTGTCACAAGCTCCAGTTACCACTTCAGCCCCGATTCTGGTCATGGGGGACTCAGGCTCAAGTCCCCAACACCCACCCTTGTACCATAAGTCACAGCCTTCTGTTCGGACTTTCCAAACCCCTCAACCTGTGTTAAGTTCCCTGATTGCTAACAACTGGTTCCATGGTGGGAAGGTTTTGTTTTATAGTTTTTTCCTGATTTCTGTGATGTGTAAATACTCCCACCAGGACCAATTTCACTGAACGTAGAGTGGGGGCTGGAAACACAGTACTCTATTATGTGGGCTTCCTGGGTGTCTCGGTTGTAAAGAATCTGCCTGCAATGCAGGAGACACGGGTTCGATCTCTGGATCAGGAAGATCCCCTAGAAAAGGAAATGGTGACCCGCTCGAGTATTCTTGCCTGGAGAATCCCATGGACAGAGAAGCCTGGGGCATGACTCTGGCATGACTTGGTAACTAAACAACAAAACAACTCTATTATATAGTAGTTTCATTATAAGGATAAAATAGACACAATACCTAGTGTAAATAATAGAAATACATAGTAAAATAATTAAAAATTATGAGTTCTGAGTATACGCTTTCCTTTTAATGTAATTTATTTAGTTGTTTGGGCTTCCCTGGTGTCTCAGCAATAAAGAATCCACCAGCAATACAGGAGCCACAGGAGACATGAGTTTGACCCCTGGGTCAGGAATATCCCCCGAAGAAGAAAATGCGACTCACCCCAGTATTCTTGACTGGGAAATCCTATGAACAGAAGAGCCTGGGTGGGCTACAATCCATAGGGTTGCAAGAAGTGGGACATGACTGAAGCAACTTAGCACGTATGTACACATTTAATTGTTTTTGTATTTAACTTGCATTTTTATTGTCTCTACTTGACAACTGGGTCACAGAATTTCTGAAAATTTAATTAGCTCCCACCAGCCAATGAGAGCTAGCTGTGATATAGCAAGGGTCAGTGCTGTATCTACAAAGTGTCCCGCCTGTATCCATGGAACCCTGAAGCTATGTAGGGCAAGCATGATGTGAAAACCACTTCTCTGGGGACCAATAAACTCAGGCCATCATTCTATTTCACGCCATCACCACAGCAACACATCTCAAATACAAGTCACTGATTTGCGGGAGCATCCTGCAAGGCATATAAACACAGAGACCCCCAGAACTCCAGGGATACCAGCCTCCTACCATCATAAAAGGATCCTGGGCTTCACCGGTGGGCCTGTGGTTAAGAATCCACTAGCCAGTGCAGGGTACACAGGTTCAGTCCCTGGTCCAGGAAGATTCCACATGCTGAGGAGGAACTAAGCACATGCCACAGCTACTGAAGCCCAAGTTCAGAGCCTGTGCTCCTCAACGAGAGAAGCCGCCACAGTAAGAAGCCTGTGCACGGCAACTGGAGTAGCCCCTGCTAGCCGCAACTAGAGAAAACGCCACACAGCAGTGAGACCTGGTGTAGCCAAAAATCCAAATAAATAAATCAGAAAGGATCCCTGGCCTTTACACAGAATGGCTGCAACTACGTCCCAACACAGCCAATAAGTAAATATTTTAAAAAGAAACAGGTAGTAGAGATGTAGCTGTCATAAAGCAAAGGAGAAGAACACAGAGAAAAGCCAGTTCATACTTCTGTGAGGACTTCTCTGAGTCGCAAACATAATAAATACCAACAATCATGATTGTAATGTGAAACACCGCTTCAGTTCTTGGTATTTATAGAATGAAATCCTTTGAACTGGGCTCCGCATGACACCACATGTCTTTCCTGAAATGTCGGTGCATACTGGTTGTGTTTCAGGGAACTCTAGGATGAAATTCTTGGGTTTCATCAAAATGAAAGGCATAAAGCCTTCACTGGACTTAATACATGAATAATTAGAAATCAAGCTGAAACCTTGAATGAATTCCAGAAACAAATTAGTTGCTGATTTTGCAAGGCAGTTCCAGTCTGGAACAGCTAATGTTTGCCACGTGGTAGGCACTGGTGGAAGTGCCACCTACCAAAGCACTATTTCACCCCCGTTTTACAGACGAGTATATGGAGGCACTGAATTTAACTTTCCACGGTCACACGGTTAGTAATGGCAGAGGCAGGCATTCAACCCGCCCAGTCCGAGTTTAAAGCCCCTTCGTCATTGTGCTGCACTGACTTCTTCTCAAAGCCACTTAACCCTTGCTGCTAAGAACTTTCTAGAGCTGGAAGCTGCAAGAAAGAATCTTGAGAATTTGCCATCCCCCACTTTCCTGCCCCATCTCCATACACTCTTACTCCTGATTTCACACAGCCTATTGGTTTTGAAGGTTTTGCTTTATAATTACTACTGGCTGTGCTGAGTCTTCTTTGCAGGGCAAGGCCTTTCTCTAGCTGTGGTGCACAGGCTCTCTAGTTGCATCGTGCAGGCTTAGTGCCCTGTGGCACATGGGCTCTTAGTTCCCTGACCAGGGATTGAACCTGCATCCCCTGCGTTGGAAGGCAGATTCTTAACCACTGGACCACCGGGCAAGTCAAGATTTAATCTTTAATTCAGAAAACAAAGACGGTGTCATCTGCCAGACACCCCTCCCAAACTCTTCCAATCCATGGTCTCACAAATCAAAGAATCCAAGCTGGATGTGTGGTTTTCCCCCAGATGATATTAATACCAAGAGCTATTGTCCATGGGTTGCCTACCGTGAGCTGGGATGTGCTATACTTTCAGCAAGTGGTGGTCAGTGGCATCATTTATCACACTGCTGCTGCTAAGTCGCTTCAGTCATATCCGACTCTGTGCGACCCCATAGACGGCAGCCCACCAGGCTCCCCCATCCCTGGGATTCTCCAGGCAAGAACACTGAAGTGGGTTGCCATTTCCTTCTCCAATGCAGGAAAGTGAAAAGTGAAAGTGAAGTTGCTCAGTCGTGTCTGACTCCCAGTGACCCCATGGACTGCAGCCTACCAGGCTCTTCCATCCATGGGATTTTCCAGGCAAGAGTACTGGAGTGGGGTGCCATTGCCTTCTCCCATTTATCACACTACCTCCCCACATTAACCCTTATAACTATACTCAGATGTAGGTTTCATTTTTACCAATGAGGCGACTGAGGCTCCTTAAAGTTACAGTACCCTGGAAACATCCCTTGGCTAGGCGGTGGCCGAACAGAGATTCAGAGATGCCAACTCCAGCCTCCCCCTTCTCCTACCTGCTCCTCCTCAAGAGCACTTCTCTGCGAGGAGGAGCCATGTTAGAGGGAGCCCCCAGGTACACATTACTCGAATTATGCTTAACTACTGCAGAGACTTATTATGCATTTTCATCTTCTTAGTGCTTTCTAATTAAAAAGGAGGGGAACGCGGTGATCTTTTTGCTCTGTAACGTCTGTTCTCTCTGAGTGGAAAGCAGAGGGCCCCCAACTAGAGCCTTTGCATAATAGAGCTCATTGTATTGCAATCAGCTGTTTAAGTGCAGAGTTCTCCAAGGTCCTTTTTTACTATGCTATGCTATGCTGGAGAGAGTTAATTAACAACAGTCACTAATCACTTCCCGGAGCTCCTTCTTGATTACCAAGAATATGTGAATCTACTTAGTCACCTAAAAATTTAAAGTGTGCCCTTACTGTAACAGTCTTTAATTAATAGTAATAATAATATTATTATTCCTATTTAACATTAGTGGAGTGCTTACTAAGGACCAGGTGCTCTGCTATGTGATTTTTATTTAATCCTCACAAGGACTTTAATTAGAAGCAGGCACTGTTGTTTTTCTTTCCACCTTGCCCATGAAAACCCGAAGTGAAGGTTAAGGTGAAAGTTAAAGTTGAGGCTTGACCCTAGGTGTATGAAGCCCAGGGCCTTGATGGCCTCCACATCCTAGGGAATAATAAATCATTTTGTTTTATATTATAACAAAACACTCCTTTACTCACCTAGCAGAGCTCAGAGTCATCCAAGAACATGAAGACACTTAGAGCAATAAACTGAAGTTACCAACCATCTGTGGGCTTCCCAGGTGGCGCACTGGGTGAAGAATCCACCTGCCTATGAAGGAGACGCAGCAGACGTGAGTTTGAGCCCTGAATCGGGGAGATCCCCTGGAGGAGGACATGGTAACCCACTCCAATATTCTTGCCTGAAGAATCCCATGGACAGAGGAGCCCAATGGGCTACAGTCCATGGTGTCACAAAGAGTTGGACATTACTGAATGCACACACACACACACACACACATGGACACACACCAACCTTTTAACTTTAAGGAAACATTTCCAAGACCTTTGAGCTTGGGTCAATGCCAGCTAAGCCCATGGCAAGTAGCAATCAATTCTCCCAGTTGGCGCCCCTAAGACTAAAACCTGGACAAGACAGTATGCTGGTGGCCTCTGAGTGGCCAAGTGGAAACCCATCTGAGTGGTGCAATCTAATAACTATTCTAGCTGAGACTGGTCTTCACTGTACACATCCTCCAGGACCAATAATCCGGTTGTATGGTTAGTGGGAACCAAACAAAGAATTTAGGATTAGAAGAGGAGTCCCCAACCTCTGGGATCTAAAGTCCAATGATTGGAGCTGATGTAATAATAGTGTGTTAGTTGCTCAGTTGTGTCCAACTCCTTGTGACACCATGGGCTGTAGCCTGCCAGTCTCCTCTGCCCATGGAATTCTCCAGGCAAGAATACTGGAGTGGGTTGCCATTCCCTCCTCCAGGGAATCTTCCTGACCCAGGGATTGAACATGTGTCTCTTATGTCTCCTGCATTGGCAGGCAGGTTCTTTACCACTAGCACCACCGGGGAAGCCCAGCCTCTACCATACTTGCTAGAAATAGTAACACTGGTTATGAAGCACTGCCCTAGACCTCATGGAAATATTTCATTAGTACGTGAGCTGAACTTCCTTCTGAAAATTTGAAAACTTCTGAACTCTGGAAATGGTCTGACTTCAAGGAGTCTTAGACCACTATAGACCTGAATGGGGTGGTGGGCTGATGGGACTGTGTCTGTAGAACAGTGCAGAGCACATGGAAAGGGCTCCATGAGTGTGAGCAGGGCACAAGTGTGACCTGGCACCAAACTGGGGTCCATGTCTCATTCCACTCCCCTCCCACCTGACCTTGATGAACTGCATAACATTTCTTAGGCTCCTCATGTGAAGTGAAGATGATGGCCGTTATGCCAACTGAATCAGTGAATGCATGCAAAGTATTGGTAAATTGCTTGGTACATCACAAATACTAGTGGTAGCTATTCTTATAATTATTGCACTCTGACATAGATTAAAATTACTCTTTTATAAATGATACGGCATTAGAGCAAAACTCAGAAAACAAGGTAGTTAAACCTGTGTTGGTATTCCGAGAATTTTGCAGAGAATAAAAAGGCTACCCAGTGTATTAATCTAAGCTGACCTTTTGTGCCTTCTTTAATCAGATTAAAGTACTTTTTCATTAAAATAGTTTTAGTTTGTTTTCATGTAATGTTCTTGATGGATTCTCCACCCGCAGAAGTTCTAAGGCAAAAACAAGAATAAAAGGAATGTTTCTTGTTTTCACCAATACAAGCTGTTTCAGAGGAACAGGTGAGGATGGGAAGATTGGAGGAACTCAATAAGGATGCTGTTCTCAGGACTGTAGGATTCAGCTATTTTTAATCCCTTCCACCCTTGGTGGGGTGGCTGTGGACGTGTGCTACTCACTCCCAAGAGAACTTGCCGCTCGTTGGGAGTGTTGCTGGTGGATAACTCCACATTCCCTCCAATTACATCCATTACATGTGTGCCAAGACCTCTCTTCCTCCATATGGCTGGCAGGTCCTCGGGCCAGGCCATTCCTGCCTTCAACATGAGATTCCTTTAATGGGCAACTATCCCCAGGGAAGCCCCATCGCCCTGTCTGTCACTTTCTTAGAACTGCACTCTGAAGCTTGTTCAACCCAATCCTTCCTCCCCTCTCTTCTCATACAGGTATCTGATCTGTAATTGGAGTCTAGAGACTCTCCTTCCCCAGTTGTGCTTTCTCCCCCCTTTTTAGTCAGACAATCCCCCCAAGTAAATATCTTGCTCATCTAATCACTTCTAATTCCATTTTGATGTTTGCTCCTTAAAGGACCCAAACGGACACAAAGGACCCGGACTTTATTTCCCAGAATCCCTTGCCTTGGGAGTTATGGATGCTATTGAGGTTTTGCCCCTGAGATGTTTTTGCAGAAGATTTAGAAAGAAGGAAGAAGGGAGACATTCATCTCTGTGTAGCTGACAATTGAGCTCCAGTAGATTTGGGATTTTGCAATAACCCGAGTCCACATTCCACTGTCGAATCACCAGGCTCATGGACTCAGGATGCTGATATTGGCAGCAGCAGAGAACCTCAGATCACAATTGCCATGGCAGGATTTCAGAGCTGTGCAGCAGCATCTCTTTAGCACCTGCCCTTCCAATTTTTCCAATAATTTCTTTCATAAGCACCCATTAAAAAAAAAAAACAAACTTGATTTCTGTTTAAAACACCTGAGGTGATTTTCATTTCTTGAACTAAATGCTGACTGATACAGCAAATGGATTTGCAAGTTGCAAGGTTAACTTGTTTGTGCTCAGGGAAAATATTTAATAAAAGCTGTTACCTTCTAAGAGCTTCTCCAGTGGCTCAGTGGTAAAGAATCCACCTGCAATGCAGGAGATGCAATTAGATCCCTGGGTTGAGAAGATCCCCTGGAGGAGGGCATGGCAACCCACTCTAGTATTCTTGCCTGGAGAATCCCATGGACAGAGGAGACTGACTGACTGGCTGTACTCCATGGAATTACAAAGAGTTGGACATGACTTAGTCACTAAGCATGCATGCATACACATTACCTTCTAAAACTTGGAAGTGAGACTACTTGTCTACCAAACTACTAACTCAACAGGAAGGGATTATAAGGATGTAGAGGATTCCTTTGTGCTGGCTGCTCCTCACAAGGTGTTTCAAGAAAAATTGAGCTCCAGCAGGGATTTGCCAGAGAGCAAGCAAGATGGAAGGGAAGAAGTCATCCAGGGATTAAGGTTTTCACTGTGTTGGAAAAGGCAATGAATATATACCTGGTTTCCTTGAACCAATCCTTGAGATAATCCTTGTTTATATGGGCAAAAGTGTTTCAGTTTGAAAAATAAACTACATGGCCATCCTATTTATGCCCTAAATAGCTAGAGAGAGGGGACTATTGTTCAAAATATTTTTCAAAGACCTATTGAATTGAGATCTTTTAGTTAAACAGTAAGTGAAACAAAAGTAGCCCTCACTGACTAAGGATCACATGAAGATGCTGCCTTTCAACTCAACTTAGTGTTTTAACAGGCTTTAGTGTGTGGCGTTATCAAACTGGAAGTGAAACAGAGCCGGACTCTATGGTCCTTCCACCGTGTCCTCTGCCTGACTTTTGTCTGCAGAAGAACTTTAGTCAAAGAAGTTTAATTAGGGAAGTGAGAAAATGCAGAAACAAAGGCAAACAGTCAGAGAAGACCAAATAATAATAAAGCAGTCATTAAGCATAGCCAAGGACCTTTAGGTCCTTCTCGAGGGCTGTAGATAATATTCTGAGCCATGTCCTGTGAGCTGTCTTATAGATACCGAAACCCCCATCAGATGGAAGAAGTTAACTACAGGATGACCAGACTGTAGCCTTGACCTAAGCTGCAACAATTCCAAGAACAATTCAAGGAAATGAGAACAAACTGACGCTGCAACTGAAGATTAACTGTACTTGAAACAATCAAGATGACGCTGGTCAGACCACTGCGTGACCAGTTGCCCAGATGACTGTCACCTAACTGTGCTGTTTCTGCATGTAGCCCCCTCTCTCCCCTATAAAAGCTCTAACCCACTGATTGTCAGGATAGGGGGTCAAAGAGTTGGCCTTTGGACAGGCATCCGCCCGTCCCCCAGGTTGCCAGCATCCAAAATAAAGCGAAATTTCCTTTCCATCAACCTGGCCTCTTTATTGGATTTTCAGTGGCAAGCGGCTGGCCCCTTCAGCTACAGAAGTGTGATGGGTATAACAACAAAGTGGGCTTAAGGTAACGTCTAGGAGAGAACTTGGGGAGGGCTTCTGGCACATGGAACTCACTAGACTCAAATGGAGTTGTTTTGCCAACGAAATTATAAAACTGGTTTGCAGACCCTGCGGATTTTTAAGCAAGTCCTGGATCCTCCAAATTCTCACATATAGAATAAGCTGTAAAAGCTGTGTCACGGCCAGAGGTGTCTTACTCTGCGAAAACTGCTTCAGATGTGAATGTGGTGAAGAAGGGAACAGCAGGAGGAAACTCTCAAGGTCAGGGTCAGGGAACGCAGAAGAATATGGCTAGAAGAGTTTTTCCAACAGAACAGAGCCAGCACAAAACCAAGTAGCTAATTCCCCTGCAGTTTAACACTCAGAAAACCTTTGGGGATAGGTATAAACAAGCCCCATCTTATAGGTGGAGAGACTAAAATTCAGACAGTTTGACTGATTCCTCCAGGACCGCACACAATTGACTGTGCAGATTTAAAGCAGGTTGCGCTGACTCTTGAACGGATGTTCTTTCCAGTGAGGTCAGCCATCTCTCTACCCAGGGAGCTTCAATTTGAGGATGCAGTGAATAACGCACCTGCTGGGTAGATGCCTACTTGTCTAGCCTGCCCTGAACATTCATGGGACTCATTGCTCACTCAGTCCACTAGGAGAGGAGAAGTGCTCCCATTACTTGATTTATTTCCCTTATTTCTTAACAGAATAAAGTACTCACCACTGGCATGACTGGCCTCCTTATTTCATACCAGATTTGTTCTAAATGACTTCAGGCTGTTTCCCAAAAAAGCCAGACTTAAAGGACAAAATTTACCACTGCACAAGTTATTCAAAAGAAATGTTTTAGGCTCTGGCCACATTTAACCTCTATCTCTGAAAGCCACTGGGCAATTGAAAAGGACAAGGGGATCACTTTTCACTGGGTCTGAAGACCCCATTTTTAGCTACCTGAAAAAGGGACCTTGTAACCTGCATCAACTCCAGGGCACATCTTTTAATGACCAAGAATATCAGTGACAAAGCCAATACTTCTCTCCAAATGCCAGATTAGTAATTGGACATGAACTTCCCTGGTGGCCCAGTGGTTAAGAATACACCTGCCAGTGCAGGGGACACAAGTTTGATCCTTGGTCTGGGAAGATCCCACATTCCGTGGGACAGCTAAGCCTGTGCACCACAGCTACTCAAGCCCTTGCATCTACAGCCCATGCTCTGCAACAAGACAAATCACCACAATGAGAAGTGTGCGCAACTAGAGTGTAGCCCCTGATCACCACAGCTAGGGAAAGCCTGCACAAAGCAACAAAGATCCAGCGCAGCCAAAAAGATAGTTTAAAAATTAAAAAAAATAATTGTACAAAACTGTCACACCCCATTTTATTTGTGTATCTCCTTGACTTTATAAGAAGTAATAAGGACTGTAGTTGACTCCTGAAAGGGGCAACCTAAACCTTTGTAAGTTCTCAAACCCAATCTGTCCCACTTCAAATGATGCCCACTTGCCAATCTCTATCCCTTTTACAAATGATCTTTTTTTTTTTTTTTTTAAACGAAGAAAGGATGTTTTGAAGGCAGTTGAGTTTTCAGAACAGCAAATGATAATATGACCTCAGAGCAGAAAGGTCATAAATTACACTCTGTGATAGCCCGGCCACAGTACATCCTTGAGTTCTCATGGAGAAGTCATTATATAGCAGTGAATAATGGGTAGAACACAGTGTTTTTCTTCAGAGTTCACAATGCTCCATTCGTTCTTTACTCACAAAGCAATCACCAAACTATGTGAAGGGCACATCTGAGGCCCTTCTTTATATGACCAAAAATATCAGTGACAAAGCCAATACTTATCTCCAAATGCCAGATTGGACACAAGTTTGCAGGGCCAGAGAACAAGACACGAAGCAATTATGCCCCAAGTAATCATTATTACTTATCAACAGAAAAAAAAAAAAAAAACACATTTGTGGGTACAGAGTCTAAAACTACTGGGTCAAAAGCCCACTGTAAACACCAGCCCATTCTATCCCTTCAATTGGGCGTTTTTGCTAAAATCCAATAATGATCTGATGACAAATCTAACAAAGATCTTACACAAACCTGAATGCATATGGAGCTTGTTGATATGCATACAAAATAAGCCAGTTCACAAAAAGATAAGACCTTAATCTTCCTCCATCTTTTGGGGGGTGATCCATAAAAATTAAATTAAATCTGTACTTTCCCTATTCACTGGGTTAGATTGGTTTTTTTTTTTTTTTTTTGGCATTGTTTTTTTTTTCAATTTTATTTTATTTTTAAACTTTACAATATTGTATTAGTTTTGCCAAATATCGAAATGTATCTGCCACAGGTACACCTGTGTTCCCCATCCTGAACCCTCCTCCCTCCTCCCTCCCCATACCCTCCCTCTGGGTCGTCCCAGTGCACCAGCCTCAAGCATCCAGTATTGTGTATCAAACCTGGACTGGCGACTTGTTTCATACATGATATTATACATGTTTCAAAGCCATTCTCCCAAATCTCCCCACCCTCTCCCTCTCCCAGAGAGTCCATAAGACTGATCTATACATCAGTGTCTCTTTTGCTATCTCGTACACAGGGTTATTGTTACCATCTTTCTAAATTCCATATATATGCGTTAGTATACTGTATTGGTGTTTTTCTTTCTGGCTTACTTCGCTTTGTATAATAGGTTCCAGTTTCATCCATCTCATTAGAACTGATTCAAATGTATTCTTTTTAATGGCTGAGTAATACTCCATTGTGTATATGTACCACAGCTTTCTTATCCATTCATCTGCTGATGGGCATCTAGGTTGCTTCCATGTCCTGGCTATTATAAACAGTGCTGTGATGAACATTGGGGTACACGTGTCTCTTTCCCTTCTGGTTTCCTCAGTGTGTATGATTGTTAATAGGCTTGGATACATCTCGATTGGATCCTAAGCATAAGCTGAAAACTGAGAAGACAGGTTTTGTCCATGTTAAATAGTTAATTTTGGGGAAGCATCTTAAAAGGGGTTCCCAAGCATAGTTGAGAATTTTAGGCAAAAAGAGATAAATCTTACAAAGTTTTTTTTGTGTGTGTGTGTTTTAAGAATAGGAATACACTGAAGACACGAATTGCCAGAGGCCTGGAAGAGTTTATTCTGTCACTTCTCCCTGGTCACTGGTTCACTGCGTTGGTATGCAAGGCAATCTCAAGAATTCCAAGCACCTTCTTGCAATGTCTCACTCTTAGGGTTGTCCTACGTAGCATATCTGGGGGTGTCTATTATATTGGGCAGTCCATATCCCCTAAATGTATGCACGCTGAAGATGAGATGATGGGAAAAGACGTACCCCATCACCATCTTTCCTTCTCTTTCATTTCCTGCCTTCCTAGTTCCTACAACCCTCCATGCTTAGCCAACGCATCCTCCGCCTCCATCCATATGGTGGTTTGGTGAGTCTCCTCTTCTCCAGTGGCCCTCAGATTCCTCCAGCAGATGAATTCTCTTTGCCCACTCCAGAGACCATTTTATCAACAAGGGGGAAATTGAGCTGGAGCAGCCAAGGGGCTCTGGAAGCCTGCACACAGCTGCTTGAGATGAAATGTCCTCAGTACAATGTGGGGCTCTTCTGGGCTTGAGATGAAATGTCCTCAGTACAACGTGGGGCTCTTCTGGTGGTGGTGACCAGGGATCCATGACCCTGCCATCCACTGTGCTACACCTCCCAGGAGGTGGAGAGAGTGAGCAGATGGGGAATTCCAGCTCCTTCTTTTTAATCTTCCATTATTTCTTCAACCGGTTTCCCAAACTTCAGGAGGTGAGAGAGGGTTGCCGAGTGGACTAGAGGAGGAGAGACTCACACCTGCCACTCAGCATGCAGGGCCATTCCCTGCTCTTTACACTGCCCCTCAAGAGCCTTACCCTTGCTTCTCCAAACCCCTTTCTCTGCTTGAAAAAATGGAGCTCCTTTAGTTATACCAGGAGTAGATAGCTGAGGCTTGGGAGGCTTAGACCCCCCACTGAGCCTGGTTTTATTAGTTTGCTGTTACTCCTCACACACTTTTGTGCCCTGAGATGCTGCAAGTACACAGTCCCTCAGGAATGAGTATGTGGTGCTGGTTTAGCCACTAGTCATTTCTGACTCATAATCCCATGGACTGCAGCCCACCAGGCTCCTCTGTCCATGGGATTTCCCAGGCAAGAATACTGGAGTGGGTATTGATTTCTTTCTCCATGGGATGTTCCCCACCCAGGGATTGGATCTGCCTCTTTTGCATCTCCTGCATTGCAGGCAGGTTCTTTACCACTGAGCCACCAGGGCAGCCCCCAGGGATAAGTGTTAGTACCTGCCTATTCTGGCATCTTTCTAAATGACTAAAAGACAGCTAAGAGGGAAGGGTCCAAGATTTCCAGTGTCTGGACATTCATCAGGGCTCTAAGAAAGCAAACGGAAAGAGATGGATCACAGTAAGGACTTACAAAACAGGATACCAGACCAAAGAAGTTTGGGATGACTTTTAACAGAGGTAAATGTGAAGTAAATGCTTTGGGATAAGAATAAATACAGATTGGAAGCAAGAATAAAGAGCTGGAGCTACTGGTAAAAAATGGGCTCCATGAAGACTGCTGAGCTGCGGCATTAAGATTACACACACGTACCAGACACACACATACACAAAACCCCAGAGAGGTGGGTACTATTTTTATTATTCAGTTTAACACACTGCTGCTGCTAAGTCACTTCGGTTGTATCCGACTCTGTGCGATCCCACAGACGGCAGCCCACCAGGCTCCCCCATCCCTGGGATTCTCTAGGCAAGAACACTGAAGTGGGTTGCCATTTCCTTCTCCAATGCATAAAAGTGAAAAGTGAAAGGGAAGTCGCTCAGTCGTGTCCGACTCTTCGCAACCCCGTGGACTGCAGCCTACCGGACTCCTCCGTTCATGGGATTTTTCCAGACAAGAGTACAAGAAGTACGTTGCCTTCTCCATTAACACACTGAGATACATAGAAATTAAGTAACTTGGGCAATGTCACATGGCTAGTAAATAACAGTGTGTGTTAGTCTCTCAGTTGTGTCCGACTCTTTGCAACCCCATTAACTGTAGCCTGGCAGGCTCCTCTGTCCACGGAATCTTCACGCAAGAATACTGGAGTGGGTAGCCATTTCCTTCTCCAGGGAATCTTCCTGACCTAGGGATCAAGCCCAGATGTCTTGCACTGCAGGCAGATTCTATACCATCTGAGCCACCAGGGAAGCCCAGCACGTGACAGAGTTCAATTCAAACCCAACAATCTATTGTCTTGAGTTTGCTTTTTATTTTTCCAACATTATACAAAAAAATTCATTGATAACCTATGTCCATACTATTTAGGGTCAATAGTTTTGACAACCTTGATATATGTGTATTAGTGCATCTTTTTTCCTGAAACATTTAAAAGTAATTTTTGTGACAGTTTGAAATGGAGCTGGACCCTATAGTCCCCCTCATACACACACACACACACACACACACACACACTCAGACCCACCCACTCACACACACACACCATGTTCTCTGCTGGCCTTTTGTCTGTGGAAAACTTTAGCCAAACAATAAGTTTAATCAGAGAAGTGAGAAAATGCAAAAACAAAGGTAAACAGTCAAACAAGACTAAATAGTAATAGTTTAGCCCTTAAGCAAAGTCACGGACCTTTAGTTTCTCCTCAAGGGCTATAGGTAATATTCTGAGCCGTATCCTGTGAGCTGTCTTATAGATACTGAAAGCCCACCAGGTGAAAGGAGTTAACTAAGTGATGACCAGACTGTCTGAAGTAAAGAATCTGCCTGCCAATGCAGGAAGATGTAGGAGACGTGGGTTTTATCTAGGGGTCAGGAAGATCCCTTGGAGGAGGAAATGCACCCTACTTTAGTATTCTTGCCTGGAGAATCTCAGGGACAGAGGAGCCTAACAGACTACAGTCCATAGGGTCACAAAGAGTCTAACATGACTGAATGAGGCAAGGAGACCAGACTATAGCCATGGCATGCTGCTGCTGCTAAGTCGCTTCAGTCGTGTCCGACTCTGTGCGACCCCATAGACGGCAGCTAACCAGGCTCCCATGTCCCTGGGATTCTCCATGGCATAAGGTTCCACAAATCTGAGAACTAGCCTCAAAGAAATGGGAATAAACCAATACTGGAACCAAAGACTAACTGTACTGAAAACAATTAAGTTGACATTGATCAGACCACTGCATGAGTAATTTCAAGATGACCGTCAGAGCTAACATGCCATTTCTATAGGAAGCCCCCACCACCTGGATTGTCAGCACCTAAGTCAGTCTTGGAGAAGGCGATGGCACCCCACTCCAGTACTCTTGCCTGGAAAATCCTATGGACAGAGGAGCCTGGTGGGCTGCAGTCCATGGGGTCGCTAAGAGTCGGACACGACTGAGCGACTTCACTTTCCCTTTTCACTTTCATGCTTTGGAGAAGGAAATGGCAACCCACTTCAGTGTTCTTGCCTGGAGAATCCCAGGGACGGGGGAGCCTGGTGGGCTGCTGTGTATGGGGTCACACAGAGTCGGACACGACTGAAGTGATTTAGCAGCAGCAAGTCAGTCTTTGGGTAGGAGTCCACCCTCTCCACAACCCCCATCATCCCCATGTTGCTGGCCTCTGAAATAAAGCAAACTTTCCTTCCCACCAACCTTGCCCTTTTATTGGATTCAGAGAGGAGGGCAGCCATACCGCCCATTTCAGTACCAGTTTTTCAGGCCCCAAGGTGAGGCTGCATTCTCGCGATACCTGCCTCCCTGGGGTTTTCCAAAGTAGAGTGGCGGCCATGATGCTGGGCGGGGATGGTTGCAAGGAGCCTGCTGCTCCCGACTAGCTGGCCTTGAGGGAGGGATTTGGGGGGACGTTCCTAGCAGCTGCCGAAACCATTTGTTTCAAGGATCCTCCCTGTTTCTCCCCGGCTGGGCACTGGCTGCCAACTTAACGCTTTTCCTTGGTGGAACGGAAACCGGCATCTGGAAGAACTGACGAGCTCCAGGACTAAATCCACGGGTATGCACCTGGGAAAATACTCTTTTGAGCTCAAAGTACTATTTGGGCATTTTGCTAATTGGTCCTGATGTGTGTCTGACGTTGAGACCATTTGCGAACAGGGAGTGCTGTTGGGCGTTCTTGCCAATTGGTTCTCACGTGTTGCTATTGCTGTTGCTAAGTCACTTCAGTCGTGTCCGACTCTGTGCGACCCCATAGACGGCAGCCCACCAGGCTCCCCCGTCCCTGGGATTCTCCAGGCAAGAACACTGGAGTGGGTTGCCATTTCCTTCTCCAATGCATGAAAGTGAAAAGTGAAAGTGAAGTCCCTCAGTCGTGTCCGACTCTTAGCGACCCCATGGACTGCAGCCTTCCAGGTTCCTCCATCCATGGGATTTTCCAGGCAAGAGTACTGGAGTGGGGTGCCAGTATGGGGAAACATTTGTGAGCACGAAGGTGCTATTTGGGCAGTTTGCCAGTAGCTTCTGATGTCTGTATGTCATTGAGGACCGTTTGTGATCACTGAGTGTCATTTGGGCTTTTTTGCCATTTGGTTCGGATGTACGTCTGACATCAAGGACCATTTGTATTGGGAAAATGTTTGTTTGGGGCTGCATATTGGTCATACCTCCCCAGGATTTGTGATAGTTCAGTCTTCTGATGTGTGAATGTATATTCCATTTGTGTGATTGGTATCTTCGTTGTCTTTTGGCAAATGGGAAATTCAGGTTCAATGCATTAGAAAATTTTTAGCTATGAAATTATGGCTCAAGAAAAGGATAGATGATTTTTTAAACAATATATGGCAGCAATATTAGACTCCAGCGAAAATTGGTTAAGATGAAACTCCTTTTTTGGAATTCTGAAATTGGTTCTTTTTGCATATGCAGTTAGAGAAAGCTAGTTTGATAAAATACTGTTTTCAGAATTCTGATTCTGAGAGAACAAAAATATGCCTAAGAGAAAGCTTGAATTGAACTCTTATCATGTCCTTGAAATACAAATACAGTTCACTTTGCCTGAGACTTCAGCTTTGGGTTAATTAGTAGAACTTCAAAAGATCTTTGAGTTCATTAAACACATACCTTGTACCGTATTAAATTGTGCTATGAGAAAAAATGTAGTTTTTGAGGTTATGGAATATGTTCTTAAGTTTGCCAATCAGAAAATGCTGGTATAATGTTCAAGGACTCTCTTCTTGGTTTTGTTAAGGTTTCTTAAAGGTTAAAAATAGTAGTACGTAATTAAAGATGCTAAAATGATAAAGGAAGCATTTCAGTGTGTAAAGTAAGTAGGGTATGTAGGATATGCTGGCAAGAGAAGGTAAAGACTGGAGATATTTTTATTGAGGAAAAAAGTAGAATAATTTTGTTCCAAAGCTGATTGCTAATAAATGGGGAAAATAAGGGACAAATTAATATGAATCCAGAAAGTAATAAAAGGTTTTTGAAAAAGAAACTTTGGGGAAAGAATCTTTTACATTGTCAGGATTGATTAAGATTAAGAATTTAATTAGATAAATTAATTTTGTTATTAATAGTAAGCTGGTTCAAGACTGGAATTTGGTTTTCTTTCTCTGTGAAAAGAACAAAGTTTTCCTGGAATATTGAACTGCTTTTGATAACAGCTCATAAGTTTCTTTTGTGGTTAACTTTTGAGTATTCCAGAAGGCCCCTGAGGCATCTCAGAAGAAATATTAAAGTAACTGGGATTATTTGGTACATTAAATTACATGGAGAACATTGTCAAATAAAAGTGATAAAAAATCTTAAGTTATACTTTGTGGGTAAATGTCATTAATATAAATGTTCTAAAAGTTATTAAACAAATACAGGTTTTTGATAACTTGCAGGTCATACTGCTAAACTGAGTAAAACATTTAATAAGCTCCAATGGAAAGCTATTATTTTGCTTTTAACCATATTTTTGATGCCAATGTTTAGACTGGGAAAAAAATTGTCTAGTGAAATTGTCACAAGGTATAACTACTCACAATATATATCACTGAGGAATATCCAAGAAAAGAGAGATTTGAGATGGAGCAGAATGCTATGGTGCCCCCCACCCCCACCCACACGTCCTCAACCTGTCTATAGCTGCCACACACCTCTCCTTACACTAAGGCATTCTTGTACACTACTACTGCTGCTGAGTCACTTTGGTCCTGTCCGACTCTGTGCGACCCCATAGACGGCAGCTCGAAGGCTCCCCTGTCCTTGGGATTCTCCAGGCAAGAACACTGGAGTTGGTTGCCATTTCCTTCTCCAATGCATGAAAGTGAAAAGTCAAAGTGAAGTCGCTCAGTTGTGTCTGACCCTCAGCGACCCCATGGACCGCAGCCTACCAGGCTCCTCCGTCCATGGAATTTTCCAGGCAAGAGTACTGGAGTGGGGTGCCATTGCCTTCTCCGTTCTTATACACTACAACAGCATGATATATCATACCCGAAGTATTTTTATAGAAACTGTCTAGTACCATCCATCATCCAATACTGAATCCATATTCAAATATCCCCAGTTGTTTTGAAAAAAGTTTTTTTTTTAATTAGAGGCAAAATTAAAATTCACACATTAATTTTTCCAATATTTCTAAGGAAAGGTGCTCCATCTCATTTTTTCATGACATCAAATTTTTGAAAAGACCTGGCCAGTTAATATCTGGTTTTGTCTGAGTCTGCTCTGAAAAGACTGAACACGCTGTCCTTCAAGGGCAAAAGTTCAAGTCACCCCAACACTGAGTTCACCCACTTGGCCTTCTGCCAAAACACACACCCTGCCCTTACATGGGAACTTCCTGTGGCCCCCTGCAGTCTACCGTAATATTTAATATTTGTCTATATCAACACCAGTAAGTTTCTGAATTTATCTTTATATGCTTACTAGGGTTATAAGTTCTTGCATAAGGCCTGGCACAGAGCAGACCCTCAGCATATGTTTCTAAATAAATAAGCTAAATTTCTCTTTTAACTTTTTAAAATTTCAGTATAAAAGCATTCAGAAAAGTGCATAAACTTTAAGTGAAGAGATTTAAGGTCTTTTATGAACATATACCCTAGAACTGCCATCTGATCCAGATAAAAGCTATTTCCAGCGTGGCAGCTATTTCCACCTGCCTCTCCCAGTTCCCATTCACAAAGGTAGCCATTGTCTGGATTTCTGTCATCACAGGTCAATTTAACCTTCTCGTAAACATATGAATAATAGAAGTTTTTCTGTGTGTGGCTCTCTCACTCAAACAAGTGTCTGCAGATTTATCCATATTGTTACATTGTTCTTTGTAATTCAGAATTTATTATTCTTCAATGCTATGTAATATTTCACTGTGTGAACAAACCTCAGCTTATTCATTCATTGCTACTCTTTGGATTTATTTCTATTTTGGAGCTTTATGAAAAATGCTTCTAAAAACATTTTCCCATGTGCCTCTGTTGTATATAGATCTAGGAGTGGGATTTCTGGGTCATCATGAATGGACATATTCTTCTCTAGTAGACACTGCCAAACAGTTTTCAAGGGATTTGTTCTTTAGTTTACCCTTCCAAACATAGTGACTGAGAGTTGACATATTCTATATGTTCTCCTGAAGTCTTCTATATGGTGTCTTCTATAACACTGGCTATGCTAGGCTTTTTAATTTTACCTGTTCTGGAGAGTGTGCAGTGGCATGTCATTTGGCCTAAATGTGTGCTTTCTGTTGTCACCTTTCTGTGCTCTTGTTGACTGTGGGTATATTCTCATTTGTGAGATGTTTGCCCAAGTTTTTCATGGTTGAACATTAGGTTGATAATGTTTTCCTTAATTACTGATATGGAAAAGTCCTGCTGCTGCTGCTGCTAAGTTGCTTCAGTCGTGTCCGACTCTGTGCGACCCCAGAGACAGCAGCCCACCAGGCTCCCCCATCCCTGGGATTCTCCAGGCAAGAACACTGGAGTGGGTTGCCATTTCCTTCTCCAATTCGTCAAAGTGAAGTCGCTCAGTCGTGTCCAGCTCTTCACGACCCCATGGACTGCAGCTCACCAGGCTCCTCCATTCATGGGATTTTCCAGGCAAGAGTACTGGAGTGGGTTGCCATCACCTGGATGCAGCTAATTTCTTTTTCTGTGATTTGCCCATGCACTGTATCAGTGGTGTCTTATGGATATTTAGTTTCCTGTTTTATTCTTGGAGCTTTATTGCTTTACCTTAATACATTTAGATTTGTGATCTACCTGAAATTTATTTTTTCCTATTTAGATATCCAGTTTCTATATGTACCATTTATTGAAAAGACATTCTAAACTCCAGCGCCAAAATTCGGTCATAAATCAGGAGACTACAAATATGTAGGCCTATTCCTGGGCTGTCTATTTTGTTCTGGTATATCTGTCTACTGTTATAGTAACACCCCTCTGTCTTGATTACTCTAGCATTATAGTAAGTCTTTGGAGAAGGCAATGGCACCCCACTCCAGTACTCTTGCCTGGAAAAGCCCATGGATGGAGGAGCCTGGTAGGCTGCAGTCCATGGGGTCGCTGAGAGTCGGACACGACTGAGCGACTTCACTTTCACTTTTTCACTTTCATGCATTGGAGAAGGAAATGGCAACCCACTCCAGTGTTCTTGCCTGGAGAATCCCAGGGGCAGGAGAGCCTGGTGGGCTGATGTCTATGGGGTCACACAGAGTCGGACACGACTGAAGTGACTTAGCAGCAGCAGCAGCATAGTAAGTCTTGAAATATGGTATTAAAAATCCTTCAGTTTTACTCTATTTAAAGTTCTTTTTGTACTCTTCTTAGTGCTCTGCATAGTCATATAAATTTTATAACTAGCTTGTTAATTTGTACAGAAATATCTGCTGGGATTTTGACTGAGATTTCATTAAATTTATGGATAAATTGGAGACAAGTTGACATCATTACAATATTTAATATAATCACAAATGTTATCCACCACTCCATTTACTTGTGTCTTTTAAAATTTATTTCAGTAATGTTATATGATTTTATAAGTAAAATCTTGTAGATTTTTCTTTAGGTTTATTTCTAGGCCTTATTTTTGGTGTTTATTGTAAGTGTATGTTTTTAAATTTTCAAATTGTTCCTAGTATATAGAAATGAAATTTTATCTTGCCATCCTTAGATTATATCCAGCAGCCGTGCTCAACTAACTTAACTTATTAAGTCTAATATGTTGCTTATTTTTGAGTTATTTATATACATTATCTACATATAGCATGTCATCTGCAAATAATGTTTTATTTCTTCCTTTCCATTATTTTTCCATTATTTTCTTTGCTTTAATGCACTGGATAACACCTTCAGTAAATATTGAATAAAAATGGTGGTAGCAGAGATCCATGTCTTATTTCTGATCTCAGAGGCAAAGCTTTCAATATTTCATCAACATGAGAAAAGCTATACGGTTTTTTTTTTTAATTATTTATTTATTTGGCTGCCTCGAGTCTTGGTTGCAGCACATGGGATCTTCACTGCATCGCTCGGGATGTTTCATTGCAGTGCAGATTCTCTAGTTGTGGTGCCTGGGTTTCAGCAGTTGGACTTCAGTATTTGCGGTACATGGTCTTAGTTGCTCCTCAGCATGTGAGATGTTAGTTGCCCAACCAGGGATTGAACCTGTATCCCCTGCATTGCAAGGCAGATTCTTAACCACTAGACCACCAGGGAAATCCCTGCTATAGGGTTTTTATAGATAACCTTTCCTTTGTCAGATTAAGGCAGCTTTCCTCTATTTCTATTTTGCTAATAAGCATTTCTATCATGGGTGAATGTGAATTATATTGCATATCTCATGCACTTAGGGCTTCCCAGGTGGCTAAGTGGTAAAGAATACACCTGCAATGCAGGAGATGTGGGTTTGATCCCTGAGTTGGGAAGATCCCCTGGAGAAGGAAATGGCAGCCCACTCCAGTATTCTTGCCTGGGAAATCCCATGGACAGAGGAGCCTGGAGGGCTACAGTCCATGGGATTGCAAAGAGTCAGACACAACTTAGTGACTAAACAACCATCTCATGCACTTACTGAGATAATCATATTATCTACCCTAGTTTTCCATTTATTCAGTGAACTAATATTTAATTTTCAAATCCTCAACCAACCTTGCATTCCTGAAATAATCCCAACCCAGATGAGCTGTTTTATCCTTTTTATGTGTCACTAGGTTCTAGTTGCTAATATTTTGTTTAGGACTTTCACATCTGAGTTAATGAGGAGATGAAAAACAATGCTTTTCTTCTAATATATTTGCTCAAGTGTGTCATTAAGGCTATGCAACCCTCATAAAACGGGTTGGGAAGCATACCTGGTTTTTCTACTTTTTTATGCATGCTCACTTCTCAAAATCAGAAGTCCATTTCCCCCTGGGTTTTTGGGTTTTTTAATCCTATCTACCTTAACAACCCTAAATTCCAATTTTATTTTTTCCCCACTTGCAAGCCTTTGCTCTCTGTGCTCTGTGACAGACGTCTTCAAATGTTCTGAGAGGGAAAGTGGTGAATGTGGAATTCACATTAATCTGTTCCTTTCCTTTCAGTATCTTGGCCCTTCAAAATACTTGGCTGCCCTGGTTGCCCTATGATGGTTTCAACAGCGTTTTAAAGACCAGATTGTATAGATGTTGCTTCCAGGAGGAAGCTATTTATTGTAACCAAAAAAAGAAGTGCAATTCTTGTCTTTAAGGTTGATGTCAGATTGGGTCGCCTCTCACTGTTCCTTCTTTGAATGAACGGCTACGACATAGCAGTATCCACAGAATGAGGTATGAGGAGCTATGAAATAGTGCTTGCACAACCAGACTCTGCAGTCAAACGTGGGCTTGGTTTGGTTATGGGTATGGTTTGGTTTGGTTATGGGTATGGTTTGGTTGGGTATGGTGAGTTACAGCTGCACCATAACTAGCTGTGTGACTTTGCAGAACTTTTCTCAACCTCAATATACTCATTTTAATATAGAATAATATCACCCATCTCATAGGCTCATTGCAAAGGCTTAGTGAAATAATACGTGAGGTGGTTTCCTAGTGCCTAGAGCATGGTAATCATACAAAGCTCTAGCTGACACTGCGTTCAGTTCAGTTCAGTTCAGTCGCTCAGTCGTGTCCGACTCTTTGCGACCCCGTGAATCGCAGCACTGTGTTAATATTCATTATTATTTGCACTGGTATCTATGCCCTTTTCAAAAATTATTTATTTATTTAAATGTGCCAGGTCTCAGTTGTGGCACACGGGATCGTCCATCTTATTTGCAGCCTCTGGGACCTTTAGCTGTGGCATGTGAACTCATTTGTGGCAAGTGGGATCTAGTTGCCTGACTAGGGATCAAACCCAGGCCCCCTGAATTGGGAGTGCAGAGTCTTAGCTACTGGATCACCATAGAAGTCTGTGACATCTGTGCCCTTTTAGTATTTCTCTTCTTCAAATGTTTTTTAGTTGATCATTTACCCAAGTGTAGAAAAAACTGGGTTTATATTTCTTTATGTGCCTTCATATAATAGTTGCTCAATTAATCAGTTAATAGGTTAATTGAAGAGATTTAATTCAGCACATTGCTAGTGATGACTTACTTCATATCATTGGTTCTAAAATAATGGTGATTTCTATCAGCAGCATTAAATTATGACCTTATCAGCTGCTTTTCCTTTAAGTCAAGTCTCATCTCAGTCCGTGAAACCATTTTAAGCAGTCATCAGCCAATCTCATCTCCATCCTAAACCAAGCCAGGAAGAACCCAATACTTAAAAGGAAAATGATGGAGTCCCAGTATCTCTAAGGGCAGAGCCATAGCCATGCTGAAAAGAGAAGTAATTTTCCCCATTGTGATTTCATATTCTGTCATCTTTAGGAAAAAATAAATGGTCGTAAATAGAATGATGAGTTTCATAGGTAGCCTGACAAAGGGACCCATAGACCATAACTGAAAAGGACACTCAGGTAGAAGGATCCAACTTCACCCTTGCCCATCCACCTGAGCTTATCATCACCCCAGCACTTGCGAAGTGTTATCATCCCCCTGACTGGAGCCCAAGGCTCTATGGAGCCTGGAGTATGAGATCAGAGTATGGGATAGAAGGTGAGATCTCTTGTGGAAGAGATGGATTTTCCCAAAGCTTGTCAGACTGCTAGGGCTTAGGAGGGCTGTACACTGTGGTCCTGAGGGTAGAAAGATCAGTTTCACACATGAAGATGAGTCCTCACAGAGCAGTTCTAAACTTTACTATGTTTGAAACATACAATTTGAGGGTCTTTGTTGGAAAAAAATAATACAATGCTTAAGATACAAAAGTTGGTTTCAAAGAATTATTTAGAATATGGAAGGAAATTACAACAGATTATGAATTCTAAAAAGCATTTAAACAAAATTTACTTACTACAAACAAAGTAAATAAAATCTGTTGATTACTTGACACACCTCTTCAATAGTGTTTGCCCATAGTTTTTACCTATCTCTGGGATTTTGCATTATTTCCTGTAGAGAGAATATGAAGATGGTTCAGTTTTTCCTTTAGTAAGTAAAACATGTTTTTGTTTTTTAATTAGTGAGAGATTACAGATTTTATTTTAGCTTCAAAAAGTATTTTTGGTAAAATGCCAATAGTGTAATAACTGATCTTCCTCTTGGGTTATGCACTCGAGCTACCCATTCAAGCCACAGAGCTTCAGTGACCGTCTTCCAATTTCATATAACTAAGTCAAAATACTGAGGGTGACAGAGAGCAAGAAATAACCTGTATCCTTGATGACATCATTGTCCCATTAACCATCCCCAGGGCTGCTTTATTTTAGTGTTTATTATTTTGTGAGATAAAAAAATCACTTTATTGTTGTAAAAAGAGAAAATTTGGTAATGTAATATAATTTTTTAAAATTATTATCAGTTTTTGAAAACCAGTATCTTCTTTTCTTTCTTCTTTGATCTGTAGGTTTGGGAGAAATTTCCAGGCTCGTATCTGATCCAGTAGGTCTCATATCTTCATTTCTCTCCCCAACTGACTGCACACTTGTGGTCTGGACCCTGTATGAGATCTTCTCATGACCTTGGGACATGTTCTTTTGTGTGATGATGCTGGATGACTCAGTATGTTAGGGTCTTCTAGAAACCATTCCATACCAAACAGCTGCTAGCAGCTACACAGGAGCGTGAGCGTAACCACATAAATACTTCATATTGAAACACACGTCTGTGGTCCCTCCAATGGCTCTGAACCAGAGGGGATGTGTGACAGATAATAAAATGGAATGCAGTACAGGGTGGTTCTTAATTGCTTGCAATTAAAAAAATCATACTTCGGTCAATTGCCCAAAAACATACAAGCCCTTGAACACATTGCTAGGACTGCTCCCAGCGTCTTATAAGGTCCATGTAAGTAAGAAACTGAAGCTAAGTCTTCTTTAGATTCTTGGCAAATACACCCTTGCCAGGACACTGATACACTGCTATATCCAAGTATATCTTCCCTTGTGTATGGCTAAGAAGTTCTACCTTACTAGAGTTTTATCTGTTGCCTTTTTTTACTTTGTATCTA
This sequence comes from Bos indicus, assembly GCF_029378745.1. Classification (NCBI taxonomy): domain Eukaryota; kingdom Metazoa; phylum Chordata; class Mammalia; order Artiodactyla; family Bovidae; genus Bos; species Bos indicus. The sequence goes on along the minus strand of NC_091780.1, from coordinate 15,699,436 downwards.
CTTTCCAAAATGCCATTCCTTGTTTGGCAAAGAAATGTACTTGGAACCCATGCATTAGTCTTGTGAAGATGGAGTAGGAAGGAGATGGGGGAGCTTCTTCCCCACTTTGAGCTCTAGGCATCCAGAGGGGGAGTTACAGCCCATCAAGAAAACTACACCAAGAAATTGCCAGTAGGGAAAGCCCATCCAGGAGTGTTCCAGAGAGGGCTCAGGAGGGTCGCTCACACCTCTCAACAAGACAAGGTTCCCAGGATGAAGTGGATTTGAGAGATAATAACGCACCTGTCAGAAACTCCCTTCTTTGTCATATTCTCACACAATTGCCCTGCATCTGCCATTTGGCCCTCATGGTGCAGCCAAAATAAGAAACTCAGATTTTGAGGCCATTTAACAAGGAGGAAAAAAAATGGAGCTATGGTTGCTGGTCTCTAAAATTCTATCATTTCTGTTTGGGTCACTTTCTGGTTAAAATATAAATTGAAGACTGTCCCCCAGAAAGTGGGGATGGTGAGACGAATTGGGAGATTGGACTGACACATATACACTATTGATACCATGTATAAAATAGATAACTAATGAGGACCTACTATATAGCTCTGGGAACTATACTCAGTGCTCTGTGATGACCTAAATGGGAAGGAAATCCGAAAAAGAGGGGGCACATGTATATATACTTCGGACTCACTTTGCTATCAGTAGAAACTAACACAACGTGGTAAAGCAACTATACTCCAATTAGAAAGAAAGACTGCCCCCCACAAATGGCCCCCAGTCAGTGACCCTTTGGCCAGCTCAATCTTAAATACAGTTCCTTCCATTGCTAAGCAGAATGGAGGGTGGAGGATACACACTCTTGACCGGGCCTCAGTCTGCCCAGCAGATGGAGATTGGCTCCTGTCCTGTGACACCAGCTGGGGTCAAGTGGACATGGGAACTGGGGAGTTAAGATAACCCAGACACAAGGGTCTAACAGAACACTAAGGCCCTGTTCTTGATCTTTGCCTGAGGAATTTACCAATGCTGCATTGGACTGCGACCAGGTCTTTTCCATGGTTACAAAGGCCCATTCTTACTGGGGCAAAAGGCAGCATGCATGTGCCTTCCTGGAATTCTAGAGAGCAAATGCCATGCTCGTGTGTGTGTGTGTGTGTGTGTGTGTGTGTGTGGTGTTTGTGTGAATAGATGACAAATATTTAACAAATGCGTATGGGCCTCATTCTGGATCATAGTTACTTAGATATGCTAGCTGATTCCAAAGTTCATAGCTATTCTACACCACAGCTAGCTGTCTTATTAGAACAGATTCCCTAGACTCAGAAAATGATAGCCTTCCAGAACCACTGAGCTATGCAGACTATGTGATGAGTTGAAATAGAATATACCATCCTAAGAATACCTAATAGTTATCAAATGCTTATGGACACTGTGAATGATAGAAATATTAGAGCTAGAAGAGAGCTTACAATGAATCATGGCTTCAACTAACGTTTATTGAGTACCTATTACATGTCATTCATTTTTTCATACATAGAGGATGCAGAAATGAATAAAATAGGCAGCTTATTTTCCCTTGCAGAGTTTACATCCTAGTAGAAGAGACAAATAATTAGCAAGTAAAGAGTAAAATAAACTCTGATCTTCATAAGTGCTATGATGGAAATAAACTAGGTGTACAATATAGACACTGAGAGGTGAGGGAAAGCTTACCTAGATAGGTTGGTCACGGGAAATCTCCAAGATGAATGTTCTCCATTTGCCCCCACAGATCCACTGTCTACCCTTCCCTATAAGCTCTGAACCCATGGAGGCTGATCCAGCAAATCCAATGATAAGCAAAGTGTCTGGGGAGGACAGGGATGCATCAAGAAAGGCCTGGTGAACCCCATTACAGGAATCACTGTGGAAATCTATAGACTTCTGGAGTGAGGCCACTCACATGGCACCATTCTTTTGGGGGACCAGCCAGTGCACTAGTAGGAGATGTGAAGATATTCATATTCTCCATAATGCCTTCCAGAGGGCATCCATCCTGGAGGAGGCTATAAACAATCAGATGAGATTATCTGTCCTGTAAATGTCAGCCAGTCTCTCTCTCTCTCATTTTTTATAAGAAAAGGAATTCACTGTTTATTAAAGAAAAGCAAATTAAAACAGGGATGAGATATCCTACACAACTATTAGGATGGCAACAATCCAAACAAAGCTCAAATACTAATTGCTGGCAAGGACACACAATTACAGATTATTTCATATGCTACTGGTTGGAATGTATAATGGTACAGCCACTTTATTAGACATCTTGTAGATTCTTTCTATGAAAAACATAGTATCAATCAGTCTCCTTTCCCATCCACACTAGTGTTTGCTCAGATGGCCATGAATAAAGTGGTCTTGACAACAGGGATGCAGAAAACACCTGGGCTCAAAAGCCTGGACTTTTGGCTAGTGCCCTTGCTGATGGTCCTCTCAATTGTGAGAGTAGCCAACGCTGAGTGCCTGATTGGGACTGTTCTTCTAGGGGACCTGCCAATGCTGCCCTTACATTGTAGAGAGAGTAACATTTGTTTTCACAGTTACTGTTCAGACACTCAGTCGTGTCCAACTCCTTGTGACTCCATGAAGTGTAGCACGCCAGGCTTTTCTGTCCTTCACTATCTCCCTGAGTTTGCTCAAACTCATGTCCACTGAGTTGGTGATACCATCCAACCACCTTGTCTTCTGTTTTCCCCCTTCTCCTCCTGCCCTCAATCTTTCCTAGCATCAGGGTCTTTTCCAATGAGTAGGCTGTTCACGTCAGGTGGACAAAGTATTGGAGCTTCAGTTTCAGCGTCTGTCCTTGCAATGGGTAGTCAGAGTTGATTTCCTTTAGGATAGACTGGTTTGACCTCCTTGCTGTCCAAGACCACAGTAATATATACATATTCCAAATATGGATTTGCCTTCTCTTCCTGCAATACTTCTGCCAATTCTTTTCCTTCCTCTTGGTATCCCTCACATTACCTCTGCCAGGAAAGGAAGAGAGGCAATGAGAACTGATACTGAAGAGACTGTGTCTGATCCTTTGCCTGGATTAGTCTACATCACAATCTCACAGTGTAGGCACTGTTATCATCCACTTTTTGTGGCTCTGCAAACCAAGACTTGAGGAGTTTAAGAAACTTGCCCTAACTGTTTAGCTAGCTTATGACATGACTAGGATTAAATCCGGAGAAGGCAATGGCACCCCACTCCAGTACTCTTGCCTGGAAAACCCCATGGATGGAGGAGCCTGGTAGGCTGCAGTCCATGGGGTCGCTAGAGTCGGACACGACTGAGCAACTTCACTTTCCCTTTTCACTTTCATGCATTGGAGAAGGAAATGGCAACCCACTCCAGTGTTCTTGCCTGGAGAATCCCAGGGACAGGGAAGCCTGGTGGGCTGCCGTCTCCGGGGTCACACAGAGTCGGACACAACTGAAGCGACTTAGCAGCAGCAGCAGCAGGATTAAATCAGGCTAAAAAGTCTATGTTAAAAAATGAAATCACCGTACTTCTTTGGAGAAAAGACTGAGTTGGAGAAGGGAAAATACAAGACAAGTGAGAAAAATTTTATAATGTCCAAAAGAAAGGAAGTGCCCCTCCTTCCCCCACAAAAAAAAAAAAAAAAAAAAGCAAAACGAGAAAGAAAGGAAGGAAGGGAGGAAGGCAGGGAGGAAAGAAGAGGGGGGGGATTTGTCAGAAGGATACAGGAGCCAATCTAAATCGCTCAGTGGTCAAACCTAGAACAATATGAGTAGCAAAAAGCAAAATAACAGCAATAATAGATTATAACCCAAAGAATAAAACAAATGTCCATGAATCCATAAAGATGTAAAAATTGATTGGATAAATAAATTTGTTGTGATTGTTGTTGTTTAATTGCTAGGTCGTGTCCAACCCTTTTGCAACCCAATGGACTGTAGCCCACCAGACTTTCTCTATGGGATTTTCCAGGAAAGAATACTGGAGTGGCTTACTGTTTCCTTCTCCAGGGGATGCTCCCAACCCAGGGAATGAAACTGCATCTCCTGTATTGCAGGCTGATTCTTTACTGCTGAGCCACCAGGGAAGCCCCAATAAATAAATACAGAGAGTAAAAGGGATACATATTTTTTTAGAAGAATTCCAAATAATTTATGTAAATTCTCCCTCTGGCAAGAAGTGGAATGTAATTTCTCTCCTCCTGACTTCAGCCTGGACTGAAAACTAACTTTTAGAAAGAGGAAAAGAGTAACTTGACAGTAGAAAAATCTGGCAGATCTTTACCTTAACCAAGATCACCTTAACCAAGACCACCACTAGTAAGTCGTATTGATTCCATGTGCTCCCTGCTGTGGTACTGTGAGAAGAGCGCTCACTGTGGTGTTCTTCCCCCAAACTCTTAACCCTGGTCTGATCATGACAAAACAGGAAACAAACCCAAATTGAAGGACATTCTACAAAATATCTGACAGGCACTCTTTAAAACTGCCAATGTCGTGGGAAACAAGGGAAGACTGGGAAATTGTTGCAGGCTGGAGGTGACTAAAAGGACATGACAACTAAGGAAATGTGGTGTCCTGGACTGTATCCAGGAACAGAAATAGGGTACTTGTTAAAAATGCAACTGACAAAATAAAACCTGTAGTTTGTAAAGTATTGTACCAATATATATTTCTCAGTTTCTGCAAATACAGCATAGCTCTATATAATGTTAACATTAGGAAAAGTTGGGTTAAAAGTATTTGGAAATTCCCTGTATAAAGTCTGAAATTGTTTTTCCATAAATCTAACATTATTGCAAAAATTTTTTTCTTTAAAACTTAAGAAACCAGACCACTGTACTAGATCACCTCTGAGTCATAGTATTTGATAGAATGTCCCTGGGTACTGTTCTCCCCTGAGAACAGTTAGTCATGGGCCCAGGAAAATTTTCCTTTCTATCCAATTAATACAGAAAATAAAGCATAATAGGAGAGACCCAGGAGTTGATTTAGTCTCCAGTTAATCAACAGTACTCCAAAGAGACTGCATTATTAACAGCTGTGCATGATTTAATAAACTCAGTGACACTACTAACAGCTATTGGTTCAATGATGGAATTTTCTCAAAATACTCATAAAAACCACAGGTCTTGCATCTATTGTGATAATCTCCAGCTTCACCAACAAAATTGCATACCGGCCTTAATGAATAGCCACTGGAATAAATCATTTGAGACAATCCGAAGCTTCATTATGCATTTGCTTGAAAAATTGGCCTCTTCTATGAATACATATAATGTATTTCTCAAGCCTGTCTCCAATACAACGTCATGCTGTTGAATCAATATAGACAGTAAATGGACTCCACAAACAAGGGAAATGAAGTGTAATTACCCAGAAGCAAAATCAAGGGCCTGCCCTCTCCATAGCAGCTGGGTTTCCTCCGGTCACAACTGCAGTAGGACCCAAGTCTCTTCAATGCAGTTGGCATTCAATTATCCCATACGTATTGAACATCTAGTTCTGAAATTCATAAAAATAGCCACCACTGTGTGCCAGGAAGTACAATTATTATTTTACTACCAACCCTGCAAAATAGGCACTATTATCCCCACTGTTAGAAATGAAGAGATTGAGAGTCTGAAGCATTAAGCCATGTTGTTAGTTGGACATCAAATCTAGATTTACCTGGCTTTAAACATCAAGAATTTCCCCAGATACAGCACTGTTTATTCACAGAGCCTATTCTTAAAGAGATGGGAATACCAAACCACCTGACCTGCCTCTTGAGAAATCTGAATGTAGGTCAAGAAGCAACATTTAGAACTGGACATGGAGCAACAGACTGGTTCCAAATTGGGAAAGGAGTACGTCACGGCTGCATATTGTCACCCTGTTTATTTAACTTACATGCAGAGTACATCATGAGAAATGCTGGGCTGGATGAAGCACAAGCTGGAATCAAGATTGCTGGGAGAAATCAATAACCTCACATATGCAGATGACACCACCCTTATGGCAGAAAGCAAAGAAGAACTAAAGAGCCTCTTGATGAAAGTGAAAGAGGAGAGTGAAAAAGTTGGCTTAAAGCTCAACATGCAGAAAACTAAGATCATGGCATCTGGTCCCATCACTTCATGGAAAATAGATGGGAAAACAATGGAAACAGTGAGAGACTTAATTTTGGGGGGCTCCAAAATCACTGCAGATGGTGACTGCAACCATGAAATTACAAGACTCCTGCTCCTTGGAAGAAAAGCTATGACCAATCTAGACAGCATATTAGAAAGCAACGACATTACTTTGTCAACAAAGGTCTGTCTAGTCAAAGCTATGGTTTTTCCAGTAGTCATGTATGGCTGTGAGAGTTGGACTATAAAAAAAGCTGAGCGTAGAAGAATTGATGCTTTTGAACTGTGGTGTTGGAGAAGACTCTTGAGAGTCACTTGGCCTGCAAGGAGATCCAACCAGTCCATTCTAAAGGATATCAGTCCTGGGTGTTCATTGGAAGGACTGATCCTGAAGCTGAAACTCCAATACTTCACATCCACCTGATGTGAAGAACTGACTCACTGGAAAAGACCCTGATGCTGGGATAGATTGAAGGCAGAAGGAGAAGGCAGAGGATCAGTTGGTTCGATGGCATCACCAACACAATGGACATGAGTCTGAGCAAGCTCTGGGAGTTGTTCTCCACCGGTACAGGGAGGCCTGGCATGCTGCAGTCCATGGGGTTGCAAAGAGTCGGACATGACTGAGCTGAGCTGAACTGAACTGATCTTTGCTAACTTGGGCCATGCAACACAAACCCTACACTCCTGGAAAACTAAATGAGAAAAAGTTATTCTTGAGATGAAGGTCATTTGATGTTTTCTTTCAAAGTCATTATTTAAATCAATTGCTTTTCAAAAAACATGAAAGATCAATTAAACACCATTTGGTTATCAGTTAATTGGTCCCAATTTTTTACTTCAAAGGTGTGCACTAAATTATATGTAAATATTGGTAGAAAATGAGAGTTTTCAATGGCAGACACACCTGTTCAAAGTAAATCCAGGGATGTGACTTTTATACTTTTTTCTCCCTTCAAGTCACAAGAAACTGTTTTTTCTTTTCAAAATCTGGGAAAAGAGCAACTAAGCCTCCATGCCACATCTACTGAGCCCAAGCATCACAACTAGCGGGCCCGTGCACCACAACTAAAGAGCCCACATGGTGTGGCACAGGCGCCGTATGCCACAACTAAGGCCTGATGCAGCTGAATACGTAATTAAATTTACGAAAAATAAAACTGTTAAAAAGTAGCCATAGAGAGAAGTTGGTAAACAGAAGGCTACACAGCAGAAAGCACCAATCACAGACCTGTGAAGCACATGCCAGATATGGGAGCAAAACTCAGACAGGCAAGGGGGCAGGATGACTGAACCTCAGCTCTAATTTATATATGTCTATAGTGCTTCCCTGGTGGCTCAGATGGTAAAGAATTTGCCTGCAATGCATGAGTCCTGGGTTCATTCCCTGGGTCGGGAAGATCCCCTGGAGAAGGGAATGGCAACCCACTCCAGTATTCTTGCCTGGAGAATTCGCTGGGCAGAGGAGCCTGGTGGGCTACAGTCCATGGGGTCACAAAGAGTCGCACATGTCTGAGCGACTAACACACACGTATTTTGGAATTATACATGATATACAGATGCCTTTTCGTAGTCTGGATTTATATATTTTTGTTTATTTCTATACATACAACAATATATGATGATTATATGAAAAGATATAAAATGTGAAAGTATATTTATGTGTTAATATTATATATAATCTCAAAATATAAGATAGGCATATTGCTTTATTTTTAAATTTTTAAGACATTTAAAATTTTTTATTTAAAAAATTCTATAGCATTTTACACTTTTCCAATGTTTCACGCATATGATTTCATAAGGTCACATAATAACCCTTTTCCCCCACCCCTGCATTTCCCCTCCCACCTTTCTTCTCACTGTCAGTAGCTACCTTTGTTCTCTGTATCTGTGAGTCTGCTTCTCTTTTGCTTCATTCACTAGGTTTATTTTTTAGAGTTCACATATAAGTGATAGCAGGCAGTATTTCTCTTTCTCTGATTGATTTCACTCAACATGATGGCCTCCAAGCTGCAAATGGCAAAATTTCATCCTTTTTGATGACTAGTATTTCTTTATATGTGGTGTGTACCTACATATATCTTCTTTATCTGTGTATCTGTTGATGGGCACTTAGGTAGGCATATTGTTTTGCATAATAATCTTTATTTTGAAATGAATCAGTAGTCTCGTTTTCGTTTTTCACTGGAAGTTCAGGGCTAGTTAATCAAATGTGGGGGCATGCCCTGATTGGATAAGAAAACCTCTTCAAAACAATGGTGTATAATTGGGAAGTTTCCAGCTCCTTAGAGAATGTGATGAAAGCTATAGAATTTCTCCTTGAAAATGAATTCACACTCATTCATGTGTGTGTTCTTTCTGAGACACGCATGAATGCCTGGTGAGCAACCGTTTGGAGAGTCCAGGAGCCTCCCAAGCCTTCGGTCATGTTTGTTTCTAAAATGTAGGGGAAGAGATTGACAAGCCACCAAGAGTTCTAAAAATCAGTTCACAAATCCTTTGTTAAAGTGGTTCTGAGCTTTCTCTGGTTGCACACATGGGGCTGTTTTCCATGCCTTCTGATTTCTAGATAGTGTTCCAGAGGCACATGCCCACAAACAATGCAAGTCAGACAAGCAAGAGCAGAACAGAGCAGGAGACCATGCACTCTGAACCTTAGGTACATTAGCAAGAGTCCCCCAAAGCTTAGAATCTGATAAACAGGCAAACCTGGCAGGCCAAAGAGTCCAGTCCGCAAAGACATGGCCAGGGGAGCCAGAACGCTGGCCTGGCTGCCTCTACTTTGTGTGTGGGGCAGAGTGGAAACAAGGTGTTGGAGCTGAGATCACAAAGTCAGTATACAGAGCACGTGGGGTGGTCCTGAATAACAGAACAGAGTGCATCATATGCATGTTTCACTTTCATTCATTCAACTGCACACACAAGGAAATTAGAAGGAAAAGCATAAGTAAGAACAAAATGAAGAGTGAATAATTTAAATCATGCAGGCTATGAGGCCATTCCATTCATTGAACACAGGCCAAAAGGCAGTGGATGTAAAGCTGTTGGCAAGGCCTAGGAGAAGAGGAAGAACATGGGAAGAATGCTAAGGATTTCTTGATCACTGACCAGGAATCAAGCCTATCATTCAGTTGGAAAAAATAAGTGACTGTTCAAAGAAGTCCAAGAGGAATTAGGACCTGGGCCACAAAGAAACCTTAGCCAGTAAAGAAAGAGATAAACCTGTGATGTCAACTGCAAAAGACAGAAAAGCCTAGATAACTGCTTTAGAATTTGGGGATAGGTAGAGAATGAGTCTCCCTCTCTCTCTCCTTTGCTCTCTCTCTTAGAAAGGAGCTTACAGTATTCATTCATGGCAGAAAAACAGAACCAAAAATATTTGCTATTTAAGAAATATGGCCAGAAACCCAGAGTCACTAGCTACTATATTCCTGCTTCAGTCAGGTACGTTACTGGATTACACATTTATTGGATACTCCTAGGGTTTGTCACAGAGAAATTTAAAGCACAGGCTAAAGTGGATTTTATATCACATCTGAACTTGAACAAGAAAACTCAAACAGGGAAGGCCCTAGACTCAGCGCCACAGATACCTCGTGAGTGTGTGGAAAGCACTCTATCTGGACTATAGACTGTCGGTCATTGTTGCTGTTTGGGCCACTGGGAGGAAACACTGGGTTTGTAGCCATGGAAGTGGGGGATTTGGGCATGAACTAACATTTCATTTTTCAACCTTACCTAGACCAAAGAATTTTCTGAGGGGTTCTACATTTGTCATCAATCTCAAAGGCACTCAAACCATCCGGGGAGAATCACGGTACATGAAGTAGTCATTCTGCTGACTTCAAAAGCAAATGAAAAGTATTGTATCAAATATCAGACACAAATCAGAGGTAGAAGATGATGAGAGATTACAAGACGAAAATTTCTACTGATCACTGGGACCTACTTTAGACTTGGCAGAAATGAATCTTTCTTGCAGATATATTAGTCTATACAATTCTCTTATCATATCTGCAAAACTGCTAGGAAAAGTTATCACTGTCCTTCAGATAGTTCTTTATGTTTTATACTATGCTTTAACATGTACTATCTCATGCTGTAGTTATGAGGCAGAGTGTCACAGTGAGGAAACTGAGCCTCAGGACTTAGTTTAGTGACTTGTCAAAGTTCAGACCTGGACTGGAGATGGCTATTTGGTCACGATGGCAAGGAACAAAATTTCACCACTAATAACATCCTATTTGCTGCTGAGTTGCTAAATAGTGTCTGACTCTCTTGCTATAGCACCAGGCTCCTCTGTCCATGGGATTTCCCAGGCAAGAATATTGGAGTGGGTTGCCATTTCCTTCTCCAAGGTTAGATCTTCCTGACCCAGAGATCAAGCCTGTGTCTCCTGCATTGCAGGCAGATTCTTTACCGAACCACCTGGGAAGCCTGATAACATCCTATGCTGCTGCTGCTAAGTCGCTTCAGTCGTGTCCGACTCTGTGCGACCCCACAGACGGCAGTCCACCAGGCTCCCCTGGCCCTGGGATTCTCCAGGCAAGAACACTGGAGTGGGTTTCCATTTCCTTCTCCGATGCATGAACGTGAAAAGTCAAAATGAAGTCGCTCAGTTGTGTCCGACTCTTAGCGACGTCATGGACTGCAGCCTACCAGGCTCCTCTGTCCATGGGGTTTTCCAGGCAAGAGTACTAGAGTGGGGTGCCATTGCCTTCTCCGGATAACATCCTATACTGAAAGAAAAGGAACAACTCTTTGCTTGTCTCACTTCTTGTTTAGCACTCGCAGAACAACAAGCCTATTAGGGTATTGGTCCCTCAAATTCCATCACTAATCCAGGATGAATGGATGCCCAATTTTACAGACTTCCCTGGAAATAATACTGGCTCACTACTCTTTCCTGCATGTCCCAGTTCAGTGCTGTTGTTTTGCTTTTAATCCCTCCCCCATTTATCTGCTATAAAGCCTCGCCAGTTCCAGCATTCTAAACTATGTGTCAATACAAATGCAGGAGGCATTTGTCATGTACTTAACATGCTGTGTTACTACATCCACCTCTGGAAAATATGGCAACTGTATGTCAGTCTCTAGTGTCTTTGTGAGATTTTCTCATTACAGAAAACCAAAAATGGCAGAAGATGACTTATTTTGTCTGTAATTTAAGCAACCTTCTATTGATTCTTGTATAATTGTAATAATGTCTCTAGAACTCAACATTATATTCAAACCCTCAACTCCCTCATGCATTTGGCGGGTTTTGAAAATAGAATAGAAGGAATGACTTCAATTTTAAAGAGGAAAACAAGTGCTGAGCTCATGTAAAGTAATTATAACTTCATGAAAGTCTTGAGATGTTGCATGCATAAATGCTTCTCAAAACGGGCTCTCCCCTCCCTTCCAAACTGAACCTAAATCCAGTCTGCTCTCCTATACCCAGACAGAGGGCAAATTTATACTTATGAATTTTGCTGTCAGGATAAAATTTTTAAAAGTATTCCTTTAGGCACACATCTAAATGACATTTGTAACATCACGAGAAGCCTATAAAAAGACACTAAAGAAGATATATGTTCTATAATCTCAATATAAAAATATGTAACATAAAATATATTTTAAATGGCTGGGAAGAGGTACATAAAATGTTCATAATAATGATCTCTGGGTTATACAGTGATGATTAACTTGTGATCTTGTTTTTTCATTCTCCTAAGTTTCTACCATAGTTATGTATGGGTTGTTTTTAAAGATACTATTTTTCTTAAAGCAGTCCTTCCCATATTATAGCAATTATGTATCAGTGTTGCACTCCTACAACTAACTACTCCCATATTTAGCTGGCACTACTAGCAGGACTTAACTCTGCTGCTGTACTCCACCCAGCCCTCTTCCTTCCCCACTCTTTATGTCTATTCCTGTTGCTACAATTATACTCAGTATGTTAATAATTCCCAAACATGGAATATTCCATATCTCAGAACTCTCCTTTGAACTAAAGTTATGTATTGAGACGCCCAACTAGCATGACTACCATGATCACTCAATGACACCTCAATTTCATTATGTTCAAGTCAGAATTAGGACCCAGGCTGCAGAGAAAGAAAAACATTAAGGTAAATGATGATTTGGGGTTACAGAGTTATTACTCTGATGGGAATCAAGGAAGATGATGCTGGTACAAAAGAGAAAGTAATCAGAGAGTGAGAGTCCAGCAAGGAGGCTTTAAGATGACACTGAGACTAAGGGCAATTTTCTTTCTCATTAAATAATCATAAGGGTTACCAAAAAGAATTACCTCATTGATGCAGTGATTTTGCCAAGTGCAAAACTTTTGTCTTTAGGGAACAAGTAAATGTTTCAGGAAATTAATAATGAAGCAACCACAAGAAGAACAGTTTCCCCTACTCACTCTCCATTGGTTGCCCTTTTCATTCTCAACAGGTGCTTGAAAACATTCATGAACAATTTGAGATTAGGATTTGATTAAACTTTTTAGCCTTTAAATTTTTTTTTTTTAATTTTGTGTTTGCAGTATATTTTCCTCTGTTAATCAAACCTCTTTAAGAGCATCTTTTGGAGAAGGAAATGGCAGCCCACTCCAGTATTCTTGCCTGGAGAAATACATGGATGCAGGAGCCTGGTGGGCTACAGTCCATAGAGTCACAAAGAGTCGGGCATGATTTAGTGACTAAACAATGATGACAAAGAGTATCTTTAAAGGGATAAAACATGAGAAAGGTGAATATCTTAGATTTGTGGACTTACTGAAAGCTGGTATTGAAATGAGGGTTCTTCCATGAATAACACTTGTATTATTTTCCTTATATTCACTAATTAAAAGTAAGGTTCAAACGCCATTCTGTATCATTGGATCACTTCACCTCTCTGAGCCTCTGTTTCTTCCTTGGTAAAACAAGGATGATGATGGTGTTCACCTCCAAAGACAGCCGTGAGGACTAAGTATATAGCATTTTTCACTGGGCTTAGCGCACACTGTGTGTGCTAAGTCCCTTCAGTCGTGTCCAACTATGTGCAACCCTATGAAGTGCAGCCTGCCAGGCTCTTCTGTCCATGGGATTCTCCAGGCAAGAATACTGGGGTGGCTTGCCATCTCCTCCTCCAGAGGATCTTCCTGACTCAGGGATCAAATCTGCATCCCGTATGTCTGCCTTGGTAGGCGCTCTCTTTACCACTCGCACCACTTGGGAAGCACATGCTAGGACATAGTAAGTGGTGGCCGTGGCTGCAGTGATGTCAGTGGTAGCTGTAGTGGTGGTGATGGCAGAGATGACGGTGGTGGTGTAACAGTGGCGGTTGTTGTAGTGAAGGTGAAACTTTAGTGGTGGTGGGGGGAGGATAGTGGTAGTGGCAGTGGTGGCAATGATCCCGGCGGTGCTGGTGGTGCTGGGAGCAGTGGGACAGTGGTGGCAAGTGGCACTGCTGGGTGTGCAGGTGGTGGCGGTGTTGGAAAGAGGGGTGGAAGTGAGGTGGAAGTGAGGTGGTGGTCCAGGTGGTGGTGGGGGATGTAAAGGTAGAGACGATGCAAGAGGAGGTGGAGGCGGTGGAAATGGAGGCGTAGGGAGGGTGACTTCCCTGTACTTCATTCCTAAAGCTAGGGTGCTTTCCTCAGCGGGAATACAACCCTGACTGGTTGGTCATCAGAGTTGAGCAGGTCTTTTCAAGGGCATTCCATGAGAGCTGTTGCAAAGCATCTTTTCATGTAGGACTTTACTAATTCCCTAGTTCTGCCCATGTCCCAGCTCATGACACTGCCTGTGGCTCTAAAAAGTCCAGAAGGGAATTAACTGATGAGAAAGCCAATGTATTGAATGAACTTAACTTGAGAGAGGGTTAGAAGATCAGTTTAATTTTTTTCCCCTCGGTCCCTTCAAATCCAACTTTTTCTCCCATTCCTGGATGAAATCTTACACAGGACTTTCTGGGTTGTTGTTGTTGTTGTTGTTTGTTTGTTTGTTTGTTTAAGATATTGAACAATTAAACCCTCCATTCTGGCATCAAAATGTTAAGCCAAATCTAATAATTATCTATTTCCAGGGGAGTAAAATACAATAATCGAAACCTTGTAAATTTCTCACCAAGCACACCCTTGCGTCAGGTTGGATGCCTGGTCTCTGCCATTCCTGACATGCTGTTTCTGAATATCCCAGGCAAGGCCAACAGGGTGAGTGGTTTAGGCGAAAAAGAAACTGTCATATGTGTTGCCCTCTTGTCTTCTGGGCTGGTCCCTCTGGATGGAAGGCAGAAGATAACCATTTTCTGGATTTTGCACTCATTGGCACTTCTGCAGGCTCCTCACCCTAGACACACACAGCACACACACACAAACACACATGCACACATACCACCCCACCATACCTCTGAGAGTGGCTCCCTCATCACAGGCAAGACTCCACGTCTCAGGCTCTGGACTGGGATGGCCCAGCCCTCTCTCGGGGTCACACTATCCCACCAGTCTGTCGTCTTTGGTCCCTTTCACCAAGTCCTCTTCTGGTCCCTGGAGAATTCTGACCTTTGTTGCAGTGTCAGCCTCACCCACTCCTCTTTGGCTTCTCTTGATGATGTTTTGACACATGTTTCCAGGTGCCCCACATGCCAGTAGGGCACATGCTGCACTGTTGGGGTGGTTTCATCAAAACCCTCTCACTTGACTTAAAATAAGAGAAAAAAAAAAGCCCTTACTACCCTCCCAGGGATACAGGGAGGAGCCCTGAGACCTGACAACTTTGCCAAAGAAACCCTCCATCTACCACCTGTCTTAAGCCTGGACTTGGATGAAGGGCCCCTGCGTGCTGAACGTGTTTTCCAGTCTCTCAGCATGCCCTGCTGAGGACTGGGGGTGCTTGTGCCTACTGTGCTGTTGCAAGGCTTCAGAGCCCTGCTGGGAGCCCTAGTCAGGCTGACATTTACCATCCCCTTAGAATAGGCTTGGAGTACTGGCAAAGAAATGAACAACAACAACAAAAATTATGAGTGTTCTTGGTCTAGGAAAACAAACACAAAAAGGAGACAATCATAATTTTAAAAAGTACCTGTGTTTGTTGAACAAAGCTTTTATACATCCTGTTGTGTGATTTTCAAGGACTCGGAGATGGATATGGGGATCAGAATAATAACCTAAAATTTGGATAACATGGCAGAGTTTATTGAGCACTTTCTCACAAATTGTCTCATTTGATCCTTGTGAGAAGCCTGTGAAGTCGATGCTGTTCATTTCATTTTACAGGAGAACCAGCATCAGGAGTGGCAAAGGAGGTTAGTCACACAAATCTCTGACCCATATCAACTGAGGCCTGCTGGCTAGAGCAGTGTTATTCAGGTTAGAGTCCAAGTGTAGAAATAGAAAATAATCATTGAGGAATGCTCATAGCAATTTTTTTTTATGAATAATCACATTTTGGGGGCTTCCCTGGTGGCTCAGATGGTAAAGAATCTGTTTGCAATGCATGAGACTCAGGTTCGAGTCTGGAGTGGCAACCCACTCCAGTGTTCTTACCTGGAGAATTCCATGGACAGAGGAGCCTAATGGACTACCAGTCCATGGTTTATCATATTTCATATACTCCAATTATATTGTACACATGTATCTCCTCCCTCTGGAGCCTCTATCCCACCACACCTATCTAGGTCATCACAGAGCACCCAGCTGAGCTCCCTGTGTTACGCACCAGCTTCCTGCAAGTTATCTGTTTTACACATGGTCATGTATATTATGTCAAGGCTACTCTATCAGTTTGTCCCATCCTCTCCCTCACGCCCTGTGTCCACAAATCCATTCTCTATGTCTGTGGCTCTATTCCTGCCCTGCAAAGAGTTTCATTGGTGCCATTTTTCTAGATAATATATATTTGTTATCTAGAAACAAATAGAAACAATGTTTTTCTCTTTTTGACTCTGTATGACTCTTAAGTTCATCCACATCACTATAAATCTCATAGCAATTTAATGTTGCCATAACATCCGTGCATGTAATCAGTAGACTTGTTCCATTGAGTAGGGCATGGACCACTTCAGGTGTTATCAGGCTTACAGGATTTGTGCAGCATGAGCTATATATTAGTCATATACAGTAGGACTTGCATTCGGGTCTGCAATCGGATAGACATTAAAAGAGAGGGGGGAAAAGTCCTTAAGAGTAAGTAAATTAAAAAAAAAACGCCCTACACAGAGCAGTGCATTCAGGAGGATCATAAGCAGTACTGTGGTTGATTAATGATGTCTGCATGAGTGTGGGGGTAGGAGGCAGTGATGTGCAGCCTATATTATGCCCTCTGCTATGTCATGAGGTCCTGTTACAGCAGAACCCACTTAGGTCTTGAAAAGAGACATATATGGGAAAAAGAGAGCTTCCCAGGTGGCTCAGTGGTAAAGAATTGCCTGCCAGTGCAGGAGACATGGGTTCAATCCCTGGGTCAGGAAGATCCCCTAGAGAAGGAAATGGCAACCCACTCCATTATTCTTGCCTGCAGAATTCCATGGACAGAGGAGCCTGGTGGGCTACAGTTCATGGGGTTACAAAGAGTCAGACGCAACTGAGCACATGTGCACACATGCGGAAAGGAAGCTAGATATTACACTGATAAATCTATGTCAACTGGAAAAAAAAGCACAACTTACAGGGGAGAGTTTGTTTTATTTGGTGGATTTTTCTGAAAACTCAAGCCCAGAAGGCAGTCTCTTGAGTTTGAGGGACTGCACCAGAGGTAAGGAAGGAGCCAGGATATAGGAGAGTTTTGCAACAGAATCCAGTAAGAAATGGAATATTTCCTGCCACATCAGTAAGCAACAGATGTCACAGTCACCAACAATTGCAGTCACTAGGATGGTGAGCTAGTGAACCCTGAGGGATCTCAGGAAGGAAAAGAATACCCGTCAGCTAGAAGCCCTCAGTCTGCAGCCACTCTCCATGGTGAGCTCTGAGGGCACTCAGGATGTGAAAACACAGAACACTGGACCCAAATAGCTGAAGTTCATATCAAAGGAATGATTTCAGTGAGTCCAAACTCTGACATCTTCCCATATATAGAAAAGCACTTAAGTGCTTAACTGGGGGTATCTGGTTTTCTGTAATTAACAATCATCTTTTGATGTTCTATCTTCCCTTTGTTGCAAATGTTCTGTA
Organism: Bos indicus; assembly: GCF_029378745.1. Classification (NCBI taxonomy): domain Eukaryota; kingdom Metazoa; phylum Chordata; class Mammalia; order Artiodactyla; family Bovidae; genus Bos; species Bos indicus. The sequence continues at coordinate 15,682,178 of NC_091780.1, read as the reverse complement.
TAACCGGGCTTCCCTTGTGGCTCAGCTGGTAAAGAATCCACCTGCAATGCAGGAGACCCAGGTTCAATCCCTGGGTTGGGAAGATCCCCAGGCGAAGGGAACAGCTACCCACTCCAGTATTCTGGCCTGGAGAATTTCATGGACTGTGTAGTCCATGGGGTCGCAAAGAGTTGGACAGGACTGAGTGACTTTCACCTTCACTTTTCCCTTTACCTCCTCAGAGCAATTTCTCAGAACTATCTGAAATGCTGTCTCTGGGACTGCAGTCCTCATTTTGCCCCAAAATAAAACTTAACTCGCAACTCTCATGTTGTGCAAATTTTTTTCAACAGGTAGTCAAAACATCAAAGATTATGTTACTTAAAGAAAACCAGACATCTCAAGTTAATATGTTTCATGCTTTTCTATGTATGGAAAGATGCAAGTGTGGGCTCACTGAAATCATTCATTTGATATGCAACTTAATTACCTAAGGCCACTATCCTGTCTTTGTCCATCCTGACTCACATCAGGGTGTACAGTGGGCGTTGCTGCTGTGGCTGAGGACTTGATGACCACAACCCACAACATCCTCTGTTTACTGACATAGCAGGTCACGCTCTTCATCCATACCTGATTACAAAACCACTTTCTGTTTTCAAGATGCTTTACAAGTTTTAAAGATATTTAACATGTACTGTCTCATTTGATAGTTGGGACAATCCTGTTAAGACAAAGAACAGAGCATTAGTTCCATGCTACAGAGAGGAAAGCTGTGAGCCAGAACATTTACATCCCTACCCACACCCAAAGGGCTAGACAGTGGTAGTGTTGGAACTGGAACCCAGGCAGGTCTCCAATTTTCAGTCTAAATATTGGTACCACCACCCCAGGTTGCCACACTGTGCCTGGCTGATGGCAAAATAAAGGGATTTTTAGGATATAGCTGATTCACTGTGCTGTACAGCAGAAATTAACACAACATTGTAAAGCAACTATACTCCAGTTTTTTTTAAAGAAATGGATAGGCAAGCTTTGAGTAAAATAAAAATGTCATATGATGTCAGTTTTGCTTCAGAAAAGTTTAGATAATTTCATGGATGGCATTCCTAGATGGTTTTAGATTGACATCACTGAAGGCAGGCTGCCCTGATAATGAAAAGCAATTGCCACTTTCAAACAAATCTCTGGGATAGAGAGGACCATGGGTCTAAACTCACAATGACAATTTCTCCCTTCATTTCAAGTCTTAGGCCTAGTTCCAGATGTGATCACTTGAATGATGTTGTAAATTGGTTAGTAAAACTTTCTTTCTGTGCTGCACGCATCTATTGAGCATTTGCTGTGTGCCAGAAACTAAAACAGTCCTGAGAGATGCAAACAAAGCAGGAACAAAATATGCATGAACAAATATTTGCAATGAACAGGGCTTCCCTTGTGGCTCAGCTAGTAAAGAATCCACCTGCAATGATAAAGACCTGGATTCGATCCCTGGGTTGGGAAGATCCCCTGGAGAAGGGAAAGGCTACCCACTCCAGTATTCTGGCCTGGAGAATTCCAAGGAGGGGTTGCAAAGAGTCAGACACGACTGAGTGACTTTCACTTTCATCTTATGTGCAATAATAACAGATACAAAGAGGTCCAGAACTGCTTCAGAGGAGGGAGAGATTATCTCTGTGGGTAGAGAGGGTGAAGAAAGCAGGAAAGGAAAAGGATTCACCAAGGAGATGACCTGCTCATGGCATGTTTTGTAGGGTGAATAAGCAGACAGATCAAGAAAAGGCATTCAGATAAAAGGAACAGCAAATGCAAAGGCACAGAAGATGTTGACTCTCATGATGGGTTTGGGGAAATACAGACTATTCTACTCACGGTTTATGTATGTGTGTGTGTGTGTGTGTGTGTGTGTGTGTGTGTGTGTGTGTGTGTACACCTGCATGCACACACATGTGTGTGTTTTCTGGTAAAATATATGACTTACCGTTTTACACGCACAATTCAGTGGCATCAAGTGCCTTCGCACTATTTTGCAACCCTCTGAAGATAGATGGTTTCACATCCACTTTTTTCAAAGGTACTATGGGAAACAAATCAGGATTTGACCTACACCTTGAAGTTTTTCAAAGAAACTCATCTGTTGTTCACAGGAAAGGTACACATTTCTCCTTATTGAAACTAGCCAGGTGCTTAACCTCACTGAGACTTAGTGTCTTCTTTGACGATATAAGGATAGTAACAGAACTGGCATTCCTGAGTTGTAAAAATTAACCACGTAGAGTGGTTGGAACAGCATTAGGACACTATAAGTGCTTCATGTTTTATTGTTGATGGTGGTGATGATGCTAGCGGTGGTGGTAGTGAGGATGGTGATGGAGATGATAGTGATAATTTCTCCTTTACTTGGTCTCTTATCCCCCACTGGCACATCTTGGCTTCCAGGACCAAATATGGAATGAATGTGTGATAATTTGATTATGATTTGATGGTATGGAGTATTGTTGAGCCCACAGAGGCTTTACTGAAGACTTTTCAGCTTGTTATCTTGTGGGCAAAGTTGATGAACTGCTGGTAGAGCTTATTGGCATACTAATCTAAGTCTCTTCTACCAGAAACCTCACAGCACTGCCAACCACTTTCTGTAAATACAGCCAGTCCTCTTTATTCACAGATTCCATATTTGTGAATTCACATACTGCCAACATTTATTTGCAACTCAAAGTCAATACTCATGAAACTGGCGGTCACTTGCAGACATGCAGAGAGTGGCAAAAATTTGAATTCCCCAGGACACACATTCCCAGTGGAGGTCAAAGAAGGTGACACTCTGCTTCTTGTTTCAGTTCTCAGACTGTAAGCAAGTGTTCTTTTCACGGTCTATTTAGAGCCACGTGTTTCACATTTCTGTACTCTTTGTTGGTGATTTTGCTGTTTGGAATGGTCCCCAAGGGCAGTGCTGTTCAGTGCCCCTAAGTGCAAGAAGGCTGTGACACACCTTATGAAGAAAATAAATGTGTAAGATAAGTTTCATTCAGCCATGAGTCATAGTGCTGTTAATCATGAACTCAGTGAACCAATTTTCTGTTGAATAAGGTGTCTTTAAACAGAAACACAAAGACCAAGTTTATGTACTTATGGTTTGATGAAAATGTGATCAGAGGTTCTCAGGAAGCTAGCCATGTATTTCCCCTAGAAGTAGTAGTTCAGAATTCACTAATTCTGTGTCTGAAGTGACTTTGTAAACAGTGACTATCTCAAATAACAGGAATCCGTTGAATGAGGAAGGAAATGGCCCACAGGGTCCCCAGTATGTGAGCGCGTTGGTGGAGAGAGGTGCACAGTGACATTAGTGGCTCCTTCTGGTGCCAGGCTCTGCTGGAAAAAGGGAGGTCTTCTGCTCTGACATTTGCTGACTCAGGGAAGACAGGAAATGCTCCCATCATGGTTTGGGCACAAGAAGTTTCCACAACTCATCACATAAACGTTTCTGAGAACAGACTTTTGGGTGTGGGGTGGGCTTTCCTTTTCAGAAAGCTACCTACACAGACTCAAAATGACTTAAATTCCAGTTTCCCTTTTCCCTTGAACTTTGGTGAAGCTTCTGGGAAATAATGTTACTCTTCCTGATCAGACCTTCTGGTGTCTTTCCTTCTAAATAGTACACAGAATTACTAAAATGTCTTCAGTGTGACTACTGTGCACTTGCCCTGGAAGACGACACCCACCTCTGGGGCCAGGTCTAAGCATCCAGAGTGATGTAGTCCTAGGCTTGCACAGTTAAAAAAATGTATTACTTCTCTTGCTCCCAGCAGTCATATCTTGAACTGAGTAGGAGGTTCTTCGTATCACAGTGACATTCTAAAGGGGATGCCATGAGCTGAAATGTCTGGTGGGATAGTGCCTAGTCTGTGAGGGAGCTGGGGCAGACACCTCATTGCTCATCCTGTATTTCAAGGCATTATCCACCAAGCAGCTGGGCAGTCCGGGCATGAGTATAATGATGCCCCCTTATGAGACTTCCCTGGTGGTCCAGTGGTTAAGAATCTGCCTTCCAATGCCAGGGACCAGGTTCAGTTCCTGGTCAGGGAGCTAAGATCCCAAGTGAGCAGGGCAACTAAGCCCATGTACCACAACTAGAGAGCCCACATGCTGTGACGAAGACCTGATACAGCCAAAATAAAAGTAAATAAACATTAAAAAGCAAGCATTACCCTTCTTGTGCGCTAGAGGAGACAACGTTGCAAGCTCCCTGTGCACCCCTCCCTAGATTCTCACTTTTTCCTCCTCTTTCCTTTTCTCCCCTCTTTCTCTCTTCCTTCCCTCTTTCTCTGTTTCCCTCTTCCCTGTCATCTCTCCATCTTAATCAGCTCAAATGCTCTTTAATACTAATCAATGTCACACCCTTGCTAGGTGATGGATGGAATATATATTTAGGAGTTTGGGGTTTGAGCCCCTTCTGTCCCTTACTAAAGGCATGAGTTTGGTCAGTTTGTTCATCAAATATTGAGTGGGAAAAATATTCCTTTCTGGGCACCATTCTGGGTCCTTGGGCTAGTGCAGGACATAAGCAGAACAGTTTGATGTTGTTGTGAAGGTCAGATGCTAGCAGGCATAGACGACCAACAGTAAACATGGTAGTTATATAAGATACAAACGAGGAGCGCTCTGGAGTCGGACGCACTATCTTGTGCCACAGGGGTGGCCAATAAGTGCTATGGAAGAGAGAAAACATGGAGCAGGATTCACAGGATGCACACAGCAGGATGAGGGAAGACCACAAAGGCTTACCCTCTCCAAGACTCCACACACTCTTATATAATATGTGGGTGACACTCACTAGCTCTACTTGCCAGGGTGAAATGAAACAATACATGCAAAAGGGCCATAGAAGTCATAAATCATGAAAAAAATGTTTACTATTTGAGGAAGAGTGTTTTCAGCCATATGACCCCAAGTTTAACATAAACTCATTATTGGGACAAGAAAGCAATGAGGGACAGAAACTCACATTTGCCACGTGTCTACCTTGTGCCACTTACTGTGTAAGCCTGCCACCTCAGGGACCTCTTCTCATCTTCACGGTGAACATCATTATCCCAGTTTGGTGGCTGAGAAGTGACCTAACCCGCCCAAGGACAGGGCACAGAGCTGGGAGATGATGGTGCCAGACTGAGGCTCCATCTCTGCCTTTCTGGGGCTTTTTCCTCCAGAGATTCAATGTGTAAACCTGGTGGATGACCTGTCAAATTCCTTCAATTCCAACAGTGCACAGAGTCTCAGTGATTACTCTGCTGAGTGAGGATAATTGGATGACCCAGAGAGAAACCCGTCTCTGAAGAAAATGAGCTCCTTGGCTTCTTATAGCTCTCCTGGCAACACAGATCTCGGGGGAATCAGACATCAGCAGCCTGGCGGGTCAAGATGAAGGGGAGGGCGGCAGAGGATTGACTCAAGGGGCTTCCCCCACCTCGTGGGGTCCTAGAACCCATGAAGAAGATAAGAACATGGGTATTAAGCTGCCACTTTGAAGCCTCTGAATAGCTAAATAAGAAAGGTTGGACCACAGATGAAGAAGCACCTTCTGACAGTGAGGTAATATCAGAAGGGGTCACCCACCATGCAATAAGCACAAGGTGGCTTAGAAAAGGAAACAGTATATCTATCAAGATCCAAGTGTGTGCACAGGAAGCACTGACAAGTATGTTAAATATTCCTTGCCAAGAATTGGCCAGGAAAAAACAGGGTTCTTTCATGCTTTTATCCCAGTGTTTGAGGTTTTGAGGTATTAAATCACTTAATATTATAGGTAACATAGTGTTTTTTGGCTGTTGTCTCCTGTCTGATCCCTGTCAGGTTATGAATAAAGATAGTCTGATTTACATATTTATTAGCTGCATTTTACAAGAAAATAGCAGCCTCGTGTCTCCCATGGTCCACAGTCTGCACTGACTGGCAAGGACATTTAAAATAAGCCCCTGTCACAAACTCTTATTTATACTGGTCATAGTGATAGCTGTGCATGAAATTATAATAGAGAGATGCTCCCATAAGTCTGGGCTGAATATCAAGTTTAAGTGCAATGAGGTCATTTGGTGAGTCTGTGACTCTTCTAATTAGGTAAGGGAGATACTGATACCCGTGAATCCCCACCTCAGGACACAGTGCCCAGATCAGCTCACAGAACAAAGGTTCAGAGTATAACATCCTGTCTGGGCGCAGTGGCACCTATGTCTTTTGCAGAAAGACTTGTCACTTCGAGGGGACATTTAAGGGGGCCCCAACATTCATGGTGGTTTGTTTAGAACCCCTTGAATCACTTGGCCACCACTGCAGAGTTTCAGTCATTCTCCTGGGAATACGGGCTCCTTCAACCAAGAAGGCACTGAACATAGTTAATTTCCTAGTCCAGTTTCCTTGTCTTATAGAAAAATGTGCTGAGTCACTTTAGTCACATCCAACTATTTTCAGTCCTATGGACTATAGCCCGCCAGGCTCCTCTGCCCATGGGATTCTCCAGGCAAGAATACTGGACTGGGTTGCCATGCCATCCTCCAGGGGATCTTTTCAACCCAGGGGTTGAACCTGAGTCTCTTATGTCTCAGGTTCTTTACCACTGGCACCACCTGGAGAGCCCCTAATTACCTTTATATTTTAACAGGCACTCTTCTTCACAGACATAGAGGTACCTACAAGTGGAAACTGTTCAGTAAAAAATACAGGTGTCTTGACTGAGGAGGGGTCTGTGATGGTAGAACTGGTGCCCTCCACCCCTCCCCTAGGAGGAGACTCCTCGTGTCTTTTCATTTCCTAGAACACAGATGCTCACCTGTGTTGCAGGACCATATATCAGATAGGCACAAGAGAATAAAATTCTGAATGAATCCAAATTTTCATTTTCTAATTACATCTTGGGGTTTTCTTTTCTCAGCTCAGTTGTGTTGATTCTTTGCGACCCCATGGACTGCAGCACACCAGGCTTCTGTGTCTCACCAACTCCCAGAGCTTGCTCAAACTCATGTCCATAGAGTCGGTGATGTCATCCAACCATCTCATCCTCTATTCCTTTACTTACTATTGACATAATCATAACTGTGTGATGATTCAAGTCTCATGTGAGTGGCGCAGCCACCACTGGACCCACGTTTTGACTGTGAAAAAGAAAATCTCTTTAACACTCTACTACTTAACTTGTTAATCCAACAACTTACTGGCCTCCTGCCTACTTCCCTGGTCATGGGAAGGACTTGAAAAGAATATGGACATTTGGAACAAGTCTTTGAAAGAGGTATTCATTATCTGTTTTCTCAAGAGAGCCTGGAAACAACTTTATATTCATTCCAAAAAGAGGCATCTTCTGAGAAGTCACACCAAAGGTAATTTGCATCCTTATCTAATGAGGGCATCACAGGCAGCTTCAACGATTTGCTGGAGACTTGAAGATCCTGTTTCTGGGACATCGGTCCACTCTAAGCTGTTTCAGTTCAAGATTTACTCATTGACTCAGAGGTTCACTCATTTACTCAGAATTCATTCCTATGAACATAGATTAAATGATGAGGACATAATATAAATTTAGGAATTGCTGGGTGGTTCTCCAGAGGTAAAACACTGATAGGTACTTTAAAGTCCCTTGTGACAGACAAGTCTTTGGTTTTTCTTCACTTGTGTGAGCTCAAAACTGGAATCTTCCAAACTGAGCTTGACCACTTAAGGTCAAGGACCTCCCTCAGATGTGTGGCTCTTTTGGAAAACCGGATGCATTCTTAGATCATCTCCAGCAGGCCTCCTGCGAACTGGCGTCCAATTTCCAGCACCTGTCTTTCTCCTTGACTGATTCAAACAGGTTGAAGCTCCTTGAACAAGGCTTTCTCTCCAACATTTAACCTCCTGACCAGGATCAAGACACTTTCAGGAGGGACCCACAAACTGCAATGGGCCCATCGGGTTTCTCTGAGATGTTCAGTTATAGCCTGAGAGGGGCATAAGAGATGGAGACCCCATGAGGCACAGGGAGGTCAAGGGAGGGACAGGGAACACTGCAGGGAAAGGTGCAGGTGAGCTGGGGTTGGGAGAGAAATAACCCGGTCCAGAGACCAGGAGGGCCTGCTGACCTCACCCCCATAGCGTTCTCTCCTCTTCACTGTCCACAGACAGGGTTCTCCCTCCACCATTGCTCTTTCTCATCCCCTCAAAATCACCATTAATAGAACATTTGGGTATTGTATATAAAATCTGGAAATTGCATCTTCATGTGAGAGGGAGAGAAAATAAAAAAGAAACGAAGGCTATCAAGAGGACAGGAGATAACAAGTATTGGTGAGGATGTGGAGAAAAGGGAATCCTCATACATTGTCGGTGGGAGTGCAGATTGGTTCTGCCACTATGGAGGTTCTTTACAGATTTTAAAATAGATTTAATTTTCAAATTAAAAATTACCATTTTAATCCAATTAAAAATATTTATTTTAGAATAATTAAGAATCGCTACCATATGATCCAGCAGTCCCACTTATGGGGACATGTCCAAAGAAAATGGAGACAGTACCTTGAAGAGACATCCGCATTCCTGTTGTCATTACATTATTCCCCACAGCCAAGAAATGGTAACTTCCCAGGTGGCACAGAGGTAAAGAATCTGCCTTTCAATTCAGGAGACAGGGATTTGATCCCTGGGTCAGGAATATCCTCTGGAGTAGGAAATGGCTACCCATTCCAGTATTCTTACCTGGAAAATTCCATGGACAGAGAAGTCAGGTGGGCTACAGTGCATGGGGTCACAAAGAGTTGGGCATGACTGAGCACGCATGCACACAAAAGAAATGGTAGCAACCTAACTGTCCATCAGTGGATGAATGGATAAAGAGAGTGCCGTATATATGTACAATGGAATAGCACTCAGCCTTAAAAAAAAAAAAAAAAGAAAATATTGCCACTTGCAACAACACAGATGAACCTGGAGGATGTTATGCTAAGTTAGATAAGCCAGAAGTAGAAAGATAAAATACCTTATGATCGTACTCATATGTGAAATCTGATAGACTCAGAAGCAGAGTAGAATGGTGGTTGCTAAGGGCTGTGTGGTAGGGAGAAACGGGAGCTATTGCTCATCAGGCACAAAGTTCCAGTTATGCTGGATGAGTCAATTCCAGAGAGCTTATGTACAGCCTGATAACTAGAGTTAACAATACTGTAATGCATACTTGAAGTTTTCTAAGAGGGTAGATCTTAAGTGTTCTCACTAGAAGGAAAAAGAAAAGGGAATAGAGACACAGACATAGAGAACAAACATATGAACACCAAAGGGGGGAAGGGAGAGGAGTGAGATGAATTGGGAGATGGGGATTGACATGTGGACACTATTGATACTACATATAAAATAGATAACTAATGAGAACCTACTGTATAGCTCAGGGAACTCTGCTCAGTGCTCTGTGGTGGCTTAAATGGAAAGGAAGTCTGAAAGAAGAGATGATACATGTATCCATATAGCCAATTCACTTTACTGTACAGTAGAAGCTAACACAACATTGTAAAGCAATGATACACCAATAAAAATTAATTAGGAACCTCCCTGGTGGTCCAGTGATTAGGAATTTGCCTTCAAAGGTAGGGGATGTGGGTTTAATCCCTGGTCAAGGAACTAAGATCCCACATGCTGAGGAGCAACTAAGCCCCTGCCACAACTAGAGAAGCCCATAGACTGCAATGAAGACCCAGCTCAGTGCCCACCCCCCCCAAAAAAAAAAATTAATTAAAAAAGTAACTATGTGAAATGATGGATCTGTTTCTGCTAATTAGTTGGATTGTGGAAATCATTTCACAATGTATACAGACTTCAAAACTTCATGTTGTTCACCTCAAATATATACAATCTTTATTCATCAATTATACCTCAATAAAGCTGAAAAAATGAAAGTAGCATACTTGTCAGGCACTTACTGAGCCTCAGGATCAGCCTGCCTTGAACTTGACTTGTTCCTCTTATGGGATTTGATGGTGAGCTACAGTCCACGGGGTCTCAGAGAGTCAGACATGAGTAAAAAACTAGCTCTTTTACTTTCATCACACTCAAGTGGGTAGGTAGCTCACCTCCAGCCAACAAAAGCCAGACTCTTCATGAATAAGGAAATCCCAGAACTACTGGCAGCAGACACCCAGAAAGTTATTCCACAAAGAAAATTTATAGGCTGAAGGCTCTATAAATCAGCCAATTGGAAGAGAAGATTGATCAATATGAGAGTAAGGAAGCTACTTAACCTGTCCACACCTAAGTGTCCTCAGCTTAAGATAGAGTTACTCATATGAGCCCACAGTGTTGTCAAGAAGACAAATAATTTGTAAAAAGATTTTCAGGACATCAGTGCTCAGTAAGTGCTAACGTTCATATTACAGCAACACCATATGGAAAAAATAAAAGAAGATCCTGTCTCCAGAAGTTTGCCTTCCAGTGGAAAGGCAGGGGTTAAAATAAACAGATGGAACAAGTAGCATAATCACCATAGTAGAGGTGAATGCTTCTGGAAACTTTAGAAGAGTTTTTCCAGGTTTTCTGGAGACTAAGAAAAGACTCCCAGAGAAGATGGCACTTGAACTAGAATACTGAGGATGCAAAGCAGCGGTGTCTTCCATAGGGACATATCCTAGGATCATCTTCCCACCCCGCCCCACCCTGCCCCAGACCAAAGTACTGAAATATGCAAGGAAATAGAAGTCCTGGAGAACACTGGACTTAGGAAAGAGCAAATACTTCAGATCTTGTACTCTAAGGTTGCACATGAGTCAAGTATAAAATAAACCAGCAATACGATTTTTTAATGGCCAGAAATTTGAAAACTCAGGCAGGCAAAAACCAATTCACCCTTCTTAATTAACTGTAGAGAAGAGTTGATAACATCAGCCTTCTTGTTTACAAGAAAACATCAGATATTTCTGCTCCTTAGCTATTATTTACTTCCAGAGTGATAGATTAACACTGAATATATTCTCTGGAAATTATCCTAATTAAGTAAATAATATACAGGATCTGAAACAAACCGCAAAGCAGTCCCTCTCAGTGTTACCTAGATCCAGTGTAAAGTTGAAAGTATTAAGTTTTACTTTTTTAGTTTTTAATTCTTTTGGCTGTGCCACATCTTTGTTGCTGCACACGGGCTTTCTCTAGTCTCAGAGAGTGGGGGCTACTCCTCATCGTGGTGAGCAGGCTTCTAATCACGATGGCTTCTCTTGCTGAAGAGCAGAGCTCTAGGGCATGTGGGCTTCAGTAATTGTGGTACATGGTCTCAGTAGTTCCAGTCCATGGGCTCAATTGCTACATGGCATGTGGAATCCTCCCAAAGTAGGGATCAAACCCAAGTCCCCTGCCTTGGCAGGCAGATTGTTAACCACTGAACCAGCAAGGAAGTCCAAAAGTAATTTTTAAGTGTCCTATTTTTCAGTGATTAAAAAGCATCGTGACCCTCAGTCAGACATGGTGTCATTTCCTACTGCATTAGCCAGTGTTCTCTGAAGAAACAGAACCAATTAGGCTGATATAACCCATATCTCTGTATCTATCAATCTATCTATCTGCCTGTCATCTGTTTATCTATCTATAATCTATCAATGTATCTATCTACCAACCTATCCTCTATCTAGATTTACTATAATAAATTGGTGAATTTCTTATAACACTGTTTATAGGGACACTTTTGTGACTATAGAGACTGAGTCCTCGAATCTGCAGTTGGCAAACTGGAGACCCAAGAGAGCTGATGATTGAGTTTCAGTTCAGGTTCAAAGGTCTGAGACCTTAGAAAGCAGGTGATGTATTTCCAGCCCAGAGTCTATAGGCTAGGGACCCAGGAAGAGCCCCTATTTCAGTTCAAGTCTGAAGGCAGGAAAAAACCAATGTCCAACTTGAAGGCAGTCAGGCAGAAGAAAATTTTCTTACTCATAAAGCCAGTCTTTTTGTTCTATTAGATCTTCAACTGATTGAATGAGGCCCGCCCACAACAGGGAGAGGAATCTGCCTTATTCAGTCTAACAACTCAAATGTTAATCTCATCCCAAAACACCCTCATACACATACCCAGAGTAACGTTTGACCAAATAACTGGGCACTTTGTGGCCGAGCTAAGTTGACACATAAAATTAGCCATTACCTATGTAGTTGCTGTGATATATTATTTGGCATTTGCACTGGCATATGATGGAATTTTTTTCCTGAAACTTTGTTAATTGCAATACCAAAGATATTTGTTATATCCCAAACTGTATATATAAGATTTAAAATCAGGAAAGACATCTTCAGAGTTCAGAAAATCTAATTTGCATATCCTTAATTGTCAAAATTTCTTTTGATTCTGCATTAAACTTTAATGTAACAAAGCATTATCAGAAGGGCTCCAAATATTGGTAATTTATAACAAGCAGCTCCGAGGGTTCCAATATTGAGAGAGGGAGAGGTACTCTGTCATCACAGGACTGGACTCTGCTGAGTTTCCAAGGCAGCATATGGCTGTTCTTTATAAAATATGTATCATTAAAATCCTGCTCCTGGATAGAGCAGACCCACACAGTGCAAGGTAAAACAAAGTTCTGGCAGCCACTTCTCTGATTGATGTAAATAGCCAGTCCTGTTAATTCAGGACTGGGGTGATTTTTCTCCTGGTCTTCTTTACCAGTCTTTGCTGTACACAATAGTCACATTAACTGATTAATTGTGAGCTTTCCTTTGGGCTGCCTGCTGTTTAAAATCCCCAAGGAATTTCACTTAAGGTTTAAAAAAAAGCTGTATCACAATCATCCCCCAGAAAATCCTTTTCCCAAAATAGGAAGAGAGTCAAGATTTAATGAAGATTTTTTTTCCCTTTAAGTGTTCACTTGACCACTCCTTTTTTGCACCTCACATAATGTCTTAAGGATGTAGCATTCATTCTAACATTACAGCCTCCTACTCTTGGCCACCTTGACTCCAGCAGCCAAGTAGTCTCTGATTGACCAGGCCTACTTAGTTGTACACTGAGTAGTGTGCAATTTGATCAAAATATGTATAAAAATTTTTTGAAGAGATGGTGTACTAATAGGGAAGAAGATGTGTTATCTTACAATTTTTGAGAATAGCTTTAAGTGTTTAGCTTTGTTTTTCTAATATGGAAGAATCAGTCATCACTGGGATATTTTAGAATCCTAAGGACATCAGAATCAAGAATCAGTTGTCTGGTGCTTTTAACAATAGCATGCCTTCAAAATTTTTGCTTCCACACTTTGAAAGCACTCATTTTCTTGTTATTGTTCATTCACTAAGTCATGTCCAATGCTTTGCAACCCCATGGACTGCAACAAGCCAGGTTTCCCTGTCCTTCACTGTCTCCTGGAGTTAGCTCACATTTATGTCCATTGAGTCTGTGATGCTATCTAACCATCTCATCCTCTGCTACCCCCTTCTCCTTTGGCCTTCAATCTTTCCCAGAATCAAGGTATTTTCCAGTGAGTCAGCTCTTTACATCAGGTGGCCAAAGTATTGGAGTTTCAGCTTCAGCATCAGTCCTTCCAATGAATATTCAGGGTTTATTTCCTTTAGGATTGACTGGTTTGATCTCCTTGCAGTCCAAGGGACTCTCAAGAGTCTTCTCCAACACCACAGTTCAAAAGCATCAATTCTTCAGGATTCAGCCTTCTTTTTGGTCCAACTTTCACATCTGTATGTGACTACTGGAAAAACCATAATTTTGACTATACAGACCTTTGTCAGCAAAGGGATGACTCTGCTGTTTTAATTAACTGTCTAGGGTTATCATAGACTTTCCTTCCAATGAGTAAGTGTCTCTTAATTCCATGGCTGCAGTCACTGTCTGCAAGAAAATAAAATCTGTCACTTTTCCTGATTTTTCTCCTTCTATTTGACATGAACTGATAGGACTGGATGCCATGATCTTAGTTTTTCAAATGTTGAATTTTAAGCCAGTTTTTTCACTCTCCTATTTCACCTCATCAAGAGGCTCTTTAGTTCCTCTTCACTTTCTGCCATTAGAGTGGTATCATCTGCATATATCATTTTCTTATTCCAAACCAATTAAATATTCTGTGTCAAACAGTTTGTTCATGTGCTTATGACCTTTTAGAAAAGTTATTTTTTAATGCTATGAAAAATAAAGTGAAGTGAAGTGAAGGTTGCTCAGTCATGTCTGACTCTTTGTGACACCATGGACTATACAGTCCATGGAATTCTCCAGGCCAGAATACTAGAGTGGGTAGTCGTTGTGTTCTTCAGGGTATATTCCCAACCAAGGAATCGAACCCAGGTCTCCCACATTGTAGGTGGGTTCTTTACCAGCTGAGCCACAAGGGAAGCCCAAGAATACTGGAGTGGGTAACCGATCCTTTCTCCAGTGGATCTTCCCAACCCAGAAATCGAACTGGGGTCTCCTGCATTGCAGGCAGATTCTTTACCAATTGAGCCACCAGGGAAGCCCATTTTAATGCTATAAGTGAAAATCGCTCAGCCATGTCTGGCTCTTTGCAGCTCCATGGACTATACAGTCCATGGATTCTCCAGGCCAGAATACTGGAGTGGGTAGCCTTTTTTCAATGCTGAGCTACCACACGCCCAAGGTCAGGGGAGGCAGCCGAGAGGAGCATGTCCAAGGAGCAGTGGCTGCACAGGTGCAGGAGGGCCGAGAGAAGCTACTCCACGTTTAAGGGCAGGAGGGGTGGCCCTGAGGAGATACTCCTAGTCCAAGGTAAGAGAAACCCAAGTAAGATGGTAGGTGTTGCAAGAGAGCATCAGAGGGCAGACACACTGAAACCATAATCACAGAAAACTAGCCAATCTGGTCACACGGACCACAGCCTTGTCTAACTCAATGAAACTAAGCCATGCCCTGTGGGGCCACCCAAGACGGGTGGGTCATGGTGGAGAGTTCTGACAGAATGTGGTCCACTGGAGAAGGGAATGCAAACCACTTCAGTATTCTTGCCTTGAGAACCCCATGAACAGTAGGAAAAGGGAAAAAGATAGGATACTGAAAAAGGAACTCCCCAGGTCGGTAGGTGCCCAATATGCTACTGGAGATCAGTGGAGAAATAACTCCAGGAAGAATGAAGGGATGGAGCCAAAGCAAAAACAATACCTAGTTGTGGATGTGACTGGTGATAGAAGCAAGGTCCGATGCTGTAAAGAACAATGTTGCATAGGAACCTGGAATGTTAGGTCCATGAATCAAGGCAAATTGGAAGTAGTCAAACAGGAGATGGCAAGAGTGAACGTCGACATTCTAGGAATCAGCGAACTGAAATGGACTGGGATGGGTGACTTTAACTCAGATGACCATCTACCACTGTGGGCAGGAATCCCTTAGAAGAAATGGAGTAGCCATCAAGGTCAACAAAAGAGTCCGAAATGCACTACTTGGATGCAATCTCAAAAATGACAGAATGATCTCTGTTCGTTTCCAAGGCAAACCATTCAATATCATGGTAATTCAAGCCTATGCCCCAATGAGTAACACTAAAGAAGCTGAAGTTGAATGGTTCTATGAAGACCTACAAGACCTTTTAGAACTAACACCCCCCAAAAGATGTCCTTTTCATTATAGGGGACTGGAATGCAAAAGTAGGAAGTCAAGAAACACCTGGAGTAACAGGCAAATTTGGCCTTGGAGTATGGAATGAAGCAGGGCAAAGACTAATAGAGTTTTGCCAAGAGAATGCACTGGTCATAGCAAAACCCTCTTCCAACAACACAAGAGAAGACTCTACACATGGACATCACCAGATGGTCAACACCGAAACCAGATTGATTATATTCTTTGCAACCAAAGATGGAGAAGCTCTTTACAGTCAGGAAAACAAGACCAGGAGCTGACTGTTGCTCAGGTTGTGAACTCCTTATTGCCAAATTCAGACTGAAATTGAAAAAGTAGGGAAAACCACTAGACCATTCAGGTATGACCTAAATCAAATTCCTTATGATTATACAGTGGAAGTGAGAAATAGATTTAAGGGACTAGATCTTATAGAGTGCCTGAAGAACTATGGATGTAGGTTCGTGACATTGTACAGGAGACAGGGATCAAGACCATCCCCATGGAAAAGAAATGCAAAAATGCAAAATGGCTGTCTGGGGAGGCCTTACAAATAGCTGTGAAAAAAAGAGAAGCAAAAAGCAGAGGAGAAAAGGAAAGATATAAGCATCTGAATGCAGAGTTCCAAAGAATAGCAAGAAGAGATAAGAAAGCCTTCTTCAGCGATCAATGCAAAGAAATAGAGGAAAACAACAGAATGGAAAAGACTAGAGATCTCTTCAAGAAAATTAGAGATACCAAGGGAACATTTCAGGCAAGGATGGGCTCGATAAAGGACAGAAATGGTATGGACCTAACAGAAGCAGAAGATATTAAGAGGTGGCAAGAATACACAGGAGAACTGTATAAAAAAGATCTTCATGACCCAGATAATCACAATGGTGTGATCAGTCACCTAGAGTCAGACATCCTGGAATGTGAAGTCAAGTGGGCCTTAGAAAGCATCATATGAACAAAGGCTAGTGGAGGTGATGGAATTCCAGTTGAGCTATTTCAAATCCTGAAAGATGATGCTGTGAAAGTGCTGCACTCAATAAGTCAGCAAATTTGGAAAACTCAGCAGTGGCCACAGGACTGGAAAAGGTCAGTTTTCTTTCCAATCCCAAACAAAGGCAATGCCAAAGAATGGTCAAACTACCGCACAATTGCACTCATCTCACACGCTAGTAAAGTAATGCTCAAAAATCTCCAAGCCAGACTTCAGCAATATGTGAACCGTGAACTTCCAGATGTTCAAGCTGGTTTTAGAAAAGGCAGAGGAACAGAGATCAAATTGCCAACATCCGCTGGATCATTGAAAAAGCAAGAAAGTTCCAGAAAAACATCTATTTCTGCTTTATTGACTATGCCAAAGCCGTTGACTGTGTGGATCACAATAAACTGCGGAAAATTCTGAAAAAGATGGGAATACCAGACCACCTGACTTGCCTCTTGAGAAACGTGTATGCAGGTCATGACACAACAGTTAGAACTGGACATGGAACGACAGACTGGTTCCAAATAGGAAAAGGAGTACGTCAAGGCTGTATATTGTCACTCTGCTTATTTAACTTCTATACAGAGTACATCATGAGAAATGCTGGGCTGGAAGAAACACAGCTGGAATCAAGATTGCCAGGAGAAATATCAATAACCTCAGATATGCAGATGACACCACCCTTATGGCAGAAAGTGAAGAGGAACTAAAAAGCCTCTTGAGGAAAGTGAAAGAGGAGAGTGAAACTGTTGGCTTAAAGCTCAACATTCAGAAAACTAAGATCATGGCATCTGGTCCCATCACTTCATGGCAAATAGATGGGGAACCAGTGGAAACAGTGTCAAACTTTATTTTTGGGGGCTCCAAAATCACTACAGATGGTGATTACAGCCATGAAATTAAAAGACACTTACTTCTTGGAAGGAAAGTTATGACCAACCTAGATAGCATATTTAAAAGCAGAGACAGTACTTTGCCAACAAAGGTCCGTCTAGTCAAGGCTATGGTTTTTCCGGTGGTCATGTATGGATGTGAGTGTTGGACTGTGAAGAAAGCTGAGAGCCGAAGAATTGATGGTTTTGAACTGTGGTGTTGGAGAAGACTCTTGTGAGTCCCTTGGACTGCAATGAGGTCCAACTAGTGTGTCCTAAAGGAGATCAGTCCTGGGTGTTCATTGGAAGGAATGATGCTAAAGCTGAAACTACAGTACTTTGGCCACCTCATGTGATGAATTGACTCATTGGAAAAGACTCTGATGCTGGGAGGGATTGGGACCAGGAGGAGAAGGGGACGACAGAGGATGAGATGGTTGGATGGCATCACCGACTCGATGGACATGAATTTGAGTGAACTCCAGGAGTTGGTGATGGACAGGGAGTCCTGGTGTGCTGCGATTTATGGGGTTCCAAGGAGTCGGACACAACTGAGTGACTGAACTGAACTGAACTGACTATTAACTTGAATTTGTGTTGACTTTATTTTAGACTATTTATAAATGGTGAACTAAGTTTCTGAAATAAAGGTTTTTATTTCAATTTTCTACAAAAAAATTTAAGTGGATACCACTGCCCTTGTAAACTGGATTGTTGGGACTTCCCTGGCAATCCAGTGGTTAGATTTTACCTTCCAATGCTGGGCATGTGGGTTCAGTCCATGGTCAGAGAGCTAAGATCGCACATGCTTCAAGACCAAATAAACCAAAACATAAAGCAGAAGCAATGTTATAACAAATTTAATAAAGATTTTTAAAATGGTCCACATCAAAAAAAATTTCAAAAAAATAAACTGGATTGATGTCATGCGCACAATATTCCTGGAAGTCTACAAATGCTGATTGTGTGTTTTCAGGCTGGTGGTCTTTGAGGTTTATGAAGAGGCTCCTGCAGGGCTGCCACGTGAGGGACGAAGGATCTTCAAGGCAGCTCTGCTTCTAAGTCTTAATTATTGACCTTAAATGAAAGAGTGCAGAATGGAAGGTCCAAGACTATAAATCTTTCTAGGCAATCACTTAGGTATCTTTCTCACTTATTTCCCATGACTTTTGTGGGAATAAACTACTTGATTTTTATATATTAATAAAACAAACTACTATGTTTAAAATGAATAGTCAGCAAAGAACTACTGTATAGCACAAGGAACTCTGCTCGATGTTATGTGGCAGCCTGGCTGGAAGCGGGGCTTGGGGGAGAGTGGATGCATGTATATGTGTGGCTGAGTCACTCTGCTGTGCACCTGAAACTCCCACAACATTGTTAATTGGCTATATCCCAATATAAAATTAAAAGTTTTTAAAATAAATAAATTAGACAGTACCAAAATAAATCAAACCCAGAATCTCAGTGGCTTACCCCAACAATGAAGTTTTGCTTACTCGTACCAACTTCTATGACTAACACAGGTTGGCAGAGAGTCCTGCTTCACTAGACACCGAGAGACCTAGCTTGACTGCTATTTGGGGAGCACAGAATTCCAGGTGCCTGGGAAGTAGAGAAGAATGGGATGTTTGCAATGTCTGAATAATAATGTTCAACAGAAATCTCTCTTTTCCCCTTCATCTGACTCCTGACTTCCACCTCCCTCCCAACCTTTCTCTGGTTGCATAATATCTTGAACCCTTTTCCTGAAATTCTAATTGTATCTGTCCTTGCCCTCGCCCAACAAACTTCCATACAAGTTAGCACCCCTCCTACAACACGCACGCACGCACACCCCACAGTAGGAATGAGTGTCTGACAGTTGACAATGCTTATACACATGTAGTAGAAGCAACTGTCAGTAAGAAATGTGAGCATTCAGAATGCCTCGAACTTGTTGACTCATAAGAATTGGTTTTGATGGTCTCCAAGCCCTGCCATTCCATGCGCTTATATATTTGAAAATGGTTCATAATAATCCTCTGGTCATGTTTAGTACTACTTCTCTTGTATATATTGTAGCAGCTCATTGATGACAATGGACCTACTTCAATTAGACGTGTGTGTGTGTGTGTGTGTGTGTGTTAGAGGAGGGCATTAGCAGGATCATTCCCATCCAAATGCGGAAATAGCAAATTCAACTGAAATGATCAGGCAGAATTTCCAAAATTATAATTGCTCAACGCTGGCAGAGGTACAAGGAGACAGGCATGCTCGTACACTACAGGTGAGATATGGACTCTAACACAACTTTCCTGAAGGATAATTTGGAGATATCTGTCAAAAGATTTTAAATTGTCCATATACTTTGTTCCAGCACTTCCATTTGTAAAATTTGTTCCTAGGGGTAAGCACAAAGATTTAATTGTACAGTTGTTCAGTATAACATTATTTATTATAGGCTTGAAACATCCTAGATGCCCAACAATAGTAAATCGAATACATCATTTTATATTATTGGACACTACCCAACAGTTGAAATTACATTGTGGAAATACACTTATTGACATGAAAAGCTGGTCACAGGTTATTATTATATGTTTCCATTTTGGAAACAACTACACACACACGCTTTTTACCTTTGCATAAGATGATTTGACTTGGCTGATTTTTATCTTCTTATTCTAATTTATCTGAAATGACTTTTTGGCTGAGATATTTGAGTAAAAAACATTATTTTGAATACATTTGAGATGTGACATTTTTAAGGAGGTCTAGGGTTGACCCATCCATGCATCACCCCTACTCACCCCAAAACCCCCATTGGACAGATCACATAATCCTTGGCTAAATCTCTCTTGCCTCTCTTTTCCAAAAGCTTTTTATTTTGTATTAGGGCATATCTGATTAACAATGTTGTAATAGTTTCAGGGGAACAGCAAAGGGACTCAGCTGTACATATACACATATCCATTCTCCCCCAAACTCTCTTCCCATCTAGGCTGCCACATCACATTGAGCACAATTCCAAAATCCTTTTTGGTTATTCATTTAAAATATATCAGTGTGTACATGTGGATTCCAAACTCCCTAACTATCCCTTTCCCTCATCTTTCCCCCTGACAGCCATAAGTTTGCTTTCTAAGTCTGTGTCTCTCCTCTTATATTGTATTCACCTAGCAAACAGCCTCCCACTGTGGTTATTTCTGTCCGTGACTTTCTGCTTTCATTCATTTTATTCTTTTTTAGAATGAATAACCACGAAAACCTTTCACAACTCTTTCCTCCAATACCTTGAGTTTAGATCTGTTCTCTTTTTCACACAATTCTATACTAGCCCCACGGGTCCAAGCATCATGAACAGTGTGTTAAAGCCTTCCTCCAGCCCACCTGTCCCATCCTTCGGAATTCTTATCTCAATGAATGATATTTGTTATTACAGAGCCCTCAGGGTCAAGTCATATTCCCTTGTCCACTCCCACTACTCCAATCATGGGAATGGGATTAGATACAAGACCAAAGTTGTTGGTATTTACATAGAACTCATGAAAACCTGGAAAAATGATGAAACTCACACTGACGACTTGAGGAGTTATAAAAACAATATTGAGAAATAATATTAAGCTTCCAGGTAAGGGCTTGCTTATCCTAACAGCTGGACTGTGGCAAATGTAAAGCTTTTGAGTAACCTTATATGTTTTCCCAACATTTGTCATGGGTATTTGGTTAATAGACAACTAGATAAAATTCTACACGAACAAGCCCTTCTGTTTCACTATCAGAGTACATGAATGTCCTCACAAAAGAAGTCCTCTTGTTAACATTGTGCTGAGTACACCAATGAATGTTATTTATGTGGCAGGAGCAAATGGAGAAAATAGAGGCTGTTCTATTATATGAGAAGCAAATGCCCACCTCTCCTTTAATCAGCCTTTGTATGACTTGTGCTGTTCAGACTCTTGTTTCATGTGGTAATGGCCTTGCACGTCTGCCTGTTGGGGCAGTTTGTCCTCCACCATGGCAGAATCAATGAGCATTCTTCACTGGTTTAAAAGCACAGAGTGAGAGACATTGCCCTGGAAGAAAGGAAAATATGACTGAGCTAAGAATTCTTCAACACCTTCCAAAGAGCTTCTCCCTAATTCTGCACTCTGGTGGGGCTGCCTTCCTAAGGAAGTCATCTGTGTACATACACGTGGAGCCTTCCAAAGCTGGGCACACACGAGCTACTTCAGGACCGTGTGGGTGCAAGTGACAAATTCTCCTGCTGGTTACGTTATCACACATCATGGCAACACTGAGGAGCCATCCATCTGGATTGGCTTTATACTCTGAAATATAAGGTTTCAGAATTGGGTTAAATGTACATTTATTTGTGGAGGCAGTTTTTTAGGAAGAAGAAATGGCAGCAGTGGAGGTCAAAGCCAAACAGACATTGAAACATTCAACACCTAAGGAGATAATATGTGACCTAAGGGGATTTGTTTCATTAACTGGTGTCTCAAAGCTTCCTCTAGAAAAGTTCTTTATTTATAGATGCATATGCCTCACCCCAGTTAAAAATATACAGTTTAGATGGGAGCAAGAGGTTAAACCTGCAAGGATAAGATTACAAAAAGAAATACGACTCTCGCTATAAACTCAATATCTTTTGGGCTGACCGAGGGCCCCTTTAAATATAACATTACTATTTGTTGTAGGTAATCTCAGTGGAGGCATCACCAAATTTACAATGACTGCTTTCAACAAGATGGCTAAACATTATTGAAATAATATGCCTTGATTAAATCTGTGATAAATCAACTATACTTAAAGCTCCATAATGCATTAGGGAGAGAGCCAACTCTTGAGAAAGAGTGACTACCGTGTCAGCTGTTCTGCTGTCAACAGCCCACACTGAGTGAAAGGCTTGTCTTATTTCATCAGCGAGAGGGACTGAAGAAGAGGAATTTAGGAAGGGATTGATGAGGCTGGCAGTCATGGATGGTGATGTCCTCCACAGTGTATAGCCAACCAAGAGCCATGGGTTCTTTCTGCTCCTGAGGGATCATAACTCGAGGGGGAAGGACAGAGACCCATCAGGGCAGGGTTGGTCTACAGAAGGAAGACTATAACAGCAAGTAGAAAAGTAGAAGGCAGTGACACCCCACTCCAGTACTCTTGCCTGGAAAATCCCATGGATGGAGGAGCCTGGTGGGCTGCACTCCATGGGGTCACTAAGAGTCAGACACAACTGAGCGACTTCACTTTCACTTTCACTTTCTTGCATTGCAGAAGGAAATGGCAACCCACTCCAGTGTTCTTGCCTGGAGAATCCCAGGGATGGGGGAGCCTGGTGGGCTGCCGTCTATGGGGTCGCACAGAGTTGGACACGACTGAAGCGACTTAGCAGGAGCAGTAGTAGAAAAGTAGAAGGATGAAGCACAGGGAAAACTGGATTGGAACCAGATCTAGGTTCTCTGTGGGTCTTTGACAAATATCATGACTTCTCTGAGCCTTGGTTTTCCTACCTGAGCAATAGTGATCATTACATACAGAGTGTAGTAGTTTGCTGATGCTATCATAATAAAACAGCACAGACTAGATAGCTTAAACAATAGAAATGCATTTCCTTATAGTTCAGGAGGCGAGAGTCCAATATCCTGAGTTGGTTTCTCCTGAGGTCTCTCTCCTTGTATTGCAGACAGCCACTTTGTCATTGCAGATTTGTTTCTCATTGTGTCTTCACGTCATTATTCCTTCATGTGCTCATATCACTGTGTTCTCTCTGTATGTCCAAATTACTTCCTCTTATCAGGATACCTGATAAGAATCAAGAAGAATTGATGCTTTTGAACTGTGGCATTGGAGAAGACTCTTGAGAGTCCCTTGGACTGCAAGGAGATCCAACAAGTCAATCCTAAAGGAAATCAGTCCTGAATATTCACTGGAAGGACTGATGGTGAAGTTGAAGCTCCAATAGTTTGGCAAGCTGATGCAAAGAGCCAACTCGTAAGAAAAGACTCTGAAGCTGGGAAAGATTGAAGGCAGAAGGAGAAGGGGATGACAGAGGATAAGATGGTCGGATGACAAAAACTGACTCAACAGACATGAGTTTGAGCAAGCTCTGGGAGATGAAGGACAGGGAAGCCTGGCACCCTGCAGTCCATGGGGTTGAGAAGAGTCAGACATGACTAAGCGATTGAACAACAACAACAACAGTCAGGATACCAGTCCTAGAGAGGAGGGCCCACACTAACAGATTTATTTAAACGTAATCATCTCTCCTCTCTCCTCTCTAAATAGAGCCACAGTCAGATCTAAGGGGTTATGGTTTTGACATATGAATTTGGGAGCAGGGGACATAATCCAGTCCACAAGATGAAGCAAATGTAAATATGCAAGGAGATAATGGGTATTCAAGCACAAGGCAGGTTGCAGGGTGCTTTAGGGCAGGATTCATTATCACTTGGAAGGAAATGACAGAACACTGCCCCAGACCTTCACCAGGAGCAACTGGCTCCTGGAAACCTTCTTGTTGAGTTGGAAAGTAGAAAAGGAGGGCACGGGGAACGGGAGGAACGAGGGACACATACAGAACAATTTTAGGAATATTTTGGCCAGTGGGCATCCATTCTCTTTCATATTTTTACTTTGATTTCCTTTGAGAACTTACCTCCTCTGTAGAAATATCCTGCATTACTTAGCTAACTGGTTAGAGTCTCCTGGAACATTGTGTCCTACCAAAGTGATGTAAGGATGAAGAAAAATTGTGTTTCATTTACTTCTTCTGAAGAGCTCTGATAGCCCAAAATGTCATAATTCTTGCTTTTCAGTTGCTCAGTTGAATCCACCTCGTTGTGCCCCCATGGGCTGCAGCACACCAGGCTTTCTTGTCCTTCATCATCTCCCAGGGATTATGTAAACTCGTTGAGTCAGTGATGCCATCCAACCATTTCATCCTCTGTTGTCCCATTCTCCTCCTGCCTTCAATCTTTTCCAGCATCAGGGTCTTTTCCAATGAGTTGGCTCTTTGCATCAGGTGGCCAAAGTACTGAAGCTTCAGCATCAGTCCTTCCAATGAATATTTAGGGTTGATTTAGGATTGACTTGTTTGATCTCCTAGCTGTCCAAGGGACTCTCAAGAATATTCTCCAACACCACAGTTCAAAAGCATCAGTTCTTCGGTGCTGTCCTTCTTTATGGTCCAACTCTTACGTCCATACATGACTACTGGAAAAACCATAGTTTTGACTATATGGATCATTGTCAGCAAAGTGATGTCTCTGCTTTTTGATATGCTGTCTAGGTTTGTCATAGCTTTTCTTCCAAGGAGCATGCATCTTTTAATTTCATGGCTGCAGTTACTGTCCACAGTGACTTTGGAGCCCAAGAAAATAAAATCTTTCACTGTTTCCATTGTTTCCCCATCTATTTGCCCTGAAGTGATGGGACTGGATGACATTATCTTAGTTTTTTGAATGTTGAGTTTTAAGCTAGCTTTTCCACTCTTTTCTTTTTTACCTTCATCAAGAAGCTCTTTAGTTTCTCTTGACTTTCTACCATAAGGGTGGTGTCATCTGCATATCTGAGGTTACTGATATTTCTCCTGGCAATTTTGATTCCAGCCTGTGCTTCATTCAGCCTGGTGTTTTGCCAGATATATTTTGAAAATAAGTTAAATAAGCAGGATGACAATATACAGCCTTGATATACTCCTTCCCCAATTTTGAACCAGTCTTTTGTTCCATGTCTAGTTCTAACTGTTGCTTCTTGACCTGCATACAGGTTTCTCAAGAGGCAGGCAAGGTGGTCTGGTATTTGGATCACTTTAAGAATTTTCCACAGTTGTTGTGATCCACACAGTCAAAGGTTTTAGCATAGTCAATGAAGCAGAAGTAGATGTTTTTCTGGAACTCTCTTGCTTTTTCTATGATCTAACAGATGTTGGTAGTTTGATCTCTGGTTCTTCTACCTTTTCTAAATCCATCTTGAACTTCTAGAAGTTCTCAATTAATATATTGTTAAAGCCTAGTGAAGGATTTGGGGCAGTACCTTGCTAGTATGTGAAGTCAGGGAAATTGTACAGTAGTTTGAACATTCTTTGGCATTGCCTTTCTTTGGAAATGAAAACTGGAATGAAATGATTGGAGTGAAAACTGATCTTTTGTAGTCCTGTGGCCACTGCTGAGTTTTCCAAATTTGCTGGCATATTGAGTGCAGCACTTTAACAGCATCATCTTTTAGGATTTGAAACAGTGTAGCTGGAATTCCATCATCTCCACTAGCTTATTCATAGTAATATTTCCTAAGGCCCACTTGACTTCACACTCCAGGATGTCTGGCTCTAGGTGAGTGGTCACACCATTGTCGTTATCTGGATCATTAAGACCTTTTCTATACAGTTCTTCTGTGTATTCTTGCTAGTTCTTCTTAATATCTTCTGCTTGTTAGGTCCATAACCATTTCTGTCCTGTAGTCCCATTTTTGCATGAAATGTTCCCTTGGCATCTCTAATTTTCTTGAAGAGATCTCTAGTCTTTCCCATTCTAATATTTTCCTCTATTTCTTCATGTTGTTCATTTAAGATTGCTTTCTTATCTCTCCTTGCTATTCTTTGGAACTCTGAATTCAGATGGGTATATCTTTCCCTTTCTCCTTTGCCTTTAGCTTCTCTTCTTTCCTCAGCTATTTGTAAGGCCTCCTCAGACAAACATTTTGCCTTGTTGCATTTCTTTCTCTTGGGGATGGTTTTGGTCACTTCCTCCTGTACAGTGTTATAAACCTCCATCCATAGTTCTCAGGAACTCTTGTCTGTCTAATCCCTTGAATCTGTTCCTCACTTACACTGTATAATCATAAGGGATTTGATTTAGGTCATACCTGAATGGCCTAGTGATTTTCCCTACTTTCTTCAACTTAAGTCTGAATTTTGCAATATGGAACGCATGATCTGAGCCATAATCAGCTCCCAGTCTTGTTTTCATTGACTATATAAATCTTCTCCATCTTTGGCTACAAAGAATATAATCAATCTAAGTTCCTTATTGACCATCTGGTGATGTCCCATGTGTAGAGTCACCTCTTGTGCTGTTGGAAAAATGTGTTTGCTATTACCAGTATATTCTCTTGGCAAAACTGTGTAAGCCTTTGCCCTGCTTCATTTTGTACTCCAAGGCCAAACTTGCCAATTACTCCAGGTATCTCTTGACTTCCTATTTTGCATTCCAGACCCCTATGATGAAAAGAACATCTTTAGTTCTAGAAGGTCTTGTAGTTCTTCATTGACCCATTCAACTTCATCTTCTTCGGCATTAATGGTTAGGGCATAGACTTGAATTACTGTGATGTTGAATGGTTTGCCATGGAAATGAACCAAGATCATTGTCATTTTCGAGATTGTACCCTAAGTCTGGTTTCTGCCCTATTGCTGGTTCTTAATGCTTTTCAAGATTCTTTCCTCTAATTCTCTTTTGCTCAAAGTAGCCAGAGTTTGGGTCTGTTGCTTACAACCAGAAAAGCCGTTAACTGGTAACAAAGTAGAAGGATGAACAGAAAGAAGTCTGCAACAGAGGAGCAAAGATGGAAGGAGGGAATATGGAAGGAATAGAGAGGATAGAAAATTGAAAGAGAGGGAAGAAGAGATGGAAGAAAGAAATGGATAAAAGGGATGGAAAAGAAGAGGAAGGATGAATGAATGAAAAGGTCACATGGCATAGCCACTCAGATCTTCCTTGAGTGAAATCAGCTCTATACCAAGAGAAGAGAATATGGTTTTCTGCTAATGCTTAACATACAGAGTTTCAGCTCAGTGAGATCTTTGTATTCATGGAAACTAGTGGTCCACCCAAGTCATTTAACCCCAAAAGTTTTCACTTCCTGGAGCACCCTCTGGTTATTAAACCTTTTATGGAGCAGAAATTTGCTCCCAATAATGTATATGCTATGGAGCAGCTCAACACAGATCCCCTAGCAGACTTGCAAATATTTTCAGACTCATTGGGAGAGAAAGGGTGGAGATACAGAAGCTATTCTCAATGAGGTCTCTATATCCCAGATTCTGGTCCTCAGCTCCATAGGTCCAGAAACTCAACTTATCCAGGGGACCTAGAATGGACCAATCACTTTAGACAAATTTATAATATTATGGACAGATAGAACAGGATCCCGATTTCTCAGTACAGAAATACTAGGTTAGAATCAGATCTGGATCCAAATGTAGCCCCTGTATTTCTAATCTTGTAACTTTTGTGCCAGCTTATTAACTTCTCTGAGTTTGAGTAATGCCTGTGATTGGTACGAGGGTTGCATTAGATATTCCCTGTGACGTGCCTGGACATTAGGAGGATCCACCACAAATCACTTGTCGTCCCTCACTTTCTGTACCTGACTCCTCTCCTGAACCTCTTCAGATGCTCTCAGCCTCATCTGTTCTTGCTTCAGCCCCTGTAACAACAACCAGCTCTGCGTGGGCTCTGACTTACTTCAAGCAGGGGCACCCTGGCAGTGTCTTCCGCCTGCCTGTTTCGGCTCCTCTCCATCATGGCCATTCTACGGACCTGAGGTGTGGGAGGCTGCAGAACACTGCTTGGTGCCCTCCTGCACATGGCCTTGAAGGGTATGGGGATTACCCCCATAGAGTGAATCTCTGATGGAGAGACAGGACCCAGGATAAATCCTTCCGTCCTTCTCCATTCCCCTGTCCTGTGACCATTGATAAGGCCTCTCAGAGGTCTGTCCCTACATCCTTGGACCCTTGGTCCCTTAGAATTTGGTTTCTAGTGGCACTTGGCTGTGGCTTGACTCCAAATCATCCTTCTGTTGGTTTTTCCTCCTTCTCTCCCTCACTCTCTGAGGTGCTTACTCCCTACCTTGTAATGACAAAGAAGCTGTTTTCCTTAGAAGATCCAGGCTAAATTGAATTCTGACTTCCTTTCCCTTTGCAGTCACCAGATTACCTACATCAGTCTGTCCATTGTCTGGATCAGACAAATTTCATGAAATTCAGGAGATCATACTAAAAGCTTGCAGTTTGCTGGTATATATGTAGAGTGAAACATTATACAGCCTTAAAAGTAAAAAAGAAAAATTCTGTCGTATACTACAGCAAGGATGAACCTTGAGAATGTTGTCATTATTTAGTCCCTAAGTCATGTCTGACTCTTTTGCAACCCCATGGACTGTAGCCCGCCTGGCTCCTCTATCCATGGGATTTCCCAGCAAGAATACTGGAGTGAGGGATTTCCGTAATGGTCCAGCAATTAAGATTCATGCTCCCAAGGAGAGGGCCTGGGTTCAATCCCTTGTCAGGGAACTAGATCCCACATGCCACAACTAAGACCTAGTGCAGTCAAATAAGTAAATATTTCAAAAGAGACAACTGGAGTGGTTGCCATTTCCTGCTCCAGGGGATCTTCCCGACTCAGAGACTGAACCCACATCTCTTGCATTGGCGGGCAGATTCTTTACCACTGAGCTACCAGGGAAGCACTTTGAGAACATTACACTCAATAAAATAAGCCAGTCGTAAAAATGAACAAAACTGTAAAGTTCCACTTATATCAGGTACCTAGAATAGTCAAATTCATAGAGACAGAAAATAGAATGGTGGTTACCAGGGGCTGGGGGGAAGGAGAAATGGGGAGTATTGTTTAATGGATGCAGAGTTTCTGCAGGATGAAGAGTTTTCAAGATTGGTTACACAAGGTGAACGTACTTTAAGAGTCCAGTGGGACAATTCCTTCTGGAGTTTGTAACCATATTTTTTTTGAAAGATTATTTATTGTTTTTGTTTGGCTGTGCTGGGTCTTAGTTGCGGCACTCAGGATCTTCATTGATTTTCATTGCAGCATGCAGGATCTTTAGTTGTGGTGTATGGGTTCTAGTTCGCTGGCCAGGGATTGAACCTGGGCCTCCTGAACTGGGAGCGTGGAGTCTTAGCCACTGGAGCACCAGAGAAGTCTCTGTAAACCATATTTTAATAAAAATAGTCAAGATTTCGCTAGACTTAGTCTCTTATAATTAGACTATAAATATTACCTAAGCTACATTTCAGGTCTCGAAAGCCCTCTGTCATGGATTTGACTGTCTCCCCCTCCTAAATTCATATGTTGAAATCTTAACCTTCAGCACCTCAAAATGGACTTTATTTGTAAATAGTGTCATTGCAAATGTAATAAGTCAAGACATGGTCATGAGGGTGGGCCCCAGTCAAATATGAATCATTTCTTTATTAAAATGGTAAATTTAAGACACACACATACAGGGAAAATGCCATGTGATGGTGAAGGCAGAGGTTCTACGAGGTAAGACAGGCCAAAGACTGCCAGCAAAGCACCTGAACCTGGGGGAAGGCACAGAACGGACTCCTCCTCACAGCTGCGAAGGAGCCCACTGTAGCGAGACTGCAGTCTTAGACAAGATATTCCCATGTTGTTGAAGCAACTATTGCTTTCTTAACTGGGGGCCAAATGATGGATCCTTTTAAAATTAGAGAAACTAACAAGTTCTCATTGTAAACAACTGTTTTGTTGTTACCTATAAAACAAAAGTCAAATTAACCTAAGAACTCTTTTGAATGAGAAAAACCGGTTTAGGAAGCTTCATTGAGCCCTTCCCAATGGGTCTTATAGATACTAAAATGAGCAATTAAGAATATCAGCAGATACTTGGAAAAAACCCCAAAAGATCTAGCTATTATTTCAATGAGGTAAAATTTATTTTTCTTTTAAAAAAAGGAGTTACTGCAGGTGAATTTTTAAAAATTCTTCAGATGGTTATTTAGAATGGGGTAAATAAAGTAGACATTTATGTGATTAAAACAAGATTTGATATTACTACACTACCTAACATTTCATGCAAAGATGGGCACTATGAAGGACAGAAATGGTATGGACCTAACAGAAGCAGAAGATATTAAGAAGAGGTGGCAAGAATACACAGAAGAACTGTATAATAAAGATCTTCATGACCCAGATAATCATGATGGTGTGATCACTCACCAAGAGCCAGACATCCTGGAATATGAAGTCAAGTGGGCCTTAGAAAGCATCACTACGAACAAAGCTAGTGGAGGTGATAGAATTCTAGTTGAGCTATTTCAAATCCTGACAGATGATGCTGTGAAAGTGCTGCACTCAATATGCCAGCAAATTTGGAAAACTCAGCAGTGGCCACAGGACTGGAAAAGGTCAGTTTTCTTTCCAATCCCAAAGAAAGGCAATGCCAAAGAATGCTCAAACTACCGCACAATTGCACTCATCTCACACGCTAGTAGAGTAATGCTCAAAATACTCCAAGCCAGGCTTCAGCAGTACATGAACTGTGAACTTCCAGATGTTCAAGCTGGTTTGAGAAAAGGCAGAGGAACCAGAGATCAAATTGCCAACATCCGCTGGATCATCAAAAAAGCAAGAGAGTTCCAGAAAAACATCTATTTCTGCTTTATTGACTATGCCAAAGCCGTTGACTGTGTGGATCACAATAAACTGTGGAAAACTCTGAAAGAGATAGGAATACCAGACCACCTGACCTGCCTCCTGAGAAACCTATATGCAGGTCAGGAAACAACAGTTAGAACCGGACGTGGAACAACAACAGACTGGTTCTAAATAGGAAAAGGAGTACGTCAAGGCTGTATATTGTCACCCTGCTTATTTAACTTATACACAGAGTACATCATAAGAAACGCTGGGCTGGAAGAGGCACAAGCTGGAATCAAGATTACTGGGAGAAATATCAATAACCTCAGATAAGCAGATGACACCACCTTTATGGCAGAAAGTGAAGATGAACTAAAGAGCCTCTTGATGAAAGTGAAAGAGGAGAGTGAAAAAGTTGGCTTAAAGCTCAACATTCAGAAAACGAAGATCATGGCATCCGGTCCCATCACTTCATGGCAAATAGATGGGGAAACAGTGGAAACAGTGGCTGACTTTATTTTTCTGGGCTCCAAAATCACTGCTGATGGTGACTGCAGCCATGAAAGTAAAAGATGCTTACTCCTTGGAAGGAAAGTTATGACCAACCTAGATAGCATATTCAAAAGCAGAGACATTACTTTGCTAACAAAGGTCCATCTAGTCAAGGCTATGGTTTTTCCAGTGGTCATGTATGGATGTGAGAGTTGGACTGTGAAGAAAGCTGAGCGCTGAAGAATTGATGCTTTTGAACTGTGGTGTTGGAGAAGACTCTTGAGAGTCCCTTGGACTGCAAGGAGATCCAACCAGTCCATCCTCCATCCTAAAGGAGATCAGTCCTGGGTGTTCATTGGAAGGACTGACATTGAAGCTGAAACTCCAATACTTTGGTCACCCAGTGCGAAGAACTGACTCATTTTAAAAGACCCTGATGCTGGGAAAGATTGAGGGCTGAAGGAGAAGGGAATGACAGAGGATGAGATGGTTGGATGGCATCATTGACTTAATGGACATGGATTTGGGTGAACTCTGGTTGTTGATGATGGACAGGGAGGCCTGGTGTGCTGCGATTCATGGGGTCACAAAGAGTGGACATGACTGAGTGACTGAACTGAACTGACCTGAACTGACACCACCTAAAGTTGGCTTTCCTGGAGTCTGAGACTGCAAAGAATCAGTTTGCCAATGCAGGAGATGCAGATTTGACCCTTGGGCCAGGAAGATCCCCTGGAGGACACGGTGACCCAGTCTAGTATTCTTGCCTGCAGAGTTCCCTGGACAGAGGAGCCTGGCAGGCTACAGACCATGGGGTCACAAAGAGCTGGACATAACTTAGTGACTAACACTAAGTCACTTAGGTCTGGCACCTTATCACACCTACCATAGCAAATTAATATGCAACCCCCCCACCCCCCCACCCCCGCACTGAGATCTCGCCTACACGTCAGGTTCCATCTCCCCTATCCTGTACTGTGTATTTTTTTTCTTTTCTATACCCAACAGCAAGACTTCATATATATTTTGTATAATTTTGGATTGCAATGTATGCCATCAAAATCATTGGAAGCCTTGACTCTATCATATATTGCATTTGCTCCCTTCCAGGTTTATATTTTCTGTAAACCCAGTATTCAGCTCATCTGCAGTAGGGACTGCGTCCTCTTTCTCCTGGGATTCAGAGCGTGACTCAGTGGTGCTTAGAAGGACATTGTCCTCACGATACACATTCTGCCTAGCCAAGTGAATAATCGTGATTTTATTACTGATGTCACCAACATGTTTACATGATTGGCACATTTCCCATAGGTTAACCAAAGTCTGTGAGATGCAAAATCCTATCTCTTTCCATTAAAATGATTTGGTGGTCATATACTAAAACATTCACAATTTCATTACAATTTTATTTTAAAAAATCAGAAGCTGCTGAAAACTCAGCAGTTTATCCTGTGACTCTGGCATGCTGCAGTCCATGGGCCACAAAGAGTTGGATACAACTTAGTGACTGAACAACAAACAGCAGCTATCTGCTTTCTTTCTTTCCTTTTGGTAGTCGTTGTGCCCACAGCCTCCTAGATGGATAGGTAGATAGATAGATGATAAATATCACTAGGTATCGAGGGGGGTTCATATATATCGGCATCACAGTCGTGCATAGAATGGCTTGACTGAATTCAATACATAGGAAGACCAAGAGTGTCTTTTGTGTGTTTTGCATGAAAGTGAAAAGTGAAAGTGAAGTTGCTCAGTCGTGTCCGACTCTTCTCGACCCCATGGACTGCAGCCCACCAGACTCCTCCGTCCATGGGATTTTCCAGGCAAGAGTACTGGAATGGGGTGCCATTGCCTTCTCCATATTTTGAAATAATAGACCTTAAATTCTCCTTGAGTAAATCTTGTTTGATATTGTGTCACAGAAGGGAAACAGCTTTGACTTCATTTTTCCTCTCTAATCCCTCACACCAGGAGTCATAGCATCTGTTGATACCATCTTGCTCTCAGTTACCATTAACTCTGAGTAATCCTGGGTTCGTCTCTTCACCTTCCAGGAAAATGAGAGCCTTGGGGAAGCCACCCTCTGAGGTCCCTTTTTCAGTCCTAATCCTGGGAGGCTTTGCGGTGGTAGGGGGCAGGGAATTCCTCATCATCAATATATGTTTTCAAAATGGCAATTCTCTTGTTAAGTCAAGCAGTTCTTGCTAGAAATTTGACAGAGACGGAATTGGAACAGGTTTAGTAATCATAATTTCAATCTCTCTCCAGACATGTTTTTCTGATGTTTATAAGTGAAGGGTGTCAAAAGCATTCCATTCACTGGCATGAATTTTTATTGAATATTAAGAGTACATAATATATGACTTGGGAGGAAACTTCTATTAAATCTGTTTGGGGCCTTATGTAGATAAAGCTATTCAATTTGTGCTTTGCTTTGAAATGGATGCATTAATATTCATCTACAAATAATCTCTGGCTATTATTTTTACAGGTGCCTGAAACAATATATGCCTTTGAAAGACATGTGGGGAATCAGGGACTTCCCCGGGGCCCTCGAGAGCACCTTGATGATAATGCTTCCATGATATGACCCAACGAGGTAGTGCCAATATTCTTTTGTGATCATCAGAGGTGGCAACAGCCCTGATGAGTAGAGATGACATGAATACTAGTGAGATGTCAAGGGGCCAGTGTAGAGAAGTACCACTTTCTCATTAGTACAGAAATAGAATGTAGAGGAAATGTCAAAAATAAATAAAATTAAATTTTGGATTTCTCTCCAAAACCTAGCCTCCAAAAAACGATCTTTGAGGAAATTAACATGTATTGATGGTCAACTCTGCATAACAAATGTTACCAATGCAGTCACATCAAAACCCACAGTAGCCCAAGGAAATACCAACATCAGACTCTGCTCATAGATCTGCTGGGTGGTGTTCCAAAGGATAAAGGTACGGTAGGGAAAACCAGTATTTATTTAGTATTTATCACATTCCTTCCAAAAGTTGTGACTAACCTTCATAAGAACATTTTGAGATATGAATACACTTGACAGGTGAGGAAACTGAGGCTAGTAGAGGTTGTGTCTCACCCAACCAAGAAGTGTCACATTTAACTGGCTCTGTGGACTCCTGAGTCTAAACTCTTTCTTTTCTACCTTGCTGCATCAAGGAATATAGTTGAAATTTGATTTTAAAACATTAACCCTGTGACTTCCCTCGTGGTCCAGTGGTTGAAAATCTACCTTTCAATGCAGAGGATGTGGGTTTGATCTCTGGTAGGGCAACTAAGGTCCCATATGCTGTGAGGCAATGAAGCCCACATGCTGCTAACTGTTGAGCCAGCGCCACAACTAGAGAAGACCCAGCACTTCAGCAAAGACCCTATGCACTGCAAGGGAGACCCAGAGCAGCCAAGAAAAAATTATTCCTAAAAACATATTCAGTCACTCAGTCGGGTCCAACTCTTTGTGACCCCTGCAGCATGCCAGGCTTCCCTGTCCATCACCAATTCCTGGAGCTTACCCAAACTCATGTCCATTGAGTCGGTAATGCCATCCAACCATCTCATCCTCTGCCGTCCCCTTCTCCTCCTGCCCTCAATCTTTCCCAGCATCGGGGTCTTTTCCAGTGAGTCAGTTTGTCACATCAGGTGGCCAAAGTATTGGAGTTTCAGCTTCAGCATCAGTGCTTCCAATGAACACCCAGGACTGATCTCCTTTAGGATGGAGGGGTTGGATCTCCTTGCAGTCCAAGGGACTCTCAAGAGTCTTCTCCAACACCACAGTTCAAAAGCCTCATTCTTCAGTGCTCAGCTTTCTTTATAGTCCAACTCTCACACCCATACATGACTACTGGAAAAACCATAGCTTTGACTAGACGGACCTTTGTTGGCAAAGTAATGTCTCTGCTTTTGAATATGCTATCTAGGTTGGTCATAACTTTCCTTCCAAGGAGTAAGCATCTTTTAATTTCATGGCTGCACTCACCATCAGCAGTGATTTTGGAGCCCCCCCAAAATAAAGTTTCTCACTGTTTCCATGGTTTCCTCATCTATTTGCCATGAAGTGAGGGGACCAGATGCCATGATCTTAGTTTTCTGAATGTTGGGTTTTAAGCCAACATTTTCACTCTCCTCTTTCACTTTCATCAAGAGGCTCTTTAGTTCTTTGCTTTCTACCATAAGGGTGGTGTCACCTGCATATCTGAGGTTACTGATATTTCTCCCAGTAATCTTAATTCTAGCTTGTGCTTCATCCAGCCTGGCATTTCACATGATGTACTCTGAATATAAGTTAAATAAGCAGGGTGACAATTTACAACATTGACATACTCCTTTCCCAATTTGTAACCAGTCTGTTGTTCTATGTCCAGTTCTAACTGTTGCTTCTTGACCTGCATACAGATTTCTCAAGAGGCAGGTCAGGTGGTCTGGTAGTCTCATCTCTTGAAGAATTTTCCACAGTTTGTTGTGATCCACACAGTCAAAGCCTTTGGCATAGTCAATAAAGCAGAAGTAGATGTTTTTCTGGAACACTCTTGCTTTTTGCATATTTTTTCATTAAAATTTCTACAATTCTTTTGGGCATTGAGGCATTTTTTCAATAGTCTAAAATTTAAACATATTTCAGTAGGCAAACTGTTCTCTAAATCTTTTTTTTTTTTTTTTAATTCCTCCACACAGCAGTGCAGGGTTGACTCAAGGTCCATAAATTTGCTATGGTGGTCAATTAACCTTCTGGAATTGTATGTCAGATTGAGTGTGTGTGTGTGTATGTGTGTGTATGTGTGTGTTTGTCTACAACTTTCAAAAGTCTCAATTCCAAAGAAGGTTAGGAATTCATGGCATAGATTAATAGAACTATTGTTAGTCTCCAGGTCACTGGTGCTTGCAAGGAATGTAAGAGGATGAACAATATAAGCCACAGAGGAGGTGGGTGCTCAGCATGAACTACCAGATCCTTAGAAGAAATCCACTAACAAGCTTAAGGGAGGTGAGAGTCCTGCAAATTTGTGTATGGATAGAGTCATCACCAAGTGTATCTTGTTCAGTCCTGAGCACCATAGTTACAAAGGGCCTTGGCCAACCAGGGAGTAGCCAGAGGGGAGCAACCTCGATGGATGTTGCATCAGGAAACCACTCAATGCAAAGAAGAGGTGGAGGGATAGAGTGTGAAAGGAACGCTCAGACACTGAAAGTAGGAGTGTAAATGGTACAACTTTGGAAAGCACTATGGTAATACATATTAAAAATAATCTAAAAATGTGGATATCCTACAGCTTGGCAATGCTACCTGTCCACAGAGAAACTCTTATCCATGTGTATAAGGAGACAAGTAGAATATGAATTTAGAATTATGTGTAATAGCAGAAATAAAAATAACCAAAAAATACAGAAAAATTTAGAGCCTATATATTTATTGACCCAATTTGTTTAAAAAATGTAGAATAGTCACAGAATGGGGAATGAATAGCTCATAAAATGAATGAACTTCTCTGGTGGTCCAGTGGTTAAGAAATCTGCCTTGCAATGTAGGGGACATGGTTCAATCCCTGGCTGGGGAACTAAGATCCCAGAGGCCACATTGAAACTAAGCCTGAGTGCCACAACTGCTGAGCCTGTGTGCTCCAGAGCATGCACGCCATAACTAGAGAGGCTGCGTGCTGCAACAAAGACCCGATGCAGCCCCCAAAATAAATAAAAGAATGTTAAAAAGTAAAAACATAAACGTAAACAAGCAAAAACAATGCAGTATCTGTGAAGCATAATAAAGTAAAACAATAAAAGATAAATAATTTAAAAAAGTAAACTGAATAAATTATGTACCAATGTGGACAAATCTCAACACAAATTATCAAGACCATTTTTTAAAGGTTATATACAATGTGGTATTCGCCACATAAACTTTAAAATTATGCAAAAATAAACAATATATTGTGCATGTATACATGTATATACGGTAAAGTAGAAAATGTGTTTGGGAATGATTACACCAACTTTCAGAAGATTACCTCAGGGAGTAGGATAAAGAATGGCTTTAGAGCAATTACAAAGGGAGTTTTGGCTTTGTCTGAATTATTTTTTTGATCTGAAGGAAATATGGAAAAATAGTGCAGTTTAACAAAGGCAGATAGTGAATACATACTTTGAATTATCTCTAGTATTGTTGTTGTATATCTCTGTGCTTGAAAAATTTTATAATGTCAAAACACAGAAAGACTTGGTGAGCTGCCTTTACTGAAAAGTTTCAGGTTAGAGCTGAATGTCTTCTAGAACAGGAGTCCCCAGCCTCGGGGGGATTAGGAAGTAGGTTGCACAGCAGCCATGAAACTAAATGATGCTTGTCCTTGGAAGGAAAGTTATGACCAACCTAGACAGCATATTAAAAAGAGACATTACTTTCCCAGCAAAGGTCCATCTAGTCAAAGCTATGGTTTCTTCAGTAGTCATGTATGGATGTGAGAGTTGGACTATAAAGAAAGCTGAGCGCTGAAGAATTGATGCTTTCGAACTGTGGTGTTGGAGAGGACTCTTGAGAGTCCCTTGGACTGCAAAGAGATCCAACCCCTCCACCCTAAACAGATTAGTCCTGGGTGTTCATTGGAAGGACTGATGCTGAAGCTGAAATTTCAATACTTTGGCCACCTGATGCAAAGACCTGACTCATTTGAAAAGACCCTGATGCTGGGAAAGATTGAAGGTGGAGAAGGGGATGACAGAGGATGAGATGGTTGGATGGCATCACCGACTCAATGGATGTGAGTTTGGGTAAGCTCCGGGAATTGGTGATGGACAGGGAGGCCTGGCGTGCTGCAGTCCATGGGATTGCAAAGAGTTGGACGTGGCTGAGTGACTGAACTAAACCGCACAGCAGGAGCTGAGTGGCTGGCAAGTGAGTGAAGCGTCATCTGTATTTACAGCTGCTCTCCATCACTCACTTTACCGCCTGAGCTCTGCTTCCTGTCAGATCAATGGTAGCAGTAAGTCCTCACAGGAGCATGAACCCTACTGTGAACTGCACAAGTTAGGGATCCAGGTTGCATGCTCCTTATGAGAATCATCCCCAAACCACCCCCGCATCCCGGTCCCTGGAAAGATTGTCTTCCATGAAAATAGTACCTAGTGCCAGAAAGTTTGGGAACCGCTGTTTCAGAGGCAATTCCTGTAACAACATAGACTAAATTGACCAGTGGCTCTTTTCCAGCTCGAAGCCTCTCAGAGTCTGGCGCCCTCAACAGCATCCTAGCATTTGGATAACCAGCCTGCATCTGTGTTGTACCTGCTTCGTTTCCCCTGGTGAGTTAGGTGCAATGCTGGAGCAGAATGCAAGGAAATGAAAACCCCTTTTGATTGGATGCAGCCAGGGTCCCTTTCCACACTTAGAGCCTGTGTTTGATTCCTACTCAATTTGAGAAAACTTCCCAAACTTACTGTTTTCAGAGTTCCAGCCAGAGGTTAAATCATGTTAGAGATTGTCTTTATCCGTGATCCCTTTCACCTACCTTCTTATTTCTCTGGGCAAGAAACCAACCTCACCACCCACTCTACCCTGTCCCCAGTACTTTCAAAACAGCTCTGGCCCACATAAGGGGCCTCTTACCTCACCCTGTCACCTCCCCATATGCCTCCTCTGAACCAGCATCCCACATGGTATAGGCCTGTCACCTCCCCATATGCCTCCTCTGAGCCAGCATCCCACATGGCATAGGCTGTTTTCTTGCCCTTTCTCTGTTCAGAGCTTCACTGTTTACCGTTTTCTACCAAGGTGAAAATGAGGTGATGACATTTGCCTGGAATCAAGTTCCACAGTCTCTATGGTACCTGTTTTGAGGGGTAAGACTTTAACTCAAAGTGGCTCATGGGATTGATAGAATGAAAAAGAAGCAGGAGTGGGACTTTACCATCAGTGGTAAAGTATCTCCTTGCCAATGCAGGGGACATTGGTTCAATCCCTGGTCAGGGAAGATTCCGCATGCAGCGGGGCAACTAAGCGTGTGCCTCAACTACTGAGCCCGTGCGCCCTAGGCCCATGCTCTGCAATAAGAGAAGCCACCTTAATGCTCAAGCACCACAGCTAGAGAGTAGCCACAACTATGCAACTAGAGAAAGCTCGAGGCTACGAGGAAGCCCGCTCGCAGCAATGAAGGCCCGGCGCAGTCAAAAATAATTAAAAGTGATAGAGAAAGGGGAAAATAATGCTTTTCAAAAAGAAGAAGTAGGAGAGATACTTGGGGGCAGGCAGGCCTCAGACTCATGTCTAAGAGGTTCTTGATTCCTCCAGACAACCTTTCATTTGAGAGAATGCTTTCCTTTTGACTTGGCATATGCATTGGGAGCCAGCAGTCCTGGTTTGAATCTTTGTTTGCTACTTTCTGGCTGAGGAATCTTTGGCAAGTTTCTTAAATATTATGTGTTCTTAAACATGCAGCCCTCTTAGAAGTTAAGGAACAAAATAAAGTATGCATTAATATGATAATACTCAATTAATGTTAGTCCCTGAATTAGTTATCTATGCTACATAACAAATTGCCCCCAAACTTAGCAGCTTATAATAGTAACTTCATTTGGTTTTTATTTATTTATTTTTAAAGATTTATTCCAGGCACTTGTGGTTTTTTAAGTTATTTATTTGGCTGCATGCAGGATCTTTATTGCCTCATTAGCGATTTCTCATTGCAGGCTCTAGAGCACAAGGCTCAGTAGCTGTGGATCAAGCTTAGTTGTTCTGCAGCATGTGGGATCTTAGTTCCCCGAGTGGGGATCAAACCTAGGATCCCTGCATTGCAAGGCAGATTCTTAACCAGTGGACCCGCAGGGAAGTCCCAGTGATACATTTTAATCTCACCATTTCTGTGAGTCAGGCGTCCAGGTGTGACTTGGCTGGGTCCTCCGGCTCAAGGTCTCTTACAGGCTGCAGCCAAGGCGTCAGATGGGGCTGACTGCTGACGTCATCTAGTGACCTGACCAGAACAGTTACTAATGGGCTGTTGGCTAGAGGACCTCAGTTTACCACTGGTGATGGCAGGAGGCCACCCTGCATTCTTTGCCACAGGGGCATCTCAACATGGTAGCTGACTTTAGAGACAGAGGGAGAGGGGAGTCACATTCTTGTATAGCCTGGCTTCAGGATTGACATCTCAGTTTTCCCATCTCCCACACATTAAAGGAAGCCACTAGTACAACCCACACTCTTGGGGATAAGATTATACAGAAGTGTGATTTCCAGGAGGTAGGGCTCATTGGAGACCATTTTTCAAGGCTGCCTACCACAGCTATGTTTCTTTTTCCCTGTTGTGGGTCGATACTGATCAAAAGATATGCACATACTGCCCTTTGTCATGGAGAAGGCAATGGCACCCCACTCCAGTACTCTTGCCCGGAAAATCCCATGGACAGAGGAGCCTGGTGGGCTGCAGTCCATAGGGTCGCTAAGAGTCGGACATGGCTGAGCGACTTCACTTTCACTTTTCACTTTCATTCATTGGAGAAGGAAATGGCAACCCATTCCAATGTTCTTGCCTGGAGAATCCCAGAGACAGGGATCCTGGTGGGCTGCCATCTATGGTGTCGCACAGAGTCGGACATGACTGAGTGACTTAGCAGCAGCAGCAGCAGCAGCCCTTTGTCAAAGCTGTTTTAATTTCAGGTATTACTAATGCATATACATATAACTTCTTAATATTTTTTGTGTGTGTACTTTTTGTTTTGTTTTGCTTTACTTTACAATATTGTATTGGTTTTGTCATACATTGACATGAATCTGCCACAGGTGTACATTTGTTCCCCATCCTGAACCCCCCTCCCACCTCCCTCCCCATCCCATCCCTCTGGGTCATCCCAGTGCACCAGTCCCGAGTACCCTGTCTCATGCATCAAACCTGGACTGGCGATCCGTTTCACATATAATAATATACATGTTCCCATTCAGATCATATTTACATAGAAATTGTATAGTATTCCCATGTACGCATAAAACTTCTTTGAGAATTTCTGATACCTTAAGACCAGTGAGTGTGTGCTTAGTCTCTTTGCAACCTCATGGACTGTAACTCACCAGGCTCTGCTATCCATGGATTCTCCAGGCGAGAATATTGGAGTGGGTTGCCATGCCCTGCTGCAGGGGATCTTCCCAACCCAGGGATCGAACCTACGTCTCCCACACTGCAGGCAGCCCAATGGCCTCTCATACAGCATGTCTTTGGGCCTGAAGGATGTTCCATCCACTTACAGATACAGGGGAGGTCACAGTCTGAACCCCCACCCCCATTATTCACTACCCCATTCTCCCTTTGATTCCTCGGAAGACAGGCCATCTCCCCTGCCCAGCTGGGAAGACCTAACACAGGCCCCCAGCCCTGTCACTTTGCCTAAGACCCGGAAGATATTGTATGCATTTCCCTCTTACCTCCTGGTCCCTGCCTGGTGCATGCATCTCTCTGTTGAGACATCAACTGTGGCTCCATTTTTGCCAACTTCTAGTAAATTAAAGAATCATTTCACGATCATACAGGCCTTGTAAACACAGCTCTGTGTCAAAAAATTCAAGAATACCAAAGCCTCCTACTTCTTTTTTTTTTTTTTAATCGAAGTATAATTGATTTACAATGCTGTGCCAATGTCTGCTGTGTAGCAAAGTGACTTTTTCGTTACACACATACAGATGTTCTTTTTCTGGTACATATTCTTTTCCATTGCAGTTTATCCGGGATATTGAATAGAGTTCCTTGTGCTACACAGTAGGACCTTGTTGTTTATTCATCCTATATATAATAGTTTACATCTGCTAAACCCACACTTCCCTCCTCCTCCCGGCCCCTCCTTGGGGACTAGAAATCCGTTCTCTCTGTCTGTGAGGCTGTTACTGTTTTATAGATAGGTTCATCTGTGCCGTATTTTAGATCCCACATGTAAGTGATATCATATGGGATTTGTCTTTCTCTTTCTTGGTATGAAAATCTCTAGTTGCATCCATATTGTTGCAAATATGAAGCCTCCTTCTTGTCTTTATCATGCAACTTCACTTTCTATCAAAACCTCTGAACCTTGAAAGTGTCAGACAGACAGATGTTTGTAGCTTACGTTCTTGTTGCTCTGTCACTCTGTCCTGCTCACCTGGCCCCACTCTGGCCGTCTGTTTGCCCCCCTCCCACTGCTCTTCTTTGTGGTCATTTCCCAGCACCCAGGGGAACTGTGGGCCAGCACCACTGGTCATCTCCTTGCATCCCCTGTGGTGCTTTGCGCCTCACTCTTGCTCATGTTATCCCCTGTATCTATGATGCTTTGCTCACCTGACTCTCTTCTTCCTCCTTTAGAACACAACTCAGTGCTGAGTCCAGGCAACTGAGGTTAATTCCTAAGCCCACAGTGGTCCTTCTGTGACAGAGAGTAGTATTACTATAGTACTTACTGTGTTATATTGTAATGTCCGGTTTGCATACTCACCTTCACCCTAGGGGCCTTCTCCAAAACGGACCCAGTGTCCACTGTGTTATCTCAACATATTAAGATATTACATTATCTCAACAAAGTAAAGGTCATATATTACTGGGACAAGCCCACAACTAACATCATACTCAATGAAGAGAGATTGAAAGCTTTTCCTCTAAGTTCAGGAGCAAGACAAAGTGTGCCCACTCTCACCACGCCTCTTTAACATGATAGGGAAGTCCTAATTAGAGCAATCTGGCAAGAAAAAGAAATAAAACATATCGGAATTGGAAAAGAGGAAGTAAAATTGTCTCTATTTGCAGATGGCATGATTTTATATACAGAAAATCCAAAAGATTGCAACCAAAAAACAGCTGGATCTAATCTAGGCATTATGTTTATTCCTGCTTTGCAAATACAGTAAGTCCCCTACATGTAAGCCTTCAAGTTGGAAACTTTTAAAAATCCAAATGTGCCTAGAGAAAGGAGGAAGAGAGATATGACAAAGAAGAAGTAACTGAAGAGCTAAAGGGATTCACGATGCAGGAGAAGGAAGGGGATTTTCTGTATTTGTGGGGGTGCTTTTAGCTTTTGAGGCACAGGCCTTGAACATAGAAGGCTACACAAAGGTTGCAGCAGCTGTTCACAAAGCAATCCAGTGCTACCGTGTCATCTGTATGAGAAAAAAATAGCTACTACCCAGACTCTACATCATCTCATTCAGGAGGGTAGATAGAATTAAATCCAGCAAGGAATCAGAACCCGTGCCACCAGCGTCAGGCGTCAGTGAAATGGCAGCTTGCCCTCCATCTCCTATTGCTGCCGATTCTTCAGTTCTACCATCTCTCACCTCCTCTCCCAACTCCATCAGGAACTCTTCTTACTTGTCCTTCTTGCCAGTTCCTGTAAGCCAGCTGTTGTACTGTATTACTGTAGTTTTCAAGGAATTGTACTGTAAGATTAAAAACATTATTTTTATTTTTGTGTGTTTCTTTGTGTGTATTATTTGTGTGAACAGTATTATAAACCTATTACAACA
This sequence comes from Bos indicus, assembly GCF_029378745.1. Taxonomy (NCBI): domain Eukaryota; kingdom Metazoa; phylum Chordata; class Mammalia; order Artiodactyla; family Bovidae; genus Bos; species Bos indicus. The sequence continues at coordinate 15,638,455 of NC_091780.1, read as the reverse complement.
CAGTAGTATATAGCTGATCCTGATAGTTGGGTACCTAGGCTAACCTTGTTGGACTTACAAATGAACTGGATTTATGAATGTGTTCTTGGTATTGAACTCCTTTGTATGCAGTAGAATTACTACATACAGTGGGTTGGGAGAGGTTAACAGGTCAGGTCAGTTCAGTTCAGTTCAGTCACTTAGTCATGTCTGACTCTTTGTGACCCCATGGACTGCAGCATGCCAGGCCTCCCTGTCCATCACAAATGCCCAGAGACTACTCATACTCATGTCCATTGAGTCAGTGATGCCATCCAACCATCTCATCCTCTGTCGTCCCCTTCTCCTCCCACCTTCAATTTTTCCCAACATCAGGGTCTTTTCAAATGCATCAGTTCTTCACATTAGGTAGCCAAAGTATTGGAATTTCAGCTTCAACATCAGTCCTTCCAATGAACACCCAGGACTGATCTCTTTGCAGTCCAAGGGACTCTCAAGAGTCTTCTCCAACACTACAGTTCAAAAGCATCAATTCTTCGGCACTCAGCTTTCTTTATAGTCCAACTGTTACATCCATACATGACCACTGGAAAAAACCATAGCCTTGACTAGATGGACTTTTGTTGGCAAAGTAATGTCTTTGCTTTTTAATATGCTGTCTAGATTGGTCATAACTTTTCTTCCAAGGAGCAAGCGTCTTTTAATTTCATGGCTGCAGTCACCATCTTCAGTGATTTTGGAGCCCAGAAAAATAAAGTCTGCCACTGTTTCCACTGTTTCCCCATCTATTCGCCATAAAGTGATGGGACCAGATGCCATGATCTTCGTTTTCTGAATGTTTAGTTTTAAGACAACTGTTTCACTCTCCTTTTTCACTTTCATCAAGAGATTCTTTAGTTCTTCTTCACTTTCTGCCATAAGGGTGGTGTCATCTGCATATCTGAGGTTATTGGTATTTCTCCCAGCAATCTTGATTCCAGCTTGTGCTTCCTTCAGCCCAGCATTTCTCATGATGTACTCTGCTGCTGCTGCTGCTAAGTCACTTCAGTCGTGTCCGACTCTGTGCGACCCCATAGACGGCAGCTCACCAGGCTCCCCCGTCCCTGGGATTCTCCAGGCAAGAACACTGGAGTGGGTTGCCATTTCCTATTCCAAATGCATGAAACTGAAAAGTGAAAGTGAAGTCGTTCAGTCATGTCCGACCCTTAGCGACCCCATGGATTTCAGCCCACCAGGCTCCTCCATCCATGGGATTTTCCAGGCAAGAGGACTGCAGTGGGGTGCCATCGCCTTCTACGGATGTACTCTACATATAAGTTATATAAGCAGGGTGACAATATACAGCCTTGATGTACTCCTTTCCCAATTTGGAACCAATCTGTTGTTTCATGTCCAGTTCTAACTGTTGCTTTCTGACTTGTATACAGATTTCTGAGGAGGCAGGTCAGGTGTTCTGGTATTCCCATCTCTTTTAGAATTTTCCACAGTTTGTGGTGATCCACACAATCAAAGGCTTTGACACAGTCAATAAAGCAGAAATAGATGTTTTTCTGGAACTCTCTTGCTTTTTCCATGATCCATTTGATGCTGGAAATTTGATTTCTGGTTCCTCTGCCTTTTCTAAAACCAACTTGAACATCTAGAAGTTCACAGTTCACATATTGCTGAAGCCTGGCTTGGAGAATTTTGAGCATTACTTTACTAGTGTGTGAGATGAGTGCAATTGAGTGGTAGTTTGAACATTCTTTGGCATTGCCTTTCTTTGGGATTGGAATGAAAATTTTCCAGTCCTGTGGCCACTGCTAATTTTTCCAAATTTGCTGGCATATTGAGTGCAGCACTTTCACAGCATCATCTTTTAGGATTTGGAATAGCTCAACTGGAATTCTGCCACCTCCACTAGTTTTGTTCATAGAGATGCTTCCTAAGGCCCACTTGACTTCACATTCCAGGATGTCTGGCTCTAGGTGGGTGATCACACCATCATAATTATCTAGATAGTGAAGATCTTTTTTGTACAGTTCTTCTGTGTATTCTTGCCAACTCTTCTTAATATCTTCTGCTTCTGCTAGGTCCATGCGATTTCTGTCCTTTATTGAGCCCATCTTTCATGAAGTGTTCCCTTGGTATCTCTAATTTTCTTGAAGAGATCTCTAGTCTTTCTCATTCTATTGTTTTCCTCTATTTCTTTGCACTTATCACTGGAGAAGGCTTTCTTATCTCTCCTTGCTATTCTTTGGAACTCTGCGTTCAAATGGGTAGATCTTTCCTTTTTTCATTGCTTTTTGCTTCTCTTCTTTTCACAGCTATTTTTAAGGCCTCCTCAGACAGCCATTTTGATTTTTCACATTTCTTTTTCCTGGGGATGGTCTTGATTCCTGCTTCCTGTACAATGTCATGAACCTCTGTCCATATTTCTTCAGGAACTCTGTGTATCAGATCTAATCCCTTGAATCTATTTGTCACTTCCACTGTATAATTATAAGGGATTTGATTTAGGTCATACCTGAATGGTCTAGTGGTTTTCCCTACTTTCTTCAAAAATACATCTGAATTTGGCAATAAGGAGTTCATGATCTGAGCCACAATCAGCTCCCAGTCTTATTTTTGCTGACTGTATAGAGCTTCTCCATCTTTGGCTGTAAAGAATATAATCAATCTGATTTTGGTGTTTACCATCTGATGATGTCCATGTGTAGAGTCTTCTCTTGTGTTGTTCGAAGAGGGTGTTTGCTATGACCAGTGTGTTCTCTTGGGAAAACTCTATTAGCCTCTGCCCTGCTTCATTCTGTACTCCAAGGCCAAATTTGCATGTTACTCCAGGTATTTCTTGACTTCCTTCTTTTGCATTCCAGTCCCCCATAATGAAAAGGACATCTTTTTTGGGTGTTAGTTCTAAAAAGTCTTGTAGGTCTTCATAGAACCATTCAACTTCAGCTTCTTCAGCATTACTAGTTGGGGCATAGACTTGGATTACTGTGATATTGGATAGTTTGCCTTGGAAATGAACAGAGATCATTCTGTCATTTTTGAGATTGCATCTAAGTTCTGCATTTCAGACTCTTTTGTTGACTGTGATGACTACTCCATTTCTTCTAAGGGATCCTTGCCCACAGTAGTAGATATACTGGTCATCTGAGTTAAATTCACCCATTCCAGTCCATTTTAATTTGCTGATTCCTAGAATGTCGACGTTCACTCTTGCCATCTCCTGTTTGACCACTTCCAATTTACCCTGATTCATGGACCTAACATTCCAGGTTCCTATGCAATATTGCTCTTTACAGCATTGGACCTTGCTTCCATCACCTGTCACATCCACAACTGGATGTTGTTGTTGTGTTGTTTTTGCTTTGGCTCCATCCCTTCATTCTTTCTGGAGTTATTTCTCCACTGATTTCCAGTAGCATATTGGGCACCTACCGACCTGGGTAGTTCCTCTTTCAGTGTCCTATCTTTTTGCCTTTTCCTACTGTTCATGGGGTTCTCAAGGCAAGAATACTGAAGTGGTTTGCATTCCCTTCTCCAGTGGACCACATTCTGTCAGAACTCTCCACCATGACCCATCTGTCTTGGGTGGCCCCACATGGTATGGCTTAGTTTCGTTGAGTTAGAAAAGGCTGCGGTCTGTGTGATCAGATTGGTTAGTTTTCTGTGATTGTGGTTTTCAATCTGTCTGCCCTCTGATGGGGAAAGATAAGAGGCTTATGGTAGCTTCCTGTTGGGAGAGACTAACTGAGCGGGAAACTGGGTCTTGTTCTGATGGGTGGGGCCATGCTCAGTAAATCTTTAATCCAATTTCCTGTTGATGGGTGGAGCTGTGTTCCCTCCTTGCTATTTACCTGGGGCCAAACTGTGGTGGAGGTGATAATGGCAACCTCCTTCAGAGATTCCATGCATGTAATTCTACACTCACTGCTCCCAACCCTGCAACAGGCCACCACCAACCCACGCCTCCACTGGAGACTCCTGGACACTCCCAGGCAAGTCTGGGTCGTCTGTTGTGGGGTCACTGCTCCTTTCTCCTGGGTCCTGGTGCACACAAGGTTCTGTTTGTCCCCTCCAAGAGTCTTTTTCCCAGTCCTGTGTAAGGTCTGACACCTCTATGGCTACTTAAGGTCTGACAAGGTCATGAGGTCAGAAAGGAGCTGGGAGAAGTTTGGAGTCCAATCTGTCCTGGAAGTCAATGCCCTTGACTGTTTAGCTAGACAGCCTGCATCTCTCCACCCAGCCCTGAGTCCTCCACCCTCCCCTGTCAGCAGGAGGCCAGCGTGGGGTTGGTGCTCAATCCCTGTCTGTCTAATACAACTGAATGCAACCAAGCTGTTTATACAAAAGGAAATTACATTCCTACTGCCTTCATCAGAGCCAGGAGAAATGAACAGGTCTTTTTATATGCATTCGATTTAAATGTACTTATCTAATTTTTTCCTAAAAGACTAATCATCTTCGTCATCAATACATAAAGGCTCAATAAAAACTGCAGATAAAACATGGATGCAATTTGTTGTTGACATATAACCACCTTATATCAACCAGGTCTAGGTGCATTAGAGAAAAAAATTAGAGCTTTAATTACTTTTTGGCAAAATGTACAGTCATTTATAAGGGGGCTCTCGACTGTTGCTGAGTCAAAGCTGTTTGCATGTGTCTCACTGGCCCTTTAAATACCACTCTCTTGCTCTTTGGGAAAAGGAGAATGATGTAATTCTTCTAATTATAACTGACCAGGCTCTTCCATACTCGGTTTGATTCCCCGCAGGTTTCACTATTTGCCAATATCTATTTCACTGTAGCAGAAACGGGAAAAAAATTCCCAAGCCTAATCATCTAGAAATTCTTTGACTCTCTTCCACTTTAGTGGAATCATATTTTTGCACTTGAGGTCATCTTTATATATGAGAGGAGAGCAAGGTTGGGAGAAAGTTGGTATTAAAAATAGAGCAAAGTTCCAGATTCTCACTCTTTAGAGCTCATGGAAGATTCTGGCCTTTTATTATTTATGCTTAATGCTGGCACTACCACCCCTGCCTTGAGAGCATGCCAAGGATCTTCACAGTGCCCTGGCTTCATCTTGCCGGCTGCCAGGGTTGGCATCTTTCAGGAGGTTTCCTTTTATTTCTGCCCATCACATCCAGACACCATGGTGGCAGGACAAGTCCAGGCAAATGGAGCATCTGTTCACCTGCTAGGCTTGCCTCCCAATCCGAAACCCTGACCACCTCTCCCACTGCCACCTACTTCCTCCCCATACCCAAGGATGCCTCAGCCAGGAACATCACCTGCCCCAAAGTTCACAGTTTAGGGATGGAAGCAAAGATCAGTTAAATCATGAAATTAAATACTGAAAATATGCTGCCAACAAGAAAATCCCTTCTAGTCAAAAAATTCAACTTTTATACATAATCCCCCTGCTTGTGAATCTAATGCAAATGTCACTCTAATGGCAGTATTCTGGAATAGTTAAGAATGTATGTTAAGCAAATGGAGGGTTTTAGGAAATGTTGAGTTTGACTCCATCATAACTGGTGATGGGAAAAATAATCAGGTGAGCAAGCAAAGGAGAAGTGAGTCTTGGTTGAGTCCTTTCCATGATAAGCACCACGCTTAATTCTGAATTCAGAATATCTCATCTAACTGTCACCATCACCCTTTGGGTAAATCTAAAAGTCCACATTCTTACAGTAGAGGATACAAGGTTCAAGGAAGTCAAATAATTCTTCCAAGGTCTACCCAGGTGGAAACTTGAGCTCTGGTCAGGTGATCTCCAAAATGCTATTTTCCTTCCACCTCACACTGAGAAGGACCAGGGATCAAGTGTTGGCCCAGTCAACCAGATGAAGGTGTAGAATCAGAACAGGGAGTTAGGATAAGAGCTACTCTTCTAGAGAAGGATGTGTGGCCCTTTGGTCCAAATCCAGTGCCTAGGTTAGGAGCTGTACCTGAGCAAGGGCAAGGTGACCGACAGGGAAGAGACAGTGGCTAATAAATTCATCAGATATGTTCAGAGAAGCACAAGGAAGCAGGAGAGAGGTTCCAGGGAGGTCCAAAGCCAGCTCAAGGGGAGTGGTGTTCAGGTCCAGGGTCTGCATCTATTTGGAAACTGGAGAACAGGACAGAGAACGAGGCAGATGACTGAGCACTCAGTCGCTGGACCAAAGGTTCAGGTTTGAGGAGGGACCAACCCCAAGCCTGGCCTGGTGCTGAGGTGCTAAGCCTAGAGCCCTAGACCTCTGTGTGCCCAAATACCAGATGAGGCTGCTCCCCAGGAGGGTCTCTGTCATCACAGGTTCCCCAGTTGAGAAACCTGCAGCTGTGGAGATGTGAGGGTCAGTGATTCTATGAAGACCTGGGGCAAAGCCTGAGCCTTATCCCATTTTACAGAAGCCAACAGGATTGCTAGTTCCCTCCATGTTCGGTGGGTCAGCACATCACTCACTCAGTCACCAAGAGCTCTTTTGAGTCCCTAGGATTCTTTCATTCCATTGCACAGCTGTGTTCTGCTCTAGGTATAAAAAGACAAAAACCAGCTTTTGTGTTGAGTGTCATGGGAAATAAGTTGGTAAAATAGAACTAAAACACATGTGCCCAATGTTCCTTGCAGCACTATTTACAATAGCCATGACATGAAAGCAACCCAAATGTCCGTCAACAGATGAATGGATAAAATATGGTGCAGATACACAGTGGAATATTACTCAGCCATGAAAAGGAACAAGATTGGTCATTTGGATAGACATGGATGGACCTAGAGTCTATCATACAGAGTGAAGTAAATCAGAAAGAGAAAAACAAATACCATATATTAATGCATATATGTGGAATATAGAAAAATGGTACAGATGAACCTATTTGCAGGGCAGGAATAGAGACACAGACCAAGGGAAGAGACTTGTGGACACAGGGCTAGGGGGTGGATGGGATGACCTGGGAGATTGGGATTGATGTATGTGCACCACCATTTGTAAACCTGCTGTAAGCACAGGAAGCTCAGCTCCGTGTTCTGTAGTGACCTAGGTGGATACAGGGTGGGGTGGGAGGGAGGGAGAGAGACCCAAGAGGGGATATACATACATACATATATATATATATATATATATATATATATATGTGTGTGTGTGTGTGTGTGTGTGTGTGTATAAAATCCACTTCATTGTACAGCAAAAACTAACATTGTAAAGCAACTATATCCCAATTTTTAAAAAAGAAATGATTTGGTAAGAAAGACCTCGACTCTCATTCTATAATCTAGTAGAGATGATAGGACACAAACCGGAATAGATAGATCAGGTCACATGTGCTAAGGACCCCTGTGGAGGAGTGAAGTAGCAGCTCTGCATAATAAGAGAGGAAGGTGAGCTCTCCTAGGGACAGGAGGGTGACTGAGATGACTTGGTGAGATTCCAGGAACATGTGAACTTTGTTGTAAGGACACAAGGAGGGGGTGGGGTCAGGAGGTTGCAGGTCAGGGGTGACCCTCATCTGCATGACATGCACTCTTCTTATTCCTCTTTGACTGGCCGTTTCCAGTCATGGAGGCCAAGCTCCTTGGTCATCCTTCATGCCTATCTCTGACCTCAAAACGCGACACCTTACTCTCCGTGCCCTTCCAGTGACACATGTTCTGCTCCTGAAGATCATTAACAAACAACCTCTCCACCATCAAGTGGTCCAAGATCAGATTCTTCCCCTGACTTTTTGTTGAATCCCCTTGAACTTGAAAAACTGTGTGGCTAGAGTTAGCAGGTCTCTCTTGATCAAAGGCTTTCCTGATGGCTCAGATGGTAAAGAATCCACCTGCAAGGCAAAAGACCTCAGTTCAATCCCTGGGTCAGGAAGATACCCTGGAGAAGGGAATGGCTATCCACTTTAGTATTCTTGCCTGGAGAATTTCATGGACAGAGGAACCTGGCGGGCTATAGTCCATGGGGTCACAAAGAGTCAGACACAACTGAGTGACTAACATTCTTGGTCAAAGTGTAAGCCTTCCATTACCAAATGGCAAGACTCCTGTAGGAGAGCCGAGAAAGCCTGTCTGCTCTCCAGGTCATATTTGAAAACTACTAGAGGAGAGGAGATTGTTGGAGAAGGCAATGGCAACCCACTCCAGTACTCTTGCCTGGAATATCCCATGGACGGAGGAGCCTGGTAGGCTGCAGTTCATGGGGTCGCTAAGAGTTGGGCACGACTGAGCAACTTCACTTTCACGTTTCACTTTCATGCATTGGAGAAGAAAATGGCAACCCACTCCAGTGTTCTTGCCTGGAGAATCCCAGGGACGGGGGAGCCTGGTGGGCTGCCGTCTATGGGGTCGCACAGAGTTGGACATGATTGAATCGACTTAGCAGCAGCAGCAGCAGAGGAGATTGTTATTATGCCGTAGGAAGTCCTTGGTAGGCCAAATGATCTTCTGGAACACAGTTAACCCCATCCTATGTGTCTGTTTTCTTAGAAGACAAGTTTTCTTCTTCCTTAAGTATCTGTGGGTTCTTGGGCATGTGTTTTCATGGAAGCTTGATTTGACTTAAAATTGTCCTTCCCTTCAAATCATACATGGACCTCAGAGCAGAGAAGTCATTTTTAAAACTCCATGTTCAAAGGGTCTGGCACAGCAACACTCCATGAGGCTTGGCTGCTGGCCTGGTTGGCTTTATGCTGCGCTCACCCGGCTCAGCAACAAGCTGGGGTGGACCAGTGGCTTACTCGTTGTGGATGCTCTTCTCTGCCTGCACATGAGGGTGCTTCATGGAAGTCAGCCCTTCTGTAGGTGCCGCTTCATTCAGGTCTGTTCTGCAAGGCCTCCAAGGTCTACCCATTCTGGGTACCAGGATCCTAAAGGCCTAGGGAGTTAACAGCCTTTGGTTGAAGTTATTTCTTCTCAGTAGGAGGAAGCAGCATAATGTGATAAAAAGGGGAATGAACCCCAAATCAGATAAGCTGAGCTCAAGGTGCATCTTTGGTAATTACTAATTGGGTGAGCAAAGTACTAAATGTAATCTCCTTTAAGGCTCTGTTTGTCTTTACAGTAAGATAAGCAGTACCTATTTCAGAAAGTCGTAAATATAAATGAATCTGGATCATAGTAGTCCTTTGGTGAATGTTAGCTATACTTAATCTTCCTTCTTTGAAATTCAAAATTTTAATGAAAAAAATGTTTAAGATAAGTGAACCCATGCTCTTTTTAAAAAGTTATTTCAAGGATACACATTTATATTTGGTTTCCTAATAGGTTGACATAAGCTTAGACACATCTTCATAATGTATGTTTATGCATATATGTTTCTATATCCAGACAGTAGGTGCCTGAGGGTGCATATGTACACACACACACACACACACACACACACACACACACACACGCATGCACAACACCTCAAATTAACTGCAGATGTAGTATTTGGTTTCAACATTAATTTTCAGCCCCTCCTCACTAAGAAATTATTATTGCTAAACTGAATTAACATCACTCTGTCTTTTATTGTAAACACACCTGCTGGTAAGAGTCTTCCCAGGGCCCCTAAGTCAGCAGTTCTTAAACTCAGGTGCTGGCTGAGCTGCAGCAGCAGCCCCAGTTCACTAGTTGCTGTGAGAAACAGAGCACCATCTTCCTTAGACAAAACTAGTAAGCCACTTTAGGATTTCATCCAGCATCTAGACAAGAGAAGGAATGCCATGCCCAGCTCTGTATCCCCAGTGACGGCAAGAACCATTTGCCACACCTGTGGGATAACACCCACACTCAGCTCTTCTGGCATATTTGGTTGCTAACTAGATCATATCACTAATCGAGTTTCAGTGGAATTATTCATGCATGTGTCTTTCTCCTGTGCAAGACCATGAGTTTCTGTGTATGTGGAGCATGGACATTTCTGTGTCTCTAGTGTCTAGCCTGCATTGTATGGCTCCTGGCACATACTTGATTAGGATGGATGAATGGATGGACATATGGATGGATGGACAGATGGATGGGTGGCACTTTTGCTGTTTTGGCTGTCTTAGGTTGGACAAAAAATTGTTCAGGTTTTTCCGTAGGTGTTACAAAAAACCTGAATGAAATTTTTGGCCAACCCAATGTATCAACCCTGATCCAAAGTCATAGGAAAATTTTTAAAAATAATATTTACCCTATTTTTAAAGATTTTCAAGTATTATCTTCTCCATGACCAGAGACTGAGTCTTTTGACAATCAGCAGCATGTGGTTATGCTGCCCTGTATACCATTCTTGTATCTATCAGTTTTTACTTCAGGACTATCTTCTGCCCACTGTAACACTACTTCTGCTGCCAGGCATTCTTCCTAGAAGGGGATCAGAATATGCTGGCCCAACATGTGCCACTTTGATGTAAAGATTATTTTGAGCTAAAGGAAATTGAGAAATTGCAAACACTGGAAAAGCTTCCTAACCTTACCCAATCTGTCTAAAACAAGGGCATAGTTTTTCCTTACTGAAGGTGCCCACCTCTCACATCACAAAGAGAACAATCCTTTAAAAAAAAAACACACACACACACTTATTTATGTATTTATTTGACTGTGTCAACTCAGATCCCTGCAGCACAGTTCAGTTCAGTCGCTCAGTCGTGTCCGACTCTTTGCGACCCCATGAACCGCAGCACGCCAGGCGTCCCTGTCCATTACAGACTCTCTGAGTTTGCTCAAACTCATGTCCATTGAGTCAGTGATGCCTTCCAACCATCTCATCCTCTGTCATCCCGTTCTCCTCCTGCTCAAATGTTCCCAGCATCAGTGTCTTTTCAAATGAGTCAGCTCTTTGTATCTGGTGGTGGGACCGAATGCCATGATCTTATTTTTCTGAATGTTGAGCTTTAAGCCAACTTTTTCATTCTCCTCTTTCACCATCATTAGGAGGCTCTTTAGTTCTTCTTCACTTTCTGCCATAAGGATGGTGTCATCTGCATATCTCAGGTTATTGATATATCTCCCAGCAATCTTGATTCCAGCTTGTGCTTCTTCCAGCGCAGCATTTCTTATGATGTACTCTGCATATAAGTTAAATAAGCAGGGTGACAATATACAGCCTTGACGTACTCCTTTTCCTATTTGGAATCAGTCTGTTGTTCCATGTCCAGTTCTAACTGTTGCTTCCTGACCTGCATACAGGTTTCTCAAGAGGCAGGTCAAGTGGTCTGGTATTCCTATCTCTTGAAGAATCTTCCACAGTTTATTGTGATCCACACAGTCAAAGGCTTTGACATAGTCCATAAAGCAGAAATAGATGCTTTTCTGGAACTCTCTTGCTTTTTCCATGATCCAGTGGATGTTGGCAATTTGATCTCTGGTTCCTCTGCCTTTTCTAAAGCCAGCTTGAACATCTGGAAGTTCACGGTTCACGTATTGCTGAAGACTGGCTTGGGGAATTTTGAGCATTACTTTACTAGCGTGTGAGATGAGTGCAATTGTGCAGTAGTTTGAGCATTCTTTGGCATTGCCTTTCTTTAGGATTGGAATGAAAACTGACCTTTTCCAGTCCTGTGGCCACTCCTGAGTTTTCCCAATTTGCTGGCACAACAAACTTTCACAGCATTATCTTTTAGGATTTGAAATAGCTCAACTGGAATTCTGTCACCTCCACTAGCTTTGTTTGTATGATGCTCCTAAGGCCCACTTGACTTCACATTCCAGGATGTCTGACTCTAGGTCAGTGATCACACCGTCGTGATTATCTGGGTAGTGAAGATCTTTTTTGTACAGTTCTTCTGTGTATTCTTGCCACCTCTTCTTAATATCTTCTGCTTCTGTTAGGTCCATGCGATTTCTGTCCTTTATCGAGCCCATCTTTGCATGAAATGTTCCCTTGGTATCTCTAATTTTTTTGAAGAGATCTCTAGTCTTTCCCATTCTATTGTTTTCCTCTATTTCTTTGCATTGATTGCTGAGGAAGGCTTTCTTATCTCTCCTTGCTATTTTTTGGAACTCTGCATTTAAATGGGTGTATCTTTCTGTGCCTCGCTTGTGGCTCAGATGGCAAAGCATCTGCAGCACATGGGGTCTTCACTACATCAGGTGGGATCTCTTGTTGCAGCTTGTGGGCTCTGTAGTTGTGGCGCACAGGCTTAATTGCCCTGTGTCATGTGGTAATCTTAATTCCCAGACCAGGGATCAAACCCATGTCCCCTGCATTGCAAGGCAGAATCTTAACCACTGGAGTAACAGGGACATCCCAAGAACAATCTTTATGAGCAGAGATAGCTCTGGGATGTGTCAAGCACAAACAGAAGCTTACTAAATAACTCCTAATGTCCCCTAGTTCAGTTCAGTTAAGTTCAGTCGCTCAGTTGTGTCCAGCTCTTTGCAACCCCATGGACTGCAGCACGCCAGGCTTCCCTGTGTATCACCAACCCCCAGAGCTTGCTGAAGCTCATGTCTTTTGAGTCAGTGATGCCATCCAACCATTTCATCCTCTGTTGTCCCCTTCTCCTTCTGCTTTCAATCTTTCCCAGCATCAGGGTCTTTTCCAATGAGTCTGTTCTTCACATCAGGTGGCCAAAGTATTGGAGTTTCAGCTTCAGTATCAGTCCTCCAATGAATATTCAGGACTGATCTCCTTTAGGATGGACTGGTTGCATCTCCTTGCAGTCCAAGGGACTCTCAAGAGTCTTCTCCAACACCATAGTTCAAAAGCATCAATTCTTCGACACTCACCTTTCTTTATAGTCCAACTCTTACATCCATACATGACTACTGGAGAAACCATAGCTTTGACTATTCAGATCTTGCTCAGCAAGTAATGTCTCTGCTTTTTAATATGCTGTCTAGATTGGCCATAGCTTTTCTTCCAATGAGCAAGCCTTCCACCCTACCCCACCAAATATTTATCTTCTCATAGTTTACCACTCCTAGAAGCCCAAACACCTTATCTTTGTCAAGTCATGTCTTCACAATTTATCACCCTTTGTTAAAATGGTATATAAACTTCTGAGTCTAACTGCCTCTTTGGAACTTCATTTCTTTTCTGTGAACTCCTTATGTACATGTCAACATTAGCATAAAATAAAATGCACAGGCCTTTTCTTTGGTTACTCTTTTTCAGTTTAATTTGCAGATGTAAGTTGCAGAATCTAAGAGGGTAGAAGCAATTGTTTCCTCTCCTATACCCTTTGTTATCTCTTTCCTGACCTTATTTTGGACTGTGGGAGCTCAAAATAAACTGTAACATAGGTGTCCCCAGAAGGAACTAGAAGGCTTGTAAATGAGCACCTTATCTAATTAATATACAAGTATCTGAGAGATTGAGCTACTTTGAAAAGTTTCTCAGACTCTGAGACAGTACTTTGTAGCTGCCAGTTCATGACTGTTCTCTTGCGTCTCCTTTCCCTTCCCCTCTCTTCTCCCTTCCCCTCTCTAACTCCCTTACAGTTCGGCACCTTTCTTTGTCCTTGCCTCCTCCCTTTTCCATAACTCCTGGGGTTTTGGTTAGAGACCTCACATCAGTCTCTAGGATGTGCTAATCTGCTGATTAGAAACCACCCCCCCTACCCACCCGGGTCACATGGATTTCCTCCTCAACATGTCATCAACCCCAACTTAGCTTATTTAATGGCCCAGTCCTTCAAAACCAGTGACTACTGAAATCACAGCCTTTGACTGGCTATTATCTGCCCACCACCTTCCCATTTACAACAGTCACTGGAAACTAGACAAGGAAGCTTCAGCATCTAAAATCAATGCCTAAGAGACAGAGACAGGGAACAAAAATACCAAGGGGGAAAAGCAGGAGAAGCTGGGAGGAATTGGGAGTTTGGGATTGACATATATACATTATTGATACTATGTATAAAATAGAAACTAATGAGAGCCTATTGTATAGCACAGGGGACTCTACTCAATGCTCTGTGGTGACATGAATGGGAAGGAAGTCCAAAAGGGAGGCGATATATGTATATGCATGTCTGATTCATTTTGCTGTACTGCTGCTGCTGCTAAGTCGCTTCAGTCGTGTCTGACTCTGTGCGACCCCATAGACGGCAGCCCACCCTGTCAAGAACACTGGAGTGGGTTGCCATTTCCTTCTCCAATGCATGAAAGTGAAAAGTGAAAGTGAACTCTCTCAGTCGTGTCCAACTCTGTGCAACCCCATAGACAGCAGCCCACCAGGCTCCTCCATCCATGGGATTTTCCAGGCAAGAGTGCTGGAGTTGGGTGCCGTTGCCCAGACACTAATACATGGAGAAGGACATGGCAACCCACTCCAGTATTCTTGCCTAGAGAATCCTGTGGACAGAGGAGCCTTGGTGGGCTGCTGTCCATAGGGTCGCACAGAGTCGGACATGACTGAAGTGACTTAGCATGCATGCATTGGAGAAGGAAATGGCAAGCCACTCTAGTATTCTTGCTTGGAGAATCCCAGGGACAGAGGAGCCTGGTAGGCTGCCATCTATGGGGTCACACAGAGTTGGACATGACTGAAGTGACTTAGCAGCAGCAACAGCAGCAGACACTAATACAATACTGTAAAGCAACTATACTCCAATAACATTAATTTAATACAATTAAATTTAAAAAAATAAAATCTATTCCTGGAGGATCAGGCCTCATTGTTATTAAGCAGTAAGCTCCCCCAAGGACTGGAAGAATGTTCAGAAAATGTCTTTAGCTGTGTCCGTTGAAGGGACATGGAGGCAACTCCTACCACTCCTGCTATCTCAGCAGCCACTGGCACTGCCTGGGAAGAACCTCGGAATTCAGGGCTCCTGGAATATCCCCACACTCCCAACACCCTTCAGTGGCCTTACAGAAGGTGGGTCCCAGTGATGAAAATGGGGTTGCTGTTTTTAGTTCTCACTCCCCTCTTTATTTCCTAGGATTTACAGGAAGAAAGGAGCAGGGGAAGAAAGTCAACTTTACACCATAATCTTCAAGACAGTTATCTTCCCTTTGAATATCAAAGTGACTACCAGCAAGATTTTAACCCTCCTACCCATTTTCCCAAAACTGGAGGGGGACCTTTGTCCCCATGCTGTTAGTCTTTTATTTGTCTAGCCATCTTCAGCAAATGTTAAGTGTTCCCTACTGCCCTTGGCACCTTTCATCTTTTGTGATCAAGTCCAGACACTTACAGCCCAAAGGAGGATCAGGTCAAATGTGCACTGACCCCAAAGTAGGCTTCACCCAGGCCCTACTTTGCTATCTGGTGGGTTATACTGCACAGCCTAGAAGGAGACGACCTCAAGAGCGTTTATACTCCCTTCATTCAAAAAGGGAGAGTAGGACTTCCCTTGTAATCCAGTGGTTAAGACTTTGTGCTTCCAATATAGGTGGCATGTGTGCAATCTCTGGTCAGGAAACTAAGATCCTATATGACACAGCCAAAACTGAAAAAAAAAAAAAAAGAGAGAGGCAGAGAGGGGGTAGTTGGGGGGTGGGAGGGTGTCAGTACCTACAGTGATTAAACATGGGCTCAGGAGTCAAATTGCCTAAGTTTGAGGCCCAGTTCTGCCACTGCCATCTCTGTGGCTTTACACAGACCACCAGCTTATCTCAAACTTCATTGTCACATAGAGCTGTGGGAGCTGAACTGGGCTTATCTGGGTAAAAGCTTTCAGTGCAGGGCAAGCTCTCAATGTCAGGGGTGACACCTGGAGCTCCCTTCTGTCTCCCACTACTCTTCCTCAAGTTCTCTTAATTCTCCAATGTCAAGGCAGAACACATTTTCCAGTGCCAAAGACAAACCTCCCAAATGATGTTACCCAGCTCCCAATGCATGAAGAAACATTGGCCCCTCCCTATCTGACAGTTTAAAATTAAGTTTGCTCACCCCTGGGAAAGGTGGGGAAGGGTAGAGACCAAGCGGGTGGGTCCTTGTCACTCTGCATTCCCAGTCGTGCCAGATTGTTCTTGTTGTTCAGTCGCTAAGTCGTGTCCAACTCTTTGCACCCTCATGGACTGCATCATGCCAGGCTTCCCTTCCTTCACTATCTCCTGGCGTTTGCTCAAACTCATGTCTATTGAGTCGGTGATCCCATCCAACTATCTCATCTTCTTCTCCTCCTGCCTTCAATCTTTCCCAGCATCAGGGTCTTTCCCAGTGAGTCAGCTCTTCACATCTAGTGGCCAAAGTCTTGGAGCTTCAGCTTCACCATCAATCCTTCCAATGAATATTTAGGGTTGATTTCCTTTAGGGCTGACTGATTTGATCACCTTTCTGTCCAGGGGACTCTTAAGTGTCTTCTCCAGCAGTGCAATTCAAAAGCATCAATTCTCCAGTTCTCATTCTTCTTTATAGTCCTACTCTTACATCCGTACATGACTACTGGAAAAACCATAGCTTTGACTATACAGACCTTTGTCAGCCAAGTGATATCTCTGCTTTTTAATATGCTGTCTATATTTGTCATAGCTTTTCTTCCAAGGGGCAAGCATCTTTTAATTTCATGGCTGCAGTCACCATCTGCAGTGATTTTGGAGCCCACGAAAATAAAGTCTATCACTGTTTCCATTGTTTCCCCATCTATTTGCTATGAAGTGATGGGACAAGATACCATAATCTTAGTTTTATGAATGTTGAGTTTTAAGCCAGCTTCTTCACTATCCTCTTTCACCTTCATCAAGAAGCTCTTTAGTTCCTCCTTACTTTCTGCCACTAGACTGGTATCATCTGCATATCTGAGGTTGTTGATATTTCTCCTGGCAATCTTGATTCCAGCTTGTAATTCATCCAGTCTGGCATTTTGCATGATGTACTCTTCTCTAGTGGCTCAGATGGTAAAGAATCCACCTGCAATGCATAAGACCTGGGTTTGATCCCTGGGTCAGGAAGAGCCCCTGTAGAAAGAAATGGCAGCTCATTCCAGTACTCTTGCCTGGGAAATCCCCTAGACAGAGGAGCCTGGCAGGCTACAGTCCATGGGGTCACAAAGAGTCCGACACAACTGAGTCACTATCACTTCATTCTGCGTGTAAGTTAGATAGGCAGAGTGACAATATACAGCCTTGACATACTCCTTTCCCAATTTTGAAGCAGTCAATTTTGCCAGGTTGGTAGTAGAAGATCCTTATCCTCGTAAATGCTCCATAGAGGAGGGTGAGAAACACCGTGAAGCTGTCATGTCCTGGCCTTGCAAAGAGTTACAGGGATGGTTTTGGCATCCCTGTAGATGGCATCCCTCTAGAGCACTTTATCCCAAAGCTATCAGCATAAAAGAGAATATAAAGAAGATAATCCTGAAAATCCTAAAGCCTTTTAAGAGGGATTATCAGACAGGAAGGAGTTTCTTAGACTCTGAAAAGACAGTTCATGGTTGGAAAAGCCCTGGATGATGAGTCAGAAGACAGGGGTTTCAAAACAAACTTCAGCTTTAAGAAGGGTGGCCTTGGAACTTCCCTGGTGGCCCACTGGTTAAAACTGTGCTCCCAAAGTAGAGGCACAAATTCAATCTGTGTTTGGGGAACTAAGATCCCACTTGCCACACAGTGGGGCCAAAACAAAGGAATTGTGGCCTTGACCAAGACAGCTAAACGCAGGGACCATAGTTTTCTCAACTCTACATGAAGGGTAATAGTTCCTTGTTCAGCAGTTTGCCCTGAAAATTTGTGGGGATCTGTGTGAAAGACACTTAAAAATTATGATGTACCATACAATATTATTATTATAAATAATAATGAAAGTCAAAAGGAAAGTCTGAAACTTAGAGTTCTTCAGTGTTCTCAAAATTGTCTAAGAATACAGGAATTTTTTTTTAGGTCAGTGTTTTTGAAACTTTATTTAACATGACCGTCAATAAGAAAAGTCATTTTACATTAGGAGCCAGGATACATATAACACATATCTGTGTATGTACATGTGTATTAATTCTCCAGAGAAACAAGACCAATAGGTATACAGAGAGATTTATTTAAACATTGGCTCATGTAATTATGGAGGCTGAAAAGTTTTATGATCTGCTCTCTATCAACTCTAAAGAAATCCCAGGAAGCCAGCATGCATGCATCCTAAGTTGCTTCAGTCGTGTCTGACTCTGCCACCCTATAGACTACAGTCTGTCAGGCACCTCCGTCCATGGAATTCTCCAGGCAAGAATGCTGGAGTGGGTAGCCATGCCCTTCTCCAGGGGATCTTCATGACCCAGGGGTCGAATCCACGTCTCGTACGTCTCCTGCATTGGCAGGGGTGTTCTTTGCCACTAGCACCACTTGGGAAGCCCTCCAGGAAGCTGGGGGTGTAGATTATAGTCTGAGTCTGAAGGCCTGTAAACCAGGAACATCAAGGACAAAGACTGATGCCACAACTCAATCAGTCAGAGGCTGAATTCAGATTTCCTCTACCTTTTTGTTCTATCCAGGGCACTAACAGATTAAATGATGTTCTCCCACTTTGGAGGAGGGCAATCTGCTTTATCCTTATGGCAGAAAGTGAAGAAGAACTAAAGAGCCTCTTGATGAAAGTGAAAGAGGAGAGTGAAAAAGTTGGCTTAAAACTCTACATTCAGTAAACTTAGATCATGGCATCCGGTCCCATCACTTCATGGCAAATAGATTGGGAAACAGTGACAGACTTTATTTTTTTGAGCTTCAAAATCACTGCAGATAGTTACTGTAGCTATGAAATTAAAAGATGCTTGCTACTTAGAATAAAAGCTATGATCAATCTAGACAGCATATTAAAAAGCAGAGGCATTATTTTGCTGACAAAGGTCTGAATAGTCAAAGCTATGGTTTTTCCAGTAGTCATGTATGGATGTGAGAGTTGGACCTTAAAGAAGGATTAGCACCGAAGAAATTATGCTTTTGAACTGTGGTATTGGAGAAGACTCTTGAGAGTCCTTTGGACAGCAAGGGGTACTGGGGAAATGAACACATTTTCAATAGGTTTCCCATGTTTTTCTACATTTGCTTCTTTTTGTCCCCCTTCTCTACAAGGATGATGTTTTAAAAAATTAATGCACATTAAATTAAATGTGCATCAATTAATCACATTTAATCAAACCAGCCCATCCTAAAGGAAATCAGTCCTGAATATTCATTGGAAGGACTGATGCTGAAGCTCAAACTCCAATATTTTGGCCACCTCATGTGAAGAACTGACTTATTAGAAAAGACCCTGATGGTGGGAAAGATTGAAGGCAGAAGGAGAAGGGGACAACAGAGGATGAGATGATTGGATGGCATCACCAACTCGAAGAGCATGAGTTTAAGCAAGCTCCGGGAGTTAGTGATGGACAGGGAAGCCTGGTGTACTACTGTCCAGGGGGTCGCAAAGAGTCAGACACAACTGAGCAACTGAACTGAACTGAATCTGCTTTACAAAATCCACCAGTTCAAATGCTCATCTCTTCCAGAAACACTCTCACAGACATCTGAGCAGCCCTTGGGCCAATCAGGTTGACACCTGAAATTAATCATTACAGCATTCAAAAACAAACATTTCACAGTGTAATACTTACCTTGAAAATAAAATGGACTCTGATATGTCCCATTGTTGTTGTTCTACTTGAAATAAAATGCTGATCATTAATCTTTAAAATGATTTTTTAAAACACCAATAGGTCGAAACTACAACTTGAGAAACACTAGTGCAAATTAGTAGATTAGATTAGTAATGTAGGTTTACTATCTGGCCTCTAAAGAGCAGTCCAGGGGGTCTCAGAGAGGCAGACACAACTGAGCAACTGAACAACAACAACTCTGAAGGGCTCGATAATAAATTTTAGGCTTTGTAGGCCATAGAGTTTCTGTTGCAGAAGACAGTCACAGACCATGCATAAATGAATGAGAACGGCTGTATTTCAATAAAACTTATTTACAAAAACAGGTGACCAACCCACCGGCCATAGTCTGCTGACCCCTGGTCTAGATGAACTAAAGTTTTTTTTAGGCAAAAACGTGCTAAATGACTATGAGACCGTAATGCAGATAACCTTAAAAACCTTCTGGGTCTCTAAGACCTTGCAGAGCTTGCTGACAACCTCAGTTTGGCCTCCTGTATCAATCCACTCTCCCAGAGAGAGAGAGTTCTTCCAGCAGCAGAAATAGCCAGCCCTGTGTCTCACGACAAGTACTCCTCCCAGTGCAAATCAGCAACCTGGCATCTGGTCATGAATTGAATTAGTGTGAGTCATTGCCCGAGAGCCTGATCAGACTTGAGTGATAAAAAGAGTCATGTTCCAGAGCCTACAAAACCAAGGACTGGATTCCAAAATGTCTCATCTCATGGAGCACTGCCTTCCCAGTTCTGCTTCTTCCCCCATGGCCCCAGCCTGGAGAAACAAGACTGGCAGAGTATTAACTATGGAAATCTAAACAATTGTGCACTGGCATAGGAACTTCCGGTTTCATTTGGTGTTCAGTTGCTAAGCTGTGTTGAACTCTTTGCGACCGCTTAGACTGAAGCACGCCAGGCTTCCCTGTCCTTCACCAACTCCCAGAGTTTGCTCAAACTCACGTCCATTGAGTCGGTGATGCCATCCAACCATCTCATCCTCTGTAACCCCCTTCTCCTCCTGCCCTCAATCTTTCCCAGCATTAGTTGGGTCTTTGACTAGGAGGAAGGAAATTCCAATAATGTCTCTGGAGAAGGACACATTTTAACCAAAGCTTCTTTTTGGCAGTCTACAGAATCTTTTAGTTTGACCTTCCAGAAAGTCATCGTGTCTTTATTTCAAAGTGAGCGGAGGGACTTCTCTAGTGGCTAAGACTCTGAGTTCCCAACGCAGGGGGCCCAGGTTTCACGCCTAGTCAGAGAATGAGATCTCACATGCCACAATTAAAGATCCCATATGCCACAACTAAGATCTCATGCAACCAAGTAAATAAATAAATATTTTAAAAAAGAAGTGTCCAAGCTATAATTAAAAAATAATAATAATGAGCAGAGCATAGCCCGGTGGCTTTTGACACAAACAACCTATTGTCCTGCAGCTCCACTCAAGAGAACCAGTGATTTTGACCTCTGTTGGCACCTTAAAGGCATAGGGTTTATTATGAGCTCACCAAGGGGTCAGAAAGCTCTTTCATAAAGGACCAGATAATAACTGGTTTAGGTTTGCAAGCCCAGAGGCAAAAGCAAAGACCTATACAAGCATTTCGAATGTAATCATTTAAAAATGTGAAAATCATTCCTAATTCATTGGGCCCTACAAATACAAGAGGAGAGTTACATTTGGCCCATAGGCAGTAGTCTGCCAACCCCTGGTTTAGAGGAATGGAGCGCAGAACAGTAGCATAGCTAATGTTCCCCTTGAACATTCTTCAAGGGGAAAAACAATGACAGATTTGGTTTTTGAAATATATCCTTTCAAAGTCATTGCCCTTTTTAATGGGTAGTATTAACTGAAGGGAATTTATTATACTGGAATAAGGATAGTAAAGTAATGCTCAAAATTCTTCAAGCCAGGCTTCAGCAATACGTGAACCATGAACTCCCAGATGTTCAAGCTGGCTTTAGAAAAGGCAGAGGAACCAGAGATCAAATTGCCAGCATCCACTGGATCATGGAAAAAGCAAGAGAGTTCCAGAAAAACATCTATTTCTGCTTTATTGACTATGCCAAAGCCTTTGACTGTGTGGATCACAATAAACTGTGGAAAATTCTGAAAGAGATAAGAATACCAGACCACCTGACTCACCTCTTGAGAAACCTATATGCAGGTCAGGAAGCAACAGTTAGAACTGGATATGGAACAACAGACTGATTCCAAATAGGAAAAGGAGTATGTCAAGGCTGTATATTGTCACCCTGCTTATTTAACTTATATGCAGAGTGCATCATGAGAAACACTGGGCTGGAAGAAGCACAAGCTGGAATCAAGATTGCCGGGAGAAATATCAATAACCTCAGATATGCAGATGACACCACCCTTATGGCAGAAAGTGAAGAGGAACTCAAAAGCCTCTTGATGAAAGTGAAAGAGGAGAGTGAAAAAGCTGGCTTAAAACTCAACATTCAGAAAACTAAGATCATGGCATCTGGTCCCATCACTTCATGGGAAATAGATGGGGAAACAGTGGAAACAGTGTCAGACTTTATTTTTCTGGGCTCCAAAATCACTGCAGATGGTGACTGCAGCCATGAAATTAAAAGACACTTACTCCTTGGAAGGAAAGTTATGACCAACCTAGATAGCTTATTCAAAAGCAGAGACACTACTTTGCCAACAAAGGTCCATGTAGTCAAGGCTATGGTTTTTCCTATGGTCATGTATGGCTGTGAGAGTTGGACTGTGAAGAAAGCTGAGCGCCGAAGAATTGATGCTTTTGAACTGTAGTGTTAGAGAAGACTCCTGAGAGTCCCTTGGACTGCAAAGAGATCCAACCAGTCCATTCTAAAGGAGATCAGTCCTGGGTGTTCTTTGGAAGGACTGATGCTAAAGCTGAAACTCCAATACTTTGGCCACCTCATGCGAAGAGTTGACTCATTGGAAAAGACTCTGATGCTGGGAGGAATTGGGGCAGGAAGAGAAGGGGATGACAGAGGATGAGATGGCTGGATGGCATCACTGACTCAATGGACGTGAGTTTGAGTGAACTCCGGGAGTTGGTGATGGACAGGGAGCCCTGGCGTGTTGCAATTCATGGGGTCACAAAGAGTTGGACATGGCTGAGTGACTGAACTGAATTGAAGGATATTTACTAGGTTAAAAATTAAGGACATAATTTAATATTAGAAGGTCTTAAAAATAAAATTATATGGTTAATCTTCTTATAAATATTCTTTATGATATAGTGTAAAAATATGATATTTTAATCTTGTGGATTTAGAACAGGTACTAGTCAATAAGTTGAAGATACAGGTATAGTCCTATAGAGTAAAATTCCATGAAAATTCTATATTCTTGAGATCCATACAATGAGGTGAGAAGAAAAAAATGTTTAGGATCTGGCTAGAGGAGCAGAAGTCACCATGTAGACTGGACCTGGTTGTCCTGTTATGGACCCTTGAGCACATGATAATGATGTATAAGAAGCAAAGCCACATGCAGATAAGGTAGAAAGAGAACCTGGGATGAGCTTCACATGGTCTTCTGAGTCCCATTGGAAGGGAGTACTATAGTGGGGTTGGGTGGAGAACAAAAAGTGAAATTGTGAAAAACTAGGATGGAAAATATAGGAAAGAAGCTGTGTCCTTATTAATGACAACGTTTAGGGCACTGAATATGCCTGCCAAACCATCCATCTTCATGATTCCATGTCATCCCATCTGTTCTGATCATCACCATTCCTGCTGGCCTGAGGCAGTGTAACAAGGAAGAGAATCAAATAGAGATTTTAGTTAAGGAGAGGAGCATGGTCTTTGCTGGGAAAACAGACACAAACCCCAGGGCTGAAAGATGAGATGGGGCTCAAAGTTGGAGAATGGGTATAATGATCTGAAGCCAACAAGAGCAATAATGTATATAAATACAGAATCAGAGCCAGTAGTTCAGGACAAAGGTCTTGGGGATATAATGTACAGCATGGTGGAAATGGCACTCCACTCCGGTACTCTTGCCTGGAAAATCCCATGGACTGAGGAGCGTGGTAGGCTACAGCCCATGGGGTCGCAAAGAGTTGGACACGACTGAGCGACTTCACTTCATGGTGACGATAGTTAATAATACTGTATTGTTATTTGAATGTTGCTAAGAAAGTAAATCATAAAAGTTCTCATCACAAGAAAAAAATGTGACTATGTATGGTGACAGATATTAACTAGGCATATTGTGACCATTTCACAAATATACAGATATTGAATTATTATGTTGTATACCTGAAATTAATATAATGTTAAGTGTTAATTCAGAGAAGGCAATGGCACCCCACTCTAGTACTCCTGCCTGGAAAATCCCATGGATGGAGGAGCCTGGAAGGCTGCAGTCCATGGGATCACTGAGAGTCGGGCACGACTGAGTGACTTCACTTTCACTTTTCACTTTCATGCATTGGAGAAGGAAATGGCAACCCACTCCAGTCTTCCTGCCTGGAGAATCCCAGGGACGGGGGAGCCTGGTGGGCTGCCATCTATGGGGTCACACAGAGTCAGACACGACTGAAGCAACTTAGCATCAAGTGTTAATTATATCTTGATAAATAAATAACTAAAAAAAATATAAGTGATCACCATGAGAAACAGATAATCGTCCTTAAAAAAGAAAGCAGCAGAGAAGCACATTAATGTGAGCCTGACATTCTAGACATGTTTCCCCCTTGAGGTATTACTATACTGAAGCAGCTCAGAGCCAAGAGACTAAGAGGTAGAGTATAAAGTTGTGTCTAAGAGGCTGAGCGGCTGAGCAAAGATGTTGGTAATCTCACAGAGCTGGGAAGGCAGACATTCAAGGTCAGAGCTCACCAGATAGATGGAACCCTGGTAAGCACACCAGAGCAACAATGAACTGGAAACAGACTATCCATCCTAAAAACTGAAACCAGTCTTCAAACTGCTCAATCACAAACTGGATTGAAGGGATCTGACTCAATTCTGCCTACCAGAAAGGAAAAATAAACTCTTTGTGGAATGTCAGCCAGAGTCTTGATAATTTCCCATACATAATATTTGACTCTCAATAAAGAAATTATCATGCATTCTAGGAGTTAAGAAAAGTGACTAAAAACTAAAAATCAAGAGAGAAAACAGAAATGATGACAAACTTGATAATTCATTTTGAAAAGAGACTAATGAAAGTATAAAAATTAAGGACTAATTAAGTTAATTAGTATATGAGCAGATTAGACACAGTAGAAAAGAGGATTAGTGAACTGCAAGATAGGTCAATAGAAAATATTCAGATCAACTAATGTAGAGCAAAAAGCATCAAAGTGTGTAAAAGTTTATATTAGACCTGAGATACATTAAGAAGATCTAATATTTGTAATATTTGGATAATAGACCTGAGATACATTAAGAAGATCTAATATTTGTAATATTTGGATAATTCATATACCAGAAGGAAATGATTAAAAATTGGAACAGAAGCAATATTTGAAGAGATAATTGAGAATAAAGTCAGAAAAGTGAAAAAAAGCGTGAAATCAAAGATTGAGAAAGTTATTTGAACTCCATACAGAGTTAAAAAAGAAACTTCTTACAGACAAAAATATTCTAAGACCAGATGACTTGAATACAGATTGACTAGATTATCTTCAGTGATAAACATACGTATAAATTCTGGATGTAAATGATGAATGTATTTTTTCTCATGCCTCACAGAACAGACAGGAGCTTCTTTTCCTGCATCTTGCTTCAATTCTTGACCAGCAAAACACGTGCGAAACCTTCCAAAGCAAACTCCAAGGCCAGATGTCTCCACTGAGGAATAGTTACAAATATTAAAGGAAAGACCACAATAGTCTTATATAAGATCTTTTAGAGAATAGAGTGAATACCTTGTAATTAATACTATGAGGTCAGTGTAATTTTGATTCCCCATACTGGCAATACATTATAAGAAATGAAAATTACAGGTACATCTTTCTCAAAAAACTATTGTTTCACACAGAGATCAAGGGTATATTAAAAAAAAAAAAACTTGCCTTGCTAAATTTATTTAAAATATCACATTAGGATCAATTTTAAACTTATTCAAAGAATAAATATTGGTTTAAAATTCAGAAATCAATTGATTCAATTCATCCTATTAATAGAAGAAAGAAAAACCAAATAATTTTCTCAATAATGAAGAAAAAATATTTGACAAAATTCAACCCTGATTTGTTATTTAAAGAATAATCTTTTAGTAAACTAACTATAAAAAAGGAGCCTCCTTACTTGACAGCATATCTACAACACACAAAAAACAAACATCATATTTAATGATCAATTATTACAATTTTTATTGGCAGTTAGGATGAAGACAATGACTCTGCCCTCTCCATTCCTGTTTAATATTGTATTGAAGGCTGTGACCTCTTCAGTATATTACTACAAAATAAACATAATGGATTAAAAAGGAAGAAAATAAAGTTGTTACTCACAGACAACATGATTTTACACACACAAAAAGTGTTTAAAAATATATAAATCATTAGAATTAGTAAATAAATTTAGTAAGGTGGTTAGATAAAAATTAATATAAAAAATAAATTTATTCCCATTGTCCAGCATCCAACAATTTTTACAAATGAATTAAACAAATAATACCATGTAGGATAATATCCCCAAAGTTCTAATGCCTAAAAATAAACAATGTGCAAGGCTTTTACAATGCAGAAGAACCATATTAAAAGAATACAGATGAAACCTAAGTAAGTGTAAGACTATATCCTGTTTCCTGGATTAGAAGAGACAATGTTGCAAATTTGTTGACTTTTCCAGGTTGATTTTAATACCAGGAGGTTTATTTTTGGGAACTGAGAATCTGAATTTCGAATTTCATATGGAAATGCCAAACACCAAAGGTAGCCAGAATAAACTTGAAATACTTCCACCAACTGATGTCAAAACTGGTTATAAAGGCATTGTAATTAATATATTAATTAGCGCAAGAACAGACAAGTAGGCCAGTGAAACAGAGTAAAAAGCCCATAGAGTTATACATAAAACACAGACAGAATTAAAAGAGGATATTGTTGACAATAATGATGCTGAATCAGCTTAAGATTTATAAGAAAAAATAAAACATGGTAAACCAAAACATGAGTCTTACCTCAACCCACATACACAGCTCAAGTTTTAATGGACTGTTGAAGGTGCAGAAGGATATCTTTAGGACTATTTGATTTAGCAAAGATTATTTACACAGTAAAATATAGGCACCATTTATAAGGGAAAACACATACATTGGCCACTTTTTGAGAGAGTGGAATTACAAACCACATTTGGAGAATATATTTTAATCTATATTACGAACAAAAGACTCATAGCCAGAACCCAAAGAGAATATAAGAATAAAGAAAATATTGATAGAAACATAAGAAAAAATATATTGAAAATCAGAAAAAAGAGTTGAACAGTCACTATTAAAAACATTAATAATCACTAGAATAGGTAAAATTAAAAGGATTAATTATCAAATTAATCAAAATTAAAAGGATTAATTATCATATCAAAATGGTCAGTTGTAGAGAAACTGAAATCTTCATATATTTCTGGTAGAATGCAACTTCTCCAGAAAACTGCATGGCATTACCTGCTAAGGCTGAACGTATTTATACTCTGTGATTCAGCACTTCCTTTCCTAGGAATAGATAGATGTACCCAACAGATATCAACATACAGGTTCAGCAGTAGACATGATTAAGAATACTCACAATGACTTTATTGATAATAGCCAAAATAACCATCTGTAGAAGAAGGAATAAATAAGTGGAATGTTTTACAGCAATGAGATGAATGAGTTCCTTCTACATGAAAAATATGAATAGATCTTATAAAAAGAATAAGCAAAAAACCTGCTTTATTTCACTTATATGAAGCTCAAATATAGATGAGGCTAATCTACGGTATTAGAAATTAGGAGAGGGGAGACTGGTAGAACGGCATAGTGGGAACTGACAATACAGTGACCAACTGACCTGATTTACCTGGGACTGAGACTTTAATCAGGGTATTCAGTGTTAGAACTGGGTTAATCTCAAACAAACTTGAATGGTTTGGTCACTATAATTGGCAGGATTTTGTGTGGTGCCTCTGCTGAGTTGTTGATCTCTTTCTACACCAGAGTGGCACTTACATGGCAATCACTTTGTGATAAGCTATCTGGCTATACCTGCGTAACCTGTTGTCTTCCTTTTTTCATGTATGCCTCACTAATAAATTTACTAAGCAAATGATCTAGCATTTATGCGTAGGGTATACAGAAAATCATCCCCAAATCCTATATTGATTTATGTGTGCTTTTTCTGCTGATTGGAAAGACTCTTCCTCATTAAGCTCATGCTTATTCACTCACTATATATTTGATCAGTACCTACCACCAGGTAAGTGCTGTTCCAGGGCCCGGGAATACAAAAGCAAGCAATGCTTGTATTCTTGGGGAGCTTTCATTCAAGGAGCAGGAACAAACAAACAAACAAAAAAACATTACAAAATATACTAATATATAGCATGCTGCTGCTGCTAAGTCACTTCAGTCATGTCCGACTCTGTGTGACCCCATAGACGGCAGCCCACCAGGCTCCCCATCCCTGGGATACTATTAGATATAAAAGTGTAATCAAAAAATTAAAAATGAAGAGGGTCAATGTTTAGAGGGTCATGAGAAACTGATGTTCAGGAAAGGGTGGGTCATAGAAGGCTCTTCCTTCCTTTCATAGAAGGCGGTGACATTCAGTAGAGATCTGAATGAAGTGGAGGAACAGCCGTGCCAGCATCTTAGGGTAAAGAGAGAAGGCGAATTCCACGTGGAGGGAGCGATGACTATAAAGTTCCTGAGATGGGAGCATAAAATCCATCACTTTTGAGTACTTATTACAAATAAAACTATCCATTTAAAGTCTGCCTTTCCTATGACCCACTGATAGCTTCATTAGGGCCAGGAACATATCTGGCTTATTCACCAAATGTTCCCACTGTCAAGCATGGTGTGTGCACTTGCCCAGTATCTGTAAAGAGAACAGATTACAACACTATGTTTTTGCATATCCTTCGGTTTGTTCCTGGGCTATCTCTTCTGTCCCAAGAATCTGTTTATTTGTGCCTTGGTCTCTCACACTGCTTTAATTGCTGTGGCTTTAGAGTTTGTCTTGACATCTGATGATATGGACCACACACTGGAGATATAAGCATAAGTAAAAATAGACAGATGTTGTCATTGTCCTCATGACGGTAAACTCCTGGTAGGATGGTGGAGGGAGGAAAGCTTAACTTCAAAGGCGAGATTGGCAGTGTTATCTAGGTCTTGGGGCGTAAGTGCAGAAAATTGAGAACTAGAACAGCTTGTCTGGATAAGCAGGTTGAGGATTTGACATGGGAAAGTCTTCCAAATAGGGCTCAGGGTTTTTATTCGAGGTGAGTTTCTTGGGAGCCATGTGTAGGTTCTAAAAAGGGCGTGTGCTATTTCCAGTCCCCAAACCAAGTGGCGAGTGTTAGTATCTGTGAAGCAGAGCCCAGAATAAATTCCTGCTGAGAGGGTATGACTGGTGTGGGACACAGTGTGATCTGTCCATCTGATCCTCACGAAGTAGCAGCCACACAAACAGCTCAGACTGTCCCTCTGTGCCCTTGCTCTGAACCAGTGCAGACCTGGGGCCCAAGGGTTAAGTGTGGGTTTTTAAAAATTAAGCAGCTATCTGAGACGGCCTGATGCGATAACCCAGCAGCGCCCTTTGGCTGGGGCTTGAGTCTCCCCAGCCCCAAACGTGGATAGTGTTGCTGGCTGCCCCAGATTTTAGAGGGTGAGATGGCAAGAGGTGAAAATGTCAGTGTCCTTGGCCAGGAGAGGATGCCAAGGCAGATTTAGAAACCTCAGCAAGGCCATGCACAGGAAAGTAATCAGACATGTATTTCAGTCTTTGCACCTTGGTTGCAAATTATTTCCAAAATCTTATGCTTATGTCCTGCTCTCTCACCACCAGCTTCCAATCCAACGGGTAAAACTGGGTCTATCTTTTATGTTTCATGTTTTGGTCTCAAGTTTGAGCCTAACTGAATTTCCACAACCCAATTCATGCTCTATCTGATCTTTTAAGTTCATTAATTAATTTTTGGCTGCACTGGGCCTTCACTGTTGTGCACAGGCTTTCTCTAGTTGCAAGTGAGCAGGGCCTGCCCACGGTTGTAGTACCTGGCTTTCTCACTGGGGTGGCTTCTCTTGTAGTGGAGCATAGGGTTCTAGGCACATGGGCTTCAGCAGTTGCAGCACACAGGCTCAGTAGTTGGGGCACACAGACCCAGTTGACCCAAGGCATGTGGAATCTTCCCAGACCAGGGATTGAACCCATGTCTCCTGCCTTGGCAGACAGATTTTTATACACTGTGCCATCAGGGAAGTCCACGCTCTATATGACCTTCACCGACTATTTAAGTAAGCAGGATAGTTTTATAAAGCTAATAACTACCCAATTTTGTATGATGAGTTTTCATAAAGCAAGACGGCACTGTCATGAAGTCTCACCAGCTCCTTGCTGCAGGCAAGCACGGACACCTCACCTGCAGGGAGCCAGGCATGTGAAGTGTCTTAGCTGAGGTCTTAGGGAGGTAGGAGAAGATTGTGGTGGTTTCTAATATTCGCCAACTTGCTATGAGCCTCCACGTAGACTTGTTACTGGCGCCTCATTACCATCTTCATCCCTACGTGCTCAGATTCTCTTTTTCTCATGGAGAAGGGATTTCCAAGGAAGAAAAGCACCCTTGGCCCTTCCTGGATTGTCTTCCAGGAACAACAACACATCATGGGAATGTGTTTGTGTGCCACCACCTAGCAGGGCCAGCAGACAGCACCCCCACAGTGGTCCCAGTCCCCCCACCAGAGCTTGCTGACAGACCTGCTCCTATGGGACACTAGGCAGTGTCCTTGTCCCTTCTAGGGGGCAAAGAATCAGTAGTGGTTGATTGAATGGATCAAAGGCATAGTCTAAAGGTACAAACTGAGTTCTCCAGGCCAGAATACTGGAGTGGGTAGCTGTTCCTTTCTCCAGGAGATCTTCCCAACACAGGGATTGAACCCAGGTTTCCTGCATTACAGGTGGATTCTTTACCCGCTGAGCCACTAGAGGGGACAAGGAATCACTAGTGGTTGAGTGAATGGATCAAAGATGTTGTCTAAGGGTACAAACTTCCAACTAGTAGACAAGTCCTGGAGTTCTTAATGCATAGTACAGTGAATACAGACAATGATATAGTCTAATCACCACATTTTACTGGGTCTTACTTATTGCCACCAAAATGAAAGAAATGATAATTATGTGATGTGATAGAGGTGCTAAGTAAAGATACAGTGGCAATTATATTACAGCATACAAGTGGCTCAGAGGTTAAAGCATCTGCCTCCAATGCGGGAGACCCAGGTTCGATCCCGATCCCCTGGATAAGGAAATGGTAACCCACTCCAGTATTCTTGCCTGGAGAATCCCAAGGACGGAGAAGCCTGGTAGGCCACGGGGTCACAAAGAGTTGGACACGACTGAGCGACTTCACTTTACTTCACTTCATACAAATGTATCAAGTCAACATGGGGCATACCTTAAAATTACAGTTATATTTTTAATGTATTTCAATTAAAAAAAGATGAATGAGAGAACCCCACAAAGTAGGGGGATCAATTAAAGGGTCTGGGATGAAACTTCTGGCCTTAGAGATGACAGAGCTCATTCAAGTCCAGCCTCTGGGCTCACAAACCCTTTCACCTTGCGAGTTACTTTACCCTCTCTTTGCCTCCACTTCTTCCCCTGTTTGGAGAAGCAAACACCTACTTCACAGAAGGGTTGTGAAAATTACACTTGGCAATGTGTATAAAGGGCATGGCCTAGTACCTAGGTCCTGAGGCAACACATGAGCAAATCCACCTGGAGAACTAGCTGTGACTCCAGCCATGGTGCCTGGCCTGCTCTGTGTGTGAATATTGTCAAGACCCCCATCTTTATCTTTTTATCTGGGATCAAATCAGTGATTAAGAAATATTCGCCTTTTTTATGTTGTTCAGTCACCAAGTCATGTCCATGTCTTCCCAAACCCATGGACTGCATATATATACACCTTTTGTAAGGACCTTTTATATATCTTAAAAAAAAAGAAAAAGAAAAAAAGCCTTTAGCATGTGTCTAATCACTGAATCTCTTCCTTACCTCTGTATGCCTCAGGCTCCACTCTTCCTGGTGTACAGTTCAGTCCTGTTTGCAACTGTCTGTTCATGGCCTTAAAAACAAATGATCAAGAAATGTTAGGGATTGAAGTAAAAATAAAATAGCACACATTACAAGGATACAGCTTACTGAATTTTATTCTTCACCCCTTACTAATCCCATTATTCTCAATGATGCCATTATTCTTACCCTTCTGGGGCAGGAATAATTGATTATCTGTCTATAGATTCCACGTAGACCTCTATTATTATGGTTCTATTAGTAACATAAGAGGAAAGAGTGGTTAACAAAAGTAGTAAGATTTGTACCAGAAGGAAATGATCAGGAGCTTCAGACTTAGGTAAACAGGGAGAGATAAGGGGCAGATGAATTCCAGCAAGTTAATTTGTGTTCACCAAGTCTCCCAGGTTCCAGAGGACAAGGATGTTGGAAGAGCCTGGAAGTCAAGCTGCAAGGTAAGGATAGAGGGCTGCTCTCCATGTCCTCAGCCTGACCACATGTTTGATGTGAGAATGAGGTCATCGTGTGGGACCACCATCATCGTCCATGTTCTGAGAGTTGACCAAAAGTCAGAATCTTATGCAAGATTGTGAACCAGAGTTAGATCCCACTAGAATTTAGCTCGTCTTTGAGATCTGATCAAAAAAGCAAAACAATTAGGCTGATGGTAACAGGACTCATCCTCTCACAGCCTGTTGAAGGGAGGCAGACATAGAAGTGGAGACCTGGAGAAAATATTGAGTTACTGGCCATGTGCTGGAGGTTCCAGGAGATTCATATGAAGAGTTCAAGATAGGCCATGGGCATTCTCAAACCACATTTGGCAATGGAGGGAGCAGTGATTTCTAACTTCCTTGGAAGAGAAATGTTTTTACCCATCATCGGAATTTTTTAGCTTAGCTTCCAGGCGATGCCCTCAAGCCCTTGGTACCCTATTTCCAATAAATCTCCACTTAAATACACAAAGAAACAAAAAGACATGGGGAACCATCACTGTCCTAGACCTGGGAGAAAAATCTAAGAAAGCTTAACTCTTCTTATCCCATTTTATCTGGGTGAGAGAGAGTTCTTTAACTGTATTATGGTCCTTCTCAGTTTTATTGTGATATAAAGGGATTCATAAGCTGGGTCCCTTCTTCTCATTCAAGTTTAAAACCAGTTGAAAGAGAGACAAAAGGCAGTCAAAGAAATGAATTTACGATAGGTGCTTTATTACTGATTAAGACTCAACTGGAAGATATAGTTTAGATGTGCAATTATAATGAGCGGCTCAAAGCTGCACCCCAGTTAATCAATCCACACAAGTTCAGACAGTGTTAGGAAACATCAAGTCTTCCCACAGGAGCAGAGCCATGACTGCTAAGCAGACCATTTGGCAAAGAACAAGCTAGAGCACAAGTTCCTCTCAGCTGCCATTTTCCAAGAGAAGAAGAAGGAATGGCTGGTTCCTTCTCCCAAATGGGCTTTTCCCACTCAGAAAAGCCACTCTCTTCCAGAGATAAATAAGCCAGAGAGAAGAGAAAGGCTGAGCACTTCTCTCTAACAGATGTTGCTCTTCACAGAAGGATACATCGGGGCGGGGGGAGATGCAATGCTCCCAATAGTGGATTTTCATTTATTTCTTCTCATTTGCCATTTCTCTCTCAAAGAGAAGGAACCACCTCTTTTCCTTCTTCAGCACTGTGGTCCTTGGAATGGTACACTGGATGAGAATAGTCTCTGTCACATGTAGGCTGACACATAAGGGATTTCCATATGTTCATGGCAGTGGCAAATGGACTGCTAAATGGCTAGAGCACCCTGCACAGGACTTGGCTGTGTTACCAGCAGTCAAGCTCAGGGCTTTCATAAAATGGCAAAGGAACCCTTCCACATGGGAACGCTGATTCATCCAAACTGTGTCTGTGGGAAGGTGATGGTATCATGGCAGGATGAAGGATTTCCGGGGAAAGAACAAGTAGGAGAGTGGATGTGTTTCTAAATCCATTCATGAATTTGAGGATATAAGTGGGATATTCATTTTTTTTTACTTAATGTTTAATTGATTTACAATGTATTAATTTCTGCTGTACAGCAAAGTGATTCAGTTATACATATGTATGTGCTGTGATTAGTCGCTCAGTCGTGTCTGACTCGTTGCAGCCCCATGAACTATAGTCCATGGGATTCTCCAGGCAAGAATACTGGGGTGGGTTGCCATACCCTCCTCATACATGTGTATACACTCTTTTTAAATATTCTTTTCCACTGTGGTTTGGGGCATTCAGTATTCATTCCTTCAACAAATATTCCCCAGTGTCTATGAGGGCTAGCCCCTGCTCTGGGGATTCAGCAGGGGATAGGACCCAGGCCCTGGCCTCATGAAGCTTTCTTTCTGCTCTGGATGGCAGGAAATACAGTGTAACAAATAAAGAAATAATATGTATTACCACATGTAGAGACTCACTGCTATGAAGGAAGATACCACTGGGTAAGGGAGTAGAGAATGACATAGATGTCAGGGCGTGCATTTTTTGGGTAACAGGTGTCTGGATGAAATAACTGTCAGCAGCTGGAGACAGTTACATGCCTTGGAGTCTTGCCTTCCACGCAGTGAAGAAATCTCAGTTCTAGATTCTCGGAAACTCTTTTGCCAGCCCCAGTGTGAACAAATCAAGGGACAAGGAGTTTTCTGGGTTTTTAAGAAAACTGTTACTGCTAGATAGCTCCAAAATGTAATAAGAATTTTCCTTAAGCTGATAATTTTCTCATGCTGAAAGGCTTGTGATAGTTTCTGGAGCAACCTAGAATAAAATGCCTTCTTCATTCATGTGCTAATAATCGACTTTTTTTTTTTTTTTTTTTGAGGGCCTCCTCTCTACATGGGACATCTCTGGTGGCCCAGATGGTAAAGCATCTGTCTACAATGTGGGAAGGTGGGGTTCAATCCCTGGGTCAGGAAGATCCCCTGGAGAAGGCATGGCAGCCCACTCCAGTACTATTGCTTGGAAAATCCCACGGAAGGAGAAGCCTGGTAGGCTACAGTCCATGGGGTCACAAACAGTCGGACACAACTGAGCAATTCCACTTTCTTTCTTCTTACTTTTCCTCTCTACATAGAATGCCACTTACAAAGATGGGCAAGTTCCTTAACTTCTGTAAGCATCGTTTTCCTCATTTGTAAATCAGGAGGAACAGGGCTTGCCTTACTGAGTTTTGATCAAAATTAAGGTAGGCAACATATCTGTACCCAGGTACTGAATTATAACAGAGCTAATCTAGCACAAGGCTGATTGATCTCCTGTGATACCGAAGATAATCCTGGAATGAAAGGTTTTCTTTCCTCAATTTATAATAAGTGGATGGGTCCTTACAAAAGTAAGTTTAAAACTTAGTTCATTGGAAGGACTTGCCTGGTGGTTCAGTGGCTAAGACTCTGTGTTCACAATTTGGGGGGCCTGGGTTTGATCCCTGGTCAGGGAACTAGGTCCCACATGCTGCAGCTAAGACCTGGTGCAGTCAAATCAATAAATGAAAATAATTATTTTAAAAAAAAGTTCATTAGATTTCACAGTCCAAATTTTTTCCAAAGTTGCATGCTTACTCCTCAGAAAGAGCTTGTCCTGGACTAATTCATGTTTTCTAATACCATATCATCTCTTCAAATTTTCATTATATGGCATTATTCCTAGGCTTTTTCATCCTGTCTGTTTCCATTTGGATACATGCCTTTTGAATGGGGAACATTTTGGCCAGGTGAGCTCTGACTGGTAGAGAATTAAATGGACTGAGTTCACCCCCATCTCCTTTGTGTGGGCACTGAATCTCTATTAACAACATGACATTTATATCAATTTTTAAAAAGTACTGCATCACATGAATTGCAAATATTGCACAAAAGATTATTGCAACCTTCATTCTTAAGTGAAATACTGTGAGAAGAGGAATCCCAATCTTTCTGTCTTCCATTTATCTTTTTGGGAATCATGAGTTTCTCATTTATATGGCATACAGAGTATTTTTTTATGGTCTTCTTTCATATCCAAAACCCCACTAAAGTAAGAAAGTATCAGTTCAGTCCACTTCAGTCACTCAGTCGTGTCTGACACTTTGTGACCCCATGAATTGCAGCATGCCAGGCCTCCCTGTCCATCACCAACTCCCGGAGTTCACTCAAACTCACATCCATCAAGTCCTTGATGCCATCCAGCCATCTCATCCTCTGTCATCCCCTTTTCCTCCTGCCCCCAATCCTTCCTGGCATCAGAGTCTTTTCCAATGAGTCAACTCTTTGCATGAGGTGGCCAAAGTATTGGAGTTCCAGCTTTAGCATCAGTCCTTCCAAAGAAAACCCAGGATTGATCTCCTTCAGAATGGACTGGTTGGATCTCCTTGCAGTCCAAGGGACTCCCAAGAGTTTTCTCCAACACCACAGTTCAAAAGCATCAATTCTTCAGCGCTCAGCTTTCTTCACAGTCCAACTATCATATCCATACATGACCACTGGAAAAACCATAGCCTTGACTACATGGACCTTTGTTGGCAAAGTAATGTCTCTGCTTTTGTATATGCTATCTAGGTTGGTTATAACTTTCCTTCCAAGGAGTAAGCGTCTTTTAATTTCATGGCTGCAATCACCATCTGCAGTGATTTTGGAGCCCCCAAAAATAAAGTCTGACACTGTTTCCACTGTTTCCCCATCTATTTGCCATGAAGTGATGGGACCAGATGCCATGATCTTCGTTTTCTGAATATTGAGTTTTAAGCCAACTTTTTCACTCTCCTCTTTCACTTTCATCAAGAGGCTTTTTAGTTCCTCTTTACTTCTTAGGGGTGGTGTCAAATGCATATCTGAGGTTACTGATATTTCTCCCGGCAATCTTGATTCCAGCTTGTGCTTCTTCCAGCCCAGCATTTCTCATGATGTACTCTGCATATAAGTTAAATAAGCAGGGTGACAATATACAGCCTTGATGTACTCCTTTTCCTATTTGGAACCAGTCTGTTGTTCCATGTCCAGTTC
Source organism: Bos indicus (assembly GCF_029378745.1). NCBI lineage: Eukaryota > Metazoa > Chordata > Mammalia > Artiodactyla > Bovidae > Bos > Bos indicus. Next base: position 15,601,802 of record NC_091780.1, on the reverse strand, counting down.
TAACTGTTGTTTCCTGACCTGCATATAGGTTTCTCAGGAGGCAGGTGAGGTGGCCTGGTATTCCTATCTCTTTCAGAGTTTTCCACAGTTTATTGTGATCCACACAGTCAAAGGCTTTGGCATAGTCAATAAAGCAGAAACTGATGTTTTTCTGGAACTCTCTTGCTTTTTCCATGATCCAGTGGATGCTGGCAATTTGATCTCTGGTTCCCCTGCCTTTTCTCAAACCAGCTTGAACATCTGGAAGTTCACAGTTCATGTATTGCTGAAGCCTGGCTTGGAGAATTTGGGGCATTACTTTACTTGTGTGTGAGGTGAGTGCAATTGTGCGGTAGTTTGAGCATTCTTTGGCATTGCCTTTCTTTGGGATTGGAATGAAAACTGACCTTTTCCAGTCCTGTGGCCACTGCTGAGTTTTCCAAATTTGCTGGCATATTGAGTATAGCACTTTCACAGCATCATCTTTCAGGATTTGAAATAGCTCAACTGGAATTCCATCACCTCCACTAGCTTTGTTCATAGTGATGCTTTCTAAGGCCCACTTGACTTCACATTCCAGGATGTCTGGCTCTAGGTAAGTGATCACACCATTGTGATTATCTTGGTCATGAAGATCTTTTTTGTACAGTTCTTCTGTGTATTCCTGCCACCTCTTCTTAATATCTTCTGCTTCTGTTAGGTCCATACCATTTCTGTCCTTTATCGAGCCTATCTTTGCATGAAATGTTCCCTTGGTATCTCTAATTTTCTTGAAGAGATCTCTAGTCTTTCCCATTCTGTTGTTTTCCTCTATTTCTTTGCATTGATCACTGAAGAAGGCTTTCTTATCTCTTCTTGCTATTCTTTGGAACTCTGCATTGAGATGTTTATATCTTTCCTTTTCTCCTTTGCTTTTCACTTCTCTTCTTTTCACAGCTATTTGTATGGCTTCCCCAGACAGCCATTTTGCTTTTTTGCATTTCTCTTCCATGGGGATGGTCTTGATCCCTGTCTTCTGTACAATGTCACGAACCTTAGTCCATAGTTCATCAGGCACTCTATCTATCAGACCTAGTTCCTTAAATCTATTTCTCACTTCCACTGTATAATCATAAGGGATTTGATTTAGGTCATACCTGAATGGTCTAGTGGTTTCCCCTACTTTTTCAATTTCAGTCCGAATTTGGCAATAAGGAGTTCATGATCTCAGCCACAGTCAGCTCCATGGAATGCTCCAGGCTAGAATACTGGAGTGGGTAGCCTTTCCCTTCTCCAGGGGATCTTCCCAACTCAGGGATAAAACCCAGGTCTCCCAATTTGTGGGCAGATTCTTTACCAGCTGAACCACAAGGGAAGCCCTGTAAGAAAGTATAAAAAAGGCAAAAACCACTAAGAGTAAAGAAAATGGATAGGGGAGGGAAGGATGAAGGGCAGTAAGATTATTATCCACTGAGAAATTTTGAAAATACTGTCTGGATGGCAAATACCAACGGGAGCCTTTGATGAGCAGAATGATGTGGAGAAAGCAGAAGTTAGAATTAAATCGTACAAGTCAAAGATTTAATTTTTGGCAGATGTGAGAGAGGGAATCTGGAGCCTTGTTCTCAACTAAGGAGCAGCTTGGAAAGCCAGACCTTTATCTTGACAAGGGGAGCCTGGGGCAAACTCGATTTAGTGTTGATTTCCTATTAGGTCTTTTCCTTATTAACTTCTTTATCTGATACTTACAGAGCCCTGATAAGTGTTGTACAATGCTTCCGATGCAGAAGATCCAGAGATAAATAATATATAGTATATACCTTTGAGGAATAGCAGTTTCTCCTAAAGGAAATCAACCCTGAATATTCAATGGAAGGGTTAATACTGAAACTCCAATACTTTGGCCACCTGATGCAAAGACCTCACTCATTGGAAAAGACCCTGATTCTGGGAAGGTTGAAGGCAGAAAGAGAAGGGGACAAGAGGATGAGATGCTTGGATGGCATCCCTGACACAATGGACATGAGTTTGAGCAAGCTCTGGGAGACAGTGAAGAAGGACAGGGAAGACTGGCCTGCTGAAGTTCATGGGGTCGCAAAGAGTCAGACACAACTTCATACACAGGAAGGTTTTGTAGAGGAGGTAATGTTTTATCTGAGTTCTGAAGGAAGCTAGGACTTCTCAGGCATATAATGGGAAAAGATCCTACTAGAAAGAGACATAGCTCATAGTACAAAAACATCCTCTTAAAAATTTTTTTTTGATTGTGCCTTTCAAGAATCTTCTCCTTTTTTTGTTCTGAAGTTTATGACATTATAATGGAATTCCAGCTATTTTGATTATTTGTATTGCAAGAAGATACACCAAAAAGAAAAGAAAAATGAATTGTTGAAAAATTTCCAGGTGGGTGTGTTAAAAAAAATTCTCATCTAATCTGACTACCACAAATAGGAATGAAATTTAATATATTTTAATGATTTTAAAATGCAATTATTTAACCACCTTGAATTTGATGCGCAGAAGTATGATAAAGCCACCTTGGTGTGTTGTTTGGTTTTTGTGAGACTGAGAATCCAAATAGTACAATGCAAAGGTGTTCTCTTCCCTGGGAAGACCAAGTTCAAAGACCTGAAGAAAAACACTCCCATCAGATGGCCTGCTTCCTGTAAAGCTTTATTAACTTAAACGAAGTGTAGAATTTCTTATCAAGAGCTTGTATTTCCTATAATTCAGTAAGATTATTATATCATTGCTTTGAAGTTTTTCCTTATGTGAGCACACAAGAATATTCTTATAACTTAGCTTAGAACAATCTTTAGAGGAAAGACAGTTTCATAAGACTTGCTATCCTATGAAGGTGTCTCAGGTGGCACAGTGGTAAAGAACCTGTCTGCCAACACAGAAGACACAGGTTCAATCACTGGGTCCAGAAGATCCCCTGGAGGAAGAAATAACAACCTACTCTAGTATTCTTGCTGGGGAAATCCCAAGAATAGAGGAGCCCGATGGGCTACGGTCCATGGAGTTGCAGAGAGTTGGACATGACTGAGCATACATGCACACATACACACATATATTCTGTGATTGTCACAAGGTGATCTAGTAGAAATAACAGAAGAATACAAAGATATATATCAATCAGGACTTCTTACATTTCTTTTCAGATCAGTGATGAACAATATTCCACCTAAATCATTTATTAATCATCTAACTGACCATAAACATTATTTTTTTCTCCCCTAAAGGTTTTGAAACACGAGGGGGTAGGGCACAGCCTTTAAAATAATGACATAGCCCACGGACATGGCATAAGCTGATTAGAACCAAATAAATCCAAATGACTGATGAGTAGACCCACTAGACCTTGAGCCTCAGTATACACTCAGTGTAACACATCAGCAAGCTAGGATGCATGCTCAGGTACCATGACAGTTTCCAAGAGCAACCATAAAGGTCAAGAAGTGGGCAGTGGCCTGATTCCTGGAAATCTCTGCTTCTTCCCCCAAATTGTTGGAATAATCCTCCCACTCGTTGTGCTCAGTCGTGTGCAACTCTTGTGTAAGCCCATGGACTGTAGCCCTGCCAGGCTTTTCTGTCCCTGAGATTTCCCAGGCAAGAATACTGGAGTGGGTTGACATTTTCTTCTCCAGGGGATCTTCCCAACCCAGGGATTAAATCTGCATCTCCTGCATTGCAGGGGGATGCTTTACTGCTTGAGCCATCAGGGAAGCCCAAAGTGAACATGTTATTTGCTCAGTTATGTCCAACTCTTTGCCACCCCATGGACTGTAGCCCACCAGGCTCCTCTTAGCTTTTATGGGCTGTGTAATTTCCCACTCATTAGCCTATGAAATTACTCAGCCTGTGAAAGCTAACCACACCACATTTCAAGGCTGCTCTTGCCTTCTGAGATGGCCCACACTCTGTGGAATGTGTTTCTCTCTACATAAATCCTTTTCTTACCAATCGCTTTGTCTCTCATTGGACTCTTTCTGCAATGAGACATCAAGAGCCTGAGCTTCGTTAGGTCCTGAAACCAGGTGTGTGATCTCATTTGGAAGACTGTGGGTTTTAGCCAGGTTCAAGTCCCAGCCATGGGGGTTCAAGTCCCAGTCGGAGCTAAACAGCTTCAGTTCTACCTGTGATTTCCTATGGACAGGGAGCTCCAGGAAAGCAGGGACCATGATTGTCACTTTTACAGGTTATCTTTGGAACCTAGCATAGCACCTCTCACCGACATCAGTTCAGTTCAGTTCAGTCGCTCAGTCGTGTCCGACACTTTGTGACCCCATGAACCACAGCACGCCAGGCCTTCCTGTCCATCACCAACTCCCGGAGTTCACTCAGACTCACATCCATCAAGTCAGTGATGCCATCCAGCCATCTCATCCTCTGTCGTCCCCTTCTCCTCCTGCCCCTAATCCCTCCCAGCATCAGAGTCTTTTCCAATGAGTCAACTCTTCGCATGAGGTGGCCAAAGTACTGGAGTTTCAGCTTTAGCATCATTCCTTCCAAAGAAATCCCAGGGCTGATCTCCTTCCGAATGGACTGGTTGGATCTCCTTGCAGTCCAAGGGACTCTCAAGAGTCTTCTCCAACACCACCGTAGTAGAAGCCTAATAAGCACTCACTGAATATACAATGTCAGCAGTTTATTTAGGCACTACAAAAGAGGCGAGCAAGCTCCACATATGTTCCAGAGGACCAGTGCAGTTATAGTTTTCAGAATAATCCAGAAATATATAAGAACCAGCAGCCCAACAGAGGAATCATCAGTACAGTTTATCAAATGGAGACCTACTTGGGTCAAGAGCTCTTGTTGAAATTCTTTTTAAGATTTTTTTTTTTTTATGTAGACCATTTAAAAGTCTTCATTGAATTTGTTACAGTATTGCTTCTGCTTTATATTTTGGTATTTTGGCCACAAGGCTTGTGGGATCGTAGCTCCCCAGGCAGGAATGGAACCTGCACCCCTGCATCAGAAGGTGAAGCCTTAATCACTAGACTGACAGATAAGTCCCCCTTGTTGAAATTTAAAAACACTCTTGGAGGCACATGTATATGGGTTACACTCTAGTGCCATTTGATTTAATCAGCAATCAACATTAGCTACTCAGATTTATATCTGGAAAAAAAAAATCCTGTGTTCATAGAGAAAGATTGTCATCTTAGAAGACTTCAGCTTTCCAGGAGTAGGGGATCTGAGATAATAGTAACTATCATATTTAAAGGGCTTCTCAGCTGGTACAGTGGTGAAGAATCTGCCTCCCAGTGCAGGCGACACAAGAGACGTGGGTTTGACTCTTGGGTCAGGAAGATCCCCTGAAGGAGGAAATGGCAACCCCCTCCGGTATTCTTACTTGGGAAATCCCATGGACAGAGGAGCCTGGGAGGCTGCAATCCATGGGGTCACAAAGAGTCGGACATGCTTGAGTGACTGAGCACACACACATCATATTTAAGTGCATACTTCAAGCTAAGCAATCTCCTAAGTGTTTATCTCACTTTCTTCTCCCTAAACTCTATCAAAAAAGGTATTATTATCCAACTTCTACACAGAAGGACACTGAAGATAAGAGAGGTTAAAAGGTGTGTCCAAGTTCAACTCAGCTAGTCAGCGATAGAGCCAGGATTTAAACCAAATCTGCTGCTTTTACCAACTACAAGGGGTTGGCAATTTTTTTCAATAAAGGGCCAGATACTAAATCTTCTAAGTTTATCGGCCATACAATCTCTAGCCTGAGTTCTCAACTCTGCTGATGGATTGTGAAAACAACCAACAGATAAGTAAACCCATGAGCATGCTTGCACGCCAGCAAAATTTCACTACTGACTCAAGAATACAATCTTATATCATTTCACGTGCCACAAAATAGTCTTCTTTTTAGCTTTTTTTTAACATTTAAAAATATAAAAACTGTTCTTGTCTCCAGCTATACAAAAACAGGTGGTGTGTTAGATTTGGTTTGTGGGCTATACTTTGTCAACTGCTGACCCTACTATACTCTACTCCCCCCCACCCCTCCCACCACCCCCACCCCTCCCACCTCCCCCCCCCCACCCCAGTTTGGAAGCAGGAAGAGTGCTATTGGTGTCTGGAAAGTAGATTTGAGGAAAGGCAAAGGAAATCTGGAGAAAAATGTCTGTGTTCTTTGAAGTGCATGCAAGGATTGAGGTGGCCTTTGATATGTCAGGATAAGCTTACCTTTCTGGAAACTTTCCTGGCAGTCCATTGGTTAAGAATCTACCTTCCCATGCAAAGGATGCAGGGTTAACCCCTGGTTGGGAACTAAGATCCCACATGCCATAGGGCAGCTAAGCCTGTACACTACAACATATTCCACAATTAAGAGCCAACATAGCCAAAAATAAGTAAACATTTTTTTAAGTTCATCTTTTTGTTGAATCTGATGGTCTTTTAATATCATGGGCTGTTATAATGCAAATTGAGATGTCAGGAATAACCAATAAGTCTGCAAACTCCTTCTTGCTCAGCCCTTTACTCTCCAAGTCAATCCAGGGTTCCCCATGATGTTTTTACAACTTTACTCTTTGAGAAGAAAGAATGAAAACCAAGAAGAGAGAATGTCATTCTTTACTTCCTTTCTACTTGTATTGCATAACATTGACTACAAGCAACTGAAATAACAAAATAACAGGGCCATGAAGAACACAAAAGTAATATATTTCCTTCTCATGAAAATTTTATCAGTCCTGAGCTGCATTGTTCCACCTTATATTTCTGCTGTCAGTGGAACATTTCAATGTGTGGCCTAAGATGGATGCTGCATTCTGGCCATCACATCACCATTCCAAAGAGAAAGGTAGAGAAGAAGAGCAAGGCTTCACTGTTTTCAGGCACTTCCATTGTTGTTCACATCCTAATAGAACACAGTCACAGTAGCACCTAGCTGCAAGGGAGTCTGAAAAATGTAGTCTTTGATTCCTGGCATTCAAGTTTTCAACTAATGTTTAGATATTTATACTTAGCAAGAAGGGGAGAAGAGATGTTGGTGCCAAATTGACAGTTTCTGTCACACAGTGGATTGGTAGAGGGGGACAGTTGCCACCTTCTGCTCTTCACATCCACCACTGCAACACTGATGTCAATCAAGAGTTCTGATCACTTCTCTCTTGGACAAAGTTCAGAGTTGCTAACCCTGGATGCACCTCACATTCACCCTGTGTATCTCTGCCTCTCCTGGGCACCAACCTCAGTAGTCAGCCTCCCTTCCCTGTTCTGGAGTAATAACTGGCAACCCACTCCACTATTCTTGCCTGGGAAATCCCATGGACAGAGGAACCTGGCAGGTTACAGTCTGTGGGGTTGCAGAGCGTTGGACCTGACTGAGCATGAGCACTTCCTGTTCATCCTAGTTGCCGACCTTTCTCTGTTACTACCGTGGCTTCTTTCAGCTGGCTTCACAACACCACATTTTGGCAACATACTCTAGGGCTAGGCTGGAACTGTTCAGGCTGACCTGACCCCCACAGTCATCAACCCAGGTGACCTTCTCCGGCGGGTGTTCCATCCATCTGTCTCACTGAATGTGTATCACAGAACCCGTCATCCATTTAATGTCAAGATAACGCTGAATGTCTGAAACACAGACAGTAATCTATTTTTATTTCAAAGATACATTTGAAAATTATGAAGGGCATACCATAAAGATAGAGAAGAATGCCTATTTAGCCATTGTTTCTTTAAAAATCAACTTTAAAATGTAAAGCATTACCACATGGTCTCATCATCAAACATTATTGTCAGTGGTAATAAGTGTGTTTGCTTAAACTGATGTGCAAATCTAAAATTCGAAAAAAGAAGTCTGTTAGCTGAATGACATTCAGTTGCACAGCCACTGATAAGGTAAGCAGAGTTTTAGTACCGAAGAGAGCAAAATGAGACATGGCTCTTTGTTCTTTTTTTTTTCCCCTCTTAAGAAGTACAATTTAATGCCATTGGAAAAGATATTTTTAAAAATCTATTATAGAGTCCTTTCTTTAGTGAGAAGAAGGGGATACGAACACGGAAAGGCCTATTTTTCCTAAAAGCTATCTTTTGCCAAGCTAAAGTCCCCTAATATAAGATCACAATGACGTGAATATAAAATACGCTTGTTAGACATCCTGCATCACACAGGGTAGCCAACAGACTGCTCTGGAAATGCCAATCTTGTGGTGTACAGCCACCCAAATACCGAGGCCAGCATCACTCCTTAAATTTTCTCCCTCTTGTTGGTTAGATACTTGTTTCCGGTCTGGATATGCAGGTTATTTAAGGAGCTGTATGGCAACCCACTCCAGTGTTCTTGCCTGGAGAACCCCAGGGACGGGGGAGCCTGGTGGGCTGCCGTCTATGGGGTCGCACAGAGTCGGACACGACTGAAGCGACTTAGCAGTAGCAGTAAATAAGTACATGCATTCGGAGGAATTCATTTTACTAATGGGTTGAATTTGGTAAGGTTTTGAGGTTTAAGAATATTATGATTCAGTGCATTCTGTGATCTTTTCCCTCATCTCTGCCTCCTCAGAAGATCTCCAAATACTCGCATTCGTTTTCAAGGCTCTTTTAAGCCCAACTTTACGTCCTTTGGATGTTAGCGCTGTGCAGAGGTCAGCCTCGGGGCCACCCAGGATGATTCTGTTTATATTTATTTGGTTTAGTTTTATGCTTTCTGCAGATATGGAAGACTGTCCCCAGAATGGCCTCTGGCAGTGTGTTTATCACTCAGTTTAAGTGTGGGACACAATTACCCCTCCAACTGCTAGAAGCCAAGGTCTGGGCTGTAGAAGCAGCTATGGACTATATGGTGTACATATTAGCATATGTTAGAAACCAGGTGGGCAAGGAACTGGGGAATTCAGAATACAGTGGTTTACAAATGCTCCCTCTAGCCCCATTAGGTTTTCTCAGTGCCCTTGCCCCAAATCTCTTCAGACTGAGAACTAAGGTTCTTTCCTTGTTTACAAAAACCCTGCATGCCATGGTGGCCATAACACTCTCTATATGGTAGCCCACACTCTTTCAATATTAAGCTTTCTTGAGTCCACATGTGTGTATGCTAGGAAATAGCAAGGCACTGCAGTATTCTTGCCTGGGAAATCCCACGGACAGAGGAGCCTGGTGGGCCGCAGAGGGTGGGAAGCAACTGAGCAACTAATGCTTTCACTTTCTGGCATTTGAAAGAGACCCAGAGCTTCTCAAAGAAGCTAGTGTCTGAATTTTTTAATTTTTATAAGTTAAATATTCGTGGAGCTCTTATTTCGGCAGCAGGCATAAACGAAGAGACAGCTGAGAAGTTAGTTGAGAATCTTTCCTCCTGTGGTTTCTACCTGTTGTTGAAACTGAGAGTTCCCTTTGTCACTGCCACAGCTCTCTTTGTGCCTAATTGGGTTTTGAAGGAACATTAGGCTTTTCCTGGTGAAATAATTCACAGGGAGAGTCAGGAGAGAGTTGAGAAAATGTGTCCAGATTCATAAAATGGGGAAAGGGTATCACACAGAGGAGAGATAATAAAACAATCTAGGGTTGCCAATGAATGAAAGGTGAAAGCAAGCAGGAAATGAGGCTGGAAAACTGCACATCAAGAATATATGTATATATATATATTTTAAGTTAAAAAATAATATATAGCTGACAAGATTTTAACTTCAGAGAAAGCAAGCTTACAGATTTTTTTTAGTCATTATTAAATAAAAGTCAAGGACTACGTGATGAAATCCACCCAAATGTGGATTGCTTGTACAATTTTGTTCTTATTATGGGAAAGAAATAAAGTCAACAAGCAATAGAAAGACCACATCTGAGCAGTAACTCTGGCTTTCGCTATTGGTATGAGCCTCATGTCCCTAAAAGCCTTATTGAAAAGCAGCAATTATAAAAGCCTATTGGAAAGCAGCAATTATGCTAGCAATCTAAGGCTCCATCACCATCAGAATCACTTCCTCCACATGCTGCTAATTCAGAACAGACACAACGTGGGCTTCTTTATGGCCAGAGGGGAATGAAGGCTATCGCAGGCCTTGTCCAGGTCAAAAGAGGCTTCCATTTCCTTTCCACAAACATACTGCAGTGGTCTAAATTGACTTCATAGTGGTCAAGGATCAAAAGGGTCCATTGCAGTCATCTGCTTTGGCTTGACAGGATGCTCCTAGGGAGTAGTGGGTCAACGTTGAGTCATCTTTGCTACTTGCATGCGTGCTAAGTCACTTGAGTTGTGTCCAACTCTTAGTGACCCCATGGGCTGTAGCTCATCAGACTCCTCTGTCCTTGGGATTCTCCAGGCAAGGTTACTGGAGTAGGTTGCCATGCCTTCCTCCAGGGAATCTTCCCAACCCAGGGATCGAACCCACATCCCTTCTGTCTCCTGCATTGGCAGGCAGGTTCTTAACCAGTAGTAGTTCTTTACCTGGGAAGCCCATTCTTGCTACACGGCTTATCAATGTAACCAGGTCAAAACACAGAGATCATCTTGGTCTCATTTCTGTGTCGGAGGAAGACGTTATCTAAGATGAAAACAGCCAATATTTTGTGTTTGTGTGTATGAGAGAGAGAAACAGAGAAAGATTGAGAGTGCCTCATGGCTTGGAAAAGATGTGGCTGGTACCCACATGGAGGCATTAAAAGACAACAGCTATTTTGAGACCACCATTGGATTGTGCTTGGTGAAAATGGCTCTAAGCTAAAGATGCTGAAATCTAACATTATCTTTGAAATTGCATGTGATTTATTGCTTTAAGTGCCACCACCAAAGGTCTCCAGCGTCTTGGTCAGTCCATTCAGTAGAGTCATTAAAATAACCACAAACTTTTTAGTCTTTATGCCTCCTTCAATGGTCTGGTTCCTGAGGAAGCATTCAGGCCTTCTGGGACCAGTCAATTATGAAATAAAACTGTACATCCTCCATGCTAGGATGCCCAAGGGGGCCTTGTGGCGGTGGGGTAGAAGAGGGACTAAGATTAAATAAATGCACCCTTGGACGAGGTCCCATTACAAATGGGTCTCACAGTTTAATGGGTTATTGTGCCATGAAAAAAGTCTTTGATGGGCTGCTGCTGCTGCTAAGTTGCTTCAGTCATGTCCAGCTCTTTGCAACCTTATGGACTGTAGCCTACCACGTTCCTCTGTCTGTGGGATTCTCCAGGCAAAAACACTGGAGTGGGTTGACATGCCCTCCTCCAGGGGTTCTTCCAGATTCAGGGATCAAACCTACGTCTCTTACATTTCCTGCATTGACAGGTGGGTTCTTTACCACTAGCGCTACCTGGGAAGCCCCTTTGACGGGCTGCTGAATACTCTTTTGTCTCTCTATCCTTCTCATGCCCTGCAGTCCTGCTGTATCGCTTTCCTAGCAGCTCCTTCCTCCTACATCTTACCTTATTCTATCATTTGCCCATAATCAGCAGGTATGGAAGAACTTAGACTCAATCAGTTGAGTTCAGTTCAGTCACTCAGTCATGTCCGACTCTTTGCGACCCCATGAATCGCAGCACACCAGGCCTCCCTGTCCATCTGAGGTTATTGATATTTCTCCCAGCAATCTTGATTCCAGCTTGTGCCTCTTCCAGCCCAGCGTTTCTCACGATGTACTCTGCATATAAGTTAAATAAGCAGGGTGACTATATACAGCCTTGACATACTCCTTTTCCTATTTGGAACCAGTCTGTTGTTCCATGTCCAGGTCTTACTGTTGCTTCCTGACCTGCATACAAATTTCTCAAGAGGCAGGTCAGGTGGTCTGATATTCCCATCTCTTTCAGAGTTTTCCACAGTTTATTGTGATCCACACAGTCAAAGGCTTTGGCATAGTCAATGCTTTTTCCATGATCCAGCGGATGTTGGCAATTTGGTCTCTGGTTCCTCTGCCTTTTCTCAAACCAGCTTGAACATCTGGAAGTTCACAGTTCATGTATTGCTGAAGCCTGGCGTGGAGAATTTTGAGCATTACTTTACTAGTGTGTGAGATGAGTGCAATTGTGCCGTAGTTTGAGCTTTCTTTGGCATTGCCTTTCTTTGGGATTGGAATGAAAACTGACCTTTTCTTGTCCTGTGGCAACTGCTGAGTTTTCCAAATTTGCTGGCATATTGAGTATAGCACTTTCACAGCATCATCTTTCAGGATTTGAAATAGCTCTACTGGAATTCCATCACCTCCACTAGCTTTGTTCATAGTGATGCTTTCTAAGACCCACTTGACTTCACATTCCAGGATGTCTGGCTCTAGGTGAGTGATCACACCATCATGATTATCTTGGTCATGAAGATCTTTTTTGTACAGTTCTTCTGTGTATTCTTGCTATCTCTTCTTAATAGTGAAACAGTATTATCAATATCTGGCAGAATTAAGGAGATTTCTATAACCTTGTTTTACTAGCAACTGGCATGGTCTCAGTGAGGACAATATCTAGGGTTTGTCTTTTGATAGAGAGTAGAAGCTAAAAGAAATTACTTTCTCAAGGAAACCTAGAAGAGAACAAGAGCAACGATGTGCCTAATACAAGGTCCTGAGAGAAAGAATGTGATCTGGTAGGAAGGCCAAAGCTTAGGTGCAGGAAGGTCTAAGTACAAATTTCAACATGGTCTCTTATAAATTGTGTGGCCTTGAGATTATTTCATACCTATGACTTTTAGTTTCCTTGTCTGCAAACTGAGTATCATAAAGGATTATTATAGACTGCAAACAGTATAATTCAATATAATGGTTTGGCACATGATAGGTATGTGATAAATATGAATTATTATTTTATCATCATTACCATCTTCAGAGCTGAGGACCAATCTGAGGATACCAAACTCAGTTAGCAAGTCCAAAGAATAATGAAAGTTTCAGAAAACAGTAAACAAAACCATGGATCTGAATGGGAGTGAAGTGGTCCCAGGCAGTGTGATGTCAAAACTGGAATGTCTGTAGCCTGTCTACACTGGCCTCGAGTTATGTGCTGTGTGAATGAGTGAGTCCCATTTAAATGTATAGGGTGAGGTCAGCACTCTCCACCAGTGAGTGGGCTTTGGAGCTCCTCTTATGTCCTCAGGCCCAGGATGCAGCCTGTCTGATGAGAGCTAGACACCATCCATCCAGGGAGATACCATTTTTGTCTCTCCTCTGCTAGGGCTGGGCTTCTGTGAACATGAGATGAAACACAAACAGTGGAATCCCATCCTCAGCCAAGATCTAAATTGAGTGCTTTGGATGGAGTGTTCACAGTACATCATTTGTTCAGGTGCAAATATGAGGGAAGAGAGGGCCTCGGGGAAAAAAATGAGGGAGGAGGCTCTGATAAGAAGGAAAAGCCTAAAACAAGAAATTAAAAAAAAAAAAAAAAAAGGTTACTAGCTTCTTAATTTATTCACTTATAAGTGAATTTTGGGCTTAAGAAAGTAATGTCCTCATTGCCGAAATTAAGAATGAACTTTCATTAACCACTGAGCTTGGGCAAGAAACTAAACCCTTCTCTTTCTCCATTTCCTCATCTGTAAAATGGAAAAGCATTAGTCTAGACTGTATTAAAAGTCATATTAACATTTCTTTGGTCTAAACACCTTGATGTTATGGAGTCATTAATACCTGCAACTGATTGGAGAAGAAACAGATCAAGCTACGTTCCAAACCATCTCCCAGAGGTGCTCAGGAAATGAATTCCAAATTAAGGAGACTTTGTAATAATAGAAGAAACACTTTGCCTCTTTTGTTTACTTTTTCCCCAGGTATAACTTGAAGAAATAAGTTATGGAAACTCCAACTGTGCTTGACTTTTCTTAACATTTTATGTTATTTTATACCAGTGATAATACAATATGATGACCAAAAACAAGTTAGACTTCTTCAGTTTAACTTAATTCTTGACTTCTAAACAATAGTGAGAACAAAGCCCATAGGAAATTTGGCCTGCCGGACACGTTAGGGAATCTCACAGAATTAATTAATGGCAGCCCTCTTGATCTTTTTTTTTTTTTTTTCTATTTATTTAAACTAAACATAGGAGAAGGCGATGGCACCCCACTCCAGCACTTTTGCCTGGAAAATCCCATGGACAGAGAAGCCTGTTAGGCTGCAGTCCATGGGGTCGCTGAGAGTCAGACACGACTGAGCGACTTCCCTTTCACTTTTCACTTTCACACATTGGAGAAGGAAATGGCAACCCACTCCAGTGTTCTTTCCTGGAGAATCCCGGGGACAGTGGAGCCTGGTGGGCTGCCGTCTATGGGGTCACAGAGTCGGACACGACTGAAGTGACTTAGCAGCAGCAAACTAAACATACATCAGTTAACCCTCTTCCCCCACCCTCCACCACACCCTACTCTTGACAACCAACAGCCAGTCCTCTGTAGCTCTGGGCTTGTTTGTTTTGTTTCTGTTTGGGGTTTTTGTTTTAGATCTTGCTTGTGAAAGGTGGTACAGTGTTTGTCTTTCTTTGGTTTATTTCACTCAGCATAATGGGTTGGACCCTTGAGGTCCAACCATTTTGTTACAGATGGCTAGCTTTCATTCATTTTTATGACTGAATAACATTTCATTGTGCATATGTACCAGTTCTTTATCCATTCATCCATCAGTGGACATCTTGGTTGTTTCCACATCTTGTCTTTTCTAAGTCATGTGGCAATGAGATGGGGGTGCATGTATCTTTTCAAATTAGTGTTTGGGTTTTTTTTTTTTTTTTTTTTTTCCAGATAAGTACTCAGGAGTGGAATTGCTAGATCATATGGAAGTTCTATTTTCAATTTTTCTTCGAGAACATCCATACTATTTTCCATAGTGGCTGCACAAATTTACATTTCCACCGACAGAACACAGGGGTTTCCTTTTTTCCACATCTTTGCCGACACTTATTTCTTGTCCTTTTGATGACAGCCATTTTAACAGGTATTTGGTGATATCTCTTTGTGTTTTTGATTTGCTTTTCTCTGATGATTAACGATGTTGAACACCTTTGCTCGTACCTGTCGGCCATCTATATATCTTCCCTGGAAAAATATCCATTCAGATGTTCTGCCCATTTCCTAACTAGAGTGTTTTGTTTGTTTGTTTATTTTGCTATTGAGTTTTATGAGTTCTTTATATAATTTGTATATTAGCCCCTCATCAGATATCTGACTTACAAATATTTTCTCTCAATCAGAAGGCTGCCTTTTCATTTTGATTATGGTTTCCTGAGCTGTGCACAAGATTTTAGTTCGATGTAGTCCCACTTCACTTCACTTTATGGCAAAAAGAAGGGGCAATAGTGGAAGCAGTGACAGATTTTATTTTCTTCAGCTCCAAAATCACTGAGGACAGTGACTGCAGCCATGAAATTAAAAGACACTTGCTCCTTGGAAGGAAAGCTACGACAAACCTAGACAGTGTATTAGAAAGGAAAGGCGTCACCTTGCTAACAAAGGTCCATCTAGTCAAAGCTCTGGTTTTTCCAGTAGTCATGTAATGATGTGAGAGCTGGGCCAGAAAGAAGGCTGAGCACCGAAGAACTGATCCTTTCCAACTGTGGGGCTAGAGAAAGACTCTCAGGAGTCTCTTGGACAGCAAGGAGATCAAACCAGTCAATTCTAAAGGAAATCAACCCTGAATATTCATTGGAAGGACTAATGCTGAAGCTCCAATACTTTGGCCACCTGATACAAGGAGCCAATTCACTGCAAAAGATGCTGGGAAAGAGTGACGGCAAAATGAGAAAAGGGTGACAGAGCATGAGATGTTTAGATAGCACCACTTACACAATGGACATGAATTTGAGCCAACTCTGGGAGATGGTGAAGAACAGGGAACCCTGGCGTGCTGCAGTCCACGGATCACAAAGAGTCAGATGTGGCTTAGTAACTGAACAACAACAAAGTCCCATTGGTTCATTTTTGCTTTTTTTTTTTTTGGTGTTGGATTAAAAAAATGATCACTAAGTCTTTAATACACTTTGCTTGAAGTTTTGTTAATGGTGTAAGATAGTGGTTTCTTTTTTTTTTTTTTTTGCATATGGCTATCCAGTTTACTCAACACCATTTATTCATTTATTAAAGAGACTGTCCTTTCTTCATTGTATACTTTTGCTTTCTTCATCATAAATTAGTTGGCTATATATACATGGGTTTATTTTGGGGGTTCTCCATTTTATTCCTTTGATCTATGTGCCTGTTTTTATGTCAGGCTACAGCTTTGTAATGTAGTTTGAAATCAGGGAGCATGATGTCTTTAACTTTATTCTTTCCTGAGATTGCTTTGGCTATTTGTGGTCTTTTGTGGCTCCATACAAATTTTAGGATTGTTTGTTCTATTCCCATGAAAAAATGCCATTGGAATTTTGGTAGGGATTGCATCGAATATGTGTATTGTTTTGGAACATATGGACATTTTAATTCCATACGTTAAATGTTAATTCTTCCAGTTAATGTTAAGTGTTAATTCTTCCAGTTAATTCTTAAATGTTAAGTGTTAATTCTTCCAGTCTATGAACACAGACTATCTTTCCATTTATTTGTATCTTCAATTTATTTCATTAATGTCTTATCATTTTCATTATGCATGCCTTTCACTTCCTTAGTTAAATTTATTCCTAAGTATTTTATTATTTTTGATGCAATTATAAACCAGATTGCTTACTTAATTTTTCTTTTTGATAGTTTCTTGTTAGTATAGAGAAACACAACAGATTTTTACATATTGATTTTGTACTCTGCAATTTTATTGCAAGTGTTTATTAGTTTTAATACTTTTATTTAATGTTTTACTTTTTAATGTGGTGTATCACATTGACTGATTTGCAGATATTGAACCATCCTTACATCTGTGGAATAAACTCCATTTAATCATGGTATAGGAGCCATTGTTGGATTTGGTATGCTAATATTTTGTTAAAGATTTTTGCAAGATTGTTTTAGAGATATTGGCCTGTAATATTCTTTTCTTGTGGCATCTTTGTCTGGTTTTTGCATGAGAGGCTGGAGAATTCCATGGACTGTATAGACCATGGGGTCGCAAAAAGTCAGACTTGACTGAGCGACTTTCACTGCATTCTGATGCTGCCCTCATTAAATGAGTTTAGAATAGTTTCTACCTTTTCTTTTTGAAGAGTTTGAGTTTTGGAGAGTTTCTAGTTTGAGAAGAATTGGTAACAATTCTTCCTTGAATGTTTAATAGAATTCACCAGTGAAGCAATCTGGTCCTGGACTTTGGTTTGTTGGGAAGTTTTTGATTACTGATTGAATCTTCTTACAAGTAGTTGGTTTGTTTAGATTTTCTATTTTATTGTTATTCAGTTTTGGTGGACTGTATGCATCTAGGAATTTATCTAATTCTTCTGAGTTGTCCAATTTATTGGCATATAACTATTCACAGGAGTCTCATGATCTTTTGTATTTCTCTGG
This sequence comes from Bos indicus, assembly GCF_029378745.1. Classification (NCBI taxonomy): domain Eukaryota; kingdom Metazoa; phylum Chordata; class Mammalia; order Artiodactyla; family Bovidae; genus Bos; species Bos indicus. The sequence continues at coordinate 15,584,492 of NC_091780.1, read as the reverse complement.
CATCAACTGTAATATCTTCTCTTCCATTTCTGATGTTATTTGCTTCTAATCCTCTTCCTTTACTTTTTCAGTGTGTCTAAAGTTTCATCAGTTTTGTTGTTTTAGAGAACCAGCTCTTAATTTCATTGATCTTTCTGGATTTTTGTTTTGCTTTGGTTTTTTTCCTCTATTTTATTTATTTCTACTGTACATTTGCTATCTCCTTCCACCTACTAACTTTGGGCTTCATTTGTTTTTATTTTTCTAGTCCTTAAAGTGTAAAGTTAGGTCGTTCATTAGAAATTTTTCTTGTTTCTTGAAGTAGGCACTTATCATTATGAACCTCCCTCTCAGAAAATTTTTGCTGCATTACATAAATTTTGGTATGTTACATTTCCATTTTCATTTGTCTTAAGGTATTTTTAAACAATTTTTATTTGGCAACTTTTGGCTGTGGTGGGTCTTTGCTGCTGTGTGGGCTTTTCTCTAGTTGCAGTGAGTGGGGGCTACTCTACTTGCAGGGCTTGGGTTTCTCACAGTGGTACTTTCTCTTGTTGCAGAGCATGGACTCTGGGTGTGCCAGCTTCCGTGGCTGCAGCTCCTAGGCCCTGGAGCCCAGGCTCAGTAGTGGTGGTGTACAAGTTCAGTTGTACTGCAGCATGTGGGATCATCTCAGACCAGGGATCAAACCATGTCTCCTGCATTGTCAGGCAGATTCTTTACCACTGAGCCACCAGTAGCCTATCCACACATATTTTGAGCATATTGTTCTGGCCTGAAAGCTCCTGCTTAAAAAGTCTCCTGATTGTCTTATGGGGGTAACCTTGTACAGAGCAAGTTGCTTTTCTCTTGATGCTTTTACAATTTTCTCCTTGTTTTTAACTTTTGACATTTGGCTATGTGCCTTCCTGTGGGTGCCTTTGAATTTATAATTTTCGGAACTCTCTGGGCTCCATAGATCTAAGTGTTTGTTTCCTATCCCAGGTTAGGGAAGTTTTCAGCCATTATTAGATTTCTGCCTCTTTCTCTTTCTTCTTCTTGGAGTCATAAAGTGCAAATGTTAGTTTATTTGATGTTCTCTCATAATTCCCTTCCCTGGAGAAGGAACTGGCAACCCGCTCCAGTATTCTTGCCTAGAGAATCCCATGGACAGAGGAGCCTGGCGGGCTACAATCCATGGGGTCACAAAGAGTCGGACACAACTAAGCAACTAACACACACACACACACACACACACACAGCCCTTACGCTATCTTCACTTGTTTTCATTTTTCTTTCTTTTTGCCACTTTGATTGGGTGAGTTCCACTGCCTTGTCTTCAAGTGACAGAAGATCTGCTTCATCTAGTCTGTTGTTGAAACTTCCTAGTGTATTTTTCAACTCAGTTACTGTATTATTCAGCTTGTGATTTCTATTTGGTATACTTCCATTCTCTGCTGAAGTCCTCACTGTGCTCATTCATTTTTCTCTACAGTTCAGTGAGAATCTTTATGACTATTTCTTAAACTCTTCATCAGGTAAATTAGTTATCTCCATTTCTTATTCTTTCATTCAGGACGTGCCTCCCTGGTTCTTCATTTTGCTTGACTCTCTGTGTTGATTTCTTCACAGTATATAAAACAATCATCTCCTCTAGTCTTGAAGGACTGATCTTGTATAGGAGATGAACCTTGCTATTCAACGCTGCCCCAGCTCTTTGTTTCTCAAACCTGTGTGCTTGTCCAAGCAGACTATTATACTTCCAGTAGCTTCCAGTAGTTGAAAATGTGCCAAAACCTGCCAGTATCCCAAAGGGGTGGATCTCAACCTCTAGATTCAGGTGCTAGAAGCCAGGCTTTCAGGCAGCAGTTTTTAAAAGTATGCAGTTATATACAGATCTGTGAGACCACAAGCATAAGCCCCATGGGCCACCAAAGCCAGGCAATCTGGAGCTGTTCCCTGGGCAGAAGTCACAAATATCAGGGCTCCAGACTAGTGTATATGCTCCTTTCTGGAAGATGCCGGTGAGCTGGATCAAGACAGAGGGAGAACACCGAGATGGCATCCACAGCCTGCATTCCTTGAGAGAAACTCCATAATCTGCTAGACATGTGCCAGATGTGAAGCCCAGCCCAGAGCGCTAGGACAGGCAAAGAGGCCCCTTCACAGAAAGACCAGGAGCCTGGGCTGTGCCTCAGTACACTGTCCGTGCGGTGCTCTGGAGGTGGTAGCCTCCCAAGAACCGTCTCTCCAACTGCCACAGTCTCACAGGAATCAGGAACGCGAGCCTCCCTGGCCACCAGAGCTAGGTGATCAAGGGATATCCCCAGGGCATCAGTCACAAAACCTGGGGCCCAGACATAAAAACCATGGGGCCAGATGCACATAAAGCTCCCCCCCAGGAGAGTGACTGTAAAGATAGTACCCATCCTCCAAGTCTTCTGGAAAGGATTACAGTCAGTGCCTAGATTCTTGGATGTGTGTTTAATTAGAAACCTGCCCCTCAGGCCACAGTCATAATGATTAGTTAATAAGCCTCCTTCACAGACAGACCAGGCCTCTGGGTCTGTTGCCTCTTGCTGTGCCCTGCGGGTGGTGACTATTTAAGAACTCATTCTCCATTGCTTATGTCCTCTGGGATCCATGAGCATAAGCCCCCCTGGCCACAAGAGCAAGGTGATATAGAGGTGTCCCTGGTAGCAGTCACAAAATTCAGGATAGTGTACAGGGGTGTGAGCTGCTTCTGTGCATTCGTGCATGCTCAGTCACTCAGTCACATTCAACTCTTAGCAACCCTATGGACTGTAGCCCACCAGGCTTCTCTGTCCATGGAATTCTCCAGGCAAGAATATTGGAGCAGGTTGCCAGTTCCTATTCCAGGGGATCTTCCCGACCCAGGGATTGAACCCACATCTCTTGTGTCTCCTGCATTAACAGGCAGATCCTTTACCACTGCACTTCCTGGGAAGCCCTTGAGCTTCTTTCTGGGTGACCCTAAATATTACAGCCACACAGGACCAAGAACACACACTCATCTGGCCTCCAGAGCCAGGTGATCAAGAGGCATCCCTTGGGTGACAACCACGAAAATGAGGGTGCCAGATACATATAAGGGCTTCCCAGGTGACGCTGGTGGTAAAGAACCCACCTGTCAATGCAGGAGATGCAGGTTTGATCCCTGGGTAGGGAAGATCCCCTGGAGGAGGGCATGGCAACCCGCTCCAATATTCTTGCCTGGAGAATCCCATGACAGAGGAGCCTGGTGGGACCCTGGGTGTCCATGAGGTCACAAAGAGTCAGACACAACTGAAACAATTACCACATATTCACATAAAAGCTCCAGATTTAAAGTGAAAAGGGCTCATTTGCTAATATTAAAGTGCTGGCCTGTGGGGCAGGCATCAAATTTAACACACACATTAGGGAGCCTGCTGGAACCCTCTCTGGGGATGGAGACAGGCAGACCATCTTCAAGCTCTTCCTGCACTGTGATCAATATGGACTTTTAAGAAATCTGTTTTCTTCTTTTGAGGATATATGTGATGGTTGAAGAATAACATGAATATTCCACCATTTATCTTCTGGTATGTGCCTGGTATATGTTCAGTATTAAGTGTTAAGTATTTTTACATTAATTACTTCATTTAACGTTTATGACAGCCTCAAGAGATCAGTATATATTACCAACTCCATTTGAAGAGGACAGAGTTAAGTAATATGCCAAAATTCACAGTTAGAAAACAATGATGGAAGAGGTCAAACCCTGGTGCCTTCAGTGAATAGTGAGTCAGCCCCTATGACATCCCGGACACTGTGCCAAGAACTTAGGTGCCAAGGTGATTAAAAACAGATACAGTCTAATCTTCTGTATGATCAGGCCACTCAAGATGACTGCTCTCTTGCTCTCTGCATATCCCCTGCTTGACCAGAGCCTGCTCCACTTCTACCCTACTCACCTGACTGACCTTCCTTCATACTTGCCCCAAGCCCCAGTCAGTGATGTTCTTATCAAAGGAGCAGTGAGGGGCGTGTCCCTCTACTGATTTCCCTGGTGAATAATAGCCCACGCGACGTCAATTCCCCTACAACTGGTAACCTCCCCTTCCCCTCTGGGAGCAAAGACTGCCACTATATCCTGCCCGCCATCCACTGCACAGTGGGGTGCCACTACAGGACTCTGCTTCAGAGGTGTAAGCTTACGCATCAGTTATATCACTGATATCTCTGTTGCTGACTCTGGGCTCTCTCTTCTGTCTTGAAGTTGGGCAAGCACAGCCCTTGTAGGCATGTAGGGTATAGCCCAAAACTTTCATCTACCAAGGAAGATGAATAGAAAGAAATTCATTGGACAAACCAACATGTGTTAGAATAGCAGCAAACCCAAGACTAGAAAGAATTACATAGCACTTGCAGAGCCTTTAAAGAGGGATTTGACCTAGCCAGGGAGCTTGGGAAATGCTTCCTTGATGTGCCTGGAGAACTGAGAGTTGAAGATCATTATGGGCAGAGGGAACAGTGTGTGCAAAGGTCCTGTGGCAGAAGATGGTAGGAACCATGAGGGACTAAGAGAAAGCCAATGTGATTAAAACAGAGAGATCAAGGGTAAGAATGGGATCTAGCACAACTAGAGAGGGAGACAGGGCAGGATATGCAGAGTTCCGTGGATGAAAAAGAGGAATTTTGTCTTTCTCCAAAGAGCAATGGAACCTCATTGAGCTACTAAATTAGGTATAAATTCTCTTCCTTATTTAGCCAGTGGAAATGAGGTCAAGTAAACACCCACCTTATGGAGAGGGGGAGGAAACAGAAGTAAGAAGGGGATGGTGTTCATGCTTTTTCTTCTTGAGAGTATTGGCCCAGCTCATCATAAGGTGAACTGTCTGTGGCAACAAATAGTCCATGAAAAGCCACAGAGGGCCCAACCTGGCTTCTAAAACACTTTGCCAATGGAAATCTTATAGCAATTCTCATTCTCAAAACAGTTATATGATAAACAGATGAGTTTTATTTGCTTTGTCTACAAACCAACAGATTTTAAAGTGCCTACTCACCCAGGATGGTGGTTAGTAAAACTAAACATGCATAGGAATCAAATTCAGCAATGGGTAACTACTGATTTCTGGCATTATCAGTTGTTTTGAATGATGTGTGGGGAATGTTCTCTCTCTGTTAAAGGATCCCAGGCCCTTTGAGTTATGCAAGAGTTTGTTGTTGTTAAGTCGCTCAGTCATGTCCAACTCTTACAACCCTACAGACTGCAGCAAGCCATCCTTCACTATCCTTCACTATCTCCCAGAGTTTGTTAAAACTCATGTCCATTGAGTCAGTGATGCCATCCAGTCATCTCATCCTCTCTTGCCCCCTTCTCCTCCTGCCCTCAATCTTTTCCAGATTCGAGTTTTTTTCCAATGACTCTTCACATCGTATGGCCAAAGTATTGGAGTTTCAGCATTAGTCCTTATAGTGAATATTCAGAGTTGATTTCCTTTAGGATTCACTGGTTTGATCTTCTTCCTGTCCAAGGGATTCTCAAGAGTCTTCTCCACCACTGTATTTCAAAAGCATCAGTTCTTCAGTGCTCAGGGTTCTTAGAAGAAATAAATGAGGCAAAGGTTGGTTTCACTCCTGTTATTGAAGTGAGCATGTGTTCATCAGCTCAGAGATAAAACTGTGTCATAAGAGAAAGGACATGAGTATCTATGGTTTTCAGCTGTTTCTAGTAAAATCAGAAATTCTGTGCTTCCTTATGATGACTGAACATACTGTTCTGGCTTTATGAATATTAAGAAGTTTTCAAACCTGCAAAGGTTTCTGTATAGATAAAAAAGTGAAAGAGTCTTAAGTCCAGTTCTCTGAACTTCAGAAGGGACAAGGCTCTCCTAACAGGTCTCTTTGCAGAAATGTAAGGAAAAGCAGGAACATTCTAGAAAACAGGTCTTTCCTTCTTTTGGACTTTGAACAGCACAGAGAACTCAGGTGAGGCCATTCCATGATCTCAATATGCTCTGTTCATATATCTGATGTTCACATATTAATTCGTTAGTAGCTGGTTCCTTGCTGGGCATCTGGGAAACTCCACTCCCCAGTGAATAAGTGAAGTTGCTCAGTTGTGTCCAACTCTTTGCGACCCCATGGACTATAGCCTACCAGGCATCCCTGGAATTTTTCAGGCAAGAGTACTGGAGTGGGTTGCCATTTCCTGGAAACAGGATCTTCCTGACCCAGGGATCAAACCCAGGTCTCCTGCATTGCAGGCAGACGCTTTACCACCTGAGAGACCAGGGAAGCATATTATTTCCTACCAAAATGGCAAGATACTCTTTGTTGCTTCCAGTTGGAAACAGCCATCCTGGACCCTTTTGAGCTGACCTCTAGCAATGTCTCCACTCTCTTCTCTGATCTCTTTCCTGTACTTTATGGGGTGATTTTCTTTAAAACTTCCTTTTATTAATAATTGGAGGACAATTATTTACAATGTTGTGTTTGTTTCTGCCATACAACAACATGAATCAGCCTTCCCTCTTGAGCCTCCCACCCACCTCCCATCCCACCTCTCTAGGTCATCACAGAGCACCAAGCTGGGTTCCTTGTGCTATACAGCTGCTTCCCACTAGTTATCTGTTTTACACATGGTAATATGTATATTTCAAATATGTCCACAGGTACTTCCAAATTCCTCCTTCCAAAAGGTGGGACCTAATCTTGAGTGTGGGCTAGACTTCTTGACTCATTTTACAAATAGAATATGGTGGCAGACTGTATCTCCTGAAAAATAGGTCATAAAAGATATGACAGCTTTTTCCTTCCTCTCTTTCTTGGAATACTCACTCTGGGGGAAGCCAGCTGCCATGTTGTGATGATCCATCAGACCCTGTGAAAAGGCCCATGTGTAGGGGATGGAGGCTTCCTGCCAACAGCCATGTAACTGCGCCATCTTGGAATTGAATTCTCCAATACTAGTCAAGCTTTCCGTTCCCTGTGTATACTAAGTTGCTTCAGTTGTGTTAACTCTTTGTGACCTTACGGACTGTAGCCCAGCAAGCGCTTCTGTCTATGGGATTCTCCGGGCAGGGATATTGGAGTGGGTTGCCATGACCTCCTCCAGGGGATATTCCCAACCCAGGGATCAAACCTGAATCTCCTGTGACTCCTGAATTGCAGGTGGATTCTTTACCACTGAGCCACCAGGGAAGCCCTCTCATCCCTGTAGCACCAACCAGAACCACCTAACTAATCTACCCCCAATTCTTGACCCATAGAATGAAGAAAATAAAGATTTGCTGTTTTAAGTGTCTGTATTTTGAGATGAATTGTTATATAGAAATAGATAGCTAATATACCATATAATCAGAGAAGGCAATGGCACCCCACTCCAGTACTCTTGCCTGGAAAATCCCATGGATGGAGGAGCCTGGTAGGCTGCAGTCCATGGGGTCGCTAAGAGTTGGACACGACTGAGCGACTTCACTTTCACTTTTCACTTTCATGAATTGGAGAAGGAAATGGCAACCCACTCCAGTGTTCTTGCCTGGAGAATCCCAGGGACGGGGGAGCCTGGTGGGCTGCCGCCTATGGGGTCGCACAGAGTCGGACACAACTGAAGCGACTTAGCAGAAGCATACCATATAATTGGAGAAGGAAATGGCAACCCACTCTGGTGTTCTTGCCTGGAGAATCCCAGGGACAGCGGAGCCTGGTGGGCTGCCGCCTATGGGGTCGCACAGAGTTGGACATGACTGAAGCAACTTAGCAGCAGCAGCAGCAGCAGCATACCGTATAATAATAGCAGCAAAACATTACTCACATTGTTGAGTTTATGGAACATAATCTCCTTACAGAAAGGAACCACATCTGCTGACTTACCTCCGCGCACTGGCCCATAGTCAGTATTCAATACCTATTTGTTGATTCAGTGATTGATAAGACCTTAGTTACGTGACTGGTATTGTGTTATTCAGTTTACACAAGCTTTCTTGTTTAATTCTCACAGCTGTTCTATAAAGTGTGTTTTTCATGCCTGTTTTACAGACAGGCATTCCAAGGCTTAGCAAGATGATGCAAGTAGATAATGGCCTCCCTGTGACTCTGGGAGCTGAGAGTCACACATGAATCTGGGGCATTCCCTAGACTGAGGGTCCAGCCACACTGAGTTGTGTTTCTGCACTTGCTTTCCTGTCAGCTAGAGTCTTGTTCTTCCCCTTCCTCTCCGCAGAACGCCAGTGACCCAGCCAACATGTGCCAAAGGTCCCATGGAGTTGTAACTGCCATCAGCTCCGGCAAAATAGCATGAGAACAGGTTCAGTTGGTTAGGATGGGAAGAGCCAGGTCTGCTTCCAGAGCAAGACGCTGGGCAGGACCTGCACAGGGCAGATAGGAACCAGCCACTGTCTCTCTTAGCAGAGACTCCCTCTCTCAAGATGGCTTCATACACGTCCAATCTCCAGTACTGGCAGCGAGGTCCAGGCTGGTTCAGAACCGCAGAAACCAAATGCCCAAACTCAAGGCAAGATCCACAAGACTCTACCTGAATTCTCCAAACACAACACACCCTGGGGATTAAATTCTAAGGATCCAAATCCCTAAATGCATTCCTGGCCCCTCACTAAGCCTTAATAGAAAAATGTTGAGTTGTTGAAAACAAGGATGAAAGAGATTAACCTAGTAAATCCAAGCAGCAATCAACATGCAGAGAACACCAGCCTAACATGTTCCTGTCTAAATACACGGTGTCTTGTGGTAACCTAGTTTTTCCTTTTAAAACACAAAAATCTGCAGTACCAATGCAATTTATGTAGAGCTTGAGAGTTTCATTTTGTGCTGTTTTGGGGGCCTTTTGTTTCATTTCATAAAATGGTGTGGCTCTGAGATTTTTAAGTTTGCAAATAACCTTACCAAACTTTGGTCTTGTAAGTATATCTAGTCCTACCTTTAAGATGGCTAAATTTTTTTGGTGAAAATTAAATTTTGAATAGAGTTCTAGGGGCTTGTATAACCCATGAGAGAATCTCAGTGAAAGTGAAAGTATTAGTCGCTCAGCCGTGTCTGATTGTTTGCGAACCCATGGACTGTAGCCCACCAGGCTCCACTGTCCATGGGATTCTCCAGGGAAGAATACTGGAGGGGGTAGCCATACCCTTCTCCAAGGGATCTTCCCAACCCAGGGACTGAACTAGTTTCTCCTGCATTGCAGGCAAATTCTTTGCCTTCTGAACCACCAGGGAAGTCCAACTCATATCTGCTGCTGCTGCTGCTCCTGCTGCTGCTAAGTCACTTCAGTTGTATCTGACTCGGTGCGACCCCATAGGCGGCAGCCCACCAGGCTCCACCATCCCTGGGATTCTCCAGGCAAGAACATGGAGTGGGTTGCCATTTCCTTCTCCAATGCATGAAAGTAAAAAGTGAAAGTGAAGTCGCTCAGTCATTTCCAACCCTTAGCGATCCCACAGACTGTAGCCCACCAGGCTCCACTGTCCATGGGATTCTCCAGGCAAGAATAGTGGAGTGGGTAGCCATACCCTTCTCCAGGGGATCTTCCCAACCCAGGGACTGGACTCGTTTCTCCTGCATTGCAGGCAAATTCTTTACCTTCTGAGCCACCAGGGAAGTCCAACTCATATCTAGAAGTCTTAAAAAGGTAATGCATTTTGAAATTTTCCCAATAAGCAACTTATTTTTCTGGTGGGAAAAGAGGGAAACAGGGAATAACATTATTTGTTTAAATGTCAAAATAATTTTTAGAAGACTATATAATGACATAGAAAGAAGCTCACTATACACTACAAGTGAGAAATAGTATAACTATTGTGATACTCTTACATTAAATATATATAGAGAAAATTTATGTTCACATATGGAAAAGACTAGGATAGACATGAAATATTAATAGTTAGTCCTCCCCTTGTTCCCTCCATCCATCCTTTCCTTCTTCCCAGTGTTTCTTCGGGACCTACCATGTGTCAGACACTGACTTATCTTCCAAGTGTCCAAAGATGAGTCAGTTCTGCCCTCAAGTGCTTCAAAGCCCAGTGGGAAATTCAGTGAAGTGAACAATCAGGAAAAAAAAAAAAAAAAACCAGATGCAAAAAGGCAGCAGAGCATGGTGGCTCTGAGAACTCACCCTTCCAATCAGCATGGATTTAAGTCCAAACCACAGTTTTTCACTTTCTATGTACACTGAAGCAAATTTTCCCACTTCTCTAAGTTCCACTATCCACATGTGCTAGTAGGAATAAAAATACCTACCTCACAGGACAGTTGTAATAATCAGGAAGCTTATAAATATGAAGAGCAGAGACCCAGCTGTAGTAAGCACTGAATAAATGGCCACCATTGGTTGTATCGTAGATGACAGAGTGGGAACTCAGAGGAAGCTTACAGGCTTCTGAAGATCAAAATCCTCCCAGAAAGTGAAGTCGCTTAGTCATGGCCAACTCTTTGCGACCCCATGGACTGCAACCTATTAGGCTCCTCCAACCATGGATTTTCCAGGCAAGAATACTGGAGTGGGTTGCCATTTCCTTCTCCAGGGGATCTTCCCAAATCAGGGATAAAACCCGAGTCTCCTGCATTGCAGGCAGATGCTTTACCGTCTGAGCCACCAGGGAAGCTAAAATCCCCAAACTCACAGTCAAATGGCTAAACTTGAACTAGTAATGATAACTCCAGAACCTACAATTGGTGTGTTTTGCAAACCCAATCATAGGGCAAAATCTGCCATTTTTACCTTACACAAATTTCCATAATCTACATCATACATCTCCTGTTTGAAGAGGACACTCTTTTTTTTCAAAGCTTTGAGCTTCATCCATGTCTGAGATCTCTTCCGAAAGACACTGAAGTAGCCCCATTCCACAAGGCAGATCTATAACAGCTCACAGGCCACCCCAGAGACCCTCAGACTTCCCACATTTCTTTCATTTCACGTGTCCTTTTTCCATTCATGTTACTTAACATTTTCATTCCTATCATAATTGGCATAATTGGGCTTCCCTGGTGGCTCAGACTGGTAAAGAATCCACCTATAGTGCAGGAGACCTAGGTTGGATCCCTGGGTTGGTAAGATTCCCTGGAGAAAAGAATGGCTGCCCACTCCAGTATTCTCCTGGGACATCCCATGGACAGAGCAGCATGGCAGGCTACAGTCCATGGGGTCACAGAGGGACACGACTCAGCAACTAACACATAATAATTACCAGAGTTGCTACATCTTACTTTCTCAAGAGGTAGTGTGGTGAGGGAGAGAAAGCCCAGTCCTTGGAGTCAGGCAGCCCCGAATCTGCATCCGGTCGCTAGGAGCCCAGGAACACTGCGTGAGCCATCTATGCCAGCCCCTGTCCTTCTGTTTGGCCTGAGAGTGAAAATAACCACCTCATGGGTTTGTTGTTGAAATGAAGGTCACTAACCCAGTAACCAATGCTTGGCACATGCTCTACAAATACTGGTTTTCTTTCTTTGTCAATAAAGACCATACATTGACTCCGCACACAGAGGCGTGGATGACACTGTCACTCAGCACCAACGTGCCTTCATTCTCTCCTTGTGTAGAGCAAATAAGCCTTTCAGAGGCTTTTAAAACTGAAGCCCAGCTGAACTAACTGTGTTTTGAGAGGAAAGTTGTGCACATAACACTCATTTTAGGCATCATTGGACAGTACTGACAAGAGGGGCCGTGAAATTGGTCAACTCGATTGGGTTTCATTTGCTGTTGGGGCTTCCTTGGTGGCTCAGATGGTAAAGAATCTGCCTGCAATCTGGGAGACTCGGGTTCGATCCCGGGATCAGGAAGATCCCCTGTTGGAAGAAATGGCTACCTGCTCCAGGGTTCTTGTCCGGAGAAGCCCATGGGCAGAGGAAACCGGTGGGCTACACTCCATAGTGTTGCAAAGATTCTGACACGACTGAGCAGCTGACACTTTCCTTTCACTTTTTTTCATTCACTGTTATTACCCAACAGTCTGAATGAGAAAGCCTCTTCAGCCAAATGGTCTTAGTTTCATTAGAAACTATACTAAAGTGTTGCAACTGAAAGGTGAAGCTACTCCAAATTAAAGCAAAATGACTCAAAATATTTCATTCATCCATTTATGTAGATCCCCACGCATTTGGCAACTAGAAGATACCTGTATAACACTATTCTAGAAAAAAATGAACAGCAAAAACCCCTGTTCCCACAGAGAACTTGGTAGATACAATGCCTGTGATCTCTCCTCGCCCTATGGGGCTGCATAGCCTGCCAGCTGCAAATACTCACAGGTGTTCCCTGTTCCCGCGACACGCCTCAGCTCTTTGGTAGACACCTGCTCTCCACTGAATTATCTTCTCAGAGGATATCAATAACCTCTTCACCAACAAGACAATGGGTCCCACCCCCGCCAGGCCCCCCGCCAACTCTCCGCCCATTTTTCATGGTTTCTAACACAGTTGACTGCTCTTTTCTCAAATGTCTCTCATCCGTTGATTTCTCTGCAAATTGTACTGCTTCCCTTTCATTCATCATCTTCATTGTTGGCAGAGTTATTTATTGAAAATCCAGTTCTCTCCATATTATTCTCCTGTTTAGCATCCTTCAACGTTTGCCCATGGCCTGTGGGATAAAGTAGGATTTCTCCACTGCCCCATAGAAAGGTCCTTTGAGTCATGCTCCTGCCTGTTCTTACAGCCTGGTCCCCTGTTAGTTCACTTACAGAAACTTCATTCTCCAGTGATGTGAACAGGCTTCTCTTCAAGTCTCCAGCCCTCCACTCCTCTATTTACAGGGGCTCAGCCAGATAAGGATCTTCACCTCCCTGAAAATTCCGCCGTGCCACCCAGAACCTGTTTGTGGTATGGCTGCCTCCATCCCTAGTTTTGAGCTACTTTATGGGAAGAATGTGTTTTGTCCTGATACTCTAGGGCCTAGCACAATGCCGGGCACGTTATAGAAAAATGAACCAGACTTTGGTGGTTCTGTCGGTTTGCCTCTGCAGTTTCTCAACTATCTTTATCCTGTTCCTTTCTCTCTGTTGTGTCCCAAACAAAAGAGTTGAGCCTTTGTTGTTGTTCAGTCACTAAGTCATATCCAGCTCTCTGCCACCCCATGGACTGCAGCATGCCGAGCTTCCATGTCCTTCACTCTCTTCTGGAGTTTGCTCAAACTTACGTCCACTGCGTTGGTGATGCTATCTAATCATCTTATCCTCTGCTGCCCCCTTCTCCTCCTGCCCTCAATTTTTCCCAGCATCAGGATCTTTGCCAGCGAGTCAACTCTTCGCATCAGGTGGACAAAGTACTAAGTCTTTTACCCCTGGAGAAAGTAATGGCAACCCACCCCAGTACTCTTGCCTGGAAAATCTCGTGGATGGAGGAGGCTGGTAGGCTGCAGTCCCTGAGGTCGCAAAGATTCGGACGTGACTGAACGATGTCACTGAGTTTTAGTCATATACCCTTTTACTTATTTTCTCCTGTCTTCTACCTCTCCTTAATAACGTGCATCTAAAACAGAGAAACCAGAGCAACATTCCCAAAGTATTGGGTTGGCCAAAAGTTTTTCTGGTGTTTCCATACAATGTTACAGAAAAACCTCAATGAACGTTTTGGCCAATCCAATATTATTTGCACATGGGCAGTTGGTAAATAGCCACTGACTCAGTGGATGCCCTACCCACCTACCTGGTCGAGGCCCCCAAGAATGACCTGCCCACTTAGCTGCTACCACTGCCTCCCTCCCCAGACTTCAAGTTGGAGGAACTTGACACATCAGGGGAGTTGTAAGACCTGTCCCACAGTAAGCCCAGCATTGATTCCACTGAATTGGTGTTCAGTTTGCACATCAGGTGGCTCAGATGGTAAAGAATTTGCTTGCAACATGGGAGACCCAGGTTTGATCCCTGGGTTGGGAAGATCGCCTGGAGAAGGGAATGGCTGCCCACCCTAGTATTCTTGCCTAGAGAATTCCATAGACAGAGGACCCTGGCAGGCTACAGTCCATGGGATTGCAAAGAGTTGTACATCTGAGCAACTAACATACCCATCAGTGTCTGCTTAGAAGCTGTCAATGGTACATATAACCTATCACAGAAAGTCAACGTTTCTCAGCATAGTATCAAGGCCCTTCATAATTGGATCCAATTTTTAGCCATATTTACAAATAATATAAGCAACATTCTATACAAGTACATCTAAAACTTAATATGCACGTGAATCATCAATCAAAATGTAGATTGATTTAGGAGGGCTGGAGTGAGGACCTGAGACTGCATTTCTCACAAAGGTCAGGGATATTGATGGTGTTGCCTCCCAGACCCAACTTTGAGTAGTGGAGGACTCACCTCCGAGCTGCTTCTGCCCCTCTGTTCCCACTAAGACTTCCTCCCAGAATCCCCTCTGGGCTCCGTTAGTTAATGGGTTAACCCCTCAAAGCCAAGCTCAAATGTGACCTCCTCACTAAAATTTTCTCTTGTCTCCTGAAGTAAATATGAACTCTGTCTCCTTGGGGTTTTGTTTGTTTGCTATGGGAAACCAATCACCCCAAAGACATAACTAGCAAAGCTTTCACATATATTTCCATCTTAAGACAAGTCTTATTGTTTTTCTGTAAGTGGCCCAATCATACCCCAAAATGACCTGCACATTGGTGAGTAGGTCTGCGTAACTGTGGAAGTACAATGGAAGGCTCCCATCCATTCACAATAAAATAATCAGGAAAAAATGCGAACAACCTAGACTGTGAAGAATGGCACAATCACTTACGTTCATAGTAATACACCCGGAGGCAGAAGGAGCCAAAAATAGCTCCTGAATCTCAAAGATTAAAGTTATACTCACCATATTTTATTAAGTGAACTTGCATTCTAATTCTCTGAAAACTGACATATGGTGTGTACACATATATTTGTGTGTCTATGAGTGTGTATTATATGAATAATATGTTCTGATTCCTTGAAGATCTATAAGGAATATATGATTATGTATTTTAGTTACATGCAATATTAAAAGCATCCTTAGCACCAAGTCTATGCCTGCCATTCCTGTAACACACACACACACACACACACACACACACACACACACATACTATTTCTCAGGGGAAAAATTTTAAAGCTAGGATTCCACTGTACTTCCTAAATTTTCCAAATAAACTCTTCAAAACCTTCAGTTGTTTTGCCTGATATTGAAGACCTGATTATTATCTGGACTGAGCCTAGACAGTGGTTGCTTTTCCTCTTTTTTTTTTTTTGGCTTTCACATAATTAATGTGTATTGCTCTTCGTTCCTTAGAGATCGCTAGTGGATACAAACACATATAATAAGGTTTCACAAGCAGATAAAATTAAATATGCAGAAAAAAACACAAGAGTTGAATATTAATGAAGCCAGGAAGAGTGGCTGGCTGGTCAGGTATTTCGTAAGGTGCTGCCTTTTCTTTAGCCTGGAGCAAGGACGTGGTACCCCAGGTCTTCCTTCTCGTGTCCCCATGCTCTTCTTTTTGGCCTTCCCATAGCCTGTCGGGGCAGATGGCAGACACTCCCTTCTTCCTCTTCACTGGGACTTGTTCTACACACGTCTTCCCTTGTCCAGAGGTAGGTAGCATAGACCTCTCTGTTTTCCCTGGGATTGTATAAGAAATTGCTGCTTCACTTACTAGGAAGAATAAATCACACAGGGACTTCCCTGGTAGTCCAGTGGTTAAGGCTCCATGCTCCCAGTGCAGACCCTGGGTTCAATCCCGGGTCAGGGAACTGGATCCTGCATGCTGCAACAATGATTGTGAGTGCCACAACTGTGACCTGGCACAGCCATATAAATTAAAACAAGACAAATTGCTTCAATCAAAAAGAATAAATCACATATTTATTTCATATTTATTTTAAAATTTTCATTCAATATGTGCCCTCATGCTAAGTTGCTTCAGTTGTGTGTGATTCTTTGCAACTCCATGGACTGTAGCCTGCCAGGCTCCTCTGTCCACAGCATTCTCCAAGCAAGAATACTAAAATGTGTTGCCATGCCCTCCTCTAGGGGATCCTCCCGACCCAGGGATTGAACCTATGTCACAGTAGCAATTGGCAGGCGAATTCTGTGCCACGGAGCCACCTGGGAAGCCTTGCATTCTCCTTGCTTTGTCTCTAACTTCCGCTCCTGAGAATTCCTTGTTCCTGATTGTCTGTAAGTTGTTTTTTGCATGCCTCAAAGCTTCAGGGTTTATATTGGCCTATTTCTTATAAATCTACCTTACTTCTCACACACAATTTGCCTTGATCTCAGTAATTTGTCTCTGCCTTCTTTCAAACTCTTGGAGTTTCTCTCACCCATGACAAATACCTAATTCTTCCATTCATGTTTTATTTTTCCCAGGTGCTGTTTCTTACCCTTCATCCACAATCCACTGCTATTTACATCACTGCAGGAAAATATTTGAAGCAGTCACTAAAGGAGTCATCTTTGTGTAGTATGGGGTTAGTGAAGAGGAAGAGAGTCATGGGAGAATTTCATCCATGACCAAGTTCTCAGCATCATGTCAACTGCCTACCTGGTCACACCAGGAGAGGTCAGAGGATAATAATACTTGTGAATCTCTACCAGTTGTGTGTTTCATGGTTCTCCTCTTCTTGCCACTGGAGAATATTCTATTAGAATTGCAAAGACTGTGGAGATTACAGGATACAAGGCAATGATTTTACAGAGAGGTTCAAAGTTGCCCAGAAAGTTTAAGGCCTTTGCCCAACATCTAAGGGCTAATCAGTACAGAGGTTAAGACCAAAATCTAAGTTTTCCAGTTTCCAAGTCCAATGTTCCTTCCACTGCATTAAAAATTCCTTCAACACATGTAAGTAAATGGAAATATTGAGTTGACCATAAGGTTCATTCAAGTTTTTCTATAATATCTTATGGCAGAACTCAAATGAACCTTTTGGTAAATCCAATCAATTTAGTTCAGTTGCTCAGTCGTGTCTGACTCTGCGACCCCATAGACTGCAGCACGACAGGCTTCCCTGTCCATCATCACCAACTCCCGGAGCTTATGCAAACTCATGTCCGTTGAGTCAGTGATGCCATCTTATCATCTTATCCTCTGTCATCCCCTTCTCCTCCTGCCTTCAGTCTTTCCCAGCATCAGGGTCTTTTCCAGTGAGTCAGTTCTTCACATCAGGTGGCCAAAGTATTGGAGTTTCAGCTTCAGCATCAGTCCTTCCAATGAATATTCAGGATTGATTTCCTTTAGGATTGACCAGTTTGATTCTTTGCAGGCCAAGGCACTCTTAAGAGTCTTCTCCAACACCACAGTTCCAAAGCATCAATTCATTGGTCAATCCAACAGAACTGGAATTTTTTTTTTAAGTCAAAATTTCAGTGGGTAAAACTCAAGAAGATTTTGCTTTACTCATTCATTTTATTCTTCTTTATCAGATCCCCTTATATATCACTACTGCTGGGAGAAGGATAAAGGTGGGAGCAAACAGATGCCAATGTGATCTATGGACCTCAGACACTAAGCAAATATCCATGTAATCAAATCATACCATATCTCATTTATCTCAAGAAGCAGTTATTTTCTTTTCAACATAACAGCATATGTAACATAAAGTCTCACTAAATGATGAACGTGTCTTACCATCAAGATGGCCTGGAAGGGAGCCAAGTTCTTCCAGAGAGTATTTGCATTCATTTTTTTCACCCAGGGCTACTCCCAACATGAAACCTCTTTTAAAGTATATCCTACATTAAAATACACTCCTGGGTATATGCCCAGGGGTGGGATTGCTGGGTCACGTGGTAGTTCTATTCTTAGTTTTCCAGGGACCCTCCATACTGTTCTCCATAGTGGCTACATCAATTTACATTCCCTCCAACGATGTAAGAGGGAGATTTTTTATAAGAGATATAATCTCTTTTTTATAAGAGATTATAGATTTTTTGATGATGACCATTCTGACCATCATCAGATGGCCATTCTGATACATCATTGTAGTTTTGATTTGCGTTCTCTAAAATTAGTGATGTTGAGCATCTTTTCACTGGTTTGCTGGCCACATGTAAGTCTTCCTTGGAGAAATGTCCATTTAGGTCTTCTGCCCACTTTTTCTTTTATTGATTGGGTTGTTTGTTGTTTTGGTATTGAGCTGCATGAGCAGTTTGTATTTTTTGGCAATTAATCCCTTATCAATTGGTTCATTTGCAAATATTTTCTCCCATTCTGTGGTTGTCTTTTTGTCTTGTTTATGGTTTCCTTTGCTGTGCAAAACATTTTAGGTTTAATTAGGCCCCATTTACTTATTTTTATCTGCATTACTCTGGTACGGATGAACCTATCTGCAAAGCAGAAATACAGACTCAGATGTAGAGAACAGACGGATGGACACTAGCGGGGACCCGGGGTGGGATGAATTGGGAGACTGGAATTGACATACATACACTGCTGCTGCTGCTGCTGCTAAGTCGCTTCAGTCGTGTCCAACTCTGTGCGATCCCATAGATGGAAGCCAACCAGGCTCCCCCATCCCTGGGATTCTCCAGGCAAGAACACTGGAGTGGGTTGCCATTTCCTTCTCCAACGCATAAAAGTGAAAAGTGAAAGTGAAGTCACTCAGCTGTTTCCAACTCTTAGCAACCGCATGGACTGCAGCCTACGAGGCTCCTCTGTCCATGGGATTTTCCAGGCAAGAGTACTGGAGTGGAATGCCATTGCCTTCTCCGATACATACACTACTATGAATAAAACAGATAACTAGTGAGAACCTGCTTTATGGCACAGGGAACTCTACTCAGCACTCTGTGGTGACCTAAATGGGAAGGAAATTCAAAAAAGAGGAATATATGTATAATGTATGGCTCATTCATTTTGCTATACAGCAGAAACTAACACAACACTGTAAAGCAACTATACTCCAACACAAAGTAAACAATTTAAAGATAAAAAATACAGTGTATCCCCTGATTGAGCTTCTCTGGACCACACTTGCAGTTGGGCTTCAGACCAGACACCTGCATGATGATCACCTCCTGATACAAAGTTGAGGAGAGAGTTGCTTCTTCTTCCCACCAGGACTAAGGTGGAGTTTCCTTGCTGTCCCTCTCTCTCTGGGCTGGGTTTGTTTCTGATGTGCCCTTCCATTGGTGAGCCAACTTCGTATATGGAGTCCCATGCTAAATTCTCTACCTTGAGTGTTTGGGTTTTTTATCCAATTTTCTCAGAGGTAGATACAGTAATTGTGCATTTTACAGTCAATGGCATTTTTGGTTCTATAAAATGCAATAGTTTTAAATTGTGATAAAAATTATGAAAAAGAAGACAAAAGTGACACAAGGAAGCATAATTAGACTAGTTTAGACTGACGGCCCTACAGATAAGGGACATGTCAACTGTATGAGTTTGCTAAGTTTGCAGTAACAAGTAGCACAGACTGAGTGGCTTAAACTGCAGAAATGTATTTTCTCAGTTTTGGAGTCTGGAAATCCAAGAGTAGTGGTTAGCAAGACTGACTTTTTCTGAAGTCACCTTTCCTATCTTGCAGGTCGTCGCACTCTTGTGTGTCTTCACGTGGTGTGTGCTGTGTCTACATCTCTATCCTGACCTATTTTTTCAAGGGCACAAGTGCCGATTGGATAAGAGCCCACCCAAATGACCTCATTTAACCTTAATTACCTCTTTAAAGATGCTATCTCCCAATACAGTCAGGTTTTGAGGTCCTGGGGGTTAGGACCTCAACAAGCGAATTTTGGGGAGTGCCTAATTGAGTTCATGGGCTTCCCAGGTGGTGCTAATGATAAAGAACCCACCTACCAATGTAGGAGACATAAGAGACTCAGGTTTGATCCCTGGATTAGGAAGCTCCCCTGAAGGAGGGCATGGCAACCCACTCCAGTATTCTTACCTGGAAAACGCCATGGATGGAGGAGCTTGACGGGCTACAGTCCATAGTGTTGCAAAGAGCTGCACACAACTGAGCAACGCAGCAGGTGGATGCACATAGTTGGGCTCATAAAATAAACTGAAGTCTGGAAGATGGGACAAACGACCCATCGTTTGTCCAACCTATCGTTGACCCAACTCCTTCCCATCTCTGGAAAGGAGTTGACTTTTCCAGACAGAGGATTAGCCTGTGTAAAGTCCTCTTAGATGAGGAAGCCAGAGGTAGTTTCAAATTCCTTTAATGTGCTACCTCCAACAGGTTTATATTCAAAGGAAAAGAATATCATTACAGCGAATCAATTTCTCTTGAAATCTGAAATAGGAATATGATGAAACTTGATTATAAATTACTTTTAAAATCATATTTTTAAAAGTAAATGGGTTTTACCAAGGCTAGCTTTATGGCCCAGGATGTGATCTATCCTGGAGAAGGTTCCATGTGCGCTTGAGAAAAAGGTGAAATTCATTGTTTTGGGATGAAATGTCCTATAGATATCAATTAGGTCCACTGCCTTATGATCCAGCAATCCCACTGCTGGGCATACACACTGAGGAAACCAGAAGGGAAAGAGACACGTGTACCCCAATGTTCATCACAGCACTGTTTATAATAGCCAGGACATGGAAGCAATCTAGATGTCCATCAGCAGATGAATGGATAAGAAAGCTGTGGTACATATACACAATGGAGTATTACTCAGCCATTAAAAAGAATACATTTGAATCAGTTCTAATGAGGTGGATGAAACTGGAGCCTATTATACAGAGTGAAGTAAGCCAGAAGGAAAAACACCAATACAGTATACTAACGCATATATATGGAATTTAGAAAGATGGTAACAATAACCCTGTGTACGAGACAGCAAAAGTGACGCTGATGTATGGAACAGTCTTATGGACTCTGTGGGAGAGGGAGAGGGTGGGAAGATTTGGGAGAATGGCATTGAAACATGTAAAATATCATGTATGAAATGAGATGCCAGTCCAGGTTCAATGCACGATACTGGATGCTTGGGGCTTAAAAGTAAATGGGGTTATGCCCTCTGATTATAATTATCACCCATTTTTTCCTCAATCTGAATGTGATTTTGGGCCCTCTTGCTATGCTAAATGCCTTATGAATTGACATGGGAATCTCTAACAAGATATATTACCACCATTATATATGCCTTTTGGTAGGGAAGTATTAAAGCCATTCTCTCTCACTGCTTGTTTAGAATAGCCTCATATCTGGGGGCCAAGCATTCCAGACAAGGTGAACAGACTATGACGTTGGAGAATAAATGATGATCTGTAACAGGCTCATGGATGAATGCTTTCCATCTGGTGTATAGAAGGTGCCCCTCCTCTCAGACCATACTCTTCAGTTCAGTGCAAAAGTCCACGTTCATCCCAGAACTGCTCCACAGGTGTTTCCTGGGATTTCATGAAAGTGATCATAAAAAGCACAACTCAAATTTTTTTCACATGCGTAACTACAGCAAACGGGACCTGAGGATATCTCTGCTTTGACTGGGCCATCTCAAAACTGGATCTGAGTTCCTGGTTTGTTGTAAGATTAGACAAAAATCTTTCAAATTGTTGTGCTGGGGAAGATTATTGAGAGTCCTTTGGACTGCAAGGAGACCAAACCAGTCAATTCTAAAGGAAATCAACCCTAAATATTCATTGGATGGACTGATGCTGAAGCTGAAGCTCCAATACTTTGGCCACCTGATACAAAGAGCCAACTCATTGGAAAAGACCCTGATGCTGAGAAAGACTAAGGGCAAGAGGAGAAGTGGACAGCAGAGGATGAGACGGTTAGACAACATCACTGACTCAATGGATATGACCTGGAGCAAACTCCAGGAGATAGTGAAGGACAGGGAAGCCTGGTGTGCTACATTCCATGGAGTCACAAAGAATCAGACACAATATAGCAACTGAACAATTACAACTAGACAAAAAGAGCTTACTTATATTTCCAGAGTTCTGCTACAAGACCTTCTTGACAGAAGTAAATGGTTTACTACACTGAAGAAGTGCCTAGTTACAGTAGAGTTCATCAGATGAAAGGCACGATTCTTTTTTTCGAGCAAGCGCTCTTCTCTTAAATGACCAAAACACTCATGTGAATTTCTAGGAGGGTGTTCAGCATTTT
Organism: Bos indicus; assembly: GCF_029378745.1. Lineage (NCBI taxonomy): Eukaryota > Metazoa > Chordata > Mammalia > Artiodactyla > Bovidae > Bos > Bos indicus. The sequence continues at coordinate 15,562,503 of NC_091780.1, read as the reverse complement.
CCATCCTCTGTCTGGGTTGGGTGACAAGCATATATTAAACGTCAGCTTGCACTCGCTATGCTAGCATGTAGAGCTCATGGAGTTTCTTTTGCTCACAGGAGCAGGGCACCTTCTATTCCAGGAGTTCAGAGAGTTGTGGTGAGTTGCCTCTTTCTCATTTATCTGCCATTCTGAAATAGAAATAGGAGAGGCAGTCCCCAGGAATGAGATTTGAGATGGCAATTTCCCCCACCTGCAGCCAAACCCCATAATGGGTGGGAGATGTGGGGGAATTCTCACCAGCTGAGACCCTTATTTTCTCTCATTTGGACCCCAGGTTGATCATTCTAGTCCAAAAGAATAAATCTCCCTTCCCTCTCTTCCCCCACTTCCTACTACTGTCATTATTTCATTCTGAGAAGAGCTTTGGCTTTGATAAAGAGCAATGATGAGAGATTAATGGATCATTCATTTATTCATTCAAGCAGTAATTAACTGTGCATTTTTCTTTCATTTTATTATTTATGCAAGTTAAAGTTCATCGGTAACAGGAATTCTTGCAACTGCAAAGTAAAACTACATAGATGTAAGAAGTCATGTAAATGGTTAATGAGATTACCAAGGTTAGCAAAACTTTCGTTGTAAATCAGTCTGTACGCGGAAAATAAAAATTATGAGTGCATAAACACAAATCCATTTTGACTTTCAGGCTGTCACCCTGAAGCCCTAGCAGCTTGAGTCCTTATATTTGTGATGTTATACAAACTATTACTATTTTCTTTTATATTCAGTTTGCATGAGTACAACCACCAGAGAATAAGATCTATCTTTAAATTAAACAAAAATCCTATGAGATGGTCAGTGCTGCTCTACGTACTAGCACGTTTTATTCTCCAAATCTCTCATTGAAACTGTTGTGCTGTGTATCTGAATCTTCTTTTAACTTCTCTTCCACCCTTCTAATCTTCCTTTTGACTTTAAAGTTTATATTATTGATTATTAGATCAAATAATTGCATTTGGTTTGATAAAAAGAAAGAAGGCCTCAAAGTAGTTAAATCCTGACTTCTTGTGTTAATTTCAGGCTTAGTGGAACAAAGCAGCTGGACTACCTCAAAGATCAAAAGCAAGGCAAATATTCAGCTGTTGACTCTGAAGCACTCTCAGAGAAAACAGCCAACTAGCTGACACCAATAAAGTCCCAGAACAGTTGATTAAGTTTAAATCTGTCGCTTTTACCTGGGGGCGGGGGAAGGGGGGGAAACTGTAGGCTTATGTGGTGAAATAAACCATTTATTTCAAAACTAAACTTTGAAGTTTGAAAATAAAAGATAGAGTTATGGCCCAGTATGCAAAGGGCTATTCCAAACTGGAGGGCTCATCTGAATTTCAAATGGTGAGTCACACCCTAATACAGCTTTCCAGATGGCTTAGTGGTAAAGAATCCACCTGCCAATGCAGGAGATGCAAGAGACGTGGTTCAATCCCTAGAATGGGAAGATCCCCTGGAGGAGGAAATGGAAATCCACTCCAGCATTGTTGCCGGGGAAACCCCATGGACAGAGGAGCCTGGCAGGCTACAGTCCATGGGATCACAGGGAGCTGGACACAACACCCTAACAGGTGAGTCCCCACTTCCATGTGCAGGAGTGGGCTCTGGGAACCGAGCCCTGCAGACAGCACAGAACCACCACTAACATTCTCACCAGGTCACGGATGGGCTTCCCTATAGACGAGCTAAATGCACAGGACCTGGAAAGAAAATCATTCAATCTTGCCTGCCTATAATCCTGGTCAAAAGTAGAAGAAATTCTTTCCTAGGGACTTCCTGGTGGTCTCGTGGTTGAGAATCTGCCTTGCCATGCAGGAGTTGCATGTTTAATTCCTGGTTGGGGAACCAATAAGATCCCACATTCTTCAGAGCAACGAAGCCCGCTTGCCACAACTAGAGAGTCCGTGCACCCCACATGCTGCAGCTAAGACCTGATGCAGTGAAGTAAATAAATATTACAATATACATATGTATATATCCATAAAAAAACAGTCCTTTCCCTTTTCCTTTTGCTGCCTAGAAATGGCACACAGACTCTGAAAAAAAAAAGGCCTAGAAGGTGGAGCCGCAGGAGGCGTAGAGCAGTGGTTCTCAAATTTTGCTGCATTACTACACGTTAGAACCACAAGAGAGTTTATAAAACTTCTGACACCCAGGCCATGTTGGGGGTGTGGAGGTGAGGATGGCTCATTGAATCAGGTCTGTGGGTGAAAACCAGGTGTTAGCATTTGTTAAAGACCCCAGGTGTCTCTAATGCTCAGCAAGGTAGAGACCAGAGGAGGTAAAAGTGGGGTTTCTCAATTAGATGGAGCTCGGGTGTCTGCATTCCTACCAATCTCCCAGGTGGTGCCCACTGCTACTGGCCCCCAGAATGCACTTTCAATAACAAGGTGTAGGGCTCCTCATCCCACCCCCAGCGCTGTCCTGGCAATATAAAAGGAGCCAGTTAGTCTCTCAGTTATCTCTGACTCTTGACCCCATGGACTGTAGCCCACCAAGCTCCTCTGTCTGTGGAATTCTCCAGGCAAGAATACTGGAGTGGGCAGCCATTCCCTTCTCCAGGGGAATCTTTCTGACCCAGGGGTCAAACCTGGGTCTCCTGCATTGCAGGAAGATTCTTTACCAGCTGGACCACAAAAGAAGCCCAAGGAGCTAAGGGAAAAGAAAAGTGAGCCTGGGGCAGATATTCTCTGTAGTTAGTCTAACCTGATGGGGAGAGGGTGGAGATGGGTGTGTGATGCTATTTGGAAGGGTGGATCTCATTGCCACAGTCTATAACAAAGGATAAAAAAAAATGTGCATTACCCAAGAGGACGGAATTGCTTGCTGCTTTGAGGTGGGACACCCACTCCACCTGACAGCCCTTCCCTTCTTCCCCACACCCCAGTACCATGCACGTGGGAAGAATTGGCTTGTACGTATCTCCATCTATACTGCCCCAATTCCTCTGCCTCCCTGTAATTACACAGCCCGAGGAGGAGGGAAAGGGCTCAGTTCCCCCCTCCCCCACCGGCTTTAGCATATGAATATGCTCCAGGTTCTTTCATCTTTTTATTTAATAATATATGTATATATTTTTAATTAGAGGATAATTACTTGACGGTTTTTGCCACACATCAACGGGAATTGGCATTAGGAATACATATGTCCCCTCCCTCTTACAGCCCCTCCCATCTCCCTCCCCATCCCATCCCTCCGGTTGTCACAGAGTACTGACTGGGTTCCCTTCATCACGCCTCGAACTCCCACTGGCTATTTTACATCTTGAACCAACCCCCAAGCCATCTCGTCTCCGTGAACTCTGGATTTCCTCTGAGCAAAAGCTGTCTCCTTGCACACAACGTCAGAAAAAGAGCCCTCTGTATGCACCTGCTGTCCACAATTCTCTTAATTTCTACCCTGTTAGTATTTAAAATGTGGAAATATGGCTCCTCCTAAATTTGCACTAATTATTATTTTAAAATACTACCTTATCCACCTACTCCTCTAGGTACCTCCTGTAAGTGGAATGGCACAATATTTGTCCTTTTGTGACTGGCTTATTTCTCTTAGTATGATGTCTTTAAGGTTCATCCACGTTGTAACATGTATCAGAATTTCCTTCCTTTTTTAGGACTGAGTGGGCTTCCCACATAGCACTAATGGTAAAGAACCTGCCTGCCAGTGTGGGAGGTGTGAGACAAGAGTTTGATCCTTGGGTCAGGATGATCCCCTGAAGGAGGGCACAACAACCCTCTCCAGTATTCTTGCCTGGAGAATCCCATGGACAGAGGAGCCTGAGGGACTACAGTCCATGGGGTCACAGAGAGTCAGACATGACAGAAGTGACTTAGCACACACCCACAGTGTTATATCGTATGCATGAATCCTATTTCATTCATCGTGTTCACATGCTAAGTTGCTTTTAGTAGTGTCTGACTCTGCGACCCCATGGACTGTAGCCCACCAGGTTCCTCGGTCCATGGGATTTCCCAGGCAAGAATACTGGCATGGGTTGCCATTTCTTCCTCCAAGAGATCTTCCCGACCCAGGGATTGAACCTGCACCTCCTGTGTCTCCTGCACTGGCAGGCGGATGCTTTACCACTGTGCCACCTAGGAAGTCCTATTCATTTATCTGTGGAATGGATACTTGGGTTTCTCCCACTTTTTGGCTGTTGTGTGAATGGTGCTGCTATGAACATGGATGTGCAAACACCTGTTTGAATTCCTGCTTTCAATGTTCTTGAGCATATACTTTAAATGGTGTTTTAAGACTATTTTCCAGATGTGTATTTCTAAAATACAGAAATACAATTGATTTTTTTGTGTTGAAAATAAACTACTGCCTTAACTTCCCTGGTGGTTCAGATGGTAAAAGTGTCTGCGTACAATATGGGAGACCTGGGTTCAATCCCTGGGCCGGGAAGATCCTCTGGAGAAGGAAATGGCAATCCACTCCAGTACCCTTGCCTGCAAAATCCCATGGATGGAGGAGTGTGGTAGACTACAGTCCATGGGCTCGCAAAGAGTCAGACACGACTGAGCGACTTCACTTTCACTTTAAAATATTATTACTTTTGATTACTTAGTGTTTTGCATCCCACTCCCCACTTACATTTGCACTTGTTTTGAGAAGGAAGGAGGGCTCGAAGTAGTTAACTCTCAACTTCAACTGTTAATTTCAGGTTTAGTGGAACAAAGCAGCTGAACCACCTGAAAGATCAAAAATCAGACAAGTCTTCAGCCAACAGGCAAATGCCTCACTTGCCTTACCCCAGCCCCAGTCCTGTTTTATTTACTCCGTAACCAATTAGAATCTGGCCTCTGCTCCCCCAGCTGCAATAGAAACTAACATTGCAAGATCCATAAATTAAAAAAAAAAAATCCTCGTTGCAACACTGTTTTAGTGAACATTCCTTTCACTGTCTGTTTTAGTTGACATTTTTTGAACATTTCAAAGAAGTCAGACATATTACTATTACCGAAAAAATTACTATACTTATACCTAAATCTATTCCTAGAATGTCATCCTGTTTCATTCTCTATTTTACTTTTATTTTATTGATTTACAATATTAGTTTCAGGTGTACAACATAGTGGATCTGTATTTTTGTAGATTATAGTCCATTTGAAGTTATAAAGCAGTGGCTATATTCACTGTACTATATGTCCTTTTAGTTCATTTATTTTATACATAGTACTTTGTACGGGCTTCCCTGGAGGTTCAGTGGTAAAGAATCTACCTGCAATGTAGGAGCCACAGGAGACGTGGGTTCAATTCCTGGTTTGGGAAGATCCCCTGAAGGAGAGCATGGCAACCCACTGCAGTATTTTTGCCTGGAGAATCCCATGGACAGAGGATCCTAGTGGGCTACAGTCCATGGGATCACAAAGGATTGGACATGACTAAAGCAAATTAGCATGCACTCACTTTGTACATCTTAATTCTATGCCCCTATCTTGCCCCTCCCCCCTAATTTCTCTCCCTACTGGTGACCACTTCTTTGTTCTCTATACTTCTTTATTACTTTTTCAGAAACTTTTTATTGTTCACCATTTTTAAAGTCTTTATTGAATTTGTTACAATATTACTTCTGCTTTGTGTTTTAGGTTTTTTTGGACAGGAGGCATGTGGGATCTTACCTCCCTGATCAGGGATCAAACCTGCACCCCACGCATTGGAAGGAAAAGTCTTAACCACTGGACCACCAGGGAACTCTTCTCTTTATTATTTTAATAACATTTCTATACTTCCTAAAATTATAGCAGTTCTTAATTAAAAACTTTCTCAAGGTTATAGTATTCCAACCCAAACCAAAGAGAAAATGAATAGTTTGGGCAGCCAGGTTTACAGGATCCCATTAATCAGCTGATTCTTGGTTACGGCATAAACCCAGGTTTTTTTTACCAAGCGTGTTCAAAACAAAGCCATGGACATCAGGCTGAAACTTCTGTCTTGAGATAATATTCTCTTTTAACATCAATAAAGAAAAAAATTTTAGGTTCATAGTTTTCTTCTTTCCTTGCAGATTTTAGTTTGTAGTAGCCTGGAATTTCCCCACTAAATGTTGAAATCTTTCTTGGCCAGCATGACGTAGCTCATTGTCCTGTTATTGTGATAACCTGGTCTCTCAGCATTATTTACAGTGTATAGACACCATACTAGTGGCTATAGTTCATAGACGCCCCTTAGGAGTTTTGTCTCCCGGGAAAGGTAGTGTTAAGGCTGTGCAATGAGTGCTGTTTTTCAGACACTTGGCCTTTTCGAGTCATCCTCAAACAGTCTGAAGCTCCTTTCTGCATAGCTACTGTGTGTGAGTACCGTGCCTAGTCCCTCCCCATCTTGGTTCTGTATATTTTCCCAAGGTGATTTGGTAACTCACAGTTCCCTGTATTTCTCCTTCTCTTCTTATACAGATAGATATTAAGTTTATATCTCTGTTTTAAAGGCAAATAGAGTTAATAGATGGAGAAGGCAATGGCACCCCACTCCAGTACTCTTGCCTGGAAAATCCCATGGACGGAGGAGCCTGGTAGGCTGCAGTCCATGAGGTCGCTAAGAGTTGGACACAACTGAGCGACTTCACTTTCACTTTTCACTTTCATGAATTGGAGAAGGAAATGGCAACCCACTCCAGTGTTCTTGCCTGGAGAATCCCAGAGACAGAGGAGCCTGGTAGGAGGCCGTCTATGGAGTCGCACAGAGTCGGACACGACTGAAGCGACTTAGCAGCAGCAGCAGAGTTAATAGAAGAAATAAAATACTGATTTATATTAACCTCTTTTCATTAAAACTAATAAAAAAATCGGTCCCTTTATAGTCAGACTTCTACATTCATCCTAATGAATTCATCCTAACTTTTACATTCATTCCTTCAGTGTACTTTATATTAATTTTTTCTTAGTATCATTATGAAATTAGAGCCTTGCTCAAATTCATCATATTTCAAGTAATCACAGTTATATAACCTTTTTGACGCTCAAGTTTCGATTTGGCCAGTGGGAGACCCGTAAGCTAGCTCTTTTGTCCTTTTAGCACTGTCCCTTGCATCTGTGCTTTCTCTCACACGTGGTCGTTCAGGTCCATTCTACTCTGTGTGTGTGTGTACATACGCCAGGAGTGCTAGTATCCTCCACTCAAGTGTCAGAAATCCACATCTGGGCATTTAGAAAGTTCATGTGAAAATTAGCGGTGAACCAACTGACACTGCTGTTGAGACCCTTCTAGAAGGAAAAATACTGCTGTTTAACACCCCGAGTTCACATTGCCTTTTTTTCTAATATCATTAACATAATTAAGCCACTGAACTTGACTCATATCATGAGGATTTATCGATAGCCTCTAAGACTTCCTAATATATTTCTGCAGCCAGTGACCGCCACTTGAACCCTGTGTCTTCCATAGCTCCAGCCACAGTATGGGCTTTTGTGCTTGTCTTTGCATCGCGCTGATAGTCCAGGACTCTTGAGCATTTGGTTTCTGTACCTCGTGGCCCTTAGCTCACTGATTTCCAACCTCATCCCAGATGACTCCTTGGCCGCTGGGAGATGAACCTAAGTGTTTCTTGCCCCTGGATGGTGGCCTGTGAATTTTCTGCTATTCAAAGAAAGGCTTGACTTCACTCATCACGAAGCCTCTTCTCTGTTGAAGGACACCACTTTTCTCTTTGTCCATATTTCCTCACCACCTCTGTACCTGTCCCTGCAATTTCTAGCCATTGACATCCAACACATTTTACTACAGGTAGAAACCTGTGGTCTCTGGATAGTCTCCTCAATGACAACATTGAAAGGAAAGGACAGAGCATTCTTCTCTCTGTCTCAATCTGGTTCCTATACTTCCTTTGAGAAATCTGGGTTTTCTTACATTTTTCACAAGGAGGATCCTCCTTGACTGGTGAATCCAGACTTTTCTGATCTCTCTGTTCAAAGGATGCAGAGCTCCACAAGCGTGTGCTCTGGCAACATCCTTGGGTTCGGTGGGGAGTAGGGGCCACACCACCTTGTGAGCTGGGCCAAGTATATACACCCTCTCACCTTTACACTTTGGAAGGGGGCTCTGGAAAAGGGAATGAGAGAATGCGTTCTTAGTGAGATAAGAGCTAGACAGCAGAGAACAATCAAAGGACTTATATATGATCTCTTATTCAAAAGAACTTCGGCAGGATGGAGCCTGGTTTCAGCCGCAGCCTGGGTTTCATTGTATGCTTTTGATCTAGAACAGAGTGCGTAAGAAACACCAGTTTGCTCGAGGTTTCCCATTAAACGATGCAATTTGGGTTGAGAAATATAGTATATATATATTTTTAAAAATAGGTAAATTTTCTTTTAAATTACAATCCTAATGCATGTTTATGTTTTAAAATGGTAACTCAGAATATATATGAATGTAAAATCTGCCATTTATGAGCAAGGCTCAATGCTAGGCCCTTGACATTGATAGCTCTTCCAGTATTCCTAAATACATACTGGGACAGGTACTGTGATTATAGTGCTCTGTGTTCAGTGTTTCTGCCTTATGATTATTTTTAACTTTAAAAGTTAGTTTATATTAGCGTATAGATGATTAACAATTTTGCGATAGTTTCAAGTGGACAGAAGAGACTCAGCCCTACATATACATGTATCCATTCTCCCCTAAACTCCCTTCCTACTTATGTTTTATGAAGGATAACTTTTAAGTGGCTGGCCAGTCACCTGTTCACGAACACATACAATTTTTCAGTACTATAAATAATTATTCAATGTATGTATGTGCTCAGTCGTTTAGTCATGTCCAACTCTTTGAGGCCCCGTGGGCTGTAGCCCATCAGGCTCCTGTGCCCATGAAATTCCCCAGGCAAGAATACTGGAGTGGGGTGTCATTTCCTCCTCCAGGGGGATCTTCCTGACCCAGGGATCAAACCAATGTCTCTTATTATTCAAAAAGTAGTAAAAAGTAAAGCATTGTATTTCCATATCTGTTTGTGCTTCTCTTTTCTTAAGCTACGTTCATTGGAAGGGGCTTCCTGAGCCAGCGGAAGGGACCAGTGTGAGTACCTGGGCTGTTGTGTTGTTCAGTCACTGAGTCGCGTCCAGCTCTTTTGCGACCCCATGGACTGTACCTGCCAGGGGCCTCTGTCCATGGGATTTCCCAGGCAAGAATACTGGAATGAGGTGCTATTTCTTTCTCTAGGGGATCTTTCCAACCCAGAGATCAAACCTGCATCTCCTGATTTGGCAGGTGGATTCTTTACCACTGAGCCACCTGAGAAGCTTTGAGTACCTAGGTTGATAGCACCAAAGAGTTTTGTACTAACACAAATTCTTACCTCTGCCAGCTATTTATTATGGAAATTTCTGTCAAACTTTTATCAGCACAGAAAACTTTTTTTAAAAAAAATGTTTTTGCTAGTTTAGTGGGTGAGTAAAATACAGATATTGTTTTAATTAGCATTTGATTAGTTATGAGTGTGAATATTTTTACATGTTTATTAGATTTTGTATTTCTTTAAAATTTCTGTGATCTTTTAATGATATTATCCTTTTCTTTTGTTTTAATGATATTTTGTTTTATATTTTCCTTTTGTTCCTTTTCTTTATTTCTTTTGTTTTAATGATATTATCCTCTGCCCTGTTGGTAAATAACTTTTCCGAAGTTGTGATTTTATTATTGTGAATGATGTTCCTTGACATAGAGGAGTTCTAATTGTGTAATGGCAAAATCTATTTAGCTTTTCTTTTGTACTTACTTCCATTGCTCTTATATTTAGAATGTCTTTCCCTCTCCAGAAATCTGATAATTATTTACTTATATTTTGTCTATGTATAGTTCTTTAATCCATCTGTTTCAGTGGTGTTTTGGGCTACTGTATGATGAGGCTATTGTTTGAGTTAGTCAATTTTTTTCAATTATTTGATGAATAACCTCTCCCATTTTTTGTTGTGCTTTCTTTACTAAGCTGGAATGTATACTAGAGTCTATTTTAAGGCTTATTGCTCTATTTTATCAGCTGTCAGTTCTCGAACTAGTGCCATACTGCTTTGTTTGATGTTGCTTGCAATATGTTTTAATTCCTAGTTGGACAAGCCTCCTTAACCTAAGTGCCCAGTTTTCCTTTTTTAATATATTCTTAATTTTTTATATTCCTATGAATGAACTTTAGAATCACTACGTCATTAAGAAAAATAACATTGCTTATTTTTTGGTTTTCATCATGTCATTGAGTATTTAACCTAAATATTGTCACTACAAAACCGTGATAGTGTTTATTGTTCTTTTGTGCCGTCTTTGTCTGTTTTATATTAGTGCTACACTGACTTCATAAAATGAATCTTTATATTCTTAGCTTTTGTTTTTGTATTTGGAAAAATTATATAATATGAAATTATCTGTCTTTGTGAAAGTCTGAAAGTTATCACTAGTGAAATTTGCAGACAGTGAGATATCTTCAGAGGTCTTGCTGCTGCTAAGTCGCTTCAGTCGTGTCCGACTCTGTGCGACCCCATAGGCGGCAGCCCACCAGGCTCCCCCGTCCCTGGGATTCTCCAGGCAAGAACACTGGAGTGGGTTGCCATTTCCTTCTCCATTGCATGAAGTGAAAACTGAAAGTGAAGTCACTCAGTCGTGTCCGACTCTTTGCGACCCCATGGACTGCAGCCTACCAGGCTCCTCCATCCATGGGATTTTCCAGGACAACAGTACTGGAGTGGGGTGCCATTGAGTTGGGTAAAATTTGTCATAAAATAATCATTTAATTCATTTTATCAAATTGATTAGCATAGTATTTTAAAATAATATTTTCATACTTATTAAAATCTTCCTGTTTTTATTTTTGTTTCATTTCTACTTTTATATTTTGTTTTTTCTGTTTACTTTTCATCTGTTCTCAAGTTGTGTTAAAACAAAACGCGGTTCTTGAATTTGTATTTCAACTTTACTATTTCTATTTTTAAAAATTTGTTCAATTCTCTATGCTTATTTTTAGAAAAATTTTTCTTCTGTTTTCCTTGGTTTTGTCTTAAGTACATTTTAATTATAGTACAAATCCCTTGAAATGTATATACTTTGTCTACTTGTTTTTTCAAAGACTAGTCATTCTGTAAAGGGCTCACATGAAATAATGGTGTTCTGTCCATTTCCTCTTATGCATCTTTACTTTATATATCTGTTTCATAAACTGTGTATTCTTTGATGTCTTCATTTAGGATGCACATTTTTATGTACTCTTTGACTCTTTTGGTATTATTTGGCCTTGTATCCATTCTTGTATAAATTTTATAATACTACCTCTATTTTTACTTTGTTTCTATTTTTCTAGTAAATATTTATTCATTAAAAAAATTTTAACCTATTTGTGTCCTTCTATTTTGGGTATGTTTTTTTATTATTAAGTCACAGTTGGATTTTTCTTAACCCAATCTTGAAGTCTTCACTTCATTTGTGTCTGACTCTGGACAACCCTATGGACTGCAGCCCAACAGGCTTCTCTATCCTTGGGATTCTCCAGGCTAGAATACTGGAATGGATTGTCATCCCCTCCTCCAGGGGATCTTTCCAATCCAGGGATCAAACCCAGGTCTCCTGCATTGCAAGCAGATTCTTTACCACTAAGTCACCAGGGAAGCCCCCAATATTTTAATACAAGAGGTTAAATCATTTAAATTTATTGTTATACCTCTCCATTAACTCATCCTGGATAATCACTTGGGATATCTGGGGGTTTTACTCAGGCAGGGTTTCAGGGAACTGAATCTAAATAGTGACATGAGAAACAGCTGCAGACCTGAAAACAAAGACAAACTCACACTTGGTCATGGGCAAGTTCATTTTTCAAAGGACCATTCTAAGTGTCACGTCTGTGCAATTGATCAGAAATCTAGAACAGGAGCCAAATCAAAGAAGGTTAAAAGATCAAGACTCAAGTGAGGAGTAGGATCAGAAAACACGGCTAGGAGAGCTTCGCTGAGGAGGAACACTGGAGAGACTCAAGCATTCTCAATCCTTTACTGTAAGTGAAAATGAAAACAAAAACCATGTTAATACTGATGAACAACAACTCAATTTCTTTTTTTTAACCTCAAGGTCCATCCTGAGAGCATGGACTATTGCAGAGGCAGATGGAAGGAGGCAGCACCACCAGATACCAGAGGGGCCTGAGCTGGGGGTCAGTATAATTAGATTTTATTCTTAAACGTGCTGTTGATGTTAGGGCACCCAGTCCAGAATCAGTTGCCAGGCAGTGCCCCATGCCAACCCCACATGCCTACAGTGGGAATCCACATCCAGCCAGCTCCCAGGAGTGTGGGCCCAGAAACCTGCTCAGCGTCTTGGCACCATCCCAAATCAGGGTGATCCAGTCCCTGCTGGCCCAGGTGGCAGCAACTCACTTTTCCAATTCATGCTTAGGCTAAGTATTGGATTAATTTTTTTCTTTTTTTAAAAACATTTTGTATTGGAGTACAGTTGATTTATAATACAATGTTGTGTTCATTTCAGGTGTACAGTAATGTGAATCAGCTATGAATATACATATCTCCACTGTTTTTTAGATTCTCTTCCCATACAGGTCATTAAAGAATACTGAGTAGAGTTCCCCATGCTATAAATAGGTCCTCATTAGTTACCTGTTTTCTATATATAACCTATTAACATTTTGAGGATCATTTGTTACTGCTGTTAGCCCACTTGACTAACACTGAGAGCAAAAAGGCATTTGATAAAATTCAATATCTACTGCTAATTAAAAACTTGTCAAATGGAACATGATTCTTTATTAACTTGTTAAAAATACCTACCTCGTATCAAATGCCAACATTGTTCTCTTTTTATTATTGGAGGAGAATCGCTTTATAACGTTGTGGGGATCACTGCTGTACATCGAGAATCAGTCATAAATATACATATACATCTCCCCTCCCTCCTGAGCCTGCCTCCTGCCCCCATTCCACCCCCGTAGGTCGTCACAGAGCATCAGGCTGGACTCCATATGTTAAACTGCAACTTCCTGCTGACTATCTGCTTTACACGTGAGAGTGTACATTACACTTGAGAGTGTGCATTACACATGACCGTGTATATTACACGTGACCGTGTATATTACACATGAGAGTGTATATGCATCACTGATACTTTCCTAACTTGTCCCGCCCTCTCCTCCCCCGCTGTGTCCACCAGACTATTACGTCTGCATTTCCATTTCTTCTCTGTAAATAGGTGCGTCAGGACTATTTTTCTAGATTCCATATATACGTGTTATTTGTTTTCCTCTTTCTGACTTATTTCACTCTGTATAACAGGCTCCAGCTTCATCCCCTCACTACAACTGACTCAAATGCATTCCTTTTGTGACTAATACTCCATTGTGTGTGTGTACCACATTCTTTATCCATCTGTCTGCTGATGGACATCTAGGTTGCTTCCATTTCCTGGCTATTGCAAACAGTGCTGCAGCGAACGGGGTTCATGTGTCTTTTAGAATTGTGACTTTCGCAGGGTATATGCCCAGTAGTGGGATTGCTGAGTCATATGGTAGTTTTATTCCTAGTTTGATAAGGAATTTCTTGATAAATTTCTTTAGACAAAGATTTCCTATTAACCCCACAACTACCCTGTGAAATATGTATTTTATTCCAATTTTAAAGATAGGAAAAGAGAGGCTCTGAATACGTGAGTAAATTTTCAGGACCAACATTAGTAAATTGGAGAACCATTTTCAGAAACCAGGTTTTCCTGCCTCAAGCCCATGATTTGAACCACTGTGTTATTTCATTTTCTTCCCAAATTACAATTTTTCTTGGTTTTTATTTTCCCCATTTTTATAAGTATATATTCTTTTTAATCAGAGAAGGCAATGGCACCCCACTCCAGTACTCTTGCCTGGAAAATCCCATGGACAGAGGAGCCTGGTGGGCTGCAGTCCATGTGGTCGCTGAGTCGGACACGACTGAGTGACTTCACTTTCACTTTTCACTTTCATGCACTGGAGAAGGAAATGGCAACCCACTCCAGTTTTCTTGCCTGGAGAATCCCAGGGACGGGGAAGCCTGGTGGGCTGCCATCTATGGGGTCGTGCAGAGTTGGACACGACTGAAGCAACTTAGAAGAAAAAAATTCTTTTGAATTCTTCTACTTTGGTTCTTCAAAATTACAGTTTAATGTATAGGTTCTCTAATTATCAAATTCATGAATAATATAATAATTCATTCCTCTATAAGATGAGGAATTTAGTACCCTTTTAATTCTCCACATACCTTCTTTCCCACATTCATTGCCAATATCATTTGGGATTATAAACCTATTTATTACTAGTTTTATTTTTAGTTATTTTAAGAAGTAACTACAACAAAAACTTTCCATCTGTACCGATATTCTATATACAGCATTTTTTAAAAACTTAATTCTACAGATTTGGCTTGGACTATTACAATGTTTTTGAACCCACTTTTGATATTCTTGATTTTTTTTTTTTTTGTCCTTAAGTAATATTTGTTCCATTTGAACCTATCTTTCGGTAAATTTTTCAAAAAAGGGGCCTGGGGTATCTTTTTTGAACCCCTGATTAGAATAACTGAGAATGTCTTTTTTGTTTTCTTTGAAGATTAACATCTCATCTTGAGTCATAAGCGTTTTCTCTTAGTATCATTTAGACTTCGCTCTATTATCGTCTGGCATCAGTTGTGTGATGCATTCTCAAATCAGCCTGTTTTCATTTGATGATAAGTGAGTTTAATGTTTTGTCTAGATAGTTGAAGATTTTTTTAAAAATGCTTCATATTCAAAGAAATTTGCTGCTGCTGCTAAGTTACTTCAGTTGTGTCCGACTCTGTGCGACTCCATAGACGGCAGCCCACCAGGCTCCCCCATCCCTGGGATTCTCCAGGCAAGAACACTTGAGTGGGTTGCCATTTCCTTCTCCAATGCATGAAAGTGAAAAGTGAAAGTGAAGTCGCTCAGTCGTGTCCGACTCCTAGCGACCCCATGGACTGCAGCCTACCAGGCTCCTCTGTCCATGGGATTTTTCAGGCAAGAGTACTGGAGTGGGGTGCCATTGCCTTCTCTGAAAGAAATTTGCTAGATCATATCAAATTGTGTACCTTCCTTCATTAATTTTGCCTGGAAGTTGTGTGCTATTTTAAATTGTACATTCAACTTCTTTTCTCAGCTTGAAAAGTTTTCTTCCATCATTATTTTTCTTCAGTGTTGCCGCAACATCATTTTAGTTATATCTTCCTCAAGGGGGTCCTTCTTATCCATATATTAAGTCTTTATTTACTTTTGATCAACTGAATTACCCATCTTTTCTCTCATCTTGTTTTTTCTGTTTCTTTTCTCTACATTGATAGACACCTTCTCAAGCTTGATTCTGTATCATTTGGGTTTTCTGCAATTTGAGTTCTGATCTTCCAAGTCAGATTTCAATCCCACGACTTTCATTTAGGTTTACGTGGATCCAAATCTTATCTGCCAGCTTCCTTTCCAAATTCCTTTAGAATCTGAACCATCTAGCGGGGCAGGGTGACTTTTTCTTCTGTTTTCCCTCTTTGGTTCTCTTCCCAGTACTAGTTACTGATCACGTGGGTCCTGGCTCTTCTGGGGGCAGAACTAGGGAGATGAAAGACGCTGATCAGAGTCTGGACAGGAAGAAGGAGGTGAGTGTCCTCACCAATGGGATAAATGCTAGAGCAGAGGCCGGCATAGGTGTAATGGGATGTAGGCAGGAGTGAGGCGGTGGGGGAGTTGGCAGGGCAGTAGGGAGAGGGTAATCTTAAGGGCTTCCTGGAGGAGGTGACTCTTTAGGTGCATCTTTAGATACTAGTAGGTGTGAGCTGAAGAAAGGGGCGGTAAGGGCAGAGGAAAGAGCAGATGCAAAAGGAGGAGGAGGAAGCATGGTGAGCCCAAGGAACCAACATTAATTAATTCTGGCCAGATTACAGGGTGAGAGCCCAGGGCCGGGGAGAGGGTTGAGGTATTTTTTTAGCTCGCTAGGGCAGCCATAACAAAATATGACAGACTGGGGGGCATAACAACAGAAATTTACTTCCTTCCAGTTCTGGAGGCTGGAAGTCTGAGATCAAGGTGTCTGCAGGCCTGCTTTCCTCTGAGGCCGCTCTCTTGACTGGCAGATCCTGTCGCTCTGTGCTTTCTGTGTCCTTAGCTCCTTTCCTTATAAAGACACCGGTCCTGCTGGATTTAGACCCACCTGTATGACTTCACTGTGCCTTAATTACCTCTCTAATGGCCCCGCCTTCAAATAGGGCCACGTTTTGTGTAATGAGGGGCTTAGGACATCAACATATAAATTTGAAGAGGAGAGCAACCAATCAGCCAGTGAC
This sequence comes from Bos indicus, assembly GCF_029378745.1. Classification (NCBI taxonomy): domain Eukaryota; kingdom Metazoa; phylum Chordata; class Mammalia; order Artiodactyla; family Bovidae; genus Bos; species Bos indicus. The sequence goes on along the minus strand of NC_091780.1, from coordinate 15,546,178 downwards.
AGGCAGAGACTGGGCAGCCTTCTTGTTCGGTGTATCACAGCCTGAGCACCCCCTTGCCTGTCACCCCACAGTGGAGGAGAATGCCCTGCAGGAGGTAGACAGGCTTTAGTAAGGAAGGCGGGCTGTGGGGAGGACCCTTACCTAAGGTGGGGTGCTCCTCCTCTCATCTGTTTATAATTTCTTTATATATTCTCATCTGTATCTAATTTCACATTCTCCATTTAGGGCTCAGGGGCACCTGAACCTGTGGATTCCCTTTCATGATCTTAGTCTATCCTCTCCTTGGAACCCTTTATCACTTAGATCAGTCTGCAAGTTAATGCATTGCATTGCGCTGTGCCTGCCAAGAGGACACAGGCTTAGAGCGCACCTCCCCTCAGGAAGGCGGGCAGCTGTGGCCACTTTCTGCCAAGCTTAGAACCCGTGAGACTCTTGCCATGATATTAACCTCTGAGTCTCCAGCTTCCTTGGCTGGAGATGCTGTGATGCCTTGCAGACGTTTTCAGTGCTGGCTGATTTCATTTGCCTACAGTTGCTGTCAGTACCCATCCTTAGAATAATGCTACAAAGATTGGCATGCATTGTTCAGAGATGAGGAGCAGAGCTGAGATATTCCTTTTCTGAGAAAGAAAAGTAAAAGCGTGGTGTCAGTGAAAGGGGCTGAGAGGGGCACTTCCTGTTGCAAGAAGGATGTACTTTGGTGGGCTGGAGAAGTGGGTCCCTGGGGAGAGTACCTGGAAGGAAGTTGTCTAGAAATCTGGACCCCTTCTGGGTTATTTTCCTGTTCCAGTCAAAAATATCAAGGTTCTTGGCAGGAGGTCTGTTAGACCCTGAGCAAGAAATTTTCCGTTATTTCTAAAGTAAGATAGTCTCTCCACCCTTAAGAAGCTAATGGCTTATTTGCATAAATACATTTTATTTACAGAAATATCAGTTTGTTGTTGTTTCCAGTCACCAAGTCATATTCGATTCTCTGTGACCCCATGGACTGCAGCACGCCAGGCTCCCTTGTCCTTCAATATCTCCCAGAGTTTGCTCAAATTCATGTCCATGGAGTCCGTGATGCTATCATCTCATTCTCTGCTGTCCTCTTTTTCTGCTCTCAATCTTTCCCAACACTGGGGTCTTTTCTAGAGAGTTGGCTCTTCATATCCAGTGACCAAAATATTGGAGCTTCAGCTTTAGCATCAGTCCTGCTAATGAATGCTCAGGATTGATTTCTTTTAGGATGGGCTGGTTTGATCTTGCAGCCCAAGGGACTACCCAGAGTCTTCTCCAGCACCACAATTCAAAAGCATCAATTCTTGGGTGTTCAACTTTCTTTATGGTCCAATTCTCACATCTATACATGACTACTGGAAAAACCATTGCTTTGACTATATAGAAATATCAATGAATGTGAAAGTCACTCAGTCGTGTCCCACTCTTTGAAAACCCATGGACTGGGGCCTGCCAGGCTCCTCTGTCCATGGGATTCTCCAGGCAAGAATACTGGAGTGGGTAGCCATTCCCTTCTCTAGGGGATCTTCACGGCCTAGAGATGGAACCCAGGTTTCCTGCATTGCAGGCGGACTCTTTACCATCTGAGCCACCAGGGAAGCCCCAGAAACATCAACAGAAGGTAGCAAATGGTGAGCTCCCTAGATACACTAATGTTGGTACGTGTTTGCTTTTATTCCTTCTCCTTTATCACAAAACTCATTCTCCATAAATATAACATTTTCTAAAAACCGTATTTTCTCATACCCATCCTTCATTAGCTTTTTTTTTTCTTCTGTTTCTCCACTTGGATTTGTTTTTTAAATTGCATCCACATTAATGCTTATCCTTTTTACCTCTTAGTTGAGTTTAAGATATATTCAAACTAAGACATGTAATTAAAAATACAGAACTATGGGTATAGAAAGCAGCAAACACAGGCTATATGGTAGAGAGACATATGGATAAGGCTAATTGGAAAGTGGAGGTGGGGAGAGAAAAACCCTAAGAAGGCGAAATAAGCTTCAACTCAGCCCAAATATGACTTTCAGGCCAAAGAAGTTGGCCCAGCCCCAATTCTATCCTTGGTTTGACACAATACATGATTGGTGTATTTTCAGAAAAAGAAAAGAAAAATCCATCCATAGGGTGAATATCTAAGCATCTATTTTCCATTCCAGTGACAATCAGAAATCATTCTTTGCATTTATTTTTCAACTTTGTATTTGCCTGTGAACAAAATTGAAGTGGGCAAAAGACAGTTCATGTGAATTACTTGAACAACGGTTTCTCATTGTGCTGAATTACATTGAGGCTGCTTGCTGTGAAATCTTGCCACAGTCCAGTAACAGTGGAAGATATTGTCATTTTTTTTTTCCATGCCCATGAAGTTAACCCACTTCTCTCCTACAGGAATGAATTGATGGTGCTTTTTAAAGCAGGAGAGAAAAGCTCTCCAAGTTCAAACCACTAAGCATATACATGCATCTTCTTAATATTTTAGGAATAAAAAGTCAGTTTATCTTCCCATGTCACTCAATCTTCTTTATGCTTCCCTAGGTCAGATTTCCAGAGTACAGGCAGCATCTCAGTGTTTGGAATACTTTTAACAGCAAAGTAAGGGCTCATGGAATCAGAGCCTCAGCTAGAAGATTTTTATCTAACTCTGAAAAGTCAGACTTTTCCCTGGTGATCCAGTGGTTATGACTCTGTGCTTCACATCCAGGGGGCTTGGGTTCAATCCCTGACTGAGGAACTAACATTCCACATGCCATGGAGCATAGCCAAAAATTAAAAATTAAAAAAAAAAAGAAAAATCACCTAGTCCCAGGAAGGAGTTGAGAGGCTAAAATAACCCCAAGGGTTCTACAGTCATTCACATTCATACTGCACGCATGTGTGGTCAATTGTCTTTGTGTGGTCTGACTCTTTGAGACCCCATGGACCATAGCCCACCAGGCTCCTCTGTCCATGGGATTTACCAGGCAGGAATACTGAAGCGGGTTGCCATTTCCTTCTTCAGGGGATCTTCCCAATGCAGGGATTAAATGCAAGCCTCCCATGTCTCCTGGATTGGCAGGTGGGTTCTTTACCACTGAGCAACCTGGAAAGCCTCACTCACGGTGACCGGTTCTAAACGCATCATCCACCATTGGCGGGGCAGATAAACGAAAAAGGCTGCAGCCTAGAAATGGTGGCTACATCATTCCTTGAGGCCACAGTCAAGGTCGCCCAGTTGGTGGATGGGGTTTAAACTAATGTTTTGCTCATGACATGATGGTCCACTTCAGAAGCTGATTGGAGGGGTCACCCCAGATCATAGGAAGCTTAAATTTTTTCTTAATCTCATTCCCCCTCCTCCTCGGTGCTCCCCCAATTTAGGGTGGGAAATACAGCTTTTAATTCCTGCCACCAGCTAGCCATGAGCTCCCAAAGTCACTTGCTGCTTTCTTTCCATGAGTAAAATGGGGTTAATAAAGATCTGCTCTCCACGCTGTAAGAGCTGAGTGAGACACAGGACCTCAGAGCACTCTATCAGCACTCACGTGCTCGACAGATATGAAGACAGTTACCCTGAATATTCACTGGAAGGACAAGGCTGAAGCTCCAGTACTATGGCCACTCGATGCGAAGAGCCGACTCATTGGAAAAGACCCTGATGCTGGGAAAGATAGAAGGCAGGAGGAGAAGGGGGCGGCAGAGGATGAGATGGTTGTATAGCATCACTGACTCAGTGGACATGAGTTTGAACAAATTTCCTTCTGACTGTCGTGGGGCTAACTGGTACCATGCAGGGCCTGTGGGGCTCCCGGGCACAAAGACTTTCTGTGTCCCCCATTTCTTTGATTATAGGAACCAGCCTTCATTCAGCCACCATGACATTCTCTGAGTTCCAAGGGACAGATTCAAGCAGTTGTTAATTAGGGGAAGGAGGGGATGCAAGACCAGGGAGAAAGTCAAGAGCAGCCTTGGGGTAAGATCCTGTTTCCCCATCGAGGGATACACAGAACAACATCGTTGAGCTATTCTGGGCTTTCCTGATGGCTCAGATGGTAAATAATCTGCCTGCAATGTAGGAGACCTGGGTTTGATCCCTGGAGAAGGAAATGGCTACCTACTCCAGTATTCCTGCCTGGAGAATCCTATGGACAGAGGAGTCTGGCAGGCTGCAGCCCATGGGGTGGCAAAGAGTCGGACATGACTGAGCAACTAACACTTTCACTTTCATTCTGCAGGTACTGAAACCCCCTCCAGGTGGGAGAAGTTAATGATTAATGATGGTATGCTGCCAACAAACCTGTAGACCCCAGACCAGTTAGACCTGAAGGTTGACGATGCTGACTCCTGCTTACCTGACCACCAACCTATCAGAAGAATGTCCACAAACAGATCATACCCTCTTTGAGCAGTTACTATAAAACTTCTCACTCCCTTCCCCAAGCTGGGACACATGGTTGAGGGCATTAGCCTACTTTGGCCCCTTTTGCTTGGCAAGGTGATAAAGCCCAAAACTACTTCACCCAAAACTTGGTTTCGGAGATTCGATTTGGCACTGGTGTGCAGAGAAGCTGAGCTTTGGGCCTCGTAATGCCTGACTGCCTTCAGGCTGACTTTGATTATTCTTAAGGCTTTAGGCATTGAATTATTTTCATGGCTGCTTACCATTAATTGTAGGAGGAATCTACAACCCTACTCCAGAATCCTTTCTCTGACAGCAAAAGTGTTTGATTTTTCTACAGACAGTTAAGTTTTATGTAAAATAAATGGTCAAAAATGAAAAATAGTCATCCCTCTTTTGGAATGTTTTCATTGTTGTTTTAGTCACTCAGTCATGTCCACCCCATGGGCTGTTTTAGTCGCTCAGTCGTGTCCACCCCATGGGCTGTTTTAGTCGCTCAGTCATGTCCACCCCATGGGCTGTTTTAGTCGCTCAGTCGTGTCCACCCCATGGGCTGCAGCCCACCAGGGTCCTCTGTCCACAGGATTTCCCAGGCAAGAATACTAGAGTGGGTTGCCATTTCCTTCTCCAGGGGATCTTCCCGATCCAGGAATTGAACCCACATCTCGTGCATTGGCTACCAGATTCTTTACCACTGAGCCACCAGGGAAGCCCCTTCTGGACTGTACTGGAGGCAATGTAGTATAGACAGAGAGCTGGACTTGGATACAAGTCCTTTCCCTTTTGTGTGACACTGGGCTGGTCACTCTACATCTCTGAATTTCCATTTATAAAATAGCAACAATATGAATCCCACCCTCCCCAAGAAACAGACCACTGGGTGATAAACAGATAAACAAGATAATACATAGGGAGTTCCAAACTGGGGCTGTGATAGCAGACACCTTGGTTTCAAAGGCTGGTCCTGCCACTTACAGGATACTTGTGACATTGGTAAATGTAGTTAACATTTCTGGGCCTGTTATTTGTAAAACAGAGCTAATAGTATCTAGTTTAGAGGGTGGTCGAGTGGCTTAAACTGTAAATGTGGGTGAAGCACTTAGAACAACCGTGCTTGGCCAGAGTCAGCATACAACAGACATTAGTTCTTGTTATCACAAAGTATGTAAATAAGACTCGAGGACTAGACTGCACTTTGAAAGCTAGTTCAATAGTGACAAGGTCTCTCTGTTCAGATATGAGTAAAGGGTCTTAGCTCAGCTTTGTAGCTCACAGTCTGGAAGGCAGGGAAGGGGGCGAGCTCATCAAGGGTCTTCTTGGGAAAAAGTGATGAGGTGCTGTCATGATGCCAGAGTGCCAGAGCGGGCTGAGGGTGTGAGAGGAATGACCCATGGAAAACTTGGCTCTGAGTGAGGGGAGGATGTGGAGAGAAAGGGAGGGTCTCCAGGAAGGTGATAGTCTCTTGGGGAATGGGATAGCTGATAGTGACAGGGATCAGGGGCAACGGAAAAAGACCTCTGTGGTGAGAACCAGTTCAGAGAGGAGACAGCCCAGACAAGGGGAGGGGAGAATCTGTAGGGAACACCAAGCCTAGGTGAGATCATGTCTGGGCCCACAGCAGGAAGCATCAGTTTGTATTTAAAAGGTATGGCAGGACAACACCCCCCACCATTACACCATTCCTTCTCACTCAAGTTCTTTGGGAGTAAGTAGAAATTATACAAGTGTTAATTATGACTCAGTTTCAGATTTAAGCCTGCTTTGGTACCCAGGAGCCTAGAAGAGTGGGTCTTTTTCTTAAACACAGTTATTCAGTTCAGTTCAGTCGCTCAGTCGTGTATGACTCTTTGCAACTCCATGAACCGCAGCATGCCAGGCCTCCCTGTCCATCACCAACTCCCGGAGTTTACTCAAACTCATGTCTATCGAGTCAGTGATGCCATCCAGCAACCTCATCTTCTGTAGTCCTCTTCTCCTCCTACCCTCAATCATTCTCAGCATCGGGGTCTTTTCCAATGAGTCAGCTCTTTGCATCAGGTGTCCAAAGTATTGGAGTTTCAGCTTCAACATCAGTCCTTCCAATGAACACCCAGGACTGATCTCCTTTAGAATGGACTGGTTGGATCTCCTTGCAGTCCAAGGGACTCTCAAGAGTCTTCTCCAACACCACAGTTCAAAAGCATCAATTCTTCAGTGCTCAGTTTTCTTTATAGTCCAACTCTCACATCCATACACGACCACTGGAAAAACCATAGCCTTGACTAGATGGACCTTTGTTGACAGACTAATGTCTCTGCTTTTTAATATGCTGTCTAGGTTGGTCATAAATTTTCCTTCCAAGGAGTAAGCGTCTTTTAATTTCATGGTTGCAATCACCATCTGCAGTGATTTTGGAGCCCCAAAAAATAAAAGTCAGCCACTGTTTCCCCATCTATTTGCCATGAAGTGATGGGACCAGATGCCATGATCTTCATTTTCTGAATGTTGAGCTTGAAGCCAACTTTTTCACTCTCCTCTCTCACTTTCATCAAGAGGCTCTTCTTTGCTTTCTACCATAAGGGTGGTGTCATCTGCATATCTGAGGTTATTGATGTTTCTCCTGACAATCTTGATTCTAGCCTGTGCTTCTTCCAGCCCAGAGTTTCTCGTGATGTACTCTGCATGTAAGTTAAATAAGCAGGGTGACAATATACAGCCTTGACGAACTCCTTTTCCTATTTGGAACCAGTCTGCTGTTCCATGTCCAATTCTAACTGTTGCTTCCTGACCTGCATACAGGTTTCTCAAGAGGCAGGTCAGGTGGTCTGCTATTCCCATCTCTTTCAGAATTTTCTACAGTTATCAAGGAGAGGTTTTTCAAAGGATTGGTTAAGCCCCCCAGTGGACCAAGTGGAAGATGCTGAGTGCCTCCTGGTACTCAGCAGTACCAGGAGTGTTCAGTCCTTTCCAGGCTTCACTGAACTTCCAAATGCCGTCTGGGGACCAGCAGACCCTGTGGCCCAAACTCCTGGTAATGACTAAAAAGAGTGGCTGCGACGGGGAGCCCAGATATTCAGGCCAAGGCAAGGAAGGGGCCCGGCCACAAAGCTAGGGGAGGGGTAGGGACCAAGGCAGGCCTGTGGCTAATACCTTCCCGCGGCCTCTAGCCGCGTGGCCACATCATTCTTGAGGATGGGCTCCAGGCACGCAAGCGTGCTGCACAAGGCCCTCTGCTGGGGTCGCTGCGACCCTGCAGCCACCTAGACCCCTTTGGCTGGGGGCGATGGATGAACCGCGCAGCTCCGGATGGGTTAATGGGACTTCTTCTTCGCTGCGCTTCCGTTCTTTTCTCCTCTTTCGGTCTGGGACCTTTGAGCACACCCAGTGGCCTAGGAGAGCAGATGCAGAGGACGGCAGGCTGTGGAAGCCTCAGCGGCTCTGACCTCCGGCGCGTCCCCACGGCCCAGAGCGCAACATCTGTCCCCAGAAATAGCCGGGCGGGCGGAGTTGGTAGGGGAAAACGTCAACCCTTTCCTAGGTACGCGGTCTTCTTCCTCTTCCTAGAAACCGTTCCTCCCCTCCTAAGTGCCCCGAGGTCGGAGTTCTAGGTCCCCGCCCCGCGGGGGAGCCTTCGCACCCCACCTCGGCGCCCGGAGTTCCCCTTGCAGTACCACCCAGTGTCCGCGGCGGCGCCCCGCGCTCCGCAGCGCCTTCTAGGGGCCGGGCACGGCCTTCGTGCCAGCCGGAGCACCCGCTCCCTGACTCCGCAAGGGCTCCCCCTCTCCCGCGTGCTTCGGGCCACCCGGGCCCTCCCAAGCCTTGGCTGGAGGTCCGCGCTCTGCGCCCCCAGGCCGGTATCTTCGCGCCTTCCCCCGGGGCGCACGGGTGGCGCGGAGCGGCGCGGCGGGCGCGCGCAGCGGCGATCGAGGCCGGGGCCTCGCGTTAGAAGAAGGGGAGACGAGGGCAGGCGCGGCCCGCGGGCCCCAGCCAGCGGGCGATGGCAGCGGCGGGCGTCCGCGGGCGGCGAGGCGGCGGCGGCGGCGGGCGGCCAGAGGAGCCCCTGTGATTGGCACAGCCCGAGCCGGAGGAGGAGGCGAAGGGAGGGCGGAGGAGGAGGAGAGGAGGAGGCAGGGGGGCGAGCGCGGCGGCGGCTGCGAGGAGCTGTGCTTTCCACCTTTCCAGCCCCGGCAGGACGGGGGCGGCCGCCGTGGGCCCGGGGCGGGGACAGCACGCAGCCTCGCCGCGCGCACCCCCGCCCGGCAGCGGCCCCGACACCCAGCGCGAGCGGGAAAGCAGCGGCGGCGGCGGCGGCGGGGGAAGGATGCAGGCGAAGAAGCCGGGCGGCTCGTCGGGCGGCGGCCGGAGCGGCGAGCTGCAGGGGGACGAAGCGCAGAGGAACAAGAAGAAGAAAAAGAAGGTGTCCTGCTTCTCCAACATCAAGATCTTCCTGGTGTCCGAGTGCGCCCTGATGCTGGCGCAAGGCACGGTGGGCGCCTACCTGGTGAGTCTCCCGTGCCAAGTCCGCCACGGGCCCCTTCCCCAGCGCGGCTCCCAGGTGCCCGGCTGGCAGGAGGAGGGGGCAGCCCGGGCGCCGAGGGGCAGGCGGGCATGACCTCCGCCCGGCGATGAGGTTGGCGAGTGGTGCAGAGGCGGCCGCCGGGGGAGCTGCCGGCCCGGGCTGCTGGGCGAGCGGGGAGCCGGTGGGACCGTGGATGCCGGCAGGGAGCTGGGGGGACCCGGGGAAGAGAGGCAGCGGGCAGGTGGGCGTGAAACCATCCCTCTCCCCCACTCCTTCTAAAAACAGCCAGAGGGTGAGTTCTGGAGCACTCCTGGAGGGGAAGGCATCGCGGTTTTCAGGTGACCTGCACAAGGAAAGAAAAGCCCGTTAGCATGTCGCGTCCTCTACTCCCCATTCTAGCCGCCTGGAGAACACATCCATTATGCATCATTTCTCTCAGTGCTTTCTCCATCCGCCAATTACGGAGGGATGTAACAGTTTAGAGGAAAAGGCGCCCAAGTGTGGGGCACTGATCCGAGCTGGGGCTGCAGGGGGAATATTCCCACTTCGTATCCCATTAACCATCTCTCAGCGTCTGGGATAAAGTTACAGTACCTGGAGAGCAGCTGTGAGTTTGTGCAGTTCTGCCGCCCACTCTTAGACCTGAATTCCCCACCATGGTCTCTCTCGTGTACAAGGGGGTGTTGCGCCATGGTGCACATTGTACATGGATTCCATCTGCCTTCTGAAAGGGGGTATTCATGTTCAAATGGCCAGGGGTGCATAACATATCAGAGGAAACAGCTTGTAATGACTCAGCACTGGCAAATACCTGCTTTACCCGCTGTCTCCTGCCCCGCGCAGGTGGTCCCAACTTGGGTTTCAGAGAATGCATTTCCAGAGCCGAGTATTGTCTTGACTAAACGGGATTTTTCAGAGTGTATAGTGTTAAGGCGTTTCTTGACTATTGACCTGAAACTGAAATCAAATGTCATAGACTTTGAGTGTTAGTGAGCAAGTTTGATGGAGATAGAACTGGACAAGATTTTGGCTGTGGAAGTGCCACATCCCCAGATAGAGCCATGCTTTGCACGATGGTCCCATTAATCCCTGGCCTTTGGGGTGCAGTTAATGAGGGTCAGTTGCTCGTTGCCCTGTACCATTCCTCAACAGTCTCCTGAGACTTGGGGCTTGCTGTCAGAGGGAAGTACAAGCAGGCTAGCTCTCTGGTGTGGGGTAAAGTCAGTGATGTGGTTACAAGAGAGGGCTGTTCAAACTCAGCTCGGTTCCTGGGGTGGCAGACTTAACAGGGCTTCTGAAAGTCAAATGCATTTTCTTTGCTCTGTGTCAGATGAGAGGCGTTTAGATCCCAGTTCCTGCCTGCATCCGTGACATGTATGCTGCCGGTAAGCCCTGTAGCCAAAAGCACGTTTTCTTTTCCATTTAGATTTTTGTTTTACAAAATGCACTTGTAGTTTGAACACATAGTTGTAGACAGTACCTGTGGCCTTTGCAGTTTTGGAATCAGGGAGTGATCCTGTCCTGGGGTGTGAGGGGAGCGTATCAGTATATCAGAGTGTCCTTGGAGGAGTTTGACTGTTATTAAAATAGAGACATATATTACCAAGACGCAAATGCACAGTAATAAAAATACCTGTAGTTCTGTACTATAGCATATGCAAAGTATGTGATACCTAAACCAGGGCTGTGTTTATCAACAGCTGCCTCCAGTTTTTAACAGTTTGCCTCAAACCAATTTTGCTCAATAGAGTGGATTATTCATGTTCCATATAATAGTGTCTACTGTTGGCAAAAGCTGAATTTATGAAGTGTACAGAGTGTTATGGGTTTGGAAATTTGTGGACACAGATCTGGAAGCTCAGCATTTATAAATTATTTTACATCTAGGGAAAAAAAATACCCAAAGAACTTTTCACACCACAAATGATAAAGGCATGGGCCTAGTTTTAGCTTGCAATGGTTTAAGGCTTTTGGAAAGAAATGAAGCTGGGCTTCGATCAAGTGAGTGGCCTAAGCCCCTTTACGAAGTTAGAAAGCAGAGGACTGGTGGATACTAGTGGCAGGGCTGGCGCTGGGGGACAGGAAGTTGACTGTGATACCAGAATTGGTGAGGAATTGAGTCCACCTGCTGGGGGCCTCTCGGCATTTCCAGCCTGGGCTGAGGGAAAGCCTGGTTCGAGGCGTATGGTAACCGGAGTCAACAGGTGACTGGCAGAAAGCAGATGGAGGCCCAGGAAAGGAGTGGCTTAGGAAATTGGATTCATTATGATTACTATGAGTCGAGGCATCAGTTGCTCAGGACTCTGCCTTACCCGGCTGATCGCAGCTCTGCATTGCCACCTGAACCTCATGAAGATGAATAGTTTGCTTGCCATGAATTGGATTGTGATGGCTTTTGCTCTTTCTGGCAGCTTGTGATTTTCTTCTTCATCTGCTATTTGGAAGGTAGAATTAAAAGCTGTGGTACCCTCAGTGATGTGAGACTTCTTCATGGCTAATTTGAGAAGGAAACATTGTAGAAGGTTTGCCAGAAAGGCTTTCTGGAAACCTCAGAACCTGTGCTTGTAGGCAGTCACACCCACGGGATCCACGTGCAATAGGTGTATGTTCTCTGGGATCTTTACCCTGTCAATCAGCCTGTCCCTCTGAGGAAGCATTTTCAGATACCTGGTGAAGAGCACACCTGGGGGCCCTGCTTACTTTCAGGAAGAGAAGGGTGACGGCAGATTCTCTGCCTATGATATTATTTCCTATTTGATTTCCAAGTCCATGTCATTTACTATGACATTTACTACCTTATTATTTCATCTTCCCAGGTGCCTTTTTTTTTTTTTTTTAAATATTTGGAGGCTTCATTTCACTTCTCCCTTTTCTTTCTGAAAAGACAGATGACCTAGTATCTTTGCTGAAGCTGTAGAACTTCCCAACTGTAGAACTGAAGCAGGAAGTCACCTGTGATTTGAGAAGCAACTTTGAAAACCTGGACTCTGTGTGTGTGTCTGTGTCTGTTTTCCCTTAAGAACCTGCACATGCTCAAGGTAGACCCGTATGGGAGAAAACCACCCTTTGTTAAGCGAGGCAGGGGACAGGCAACTTTTGGCCCGGGGATCGGGTCTCCTGGGGCAGTGCAGAAGGGCTGAGACCCTGATGCCTAGACTCGATGGTGATCATGATGTAGATAAGGTGACTCCGGTGCAACCCGGGCCAGCTGTGGATTCTGAAATCTCTTACCCTTGCCAGTGATTAACTGGAAATCATGCTGCACATAAGCCAGCAGTCACAGGGATGGTCTCTTGTCGTCACTTAAACCTCCTGACTGGCTAGGAAATTTTTTTTTCTTCCTAAGAAGAGGGGACCCATTCCATTTGAACATCACTGTGTGCAGAAGAGAGAATGCGATTTAATTTTCCTCTCCTTGGGTCTTTGCTTCGGGTGGCTCCAGTCTGCACTGACCTACTTGCGAGGATGTAACATCTGTTAAAGTCTTGGGCTGTTTGGAGAAGACACAGGCCTGTGGAAACTGCATGGAGAGAAAGGTGTATTGTTTGCACTTGATGGAGTTTGGTGGAGACCCACTGGGATATTCCAAGCCGTTCACTGAGGGTAGCCTTGCCTACAGAGGTTGATGTGCGTTCTCAAATGACTGAGGACTGGAGTTGATAAGGATGTGTGCAGGAAATTAAAACCTCGGACACCTCTGGGCTCTTACGGATGAGATTCAATTACAAATGCATTTGAATTTCTTCAGGATAAAATCCTAAAAAGGCCAGTTTAGCCTCTGGGTGAGGCACACAAGAGGTTCCTGTGAACCAGGGGTGAGGATGGAGGATGTCCTTGTTTTTTTTTTTTTTTTTTTTTTTTGCAGCTTGTTATTAAAATAATGTAGGATCTTCCTGGGCAGTCTGGTGCTAGGACCCTGTGCTTCCACTGCAGGAGTCACAGGTTTGATACCTGGTCGGGGAAGATCCCACATGCCATGAAACGAGGCCAAAATAAAAATTTTTTAAATAGTTTATTTTTTATTGAAGTATACTTGATTTTTATTGAAGTATAATCTAGCTTTTATAGTTGTTAAAATAAATAGTTTATTTTTTATTGAAGTATAGTTTCAGGAGGCAGCACAGTGATTCAGTTTTTCTATATATATATATATATTCTTTTTCAGATTTTTTCTGTTACAAGTTATTACAAAACACTGAGTATAGTTTTCTGTGCTGTACAGTACTTTATCCCTGTTTATCTATTTTGTTATACAGCAGTGTGTGTCTGTTAATCCCAACTTGCTAATTTATCCTGCTTCCCCCCTTTCCCTTTTGGTTATCATAAGTTTGTTTCCTATGACTGTGAGTCTCTGTTTTGTAAATAAGTTGATTTCTTTTTTAATTTTAGATTCCACATATAAGGGATATCATATAGTATTTGTCTGACTTGTTCAGTTGCTAAGTCATGTCCTGCTCTTTGTGACCTCATGGACTGCAGCACGCCAGGCTTCCCTGTCCTTCACTGTCTCCCAGAGTTTGCTCAAACTCATGTCCATTGAGTCAGTGGTGCCATCCAACCATCTCATCCTCCGTTGCCTGACTTGCTTCTCTGTGTTTAGAGTTATGCAAAAACCAAGTCTGAGGTTTTGGTGACAACAGAAGGAGACGGAGGGCTGAGTGTGTGAACAAGGTTCCATCTCACTGCTTTTGGTCACCTTTTTCCTAGGCCTGATAGCATTCAATGAGCTTACAAGGTGAAGCAACTGGATTTGTTCTCTATATATATTTTTTTGTATTTCTAAAGCATCATTGTGAAGATTTTTTTTTTTTTTTTGCATATCTAACCCAGAAGCAGACAGCTGAGAGACAATTTTTAAAGTCCTTGTCAAATTAGTATGATGACTAAGGCAACTGTAGTTTCCTTAATCAAATTATTTTACACACTTTTGGTTACTCAAAATGACAAATTCCCTTCCATTTGCATAATTACTATATAGCCCCAGGTAGGAAGAAAAAAAATTTCCCTGATTTTTTTTTTTTTTTTTTCTTACAGCTTGGTTGAAAATGTTTAGCTAATAATCACTTAAGGGGAAAAAAATGTTTCTGACAATTCCTTTCAACCACCTTTGCGTATGTACCTCAGTTTCTGTGGGGGTTTCCTCTTGTGTGTTTAGCAGTCGAAGAAATGGAATTAGTTGTGAAGGGACCAAGAGCTGTTTCCTGAATTGGGTAACTCTCTGCACTTCAGTTTTAGGTACCTTCCAAAGAGGGCGACCCAGAGGCCTCTCTGCAGCGGCCCTGCCTTGCTGATCAATTTCTCAGCATTTAAATTCACCTTTTTGCTGGCTGCCTGAACAGTGTCATTCTGAAACTGCGTAAGTTTCCTCTTGTGCTGAGGCCACCTGGGCAAGAGTCTCTCTGTGACTTTCTCTTGCTCTTCTTATGACAGCAAGCTTGGTGGTACTGTCTCCTCCAGGGACGGAGTTCACTTAGCAGACTGGCCAGGCATGAGTAAGTGTAATGTCCCCAAAATGATGGGGTCACAGCTGCCTTCCCTATATAAGTAGGTCTGGGAAAAAAAAGAAAAAAAATTCTGTGAATGTTGTTGGCTGGTTAGAGAGAGAGAGCAGAGATTGGCATTGGTTTCAGGGTCTGTGCCAGGCCTCCTGCAGAGGCTGTGAGAGCCACGGGGACTTGTGCTGAGCTGCCCGTGGTCCTTGGATTGCAGGGGGTGGGCCTGACTGTGGGCAGATGAGTGGCAAGCTGCTGAGCCTCTGTGGCCCTGGAGAACTCGGCTCTGGACAGAGTGGCATTTCTCCAGCACCTTACTTCCAAATTCACAGACACGTTTCACTTGCACATATTTACCTGCACACATCATGGACTAACCATGCTCCTGTGAAGTCGAGTCAAGATACCCATTGTCATGTCTCATCACTTCTACTCACCTGGATTTTGTAGTTGTGGTTTAGTCACTGAGTCACATCCAGCTCTTTGTGACTCCATGGACTTTAGGTCACCAGGCTCCTCTGTCCATGGGATTTCCCAGGCAAGAAGAATACTGGAGTGGGTTCCCATTTCCTTCTCCAGGGGATCTTCCCAGATCAGGGATCGAGCGTGCATCTCCTGTGTCTCCTGCATTAGCAGGCGGGTTCTTTTTGACTGAGCCACCAGGGAAGCCCGGATTTTGTAGTACTGTGTCACTCACTTGTGTCTGACTCTTTGTGACCCCATGGACTGTAGTCCGCCAGGATCCTCTGTCCATCGAATTCTCCAGGCAGGAATACTGGAGTGGGTTCCCATGCCCTCCTCTAAGGAATCTTCCCAACCCAGGGATGGAACCTAGGTCTCCCTCATTGCAGGCAGATTCTGTACTGTCTAAGCCACCATATTCTGTGCATTCGTGTGCATTACCCATTTATATACATGTTCTTATACAGGGTTACATTCACCAGATACAGTATTCTGTCGTTTGGGGGGCATATTAAGGGGCATTTTGGTGGTAATTTTGATTATATGGAGCCCAGGTGGATTTAGAACTCAGTCTTTTCTGAAGACAAGTCACCTATATTTTATTCCCTCTCTGAAATGCCTTTGGTAATCTGTAGGCCAGGAAGATAGCATCCTTGCTCTTTTAGTTTAGTTTTGCCTTCTGTTTCTCTAAGTCTGAAAAATAGATGATACACAGGAAGCAGTGTCATCCTTGACTTTGGTTTATAAAGTAAATTGATGTGGTTCTAAGACGCTTGTATTTGATGTGATCTGAGTGCTCAGGTGTTTCTGTGAGAAACAGTATTGCTCAATGATACAAACTCCAAGTTAAATGGTAAAAATTCTCAGGTGGAGAACATCAAGCACTCGTGACAGCTGTGACTTACTGGTTGAGCATCCGAAAACCCAGGATTCACTCCTGTTCTCCTCTTGCCAGCTCTGTGAGCTGGGGTTGGTCACTTAACCTCTCTGTGCACTGGTGTTTGCTTTTAAAACTCATAGTGTTTCTGTGAGTATTAACTCAGTCAGCATACATAAAGCACTTTGAACACGAACATGTGGTGAATAGTCATGAAAAGTGAAAGTGAATTTACTCAGCTGTGTCCCACTCTTTTCAACCCTATGGACTGTAGCCCACCAGGCTCCTCCATCCATAGGGCTTTCCAGGCAACAATACAGGAGTGGGTTGCTGTTTCCTTCTCCAGGGGATCTTCCTGACCCAGGGATCAAACTCAGGTCTCCCACACTGTGGGCAGACTCTTTACCCTCTGAGCCACAAGGGAATCCCGAATAGACAATAAATACTAGCTGCTATTCTTATTCAGAGGTTCATGTGGTAATATCAGGGATATCTTGAACTCTGAAAATAGATTTCTTATTTAGACTATTTCTATAATGAAAGCTAAGTAGAAATTTTGGAATTTCTTTTAGACACTATGGTGACCCTCAGATCACATCAGATTTTTTGTTTTAACTATCTGAAATATGTATTTTAAATATGCATATTTAAATATGTATTTAAAGTATGTGTTTTAAATACACACACACATACATATATATGGACGGAGGAGCCTGGTAGGTGCAGTCCATGGGGTCGCTAGGAGTCAGACACGACTGAGCAACTTCACTTTCACTTTTCACTTTCATGCGTTGGAGAAGGAGATGGCAACCCACTCCAGTGTTCTTGCCTGGAGAATCCCAGGGACGGGGGAGCCTGGTGGGCTGCCGTCTATGGGGTCGCATAGAGTCAGACACGACTGAAGTGACTTAGCAGCAGCAGCAGCAGCATTATTATTAAAATAATATGGTTATACATATTTACATAAGAACTATATAGCCCCAACCAATGAGAAATAAAATCATTTTGGTCAAATTTCTGGTTTGGTTTAGTGTATCATACATTCAAATCATTTCCTGTTTTGCTGTGCATTTTGTCTGGGAGGTGAAAAGTTTTTAAAAGCAAGAGATAAGTACTAGTAAATAAATTGCTAATTCTGTTCATTGCCTTATTATAAGTACAACAATCCGTTTCATCTTGTTGTTCAGTCGCTAGGTCTTGTCTGACACTTTCTGACTCCATGGACTGCTTCACTCCAGGCTCCCCTGTCCTTCACTATCTCCCGGAGTTTACTCAAACTCGTGTCCCTTGAGTTGGTGATGCCATCCAACCATCTCATCCTCTGCCACCCCCTTCTCTTCCTACCCTCAATCTTTCCCAGCATCAGGGTCTTGTCTAATGAGTCGGCTTTTCACATCAGGTGGCCAACGCGTTAGAGACTCAGCTTCAGCATTTCATGTTACAGATGCTATAAAAATTATTAGTCACATGGAAGAGAAGTCCACTGTAATAATGGTTCTGCTGGCCATTTACAGTCAGTGGGTACTCTGAGGTGAGCAGAGAAGGGACAGCACGTGGCCAGCCGGGAGGACAGGTGCTTCTCTACGGGAGGCCCTGAGGATCTTTTCTCTGGTTTGTGGCCACAGGGTAGAGAAGATTGGGTAGGTCTTCTAGGTCTGTAGGCAGCTGAGAGGCAGGGAAGAGAACATCGGACTTAGAGTCAAAAAGACCTAGGTTTGAACCTGGACCTATTCCTTACTTGCTCCCAGTGACCTGACTTCTCTGAGCCTCAGTATTCTTATCTGAAAAATGGGATGCTGAGAGAGCCCATCTTACAGATGGTTGAGAGATTGAAATTCAGGGACACGTGATAGAGTGCTTCTCGTAGGGTGCAGTGTTCAGTAGCTGCTTTACCAATAATGGCGTAGCCCTACTCGCTGACCTTGACACAGCAGACATCCCTTCCAGGGACCTGAGGGTGTGGGCTGTTGTGTGTGGCCTGGGCTTTATTTCCTTAATTGGAGATCTGTTTCTCTGGATGAAAAGTAGCCACATTAAGGCCTCCTGGGGTGTTGGGAGGTGGACAGGGGGACATATGTTGTGGACATATGCTACCCTCCAGGCAGCCTTGTTCAAGATGTGCAACCTCAGAGCTCAGCCCTGGTTGCAGGGAAGAGCTCAGGTCCCACTTAGCACCCACTGCCTTCACCTTAGTCCTTTTACAGTTCTAAGCGGTGATGCCAGAAGCTCAGCTTCTCTGCACACTGGTGCTGAATCAAGTCTCAGAAATTGCGTTTTGGGTGAAGTAGAAGAGGATAGCTTTATAGTTTGCTGAGCCAAGGGGGCAGCAGTGGGCTAATGCTTTCACAACCATGTGTCCCAACTTGGGGAAGACAGTGAGTTTTATAGCAGTTGCTCAAAGAGGGTGTGATCCACTCATGGACATTCTTCTAATGAATTGGTGGTTAGGAGTCAGTATCATCAACCTTCGGGTCCAGCTGGTCTGGGGTCTGCATGCTGGTGCAGCCTACCATCATTAATTGTTAATTTCTCCCACTTGGAGGGGGTTTCAGGCTCTGTAGAATAGCTCAAAGATATGGTTGTGTGTATGCCTTGATAAGGAACCAGAATCTTATCCCAAGGCTTCTCTTGATGGTTTGTTTCTCCTGCGTCTCATATCCCCTTCCTTCCCTCATTAACAACTGCTTGAATCTGCCCTTTGGAACCCAGGCAAGGTCATGGAGGCTGCATGAAGGTTGTTCCCTGTAATCAAAGAAATGGGGGACACAGAAAGGCCAGGAGCCCCGCAGGACCCTGCTTGGTATCAGCAGGGCTCAGCAGACGCAGTTGTGGGAAATTCCCTGATTGTGGTCCTTTTTGGTTTCTTGGAAGCAGAGCAAAGGAGATCCTGACAGTCTTGCTGCCCATTTGGTGGACACGTCCATCAGGGCCTGCGGCCTGGCGGGGGTCATACAGCAGGGTAGATACTGCCCGGCGCCATTCTCCTCCCATCAGTGGTTTTGAATCTTCTCTCCCCTAGCCAGGTCAGTCCAGTCCTTGGGAAGGACAGGGTTTATTTTAGGTGAGTTGTTAGGTTCACCTTCAAATGCCACAGGCGTCTCAGGAACACAGGCTGAGGGCCCGTGAGCCCCAAACCCTGGTGGCTCCCTGTTGGCCTCAATGAGGAAGGAACCTGTCAGCTTTCTAAAGCACTGAACTTTCTACAGCCACAGTTGTGAAGTGAGCGAACACGAGAGACTTCCTTCCGGGGGTTTCGTGACAACATGCAGAGCGGAAGTGGCCCGTGGCCCATTGGATGTGGGCAGACTGTCTGTCATCGGCTCTTCCCAGCTTCTTTCTTTCAGTTCTTCTTTGTGACTTGAGTCAAGCCCTTCTGAAAAGGGAAGCCCTTTCTAACAGACTGTTTAGTTTCTTGCTGTTTAGTAGAGATCATAGTAACCCAGCCACTTCTTAAATGACTGGGTATTCCTCTCCAAATAGGAAAGAGTTATTTGGCGAAGTTATGAGAGTTGGACATTAGAATTTTCTTATTTATCCCTTCCAGTCAACACTCGTTGGAAATACTTGATGACAAGAGGAACATAGGTTGCTGTGGGCCCTGCTGTTTGAAGCAGGGGCAGCGGGGAGATGTGGGCCCATTCTTCCCTTTGGCATCATGATGATTTCCCCTGTAAATACCCTGACAATGGCTTTTTAGTACCTCCTTTGGGGGATGTCTTATCCCACCTGGCATCTTAAGTTCCAGGTAACACAGTCAAAGAGGACACTTCTATAAGGAGAGGGTCTTACTTCCAGGTCAGCTTTGGTTGGAATCTTTGCCACGAGCTGGCTGTGGCCTCAGGCCCCTCCAAGGAGACAGTGGTGTGGCGCTCTCTTCACAGGGATGTGGCGGAAGGTCCAAGCTGTGGGCAGTAGCAAGGGCCATTCAAAAGCCCGAAGTGTGCCGCTTGCTTTTCTGTCTGTGCCTCTCTGTTCATGTCTCTATCCATCCACACTCCCTGTGGGAGTTCTGTACTGCGTGCAGATTCTAATTCGTCTGGCGGCTTGCCCTTCGGGACAGGTCTCTGGATAATGAACTTGGCTGTCCAGGTAACCCTTGAAACCACAAAGCCTGTGTGGCTGTCACTTGTGAGCATCCTAAAGCTGTGTAGTGTTAGCAGAAATAGGAAGCTGTGCAGGCTTTCAACAGACAGTCCTGGGGGCTGTAATGAAATAATACAAACAGAATAGCCAGTTCCTTCCTACATCTCTGTTCACACAACCACAGGAACTGGAGAAAGGTTGAAATGAGTCTTTGCACCTCCATTTCTACACTTGCAAGGTTGGGGAGGGAAAGCAGTGGCCAGTCATGTTTTTCAATTAAAGACTATTGTAAAATGTTCCTGCCAATGGTATTGTCTTTCTCCCCACCTTTGGAAAAGGCTCATGTAAAATAGGCAGGCTGTTTCTAATTGTTGGCCCCCTCCCCACTTCCGGCTGCGAGTCTCCATTCTCAGCTGATTGGAATGAGAAATTACCACCTGGAATATAAGCAAGTTGAAATTGGAAAGCCACCCTCTAACTGATTATGTAAGCTTGAAAATACTGTACCTGAAATCTCTTCCCTTAATGAAGATAAAAATCTCAAAGCAGCCCGGACGCACCTGTTTTTATTATGTAAGATTCAATTATTGTGATGCAACCTGTATAATAAAGAATGGTGTTGATTAGTTCAGCTCTCGGTTGACTTTTTGGGTCAGAGAATTGTTTGAAGTAGACCCACAGAGCCGCTGAGAGCTCAGCCCCCGGGAAGTAGGTGCCCTGCTTCAGCACCAGCACCCCCCTTTCTCTCGAGGGGTGCAAAGGCTTAACCTAGGTCTGTGGTCACCACAGTACTAACGTTGCAAGAGCCGATGTCCATTAAGGTTGGCCTTAGAGATGGCTCATGCCATTCAGCGGAACGTGTGGGATGATGGCTGTTGACTGGAGTGGGCTTTATCTTCGGTCACTTCATTTCTTGAAGCACTGCCATCTTGGCATTTGGGATGCTGATGGCTCGTGGGGTGGACTGTCTTGTTTGCGATAACTGGCGTGTGTTTCAGTGTGGCTCGTGACATCGTCCTCTTCTGAGAGCCATACACTAGACGGGTACATAGCACCGCATGCTACAGGGTCAATTTCTGATTCCCAGTCCCCTGAGTTGTAGCCAAGGAGGTTATTCTGTGGCCGTGGTGAACACTGGAGAGAAAAAGACGTAAAGGGAACGAGACCAGTTGAAATAGCTACAGAAGAGCCTCAGACAGACCTCCCTTGCAAAAAAATTCAGGGCAAGACTCACAATGTGGCGTGTTGGGTGGCCTCCCCAGTGCTGGTAAAAACTGTGTTGGTTGCAAGGCTTAATGTGCCAACAACAGGTTTTTCAGCCAGACTGAAGGAGGATCTCTTTTGGAAACAAACAACAGCAACAAAAAGATAAATTAGTGCCTTCCCTTTACCTTTGCTGGGACTTCCCTGGTGGCTCAGGTGGTACAGAATCTGCTTGCAATGCAGGAGACCCAGGTTCAGTTCCTGGGTTGGGAAAATCCCTTGACGAAGGGAATGGCTACCTGCTCCAGTATTCTTGCCTGGAGAATCCCATGGACAGTGAGCCTGGTGGGCTACCGTCCATGGGGTCGCAAAGAGTCGGACGTGACTGAGCAACTAAGGCTTTCTCTTTACTTTTGCCAGTGTGGTGGAGATGCATGTAAGTAGATCAAGAAGTCCTCGAGCAGTTCTGCAGCTTTGCCAGCTGCAGTCGGGGACGTCTGCCTTGCTGCTGCTGGACTCATAGTGGCGCGTGGAGCCAGCAGCCCGTGGAACTTGTGAGATGCACAGGTGGATTGATGGCCTGTGTCCTGAGGTTGGCCTTGGCCTGCGTGGGGAGCCTCGATCTTACGTCTGTGTGGAAAGCTCTATGTTTGTGAATTACTTGCATCTTCAGCAGAATCAGGGCCCAGAACTAAGTCACTTACCTAAATGTGCTCCAGAGCTGCCAACAGTAGCCAGCCGGCGTGAGCAGGTAAACTGGACGAGTTTTATTTTGGGACATAATGATTAGAAACATGTATAGTTAAAAATAATGTTTTGGTGAATGCTGGGGGTGGAAAACACTCACTTCTCTCACTGCCTTTTAAAGCATCCCTCCTCTTCTTTTTATCTCTTAAATAGAATTGCTTCCTGATAGGAAACACTACCTATCCTTAATCTAGTGAATAGA
The DNA here is from genome assembly GCF_029378745.1 of Bos indicus. Classification (NCBI taxonomy): domain Eukaryota; kingdom Metazoa; phylum Chordata; class Mammalia; order Artiodactyla; family Bovidae; genus Bos; species Bos indicus. Next base: position 15,524,236 of record NC_091780.1, on the reverse strand, counting down.
TAAAAATATATGCATTTATATTTATCTGCCTTCTGACACTTTGGATTTCCTTGGGGGATGTTTTCGTCATTTAAGAATAATAGTACCAACACAGCCAATTAAAAATAAGCCCAGGGTCCTGGCACCCCAAGGCCATCAGGGAAACAATTCCACGTGGCAAGGGAAACATTTTAGATCCTTTGCTTTAAGAAAGCTGAGAGTTCTCGCTGAGGTCTGTCACCTTGTGGTTGCCTTTCTCTCTGTGCCGGCTGAGAACAGTGAGGGTCACGGTGGTCAGCTCAGCTCTGTCGCCTCCTGCTCGTTTATTCATTTTTATTCTGACCTCCCTGCGCTGGCCCCTGACCCCAACAGAACCAGGCTTCGCCAGCCTGGCAGGATGTCACAGTCGGGTCTGTGAGACTCCGGTGAGGGCGTGCTCCTGGGAGTCCAAACCCGGATCACTGTGGAGTGGGACTCTGTGCCAGGCTTATGCCACGGGCACCGTTCACAGCTTTATCCAGCTCCCCTCTGCTGGCTTCCCACCGTCCTTGTTCAGGGGTCGAGGCAGTGAGTCCTTACCTCCTACAGGCCCTAACAATCCAATCCCATCCTTCACCACAGACAGCATGGTGATTGTTGCTGTCTGGGACCCGTCCTGAGCTCTATTAAATCTGATCTCAGAGTGGGAGTGAGGGAGTGGGCTCTTTGTGTTTATTTAAACCTTTGCTTCCATGGGGCTCATAGGGAAGTAGGGTCATTCTTAAACATTTTGGGCATCTCAGATGCTAGACCACCATCAGGTGGTCTTTTCTCCCTTAGATGTAGAAAGATGTGATATGTATTAAAGAGAAGGTGGCCTTGACAGTTATCCTTGGGTGGGGAGCTGGACTTAGGAGGTGGACTTAGAGGGAAGGTGGATGAATATAAGTGTATTTCTGTGGGTGTTTCTGAAAGAAGGACCCAGGTGTGGTAAGTAGTCTCCTGGGACTGCCGGAACACATCATCACAAACTGAGTGGCTTCAAGCAACAGGTTTCTTTTCTCACAGTCCTGGGAGCCAGAAGTCTGAAATCAAGGTGGCAGCACCACCCTTGCTCTGAGACGCTGGGAAGAATCCTCTCTTGCTTCTTCCTCGCTTCTGCTTCTGGACGTGGCCCTTGATGCCCGGCATCTCTTAGCTTGCAGCTGTACCCACTAATGTATGACTCTGAGGTCACATGGCATTTCTCCTCTGTGCATCCCTCTCCTCCTCTTATAAGGTAGTTGTGGATGAGGACCTTACCCTAGTATCCACATCTGACCTTAATTACATCTCTTAAGACTGTTTCCTAATAAGGTCACATTCACAGATCCCAGGAGTTAGGTCTTTACCATGTCTTTTGCTGGGGTTAGGGCGGGGGGCGGGGAACACGTTCAACCCATTAGTTGAACCCATTGCTTCCCAAGTGGCTTCGTAGTAAAGAATCTGCCTACCAATGTAGGAGATGCAAGAGGCACAGGTTCAATCCCTGGGTTGGGAAGATCCGCTGGAGGAAGAAATGGCAACCCACTCCAGTACTCTTGCCTGGAAAATTTCATGGACAGAGGAGCCTGATGGGCAACAGTCCATGGGGTCCCAAAGAGGCAGACATGACTGAGTGACTGAGTGTGCGTGCACACACACACACACACACACACACACACACACACATTTGACCCATTATGCCAGGAAAGAAAAAGAGCAAAGGACCTGAAAACAGTCTAAAGGTACAAAGGGAAAAAAAGAAAGAAAGAAAAGGACAAACTGCCCTTTTTAGAGTTTGGGAGTGAGTCTCAGTGAACTCCGGGAGTTGGTGATGGACAGGGAGGCCTGGCGTGCTGCGATTCATGGGGTCGCAAAGAGTTGGACACGACTGAGCGACTGATCTGATCTGATATGAAGAAGATTATGGGATATTGGTTGGAGAGTTACTCTAACTGGGAAGCTCTGTCTTAGAAGAAATGCTGCCCTCTGACGATTCCTTGCTTGCTTTCTGTAAGAAGATAACTGTGTTTCTCTCTGTGAGGGGCTGGTGTGGCTTATGGGAGTGGACCTGTTGGATTATTGAGTAGCTTTGAACACGTCCTTTCTGTATTCTGGGTGTAACTGAATGCAGAGATTGCATTAGATGATCACATCATTTGATGAAGGGCAATTTCTAGGCTTTTCTAAAAAGCCTAGAAATACATGCGAGTGAGCATTCTATGTGTATGGATGTTGGGTGGGGGTGTGTTTGTGGGCAGCCCATGTTCCCTGTCTCTTACACTTGGGACTTATTCACAACTGGTAAAATGTGCAACGGTCCCTGTCTCCTCCCTGAAGCTCAGTCTGATTTGATGAGGCTGACAGACACTTTAGGGCTGTGCCAGCCAGTCTGAGATTTGGCCGAGTCCGTGTTCCGTGAGGACCAGACATCTGCCTTCTCACCTCATTCATCTCCGTGGTTTCTGGGTGGACGTGGGAGCTGCATGATTCTCGGAATTTCCCAGCACACGCTCCTTGTAAAGACTTCAGCTCGGTCTCTGCCAAACTAATTAACTTGAACAACTTCCTTCAGTGCTGTAAGCAATATAGAGTTGAGTAAGGCGTATTCTTGGGCCTCATGGTGTTGATACATTTCAGTGGGGGAGATGGCCTGTTTTTATAATGTTTTCATTAATTGCTCATTCATTAGACTGTGTTAGGTCCCGGGCCAGGCAGTGGGGTCAACCCTCTCGGAGCCTCGAAACTAGTCTGGGTGTGTTCACCCGGGGTGGTATGATCTCTGGCCATAGCAGCAAAGTGCTGGTGTCAGGGGGGAGGTGGTGATGGAGATGGATTTGAGAGGATGAGGGAAATGGTTATGGTTGCAGATGGAGAATAATTTGCTTGACTTTGTTCAGGGTAGATCTAAGGGAATGAGCAGTCAGGGTTAGTGTTGAAAGAGTCTGGCTAGAGAGAGCCCTTGGATGTGGGGTGGAGTTGGGGAGCCCCCAATTGAGCAGAGGCAGGCTGGGAACAGGGGGCCACGGCTGCATCCTGGATCGTGCCAGGGCTGGCACCAGGGAGCCTCAGCTCCAGCCAGCAGTGCGGGGCTGTTGGTGTCTCTCTTGGCCAGTCTTCTGTCCTCCCCTCCCCACCACCCCACTTTGAAGTAGTGCCTAAAAATGCTGCTAGAAGCCAGACTTTGAGCGTGTGGAAGGAGGCCACAGCCTCAGACGGGGCTAGGAGCAGGCATGGCTGTGTTGCATGATGGAGCTGAGGGGCAGGAAGCTGCCCCGGGTCCCGGAGCACTGTTTTCAGGGGGACGGGAGCAGTGGAGGAGGGGGACCTTGCCATCCACACACAATGACACCTCTGTCTTCATCCTCTCTCTTGAGTTATCTCCAAATGAAATTTCTGCAAGATGAGCCAGCATTAGGAAAGGTCCTCTCCTGAGCCAGCATTAGGAAAGGTCCTCTCCTATTGGACTTAAAAAAAAAAAAAAAAACCAAACACTTTAGCTTGGCCTCGGATGTATCAGTTCTGCATAACTTTAAAGCTGGTAACAGAACAAACTGTGTTCACACACAGGAAACGTCTCCAAGCAAAAAGTGGGCGTGTGGTTTTCAGTTTAAAAATTGGATGGAGGCCATTCAAACTTCCCCTCCTGCTCTCCTTGAGAAGAACTTGGCAAGCTGCTGGGGCGGAGTGGGGTTGGGGCGGGGTGAGTGGGGGGGCACTCGTCCTTGGAATAGTCATCATTACATCTGCTAAGACTTTGTTTCCTAATAAAGTCACATTCGCAGATCCCAGGAGTTAGGACCTGGGAGGGTCAAGAGAGAAGATATCCTAGGAACAGGGCTGGTTACTGGGATGAGGCCCTGTGACGTGGGGGACTAGGAGGCTGGTGGATTTACTGAGCATGTTTGCCTTTCAGCTTCAAAGGCTGTTGTGGAGGGTGTGTGGAGTCTGGCTGGAATACCTCCCTGGCCTGTGGACTCACACCTGTTGCCCCACACAGCTGGTTCCAGCATGGGCTGAGATGTCTCGAAGCCCTGTGTGGCCACATTGCTTAGCTTTACCATTAACTTGAACTTCAAGTTCATGCTGGTGGCTTTTTTTTTTTCTTAACACAAAGACCTTATTGTCTTACTTATTATGCAAGGAATATGTGTGTTAAAATTTTGGAAAATACAAATAATTATAGACACATTACAAAGTGAAGAAGAAGCAAACGTCATCCGTGATGCTGTGACCTGGAGTCACAATGTTGACTTTTTGCTGGGCGAACTTTCACTCTCTCTGGGTCTACCCACCCACATTCTTTCAGGGCTTTGAGGATGTGGTAGTGAATATACCTACTTCAGATGAGCTTGAGGCTACCAAACGAGGTAATCTATTCAAAGTGCCTAGCCAGTACCTCTCTGCAGTATGTTGCTCTTATTAATTATTTATAATAAAATCATATCACATTACACATTCTGTTTGGAACCTGCTCTTTCCCCTAAACCATTGCAACCACCTTCTGTTACATTAGATGTTCTTCTCTGGAGTCCTGGTTTTAAAGGAAAATGACCTTATGGTAACTAGACTTATCAAGATGGTCATTTTGAAATGTATAGAAAGAACATCAAATCACTACCTTGTACACTGGGAGGTTACATAGGGTTGTAGGTCAATTATACGTTAAAAGCAAACTCATAGAAAAGGAAATCAGATTTGTGGTTACCAGAGGCAGGGATGTGAGAGGGAGAAATGGGTAAAAATAGTCAAGTTGGTCAAACTTCCAGTTGTGTTGAATGAGTAGTAAGGATGTTTTGCACAACATGATAAATGTAATTAACACTGCTGTCTGTTACACATGATGGCTGTTAGGAGACGAAATCCTGAGTTTTCATCACAAGGAAAGAAATGTTTTTCTCCTATTTCTTTCGTTTTTATCTGTATGAGAAGATGGATGTTCACTAACCTTATTGTGGTCATCATTTCATGACATATATAAGTCAAATCACTATGTGCCCTTTATACTTATACAGTCTTGTATGTCGATTTTATCTCAACATAACTAGACCAAAGAAATTTTTGTAAGAGAATAAGAAAGAAAACTGACCTTCCTGTTTTGTAAAAATAATATATGTTCATTATGAAGAATTTTAAAATGAAGAAAACTTTGAATAAAGATAGTTTCAGTTCAGTCACTCAGTTGTGCCCGACTCTTTGCGATCCCTTGAATTGCAGCACACCAGGCCTCCCTGTCCATCACCAACTCCCGGAGTTCACTGAGACTCACGTCCATCGAGTCAGTGATGCCATCCAGCCATCTCATCCTCTGTCGTCCCCTTCTCCTGCCCCCAATCCCTCCCAGCATCAGGGTCTTTTCCAATGAGTCAGCTCTTCACATGAGGTGGCCTAAGTATTGGAGTTTCAGCCTCAGCATCAGTCCTTCCAATGAACACCCAGGACTGATCTCCTTTAGGATGGACTGGTTGGATCTCCTTTCAGTCCAAGGGACTCTCAAGAGTCTTCTCCAACACCACAGTTCAAAACCATCAGTTCTTCGGTGCTCAGCCTTCTTCACAGTCCAACTCTCACATCCATACATGACCATAGGAAAAACCATAGCCTTGAGTAGACAAACCTTTGTTGGCAAAGTAATATCTCTGCTTTTCAATATGCTATCTAGGTTGGTCATAACTTTCCTTCCAAGGAGTAAGTGTCTTTTAATTTCATGGCTGCAGTCACCATCTGCAGTGATTTTGGAGCCCAGAAAAATAAAGTCTGACACTGTTTCCACTGTTTCCCCATCTATTTCCCATGAAGTGATGGGACCAGCTGCCATGATCTTAGTTTTCTGAATGTTGATCTTTAAGCCAACTTTTTCACTCTCCTCTTTCACTTTCATTAAGAGGCTTTTGAGTTCCTCTTCACTTAAGGAACTCCAAATCCTACCATTCAGAAATAATCATGACCGATGTTGGGGTTTGAGAGTGATAATCACCTTTTTACTTTCTTTTTTCACCAATTAAGAATCAATTGGTGGTATTCACAGAGGAGAGGAAGAGATCATGCAAGCTTGCTAGGTTTCTTCCTCAGCCTTACTGATTGGGTAAGTCACTCAAGCCCCCTTTGGGGAGGACTGAGTGAGGAAGTTGGAAGAACAGGTGTTTGTTTGTTTGTTTGTTTTTCTCAGTGACTTCTGAAGGGAGAGAGGTTCCTCTAGCATGGATCAAGGTATTAATTTTAGGAGGAGTTTAGAGTGATTCCCCCTACAAGGTGGGAGACCCAGGTTCGATCCCTGGATTGGGAAGACCCCCTGGAGGAGAGCATGGCAACCCACTCCAGTACTCTTGCCTGGAGAATCCCATGGACAGAGGAGCCTTGTGGGCTACAGTCCATGGGGTCGCAGAGTTAGTCACAACTGAATGGTGATGCTTTCCCTTTCCCCCTTATAATTATCAGCAGCAGCATACCATTGCAGAGTTCTTCTGTGCTTACATGGAGAAATGGTGGGCTGGCTGGACATACTTTATAAGATACATGTTCTTAAAATGAAAAGTTTCATTTCAGTCAAGTTTAATAGAAGATTTAGGGCTTCCGTGGTGATTCAGTGATAAAGTATCCTCCTGCCAATGCAGGAAATGCGGGTTTGATCCCTGATCCGGGGAAGATTCCACATGCTGTGGAGTAACTAAGCCTGAGAGCCACAACTCAGTCCACGTACCGCCAAACTGCTGAGCCCACGTACTGCTGAAGCCTGCGTACCCCAGAGTCCATGCTCCACAACAAGGGAGCCCACCACGAGGGGAAGCCCCAGCACCGCAGCTAGAGAGGAGGCTCACTCGGGGCAGTTAGAGAGAAGCCCGGACAGCAGTGAAGACCCGGGGCAACCAGAAACAAATAAACACAACTTTAAAAACTTAACAGAAGATTGACTTAAAACTGGAAAGAGGCCACTGTTTTCTGCTCTTGAACGTTGCTGTAGAGGAGTCCATGGCCAGTCTAAGTTTTCCTCCTTTGTAGATTGTTTGCTTATAGATGAGATGCCTGGGCAATTCTTTTTTAATCCTGGACATATAACTTAGTCACCGTATATGTTACTGGTGTATAACGTGTGCTGTACATTTCTGGAACTTGATATTTTCATTCAGTTAACAGAGTCCATTCTTTATTAATCTCAGGGCACTTTTCTTATAGTGCCTTTTATACTTTCTTGGTTCTGCATGGTGAGTTCCCTGCTATAACCATGTCAGTTATTTATGTTGATTGTCTTTGAGCTCCTTAGTTATTTGTTTTCCTTTGATTATTTTAATCTCTGATTTTAGGCCTATATTTACTGTATTGATGTCTCGCTTCCCTCTAGTCAGTACATTGGTTCAAAGCCACCTTTCCTTTGTTCTATACAGATTTTATTTTATATATTGATCTCTAGTGTTTATTTTAATCTCCAATTTATTTCTTTAGGTCTACAATCTTGTTCCTTTTTGTTTGTGTTTGTTAATATTGCTTTGACTTTTCAGTTTATTGAGCTCATAGTCACATAAAGTTTTTACGTTTCAAAGATCCTTTAGGGGGAATCCTCTTCTTGGGTTTTGTTTTCTTTTAGGCTGAATACTTTTTTTTAAGGTGGATTATTTTGAAAGTCTTTATTGAATTAGTTTCAATATCATTTCTGTTTTGTGTTTTGGTATTTTGCCCTGAGGCATTGGAAGGTGAAGTCTTAACCACTGGAACACCAGGGAAATTGCATGACTGCTTTGTCTTTGATTCAGTGTTTCATTTTTTCCTTTCCGTCAAGAGTCTGTGTTTATAGCTGCCATGCTTTTTTGTTGGCTTTTTTCCCACTTAGTTCTTGCCGGAGTGAGTCTGCCCAGATCTTTGTTGTTCTGGGTGTGGGTAATTTCTCCATGTGAAGCTTCTCTTTACTTCCCCCCTGACTGCCCAGTTAGAGTCTGAAGGCTGTTGTTTCTGTTGATGCTTTCTGTGGCCGGAAGACACCAAGCAGCCAGGGTGGGCTGAGCTATAGCAGGTGGCACACAGGGTGCAGACTAGTTCTGGCCAGAAGACGTGGGCTTGGTAGCTTTTGCTCCGGGGATCTTTTAAAGGTCCTATAAGCGGGCTCCGTCTTCCTGTGTGGGGGCGCACCCTGCGTATCCATGGGCGGTATTCTGTGACCTGGCTTTCGCTCCTGGAGCCTTCCCTTTCTTCCCGCAGGGATAAGTAGCCACATGGCTCACAGCTCCTCCTCGGCCTTTCCTCCCGTGCAGATGCTGTCACTTTTCCCAGTGAGAAAAGAGGAATACAAGGATACCTATCAGGGTGCTTTTCTCCAGATATGCAATATTAATGAAATCTCTCGGACATTAATTTATTCACTGGCTAATTTTCCCGAGGGTGGTGGACTTACGAGCCTTGCTACACTATACCATTCTGTTCTGCTCTTAGAAATTTTCTTCACTTTTCTTGGGAGGCAGTATTTAGTTTTATGACACTGGGGTGGGTTCATTCTCTAATTTGTTTCTTGACTGGTAATTAGTTTATTTCTGATATACCCCCCCCCCTTTTTTTTTTTTTTTTGGTTAAGTTTCAGAAGAGTGAGATTTTGTGTGGAAGTTTGTACCATTTTAATGGAGAAGTATTGTTTTCAAAGATTGAATGGTGGTGGTGGTTTAGTTGCTCCATCATGTCTGATTCTTTTGTAGACCCACCCACCAGCCTCCCCTGTCCATGGGATTTTCCAGGCAAGAATACTGGAGTGGGATGCCATTCCCTTCTCCAGGGGATCTTTCCAACCCAGGGATTGAACCTGTGTCTCTTACATTGCAGGTGGATTCTTTACCACTGATCCACTGTGTTTTGTTCTATTTCATCCCCTTATTTCTGTATGACGGGTTGTTTACAGCTTTGTTTTGCTGATATAAATCCAGATTTCTCATGACTTTATTTATTAATAAAGTAAAAATACTTTCAGTCAGTTCAGTTCAGTCACTCAGTCACATTCAACTCTTTGCAACCCCATGGACTGTAGCATGCCAGGCTTCCCTGTCCATCACCAACTCCCAGAGCTTGCTCAAACCCATGTCCATTGAGTTGGTGATGCCATCCCACCATCTCATCCTCCCTTGTCCCTTTCTCTTCCTTCCTTCAATCTTTCCCAGCATCAGGATCTTTTCCAGTGAGTCAGTTCTTCACATCAGATGGCCAAATTATTGGAGCTTCAGCTTCAGCATCAGTCCTCCCAATGAATATTCAGGACTGATTTCCTTTAGGATTGACTGGTTTGATCTCCTTGTAGTCCAAGGGACTTTCAAGAGTCTTCTCCAACACACAGTTCAAAAGCATCAATTCTTCGGTGCTCAGTTTTCTTCATGGTCCAACTCTTACATCCATACGTGACTACTGGAAAAACCATAGCCTTGACTAGACAGACCTTGCTCAGTAAAGTCATGTCTCTGCTTTTTTCTTCTAAAGAGCAAGCATTTTTAAATTTCATGGCTGCAGTCACCAACTGCAGTGATTTTGGAGCCCCCAAAAATAAAGTCTGTCACTGTTTCTATTGTTTCCCCATCTATTTGCCCTGGAGTGTTGGGACCGGATGCCGTGTTCTTTGTTTTTTGAATGTTGAATTTTAAGCCAGCTTTTTCACTCTTCTCTTTCACTTTCATCAAGAGGCTCTTTAGTTCCTCTTTGCTTTCTGCGGTAAGGTGGTGTCATTTGCATATCTAAGGTTATTGATATTTCTCCCGGCAATCTTGATTCCAGTTTGTGCTTCATCCAGCCTGGCATTTTGCATGCTGTACTCTGCATATAAGTTAAATAAACAAGGTGACAATATACAGCCTTGATGTACTCCTTTCCTGATTTGGAACCTGTCTGTTGTTCCATGTCCATTTCTAACTGTTGCTTCTTGACCTGCATTCAGACCGGCTCAATGGATCTTCTATCTTAGTTGCAGCATGTGAGATCTAGTTCCCTGGCCAGGGATCAAACCTGGGTCCTCCGTATTGGCAGCGTGGAGTCTTAGCCACTGGACCACCAGAAAAGTCCCTCTCATGTCTTACCTATTTTACTTTTCACAGTGAAATGGAATAAGGAGATTAGAGGGGATGGTCACTGAGGGGAGGGGAACAGACATTTTGTGAGAGTCTTACATGTGTCAGGAAGTGTGTACATAGTTGGATTTGACTCTCATGACACCTGGTGTGATAAATACTCTTATTTCTATTTAACAACCAAGAACACTGGGACTCTGGGAATTTGAATGACTCGCCCACATGGACAGAAGGAGTGTTTGATCCTGGGTATCTCAGTTTTCATTTGCTCTGAAATCCCTTCTCTTTTCTCAGATGACACCTCAAGAAACTGCCGCTGAACCGAGTGCTTAAGTAGGTTTGATGTTTTCCTATCACTGTAACACATTACTCCTTGTGAGAGAACATGGCTGGTCGTCTTTTCTTTTTTTTTTTAATTTTTAACTGCAGAAAAAGGTCACGAAGGTTGAGCATGACTTCATTAGACCAGAGAACTGTGTTATCTGTGTCCTGCTTCCTGTGAGTGCAGGGTGGCCTTTACAGGTGAGGCGAGCTTTTGGAAATGAGCTGTTGTCTGTTCCCCAGCCGGGCACAGGGTCCCTGCTCCCAGCGTGTTGCTACCTGCGTGCTCAGCCCTTGACTGCATTCTCTGTCTGAACAGCCAGCCACTCACAAACAAGGGCCATTATGTAATAACTCTGCTGTAACAACCCCCACAAAATTACAGACTGCTCCGTGCCAGTGGGAACAGACACTCTAATTAATGTTCACTTCTTCATCAGATAGACATTTTTCAAAACCTTAGTACAAAATTACGTGTACCTTATTCAAAAAGTGTTTCACCGGACTTACTGAGAATAGATTTATATTTATTGAAATAGTGCTGGTTGGGGAATCATTTATTTACCTTAGGTCTCGGTTTTATTATCGACGCCAAAAATGAATACAGTGCCACCATCTTACTGATGTGGAATGTTTAATGGGTTACAAAGTGTTGTCATGGTTTATGTCATTTAAGCCTTATATAACCCTGGGAGATAGGTGGGCATTTTTACCCCTCATTTATTTTTAATTCTATATTGTAAATTCTCAAACAAGACAAAATTAGAAATTATAGTACAGTGAACACACCCATGTATTCACCACCTAGGACTGAACAATTATTAACATTTGGCATATTTGCTTCATATATACACACAGAGGACAGAGGATGCGATGGTTGGATGCCATCGCCAACTCAAAGGACATAAGTTTGAGCAAACTCTGGGAGATAGTGAAGGACAGGGAAGCCTGGTGTGCTGCAGTCCATGGGATAGCAAAGAGTTGGACATGACTTAGTGACTAAACAACAACATATATACACATGAAAGTATGTGAATGTACATTTTTTAGCCACTTGTAACTATAGAAATGAAGCTACTTCACGCCTTAGTACTTTGTTATGCCTCTCCATGAGGTATGATCATTTACCATAAAACCACAACCTTATTATCACTCCTGATAATATCCCCTCATTTCAACTCATACCTGCTACATTATCAAATTTCTCCAAATGTTGCCAAAGTATCTCCATTGGGCATTGCTAGCTCCATCTTTAGCTCCATCTCTAGAACTCTCTGTCTCTTTTCTAAACAACCACAAACCAATTAAAGATCTTGCATTTCATTTGTTATAGGACTTTCAGTCTCTTTTTTTCCAGTTCTTTTTATTGTGATAAAATACATGTAACATGGAACTTACCATCTTCAATATTCCTAAGTGTACAGTTCAGTGACATGAAGTACATGTGTGTTGTCGTGTGACCATCACCGTTATCCATCTCCAGAACTCTTTTTGTCTTGAAAAACTGAAACTCTGAGCCCATTAAACGATAACTCTCTATTCCCTTCTCCTAGCTCCTGGCAACTACTGTTCTACTTTCTGTCTCTATGATTTGAATACTCTAGATAGCCCACGTAAATGGAATTGTACAGTATTCTTTTGTCTCTGAATTATTTCCCTTCACGTACTGTTGAACTGTACTTCAGAATTTCCTTCCTTTTTTTTTTTTTTTTTTAAGGTGTGTGTGTTTATTATTTTTGGCTGTGCTGGGTCTTAGTTGCTACACTCAGGCTTTCCCTGCTTGGGTAAGTGGGGGTGCCGTTGTGATGCACGGGCTTCTCATTGTGGCGGCTTCCCTGCTATGGAGCGTGCGCTCTAGGCACGCGGGCTTCAGTAGTTGTGGTGCACGGGCTTAGTTGACCAGCGGCGTGTGGAATCTTCCTGAACCAGCGTTCGAGCCTGTGTCCCCTGCGTTGGGAGGCAGCTTTGTAACCACTGGACCACCAAGGAAGCCCTTTCCTTCCTTTTAAAAGCTGAAATAATCTTCCGTTGTAAATATATACTGTAAATATTGCTTCCACTGTAAATATTGCTTGTCCGTTCATCTGTTGATAGACACTTAGGTTGCTAACACATTTTAGCTATTGTGAATAATGTTGCAATCAACATAAGCCTATCACTTTCAGTCTCTTGTAATTCCCCCACTTTTTGCTACTGATGTTGACTTTTTAAAGAGGTTTTCGACTCTTCGAAGAGGTAGGAACCTTCTACAGAATGTTCTCTTTTCAGAATTTGCCTAGTTATTCCTCTTAGTTTGATCTAACTTGTCCTCTCATTGAGCACTAGTGTTTTTCTTGATTAGATTTACATTTTGTTTATGTTAGGTCACTGGGAAGGCACTCTTCTGAATGCATGCTAAGTTGCTTCAGTCGTGTCTCACTCTCTGTGACCCTATGGACTGTAGCCTGTCAGGCTCCTCTGTCCTTGGGATTTCCCAGGCAAGAATACTAGAATGGGGTACCATTTGCTCCTCCAGGGGATCTTCCCAACCTAGGGATTGAACCTGAGGATTTTATGTCTTCTGTATTAGCAAGAGGGTTCTTTACCACTAGTGCCACCGGGGAAGCCCCACTCTTTGAAGTACTTCATATTAAAATGGACTTTAATAGGTTAAAGGTTGGACTTCCCTGGTGGTCCAGTGGTTAAGGCTCCATGCTTCTACTGCAGGGACCATTGGTTCAATCCCTGGTCAGGGGGACTAAGATCCTGCTTGTCACACATCCAAAAAATAAATAAATAAAGATAGAAGTGACATCTACAATATTAATAAAGTAAAATGCCTGCTGTCCCCTGTTCCTGGTGCTAAGGTTGACTGCTGGGTTGAGATGGGTGGTGACAGCCAGACCTCCAAGTGGAAGGCACGTTCTTTCTCTTGAAGCTGGTATCTTCTGTGCTCATGCTGAGTTGCTTGAATTGTGCCTGACTCTTTCTGACCCCATGGACTGCATCCTGCCAGGCTCCTCTGTCTGTGGGATTCTCCAGGCAAGAATACCAGAGTGGGTTGCCATGCCCTTCTCCAGGGGCTCTTCCTGACCCAAGGACTGAACTCGTGTGTCTTTACGTCTCCTGTATCGTCAGACGGGTTCTCTACCACTAGTTCCACATGGAGAGCTGCTTTATCAGTAATAATGACCTCTCTTGTCTGTTGAGTGTCTGCTACGTGCCTGATACTTGGCATACACTATCCTATTTAGCCTTCGCTCTTGTCCCTGTGTACAGCTCAGTGTTGGGGACCCGGTCGCCCCTCTGCTGTGAAGACACTTCTCAGGCCTCTGCTGCTCCTGCTTTCCTCTTATGGTGGTCATGGTCTTTCGCCCAAGGCTGACTGGCATGATGTGGGCACTGTCTGCCCAGGTTATAGATTCCTGTATTCTACCCCCAGCTCCACCCCTCAGGCATGACTCTGGGTTGGTTTTTCACCCTCCAGACCTCAGTGTCCTCATCTGTAACTTGGAAAGAATAAAGGACCCGGCTCAAGGGGTTCTTGTGGGCGTGAACGGACCCATCAGATGTGAAAAGCTGAGTACGGTGGTTGGCACACGTGCTTAATGAATCTCGGCCTCATTCTCACTGTCACCCCTCCCATGGGTCCCTGAAGACAGTTGTCTGGCCCTTTTTGCTCTAAGGGTTTTATGGTCAGTACCATGGGGGAGGGATGGCTGAAAATCAGGAGCCGAATTGTGCAGGAGGCTCTCGAGCAAGGTCTGCAAACTGTGGCCTATGAGCCAGATCCAGCCTGCAGACAGCTTTGTGAGCGCCGTGTTTTTGGAACATAAACACATGGGTTCGTGTCCAGGTCCTTGTCTTCAGCTCCATTTGTGATCCAGCAGCAGGGGTGGTTGTGACAGAGACCACGTGGATGGAAGAACCTTAACTGGGTACCGTCTGGTCTCTTCCAGGATACACTTGCCAATCTCTGCTCTGAAAGTGATCTTGCAGAGGCAGCAATGAGCGGTCCTGAAGACCACTAAGAGAGATCTTAGTTCCATGCCCAGGAACTGATATTGAGCCTGGGTTGCCTGGATGAAAACCAGGAATCTGAACTGCTAGACCACCAGTGTCTGGAGGCTAGACGCAAAGTGGCCCTGGCTCTTACCGCCCACCCCCATTGAAGGCTGGAGTGTTTCCCGGAGACAAAAACCAGAGAGAGGGTTTGGGCATGGTGTCATAAGTCAGAAGCAAGGCGGAAATACACATCCAGAGAGCAAGAGTATGAGCGTCCTTCCTAACGAGGAGGAGCACAGTGAAGAGGTGATTTAAACCCCTCATTTAGGACAGTCCTTCTGGGTCTTGTTTACCTCTTTGACCAAGTGCCTTTGGCCAATTTCCTTGTTTCTTTCTTCACACCTGACTGGTCCTAGCACCTACCCAACATGGGTGCACAACTTCTTGCTAAGATGGATCCCACCACTGTAGATGGATCCCACTGTAGGTCTGCCAGTGCATGTCCACACTTTATTAAGGGTGGGCACCCTCTCCCTTTTTGACCCCCAAGGAGCCTTCCTGCGCATGTGCAGACAGGAAAGACTTCCTTGACCTCAGGAGTGGTCATCTTAGCTCTTCACATCAGCAGAGCTAAGCCTCTGCCACTAGCTTTGTCCTTGGAGTGTCTGGGTGAGAGCAAAGCTTCAGTTTTGCTCCACTTGACCAACACCAACTGTCCAGCCCAGGGGCCCATCTATCTCCTACCTACAAAGCATAAATAGTCCTTAGAGTTGTGGACTCTGATGGGGGGTCCCAGCTCCTCAGATGAGATGCTGCCTCCTACTGGACCCCCGCTCTCAGCTTTCACTCCCAACTCGGCCTTTCCTAGTGGCCCCAGGCTTCCGGACTCAGACCGTAAGGCTGGCTCTGGCCTCTGGGCGGGCCTTTCTGCTGATCTTAGGCTGACCTCATGCGAACAGAGGACACGTGTGGTCACAGGTATTCTGAAGGCCCCAACCTGGAGACATTCCTGGACTGAGCAGAGATATGACCTGGCCTTTCTCTCGAGTTGGCCTGTTGTGTTTTGCACGGCGTCTCCCACGTGGCCCTGCGGGCCTCAATGTTGAGCTCCCCTGGGCTGGCCGCAACGATGAGCTCCCATGGGCTGGCCACCTCGTGTGGATGTGCTCTGTGTGGCAGGAGTTGCTGTACCCCAGGCCTTCTACTCACATTCCTGGTTACGAACACTCGAACAGCTAATTATAGATATTTTACTTTTGCCAATATGTTTGGGGTCCTGCTGTTTGACGCAAATGGAACCAGTTCAACTCCATGGAGTGATAAATCCCATTTCCATCACTTTCTTCTGCATTTGGACTGAAACAGACCACTTTCCCAAAGTCATTTTCTATTATTTGTGGCTTGTATTACTTGATTTATTTCCTGGTCTTTAAGATAGTTTTTATTGATCTGAGGCATTAAATTCTGATGGGAAAGAATTTCTTCCCTTACATTTTATGCTATGGCATTAAGTATTTAATGTTTTAATTAATTTGGCATGAAGCCCCTGCAAATGATGATGGCAGTTCTCTGTATATATATTTTTTAAAGATTTTTTTTTTAATTTGGACCATTTTTAAAGTCTTTATTGAATCTGTTGCAATACTGCTTCTGTTTTATGTCTTGGTTTTTGGTTCACGAGACATGTGGGGTCTTAGTTCCCCAACCAGGGATCGAACCCACACCTCCTGTACTGGAAGGTGAATCTTAACCACTGGACCTCCAGGGAAGTCCCATTTTTGTATATATTTTTAATTTTTATGTCTAGCCCTGCTCTCTTCTCTCTCTTGCCCTTAAAACATTTAAGGTGTTTGTGTTCTGTGATGCTACCATAAAAATTCAAGATCTATTTATTGAGCTTCTGTGATTTGCCAGGCCCTTTTGCCAGCCATTATCAAAACACACAGAAATCTCTGCTCCAAAGGTGCTTACGTTGTGGTACTTTCCTGCAAATGTTTGTAAATTACATCAGAACAGCAACAAAGGCCGAGATTCTTGGAAGAGTGAGTGAGTATGGACGGCTGGATGTAAAGACCCCTTTATAGAGATGGGCAGGAGCAGAACATTGAAGTGGACCCCGCAGAAGAAGTGGGATCGTTGGTGCAGGGAGAAGGTGTGGGCTTAGGGGAGGAGGGGCAATGTCTGACAGAGGGCCGTGGCTCTGGCAGTGGCCCCCTGTGGAGAAGGGGAAGGAAGATGGTGCCATTGGATGGAGGTCACAGTGAAGTAAAGGAAGGCCTTGAACTCTAGACTCAATCTCCTAGGCAAAAAAAAAAAGTTTAGTTTTCCAAAAAGTGATCTGTGAAGGGACTTCCCTGGTGGTCCAGCAAAGAATTCCACGCTTCCAATTCAGGGGGCCAGCTCGGGCCACCCCTGGCCAGGGAGCTAGAGCCCACATACTGTAATTTAGAACTAAGACCCAGTGCAGCCAAGAAAAAAGAGGGCGGGGAGGGGGTGTCTGTGGAAAGGGGTGTTTTAGGAAGAGAGTGGCTCAGGGGGTCTCAAAGCCACGGGAGACCTGTAATCTGCCCTGAGCATGAAGTCAAACGTGTGTGTGTGGGTGTGGGTGTGGGTGTGTGGAGGGGTGGTGCCAGGTCACCTGCCCCATCCTTGGTGCACTAGATGGCAGGTCAGCGCAGATATTGTCCTGGGGAAAGACTTCTATCTGCAGCTTGACTGAAACACAGAGCACCAGCCGGCAAAATGGGGCAGAATCCCAGAAGTAAAGCTAGAATCCCAGAAGTAAAGCCATCCTTTTGTGAGATCTTAAGCAGGGTATGGGTTTGGGCATTAAACCGGCTCCACGACTCCAGATGCATTCCTGGTCCTCGGTGGTGGCCAAAGGCATCAGAAGATGCAAGTATTAATGGCTCCTTGGGTGTCTGTAGGTCAGGGTGTCATCACATGGTCTTCTCAACACAGGCTCCTGCAGTGCAGGGACGGAATATGCGATGGAACCTCTGGAAGCTTCTGTTCAGTATCTTCAGTGTCAGGTGTTAAGAATGACATTTTGACAGGGGCAGATCAAACATTTTCTTATATTTTAAAAGCAGACTCCAGTTTTATGTTAAACCATCCAGAATTGTCACCTCCTCACTGCCTTCCCTACAACTGAGAGCATGGATTTTCACATCCAGAAAAGTTTTCATTCACCAACATCCGAATAATAAGATACAGACAGCAACTGAAAGAAGTACCCACGCTTCACCAAAAGGGCCTTATGCTAAAACAATGTTGCATTTCCTGGAGATTTTATCCCTTTTTTGTACATGTTGGAACTAAGAATAGAGGCTTTTCCCCTATCAGTTTTCTTCACTTCTTTCTTGTAAGCAGTTACAGTCTTCCTGGCATTCAAATATTTCTGAAATAGCTATTCTCAGACATAATAACAGCATAACTGTAAAACAAAGTATGTGACTCTGATTTGAAACTCTGCTCATGTTCTGTACCTGTGCTATTGAACACTCACTTATTTTTGGTAAATTTTTTATTTTTTTAATTTTTATTTTATATTGGAATAAAATTTATTTACAGTGCTGTGTTACTTTAAGGTGTACAGCAAAGTGACTCAGTCATACGTGTACATATATCTATTCTATTTTAGATTCTTTACCCATATAGCTTGTAACAAGAATACTGAGTAGAGTCCCCCATGCTCTACAGTAGGTCCTTGTTGATTACTATCTTTTGTGTATATATATATACATATATATAGAGAAGGCAATGGCACCCCACTCCAGTACTCTTGCCTGGAAAATCCCATGGACGGAGGAACCTGGTAGGCTGCAGTCCATGGGGTCGCTAGGAGTCGGACACAACTGAGCAACTTCACTTTGACTTTTCACTTTCATGCATTGGGGAAGGAAATGGCAACCCACTCCAGTGTTCTTGCCTGGAGAATCCCAGGGACGGGGGAGCCTGGTGGGCTGCCATCTATGGGGTCGCAGAGAGTCGGACACAACTGAAGTGACTTAGCAACAGCAGCAGCAGCAGCATACATATATATATATGTTAGTCCCAACCTCCTAATTCATCCCCTTTCCCCCCTTTCCCACACTTTTACCTATGTGTGTTGAATGGGGCAGCCATGCTTCTGAAGGCAATTGTGTAATTTGATAGGTCATTGTTATATAGACTGTTAGCATAATGGTTCTCATAAAATATTTATTGCTTGTCCCTGAGCTGGCAGCCCATAATGCAGGTACATCCAGCATCACCGCATACACTGTGACATGTTTGGTTTGTATCATTTGTCTGCCTACCTCCCCCCCGCCTCCCGCCCTTTTAAAGCCATCATCTGCATTTTCTACTTTGAAGTACATTAGTTACCATGGAAACAGTGATGTCATTGGAGGGGGTGAGGGTTGGTAACATCTGTATGGACAGTATCAGATCATTTTATTTAATGGTTTGAAATTTATTCCACACTTGGGGAAGATTAGGAGTATGTTTGAGAGGATAGTGTGCTTATGCACTTAGAGCTAATATGATGTGTGTACATGTAGCTAAAGGCTGCATTTGTGTGATATTTAGGTTGCACACAAAAATATGCCTGAAAATTAAAGAAGAAAAATACAAAGCAAAGAAATAGGAAGGTCAAGGGATTCATATCATTTCCAACTGCCCAGGGCCCATGGTTCCAAAAAAGATACCTAGAGTTCCCACTATAGATATGGTTCATGTAAGTCATGGTCCATTTTTCTCATAAAAATACTATGATAAGTCTTTATCTTTCTGAGTGAAACTCATGCTCCAGGTGTTGGTTGATTAATTCTGATGTGCAGCTGAATTTTTGGCAAGATCCATAAAGAGGTGCCAGCAGTCTCAGAAGCTGTGTGTGATGGCAGAGGTGGTGCCGAGGAGGGCACCTGCGTCCCTTTAAGTGCTCAGGGCTCTGCAGCGTGTCTGAATGAAGCTGAACTGTGCTCTCCTTTGACCTATGCATCCTTTTGTTAACTTTTAATTTTGAGCCAGTTGTACATTCACTGGCATATATAAGAAATAATGCAGAAAGATACAAATACAGAAATAATACAGAAATTAATATGGGTTGTTTTTAATTAACATGATTAATACAGAAATAATACAAAAATATGCCCAGTGGTACAGAGTGCATAATAATTGTTGTTTAGTCGCTCAGTCGTGTCTGACTCTTTTGCAGCCCCGTGGACTGTAGTCTACCAGGTTCCTGTGTCCATGGAGTTTCCCAGGCAAGGACACTGGAGTGGGTTGCCATTTCCTTCTCCAGGGGATCTTCCCAACTCAGAGATCGAACCTGGGTCTCCTGCTTGGCATGTGGATTCTTTACCACTGAGCCACCAGATAACCATAGTCAGAAGTTGACATGGATGCAGTTCACCTGCTGGTTTTTCTAGTTTTACATGCACTCGTGTGTATGTATGTGCAAATTTAGTCTTTGCAGCTTTATCTCATGGGTAGAGTCCTGTGACCACCACCACAGTCTAGGTACAGACCAGTCCCACCGCACGGGTCCCTCCTGCTACCCTCGTAAAGCCACACCTCCCCTAATCTCTAACCCCAGGCCACCCCTACAGCCGTCCCACAGTATGTGAGGGTGATTGATTCCAGGACCCCTCGTGGATGCTAAAAACCCACAGATGCTCAAGTTGGCATGGTATAGCCAGCCCTTCATATCCATGGATGCAAAGCCCACAGATATGAAGGGCTGTCTATAATCCATTCTTCATCTAGGGAATGTTGTCATTTCAGACTGCTATGTAAATAGAATCTATACAGCATGCAGCCTTTGAGATTAGCTTTTTTTCACTCAGCGTAAATCCCTGGAGATCCATCCAAGTCGTTGCTTGTATCAACCATCCCTGGATTTTAAGTTCTGAGTGACATTCCCTGGTATGAGTGGACCACCGTTAGTTTGAACATTCACTCCTTGACGGGCACTGGACTGTGTTTATTGTTTGTCTTTTTAAACGGAAATCCTTGAGAGAGGGCTTTGCACAGAATCAGTGAGTGTTTTTAAGGTATCCAGGACTTTTCTAAAGGTCTCTCTCTAGAGCATTTGTTCAGTCTTTAAGTCATGTCTGACTCTCTGCAACCACATGGGCTGCAGAATGCCAGGCTTCCCTTTCCTTCACTACCTCCTGGAGTTTGCTCAAACTCATGTCCATTGAGTCGGTGATGCCATCCAACCATCTCATCCTCTGTCATCCCCTTGTCCTTCTACACTCAATCTTTCCCAGCATCAGGGTCTTTTCCAGTGAGTCATCTCTTAGCATCAGGTAGCCAAAGTATTGGAGCATAAGGCCCAGATTATTTATTAATAAAAGAAAGGAAGGGGGTTCTCAGGGGGTGCTAGTGGTAAAGAACTTGCCTGCCAATGCAGGAAACATAAGGGAGTTCAATCCCTGGGTCAGGAAGATCTCCTAGGAGAGCACATGTCAACCCACTCCAATGTTCTTGCCTGGAGAATCCCATGGACAGAGGAGCCTGGTAGGCTACAGACCCTGAGGTTGAGAAGAGTCGGACATGACTGAAGCAACTTAGCATAGCATAGAAGGAAGGAATGGACTGGAGAGAGGCTGTGGAGACCCAGCAGAGTGGGCTGGCCAGGCCATGTGTTGGGGAGCTTGACATTCTTATATTAATAGTTGTTTTCCCTGCAGAGGGAAGCAGAAGCACCCGATGCTCTAAGACCTGCGTTTAAGCATCTGCATCCCTCTCCCAGCATTGATGGAAACAGGTATTTTTTCTGATCAAAGAAACTGTAATACCAGCTACTCAGCCTGCTTGGTACCCTGATCCCTTTGTGGAGAAGATGAAAACCTAAATTCTTGTTCTGAGACAGGTCACAGAGGAAATTGTTTTCTTGGTCTCATTGATTGATTTTCATCTGGGAAGTGTTCCACTTGGCCTTTCCAAACTATGCCTCAGGACTGGGGCCACATGACGGAATTTAAACACCAAAATCATTCTTGGAGTACCAGCCATACGCCCGTGTTTCCCAGCCATACACCCGTGTTTCTGTGTTGAGATTCGTGGGAAGCAGCCCGAATATCAGACCCACAGATCTGACATTGCTTTTCTTATTTAAAGACTTTATTTACCCTGTGTTTTATGCAACCAGCAGGGTCTGCCCTTATCCTCTGCAAGTTTAAGCTATTGACCTAAAGAAAGGACGGGTTTCTAACACTGGGATTAAAGGTTTGAAAGCCACTCAGAGAAACCTGGCATATTGAAAGCTTTTAATACCAACGACTGTCGGTCAGAGAGTCAGCTCTCTGACTTTGAGAACTGAGCAGTGGAAGCAAGCCCCCCGGGAAATAAGCAGCATGCAGAAATGGCCCACAGGGAAACAGACGTCGCCTTTGGCCTTTAGCCCAAATGTCAGGAGATGGTTTTCATAGCATAAGCGCCATGATTTCTTTCATGATTTTTTTTTTAATGTGGACCATTTTTAAAGACTTTCTTGAATTTGTTATAATATTGCTTCTGTGTGTTTTTTTTTTTTTTGGCCCTGAGGCATGTGGGATCTTAGTTGCCTGACCGGGGATGGAACCCCCTGCATCAGAAGGCAAAGTCTCGCTCTCTCTCTCTTTTTTAATTTTATTAATTTGGTTGTGCTGGGTCTTTGTGGCTGTGTGCAGGCTTTCTCTAGTTTTGGCGAACAGGGGCAGCTCTCTAGTTTTGGTGCGCTGGCTTCTCGTTGCGTGGCTTCTCTTGCTGCAGAGCACGGGCTCCAGGTGCATAGACTTCAGCAGTGGCAGCAAACGCCAGCTCAGTAGATGTGGTACACAGGCTAAGTCACTCCGTGGCATGTGGGATCTTCCCAGATCAGGGATTGAACTCATGTCTCCTGCATTGGCAGGCAGATTCTTTACCACTGAACCACCAAGGAAGCCCTAAAAGGCGGAGTCTTAACCCCTGGACTGCCATGGAAGTGAAGCACCGTGATTTCTTTGCCTGGAAATCTAGCCCTCATCTTCTAATATTAACCTGGGATATCATGCTTGAGTGGGGTAGCCCTGCCCCTCCCTTCCGTCACCCCCCTACCACTTCCCGCCAGCTCACGTGCCCTTGTCCGGAGGCTGCTTTGCCATTGACCCCATTATAACACAAACCCCTTAAGATGCATGCCTTGAAGTACAGTTGCCTCTTGCTGGGGAGTTTGGCTCTCAAGCAGCCTGGGACACCAAGCTTGCAGGTGGTGGAGGATTACCCAAGGATGCTCCTCAGCTGTCTAGAAGGTGAGTAGTGCATTTAGGGGTTGTGCAGTGTGAAAAATGCTTAGCCCGCAATCACACTTAGCATCAGAGTGATGCGTGTACTAACAGAAGGCACATGAGGACAAATGCTTAGCGGGAGGACTGGAAGGTCACATCTCCCTTCTCAAGCACAAGTTCAGGAAGTGCCTCTGCCGAGTGGAACTGAGGATAAACCAATCACACTCTTTAAATAATGTATTGTTGAAGCTGAGTATTTGCTTATCTTTGTGTTCTCAGCTCCCACCTCAGGGTTGAGCATGTGGTGGTGTTTGGTAAATATTTGCTAAATGAATGAATAAATAATCAAGAAGGGAGAAGTAAAATTTAACTAATAAGGGATGGATGGCAGAGTTTCCACCCTCCACTCCCATAGCCACTGTACATGACTTTTCAGCCCCACTCTGGTTTTACAGAACATGTTCAAAAAGTATAATCCCATCAAAGCCAGTCAATTATGGACTAGAAAGAACCGGAGTTTTCTTTGCAATTAGGTGGCAACTGGTATCCCAATGAGCTGCAATACCATCTTATTCTTTAAGAAGTCAGTTGGGCTCTTGGCCTGAGCATCATCTTCTGAGAAACCTCCCTGCCTTGAGAGTGAAGTAGAGGAAGAAACGAACGCACAGGCTGAAATACAAAAGAAAGATGAGGCAGAGATCCAATAAGCGTGTAAACCGCGGAGGCCACAGAGGCAGGAACAAGGGGCTAGGACTAGCCAGAAGCTAGGAACACTGGTAATTGTCGGACGGCACGCCTACTGTCTAGGACTTGTCACAGTGGATCTGGAACACATATGCCCATTCTGGTTGCCCCAGCCCTCGAGACCCGCCTTGCTCATTATTAGAGCAGCTCCTTTGGGTCCTTTGCCCTGAAGCTGTGGCATTCTGAGCTAGTTCTGTTCTCAGTTGTGGCTGAATGTAACATGTATACCATGAATCATCCCTTTTACTGTCTTAATGGAAGAAAAAATAGAAAAAAAAAAAAGAAGTTGGTTGGGCTGTACTCACCATGCCCTGAGAGTCAAGGAATGGTAGATGGGCTGCCAGTCATGGTGTGGCCTGGCCCGGCGCCTGCTGCTGTAAACAGCCAAGTGGCAAGGTCTTGGGAAGGAGCCAGGGGCTCCAACTGTTCACATTACAGACCTCTCTATCAGCTTATCGTGACCTTCAGGTTGCCAAGATGCTGTGAGGGCAGTAGATAATAAAATAACTCCCTCTTTCCTCTACACTCTCCACTGTTTCTTTCTTTTTTTTTTTTTTTTAACAGCTAGCAATAAATGGGCTGGCTTTCACTTTCACCAAGTGCCTGGGTTGTTTTCTTTGAGACATCTGCTCGTCTTGAGAGTAAAAAGAGAAACGGTTCTGAGACCCCGGAATTCCCTCTTTCTGGTTTGCTTTTTCACTCCATCAGCTGAGGCACCAGAGGGAATGTCAGAAACCCCAGGCTTCTCAGTAAAAGACACGCCTGTTTGGGGTCAAAACCACTCAGTCTCTGCCTGGCCTTCTTGCTCTAATACCGGAACTCGTGGATGATATGGGACCACCAGGCTTTGGCTTTGTTGGGATATTTCTTTCAGAATTTTTTTTCCCCCCAGACCATGCAGCATTACTTCCCTGACTAGGGAAATAATTTTAATAATAAATAACATTTCTCTACACTGGAAATGCAGAGTCCTAACTACTGGACCACTAGAAAAGTCCCTTTGCTGGGAAACTTAGAATCTGCCACGTGTTTAACATTCCCTGCGTTTCCTTACACATAGCCGTCATTTCCACAGGGATTTCTCTATGCAGTTATTTGCAATTATTTTATGCCATTATGTAGCCTTCAAATTGCTGTTGGCTATAAATTCCAAGTTGTGATTTATGTCTCTTAAGTACTAAGGCATTCCTTTCGTACATTATTCGTACTCTAATTAATTATTTCATGTGCTTGGCTGATTTGTGTGTAGAAATTTTGGTTCCGAATATTGTCCAAACAGAAACCGTATTGGGCTTATCTCTGAGTGCAGCATCTTCACGTATCATGTTGCAGCCATGTGATTCTACACCATGTGGCATGAACCGTGCTAAATGCTTTTTATGTATCGTCCACTTAATCCTCCAGGTAATACACCCACAGAAATTCTGCACAGAGTGGAAAGTCTGGTCACCATATCATCATATAAAGTCACGTGAATGACCAAAATAGTGGTCCAAAGAATGATAAGCATAATTAGAGAAAAGGAAATCAAAGCTACAATGAGGTACCATCTTAACCCAGTTAGAATGGCCATCATTTAAAAAAAAAAAAACTGCAAATAACAAATGCTCGAGATGGTGTGGAGAAAAGGGAACCTCCTTCGCTGTTGGTGGGAATGTAAATTGGTGCAGCCTATGAAGAACAGTATGGAGGTTCCTCAGAAAACTAAAAATAGAACTACTGTATGATACAGCAATCCCACTTCCAGGAATATAGCTGGACAAAACTAATTTGAAAGGATTCATGTACCTCAGTGTTCACCGCAGTATTATTTACAATAGCCAAGAAATGGAGGCAACCTACGTGTCCATTGACAGATAAATGGATGAAGAAGACATGGTGCATGTAGCATTGGAATATTACTCAGCCATAAGAAAGTGATGAAGTAATGCCGCTTGCAGCAGCATACCATCTTAAGTGAAGGAACTCAGAAAGAAGAAGAGAAATACCATGTGATATCACTTATATGTGGAATCCCAAATATGACCCAAATGAACTTACCTATGAGACAAGCTCACAGACACAGACTTAAAGTTTCCAAAGTGGGGCTGTGGGGGGAAGGAGGGGTGGGGAGTCAGAGACTAGAGACAAGCTGTTACATATAGGATGGGTGGACAACAGGGTCCTACTGTATAGCCCAGGGAACTGTATTCAGAGTCGTATGAGAAACCATGATCGAAAACAATGTGAATAAGAATGTATGTATCTGTGTAACTGAATCACTTTGCTGTACAGCAGTATTTAACACAACATCATGAATCAACTACATTTCAATAAGCTAAATTTTAAGAAAAGAATGATAGGAATCGCGATAGTGTCTAACACCGTTTTAGGGTTTTTATATGCTTTAACCTCTTTAATCTTCTCGAAACCCTCTGAAATAGTATAACTGCTGTCCTTATTTCATAGCTGATAATGAGGTCCTGCGAGATTAGAAAACTTTCTCAGTGTCATGCGGCTTGAATGTGACAGCACTAGGCACCAAAAGCAGAATTCTGACTCCTGAGCCTTTCCTTCTAAATTATAAAGTGTTGCTTTAAAGTAATGAAACCATTATTAATGTCTTCAACAGAGATCCTGTGAATCACTAAAATCGGAAATTATTATGAAACGTTCATTTTCTCGTATTAAATAGAGTTTGAGTGATTTTCAAATTTGCATCCTTTCTAGGAAGCCTGAATAATTAAATTCCAGTTCTAATTTTGACATTTCCTTTTTGAAATCATCGGACTCATTGGTTCAAAGCAAACATTTTGGGAATGCCTGCTCCATGCCAGGCCCTGTGCTGAGTGTTTTTCATCTGTTATCTCATTTAATTCTCATAATACCATTATCTTTTGAGAGCTGAGGAAACAGAGCTGCACTGAGATTTAGCTCATAGTGCCCATCCCAGCAGCGTGGGTTCCATGGCTGGAGCACTCCTGGCAAACTCACCTGCGTTCTAGGAGTACAGAGTCGGAGGTCCTTTCCCAGTGCATCGGGAAGGATTCCTGAGAAAAAGTACAGTCATGTGGGCTATCTGATTCCTGCTCATGTAGTTGGAAAAAGCCTATACATCTTACGTGGGGCCCAGGAAGGAAGGGGCTGATGTTGCCATCAGCTCAGGGGGGTTGAGTCTCCCCTCTGCTCTGGGCAGCTGCTCAGATGGTCCACATGGAGCTGAGGTGGTGGCCTTCTTTGCCCCTCCCTACATCACTGGCCAGCTGCAGATCCGGCTGTGTATTTATTGATTTCTTAGATATTTATGTGTTTCCTTGGCTGTGCTGGGTGGGTCTGAGTTGCAGCATGCCAACTCTTAGTTGATGCCTGTGACCAGGGATCGAACCTGGACCCTGCATTGGGAGTGCAGGCTCTTAACCATGGACCACTAGGGAGGTGCCCTGGCTGTGTCTTTTCTACCATTGCTGTGCTTAGTCTGTGGGTGAGCTTCAGAAGCTCCTGTTAGGAGACACAGGACACTCAAGGGCAGAGTGCCCTTCTCCATGAGGCCCTGGCTCTGACACCTCTGGTAGTAGCCGGGAAGGTGCCTCTTCCTTTCAGCAACCATGGTTTGAACTCATGTTACAGGAAAAGGGACCCCTTCTGTGCCCAGAACCATGGTCTTCTAGTGACACTTAGCATGAGACCTTGGAGGGAGGGCGAGTGTGTGAAGTCCTTCCAGCACCTCCTGCCTGGGGCCCTGCGTGAGTATGAACTTGGACCTGGTGACTTGCCTCTTTATGCTTGGCCTGTCCAGAGAGAGATGTAAAACCCAGGCTGCTGGCATCAGGGTTGTTTCTATCAGCTGACCCTGTTTCTGTGCTTGCTGACTGCTAAGTCACCTCAGTGCGGGGACGCATTCAGTGTCCTGATCTTTACGGCTTTCTTCTCAGGACCTCACGCTGACTCCATCAATCTGAGTGGCCTAGCATAACTCCAGACAAGAGTTAGGGTGTGATGTGATGGCCGTTTGTTGATTCTCTTTGAAAGTCCTGAAGATGAGGGATAATAGGTGTTTAATGAGCTCCTGCAGGGTGGCAGGTGCTGACAAGTACCTTACAGCCTCCATTTCTAATCCCACAATTGATATATTATCATTCAGAACCCGAAGCTTGGAGGTCAAAGGATTCTGCTTACCGCAGACAATGCAATTGATGGGGACAGGGAGCAGGAGTTAATTTCCTGCATGCATCCGTGTGGTGGCCAAGACTCACTCTCCCAGTGGAATCTGTGCTGGCTTTTATGGCCTTTTGTAAGAAAGCTCGGGGAGACCAAGGTGCGTGAACAGCAGGCGTGCATCATTGTCACTGCCAAGCATCTATTCCTTAGCCCTGGATCATGGATGGATGTATTAGAAATGCCTTCAGTTGCAGAGTTGATACAGGACATGTGAACAGACTGATGATATTTGGCTTTGTTCATCAATACTTCCCTTTTCTTGTGTAGAATATTGTCATCTTTTCCCCTCTTCCTTCCCTGGACCTTTTTCCCACGAGTGCAGGATGTTGTTCAGTCCCCTGGTCGTGTCCAACTGCTTGCCAGCATGCCAGGTTTCCGTGTCCATCACCATCTCCCAGAGTTGGCCCAAGTTTGTGCAGGATGGCTCCAGCCCTTTCCTGACTGTGGTAGGGCTGTCCAGGCACCCCGGTCCACTCAATTCCCCCAGCTGCAACCCTAGAGCTTTTTAAGATCTCCTCAGCCCTCTGGCTGAGACACTGCAGTCGCCAAGCCTGTACCCCTCACCAGGACCCACCCCATTGAGTGCCATGGTACAGCCTGTGTGGACGGGGGGCCCCACAGCAGCTGGTACCAAACAATGCCTGTTCTCATCTGGGCATCCCGGGCGGGCCTGGCAGCTTCAGCCGTTCAGAGCCCAGCTGGGTCTGGAGTTGCTGGGCTGCGCTGCAGAGGTGATTTGCTGCTTGGTGCCAGTACAAACAAGACAGATTTCAATCCAAGGAACTCTGAAGGGCCTGCCACTCTCTCCCTGTCTTCTGATTGTCTTTACGATGAAAGATGTCTGAAGTAGCCCCACTGTTCAATGAACCCAGGCTGGATATGACTGCTGAGGTTTACAGGATCACTCTGCTGTGCTGGCTGTGTGCTTTGGACAGGTTCCCTAACCTCTCTGAGTCTCTCCTCCTGTATCTTCTTTAAAAAATATTTTATTTATTTAAAAAATGTATCTGGCCATGCCGGGTCTTAGTTGCAGGTGGCACGTGGGATCTTCAGTTACAGCATGCATGATCTCTTAGTTGCGGCAGGAAAACTGTTAGTTGCAACATGTGAACTCTTAATCACGACATGTGGGATCTAGTTCCCTGACCAGGGATTGAACCCAGACCCTCTGCATTGAGAGCGTGGAGTCCTAGCCACTAGACCAGGGAAGTCCCTCCTTCTGTGTCTTGATATTGAATTTAATGATACCTATGTCACACAGCTCATGCCAGGATTTAATGATGGGATCTTTGTGGAGAGCACCTTGCTCAGGCCTTGGCATACTGTGTGCCCTCCACAGGTAATGAGCTCTCTTCCCCTTTCCTCGTAGGATTCCAGCTGAGAGAAGACAAGGCCAGATCAAGTTCTAGACACGCAGCTTTGCTGTCTTTACCACTGTCTGCAGGGATCTGTGCTTGGCTGGTTTCGGATACTTTTAAACAAAAGTAAAAGAGCTTTAATTATGCCCTTGTTTGTGGTTTGGTTTGGTTGCCTCATTAAAAGATTCAAGAATACTGCCTGCCCTCTGGCTTCTGCAAAGTGCAGGCCTGGCAGGAAGTCAGGAATGGTAAGTCGGTCCTTTCTGGTGAAGCTCCCAAGTTCTTCTGGCTCAGAGATGGGGCTGGCCGTGTCGTCTGGGCGGGGTGTGGCTCAGGGCACACCTCCTGAGTCCATGTTTTCTCCAGCATCACCCCTGCAGTGGGTGTGCCTTTGGCCTTTAGAGTTACACTCGCTGTTGCTCTTCCCTCAATTTCAGTTGCAGTCTTCCTCTTAATACAGATGACAGACATCACTGGGATTCGTACCGAGCAGACAGCAGGGGTGTTTAGAGTGACTTTGTGGTCACATTACCTGGATTCCAGTCCACTTCATACCAGATGGTCTTAGATATAAAGAACCTCAGTTTCCTTATCTGCTGACTGGAATAGTGGTAGCAGTAATCTTACAGGATTGTATGAGGATTAACCTATGAAAAGTGGTTAACGCAGATCCTGTCCCATAAGTAAAAATTGCCTATATTAATATTAGTAATGGGCTTCCCTGGTGACTCAGTGGTAAAGAACCCACCTGCCTGTGCAGGAGATGTAGGAGATTTGGCTTTGATCCCTGGGTCGGGAAGATCCCCTGGAAGAGGAAATGGCAGTCCACTCCAGTGTTCTTGCCTGGACAATCCCATGGACAGAGGAGCCTGGTGGGCCACAGTCCATAGGGTCACACAGAGCTGGACACGACTGAAGAGACTTAGCCTGCACACACAGCCTCCCAGCAGGCACAGGGCTCTCCTAGTGGCCCAGCCTAGGACTTTATTCTTCTCTGTGTGGCTTGGACCATTCTGATTCTCACTGTGCCTCTTAAAGCAAAGGTGTTCAAGATGTTATATCTACCTTTTTACTTCTTCAAGCCAAGAGACTAAGTAGACTCCCCAGGAGATCCTGTCTGCCCTCCATCCTTTGCTGCTGCTCTTCAGTCGCTCAGTCATGTCTGACTCTTTGTGACCCCGTGGACTGTAGCCCACCAGGCTCCTCTGTCCATGGGATTCCCCAGGCAAGAATACTGGAGTGGGCTGCCATTTCCTTCTTCAGAGGATCATCCCTACCCAGGGATCAAACTCCTGCTTTGGCAGGCGGGTTCTTTACCTCTGAGCCACCAGGGAAGCCCCCTCCATCCTTTAGCAGGAACCAAGTAAACGCTCTGACAAGCACCAGGTCCAAAGGCAGATGTGTTACCCTTCTCTTTGGTTACTTTCCAGCACTCTCTGGTCTGGGCAGCCTCTCCCCTCCCTCCAGCTAGCCACTGGGGCTTGCTTACCTTTTTCTTTGCTGCACCAGGAAGCGTTTGACACCTTAGTTCCATGACCAGGAATCGAACCTCCTCCCCGCTCGGTGGAAGCTCAGAGTCTTCGACCACTGGACCGCCAAGGATGTTCCCAGGACTGACCTTTGAGAAAGACCTCTCTGCTGTCCTGACCCATGCGGGCCCCAGTCCTGTCCTGGATGGACGGGCGTGGCTCCCAGGAATGAGGAATGGAGGCCTGAAAGCCTTGCTGGGTGTGAACTTCCCATTCATTTTAAATCACCTCTTTCTCCATTTTTATTTTTATAACAATATCACAACAGTGGCTGCTCTGTGTGTGCATTCTGTCAAAAAAAGAATTGTGAAAAGGTGAAAAGCGTGTCCCTCATGTAATTATAGACTGAACCTGAGTCAAATATTATACTTACTCATTAATGAGAGAACCAGTAAATCGGTAAACAGAGAACATTGGAAGAAGTAGGTGTTCGTAGGCATTTTGGGGGAAAAAAGTAAAAGGATAGAAGAGAATGACTAGGTAAGTGTGGGGAGAACGGTGAGGTACCCCAGCTTCTGGAAGTGCTGCCAACAAAAAGCCTCTCTGTCAGCTCCCCTCAGAGTGCGGGGGACAGAAGGTTTCCCCGTCTTCTCTTTCAGGTCCTGTGGGTGGTTGGTCTAATGACTACCTTAACATAAAACAGGTTCACAGGAAGAAAAGCAGATTTAACTTTGTGTGAACGGGAGCTCACAGAAAATATGAGACTCCAGGAAACGACCAGAGTAAGGGCTTCCCTGGTGGCTCAGTGACTAGGAATCCGCCTGCCAATTCAGGAGACACGGGTTCAATCCCTGGTCTGGGAGGATCCTACATGCTGAGGAGCAGCTAAGCCCAGGCACCACAGCTACTAAGCTCTCACACGTAGAGCCCGGGAGCTACAGTCACGGAGCCCACATGCCGCAGGGACTGAAGCCAGGGTGCCCTAGAGCCTCCGCTCACAAGGAGAGAAGTCACCACAATGAGAAGCCCACTCACCATAGGGAAGTGTAGCCCCCACTCACCGCAACCAGAGAAAAACCCATGCAGCAATGAAGACCCAGCAGAGCCAAATATAAATAAGTAAATACAATTATTCTTTAAAAAAGGAAGTGACTAAGGTAGGCAGCTTTTTTACCTTTTAAACAAAGAGACAATACATTTTGAAGAATTAACAAGACAGAGGGATCTGGACTTGGGGTGGTAAAGCCGTGAAAAAGTAACAGGGCTTGTTGACACAGCCTTCTCAGCCTTGAATTCCCTATCTCTGGTGATAAGGATGTCTCTCTCCTGTCTGTTACGGGGAGGGTGCCTTTCATGTGAGAGGCTTATATCCTCCATTTAGAGAGACAGAGAATATCTTTGTTTATTGGCAGAGCTGTTCCATAAATAACTTTAACTCAAAACAATCAATATGCCTAAGTGTGTTGTATTTGGTGCAGCCTGCCCAGAACCCCATCAAGGGGATGCCTGATGACAATCCCCTGGCCTGCTGAGCACCCCACGTCTGATCCATCTCTGGGTGTAAAGGCCGGACCTCTCACCCACTGCTTGCATCTCTCCAGGCTTATCCTGTCTTCAGAACTGCCCACAGGGCCAGCTGAGGCTTCTGTTGTGACCACATCCTAGTTCACTTTTTCTCTCTACCCAGAAATCTTCAAGGTAACAAGTAGCTTCACAGCGTCCATGCCCTTAATATATGTTGTTGTTCAGTCACTAAGTTGTGCCCAGCTCTTTGCAGTCCCATGGACTGCAGCACGCCAGACTTCCCTGTCCTTCACTATCTGCTGGGGTTTGCTCAAAGTCATGTCCATCGTGTCGGTGATGCCATCCAACCATCTCATCCTCTGTCATCCCCTTCTCCTCCTGCCCTCAATCTTTCCCAGCATCAGGGTCTTTTTCAGTGAGTCGGTTCATCACATCAGGTGGCCAAATTATTGGAGTTTCAGCTTCACCATCAGTCCTTCCAATGAATATTCAGGGTTGATTTCCTTTAGGATTGACTGGTTTGATCTTGCCATCCAAGGGACTCTTAAGGGTCTTCTCCCCTTTCAAACCACAGTTTGAAAGCCTAAAATATTTGCTGTTGACCTTATTATGGTCAATAGCAAAATCAGACCCAGATATATTCCTCTAGATAGAGTATGGCCGATCTGTAGAGTCAGACAGCAAATATTTCAGGCTTTGCAGGCTCCCTGTCTCTGGTGCTCTCACAACTCTTCAGCTTTGCCCTGGGAGCAGGAAAGCAATCACGAAGACTAAGCAAAGGGCTGTGTTCCAGCAACACTACTTACAAAAACAGGTGGAGGGCGGGATCTGGCCCATGCACCAGAGTGCCAACCCCTGCCCTAGAGAGTTAAGTCATCCTTGGGCAAGTCTGTTAAACAGTGCCCTGGTGTGAAAGGACAATCTACCTGCCATCTTTGCTCCGCTTGATGCTTGTAGGATATAAAGTCTTTTTATTTATTTGCCTATTTTTGGCTGCACCGGGTCTCCATTGCTGTGGGAGGGCTTCTCTATTTGTGGGAAGAGGAGCTCCTCCTTGTTGTGGTGCCTGAGCTTCTCATTGTGGCGGCTTCTCTTGCTGCGGAGCACAGGCTCTAGGGCATGAGCGCTTCAGTAGCACAGGGCGTGCGCTCAGCAGTGGTGGCGCATGGGCCCTAGAGCATGGACTCAGTAGCTGTGGCGCACAGGCTCCTTGGCATGTGGACTCTTCCCAGACCGGGGATCAAACCCATGTCCCCAGCACTGGCAGATGATTCTTAAGCACTGGCCCACCAGGAAAGTCCAGGATGTAATTTCTAAAGCCTACAACTGCCTACAAAGTGCTCGTCTCAACCATTTCACAAATGAGGTACCAGGATTGGTGAGGAGTCTCCATGGTCTTAGTATTTAGGTAGCTGATAGTCTGAAAGTGAGCTTGGTGGATCTAGTCCTGAGCCAGCCCTGCCCCCTTGGACCAGCCTCCTTCAGTCCTGGGAAGTCCTCCTTTTCATTCAGTCATGGGAAGCAGAGGTTTGAGTGACTCTTGGAGAAAAGCACCCCAAAACAGAGCTGACTGCAAGTTCACAGAGCCCAGAGGTATCTGAAGAGGCCATGCCCAGCATCCCACTCTGAAGGTGTGCTGGGCTAGGCCCAGAGTAGGTGGGTTTCCCTGTAAGGCAGTTTGAGTGCTGAGAGCCCTTATCCATTAGTGTGTTAAAGGCATGCCCCTGCACCGTGTTTCCTGGACCTCGTTCCTCTGAAATCAGGAGGAGGCAGCAATAGCTTACACATGGGGGCAGGGGTCTTACCTGGCCATGCCCCTCACTGCCTGTGACGTCGACAAAGCCCCAAGGCTCTGTTAGCACCACTGAGAAATGTGCAGGGTCTCTCCTCCAGCTGTGCCTTCGCCAAAGTCCATTAAACAGGGCCTGGATTCAAATTCTGACTCCTCACCAGCTATGTGACCATAGGCCACTTTTATAACTCTCTCTGTACTGTTCAATATGAAAATGAAATGAATGTATCTATGTAAAGCTTGTAGAATAATACTTGTAACATAGTAAGCACTATGAAAGTATTTTCTGTTACACTTTTTGTTATTGTTATTATCTTTAGCACTTAGTGTGGTATCTTGCTAGTAATTGTTGTGGTTTAGTTGTTCAGTCATGTCCAACTCTTTGCAACCCCATGGACTGCAGCATGCCAGGCTTCCCTGTCCTTCACCATCTCCTGAGGTTTGCTCAAACTTATGTCCATTGAGTTGGTGATGCCATCCAACCATCTCATCCTCTATCGTCCCCTTCTCCTCCTGCTTGCAATCTTTCCCAGCATCAGGGTCTTTTCCAGTGAGTCAGCTCTTCTCATCAGGTGGCCAAAGTCTTGGAGCTTCAGCTTTAACGTTGGTCCTTCCAGTGAATATTCAGGGTTGATCTCCTTTAGGACTGACTCGCTTGATACCCTTGCTGCCCAAGGGACTCCCAAGAGTCTTCTCCAGTATAGGGGCTCAGTAAGTGTCATTCAATATATAAATGAGCCATGTAATCAATTAGATTCATGTTCAGTCTGGAGCACTGCTCTCCAGTAGAGCTCCATGTGATGGGAGCATGCTTAACTCCATGCTGTCCAGTAGGACATCCACTGGCCACATTTGGATAATGAGTACTTGACATGCAGGTATTGTGACTGAGGAACTGCATTTTCAATTTTATTCAGTCTTAATTTAAACTTCCAGCCACATGAGCCTGGCTAGTGGCTACCATGTTGAACAGCACAGCCCTCTGTACAGTCTAGTGTTCAGAGATTGTGTTTCAGTGTTTTTGGCATTTTTCAGATATCTGCAGCTGATTCCCATGTAGCCAGAATTGAGAACCACAGGACTAGAACACTTAGGCCAGTACTTCTCATCCAGCCCCACATATCCATCAAGAAATAAATTCAAGAAGTCAACATTAAGCTCCCATTGTATGCTAGTTACTCTTCTGGGCACTAGCAATCAGCAAAGAGAGAGCTAGATCTTGGCTATCCAAGGATTTGTGTACTAGTGAAAGAGGAGATAAAACAAAGGGACAGATAAACAGGCCACTGTTTTTTTGTTTGTTTGTTTTTTATCACTGGAAAGACTGGAAAGAGTTTGCACTAGCTCTCTCAGTAGGATTTTGTAGAACTGTACATGAATCTACGATGATCTTTGATGTTAATTGACCAAGGTTGGATGTTCTGGTGATTTGGGCCGGTTGTTGTTGCTCAGTTGCTCAGTCGTGTCTGATTCTTTGTGACCCCATGGACAGCAGCATGCCGGGCTTCCCTGTCCTTCACTATCTCCTGGAGCTTGCTCAAACTCACGTCCATTGAGTCGATGATGCCATCCAACCATCTTGTCCTCTGTCACCCCCTTCTCCTTCAGACAAGGTGCTTGAGTCCAATCAGGACAAAGAGGGTGTTGCAATGGTGACTGGCTTGGAGGGAATTGTGGTGCTTGTTTAAGGAAAGCCTCTGTCAGAAGGGAACACCTGAGCTGAGACCTGCGTGGTGAGAAGGAGTGAGCCTTGTCATGATCTGAGGTCAGAGGATTCCAGCAGAGGGAGAAGCAAACGGTCTTGAAATTGGGGCTGTGCTTGGCCTATTTGCAAAACAGGAGGAAGGCCAGTGTGATGGGAATGGTGAACACAAAAGACTGTGAACACTGGTGAGCTTGGAGAGGAGGGGAGGGTGGAGTTTTTCACGACTGCGTGGGCCAGAGTTCTGAGTTAGGATTTTGTTCTAAGTGCTGTGGGGAACTGTAGGACCACCCTGAGCAATGCCTCCTGGACTCAGTGTCTCTTATCTCATTTGTCATGCTGTGCATGCGTGATGGGGAGGGGTGTGGTGATGTGTGGTAGCTCAGGGGAGGGCATACTGGTGCCAGGGCACTGACAGTGGCTGTGCAGATGGAAGGGTCAACAGACAGGTATCTACCCAGGCAGAGCCAACAGAACATACTGCTGGGTGGATTGGATCTTGAAGGTCACAGAGTTTTTATATGACTTTCTCCCCAAATATACCTACTTCCCAGGTGGCTCAGTGGTAAAGAATCCACCTGCCAATGCAGGAGACCCAGATTTGATCCCTAGGTCGGGAAGATCCCCTAAAGAAGGGAATGGAAACCCACTCCCGTATTCCTGCCTGGGAAATCCCATGGACGGAGGAGACTGGTAGGCTACAGTCCATGGGGTTGCAGAAGAGTCAGACATGACTTAGCGACTAAACAACAACAACAACCCCAAATATACCTATACAGGGAGCCTGGGTATCTGGTATTCCCTCTAAGTTCACCTTCCTTTCCTCTTCCTTCAGGAGACTGCTAAGATGTGTGATGCCCAGAAGTGTAGGTTAGGGGATTATAAAGCAGGCAGCCTGAGGCAATGTTCTCTGACTTTAAAGTGCACATCATCTGGGGATCTTCTTAAAAGGCAGAGCCTGACTTTGTTGGTCTGGAGTGTTGGTCTGAGCTTTTGCATTTCTAAAAGGCTCCCCCATGCTGCCAGGACCACCTGTGCTTGAGCCCCACTGTACCTAGGGAGGGCTGACTTCCTGCTACACAAAGGCATGAAACTGAGACCCTCCAGAGCCTGTGAGTCTTTGGAGCAGGTTGCAGGTGCCTGGGAAGTTCTCGCGAGAATCACGCAGGAGTCCATTCTTCTAGATCCATAGAAGTGTCTTGGACTTGTGGTAGTGAGCCCTCTCTAGAGACCCAAGGAATCTGCTTAGTGCCTGGAGGAACCAGGGCCCCTTTGTCCTTTGGGAACCAAATTGCTCAACAATTATTTCACAGCCTGTAGCAGTGTAGGCGCAGCTTTTCAAATCCAATCTCCAGAACTACAGTTGAGGAGGGATATATTTTACATGAAAAAGAAGCCTTTAAAACAAAATGACCTGTGGGCAAGAAGGCCTGGACTCTCCTGTGTTGTGTGGTATTAACACAAAGCTTTTAACTTGATGTCTGGGTGGGAGAAATGAGACTTGATTGCAGGAGATATTAACAATGAGATGATCAGTTTGAACTGAGAGGGAAGTTTGACTCCGAAGTGATGCCTGCGGCTCCGGATCCGTTTCTTAATGGAAAGGGAAAAGGAAGTGTCAAGAAGTTTAATCTGATACATTTCACTGAAGAGCATCCCTATAAGTGAAACCTATTACCAGGCTGCAGGATATAGGGCTGTTTTGAAATGAATGTACTTACTCCCTTGTAGAAGGGACTAGTTCAACCATATTGATCATCCGGGGAGGATTGAATGTTTTATTGAGGCAGGGTTTCATATGGAAGCTTTTTGTAAATGAAACTAACATTTGATGACTGGGAGAAAATTATTATGACTTGCCATCTGGTTCCTCAGCCAATACCATTGATTCATGGTGCTTGTAATGGTTCTTAATAATCTGTCCCATTTCATATTGTATGAGATATTGAAGCTATTTTCCTAATTCCTCCAGTCTAAACATTTAGGGTTATTGCACCAAGCTTCCACTCCAGCTTCCTTTGATCGATTTTTTTTGAATTCTCGAGTGCTGTCACATTTATCATTATAGGCTATTACATGATCACGTGGTAGTTTGCATTTTTTATTATGTTCTTCACTTCTAAAAATATTGGAGAAGGAAATGGCAACCCACTCCAGTATTCTTGCCTGGAGAATCCCATGGACGGATGAGCTTGGTGGGCTACAGTCCGCGGGTCACAAGGAGTCGGACACGACTGAGTGACTTCACTTTTACTTTCACTTCTAATATATTCAGATCTTCCTTGTGGAACCCACATAGATTTTTTTTTAGCTAGGTGGGGGGAGGACATTGAACTATCTCAACTCACATCCCTCAAAATGATCAATATCCTTTCTCATTTCTGAGTGAGAAGCTATTCAGTAAAGCCCCTTCCTCTGTGTGTGGGTTTGCCCCCATTTCCAGTGTTTTTCCTGTTTATTTCCCTTTTCTTTCTGGAATTACTGCTTACCCCAGAGATAGCTGCTTAAAAGGAAGGGTCAGGCATAGTCTGAGAGAGTCCTTCATGAAATGTCTTCGGTTCATAATAGAGTCCTAGAATTACGGCAGCAGCTTCTTCTGTGTTTGTAGAAGTGTTGCCAGCATAAACACATGCATCTCTCACCTCTGCAAGGGCTTCCCGGGTGATGCTAGTGGTAAAGAACCCTCCTGCCAATGCAGGAGACATAAGAGACGTGGGTTCGATCCCTGAGTCAGAAAGATCCCCCGGAGAAGGGAATGACAACCCACTCCAGTATTCTTGCTTGGAGAGTCCCATAGACAGATGAGCCTGGTAGGCTACAGTCTATAGAGTCACACAGAGTCGGACATGACTGAGCGACTGAGCTTGCACACGTCTCTGTAAACCAGCATGTTGCTTCCTGGGTGGGGAGTCAGAGTGATGGCCCGGATGATCACAAAGCACCCTTATCTGCCAATAACATAAAAGTCAAATATATGGCATGGCCACAGTTACTCTTCAGGGGTAGAACTCTAGGCAGAAGTGGGGCCTTCCTGGTGGTGCAGTGGATAGGAATCTGCCTGCCAATGCATGGGACACGGGTTTGATCCCTGGTCCTGGAAGGTTCCCCCATACCGTGGAGCAACTAAGCACATACCACAACTACTGAGCCTGTGCTCTGGAGCCCAGAAGTTGCAACTATTGAGCCCGTGTGTTGGAACTGCTGAAGCCCCCTAATCTAGAGCCCCTGTTCCACCAGAAAGAGTAGCCCAATGAGCAGAGGAAGCCCACACCAAGCAACAAAGACCCAGCACCCCAAAACTAAAAGTAAACAAAAAATTTTTAAGTGGTGTATGGAGCTGCTTCTTCTGGGGGGACACTCTTTCCACAGTGAATGAAGGTGTCTATCATCCTGATATGCTGTATCTTGTAAGAGAATGGTCAGAACTGTCTTTAGAGAAGTCTGTGATGCCAGCTGTGGTTCTGCCAGGAGATATCATAGCCTCAGGAGCCAAACAGTCCTGGGTGGAAATCCTGCCTCTGCCACTTTCTAGCTGTATGGTCTTAGGAAAAATAAGTAACTGTTTTGATCCTTAGTCTCCTCTGGAGAATAGAAGCCTGACTTCTTGGCCACTGGAGAGTTGTAAGAATTTACAATAAATTTCTACCACCCCGTGTGCCACCGTTTGTATTAGCTGTTGCTTTCAAAATGAAGCAAGCATATTAAGGAGTTGGACGTGACTGCTCATCTTTTATCCTGGGTTTTACTTTCTTTGTGCTGTTCTAAGTAACCTCAGTCGTGTCTGACTCTGCGACACTGTGGACTGTAGCCTACCAGGCTCCTCTGTCCATGGGATTCTCCAGGCAAGAATACTGGAGTGGGTTGCCATTTCTTTCTCCAGGGGATCTTCCTGACCCAGGGATTGAACCCACATCTCTTATGTCTCCTGCATTGGCAGGCAGATTCTTTACCACTAGCGCCACCTGGGAAGCCCCTTTTCATTGTTTGAAAGTGAAAGTGAACTTGCTCAGTCATGTCCGACTCTTTGTGACCTCGTGGACTGTATCCCGCCAGGCTCCTCTGTCCATGGGATTCTCCAGGCAAGAATACTGGAGTGAGTTGGATCACCATAAACAATCAACAGCCTTCAACTGGACTGTTTCTTTCCTCCTGGCTCTTTAGACTCTGTTGCAAGCAGTTTTCAGTGCTGATGCAAATGCTGAGACTGTCATCTTGATAAAGCCTGTCTCCCTGGATACCAGTGGCTGAGTGGATGTTTTTGTTCCCACGTGCCAAGCTGAATCTACCCTGCAGCCTAGGCTCTGGCAGCAGGGCATCCAGGGCAGCATCGGAACTGGATGTCCAGCGCCTGCAACTGCAAGGCCATCTCCTCTCTTTTCTTACCCGTCGAGGCATCCTGCAGTGGTTGATATGTCAGCTGCGGGAGATTTTTAAACAGCTGGGAAAAGCCAGGTGCATCTGAAGGCACGAGAGTCTTCGCTCTAGACACACACAGTTTTCTGTGTTGGAATGGAATGAAAGGCAGAAAGCACATGCTCGTGGTTTATTTCCAGTGTTCTTGGGTTGCATGCAGGTGTCTCTTTCAACACATCTTATTTTCTAAGCATGAAGTCAGAGGGAGATAATGTGACCCAGTTAACATGACAGGGCTCCCGTGTGTCCCAGGGGGAGGCATCCACTGACCATCCATCACACACGCAGCTCCCCGTGTAAGAACAGGGCTCTGACCCTGGGTCAAGAGTGCACGTAGCAGCATACTCTCAGCTCTCTGGTCTCAAGTGAGACAACAGCCACTTTCTTACCAAGTGCTGGCTGTACTGCCTGTGTATTGCTCCACTGGAGAGGCAATGCCTCTGTTCTAGAAAGTGGAGATTGCAGTGTTCACAGAATGCCTTTTCTTGTACATTTCATAACGTTTCTAATACCATCTTAGATCTGCTTGTCTCTGTGGTTTCCCAAAACAATAGGTCTCTCCCAGCCTCTAGATTTCATGAGACACAAAACATCTCATTTCCATAATTGTTCTCCTTTTGAGTCCTGGCTCTATTATTCTCTGCCCCCCGCCCAGAACCATTTGGATCTCTTCTCAAAGGACCAAGAAGACTATACACACTTGCTCATTTCCAACTGATCTGGAAAAAATCCACTAAAGGAATTTGACATTTCGATCCACAAGCACTTAGCGTTATTCTCGGGAGTTGGGATCTTCTTCTCCATGCCTTCATCATGAGACCACCAGCCCATGCATACACCCATGTGTGTTTGTGTGTGTGCACGCGCTTCATCGCTCAGCCATGTCCAGCTCTCTGTGACCTCATGGACGGTAGCCCACCAGGCTCCTCTGTACATGGGATTTCCCAGGCAAGACTACTGGAGTGGGTTGCCATTTTCCTTCTCTGGAGGATCTTCCCAACCCAGGGATCAAACTCTCACTTCCGATGTCTCCTGCTTTGGCAGATGGATTCTTTACCACTGAGCCACCTGCTAATCCCAGTACCACCCCTGCTGTTGCTCCAGCGGCTGCTAAGTCGCTTCACTCGTTTCCTACTCTGTGCAACCCCACACCCCTAGTGGAGGGAAAATTGCATCTTGTGGGTGGGGGGGGGCACAAAGATTGGATTGTTCTTTTTCTGTATAAACCATAAATGGATACACAGCATATAAGCAGACATACAGGATGTCTATCAAAATATCACATGGGCCCAATTAGGAAGAAAGGTCTAAAAAGGTTCTTGGGTGTGTAATAATGAAAGAAGATTGAAAACTGCTGCTCTAAAATTTTCTCTTGATGCCTCCTATTCCCTGCTCGCAGTCAGTATTGCTTAAAAGGAGACCCCTTGCTCTCCACTTGGGGTGAAGACATCGCCACGTGCAGTTCTAGAAGGAAGGAAAAGCTAGTGTGTTTCCAGCTGAATATTTGTTCATAACTCTTTATGGAAA
Organism: Bos indicus; assembly: GCF_029378745.1. Lineage (NCBI taxonomy): Eukaryota > Metazoa > Chordata > Mammalia > Artiodactyla > Bovidae > Bos > Bos indicus. The sequence goes on along the minus strand of NC_091780.1, from coordinate 15,482,961 downwards.
AGTCAAGCCTGAGTTTTAAAAATAGCGCCCCTAATGTACCCTTTTAGAATCTTTTGGAACTCTGGACACCACCTGATGGTTAAATAGTCACACCAACACAAGTTCCGCAACTACTGATTTAAGAGAAGGATAGAAAGTGGCTTAGATTGGAAGCTGACCCAGGTCCAGAAAACAGAATTGTTCCATAGGCCTCCTGCTCATTGCCTCTGCTCACCTCTGTGCCTGGCAAACTCAATGGCACAGCCTAATTCAGCTTCTGTACGTGGGTACTGAATTGAATCTTGGACACTGAGTTTTGGTCAACATCAATAAAAAAAAGAATAGCTTTATTGCTTTGCTAGGTAGAAGCTTTATTGCTTTGGCCTAGGTAGAAGGCCACAGTGGGCTAATGTCCTCAAAGCTGTGTGTCTCAACCTGCAGGGGGAGGTGAGAAGTTTTATAGTAATCGTAGTGAAAAGTTTCACAGAGGGCACGATCAGCTTGTGGACATTCTTCTGATGGGTTGCTGGTAAGGTAAGGGGAGTCAGCACCATCCCCTTCTGGTTCCAACCAGCCTGGGTTTCGCATGCCTATGGACAGTGCACAATTTCCTTCTCCCACCTGGGAGGGGGTGGTTAGTTCTGCAGAATATCCCTTGAGGAGGAATCAGGACCCTGCCACAAGGCTGCACTGCGGTTTCTTGACTGTTGCTCCCTCGTCTCCCCGTCATCTGCCTTTCCCTGATTAGCGCACGTTTGAACCTGTCCTTTGGAGCCCAGGGAAGGTCTTGAAGGCTGAGTGAAGCCTATTGACTACAAACAAGAAATGGGGGACACGGAAACCCTTTTGTGGATAGGAGCTCCACGGGGTCCTGCTCAGTTTTGATGCCATAGTTCACCAAACACACTCCAGCCCTTTACTTCCTTGAATTTGTAAGGAAGGCTCTCTCCACTCAGATTTCCCTTTCTTTCATCTTGATCTATCAACCTTCTACTGGTTCTGTAAGACCTAGCTCCAAAGATTTATCTTGCAGGAGGAACTCTTTCATGAACCCCCCTATCCACCCCCATTTTCTCACTGCACTACTCCACATTCTGCTTTACATTTTGGTTATTTGTACATGTTGTCTTATTTTTCCATTTTATTGAGTTATAATTAATATACCATAAAATCCATCCATTCTAAGTATACAATTCAGAGATGTTTTAGTAGGTTTCTAACATTGTGCAACCAACCCCACAGTCCAGTTTTAACACGTGTCTGTCACTCCAAGAAGCTTACTCATGGCTGTTTGCAGTCTGGTTTCACCCCAGCCCCAGGCACCTGCTCTCATTCTCTGTAGGTTGGCCTTTTCTGGATGTTCCATGTAAATGGAATCAGTTCAGTTTAGTTGCTCAGTCATGTAGTAAATGGAATAGTACAATATATAATCTTTTTCTTCTGGCTTCTTTCAATTAACATAATCTTTTCAAAGCTAATTTATGTTGTAGCATGTTTTGGTAGTTCCGTTTTGTTGCTGAACACTATTCCTTGAAATTATAATTTACTGTCTATTAGGTAGGAGATCAGTCCTGGATGTTCTTTGGAAGGAATGATGCTGAAGCTGAAACTCCAGTACTTTGGCCACCTCATGTGAAGAGTTGACTCATTGGAAAAGACTCTGATGCTGGGAGGGATTGGGGGCAGGAGGAGAAGGGGACGACAGAGGATGAGATGGCTGGATGGCATCACCACTCAATGGACATGAATTTGAGTGAACTCCGGGAGTTGGTGATGGATAGGGAGGCCTGGCGTGCTGTGATTCATGGGGTCGCAAAGAGTCAGACACGACTGAGTGACTGAACTGAACTGAACTGAGGTAAAGTTGATTGGATTAGTATTGTATTTATGGATATACCACATTTCATTTATTCATTAACCATTGGTTATCATTTGGATTGTTTTTAGCTTGAGATTATTATGAGTAATGCTATTTGCAATCTTTAGTGATCCAGTGGATGTTGGCAATTTGATCTCTGGTTCCTCTGTCTTTTCTAAAACCAGCTTGAACATCTAGAAGTTCACGGTTCATGTATTGTTGAAGCCTGGCTTGGAGAATTTTGAGCATTACTTTACTAGCGTGTGAGATGCGTGCAATTGTGCGGTAGTTTAAGCTTTCTTTGGCATTGCCTTTCTTTGGGATTGGAATGAAAACTGACCTTTTCCAGTCCTGTGGCCACTGCTGAGTTTTCCAAATTTGCTGGCATACTGAGTGCAGCACTTTCACAGCATCATCTTTTAGCGTTTGAAATAGCTCAACTGGAATTCCATCACCTCCACTAGCTTTGTTCATAGTGATGCTTCCTAAGGCCCACTTGACTTCACATTCCAGAATGTCTGGCTCTCAGTGAGTGATCACACCATCATGATTATCTGGGTCATGACAATCTTTTTTGTACAGTTCTTCTATGTATTCTTGCCACCTCTTCTTAATATGTTTTGCTTCTGTTAGGTCCATACCATTTCTGTCCTTTATTGAGCCCATCTTTGCATGAAATGCTCCCTTGGTATCTCTAATTTTCTTGAAGAGATCTCTAGTCTTTCCCATTCTATTGTTTTCCTCTATTTCTTTGCACTGATCACTGAGGAAGGCTTTCTTATCTCTCCTTGCTATTCTTTGAAACTCTTCATTCAAATGGGAATATCTTTCCTTTTCTCCTTTGCTTTTCACTTCTCTTATTTTCACAACTATTTGTAAGTCCTCCTCGGATAGCCATTTTGCTTTTTTGCATTTCTTTTCTTGGGGATGGTCTTGATAACTGTCTCCTGTACAATGTCATGAACCTCTGTCCATAGTTCATCAGGCACTCTGTCTATCAGATCTAGTCCCTTAAATCTATTTCTCACTTCTACTGTATAATCATAAGGGATTTGATTTAGGTCATACCTGAATGGTCTAGTGGTTTTCCCCACTTGCTTCAATTTAAGTCTGAATTTGGCAATAAGGAGTTCATGATCTGAGCCATAGTCAGCTCCCGGTCTTGCTTTTACTGACTGTATAGAGCTTCCACCTTTGACTGCAAAGAATATAATCAATCTGATTTCGGTTTTGACCATCTGATGATCTCCATGTGTAGCGTCTTCTCTTGTGTTGTTGGAAGAGGGTGTTTGCTATGACCAGTGCATTCTCTTGGCAAAACTCTATTAGCCTTTGCCCTGCTTCATTCTGTACTCCAAGGCCAAATTTGCCTGTTACCCCAGGTATTCCTTGACTTCCTACTTTTGCATTCCAGTCCCCTATAATGAAAAGGACATCTTTTTGGGGATGTTAGTTCTAAAAGGTCTTGTAGGTCTTCATAGAACCATTTGACTTCAGCTTTTTCAGCGTTACTGGTTGGGGCATAGACTTGGATTACTGTGATATTGAATGGTTTGCCTTGGACATGAACAGAGATCATTCTGTCGTTTTTGAGATTGCATCCAAGTACTGCATTTTGGATTCTTTTGTTGACTATGATGGCTACTCCATTTCCTCTAAGGGATTCCTGCCCACAGTAGTAGATATAATGGTCATCTGGGTTAAATTCACCCATTCCAGTCCATCTTAGTTCTCTGATTCCTAGAATGTCGACGTTCACTCTTGCCATCTCCTGTTTGACCACTTCCAATTTTCCTTGATTCGTGAACCTAACATTCCAGGTTCCTATGCAATATTGCTCTTTACAGCATAGGACCTTGCTTCTATCACCAGTCACATCCAAAATTGGTTGTTGTTTTTGCTTTGGCTCCATCCCTTCATTCTTTCTGGAGTTATTTCTCCACTAATCTCCAGTAGCATATTGGGCACCTACCAATCTGGGGAGTTCCTCTTTCAGTATCCTATCGTTTTGCCTTTTCATACTGCTCATGGGATTCTCTAGGCAAGAATACTGAAGTGGTTTGCCATTCCCTTCTCCAGTGGACCACATTCTGTCAGACCTGTCCACCATGACCCGCCCGTCCTGGGTGGCCCCACGGGCATGGCTGAGTTTCACTGAGTTGGACAAGGCTGTGGTCCGTGTGATCAGACTGGCCTGTTGTCTGTGGTTGTGGTTTCAGTCTGTCTGCCCTCTGATGCCCTCTCTCAGCACCTACCGTCTTACTTGGGTTTCTCTTACTTGGACCTGGGATATCTCTTCACGGCTGCTCCAGCAAAGCACAGCTGCTGCTCCTTACCTTGGACATGGGCTATCTCCTCACATCCGCTCCTCCTGACCTTGGACGTGGGGTATCTCCTCTCAGCCTCCACTCCTGACCTTGGATGTAGGGTAGCTCCTCTTGGCCACTGCTCCTGACCTTGGACATAGTATTGTAGTGTGTATTTGTTAATCCCAAACTCCTAATTTACCCTTTCCCCACCTTTTCCCTTTGGTAACCATAAGTTTGTTTTCTATGTCTACGGGTCTATTTCTCTTTTGTGTATACATTCATTTATATCTTTTTTTTTTTAGATTTCACATACGAGTGACATCATATGGTATTTGTCTTCCTCTGTCTTCACTTAGTACAATAACCTCTAGGTCCATGCATTGTTTTGTTATCGTCTGTGGGTGAGTAGTATTCCCTTGTATGTACGTACCCCATTTTCCTTACCCATTCTTCCGCTGATGGACGTTTAGGTTCTTTCTGTGTCGTGACTACTGCAGACAGTGCTGCGCTGAACTGCACTGAGAGTGCTGCATGCGTCTTTCTGAATTACGGTTTTCTCAGGGTATATGCCCAGGAGTGGAATTGCTGGGTCATATGGTAGCTCTAATCTTAGTGGTTTAAAGAACCTCCATCCCGTTCTCTCTAGTGGCTGTGCCAGTTTACATGCATGTGGTAAATTTATATACAACTTTTTAAGAAACCACCCAGTTGTTTTTCAAAGTGACTCTAAGCATTTCATCCGTTCACTCCTATCAGACTCATTCAGAGGTTTCCAGTTTCTCCATGTCCTTGTTAATGCTTCGTATTGTCTGTATATTTTTTATTACACCCATTCTAGTGGGCGAGTAGTGGTACTTTATGGTTTTCATTTGCATTTTCCTAAAAACTAAAGATGTTGAGCATCTTTTCAAATGCTTATTAGGCATTTGTATTGGTGGAATGTCTGTTTAAATTGCCTATTTTTAAAATTGGGTTGTCTGTCATTTTATTGTTAAGTTGTAGCATTGGTAGACGGAGAAGGCAATGGCAACCCACTCCAGTGTTCTTGCCTGGAAACTCCCATGGATGGAGGAGCCTGGTGGGCTGCCGTCTATGGGGTCGCACAGAGTTAGACACGACTGAAGTGACTTAGCAGCAGCTTAGCAGCAGCATTGGTAAAAAGTGTTGTTCAGATCTCTATTCTTAACTGATTTTCTTTCTAGTTGTCTTATCAGTTATTAAGAGGGATATTAAGGTCTGTATCTATTATCACTGAATTGTTTATTTCTCCTTTCATTTGTCAGTTTCTGCTTCGTTTATTTTGGGGCTGTCTTATTCTTTTGATGTCATTAGGTTTACATCTACCATTTTGTAATTTGTTTTATATCTCGTATCTTTTTGGTTTCTTTCATCTTTATTGCCTTCTTCTGTGTTAAATAGTTATGCTTTATTTTAATTCCTTCTCTCCTTATGTTTTGAGTTATTTTCCTAGCGATTGCATCTACAATATGCATCTTAAGTTGTCACAGTCTACTTCAGATCAGTACTAACTTAATTCCTATAAAATATGGAAGCTTTGCTCCAATGCAGCTCGGTTTCTTCCTCCTCATTTGTGCCACTGCCGTACATACATTATGTCTGTATTTGTTGTAAATTAAACATTACATTTATTGTTTAATGTATCCTATACCTCTTATTATTTATTTTCTTAATATTTGAGTATCATCAGATGTGAGAACACTCCTAGCATTCTTTTTTAATTTTTTTCATATTTTCTTCATATAAATTGTATACTTCTGCTTATTTATTTGTTTATTTGGGGCCATGCTAGGTCTTCATTGCTGTGCATTGGGCTTTCTCTAGTTGTAGCCAGTGGGGGTGGTTTTTCGTTGTGCCGTGTGGGCTTCTCTCTGGGTGGCTTCTCTCTGGGTGGCTTCTCTCGTGGCAGAACGCAGACTCCAGGTGTATGGGCTTCAGTAGTCTGGGCACGCGGGCTCAGTAGCTGCGACTCTCGGACTCTAGAGCGCAGGCCAGTAGTTTCGGCACACGGGCTTAGTTGCTCTGTGGCACGTGAATCTTCTTGGACCAGGGATCAAACCTGTGTCCCCCGCATCGGGGTGGATTCTTATCCACTGTACCACCAGGGAAGTCCACAATCCTATACCTTTTAAAGAAGTTAAAAGGAAAAGTAGATAGCCTTTTGTGTTTACCCACATATTTAATTTTCCTGATACTCTTTTTTAGTGTATACATTTGCGTCACTCTGTGGTGTACTTTCCTTTCCACCTGAAGGAATTCCTTTAGTATTCCTTGCAAGGAACATCTGCTAGCAATGAATTCTTCCAGTCTTGTTTATCTCAGAATATCTTTATTTTGCCTTCAGTTTCAAATGATAGTTTTGTTGGTCATGGGATCTGTGATTGATAGTTTCTTCTTTAATTTCTTTAAATATGCTGTTCCACTGCTTTCTGTCTTACCTTGTTTCCAATGAAAAGTCAGCTCTTAATCTTATTGAACATCCCTTGTATGTGATGAGTTTTTTTTTTTTTCTCTCCTTACTTCTTTGAAGGTCATCTGTTGTTTTTTTTGCCTTTTAGTAAGTGAACAGGTTATAATGTGTCTGGGCATAGATCTCTTTACTATTGCCCAACTTGGGATGTGTTGAGCTTCTTAAACCTATAGATTTATTTTTTTTTTTAGTAAATTTTGGATATTTTAGCCTTTATTTTTTTCAAATACTTTTTCTGCCCTTTTTATCTCTTCTTACATTATGGGACTTCCATTATATGTATATTCGTATACTTGCTGGTTGCCCATAGGTCTCTGAGCTTCTGTTCATTTTTCTTCTCAGTTCTTCAGATTGATACTATATTAATTTATCTTCCAGTTCACTGATTATTTCTCCTGACATCTCACATCAGATATTGAGCCTCTCTAGTGAAATTTTAATTTCAGTCATGCTTTTCAACTGCAAACTTTCCATTGTTTCTTCTTGTTGTTATAATAACTGTGTCTTTATTCAGATTCTCCATTCATTGGATTATTATGATATTGTTATTAAAATTTTAAACACGGATTTCTTTGGTGTTTTAAAGATTTATATTAGGTGCTCGGAGTCTTTGTTATGTCCAACAGTGAGGAACCACTTTGCCTCGACTTATGTTGATTACGTTTTTCCCCTGAGAAAGGAAAGACTATGCTTTCCTGTTTTTGTTTTTTTTTTTTTCCTTTTTCATGACTCTTAATGTTTTATGAAAAATTGAGTGTATTAGATAATATATTCTCTCGGAGAAGGCAATGGCACCCCACTCCGGTACTCTTGCCTGGAAAATCCCATGGATGTAGGAAGGCTGCAGTCCATGGGGTTGCTGAGGGTCGGATACGACTGAGCGTCTTCACTTTCACTTTTCACTTTCATGCATTGGAGAAGGGACTGGCAACCCACTCCAGTGTTCTTGCCTGGAGAATCCCAGGAACAGGGGAGCCTGGTAGGCTGCCATCTCTGGGGTCACACAGGGTCAGACACGACTGAAGTCACTTAGCAGCAGCAGCAGATAATATATTGTAGCAACTCTGGATTCAGTTTTCTGGGCACACCCTCACTCTCCAAGTGAGATTTGTTTGTTATCGCTGTTTAATTACGTACCTAGACCAAATCTGTGGAATCTGTCTCTCTTGTGGATGGTCACGGATATCTTGGCTCTGTTTTTGGTTTTTAATTCTTGTGTGTGTATGTGTATGTCTCCTGTTTTAAATTCTTATTTTATTTTTAAGTCTTTCTTCCTAGGAGTCACCTCTGTGTCTGCATAGTCAATGGTTGGTCATTTCAGATGCCTCAAGCGCTACGCTGTTATTCAGACTTAAGGCAGCTTTTCATCTTCCCAGCCTTTACTTTCCTCTGGGCCCTCTGGCCTCTCCTTCACCTGTGCCCACAGGCTCGCAGGCAGGAGTGAGGAGAGAAAGTGGATCCTCTCTGCTCTCTTCTCCACTTGTGCGTGGCCTTTCAGTCAACCAGAGATCTTCGGGGGCTTATTCAGTCAGGACTGTATGGTTGGTCTTCCCGTTAATTTTCTGTCTAGTCAGCCCGTCTGTTGCTGGGCCCAGCCAGCATCAGGCCCCCAGTGTAGCTGAAGTGGACTCTCCTGTCCATTCGCTGCTGGGATTGTTATTCTTACTTAGAGCACCATGGGATGTGGGTTTTCGCATCCACTGCAAATCCAGTGGACTCCCTCCAACCACACGGCTGCTGGTTTGCAAGGCCAGTCCACCTGGTAGAACCCCTCGGTCAACGGGAGGGGCATGGGAGCCAGGGAGGGAACCCAGACCCCTACTGTTCTTACCAGAGGTTCGGAAGTTCTTGAAGAAATGCTCCTCAATTTGTTAAATGTTTTAGTCAGTTTCTAGAGTCTTGAAACAGTTGTTTTTGATAATTTTATCTGGCTTGAGCATTGTTCTTTGAGGAGAGGAAAGTTTAATTGGAGGATAATTGCTTTATAATGTTGTGTTAGTTTTTTGCTGTACAAAAAGTGAATCAGTTATATGTGTACCTACATTCCCTCTCTCTTGAGCCTCCTTCTCAGCCTCCCCCTTATCCCACCCCTCTGGGGCATCACAGAGCACTGGGCTGACTCCTTGAGGTTTTCAGCAGCTCCCCACTAGCTGTCTATTTTACACACGCTGTGGGCTGCCGTCTATGGGGTCGCATAGAGTCGGACACAACTGAAGCGACTTAGCAGCAGCAGCAGCAGTGTACATATGTCGGTGCTACTGTCTCAATTCATCCCACACTGGAAAGGGATTTTATTAAGCTGCTCACACTGCTATTCTCACCCCCATTATCTTTTCCCAACTTTTAGAGAGGAAAAACCACGTGGCAGAGAAATCTTGCCTTGGTTAAAGGCATGCAGCCTGACACCAGACCTCGTGGGCTTTAATTAGCCCTGACCCTTTCTGCCTGAAAGAACATGGACCAATTACTTAACCTCTGGGCCTCTACCTCCTTAACCATAAAGTGGGGATAATAATAGTACCTGCCTAATGGGATTATTGTGAGAATGAAGTGGGTTCATACACAGAGAGTGGTAGGAGCAGTGCCTGCTGCACCGTAGTGCTACAAAATGTTAGCTTGTGTTATTTCAGGGAGGGTTGGGACTTACCTAGGACTTCAGTTCCCATATCCTTGGCCTACTACCTTGCCCACAATCAGTCCCTCTGACCCACAGATCATCTTCATTAAGTGATGCTTGAAGTGTGGAGGAAATGAGGGCAACTCTCAGAGAAACCGCAGGCGCGAGGAGGAAAGACTGCGGGGGACCCGAGGAACAGATGGCTCTGTGCCTTGTTGAGGCCAAATGCTGTTCAGTCTTTGTCTTGGGCTCATGGGTATTTTTCCTCCCAGCACCAGGAACTGCCTGAAATGTCCAAGTGCTGCCCACGTACTATATTGAGTTTGAGACCAGGTCTGCTCTGTTGTACTAAGCAATTAATTAGCACGGTTCCCGCATTTCAGAAATTTCCTTGTATCAGGCTCCAGGGGTGGACAGAACAGCTTGGCCAAGCTGCTGCTTTTGTCGTTGTTCAGTCACTCAGTCGCTGACCCTTTGGGACCCCGTGGACTGCAGCACTCAGGCTCCCCTGTCCTTCACTATCTCCTGGAGTTTGCTCAAACGCATGTCCATTGAGTCGACAATACCATCCAACCACCTCCTGCTCTGTTGCCCACTTCTCCTCGTGCTCTCAAGCTTTCCCAGGATCATGGTCTTTTCCAATGAGTCAGCTTTTTGCATCACGTGGCCAAAATATTGGAACTTTAGCAGCAGTCCTTCCAATGAATATCCATGGTTGATTTCCTTTACGATCGAGTGGTTCGATCTCCTTGCTGTCCAAGGAACTCTCAAGGGTCTTCTCCAGTACCACACTTCAAAAGCATCAATTCTTTGGCGTTCAGCCTTCTTTATGGTCCAACTCTCATATCCATACCTGACTACTGAAAAAAACGTAGCTTTGACTATACACACCTTTGGTCGGCTTCTTTAGGTACTTGCACAGAGGGGAGGACCACTGGGGAACCGCAGGATGACAGGGGAACTTACAATGTGTGTTTACCAACCCAGGTTGCTGCGTGCCTGTGCAGAGCCATCGCATCTGTGGGAATTGGTACTGTTGCCACCAGCGGGCACAATGGGGTATGGACTGAATTCTGTCCCCGCTCACCACCTTGGTGGGTCACTGTTGAGCAGGACAGATGTATGTAGTGACTGGCTTATCCAGCCTGAGCCCCACTCAGTGCTCAGAAGCAGGGCTGCAGACATGATAAAACAACTCTTGCTCTCAAGGAGTTTCGTTCTTCATGGGCCATGCCGGACAGGCCAAAACAGTGTTGGCCAGGGAGAAGGTAAAGACAGGGGATGTTCATGGAAGAGGTGTCATTTGAACTGCCTGCTGTTGGATAAGGAGGGGTTTCTGCGGAGACTGGGTGTGGAATGGATGGTATTTGCTCATTTGCAGACCAGGGTAGGAAAGTGAGAGCGGGGCTTGCTGACCCCTCCTTGTGCAGGAAGCTGACGAGAAGCAGAATGCAGCTGGATCTCCGCGGGTCTGCCAACCGAGGACAGGGAACTTGGGCTTTCCTCATTAGCAGTGGGCGTCACTGGAGAGTTTTACGTGGAGAATTAATTGGGGGATGGACTGAACGAGGTGAGACAGCAAAGAGCACAGCAGTCCCTGCAGGTGCACTTGGGAGAAATCAGGGAGGAAGAGGGGATGAGCAAGAGGACTGAGACCTTCGGGGTCTGGAGGAGGGAGTGGGAGGATGGGGAGGGAGAGGAGGAAGAGCAGAGGCCAGTGGGATGAGGGACCAAGGAGGGCCAGGGGGTTTCTGTGACCTGGGACAGGGCAGATGATATCCCCGGATACAGAGGTCAGAGGGGCCGGGCCCGCTGAGTGGTGAGGAGGGCAGAATTCTGTGCTGGGAGCTGTGGAGGCCAGGTGCAGTGACCATCCGGGGCTGCAGGCAGGGACCAGGGGTCATGAGCATGTGGGAGGTGGAGCATGTGGAGACCCTCCCATGAGAATAGAGCAGTGACTCCAGAACCCTCAGAGGTGACCTTGGAGAATCCTGGCCAAGAGAACAGGACAGAGCAGGATGAGCAGAGGTATGGAAGGACGGCAGCTAAGCGGTGCATGTCACAAGAGAGAGGGGCTGGCAGGGTCAGAGGTCAGAGAAAGCCCAGACGATGAGGGCAGGAAAATAGCACACCCATCGAAGATGTAGGAGCTCCTCGGGAAGTTTCAGCAGGAGCAGCTTCCATGGCCCTGGCAGTCGGAGAGCGCCACTGCTCCGTGTTGACTTGAGTGTGAACAACAGGGCCATCTACTCTGCAGACATAGACTTTCTTTTGTAGTTCTCTAAATATTTATTTATTTTGGCAGTGCTGGGTCTTAGCTGCGGCCCACAGGATCTTTAGTTGTGGCACGTAGGATCTAGTTCCCCAACCAGGGATGGAACCTGGGCCCCCTGCATTGGGAGCTCGGAGTCTTAGCCACTGGACCCCCAGGGAAGTCCCAAGCATGGAAGGAAAGATGAACAATGGCAGTGACCAGAAGGTGATTTTAAGTTTGGGTTTTGACATGGGTGGGCTTTGGCCAAGCTTGGGGAGAGAATGGAGACGCGGCCAGTGGAGGGGAGAGATAAAAGGAGGCAGAGTGGAGGAGGGGGGTCTTCAGGAGAGAAGGAGGGGTGGCTGGGCAGAGGGAGCCGTGCTGAGTGGGGGGAGGCTGGAGCTCAAGTGGGCACCCCCTTCTAGCTCCGCCCCGAGTCGCCTCCCACATCAGGATCCAGCAGGAGAGACTCTGTTGTCGCCTCCACACTTACGTCCACTTCTCTAGCTTTTCAATCAGTTACAGGGACCCCCGTGGGTACTTGGTTCGTATATTGGCACAGCAGCTTTATCTCCTTGAACAAGGTAAGTTGCATCCAACAAGTCATAGACTATTTACTCAGCGAGGAGCAAGGCCAAGTGGTGCTGAGGACTTGTTTCTAGCGTTGGCTGGGGGACATGGGCTGAGCAAGGCCAAGTGGTGCTGAGGACTTGTTTCTAGTGTGGGCTGGGGGACATGGGCTGAGCAAGGCCAAGTGGTGCTGAGGACTTGTTTCTAGCATGGGCTGGGGGACATGGGCTGAGCAAGGCCAAGTGGTGCTGAGGACTTGTTTCTAACGTGGGCTGGGGGACATGGGCTGAGCAAGGCCAAGGGTGCTGAGCACTTGTTTCTAACATGGGCTGGGGGACATGGACTGAGCAAGGCCAAGTGGTGCTGAGGACTTGTTTCTAACGTGGGCTGGGGGACATGGGCTGAGCGTCAGGAAGCATTGTTGTCACTCACAGGCGTGTGTGTGTGTGCTAAGTTGCTTCAGCTGTATCTGCCTCTTTGTGACCCCACTGACTGTGGGGTCCGGCTGGCCAGGCTCCTCTGTCCATGGGATTCTCCAGGCAAGAATTCTGGAGTGGGTTGCCATTCCCTTCTCCTGTAGGCGTGTGATCCTGGACTAACTATGCCTCTGCTCTGGTCTCCTGGGTCCTCCCAGTAAAGTGCTGGAGGCGGGGCAGGGGGCGGTGGCTAGGTCATCTTCAGCATCCATTTTGGCAGGAACGTCTGTCATTCCCTCCATCCATGAACGTGTGTTCCCAGTGAAACTTGAGGGTGCGCTGTGCCTGAGATGCACTGAAATGGCAGTTGAAGGATCTGTAACAGGATTTGAACAGTGAGCTGGTGTGAGCAGGCTGGAGAAGATGAACTCTTTCCTTCATTGCTCTGACACCAAAACTGGACTATATCCGAGTCTTCTGGAAGCTTTTTTAATGCACATGAGCAAGCAGTGTTTTGTTCTGACCCCTGTTTATCTTACGCCTGGATACACAGGCTTTGGCAACCGTATTATTTTCTTATCAGCTTATTTGGGTGGTTCATTGCTGAGAGAGAATATAATTAGGTGTAAGTAGATTATCTTGGTAGTTAGGACTTAACCTTACCTGTCTGGTGGTTTGCTCTTAAGGAATTTATAAGTAATGACTTTGTACACTGTCCTGGTAGAAGCAGTTCGTGTGTAGCCTACTCCTGTGGGATTACAAGTAAAACCAGGAGACCAGGCAGAAAAAGAAATGCTTAAGCATAGCTCTGGCATTGTTGTTGATGTTGTTCAGTCACTCAGTCGTGTCCAACTCTTTGCAGCTCCATGGAATGCAAGTCCATGGAATGCAGCATGCCAGGCTTCCCTGTCCTTCACTATCTCCTGGAATTTGCTCAAATTCATGTCTACTGAGTTGGCGATGCCATCCAAACATCTCATCCTCTGTTGGCCCTTTCTCTTCTCGCCCTCAGTCTTTCTCAGCATCAGGGTCTTTTCCAGTGAGTCGGCTCTTTGCATCAGGTGGCCCACTGTTATTGCTCTAGCATGGCTGCAGACTTGAGTCAAGAGATTCCTGGTATGCAAAGCAAAAAGGGAAATACAGTTATACTCTTTCCTGTTTAATAGTCTTTGGTTGGAGGTTCCTGGAGGGACAGGGATGGGAAACGATAAAATTAGTTCCTAGGGAAAGCAGAGCTTTTTCTAGTACTTAATGAAAACCGTTTCTCATATCAGCTTTATCCTAGTGTTTCTGAAAGTACATATATATTTTCTCAAGGGATCCACAGTATTTGAAAAAAGAAGGCCTCCACAGTCAGCAGTTTCAGAAACTATATATCTCAATGGATAATTAACAATGAATATTACCTTTGGGGGATCTCTCATAGTTTTGTAAAGAAATCTATTTATCTTTGTTAATCCAGAATTTTTAAAATTTCTATGACTTCATAATGTTTTTCCTTCCTACATAGCTTTAAAAAAAACACATATTTATTTAAACTGGAAGATAATTACCTTACAGTATTGTGATGATTTTTTTGCCATACATCAGTATGAATTGGCTATAGATGTACATGTGTCCCTTCCCTCCTGAACCCCCCTCCCACCTCCCTCCCTACCCCACCCCTCCAGGTTGTCACAGAGCCCCGACTTTGAGTGCTCTGTGTCATACATCAAACTTGCACTGGTTATGTATTTTATATGCTTTTTAGACAGTTTTCTTTCTTTGGCTGCACTGAGTCTTAGTTGTGGCACTCGGCATCTTTGATCTCTGTTACAGCATATGGAATCTTTAGTTGTGGCATACAAACTCTTAGTTGTGGCATGCAGAATCTAGTTCCCTGATCAGGAATCGAACTTAAGCCCCCTGCTTTGGGAGCCTGAAGTCTTAGCCACTGGACTACTGGGGAAGTCCTTCCCTGCACAGCTTTTAACAGTAACTCCATTTGGCTGGGGGTTGGGGGGGATGGCTTCCCTGGTGGCTCAGATGGTAAAAAATAAAATCTGCCTGCAATACAGGAGACCCAGGTTTGATCCCTGGGTGGAGAAGATCCCCTGGAAGAGGGAATGGCTACCCACTGCAGTATTCTTGCCTGGAGAATCCCATGGACAGTGGAGCCTGGCGGGCTACAGTCCACAGGGTCACAAAGAGTCAGACAGCACTCAGTGACTAACACTCACTTTCTTCCACATTTTTTTAAACAGCAGGCTTAGCTGACAGAGCCCGGTAGCCTTCTCCACCAAGGTCAGGGGTGCCTCCCCCCGGCAGGGAGCCTAGTACTCAGTCACTCAAGTGTGGAGTCAGTGGGACTGGGCATCAGTCCTGACCCCTCTGCTCACCAGCTGCATGGCCATCAGTGGGACAGTCATCTTCTCCAGCCTCAGCTTTCTCATCTGTAAAACTGGATAATGATATGACCCACCTCCTGGAATCATCATGTATAATCATCATGAATAATCACTATGTCAATAGAGCCTGCAAGACCATCCCTGGATAAGTAAATAATAAGTGTTCTTTGGGTTGTAATGAATCTTCCCCCCATTCCGGAAGGTACCCCGCCTGGAGGCCACATTCCTCCCACGTGCCTGGGTACAAACTTGAGTGCTTCTTTGGGTACTGACCGTGCTTCTCTTTATTCTGGCAGCGAGCAGCTCTCTTGGCCCTTTGTGATAGCTATCTTCATAGTTGTCTATTATACTATGAGCTGGTTAAGGGCATCTGCAGCCCTGAGATTAGAACCTGACCCAGCTACTCTGTCTGGGGTTTTCAGTCCATCTAACACTAAGCACAGGCCCTAGGGCATGTAGTGAGTCTGATTCAGTGAACACAGCTCTGTCTGGGGAGTATGTGTGCGTGTACATCGTTAGTGTATCAGATGGAAATCTCTCTCTCAAGACTGGTCCTCTATACTTTTTTGTTGAATGTAATTCTTGTTGAGGAAATCATTTAACTTATATTGTTCTTGAAGTTTCTCTAATAAAAGAGACCTGGCACCACATAAATTGTGAATTCAAAGAACCGTCTCAAGTCCTGTGAAAGGTACTAAACACAGACTATTAATAATAGTCAGGACTGATGCAAAAGATTTCTGGTAATACGTTTATAGCTCAGTCACTGAGTGAAAGAAAATTCTATTATCTGTGCCCAGTAGGGACAGAAAACCCTTGTTTTTCTGCAGTGGACCACTGAGCTATAGAGAAAAATCAATGGTGAGACTCATAAGTAGGAAGCAAATTTAGAGTTTTTTTTTTTTTTTTAAAGAATAGGATCATAAAATATGACACATTCTCTTAGAATTAAGTGAACATAAGATTTCACTAAATATAAAGAATTAAAAAAAAAGATGCCTCTGTTGTACTTTAGGGCTATTTAGGAGAAAATGTAAGCAGGAGAAGAGAGAAAGCAGGAAACAGGGACTAGGGGGGGAAATGGTCTGAAAAAGATGCAAATAATGCAGAAGACAGAGGAAGTCTTAGAGACGCAGGTGAGTGAGGTCTTTCTAAGGAAAGAGGATCCACGACTCTGGGTCTCAGACAGAGTGATCAGAGGAAAGCGATGGTCTCTTATTAAAGACCCAGGTGCAGAGAGGGCTGGCGGATGCTGCTTCCAGGAAAGGTACGGCCGTGTTGCACATTCGCAACCTCAGGCATAACTGCAGTCACAGTCACATTGTACAGCATGTTTCCTTCTCATTTTGACCATGTGGCAAGATTTAAAGGATTAATCATCACCTCTGTATTACAGACCAGGAAAGGGGGGTTACAGCCGTGTTAAAATGCATGACCATTTTAAAATCCCTCATGTCTTCCATCCACCCTTCTTCTCATCCTTTTCCAAAACATGCTGATGCCTGTGGCATGGGCTGGAGGCCAGAGGCATGTCTGCACCACAGTTTCTCTGTGTAATTCTTATTCTGTTTTTTTTTTTTAAAGAATTTTATTGTTGTAAATTTACACCCATTTATTATGTGGCCATAAAAGGGGCTAATTCATCCCATCAGAAATAAAGTGACATAGGGCTTCCCTGGTGGCCCAGTGACTAAGACTCCATACTCCCAATGCAAGGGGCCCGAGTTCAATCCCCAGGCAGGGAACTAGATCCTGCATGTCGCAAATAAGGGTTTGCGTGCTGCAAGGAAGATCACAGATCCCTTGTGCCACAACTAACACCTGGCATAGCCAAATACATACTTTTTTTAAAGGCAGCATTAAAAAAGAAGTAATAAAGCAACATTGGCTGTTTGTCTTCCCTGGCTGACCCATGAGGCGGGTGGGCAGTCTGTCTGCCACCAGGGCAATTCCAGGGCTCACTGTTGTGCTGTCCTCTGATACCTGGTTCTGCAAACCTCAGATCCTGGAATTCACAAGTCACTACCTTGTGTGTGCTATTTCCCCTGTGCCCTAAATGACTCACTCCAAGGAGCTGCTGTTCAGGTGAAAACAGAACCACGCAACGTGCCTCCTCACCTGATGCACTTAATGCTGCTGCTTCGTCGTAGGGAGACACTGTCCGAGCTTTTGAGGTTGGGCCCCTTCCTGCCTTTGCTGTGAGACACATCCTGGCCCATCAGACAAGCAATTGATATGGGCTTGAAAATTCCTTCCACAGGCTTAGAAAACAAACTTGCATTGAAGTTGTGCCGAGAACGGCTTTTCCATGTCAGCAGCAGGAGCACTTTGCAAGCTTGTTGTAAACGGCCAGCATTGTTATTGCCAGACGCGGAAATAAGGCAGTTTCCCGTACTGGATGGTGGAGAAGCCAGCAGGATTTTGGCAATCTGTGGCCTGAGACCAAGTCCAGCCATAGCTTATTTTCATTAATAAAGTTTTCTTGGAATGCAGCTGTAGCCATCAGTTACATACTGCCCAGGGATGCTGCTTGGGCACTCAGATGGCAGAGTAGAAGAGTCGCTATAGAGACTGAATGGTCCAGATGCTGAAAATATTTACTACCTGGTTCTTCATGGAAGAAGTGTGCTCATCCCTGTTCAGGAGCTCGGGGCCTTTCTTTGACTGCGGTTTAACGTGAGGTTGACAGCCAGACTGTTTCTGCGTCTGCTCTCAGCATCACCGGGCCCCGCTGCTGGGCATGTGGTTTGCAAGTACAGCTCACACTCCCCGGGGGGCACGGTTGCTGGACTGTAGTGTCCTGTGCCCCTTGGAGTAGAAGGGCTTCCAGGTGTAGCTTCTCTGTACTTGTGGGCTCTCCCCACCCTTCTCAGCCCTCATGTGGGCTCCAGATTGAGCTGGAGAGACTCCCCGAGTTCCTCCTGGGCCCCATCTTCCTGGACCCAGACTGTCAGCTGTGACTCTGCTGCTGTTTGCTCCCGAGACACCCCACATCGGCGCCCTTCTCTGTGGGCCTGACAGCGCGTGCCTGCGGAAGCCTCACTTCTCTCCAGCACCGCTGAAATCATCGCCAGGGCAGTTTTTCCTCCCTCCATCCCACGCCCTGCTGCCAGGATAGTGTCTCCGAGGGATGGCTCCTGCTCAAGAACCTCCCTTGGCTCCCCAGTGACCTCCAGATCAACCTCAGCCTGGTCTTCAAGGCTGTTTCATCTCCCCACAGGGCTCTTGTAACTGAAAGTGGGGTCCACCTGGTTGTCACTCAAAAGCCGATAAAGAGGCCAGGTTGGTGGAAAGGAAAGTTTGTTTTATTGTGGATGCCAGCAACTGAGGGTAGTGGTAGGGGGTGGATGCCTGTTCAAAGGCCGATTCCCGCCCCCCCACCCTACCAACAATCAAAGGCTTTTTTATAGGCTGAGGGAGGGGGCTACCTGCAGAAACAGCACAGTCAGTTCTGACAGTCACCTGGCAGTTGCCATCCGTGGTCTGACCAGCATCATCTTGATTGTTTTAAGTGCAGTTAGTCTTCATTTCCAGGGTTAGCTTGTTCTCATTTCCTCGAGGCCAGTTCTTGGAATTGTGGCAGCTCATGTCATAGCTACAGTCTGGTCATCATGCAGTTAACTCTTTCCATGTGGCGGGGGTTTCAGTATCCATTAGACAGCTCACAAGATATGGTTCAGAATATTATCTACAGCCCTTGAGAAGGAACTGAAGACCTTTGCCTTTCCTTCTCCAGGGGATCTTCCCAACCCAGGGAGCTAACCCGGGTCTCCTGCATTGCAGGCAGATTCTTTACCATCTGAGCCATCAGGGTATCCCCACTTACGGACTAAGCCATTATTATTTGGTCTCCTTTACCTGTTCGTCTTTGCTTCTGCATTTTCTCACTTCTCTGATTGGACTTATTCTTTGGCTAAAGCTTTTCTACAGACAGAGGCAGGCTGAGGACACGGCGGGGAGGGACCATGGTGTCCTGCTCCCTTTCCCCCAGGCTGGTCTGAGCTCGCCCTCCTCAGTGCCTCCCCCACCGCACTGATCTTCACTCTTAGAAAACTGTGCCTCACCACGCCCCCCTCCCATCGCCCATGTATTAAAATCCAACTTATTCTTGTTGCATCCCAGATCGATCTTCCTCCACTTGCAGCCAGAGGTGTGTTCTCATATCCCTTGAGCCTCCTGCCACTCTAATGCATGGCCCTACAAGGCCAGCTGTGTTGTTAGGACCCTTTCTTTCTCCTCTCCCCCAGGTCTTAAACCCCCACAGGGCAGGGATTCCTTCTCAGCCTTAGTCATGTTCCTTGTACTTCCCACCCCAAGCAGGCTTTCTGTGTGGCTCTATTTGGAAGTCACATGGTGCATGCACACCATGGATGTGGGTACCAGTGGCGGTGAATCCTGACCTCATGGTGCTCTTATTGTTAGCCTTGCTGCACAGGTGTGGAGACAGCGCAGAAAGATCCACGTGGCCAAGTGCTGTCAAAGCCAGATTTGAGTTGGAGGCCCCGGTGCTCCACCCCATAGGACCAGGGCGCGCTGTTGTGAGCACCCTGCACTTGGGCCCTGGCATCCACGCACACTCCCCCACCTGCCTGTGTATTAGCATCACCTGGGAGCTTTCACAGACTCCCTCCTGGGCCCCGGCCTCACACATTATATCTCAGTCCCTGTGGGGGTGGGGTAGGGGGCAGTGCTGGTGTGTTTTCCAGGTGATTCTAGTCTAGTCCCCACCCCCTACTCCAGAATAAGAAAATGGACAGGTTGGGGGAGGGCTCACGCAGGCAAGCCTGAGCTTCAGCTACTGCTCCAGGAGCTCGTCTGCGTGTTCCGTGACCCCCTGCCCTGTTCCGTGGCCCTTTCAGAGGTGAGAAAAGACCCATCTGTCCATGGTCTCCTGTCTCAGGGCATTTCTGACTACTCTTTGCGACCCCATGGACTGCAGCCCGCCAGGCTCCTCTGACCATGGGAAGCTGGACATACCCTCATAACCCAGGGAAGCTGAAGGTCTCCCTTTGGGGCTGGGCTCCCTGCATGGGGCAAGTGCCCGCCAGTGTGCACCCCAGACTCCCTAAGAGGTGAGCCTCCCCACATGCAACCCAGCTTTCCCACAGGAGGAGGAGAGACTGGATGTGAGCCAGAAGTGAGGGAGGGCTTTCAATTGGCATCTCTTTAAAAAAAAGCGGGGGCTTCCCTGGTGGCTCAATGGTAAAGAATCCACCTGCCAAACAGGAGATGCAGGTTCACTCCCTGGGTTGGGAAGATCCCCCAGAGGAGGAAATGGTAACCCACTCCAGTATTCTTGTCCAGAATCCCATGGACAGAGGAGTCTGGCAGGCTGAAGTCCATGGGGTCACAAAGAGTGGGACATGACTTAGTGACTAAACAACAGCCACAAAAAGCAAGCTTTTTAATCTTGAGGGGAGACAGGCTTACTGAGGATGGAGAGCCCAGTGGAGCAGTATTTCCAAAGTCTGGTCCACAGATCAGCAGTATCCACATCATTTGGGAGCTAGTTAGAAATGTAAATTCCCAGATGCATCCCAGATGCTCTGAGTCAGAGGTGACTCTGAGCTTGGGCTCCAGCAGTCCCATACCCTCCGGGTGGTTTTGCTCCTAATGAAGGTTGAGAACTGTTGCTCTCTATTGATGGTAAGTATCTGTGTGGACAGGCTTCCCTGTCCACACAAGGAAGAAAAGAATTTGCCTGCAATGCGGGAGACACAGGTTCAATCCCTGTGTCGGAAGAAGGAAAATCCCTGGAGAAGGAAATGGCAACCCACTCCAGCATTCTTGTCTTTAGAACCCCATGAACAGAGGAGCCCAGCAGGCTACAGTCCGTGGGGTTGCAAAGAGTCAGACTTGACTAAGCAACTAACACTTTCACTTTTCACTTTCACGTGTGTGGGACACTTGGAGTGTCGGTGGTGTTCATACGTCCCCCACGCTGGGCACCAGAGATTTACCACCCCAACCCAGGGTTTTTTTTTATAAAACCTCAGACTCCTGGGCCTCATCTCAGGATTTGGGAATCTATATTTTTAACCAGTGCTCCAGGATATTCTGAAATTCAAGTGTATTTTTTTGTTTTTAAATTGGGATAGCAGAAACCTGATAAATATTGTGTTCCTTTAATAATCACTTTATATCTACTTAGTGCAGGGTGAGGACACCTCCTCTTTTCCTCCTGGAGCTTCCTTCACCTCTAATTATCAAGACATTGCCATCAGTCCTGTTAGCTGTTAAGTAGAGACAGCCATCGCTGCTGGCAGGCATCTTCCTCATTGTTGGATTATTCATTGCCACCTATGAGCCACAAGTGGGTTTATGGCCTCGTGCATACTTAATTAGTTGAACTTCTCCAAATTATGGTTTAAATAAGTGAAGACATTAGCCTCTGACATAATTGGGCCACAAAGTATCTTTTCAGAATATCTGTGTAGCTTAACTCTAGATTCAAAGAGGTGTCCGTGAAGCTTTGAAGAGGTCACAGGGTCAAGGAGGTCAGGACCCTACTACTCCTATTCTTGCAGGAGTGGGGGCCCCCTTCCAGGACTGGAGAGAGGGCTCTTGTCTAACACTTGGACATGAATTGTCCTAGGAGACACACGTGCTGACAGAGCAAGAGACTTTATTGGGGAGGGGCGCCCAGGTGGCGAGCAGGAGGTAAGGGAACTCAGGAGAACTGCCCTGCCACGCGGCTCCCTGTCTCAGGTTCCATGGTGATGGGGTTAGTTTCCAGGTTGTCTCTGGCCCCTCATTCTGACTCAGGGTCTTTCGTGCAGCCCTCAGCCAGGATAGGTTCTGGTGAGGAGGATCCTGAGAGGTGGGTAGGATGTGTGGGACCTTCTGGAATTCTTCCTCTTGGTAGTGGCTCATTGGTCCGGTGTTCCTTGCCAGGACCTCCTGTTGCAAGGTAACTCATGCAGAGGGTCGCTGTGGTGCCTGGCCAGGGTGGATGGTTTCGGCCAGTGTTTCCCCTCCTACTGTCTCCCCTGTGGGTCGCTCTGCAAGGAGCAGGTTTGAGGCAGGACAAGAGTCACAGGCATGGGCCCCTGCGTGCTCTAGAAGAGCAGGTTCTTTTTGGTTTGGCCCACAGCTGCCTCTCGCCTTGCCACCCTATGTCATCATTATCGTCCACGCCTGTGTGATGTGTTATGACAGGGCACACCTGCTAGAACGGAGTGGCACTCACATTTCAGATCTGCTCCCAGGGACGATGTCACAAAGCCTCATGGCAGAAACGGATTACACCTTCTGCTCATGCCTGCCTGTCCTTCCTCCCAACGGCTATTGCCCTCTCCTCCCCAGCTGGAGGTCACCAGGCTGCAGACCCGCCAGCCTGCTTGAGGGCCACCCAGGAGATGCTGCCCACACATGTCCACTTCTGTTACTGCCTTCTATTATTTTAGTTAATTTTTAAATTTGTGGCTGTGCTGGGTCTTGGTTGCTGTGCGGGCTTTTTCTCTAGCTGCGATGAGTGGGGAGTGCTCTCTGATTGCAGTGCACGGGCTTCTCACTGCGGTGGCCTCTCGTTGCAGAGCACGGGCTCCAGGGTGCATGGGCTCAGCTGTGGCAGCTCCCAGGCTCCATAGTCGTGGCCCACCAGCTTAGTTGCTCTGTGGCATGTGGGATCTTTCCGGATCAGGGATCAAACCTGTGTCTCTTGCATTGGTAGGCAGATTCCTTACCACTGAGCCACCTGGGAAGCCCGTTACAAAGGAAAGAAGGGGCTAAATGAAACCTTCCTTTTCACTCGTCCATATCTTTGGCCAAGATCTCTGGGCGCATTTGAGAGCCATTTTAATGAGACCAGGAATCATGAAACTTCTTTTCTCGACCATGGCCACTACTTGGTGCTTGAAAAACAATCTAACTTATAGCTCAAGCTGCACGAGTTGTGAGCTGGCCTTGATTTGAGTAGAAAGACAACAGAAACAGGAATCAGAATCGGAATGCTGATGAAGGAGGGCGACACAGCTGTCCTGTCCTTGGTCATGAACAGGGACCTGCACAGTCCTGGGCCCTGCTCTGCAGGGCACACCCCAGGCCCAGGGCTGACAGAAAGGCTGTGGTAGTTTGTGTCGTTGCCTTGGTGCTGTGCTAACCCAGGTAGAAGCATCCAGAGGGCTTTAACAAAATCCCAGCTCCCTGGCTTGGAAACTCACAGAGGGACCTGGCATCTAAAATATCTAAGTGCTTCCTGGGTGCATCCAATCTGAAGGTAGCATTGGAAACCCCTGGGCTAAAGGAGTCTTTTTAAATGTGTGGGGTTGAAAGGAGGCTAACAGGAATGTCTGGGCTACTGTTGTGTTTTTTTTTTAATAATAAAGGTAAATAGCATAGAGCAGGGGCCCCCCAGCCTCTGGGATCTAATGACAGCTGATCTGAGGTGGAGCTGATGTAATATAGAAATGAAGTGCATAATAAATGTGATGTGCTTGAATCATCCTGAAGCCATGGCCCCAGCCCTTCCACAAAACCAGTCCCTGGTGCGGAAAAGGTTGGATGCGGGTGGAATGCAGGTATGTTAACAAGCACAGGTGTGTGTGTGTGTGGACATTGCAGAGAGGCTGTGCATATGGGATGCTGACACCTGTGCACATATTTAGACATTTGGAGGAAGGCTAGAGCCACTGACTCTTATTCCTCCCTTAGCAGCACATGCTCAAGCACTCAGAGGCAGCCCACTCTCCCTAAAGATGTTATTCTGCCTCTAGGACACTTCTCAGATATTCTTGTTCATTTCCATTGCCACGGTACTGACCTTTTCTTCTCCCTTGTCTCAATAACAAATAGCCCAGCCTCTTTTTCTGCTGGGGTTTACTTCTGCAGTCCCCATTCAATCCATCCTCCACACGCCGACCACACCTGAGTCACCCTCGTGTTTTTAGCACTTTGCTGGTCCCAACATGTGCGTGCTGCACACTAAGTCACCCCAGCCACGTCCAACTCTTTGTGACCCTATGGACTATAGCCTGCCAGGCTCCTCTGTCCATGGGATTCTCCAGGCAAGACTACTGAAGTGGGTTGCCATGCCCTCCTCCAGAGGATCTTCCCAACCCAGGGATCAAACCTGCATCTCCTACGTCTTCCTGCATTGGCAGGTGGGTTCTTTACCACTAGTGCCACCTGGGCAGCCCCAAGGATAAATGGTGACCATGGTTGCGGATGGCCCTTACCTAGCATTTATTCATACAAGTGTTTACTCCTGGCACCAGCTCTCAGAGGCATCACCCTTATCCCCATTTTACAG
Organism: Bos indicus; assembly: GCF_029378745.1. NCBI lineage: Eukaryota > Metazoa > Chordata > Mammalia > Artiodactyla > Bovidae > Bos > Bos indicus. Next base: position 15,458,833 of record NC_091780.1, on the reverse strand, counting down.
ACGGGACAGTGAAAGCATGGGGTGCCTTTGCCCAAGGTGATTGAGAGTCACAGATGGTCCCCGAGCTTTAGTTCTGCACCCCTCTTCCCCGCCTCTCTGGACGCTCTCCGGACATGTAGGGAAAGGCTACTCTGTGCTAATGGACTTTTCATACTGCTGTGTCTAATCTTCACATCCATCCTGCCTGGTAGGCATTATTATTCCTGTTCCAAAGAAATCAAGGCTTGAAGAGGTTAAGTAACTTGATCAAAGTCCTGAAGCTAATTAAGGAGATCCTAGGTGGGATTCCAGCCAGCTGCCCCTCGCTCCAGGCTCTGCGTTCTTTTCACCACACTGCCTGGGATTGTCTGATTCCTCTAGGGTGGCTTCTGTGACTCCGTATAGTCTGTTTACCAACCTACCTTTCCACTCCATATGTTCCATTCCATCATGCAGTCATGCCACCCGGCATCTGCTCACCCAGTTGCTTTTGCCTGGAGTGTTCTTCCCTGCCCAACTAGGGCTCCCATGACAGGGACTCCTGTACGGCTGATAATACCCTGTGTGGAAACTGCACACCGCAGGACAGGGAGGCTGTTTGCGTTTTCTCTGAAGGAACCCTAAAATAATGCATCTCCTCTTCACCCTCCTGTGTGATTTTGCATCATGAATGTAGCTTGTACCCAGCACGCACGTCTACCTTCCTGCTAGGGGGGCTTCTTGAGGCCAGGTGTCATCCCTTCCTCCTGTTTCCTTTGCTTCTATTTTTGTTGGAGTATAGTCGCTTTACAATGCTGTTAGTCTCTGCTGTACGGGGTGAATCAGCTATATGGATACACATATCCCCTTTTTGGATTCCCTTCCCATTCAGGTCACCACAGAGCACTGAGTCCTGTCCTCCTGTTTCTGTCTTTTGTGTCCTGGGCATTGTGAAGCCAACAGCAGATATGCAGTAGATATTTGTTAAACAAATGAGGGGCAGACAGGGATGCAAAGGTGGGGAAAGTCATCAAACTGTTTGACCCAAGGAAACTCGATACAGCTGGAGTGCACAGAACAGTCAGGAAAATATTTACCTGATGGCCTTGAGAGAAATGTCCAGTGTTTGGAAATTTCCAGAAGGAAGTGAAGAGCTAATGATTATCCTACTGAGCTAATCTGGCTTGTCCATTTTGCCTACCCCAGGTTTTTTTCTCTTTGTAATTTTATTTCCTTCAATATGCTTTGCTAATTACCTCCTGGTAAAAAGCCCAAGAGTCCTATACCTCCAGCATGGACTTGAGAGATAAGATGTAGTTGGGAGACAGTCTGTGAAAGATGTGCCTTTTAAGACTTTCACCGGACTCCTGCAGAAAGGAAAGGCTACCCACTCCAATATTCTGGCCTGGAGAATTCCATGGACTGTATAGTTTATTGGGGTCACAAAGAGTCTGACACGACTGAGCGACTTGCACTTTCACAAGCCCTAAACGGGGCGGCTGTGGGATGGGCGAGGTGGTTCTTATGCCTAGAGGCAGAATCTTGCAGGATGGAAACAGATGCCAAGAAAACTTCTTTGCCCATGGGAAAGTTAATTCTTTAACCATTTAATTAGGGTTAATGTTAATGTTAGTCGCTCAGTCGTATCCGACTCTGTCGAACCCCCCTGGACTGTAGCCTGCCAGGCTCCTCTGTCAATGGAATTCTCCAGGCAAGAATACTGGAGTGGGTAGCCGTTTCCTCCCCCAGGGATCTTCCCGACCCAGGGATCGAACCCAGGTCTCCTGCATCGCAGGCAGATTCTTTACCGTCTGAGCCCCCAGGAATGAACAGTTAGCATAAGGAGTAGACGGTTTTTGGACTCAAGGTGTAAAGCACTTGGCTGCTGCTGCTGCTAAATCGCTTCAGTTTTGTCCGACTCTGTGCGACCCCATAGACGGCAGCCCACCAGGCTCCCCGGTCCCTGGGACTCTCCAGGCAAGAACACTGGAGTGGGTTGCTATTTCCTTCTCCAATGCGTGAAAGTGAAGTCGCTCAGTCATGTCTGACTCTTAGCGACCCCATGGACTGCAGCCCACCAGGCTCCTCTGTCCATGGGATTCCCCAGGCAAGAGTACTGGAGTGGGGTGCCATCGCCTTCTCCGGAAGCACTTGGCACAGGTGGTCAAAACAAGGCAAACCTACAGGCTCGGTGGGAGGGTTTAGGATGCGCAGGTGCGCTGCGCTGTGGGAAGGGGGCCTCCCGGGGGGCTTTCCATCAGCACGGGCCTTGAGACTGCGTTCTGCACCCCACAGGTGAGCGTCCTCACCACCCTGGAGCGGAGGTTCAACCTGCAGAGTGCCGACGTGGGCGTGATCGCCAGCAGCTTCGAGATCGGGAACCTGGCGCTCATCCTCTTCGTGAGCTACTTCGGGGCGCGCGGGCACCGGCCACGCCTCATTGGCTGCGGCGGCATCGTCATGGCACTGGGGGCACTGCTGTCCGCGCTGCCTGAGTTCCTGACCCACCAGTACAAGTACGAAGCGGGAGAGATCCGCTGGGGCGCCGAGGGCCGCGACGTCTGCGCTGCCAACGGCTCGGGCGGGGACCAGGGCCCCGACCCGGACCTCATCTGCCGCAGCCGGACCGCCACCAACATGATGTACTTGCTGCTCATTGGGGCCCAGGTGCTCCTGGGCATCGGTGCTACCCCCGTGCAGCCCCTGGGCGTCTCCTACATCGACGACCACGTGCGGAGGAAGGACTCCTCGCTCTACATAGGTAGGCGTTGCGCCAGCGCCCTAAGGGCCGCGGTTCCCTTTGTTGCTGTGTAGGGGGCCAGGGCGTGTGAACAGAGGAAGGAAATTTGGGCCCTAGAGCTTTAAGTTTCGTCCGGAGCTTTCATTCTCAGACTGGGGGTGTTTGGTGAAAATGCTGATGCCTGAATTGCACACCCCAGAAAATTCTGGGGGTCTTTGGGGTGCAGCCTGGACTTGTAATTTTTTAAAGAGCTCCCCAGGTGACTCCAGTGTGCAGCAGAATTTGACTTCTGCTGCGCATGAGTATCAAAAGCCTGGGAAGAGGGAAGAGGAGATTGGGGGCAGTTTTAAATATATATATTTATCTGCCTTTGTGTGTGTGTGTGTCTGGACTTTGGGCGGCCTGGTATTTGCCACCGAGGAATCCTTGGGGGTCTGCACATTAGAAACCCCTGTTTTTAATCATCAAAATGACCTCCTGGTCATTGTCTTATTGAAGCTCAAAGATAAAAGTGATTGCAAATGCCCAGCATTTGGTATTATTCAAAGTTGGTAACTTTGTGTGTGTATGTAAATTTTTTCCCGCTGTAATGGGGTTATTTACTAGAACCGGATATTGGGGACGAAATAAGGTACATGTGAACTTTTGAAAAAATTTGTTTTGTGCTACAATGACTTCTGTTATTTTATACTGGAAGGATGGAAACCATCTGCCAGCGTTGGGGTTAAGAAACATCCAGGGGTTGAATTACACTTACAGCAAATGGGCTTCTCAGTCACTGCTTCTGGGCACTATTGCATGGTCATTTGTAGGGCAAGGGCCGGCCTGCCGAGCATCTCCGTTTTCTTGTTTACTGCGTTTAATTTTGCCTCCCACCATCTGTTAGCTTCTATGATTTGACCCCAGTCACTGAGTGCTTAAGCTTTGGGAAGAAAGTAAAATAAATTACCAACACCTGTAGAAGCTCTGTGCCTCCCGAAAGCAGTGTGCCTTGGAGCATAAAGTTAATTACAATATGGAGGTTTAGGTTAAACTAGAACTTGAACAGAATTCGTCAAAAAGCCTCCTACCTGCCAAGTTTCCCCCATACACTGCCCAGGCTGTCTGAGACAGGAGGGTTCAAGGCAATTACCCCCTGAATGCTGATTGTCCTCGGTGACTTTATGTCCTACCTGTGAGGTAGATGACTCTATTGAATGCATACGTCGTATGTCTTAACCCTCTGTGAACAGGCTCTAGAGTAGAAAGGTGGAGAGTATGCATCTCCCCCTAAAAGGGTGGAGAGCTTGGGGGCCTGGTCACAGCCTACCTGTGGAATACACAGGATTGATGGCTAGTCCCTCCACCCTGTGCTTAGGGGTTTCCGTAATTGTGTCTGGAGGTGGGCGCAGTGGGGAGAGGGGTCTAAGGAAATCATTTGCATTTTGATGCTTTTAAGGCTTCAGTGATAACCCCTCCAATATGAGTCTGCTGCAGGCCAGGGAATGGGCCACAGCCTGTAGCCAAAACAGTCTCCTCGGGTCCAGCCGGGCCACTGGACTCTGACTTGACTGATACCACTCTGGTACCCCAGCATAGAGAGATTTTGGAAGCAGTAACAGCAAGTAGATAAATCAGAGCCCAGGGAAGGAAAAGGGTAGCGAAACACTGAGCTCTTGTGTCTCATGATGAAATCAAGTAGAAAAATGTCTCCCTGGCATCTCTCCTGAAGCCACAGGTGAGGTGGATGACCTCTGCTTGGAGCCCACGCCTGGAGCTTGCACGCTCAGCGTCCTCTTTTGGAAATTTACCCTGATGCTGCTGCTGCTAAGTCGCTTCAGTCGTGTCTGACTCTGTGAGACCCCATCCCTGGGATTCTCCAGGCAAGAACACTGAAGTGGGTTGCCATTTCCTTCTCCAATGCGTGAAAGTGAAAAGTCAAAGTGAAGTCGCTCAGTCATGTCCGACCCTTAGCGACCCCATGGACTGCAGCCCACCAGGCTCCTCTGTCCATGGGATTTTCCAGGCAAGAGTACTGAAGTGGGGTGCCATTGCCTTCCCCATTACCCTGATGAGTCAGGCATTTTCCAGCACTAATGGGGCCTGGTTCATAGGTCAAGCTTAGGATATGGACTCCTTTCGGTTTTGTGAGAGGTCTAAGCTTGGGCTATTGTAGCAGGCACAGCCCTTCTCTCGCTCTGAGACTTTTTCTCTGAGATTTACAGTGACTCTCTAGTAGGAGGAATGTCTCAACCAGATTTCTAGCTAGGCCTCCTTTTCCTCTCTGACAGTTTAGCATTCCCAGAGTCGGGAGTGTGTCTGCGTGGTGCGTGGGCAGCTTGGTGGCGTCTGGCCAGATTCCAAGACATGACAGTCCAGGGCTGTGAGCAGGCCTTCCTGAGTGCTTCTGAGCTGGTTTCTTGGGTCTGTGTTTTGAGCAACAGAGAGCAAGCTTCTGCACAGATTGGCCTCCGTAGGTGGCCTTTTGTTCCCTGCATGGTTGGAATTCTCCAGGAACAATTTAAGAAGGCCATGCATATGCAGAGCATAACTGATCCGATCGTTTACTGTACAAGTCATAAAACATGTTTGTGACCATGGAACTGTTTTGGCGTTTATCTCTTGTAAGAGGGAGCTAGTTTCTGAAGCTGTTTAATTTGGCTTCGGGAAGTATTTAGGGGAGCTGACCGAATGGAATAGGTATGAATTATGACGTCTTAACTCCCTGCAGGAGGACAGTCTGAAGGGACTGGCCAGCCCTGGGAGGTAGGTGTCAATGGATGCCTGTCACCCGTCAGGGTGGAGTAGCCTGTGTGCCCCTTGGTTCTGCCCCTTGGTTCTGCCCCTGCGGACCTGATTGAGAGAGGCCCACGGCCAGCCATCTGATCACAGGCCTAACATGTGAGTGTGAACTGGGATTGAAAGGGTTTTAAACCGTGCACGTGTGAAGCACAGGCGGTTCATGGCTGCTGCTTCCCCAGGGGTGTCAGCGTCGATCCAGCCACAGGCCACTGGTGACAAGTCCTACCCCTTGAATAACTCCTCTTAGCTTTTTGGTTACATGAAATCCTGTGTTTCTGCATCAGTACGCTTCTGCATTGGTGACTCACGATGGGTCACCTGTATCGTGAGTCACCAGCTGGGTGCCGTCAGCACATCCACGGCCATGACCTAGACCCCCTACAGCCAAGGGGAAAGGGAAGCCTTCCCTCTCGAATCAAGCTGATATTTTCCACCCAAGTGACTGTTTGCTCCAGCCTCTTGAGGCTGAATTACTGCCAAACTCCCGGATTCCTTGATGGTCATTCACAAGGGGCTTCTAGGGCTGGCACCATTCTGCGGCTGCTCCTGCCCAGCCTGGGGAGGGAGCCAGGGGAACTCATTACCAGGGGACAAAACCTGATGAATGGGGACACCGCTCTGCTGGCAGACTTCTCAGGACCACACAGTGTGGAGCCAAGCCTCACGGCCCAGCCGGAGGGTCACCCGGGGGTGGCACGTGGCGCTTTCTACCCAGAGGGACTGATGGAGCAGAGTGGCGGGGGAGCTGTGTGAGATGGGGGTGTGAGTGGGGTCCACCAGCCGACCTCTGGGAGCTGCTTCTACTACTCATGCATGTTCTGACCTTCCACGAGCTCAGCTTTCTCAGCTACTCTGTTTCTCCGAGTTCAGACACAGCCTGTTGCATTGTAGGCAAGAGTAAGTAGGCTAATGGAATGGACTCGCCGGCTCCTTTCATTAGGTTGCTATGTCAATCGGTTGGTGCCTTGTTTTTTTTTTCCCTTTGGGAAGGAAAAGGCTCCAAAGGAGAGTGGTAAGGTTTGTTTGTTTGTTTTTTTAATAACTTTATTTCTAGTTGAAAAGTATTACATGTTCACTGTGAAAAGTATAGAAAAAGAATCATTTAAGAATAATTACTCGTAGCTTTATGTTTATAAATCCTCCTTTTCTGCATTGTTATGCTTTTCTCCACACAAAAGAGGTTTTTATCATAAACATATTTTGCTACTGTATTTCTCTCTCAATATTTCTTGAACATTTCCCTGTGTCATTCAATCTTCTTCAATGATGATCTTTCTGCATACATCATATTCCCTTGTGGATCTGTACCATAATATTAAATGCCCTCTATCGTTGAACATGCATTTTTTTTTTTTAAGTTTTGCTCTTATAAAACAAAGCAGACAAGTGAACTGTGATTCTGAAAGGTTAAGTAACTTGCCTAAGATAATGAATGGGGCTGAGCACAGGATCTGAGAGTGGCCTTTGTTTTGGTATATCTGGGACAGGGCTGAGGTGGGTGGGGCAGGGGACAGAGGGCTGGGGGATGCTCCAGGGAGTCAGGAGCATGTGAGGGCATTTCCCTAAGAGAGCCTGAAGCCTCTCTTAGGGAAAAATCAGAGGTGCCCGGAAAGTGAGGAGAGAGCTGGGTGTCTCAAGTCCAAAGACAGAGGTGCAGTTGGAATGGGGGATGGGTGTGAAAGCAGAATACAGAGTCGGGAGGAGAGAGACGGGAGTGCTGACTGACAGTGCACGTCCGGGGTCTGCAAGGCAGAGTACAGAGTCGGGAGGAGAGAGATGGGAGTCCTGACTGACAGTGCACGTCCGGGGTCTGGAAGGCAGAGTACAGAGTCGGGAGGAGAGAGACGGGAGTCCTGACTGACAGTGCACGTCCGGGGTCTGGAAGGCAGAATACAGAGTCGGGAGGAGAGAGACAGGAGTCCTGACTAACAGTGCACGTCCGGGGTCTGGAAGGACTTTTGCCCTGTTCCATGGTGCTCTGAGTATCGATGGGTGCAGATTAGAGCTGGAGGATTCCGTGTTCCCCGCACCTCTCTCCAGAACTGTGGACAGCATACTCTCACTTGGCTGTTCATTCCATCGGAACCACGATCACCACGGGGAAATTGCCCTTACGTCGTGTTGGAAATCTGTCTCCTTACAACGTTCTGTGTGCTGGCTCTGGTCTGCCCTTTGGGTCCACTTTGGGAAGTGGGGATCCCTCTTCCCTGTTTGGTCGCCCCACAGCTGGCTGAGTGCCAGCCTCGCATGGGCAGGGAAGGGCACCTGAAACGTGGGTCTTCTGTGCTAGGACCTCTGTTCCTTACTTGATTCGGTTTCCTCCTACATTCAGCCGCTGTTTCCCTCTTTATGAGGGATGATGCCAAGGCTGGAGGGCTTGTTACTCTGGGGCAGAACCAGGTGAACGGGGCATGCAGGCTTTGGGTGCTGTATTGCTTTGCTAGGGCTGTGTTATGTAACACCACAGACTGAGTGGCTTAAACCAGTGGTCCCCAAACTTTTTTCTTAGCACCAGGGACTGGTTTTCTGGAAGACAATTTTTCTGCCAACCCAGTTGGGGGAGGGTGGTTTCAAAGTGATTCAAATGCCTTACATTGATTGTGTACTTTAATAATAGAAATATTAATAGAATAATCAGTTCAGTTCAGTCACTCAGTCATGTCCAACTCTTTGCAGCCCCATGTACTGCAGCACGCCAGGCCTCCCTGTCCATCACCAACTCCTGGAGTTTACTCAAACTCATGTCCATTGAGTCAGTGATGCCATCCAACCATCTCATCCTCTGTCATCTCCTTCTCCTCCTGCCCTCAATCTTTCCCAACATCAGGGTCTTTTCCAGTGAGTCAGCTCATTGCATCAGGTGGCCAAAGTATTGGAGTTTCAGTTTCAACATCAGTCCTTCCAATAAATAGTCAGAACTGATTTCCTTTAGGATAGAATAATATATAGATATAATGATGATAAATACAAACATATAAGTAAGTTAAGTAATATAAATATAATGATAAATAAGAAATAGAAATATTATGATTATGATTGCATTAGTTCCACCTCAGATCATCAGCACTAGATCCTGGAGGTTGGGGACCCCTGGCGTAAGCAGCGGAAGATTTATTTTCTCACAGTTATGGAAGCTGCAAGTCCAAGACCCTGGTGTCGGCGCCAGCTCCCTCGGAGGCCACCTCGCTTGGCTTGCAGATGCCGGCTTCTCCTCCTGTGTCTGCACGTGGTTGTCCTCCTGTGTGCTCACAGGTCTGGTATCTCTGTGTCCTGATTTCCTCCCCTTCCAAGATCACCAGTCAGATTGAGGTAGGATTCACCCATATGATCTCATGTAACCTCAGCTCCCTTTTTAAGGCCCTATTTGCAAATGAGTCACGTGCTGAGTAACTGGGGGTTAAGGCTTCAACCTATGAATGGGGGGGGGCGGGGCATGATTCAACTCATAACAGGAGCCAGGGGGACAAGACGTCTGCCCCTTTCGTCCTAACTTCTCTATAAAGAACTTCATTGTCATGTTTGTTTGGTTCCCAGTAATCAAGGAATTATTTGAGAATGTAGTTTTTTTTAAAAAACTTTTTATTTTGCAACAATTACAGAATCACAAGCTGTTGCAAAACGCATGGAAGTTCTCTGTACACCCATCCACTTTCTCCCCATGATGCCATCTCACATCACTGTAGTACAGTATCAAAACGGGGGTGTGAACATGAGTATAATCCGTGGGGTGTATTCAGATTTTCAGTATTATGTACAGAGATTTGTGTGTTTCTATGTGTGCCTGTGTACAGTTCTGTGTGATTTTATTACATGTGGATGATGATGTTTTAAAAACGCAGAATGGGGACTCCCCTGGTGGTCCAGTGGATAAGACTCCGCCTGCCAGGGCGGGGCACAGGGGTTTGATCCCCAGTCTGGGAAGATGCCACATGCCTCAGAGCAACAAAGCCTGAGAGCCATAATTACTGAGCCCATCCGAGTGCTGCAGATATGGAGGTGTGCATGCCGAGAGCCCATGCTCCAGCACAAGAGAAGCCACTGCAGTGAGAAGCCCCTACACGGTCAGAGAGTAGCCCCTGCTTGCCACAACTAGAGAAGGCCCGTGCAGAGGAATGAAGACCCAGCACAGCCAAAAAGAAATGCATAAATAATTTTACTAAAAGGAAAAATTGCAGAATGGGATTAAGATGAAACCAGATCATTCTGAGTCGTGTGTGTTTCACACACACACACACACACACGGAAGATGCAGAGATAGAGAGAAGGCTATACGTAGAGTGGGAGTCGACTGGAGGAAACGGATTCTTTGTGAAGGGCTTGTTCATTCCCAAGAATGGGATCCTTGTAGGGTACCTGAACACACGGAGCGGTTCCTCCAGTTGGGAGGCACATCTATGAGACACCAATGTGTCACATTTTCTTTGTTTACCACTTCTGTTGAAACCCGCCGGAGCCCTCCACGTTCCAGTTAATGATGCAAAGAGAATTATTCTCAGATTTCATCTGCCAAGTGTTTGTTTAGCACAAAGGTCACTAATATCAGGCAGCAACCAAAGAGAACTAAATTTCTCTTCCGAGCCCTGGGAGTCCAGAGTTATTTTGCCTCTGATGAGTTTTTATTTTAACTTGACATTGGGTAAAATGTGTTTTAACTCTCCAAAGAGTGTGGGTCGGGTATGGATCAAATACACTGTGATTGCAGTTCATCTGAAAAAATAATTAAAAAGCCATCCCTTGTGGGAGCAAGCACAGCTCGTTATATTCTTGCAGCTTCACTGATATTGAAGCTCCCCTTGTTAATTTCTATTTTTGTAAATAAATGACACTGTAAAACCAGTCAATTTGTTTTGGCTGGATTCCATCCATTCCTTCTCCCCAGTGACTGGTCACATGCCATTTTTAGTGTGTTTTAGCAACTTGCTAGGAGACGTGTGTGTGGCTCTTATCTGGCACTTCCATATTCCCCGGGCTGGTGGATAGTTCTCATTCATTCTCAGCTGCTCATAATTTATGCCCTAGGATTCATGGGATCACTGCCGTGCTCCCTGCCTGGGTGACCTTGGGCAAGACTCCGAGTTTGGGCTCTGATGGTCTTGAGATTCAAATCCTGGCTCCTCCACTGACCTGCCCACCAGGATTTTGGACACATTTTCAGTTAACCTGAGCCTGTTTCCTTATCAATAAAATGAGCTTGGAATCTACCAAGCCAGGCTTTGCTTGGATATTAAGTATCATGCCATGGTGGAGGCCAATAACCGCTGCCCTCTTCATCTTTGTGGATGTATTGTCTCCATTTCCAGGTGTAGAAACAGGAGGCAGGAAAAAGCAATTGACTTATTTAAATACAAGGACAGGTCTTTTGATAAGAGTGATTGATTGGATCTTGATTTTCAGTCCAGGTATCATCCATCTAGTAGATCTTAGATGAGCAACCTCCTCCATCCTGAATTAAATCAACAGGGCTCTTATTTGCCTGCAGACCCCTTCCTGTGGCTCATCTCAAAATGCAGAAAGTGCTACAGCTGCCCCAAGCAGCAGGCGATCTGGTTTGTATTAAGTCAGAGGCACCCCAGAGTATGGCCATTGCCCTAATGTGATATATTGATGGCTTTCTGGGTTCCAGCACATTGCTTCTTAATTTGCTTCTTAATATTTGTTCAGCTTTTAAAAGAATGTTTTCTTGTCTTAGTAAAATTGGGAAAAACAAAATAGAATAAGTACATATAAATAATTTTTAAGCAGATCCCTATAGAAAATTGTCAATGTTTAGATGTATTTTCTTCCAGCCATTTTTCTTCTTTTATAATATTTATTTGGCTGTGCCAGGCCTTAGTTGAGGCATGTGGGATCCAGTTCCCTGACCAGGGATTGAACTCGGCTCCCCTCCACTGGAAGGCATAGTCTTAACCACTGAACCACCAGGGAATCCTCAGCCATTTTTTTCCCTTTGTATTTAGTTTTACTTCGTTAAGACCATACTCTAAGTAAACTTGCTTTCTGCCAATGAAAAACTTTTTTTGTGTCTCATGAACAGTCAACATCATGTTAGATGACTGTACCGTGTTTTGCTAGAAAACCTGGAATGAGTTGGGTAGACATTTGGGTGATGGATACTTCTGTGACTGTAGCCTCATCCATATTTGCTGAAGCTCAGGTTGGTTCAGATAGACTCACTGGGAGCTGGAAACTAGCTGTTTGGCCTTGCTGTGGCTTTTTCCAGAAGGTAAGTGAGGAGGCATAAGGAGCCATGAACAGAGACTTTGGGCCACAGTGAGTGTTGGTGCCCTTGTCTTGACCCCTCCCACATCTGCGGCATGCACGTGTGTGTGGTCACTCATATCTGACTTCTTGTGACCCACCCCCAGACTGTGGCCCGCCAGGCTCTTCTGTCCATGGAATTTCCCAGGCAAGAATACTGGAGGGGCTTGCAATGCCCTCCTCCAGGGGATCTTCCCGACCCAGGAATCCAACCCGAATCTCTTACATCTCCTGCATTGGCAGGCGGGTTCTTTACCACTGTTGCCGCCTGGAAGGGACTGTAGGTAGAGGAAGAAGAATCCTCTTGAAGGTTCCCTGAAGGGAGCATTGGGAAACCAATCCTATATAGGGCTGGTTGGGGCTTGTGGATGTTGATTCTGTGTGTGAAAGCATCTTTGTTCAGGGATTTTAATTTTTTCTTTTCAAATTAGTTTTTTTTTTCCGGCCAAGCCATACAGCATGCTGGATCTCAGTTCCCCGACAAGGGATTGAACCCGTGGAAGTTCAGAGTGTTAGGGTGGAAGCTCGGAGTGTTAACCACTGGACCACCAGGGAAGTCCCGTGTTCAGGGGTTTGGGAACACAGCATCATAGTGTTTGATAGACAGAGAGGAAGACCAGAGAGGGCCCAGGCTGACCTAGAGAAGATTCCTGGGGACGGTGAAGATGCACGGAAGGGAATTTTCCTTCCTTAAGCACCTGAGTCTCCTGTTCGTTACTTCTTTACCACAAGCCTCTTACTGCGCTTGGTGGGTGACAGCAGACCCCTTTGCACTATTTTTCCTCTTGACTGTAACACAGATATTATGGTTCAATGAAAGTTTTGGAGGTGTTGTATTTTCCTGAATAACATGCATCTTCTTTTCTTTAGTTTACTTCTGACCTTTTACTTCCCCTTTCTCAGATAGTCTTGGCTTGACTTCCTTTTTTCCTTTCAGCTACAGGAGCTTTCTGCGAGAGCGGGCACCATGAAGGGTTTGGTTTCTGTAGAGGGTTGTGACTTGCTGTTATTAGATTTGGGGCTATAGGTTAATGACCTTCCTCTTCAGTGGGATGTGAGTTCTTCATCGCTAGAGAATTCTTTGGTGTTACAGTGCTTCACAGAAGAGGCTGGGTTGTGGTTGGTTGTTTTGGTCTGTCTAGAACCTCATTGTTTTCACTAGGAAACTGGATCTCCCGTTCTGGGTGGTTCTTATGGACTGCCAGAGATGAGCAGAGATGGTCCAGGCATGGCCAGACATGACACAGAGAAAGACTCTGGTCTGCAGTGATTGGCCCCAGGAGTGAGACAACCAGGGTCCACCATGATGTTTGAAAAATGGACTGGAGGGCTGGGTGGGGGGTAGACAGAGATCTCTTATTTCTCTTCCAGGACTGAAAGCCCTAATACCTCTGTATGCCCACAGATTCTAATGTCCATCTTTGTTTTCACATGAGCTGAACTTGATCTCAAAGGAAAGTAGACCACTAGGAATAAGAGAGGGCACACGGGCTCCCTGGATCCCGCCATGCCTGAAGCTTGAATTCCAACTGGCATTCTCCAAGAATCCCCTTGAGCACATAAATTATCCCTCCCAGCATTTGCAGTCAAATGCTGTAGACTAGGATCCCGCGTGAGCTGCTGCTTAGTCACTTCAGTCATGCCCAACTCTTTGCGACCCTGTGGACTGCAGCCAGCCAGGCTTCTCTGTCCATGGGACTTTCTAGGCAAGAATATAGGAGTGGGTTGCTCTGCCCTTCTCCAGGGGATCTTCCCGACCCAGAGATTGAACTGGGGTCTCCTGCATTGCAGGCAGGGCCTTTACCACTGAGCCACCAAGGAAGCCCCAGGATCCTGCCTGGGCTAAGTCACTTCAGTTGTGTCAGACTCTTTGTGACCCTATGGACTGTAGCCCGCCAGGCTCCTCTGCCCATGGGATTCTCCAGGCAAGAACACTGGAGTGGGCTGCCATCTCTTCCTCCAGAGGATCCTGCCTAATGCAGCTTAAATGCTGGTCATGTCAGATCAGAGTTGGACTGGATTGATGTCCTCTTGCTGCTAAGTCACTTCCATTGTGTCTGACTCTGTGCAGCCCCATAGACGGAAGCCCACCAGGCTCCCCCGTCCCTGGGATTCTCCAGGCAAGAACACTGGAGTGGGTTGCCATTTCCTTCTCCAATGCATGAGAGTGAAAAGTGAAAGTGAAGTCACTCAGTCGTGTCCAACTCTTAGTGACCCCATGGACTGCAGCCTACCAGGCTCCTCCGTCCATTGGATTTTCCAGGCAAGAGTACTGGAGTAGGGTGCCATTGCCTTCTCCGATGTCCTCTTGAGGTCTGACTAAGCACCTTCCCACAGGGTTGGTGTTTCAGTCCTCATGTGAGACAGCTGGCTGGTGATCAAAACACTGGCTGCTCATAATGTTCTTACTCTAAAGAACTAATGAACTGTATATCCAATCAAAGGGTTAGGTTGAAGGTTCTGGTTTAGTTCTCTCTTTCTTTATTTCATAGACATTTAAGATAAGATGCAGGATAGAGACCGTGAGGCCACAAGTATGCCCCTTCCACTTTATCCCTACCCACTCCCCCCTCCACTGGAAAAAAAAAAAAAAGTAAAAGTATTTAAAAATAACCTGGTGGCAGGTTTTGTGCAGGAACAGTAAGTATTTAATAGCAAATTGCTTATGTGGGCAGGAGAGTGTTGAGCCCGTGAAACTTATTCAGCGGTACTATTTATTGGATGGAAAAAACATAACCAACCCTGGCTGCTTCGCACCACTCTGCTCGCCAAAGCTACCCTTACTTCCTCTAATGACTTCATAGTGTCAGGAATGAATAAACTAAATGAATACGTTCCAGTCCCAGTTCAGCTCTGCCATTTATTTTTGCCAAGCCGTGTGTGTGTGTGTAGGCACATGCTTGTTTTTGCCCACGTGGCAGATAAAATCTGAAGATTCTAAAGCGTTCGGTGGCTCAAGGACACTCATAAGAACTTTTAATTGCTTTTTAATTAAAAAAATTTTATTCTGTATTGGAGTGCAGTTGATTAACCGTGTTGTGTTATAGGGAGCTCAGCTCGGTGCTCTGTGGTGACCTAGATGGGTAGAAGGCGGTGGGAGGAAGGTCCGAGAGGGAGGGAATATATGTGAACATTTAGCCAATTCACTTCATTGTACAGCAGAACCTAACACAACATTGTAAAGCAACTATATCCCAATAAAAACAAAACCTAATGTGTTGGTTTCAGGTACACAGCAGACCGATTCAGTTGTATATTTACATGTATCTATTCTCTTTTCAAATGCTTTTCTCCTGTAGGGTATTATAGACTATTGAGCAGAGTTCCTTGTGCTATATAGTAGGTCCTTTTTGATTATCTGTTTTAGACACTGATAGAAAGTTACATGTAGTCTTGAGAATTGCGCTTGGTGAATTTGCCTGGAGGATGTCAAGAGAAACTGAGTGCTGCTTAAGTGGACTATTTGACGCTAAAGGTTGTTGGATGTGCTTTAGGGGGAGTTGACCACGACCTTTTAAGGTGGTATGGAGATACATGTACACTTGGCATGGAGCCTCTCACTGGATTCTCCAAGGGGTTTTTGACCCCAGAAAGGTTAAAACCCCTGAAAGTCCTTATGTTGAGCAGACCCTGATGACCGGAGACGGGGGATGAGATAAACCAAGAGAGTCGAGGTGATGGGTTGTATGTGTGACGGATGGCATTTGCGGGCTGGAATGTGGTTCACTGCTCAGTCCTCAACTTGCTTTGTTCCCTGGGGAGACACTATACTTACGACAGGAAGCATTTCGAGCATCACTTAGGCAACTGTGGTGAAAAGTCAGAATGTGTTCTCAGTGGTACTGGAGGCACCCTCTCAGCCCTCATCCTCCTGTTCCTTTTCCTCCAACCCCCCAAAACTAAATTCTTTGGAGGCTGAAAATTCCCATCCCTTCTTTCAGCCTAAGCCTGGGTGTTTTGGATAATATTCAGCAAACTTTCTGTGCCAGTTTGATGCACAGATAGGAAACATCAAAACTTTTCCTTTTTTTGCTCTAAAAGCAAAAACATTTTAAAAATGCACTTGGATCATTAATGGAATCTGCACTCTCAAAGTCAAAACTTTCCATGTGTTCTTACTAAGGAAAATTCTTTTGGGGCAATTAAAAGGAAAATAAATAGGCAAAAAGTTGTGAGGGGTCTCCAAAAACTCATCTGAGATGCTGAATCCCCTTCTCCAAATTAAAAAGATGCAAATGAACTTATTTACAAAGCAGAGCCTCACAGACATAGAAAACAAGTTTACAGTTATCAAAGAGAAAAAGGGAGAGGAGATCAGTTAGGTTGTAATGAACATATCCCTCTGCTTGGGCTCAGTAGTGTCTGACTTTGCAACCCTGTGGGCTGTAGCCTGCCAGGCCCCTCTGTCCGTGGGGTTTCCCCAGCAATGATACTGGAGGAAGTTGCCATTTCCTACTCCAGGGGATCTTCCTGACCCAGTGATCGAACCCTCATCTGATTCTTTACCACCGTGCATTGGAGAACCTCAGTGAGCATAGATGCACTTACTTTATATAAAGTAGGTAACCAACAAGGACCTACTGTATAGCATAGGGAACTATACCAGTATGTTATAATAACCTTTAAGGGAAAAGAATCTGGAAAAAATACACATACATGTAAAACTGAATCACTGTGCTATGCATTTCAAACTAACATATTGTGAATCAACTACACTTCAATTAAAAAAAATCATCTGAGGACATAAATAAACTTGGCAGACTTTCTGTGGGTAATATTTTATCCCAGAGATTTTAGGATAGTTGCTGCATTTGAGAAACCTTACCACCTTTACCAATTACCATTGCCTCTTATTTCAAGTATGAGAGATACAGGCTGGGGGCTCGGAGTTGAGCTCATCCTAATCTCTCTCCAAGGAAACATGCTTTTCCCCCTTTCTCTCTCCAAGGTTCTAAGCATGTGATGCAAATGGATGTGATTCCCCACTGCCTCCCGTTCTGGGCAAGGCATTATTACCATAAGCACATTCACAGCTGCCCACCTGCCTCATGGGTTGTTAATGGAGTTTACAAAGGGAATTTGGATCCCCAGCAAGAGACCTCATTAACACAGCAAGGATCTAATAGATTCTAAAATTGTGTATGGACACTGGGAACCTTTCGAAACCCAGTGGTGTTTATTCTTAGATCTAGATCATTTCCCCTGGCCTCAGTCTGTACATTTTGTATCACAGGGAGAAACTCTTGTCTTGATCCAGCCAGACCAACTGTATTGGTTTAAGTTAAGCATTAATGCTTTGTGATTGTGGGACTAAAGACAAGATTCAAAAGCCATCGGGCTGTATAAAGGACAAAATGTCTCCCACACTGGTGCTTTTGTTTTATTTTTTTTAATACCGGCCTTGTTACTGGCTGTGAGCAAGTGTTTAATTTTAGGATCCCTTGTTGTCACCAAGAACACTTAGCAGCTGTCAGTTTGTTTAGACAAGTGTGTTAAGCACCCACGGGTTTGGATAATGACCACACTGACACTCGGTACACTAGCTCTCACTTGTGGACTGCTTGCTGTGTCAAACGGGAAACAGGAGCTCTGCATGTGGTCACCCTTGTTCCTAGGATTGTTACTCTCAGTGTACCGATGAGGAATCTGAGGCTGAGGGAGGCTGAGCAACTTGTCCAGGGTCATACAGCTGGCAGGTGGCAAGGCCCGGTGGCACAGTGGTAAAGAACTCACCTGCCAATGCAGGAGATACAGGTTCTATCCCTGGGTTGGGAAGATTGCCCTGGAAAAGGAAACGGAAACCCACTCCAGTATGCTTGGCCGGAAAGTTCCAAAGGAGCCTGGCAGGCTACAGTCCATGAGGCTGCAAAGAGTCAGACATGATTTAGCAACTAAACAACTCCATTACCCTGTATCTTTCCCACCATAGGCTCCCCTCCCCGTCCATAGACAGTATGATACGCCACCAGCATAAATAGGACCCCAAGTCTGCTATGCTGCTAAAAATGGCTTAACTACATAATTTTCTCTCTCTCTCTCTCGCTCTCTTTTTTTGCTATACTAAATACCTAAAGCTGTGGGTTGTTTTAGCAGTAAAGTATGAAATGGTGATGAGTTTCTGGGCCAGGAGAGGTCTCATGGGTACAGACCACTCGGGCCCTGGTTTTCCCCGTGGGAATTTTTAAACTCTCATCAGATAAAGCTTTGTTCCCACCAGAAACCCCACGTGACTTGTTTTCACAATCTCCCTGTAGTAGAGCGAGAGAAGCACCCGCCCCAGACGGTTTTGTTTACATTGGAGACCTAGCAATGTTTAATTGGTGAACGTTCACCCCTGTTATGCAACTTGGACTTGACTTGTTTTCACTCCCAAGCTTGGCTCTGCTGCCTTGCTTTTCTGTGTAAGTTGGGGAGTGATTTTAGAACCTACTAGACCGTAACTGGGACAAAACTGGTGAGAAGGTAGGATGAGAAAGACTTGGTGGACCAGAGATGAAGACAGAAGAAAGAAAAAGAACAGGCAGACATCAACAGGTTAAAAGAAGGTCAATTCCCACGGGCCTTTCTTTCTGGGGAAATAATCGGCCTCCACCGTTGTTCAGCCCAGTGGGGTTTGGAAGAACTTCAAGCATAGAACGTTTATGGAAATGAACTGTGGTAGCAGGATAAGGTAGTTACAGGATGGATCAGATGGTGGCAGAGCCCTCCTTTAGTCAACCTGGGGGACCTGATGTCCAAGTAGATGAACACTGTCCCCCGTACAGGCAGACCTCGGAGAGACTGCAAGTTCTGTTCCAGGCCACTGCAATAAGGCAAATAGCGCAATAAAGTGAGTTATAAGACTTTATTGGTTTCCCAGCACATATAAAAGTTATGTTTATACTACTCCATGCGTGTGTGTGCCTGACCAGTCGCTCAGTCGTGTCTGACTCTCTGCAATGCTATGGCCTGTGAACCACCAGGCTCCTCTGTCCATGGCATTTTTCAGGCAAAAATACTGGAATGGGTTGCCGTTTCCTTCTCCAGGGTAACTTCCTGACCCAGGGGTCAAAACCCACGTTTCTGGCATTGACAGGTGGATTCTTTAACTGAGCCACCTGGGAAGCCCTCCTGTTTGTACTATACTATATTGTATTCAATTATTAAGTTTGCAGTAGCATTATGTCTTAAAAAATCAATGTGTATATCTTAATTAAAAAATATTTTATTGCTGAAAAATGCCAACCATCCTTTGAGCCTTCAGTGAGTTGTAATCTTTTTGCTTGTGAAGGGTTTGAAATTTTGCAAGAATTATCCAAACACGGCAGAGACACAAAGTGAGCAAATGGTGTTGGAAAAATGGTTCCGATAGGCTTGCCTGATGCACGGTTGCTGCCGTGAATTTGTAAAAATTGCAATATTGAAATTTCCCTGGTGGTCCAGTGGTTAAGAATCTGCCTTGCAATGCAGGGAACATGGGTTTAATCCCTGTTTGGGGAACTAAAATCCTACATGCTGAGGGGTAACTAAGCTCACACGCCTCAACTACTGAGCCTGAGAGTCCACGTGTCACAGTGAGGGATCTTGTGTGAATCAGCAAAAGGTCCTGAGTGCTGCAACTAAGACCCGGCACAGCCAAATAAATAAATATTTAAAAATGCAGTATCTGCAAAGTGCAATGAAGTGAGGTTGTCAAGCCACACTTTACTAAGGTCTTGTTCGTGGCCTGTGGACAAGTGACCCCTTTTTTACTGGTCTACTTGGGGAAGTAGAGAGAGGGTTCAGAGGGAAGAAATCAGGTGTGAGTGACCAAGTGTTCAACCTACGAATCAATCAGGAGAAGAGTTGGAAATTTGGCCAAGTGAACTCTTCCAGTTCATTACTCTGAACCCATATTTCTAGCCTTTTTTTTTTTTTAAGTTTTAATTGTGGCTAAAAAAGTCAGCATAAAATTTACAATGGTAACCATTTTCAAATGTGCTGTTCAGTAGTGTTACACATACTCACACTATTGTCCATCAGATCTCCAAAACTTCATGATCTTGCAAAACCGAAACCATGTATCCCACTAAACAACTCCCAGCCTCTGACAACCACCCTACTACTTCTGTCTTTATGGGATTGACTGTTGGTTAGCTCATATAAGTGGAATCATAGGGTATTTGTCTCTTTGTTCACTTTGTATTATGTCCTCAAGGTGCATCCATGTTGTAACAGGTGTCACAATTTCCTCTTTAAAGGCTGAATCATATCCCTTTGTATGCGTATTCCCATTCCCAAATGGCTATTTGGTTTAGCCATTCATTCCCTGATGAACGTTTGGACTGCTTCCGCTTCTTGGCTACTGTGAATAATGCTGCTGTGAACATCTGTGTGCAACCTATTTCTGGCTTGTTAAATGACATCTACTTGGGTGTCAAGCTCAGCTTAAGTCCAGAATTCAACTCCTTCATTTCCTCCCAAGTTTGCTTTGTCATTGACCTACCATCTTCTTTCTTCCATCCCCCCCGCAACCCACATTAAAAGCTACCACCTCTTACTCCTGGAGAAGAGAACAGCTACCCACTCCAGTATTCTGGCCCAGAGAATTCCACAGAGAGGAGCCTGGCAGGCTAAGTCCATGGGATTGCAAAGAGTTGGACACGATTGAGTGACTTTCACTCACCTCTTACTGGGGGCTTCCCTGGTGGCTCACATGGTAAAGAATCTGCCTTCAGTGTAGGAGACCCAGGTTCGATCCCTAGGTTGGGAAGATCCCCTGGGAGAGGGAATGGCAACCCACTCCAGTATTCCCGCCTGGAGAATCCCATGACAGAGGAGCCTGGTGGGTTACAGTCCATGGGGTCACAGAGTCGGGCATGACGGGCAACTAACACTTTCATTTTCACCTCTTACTGGTCACGACTCCTGGAGATCCCTTGTGTCTGGCTCCCAGTTCCCTCTACATTCCTTGCCCCAGACCAGGTTCTCAGCCCCTCTCAGGTAGACAGTCGTGTCAACCCCCGATGAGTCTTGCTGCTCCCAACCTGGTATGTCTCCAAATTCTTTCCATGGTGCTACTACTCCAAAGCACAATCTGGAGAGAATTTTCTGGAGCCTTTGTTACAAAAGTTCCAGGGCATCTGCATGGAATTTATCTGAAGTTTCTTACATGCCCAGTGAAGGATAATAATATGCTTGTATGTATTAATATAGTGCGAGTGTTTTTTCCTGCCGTCTATGGGGTCGCACAGAGTCGGACACGACTGCAGCGACTTAGCAGCAGCAGCAGCACTGTAATTTTTGAAATACTAAAAGTAATTTGACCCTTTTTCACAAGTAGAGGCAGGTTAAATTCAATTGTCTACATTTTATTCATTCACTCACTGATTTAACAAATACCGATTGAGAACTTGAAAGTGTTAGTCGGTCAGTTGTGTCTGATTCTTTGCGACCCCATGGACTACAGCCTGCCAGGTTCCTCTGTCCATGGAATTCTCAAAGCAAGAATACTGGAGTGGGTAACCATCCCCTTCTCCTGGGGACCTTCCCAGCTTGGAATTGAACCTGGGTCTCCTGCATCGCAGGTAGGTTGTTTACTGTCTGAGACACCAGGGAAGCCCCGGAGAACTTGCCGTGTGTCAGTCAGAGCACTGGGGATCCCTGGAGGAGTCAGACCCACTGCTCCACCCGCCTGTAGGAGTCATGGTAACGTTGGCAGATGTTTATATGAGCTTTCCGTGTGCCAGAGACTATATACATATCTTTAGTATATTATCTGGTGTGGTTTCCAAAACAATCCTTTGAGTTCTATTTCATTGTCCGTATTTTATGGAAGGCAGTCAACACAGACTGAATAACCAGTCTAGTAGGGGACAACATGGGGATTTGAGCCCGATGGTTCTCTCTCCAATGAAACTGTTCCCAGCAAATTCTATCAGCAACTGTCACGTAAAGCAAGAGCTCAGAAGATAAGGCAGAATGAAATGCCAGGCTAATAGCGACCCGCAACCACGTTTGTCTATGTGGAGTTGGAAACCATTGACCAAACGTGCTCAGGAATATTTTACAAGCATAAGTAGTGACTCGGTGCCTTGCAGAAATGCAGGCCAGACCACGGCTGCTGTTAGAGAAAAGAAACAGCGTTCAGCTTGTTAAAACAAGAACTTGTGTAAACTCCACGTCTGAGGTGTCAGATGCTGTTCCCTGATGTGATGTATTATCCAGGCAAGAAAATAACATGGCAAAGCCTCTTGCCCAGGCTCAGAAAGGAAGGAGATGTCTGAGCTGGCTGTCTGGATGTCTGGGAGAAACGGTTTCAGAACTTGGGAGTGTTTACAGCTGGGGAGATGGTGTTGATTTCCTGTGAATCATGGAGGCAGCCCAAGAGGGAGCCCCTCACTTTGTGTGCATATAGGTGAAGGGAGAAAGCAGAGATTGTTGTTATTCATCACACCTAAGACAGAGCGTGTTCTTTTTCTTCTGGCCTGAGCAGCATGTGGGATCTTAGTTCCGGAATCAGGGATCGAACCTGCACCCCCTGCGGATGCATGGAGTCTTAACCACTGGACCTTCAGGGAAGTCCCAGGCGTGTCCTTTTAAGAAATCATTTCACTCCGGTTGGAGATAATCAAGCAAATAATCTGTGAGCATTAAATTTTCTAATTTCAAGTCAGGCTGGAAGATTAGGCTCCCCAGCTTGCTGTCTGCAGTGGTAAGCACTTAGAAAGCTGTGAGGGGTGGGCGGCTCCACTGGGCCCCTGTGCTGGGCCCTGAGCTCAGCATTGCCCTTATGTTTCCTCATTTTATCTTTTCATGACCATTTTACAGCATAGGAAGCTGAGGCTCTGCAGAATAAAGCACCTTGTCCCAAGTCATCTCTTTTGATATGTGAGTGGTGAGATTTGAACATAATGTCTACTGTTTGTGTCTGGCCCCAGAATTGGGATTTTGTAGAAGAGCCAATTTCTTTTTATTATTATGGGAAATTAGAGGCATATCCCAAAGGAGAAAGGATAGTTGAATGAACCTGTGTGCCGATGGCCCGGTCATTATAAAAATGTGACCTTTCTTCTTTCATCTCTGCTGCCACTGAGTCTCCCCTCTCCTTGATTATTTCAGGTGTATTGTTTCAGAAATTTTCAGAGGTATGTACCATTTTTGGGTAACTAGTATTTCTCAAAGATAAGAACTCTCTAAAAACCTAATCACAATATCATTGTCATGCCTTAGGAATGAAAAACAGTTGCTTAATATCAATAGATACTACTCAGTGTTCAAATTTCTTCACTCCTCTCAAATAAAAGTGTTTGATCAGATCCCCAAAGCTCGGTGATTTGCAATTTTTTGCCTTGTCTCTTAAGTATCTGTTAATCTCTAGGTTTTTCTCTCTTTCCTCTTTCCAGATAAAGAAACTGTATCATTTCTCCTACAGTTTTGTGCAGTCTGGGTGGTTCTTTTTAACACCTTCTTCTGAAGTCTCCTACTCGCGTTTCTTGTAAGTTGATTGTGTTAGAGCTAGAGGGCTGATCCGATTCAGGTTAATTTTTTTTTTTTTGGTGCCAAAAATACTTCTCAGTGGTGATGTACACTTCGTTTATAAGACATGCTGTCTGGTCCCCTCTATGATGTTGACAGCCATGGTTGATCATGGTTTTAATTGTGGTAACATTCGAATTCTAGCATTGCTTCATTTTCTATTAAAAGAAAGTTCCTTATTTCAACTATTTTATTATCCTGAGATGAAAGTGAAAGTGTTAGTTGCTCAGTCCTGTCTGACTCTTCGCAATCCCATGGACTGTATTCCGCCTGGCTCCTCTGTCCATGGAATTCTCCAGACAAAAATACTGGAATGGGTTGCTACTCCCTTCTCCAGGGGATCTCCCTGACCTAGGGATCAAACCCAGGTCTCCCACATTGTAGGCAGATTCTTTACCTTCTGACCCACCAGGGAAGCCCTGAGACAGTATTACAATAAGAAAAAGCAGAAACTTTTTGGCCCTGGTTCTAAGGTGTTCCTGTGGAGGCTTCCCCACACCAGCAAGCCTTTCTGGTGTCCACGAGATCAACTCACCTCTGACCCTGTCTGTCTGGAGATAGAATGAGGTTCCCAGGTAAAGGGCTCAGTCCTGCAAAACCTCCTTCCATTTCAGATGTCATTTGTAAGCCCAGATGGTTACCTGGGCTTCTAACTGAAGCATGTAAATCATAGGCTCCTATGACCCTATGGTTAGGTTCCATTCATTTGCTGGAGTGGCTCGCAGAGCTCAGGAAGAACCATTGACTCACTAGATTACTGATGTTTTATACAAGGACGTTAAAGGCTATGCATCAGCAACCAGGTGAAGGGATGCAAAGGGCGAGGTCTGACAGAGGAGCTTGGGGCCCAGCACAGGGAAGCCTTGAGGTTCCCAGACTCAGGAGCTCTCTGAAACAAGGGACCAAAATGCTGTCCTGTGGGGCTTTGATGGAGGCTTCATTACATAGTCATAATTGACTAAATCATTTACCAGTGTCACTGATTCAGCCTCAAGCCTCTCTCTTTGCCCCAGAAATCAGGGGGTGGGATTGCAAGTTTTAACCTTCTAATTGGGACTGAAAGTTTCAACCTTCTGATCACACATCACAGGGTTGGTTCTCCTGGCCCCACCTGTGGTGGGATGAGTAGTCATTGACATAAACCCATTGTGATGGAATAGGGCTCCTTCCTCCGTCCATGGGATTTTCCAGGCAAGTGTACTGGAGTGGGTTGCCATTGCCTTCTCTGCTTATGAATAACAAGACACCTATTTTCACCTTTGTGGCCCTATATATGGGCTTAGCCAAAAAGTAAGTTCCTTTGGATTTTTCTGTAACATCTTATAGAAAACCCAAACAAAAATTTTGATTAACCCAATATGAGAAAAAACCCATACGCACCCACACACACCCACCTACCTTCCCAGGTGGTACATTGCTGAAGAATCCTCCTGCCAGTGCAGGAGGCTGGTTTGCTGAAGAATCCTCCTGCCAGTGCAGGAGGCTGGTTCAGTCCCTAGGTCAGGAAGATCCCCTGGAGAAGGAAATGGCAACCCATTCCATTGTTCTTGCCTGGAAAATTCTATGGACAGAGGAGCCTGGCAGGCTATAGTCCATGGGGTCACAGAGAGTCAGACATGACTGGGCACGCATGCGTGTATACTTCTACAAATCATAATTTAACAGTGATGATAAACATTTCACTAATCAGATTTTTTTCTAGCTCTTTTTGTCCTTAAAGCATGTCCTTTTGGGGTAGTTATATTACTATGTTTAAAAATCATTGACCATGGCTCCTCTCTGTGTGGTTAGGACTCTAACTCAATGAGCAGTTAAACTTATCCCATGTTGCTTTTGATCTTTATAGATTACTTCTTAACACATAAGTTTTTATAATTATATAAACTACATGATTTCAAAGTCAAATCTACAAAACAGGAATATTCTGAGAATTCTAGCTTCTAAACCAGTCACTGCTGTCTGTACCTTCCCTCACCTTTATAGTGGCCATTTGTTTGGAGTTTTTCTGTATTAAAAATGTTACCAAATGCACTTACATATTAATATCTCCCTTTTCTTGAATACAAGGTAGCTATTATATACATTTTCCTCCACCTGACTTTCCTTGACAATATAGGCTGTAAATAAAGGAACATGGCATTAGATGAAGAATTAGGATAATTAACATTGTATAGAGACATAGAATCACTGAATTTTGAGAGCTGGTGGTAATAACAGCAAATACTCCTGTGGCATTTACTCTGTGTTATGCCCTGTTCTACCCACTCCAGTGTTCTTGCCTGGAGAATCCCAGGGATGGGGGAGCCTGGTGGGCTGCTGTCTATGGGGTCGTACAGGGTCGGACACGACTGAAGCGACTTAGCAGCAGCAGCATGCCCTGTTCTAAGTGCTTCACATAAATTCACTCAATAATTCTCATAATAGTCATCCTCTGGAGTATGTACTGGTACTGTCCCCATTCTACAGATGAATAAACTGAGGCGTGGGGAGGGGAGTTAGATGACTTGTTCAAAGTCTCAGAGCTGGTGTCTGGCAGATTTGAACGCTGGTGTCTGCTTTCATATACCACACTTTGCTTTAGAATTGCAATTCTGGTTTCGTGGTTTTTATGAGTAAGGAAGTTATAATCCCTGGGCAATTAATAGTCTGCCTGCCCATGTGCCCTGTCCCTAGATTTCTTTCTTTCTTTTTCAAATGGTCACTACTTTGCCTTGAGCTCCTTGTTGAGTCTAGAATTTGCTTTTATTAATGTCTAAATGTTATAGTGTTATAAGCTAAAACTTGGCCTGTTGTTACTTCATGGATGCTCAGAAGACATGAGCTGCATGAGTCAGAGAGAAACAGTTATTACTCCTGGTACAAAAATCTGCGTGCTGTTACTGTTCCTTTTGTCTTGTCAGCAGCACAGGGGTGATTTGGAGGGCATGATGGATAGGCGGATGTCTGCTCCTGCGTGGAGTTGTGTTCCAGGCAAGGAACACTGCATTTGAGGAATCCACAGCTTTTCTAGCAGACAGTAAGCAAGCCTGTTCTCTGTCTTAAAGGGCAGTTCTCTCCTTTGTCAAGACTGCTTGCTGAAAAATGGCAGGGTAATAAATGGCCTTGGCTTCATCTCACACACAGAAGTTGTGCAGGAGCTCAGAGAGTATCAAGGGCTGCTTCTCGCAATACTTTTTTTTTTTTTAATACTCATTTATTTTGGCTGCCGTGGGTCTTAATTGAGGCATGCTGGCTCTCTAATTGTGGTGCTCAGGCTTAGTTGCTCCGTGGCATGTGAGAACCTGGTTTCCTGACCAGGGATCTGACCTGCATCCCTGGCATCACAAGGCAAATTCTTAATCACTGGACAGGGAAGTCCCCTTGCTACTTCTTCGTACCTGTCTTATTGGCTTTAAAATGGTCAAATGGGCACCCTGTACCATTTCTTTGACAAACTACTGCTTTTTAAGACATCTGCCAATATTCCCTGACATAGTAACTCCAGATTTTGTAGTTATCAGACTCTCACTATAGTAAAAACAAGATCCCAGGGAGATCTCTTTGGAAAGCCGCCCTGAATGAATTACTAACACTTGCCACATTGCAGACCTATGGCTTTTCTTTTTTATTTGTAACATAACATTTTGAAACCAGCCAGAGGCATGAGGTTGACAAGCATCGATCAGCTTCATTGCTGTATCGTAGGTTTCTTTATTTCCTTTCTTTTTCCTGGTTGAACGTCTTTCCAGTGTTGAGCCAAGTTTTTCTCAGCCACGATTTTTATAATTCTGTACATTACGGCTCTGTCCAAGACTGTGATTATAACTTCACCTTTTCCTAGAAATACCTTGAGCTTTGAATGAGAGCTGTCTTGGTGGGGTGGTCTTCTCTAGCAGGATGGCATCCTCGGGGAATTTCCTGATTAAGGTGCTTATATTAAGTAAGGAATATTACGGGTCTAAGCCTTGCACCTTTGAGGGAGAGAAGTGATCTGATTAGTTAGAAGAAAAGGCAATGTAATGAACTTTTTGTCAATGTGGTTATCAACTCCGATCCATTGAGGGGTCAGAGACCTAAGAACATTAAAAAAAAAAAAAAAAAAAAAACAGGTCCTGGGTTAGAGGCAGGGGAGAGGTGAGGCCAATGAGGGCAAAGGTCATTCTTGCCACACAGTAGCCCTTACCTTCACATGAGCCCACTCTTATTTGCTATGAGGATGGAATCTCTTCAACCAGCTGGATTATTAAGCCAAATATGTGAGCTGTGGGTAAGCCTTAGCCTCCTCTCTCCTGATTTTAATTCAGTCTCATGATGTGGGGGTTGCTGGTATGGGGGAGAGGAAGAGGGTTTGTCACTTCCTGGTGGTGCCAAGGGAGTGTTTCACATGACGGCACACTGGGCCTGTTACTGGACGGCGGTCAGTGCCCGTACCTCGCCTGCCTTTTAGGAGCTTTCGTGCTTCTTGTTGGAAGGATCTGTTGTTTGACCAGCCTCTGTGGGTTATTTCAGAACCTTCAAACTGTTTCAGGGACGTCCCACCACAATTAGCCTTGGGTACGTATGCTAATTGGGAATATAAAGCTCATTATTAAAGTTTTCACAGGTCTGAATGGAGAGAATAAAGCCTGGCTACTTAGCAAACCACTGAGCACAGGATGCTGGTGGCTGAGTGACCGCACTGCCAGCACTCCACCCTGGCTCTCTATTGCTCCTGAGCTCTGTGACTCAGTTTCCCCCATGGTGCAAGGGGAGCGATAATACCATTTCTCTTAATCGCAATGTTGCGATGATCATGGAAGTGACATGAAAATGCACCATTCCTAGCAGGTGGTAAGTACTCAATGCTTTACTAAGTGGAGGACAGAATGTCTGCACAAGCCCCATTTCCCAATTTTTACCTGGCTTCTAGGTTTAAACTGTAGTCGATTTTTTTCCTAAATGTGACCTGCAGCTGCACTGTCCAGTATGGCACCCACTAGCCACACATGGCTATTTATCTTTTTCGTTTTTATTTCTTTTCAAAGTATTTTTTAATATGTATGTTTATTTGGCTGCTCTGGGTCTTGGTTGCAGCACGCAGGATCTTCAGTCTTTGCTGTGACGAGTGGGAGCTTATAGTTGACATAGGAACTCTTAGTTGTGGCATGTGGGATCTAGTTCCCTGACAAGGGATCGAACCCAGGTCCCCTGCATTGGGCGTGTGGAGTCTCAGCCACTGGACCACCAGGGAAGTCCCCACATATAGCTATTTAAATGAATTCAAGCCAACTAAAATTAAAGATACGATTGTTCAGTTGCACTGGCTGGATTTCTTTTCTTATTTTTTGGCTACACCATGTGACACAAAGGATCTTAGTTCCCTCTGCTGCTGCTGCTAAGTCGCTTCAGTTGTGTCCGACTCTGTGCGACCCCAGAGACGGCAGCCCACCAGGCTCCCCCATCCCTGGGATTCTCCAGGCAAGAACACTGGAATGGGTTGCCATTTCCTTCTCCAGTGCATGAAAGTGAAAAGTGAAAGTGAAGTCGCTCAGTAGTGTCCAACTCTTAGCGACCCCATGGACTGCAGCCTACCAGGCTCCTCCGTCCAAAACCTGTGTCCGCTGCATCGGGAGTGTGAAGTCTTAATCTCATAACCAAGGGGAAAGTCCCACCATCTGAATTTCAAGATGCAAGAGCCACATGTGGCTCCTGGCTCCTGTTTGGGAACGTGCAGGCTGTTGAACATTTCTTCTATGGCAGCAGGTTCTGTCAGACAGCTCAGGGCTGGAGGGTTTAAGCCCCCGAGGGGTTTGATGACAACGTAATGACTGTTTAACTTTGGAACTCTCTTCCTGGCACCATGCCTCTTTCTATATCCTTTTCTGCAGATGGAGAAGAATGTAGGTGGTGCCGATATGGGACTGAACAGGCTATTTCCCTGGCTTAGATAAAGAAACCCTTGCAGATCAAGTTGAGGAGGAGGAAGTTTCTCCAAGGTGAAGGCTAGGGCTGTCCCCAGAGGGGGCTGAGGGCCGCCAACTACCTTTCAGCCCCTGTGATGGTCACAGAGGCCGCGTTTCCCCCTTTGGCCACAGTCCCCAAGATGTTCTCGAGTTCCCACAACCCAGTCTGTTTCCCTCGTGGGCACCTTGAGTCCCAATCTGTGTCCCTAAAATAAGGTCACTGTGATTGTGGGACACCAAAGGCCTTTCATTCATTTGCTGAGTATGGATAATGAATATTGACCCAACTCTGCGCTCAGAGTCCACATGGAAGGAAGTCCCATGTGGAACTGGAAGTCCCCTTCCAGTCCTGGAAGGGGGTTGGAGAGTCAGAACACCTTTATCTCTGTTTCTCCTGGGTTTCATCTCCATGAGAAAAGTGTGGCTGCATTTTGTAGCTACATAAGCTGCTGTCATCCCGGCTGATGATGTAGATGGAAACCCCCCACTTGCATTACAGTATTTTTCTGCTTATGAGCTCTTGAGGGCTCATTAGAGGAGACATTAATAAGGACTCGGCTCTACTGACATTTCTCTGCCTTTGCTAGGAGCATGGAGCACATGGAAAGCACTCTCTAGATGCCGGCCCTGTGGGAACAAGGGCTGGAGCTAGAAACTATGACTGTACCCTGCTCTTGGAGGAAGGTGGTCTCTGTGAAGGCAGCCTAGTAGAGGGGATTTCTGAGCTGCATTGTTAAGAAGAGGAAGGAGGCTAGTAAACTGGGGGAAAGGGAAGAAGGGAAGGGGGCATTTGGGAAGAACAGATTGTGCAAAGTTTTAATTTGAGACAGTGAGTAACTTATCAGAACAATTCCACTTCCAAGATAGGCAGTCCTGGGTAAGTTACTTGACCTCAGTTTTCACATCTGTAAAATGGGAGTGCAATTAGTAACAGTACCCACTTCATCAGGCTGTTCTGACGATGAGTAGGTGAATGCATGTGAAGCATTCACAGTGTCACCTGGCTCAGAGTAAGCACTTGATGAAAATCAGCTGTCACCATAATTCTTTCTTCCTCTTCCTAGTATTTTAATCATTATTAAAAGAAAAATAGGCTTTTGTGTTGGAGTCAGACGTCAGTTTCACCACTGATCCTGTGCAAACCACTGCCGCTTTCTGAGCCTAAATTTATTCATCTTTAAAATGTGGAGAATACCATCTGTGTTATGAGACTTCTTGCAAAGGTTACATGAAATACTGAAGTTTAAATGAAATACTGACTATAAAATGCTAGAACATGGCCAGGAAAAATAGCAGGGCCTCAGTAACCTTCCTTTCCTCCTGTCCTTCTCTTCCTACCAACTTTCCTGGTAGTCATGGGATAACCCATTTAGTTGAAAAGTGATGGGATGATATGGCATCTGAGGAAAATTAGTCCAGCAGCTCATGTGCAACACTGCAGCTTAAATAGAAAATGGAGGCATGGCTATTTGGTATCTTGGTATTTGTGTCATAGTTACAGGATGGCTTCTTCTATGATTCCAGTAGTTCTTTCTAGGAGCCAAGATGCTTTAGATGTTTGATGTATATTTACTGATTTAACCCTTAAGACAAGCATAAGAAGTAGGAGTATCGTTCCCATTTTACAGGTAAGGAAGCTGAGTCCAGAGCGACTAACTTGCCCACAATCACCCAGCGAGTATGTGGTGTTGCGGGCATTTGCACCCTCATCCACAGACCCCAGAATCTAACTCCACGGCCTCAGTGGTTGGCAGTTCTAGATTTGGTCAGGGACTGCCGTTTTCACTTCAGCAATCTTACAGTTAGGCACAGTGGGATGGATGAGGGATTAGCAGAGAAAGAAAGCAGAGGCAGGTCACCGGTGGCTTTAGCCTTCTCTGGAGGAACTGGGCAAAGAGGGCAGGCCCGGAGGGTTCCAAACTTAGGCCATGATGCTCTCCCACCTCTAGATGAGACCTTGGCCTGGTGCCTGCCCTCTTCCGGGAAGTGCCTTGGGCATTGTGGAGGGGAACATGGCCCTGCAGCGGGACTCCACACTGCCCAGCTCTGCAGGCCTCCCCCGCAGCTCTGCAGAGGGCCAGCCCTCCCGCTCCCCGCTTCCCCGCTGGGGAAGGCAGCAGACGCTGGCTGCAATCCTCCTGTGTGCTCCACACCTCTTGGTGAAAGGAGCCTTTCATGGGACTTGCACGCAGACATGTGAGCTGGTGGAACCAGAGAAGGTGCCAGGCTGCTGCCCCTTCTCCCCCATCCTGCGTCCTAGCCCAGACCTGGTACTCCTAGGCCTCCTTCCTGCTTCCTCCATCCACCTCTGCCCAGGACCTCTCCCCAGCTATAAAAGCAGCCCCCACAGTCCACAGGGTGCTGCCCAGAGCCTTGCCACCTTCCCGCTGGTGTGTTACTGAGCCCTCCCGTGGGCCACTGATTTAAGCACAGAGAGGTCAAGTCACTTGCCCAGAGTCACACAGCTGGAGAGTAGCAGCAGCAGGCAGGCCTTGAGCCTCAGTAGTCTGGCCCTGGGGCACATGTTCCAGCCCTCAGGAATGCAGAATACTTTCTGTGGTTCAGGGAATTGCGTCAGGGTCATTCAAGAGCATCGCTCTGGTACCTCTCACCCCGGCAGACACCTGGACACACACTCACACGGTCTTGTGAGCCTCCTCGGCTTCCTGGCTGTTTGCATTGGTGCACCTGCAGGTATTCCTCAAAGCTCAGGGTCTCCTTTGGAACCCAGAGAGCCTCCTGGGCCCAGACACCCCCATGCCAGCCAGTGTTTTGCACTGAGTAAACCTCATTTTCTATGGGTGACCTGGGTAAATACCCTGACTGCCACCTCTCAGGCTTCTTTGTGCCGCTTTCTGACTGGCCCAGGCCCCCTCCCTCCCCACCTCCGGCAGCTCGAGAACATCTGGGCAGGCCTGCTAAATGTTAATGAGGCATCCGGCCCAGGAGGGCCCCCTGGACCTCTGGCCTCTGGCTTTGCCATCCTGCCATTTTACCAGAGTGATTTATTGACAGGGAGGCAGAGGTGGAGGGTGGGAGGAAAACACCCTTTTAAACTGAGGGCTGGTTTTGCCTGCATTAATGTGCAAGCCTACAGCCAGGCAATTAAAGGTCGTTAGGCAGCTACAATGCGAAATTAATTCTGCAGGCTTACCCCCCATGCCTCCTTCCCTTGCATGACTGTGGGCAAAATTGCTCCAGGGCAGAGAGAAAGCAGGTGGTTCCGCTGGCCGGTTAGGCGGTTGAAGTGTTCTCTTGGGAAAAGGCTGAGTGCTTGCTGTGGGTTGTGTGTGTGTCTGTGAGTGTGCGTGTGTGTGAGGGGGGGGTGTTATTTAGTCACTAAGTCCTGTCGGACTCTTCTGTGGCCCCCACAAACTAGCCCGCCAGGCTGCTCTGCCAGTGAGATTTCCCAGGCGAGAAGACTTGTGGGAAAATAGGTTGCCGTTTCCTTCTCCAGGGCTTCCCCTTCTGGCTGTCCTTCCCAAGCCAGGAATCGAACCTGGGTCTTCTGTATCAGCTTACTGTTTTCGGTAGCAACCACATGATTCCCCTGCTTGATTAATGGTGAAATGGAGGCCCACTGGGAGGCTTTAGCAGGACATCAGAGCCCTGATGGAGGAGGAGATGGCAGCCCACTCCAAGATTCTTGCCTCGGAAATCCCATGGACAGAGGAGCCTGGCAGGCTACAGTCCATGGGGTCGCAAAGAGTTGGACATGCCTTAGAGACTGAGCGTACACATATACAGAGCCCTGAGTGAGAAAAAGATGACTCGGATTATGTCGTCCTCTCTCCACCCCCACCCCCCTTAGGGGGGGTTCTGCCTTCCCCACCTAGGCCAGTTCTAGCTGGGCACCCATGGCGTGGTTCTCTCCGCCTGCATCTTTAGGCCTAAGGGCTGAGGACACTCTCCCGCCATTGCTCATCCTGGGTGGGGGCTCCCCTTGGTGGGCCCTTGGCTGTGGCCTCACACTGCACATCGTCATCCATCGTGTGCTTTTCAGTGCAAAACTGAGCGTGTAACCATCTGCGACACGCACACCCTCTCTGACCACCTATTTCTCTGCACGGTGGCCTCAGGCATGTTGCACAACCTTACTGGGCCTCAGTTTCCCTCATCCGCGAAATGCCTCCTTAGGGTTATTGATAGGCCATGTTGATATACTGAAGGGGCTTAGAAGAGCCGCTGGCACTTAGGAAGCCCTACACAAGCATGGCTATTATTTTTATGATTTCCGTATCCTTCTGCAAGGCCCCTCTTCAGACTCTAAATCTGGCTTAGGCCTCTGGGGCCCTTCTATTCGCCAGTGAGCCCCGCGGGGTTTCAGCAGCTCCAGGTTTCTGAGCTGCGGAGCAAGAAGGACAAGGCCAACAAGGGGGAGCTGTATTATCCGGGAGGCTTGAGAGATGTCCCCGAAGAGATGAAGTGCGTGCTGGCTGCCCCGGCTTCTGGCGAGTTTCCCTCTCGGTACAGCAGCTGCCGGGCTGGGCTCCGGGTGGCTTTAGCTTCAGTGCTCACCTACTCGTGACCTTTCTGAGTCAATAGATAGTGATAAGAGGCCAGTTAAGAAATCTAGACAAAGCTTTATTGGGGTGCCTTCTGCACCCAGGGGAAGTGAAAACAAGTAACAGGTTCCCTTGCTGACTCCCTCCCCAAGCGGGGGCAAGCTGGTTTCTAACATGGGGTGAGGGTAGGGGTGTCCTCAGTGGTCTGGCCAGAGGGCTGGCTCATGGGGTTTGCCTACCCCTTTGGTGAGGGGGTGTGTAGTACCCCGTTTTTGCTCCCAACACCCTGTTTGCTCCTGGCTTTTTAGAGGGGCACTTGGATTTCTAGTCTTTGCATATCTTGTCCATAATTTGTCCCACCTGCGCATGCACGCAGTTGCACTTATTTTTAGTCCCTTATAGTTTCTTTGCATTTTGTTGCTCCATTTCGTTTTGCCAGGTGCAAGCACTGAAGCCCAGCGTCCCAGGTCCCCGAGATTAGATCCAAGCCTCTCTCGCTACCGCGTCCCTTTGGACCCTTATCCCTCTGCCTGGCCCTTGGCAAGCAGACAGGACACAATGAAGTCCTGGGGGGTCTGAATACCTGAAGTGGGGGATTCAGTGACTGCTTCTTTACCCATGAGGTGTCCTTCACGAGGAAGCCCTCCTTGAGATCTGGACACTCGAGTCACTTCTGAAGCAATGTGAGAGGTGGGGGGCTGTCCGGCCAAGCAGAACTGATGGTGGTCATCCTGAGACGAGGTGTACACACACACACGTGTGCAAAGAAACATCACTCTTGCCTGAAACTTTCTAAATTCTCGTTTTAATATGTGAATGATAAAAATCTCCTACATTCCTATTTTAACCACTCTCCTATATTTTCTATTAGAAAAAATGAAAATGTTACTCAGTCCTGCTGGATTCTTTGAGACCCTTTGGACCGTAGCCCACCAGGGCTCCTCTGTCCATGGGATTCTCCAGGCAAGAATACTGGAGTGGGTAGCTGTTCCCTTCTCCAGGAGATCTTCCCAACCCAGAGATCAAACTTGAGTCTGGATTGGGAAGATCCCCTGGAGAGGGGAAGAGCAAGTATTCAGGCCCTTATTGAATTATCTGGACAGTTTATATTCTGCTATAGACTTTGTACTTTCTTTATTCACTCATCAATATTTTCTATGTGGTTGGCTCTGGACTGGGTGCTGGGAACAAAAGACACAGGGCCCTGGAATCGTGGCGTTGATGCTTTAGTAAGGAGGAGCTCACAGTGATTGAATGCGTAAGTAAGTAGGCGGACAGTAGTCACAAGCTGTGGTGACCGCTGTGGGAGGGTAGCAGGAGCCCTGCAGGAAGAGTGTGTGCAAAGGCCCTGTTACTGCGTATGACAAAGGAAAATAAAACCCGTGTGGCAGGGTGAGCGGAGGGGTATGAGAGCTGCCGCTGAGGCAGGTGGAGAGAGGACGGCAGGGCCCTGCAGGAGACAGCGAGGCCTTCGAGGGCTGTTTTCATTCTCCGGGTTTGCACTGGAGTGATGTGATCTGCTGATGTTTTGCTGCTGAGTGAACGGGTGACGGTAATAATTAGGAGACTGTTGCAGCAGCTGGAGTAAAAGGTCATCATAGCCTGGATGACCAGGCTGTGCTGTGGGGGCAGTGATAGACTCAGATGGACTTGGGAGGGTTTTTCTTTTTTTTTTTTTTTAGTGTAGTCTAGTTGATTTACAATATTGTGTTAGTTTCAGGTGTGCGATAGTGATTTGGATATATATGTGTGTGTGTGTGTCCTATTACACGTCTTTATAAAATATTGAATATTGTTCCTTACGCTATACAGCAGGCCCTTGTTTACCTGTTTTATTTATAGTAGTGTTTATCTGTTAATCCCAAACTCCTAATTTATCCCTCCCTGTCCCTTTTCCCCTTTGGGTAACTATAAGTTTGTTTTCTATGTCCATGAGTCTTGTTTCTATTTTGTAAATAAGTTCATTTGTATCTTTTTTTTTTAGATTCCACATAGAAGAGATATCATACGGTATTTGTCTTTCTCTGACTTCACTTAGTATGATAATCTTTGGGTCTATGACAGAGATTTTTGAAGATGAGTTGTTAGGAGTTCCTGATGGATTGTGGTGAGGAGTAGGGAAAGATTACAGACAGAAAGAGAAAACTCCAGGATAACTCTAGAGTTTCTGGCTTCCTCAAACACCTCATCTCTTTCTCCTATTATCTTGGTTAAGAATCATCTGACATTTTCTGGAAACGTGTAAATATCCCTCGGTGATGGAAAGGCAGGGGTCAGGCAGGGTCAGGGAGGGTCAGGCAGGGTCAGGCAGTGCTGTGTGCTAGCTCATGGTCATGGGTTCAGTGTGGGCCTCTTTCTCCAGATACAAGTCCCTGGGTCACCCTGGGTCCCTGGCCCATGAGGACAGGCCTTTTGTCATTTAAGAACTGAGAAGACTTCAAGATCACTCGTTTAACTTCTTCTGTATAAAGTTAGAGATGCTTCTCTGGTGGCTCAGTGGTAAAGAATCCACTTGCAATGCAGGAGACAATGGGTTCAGTCCCTGGGTTAGGCTGATCCCCTCCAGAAGGAAATGGCAACCCACTCCAGTATTCCTGCCTGGAGAATCTCATGTACAGAGGAGCCTGGCGGGCTACAGTCAACGGGGTCGCAAAAAGTCAGACGTGACTTAGTGATTGAACAGCAACGTACAGACTTAAGCAGCTTGTCTGGTGTTGTACAGCTGGTCAGTCTACACTCTCGCCAGAGGCATCAGTCCCAGGCAGGCAGTGGGACCAGTTACATCCCTGCCAGTAGTTCCCAGATGCCTTGGTTCCGGGCAGTGCTGTGCAGTGCACCCTTGAGGAGCACTCAAGGTCATGTTGGACAAGCTCCTTTTGGGGTTCATGGCTAATGAGAGAGCCTGGAAAGTCGTTGGTGCTGGTGACTCACTAAGACGCATTCATCCCTACCCAGGTCTGAGGGGAAGAAGCCTTATGCATGTTTATGTATGGAAACTTCTGGGCACATCTGGCCCTCTCCAGAGGTAAAACAAGGCTTTATAGCAAAATCTGTGCATTCCCCCTCCTGTGTCTTCCTCTAATGAAGAAGCTTCGTTTGTTATATTAAAATAATAACTTAGACCTATTCAAGAGAAAGGTCATATAAGGAATTTCCAAAAAAAAAAAAAAAATGAAAAGACAGTGAGCAGCCTCCATTTACATGGACAGAGAAAGAGGACAAATTATGTGGACCCAAGGGCTCTTGCTGAAGAAGAACCTTCCAAATGGGCCTGAGATGACAAATCAAAGGTACAAATTCACCGGTATTGTCAAGAACTGAGATGTTGAATCTCTTTGCCCTGCAGCAGAAAATAACACATTGTAAGTCAGCTATGCTTCAATAAAAAAAGAAAAGAAAAGAAAAGAAGAGAGCTGACACGTCAAATGGTCCAGTCAATTATGATATATGAAAAGGATGGAATATTTTGCAGGTATTGAAGATCATAGTCTGAAAACTATAGTGTTACATTCAAATGCATATGGTAGATGATCAGTTGAAATATAGACTCCAAAACTGTAGTACAGGGCGGCTACATAGTGTACTTAAGGAAAAGGACTTAAAAGAATTACACCATTTCCTGCCCCATGCCCGAATGTCTCTAATGGAGGGGTTTTTTTTACATTAAAAAGAGAGAAAGCAACCAAGACCCACCCATTTTCCCCAGTTTAGTTTTAATGCTCAAAGGCCAAGGAGAGAAAGACGACGACCTGAGTTTTCAAAATTCTCTTCTAAGGAAGGATTGGTACCCATCCTTTGAGAAACATTCAGCAGTTGACAGGAACTTGTCACCATGGAGTGGCAAAGCCGGGGGATGACAGGTGACTTCAAGGTGGGATCTGCCAACAGGCATCTATGGGGTGTGCTCCATCCCTAGTGCCATACTCCAGCATAGCAGCACTAAGGAAGCTTGCCGGGGGGCCTCTGAGGGATGGAACAACCCACAGGATATCATACCAGGGGCAGCGCTGTGTGCGTTGACCTTTGGTCTTACGCATTTCCTCTCTGGACCTCTGCTGGGGCTGTGGAGGGCAGCATGACAGGGCACAGGAAGCTTGGCTCTTCAGAAATAACCATGCTTACCCCTCCCAGGACCTACCTCATGGTGCACAAGGATAAGACCCCCTCCTTGCCAAGCCTGGCCATTTCAGAAGGCCCAGTGGCAGAAAGGGATGCTTGCCCCTCCTGACCAAGAGCGGCTTGTCTTTAACCTGGAAGTCCAGTTAGTACGCAGGCCTTTCTGTGAAATCTTGGGGATTCTCACAGGCCTTGCCTCTCCTGAATGCGTTTCTGTAGCTTTGGTGTGGCTGAGACTGGCCAAGTTAGCATCCTTCAGCCTCTTGCCCATGGGGAGCCGTGTTGCCTGGACCCCCTGTATTTCTTCTTCCCTTTCTTCTTTGCTGCCTGTGGTGGCCCTTTGTAAGGATATACATATTTTGTCTATTCATTCATCAGTCAATGGATATTTGAATTGTTGCTAGTTTTTGGCTACTACAATGCTGCTCTGAACACATATGTATAATTTCCAGGTTCAGTTCAGTCACTCAGTCGTGTCTGACTCTGCGACCCCATGGACTGTAGCACACCAAGCTTCCCTGTTCATCACCAACTCCCAGAGCTTACTCAAACTCATGTCCATTGAGTCAGTGATGCCATCCAACCATCTCATCCTCTGTCGTCCCTTCCTTCTCCTGCCTTCAATCTTTCCCAGCATCAGGGTCTTTTCCAATAAGTCAGTTCTTCACATCAGGTGACCAAAGCATTGGAGTTTCAGCTTCATCAGTCCTTCCAGTGAATATTCAGGACTAATTTCCTTTAAGATGGGTTGGTTGGATCTCCTTGCAGTCCAAGGGACTCTCAAGAGTCTTCTCCAACACCACAGTTCAAAAGCATCAATTCTTCGGCACTCAGCTTTCTTTATAGTCCAGCTCTCACATCCATACATGACTACTGGAAAAAACATAGCTTTGACTAGACAGACCTTTGTTGGCAAAGTAATGTCTCTGCTTTTTAATATGCTATCTAGGCTGCTCATAACTTTTCTTCCAAGGAGCAAGCATCTTTTTAAATTTCCTGGCTACAGTCGCCATCTGCAGTGATTTTGGAGCCCCCCAAAATAAAGTCTGTCACTGTTTCCATTGTTTCCCCATCTGTTTGCCATGAAGTGATGGGACCAGATGCCATGATCTTAGTTTTCTGAATGTTGAGCTTTAAGCAAACTTTTTCACTCTCCTCTTTCACTTTCATCAAGAGGCTCTTCAGTTCTTCTTCACTTTCTGCCTTAAAGGTAGTGTCATCTGCATTTCTGAGGTTATTGATATTTCTCTCAGCAATCTTGATTCCAGCTTGTACTTCATCCAGCCCAGCATTTTGCATGATGTACTCCGCATATAAGTTAAACAAGTAAGGTGACAATATACAGCCTTGATGTACTCCTTTCCCGATTTGGAACCTGTCTGTTGTTCTATGTCCATTTCTAACTGTTGCTTCTTGACCTGCATACAGATTTCTCAGGAGGACATATATTTTCTTTTATTATTTTGACTGTGCTGGGTCTTTGTTGTGGAGCATGGGCTTTCTCTGTATTTGTGGCTTATGGGCTTAATTGCCCTGTGGCATGTGGGATCTTAGTTGCCCGACTAGAGATCGAACCCATGTCCCCTGCATTGGAAGGCAATTCTTAACTACTGGGCCACCAGGAAAGTCCCTGAACATATATTTTCAATTCTCATGGGTATATGCTCAGGAGTGGAACTACTGGATTACATAATTGTGTATAACATTTTGAGGAATTACCAAACACTCTTCCAAAGCCATTGCACCATTTTACAATTCTACCGAGGTTCCAGTTTCTTGACAGCTTTGCAGACACTTGTTATAATCTTTTTGATTGTAGCCATGCTAGTGAAGTGGTGTGAAGTGGTTTTGATTTGCATTACCCTTATGCCTAATGATGTAGAGCTTTGTTTTCATGTGCTTCTTGGTCATTTGTGTATATTCTTTAGAGATATGTCTGTTCAGATCCTGTGCCTGTTTTTAAATTGTTATCGATCTTTTTATTGCTGAGTCGTTAAGAGTTCTTTATATTTTCTGCTTACTAGACCCTGACCAGATACGTACTTTGCAAGTATTTTCTCTCACTCTCTGGCTGTCTTAAGTATACATTTGTACTAGTGCCTTTCACCAGAATTTTGAGCTGTTGATCGCCACAAAGGCTAGTGCTCAGACACTCCAGCAGCAAACAATTACATCTTTGTTTCGCTAGCATTTTACCCAGAGCTTGGCGTGAAATAAGTACCAGTGATTTGAGTAAATAAATGCATGGTTTTCCTTTGCCACTTTCCGAGGATAAAAATGGATCTGGGTAAGGCAGGCTGAAATGGATAATAAATTGCCGAGCAAAACCACAGAAGCAAGAGATGCACGTTTGCACACTCAGGCCTCTAGTG
Organism: Bos indicus; assembly: GCF_029378745.1. Taxonomy (NCBI): domain Eukaryota; kingdom Metazoa; phylum Chordata; class Mammalia; order Artiodactyla; family Bovidae; genus Bos; species Bos indicus. Next base: position 15,418,686 of record NC_091780.1, on the reverse strand, counting down.
TGTGGATATCATTTTCAAGATCAATGAAGGGGAAGGATGGACTGCAGCGCTGGGCTTGCACCTGCATTTCTGATGCAGTAAATATACTTCTCTGAGATCAATAGGGCATCTCTGCACAGCTCTGTAAACGTGGTGTAATTATCGCACTGAGAATTATAGTTGTCACCTATTGATTGCATCCTCTCGGCAAGTATTTGCACATTTCCTCCTGCCCCCACACTGCTCCACCCCAGTTCCAAAATCTAATCCTTAGTGATCTCCTCCCAAATCACTGGGTTCAGTGAAGAAGAGGTGAAATCCAGCAAGGCAGGTGCCAGCTCTCTTGTTACCATCACCTTGGTCAGGGAAGAGGCAGCTGGAAGGGTCTCAGATTTAGGGGAAAAGGGGGCCAGTGTCACACAGAGAAATGGAATCAAAGAATCCAAACAAATGGGTAGGTGTCAGCCGCGGTGGTGGGGGTGGGGTGTGGGCGGCGCGCTGTGTCTGGAATCAGCTGGAGAGAGAGGGATTTCTCATTCTGCAGATAAGACCTGGAGGGAGATCTAATCCTAGAAAGAGATCACATTCCATAATCCTAGAAAGAGGTCCCAGGCCATCCCTGTAGAGGAAGACATCTATTTATAAAGTTGCTAAATGTCAGATAAACTGTCATCTTAGAAAGTATAAGTCACTCACTCATTCACTAATTCTTTCATGCATTGAGTGAACACTTGTTGGGCTCCAGGAAGGACCTTGCCAGGGCTGCAGAGAAGAGTTAGGGACAAACTGTCCTCTTGGAGCTTGTCTCCTTCTGCAAAACCCAGGCAAGGAGGCAGATGAATCCAAAGGAGACTCAGAGGTGGTGAATGGGATGGGGACTCTATCCCAGAGGCTCCCCCAGGGGCTCAGCAGGGGATCCAGGGAGCAGGTCGAGTCTACAGGGAGGAGCCAGTATCTGTCAGATAGACTGGGGCATTGCCAACGGAGAAGGAGGTTCCTGTTGGGGCCTGCACCCATGAAACCACAGGGCAGGGCGTGGATGGGAACCAAAGGGAGTATGCCGAGATGGTGGCCACGGCTTGTCATCGGGAATGGGGACAGGGAGGTTGGCAGTGGGAATTTCCCGCCCTGTGTTCAGCTCTGCAGGGTTGGGGTGGGGGATTGGGTGGCAGGAGATCTGGGAGGGAGGGGTGGGGAGTCTGCTGGGTTGGTCTCAGGGTGGGGTGGCGGCATCCTGCCTGCGCAGCTTGGTGAGTCTGTGTGGGGCACTGCCTCTGTCCCTGGGACACCCAGTCTCATCTCTGAGGCTGACTGGCCCATGAAACAGCATCTTCCTTGGGGTAGGGGGTTGGAAGGGCGAGTGGATTGATTGCCAACAGTGAGCAAGTCTCACACTTTTTGTCCTCAGGACTCTTAACACTTTTCAGAATTACCAAGAATCCCAGTGATCTTGTGTTTACCTGGGTTATATCTTTGGATGTAGACTGTACAAGAAATTAAAACTGAGAACACCCAGGCACACATCCATCTGCCATCAAGTGGCAGTGTCTTCAGACATCATGTGGAAGCCCCCACTGTACACTCGAGAGGGGATGACAGTGGAGAAGGCAAATAAGGTCTGGGTATTATTCTGGGAACAGATTTGACCTCATAGAGCCTCCTGAGAGGGTGTTGGGAGCACCAGGAGTTCCAGACCACACTTCAAGGTTCTGTTGGGTTACAAGCTATACGTGTAGGTCCGTATTCTGCTTGGTCCCTGAGCCCCTAGTGTGGCTCAGTATTATACTATATATATAATTGGAGAAGGCAATGGCACCCCACTCCAGTACTCTTGCCCGGAAAATCCCATGGATGGAGGACAGTGGTGGGCCGCAGTCCATGGGGTCGCTAAGAGTCGGACACGACTGAGCGGCTTCACTTTCACTTTTCACTTTTATGCACTGGAGAAGGAAATGGCAACCCACTCCAGTGTTCTTGTCTGGAGAATCCCAGGGACGGGGGAGCCTGGTGGGATGCCATCTGTGGGGTTGCACAGAGTCAGACACGACTGAAGCGACTTAGCAGCATATATATATTATATGTCTACCCACTGAGTGGGCAGGCCTGGGGTGCTCTCTGGAGGCCAGGTCTTGCTGCCTGTGTGCTCAATCAGGTCCAACTCTTTGTGACCCCATGGACTGTAGCTCACCAGGCTCCTCTGTCCATGGAATTTTCCAGGCAAGAATACTGGAGTGGTTGCCATTTCCTACTCCAGGGGATCTTCCCAACCCAGGGACTGAACCCCTTTCTCTTGCAAATCTACTGCATTGGCAGGCAGGACTCTTTACTCACTGTGCCACCTAGGAAGCCCAGTAAGAAATTCCTGCCCCCTGCAGTTCCTAGGGGGCTAGAGTTCAGTGTGAAATTGTCTGTGGAATTCTCCAGGCAAGAATACTGGAGTGGGTAGACATTCCTTTCTCCGGGGGAATCTTCCCAACCCAGGGATTGAACCCCAATCTCCTATATTGCAAGCAGATGATTTACTATCTGAGCCACAAAGGAAGCCTCAGAGTTCAGTGTGGAATTGCAGAAGCAGATATTTCTATTGCGACTGTGATGAGCCTGTCAGGGAGGGTAATGAGCCCAGCCCCCGGGCTTCCCCAGGGAAGTGAATCCAGACTCCTAGCAGAAGAGGAAGTTGGTGGATGGAGAGTACTGCAGGCTGAGGAAGGGACTGGTTGGAGGGGGAGAGGTCAGCCTAAAAACCCTCCCCTTCCCTCCCAACTGGAGGATCCCAGCGGAAGTCCATTGCTGGCCTTAACCACCTCCGGATGGTGCTGAGTGCAGCCTCCCTAGTCTCTGTTGCCGGCCGGGGCTACTGCACATTGTAGGGGGGCACCCAACTCCCGACCACGCCCCCGACTCCCGGCCACGCCCTTCCTCGCCTGTGTCTTGAGCCGCATTCTTCCTGCTGCCTGTGAACCCTCGTCAGATGTTCCTGGCTCTCACACCGCGGTTCCATTGTTTCTTCCCCTCGTTTTCCCACCATGCCCCAGTTGCCTTGCCCAGCTCTGTTTCTTCCTATAGCTCATGCCTAAGAATGATCACAGCTCACTTTCATAGGCTGAGCCACTGTTCCACAACACTGTGGAGTGGGTCTAATATTATCCCCATTTCACAGGTGAGGAAACCAAGGCCAAGAGATTAAGTATCTAGCATAAGGCCACAGTGGGGAAGGAAATGGCAATCCACTCCAGTATTCTTCCCTGGAAAATCCCATGGACAGAGGAGCCTGGTTGGCTACAGTCCATGGGGTCGCTCGCAAGAGTCGGACACGACTTAGCGACTAAACCACCACCACCATAAGGCCACAGAGCTAGGAGGTGATGGGACTGGGATTGAACCCGGGCAGTCTGGCTCCAGTCTGTCCTACTAACCACTGCACTAGGTTGACCGCTCTTAACCTGTCATTTTCTTTCCAGCTCTCAGACCACGTGTTCATTTCCCAGGCTACCACACAGTAGGTGCCCATTAGAGGTTTGACAAATGAGTTTCATCTTCCTATCCTGCCCACCTCCACGTCATGCCTTATGCATTTGCCATTAATAAAGAAATGAATATGTGGGCTGACGAACAGACAAAGAATAGATGACTGCCACCTGTTGGTGTGTGTGGAAGCTGTAACTACCAGCATTTTTCAGGGCAGAGGTGCGAGTTCATAAATACTGGACAGGTTCTGAAATCATCCCCGTCGTTGGTGAACGCAGTTTTGAAATGACTTTGTCACTGTAATGTCCCTGGCCAACAGGAGGTAGTGTTTTTACTCTTTTATCTAAAGCCAAAAGCCTCTTGGGGCATGTGGGCTCCAAGGCTTGGGCTGGGGCTCTTATTTCAAAGCGAGGAGAAGAGGAGGAGAGTGCTTCCCCAGGCAGGTAATTAGGAAGCCCATCCATGGGTACTTGGAGATCAGAGCCAGCTTTTGGAGGATGAAAATGAGTTAAAAGTCTGGTCGTGATAATTCCCTTATCTCTGACTTCCTGCCAGCACTGCTGATGTCTGAGCTGCTCAGAATCTGGGTGGCCTCTCTACAGGGCTCTTGATGCAAAATGAGCCCCAGGTGTTGGGGATAAAAAACCCACCGTTGGTCATTACCACGCCCCCTCTTCTGGGCCACCCTGGGTGCCCTGGCTTTGTGGGGTTTTCCCCTCCAGCTCTGCTGATCTGCAGGCATATTTATTTGTAAGTGGAGTAAGTGGAATTTTTCAAAGGGAAGCACTTTGCAAATGATGAAAAGAAAACAACTTGAGGTAAATGGCTCATCTGGCAATGGGAAACAGCCCCTGGCATCAAGAGCTCTTTAACCTTGTCTGAACAGGCAGCAGGGAACTTGGCTTCTGTATCATCTTACAGAAAATTTTTCTGTCTCCCTACTGAGGCCAGACCCTGGGGAGAAAGAACCAAAAACCCAACCCAGGACCCTTGGAAAATTTGATAGGTAGGTGTCTCTGCCCCGTACGGTCAACCTCGGTGCCCTTCCTATCCAAGCCTCTGTGACTTCTGTCCCCACATGATTCCATAGTTCTCCACTTGTCTCCTGACTTCTGCCCCAGTCGCTTCTGATACTGCGGCCCACAGAAAGATCTAAAACTCCAGAGTGGATCTGCTCCATTCCATCTGTGAACAAGGCCTCTGGTGCCCTGTGCACCCGCACAGAAGCCACAAAATTAAAGCTGGGCTTACCAAGGCCTGCGGGGCCCATGTGATCGGGCCCTTCTGTCTTTCTGGCCCTGTCTCCTCCTGCAGCCACACTGGCCTCTCTGCGGCTCTCAGTTCATCAGGCCTGTTCTTCCCCAGGGCCTTGGCATCTGCCATCCCCGCTGCCTGCCTCCCCACATCCTCCTGGTTCTCCCTCACTTGGCTTAGGGCTGTGCTCAGGTAGCATCTTATCAAACGGGCCCTCCTGTGGCCTTCCATAAAGTAGCCCCCCTTCTCTCTCGCCTGCACTCCCTGCCCCACCACTGTCAGCTTTAGGTTTGCTCCACAGTTATTATCGGGGAAGGCGATGGAACCCCACTCCAGGACTCCCGCCTGGAAAACCCCATGGACGGAGGAGCCTGGAGAGGTTGCAGTCCATGGGGTCGCTGAGTGTCGGACACAACTGAGCGACTTCACATTCACTTTTCACTTTCATGCATTGGAGAAGGAAATGGCAACCCACTCCAGTGTTCTTGCCTGGAAAATCCCACGGATGGAGGAGCCTGGTGGGCTGCCATCTATGGGGTCGCACAGAGTTGGACACAACTGAAGCGACTTAGCAGCAGCAGCACAGTTATTATATATGTTATTTCTATGTTCAGTTTTTTATAGTTATTTATATGTTCAGTTTCTGTCCTGTTACATCAAAATATACATCAGAATGTAAATGCCTTAAGGACAAGGACTTTATTTACTTTTATTTTAGATACTTCTTTTTAGGGGGTACATCGCATGTGGTCGATCCATTCATCCTTTGATGGACATTTGGATGTTTTCCACTTTTTCACTCTTACAGATAATGCTGCTGCAAACTTTTGTGTACAAGCGTCATGTGAATGAGGAGAGCTTTGGTTGGACATCTTCAAGTCAGTTCACAGATGCTGTCTTTGAGGGGTATTCATGCCTGGAGCCATGTCCCAAATCTCCCAGTGGCTCATTGGTTTCAAATTATGATTGTATTTTTAGAGAGCTGTGTTACTTGTCCCAGCAGGCATTCATTTGCTATAAGACTGATTTATCATTGTTTCCACTTTTCTGTGTGACTGGCTGGGTATCTCTTTAATGTTGCCACTTGTGATTCCTTTCTTTGTACAGACTAGTTAACATCTTTTTATTTTTTTATTAATTTTCATTTTGACTGTGCTAGATCTTGGTCATAATGCTCAGTCTTCTCTAGTTGTGGGGCTTGGGCTTGGTTGTAGGATCTTAGTTCCCTGACCAGGGATTGAACCTGAGTCCCCTGCCTTGGCAGGTGAATTCTTAACCACTGGACCACCAGAGAAGTCCCCTAGTTACCCTCTTGATGTCTCTCCTAGTTTTACTCTGCTCAGCTACTTGGCTTTATTTGACTCCATCCTCAGAACTGATTGTGTTCCTTTCTCCCTAGAACTTCTCTTTTCTGAATGAAATTTGTTCCTCCTGCACCAAGAACCCTCGACTTTAAGTGGATTTGTCTGAAACGTGATCTTTGAGTTCGTCTCATTCCAGTCAACTTCTTTATCTCCTAATTGCATTACCCACGACCCCAGCAGAATTCCGAAAAGCATTTGTAGAAGATTCATTAGGTTTGGACTGCTGGTGAGGGTGTGATAACAAAGGCAGCCTCAGGGCTGCTCTGCCAAGTGCCAGGGTTTGAACTCAGGGTAGCTTTTCTCCTTTGCCCGAAGGAACGCTTGTGCAGATTTGCTCTGAAGGGCATCTGTAGCAGCAGCCAGTCTTCTTGGGAAGGAGAATTGAGGTGCCTAAGGCCAGCTCTTTCGTTCTGCTCTGAGGACACAAAGGAGGGTTTGTTGAAAATATCTGTCAAAGGTGGGTGGGATTCCAGAGATCATCCATGTCTCAGGTGATCAGAGCGCCTTTTTAAAGATGAATGAATGTTTTTCTTTTGGCTGCACTGGGTCTGCGTTACTGCGTGTGAGCTTTCTTAGTTGCGGCAAACAAGGGCTACCGTCCAGTTGCGGTGTGCGGGCTGCTTCTTACAGTGGCTTCTCTTGCTGAGGAGCATGGGCTCTAGGCACATTGGCTTCGGTAGTTGTGGCTCACAGGCTTAGTTAGTTGCCTGGAGGCAAGTGGGATCTTCCCCAACCAGGGATCAAACAAGTAGTGTCCCTGCATTGCAAGGTGAATTCTTAACCACTGAACCACTAGAGAAGCCCCCGTCAGAGCACTTTTGAGTGCATTTACCCTGCGTGTAGATCAAACCTCAGGGCCTTTGCACGTGCTCTTCCATGTCACTCAGGCCTCTGTTCCTCTGTCACCACATCGGTAAGGTCTTCCCTGAACAGCCTGCCCCCACCACTCACCTCCCACCTTCACTCTCGGCCCCCTTCCTTGGCTTTCCCTTTCTTTACACCACTTATCTTCACTTTGCATATTATGTATTTCCTTGTCTCTTGCTGTTCCTCAACAGAACGCAAGCCCTGTGAGAGTGCATCATCCAGTGTTACATCTTTAAAACTTAACACGGTTCTCGGAACATAGGAGGGACTCAGTGTGTGTTGAGTGAATGCGTGAATGCATTTGCTTTTTATGAAAACCCTTGGGGCAAAGATACTGTTAATGCTGTCGTGTGGGAGAAGGAACCAGAGTCAGATGACTAGAGGTAATTACTCAAGGTCACGAGTTGGGATGTGACTGAGCCCTGAATTGAGTTGGCTCTTCTGGGACCCTGGGCAGCCACCTCTCAGGCTTACAGGGTCCAAGAAAGCCTCTGTAGGTCCTTTGGAAATTCTCAGAAAAGGTCACAGTCTTCAGCAGGAAGTGGCATGCGAGGTGCACAGAATGGAGTGGAAATTTTAAGAGCTATGGAGCAAGGATTTCCTGTGACCTGAGAGGGAAAACAGGAAATAAGTGAAACCTGGAAAAACAGCGGTGGGAGAGACGTGCAGTGATCAGGGAAGGTGGCAGGGGAAGGAGGGAGGGTGACGCAGTGGAAGTGGCTGCAGGAGGTCGTAAACCCGGAGGAACCTTCCACAGGATGACTTAGGAGCCTGCGATGGATGCAGGGCCCACTGGTCCCCTCAGGCTGTTCCGCGCATTCCCCCACCCCTAGTATGCCCAGATGTCTCTCTGCAGCTAAATCCTCTGCAGAGGATTATTAGAAATATTAGCAGTCCAGGGGAGGAGGGGCAGTACCCTGAGACCATGAACTCTTGAGTGCTGTGCTCAGGAGAAACAACAGATACCCCAGGTCACACTGGATCTGACTGTGGGGTGTGTGCTGCGACTTTTCTGTGGGAGGCGGTACTTGTGTGGATGGGCAATCAGGGTGTCCTCCATTTATGAAAACAAGTTGGCAGAAAAAGGAAGCTGGTGGTGGCGCCAGAACACTCACTCAGGATTATCAACTTGGCTGGCGCTGGTGGTCACAGAGCATCAGGTGCTGATGTGAGGAGGTCAGGACTGGAACCCAGAGGCTCCCGGGCGACCTCCTGTTCCTGATCCTGGGCTTGCTTTCTGTGCACTGTTTAACATGGCCTCAAGTCCTGCCTGTAGACTCTCCCACCTGTTCTGTGCTGGCTATCCAGAGAACCACAGCCAGAGTCTCCTCCGACAGGCTCCGGGGGACTTGTCCTTGGTGACAGCACACAGAAGACACGTGCTGTGGGGCTGAGGGCTTTCAGAGATTCCGGGGGAGAGAGAGGTGACTGTTAGCCCAGTGCATCAGAGCACAGGAGAGTGAGAGCAGCCTGGGGATTCAAGAGAAGACATGTGAGGACCCCCGCCCCATCTCTGCACCTGGGGCCCCAAGCCAGACCTCGCTCTCGGGGTCCTCAGAAAGAGACCCTTAGCCCCGTGGGTGGTTGAATGCCCCAAGGTGAGTTAGAAGCCCGTGATGCCACACGAATTCCCGGACTCTGCGTGGAACTGAAGAAGGACTTTTAAAACTAGATTTGACAGGTCAAAAGAAATGCCCTCCATTGTGAGGAACAGCCTCATTTGGGCCTCTGCGGCTGTCTCAACTTCAGGCTCTCTAACAATACCCTTCATTAACTGTCCGCTTCAGGACCCACACCCGGCTCCAGGCAGCTCCCCTCGCCCTTCTTCCCCGCTCTTGCCAGCGGCCTCTTTCCCGTCTCACCGGCTTGGCCTTGTGACTGGAGTGGGCAAGACTTGCCTTAGGGTGTGCCCTGCGGAGAAGCAGCAAGGAAAACAGGATTCTTTGTCTGAAGGTGCCCTTGGGCCGGGGGCAGTTAGCAGGAGTATGTGTGAGTTTGTGTGTGAGAGTCTGTATGTGAGTGTAAGTCTGTGTGTAAGTGTATGAGTGTGTGAGTCTGAGTCTCTGTGTGTGAGAGTCTGCATGATTGTGTATGTGAGTCTGCGTGTGGATGTCTGTGTGTATTTCTGTGTGAGTCTGTGTATGAGTGTGTGTGTGTGTATTGCTGTGTGAGTCTATGTATGTCTGTGTGTATGAGTGTATATATGTGTGTGTCTTTGTGTGAATGTGTGGGTGAGTCTGTGTCTGAGTCTGTATGTGGATGTCTGTGTGTATTTCTGTGTGAACCTGTGTGTGAGTGTATGTATGTATGAGTCTGTGTGTGTGTGTCTGAGTCTGCATGTGGGTGTGAGTCTTTGTGTGTGTGAGTGTATGTATGTGTATGTCTTTGTGAGTGTGTGTGTCTGTGTGACTCTATGTGTTTGAGCGTATGTATGTGTATATCTTTGTATGAGTGTGTCTATGTATGTCTGTGTGTGAGTGTATGTGTGTGTCTGTGAGTATATGTTTGTGTGTGTCTGTTTCTGTGTGAGTCTGTGCATGTCTGTGTGTGAGTATATGTGTGAGGGTATGTGTGTGTTTCTGTGTGAGTCTATGTATGACTGTGCGTGTGAGTGTATGTATGTGTGTGTCTTTGTATGAGTGTGTCTCTGCATGTCTGTGTTTTTGAGTGTGTGTGTGTGTGTGAGTATATGTCTCTGTGAGTGTGTATGTGTTTCTGTGTGAGTGTATGTATGTGTGTGTCTTTGTATGAGTGTGTCTATGTATGTGTGTGTCTTTGAGCATATGTATGTGTGTGTCTTTGAGTGTGTCTCTGCATGTCTGTGTTTTTGAGTGTGTGTGTGTGTGTGTGTGAGTGAGTGAGTGAGTATATGTTTCTGTGAGTGTGTATGTGTTTCTGTGTGAGTGTATGTATGTGTGTGTCTGTGTGTGAGTGTGTATCTGTGTGTGTGCATGCACATGTGCCCTCAGGGCAGTTCTTAGGCCTGAGTGTGGACACTCTGCTCTAAATGGCTTCCACTCCCAGAATGGGCTGCTGGAGGCCTCTGGCCGGAGAGAGGCAAAGCCTTCTGTGCCGGTCCAGCCCGAGGAGGACGTGGATCGCAGACCCCAGCTGTGTTGGAAGGGAGCGGGAGCTCAAAGGGGAGCCCGGAATGGGCTCTCGGGAAGCTCGAAGCTGGCCGCCATCAGCATCCGCTTGGGGCAGCTGTGTTTAGAGTCAGTGTGGCTCTCCCTAGCCAGGCTCGCTTGGTGAATCACCCAGAGGGCACCCATGCCTCTTGCTCTGGCGGCTGCAGGGCGCTGGTGCCCAGCAGATTGTGGGCCGCTCTGATCTGGAGCAACGCGGCTGAGTGGAGGCAGGTGGAGAAACGACCCAGACAGTGACGGGGGCCGCCCCAGCCACACAGTGACTGCGCTTATGGTGGTGATGAGGTCAGGGCCTGTCTGCTCCGTGACAGATTTGGGCCGCCGAGGAGAGAGGAGTCCAGGCTTGGTCCTGACCGAGACCAGTGCCGACGGAGTGGGCCACAGTCGGGGAGTATGGACGGCGCAGAGTTTAAGCCGAGGAGGACTCTGAGGACCAAGTGTCCTCTGCTGTATCGTGTGCACCTCTCAGCGAGATGGTCTTCCCTCTGAACACAACGTGGCATCGCTGTGTCCCCACGCTGCCTTGGGAAGAAAGCCCCCTCTTGGATCTGGGCACAGAGCTGCAGTTCTGAGCAGTTCAGGCTATGACCCCACCGAAGTATTGAGCCCAGCGCCTGAATTTTGTGGACTCAGGTTTGTGTTAAGACACTAGGCAGGTATGTGCTTTTGAAATGCAAATTGTAGGAACATTTATTTCCGTGGGTCCCTTAGCATTAGCATTCTCCAGGTCCCAATCAGCCTGGGCATTTTAGGGTGCCTCAGCAGGGGTAGAAAGCCATGCCTGGGCTTTGGTGACTCTTCTCAGAGCCAGCAGCTGGCAGGACTCATGTAAAGACGTGGTTTCAACCCGAGGCTGAGTGATAAGGTGGTGCTTTGCAGAATGTAAAAAATGTGAACCCTTGCTTCTGCAAAGAGCTTGGCTGCTCTACCACAAATCACATTTGTATGGCATTTTACTTCCAAAGGGCAGCTTTAGTCATGGAGAAGACAAAAGCTCTAAGTTGTTATTTTTTGGACAGCAAGAGAGATGAGACATAATTTGTGTTTTTGAACTCTGCTTTCAAATCACTTTATAAATGGCTTTAAAACTGTCATAGTGTGTGTTCAGGCTGTTATAAAATAAATACCACAGACTGGGTGGCTCAAACAGCAAACATTTGTTTCTCACGGTTTTGGAGGCTTGGGGCTGGGAAGTCCAAGATCAAGGCCCTGGCAGATTCCGTGTCTGGTGCTCACTCACTTTCTGGTTCCTATAGATGGCTGTCTGCTCACTGTGGCCTCACATTGCAGAGGGGACATGGTTGCTCTCTGGGGTCTCTTTTATAAAGCACTAACCCCTTGGACTGCAAGGAGATCAAACCAGTCCATCCTAAAGGAAATCAACCTTGAATATTCATTGGAAGGACTGATGCTGAAGCTGAAACTCCAATACTTTGGCCACCTGATGTGAAGAACTGACTCATTGGAAAAGACCCTGATATTGGGAAAGATTGAAGGCGGTAGGCGAAGGGGATGACAGAGGATGAAATGGTTGGATGGCGTCACCAACTCAATGGACATGAATTAGGGTAGGCTCCAGGAGTTGGTGATGGACAGGGAGGCCTGGCGTGCTGCAGGCCATGGGGTCGCAGAGAGTCAGACACAACTGAGCGACAGAACTGAACTGAATCCCACTGATGACGGTTCCAACCCTCGTGGCCCAGTCACCTCTCAAAGACCCCATCTCCTAAGATGAGAACACTGAGAATTCGGATTCCAACGTACAAATTCAGTATACAACATACTCATTCAACCCCTTCCAAAAACTCTTTGTAAATGATCCAGAAGAGTTGCCTCTGAAGTATTTTTTTTAAAATATCTGTTTATGTATTCATTTTTGGCTGTACTTGGGTCTTCACTGCTGTGTGTGGGCTTTCTCTAACTGCGATGAGTCGGGGTGACTCTCTAGTGGGGGTGCTCAGAATTCTCACTGTGGTGGTTTCTCTTGTTGTGGAGCACAGGCTCTGGGCTCACAAGCTTAGTTGCTCTGTGGCATGTGGGATCCTCACAGACCAGGGATCAAACCTGTGTCGCCTGCATTGGCAGGAGGATTCTTAACCACCGGACCACCAGGAACCTTCTCTCTGAACTAGTTTTGAAATGCCTTAATCCATTTGTGTTGCTAATGGTTTTCTTTATAAAGAGGCACAGACGTGATTAAATGATAAGAATCTATGTCTAAATAAATGCAATAATTCTTGCTTTTATATTTCTTTTAAATAAAAATTCTACATGATGAAAGAGCTTTTTAATTGTCAGAGCATACCAGAGAGTTATAAGGAAGCACAGAATGCAGTTTTCTAGTTTGATTACACAGAAGTGGACTGGGGTCTAGATTAATCTATAAGAGTACAAATAACTCCCTGGTAGCTCAGCTGGTAAAGAATCTGCCTGCAATGCAGGAGACCCCAGTTTGATCCCTGGGTTGGGAAGATCCCCTGAAGAAGGGAAAGGCTGCCCACTCCAGTATTCTGGCCTGAAGAATTCCATGGACTGTATAGTCCATGGGGTCGCAAAGAGTTGGCCATGACTGAGCGACTTTCACTTTCACAAATCCCCTCTTGAAGCTTCTGTGGTGTCCTATGGTAGAATAGCTACCCTAGTTATGCTTTTCTTTGGTTAATAATGCTATTTGCCTCTTTCACTCCCTCCCTTGTACACAGGAGCTGATATGGGAACATAATCCCAAAGCATTGCCACAAGGTGGGGACAGATAGTACTTGACACTCCAGTCTTGGATGAATGCCATGGCAGACCAATAACCCCAGGTGAAATGAATTAATTAAACCCATTTTACAGATGGATTCACCATTTGATCCTGGTCCTGTTGACTTCCAGCTCCCATTTTCTCTCCTATTTTCCTGTATGTATTTTCCTGACAGTTCAGTTCAGTCGCTCAGTCGTGTCCAACTCTTTGCGACCCCATGAACCGCACCACGCCAGGCCTCCCTGTCCATCACCAGTTCCCATGTCCATCGAGTCAGTGATGCCATCCAGCCATCTCATCCTCTGTCGTCCCCTTCTCCTCCTGCCCTCAATCTTTCCCAGCATCAGAGTCTTTTCCAACGAGTCAACTCTTCACATGAGGTGGCCAAAGTACTGGAGTTTCAGCTTTAGCATCATTCCTTCCAAAGAAATCCCAGGGCTGATCTCCTTCAGAATGGACTGGTTGGATCTCCTTGCAGTCCAAGGGACTCTCAAGAGTCTTCTCCAACACCACAGTTCAAAAGCATTAATTATTTGGCGCTCAGTTTTCTTTATAGTCCAACTCTCACATGCATATATGACCACTGGAAAAACCATAGCCTTGACTAGATGGACCTTTGTTGGCAAAGTAATGCCTCTGCTTTTGAATATGCTGTCTAAGTTAGTCATGAATTTCCTTCGAAGAAGTAAGCGTCTTTTAATTTCATGGCTGCAGTCACCATCTGCAGTGATTTTGGAGCCCAGAAAAATAAAGTCTGACACTGTTTCCCCATGTATTTGCCATGAAGTGATGGGACTGGATGGATCCTGTTACCTATCAAATATTAAATATCCAGATCCTGGGAGCTGTTACATCAAGTATCAAAAGCACAGTTTGGGGCTGTGGTTACTTTCAACAGTGCAACTATCTGAGAGGCACTAGAACACACCACAGAAATAAAGGTCAAGGTCAATGCTTTAGCAGTCTCCCAAACCCCATGGGCATGAGCTCTCTTCCTGTCTACATTGTCTGCAAGATTCGATGCCAAGAGTTCTCAAGGGCAGATCTTCAGGCAGCCGGATCAAGGGGAAGGCTTTGCCCCCTGTTCTGTCTTGCCTCTTCCTTCAAAGATGCAAAGTGGCTTTGCAATGCCTGTATCGTATCTTCTCTCCCCTCTTTTTCCTTCCCTTATTTGTTCAGATGCTTCCACTCTGACCATTTGCTCGATTCCTCTCCCTCGTCACCTCAGAAAGTACCCAGGCAGGCAGCCCATCCATCAAAACGCAGCACATGTCCACTTTCTCAGACAGAGCAAATGATCATAAAGGCTACGGAGGAAAGCACATGCACCCCGTTTCGGCGTAGGATCAGAGACTGGGAAAGTTGTCTGCAGGATGCCCCGCAGCCCGCTCCGGGCTCCCTCCACCTCTCCTTGTGGAAGGAGTGGGAAGAGAGTTCAGCTGATGATACTTTCAGATGATGCTTTCTAGCCTCCTGAGAGCTCTCTTTCAAGTAAACTCTGCAGAGTAGTGCTGGGATCATTGGAGACAGAGTGTGAGTCATAGACTGGCATTCTAGAACTCTCTGAACTCTTATTTATTATGCAGCATGAAAGTGGCCCCACTAGAGCAGAACAGTGCCTCTAACTGATCACATCTGGTCACTAGGTGAGATGAATAAGTCACCAAAAACCACCATGGGGACAAATTGTACCAAAGTCTGGTCCTAATGCAGGGAAGTTCTGGTTCAGACAGGGAGTGAGAAGCAGCTGGGATGGAGACATGTGACACCTCCTCCACTACTGTGTGCAGAGCACTTACACGCTTGCACATGTACTCACACACATACACGTCCATCATCTTTGTGCCCTAACGACAGGCACTGCACTGCTATTAGTCACCCTTAGGGTGACCCTGGGTATTGGTACCCTTACGCTTTGCATGCACACCAACACCTCTGCATGGAAACCTCTTTCTTTTCCCCCCACCCCGTGGATCTGGCAAACCCTGGTTGCTTCATGTAGAGTCAGCTCAAGGGTCTCCTCCTTTGCAAGCCTTCTCTGAGCACCACCCCCATCCCCGCATACAAACACAGGGGCTCCCTTCCAATGATGCACGTGGCACGGCCATCCTTCATCATCACTCTGTGATATGGCATCTGTTGCCCATGAGCCTGTCTCCACATTCTACCCGGAAGAGTGAACCATGTTTTTTCATTGTAAAAGCGGATGTTGTGTGCATCAACATGCCTAGCACATACAGGCCATTTTGTTAAATGAATCTTTGTTAAATGAATGAATGAGCAAATGAATAATGTGGTAGGAGGAGGAGGATTGCTTTGGAATATCTGGCCATCGTATGTGGACACTAAGAACTCGTTGTTCTTATGGAGTACAATTTCTTACACTTGTCTGTCTCTATAGTTATTATTCTCTTTCAATCAGGAGCACTACCAAAATCTGCTTTGGACTTGGTAACCCTAACCTATATATATTGGGTGAGTCAAAAAATTAGTTTGGCCTTTCCATGAGATGTTATGGAGAAATCCAAATGAACTTTTGGCCAACCCAGTGATTTCTTTCCTGGTAGACATGTTAGAAATGTCCCTGCTGTTGCCAAGGCTGGCCTCTGTGTTCTCACCTGAGACATCTCTGTTCTCAGGGATGCAAGGGATCAAGCTCCCTCTCCAGGCCCTCCTGATGGTGGAAACTGGGCTCGGTTCCAGACTGAGTGGTGGGAAGTTGGCCAGAGTTAGCCGCTTGTATTGCTGGCTAGAAGAAAATTGGAGCTGGAAGCAGTGGTCAATTTCCTGGCTTTCTGGGCCAGAATTCCCTAGCATTACGTTTGCCATGGTGACCAAGGTAGTATAGCATTTTCCCCTCTCAGCTAAGTGCTAAAAGGTAAAAAGACTTTCTTTACTCACATGGAAAAACATTTAACTCCAATCAGGGAAAAAAAAAAAAAAATCTTGGGGCCATTAAAAACAAAAAAAAACAAAGGCATTGGCATTGAAATATAGCACCTTGGCCCAGGCTGCTCAGAACACTTCATAAGGAATGTCCTGGCTGCACATGCAGGAGAGAGGTAGGGTCTGTTCTGAGCTGCACTTTAGTGTATGATTTAAAATGTGGCCACAGTGCCGGATATTTGCATACTTGTCTTGGGCCCTGTTTTTAAAACAAGGAGAGATGTGATGAAATCCGCAGCTGGTGAGCTAGCCCCAAGCCTGGGCAGTTGGGGCTCCAGCAAGGCTGTGGAATCGCTCGTGTGAGGTGCCAGTAGGGTGGGGAGAGGTATGCATGCCGTCCTGTGGCTGCAGCCAGCACAGCAGAGTTGACATGCAATTCTAGGTCTGTGACCATTCCCTGTGACACTCCTGCAGTATGAAAGCAGGAAAGTAGGGGATGAGCTGTCAGTGGTTCACAGGGACCCAGAAGGAGCCCTGGTGAAGCTTTATTTACTTATTTATTGTTGTTTAGTTGCTCAGTCGTGTCTGACTCTTTGGGACCCCATGGACTGTAGCCCGCCAGGCTTCCCTGTCCCTCACCATCTCCCAGAGCTTGCTCAAACTCATGTCCATTAAATCGGTGATGCCATCCAATTATCTTGTCCTCTGTCCTCCCCTTATCCTCCTGCCTTCAATCTTTCCCAGCGTCAGGGTATTTTCCAATGAGTCGGCTGTTCACATCAGATGGCCAAAGTGCTTGAGCTTCAGCATCAGTCCTTCCAATAAATATCCAGGATTGATTTCCTTTAGGATTGACTGGTTTGATCTCCTTACTATCCAAGGGACTCTCAAGTGTCTTCTCCAGCACCACAGTTCAAAAGCATCACTTCTTCAGCACTCAGTCTTCTTTATGGTCCAGCTCTCACATCTATACATGACTACTGGAAAAACCATAGCTTTGACTCTCTGGACCTTTGTCGGCAAAGTGATGGTCTCTGCTTTTTAATACGCTGTCTAGGTTGGTCACAGCTTTCCTTCTAAGGAACAAATGTCTTTTAATTTCATGGTTACAGTCAACATCTGTGCTAGATGTTTCTTTTTTTAAAAAAATAAATGAATGGACCCATTTTACCCAACACCCTCATACCTCCAGGTCTCTCCTGACGAAAAATAGCTAGTGAGCGTGGATCCCACTGCCATGCGGTGTCTTGCCTTGCAAGACATGCCTGCACAGACATGAAGCTTCCTTCTCACAACCAGCAGCCTCCCCCAGCCAGCAGAGCACACGGGGCTGATACCCATTTGGCACACAGGGAGTGTGTGTGTGTGTGTGTGTGTGTGTGTGTGTGTGTAGATCCTTAGGTAGTCATAGCCGTATATGTCAGATTCTCACTGTTGGTGAATTGTATATTTGCAAACTCACCTACTCAATACTTTATTTGAAACCTCAGGATCAAGCCTTGTCACACTTTTGTGATCACCTGTCGCATATGCAGAGCACCGAAATGTTCAAGTGGCCCCCGACACACATCCCCAGCGAAGGTCACATACGGCCGTGTTCTGCCTGCTTGCTTCAGCTCTGCTACTGTAAACAAGTGTCCTTTCTGTGGTCCAGTTCATGCTGCATTTTTGTCCTTTCTGTTGGTGATTTTGCTGTTTGAATATATTCTTGCCTGGAGAATCCCATGGACAGAGGAGCCTGGCGGGCCACAGTCCAGGAGGTCGCAAAGAGTCAGACATGGCGAGCGGCTAACACGTTTCACCTTCACTTTGCTGTTTGAAATGACCCCCAGGCAGAGTGCTGAAGTGCCGTCTGGTGTCCCTAAGTGTGGGAAGACTGTGATGTGCTTGACGGGAAAAAGAGGTATGTGATAAGCTTGGTCCAGGCATGAGTGACAGAGCTCATGTTGGGCTGCAAGTTCAGTGTTAATGAATCAGGAACATATTAAATAAGGTGTCTTTGGCCTAGCATGCTGCAAATCATGGGATCGCAAAGAGTCAGACACAACTGAGCAACTGAACTGAACTGAAGCAGAAACATACTAAACAAGGTTATACACTGATCTGTTGATGGAACTGCTGCCTCCAGAGGCTGGCAGGTGCCTAACCATGTAGTTCCCATGGGAGCAGTGGTTCAGTGTTCACTAATTCAGTCTTTGTAGCGCCTACATGGAGCAGAATTACCTGATTCATGAGTACTGAGAATGAACTGAATAAAGTGCTTCTTGCAAGAGTGTTACATAGATTTTTGTATCTGCGGTCCTGCATTTGGAAACATTTGGCTGTGGTTGTGTGGAGAAACCTCTCGGACACAGATTGTGGGCTCACGTGGGTCCGGTGCTGGGGTAGGGGTGGGAATGGAGAGGAGGGGGCTGCTGTGAACAGGACCCCAGGAAGCTGCTGTGTGTACTGACCTGTACTGTGGGTGAGAACCGAGGCCCAGGGAGTGTCCTAACATTGCCCCCAGTTTGCTTCCTGTGACCGCCTGGTCCGCTGCGGGTCTTGGCTATGCGATGAGCTGTGCCCCCATCCACACAAACCCTGGAAAGCACAGGGGGTAGGCACTGGGGCAGGGGACTGAGATGGAAGGGTGAGGACTTTCAGCTCTCCGCTCCCTCAGTCCCCAGAAAAGAACTGGTAATGGATATCCAGGAACAAACAAGTTTCTGCATGCCCACTGCTGTGCATTTGATCTCATCTGAACTCGACAGTGATCATCTCCTTCTGGTGACTCGAAGCAGTCGCACAGAGGTTACCTGAATTGTCAGAGGACATAGCTAATAAGGGATCGAAATTAGATTCAAGCCTCAGTTAACTAATGATGCAATGAATAGGCATCAGTGGGTGACTAGAAAAGCAGAACAGCAGGAGGAAGCTAGGATTTTTGTCTGAGTGTATAAAATAAGGGCTTACCCGGTGGCTCAGAATCCGCCTGCGGTGCAGGAGACGTAAGAGACCTGGGTTCAATCCGTGAGTTAGGAAGATCCCCTGGAGTAGGACATGGCAACCCACTCCAGTTCTTGCCTGGGGCATCCCATAGACAGAAGAGCTTGGTGGGCTGCAGCCCATAGGGTCGCAAAGAGATGGACATGGCTGAGTGACTTAGCATGCAGCACGCATGCAAGATGGAGTTGCCTGAGTGATCGCAGGGGACGACGGTGAGTTAAGACCATGGTTCTCAATCTGGGATGATTTATCCCTTAGTGGATGTTTGGCGATGTCTGGATTCATGTTAGGTTGTTGAGGATGGGGGGATGCAATGGGCATCTAGAGGACAGAGGCCAGGCATGCTGCTCAGTATCCTGATGCACAGCGCCGCCCCACAGCAAAGAATTACTCAGCACTAAATGTCACTAGTGCTAAGGCTGGGAAGACCTGAATTAAGATGAAAGCAGGTTCTTAAAGGAGGTGTGTTGCTCAGATATCTGGGGTCCGAGTGTGGAGACCCCGGAGGTGCCTGCACACAGGCCAAAGGGAGACCGCAGTGTTGTGACAAGTGATACCGTTTTTATTATACTGGGGGTTTCCGGTTACGTTTCCTCTGTTGACAGATTAGAGACTATGATCCGGAAATTTCAGCAAAAGTATTTCCTTCAGACCTGTCATCATTCCTGGCTCAAAGTAGACTTTTTCTTTGTACATTCTCTGTATTAAGTAAGACGTACTCTGTGAGCCCTGCGGTCCCATGGTGTCAGACAAGAGATCAGTGACAAGCGAGAGAGACAGTGTCCCCGGACCTGGGAGGCCAGGCTGGGGGCCTTTTGCTGTCTGTAATGACCACGGGTGTGGGCACCGCTTGGGGCCTTCACTGGGATCTGATACTAAGGACAAGGCCGAGGCAGCAGTGGGTCCCAGAAAACAAGGTCCCAAGGGTTTAGACTGACCTAAGTTTAGGAACGTCCCTGGTGGCTCAGACAGTAAAGACTTTGCCTGCAATGCAGGAGACCCAGGTTTGATCCCTGGGTCAAGAAGATTCCCTGATGCAGGGAATGGCTAGCCACTCCAGAATTCCTGCCTGGAGAATTCCCTAGACAGAAGAGCCTGGCAGACTACAGCCCATATGGTTGCAAAGAGTGAGACACAACTGAACAACTCACACTTTCACACACAAGTTTAGGGGCACCGTTGACTTTTTATTTCTCGGACTCTTCTTACTGTTTGCAAGGTTGGTTTGTTGGGTGTCTGCAGGCCTATTTGCAGTATATATTTGCGGTGTGTCCTGGAGGAGCTGGTGAAGTTTTCAGAGACAGACTCATGAATAAAAATGAATTGTGCAAATTCCTTCCTGCGCTGGGAGTATTTGCTGATGTTGGGGAGGGGGGGCACCAAGCTAGGGGCATGTGTCTTAGCCTAGAGGAGCCTGAGGAGGGTGAGGGATGTCTCAGCTGAGTCACTGTCAGGACCAGAAGGTGGAGGAGGAGTCCAGGAAGAGGGAGGAAGATGCTGGAAGGTGGAAGCAGCCAGGCAGAGGGGGGGCTTGGCTGTGGGATGTCAGCTTAGCCTGGGGCAGGTGGATAGACCCAAGGCCATGGAGAACCAGGTGCCTCTGGATGAGGGATCGCTGAAGTTTCAAGGGAGATTTCTCTTTAATTTTTTTTTAAATTTGTATTTTTTAATACAATTTTCAAAGGTTACTTTTCATTTACTGTCCATTAGAAAATGTTGGCTGTAATCCCCAGGTTGTTCAGTACATCCTTGAACCTGTCTCACACCCAGAAGTTTGTGCTTCCTGCTTCCTGATCCCTGTGCTGTTACTGCTGGTTTATCTGTGAGTTTGCTCTATTTCTGTTACATTCAAGAGTTTGTTGCATTTTTTAGATTCCACTTGTAAGAGATACCGTACAGTATTTGTCTTTCTCTGACTTATTTCACTTAGCATAATGCCCTCCGAGTCCATTCATGTTGCTGTAAGTGGGAAAATTTGATTCTTTTATATATACGTATCATATATATAGGGCTTCCCTTGTAGCTCAGCTGGTAAAGAATCCACCTGCAGTGCAGGGGACCCCAGTTCAATTCCTAGGTCGGGAAGATCCCCTGGAGAAGGGATAGGCTACTCACTCCAGTGTTCGTGGGCTTCCCTGGTTGCTCCGTTGGTAAAGAATCCACCTGCAGTGTGGGAGATCTGGGTTCAATCCCTAGGTTGGGAAGATCCCCTGGAGGAGGGCGTGGCAACCCACTTCAGTATTCTTGCCTGGAGAATCCCATGGACAGAGAAGCCTGGCGGGCTGCAGTCCATGGGTTCGCAAAGGGTCAGCCACAATTGAGCAACTCAGCACAGCACAGCACATCATACATAGATAGATAATGTATATATACACACACACACAAACACACACATATATACACCGCAGCTTCTCTATCCATTTGTTGATAGACACATAGGTTGTCTCCATATCTTGCCAATTGTGAATAATGCTGCTATGAACATTGGGGTGCATGCATTTATTGAGTTAGTGTTTTTTTTTAAATAAACCCAGGAGTGGAATTGTTAATATCAATACCAGGTCCTATAGTAACTCTATTTTTAGTTTTTTGAGAAACCTCTATGCTGCTGTCCACAGTGGCTGCACCAGTTTTCATTCCCGTCAACAGTGTAGCAGGGTTCCCTTTTCTCCACGTGCTTACCAACACTTGACTTGTATTCTTTTGATGACAGCCTCTCTGACGAGTCTGAGGTGATATCTCACTGTGGTTTTGATTTGCATTTCCCTGATGATTAGCAGTGTTGATCATCTTTTCAGATGCCTCTTGGCCACCTGCATTTCTTTTCTCTCAAAGAGGCAGGATCCCTCCAAGAAGGCAGACCGGTTTCCAGCCTCTCTACAGTGGGCAAGTGTTGTGATAAAGCTAGTGTCCCATTTTGCATCAAAAGAGAAGACGATTTCTTCATCAAAAAGCATTCCCTTCTGGGTACTAGATACCCTTCCCAGAGGATGGGAGCCTGGATGTCTAGCGGCCTGGGTTCCCACCCAGCATCTCTGCTTCCTCACTGTGCGCTTGTGGGTCATTCACTTGATTTCTCTGTGTCGCAGTTTCTTGTCTGTAAAATGAGTAGAATACATCATTGTTTTTTGTTTGTTTGTTTGTTTTTATGAGATGAAATGACTTAGCACAGATAAGTGAAAGTGTTAGTCATTCAGTCATGCCGGACTCTTCAGGACACCATGCACTGTAGCCCGCCAGGCCCCTCTGTCCATAAGATTCTCCAGGCAAGAATACTGGAGTGGGTTGCCATTTCCTTCTCCAGGGGATCTTCCCAACCCAGGGATCGAACCCATGTCTCCTGCTTTGCAGGTGGATTCTTTACCATCTGAGCCACCAGGGAAGCCCAGTGCAAATAAAGTAAATGCTCAGTTAACGTCAGCTAGCATGTGCCCTATTTACTGTTTAAGGGAGGCAGTGGAAAAGAACTTGGAGAGAGAGTGTCAAGCCTCAGACTGAGCTTGAGAACTTGCAGCCTGATGTGCTGCAATTGGCTGTCAGAAGTGCATTGTTTTTAATTGAATTTGAATGCCTTTGCGGGGGACTGGTAGGATCCACATTCTATCCTGCACCCCACCCCCCTTCCCCAAATCTGTCCAGCCTCACACACTTAGTAACCCCTGGTCTTGGCTCCCTGGACACAGGGGCAGAGAACACAGGAAGCTGTGGTCCATAGGGAGGAAAAGATATGGGGGAAACTGCAGGATTAGCCCTGAACTGAGCCAGCTGTCACACCCACAGACATGGGTGTGAGCCCTTTGGATAAAGTGGACTGTTTTCAAAGGCCGGATTCTGCCCAGATGCTCACTGATGATCAGTTTCCATGGCAGCAGGTTCCCAGGCCAGGAGGGCGCCCTGCAAACCCAGATGGTGGTTGTGGGCCTGTGTCTAGGTTGACCCTTCCTTGCAAACGTAGCTCCCTCCTCCCACTCCCTTTTTCCATCCCACTGTCTGCTTGCACTCCCACCCCAGCACCCAGGGGGCACTCCAGGCAGGTGCCTCCCCTGGCATACAGCAGCCGGGAGAGCAGTGCTTGTGACGGAGCTGGGTAGGACCTCTCGCCCTGGAGAAGGCGGACCTTAGGCTGAAGTGTGACCTTGGGCAGCTCCTCGAGCCTCACAGTGGGTGTGACGTTCTGCCTGTGCATCGGGTACTGGTTTAGCTTGCAGCAACTCTCTATGATTGTTAGGATGCCAGAGACAGGCGCTAGGTACGGAGGGGACTGAAAAAACAGTAGGTATTTACTCTGCAAGGAATAGGCATTCAGAATCATTCAGTTAGTATTATTTCTCAAAGCTTGGCCAAGCAGTCCACAGCCTAGGATGCATGTGTGTGCTGTCTAGGGTAAGGGACCCAGACTGCCCTGGGGAGAGGGTGGATGGAAACAAAGGTATTCTATAGGCAGAGAATTTTTTTTTAAGTTTTAACCATGTATAGCTTATTTAATTTCCTTTTTAATTGTTCCAGCTTTATTGAGATATAATTGATATGTAAGTGTGCTGGGCTGTGTCTTCAGAGTAAGAGTGGAGTAATGTCCTGATTTGGGACTGCTCTCAGGTGGATTTTGTAGCCTGGCGATGGGTCCTCGGGCTTACTGGGACTCTGCTCTCCCAGCTCCAGGCTCAGCTTGTTTCCCTACAGGTGGGAAGTTGGGCTGCTTCTGGTACAAGGCGCTCTTCTTAGCGTCCTCCCTGGCCTCCATTACCTTGAGGAAGACAACACAAGCTCCTTCTGTATCTTACACACCTAGGAGGGGAGGCTCTGGACCAAAAGGGAGTTTGAATCTCTGCTCTCTACTCCTCGTTGTGTGACGGGGAAGCAAAAGTATTTTGCCTGAAGCTCTTTATCCTTTAAAATGGAAATACTGGAGTGCAGACCCTGCCTCTAAAAACTGTAGGGACTATTGAATGTGCTAACGCTGGTGAATGCTTAGAACACAGAGCACTCCATGAATATTCACTATCATGATGAAAAATAATCTGATATCTGCTATTATCATCATCGTTAGCCACTCTGAGTCCCATTCTGTCAGACAGTAGAAATATAATGGGAAGGACTTCCCTGGTGGTCCAGTGATTATGACTTTGAGTTCCCAGTGTTGGGGACCTGGGTTCAATCTCTGGTCAGGGAACTTTTTGTTTCATGCTGTAGGGTGCAGCCAGAAAGAAAAAAAGAAATATGACGGGAGCCACAAATGCAAGCTGTAATTGTAAATTTTCTACTACCTTAAAAAGTAAAGTAGCTACAGTAAAAAAAAAAAAAAAAAAAAAGGAGGAACAGGTGAAACTAATTTTGATGCTATATTTAATCCAAAATATCTACAATATCGTTTTGACACTTGATTGATACAGAAGGCTATTTCACAATTGATACATTAGCTATTTCACACTTATCCTTGGATACTAACTTTTTGAGACCCAGTGTGAGTTACACTTTCAGTGCATCTCCATTTGGACCAGCTACATTTTAACAGTCCTGTGTGGGTAGTGGGTACCTTACTGGATAGCATTGCTGTAACCATATATATGATCTGCTTCCAGAACGTGCCATCATCCCTCGAGACTTTCACTCATCATACTCTTCCTCATCAGCTCCATTGTTTTTATTGGATAATTCCCATTTATCCCTCGGAGTGAGGTCTGGCATCATATTCTCCTGGGAGAATTTTGTGACCCCCTAGTCTGAGAGAGGGCCTCTCTGCCCACAGGTCCAGACTGCTGCCTGTACCCCGTGGGCTTTGGTGGATCACAGGAGCAGTGGGGAGGGGTGAAATGGAAGGGGTGACTGTGCACAGTTATGAATGGTAACCCAAAGGAACATCGGCAGGCGTATTCATATTTACTTTCTATTCTACCTTTTTGTGTGTTTGGCCTGGTTTACAAGAAATGGTATTTCTCTATACTCATTGCTTAATACAGTCTTGGATTTATGTGATTTAAGGTGTAGTTTTTAGGTGTGTCAGATCATGTGATTTGGCTGAAGTCAGTCTCCAGAACCTTAGATGGACAAATTCCACAAAAATTTGTTTTGCTCTTTGTTGTACACTGGAAGAACAGAAATGAGAGGAGAAGTACAGAAATGCTACATTCTACATTTAATAGTTGACAGGCTTACAAGTAGTATATGATTGGCCAAAAAGTTTGTTCAGGTTTTCCACGCCATCTTACAGTGAAACCCAAATGAACTTTTTGGCCAGCCCAGTATTATTAGGATTGGCTACTGTCACATTCATGACAACTAAGCTGTGTTTTCTTCTTACACATTTTATTTTGTATTGAGGTATAGCCAATGAACAAACAACGCTGTGATAGCTTCAGGTGCCCAGCAAAGGGACTCAGCCATGCACACACATGTATCCATTCTTCAGACTCCCCTCCCGAGGGAACATAGGTATACCTATGGCTGATCCATGTTGATGTTTGGCGAAAAACAACACAATACTGTAAAGCAATTACCCTTCAATTAAAAATCAATACATTTATTATTTTTTTTAACCTGGATCTAATTGATATTTATTTATAGAAAAATTCACTTAACAGCAAAGTGCTCATTTTTTTTAAATTTTATTTTATTTTAAAATTTTACATAATTGTATTCGTTTTGCCAAACATTTAATTGACAAAAAACTCCCCCTCCTATCCAGGCTGCCACCTAACATTGAACAGAGTTCCCTGTACTCTATAGTAGGTCCTTGTTGGTTATCCACCTTAAATACAGTGTACGCACATGTCCATGCCTAACTATCCCTTCCCCCCATCCTTTGCCCCAACAACTGTAAGTCAGCTGACCTGGTTTTGAGCCCTTTTCCATTGCCTCTGAGGCCTTTGCCATATTGCCTAGTCTTTACCTGTCTCAGTTTCCTTGTCTGCCAGCTGGGCGTAATGACCATCTGAGAGAATTATGATAAATAGAAAATACATAAGTAGAGTCTATTAATTTTCATCTGGTAGAGTTTTCTATTGTTTGCTTTTTAGTTATTCACATGTAATTTTGATAAATCATGATTCTCTGTTTTTCTTTTGGAAAAAAAAAAATTGTTGATCCAAGACTGAAAAAGGAGTATTAAGCTCATTCATATGATGCTGTTCTTTTCAATGTCTCCTTGTTGCTAATTTTCAGATGCTGAAGTAAAATATACTTTCTTCATGCTATCTATCTTATATGAAATGACCTTGTTATTTTTCTTTTCTTTTTTAAAAGTCAGATTTTTTGCGATATTACCTCTGATAAAATGTACTGTTTCAAGTGTACAATTTGAGTTTTGACAATTGGGTATAGTTGTGTGAACACCCTTGTAATCCAGATGTAGAGGTTCCATCACTGCTAAAAGTTATCTCTACCCTCTTCCCAGACCACGCCCTCCTGCCTTTCCTGGTCGCTGGCAGCTACTGGTCTGAATACTACCCTTATAGATTTGTCTTCATTGAATGTCATGTGAATGGAACCAGTGTGTATGTAGCCTTTTGTGTCTGACTTCTTTCATTCAGCTGAATGCTTCTGAGATTCAGCAGTGTTGGAATACTACCTGTAGTTGATTCCTTTTTATTGCTGAATAATATTTCATTGTATAGACATACCAAATTGTTTATCCATATGCCAGTCAAGGGATATTGGGCTGTTTCCAGTTTTTGACTATTATGAATAACGCTCCTATGAACACTTGCCCACAGTTCTGTGTTTTCATTTCTCTCTGGTAAATACATAGATGTGGGATTGTTGAATTTTATATATGTAGTACTTTTTTATGGGAATTTTATCTTATTTTAATATTGTTCTTTACATTTATGTTGTCTGATATTTTTCGGTGCATTCTTATAGTTTTATACTTTCTAGGGCTTATATTTTATGTGCTTTGTCAAACAATATATTTGGATTATGGTTTATCTCTTTAAAACTCATTCTGGCTTTTTTTTGATTTCTCTCCTTTTATATGAATTTTATGTTTTGTGTTTGCTTATTTATATATTTTATCTTTCCCTTTATGAATTACTGGTGTGAATTGGAAGATTGTTTTTAATCCTAGTAATGCTTTTTGTTAGATTGTAGACCTGTATTTCTCTAATCATTATAGATAAGGGAAAAAACCTAGGAGTAAGATCTTCCTTCCCATTGAAAATATAAGAACTTCATTGACTTTCTTCCTTTGTTTTTCAACCAGCCCTCAGCCAATTTCCAGTTGTTAATATAATCTAAGATTATAGTCTCTGATTCTGTATAGACTAAGGTTCTAATTGCATAATTATTTCTACCATAAAATATGTCTTCAAGCTCAGTTTTTGGCTTTCATACTCAATTTTTAAACCAAAATTTTAGCAGCCATTTATACTTCACTCTTTACTTTTAGATGATGTTATTGCTCTTTGCCTTTCCTAGTATCCTGGGGCTTTCTCATTCTTGAGTTCTTGATTTTAGTTCTTGAGTATGTGTTTGAAATGTTTTCTCAGCAAAAGCATATGGATGATGTATTGGGTTGGCCAAGAAGTTGGTTCAGGTTATCCATAATGTCCTATGGACAAACCCGAACAAATTTTTTGCCAAACCGATCTGAGTTCCTGAGTATCAGAGAAGGCTTTGTGTTTCTTTCCACCTCAGTAATGAGTTTCCCAGGCAGAAAACTTACTTGTCACAGTAATTTTTCCTGTCACAATGGAGCTGTTGTCTTTTGGTGGAAGAGTAAGCTAAGATCAGCCTGACCTCTGTTCCTTTGTATGCAGATAACTTGCTGCTTTGCCTTCAAGCCTCCAACCAACCAGCCATGCCCTCATGGTCTATGGCGAGAAGTGAACCATCTGTCCAAGGATATCCTGATACGTTTCCTGTTGTCAGTGAGACACTGAGAGGAAGCGTCTCCTGGCAGCTCTAGAAATGGTTTCATTAGGTTGTAAACCAAATAATAGCTCAGTACATTCTGGTTTAATTAGGAGGAAAGAAAAAATGTTGGGAATGTACCCCAGGGAAATGGAGTCCTAAGACATCGCAGGAAAGAAGGGCCAGAGGCAGATCTTTGCTTTGCAAGCACACCTTACTAGAAAAGCTTTTAATGGTTGAGGTTAAAAAAATATTGTCTTGTTTTTAATATTAACAATACTTTTAAAAACTGTATTTGTTTGTTTTGGCTATGCTGGGTCTTCATTGCTGCGCAGGTGTTTCTCTCGTTGCAGCGAGCAGGGGCTACTCTCTAGCTTCAGTGTGTGGGCTTCTGGTTGCGCTGGCATCTCTTGTTGCGGAACCTGGACTCTGGGGCACTCGGGCTTCAGTACTTGTGGCGCACAGGCATAGTTGCTCCACGGCATGTGGGATCTTCCTGGGTCAGGGACAGAACCCGTGTCTCCTGCATTGGGAGATGGATTCTTTACCACTGAGCCACCAAGGAAGCCCCAAAATAGCATCTTCCAAATGATCCCCCACAGTGGACTCTAAACGCTACATGGACAAGGGCATTGGCCGTCTTGTGTTTTGCTCACTGTTGTCTCCTCAGAACTTGCATGGGACCAGGCACAGGAGAGACCCTCACTCAGTAAATGTTGACTCTTTACTCACATACTGAAAATGGAAATATTGATTATTGGATCAGATGTTGGACTGCATAATCTCCTACATATGCATAAACAACATGCCTTTGGCTTCTAGTCGGTTTCCTCCCATCACCACTTCGGGGGAGATTTTTTAGATTTCTCAGATGCACCAGGACCAGGAAGCATGTCTGCTGGAGGTCATTGGTCAAAGTCAAATCCATAAATCAGTTACCAGAGGGTTTTTCTCACCCGTAAATTATAGCCTCAGTCCTGCACAGCCCTGTCCTCCCATTATGGTTTATGAAGACAGATTATTTCTGATGTCGATATTTCCAATCCTTTAATTCTTTCTTTCCTCAGTGAACTAAGCCCCCTCATTCTTCAGTAAAAATGGAGCTGTGCATCAGTTCCTGGCATCAGCACAAGGGAAAAGCTTTCTGTGAGCATATGGCCTTCAGAATGAAAGCCAGTGATCTTTAGTTCTTAATTACCCAAACCACCGACTCATCTAAGCTCTGGTCCATGTTCCAAAGAGGAGCAAAGGATTTGGATGTCAGTTTAAGTCTTAGCATCTGTTCTGTATTCAGAGCTCAGAGTATGGGAATGTGTACTTTTTTTTTTTTTCCCCTTCTCAGTGGAAAGTAGTCCTTTTCTGCTCCCGCTAGAAAATTTGTACATGTATTAGCATTTTCCCACCAGCGTAGATTTAATAATTACCCAGGTGTCTACCTTTTGACAGCGTATGCTAATGATTTTAGTTTCCTAGAACAAATTCCAGTCTCAGAAATCATGAATGAATTCAAATGTGAAAGCTGCTGTGGAAAACAGGAGTTCAGGGGCCAGCAAACAATGGCCCACAGGCCAAATCCTGTTTTTGTCAGTAGAGCCTAAAATAGTGACTCTGGCCTTTTACAGGAAAACTTCTTGCCAACTTCTAATCTAGTTCAGTGCTTAGAGTCAGCTACCACCCTCAACTACCCCATCTACTCCTCCATCTCTACGCCATCTCTCCCATTGGTTCCCTAAATCGATGACCAACCTCAGGACTCTTCAGTTCAGTTCAGTTGCCTGTTTGTATCTGACTCTTTGTCACCCCATGGACTGAAGCACATCAAGCTTCCCTGTCCATCACCAACTCCCAGACCTTGCTCAAACTCATGTCCATCAAGTCAGTGATACCATCCAACCATCTCATCCTCTGTTGTCTCCTTCTTCTCCTGCCTCCTCACTTGGGCTAATTACCACTTATGAGTTCAGATCCGCTATTTCACCTCTGATGTACAGATGCCTCATCTGCGCAAGGAGAAGTGTAATACATTTCTTGGTGTTAAGCCTTGTACCACGTTAGTTTACATGCATAAAGCACCTAGCATGATACTTGGCAGTTAGGAGACCCTCAATCTATGTTCCCCTTCCTTCTTGTTAGCTCTTTGCCAACACATGTGACCATCTATCCATGCTAGGAAAAAAGTTAATGGCCCCAGAGTGCACAGAAGTGAATTTGCAATCAGACAGCCTAGGTTTAAATCACTGCTTGGCCCCTTCCTTACCAGCTATGTGACCTTGATCCAGACGTTTAATCTCATTAAACCTGCTCCCCGAACAGTGATAATAATAGTGTCTACTTCCTAGTCATATTGTGACTACTCAGTGAATAATGCATGATAAGCGCTTAGCAAAATGCCTTGCACCCCGTATGTACTAAGCGGCCCCACGTATCATTTTCATCATGCTTTTATTACTGAGGTGCAGGCTGCTGGTGAGGGTGGTGACTTTCACCAGCTCTGCTCCCATTCGTCAGCCTCACCTCCGCCCCTGAGCTCCACTTCTGCAAACAAAGAAAGCAGGCATCCTCCTGGGGGGAAGTAAAACTCAGTTTCACCTTCTGAAATGGGGCATCACTGAAAATAAAGGGGGCTCGGTGGAGAGGCTGGATTTGCATGTTTCGTTTTTTATTTTATTTAAATGTTTTTGTTGTTGTTGTTGTTTTTGCTGTGGGCCATTTTTTAAAAGTCTCTATAAAACTTGTTACAGTATCGCTTCTGTTTTTGTGCTGGGTCTTCATTGCAGTCAGTGGACTCTCTGTTGCCTCACACATGGGCTTCTCTCCTGTTGTGGCGCTTGGGCTCGGTAGTTGTCAAGCTTGGGCTCTCTAGTTGCGGTTCATGGGCTTACTTGCCCCGTGGCATGCAGGATCTTAGTTCCTTGATCAGGGATCGAACTCATGTCCTCTGCACTGGAAGGTGGATTCTTTACGACTGGACCACCAGGGAAGACGCAGCACATTTCTTTTAGGTGCACTGCCTAGTTGCCTTCAGAGTTCTTGCGTCCTCCGCGGGTCCCCTCCATCTTCACTGTGCACTTGGAGTGTTATGTCCCTTCCCAGCTCTCAGGGGACTGCTGGGGTGGGAAGAGGACCCAGCCTCATGTGGAGCTCCCTGCCAAGTCACATTCATTCATCCCTTTGTTCGTTCATTCATTTTTTTCACTCAACATTCATTTTACTCTTCTGTGCACAGAGATATCAAGGGAGATGAATACTTAGCTCTGCTGTTAAAGAGCCCAGCATCTTGGGCCCCGATTTTGAGGATGTGTTGGAAAGGGAAGAACTCGAAGACTGGGGAAGTGGGGAGTTTTAAAGTCACTGGAGCTAAAGATGGTGAGTGAATGAACAGAGTGATGGAGCAGTGAGGGAGGGTTCTAGGCTAGGATGAAGCTCTCATCCTTACAAAGTTTCTCATCTTGTTTCCAGTGGGTCCCTTCAAAACACAGCTCCTTGCCTATAAATCCCCCTTGCCCAGGGATCATTCTGCAGGGCTTATGCGTCCCTGCCTCCCTTGGGAGCATTCTCCTTGTGCCTTTCAGCTGTGGGTGATCAGAGGGCAGGCTGGAGTCCCTGCAATGTGAGTGAGTGTCTCTTACTGTCCTGTGATCCATGAGCAGACCCAGCCCCCAGGAACACCTGCTTTCAGCGTTTGGTGCGTGCTGAACAGAGGCCATTGGCTGACTTTCCCCAGACCCAGGACACGGTGACTCCAGGAAGGAGAGCACCTACCCACCCCTCTGGTGTCCTAGGGGCCGGGAGGCCGTATGTCAAGCCCCTTATGGGACAGCGAGTCCCCCTGGGGCGGAAGTGCCCTGCAGCTGTGCCTTCCTTGTCAAGCACAGGCCTGGGAGGGCCAAAAATAGCCTGTCCTGGGACCAGAGCCGGTCCAGGAAGTGGTGAGAGCAGGTTTCCTCCCTCCCCGGAGAGCCAGCCAGCCTTGCTTGTCCCAGGCAGCCTGGGAGGGCAGAATCCTGGGCTGGGGCGGAGTGACTGGGATCCTCGGGTTCCTGTCGCATCACCCAGGCCCACCTTCCTCTCCCAGATCTGTGCACCCTTCGCGCCAGAGCTCTCCTCAGAACCCTCTGCTCCTGCTCAGAAAGCCCCTCCAGATGCCATCACCAGCCAACGGGAAGCGTGACCCAGCCTGTGAGGTCGCTTGGAGTGTGCCGGATTCTCTCATCTCCCATTGCGCTCCCCCCTGCCCCCCGCCCCCACCCCGTGCCCTTTAGCTCCCGCTGAAGTTACTCCTCAGCATTTCCCAGACAAGCCCGTGTTCCTACCTCATGGCTTTTTGCTCCAGCCATTCCAGCTGTGAATGCTTCCTGCCTGTGGACATCCTACAGTCCTTCAAGGATTGGCTCAGGTGCCAGGTCCTCCTGGCATCATAGGCATTATCGTTCACCTTGGACTCTTTGGAACAAAATGCCCAAACCAGAACTGCCTGGGCAGACCTGGCTGTGAACCTCTCCAAGAAGCTGTTGTGAAAAGGAGCGGGTCCCTCCCTTTCCTAGTCCACTCACTTCTTTCTTGGTAAAACCCTTGGAATGGATGCCAGGCTGAATATGAACATCAGCGTAATGAATATGGACATCAGCATAAACGTTCAGTTCCTGTCCCGGAGTCTCAGCTCCGTGGACTGCTCTCCCTTCCCCAGCCTCCAGCACGACCATGTACTTGAAGGTCCATTCATAGAATCAGCCTGTGGGGGAGCGTGTTTGCCTGGGAAGTGCCAGGTTCCACGCGTGTTCCTCTGCACCACAGCACTGCTCAACCAGGTTACCCGGGGCAGGCCCCTGCCATGAAGCCCTGGCACCCTGTTTCAGTTGGCAGGCCAGACTCTCCCGACTTTAGGCAGCTGCCCCAGGAGGTCCTGCCAAATTTGTGGCAGGAAGAGTTAGCTGATGGTTGCCAGGAAAGGACCGCCTACGGGTCATGCCAACCACACATTTCTTGAGGTTGGAAATGTGGTGTGGCTTCTTGTTTTGCATCGGTAGATCACTAAGCAATCAGAGCAAGACCCCCAGCTCTAAAGTGGCTTGGCCTGCACACAGGAGTGCCTGTTGAATCAACTTCACAGTCTGGCCTTGACTTTGAGGGGTGGGCTCAGGTGGTGCCATGGTAAAGAGTCTGCCTGCCAGTGCAGGAAATGCAGGAGACTCGGGTTCGATCCCTGGGTTGGGAAGGTCCTCCTCCCTGGAGAAAGAAATGACAACCCCCTCCAGTATTCTTGCCTGGAAAATTCCATGGACAGAGGAGCCTGGGAGGCTGCAGTCCTTGGGGTCACAAAGAGTTGGACACAACTGAGCGCACACACTCTCTCTCTATGAGAAATAGTTGTAGGAAGTAAACTTCTACACTTTAAGAGTCCTGTTGAAGTTTCCTTTAAGAATTCATGAGATTAATTGCACCCAGAGGAATAATTCCCAAACTGTTTTTTTTCCCCCTTTTTTAGCTAGGGAATCCTTTATTCAAACAAATTCTTAGGCAGACATCCAAAATGGAAAACAATGAAATAGAGCTTTTCTGGGTAAAGGAGATGATGGGGCTTGAAGGTCCATGCACCCACCAGCCAGCCCCGCTCCTGAGTATCTGAGAAAACAGCATTTAGGGAGGAAGACCTCTGCCCTGGAATCACAGATGACTTGGGTTGCTAATGGGGGAGGCACAGGACAAGTGTGCCAGAAGAATAGGAGCTGCCCACCAGTCTTGCAGGAGGTGTGCAGTGAATACTAGGGCTGCCTGGATTTGCCCAGAACCACCCAGCTCATTCATGAAGGCACCCCAGTGAGTCCCAAGGCCCAGGCTGCCCACACCACAGCCAGCAGGGGAACGAGAACCCATCCAAGTGTGACTTACCTGCACATCCTAGGAATTGCATGGCTCCATGCCTTCCCAGAATGGCATCCCTGGGTGAGTCTATGGGAACCTCAGCAAGAGACAGCTCCATCCCCAGTAGAGTGTCCTCTCCGTGTTGCTGTTGTTTAGTCGCTCAGTTGTGTCTGACTCTTTGGCGGCCCCACGGAGTGGAGCCAGCCAGGCTCTTCTGTCCCTGGGATTTCCCAGGCAAGAATTCTGGAGTGGGTTGCCATTTCCTTTTTCTCCAGGAGATCTTCCCAATCCAGGGATTGAACCCGCGTCTCCTGCATTGCAGACCGATTCTTTACCACTGAGCCACCAGGGAGACCCCATCTCTCTATGTATCCCCTTAATTATTCCCCTCTGCCAGGGGTGAGGCTCGTCAGAAGCAGCAATCACGTTTTAACAAGTTACAGCTTACAAGATGCACTTGACCTCTTGCTATAGCAATTGATGATAACTGAACAGGCATGGTCCTGTGTCCTGAGCATTTCATTTCACTTTTGCAACACTCCCATGAATATTGCCCAGTTAAGAATTTTAGTAACGAGACCTAGGTACCTTTTTCCCCACATTTTTCTCAGAGCACGGCCTTGAGAGTTGTTGGGTGAGAGGAGAGAGTTGCTGCTTACTTCTAGAGCAATCCTCAGGTTGCCCCTGTCCTTCATCCTCATCCTTTGTCTGATCTAATGGGCATGCTGTCCAGCTGAGGCGATCCAGCTGGTTTCTCTCTAATTCCAGCTTTATCTTTAATTGACTCCCCTGGACGGACTGAGAGCTAAAATCCATCAGGAGGAAACACAAGGCTGAATTTTGCCCCAGTGCTCAGCACACTTTTAAAAGTAAATTATTTATTTCCTTCTTGAGACACATTTGTTTGGCTGCGACATGGAGGAGGCCGTGGGGCCTGATTTTTCACTCGGTGAAGATGAAGATTTAATACTTGTGACCAAAAGCAATAAAATAGTGTTGATGGACAGAAGCATGAGATCAACATGAAATTTGCCATTGGAGCAGAAACAGGGTGGAGGGCAGCTGGAATTCACCAACACGTGTATAGATCTCTGACTGTAGAAGTCCTGATGAAAGGTGCTCAACCAGCGGTGCGTCCCTGAATCCCAGCAGCGCTCGAATTTGGGTCTAGTTGCTGTCGTGTGTTGCAGCATGAATCGTCTATAATAACTGGGCTCATCAATCAAGGAGGGAAGTGAAGACAGTTACTAGGGAAGAGGAGAGACACTTGGTGGGGGCGGACGCGGTTCCCGCTCACGTGGTTTTCCAGCTCAGCCCCTGCACCTCTGCCCCACTCCCAACCAGACAAGAATTCTGTTTATGCAGACGGGGAGCTGCAGGGTCAGGTTCGCTCTTGTTTCGTCACCCCCTGAAAAGAAGGGTCTGCGCCTTCATCGAGGTTTGCTTGCTCGCCTGGACTGTCCAGTTTGTTGACTTTTCTCAAGGGCCAGTGGTGGGAACCCAGTGCTGAGACCTAAATCCTCTTTCCAGACAATTTCTGAAACTTCAAAGGGAGATAGAAGTCTGTCTGATAACCTCTCTCTTCAGCTGTGTTTCCACAAGTAAAGAAAAAGTGAAAATTTAAAACGGACTCCTTGGAGGATTCAACTGTCCTTCTTATTGGAGATTTATGAATAATTTTAAAAGTGCAAAATTTTCACAAAGTCTGGTTACTTTGGTACCTTTTTCCTGAGAGATAAGATGGTATATTTATGTGAACGTATCTAGATAAGGGTATCCGAATGCTTTGGCTTAGTGAAACTTTGATCAGCGAAAGTTTCTGTAAGTGCCAAGAATACTCTAATAATCTTTATTTATATATAAATTATGCGATTGTATTACTTTGTTAATATAAAAGTTAAATTATGGAACAAACCAACACATACATAGAAAGAGACATGAAATAAACATTATTTTTGAATGTCACCTAGCTAATCCTGATGGCTTCTTACTATCAGTTCAAGATGAAAATAGTGATGTTTATTATATTATAAATGATTTTGAGTATAAACTGATATTTCAAATTATTTTCTCCACGATTTCACATTTGTTGCTGATCTTTTTTGCCATTGTTTTTAACCTTGCAATATGTCTGACAAAAGTTTTGCTTAGGGAAATATGAGGCCTTAATATGAATTTTCACAAAATGTACACGCTACATTTCCACCACCCATATCAGGTAATGCAGCATACAGAAGCTTCCAGCATGGCTCCCCTCGCTGCTAGCCACCCACTTTCCCCCAAAGTAATCAGTCCTCTGATATCTATTAATGTGGATAACCTTCACCTGTCTATCTATTAATGTGGATAACCTTCACCTGTCTTTGAGTTTTATATTCAGTTGACCCAGCAACATGGGTTTGAATCGCATGGGTCACCTTACATGTGAATATTTTTCAATAGTAAATACTACAGTGCTGTATGGTCTGTGGTTGGTTGAATCTGTGGATGCAGAAGGCCAGCTCTAAGTATGCAACAATCTCCATGTTGTTCAAGTTGTTCAAAGTGCAAGTCGCTCAGTCACATCTAACTCTTTGCTATATAGTCCATCTAACTATATAGTCCATGGGATTCTCCAGGCCAGAATACTGGTGTGGGTAGCCTTTCTCTTCTCCAGGGGATCTTCCCAACCCGGGGATCAAACCCAGGTCTTCAATGAAGGCAGATTCTTTACCAGCTGAGCCACAAGGGAAGCCCAAGAATACTGGAGTGGGTAGCTTATCCCTTCTGTAGCGGATCTTCCTTACTTAGGAATTGAACCAGGGTCTCCTGCATTGCAGGCGGATTCCTTACCAAGGGAGCTATCAGGGAAGCCTATTGAAATGATACTGTATGTAATCTGCTGTGTATGGCTTCTTTTGCTCTGCATTGTTTGTTAGATTCACCTTGTTGGGTGTGGTGGTAGGGAGTTTGCTCTCCTGCACCCCGTGGTATGACGGGTACCACTGTTTCATCATCTACTTCATCCACCGTGCTCTTGGTGCACGTGTGTACAGTTGACCGGTTAGGGGCTGTCATGATTCCTGCCCTCCGTGAGCGTTATAATGCCTAAGTTTTGGTGAAGGTCTGCATGTGTTTCTGTTGGATGTGTGCCTGGGGGTGAAAGTCCTGGGTCATCAGTATCTTCATCTTTAGTAGTCCCACTCAGAGGTTTTCCAACACAGTTGAGCCAATTGCACTTCCAAGTGAGCAGACAATGTGTGGAACATTTTCATGTCTTCACAAATCCTCGGTATTATTGTCTTTTTCATTTTTTTATTTTTAGATCATTTTTAAAGGTTACTTTCCATGAACAGTTGTTGCAAAATACTGGCTCCTTTCCCCATGTTGTACAGTCCATCCTTGAGCCTGTCGTATATCCAATAGTTTGCACCTCCCACTCCGCCCCCATCCCCACTGGTAACCACTTGTTTGTTCTCTACATCTGTGTCTGCTTCCCTTTGGATATATTCACTGGAGCTTCCCTCGTGGCTCAATTGTAAACAACCCGCCTGCCAGTGCAGGAGACACGAGAGACATGTGTTTGATCCCTGGGTCAGGAAGATCCCCTGGAGGGATCCCCTCCGGTGTTCTTGCCAAGAGAATCCCATGGACAGAGGAACCTGGCGGGCTACAGTCCACGGGGTCACAGAGTCAGACATGACTGACATATTAACTAGTTTGCTGTATTTTCCAGGTTCCACATGTGAGTGATAGCGTACAGTATGTGTTTCTCTGTCTGACTTATTTCACTTAGCACAGTGCTCTCCACGTCTATCCATGTTGCTGCAAAAGGCAAAATTTCATTCTATTTTATGGCTGGGTATATTCCTCTGTGTGTGTGTAAGTATATAGAGAGCACCTCTTTTTTTGTCTTTTAACTTGAGCCCTTCTGGTGATACACAGTCCTTTGGTCAGACAAGGGGTCCCCTAAGCCCTGGGCTTTACACGGCTCCCAACCAGTGGCCTCAGAAGGTGGAGTGGTGAAAGGCTTACCCCCTAGAGTGCTAGTTGCAAGCGGCCCTGGAGTTCCTGCTGCCAAGGACCACCAGACCACTTCTAGAGCCTGCATGTCCTGCAGAGAGTGACCCAAGGTGTGGCCAGAAGGTGCTGTCAGCAGTGGTGGGATGGAACAGGAGTGAGTGTGTGGAGCTTGCACCTGTGGGCTCTGGGATCTCCATGTATATGGGAGAAAACAGAGCCCAGGGCGGGAGGAGGACCAGCAGGACCAGGGGCCAGCTCTCCCCCAACCACCAGCTCTCCCTCATCTCCAGCTCTCCCTTCATAACCAGCTCTCCCTTCATCACCAGCTCTCCCTTCATCACCAGCTCTCCCTCATCACCAGCTCTCCCTTCATCACCAGCTCTCCTCCATCACCAGCTCTCCCCCATCTCCAGCTCTCCCCCATCAACAGCTCTCCCTTCATCTCCAGCTCTCCCTTCATCACCAGCTCTCCCCCATCTCCAGCTCTCCCCACATCTCCAGCTCTCCCCCATCTCCAGCTCTCCCCCATCACCAGCTCTCCCTTCATCTCCAGCTCTCCCTTCATCACCAGCTCTCCCCCATCTCCAGCTCTCCCCCCATCTCCAGCTCTCCCCCATCACCAGCTCTCCCCCATCACCAGCTCTCCCTTCATCACCAGCTCTCCCCTCATCACCAGCTCTCCCCTCATCACCAGCTCTCCCCCATCTCCAGCTCTCCCCCATCACCAGCTCTCCCTTCATCTCCAGCTCTCCTCCATCACCAGCTCTCCCCCATCTCCAGCTCTCCCCCATCTCCAGCTCTCCCTTCATCTCCAGCTCTCCCTTCATCACCAGCTCTCCCCCATCTCCAGCTCTCCCCCCATCACCAGCTCTCCCCATCTCCAGCTCTCCCCCATCTCCAGCTCTCCCTTCATCACCAGCTCTCCCCTCATCACCAGCTCTCCCCCATCTCCAGCTCTCCCCCATCTCCAGCTCTCCCTTCATCTCCAGCTCTCCCTTCATCTCCAGCTCTCCCTTCATCACCAGCTCTCCCCCATCTCCAGCTCTCCCCACATCACCAGCTCTCCCCATCTCCAGCTCTCCCCCATCTCCAGCTCTCCCTTCATCACCAGCTCTCCCTTCATCACCAGCTCTCCCCCATCTCCAGCTCTCCCTTCATCACCAGCTCTCCGTTCATCACCAGCTCTCCCTTCATCACCAGCTCTCCTCCATCTCCAGCTCTCCCCCCATCACCAGCTCTCCCTTCATCACCAGCTCTCCCCCATCTCCAGCTCTCCCCCATCACCAGCTCTCCTCCATCTCCAGCTCTCCCTTCATCACCAGCTCTCCCTTCATCACCAGCTCTCCCCCCATCACCAGCTCTCCCTTCATCACCAGCTCTCCCCCATCACCAGCTCTCCCTTCATCACCAGCTCTCCCCCATCACCAGCTCTCCCCCATCACCAGCTGTCCCTTCATCACCAGCTCTCCTCCATCTCCAGCTCTCCCCCCATCACCAGCTCTCCCTTCATCACCAGCTCTCCCCCATCACCAGCTCTCCTCCATCTCCAGCTCTCCCCCATCACCAGCTCTCCCTTCATCACCAGCTCTCCCTTCATCACCAGCTCTCCCCCATCTCCAGCTCTCCCTTCATCACCAGCTCTCCCCCCCATCACCAGCTTTGAGAATTCAATGTTTGGTCCTGTCTTCCAAGTTCAGGTTCTCTTAAGGAGCGTGGAAGGCAAAGCCAGTGGAGGTGGGCCCTTGGTGCACCTGTGGGCAGGGTCTGTGTGGGTGAGGGGCTGCTCGGCTACTGTGACCCATGTTTGCTGGGTGTCCAGGTAGTGGGGGCTTGGGGGTGGTGATGGTGCACAGGCAGCCGAGCCTTGGCTGGGGGATGAAGAATGTCCCCGAGTCTGCCAGTAAAGAGGACCAGAAAGTGGGCCTTAATCCTGAGAGTTTCCCAAGCCGTCAGCGTAAGAAGCAGCTGGATGCTGGGGGCAGTGTTCCGTTCCTGCCCCCATCCTGCTGTGGCCTCCTCGGCTGCATCTTCTGGGAGCTATCAAGTCCCCCAGAAATAGAATGTGGGCCCCTGATGTAGCTTTAATTGTCTGGTGACCAAACAAAGAATAAAGAGAAATAGGTGGAATTAATTAATGTATTTTAACCCAGTATAGCCAAGATATTTTCATTTCAGCAAGTGATCAACATACCGCTGTTACTGGCACAATATTTACATTGCTTTGTGTGCTAAGTTGTGAAATCCGGTGTGTAAACATGCCTGTAGTGCATCTCAGGTCACGCCAGAGACTTCGTCTCCCCTACTAAATAGTGCAGCCCTGTGGTGAGAAGTGAAATCAGTTTGCTTTTGTGCTGCCCATAGTACTTGATGTAAACTGTTGCTTCTGTATAGTTGGTTGTTATAAAGGTATAATTGTAAAATGAGGCTATGAACGTGTTTTATTTAATAATAAACTTGTTTTTAACCCTTTAAAAAATGTATAGTCGATTTATAATCTTGTGTTAATTTTGCTATGCAGCAGAGAGATTCAGTTACACACAGACGTGCATTCTCCCATGTTCTTTTCTATTACAGTTTGTCAGAAGACATTGAGTATAGTTTCCTATGCTACAGTAGGACCTTGTTGCTTATCATTCTATATATACAATTGCATCAGCTGGTCTCAAACTCCCGATCCACCCTTCCCTCACCTCTCGCTACCCCTTGGCAACCATGCATCTATTTTCTGTGTCTGTGAGTCTGTTTAACATTTAATGTTGAGACATGTGATGAGTGTGTCTCCATTTGAGCTTTTTCCTGCAGATGCCTGAGGTGGTGAGTGTAAACAGTGGGGGTGACTCGAGCAGCCGTGGTCAGCTAGAGTGCCCCAGCGCTGTCCAGGCCTGTGTGTCCACACCCAGGCACAAGCAGGGACCATTTCTTACTCCTCTGTGGGGCTGCTCAGCATCAAGGTCTTTGCTTTTTGCACGCAGGTAGGTTTCTTACAAAGAAGGAGATTAGATCTGCCTCGTTCTTCTTTTGTATTCCTAGAAATGCTAATGTACGCCCCCATTCACTCAGCTTGTGTTAATGAGCGCTCATTATATACTGGGTGCCAGGAGCTGTTCTAGACTCTGAGGATGCAGTGGTGAAAAGACAGAGTTCCTGCTCTCTTTGAATGTGTGTCGTTGATGAAAAGCCTGCTTGGTGGTGGTTGCTAGTAATAATAACAGTGCCACCACCAGTCGTCGACAGGGCTCAGATGCCACTCTGACATGGGACTCATTTTGAAGGTACTCAGGAAAAAAATAG
Organism: Bos indicus; assembly: GCF_029378745.1. Lineage (NCBI taxonomy): Eukaryota > Metazoa > Chordata > Mammalia > Artiodactyla > Bovidae > Bos > Bos indicus. The sequence continues at coordinate 15,377,989 of NC_091780.1, read as the reverse complement.
CAATTATCTTGAGCCTTGGAAGATAAAATTAGCCAGCAGACACACCAGATATTCAAAGCGTCTATTAGAGGTGTGCTACTGGCCATACCAGCGGGATGTGAGGTTTGGCTGGAAGACATGAAGAGGACTCCTTTAAGAACACCTGCTGTGAATCAGCTTTGGCCCATAAGCCAGTTTCTGGGCTGTCCTCTGTGACCTGACATCTTGTTTACAGATGAGGGGTTTTCTGGGGCCTGATGGTGTTACCAACCAGGGTTCTTGACTAGAGGCCAGACAAGAAATTCAGGCTAGGCTTTCTTGGGGCCCCTGCTCCTGCAGGGGGAAGCGAGAACAGGTAAGTTTCCCCTGCTTGCCCCCTCCGAGAGTGAGGGTGAGCTTCCCCCACTTACACGAGTTCCTTATGTGCAGTGGGGGTAGGGGTGTGGCCAGGGGTGTTTTGCCCACCCCTTGGGTGATGATGTGTGCAAGGGGCTCTCACAGTATCTTTTGCTCCTGACACTGTTTTGTTCCAGGCTCTTCAAAAGTGGCAGTTGGATTTTTTGTCTCTTTGTATCTTTGGGGTCCAGAATTTGCCCCAACTGCGCATGTGCGCAGTTATTTTTAGCCCCATACAGTGTCTTGGATCTTGTTGCTGGAGGAGGGGTGTGTCCAGGTGCAAGGAGAGCAGCAGTGCAGCCTAGGGCCCTGGGTCCCAGCCTGTCTCAACAGGAAGGAGACACACATTTAAAAGACAACACAGATCAGAAGTCTGGCATCACCTGCCAAATGTCAAGTGAAAGAGCTGACTTAATAAATTTACATGGCAAATGTAGTACTTAAAAAGTTAAAAATCAAGTGAACACCAATACAGTATACTAACACATATATATGGAATTTAGAGAGATGGTAACAATAACCCTGTGTATGAGACAGCAAAAGAGACACTGATGTATAGATCAGTCTTATGGACTCTGTGGGAGAGGGAGAGGGTGGGGAGATTTGGGAGAATGGCATTGAAACATGTATAATATCATGTATGAAACAAGTTGCCAGTCCAGGTTCGATGCACGATACTGGATGCTTGGGGCTGGTGCACTGGGACGACCCAGAGGGAGGGTATGGGAAGGGAGGAGGGAGGAGGGTTCAGGATGGGGAGCACGGGTATACCTGTGGCGGATTCATTTCGATGTTTGGCAAAACTAATACAATATTGTAAAGTTTAAAAATAAAATAAAATTTAAAAAAAATTAAATTAAAAAAAAATCAAGTGAACTATAGAAACATTTTGTTCCACGGGGTGGTTCAACACAGGGAGTTAAAAGGAGATGAAAACTTGGAGTTCAGTTAGGAAAATAACTAGAACCTTTGTGTCTGTGTTGGTGGCTTTCAGATGTGCGTGAATTCAGAGTCACCTGGAGGACTCACTGCAACAATCGCTGGTCCCCACCTCCAGAGTTTGTACTTTGTAGTTCTGGGCTGAGGCCTGGAAATCTGTACGTCTGACAGGTTCCCGGGTGCTAGTGATCAGGTCCCAGAATCACACTGAGTCTAGTCTATTTCTTTACATTGCTGTTAGACACCAGAGCTTCCCTGGTGGCTCAGATGGTGAAGAATCTGCCTGCAATGCAGGAGACCAGGGTTCAATCCCCAGGTCGGGAAGATCCCTTGGAGGAGGACATGGCAACCCACTCCAGGATTCTTGCCTGGAGAATCCCATGGGCAGAGGAGCCTGGTGGGCTACAGCCCACGGGGTTGCAGAAGAGTCGGATACGACTGAGCGACTAACACTTAGACACACACGGTACCTCGTGCTTTAGTTTCCTGTGGTTGATGCAAGCTTGGGCCACGTGGCCTATTATGCAGAACGAGGTAGAATGCCATCTAATGGTGGGCGCAACAAACGTTAAGGGAAAAGCACCGCAACTTCTGTCTGTGTTTTCATCACTGCCTTAGGCTGACCTTGGTGTCTTTGACTGAGTCACTCAGTCGATCTGTGTTTCCCTGTAGGGGTATTAAAATTAGGCTCTCAGTAATCTGGCTCTTCCCTTCGGCTAAAATCCTGACACACTGACCTTCTGCAAAGTCTGCAAGAAACCAGACCCACCGTGTAGCTGTTCACCCGGCTTTGTGTGTTAGTTGCTCACTCGTGTCCGCCTGTTTGTGACCCCATGGACTGTAGCCCTCCAGGCTAGTCTATCCATGGGATTCTCCAGGCAAGAATACTGGGGAAGGTAGCCATTCCCTTTTCTGGGGAATCTTCCCGACCCAGGGATCAAACCCGAGTCTCTTGAACTGCAGGCAGATTCTTTACCGTCTGAGCCACCAGGGAAGCCCATGGCCTTGCATAAATTGCTTCTGTCCTGCCTTAACCCACTGCGAGGTCTGTTCTTCCGCAGTGACCCCCGTGCAGCTGCCACCTCATGAATAAGCTCCTCCTGGTTTTCCTGTCTTTCTCCCTCCATACTCTTTCTTATATGTGCTTTGTACGGACTCCTGCTGCAGCACTTATTATACTTTGTAACATGTGTTGCCTGCTTACTTGGTAGACTCTTCCTGGGCATCAGACCCAGCTTCTTCAGTGTTGTAACCCCCCTCTCCCAGGTGATGTACAGCAGAGACACGTAAATATTTATGGGCTGCACAATTAGATGCTTTAGTGAGAGCATCCCAGATTTCTCAGTCTATGAAAGTAAGTAGCATGAAATCACAACCAATAAATGGAATGCAGAGTGTTCAAATAACTGATATTTGGAAAAGAGTTGCAGAGCCATGGCTCAAATACGATAATAGTGAGGATTCCTGAGATTTCCACTACATTACTCTGCATCGCAGTCAAGCCCAAATCTAACTCTGCTGACATTAATTGTTTCATGGAGGAACCAAAGTGTTATTCATCTGCGAATAGAAAGCAATTTGCTGATACCAGCCCAGGGGTATGAGTGAATGTTACAAAATCGTTATCCATAAGCATCCGTAATCTCCTTTATATTTTGACCACAGTTGATAGGTTATCAAGTGAATCAGAGGACTGGTGTCTAAAGCCTCAGCTCCAACATAATCACTTGGGAAAATATTTGATGAGACAGTAAAGAGATTACGAGAATGAAAATTTCTACCATTTACCTAGAAAAAAGTAGCTGCAGAATGGTAATCATCCAGAATATTTCAAAATCCATTATCAGAGGGTCTATGATCTCTTATGTGTATTTTCAATTACAGTGCTTATCACTTCTATGCTACACATACAAAAATTTAAAAAATCATACGGGATGGGGAGGACAGAGATTTAAGCCGAAGGAAAGTGGGGTTGGGGGGTGGCGAGGGGTGTTTGTTTTTTCTTTTTAGGAGATAAGCGTTGGCCAGGGGACTACTTACAGTGTTGACAAGGGAGAGCAGAGTTTGTTTTGAAGAAATTGTGGTGTACTAGAGTTTTGTGAAATGCTTGGCTATGTTTTATCTTTTTCTCTAATTCATTGCCTGAGATAAAACGATAGCTATTATTAAAAGAGGAGGATGTCCAGGGGGAAAAATGAGGGGAAGGGATAGTTAGGGAGTTTACTGCTGTACACACTGCGGTATTTAAAATGGATAACCAACAAGGACCTACCGTATAAAGACATAGAACTCTGCTCAGTGTTATGTGCAAGCCTGGATGGGAGGGAAGTTTGGGGGACAATGGATACAGGTGTATGTATGGCTGAGACCCTTTGCTGCCTGCCAGAAACTATCACAACATTGTTAATTGGCTATACCCCAATATAAAACATAAAAGTTAAAAAAAAATTTTTTTTTAAGAGGATGGCAGGGTTATCATCACGGTCTGTCCCAGGACTGGGCAGATTAGTGCCCCCTGCCAGCAGCCCCATGGCAAACTTGGTTTCCTGGTACCGCCTTCCTGACTCACCTGTTCTTCTCAAACTCTGGATCCAGTTTTATTTCATCTGTCTTCCTCTTGCCTCTGGGAGTCCCTAAGACACTGTTCTTCCCTCTGGCTCTTTCCTGTATGTACTCAGTTATACATTTACAAATGCCACTGGGGCCTCTCCACTTGGATGTCCAGCCCTAAAAGAAGAGAAGGAGACAAAGGTCCCTCAACTAAACACGTGTGCGTTAACCCACCTCTCCTTCTGGATCTTTCCTCTTGTGCAGACATGCCTTGATCAGCCTCTTCCTACTGCTTTTGCTCTTGCTTGCAATGCCTCCCAACCCCACTCTGGAATGGGGCTCTCAAATGCCAATGCCTGTAGAAACCAGGGAAAGAATTTGAGTGTGTGATGCTGGCAGGGGCGGGGTGACAATGGCAGCTGACAATTCGCTTCAGGGTTAGGGAGCAGCAGGGTCTGGTTGGGACAAGTGCCCTGGCTGAAGCAGGGCAGCTCCTGTCCACCCTTGTGGCTGTTGTTGAGTCACTCAGTCATGTCAGACCCTTTGTGACCCCATGGACTCTAGCCCACCAGCCTCCTCTGTCCGTGGAATTCTCCAGGTAAGAATACTGGGGTGGGTAGCCATTAGCTTCTCCAGTGGATCTTCCTGACCCAGAGATTGAACCTGTGATTCTTGGATTCCAGATGGATTCTTTACCACTGAGTCACCAGGGAAGCCCCCTGGCCATCCTTACCATCTAAGAATATGCGATCCTGGACCCAGTGTTACCAGATTGCTTTGTTTTTAAAGATAATGTGGAATCTATTTCTATGTTGTTTTTTTTTTTCTGTAACTTACTTTTTATTTTATTTTAAATTTTATTTTATTTTTAAAGTTTACAATATTGTATTGGCTTTGCCAAATATTGAAATGAATCCGCCACAGGTATACCTGTGTTCCCTATCCTGAACCCTCCTCCCTCCTCCCTCCCCATACCATCCCTCTGGGTCGTCCCAGTGCACCAGCCCCAAGCATCCAGTATCGTGCATCGAACCTGGACTAGCGACTCGTTTCATACATAATATTATACATGTTTCAAAGCCATTCTCCCAAATCTTCCCACCCTCTCCCTCTCCCTCTCCCACAGAGTCCTTTTCTGTGTTTTGAATCACCTTATTTTATAAGTGATAATGTTTGAAATTAAAAGCATCAGCATCCTTGGGATTGTATGAACACACTGCTATATTTAAAATATATAACCAACAGAGACCTACTGTGTAGCACAGGGAACTCTGCTCAGTATTCCGTAGTAACCTACGTGGGAAAAGAATTGGAAAAAGAATAGATATGTGTGTATGTGTAACTGAATCACTTTGCTGTACACCTGAAACCAATACAACACGGTTAATCAAGTATGTTCCAATATAAAATAAAAAGTTTTTTATTCAAAAAAAGCATCCTTTGGCCTAACATTGAATAGCTCAGTATCTGTCAGTCCTTTGTGAACCTCAGCTGCCAGTTTGCAGTCTCTAATTTAGAGACACCCAGTGCTGTCTGGTAAGCCACAGGTAGGGTCTAAAATTGTCTGATAGCTACATTTTACAAAATAAAAAGGAACAGGAGCAATTCATTTTAGTATGTTTAATTTAACCCAGTATTTCTCAAATATTTCAACATGGAATCAATAGGAAACAAAACTGCTAGTGAGATACTTTGCATTCTGTTTTTGCACACTGAGCCGTTGAAGTCTGGTGTGCGCTTTACACTTTTGATGCATCTCAACTGCATGAGCCCCATGTAACTACTGGCTATTGTATTGGTCATCAGAGCTCTCATGGTGAAGGACAAGAATTAATTACATACATACAAAATAAGGTGAGAGTTTATTCATTATGCTTGCATTATTGTTCAGTCCCTCAGTCGTGTCCGCCTCTTTGCAACCCCACGGACTCTAGCACACCAGACTTCCCGGTCCTTCACCATTTTCCAAAGTTTGCTCAAACTCATGTCCATTGAGTCAGTGGGTAATGCCATCTAACCATCTCATCCTCTGTTGCCCCCTTCTCCTCCTGCCTCCAGTCTTTCCCAGCATCAGGGTCTTTTCCAATGAGTCAGCTCTTCGCATCAGGTGGCCAAAGAATTGGAGCTTCAGCATCAGTCCTTCCAATGAATATTCAGGACTGATTTCCTTTAGGATTGACTGCTTAGAGCTATGCTTGCAAAGAGCTAGGTAATTTGAATATTAGGATAAACCAAAGTAGAAGAAGCAACTCTTGAGAATGATGAGTCTAAAAAGGACATAAAGAACTGTGGGGAAAAATTCTGGGTGGCACCAGAGTGATCGATTACAGACTTTCAAAGGCCCCTCATGCCTGGCTGATGGGAATTTTTTATAAGACTTTTCTACTGAGAGCTCTGCTTGTCACATAAGAGTTCACAGCTGATGTTTGAATTCACACTTCAGGGTGGGGTTACACTTTGGATTGTTACAATGCTGTTGCCCTTCTGAAATGTCAGGGTGAGCATTTGTCCTTAAGCAAATTTAAAACAAAGTGAACATCATAGAAGTCAGTGTAAAATAGGGACGAATATTCTGAATTCAGTGATGACTTTGTCATTCAATCAAGATTTAGCAAATATACTCCCTGCCAAAGAGGAACATTTCCATTCAATATTTACTCTCACTGTAGTTTCCTGCTGGGGAGCAGAGCCCAGTAGCTGTTGACATCTTTGGCCTAGAGAAGGTGGTGACCACTAGTGAACCGTTTCGGAGTCCCAGCTCCATGCTTTTTAGGTTTTCTTATGACTCCATCCATGGAACATTCGAGAATATACTGAGGCTGCAAATATGGAGGTCATGATGGTCAGACATTGGCATCTTCCAAAAGTAAAGATAGTGACATGCCACAGAGTGAAACATTCTGGACACACCGTGCTATCCTCGGGCCTCTGTCCTCCTAGTAAAGACCAAGGTCTGGTCATTTTTGCTCCTTTGCTACTGGAGAAACCAGGGACGGTCTGGCAGTATCTCTTTATTTTTAATGTTTATTTGGTAATGTGGTTGCACGAGGTCTCAGGAGTGGCCCGCAGGGTCTATCGTTGCAGCATGAAAACCCTTACTATGGCCTGTGGGATCTCGTTCCCTGCCCAGGGAATGAACTCAGGTCTCCTGCATTGGAAGCTTGGAGTCCCCATGCTTAGAGACCACAAGGGAAGTTCCGTATGAGTTTCTCAGTACCGTCTGCCATACCTGTTTATCCTGACTGTAATATAACCTTATACACATAAATATTATAGAAGATACTCACCATCAGAAGACACTTAACATCAGTGCTTTCCAGGAGCCTGTGGTTGCATCTCTGGTAAGTCAGGGCAGTGGCAAAGTCAAGAATATCATTCTGGGTTGAACTGACAACGCTGTTGGAAAGGCCATCCTGGGGGTTGGTGGAGGCAGCTGCCATTGCTGTGGCATGTTCCCGTGTCTTAAACCTGGGGCATGGATCTGACTTTCCCACGTTCTCTCAGCTGCTAAGAAGCAGGAGTCAGGGACCTTGACGTTATCCCATACCCTCAGAGAGGTGGTGTTTCCCCATCTTTGCTCCATCTGTCCCTTCTCCTGGGCCTCCTCTAGGTTTCAGCCTGGCTCATCTCCTATGCATGGTTCTGGTGGAAAGAGGAGGAAGCAGATAGTCTGCTTTTGTGCGGGGAGGCCCTTTCCCACAATTGTCTTGGGACACACACTGGTCTCCGCAATCGCATTAGTGCAGACATGTCAGTCAAGGTGAACAATTTCAGTTGGCGTTGAGCCTTATGAATTCTGGTGATGATTTAGTTGCTAAGTTGTGTCCAACTCTTGCGACCCCACCAATTGTAGCCCACCAGGCTCCTCTGTCAATGGGATTTCTCAGGCAAGAATACTGGAGTGGGTTGCCATTTCCTTTTCCAGAGTATTTTCCCAACCCAGGAATCGAACCCAGGTCTCTTGCATTGCGGGCAGAATGCTGAATTCTAGAGGAAGTATTTCATAGTGATATACTTGGTGAAGGAGAAAGTTGCAGAGCACTTTGAGTTTGAGGTTACCGCTCTGAACATTTTTATAGAATGATTAAAATTTGAAAGCTAATTTATAGAGAAAATGATTTCAAATGGAAATTGAGACCTAATAGTTGCTTCCTTGGAAATGGCTTAGAAAGTGGATAATAAAACAACAGAGAGCAACAGTGGAACTTGACTGCATCTGTTCTCCTGATAAATGCGCATTGATTATCTCACCAAATGCCAAGCACTTAAAAGGCAAGGCCTTTCTTCATTTAGCTGACCTGGTGCTATGGTAAGCAGCCTGCTAGGTTGGCCTCCAGTAACCCTTGCCTCCTGGTGTTCATGCCCTCGCATGGTGAATAGTGCTGGAAGCAGTGTGATGACGGGGTAGCGATGACGTGTGACTCACAAGGCTAGGTCATAAAAGGTGCTGCTGCTTCTGCCTTGCTTTCTAGAATCACTTGCTCTGGGGCGAAGCTGGCCACATGTTGGGAGGACTCTTCTATGCAGAGAACTGAGGCCTCCTTCTAGCTGCAGTGTGCTCTTGCCAGCCATGTGAATGAACTATCTTGGAAGCAGATCTTGCAGCTACAGTCAAGCCTTCATATACTTGCAGCCCTGGCTAATGTCTTTTTAATTTTTAAATTATTTATTTATTTGGTTGTATCCAGTCTCAGTTGCCAGGCATTATCTTAAGACCTTTGCAAATATGAGCCTCTTCGCCCTCATAACCATCCTCTGAAGTAGGTACTGTTGCCATACCCACTTTATCCATGTGGAGACTGAGGCCCAGAGATGCCTTGCTCAAAGTCGCAAAATTTGTAAAAGGCTGCAGTGGGATTTGAATTAAGCAGTCTGAGCAGAGTCCATGTTTTCAACAAATACATTGTATTGTTCTTTTAAAGGAACCACCTTTTTTCCAACTGTTTTTCCAAAACAGTTTTAGGAAATCAGTTCTGAGATCAGGTGGTTGATGAAGGGCAGGATTAAGATCTAGGATGGGGAGGAACTGGATGCTGAACTCACCCAGGATTGGGGAGAGGGGAGCGGGGAGGTGTGGAGTGTGGGTGGAGTGGCTTCGATAAATTCTTCTCTAAGCCTCTGTCCCTTCTACTGTAAAGCTAATAGCAGTTCCTATTGGGGACTTTTTTTAGGGTTAAATAAGATAAAGCATGGAAGGCCTCTAGCTGGGGGTGGCAGGGATCAGCACACCTGAGCTCCTGTCTGCCAGCACCTTCTGTTTGCCATTGCCAAAGCGAGACTGGCTCATCTGACTGCTGTCTGCCCTGGTCCCTGCAGCTTTGCTCTTGGCTTGGATGCTGCCTGCTCTCTGAGCCCACGTGACCCCAGCTCTCCCATCTGGTACACTGCCCTGAATTCCCACATAGGAGAAATCAACTTCCTGATCATCCCCTGACCTTCATTGCTACCATGCAGACTAATAACAGCGAACCATTTCCTGTGCTTAATTACATTATTCACAGTGCTCTGCAGAGTGGGCGGTTTGGAACCCCAACCACTAATTTACAGAGCAGTTGGGAAGACAAAAATAAAGGAGAAGGGCTTTGGTGGTTCTGTGAGTTGGGCATTCTGAAGCCAGAGGTAGTTCTGTTGGGTGTACAGTTATCCCTGGTATTTGTGGGAAATTGGGTCCAGAACCCCCTACGGATACTAAATTCTGAAGGTCCCCAGGTCCCTTGGATGACCCTCTGGATCCAGGGTCCCACGCCTGCAGACCCAGCCATCAGCTGATTGTAAACATATACACGATCGATACATGGCTGGTTGAGGCTGGTTGAGGTACGGAACTGGCAGGTATAGAAGAGTGAAAGTGTTAGTCGCTCGGTCACGTCTGACCCTTTGCAACCCCATGGACTGTAGCCTGCCAGGCTCCTCTGTCCATGGGATTCTCCAGGCAAGAATACTGGAGTGGGTAACCTATCCCTTCTCCAGGAGATCTTCCTGACCCAGGAATGGAAGTGGGGTCTCCTGCATTGCAGGAAGATTCCTTACCATCTGAGCCACCAGGGAAGCCCAGGACCCATCATATTTGGAGATTCAGGGACAGTGCCACAAGCAGTGGGAAGTGCAGGGCGTGGAAGCCACACAGATGGAATCCCAGTTCCATCACTTTATGATATGAGACTTTGGACAAGTTATGTAACTTCCCCAAGTAGAATCATGATGCTGACCTCATTCATTCCTTGTGAGGTTCCCTTTCTCTTTATAATGACTGTATTAGAGAGGTAGTATCATGAACAGCTAATGGTTGGGCGTTAAAAGCTCACATAAGAAACCCCTCTACATCACAAAGGAAATAAAGGATAATTTCAGATCAAAACAGTATTGCCCGAGGCATTCCAACAGGCAGCTCCAGAAATGCTGCTGGCCTGTGCGGTCCATGGAGGTACCTGGTGGGAGATCAGCCTTGGATACTTAGACCAGCCTGGCTGGGGGCATAGAGGTTGTCTCTCTTCATGTCTCTTTCTGACCCTGAATAAGAAAAGTAGTTATGCACCCTGATAGCCTGTACAGATTTAAAAATCTTTTTAAAGATTTTTAAAAAATCTTTATGTACATATTTTGCATAAGATAGGTGGGAAAAAATATTTTACAAAGAATATAGTATGCATTCACAATTAAAAACACAAAATAAGAAAAATCAGAAAAACCTGGACAAGTTAGAAATAGTAGGGAGCTTCTTATTCTGATTTTAAAAAAGTCTTAAAAGCTACAGTGAGCATGACATTGCATTGAGGAACTTCAGGAAAGATTTCACGATGCTTTTGTTTCTTCTGTTCATTATCACATGGGATATTCTAGCTACTTAAGACAAGAAAAAATGGGAGTGTAAAATCAGGAAAGAACAAACAAAATTGCCCATATTTGCAGATGATATGATTATCAATGTCAAAATGGAGAATCTGTAAACTTAGTAAGAAGTTTGATAGATACAAGATCTGTGTACAAAAATCAATAATGTTCCTATAGATTAACCCAAACCAAGTAGAAAAAGTTTGTTGTTGTTGTTGTTTTAAAAGAACATTTACACCAGCAACAAAAATCAAAAAGGCCATTAGGAAAAAAATTGACAAAAATAAGCAAGACCATAATGGACAATATTATTTTAAAAAACCCTGTTGAAGGGCTTCCCTGGTGGCTCAGTGGTACAGAATCCACCTGTCAAAGCAGGAGACACGGGTCCATCCCTGATCTGAGAAGATCCCACCTGCCAAGGAGCGACTAAGCCCACGCACCACAACTGTTGAGCCTGTGGTCTGGAGCCCAGGAATCGGAACTACTGAGCCCATGAGCCACAACTGCTGAAGCCCGCATGCCCTGGAGCCTGTGCTCTGCAACAAGAGAAGCCACCGTAATGAGAAGCCTGTGCACTGCAAGTAGAGAGCGTCCCCCACTCTTTACAACTGGAGGAAAGCCCACGCAACAAGGAAGACTCAGCTAAAAATGCAAAACCCCAAATTTAGACCTTTTAGGAAGAAAAGAACAAACCTTTAAATGGAAGTTGATTACATTAAAATTAAAACCTTCTTAATAATATACACTGAATTAAAAGGCATAATGTGAGATGATTATAACAGTCATCTGCATAATTAGTCAGGAATTAATATCCAAAATATGTAAAGAATTTCTACAAATAAGTAAAAGGTTAAGCCATAGAAAAAGGGGTACAGAATGGGAGCAGGGAGAAATCAGAGGCAGGAAAACTGAATGGACAGTAAGCATAAAAGATGGTCAGACTCCCCAGTACAAGGCTTCCCTCATAGCTCAGTCGGTACAGAACCTGCCTGCAGTGCAGGAGACCCAGGTTCGATTCCTAGGTTGGGAAGATCCCCTGGAGAAGGAAATGGCAATCCACTCCAGTACCCTTGCCTGGAGAATCCCATGGACAGAGGAGCCTGGCAGGCTACAGTTCTTGGGGTCACAAGAGTTGGACACGACTTAACGACTAAACCACCAAACTCACCAGTAGTCAGGGAAATGCGAATTAATAACACAGTGAGGTATAATCCCACACATCTCAAATTTTGAATTTAAAATCTGGCAAAAATTAAAATCCCAAAACACCAAGAGCTGCCAAAAAAAAAGAAAATGTGGAGATTTTCATACAATGCTGCTGGGAATGAAAATTGGTAAAGTCACTTTGGAGAGTAAGTGGCAGTTTCTACTACAAATCAGCAATTCTGCATTTATAGGTACACTCCAGAAAAAGTCCATCTATAGACTGATTCCAGAGGAAATCCAGCATATGTACATGAGGAAATATATTTGTGTAACATTCCTCGTGAGAGTTAAAAACTGAAGCTAATCAAATGTGCATCATTTAGGAAATGGATGAACAAAGTATTTCGTATGTATAATATAGAATTAGTCTATAGCCATTAAATCAATGAGTTAACTAAATCTGGATATCTTATTGCTGAGTCAGAAAAGTTGCAGTCAAGTAGTATTCTGTTTATGTAAATTTTTTAAAATAGCACTTTTATAAGAGAGAAGGAGAAATATCCTGTGACTTGCCTTATATGTGTAATATAAAATGAAATGATACAAATGAATTTATTTACAAAATGGAAACAGACTCACAGACCTAGAGAACTTATGGTTACCAGAGGGGAAGGGGAGGGATAGTTAGAGAGTTTGGGATGGACATGTACACACTGCTCTATTTAAAGTGGGTAACCCACAAGGACCGTAGTATGTGGCACGGGGAACTCTGCTCAATGTCATGCGGCAGCCTGGATGGGAGAGGGGTTTGGGGGAGAGTGGATACATGTATGTGTATGGCTGAATTCCTTCTTGTTTACCTGAAAACTGTCACAACATTGTTAATCGGCTACACTCCAATTTTTTTTAAAAGTGCAAAATAACAAAGAAAGAATGTGTGAAATAGTAGGGTTAGGGTTAGGGAGGCCTGCAGTCCATGGGGTCGCAAAGAGTCAGACACGACTGAGCAACTGAACTGAATAACATAAGTACCAGAATTATAAAATTATACATGGGAAAGTCATGTAGGAGATCATAAAAGCAGTCTTCCCTGGGAAGGAAAGGTGAGAAGTTTGGACCAAGCTGAAGTCAAAAGGAGGCTTCACCTCTGTAAAGTTTTCTTTAAGAAAAATAGAATGAAAAAGAGAGACCTGGAAGCAGTAGTACAAATATTATTAACATTTGTTAGATTTAACCTTGCTTGGATCTTGGTAATTCAATTTTGTGCTGTATTTATATGTTTAAAATCCTTCTGGAAGCAAGAGCCATCAGCGCCCTTCAGGTTTGCCCAAAGGAGCAATGTGGAAATGAGTCCTTGCTTTCGGGGCGCGTCCCTGCCCACAGGGAGCTGTTATGCACTGTTATGCACGGGACGGGTGCCTGTGCCCACATGTGTACAGGCTTGTATTTGTTGATCAGCTGGTGTTGCCTTGGCAACTTGGGATGCCCTGTCGTCTGCTGAATTGAGGGTAGGTGAATGACTTTGCATATCAGCTGTTTATTTCCTTCTGAGGGATTCAGTCTAAAGCAAGCGTGATCAGCCTGTCTTTGTCCTTGAGCCTTCTAAATATGCAGGGTTTCCCTGGTGGCTCAAATGGTAAAGAATCCACCTACAATGCAAGAGACCCGGCTTCAATCCCTTGGTCGGGAAGATTCCCTGGAGAAGGGAATGGCTACCCAGTCCAGTATTTTTGCCTGGGAAATTCCATGGACAGAGAACCTGGCAGGCTACAATCCGTGGAGTCACAAAGTGTCGGACACAACTGACTAAGCAACGACAACAACGTGCTTTAGAGACTACAGGAGTGAGATGCTGTATTTGCATTGTAGACCCTTTTCCCAACACTGGGGGCGCCACAGGGAGAGGAGGGGTTTGGGACTCAACACCGGGAAACGTCATAGGATGCTGCCTAGCTAGTGCTGTAGGGTAGATTCCTGGCTCCGGTCGCTGTGGTCCATGAGAACCTCCTGGCTTGACTTGCTCCTTGTCCAGCGTGGACTTCCGCGGGGAGATACCAGTACTTGCTGCTCCGCCTCCTGGGCCCACTGGCCTGCTGTGTGCCCCAGTTCTTCCTGCCTGTCCTTGTAGTGGTTGAGCCCCGTGCTAGGATCTGGAGGACAGAAACTGTTGTGAGAAGGATTGAATGAATGCTGGTTAGGCTCTTGATCTCAGGTAAACCTCCGGGGAAACTTCTTAGTGAGTTCAAGGCTGCGTTAAGTGCCACTAAATAAACCTGTGTACTTTAAAATATATATATATATATATATTTTTTTTAATTGGAGGATAATTGCTTTACAATCTTGTGTTGGTTTCTGCCACGCATCAACATGAATCAGCCACAGGTATACACATTTCCCCTCCCTCTTGAACCTTTCTCCCACGTCCCACCCCATCCTGCCCCTCTAGGTTGTCACAGAGCACTGAGCTGGGCTCCCTGTGTGAGCAGCAACTTCCCACTGGCTATCTGTTTTACACGTGGTGATGTATATATTTCAATGCTGCTCTCTCAGTTTGTCCCACCCTCTCCTTCCCCTGCTATGTTCACAGTCTGTTTTCTATGTCTTCCTTTCTGTTCCTGCCCTGCAAATAGGTTCATCGGTATCATTTTTCTAGATTATATATATATATGCATTAATATACGATATTTGTTTTTATTTGTGTAATTTTTATCGATACAGAAGGGTTCAAATTCTTAGATTGTAAAAGCTGGTCATGTGAAGGATTTCTAGCTAACTTGACCATCCTTCCAACCAATGGTTATCGAGTTCTTTCTATCTGCCTTTAAAAATGGGAAGGCCTGAGTCCAGGGTGGTGCATGAATCCTTTTCTGTTAGCCAGGTTGGCACTTCGCCCCACCCCGAGAGGCACTCAGTCAGTATAGCCCCTCTCTCCTGCTTATAAGGGTCATCAGAGTGTCCCCTTTTCCAGCCACACTTCTGAGACCATCCCACAGCACCTTTGGGTAATTGATGAGTCCGTATTGAGCCCTTAGCTGCTAGGACTTGGGATCTTAAGCCACTGAGGACATGGAGATTCTTAACCCGTGGGGTAGACCTGGGGTTTTCCCATCAGTATTAACCCAGATGCACATTCACAGGGAAAGAAGGTACTGCCCTGTCACCACTGCAGGTGTTAACTGCCCCTGATAATTGGCAGGCGGTATCCAGACCTCAGTCCTGGTGCAAGACACCAGGAGTCGAGAGGCTGTCCAGTGCACGCTATCCAGTGTCACTCGGCACAGGCACGTGAACAAAGCGCTTGCTCACTGTCTGGACAGAGGGATGCATTTTATGTGTCTGGTAACAGGTCTTAAAATTCTTTCAAGTCAAGTATCGGGAGCAGCATAGCATGAACATATTTAATTCCTTTTCTCTTTTTATTAAGGAAAACCACTATTAACATGGAACTTGGGTCTCTTAGTCCCTATCTGACATTCTGAGAGTTTTCCTTCTTCCTGGTTATAGCCTTTGAAACAATCCTATGTGCTTGACGCACACTTGGTAAATGAACAGCTGCATAGAATAGCTACTCCCAGAAATTGATAATAGCAATTGTCTCTCTGGAAGGGTTGGGACTGGGCAGGAGACTCGGTTTTTTTTATTGAATATCTTGCTTGCATTTGAATTAAAATTTCCCGAAGGTGTACCGTTTTCAATTAAGAACTTGGTTAATTAAAAAGCTCTTTGTTCTAAGAACACAAGCGGTGCCTATGCTGAGAATATTGTGTGTACTAAATGGAAACTCTGCACCGTCATTTGCACCCCCCACCCCACCCCCACCCCCTGTTCTTACACTAACCAGCTTTGCGGTGGAAACAGCTACTTAAGCATCTCGAGTCTCAGTTCTTGAATCTGTAAAGAGGGGGTGGGACACTTGCATATCCTCACAGTGTGTCCTAAAGGTGGGATGAGATATGTTTATCCCTCTTTCTGTGTTTAAATTACACTGGTAGCCTTCCTCCAGATTGCGTGTACCTGGAGAGAGGGAAATGCTTCGTATGTCCCTTTGTATCCTTCCACCCCCACTGCATGTTCTGTGACTTCCTGACGGGAAGGGACCTTGTGTCGCGTTGTTTACTGATGCATCTCTGTGCCTGGAACAGTGGCGTCAGTGTTGATTCAGTGAATGCATGAATGTGTGCATGCTCCAGAGGGATTCAACTCATGGTACTTGAGGCTTGAGCACCAATTTGCTGACATAATCTCCACACGTCCTGTCTCGTCTGCAGTGTTTAGCATCAATAGATGTCCTTGGCTCCAGAGAATATACAGTCCTTTCGCTTAGTTTCCATCATCTGGCCCGTCAGACATCAATCTTAAGTGAAGTCGGTCAGTCGTATCTGACTCTTTGCAACTCCATGGACTGTAGCCTACCAGGCTCCTCCGTCCATGGAATTTTCCAGGCAAGAGTACTGGAGTGGGCTGCCATTTCCTTCTCCAGAGGATCTTCCTGACCCAGGGATCAAACCTGGGTCTCCTGCATTGTGGGCAGACGCCTTACCATCTGAGCCACTAGGAGCCACACTGATCTTGGCATCTGCCAGTACACCTAGCCCTTCTGCCTGCTGGCATTAAACACTGTTGGTCATAGGTTTCCCTCCCATTATTCCTTCAGCAGTTGCTCTGTTATTCTCTCTGCTCTACTGATGAGGAATCCCAGAGCTTGTGGGAAGGGCCAGGGGTTGGTGAGTGAGAGCAAGACCAAGCCCAGTACTGACCAGCAGCGTGAACATGCCAGGCCCCCTGGGATTCACAGAGACAGGGCCAGAGGGTGGCACCTGGTCAGATCACAGCCCTTGCCAGTTGGCTCTGGTAGAGCAGCGCCGCGGTTGGCCTCTCCTGGCAGTGCCACCCATTAGCATTGCACAGCTGGGCCGGGGACCAGCCAGCTGCACGGTTCCTGTGAGAGTCATGTTCTCACCTGCTCCACAGCTGGGGCTGTCAGCCTCCATCTCAGATTCCTGATGATTGTCCATAGTAACTGAAATGTGCTGGACGGGCAAGTGCATTGCTGTGTGGTACCTGGGCCACCTCGGCCACTTCACGTAAATGCAGATTCCTGGACCCTTCTGGGAGAAGCCCTAGGGGAGCAGGGTAGAGAGGCTTGGGAAGCAACAGATTTAATAAGCTCCAGTGGATTCTGATTCATGGGAGAGGTTGAAAGTTATTCTGGAGTAGAAGAGAGTCTGGCATTCAGAGCTGGCCCGACCTGAGTGTGAGTCGAAACTCTGCCACTGCCAGCTGGGTGGCTCCGGGCATGCAACTCTGCTGGCACCTCTGTGTCTTCCTCCACATGAGAGGGATGGTGATGCTGGTGTCTGTCTCACAGAACTTCTAGGATTAAGTGAGTGAGTGTGTGTGAGGTGGCATCCGTGTATCTGCCCCGCAACAAGCACTTACGAGTGTTAGTTGGTGATGCAGTGCTGATGTGCTGATGCTGACCACCCTGGGGGCAGAGTTTCTGTAACTCTGCTCCTGCACAGAGAAGATGCCTGAGCGGGGATGAACTCTGGATGAATTGTGGGCCACTTTCTGACAACCTGAACACTAAAGACTAGAGACATCAGCTCCCTGGATTAGCTGTCACTGTTGTCTGGTGCCACAAACTCCCCAAAGCGATTTTCAGGGAAGCCTTGACTGTAGCAGAGGATGGATGCTTTTGATTTGGAGGGGAAAAAAAGACTTTTTTATGTGGGCCATTTTTTTAAAAAGTCTTTATTGAATTTGTTACATTATTGCTTCTGTTCTATGTTTTGATTTTTTTCTGCCATGAGGCATGTGGGATGCTAGCTCCCTGGCTAGGGATCAAACCTGCAACCCCTGCATTGGAAGGCGAAGTCTTAACCACTGGACCACCAGGGAAGTCCCTGATTTGGGAATATAAAGCAGATGCAGCTGCAAAAGCATTCGCAGGAGCATCCTCTCCTTTGCCTATTAAATGGATTAGTCCCAGCTGAACCGTGATGATTTTTCTTATGTTAAAACATCTTTGTTTTATTTTGTGCTCTGGGAATACCGGGTTCTAGATGCATCTACGGCTTGCATTTGAGTACTTCCCTAAAGCAGTGGTGTCTGGCAATAGGTAAAATACCATGCAAAGTGTGATACATGGTTCTGAGCCCAGAAATCTCAGAAATTTCTTTATTGACCTCAAGTAAACAGTGATGCCTTATTTTGCTACAACTCACTAAGGAGCAGCATGTTGGTGAAAGGCCAAGTTCATGAGATTTGCATTCTATTTATTTTAAATACAGCCTAGTTCAGTAAGTAGCCCAGTTTTCTTCTGGCAATTTGGAGAGCAGTATACAAAACTCCAAAGAGTGATTTGCTCACTTGGGGAAGGGAGCCTCCAAAATGTGATTGGTCTTTGAAAAATTAATAGAAAGCCACCAAGGTCACTCTGCCGGTTGGTCATTTGCATGTTGGTAAAGAATCCACCTGCAGTGCAGGAGACCCAAGTTCCACCCCTGGGTCAGGAAGATCTGGAGAAGGAAATGGCAACCCACTCCAGTATTCTTGCCTGGTGAATCCCATGGACAGAGGAGCCTGGCGGGCTACAGTCCATGGGTTTGCACAGAGTCAGACATGACTGAGTGACTGTAGCACCACCACCACGTGGAAATGAACCCATCTGTGTGTGAATGCTCCTGGCTTGGAACTGCCACTGGCCCAGAGCTCAGAGCTTGTGTTTGGCAGTGCAGGAATGACCGTGTGTGGTCAGTTTGGGAGCAGCCAGAAATCGATGGCCCACCTGTCCCTGTCCTGAGCAGGCACATGGCACATCATCGTGACATCCTGCGTGGCTCAGTGTGGGTATGTTTGGACTCGTGGTGGGTCTGGGGTATAGCCCGGAGCCCGGCCTCCAGTTGTTCTCATGTTTCAAGGCAAGCCTGAGAGTGACCTGCATGGAGCAACACGCATTAGGCTCAAGCGCTTGTCTGAGCTTTGGTGCTACCTATCTGGTGCTACCTATTTAAAGGAGGGGCTTTCCAGGTGATGCTGGTATTAAAGAACCCACCCGCCAATGCAGGAAACAGAGGAGATGCGGGTTTGGTCCCTGGGTAGGGAAGATCCCCTGCAGGAGGGAATGCTGGTCCACTCCCATATTCTTGCCTGGAGAACTCCATGGACAGAGGAGCCTGGCAGGCTATAGTTCATAGGGTTGCACAGAGTCGGACATGACTGAAGTGACTTAGTGTGCATGCATGCACACACACACATATTTAAAGGAATACTCAGAAATGCCAGCTGCCCTGCACCTGGAAATTTGGGGAAGCTCCCGTCTTGTGAAGAGTGGAGTTTGGGTTCAGTCTTGCCCACTGGGGAGCCAGTTACTAACTAGCCCGTTTCCAGGCAACCCTGAGGGAGTTCCCAGCCTCAGTCCCTGGATACCCTCTTGTGTCCCTGTCACCCTTGGCTGTTTAAGGGTAGCCTGTCCATGTGGGAGAAAGAATACGAGCCATGGTGGTCCAGTGGTTAAAACTCCAAACTTTCAATGCAATGGTCAGGGAACTAAGATCCCACATTCCATGCAGTGCAGCCTGAAAGACAAAACAGATCCGGGTGAATCTGAATTCCACTCCTGCATGTCCTGCAGACAGAGCTGGGGGCTCAGGGAAAGCCTCTCTGAGCCTCAGGGCCTCTAAGTGTCCCCTGAGAAATAAGCTGGTTAATTGACCCTAGTGAAGATTGAAGAAGATGTGCAGCACATGAAGGTTGGTACCGTGGCAACGGAAATGCTCAGTGCATCTTGGTTTGCTGCTGAGTGCTCTGTGGTCTCATGCTTGGGCATGCGATGGGGTAATTTGCTAATGTATTTTTTATAAAGCCTAGAAAGCAACAATGAGAAAATGTTCAATTCAGAGGTTAATTAGGTCTTACGTACTCCTGCCTGTGCTGGACCTGAGGCAGGAGATAGATGGGCTCCAGGCTGAACAGCTAGAGTTTTTCCCATGTAGACAGATGCTCCAAGATGACGAGGAGGAGAAGCTCAGCCTTCCCAGTTAAGAGCTAAAGAGACCTCATGTTTCTCTTTCTCAAAGTCAAGGAGACCTTCCTGACTACATAAGGGCAGAATGGCTCCTTGACGGTCAAAACGGGAGGGAGCACTACTCTGTAGCAGTTGAAGTCCGCCTACCGGTAGACCCCTTTGCTAGAAACCATCTTGCCCAAGGTATGTGCCCATACAGGGGAGGACTTTGAGATAAACCAAATATGGATTTATCTATATCCATCTTGCCAGGCAAAGCAAGATGACTGGCCAAAGGAGACCCAGAAGAAGTGCCCCGTATGAGTGATTCACACTCCTGTGAGGGTGTGATGCTCTCTCTGAGCTCACCCGGGTGTGTCTATTCACACGTACCGTTTTCCTCCTAATCAACACTTTACTTGTTTCACCACTTTCCATCTCTGTGGAAATGCATTTCTACAAAGCCCGCAGGCGAGGGTGTTGTCACTGACTGCTGGTTTCAGTGGCTAGGATTCGGTGCTCTCCCTGCCGCAGCCTGACTTCAGTCTCTGCACAGGAGTGAAACCCTGCTTCAAGCTGCTATAGGCCAGGCCACCTGAGATCAGAGTTGCATAAGAGTGTTGCCATCCTCTATTTCTTCTGCATCTGGAGGAAAGGCAGGGCTTCTCCCCATCCTAGTTGTAAGAGTAGGTGGTCTTGCCGTACCAAGATCAGTGAAGAGATGACAGGAGCTAAAGATCTGTGATATGAGCTAAGACTTCCACGCAAGCCGGATAACACAGTTTCCTTGTCAGACACAGTGCGTGCGTGTGTGCTCAGTCATGTCTGACTCTGCGACCCCATGGACTGCAGTCCACCAGGCTCCTCTGTCCCTGGAATTCTCCAGGCAAGAAGACTGGAGTGGGTTGCCATTTCCTTCTCCAGGGGAGCTTCCAGACCCAGGGATGGAACCCGCATCTCTTGTGTCTCCTGCATTAGCAGGTGGATATTTTACCACTGTGCCACCTGGGAATGCATGAATGAGGTTTACTGGACTTAGTACGGCTGCTGAGTTAGGTCAAGAGGAAAGATGCTTTTCTGTTAAAGAGAAACAGTTCTGAGTTCTTGCTGTCAACTGTCTACTATTCAGATCAGATGTATTTCTGCCCAAGCCTGCCTTTCATGCTCCCAACACTCCTGTCTGTCAAGTGTTTTAAAGTACACTGACTTTTTTTTTTAATCCAGCTGGAAAAAAAAACCTAAAATCAATTTTCTATTTGTTTGAAATGAGTCCCAGAGCCCCCGAAGATGAAAGGGAGTAAACTTAATAAACAGGATGGATGAGTTCTGTGGTGAGTCACTCATCTCTTTACTGGCTAAGTGTTCATTAAGTACCACATTCAGAAATGGAAGTTCCCCTCTAGAGAAAATGCTAATTAAGACGCCTCTTTGAGCCCCCACGTTTACCCTCTTAGCAGTCTCTCCCTTTATTTGGTCTCCGTTTCAGAAGGCTGGGTCCCTTTATTTAGACGAAGTAATTTCTAAAGGAAGAGCAGAAAGGCCAATTACATGATAGTTGGGGAATTGTGTCACCTCGAGTTGTATAACTTTCCATGTTAGATCATACTGATTAAGCACTCATGCATGTTGTCCAAGAGTTTATAGATGAAATAAGCCACTTTCCAGCCATACCCAGGAGAGCTCAAGTGTGTGTGCGGTGAAAAGTGTGGGCCAACGTCATTACCCATGAGTCCTTTTCTGAGTAGAGGCCTGATTCCTGTCAAAAAATAAGGAAGAGACTGTTGCTTCCCCTCAAACCTGTCTGGTTCATGTTAAAGCTGGTTGGATAACATGCAAACACTAATTAGGTAGGCGTTGTTCTGTAGCAGAAAGTCAACAGCTTTCAAGCATTGAGACTCGGAGCTTAAGTTGACGGCATGCAAGGCACATGGCTGGGATATGAGGCTCGGGGGGGCCTCTCTTACACTGAGCCCATGAAGACCTCAAGTAGGAGGTATGTGAGAGAGGAAAAAAGGGTGTCAGATGTAGTTTAAGGCCAACACAAAGGAAGGGGCGTTTTTTTTGAATAGGAAGACTGTGGTGGGGGCTTGCCTGGGAATGAGTCACAGAACCTCTTCAGGGAGTTGCAAGGAAAACAGATTTTTTTTTTTCATTATTTATTTATTTCCCTGGTGGCTCAGACAATAAAGAATCTGCCTGCAAAGCAGGAGACCTAGCTTCAATCCCTGGGTTGGGAAGATCCCCCTGGAGAAGGGAATGGCTACTCACTCCAGTATTCTTGCCTGGAGAATCCCATGGACAGAGAAGCCTGGCGGGCTACAGTCCATGGGGTCGAAAAGAGTCAGATACCACTGAGTGACTAACATTTTCACCTTCATGTATTTAATTAGTTAACTTTACTTTTGGTTGTGCTGGGTCTTCATTGCTACACGAGCGCCTTCTCCAGTTGCTCGAGTGGAGGCTGCTCTCTAGTTGGCGTTGTGCAAGCTTCTCATTGCATTGTCTTCTCTTGTTGTGAAATGTGGGCCCTAGGGTGTGGTTGCAGGCTCAGTTGCCCTGCAACATATGGAATCTTCCCAGACCAGGGATTAAACCCGTGTCCCCTGCCTTGGCCAGCAGATTTTTATCCACTGGGCCACTGGGGAAATCTGAGAAGTGGATTATTTTAATTGGTGGTAAGAACCTAAGCCTTGGGGTCAGTAGGCTCTTCTGAAAATCAGAACTAATTGGGGTGGGAGGGGTGGAGGGAAGGCAGGTGCTACATTAGGTTTCCCTGTTCTGTAATTTTTGAGGTATCACAAGTTAAATGTATTAAAATAAGCCCTGAAATATAAAACAAGGCTGTTCTGAGGTCAGTATGAGTATTTTACCCAAATATTGGAGATTCAGGCTCTCCTGGTGTGCAACATACTAATTCATAAAGAGTGCAAGGTTTTTATTTTCTAAATCTTTGAAAGAATCTAAGAAGTAAGTCGGTGGCTTTATTTTAAAAAATGAGCTGCTATACATTTTAAAAAATATCCACTTGTTTTGCTGTGTCAGGCCTTAGTTGCAGGGTCTTTGCTGCCCTGGCTCTGTGGCTGTGACACGAGCTTAGCAGTTGCAGCACACAGGGTTAGTTAGTTGCTCCACAGCATGTGGGATCATAGTTCCTGGACCAGGGATCAAACCCCCGACCCCTGTGTTGTAAGGTGGATTCTTAACCACTCGACCAGCAGGGAAGTCCTGAAGTTGGTGCCTTTAGGAGAGAAGCCAGATTGACAGCCATTAGGGGGTTTGCCTTTCCTGAACTACCGGGCCATGTATCCAGTCTCCAGTGGGACCAGAGAGGTTGCCTTTGATAAAGAAGTCAGCTCACTGAACCAGACCACCCCATCGCTGATAGCATGTCTTGAATGAACTGGGCAACCCCAGACTTGGTCCACAGATGGCTCGTGTACAAAATCTTGAGGGATTTTTGTTACTGCAAATGCATGTGTGCACGCGCGCGCACACACACACTTTGGAGCCTTGGAATTAGAAATGTGTCCAACTGAAACCCTGGCCCAACAATAGAGAACTCCTTGGAGCTCAGCTTTATAGAGGAACACAGAGTGGGATTCGCATCCCAGCTTCCCCACCTGAGTGTGTAGCGCCCCGAGAGCAAGTCAAGTTTTCTTTCTGAATTCCAGTTTGCTCTTCTTTAAAATCACGATGCTAGCAAGTCAAGTTTTCTTTCTGAATTCCAGTTTGCTCTTCTTTAAAATCACGATTGTGATGATAAAGTAATATTTGTGAAGTCTCTAGCTGAGTGGCACGTGCATGTGTGCTAAGGCTCTTCAGTCATGTCCAACTCTTTGCAACCCCACGGACTGTAACCCCATGGACTGTAGCCCACTAAGTTTCTCTGTGCATGAAATTCTCCAGGCAAGAATACTGGAGTGGGGTGCCATGCCCTCCTCCAGGGAATCTTCCCAAGCACATACAGTAAGCTAAAAAATTATAGTTAACATTTTTCATTTTAAATACTTTGACCCATGACCTCCTTTCTAAGCTAGTTCATTAAAATGATCTAAAATGGACAGGTTTGGAGAGTCAATATTGATAGTAAAATAATGAGTTAGGTTTAAAATTCTATGTTCAAGTTGGTAGAACATAAGGAGTGTGTGTATATATATACACACCCACACACACCCACACCCACAAACACATATATATAATACACACACACACACAGAAACACATATGTGATGTTTGTAATAAGTACCAATTTTTTTCTCAATGATACTTTTCAATGAAAATTGACAAATGTGATTATTATGCATAGAAAACAGTAATATGAACATTTATATGCTAAGTGCAAGTGTAAAATTGAAACTAAAAGTGAATATTTTTGTAAAACCGATCTGCTTTGGATAGCACCACCTGTGGTCAAGGAAGGCCAGTAAATTCCCTGCCTATCCGAAAGAGAAATGCTGTAGCTGTAGAGACTCTATTTGGAGAGATTTTATGGATTTCTGGATTTCTGATGTGTAAAATGAGTTTGTACCATGTCATAGATGGAGTCATTTGTAGGGAGAATGAAAAATGTATTCCTTCTGACATCTCTTTTTTTTTTTGCAGTGACATTTGTATACCATGACATTTCTCTGCTCCAACTTATTTTCCTTCTCAGTGACCCCAACCATCATCTGAGGGGAGGTCAAGGGCTACCCGTTGCCCCAAATTTTGTGCTCTACTGAGCCATCTGCTGAGTTACAGTTGGGAAGTCTGTGAACCTTTAAGTCTCGCCATTAGTGTTTTCAAGAGGGACAGCTCTGGAATTGAAAGAAACAAGAGCCAGTTCTGTCAGGGTTGTATGTCGGGGCCCGCAGTTCCATCTTGGAGAACACGTGCAAGATGCCCTGGGCCCTGCCCCATCTCCATCTTTCTACCACTTTGCGGTCTGGTTAGGCAGCTTGGGCTCTGAACGGTGCCCTGAGTTAGATTCCTCCAGTTTATTCCGTCTCTGAGCTTTGCTGGCCCATTTGATACAGTTTCCAGGAGGGCTGTCTGCCTGTTGGGCAGCTGTGCAGTGAGTTAACCAGGCACAGGAGTATCAGGAAGAGAGCATATTTTGACCCAGACCCTGCTGTGGGTTGGGCTCTGCCACCGTGAGCTGTTTGATCTGGGGCAGGTCTCACAACGTCTACAGGGCTCTCTTTTCCTCCAGTTTGAGTAACAGTACCCACCTCCTTCAAAGGGATCTTCTGAACTCCAAACGGATGGTACAGGGAAAGGCTTCCCAAAAGACTCCTCAAAGTTTCCTTAATGTTAGCTCCTTGGGAGCTGTAATGAAGACTTGGAGGCTTTCGCTAAGTTGTGTCCACCTCTTTGCGATCCCGTGGACTGCAGCACGCCAGGCTCTGTCCTTCACCATCTCCGGGAGCTTGCTCAAACTCATGTCCACTGAGTCGTTGATAAACCATCCTACCACCTCGTCATCTGCCACCCTCCTCTCTTCCTGCCTTCAGTCTTTCCCAGCATCAGGGTCTTTTCCAATGAATCAGCTTTTCACATCGGATGGCCAAAGTATTGGATCTTCAGCATCAGAAATTCCAGTGAATATTCAGGGCTACGAATCTATGTCAAAATGGCCCCAGAAACTTATTCTACACGTGCTCTTTTCCTTTGTTCCCGTGTGATTAGCGCAAGTAGGCAAGTGATGAGAGAAGGGGAATGTGCTTTACAAAAATGTGCAAGGACTTCCCTGACTGTCCAGTGATTAAGACTCCATGTTCCCAAGACAGGGGAATATGGGTTCAATCCCTGGTTGGGGAACTATGATCCTGTGTGCTGCAAGGCATGGCAAGATAATGAATGAATGAATGGAGAGACATGCATTCCACAGAGGCCTTTTCCACATTCCTGATCTCAAAGGGAGGGATACAGGGCCAAGGTGACTTGTGGAGGAGAAGCACCCTGCAGGCTGGACTCCTCCAGGCTTTGGTCTCACCTTGCCATCTCCCCCTCCTCCTGGCAGCCTAGGGGGCAGACAGACAGTAGATGAGGGAGGAGGTTCCCCTGAGCCTATAAAACCACCACCTGATGCTTGATGTCCTTACTTCTCTTTGTTACCCCAACACTCAGCTCAGGACCCCAGAAAACTGTGAGTTATGGGGTATTAGTGCACAGAGCAGATGCTCAAGTGATTCCATCTGTCTATCCAGTGTTGCTCTAAAGTGTTTCAAATAATACTTCTCTAGGAAGGGGCTTCATTAAAACAAAAACAACAAATAAGCTTGATTAAGGTTGCTTTTGGAAACTAATGGTGTGCACGAATGTAGTAAAGGTCCTGAAAAGTGCTATGCCAAAAAACCAGCTCAGTGTCATTTAACCCAGCGTTTCCCAGCTTCACTGTGATCTGGGAAACTTTTTTTCCCTTGATCGTGTGCATGCTGGGAACCACTCATCAATGGCATATTGATTGGAATTCATGTACAGTCCTCCATCCTCATACAGTTACATATAATTGCGAGGCTTCTGAGTAGACATTTGCTTCCATTATGCTCTATTGTCCTCCCCTGGCTGTAAAATGAACTTCAGGTAACTTGTCCCCACATGCTTTGTTGTTGATGTCACTGGGGATTGAGTGTTTGGCTAGGGTCATTTCGCCACTTCAGAAGCCCTGCTGATCTCGTTGTATGATGGCCTGGTAGCTGCCTTGAGCCTCAAGTCGGTTGTAAATGATGGGACAAGACCCCCTGGGCAGTTCCAGAGAGGCCCTGATGACTTTAATCGCCGTTCCTGTAACTGTGTTGTGAAGACGCATCCAGGGTGTCCCCTACCTCTCCCCAGCCCCCTAACCTGTCCCCCTGCTCCTACTCATTCTGTCTCACTTGGACCATCTCAGTAGCTGCCTTAACCAGACTGTTCCCAGCACAGCAGCCCGGGGGTCCTGCAAACACGCAAGCCAGATCAAGTCACCCCGATACAGTGTCCTAGAAACACGAGAGTCCTAATGACGATCAGAGTCCCTGCCACCCTCCCAGTCCCCCATCCTGCTACAATTTCCCCCAGACTCCTCACTCTTCTTAGAATGCTCCCGGCAGGGTCCCACCGTGTGAGCTTTGTATTTTCTCTCCCTTCTGCCCGAAGACACACTTCCCATGTGGTACCCAAGTGGCTTGCCTTGTCTCCTACTTCCAAAGTCTGTCTGATGCCATCTTAGTGGTAGGGCCTGCCTGTGCTGCCCTGGTTTATTCACTGCAGCAGTGGCTCTTGTTGGACAAGTGAGTTTCTAGAAAGAAACACATTCCTCATAACTCCTTGCTAGGAGTTCTCTGACCTCGGCCTAACCAGGTAATAACAGGAATGCCCTCACCACATGCTTCCCTGTGATTAAAACAGCAGCCCTCCCCCACCCGACCCCCTTCCCCCTCCTCCCTGCATCTTCCCCCTCTCAACACCCATCGACACGTGATGTCTTTATCCATCCATGGTTTATTGTCCCCTCTCCCCGCAAGGGGTGTCTGCTGACTCAGGGCAGGCCTTTGTTCCCCAGCTCTAGCAGTGTGCTTGTCGCCATGTCACCTAGGCAGACTGAGGATCTGGCACTTAAACGGATGAATGAGAGCCACCCCCATCCTCCATGAGTGACACTGCTGGGATGAGTTACACGCACGGGGTTTTGAGCATCAGGGCACTTTCCGGTCTGCGGTGTTGTTGGGAGCTGCTCCTCCTGGTGGGTTTTCCCAGGTTCAGAGGCTGCTGCTTCTGAGTCAGGTTGTTCCAGCTGCAGCCTGGTGAGAGCCGCAGCCTCAGAAGCACATGGGTAGGGAATTGGGGGAGGCTGGTGAGCGGAGACCATCCAGAGGAGAGGAGGCTCAGAGTAGAGCCTACAGAACTGCCGGCCCCTCCCCATCCCTTTCAGTGGTTTTCCTTTCATAATATGCTTTTTGGCCAGAGTCTGTCCTGGTTGCCTCTTAACACACACCATCTTATCTTAACCTTCTCTCTTACAAACCTGAAATTGCAGTGGTTTGTACCTAAGCAAACAGGTCCCCACTGAGGGGGTCACTTTCATAAACAAAGTAGAAAAGGGCTCAGTCTTTCCAGGCCTCAATTGCCTTGCAGTAAAATGAGCAAATCCGAAGTGAAAGCTGGGGACTTCCCTGGTGCTCCAGTGGCTCCTCCGATGCAGGAGGCCTGGGTTCGATCCCTGGTCAGGAAACTAGATCCCACATGCCATAATGAAGATTTCACAGGCCACAACAAAGATCAGAGATTGTACAAAGATCAAAGATCCTGCTTGCCACAACTGAGACTCGGCACAGCCATATATACTTTTTTTTTTTTTTTTATAGGGAAGGCTGCAAGGGGCCCCTCATGTCCTGGACATTCCATTATTCTAGGAATCAATTATCTCTAAAGCTTGGGACCACCTGTCATTCTTTCTATGCTCAGCTTAGTCAAGCTCTTAAAAAATGGCAAGTATGTCCAAGGATGCTGGTGGTCTTGGGGAGAGGACTTGCCACCACCTGTTTGGGTCTAGAAACGATTTGGTTCCAAGACTAGGGCTGCAGTGAAGGACCTCATCCAGGTAGAAGGGACCTCCTGTGATGGAGACACTTCTGAGTTCAGGCTGTGGAGTAGTTTCTACTCTTGGCCCTGCCAGATTGAAGTGCAAGCAAATTCAGAGAAGCTCCAGGTGGTCAGAGAAAGTACAGAAGAATCACAGACGAATACAAGCCTGAAGAATTTTGGAGAAAGCCTTTATGAGAAAGAAGATGCATTTGTTGAACTTAAAGGTGCAACTCTGGTAGCAGCTCATTGCCCAGAGCTGTCACAGACAGTAAGCCAGAGGCTGGACCATTCTGGGTCCCATGACACGTGGCCCCACAGTTCTGACAACTCAGCTTCCATGGCTGGCCAAAATTTTGTCTTTCTCTGCCTGCCGAAGATGAATAAAAATTATGGAGACAGAGTTGGGAGGAAATAGAAAGATGGCTCTAATTCTCGGCTGGCAGAGAGGGAAAGAGAGTAGGCTTATGCCTCAAGAACTGCGCCCTCCCCACTCCATGGGGAGTCCAGGGGCTGATATAAGATGAGGGGTCGTAGTCAGGAGTCAGTGATGAGGAACAAAGGCGTCCGCATCTTGATTTCTTCCTCTTGCATGGTTTCAAAGACAGTCATAGGCTGTATCAGTAACCCAGTAGTTGAGTCTGGCAGTTCGATGGCTCTGTGGCCTTCGTTCTGATACGTAACTGCAAGGGGAAGGCTGTGGTCAGGGTAGACACCAAATATGGGATGTATTAGCAGACAGTCCCTGGTGACTCAGGGGGTAAAGAATCTTCCTGCAATACAGGAGGCCAGAGTTCCATCCCTGGGTTGGGAAGATCCCCTGGAGAAGGGAATGGCTACCCACTCCAAGTTTGTTGCCTGGAGAATCCCATGAACAGAGGAGCCTGGTGGGTTACAGTCCATGGGGTCGCACAGAGTCAGACACGACTGAGCGACTAACACAAAGAAAAATAGATGTGAAGTGTAGCTCCTGCAGAGTTAGGGGGTGGAAAAGCAAACTTAGTTACAGACAAGCAGAGTTAAGAGCAGTTAAAATTAAAGAAAGAAAAAGCTAGGAATGTTCAGGCCTGCCCACTGTTCTCTCTATCTTCTTTGTTCTCAGGAAAGGGAAAGAAAAAAAATTCATTTTTTTTTTTTTCCTTTTCACCGCAACACTTCTAGAAGGACTAGTGTCCTTGCCAGGCTAGAAAAAAAGAGGGAGCCTCTGTGTAGGGGGTTCCTGCCCAACAGAGCTTCAAGCTAAAGGAGAGAGCAGCTCTTCCAGACTCCCTGAGGAGGGCCAGAAGGGGCCTGGCTCAGCACAAAGGGAGTGTGATTCCAACGTCAGATTCCACCATTGCCCTCAGTGTAAACTGAGGCAAATCCCAAAAGATGAGCTGCTTCAGGATTCATGGAGGAATTGCAGCTCGGGACAAGCAAATGGAAACAAGCCGCAGGCTAGTCGCTGAGGTTTTGGGACACAGGTTGTGTTTATGAGCAGGGAACATAAAGACAAGGGAGTTCAGATTCAAGTCAGTTAAAGTTGAAAACAGAAACCAGCCTTGAAAATATCCCAAGCGGATCAGACTAGTCCAGCCACACAAAAGAAACTCAATTCAGGCTGCTTGGTGAGACTGGCCCGCCCTGGGTCATCTCTCGTTCATGACTCCGGCAGGACTTCCCAAGGTTGATAGGAAGGTTGATGGGAAGGTTGATTGCAAGGTTGATTGCGGATCATTGAGAAAATTCCACAGCTATCATTTCTCTATAAACCAGGCATTTACTTGAAATCAGTCTGAGTCCTTCAGTTTTGTTTTCCTGAGGACACAAGAATGAGGTTCTGCATTTTATATTTTCTGGGTCTACGTTACATTGAAATTCTTTGCCATTTTTAACTCATCAGCTCTCTCGGCAGTGCAGAGTATTTGGTATGGTTGTCCCCATTTCACAGATGGGAATGTGGAGGCTCTCAGATGTGAGTATTGCCTTACACAAACACTACTGCTAGCGAGCATGAGTATTTCACTCCTCTGATATTTCCAAGATGCATGGCCTGCACTTTGGCCGGGTGTTGTGCTGGCTGCTACCTTGATGGAAGGGGGAGTGAGATGTGATCCCAAGCCTGAATACCTTCTATGGCAGAGACCTCACTGTGGCAAAAGGCCAGAAAGTGGATGGTGTGAGTTTTGTTCCTGTGATCTGATGTGCTCCAGCGAGCCCTTAACTGGTGAGGCAAGCCCAGGTCACCACCTGAGTGGGATTGTACTTATTAGCTAAGGACCTAAACTATTAAGGATAAGCAAAAGGTCATTTCCAGTGAGATAGAAATCGCCACTTAAAATCAAACTTTATTGTTGTTGTTGTTCAGTCGCTCAGTCCTGTCTCACTCCTTGCAACCCCACCAACTGCAGCATGCTAGGCTTCCCTGTCCTTCACCACCTCCTGGAGTTGGCTCAAACGCATGTCCATCGAGTTGGTGATGCCATCCAACCATCTCGTCCTCTGTCGTCCCCTTCTCCTCCTGCCTTCAACCTTTCCCAGTATCAGGGTCTTTTCCAATGAGTCAGCTTTTCACATCAGGTGGCCAAAGTATTAGAGCATCTGTCTTGGTTTCAAATCCCACCGAGACATGGACCCATCATACAACTATGGCATCTGAAAAGATCTTCAAAGATCCCCCTTGGCAGGAGGATGTTGGGGGAGGGTTTGGACTTTGTCAGACACACAAGGGTTAA
The DNA here is from genome assembly GCF_029378745.1 of Bos indicus. Lineage (NCBI taxonomy): Eukaryota > Metazoa > Chordata > Mammalia > Artiodactyla > Bovidae > Bos > Bos indicus. The sequence goes on along the minus strand of NC_091780.1, from coordinate 15,346,882 downwards.
TTCCTGGACCTGCCCCACACAGCGCTGTGACCTTGGGCAGGACACTGAGCCTCTCTGAGGCTTAGTTTCTCACCTTGTCAAATGGCATAAGAATTGTGCTCTCCTGGGACTTCCCTGGTGGTCGACTGCTTAAGACTCTGCTTTCCAGTGCAGGGGGTGTGGGTTCACGTCCTGGTCAGGGAAGTAAGACTCCACATGCTATTTGGTGTGGCCAAAATTTAAAAAAAAAAAAAAAAATAGTGCTCTTGGTGTTTCCTGATGGATGACAGAGACTTGGGCGGAATTGAGGTGGATACTGTAGGTAAAAGACTAGGCCTGCTGGAGGTGCTCCCTCCAAATAGAAACAGAGATGGGGAGGCCTCATTGGGTCCCCTGCTGTGTTTTCAGTACCTGCTCCCAAGAGTCCAGCTGAGGCCTCCTCATCTCCCCCCACACCCAGGCAGAAGTTTCGGCATGTTGCCCTTTGAGCCTGCCTGGGTGGACAACATATGGAGGAAGGTCAGTGCCTTTGTTACTCCTCATTAGAAAACACCCTGATGCTGGGAAAGGTTGAAGGCAGGAGGAGAAGGGGATGACAGAAGATGGGATGGTTGGATGTCATCACCGACTTGATGGATATGAGTTTGAGCAAGCTCTGGGAGATGGTGAAGGACGGAAGCCTGGCGTGCTGCAGTCCATGGGGTCACAAAGAGTCAGATGACTGAGCGACTGAATAACAACAAAGCAAAAGGAGGCGACACAGAAGCTGTTGGGCAGCTCTCCCCTGGCTCCTGCAGTTCGCAGGCTGTGTGTGTGGGCAGCCGGCTGCCCGCTGACTCCACTAAGTGCCTCCCGGGTGTGAGCCAAACACCTGGGCCCGGATGTGAAGCGTGGGTGCAGAGAAGCGGGGAAGGTGCTGGAGTGAAACCTGGTTCTCTTTGGAGGCCTTCGGGTTAGGGTTTCTTTCCAGGCCGGAAGTTTCAATTACAGCCGTAATTGATTGCTATTATGGGCACTGAACTGTATTTGCCCTGGGCCCTGGAAACAGGAAATCAGCCAGGCCTATTAGAAGTGGTGTGCAAACAGCTCTCTGAAGAAAAAGAGACTTCATGGTTCAAGAGCAGTGGGAGAGAGCCAACCTGCCCTCTCCTCCATCCTGGGGATGGAAGCATCCGCTTCCTTTGCTGCATTCACCCTCAGACACTTCCTTCAGAAATCTGCAAAACTTACTGAATGCGTAGTGTGCCAGACTCTGATCGGGAGGCAGAGGGGGAGATGGAAACTTACTGGACATTGACCTTATTTGTAGAGGAATCGGGGGGCGGGGCCCAAGCCCAAAGCATGCTGGGAACTCAGCAGCATGGCCAATTGGAGGACAGCAAAGGGAGGATGGAGTGGGAGGAGGAGGAACCGGCGGCCAGGAGCTGATGTGCAGGAAACAGATCTGGCTGATGGGTAGGTTCCGGGGAGAAGAGGTCCACAGTCCAGGGTGCAGGCCCCCCCAAAAGGGCCTGATGCGCTCTGACTTGGTTCCGTATTTTAGGAGACACGGCAGACAGATGCCTCGGAAAGTGGGAAATATTTAAAGTCAGGGGAGCAGCAATGTCTAGATCCAGGTGGAGAGCCATCTGGAGTGGCATATGACAAGCTAGGTCTGTCCTCCAGGGGCCGGGCCATGCAGAAGCTAGGCCAGGGGGTGAGCGCTTGGGTAGATGTCCTGCCATTAGATGGGGTCTTGCACACATTCCCCCAGTAGGCTGGGGTCCAGGGCAGCTTCCATCCCTGAGGGAGAGCTGGAATGCTAAGCGAGCAGAAAGTTGAAGCAGAAGCCAACTACTGCTTGATTCTACTCCTCTGTGAGATAGCAGGTGAATGGGGTGTCCCATGACATTGGGGCACTGCTCCTGTGTTCCAGCTTTAAGACCAAGTCTCGTCCTTGCTTGCTGGTGGGGCTGGCACGCCTGACCACTTCTGCTCATGAGCCAGGGAGGGCCTGAGCTTGTGGGGAAAGTGAAAGAAAGTGTTAGTCGCTCAGTCCTATGTGACTCTTTGTAACCCTATGGACTGTAGCCCTCCAGGCTCCTCTGTCCATGGGATTCTCCAGGCAAGAATACTGGAGTGGGTTGCCATTTCCTTCTCCAGGGGATCTTCCCGACCCAGGGATCAAACCCAGGTCTCTTGCATTGTGGGAAGATTCTTTACTGTCTGAGATACCAGAGAAGCCCCTTGGGTGGGAATGGCTTCTGAAACAGTGGCCAGGAGACCTGGTGAAGGCAGGAGCTGAAAGTTTAGTGGGAGAAATAAGACATAAGCAAAGGGCAACTGGAAGAGCTCTGATGAGTTGGCACATGAGTACTGACCAAGTGAATTGAGAAGCCCTTGCTTGTTGGAGGGTTGAAGGATAGCAGGAAAGGATTTCTGGCAGGCATACTTCCAGGAAGAGCTGAAGTTTCAGCTGGGCCTTAGAGGAGGGAGGGGAATATTCTAGACAGGAAAGCAGTGTGGAAGAGGCCCAGGCACGGAAGACTGGGAGATAGCAAACCATGTTTGGATGTTGCAGGTTTGTGGGATATGATGTGGCAAGGCTCTGAAGGTCAAGGGGAGCACATGGTCCTGACCCCATGGGACTCTGGCTTTTATAGGCGGATGTGGTAATAGCGTCAAGCATGCGACACTGGGGCACTAGGTGGAGGGAAGACCAATGGGAAGAGCTGCTGCATGGGCCGGAGAATGAATCAGCAAGGGCCTGGATGAGGATAGTGGAGTAGAAATGGAGAAGGGATGGATTCCAGAGATTTATCAAGGCAAGAGAGGAGGAGACTGGGGGCAGAGCCCACACAGACTGAGTGGCAAGTGGTCACAGTCATAAAAGGAGGCGGAGATTAGGAGAAAACAGTGAGGAGCTTTGAGCAGGTGGATTGATGGTGGTCACAGGCATCTGAATGTTGATATCTCAAGGTGAGTTAAATGAGGTTAAGCAGCAGGAAAGGTTAGACCGGGTTGTATATTTGAAAATCTCTTCTACGGCATAGATCTCACATAGCTGCAGCAGAGACTGCTTGCTTTGAAGAGTATAGAAAGAAAATACAGCCACTCGATACCAGGTGTGATGGGCCAAAGAAGGAAAGTGAAAGTGTTAGTCCCTCAGTCATGTCTGACTCTGCAACTATAGCCCACCAGGCCCCTCTGTCCATGGGATTCTCTAGACAAAAATAAGGAGCAGCTAAAGGAAAAATCCAGGGTTAAGAGGGAGCCATGCAAAGCAATGAGGTGCCATTTGCAAAGAGGGACAGTGTCCAAAGAAGAAAACATCAAGCGTGAGCAGTTTCAGCTGCTGCTGGGGGATTAGAGAAAATGAAAATCCATTTCTAGTTATTAGAACTGACACCTCAAAGGCCTAGATCAGCAGTATCCAACCTTTTTGGCACCAAGAACCAGTTTTGTGAAGACAGTTTTTCCAAGGACGAGGAGACGGAGGCGGTGGTTCGGAGTGATTCAAACACGTTACATTTATTTTGCACTTTATTTCTATCATCATCACATCAGCTCCACCTCAGATCATCAGGTGTTAGGTCCCAGAAGTTGGGGACCCTTGGTCTAGAGGATATTTGAGAATGTTGTTTCCATGGAGTCAGAGAAGCTGGGGTTAAGGAGGTGGTGGTAACCTTAAGGATAGGGATAAAGAGTGGATGGTATTAGAATAGCCTAGGAAAGGATGCAGAAGGGCCACTATATTTGCAAAGCTGAAAGGGAGACCAAATTATGTTCCCAGATGCAGAGGAAGATGAGTTGAATAGGTTGGAGAGCAAGGAGTCCTGCATGAAGCATGTTCTGAAGATGCCGTGAACAGGGAGTTTGGGCAAAGACACTGGCATTCTTAGAGGTTGGGCAGTAGAAGAAATGGGATCCAAGTGAATATTTTGGGGTGTATAGGGCTGAAAAGGGGATTCTTGCACTAAATAGCCACTGTCTTCTTAGAAACAGGCAAGGAGAGAGTGGTGGCCATGGGTGGTGGGGGAGGGTGAGAGAGGGCAAGAGGGGGACCCTTGTGGGGGATTGGCTCAGGAATCAGTGAGGGGAGAGAGAAGGGGGAAGTGAGCCCCAGGGGTGCATGAAGCTCCTCGTGATGGATGTTCAGGAGAAAGTCCACAAGGGATGCTGAACTGAGTTCTTGTTCCACCAGACCAGGCTGCAGGCTTCCAGAGGGCTAGGTGAGCCTGGGATGTATGAGCCAGCTGAAGCACAGGGAGAGGCCCCAGACGATGCAAGATTTGGAAAAGCTGGAAGGGAGCTTCTTGAAGGAGGGAAGCTAAGCAGGTGATGGACAGAGAAGCCAAAGGGGAGTAGAAGAGGGGTGCAGGGGAGGGGACCACAGAGATGGAGCAGAGAGGGTGGTGGTGTGGGTCAGGGCTGCGCAGGGGCCGACATAGAGCCAGGTGGGAGGGACCAAGGCCCCTGGGGGGCTGAGACCCACAGGCAGAGCTGAGAGGTGCGAGGCCAGGCCTGGAGGGGGTGTGTGGGGGGGTGTAGTCAGGAAGGCGTTGACTGGGGGTCACTGCTTCCATTTTACCAGCTCTGCTGCTAAGTAGCTGTGTGGCCTTGGGCAGGCTGCTTGCATTTGCTGGATAAGGGACTCCTGTCAGCATCATTCCTTACATCTCTCGGACCCAAAGGTACCCTGGAGGGGCTTCAGAGCAGCGGCCAGGGTGCTCTTCATAGCCAGGGCCGGCACCCCTTACAGCCTGGCTCCCGTCCCGTCCCTGCCCTCACGAGGCCCACTCGTGGCATCAGGAGCAACGACAGGCAGGCAGCACCCCACAACACGGCCTCTCGCCTTCTGCAGGAATCTGTGGCTCTGAATTTCACAGCTGGCTTTAAATCAGTGCCCTTCACCAACCTCCCTCTGGCAGGTAAGCCAAGGACACCAGAGTGAGTCAGGAAAAGTGAGGCGGGGCGGGGAGCACTGATGGGGAGGAGTCCCAGGGCAGGGGTGCCCCCGGCATCCTCCAAGCCTGAGCCCGCAAGTCTCTGATCCTGTTCACTCAGACCCTGCGGCTGTTGGGTGCCCCTCCCCCTTGCACCCCTAAGTGACAGCAATGTGACTGCAGCATCTGATGTCGCTTCCGGAGCGCTCTTGGGCCCGGCCTGGAGACAAGGCACCGTGTGGGGACAATTTTTCCCCGGAGGCTATATTTAGAGTGCTTCAGCTGAACCGCTGCTGTGAACTGTACGTCTTAAGTAGCGGTGTGTGCGTCATTAACAAGGCTGCAGGTGTGCGCGTCCTGGGAGGGCTGACGCTGTTCCTAACGGGATGGGCGTCTATGGGCTGCTTCCTTTAGCACTGCCGTGGTAGCTTTGCGTATTATATATAACTCGATAAATGGAAGCTGTATCCCTGGGTGTGAGAGTCAAACCTTCAAACCTGGGCTCTGCCACTTAACAGCTGTGTAACCTTGGGCAAGCTCTGTACTTGACCTCGTTTTCGAACCTCAGGCTACTCATCTGTAAGTTGGGACGAAGAGCCCATTCATTGGGAAAGACGCTGATGCTGGGAAAGATTGAGGGCAGGAGGAGAAGGGGGCGACCGAGGGTGAGATGGTTGGATGGGTCCATCGACTCAATTGACACAAGTCTGAACAAACTCCAGGAGATGGTGAAGGACAGGGAAGCCTGTCCGTGGGGCTGCATGCAGTCCATGGGGTCGCGAAGAGTAGGACACGACTGAGAGACTGAACAGCAAACCTGGGATCCTGACAGGGGTGATTTCCTGAAGTGCATGGGAGTCAGATCCGGTGAGGCATCAAGCTCTTCAGGGGTCAATAAGTGTGAGCCCACCCCCCCCCCCCCTGCCATTTTCTTTTCCTTAGAAGCTTCTTTTCATTTATCAACTTGGTTAATCCCTTCTATGGCCAAGCCCAGCCCAAGGGCCATGTGTGCTGTTGGAGGTTGACAGGCTCAGGGGGCAGCAGGAAGACTTTTGAGCTGAGCCTTAAAGGGTGGTCAAGAGTTTGTTGACGGAGATTCAGGGGTTGGTGTCAGAGAGAGCATCCTCCTCTTTTCATGGGCAGGCAGGAAAGAGAGGCCTTTGTCCCTTTCCATGAGGGTCGCCTCCAGTCCCCAAGTCGGCCCCACACAGAGCCCGCCAGCAGCCCTTGAAGAGCCTGCCCTCCTTGTCCGGGAAGATGCACCCCTGGTGCTCACAGGCTGGCTCTGCCCTGCCTGGCTCTTGGATTGGGCACCCTGTGGGGCAGGCTTACGGTTTCTGTGGCTCTGGGCCCAGGTGCAGAAGAAGAGATGGGGGTCATAGTGGCCTTCCTGGCGGGGCAGTGAGGACTGCATGTGTGCACACGTGCTCAGTCACTCAGGCGTGTCCGACTCTTGCAACCCCACGTACTGTAGCCCGCCATGCTCCTCTGTCCATGGGATTCTCCAAACAAGAAGACTGGAGTGGGTTACTGTTTCCTCCTCCAGGGGATCTTCCCCACTCAGGGGTCGAACCTGGGTCTCCTGCACTGCAGGCAGATTCTTTACTGCTGAGCCACCCGGGAAGCCCAGCTGTCCAGTTATTACCCTTTCCCCAAGAGTATGCCCCCAGCTCCAAGGCGAGGACTGTTGTGTTTCCGGTACGGGGAGCTCTAAATACGTCAAGTTTTTCAGCAGTCATGTAGATTTATAGAAAAGACATTTCTTATGCAGCCCCCTGCCCTGGCACACACCTTTGTTATGTCCTAAAAGTTCCAGTTTGAAGCAATGTTGAAATCTGTCAGCTCCATGAGTGAACACTCCATCTTAGCAGAGTGATTTGACAGAAATACTAAATTCCAGAAACCATGTGAGCTGGCCCACATGAGCCCTGCCCTGGGAGAGTTAAAAAAAAAAAATACACTGCAGGTTATGGGGGCTAACTAGCATTGAAAAGCTGTTGTTTTATTTTTAGTTTGTTGTCTCTGTGCCGTGACAGCATTGGCTCTCCTGTTGCGTTCTGTGGGGCCAGGATTGATGAAGGAAGAGAGCAGGGTCAATAGGATGGAGATGAAGGAGAGATGCCCAGTTCATGCTCTACCTGGTCCCCCACGCAGAAAAGAAAACTGACCCAACAGGCTGGGGACACAAGCCCAGCTGTCTCCTTTTTGACATCAGTGCTTTAAGAGACCTGTTTTCCCGTCTTATCACTGTAATCAACAGGGGAGGATTTAGCAAATGCAGAAGGTAGTATCGTGTACAGGGCAGCGTCTTCCAAAAATCTAACCTCCCTCAAGCCACCTTAGAATCATTTTAATTGTTTCATTATTTCCGACGCGTATAATCAGAAGTGATTTAAAAAAACAATTTTTGGCCGTGCTGTGTGGCGTGTGGGGTCTTAGTTCTCTGACCAAGGATTGCACTCGAATCCCCTGCATTTGGAAGCATGTAGTCTTAACCCCTGAACCGCCAGGGAAGTCCCCAGAAGTGACTTTTTTTTTTTTTTTTTAATTCTACTACTGATTTATTTATTTGGGGCCGTGGTGGATATTCATTGCTGGGTGGGTTTTCTCTGTTTGTGGCCTTGGGGGCTGCTCTCTAGTTGCGGGCTTCCCATTGTGGTGGCCTCTCTCGTTGCAGAGCACAGGCTCTGGGTGCACAGACTTCAGTAGTTGCGGCTCAGGAGCTGTGCTCCCGGGCTCTAGAGCACTGACCCAGTAGCTGTGGTGCACAGGCTTAGCTATCTCAAGGCACGTGGGATCTTCCCAGATCAGGGACCAAACCCATGTCTCCTGCATTGGCAGGCAGACTCTTTACCACTGAGCCACCAGGGATGCTACCCCCAGAAGTGATTTTAATGACAGGTTAAAAAAAAATAGAATCCTAGCTCCACTGGTGTGTGATGTTACCTCAATTGCATATTCTTTCCAAGCATAGTCCTTATCTGATCAAGGGATGTTAAAAATGGGGTACCTACCCCAGAGAATAATTTGTGAGGATTAGATGAGATAATATGTGGGTTTTCCTAGACACATAGCAAGCACTTAACAAATGACAGCCACGTGTTTGTCACCATGATTGAAGTGCCTGTTGTCCTCATCATATCCTCACATTTTAGGGTGGCCCAGGTGTACTATGGGCTTCCAGGTGGCTCAGTGGTAAAGAATCCACCTGCCAAAGCAGGAGACTCAAGTTCGACCGCTGGGTCAGGAAGATCCCCTGGAGGAGAAAATGGCAAGCCACTCCAGTATCCTTGCCTGGAAAATCCCATGGACAGAGGAGCTTGGCGGGCTACAGTCTGTGGGGTCACAAAAAGACAGACATGACTTAGCGACTAAACATCAACGAAAAGGCCTGTTTTACCTTGAAAGCTTGAATGGTGTAGCATCAAAGACGTGGTCGTTATTCATTCATTCTTTCATCAGAGAGTTATCGAACTCCTATATGCGCCAAGGATTAAGACCACAAAAATGAGTGAGACACAGACCTGCCCTGAAGCAGTTTCCCCTCCAGAAAGATGCTTGCAGAAGCAGACACATCATTCTTTCGCTCTAATGATGACTCCAAGGGAAGCAGGCAGTAGGGGCATTAGGAACCCAGGGAAAGGGAAGAAGTCAGTGGGGAGCAGGCAGAGTGTCCGAGTCCCCTTTCCTCACCACTCTGTGCCATTTACTAGAGTAACGCCTGGATTTTAGAAAACAAAAGCCAAAACTGCTTCGTAATGAGGGTCTCACACTTGCTGGGAGTGGCAGGAAAGCAAAGTCAATACATTTTATTGCTTTGGGACTCGACTGAACCAGAAGGTGTAGAGATGAGGCAGGAAATCCTGTCTGAAGTCAAGCTTCCCATACATTGGTATAAAATCCTGATGAGCCCTTAAGGGGAAGAGAAATAAAAAAGTTTCCCTGAGAAATTCCTGACTTTAAAAGGGTGAGATTTTTAGCAAACGAAGTTGAATATTCAGAGGTGCTTTCTTTCCCCAAAATTATTTTTAGCCCCTAGCATGTAGTTTCCCTAGCCCACTTAGGTGCAGCATGCAGATTAGGCCAATTGCATTTGGGAACAAAAACAAGCCACATCCTCCTGTTAAAGGTCGGAATATTTTAAGGCGTGTGCATGCGGTTGTTGCGAAAGGGCAGCACTGGAGTGAGGTAGGGAAGGGCAAGGTAATAGTCCAGGGTAATTGTAGTTTTAGTTGCTAAGTCATGTCCGAGTCTTTAGAAACCCATGGACTGTAGCCTGCCAGGCTCCTTAGTCTATAGGGTTTTTCAGGCAAAAATACTGGAATGGGTTGCCATTTCCTCCTCCAGGGGATCTTCTTAACCGGGGTTCAAACCCACATCTCCTGCATTGGCAGGTGGATTCTTTACCGCTGAGCCACCAGGGAAGCCTTGCTCAGGGGAATAGTCACCCATAAATAGTTACCAGTAAAACTCTTAAGGGCATCGGTGGCCTTAGTCCACTTGCTCTAAAGTGTGGGGAGTTCTGGGATGGAAGAAAAAGCTCAGGCCTGTCGAAGTGGTGATTTTCTCAAAATGCATCATTTTTGCCTTATTATTAAGTGTTTGTATGAAAAGACATAAAATGAAATCTCTTCTTTTGTTTCTGAATTCATCCATTGAGGGTTTAGCCAGCTCATCTCTCTTTGAACCAGGTCTCTTGCTCTCAGGGGCCACAACCAGAACTACAAATACACAGTTAAAAGTGGCTTTGATGAGCAGTATAATAAGTGCATGGAAAGTTGAGACAGGATGGGACAGACTTAACTGCGTGGCCCACCAGGGAGTGTATCTTTGAAATGACTGATGACATCGGAACCGGGATTTCCAGAATTGCCAGGAGGTTGCCAAGGAAAGAAGGATGCTGGGCAGTGAGAACCGTGTGGTACTGATGTGCCTTCAAGGGAAACTTGGGGTTGTGGACCCTGGAATAGAGCTGCCAGAGACGATCTGATTCCTGGAAACAGAAATCATGGACTCACTGAGCAGATGGTTATCTTGGCAAAAAGAAAGTAAAAGTGAAGCACTCAATCATGTCTGTCTCTTTGCCACCCCATGAACTATAGCCCACCAGGCTCCTCCATCCATGGGATTCTCCAGGCAAGGATACTGGAGTAGGTTGCCATTCTCTTCTTCAGGGGATCTTCCCAACCCAGGGATCAAACCTGGGTCTCCCGCACTGCAGGCAGATTCTTTACCATTTGAGCCACAAGGGAAGCCCTGTCTCAGCAAACCCGTTCATTTTATAGGAGACGGAACTCGGAGCCGGTGGGTGACTGGCCCAGGCTCCGACAACTACAGGGAAGAATCTGAGACAGGATCGGGATGAACCCTTTGGGGCTCGGTTTCTTCAAGTGTGATGTGAGGGCTTGCGTGGTAAGTGTGCTCAGGCCTCTGAAGGGTTTCTTGGTGCTTCTCTGCAGCCTCCCAAGGATAAGACTCAACTTGAAGGGAATCCACTGTTCTTTACAGAATATACAAGAAAAAAAAGTCAAGTAGCCGTTTATATCCTCAGTGGCCACATTTGTGCCAAACGGCCAAGCCAGTCCTGTTTTCAAGATGAGGGGATTGACATTCACTGCATTAAAAAATTTTTTCTTCTTTCTCATCTTTTGTTAATCTATGTGAGAAGAAACCTGGAACTTTCAGAAAGTAGAGCTGTAGAGGAACAAGATTGATGTTTAATAAACACCTTTGAAAGTGGAGTTGGTTCTTACCCTCCTCCATTGGGAAGTCATCCTCTGAAAGCTGGATTCTTATCCCTTGATCTTTACCCTGAATGGCTTTTGAGCTCTGTCTTTTGGGGCTGAAACCTTTTTCTTTGCATTCGCCGTGGTGGCAGGGAGGATGTGTTTTCTGTTGAGCTTGGTGTGCAGTATTTGGAACAATCTAGTGAATCAGCTGGGCAGTCTGTGCCCTGGTACTTCTGCTTGGTGGGTTCCCAGGGCATCCCACCATGCCTGGTTAGCGTGTACATGTACATGGGTTTAGTCACGTACAACTCTTTGCGACCCCATGCACTGTAGCCCACCAGGCTCCTCTGTCCAAGGGGTTCTCCAGGCGAGAATGCTGGAGAGGGTTGCCATTTTCTCCTCCAGGGCATCTTCCCTACCCAGGGACCAAACCCGAGTCTCCTGCATTGACAGGCAGATTCTTTAGTGTCTGAGCCACCAGGGAAGCCCACTTACGTCTTAGGCTCTTATTTTAAGGCCACGGATGATACTTCATAGGGTCCTTGTGAAGAGTAGAGTGGTGGGCGGGGTGGGGGTCATTGTAGGCACTGAACGTGTGAGAATCGTAAATGGCAATGCTACTGTGACTGGCAGACATCCTAATGAAGGCCACCAGTGGTTTGGGAACAGTGCTAGGCGCTGGGCCAGGCCCTGGAAATCCTTGGTTTCTAATTGTTGACCTAATTCTGAAAGGCAGGTTCATCCTGTTTCTCCTGAAAGGGACATAAGGCCATAGTCTCAGCCACTGTCTAGTCTCTTCTTTCCCTGCCCATCCTCGCACAGGCTTCTGTTACTGTCACCCTAACCTGGGGTGACGAGATCATCTGCTCAGTCCTGGAGCAGGGAGGTTGTCCTGGTGATCCCGTCTGTGAGTGGTTGCTAGCCACCTTGCCAACATCGTGTGATTGACCACAGGAGCTAATGTTTCCCAGGGGCCCTTTAGCAGCAGCAAAGACTTAAAAGAGTGGGACAGAGGTTTCTAAGTGACTTAAGAGATTTTCTGAACCACTAATTACTTCATAAAAGCGTTTTATTGGGCTAGCGTGATCAATTATTGGCATTGTCTGTCTGCATGTCTCAGTTCTTCTGCCCCAGTCAATGCATTGCTGGGACTCTGCTCATGTCCTGCAAAGGAGGCTTTGATGTAGGTCTCTGCCATGCTCACACACAAGCCAGTGTCTGCCACTGGTCACCATCTGCAGGGACAGGGGCTCTGGCTCTCTGCTCAGTGAGTTACTTGAGTTACTGTCAATAGGACATTCCAGCAGGAGAACTACAGCCTGGGCAGGTGTACCTCTTGACCTGATTGATTTCACTGATTTGCCAGTGGACAAGAGCCTTGGTTTTTACATCTGCAGAATGGAGTTAAGGAGAAGGAAGAGGGGCCGGCTGTGTTTTGTTTGTTGGTTGGTTCTTTGACTGGGTTCTTCTCCCTCTGAGTATTTAAGGAGTTTCTAAGGGCACAGAGATGACCAAAGTAGGTGGTAGGTTTAACATCCAGCAGAGAGAAAAATGGAACTAGCCTGATCCTGTTTCATTTTTGTTTTCCCACTGATGAGAACAGCTCCACATGAACAGGGTGGGGCAGGCAGGTGCACAGAGCCACTGGCGTCCATGGTGATTACAAAAAAAAAAAAGCAACAGGCTTCTTGGGGCCCTCTGAGTCCTGTTTTCTCTTTCCTTTTAGAGGATTTGGAGATGTGAGCACAGAGATCCACTGCCTGGTTCTTTAAAAAGAGGAGGAATGAGGAAAAGGGGGTGGGAAAGTCGTCATGGTTTTATTAAGCAGAAGATGGATCTTAGAAAGCAGACAATACACACAGAGAGTGGCAGGCAGCGCTGCTCTCAGATGTCTGGAGAGGATCAGCAAACAGATGGGAGCGTTGATAGATTACTGGGAGTTGTCATGAGCACTCTAAAAACAAGCAAAGTCAAATAAATGCTTTGAAAAAATAAAATAAATGCTTTACATTTTTGATCTGGTTGCTATTACGTCAAATAGAATGTTGTCTCCTGGAGACGTCTAACAAATGTTCCCCTAGTAACCTTATGAAATTGTTAAACAATAGTACTGTGTTTTGATTTCTTGAGAGAGTTGCTGTCAGAGACAGGCTCAGACCTTTGGATGGCACTTGTCCCCCAAAATCCTCAGGTTGCACATCTAAAGAAGAAACTATCATTGTTTTCCCTATATTGTGGATGATCCGTTTGAGGCTCAGAGAGATTAAGCAACTTATCCAAGGTTGCACAGCCTAAGAGGGCAGAGGTGATGTCTTACCCTGGATTCTCTGCTTCCTCCACCCCTACTCTTGACCATGACACTACACTGCCTCTCAGGGACTATTGAAACTACACAATTTACCCTCCAAGCATTCACTAATGGATTGACATTGGTCTGGAAAGTGTATCAGGCCATAGGAGTCTCCTTTTGCTTGTAGCAGTTCAGTATTTTTACCTATGACCCTAGTGAAAACATAAGGGAACACTTCCATATTCTAAACCAGTGGTCCAGGTTGGAGGATCCCAGATCATGCACAAGATGGCAAAAATAAAAATAACCTCACCTGTCCCAACAGTGGGCAGAAACCATGGGAGCCTTTGCAAAGTGTACGTTTGTGTGTCTTAGCTTTTAGCTGAATCTTTGGCACTCAAGGGTGGAGGCCATGAAAGGGATGAGGACATTGAAGAGCCTCTGTTGACTCAAGTCCTCCCATCGCAGCTGCCTTCTCCATCTGCACAAGCCACCTATTTGAGAACTGAGAAATGGAGTATTTCCTGCCATATCAGTAAACAAGGATGTCACGGTCGTCAGCAGTTCCAGCCCTCCAGGGCAACCAGGAAGGAAAACAGTACCTGCAATCTGGCAACCCTTGGGCTGCAGCCACTCACTGCAGTGAGCACTGAGCAAAAACACAGGATACTGGCCCCAGATAGCTGAGATGCTTATGAAAGGAATGATTTCATCAGGCCCAGACTCTTGCATCTTTCCGTACATAGGAAAGTGCTAAATTTCTTAATTCGAGAGACCTTGTTTTCCTTACTTAACAATAATCTTTTGATGCTCAGACTACCCGCCCCTTGTTGCAAACTTCTATATAACCTGACTCCTCCACCATCACCCCTGCCCCCAACCCGGCCTCCTAGGAGCAGTTCTCTCAGAGCTACTTGAGATGCTGTTCCCTGGGCTTAAAGTCCTAAAAAACTCCCCCTGAATAAAACATAACTCAATTTTTATATTTTGATTATTTTTTAAGTCAACAGAATCTTCCCTAGTATTTCTGCTAAGGATTAACAGTGGGCAGAAGACTAGTCCATTCTGTGGATGCATTGCTTTTGATACTAGATACCTCCAAGGGAAGGCTGACCCAGAGTGCCCAATGGAAAGAGAAAATAAATCACAGAGTGTGGGAAGCTGATCAGTCTTATGTCAGGTGATGATGGAGCCAGAATGCGAGGAAAACAGTGCAAGCGTGCAGGCAGCCTCGGCAATTTTGCTTTTAGTCTCTAAGGAGAGAGTGGTATAGTCACACAGATCCCAGGCCCCTGGACCCCATTTCTAACATGGGGAAGCTGTAGCTCTGAAATCTGATTCTTCAACCTGGCCTCAAAATTCTAGCCCTGGGGATGGAGACGTTTATCTGTTTCTTGACACTCAGAGCACCCTTTCCACCATGCTTCATTCAGCAAATGTATTTATTCAGTAAGTACTGGGTTGGCCAAAATGTTCATTTGAGTTTTTCCATTAGATGGTACAGGAAAACCCGACCGAAGTTTTTGACCAACTCAATATTTATTGGCGGCCGACAGTACCAGACAATGTTCTAGGCCCTGGGGACATTTTTAATAAAATAAAAATAGAGAAGAGGAAAGAAAAAGACACAAATACCAGCCCTCAAAATTGGGAAATGTTCTAACCCAGAAGGAAGATGGTTGGGATATTGGACATAATGTAATATTCAAACAGCTCAAGTAGACAATAAATTTTTTAGGTGAGAATGGTCAGGACTCGGGCTTTTTTTTTTTTCCTTAAGTGGTTTGTATTCCACAAAGAAATCACTACTTCTAATTTTCATCGAGACCATGCGGCACCTGGGCCTTTGTCCATCTCTTCCCAGGCCAAGGGCAAAAATGCCAGAAGTTTGGCATTCTCAGGGATTTTTGTAGGATCTGGACAGGAGAGTTTTGCCTTTTACTGGCATATCAGTTAGAAGGTTAGAAGATCTTGACTTCTTGCTTCAGGGGTGTGTGTGTGTGCATGTGCCCACCTATGTGTGTGTTTGAACTTCAAAGCCTGACCCACCATCAAACAACCCCCCAAAGTGTCCATTGCTTTAAAAAAAAAAAACTTCATTTCCTTCAGGCTCAGAGGGCATACATTTAAGTAAATAATTAAATTACATCCTCCTGCCAAGTAATTTCTTAAAGAAGAGGCAGTAAATGGCATCCCTTCTGGGAAAGCTATGCTGTAATCACGGGATGGCTTTCTTCAAGAGGAAAATGTTTACTTGAAAACTCTCGACAGCCTAAAGTATTTCCATCTCAGTTGTCTGACCCAGGAGAAAGAAAGAAGCTGTGTTCACTTTCAGAGGATGCCAAATTTAGGATTTGTCTCTGGCGACGTGGGAACAGCTGTCTGGGATTGTTTAGCCTTCCGGCCAGGCCCTTCCACTGCAATGAGCAGGAGCCACAGGGCCTCTGTGCTTGGGGATTAAAGATATTTGCATTGGACCAAAGCACAGATTATACCTGGCTTTGTAAGCGTTCCTACACAAATGTTCCATTTTGCATCTTTTACCTGCTTGTGCTTGCATGGTCAGGCGCTTCAGTCGTGTCCAACGCTTTGTGACCCCACGAACTATAGCCTACCAGGCTCCTCCGTCCATGGAATTCTCCAGGCAAGAATACTACAGTGGGTAGTCATTCCTTTCTCCAGGGGCTCTTCCCAACCCAGGGGTCGAATCTTAGTCTCCTGTATTTCAGGTGTATTCTTTACCTCGGAGCCACCAGGAAAGTCCTTTACGTGCTTAAGTGTGGTCATTTGCCTGAGCAGAGACCTGTGTGACTACTTGTTATTGAAAAATGTTTATGTTTTCTCATAAAGGAACACATACCTCCCCCACTGACAATTTGAAAACATAATAAAGGCTGAGAAGGAAAATAAGAGTCATTCATTTTCCCACATCCCAGGGATAAAGTCCTTTTTTGTCTGTTTCTTTCCAGTATCTTTTTTTCCCCTTCAACCACATATATGCAATCGAGCCAACACTGTGTAAATGAATTATTCTCTGGGATTTTGTTAAAAGGGAAGGTGAATGCCCTCCACCCCAAGGAGCTGGGTCCCGCTTCTAGCTGAGGTCTGCTCACTTGCCTTCATGCCATTTTAATAGAGCTCTTCCATCTGCCATTATGAAACGTAAAAAGAGCTATGGTTCAATCAGGCACAGTTGTGGCTCGAGTGAAGAGTCTGTGAGCCGAAAGGCCACAGGTCAGTTTCCCCGGAGCGGTTCTCACACTTCTCAAGGTACATTATTGCTCTAATAAAATGTTCTTGGCTATAATTTTGTAACAGTTGGTAATAGGAGCCCCAGAGGAACTGGGCATTTATCTAAAACACAGACTGTGCGCAGGCCCCCGCCCACATAGCAAAGTTTGCTTTAATGATGTTCCTTTGAATAATTTAAATACTACCCTCCTGTTGATTGGTTGTTGTATATTTTATGCTGTAAAATGCCCCAAAGGGTTAGTTGGTTTTCAAAAGCCGAATGTTAGACACAGTTGGATTTTTTTTTCTGTCTCTGGCCCTGAGATTTATGCCTGGATGCTCTTCTTAGAAAAATACCAGAGGGAAAGACCTTTGTGAAATACAAAGTTTCATTCTGGGAACCCACAGTGGAGGATTTCTCCCCTTCTAAAGGCTCTATGGCAGGAGCTTCTCCATGGGAGGGGAGGGGTTGTGGTGATGGGCAGGGCTTTTCCACCCACCCCGCCCTGTGCTATGTACCCATTCTTTACTGACTGAGCCACCAGGGAAGCCCAAGAATACTCGAATGGGTTGCCATGCCCTCCTCCAGGGGATCTTCCCAACCCAGGGATCAAACCCAGGTCACCCACATTGCAGGCAGATTCTTTACCATCTGAGCCACCAGAGAAGCCCAAGAATGCCAAAGTGGGCAGCCTATATCTCCTCCAGGGGATCTTCTCAACCCAAGAATTGAACTGCAGGCGGATTTACCAGCTGAGCTACAAACCTACAGAGCATTTGAAAAAGCAGAGACATCACTTTGCCAACAAAGGTCCATATAGTCAAAGGTATGGTTTTTCCAGTAGCCATGTAAGGATGTGAGGGTTGGACCATAAAGAAGTCTTAGCACCGAAGAATTGGTGCTTTGGAATTGTGGTGCTGGAGAAGACTGCCGAGAGTCCCTTGGACTGCAAAGGAATCAAACCAGTCAATCCTAAAGGAAATCAGTCCTGAATATTCATTGGAAGGACTGATGCTGAAGCTGAAGCTCAAGCTCAAGCTCCTTGATGTTGGGAAAGATTGAAGGCAAGAGAAGGCAGCAGCAGACAGTGAGATGGCTAGAGAGCATCACCAACTCATTGCATGTGAATTTGAGCAGATTCTGGGATACGGAGAAGGACAGAGGAGCCTGCAGTCCATGGGGTCTCAGAGTTGAACATGACTTAGCAACTGAACACCAACAATATCACCCCCCTTAAAAATGATTTAACAAGGACCTACTGTATAGCACAGGGAAATCTACTCAATACCTTTTAATAACCAATAATGGAAAAGAATCTGAAAAAGAATAGAAAACAATCTGAATCACTTTGTACACTAGAAATTAAAACAGCATTATATATTACTGTACTTCAATTAAAAAAAAAAAAAGATTTAGCAACCTCAACTGCTGATTCAACCAGGGAACCCTGTGTGAACTTTGAAGAGCCCTGCCCTCAGGGATAAAAAATTTAGGAAAATTTAGATCTGACAGGGTCTGTGAGGCTGTCTCTTCCAAGATCTAGGATTTACAGATGAGTAAACAGCTTCTTCCAGGGTTAAGGACCGTGTGGTGAGCCACCGCCATCATGCCAGAGGAGGGTGAGAACTCACATCTCCTGAAACCCAAGCTAAGCCTCTCCTGTGCCTCCAGGGGACCCTCCATGCCCATGTTCCAAGGACACCCAAGATATATCACCAGGGTACCATGGAAACAGGAAACACCCTTTGCTCAGGGATCAGATTACTTGAAATAAGAGTCCAACCTATGGAATTCCTGCTTTGTGACTAATTGGAGTGAGTGCGTGTGAAATGGGGTACGTTTCCCGAACCTCGTCTTTTAGCCTTTCAAAGCAAGGTTCTGCTCGGAGGATTCCCAGGATCTGCTGGGGCCTCATTTACAAGTGCCAGGGACAAAGAAGAAAAAGACAAAGGAAATCGATGGAGCCTTGAATGAGACAAAAATTAAAGTAACTAAACACGATGGGGGGTGCTTTCAAAGAGATGAGTCAGTGGAAAAATCATAGCGGTACAAAAAGAATTTGAAAAGTGTTTAAAGAAAGAGTGTTAATTATGTTAACCTTTAAGAACTCGTGCAGCGTACATCGGATCAGGAGCCTGTTTTGTTTGGTTGGAAGCAGCCATCTCATGATAAACACTTTCCATCACCCAAAATGAGGGGGCTGCCTTTGCTGCTCAGTTGCTCTAAGCAACCCTCATGCTCCCTAAGACCTCCAAAGGCGGGAGGTGCACCCCTCCCCCACTTTGCAGTTTCACTGGACAGTGTATAGAGGTCTGGTGTGTCTGTGGTCGGTCTCTCTGTGTGCCTTTGCCCTTTCACTCCTGGGGAGGGGTCAAAGGTTGTGAGGAGAGCACATTCTTGGGAGCAAAACTGAGAAGGTTCACCCTGGGTTCTGCCCCTTACCAGCTATGTGATGCTGGCCGAGTGGTTAAGACTTCTGTGCCCCAGGAGAGCAGCCATAACTGGAATGTCAGCTGTGTGCTCTCAAAGGATGGGCGTGGATCTTAGTGCTGAAGGAGTTCAAACCTTCAGCTGAGTCTCACCAAGAGCATGTGGGGTGCTCCTGGAGAATGCAGGACCCCAGAGTCCTAAAGCCAGAGGAGGCTTTGGTGTGGCGGCCTCAGTGGAAGAACAGTCAATCCTAAAGGAAATCAACCCTGAATATGTGTTGGAAGGACCGATGCTGAAGCTGAAGCTCCAATACTTTGGCTACCTAATGCCAAGAGTCAACTCATTGAAAAAGACCTTGTTGCTGGGAAAGACTGAGGGCAGGAGAAGGGGTCAAAAGAGAATGAGATGGTTGGACAGCATCACCAACTCAATGAACATGAGTTTGAGCAAACTCCAGGAGATGGTGAAAGACAAGGAAGCCTGGTGTGCTGCAGTCCACGGGGTCACAAAGAGTCAGAAACGACTGAGCCACTAAACAACACGGTGATCTATGGGCATCATGATGGTGGCGATAGACTGCTCTCACCCTTGGGCCCTTGCCCATATGGTTTTCTTTTTGTGTTAAGTCTCTGCAGCAGTGATCATTGGCCAAGAGAGGGACCAGGAGGTGTAGTTCCCTAATAGAGGGTTGGTGTTAAACTTTATCCAAAATTGTCTCAAACCCAGAGGATCATGGTGCGTGCAGACATGTGACCAGGGCAGAAAAGGGGGAGCAGCAGGGGTCAGGTGTGAGGACAAAGCTAAGTCTCACCAAGAGCCTGTGGGGCACTCCTGGAGAATGCAGCACCCTAGAGTCCTAAAGCCAGAGGGGGCTTCCGAGAGATGGCCTCGGTGGAGGGAACAACCACAGGGAAGGCTGGAAGGTTGAGGTTGAGAGTCTCGGGTCTGTGCTGTGCTCCCACCACCGTGGAGTAAATAAAGGCCCAATGAGGGCATAAACAGAGTTGAAGCTGGAAGGGAGGGATTTGGGAGAAGGCCGTGGATTTTTAGATTTTTCTATGGATGCAATGGGTGAACCATGAAAGCTGTTCACTAGCAACGATGCTCTGGGTTTTTGGCAAAAAGCTCTGGCTGTCGTGACTGAGTGAGCTGGCGTGGGAAACCACTGCAGATGTGGGGCCCGTCAGAAGGTCTTTGTGATTCTCCTGGCAAGCCGTCAGGAGGATGGGGACCCACTCAGAGAGGCAAGGTGCTGAGGAGACAGCTTTGAGGAACATCACAGCAGCAGTGTGAGAAAGACTGGGAGTCTGCTTGGATTGGGTTTCTAGGGTACAGGGAAGTCATGACAATTACTGTGCAATTTCAAGTCTGTGTAGCTGGTGGGCTGTGATAGGAAGTCAGGGTGGGGAAAGAGGGGAAAGCAAGAGAGAAAAACAAGTCATGCCTGAGCATTGTGCCTTTGAGATGTCAGGGGAAGTGTCCTGGAAGCATCTCATACTTTAGCAAGTCCAGACCGAAGCGCCTGACCCCCGCCCCCAAACTTGCTTTCCCTGCAGGCCCACCCATCCTGTTTCTAGGGGTCCCCACCTTGACGTCTCCCATCCCCCACTCTTTATAAAGACATTAGCAGGAGACTTGGGCAGTGTTCCCTTTACACTATGTCTGCGGCCCACCCCCTCTCCCAGCCCCCAGGGGTCTTTGCATCCCTGCACGGAGCACCCCCGCCATCCTCCTTGTACCTTCACAATCCACTGTCAACTGGGTCCCCGGGAACCATCAGATCCCATCACTTCTCTGCTCAGGGCCTGTCATGGCTCTCCATCCTTCTGTGTAAAAGCCAAGATCATGCCGACAGTCATCAGGACTCTCTATGACTGCCACGTCCCCACTGACTCTGCACCTGTCTCCGTCCCTCAGTGTGTCCAAGCCAGGCCGGCCACTCTACTCCCCCAGCAGAGCAGGAGTACTCCCAGGCCTGGGCCGTGGATGCCCTGTCTGGAATGCTCACCACCGGACAACCTCATGACTTGCCCCCTCTCCCTGGAAGTCCTTACTCAGGTGTCCCCATCCCAACAAGTCCCAGTCTCCATCTACCCCCAAACTCGCCCTGCCCAGCACTGTTACGTTCTCCCCATTTTTTTTCCACCATCAATGTAGGAATCACTGGTGTACAGAGGGTACTTAAAACTCTGAGGCTGGATTAGGTGGCCCAGGGAGAGGGTGTGGCTTAGAAAGGGAGCCTGGAGCACTGCCTTGCTGAGTGCTGAGAGACCAGCCTGGGCCACAGACCAGAGGGAGCAGCGGGGAGGCTGGAGTAGGCAGGATCCTGGCAGCCAGTGGGGAGAAGTGCTTCCAGGAGGAGGAGGGTCACCTCTGCCCAAGGCAGGATGACAGTGGCCGTCGGATTCATCCATTTTCAGACCGGAGGAGGCCTCCTTCCCGCGGCCCCTCCAGCAGTGACACATAGCTATCGTTAAAAGACCCAGGAAGAATAATGCCTCCGTTGGTCAGTAACACGTCTGCTTTCATACCCACGGTCCTAACTCACTTCCGGATATGCTGTGACCTGCCACGTGATCTACATCCAGTCTCTCGTTGATTCTCTGTCACAGTGCAGTGAGGTCACCACCCCTTACAGCCCGGGGAACTGAGGTTCAGTGGCTTGTCCACGGTCCAGGTTAAAGGGGCAGAACAGAACTAAGGATACAGGATAGGCTCCCAGGATGGACTGAAAATATGGGTTTTCAGGCTGGGCTGGTTAGTCCTGCAGGCAGGGAACAGCTCCAGAAAGAGCTGCCCACTAAACTCCCACACCAGAGCCGGCCACACAGGAGACCTTGAAAGTCCCTGGAGGCCCTTTGATGAATCTATATAAAGAAGTAAGACCAGCTCAGTAATGATGCCAATAAAACTCCCTCCGTGTCCATAGTGATGCAGAGGTAAACTCTGCCAGAGGGAAATGTCACTCTTTGCCTTTGCTCTTTCTCTTGCCAGAACCGTGTTAGGTAACAATCCCTGTTGTAAGGCCCGAAGGGATCTCAAAACCCAGATCTGTTTAAATATACAAACTTAAGTAAATATGCACACACAGAACTGTGAATTTTAAGAAGACTCTGTCAAGGGCAGTGATCTGCAGGAGAACTAGGAACCAGTCTGCTCACTGCCTGATTGCAGTTCCCGCCAGCACATGGCAGAGCCAGAGGGCTGGATTCTGCCAGCCCCCAGGAAGCTCACTCCAGGACAGCCTGGAATTACCACCAGAAGTGAGTTCTAACTCCCAGCGACCCCTCACTTGCAGAGGCGCATCCATCACTGAGAACCTGAGTGTCTGCTCATCCAAGGGCCCTTCCTCACCCACGAAAGCCTCCGGTCTGCTTCCTTCCTCCCTTCAGGGTTGGGGGTACAGCTTGCTGCTGTCAGCAGCGCCTTTGGGGTGTGGGGGCTGATGGTGGGAGAGGACGGGAGTTTCCAGTGATATCCCAGTTTGGGATCCTGGAGGCTGGTCCCCATGCTGAGCTCGTTGTCAGGGATGGATGCTCACGCAGGGCTTTGTTCCAGCTGTGGATTCCGCCAGGGACAGCCGAGGACTCTACTGAAACAGAGATCTCCTCGGGGGTAACTGGGCAGGGCCACGGCCCAGGCTGGGACCAGCACCACCAGGCGACTCTCCAACTGCAGAACCTTCCCCGGGCCATGTTGCAATTAGAGGAAGACGTCCATCTGTTTTCTGGATTCCTCCTGCGTGTCTGACAGTCCTAGCCAGCTGGGTTTCACGAAACCCCAAAAGGGTCTTGCCTGAAGCACATTTTTCTCTCATTTTTAAAGCTGGTCTGAGAGTTTGTTCTGGGAAATCTCATCTGTGCACTTCCTTTGCCAGCCTTTTGTTGAAGAAGGGCTGTTTAGTCTCTGAGAAACCTCCTGGGACTTTTTAATGCTTCTGTTCAAGTTTTTCTTCTCCTTTCCCTGAAAATTCCACTGCACCAAGAATTAAGAGGCTTCAACTCCTGAGGACTGTCCTTGCGTTGAGAAGATGACAGGCCTGTGTCCATCCCACCTGGGCAAAGGCACTAATTACCATTTTTAAATTGTATTTCTTTCTTTTTGGCTGTGCTGAGTCTTTGTTGCCGCGTGTGGGCTTTCTCTTGTCGTGGCGAGTTGCGGTGCTGGGGCGTCTCATTGCGGGGGCTTCTCTTACTGTGGACCATGGGTTCTGAGGGTGCAGGCTTCAGTAGTTCTGTTGCACAGGCTTAGTTGCCCCACAGCATGTGGGGTCTTTCCGGACCAGGGGTCAAACCCATGTCCCCTCATTGGCAGGCGAATTCTTAACCACTGGCTCACCAGGGAAGTCCCAGTGACATCATTAAGTAATCTAGCCTTCTCACTTACCTTAATAGGGAGCCATATGTCTCTGCAAAGCCAAAGTTTTTTTTTTCTAATTAAAAAAGTAACATTGCTTTAGTTACCACTCCCTGGTTCTAAGTACTAGCTTTGCTGATAAACAGTTACATAACTAGGAATTCACCTCCCTGACCTCATCTTCTCTCTGAAAGGGAGAAATCCGGCAGCATGTGAAATTTCCCCCAGCTCTTGTGGCTATGTGTAATCACAACTCTGCATCCTCTGCTGTGCCAGAAAGCCCCCAGATTTCATGGTGAAATGACAGTCTTCATTCACCAGAGCATTAAAACTTAGACAAGTCTAGGGGAGGCAGGCTGCGGCTGTTATGGTAACGTTTCTTGAAGACGTGTTCTCTGGTGGACCAACTCCAGCTATTTGTTCCTTTTTTCCAATAAATAGTGACTGAATGCCTTCTAGGGGCCACCCACTGTTCCCCAAAGTCAGTACCCAGGGAGCTTGTACTGTAGCAACACGCCCTGGATGCTTGATTGCGTCCTGTAAGCCTTGGGGCCTTGACCCTCTGTGACCTATCTGCTGCTTACAACCATCCTTTTTAAGATCCACAGACATTTTCACCCACCTGATGTTTTGGTGATCATGTCTATGCCAAATGATGTGTTTTATGGCCAAACTTTTTTTTTTTTCAGCCTGACTTTTTGCACTAAAATTCATGCATTATTCATTTGACCCTGCAAACAACTCATTTGTGAGTAGATAGAAACGCAGAGTCTCAGAGGCTGGTGCATGGTGACATTTTTAAGAAATGGTCAAGCTAGCTGGCCAACCCAGAGTTTTAAGAATTCTAAGTCCAGGCTTCTTTTGACTAAAATCTCAATAGTAAAGTCACGTGTTCACATGCAGGGAGTCAGTTTCTGGAATACTAGATCTAGACCCTGTTGCACAGGTCCTGTTTGCTGGCTTTGCCCCTCCACCCCGCTGCTGCTGCTGCTGCTGCTGCTACTAAGTCGCTTCAGTCGTGTCCGACTCTGTGCGACCCCATAGACAGCAGCCCACCAGGCTCTGTTGTCCCTGGGATTCTCCAGGCAAGAACACTGGAGTGGGTTGCCATTGCCTTCTCCATTGTGTGAAAGTGAAAGTGAAAGTGAAGTCGCTCAGTCGCGTCCGACTCGTAGCAGGCATCAGTCAAATCCCTAACAGATTTGAAGCTGCCCTGACAGTGCTCTGTCACCTGTTTGGAGTTGCCACAATCCCTGCCGTCATGTCACTTCATTCTCTTTTGGTGTGAAAATGACTGCAGGATCTCCAGCCTGAGACCTGGACTTCTCAGCAGCTCACAGTGCCTTGTTCCATCAGTTCATTCAGTTGCTAGAACATTGTCAGGCTCCTGGGACCTACTTATGCACAAGGCTTCCTTTCAGCTTTTGCTTTTGATTCCCCTCCCCCCACCACATCACTTTCCAGCATAGCAGCCTTGCGGTGAGTATTTCAGCAGTCTTTACTTCAACACCATCACCTGGGTCTGTGTTTAACTATAGGGTGCATGCTGTGAAGTTGCTTCAGTTGTATCCGACTCTTTGCGACCCCATAGACTTTAGCCCACCAGGTTCCTCGGTCCATGGGATTCTCCAAGAACGAACATTGGAGTGGCTTGCCATTTCTTCTCCAGGGGATCTTCCCAACCCGGGGATGGAGTGCTGGTCTCCTGCATTGGCAGGCAGATTCTTTACCACTAATGCCGCCTGAGAGGGCGGTCTGTCCTTAACCACTCGTGTCTTTCCTGGACCATTAGTGTCCCATGTGAAGAGAAAAGTAGTTAGCCTCACACATGCAGTAATGGGACCTGAAGGCGTCCTCTACTCACTGCAAAAATTACTTGGAGGTGGGTGTAAGTCTCCCATGAGGGTCAGACACAGCAAATTGCATTGCAGCTAGAGGACCTGTTCAGGTGCTGCTTTCTCTCTGCAAACAGGTAGAGCTGGGTGCATGTATGTGCTGCTTTCTCTCTCTGGTCCAGTGTCCTCTCTAAAGTGCAGATAAAGATCCCAATCTGAACAACCTCCCCTATTTTATCTCTCTGGTCGGGGTCCTCTCTAATATGCAGATAAAGATACCAGTCTGAACAGACTCCTCAGCTAGCCAGGAGAACATATATGAGCTACTGTGAATAAAAGTACTTGGCAAATGGGGAAGTTTTATACAAATGTGAGAGATCATTAGTCATCTTCTGTGAACAGAAAAAGTGATCTGTGGAAGAGGGCCTGGGGATGTAGAAGCTGGAAGGATGTTTGCAGTTTTGATACCCAACTTCACTGATACTAGTATTACATCTCCATACGCTGTAATCTTTGCCAAAATAATAATTATAGTCTCAAAAAAAAAAAAAAAAAAAGACAGTTTCTCATGAAAGCAAACAGGTCAACTATTCTTTGAATAGTTAGGTCCCATCCAGGTGTTGGTTATCCTGCTAGGCTGGTGGGTTTCGGTGACCTGATTTCTGATGGGTATTTGTAGTACCAGGAGGTATTCCAGGGTGAGAGGGCAAGTAAGCACATATCTGCATCAAGTTGCAAAGAGCAGAGTAGCGCCATAGGCAGGAAGTCCAGGGGTCAGTCAGTCTCCTAACCTAGAGGCCTCCTTCCTGCGATCTGGCCACGCAGTGGGTAACCAGGGTAGGACCGTGAACTGCAACCTGCCGTGGCCTAAGAGCAGTGCCCACAGTGACACTGGTGCCACCCTCCCCCCGAGACCCGCACGGTGTTCTGTTTGTGCAGTGATGTCTGACAAGGGCGCAGTGGTGCCTGGACAGCGCCGCCCACCCCCACCATTGCCTGTGTCGTGGCCTTAAGGAGGCCGGAGAGTAGGATAATTGCACTGATAATGGCAGGTGGGGGTGGGGAGAACAGCGTGGGCGTCAACCTGGAATCGCCGCCCTTTGGCTGTGGCTCTCAAGCATCGGTGTACATCAGAAGCATCTGGGGAAGCTATTTAAAAATCCCCATTTCCAGATCCCACTTTTATTTTTTAAATTTATTTTTTATTTACTTTTATTTATTTGGCCATGCCAAGTCTTAGTTGCAGCATGCGGGATCTTTAGTTGTGGCATGTGGGATCTAATTCCCCAACCAGGGATCCAGCCCGGGTCCCCTGCATTGGGACTGTGGAGTCTTAGCCACTGGACTGCCAGGGAGGTCCCCAGATCCCACTTTTAGAAGGTGAAATCAACTCAGTCTGGAGCACAGCCTGGGAATCTGCATTTTGAAAGACGGCAGAATTGATTCAGGTGCAACCCTAGACCTTCAGGTGTATGACCTGACTTGTCCCCACATGCTGTGGGGCCAGGACTCTGCTGGCCTGGGGACTGTCTGCTTTACTCTCGGCAACACCTATCCCATGGGGCCACAGGGAGCATCAGATTGAATGGGACATCCAACCTACAGAGGGACTTAGCAAATGTTCATGTTCGTTCTTTTTTCATAGCAACCCTGAACAAGAGAGAGAACTAGATTTATTTCAGCTAACCTCAGAGACATGGGGCTTCCCAGGTGGTGCTAGTGGTAAAGAACCTGCCTGCCAATGCAGGAGTTGTAACAGATGTGGGTTCAATCCCTGGGTCCAGAAGATCCCCTAGGGGAGGGCATGGCAACCCACTCCAGTATTCTTGCCTAGAGAATCCCATGGTCAGAGGAGCCTGGAGGGCTACAGTCCACGGGGTCACACAGAGTCGGACACGCACAGGAGGCATGACAGCCCTTGGTTCTCTGAGCCCGATCAGTGCCTGTGTCATACAGGTGAGCTGCCGTCACTCAGCAGGTGTTCATCCGAGGCAGCACCTTGCTCAGCAGGCATTGCGGGGCCGGGGAGCCAGACACAAATGATGTGGGGGAAATAGTTGCCAGCACCGTGGATCGGAGGTGAGACTGCAGCACTGGAGCTAAATCTTGTTTGCTAAATGGACAGAACTCAGGAAATCAGCTAAAATGCAGCAGAAGACTAAACCATGCAGATTCGGGGAAAGGAGAAAGCAGTGGCGGATTTCCTTGCTTCCGGGATGAACTGTGCCACAGTTTATTTTTTATTTTAAAAAAACTTTTGATTTTGTAATGGGGTATAGCCGATTAACAAGCAATGTTGTGATAATTTCCAGTGAACAGTGAAGGGACTCGGCCATACATATACATGTATCCGTTCTCCCCCAAATTCCCGTCTCATCCAGACTGCCACATAACATTGAGCAGAGTTCCCTGTGCTAGACAGTAGGTCCTTGTTGGTTATCCATTTTAAATGTAGCAGTTGACGCATATATTTTAAATGCAGGTGGAGACAGGTTTCTCCAAATGTATATGTATACATGGGATTAGAATCAGAGTTTCAGAATCTGAAGGGATCTCACACTCACCCAGAGGCAACCCCCAATCCTTTTTACACACGCCGAGTGTTAAAAGTCAGAACCTTAACATCCCATGGTGCTGCAGTGTCTTAGGTGCTAAAAGAGATGAAGAATTTGAAACATATAAACACAGAAGGTAATTGGAATGATGTTGAGATATTTAATTTTAATCTTTTAGAAAATCTATGGGCCATAGATTCCTAGCTAAGTGATGCTGAACACATTCTAATCATTTAATTGGAGGGTTGGCAGGCGGGAGTGGGGACGTTTATTAATTTAATAGCCATGAGGCTCAGCTTCAGGCTGAGCAGAGTTCCCACTGATCGGTGGGAGTGGGCGTCTCTCTCCACTGAGCCCCAGGGAGCTTGGGGTTCCTTTAGCGCTCCCTGGAGCTGTGCCTTGAGCCCCTCTCTCCTGCCAGTTGCAGGAGGACCCTCTGTATCCCATAAGAGTTGTGGGTTTGATCCCTGGGTCGGGAAGATTCCCTGGAGGAGGGAATGGTAACCCACTCCATTATTCTTGCCTGGAGAATCCCATGGACAGAGAATCCTGGTGGGCTACAGTCATAGGGTCACAAAGAGACATGACTGAAGCACCATAGCATGCATGTGTGCATGGTATCAAAACCATGCCAGGCAGAAGCTGTGCAAAACATCCTGGGATCATTTTGCCTGGCAAACCTAAACTTAATTTCAAAAGCAAGATGTTGAATATTGAAGACAGTAGTAGAAGATGACTTAAAGAATGGGATGTGACTGTTTTGCTGTGGTATCTGGAAAACGCTGTCTGGGGCATGCAGACGTCAGGCCAGTTCACACAAGGATAGACTCTAAGGTCATGAGTTGTTCGTGTGCCTGGGAACACTCATGAGCCTGGTGGTGAACACTCATGAGCCTGCTGGTAGGCACTGTGAGAGGCAGGAGGCACTTCCTGCTTCAAAAGAGCTCAGAAGGGAACCCCACGTTGCCTGTGCCCAGTGAGAGCACAGATTGCTGATCTTGGACTGGAGCCATGGGGGTCTGCAGGTGAGGGTCAGAGGAGGCCTCATAGAGAGGGTGCAACTTCAGCTGAGCCTTTGAAGGTGAATAGGAGTTCACCAGTCAGACAAGGGAGAAGGACAGATGTCCCTTGCCGTGGGGGTGGCATGTGCCAAGATGCAAAAGTGTAGGCTGATGAAAGAGCAATGCCCATCGAGAACCCAGCAAGCAGAGGACAAGGTCAGGGAGAATTGCAAAGTTGGTGTCATGTTGGTGGGGGGAGCATATCCACCCGAGGGGCTCAGGTGATCTTGGCCACATGAAGTCATCAGCAGGTTTTAAGATGCATGTTTTAGGAGGATGACTCAGGTGGCCACATAGTGATTAAAAGATAGGGGAGAGATTCTAGAAACAGGATGGCTAAGCAGAACGCTTCAGTCCTGGGTGAACTGTATGATTTCTTGTGACCTGCCTCTGTGCAGTCATCACAGCTGTGGCTGCCAGATCAGCTGAGTGTCATTGGCCCTGTTGTTTGGGCTAAGATGTTAGTCACTGGCCAAAGGGATGCATTGACTTTTCACAGATTCCAGTCAACCTGACTCTTTTCCTTGGAAAGAGCCAGCCTCCTGCACCTGGCAAGGCCTTAGCCCAAGGACCAGTGGTGGGAGGAAGAGCTTGGACTAGAAGAGCAGACCCATGGGATTATAGACATTCTTCATCTCCACAGTGCAGGCCATGAAAGCAAACAGATGCCAAACAGCTATCTCCTGACAAATATTCAGTATCCTTAACACATTCATTATGTGTTGGCAAGACTTGGCTTTGAGTCCAAACTCAGAAAGAAGCTTTTGATTCATTTGGTGGTGAGTAGACCCAAGGTTTTGGAAGATCAAAAGAACAAGGAGTAGAGTAAGATCCGTCCTTGGACCACCCAGTCCAATCCCCAGTGAAGAGCTTGTGCCACACACACATACACACATCCTCAGCTACCTTTTTGTTCAGTGATGCTCAGATTTGAACGTTTTTGGGTTAGTCTCTCAGTCATGTCCAACTCTTTGCAACCACATGGGCTGGAGCCTGTCAGGCTCCTCTGTCCATGAGATTTTCTCAGTCAAGTGTACTGGAGTGGGTTGGCATTCCCTTCTCCAGGGGATTGTCCAAACCCAGGTTTCAAACCTGGGTCTCCTACATGGCTGGCAGATTCTTTACTGTCTGAGCCACCAGGGAAGCTAAATTCACCAAATTTGTATGCCAGGTGGTAAATGGACTGTATACACGAAAGAACTGAGTTTCATCTGCAATCTTTTCCAATGTGAGGATCTCACCTGGTTCCCAGTTCGCTTTAGGATCTACCACCTTCCTGAGCATCTTCTCTGGTTATTTTCATGTACTGACAGTCACTTCTATACATTGTCTCTTGCACCAGGCATTTTCCATGCAGTAGCTCAGTCCTTCCCTGGAACTGGCAGAGGTCGAAATTATAACCCTGGTTCTGGGGATCAGTCTTGGGAAGCTGTGTAGGCAGCTTCCCTGTGTAGGAAGAGCAGCGTAGGCAGCTCTTGGCCTCCCTCCCCGTCTCTCCTCCTCTGTCTCTCAGTGGTGTTTGCCATCCCTGATGAGGGCCTTCTGCCTTCAGACACACTTCTATCACTTCTACCTCCCCTCTTGTTTGTATTTAAATTTTTTATTGAAGTATGGTTGAATTACAATGTTGTGTTAATTACTGCTGTACAGCAAAGTGATTCAGTTATACAGATACATACATTCTTTTTCATATTCTTTTCATTATGCTTTTTTTAAGCTGGCTTAAAACTCAACATTAACAAAACCAAGATCTTGGCATCCAGTCCCATTGTATGTATGTGCTAAGTCGCTTCAGTCGTGTCCGAGTTTTTGCTATCCCGCCTACCAGGCTCTTCTGTCCATGAGATTCTCCAGGCAAGAATACTGGAGTGGGTTGCCATGCCCATGTCCACGGGATCTTCCCAAGTCCCATCACTTTGTGGCAAATAGATGGAGGAAAAATAGAAAAAACAACAGACTTTATTTTCTTGGATTCCAAAATCACTGTGGACGGTGACTGCAGCCCTGAAATTAAAAGATGCTTGCTCCTTGGAAGAAAAGCTATGGCAAACCTAGACAGCTTATGAAAAAGCAGAGACGTTACTTTGCCAACAGAGGTCCGTCTAGTCAAAGCTATGGTTTTCCAGTAATCACGTACGGATGTGAGAGTTGGACCATAAAGAAGGCCAAGCGCCAAAGAATTGATGCTTTGAACTATGGTGCTGGAGAAGACTCATATTCTCTTCCTTACGGTTTATTGCGGGATATTGAATATATAGTTCCCTGTGCTATCCAGGAGGACCTTGTTGTTTATCCACTCTCTCTTTTAAAGGGAGCTTTTCTCTTGACTCAGCTGCTCCCTTCAGATTCAGCCTGGGTCTCTGTTCCCTTCCCAGCACCGTACCCAGTGGCTCCACGGCCCAGGGTACACATTCTTGGCCTCTTCGGGTGAGATTCAGCCCCACCTGTCAAAGGTGACACCCCGTCTCATCACCACCATCACCCTCCTCCAGGCCATGCTCTCCTCTCTTGGGCTCCAGGGGTGGGGCAGCCCACTTCCTTCCCGCATCGTGGACCTCTGCTCCCTTGCCCTCATCCTCCCCTCCCACCAGTCTTCCTCCTCCAACCCCCAAAGGATGAGGATGTGTCCTGGATCCCTGTCCCCACCTCTCCCAGAGCACATCCCTTCCCCTGACCAGATAAGCCCCGCTCCAGGAAGGCTCTGGACCGACCTGCAGATCCGTCTCCTCCTCGGTGGGTTTCTCAGCAGCGCGGCTGCGCGTGTACTCAGCCTCTCAGACCAGCAAAGGGGAGGCCCCTTGGCTGCTCCCTGCCCTTCCCTTCTTCCCAGAGCAGACGGGATGTCCTGCTGGATCTTCAGTCCCAGAGGCCTCCCAGCCCCAGATCTCCATCCTCTGCATCCCAGGGCCGTCAGAGGCTCCTCCTCTCCCTCTCTACCCCCAGGGCTTCAGGGCGTCCCAAACTCAGGGGCTGTGTCCACATTATATTGTAGATAATGTCTACATCGTGTCGTCCCCCTACTTGAGAATCTGCCACGGCTCCTCAGTCAGCGGTCGCATCCAGTACAGCCTGCCGGACGCTCCAGCTTCTTCCCAAACGGCCGCTCGGTCTGTCCAGTGAGATCTTTCTCCCCGGCTCCCAGCGGGCTCTTCAGCTGCATAAGGCAGGGCCCCAAGTGCCCAGCTGCACCCCCACACCGGCTCTGTCTTCCCTCTGCTCCGCCTTCCTCCGTGGCAGGAACCCCTTCTCTGCACCCATCTACCTCCTAGCCACTCACCAAGCGTTGCCTCCAACCCTGCTTCCTCTTGTTTCTAAAACTTAACAAGCAAAATGTACCAGCTCTTCCAGTTCATCCCGCATCCCTACCCCATGTCCCTTTCCTCCACACCTTCTCCAGCATTTATTTTTTGTAGATTTTTTGATGGTGGCCATTCTGATAGGTGTGAGGTGATACCTCATTGTAGTTTTGACCTGCATTTTTCTCATAATTAGTGACGCTGATTTGCTTCATTGCACAGCAGAAAGGAATACAACATTGTAAACCAACTATACCCCAATTTATAAAAATAAAAATTAAAAAAAAATCAGTTCTTAGAATAACACATACTCATTGTAAAATGTGTTTTAAAGTACAGAGAAGTATATAGGAGAGAAGAAAAAAACTTAAAATTTTACCACCCAGAAATTAAGATTATAATTTGCGTGTCATTTCCAAGATGAAATGCACAGGCATGTATAAAACTATAGGTTATTTTTGCATCATTGGTGTTGTGCTATTTGTACATTTTCTCTTTCTTTCTTATATTCAAGAACGTTCCCATCCTACTAATTCATCCTTAAACCGCAATTTTTAAAGCCATATAATAGCCCAGCACATGGATGTGCATTTGATTTATTTAGCCTGTCTCCCTCTGTAGGTCAGGTCCTGGCTTCCAGCTCTCCAGTTATGAATAACAAACATCCTTGTCCCCTGACTCGGGCCATTTGTTTCTGTGTCATATGATGTGGCAGTTTTTAATAAAACAGAGGCCAGTTGCATTTATTGAGCTACTACTGGATGCTAGCCTCTCTGCTGACTGCTTTTCCTTTCTTCCTCAAGCCTCACAGCCTCCTTGCAAAGCAGATATCCTCAGGGTCTCGGGTCACTTGACTTAAGTCACCCGCTTAGTTGGTGATGAGGTCCCATAATGGGTTCAGGCTCAGCCTTCGATCCCACACACAGCCCCCGTTGCTGCGCCCTGTGCAGTGATGTTCAGAATGCATAGCAGTGTGCATCTGAGGGCAGACGCTAAGCCTTAATGAAGGCAGTGGATGGCCTCATGGATTTTACCATCATTTCCCAGCCGGATTATAAAATGCTCTTAGATGTCTGATGCACACCTCTAGGCTTAATCCTCGACCTAATTAGAGCCAGCAGGGACTTTCTCATCTTATAAATGCAGACGCTGAGAGGCTTAACAGACATCTGCAGTGTCAGGGTGTCAGCTCTATTGAATAGTCTTATGATAGACACGTGAAAAGTGATCTTTAAAGAGTCATTGTCTTTATTATGTAGACTTAGCTTTCCTGTGCTCATGTATTAGAATCTGTAGCTATAGAGATGTGTGAAAGAAGCTGTCTTGTCCAATGCAGCATAGACCATGGCCACTGAACCATATTAGCATTGGAGAGTCGGTGCTGAGCCTTGCAATTCCTCAGCTGCATATGTGTTGATTCCAGGTAGAACAGAGTCACAAGAAGAGTATGACCCCAGCCTAGAATTTTATTTCCCTAATTGTCAAGAATGTTCCCATCCCACTAATTCATCTTTAAACAGCATTTTTTAAAGCCATAAAATAGCCCATCTTATGGATGTGAAGTTGATTTATGTAGCTCATCTCCTGCTGTAGGTCAGGTCCTGGCTTCTAGCTCTCCAGTATTAGAAATAACAGGTTTTGTTTGTTTGGTTTAGTTTTTTTGCTGTACGCAGTCTTTGTTGTGGCATGCAGGGTCTTCAGTGGGAGCATGCAGGATCTAGTTCCCTGACCAGGGATCAAACCCAAGTCCCCTGCATGGGGAACGTGGAGTCTTAGCCACCACATCACCAGGGAAGTAGAAGTCCCATCATTTCCCACAGTATTAAAATCTGATTTTCAGTTGCCCATTTGCTGGGGGTTTGCAACCTACTCTAGTACTCTTATCTGGAAAATCCCATGGACAGAGGAGCCTGGTAGGCTTCAGTCCATAGGGTCGCAAAGAGTCGGACATGACTGAGCAACTTCACTTCACTTCTTTCCTTTAGGCAAGTGGTTCTGACACTGTCAGTCACCTGGAGGCCTGATGCTGGCAGGGCCCCTTTCCCTTCTGATTCTGTAGGGCTAAGGTGGGGCCTGATCGTTTGCATTTTGGACAAGCTCCCAGGGCGATGTTGTTGCAGCTGGTTGGGGACCACACTTTAAAAACCACACTCATAGGCCTTTAAAAAGATATTGGAGGGCTGGCCATGCAATTAATTAAGGCATCGTTATCCTTTCTGTTTAAGATGGCAAAACCCACATGATTCAAGTCATTCACTCCATGCACCACTTGAAATCCACAGTGCTTTCGGCTTTCTGCTCAGCCTCAGGGCCTCCTGCTTCACTGTCAGCCCCACCCCATGCCCGAATCCACCCCAAGTCTGGCAGTGTGACAGACACCACATCTGAGCAGCTGGTGGGGGGTGAACTCACCTTGACGCCCAGAGACTGGGATCTTGAGAGCTGGGGTGGGCTCCACAAGACAGAAGTGTGCTGGCTGAATGACAGGGCCCACGGCTACCCACGTGTGCCCCTAAGGGACCCCCGCCATTCACCTGTGGAAAGCCTTTGACTGCCAGCTTGCCAGCCTCGGACCCTCTCTTCTTACAGAAACTGCTTCCCTGATCTCTCCCTAAGTGGAATCTGAGGTCTCTCTGAACTGCTGCAAGCCTCCCCAGAACCCCCGTATCTAACCCCCCAGTACCCACTGTTTCAGTGTTGTCTGGAGCTGCTTCTGCCATCCTGCTCCTCCATCAGCCCCAGGAACAGGCAGCCAGTTGTGATGGAGTCAAGTTTGCCTCACCCCATTTGACTCTGAAACAGGACTGCACCCTGCCTCTTCTCCTGGGGAAGTCCCAGAAGCCCCCCAGTCCCGGTGCCCCCCTCCCACTCATTTCCCTTTTTCTGTCCATCCTTGTGAAGTGGCCCAAGTACTCATGGCCAAAACCACCTGGAGTACAATTATCTTTTCTCCTTTCACCCCAATACCTAAAAACACCCACTTTGGACCTTCCCGGTGGTCCAGTGGTTAAGACATCACACTTCAGTGCAGGGGCACGGGTTGGATCCCTGGTTGGGGAACTAAGATCCCAAATGCCACATGGCGTGGCCCCAAAATAAAACCACCACCCACTTCCCCAGCGATGCTGACTTCCCTGTGGCCCTAAGTGTGCATCTACCCAGTAGGAAAATGATGAGACCTTCCACGTAGAGCTGGAGCATCTAAGGGTCTTTGAAAGAACAGCCCCGGACATAGCTGAACTCGTGTGAGATGCTCAGGTCCCGTGGGCTGAGACTGATGAGAGGTGGAGGCCAGGCTTGTGCCCTGCCCTCACCCCCCACCCCCCACCGGATGGCCTGGCTCCCCTGTTGGCCGCAAACACTCTTGGTGGGTTCCATGTGCCACCTCCCAGCACTGTCTCTCCTCATTTTCAAGCCAAAGACATGAGCAAGTAAGCGTGAAGTCCTCACCTCTAGGTGCTCATTATCTGGTCGCCATGGCTTCTCCCAGAGAAAGGAGAATCCTGAGCAGAGCACAGCTCAGGGCACTTTCTTTCCCCTCAAGAAAGGGAGGAGAGTGGTGGGGGAAGAGGAGGTGGGAAGGATCGGAGGGACAGAGTGGGTATTGTAGGGAAGACAGAGGGTCTCACAAGGCGTAGCTTTGAAAGTGCTGTATGTGTGTGTGTTAGTTGCTCAGTCATGTCTGACTCTTTGCAACCCTGTAGCCCTCCAGGCTCCTCTGTCCATGGGATTCTCCAGGCAAGAATACTGGAGTGGGTTGCCAGTTCCTTTTCCAGGGGTTCTTCCCAACCCAGGGATGGTATCTGATTCTTCCACAATGCAGACAGATTCTTTACCCTCTGAGCCACCAGGGAAGCCCTAAATGTGCTGTGACTGGTGTGAAATGTGGCCATGGGTCCCTGGCCCTCGTTCACAACAACAATCCAGACTTAGCAACAGAGCTTCTCCACTCTGGCACCAATGACATTTGGGGCTGCATAATCCTTTGCTGTGGGGCTGTCCTGTGCATTGCAGGATGTTAGCGCCATCCCTGGCCTCTAGATTTAAGTAGCCACCTGGGAGATGTGATCATCACAAGAGTCTTCAAACATCACTGTGTTTAACTGCTTCCACCCAAACTGAGAGCCAGTCAACAGATATTATTGGGAAGCTGAGCACCAAAGAATTGATGCTTTCGAATTGTGGTGCTGGAGAAGACTCTTGAGAGTCCCTTGGACAGCAAGGAGATCCAACCAGTCAATCCTAAAGGAAATCAACCCTGAATATTCATTGGAAGGTTTGATGCTGAAGCTGAAGCTCCAACACTTTGGCCACCTGATGCGAAAAGCCAACTCATTGGAAAAGACCCTGATGCTGGGAAAGATTGAGGGCAGGAGAAGAGGGCAACAGAGGATGAGATGGTTAGTTAGTGTCATCGACTCAATGGACATGAATTTGAGCAAACGCCTAGAGATAGTGGAGGACAGGGGAGCCTGGCATGCTGCAGTCCATGGGGTTGCAGAGTTGGACACAACTTAGTGACTGAACAACAAAGGGAAGCTGGTGGTTTCACCTACATTGACTGATTTAATCCCCACAATAATCTCATGAGGTGTGGGATGTTAGCCCCACTTTGCAGATGTGGAAACTGAGGCCTTGAGGAATTAAATGTGAATAGATAAGATGACATACAGTATCAGAACCACACCTTGGATCCAAGTTGCTCTGACATCAGAGCCCATTATCTTAGAATGTATGGTTGCAAGGAAAAGAAAACTCCCTGGCAGGGTTTATTTTAAGGATACAATGGGATATTTCACAGGAAGCTCAAGACAGGAAGTGAAGTTTGGGTCTCTCAGAAGTAGAATGGAAGGTTGAGAGCTAAGTTTGCACTCTCAGTGCTCCATGACGTAGCTTATGCCTGCGTCTTTCCACATGGTGACTTCCCTTCCTGGTTTCTGCATAGATGCCAAGTCTCCAACCTTACTGTGCCTTAGTCCCTTTTGGAAATCCAGATTCCCAGGAGAAACAATGTGATTGGCTCAGCCAGGCTGAGTGGTTTGCTCCTGGCCCAATCAGCTGAGTGTGTTAGGGGTGGGGTAGGTAAGGGGAGGAAGTGATTGGCCTCAGTGACACCCTGAGCTCTTGCCACTGCCCCTTGCTCCAACCGTCACCATGGCAACAGAGTCCAATCTGCCCAGCACCTGGAAGGCAAGGATTTTACCCTCCAGGACCTAAGCTACCATCTCCTATGAAGTGAAGCTGCAGGGGACGATGAGAGCAGACACATCTGTCTTTAGCAAACAAGTGAAGCTGAATCACCTCCCCCCCTAAGAAATTGATCTTTACCAACACTTAATGAAGAGTTAGCTGGTTAATAGCCCATGACAAATCCGAAGGCTGTTAGGGGTCGAACATCCCAGACATTAACAGCCACAGTAGCCAATTTCCAAGAGATTACTGACATTCGGGGCCATTCAGGAAGACATCCAGGGGGAAATAGTCACAGAGCAATTTCGGCACAGTGAGGAGGGGAGGAGCCTGGGTGGCAGCGTGGTGATGTACAGTGACATTGGCATCTCTGGGCAAGAGCACGGTTTGCTTGTGGAGTCTTGTGATCACAGGAGGATTAAGAACAGAAGGAGCAGCAGATCTGCGTAGAATTCCCTAGAGCTCAGAAGCAGCCCAGCAGGCCCCCCAAGGCCCAGAACGCCTTGGTGCCACTGAGGCTGTTTCCAGGGGCTCTCTCCTCTCCTTGTCCCGTGATAGGCTGTGTTACAGTCAGTGTGACTGATCTCTAACCAACACACTTTGTGACTGCCGCATGCAAATAAGTTCCTTCTGCTTGTGAGATGTTGCCCTGTCACTCTCGGTATTTTTTTTTTTTTATCTTTATTTATTTGGCTGTCCCTGGTCTTAGCTGTAGCATGTTGGTTTGTTTTTTTTTAAGTTGTGTTGTGTGGAATCTTTAATTGGACATGCATCATCTTTAGTGACAGCATGTGAGCTCTTCGTTGAGGCATGTGGGAACTAGTTCCCTGACCAGGGATTGAACCTGGGCCCTCTGCACCAGGAGAGCAGAGTCTTAGCCACTGGACCCCCAGGGAAGTCTCCTCACTTCCTAGTATTGTCAGCCTCCAGTAAGCATTCTGCACATGTGATAGTGCAACCATTGTGGGCCACCCCCCAAGCCTGGCCCCTGACCTCAGGGGCCACAGAGGGATGCCTGATTTGAAAGCGAAGATATCAGTGCTGTGCGCTCCAGTGGAGACAGAAGCGAACACGGAGGGTGCACAGGCCAAGGGTGCTGCTGTGGACACTGTGGTTACACAGAGCCATCACCCT
Source organism: Bos indicus (assembly GCF_029378745.1). Lineage (NCBI taxonomy): Eukaryota > Metazoa > Chordata > Mammalia > Artiodactyla > Bovidae > Bos > Bos indicus. The sequence continues at coordinate 15,308,870 of NC_091780.1, read as the reverse complement.
CGGAGGCGTGGTGTGCTGTCCAGAGTCGCAAAACGGGCTCCTGCCACCCAGAAGCTCACCCGGCTATGGTGGGGAAGTGCTGCTTGCCTCCACTCCCTGCATCTCATCCACCAGGGAATGCTCTCAGCTGTGTCCCTGGATTGCGTCTCAGCCCATCACCTCCCTCATTGCCTGTCTGCCGGGTTGGTCCAGTGTACCACCACCATCTCCCGCATCCACCCCCTAACCCGTCACTCAGCAGCCAGAATCGTCCTCATGCCTGCCAAAATGGGCCAATGGTTTCCCGCCCCCCTTAGGGTAAACACAGGCTGTTTATCTTGAACCGTGAAAGAGAATCCGACTTCTCCCCTGACCTGTGTCTTTCCACTCTGCCCCTGCTCATCATGATGTTTCTAAGATCCTTCAAGTTCGTGGCCACCTCAGGCTTTCACACTCCCTCTTCTCTCCACGTGGAACTCTCGGCCCCGGAAACTGCCTCCTTCTCATCTCCCAGGGCCCATCTCAAACCCTTCTCCTCGGAGCAGACCTCTCCAACTACCCCTCCCCCTTGCCTCCCACCCCGTGGCCCTCTGTCACATTCTCCTGTTTTTTTCTTTGTAGTTTCTGGAATTATTAATATCCAGAATCAATATTATAAACTAACTATAAATATTCATTTATTTTGTTATAATAGAGATGCAAGCAGTCAGAACTTAGTAAGAAGCACGTCACTCTTAGGGACAGCGGGGAGGTGACGTTTGAACTGGAATGTAAAGCAGTGGGGTGACTTGCCAGGGCAAGAAATGGATGGAAGGGATTTCAGGAGAGGGAATGGCAGAAGCAAAGGCCCTGAGGCCAGTGAGTGTGTGTCAGCCTCAGGGCACAGCTTTTGGGCAGTGTATCAGTAGCCCAGCTGCACCTGAAGGCGGCATGGGTGTTGATGGGGGCAGAAAACTCATGCCAGAACATTTGAACCTCATCTTACGGGCGGGCAGTGGAGGGTGTCAGCAATACATAGTGAATGCTGTTGCATAGACCTCTTACATTTGCTTGATGGAACCAAATAGTCAAAGTTAGAAAGTGAAGCTGTTTTTTTTTAATAGGCAGGAGTCCCTGGGAGGCAAGCTTGGCAAGGGAGGGGGAGTGCACTGAGATCAGGAGCTTCAGCTTAAAGTGAGACTCGAGGAAAAAGCTCTGGGCTGGTGAGACCTTGTTTTCTGAACACGTCTGGACCCGAGCAACCACTTTGGCATTCTCTTGTGGGGCGAGCGGAGCCATGCCGATCTTTGAGAGACCAGCCAGGCAGGGGGAGCCGCCATGAAACCAGCCAACTGACTGTGCCAGGAAGACACACACATTTTCCACTGAAGGCTTTCTCCCTCCCCTGCTGGCTCGAGCCAAACAGAGACAAAGTGCCGCGTGATGAGGGTCACATGCTCTCGGTAATTCCACAGTGATGAGTCCTTGTTGTAACGTCCAGATGTCACTGCTATTTTGGGCAGATGTTCCAGGGAGCAGTCGCTGATGACCTCACGGGGGTGTGACTTTAAAGAGCAAATGACACGGCTGCTGTGAGTCAAGCTGGTCTCTTCTGTCTTGGTCCCTGTATCCCAGGACCCTGAAGTCAGAGCAAAGGCAGTGGCCCCATGTCAAAGTGTCCCCACACTGTCCCTGACCGGGACCACCAGCATATCCTCACCCCCTTCCTGCCCCAAGTTGCTGAGTGAGTTCACAACTTGTATGATTGGCCGAGGGTCTTTGAGAGAAGTTTTCTCGGACATAGCACTTACAGCCAGCGGGGTGTGCTTTGTTCCCCTCCTCCAGCTTGGGAGGGAATCAAACCTGTGTGACTGTGAGGCAGCCTCTTAACCTCTCTGAGCCTCTGTTTCCTTATCTTTAAAAAGAAATACCCATGTGGATGAGCTAGAAAAGAATCAGGCGAGATCACGTGTGCTGTGGCAGGTTGCCTTCTATAAGACATCACATAATGTTATAATAAGTATCATGGCAGTAGCCTCCTCAAACATCAATCCTAGACTCAGAGAAGTGTTAAAACTGGATGGAACTTCAGTGGTTTAGCCAGTCTAAACTCTAAGCCAGTAAAAGAGCTCCTGCTCAGGGGTCACCAGCCAGGGTCGCTGGCCTCTGCTTGGACTCCTCCTACATAGGTGGGATAGCTTTTTAACAGAAGTTTTTATTGGTGTATAGTTGCTTTCCTGCTGGCTCAGATGGTAAAGAATCCTCCTGCAATGCGGGAAACCTGGGTTCAATCCCTGGGTTAGGAAGTTCCCTTGGAGGAGGGCATGGCAACCCATTCCAGTATTCTTGCCTGGAGAATCCCCACGGACAGAGGAGCCTGGCAGACTGAGTCCATGGGGTTGCAAAGAGTTGGACATGACTGAGCGACTAAGCACAGCACAGTTACTTTACAATGTGGTATTAGTTTGTGCTGTTCAGTCAAGCGAATCAGCCATACGTACACATATATCCCCTCTTGTGTGCATTTCCTTCCCATTTAGGCCACCACAGAGCAATGGGTAGAGTTCCCTGAGCCATCCAGTAGGTCCTCATTGGTTACCTGTTTTATACATAGTGTGTGTGTGTGTGTGTGTGTGTGTGTGTGTGTGTGTGTGTGTGTGCGCGCGCGTGCGTCAATCCTGATCTCCCAGTTCATCCCATCTCCCCTTCTCCCCTTGATGTCCATACACTTGTTTGGTCTTCTGGGCCTCTGTTTCTGCTTTGCAAATAGGTCCATCTGTCCCCATATTCCTAGAGTCCACGTATGTGCATTAATATACAGTATGTGGTTTTCTCTTTATGAACTTCACTCTGTATGATAGTCTCTGGGTCCACCCGCATCTCTGCAAATGGCACAGCTCACTCATTGCTATGGCTGAGTGGTGCTCCACTGTGTATACGGGCCGCATCTTCTTCGCCCACTCCTCTGCTGATGGGCATCTAGGCTGCCCCCGTGTCCTGGCTGCCATAGACAGTGCTGCAGTGGCCACCGGGGCGCATGTTGGGTGAGACGGCCCTTTTCCCGGGTCCGCTATTCCAGCCTCACTCGAGATTCAGTGCTCAGTGCACTCCCTTACATGCAGCCTGGCTCCTTGAACTTCCCAAGTTTTGCTTTCAGAGCATTCTAGAGCCATGTCTTCAGTACAGAACCCACAATGCATGTGGCCTTTGGGCACTTGGAAGTATGACAAGTCCAAACTGAGGCATGCTGTCCATGTAACACATGCTGAGTAACAAAAACTTACTGGGAAAAAAAGAATATAAAATCTCCTGAATAAGTGTATATAGATATCAGATGCATTTGTGTTTATGTTAATCCATTTTATTTTAATTTTTATCTTTTACATGTTGCAACAATAATATTAAATATAATATTAAAATAAACTTCACCTATTTTGCTTTTCCTTTTCTAATGGGGCAACTAGAAGAAGTTAAATCATGCATGTGGCTCATATTCTTTTATTGGTCAGTGCTGCTCTAGAGTTGTGTGCACAATCAACTGGACTCAGTCCTTCTCCCAACAGCCGTCCAGATAGTCTGACACATCCCTTAGTTGTATCTTCTCAACAAGTATCCCTGAAGCACGTGCTCTGTGCCAGGCGCTGTGTCACGTGCTGAGCTGGGATGTGGTGATGAACAAAAATCTTATACCCCTGGGGTTCCAGTTTGATGGGGGAGAGAGATGTCACTCAAAAGTCTAACAAGCAGGACCGTGGCTCCTGGGAAGAAATTCAGGGCTGTGCTTCCACAGGTGGGCTCTCGAAGCCCCATTTTGTTCTAGTATACTTTTTATTTTGCAGAAGATTTACATTTGCAGGAAAGTTAGGAAAACAGTACAGAAAGTTCCCACGTATCCCACACCCACTTTCCCTTTTTATTTATGTCTTATAATAGTGTACAGTAAGTCCCCGACATACCAACAGGTTCTATTCTGAGAACACATTTGCAAGTCCGATTTGTTCGTATATCCAACAAAGGTACCCAACTAACTAGGTAACCCAACCAACAACTGGGTATGCAGATGACATAATCAGCTATGTAGTGCTGTACTGTAATCGGCTTATAGTATTTCTCACACAAATAATATATAAAAAACAAAAAACATGTTTTAATCTTGCAGTACAGGAACTTGAAAAGTGCAGCAGTACAGCACAACAGCTGGCACTCAGGGGCTGGCACAGAGTGAAGGGGTCAGAAGAGTTCCTGATGGAGGAGCGAGAGGAGGTGGGAGAGGGCAGAGCTGAAGGGTCGTCAGCAACAGCAGACGGGGGGCAAGCTATCATGTGATAATGTACGCCAGACACATGAGCTAACTTACATGATTGGACCTGCAAATGTCTTTGAAAGTTCACAACCTGAAGGTTCATATGTGTGGGACTTACTGTATTACATTTGTCATAATTAACCAATACTGATACATTATGATGAACTCAAGTCTACCCTTTGTTCACATGTCCTTGGTTTTTAGTTAAGGTTGCCTGTCAGAGAAGGCAATGGCAGCCCACTCCAGTACTCTTGCCTGGAAAATCCCATGGATGGAGGAGCCTGGTAGGCTGCAGTCCATGGGATCGCAAAGAGTCAGACACGACTGAGCAACTTCACTTTCACTTTTCACTTTCATGCATTGGAGAAGGAAATGGCAACCCACTCCAGTGTTCTTGCCTGGAGAATCCCAGGGACGGGAGAGCCTGGTGGGCTGCTGTCTATGGAGTTGCACAGAGTCAGACACGACTGAAGCAACTTAGCAGCAGCAGCAGCAGTTTTTTATGTCCCAGAATCCTCTACAGGATTACACATCACATTAAATACCCTGTCTCCTTGGGCTCCTCTTGGTTCTGACAACTCTCCAGACTTTCCTTGTTTTTGATGACCTTGAGAGCGTCAGGATTGGTGGTCAAGTTTGTAGGACATCTCTCCCTTGTGATTTGTTTACTATTTTTCCTTGTGATTAGTTGGGGGACATGGGTTCTGGGGAGGAAGACAGGGGTCAAGTGCCACTCTCATCGCACCTTATCAGGAGCACACACTGCCAACAAGACTGGTCACTGTGGATGTCGACCTTGATCACCTGGCCGGGGAGGGCTTGTCAGATTTCTCCACTGCAGACTGAGTCTTTTCCCCTCTTCTCTGTACTGCATCCTCTTTCAAAAGACATCACCACACGCCACCCACAGTCGAGGGATCAGGAGTTCTGCTCCACCTCCTTGAGGATGGAACAACTCTAAGGATGATTTGGAATTCTTATGTATGGGAGGTTGTGTCCTCTACTTGTTAATTCAGTTATTGATTTATATCAGTAAGGACTCATGAATATTTATTTCAAACATTCAGTTATAATCCAGTGCTCCTCTATTTTTTTGTTTAAATTGTTCTAACTTTAGCCATTGGGTACTCTTTTCAGCAGCCCCCGTGTCCTTCTGACATACCCTAATCCAGTGAGGTTTTGGGCTTCTTTTTTTTTTTTGAGCAGTTCTCTACCTTCTGATACTACTAACTATAAGACTAATCTTGTATTAAAATAGAAACTTTTTAAAATTGAAAACGTTTTTATTTTATATTGGAATATAGCCAGTTACCAATGTTGTGATAGATTCAGGTACTAAGCAGAGGGACTCAGCCGTATATGTGTGTATGGTCAGTCACTCAGTTGTGTCCGGCTGTTTGAGCCTGCCAGGCTCCTCTCTCCATGTGATTTTTCCCAGCAAGAATTCTGGAGTGGGTTGCCATTCCTTCCTCCAGAGGATCTTCCCAACCCAGGGATTGAACCCGTGTTTCCTGCGTCTCCTGCATTGCAGGTGGATTCTTCACTGCTGAGCCGCGGGGGAAGCCCCAAGCCATACATATACGTGTATCCATTTCCCCCAAACTCCCCTCCTACCCAGGCTGCCACAGAACTTGGAGCAGAGTTCCCTGTGCTACACAGTATGTCCTCGTCGGTTATCAGTTTTAAATACAGCAGTGTGTACATGTCCACCCCAAACTCCTGAGCTGTTGCTTCCTCCCATCCTTAGCCCCTGGCAGCCGCAAGCTCCTTCTCCAAGTCTGTGAGTGTCTTTCTGTTTTGTAAATAAGTCCATTTGTATCATCTCTTTTTAGATTTCTTAGGGATGTCGTAACAATACGTCTCCTCCTCTGTCTGACTTAACTTCACTCAGCAGGACAGTCTCTAGGTCCATCCACGTTAGTGCAAATGACATGTAACACTCATCACCGCACACAGTTACAGACTTCTGTTTTGGTAACTTTTAAGATCTCGTCTTTTAGCAATTTGCAAATATTCAGTATAGCATAGTTAACACTAGGGCTTCCCTGGGGCTCAGACCATAAACAATCTGCCTGCAGTGCAGGAGACCCAGGTTCGATCCCTGGGTCGGGGAGATCCCCTGGAGAAGGGAACGGCTACCCACACTAGTATTCTTGCCTGGAGAATTCCATGGACAGACGAGCCTGGCTATCTACAGTCTATGGGATCAAAAAGAGTCACACATGACTGAGTGATTAGCACTTGACTTTCCTAGTTACCTATAGTCACCATGCTGGACACTGCGTCCCAGGACTCGTTTATTTTATAACTAGAAGTCAGTACCTGTTGACCCCATTCAACCATGTCGCCCACCTCTCTCTACCTCTTTGAAAGATGCTTTTAAAAGCTGTATCACCACCTGTACCACTGCACTGACCTTTTAGCCAAGCCAAAGAGACCCAAAGTTTTGTTTCTCATGGAAGCTCCTCCTAAGTCCAAGCTCCCTGTTTTGTACCTGTGCTGTTTATTTTTTCCTCTAGTGAAGAACTTTCTTCTCCTGGTCATTCTCATCTTGATTCCACTTCATCCAGCAGCCTTCCAGTCTCCTGTGGTCTGGATTTCTGGATTCCACTCTATGCCCTCCCCCTCCATGTGACAAACCAGATCTACCATGCAGACAAGGCAAGGACTGGCGCCTCCTGCAGCCCCTCCAGCTTGCTGCACCCAGCAGTCAGCAGGAGCTGCATGTGGTCCTCCCCAAGCAGCATTTCACCATCTTTTAAAAAAATATTTTATTTATTTATGGCCATGCCCCATGGCGTGCAGGATCTTAGTTCTCTGACCAAGGATCGAACCCATGCCCTCTGCAGTTGAAGCAAAGAGTCTCAACCACTGAACCAGTAGGGAAGCCCCAGCATTTCACCATCTTCAATCAATACTGTCAGGAAAGACAGTGTCAGATAAGATCCACTGTCTGTTGGCTTTCTCCTAGATTATGCAATCTAGCGACCTCATGAAGATAGAAAACGAGGTTTGTTGGATTCAATTTATTTGCAGGGAATCCATTTTCAACCATATTTATTGCCATTTTTCCCTTAAAGGTCCATAAGCCATTGGTTAAATCCCCGCTATGATTCTACTGATGTCATTTCCAGAATCTATCCGTCTTTAAAAACCAAACACTTGCCTAGTGCCAATTTGGTGGTATTTTCTCGGTGATATTTTTACACATCTTTCTCCGTGGTCTCTGTGTGCTTTTGAGCTTTTGTTCACATTCAGTTTGCAGAGCAAGCAAAGAGCCTTGAAGTCATTGGAAAGCATGTTTAGAAGTCTTTTCCTTCGTTTTTCTTTATTTCTGGATTCCAGTTCCCTCAGAACCACACTTGTTCAGCCTTTTGGGGTTGAAGAATATTTGCCCCAACAGAAGAAAAAACATACAAAATCATAGTTGAGTACACTTTCTTGCTGAGCCATCTGCTCTAAATCGAAGATGCCGCTTCATCCTACTCCAGAAACGCCTTTCTGGGGTCTTTCCCTTTTAAACCTCACCCCTTCTGCGCTGTAGCAGAGCCAACACTTTGCTTAGAGGTTCCTGCCATGCTTTTGCATCTGTCCTTCAAAACAAGTCAGTCATTAGCAACCCTAAGTTGATCTCAGAGTTCCCATTTCAACTGTAGACACAGCTTGCCATTTTCCTCCTGTGAGGTGGTGGCGAGACTGTTTATCTGGAGGCTTGGAGGTCTTCTCTCCAGTCATATTCCCCATAGGTCTCCTTTCAGACTGTTTGCCATCACTTCCTAATACCCAGAGCCGACCCTCCCTTTGATGCGGGGACATGGTGGGTCCATCAGATCTTCCCCACTGGCCCCACTGGTGAGAAGGTGTCCCTCTTGTCAGCCTAGGAAAGCCTCGCTGGCAGCAGGGTGTCTGGGTCTGTAGGTTCCTGGACATTATGACCCTCAGGTCTGCTCCATCACCTGGATGTTCAGGGAAAGAACAAGCTTTGCCCCTTCTCATTCTCATCTCTGGATGCATTTGCCTTCCAGTCCGCTTTACCATGTCACCCAGTCGGTTCTTTCATCATGGGTGGATGAACATCATGCCACCTTTGCCCCTCTGGCCAGAAAAATACATGCTCAAATATCCAACTGTCTCCTGGTCTGTCTCCTTCCAGAGGGCAGTGCTCGCCTGGCAGCTGCCCTTGTCTTTTCTCAGAGCTCATGTTTAGAGATAAGAATGTTGGCAGGCACCAGCCTTGCATGTAGCGCTTGGAAAAGAACATATACAGTGAATTTTCAATTGAGTATTGAGGTGGGTCTCAGGGACTGAGACCAGAGTGGCCAACTGGCTCCTCTGCTGTGCCAGCCTCAGGAAGCCCTGTGGCTCATGAGTCAGTCCTCAGCTTCCTGTCGCTGGAAGCGGGGTGCTGGGCCCAACTTCACCTGGACTGCAGGTGAGAGGGCTTGGGCCGAAGGAAGGGTGGATCCCATGTCCCCTTCCTCCTGCAGCCCGAGCAGTGCATCATCACACTGAGCAAAGGGACCCAGGAAACGCTGGCTCTGGGCGACAGGTTATGATAGTCGTTTTCTCATTGCTTTTGAGCTACTTGCTTTTTCTTGAAAATAATGTTCAAAGCTAAGAAATTGGCAGGCAGCAAACATCACGTGCAATGCTCAGAGAAGAAAATATACAGTGGATTTTCAATCAGAATATTGAGGTGATGGAAGCAACCTAGGTGTCCACCATCAGATGAATGGATAAAGAAACTGTGGTGCATGTATACAATGGGAGATTACTCAGCCATAAAAGGAACACACTGGAGTCAGTTCTAATGAGGTGGATGAACCTAGAGCCTATTATACAGAGTGAAGTGAGTCAGAAAGAGAAAAACAAATATCGTATATTAATGCATATATATAGAATCTAGAAAGATGGTGCTGATGAACCTATTTGCAGAGCAGCAGTAGAGATGAGGCAGGTTTATGGACCGGACAGGGTGGGATGGGGCAGGAGGAAGAAGTGTGTGGGGCAAATGGAGAGATTAGCATGGAAGCATATACACTACCATGTGTAAAACAGCCAGCCAATGGGAATTTGCTGTGTGACTCAGGGATCTCAACCCGGGGCTCTGTGACAACCTAGAGGGATGGGAGGGGCATGTGTATTCCTATTGCTGACTCATGCTGATGGACGGCAGAGGCCAACACAATGTTGTGAGGCAATTCTCCTTCAATCAAAAATAAAGAAGTTTGGGGGAGGGGAAGAGTATTGAGGTCTCTCAGGGACTGATACACCTGACTCTCTGGATGTGATAAAAGCCTCTGCACACATATACCTAAGTCCATCCATGTGACCCTGAATCCCAGGGAAATGAGTCTCCCTTGGGCTCCCCCTCCTCAGGGCATGCAGAGCCCAGCCTGCATCTCCTTCTTGAGTCTGACTGTCTCTGGTCTTCAGAGACCAGGGAAGAAGGCAAATGAGCAGTATCCAGATGTTGACTGACGAAAGTATTTGCTGCGTCTTGGTGTGAGTTTTCCTATACGACCTCCTTGGCCATCTTACATAGAAACCACTAGTTGTCAGAGGCTGTATGGGTCCTCAGAGCTTTCCTAGCCTTTCTTTAGTGGACAGATGGGGCACCTGGGTTGCAGAATGAAGAGGTTCCCTGACCCAGCTGGTAGCAGAATGCCAGAACTGGAGCTCCATCCCAGCTGTTAATAATGGTTAATAATCATGTGTAACATAAATGAAGACCTGTTGTGTGCCAGGCAGTGTTGAAGACTCATGTCACTTGTCATCTCTCATTTTTATTCTAACTCTGAAAAATACATAGTATTATTCCAAGATTTATGGTTAAGGAAACTCAGGCCCAGAGAAAGGATGTGACTTGTATGTAGTCACACAGAAGGGAAGGGGGTCAAACTGGACTTGAGCTTCATCGCTTCTGATTAAATGCAGTCATCTTTGAGTGAGCCATCTAGTCGTGAGCCATCCAGGATTCCCCTACTAGCAGGAATACACACACACACACACACACACACACCCCTCCTGATCCACACACACCTGATCCATATAGGGTCCCTGGGTCCCTGGGAGGTGGGGGTATTATTCCACAGACTGGGAAACTGCAATCAAGTCCTGCAGATATACTTCAAGAGCCCTTTCCACTCTTTAGCATCAGTAGATCTAAAGCTCTAATCTGGCCATAGAGTTAAAGAGGAAACAGGTTTCATTCCTTGAGTTTTCCTCCTCTGACTCAATGAGTTAAATGTAACCAGAAGGCTGAGATGAATGCCTTAACCCATGTTATCAGCCTGTTCCCTCTGCAGGGTAGGGGGTGGCCTTCAGATGACCTTGAAGGCACGTTGCTGGACGCCCTTCAGAGTGTGGCTCTACTGCACTGGGTGGCCCCATGGAAGAGGAGAACAGGCAGATGTGGTCCACTGTTAAGTCCACTTAGGATGCTTGCCATCTGGGAGACAGTTATCCCAAGCCCCCATCACAAGCCCCATCAGAGACAGGTACAATGGAGGTCCTCAGTGGTATGAGTTTCTAGGGCTGCTGTAATGAAGAAGCACAAACTTGGAAATGGAAAACCACAGGAATGTGTTCTCTTACAGCTCTGGAGACCTGAAGTCTGAAAAGGAGGTGTCAGCAGGGTCAGTTCTTTCTAGACATTCTGCTGGAGTATCTGTTCCATGGCTCCCTCTGCCCGGTGGTTGTGCATTACTTGGCGTCCCTCCATCTTCACATGGCCTTCCCCCTGGGTCTGTGTCCCCCTCTCCTTTCTCTTATAAAGACACCTGTCATCCTTGGAATTCTCCAGGCAAGAATATTGGAGGAGTAGCCATTTCCTACTTGAGGGGATCTTCCCGATTCAGGGATTGAACGTGGGTGATCCACATTGCAGACAGATTCTTTACCAGTTGAGCTACCAGGGAAGCCCATAGGATATAGAGCCCTCCCTAAATCTGGGGTGATCTCAGCCTGAGGTCCTTAATGAAATCAACAATGACCTTGTTTCCAAACAAGGTCACATTTGCCTCCCTGGTACCCAAGTTAGGATTTGAACAGATCTATTTGGGAGACACTATTCAATCCACTAGGGCTTGCCAGGTGGCACAGTGGTAAAGAATCCACCTGCCAATGCAGGAGACACAGGTTTGATCCCTGGGTTGGGAAGATCCGCTGGAGAAAAAAATGGCAACTACTCCAGTATTCTTACCTGGGAAATCCCATGAACAGAAGAACCTGGTGGGCTACAGTCCATGGGGTTGCAAAGAGCCAGACACAACTGAGCAACTGAGCTCAACAGCACATTGAGTCCACTCGATCAGTGTCCAGGTATTGTTTATCAACAGTCTGGGCAGCAGTGGAAAGTCTTGGGGTCAGGAGGAAGGGGGTGAGCCTTTCTGCCCCAGCCTCACTTACCAAGCACATCACCTCCCTTCTCAGGGGCTGAGTTTCAGCAGAAGAGAAAGGCTGAAGCCATGGCCCTGGAACAGGTTTTTAAAAAGAGCTGGTTTGCTGTCCATCTGCTTTCCAGGAAGCAGACACGTGTCATGCAGCGAGGCTGGTGTAGCCTTCCCGCTGCCCTGAGGCAGGGGGCTGGACTCCCGGACCTCCCAAAGCCCTCCCCCAGCCTTGGTGCACATCACTGTCTCTGACTGTGTGCATGCTTCCTTGGAGACTTTTGTCACCCTGCCTCCATCACCCACGTCCAGTGCCTCTCCCCAGGGCTTGGCAGGACACGTGCCTGGCCTGTGGGCAGGCTTGTCACTTTACTCATTATACAGCATGTGAGCAGCGATTGGCATCTTGCCTGCTGTGGGTTCCATGCCCCTGACCAGATGGCACACAAGGGAGCCCAGGGCTCCACTTTCCACAGTAAGCCAGGTGGCCGGCATCCCTGGATCTAGAAACCAGAACCTTGACAGGTGAGGAGGAGGGGTACAGACGCAGTGGCCTCCTCGAGCTCGGAAGGCCCATTACTGCCTCCAGCCAGCACTGAGCAGCCTGCTCGCCTAACGCAGCATGGAGTCGGTGCCGAGAGAAGCCTCTGAAAGGTGCTTGGATCTAAGTTCCCTCAGGCACTGGTCTTCACATTTTGGTACCCACGGTACCCAAGGATGTATTTTACTCATTTAAATGCATTTCAGTTCAGTCGCTCAGTCAAGTCTGACTCTTTGCGACTCCACGGACTGCAGCATGCCAGGCCTCCCTGTCCATCATCAACTCCCAGAGTTTGCTCAGACTCATGTCCATTGAGTCAGTGATGCCATCCAACCATCTCATCCTCTGTCATCCTCTTCTCCTCCTGCTTTCAATCTTTCCCAAATCAGGGTATTTTCCAATGAGTCAGTTCTTTGCATCAGGTGACCAAAGCATTGGAGTTCCAGCTTCAGAATCAGTCCTTCCAATGAATATTCAGGACTGATTTCCTTTAGGATGGACTGGTTAGATCTCCTTGCTGTCCAAGGGACTCTCAAGACTCTTCTCCAACACCACAGTTCAAAAGCATCAGTTCTTTGGTGCTCAGCTTTCTTTATAGTCCAACTCTCAGATCCATACATGACTACTGGAAAAACCATAGCTTTGACTAGACAGACCTTTGTCAGCAAAGTAATGTCTCTGCTTTTTAATAAGCTGTCTAGGTTGGCCATAGATTTTCTTCCAAGGGACAAGCATGTTTTAATTTCATGGCTACAGTCACCATCTGCAGTGATTTTGGAGCCCAAGAAAATAAAGTCCCTCACTGTTTCCACTGTTTCCCCATCTATTTACCATGAAGTGAAAGAACCGGATGCCATGATCTTAGTTTTCTGAATGTTGAGATTTAAGACAACTTTTTCACTCCTCTTCCACGTTGATCAAGAGGCTCTTTAGTTCCTCTTCACTTTCTGCCATAAGGGTGGTGTCATCTGCATATCTGAGGTTATTGATACTTCTCCTGGCAATCTTGATTCCAGCTTGTGCTTCTTCCAGCCCAGTGTTTCTCATGATGTACTCTGTAAGTAAGTTAAATAAGCAGGGTGACAGTATACAGCCTTGACATACTCCTTTTCCTATTTGGAGCCAGTCTGGTGTTCCATGTCCAGTTCTAACTACGTTTGTGAATTAATAAACATTTCCTCTTTTGGGTCTGGTTTATAGTAGTTGCCCAGTAAGTGAGCCTTGTTCTTCTGGGACCCTCCCCGCTCCTTGCTTGGGTCTGGGAGTGTGTTTGAAGGTAGATTGGCTTGAGCCCATTCATCAGCCTGCTCAGAGTTACAGGGCTGCAAATTAGCAGACTGAGAGCAGACAGAAATTAATACAGACCAGAAGGAGAAGGAGGGTGCAGCTGAGCTCCATCTCGGGGATTAAAGAGGAAGAAGAAGCACAGCAGAAGCTCTCCCCTACTCACGTTTGAATCACTTCTGGTTCATGAATAACTGCTCCCCTCCTCAGTAGTCCTGACACTCTGAGATTTCACCCAGATTTGTTCATTGAATGACTCAAGATTGAATCACTCCACTGTTCTCCTGCAGTGATAGATTAGCTAGGAAATCTCTAGAACCTCAAGGGCTGGTGGAACTGCTGGGCAGATCCCAAGAAAGCTAAGCAGTGGAGGTGTGTGCTCCCTGCCTTTCTGGCCATCTTGGTGGGGACAGAGCTGCAGGGGGACCATGGGAATGCTGAGAGGTGGACAGAGTGCTGGGGAGAGGGGGGCCTGGCAGGGAGGGCTCCCAGAACCCAGGTCACCCCTGCAGACGCCCCTATGGGCTTGTTCTCAAGAGCACTGCCCACCCTTAGCAGAGCAGGACTTGGCTGCAGAGTGATGCTGAGGCTCTGGGCAAGCCTTAGGTAGCCCCTTCCTGCTGCCATCCAGAGAGGCACTGACGGGCTGCCCCCCACCCCCCCACACAGGGCCATCCCTGGAGATCCCAGCACTGTCCACTGCCTTGGCTGCCTGGGCCCTTCCCACAGGCCCTACCTACAGTGATGAGAAAACTCCAAACATTAAGGAAATCCAACCAGAAGGAAGACCTGAGCCATTAACTCCAAGCTTTCAAATACCTGTGCAAGGCAGACAGACACACCACATACACATATACACACATATATACATGTATATGCATGCATACACATTCATATGCATTCATGAGCACACACTCATATACATACTCAAATGCTTGCATGCACATATACATACATGCATGCAATCACACATATATGCTTGCATACACACACATGCAATTTACATCTCATTCTGCTCCACAAAGTTTTCCAGGTGACAAAAATTCTTGCAGAATGAGTGTGAGTGAACCCATTGTGCCTCAAAAGTAGGCCCTAAATGGTATGAGAATCTCCTAGTGTGAGTGAGGGCAGTTGGGGGCACTCAGTGAGGTCACCCAGCAGAGCACTGGAATCTGAGGGCCTAAAAGGGCAGTTCTTATTTGGGTGGGAGCAGGGGGAGCTCTGGAAATACTTGGCCACTCAAGTGAAAAAATCACCGTCAAAAATAATAGTAGATGCATATTTGTAATCATCTAATTCATCATTAGCGTCTGTAGGATAGAGTAGGGAGGGAGTATTTTCATTTTGGAAAACTATTCAGAAAAGCCCGGGCACCAGTCAGGGGGAAAAGATGGCAGTCTAGGGACCAGCATCCGGCTTCCCTACCCTCACGTCCAGCCCAGAATGAGCTGTGCCGGCCCCAGACGTGGTCCAGGTGGGCTGCCTGCACCTCCTCCAGTGGCTGACCTCACCCAGGAAGAAAAAGTTAGCTTCCTGGGCTGAGTGGGGTCATGTGGCCGTAGCTCCTCTCCCTGCAGGCAAAGGAGGGAGCAAGGTCAAGAGAAGTGAGACCCCCAAGCTCAGTGCTCTGCCCCGGGAGCCCCAGAGGTGCACCCTTGGCCCATGATATCCATAGGGGTTGGCTTTCCCTGGCATTTCTGAGGAGGGAGGCCTGTCTGTACTGAAGCTGGGGTACAGGTTGGACAGCATCCATGACTCCCCAGAGCCCAGTCTGGCAGGACCTGTCAAATGACTGTCAAGGCAGTCCAAACACTAGTTGGAAAGGAATTTCCAGACACAGAGCATTTCAGAAGGGAGGGAGTTTATTAAGAACAAAGAACAGAGATTATGTGGGCCCTGCGAGTGCAGAGGGCCAACCTCCGGACTGATCAGGGAGAGTCAACCGTTTCTGTGAATTAATAGCTCATTTTTATAGCCTCAAGACAAAGAAAATTCCTGCTGGAAGGTGATTGGCTGGGGCATTATTGGGCTTCCCAGGTGGCACTAGCAGTAAGGAACCTGCCTGCCAATGCAGGAGATGTAAGAGACGCAGGTTCGATCCCTGGGTCAGGAAGATCCCCTGGAGGAGGGCACGGCACCCCACTCCAGTATTCTTGCCTGGAGAATCCCATGTACAGAGGAGTCTGGCGGGCTACAGTCCGAGGGGTCGCACAGAGTCAGACACGACTGAGGTGACTTGGGCATGCGCATGCACACACTACAGGGTGTTCACTGAAGTAGGCATCTTTGCTTACCTGGGAGTTAGGAAGCTGGTTAGCGGTGGTCAGGGGCTTTGGGCACAAAAGCGGTTCGGTCAGCTTTGAAGGTGACCTTGGTTCTGGGCTCCGCTTCTGTGGCCTCCATACAAGGCCTGACACCTGTGGCCCTGGGGCAGGACTCAGCAGTGACCTTTGCGGCCAAGGGGGTGCTTCTGCCTGATGGTGAGGACTGTCACCCCAGCCCCCATTTCCTGTCCCTCTGAGGCCCTACCCTCTCCCTCTCTCCCTGTGAAGCGGTTCAGGGCTTGTCTACATTCCACAGCATTCCGCAAAAAGGGGTCCCTGTCTGCCTGACCTTTTCCTGCAATTTGCTTCCCTCTGGCAGCAAGCTCACCTTTCCCTGCCTCGCTCTTCTGCTAAAAGGGCAGCTGGGGGCAAGAGCAGAGACGACCTGGGGGAGCTGTAAGCAAGGACGCTGGGCCCCCAGCCCTTGATGGTCCTTCCTCCTCCTGTCTGGGCACCAGAGTGGCATTTACACAGAGGAAGGAGAAGGGGGTGAGTGACTGCATTCAGGGGACCACTGGTTACGAGGGCTCTGGGAATTCTAGGTAAGGGGCAGGTCATACCCCATGGTAGTATTAATACACACCTTGCGTTTACAAACATGAGCTCATTTGATCACTCATTCGTAAAGAGTCCCCTAAACCAGCAGTCCCAACCTCCAGGATCTAACACCTGATGATCTGAGGTGGAGCTGATGTTATAATAATAGAAATAAAGCGCACAATAAATGTAATGCACTTGAACCATCCTGAAACCATGCCTCACCCTTCCTGTTCCATGGAAATTATCTTCCACAAAACCAGTCCCAGGTGCCAAAAAGGTTGGGGACCCCTGCCCTAAGCACCCACCTGGGATCCAGGCTCTGAGCTGGGTATGAAAGAGACACGAAGTGCAGTCTCTTGCTTCTTTTGTGGTACCGCAGTGGAATGAGCTGCTTTTGAAGTCAGCCTTTTCTGGGTTCAAATCCTGACTCCACCAGGAGTTCCTGTGTTCCTTAGGAAGTTGCTTCATGTCTCTGATATTCTTCACCTGTAAAATGTGAATGGAAACAACACGTCGTAGGTTGACCTTCTGGTTAGTATCTTTGTCGTTGTTGTTCAGTAGCTAAGCCACGTCTGACTCTTCGCGACCCCATGGACTGCAGCACGCCAGGCTTCCCTGACCTTCACTGTCTCCCAGAGCTTGCTGAAACCCATGTCCATTGAGCTGGCAATGCCATCCAACCATCTCATCCTCTGTCATCCCCTTCTCCTCCTGCCCTCAATCTTGCCCAGCATCAGAGTCTTTTCCAATGAATTGGCTCTTTACATCAGGTGGCCAGAGTATTGGAGCTTCATCATCAGTCCTTCCAGTGAATATTCAAGGTTGATCTCCTTTAGGATGGGCTGGTTGGATCTCTTTGCAGTCCAAGGGACTCTCAAGAATCTTATCCAACACCACAGTTCAAAAGCATCAATTCTTTGGTGCTCAGCCTTCTCTATGGTCCAGCTCTGCTGGATTGTTTGGAGGGGACTGATGGGTATGAATCCTTCTGTGTCCCCGGGAGCTGCCCTGTTCAGCTACTTCTGAGGTCTCTGCATGGTCAGAGGGCCACACGTGCGCTGTCTGTGACACCTCCAAGGAAATGACACTAACTTATATCAGCCTTTGGCTGCATCAGCCCCAGAAATCAGAGTGATTCCTGAGTCCATCCTCTTCTTTTCTGTATGAAAATACTTTGTTGATAGAAAATTATGATGAATATCGCTTATGTCAGCCCTGAGACTGAGGTTGAATTTCTCTCAAGATGGGAAAAGGAGCCCAGTCTCCTGCACCTGGTTCTACCTGGCACGTGACCAGCACCAGCCTCCCAGGCCTCTATGCCAGCTGGTCACACTTACAGAGTGCTGGTCACACTTACAGCGCGGTGGGGTGACAGAGAGCTTGGCCAGTCACACATTCTCAGGATGCAGGTTCTCCTTCTGTACCTGAAGGACACTCCCTCCCCTGCTGCAGGCGGTTACAGTTACCTAGAAATTCTCGGCTCCTCCCGCAGGGCACAGTTTGTTCCAGAAGCATCGGTTCCCACCCCAGTCTCTTCCATCAGACTGTGAGCTCCTGGATTCCAATTTCAGCAGAAACGCAGCAGGAACAAAATCACAGAAGACAAACTTCTGTCATTTAGCAGACTTTTTTTTTGGCAAGTCTTGTGTGGTTTGATTAATAACATTCCATTGTGCATTATGACAAATAAGATTTGGAAACAAGCCATCAGCAGGATTTGGAGGGAGGGGGAAGAGAGGGGTCGCAGACTGCCCCCAGGTCTCTCCTCCATCTTGTCCCAGGTGGAGGGCAAGGCCTTCCCAGGCCTACCCTTGTGCCCTTCTCCTTTCTCTCTGCAACCGGCCCTCAGTCATCTCTCCGCCATCAGATTCTGCCCTCCGGGAAGCACCCAGCAAGCGCATTGGCACAGAAGTGCCGGTGACTAAGGAATGCTTCCTTTTCCAGATGAATTTGCATATTTTAATTGAAGGCAGATGTCTTGAGTTAATTCAGTGTAGCAAACTTGGGCTGAGCATTTAGTATGCTCAAAGGAAGAAGATTCTGCGAGCTCAATGGGGTGGGTAGGGGCAGCTTTATGGGGGAGGTGACATTTGGGTTCTGTATGGATTTTACAAGGGTGACTTGGGGAGCAGCCAGACCCTGTCCAAGTTAGATTAATCTGAGAAGCACAGGGATGCAGAGGCTGGGAGTATGGTGTGTAGAGAAGGGACTGGAATGTCTTGTGAACCATGCGAGGAGGTGTGAATTTCATCCGGAAGGCATTAAAGGATCCCTGGTGAGTTTTGAAAGGGTTAGTGTGGTCACACTTGTGTCCTGGAGAATGCAAATCTGTTGGTAGTGCTGGAGAGAACTTGGAAAGGGCAGGGCTTGGCGACACGGTGACCACTTGGCTCAAGGAGTGAATGTCCAATTATGAGCTCTGAGATGCCAGCAAGCTGGTAATGGAGTTATGTGGGGGCATTGAGGTTCAGAACCACAGCCCAGAGGCAGGCTCTGACAGGCCAAGCCACTTCTTCGGGCTCCTGCTCACATGACAGCCCACGGCTTGGAGCCTGGCCATTGGAGTTGTCACTGTGGTCCCTCTTCCAGAGGCTCATTATGGCTTTCCTTGGAAATCAGTGTCTGGAAACCATTGGCTCCCTTCCAGCTCTCTCCCACCCCAGGCATCCCTGGGAGGGTGCCTCAATCAGGGCCTCCCCCACCAACCTCCCGCAGGTCTTTTTTGAGAAGTCAGAAGCGGCAGCTCTATAACCAGGCCAGCCCTTTGATGGCTCAGCATTTCTCAAGGTAGGAGGTGGTGAGAAGACAACACCAGAACAGGAAACGTTAGTTCAGCCTGTGCTACCAGATCCCCCCAAAAGGACAACAAAAATGGAGAGCTAAAAATGGCACCCTGGGCTTGTTCAGGTTCTGCTTTTAAGACTGAGTGCCAAGCTGGAGGGCAGGTTAACCCTTTGGGAGTGGAGATGTTTCAGTGGGGCCCGTTTTGAGGATGTGGCCGTGACAACTGAGAGTGTGGACATAAGGGGAGAAGGGTATCTTATTAATGTGACAGATGCTAACTGGGATTATCTGTTGTGTGTAGACAATCAGTGAAATCCATTCAGAACAGGGTTGTAATGCTATAGTGGAGTGACAACTGCTGCAAACTCAGGCAGGCCCAGGTTCAAATCCCAGCTCCACTACCTGTTCACTGGGTGACCCGGGCCAGTGTCTGCATTGCTGGAAGCCTCTCTTTCCCAGTCTGTAAAATGGGAACAGTAAGAACCCCTGCACTTGATTATTGTAAGACTGAATGAATCATGGAATTCACGGCCAGGTGCAAGGTGAGGGCTACGCCTGGACTTGTTCCTTTGTTTCTTTGGCACCTGGTGGCATGTGGGATCTTAGTTCCCTGACTAGGGATTGGACTCATGGCCCCTGCATTGAAAGCACACAGTCTTAATCAATGGACGCCAGGGAAGTCCCTAGACTTGTTCCTTTAAGTAGTATTTAAAAAAAAATTTTTTTTTTTGATCAGCCAGGCATTGTTCTAAGTTTTTGCATTTTCCATGCAATATCTTATTACCCTTAGGGTAATCTTATGAAGTAGATAATCCATTTAATTTAATCAGATTTTATAAATTTTATTGACGAGATGAATGAATCTTAAGGATCTGTTTGCTATGAGTTTACTAATGACTGGAGACCTGTTAATTTCTCCAATTGGGCTGACCTGGCAGCTGTTCAAGCCACAGGTCCTGCCTGCGACAGTCGCTGACAAACTGGCCTTCAGTAGCTGAGCCCCGTGGATGAGCCCTACCAAGCACACACCTAATTCTAAACTCTGCTTTCAGATCTCTAACATCCTAACCATCCCTGCCCCTGCTCACCAGAGCTTAAAAGTCAGTTGGGTGGGCACTTCCCTGATGGTTCAGTGGTTAAGAATCTGTCCTGCAGTGCAAAGGGTGCAGGCTCAGTCCCTGGTCAGGGAACTAAGACCCCACATGCCTTGGAGCAACTAAGCTTGTACATCACAACTAGAGTCTGTGTACCACAACGAAAGATCCTGCATGCTGCAGCTAAGACTTGATGTAGCCTTTAAAAAACAGTCACAGAATCAATCAAAATCAATACACAGGAATCACTTGCATTTCTATATACTAACAATGAAAAATCAGAAAGAGAAATTAAGGAATCAATCTCATTCACCATTGCAATAAAAAGAATTAAATGTAGGAATAAACTTACCTAAGGAGACAAAAGAACTGTACACAGAAAGTTATAAGGAATCACTTGCATTTCTATATACTAACAATGAAAAATCAGAAAGAGAAAGCAAGGAATCAATCTCATTCACCACTGCAACAAAAAGAATTAAATATTTAGGAATAAACTTACCTAAGGAGACAAAAGGACTGTACACAGAAAATTATAAGACACTAATGAAAGAAATCAAAGATGACATAAACAGATGGAGAGAAATTGCATGTTCCTGGGTAGGAAGAATCAATATTGTAAAAGTGACTATACTACCAAATGCAATCTACAGATTCAAGGCAATCCCTATCAAATTACCAATGACATTTTTCACACAACTAGAACAAAAAATTTCACAATTCACATGGAAACACAAAAGACCCCGAATAGCCAAAGCTGTCTTGAGAAAGAAGAATGGAGCTGGAGAAATCAACCTTTCCGACCTCAGATTATACAACAAAGCTACAGTCATTAAGTCAGTATGGTACTGGCACAAAAACAGAAATATAGACCAATGGAACAGATAGAAAGCCAAGAAATAAACCCAGGCACCTATGGGCACCTTATTTTCGACAAAGGAGGCAAGAATATACAATGGGGCAAAGACGGCCTCTTCAATAAATGGTGCTGGGAAAACTGGACAGCTACCTGTAAAAGAATGCTACATGTAAACAGCTACATGTGAAAGAGTGAAATTAGAATGCTTCCTAATATCAAAAACAAAGATACACTCAAAATGGATTAAAGACCTAAATGTAAGACCAGAAACTATAAAACTCAAAGGAAAACATAGGCAGAACATTCAACATAAATCAAAGCAACACCCTCTATGACCCACCTCCTAGAGTAATGGAAATAAAAACAAAAGTAAACAAGTGGGACCTGATTAAACTTAAGAGCTTTTGCACAGCAAAGGAAACTATAAGCAAGGTGAAAAGACAACCCTCAGAACGGGAGAAAATAATAGCAAATGGAAAAACTGACACAGGATTAATTTCCAAAGTATACAAGCAGCTCATACAACTCAATACCAGAAAAACAAGCAACCCAATCAAAATGTGGGAAAAAGACATAAACAGGCATTTCTCCAAAGAAGATACACAGATGGCTAACAAACACATGAAAAGATGCTCAACATTGCTCACTATTAGAGATGTTTCATCACTTATATTACAGAAATGCAAATCAAAACTACAATGAGATATCACCTCACACCGGTCAGAATGGCCATCATCAAAAAGTCTATAAACAATAAATGCTGGAGAGGGTGTGGAGAAAAAGGAACACTCTCGCACTGTTGGTGGGAATATAAATAGATACAGCCACCGTGGAAAACAGTATGGGGATTCCTTAAAAAACTAGTGATACAACCATCATATGACCCAGCAATCCCATTCCTAGGCACATACCCCGAGGAAACCAAAATTGAAAAAGACACGTGTATCCCATTGCTCATTGCAGCACTATTTACAATAGTTGGAACATGGAAGCAACCTAGGTGTCCATGGACAGATGAATAGATAAAGAAGTTGTGGTACATACATACAATGAAATGTTAGTGATAAAAAGGAACACATTTAAGTCAGTTCCAATGAGGTGGATGAACCTAGAACCTATGATACAGAGTGAAGTATGCCAGAAAGAGAAAGATAAGTATTGTATTCTAACACATATATATGGAATCTAGAAAAATGGTACTGAAGAATTTATTTACAAGGCAGCAACAGAGAAACAGACATAGAGAACAGACTTACGGACATGGGGAGAGGGGAGGAGAGGGTGAGATGTATGGAGAGAGTAACATGGAAACTTATATTACCATATATAAAATAGATAGCCAACGGGAATTGGCTGTATGGCTCAGGAAACTCAAACAGGGGCTCTGTATCAATCTAGAGGGCTGCGATGGGGAGGGAGATGGGAGCGAGGTTCAAAAGGGAGGGGATATATGTATACTTATGGCTGATCCATGTTGAGATTTGACAGAAAACAGCAAAATTTTATAAAGCAATTATCCTTCAATAAAAAAAAATAATTAGAAAAATCATTTGGTTGAATTCACATCTCCATTCTAGTTTTTCTACAAGGAGATAAATGGAGTGGGCTTGATCATTTGGTTGAGTTTCCACAAATATGTGGCCAGCCTTTTCCATATAGCCCCTGCTTCCTGCAGTAACTTAGAATCTGTGTGCTCAACCCCCTTTATAGCTCTTTTTAAAAACCTATTTCTTTTTTAAAACAATGTTATTGAGGGGCAATTTACATACCATAAAATCTACTCATTTTACATGCAGTTTACAGAGTTGTCCAACCTTCACCACAATCTAATATGAAAATGTTTACAACTCCCTTGCTATTTCTATTTAAAAGTGAATAAAAAGTTATAGTACTGGTCCTGTTGAGCCCGTGACTGGAAAGTTTTAAAAAGAGGAAGCTCTCTATTAGAGGCTGGAAGCTTCCCTGGCTGGTCAGGGAAGGAAGAAGGCAGCTGAGAACCTGGGAAGCTTCTCATGGGCAACAGTCCAGGTGGAACTCGAGGAAGAGTGAGGACCAGGCACCCGTGATTCTGCCTGCGGGAGGCCCAGGTGTTGGCCACTCTCAGCACCCCTGGTGGGACCACACCCTCAGTGCTGGGCAGAACCTCTGGGAGGACGCGAAGAGCCCCCAGCCGGTCAACCTCATGAATCCCCGTGGATTCATGGAAAGGAAAAGGCCAGCCCAAGTCTAGATTTCAGAGGGGAGTCATTTCTGTGCCAGAGGTCCAGGGCCATGGGATGTTCTCTAGGTCTTCAGAGGAGAGATGGGCCAGTGGGGAAAACGGGCAGAGACCAGGTTCCCATCCTGGCTTCCCAGTGACCAGCCCTAAGCCTCAGTACCCTCCTCTCGATATTGGTGAAAATGCTTGCTCCTGTCTCTGACATTGTTGTGACATGAAATGAGAGGTGCACACAAACAGTCTAGGATGTAATGAGGGCTCAATAAATAGCAGCTTTCTAGTTATTATTAATAACAAAAACAGCTTCTTTGAGATGCAAACCTTGAACACACTGTGGAGGCATAGCTGGTTCTTTGGAGGAAAGGGGTGGGGTGCATAATGTGGCAGCTTCAAGGCCACGTTCTATTTAACTGTGTTTGTCTGGCTCTGGGCAGGCTGCTTGACTTCTCTGAGCCTCAGTTTCCTTATCTGTAAAGTGGGCCTAAGGATATGCTTACCTTTTCGGGTTGCGGGGAGGATCAGATGAGACAGTGCCTGTAGAACTCAGGCAGGGCCTGGCACCTGCCCAGAGTCCTACCAGGGCTCCTTACTCTTCTCTGTGGATGGAAACCTTGAATTCCTCAATTCACATCAAAATCAACATCTCAGTGAATGGGCGAAGCATTGAAAGATGCTATTAAGGACCTGATTAGACTCCAGATGCTATTCTGGGGAGCCTATGCTTTGCTTGTTCACACCGTGAATGTAAACATTGTGTATAGGGGGAGAGGAAGCTGGTGCTTAAGTAGGAAAAGACTGAGGATCCGTCCTGCTGATGGCGCCCTGGGCATGTGTGTTTGTGTGCAATAATGCCCCATGGTGTGTCCCATCATGGCTAGATCACCATGGTCACACCAGGCTATAGGAAGGGGTCCGTCTGCAATGCAGGAGACCTGGGCTCAATCTCTGGGTTGGGAAGATCCCCTGGAGAAGGGAAAGGCTACCCACTCCACTCTTCTGGCCTGGAGAATTCCATGGACTGCATAGTCCATGGGTCGCAAAGAGTCGGACACGACTGAGCGAGTTTCACTTCACTCCTTTACTGCTGAGCCAGTGGGGAAGCCCCTCGCAGCTCTCCGCTCCAGGGCAGGACTCATCCACCCCTCCCTCCACTTCCCATGTGGTTTGCATACAGGCTGAGGTGGGGTCCTCTCAACTCAGCCCGCCAGTGCCGTCGTGCCCACCACTCAGGCCCCTGGCCACATGCCCTTCACTCTTGAGGGGAGGGTGAGAGGACTCAAGGTGGTAAGCTGGCAGGGGATGTCACTGTGGTATTCGCTGGTTTCTGTTTTTCTTTCTTAATACAGATACTGGGAGACTTCTCACACATGGGTGGTAAGGAAACCTACAAGCCTAGCGTGTGGTTAAAGCATTAACCTAGGGTCCATGTCAGCAGCTGAGTCATTAAGTAACTCATTAAGCCTTGCCTTACTGCAAGAGGGCCATGTGCAGCATTTGGGACCTGCTTTCTACAAGTGGGATTGATGTAGACTATTTTTACTTTGCAGCCAGTTGACGGATTGAAACTAGTGACTCCAGGCTCAGGCTGCCTCCTAAGGCTACCCAGCCTGGGGGCGTCAAGGGGTGCAGCCATGCCTGAGCCTCAGGGTAGAGATTCAGGAAGCTATTTGTGGACTTCCTAATTGGCGCGCTTTGAAAGGCAAACTTCAAACTTGCAGCCAGGAATTAGACTCTCTCTGCTCAGCGAATCACATCCGAGATTTACTAACCCCTTGAGCCCAGCCCCCGCCCCCACCTGGCTCCTACTTTTAAATACGAATCAGATGGTTTACTCTGTTCTACTTTCCTCTTCAAAAAGGAAAGCAGACTCCAAACCTAATTAGGATAGGACTTCGAAGCTGTAACTAAATTCATTCACAGTGGTAGGGAATGAATTCCCTACCATTCCCATGAATTCCTGAGACTGCACTGGGACGCCAGGCTTCCTCTGGCCATCACCTATTGCAAACCTGATTCAAAACAGTATCGTTTATTCAGGTTAAAGCTACTAGACAGATTAAATAAAATAAAAATGAATGCTGCTCTTCTCATGCTTGGTGGGGCCATGCAGCGCCGGTGCCTTTGATCAGGGTCAGCACAGAGGCTCCAGACCAGAGGAAGTCTCTGGAAACACAGTCCTCATTAATTAACAGCTGCAGGCACTTGGAGTGTTCTGTCCAAATGGTGTGAACAGCCTCGCTCCTTTGGCGGCCAAAGCTGGAAAGCAGAAGAATCTCAAATAGAGATCCTTTTTCCAGCTCCGTGCTGAGTCCCGCCCCCTCTGCAGGGTTTGCAAGCAGTTCGTCTGAGGAGCTGTCACTCACTCATCACGTGACCCGCTCATCACGTGACCCAGGAGATCCAGACCCTCTGTGGGCCTCCCGCTGCGTTCGTGCTTAGTCGCTCAGTCATCTCCAACTCTTTGCAACCCATGGACTGTAGCCCACCAGGTTCCTCTGTCCGTGGGATTTTCCAGACAAGAATACTGGAGTGGGTTGCCGTTTCCTTCTCCAGGGGGTCTTCCCGACCCAGGGATCAAGCTTGCATCTCCTGTGTCTCAGTTACCTCTATACTGTGCTGGATCCCATGTCTATATCACAGGGAGAGTATTGGAGACCCACAAATATTTAGGGATTCCTAAATACTGTGTGCTGGCACCTTGCTAGGCTCTAAGGAGGTAAGGAGGAATAAGACAGAGGGTCTTGCCCTCAGAAGTCCATACCCTAAACTGGTCGTTCTCATTCAAGGTCACTCTTACCTCCAGGGACATTTGGCAATACCTTGGGATACTTTTGGTTGTCAAGCCTGAAAAGTGAAAAAAGTGAAAGTGTTAGTCACCTCTTTGCAATCCCATGACTGTAGCCCTCCAGGCTCCTCTGTCCATGGAATTCTTCAGGCAAGAATACTAGAGTGGGTTGCAATACTGGGGTTGGAAAGCAATTATCCTTCAGTTAAAAATAAATAAAATTTTAAAAAGTAGTAGTATAGGAGTGCTTTTAATAAATAGGATATATTATAAGTGAGTGGTGGAGTAAAGTTGGGTAGTCATCTATAGAAAGATTTTTCTTTCAATAGGAGGAATAAAGAATGGCTTCATGGAGGAGGGGGAAAAAAAGAGAATACTGGAGAGGGTAGCCTTCTCCAGACCTAGGGATCAAACCTGGGTCTCCCACGTTACAGTCAGATTCTTTACTGAGCCACCAGGGAAGCCCTGGTGGCCTCTAAACAGTAGGTAGACACCAAAGGGAGCGCTCAGCATTGTCTGACGCACAGGACAGCCCTCCACAACCAAGAATTACTCACCCAGTCACATCAGTAGTGCCAAGGTTGAGAAACTCCGGTCTAAGTAGACCAGCCTAGGTGCAAAAGCAAAATGCACCAGTGCACCGCGGTGGGTGTGATGAGAATGAAATCAAATATTCTGCACCCAGGGGCCTACAATTTATGGTTATCAGTAGAAGGTCGTCCCCTGTCATCTTTTGTGCATTGTACAGGTATTTCTGCAAGGATTTGTGTTGGCAGCAAACATCCAGAGCAGATTGCTTCACAGGTATATACATGCATTACTGGGCTTCCCCAGTGGCTAAGCAGTAAAAGAATCTGCCCACAATGAAGGAAATGCAGCATGAGCCACAGATTCGAACCCTGGGTTGGGAAGATCCCCTGGAGAAGGAAATGGCTAATACATGTATTAAACACTTACCAAATTGTGTACTTTATATGCAGTTTATTATATGTAAATTATACCTCAATATCAGATCAGATCAGTCACTCATTCGTATCCGACTCTTTGCAACCCTATGAATTGCAGCACACCTGGCCTCCCTGTCCATCACCAACTCCCGGAGTTCACCCAGACTCACGTCCATCAAGTCAGTGATGCCATCCAGCCATCTCATCCTCTGTCGTCCCCTTCTCCTCATGCCCCCAATCCCTCCCAGCATCAGAGTCTTTTCCAATGAGTCGACTCTTCACATGAGGTGGCCAAAGTACTGGAGTTTCAGCTTTAGCATCATTCCTTCCAAAGAACACCCAGGACTGATCTCCTTTAGGATGGACTGGTTGAATCTCCTTGCAGTCCAAGGGACTCTCAAGAGTCTTCTCCAACACCACAGTTCAAAAGCATCAATTCTTCCGTGCTCAGCCTTCTTCACAGTCCAACTCTCACATCCATACATGACCACAGGAAAAACCATAGCCTTGACTAGATGGACCGTTGTTGGCAAAGTAATGTCTCTGCTTTTGAATATGCTATCTAGGTTGGTCATAACTTTCCTTCCAAGGAGTAAGTGTCTTTTAATTTCATGGCTGCAGTCACCATCTGTAGTGATTTTGGAGCCCAGAAAAATAAAGTCTGACACTGTTTCCACTGTTTCCCATTCTATTTCCCATGAAGTGGTGGGACTGGATGCCATGATCTTCGTTTTCTGAATGTTGAGCTTTAAGCCAGCTTTTTCACTCTCCACTTTCACTTTCATCAAGAGGTTTTTGAGTTCCTCTTCACTTTCTGCCATAAGGATGGTGTCATCTGCATATCTGAGGTTATTGATATTTCTCCTGACAATCTTGATTCCAGCTTGTGTTTCTTCCAGTCCAGCGTTTCTCATGATGTACTCTGCATATAAGTTAAATAAGTAGGGTGACAATATACAGCCTTGATGAACTCCTTTTCCTATTTGGAACCAGTCTGTTGTTCCATGTCCAGTTCTAACTGTTGCTTCCTGACCTGCATACAGATTTCTCAAGAGGCAGATCAGGTGGTCTGGTATTCCCATCTCTTGAAGAATTTTCCACAGTTTATTGTGATCCACACAGTCAAAGGCTTTGGCATAGTCAATAAAACAGAAATAGATGCTTTTCTGGAACTCTCTTGCTTTTTCTATGATCCAGCAGATGTTGGCAATTTGATCTCTGCTTCCTCTGCCTTTTCTAAAACCAGCTTGAACATCAGGAAGTTCATGGTTCACATATTGCTGAAGCCTGGTTTGGAGAATGTTGAGCATTACTTTACTTGCTTGTGAGATGAGTGCAATTGTGCGGTAGTTTGAACATTCTTTGGCATTGCCTTTCTTTGGGATTGGAATGAAAACTGATCTTTTCCAGTCCTGTGGCCACTGCTGAGTTTTCCAAATTTGCTGGCATATTGAGTACAGCACTTTCACAGCATCATCTTTCAGGATTTGGAATAGCTCCACTGGAATTCCATCACCTCCACTAGCTTTGTTCGTAGTGATGCTTTCTAAGGCCCACTTGACTTCACATTCCAGGATGTCTGGCTCTAGGTCAGTGATCACACCATCGTGATTATCTGGGTCGTGAAGATCTTTTTTTGTACAGTTCTTCTGTGTATTCTTGCCATCTCTTCTTAATATCTTCTGCTTCTGTTAGGTCCATACCATTTCTGTCCTTTATCGAGCCCATCTTTGCATGAAATGTTCCTTTGGTATCTCTGATTTTCTTGAAGAGATCTCTAGTCTTTCCCATTCTGTTGTTTTCCTCTATTTCTTTGCACTGATCACTAAAGAAGGCTTTCTTATCTCTTCTTGCTGTTCTTTGGAACTCTGCATTCAGATGTTTATATCTTTCCTTTGATCCTTTGCTTTTCACTTCTCCTCTTTTCACAGCTATTTGTAAGGCCTCCCCAGACAGCCATTTTGCTTTTTTGCATTTCTTTTCCATGAGGATGGTCTTGATCCCTGTCTCCTCAATAAGGCTATTTTAAAAAATAAAGTAAAAAAATAAATCCAGTTATAAGAAAAAAAAAAAAGGATCTTCCCAGTCAGGTTCCAGGTTCAGCCTCCTATAGTCTTCCATACATAAATTGTATTAATACAAGTACTGAGTGCTGTGCTACATCGCTTCAGTCATATCTGACTCTTTGCAAACCCCTGGACTGTAGCCCACCAGACTCCTCTGTCCATGGGATTCTCCAGGCAAGAATACTGGAGCAGGTTGCCATGCCCTCCTCCAGGAGATCTTCCCAACTCAGGGATGGAACCTGTGTCTCCTGCGTCTCCTGCATTGGCAGGCAGGTTCTTTACCACTAGTGCCACATCTTTCAATCTCCATGAAAAGAAGAGTGCAGTCTTTGCATTTGCTGCACAAGGGAAGCATCCTTGCAGTTGATAGAACTCTGGCTTGTGGGACCCTCTGCTCTTCTGACTCTGGTTCCAGTTCCATCAAATTCCAGCCCTGTCAACAGGTCCTCAAGGCCCTCAGAACAGAGGGAACCCTGGATGAAGCCAGGAGGCGGCTTTGAGCAATGAGTATTCTTTTGCTTTCTCCTTTCTTTCTCATCTAAAGGCTCTAGCCCTTGACAAAGCTCTCCCAGGCAGAACTGTAAATGAGCCACTGAGTGACGCCCTGGGGAAACCCTCCCTGTGGGTAGTGCCTGAGGACCCACCCGGGGGACATAAATCCATTTTCCTGGTTTCTTTCTTGCCTCTCCCCACAAAGATGAAAAATAAAATGTAAAACAGGTTAGACGACTTCCTGTAATCACTTTTATACTTAAGAAGAGAAAACAGAAGTATCTAAAGGGACCAAACTGGCAGGCTAACCAAATAAGAATGCGGGAAGGTCAGAGCATGATGAGGGTTTTCATCCATTGGATGGACATCGGGCTCATTCAGAGCTGGCTTCTCCAGGCAGGTCGTCTTCCCAAAGAGGCGAGGGGCAAGGGGAGAGAAGAGGAGCCTTGATTCAGTCTCAGTCCCCACATCGGTGCTCTTAGGGAATCACTCAGCCTCTGAGCTGGTTTCCCAGGTGGCTCAGTGGTAAAGAGTCTGCCTGCCAATGCAGAAGACCTGGGTTCAATCCCTGAGTTTGGAAGATCCCCTCAAGAAGGAAATGGCAATCCACTCCAGTGTTCTTGCATAGGAAATCCCATGGACAGAGGAGCCTGGTGGGCTATAGTCCTTGAAATGAAAGTGAAAGTCGCTCAATCGCGTCCGACTCTTTGTGACCCTATGGACTATACAGTCCATGGAACTCTCCAGGCCAGAATACTGGAGTGGGTAGCCTTTCCCTTCTCCAGGGGATCTTCCCAACCCAGGGATTAAACCCAGGTCTCTTGCATTACATGCAGATTCTTTACCAGCTGAGCTATCAGGGAAGCCTCTTGGGGTTACGAAAGAGTCAGACACAACTGAGCAACTAAAAAGCAATAACAACAGCCTCTGAGTATCATGAGCATCCATGCCCTGGTCAGCACAACAGGTCATGATGGTAGCTCAAACCCTTGTTTGGAGGATAAAGGCGTTTGGGTGTATGAGTGGGCTTTGAAAGTTAAACAGCCTTCTATGGTTAGTGTTAAATGCCAGGAGTCTGATGATAGCATTGTGGTCATGTCTTCATCTTTTAAAGATAGATCTTGAAATAATTATGGACAAAATGAGGTCTGGGGTTTGCTCTAACACAGAGGCAGGAGATATAGGTGGAATATACATAGAAAATGGACCATGAGTTGATGAAGGTTGGGACTAGTAATGGGTAATCTGGACCTTCATTATTCTAGTCTGGACTCTCTACTTTTAAAATTTGAAGTTTTCCATTCTTTCAAATTATCTAGAAAAAACTTTTCTTAATTTTGGCCACACCACATGGTATTTGGAACTTCCCCAACCAGGAATCAAGCCCGTACCCACTGTGTTGGGAGCGTGGAGGCTTAACCACTGGACCACCAAGGAAATGCTAGAAAATATTTTAGAAAAGAGTTTTGGAGGTTGATCCCACAACAGTGTAGATATACTTAATCCTTCTAAACTGTAGACTTCAAAGCGGGTAGGATGGTCAATTTTATGTGAATTTTACCACCATTATAAGTATAGATGGATATCTTTTAAAGTTAGTTTTTCAGATTGGTATGTTTGGGGCCGAGGGTGCACACAGAGATGCTGAGGATCAGAGAGAAGAAAGCTAGTCGGGATGAAGAGGGTGCTGCAGCACTAAGCTGGGATTCTAGGACCAGATGAAAGGAAGGCTTCTCCCAGGTGGGGGTGTGCGGATAGGAGACGAGCTTTGGCAGTGCCATTGTGGGTGGCTGGCATGAGCTGGACCTTGAGGAGTGGGGGCTTACTAATAGGAGAGAAGGGGGAGGTGCCGTGGAGCCCCCACACTCCTGCCCTGGGAGTGGAGGAGGCAGGCGGTGTGGCTCCCTGCTTGGGGAGGCTCACGCTCTGCAGGGGAAGCAGTCCAGAGAACACTGAGTCCTCCCGTTTGGCCACGATGCAGTGCAGATGGAAGGCGTTCAGAGGACAGTGTGGGCTCTCTGCATGCCCAGCTGAGTAATTATACTCCGGAACGGATGAAGTCAGAGCTGTCATCACTTCCTTTCTAGCCTTTTAAACAATACACGTCAGAGACGGACTCCTTTGAAGCTAAGCCTTACCTGTCTGGGAATCATTTTCCTCCAGCATTCCAGTCCACAGAGTGATGGGTGGCCCAGAGTGCTCTTCCCAATGGATGACGCTAACCCACCAGTGGAGGTGCACGTGAAGGATGCTGAGACAGGGAAGGGGGCCTTGGGCAGGCTGTGACCTCTCTTCTAGTCCCAATTCTTCAACACCTGGGGCTACGTCACTTCATCTCTGGGGCTCTCCACCTGTGAAATGAGCAAAGCCATCTCTGATGACCCTGGTGGTCTGCTCCATGGCAGAGTTTATGCAGACAGGCCATCAGGGTGGTCCCTGTGGGCAGATCACACAGCACATGTCTTCGTCGTGATTTGGGGGCCTGGAGGTGACGTGCGCTTGTTCCTTTTGCTGAGTAACTTGTACCAGAGCCTAAGTAGGTCCCTGAAAGTGGGGGCCCATCTTTCTTCCCCCTATTACTGAGAGTGTGATTAACAGCAACAATCAGTTCCTCCTTATGAGATGCACTGCTGTGTGAGATGCCTGGGTAGCAAAGACAGTGCTCGAACTTTGCTCTTTCCCTCATGGATTCCAGTAACTTCTCAGTTAATAGGTTTCAAAGGATTCTGGATGTGCCAAGTGGAGGCTTTGGGAAAGAACTGAGAAGTTCAACAAGCAGAGCCCCCGCTTCAGCCCTAGCCACCATTCACCACACATGCACACACACACAATTTTTAAAAAATATTTACTTAGATTTATTTATTTGGCTGTGCGGAGTGTTAGTTGTAGCACACAGTGTCTTTAGCTGCAGCACGTGGGGTGTAGTTCCCCGACCAGGGATCAAACCCTGGAACCTTCACTGGGAGTGCAGTCTTGGGCACTGGACTCCAGAGAAGTACCCCCCCCAACACACGCAAAATATTCTTTCTTTAAAGAAAATTATATTCATTTCCTGGAGTCATCACAACAGATTACCATAACCTTGGTGGCTTGGAAAAAGCAGAAATGTCTCTTCTCCTGGTTCTGGAGACCAAAAGTCTGAAATCAAGGTACCATGGTGCCGCACTCCCCCCAGAAGCCCCGAAAGAGCATCTTTCCTTGTTTCTTCCAGCCTCTGGTCCCCCTGGGCATCCTATGGTTTGTGACTGTATCTCTCCAGACTCTGGCTTCACAAGGCCTTCTCTTCTCCATCTTGTGGTGTTATAAGGATACTTGGATTTAAGAGCCCTCCGGGGGACCCAGGATAATCACTTCTTTTTTTAAATTTTTATTTATATTTTGTTGGTTGCACTGGGTCTTCGTTGCTGTGCACAGGCTTTCTCTGGTTGCGTTGAACAGGGGCTACCCTGTAGTCGCCATGCTCAGGCTTCCCATCGTGGTGGGTCTGGGCTTTCTCTAGTTGTGCTGAGTGGGTGCTGAACTGAAATTGTAGCGTTCAGGCTGCTCATCGCAGTGGCTTCTCTTGTTCTGGAGCACAGGCTCTAGGCACACAGGCTCAGTAGTGGTGGTGCGTGGGCTAAGTTGCTCCGTGGCATGTGGGATCTTCCCAGCCCAGGGTCTGAACCCACGTCCCCTGCATTGGCAGGCGCATTCATATCCACTGTGCTACCAGGGAAGTCCCTAATTACTTCTTGAGATCCTTAATTAATTACATCTGCAAAGACCCCTTTTCCAAATTGTGTTGACCAGGTCTGGAATGTGGACATACCTTTCAGTAGGGGCGAGGGGGTGTCATTCAGCCTACCGTGAAACCTTGCATAGAGATCCACGCAGCAGACTGGAAGAGGCGTGGACCTCACAACCATGATCTGTGCAGTGCCCTCCACCTGGCAGCACTTGGCACCAAGGGGCAAGGCTGGAAACCAGAAGTGTAGTAGAGAGAGCGCTTGGGGGGCTTCAGAGCCAAACCCTAGGCTGGGAAAGGAGCCACGGGTGAGACGACTTGGCCTGTCAGTTCTTGCCTCACCCCTTGACACCCTGCCCTATGGAAACGGATGGCAGGGGGTATGGAGACGCACCTCACTGCACAGCACGGTGGTCAGGAACCAGCGGACCAGGTGGCTAATGGCTTCCAGAAGCAATCAAGAGCTTCTTGAGTTGTAGTGGTCCAGGATTTTGCCCCCTCCCTGACTTGAGGGTACACCTCAAGCTTATTCTCTTCTAAGTGCTAGAACACAGTCCATGTTAAACAGTCATGGTTTCCTCCCCACCCTGCACCACCCCTGTCTGCTTGCTCCATAAATTGGAGATGGGCAGAGGGGAGATGGGCTGCAGCCTGGCTGCTGCAGAGCAGGGCTACTGAACCACCACACCAGGAAACTTCAGGCTGCGTTGTTCTTTCCTGTGAGGGCCGTCCTGTGCATCGTAGGCTGTTCAACAGCATTCCTGGCCTCTGCCCCACAAGACTCCCAGCACCTGCTCTGACGGCCGCAGAGGCTGTGCCAGCTCTGGGTCCCAGCACAATGCCGCTTCCCTGTCTCACGCGGCGAGCAAGCGCTTCTGTCCAGTCTGTGCTTGCCTCACCGTGTCCTGTATTGATGACATCCCCCAATCCAATCAGCCTCCCGACCCTATCGGGAAACCACAGAGGAAATGAAGCTGGTGGGGCGCGCTTGTTCTCGGGCGCTCTGCCGACTTCTGATGGCAACGGCTCTCTTCGCTGAGAACACGTGAACCCAGTGCTGAGTACCCCACCCTCGAATTCCACCAGGCTTCAAAATCAGCAGACCGTCATTTCAACAAGCAGCCAGGCCCCCTTAGTGATGAATCGGGGTGAAATTGGCCTGTTACTCCCAACCTCAAGCATCTTCCACTGTTCTCCAAGCAGAACCTCTGTCCCCGGGATACTGCTGGAGGTGAGGCTGGAAACGGGACAGTGCAGCCGCTGGGTCCCCCCATTGTGACCTTTGCCCCCGTCTGTCTTGCCCTGCGATGGGACCTCGGAATATCCAGCCATGCCTCTCAATGGAGAGATTTCTCTACCTTTTTTTAAGCATGCATTTATTTTTATTTTGGTTGTGCTGGGTCTTTGCTGCTGGGCTTGGGCTTTCTCTAGTCGAGTTGAGCAGGAGCTACTCTTCGTTGCAGTGTGCAGGCTTCTCCTGTTGTGGAACACGGGCTGTACGGTCGCAGGCTGCGGAAGTTGTGGCTCATGGGCCCTGGAGCACACTGGCCTTCTTTAGCTACAGCTCGTGGGCTCAGCAGTTGCCACGTGCAGGCTCTAGGGAGTGGACTCAGCAGTCATGGTGCCAGGCTTAGTTGCCCTGCAGCATGTGGGATCCTCCCAGACCAGGGATCAAACTCGTGGGAAATCTCTCTTCTGGGGCACCTTTCAGAGCCACAGTGCAATCCAATCCCCTGGCTACAGGACTCGGTTCTGATGATGGGATTTCTGCCCAGCTCCTGTCCCCGCCTTGTGAATACCCACTGGGCTTCTGAGCATTTGCTCAAGTGGAAGCCGTCCTACTCATATTCCGTGGGCCCGAATCCACAGATAACCTGATGGGCAGCACCCAGGGAGCCTCTGCCAGCCCATCCCAGCCTGCCTCTGACCCTGTGCTCACACTGGTCCACACTTGCCGGCCTTCTTGGGCACCAAGCTTACTGCTGATGCATGTACCTCTCCCATTTGCTCTGAGCCCAGCCAGCCCCACCTGTCAGCGGACACTCAGTGGGGGACTCGCCAGGTCCCCACCTGCCTCAGTGACCCCAGCCTGCTCTCAGAGGCCAGTCCACCCAGCACTGTGTGGACTTGTACAGCCTGGCACCCCGACCCTGCCCATGGCACTGGCCATCCCAGATTTGGACTTTGTGTTGTAAAGTAGTGAACTCTGACTTCATCATCTCAAACAAGGGAAAAGTGTGATTCAACAAGCTTTAGGAAGATGAATCGAGTCAAGCACAGACTGTGTGGGTTGGGGAATTCAGGGCGCTGTGCTTGCTGAGTGTAACCAGTTATGCAAAGGCCTCTCTCCCCCTGCCCTGGTATTTTGGACCCAGTCGTGTTCTTGATGACACACCACGAGGACCTTCGCTGATGGCCGCAGGGCTGATGGCTGATGGCCACGTCATTTGCCCCAGCGTGTCTTCCTGCAGACAGGGAAGGTACCTTCACAGGAGCAGGTGGGGGACTGTCCTACCTTGCACAGCACAGGCACCTCCCCTCTCTCCTCCAATCCGTCCAGGGTTTGAGCAGGTGTCTGGCTCCCTCTGGTGATGTGAAGATGCTTGGGCATCCCCCATTTCCCCTGATGGTGGAAAGCACGCTTGCTGAGTGGAGGACCGGTAAACTAAGGGTCCCCAGAGAGCCCCCAGGCTGAGTAAATGTGTATCTCATATATACATGTGACACATATAGTCAGTGTATATATGACACATACACTCAGCCCGGGGGGCCCTCTGGGATCCAGTCTCTCCCTCTGGCCCCCCGAGCACACACCAGTTCCTTTAGAATAACTAGTATTTTAATGACCTGTGACCCTTTCTACTGCCCTTTCTTCCTGCCCAGTGGTGGGTGGGAGAAAGTGCAGGATTTGGGGGCCCCCAGAACCCTGGCTCCTCTCTGCTTGTGTGACCACAGGCTGGTGACCCAGCTTTTCTGGGCCTTGGTTTCTTCCTTTGTAAACTGGAGGTGACAAGAAGCAGGTCTCAGAGTTATCACGAGGATTCGATCATTTACCAGGTCTAGAGCACCCAACACCCAAGAGGTGCTTAATGAAGAATTACCTCATTATCGTAACCAGTAGTGGTGTCTGTGTGGCTGCATAAAAACAGAGTGAGCTTATGTTCCTGAGCAGTGAAGACCAATGAGGACCCCTCCTGTGGACAGCGGAGCACTTTGGCGAATGAGATGGGAAATGCTTCCTGAGGTCTGAGAGCTGACCTGCGGGAGCGCCATCCCCTCCCTACTCTGCAGGTGCTGGGCCTGACCTCCGACTGCGGGCCCTGCTGCCTCCCCAGGGCCTGGGCCTGTCCCTGCGGTTCTCCAAGCCTCAGTGACCTCACAGTAGTGTCCTATCCCTCTGGGAGCCGCTCCGAGGCCGCTGAGAAGGTTCACTGAGGTTCCAAAGTCCAGAAGATAGGAACTCTCTATCAAGTCTCTTCTCTTCAAGAAGCAGCTGGCAGAGGCCAGGGGAGGCTGCTCGGGGTCAAGTTCAGTGGGTCCACCTGGTGGTGATCCACTTCTGGTGCTGGGGTCCAAGATGCAGCCCCCCGAGGGAGGGAGGCCGACCTGCATCTCACGCATGCGTGCTCAGTTGCTAACTCGTGTGTCTGACTCTTGTGACCCCATGGACCATCACCTGCCAGGCTCCTCTGTCCATGGAAATCTCTAAGAATACTGGAGTGGGTTGCCATGCCCTCCTCCGGGGGAGCTTTCTGACCCAGGGACTGCACCCATGTCTCCTACGTCCCCTACATTGACAGGCAGTTTCTTTACCACTAGCGCCACCTGGGAAGCCCCACATGCGTGCTCAACCAGAGACCCCGTGCCTTCAGTGGAGTTTAGTTCATCCTATCCTCATCCCTCCCCCCACCCCGGCCCTCTCTGAATCGCCGCTGGCCACCCTGATCCTTCTCCCTCTGCAGCAGGATGTCTGGCCTCCAGGCTCACCCTCCTGACACACAGCTCTAGAGGACACACCGGGGCCCAGGAACTGCCCACGTTCCCACCACCTGACCTCGGGGAGGCTGTGTCCGCCTCTCATCCTGGCCTCACCCCTCTCCGCCTGTGCCCACGCTCTTTCCCAGACCACCCTCTCCCCTCCTTCCCCAGTTTTCTTAAAACCTTTGTCTTTGTTCTTTTCTTAAAATTATTTATTTATCTGGCTGCTTTGGGTCTTAGCTGTGGCGGGTGGGATGTTTCGTTGTGGTGCATGGGGTCTCTGGTTGTGGGGTGCAGGGTCCCTAGTTATGGGATGCAGGGTCTCTAGTTGTGGGGCACAGGCTCAACTGCTCCGAGGCATGTAGGATCTTAGTTCCCCGACCAGGGATTGAACCCACACCTCCTGCACTGCAAGGTGGATTCTTAACCACTGGACCACCAGGGAAGTCCCCGCTTTGTCTCTGTGGTTATTTCTGCTCCCCACTTGCTGTCCGTGAATCATCGGCAAGTCACTTCGTCTCTCCGTACCTCTGTCTCCTGGTGTGACAATATCTGGGAGTGTACCTGCTGGTAAGGCCATGGTGAGGATTAAACGCCTGGGAAGGCAGGTGCCCGGCCCTCAGCTGGCCATGTGTCTGTGCCATCCCCACCCCATCATTGTCACTTGTCATAACTTGACTTTGGTGCTCAGCAATGCTTATCTGGTTTTCTGCGGTTCTATCACACGGAAGCTCAGGCCCTGCATAAGAACCACTGGGCTTGGGTGCAGCATTCAGCCAACACCCTGGGTCAGCCAGAAAGTTCATTCGGGTTTTTCTGAACAATGATACAGAAAACCAGAAACGGACTTTTTGGCCAACCCCAAACTTCCGTGGACACAGGGCGGGTTTCAGACATGATAGATAAGACGAGGGTCCCACACAGGCAGGAGGAGAGAGCCCCCTGCGGCTTTACCTGTGCTTCCAGCCCTATCCACAGGCTTCCCTGGTGGCTCAGGGAAGAGCCCTGAGTAAAGAATTCGCCTGCAGTAACGGAGACGCGGGTTCAAACCCTGGGCTGGGAAGGTACCCTGGAGAAGGAAACGGGTACCCACTCCAGTATTCTGGCCTAGAGAATTCCATGGACTGTATAGTCCATGGGGTCGCAAAGAGTCGGACACCTCTGAGCCACTTTCACTTTCAGCCCTTCCCAGGGGGTGACACCCACTGAGGGCTACTTGTCAATTCCCTCCAGAAGCCTGGGCGTCCTTGGATGGTTTTGTTCATGTTTTGGGGCTGCACTTCTGCGTCTGGATGGCGCTCTGCATTTCCTAGGACCTTCTCACGAACTGTTACATGGGACCCTCACACCTGTCTCAGAAGGTATGTTGTTTGCTGCTGCTGCTAAGTCGCTTCAGTTGTGTCCAACTCTGTGCAACCCCATAGACGGCAGCCCACCAGGCCCCGCCGTCCCTGGGATTCTTCAGGCAAGAACTCTGGAGTGGGTTGCCATTTCCTCCTCCAATGCATGAAAGTGAAAAGTGAAAGTGAAGTCGCTCAGTCGTGTCCGACTCTTCACGACCCCATGGACTGCAGCCCACCAGGCTCCTCCATCCATGGGATTTTCCAGGCAAGAGTACTGGAGTGGGCTGCCACTCCAGTGTTGTTTACTAGGACTGCTTCAACAGACCGGCTGACTTACATGATAGGCACCGTGCAGCATCACTGCACAGAGGAACAGGCTCTCCCACCGTTCTGGAGGATGGAAGCCCAAGATCAGGGTGTCCTCCGGGTTGGTTTCTCCTGAGGCCTCGCTCCTCGGCTTGCAGACGGGTGCCTTCCCCCATGTATCATGTGCATTTTCTCTGCGTGTGCCCCCTGGTGTCTCTTCCTCCTCTTCTAAGGATACCAGTTGTGGTGAATCAGTATCCATCCTAAAGAGAGTGAAAGTGTTGGTCACTGAGTCATGTCCAACTCTTTGCAATTGCATGGACTACAGCCTGCCAGGCTCCTCTGTCCATGGGATTCTCCAGGAAGGAATACTGGAGTGGGTTGCCATGTCCTTCTCCAGGGGACCTTCCCAGCCCAGGGTTTGAACCCAGGTCTCCGTTATTACATCCTGACCCAGGGATCAGAGCAAGTGTTCTGCATTGGCAGGTGGATTCTTTACCACTGAGCCACCTGGGAAGCCCCATTTTAGCTTGATCACCTCCTTAAAGGCCCTGTCTGCAAATACAGTGCCATTCTGAAGGACCTGGGGATTGGGACATCAACAAATGAATTGAAGGATGGGGGCGGGGGGCACAATTCAGCCCATAGCAGGAGGTAGGCAAGGCAGGTTGCTGCCGGTTTTACAGGCGGAGATGCCAAGGCTGAGAGAGGGTGAGTGCCTGGAGCCCTGCCTCCTGCTGCTGCCAGGAAGCCCAGGCTGAGGCTGGGAGGGCAGACGCTGGACTCCGGGCTCCTCCACACTCCACTGCCCCTGCTGGCGGCCGGCAGCAGGGACGACAGGAAGCTGTGAACCCAGCCACCCTGTGAGCTCAGACCATCTCTAGACAGGCCTTCTGGGAAGACCCTAGTCAGCTCGCAAACAGGATGTGGGCCTTTCAGGAAGGCGCTCCCTGCTGTTGATTTGAGTGGGTTTCCTGCCCGTGTGGCTTGTGGCTTCCTAGCTGTCACCCTGCTCATCACGTCTTCTCATCTCACCAGCCAGTGTGGTCTCAGCTCTCGGGGCCCCAGGGTTTTCCAGGGGTTTTCGTGGAACGTGGGTGAGGACGGGAGTGCCCTCCCTTCCCCGGAAGAGAGTCGCCCAGCTCCAGCAGTGCCTCCTGGTACCTGCCGTGTACAGAGAAGGCTATAGGGAAATTTGATGGTTGCTCCGTTGGTGATACAGGCTTCCCAGGTGGCTCACATGGTAAAGAATCTGCCTGACAGTGCAGGAGATGTAAGAGACGCGGGTTTGATCCCTGGGTCAGGAAGATCCCCTGGAAGAGGGCATGACAGCCCACTGCAGTGTTCTCTCCAGGAGAATCCCGTGGACAGAGGAGCCTGGAGGGTTACAGTACGTTGGGTCACAGAGTCAGACAGGACTGAGCATGTCCGTCTGTGATATGTCAGCCCCTCGGGGGCACTGACTCGGGGACCCTGTGCTGTAGTTGGGGGCACAGTTGTGGCGATGTGCAGGACCACTCTGGCTGGCTGCACAAGAGGGACTTGGGTTCCGCCTCCAAGCTCCGTGTACAGTCTGGCCACGCTCGGTTCCCAGCCACCCCTCCATCTCGCAGGCCTGACATCAGATGGTGTTGACATCCTTCCCTTTTGCCACGTGTCCACATGTGTTTTGGGGTCCCAGCTGGTTCCTTGCACAAGGTCATCAGAAGCAGAGCCCAGAGGTTCTCAACTTGGCTGCACAAAGAATCACTTGGAGATCTTGGAAAAAAGCCCACTGTCTCGGCTGCACCTCCGACCGGCTCCATCAGATCTTGCAGGAGGTGGGCAGGACTGAGGCATTAGTATTTTTTTTAAGCTTCTCAGGTGACTCCAATACATGACTTTGAGACCCAGGGACCTAGCCGGCCTTGGAGGCAACAGGTACGATCCTGTGGGCGGGGAGGGGCATGTAAGTTCTGGCATGTGCCATGAAGCCTTAGCAGCTTGGTGTCTGGTTTATAAACTTTGCCATGAGGATAATTCTGTGGCACAAATTGCATTTAGCATCTAGCCCCTGATCTGTGTTTAGGGGATGGTCACCCTCTCCTCCTCTCCCCGCCCCCCCACCTCCCCCTCAGAAATAAGCAAGGTCAGTTACGTCACGCTGTCAGGCTGCTGCCAGCAGGCACTGGATAAATAGGTATCGCATGTTTTGCAGGCTTCCTGTTGTTCATGCATTCATGTTTTATTCATGCACGTATGAAGCCGAACGTTCCCTTCTTAGGGGAGAAATTGCAGCCTGCAGGTTTCAAGACGGAAGAATACATTAGTGTAAATCGAGGGCACGGAGGCAAGTGAGAGACGAGAGCAGCAGTGCTCTGATGAGGGTTTGGTGGGCAGGTGGACATGGAGGACGAGGATGATCTGGTCGGTGTGTGAGGTCAGGACTCTGTCTTCTGGGCTGGTGCTGCCCTCTTGTGGTCAAGAGTCACAGTCCACCCCAGCTGCTCTGTGAGGCAGATACCCTTTTTTTTTTTTTAACTTTTTATTTTGTATTGGAGTATAGCTGGCTCATACCTACAAAGAATCTGCCTGCAATGCAGGAGACCCTTGTTCAATCCCTGGGTCTGCAAGATCCCCTGGAGAAGGGCATGGAAACCCACTCCAGTATTCTTGCCTGGAGAATCCCCATGGACAAAGGAGCCTGGCAGGCTACAGTCCATGGGGTCACAAAGAGTCGGACGCGACTGAGCGACTAACACACGGACACACATAGCCAATTAACAAGGTTGTGACAGTTTCAGGTGAATAGTGAAGGGAGTCAACAATACATACACATGTGTCCATTCTCTGCCCAGTTCCCCTCCCATCCATGCTGCCACATAACATTGAGTAGAGTTTCTTGTACTGTACAGAATGTCCTTGTTGGTTATCCGTTTTAAATATAGATAAAGACAGATATTCTTAATCTAGACTCAGCATTGGCAAATGAGTCATTGGGAAATCAAGAAGTGTGACCAGGGTCTCAGCCTAGGTCTGGCTGATTCCAGAGACTTCACTGCTGTACCATGATGTCGTCTGTCCTTTCTCTAAGAACCTAAGTGATGATCCTGGAGGCCTGTGTTCAAATCCACCTCCAGCAAGTACTAGCTGTGTGGCCTTGGGGCAATCGATTAACCTCTCTGAGCTTCTGTTTTCTCATCTGCAAAAAGAGTTTCACAATATGTACCTTACCAAATGGCCATGAGAATTTTTGTTTGACCTCAAGTACACAGAAGGGAAAAGACTTGAAGAGATTGTCTCAGGATGCTCAGTTCAGTTGCTCAGTCATGTCTGACTCTTTGTGACCCCATGGACTGCAGCACACCAGGCTTCCCTGTCCATCACCAACTCCCGACAGTTACTCAAACTCATGTCCATTGAGTTGGTGATGCCATCCAACCATCTCATCCTTTGTCATCCCCTTCTCCTCCCACCTTCAATCTTTCAAGCATCGGGGTCTTTTCCAATGAGTCAGTTCTTCACATCAGGTGGCAAAGTATTGGAGTTTCAGCTTCAGCATCCGTCCTTCCAATGAATATTCAGGACTGATTTCCTTTCCTTTTTTCCTCAGGATGATAGGATATTAGTAAATCGTTCCCTTTTCTGAATGTATTACTCTGTTTTTTTTTTTTTAACTAAAGTGCAGTTGGTTTATAATATTGTGTTACTTTCAAGTGTATAGCATAGTGATTTTCTTTTCAGATTATATTCCATTATAGGTTATTACAAGATACTGGGTGTAATTCCCTGAGCTATACAGTAAATCTCTGTTGCTCATCTATTTTATGTACTCTGATAATGAAATGGAGCTTCCCTGGTGGCTCAGATGGTAAAGAATTTGCCTGCCAGTGCCGGAGACATGGGTTTGATCCTGGGTTGGGAAGATCCTCTGGAGAATGGAATGGCAACCCACTCCAGTATTCTTGCCTGGGAAATCCCATGGACAGAGGGGCCTGATGGGCTACAGTCCATGGGGTTGCAGACAGTAATATACAACTAAGCAACTGAGCACACACAATAGTGAAATATCTGAATGCATTACTTTCATAATCAGACAAAAACAAAGGATTCATTAGACCACTCTCCTTTGAAGAGAGGTCAAAGCACTTACCACTGTGTACCAGCCCAATGAGACACCATTGGAGAGACGGTTGTCTTTTCTCAAATCAGGCAAATATCAAGCAAATTTCAGGATCCCTCCAGGGAACACCGTAGACTTCCCCTGAAGGGGCCTTTCTCCTTGTCAAGCATAGAAGCCTGAGCTCCCCCTCGCCCTCCCCCCGACCCTAGCTCAGTGCTGCCTCAGTCTTTGCTAAGAAGCCAGGGCTGTCACCTGAGATCCCAGTGTCCTAGGGCACCCTCCCTCCTCACAGCCGGGAAGGGATCCAGGTGCCAGGCATCGTGGCTTCGAATCATATTAGCTTCTTCCTTCACTCTTGCCATGAAGCCAACCGAGAAATACCTGGCCCCTGAAATTCCCTTTACTAGCACCTTAAGTTCTATTGAAATAGAGAATTCTCTTCCTTAAAAGTATATTATTGGGACTTCCCTGGTGATCAGTTGGTTTTAAATCCATCTTCCAGTGCAGGAGACGTGGGTTCAATCCCTAGTCAGGAAACTAAGATCCCACAGGCTGCAGGGCAGCTAAGCCCACATGCCTCAGCTACTGAGCCTGAGTGCCACAGCTAAAGAAGCCCGCATACCACAGCAAAGACCCAGCTTAGTTAAAAAAAAGTTTCTAAAACATTTTCTTTACAAAATCTTATCATTTGTTTCCAGGCTGTGTTGTATATTGTTTTGTGTGCTTAGTCACTCTGTCGTGTCCGACTTTGCGACCCCATGGACTGTAACCCGCCAGGCTCCTCTGTCCATGGAATTCTCCAGGCAAGTATACTGGATTGGGTTGCCATGCCCTCCTCCAGGGAATCTTCCCAACCCAGAGACTGAACCCAGGTCTCCCATATTGCAGGCATATTTTTTACCGTCTGAGCCACCAGGGAAGCCCAAACCCGAATCTACTGAGAGTGGTGTTCAAACCTACATGGGCACTATCCCATTGGATCTTAAGTTCAATGCCCTAATCACTCAACGATCTCGGTTGCTACATATTCTTTTAGAAAGAAAGAGAAATAGAAGTCGCTCAGTTGTGTCCGACTCTTTGTGACCCCATGGAATGGCCCACCAGGCTCCTCTGTCCATGGGATTTTTCAGGCAAGAGTACTGGAGTGGGTTGCCATTTCTTCTCCAGGGGATCTTCCCGATCCAGGGATCAAACCCAGGTCTCCCGCATTGCAGGCAGATGCTTTACTGTCTGAGCCACCAGGAAGAGCACTCTTTAAAAAATTAACCTTTTCTATAGGGACAAACTAGAAGGGAATATCTAAATGAATAGGAGTGTTTCTCTTTGGATGGTGAGAGATGGTAGTTGTACCGCCTTCCTTGTAATAAAAATAGCTCAAATCTATTAAACAGTTACTGTATGCTAGGCACTGTGACACGCACTCATGACATGCATTCATCACTTCAACCTTGGAACAACCCTAACCTTGCAAGGTAGGAACTATTGTTACCCCAGTCTCAGGTGAGGGCCCAGAGGCCCAGAGAAGGTAATTAACCTTCCCAAGGTCACACAGCTAATGAGCGGGCCCTCTCTGTGTTCGTGGGCCCTGTGTTGCGGTGCCTCTCCATCCTGGCTTTATTCTCAGATCATTCTTCAGTGAACGTGTGCAGCTTTTATGATGAGGAAAAGAGTTTTTGTTTTCAAGTGAACCTGTCTGGTCCCACCAATACAAAAACATTGAAAGACCCCACGTGCCGCAACTAAGACCGGGCACAACCAAGTTAATTAATAATGGAAAGAACACATGGGAGAAATACAATGCAAATGCAATAATGC
Organism: Bos indicus; assembly: GCF_029378745.1. Classification (NCBI taxonomy): domain Eukaryota; kingdom Metazoa; phylum Chordata; class Mammalia; order Artiodactyla; family Bovidae; genus Bos; species Bos indicus. The sequence goes on along the minus strand of NC_091780.1, from coordinate 15,264,016 downwards.
CCAAAGGAAATACGGGAATAGTGACATTTCTATATATTATTCTGTGTAGTCCACATTCTTTGAAATAAGCATCTCTTACCTAAGTAACCAAAAAAGTAAAACCTGTAAAGCAGAAAAGGAAATCCTGCTGCCAGAAGTACCAGCAAGGAGCATAACAGCTACTGTTTTTTGAGAACCATCTATGCTCCAGGAAAGATATTATCTGGAGCCTTTGTCAGGTGCTAATGCATTTGCTTCCTAAAGGCTCCTAAGAAGCTGGGGGTTGTCGTGAGCCCATTTTACAGAGTTGGAAACTGAGGTACAGGGAGCATTTGTGCTGCGCTCACAGACACACAGGGCACATTGGAGCCTGCCGCTGTGCTTCCTGTCACGTGCTGACTCAGCCTCCAGCCAGGTATCATCCCTGCCCTGGTCCACCCGTGACCCTCAGAGATATTACTGGATGCATCTGACTACAGAGTGAGTGGATGCGCTGGGAGAAACCCCTGGGCTTCTGGATTGCCTGTTTTGCTTTTGCTTCCAGAAATATACAGAGTTTGTGCCTTCTGCTCCTTGGGGACAGCCTTTGCCCCTGTGTCCCTGTCTTGATGGGCTCTTGGCACAGAAGCCAGGCCCTGTGTCACACTCCAGCAAAGAAAAGGATGAAACTTGGAGGGGAGAGTCGGCATTTTCTCTTTCACGGGGTACCACGTGTGCAGCTGTCGCTGAGTGACAGGCCTCCTCCACCAGGGGCCAGGAGAGAGCAGGCCTTCAAGTGGGCCTGGCTGCAGAAGACTCGGGGCCCACTGAGTAGGGAAACGGGGCGCCCACAATGTATTTCCTTTCCCTGGGGTCTGCTAGCTCTTCTCCACCCAGCATAGCCACAGAGCATCCGTGGAGACCAGCTTCTCTGACGTGCTGTATCTGGACTGGGGTCACACTGGGCCCTTACATCTGCCTTTATTCACCCCTCCCCACAGGCGCTGTAAAATACATCTTATTACCATCTGCTGTTTTCAGATGTGAAAACACAGAGAGGGCGAGGGGCTTGCCCAGGGCTGCCCACAGTCACGTGGTGGTACCAGGATTCATACCCACTTCCGGAACCAGATGGCTTCTGTCCGCGTCCTCGTTGTGGTGTGAGGCGTGAGAAGCAGGTGGCTACCTGTGAGCGGCAGGGTTTGGGGTTGGGTATGGTTTTCCCTCTTTAATGTTGTTACCTGCTGGAGCTGGCTGGATACCCGTGCTGCAGGGGGCACGGGGGTCAGCTGTCCCTGGAAGCCAGGGGCCCTGGAGCGAGCTGCCTAACCTCTGTGAGCCTCAGTTTCTTTTTGGATACAGCTGTGGTGAAGGCAGCTGCCTCGTTGCCTTGGTAGAAGGAATCGTGAGATAACGATGAGATAATGGATATAAATCGCAAAGTCCAGTCCCTGGCATCACATCAATACAGTAAGCACTCGATAAAGAGTCAATAGCCATTTTGCTATAGGTATTTATATACACACGTGTGTGTGTATGGAATGTAATAACCGTGTTTTTGTGCAGAGAAAATATTACAACCTAACAAATTGTTGTGAAACAAATATCTACATAGCCTGAAAATAGACCAAATTCAAAATCAATGCCTAAGAATCCACCCCGCCCTACCACCCCCCCACCTCTGCCTCCTCCATCATAACTCCCTCCTTCCCTCCAGGGCAACAGTAACCACCATCCTGACTTCTCTATTATTTATTACCCTGTTTTATCTTTACAGTTTGACTTCCTAGCTGTATATCTCTCCATGGTTTAATTTTGCTGTTTTCAATTTTGTGTAAGTGGAATTACACCAATGGGTATTCTTGCCCTTGTTCTTTTGGAATTATATCTTTTAAAATGAATCCGTGTTATTGATGATATGCTTTCTTTGCTGTATAATAATCCCATTATGTGAAGAGGTCACAGCTTGTTTCTCTGTTGTCCTGTTGATGGCATTGGTTGTTTCTAGTTCGAGGGTCTTGCAGTGTTGGGATGAGCATTCCTGGCTGTGTCTCCCAGTGCATTTCAGACTTTTCTGTAGGGTGTCTGCCTAGGAATTAGGTTTGTGGGTCATTGGGTGAGTTCCTCTTTAATTTTATAGACACTGCCAAAGTTTTGCCAGAGTGGTTGTCTAATTTACACTCCTACCAGCAGTGTGCAAGAGTCCAGATCACCTACATCCTTGCCAACACTGGGTACTGTCAGGCTCTTCAATCAGCTGAAAATCTAGTGACATTTCACTGGTCTTATAATTTACACGTCCCTGAATTCCAGTGAAGTTGAGCATCTTGTCATGTTCCATTGTTCATTTGAGTTTCCTCTTTTGTGAAGCATCTATTAAGGTTTATGGCCCTTTTCACTTCTCTGCAGTGAAAATAATCGTATTTATTTGGCTGCACTGGGTCTTCACTGCTCTGCAGGCTTTTCTCTAGTTGCGTGAGCCAGGGCTACTCTCTGGTGGTGGCGCATGGACTTCTCACTGCAGGAGCTTCTCTTGTTGCAGAGTACAGGCTGTAGAAGGCTCATGCTTCAGTAGGTGGAGCTCCCAGGCTCTGGAGCACAGGCTTAGCAGTTGCGGTGTTGCCCCTTGACATGCGGGATCTTCCCAGACCAGGGATCAAATCCATGTCTTCTGCATTGACAGGCGGATTCTTTACAGCTGAGCCACCAGGGAAGCCCTACAACTGGTTCATCCTCTTCTCATTGATTTATAAAAGTTTTTAAATATGGTCTTGATGTGAGCTGTCTGATTCTCCTATACATGTTTTTAAGGATGTATGTTACATGTATATTTTCCCACATCTTAGATTTCTTAATGTGCTCTTTTGATGAATCTAAGGAATGACCTTCTTAATTTTAATATAGACCAACTTGTCAAGCTTCTCTTTTAGTGGTTTGCACTTTGTTTGGTTTAAGAAATCTCTCCCTGCCCCCAACATTGTGGCAGTACTTTTGTCTGTTATCTTCCAGCAACTTTATTGTTTTGTTTTTCTCACAGGTCTCTGATCTGCCCGGAATTGATTCTTACATGTGTTGGGCAGCTGATTTTTTCCCCTAGGATTTCAAGCTTACTTAGCACCATTTATGGAAAAACACATCCTTTCCCCGACTGCTTCGTATGCACACTTTCCCATAAATTAGGTGTCCACACAAGTGTGGATCCGTTTCTGGGCTTTCTCTTCTGCTTCACTTGCATATTTGCTATTTCTTGTGCCAGCAGCACTCTCTTCTCATCACTACAGCTTTAAAAGCAGGCCTAATGTCCAGTAGGGCAAGTCTTGCCAACTTTTCTTCTTCTTGCAAGGTATCCAGGCTGGTCTTGGCCCTCATTGTTTCTATGAACAATTTAGAATCAGCGTGTCACTTTCTACAGACACACAAAAGATGTTCTTTAGTATTATTATTCATAACATATATCAGTAATAATAATAAAGTTGATTAATTCTTCCTGGACCAGGAAATTCCAAATACATAGAAGTCTCCATTTGGGTTTGGCAGATTTTTCTGGTTCTGCATGCCTGGCCTGACTTCTTGCTAGAGACTGTCATGTCAGGCCCCTTGGCACACTGCATCTAGAAGGAGGTGCCTCCCCAGTGCTGGGAGAGACACACACAGAGAACACTGTCCCGGGAAAAGCAGGAGGGACTGAGTCCCAGTCAATACCAGGTCTGAAAAATGACCTGCAAAAATGTCCCATGGTCACATAATTAGCAAGCAGATTTGTGCAACCTCTTGTTCTTAGAGGTTCACATGTGTATTAGCAGGTGTTAAGCTCTGAGGTTATCCTCACATTTGCTTAACAATTGTATTTGTTTGCCTATCACTGCTGTAAAAAGTTACCACAAATTTAGTGGCTTAAGGTAAGCCATATATGATCATACATTGTGGGTCAGAAGTCCACAATGGGTCTCACTGAGCTAAAAATGAAGGTGTTGGCAGGACTGCCTTCCTTCTAGAGGATCCTTTCTGGAGGGGAGAGCCCATTTTCCTTCCTTTCCCAGCTCCTGAGGGCACCCACATTCTGGGGCTCAAGGCCCTGTCTTCCGTCTGCAAAGCCAGCTGTGACTAGTCAAGTCTTTCTCATGATGCCATGGCTCTGGTTCTGTGGTCTCATCTCCTTCTATGACTCTGAGTTGCCTTCTTCCTCCTTCCACGTTTAAAGGTGATTACATTTCCGGAGTCTATGGAGTCACAAAGTGTTGGACATGACCTAGTGACTAAATAACAAAAGTGTGATTACAGTGGCCCACAGGGGTAATCAACATGATCGCTTTATTTTAAAGTCAGCTGATTAGTGACCTTAATTCCATCTGTAGCCTTTGTTCTCTTTGGTCAGTTATAATAACAGGTTCCAGGGATTAAGGCATGGACATCTTCGGGGAGTCTCGTTTTGCCCTCTGCACGATGGAAGCCTTAGCCTGCAAGCCCACTCGCCCCAGCTTGCTAGCACGTATAATGTCGAGCTCTGTGATTTACAGCGCACGGCACAGTGGGCGGTCTTTCTCTAGCTCCGCCCTCTTAGGCCCTGTCCTCTTCAGCACCGACATCATATGGTAGGTCAGTTTGTTTATGGCCTTTCTTCTTCCGAAATACAAACTCCACAGAAAAATCAGGGACTTTTTCTGTTTTGTCCACAGTCATATCTCAGCTCCTCGAGCAGTGCCTGGCACCTGTAGGTTCCATTATATATTATTTTTCTCTTTCTTTTTTAGTTTTAAAATTATGAAAATATAATAACACTTTTACGGGAGACTGGGAAAATACAGAACAAAATCACATATAGTTCCCCTGTATATTACAATTATTTTTTAAGTAGATAAATTGAGATTTTTAGTTGGAGTTTCGAATGGTTGGAAGTCTCTCCAGTAAGACAGCGAGCTTCTCCAGGGCAAATCCTTGTCCAGTTCATCTCTTCTTCCCCAGTGTCGAGAGCTGGCTGGTTCTAAGTCAGAAAATTGTACAACGTGGGTGGCAGGTTTACAGCAGAGAGTCCCAAACTTTCTTGGTTCATTATACCCTTGAAGTGAAGTGAAAGTCACTCAGTCGTGCCTGACTCTTTGCGACCCCATGGACTATACCGTCTGTGGAATTCTCCAGCCCGGGATACTGGAGTGGGGAGCCGTTCCCTTCTCCATTGTACCCTTAGTGTTTGATTTTTCACAGAGCCCTGCGTCTGCAAGATATACCTAGTCTTTGTGGCTTATCAAGCTGTTCGCTTCAAATGACTTAATGTAATACTACTACTACTACTAAGTCACTTCAGTCGTGTCTGATTCTGTGTGACCCCATAGATGGCAGCCCACCAGGCTCCCCCGTCCTGGAAAAATAAGACACATTACTTGAAAGAAAAAATATTTACGTTTTTGTTTTTTTAAATTTTAAAAAGTATTTATTTCCTTGGCTGTGCTGGATCTCAGTTGTGGCATCTGGGATCTTGTTCCCTGACCAGGGATTGAACCCAAGGCCCCTGCACTGCCACCAGAGAGGTCCCATCTATTTCATTTTTAAGTAAGCACAATTACTAATAGGCTGTGTGTCCCTGTTGGGAACTACACAGCTTCTTAAACCTTGGAATCAGGTGGGACTCCACCACCCTCATATCCTGTGTTCTGCATTGATTTCCATGTTTGCTGTTTATCACAGCAACTACTCAGTTCACTAAGACAGGATGTAGTTGAATGTAGCTCAATCCAGTGTCGAAACCATCAGCTACCTTGAGCGGGTAGTGGCGAGTAGTTGTACAAGTAGCATCTGACAAATGTCAGATATCACTGGGTTTCCCTCGAAAACTTAAAACATTTTGCTGCACCCCTGTGAGTTCACAGTCGTATCCTGGTGTGCCTTGGCCCACAGTTGGGGAACTGCAGATTTACACTACCCTAATTTACAGAAGGCCTGTGTTCAGAGCAGGATGCCAGAGTTTGATCATCATGGGAGTCACTCCATCCCCTCTCCCTTCGTTCAGTCATCATGTCCCTGGGAAGCCAGGTTAACATCAGAATGCTCTTGGCGGGTGGGCAGTCAGAGCATGGGGTGGACTCTGGACGGCCAGTCTGTCTGGACCCTCGTGAGACTTGGGATCACGGCTGCCTCCCACTTCCCTCTCTGCGACCTGGCCTACCCCCAGCTCCAGCCCCTCTTGCCTGCTGCTGGTTTTAGTAAATGAGGCATGGGAGGAGAGGGAGGACTGGGAACCCAGGTGTGGTGGCCTTCGTTATAGAGGAAGAGACGTAAGGGACGCCTGTTTAGTATTTTCATGACTCTTTCTAGGTGCCAGACCCTGTTCTCAGAGGTTTACAGATACGAGGTCATTAAGTCCTCCCTGCGGAGTAGGCCTCGTATCATTCCCATTTTACAGATGGGGAAAGCTGAGGCACCAGGAAGCAAAACAGACCTTCCCCAGGGCGCCCAGAGCTAGGAAGTGGTGGGCCTGGGATCTGCACCCAGGTGTCCCCTGCTATCTCCTGAGCTGTCTGAGGGGATGAGAGAAACACGGCTGCGGGGCACACTGCGCTGCCTCCTGGCTCCTTTGTTGGGAAGGGAGGTGCTGAACCTTTCCTTCTGCTGTGAAATGGGCCCAGGAGACTCCCCCATCGAGGTCACTGAATGGATTACAGGAGATTAAGCTTGTAAAGCAGCGGGCTCAGAGTGGCAGCACAGGAGGGGGCCACTCTCCTTTCTCTGATCTCTGCCTCTCAGGCTCCCCTCCCGAACATACAGCCTGGCAGACAGTAGGGGGCAGCAACGCGCCACTGAGTAACCTACACCCCCACCCCTCACCCAACCCCGCTACAGCGACCCCAGGACCTGGAGGTCCTCACCATTCAACACAGGGATGCTGGGTGGATTTTAGCGCTGGACCGTCTGTCTTCTTAGGCAGAACGGCTGTGTGTTTTGTTTGGTTTGGTTTTGGAGAGGTGGGGGGTGGTTGCTAAACAAGAACAAAATCACAGCCTGGTGGGATGAATCGACAAGAGAGTGAGGAAGCACATTCCAAAGTGCCTTTCTGTAAGATCACAGCGCTCTCAGGGGAACAGCACCCTCTGCAGACCCAGGACTGTGCCCTCTGATGCTGCGTGATCTGAGCTGTTACCCTGAGATATTTCTGCAGCAGAAAGGTTGCTTCCTGATGCATGAAGCCATCCCCACTACTGGATCATCCCTTGAAGAACATTCTGGAATCCGTTACTACTAGAGGTTCAGTTGGCATATCTCTGAGGAAGAGCTACTTTTTAAAAAATGCACCCAGAGACCATGGATAGCTGTATGTGTACGGCTGAGTCCCTTCACTGTTCACCTGCAACTATCCCAGCACCATTTGTTCATCGGCTGTACCCCAATATGAAACAAAAGGTTTAAAATAAAAAAGATAAATTAAAGATGTCCCCAGAGATTTCAAACAAGGAGGGGGTGCCCGTTGCACAAAAATGCACGTCATACATCTTTTTGTTTGTTTGTTTTTGGGATGAGATTCTATGACTTTTCTTTTTTTCATAATTTATTTATTTTTATTTTTTGACTGTGATTTGTCTTTGTTGCTACACAGACTTTTCTCTAGTGGCAAGTCGGGGCTGGCTGCTCTCTAGTTGCCGCGCATGGGTTTCTCATTGCTATGGCTTCCCTTGATGCAGAGCGTGGCCGCTAAGGCATGCGGGCTTCAGTAGTTGTGGCACGTGGGCTCAGTAGTTGCTATTTCCAGGCTATAGAGCACATGCTCAGTACTTGTGGCTCCCAGGCTGGCTCCAAAGCACAATGGTTGTGGCGCACGGGCTTAGTTGCTTCGCGACATGTGGGATCTTCCAGAATCAGGGATCGAACCCGTGTCTCCTGCATTGGCCGATGGATTCTTTACCCCTGAGCCACCAGGGAAGCCATGCTATCGGGTTTCTTTGGGAGAGAGTTCTGTCCTGTTAAAATGGAGAGCCACAGTCCAGCATTTCAGAGACCCGAGCCCTGTCCTAGAGGAACCGGATGGAGCGGTCACCTTGGCACGTGGCTCCGCTGCAGTGGCCTCTGCCTGTCGGAGCTACCAGAACGGATGGCTGACCTGTCTGGGCCCCACAGGGCTCCTGTGGGCCCCTGAGCTTGAGGGATGCCCCCCGTTTGTGTCATAAGTTGCAGAAGGACAGGGCACCCAAGGCCTGGAGTCTCCAGCTTCCCGTGACACTGGCCTGTCCACACTCTCCGCTGCCCCCACGTTGGGGAGGGGCAATACGCTCTCAACACCAGCTCTGAAGCTCATTGGCTGTTTCTTTTCCTTGACACTAAACGCTGGGTCCTTTGACCTATTCAAGATTATAATTTTTATTGTTCACTCTGTGGGGGATGGAGCAGTGATTGTTACATTGATTGTGGGGGTATTTAATTTGCATGAAAAGAAGCATGTTACCATGTGAGGAGGGGGCGGGGGTGGTGGTGCTGGAAGTCGGAGCAAATGCCAGGAGCATGGAAGGGGAGTCAGAGGGATGGTTCTGGGCAAGAGAATTGTGTCCCTGTCTTCAAGTCCCTTTCTTTGGGAACGGCCTGAGTAGTCAGTTTACTTCTGACCAGTGGCTCCCCTCTGCCTTCATCTGTGTCCTGCTCAGGACATAACTGGTTTCAGGATTTGCCCTGAAGCAGCAAGTCCCTCAGTCTCCCTTGGGTGCTGCTCTTACCTTGGACACCCCCTGTCCACACTCTTGACCCTGTATCTTTCTCAGCATCTCTTCCTGCTTCCCTTTCCTTCATCCATCGAGTAGAGCCAAGATCACTCTTCTCCCTAACTCGGCCCAGCTAAGGTCAATCCTCCTAATTCTTCTAGCCCATCTTTGAAAGATTCCCTACATTCTAGACCCTTCCAAAAATACCCCCACTTCTCTCAGTTTTCTCTGTTCAGTTATTTCAACCTAAGTTGTGACAAACCAGAGCAAGTGTTGTAATAAAGTAGGTTTGCTGCTCTCTGGATTCCTATAAACAGGAATAACTGGGAGACCAGGCTCACCAGCTGGGTACAGGAGTGGCTATCTTGAGACACTTGAACTTCTAGATTGCTCCAAATCTAAGAGTAGGATTTCACTGAGGGTGGATTCATTCCTCAGTGGAATTCACAGGATTCCATTCCTGTGATGGAAACCATCCTCTTTCATCCCTTCCTTCATCAAACAGCATTCTTTATAAGACATCTTTAAGCACTTGCTTTGGGATTCTGGGTTCTGGTCTAAAAGTGAAAAAGACCTGGTTTCCTTTGCCAAGTATGTAGAAATCAGCCAAGCTCCTGTCTAGAGTTCTTTTTCCTTTGAGTATAGTTGCTTTACAGTATTGCCTTAGTTTCTGCTATACAGCAAAGCGAATCAGTTATATGTATACATACATCACCTCTTCTTTAGGTTTCCTTCCCATTTAGATTACCACAGAGCACTGAGCAGAGTTCCCTGTGCTACACAGTAGGTTCTCGTTAGTTACTAATTTCATACATAGTATCAATGGTATGTGCCATGCTGTGCTAAGTCACTTCAGTCGCGTCTGACTCTGTGTGACCCCATAGACTGTAGCCCCTAGGCTCCTCTGTCCATGGGATTCTCCAGGCAAGGATGCTGGAGTGGGTTGCCGTTTCCTTCTCCATCAATAGTGGATGTGTGTCGATCCCAGTCTCTGAATTAATTCCACCCCACCTTCCCCCTTGGTATCTGCATGTTTGTTCTCTGTCTGTGTCTCTCTTTCTTCTTTGTGAATAAGATCGCCTGTAGCATTCTTTAGATTTCACATATATGCATTAATGTATGGTATTTGTTTTCCTCTTTCTGACTTACTTCATTCTGTATGACAGACTCTAGGTCCATCCACATCTCTGCAAAAGGCACCATTCCATTCCTTTTTATGGCTGAGTAATAGTCCCTTGGTTTCTTTAGTTTTGTTTTCTTCTCCCTTCCAAGTCAGTGAGCTCCAGGAAGGTTTGGATTTTATATTGTTTGTTTCAACACTGAGTCCTCTCCCTAAGAAGGCTGGTTGGTACAAAGGAACTCAATAAGTATTGATTGAGTGGATAAGTATTTGAGCAGATCCATCTCTGGAGATTTCAGGCTGAGTTAGTCTACTCTGTGAGCAAACCAGAATTACCCTCCACTGAGCTCAGATTCCCTCTGGTCAAATCCATTTCCTACCCTGTTTTTGATGTGCCCACATAGGCCTGTTAGATGTGCCCACATAGACCTGTTAGCCTGCACCCTCCAGGCTGTCTGCTTGAGTTGAATTGACCATGTACTGATTGCCCCCACAGGTAACCAGCTCCCTAAGAAAAAAGCACTTCTTTACTGTTAGTTTTATTCCTAGGGCCTTGTGAACTGTCAGTGCTCAAGTTGAAATTTGGTTACGTGGAGAACCAAATGATGGCTTTTTAGTTTGGGCTCATTGTTTTTTCCAGAATGAACCAAAAGTTTTGTGCAAAATTGCAGGTACTGTATCTATTAGATACATATCAGGTGGGCCAGAAACGTTGGGGTTTTCCCACACGCTGTTAAAGAAAAACCAGAATGAGTTTTTTTGTGAACCCAGTGCTTAGGCACATGCCTGGTACTATCTTCTCAAGTCCTATGAAAGAGCTTGAGTCCTGAACAGCTGTTACAGCAACAACAGAGAGCAATTCCAAAAATACGAGTGGGAGGGGCCCGCAAAACTGAAATTAATAAAATGTCTAATTAAATGTGCTCAAAGCATGCCATTATGTCAGCTTTGTTATGTGCTAAATTTAATGCCCATAAACATTTCATTACATTGGAGAATAATTTGTGGCTTCAACTTTTCTCACTTCATAAGAATTCCTGAGTGTGCACAATAAGGGCTGAGACGTCTTTGCCAACTGTAAATTAAGTGAATTACATAAAGCTAAATCAATGTGAGTGCAAAATGATAAAAATCCTTCCCAAAATGTTTATGGCCGAAAAAAAAAATTTTCATGATAAACGTGGATATATTTTATTGGTCTGATGTGACATGGGGTGGAGTCCTCTAAAAGTACGTGTGCTGCTGCTGCTGCTAAGTCGCTTTAGTCGTGTCCGACTCTGTGCGACCCCATAGACAGTAGCCCACCAGGCTCCCCCGTCCCTGGGATTCTCCAGGCAAGAACACTGGAGTGAGTTGCCATTTCCTTCTCCAGTGCATGAAAGTGAGAAGTGAAAGTGAAGTCGCTCAGTCGTGTCTGACTCTAGCGACCCCATGGACTGCAGCCTATCAGGCCCCTCCATCCATGGGATTTTCCAGGCAAGAGTACTGGAGTGGGGTGCCATTGCCTTCTCCAAAAAGTACATGTACTGGGGGCCTAGAAATATTTCAGAGCAACCTACGGAAGCTATAGAATTCCTGTGTGATAGTGCTTCAATAGGGTTTCCAAAAATTAAAATAGTAGCTTTCCCCTCTAGGATATTTAGACTAATTCCTCTGATATCATTTGTCTAATCAAAGCTCTCATCTGATCAATGTAAAACAGTTTTCTCACGCTTTGACAGTTTTGCTCATTGAATGTCTTCTGCTTTTAATCTAATCTTGGTTTCATCTTCTTTCAGGAATCCTGTTCACGATGCTGGTGTTTGGACCAGCCTGTGGATTTATCCTGGGCTCTTTCTGTACCAAAATCTATGTGGATGCAGTCTTCATTGACACAAGTAAGGAATTTATCTCAATTTCTAAGCCCCACACGTAAGCCCTTTCCCCTTCACAAAGGAGCCCCAGCCCTCTGAGTTCTAAAGCCTTCCTACTAAGAAGCAACTGTTTAATGCAACCTCCTCTCTAGCTGGTGGCCCCCTTGAGATTAGAGAAAAGATGGTGAGTGTTGGTTCAGAGGGCCTGGACTCAAGCCTGTATTCTGCTCATGTCTGCCTAGAGGCTTAATAACCCCCTGGAGTTGATTTCATTCTTCAAATCTGAATTTTCCTCATCTGTAAATTCAGGGTAACAGAACTTATATCTGCGTTCAGGACTGTTGTAAGGTAAGTGAGGGGACAAATGTGGAAATGCCCGGTAAACACACATGGCCACTGAACGTTGGTCCATGAACCCATAAGAGGACCCTGTTTCTTAAACTGGAGCACCTAAGTGCAAATGTACACATGGGATCAAGGAGACCAGCTTTGAAAATTGTTTCTATAAGACACTGTTGTGGTGGGCTTTAAAGAAAACATGTGCTGTGTGCTAAGTCGCTTCAGTTGTGTTCGACTCTGTGCAACCCCGTGGACTATAGGCCGCCAGGCTCCTCTGTCCGTGGGATTCTCCAGGCAAGAACACTGCAGTTCGTTGCCATGCCCTCCTCCAGGGGATCTTCCTGACCCAGGGATCGAACCCATGTCTCTTGCATCTCCTGCATTGGCAGGTGGGTTCTTTACCACTGGTACCACCTGGGAAACCCTAAAGGAAGTATATCATACTTCAAACCTATGTGTTTGAAGTGTTCTTAATGGGAAGATTAAACGTGTTTTTCAGCCTCCTCTGGGTGCCCTGCTTTAGCACAGCAGTTGCCAAACTTTTTGGCACCAAAGACTGGTTTTGTGGGAGACAGTTTTTCCATGGACCGGCAGTGAGCAGGGGTGGATGGTTTCAGGGCGATTCTGATAAAGAGCACACAACATCCATCCCTCTCGTGTGCAGTTCACAGTAGGGTTCTCGCTCCAATGAGAGTCTAATGCTGCCACTGATCTGACAGGAGGTAGAGTTCAGATGGCAACGTGAGCAATGAGGAGCGACTGTGTATACAGATGGAGCTTCGCTCACTTGCCAGCCACTCACATCTTGTTATGCACCCCAGTTCCTACCAGGCCACTCACCAGTACCAACCAGTCTGTGGCCCTGGATTGAATAGCATGCTAGTCTATATGGACTAGGCTATGCGGTTGTTGTTGAGTAGTCACTAAATTGTGTCTGACCATTTTGCAACCTCATGAACTGTAACCCACCAGGCTCCTCTGTCCATGGGATTTCACAGGCAACAATACAGGAGTGGGTTGCTATTTCTTTCTCCAGGGGAATCTTCCCGACCCAGGGATCGAACCCAGGTCTCCCGCATTGCAGATAGATTCTGAACCACCAAGGAAGCCCCAGGCTATGCAATGGTAACAGGAAATTCCCAAATCAAGGTGATTTTATGCAACCAAAGTCTGTTTCTCAGCTGTACTGAACATCCAGTGCAGGTTAGTGGTATTTGGGGTGAGTAGAGGGTGGGACTGGCCCCTGGTAGTCCCTCCAAGACCCAGGCTCACAGAAGTTTTATCTGACTGTTGCCTGCCCAGTTGCCAAGAAACCAGCTCTGCCTCAGAAATGACATGCATTGTTTCTACTCACATTTCAGTGGCCCCAGCAAGCTGCCTGGTGTGTTAATCTATTGCTTTATGGCAGATTACCCCAAAGTTAGTGACTTTAAGCAAGAGTTATTATCTCAGTTTATTTCTCTGGGTCTGGAGCCCAGGAGCAGCTTTGTTCAGTCACTGAGTCGTGTCTGATTCTTTGTGACCCCATGGACTGCAGCATACCAGGCTTCCCTATCCTTCACCTTCTCCTGGACTTTGCTCAAACTCATGTCCATCGAGTTGGTGATGCCATCCAACCATCTCATCCTCTGTCGCCCCCTTCTCCTCCCACCCTCAGTCTGGCTGGTTCCAGCTCAGGGTCTCTTATGAGGCTGCAGTCAAGGAGTTGACCTGGTCTCAAATCATGAGAAAGCACACCTGGAGGGGCTCTGCTTCCAAGCAGCCCCAGTGGCTGTTGGCAGCCCTGGGCAGGTGGACTCTGAGGCTGGCTCCCATGGGCCTCTCTGCAGGGCTGACCTCAGCACGGCCTCTGGGGAGCAGACAGCCCAGGATAGGGTGAGAGCCCCTGAGACAAAGCCGCAGTCTTTTGAGAACCTAGCCTCGGGAGTGACACCTTGTTGCTTCTGCTGCATTTTGTGTTAGAAGCAAGCCACTTGTTTCTGTCTACACTGGGGAGAAGGAATCCTTCCACAAGGACATGAATTCCAGAGGTGGGGATCACTGGAGGCTGTCTTAAGCACTGCCCACCAAACTGTTGCTTAGTTGCTCCAGTCGTGTCTGATTCTCTGATCCCATGGACTAGAGCCCACCAGGCTCCTGTGTCCATGGGATTCTCTAGGCAAGAATATGGAGCAGGTTGCCATTTCCCTCTCCAGGGGATCTTCCCGACCCTGGGATCGAACCCCCTATGTCTCCTGCGGCTCTCGCACTGGCAGGCAGATTCTTTACTACTAGCGCCGCCTGGGACCCCACCACATGTGGTCACAACTCAACCACACGCCTGCAGAAGGGTGCTGTGTTCCAATGCAACTTAGCAAGCCGAGAAGCCACATTCCCTTCCTCTCTGAAAACAGCGTGGGAAGCCATTCCCCTTCTTCTCATCCTGATCTATTCCCAGGATCAATAAGAACTCTCAGTCCCCCGGTTCTCCATTCATCATCTCTCGACAGTGCTAAATTTACTAATTCACCCCAAAGACATTGTGTGGTTTTAAATCCAATCAAGTCACTTTGTGATTCACTCCATTAGTTCCACTGATATATTTACTGGTAACTAATGATGTTACAAATTTCCAAACGGAGGGGGAAAAACATCAAATGCAGCCTTATTTATTTATTCTTTTAGAGCACTGGGTCTGTTCAGGAGGTGATTGAATGCTGCAGTTTTGTAGCTTTGGGTTGGCCCTTTGATCCTATTCCTAGCGAATGGGATGAGGGGGTGACCTGGTCAGAGAAACCACACAGGTGAGAGTCAGCTCCCATCTTGCCTATGGACAAAGAGCCCACTTCTGCCCTGCACCAAAGGCAGGACAGGACAGGAGTCTCGAAGGAAGGGAAGGAAGAGGGAACCTCCCAGAGCATGGGGAAGGCTGCCTGGGATGAGAAGGCAAGTATCCAGGCAGCCAGTTTTGCCCTCAGTGTATTGGCAGGGCCCCTGTGGATCCAGACTTGGGGAATACCAGCATCCCTGAGCCAGAAAGAACCTCAGACTTCACTCTCTTCCAACTCTTGCATTTTATAGACAAGGAAACTGATTCCTAGAGAGGGGAAGTATGGGCATACTAAGTCATTTCAATCGTGTCCAACTCTTTGTGACCCCTATGGACTGTAGCCTGCCAGGGTCCTCTGTCCATGGGATTCTCCAGGCAAGAATATTGGAGTGGATTTCCACGCCCTCCTCCAGGGGATCTTCCCGACCCAGGGATCGAACCTGGGTCTCCTGCGGCTCCTGCCATGGCAGGTGGATTCTTTACTACTCACGCCACCTGGGAAGGGGTGTACCCAATCTGAGAGGTGTATCTATAGAAAACCCAGATCCGTGAGCAATGGGTGGGTGTTTCCACTTTAAGACCCCGCCCTCTCACTAAGATTCTTCTTGGGAATGAAATAACATCTTTTCCTCAGAGCCTGGAGTGGCCGAGAGGCACACGCGTGGCTGGAGGGGGCACCGCCTGTCCACTCGCAGTCTGCTGGGCAGCTGTTCCTTTGCTCAGGCTGGGGTGTCGTCCCCGCCCATTCTGCGCCACACCTGTCCTCACCCTTCAGGCCCAGGTGAGGCACTGGCATCCGTGGTCCTCTGCTCACTGGCAGTTTGAAGCCTCCGGTGCCTGAGACGGATGGGCACGTTTCCATTCCGTCTGGGCATCCTGCTGATGGCTGCCTCCCCCCTCATGAGTAACAGTGGACTTCCAATCTGATGATACTCTAGGGACAGATGGATGCCCGTGAGTCACCCTCTTTGTCTGCCTCCTTTCTGCAGGCTCCAGGAGGGCTGGTGCTGCTCTTTACCAGCAGAGGGCACAGGAATACAATTTATTCTGTTAGGACCCAGTCAGAATTCCACAGTTTGCAGGGTGTTAAGTCTCTTCATTCATGTCTGACTCTGCGACCCCACAGACGGTAGCTCGCCAGGCTCCTCTGTCCCTGGGATTCTCCAGGCAATACTGGAGCGGGTTGCTGTGCCCTCCTCCAGGGATCCTCTCTATCTAGGGATCAAACTCGCATCTCTTATGTCTCCTGCATTGGCTGTGGGTTCTTTACCACTAGCACCACCTGGGAAGCCCCCCAGATTTTAGTTTTTCCCCTCTTGTGCCTGAAACTTGTCACTCTATCTACAAGTGGATCAGTGCTGTATTTCAAGGACCAGGTTTTCAGTTCTCTCAGGATGACCCTTCCCTGTCTTCCTCACCGACTAAGACAGAGCACCTCTTTAGGGCTGTGCACCCATCATGAATGCACAGGCCACACACACAGCCATGTGTTTCTGAAATTCAAGCAGAGAGCTGGGCAAGGGACTGGGAAAAGCAGTAGCCTGGGAATTGTGTGAGATGGGCAAGGCAGGTCCCTGGAAGGCCCTTGTTCTGGGGCAGCTGGAAAAGAGACTGTGGCTTCTACCAGGCAGTCTGGCTGTGGTTGAGGAATTGTTGTTCAGTAGCTCAGTCTTGTCCTACTCTTTGTGACTCCATGGACTGCAGCATGCCAGGCTTCCCTGTCCTTCACCATTTCCCGGAGTTTGCTCAAACTGCCATCCAACCATCTCATCCTGTGTCATCCCCTTCTCCTCTTGCCCTCAGTCTTTCCCAGCATCAGGGTCTTTTCCAATGAGTCAGCTCTTTGCATCAGATGGCCAAAGTATTGGAGCTTCAGCTTCAACATCAGTCCTTCCAATGAACACCCAGGACTGATCTCCTTTAGGATGGACTGGTTGGATCTCCTTGCAGTCCAAGGGACTCTCAAGAGTCTTCTCCACACCACAGTTCAAAAGCATCAATTCTTCGGCACTCGCCTTCTTTATGGTCCAACTCTCACATCTTGTACATGACTACTAGAAAAGCCACAGTTTTGACCTTACAGAAAAGGTGAGACACATGAGGGAGCCCAGTTGGAATCTGTGTGTTGATGAAGCTGGGGGGTGCGGGGGAGGCAAGTGGTTGTCGGGACAGACCAGCTGTGGAGCCGAGGTACGCCGTGAGTACCTCCCCCGGGGGTACTCAGACAAAGGGATTCTGCCGTTGCTGCTGCCTGTCGTCTGCATGGGAGTGTGTGTGGCTCGTTTGACCCTTCTCCTTAAGGATAGAAACCTCCTTGCCCAGGCTAGCGGGGAGGGAATGATGGTGCCTGCAGAAGTTCCTTTCTGGAATATGCTTGTAGAACTGAGATGAGTGAAGAGCAAAACATAGAAGAAAGAAGGACTTGGTAGAAGAGTGGGATACCAGCATCCCTGAGCTGGGAAGAACCTCAGACATAATTCTCTTCCAAGTCTTGCCTTTCATAAACAAGGAAACTGACGCCTAGAGAGAGGGTAGGATGTGCCCAATCCAAGAGGTGTACGTGTAGAAAAGCCCTACCACTTTTCTCAGTGGAGGCTTCACAGCCTGATGAGTGGCAGCCATGAACTCACTAATATTTGAAGCCATACATCGAGCGCCTCATTGGAACTGCGGAGCATTCCCACGAGAGGGTGGGTCCTAATGCCAGCCCGTTAACACCCTGACCCCTGGGCCATGGACCGGTAGTGGTCCTGTTAATACCAGACCACCCAGCAGGAGGTGAGCTCCATCTGTATTTATAGCTGTTCCCCATCACTCACATCCCCCAGATCCATGAAAAAATCATCTTATCTGAAACCAGTGCCCGGTACCAAAACGGTTGGAGACCACTGCATTATCAGATGAGGTGGCCATCTCCTCTTGCAACGATTAGGAGTTCTGAGTTGGAACATGGGGACCAGACCTCCACTCAGATCCCAGCTGGACCCCTTATGGGCTGTGTGATCCTGGGGACATTTGTCCTCATGGGTCTGTGTGTGGATGACATGAGTTAATCACACAGAGAAGTTGACACAGTGCCTGGGGGTTAGTGAACACACAGTATAATTAGGTGTCATGAGGAACAGAGAGTGAACTCACTTCCATAGATACTAGGAGTCAAAGCTCAGGCCAGTCTGACCCCAGTTGGGCAGCTCACTTCCCTGAAACATCTCCAGGCATTTAACTAGAAGGCTGCCCCCTTTCGTGAACAGAGGCTTTGCTGAGATGACCTGGCTTGGCCAACACGGCCGTACAACATGGCCTCAGGCCCCCCACAGCCCTCCTCGCCACAGCTGCACAGCGTCTGCAGCTGCCAAAAGGCAGATTCATCTACTGGCTTCATAAAAATGTTGACGAGCAGAGACCCCTGCAACTCTGGCTGCTGCCGCCAGATTCCTTCGTGTTGGACTAATTAGCCCAGCAGCTGGGGTTTGGAACAGTCCATGCTGCCCTCCACCCTCAGCTCCTCCCTGCCTCCAGCTTCTAATTCGGTCTGTAACATAATGATACTTTTGGAATGCTTGAGTCCCATAGCAAAAGTTTTGCAAAATAGGTTAGAAAAATAGGTAAATGGGCTGAAGGGAACAAAAAGAAAAACTGCTCAGAGAGCCATAGTATTGCTTACACATCAGAATGGCCCCAGACTAAGTAAATATTCCCAGTTTGCTTTGATCTGTTCTTCTCACGGTCTTGGTATCCCCATGGGTGGCTTGGTTAGTTAGTTAGTTTTCAGCTGGTTTAAACTTGTTGCTGGGAAGTCCTTTTTTTGAACCTACAATGGTAGCAGGCCTTGGAACTGGCGGGAATTCTCAACAAAGCCCATATGTTTGTGTGACCTTCAGCAGAGGGGAAAGCAGCTGCTGAAAGCTTGTTCAACTCACCCAACGAAACCACAAAGCCCTCCCAACCTTGGATTCCATGAGTAGAAGAGTCAGAGCAATGAATTGTGTAAGTCAGGAATCCTAACAAGCCTGCTCCAGTGGCTCAGTGGTAAAGAATCTGCCTGCCAGTATAGGAGATGTGGGTTTGAGCGCCGAGTCAGGAAGATCCCCTGGAGAAGGAAATGGCAACCCACTGCAGTATTCTTGCCTGGGAAGTCCTATGGACAGAGGAGCCTGGCAGGCTACAGTGTGTGGAATCACAAGAGTCAGACAATACTGAGTGACTAGACAAAAACAATAACCAGCCTGCAGACACCTGTGCAAAGGCAGACCCACCACGCACTGGCCTCACGGTGACCCGGGTGTGGCTCCCCCTGCTCCTTCCCAGCATTTTTTTCTTGGTGCCTGAAATGACCAAGGGGCAGGCAAGTGACTGGAGGGAGCTTAGCCAGGGTATTCACAGAGTCTCCTGGGGATGCCAGGCGTTTGCACAGCCCAGGACCCTGATTCCATCCCCATCCTTTTCAATATCTTTCTTTATCCACAGTTCTAGATTCATTGGCAATTTGATGCATTCTAAGTAAATGAGACAAACTGATGTTCTTCACTTGTATCCTGAGCATCCTCCTGAGAGCAGCCTTCGTCAAAAGGCTGAAACTGCAGCCATGTTTAAAATCAAAACACTAATTAGAACCAGATAGAAAGAGAAATAGATTTCTACACCTTTCCCTCTGCTACTGCTGCTAAGTCACTTCAGTCGTGTCTGACTCTCTGCGACCCCATAGACGGCAGCCCACCAGGCTCGCCTGTCCCTGGGATTCTCCAGGCAAGAACACTGGAGTGGGTTGCCATTTCCGTCTCCAATGCATGAAAGTGAAAAGTGAAAGTGAAGTTGCTCAGTCGTGTCTGACTCTTAGCGACCCCAAGGACTGCAGTCTACCAGTCTCCTCTGCCCATGGGATTTTCCAGGCAAGAGTACTGGAGGGGGTGCCATTGCCTTCTCTACCTGGACCTAAAAGAATACCTTTGTTATACTAAGCCTACCCAGGGCCGCTTTTCTTAAAAGTTAGGAATTTTTATTTCCTAAGACATGGGTTCAATCCCTGGGTGGGGAAGATCCCCTGGAGGAGGCCATGGCAACCCACTCCTGTATTCTTGTCTGGAGAATTCCATGGACAGAGGAGCCTGGTGGGCTACAGTCCATAGGGCCGGAAAGAGCTGGACAAGACTGAAGTGACTCAGCACGCACGTGTGCACGCACAAGCCATTTGTACCAGTCAGGGTAGGCTGAGTTACGCTGCAGTAACAAACACCCTCAAGATGTCAGTGACTTGGGAATACTAAAGACTTATTTCCTGCTTGTGTTATATACCCGAATCAGGTCAGCAAGAATATTTTGTTCATTATAGCTTCTTAGGCATCATCTTTGGGAGAACTGCACATGCTTCACAATCAAGCAGGAAAAAAAAGAGCATAGGAGTCATGCACCAGCTTATATATATTGCCACATGGAAGTGACATATGTCTCCTCACTCACATTTGACTGGCAAAACTCTGTGGTGATGGCCACGTGTAACACCACAGGAAGGGAGGTGAGATCCTCATTCTCAGAGGAGGAGACCCACGTGCAGATGTAGGGTAATGTTACCACACATGCTTTGCCAATCCACATAGAGAACTCCCCTTCAACGTCAGTAATTCTTGTTGTCATTATTCAGTCGCTCAGTCATATCCAACTCTTCATGACCCCATGGACTGCAGCACACCAGGCTTCCCTATCCCTCACCATCTCCCAGAGCTTGATCAAACTCATGTCCATCAAGTCAGTGATGCCATCCAACCATCTCATCCTCTGCCGCCCCCTTTTCCTCCTGCCTTCTGTCCTTCCCAGCATCAGGGTCTTTTCCAATGAGTCGGCTCTTTGCATCAGGTGACCAAAGTATTGGAGCTTCAACATCAGTCTTTCCAATGGATATTCAGGACTGATTTCCTTTAGGATGGACTGGCTGGATCTCCTTGCAGTCCAAGGGACTCTCGAGTCTTCTTCAGCACCACAGTTCAAAAGCATCAGTTCTTTAGTGCTCAGCCTTTATGGTCCAGCTCTCACATCTGTACGTGACTACTGGAGAAAACCACAGTTTTGACTATATGGACCTTTGTTGACAAAGTGGTGTCTCTGCTTTTAGTATGCAATCTAGGTTTGTCATAGCTTTTGTTTCGATAATGCTGAGTTGTGACAATTGCCAGGCCAGAGGGGGTGATAGTCAGCTTCATGGCCAAGAGGCATCTTAAAAATACTATTCATTGTTGAGATAGGTAGAATAAGGAAGTGCCTCAGAAAAATGAAATTGGATCATTAGCAGAGATGTGGGTGGACCTAGAGTCTGTCATACAGAGTGAAATAAGTCAGAAAGAGAAAAATATCATATATTAATGTATATCCGTGAAATCTAGAAAACAGATACAGGTGAACCTATGTTCAGGGCAGGAATAGAGACATACCTGTAGAGAACATCCAATGTGGACGTGGGGTGGGGGAAAGGGGAGGGTGGGACAGATTGAGAGACTAACATTGATATGTATACATATTATGTGTAAAACAGATATATAGTGGGAATCTGCTTTATAACACAGGGAGCCCAGCTTGATGCTCTGTGATGACCTAGAGGGGTTGGCAGGGATAGAGGGGTGGGAGGAAGCAGATATATGTATACATTTGGCTGATTCACTTCATTGTACAGCAGAAACTAACACATCACTGTAAAACAATTACATATATGTGCTAAGTCACTTCAGTCTGGTCTGACTTTTTGTGATCCCATGGACTGTAGCCCTCCAGGCTCCTCTGTCCATGGGATTCTCCAGGCAAGACTACTGGAGTGGGTTGCCATGCCCTCCTCCAGGGGATCTTCCCAACCCAGGGATCGACCCCAGGTCTCTTATATCTGCTGCACTGACAGGCAGGTTCTTCACCACTAGCTCCATCTGGCAAGCCCACAAAGCAACTCTGCTTCAATTTTTACAAATTTGAAAAAGAAAAGATGTGTCTCAGGCTGGTGTCAAGCATTCACTGTCTCCGCAAGAGCTCCCAGAACCAGGCCGAAGCTCTGCTCATGAGGCTGGCCGGTCCTGAGGGCAGCCCGCTCCAAGGCTGAGTAGTTTCTTCTCAGCCTGTTATTTCTCTCCCTGCCACCGTCCACTGGATAATTGAAACAGAGGGGAAAAAAATCAATACTTCCCAGAATAGTCAGCCGTGATTTTCCTGGTTCTTCAGATCCCTGCCTTCTGCAGACCCGCCCCGCCCGCCCCTTGCAAAGCGGCCGGTGTGCGCTGATGCTGTCACAGGTGGGTCCTAGCCCTGTCTCAGGAACTGTGAGCACATACTGGCTTTCTGCCTGCAGACACAAGCCCGCAGGGAGCGAGTCGCCTCACTTTCACACAAACGCCCACCTCCCCCAGGGCCACCCCTCTCCCAGGAGTGCTTTCTCACCGTATAGCAGTCACTAACTTCCTATCTAAAATATGACTGTCCACGTGCTTCTGATTTCCTTCTCCCAAACAGCTGCCAGGCTTTCTCTCCCCCTGCTGGCTCACATCTGGCAGCTTTATGGGGCCCAGAGACAGAGGGGGGAAATACTGTATTTCCCCTTTCCCGTCTTTTGTTTTCATTCAGTGCTTGGCAGCAGGTGAAGGAAAACAGTAAGGGATTGGTGCGAACAGTCTTGCTCAGCTCCAGGGTGGTGTGACTTCCTTTTCTCTTCTCCTGTTTGCATAAAGACGCTTTCAACATCACCCTGTTTTTCTACACTGTACTTTAAAAAAAAAAAATCTGTACCTTTTGTTGAAGTAGATGGGTTTGAAGACCAAGCATTTTCACACCCCCGATAGCAATGGAAACTGACACTGGTAAATTAGACTCCTACTTGTTAATAACCATCAGAAGGCATATAATTGTGCATTGCTGTTGTTTAGTCCCTAAGTTCTGTCAAACTCTTTGTGACCCTACGGACTATAGCCCACCAGGCTCCTCCGGCCATGAGATTTCTAGGCAAGAATACTGGAGAGGGTTGTCATTTCCTTCACCAGGGGATCTTCCCCACCCAAGGATCAAACCCACATCTCTTGTATTGGCAGATGGATTATTTACCACTGAGCCACTAGGGAAGCCCTAATTGTGCATTAGTGCCATGCAAAATTTCTCCATATAGGAATTTACTTTAAAAATACTGTTTATATCCAGTGACTGAGCTACTAGGAAGCTCTTCTCAGAAGTGTTGATATTAATAAAAAGATTAAAAAATACCTCAGTATACAAGACTTAAGAAACTAGCTAAAAATTTATGTAATCCCTAAAATGGAATATTACGTAGCATTAATATAATGTGTGGTAATTTTGAGAGATCTTTACAATGCATTGTTAAATGAAAAAAAAAATCTATACCTTAAAATTCCCATTGACATAAATATACCCCTAAAAGTTCAAGATTAAGTGCTCCAATACGTAAGAGCCTACTATGTGTCAGGAGATGCTGGTTCATTACCTCTCAGCCTGGTAACCACTGTCCTTGGCTATCTATCATCTTTATTCTGCAAATGATGAAACTAAGAGTCAGGGAGGGTGAGTAACTTTCCCAGCATCACATGCTAGTAAGTAGCAAGAGTGGGATTTAATATCACACGCTAGTAAGTAGAAATAGTGAGATTCAGCAAGCCCACTAGAGTGTGCGCTTTCTCCTCTCCAGCATGTACCTGCACAAAAGCGTCTGGTCCATTCAAGTGCCCTGGCTATTGCTGCTTGGTTGATGTCAAGGCCTCCAGGTTAGAGACCACCAGTGTTCCAAAAGCCAAGTTGCCACCCATCAGAAGAGCTGGTCATCTTACCCACTGCCCAGAGCAGAGGAATTATCCGTTAAGAACCCTCTAGAGAGCCCGAAACAAAGGCCTTCCAGTCAAGAGGGAGAGAGCAGAGCCCTTGGCATCTGGATGCCTATGTTCTGGTCTTCAACTCTTGTGGATGTAGGCAAGGCACTCAGCCTTTCCAGTTCCTTTTTTTTTTTTTTTTAATATAATTTTATTTATTTGTTTTTGGCTGTGCTGGATCTTCGTTGCTGCGCAGGCTTTTTCTCTATTTGCAGCTAGTGGGGCTACTCTCCGTTTGCGGTGCATGGACTTCTCACTGCAGTGGCTCCTCTTGTTGCGAAACACGGGCTCTAGGGCAGGTGGGCTTCAGTGGTTGTGGTTCCCAGTCTCTGGAGTACAAGCTCAGTGGTTCTGGCACACAGGCTTCGTTGCTTCGTGGCACATGGGAGCTTACCAGACCAGGGATCAAATTTGTCTCCACTGGCAGGCATATTCTTTACCATGGAGCCATCGAGGAAGCCCACACCCAGCCTTTCTAAGCCTTGATTTCTCCATCTGTATTATATAAGGACAATTAAAAAAAAAGCTCTACCTCATAGGGTTGTGGGGAGGGTTGATTGGAACTCCACATAGCGCCCGGTGCAGAGTGAGCCCTCGGCAGATGACAGCTGGCATTTTCATCACTGATAACTGAAGAGTCTTCAGGAAGAGCACTTAGACATGGGGGAGTGCTCATCCCGTGACTGCGCTCATTTCTCTTCCCAAGCCTGTCCAGGCCTGCAGCCTCATTACTTCTTAGCTCATTTGCTGTATCCCAGATCGCTGAGATGAGTTTCCTTCTGTGCTCCAGGGGCGTGGGATCATCATCAGAGATATCTCTAAGCAGCTCACGTGGGAGCGCCCTGCTCTGCAAGGGAGACGTGGAAAGAGGGAAAAACATCTACCAAAGGGGCAGCAGAAATGTGCATCTTCTTGACTCCAGCTGGAAAGTCAAACAAGTCATAGTACTAGAAGGCCACACCACTCGCATGGAGCCTCAAAGCATAGACACTGGCTACGGAGCTTTCAGTAGAGGACTGGCCCCCAGACCACAGGCCATCATGGAAGTTTGAATTAACCCATCCCCATCAGCTTCCCTGGTGGCTCAGATGGTTAAGAATGTGCCTGCAATGCAGGAGATCCAGGTTTGATCCCTCAGTTGGGAAGATCCCCTGGAGAAGGGCATGGCTACCCACTCCAGTATCCTTGCTGGGAGAATTAGTCCATGAAGTCGCTAAGAGTCAGACATGACTGAGCAACTACTGCTCACACACACATACACACTAGCAGCTTAGGAAAAGAACCCTCACCATGAATATTAAGCTCACATCAATTAAGTGCTTAAGCACGCGCCAGACACTGTTCTGAGCACTTTGTGTCTGGTGTGGCTCATTTGATCTTCCGAACTCGATCAGGGTAAGTACGTCATAATAATCAGCATTCTATAGATCAGTTCTGCTGAGGCGTGGAGTTCAGATCGCTAGCCTGAGGTCGCACTGTGAGAAGTGGGCAGGGTTTCTTTCCAGGTGTCCTGGCTCTTGGTTTCCATTCTGCACCACTCTATATTATCTGTGAACCAATTTAAGGCTGGGAGAGTGCGGTGTGGAAGGGGATCTCAGGGTAGCAGCTTTGTGGGGGCGGTGAGTGTGAACATACATAATAAAAATACACCCTTGAACGATTAATGTTTCTGTCTCCCTGTGCTTTGTTAGCAGACCTTGGCAGCTCTGCCAAGTCAGTCAATGCCTGCCTAAATTCAGGGGGTGTCTGGCTTCTCACTGTTTTTGTTTAGACAGATACAAGCACAAAGTAGACAAGAAAATTAAGGAGGGAATGCGATCAGCCTTCAGCTTGGGGAAAACCAGAAGCACAGCTAGGAGGCCCCAGGCTGCTCTGCCCATTGTCCACTCTTCCCCACCCCTGGCCTGTCTGTACAGCTGATTGCAAGCCTCAGCCAAGTGCCCGGCCCTGCCTGCTGCTCTCCTGTTAACCGTGCTCTCTCTGGTTGTTGCAGGTAACCTGGACATCACCCCAGACGACCCCCGCTGGATCGGAGCCTGGTGGGGTGGCTTTCTGCTCTGCGGTGCCTTACTCTTCTTCTCTTCCGTCTTGATGTTCGGGTTCCCACAGTCTCTGCCCCCACACTCAGACCCCGCCTTGGAGAGCGAGCAGGCCATGCTCCCCGAAAGAGAATACGAGAGACCCAAACCCAGCAACGGGGTCCTGAGACACCCCCTGGAGCCAGACAGCAGCGCCTCTTGCTTCCAGCAGCTGAGAGGTAAGGACACCTCCTTCTTGAGGGACGCTTAGGACTGGATGCTGGGGGACTTGAAACAGAATCCCCTTGGTTTTACATGATCTGCCTTCCCTGGTCCTGTGCTTAACTGACCCCTGAGAAGTAAATGCACTTTATAAAGCAAAAACAAAGGGACTACCATTTATTGAAGGGGCAGCAGACGAGATCCTCCCAGCTGAGAACCCAGTGGCTAACATTGCACCTGGTGTAGGATAAATATAAGTGTCCGTAGAAGGAAGAAAGTGGGGAGGGAAGGAGGGAGCCGGATGTTTCATGCCCCCACCCCGCCCCCTGCTTTGAACTCTTCCAGGCCACTTGCAAGCACATGAAAGCAGGAAAAGACTTTGAAGCTGGTTCTCTTTGCCTGATGCAGGCGTTCTTGAAAAGCCACATCCAGAGTGCATTTCCTTAGATTCTCTCTGGCCCTCCAGCCCCTCCATTAGAGATGAGAGCCGTGTTCCTCTGGAAGGAAATATTAACTCAAGTCTTGATAACGAAGTCCCACTTCAGAGAGTGGCAAAGTGCTCACCATCGTTTTTAGAGGGAAAAGAAGTGCATATTTTTTTCACAAAGGAGACACAAACAGTGATGCAGAATGAAAATGAGGAGTCCCCCCCCACACACCCCCTGGTGCTTTCTATATTTGGCTCAGCATCTTAGAGGTGAGGGTGATGATGGGCAGCCTCAAAGCTGCCCCCTCTCCCCACTTAAGAGAGATGTGCAGTGCTCCCTAATTCAAGGACCCCTTCTTGCTGGGTGTCCTGAAGAACGTGCTAGATTTGGGAAGCGGGCAGGAGCAAGGCTGCAGCGTTCCTTCTTGGTGAGGCTGGGGTGGGAAAGAGGTAGACGGTGATTTCTTTGCAGGAACCAGGCATGTGGCCTGGCCCACCGTCAGCAGCTGCCACCTCGGGCTCACAGTGCTTGCTTTAGAGGTCTGATGAGTGCTTCTACTGGGCTCTAATGAGGGGCACTGTCTCTGGAGATGCTTGAAAACAGCAGTGAGAACCTCAGATGACCTTGAGCTCAGATCCCCGTCCCACCCTTCACTGGCCCTGTGGTTATTACCCTGTCCATGCTTCATCTCCACGAGCGTGGAGTTATAACACAGTTCCTGGGTGACAGCCTGATCTTGAGAATTCAGGCACTGCCTGTGGAGACTGTCTGTAAATACCACCTAGTAGCCAGGGAGGGATTCAAGGAACTTGTGCTAATTCCCAGAAGATGCTAATTTAACAACCTAATGTCCTATTTCATTCCATGTTCTGTGATGGCTTCTACCAAAGTCGTAATGTGGAATTATCTGTAGACGATCTTAAAATACATCTCTCTAAGGATCAGAGTGCACTTTTAGATGAGAAAGTGAGTGTTGGTTGTTCAGTCATGTCCAACACTTTGCAACCCTATGGACTGTGGCCTGCCAGGCTCCTCTGTCCATGGAATTCTCCAGGCATGAATACTGGAGTGGGCTGCCATTTCCTTCTCCAGGGGATCTTCCTGACCTAGGGATAGAACCTGGATCTCTCTTGCATTGCAGGCAAATTCTTTACGTCTGAGCCTAAGTTGTTTTTTTTTTTTTTTTTTAAGATGAGAAGGCCACCTGCTTTATATCTTCTGAGGTTGCCTTGGCTTAGAGTCTTAGGAGTCTGTGCCTCATAAAATAAGACTCCCCAAACAGGTCCCCTTCAGGAGCCCCCAGGTGGCTGGAGGGTGATGCTTAACACCCCTCTGATAGCACAGCTGGCTACAGCATCCCAGGGAACAGATTCACAGCAACAGCTGGGGCTGGCATGAGAATGGGCCTTGCAGACACTTGGACCTATCTGGTGGTAGCCTTTCCAGGTATTAGGTTGGCAGTACAGTTCCTTTGGGTTTTCCTGTAACATCTTAATGGCAAAACCTGAACTAACCTTTTGGCCAACCCAATATTTCCTTACCCCAGGATGGCTTGCTTTCCTGAGTCTCTCATGGGAAGACCTATACCTGTAATCTCTTGCCTTTCATCTCTGGGGATACACAGATTAAAAAAAAAAAAATACAATTATGCCATCAAAGAACTCACTATCCAGGGTAGAGACAGGCCAGCAAGCCAGCAAGGTAGCCTAAGGTGGTGACGATGACAGCACCAGGCAGCCCTGCATTATGGAAATACAACAGACGGGCAAGGAAGGCAGGGCTTGGGTCATCCCAGACAGAGCTGAGCCACGTTTGGAGGATGTCACAGCTCCAGAACTCTCAGGCTCTGATCCAGTCTCTGGTTAGCCCATTTGTTAGTTCAGTCACCATTTTCTGAGACTCTGCCAAGCTCCAGGGACACAGCAGTGGGTGAAGAATCTGCCTGCAATGCTGGAGACCCAGGTTCAATCCCTAGATCAGGAAGATCCCCTGGAGAAGGAAATGGCAACCCACTCCAGTATTCTTGCCTGGAGAATCCCATGGACAGAGGAGCCTGGGGATTTCAGTCCATAGGGTCATAAGAGTCAGAAACGACTTAGCAACTAAATCACCAGCACCAGAGACACAGCAGTGAGCAAGGAAGCTTACATGCTGGAGCTTATATGGTAGCAGGGGAGGCCTGCAGTGGGCAAAGCTGAAGCAGTGGCAAGGTGAGTGCTGGGTGTGCTGTGGCTGGCCTGGCAAGTACACAGATGGGTAGACAGGGCGGAGACTCCTAGACCAGAGCCTCCACGGTTACAGCCCGTGTATATGTGGGCTCCCCTCTGATAATTAATGGTTTTTAATTTAGAATTAGTGATTCCCAGCAGCATCAGATCCATTCATGGACCTAAAGGATGTCCCAGCAGGAGAGGAAGGCAGTGCATCTAGAAAAATCCCCAGGAGCCAGAGTCCAGTGGAGTGAGCTGTTATGGGAATCAACAAATTTTGCACTTGCCAGCTCATGAAGAGGGGGCCATGGTGGTTTAGAGCCTTCACTTTTTCCACCCGAGACAAAGTGTTTCCGCCACATGGACATTTCCACCAAAAGCACCACATGAAGCTGCCAGGCACTCCCAAACTCTTCAATCTGATTTACAGCCTGGAAAGCCCAACTGGTCTGCATACAGTATGCAGCACGCTTATGAGTACGGATAGGCTGAGCATTGTCGCACATGTTAGAGAAATTAGCATTGCTCTATGGATCTATAGGTTGCAGTTTCTCATTTGTTTCATTTGAGCTTGCTGTTGTTCAGTCAGTAAGTTGTGTGTGACTCTTTGTGACTCCATGGACTGCAGCACTCCAGGCTTCCCTGTCCTTCACTATCTTCCAGAGTTTATTCAAACTCATGTCCGTTGAGTCAATGATGCCATCCAACCATCTCATCCTCTGTCATCCCCTTCTCCTCCTGCCCTCAATCTTTCCCAGCATCAGGGTCTTTTCCAATGAGTCAGCTTTTCACATCAGGTAGCCAAAGTATCGGAGCTTCAGCATCAGTTCTTCCAGTGAATATTCAGGGTTGATTTCCTTTAGGATTGACTGGTTTGATCTCCTTGCTGTCCAAGGGACTCTCAAGAGTCTTCTCCAGCACCACAGTTCAAGAACATCAGTTCTTCGGCGCTCAGCCTTCTTTATGGTCCAGCTCTCACATTCGTACATGACTACTACTAAAGGGTTCCTAGTCCAGCCATCAACTTGTGTCTCCTGCCAAGCTCTCTAGAAAGCAAAGGTGCCTGAGAAGAGCTGGCATAAGAATAGCCACACCATCCCCCTCCCCGGTGGGACTGAAACGCAGCCTCTTCTGCTCTGGTAGGGCCATAAGGCTCCTCAGATCAGATCAGTCGCTCACTCGTGTCCGACTCTTTGCGACCCCATGAATCGCAGCATGCCAGGCCTCCCTGTGCATCACCAACTCCCGGAGTTCACTCAGACTCACATCCATCGAGTCAGCGATGCCATCCAGCCATTTCATCTTCTGTCGTCCCCTTCTCCTCTTGCCCCCAATCCCTCCCAGCATCAGCGTCTTTTCCAATGAGACAACTCTTCGCATGAGGTGGCCAAAGTACTGGAGTTTCAGCTTTAGCATCATTCCTTCCAAAGAAATCCCAGGGCTGATCTCCTTCAGAATGGACTGGTTGGATCTCCTTGCAGTCCAAGGGACTCTCAAGAGTCTTCTCCAACACCACAGTTCAAAAGCATCAATTCTTCAGTGCTCAGCCTTCTTCACAGTCCAACTCTCACATCCATACATGACCACTGGAAAAACCATAGCCTTGACTAGATGGACCTTTGTTGGCAAAGTAATGTCTCTGCTTTTGAATATGCTATCTAGGTTGGTCATAACTTTCCTTCCAAGGAGTAAGCGTCTTTTAATTTCATGGCTGCAGTCACCATCTGTAGTGATTTTGGAGCCCCCAAAAATAAAGTCTGACACTGTTTCCACTGTTTCCCATTCTATTTCCCATGAAGTGGTGGGACCAGATGCCATGATCTTCGTTTTCTGAATGTTGAGCTTTAAGCCAGCTTTTTCACTCTCCACTTTCACTTTCATCAAGAGGTTTTTGAGTTCCTCTTCACTTTCTGCCATAAGGGTGGTATCATCTGCATATCTGAGGTTATTGATATTTCTCCTGGCAATCTTGATTCCAGTTTGTGTTTCTTCCAGTCCAGCGTTTCTCATGATGTATTCTGCATATAAGTTAAATAAGCAGGGTGACAATATACAGCCTTGACGTACTCCTTTTCCTATTTGGAACCAGTCTGTTGTTCCATGTCCAGTTCTAACTGTTGCTTCCTGACCTGCATACAAATTTCTCAAGAGGCAGATCAGGTGGTCTGGTATTCCCATCTCTTTCAGAATTTTCCATAGTTTATTGTGATCCACACAGTCAAAGGCTTTAGCATAGTCAATAAAGCAGAAATAGATGTTTTTCTGGAACTCTCTTGCTTTTTCCATGATCCAGCAGATGTTGGCAATTTGATCTCTGGTTCCTCTGCCTTTTCTAAAACCAGCTTGAACATCAGGAAGTTCATGGTTCACATATTGCTGAAGCCTGGCTTGGAGAATTTTGAGCATTACTTTACTAGTATGTGAGATGAGTGCAATTGTGCGGTAGTTTGAGCATTCTTTGGCATTGCCTTTCTTTGGGATTGGAATGAAAACCTGGTCTAAATCCAGCTCAGCCACTTCCTAATCATGCAACCTTAGCCATGCCATTCAGCTCCCCTTGGTTTTGCCATGTGGTGTCTGGTGTAACTTTATAGAAGCTGCATAAGGCCAATATTAGGACTTAGCTCTGTTTCTAGGTTAACAGCAGTGGTCCCAACCTTTTTGGAACTAGGTACAGGTTTCATCGAAGACACCAGTGTTCCATTCATTCAAGCACATTGCATTTATTGTGCACTTTACTTCTATTATTGTTACATCGACTCCACCTCAGGTCATCAGGCATTAGATCCCGGGGGTCGTGGACCCTGGTAAGACACAGAGCTCCTGTTCGGTGACAGAGGACTTCAAACCTGTAATCCCTTTCTAGTGCTCTCTCCCCTCAAAGCAGGCTTTGAAGGTCTGTTTCTACAAAGTTGGCCACCGGTTGGGTTTTGTTATGAGAAGGTGAGAGATGGAAAGCTCAGAATCTTTTCCAGAACTGTGTAGAAAAGCAGTCACTTCTTCCCAGAAGCCCAGAAGTCCCTGTCTGGTGGTGACTGTCACATAACCAGTTCACAAAGCAGGCAGCTGGCAAACAAATGCTTGGGCTCGTAAAACAAACAAATGCCTGGGCTCCTAAAACTCTAGCACTCCCCCAGGTGGGAGCCTACATATCCAAGACACATTTTTGCCTCTCAACTGTGCCATCAAATAACTTTTCCTTCCTGGCTCTGAAAGTGAAAGTGAAGTCGCTCAGTCGTGTCCGACTCTTTGCGGCCCCATGACTGTAGCCCCCCAGCCCACCAGGCTCCTCCATCCATGGATTTCTCCAGGGAACAGTACTGGAGTGGGTTGCCATTTCCTTCTCCAGGGGATCTCCCTGACCCAGGGATCGAACCCGGGTCTCCCCCATTGTAGGCAGACACTTTACCATCTGAGCCACCAGGGAAGGGAAGTTCCTGGCTCTAAGGCCCCTCATCTCTCATCTTGTTCTTCAGAACATTTTGCTGAGTCACCTTTCAGGAGCCCCCACATCCCTACCCTTGTGCTATGCCCACTCCTCCCCCTGTCCAGGCTTCCCTGTCCTTCACTATCTCCTGGAGCTTGCTCAAACTCATGTCCATTGAGTCGGTGATGCCATCCAACCATCTCATCCTCTGTCATCCCCTTCTCCTCCCGCCCTCAATCTTTCCCAGCATCAGGGTCTTTTCCAGTGAGTCAGCTCTTCCCATCAAGTGGCCAAAGGACTGGGCCTTCAGCTTCAGCATCAGTCCTTCCAATGGATATTCAGGACTGATTTCCTTTAGGATTGACTGGTTTGATTTCCTTGCAGTCCAAGGGACTCTCAAGAGTCTTTTCCACCACCACAGTTCAAAAGCATCAATTCTTTGGCACTCAGCCTTCTCTATGGTCCAACTCTCACATCCGTTCATGACTACTAGAAAAATCATATCTTTGACTAGACAGACCTTTGTCAGCAAAGTGATGTCTCTGCTTTTTAATATGCTATCTTGATTTGTCATAGCTTTTCTTCCAAGGAGCAAGCTTAATTTCATGGCTGCAGTCATTATCCAGTGATTTTGGAGCCCAAGAAAATAGTCTGTCACTATTTCCATTGTTTCCCCATCTATTTGCCATGAAGTGATGGGACCTAATGCCATGACCTTGGTTTTTTGAACATTAAGTTTTTTTTTTTTTTAATTTTATTTTATTTTTAAACTTTACATAATTGTATTAGTTTAAGCCAACTTTTTCACTCTCCTCTTTCACCTTCATCAAGAGGCTCTTTAGTTCCTCTTCTCTTTCTTCCATTAGAATGGTGTCATCTGCATATCTGAGGTTATTGATATTTCTCCCAGAAATCTTGATTCCAGCTTGAGCTTCATTCAGTCCAGTATTTCTCATGATGTACTCTGCGTATAAGTTAAATAAGCAGGGTGACAATATACAGCCTTGATCCACTGCTTTCCCAATTTTGAACCAGTCTTGTGTTTTATGTCCAGTTCTAACTGTTGATTCTTTCCCTGCATATAGGTTTCTCAGGAGACAGGTAAGGTGGTCTGGTATTCATTCCCATCTCCTTAAGAATTTTGCACAGTTTCTTGTAATCCACACAGTCAAAGGCTTTAGCATAGTCAATGAAGCAGAAGTAGATGTTTTTCTAGAATTCCATTGCTTTTCCTATGATCCAGCAGATGTTGGCAATTTCATCTCTGGTTCCTCTGCCTTTTCTAAATCCAGCTTTAACATCTGGAAGTTCTTGGTTCACATACTGTTGAATCCTAGCTTGAAGGATTTTGAGCATCACTTGGCTAGCATGTGCTGCTACTGCTGCTGCTAAGCTAGCATGTGAAATGAGCACAATTGTGCAGTAATTTGAACATTCTTTGGCATTGCCTTTCTTTGAGATTGGAATGAAAACTGGCCTTTTCCAGTCCTGTCAGCATTGCTGAGTTTTCCAAATTTGCCGGCATATTGAGTGCAGCACTTTCACATCATCATCAAATCCTTTAGGATTTGAAATAGCTCAACTGGAATTCCATCGCCTCCACTAGCTTTGTTCCTGGTAATGTTCCTAAGGCCCACTTGACTTCACACTCTAAGATGTCTGGCTCTAGGTGAGTGATCACACCATCGTGGTTATCCAGGTCATTAAGATCTCTTTGTACAGTTTTTCTACGTGCAGTTCTTCTTGCCACCTCTTCTTAATATTTTCTGCTTCTGCTAGGTCCATACCATTTCTGTTCTTTATCGAGCCCATCTTTGCATGAAATGTTCCCTTGGTATCTCTAATTTTTTGACGAGATCTCTAGTCTTTCCCATCCTATTGTTTGCCTCTTTTTCTTTGCCTTGTTCACTTAGGAAAGCTTTCTTATCTCTCTTTGCTATTCTTTGAAACTCTACATTCAGATGGGTGTATCTTTTTCTCCTTTGCCTTTCACTTCTCATCTTTTCTTAGCAGTTTGCCTGACATGTATTAACAGGTGATAGGGGTTGAATGAATGAATGAGTAAATAAAGGAACACTTTCTTGCCAGTGTGCAAGCACGTACATGCTCACACACACATACACACGATAGCAGTTAGTGTTTGTTTTCCATACACTATCATTTAATCCTCCCAGCCCCATGAGAGTACCTCCCAGCCCCAAGTGGTACACTGATACCATTTAACAGACAAGGAGATTAAACCTTACAGTTGGAAAGGAAAGGCTGTGGGAGCCGTGGGAGGGCCTCAGGGCCTATCTTCTCTTTAAAAAAAATTTTTATTGATCATTTATTTATTTACTTGGCTGCCTTGGGTATTAGTTGTGGCATGTGGGATCTTCTGTTGTGGCATGTAGACTCACTAATTGTGGTGTGCAGGCTTAGTTGATCCAACGGATGCAAGATCTTAGTTCCCCAACCATGGATCTAACCTACATCCCCTGCATTGCAAGGAAGATTCTTAACCATTGGACCACCAGGGAAGTCCTGGTGCCCGACTTCTTGACCACAACATTGTGTTGCACCTTTGGACAATACACAGGCCCTCCGTTAAAGAAAAAGTGGCGTCAGCGGGTCCTAAGTGACTTTTCAGCAGCGTGTACTAAAACTGTGGCTCAGTCGTGAAGTGAAAGTTGCTCAGTCGTGTCTGACTCTGCAACTCCATGGGCGATACAGTCTATGGAATTCTCCGGACCAGAATCCTGGAGTGGGTAGCCATTCCCTTCTCCAGGGGATCTTCCCAACCCAGGGATCGAACCCAAGTCTCCCACATTGCAGGCGGATTCTTTACTGTCTGAGCCACCAGGGAAGCCCATGTCTACTTGTTCCCTCTCCAAAAGAGAAACTACAGAGCCTGACTCTAGAGGACCTTCATTTTTAGGGGAATGAAATCTGCCTGGGTTGATACCTTCCCCAACCCTCGCCCCACTCATACCCCTAATGCCACCATCACCAGGTTCTGTTGACTTTAGCACCTAAATATCTCTCAGACATCCTGAATGTGGTCTCCCACACTCCAGTCTGTCTTGACCCCTCCAAGCTGTCATCCACCCTAGGATGTATTCACAATGCATCTAATCCCGATAGACAGAGGTGTGATAACTGACCTAGAGCCAGACATCCTGTAATGTGAAGTCAAGTGGGCCTTAGAAAACATAACTACACACAAGGCTAGTGGAGGTGATGGAATTCCAGTTGAGCTATTGCAAATCCTGAAAGATGATGCTGTGAAAGTGCTGCACTCAATATGCCAGCAAATTTGGAAAACTCAGCAGTGGCCACAGGACTGGAAAAGGTCAGTTTTTATTCCAATCTCAAAGAAAGGCAATGCCAAAGAATGCTCAAACTACCGCACAATTGCACTCATCTCACATGCTAGTAAAGTAATGCTCAAAATTCTCCAAGCCAGGCTTCAGCAATACATGAACTGTGAACTTCCTGATGTTCAAGCTGGTTTTAGAAAGGCAGAGGAACCAGAGATCAAATTGCCAACATCCACTGGATCATGGAAAAAGCAAGAGAGTTCCAGAAAAACATCTATTTCTGTTTTATTGACTATGCCAAAGCCTTTGACTGTGTGGATCACAATAAACTGTGGAAAATTCTTCAAGAGATGGGAATACCAGACCACCTTATCTGCCTCTTGAGAAACCTATATGCAGATCAGGAAGCAACAGTTAGACATGGAACAACAGACTGGTTCCAAATAGGAAAAGGAGTACATCAAGGCTGTATATTGTCACCTGCTTATTTAACTTATATGCAGAGTACATCATGAGAAACGTTGGACTGGAAGAAACACAAGCTGAAATCAAGATTGCTGGGAGAAATATCAATAACCTCAGATATGCAGATGATACCACCCTTATGG
The DNA here is from genome assembly GCF_029378745.1 of Bos indicus. Taxonomy (NCBI): domain Eukaryota; kingdom Metazoa; phylum Chordata; class Mammalia; order Artiodactyla; family Bovidae; genus Bos; species Bos indicus. The sequence goes on along the minus strand of NC_091780.1, from coordinate 15,228,207 downwards.
CAGGAAGTGAAGAGGAACTAAAAAGCCTCTTGATGAAAGTGAAAGTGGAGAGTGAAAAAGTTAGCTTAAAGCTCAACATTCAGAAAAGGAAGATCATGGCATCTGGTCCCATCACTTCATGGGAAATAGATGGGGAAACAGTGTCAGACTTTATTTTGAGGGGCTCCAAAATCACTGCAGATGGTGATTGCAACCATGAAATTAAGACGCTTACTCCTTGGAAGGAAAGTTATGACCAACCTAGACAGCATATTAAAAAGCAGAGACATTACTTTGCCAACAAAGGTCCATCTAGTCAAGGCTATGGTTTTTCCTGTGGTCATGTATAGATGTGAGAGTTGGACTGTGAAGAAGGCTGAGCGCTGAAGAATTGATGCTTTTGAACTGTGGTGTTGGAGAAGACTCTTGAGAGTCCCTTGGACTGCAAGGAGATCCAACCAGTCCATTCTGAAGGAGATCAGCCCTGGGATTTCTTTGGAAGGAATGATGCTAAAGCTGAAACTCCAGTACTTTGGCCACCTCATGTGAAGAGTTGACTCATTGGAAAAGACTCTGATGCTGGGAGGGATTGGGGGCATGAGGAGAAGGGGACGACAGAGGATGAGGTGGCTGGATGGCATCACTGACTTGATGGATGTGAGTCTGAGTGAACTCCGGGAGCTGGTGATGGACAGGGAGGCCTGGCGTGCTGCGATTCATGGGGTCGCAAAGAGTCGGACACGACTGAGTGACTGAACTGATCTGAACGGAACTGAGCCCTTGACATGGCCACCAGCCTTGTGAGGCTCTGCCCCTCCAGGCTGTTCCCACACCTCCACCCTGTTCCCGCCACACCAGCCTCACCTCTCCAGCCTCCTTTTGGTCCTCTGTATCCCCAGGATCCTTTCCTCCCAGGACTTTGCACTTGCTGTTCCCATTCTGAGGATTCTGATCCCATCTTCAGAGATCAACTCACATCATTTCCCCGAGGACATTTTCCTGACATCCTAGGGCACCCCCTCCGCGGCGTATTGCTTTCTGTGTCATGAGCAGTGTGTGACCTTTGTAGGAGTTATCATCTCCCCCGGAAGCTCCGTGAAGCAGGGACCACATCTCTTTGCCTGTGCCCTGGTATTCAGTTGGCCAAAAAGTTCATTCAGGTTTTTGTGTAAGATGTTACCAAAAACCCTGACAGACTTTTTGGCCAACCCAGTACGTGACTGGTGCTCAGTACCCATCTGATAAACGATGGGTTACATGGATAGGAAAGGCTCTGATGCTGGGAAAGATTGAAGGCAGAAGGAGAAGAGGGAGACAGCGGATGAGATGGTTGGATGACATCTGTGATTCAATAGACGTGAACTTGGGCAAACTCCAGGAGATGGTGAGGGACAGGGAGGGCTGGCGTGCTGCAGTCCACAGGATGGCAAAGAGCCAGACACGACTGAGTGACTGAATAACAACACGTGGAGGGCTGGACAGGCACTGCCCAGCTCAGCACAGTTTGCTGCTTCTCCTAAAGCCATCGTCACCCACAGTCCCTCCCAGGGCTTTGGCCTGTGTTTGACGCACTCTCAGACACTGGCTGGTGGAGCTGTAGGGTAAGGGAGCTAGAGAAGGCGAGGTTTGGAAAAAGAACAAGACCGGCACTTTACAGGAACAGACCACCTTTAATGAAGCAAGAAGGGGCAGCAGTCAGATTAGTGAGCTGCTGCACTAACCCAAGAAAAGAATAAGGATATATAGGCATGTGTGTGGAAAGCTACTGTCTTAAGGGGGCCTGTTCTCCAAGATTGTTCAGAGTAGTTATCTCTTAAACAGCTGGGGCAAGGAATTCCACCTGGGAGCTGGGCATAATCAACCTTAATGTCCATTTTTTCTTCGGGTGAGAGAGTTCTTTGTTTTGCATAGAATGGTGGGGAGGACCTGGAAGGGAGTTTTAACTCCAGGCTATTTTGAGCCCTGTAACTTTCCTTCAGGAGCAGGAGCTCCACCTGGACTGAGTGTCACGGCTGGCTCCCGGGTGGCTTTCCTATATGTGGAGGAGAGTCTGTTCCTGACACTGAATCAGAGTCTGCCAGCCCAGTGGCTCCACTGACCTGCCCTGTGCCTTTGGGTGCAGGTCTTGACTTGCCCGTCTTCCTGGCAGGTGTCTTGCTGTTTGGGCAGAGTGCATCCTCACTAGCCCCCGCCTCTGCCCTTCCCACTCTTCCGTGGGGGCCCCAAGCTCGTTAGCCCACCCTGGGACCAAGTTCATGCCTCCAGCGTTGGCTTCTCTGCCAAGCCGCCTCCATCATTTGTGACCCAGCAGTCGGTTTCTGCTACATTTTTCCTAATTAGAGGCCTGTGCCTTTTGGCATAATGTTATTATGAGGAGCCTGGTGATCTGCGAGTCCTTGTTCCACAGGCTGAACGGCTGAGTGTGTTTTATCACGCGATTTGTCTTCCAAGCTATGCTCCCCCGTCGTGAGAATTTCCCGTTAGAGTCTTCTTTCTTGATTCCATGGCCCAGGAAACCGGCTGCCTTCCCAACCTCTTGGAATCCTGTGCCAGGCTGTGGTTCCGATGCAGCCGTGTCACAGGAGTTGTTTTTACAGGTCCCCAGGGGCCAGACGGGTCAGTGGCGTCACTGTGTTTGATGTGTGTTTGTGTGTCTTTGATGGAGGACACACTGCGGGTTATGTCTGTTATTCAGCCATAGCTCCCCATCTCCAGTTATTTCAGCAAAGTGCCTGAAATGAGCATAGGTGAGGGCACCTGGCACCATGCCTGGTTCACTGTGGATGCTCCCTGTGCTTTTGGAAAGAAGGGAGGGAGGGAATAACTAGAAGACAGCATTTCCCAGCGGGGGCTCCTTGGAACACAAATCCTCTGCGATGCCCAAAGAAGTACAATTCAGCAACATTAACAGGGAGGAGTGCTTCCATGGGTAAATAAGTCGGGAAACTGTCTGAATGCTGTGATGCTCTTGGCGATTCACAGAATATGTGTTAAAGGCTCTGAGAAGGCCAGCTGTACGGAAAGCTGGCTGACTTTGTCAGACTTCTGTGATCCCGGGACTCTTTTATTCAGGTCAGCTCTTTAGGCAGTTGTGAAATGTTGCCACAGTACAGGCTAGAAGGTGGTGAGGATTATGGGAGGTTCAAGGGATGCCGTGAGGACCCCAGAGGAAGGATTCGAAGACAGGTGCATGAAGGATGCAGCGTTTCTGCCTGATCTGGAAGGATGAGCAGGAGACGCATGGATGGAGGGGAGAGGAGGGGCTTCTGGGCTGGGATGCCCGAGATGTGCGTAGTTTGGGGAACAGGATTTAGAGAAGATCGTGCTAGAAGACAGGCTGCTCTCAGCTCCCACGCCGAGCCGAGTTCCTGGTATCCAAAGCTGCCCAGTACGTCTTTGGTAAAATTATGAATGAATTATTGAGGGTCTTCTCATTGCCCTCCTAGTGAGACTAGACTTTATTTTATGAGTCCTTGTTTCCCAACCAGGGATTCATGTCATTGTCACTTCTGGGCTTTTTTTTTTTTTTTAAATAAAGCAGATAAAACATTTTAAAATGAAAATCTCAGAAATAAGATGCTAGTATTCAGAAAAGGAGTTAATAAAAGAAAAAAAAATTAGGAATTAAAAAAATGCTGTGGACTTTTCTTGAAACACACACAGGCAGGGTCTCCATCCCTACAAATAATGATTCTCCGAGTCTACAGTGGGGGAGGGAGCTGTGGGAGAGGTGATTCAGGCATCTGAACATCCTGAAAGCTTCCCAGGAGATTCTAAGTGAGCTCCCAGTTAAAAAACAAATGTCAGAGCTGAGGGAGATCCCTTAGGGGGTCTATACCAGCGGCCAACTTCCCTGGCAGTTGCATATAAGATACAATGGGGGAGGTGACCTACTGATGAAATAAGGTTGGGAGTCTGTGACATGACTCTTTGAGATTTACACCAGCATTTTAAAAACGCTGAGAAGGCCTGCTGTAATGCCAGCACTTCCCGAAGTAGCATTAGAAAGTGTAAGTTTAGAGATGGGTATGTACGTATGTCAGCTTGAGTGTTTGGCTTCATCTTTTCTAGACACTGCTGTTTCTCTGTTTAGACTTCCCAGGAATGAATTCTCCCATGGTTAGTAGTTTTGGGGTTTTTTTTCGATTTTTTTGAGGCTTTTTTTTTTTTTTTTGGTTTTAGTATTGCTTTTGTTGTTGCTGTTTTCTTTCTTTCTTTTCTAGAACCACATAATTTTTATTTGTTTAGTTAGTTTTGCTCTGCCGCATGGAATGTGGGATCTTCCTTGACGAGGGATTGGACCTGAGCCCCCTGCATTGGGAGGGTGGAGTCTTAACCACTGGACCGCCAGGGAAGTTCCTCGTTAATGTTTTTGTGAATGCCGAATGAAGTCACCCTGGCTGCCACTAGGGTGTGGCAGACTGCTCCCAAAGAAGGTTCTAGAGAAGGCTAGAGTGAAGTTACAAAAGTGTCTTGTTTGCTTACCAAGAACTCTTGATTTCTGTAGTCATTTTCTGTCTGCTGCCAGCATGGAAAAATGCAATATTTGGGGCTGAATGAGAGCCTGCTGTGTCCCAAGCTCCTTTCTCTGCCTCCCAATCCTGCGGAGATCATGTTTCCGGCTTCACACTCCTGATGCTGAGAAATGACTAGGGTGGCCCCAGTTAGGAACTTGCAGGCTTGCAGACACTAAGCATTCTTTTGTGGACTCTTTCTTCTTGTTTTAAACCAGCTAATGGGCAACCACACTGCTCCTCCTTGGAGGGCCTGTAGGGAGCTGTTGGGCTCTGGGCTGCCCTAACCAATCCATACCCATCTGACACTTGGGTTTCACTTTAGATGCTCATTTCCTGTGTGGATGGGTTTATTATTATTATTAATCTATGTTTAATTGAAGGATAATTGCTTTACAAAATTGTGTTTGTCTCTGCCATACATCGACATGAACCAGCATTAGGTACACACGTGTCCCCTCTGTTGAACCTCCCACGCCATCCCGCCCCTCTAGGCTGTCACAAAGTCCTAGTTTGAATCACACAGCAAATTCCCATTGGCTACCTGCTTACATATGTTAGTGTATACGTTTCCATGCTACTCTCTCCGTTCGTCCCACCCTCCCCTTCTTCCCCCCACCCCATGTCCACGAGTCTGTCCCTTATGTCTGCATCTCCATTGCTGCCTTGCATTTGCAAGGTTTGTCAGTACCGTCTTTCTAGTTTGCATATATATGTGTTAATATACGACATTTGTTTTTCTCTTTCTGACTCACTTCACTCTGCAAATAGGCTCTGGGTTCATCCGCCTCATTAGAACTGACTCAGGTGTATCCCTTTTTATGGCTGAGTAATATTCCATTGTATATATGTACCACAGCTTTATCCATTCATCTGTTGATGGGCATTTATGTTGCTTCCATGTCCTAGCTGTTTGTGCTGATGGTTTCTCATTTGTTCACTCAAACTGTGACCATCTCTAACAAAGCAGGTGTTACCATCTGCCTATTACCTCACTGAAGATGAAGCCTGATGGCTACTGCTCTCAAAGTTGGCCGTGAGAAGCTCCCTTGGGTCCCTGGGGCAGAGATTAGGGGATGGATCCTCTGTAGTGGTGAGACCACAGGGGGCCCAAGGCTGCCAGTCTGGGGCCAAACTGGTAAGTGCTCATTTCCAGAAGACTAATCAGCTCCATGGGCCTCCCCTCCCACCAGGATTTCCTCCACCCCTACCTACCTAAGGGATGGATTGGGCACCTCCAGAATCAGTGATAGAAATGGCCATATTAACTAAGATCTCCACTTCCCTCACAGCCCATGAACCTGTGGAATATGGTGTGATCATAAATCAGCCTGTATCTACAGTTAATGTTCCTTAAGAGACTATGACAGTTCCCTTTTAAGGCTATGCAATTCATTTGTTTCTTTATTGGATTCTTTCATCTACCTTGTATGTATTATCTGCTCTTACCCGGCCTGCAATGCAGGAGACCCCAGCCCAATTCCTGGGTCAGGAAGATCTGCTGGAGAAGGGATAGACTACCCACTCCAGTATTCTTGGGCTTCCCTTGTGGCTCAGCCGGTAAAGAATCCACCTGCAATGCAGGAGACCTGGGTTTGATCCCTGGTTTGGGAAGATCCCCCGGAGAAGGGAAAGGCTACCCACTTCAGTGTTCTGGCCTGGAGAATTCCATAGATTGAATAGACAATGGGGTTGCAAAGAATTGGACATGATTGAGCAACTTTCACTTTCTCTTACCAGGCACAATGCCCACCTCTGGGGTTGGAGCTGCTCCATCTCTGCTCAGCCCGAGAGCACTGGCTCCTCCTGGGAGACAGACGGGGGACCCATACCAGGGCATCTGGTGGGGCTGGTGGCGCTGGGATGACAGGCTGTCCTGGGCATTGTGAACTGGCTCGGCATCTGGTGAACACTCATGCTACCCCATGAAGCTTCATTTTTCTCAGGATTCACTCAGCCTTTGCTTTGCTCTTGTGCTTCCATGATGATGTTTTCCACATCTCCATTATTTCTTCCATCCTCTTTCATTTTTTTTTTTTGGTCATGACTTGAGTACTGTTGTTTATCTCACCCAGATCCCCCCATCTCTCTTCTCTTCTGCTTGTGGGTCTCCTATGTTGGGAAGCACTTCATGGTGGCTCACCTTTCAGGAAAATACTGTTCTGTTGACTTGAGGCCCCACCCAGAAACCTGAAGATTTAAAGATGAGTCCCAGAGTGCAGGCAGAATTGAGTTTAAATCCACCCTCCTTCACCTCTTGGTTTTGCATTCTGGGATGTAGATGGTTGGGTTTCAGCCTCTCAAGGGAGCCTTGGTTTCCTTGTGTCTAAGAAGAGGATGGTAAGACCACCCCCTAGTGTAATAGTTGTGAGAGTTAAAAAGAAACCTCACCACGGTGCCCAGTCAACACTGGTTGCCAGGCAGATGTCCGGCTGTCATTGTCATAATTCCTGAGCAGTTGCATAGACTGTCCCGGTCTCCCCTCTTGGGGAATATGAGCCATGCTGTATTGACAGCAATGTTATTAAAGAGAAAGGAAAGGCCAATTTCAGTAGAGAGACTGAAGGCAGAGAGCCTGAGGTCAAGGGTAGTATAACTGAGCCCTCACAGTGACCACTCCTCAGGGTATCTCTAATTGCCAGGACAAGCAGTGGACAAGGATTTGTGCCCCCTGACCCCTTGACCTGCTGAACAGCCCTCTGCAGGAGGGGAATCTTTTTGGAAAGCCCTTGTCCTCCAGGAGCTCTGCTCACCTTCCCCAGTCTCTTCCCCACTCTGTTAATGCACCACGTCTGATCACAGACATTCCAACAAGTCTGAGGGCCTCCCAATGCAAGGGCTCTTTCCCTAATATAGCCAAGGATTATTTCTATTGTATTAATTATTACTAATTGCTATCAAACTCTTTTTTATTGAAGTATACCTGATGGCTCAGCGTTTAAGAATCTGCCTGCCAATGCAGGAGACTCAGGTTCAATCCCTGAGTTGAGAAGATCCCCTGGAGAAGGAAATGGCAGCCCACTCCAGTATTCTTATGTAGGAAATCCCATGGACAGAGGAGCCTGGCAGGCTACAGTCCATAGGGTCACAAAAGAGTTGCACATGACTTAGCAACTAAATAACAACAAATAACCGATTTACAATATTCTCTTTCAGATGTACACAGAGTGATTCAGTTATGCACATACATGTGTGTATCTATATTCTTTTTTCTATTCTTTTCCATTATAGTTGTTACAAGATATTGAAAACAGCTCCTTGTGCTATACAGTAGATCCTTGCCATTAATCCTATCAGACTCTTAGCTGTATCCTAGAAGCACTAGAAAGCATGCCTTTTTTTTTTTTTTTTTTTTTTGGCTGCTCCAGGTATTTGTTTCAGCACACAGGATCTTCAGTCTTTATTATGTCATGTTTGATCTAATTGCTGCATGGAAATTCTCTTAGTTGCGGCATGTCGGATCTAGTTCCATGACCAGAAATCTAACCCAGGCCCCCTCCATTGGGAGTACGGAGTCTTAGCCCCTGGATCCCCAGGAAGTCCTTGGGCAACATGCTTTACAGGCAGCCAGTCTCATTTCATGTTTGTGGCAATCCATGGGATGGAGTGATGTACTCAGGTCACAGACCTACTCAGTCTTGAAGCCAGAGTTCTAATCCCAGTGACCCTGCTCCTTAGACCAGGTTCTTAGCCATTATTTTATGCAACCTCATTCAGTGAAACCTTTTCTGTGGTACAGGGCTATTCTGTAGGCTCTCCGGTCCTTTCTTTCTTTCACCCCTCTGTCCTTCCCTTTTCTGGGGCTCCCCAGGTGGTACTAGTGGTAAAGAACCCACCTGCCAGTGTAGGAGACATAAGAGACGTGGGTTCAGTCCCTGTGTCAGGAAGATCCCCTGGAGAGGCCCGCAGCCCAGTCCAGTGTTATTGCCTGGAGGATCCCACAGACAGAGGAGGCTAGTGGGCTACAGTCCACAGGGCCACAAAGAATTGGACATGACAACCCCACTCCAGTACTCTTGCCTGAAAAATCCCATGGACGGAGGAGCCTGGTAGGCTGCAGTCCATGGGGTCACTGAGGGTCAGACACGACTGAGCGACTTCACTTTCACTTTTCACTTTCATGCATTGGAGAAGGAAATGGCAACCCACTCCAATGTCCTTGCCTGGAGAATCCCAGGGACAGGGGAGCCTGGTGGGCTGCCGTCTATGGGGTCGCACAGAGTCGGACATGACTGAAGCAACTTAGCAGCAGCAGCAGCAGAAGTGACTTAGCACGCACGTCCATCCCTTTTCTACTTCTGCTCTTTTTAAACAACATGGACTAAGCCCTTAGTCGTGTCACATCTGGCCATTTTTTCTAAGCACAGTGGGAATGTTTTATCATATTTATTCTTTATTCTAATAATTAAGCCACACTTTGGTTACCAGAGGCAGAGTACATGCTTAGTCCTCAGGCCAACATCAGCCCCTCTCAGAACCCAGACCAGAATGGCACAGTGATTATAAGCAGGCTGTGTAGCAACAGGTGCCAGGGTTTGAGTTTCTGCTTTGTTCCCCTAGCCAAGGGACCACTGTCTTCTCATCTGTGAATGGAGGATTTTAATCCTACAAAGAGGGCTTCCCTGGTAGCTCAGATGATAAATAATCTGCCTGCAATGCAGGAGACCTGGGTTCAGTCCCTGAGTTTGGAAGATCCTCTGGAGAAGGGAATGGCTACCTAATCCAGTATTCTTGCCTTGAGAATCCTGTGGACAGAGGAGCCTGGGGGGCTATAGTCCATGGGGTTGCAGAGTTGCACACAACTGAGCAACTAAAACCCAGTCATCCCAGGAATGTGATTTTGTCATGAGACTCATGCAAGTGGACATGTAAGCAGTTAGAATGGTCTTTGGCACACAGGACATGTTCTGCCAGGGTTAATCCTCAGGACTTCTCCAAATATGCCTTTCTCCCTCCTGCAGGACCCACAGATTTCTAGGAAACTCCATCCTAGAGCAGGGGGTCCCCAACCTCCAGGATCTAATGCCTGATGATCTGAGGTGGAGCTGATATAATAATAGAAATAAAGCACACGAAAGTGTAATGTTCTTGAATCATCCTGAAACCATCCCCCGCCCCACCCCAGAAAAAATTGTCTTCCATGAAACGTGTCCCTAGTGCCAAAAGAGTTAGGGACTGCTGTCCCACAGGACTGCCTTCCCAAGCCTGTTCTTGTTGCTGTTCCACTGCTAAGTCGGGTCTGATACTTTGTGACCCCATGGACTGCAGCACGCCAGGCTTCACTGTCCTTCACTACATCCCAGAGTTTGCTCAAATTCGTGTCCATTGAATCGGTGAGGCCATCCAGCCATCTCGTTCTCTGTCGCCTCTTTCTTCTCTTGCCCTCGATCTTTCCCAGCATCAGGGTCTTCTCCAGTGAGTCGGCTCCTCGCATCAGGTGGTCAAAGCCTAGCCGTGGAAAACTTGTCTTCCCTACCGAGGGCTCCCCTGTCACTCTTCCCAACTTTGAATCATTCCGCCAGTAGCAGCACTCAGCCCCTGATGAGAGGTGAAAAGGTTTCCCCAGCTGTGAAGCTGCGTGATACAGGCCCACCTGCCTCCCACGCCAGCTCCCAACCTCTGAGGCTAAATCAGAAGGTGGGAGGCAAATGGCTGTGGGAGTCTGTAGGTGTTTGGCAGCCTGGTGTGGCCTCGGTTCACCAGTCTAGGCCACCTCATTAGCAGCTGCCACCTTGGAAAGTTACAAGTTTTGTGGGCTTAATACTTCATTTGCATGGAAAAGCCTGGAAGACTGGGAATAGCCCTAAGATCAAGCTAATTAATACCCCTTAAGTTGGGGCTCTGGAGGGTAGACCAAGCCTTTGAAAAGGAATCTTCTTTGAGAGCACTACAGGTCATTGCAATAAAACCCAGAAAGGGAGGAAGAACTTAGGAGGAAAATAGCCAAACACGAGAGGAAGCTGTCGTTTCTAGGGGCAAGTCGGTCAGGTAGATGGGGAAAAAAGATTGTCCTTTATACAAATAAGTCCCAGTCAGTCTTCCCTGGGCCTCCAGTTAGATAATTCTCAAACTTAATGATTTTCACATCTAATTCGAGGCAAAATTAGTCATTCGATATTAAGACAAAAGCAGGCAGGCTCCTATCTTGACAAGAAATCCTTCCTACTGAAATGGAATTATCTCTGGAATAATTAAAATGCTTGCTGAAGTATGAAAGTGTTCCATTAGCTAGAGTTGTCTTTGTTGAGAAGCGCCCTCCTTGTCCCCAGGTAAACCATGATGGCCATGATCAAGGAAAAGAAAATAGGAAGGCTGTGAAAAAGTTGGCTTAAAACTCAACATTCAGAAAACTAAGATCATGGCATCTGGTCCCATCACTTCATGGAAAATATATGGGCAAACAGTGGAAACAGTGACAGACTTTATTTTCTTGGGCTCCAAAATCACTGTGGTCAGTGACTGCAGACACTAAATTAAAAGACCCTTGCTCCTTGGAAGTAAAGCTAGACCGAGTATTAAAAGGTAGAGACATCACTTTGCTGACAAAGATCTGTCTAGTTAAAGCTATGATCTTTCCAGTAGTCCTGTATGGATGTGAGACTTGGATCATAAAGAAGGTTGAGCACCAAAGAATTGATGCTTTCGAACTGTGGTGCTGGAGAAGGCTCTTTATGGTCCCTTGGACTGCAAGGAGATCAAACCAGTCAATCCTAAAGGAAATCAGTCCTAAATATTCACTGGAAGGACTGATGCTGAAGCTCCAGTACCTTGGCCACCTGATGTGGAGAGCCAACTCTTTGGAAAAGATCCTGATGCTGGGAAAGACTGAAGGTGGGAGGAGAAGGGGATGACAGAGGATGAGATGGTTGGATGGCATTGCTGACTCAATGGACATGAGTTTGAGCAAACTCCAGTAGATGATAAAGGGCAGGGAAGCCTGGTGTACTGCAGTCAATGGAGTCACAAAGAGTTGGACACAACTTTGCAAGTGAACAACATCAAATAGATAATGTGATCAAACTTGAATTCTCATTGGTGTCATTTTTGAGCCAGAGAACACAGTTGGATATTGATGGTGTCAGCTCAGTGGCAGTATTTGTGAACAAGTGTGGCCGTGGTGCTTTTTCTTTGGAAGTCCCCAGATCTAAAGAATTTTCACAGTAACAAGGAAAGTGAAGCCTCCAATAAAAATATGGCAAATGGTGGTTTTCGTAGAATGTCACCAACCTGCTTACTGATTGTCAACAGTATTTCCAGAGTTTAGATATCTTAATGCCGAAAGACTACAGTGATGGAGCAACAGTGTTATTACCTGCCAAAACATGAACAGCTGGGGGCTTCCAAATTCATTTATTACAAGGAAGCACTGTGGTTGTTCATGTAATCCATACCACTCTCTGTGAGGCTTGGTACTTTTTGACATAATCAACCCATCCCTTGTCACAGATGCATTGTACCATCACAATGTGTTAAACCAGCCTTCACTCGTTAGCAGTGATTTATGATGATGGAGTCTTAACATCCCAGGGGTTTTTGTTCATGAAGACATATACTTACCTCGTTACCTTCTGTTTATGCCTAATCTCTTATTTTTGTTGAACAGTGCACATTTTTAAACATTACGCAATCAACATTGCTCTAAATATTTGTACAATACTTAACAATGAGGATTTAACAAAGGGAAATTTTCCAACGTTTAAACACAGATTTTAAGTGTAACCTCTTCTAGACAATTATTCAAAATGACATTTTTGAAAAAAGATTATTATAAATGTTTGAAATCATGTAAAAGGTGAACAAAACACACTCATAAAGGCCTGTGCACTTGCAGTAAAGTAGGTATGTGAATAAAGTAGCTGTATGAATACCATGGATTCAAAGTTGTTTTCCCTTATCTTTATTCTTCTTCATACTCTTTTTAAAGGGCTTCCCAGGTGGTGCTAGGGGTAAAGAATCCACCTGCCAATACAGGAGATGGAAGAGATGCAGGTGTGACCCCTGGGTTGGGAAGATCCCCTAGAGTAGAAAATGGCAACCCACTCCAGTATTCTTGCCTGGAAAATCCCATAGGCAGGGGAGGCTGGTGATTTAAGTCCATGGGGCAGCAGAGTCAGACACAGCTGAACCACCAACACCCTTTTTAAAGTTTTTGTTTTGTGCACGTGTGTGCATGCATTTATTTAATCCAAGAGTTGCCTTCCTAAGGTTTTAGTAGTTTCTCAGAGGGTAAAGCGTCTGCCTGCAATATGGGAGACCCAGGTTCGATTCCTGGGTCGGGAAGATCTTCTGGAGAAGGAAATGGCAACCCTCTCCAGTATTCTTGCCTGGAGAATCCCACGAACGGAGGAGTCCATGGGATCGCAAAGAGTCAGACACGACTGAGTGACTTCACTTTCTGAAACAACTGCAGAACAGCTGAGGCCACCAGCTCCGGTTATTATCTGATTGCTTCTCACCTGGAATATAGAATTGGATTGCTCAGTGCATGGTGATTCTGAGCCTCCAATCATTTGGCTCAGTCCATTCCAATAACTAAGTTCCTTTCATTATGTCAAAGGCTCCTTAAGTCCCTGTCTTATAGATAGATTTTCATTTTTGAAACTTGGTATCTTTCCCAGAAATGATAAGTTTTAAGTTGTATGTATCTGCCAGTCTCTGACCCATTGTTCTGTCATTTTGATTAATTGAGCATGTCTGTTAACATTATTAAAAACTTATGTATCTTCTATTATTATTTTATTCTAATTAGTTGGGCCATTTAGAGGTTTTGTCTCCTAGGAGATGAGATTGAGCCTGTGTAATTAGCTCTCTTCTTTAGGACAGCTGGCTAATTCATCACCTTGGTGAGCAGTTCTAGACACAGCTCACCTGCTTATTTTGTATGACCATGGGCCCTGATTGGTTTTTTCTAGACTTGGGATGTTACCTGCTTCATTTGGAACTCTCTTTTATCTTTTTCTGTTCACACAGGTGGGATCGAGTATACCATGAGCCAAGTGTTCCACATTATTATGATTATGGGAGAACAGAGGTCCCCTAACTTGTCACTGGTATACCACTTTTACACATTTCTGCCTTACCTCCTTACCAGCTGTACCATTATTTACATGACTTCTCTTTTAGTAACTGTAAATCTGTTTGTTTTTCTTCTAGTTGCGGCAAGCAGAGGCTACTCTTTATTGTGATATGTAGCTTCTCATTGCAATGGCTTCTCCCTTTGCAGAGCAGGGGCTCTAGAGCGTGGGCTCAGTAGTTAGGGTGCATGGGCTTAGCTGCTCCACAGTATGTGGGATCTCCCCAGACCAGGGATTGAGCCCATGTCCCCTGCACTGGCAGGGAGATTCTTAACCACTGGACCACCAGGGAAGTCCTAAATCTACTTGTTTTAACCTAGCATCATCCTAAGTTATTGTAGCCATGAAACCAAACACTTGATTTATCAGTTTTATTTAACTTTTTTTTTTACTAAGTGTACATCTGAATAATAGAATAAATATTGAAATGATAGGTACGTCCTGGTATCCCCAGACTCCCCTGCATACTGCCAGGACATGTCATCACTCCACAGCTGAAGAGATCTGGTCAAAGACCCTGTACCAAGAATTCTAATGGCTGAAAATATCCAAATAACGTGATTACTTTCTAAGGATTAAGAATACCAAATCTCTCACTTGTAAAAGCACAGAATTAAAGTGAAATCCCAGTGGTTTATGAAACCACATACTTAAAAAACAGAGTATAATACAATAAGATTGAAACGAACCAGCTCAACAAAAACCTGCTTCGGTTCCATTGGTAATTAAAGTGGTAAACAAGCCACAAAGTATTTTTGCCTACCATTAATCCTCATCTGAACCCTGAGCACCAGGGCAGCTTCTAGGTTGCCTTGAGTGATGAGGAAAGACCACCAGAGGAAGGAGGAACAGATGGACCAAAGATCTGGGACCAGTGCATCCCAATGGAGGGAAGACCCCCCAGTGCACAGACTTGGGTGGGGAGGACCAGGTCCAGCTAGGGTGGGGCCAGAGCGAGGATGGGGCGTGATCAGAAGTGTGATCAGACAGCCAAGGGGCAGACGGTGGGCCATCGTGCCATGTGTGGATTTGGGCCATTCTGGAGTTCTGAATAGGAAAATGATTACAGCTGGTCCCCCTGGCTACCGTAGAGGGAAGGGCTGTATTGGATCAAGAGTAAAAGTAGTAAAGAAGACCCTGGTTTTCCCCATGTGAGAGATCATGGAAGCGTGGCCAGGTACCTATGGTTGTGAGAAGGAAGGGCAGGATAGAGGTTGGATTATATATATACACATACATACAGACACATATATGTGAAATACACCCACACACACACACACATATATATGCATATGCATACACTGGGCTTCCCGGGTGGCATAGTAGTAAAGAATCTGTCTGCCATCACAGGAGATGCAAGAGACTCAGGTTCGATTCCTGGGTCAGGAATATTCACTGGAGTAGGAAATGGCAACCCACTTCAGTATTCTTGCCTGGGAAATTCCATGGACAGAGGAGCATGGGAGACTACAGTCCATGGGGTCACAAAGAGTTGGACACAAATGAGTGACTAAGAAAAGCACATGCATACACTAACATTTCATTTTTCTTGAAACTGTTAAGATTAAACATATCTTTAAAAGAATAGATACATGTGTATGTATAACTGAATCACTTTGCTGTATACTTGAAACTAACACAGTATTTTAAATCAACTATACTCCAATGTAAAATAAAAAATAAAATGAGTTGTTGAAAGAAAGATTATATTTTCTTAACACATGCAGTTATAAATATTTATCACAGGTATATTGATATATCCACTTTGTTGTCGTTCAGTCACTAAGTCATGTCCAACTCCTTGCAGCCTCATGCACTGTAACACATCCGACTTCCCTGTTTGTCTCTGTCTCCTGGAATTTACTCAGACTCGTGTCCACTGAGTCAGTGACGCCATCCAACCATCTCATCCTCTGTCATCCCGTTCTCCTCCTGCCTTCAGTCTTTCTCAGCATCAGGGTCTTTTCCAACGAGTCGGCTCTTAGCATCAGGTGGCCAAAGTACTGGAGGTTCAGCTTTAGCATCAGTTCTTCCAGTGAATATTCAGGGTTGATTTCCTTTAGAATTGACTGGATTGACCTCTTGGCAATCCAAGGGACTCTCAAGAGTCTTCTCCAGGACCACAATTAGAAAGCATCAATTCTTCGGTACTCAGCCTACTTTATGGTCCAACTCTCACATCCATACATGACTACTAGAAAAACCATAGCTTTGACTATAGGGACCTTGTCGGCAAAGTGATGTTTCTGCTTTTTAATATACTGTCTAGGTTTGTTACAGCTTTTCTTCCAAGGAGCAAGCTTCTTTAAATTTCATGGCTGCAGTCATCATCCACAGTGATTTCAGAGCCCAAGAAAATAAAATATAATGTATCTATATATAACTTAGATATACTGATGTAACATAATTAATGCATTTATAATATATTTATAATATATAATTAAGTTATATTTTACCTTTTACGAAACAAACCCCAAATGCCTCTTTCTATATGTTGGATAGAAATAAAAATTTTTGAAAGGCTTATAAAATAGTGTTTCCAGTGTGCTGTTAAAAAAAAAAAAAAGACATTGTGTGGTTTTTCCTGCTTTAGTAGTTTTCAGTTTACTTGAGAAAATATTAGCGTGTATTTTGAAGCCAGAGTTTTCACAATTATGGCTGACTTACAGATTATAGGCCTCGGCCTAAGCAACCAGGTGCTGTTTACTGGGATGGGTCGAAGTGGGACCTCGGGGGCAGAAGGCCTGGGAGTGCAGTATCTATGACCTTGGTCATCTGCTTCTCTCCCTGCAGTGATCCCCAAGGTCACCAAGCACCTGCTCTCAAACCCTGTGTTTACCTGTATCATCCTGGCCGCCTGCATGGAGATTGCAGTGGTGGCTGGCTTCGCTGCCTTCTTGGGAAAGTATCTGGAGCAGCAGTTTAACCTCACCACCTCTTCTGCCAACCAGCTGCTAGGTGAGTCTGTGTCACCCACCCGCCCCTGCCCCACACAGGGAGGCTGCCAGTGCTTGTAATACCATAAGCATTGACTGAGACCAGTCAAACAGCCCAGACCATGCTGCTCCTGTAGCAGAATATACATGTGGTCTGTGTGCAGAAGAATTTCAGAGTATTTACTTGGAGTAAGATTTACCCGCTTGAAGCAGTTGCTTAAAGTACATGATAATAAAGAGCTAAAATATAAAATGTGCATAGGAAGCATTGTGACAGGCCAGGAAGTCCATAAATTGGTGTAAACTGGAGAATTAGGGGGAAGATGTGATGAACAAAGAGGGGAATCAAGATGGATCTTGAAAGATTAGTACTGGGTTGACCAAAAAGATCGTTCTGTCCATAAGATGTGACGGAAAAACCCAAATGAACTTTTTGGCCAATCCTGTAGGGTTTGATCAGGAGCTTAAAAAAGCAAGAATATTCTCAGCAACATGAAACCACGGTCAACAGATATAGAGGTTAGAAGCCATTTGCTCTCCTCCATTTTTGTGCCCATGGCAGATATAAAATAGATCATAACACTCCTGCTCCCCGAGCTCAAGTGTGGCCTTACCAATCTTCTCAACAGTAAACCACAGACATCTGCCTCCAGTCCTTTGGAGTTGGCCTGCTAAAGAGAACCAGTTTCCACTCATGAGAAGCAGGATTACTTATACCTGATAGGGAACGTGATCTCACAGCACAAGGAGAGGGAAGGGTCAAAAATGACTTCCAGGTTTCTGGCTCAGACAGGGGGTGGTACCATTTGTGAAGCCTGAAAGTATCAGAAAAGAATCAGATCTGTAGGGAAGGCTGTGAGTTCAGACGTGAAGTTTTGAGTGTGAGATGGCCGTGATGTATCCACGTGATGTCCTGTGCGTGGTTGAGGACTGGAGAGGGAGATGTGGATTGCATCAGTGTGTGCATGGTCACTGAGGACACGGGAGTGGAATTTACAGAAGGATATTGTGTAGAAATAGAAGAGTGAAACACCACCCATGAGGAAATAGAGGAGGCCACAGAAGCATCTCCACAAAGAAACTCGTGCATCACGGGGCATCAAGGAAGAGATGACTCCAAGAAAGAAGCCATCAGCAGTGAGAGTGTCCATGTGTGATGCAACCTCACATGCCTTGGGTCCCTTCAAGAAGCAGGATGTCTTTCAGCCTATGTCAGGGCTGTGTCTTTGAAGCTGCACCGGGTGAGCCTGTGCTGTGGTGTGAGGAGCAGCCCAGAGGAGGGAAAGAATACCCGGTGACTGCATGGCACTTTCCCAAGCTTAGCAGTGGAAGGAAGGAGTGGAGACATGGTGGGTGATGTGTGTTGCCGTCAAGGGATTGGAGTAATGGTACTGTTGCTAAGACACAGTTGCTATTGTGGCAGGAAGGACTTGAGCAGGTATCTAAGCACAGGGGAAAGAGCCAGCAGAGGCGATGTGCAAAAAAGAGAGGGAATGCGGTAGACAGTGTTTGATGGAAGAGCTCATCTGTTTCAGAAAGTACAGAGAAGGAAAGAGATATGAGGATGATCCCTGAGAATGTGACAAGTCCAGTCTGAAAGTTGAGACCACTCCCTCCCCATGGAATTATCTTCTGGAAAGTAGGGAAAACTGCCAGGCTCCGCCCCTGGCAGAAAACCACTAGACCATTCAGGTATGACTTAAATCCCTTATGATTATACAGTGGAAGTGAGAAATAGATTTAAGGGACTAGATCTGATAGATAGAGTGCCTGATAAACTATGGACAGAGGTTCATGACATTGTACAGGAGACAGGGATCAAGACCATCCCCATGGAAAAGAAATGCAAAAAAGCAAAATGGCTGTTTGGGGAGGCCTTACAAAAAGCTGTGAAAAGAAGAGAAGTGAAAAGCAAAGGAGAAAAGGAAAGATATAAGCATCTGAATGCTGAGTTCCAAAGAATAGCAAGAAGAGATAAGAAAGCCTTCTTCAGCGATCAATGCAAAGAAATAGAGGAAAACAACAGAATGGGAAAGACTAGGGATCTCTTCAAGAAAATCAGAGATACCAAAGGAACATTTCATGCAAAGATGGGCTCCATAAAGGACAGAAATGGTATGGACCTAACAGAAGCAGAAGATATTAAGAAGAGGCAGAGGTGGCAAGAATACACAGAAGAACTGTACAAAAAAGATCTTCACAACCAAGATAATCAGGATGGTGTGATCACTCACCTAGAGCCAGACATCCTGGAATGTGAAGTCAAGTGGACCTTAGAAAGCATCATGACGAATAAAGCTAATGGAGGTGATGGAATTCCAGTGGAGCAATTTCAAATCCTGAAAGATGATGCTATGAAAGTGCTGCACTCAATATGCCAGCAAATTTGGAAAACTCAGCAGTGGCCACAGGACTGGAAAAGGTCAGTTTTCATTCCAACCTCAAAGAAAGGCAATGCTGAAGAATGTTCAAACTACCACACAATTGCACTCATCTCACACGCTAGTAAAGTAATGCTCAAGATTCTCCAAGCCAGGCTTCAGCAATATGTGAACCATGAACTTCCTGATGTTCAAGCTGGTTTTAGAAAAGGCAGAGGAACCAGAGATCAAATTGCCAACATCCGCTGGATCATGGAAAAAGCAAGAGAGTTCCAGAAAAACATCTATTTCTGCTTTCTTGACTATGCCAAAGCCTTTGGTTGTGTGGATCACAATAAACTGTGGAAAATTCTGAAAGAGATGGGAATACTAGACCACCTGACCTGCCTCTTGAGAAACCTATATGCAGATCAGGAAGCAACAGTTAGAACTGGACATGGAACAACAGACTGGTTCCAAATAGAAAAAGGAGTACGTCAAGGCTGTATATTGTCACCCTGCTTATTTAACTTATATGCAGAGTACATCATGAGAAATGCTGGGCTGGAAGAAGCACAAGCTGGAATCAAGATTGCCAGGAGAAATATCAATAACCTCAGATATGCAGATGACACCACTCTCATGGCAGAAAGTGAAGAGGAACTCAAAAGCCTCCTGATGAAAGTGAAAGTGGATAGTGAAAAAGTTGGCTTAAAGCTCGACATTCAGAAAACTAAGATCATGGCATCTGATCCCATCACTTCATA
The DNA here is from genome assembly GCF_029378745.1 of Bos indicus. Classification (NCBI taxonomy): domain Eukaryota; kingdom Metazoa; phylum Chordata; class Mammalia; order Artiodactyla; family Bovidae; genus Bos; species Bos indicus. Next base: position 15,208,577 of record NC_091780.1, on the reverse strand, counting down.
GGAAATAGATGGGGAAACAATGGAAACAGTGTCAGACTTTATTTTGGGGGGCTCCAAAATCATTGTAGATGGTGACTGCAGCCATAAAATTAAAAGACGCTTACTCCTTGGAAGGAAAGTTATGACCAACCTAGACAGCATATTAAAAAGCAGAGACATTACTTTGCCAACAAAGGTCCATCTAGTCAAGGCTATGGTTTTTCCAGTGGTCATATATGGATGTGAGAGTTGGACTGTGAAGAAGGCTAAGTGCCGAAGAATTGATACTTTTGAACTGTGGTGTTGGAGAAGTCTCTTGAGAGTCCCTTGGACTGCAAGGAGATCCAACCAGTCCATTCTGAAGGAGATCAGTCCTGTGTGTTCATTGGAAGGACTGATGCTAGAGCTGAAACTCCAGTACTTTGGCCACCTCATGTGAAGAGTTAACTCATTGGAAAAGAGCCTGATGCTGGGAGCCTGATGCTGGGAGGAGAAAGGGACGACAGAGGATGAGATGGCTGGTGGCATCGCTGACTCGATGAACATGAGTTTGAGTGAACTCCGGGAGTTGGTGATGGACAGGGAGGCCTGGTGTGCTGCAATTCATGGGGTCACAAAGAGTCAGACACGACTGAGGAACTCAACTGAACTGAACTGAAGTAGGAGTAGATCATGTCCTGAGAGGAATGGGCAAGGTGATATTTTCTGATCTTCTCCTTTAATGTTTCCTGTACAAACTGGCCAGTAAACCCATGTGAGGGTGCTGACCCTACATGAGTCACCAGGAAAACACATGTGAACAATGAAATGCTAGTCCACGTCCACGAGACCAACAGCACCAAGCGTTGGTGAGAAGGTGGAGCCACTGGAACTCTCGTATGCTGCTGGTGAGAAAAATTCTTTGGCAGTGCCTACGAAAGCTGGAAGCATATGCTTACTCTGGGATCCAACATTCCACTTCTGGGTATAACCCAACAGAAATGAGTGTTTAGGTCCACTTATTTATATATGCTTAGGTAACAGTAGGGCTTCCCTTATAGCTCAGTTGGGAAAGAATCTGCCTTCAATGCAGGAGACCTGGGTTCGATATCTGGGTTGGGAAGATCCCCTGGAGAAGGAAATGGCAACCCACTCCAGTATTCTTGCCTGGTAGAATCTCATGGACAGAGGAGCCTGGCAGGGTACAGTCCATGGGGTCACAATAGTTGGACAGAACTTCATAACTAAACATAATATACACATAGGTGACTATCTAAAACAGCCTTATGCATAAACCCCCAAACTGGAAACAGTCCAAATATCTATCAGTTAGTAGAATGGGTAAATAAATTATAGAATATTCATACAGTGGACTGCCACACAGCATAAGAAAGCAAGAGCTTGTATATATACTTCCATGTGGATGGATCTGGGACAGCCAAAAGATGTCAGACTCAAAAGAATCATATTAATAAGAGTTAGAAAGAGGAAAAGTTTGACTTCCCTGTTGGTACGATGGATGAGTCCACCTGCAGATGCAGGGGACCTGGGTTTGATCCCTGGTCCAGGAAGATTGCACATGCTGTGCAGCAGCTTTAAGCCTGTGCACCACAACTGCTGAGGCCACACGCTAGAGCCCTGGAGCCACAACTGTGGAAGCTTGTGAACCCAGAGCCTGTGATCTGCTGCAAGGGGAGCCACTGCAGTGAGAAGCCTGTACACCACAGGTAGGGAGCAGCCTCCCACTCTCTGCAACTGGAGAACGCCACGCAGCAGCAGAGACCCAGTGCAACCCAAAATAAGGAAAATAAATACTTTTTTTAATGGAAAAATTAATTAAAGTAATAGAGGCCAGAATGATAGTTACTCTTGGACTTTGGAAGAATGAGGACAGCAGGGAACCCCTGAGGCTGCTGGAAATGTTTTAATACAAGGATGTGTACAGGTGCAACAAGTCATCAGGTTCCCTTAATCTTGTGCATGTCACAGAACATAAGGTATCAATTTAAAAAAAAAATTTAAAACCCTACCAACAAGGATGTGGCCAGACCCCAGCACCTCTCCCTGGGGGCTGCCAGAGCAGCACAAAGCTGATGTTTTCCTTTTTCTTACTAATAACTCTTTACCATCCACTCTTTTACAAGTACTTTCTTCCAAGAGATATTAGCAAAATGCAGTCAGCCCTTAGTACCCATCTGACAGAGATAGGGTAAAAAGTGTCTCTGTAGACCCAGAGGGATGGTATGGGGAGGGAGGTGAGAGGGGGGTTCAGGAAGGGGAACACGTGTACACCCATGGCAGATTCATGTTGATGTATGGCAAAACCAATACAATATTGTAAAGTAATTAGCCTCCAATTAAAATAAATAAATTTATATTTTTTAAATAAGTGTCTCTGTAATTAAAGTTATAACTTCTCCTTTATGCCTACGATCTCTCTGGTTTAGCCCTCCAGCACCCAAAGACTTTCTTTCTCACTTCCTGATTTCTTGACTGCAGCTTCTTACATTTTGATTACATTTGCTTCAAAGTTGGGGCTCTGTTCTAGTTCAGAACAGATTCCTAGAGTTTCCTATCAACAAATCAATAGTCTTCAGGGCAGAAGGCAAAAATCAATCTCGCTTTCCTACATCTGTCTCTGTCTCAGTGACTCTGTCTGTTAGAGCACTTGGCCCAGGGAGAGGCAGCCTGGTGGCCATCTGTCGGTCTGTCCGTCCGTCTGGCAGTCCAGGCAGGCAGGACATGTACCCTCTCCCTGTGCCCTGCCCATGGCATCTGGAGGGTTGGCTGCGGGAGGGGCTGACAGGGGGCCCTGAGGGGGACAGAGAGAGGCCACAGAAGCCTAGGGCAAGGCTCGTGTCCCAGAGGCCTTCATCAGTAGCTCCCGCAGACCTCGGGGAGGAACCCCCTGCCATCATCCCGGGCCATCAGTGCTGTCTCTGGGCCACCCGCAAAGTCATCAGTAGATGGGGCAGAGTTCCGAGAAGAGCAGCACAGATGATTAAGGGCTGATGGCCTTGATTTATGCATGAAGATAAAAAGGACTCAATCTGCATAGGTTAAGGTAATGAGGATGGAGTTTTGGGGGAAGTTCTGATAACCGACCGCATGCTAAGGCTTCATACACATCAGGGAGGGAGAGCGGAGGTGGATGATGGCTTGGAGAGAAGGTGCCCAAAGCCTGTTATTGCCATAGTTACCATCATCACCAGGGGCTGCTCCCCGCCGCCTTTGATGGAAAATGGAACGGAACACAGCCTGCTCTCCGGGCGTGGGCTGTGGTCATCAGTGTTCACTGACACAGATGCAATCTGCTCGCTCTTTCGTTCATCCAGAAAATAGTTCCCAAGTGCCCAGGCACTGAACAGGATGGAACGGTCCTTGGGGAAGCTGCATCTTAGTAGGGGGAGAAAGAACAAGAAACCGGAAAACCAGAAATGTCTGAGGCAGCTTCCATAATGAGGAGAGCCATGCAAACAATGAAACGTGGCAGGAAACAGTAAGGAACCTCAGACGGGCTGCTGGATCGCTCTAGGTGGGGTGGCCCGGGCTCCCTGTGAGGATAGGGCCCAGCCAGGTAAAGGCATAGGGTAAGAATGTCCTGGGAGCTCCCCTGGTGGCTCAGCGGTAAAGAATTCGCCTGCCAGTGCAGGGGACGCAAGTTTGATCCCTGGGTTGAAAGATCCCCTGGAGAAGGGAATGGCAACCCACTCTAGTATTGTTTCCTGGAGAATCCCATGGACAGAGGAGCCTGGTGGGCTACAGTCCATAGTGTCGCAAGGAGTCAGACATGACTTAGCAACTAAAACAACAACAGAATGTTATAGAAGAATCAGCAAGTGCAGAGACTAGGGGCTTGAATGGATTTGGTCTGTTCCAGGGGGAGAGAAGAGAATTGGGTATGATTGGGGAGTCACTATGGCATGGGGGAGAGACAGGCAAGTAGGGGTGAGGTCCTGAAGATCATGTCTGTACCAGGATGAGAAAGAACCAAGCGCAGACAATCCAAGAACGTCAAATAATACAAAAATACTGTGTTTTTCTTAAAATCTGACTTGTGCTATTTTCTTTGCAGAGCTCAGCCTCCCTGATTATGCTTTTCTCACCCGAATATTAAAATTAATTTGCATTCCTTTAGCACATACCAGCTGATTGATGTAGTCAATTGACCTAGAGGTCTGTTGATTGGCAAGCAAGAGGCAGCCTAAACTGGAAAATTGGCCATGCACAGGCTACATGGTGGATAAATGACATGCAATAGTTTAAAGCTGAGTTTAGATGAAACGAATAAGAACAAAACCAAACGAGATTGGAACTCCTAGGATCCTTTGGTCCTCCTAAGATGCCCTGAGTCTCTGAGAATCAGAAATAGCAGGTTTATGGTCCTGCTGCCTTGCAGATAGCTCTGTTTATAAGAAGGTGTTGGGGAGGGGGATAAAAATGTATGCCAATTACTCACCAGGAGCTACAAAATGTATTGATTTGATCAGTGCTACTTCCTGAGAAGTTGCGGGGCTGGTTAAAACACTGTCTCTCTCTAGGTTGGTGAGTTCTGAGGCCTCTGTTTAAACAACCTCCAGACCCTTCTTTGCCTGAAGAAGAGAAAATCCCCAGTTGACCTTGAGCCCTCTTTCCCACACCACCTGGGAAACACACAGAGGGCACATTGCTAACACGCACGTGTGTTTCTCAGCCCATCTGCCCTGTCTGTCAGTTGTTCTCACACCAGCTGGGGCTGTTTCCCATGAGGGTTCCCCGCTTAGCATGAGAGGTGTATGACTTACATGCCTCATCACTGTGAGTTTTTATGTGCCTGTGTCCCCCCAGTTATCTGTGGGCTCCTTGAGGGTAGGTAGAAATGAGGCTGTAAGCAGAGACTTCGGGGCACAGGGGAGGAAGTGGCACTGCAGTATTGTCACGGGGGATTCTGTTCACGCAGGGCCCAGCCTCGGGGCTGGTGCCCAGTGTCTGCGTTGACTGGCCCTGCTTCCCTGGCTAATGGTTCCCGCCCCTCTGCTCTGCTCCAGGGATGACTGCGATCCCGTGTGCCTGTCTGGGCATCTTCCTGGGCGGTCTCCTGGTGAAGAAGCTCAGCCTGTCTGCCCTTGGGGCCATTCGGATGGCCATGCTCGTCAACCTGGTGTCCACCGCTTGCTACGTCTCCTTCCTCTTCCTGGGCTGTGACACAGGCCCCGTGGCTGGGGTTACTGTTCCCTATGGAAACTCGTAAGTCTCAGAAAGGTCACACACACACACACATACACACACACCCGCCCCACCATCCCATGCCTGCCCAGTGATGCCAAGACCCTCTCTCCGGGGTAGGTTAATGGAGCCTGCTTCATCCCTAGTGACCCTGACCTGGAAGTTGATGATGCCTCTGCATCTTCCACCCAGTGTTGAAGGATATATGTGAACCTTCTGGGTGGAGAGGACAGAATTCCATTTAAAGGCTGTCTCCCAGGATGGCCAGGGGAGCACTGGGGAGACAGGCAGACGCTCACTCCCCAGAGGATTCAAGTGCCTATGTTTGGCATTTGATTTTAGGAATTAGGTGAAGATAGAAAATTAAAAATAGGTTTTATTTTAAAATTCAGCTTATAATACAAGAGAGAAGTATGCATGTGTGTTAGTAGCTCAGTCGTGTCTGACTCTGCAACCCCAAGGATTATAGCCCGCCATGCTCCTCTGTCCATGGGGGTTCTCCAGGCATGAATGCTGGAATGGGTTGCCATTTCCTTCTCCAGATCTTCCCAACCCAGGGGTCGAACCCAGGTCTCTTGCATTGCGGGTGGATTCTTACAGTCTGAGTCACCAAGGAAGTCCATAAAATAGAAGAGACTTCAACAGTTCCTTAAACAATAAGAAGCTATCCTTAGACTCACATAGTAATCTCAGGGTCCAACCCATGTTAAGTGTGGGGGGTGAGGAGGAGAGAAGGGAGGGAAGAAAGGAAGGAATTTAGCTCTTACAGGACATCTTATTTCCTATCTATTATCCCAAGACTTAGAACTGAAGCTGAATCAGACCTGTCCTTAGAGGGCATTTTGGAGAGTCCTTATATATCCCGTTGGAGAAGGCAATGGCACCCCACTCCAGTACTCTTGCCTGGAAAATCCAGTACCAATGGCTGTTCCTTTTTCTACGTGAGCCTCTGCATCTCCCCGGGAGTCCAGTCTGGAGCATCAGGGCTGCAGCATGGTTGGGCCACAGGATACCAGTTCCTCTCCACACAAGTCTCCTCCTCCAAGCAGGCCACCAGGCTTTCTCGTGACATTAAGTCAGACCGAGCCAGGCTCTTCTGCCACCCTGCGAGGTCAGACAGGCAGGATGGAAGCACACTGGCCAAGGCATCCTCTGTATATCCACACACAGTCCAAACACCAGCGTCCTTCCTTCCCTTTACCATGGCCACAGTGGCCACTGTGACCCCAGAGGGCAGGGGGCTGTCAATGGGGATCCAGAAGAAGACGACCTTTCTCTGATGGATTCCACCTGTCCTCTCTGTTCCAGCTCAACGCCTGGCTCGGCCCTGGACCCCTACTCGTCCTGCAATAAAAACTGTGAATGCCAAACCGATTCCTTCACTCCAGTGTGCGGGGCAGACGGCATCACCTACCTGTCTGCCTGCTTTGCTGGCTGCAACAGCACGGTATTGCTGGTTTTCTGATGGGATGGGATGGGGCAGGGGAGCACAGACAGCCAGAGTAGCTTAAAACCCCAGGTCAGGGATAAGAGTGGGCAACCACATGTGTCCTGTGGTTTGTGTCCCTGCCTTGTGAATTGTCTCAGCCTGTGCCTTGCTCTGGTGGAGAGTTCTCCATCAGAAGGATGGGAGGCCTGCCAGGCCATCCAGCTGCTTCGTGCTAAATCAAATAGGTTTCCAAAAAGTGTCATTGAGCAATTTTAACAGAGTAAACATTCAAAGGAAGCTGTATGGATCCAGAGGAAAAGATTATGGTTCAAAGCTAGGAATATGATGACACCACAGGTAATGAGTTCCCCATCAACAGAAGAATGGAAAGAAAGGTTAGAACCATTTATCCGGGAAGACCTCTTCCGTACCTGAGACTGTGCAATGCTAATTCAACATCTTCTGTACTCGATTTCCTTTGCCTTTATCTTCTCAGCTAGATGCCTCCCACCTTTTTCCATCTTGCCACTACCATTTCTTTTGGTTTGCTTTTTTGTTCTTGTATTTGTTTTGGGGGTTTTTCCTTCTCAACATGAATTATACAGTTGACTCTTAACCTGCATGCAACTTTCCACACTCTCTGCATGAAAACCTGAGACTACGGGACTGGTCACCTAGTCCTGCTGATCCCACCTTGTACCTGCCCTTCTGCGTCCACACCCCGCTCTTTGCATCAGGTGGTCAAAATATTGGAGCTTCAGCATCAGTCCTTCTAATGAATATTTAGTGTTGATTGTTTGATCTCCTTGCTGTCCATAGCATGATGTATAAATATGTTTCCTAATATTGGACCATCCTTGCATTCTAGAATGAATTTCATTGTTTTGTTTTCAGCCATGCCACATGGCTGGCAGGATCTTAGTTCCCAGACTAGGGGCTGAACCCAGGCCCAGCAGTGAGACCACAGAGTCCTAACCACTGGACTGCCAGTTGTTCAGCTCCTAAGTAACACTGCATCGGACCCTTTCTGATCAGTTAGAAGATAATCTCTAGGCACTCTTTCCTCCACCATGCTCTTCAGCTGTGCTTCCTTTCAGGTTGGGTATTCCACTTTCCCCATACAACTTGTGTCTTTTCCTACTTCTTCCTCCAGTCTGACAACTCCTACTCACCCATCAGTACCCTACTCAAATGCCCCCTTCTCTGTGAAACCATCCCTGCCGTCCTTTATCTTTGAGCTTCTTGCCTCTGCAGTCTTGGTACCTGTCTCTCCTGGAGGCACCTTTCTCATTTCACTGCAGTGATCTGTTAAAAGGGTTTGTCATCTGCCCTGACCTGTGAGTTTCCTAAGTGAGCCCTGGCGCCCACAAGTGTTCTGTAAATGTCTGGAGATGCAGAGATGGAAAGAAAGACAAGATGGCTTGAGTGGCTGCTTTCAAGGAACTTAGAGTTGACATCATTTGTTTCTCCCCTTTACTTACTGTCTGTCTTTTGGGAGCAGCTATTTCTTTGAAGGAAGAAAACTGTATCATTTGTTTTCACTTCCAAAGACCTCATTTTTCCTTACATTTAACATTTAGATTCTTGGCCAGTTATTAACATTTTTCTATAGAGAAAATAAATCACCCTCGGGTGGAGGGGGCAAGGACTGATTTTTTTAAAGTAGATGATAAGGCAGTTTCCTTAAGTGGGTAGAAATGAATTTTTAAAAAGAGATGGGACCTTGAGAATGGTTAAAATAAAAGTACAAGCTATTCTTTTTCATGACAACAATTTCATTAACACTTTAATATCTAAAAGCTATATTATAAATCAAGTTTGGTTACTGTGCTGTGATGAGAATGACATTGACTCAGTATAGGCTTGTGTCCTGAGACCAAAGCAGTCTGTTCCAGAGCATTCTCTGACCAAAAAAAGGTCTAAAAAATGTGTGTCTCTTGTTCTTCCCAGGACGAGGGGCTTATTGAATAAGAGCTTAATCAGGCCCGGGTTTGCTTCTGGCTGCTGAAGCAGCAAGCTGTGGAATGCAATTATCAACAGAGGGCAAGCATCTCCAATTCCCTCTGGACATATATCATTTATTCCCCAGACACCTGCCTCTTCTTGACAGTACGAGAGGCCTCATATTGTCTGCTGGGGGGCAGGCAATGCAGAGAGGTGATACCCCCCTGCAATGACCAGGCAGAGAATGAGAAAGTCCCAGGGCTAGGGTGGGAGTCACACTCCCCCCACAGAGGCAGGTCTCTGGATGCCTCGTCTTCCAGTGGGTGGACGAGGGCTTTCGGGTCACAGAGCTATGCGTACCCTGGAAAGGGGCTTTTGTGACAGTTCAGCCCTAAAAATAACCAAAACCCTGAAACTTGCAACACTGGCAAGCTCCTCTGAGAGCCTGTGTGGGCCAGGTGACAGGGCCTTTCACAGGTCACTCGTGGTCCCAGATCAGAGGAATCTCAGGCTGTCAACCAAAAAGGAGCAAAAAGCAATTTCAAAATACTTTCAAGAATTTTGAGAAAATGCCAAAAGGGTGGATTATATTCCTGGGATGTTTACTCCCTCTTCCTCGCCCCTTCTTGTCTGCAAGCTCCCTCCGAAAACTCTTCCTCAAGCTAGAGGTTTCTTCATCCCTCTTTCCCCCTTTCGTATTTTTTCCACCTGCATCCGCTGGAGTCCTTTCCCAGTGTGGGCACAGCCATTCCGTCACCTGTACCCCCAGTCCCGTGTGTATTGTCTCACTCATCCTCACAACAACCTTGGAAGGAGGTGTTATCCCCTGATTACAGAGGAATCCTTGCCCAAGGTCACATAGACCGTGGGGGCGCCGGCATTGGAACGCAGGGTCTGCTGCACGGCAGTCTCACTGTCTTCCCCAGCCCTCTGACTTCTCTCTTTAGTATGCCTGCCTTTTCCGCCAGCTCAAAGGAGCTTTCCACGTGTGCGCCCCGCAGTCGGGGTTGTGCCTTCACAATCTGACCCTGCTGCCTCTCCAACCTCAGCCTCCCCACTCCACCCCACTCTTGAAGAACCGCTGACGCAGTCAGGCTTCTTGGGGTGCCCCCTGCGTTCCCAGCTCTCTTTCACCTCTGGACCTCTGTGCATGCTATTTATCAGGGCAGGTCTTCCCCTAAGCCCTTGACAGTCCTTAACACATCCTTATCCACAGCTGAGAAGCCTCCTCGCACCTCCTCCCTGCTTCCGAGGCTGCACTGACCACCCCGCTCCCCGCCCCCCGCCAGTCCCCTCAGAAGCCTCAACACCTGCTCTCCCAGCAGGGTGGCCCCCCTCCACCAGACCGCACGGCCCATGTTCACCTGCATCTCCATCACTTGCCCATCACTAGGCACCCACATCCATAGATGAGGTTCTGCTGTGGACCCTTGCACTCCCAGTGTTAGCCACAGCTCTGATAAAGGCCCTGGGCTTCCTGCATGCCTGGCTGGAGACTGTGCCAACCTCAGCATGCCCCAGAGAAACTCAGGTGGTAATACCACAACTGGCAGGCAGGTAGGCTGGCCACTGTAGATTTCAATACCGAATACCTCATCTGTGCTTGTCTTTCCCCACTTGACAGCTTCCATCCAGGCTTGTGAAAATCCCCCCTAACTCGATTAGACATGAATAAATCACCGACGAAATCACTCTGATTGTTAGGAGATCTGGTTCTGTTAGTGGTTTCCTGATATGAGACTTTCCTTCCTGCCCTGGTTTGAGGTTTTGTTTTTTATTGTCTGATCTCATTTCTCCTTGAGTGATAGCAATGGAAGTTTCCAGAATTGCATTTAATATACAATTTCTAATTCTCATTGCACGTGCCCAGGAGGGGTGACGGAAAAGATGGCAACTTAATTTTCTAAGCTTCCTTTGGCAGGAATATATTGTCCAGATTGTTTCTGTCCCTTTCACTCTCAGAAGTAATTATTCCTACAGAAAGCATGTTGGGAGCTGCTGATTGACTGCTGGAAGTTGTATCCTTCTGATGTACTGAATAATTGACTTAGAAAAAGGTTTCTGTCAGCCACCAGTGGAATGTTCAAAGGCAGTACAAGTCCGGCACAGCAGCTTGTGGAGGGCTAAGGATAGACGACTCATCTGTGCCCCGCTCCAGGCCACAGGGATTTATTGAGCACTGGTTTGAATGGAGCTCAAGTAGGTGCTATGGCAGGGAGGGGATGTGGCTACCCATTTTGGATGCGTGCAGGGGGCTCCTTGTTCAGGACAGCAGGTCTCAGGGCTGGCCTTCATCCATGGGGAACGTGTAGGTGTTTGCCTGGAGGATAGGATGGGAGGGCACCTGAGTATGGCATGAATATGAGCACAGGATGGTGGGGAGGCTTGAACCTGGTGACATGGGCAAAGCTTTGGTTTGGAGTCAGGAAAGAGGAGAATCTAGAGGGAGGAGCCTGTATCCGTCTGAGCTGCAGCTCCATCCTTCCCCTCCTCTCTGCCCACACCTCCCCCTCGGATGCCAGAGCAGAGAGTGAGCCTGGTGCTCCCCAAAGTGCAACCCTTTCCCTGCCCCTCAGCAGGAGATCATTAAGGCTCTGACGGGATGCAGGTTACCGCGGTGAAGCGTGGATGGAGGTCTCGCTTTCATCACAGAGTTTTTCCTCCGTGGCCGTTATCCTTCAGCCAGTGACCCTGCCAGGGAACAAGCAAGTGCGTTTCTTCTTGCCGTGTTTCAATTTCCCATTTGCCTAGAGGCACATGGGTTGCTTGCTGATGCTCTTTGCAACAGGCTCTGAGGTCTTCACCTGCAAATACCGGCTGGGGTTGGGCCAGTGAGGTGAAGAGATTCTAAGTTGCAAAAAGACAGTAATAAATGACAGGAGAAGGTCTGAGGAACTTCGCTGAATCATAAAAAGATCCCATGAAAGTCTAGGACACATGGGAGTGTGTTATCATTCAAAGGAAGACATCCCAGCTGTTGTACCGTCCCTGGCCTCTGCCACCTCGGGCATCAGGCAGAAGCAGGGCCGGACGCTGCGTGTGTCAGCACTCGCCCTGGCTGGCCCCCTTCTGAACTACAGGACTCAGGTCCTACCTTTCATAGAAATTGCCGTTACTTCCTGGCTGTTGTTGTTTAGTCGCTAAGTCCTGTTTGACTCTTTGAGACCCCATGGACTGTAGCCCGCCAGGCTCCTCTGTCCATGGGGTTTCCCAGGCAAGAATGCTGGAGTGGGTTGTCATGCCCTCCTTTGGGGATCTTCCCAACCCAGGGATCGAACCTACGTCTCCTGTGTTGGCAGGTGGATTCTTTACCACTGAGCCACCAGCGAAGCCCTTTTTTCCTGGTAACTGAATACATTTCAGAAAGAAAACCAACATCAGTATTTCAGGACGTTGAGAAAGAAACATTCAAGTTTTCACAGCCTCAAAATACAAAGAACATCATCACCCCCTTGTCTGTCCCCTTAGTGAAGTCAGTGAAGTTGCTCAGTCGTGTCTGACTCTTCGCAATCCCACTGACTGTAGCCTACCAGGCTCCTCCATCCATGGAATTTTCCAGGCAAGAGTACTGGAGTGGGTTGCCATTTTAGAAATGTCATTTTCAACCTAGAGATTAGTTTTACTTGTGCAATTAGTAGAATTGATCCCTCAGTATTGAATACAGAGGGAAAAAGCCCAAACAAAAACAACTTTATTTGCCAGATACTTCAGAAACACTACCGAGGAATATTTTGTACATGTAATATGAGCTGTCAAAATAGCATGCTAATGATTTCCTCCATCAATGGGAAAATGAATCCTAGCTTCGAGAGAGTCATTTTTCTATTTTTATGGTCTCCAGCTTTATTGTAATTATTTATCCCCATCATTGCATGTGAATAGAAACATTTCTCAATTTAAATTAATGGCTGGATGTAGAACAAGAGTAGAATTTTCAGTGACTGTGCTCTTCTTCTTCTGTTGATTTCTTCTTCTGGAGTTTTTAAATTTTTTTGAATAGCGGGTACATTTGTGTGGCTCAAGAACCAGGAAGTATAAACAGGAGGGAGTGCGAACTCCTCCTCTCCATTACTCTCTCCTGTTCACCTGCTGTTTGGTCCACGACTCTGCCCAGTAGGTAATTACTACTATTAGTTTCTTGTATATGCTCCTGGGTTTTCATGCACATTCCAGGTATTATTCTGTAGCTGTTTGTTTACTGTTTGTCATCATTTTTGCCATTTTAATCGGAGGATAATTGCTTTACAATGTTATATTAGTCTCTGCTGCACAATAGCATGAATCAGTTATATATGTACATATATCCCCTCCCTTCCACCCCCACTCCACCCCCCAGGCATCACAGAGCACCGAGCTGAGCTCCTTGTGCTATGCAGCAAGTTCTCCCTAGCTATCTGTTTTATACACAGTAATGTATATGTGTCAATGCTACTTTCTCAATAGCTTGTTTGTTTATCTTTAATTGAAGTATAGATGATTTATAGTGTGTTTATTTTCAGTAAAGTGTACAGAAAAAGTACACAGAAAACATGTACCTCTATTTAGTTCTCTATGCTGAACAGTGGGAGAAGGCAATGGCACCCCACTCCAGTACTCTTGCCTGGAAAATCCCATGGATGGACGAGCCTGGTGGGCTGTAGTCCATGGGGTTGCTAAGAGTTGGACACAACTGAGCAACTTCACTTTCACTTTCATGCATTGGAGAAGGAAATGGCAGCCCACTCCAGTGTTCTTGCTTGGAGAATCCCAGGGATGGGGGAGCCTGGTGGGCTGCCGTCTATGGTGTCGCACAGAGTCAGACACGACTGAAGTGACTTAGCAGCAGCATGCTGAACAGTAGGTCCTTGTTGGTTATCTGTTTTGTACTGTAGCTTGTTACTTGTGTTTTTTTGTTGTTAATAGTTTATCATGGACTTTTTTCATGTTAGTGTGTAAGGAGCATGCTGATACCTTTTTGCAGCTGCATAATCTTCCATTGTGTGAGCCTACTGGAGTGTATCTAACCAACCCCTATTGATGGTCATTCAGGTGGATGCAAAACTTTAGTTCCTGCAGGCACTGTTGTGACTGGAGTTGGACTTACATCATTCTCTGCCCGGGCAAGTCTGCCTGTAGGATAAATTCTCGTAGAATTTCCAAGCTAATCCCACCCTGTCCGCCAGGTCACCAGCACTGCTTCCAATTCTTGTCAGGCCAGCTCCTCTGTGTGCAATGGGGCCATCTAATTATCAACAAGATCTCTCAGGATAGGAAAGCCTGGTCCTGCCACCCACACATGGTACCAGGCAGAGACTCCAACTCTCACATCATTTCTCCCCCAGAGAATGGCAGACTGGGAAGACGTTCCTTTGCCATGCGGATGGAAAACCAGACATTTGCCAGGTCAGGAATGGTAAACTCCTTTCCTGGAGCCTAATGTGCTTTCTTCATAGTTAAATATATTGGGGGCTGCCAAGGACAGCACTAGGGGGGCTGCCACTTTATGCAGGACGTGGTCATCAGCAGGCAGTTGCCAAGGTCCACCTGCATTCTGGACTGTTGTATACACACAGGGTGAGAATCAGATCCCCACCAACGAGCCTCTCCTTCCCTCATACCCAGGTTGCTGCTGTTCAGTCGCTCAGTTGTGTCCGACTCTTTGCGATGCCATGGACTGCAGCACACCAGGCTTCCCAGTCCTCCTCTGTCTCCTGGAGTTTGCTCAGACTCCTGTGCACTGAGCCCATGCTGCCCAGGTTGTCTCTGTATTTTCAGGCTTTCCAGTGATCGGGGCTCTCGCAGGTCTCAGTTAACTTGCGTGCCCAGTCAATATCAGCAAAGGCCTGTCCTACTCCTCCCTGCTCGCTTGGGATCGTAGGGTGAAGCCCCAGTGCTGGAAAGTCCTCTCTTCCAATCATGCACCCCGTGATAATTATTTCCACCACACTGGGACATCAGGAGGGAAGATTCTAGATCAATCTGCCGTCTCTTGTATCACCTGGGCCCAAATAAAGGACCTTTTCCATCCCTTGCCTTCGGACTTATGCTTAGCATTTACCCTTGGATTCTCTGTGGGCAGGGTCCTAGGAATGTTCCAGCCTGTACCCTAGGCCTCCGGACCACCTGCGTTTTCTGTTCATCCTGTCGAACTGACTCTTGTAACCAAGAGGGAAACCCATCCAAGTTCCCACTCAGATCACTAGCACTTACCTCCTCCCCAGCCTCTTTCACAGCTCATCTCAAATAGGTTTAATCTGAATAAATGAGTACAGAGTTGCCTAGGTCCTTTGGGAGGGACCCATCCATTTTCAGGGGGCTTCCCAGGTGGCCAGTGGATCAAGAATCCACCTGCAATGCAGGAGACATGGGTTTGATCCCTGGGTTAGGAAGATCCTCTGGAGGAGGGCATGGCAAGCCACTCTAGTTTTCTTGCCTGGAGAATCCTATGGATAGAGGAGCCCAGGCCACAGTCCATAGAGTCACAAAGAGTCGGACAGGAATGGAGCAACTGAGCATGCATGCACATCCATTTCCAGCATCTCTCCTTGGCACCAGGGCAAGCCAGTATCGCCACTGGTCACCGGCCCATTCTCCCCTCTCCTAGCACCTATAGCCCAACAGGGGCCTCATTTCTGTCCAGCCACCCGGCCTGCCCTGGGTCCATTCTTGTCCCATTCTCCCTGGCTCTGTGCTCTCACCCCTCCCCATGCCTTGGCTGCACATCCCAGGATGGCTCGGCCCCGCCGTTCACTCACACCATTAATGGGATTGTGCCTTCCTGGACAAGTTTGCCTTACCTGGACCATATGGACTGGGTAGTCACTGACATAAAGGCGTCTTATTTCTGTACCATTCCAGTAGGGCCACGATCGTGGCCCGATCAAGGGAAGACCCTCTTCAGAAGGGGATTTTCACATCTCAGAGCAGAGGCAGTCCAGGCAGTTTCCTCTTATGGTAAATGGAATACAGTTGAGCCATAGCCCAGGTGCAGAGCAGAAATCTAAGACTGGGTGTAGGTTCCAATTACAAAGTACTCATTAAACTAAACAGAGCTCACCAGTCACGCAGTTCATTCAAAGGGTACTGATCACCTCACAGTCCTAAAGGCTACAAGAGTCAGAACTCAGTTCCCAGGGTCTGAGTTCTAAGCCAGCTCCTCATGGATGGGCCAGTTTCCTGTTTCTACCTGAGCACTCTCTGAGTCCACGTGGTTCTAAGGACCCCAGTCCCAAATCGCTTTTTCCTCACAGGCTACAGGAGGGACCAAAGAGAAAAGGATGGGGTGGTTTGAACTAGGGCAGGGTTTGAGAGATGTTTTGTCTTTGTTGTTTAGTTGTTTAGGATGTGGTAAAACGAACGGACCTTGAGGGTTCATTCGTTCATTCAGTACTGTCCTCTCGAGCTAGGGATAAGTCAGGAATCAAAACCACAGTGGTTTCTGTCCTTATTAGCCTTATGGTGACGAGGAGGCTTTGACATAGGAGTACGGGGGAGGTCGAGAATTTACCATCACATTTCTATAGAGTTTGTCATTTCTAAGATAAGAGATGTGGAAGGAAAGGACATGGGGGCTGGGAGCGTATATATCTGTCAGGGTTTGGTCAGGAAAACAGCACCCACACGTCTTTTGGAAGTACAGGGTTTAGTATAGGAAATAGAACTTATGTAGCGTGGCAGAGTTGGGGAATTGGGATCTGGAAGAAGTGAGATGAAGGACTGGAGAAAAGTCACCACACCCCCAGAAGTATCAGTTCAGGTGGGCAGGCTGAGGCTTATGGGAAATTCTCCAGAAGCTGTGCCCAGCGGGCTGCTCAGTGAGATGAAGGGGGCACTCAAGGACGTCAGCAAGACTGCATCCAGGTCAGCAGAGGTGGGCACAGGGCCTCTGTTGTCAGCAGGGTGGTCAGAAAAGAAGGTGGGTGCACACAGTGATGGTAGGGCCAACCGGCTCCTCCTGGGCACCTCCGCATTTGTCTGTCCCCAGGTCTGACCATCTGACCCCTGCCTCACTTACGAATCTCTTCTGTGTTTCCTCTGGTCCAGCTCTCGTCGTGCAGGGACGGGAATCCTAAGGAGATGGTTCCCCGCCCTGGACAGTAGAGTAGTGCCAAGATGCCAGCGCAGAATCCCCTACAGGGCGCTCATCCTGGAGTTGGTTTTGATGTCTCAGCATGTTCAGAGGCTTAGGAAGGGGCATCCCGGGTGGGTCTGGGACGGGTGTGAGTTAGAGATGAAATTTAGGAGAGTCATCAGAAACCATCTGCATGCATGCTCAGTTGCTCAGTCATGTCTGACTCCGTGTGACCCCATGGCCTGTAGCCTGCAGGCTCCTCTGTCCATGGGATTCTCCAGGCAATAACACTGGAGTGGGTTGTCATGCCCTCTTCCAGGGGATCTTTCTGGCCCAGGGATTGAACCCGTGTCTCTTAACGTCTCCTGCATTGGCAGACAGGGTCTTTATCACTAGCGCCACCTGGGGAGCTCCATCAGAAAGCACATGGATGTAACACAATCTAGGGAAAAGTGCAGGGCGAAAAGGGAAGAGAATCTGGACCAGAGCCCCAAGGAGCTCCGGCATTTTCAAGGAGGAGAGGGGGCAGGTGCCAGCCAGGAAAATGCAAAAGGGAAGAAGGAAACCAGAGGGTGAGCCGTGGAAGCCATCAAGGCAATGGGTCACAGGCACACACTCAAGGGGCTCCCTGGGGAGAAAAGTGGATGGAGGGGTCATCTGTGGAGGTCACTGGTGAGCTTAGCTGATCTGATTGCTGCATGTAGGAATCTAAGCCAGTTGGAGTGAGTCAAGAGCATGGAGGTAGTGAGCATGAACAGCTGGAAAAGTTTAGCTTCAGCATTCAGGGTGTGGGGAGAGGAAGGATCAGTTTCCTCTCATCAGAAGAGAGGGAAGTGGCATTTTCATTTTAAGTTGAGGAGAAGCCCTTGTTTGTTATTCAGTCAGTAAATCGTGTCTGACTCTTTGCAACCCCATGGACTGTAGCATACCAAGCTTCCCTGTCCTTCTCTATCTCCCAGAGTTTGTTCAAACTCATGTCCATTGAGTCGGTGATGCCATCCAACCATCTCATCCTCTGTTGCCCCTTCTCCTCCTGCCCTCAATCTTTCCCAGCATCAGGGATTCTTCCAGTGAATCGGCTCTTTCAGGGAGAAGCCCTGTTTCCTGATAAAAGTAGAGGAAGATCTGTTCCCATTCGCATCCTAAAACCACCTACTGAGTTTCCTCTATTGCGTCTCAGCACTGTGTTATAAGACAGTGCTCGATAGATCACAGAAACGACACGTTCTTATCCCAGAAGCTTAAGGTCTCCTCCAGAAGGATAGCAAGGGTCTCTGCCATGGGGTGAGGAGTGTGTCCCCGTGGAGGGAAGTGCCAGCTCAGATGGGGGCAACTGGGGAGGCCTTGCAACCAAATGAAATGTCAGTACTGGGTTTTGAAGATCTGTGATTTCTCTGGGCAGAGATGTGTGCAAAGAGACAGAGGGGCTGAGCCTCAGCACCTTTCACCACAGGAGATGCCCCTGGGTGCTGTAATGGGGCCATTTATACAAAAGCACTTGCTGTCGGAAGATGGCTTAGGAAGAGGGGTCCAGCTCCACCCTGTGTCTCCCCCTCCTTCCCACGGGTAAAAGCTTCTTGTGGGGCACAGTCATACAGGATGGAGCCCCAGTCTGTTACGTCTGGCGGGGAAAGAAAGGGAGAGGGAGGAGGAGAGGTGCAAGGATGGGAGACGGGCTGAGGAGGGGGCACGTAAAAACCAGAGAGGATTTGTTTGACCCTCAGGAGGATTTACCCCAGTATGTGCTCTGAGAGCCAAGCAGCCCTGGAAAGAAAGGCAATGAATCATTTATGATTGTTTTCATTTTGTATTCATTAAAGACCTCTGCACTATTATTATCAAACCTTAATTGGCTTGGCTGTTAGCTAGCGCTGCCTTTCCCTGCACCCTTGTTTCTCCCTTCACCATCAGAAACTCCTCTGGAGCATGAGCCAGGACCATGCTGGGGAGCCGGGGCAGCTGGGCAAGAATCCACCCGAAGATCAAATGGAATGCAGCTGCTTGGCTCTCTCCTCTCTGATCATATATTAATAAATGTATCTCGCTGGTCTCCAGCTCACTCCCCACCATCCGCTCTCAGCTCCCTGCCATCTCTGCACCCTCTTTGCTCTCTCAGCCACTCGAGAAGTCTCCCGTTAGCCAGCCCCCTCTCACGGCCCCACTAGCCCAGCAGCTTCACGCATGACAGCACACATGCTTTGTTCCAGGTGCCATGGTGGGCAGTGAACCAGCAACCGTATGCAGGTTACCTGATTTACTTCTTTCAATACACTTCAGTGTAATTATAACTGCACAAAAGAGAGGACAAATTGGCAAGTGATTACATTGTTAATTTGCCAGTGTTTTATCACATTGTGGAAGCACGATTTCCTCTCTAATTGTCTGGGGGTTGGGCAACGCGTTTGTCTACAGTGTGGGCTTATCGAGGAATTCTGGGGCATAGAAATGAAATACACAGGAGACGGGGAAATCAGCTCTTCTCCCCATAAATATTCCTTTATTTTGCATGTGTCTTGCAGCCTCCTTCAAAAAAGCTAATTCGTTGATTCAGGCCTAATTATTGAAATGCTCCAGAATGCATAATCAGGCTGTGACAGACCCAGCTGATGGATGGCTTTAGATCTGGAGAAGGGAGATAGCCCCAGTTAACAGGGCTGACTGCTTCCCTTCCAGAATCTCACTGGCTGTGCATGCCTCATGACCATCCCACCTGAGAACGCGACCGTGATTCCTGGAAAATGCCCCAGTCCTGGGTGTCAAGAGGCCTTCCTCACCTTCCTGTGTGTGATGTGTGTCTGTAGCATGATCGGGGCCATGGCTCAGACGCCTTCGGTCATCATCCTCATCAGGTAAGCATAGCCCCAGGGACGGGAGAGCCAGCCGCCCCGCCCCACCTCCTTCCCTGCTGTGTGTCTGCAGTTCTCCCAGAAATCAGAGCTCTGGGGACTGTATGAGTCTTGCAAGCCAGCTTCCCTAGGCTGATAGGAATCAGTTATGTTTGATGGAAACCTCACAGCAAAAGTAAGGCTTCCCCAGTGGCTCAGACAGTAAAGAATCTGCCTGCAATCCAAGAGACCTGAATTCAATCCCTGGGTTGGGAAGAGCCCCTGGAGAAGGGAATGGCAACCCACTCTAGTATTCTTGCCTGGAGAATCCCCATGGACAGAGGAGCCTGGTGGGCTACAGTCTGTGGGGTTGCAAAGAGTCAGACATGACTGAGCGACTAACACTTTGAACTTTCACGCCAAAAGTAGAAAGCACAGCCCAAGAGAAAACACTGCACTTTCATGTCCTACCAGGAACAGACTCTGCAGGTAATTTTGAAAGGTACTGCAGTCTTTCATTGATATTTGCAAAGAGCAACACTGTTGGAGTGAAATGAAAATGGCGTGGGAATAGCCAAGTCCCCGTGTCTGGCTCCTGTCTCAGGGCACTGATTCGTAGTATGACCTTGGGCTCAGTGTTGTTTCTGAATCTGGAACTGGAGGCGATGTCAATGGTCCTGCCTGCCTCCTGCAGTGGGCTGGGTCCTGCTGAGACCATGTGTGTGCAAACTCTGTAAAGATATAACAGGTCATTGACAAGGTGTGATGCAGTGCTGAGTGGCTCCGTGGAAGCAAGCAGTGACTACTTTTGTATAGATGGATAATTGGAGAGAGTCAGCCATAATTCTGTGTTTCCCCGTTTCTTGGGAACTATCATGGTGGGTGGGTGAGGTGTCTTAAAGGTGAATTATTGAGTAATTTTCTGAGTAACTTACACAGTTGCAAAGTTATCTAGATTTGCATAAGGAACCCAGAAGAGGCAGGCTTCATGTCTGGTGACCATCTTTTACAGAGGAAGCGGTACTAAGCACAGATAGCCGGGATGTGGTTATGCAAACAAACCAATTCAATCCCAAGGGCTGGACATAAAAGTAGGAATGAAATGCTTGGATGCAGCCTGTACAAATATACATTTTATTGTTGTTTAAGTCGCTAAGTATTCAACTCTTTTGTGACCCCATGGACTGTAGTGCATCAGGCTCCTCTGTCCATGGGATTTCCCAGGCAGGAATCCCAGAGTAGGTTGCCATTTTCTTCTCTGAGAGATCTTCCTGACCAAGGGACTGAACCCATATCTCCTGCATTGGCAGGCAGATTCTTTACCACTGAGCCACCAGGGAAGCCCTGGTATGTAACATTTGCAGCTGCTTTATCCAGCCTCTCTGTGTCTACTACATTTCCTGATCTTGGTTAGAATTCACAAGGAAAAGGATTTATACAAAGTACTTATGTTTTAAAGTTTTTAGCAAAGCTTTTTCAATGTGCAGAAGCAATAATGGTACAATAGCAAATTGCCATTTTATACTTGTTAAATTTGAAAAAATAATTTTTAAAAATTCACACCCAGTTCTGTAAGCAAGGCTCTAACAAAACAGGTAAAGTCACACCTTTCTGCTGCCATTGAGAAATATACTGATCCTTTCATAAAAGCAAGGTGGCAAATATGAGTTCAAGAGCCATAAAAACATTCAGTTTGTTTTTTTTTTTAATGAGGTAACCCTACCCCTTGCCACTTATCTTAAGAAAATACTCTACGAGAAGAAAAGCTCAATGCAGACAGATTTTTATTACAGTGTTAACTATAATAGCAGAAAAATCTGAATTGGAATAGTGAGTTAAATTATAGTCCCACAGCTCAGTGGAATAATGAAAATTCTTAAGAATGTGAGAAGTGTTTATGAAATGAACTGTTGACTTTAACTTATATATGGAGAATGGATTAGATATAATATGCACTGGATAAAACCCGTCAGATCTCAGGCATGGGTTTGGGGTGGCTGCATTATTTTTGTTGCTAGGAATTCCCATGAAGTTGTATTGTACCAGTTGACACACAAAAGGCACCAAAAAGCAAGAAAAATGACCCTTACAGCCTTTAGCAATGACTGGTCCCCTTTTTTCTCTGCCCTTGACTCTGCTGCAAAAACCCAGCTCAGTAGTTGTGGCTGCAGACCAAACACAGAAAGTCAGCCGAAACCTGAATCGTGTCCAAATCTCAGCTTGATAAACAGCTCTTGGAGATTTTCAGGAAATATGTGATTCCCTTTCAGTGGACCAGCAACAGATGGCCTAAATGACCTAGGTGGGGCCCTGTGCACCTCATAGCTCCACGCTGCTGGGGCCGGCTGGAGGTACGTGCCATCACAGATGTTCTAGGCAGACACAAGGGCACAGACGGTCTGAGCCACAACCCAGATTATGGGCACCAGCCCTTGTCCCATCCCAGAGCAGTGGGCCCACTTCCACTCTTACTCCAAACAGAAGCATACTCGCCAACAGCAGCACTCAGGACATCCACAGGTGTGAGGATACCGGCTATTGAATGAGTCACGTAGGGGCCAGCACTGGGCTCTCTGTTTTCAGGATTTATTTGGCTGCGTCAGGCCTTAGATGTGTCATCAGGGGTCTTTCGTTGTGGCATACAGACTCTAGTTGCGGGGCTCGGGCTCCAGAGCGCACAGGCTCAGTCGCTCCATGGCACGTGGGATCTTAGTTTCCCGACCAGGGGTCGATCCTGCGACTTCTGCATTGGAAGGCAGATTCTTACCACCGAACCACTAGGGAAGTCCCCAGCCTCTTGTTTTTCGGTTTGTGTGTTTGTGTTTTATTACTCAGCATCTGCTGTGTGTCACACACCACACTGATGATGAATAAGACACAAATAGTCCTTGGCCTCAAGGAGAAAGACAAGCATTGAGTCAGTACTAGTTGCTAGAGTAAGAGGCCTGACAGAGGAGAGCTGTGACTAGCTGTGAGGGCCTCTCTACTTGGAATCAGTCATCATTTCCAACCCCCCCTCCTGTCACTCTTATCCCAGACAGTGTGAGAATGTTCTAGAAAATGTTTGAAAAGATCGTGCTCAGGGACTGCTGTGGGCAAACCAAAGCCAGGGGCACTGAGTCAGTTCAAAACAAAGGCATATGACCGTATAAAGCTGTGTGTGTGTTAGTCGCTCAGTCGTGTCCGACTCTTTGTGACCCCGTGGACTGTGGCCCACCAGGCTCCTCTGTCCATGGGATTCTCCAGGCAAAAATACTGGGACAGGTCGCCATTTCCTCCTCCAGGGGGTCTTCCTGACCCAGAGACTGAACTCACGTCTCCTGCAGGCAGATTCTTTCCCACTGAGCCACCTGGGAAGGCCAAATAAAGGCACCTTTCCAGTTTAAAAGGTACCAAAGCTGGATACAGATGAATGGACTGTTTCACAAGTGGTCCATCTAGGGAACCAACCCATGCTAGTCTGGTTGATTTTGCAAAATGATGCAGAATGACAGAGGTGTTTATGGTTCTGGCCTATCTGAGTAGCATAAGGGGAACTGTCTTCCCCATTGATATTTCCCCTGATACATGTACCCACCAACTTAAGATGTTTCCCCGTGCCAGCAAACGCAAAATGCCTTTGAATGAAGACTTTGGGAACAAATTTGCATTCCATCCTTCAAATGACTAGTTTTAGTTAATAAAAAACACTGCTAAATTCCTAAACTTATCTTGTCCCTGCAGATGCAGTGATTTTTCAGACTTTTGGCAGGGAAGGTGAAAAAAGCAAAAGAACAAAACCATTAATAATTTTCTAAGGAAGGGCTCTGATGGACAGCAGCGAATGACTCTGGGGTCTGTTAATTAAAGTGAAGCGATAAGAATCTTTTCTTTTTTCCTCTTCATCTCTTCGCATGTAGGACAGTCAGCCCTGAACTCAAATCCTACGCCCTGGGAGTTCTTTTTCTCCTCCTCCGTTTGTTGGGTACGTATTATTTCTTTATTCCCTCAGTAATGAATCAGATGCTTATAACCAGGTGAGTGCATATATCAGTGCAATCATGACCAGGTGAGTACATACCACTGGAATCATCCCTTGAGTTGTCTTTTTTCTTATGAAGTTTAATTTTGATAACAAGAGAAAGGTCTGTTAAATGTTGTTCAGGGTTTAGACCTACACTCGCACACTCCCTGGATATCACAGAGTTTTTGTTGGTATTAACTGTGCCTTCGTGCCACCCTGAATTTTCATTGGCACAAGGAAGAAAAGTGAGGAACCAAAAAGAAAGGAATTTGATGGTGTCATTGGGCACCCTCATTAAGCAACCCATGAGCAGCTTGTGAAATGCTTCATTTATGGGCCTGCCAGCTGGGGGAGAGAGGTATTCTCATAATGCTTCCCAAATGGAAACTTCGCATCCTTTAAATTTTTCCAAACTGATTTAGTTTATTTACCTTGGGTTTCTGCTGCTGCTGCTACGTCACTTCAGTCGTGTCCGACTCTGTGCGACCCCATAGACGGCAGCCCACCAGGCTCCCCCATCCCTGGGATTCTCCAGGCAAGAATACTGGAGTGGGTTGCCATTTCCTTCTCCAATGCATGAAAGTGAAAAGTGAAAGTGAAGTCACTCAGTCGTGTCCGACTTGTAGTGACCCCATGGACTGCAGCCTTCCAGACTCCTCCGTCCATGGGATTTTCCAGGCAAGAGTACTGGAGTGGGGTGCCATTGCCTTCTCCACCTTGGGTTTCTAGGATAAGGCAAATATGACCTTCATGCTATAAAGCCTATATTCTGTAGTTTGGTATGGACAGAAGGAATTAAGTCTAAGATGGGAATAGCCCATGGTTCTCCTGGAGTGCTGGGACCAGCTGAGGAGAAGCTGGAAAAGCCAATCAGATAAACCTTCTCCCTGTGGACCACACTGCTGCTTTATGAACTCCCTTTGTCAAGGCCAAGATCAAGATAGGATGACATTTTTTTTTTCTTGAAATGATAAGGCTGTGGTCTTCCTTAGTGAATATTAAGTGATAAATAAAAATGGAAAGGAAGATAACCATGGCCTATACCTTCAGAATAAAAAGTTCTCATTCCAAATAGTATATAACCTGAATGAACACAAAGACTAACTATAGAAATGTTTATAAAAATATTCACAAAAGTGAAAAATTGGCAACAATTCAAACATCCATCAGCAGGGAATTAGTTAAATCCATTATGGGTTCTAATTTCAGTAGGATTTATGTACCCCTTTAAACTGGAAAGAAAAATATTGATAAACTTGGAAAGGGTACATGGTAAGTGGAGGGAGAAAGAGGTCTATATTGTATATGCAAATGTTTTTAAAGTATACATGAAAGTCCCAGTCATGTCCAACTCTTTGCGATCCCACGGACTATACAGTCCATGGAATTCTCCAGACCGGAATACTGGAGTGGGTAGCCTTTACCTTCTCCCGGAGATCTTCAAGACCCAGGAAACAAACCCAGATTCCTGAATTGCAGGCAGATTCTTTACCAACTGAGCTATCAGGGATATATGTATAGGGGAAAATACTGGAAAGCTAGATAAGAAAATGGTATCAGCTATTATAATTGAATAGTGAGGCTATAAATGATATTTTATAAATTCATTTTTAAAATTTGAATGAAAAAACATATATGTTATTACTTTCATAATGAGATTATATTCTATATAATTGCTATGTGAAAGAAAAATATTCACCCTTAAATCCATTAATACGATGAGGCCCTCCCTGGGGAATGGAAAATACTTGACATCTGCCCTAGCTCTGCCTGTAGCAAATCACTTCCAGTCCAGGTTGTGACCTCTTTTGCCATGTCCATGACGAGACCTGGGAATCTTCTTAATCACTGTCAGTCCACATCGTTGGGATAAATGGAGAATCTTTTTTTTTTAATTTAAATTTATTTATTTTAATTAGAGGCTGATTACTTTACACTATTGTGTTGGTTTTGCCATACATCAACATGCATCCGCCATGGGTGTACACGTGTTCCCAGTCCTGAACCCCCCTCCCACCTCCCTCCCCGTACCATCCCTCTGGGTCATCCCAGTGCACCAGCCCCAAGCTTCCTGTATCCTGCATCAAACCTGGACTGGCGATTCATTTCTTATATGATATTATACATGTTTCAATGCCATTCTCCCAAATTATCCCCCGCCTCCCTCTCCCACAGAGTCCAAAAGACTGTTCTATACATCTGTGTCTCTTTTGCTGTCTCGCATACAGGATTATCGTTACCATCTTTCTAAATTCCATATATATGCGTAAATGGAGAATCTTAAACAGCTTCTTTGTCTTATTTCTGGTTCATGGAAAATAGAACCAGAAATAGTAACCAGGTATAGTAATACCCAGTGCAAACAAGTTCAACTGTAATTCAAACTAAAACATTTTAGGCCTTCCTAGAATTCATAGTGGCCTTTAGAGCCAACTGCACAGGGTACTAATTATGGTGGAGTTTCTTTCTCTCATCACTGGGAGGATAGAAAATGCATGTGTGGTGATGCCCCCCATTCCACCCTGGTTAGGTGGATGGACAGATGAATGTGTAATATCAGGTAGCAGGTTGGAGAGCCTTATTTCTGAAAATGGTGAAACCATCCCACATGCGGCTTCCTTGGTGGCTCAGCTGCGGGAGAATCCACCTGCAGTGGGGAAGCCTGGGTTTGATCCCTGGGTTGGGAAGATGCCCAGAGAAGGAAACGGCTACCCACTCCAGTATTCTGGCCTGGAGAAGTCCATGGACTGTACAGTCCATGGGTCCGCAAAGAGTCGGACACAACGGAGTGACTTTCACTTTTTCACTTTCACTACTTCCATTCTACATACACATTCACTCAACAAACTGACATTTATTGAGCATCTAATGTGTTCAGAGCTTCATGAACCATACCCAGGCAAGTGAGCCCAGCATTGCTCTTAGGGAATTCCTTTAGGAGCTGAACAGAGAAACAAAAAGCCCTCCATTTATGGGATTACTACAGAGGTCTTTTGTACCTCTAAACACATGCTGAGGACTCAATATAGTGAGTAAAAAATAACCTTCAGAATAATTTTGATAACACAAAATGTAAGAAAAATTTGCAAGTTGTTTTCAAAATGAAAATAATGAAAATTATGAGACACTTGAAGACAGAAATGGAAAATTATACAGCATGTGTAATGTGACACCATTAAGATCACTGTATGTTGCTCTAAAGCTCAAACATTATCTAAACGAGTATTTTGCAACTTCTGTGATTATAATCTA
This sequence comes from Bos indicus, assembly GCF_029378745.1. NCBI lineage: Eukaryota > Metazoa > Chordata > Mammalia > Artiodactyla > Bovidae > Bos > Bos indicus. The sequence continues at coordinate 15,181,911 of NC_091780.1, read as the reverse complement.
CAGCAAGAGATGAACTTTATATTGTGGCCCAGTGCATTCATATGAATAAATACAACTGAAGCAAAGATTTCATGAAAAATATTCACCCTTAATGTGTGTGATGTGCTCTGATATTTTCTATTCTATTTCATTCTTTTAAAATAGTGGGTCATGACCAACTATATTGATTGTATTGTCCAACTGGGTCACACATCAGAGTTTAGAAAACAGCTGTAGAAGGATATGCCACAGTTTCATCTTTTAATTAAAAGTGGCTCATCAGAGAAGTCTTTGCCCGATTCCATTTCCTGCAGCACCCAATGAGATTAACCACCATTACAGTTAATGAAGGACCAACCGAGAAATCAGATTTCAAGACATTGTCAAGCTTTGTGCTTGGCCCCGCTTGGGTAATGGGTGATGGTAAGGACCTCACAGTTCAGTGTGATGAAACTGGAGATGCAGTCAGTAGAGAGGTGTAGGGTGGATGTGTGCGAGAGCCACCCAACCTGGGGTTGGGGATGGGAGTGTGGGTGAAAGAATGTGATAGTAACCTGAAGCATGAAGAATGCAGAAGAGTTACCTTGCTAGCAAAAAGGAGAGAGTGCTTTAGACCGAGGGACTTAAAGGAACAAAAGCCTGGAAGTGAACAAAGGCTGAAGCCTGTTTGGGGGCTGCAGGAAGCCCTTGTGGCTGGAGGGGATGGCTGTCAAGGACACAATCAGAAAGAATTGCTGCGCTGTTGACAAGGTTGACCTTTATCCCCAAGGCAAATGAAATTGTTGATGGACTTTAACATGGGGATAAGATCCATTGTGCATTTTTAGAAAGGCCTACTGTCTGCCACATAGAGAATGTGGGAACTGAATATTAAGCCACTGGTATAACAGAGAAGCTGACAGAGAACCATGTGAGGATGCTGGCCACCAAGATGGGGAGATGTGGACAGAGGAAAAGTGTCAAGGCCTAGTCCCTGAATGGAAGTGTACAGACTGAAGCATCGAAGAGGGAGGAATCCACAGTGACAGTGCCTTATGAAAGGTTTGGATCATGTGATACATGGGCGATGTTTTTAAAGCAGGAGGACCAGAATGAGGAGCAAGCTTTTGGGAGTGGCATAGACCAACACCATCCAATAGACCTTCCTGCAGTGGTGGAAGTGCTCCATGTCTATGCCATGTGGGGCTGTGGAGCACTTGAAATGTGGTTTCTGTAAACTGGCTTCTCCTTATTTTTGTTGATTTTCATTTACGTAGCTGCGTGTGACCAGTGACTATCATACTGGACTGTGCAGGACTTTGATGCACCACCATTGGTGGGTCAGAGCTTGAGGCAGTGGGGGCAGCGTGGGGAGACTGCTCTTTGCAGATACTTGGCTGTGAGGAGTGTAAAGAAAGAGGGAAAGACCCAGAAGTGAATGCGGGTTATCTTCCCTTGTTTTAAATGCTGATAGAAAGGAGGTGTCAGAAAGGGCAGAGACCTTGGCACCAAGAGCTTCCTACATAGCCCATGGGCGCCCTGGAGTAGGAGCAGTAACGTGGTTGGTGATATCAGTGGTGAGTGGGGAGGAATATGGAGCAAAGAGATTAAGAGTAGTGGTCACAGTAGGGCTAATGCAACTGACCATGGTGCCTGAGCTGGACAAAGACGAGATAAGCTAGGAGAGGGGAGAAAGAACAGAGAGAGAAAGGGCACATAGGAGCTGGATGTAGTAATTCATGAAAAAAGAGTTGCAATCTGCAGCCAGAGCTTTGTTGTCTGACTTTGAGGTGGTGGAGCAGTTTTGAGAAATGACAAAACCCATAGAGGAAAAAACAGCCTTGACATTGAAAATGAGTTGTTGAAAGGCCTGAGTGAGAGCTCATGCCCATGGAGAAGTTCAAGTCACCCAGGACAGTGGCGGAATTTGAGTGGAAGAGGACAGAGTTGGATAAAGGGTCAGGAAATTCAGAGTAAACGAATGACTTACTCAAAGCAGAACGCCTGATGTAATCAAATCCATCCTTTTTCATCCTTATACAAATGTCCTGATCACTGTTTTTCTCTCTGGGTGTGGGCATAACATCCACTCAAGGGTCTGATCTCGTTCCTGGGGAGTCTGTTGCATGCCGCAGATGCTACACCAAATTTGACTGGATTCACTACCACGAACTCTCCTCCACAAATGCCTGCTCTTGGTTTTCCAGAACAACAAGCTGGGCAAAGATCATTGGGAACGTCAGCCTCAGGGTGCACTTCTGTATGCAGGGGTCATTCCTGAGCAGATTGTCCTTGGGTCTTGGGTTATTGGCGAACTAATATAGGAGATGTGTGTCTTAGAAGCTCCTTGTGTGGTTCATCCAACATTTGTTGAGCTCCCATTGTGAAGTCTTGAATTTCTACAGGCACATGGGAGAAATGAAGATGTTGAATGAGTGTTTTGGAAGAAGTAAGCCCAGCCTGCCAGAAACTTCAGAGGAGTGGCTGTGGGGTAGTGGGGTGCAGGATACAATGTCTGGAATGTGAGGGGAGACTCCTTCTACTCACCTCTGCATTTATTTATTCATTCAGCAAACTTTTGCTAAGCACCAACAATGTATCTAACTTCCTAAAGGACCTGTGGGCTTAAAAGAATATTCACAATCTAAAAATTGAGAGTTATGCTTTATTCAGTGGGAATTTTTAGGACTTCAAGCCCAGGAGACAGCATCTCAAGTAACTCAGAGAACTGCTCCATGGAAGTGAGGGAAGGAGCCAGGTTAAAGAAAACCAGATATCCCAAGTTAAGAAATTTAGTGCTTTTTCTCTGTATGGGAAGATACAAGAGTCCGGGCTCACTGAAAGCATTCCTTTGCTATGTACCTCAGGTATCTGGGCCAGTATCCTGTATTTTCACGTCCTGAGTCCCCTCAGGGCTCACCGTTGGGAGTGGCTGCAGTCCATGGCTGCTAGATGGCAGGTATTCTTTCCTTCCTGAGTCCCCTCAGGGCTCACCATTGGGAGCGGCTGCAGGCCATGGCTGCTAGATGGCAGGTATTCTCTCCTTCCTGAGTCCCCTCAGGGCTCACCATCCCTGGTAGGTGCATTTGTTGATGACAGTGACCTCCTTTGCTTACTGATGTGAAAGTACTTGATTTCTTTCTAAGCACCAATGATATATCTAACTTTCTAAAGGACCTGTACCACCCAGGATCTATCTAAGTCCTGACCAGTGCTAAGGTGACACCCCATATTTGCCATGGACCCTGCTATAGTCAGGCACAACAGGTTTGAATCCAGCTCTGCAGTACTGAGCATGAGACCTTTAACAAGTAATTTAAGCTTCTTGAGCCTCAGTGAGTTTAACAAGGCAGCCAGGAATGAAATGAGAATAGAGAAGCTCCTCTCAACTTCTCGGATTTAAGAAAAGTGAATGTCAGGTATCTGTGGATGATGCTGGACAGTATCAATAGAGTCTCTTTCTTGGCATCACTGAAACAGAGAAACTCATTAATCCTTTGAGGAGAACATTCTTTTCAACATCCGTTTCTAGCTGGTGCTGGACATAACAGTAATTCCTCCAGGTTGAAAAGAGGTTCCATGGTGAATTCAAGTCTTGGCAGGTAAGCTGGAGAGGAATGGATATCTTTTGAAATGTAAATGTTGGAGTAATTTGTAGCTTCCATTTTGTTTCATAAAGGAATGTGAATTTATTTTTCTTACAAAAGCTTTTCCACTCACATTTTAAGTTTAGACCAAAGAGTATAACTAAGCCTGGCGTTTTCAACCCATGGAGTGAATTAAGTAGCCAAATTCAAGACCTGGAGGTTTAATCTCTGTTAATAGATTTCAGGAAAACAGAGACAATTTCCTTAAGCGATACTGCAATTTTTGCATTAAAATATAGCTGCAATTTGAGCCCAAGTATAATGGGAAGTAAGATTTAATCCTTTTAATATTCTCTGTAATAACGAGTAACAGCTCTAAGCTTCCGGATACCCTCCCCAACATATGGTGGGTTCCTAGTGTCCCAGTGGTGGGACCTTGGTTAATGCCTACTGAATCTTCGAGTTCCCCCCAAGGAAACACAGGAAGAAAAGAGAACAAAGGGGAGAGGACTACTCCTGCAGGCACCGAGGAAAAGAGCATTCCTTTAAAACACACAGTTTCTAAGAAATACTTCATCATTATCATCAGCTGCCTTCTCCTTGCTTAGGTAACTGAGGCTGTAACAGAAGTAAGTACTAACATACACCGTACCTGTGTGACCTCCCTTCTGGAAACATCTGATTATCCTCCAAAAATGTCTTATTCTTATGAAGTGAAGGATTCCTGCCAGTTGGGGGTTAGTCACTGAATCTTGGCTTGGAGGGTGTTCTGCAAATCTTTCTCTGGAGATGAGAATTTAAAAGGAGATGAATTTTCATTGATCCAAGTGAAAAGCCAAAAAACAGGAAAGGAACCAGATTTGTTGAGCACCCACTCCAAGAAGGGCTTTCCCAAATACCATATCAACTTTACAAAGATCAGAACCCCTGTTGAAAGCTTCAAAACCAGCCTTCTACAAACCAGTTATTCCTAGGAGCTTAGTGGAAGGATAAATAATATGTTTTCTATAGCCCTGGAAAGCCCTGATAAGAGCTCTAAAATCTTCTCCTCAAATCAACAAACTTTAAATTTGTAGGAAAGAAATGATTGGACTGGAGGTTTTGAAATATCAAGCTGGGGACAAATAACCTCTCAGCATCTGTTTCTCTATAGGTATAATAAAGGGGGTTGTGGGGGGTGGATTGTGATGTATGAACACCCCATGCAGTGGAGGGGTGAGGGGGCAGTTGGTAGTAATTATTGTCACTGGGTTGGGAAGATCCCCTGGAGATAGAAATGGCAACCCACTCCAGTATCCTTGCCTGGGAAAAATCCCATAGATAGAGGAGCCTGGTGGACTATAATAGTCCATAGGGTCACAAAGAGTCGGACACGACTGAGCACCGGAGCACACACGCAGTTATTGTCCCAGCCATCACTCTGTAGAAGTCTCCCACTGCCATCTGGGGAACTAGCATCTTTCAGGGGCTACAAAGCTTTTCTATGCCCCCCTGAATGATAAACACATAACAGTGAATGGCCGTTTGTGAAAATTAATCAAGTGGGATTCCCTCTGTCACTAATCAGATGAATTTCAACAATGGCAAAGGCCTGTAAATAAGAGATCCAGCAAGGGCCTTGTTTCAAAATTCTCTACACACCTGGAACTCAGGACCTGTGAGCTAGAGCTTCTCTTTGGAAAAGCATTTTAAGTCAATAAAAAGGAAAAGATGAACTTGGCAGAAAAGAGTTGTTTTTGTTTGTTTGTTTCTGGGAATCTTAAAGGAAGCTCATAAAGTTTATGAGGTTCTACTCATAATACACTCAATCAAAAGTTTATTCTGAACTGTCACCCCCAAATACCCTGTACAAGATGAATAAGGGAGCAAAAGTTCTGGCCATATGGGACCAGACCCTTATATAACACTCCACTCACTTGTTCTAGTATTCACCTTGACTTGGTAAGGTCAAAGTAGTTCCATTCGAAAGATCAAGAAACAGGCACATAGAGAAAAGTGACTTACCCCAGCATTTCAGCTCCAGTTAGAAGGTCTTTCATCTTGACCACAAACACCCTCCAAAATATTGAGTATAAGATGAAAACCCTTGCTATGTACTTAGCTTTCTCATTTCTGTTTGAAGGCTATTTCTGACATTTCCCGGGGTCTTGTCATCTGATAGTAGAGCTTGACGAGGATAAATTGACATCATTAGCACAGAGAAATATGCCTTACTTCAAGACAATTCCATAATATAAAAATCCTCACTTGGATACAGGTACAAAAAGGAGTTATGACTTATTGGCACTTTGGAGGGATTTTTTTTTTAAGCAAGTATTAGTGAATGGCTCCATTATATTGAAATTTTCCTGCAATGTGCTTAAAATTTGACCTGATTTGCCCAACTTGGATTGCATACAACTCTTCAGGCACCTGTGCATTGGAACAAGAAGCCCCAGTACCATCAGTTCCTTCCCTCAGCAAAACTTAAATGAGAGGTGTAATAGTCTTGGCTTCCCATTGCCTGGTGATGGGTGGGTAAGGAGAAAAGGAGGGAGGAGAATTGGGAGCAAATGACAACCAATAGAACTCTGACAGATAGAAAGGTGAATGGATCCACCTCTCCCGTTGGACCACAGGACAGGTCAGATTTGTCCTGTGGATCCCCAAGTCCACCCGCCATCCACAGGGACTCCAGGTCACTATTTCTTTACCTAAGTAACGGGGAGTGTGTCTAGTGTCTGTCAGTGGTTGCCATGGCAGCTCCTCCAGTTGGCTCTTTTCCGGTTAAATGAAGAAAAGTCGTCTGTTGGGGAACTGAGACAGGACACACTGGTTGGTGACAAAGATCTCGAACACCTGAGCAGCCTTCTGGGCAGAGAATGCCGGGAATGCGAGTTTCCACTTGGCAAGACCAGCCTGGGCTGCAAAGAGGGAGCAGGTTGTGTGGGATTTTGAGTTTGGCATTTTTAAACTCAAGCTGCCAGAAAGGTTAAATGCTGTTTCAATGAAAATTCTTTCTTAGGGGGGTTTCTTTCAGGGGGTCATAAGTGACAGATTTGGGGAGTGCTAAGGATTAGTGCCAAGGCACTTGGGCCCAGGAGGAAACCCTGCCAACCTGTCAACGCTGACAGGATCACGCAGCCCTCCCCCGACCCCATCGCTGACCAGTCATTAAACCGAGGAAACAGACGCACAGACACAGGAAGCAAACTTACGGTTACCAAAGGGGGAAAGGGATGGCTAACTTAGGAGTTTGGGATTAACAGACACACAGTACGATATATAAAGTAGATAAGCAACAAGGACCTACTGTACAGCACAGAACTATAGTCAGTATCTTATGATAATCTATAATAGAAGAGAATCTGAAAAAGAGTAGATATATATGTATAACTGAATCACTGTGCTGTATACCTGAGACTAGCACAACATTGTAAATCTGCTATACTTCAATAAAAATGATTTTTAAAATTTGAAAACTAGACTTCAATTAGTAAAAAACCCAAGGAAGTGCCATTTCCTTCATTAAGCCTCTCCCTCCCAGAGGGCCCCTCAAAGGAGATTCTGCTATGGATATAACATAGCCTTCCTTGTTCTGGCACTCATGAATGGACTTCAGGGGTCCATGAATTCCCTGAAATATGGATGCGGTTTTGTGGGTAGGTATATTTTTCTGGATGAAGGGATGATGCTCATCAGATTCTCAGCACATGCTCAGGTGTTCAGTCGTGTCCAACTCTTTGTGACCCCCACGGACTGCAGCCGGCCATGCTCCTCTGTCCGTGGGATTTCCCAGGCAAGAATACTGTAGTGATCTCCAGGGGATCTTCCCGACCTACGGATCAAACTTGCATCTCCTGCATTGGCAGGTGGATTCTTTACCCCTGAGCCACAGAGGAAGCCCCCAGATTCTCAACAGACCTTCCTTAATACAAAAGTGAACCTCAGTCAAGAGCTGGAAAGAACACTCAGGATACCAGGACACCTCAACAGAGGGATCTTGGAATTGTCACCACCTGCTCCCAGGGATCACTTCCTGCTTCTTAAGGAAGTTGACTGGCACCATATTCTGGCCTTGGGAATGCTATTTTTTCCAAAGCAATTAATTTGTGTTAATGCCCCGTCCATTGCTTCCCCATAATACAGATGAAACATTTTCCCCCCAAGAGGCAAGAATCACCTGGGAATGTTTTATTTTAACCATGCCAATGACCAGGCCACACACCCAACATTCTGATTTCATTGGTCTGGGATAGGATACCTCATGATATACTGTGATCTATTGTGAAGGTTTTTAAAACCAGTTCCCAGCTCAGAAAAGTGTTCTGCTCCAGTGGTAACGTCTAAGGGAAGGAAAACTGTCAGTGTGTATGTGGGTGTTTTCCATTTTAAACCGTACACACATGTATACTTACATATCTGTCTGAATATACACATGTATGAGAACACAGCCTTCATATGTACAGGTATGTGCACACACGTATATATACCCACACACAAGGTATAGTGTGGACTTTCCTGGTGGCTCAGTGGTAAAGAATCCACCTACCAATGCAGGAAAGGCGAGTTTGATCCCTAGGTCAGGAAAATCCCCTGGAGAAGGAAATAGCAACCCACTCCAGTATTCTTGCCTGGGAAATCCCATGGACAGAGGAGCCTGGCAGGTTACAGTCTGTGGAACTGCAAAAGAGTTGGACACAACTGAGCAACTGACACAGCAGCAAAGCACAGTGTACTCGTCGTCACCTTCTGTTCCCCTCTGATTCCAACCCCCCCTCCTTGAGAGCACACAAAGCCCCAGAAGCCCCATGCAAAAGGACAGCACACGGAACATGATGCCTCTTAACCATCTTCTCTACAATGGTGCACTTCTTTGAGTGACACCAAGAACGTCCCCCTTCAGAGAAGACTTTTTCTCCTCAGACTCTCCGTGGATGATGATAATGATATCATCTGTCATCCTGTGTAATTTATTTTGTATTTACTCTGTGCCAGTTCAGTTCAGTCGCTCAGTCATGTCCGACTCTTTGCAACCCCATGGACTGCAGCATGCAAGACCTCCCTGTTCATCACCAGCTCCCAGAGTTTACTCAAACTCATGTCCATTGAGTCGGTGATGCCATCCAACCATCTCATCCTCTGTCGTCCCCTTCTCCTCCCACCTTCAATCTTTCCCAGCATCAGGGTCTTTTCAAATGAGTCAGTTCTTCTCATCAGGTGACCAAAGTATTGGAGTTTCAGCTTCAGCATCAGTCCTTCCAATGAATATTCAGGACTGATTTCCTTTAGGATTCATTGGTTGTATCTCTTGCTGTCCAAGGGACTCTCAAGAGTCTTCTCCACCACCACAGTTCAAAAGCATCAATTCTTCAGTGCTCAGCTTTCTTTATAGTCCAACTCTCACATCCATACATGTGTATGTATCACATACATACTCTGCGCCAGGCACTGTTCTAAATGCTTCCCACGTATTCAATGAGTCAGCCTTCACAGTGATCTGAGAAGGACTCCATTTTGCAGATGGGGAAACGAAGGCACAGATGTGTGAAGTAAGATTTCATGTTAAATAACTTGCACAGGTTTGTGAAGTAAGAGGCAGAGGTGAGGTTTGAACCCAAGCAGTTCAACCTCCAGACAGGGTCTTCCCCCCACTGTGCTGTAGAACCACTGAATATGGCCCACAAACCCTGCAGTCCCATAGGAAGACACACACATGGGGAGTCCTACTCTCCTGTGGACCAGCCATCAGAGCCCGCATATTAACTGTCCTTTCCCCCGACAGGCTTCATCCCCCCGCCGCTCATCTTCGGGGCTGGCATCGACTCTACCTGCCTGTTCTGGAGCACGTTCTGTGGGGAGCAGGGCGCCTGCGCCCTCTACGACAACGTGGCCTACAGATACCTGTACGTCAGCATCGCCATCGCGCTCAAGTCCTTTGCCTTCCTCCTCTACACCACCACGTGGCAGTGCCTGAGGAAAAACTATAAACGATACATCAAAAACCACGAGGGCGGGCTGAGCACCAGTGAGTTCTTTGCCTCTACTCTGACCCTAGACAATCTGGGGAGGGACCCTGTGCCCGCCAACCAGACACATAGGACAAAATTTATCTATAACCTCGAAGATCACGAGTGGTGTGAGAACATGGAGTCTGTTTTATAGTGACTGAAGGAGGGTTGAACTCTGTATTAGTCTTTCAAGGGTCATTTTTCCTAAAGAAAAAAAAAATGAAAAAAAGTTTCTCAAAAAAAAAGATTCAGTACACACACACACACACACACACACGTATACCCAGCACCTTTGTCCTTTTCTCAAAATCAGAGCCAGACAGGATTCAGAATAAGGAGAGCGTGGGATCACATGGTTGGCGTGCGACCTCCTGGGGGCTCAGAGTCTGCTTTTGAAGGCACCTCATGGCTGTTCAGGATGCCGACAGCTGCAAGCAACAGGCACTGCCAGATTCAGGGAACACTGGTGGCCAGCTTGGAGGATGGACCCTTCTGGATATACATACACATACAAAACAAACAAAATATATCTAAAAATCTACTAAAAACACCCACGTTGACAACGTTGCCAGGATAAGCACTAGTGACAGCCCTGTGCCCCCGTGCCCGTCCACACGGGGGCGGAGGGGCACCCGAGTCGGAGGAGTGGACACCCGCTTCTCTCTCTAACGTTTGCAATAGGGGCCACGGTGCAGGCGACTCACCCAGTCTACACCTGTGGCTCAAGGCCCCAGAGTTCTCTCAGCGATGCTAAAGGGTGATCCGTGCTGGAGACTGTAGTTGGCACCTCTCACCAGCTCCATTTCCATTTCTCAAGACTGAGGGCCCCAGGGGGGGAGCCGGGCATGGGGGGCCAGCACCTCCCCTTCCCCCACAGCACCTCCCATTGGGGGGCGCCCCCCTCCCCCACCAGCCCCACAGAATGACCTCAGGAAGCAGTGGGCCTCGCCTGGCTATGACTGACTTCGCTCAGAGCCGGGGAAACCCAACCCAGTCCAAGTCATTTGCTTACATTTGCCAAACATTTTGCCATTTTTAAGGGAAAAAAAAAATGCAATGCATATGAATTTCAAATTGTTGTATGTATAATCCTCTGATACTATTTTTAACTACTTCTCAAATCTGTGTTAACCCTTCAGTCACTAACACAGTCCTCTAGGCCGAATTTATTATGCTGGTTGCTTTTAATTTTCTCCTTTTATAATGCACCAAAAATATAATGTGATTCAAGGGATGCAGTTAATCTATTGTAATTTTTTTATTATCATTTTATCCTCATTCAGATAGTTTGTGAGAATGAGACTATACAGTGTGTTATGAGAAAAAAATGCTTGAAAAAGAGTGTATATGCAGCTTGCCTTTAAAAGAATCACATTTGAGACAAGAGGAGATGACATGATGAATTGCAAATTTGCCTTCTCGACTTATGCCCCACAATTCAGTGATCGCTGTCATGGGAACCCCTTTCATATGCCTGCTTCACATGCCAAGAGGCATTCTTTTCTGCCTGTGGTGGAGACACGCTCAGCGGCATGTTGTGTGTATGGGTGCAGGGTTTCTGGGGAGAGGAGCGAAAGAATAGCTCCCTGGCACATGCTTTGAACAGCTTGTGGTGTCTGGGATTACAGACCCACAAGCTCCTGGAAGCTACTGGACATCCACCACCTGAAAATGTCAGTAATGTTTTCAGGGTCAGTCTTGAACTAAGCAGCCTTGTGGAGTGTATGCGTGTGTGTGTTTTGAAAGTGGCTGAACCTCAAACAGCTAGAAGTGAACCTACCATTGTTTGGGGTAAGAATCAAGGGGAAATCTCTTGCAGCCAGCAGACTCAGCCTGGTGAGTCATTTGCAGACGGGGCAAAGCTTATGTGAGAGCACAGGTGTGCTTGTACTCACGCACGCACGCACGGCCCAGGGAACCCACTTTTCATGTTGCAATGTCCTTGATCTTGGCCACTCCTGGCTCTGGAAAGATTCTAAGGGTTGGTTGGTTGGTTGTTTTTTTTTTTTTTTTTTTGTAACCTCAGACACATATTTGCAGGTCATCTAGAAGATGAAGAGCATCAGGAAAGAGTGGGGTGGGTAGTGTGCCAAAGTTTTAACAAACCCATAATTGGGGCAGTTTGAGTGAGAGCCCCAAACTAGAGAAGGCCGCGTGCAGCAAGGATGCCCGAGAGAAGCTTGTGTGGTGGTGCAGAGCCACGTGGTCAGCCGCATCCTGGGGACAGGATGCTTCCGGAACAACTTTTTCCTGTCTTGCTCGAGTCCCTCCTTGCTCCTGAAAATGGAGACGTTCATCAGTGTGTTAACTAGTTAAACAGGGGGTTGTTCTCCAACCAGTTCATAAACTCTGTACGCCCTGTGAATCCTGAGGCTGTGATTCCATCCTGTACGGGTGTTGAGTTGGTTTTGTCTTGAAAATGTATTGCTAGTAGATCACTGCCCTCTTGGATATGATTGTGGAGCTCTCCAAACTCAGTCCACAGACACTGAGGCTGCAAGACCTCATGTTTCATGGGGCTCTTTGCTTTTTTTTTTTAAGTTTTTGAAAACTCTTTTTGGCTATTTTGCCTAAGATTTTAGGCTGAGTGAGAATAAGATGTTAAGATAACAAAGGAAAACAATCCCAGGGTTCAGTTTTATCAACAAATGAATTGAAATATAAAGTCCCTTCTCGTAAGATGCTTCTAACATGTGTTGTTATCACCTTTAAAACTTTTTTAATTTGTCTCCTGGACTCCAGAACCAGAAAAACCTAGTCTAGGTTTATTTTCCCTTGTGCCGCAAGGATCCATTGTACATGCCTTGCCCGATCCAGTCCCTGGCTTCTTTGGTCCTGAGCAGGATTTGAATGGAAAGATTTCCTGGGAAGAGCTCCAGTGGACTCAGAAAACAAAAATGGAGAGGGACGGAATACACCTAGAGTGTGAGTGCTGACGTCCTCTCGAGCCACCAACCCCGCCGCCGTCTCAGTGGAAGGCGCCCAGGGCTGAATGGAGGAAGGCTCTCTTTGCTGCAACTTGTGACAGATTTTTGTCACTCCTACATATAGATCAAAAAGTTTTCTACCCATATTATTCCTGCATATGAAGAGAACACATCTTTCGTGAGTCTCTGTCTCTGGGGGGGACTGGGCTTGCTGTCTTCCCCGTGCTGAATCTGTGGGCTGTGAGGAAAGCCCGCCTTCACGCCTCCACAGGGGACGCAGTGAAGCTCCCAGACACCCCGGGGACACTTCCACTCCGGGAGGCCACGGCGTGCAGGCTTTCCTCACAGCTAACGAAGCAGCCAGAGAGGCTTCTGCTCACAGGTCCCCTAAGGAGTTTGCTGGCAGCGCTTAACAGGCAAAATAATAAGGGGAAACAAAGAGCTTCTGAGGAATCCTTTGACAGACTCCCTAATGTCTTCAGAGCAGGAGGGAACGTGCTTATTCATAAAAATTGCTTCTTTTTCATCACCTTCCAGCAGAATAGCTTTGCCAAGTGATGGTTTTAGACTTTGGCTACGTGGTGTCTATACATTCAAATCCCCAATTCCAACTTCTCATCCCCAGTAATAACCTAAAGCAGGGGTCCCCAGCTCTTGGGGTGCAGAGCAGGAGGCGAGCAGCAGGTGCGCAAGCAAGCAAAGCTTCATCTGCCCCTTCCGCATTGCTCACATTACCACCTAAACCTTCCCCCTCTTCTTCCCCCCTCACCCAGCTGTGGAAAAATTATCTCCCACGAAACCAGTCCCTGGTGCCCAAAAGGTTGGGGACCACTGACCCAGAGCTTCCTCTCACTCAGATGTGGCAAGATTTCCTGAGGGGACTTGCACAAACATTCCACACATGGTGGCCAGCCAGCCCCTGGGATGACTGCCACACCACTAAAGTTTCTCAGGAGAAAGATTCTGCCATAGTTGCTAATGGATTATCTTCCACACTTCCAAAGCAGGTTGCTTATTAGGAGAGTGTAAAATGGAAATAAATACACACACACACACACACACACACTCACTCACTGAGAAACCCTCTGAGGAAAAGTAGTGATTGGCTCCCTGTGAGCCTACAAGGCCGGTTTTCTTGCTACCAACTGTTCAGGTCCTGGGAAGAAACCACACTTCCTTCTCCACCCAGTCAAGTCCACCAGGCCTGTGTTCTAAGCCCTGCTTAGGAGTCCTGCAGGCACTCCTGAGTGACTCGAAGCAATAAAGGTCAACCTGTAGAAATCAGTGCAATGCTTACACAGTCGGGCAGGGTAAGCTTCTGTCCTGTTTGGTGGTGGTCATTCTATTTCACTGTTTGGTTGGTTTGGTTTGGATGAGGGGAGAAAACCAGACAAGCAGGTTTTCAGTCCACCAGACAGAATATTTGCTGTCCTGTGCTGTTCTTACTTCTTTTGATGGTTTGGAGAAAGTATCTGTCCAGGAGAAGGTACTAGACACAGAGTAGGGGCTTACTTGCTCCCCTGAGCACATGTCACTGCCTCTCAACAGCCTCCTTTCAACTGTGATCTGCATTTCCCTCAGGTTAGAATCCAGATCAGAGCCCTCAGAGGTGACACATTTTCCAAGAGAGGGTGTTAGTGAATTTCAGTTTGGCCTGGAAATTAGTCTGAAACGTGACTACAGCCCTTTTCTTCCTCTCTCTGCTCCTCCCTCCTTGTTTCCTCCTTATCCACCTCTCCCAACCCAGTTCCAGTTCTTGCGTTCTGAATAGCTATGAGAAGGTAATTCTCTGAGAACAAACGGTCCTACTGATGGCCTTTCAACCTAGCTCCCTTGGGGTATTATGGCTGCTCAAGAATAAGTTGGTGAAACAGGAATCTCTAACTGCCAGAGAATGCAGAGAAGATGCTGTTCAGATGCTTGTTATGGGGCCTGTTACCTAGGATCCCAGCTTCCCTGGTGGCTCAGACAGTAAAGAATCCTCTTGCAACGCCGCAGACCTGGGTTTGATCCCTGGATTGGAAAGATCCCTTGGAGAAGGAAATAGCAACCCACTCTAGGATTGTTGCCTGGGAAATCCCATGGACAGAGGAGCCTGGTGGGCTGCAGTCCATGAGGTCACAAAGAGTCAGTCAGGACTGAGCAATTAACACTTACACTTTTTTTTTTTTTTAACCGAGGATCACATGGAGAATTTACACTCTCTGCATACAGGCCTCACCTATGCCTCCCCTCTCTCACCTCAGAGTGCTCAGTTATCATGGCAGGGAGGACATGAATTGAAAAGCCTAAAATGGGGAGTTCAGAGAAGCCTGGATGCCCCAGCACCTTAGAAATCTGTGACTGTGGTGGAGATAAAGACAAAGCTCATGCTTCTCAGGGACCATCCATGTGGTAGCACAGTTTTCCTTTGCAGGTAATATTAATGCTATTTGAGGGAGCACTATATGAGCTTGATGTTTTCCAGCCACGTTTATTCACTCTAGTAAAATTTTGACTATGTGCCAGGCCCAGAACCAGGTACAAAGGTTAAAAAAAGACATGGCCCCATCCTCTAAGAACTCACAGTTTAATAAGAGAAACAGACCTGAACACAAAAGCAATAGAATAGGGCTTACCTGGTGGCTCAGACAGTAAAGAATCTGACTACAACACAAGAGACCTGGGTTCCATCCCTGGGTCAGGAAGATCTCCTGGAGAAGGAAATGGCCACCCACTCCGGTATTCTTGCCTGGAGAATTCCATGGACAGAGGAGCCTGGCGGGCTGCAGCCCATGGGGTTGCAAAGAGTCAGACACGACTAAGTTATTGCACTTTCACTTTTTACTTTCATCATTGTAAGAGCCAGAGTCTATTTATTTATGTCTGGGAACAAAGAGGGCTCTTTTAGGGTGCTGCGAAGTTCCACCTAGGGGCATCAAGAATCAGGAAGACCTAGTGCTCTCGAAAACAAGAACTTAAGAGCAGTTGGTTAGGGATCCAGGGGAAGAGACCCTCTACGGAGAGAACCAGCAGAGCAAGTTCAGAAACCTTCCATAAAGGGCCAGGTGGCAAGAATTTGGGCTTTGAGGGCCACAGAATCTCTGTGGCCTCTACTTTTTTGTCAGAGCAGGGATGCAGCCCCAGACAATGTGGAAACAGATGAGCGGGCCGTGCTCCAGTAAAGCTTCATTTATAAAGACAGTCAGTCTCTGGGTGTGGCTGAGAGAAGGCTGTAGTGTGCTAATCTGTTCTGGAGAACACGGAGGTCTGAAGCAGCATGGCACACAGTCCCATGGACTGTAGCAGTGGAAGCTGCTGTGCCCTGGGCTGAGTCATGCATTGGAACAATCTAATTCAGGTACCCCATTTTCCAAGAACGAGGTAAGTATCCCATTATTGTCAGGGTTTACAATGAAAGTAACATTATCTTTCTTCTGTGTAATGAGGGGAATTGGAACTATACAATCTACAGTCTCTTCCAGCCCTGGCACTCACTCCCTAGCTCTACCAGAGTAATCATCCTTTTTTGTTAAGTGATGGAAGTGGGCATGGGAGGGGACAGTGTAGGAACTGGACAAAAAAGAGTGAATCCAGATACTGAATAGTATTTCAGATTCCTTCCCTCCTTCCCACCAATATGAACAGTGGCACTAGAAAGCTATTTAATAATAGTACATTTACCAAGCACTTACAATGAACCAGCATACAGTAGTTAAAGAATCCACTTGCCAATGCAGGAAATGCAAGAGATGCGAGTTCAAACCCTGGGTCAGGAAGATCCCCTGGATGATGGCAAGGCAACCTACTCTAGTGGTCTTGCCTGAAGAATCCCATGGACAGAGGAGCCTGGCAGACCGTAATTGCAAAGAGTTGGACGTTACTGAGCATGCACGCACATATACATAGTCCTGTGAGGCACACTGTTATTAAGCTTCAGTTTACGAGAGAGGAAAATGAGGCTGGGGAAGCTTTCAGAACTGGCTCAAAGTCACAAAGCAGAGATTCAGCCCAGGTCAATAAATCCAAAGCTTGTGTTCTCTGCCTTTTTGGATACTTCCTCCGTATTGGGCAAGAAATGAGGGACCCCTTTCCTCCGGTAGGGACTTCCTATTCAGAAGACTTACAGGGCTCCCTACACTCTCATATCCCCCTAACAACTAAGACAAGTTGTGTCAGTTGTATTGTAGAACACAGGTGTATTCTGGGGACATCCGTTCTCCTTGTTGTTATTCCCAGACTTGATCACAGAGCCCAGTGAACAACACACATGGGTGGTTCTGCTGTTACCAGGCAGGTAAGAGGAGCCAGGAGACGCCTCTGCTCTGATGCATTTGGAAACACAGTTTCAAAGTGCTGAGGTGTCTGGGAGACAGTCCTCGGTGCTGCAGGTCATCAGCATCGGTGGGAAACCCCAGACACCGTTTCCCACCTGGCACCCCTGAGGTCCTCAGCATCAATTTCAGGAGCTCAACTCTAGCCCAGGCATCAGACACTGATGCTGGCCACTGGTTGGAGCTATGTCTTGCTCTGTGATCAGATATGAGGCTTTTAGGAACACAGTTTCTAGACATTTTGATTTTTGTATTAATGTCTCAGGCCAATCAATAATTGAAGATTAGCACAAATTCTGAGTCTTTTTCTGTAAGGTAAAGTGATTATGTTCTCTTACTAAGAGCAGATGGAACAACTATAGTAAATTTTCTGGAGGTTTAACATTCCATAGGTTGAGATTTTACCATCCCATTAAATCGCAGAAAATAATGTTCTTCTTAAATTCATGCCAACCTAAGAGAAGGTAACTCTCATGGTGCTGGGTTTGTCAAAACTGTTGGATTTTATTATCAAAGGTGATAAAATGAAGTAGAAGTAGGTAATATAGGAAATTTCATTATAAGAGAAACTTAGATAACACAAAAATTGTGCTCTAGCCCAGCCTCTTAATGGAGGAAAGGGGCTGGGTGTTTATGTTTACTAAGAGGTTGCTACCCTCATGCCCTGGTGCTCAGATGGTAAAGTATCCGCCTGCAATTCAGGAGACCTGGGTTCGATCCCTCGGTTAGGAAGATCCCTGGAGGAGGGCATGGCAACCCACTCCAGTATTCCTGCCTGGAGAATCCCCATGGACAGAGAGCCTGGTGAGCTACAGTCCATGGGGTCACAAAGAGTTGAGCACAACTAAGTGACTAAGCGCACACACACGCACATGCACACACACACACACACACACCCTCCTGCCAGGGGCCTTAGCAGCTTTCTCACACCTTCCCTGTGAGGTGAGTATCATTATTCCCACTTTACAGATCAGAAAACCAAGGCTCAGTATACCAAAGCTTCCCAAGGTCACACAGCTAGTTAGAAAGTCTCCAGGGGCCAATGCCAGGTCTGTCTGACTCCTGAACCAGTGCTCTTTCCATGACACTACAAAAGCCACCAATCTGAGAACACAGACGTGCCTTCTTAGAAAGATTTGATGCGGCCTGTAAGGCATCTTCTATTGGAAATCACCACAGAAGTCTATAGTTTCATAGAGAAATGAGCCAAGAGCTGGAGGTGAAAAATCTAAAATAAGAAAAAACACCTTTTTCCTTTGGTAAATGCTGGAGATCTTTAAAAACACCCCTTCCTTTTTCCCTCTGAGCCATGTCGGCAAAAGCTGGCCAGCTCCTCATTGTCTTCTACCTGATTCATTCTGCACACAGGAACCAACCCCAGCTCTCTCATATCTATCCCACCTTCCCCAACTCCCTGCCCCGCTGGCTTCTAACAGAGGCCCCAGGAATGTAAAAACTCAGACCTTGTGAAAGTTGAGAAAGGATGCTCCAAACTGTACCACTTCTTCTATTAAGCCAGATCTCAGCTGCAAAAGAAAGGAGAGACATTTCCATCTTTTGTACCAGAGTCTAGAGAAGACAAGAAATGAGTGAGGATTCTATGTTCCACTGCAGCTCTCATTGAACCGAAAGGCTGCATGCCACGGTCATGGAGACCTCCATGGCTTGTATATCATGACAGGGACTAAGCTGGGTGTTTCTTGCCTTTTAAGTGAAGCCACAGCATCTATTTCAGACACATGGCAGAGGCTTATGCACCTCGCTCCAACAAGGAGATTCTTTTGCTCAGCAGGTGGTGACCCGCTGTGGCTGAATGGAAAGTAAACTGGCCCCAAATGCTGGTGGAGAAAGCATGGCATTATGATGCCAAGAGGTTCTCTCTGGCACAGAGCCACCTCTTCAATAGAGATTGCAATGACAGGGTCCTGGAACACAAGGTCTGTCACCGGTGACTCAGATAAGATGAAGATAAGTTAAATGATGGAGTTGCATCTTATTCATTCCCATAGAATAAAAATCTGCATGGGCATTGGCATAGATACATATAGATAAATGCTTCTCGGAAAGATTTAGCCTACATAAAGGTCTTTGGGCTTGGAATCTGGTTCCCTGGGGTGATGTGGAGCACAACCTAGCATTTTATTGACTTCTGCTCTTATCCATACCACTGGAAAGCCAGGATGCTATTACGTAAGCCTAAAACATAAGTAGGAAAACTGGAAAAGACCGATCTCTTTTTCCTCTTGACTCTCTTCCCCCCCTTACCCCTTTAGGCACAGAGTACCAAGACATTGAGACTGAGAAAACCTGCCCCGAGTCACAGTCACCTTCAGAAGACTCCTTTGTGAGAAGCTGAGGGCCTGGCCCTCTTCCTGCAGAGAACAGCCCGCCACCGCCCACAGACCTCGCAGGCCTGACTTAGCGTGCTCTGCCCTGAGAACCCAAGGGTCCCCGTGGGGACCGTCCGGCCAGTGTGTGGTCCTTTGAGGCCCCAAGCACAGGCCTGTGACGAGGACTGAGCAGGTGTCTGTGGCCCGGAGTCCTCCAAACCCTTGGAGTAGGCATTTTCCTGGATCACTAGAGAGTCCTATTGGCCTGGTGTGCAATTCTTCTGCCCACCCCTCCTTTGGCTCCTCTGGGGATGGCCTGCTGACATGCTTTAGAAAACCCCCTCTTGGAAGTGCTTCTCTGGCCGGGGGCTCCAACAGTTCTTCTGAAAGCAGCCAAGGCTGGATTTAAATAGGAGGGGGTAAAAATTACCCTGTTTCATAGAACAGAGGGGGGGAAACAAAGCACATACTCAATAGATTTTGAGTGTGGTATTCTGTATTTTTGCAGCTTATATTTTCCAGATGAGCAGTTTAGAAATATGTCATGTAAAGTACCTACTGTACGTTTGCTGAAAATTATATTAAAAGCACTATTTTAATTCTTCCTCGGTCTCACGCTGTAATCTCTATTATCTTTCTCTTCTTGTGTCTTTGGGTAGAACAATCCTAAAAGGCTCTTAAAGAGAGTGTTTCTGGCTGTGTGTGTTCTGTATTTATGGGCTTTGAATTGTTCACAAGAGCACAGTCTTAGAAGCCAAAACAGACCTGGGTTCGACCCTTCACCCCAGCACTCCCTACCAGTGTGGCATTTGGGAAGTGGCCTGACCCCTCTGAGCCTCAGTTTCATCATCTGTAAAATGGGAATACTGTCACCTGCTTCACACAATTGTGGTCAGGCTTCAGTGAAATCCCATGTAAAGGCAGCACAGTGTCTCACAGAGAAATGGTACTTGCTCATTGCTCCCCAGCCTCTAGCTGGAATTAGATGCTCTAAGACACAGCTATGGTTCCTACTGATCCATTCAGTAATCCTGGACTGACCATCTGGTTTTCCTTTCTGGTTCTCCCATTGTCTGTAAACCCCTGGGAGAGTGGCAAATGGCTTCCTCTCAGGGTACACTGCCTAGGATAGTGTGTGACATTTGATGGATGCTCATTGTACAGTTGAAAGAATGGATGGATGATGAACAAACAACCTCAGACTCATCAACCTCTGGGGCTCTGACTTTAGCCCCACTCCTCTGGGGCAACCAATAGCATTTGCCTTTCTTTCTCTAGTTCCATAGATCCTCCCACAAGCCTCACGCTATGGATGGAGCTCCAGTTGCCTTCCCAGTCTTTGTGAGGCCACTTCCTAACTGGCTACTTTCTCTGCTACATCCTTAGTCCACTGGTAGGACTCTTACCTCCTATGGACGGTCAGGTTGATGGCTGCCACCAATGTGCATATCAGAATCCTCACTACAATCATTACATCTCTGGCCAGACAGGAGCTCTAGGAGCTGATGCTCAGCCTCTGTCATTCGAAGCAAGGATCCAGGATGGCCCCAACCCTTGAATGGGGCTGACCCTGATAACTAACCCATGGTCTCATAGCCCTTTCTAGCCTGGATCTTGCCCTCATACCCCCATCGCTTGCATTTGAGCTCACCTGAAATCAAAGCTTGTCAAGCTAGTATTCCTTGAAGCCTGCACCCTCCCTCAGTCCTGCATGACTCTTTCACTCTGGAATCTGTGGACTCAGAAACGCACATACTTAGGTGAGTGACCTTCTCTGAGGCCCTATTACCTTGTTCACTGGTGCCTCGAGGACTTTTCAACCTGACCCTGTTATTTATGTGATTGTTTTTCCTTTCTTTTTCTTTTTGTGAAACAGCATGATTTATTCTCTCTGGCATAAAAATCCCAAGAAAATGTAATTTCAACATTTCCCATCATGATGTGAAAAGATGCTGAAACAGCCGAAAAAGTGGTTAGTGATTCCTCGTGGGAGCTGGGTTTCATTTGCACTGGAAATTCAGTCGGAGGCAGAAGACAGAGGCAGGGGCGGGTATTGCTTATGGCATCCATGCTCTCCGTCCAAAATTTCACGTTTGTTTTTCATCTACAGTCCAATTTTTTTCCTCTTGCTATCTTTTCCATCATCTCAATTTACAGAAAACTAACACTCCCCTCTATTTTATCTGAACTTCATAAAGACATCTTATTGGGAGAATCACGAGATTCATCCTTCAGTATTTAAGCAGGTCCATGAGAGAGCTGTGCACACAGGTTGTTCAAACAACTCAGGGAGAATAGACAGCTTAGATAATCCAAATGCCGTTTTCTTGCCGATGTCATATCACAGGCCACTGGGGCTTTGAACTAAATATACATTTGTTCCATCTTGATCTAGATCTGAAAATCCAACTTGACCCTTCTTTGAGTCTCTGTGGAAGGGTTAGTCATGCATCTAAGTGTTTGACTCAACTGAAATAAAAAACAAGCTGTTTCTGTGGCCTCGGACGTAGATTCAGAACCACCACGAGCATATCCACTCCACAAAGAGCTGCCTGTTTTTCTTTTTTAGGCTTTGTTATTTCAGGAACTCCTGCTATACAACTGTTTCCATAACTCTGCAGAGAAATGTCTATAATTAATGCAGAGGACAGAGACAAGCTTTTGCTTTCCAGAAAGCACTTTAAAAAGTATCTTAACCTTTCTGAGGTCTCATGTTCCCACATACGAAATGCATAAACACAGAGTTACCAGATCCCTGGAGGAGGGCTTTGCAGATCTTCTAGAGTGTTTCAATGGACAGTCTCACTTCCCTCTTCCCCCTAAGGCAATTAAGGGGTGAAATGAAGATAGCAAGCAGCCTGGAACACAAAGGCAGGGTGACCAAAGCCTGAGTTCATCTGACCAGCAATCTGAAACGTAGGCTCAGGGACTCAAACATGACATGGAAGAAGCCAGCAGCTACCTTTGGAAGGAGCGTTTCTCCTGTGAGAGTCCTCTCATCACCTGTCACTGAGAACTTGCCCACAACCCCCCGTCACTGGCAACTTGCCCACAATCCCCCATCACTGGCAACTTGCCCGCAATCCCCCGTCACTGACAACTTGCCCGCAATCCCCAGGTGCAACTGAACCATCTCCCAGTAAAATGGAGGTGGGAACCTCTGTCTTCAGGCTTTACACCCCTTAGCTTAGCAACAGGCTCCTTTCTCACCCCAGAAGCTCAACTCACTCCCATTCCAACTCTTCCATTTCTTTGGGGCATTATTGTGCAGGAAGGCAACTACATTTTCATAGTAAAATCAGTGCTCAATAAGGGTTAAAAAAGAAAAGCTCACAAAGAAAATGGCTGTTCTTTCAGTTGTTTCTAAAATAATCATTGCCTCATTCTTTAACTCCAATGCAAATGATTAGACATTACAATGCAACGCTACGAAGGGAGACACTGGTCCTCTTTTTAGCTTTCTTTTATTGAAGTACAGCTGATATTCAAGCCTGTGTTAGTGTCAGGTATATGGCAAAATGATTCATTTATATATATTAAAACATTTTTCAGATTCTTTTCCCTTATAGGTTATTACAAAATATTGAGTACAGCTCCCTGTGCTATACAATGGTCCTTGTTTATCTATTTTACATATAGTTAGTGTGTATCTGTTAATCCAAACACCTAACTTAACCCTCCTATCCCTTTCCCCCTTCAGTAACCATAAGTTTGTTTTCTACGTCTGTAGGTTTATTTCTGCTTTGTAAATAACTTCATTTGAATCTTTTTTTTTTTCCTTTTTCGTTTCCACATAAGCAATACCATATGATATTTGTCTTTCTCTGTCTGGCTTACTTCACTAAGAATAATTATTATTAATAATTAATAATTATAATTAATAATAATAAAGTATAATAATCTCTAGGTCCATCCATGTTGCTGAAAATGGCATTATTTCTTTTTTATGGCTGAGTAATATTCCATTATATATAGTGAAATATATATATATATTATATATAGACTTCTTAGGTGGTGCTACTGGTAAAGAACCTGCCTGCCAATGCAAGGAGCACGAGTTTAATCCCTGAGTTGGGAAGGTTCCCTGGAGGAGGAAATGGCAACCTGCTCCAATATTCTTGTCTGGAAAATTCAATGGGCAGAGGAGCTTGGCAGGCTATAGTCCATGGGGCCATAAAGAGTCAGACATGACTAAGTGACTGAGCACACACACATACTACATCTTCTTTATCCAATCATCTGTTGACAGACACTTAGGTTGCTTCTATGTCTTGGCTGTCATAAATAGTGCTTCTATGAACATTGAGGAGATGTATGTCTTCAGCAGGACACTGGAGGTAAGAGTTTATTTAAATGGCGACTTTCTCTGTGAATGGGACCCTTGAAGAAGCGTATCATTGCCCATCATTTCTTCAGATGCTATCAGCAGATCAGTCCTGAAAAAATGACTGAGGCAAGGAGCAGAGACAGAGAACTCAGACATGTGGTGAGGACAGGGCTTTAAAAAAATCCTTGGAGGCCCTCTGTCTGACTTGGCCCCACCCTGTCCTTCAGGGCATCCTGTACTTCTTGGGAATATGAGCTCTGGGGGAGATGACTGGTGTCCCTCCATCCATTCCATATTTCGAACTGACGCGTGTTAGGTTTAAAGCAAGGCCATGATTTTCAGTTAGTACGGATAGGACTCCATGAGGTTCCCCTGTACGTAGTAGGTGCTGTCCAGCTGGGGCAGTAGGAAGTCAGGATGGCTTGGTGGAAAGAGCGAGCAACAGGTCTGCAGCTCAGCTCAGCTGCTTGCTCACCTTGTCAGGTTAGCAAATCCGGTCACCACTCTGAACCTCGGCCCCATGTGGCTCTGAGATGGAAAGGTTTCGGCCTCCTTGCAGAGACATCATGAGAATTCACTGTAGGCACAGCCCCACATCCATCCCTGGTGGAGCTCAAGAAGTGATAAGTTTCACTGAGAAGTCTTGTCCTCAGCCATTTAAATACGAAGCAACTGCCATTTACCAGTATTTGCTACCACTCTGCTTCTTGGAAAACCCTCTGTCCTGCTGCATACTGCTCACGAAATGACTTAATCAGTCAATTCTTTAATTTTTTTGAGTCATTCTTACTCATTAAAATAGCTGCACTTCACTTCCTAAGAGCTGGTCCTGGCCATGGGAGAATTCCTGGCACATCTTCCATTCAAGCCCTCCCCAACAAGGGCAGACCAGACAGACCTGCAGCTCTGGGGGCCTAGAAGGAGGGGAAGCCCGGTCTGCTCTCTCCCCCCACCACCTTCCTCTTCTCTGCCCAAACTCAGCTCCAGACCATGGTGTGAAAGTGCAGAGAGAAGGGAGGTTTGCTGACCGGACTGCCCGGGGCTAAGCTTGCTGCCATCACTGGAGTCCCTGCTGCCCAAGCGCCTTCTGAAAAGTGCTGGTGTGGAAGCAGGCAGGCCCCAGGAAACCCAGCTCATCCCAGGAGCTCCCCTAGGCTCTACAGCTCCCTAGGAAACCCATAGCCCCCAACCTCATCTTCCCCACTAGCTGGAGCTCAGGCATGGGGTGGGAACAGAGCCACTATTCCCAGATCTCAGTTGGTTCTGAAGGATGTCCTTGTCTCCCTCCTCCCTGGCTCCATCACTCCAGGGTACTCCTGTGCCTTGGTCCAGCCTGCTCTGATAGCAGCAGAACAAGGAGGCTAGCCCATGCCCCCAGGGTGCAAGATGTCAGCCTGCCCTTAACATAACTGCAAATTTCACCAGCAGTTGCTTTGGGGACTCCATTCCCTTAATTTGGGGGCAGAAAACCTCCAAAGAGTGTCAATGTCACCCTTAACACACATCAGTTTGCCCTCTAAAACGGTAACCACTCCCCTTCTTCCACAGCCCTGTGTACTAGGAGCACAGACGGGGCATGGGGAAGGAGGGAGTTATCAGTGCCTGCTTTTCTGAAGAGGGAAATGCCCCCAGAGCTCTCGCCTGGCATGCCACACCACATTATGCAAAGATCATCAAAAGAGGAAGGCCAACCAACAGGTGGCACCAACAACGGATGACAGTCCTCACAGAAGTCGCCCACCTTTTCAAGTAAATAGCTGCCTTGCACCTTAGCCCTCTGCACCTCCTAGACTTCAGGTAGTTAATGACTTGCAGGTTTCACACTTAATCAAAGAGTATTGATCCAGGGTCTGGTATAGAGCCATGTACCCTAGGAGACCCTGTGGAGAGATCCAAGAAAGCCTTGTACACAATAAATCTGCAATCTGAAGAAAAACAAGCCTCCATGTAATCAAAAGACCTTTGCAATATACTCTACATCCAGGCCCTATTATTAAGAAACAGAGACATGGCAGTGATAGGGATTCAGAGAGGAGAGAATCCCTAAGGACCAGGGCAGCCAGATGAGGAATTCTCAAGGACATGGGGTGTGCAAAGCCATCCAAAGAATTCTCTCATTTAGGATGCAGGCATGAGGTTTTTGTAGACTTCCCCAAATGGCTCAGCAGTAAAGAATCCACCTGCAATGCAGGAGATGCAGGTTTGATCCCTGGGTTGGGAAGATCCCCTGGAGAAGGAAATGGCAACCCACTCCAGTATTCTTGTCTGGGAAATCCCATGGACAGAGGAGCAGGGTGGGCTATGTAATCCATGGGGTCGCAAAAGAGTTGGACATGGCTTAACAACTAAACAGCAATGATGTTTTGCCCTGTTGGTTGGAATGGGTTTCTGGAAGGAGGCAGGCTGTGAGCATAGAAGTAAAATCTCTATGACAGATGTGACGATAAGGTTAACAACGTACTAGGCCCTGGGCTAAAGTCTTGACAAATGCTGCCTCCTCGTTTACTTGCAAACACCCTGTAGAGTAGGATTTATTTCATACCAGCCTATTGGCCTGGGTTTGAAGCTAGGTTCCTCTACTTGCCATCTACAGGACTGCAGGTTTCTCACAAATAAGATGAAAATAATCAAGCCCACTTCATAGGAAGATGGTGGGATTCAGTGGAATAATGTATATAAAGCACTTAACACTGTGCTTGGCACCAAGAAAATGCCTATGAAACGCGAGGGCTCTTCTTCTAGCTGAGGACATAGGAAGCTCAATTTCTCACATTGCCAGGTCACCTGAGAGAAGATTAAATTTTTAACTGAGCTAACTTGCATGGGTAAATAATTACAAGAGCAATTATCTCCCTGAGGACAATTATTTGCCATCACCATTTGCATCCACTGAAATTGCATGCCTAAGAAGCAGAGTCACTCATTGGCAGATAAGCATAAATTGGAAGAATGACATCCAATGGCTGATTGGATTAATAAAAGAAATTTATTCCCCAGAGGTATTTCAGAAATGCTTCTCCAAGCTGGATCATATTTTTTTAAAGCCTGTACTCTGAATTCAAATTATGTATTAATTCCTTCCCAAAAATCAGCATGCTTTCAACCCTTATAAACATTATGTACTTCTGAGAAGCTTCAACTAAGATGGTTTTATAAACCACACAGACACCAATCCTACTCTTAAACAAAGATCAAGTGATCTATAAAAGACAGGATTTCATGGTAAAGTCAATTCTTCAAGTATTTCAAGCAAATAATACATTTCCATGTTTGAGAGTTTTATTTTAAATAGTAGGCAAAATGTGATACCATATAATCACTTTGCAAATTTAAATTACTTTTTGTCTTTAAACTCTCCAAACCTGCATGGTTTGGCTCAAAATAGCTTTAAAAATTGAGTTTTCAAACTCTTTAATTCTCAATTTCATAACAAGCTAGAAGTGATGAATAGGATCTACATTTATGGATCCTGAATGACAAAGGATTTTTTCCTTTCCCTTTTTGGGGTTAACCAATACTCATGAATACAGGTCTAAGTTTTTATTTCTAAATCTTTGCCTACTGTTTATCACTCCCCAAATCCCCAGATATTTGCTATCTGTTCGTTACATGAGTGTATATGCAACTCTCTATTTATTGGTGTTGGTGGCCGTCTACATTCTACATTGGCACACTTCTTAGGTGCTTGAAATACTTCTGTGAGGTAGAGATAAGAAAGGCATAAAGCTCTACTTTACTACCAGAAAAATCCAGAAGACAAAAGGTATCTTCTCAGGAGTGCTCACCTCACTCTGTTGTAGAGGAAAATTAAAACCATCTTGCTAAAAATTCCGAGATGGCTGCCAGAGACGACCACAAGCTTTTACTGGCCTGGAAGAACAGTTCACTTTCACATTTTCACACATGAAAAAGAAAATTTCACACAAAGCTATTGCAGAAGTAAAAATGGATATGTCCCATATCTACTGCACACTTTAAAATGACTCTCAGGTTCTAGACCACGGTTATGTGCTTAGTCACTCAGTCATGTCTGACTCTTTGCTACCCAATGGGCTGTAGCCTGCCAGGCTCCTCTGTCCATGGGGATTCTCTAGGCAAGAATACTGGAGTGGGTTGCCATACCCTCCTCCAGGGGATCTTCCCAACCCAAGGATCAAACCCAGGTATCCAGCATTGCAGGTGGATTCTTTACTGTCTGAGCCATCAGGAAAGCCCAACAGCAGGGTTAGCTTTGAGAATTTCAAGATACATTGAAATGTACCCTTAAACCAAACCAAGTTCATAAATTATCTAAACTGATGAGACTGCAGCTGAAATACAACCAAATTGGTATTATCCTCAACTCCCTGGAAGAACATTTAATGATCTTTCTAAATATTTACCTGAAACTCTTGGTTTTAGAAAGATTCTCATACTTTTTCCTCTTTTAAATATAAGGTCATCTTTTTTAGTGTGAATAGATGGCTTATCAAGGCAATGAGAACACCACAGCTGTGTGCATAAATTAGTAATGTGGTAAGTTGATGTTCACCACTTCTCTTGCCTGTGTAGGCTCAGATTTGCATCTGATACGTCATCCCTTAATGGTAGAAATCTGCACACCCTTCTACCTGGGACACACTGTGTGTAGAGACATGGTTCTGTTGCTCAAGTCCTGATGAATAGAAAATTCCTACTTGATTCAGTTCAGTTGCTCAGTCATGTCCGACTCTGCAACCCCATGAATCGCAGCACGCCAGGCCTCCCTGTCCATCACCAACTCCTGGAGTTCACTCAAACTCATGTCCATCGAGTCGGTGATGCCATCCAGCCATCTCATCCTCTGTCATCCCCTTCTCCTCCTGCCCACAATCCCTCCCAGCATCAAAGTCTTTTCCAATGAGTCAGCTCTTCGCGTGAGGTGGCCGAAGTACTGGAGTTTCAGCTTTAGCATCAGTCCTTCCAATGAACACCCAGGACTGATTTCCTTTAGAATGGACTGGTTGGATCTCCTTGCAGTCCAAGGGACTCTCAAGAGTATTCTCCAACACCACAGTTCAAAAGCATCAATTCTTTGGCGCTCAGCTTTCTTCACAGTCCAACTCTCATATCCATACATGACCTACTTGCTTAGGAATTAGAAAAATCCTACCTGCTTTCAAATGTCTGAAAGAGTAGAATGCTAAGTCATAGCTACAGAGAAGGCTATACTCAACTGAGTTTGTTTACAAAGATTTTATTATTTTGTGGTTAATAAAAATCTGAGTAATAATGATGCTACCTCATTCATGACAGCAACACACATAACTCATAAAAATGCCTAACAGAAATGCCTATTCTTTAAAGAAAAACTATAAAGTCATCTTCAAAGACACAGATAATAACTTAAAAAATAGAAAATCCTACTGTATTCCAATATTGGATGACTAAATACTTGGAAAATGTGATTTATTTTTTCTTGTAATGATTGCAATGCAATGCCCAAGAAAATCTCAATAGGAGTTTTTTATGGAAATTCATAAACTGATTACAAAATTCAAAAGGAAATGCTCAAGAATAGGCACAGTAATTATGAGCATAAAAATTAAAAATTGCAGTGTCTAAAGAGTAGCCTTCTCAAAAAGTCAATGTTAATATAAGTCTAATATTTTTAAAGGTATGGCATTTTTACAAGACTAGATGAATAGCTTGGAGACACAGAAGAACAATTATAAACAGACACTAAAATGGGAGACTTAAAATTGCTGGGAAAATGCTGAACTATTCAACTAATGGGTTGGGGCGAAAATTTGGAAATGAATTTGACTCCTGGCCTCTCACCAGTGGAGAGTACATATCCTACATGGTCTACATAGTTGAGAATCTCTAAAAACTATGAAGATTTAGGAAAAACAGAAAGACATATTCATGGTTTCAGGATTTCCTAAAAAGATTTGAAATGCAAAAATCTGTAAATAAAATAATTGATAGGTTTGACTATTTCAAAATTAAAGTATCTATAACCTAAATCATCATATATGAAATCTAAAGAGAATATAATATTTGAAATATCTATAAATGACAAAGAACTACTGTCAGAACATATAATGAATCTCTCCATATTGACACAAAAAAGAGAAACAATGAGAACTGCTGAATTATGCACATCCAGGGGTTGCCATTGTCTCAGTAAATCTCATAGAAAACAGAGCAAATAACATGAATGGGCAGTTCATAAAAGAGGGAACACAAATGTCCTGTAAATATTCAAACTCACTAGTAATTAAGAAAATAAGAATATTTTAAAAATTAAAGATCATCTTTACCTATCAGGATGGTAAAGATTTCTTTTGATAACATTTTGTGTCAGGGGTACAGGGCAATGGGCTGGAGTATAAATTGGTATGGTCATTCCAGGAGACATTTTTGCCAATGTCTGCTACAATTTTAAATGCTCATATAGCATAATCCAGAAATTACACGTCTTAACCCTAAATAAAGGCGTGTGGGGCAGGCAAATGAAGGAGGCACCATGACCTAGCAGAATTTGGGTCTTAAGGTCCCTGATGATCAGGAATTAAGTTCCTGGCCAATCTCTAATCTTTTCCCCATTATGACCTGCAGAGAGAACATGGTTGGGCACTCAGCTTCAATTCCTTGACCTGACATCCCTGTTATAACTGCCTCCCTTGGTGTAAATTCATCCATCCTTCAACGTCAAGCACAAGCATTATAGAGAACCAGAGTGCTATCTATGATGGGTTCATTAAGCTTGACTTTTTGCCAATAGCTCAATATCTACTTTACATAGTAGTTCGCATGTGATGTCCTGCCAACTCCTGTTATCTCCAGGATGACCGTGGCATCTTTCAAATCCAGGTTGGCCCCTCCACTGGGGTCTCACAGGCAAAAGCTGGGCTGAGAGAGGCTTAGGGCACCAGTCCAGTGGTGAGTCAGTGGAGAGTCCACTGATCTACATTTCCCGCACTATTTCACCAGGAGTGATGGTTTCTTGCTAGATCCCACAATCCTTTGCTCTCACACCACTTATACTCACGGTCCATATATTATATTCCTCTATTGAGATATATTCCTTACAGACACTATCTTTTTTAATTCTTTAGTCCTGAAAGTGCTTAAGACAATTTCTTATACGTATAAAAATACATTAAATGTTTTTGATGCGTTAAGTCAACTACTTCTCCAGTAGCCTAAAAAGCTAGACAACATTACCAGGGGCAAGGTCTGATACTCAGAGCTGCTGTAACCATACACACCATCTAGCATTAACCAAATCACTCCTAAGATCACACGAGGAAGATCAGAACTGAAAGTGTCTTATTCTCCCATCTCCTTTTAGCCTAATCTAAATAAGTCACTCTGGACTGATAATTCTTTTTTAATTGAAATATAGTCGATTTATAACATTGTGTTAGTTTCAGATATGTAGCAAAGTGATTCGGTTATACATAAATATATGTATGTACTGCTATTCTTCTTTATTCTTTTCCGTTATAGTTTACTACAAGATATTGAATATAGCTCTCTGTGCTACACAGTGAATCCTTGCTGTTTATCTACTTTATATGTAGTAGTGTGCTCTGTTAATCCTATTCTCCCAATTTATCCCTCCTCCCCCTTTCCCTTTGGTAACCATAAATTTGTTTTCTATGTCTGTGATTCTGCTTCTGCTTTGTAAATACGTTCATTTGTACTATTTTTTAGATTCAATATATAAGTGATATCGTATAATATTTATCTGTCGCTCTCTTACTTCATTTAGTGTGATAATCAATAGATCCATCAATGTTGCTGAAAACAGTCTTATTTCATTCTTTTTTTATGGCTGAGTAATATCCCATTGTATCCAGTACTCTATATTCAACTCTTACTGAAAAGACATTTGGGATTCCTTCTCTAAAAGACCCTCAAAGGTAGACCCCAGAGATTGCTTTTAAATGCACCCCTCCGGGCACTTGAATGCACCACCACACCTGAAAAAAGCCTAACACCCACCAGAGTAAACCAGGTATAGCCAGAGGCAGGAAGTAATTTTCACAAATTAAGCAGGATGATTTCTCATTATGCCAGATGGCAAAGATGGAGAGACTTGTGGAGCAGAGAGCCACTGCTGTTTTTCCTTCCTCTTTCTGCCCTACCCTAAAAAAAGGCAGATTATCCCAGAGGGCAGCTGAGAAGTAAAAATAGCAGCTGTTATTTATTTACCAAGGCTCAATTATATGGTAGCCATTGTCCTAGGTATTTCACATTTATCCCCACACTCAATTTTAGAAGGCAGGTATAGTTATCTCATTTTTCAGAGAAGGAAGGAGGTATTCAAAGCCTCTGTTAAGAATGAGTGGGGCTGGAGTTCCAATCCCAACCCCTGTGACTTCCGTCTCCACTCAAGGGTGGGGGCTTCTCCTTTTCCAGCCTTTAGGACACTTGACATCAGTTGATGCTTCTGACGGGCATGGTGGCTTCTGGGAATTGATGAAGCTCTGTGTTCTGAATGGAAAGCCTCCTCTCCCTGTTCGACCAGGACAACCAGCCTCTGGGAGGATCCATTAACATCCGCACAAGCCATCATGTCACTCACAGCTCTCTGGGCTCTGGTGGTGAGAGTAGCATTGAAGCCAGGAAGTGTCAGCAAAAGAACCACCACTAATTGTATATGGCCACATCCAGGAAAAAGCCAGCTCAGGAACTGGAGGCAGGAGTCTCTGGACTCAACTCACCTGTGGTTGGGTGCATGGGTTTGTGAGTATCAGGAAAGCAGAAGGGATTAGTGGTCTGTGTCTTAGAATTACTGGCAAGGCCACAGCACTGATCAATAGAACTTCCAGCAATGATGGAAATGCTCTGCACTGGGCTGTTCACTGTGGTAGCCACTTGGCACATGTAGCTTTTGAGCACTCAGAATGCGGCTAGAGCAACTGAGGAATTGAACTTTAAATTTGATTATAGTTAACTTAAGTAGTCACTTGCATCTAGTGGCTACTAAACCAGACAGTGCAAACCTACATCACACTACACCACTTCTGAAGATGAAGGGGCCAGGAGGTGGACACTCTACAACACAAGGTCACAAGTCAAAGGGCTGGAGAGGGACCCTGGGCAAAGATACAGTCTGGATTCTTCAAGAAATTGCAGCCACCACTTTTTAGTCTTCTACAAGAAAAAAAAAATCTGCTACAAGTTAGAGAGACTGAATAAGGTCATCTTTCATCCCCCATATCCCCATCTCTGGATTCTTCAAGGCTGGCTCTATCTCAGCTACCTCCACACTCTTTTCCAGGACTCCCTTGGGCTACAAGGAGATCCAACCAGTCCATTCTAAAGGAGATCAGTCTTGGGTGTTCTTTGGAAGGAATGATGCTAAAGCTGAAACTCCAATACTTTGGCCACCTCATGCGAAGAGTTGACTCATTGGAAATGACTGATGCTGGGAGGGATTAGGGGCAGGAGGAGAAGGGGACGACAGAGGATGAGATGGTTGGATGGCATCACCGACTCGATGGACGTGAGTCTGAGTGAACTCTGGGAGTTGGTGATGGACAGGGAGGCCTGGTGTGCTGTGATTCATGGGGTCTCAAAAAGTCAGACATGACTGAGTGACTGAACTGAGCTGAACTGAAGAAATTTTAGCTGCTGTCTACCATTGCTGGAAGCTCTAAGAAACTAGACTCGAAGACTAGGGTCTCAATAAAACTCTAAGACTGTTCCAGGATGTTTCTGCCTAAAGAAACGCCAAGCAGCCATTTCTAACCTATTCCTTTCCATTCCACGCTGGCCTCAAGGGGATTCCACACACTTGCCAATCCCCCAGGCTTCAGTCGAGCAGAAAGACACAACTGCTCTTGAAGCATCCTCTAACCTACCTAGGGGCTCCATAATGATGAGACCTGACCCTGGAATGATTGACAGAAACTCAGGATACCTTCTTAGAACCCAAACCAGAGCTTACCTCTGTGTCTCGCCCACCCTGATTCTCTCCTTCTCTCCTCTTCTACATCAGAGGATTTTAATTTAGTGGAGAGGGGGAGAGGGGGAGAGGAGAAATTGCTTCTGACAGTTGTCATCATCCAGGGTGTTGAATTTTGACACTCAAAAGTCCAAACTTTTAAACTCTTCACTCTTTTCTGCTCTACCAACACTTTATTAAGGCAACAGTTGCTTCACAGGCTAGTTTAAATGGGAAAGGACTAAACATTTTTTTAAGGAGGGGATGGAAGGGGAGAATAACTAGAAACATGTTGCTTGTTAATCTTGCAACATATTTTTATGCCACTAGGCACAGAAATTGAGATTCAAAACTCTGAATCTGCAGCAAAATTTACAAAACCTCCTTCTCCCATTCCAGTCTCCAGATGCCTCACAGCTGAAAAGATATTGGGTCCGTTTTTCTTGAAAGTAAAAGAAGTTAGTACTGAGAGGCCCTTTGGTTATTTCCTCATGCCAACATCCTGGCCTTGCATTTGATCTGATCTGCAGGCTAGAACCTGGCCATGCTGTTTTCCCCAAGGACCTGTGGAGGGCTGCAGTCAGCTGGTACTCACGAAATCCTACAGGAATCTTGATGTGGTGGAGTTCACTGTCAGTCAATGATCTCCAGTTCCCTCTGACCACCTTTCTTTCTCACCATCTTCTTGGGAACAAAAGAAGCCTCACTGAGTGTCTGTGCTTCAGGGACGAGATAAACTGAAATCTCACTCCTTTCCCATGCTAGGGCAAAGAAGGCCCCCATGGGGGCTTCCAAGGGCTACTTGTGTTTCTAAAGGCAGCCATGTCCTGTGGAATCTGAAAGGCATCTTCACGACTGAGGGCTTCCCTGATGGCTCAGACGGGAAAGAATCCGCCTGCAATGCGGGAGACCTAGGTTTAATCCCTGGGTTGCGAAGATCCCCTGGAGAAGGAAATGGCAACCCACTCCAGTGTTCTTGCTTGGAGAATCCCAAGGACAGAGGAGCCTGGTAGGCTACAGTCCATGGGGTCACAAAGAGTTGGACATGACTGAGCAAGTGAGAGAATGAGTACAAGTCATTCATACAAGAATCCATAGAAATAATAAACCTAGATATGATTGGAGAGAAGGCAATGGCACACCACTCCAGTACTCTTGCCTGGAAAATCCCATGGATGGGGGAGCCTGGTAGGCTGCAGTCCAAGGGGTGGCTAAGAGTCGGACACGACTGAGCGCCTTCACTTTCACTTTTCACTTTCATGCATTGGAGGAGGAAATGGCAACCCACTCCAGTGTTCTTGCCTGGAGAATCCCAGGGATGGCAGGGCCTGGTGGGCTGCCGTCTATGGGGTCGCACAGAGTCGGACATGACTAAAGCGACTTAGCAGCAGCAGATCTGATTGAGGAGATATACATTTTCCCATCTTTTTCTTGAGTGGGTACTTCTTATAGGGGTAAACCATAATCAAACCAGGGAATCAAAAAATATAATGCAGCAGCCGTTTTCTAAGCACTAACAAGTCTCCACTAGTCCTGCCCTCAGGGATGTGCATCGAGCAGGCAGGTTGAGGTCAAAAACACAGTTAACCAGAACACAAAGCAAGAGACGGCAGTCCTTTACAATGGATGTTAACCTCACCTACATGCCTTTCGCTCTAGGATTCAATGAGAGCTGAAATAGAATCTCAAACAATTTAAACATGTATTAACCCCTCCATGACACTGTCATTTACTCCTTCTTTATTTTTTTTTTTAATGGGGACCATTTTTAAAGTCCTTACTGAATTTGTTATAATATTGCTTCTTTTGTTTATGCTCTGGTTTTTTGGCCTTGAGGCATGTGGGATCTTGGCTCCCTGATCAGGCATCCCCCTGTGTTGGAAGGCAAAGTCTTAACCACTGGATAGCCAGGGAAGTCCCAGCCCTTGAGCTAAAGTATATGCTGTGATAGTTTGTGAAGGTGGGTGTTTCTTTCTTGACTTCTAAGTGGAAAAGCACAAGGTCCATTCTGACCACCTAACAGTGGTGCATCTTCAGGGTGAAGGAGGGGAGAGTGGTGGTGGTGCTGTGCTCATAGGAGCCGTACTTGATTCAACAGAACACAAGCCAGTGGAAACTGATTCCTTCAGCTGGAGGGGAGAAGGATAACCCAGGTCGTGGAATCTCTTCTCTATCGTACTCAGCCTGATGCTCTTCCATATATTTTCTAATTTATTCCTCCCAATAGTGAAGTATTACTATACTGATGCAACAGAATAGTGCTTTTGAGATGTTGCTGTCATTCAGTCGCTAAGTCATGTCCGACTCTTTGCTGCCCCAGGGACTGAAGCACGCCCGGCTTCCCTATCCTTCACTATTTCCCGGAGCTTGCTCAAATTCATGTCCATTGAGACGGTGATGCCATCCAACCATCTCATCCTCTGTTGCCCCCTTCTCCTCCTGCCTTCAATCTTTCCCAGCATCTTTTCCAAATGAGTTGGCTCTTTGAATCAAGTGGCCAAAGTATTGGAGCTTCAGATCAGACTTTCCAATGAATATTCAGGATTGAGATACTAATGAATTTTTCTTTTTGTCATTCCTTTCCTCTCTTGGTCCTTTTTTCTCCTCTCAATCTGGTAGGCTATTTTGTAAGTTGCTTGGTGGAAGGATGTGGTAACAGAGAGCAAAGAGTCATTTCAAAAGCCAAGGCCCTTTGGCAATGGAAGTCACTCAAGCTTAAGAGCTGGTCTGAGTAACAGAAGTCACTACCTCTAACTCAAAGCCATCCCACCAAATAGAAAAATATGCCCTAGCCTGGAAGCAGACAGAGTTAGAAAAGAAGCAATGAGATAGCATGGACAATGGGGGCTCCTGCAGAAGTGGCCCTGTCTCCTCTCCCTGGGCAGCTGAGCAGGTAGAAATACTCAGATTCATTTCAGGGATATGAGGACAAGAAGACTTCTGTCTTGTCTGCAGGTGTTGTGGAAGGCAGGCCGTTCATCTCCAGAGACCTGGTCCCAAGATGTGTCACATAGTGGCAGGCTGGGGCTGGCTGGGATTGATTGATACATCTCCAGGAATTTCGTGAGCTGGCTGTTAAATCACTGGTAGCTTGAAGTCTGCCATTGTGGGAGTATTTATACCCTCGAAGTTGGCAAGCACTGCAAATCAGGACCGTCTCCACCCAGAGGTGGTTGTTAAACATTTACCAGCACACCACTGGAGGGATGGAGGGATGGAGGGAGCCTCAGGCAGTAACACACAATGATATCTGTGCTCCCAATAGTGCTGAGAAGGAGAGGAGAACGCCCCAGATGGAGGGACCCTCCAGACAAGAGGCTGTCTCTGGAAATTGCCTGGATAGACAACTGAGACCCACTCGGGGAGGACAGCTCAGCAGATGCCCAAATGACATCGATGAGTGATTGGGCCCCTGGAATGATGGTATTTTTAGCTCAGTCCCCCAGAACATAAATGTAAAGCTGAGGAAAGGACAAGAAATCCCAATTTTTTTGACAGTACATTTCTTCTACCGTGCAGAACAGGGACTCAAAACATAAATTCTTCTAGAAAGATTAAATCACACACACTGTGCAGCTGAGTTGTGAAATGTCCATCTACATCTATGTGACATTTAAGAAATGTGAAGTTTGGAACGGTTGCCTCCCCCCAGAATCTCCCACTGTCTTCTCTAGCTCCCGAATCTGTGCTCTTTTTACCACACTGTGGGGAGCCACTACTGGGGGTGTCAGTATTGGAGGTGGGGAGTTGATCTGGGGACAGGGTGGAAGGCAGGTGCCAGCCACAAAGATGTAGAACATCTTCCTAAGTCCCAATCCAGGTCAACAAGAAGCTCCCGTACCCCTTACCTAGTCAGGTAATAAAAAACACTAAAAAGAGAGCTGAGAAGACCTCTTTTGAGCTGGTCAGGTTTTGCCAGATAATTTAAAAGCTGTGTTTGACAGGGGACAAGAGGGAGAGATTATTAATCCAACTGATGACAGAGGGAATGTAAACACAGCAGATCAGGGACCGAGAGAGGGGAACACGGCCATGGCCCCGTGTAGGAGGCAGGGGTACATTCAGTGGGATCCACACAGTGGGTGACGGGTATGGCATCTGAGCATGACTGGGTCAGCTCTCAGCAAGCCTTAGAAGACGAATGACAATAGGGTAAAAGGGCACCCGTGTCCCTGCGGATGCAGACAGGAAGAACCCTCTGATACAGCCTGAAATTTTCATCATTATTCATCAGGCACTCACTTCCCTATCCCACCCTCCTCCTCTGAAAAGCAAGCCTCCCACTGACATGAACACAGCATTTCCAACCAACGCCAGCGTAAAGGAGTCAATCCCAGCTGAGGACCAGCCCATGGAAGCTTCTAAAACTAAGCAAATGACACTGATGGGGGAAAACACTGACCGAAACCACCCACCCAGGAACCACAGTAACCATCTGCATGAGCTATTTTATTACAGGAGGTCCTGGTAAGGAACACAGGACTCACAAACCACTACCAAGAGAAAGGATTCAGAAAAGGTCAAAAGGTCAGTCCGTATGTCCTACCAACCTCCCAGAATGCATCCTGCTGAAATCCATCTTGGCTAAGCCATGAGCACACGAGCGAGAAGGACCCCGAGTCAGAATGAGGGGCCAGAGACAACCAGGAAACTAACCCCATCCCAGGAAAACCTGGGCTGCCAGCCACGTGGCAGAGCAGTCCTCCTGGGTTCCCTTCCTCCCCTGCTGTCCACCTGGGAGCCTCTTTCCAATAAAGTCTCTTGCTCTGTAACTACGTGTGTCTCCTTGGACAATTCATTGCCGAGGGAGTGTTAGACAAGAGCCCACTCTTGGGCACTGAAAGGGGTTCCCCTTCCTTCAATAAGACTGTTCTTCCAGACAGCTTCTCTGCATGAACTGCATCCTCCCAGGCACAGAGGGCACCCCAGACCTTGGCTCACCCAGGGCAGAAGCAACATCCCACTTCCAGGGTCTGGCTGATCCCCCCTGAAAGGCGAGCCTCCCTGAACTTTGAGGGGAGACTTGAGCGTGTTGCTCCTTTCATGAAGTCCCCTAGCTATGCCGGTCATTAAAGTTTTTTTTAGAAGATGAGGCAGCATCTCTGTCCTCAGGACTTGGCTGGCAGCCCTGAGGTTGGGAGGACGAGCAGACAGTGTGGAGCTCTCGACTCTGCCTTCACTGGGGTGTAAAATCTGTCATCCATCAGGGGAGCCAAGTAGCAATGCAGGTCTCTGTCCCTCATCCCTTGGACATCAGCCAGGGGCCAAAACGCAC
This sequence comes from Bos indicus, assembly GCF_029378745.1. Taxonomy (NCBI): domain Eukaryota; kingdom Metazoa; phylum Chordata; class Mammalia; order Artiodactyla; family Bovidae; genus Bos; species Bos indicus. The sequence continues at coordinate 15,143,282 of NC_091780.1, read as the reverse complement.
CCGACACCTCGGACAGCCTCTGAGCGACAGGAGGGAAGAGCAGAGGCTGCTCTTTCAATCCCACTCACATTTTCCCTTCTTTATTCCAGTTGCTGGATCCTCTTTCTTCACCTAGGTCCTAAATACACTGAGGTGCGGGGCTCTGCCTAATACCTTCTAGAATCACAGTAAGAGCTCAAGAAATGCATGTGTAGTCTGATCACTGATAACAGGCCTGTATGTATAATAGCAAACAAGGCCAATATCTTCTCAGTTGCTCTCACTACCTGAGTGCTAAGGAGGAGGGATGAAGATGGCAAAGCAAGGCCGCAGACTGTAATAGACTATCTCCCACATAGTAGGGAACAGGTCACTAGTGGTACATGAGATACCGTTAGGTGTGAAAGTGTCAGGCACTCAGTCAGGTCCGACTCTTTGAGACCCCATGGACTGTAGCCCACCAGGCTCCTCAGTCATGCCCGACTCTTTGAGACCCCATGGACTGTAGCCCACCAAGCTCCTCTGTCCATGGAATTCTCCAGGAGTGGATAGCTATCCCCTACTCCAGGGGATCTTCCTGACTCAGGGATTGAACCCCGGTCTTCCGCACTGCAGGAAGGTTCTTTACCGTTAGGGCTCAGTTCAGTTCAGTCGTGTCCGACTCTTTGCGACCCCATGAATCATAGCACGCCAGGCCTCCCTGTCCATCACCATCTCCTGAAGTTCACTCAAACTCACGTCCATCGAGTCGGTAATGCCATCCAGCCATCTCATCCTCTGTCGTCCCCTTCTCCTCCTGCCCCCAATCCCTCCCAGCATCAGAGTCTTTTCCAGTGAGTCAACTCTTTTCATGAGGTGGCCAAAGTATTGGAGTTTCAGCTTTAGCGTCAGTCCTTCCAATGAATAACCAGGACTGATTTCCTTCAGAATGGACTGGTTGGATCTCCTTGCAATCCAAGAGACTCTCAAGAGTCTTCTCCAACACCACAGTTCAAAAGCATCAATTCTTCAGCTCTCAGCTGTCTTCACAGTCTAACTCTCACATCCATACTTTAGGGCTAGGGCTACCCAAATAGAATGATGAAATAAAGTTGGTTATTTACTTTGATTATTGGGTAATCATGTTGGTTATTAAAATGCAATACACAGATATGTTGTTAAATAACAGGAGTCATAGAGTGGGACAGCTGGTGTACTTTCAAATTCCTTTCAATTCATCTGCGTAGAATACAGAGAGTCTCTGTTGGGTGCCGGGGTGTCTTTGACACTTTGAAACACTTGCTAATCTTCCTTTTTCAGAAGCTGCCTTAGTACCTTTGCAGGCATCTGTGTCTAGATAAAATTAATTAACATTGTTTATCGTATTTTAACAACAAACTTACAATTTTGACAAGAGACATGGGTTTCCTATTTCCAATGGTTATTGGGCTTCATTTTAAAGCAAACTTATGAAAAAGAACCAAGCCTGTTTTAAGAAAAGTAGTAAGGAATATCACAGATGGTGTGCTAAAGTAGCAAAAAAAAAAACAAAAAACGTCAAGGAGTTACTTGAATGATAGAAGTTTCAGAATGTTACATAAATGGTGGTAAAAAGAAGACAGAGTTCAGATTCAGAAATGCCCTCATCCTCAGGTGATGACTGCGAGCCAGCGGCCCCAGCCTCACCCAGGCAGGAATCATGTGTGAAGTTTTGTCTTGATGGAACAGAAATATGGTGGGCATCCCAGTTAACTCCCAAACTTCCAACCACCCTTGTTTGGACCTAGAAAAGCCAGTTGGCTCGTGGCATTTCCCTAGTGACTGATTTTGGCCTCAGATGGGTGTGTGTGTGACCTAACTTACCCAGCCAGGTAAAAAGGAAAGGCTTTGATACCATGAGTAGGAAGTGGGTGGCCATTTTCTCCCTCTTCTATGAACGAGAGTCCATGTGACCCCCAGCGGCTCCACCTTACAACCAGCAAGGAGAGTTTGAAGATGAAGGCAAAGCTGAGGACACCTGAACAGGTGGCTGATGCCTGGGTGGCACTGAGGAGCGGAATGCCATCCACGCCAGGACCCTGACCTAGCTCTCCATGTCCGCTGATGGGAGATGATGCCTGTACTTATTGGGGAAGCCGATTGGAGCCGGGGTATCTGCTTCCTGCAGTTGAAAGCTCCTGTGATTCCGAACACTTTGAAGAGTCCCAGGTGGCGCTAGTGGTAAAGAACCTGCTTGCCAAGGCAGGAGACACTAGAGACATGGGTTCGATCCCTGAGTTGGGAAGATCCTCTGGAGTAGGAAATGGCAACCCAGTATTCTTGCCTGGAAAAACCCCATGGACAGAGGAGCCTGTCAGGCTACAGTTCATTGGGTCACCAAGAGTTGGACACAGCTGAGTGTGTGCGCACACACACACACACACACACACAGACGCTCAATACCTTATAGGATTCCAGTTATTGACACAGATGGGAGGGGGAGAGCAGGTGACCTGTGTCCTAGCCCCTGTGACTTTCCTCAGACCATGCAGCAGGAAATTCTGCTATTTTGTATCCAATCCCTGCCTCTCCTTTCAGGAAAACATTACTGAACAGGTCAGTGCATTCAGATAGCCAAAGGAGACTCTGACAAACCTTCCTGGGAAGTTAAGTCATCCACCAAAGAAAATTCACACTTTCATTCATGTGCCTTCTGGTCCCTGCTATGTTTGCTTTGTCCACCGTCTAGAGACAGTGAGCAGTGGCCCTCTGTTCCCTTTGTAGTGAATTTTTGCTATCTGGTATATCTAAAATGTCATCTATGGGCCCCTTCATCTTTCTCTTCTTCAGATTAAGTCCTTTGAGTCCATTCTCATAAGCATTATTTTCTAACTTTAAGTATTATTCCATTTCAATTCAGATCCTCCAGCAGCCAAGATCCTGATTAAAACTCCTTCAATTGTACATGGCTCCAGGGAGGCCTGAAAAAGCCCAGGCTTGTGAAATCACTTTATGAGAATAGCCTGAGTACAAGGGCAGGGCATGGTTATAGATGGAGAAGGCACTCAACAAAGCTCATCATTTGTCATACTGAACCGAAGTCATTTCAACCAATGCCTCTTAAACTGACTTTTCTCACAGGGCTGGTGAATTGCAAGCAGCTTTAGCCTGTAATCGGGAAACCTCTGCTCTTGGCTCTCCAGCTGAGACAGTTCTTGGCTATCAGTTTCCTCCTAGATTCTGTGATTTTAATGGCAAAAATGAGAAGTGATGCACAGACTCTATATGAAATCAGGGACCACTTGGGGGACATAGGCCAGTGCAAGGCAAGCAGGGACCTGAAAGGGTAGAGTTCTGTTTGAACTTCTTTCTTTCCTGCATCCCGGTGGCCTCCCATCCTGCCTGTTCCTTCAGACTCCAGCCAGGTTTGCTCTCCTCTTTCTCCAGGGAAGGGATCATGGGAACCAGGCAGGAGATTTTCCCTTTGATGTCTGAGGGCGAAATGCTTGCCCATGCCATCGGCCTGATGACTCCCTTTAGATGCATTACAAAGTAGGCTTCTAGGAGAGGGACTTCCTCAGCCGTGGGGAGCAGTCCTAGATAGAAGGGAATGAGGAGCAGTGACTTCAGGCTGACAGTTCTGCTCGCTACATGTGGTGGGGTACTGCATGTTCCAAACAAGAACCCCCAGGTCCTCCCCGTGTCTGGGCTCGTTTAACCCTCACATCTGCTCTGCAAGGGAGATGTCAGCTTTAATGCAGACACACGACCACCTTGATTGTTAAAATATTGAAATACTTCCATGAGAGCTGGTAAACAGCCTGCCCTGAGCCCCCTGAATTCCTTGCCCCCCACACCCTGGGTCTTAGCAAATGAAGAGAATACCTGGGCACTAAGTAGAGCTCCAGAAATCAGTTCCAGCACTTATAACATCCGTGGTTGTTCGTTAGTGCCTGGCTGTTACTGAACATTTTAAATATTATCTCTGATGCATAGTGCCTATAATATATAAATTATACAGATCAGGTGTCTACAACAAAGTGTGGCTGTTTACCCATAAGAGCAATGTGAAGTGCATTAATAAGATATGGTATACCCACATTAGAATCTTATTCAAAGCTGACTCATTGGGAAAAGACCCTGATGCTGGGAAAGATTGAGGGCAGGAGAAGTGGATGACAGAGGAGGAGATGGTTGGATGGCATCATCGACTCAATGGACATGAATCTGAGCAAACTCAGGGAGATAGTGAAGGACAGGGAAGCCTGGCATGCTGCAGTCCATGGGGTCACAAAGAGTCAGACACAACTGAGAAACAACAACAGCAGCCGTCAGAAGGAATATGCTTATCCATGCTGCTTTATCCTACAACAGACCTTGAAAACATGGTGCTGAAAAAATCCAGACCCAAGAGGCCACATTAGTACAGTAAGTCCCCTACATACGGATGAGTCCCATTCCAAGAGTGCATTCATAAGTCCTATTTGTAAGTCCAATAAAGTTAGCCCAGGTAGCCAATGAACACAATCGTCTATATAGTACCATATTAAAATAGGTTTATAATATTTTTCACACAAATAATACAAAAAAATAATAATAAAGAAAACATCTTAAATCTTAGAGTACAGTACCTTGAAAAGTACATTGGTACGGCACAACAGCTGGCATACAGGGGCTGGCACAGAGTGAACAGGCCAGAAGAGTTCCTGATGGAGGAGGGAGAGGAAGTGAGAGATGGTAGAGCTGAAGGGTCATCAGCGACAGGAGACGGAGGGCAAGCTGCAGTGTCACTCACGTCTGATGTTGATGGAACACACGTGTGTAGGATACTTACTGTATGATTCTGCTTACACAAAATACCAAGACTAGGAAGATCTATAGAGACAAAAAAGTACATGAGTGGTTGCAGGGCCTGGGGGTGGGGCAGATGTCAAGGGGTGGGATTGGGGGAGGTGATAGCTATCGGGAGTGGAATTTCTTTTGGGGGTAAACAAAATATTCTAAAATTGATCCTAGTGATAGGAATACGACTACACACACTAAAAGTTACTGAATTGTATACTTGAAATGGATGAATTGTATGGTATGAGATTTAAAGCTGTTTAAAAATGACTGGATACAACTTCCATAAACATTTACTAAATTTAAATTTATACCTACAGGCACACGTATACACCATTGCTTTAACATATTATATACACTATAACACAAATACAGAAATCAGATTTTTTTAGGGTGAGATGAAAAATACTAGATTTGCTTTTGGAGACCCCTGCCCTAGGAGCAGATGCTGAGGTTAAGAGAGGCTACAGATCCTGCCCACTCACAGAGCCTTTGGTCTTCCTAGCACGGAATACAGATTCCAGGGCCTCCTAGAGTTGAGGAGGGCCAGGGAGCACTGCTATCATTTTTTTTATGCTCACAATGTAGTACTGAAAAGAAAGAAATGCTGAAATAGGGTTAAAATATCAAGAAACAATTTTTGTTTATGCTTGAAAAAAAATAAGACTTCATGACATAAAGAGAATGCAATATCATTTTGTTATTTACAAGATAATTAGAGTTTTCTGGGGAAAATGAATTGAGAGCACAGGGAGGCAGGGGAATGGTTATGGAGAACACTTCGAGGTGAGTGTCTTAACATCTCCATTCAGTGCAGTGTCTTCGCGGGTGTGTGCACAGTCGTGCTTGGTGATGCTGGTTGAGGCCCTGGTGAGTGTGTGAGTCACACTGAATGGACGCTGGGCGTCTGCACTGATGGACCAGTGGACACCTGTGCTTCAGGGCAGAGCATGAGAGCAGGGAGGGAAGCGGCCTGTGAGCTGCCTTTTTGTCTACAAGCAGTTATTCTGCGGAAGTATTTAGTCAGGGAGCAGTGGAACGTGGAAGAACACTGTGGGAGGAGCCACCAGTTCAACCGGAAGGGGGATTATCAAGTCTCCTCGGAGGCAAGGCAGCTCATTAATTCACAGCTGGTAAGATGTTTCCTGTCTAAGGTTGATACATATCTTTTTTAAGTGTCTTTCTCTCTTGCCAACAATACAACAGTAGTGAGGACAGAAAATTGTGGGAGCCCCTCCTTTATTTCTTCCTTTGCCCCACAAATGTCCAAACACACAGAGCTCTGGAGAAAGGCAGGGTTAAAGTCTCCCTCAGGTCTCAGGCCTTGGAAATTGAGTCCCTTCTTCATTTGGAGCCGCCCACCGGTTGCCATGGTGACACAACATCTGCTACCCAACTCTGCTCCAGCGGTCACTGGGTTTGGCATCCTCCAAGCTGTTGTTCGTTCTGTATTTTGCCTGATGAGCTACTCTGCTCCCCGAGGAATGCATCACACTTTTTCAGCAAGGGAATGCTTATTCAAAACGCAGGGTTATGGAGAGAAGGAGGTTAAATCTGTGCAAGCTGCAATTCTGAGACAGCAAGCTCTTTTGCGTGTGGGCCATTAACTCTGCCAATCTCTGGATTAATGTTCTGCATCTGTTGATCCCAAATTCTGCTGAAAATCATCCTCCTAGATTTATTAGCATTTGTTTCTAAGGAGCGTACATTATTATTAAAACTTCTAAAAGATATTTAATATATATATAAATTCCATGCTCCTTTCCTTTATTTTCTCATTTTAATATATCTCAAGTTTAATTGCTTGTCTGCCATTATTTCTATTCACCAATTATTTTTGAAACTGAATATAAATATAGGTTTCTTTGCCTACCGCTTTCTCCTGTTCTTCCAGGCAGCATATTGATTCCCACTTCCTCATGAAAAGACACGTTTTGTCCCGCTTGCTTTAATTGTTACAATCCTTAAGGGGTCTCTAAGAAACGGAGAGGTGGTGTGGTACAGCCACAGAGAAGGAAGTGGCACCCCACTCCAGTACTCTTGCCTGGAAAATCCCATGAACGGAGGAGCCTGGTGGGCTGCAGTCCACGAGGTCGCTAAGAGTCAGACACGACTGAGCGACTTCACTTTCACTTTTCACCTTCATGCACTGGAGGAGGAAATGGCAACCCACTCCAGTGTTCTTGCCTGGAGAATCCCAGGGACAGGGAAACCTGGTGGGCTGCTGTCTATGGGGTCTCACAGGGTCAGACATGACTGAAGCGACTTAGCAGTAGCAGCAGTGGTACAACCAAAAGAACACAGACTCTGGAGTTAAGGGAATTTAGGACTGGTCTCCCGTCTCATTTTGCCTGGAACTTGACCAGTTTAGTGCTGAAAGTCCCCCACCTAGGGAGAACCTTCAGTCTTGGGCAAACTTGGACGATTTGTCACTCTCTTCCCAGCTTCGTCACCTTCTTACTCTTCTCTGTTGCTTTTCTGACACTCAGTTGTCTTATTTGTAAAATGAGAATGATAATAAGATGTTCCCCAAAAGGTTTTGGTGGAATTAGGCTTCCCTGATGGCTCAGAAGTAAAGAATCTGCCTTGCCAGGACAGGAGACACTGGAGACGTGGGTTCGATCTCTGGGTTGGGAAGATCCCTAGAGGAGGAAATGGCAACCCCGCTCCAGTACTTTTGCCTAAAAAATCCCATGGACAGAGCTTGTGGCTACAGTCCATAGAGTTACATAGTCAGACACGCCTGACCAAGCGAGTGAGTGAGTCTTCTAAATAAGTTAATAGATAGGATGCCTAATGTTAAAACAGAAGTCCATGCTTAGTAGCTATTATTATTATTAATCTTAGAATTAGAACTCTAGGGACAATTTTGAACTGCTCATCCATTTTACATCTGAGAAACTGTTTTTTTCAGGTTGTCTACCTTTTTAAGGCTATAAGAAGGGCCAGGACTAAGATCAGCAAGGGAAGTGCCTAGGGCTCAACTTTTAAGGAAGAAGTTATTCTGGGGTCATCTAAGTACAGACTGCAAGCAAGATGCCAATCTGTTCACCTGCTCAGGGCCACTTAGGTAATGCTGCCAGGATTGTGTCTTAGATAAAAAGTCACATTCTCTACTAGACAGATGCTTCATCTTATCTTTGGTGACAATTGATTTCTAATAGCAAGTTTTCCTAAAACATCTAGAGTTGGGACTGTAGCAAAAATACTTTCATCATCATTAAAACGAGCAAAGCAAAACCCTTGGTTCTCAAGAGACTGTAAGAAGTGAATCATTATAGCCAATCGTTTCCCAAATAGCATTAAATTTCCTTTTATTGTTAACAATATTTCATGGAAATCTTTCTAAAAGATATTGCACATTTCCACGCTGTTTTCTTTCCATTAAATTAGACTTTTTGTTTTGAAATAATTATAAGTTCAGGTGCAGTTGTGAGAGAGATACCATGTAAATTTTACCCACTTTCTCTCAATTATAACATCTCACAAAACTCGAGTATAATATCACAACCAGGATACTGATGTGGATACAGTCAAGATACAGACCATTTCCATGACTGCAAGGACCGCTCTTCCTAACCTTTGGTAAACACACTCACCACCCTCCCACTATCATTCCCTCCCTGCATGTGCATGCTGTCACTTCAGTCCTGTCTGACTCTTTGCAACTCCATGGATGGTAGCCCACCAGGCTCCTCTGTCCATGGGATTCTCCAGGCAAGAATACTGGAGTGGGTTGCCATTTCCTCTTCCATGGGATCTTGTGGACCCAGGGATAAAACCCACATCCCTTATGACTCCTGCATTGGCAGGCAGGTTCTTTACCACTAGCACCACCTGAGAAGCCATTTTTATTCTTTCAAGAGAGTTATATAATGGAATCATATAATATGTAACATCACAGATTGGCTTTTCTTGGCCTAGCTCTCTGAATATTCATCTGGGCTGTTGAGTATATCAATAGTTCATTCTTTTTATTGCTGAGTAGTATTCCTTTGTGTGAATGTACCACAGATTGTTTATCCACTAACTTCTCGAAGAACATCTGGGTGATTTCTAGTTTTCTACCGTTATGAATAAAGCTGCTATAAAAACTCAATGCATGTTGCTAATAGAAATTTGGAACACAAATAAATGGGCATCTCATGTTGATGAACTGGAAGACTTAATATCGTTCAGATGATAATACTATCCACACAAACTAAAGCAATAGAATATACAACCCAGAAAAATACTTGTATATATGGTCAAATGATTTTTGACAAAGGTCAGGACACTTCATGGGGAAAGGACAGTCTTCCAAAAAATAGTGTTGGAAAAACTGGGTATATGCCTGTACAAGAATGAAGTTGGACTATTATCTTATACTATATAATAAAATTAATTCAAAATTGATCAAAGAGCTAAATATAAGAGCTGAAACTCTGAAACTTAGAAGAAAACACAGAGGGGATCTTCACGGCACCAGATTTTGCAAAGATTTCTCGAATATGACATCAATTACAGGCAAAAGAAAATACAGATAAATTGAACTACCTCAAAATTTAAAACTTTGTCCATTGAAGAACATAATAAAGAAGACAATCTAAGGAATGGGAGAAAATATTTGCAAATCATATACCTGAAAAATGGTTAAGATCCAGAATATATAAAGAACCCCTACAACTCATCAACAAAAAAAAACAATTTTAAAGCCAATTTTAAAATGGACAGAGTACTTGAATAGACATTCCTGAAAACACGATACATGAATGATTAAAAAGCACATGAAAAGATATTCAACATCACACTGATCATTAGGGAAATGCAAATCCAAGCAATAATGAGATACAACCTCACACCCATTAGGATAGCCCCTATAGAAAGAAAGGAAGGATGGAAAGGGCTGACAAAGATTTAGAAATGAAACCCTTGTGCACTGCAGTGGTAATATCAAGTTGTTTAGCCACTATGGAAGATAGTATGGCAGTACCTCAAAAAATTAAATATAGAATTATCATATGATCCAGCAATTCCACGTCTGGGAATACACTTAAAAGAAGTAAAAGCAGGACTCAAACCGATATTTCTACACCCATGTTCATAGCAACATTATTCACAATAGCCAAAAGGTGAAGAAAGGCAACCCAAAAGTCCATCGACAGATGAATAGTTTTTTTTTTTTTTTAAGAGGCAGGAATGACACCACTAAGATACCATGGGTTGTTTCTAACTTACCTCTCCCTCACGAGAACGACTAGCAACTATTCATGGGCAAGATACCACCAAGAAAAATCCTGGAATACAAAAGTGTGCCAAAGGACCCATGGCACCACAGAGATCAAATAGACTGCATTAGACATGTAAGAAGAGCAGCTACACAGTGGCTGGCTTGTTTCTCCCCCAGGCTGGTGCAGCATCACACCAAGGGGTCTCTCCTGAGCCTCTGGTTCCTCTAGTGGGAAAGGAAAGCCAGGGTGAACACTGAGATCTTATAAGTATTGTGGGCTGCTTCTTGGGCGTCCCTACTCCGGTCTCATCCCACAGGTATTATGAGGGAGTCTGTGAAGCTTGCCCACTATGAATCTGATTGTGACTGATAAGGGAGAACGGGCTTGCAACAACCAGTTCTTAGATCCAGGCAGATGCAATTTCTACCTGTAGCACCCAAGCAAAATTCTCAACCAGCAACTTTGCTTAGCAGCAGCATCAAACCACTGGCATGATCTGACCAGAGAACTCAGCAGAGTGCAAGTCTACCTGATCTGTGTCCTCAGGTAAAGAACCCTGCTGGCCTGGGAGCTTGGTCTACCACTTCCCAGGCAGGTAAGCTAATTCATAGTTCTACCTACTGCTGAATTTAATTCCCTGCCCCTCCAGATCAGGGATCACCTGAGATCAGGAACACCTGAGAGCTTTCTTGGAGCTGGCCCCTTGATTCCACTCAGGCAGGCAAGCTAATTCATAGCCCCATGCTATGCTGAGTGCATCTCCCAACCCCATTCAACCTGACATGCTGACCAGAGCACCTGGATAGCTGCATAGCCCAGAAATGCTTCAACAGACAGTACAGCAGACGAAGTTGACCATCTGCAGAGCAAAGTCAATGGCCCTATTTGGCCAGGAAACTTGGGGCAAGGGTCGACTTGAGTCAAGACCACAAGCAAAAAGCCTTGCCAGACTTGAGTTGGGTCTTCTGTTTTGCTAAGGCAGGGAAACAAATTTATAACCTCACCCAATTCTGAAAACAGCTTTCAGCCTGCCCAACCAGGGAACCCACCCAGAACACACAGAAAACTGCGTAGCTATCTAACAACCCTGCTTATAATCACAATTGAACAGCATGCAGAGTTGGTAGCTTTTTCCAACTGCAAGGCAAAATCAGTGGCTTCATCTGGCTAGGAAATTCAGTGCACAGTCTTGCCTTATTCAGCCCCCAAACAAAACCATGCAGCCCCATGATCCTGCCCCACGAGGGCAGGGAAGCCAATTCATTGCCCTAGACGAGTATAGAACCCAGTCCCAACTGTCTAGAAATCCTGACCAGAGAATTCAGACAACTACTGAGTTCATCCTATACCCTTGCTTGGGCGGGGAACCAACCCAGCAGTCCTATCTAAGTGTTCTCAGCCAGTGGCACAATTATCTAACTTCAGAGCTCAGGCAGCGGCCTTACCAAAAATAGACCCTGATAGCAAACCCCACCCACCCAAGGATATTACCAACAGACTTGTCTGGAAACCCAAACAGAACTGACAGGTGAAGAACTATCTTTGTCAAAGTGAACCTATAAGGCATCAAAGGGGAGCTTACTTACTGAAATGCTGAGATACCAAGGTAAGAAATCAAGGATCTGGGAAAAAAACAAACAAACAAACAAACAAACAGGTAAACATGATACCAACAAAGGAAACCAATAAAACTTCAATACTGACCCAAAATTGACTACACTAAAGCCTTTGACTGTGTGGATCACAGCAAACTGTGGAAAATTCTTCAAGAGATGGGAATACCAGACCACCTTACCTGCTTCCTGCGAAATCTGTATGCAGATTAAGAAGCAACAGTTAAAATTGGACATGGAACAATGGACTGGTTCCAAATTGGGAAAGGAGTATGTCAAGGCTGTATATTATCACCCTTCTTATTTAACTTATATGTGGAGTACATCATGTGAAATGCCAGATTGGATGAAGCACAAGCTGGAATCAAGATCACCAAGAGAAATATCAATAACCTCAGATATGCAGATAACACCACTCTTATGGGAGAAAGTAAAGAGTAACTAAAGAGCCTCTTGATGAAGGTAAAAGAGGAGAGTAAAAAAGTTGGCTTAAAATTCAACATTCAAAAAACAAAGATCATGGTATCTGGTCCCACCACCACTTCATGGCAAATAGAAGGGGAAACCATGGAAACACTGACAGATTTTATTTTCTGGGGCTCCAAAATCACTGCAGATGGTGATTGCAGCCATGAAATTAAAAGACACTTACTCCTTGGAAGAAAAGCTATGACAAACCTAGACAGTGTATTAAAAAGCAGAGACATTATCTTGCCAACAAAGGTCCATTTAGTCAAAGCTTGTTTTTTTCAGTAGCCATGTATGGATGTGAGAGTTGGACCATAAAGAAGACTGAGTGTCAAAGAATTGATGCTTTTGAACTGTGGTGTTGGAGAAGACTCTTGAGAGTCCCTTGGACAGCAAGGAGACCAAACCAGTCCATCCTAAAGGAAATCAACCCTGAATAATCATTGGAAGGATTGATGCTAAAGCTCCAATACTTTGGCCACATGATGCAAAGCACTGAATCATTAGAAAAGACCCTGATGCTGGGAAAAATTGAAGGCAGGAGAAGGGGATGACAGAGGATGAGGTGGTTGGATGTCATCACCAACTCAATGGACATGAGTTTGAGCAAGCTCTGAGAGAGAGTGAAGGACAGGAAAGTCTGGTGTCCATGGGGTTGCAAAGAGTCAGACATGACTGAGTGACTGAACAAATAAAACTGACCTTAAAGAGGTGGAGATTTATGAATTGTCAGAAAAAGAATTCAGAATAATTCTCTTAAGTGTACTGAACTATAAGAACAGACAAACAACTAAACAAAATAGGGGGGAAATGCATGAACAAAATGAGAAGCTCAACAAAGAAATAGAAACCATAAAAAAAAAGAAAAAATGAAAACAGATATTCTATACCTTAAAAACACAAGTAATACTCCATTGTGTATATGTATCACAGCTTTCTTATCCATTCATCTGCTGATGGAAGAGATGAATCGCCAGTCCAGGTTTGTACAGGAAGCTTGGGGCTGGTGCACTGGGATGACCCAAAGGGATGGTACGGGGAGGGAGGTGGGAGAGGGGTTCAGGACTGGGAACACGTGTACACCCGTGGCGGATTCATGTTGATGTATGGCAAAACCAATACAATATTGTAAAGTAATTACCCTCTAATTAAAACAAATTTTAAAAAATACAAGTAAACTGAAGAATTTGATAACTTTAAAATCAGACTAAACTGTACAGATGAATCAGCTATCTAGAAATGAGGACATTTAAAATTATCCAGTCAGAGGAACAAAAAGAAAAAGAATGAAAAAGAGTGAAGACAGCCCACAAGACTTATTGGACACAATTAAAAGAATCAATATCTATATCATGGAATTCCAGAAGCAGAAGAGAAAGGGACATAAAGTATATAGAAAGCAATAATAGCTGAAAACTTCCCAAACCTGAAGAGAAAAATGGATATAAAGATCCTTGAGGTCTAAAGGACCCCAAATAGGGCTACACTGATATACATTATAATTAAATTGTCCAAAAGTCATATTTGAAAGCAATAGGAAAAAAAGTGGGAAGTTATATTAAGGAAGCCTCCATAAGAAACTTCAAGCCAGGAGAGAATGGAGTAATATATTCAAAATATAAAAAGAAGAAAATGTCAGTCAAGACATATGCCTGGTACTTCCCTTATGGTCCTATGGCTAAGACTTCACACTCTCAAAATAGAGGACCTGATTTGATCCCTGGTCATAGAACTAGAACCCACATGCCACAACTAAAGATCCCATATCTGTAACTAAGACCTGGAACAGCCAAAATAATTTTTAAAAAAAGAATTCTAATCCTGCCAAAACTCTTCTTCAGAAATGAAGAGATTAAAGACTTTTCTAAACAAACAACATCTGAGAGATTTCATTACCACTAATCCTGCCTTAGAAGAAATACTAAAGGGAGATCTTTGGGTGGAAGTAAAAGGATGCCAGTTAACATAATAAAAATGTAAGTGTAAAACTTACTGGTAATGATAAATAGTCAAAGATAGATTCTGTCATGCGGTAATGGTGGTGGTTCATAATTCACTTACAACTCTTAACATAAAAGTTAAAAAACATACACAGTAAAAAATCATAACTAGAATTATCTGTTATTAGATATATAATATAAAAATATGTAAAGTACATCAGTAACCTAAAATGTGAGGGGAAGAGAAAGTAAATGTGTAGAATACAGAAATTCTATTGAAATTAATTTATTACCAATTACAATTAGGGTGATACAATTTTAAGATATTTAATATAAACCTCATGGTAACCACAGGGGAAAAATCTGCAGTAATTATACATACTCATGCATGCATAAACACACACACACACAAATAATAAAGAAGTAAAAGCATACCAAATACCAAAAGATATATTTTAAAAGAGGAAAGGATAAGAAAAAACATTAGATCTACAAAATAACCAGAAAACGAAACAGCAATAGTAAGTTCTTCAGTTCAGTTCAGTCGCTCAGTCGTGTCCGACTCTTTGCGACCCCATGAATCGCAGCACGCCAGGCCTCCCTGTCCATCACCAACTTCTGGAATTCACCCAGACTCACATCCATCAATCAGTGATGTCATCCAGCCATCTCATCCTCTGTCGCCCCCTTCTCCTCCTGCCCCCAATGCCTCCCAGCATCAGAGTCTTTTCCAATGAGTCAATTCTTCGCATGAGGTGGCCAAAGTACTGGAGTTTCAGCTTTAGCATCATTCCTTCCAAAGAAATCCCAGGGCTGATCTCCTTTAGGATGGACTGATTGGATCTCCTTGTAGTCCAAGGAACTCTCAAGAGTCTTCTCCAACACCACAGTTCAAAAGCATCAAGTTCTTACTTATCAATAATTAATTTAAATGTAAATGAATTAAATTTCTAATCAAAAGACATAGAATGGTGGAAAGGATTAAAAAAAAACCTAGATCCAACAATATGTGGCCTATATGAGATTAATTTTAGCCTTAGAGACACACATATACTGAGAGTAAAGAGATGCAAAAAGATATTTCAAGCAAGTGGTAACAACAACAACAAAAGAGGGATAGCTACTTATATCAAATAAAATAGACTTTAAAAATGATAAAAAGATACAAAGAAAGTTGTTATATAATGATAAAGGAGGGGGTGAATCTATCAAGAAGGTATAATAATTGTAAATATATACACACCCAACAGTGGAGCACCTAAACAGACAAAGTAAAAACTAACAGAGCTAAAAGGAGAAATACAGAGTAATATATTATTACTTGGAGTCTTTAAAACCCCACTCTCAACAATGGATAGATTATCTAGAGGGAGAATCAGTAAGGATACAGTACACTTAAACAACCCTGTAGATCAAGTGTACTGACACATCACAATGTTACATCCAACAGCAACACAATAAACATTCCTCTCAAAATCACATGGAAACTTTTTCTAGGATAGACCATATATTAGGCCACAAAACAAATTTTATCATGTTCAATAAGACTGAAATCATGCCAAATATCTCCTCTGACTAAAATGGTATAAAACTAGGAATTAATAACAGGAGGAAGACCAGATAACTCATGAATACATAGGAATTAAGCAACACTCTCCTAAACAAGTAATGGATTAAAGAATAAATTAAATGAGAAATAAAAAATTATCTTGAGAAAAACAAAAATTAAAACATAACATACCAAAACTTATGACATACAGCAAAAGCAGTTCTCAGAGGGACATTCATAGCAAAAAAAAAAAAAAAAAAGGCTTACGTTAAGAACAAGAAAGATTTCAAACAACCTAACTCTTCACCAAAGGAACTAAGAAAAGAACAACAAATTGAGCCCAATGTTAGCAGAAGGAAGTAAATAATAAAATTAGATCAGACATAAATGAAATTTATTCATTTATTTAGGTCAGGAATAAAAGAAATTTATTCTGTGGGAAACTACAGAAAAGATCAATGAGAGATTTTTCTTTGAAAATATGAAGTCAATAAACCTTTGAATAGACCAACCAAAGGAAAAAATAACCAACAAAATAATAAATGAAAGAACTATTACAATGGGTACCACAGGAAAAGAAAGGACAAAAGAGGCTTTTATGAACAAATATATGCCACCAAATTTCTAGGATAAGAGAACTAGACAAATGATAACTCAGTTGGTAAAGAATCCACCTGTAATGCCAGAGACCCTGTTTCAATTCCTGGGTCAGAAAGATCCTCTGGAGAAGGGATAGGCTATCCACTCCAGTATTCTTGGGCTTCCCCTGTGGCTCAGCTGGTAAAGAATCTGCCCACAAGTGGGAGACCTGGGTTCAATCCCTGGGTTGGGAAGATCCCCTGGAGAAGGAAAAAGCTACCCACTCCAGTAATCTGGCCTAGAGAATTCCATGGACTGTATAGTCCATGGGGTGGCAGGGAGCCGGACACTACTGAGCAGCTCTCACTTTCACTTTCATGGAAAGATATACTGTGTTCTTAGGTTAGAAAAAGCTAATATTATTAAAATGACCATACTACCCAAGATAATCAAGATTCAGTTCAATCCCTAATAAAAAACCAAGGGTATGTTGCACAAAACTCAATTTTAAAATTTGTATGGAAACACAAAAGATCTGAAATAGTCAAACCAATCTTGAGAAAGAAAAACAGCTGGAGGAATCATGCTTCTCAACTTCAGACACCACAAAGCTACAGTCATCAAAACAGTATGGTACTGACATTAAAACACACACACACACACACACACACACACACACACACACACAAAGATCAATGCAACAGAAAACAGAGCCCCCAAAGAACCCATTAATCTATGAAAAAGGAGGCAAGGCTATACAATGGAGAAATACAGTCTCTTCAGTAAAGTGACACTGGGGAAACTGGACAGCTACTTGTAAAATAATGAGATTAGAGTATTTTATCATGCTATACATAAATATAAGCCAAAAATAGGTTAAAGACCTAAATGTAAGACTATACACATAAAACTCCGAGAAGACAACTTACAACACTCTTTGACATAAATTGTAGTGATATTTTTCTTGGATCAGGCACATGAAAAGGTGCTTAGCATCAATCATGAGAGAAATGCAAATTAAACCTTCAATATCTATCACTTTACACCTGTAAGAATGACTCTAATTAAAAAGAACACAGATAAGAAATGTTGGTGATGATGTGGTGAAAAGGGAAATCTCATACAAACTGTTGGTAGGAATGTAGATTAGCTCATCCACTATGGAAAATATTATGGAGATTTCTCAAAAACGAAAGACAGAACTACTACATAAGCCAACTATTCTACTCCTAGGCACATATCTGAAAAAAAGAAAAAAGAAAAACACTACTTTGAAAGGCTACATGTACCCCAATATTCAAGGCAGCATTATTTACAACTGCCAGTATATGGAAACAATCTAAGTGTCCATCAACAGATGAATGGATAAGAAAAGTGAAAGTGAAGTCGCCCAGTCATGTCTGACTCTTTGCTACCCCACGGACTGTAGCCTACCAGGCTCCTGTGTCCATGGGATTCTCCAGGCAAGAATACTGGAGTGGGTTGCCATTTCCTTCTCCAGGGTATCTTCCCAATCCAGGGATCAAACCTGGGTCTCCCACATTGGAGGCAGATGCTTTAACCTCTGAGCCACGAGGGAACCCCTAAATGGATAAGAAGATGTGGTGTGTATGTGCTGGAATACTGCTCAGCCATAAAAAAGAATGGAATTTTACCAGTTGCATCAGCATGGATGGACTTGGAGGGCATTATGCTACATGAAATAAAGTCAGACAGAGAAGGACAAACTATATGATACAACTGATATGTGAAATTTTAAAAATGAAACAAACTAGTGAATATAACAAAAAAGAATGAGATACACAGATACAGATGACAAACTAGTAGTTACCAGTGGAAAGAGGAAAGTGGGGAAATCTAGGGATAGGGGATTAAGAGGTACGAACTACTATGTATAAAATAAATAAGCTACAACGATATATTGAACAATATAAGGGAAATAGCTAATATTTTATAAAAACTCTAAATGGAGTATAATCTTTAAAAACTGTGAATCACTGTTGTACATCTCCAACTTATATAATGTTGTACAAATATACCTCAAAAAACAAAAGAAGAGAAAGAATTTTTAGGCAAAATATTGTAGAAAAATAACAAAAAAGAGCCAGGCCTAGAATGCAACTGACAAATATGCACTTGAACACCAAACAGGATTTTTCTCTCTCATAATTAAAAAACAAACACACACTTAGAAAACTGCTCTAAATCACTGCTCCATTTATTTGTTTTTCAATAAGACTGTCAACTACAATAGAACAGGAACTCGAGCACTGAATCCTCAGCATCTATCACATATAAGTACTCAATAACTCTTTCTGAGTGTTGAAAAACTCCAGATTCACAAAGAAGAGAAAAAGCGAACAGGCAGTGATATGGTATAGTCAACTTGTGCCCAACTCACGGGGCCCAATTTTTAAATTTATAAGAGTTTTGCCTGAAAGTAAGTGTTAGTCGCTCAGTCATGTCCGACTCTTTGCTACCTCATGGACTGTAGCCCACCGGGCTCCTCTGTTCATGATATTTTCCATGCAAGAATACTGATGTGGTTGCCATTTCCTTCTCCAGGGTATCCTCCTGATCAAAGGATTGAACCCAGGTCTCCTGCACTGCAGGCAGATTCTTTACTGTCTGAGCCATATGGGAAATCCAAGAGTTTTGTATGACAATTACTAAATATAGCCATTATTAAAGTTAAATTCTATAAACTTACAATTAAATAAATATCAAAAACAAAAATTAAAAATAGAACTATTATATGATCCAGCAATTCCACTGCTGAGTATTTTATTCAAGGAAAATTAAAACAGCAGTTTTTTGCAAAATACTCACCACATGATTTAGTAATCACTCTCCTGGGTATCTACCCAAAGTACCTGAAAATTTTTGTCTACATAAAAATATGCATACAAATGTTTATAGTAGCTTTATTCATAATCATCAAAAACTAGATTTAACCAGGATATCCTTTCAATAGGTGAATAGTTAAACAGACTATGGTTCATCCATACAACAGAACATTACTACTACTACTACTACTACTACTATTAAGTCACTTCAGTTGTGTCTGACTCTGTGCGACCCCATGATCTGCAGCCTACCAGGCCTCTCTGTCCATGGGATTCTCCAGGCAAGAACACTGGAGTGGGTTGCCATTTCCTTCTCCAATGCATGAAAGTGGAAAGTGAAAGTGAAGTCGCTCAGTCGTGTCCGACTCCTAGCGATCCCATGGACTGCAGCCCACCAGGCTCCTCCATCCATGGGATTTTCCAGGCAACTGTACTGGAGTGGGGTGTCATTGCCAGAACATTAGTCAGCAATAAAATAGAAGTGAGCTGTCAGGCCATGAAAAAACATGGATGGACCTTAAATGCATATTTTTCAGTGAAAGAAGTGAGTCTGAAAAAACTATATACTATATGATTCAAATTATACAACCTTCTGGAAAATGCAAAACTACACAGACAAAAAGATTTGTGGTTTCTAGGGTTCTTGAGGAAAAGAAGACTTAATAGGTGAAACTCAAGGAATTTTTTTGGTAGTGATAATATTCTGTATAATATTGTAATGTTGGTCATAAAATTATACATTTGTCAAAACCCATCAAACATTAAAGCACAAAGGTGAACCTTAATGTATCTAAATTTTAAGAAGTCTTTAGGAGGGTGGAGAATCCTAGGAAAGAAGGCAGACTATGACAAGATGTATCATCAATGTATGAGACAATTTGACTGCAGGAGATGAGGATAAAATGTGCTGGCCGAAGTGGCTCTGGAAATGATCTGAGTCTGTAAAGCTAAAGGCACAAGGATTGCACACAAGCACTGCACTTTAGTTCTTACATGGGTAGCAGTTAATTTTGATAAGTCTTATATATATATTGGAACTGAATAATTAAGTGGAGAACATATTGTGGAAGCCATGCTTCTCACAGTTGGAGTGGGAATGTAGAGCTAATCAAGGGGAGGGGGGCTAGAATGACCCTTGTGGTAATGGATTAGAGTTGGAGATAGCTATATGAACTCGTGTTTAATCAACATGGACACACATGGCTACCTATAGAAATCATACATGCACACATGGGGTAATATATACACATATATATTCTCCCTTTACTGGCTGAGAAGGCCTCAAGGCTATAACAGCACTCAAGCGCCAATCACAAATACTTCCCAGATCTTGGTTTCTAATATCATTCTACAGTAAAAAGAGGCCAAGTCTCTGAAGAAATGGCTGGTTGTAGGTCTGGAGCTGTAAATATACATAATGAAGTTAGAGTATTTTGTAGTGCTGGAAAATGAGAAGTACTCAAACCACACATTAATGGGGTTATGTCAAAAAGACACAGGAACCAGGACTTCCTTGTGGTCCAGTGGTTAAGAATCTACCTTGCAGCGCTGGGTACACTGGTTCAGTCCCTGGTTGGGGAGCTAAGATCGCATGTGTCGCAGAGGAACTAAGCCCACCTGCACATCACAACTAGAGCACCTGAGTGTGGCAACTCCTGAAGCCCGTGCGCTCAGCAGCCCAGGTGCCATGACTGAAGAGTCCATCTGCCACAGTAAAAGATGCTGCGTGATGCAATGGAGATCCCGAGCGCTGCAACCAAGACCTGCTGCAGCCAGATACATGAATGAATATCTTTTTTAAAAAGACACAGGAACCAAGTCCCAATGGACAACACTTTTTTGAACAATAAAATATACAAAGCAGTAGTGAATTATAACCCAAAATACAAAAAAGAAAGAAAGAAAGAAACAGAATTCCATACTGATAAAATGAAGTGAATGAATGTTTTAAGAGAGGATAGTAAATACATCTCCCCTGAACAATTCCAAGCAATTAAGTAGCAACTACTCTCTTATGATGGGGGAGCATAACTCCCCATGCTGAACATGGGCTGAGCAGAGTGGCTTTTCCCCAAAGACTACAGGGAAAGTGGGAGGAATGAGAGAGTGACTTTACAGTAGATAAACCCACCAACAGTGCCTTGGTTAGGTGATCATCATCAGCAGTGAGTATGTGACAGCTTGCACTCTTGACATGATGTGATAAAAATGGAACGTCACCTCTTTAGGTAAAAACTAAGGAAATCTCAAGACAATATGGCCTTTAGTTAATAATAATGTGTCAATATTAGTTCCTTAATTGTAATAAATGTGCCATACTAATGTGAGATATTAAATGGAAAACTGGGTGCAAGATATTTGACAACTTGCTCTACTGTCTTTTCGATTTTTCTGTAAATCTAAAACTGTTCCAAAAAGTAAAATCTCTTTCTAAAAGTGAAAACCTGAAAAAATATCAAAGAAAAATGAAACCACTAATTCAAAAAGATATGTGCAGCCTGATGTTCACTATTGCATTATTTACAGTAGCCAAGATTTGACAGCAACTTAAGTACCCATCAACAAAGCACAAATAGATAAAGAAGATGTGATAAAGAAGTTATATCTATGTAAACTCAGCCATAAAAAACAATGAAATATTCCCACTTGCAACCACATGGATGTGGACATAGAATGTATAGCTCTAATAGAAATAAGTTAGAAAGAGACAAAGACTGCATTATGTTGCCTATATTTGGACTCTAAAAAAGCAAATGGCCAAACACAATAGAGTAGAAACACTGAACAAACAACCGATTGCCTGTGGGATGGACAGGGAGAAAGAAACAGAGGAGGGAAATTAAGAGACACAAACTTCCAGTTATAAAATGGATGTCACAGTTATAAAATGTACGGTGTGAGGAATATAGTCAGTAACTATGTATCTTTGTATGGTGAAATATCATGATTAGATTTATCATGGTGATCATCTTGCTGCTGCTGCTGCTAAGTTGCTTCAGTCGTGTCCGACTCTGTGCGACCCCATAGATGACAGCCCACCAGGCTCCCCCGTCCCTGGGATTCTCCAGGCAAGAACACTGGAGTGGGTTGCCATTTCCTTCTCCAATGCATGAAAGTGAAAAGTGAAAGTGAAGTCACTCAGTCGTGTCTGACTCTTCGCAACCCCATGGACTGCAGCCTACCAGGCTCCTCCGTCCATGGGGTTTTCCAGGCAAGAGTACTAGAGTGGGGTGTCATTGCCTTCTCCAATACAATGGGGTGCCATTGCATTCTCTTCTCCTTCTCCAATCATCTTGAAATGTATTCAAATCAAATCACCATGCTGCACAGCTGAAACTAAGATAGTGTCAATTATACTTCAAAAATAAACAAACTTAAAGAGTGTGTTGTTGTACAGCAGAAACCATCACAACATTATAAAGCAATTTTCCTCCAGTTAAAGAATAAATTTTTTTAACAACCAACAGAAAAAAGAGATCAGATTTGTGTTTACTACAGGTAGGTTTAAGAGGAGGGGAAATGGATAAAGCAGTCAAAATCTACAAACTTCTAGTTATAAGAAAAAATACTAGGCATGTAACGTACAATGTGATAAATATAATTAATACCTATGTATGTTATAGATGAAAGTTTTTGAGAGTAAATCTTAAGATTTCTCATCACATGGTAACAATAACCCGGTGTACGAGACAGCAAAAGAGACACTGATGTATAGAACAGTCTTATGGACTCTGTGGGAGAGGGAGAGGGTGGGAAGATTTGGGAGAATGGCATTGAAACATGTAAAATATCATGTAAGAAACGAGTTGCCAGTCCAGGTTCGATGCACGATACTGGATGCTTGGGGCTAGTGCACTGGGACGACCCAGAGGGATGGTATGGGGAGGGAGGAGGGAGGAGGGTTCAGGATGGGGAACACATGTATACCTGTGGCGGATTCATTTTGATATTTGGCAAAACTAATACAATTATGTAAAGTTTAAAAATAAAATAAAATTAGAAAAAAAAAAGATTTCTCATCACAAAGAAATTTTTTTCTTTAAATTTCATGTCTATATATGATGATGAATGTTCACAAAACTTAATTTGATAATCATTTTACGATGTATGTTAGTCAAATCATTATGATTGCTTACCTTAAACTTACACAGTACTGTGTGTCAATCATGTCTTAATAAAACTGAAAGAAAAAAAAAGAAAAAAGTAAGCATGATCTGAGGGACCTGTAGGATAATGACAAAGTCTAACATCCATGTAATTGGAGTCCCCAAAAGGGTAGAGAAAAAAATCTGTGCAGAAAATAACATTTGAAGAAATAACGAACAAAACTTTCCATGTTTGCTTAAAACATAAATCTGGGAAGATATAAAAGGCCATCCTAAATTCCTTTATTGCATGAAAGCAAAATATATCACAAAGAGGGTAAAAAAATGTATTTAGTTATAAGGCTTCTACATTTTACTTGCAATAGTGGAGTAGATTTTGCAAAGTTTGGTGTGCATATTAAATCCTTAGAGCAATGACAGCAATGACAACAGCAACAGTGGCAAAAATGCACAACCATATAGCCTGGAAACCAGTAGGTAAATTACAGTGAACCAGTAAGAGATGTTCCCGTAATTCAAAATAAGGAGAGGAGAAAGAGAGGAACAAAACCCAAAAGGGACCAACAGAAAATAAATCATAATATAGTAAAGTTAATCCAACGATAGTAATAACTACATTAAATGCAAGGTACTCACATAAGAAAGTACATATGAGGACACGTCAAGAAAGCAGCCATCTGTAAGACAGGAAGAAAGGATCCTGCAGAAACCAACTCTAATGGTATCATGAACTCGGACTTCTAACACTCAGCACTGTGAGAAAATAAATGGTTGAGCCTTTCATTCTGTGGTATTTTGTTCCTGGAGTCCTCACAAACTAACACGTGTAATTTCATCAAGAAGAATCATCTACTCTAAATGTGTGTGTACCTGACAAATGAGCTTCAGGATTCATAAAGCAAAAATTGATAGAGCTCTAAAAGAATAAACATATTTTAATCCACAATTGAACTTGGAGATTTCAACAAACCAATTTAGTAACTGATAAAACAAGTAGACAGAAAATTAGCAATGATGTAGATGAACAAATCAGCATTATCAACCATCTTGGCCTGAAGACGTGGAGAAACCATCCCAGCCAACTATGGACAGCAAAATATACAAGTTCTTGATGTGCCCATGAAACCTGCATTCAGACGGACCATATCCTGGGCCAGTAAACAAATGTCAGAAAATTTTAAAGAACTAAAACCACATAAAGTATCTTCCCTGAACAACAATAAAATTAAATTAGAATGGCAATAGCAGAAATTTATCTGGAAAATTCACAAATATCTATAAATAAAACAATACACTTTCAAATAGCCCACAGATAAAAGACAAAGTCTCAAGAAAAAAAAAAAAAAGGAAATATTTTGAGCTGAAAGTAAAATTGCAACATATCAAAATTTTCAGGATGCAGGTAAATAAATGTGTATAGAAAATTTATAGCAAAAAATGCTTGCTAAAAATGTATAAAAACAATAATATAAACTCCAACCTAAAGCATTCAGAAAATAAGCTAAATACAAAGCAAGGAGAATGATGAAAATAATAAAGAGCAGAAATCAATAAAATTATTATTAGAATAGAGAGAAAAATCACCAAAACCAAAAGCTGATTCTTTGAAAAGATCAATAAAATTAATTAGCCTCTAACCACACTGAACAATAAAAAGAAGGAAAACACAAATTTCTAGCATCAGTATTGAAAGAAATTTACCACAAACACTACAGGCAGTAAAAAGATAATAAAGGAATACTATGATCAACTCTATACTCACAAATTTGATAGCATGGATGAAAAGGACCAATTTATTGAAGGACACAAACTATCAAAACATTCCAGAAAATTTAGTACCTATTATAGAAAATAAATTTGTAATTTAAAACTTTACAGCAAAACAAACTTTAGGTACAAATTACTTCACCAGTAACTTTACCAAACTTTTAAGGGGAAAAAATACCAACACTACACAGTGTCTTACAGAAAACAGAAAAGCAGAGACCATGTCCCAGTGTGTTGTATGAAGGCAGCATTATCCTGATACGAAAGCTAAACAACAAAAAATACAAAGAATAAAACTTCAAATCAGTATCTCCCAAGAATATAAACACAAGACTCAACAAAACATCAGCAAATCAAATCCCTCAGTATATGAAAAGAAGACCTTGTAATTAATTGTAGCTTACTCTGTGACTACAAGATGGATTTAACATCTGAAAACCAGTCTAAGTTCTAATATTACTAAAAAGAAAAATCATATGATCATATCAATAGATAAGTTTATAAACTGACAAATTTCAAAATCCATTTTTATTACCGTAAAATAATCTCTCAGAAAACTGGTAATAGAAGAAGAGAACTTCAACCTGATAAAGTACATCTCCAAAATATCTGTAACAAACATCATACTTGCTGGTGGAAGATTCTATGCTTCCCCTCTAAGATCAGGAACAAAGAAAGGATGTTCACCATTATTACTTCTGTCCAACAGATAAAAAGAAACTGAAGGACTATAGATTAGAAAGGAAGAAATGGAATTGTTTGTATTCACAGACAACAAAATTATAGAAAAATTTAAAGAATCTACAAAGAATCTTCTAGAACTAACAAGTTTCAAGATATAAGATGAATAAAAAAATCGTATATACCAGTAATGAACAATCTTTTAAAAATTAAAGTACTACTTACATAAAAATGCACAAAATACTTAGGTATAACAAAATATGTGTAGGTTTGTATTTGGGAAGCTACACAACACTAATAAAAGAAATCAAAGACCACTAATAAAATAAGTCAAAGATATAAATAAATAAATATACTATGTTCAGGGGCTTCCCCAGTGACTCAGCAGTAAAGAATTCACCTGCAATGCAGAAAACGAAGGAGACATGAGTTCGATCCATGGATTAGGAAGATCCTCTGGAGGAGGGCATGGCAACCCACTCCAGTATTTTTGCCTGGAGAATCCCATGGACAGAGGAGCCTGGTGGGCTACAGTCCATAGAGTCGCCAAGAGTCTGACATGACTCAAGCGACCGAGCACACACATTATGTTCAAGGGTTAAACAAACAAAAGTGTTTAAGACATTGTGTGACATGTGCTCAGCTGTGTCTGACTCTTTGCAACCCCCTGGACTGTAGGCCACCAAGCTCCTCTGTCCATGGGATTCTCCAGCCATGAATACTGGAGTGGGTTGCCATTTCCTTCTCCAGGGGATCCTCCTGACCCGGGGACTGAACCCACATCTCCCATGTCTCTCTCATTAGTAGGTGGATTCTTTACCACTGAGTCACCTGGGAAGCTCATTTAAAATATTGATTCTCCCCAAATTGATCACAGATTTAATGCCATCGCTATCAAAATCCAAACAGGATTTTTAGATCAATATTTCAAAAATAATTACTTACATAGAAAAGGTAAAAGAACTAGGATATTCAAAATAATTTTGAAAAGCAAAGCCAGAAGACTTATACCACCTGGCTTTAAGACTATTTTAAAGCCACAATAATCACAAGAGCACAGCGGTGTTAAAAAGTTAGCCACATAGAGCAACGAAACAGAATAAAGAATCCACAGATAGAACCTCACAGATATGGTCAACTGATTTTTTTTTAATCAAAGGCAGAAAGCAACTCAGTGGAGAAAGGTTGATGTTTTCAAATGATACTATAACAAGTGGATGGCCATATGCAGAAAAAAAAATCTAAAACATGTTAAAAACTTGACTCGAATTATGGATTTAAGTGTACAACTTAGAACAATAAAATCTGTAGACAAAAACAAATGAGATCACCACCGTGATGTTGTATCAGAGTTCTTAGATGCAGCCCCAAAGATATAATTCATTAAATAAAAACACAGTAAGTCATTATTTCTACGACATTAAATAACGTCTACTCTGCAACACATGCTGTTGAGAGAATGACAATGCAAGATGCAAACTGGGAGAAAATATTTGCATGTCACATATTGAAGAACTTGCATCCAGAATAGATGGCAAAGCCGCAAAACAGAATAATAGGCAAATAACCAACCCAATAAAAATGGACGAAAGACGTCAACAAAAACAGACGGGAAATACACACTTAAAGATTACTGAACATCGTTAGTCATTAGGGAAATGCAAACTAAACCACCATGAAACACCACTATATGCCTTTTGGAATGTCTATATGTATTTTTTTTTAATTGAAAATATCAAGCACCAACAAGGATGTAAAACAATTGGAGCGTTCACACTTTGTTGTTGGGAATGCAAAATGGTACAGTCACATTGGAAAACCAAAAATCATAACAAGTAGAAAGAAGGAAAAAATATTGCCAAGCACATCATAACAAGCAAAATGCAAATAGCACATAAACAAGTGGGGAAAAGTTCATGCCCAGAATGAAGCCGATAAACGAAAAATAAAGTATCAGGGAAATACTACTCTTTGCAATTCAGCACTGGCAAGGATTTTTAAAGCAACAGTACCCAGTATTTGTGAGGGTTCAGTAAGACATATATTCTCATCAACTATCGATGGCAATGGAATTTGTTAAAGCCCTCCAGAACATCATTTGTAAATGTCATAAGCTATAAAAATTTTCATCCTCTTTAAGTCAGTAATCTTACTCCTCTGAATGGATCCTAAGGAAGTAACCAAAAATGAAGACAAAGATTTGTATGTAAAGAAGTTCATCATGACATTATTTTAATACCAGGACACTGGAAGCAAACTTAGTACACAATTGAGCCGTTAAAAATATTTATGAAGCATTTGGAATGATATGGGTAATACTTCTGATGCAATGCTAAGTAAAAAAGAGGACAGAAAACTATACATGGTGTGATACTGATAATATGTACATCCATATATTGTATAATTTTAAGAAGGTTAGGATTATTTGTATATGGATATATAGTATTGTGTGATTACAAAGAAATACAGCCACTAAGACTGCCAGACTAGATTTTGTTGTTCTATTTTTGAATATTTAAAAATTTTCCTAAATCTTCTGGCATTTTTCCATTAAGAATGATACTACTTGCATAATCAGGAAAAAATAACTATTTTAAAATAATGGTTTACTTTGTAGTGCATGCTAGGGTCTTGGTTTTAATTCTATGAGAGGGCTATGGAGGGAGACAGCATGGTACACAAATTAGTGCTGCTGGTTTCTCTGCATTTGGAAGTATTTTTGAGCCCTCAGGAAAAGGAGGAAAACAGGAAGGACCCTCTCATTCATCCAGGCCAACTGCTGGAGCCAGTCATACTCCCTGGAGATGGGATGGGCAAGGACCCCATTCATCACCTCCAGTGTTGTCAACGGGACAGTCACATGCTGCTTCAGAAACAAGAGAAGTTTTTCCCAGAAGGGAAACAAGAATTGCTGTTACTGAAGCCATGGAGGCAGTTGAAAAACCAATTAGCATATGGCACATTGCACTGAGGACTGAGGGGCCCATGATTGCAAGGAGGTGGAGAAGGCAATGGCACTCCACTCCAGTACTCTTGCCTGGAAAATCCCATGGACAGAGGAGCCTGGTAGGCTGCAGTCCATGGGGTCGCTAAGAGTCGGATACGACTGAGCGACTTCACTTTCACTTTTCACTTGCATGCATTGGAGAAGGAAATGGCAACCCACTCCAGTGTTCTTGCCTGGAGAATCCCAGGGAGGGGGGAGCCTGATGGGCTGCCGTCTATGGGGTCGCACAGAGTCGGACACGACTGAAGTGACTTAGTAGCAGTAGCAGCAGTAGATTATATATGAGAGCTATCACACTTCAGGAGTATTATCATCAGCATGCAGAGAGTCCTTTCAACAATTAAGATGCTCTTAGGCATGAAAATGGGATATTAGTTTTATTGAGTAAAGTTTCACGATAAGCAGTAAGATAAATAACATACAACCTCTGGCTCAAGAATTAATTGCATGGGTTTATTAACAATGTTAGGGAAGGCTATTGCTGTCCAATTCCTGATCAAGAAAATAGTGCATTTGGAAATGCATACGCTTGTTGGGTTATAGCCCTGAGATTAAGTATAAACTGGATCACCTCACCAAGGCAATTGCCACTTTGAGATAGATGCTGTGTTAACATGGTTATATGAGAATGGGGCAACAGGGGTGGATAGCTAACAGTAAACCCTTGATGCCAAAATACAAGATAATACAGGCATGTTCTTCACAAGTGGACAATGTCTTTGTATTTGCTCTTTTCACTAGGGGAAACTGATATTACCCTACTTAAAGGAGAAAATAAATGAAAATGGGTCTCAGAATGTGTCTCAAGTTTCTACTGAGGATAGAAAAAAACAGGGAAATCAAGAAAGGAAAGACAGAGGACCCTGGCCCAGTTGTTGCTGTTGTTCAGTCACTCAGTCATCTCTGACTCCTCGTGACCCCATGGACTGCAGCACGCCAGGCCTCCCTGTCCTTCATCATCTCCCAGAGCTTGCTCAAACTCATGTCCATTGAATCAGTGATGCCATCCAACCATCTCATCCTCTGTCGCCCCCTTCTCCTCCTACCTTCAGTCTTTCCCAGCATCAGGGTCTTTTCCAATGATTCAGCTCTTCGCATCAGGTGGCCAAAGTGTTGGAGCTTCAGCATCAGTCCTTTTAACATAGGACTCCTAAACTTAGCGTTTACAGTAACGGCAACATTTGTTTTGCTCTAAATACACAATTTGAGCAGGGCTTTGTGGGGACAGCTCAGTTTCTGCTCCACCTCATATCAACTGTGAGAGCTAAGAGTTGGAGGCTGGAAGCTCCAACTGGAAGCTCCTCACTCATGTGTCTGGAAGCTGCTGCTGGCTGTTGACTAGAACCTCAGCTACAGTTACTACCCAGAAAACCACATGTGGTTTGGTGCTGAGTTTGTCATTTCCAATCTCATCCAGTTTTGGTTAACAGGCCTCCTATTCCCAGAGAATGCCGAGGAAATCAGGCATGGCTGACAGAATCCAGAGCCCCTGTTAACCCTCTTTAGTCTCTTCCAGTTAGCCATGCTCGTCAGTTCAACTCTCTTCTTCCTATCATGTATGCAGTGATGCTCTGATTTTGCCATCTCATTCCCCAGTCATCTTGGAAACAATCTCTAATGGACTGGCAATGCTCTTCTCTACCCAAGCACTACAGTCAGGTCTAGTCCACCCATCACCATGCCCTAAAAGCACCCAGTCATCTTCTCCTATGGACAATTGTCATTATTAATTGTATATGGAATGTGCGCTGAATCTGTAGATGGTACCTTTTGTGTATCCAATCTCAGGACTTGTTTTTCTATGTGGACAGCCAGGAGACTCTGATCAGTTTATGTGAACATTCCAGACTTAGATATGCACTTCTATGACCAAGATATGTTCAGCAACCAACTGGCTACCCTAAATGACATTTCCCAGAGCCAACCAGAATCTCAGTCCTGAACAGAGCAGCCTTGACTCCTTTTTTGAGGTCACGTGATAAGCACGTAGCCCTGGGAGAAGTACACATGACCGGAAGCATCTCTTACCCTCAACCCCAGTGAGCAATTTGAGCACTGTCTCAGGAGCAGACTGTGCAGTTCTGGATCTTTCTCAGTCTGTACCTTGGGGTTTTTCCTCCTGGCTTAGCCTGGTCTCTATGCTCTTTGGATGGGGAGCCCTTCGGACCCCTGGGATGTGTTTTATAGCAGCAGTCCCCAACCTTTTGCACCGGGGACCAGTTTTGTGGAAGACAGTTTTTCCACAGACTGTGGTTGGGGCGGGGTGGTTCCAGAATGATTCAAGTGCATTATTTTATTGTGTACTTTAGTTCTATTATTATTATTACATCAACTCCACACTTCAGCTATCAAACATTAGATTCTGGAGGCTGGGACACCTGCTTTATCGTATGTTTTGAGACCTCTCTCATCAGACAGTGACTCCTCTGACACTGTCAGCAAGCTTTGAAAGCTCCATTTAAAGTCTTACTGTTTTCCTGATAGGGAAACTTAATGAGTCCCAAAGGTCAGGAGACACTGAGAGAAGACAAACCTTTGTTCTCTGATGGCCAAAGGCTGCAGTGGCCCTTTCTAATGGATAGGGCGTGAGTTGGCTCAGCTGCTCTCAGTCAGCTCATAAAAAGACAGCCAATTGTTTCATTTGTATTCAGAGTCCTTCACAAAACACCTGAGTAATAAGGCTGCTTTCTGGGCCAGGAAGCCTGTTTGTATCATGGAATACTAGGTATTCCCTGCCTTAAAGTAGGCTGTAAATATGTAAAGGGGTGGTAGGGGGACATTTCTTCAATTGGATCTTACATCCAGCTCTGCAGCCTAAGCACATCCAAGGAATAACGCTGCAACTGGGCAGATATCACGTGCTGTGTACATTCCTACTCTTAAGTTCTTCTCAGTGAAACATTATATATGCCTTGGGTCACCTTGCAACTTGATGGTAGTTTTGTTGTCATATAAACCCTCTTCTGAGAATTCTCTAGGACGTCATGAGCTCTATGCAACCTCTTGGTCTCCAAAGGGGTAGGAGGCAGGTTCAAGGAAGATAATCTAGAAATTGAATGGGGCTTGTTAGTATAGCCCAAATATGGACAGAGAGAGTTGGATAGCCCTCTTCCATATGAGAATCTATTTAGGATTCTTTAATCTCCAATGTTTATGTCCTGCAAGTTGAAATAACCTAAACAGGAAATTGTTGTCGTAGTTTAGTCGTTAAGTCATGTCCAACTTTTTTGTGTCCCCATGGATTGTAGAACACCAGGCTCCTCTGCCCATGGGATTTCCCAGGCAAGAGTACTGGAATGGGTGGCCATTTCCTTCTCCAGGGGATCTTCCTGAACCAGGGGTTGAACTTATGTCTCCTGCATTGGCAGGCAAATTCCTTACCATTGAGCCACCAGGAAAACCAACATGAAATAGGGTTATCTAATCATATTGCCATCACCCTGTTGCATCATACAATATGCATATTTACCAAAGTATTCTGGCTCTAGGCTGTGGGAAACCTTCCCTACTCTATTCAGTTAGTGATAATGCCAAGATGCAACCCAACTCACTCCAGCAGACATGTGGCTTCAACTAGACATTCCCTTATGTTCCCTTATCCAAAAGGATACTGCTTAAACTGAATAAACCAGAAATCTATAGAAGTTTGATTTTTGAAATTTCAGAAGAAGGATTAAGATTATCTTTATAGAAAAGAGAAAAAAGTTGCTCCTAGGAGCCTCCCTTAGGGTTGCAGGTACATTCAGTAATTCGGCTAACCCTGCTCATAGTCACATTAATGAATGCTCCTCTGTTTTTTTGTGCAATCAATCCCTAGCAGGGCCAAGTATGGATGTTGAAAGGGGTTACTGCTGGGTGCCTTTTTTCTTTAATTCTTTTTTATACGATTTAGAGCAGTGAGAGATTTTTTCCTTTAAAAAAAAAAAAAAACACTTTAAGTTAATGACTGTTCCAGCTCTTGTGCATCAAATGTCATTTACAGGGTCAGTGAGTGGAATAAAAAGGAAAATGACAGCCTTTGAGGACACATATGGATGGCATTTAACTACCAAAAAGTGCAGAAATGGAGGTATTTTTTAGGTACCCAGAGTACAGACTGTGAGGAAAGAGAATGGAGAGAAAATGTGTCATGATTTAGGAGGAAAGGATTAGGGGGTGGTCGGGAGGCGTAGTAGCATGGAAAAGGAAAAGAAATGTACAAGGGTAAAGAACAAGGAAATTTCCTGCTGCTTTGTAAACTTTGGTAGACTGTGGGTTTCAAAATGGAGATTTGAGTACATGTAGTTATCTCACCTCCCTTCTAGAATCTCATTAGAATGACCAAGGAAATACAAACATAAGAAAAGCATCTATTGTGTGATAGTATTAGAAATAAGAAAGGAAAAACATTACAGAACAAGAAACCTGGAGGGACTTCTGGATAGGATGAGATGTGCTAGGTTTCTTCAGAGAAACAACAAATTGGAAATAGATAGAGTGGGAGGAAGGAGAGAGAGATTTCTCTCTCGGTGGATTTCTCAAGCTACGAGTATGCTCAGTGTCTTGGAGAAGGAAATGGCAACCCAGTCCAATATTCTTGCCTAGAGAATCCCATAGACAGGGAAGCCTGGTGGGCTGCTGTCTGTGGGGTCACACAGAGTCAGACACGACTGAAGCAACTTAGCAGCAGCAGCAAGGAAAGGGAGAGGGAGAGAGAAGGGGCAAGGAAAGAGAGGGTAAAGGAGACGGGAAGAGAAAGAAAAAGGGGGACAAAAAGAGAAATTATGAAGAATTGACTCAATTATGGAGACTGACAAATTACAAGATCTGCAGGGTGAGTCAAGTGGGGACCCAGGAGAGCCAATGGTGTAGGTGCAACTGGAAGTCTGACATGCTAAAGACCCAGGAAAAGCCAAAGTTTTATCTCCAGTCCTAAGTCAGGTAAAAGACCATGTTCAAATCTGAAGGCTTTTCAAACAGGAAGAATTCACTTTTATTTGAGAAAGGTTCTGCCCTGTCCAACCTGTTGAGCACAGCCTCTGGCCCCACAAAGTCAGATAGACCAAACAGTGGCCCTGAGCAGCCAAAGAGAAAAGCCTATGGCCATGCCTAGCCATGGAGCACAGATGACCCATACGATTACTGAGCATACGTATGGCTTGTCAGAGATCCCAGCATGTGATCCTGCCCACTTGTGGAACAGAGCCTGGGGCTCTCTTGACCAGAGCTGTAGACAGCAGTTTCACATGACCACAGAGCACAATACCCAGCCTCGCCCAACTGTGGGGTCAACTGAAGGCCTGGCCAGATGAGAGAGCCCAATTAGCAACGTCATGCAATAATGGGGCACAGCCAATGCCTACCTGATTGCAAAGCCCAGCCTGAAGTCCCACCTCAACATGGAGTGACACCATCCAGGCACGCCCCACTCAAACAGGAGCAATTGCAGAGCATGACCTCGTAATTGTGGCAAACTGAGGAATCAAACCAATGGCACCACCCTGCCATGGAACACAGGGACACAGCCTGAGACCCTGCCTGAACAGAGGTGGGGCCCAGCCAGTGGCATCACCTGAGCACAGAATACATTCAGCAGCACTGCCAAACCAGGAAGATCACCCAGTGGCCTCACTTGAGTGTAGAGCCCGACCAGCTACCATCCAACCAGGAAGCCCAGCCCCCAGCACATCCTGACCTGAGAGCATGGGCAGTGATTTCACCCATCAAGACGCACCTGCCCACAGACACCATCATCCGATACCCTAAGTTGAGCTCTCTGCTAAAGCTATTAACCTGCTGAAACAAATCTATAAAGTCTGGAAGAGGAGACCACTTATTCAAATGTGCAAGACATATCAATGCAAGGCATCAAGGATCACAAAGAATCAGATAAACATGATACCACCAAAGGAAACTAATAAAACTTCAAACTAATACATCCACTATAAAGAAATGGATGTCAGTGAGCTGCCAGACAAGGCATTCAGAGTAAGTCTCTAAAAGAAGTTTAGTGAACTACAAGAACATGCAGACAATTAAATTAGAAAAATATTGCATGACCAAAATGAAAAGTCCAACAAAGGAACAGGAACCAATTTGAACAGACCAGTTACTAGTGAAAGATCCAATCAGTGTTCAAAAATCTCCCAACATCCAGGTCTTCAAGATCACAGTAAACATTTCTCCTACATTCAGAGACAGAGAAATATAAATAAAATAAAAAAGCAGAGGAACTACCCCCAATTAAAAGAACAAGAGAAATCCCCTGAAAGAACAATGAAACAGACCTCTCCAATCTAACTAAACCCCAAGTTCAAAAAGAAGTAATAAATAATGCTAAAGGAATTAAGAAGGATTATTGATAGAAATGCAGATTACTGTAACAAGGAACTATAAATCATAAAGAGGAATAAATCAAAATTAGACAGCTCAATTGCCAAAATAAAAACCAGCCTGAAAGCAATGAATAATAGACTAAATGATGCAGAAGAATGAATAGGAGCTCTGGAAGATAGAATAATGGAAATCACACAATCAGAACAGCAGACAGACAAATGGAAAAAAAAATGAAAGCAACATGCAAGATCTATGGGATAATGTAAAGCATGACAACCTATGCATAATAGGGGTTCCAAAAAGAGAAGAGATGAGGATCAAAAATATATTTGAAGAAACTATGGCTGAAAGCTCCAACTGAAAGAAGAAAATAGATATACAGGTAAAGGAACCCCAGAGGGTGCCCAAGCAAGGATGAAACCAAACAGACCCACACCAAGACATTATATCATAATTAAAATGGCAAAAGTTAGAGAGGTTTCTAAAGATAGCAAGACTCTGTTATAAGGGAACCCCAGAAAGACTATCAGTTGATTTCTCCACAGAAACTGTGCAGCACAGGAGGGGGTGCCATGACATACATAAAGTCCTCAAAGGGAAAAGCCTGCAACCTGGGATACTCTACTCTGCAAGATTATCATTTAGAATAGAAGATAAAGAATTTTTAGACAAGCAAAAGTGAAAATACTGCAATACTATATCCAACCTAAAAGAAATAATGAAACATCTCTGTAGAAAAGTAGCAAGAATCTATTTTTAAAAAAGGGAAAATCACAATAAGAAAGGCAAATGTATAAAAAGGATTGAAGATCATTTACATAAGCTGGTATATGGATTAGAAACAATTAAATTTTTGTAAAAGAAACTATTATGAATAGCAAAATGATAAACATTAGCATGTAATCTAGGACATCAAAAGCAGAGAATGTGATGCTATGCTAAGTCACTTCAGTCGTGTCCGACTCTGTGCGACCCCATAGATGGCAGTGCAACAGGCTCCCCCGTCCCTGGGATTCTCCAGGCAAGAACACTGGAGTGGGTTGCCATTTCCTTCTCCAATGCATGAAAGTGAAAAGTCAAAGTGAAGTCGCTCAGTCGTGTCCGACCCTCAGGGACCCCAAGGGCTGCAGCCTTCCAGGCTCCTCCATCCATGGGATTTTCCAGGCAAGAGTACTGGAGTGGGGTGCCATTGCCTTCTCCGAGAGAATGTGAGGGAGGGGAATAAAGAAAGTAGACATTTTAGAGTAGCTTGAACTTACATGACTGTCCATCTAGAGCAAGTAGACATAGTTTTGGGTTAACATATTTGAAAACCAGGGATCCCAAAAGTCAAAAATATACAATAAATTGACAAAAAGAAACTCAAGCACAATACAAAGGAAAACCATCAAACCCCAGGAGGAAAAAAAAAAAAAAAAAGAATAGAAAGGAATAAAAAGAACTACAAAATCTACTAGAAAACAAGGATTAAAATGGCAATAAATACATGCTTATCAATGATTATATTCAATGTTAATGGACTAAATGCTATGATCAAAGTACAGAGTGGCTTATGATAAAAAGAAACCTCCAGTATGTGGCCTATAGAAGACTCACTTTAGGGCAAAAGACACATATACATTGAAAGTGAGGGGATGAAAAAGTTATTTTATGCAAATAGAAACACAAAGAAAGCAGGGGGTAGCAGCACTTACCTGAAACAAAATTGCTTCTACAGAAGTCCATAAAGAAAGATAAAGAAGGGCACTATATAGTGATAAAGGGATCAATACAAGAAGAGGATATTACCCTTGTTAATATATACACACTCAATACAGGAGCACTTTCTGCTAACGTAGGTTTTTTTCCTTCTTTTTCTAGTTGCTCTTAGGTGGAAAGTTAGGTTCTTTATTCGATGTCTTTCTTGTTTCCTGAGGTAGGCTTGTATTGCAATAAGCCTCCTTCTCAGCACTGCTTTTAGTGCGTCCCATAGGTTTTCAGTTGTCATGTTTCAGTGTCACTTGTTTCTAGGTTTGACTTTCTTATTTCTTCAGTGATCTGTTGGTTATTCAGAAACGTGTAAAAAACACAAACACAGTAGCCTCCGCATTTTTCTGTTTTTTATAGTTCTTTTTCCTGTAGTTGATGTATAATCTTATAGCATTGTGGTCAGAAATGATGCTTGAAATAATTTCAATTTTTTAAAATTTGAAAAGACCCTGAAAAAAAAATTTTTTCCAAGGCTTGATTTGTGACCCAAGATGTGATCTATCCTGGATAATGTCCCACGTGCACCTGAGAAAAAAGTGAAATCTACTGTCTTTGGATGAAATGCCCTGTTGGTATCAATTGGGTCCAACTGGTCCAGCCTATCATTTAAAGCTTGTGTTTCCTTATTAATTTTCTGCCTGGATGATCTGTCCATTGGTGTGAGTTGGATATTAAAATCTCCCACTATTATTGTATTACTGTTGATTTCTGCTTTAATAGTTGTAGGGCTTTCCTGATGGCTCAGATGGTAAAGATTCTGCTTACACTGCAGGAGACCTGGGTTCAATCCCTGAGTTGGGAAGATCCCTGGAGAAGGGAATGGCTACCCGCCACTCCAGTATTCTTGCCTGGAGAATTCCATGGACAGAAGAGCTTAGTGGGCTACAGTCCATGGGGTCTCAGAGTTGGACATGAGTGACCTTCACACACAGCACTTGCCTTATGTATTGAAGTGCTCCTATGCTGGGTGCCTATATATTTATAATTGTTATAACTTCTTCAATTGATCCCTTCATCACGTAGTGTCCTTCTTTGTCTCTTGTAATGGTCTGTTAGTCTGTTTTAACTGACGTGAGTGTTGCTACACCTGCTTTCTTTTGATTTCCATTGCATGGAATGCCATTTTCTAGCCCCTCACTTTCAGTCTGTATGTGCCCCTAGGTCTGAGGTGGATCTCTTGTAGACAGAATATATAGAAGTCCTGCTTTGGCTGATCATTCAGCCAATCCGTGTCTTTTGGTTGGAGCATTTAGCCCATTTACATTTAAGGTAATTACTGATATATATGAAACAGACATTTCTCCAAAGAAAACTTGCAGATGGCTAATAAACACATGAAAAGATACTCAACATCATTCATTATTAGAGAAATGCAAATCAAAACTACAATGAGATATCACCTCACATTGGTCAGAATGACCATCAAAAGATCTACAAAAAATAAATACTGGAGAAGGTGTGGAAAAAAGGGAATCCTCTTGCACTGTTGGTGGGAACGTAAATTGAAATAGCCACTATGGAGAACAGTATGGAGATTCTTTAAAAAACTAGGATTAAAACTACCATATGACCCAATGATCCTGTTACTGGGCACAGACCCTGAAGAAACAATTACTGAAAAAGACATATGCCCCAGTGTTCACTGCAGCACTATTTTCAATAACTAGGACATGGAAGCAATCTAGATGCCCATCAACAGATGAATGGATAAGCAAGTTGTGGTACATATACACAATGGAATATTACTCATCTATAAAGAAGGACAGAATATTGACCTTTACAGCAACATGAATGGATTATCATATTAAGTGAAATAAGTCAGAAAAAAGAGAAATATCATGTGATACTTACATCTCTTGTGTGGATCACAGCCTTGTTGTGGCAAAGGGGCTGCATGACTCAGTGAAGCTATGAGCCATGCCATGCAAGGGCCACCCAAAATGGATGGGTCCTAGTGAAGAGTTCTGACAAAACGTGGTCCACTGGAGGAGGGCGTGGCAAACCGCTCCAGTATTCTTGCTGCAGAAGCCCATGAACAGTATGATAGGGTAAAGAGATATGATACCGGAAGGGGAAACCCCCAGGTTGGAAGGTCTCCAATGTGCTACTGGCAGAGTGGAAGGCAATTACGAATAGCTCCAGAAAGAATGACGTGGCTGGGCCAAACAGAAATGATGCTCAGTTGTGGATGTATCTGGTAGTGAAAGTAAAATCCGATGCTGTAAGAACAATATTGCATAGAAACCTGGAATGTTAGGTCCATGAATCAAGGCAAACTGGAGAGACAAGCAGGAGATGACAAGAGTGAACATCAATATCATAGGAATCAGTAAACTAAAATGGACGGGAATGGGCAAATTTAAATCAGATGACCATTATATCTACTACGGTGGGCAAGAAGCCCTTAGAAGAAATGGAATAGCCCTCATAGTCAAAAAATCTGAAATGCAGTACTTGGGTACAAATCTCAAAAATGTCAAAACAGTCTTGGTTCCTTTCCAAGGCAAACCACTCAACATCAGGGTAATCCAAGTTTATGCCCCAAATACTGATGCTGAAGAAGGTGAAATTGAATGGTTCTATGAAGACCTACAACACGTTCTAGAAATAACATCAAAAAAAGATGTCCTTTTCATCATAGGGGATTGGAATGCAAAATAGGTAGTCAAGAGATACCTGGAGTAGCAAGCAAGTTTGGCCTTGGAGTACAAAATTAAGCAGGGCAAAGGCTAACAGAGTTTGGTCAAGAGAACACACTGGTTATAGCAAACACCTTTTTTTTTTTTTTTTTTTAACAACACGAGAGACAACACTACAAATTGACGTCACCAAATGATCAATACTGAAATCAGGTTGATTGTATTACTTGCAGCTGAAAATGAAGAAGGTCTATACAGGCAGCAAAAATAAGACCTGAAGTTGACTGTGGCTCAGATCATGAGCTCCTTATTGCAAAATTCAGGCTTAAATTGAAGTAAGTAGAGAAAACCACGACGGCATTCAGGGATAACCTAAATCAAATCCCTTATGATTATACAGTGGAAATGAAGAATAGATTCAAAGGATTAGATTTGGTATACAGAATGCATGAAGAACTATGGACAGAGGCTCATAATTTCATACAGGAGGCAGTGACCAAAATCATCCCAAGAAACAGAAATGCAAGAAGTTAAAGTGATTGTCTGAGGAGGCTTTACAAATATATGAAGAAAGAAGAGAAGCAAAAAGCAAGGGAGAAAGGGAAAGATATACCCAACTGAATGCAGAGTTTCAGAGAACAGCAAGGAGAGATAAAGCCTTATTAGATGAACAGTGCAAAGTAGAGGAACACAATAGAATGGGAAAGACTAGAAATCTCTTCAAGAAAATTGGAGATATCAAGGGAACATTTCATGCAAGAATGGGCATGATAAAGGATAGAAACTGAAAGGAACTAACAGAGGCAGAGGAGATTAAGAAGAGGTAGAAAGAATACACAGAATTATACAAAAAAAAAAAAAAATGTCTTAATGACCTGGAAAACCATAATGCTGTGGTCACTTGCCTAGAACCAGACATTCCGGAGTGTGAAGTTAAGTGGGCCTTAGGAAGCACTATTGCAGACAAAGCTAGTGAAGGTGATGGAGTTCCAGCTGAGCTATTTCAAATCTTAAAGTGCCACACTCAATATGCCAGCAAATTTGGAAAACTCAGCAGTGGCCACAGGACTGGAAAAGGTCAGTTTTCATTCCAATCCCAAAAGGCAGTGCCAAAGAATGTACAAACTACTATGTAATTGTGCTCATTTTGCATGCCAGGAATGTGGCAGAGGCTGCGACCAGCGCACTGAGCGCAGCCGATAGGAGCTACCCCACGTCCGAGGTCAGGGCAGAAGCTGGGAGGACCCCTTGCCCGAAGAACGGTGGCCAAGAGGAGTTACCCCACGTCCAAGGTCAGGGGCAGTGGCCGAGAGTGCCAGGCTGCAACAACGCAGGAACGGCCAAGAAGAGCTACCCACGTCCGAGGCCAGGGGTGGCAGCCAGGAGGAGCTACCCTACGCCTGATGCCAGGGGCTACAGCCTGGAGGACCAACCCCACGCCGGAAGCCAGGGGCAGCGGCCGGGAGGACCAACCCCATGTCCAGGGAGCAGTGGCTGTGCAGGCGTAGGAGGGCCTAGAGGAGCTATCCCACGTTAAAGATCAGGAAGGGCAGTGGTGAGGAGATACCCCTCATCCAAGGTAAGGAGCAGTGGCTGTGCTTTGCTGGAGCAGCCGTGAAGAGATACCCCACGCCCAAGGTAAGAGAAACCCAAGTAAGACAGTAGGTGTTGCAAAAGGGCATCAGAGGGCAAACACACTGAAACCATACTCACAGAAAACTAGTCAATCTAATCACACTAGGACCACAGCCTTGTCTAACTCAATGAAACTAAGCCATGCCCGTGGGGCAACCCAAGACAGGCAGCTCACGGTGGAGAGATCTTACAGAATGTGGTCCACTGGAGAAGGGAATGGCAAACCACTTCAGTATTCTTGCCTTGAAAACCCTATGAACATCACACAGCATCAGCCTTAGGGCCAGAACTAGAATTTATGTTTCTTGACTTCTGCCAGGCCAAGATGAATGTTTGGGCCACAGGTGCCACAAAAAAAAAAAAAAAAAAAAAAAACCCCATGAACAGTATGAAAAGGCAAAATGATAGGATACTGAAAGAGGAACTCCCCAGGTCAGTAGGTGCCCAATATGCTACTGGAAATCAGTGGAGAAATAACTCCAGAAAGAATGAAGGGATGGAGCCAAAGCAAAAACAATACCCAGCTGTGGATGTGACTGGTGATAGAAGCAAGGTCCGATGCTGTAAAGAGCAATATTGCATAGGAACTTGGAATGTCAGGTCCATGAATCAAGGCAAATTGGAAGTGGTCAAACAAGAGATGGCAAGAGTGAATGTAGACATTCTAGGAATCAGCAAACTAAAATGGACTGGAATGGGTGAATTTAACTCAGATGACCATTATATCTACTACTGCGGGCAGGAATCCCTCAGAAGAAATGGAGTAGCCATCACGGTCAACAAAAGAGTCCGAAATACAGTACTTGGATGCAGTCTCAAAAACGACAGAATGATCTCTGTTCGTTTCCAAGGCAATCCATTCAATATCACAGTAATCCAAGTCTATGCCCCAACCAGTAATGCTGAAGAAGCTGAAGTTGAACGGTTCTATGAAGACCTACAAGACCTTTTAGAACTAACACCCAAAAAAGATGTCCTTTTCATTACAGGGGACTGGAATGCAAAAATAGGAAGTCAAGAAACACCTGTAGTAACAGGCAAATTTGGCCTTGGAATACAGAATGAAGCAGGGCAAAGACTAATAGAGTTTTGCCAAGAAAATGCACTGGTCATAGCAAACACCGTCTTCTGACAACACAAGAGAAGACTCTACACATGGACATCACCAGATGGTCAACACTGAAATCAGATTGATTATATTCTTTGCAACCAAAGATGGAGAAGCTCTATACAGTCAACAAAAACAAGACCAGGAGCTGACGGTGGCTCAGATCATGAACTCCGTATTGTCAAATTCAGACTTAAATTGAAGAAAGTAGGGAAAACCACTAGACCATTCAGGTATGACCTAAATCAAATCCCTTATGATTATACAGTGGAAGTGAGAAATTGATTAAGGGCCTAGATCTGATAGATAGAGTGCCTGATGAACTGTGGAATGAGGTTTGTGACATTGTACTGGAGACAGGGATCAAGACCATCCCCATGGAAAAGAAATGCAAAAAAGCAAAATGGCTGTCTGGGGAGGCCTTGCAAATAGCTGTGAAAAGAAGAGAAGCGAAAAGCAAAGGAGAAAAGGAAAGATATAAACATCTGAATGCAGAGTTCCAAAGAATAGCAAGAAGAGATAAGAAAGCCTTCCTCAGTGATCAATGCAAAGAAATAGAGGAAAACAACAGAAAAAAACAGAGATCTCTTCAAGAAAATTAGATACACCAAGGGAACATTTCATTCAAAGATGGGCCCGATAAAGGACAGAAATGGTATGGACCTAACAGAAGCAGAAGATATTAAGAAGAGGTGGCAAGAATACACAGAAGAACTGTACAAAAAAGATCTTCACAACCAAGATAATCACGATGGTGTGATCACTCACCTAGAGCCAGACATCCTGGAATGTGAAGTCAACTGGGCCTTAGGAAGCATCACTACGAACAAAGCTAGTGGAGGTGATGGAATTCCAGTTGAGCTATTTCAAATCCTGGAAGATGATGCTGTGAAAGTGCTGCAGTCAATATGCCAGCAAATTTGGAAAACTCAGCAGTGGCCACAGGACTGGAAAAGGTCCGTTTTCATTCTGATCCCAAAGAAAGGCAATGCCAAAGAATGCTCAAACTACCGCACAATTGCACTCGTCTCACATGCTAGTAAAGTAATGCTCAAAATTCTCCAAGCCAGGCTTCAGCAATACATGAATTGTGAGCTTCCTGATGTTCAAGCTTGTTTTAGAAAAGGCAGAGGAACCAGAGACCAAATTGCCAACATCCGCTGGATCATGGAAAAAGCAAGAAAGTTCCAGAAAAATATCTACGTCTGCTTTATTGACTATGCCAA
Source organism: Bos indicus (assembly GCF_029378745.1). NCBI lineage: Eukaryota > Metazoa > Chordata > Mammalia > Artiodactyla > Bovidae > Bos > Bos indicus. The sequence goes on along the minus strand of NC_091780.1, from coordinate 15,100,065 downwards.
AGCCTTTGACTGTGTGGATCACAATCAACTGTGGAAAATTCTGAAAGAGATGGGAATACCAGACCACCTGACCTGCCTCTTGAGAAACCTATATGCAGGTCAGGAAGCAACAGTTAGAACAGGACGTGGAACAACAGACTGGTTCCAAAGAGGAAAAGGAGTATGTCAAGGCTGTATATTGTCACCCTGCTTATTTAACTTCTATGCAGAGTACATTATGAGAAACGCTGGGCTGGAAGAAGCACAAGCTGGAATCAAGATTGCCGGGAGAAATATCAATAACCTCAGATATGCAGATGACACCACCCTTATGGCAGAAAGTGAAGAGGAACTCAAAAGCCTCTTGATGAAAGTGAAAGAGGAGAGTGAAAAAGTTGGCTTCAAGCTCAACATTCAGAAAACGAAGATCATGGCATGTGGTCCCATCACTTCATGGCAAATAGATGGGGAAACAGTGGAAACAGTGTCAGACTTTGTTTTGGGGGGCTCCAAAATCACTGTAGATGGTGATTGCAGCCATGAAATTAAAAGACGCTTACTCCTTGGAAGGAAAGTTATGACCAATCTAGATAGCATATTCAAAAGCAGAGACATTACTTTGCCAACAAAGGTCTGTCTAGTCAAGGCTATGGTTTTTCCAGTGGTCATGTATGGATGTGAGAGTTGGACTGTGAAGAAAGCTGAGCACCGAAGAATTGACGCTTTTGAATTGTGGTGTTGGCGAAGACTCTTGAGAGTCCCTTGGACTGCAAGGAGATGCAACCAGTCCATTCTGAAGGACATCAGCCCTGGGATTTCTTTGGAAGGACTGATGCTGAAGGTGAAACTCCAATACTTTGGCCACCTCGTGTGAAGAGTTGACTCATTGGAAAAGACCCTGATGCTTGGAGGGATTGGGGGCAGGAGGAGAAGGGGATGACAGAGGATGACGTGGTTGGATGGCATCACTGACTAGATGGATATGAGTTTGGGTAAACTCCAGGAGTTGGTGATGGACAGGGAGGCCTGGCGTGCTGCGATTCATGGGGTCACAAAGAGTCGGACACGACTGAACTGGACTGAACTGAATACCACAGAAACGCAATGGAGCTGGGCGCTCCTTGTTTCAGAACCACACCCTGTGTCTGGCATAAAGCAAATGTTAAAAACATACTAATTGACTGGAGAAATGAATAGTTTAGTAGTACCAATGAGATGGGTTTTTTTTTTTTTTTTCCTTTTTTATCATGCTATGCAGCATCTCAGTTCCCCGACCAGGGACCTCACCCACACACTCTGCTTTGAAAGTGCAGAGTCTTGGCTCAGACTGTAAAGAATCTGCCTGCAGTGCAGGAGACGCAGTTTTGAACCCTGGACTGGGAAGATGCCCTGGAGAAGGAAATGGCTCCCCACTCCAGAATTCTTGCTTGGAGAATTCCATGGACACAGGAGCCTAGCAGGCTACAGTCCACGGGGCTGCAAAGAGTAGGACAGGACTGAGCAACTAACGCCTCCACTTTCACATCTTTGTCCTGACACAGGCCCATGATTTCAGAGGGTGGCAGTAACCTTCCTTCCACAGACTCCTTAGTCTTGGACAAAGACTGGACTCTGATAGCATAATTTATCAAAATTAATAGGGAAAATGGTATTGCCTCTATGATATGCTCCATAAGAAATCTCAATGGTTTATTTAACATTATTAGCAAAATTATCATTTATGTGTGACAAGTATGTTCAGGTAAAGAGATCAGCCCACAGGTCTTGTTCAGGTCAAAGACTGCCAGGCAGCCCTCATAACTCATCGTTAAACTTGAATTCTACTTGGATAATCGACGATCTGCATTTATTTTCTAGTGGCCATGCAAAACATGTTTCACATCTTTACTTTGTAGTTTTCCATCAAATGTATTTTTAAACAATGGAATCTGGAGCGAAAAATAGTCCATTCTGATGAGTCATTTCAGTGTCTTGATTATTCTTATTCCTCTGCCTTGGTCCCCAACTGTTCTTTTTAAAGGAGATTGACTAGAAGGCAAATTCTTTCGCCCTTTCTATCTGCCTCCTTGCTGCTATCTAGAATGTGGGTGTAATAGCAGAAGTGATAATGTCCATCCATCACAAGATAGCTTTGAGGTTGGAAACCATATGCTGGAAATGGCAAAGCAGAAACAGAGTCAGTTCTCTGCCATCCTAGTCCTTAATTCAGGCGCTCAGTCATGTCCAACTCTTTGCGACCCCATGGACTGCAGCACGCCAGGCCTCCCTGTCCATCACCAGGTCCCAGAGATTGCTCAAGCTCATGTCCATTGAGTCGGTGATGCCATCCAACCATCTCCTCCTCTGTCGTCCCCTTCTCCTCCTGCCTTCAATCTTTCCCAGCATCAGCGTCTTTTCAAATACCAGTCCTAGAAGTTGGCTTAACTGCAGAACTCTTTGTTTGAGAGAAAAACACACAGTTATTTTGTTTCAGTTGCTGTGATTTGTGTCTTATGTTATAGGCAGCAGAAACTAACCGCAACTGGTAAGGAGGAAAAACAAAGCTAGAAGTAAAAAGATGAACTGACAGCTTTCTGCATAAAGAGAGCTGGTAGATTACACTCAGTAAAAAAAGGAGATGGAGGCCAGTGGATGGATTTGGGAAATATTAATGAGGTATGATGAATAAGATTGATGATTGATTGGAGACAGGTGAGAAAAAGGAATTTAAGTTCCAATTTTCTGACTTTAGACAATGGGGATGACAGATTATTATCGTTTTACCACAGACTTTCAAAATGTTTGACACTGAAACTTGGACATTCAAAAAACTCAGAATCTGTCAGATCTTTGCTGAACTTTCAACAATGCCCTCCCCCAACAAAACATATAATAAATTCCATAAGGTTCTAAGCAAACTTTGGAATCAATCTTATCAAACCTCATCCTTAAAACCTTTGGATGTATTTTCTTCCAGTTTTAACTGGGGTATAATTGACATAAAGCACTATATAAATTTAAGGTGTATAGCATGATTTGATTTACATCATAAATGATTACCACAATACGCTTAGTGAACATCTCATATAGATACAAAATAAAATAGAACTATTTCCTCCTGAAAGAACTCTAAGGATTCACTCTTTATGTAACATACAGCGGTGCTAATTAATATTGTGCATGATATCCCCAGTACTCATTTATAACAGAAAGTTTATAACTTCTGACTTCCTTCATCCAGTTTCTCCTCTGTCCACTTCCCACCTTTAATAACCACAAATCTTATCTTTTTCTATGAATTTGTTTGCTCATCACTGAAGTATAACTGACCTACAGTACTACTTAGTTCCTGGTGCATAATAATATAGTAATTCAATGCTTCTACACATTCCAAAATGATCACAGTAAGTCTAGTTTTCACCCATCACAAAGATATTACACAATTATTTAATATATTCCCTTCACTGTATGTTTCACGCCCATTACTTCTTTCGTAACTAGAAATTTGTACTCGCGAATCTCCTTTACCAATTTTTCTCATTGTCCAACCTTCCTCCCCTCTGGCAACCACCTTTTTGTTCTGTTTTTGTTTTGTTGTGTTTGTCCATTTTTTTTAAGATTCTACACATAAATGAAGTCATACAGTTGTTTGTCTTTGTCTGACTTATTTCACTTAGCATTACATACTCTAGGTCCATCCATGCTCTACAAATGGCAAGGTCTTACTTGTTTCTTTGGCAATGTATCCACGAGTGCTTGCTAAGTCGCTTCAGTCGTGTCCGACTGTGTGTGACCACATAGACGGCAGCCCACCAGGCTGCCCCGTCCCTGGGATTCTCCAGGCAAGAACACGGGAGTGGGTTGCCATTTCCTTCTCCTGAATGTATCCATACACAATATGTATACATATCACATCTTTTCATTCCTCTGTTACCTACTCCACTGTTGATTCCTCCCAGTGCGTTTTCATTGCAGTTATTATACTCTTCAGTTCTGTTTGCTTCTTCTTGATGTATTCTATCTCTTTGCTAAACTCATCACTGTGTTCATTCGTTCTGAGCCCAAGTTCTTTAAGCATCTCTATGATCATGGCTCTAAACTCTTCATCGGGTAGATGGCCTATCTCCATCTCACTTAGTCATTGTTCTGGGGTTCTTTTGTTGCCTCATTTGGCCTAATTCTCTATTTTTTTTCCGATTTACTAGGTAGGTCGGGTTTGTTTCCCAGTCTTGGAGAAGTGACCTTATATACGAGATATCCTATAGGGCACAGTGGCAGTCTCTCCTCTGGTCACCAGAACTATATTCTTTAGGGGTGCCCTTTATGGGGGCCATGTGGCTCCTGTCGTGATAGGACCAAGTATCTTAGGGATGACGACAGGCATGGGTGGCCCCTTGTACATTTAGTTGCCAGAACCTGACTAGCAAGGAGGCTGCCAGTCACTGGTAGGCTGGGTCAGATCCCAGTGTGGCTGGAGGTACAACTCAGGATGCCTCAGTCCCGGTGCCTGCCTGCTGGTGGGAAGGGCCAAGTTGCAGGGCTGTAGGATTCTGGTCCCATGCCCGCCTGCTGCTGAGCAGAGCTATGGCAGTCTGGAAGTGGTGTTGCCTGCTGGTGGGCATGGCCTGGGACTATTATTGTTCTACTTGTGGATAGAGCAGCTAGTGGAGGGGCCCAATTCAGTTAATTCTTGGTCCCTTTGAAAGTAAAACCTAAATTAAAAAGAGAAATAGAGACTTTCATAGTTTAATTCTTCCCACCTTTTTTAAGAAGAAGTTATCTATCCTTAAGACACCTTCATGCACATGAATGTATAAATTGTTATCTCATTTACAGTCTCAGGTATGCATGTAAATGTGGAGAAAGGCAGACAGTTGCCATGGTTTTTATATGTTGCCTCTATTTCTGGAACTGTTCCCAACTTGGCATGGATAAATTTTGCACATCTTTTGAGGCTCAACTCAAATGTTATTTCTTTCATGAAGCCCGTTTTTATCACTAAAGCTGGAAGCAGTTCTGCCTTCTCTAAGCGTACATGCTTTTAGGGATTTGCTGGATACCTTTACTCAATAGTCAATTTAACTGGGCCAATTAAATCAGTTAGGAATGCTATGCACATTATAGCCATAAAACCAATTATTTCACTTTGTGAATAATTCACTCTGACCTGGGGTTTTTCTTTTCTTCCATTTTTGCAACACAGAAAATTTGCTTTTGGTATTGCAGCCAACTCTTCATTTTTTATTACCTATAGGGACACTAAATACATTGAAACTTACTTATGACCAACTTTGTTTTCCACCTCATGCTGAAGCTATCAGTCCTGTTCCAGTCATTTTATCTTACAGACTTACAGGAAATTAACAGACGACATTAAAGAACAAAGGCATTTAGTCATTGCATTGCCTGAACTCGAAAAATAGAATGACAGGAGGTTTAGAGAGACAATTTTATTTGAGGAGCCACTTTGAAAATCTGAAAAATGAGAGGAATTACTATTGTTAGCACTGCACAAGTTACTAAAAAGTCATTTTGCACTTTAACAAGTATCTGTTGAACATCCTCTATGTTACATGTGTGTGCAAAGCCATGGCAGTAGTATGCTGGAACCAGCTCTGTCAACTGGCAAGACCTGATACTTAAAATTTCTGGAATTTTTTGATCCAGTTGTTAGACCACTGGTAGTTTGAAATTGGCTGTGGTCAGAGTATTTACCCTCCAACCTACAAATCAGGGCATTTCACATTCAGGGAGCCTGTTTAAAAGTACACCACTGGAAACACAGTCATGAGTGAAATGCATTCCAAGTCCCCAGGAACTTGATGCCTTGTTGGGGGATTAGACAAGTACAGCAAGGCTGAAAACACAAGGCACCATTATCTGGGCTAACATCCATATGTTAAATTACAATGCAAAAATCTTAGTGCATAGCAGCACTGCATTAAAAGAGATAGTCAAAAAAAATCTTCTAATTGTGTGTCCTATAAGAACACAATCCTTTGTGACGAAAGGACATCTTTTTTGGTGTTAGTTCTAGAAAGTATTGTAGGCCTTCATGCTGCTGCTGCTAAGTCGCTTCAGTCATGTCCGACTCTGTGCGACCCCATAGACGGCAGCCCACCAGGCTCCCCCATCCCTGGGATTCTCCAGGCAAGAACACTGGAGTGGGTTGCCATTTCCTTCTCCAATGCATGCAAGTGAAAAGTGAAAGTGAAGTCGCTCAGTCGTGTCTGACTCTTAGCGACCCCATGGACTGCAGCCTATCAGGCTCCTCCGTCCATGGGATTTTCCAGGCAAGAGTACTGGAGTGGGGTGCCGTTGCCTTCTCTGGTAGGCCTTCATAGAGCCAGTCAATTTCAGTTTCTTTGACTTCAGTGGTTGGGGCATAGACTTGGATTACTACGATGTTGAATGGTTTGCCTTGGAAATGAACTGAAATCATTCTGTCATTTTTGAGACTGCACCCAAGTAGTGCATTTTCAACTCTTTTGGTGACTATGAGGGCTGCTCTATTTCTTCTAAAGGGCTCTTGCCCACAGTAGTAGATATAATGGTCATCTGAATTAAATTTGCCTTTTCCCATCCGTTTTAGTTCATTGATTCCTAAGATGTTGATGTTCACTCTTGCCATCTTCTGCTTGACCATACGCAATTTACCTTGATTCATGGACCTAACATTCCAGGTTCCTATGCAATATTGTTCTTGACAGCATCAGATCTTACTTTTGCCACCAGACATATCCACAACAGCGTCATTTCTGCTTTGGCCTGTTTCTTTCTTTCTGGAGCTATTAGTAATTGCCCTCCACTCTTCTCCAGTAGTATATTGGACACCTTCTGATATGGGAGGGCTCATCTTCCAGTGAAATATCTTTTTGCCTTTACATAATGCTTATGGGGTTCTCTCAGCTAAAATACTGGAGTGGGTTGCCATTCCCTCCTCCCATGGACTACATTTTGCCAGAACTCACAATGACTCATCCATCTTGAGTGGCCTTGCATGGCATGGCTCATATGTTCATTGAGTTATGCAGGCCATCTCACCACAACAAGGCTATCTAGAACTAACATCAAAATAAGATGTCCTTTTCATCATAGGGGATTGGAAGGCAAAAGTAGGTAGTCAAGAGGTACCTGGAGTAACAGGCAAGTTTGGCCTTGGAGTGCAAAATGAAGCAGGGCAAAGGCTAATACAGTTTTGTCAAGAGAACTCACTCGCCCTAGCAAAGACCCTTTGGCAACAACACAAGAGCCAACTCTACACATGAACATCACCAAATGGTCAATATCAAAATCAGATTGATTATATCCTTTGCATCCAAAGGTGAAGAAGCTCTATACAGTCAGCAAAAACAAGAACAGGAGCTGTGGCTCAGATCATGAGCTCCTTAATGCAAAATTGAGGCTTAAACTGAAGAAAGTAGGGAAAACCACTAGGCCATTGAGCTATCACCTAAATCAAATCCCTTATGATTATAAAGGGGAAGGCAAATATATTCAAGAAGTTAGATATGGTAGAGTGCCTGAAGAAGGATGTGACCAAAATCATCCCACCGAAAAAGAAATGCAAGAAGGCAAAGTTGTTGTCAAGGAGGCTTTACAAATAGCAAGAAGAGACATGAAGGCCTTCTTAAATGCAAAGAAGTAAGGGAAAACAATAGAATGGGAAAGATTGGAGATCTCTTCAAGAAAACTAGAGATAGCCAGGCAACATTTCATGCAAAGACGGGCACAATAAAGGACAGAAATGGTATGGACCTAACAGAAGCAGAAGATATTAAGAAGAGGCGACAAGAATACACAGAAGAACTATACAAAACAGATCTTAATGACTTAGAAAACCACAATGATGTAATCACTCACCTAGAGCCATACACCCTGGAGTGGGAAGTCAAGTGGGCCTTAGGAAACATCACAACAAACAAAGCCAGTGGAGGTAATGGAATTCCAGCTGAGCTATTTCAAATCCTATAAGATGATGCTATTAAAGTGCTGCACTCAACATGTCAGCAAAGTTGGAAAACCCAGCAGTGGCCACTGGACTGGCAAAGGACAATATTCATTCCAATCCCAAAGAAAGGCAATGCCAAAGAATGTTCAAACTGCTATACAATTGCATTCATTTCGCATACTAGTGAGGTTATGTTCAAAATCCTTCAAGTTAGGCCTTAGCAGTTTGTGGACTGAGAACTTCCAGAGGTACAAGCTGGGTTCAGAAAAGGCAGAGGAGCCAGAAATCAAATTAGAAACATTTATTGGATCATAGAGAAAGCAAGGGAATTCCAGAAAAACATCTACTTTTGCTTCTTTACTACATGAAAGCTTTTGACTGTGGGGATCACAACAAACTGTGGAAAATTATTAAAGAGATGGAAATACTAGACCACCTTACCTGCCTCCTGAGAAACCTGCATGTAGGTCAAGGAGCAACAGTTAAAAGTGGACATGGGACAATGGGCTGGTTCAAAATTGAGAAAAGAATACGACAAGGCTGTACACTGTCACCCTGCTTAGTTACGTTATATGCACAGTAGATCATGTGAAATGCCAGACTAAAACACTCTCAAGATGGAATCAAGATTGCCAGGAGAAATATCAACAACCTCAAATATGCAGATGATACCACTCTAATGGCAGAAAGTGAAGAGGAACTAAAGAGCCTCTTGATGAGGGTGAAAGAGGGGAGTGAAAAAGCTGGCTTAAAGCTCAACATTCAATAAACTAAGATCAGAGCATCCAGTCCCATCACTTCATGGCAAATGGAAGGAGAAAACATGGAAATAGTGAGTCTTTATTTTGGGGGGCTCCAAAATCACTGTGGATGGTGACTGCAGCCATGAATTAAAAGACGATAGTTCCTCGGAAGGAAAGCTATGACAAAGCTAGACAGTGTATTCAAAAGCAGAGACATCACTTTACTGACAAAGCATGCTTACTTTGTCATGTAGTCAGAAGTATGATTTTTCCAGGAGTCATGTATGGATATGAGACTTGGACCATAAAGAAGGCTGAGCACTGAAGAGTTGATGCTTTCAAATTGTGGTATTAGAGAAGATTCTTGAGAGTCTCTTGGACTGGCAAGAAGATCAAACCAGTCACTCCTAAAGGAAATCAACCATGAATATTCATTAGAAGGACAGATGCTGAAACTGGGAAAGATTGAAGGCAAAAGGAGAAGGGGACAACAAAGCATGAGATGGTTAGACAGCATCACTGGACTCAATGGACATGAGTTTGAGCAAATCCCAGGAAATAGTGAAGGACAAGGAAGCCTAGCGTGATGCAGTTCATGGAGTTGCAAAGACCAAGACATGATTTTGTGACTGAACAACAACATAAGAACATACTATGGGCCCAAGGACAAAGCATAACACAAGTCTTAGCAGAACGCTACTATCCCCGATGATATGACAGCGATTCTGAAATTCTCTGATCACAAAGTAGGTAATAATTTTACATTACACATGTGCATGCACATACACACTTTTAAATGAATGGACAATTATTTTAAAATAAAGAGAAATCTCTTGAGGTAATGATTGAAAAAGGAGTTGAAAAGAAAGCAGAGGCTAAGGAGAGAAGTGAGCATAGAAAATGAAAGTGATAGTCACTCAGTCATCCCCAACTCTTTTCTAGCCCACCAGGCTCTTCTCTCATTGGAATTCTTCAGGCAAGAATAATGGGGTGAGTAGCCATTCCCTTCTCCTGCGGATCTTCCCAACCCAGGGATTGAACCCGTATCTCTTACATTTCCTGCATTGGAAGGAAATGTAATCTTTACTATTGGCACCACCTGGGCATCCGAAGTGACCATCATCATTGTTATCAAAGTGTCTGTGGATCCTTACCTTGCTAAATCCAGGTTCTAGTTACAAAGTAAAAACTAAAATATAAATTTGAAAACAGCCTTTCTAAAACTTCTATAATCATAAACTAGCCTAGACAGAAGTCATACAACTCATTTGGGGCTTAAGACCTCTCAAGAAGTTCTATTTAACATTTGTTTAACATTGACCTGCATCTGAGTGAATCCAGGTCCCTGGAGAAACAAACAAATCCTCCTTGGAGAAACGCAACCCAAGTTGCAGAGAAACTGCAGAAAGTATTCTCCCAAAGTATAAGTTTCCAAACAAACAAACAAAAACATACCAAACACATGAAAAATTATCCTGATTAGAGAAAGCAGAAAGGAAAAACTACAATGACAAGCCATGTTTATAAAAGCTTCAGATACTAGAATTATCAGCTGTTGTTCGGTTGTTCAGTTATGTCTGACTCTTTGTAACCCCTTGGACTGCAGTACACCACGTTTCCCTGTTCTTCACTATCTCCCAGAGCTGCTCAAAAGTGATGTCATCCAACCATCTCATCCTCTGTTGCCCCCTTATGTCTGATGATTCTTTTTGGAAAAGAATTATCATTTAACTATATACTTAGCAGATGTGGTCTAATTAAATATGTCAAATGTATTTGAAGAATCAAAAGAGAATTAAGAAATGAGTAAAAGCCTATCAAAATTGATAAGCAGTTTTGAAAAAAAGTGGAATTTCTCAGAATAAAGTGTGGTGGCTCAGACAGTAAAGACTCCACCTGCAATTCAGGAAAATTGGGTTCGAGCCCTGGATCAGGAAGATCTTCTGGAGAACGGAGTGGCAACCCACTCCAATGCCCAGAGAATTCCATGGACAGAGGAGCTTGGCGGGCTACAGTCCATGAGGTTGCAAAGAGTCAGACACAACTGAGTGACTTTCACTTTAATTTAGGTTTTAAAATACTGTAGAAAAGTTTAAGAGCATAAAAAAGTAAGATGAAGAAATTATTTGTGAACTGATAGGTTGATCTGTACACTTGGGGACTGCTTTTTAGACATCAGGCATAATATTTTTGGATATTTAATGAAGAATTCTATTTCAAAATGGTTTCTTAAAATTTAAAAGCATCCTATTTCATCCTCATTCCTTATATTTCCAACTTTTTATCATGAAAACTTTTAAGTATAGAATGGCTGGAACTAGCACAAAACCAAAATCTAGCATGTGCATATGTAAGTTTGTATGCCTCTATTTTTGCTGAAGCATCTAAAGGTTAACTGCAACGGTTTCACCCTTAAATGTTCCAGGAAGCATCTAATTCAGGGTGGGGAAATATGAAATTATAAGGCACGAAAGACTCAGTTAAAAGGCCCAGCGAACAATGAATGAGAATTCAGAGGAAGCTAAGACAAAGAATGGACAGGCAATATTTGAAGGGATAACAGTTTAAATTTCCTAAAAAAGAAAAAAAGTATAAGACTCAGGAAACCAAATGTAGGATAAACAAACAGAACTCCACGCCTAGATACAATATAGTCAAACTGCTGCTGCTGCTAAGTTGCTTCAGTCGTGTCCAATTCTGTGCGACCCCATAGACGGCAGCCCACCAGGCTCCCCGATCCCTGGGATTCTCCAGGCAAGAACACTGGAGTGGGTTGCCATTTCCTTCTCCAATGCATGAAAGTGAAAAGTGAAAGTAAAGTCACTCAGTCGTGTCTGACTCTTAGCAGCCTCATGGACTGCAGCCTACCAGGCTCCTCCTCCCATGGGATTTTCCAGGCAAGAGTACTGAAGTGGGGTGCCATTGCCTACTCCTGCAGAACACTAAAGAAAAGGAGAAGATCTTAAAATCAGCTGGAGTTTCTTAAAAGCAGAATCTTTAAAAGGGGGAAAGAAAAGACAGAGAGAGAGACATGCCAGACCTCAACAGCTACAAAAGGAGCAAGCAAGCGTTCGAATACTGTTTTCAAAGTGTGGAGGCCAATGGAACAAAATAGAAAGCCCAGAGATAAATCCACGCACATATGGACACCTTATCTTTGACAAAGGAGGCAAGAATATACAATGGATTAAAGACAATCTCTTTAACAAGTGGTGCTGGGAAAACTGGTCAACCACTTGTAAAAGAATGAAACTAGAACACTTTCTAACACCATATACAAAAATAAACTCAAAATGGATTAAAGATCTAAACATAAGACCAGAAACTATAAAACTCCTAGAGGAGAACATAGGCAAAACACTCTCTGACATACATCACAGCAGGATCCTCTATGACCCACCTCCCAGAATATTGGAAATAAAAGCAAAAATAAACAAATGGGACCTAATTAACCTTAAAAGCTTCTGCACATCAAAGGAAACTATCAGCAAGGTGAAAAGACAGCCTTCAGAATGGGAGAAAATAATAGCAAATGAAGCAACTGACAAACAACTAATCTCAAAAATATACAAGCAACTCCTCCAGCTCAACTCCAGAAAAATAAATGACCCAATCAAAAAATGGGCCAAAGAACTAAATAGACATTTCTCCAAAGAAGACATACAGATGGCTAACAAACACATGAAAAGATGCTCAACATCACTCATTATCAGAGAAATGCAAATCAAGACCACTATGAGGTACCATTTCACACCAGTCAGAATGGCTGCGATCCAAAAGTCTACAAATAATAAATGTTGGAGAGGGTGTGGAGAAAAGGGAACCCTCTTACACTGTTGGTGGGAATGCAAACTAGTCCAGCCACTATGGAGAACAGTGTGGAGATTCCTTAAAAAACTGGAAATAGAACTGCCTTATGATCCAGCAATCCCACTGCTGGGCATACACACTGAGGAAACCAGAAGGGAAAGAGACACGTGTACCCCAATGTTCATCGCAGCACTGTTTATAATAGCCAGGACATGGAAGCAACCTAGATGTCCATCAGCAGATGAATGGATAAGAAAGCTGTGGTACATATACACAATGGAGTATTACTCAGCCATTAAAAAGAATACATTTGAATCAGTTCTAATGAGGTGGATGAAACTGGAGCCTATTATACAGAGTGAAGTAAGCCAGAAGGAAAAACACCAATACAGTATACTAACGCATATATATGGAATTTAGAAAGATGATAACAATAACCCTGTGTACGAGATAGCAAAAGTGACGCTGATGTATGGAACAGTCTTATGGACTCTGTGGGAGAGGGAGAGGGTGGGAAGATTTGGGAGAATGGCATTGAAACATGTAAAATATCATGTATGAAATGAGATGCCAGTCCAGGTTCAATGCACGATATTGGATGCTTGGGGCTAGTGCACTGGGATGACCCAGAGGGATGGTATGGGGAGGGAGGAGGGAGGAGGGTTCAGGATGGGGAGCACATGTATACCTGTGGCGGATTCATTTTGATATTTGGCAAAACTAATACAATTATGTAAAGTTTAAAAATAAAATTAAAAAAAAAAAAGTGTGGAGGCAGGGGAGGGGCATTATATCTTCCATTGTGTAACTGCTAAAGAAAAGAAAATCTTCAAGAACGAGGCTGAACCTTAATCATATAATTACATTTAGCATCTCTGACACCAAGAAAAAGACACCAGACAAATCCAGAAAATGAGACATTTTATAAGACAAGTAGATTTTAAAAAGTCGATTCATAAAAGGACAGCTTTAAGTTAAAAGAAGCTAACAAGATTTAACAACCAAGTATAATGTGAACCTGATTATATTAATAAGACATTAAACTCAGGGGTGAGTTTGAGCAAACCCCAGGAGATAATGAAGGACAGGGAAGTCTGGCATGTTGCAGTCCATGGGGTCACAAAGAATTAGATGTGACTGAGTGACTGAACAACAACAAAGTCAAGGGGAAATATAAGCTATTAAGATATTTGGGGAGCAATTGAGGAATTTTGAATATGTACCAAATATTAGTTACTGTTTTTATTTTTTTGTTCAAGTGTACTAATGATACTGTGGTTATATAGAATAAAGTCTGTAATGATGTATGTGGCTTACTATCAGATGGTTCAGTAAAAAAATAAAATTTATTACAAAGTGTATATATACTACTTTTTGTGCTGTACTTTCAGCCATTGTGCATTTTAAGTACTTGCATAATGAAAAGTTGGAAATGTAAAGAAAATAGTTAACATGATATCTAAACAAACATTGATGGAATTTGAAATGCTAACAAGATGAAACCAAATATCTGGACAATACTACCACCCCAGCTGGGCATGAAAGATCGATGTTGAAATATTCTAAATTTCATATACTGATCAGTGTGTATATGCTCAGTCATGTCCGACTCTTTACCACCCCGTGGACTATAAAGCCTGCCAGGCTCCTCTGTCCATGGGGTTGTCCAGGCAAGGATACTGAAGTGGTTGCTGTTTCCTTCTCCAAGGGCATCTTTCCAACTCAGGGATGGAACACATATCTTGTGCCTCCTGCATTGGCACGCAGATTCTTTACCACTGCACCATTTGGAAAGCCCAATTTTTTTTTTTAAGAGAGTCAATTATAATTTTTAGAAATTTTAAGGTTAGGAAGAAAGTATTTTGCATTTTTTTGTGTATTTACCATATTTTCAGTCCTCTGCACTTACTTGTGGACAAGGCAATGGCACCCCACTCCAGTACTCTTGCCTGGAAAATCCCATGGACGGAGGAGCCTGGTAGGCTGCGGTCCATGGAGTCGCTAGAGTAGGACACGACTAAGCAACTTCACTTTCACTTTTCACTTTCATGCATTGGAGAAGGAAATGGCAACCCACTCCAGTGTTCTTGCCTGGAGAATCCCAGGGAGGGGGGAGCCTCGTGGGCTGCCGTCTATGGGGTTGCACAGAGTCGGACATGACTGAAGTGACTTAGCAGCAGCAGCACTTACTTGTGTAGTCACAAATATCCATCTGGTAACATTTTCCTTATGCCCAAAGAATTTTATTTAATATTTTTGGAGTGCTGGTCTACTGACAATGAGTATTTTCAGTTTTTATGTCTGAAAAGAAATGCTATAGAGTTGTGTATTTTTTCTTTAATATTTTAAAATACTATGTTACTCCACTATATCGTGGCTCTCCTTGTTGCTGTCATTATTCTTATTTGTTAATTTGTGTATGATTGCTTTTGACCTTGGCTGCTTTTAAGATATTATGACTAACATTTGACATTTTTACATCTGATTGTGATATGCTGTGGTGTTTTCTTCATATTTTCTCTGTTTGACCTCCTTGGACTTTATTTGGTTTGTTTCTAGTCTTTGTTAATTTTGGAAAAAAACTTCAGACACGGCTTTGAATACTTTTCTCTCTCTTTTCTGATATTTGAGCTACATGCATTTAGGCCACTTGACACTATCCCACAGCTCACTGATGCTTCATTATATTTTGTCTTCTTTTCTCTTTTTCATTTTGGATAGTTTCTATTGCTAGAAATAGTGTTTGGATAGTTTTTATTGCTATTGCCATAAAAGTGAATTAAATAATGCCATTTCTAGCAACATGGATGAATCTAGAGATTATCATACTAAACGAAATCAGACAAAGATAAATATAGGGTATCATTTATATGTGGAATCTTTAAAAAAAAAAAATTCGACAAGTGAACTTATTCACAAGAAAGAAAAGACAGACTTCAAAAACGGATTTATGGTCACCAAAAGGGTAGGGGCAGGAGGGATAAACTGGAATCCTGGGATTGATACATACATACTACTATATATAAGATAGATAACTAATAAGGACCTACTATATAAACACAGGAACTCCACTCAATACTCTAAAGACCTAGATGGGAAAACAATATGAAAATATGTATGTATATGTAAATGCATAACTAAATCACTTTGCTGCACACCTGAAACTAACACAACATTGTAAATCGAGTATTCTCCAATATAAAATTTCTAAAAAAGAAATCTTTGGGGAAAAAACTACACTATACACTTGGATGAACCTTTGAAATATAATTTGAGTGAAAAGTTACAGAAGAATGCAAATAGTAGGACACCATTTATAAGTCAAGAAAAATGAAATAAAGATACTATTGAAATACATCCATATTCGACAAAATTGTAATGAAAGCAGTGGAAGGATGAAAATTTTAGAATACTCGTGGTTACGCTCGTGGGTGGGGCAGGTGGGGACATGGAACTGGAGCGGAGTATTGGAGAGTCTGAATACATTCTGCAGTGCTCTGTTTCTTAAGTTGGGGAGTAGATGATGAGTGCCTACTTGATGATTATGTTTCATAACTTATACTTTTGCATAATAAACTTCATAAAAACTGAAAAACAAGCAAAATAAACTCTATTGCTATATTCTTGAGTACTCTGCAACTTCCAGGAGCCCTTCACACAGACGGCCCTGAAGAAATCCTCTCTGCCTCAGATAAGACCCGTGTTTCCATCCTGGCCCAGATTACTTCTCTCTGCTGCTGCTGCTGCTGCTGCTGCCGCTGCTAAGTCGCTTCAATCGTGTCGGACTCTGTGCGACCCCATAGACGGCAGCCCACCAGTCCCCCATCCCTGGGATTCTCCAGGCAAGAACACTGGAGTGGGTTGCCATTTCCTTCTTCAATGCAGGAAAGTGAAAAGTGAAAGTGAAGTCGCTCAGTCGTGTCCAACTCTTCACGACCCCATGGACTGCAGCCCACCAGGCTCCTCCGTCCATGGGATTTTCCAGGCAAGAGTACTGGAGTGGGGTGCTCCAGTACAAATCAGACTGCTGATTTAGCTGTTCTAAAGGTATCAGAGAACCACTTCAGAGTACCTGCTCTGAAGATATCAAGAACAAATTTGTGAAAGGAAAGTAGGCAAACTGAGTAGGGACTACTTTCCTGAGTGCAAGTATACATCTTAACCATTGTGAAACAGAGTGCTCCAAAGAAAACAAGTAAAGGAGACAGGAACTCTGGTTTGGGGGTTATGGAAAGGCTTCAGGCAGAAGGCAGCAATCAGAAGGGGCCTTGAAAAGTGAGTAGGATTTTGATAGATGAATGAACATTCTCTTTAGAGGGAAATGTAATGAGATGGTTGGATGGCATCACCAACTTGTTGAACAAGAGTTTGAGCAAGCTCCGGGAGTTGGTGATGGACAGGGAGGCCTGACGTCCTGCAGTCCATGGGGTCGCAAAGAGCCGGAAACGACTGAGCAACTGACTGAACTGATCATGAGGAAACATCACAGGGATTTTGGACTTTGCTCCTTTGGTTTCACTCATTCACACAGGAAGAGAGCAGGTGACAAAAACTGGATTGAGGTAACAGCAGAGAGTTAGGATGGTGTGTTAAGGAGACAGGTCTTTGTTCTTTAGACCATGAGAGGCCACTGAGGACTGTTGAATAAATGTTTAACATGGCCAGACCTCTCTATGAAGATTTAAATAATTAATCTTGAACTTCCCTGGTGGTCCGGTGGTTAAGAGTCCACCTGCCCATGCAGGGGACATGGGTTCAATCCCTGGTCCAGGAAGATTCCAAATGCTCCTGGGCAGCTAAGCCCATGTACCACAGCTACTGGAGCCTGCATGCCCTAAACCCCATGCTCTGCAATAAGGCACGCAACTAGAGCCCCCTGATTCCCCAACTAGGGAAAGTGCACGCTCAGCAACAAAGACCCAGCACAGCTAAAAAAATTAAAATAAATAAGCAAATAATCGTGAGAACTTACTAGGGATACAGCAGTGTGTGTGTGTGTGTGTGTGTGTGTGGGTGGGTGGGTGGGTGGTGGGTGTGTGTGTGTGGTGGGACTGCAGAGAAACAAAAAGACTTAAGATCACTGCCCACAGTTCAGTTCAATTGCTCAGTCGTGTCCAACTCTTTGCGACCCCATGAATTGCAGCACACCAGGCCTCCCTGTCCATCACCAACTCCCAGAGTTCACTCAGACTCATGTCCAGCAAGTCAGTGATGCCATCCAGCCATCTCATCCTCTGTCGTCCCTTTCTCCTCCTGCCCCCAATCCCTCCCAGCATCAGAGCCTTTTCCAATGAGTCAACTCTTCGCATCAGGTGGCCAAAGTACTGAAGTTTCAGCTTTAGCATCATTCCTTCCAAAGAACACACAGGACTGATCTCCTTCAGAATGGACTGGTTGCATCTCCTTGCAGTCCAAGGGACTCTCAAGAGTCTTCTCCGACACCACAGTTCAAAAGCATCAATTCTTCGGTGCTCAGCCTTCTTCACAGCCCAACTCTCACATCCATACATGACTACTGGAAAAACCATAGCCTTGATAGATGGACCTTTGTTGGCAAAGTCATGTCTCTGCTTTCTAATATGCTATCTAGGTCAGTCATAACTTTCCTTCCAAGGAGTAAGTGTCTTTAATTTCATGGTTGCAATCACCATCTGCAGTGATTTTGGAGCCCCCCCAAAATAAAGTCTGACACTGTTTCCCCATCTATTTGCCATGAAGTGATGGGACCAGATGCCATGATCTTCGTTTTCTGAATGTTGAGCTTTAAGCCAACTTTTTCACTCTCCTCTTTCACTTTCATCAAGAGGCGTTTTAGTTCCTCTTCACTTTCTGCCATAAGGGTGGTGTCATCTGCATATCTGAGGTTATTGATATTTCTCCTGACAATCTTGATTCCAGCTTGTGCTTCATCCAGCCCAGCATTGCTCATGATGTACTCTGCATATAAGTTAAATAAGCAGGATGACAATATACAGCCTTGACATACTCCTTTTCCTATTTGAAACCAGTCTTTTGTTCCATGTCCAGTTCTAACTGTTGCTTCCTGACCTGCATACAGGTTTCTCAAGAGGTAGGTCAGGTGGTCTGGTATTCCCATCTCTTGAAGAATTTTCCGCAGTTTATTGTGATGCACACAGTCAAAGGCTTTGGCATAGTCAGTAAAGCAGGCTTATGAAGCTGCCGCCTGATACTGACACTTGGTAGTATGTATAACTTACATACATAGTAAATAGTACATAGTACCTACATAGTAGGCGTAGTATGACTTTTCCTCTATGTATCTATCTATTGATGAGGCTCATATTCTTTTAGTATTAATCAGTACAGCTGACTTCCAATCAGTTAGCTTCGGTCTAATCCGAAAAAGAATAATAAACCTAATATCAGCCCTCCTAACCAATCTTACACTAGCCACACTACTAGTTATTATCACGTTCTGACTCCCCCAACTAAATACATACTCAGAAAAAACAAGCCCATGTGAATGCAGATTTGATCCTATAGGATTAGCCCACCTTCCTTTCTCCATAAAATTTTTTTATGGAGAAATGTTTTTCTGGAACTGTCTTGCTTTTTCGATGATCCAGCGGATGTTGGGAATTTGATCTCTGGTTCCTCTGCCTTTTCTAAAACCAACTTGAACATCTGGAAGTTCACGGTTCACATACTGCTGAAGCCTGGCTTGGAGAATTTTGAGCATGACTTTACTAGCGTGTGAGATGAGCGCAATTGTGCGGTAGTTCACTGCCCCAGTGACTCATAATCCAGCTGAATTGGAAGACTATAAATCAAAAGGGTAAAGAAACACGACAGTTTTCCAGCTTCCCTGAAATGGGTCTTCAGTGTGTGCCTTCCTTATCTGGTTGAAATCAGTGTGACTAACCAAAAGTGTCTAAATTAAAGTACAAAAGCAAATAGTTAATTTCTGCCTTGCTCAGCCCATTTTAAATTGAGTTGAGTGGTAATTAAGTGGTATAATTCTAGGACAGAGATCATTACCCATTCTTAGGAAAGGCACATTCCTGTAGGAATAACCACAGGATTCCATGTCCACAAGTCGCACGGACCCTCTTTTTAAAGCACAGACTACAGGAATCTGAACAGCCACGTGGTGTGCAGTGCCCATTGGAGGAGGACCCGCCTTCCCTGGGCAGTAGGTTCCAAGAAAGGGGCTTCTCTCACAGACAGGCAGCAGGTCTTTTGATGCTAAGTGTGCCTGACAGAATCCTCTTTTGCATCCCTTAAGCCTGATCTTTAAATTAGTTGTTTTGTGAATCTATCAGTCTGGATAAATGCAGCAACCTGCCTCAGAGGTTGGTAAGGTGATCTGTTTATCACTGGGTACCGACAGATCTTGACTACATGGAGCAAGCTGGGTATCTTCCTCTCCACCTATCCATCATCCCCTAAGCGCCAACACACCCTATTGGAAAGGAAGAGTCTGCCGAGACATCTGCTAGAATTACATTGTACTTCATCTTACTTTGGAAGTAATGAGATCGTTTAATGTGAAACGTAATTTAAAAGTGCAATGGGGCTTTTTTCTTCTCCCCTCCCTTGGTAATAGCTTCAGATTCTTGTGTGGCTTGACTGACACATGAGTAACAAGGGCGGAATGAAACCTATTCCTTTCAGAAAATGAGTGTCCGCGGAGAGAGCAGGACGGAAAGCAGCCATGGGGTGGGTCTTTGAAGACTTTGTCTCTGCCTCCAGCTCATCTCCGGAGAAGGCAATGGCACCCCACTCCAGTACTCTTGCCTGGAAAATCCCATGGATGGAGGAGCCTGGTGGGCTGCAGTCCATGGGGTCACGAACAGTCAGACACGACTGAGCGACTTCGCTTTCACTTTTCACTTTCATGCATTGGAGAAGGAAATGGCAACCCACTCCAGTGTTCTTGCCTGGAGAATCCCAGGGATGCGGGAGCCTGGTGGGCTGCCGTCTGTGGGGTCTCACAGAGTCGGACACGACTGAAGTGACTTAGCAGCAGCAGCAGCCAGCTCATCTCCCAACTTGTCCACGATTCCTGACTGCGCTCCACACAAAGCCTGGTTCACAGTGAAGAGAAGACTTCAAAAACATGCATATTAGGCTACCTCCAAAGTGAGACACGAAGAAACAGCTCAAACCATATTCCCTTCCCTTTTCCTCCACTCACCTGCTTTAGAAAATGATACTCTGTCCTTCCAGGATATAAAAACAGAGCAGCTGATTCAGATCAAAGATGCCAGGTCCATTAGCAGTTTCCAGTGTATTTGTTACGCCTTGAGGGGTGTAACATGGGAAATTATTAGCACTGGGTGAGGCTGGAAATGTAGTCTTCTGGAAGAATTTCACAGTCAAGGTGAAGTCCCATAAGGCAGCTAATAGTTTTAGATTCACACGTTTAAGAAGAAAAGTGGTAATTGTATGAAAAATGTTACCAAAGCTCAAAAAACAGAGGTAAAACATCTCAGTCTTTGGGAGGAATGATACAAGATGTGAGATTTGTTACCAGTGTTACCTGTAGGCATCAATAACAACATCCTGTGTTGCCATAATTTAAATATATGATCAATATGAAAATCAGTACAGTCAAAAAAGAGAGGTAGAGATACAAATGCTAGTTATGTTAACAGACTAGAAGGTGATGGCGCCAGGAAATTGGATTTGTGCTTGCTTCATTATTATTACTACTTCTGAGGGTGTTGATTCAACCCTGAAAACCATGAAGTAGAGGCAGGTGAAGAGTTACATATCTTTTAATTGGCTTCTGCAGGAACTAGCCATGCAACCCTGAGCTAGTCACTTCACATCTCTTAGTAATGGTTAGTAGTTCAGTTAGTCGTGTCCGACTCTGCAACCCCATGGACTGCAGTAAGCCAGGCCTCCCTGTCCATCACCAACTCCTGGAGTTTACTCAAATTCACGTCCATTGAGCTGGTGATGCCATCCAACCATCTCATTCTCTGTCGTCCCCATCTCCTCCTGCCTTCAATCTTTCCCAGCATCAGGGTCTTTCCCACTGAGTCAGTTCTTCGCATTAGGTGGCCAAAGTATTGGAGTTTCCGCTTCAGCATTAGTCCTTCCAATGAATATTCAGGGCTGATTTCCTTTAGGATGGACTGGTTGAATCTCTTTGCTGTCCAAGGGACTCTCAAGAGTCTTCTCCAACACCACAGTTCAAAAGCATCAATTCTATGGCGCTCAGCCTTCTTTATAGTCCAATTCCCACATCCATACATAGCTACTGGAAAAACCATAGCTTTGACTAGACAGACCTTTGTTGGCAAAGTAATGTCTCTGGCTGCAGTCACCATCTGCAGGGATTTTGGAGTAGAAAACAACAAAGTCTATCACTATTTCCTCCGTTTCCCCATCTATTTGCCATGAAGTGATGGGACCAGATGCCATGATCTTAGTTTTCTGAATGTTGAGTTTTAAGCCAACTTTTTCACTCTCCTCTCTTTCATCAAGAGGCTCTTTAGTTCTTCTTTGCTTTCTGCCATAAGGGTGGTGTCATCTGCATATCTGAGGTTATTTATATTTCTCCTGACAGTCTTGATTCCAGCTTGTGCTTCATCTAGTCCAGCATTTCTCATGATGTACTCTGCATATAAGTTAAATAAGCAGAGTGACTATATACAACCTTGACATACTCATTTCCCTATTTGGAACTACTCTGTTGTTCCAAGTCCAGTTCTAACTGTTGCCTCCTGACCTGCATACAGATTTCTCAGGAGCCAGGGAAGGTGGTCTGGTATTCCCATCTCTTTAAGAATTTTCCACAGTTTGTTGTGGTCCACATAGTCAAAGGCTTTGGCACAGTCAATAAAGCAGAAGTAGATGTTTTTCTGGAACTCTCTTGCTTTTTTGATAATCCAGCGGATGTTGGCAATTTGATCTCTGGTTCCTCTGCCTTTCCTAAAACTAGCTTGAACATCTGGAAGTTCACAGTCAACAAACATACTGTTGAAGCCTGACTTGGAGAATTTTGAGCATTATTTTGCTAGCATGTGAGATGAGGGCAACTGTGTGGTAGTTTGAGCATTCTTTGGCATTGCCTTTCTTTGGGATTGGAATGAAAACTGACCTTTTCCAGTCCTGTGGCCACTGCTGAGTTTTCCAAATTTGCTGGCCTATTGAGTGCAGCACTTTCACAGCATCATCTTTTAGGATTTGGAATAGCTCAACTGGAATTCCATCACCTCTGCTAGCTTTGTTTGTAGTGATGCTTCCCAAGGCGCACTTGACTTCACATTCCAGGATGTCTGGCTCTAGGTGAGTGATCACACCATTGTAATTATCTGGGTCATGAAGATCTTTTTTGTACAGTTCTTCTGTGTATTCTTGACACCTCTTCTTAATATCTTCTGCTTCTGTTAGGTCCATGTGATTTCTGTCCTTTATTGAGCCCATCTTTGCATGAAATATTCCCTTGGTATCTCTAATTTTCTTGAAGAAATCTTTAGTCTTTCCCATTCTGTTGTTTTCCTCTATTTCTTTGCACTGATCACTGAGAAAGGCTTTCTTATCTCTCCTTGCTATTCTTTGGAACTCTGCATTCAAATGGGTATATCTTTCCTTTTATCCTTTACCTTTCAATTCTCTTCTTTTCTCAGCTATTTGTAAGGCCTCCTCAGACAACCATTGTGCCTTTTTGCATTTCTTTTTCTTGGGGATGGTCTTGATCCCTGCCTCCTGTACAACATCATGAACCTCCATCTATAGTTCTTCAGGCACTCTGTCTATCAGATCTAATCCCTTGAATCTATTTCTCACTTCCTCTGAATAATCTTAAGGGATTTGATTTAGGTCATACCTAAATGGTCTAGCAGTTTTCCCTACTTTCTTCAATTTAAGTCTGAATTTGGCAATAAGAAGTTTATGATCTGAGCCACAGTCAGCTCCTGGTCTTGTTTTTGCTGACTCTATAGAGCTTCTCCATCTTTGGCTGCAAAGAATATAATCAATCTGATTTCAGTGTTGGCCATCTGGTGATGTCCATGTGTAGAGTCACCTCTCTTGACCTCATTTTTTCTCATCTACAAAAGGAAGCTATTGCTAGTGAATTACTTATCCTTATATAAAGCACCTGGTATATGTATTTTTTTAAAAGCTCATTAGGTACTCTTCAAAGGTATTTAAAAATGTCCAGTAGAGCCTTTTCTGCCTGGTCCACAAACCAATAACACCCTCAAGACCTAAAGCTCACCAGCAAGGCAGACTCTCACCCATTACTTCATACCTACCTCATTGGAATACGTGTTTTAACAGGAGTCAGGTGATTCATATTGCTCTTAAAATCCTAATTTGCATGCAGCATATCTGGGGTAGGATCTGAGGCTCTGCCCTTCCTAGTAAGCTCCCAGGTTATGCCTATACCGCTGATCTAAGGGCAACAATTTGGTTAGTAAGGTCTAAAGCAGGGGTACCCAACTTTCAGAGTCTAATGATTGATGATCTGAAGTAGAGCTGATGTAATAACAGAAATAAAATGCACAATAAATGTAATGCCCTTAACTTATCCTGAAACCATCCCCCTAACCTGGTCCATGGAAAAACTGTCTTCCATAAAACCAGTCCCTGTTGCCAAAAAGGTTGGGGACCACTGGTCTAAAGAATGTCTACCACATTGGAGATACCTAGTAAAATAATCTAGAGCACTGTTCTCAAACTGGGAGCCTCAGGATCACCTGGAGGGTTGTTAAACCACAGATGAATAGGCCCCACTTCCAGAGCTTCTGAGTCAGTAGATCTGGGTAGCACCCATAATTTGCCTTTTTAACAAGTTCCCAGGTGATACTGATGCAGCTGTCCAGGGATCACATTTTGAGCAGTATTGGTCTCCAGACTTAAGTGGAAAATAAAAGAATAAATATTACAAGAACAGGAAAACAGGATGTTAGTCCAGCATGATTTTTAATTATAATGTACATGTTAAAACCTACAATGTACAACAGAGATTACTTGAAGGATGTACATGTTAAAATCTGAAATGTACAATGCAGATTGCTTAAAGGAATCGTGTGTGCGTGCTCAGTTGCTTCAGTCTTATCTGACTCTTTGCAACCCCGTGGACCGTAGCCTGCCAGGCTCCTCTGTCCGTGGGATTCTCCAGGCAAGAATTCTGCAGTGGGTTGCCATGTCCTCCTCTAGGGCATCTTCCTGACCCAAGGACCAAACCCTCGTCTACCAGCAACAGCAGGCGGTTCTTTACCACTAGCGCCACCTGGGAAGCCCTAAGGAGTCGATACGAAAGAGGAATTTGCGGATTTCTCTATTTGCCAGATTTAATTGACAATAAAAGATTACCCCCCTTAAAACCACCCCTTTCTTCCTAGGCTCCAGTTCCAGAAGCAGCAGCTCTTCTAAGCCATTGACCTTTTCCAGTTACACAAAGTGACTACTGGCTTTGAGAGATAAGCACGTGGATTTGAATGGAAAAGGGGAGTTTAAGAAACACAGGAGGGTGCAATGACTAAAAATACAGGCATAAATGACCAAGTGAGTGAGCATATTAAAGCTGGATATCCTCAGATTTAGCAAGGTGGATATGTCCATATACTCACCATTTTTTGTTTATTTATGTTCCAGTGTGGTCCTAAAAGTTTTTAAAATATTTTGAAAATGGATCCTGGCTTTATTAACCTCAAGGTGTTGAGCTGGGGAATATTAAGTCTCCATAGTGCAGGAAGTACAGTACTGAGTCTCCACTGTTGCCCTTTGTTGCTGGTGGAACTATAAGCTAGGCTCTGTCCTTTACAGAGAAGCAGCTGTCTCCACTGGGCACATAATCATATATGCCTGGCAGATTAGATCCCACAGCCATAGCCTTTCAACGTAAATGCCCTCAGATTTAAGAAGGCTGTAACACCTGCTGACTCCAGCCCAGGTTTATTTCAAAGGGCAGTTATCCCATCTCCTGAAAAAGAGCTGATGCTTCAGAATTGGGGGAACAAATGCAAAATATAATAGTCATAATAATTTTTAAATTGTATACAATATAATGGAATATTCCTAATATGAGATATTCACTGTAGTTATGTAGATGATAACAGATTGTCCACAACTGCCCAGAGTTTGGTCAATAGAACATTACATAGCCATTAAAAATTATGTCTGTGAATACCAAGTGATAATTATTGCATTATGGCAACAAACATTTTTGAGGTTAAGTTAAAAGAGAAAACAATGAAACAGCACCGCATCTAGAGCTTAATTACTGCTGTATTTTTTAAATTCGATAACCTAGAAACACCTGAAAGAAAACATCACAAAATTAGGCATTTTGTGTTTGCAGGACTCTTTTAAATTTTGCTCTTTTCCCCTTAATCACTGTTTAATGTAAGTGTGCACTAAGTTTATCATGACAAAATGAACCATTTTTAAAATTATGGCTTTTAAAATTATGTGCTGATAACATGAAAAGTAAAAAGGAAGATAAGAAATTATAACTCTCTAATTACAGTTATGCTAAAATATCTACTTGTTAAAAATAGAAGTCAAGGCATTAGCAGTGTTGCTTTTATGAGGATTTAGAGCAACGGGGCTGGGGAGCGGGTGGCGGCGGGGAGGTTCTCTAATTCCCAAATGTATTCAGTGGGGTTTTCAAAAGAAACAAATGCAAAATATGAGAAAATGAGTGTCAGCACCTTTGCCGTTCATAGGCACAGGAGACTTCTCAAAGAAGCTCCTGAAATTTGGGGGAATCCATCTTAAAATGAAATGAAACAACAGCTTGCTCTTGACATTTTTTTCTCCCATTGAAGAGCTTGGAGGACAGATTCCGGCCTCACTCCGCCACCCCATGCCTGATCCTGGTCTCCCACAAGGGGTCAATGTAGCCGGGAGTTTTCTGCTCTCCTCACTTGGATGAGAGCCCAGTGGAGGCTCATGCCCTACCTCTCAGGACCTCAGGGGAGGTAAAGCAGAATCCTATAAACCAGAATCCAGGGGAGGTCACCACATCTGTAAACTAGAATCCAGTCCCTGGCAGCCTCACTCCCATAGGTGTTGGCTAGCACGACTTTGTGCCCATTAGCTATATGGGCTACACACATACCAGTTCTATATGTACCATCAGCTATATAAATACCAACTTCATGTAACCACGAGTGCCCACAGATTTGGGACTCAGGACACACTTGCATGCAGAGAGCAATAATCCTATTTGTAACCAGCATGCCCAAGGAGGGCCACGTATCTGTCAATCAGGGTCCCATCTTGTGATGCTGTGCAGAATCTCAGTGGAAAACAAAAAGTCCTTTCACCCTGAGTCCTGAGGTCCTAGGAATTTTGCCAGTAAACTTGGGGAAATTGAACTCTTTTTCATGTTGTGAGCCCCGTCAAGATGTTAAAGTGTGTTCATGCTGATCTCCAAATAATGTTCCAAATAATGACAAACCATCCCCCTAGAGTACACAAGAGGACTCAGGAATTCATTTGTTCATTCACTCCATTCATTCAACGGCTACTTGAGGACCTTCTGTACGCAAACAGTGTGCCAGGTTACAGGTAAGTGATGCATGTGACAGCAGCCACTCTTAACGAGCTGGAGCAGATTCAGAGACAGAAGTAAGGAGGCAGGCTCATGGAACGTGTGGAGGCACTCCCTGCTGTCAGCATGGGGAGCAGAAGAACAATGGGCTCTCTGGGAGAACTGGGGTCTCAGCTGACCAGGGACACACAGGGGGAAGTCAACCTGGCAAAGGTGACGGCAAGTGGGGGAGTGGAAAGGGGAAGAACCTTCTAGAAAGAAGAACAGCCAGGACAAGAGCGAAGGGATGAGAGAGTTCTAGGAGAATAAACAGGACGGGGAGGGGAAGGGACAGGGATTTTCAAGGGCGTCATAAGCCATGTTGTCTTGGTAACACCCTTCAAAGCTACCTGCCTCCCCCACCTGCTAATCTTGGGGAAGGAGGAGGGAGCTGATGACAATCGGAGCCCAGGTCACAACTGGACCAGTGTCACTGGTTACGGGCCTTTCCTTGTGAATGCAGTGAGCTTGAAAATGTCCAGCCTCCCATCATATTCTCTTGGGTTTGACTGTTTGCCTTCCTTTCATTGGCCTCTTTTTCTCCAGGACTCCTTTCTTGTCAGAGCATCTGATTCCTATGGAATGTCTGGAGCTATCTCTTACTCTGGAAGGTCCTGCCCTGTGGAGGCCATGTGGTAACTAAGGTAGCACCCAAGAGAAGGGAGGCAACCTCCAGACCCTTAAAACTGCCTACTCTCAGCTCAAGGTCCTTTGACTGATGGCTGTGACCTCAACATGATAGCTACAAATGTCTGTTCATCAGATAATGTATAAAACGGGATGCTTAAAAGGTTGCAAAGACTGTCAATGTAAAAAATAGGGTCTATGGAATATGAATATACAAAATGGTAAGATTGCTTAGGCTTCTCTGGGAAAGTGATTGAGACACTGAGGTCACATCAGAACCTAGCTCAAAGCAGATGTCTAGTATAAGCTCCTTCCTTTCATCTCCTTCATTCCTCTGAGCCCTAGAGTTCACAAAAACATGGCCAGTTAAAGTCAGCTGTGAAAATCCACAAAAGGAGCCCTATAGAGAACAACAAGCATAAAATGTTTTAAGGGGGAACAAAAGATCATTGTACCCTGAACACACAGTCAGGGACAATTTTATGTTAGGCATTGTGCAAAGAAACCACTTTGCTCTTGGGAAGTTGTCTGTCCACTGGTGAGAGGAGTCCACCCAAATGACACAATTTATGATTCAAACTACATACAGAGGAAGAGCAAAGGGATGGAGCTACTGAAACAGGCCCCATCCCTCCCAGCTGGGAAAGCTATGGATGGTTTTGTGGAGGAGGGGGGCATTTGGGAGAGTGATAAGGTTTGGATTCCAGAGTAATAGAAAGACCCAAGGCAGGGAGGAAGGAAACACAGGAAAGAGAAAAGTTCAGTTGGGTTGCCCATGAAATGAACCAGATGTTAGAACCAAAGGAAGGCAGGTTGGAAAGTCCCATTGGGATAAGGGGATGTCAGGTCTAGAGGGCGCCTGCTTTCTGCTGACTCCAGGAATTCCATCCTGCCTGGCTGGGGTCTCTGGGGACACTGGGTCAGGATGGAACATGGTGAGTGAGTACAGTTGACAAGAGACACTGTGACCACCAGCGGCACATATTCACACTTCTGTGTGACATGACACTTGGAGCCTGGGAGCCCTCCATGACACTGAAGCCCCCGGCCAAGCCTCACACCAACCTCACTTGAGTAATTGCCCTGTTTCCAGCCTTGGTAGCTGCGTACTTGGCCCCCTTTCTGCTCATCACATTTCAGAAAACCACTGCCACTCTCCCCAGGGCTGACCTAGGGACAAGGTCAGGCCAGGGACATCCTAGGCAGCATGGTCAAAAGACACAGTCAGGATCCAGAACACCAACAGAGCAGCCTGGGATGACTGACGACAAAAGGCAGCGACGCTCCTGGCCTGTGCTTGGCAGATTCAGGGCAACAGCTGTGGAAAAGCAGCACGTGCTTCATTTCTGCCTGTTCCGCATGGCCTCTGAGCCCTCTGCTGCTGAGATGAGTGCAGAGTATCCCATGTGAGCCTCTCGTGAGCCACGATACTGCTTTTCCTGAAGGCCCTTTCATTCCAGCATGTTTCCGTGTCTCAGTGTTTACTGCCCTTCCATCCTAACTTGCCCATGGCCAACAGCTGTCATAGTCATCCATGTAGACAAACTCGGAGTACCCTCCCTCCTCTCCCAGCCCCCAAATGTCCTGTCAATCCTCTCCACGTCTGTATCCCATATGGTGGAAGGGACACCCTCCACGAGGAGGAGCAGTCGACAACTCAAATGATGAGACAGAGTTCCAATTGAATGCCTTGTTAAACACATATGATCAACCCCAAATAAAACGATGCACTGCTGATAAGGAACCACTGGCCCCAAGGGGATGATCCCTGGGAAAAACACATTCTGTAACCAAATCTCTGACATATGCAATAAGGAGGCACCCCGTTTTAAATATGAGCCAATAACATATAACAGTGAGCAGGATATTGAGGAAAATCAGCATTATTATTACTGGTAGATTTAAATCATGCTCACAAAAAAACTCAAATTTTTTACATATTTACAAAAGGCAGATTTATTTACATATTTACATTATGTAAATAAAATAGGGCATTTGCTTTCGACAGAAACAATGATGATTGAGATCATAGGATAGTCAATAAAATCCTCTTAACCCATAATTACACTGAAGAGCACTCGTGCCAAACCAGTCTTGAGCACAGTCTGTATCTCCATCTCTGTCTCCTCTGGAGGTCCTTTGCTTATGGTCACCAGTCAAGTTCTACCTCATTACAGAGATGAAAGGCAGGGACCTCTTCCTCCAAGAAGACCTCCTTACAACTCCGACAAGAGAAAGCTCTATCCCTTTATGCTCCTGGAATGCCTTTACAGCCTACTATATTGTGGGCTATAATACACGTGTCTTCTTTGCCCTGTTCAGCTGGGAGTCCCTTATTGGGAGAGAGGACATCTTGATCATTTTGTCCACTCTACAGTAGCTATCTTGATGTCTTTCAAAGACTAGTTCTTTCATGAAAGTGTTTTAATTGAAAAACACATGTCTGATGTTAAACCAAGCAGAATAATGAAGAATAAGTGGAACCCTGAGAAAATGACTGATGGTGCCTTATCTACAGTTGGATGCACAGAAAAGGCTAATAAAATTTAAACCTGAAAAACAACAGAAAGAAGAAATGTCTTTCTTAGGACAGCATTCCATTGTATGGCTCGGCCATACTTTAATCAACCTCTAATTACTGAACACATGCAGTACTGGGATTTTTTTTTCCATTAATAAAGAATCATACAATGAGCAAAAATGAACTATCAATTTTGTGGGTATAATTATTACTTTAGAATAAACTACTGGAAGGCAGTTTGACCCATAAATGTGCATATGTGTGTTTAAGACTTTATATGAATTGATACTTCTAAGTGGGAATTCTAATGTTTCATAAATAGGTGTAACCTTTGCATGTGTTTTCTGTTAGCTGTGCTCAGTTCAAGTTAAGGAATTCCCCTTCCTTCATAGTTACAGTTTGGCTCTTGAATTTGTGCTGGATTTTACCCAGTGTGTGTCGTCTGCTCCTTTTCTAGGCCTTCACTCTGTTGGGCCCCTGGATCCGCATGCTCTGTGTGAGGAAGGGGGCTTGCTGGCCGTCTAGTGATTGGCTGGGTTCAGCCAGTGCAGGGACCTTTAAGAAAGCTAACGAGGTGTTGGTGGGGGAGAAGGGAGAAGCTCAGCACATCCACTCTCCCGGCCTCCTCACTATTGTCTTGTCAGTAGGTGCATTTCTCTAAGAAGGACCACAGCTTTGGTTAGATGCCCCCACTGCACAGTTTTTGGAAAATATTCCCTCCTCTTGCCCTTCAAGCTTTGGGCAGCAGGGAATATGCAGGGAGCATCTCTCCACTCTTACTAATCCTGGGGTGTTACACCTTGCTTTGTGGACTCCTGCAACCCAACCCACATCTCTACAGAGACCCTTCCTTAAACTCTCCCACTCACCCTTCTGAGTGTTCCAACTACTACTTGACAGGCTTGGACTGACATAGTAACTGGTACCAGGAGTAGTTCAGAGGCCGTGTGGCAGCACACAACCTTTAGAGATAACATGGATATGATTTCTAAAATTAACAATGGTGTCTTTTGTGAAAATGCAAATATTTTAACCCACAATGCCTGTGACAATGGCTAATTTGATGATGGATCTCCTAGAAATTAAATAAATGGACAGCTTATCAGGTGTACTGAACATTCTGGTTCTAGTGGGCAGAATCCTAATATAAATCACTATCATGGGTTTCTATCACCTCACATACATTTTTTAGTCTTAAACTGGTTTACAGACCCAGAGTAGGTTTTATCCTTTGAGGAAGAACACTGCAGTGTGGCCACAGGTATATGCTATGAATTTTCCTCTAGGCCTTCCCCAGAAGGAAGAAAATGTTCAGGAAAAGGAATACCTAGACCTTCCAAAGGTTATTAGATTCTGTCTGTGAACTAATGTCAGGCTCTGGGGATTGACAAGTGGCCCATGCTGGCAGTTCAGAGTGGTGACTTATGTAAATTAGATGATGCATAGAGTTTTGGAGTGACTCCACCTCTCCATTAGTCTAGTGGGACTCATCATGGTTTATTTGTCCAGTTCCAACATGTAGAGGTCCAAAGACTTGAGAAATACAGAAGTGGTAACTCTTAACACAGCCCCATTTAACAAATTATTTGGCTTATAAAAAAAACCAGATGGCATTCCAACACAACTGTAGATAATTGTTTCTCCTAAACTCAGAGAGTAAGAGAAATGTAAGTAAAACTAAGACAGGCCCACTCTCAGCTAAAGAGCCAAAAGAATTCCCTTAAAGAAAAACAATGAAACAGACCTATCCAGTCTAACAGACACCATGTTTGAAAAGGAGGCAGTGAACATACTGAAGGAATTAAGAAAGGCTATTGACAGATTACTCAAAAAAGAACTAAAAATGATAAGGAGAAGCCAAGAAAAATTAGAAAATTCATTAGCCGAGATAAAAGCTGAGCCAAAGGCAATGAACAGAAGAATGAATAATGCAGAAGAAATATTAAGTGATTGGCAAGATAGAATAATGGAAATTATCCAATCAGAACAACAGAAAGCCAAATTGAGGGGGGGTGGGAATGAAAGCAGCATAAGAGACCTATGAGACAGTATAAAGTGTGCTGATCTACACATAATCGGGGTTACAGAGGAGAAGAAAGAAAAAGGGGACTGATTATGTATTTGAAGAAATTATGGCTAAACACGTCTCAAACCTAGAGAAGGAAACATATATCCAGATACAGGAAGCAAAGAGGGTCCCAAGTGAGATAAACCCAAACAGACATACCCTAAGATATAATAAAAATGGCAAAAGTTAAAGCTTGAGAAGGTTCTAAAGGCAGCATGAAAAATAGAGTTAATTACAAAAGAACCCCCATAAGTCTATCATCTGATTTCTCTATAGATACATTGCAGGCCAGAATGGAGTGGCAAAATATTAATATATTCAAAATCTTGGAAAGGAAAAATCTGCAATCTAGAACATTCTGCCCAGAAAGATCATATAGAGTAGGAGAGATGAAGAGTTTCTCAGATAGGCAAAAATAAAGGAATAGAGCAACACTAAACTGACCCTAAGAGAAGCATTGAAAGGTCTTCTCTAAATAGAAAAGAAAGCAAAAAGATATAGGAAAGAGAAAATCACAATAAGAAAGTAAATCACTTATATAAGTGAGTATACAGATCAAAAAGAAAATAATCTATTTGTGAAAGATGGTAAACACAAGGAAAAATGAAATGATAAACATGAAGATGTAAAAGAGGACCTCAAAAGTATAAAACGGGAGTAGTAAGAAAATATAATTCTTTTTATTTTTTAGAATGTTTTTGAGTCTATATGACCATCAAAGTAAGCAGATATAGGAAGAGGTTAACAGACTTGAAAAACAGGGTAATCACAAATCAAAATATAATAATAGATTCACAAAAATAAAAAAGAGAACACAAGCATAAAATAAAAGGAAATTATCAAGCTGCAAAAAGAGAAACAAAAAAAAACAAAGAAGAAATGGAATCAACTGGACATTTAAAATGACAATAAATACATATTTATCAAAAAGTATCTTAAATATCGGTGGACTGAATATAATAAAAAGATATAGTGGCATATTGTATTTAAAAAATAAACTAAGAGCCTCTAAAATGCTACCTACAAAAGACTCATTTTAGGGCAAAGGGCACACTAAGACTGAAAGTGAGGGTATAGAAAATGATATTTCATGCAAATGGTAAGAAAATGGGGGTCACAAGACATATCAGATGAAATAGGCTTTAAAAGAAAGGCCATAAAGAAGGGCACTATATAATGAAAGAAGGATCAGTATAAGAAGAGGATTTTACACTTGTCACCATAGGTGTACCTAATAAGGATCACACAAATATATAAAATAAACACTAACAGACATAAAGGGACTTCCCTATAGCTCGGATGGTAAAGAATCTGCCTACAATGCACGAGACCTGGGTTCAGTCCCTAGGTCAGGAAAATCCCCTGGAGAAGGCAATGGCAACCCACTCCAGTATTCTTGCCTGGATATTCCATGGACAGAGGAGCCTGGTGGTCTAGTCCATGGGGTTGCAAAGAGTTGGACATGACCAAGCAACCAAGACAAGCAGTGCCAGCTGGTGGGCGGCCATCTATGGGGTCACAAAAGAGCTGTGCACAACTTGGTAATAGACTAATACATACAGGGAGAAATTGACAGGAATACAATAATGCTATGAAACTGAAAGATATGAGAAAAAACAATAATATGGAGACTAAAAAAAAAAAGAATCAGTGATTAAATCAAAGAAGAAATTCAGAACTACTCAAGACAATGAAAATATGACTATACAAAATCTATGGGATACAGTAAAAGCAGTTTTTAGATGGAACTCCATAATGATAGAGGTTTTCCTTAAAAAAAAAAAAAAAAGAAAGAAAGAAAAAAAAGAAAATCTCAAATAAACCATCTAACCTCCTACTTAAAAGAATTAGGAAAAAACAAAAACAAAATCTCAAGTCAGCAGATGGAAGGAACTAGTAAAGGTCATAGAGAAAATAGAGATTTTTTTTATGAAAAAGAATTAATCAAACCAAGAGCTTGTTCTTTAAAAGGATAAACAACATTGACAAACCTCTGATCAGGCTCACCAAGAACAAAAGCGAGAGAACCCACATAAGCAAAAGAAATGAAAAAGGAAACATAATAACCAATACCACAAAAATACAAAAAAATAAGGGAATATTATGAACAATTCAGTTCGGTCACTCAGTCATGTCCAACTCTTTGTGACCCCATGAATTGCAGCACGCCAGGCCTCCCTGTCCATTACCAACTCTTGGAGTTCACTCAAACTCACATCCATCAAGTTGGTGATGTCATCCAGCCATCTCATCCTCTGTCATCCCCTTCTCCTCCTGCCCCCAATCCCTCCCAGCATCAGGGTCTTTTCCAGTGAGTCAACTGTTCCCACGAGGTGGCCAAAGTATTGGTATTTCAGCTTTAACATCAGTCTTTCCAATGAACACCCAGGACTGATCTCCTTTAGGATGGACTGCTTGGATCACCTTGCAGTCCAAGGAACTCTCAAGAGTCTTCTCCAGCACCACAGTTCAAAAGCATCAGTTCTTCGGCTCTCAGCCTTCTTCACAGTCCAACTCTCACATCCATACATGACCACTGGAAAAACCATAGCCTTGACTAGACGAACCTTTGTTGGCAAAATAATGTCTCTGCTTTTGAATATGCTATCTAGGTTGGTCATAACTTTACTTCCAAGGAGTAGGCGTCTTTTAATTTCATGGCTGCAATCACCATCTGCAGTGATTTTGGAGCCCCCCCAAAAATAAAGTCTGACACTGTTTCCACTGTTTCCCCATTTTTTTCCCATGAAGTGATGGGCCCAGATGCCATGATCTTCGTTTTCTGAATGTTGAGCTTTAAGCCAACTTTTTCACTCTCCTCTTTCACTTTCATCAAGAGGCTTTTTAGTTCCTCTTCACTTTCTGCCATAAGGGTGGTATCATCTGCATATCTGAAGTGATTGATATTTCCCCCAGCAATCTTGATTCCAGCTTGTGCTTCTTCCAGCCCAGCATTTCTCATGATGTACTCCGCATAGAAGTTAAATAAGCAGGGTGACCATAAACAGCCTTGACTTACTCCTTTTCCTATTTGGAACCAGTCTGTTGTTCCATGTCCCGTTCTAACTGTTGCTTCCTGACCTGCATATAGGTTTCTCGAGAAGCAGAACAGGTGGTCTGGTATTCCCATCTCTTTCAGAATTTTCCACAGTTTATTGTGATGCACACAGTCAAAGGCTTTGGCATAGTCAATAAAGCAGAAATAGATGTTTTTCTGGAACTCTCTTCCTTTTTCCATGATCCAGCAGATGTTGGCAATTTGATCTCTGGTTCCTCTGCCTTTTCTAAAACCAGCTTGAACATCTGGAAGTTCATGGTTCATGCATTGCTGAAGCCTGGCTTGGAGAATTTTGAACATTACTTTACTAGTATGTGAGATGAGTGCAATTGTGCAATTATACACCAACAAATTCAACAATCTAGAAGAAATTAACAGGTTTCTAGAAACATACACCCTACCATAATTGAATCAAAAAGAAATAAATAATTGGAACAAATTGATCCTTAGAAATGAAATAGAATCTATTTTTTAAAAACCTCCATACAAACAAAAGTACAGGACCAGATGGCTTATTCTACCAAACATAAGAAAAACTCACATCAATCCTTCTTAAACTCCTCAAAAGGTTTTGAAGAAGGAACACTCACAAACACTCTATGAAGCCACCATCACCCTGATATCAAAACCAGACAAAGACACCACCACAGAAGAAAATTATAGGCCAATAACTGTGATGAATATAGATGCAAAAATTCTCAACAAAATATCAGCAAACCAAATCCAACAGCACATAAAAACATTCACACACCACAACCATTAGGATTTATCCCAAACTCACAAGGATGGTTCAAAATATGCAAAATCAATGTGATACACCACACTAAAAAAAAGAAGATACAAAGCTACACGATCATCAAAATAGATACAGAAAAAGGGGCATAAAAGGACATATATCAACATAGTAAAAGCTATTTATGACAAACTCATAGCCAGTATAATTCTCAAGGGTGAAACACTGAAAACCTCCCAATTAAAATCTGGAATAAGACAAGGATGCCCACTCTCAGCACTTCAATTCAATATAGTATTGAAGTCCTCACCACTATATGCAGATGGCCTATACTATATAAAGAAAACCCTAAAGACTCCACACAAAAACTACTAGAATTGGTAAATGAATTCAGCAAGGTAGCAGGATACACGATTAACTTACAGAAATCAGTTGCATTTCTTTTCACTGTAACAGTGAAATATCAGAAAGGGAATGGAAAAAAAAAAAAAAAACTTTTAAAATTACACTAAAAACTACTCAGGAAACCTGACCAAGGAGGTGAAAGACTATGCTGAGAACTATAAATCATTAATAAAGGAAATTAAAGAGGATTCAAATAAATGGAAAGATATCCCATGCTCTTAAAGAATGAACACTGTTAAAATGACCATACTCCCAAAGCAATCTACAAATGTAATGCAATCCATATCAAATTACCCATGACCCTTTTAACAGGACTAGAACAAATAATCCTAAAACTTTTATAGACCCATAAAAGACCCAGAATTGTCAAAACAATCCTGAGGAAAAGTAGGGCAAGAGGCATAACCCTCCCAGACTTCAGACAATACAACAAAGCTACAGTAATCTGAACAGTGTGGTACTGGCACAACCCAGACATACGGATCAATGGAACAGAATGGAAAGCCCGGAAACAAACCACACACCTACAGTCAATCTTCAACTAAGGAGGCAAAAATAAAAAATAGGAACGAGACAGTCTCATCAGCAAGTGGTACTGGGGAAGTTGGACAGCTGCATGTAAATCAATGAAGCCACAGCACACCTTCACACCATGCATGAAAATAAACTCAAACAAATGGCTTAAAGATTTAAACATAGGACATGACACCACAGAACTCCTAGAAGAGATCATAGGCAAAACATTCTCCAACATAAATTGTACCAATATTTCCTTCTATCAATCTCCCAAGGCAACAGAAATAATAACAAAAGTGAACAAACAGGACCTAATCAAACTTATATGCTTTTACACAGCAAAGGAAATCATAAACTAAATGAAAAGACAATCCACAGACTGGGAGAAAATATTTGCAAACAATGGGATTGGTGAAGGCTTCATTTCCAAAATATAAAAACAGCTCACACAACTCAAGAACAACAAAAACCAAACAACCCAATCAAAAAATTGGCAGACCTAAATAGACATTTCTCAAAATAAGACCTACAAATGGCCAATAGGCACATGAAAAGCTGTTCAACATTGTTAATCATCATAGAAATGTAAGTTAAAAATACAATGAGATACCATCTCACATCAATCAAAATGACCATCATTAAATAAACTACAGATAATACATGCTGGAGAGGGTGTGGAGAAAAGATAAGCCTCCTGCACTATTCATGAGAATGTAAGTTGATGTAGCCACTATGAAAAACTGTATGAAGATTCCTCAAAAAAAAATAAAAAGAGAGCTGCCATATGATCCAGCTATCCAACTCCTGGGCATATATCTGGAATATATAATTTAAAAAGATACATGTTCCCTTGTGTTCACTGCAGCACTATTTGCAATAGCCAAGGCATGGAAACAACCTGAATATCCATTAAAAGATGGATGGATAAAGAAGATGTGGTGCATACATATAATGGAATACTACTCAGCAATTGAATGAAATAATGTTACATGCAGCAACATGGATGGATGAAGAGATGATACTACTAAGTACAGTAAATCAGAAAAAGAAATACCATATTAAATTACTTACCTGGAATCTAAACTATGACACAAATGAACCTGTGAAACAGAAACAGAGTCACAGACACAGAAAACAGATTTGTGGTTGCCCAGGTGGGGGAGGATATAGGGGAGTGATGGACCGGGAGTTTGGAATTAGTATATGCCAACTATTACATATAGGAAGGACAAACAAGTTCCTGCTTTATAGTACAGGGAACTATATTCAGTATCCCATTATAAACCATCATGGAAAAGAATATAAAAAAGAATGTACTTATGTGTACCACTGAGTCACTTTGCAGTAGAGCAGAAATCAGCACAACATTATAAATCAGCTATACTTCAACAAATAAATAAGAGCCCAAAACAAAACAAAGCCAGATGGCTGTGGAGAATAATTGTGTGTTATTGCAAACTTAATCAGGCAGTGATATCAATTTTAACTTTGGTTGCAAATATGGTGATTTACTAAGAAAATCAGCACACTGGCCACAGGAATGCAGCTTGACAAATGCTATTTCTCCAATTTCTATTGATAAAGATGATCAGGATGGATTTGCCTTCACATTGTCAACTCTCTTGCTCTTTTGTCAGAATATTATCCAGATGGATCTTGACCATTCAATATGCCACAGAACATAATGAAGGGCCATTATGGCAGGAATAGTGTACGAATTGTACATGGTGACAAAAACTGCCTATGGCGAATTGGGTGGTATCTAATTTCACCAAATCACAGAGTTGGACACAGAATGCTTGTTAAATGGAAATGATCTAATTGAGACCAGAGTCAAGTAAGTCCAGAAGGCACAAGTAGATGGCATGAATAGGCACATCCTTCTAATATTTCCCTGCTTTTCCATCTACTCACACTAATGGCCTCATTGGGAATTTTCAATCATCAGAGAAGGAAAAAATACGAGCACAGTTTATGCATAAATCTGCAGATATATAGTTCCACAGGGGGCAGGGTGGAGGCTGGCCTTGAAGGAAAAGAGATGACTTCATTTGGTCTGACACTGAGTAGTACCTCTTCCTGCCTACCTCTTCTGAAGAAGGAAAAGACCAGAAGTAAGGCTTGACATTAAGTCATTGGCAGTGGTTAACAACTAGGTGGCTGGTTAGGAACTCGAAAAGATCAGGATTGGAAACTTACTGATAAAGAAGCCTGGGCTAAAGATGTGCAGATGGACCTCTCAGCATGAACACAGAGAAGATAATCACTTCTTACAAAAATGCCACCCCCAGAGGGCATCACTATAGAGCAAGTCCTCAACTGTCAGTCAGACTGACAGTGGATGTCAGTCAACCTTTTCCCAGCCACCCAGTGCGTGCTCAATGGGCTCATGCCCAAACTAGCCATGGAGTCATGGTTGGAGGATCAACTCAAATGACTTTGCCAACCTACAACCAAGAATACTCTACCCAGCAAGGCTCTCATTCAGATTCAGTGGCGAGACCAAAAGTTTACAGATAAGCAAAAGCTAAGAGAATTCATCACAACCAAACCAGATTTACAACAAATGCTAAAAGAATTTCTCTAGGTGGGAAAGAGACCAGGAGCTTATAAGAACCTTGTACATTTATAGACTGCTGTACCAAAACCTCATGGGAACACCAAACCAAAAAAGTACAGTAAGTACACACAGAAGGAAAAACAACTCAAACTCAACACTATGTATGGTCATCAAATCAAGAAAGAACAAAATAAGACTAAAGATTTATAAAAACAAGCCCAAAACAATTAAGAAAATGTCAATATTGGTAATTATTAATACTTTAAACATAAATGGATTAAATGCTCCAACCAAAAGACATAGACTGGCTGAATGGATATAAAAACAAGACCATATATATGCTGTCTACTAGAAACTCACTTCAGATCTAGGGACATATATAGACTGAAAGTGAGGCGATGCAAAAAGGTATGCTGTGCAAATAGAAACCAAAAGAAAGCTGGAATAGCAATACTTATATTAGAAAAAAGTAGACTCTAAAATAAAGGCTGTTATCAGAGACAAAGGACACTACATAATGATCTAGGGATCAGTCCAAGATGATATAATAATTGTAAATATATGTGCACATGACATAGAAGCACCTCAGTATATAAAGCAAATTGCCGACACCTTATATATAGAAGGGGAAACCGACAGTATCACAGTAAGTGGGGAACATTAACACCACACTTACATGAATGGATAGATATCCAGGCAGAAAGTCATTAAGGAAACATAAGCCTTAAATGACACGTTAGACTGGACAGATTTAATGGATATTCATAGGAGATTTAATTTGAAACCAATAGAACACACATTCTTCACAAGTGCACATGAACATTCTCCAGGATAGAGCACATCTTGGGCTACAAGTTAAGCCTCAGCAAAAGTGAGTCAAGAAAACTGCAGTTAAGTAAATGGCAGTCACATCAAGCATCTTTTCCAACCACAGTGCTATGAGATTAGAAACCAATTACAAGAAAAAACTTAAAAAAAAAAAAACCCACAAACATGTGGAGGCTAAAAAATATGCTACTAAAAACTGATGGATCGCTGAGGAAATCCAAGAGGAAATTTTAAAATACCTAGAGACAAGTGACAATGAAAACATGACAACGCAAAACCTATGGGGCACAGCAAAAGCAGTTCTGAGAGGGGAGTTCATTGCAATCCAATCTTACAGCAGGAAAGAAGACATCTCAAATAGACAACCTAAACTTACGTCTAAAGCAACTAGAGAGAGAAGAACAAATACCACCCAAACTTAGTAGAAGAAAAGAAACTACAAACACCAGAGCAGAGATAAATGAAGACAAAGAAAACAATAGCAAAGATCAATGAAACTGAAAGCGGGCTCTTTTAAAGCTTCAGTCTCATTTTTGCAGTGAAAGTTACAAACAATACACCATAAATTAATTGAAAGTTATAAACTTAATAAATGTCAGGTTCATAAAAAAATAAAAGCTGGTTCTTTGAGAAGATAAAATTGATAAACAGCCAGATTCATTAAGAAAAAAGGGAGAAGACACCAAATTAATAAAATTAGTAATGAAAAAGAAGTAGCAACTGACACCACAGAAATTCAAAGGATCATAAGACTACTACAAGCAACTATATGCCAATAAAATGGACAACCTGGAAGAAATGGACAAATTCTTAGAAAAGTACAACTTTCCAAGACTGAACCAGGAAGAAATAGAACATATAAACAGACTAATTACAAGTACTGAAAGTGAAACTGTGACTAAAAATTTGCTAATAAACAAAAGCACAGGACCAGGAGAATTCTATCAAACATCCAGAGAAGAATCAATGCCTTTCTGTTTGAAACTGTTACAAAAAAAAAAAAAAAAACTACAGAGGAAGTAACACTCCAAATCTCATTCTATGAGGCAACTATTTCCCTGAAACCAAAACCAGACAAAGATATCACTTACAAAAAAGACAACTACAGGTCAATATCACTGATGAACATAGATGAAAATATCCTCAACAAAATACTAGCAATATGAATCCAACAATACATTAAAAGGATCAAGTGGGATTTATCCCAGGAATGAAAGGATTCTTCAGTATATGCAAATCAGTGTGATACACATTAACATACTTAAGAATAAAAACCATGTGATCAACTCAATGGATACAGAAAAGGCTTTTGACAAAATTCAACACCCATTTATGATTAAAAACAAACAAACAAAAAAAACTCTCCAGGAAGTGGACATAGAGGGAACTTACCTCAACATAAAGTCCATGTATGACAAACCTACAGATAGCATAATACTCAATGGGGGAAGGTGGAAAGCATTTCCTCTAAAGTTAGGGGTAAGACAAGGATGTCCACTGTTGGCACTCTCATTCAACAGTCTTAAAAGCCCTAGCCATGGCAATCAAGAAATAAAGCAAATCCCAATTGGAGAAGTGGTGGTAAAACTGTCATGTTATGCCACTGACACTGTGCACAGGAAATCCTGAAGATGTTACCGGGAAACTATTAAAGCTCGTCAATGAATTCAGTAAATTTGTAAGACACAAAATTATTATACAGAA
This sequence comes from Bos indicus, assembly GCF_029378745.1. Classification (NCBI taxonomy): domain Eukaryota; kingdom Metazoa; phylum Chordata; class Mammalia; order Artiodactyla; family Bovidae; genus Bos; species Bos indicus. The sequence goes on along the minus strand of NC_091780.1, from coordinate 15,058,065 downwards.
ATCTCTTGCATTCCTATACACTAACAACAAAAGACCAGAAAGAGAAATTAAGGAAAAGTTAAGGAAACAGGAAAACAATTTACCATTGCATCAAAAAGAATAAAATATCTAGGAGCATGACTTAGCGACTAAACAACAAAACCTACCTAAGGAGGCAAAAGGTCTGTACTCAGAGAACTGATGTAAGAAATCAAAGATGACACAGACAGATGGTGAGATACATGTTCTTGGATTGGAAGAATACCCAAAGCAATCTACAGCTTCAATGTTCAGTTCAGTTGCTCAGTCGTGTCCGACTCTTCGCGACCCCATGAATCGCAGCACGCCAGGCCTCCCTGTCCATCACCAACTCCCGGAGTTCACTCAGATTCAATGTAATCGCTATCAAATTACCAATGGTATTTTTCACAGAACTAGAACAAAAACATTTTTTTTTTTTTTACAATTTGTATGGAACATGTCTGACTCTTTGTGACCCTGAGGACTATACAGTCCATGGAAATCTTCAGGCCAGAATACTGGAGTGGATAGCCTTTCCCATTTCCAGAAGATCTTCCCAACCCAGGGATCGAACCCAGGTCTCCCACATTGCAGGCAGATTCTTTACCAGCTGAGCCACAAGGGAAGCCCAAGAATACTGGAGTGGGCAGCCTATCCCTTCTCCAGCAGCTCTTCCCGACCCAGGATTTGAACTGGGGTCTCCTGCACTGCAGGCAGATTCTTTACCAACTGAGCTATGAGGGAAGCCATGGAAACACTAAGGACCCCAAATAGCCAAAGCAATCTTAAGGAAAATGGCGCTGGAGGAATCAGGCCCCGTGGCTTCAGACTGTACCACAATAACTAAAACAGTATGGTACAAGTACAAAGACAGAAATATCAATCAGTGGGACAGGATAGGAAGCCCAGAGATAAACCCACACACCTATGGGCACCTAATCTATGACAAGGAGACAAGAATATACAATGGAGACTAGACTTCAATAAGTGGTATTGGGAAAGCTGGATAGCTATATGCAAAAGAAAAATATTAGAACATCCTCTAACACCACACACAAAAATAATCTCAAAATGGGCCAAAGACCTAAATATAAGACTGGACACTATAAAAGTCTGTAGAGGAAAATATAGGAAGAACATTTTGATGACATAAATCACAATAAGATCTTTTTTTCACCTACCTCATAGAGTAATGAGAATACAAAACAAATGGACGGGATCTAATTAAACCTAAATGCTTTTTGCACAGGAATGGAGACCATAAATAAAAACACAACCCACAGAATGGGAGAAAATAATCACAAAAAAAAAGCAACCAAGAAGGGATTAATCTCCAAATTATACAAACAGCCCATGCAGATCAATAATGACAACAAAATGCAACCCAATAAAAAAAATGGGCAGAAAATTTAAATAGATATTTCTACAAAGCAGACATACAGATGGCCAAGAGACACATGAAAAAAATTTTAACATTGCAAATCAGTACTACAATGAGGTATCACCTCACACTGGTCAGAATGGCCATCAGTAAAAAATCAACAAACAATAAATGCTGGAGAAGGTGTGAAGAAAAGGTACCCTCCCCTACACTGTTGGTGAGAGTGTAAACTGGTACAACCACTATGGAGAATAGTAGAGATCCCTGCTTCCCTGGTGGCTCAGTGGTAAAGAATCCATCTGCCATGCAGGAGACATGGCAAGAGCTGTGGGTTCGATCCCTGGATGGGAAAGATCCCCTGGAGAAGAGAATGGGAACCCACTCCAGTATTCTTGCCTGGAAAATCCCATGGACACAGGAGCCCGACAAGCTACACAGTCTGTGGGGCCACAAAGAGTCGGACACAACTTAGCAACCAAACAACAATTCAGCAGTCCTACTCCCAGACATACACCCAGAGAAAACCATACTTTGAAAAGGCACATGCAACCCAGTGTTCATAACAGTAGTCTTGACAACAGCCAGGACATGGAAGTAACCTGAACGTTCATCAATAGAGGAATAAAAAAGATGTGGTACACACACACAACAGAATATTGCTGAGCCATAAAAGGAACAAAATAATGTCATTGGCAGCAACACAGATGAACCTAGAGACTGTCATACTGAGTGAAGTCAGACATAAAAGGACAAATATCATATGATATCACTTATATGTGGAATGTCAAAAATGGTACAAATGAACTTATTTACACAAAAGATATAAAGTTACAGATGTAGGAAGCAATCTTGTCATTACTAGGATAGAAGAGGAGGAGGAATATCAACATATACACACTACTATATTTAAAGTAGATAAAAAAGGACCTACTATGTAGCACAGAAAACTCCTCCATACTCTATAACAACCTATATGGGGAAAGAACCTAAAAAAGATACTTTTACAATGTTTTGTTATTTTCTGCTGTACAGTGAAGCAAATCAGATATATATATATAAAACCAACTGTGGGGCTTCCATCTTTACTCAGTCAGTAAAGAATCTGCCTGCAATGCAGGAGACCCAGATTTGATTCCTGGGTCAGGAAGACCCCCTGGAGAAGGAAATGGCAACTCACTCCAGTATTCTTGCCTGGAGAATCCCATGAACAGAGGAGCCTGGCAGGCTACACTCCATGGGATCTCAAGAGTCGGACATGACTTAGTGACTAAAATCACCACCAAAACCAACTGTACTCCAATAAAAATAAAACTATACGCCAATAAAAATAATTTTTAAAGCAAAAAACAAACAAAAACAAAAAACAAAAAAAACACACACACACAAGACTTTCCCTCTTGGAACACACTTGGTTCCTACTACTTACTGAATGCCCTTTCTGCCAATGGCAATTAGTACTCAATATGGCTCTAACTGAACTGAACTGAACTGATGGCTCTAACTAATTCCTGGGTATACCACTCATCTGGGACACATTGATTACATTGTTCCTTCCATCTTCCATTGTGGAAAGGGCAACAATTTTGCCTCACCAGAATAAATGCACTTCATGCTAATAGACTTGATTTCTTATATGTTGTTTCTACTTACAGGACAATCACTGCCTTATCTACTATCATGTTTCCAAACCAAACCTGGGTCTGCTCATCTGTGCACAGTAAAGCTAATCTCCTGAGACCAGGTCATGGTGAAGAAAAGTGCAGCACTTACTGTAGGGCCAAGCAAAGAGTATGGGCAACTAATGTTCAAAAAGCTTCTGTTTTAGGAAAAGGTTTTTAAAATCAGGGAGAGGAAAAGTAAATACAAAGCCACTACACATAAAAAATAAAGAGAGGGTGAGCGACAGGATCTGAGGGTATGTTATCAGCTCGTGGACGTTCTTCTGACCAGGCTGGTGGTGAGGTAATCAGGAGTCAACATCAACTTTCTGGCTTCCACCAGTCTAGAAACCAGATGTAGTCTAGTGTCGATGTGCCTGTGATCAGCATGCAGTTCGCTTCTTCCACCTGGTGGGGGTCTCGGCATCTGTAGCTCACGGATATGGCTCAGTGTTAGCCATTGCCCTTGAGGAGGAACTAAAGGTCCCTGACTCTGTTTAATGGCTAAATTCTAATTATTTTGCCTCGCTTGACCGTTTTCCTTTGTTTCAGCATTTTTCACTTCTGGATTAAATTTGTTCTTTGGAACTTGATGAGGGCCTATGAGACTTTGCTGTAGTTGTTTTAGTTTTCTGTTTTTCTGGTGGTTTTTAAATTTATAAACAAGAAGCAGATGGAGGACCTGGGCAGTGGGATGGGGGTATGTTCTGTCCCAGGAAGGGCCCAAAGGGTGCAGCTCAGTTACAGTGGTATCCTAAAAAAACTATTATCTCCAACTGCACCCTTTTTATGGCAGAATTATAGCACTGACCTCATGTCCATGAAATTACAAAGTGCCCACCACCCAGAGGCACCTGGCTTGGTAAGATGGTGAAGGCTTAGTTACAGAACCAGTAGGAAGATAACATTTAGCATTTAGGCTGAGGAGCTACCTTACAGAGTGTAGTATGTTCCTTAAATCAGCTCATATTGGGGTCACTCCAGCTGCCAGAATTCATGGGTCTAAGAGATAAAGCCTGGAATTGGGAGTTGCATCTCTCCCAATTTTAGCAAAGGATTCACTGAAGATTTTCTTTCCTTTACTATGGCCATGGGTTTGATGAGGTTGAAGTTTCTAGTGCCCAAAGTGGGAAAGCTTCCACCAGGTATCAATTTCATTGACATTGCAGCTTGACACTGAATTCTGCATGTGTGCATGCCACGTTGCTTCACTTGTGTCTGACTCTTTGCGACCCACTGGACTGCAGCCTGCCAGGCTCCTCTGTCCATGAGATTCCCCAGGCAAAAATACTGGACTGGGTTGCCATGCCCACCTCCATGGGATCTTCCCAACCCAGGGACTGAACCCTCATCTCTTACATCTGCTGCATTGGCAGGCAGGTTCTTGACCACTATCGCGACCTGGGAAGCCCAACACTGAAACCTGCTGCTGCTGCTAAGTCGCATCAGTCGTGTCCAACTCTGAAACCCACCCATGTTTAAATCCTTGTACTACCAAACTAACTGGTAGAGGAGGTATTTCACTGACTTGGGTGACTCATCCCACTACCGAGGGCAAATTGAGTTGCTGTGCAAGTGGGACTATATCTGTCAGACAGGGGTTCGCTGTAATTGGTAGAAAATTGCAGAAATGAAGTCTGCTTCACAAAAATGCCACATTGAATTGAATTGCTAAAGAATGGGAAATAAATGATACAAATTATTAAAATATAAAAATATAAAATTGCAGAAATCCAATAAAGATGGGACCACAATGAATTTGATCTTGTGACAATGAGAGTGGGCATAACTTCAACACAACAGAATCCCATCCAATCAAAGTGCTGGTAGACAGTAAGGAAAACACAGAATAAGTGGTAGAAAAGAAAACCATCATTATTGAGGGTCCTTGGCCAGTTACACAAGCAGAGTCCCCAGTAGCTGCTAAAATTTACAGTAATTGTTTCCCATCCTTCCCCCTGTGCAGCCTCAACTAAGATAACATTTGAAGTTTCATGTGGTGATGCCACTGAAGTTGTATTCAAGTCAGATCATTTCCTTTAATGTTCTCCATCTTCGGTGTCTCCTAGAATTTTTGTTCTCCAGATATTGAGTCCCTGGCTCTATTCTTGATATTTCTTTATGTTTTCCGTTTTAATTCCCAAGTTTGGGGTTCTAGGAGGATAACGTTTGGCCTGATTTCTAGTATAGTTTTCTGAAGTATCCATTGTGATATTCATTTTATTTTGTCTTGTGGAAAACGTATTTCCAAGATCTCTTCCTTCACTTGTAGAATTTTGTTTCCCCTTGGCTGTTTTCTTTTATTTTTATGAATGTGATAGCCTCTCCCATCTCATGGCAACTGTGAATTTAATGCTTTTGAAGTTTTTCCTGTTTCCTGGCCACTCAGCTGGATTCTCCTCTTCAAACTGCTGATCTGTTTATTTTACAAAGGGAAATTGAGGTCAGTGGTTTGAGGACTTATATCAGAATCACTTGGCAAGCATTTTCAAAATATACATTCCCAGTTTAACTCTCCCTCCTTCAATGCCACTGCTCCAAGTCCCAATGAAAGTGCAACAGTCTCTAAGAACTGTGTCTAGAGAAGAGTCTTAGAAAATAAAACACCTACGCTGGTGATTTGGGCACGCTTCCTCACCCCACAGTGAGAAATAGCAAACTGATATGAACCATACACAGATGGTGTGAACTTCCTCTGGGAACCCGGGTTATTAGTTGGTTAGCATATTGATTTGCTATAATGTGTTGTGTGTGGACATTCTGTGTTGGCAGCAGTAGCCCACAGGAGAAAACTTTCAGCAGTAGCAGGCCAGGAGAGCTAGTGGAGTCTTAGAGGTGGCTGTTTAATCAGCTTATTATTATGCCACATTGCTTGGTCTTCAGATGGCATTTAGTAAATATTTACTCTGGAAGGAATGAGAAGATCAGAGCACTAGCTGCCAAGGAGAGTCAGGAAAGCACTGGCTTGGAGGCTGTGAGCATTCAAGAATCCACTGCTGCGCCGCCGACTCTTCCCCTCCACAGCCAACTGCAGTCCCGGCCCCTCTTCTCTCCATGGTCCTGTCGAACAACCTCTGGCTCCACTGCAGACAGGCTCTTGGGTTTGCTTGTGTGATGTCACGAGTAGGAGCTAGAGTCAGCAGGCCAGAGTACAGAGCCTTGGTCACCTCGTTCGTAACGTTTTTGTAGGTTAGTTGTGGGTACTTCTCTCTGACACATTTCAAGCATTTGTTCCAGAAATGCTGGCAGTTTCCAGAAATGCCATTGAAAAAAAATCTCCATCCATCCACTTACTTCGACGTGATTAGTTATCTCCTCTCCTTGTGCTGACTTGCAGGTTTGCTGTCTCTGCCAAGCACGTCCATCACTCTGAACCTATTTACTCTCATCTAAAAATGTTGCAAAATGCCTGCCTGGCCTATAGATAATAGCTGTTATTTCCTCAAGTTACTACAATATTTACCTTTGTTTTAATGTAATTTTTGTCATTTCAAAAGAACCCTTGAGCTCTAATCTTTATCTTGAACGCTGATTTTTGTATGTAAATTTCTACATCTAAGTCAGGAGATGCAGGTTTGCAGACTGTAGGGCAAATGCAATTACAGATATATTTTCTGACCACCTCAATATTACTAATGGTATAAAACATTTGGATGAAAGATTAGAATCATACTGCAGAGGACACGACTGATGTTCATCAGTATTGAGTCCCTTTCCTCTCCTGGTCATAAAGGTGACCTTCTGTGCCCCTTGCAGCTGGAAAAGACCATGGGACTTGTTTACATCAACGAAATGTGAGACATTAACTACATCCCTTTCTGCCTATTCTCCAGCCTGTCCCCCTGTGGTGGCAACTACAGGAACTACCCGTCTCAGATGGTGGAGTCACAAGATGGTAGGACACAGTCAGCCTGAATTCTGGAGTGACTGTAGGCCCATGTGAATCAACCTTTGATGTGTTAAAGACTTTGAAACTGTTTTTGAGTACAACATAATTCATTCTGATTATTTTGTATTTGGGTTTTCTTTTTTCCCCACATAACATATCAGCATTTTTCCACCCCTCTAACATTCATCCTTGGAAGGAAAGTTATGACCAACCTAGATAGCACATTAAAAAACAGACATTACTTTGCCAACAAAGGTCTGTCTAGTCAAGGCTATGGTTTTTCCAGTGGTCATGTATGGATGTGAGAGTTGGACTGTGAAGAAGGCTGAACACTGAAGATTTGATGCTTTTGAACTGTGGTGTTGGAGAAGACTCTTGAGAGTCCCTTGGACTGCAAGGAGATCCAACCAGTCCATTCTGAAGGAGATCATCCCTGGGATTTCTTTGGAAGGAATGATGCTAAAGCTGAAACTCCAGTACTTTGGCCACCTCATGCGAAGAGTTGACTCATTGGAAAAGACTGTGATGCTGGGAGGGATTCGGGGCAGGAGGAGAAGGGGACGACAGAGGATGAGATGGCCGGATGGCATCACTGACTTGATGGACGTGAGTCTGGGTGAACTCCGGGAGTTGGTGATGGACAGGGAGGACTGGAGTGCTGTGGTTCATGGGGTCGCAAAGAGTTGGACACGACTGAGCGACTGTCTGATCTGATCTGAACAATAAAATATCAGAGAGATATTAAGAATCCCATTTACCATCACACTGAAAATAGAACACCTATGACTAAACCTAAGGAGGCAAAAGACATGTCCTCAGAAAACTGTAAGATATCAATGAAAGAAACCAAAGATGACACAAACCGATAGAGACACACAGCATGTCTTAGATCAGAAGAATCAATACCATCAAAATGGCTTTACTACCCAAAACAATCTACAGATTCAGTGAAATTCCTATCAAATTACCTATGGCATTTTTCACCGGACTGGGAAAAAAAAAAACCTACAATTTGTATGAAAGAGGCCTCAAATATCCAGAGCAATATTGAGAAAGAAAAATGGAGCTGGAGGAATCAGATTCCTTAACTTCAGACAATTCTACAAAGTTACCCTAATTGTAATGGTATGATACTGGCACAAAGAAAGACTTATAGATCAACAGAACAAGATAGAAAGCCCAGAAATAAACACATGGTCGATTAATCTGCAACAAAGGAGGGAAGAATATTCAATGGAGAAAAGACAGTCTCTTCAATAAGTGGTGCTGGGAAAACTAGACAGTTACATATAAAAGAATGAATTCAAGACATTCTCTAACACTATATAAAAATAAACTCAAAATGAATTAAAGATCTAAATGCAAGGCCAGACACTATAAAACTCTTCAAAGAAAAACATAGGCAGAACACTCTTTGAAATAAATCACAGCAATATTTTTTTGGATTCACCTCCTAGAGCAACAGAAATAAAAACAAAAACAAATGGGACCTAATTAAAACTCAAAATCTTTTGGATAGCAAAGGAAACCATGAGCAAAACAAAGACCACCCACAGAATGGGGGAAAATATTTGCAAATGAAGTGACCAACACGGGCTTAATGTCCAAAATTTACAAATCCACGCAGCTCAAACAACCAAATCAAAAACATGTCCAAGTTCAAATAGACATTTCTCTAAAGACATACAGATGGCCAGAAATCACATGAAAAAATGCTCAACATCGCTTATTATTAGTGAAATACAATTCACAACGACAGTGAGCTATCAACTCACACAGGTCAGAATGGCCACCAAAATGTTCACAAATGATAAATGCTAGAGAAGCTGTGGGGAAAAAGGAACCCTTATGCACTATAAATTGGTACAACTATTATAGAGAACAGTATGGAGGTTCCTTAAAGAACTAAAAATAGGACTTCCCTGGTGGTGCAGTGGGGAAGAATCCACCTGCCAATGCAGGGGATATGGGTTCAATCCCTGGCCTGGGAAGATTCCACATGCCATGAAGCAACTAAGCCCATGTGCCATAAATACTGGCCTGTGCTCTAGAGCCTGCTGAGTCACAGCTACCAAGCCCGCGTGCTGCAACTACTGAGGCCTCACGCCCTACAGCCTGTGAGCCACAGTACTGAGCCCATGGTCCCTAGAACCCGTGCTCCACAATAAGAGACACCATCACAATGAGAAGCCCACATATCACAATGAAGACCCAGTGTGTAGACAAAAATAAATGAACCAAAAATAGAACTACCATATGATCCAACAATCCCATTGGTATCCAGAGAAAACCATAATTCAAAAAGGTACATGCACTCCAGTGTTCACTGCAGCACTATTTACAACAGCCAGGACATGGATGCAAGCTAAATGTCCATCAGCAGAGGAATGAATAAAGATGTGGTACATATATACAGTGAACTATTACTCAGCCATGAAAAAGAAAATATTGCCATTTGCAGCAACAAAAGACTCTGATGCTGGGAGGGATTGGGGGCAGGAGGAGAAGGGGACAACAGAGGATGAGATGGCTGGATGGCATCACCGACTAGATGGATGTGAGTTTGAATGAACTCTGGGAGTTGGTGATGGACAGGGAGGCCTGGCGTGCTGTGATTCATGGGGTTGCAGAGAGCCAGACATGACTGAGCGACTGAACTGAACTGGAGAGACCTACTAGAGATTACACTAATTACCAAAGACAAATATCATATGATATCACTTAAAAGTGGAATCTTTAAAAAAAAAAATTGACACAAAGAACTTATTTACAAAACAGACTCATATCATTTGAAAACAAACTTATGGTTACCAAAGGGGAAAACTGGGATGGAAGTGGGGGGCGGTAATAATTAAGAATTTTGGATTAACATATACATACTGCTCTATGTAAAATAGATAATCAACTAGGATCTAATATAGAACATGGGAAACTCTACTCAATAATCTGTAATAAGCTAATGGGAAAAGAATCTGGAAGAATGGATATATGTGTATATATATGTATGTATATAAGTATAATTAAATCACTTTACTATACACCTGAAACTAACACAACATTGTAAAGGAACTATACCCCAATATAAAATAGAGATGCAGACGACCTCTATTTTGAAATTCTAAAACACTGCTGAGAGAAATTGAAAAGTAAAAAGGGAAATAATACAGCATTTTCAACTAATGGAAGTGAAACAGCTAAACATTCTTATGAAAAACAATGAATCTTGACCCCTTAGCTCACATCATGCATGCGTGCATGCTAAGCCGCTTCAGTCATGTCTGACTCATTGGGACCCCATGGACCGTAGCCCACCAGGCGCCCCTGTCCATGGGATTCTCCAGACAAGAGCACTGGAGTGCATTGCCATGCCCTCCTCCAGGGGATCTTCCCAACCCAGGGATCGAACTAGAGTCTCCTATGTTTCCTGCATTGGCAGGCAGGTTCTTTACCATTAGCGCCACCTGGGAAGCCCCCACCTCACACCATACCCAAATACTATTCAAGATGCAACATAAACCCAACTGAAAAAACTAGAATTATGAAGCTTCTTGGAGAAACTTAGAATATCTTTGCAACCTGTGGATAGGCAAAAGTTTAGATGGGATGTGACACAGTGAGCAAGAACCATAAATGAGAAAAACCTGATAAATGAGACTTTATCAAAAACTTTTTATATTAAGACACAAATAGTAAAATTTATGGACAAACCATAGATAGAGAAATATTTATAGAGGAGCCAAGATGGCGGAGGAGTAGGACGGGGAGAACACTTTCTCCCCCACAAATTCATCAAAAGAGCATTTAAACGTCGAGTAAATTCCACAAAACAACTTCTGAATGCCGGCAGAGGCCATCAGGCACCCAGAAAAGCAACCCAACTCTTCGAAAGGAGGTAGGAAAAAATATTAAAAACAAAAAAAAAAGAGACAAAAGAGGGAGGGACGGAGTTCCGTCCCGGGAAGGGAATCTTAAAAAGAGAGAAGTTTCCAAACATCAGGAAACCTTCTCACTGCCGAATCTGTGCCGAGCTTTGGAAGCACAGAGGGCAACATAACAGGGAGAAAAAATAAACAAACAATTTAAAACTCGCAGATCGCGAGCCCTACGGTAACTCCCCCAGCAGAGAAGCAGCGCAGACGCCTGCATCCGCCATTAGCAAACCGGGGCTGGGCAGGGAGGCGCGGCGTTGGCTGCATCGCTGAGAGTTAAGAATCTGGCCTGAATAGCCTGAGCGCTATCTGAGCGAAATAATTTGGGCTAGCAAACCAGACTGTGGGATACCTACCACGCGAAAAGCCAGCCCTAACCTAAGACCGCCAGGCCCTCGCACGGAACAAAGGACTGAACAGAGATAGCCGGCTGCAGACCTTCCCCCTCCGGTGACAGGCAGCCAGAGCCGGAAGGGGGCAATCGCAGCCCCAGAGAGACATTATCTATAAAATTGTAAGCAGGCTTCTTTGCTAACTAAAACTTCTTGGGGGTCTGGACGGTCAACATCTGCCTGAGAAGGTGCGCCGGTTTTACATCCAGATAACCGAGTGGCGGGGAGGCGATAAGTCGCAGCATTGGCGCTCGCCTGGGAAGAGCAAATTGGCGCTCGGACCTGGGAAGAGCACAAAACGCAGGCCCAACTGAGTCTGCGCCTCTGAGGACTACCCGAGTGCCTGAACCTAAGCGGCTTGGACCTGGGAGGTGCATGCAGCCCAGGGCCAGCCTCGGATTGTTCCCGGCGGAACAACCTAGAGTCCGAGCAGTGTGGACAGGGAGGCTACACGCGCCGTGAGCGGGGGCAGACCCAGGGTGGCTGAGGCACTGCGAGCCCACGCCAGTGTTATTTGTTTGCAGCATCCCTCCCTCCCTCCCCACAGCGCAACTGAACAAGTAAGCCTAAAAAAAAAAAAAAAAAAAAGTGTCCTCCACCGTGCCCTTTGAGTCAGGGCGGAAACCAGATACTGAAGAGACTAGCAAACAGAAGAAGAAATAACAGAGGGAAACGCCTTGGAAGCTACAGGCAATAGATCAAAACCCTGTGGTTACTACGGACTACATAGGAAGGGGCCTATAGATCTTGAGAAATATAAATCTGACCAAGGAACTAGCCAAAAATGAACTGAACCCACAACACCCACAAAAAAAAAAAACCAAAAAAGTCCTAGATATATTTTTATTATTTTTACGATCATTCTTTTTTTTTTTAATTAAAAAAAAATTTTTTGAGTCCTCTATTGTTCCTTTAATTTTCACTTTTATAACCTATTACTTTGCAAAAAAAAAAAAAAGACCCAATTTTTTTCTTCTTCAGCAAACTTCATATATATATATTTTATAATTTTTTGACCTTGTTTTTTTTGTTGTTGTTGTTTTTGTTTTTTTCTTCTTTTCTTTAACATTGTATTTTTGAAATTCCAATCTCTACTCTAGATTTTTAATTTTCGCTTTTTGGTATATGTTATCAATTTTGTACCTATAGTTTTTTTTTTATATAATTTCTGTGACTTTTTTTTTTTTTTCTTCTTCTCTGTTTCTTTCTCTTCTTCTTTTATATAACATTGTATATCTGAAATTCCAAACTTTACTCTAGATTTTTAATTTATGCTTTTTGGTATTTGATATCAATTTTGTACCTGTATTTTCTTTATAATTTTTGTGACATTGTTCGTATTTGTTTGTTTGTTTTCTCTCTTTATTTTTCTTCTTCTTTTTTTTGTTTTTTTTAACATTGTATTTTTGAAATTCCAAACTCTACTCTAGATTTTTAATTTTCGCTTTCTGGTATTAGTTATCAATTTTGTACCTGTACTTTCTTTATAATTTTCGCGACCTTGTTTGTTTTTGTTTGTTCGTTCTTTCTTTCTTTTCCTTCTTCTTTTCTTTAACATCGTATTTTTGAAATTCCAAACTCTACTCTAGATTTTTAATTTTTGCTTTTATGTATTTGTTACCAATTTTGTACCTTTAAGGACCCAATCTTCAGGACCCATTTTTCACTAGGGAGTGAGATTACTGGCTTGACTGCTCTCTCTCCCTTTGGACCCTCCTTTTTCTCCACCAGGTCGCCTGTGTCTCCTCCCTAACCCCTCTCTACTCTACCCAACTCTGTGAATTTCTGTGTGTTCCAGACGGTGGAGAACACTTAGGGAACTGATTACTGGCTGGATCTGTCTCCCTCCTTTTCATTCCCCCCTTTTATCCTTCTGGCCACCTCTGTTACCTTCCTCCTTCTTCTCTTCTCTGTATAACCCCGTGAACATCTCTGAGTGGTCCAGTTGTGGAGTGCACATAAGGAAGTGACTACTGGCTAGCCCACTCTCTCCACTATTGATTCATCTCATCTCATTTGGGTCACCTCTAACTCCCTCCTCCCTCTTCTCTTCTCCATGTAACCCTGTGAACCTCTCTGAGTGACCCTCACTGTAGAGAAACTTATCATCTTTAATGTAGATGTTTTATCAATGGTGCTGTATAGAAGGAGAAGTTTTGAAACTATTGTAAAAATAAGACCGATAATCGGAAGCAGGAGACTTAAGTCCAAACCCTGACTCCAGGGAACTCCTGACTCCAAGGAATATTCATTGACAGGAGCTCATCAAATGCCTCCATACCGACACTGAAACCAAGCACCACACAAGGGCCAATAAGTTCCAGGGCAAGACATACCAAGCAAATTCTCCAGCAACAAAGGAACACAGCCCTGAGCTTCAGGATACAGGCTGCCCAAAGTCACCCCAAAACTATAGACATCTCATAACTCATTACTGGACATTTCATTGCACTCCAGAGAGAAGAAATACAGCTCCACCCACCAGAACACCGACACAAGCTTCCCTAACCAGGAAACCTTGACAAGCCACCTGTACAAACCCACACACAGTGAGGAAACGCCACAATAAAGAACTCCACAAACTGCCAGAATATAGAAAGGACACCCCAAACTCAGCAATTTAAACAAGATGAAGAGACAGAGGAATACTCAGCAGATAAAGGAACAGGATAAATGCCCACCAAACCAAACAAAAGAGGAAGAGATAGGGAATCTACCTGATAAAGAATTCCGAATAATGATAGTGAAATTGATCCAAAATCTTGAAACTAAAATGGAATCACAGATAAATAGCCTGGAGACAAGGATTGAGAAGATGCAAGAAAGGTTTAACAAGGACCTAGAAGAAATAAAAAAGAGTCAATATATAATGAATAATGCAATAAGTGAAATTAAAAACACTCTGGAGGCAACAAATAGTAGAATAACAGAGGCAGAAGACAGGATTAGTGAATTAGAAGATAGAATGGTAGAAATAAATGAATCAGAGAGGATAAAAGAAAAACGAATTAAAAGAAATGAGGACAATCTCAGAGACCTCCAGGACAATATTAAACGCTACAACATTCGAATCATAGGGGTTCCAGAAGAAGAAGACAAAAAGAAAGACCATGAGAAAATACTTGAGGAGATAATAGTGGAAAACTTCCCTAAAATGGGGAAGGAAATAATCACCCAAGTCCAAGAAACCCAGAGAGTACCAAACAGGATAAACCCAAGGAGAAACACCCCAAGACACATATTAATCAAATTAACAAAGATCAAACACAAAGAACAAATATTAAAAGCAGCAAGGGAAAAACAACAAATAACACACAAGGGAATTCCCATAAGGATAACAGCTGATCTTTCAATAGAAACTCTTCAAGCCAGGAGGGAATGGCAAGACATACTTAAAATGATGAAAGAAAATAACCTACAGCCCAGATTATTGTACCCAGCAAGGATCTCATTCAAGTATGAAGGAGAAATCAAAAGCTTTTCAGACAAGCAAAAGCTGAGAGAATTCTGCACCACCAAACCAGCTCTCCAACAAATACTAAAGGATATTCTCTAGACAGGAAACACAAAAACGGTGTATAAACTCGAACCCAAAACAATAAAGTAAATGGCAACGGGAACATACTTATCAGTAATTACCTTAAATGTAAATGGGTTGAATGCCCCAACCAAAAGACAAAGACTGGCTGAATGGATACAAAAACAAGACCCCTACATATGTTGTCTACAAGAGACCCACCTCAAAACAGGGGACACATACAGACTGAAAGTGAAGGGCTGGAAAAAGATTTTCCATGCAAATAGGGACCAAAAGAAAGCAGGAGTAGCAATACTCATATCAGATAAAATAGACTTTAAAACAAAGGCTGTGAAAAGAGACAAAGAAGGTCACTACATAATGATCAAAGGATCAATCCAAGAAGAAGATATAACAATTATAAATATATATGCACCCAACACGGGAGCACCACAGTACGTAAGACAAATGCTAACAAGTATGAAAGGAGAAATTAACAATAACACAATAATAGTGGGAGACTTTAATACCCCACTTACACCTATGGATAGATCAACTAAACAGAAAATTAACAAGGAAACACAAACGTTAAACGATACAATAGACCAGTTAGACCTAATTGATATCTATAGGACATTTCATCCCAAAACAATGAATTTCACCTTTTTCTCAAGCGCACATGGAACCTTCTCCAGGATAGATCACATCCTGGGCCATAAAGCTAGCCTTGGTAAATTCAAAAAAATAGAAATCATTCCAAGCATTTTTTCTGACCACAATGCAGTAAGATTAGATCTCAATTACAGGAGAAAAACTATTAAAAATTCCAACATATGGAGGCTGAACAACACGCTGCTGAATAACCAACAAATCACAGAAGAAATCAAAAAAGAAATCAAAATTTGCATAGAAACGAATGAAAATGAAAACACAACAACCCAAAACCTGTGGGACATGGTAAAAGCAGTCCTAAGGGGAAAGTTCATAGCAATACAGGCACACCTCAAGAAACAAGAAAAAAGTCAAATAAATAAACTAACTCTACACCTAAAGCAACTAGAAAAGGAAGAAATGAAGAACCCCAGGGTTAGTAGAAGGAAAGAAATCTTAAAAATTAGAGCAGAAATAAATGCAAAAGAAACAAAAGAGACCATAGCAAAAATCAACAAAACCAAAAGCTGGTTCTTTGAAAGGATAAATAAAATTGACAAACCATTAGCCAGACTCATCAAGAAACAAAGGGAGAAAAATCAAATCAATAAAATTAGAAACAAAAATGGAGAGATCACAACAGACAACACAGAAATACAAAGGATCATAAGAGACTACTATCAACAATTATATGCCAATAAAATGGACAACGTGGAAGAAATGGACAAATTCTTAGAAAAGTACAACTTTCCAAAACTGGACCAGGAAGAAATAGAAAATCTTAACAGACCCATCACAAGCATGGAAATTGAAACTGTAATCAAAAATCTTCCAGCAAACAAAAGCCCCGGTCCAGACGGCTTCACAGCTGAATTCTACCAAAAATTTAGAGAAGAGCTAACACCTATCCTGCTCAAACTCTTCCAGAAAATTGCAGAGGAAGGTAAACTTCCAAACTCATTCTATGAGGCCACCATCACCCTAATACCAAAACCTGACAAAGATCCCACAAAAAAAGAAAACTACAGGCCAATATCACTGATGAACATAGATGCAAAAATCCTTAACAAAATTCTAGCAATCAGAATCCAACAACACATTAAAAAGATCATACACCATGATCAAGTGGGCTTTATCCCAGGGATGCAAGGATTCTTCAATATCCGCAAATCAATCAATGTAATACACCACATTAACAAATTGAAAAATAAAAACCATATGATTATCTCAATAGATGCAGAGAAAGCCTTTGACAAAATTCAACATCCATTTATGATAAAAACTCTCCAGAAAGCAGGAATAGAAGGAACATACCTCAACATAATAAAAGCTATATATGACAAACCCACAGCAAACATTATCCTCAATGGTGAAAAATTGAAAGCATTTCCTCTAAAGTCAGGAACAAGACAAGGGTGCCCACTTTCACCATTACTATTCAACATAGTTTTGGAAGTTTTGGCCACAGCAATCAGAGCAGAAAAAGAAATAAAAGGAATCCAAATTGGAAAAGAAGAAGTAAAACTCTCACTATTTGCAGATGACATGATCCTCTACATAGAAAACCCTAAAGAGTCCACCAGAAAATTACTAGAAATAATCAATGACTACAGTAAAGTTGCAGGATATAAAATCAACACGCAGAAATCCCTTGCATTCCTATACACTAATAATGAGAAAACAGAAAGAGAAATTAAGGAAACAATTCCACTCACCATTGCAACGGAAAGAATAAAATACTTAAGAATATATCTACCTAAAGAAACTAAAGACCTATATATAGAAAACTATAAAACACTGGTGAAAGAAATCAAAGAGGACACTAATAGATGGAGAAATATACCATGTTCATGGATTGGAAGAATCAATATAGTGAAAATGAGTATACTACCCAAAGCAATTTATAGATTCAACGCAATCCCTATCAAGCTACCAACAGTATTCTTCACAGAGCTAGAACAAATAATTTCACAATTTGTATGGAAATACAAAAAACCTTGAATAGCCAAAGCGATCTTGAGAAAGAAGAATGGAACTGGAGGAATCAACCTACCTGACTTCAGGCTCTACTACAAAGCCACAGTTATCAAGTATGGTACTGGCACAAAGACAGAAATATTGATCAATGGAATAAAATAGAAAGCCCAGAGATAAATCCACGCACATATGGACACCTTATCTTCGACAAAGGAGGCAAGAATATACAATGGATTAAAGACAATCTCTTTAACAAGTGGTGCTGGGAAATCTGGTCAACCACTTGTAAAAGAATGAAACTGGACCACTTTCTAACACCATACACAAAAATAAACTCAAAATGGATTAAAGATCTAAACGTAAGACCAGAAACTATAAAACTCCTAGAGGAGAACATAGGCAAAACACTCTCCGACATACATCACAGCAGGATCCTCTATGACCCACCTCCCAGAATATTGGAAATAAAAGCAAAAATAAACAAATGGGACCTAATTAACCTTAAAAGCTTCTGCACATCAAAGGAAACTATTAGCAAGGTGAAAAGACAGCCTTCAGAATGGGAGAAAATAATAGCAAATGAAGCAACCGACAAACAACTAATCTCAAAAATATACAAGCAACTCCTACAGCTCAACTCCAGAAAAATAAACGACCCAATCAAAAAATGGGCCAAAGAACTAAATAGACATTTCTCCAAAGAAGACATACAGATGGCTAACAAACACATGAAAAGATGCTCAACATCACTCATTATCAGAGAAATGCAAATCAAAACCACTATGAGGTACCATTTCACACCAGTCAGAATGGCTGCAATCCAAAAGTCTACAAATAATAAATGCTGGAGAGGGTGTGGAGAAAAGGGAACCCTCTTACACTGTTGGTGGGAATGCAAACTAGTACAGCCACTATGGAGAACAGTGTGGAGATTCCTTAAAAAACTGGAAATAGAACTGCCTTATGATCCAGCAACCCCACTGCTGGGCATACACACTGAGGAAACCAGAAGGGAAAGAGACACGTGTACCCCAATGTTCATCGCAGCACTGTTTATAATAGCCAAGACATGGAAGCAACCTAGATGTCCATCAGCAGATGAATGGATAAGAAAGCTGTGGTACATATACACAATGGAGTATTACTCAGCCATTAAAAAGAATACATTTGAATCAGTTCTAATGAGGTGGATGAAACTGGAGCCTATTATACAGAGTGAAGTAAGCCAGAAGGAAAAACATAAATACAGTATACTAACGCATATATATGGAATTTAGAAAGATGGTAACAATAACCCGGTGTACGAGACAGCAAAAGAGACACTGATGTATAGAACAGTCTTATGGACTCTGTGGGAGAGGGAGAGGGTGGGAAGATTTGGGAGATTGGCAATGAAACATGTAAAATATCATGTAGGAAACGAGTTGCCAGTCCAGGTTCGATGCATGATGCTGGATGCTTGGGGCTGGTGCACTGGGACGGCCCAGAGGGATGGTATGGGGAGGGAGGAGGGAGGAGGGTTCGGGATGGGGAACACATGTATACCTGTGGCGGATTCATTTTGATATTTGGCAAAACTAATACAATTATGTAAAGTTCAAAAATAAAATAAAATTAGAGAAAAAAAAAAAAAGAAATATTTATAAAACAAGGATCTACCAAATACAACAATACAAAGTCAGTAACATTAAGTAAAACCACCATATAAATAAATGGGAAAACTGAACAAATACTTCACAAAGGAAAAGACATGTATGGCTAATAAGTATATAAAAAATGCTTGACATCATTAACTATCAGCGAAATGCAAAGTAAATCACAGTAGCATACCACTATACATTCACCAGGGGCTTCCCTGGTGGCTCAGTTGATAAACAATCTGCTTGCAATGCAGGAGACCTGGGTTTGATCCTGGCTTGGGAACCTCCCCTGCAGAAGGAAATGGTTTCCCACTTTTTGCCTGGGAAACCCCATGGACAGAGGAGCCTGATTGGCTACAGTTCACGGGGCCACAGAGTCAGACACGTCTTAGCAACTAAACCACCACATACATTCACCAGAGAGCTTCCCAGGTGGCCTAGTGGTAAAGAACCCACCTGCCAATGTAGGAGACATTAGAGGCGTGGGTTCGATCCCTGGGTTAGGAAGATCCCCTAAAGAAGGGCATGGCAACCCACTCCAGTATTCTTGCCTGGAGAATCCCATGGACAGAGGAGTTTGGTAGGCTATGGTCCATAGGGTCCCAAAGAGTCCAACACAACTGAAGTGACTTAGTACGCACACATACATTCACTAGAGTAGCTAAAATTTAAAAAGACTAATAATCACAAATGTTGGTAAGGATGTATAGAAAAACTAGAAATTTTTAAAAGTTGTGGAGCAACAGGAACCTGCATATATTGTTGGTAGGAATGTAAAATAGTGCAATACTCTTGGCCCCTTTATCTTCTCCATCCCAACTGGTTCCTGGAATTTAATATCCTTCATTTGCTTATGACTCTCAAACTTCTATCTCTAGCCCAGACTCTCACCCAAGCTCTAGCATAGTATCCAACTCCTACAGTCAGGCCTTCACCTTAATGTCTAATTGATACCTCACACACAACATGTACAAAAACAAATTCCCAATCCTCCCCACAAAGTCTAATTTCACCTCTGCTTCTCCTTCTCTAATTTCACCTCTGCTTCTCCTTAGTGATGCCAGCTCTATACTCCAGGTGCTGAGGCTAAAAAAAATATAGTCATCCTCTTTTCCTTATACCCAATCCATCAGGAAACCAAGCTAATTTTACCTCCAGTTTATGCCTGGAACTTGATCACTTCCCAATGCCTCCCTGTCACCACCCTGGCTCAGATCACGGCTATACCTTTCCAGCTGGTTCCCTTGCTGCTTTTACCCCCAACCATCAGGGCTATCAAATGAATCCCTTTAAAATGTAAGTCAGACATTATCACTTGTCTACTCAGAACACTGAATGGTTCCCTACTTGCCCTAAAGTCTGAAGACAGTCAGTGGCCCGTAAGACTCTGTGTGATCCCCTGTGGTCCTCACATGCCCCTTGTGCACTGACTCCAGCCATGCCAGCCTCTTGGTGGCCCCTGGAGTGTGTTAGGCATTCTCTAGACTTGAGGTTTCTCACTAGCTGTTTCTTCTGCCCAGTAAAACCTTTGTCCAGATCTTTCACAAGAAAAAAGCTTTCTTCTTCCTTCAAGTCTTTGCTCAGATGGATCCCAAGTACCAGCAACACCGCTAGTACCTAGACCAGTACGTGCTCAGTTGGTAAATAAGTGAGGCATACAGAACTGTGTGATCACACCTCCACAAATCCTCTAACCAGCTACATGTGATATCCTTGGTACATTTCCTTACTCCAACAAGAACAGATTTGTCTTCAGATCAACATAGGATTACCCAAAGAGTTTTTAACTTTATTCCCCCAGTCTGAAATGTAATCAAGACCCAGGAGATGAGGAGAGGTGGACTTAGTTGAAACAGAAATCTCATTTAAATCTATTCCTAAGTCAGAGAACTGCAGTCAGGTAGGCTCTGTACCCAAGAACACAGAACCAGAGAACAGTGTCACTCAGATACATGGTAAGGATCCCAAGAGTCATCTTTATTTACTTAGAATGAAAAAAAAAAACCAACAGCAATTAAAACAAAAAATAGGTCATCTCTCCTTAATTGCTGCTCAGTTTCTAAGGAATTAAGTTTCAATCTTAATATTCAGCTTCTTCCCTCCAGACCTTGTGGGCTTACTTTTCTTTTTAAGGATTTGTCAAAAGCAAAAGTAACCATCGCAACCAACAGTTGCACAAAAAGGATTAACTTCACTGCCAATCAAGAGGCAAATTGCTGCCCCTGAGATTTGCCACTTATCACAAGCAGCCAAGAATCAAGGTACAACAGAACAGGTAGCATCTTTGAGCCTCCTAGGAATCCTCATTTTTTTGCTGCCACTGCACAGTCATCAATGGTCAGGGATCAAGTCCCAGAGTACATGCATGACTGGAAACCCAGAGGTGGTACTCCAGTGATGAGCTTCCTATGGTCCTGGAAGTTTCACTGCACGTAGCCAGCAGACTACGGGACTGGCTGCTACATGCAGTCTCAACCCCTGGGTCAGGAAGATCCCCTGGAGAAGGAAATGGCAACTCACTCCAGTATTCTTGCCTGGAAAATCCCATGGACAGAAAAGTCTGGCAGGCTACAGTCCATGGGGTCGCAAAGAGTCAGACACGACTGAGCAACTAACACTTTCACATTCAGCCAGCTTCTGCATAGTTAAGAGGGGGTGACTCTCAAACATGGCCCCTAGCACCTTTTCATTGGTCAGCTTTTACATGTGACACAATTGCTTTTGCATTTACAATCACTTGCAGTCAAGGGAGGAATAATGGAATCAGCAAGGGTCTAGATTTAGATCATAGTGTGAGCCTGATGAGCCAACATCAGTTAGCTACTGACTACGCCATTTATGCTATCAGCATTGGAACAGAAAAAAAAAAAAAGAGGAGTTCTGGTGGCATATATGATACAGAGGTCAGGAAGTCTGGAGAAGCCACGAGTCCATTTATTATTGCTGGTGCTGCTCTTAATTCATTAAATGATTTGTGTTGAGTCATCTTTTCAGAGCTTTCCTGGTAGCTCAGATGGTGAAAAATATACCTGCAAGTCAGGTAGGCCCAGTCATGCAGGAGATCCAGTAATGCAGGAGACCCGAGTTCAATCCTTGGGTCGGAAAGATCTCCTGGAGGAGGAAATTGCTTCCCACTCCAGTATTCCTGCTTGGAGAATCCCATGGACAGAAGAGTCTGATGGGGGTACAGTCCATGGGGTTGCAAAGAGTTGAACATGACTGATCGACTAACAGGTGAGCGGGCAATCTTTCCAGTATCTTGAAGCTAAGTATCAGTCCATTTTGCTGGTTACCAAGGCAAGGTCAAGTCAAGTGTGGATATGAATATCATACCATATAGACTACTCAAATTAAACAGAAGGTAGCTTCTTTTCTAAGACTCTAACTCATATAAGAATAACTCCATTCCAGCACACTACTCCTTTCTGTCAATGTCAGATCTCTTACAATATTATAAAGACAGAAAACCAAAGGATTTTATGAAAATCTATTTTGAGTACCTTCATATCCCATGGAGCATTGGTCTGGGTGAAACATTGCTTTCTCTTGTAGATAAGATAGCAATTTAGCAAAATCCAGTAAGTCAAACTCATTCCAAAAGAAAAATATTCCTGATTCATCTTAGCCTTCCTACCTAAGCTGACACATTTGCTCATGAAAATCACTTGAGATATCTTTATATTGATAAGTGGAAACTATTCTTTACTCTTTGCTGCTGCTAAGTCGCTTCAGTTGTGTCTGACTCTGTGCGACCCCATAGACGGCAGCCCACCAGGTTCCCCCATCTCTGGGATTCTCCAGGCAAGAACACTAGAGTGGGTTGCCATTTCCTTCTCCAATGCGTGAAAGTGAAAAGTGAAAGTGAATTCGCTCAGTCGTGTCCGACTCCCAGTGACCCCATAGACTGCAGCCTACCAGGCTTCTCCGTCCATGGGATTTTCCAGGCAAGAGTACTGGAGTGGGGTGCCATTGCCTTCTCCGACTTTACTCTTTAGCAGTTCCTAAAAGCAAGTAATACTTGAATTTGTTCCTCCTGAGAATGAAGGGGTGATGAAGGGGCAGGGGGAGGCTCAAGGCTGTTACTGTTAACAGTAAGAGCAAGAAAGAATCTAAGGAACTGATAACTATTTCTTATCAACAGCTGCTATTGAAAAGGAGCGTATCTTTCTGCACTGGTGTACTATTAGCCACTGACTGGCTGGCATCTGGTCAATCTTAGGATTCAAGTAGCCCGTGTGGCCATGGGCAGCAAACCCTTGAACTGCTGCAACGCCAGGCTATGTCCAAGCTGGTTCACAGGAATGTCATGAAGAAAAACACAGTTTCTATGTCATGGCAGAGGTAGTTCTCTAGTCCAGATGACAAGGGTCTCACATCTCTCCCACCATCACGATTAGTTCAAGAGACACACAGTTCAGCATACAGGTGTGAGACCCACTCAGGACCATTGTCATTGCTGGGTAATCAACAGATATATAGTCAAAAAAAGCTAAAGAAGAGGATATAAACCCTTCCAGAAACCCCATTAGTAAAAACATCTATGAAAGGTGTGGATACTGAGCAGTTCGGGATGGAAATGAATTCTCTCCAACTGATGCTGGTCAATCCAGAGCAACCAGTGTGGGTGTGAAGTTTATGTGGGTTGGGGATGGTATGTGAGACTTAGAAAATTAAAGGTGATCCAAACTGGCTCAGAGGTATTTTTTTCTGTTTCTTTACACTCTCGGAAGAGTGCCTCTCATCTCATTAGGTCTTTCTCTAATCCACCCACCGTAACAATCCTCCATAATAACAAGTGTCCTCTCTATGCCACGGGGACACCGCGCTTGAGGCTCTGTGTGCCCCACATCTGTGATTTCCTCATGTGGACTCAGTCGCTCAGTTGTGTCTGACTCTTTGTGACCCCATGGACTATAGCCCACCAGGCTCCTATGTCTATGGAATTTTTCCAGACAAGAATACTGGAGTGGGATGCCATTCCCTACTCCAGGAGATCCTCCCAACTCAGGGATAGAACCTGAGTCTCCTGCATCTCCTGCATTGGCAGGTAGGTTCCTTACCACTGCGCCACCTGAGAAGTCCATAATTTCCTCTTGCCTGTTCAAATCTTCCCTCTCCTTTAAAGCTCAATTGAAGAACATTCTATATGAAGAAGTTCGCAAAGCCATCTATAGTTCAAGAAGTCATCTATAGATGACTCCATCCCCAAAGATTTCACTCATCTCTGAATTTACATGCCACTAATTTTCCATTTTATTACACATTATTTGATACTATAAGGCTACCCATGGTGTATTCAATAAAATCATACTCAAAGTCAGAAATTAAAACTTTGACTTTCTTGTTTTCCCCCACTGTACCTGGCACAGGCATGGATATATGGTAGATAAAGAGCAGTTGGGTTGTTCAAAAGTTGAAAACCAGCACATAGATAAAAAGAAAAGTTAGATGAGATAAACCTTATCAAAAATGTCTAAATTACATGCTGATCCAAAATTATATTATCTAAAAAAGCAAGGCAAGTATATTTTCCAGCCATTTGGAAGCCAGTGATGGATTAAAAAAAAAAAAATCTCACCAATGGCCACAAATTGCAAAGACAACATAATTATGGCAAAGAGTGAGGGACTGAAGGAGGAAAGGCAAGATTTTATTTCAAACTGACCTTTATAAAACATTCAAAGGATGCAGAGGGAAAGTAAAGGATAACAGACAGCGAGCCAGGTGCTGCCTTACAGAGTGAAAGGATGACGAGGAAAACAAGCCCTAATTGTGAGGGAAGGAGGAGATGAAAAGGCATCACATGAAGGACAGGGGCAAGAGCTCTGTGCACGGGGCCACGAGAACTACATCCCACTCCGACAGCCTTCCTCACCAAAGGTGTAGACAAATTAGAAACCATGCCCAGGTGAACAGAAGCATCCAGATGGCTGGGAAATCCGCAAAGCGTACTCTGGAACATGGAAAAGTACAGTTATGAAAGCTCTCATGGTTCCCATGCATCACTCTGAACCAAACCATGGTCCTCCATTTTCTAGAAGCACAGTATTTTAACATATATGATGTGCCGGGGACTGGACACACATGACTCCTAAATTGCACACCAACCTAACGATGCTAGCAGTGTTACTTTCATTGTGTAGATGAGGATACGAAGGTTCAGAGGATTAAAGCCAGTTACCTATTCACCCATTCAACAAGGATCTTTTCCCAAAATTTTTTAAACTTTTTTGTTTTGGTTTTTTTTAATTGTGGTAGTTTCAGGCGAACAGTGAAGGGTCTCAGTCAAACACATAACTTACATCCATTCTCCCTGAACTCCGCCCCCATCCAGGTTGGCACGTAACATTGCGTAGAGTTCCGTGTGCTATACAGTAGGTCCTGGTTGGTTATCCATTTTGAATGTAGCAGTGTATGACCTTCCCAGACTCCCTAACTATCCCTTCCCCCAGGCAGCCATAAGTTCATTTTCCGAGTCTATGAGTGTCTTTCTTCCACGAGGATGTATTGCTGCCTTGCTCTATGCTAGGAGCAGAGTACTAAGTGGAGATCAGGGCAACAATGTCTGCCCTCATGAAGTTTACACCCAAAGCTCATGGTCATAGAGCTGGAGAGTATAGATACAATTTGAACTCTGATTCTAAATCCCATAGTCTCTTTTTCTCTTCTACCCCAACAAAGAAAGCCTACAGTTATTGAAAAGACTGTTAAAACTACCAGAGGGAATATGAAAGTGTGTGGGAAATCTGGAAGGAAAACTTTTCTTACCTCTTATACTACTAAAGCAATACATAGAAGACTTCTATGGAAGACTGAGAAAAGAGGGGGGCTCCCCCTTCTGTGAAAAACAGAAATTGTGGGAAAGGGTTATCAAAAAATTATAAAACTGAGCTTGAAAATAAAACAAGAAAAGGAAAATCTGAGATTCCAGAAATAAAGAACCTTCAAGCTAAGTGACCACAGTTAGGGGAGTTCATGGACTATGGCCCCCATGGGTACTGAAACCAAACAAATTCTAAGGGTTAGGGTTTTGAAACCCATGTGAGTCATCAAACCTAGGAGCTGGGGAGCTAGGTATAAGGTCCTGAACCTGGAGTTATAAGAGCTACTCCGTCCCCCAGAAGAAGATGAAACATCACCCAGAGTCTTGAGAAAGGGACAAGGAAACTTATCCTCCTGGGTCCAGGGATAAATAAAAATAAGTCAACTCTAAGAAATGGAAATTCAGAAACAAAGAATCCATAGTCCAAAATTAAGCCAGATGATGAAGAAACCCCAAGCTGAGAAAGGAATACAAAGCTAGTCCTGAACTAGTGAAAACTCCTAGAACACTTGCTAAAGCAAACCCAAAATTCTACTACATGGACACTTCTACAACCCATTATAGACGCGAAATCCCCTACCAGAGGTAAATTCACAATAATACGTAAATCCAATGAGAAATGAAATACAATGAGGGTGGGCCTGCAAACACATCAATCGAAGCGCTGGAGCCAGTACAACAATTTAGAGGGGCTACAAGATAAGCAGAAGAATGAAGGAGATGGAATTAATGTTTCAGAATTTTTGAAAAGACATATTCTAAGGAGAATTAAGAGGGGCTCTTAGAAATTAAAAATTTAGTCATTGAAAATGAAAACCCCAGTGCACATTCAGTAAGCAAATTAGATAGACGCAGCTGATAGAGAAAAGTCAGCCAGCCAGAAGAAAGCACTAAAGACATACTCTAAATACTGGAGAGAGAGAGAGAGATGGACATTATTAAATAACTATTGAAATATATGAAGAATAGAATAAGAATATATGGAATATATGAGTAATAGAATAAGAATATATTGAATATATGAAGAATAGAAAAACATCTATGATGTCGGCTCTAGAAATAGACACTGAAAACAGAGGGAGAAGTTTATTAAACAAAAATAGTTGATAACTATTTCCAATATGGGTTCTTACTTTGAAGAGCACAGAGAATCAAAAGAATATAGAAACATTAATTCCAGCAACATTATAGTGAAAGTACAAAACCCTTAAGGAAAAAAATCTTGAAAACTAAAGAAGGAAAAAAAGTCACAAATCACCTACAGAGGAATGACAATCAGACTGACACCATATTTCATATTTGCATCAGTAGATGCCAGAATTGCATCCCCAACAGCTAGGGGAACCTATCAACCTAGAATTTTCTACCTAGATAATCTTTGATTATGTTGCTCAGCATGGAAGATGGTAGCCACTAGTCAAATGTGACTCGAGCTAACCCAAACCCAGGTGCACCATAAGTGTAAAATTCACTCTGGTTTTCAAAGACTTAGGAAAACAAGAATGAGAAACCTCTTTAATTTTCACACTGATTGCATGTTGAAACAATAGTATTTTGGATATACTGAGTTAAATAAAATGTATTAACATTTAATACATCTTTTTAAAAAGTTTAGAAATCAGTCCTACTAATCTCTGCCCGGTAACTGAAATTCACCACCTTCTTCGAACTTCAGGCTATTTTTTACTTAATCTCTTAATTATCTCCTTGGCTACCCTGTACTTAGAACTTTCTTGGTTTCAAATAACACATTTGTAGACTCATTTTACCCATGTCTCTCCTCACTAAAATGAATGTAAACTCCATAGAGCCCATATCTGCCACGTTCACCTGTGTGTCAGGGATCTGTGTATCAGATTGTCTTGGTTGTAATTAGGAATGTGTACTTCAACAAAGGGTGGCATGTTTTGAATATGCCTGTATTGAAGCTGCCTATTTGACCTTGGGGAAAGTCACTTAACTTTTCTGAGCTTTTATTTAAGCTTTTCTTCTTTCTTGATGTGGACCATTTTTAAAGTCTTTATTGAACTTGTAACAATATTGTTTCTTTTATGTTTTGGGGTTGGTTTTTTGGCCCACAAGGTATGTGGGATCTCAGATCCTCAGGGATTGTACCTGCACACCCTGCATTGGAAAATGAAGTCTTAACCACTGGACCACCAAGGAAGTCCCTGAGCTTTTATTTCTTTGGTTTTAAAGAACATAATCCTCTGTTTAAGATTTTTATGAAAAAAATGAATAAGATAGCTCATAGATTAGCTCCTTCTGCCTGCTGCTGCTGCTAAGTCACTTCAGTCGTGTCCAACTCTGTGCGACCCCATAGACGGCAGCCCACCAGGCTTCCCCATCCCTGGGATTCTCCAGGCAAGAACACTGGAGTGGGTTGCCATTTCCTTCTCCAGTACATGCCTAATGGTTTTAAACTTTTGCCTGGGTCTTAGTTTATAAAGTTGATGACATGGAGAGGCCCATGCCATTGAAAGAGAAGGCTGTTAACTCACAGTTCCCTTAGAAATGAGCAGCATGACACTCAGATCCACATGGACCAGTGGACCAGTGCCCATCAGGAGAAAAAAAGCAGCAGTGAAGGGAAAGTATAAACCACAACCATTATTGAAATTTCCATGGAAAAAGCAAAGCAGGGTAGAGTAAATATTTTAAGATGGGTTGGTTTGGGAATTTCCTGGTAGTCCAGTGGTTGGGAATCTTCTTTCCAACTTGGGGGACCCAGATTTGATCCCCAGTTGGGGAACTAGGATCCCACATGCCACAGGACAACTAACTGGCCTCAACAAGAGAGGACAGCGTGCTGCAACTAACATCCAATGCAGATAGATAAGTAAATAAAAAAGATTGGTTAGTTTGAGTAATTCCAGTGAGCTCTGGGGCATAAGGGATGCTGCTGGTTATCTGGCTCTGGGTGATCTAGCGCAGCAGAATACGGACTTATTTTGTGATAGTTGGGGATATGGACTCAAGATCAGTTGGTGTGAATACAACAGGTGTATCCAAGGGCAAGTCATGTACATGATCTCTAGAATCAACTAGCCCTAGGCAGCAGGAGGGGGCAGCTTCTTTCTAGCCAGCAAGCCCCTACTCCATCAAGATGTCAACACATCATAAAATGGTATGGATGTAAACACAACCATAAAAACACACGGTTAACACATTAGCAAGTTATCTCACCATCTCCTGGAGTTTACCCAAGTTCATGTCCATTGAATTGGTGATACCATCCAACCATCTCATCCTCTGTTGCCCTCTTCTCCTTCTGCCTTCAATCTTTTCCAACATCAGGGTCTCTTCCAATGAGTCAGCTGTTCACTGGAATACTCCCTGACTAAGCCTATGTTATAAACCACTCACAGTGGCTTGAGCAGAAAAGATACAGACATATCCCAGGAGCCTGCAGTCAGCTGGGCCTGAGGAATGAACTGGATGGGGGATGTCACGAAGATATTCTTTCCTCTGTTCCTCTTTGCTTCTCTTGCTTCCTCTACAGGCTGATGATCTGTCACTTCAGTGCACATGGCAGGTTAAAGGTGGACCACTGTAGCTGACTGGCCTGGTATGAACAAGGTACCCATCTCTAGTCTAATCAAGTGTTGCTAGGCAATCAGTCACATTATCCAAAATGGCTGCCAAATGCCCTCTGCTCTGGGAGAGGAAGAGAGTTTAGGTGGGCAAGCTGAGCCAAGCAGATAAATATGAGCACCATGGTTGAACAGCTCCAAAGATGCTGGTTAAAATGCAGACTAAATGAAGTTAAATAGGACACCTCAGGCCACAAAGTTAGTGTGAATTATACGTTTTAAAGAGGGCAATATACTATGCAGTGTTAACCCAACATTCAACTCCAAACACCTTTTTCTCCCAAAGATTTATGAAATATCATGTAACCAGCATCCTGTAGAAGACAACTGCCAAAGGGCAGAGGTTATGGCATATTTTTTAAATCATTTTTATTTATTTTTGGCTGTTCTGGGTCTTCATTCCTGTACTGGCTTTTCTCTAGTTGCGATGAGTGGGGGCTTCTCATTGCAGTGGCTTCTGTTGCAAAGTACTGGCTCTAGGGCACACGGGCTTCAGTAGATGCAATTCCCAGGCTCTACAGCACAGGCTCAATATTTATGGCACGCGGGCTTAGTTGCTCCATCGCATGCAGGATCTTCCTGGTCCAGGGATCAAACCTGTGTCTCCTGCATTAGCAGGTGGATTCTTTACCACTGAGTCACCAGGGAAGTCCTATGACATATTTTTTTTTTAATTTCCAAAGTGCCTTGACCATTTGGCAGAGGTTCAGAAAACTTTGCTCCTCTGGTTTTATTTGTATGTCTTCTATAATGGATATATGGGGGCACTGAAGATCGAAATTATTTCATGAGAAACAACCCAAGAAGAAAGGGGCTGAGTGGGGGATACTCTCCACTGAAGTGCACGGGCTTTTCATTGCAGTGGCTTCTCCTGTTGCAAAGCACTGACTCTAGGGCACACAGGCTTCAGTAGCTGCCTATCCAGAAGACCCAGAAGTCTTGGGTCTTAATATAGAATCAAAGCTGGAGCTAGATCATTCCTCTGATACAACTGTCTCATGTTAGAAGGTCCAGAAAGCTCAGTGACTGGCCTGACATCACACAGCAAGGTAGTAGCAAAGATGAAACCAGAACCAAAGAACCACGAGTAATTTGATAGGGTCTACAAGGGGCTCACTGCTAAAATGGCTCATCATGTTGACCTTGCAAACAAAGAATAAAATCACAGTGACCCTTGACACTGACCAAATTGCCCAAACAACGTTCTGTTTTCTCACTGGCACCTACCTTCTCAAAGCTATGAGACCACCAGATTCCAGACATCTGGCCACATGACCACAGGACTCAACTGCAGGCCAGAAATTAACCATCTCTTCACAGAATTTTTGATTGGCAGGGTATAAGAAAGATGCCATCAGAAAGGGAGAACGCTGGTTCTCCTTAAGGGCCAGTCACCCTCTTGTTTCCCTCTAATAAATTTCCTTTTTGCCTGGCTCACTCTTTTTCTCTGCATTCACCTTACATAATTAACAGTAGACCAACTTCAGATGTGTTCAAGGTAGAGGTTTAATTTTTCAAATATTTGCCAAGCCTGCATTGAGCTAATTGACACAGAAGTACTATAGAGGCACCTGGATTTTATGAAAAGAGGAGCAAGTATTTTACAAGTTCAAGGACAAAAATCCATATTTGCCAGTCCAAGCTGTCCTCACGAGACTCCAGGATGGCACTTCACCTCCATTCTGACAGACACAGAGGCTGCCTCTACTCAGAGTGAGATCACAAGGGGAGCCTCTCAGAGTATTTAATCCTTAATTTAAAACCTAAGGATTATTCAGCCTGTTCAAGAGTTTAACTCTGTCATCAAAGCTTAAACCACTTCAGGGTTCTGGATGCAACAAAGCAGGAAATTAGCTCAGGAGCCCTGGGTCCAAGTGGAGATAAAGATGGGCTGCAGGAAACTGACTCTACCTCTGTATAAATGACCCCACCTAGAGCTTTGCTGCAAGCGCCACTGAGTGAGTCCAAGCTTGCTCCGCTTGCCACACAACAGGCCAATAAATCTGGGAGATGGAAGGGATACGACTTTATTCAGAGAGCTGGCTGATGGAGAGAAGACGACATTAATGTCTCAAAATAACCATCTTGTTGGGGCCTGGATAGCAGATTCTTTTTTGGGATCAGAGATGGGGGGAGTTGAGGGAACAAAGCAAAAGACTATTTAATTCTTACAAATATCTCCTAGAATGGCACGCCTCAGGCAGGGGAATGTGTTCATTTCTTTCCTCCTGCAATCTACATGGTGGACAGAGTTATGAACAAAAGCAATTTATTTGTTTTACTTTACAATATTGTATTGGTTTTGCCATACACCAACATGAATCTGCCACAGGTGTACACATGTTCCCCATCCTGAACCCCCCTCCCACCTCCCTCCCCATACCATCCCTCTGGGTCATCCCAGTGCACCAGCCCCAAGCATCCTGTATCATACATTGAACCTGGACTGGCAATTCATTTCACATATGATATTACACGTTTCAATGCCATTCTCCCAAATCATCCCACCCTTGCCCTCTCCTACAGAGCCCAAAAGACTGTTCTATACATCTGTGTCTCTTTCACTGTCTCATATACAGGGTTATCGTTACCATCTTTCTAAATTCCATATATATGTGTTAGTGTACTGTATTGGTGTTTTTCTTTCTGGCTTACTTCATTCTGTATAATAGGCTCCAGTTTCATCTACCTCATTAGAACTTATTCAAATGTGTTCTTTTTTATGGCTGAGTAATACTCCATTGTGTATATGTACTACAGCTTTCTTATCCATTCGTCTGCACCGAGGAAACCAGAATTGAGACATGTGTACCCCAATGTTCATTGCAGTATTGTGTATGATATCCAGGGCATGGAAGAAACAAAGGTACTTTAGTTTAACAGTCAGGCAGAGGGGGGTAGGGTTCCCCGAGTCAGGCCTTTATGTACGCTGTAATAACAAAAGTGGCCAGAAGCAAGGATTAAAGTCACAGAAACAGATCCAGTGCAGAGTCAAAATTAACCCTTCCTGGATACAAGAGGAAGGCAGGGGACACATACCTCCAACAGCCCCAGAGCAAGCACTGACACCCCTTGAAACCCGCTCTCCCCACACCCAGTACTTACATTTACATCCAGTGCAGAAAAGAGTGCAGCAAGAATACCCCCGGTTTTGAGCCATCATGTGTCAAGTACCTTAGAGTAGAGGTCCCCAACCTCCAGATCTAATGCCTGATGATCTGAGGTGGACCTAGTATAATAGTGCACAATAAGTATAATGAGCTTGACTCACCCCCAAACCACGCCCCTTCCACCCCGTCCATGGAAAAGTTGTCTTCCACAAAACTGCTCCCTGGTGCCAAAAAGGTTGGGAACCGCTGCCTTAAGAGCATGAAGATTTTGCTTGGCCCAAAGCCTGTGACAGAAACCATTTTAGACTCACCCCTGAAGACTTCTATCATGAAATGGGAAAGGATCAGTTAATGGAACACGCCCTTCAAAATGATGAAACGGAGAATGCTTTATAACCAAGCACCAGCCTTCTGGACAGTTAAGCAGTTTATATACACACACATCAGGGGGTGGAAACGTTGCAGGCAATGGAAAGGGCTGGGAGAATTAAAGCCACAGCAGCAAGACTCCCATAGAAAACACAGTTGATATTTGTTCTCAAAAATCCATCTTCCTGAAAAAGTCCCTCCCTAAATCAGGATTAGTCCCCTTCTCCCCCCGGCCCTGCACTGTACCCAGCAGAGCCATCAGAGGCTGTTTTGCTAGGTGTTTGTTTACGGCAAATGGTACAAGACAGAGTCAACAATCGGTGACTTTTTTGCCAATTGGCTGAAATAAAAACACATCAGGTACCCCTGGAATTGATGAAAGAGTTTAAAATTATCTAGGGCTTCCCTGGTGGTAGTAGGGGTAAAGAACTTGCCTACCAATACAAGAGATATGAGAGATGTGAGTTCCATCTCTGGGTTGGGAAGATCAGAGTAGGAAATGGCAACCCATCCAGCATTCCTGCCTGGACAATCCCATGGACAGAGGAGCCTGATGGACTACGGTCCATGGGGTCCCAATGAGTTGGACACAACTGAAGCGACTTAATGTGCATAATTAACCTAAGCAGATCCCCACTCTGCTCCAGCCACTCCTTTTGAAGGGAGAGGCAAGCCCATGGAGGTCTCCTCCCACTGTCCACACATTAGATGTGTTTCAGGTTATTCCTTACTGGAGAATTTTGTCTGTTCATGTGTCTTTCCCCTTTACTTGATTTTCTCAGCATCGGTTGCAGCATCTCAACCCAAAAGCTGGATCAGCTGAGCGTACAAGCGCTTCATGATTCTCCATTCCCTCTGTCACTGTTTTGATTTAATTGGGTCTTCCCTGGTGACTCAAATGGTAAAGAATCTGCCTGCAATATGCAAAACCTGGGTTCAATCGATCCCCTGGAGGGCAGCATGGCAGCCCACTCCAGTATTCTTGCCTGGAGAATCCCCATGGACAGAGATGCCTGGCAGGCTATAGCCCATGGGGTTGCAAAGAGTCAGACATGACTGGGTGACTAAGCACAGCACAGCTACAGAATGACCTTTCAGTTCAGTTCAGTTGCTCAGTCGTGTTTGACTTTTTGCAACCCCATGAATCGCAGCACGCCAGGCCTCCCTGTCCATCACCAACTCCCGGAGTTCACTCAGACTCACGTCCATCGAGTCAGTGATGCCATCCAGCCATCTCATCCTCTGTCGTCCCCTTCTCCTCCTGCCCCAAATCCCTCCCAGCATCAGAGTCTTTTCCAATGAGTCAACTCTTTGCATGAGGTGGCCAAAGTACTGGAGTTTCAGCTTTAGCATCATTCCTTCCAAAGAAATCCCAGGGCTGATCTCCTTCAGAATGGACTGGTTGGATCTCCTTGCAGTCCAAGGGACTCTCAAGAGTCTTCTCCAACACCACAGTTCAAAAGCATCAATTCTTCAGTGCTCAGCTTTCTTCACAGCCCAACTTTTGTTTATATAATTTCATTTCCTAAGAAACAGTGGTTCATTATGAAGCACTCAGAAAACAAAAATAGAGAGAAAATTCTCCTCCAAATCCATCATAACACTACCAAATAAAATTATTGACTAACCTTTCTTTTCGTCTTTACACATTTATATGTATATAGACAACTAAGAGCTACCATTTATTGAGTACTTTGGTAAGGGTTCAGACACATTTTCATTTAATTCTCACTGTAATTCTAGGTAGTAAATACAACTTATCACCATATGAGACTATACTGTAGATGCAATTTTGTGGGGTATTTTTTGCTTTTAACATTTAAAGTATTTTCCACTTTACTAAAACTTTTATGGTTATCATTTTTAATGATTTCATATTTT
Organism: Bos indicus; assembly: GCF_029378745.1. Classification (NCBI taxonomy): domain Eukaryota; kingdom Metazoa; phylum Chordata; class Mammalia; order Artiodactyla; family Bovidae; genus Bos; species Bos indicus. Next base: position 15,023,255 of record NC_091780.1, on the reverse strand, counting down.
TAGACATACTTTAAAATGCTTTTATTAAAGATTTGTTTTCAATTTGCTGTTTTATAAATAACACTGTGATGAACACCTTTATGCCTGCTTTCTGTATTTACCACTATTTTTTTAGGATAGTTTCTCAGAGAGGGAACCACTAAGTCAAATGAGTGTGTGCATGCTCAGTGGTGTCCGACTCTTTGTGACCCCATGGATTGTAGCCCACCAGGCTCCTCTGTCCATAGAGGTATCCAGGCAAGAATACTGGAGAGGGTTTCCATTCCCTCCTCCAGGAGATCTGCCCAATCTAGGGATGGAAACTGAAGCTCCTGCGTTGGTAGATAGGTTCTTTACCACTGAGCCACCTGGGAAGCCCAAATGAATATAAATATTTTTTTAAGTTTTATTCAGTTATTTGCAGAACTGTTCCCTGTGATTTAAAGCAATTTTATGTAATTCAAAGAATGTGATGATGTCATTATCAGAAGTTACTAACTATATTATATTGTTAAAAGTGAAAGATCACTTGAATAAATTTTAAAACATTTCACCCTAAAATTTTCATGCAAAACTAAAAATGCTGCTTAATATACATGAGTAAAAGCTTTTTCAAAGTGTGTTAAAACAAACTATTTGCAGGTAATTTTGGTATATCAAAGTATGTGTGTAGTCGATTCAGTTGTGTCTAACACTTTGCAACCATATGGACTGTAACCCACCAGGCTCCTCTGTCCATGCGATTATCCAGGTAAGAATACTGGAGTGGGTTGCCATACCCTCCTCCAGAGGATCTTCCTGTCCTAGGGATCAAATCTGTATCTTCTTACATCTCCTGCACTGGCAGGCATGTTCTTTACCACTAGTACCACCTGGGAAGCCCAAATAAAAGTATAAAACATTTAAAATTTAGCCACAGTCATACCCAGAGACGGTCAGATTTAAGATTTCAGTGGCTTTCTTTCCATTGCTTAATAGAGAGATTAGATACATAGCTAATAGTGTGTAATCCATTGTTATACTTTTTTTTTTTTAACTGAATATTGTACAGTGTAAATCTCCTAAAGGATCTTGATGCTTCTACTCAAGTCCTTCCCAGGCATGTTGAACATGCTCCACAGCTTTTGGGCAGCTCATTCCAGGCTGCCTAGCAGTGTCCACAGCTCTGGTTAGGCGCCGACATCCAGGGCCCATCCCTCACTAACGCCCAGATCCCACCTAGAGGGAGTTTCTCTGGCCGCTGTCTGCTGTATCAGGCCGGATGACTGAGCATTCGCTCTTGTATTAAACAAAATGCCCATCAGCTCTCTGCTGACCCAGGGAAGGTGACAGATTTCAAGAAAATGAAACTTTGACCAGGAACAGACTCCTTTTGGCTGAGCAGCAGGAACCGACTTTGATGACTAACTTGTCAAACCCATCAGATACGAGTGTGTGCGGCTGGAGGTATTTTTAGAGACCTGACGCAGCTCGGGGAGGGCAGTAGGGAGTCTAGTGTGGTACTTAGGTTCAGTGACAAGCAGTGTAACCTATTGAAAGCACCTCCTGACCTCAGCTTGGGGGGAGAGGTCCCTTCATTGACTGCTGGGCGCTCCCTCACCCCCCAGAGCTGGTGGTCACAGCTTGCAGAAAGCATGCCGCTCCTGCTTGTGCACAGCCTCTGCTCACAGTGCTGGGCTGTCGCCCCCATTTCAGAATGAGATGCTGAGGCTCGGGGAGATTCACCTCCGCCTGGTTTCTGCAGGAGCTACACCGCACACCTATTTACCTCCGACTATGCTAAATACATCCCGTATCTGGTGTTTACCTTCACAACACCCTTCCCCTTGTATTTATGGATCAGAAAGAAAGCTGCAGAGCCACTGAACTGGCGGCCTCAATTACTGGGTGACTAAAGCTAGTCCTTGGCTGTCTTCGAAACCATGCAAGAGGAAGAAATATGCGCCTGTGGCCGAGTCGTGTATGTATGGGAGGATCCACGATGAGGTTGTAAAGCGATCGTCCTCCAATTAGAACAATTTTTAAAAAAAAGCGATTAAGACGCTGACACCTTGTTCCTCATCACTGACTCCTGACTGTGACCCCTCATCTTATGGAAGCCCCTGGACTCCTCGTGGAGGAGGGCGCAGTTCTTGAGGCATGAGCCTACTGTTTATCCCTCTCCACCGGCTGAGAAGTAAAGCCCCATTTCTATTTCCTCTGAACTCTGTTTCCGTATTTTTTATTCGACCTTGGTGGGCAGAGAAAGCCAAGATTTTGGCAATAGGACCAAGACAAAAACAAGCTTTATCAACCATAAAAGAACAGTGACTATCCAGCTGGGCGCTCTAGAGTTTGCCACGGTCGATGCAGTTCTCATAAAGACCCAACCTAGTTAAGGATTCTAGAAATTATAGACCAGAAAGAGACCTTGGAAATACATGGGCGAGAAATTTCACATGGCTGCCCTTCACAGCCTGAGGCCCAGCAACTGATACCATCCCCAGAAGTGGACTTAAAACAGTTAAGCGTGTTGCCAAAATTTAAAGTTCAAGTGGTTTCACATAAAAGTCTGGGTTGCTGGCTTACCTTGAAAAGTGGGACAGCTTCCAGCAGCGAGCTTCACCTCTTGCTTCACGACATGAGCCGCTCCCGCTTAGGGGTGCATAGCCTCCAGCTTGCACCAGTTTCCACAGTAGATCCAGGTTCCCTAAGATCCCGTTTGTAGACGAGCACACTGACCTCCAGAGACCCTTACAAGTTGCCCAACATCAGACAACTTGCTTTTTCCCTGCTCCATGCTCTTGGCCACAGGCAGGCATCAGCCACAACTACGTGCTCCTTAGTCTTCAGAGTGGCTTTTATGAGCTTCTAGGATGTTTCCCCCCTCCTTCCTTTTAAAGCCCAGCTGATCTCTCTCTTCATTTCTAAATTAAAGTTCTCTTCTACCAATAAAGTGAGGTGGGTGGGTGTGGGGAGGATGGGGCTCTTCAATAGAAAATCCCTGTTCAGTGACTCAATGCTGGGAAGCATTTGTAATCTCTCTTACCTTATTGTGCACATGTGCCTGAGTGTGTGCCTGCATGCGTGCTCAGTCGTGTCAGACTCTGTGACCCCATGGGCTGCAGCCCGCCAGGCTCCTCTGTCGGTGGGATTCTCCAGACAAGAATACTGGAGGGAGTAGCCATTTCCTTCTCCAGGAGATCTTCCCAACCCAGGGATGGAACCCACGTCTCCTGCATGGACAGGCGGGTTCTTGACCACTGAGCCACCTGGGAAGCCCCTCTCTAATCTCAGATGCTCATAATAATCAGCTGCCCTGGCCTCACCCCAGACAAACTAAGTCAGCTACTCTGGACCCAGGTTTAGGTAGCTCTTCTGCTACTCAGATGATTCCAATGTGCCATCATGGTATCTGATTGCTCCCAGAGGTCGTGGAACCAGCTTCCCTGCTGAGTGCTCATGAGACCTCCTGGGTAATTTACATCAGTTTGAAGCATTCTGGAAACTTCTCTCATCTGGAAAATGGGGAGGATAGATTAGGTTTATGATTTCCAACTTGGGATGCTTTGCCCCTCAGCATCCACTGAGGAAATGATGAGGTCATGAAGCTACTGTGGATATTGCAAAATGTCTAGCAGAGATGGCACACTTAGCTGTGTTAAGGCATATTTACACATGTTAATAAAGATGCTTCTGCTGGAATTACATTTACTTGGTGTGCTGATTCTACTTGCAAAATATGGGGTTTCAGGGCAAGGGGAAAATCTTGTCTGTGAGTAAAATTGAGAGAAGGAAGGAATGAAACAAGGAAGGAGAGAGGGAGAAATTGGGGGAGAGAGGGAGAAATTGGGAGAGAAAGGGGGAGAGAGAACAATCTGGCCCTCTATGATTTGATGATTAACCTGCAAAGAGAGGAGTAACTTCTGAGGCAGTGTATAGTCTTTGAATATCCCCCTTCCTTAAAAGAATTCTGCTGCTGCTGCTGCTAAGTCGCTTCAGTCACGTCCGACTCTGTGCGACCCCATAGACGGCAGTCCACCAGGCTCTGCCGTCCCTGGGATTCTCCAGGCAAGAACACTGGAGTGAGTTGCCATTTCCTTCTCCATTGCATGAAAGTGAAAAGTGAAAGTGAAGTCACTCAGTCACGTCAGACTCGTAGCGACCCCATGGACTGCAGCCCTCCATCCATGGGATTTCCCAGGCAAGAGTACTAGAGTGGGTTGCCATTGCCTTCTCTAACACAATCCTTTTTAAGTGCTACTTCCTTCCTAACCCCCTTCTTTGTGGAAGGCTGGGCTTCCCTGGAGGCTCAGACCATAAAGAATCTGCCTCCAGTGCAGGAAACCGGGGTTTGATCCCTATGTCAGGAAGGTCCCCTGGAGAAGGAAACGGCTGCAGTATTCTTGCCTGGAGAATCCCATGGACAGAGGACTCTGGCAGGCTGAAGTCCATGGGGTCGCAAAGAGTTGGACACACCGAGCAACTAACACTTTTACATTTTCTAGTACCTGGAAGCCAACACCCCTGAAAAGAATAAGTCCTTAATTCAGGGACCTCAACCCAGAAGGCCTGGTTTACCTTAATGAGCCCCAGCAGTTTGACAGCCAGAACCAGGCAAGGCAACAGCGATGATGACAATGTTGTCGGGACACTTGTCAGTGAGCAGTGACAAAAAAATAAAACATTTTGCTACACAACAGATAAGTGCTCCCTGACAATCTGTCTGCGCTTATTTTTTTGAAGTCTTCCTCCCGCTTTATTCTCACCCAGCCGTTAAATTATTCTAGCCAACATGACCATTTCCTCAATAAACATTTTCTTGGCCTAAAACTAGGAGGAATTTCATCAAGGAAGCAGGGACTGTGTTTGTTAGGCTGGTTTTTCTCTTTGCTGCGTCTCCTGGGGAAATGCCCGCGCTGAGTTTCACTCTCGCAAACGCAGGCAGTCTGGTGACCATTGCTAGGCAACATGTCAGCATAAATATTTCATCGGTGAAACAGAGTCTGTCTCATCCTTCGTCTGTTTGATACTTCAGCTCTCCTTTATAAAAACAATAGAAAAAAAAAAGATAGAAATCCATGACCCCTACATTCCCTGAAATCCATGATAAGAATGATAATTTAATCAAGTAGAAAATTCTTAAAATCCAGGCAATGGCAATCATTAGAGAATATAATGGGGAAAAAATCCCAATAATGTCTTAGCTTGGGTTGCTATTAAAAAAAAAACTGCCATAGGCAGGGTGGCTTAAACAATAGACATTTATTTCTCAGTTTCAGAGGCTGGAAGTCCAAGATCAAGGTCCTGGCAGTCTGCTCAGGTGAGGGCCCCCTTCCTGCCCTTGAGATAATTGCCTTCAGTGCAGTATGCAAACCAGTCAGAATGCGCACCATCAAAAAAAATCTACAAACAATAAATGCTGGAGAGGGTGTAGAAAAAAGGGAATCCTCCACACTATTGGTAAGAATGTAAGTTGGTACAGACACCATGGAGAGGAATATGGAGGTTCTTTTAAAAAACTAAAAATAGAGCTACTATATAATCTAGCAATCCCACTCTTGGGCTTGTATCTGGAGAAAACCATAATTCAAAACATACATGAACCCCAATGTTCACTGAAGCACTATTTGCAATAGCCAAGACATGGAAGCAGCCGAAGTATCCATCAACAGATGAATGAATAAAGAAGATGTGGTATATGTATATATATATATATATATATATATATATATCAGTTCAGTTCAGTTCAGTCACTCAGTCGTATCCGACTCTGCAACCCCATGAATCGCCGCACACCAGGCCTCCCTGTCTATCACCAGCTCCCGGAGTTCACTCAGAATCACGTCCATCAAGTCAGTGATGCCATCCAGCCATCTCATCCTCTGTCGTCCCCTTCTCCTCCTGCCCCAAATCCCTCCCAGCATCACAGTCTTTTCCAATGAGTCGACTCTTCATGTGAAGTGGCCAAAGTACTGGAGTTTCAGCTTTAGCATCATTCCTTCCAAAGAAATCCCAGGGATGATCTCCTTCAGAATGGACTGGTTGCATCTCCTTGCAGCCCAAGGGACTCTCAAGAGTCTTCCCCAACGCCACAGTTCAAAAGCATCAATTCTTCAGCACTCAGCCTTCTTCACAGTCCAACTCTCACATCCATACATGACCACTGGAAAAACCATAGCCTTGACCAGAGGGACCTTTGTTGGCAAAGTAATGTCTCTGCTTTTGAATATGCTATCTAGGTTGGTCATAACTTTCCTTACAAGGAGTAAGCATCTTTTAATTTCATGGCTGCAGTCACCATCTGCAGTGATTTTGGAGCCCAGAAAAATAAAGTCTGACACTGTTTCCACTGTTTACCCATCTATTTCCCATGAAGTGATGGGACCAGATGCCATAATCTTCCTTTTCTGAATGTTGAGCTTTAAGCCAACTTTTTCACTCTCCACTTTCACTTTCATCAAGAGGCTTTTGAGTTCCTCTTCACTTTCTGCCATAAGGGTGGTGTCATCTGCATATCTGAGGTTATTGATATTTCTCCTGACAATCTTGATTCCAGCTTGTGTTTCTTCCAGTCCAGCGTTTCTCATGATGTACTCTGCATAGAAGTTAAATAAGCAGGGTGACAATATACAGCCTTGACGTACTCCTTTTCCTATTTGGAACCAGTCTGTTGTTTCATGTCCAGTTCTAACTGTTGCTTCCTGACCTGCATACAAATTTCTCAAAAGGCAGATCAGGTGGTCTGGTAATTCCATCTCTTTCAGAATTTTCCACAGTTTATTTTCATCCACACAGTCAAAGGCTTTGGCATAGTCAATAAAGCAGAAATAGATGTTTTTCTGGAACTCTCTTGCTTTTTCCATGATCCAGCAGATGTTGGCAATTTGATCTCTGGTTCCTCTGCCTTTTCTAAAACCAGCTTGAGCATCAGGAAGTTCACGATTCACATATTGCTGAAGCCTGGCTTGGAGAATTTTGAGCATTACTTTACTAGCGTGTGAGATGAGTGCAATTGTGCGGTAGTTTGAGCATTCTTTGGAATTTCTTTGTGACCCCATGGACTACAGCAAGACAGGCTTCCCTGTCCATCACCAACACCTGGAGCTTCCTTAAACTCATGTCCATCGAGTTAGTAATATCACCCAGCCACCTCATCCTTTGTCATCCCCTTATCCTCCTGCCCTCAATCTTTCCCAGCATCAGGGTCTTTTCCAATGAGTCGGCTCTTCACATCAGGTGGCCAAAGTATTGGAGTTTCAGCTTCAGCATCAGTCCTTCCAATGAATATTCAGGACTGATTTCCTTTAGGATTGACTGGTTGGATCTCCTTGGAGTCCCAGGGACTCTCAAGGGACTCTCTCTATATAAATGTATATGTATATGTGTATACATATGTATACACACAGTGGAATCTGACTGACCCACTGAAAAGAAGGAAATAAGGCCATTTGCAGCGGCATGGATGGACTTAGAGATGGTCAAACTAAGTGAAGTAGGTCAACGATAAATATCCTATAATACTGGTCATATGCAGAATCTTAAAAAAAAAATGATATAAATGAAGTTATTTACAAAACAGAAACAGATTCACAGACTTGGAGAATAAAATTATGGTTATCCGGGGAAGAGAGGAAGGTGGGCTAGATTGGGAGTTTGGGATGAACATGTACACACTGCTGCACTTAAAATAGATAACCAACAGGGGCCTACTGTAAAATAAATGAAAAGATGATCGCCTCCTTGCTGCATCCTCACAAGGCAAGGAAAGGAAGCACTGATGTTTCTTCTTGTAAGGGCAATAATCCCATCTTGGGGGGCTCCACCCTAACGACCTCATCTAAATCTGACCTTCCCAAAGGCATTCTTTTATTTATTTATTTATTTTTTTGCTGATAAAGTAAAAGATTTTATTGGGAAGGGATGCCTGGGTGGAGACCCACAGGGTAAAGGACCATGGGAGAATGACTGTGCCACAGAGCACAGTCTCAAGTTTTATGGCAATGGGGTTAGTTTCCAGGCTGTCTCTGGCAATCATCTTGCTTGGTCCCTGTGTGGCGATTCAGGGTCCTTCCTGGTTTCATGTGCATCTCTCAGCCAAGACAGATTCTATCACGAGCCCCTACTTATTAATACCATCACTTTGGGGGTTAGGGCTTCAAAATATGAATTGGAGGAGGGACATAAACATTCAGCCTATAACAAATATAATCCAAAAAAATTTAAGTGGTGCTCAGCAAAACTTTTCAGTGATACATTGGCACATTTTTATTAAAATAAATAAATAAAGGATTCAATGGTGACTAAACACTACAGTTACAACTAATTCTTTTTAAAGAAATACCAAAACAGAGACAAAAGTCTAGAACATAAACAAAATATCAAGAGCCATTTTCTTAGGGGATTTGAACTATGGAGATTCCCACCTTCTCACATATATGCCTATAATGCTTCAGTTGAGTGTGGGCAGGACTTATAAATATAATGGAATATATTTATAGGTATGTTATGCTGCTACTGCTAAATCACATCAGTTGTGTCCAACTCTGTGCGACCCCACAGATGGCAGCCCACCAGGCTCCCATCCCTGGGATTCTCCAGTCAAGAATACTGGAGTGGGTTGCCATTTCCTTCTCCAGTCTCACAAAACCTAGCCAGGCCTATGGCAAAAGGGATTTTTCAGATATAATTAAGATCCCTAGTTGATTGAATCAATGGGAAGATTATCCTGGGTGGGCCTGACCTAATCAGGTGGAAACCAGCTATGAGCTGCCCACTAGGACTAAGTGGCAGGGAACAAGTGGCCTCCAGGAGCAGAGCATAATCCCCAGCTGATACTTAACAAGAAAACAGGGACTTCAGTTCTACAGGTAACTGAATTCAACAACAACACTGAATGAGCCTGGAAGATGACCCCAAGCTTCAAAGGAGAGCCAGAGCATGGCCCACGCCTGGATCATGGCCCCCTGAGACCCTGAGCCAAGATCCAGCTGAGCTGTGTCCAGACTAAACCCTCAAAAACTATGAGACAACAAATTTGTGTCATTTTAAGATGTTTGTAGCATTTTATATGTAGCAATAGGAAACACAGGGGATGATTCTCCTTTTCTGTATTTTTTGTTTGTTTGTTTTAATTATTATTATTATTTTTTTACTTTACAATATTGTATTGGATTTTCCATACATCAACATGCATCTGCCACGGGTGTACACGTGTATTTTTGTATAACAAACTGAGTACAAAGTTGAAGACTCCATTTGAAGCCCAGGATTTTTAAAGAAATAATTACATCATTGGCAGCCTGAGCAGATAAAGTTTCCCCCGATTTCCTGGCCCTGGGGACACTTTCACCAACTTCCTTACTTACCCTCACTAAGAGAGTTTCATCATGACACTAACTCAGAATCTATTTTTTTAGAAATATGTCTTATAAGTGGACCTTAATCTGCAAATAAACTGGGAATAATCTTCCCAAGGAAATAGAGAAGTATTAGGAAATAGGAATGGATATAGGAATAAGGAAATAGGATATAAGAATAAGGAAATAGGAATGGATATAAATAGATGTCCATCACTATCTTGCTTATAAAGATAAAATTCAGAACATGTATAAGGGCCTAGTAATAGAAGATTGATTAACCAAAGTACATTTCATTCATTCAGTGGAATACTATGCACTCATTTTAAAGATTATATAGCTCAGTGTTATAATGTGATGTTTATGATATATGTATGTATGTTAGGCTCTCAGTCATCTCTGACTCTTTTTGACCCCATGGACTGTAGCCCACCAGATTCCTCTGTCCATGGGATGTTCCAGGCAAGAATACTGGAGTGGGTAGCCATCCCCTTCTCCAGGGGATCTTCCTGATCCAGGGATTGAACCCAGGTCTCCTGCATTGCAAGCGGACTCTTTACAGTCTGAGCCACCAGGAAAGCCCATTATAATATACTGTCACATGTGAAAAAAAAAAAGGCAAATTACAAAACTTTATGTTTAACAGAATCTTAATTTGTTAAAAAAAAAATAGGATGGTTATATTGATACTCATATGAATCTAGAGATGGAGATAGATTAAAACTGCAAGGATGTACATCATGGTGTTAACAGTAGTTACCTCTAGGCATTGTGATATGGTATTTTCTTTTTTGTTCATTTGGATTTTCTGATTTTTCTTCAACTTATTCAATAGACATAGAAGATACATGAGGCAGCTCATCGTAAGAAAGATTTACATTTCTATTTAAATAGTCAATAGCTTTGACTTCCCTTGAGTTTTGTTAATATTCCTAATGGTCATGTCTATTGATGGATTCTTAGACTTGGTCTCTGTAAATAATACTCAGATAAATCTCTTTGCTTAGCATTAAGGGTGTGTTTTCCAAATGCAGATCTTGGGAGTTGGTACTCAATGCTTGTTGTAGTCATTTCAAAATATACAAAAAGCACTGAGCATTCTCACATCCATGAAACTCAGAAGACACTCTTACTGAGAAAATGAACCCTTTTGATCTTCTTCCAATCACCTTAAACTGAAGTGTAGGCAATAATCTCACTTTTCAGGGTCAGAGGTCTTATGTTCTCTGCCAAAGCCATCAGAACAAAAGCCATTTAAAGTCATGGGACAATCACCAAGTATGTTGACCATCAAAATTTCTTCCCAGTGAGGTTAAACCCTTGGTTGAAAGAGTACATCTCTGTACATAATCCAGGGAATAGAAAATCCTTTACTACTTGGAGGGTGGATGTGACTGAGGGTTTTGCTACCAGCTGGATAGCGTAGACCAGTGGTTATAAATTGGACATGATTTTGGTCCCCAGGGGATAATTGGCAATGTCTGGAGATATTCTGATGATCAAATCTGGAGTGGGGAGTATGCTACCAGCATCTAGTGGATAAAAGCCAGGGATGCTGCTAAACGTTCTGCAACACACAGGACAACCACACAACAGAGAATTTTCTAGTCCATCATCCACGGTGTTAAGCTTGAGAAACCCTGGCTAAAGGGTCAGATACACGTGAAACAGGTGACGTGAAGAACCTGAAAGAGGTAGTAACAGAACTCTCTTACAAGCAATAACACCCCCACACAGAGCAACAGCAAGAGTTATACCTGATTCTGGACAATATGAGATAACCAGGAGCAGATGCACCCTCCTGTCTTACACGACTTGATGACCTCGAGACTGTCATACGGAGTGAAGTCAGTCAGGAAGAGAAAAACAAATACCGTGTATTAACACATATGTGTAGAATCTATGCAACGCAGAAACACAGAAAACAAATGTATGGACACCAAGCAGGGAAGGGGGAAAGGGGTAAATTAGGCGATTGGGATTGGCATATATACACTGCTATTTTAAAAGGAGATAACTAATGAGAACCTACTATACAGCAAAGGGTGGGGGTACAATCTGTTTGTAGGACACATATTAACCTTAAAAATGCATTCCAGTATACATCGTTTTGGTTTTTAGTCACTAAGTTGTGACTGACTCTTTTCAACCCCATGGACTTTAGCCTGCCAGGCTCCTCTGTCCATGGGATTTTCCAGGCAAGAATACTGGAGTGGATTGCCATTTCCTTCTCTAGGGGATCTTCCCAATCAAGGGGTTGAACCCATGTCTCCTACAATGGCAAGCAGATTCTTTACTAACACTGAGCCACCTGGGAAGACCTCCAGTACACATTAAGTGCAGACAAATAATGTTTGATTCCACTTATGTGAGATACCCCGAACAGTCAAATTCATAGAATCAGAAAGTACATTCGTAGATGTCAGAAGTGGGAGGTGGGAGGGAATGGGGTGGGGAACTAGCGTTGAATGAGAAAAGAGTTTCCGTTTAGGAAGGTGAAAAATTTGGGAAATTGATGATGGTGAGAGCTGCACAGCTATGTGAATGTACTTAGTGCTACTGAAACATACAGTTAAATACGGTTAAAATAGCATATTTTATATTATATGACTTTCACCAAAATTTGAAAAAAAAATATTTTAAAAAGAAATCAGACAAATATATCTAAGACAACATTTATCAGACAATAGACAACTTGTGGGGAGGCAGGATGAAGCTATACAAAAGGGGTCCTGAGTCTTTGTCGGAGTACTAACTTATACGTGCTTGAGAGAAAATGTTTGGGACGTGTTTGACATCTACCAAAGATTGGGGGAAGAGCTACCAGAAAAGAGCGAATAGAACAATTTCCAGGGCTACACAGGGCTGGGTACAGTTTATGTTCCCACATGCCAGAGTGGTATAACCTCTTAGTACGTGTGATGGATAGACTCCTCAGAAGCATATTGGCTTAGTTGTGGTGTCAAATTAGCCCTAGACTAAAGGTCCCTGTGAACAGCCCTAAGAAAACTTAAATCTCAAAAGGATCAATCTGATTCCAAGTAATTTGCGGACCAAGACAAAAATTCAATAATCTATGAAAGAATATAGCAAAATCCAGGAACCACCAACATAAAAATACACAATATCCAGCATCAAGTTAAAAATCACCAGACAAGTTAGGCCCTCTCCAGTGGTCCAGTGGTTAATAATCTGCCTTTCAATGCAGGGGACGCAGGTTCAATCCCTGGTCTGGAAGATTCCACACCTAGATCCTGTGCTCCGCAAAGAAAAGTAACTCCCACTCACCACGACTATAGAAAGCCCGTGGGCAGCAACGAAGACCAGCACGGCCAAAAATAAATAAATAATAAATAAGGTTAAAAAAAAAAAAAAAAAAAACTACCAGACAAGTAAAGAAACAGGAAAATAAGACCTGTAACCACAAGAAAGATCAATGAACAGAATCAGACCCAGAAATCACAGACATGATAGAAATATGAGACAAGGACATTTTGAAAGATTTTATAAATATGTTCTATACATTCAAGGAGGGGGAGGAAAACATGACAAAGAAAGCATAAAATATTGCATATTTTATGAAAGAAAAGAAAGCATAAAATATTGCAAGGGATGATAAGTTTCTTCACTCTGGTGCTTATGAGCATGTGTTTTGCCGGACACTGTGACAAGAGAGATGGGTAAGACTCAGTCTCTGTTCTCCTGCAGCTCATGACTTAGTAGAAAAGGTAGCCACAGAAATGATTAAATTTGATAGAGTGAAGAATGCCTGGGGAGATTAGATGAACATATAAAGGTTGTGGGTGAGTACTACAGGTGAGTACTTACTGTAGAGCTGAGGGATAGTGCTGTGCTCCAGGATATCCCTCAGTAGAGCCGAGGGATAGTTCTCTATCATGCATGCATGCGTGCTAAGTCACTTCAGTGATGTCCGACTCTTTGTGACCCTATAGACTGTAGCCCGCAGGCTCCTCTGTTTATGGGATTCTTCAGGCAAGGATACTGGGGTGGGTTGCCATGTTCTCCTCCAGGGGATCTTCCCTACCCATGGATTGAACCCAGATCTCCTGCTTCTCCTGAATTACAGGCAGATTCTTTACCTACTGAGCGACCTGGGAAGCCACTCTCTATCATAGGCACAAATAATAATAGCCAACTTCATGCAACAACAAAAAAAGCAATTATTGGATAACTATATGTAAAAACATATTGGAAGCTTAGGAACAAAATAGCAAAATAGAGACATAAAAACAGAAATAAACCCTCTTCTCTCGAAAAGTGAAAGTGAAGTGAAACTGAAGTCGCTCAGTCATATCCAACTCTTTGGGGCCCCATGGAATATAGCCCACCAGGCTCCTCTGTCTATGGGATTTTCCAGGCAAGAGTACTGGAGTGTGTTGTCATTTCCTTCTCCAAGGGATCTTCCCGACACAGGGATCAAACCCTGGTCTCCCACATTGCAAGCAGACACTTTATTTACCATCTGAGCCACCAGAGAAGTCCCTCTCTCAAAGCTAGTGTTTATTGAATACTTAAAACTTTGTGTCATTTTGTCCTCATAACAATGCAAGATAGGTACTATTATCACCCAATTTGGGAGATCACAGTAATGTCTCTTGATCCTCTAATCCTTTCTATATGCATTCCCTTTGACTTGTGACTTTGAAATTTTCTGCTAAACAGAGTACATTCACTTTGGTGACATGACTTCTTTTGGCCAGTGAAATATTAGCAGATGTGATGGAACCAAAAATTTGGAAAACACCAGTGCTCTTGGGTTTATTTTCTTGAATATGTGCCATTACATAAGAATATGCCTCTTAAGAATAAGAGGATAAGAGACAAGTAGAACAGAGTCAACCCAACTCACCTGCAAACCTTCGGTGAGAAACAGGGCCCTATCTAGATGAGCTAAACCCCAGCCCAACCCACCGATGCGTGACCTGATCAACGATCACTGTGCTGTCCGGCTGGTATTTTGGGCTTGTTGTTAGGCAGTAATACCTAACTGGGACACACTGTCAAAGGAAAGGGAGGAGGTCAGAGCGACGCAAAGCTAGAGGGACATACCTAGTAAACAGTAGAACTCGGATTTGAATTTACATCTGCCTGACTGGCACCCCACTCCAGTACTCTTGCCTGGAAAATCCCATGGATGGGGGAGCCTGGTAGGCTGCAGTCCATGGGGTCGCCAAGAGTTGGACATGACTGAGCAACTTCACTTTCACTTTTCACTTTCATGCATTGGAGGAGGAAATGGCAACCCACTCCAGTGTTCTTGCCTGGAGAATCCCAGGGATGGGGGAGCCTGGTGGGCTGCCACCTATGGGGTCGCACAGAGTCGGACACGACTGAAGCAACTTAGCAGCAGCAGACACATATACTGCTTCCTTGGAACCTCACTCCTGGGGATTTGCTCTAAGACCATAGTTCATAAAAAAGTTACATGTACATAAATATACATTGAAGTTTTTCTTAGGACCAAAAAAAAAAAAAAATGAAAATGACCTAATGTTCCCAAAATGAGAAAAGTGCCTAAACAATATACCATCTCAAAGGAATAGCTCGTGCTTATGAAATGGCTCAGACGGTAAAGAATCCACCTGCCAGTGCAGGAAACACAGGAGATGCAGTTGTAACCCCTGATTGCAAAGATTCCCTGGAGGAGGAAATGGCAACCCACTCCAGTATTCTTGCCAGGAAAAACCCATGGACAGAGGAATCTGGCAGGCCACAAAGAGCTGGACACGCCTGAATGACCGACACATGCTTATAAAATGGCAATTAAGAATTTGCCACAGAGAGGGAAGTCTCTATTCTAATGGAAATCTTCAAAACTAAAATATATTTCATAGGTCCACTCAAAGTAAAAATGTGTGTAGATATGCATATATGTGGTTTTCATACATATGTGCAAATAGAAAAGGACAGAAAAGCAGCTTATTAAATGAAATCAACTTCACAGAACTGTGGGATTAGAAGTGATGTATTTTAGTCTTCTAATTTTCCATTAGAGTTGCTATAATAAAAACAGTGATTAAGCTGACACATACACAGCTCTGGTGTCACACTTCATCCACTCAAAGGGCTTACCCAGCCACCCACCATCTCACTCACACCAAGCCTTTGGACCCTGCAGGATGCCCGGGCCTCACAGGGATCTTTCTCTCTAGTGCCGTGAGCTTCGAGAGCACCTTCCCGTGACAAGCCCCCACTTGGGGTGCATGGCTTATGCTCGTCTTAGCACAAGAAGGGGGAAAGCCCTCAGTCTCCAAAAAGTGAAAGTGAAAGTGAAGTCACTCAGTTGTGTCCGACTTTTTGCAACCCCATGGACTGTAGCCTACCAGGTTCCCCAATCCATGGAATTTTCCAGACAAGAACACTGGTGTGGGTTGCCATTTCCTTCTCCAGGGGATCTTCCCAACCCAGGGATCAAACCTGGGTCTTCTGCATTGCAGGCATATGCTTTACCATCTGAGCCACCAGGGAAGACCTCAGTCTCCAAAGATGTTGCATTTGTTAGTCAGGACAGATTTCTTCATCAATAAATCCTTTCACATCAAAGCTGGAGACAATTCTTAGCCTGCTTGTCAACCCGGTTAGAGAATGAGGGGAGGGTCTGGATGCTGTCGAGGGGCATGTGGCTCCTTCCTTCAGCCTTTCCAGGGTTCGTAGCTCACTGTAGGGAACGCTGAGCGTGCCGCGGCTCCCTGCTGGCTGTGATGCGTATGTCATCCCCCTCGATCTCCGTGTGATGGTGTCACGTCCTTTTCCAGGCGGCCTTAGAGAAGCTGAGCAATGTGCCCCAGGTGGACTTGGGCGATGTGTGTGTGTGTGAGGTGCTCAGTCATGCCCAACTCTTGCCGATAGTATTGGATTCACCAGTAAACGAGTCAACACCAATGTTATCTTCCTCTCAGGCGATGAAAACCCAATTCTTCGGCCTTCCCTGATTGTCCAGTGGTTAAGAATCTTCCTGCCAATGCAGGGCACACAGGTCCAACCCCTAGTCTGGGAAGATCCCACAGGTCCCAGGGCAACCAAGCCCATGCACTGCAACAAGAGAAGCCACTGCAGCGAGGGGCCCACGCCCCACAGCTAAAGGGCAGCCCCCACTCAGGGCAACTAGAGAAAAGACACACAGCAACAGAGGTCCAGCTCAGCAAAACAAATACAAATTATCAAAAAACGACAAAACAGTTTCTTAGTAACTCCAGCTGGAAGGTCTTCAAGTGCCTTGAAGGAAGATGAGGAAATGCTGTTTTGAGGGCGTCTGAGAGGGACCTTCTACTTGTGTCCAGGCCACTACTAGCTCTCCTGAGTCATGGGTGCAGAAGAGTCCCTGTCTCCCTTTTTCCATCCACTTTCCCTCTAATCTACCCTCCTCTCAGTAGCCAGAGTAGTTCCTACTTACAGATGGAGTGGTTCCTTACAGCATTCTCACAAGTCCTCAGTGCTCCCGCCCTGGCACTTTGCAGTGGAATTGCAGAACACCTCAGCATGATGTGCTGGGACATCTTGGCTCTGCTATCTCTTTAGCATCACCTTCCCTGCCCTGCAATTGAAAGTGTATCCTTCATTCACCCAGGGCGACTTACAGACCACCCCCCTCCAGTACAGCCACACAGAATTTCTGACCTTTGCCCAGGTGTCCCCTCCCCTGAGTCCATCTGTATTATGGGCTGATTGTTTGCGTCTCCACAAAATCCATTTGTTGAAGTCCAATCTCTCAATGTGATGGTATTTGGAGGTGGGTCCTTCGGGAGGTAACTAGGATTAGATGAGTTCATGAGAGTGTGGCCCCCATAATGGGATTAGTGCCCTTAAAATGCATTGCAACATATAGTAGGTGCAGACAAATACAGTCTGATTCCGCTTATACAAGATACCTAGAATGGTCAAGTTTACAGAGTCAGAAAGTACACAGATAGATGCCAGGGGCCAGGGGGTGGCAAAGGCAGGGAGGGGGACTGGGGAGTTAGTGTTTGACGGGAACAGAGTTTCAGTTTAAGAAAGTGAAAAATTCGGGAGATGGATGATGGTGAGAGCTGCACAATAATGTGAACATCCTTAGAGCCACTGAACTCTGCAGCTGAATATGGTTATGAGACTTTGACCGGAATACTTCCCAGCATCCAGAACCAACAAATGTTCTTTCTGTTTAACCCACACCATCTATGGTATTTTGCTACAGCAGCCTGAGCAGACTAAGTCTGCGTCGATAGGCTAAGGGAAGCTCCTTTTCTCTCTCAAATGGCACCTCTGGATTATTCACCCCTAGACAGGGAGAAAGAGCAATCCCTGTAATTACCCTGTAAACTCCATCCTGTGAAACAGCCAGCATGGCCTTTCTCTGGTACCACAGTTACGCTGCATGTCTATTTCTCCTCCTACATTGTGACCTTCTGGAGGACAAGGACATTTTCACTGGATTCATCTTTGTGTTCCCAGTAATAGCACATGCACAGCACGGAGTAGAAACTCAATGAATATATGTCAACTGGAACTCCACTTAAAATAGCCCCACTTGAAGAGGCTTTATCGAAGGACTATCCTGGTGGCTCAGTGGTTAAGAATCTGCTATCCCATGCAGGGGACGCAGGTTCAATCTCTAGTCTGGGAACTAAGATCCCACACTGTGGGGCGTCTAAGCCCAAATAGAAAAGTCTGCAACAAAGAGCCTGTGCAGCCAATACATAGAAAAAGGCTTTATTGTTAAAATAAATTAAAAATATGTGACAGTAGATTCACTATTGTTTAAAATTTCCATATATTTACTTCAACTTATTTACTAATTTTCTAGTTACTTTACCAATTCTTGAAGAGGGATATTGAAATCTTTAATTCTTTGCAATTCTGTTAGTTTTTCCTTATGTATTTTGAAGTTCTCTTATTAGATGCAATAAATATTTAGGAATCTTATGTTTTCTTGATGAATGGAGCCCTTTATTATTATAAAATAATCTTTATCTAGGGCAATAGCCTTTCCTCTAAAACCTATTTTATCTCATATTAATATAGCTATGTTAGCACAGTTTTGAGTAATGTTAGCTTGTTATATATTCTTTCACCACTTTACTCAACCTTTGTGTCCATATATTTAATGCGCTTACTTTAAGTAGAATAAAGTTAAGTCTTGCTTTATATATATCTTTTAATGGGAGTATTTATATTATTTACATCTAACATGATTGTTATATGGTCAGGAATAAATGTATGATCATTAAAAAATATAAAGAAAATTATTTAATAAAATAGCCCCTACTCAAAAGAGGAAAAGGGGAACTAACCATTTACTGAGTGCCCGTTGAACGCCAGGCTCTAGGTTAGGCTCCTTACCATGTTATTACATCTGATGTCTCATTTAATCCTCACTCTAACCATGTAAAGTGGCTGTGATAACCCCCATTTGCAGATGGTGACAAGGACATTCAGAGAGCGTCAGTGGCTTGCCCACGGTCATGGAGTCACCAACAGTGGAGCCAGGGTTTACTCCCATCTCTGGCTCCAAAGCCTGCACTTTGGATCTCTTCCTGAACCCAATCCCTCCAACTCAGAAAAGGTACACATTACCACATCCACTAGGTGAGCCAAGTCTCTCCAGACTTTCTTCAGCCAAGGAGCAGAGTCCCTACCACAGTCATCACAAGTTCCACTCTGCTTCTGACCTGGGGTGGGAGGTGCAACGACTCGTCTGCACTGGCTTTCCTGACAGGCATAGGGTAGGCACCTTGCGAGGTTTCCATGATAGGAGAGTACTGAGCACAAGGCATGGGCCACAGGCTGGCATTCCAGGAACTAAGTGACTTGCCAGCTTGGAAAGCATCCCTACCCCCGAGGGCACTGGTGGGGACCCCATAGGGTTCTCAGCAGTTCCCAGATGGAAACCCAGGGCAGTAGGTATCCAAGTTGTCTAGGGCTTTCTACCATGCCTCCCTCAACTCTCCCAGCCTCTGCTCATTATCCAATGCCAAAGCCACTTCCATATCCACAGCAACATCCCATTTCCTGGGAGCAGAAGCTGTGTTAGTTTCCTAGGTTTGCTGCAGACTTGATGGCTTAAACAACACGAATGTATTCTCTCACAGTTCTGAAAAGCAAAGTCGAAAATTGAGGTGTTGGCAGGGCCACACTCTCTGGTGCTCTGGGGAGGATTATTTCTCGCCTCTATTTCTTAGAAAATTCATAAGAAAATAACTTTCTTCCTGCATCTTAAAATAATTTGGGGTCTTGTTAGTGGCTTACATTGCGCTGGTGGAATCTGTGCAGCCAATTGTTGACATATGACATGAAAATCCTTTGCTCCTATGAGAGGAGAAATAGTACTGAAATTGACTCAGATGTGGTTACAAATATTTGTCAAAGAATCAAATACATTTTAAAATATGAATAAATGGATGGAGATTCCTGTTTCTCTTGGCTATTTCTTAATCACTTGGATAGTAGATAGGTCTGGTGTCAGACAGACTCGAGCTCAGACCTTGATTTTATCCCTCTTAGCTGTATGTCTTTCAGAGTTTCTTGACATCTCCAGGTATGTATTCTTATTAATAAAATGGACACGATAACAACAAAGCATGCACTTCCGTTCTCCCAGAGATTTTCTGAAGATAAAATCGTGTATGTATAGGCACAATGCAAATATCTGTGGCTATTCTGAGAGGCTTGCAGAGCTTTGGCTGCCAAATTGAGTCTCTCAAGGTATGATGACCATGCATATAATGGAAGGTCAGACGCAGAAAGAGTTTAAATCCCTGTGGCAGCCTTTCCCTAGAGCTGGTTAAATAAAGTGTCATGTTGGGCAAGGCTGATGAGAAAGACTTTGAAAGAATCAGCTAGTTACCTGCCACCTCGTCTTTCCTAATCCCATTTCAAGGCACTGTAAGTATCAGAGCAAACACTGGCTCTTCCCTTAAGAATTCTAGCTGCACAAGCAAAGTGTGCTCAGAAATGCTTGATAACTCCCAGAAAACTTGTGTGTACTTCCTATGAGATTATTCCCAATTTCATTATTCCCATTATAAATTATGTGTTTATTTTCTACAGGGGCTTCCCAGGTGGCGCTAGTGGTAAAGAACACACTTGCCAATGCAGGAGACGCAGGCGACAACGGGTTTGATTGCTGGGTCAGGAAGATTCCCTGGAGAAGGGAATGGCTACCCACTTCAGCATTCTTGGCTGGGAAACCCCATGGACAGAGTAGCCTGGAGGGCTACAGTCTATGGGTTCACAAAGAGCTGGACACAACTTAGCGACTGAACAACTACCACAACCACAGTTAAAAGATTATTCTCGAGTTTACTGTATAAACTATATGGTTATTTTCTACAGAGCATTCTTCCTTTCTTTTTATTATTATAGTTTTAGTATTCACTCAACAAACATTTGCTAATAATCACTTATACTGGGCCAAGCCTTAGGCTACTGATAATCCTATAAATCCTGGAAGGCAGGACTTCTACTCCCATGAATATTATGATCTAGTAAAGAAAAAAGACCCAAATAACCAAGTATACATGAGATGTGACATCTCAGGAGGAAGTAAAGTTTCCATGGGTTGGGGAGAGTACCCCAGGCAGAGGGAAGAGCAGGAGCACAGAAGTACAGGGATAAGAAAGTGAAGGCTTGATGAGAGTGATCCATGTGCTGGGACTGTCCGGGTGTAGAACAGGAGAGGTGAACAGAAGTATGCATGCATGCACGCTAAGTCCCTTCAGTCGTGTCCAGCTCTTTGCGACCCCATGGACTGTAGCCTGCCAGGCTCCTTTGTCCATGAGATTCTCCAGGCAGAAACATGAGGTGGGGCTGAGAAGACTAGCTGGGCTCCAACCTAGAGAGCTTTTATGTCAAAAGGAAGGGTTTAGATTTTATCCCTTGGCCAAAGGGAGCCTGGAGGATTGTAAACAGCACTATGACTATATCAGACATGCCCTAGCCCTACGAGGTACACTTTTGGAGAATGCTTCCCATAGGAAATACATCAGAGCAATTATCTCAGCCAGGGAAGTCTGTTTTCCCTCGTGGGTCAAGAGAATAGTATGTCAGCAAACTTCTTGGCATGTCTATAATCCCTGTAGGAATGTCCTAACACAAGTTAAAATAAAAATATCCCCCTGACTTGATGCCCCTTAAAATCTCCTGCCAGAAATAGCACCTTGGAGAGCAAATTCATCAAGGGAGTAAAGCAGGGCATCCAGGAGAGGCAACCAGAATGTACCACTAGACCTGGGGGGAGGAGATGGGAAACAGTGATGAAAAAAACAAGTGGAGAGACAGTCCAAAAATGGTTGGACTCTCCCTCAGTGCTGCAGGAACCAAGCAAAAATCAGTAACTCGTTTTCTGATGAAGGCATAACTCATAAAATTATCAGAAAGTCAAGAAACAAGCATAGTCCGGAACAATACAGGAACTTCTGCCAGTAAACAGAGATGGCGTTAGCAACCAACAACCAGGTAAATTAAAACAAGGTAGCTTGCATTTTCCATTCGTGTCTGTGCCTCGGGTGGCTGGAGGACCCTGAGAGCAGAGCTGATGGACTCTGAGAGCAGAAATGATGAGAGAATACACTGGTAGACTTGGCAATCTAAAAGACAAGGGGTGGTATGGGTGTTGGTCACTCAGTTGTGTCTGAGTCTCTTCGACTCCACGCACTGCAGACCTTCAGGCTCCTCTGTCCAAGGGGATTCTCCAGGCAAGAAGACTGGGCTGTGTAGCCATTTCCTTCTCCAGGGGATCTTCCTAACCCAGGGATCGAACCCAGGTCTCCTGAATGGCAGGCAGATTGTTTACCATCTGAGCCACTGAGGAAGCCCAAAAGGCAATACTCCTACACACCGAAAATCTACAAGTACAAAATGAAATGGCAAATCCAGAGAAGAATTCTTATGCACAAAGTTGTCTTTATTTTAAATTAATTAATTAATTTATTTATTTGACTGTGCAGGATCTTTAGTTGCAACATTCAAACTCTTTTAGTCGTGGTCTGTGGGATCTGCTTCCCTGACTAGCAATGGAACCCAGGCCTCCTACATTGGGAGCATGGAGTCTTGGCCACTGGATCACCAGGGAAGTCCCAAAGTTGTCTTTAATAATTTTATTTCTTCTCATCAAAAATTGGTGACAACCTAATAATCCCACAATCAAGTTTTAAAAGGGACCCATAATGTGGAAATCACTTACACATGCATCTAGCTAAGCAATAAAACTTGACTGTGACATTTTAAACATATGCTATGATTTTATCTACATAGTAATAAAAATACTAATCATAAAAAAAAATCTAGGAAAATTGTTTAAATGTTTGTTATTCCTTACTCCCTTGGGTAAATGACATCAACCAGAAATCATTCAAAATGTTTCCAGGCATGCAGGTTTAGTGTTAGCTGCTCAGTTGTGTCTGACTCTTTGTGACTCCATGGATTGTAGTCCACCAGGCTCCCCCATCCATGGAGTTCTCCAGGCAAGAATATTGCATGCCCTCCTCCAGGGGATCTTCCCAATCCAGGGATCAAATGCAGGTCTCCCACATTGCAGGTGGGTTCTTTACCATCTGAGCCACCAAGGAAGCCCAAGAATATTGGAGGGAGTAGCCTATTCCTTCTCCAGGGGACCTTTCCAACCCAAGAATCAAACCGGGGTCTCCGGCATTACAGGCGGATTCTTTACCAGATAAGCAACCAGCCACCATTTGGGAATCCCCAAATGATACATAATCTGGTGGTGCTGTTTATCTCTCCTTTCTAGCACCTACTGTGGCCCTCATATTCTGTTCCACGAAAGCAGGGGTGAGAAATTGAGTGTAGAGAAGGAAAGCAGCATGCATTCATGCAAAGGGCCCCCTTGAGTACCTATGTTTCAATGCTAGTTAAAATGTATTAGAAGCATAAACAAATCATATGTGTACCCAGGCTCCTGGTATAAGACAAATAAATGCTACATGAAAGCCAGTTTATTTCAAAGACGAAAGAAAGATAAAAGAACTCTACGCCCTCTTCTGTGTCTTTCTGGGAGGAAAAAGTTGTCACTTTTGCAAATGATATGAACCCCTGCCTAACTGCTGTTCCATCTGCTCCAACTGGCTTGTGGAATCTAAAAAGAGCATTTCCCTTTCTGGGTCAGTAGTGACATCACATGCGGAGGCGGGGGGTGGCAGGGTGGGTGGAGATGAATGTGCAGAATGGCACCAGCCCCTGGGGACTCCCCATACATGTGGCACGCACACATCCTAACAGTCTAAGCACCCGTGTGGAGCAGGGACAAGCTGCTTAGAACCACGGGCAAAGACTAAAGGATGGAAGAAGCATAGTTCCCCGTGGAGGCCGGGAGAAGTACAAATGGATGCAGAGTTCTGTGATTTCCTGCCAAAGCGCTACTGTAAGAGCATACTGGTCCCCTGCTTCTGGAAAAGACCTCTCTGGATGCATCAATCTATTTACAAGCAGATTGCTTCTTCCTATTCTGGTGCTGACATGGGCAGGGGGTGTGGTTATTGTTGTGGGTGTGTGCTCAGGCGTATCTGACTCTTTGCAACCCCATGGACTGTGGCCCACTGTCCATAGAATTTTCCAAGGCAAGAATACTGGAGTGGATTGCCATTTCCTTCTCCAGGGGGTCTTCCCATCCCAGGGATCAAACCCACATCTCCTGTGTCCCCTGCATTGGTAGGCAGATTCTTTACCACTGAGCCACTTGAGGGGGTGAGGGGGAGTCATAAAAGGAGAATTGCAGAACAGCCTTGCTCTATAAAGGTAGCTTGGATCTCTTGAATAAGCAGAAACCTGAATTGAAGTCCCAGCCTGGCCTCTGGCCAACTGCATGGCCTTGGGTAAGTCCCAACTCCTACACTGACCTTAGACATTAGGTAGAAAGTGGGGCTGATACATTTGGGGCTTCCTACTCCTCTGGGTTGCTTCTGGCATCAATGAGCAGAGAGTTTTGACAACCTGAAAATTTCCTCGGGGACCACCTAGAACCAGGAAGACAAGCACAAGCAGGGTCTCTGCTGTATCACTCACAGAGAGGGAAGTCCTGAGCACTAAGTGTTCAGGGGACCACAGGATGACTGCAGCCCCAAGCCAACCATACCCAGATGGTCATGGTTTGGGATTATTGATCCTCCCAATAAATAAATAAAAAGTTCCCCTGGTGGCTCAGATGGTAAAGAATCTGCCTCCAGTGGAGGAGACCCGGGTTTGATTCTTGAGTTGGGTGGATCCCCTGGAGAAGAGCATAGCTACCCACTCCAGTATTCTTGCCTGTAGAACTCCATGGACAGAGGAACCTGGTGGCTTATAGTCCATGGGGTTATAAAGAGTCAGACATGACTTAGCAACTAACACACACGAAGCACACACTCCTAAGGAAAGGTAACAGTGGCTGCTGATATCTGAGAATGAATTAGTCCACTGAACACTAGCCTGCAGGACGAGCAGCCCATCATTTCTGCTCAAATCAGCAACATCTTCCCACCTTGCCCGTCTCACTATAAAGATGATATTTGGATTTATAACTGCCTGACTTCTATGTCTATCCATCAGTTATTTCCGAACTTAGGTGATGAACAGGGATATCATTTAAGTCCTTAGGGGTAGTCTTCCCATGTAGGAGTCTGTTGAGGTATCTGTATTCCTCTCTGGTCCCCAGCACAGGGTCCCAGCCAACATCAGCTGAAGCAAACCCCATCTTGACCAGTGCTTTTGGCTAACCCCTTTCTCAAGGACTTAGGAAATTCATATTCCTTCTCATACTCCACTGAAAATTCTTGGGCTCTCTCTGATCTTGACAGCCCCCTCCCAGGCCATGATGATGCAAGGATGCTGTTTCCTGGACATCTCTCTACTCTCAGGTCCCCAAATTTCTCTGAGAATCATGTTGTTTCAGCATACCATCTGTAATAGTTTCTAAAGGTTGCTGCAACAAATTGCTACAAATTGGGAGGCTTATGGGCTTCTCAGGTGGCACTAGTGGTTAAGAACTCACCTGACAATGCGGGAGACCTAGGAGACGTGGGTTTGATCCATGGGTCAGGAAAATCCCCTGGAGGAGAGCAAGGCAACATTCTAGTATTCTTGCCTGGAGAATCCCATGGACAGAGGAGGCTGGTGGGCTACAGTCCGTTGCATGGGGTTGCAATGAGTGGGACACAACTGAAGCGACTCAGCATGGCACATACAATGTGGTTTACAGCAACAGAAACTCAGTTCTGGAAGCAAGATGTCAGGAGGGCCATGATCTTTCTGAAGAAGCGAGAGGCAGGTCTTTCTCACCTCTTCTAGTTTCTGAATGCCAGCAATCACCGACATTCTTTTGTCTTATAGATGCATCACTTAAATTTCTGCCTTTGCCTTCACGTGGCCTTCACCGCTGTTTCTGTCCATGCCTCTGTGCCCAGATCTTTTCTTACAGGGACACCAGTCCCTGGATCTAGTATGACCTCATCTTAATTTGATTTCATCCATAAAGACCTTATTCATAGATGCTGAGGGGTCAGGACTTCATATCTCTTGTTGTTATTTAGTCGCTAAGTCACGTCCAACTCTTTGTGACCCCCTGGACTACAGCCAGCCAGGCTCATCTGTCCATGGAATTCTCCAGGCAAGAATACTGGAGTGGCTTGCCATTTCCTTCTCCAGGGGTTCATCCCGATCCGGGGATAGAACCCATGTCTCCTGCATTGGCAGATGGAGTCTTTATCACTGCACCGCATGGGAAGCCCTAATCATGACTTTAGGAGCTTTAAAATCCTGATGGTCCATTTAGATTTAGAAAACTAGGTCTTGGGAGAATGCATTCTGGACTGATAAGTTTGAGGAATCAGTAAGTTGGGGGATGGTGGAAGGAAGAGCAGGAGTTCTTACATGGAAGAGCAGACCTTGCAATTCACCCCAGGAGAGATACGGGGCATAAAAACACACCCCAGGGACTTTGCTGGGGGTGCAGTGGCTAAGATTCCACACTCCCAATGCAGGGAGCCCAGGCTTGATCCCTAGTCAAGGAACTAGATCCCACATGCCTCAACTGAGAGTTCACATGCCAAAACCAAGATTCGGTACAGCCAAATAAATAAATATTTTTTAAAAGCGCCATTCTGGAGGAGGCCTTGGGAGAGTTAGGACTGGGTCTATAGGGAAAGTAGAGAATATATTGCACAAGAAGTCTGAAGACCCTGGTTTGAGTCCCAAGACTGCTGCTTACAAGTCACTTGACTGGTTGACTTCCTTCTCTAAGAAAACTGGGTCAACCTCAGTGCTGGCCTACATAGTGTGAGGCTTGTTATTCAGTCACTCAGTCGTACCTGGCTCTCTGTGACCCCATAGACTTCAGTGCACCAGGCTTCCATGTCCTTCACCATCTCCCAGAGCTTGCTCAAATTCATGTCCATTGAGTCAGTGATGCCATCCAGCCATCTCATCCTCTGTCGCCCCCTTCTCCTCCAGCCCACAATCTTTCCCAGCATCAAGGTCTTTTCCAATGAGTCTAACCATTGTGTGAGGCTAACCATTCAGAATTAACTTGGGACCAGGGGAGGTAATTCTTTATTAAGTTGTTAATTTCCTGATTCAGATGAGGCTTACAGTAATGATCCCTTCACCAGTGGGAATGGAAGGCTAAATCCAGGGTAGAAATAGTCTGGGTCTTAGGTCATTTTATCACTGACCTCTTCTCCAGGCCTGGCCCATCAACTCGGAGGGGGGTTTGTCCCAAAGCCATTGCCACCATCAAACACTGGTGGCTTAGGAGTCTCTTTTGTGTAACCCCCGAGTTACTCATATTCTAATAACAAGGACCATCCACAGCTGAAGCGACAGTGTCTTTGCTGTCGAGTGATAGCAAATATTTTTTAGCTCCAGAGGTTCTGGGAGGTGGTTTAAGCTCTACCAGGCAATGAAGGGGCTTCCCAGGTGGCTCTAGTGGTAAAGAACCCGCCTGCCAGTGCAGGAGATATAAGAGCCACAGATTTGATCCCTGGGTCAGGAAGATCCCCTGGAGGAGTGCAGGGCAATCCACTTCAGTATTCTCGCCTGGAGAATCCCCATGGACACAGGAGCCTGGTGGGCTACAGGCCGTAGGGTCACAAAGAGTCGAACACAACTGAAGCAACTTAGCACACATGCACCCAGGCAATGACAGGTTGCTGCCTGCAGGTAATCCCCTCAGCAGCAGAGCGGATGAAGTAGCATCATTCAAAGAGAAAGAGAAAAGGATGTCCTCTTGGGATGCTCATTGCAAATACAGTTCTGGAGCAAAGGAACGAGTTAAGCTTGCTGTTAACCTTTAGAAGCAGGAAAAAAATAGATGGGAGAGAAGGCTGAGGTCTCTGGTTAGTGGTTTTTTAAAAATCTGTCAGATTTAATTAAATCATCACAAGTGCCTTTTAAAGGGCTCTGTGTGGTTGTCCTGCATGGTCAGAGGAACGTGATCCAAGAGGCAGCCGGGGCCTTGGCGGATCTCCAACTTCTGTCCTTTCCCAGGCAGGAAACACAAGTCAGCCCAGTAGCGCTCGTCATTGTGTGGACTCTGAAGGCCATCAAATGCAGGTCTGGCATCGGATCCGGAGGCTCAGCACGATGCTCGGAACTTTGCCAGAAAATCTGATGCCCACATCTTTTGTCCCTGAACTGGCTAGACTTTCTCTACAGTGCAGCCTCTGCTGTATATCTGCTGAGTCCCAGGTTCCAGTCTCCCCTCCCTTTTCACTCCCCATACCACCAGAGGCACAATATGTAGGACTTAAATTCTGTTCTCCCATCTAAGAGATAGCTATTAAATGAGAAGTCTCCATTGGTAAAAATATTCAGTTCAGTCACTTAGTCATACCTGACTCTATTCGACTCCACGGACTGCAGCATGCCAGGCCTCCCTGTCCATCACCAATTCCCAGAACTTATTCAAACTCATATCCATTGAGTTGGTGATGCCATCCAACCATCTCATCCTCTGTTGTCCCCTTATCCTGCCTTCAATTTTTCCCAGCATCAGGGTCTTTTCAAATGAGTCAGTTCTTCGCATCAGGTGGCCAAAGGATTGGAGTTTCAGCTTCAGCATCAGTCCTTCCAATGAATATTCAGGACTGATTTCCTTTAGGGTGGACTGGTTGGATCTCCTTGCTATCCAAGGAACTCACAAGAGTCTTCTCCATCACCACAGTTCAAAAGCATCAATTCTTTGGCATGCAGCTTTCTTTATAGTCCAGCTCTCACACCCATATATGACTACTGGAAAAACCATAGCTTTGACTAGACAGACCTTTGTTGGCAAAGTAATGTCTCTGCTTTTGAACATGCTGTCTAAGTTGGTCATAACTTTCCTGCCAAGGAGCAAGCATCATTTAATTTCATGGCTGCAGTCACCATCTGCCATGATTTTGGAGCCCCCCAAAATAAAGTCTGTAACTGTTTCCATTGTTTCTCCATCTATTTGCCATGAAGTGATGGGACTGGATGCCATGATCTTAGTTTTCTGAATGTTGAGTTTTCAGCCAACTTTTTCACTCTCCTCTTTCACTTTCATCAAGAGGCTCTTTAGTTCCTCTTCACTTTCTGCTATAAGGGTGTTGTCATCTGCATATCTGAGGTGATTGATATTTCTCCCAGCAATCTTGATTCCAGCTTGTGCTTCATCCAGCCCAGCATTTCTCATGATGTACTCTGCATATAAGTTAAATAAGCAAATAAGTTAAATAACTCTGCATATAAGTTAAATAACTCTGCATATAAGTTAAATAAGTACATCAATATACAGCCTTGATGTACTTCTTTCCCGATTTGGAACTAGTCTATTGTTCCATGTCCAGTTCTGACCGTTGCTTCTTGATTTGGCCAAAAAATTTATTTGAGTTTTTCCATATGATAGTACCAAAAATCCAAACAAACTTTTTGGCCAGCCCAGTGATATAATACATATTATTGTATATGAATAATACAGGTAAAGGGGCTTCCCAGGTGGTGCTAGTGGTAAAGAACCTGCCTGCGAACGCAAGAGACGTAAGAGATGAAGGTTCAATCCCTGGTTTGGGAAGATCCCATGGAGGAGGCCGTGGCAACCCACTCCAGTATTCTTGCCTGGAGAATCCCCTGGACAGAGGAGCCTGGTGGGCTACAGTCCATGGGGTTACTAACAGTGGGACACGACTAAAGTGACTTAGCAAGGACACGCAATACAGGCAAAAATGATCATAGGGCGTGCTTCTTTAGGAGACAGAATATGTCCTCCACACTTAACACATTTCCAAAATACAAGAAAAATTAAAAAATAAAAAAGACTAAGGCAGAACTGTGGGTGGTAATCAATCAGGTTGTTCACCACAGAATCCTGGCTCTCTGTTGGTTTGCAACCCAGCAGCTGCCCAAGTGTAAAGTGAAACCGGCCCCATCCACAGAGGGCAGGCAGAGAAGGAAGGAAGAGGCGGGTCACTCCAGATTAAGCAAAGGAAGTTCTGTACAATGATCGTCTTCAATGTCACAAGACAGATTGGCAAGACGTCCACTTGCCAGAATTTTAAAATGTATATAGAGAACTTAACATGGCTCAGTCACATATTCCATCTAGATGGTCTCACCTTCTTGTCTCAAGGTTGTGTCCTTGGGCAGCTTCTGGGCTGGGAAGGCCAGCAGAACACACTTTCCAAGGACAGGAGAGAGAGTGAGGTGCCTCCAATTGCCCGGGTCCAGCTCACAGCCTCTGCTTGTCCTCTTCCAACACTCCACACCTCATGACTAGATCCTACCATCTCAGAAGCCACTCCCTTCTGCAATGTGCCCTGAGCAGTCAGCAACGGTTTCTACTATCAGGGAGGTGGCTTTCTTTTTTTGGGGGGGGTGGCTACCTAGCTGCTTTGGAGGCAGATATCACAGCAATAGTATAGGCACATGTAAGCAAAAACACATGTCCAAGGAGGCCTTACAAATAGCTGTGAAAAGAAGAGAAGTGAAAGGCAAAGGAGAAAAGGAAAGATATACGCATTTGAATGCAGAGTTCCAAACAACAGTAAAGAAAGATAAGAAAGCCTTCCTCAGTGATCAATGCAAAAAAATACAGGAAAAGAATAGAATGGGAAAGACTAGAGATCTCTTCCAGAAAATTAGAGATACCAAGGGAACATTTCATGCAAAGACAGGCACAATAAAGAACAGAAATGGTCTGGACCTAACAGAAGCAGAAGATATTAAGAAGAGGAGGCAAGAATACACAGAAGAACTGTACAAAAAAGATCTTCATGACCCAGATAACCACCATAGTGTGATCACTCACCTAGAGCCAGACATCCTGGAATGTGAAGTCAAGTGGGCCTTAGGAAGCATCACTACGAACAAAGCTAGTGAATGTGATGGAATTCCAGTTGAGCTATTTCAAATCCTGAAAGATGATGCTGTGAAATTGCTGCACTCAATGGCCAGCAAATGTGGAAAACTCAGCAGTGGCCACAGGACTGGAAAAGGTCAGTTTTCATTCCAATCCCAAAGAAAGGCAATGCCTTTCAAACTACCGCACAATTGCATTCATCTCACATGCTAGTGAAGTAATGCTCACAATTCTCCAAGCCAGGCTTCAACAGTATGTGAACCATGAACTTCCTGATGTTCAAGCTGGATTTAGAAAAGACAGAGGAACCATAGACCAAGTTGCCAACATCCGCTGAATCATCGAAAAAGCAAGAGAGTTCCAGAAAAACATCTATTTCTGCTTTATTGACTATGCCAATGCCTTTTACTGTGTGGACCACAATAAACTGTGGAAAATTCTTTAAGAGATGGGAATATCAGACCACCTGATCTGCCTATTGAGAAACCTATATGCAGGTCAGGAAGCAATAGTTAGAACTGGACATGGAACAACAGACTGGTTCCAGATCAGGAAAGGAGTATATCAAGGCCATATATTGTCGCCCTGCTTATTTAACTTATATGCAGAGTACATCATGAGAAATGCTGGGCTGGATGAAGCACAAGCTGGAATCAAGATTGCCAGGAGAAATACCAAATAACCTCAGATATGCGGATGACAACACCCTTATGGCAGAAAGTGAAGAAGAACTAAAGAGCCTCTTGATGAAAGTGAAAGAGGAGAGTCAAAAAGTCGGCTTAAAGCTCAACATTCAGAAAACAAAGATCATGGCATCCGGTCCCATCACTTCATGGCAAATAGATGGGGAAACAGTGGAAACAGTGACAGACTTTATTTTTGGGGCTCCAAAATCATTGCAGATGATGACTGCAGCCATGAAATTAAAAGATGCTTGCTCCTTGGCAGGAAAGTTATGACCAACCTAGACAACATATTAAAAAGCAGAGACATTACTTTGCCAACAAAGGTCTGTCTAGTCAAAGCTATGGTTTTTCCAGTAGTCATGTATGAATGTGAGAGCTGGGCTATAAAGAAAGCTGCATGCCAAAGAATTGATGCTTTTGAACTGTGGTGTTGGAGAAGACTCTTGTGAGTTCCTTGGACAGCAAGGAGATCCAACCAGTCCACCCTAAAGGAAATCAGTCCTGAATATTCACTGGAAGGACTGATGCTGAAGCTGAAACTCCAATCCTTTGGCCACCTGGTGTGAAGAACTGACTCATTTGAAAAGACCCTGATGCTGGGAAAAATTGAAGGCAGGAGAAGGGGACAACAGAGGATGAGATGGTTGGATGGCATCACCAACTCAATGGACATGAGTTTGAGCAAACTCCGGGAGCTGGTGTTGGATAGAGAAGCCTGGCATGCTGCAGTCCATGGGGTTGCAAGGAGTCAGACATGACTGAGCGACTGAACTGAACTGAAGAGAAAACACAGATGAAAATAATGCTTCCCAAAATAAGTAATATTTACTTTTACCAAGAGCCCCATGATCTGAAGCACTTATTAAGTCTCATAAGCAGGGGCTTTGATCACTCAGGGTGTATACCGGTTTTATGTGACTGAATAAAAATGAACATCAGCAAACCCATCAGGTCCCAGCACACAACATTTTGATTGGATAATAACATAAGAGCCTCTTCTCAAGGCAATAATAATGTCCAAGGCCATTCTGTTTTGGAGGACAGCTCTTTAGAAACATTTCAGTGTTTAGTGAGTACAGATTTTGCTGGCTATCATTTAAGTCATACTGGGTGAATTTATGTTTACATAAAATAACCAAAGAAAGTTTAGCATCACTATTTATTGGACAATGCTTCCCATGTAATTTGATGTATCAAATAAGCCTAATTAATTTAATATCTCTCATATGAAAAGAGAGAACACATTTTTTGTGATGCTTCAAGAACCCTCTAGAAAATCCCAAAGTTAGTTAAAGGTCAATGAGACTTCACTTAGAATTTGATTTTGTGGAAATTTGTCAAAAATATCAAAAAGGTTTAAAGCAATTGATTAAGTAGGTCACTGTGAAATAATACTTAGTCATTCATTCATATAACCAAAGCAATAATTAAAGACGTCAAAGGCAAATATAGAAAGTTACATAGTTATAGAAAAAAACTTAGTTCTTTTAATAAAGAGACTTGTTTTCTTTAAGTAATCAAAAACCTGATAAAGTCAACAGGAAATTATTTTGATAAAACACAGAATCTTTGTTTTCTAGGCAGATTACTTAAAAAGTAAAGAAAAGTCTTGCACATTCTCATTAAGAACAAACCAAAAGTCCAAAAGCCCTCTTTCCTTTCAGCATGTGAAAGCAATAAGCTTTAGATAAGTACACTATTGATAGTAAAGCTTATTTTTCTTTAAACCAATAAAATAGAACTCTCACAAATTAATTTTTGTAATATCCTCCAAAGGTAGAAAAATATCACATATGCATAACATGTATCCATACGAGTACATAAGCATACAAACACAAACAGAGCCCTCTAACTTTCATTTCAAAACTTTAGCTGTGAGTCAGGTAAAATAATATAAAACTCACTGGTTTATGAAACAGTTAAATTCAATGTGATCTGGCAGGTGGAACAAGCTACTCACATGGCTAAAGCTTTGTAGAGAAGACTTTAAAGATTTGTATTTGTCCTTTACCAGTAATCTTATGGAGGCTGTGGACTGATTTGGGGCATGGGAACTTCTACAGCAGTAAGTATTTTAAACAGCCTCCTTCTTTCTTTTTTCTTCCTTCTCAGGCAATTGTAGGCATTGTTTTCATGCTGTGTATGTTTCAGACATGATAAGACTTACAACTTCAAGAATCAGAGACGGAATGCAAGTTTCCTCCTAGGATATTAGTGCGTATATTTCTCTATTATCAGAAGTCTAGGCTAATTGCTATTTAAAATGTTCCTTTGCATGAGGGACTGGACAGCATGGATGCTCTTCATTTCACTGTCAATCACCACAACATCATCCCCTTTATTCTCCTCACTTTTCCAGCGATTCTGCCTCTTAGCATCTTAATCACACTTGGTCACAAGTGTTGCTGTTGTTGTTATTGCTGTTTAATTGCTAAGTCATATTTGACTCTTTTGAGACCCCATGGATTACAGCTCACCACACTCCTCTGTCCATGGGATTTCCCAGACAAAAATACTGGAGTGGGTTGTCATTTCCTTCTCCAGGGGATCTTCCTGACCCAAGGATCGAACATATGTCTCCTGCACTGGCAGGCAGATTTCACCAGGGAAGCCCTTTGTCACAAGTTCTCGGAAAGTACTCAGACCTTAATCCATGGCGCCTTGTGCCCACCTCACTCTGCAAAATGGCATGCAAACATCTCCAACTTGTTATTTTGTTCTCCCACCTTGTCTGTTAGTCCTGAAGCTAGCAGAGTTGTGGACAACTGTACATTCTTCTCTGCCTTCAGCTGTTCCCCCAACTGTCTAACTTGAGCTTCAGCCTCTAGTCAAGAATGGATGGCCAGCGGACAGTAGCCATGTTTCCCTGGTTTGTCACCATGCACTACAGTTTCACACACACACACACACACACACAAGCCGTTTTCAGAGCATCCTGTATTCATGCAGCGGTCTAGAAGCATCTAACGAGGGATTTCCCCCACAGATACTTCTTCCCTCAGACCCATTTCTTTGGTCTCTTGGCTGGCTCACCAATTGTTAGTTTACACCTTATGCAGTTGACTCCTATATATGGAAGCAAGGAGAGACCAAAGAATGAAGCAGACCAATCAAGACTGATCGGTGGAAGGTTTCATAAGCAAGGGAGAGTATATACGGGCATGTCTTTGATGCTGCAAGAGAGTCAGGTCTCCACACCCACCAGAATCTTTATTTCAGTTTGATTCGTTTATTTTTTGCTGTGCTGGGTCTTCCTTGCTGTGCAGGACGTCCTCGGGTTGTGCTGCGTGGGCCCCTCTGTGGTGGCTTCTCTTGCTGTGGGGCGCAGGCTGTAGAGTGTGTAGACTCCCATACTTGTTGCACAGTAGTGCACTCTGTCGCTGCAGTTCCCCAGCTCTGGAGCACTGGCCCAGTAGTTGTGCGGCAGGGGCTTAGCTCCTCTATGGTATGTGGGATCTTCCCAGGCCAGGAATCAAACCCGTGTCTCCTGCATTGGCAGGTAGATTCTTTACCACTGAACCACCAGGAAAGCCCAGAGTCTTAAAATTTATATAGAGGCTGTAACTAGGTTCAGTCACATACACCACCCAGATGGTCTCAGCTGCACCTGTCTCAAGACTGTGTCCTTGAGCAGTTCCTGGTACAGGGAAGGCAGGTGGAATGCACATTCTTAAATCAAGGGAGGGGGTGAGAAGCCTACAGCTGCCCAGGCCCAGCTTTCGGGTCAACCGGAGGCCACACCGTCTTGAAAACCTTCAACTTCTCCCCTCCTGAGCACTTGGTTGGTTGGACATCCTGACTCCACTGTAGCTTGAGAGGGGCTGCATGACTCATTCTGGCCAATGAGTTTTGAGTGAAAGTGGTGCATGTCACTTGCAGACTAGAGCATCTACTTGCCAATGCAAGATCCTCCAATTCTCCCTTTCCCTCTGGCATAATGACTGGCATCTTTGGGGATCAGAGCCCTGTACCAAACCAATATGGATATGTAGCATTGTTTGTTTCTAATTTATGAGGCACTAATATTTTGGTTTTGGGGTAGCAAGACCTCCTCTAGCCTATCTGATTAAACATGTATTCATGGGTCAGTCAATCCTAAAGGAAATCAACTCAGAATATTCATTGGAAGGACTGATGCTGAAGCTCCAATATGTTGGCCACCTGATGTGAAGAGTCGACTCTTTGTAAAAGACCCTGATGCTGGGAAAGATTGAGGGCAAGAGGAGAAGGAGGCAACAAAGGATGAGATGGCTGGATGGCATCACTGACTCAATGGACATGAGTTTGGGCAAACTCAATGATAGTGAAGGAGAGGGAAGCCTGCTTTGCTGCAGTTCATGAGGTCTCAAAGAGTCAGACATGACTGAGCAACTGAGCAACAGCAGGGATTATTTCTGAAAAGATAAAAATTTTGAAAGAGAAGAAGAATCAGAAGTGGGAATGATTTTATACTTTCCTCTTGTGTGCTATTTATTTTGGTTAGCATGCCCATGTATGAATGCCTTTCCCCCTCCTCCACCTGAAGTTTAAACAAATGAATGAATAAAATACACTGAGCAGCACCATATGCTAAATATCACCCTAGGCAATTGGGAGACAAAGTTTGAGGCTATTTTATATATTTTCCTAACCAAGGTTCTGTAGGGCCAATGTTCCTGAGTCTTCTCTGGTCATCTACATCCATCCCCATCTTACTCAAAACAGGCCCTCCCCACCCATGCAGTGTTTCTCTTCCACTCACAGCCAGGAAGGCGGAGAGAATGGAGCCAGAGCCTTCCTGGCCGTGTCAGAGAGGTCTAAGTGCTTCTCTTCATCACTGACACGGATGGCTAGGGTGAAGTGAGTTCGGGAAAGGCTGTGATGATGCTTGAAGCCTTCTGCTCACTGTGTGGATAAGCAGTGCTGCAGCCGGGTCGCTGAAGTGGCCGCTTCCCAGCCATATGGACGTGAGCCTGAAGCAGGCTGTGTCCTGGGAAAGCTTCTGTTATAAGTGAGCCCAGAAACAGCCCTGCTTGCCAGAGGCTGGGGCCAGTGTGCCAGTTAGGGTTCATCCTTCAACTACAGAAGCCCAACCACAGTGGTTTAACCAAATAGGTATTGTTTCCCTAGTAAGAAGAAGCCCAGAGGAAGCTGTCCAAAGTGGTACAGCAGTCCACAATGGAATCACTGTCCCAGGCTTCAGCATCCGTATAGTGTGGCTTTTATTCCTCACACTTCCCACCTTCAAGGCATAAGATGATGGCTCCACCTCCCACCTCCCACCTCCCGTTGGCATTCCTGGCCAGAAGAAGAAAAGCAGCAGCAGCAAGCCACCTCGGGAAAGCACAAACTTCCTCAGAAATCCAACGTATACTGGCTGCAGCCAGCCCAGCATAATAGTTAAGAGCCCTGATCTCCAAACGAACTGGATTCAAACTCTGGCTCCACCATTAAATAGCTGTGTTCTTGGGCTGTTTACTTCACTGCTCTGTGTCTCAATTTTCTCATGAATAATATAGAATAGACTGTCACAGCCTTCCCTGATGGCCCAGATCATCAAAAATCTTCCTGTAATGCAGAAGACACAGGTTCGATCCCTGGATTGAGAAGATCTCCCTGGATTGAGAAGATCGTCTGGAGAAGAGAATGGCTACCCACTCCAGTATTCTTGCCTAAAGAATCCCATGGACTGGCGGGCTACAGTCCTTGAGGGTCGCAAAAAGACGACATGACTGAGCGACTAGCACACACACAGAGACTCTTATGCAGAGTGAAGTAAGTCAGAAAGACAAAAACAAATATGAACACAGATATATAGGGAATCTAGAAAAATGGTCCTGTTGAAACTATTTGCAGGGCAGGAGTACAGATGCAGATGTAAAGAATGGAGTTGTGGATGGGGGCGTGGGGGAAGGGGAGAGTGGGACGAATTGGGAGACTAGCACTGACATATATACATGCCATGTGTCAAATAGCCAGCTAGAGGGAAGCTGCTGCATAGCACAGGGAGCTCAGCTCAGGGCTGTGATGACCTAGAGGGTGGGACGTGGGGTGGGAAGGGATGACCTAGAGGGTGGGACGTGGGGGTGCGAAGGAGGCTCAAAGGGGAGGGGGTATACGTATACATATAGCTGATTCACTTTGCTGTACAGCAGAAACTAACACAATATTGCAAAGCAATTATACTTCCACAACAAAAAAAAGGAATAAAGTGCTCTCGGTCATGTCTGGACCATGATAAGGATAACATAAGCCACCCAAAGCCTTGGCTCTCACCTTGCCCTCCCACATTTTCATCAAGCAAAGACCAATCCTCAACGCTGAAGGAGGATCTGCAGAGACCGAGCCCTGTCTGACACTTCATCTGTGCCCATTCAGAGATGCTTGGCTGCTGGGCTATGCCTGATTTTATGCAGAGCCTGGATGGGGGCAGTAAACCAGGAGACCACAGTCCAGGCAGCCTGGGGAAGGAAGTTCCAAGGCAGTGCTAATGAGGCCCCCACCACACTTCAGATCTGTGACAACACAGAATCAGTGTATATACACAGTGGGTGTATCTGGTAGTGATGGGGTGGTCCACTAAACTCACACAAGATCCCAGTTACCAGTGAGGGATACAGAAGGGGGGTGGGAGTGGGGCAGAGTGCAGGTTCCCAGGAGAGGAGGTGAGGGAGGCTGGGCATGAGTCAGCGCCTGGCTTCAAAGACAGCTCCCATCCAGCTGAGGACCAAGGAGCAAGCACAAAGGTGTCAGGAGAGACCCCTGCACTCACACACACGAGGGAGTACTCAGTGCACAACCAGTAAGCTGGAGCATTTGAATGGAAACATTCCAGACAAGGAGCCTGAGCCCTTGTGGTGCCTGGACGACTGATCCTTTACTTTCTGGACCACAGGGAGCTCTGAGTGTCCAAGGGGAGCCCAGGGAAGGGGTGAGGCAACCAAGCAACCTAAGGGCATTTTGGCAGCAGCCACAGCTTTCCAGTTCCTAAGAAAGCATTTCAGCATTTTAACAGCCAGCTTATCTGCAAAGGCGTCTTCTAGAAAATGTCAGCCCTGTGTTCACCAGCTGAATTCCAGACACCGTCCATCCCACCACTGTGGGTGTGCATTTTGAAGGGCCCCGTTCCTGCTCAGAATGGCTTAGCAGAGAGCAGGCATTCATCTGCAAGTTCAGGGTCTCAGTGTCCATAGACTGAGGGGTAAGGCTAAGCCATTTTGAAAGCCTTTGCTCTTTCTCTAAATTTCCAAGTCTGTAAAGGCTCTTGTTTCCCACTTTGAGGTATTTCTGGGGATCAGGTAGCCATGTAGGGGGTGTCTGCTCGATGCCCAGCCCCAGCAGAGACTGAGTAGTGGGGCACAGGTGTGTTTCAGAGCCCCCGCCCTGCTGGAACAGGTAGCCCAGAAGTGACAGGGCTCATCCTCCGCTGAATTGCTCCATTCCGTCAGGCAGCAGGGTTTTTCATAAAAACCCAAGCCTGTTTCTATCCTATCACCCTCATCTCCACCCCCACAAGCTGCGTTCTACCAACAACGATTTCAAAATTGATCTTTGAAATGACTCCTCACTTAAATCAGCTTCTGAGTTTTAAAGGGTAAGAAAATGTCTCTCACTCATTTAGACTAAACTAATGTGCCCATTAACCATGTTGGAGACACGCAAATCCCACTGCCTAGAAATTATCCATTAGCCTCATTTCAAGCTCTTCCACCCACAGCCTTCCTCCCACACTGCCTTGGAGTTCTAAACCTCAAACTTCATCTTGGCGTTCCCCTTCTCCAAAGACTGAAGTTCCATGGGTGTCCACAGTCTTAAGGGTAAACTCCAAAATCCTCAGCCTGTGATCTAACTTTATATATATATTTGACTGCACTGAGCCTTATTTTCAGTACATGGAGGTCTTCAATATTTAGTTACAGCATGAGGGACCTAGTTCCCTAACCAGGGATCAAACCTGGGCCCCCTGTATTGGGAGCTCTGAATCTTAGCCACTGGACCACCAGGGAAGTCCTGTGTGAGCTAACTTTAATCTTCTAATTCACCATGTCACCCTCCTTTCTGGCCTGGAAGCTCAAGGCTCCACCTCTACCGGACATATCACAGTTTTCTCCCACTTGCTCTGTCTTTCTTTTCTACCTGGAGAGACTTTATCCCGTGTCCACCTGTTAAATCCTAGCAGTCCTTCAAGCGTGCACTGTGTGTTAAGTCACTTTAGTCGTGTCCGACTCTGTGCAACCCCATGGACTGCAGCCCACCAGGCTCCCCTGTCCATGGGACTCTCCAGGCAAAAATACTGGGGTGGGTTGCCACGCCCTCCTCCAGGGGATCTTCCCGACCTAGGGATCAAACCCAAGTCTCTGGCATGTCCTGCGTTGGCAGGCAGATTCTTTACCACTAGTGCCACCTGGGAAGCCCCTGTGCTTCATGGGAGGGAGTTAACTCCAAACTTCTCCAAGCAGTTTTCCCAAACCCTCCTGGCTTAGAGGATTAGCCAGCCTGTGCTGTCTCCCCGCTCCTTGTTCTCACCTCTTATAGAAGTCCTGTCCCCATCTACTGTGCCCCAGCTCAGGCTTTGCTGTCCATTTCTGTCTGCTCTTTGTACTCCCTGAAGACAACAACTTGCTCTAGGGTGTTTTTCGTGCCTCTTCACATGTTTATCTCTGAACCGTCTTCTCGCCCCTTATCTGTCCAGCAAACTCACACTCCTCCTAAGGCAGTGGGTCTCATCCTTGGCTGCAAATTAGAATCAAATGGGGAGCACTCAAATGGAGATGATACTCAGGCTTCACCCCTTCCATCAGCAACTAAATTAGAACCTCTGGGGGTGGGATCCAGGCACCAGCAATTTTTGAAGCTCCCCAGGTGATTCCAATAACCCCCAGATACGCAGATGACACCACCCTTATGGAAGAAAGCAAAGAAGATCTAAAGAGCCTCTTAATGAAAGTGAAAGAGTGAAAAAGTTGGCTTAAAACTCAACATTCAGAAAACTAAGATCATGGCATCCAGTCCCATCACTTCATGGCAAATAGATGGGGAAACAGTGGAAATAGTGACAGACTTTATTTTTGAGGGCTCCAAAATCACTGCAGATGGTGACTACAGCCACAAAATTAAAAGATGCTTGCTCCTTGGAAGAAAAGTTATGACCAACCTAGACAGCATATTAAAAAGCAGAGACATGACTTTGCCAACAAAGGTCCATCTAGTCAAAGCTATGCTTTTTCCAGTAGTCATGTATGGCTATAAAGAAAGCTGAGTGCCAAAGAATTGATGCTTTTGAAGTGTGGTGTTAGAGAAGACTCTTTTGAGTCCCTTGGACAGCAAGGAGATCCAACCAGTCCATCCTAAAGGAAATCAGTCCTGAATATTCATTGGAAGGACTGATGCTGAAGCTGAAAGTCCAATCCTTTGGCCACCTGTTGCAAAGGACTGATTCATTGGATAAGACCCTGATGCTGGGAAAGATTGAGGGCAGGAGGAGAAGAGGATGGCAGAGGATAAGATGGTTGGATGGCAACACCAACTTGATGGACATGAGTCTGAGAAAGCTCCAGGAGTTGGTGATGGACAGGAAGGCCTGGGGTGCTGCAGGCCATGGGGTCATAAAGAGTTGGACATGACTGAGTGATTGAACTGAACTGACTGAGTGATTCCAACGTGCTGCCAAGGTTGAGCACACCTGTCCCGGAATTGCCTCAAGCTCTCACCTGCTTCATCCAGGTTAATCATTATTTGTATCCTGGGAGCTTAGCATAGTCGGAGAAGGCAATGGCACCCCACTCCAGTACTCTTGCCTGGAAAATCCCATGGATGGAGGAGCCTGGAAGGCTGCAGTCCATAGGGTGGCTGAAGGTTGGACATGACTGAGCAACTTCACTTTCACTTTGCACTTTCATGCTTTGGAGAAGGAAATGGCAACCCACTCCAGTGTTCTTGCCTAGAGAATCCCAGGGACGGTGGAGCCTGGTGGGCTGCCGTCTATGGGATCACACAGAGTCGGACACGACTGAAGCGACTTAGCAGTAGAAGCAGCAGCTTAGCATAGTACTTGTAACTAAAGAAGTTTTCGTTGAACGGCTAAATCAATAAATGGCTGGATAGAGGAAGGGAGGAAGAAAGGAAGGGAGGGAGGGAAGAAGACAAGAAATGGTGTAGGGAAGTAGGGGGAAGGAGGGAAAGTGAAAGTACTGATCGATGGTGTAACTCAGAAAAAACCATATGCTGCCTTCACTTCTAGACTTACTTCTGGAAGGAAAGTATTGATCCCATCCCTCTAGCAATGCAACTTCTGTTGATTTCTCTGGTCTCTCAGTGCCCATACACAGGGGCACAGACAGACCAAAGAAAGAGGCAGACCACTCCAGGTTGGTAGGTGGCAGGTTTAATAAGCAAGGTGTATGATTAGGCTATTCAAAATGACTGGGTTTTGTTTTTTTTTTCTTTTTCTTTTTTTCTCTCTATATGTCCCCAGCTTTACCAGCCCC
Source organism: Bos indicus (assembly GCF_029378745.1). Lineage (NCBI taxonomy): Eukaryota > Metazoa > Chordata > Mammalia > Artiodactyla > Bovidae > Bos > Bos indicus. Next base: position 14,981,485 of record NC_091780.1, on the reverse strand, counting down.
TGCTTCACTCACAGGACTATCCAATCTTCTTAATGATAGGGCTTAGTCCCTAATAACTCACGAGTCACCTGATGACCATTCCCCCTCCAAATGGGAGCCTCCTTCTCCCTCAAGCTGCTGCTCTGCCCCGTTGGCCACATGCGGTGGGGTGTGACTCCAGGACGTGTTGTATAAGATCCCCTGTTCAATAAACCGTTGATGTCTCTGTTGCTGTCTCCAGGCGCTTTCTTTGGTCTTGAGACTGGGCAAGCATGAGCTTGCAAGCCTGCAGGGTGTAGCCGAACACAACGTGCTTGCTTATGAGGCTTGTCTTGGGTGCTCCAAGATGAATAGGTCTCTGCATTCACCCCCCAGAATCTTAAGTTGACATAGAGGCCTTAATGGGGATCAGTCAGTTATACTCTATAGCTGGTCTCTACACCACCCTACTCTCTCTAGGCAGTGTCCTTGAAACAGCTTCTACTGTGGGAATGATGGGTGGGCAGAATGCATATTCCAAAGATAGGAAAGGGGCGAGGAGGCTCCCATTGCCTGGGTCCAGCTGTCAGGTCAACGGATGATTGCATGCTCTCACTGACCGCCTCCACACACTTCCCTACAAAGCACAGTATTAGGCACTCAGTCAGGTCTGACTCTTTGTGACTCCATAGATTGTAGCCCGCCAGGCTCCTCTGTCCATGGGATTCTCCAGGAAAAAATACTGGAGAGGCTAGCCATGCCCTTCTCCAGGGAATCTTCCCACCCAGGGATCTGGGTCTCCCATGTGGTGGGCAGATTCTTCACCATCTGAGCCACCAGGGAAGCCCAGGAACTGAGCAAATATCTGTGATTTAAACTGAGTTGTAGCTTCACGCAGTTGTCAAGTTGTCCACTAGAGCAGCAGTTCTCTAATTTTGCCTACAAAACACTCAGTTTTTAGTTAAATCAAAATGAACCACTACTAAAAATGAGGTGATAAAAGGCAGTCTTCTAATTTGCAGAAGAGCTTGGAATTGACTCTCTTTTAAATGTGTCCTTCCAAAAGTTTCCTTAAAATTTGGTCTCCCTGCTACTGACTTTTTTTTCTAGCAAGCATTAATAAGTTAACATAATGATTAAACACAAGAGCGAACTAATAAAGGAAAATCTCTAAAATGCCATTAGAAATTAACATCTGGAGAATGTTTCTTCTGCTTAAGTTAATTATCTGTTCCCCCTGCTCCCTCCCTCTCCTTCTCCCTCCTCCCCTCCTTCTTTCCTTCCTTTCTCCCATCCTTTCCTCATCTTTCCCTTCCCTCTTCCTTTTCCTCTTTCTTTCCACAAATATTTATTTATCACATGCTAGGTACCAGGCACTCTGCTAGGTTTAACAGCACAATATAGACGTAGTCTTTTCCCATGAGAATATTCCATGATTCTCACAACGTACACCATGACTTCCAGAAATTCCACCTCCTTGGCAAGGTTAAGATACACAAATTTCACAGCCAGGGCTCCTTTTCAGGCCCCAGGGAAAGTCATGCCTGATTTCAAAGCCTAGATTGCACTGTGGTTCATTTAGCAAATTTCTGTCTTGCATATAAGAGACACCTCTAACTTCCCACTGTGGAAGTGGGAAAAAAAAAAAGCCTCCTCTGCTCATACTATGGTCAAGTAATTCTCTGAAGATTCATCATTTGAGTGGAGGAAGGAATAGAATTTTCCAGAGGCCTCTTAATTGCACTCTTACAGACTATGGTGTTTTAAACATTAATACTCTATAATAAAAGAAACTAGAAGAAATTTGGATTAATCAAAGGCAGAAGCTGGAAGAGAAGACACATTATGGAGATTGATGACTCGGGTTAGATAATCACAGAGAGCTATGCATCCATTCAAGAAAGTAATTTTTAAACTCTGGCCTTAAAGCCCTAGGGTCCTATGGGATGCTTCAGGTCTGCAAAGATTCCATAAAAGTTTGATTCAGAGACTCTATATACTTAACTGTTCCTCAAAAAGTCTAACAAAAACTTGCATATTCAACAGTTATGTTTCCAAAATTTTATTCTTATTGGAGATGTACTTTAACGTGTGTGCTAACTCACCAACTTTATAATAAGTACCACAGTTGTGAAAAGACCAAACAAACTTGCTTGTGCTGTACACACACATACACACAATGTAGGACATGAGGAATGTGGTGAAAACCATTTTTCGTGTCCTTTACAGCCGCCCCCTGGGTTCCTCCTAGACAGAGAAACATCTTTGCTTTTTGGCTTGCAAGCCCCACCCTCCTCCAGGTTCAAGTTTCCTTGTTTTACTGATGGGTTTGCGTTCTCCCAAGAGCCCACTGGTCCTCCAGCCCACTCGTTCCCTCAGAGCCACTCCTCCCACACACATCTTCACTTTTTTCTGCCCAAGAGGCAGACTTGAATGAATGATATCAACGGCCTCCCTGGCCCTTCGGCTCTCTGTTGAGTAGACCATTGGGGCGCTCTAGGGAGCTTAAGGAAGGGAGGTCAAAGGAATGTAGCAGTATCTGATTCCTTTCCTTGGGGTCATTTAGATCTAGCTGGGTCCCTCAGCAGCTGAAAGCCACTACTGAGTTCCTGGCAACTCTCTCCTCATAAGTCTTCTCCCTTTAAATCCTACTAACCTTTCCCTCCAGGCTTTCCAGGTGATGCTAGTGGTAAAGAACCTGCCTCCCAATGCAGGAGACAGAGACAGGGCTTCCATCCCCAGGTCGGGAAGACCCCCTGCAGGAGGGCACGGCAACCCTCTCCAGTATTCTTGCCTGGAGAATCCCATGGACAGAGGAGCTTGGTGGGCTACAGACCATGGGGGTCTCAAAGAGCTGGACTCGACTGCAGTGATTTAGCATGTACACACACATGCAGGCACGCAGGCAACCATTCCCTGTACACACACATGCAAGCACGCAGGCAACCATTCCCTGCAGGTTGGGTTAAATCAATAGCTCTGGGTTCTGTACCACCTCTTGGCTTTCCTTGTATGCTCCCACACCTTTGTAAACAAACCTACCCTGAACTGTCTTCAGTTGGGTGTGCCATCTGTTTCCTGCTGGGACTCTGACTATACACCCCACTCCTGGTCCCCTTCCCACCATGGAAACCATCCATTTGCGCTTATGTGCTTGTGTTTGTATGTGTTCTTACAAAACGGCTCTGTATTATATGCATGTGTTTGAACTTTCTCATAAACATTATTGAGTTCTACATTTCATTCTGCTTCTTACCTTTCTCGCTAATTACAATATTTTTCAGGTTCATCTGTGTTGCTATGGATATAATTAATCTATTGTCTCTACACTGCTGCTCCCTGCTCTGCTCTGTGCACCCTCCACGCTTACCTGTCCAGTCTCCAGATCATGGGGACCCAGGTGGTCTCCAGATTCCTAGAACCACAACCAATACTGCCCTCAAGTCTTGGATATGTCCCTTGGGGAGCTGTGTAACTATTTCTTTGGACTACAGAGAGAAAGGTAAAACTGCTGAATCATTCAATGTGCAGCTACTTAATTGGAGAAGACTTTTGAGAGTCCCTTGGACAGCAAGAAGATCAAAACAGTCAATCCTAAAGAAAATCAACCCTGAATATTCATTGGAAGGACTGATGCTGAAGCTGAGGCACCAATACTTCAGCCACATGACTCAAAGAGCTGACTCAATGGAAAAGACCCTGATGCTGGAAAAGATCAAAGGCAGGAGGAGAAGGGGATGAGAGAGCACGAGATGGTTGGATGGCATCACCAACTCAATGAACACGAGTTTGAGCAAACTCCAGGAGATGGTGAAGGACAGAGAAGACTGGCGTGCTACAGTCTATGGGGTCGCAAAGAGTCGGACACGACTGAGCAACTGAACAACAATAGAGAGAGGAGCGCCAGCTGTGTTCCACAGAACATCACACCATCTACCTTCCTGGCCGTTGTGCCTAAGGGTTTGCATCCCTAAATCCCCACCAACACTTGGCATTAACAGGCTTTCGAATTCTGTCAGTCTATTAGATAGAAAGTGGTATATTATTTAGTAATTTGTCTTTCTTTGATTATTAATAATTGTAAGCACTTCCTCAGATGCACTTGGTTTCCTCTTTTATAAATTATATGTTCACATGCTTTGACTATTTTTCTATTGGGGTTGCCATTTTTATTTATAAGAATTCCTTGTATATCCCCAATAGTTTCAGTTTGCTAATATTTCACATAAGAATTCTTACATCTATATTCATAAATGAAATGAGACAATAAATTTCTTCCCTTTTCTCCTATTTGTCCTTATCTTGAGTAACTTTAAAGTTATAGGAGCTAAGTATTCCTTACAAGAAGCTGATGGTGTCTCATCGTTGACACGTTGGTCCGAGTCACCACAGTCCCTTACATGGATTACCAATGAGGAATAACTCAACACAAGAGAGAAGGATATTGGGTTTTAAATGGAGCAGGCCCCTCTCAAGAGCCCGCATGGGGCGTGATAATTATCTACTTTTGTATCTGTCCTCCTCATTGGACTATACTTCTAGTACCTGGCACACAAGTGCATAAAATAAATGTTTAATTCATTTGGTGAGTTGGAGATCGAATGCTTCTTACCTATATGATTTGGGCAAAGTCAGGAAACCTCCGTTTTCTCATCTCAATTATCAGGATAATAATGAAAAACTCAAGTCTTGTATTTGTAATAAGGGTTAAATAGAACAGTGCATGTAGAGCAAGACCCAGTCCGTGGACCTAATGCATGATGATACGCACATATGGGTGGAGGTAGCCCTGGGATCGTCTCCAGCTTATTTAAAGACACAGTTGGTGGGAAGCAGGGCCGATGTTTCAGGCTGGAGATGATCCCAGGGATGGTGCCCCTGCCTGTGCAGGAGCTGAGCTGCCTCAGGGGAATGCTGTCCTTAACTTCCAAGGATCCCAGGGCTGGTCAGCATGTGAACAGGGCTCTAATTAGAAAAGAGCCCCCAGAGAAAAGAGAGAGCCAGTCTCTCTTCGGTCCCTGGGCTTGCTCACCATACCTCTCACACCCATTTAATTCCACTCATTAGCGCATGAATGGGGCATTGATTACCAAGCCAAGCTATTGTGCAGCCTTTCAATGGAGTGGCTTCATGTGGGGATTTATTGGTAATTAAGCCTTGAATACATGTTTTGCAAATGGGGCTTCTCCTGATGAATAGGAAGGGCTTTGGGAGATGAGAAACCCTCAATGCTGGGGCCATCCAGGCCTGAAATGCATGCTTTCACTTCCACAGAATCGTATGTTTGTCCACTTCAAGGCTGCCCAGAACCCATTGGCAAATGACAACTGGTTACTAATGCAGGTCTACCCTCTGGGTTCTGTTCTTTATTGGAAGAAGTGTGTACAGTTTCTGGATTGTTTATCTTGGCTAGTACAAATCCAAAGGCTCCCTCCTGGCATCTCGCTGGAGAGAGTGCACTGGCAGGGCCTATGAAAGTTCCAACCTCACAGGAGGGTGCCGCTTCTCCAGGGCACCTGGGAGTTACAGTATGATTTCTCACCAGCTTTGTCTGGCAGCAATTCTCACAGGGTGATTACTTAGCTACTCCTAGCCTCTAGCAGGGTTCTCAGCCTTGACGCTATAGATATTTGGGGCCAACAATTTATTGTGGGGAGTGAGCTGTCCTATGCATTGTAGGATACTTAACAGCATCCATGATCTTAAAGGAGGAGCAGGGGACGACAGAGGATGAGATGGTTGGATGGCATCACCAACTCAATGAACATGGGTTTGAGTAAACTCTGGGAGTTGGTGATGGACAGGGAGCCCTGGCGTGTGGCAGTACATGGGGTCGCAAAGAGTTGAACACAACTGAGCGGCTGAACTGAACTGAACTGATGATCCTGAAACACAGTAGGACCCTGTAGAACTCCTGAGCACTTTGTTTCTAGAGAACACACTCCAGCCTTCACGACCTTTCCTGAGTTCCAAAGGGACTTTTCTGGTTGGTCTCAGTAAAGAATCTGCCTGCAAGGCAAGAGACCTGGGTTCAATCCCTGGGGAAGGAAGATTTCCCCAGAGAAGGGAATGGCAACCTACTCCAATATTCCTGCCTGGAAAATCCCATGGACAGAGAACCATGGCAGGCTACAGTCCATGTGGTCGCAAAGAGTCGGACACAACTGGGTGACTATCACTGTCACTTTCAGGGTTCCAAAAGGCCGATTTGAGCCGTTGCTAATCAGGAGAGGGAGGGGATGCAGAGACAAGGGGGAAGCAGTCAAGAAACAGCACTGAAGCCTCGGGGCAGGGTCCTGGTTCTGCTGGAGAGAAACACACAGCAGACTTGCCTGACAGTGAAGTTGTGCTGAATCTCAAGGGAGCCTTTGGTACTGCTGGCAACTTGGCTCGAGTCCATGCATTTAGCCACTCCAGTAGAACTGAGTTATGGAAACTTAAAAGGACATCTTGAAAAGCCTATGGTGAACAATTTAGAAAGGCCTAACCCAAGAAAATAGTTTTCTGCGGAACATGTTTCTGTTTTCTAACCTTTTCTTTGAAAGTGGAAGTTGCTCTTGGCTATTGAAACCAAATCTCAGATGCGTTTCCACAAGGAACTGGAATGCAGAATGACTTTGCAAACTGGTCAAGTGGAATGTCCCCCTTCTTCAGTCCCCTCGTACTTCAAAACAAACCATTAGGTTTCTATAGAAAGTCACTATAGTGCCACATGAAACTTCCATACTGGTTAAGTCCTACCAACTTCCTCCATTGGTAGGAGGTTAGACACCCTACAAATTATGCATTATAAAATTAGTCGCAGATGCAGGGTTGATGGCTGACATCTGACATTAGCTTCCTATTGCTGCTGTAACAAGTTACCATAGACTTCAGTCCAGTTTAGTTCAGTCGCTCAGTTGTGTCCGACTCTTTGTGACCCCATGAATCACAGCACACCAGGCCTCCCTGTCCATCACCATCTCCCGGAGTTCACTCAAACTCACGTCCATCGAGTCAGTGATGCCATCCAGCCATCTCATCCTCTGTCGTCCCCTTCTCCTTCTGCCCCCAATCCCTCCCAGCATCAGGGTCTTTTCCAATGAGTCAACTCTTCTCATGAGGTAACCAAACTATTGGAGTTTCAGCTTTAGCATCAGTCCTTCCAATGAATACCCAGCACTGATCTCCTTTAGGATGGACTGGTTGGACCTCCTTGCAGTCCAGGGAACTCTCAAGAGTCTTCTCCAACACCACAGTTCAAAAGCATCAATTCTTCAGTGCTTAGCTTTCTTCACAGTCCAACTCTCACATCCATACATGACCACTGGAAAAACCATAGCCTTGACTAGATGGACCTTTGTTGGCAAAGTAATGTCTCTGCTTTTTAATATGAGTTCTAGGTTGCTCATAACTTTCCTTCCAAGGAGTAAGCATCTTTTAATTTCATTGTAGCGACTTTAAATTAACACAAATTTATTCTCTTACATTCGGGAGGTCAGAAGTCTGAAATTAGTCTTCTCCCACTAAAATCCAGTTATCTGAAGGGCTGGGTGCTTGAGGAGGCTGCAAGAGGGACATCTCTTTCCTTGCCCTTTTCAGCCTCTAGTTGTCACCTGGATTCCTTGGCTTGTGGCCCCTTCCTCCATCTCCAAAGCATAGTGCTCCAGTTACTGCTTCCCTCATTACACTACCTGCTCTTTTGACCCTGGCTCTTTCTGCATCCCACTTATAAGAACCATACTGATTTTATCAGGTTTACATAAATAATCCAGGAGAATCTCCCCATCTCAAGATTTTTAACTTGATCACAACTACAAAGTCCCTTTTGCCAACTAAGGTATTATTCACAGGTTTCAGAGATTAGAAAATGCACATATCTGAGGGACCATTATTCAACCCACCCACATCTTTTCAGAGGACATCTAAACCCGAGAATAAAATTTCTCCAACAATTTCCCTGGCTTCTCCTTCAGGTCCTGTCACGTTTAAAAACACCATGTAACCATGTCTCAGCCCTCAATCCGAAGTCTGTCAAATAGCCCTTTGTACCTTGTATGAGTTACAGTCTTTATTGGTAAGAACTGGTATCTGAGATTTGACTTTTTTTTCCCTCATTAATTTTCAAAAGTAATTTTATTTATTTATTTATTTATTGTTGACGTTGTTGACTTTATTTATTTATTTTTGTGGGTCTTGGTTGCTGTGCGGGCTTTTCTCTAGTTGCGGCAAGTCGGGGCTCCTCTCCCATTGCAGTGCGTGGGCTGCTCACTGTGCTGGCTTCTCTTATTGTGGAGCACGGCCTCTAGGCCCCCGGGCTCCAGTAGCTGCAGCTCCCAGGCTCTAGAATACAGGCCTAATAGTTGTGGTGCACGGGCTTAGTTGCCCCACAGCATGTGGGATCTTCCCAGATCAGGGATAGAACCCATGTCTCCTGCGTGCACAGGCAGTCTCTTTACCACTGAGCCACCAGGGAAGCCCTCCCCTTCATTTTTGAAACTGAAGACTGTAAACGTCATTTTGTTAGCAGGGTAAATTGGGGCTTCCCAGGTGACACTGGTGGTAAAGAATCCTCCCGCCAGTGCACGAGATGTAAGAGTCATGGATTCAATGCCTGGGTTGGGAAGACCCCCTGGAGAAGGAAATGGCACCCCACTCCAGTGTTCTTGCCTGGAGAATCCCGTGGACCGAGGAGCCTGTCGGGCTACAGTCTATGGGGTCACATGACTGAGCACAGCACAGCAGTAGGATAAATTAGAGAACATTTGTTCTAAGCACAGGGCTTAAATCAGGCCTTGACTTTCTGGATACTCACTCTTATTGCCTCTTCTGCCAATCAGCTCTGGCCACTGTAGCAATGATGAGAACCTAAGTGAAGACCAGCACGCCATACAACTGCACATTAGACACGCCAGTTCAGCTCACTGTGCTTATTTCTCTACCAGGGCCTGCAACAGATAAATCCCATGAACCAGACAATATTGAACATGTCAAGACTGACAATTCTCTGAGGCTGAGACACCCTAAACTGCAGGAGACTGTAGCTATTACTGTGCCTTTCCATTAGGCTACAGGGAAGCAATTAACCTTTGGAGAAGAGTGAGTCAACTTATACATGTTGAATCCAGGTACAGTGAATTTTTTCGTTCATTCACCTTATCAATCGATCATTCCTTACTAATTACAAGCTGATTATACCCACCCAGTGCTGGTGCTGAAGAGATAAGAGACAATATTATAGTATGAATTTATGGTCTCATTGAGGCTTGCTACTATTTATTTAGAACTTGCTATGGACCAGTCACACAGAGGAAACATTTTGGAATGCAATTCCAAATTATATTTACAGTCCTCTAATACCTCAGAGAATTTATACCAATCTTAGAGCTTGATTGCTGGCTCAGATGGTAAAGAATCTGCCTGCAATGCAGGAGACCCGGATTTGATTCCTAGGTCAGGAGCATCCCTTGGAGAAGGGAATGGCTAACTCCACTCCAGTATTCTTGCCTGGAGAATCCCATGGACAGAGGAGCCTGGCAGGCTCCTCTGTCCATGGGGTTGCAAAGAGTCAAACATGACTCAGCAACTAACACTTTATGATTAAGGAGGAACTGGCGGGTGGAGTGAATGGGGAGGAGACCCAAGTCAAGAACAAGCTAAGTGAAATGTGGGTTCTGGAACCAAGCTGGGGCTTTGGGATATGTGGGTCATATCACCCCCTCCAGGGTTAGGCATGTGCTGATTCAAGTCACTGGCTGAAAGGATTAAAGGAACCAGATTGAATTTATCTGGAGAGCAGCCTCACACTCAGGGTATTTTCTACAACTGTTTCAGTGGCGCCCTGGACCCAGCTGTCCAGGGACAGGCCATCATCTGGAGATGGCCATTATCACAGGTCAAAACTCACATCTCAGAAAATGTGGTGCTGTCTCTGGGAAGCTGGAGGCAATGTACATTTTGTTCTCATCACAGAGACAAGAAAATTCCCTTTCAGTAAAGGTGCTGCCAGGAGCTGGTTATGCAAGCAGCCCAGAGCAGACCCTTGTTGATGGTGGAGACAGGAGTCGAGACAGGGCCAGTATTTTGAGCAGCAAAGTGTAGTTATTTCCATGGATGACCACTGATAATGATAAATCCGACAAAAGCAAAGTGCCTCATGATGTTTGGCCAAATTACACTTCTGATGTGATCGAATTCTAATGTCCATATCTAAAAGTCTAGAAAACTGACTGGAAAATGTACGCCCCACCCTTAGTTACGCTCCGTCTTGGAGATCTTTGGGCTGCAGGGCAGACACGGCGCTCTTTACTCACTGACAGCTTCCCTCTGAATTGTGTCCTGCTTTGATTGAGTCCACTTCTTTTGAGGGAAGGAACCAAGCCAGACCCACCTGCAGCCCCAGTCATGGGATGGAGCATTTAGGGGCTCAGCTTGGGGCAACTAAAGAATTTACCTGAAATGGCCAAAAGCAAAAAGATTTAGAGTACGTGTAAGATACAGATGATGGAAACGATGAGTGATGGGGATAAGAGGAAGACTGTCTTGTTCAGCCAGCATTTCATAAATGTATTTTGAGCGCTTATGCCGGACCAGACTCTGCAACTAGTGATGAGGATTCAGTGGTGAACAAATCACAGGTCCTGCCTGCAAGCTCTTCTGCCTGATGGGCATCGTGGTTTAGCAGGAAAAGCCCAGGTCACTGTAGCGATAGCTGGTGGCTGCCTGTCCAGCATCCGTTCCCATCATATCCCTTCCAAGCCATACTCCACTTTATTCTGGAGGCCTGGGGTTTGCATGGGTATGATGGTATTTCCAGCTCTGGAGATGGGCCCTCCTAGTTTAGGCTAATCACTGTATCCAGAACTGCAATCAGGAAACAGGGCCCCTGCCTGGCCCCACACTTCAGGGTGCTCAGCTTTGACCCCATTTCAAGCATGCATTTTGGGCTTCCCAGATGGTGCTAGTGGTAAAGAACCCACCTGCCAATACAGGAGACATGAGTTAGACCCTTAGGTTGAGAAGATCTCCTAGAGGAGGGCAAGGCAACCCATTCCAGGATTCTTGCCTGGAGAATCCCAAGGACTGAGGAGCAGTCCACCGGGTTGCAAAGAGTCAGACACGACCGAACCAACTTAGCACACACGCGTGCACACAGCATGCATTTTACTATGCTGTGAGAGTCTGCAGGACTGAGGGGACAGACCCACAAGGATCTTGCGTATTACTCCCTCAGTCGTACTTTGCAACTTTACTCCCTCTTTGCAACCCCATGGAGTAGTAGCCCGCCAGGCTCCTCTGTCCATGGGATTCTCCAGGTAAGAATCCTGGAGTGGGGAGCCATTCCCTTCTCCAGGGGATCTTCCCGACCCAGGGATCAAATGCGGTTCTCCCACACTGGGGGCAGATTCTTTACCATCTGAGCTACCAGGGAAGTACAGAGCAGACCCTTGGTATCTGAGCTCTACTTCCGGGCCTGCGTGGGCCTCTTGCTCAGCTCTGTCCTCCCAGAAGCAGATCATGCTGCCAGTGGGCGCAGGCCAAGGCCAGATGTGGAGCTTGAACAAGAGAGTAGAGGTATCCACACGCATGCACATGAAGCCTTCATGGTGTGGATAGAGCATGGGGTGGATGAGCAAAGGGGTGGGCTATTGCCTAGAAGCCTGTTTGTATACTTCCCTGGAAGCCATAAATGTCCACATAAGCCTAAGATATCCCATCTTCCATCAACCCTGCAAATGGTTCAGGCGTGGGCAAGGAACCCAAGTTAATTCCACCAAGGGAACTTGGGAAATTTTATGGAGTGTCATGCAAGGAACCTGCTAGGACTACTCTTGCCTAAGACCAGCCCTACCTCTGAAGGTTTGGGGTTTTGTAAGTTTGGGGTTTTGATTTTTGTAAAATCAATTCCCTTTATTGTTTAAGCCACTTTAAATTGGAGTTTCTGTTTCTTACAACCAAACACATCCTAATAGGTTATCAACCCACTTCGATCAGCTACCAGCTAAGGTATAATGAGCCCACATGTAATTTCTATCTCCACAAGACTCAACATCCTCAAATGTACAGGAGGATGATGCCTCAAATGTTGCTGAGAGGCTAGGACGAAGGAATGAAACCATGAGTGGAAAACATTGCCTGATGTGGCGTGAAGTAGGTGCTTAGTAAATGTCACTTCCCATCTGACCAGTGTAGACTAGAGTCGGGGTCCCCAGTCTTGGGAATCTAATGCCTAATGACCTAAGGTGGAGCTGATGTCATAATAATAGAAATAAAGTACACAATAAATATAATGCTCTTGAATCATCCCCCAAACCATCTCCCTCCCTCAACCAGCCCTAGTCCGTGGAAAAATTGTCTTCCAGAAAACCAGTCCCTGGCGCCAAAAAGGCTGGGGACTGCTGGACTAGAGGACTCAGATGAAGCTGCTAGAGGAATACAGGACAGTCACTCCTTCCCGCCACAGCTTTTTACTAGGCCCCTTCCAGGCATTAGGCTCCATATTAGGGGTTAACATCCAAAGATGACGAGTTAGAGGCTCTGCCCTTAAAGGACATACAGGCTCACAGACTGCAAGGGAAGGAGATGCGTCCTCAATCACATCAGCCTGGATGTTTCTGAGCCCACACATCATTCATGGGAACTTCTTAGGGCCTGGCACAGAGGAGATGCTCCCCAGTGTTTGTTAAATGATTAGGATGTGAAAAGACTACACCTTAAAGAACAGGTTGGATATGCACAAACAAAGAGAAATGTCAATCACATTTTATGTTAGAAATTGCTTTTGGTTGCTATTAACAGAGATTTTCTCTCTCCTATGAGGGCTGCCATGGTGGCTTCAAAGAACCCTTGCTTTTTCTATCTTTTTCCTTGGCTACGTGTAGCCTTCCTGTCAAGGTTTCCCCTAAAGGTCCTAGAAGGCTGCTACAGCTCCAGCCATTCTATCCGTATTCCAGGTAGCAGTCGGGAGAAAGAGAAAAAAGTGAGAAGACAAAAAGGGGTTTACCCCACTGACCTTCCTCCTCAGAAGTCCCTCCCTCTAAACTTCCACTTAAAATCGTCAGCTCAAGTTTAATTCTGTGACCACTCCTAGGTGCAAAGGAAATGGTGTCAGCTAGGCACAACAATGGCTTCATAACACAGATCTATTGGCAATAAAGACAAGGAGGATGGAGGTTAGGGAGAAAACCAGCTGCTGCTATCACCCATGAGCACCATAAGAGCAGAGATGAAGATGATTAAATACAGATGCAAACTCTTTTATATAAAATAAACAAGGTCCTACTGTACAGCACAGGGAACTCTGTATTCAACATCCTGTGATAAACCATAATTAGAAAGAATATATATATGCAACTGAATCACTTTGCAACACAGCAGAAATTAACATAACATAGTAAATCAACCATGTGTGTGTGTGCTCAGTCATTTGGTCATGTCTGCCTCCTTCTGACCCCAGGGACTGTAGCCTGCCAGACTCCACCGTCCATGGGATTTTCCAGACAAGGATACTGGAGAGGGTTGCCATGCCCTCCTCCAGGGGATCTTCCCAACTCAGGGATTGAACCCATGTCCCTTGCATCTCCTGCATTGGCAGAGGGATTCTTTACTACCGTACCACCTAGGAAGCCTGAAAAAAATTATTAAACAGCACATGACCAGAAGCAAGGAGAGAGTAGATTTGGTTTGAGTGGAAGGTAACGAAGAGATAGTAAGTCAGGATTTCAAACTTTCAGTTCAGTCGCTCAGTCGTGTTCAACTCTTTATGACCCCATGGACTGCAGCACGCCAGGCATCCCTGTCCATTACCAACTCCTGGAGCTCAAACTTTAGAGTCAGAAATACCTAGAGAGCTGTTCCAACACAAATGACTGGACCTCATCTCCAGGGTTTCTCATTCAGGAGATCTTGAGTGAAGCCCTAAAACTTTTTGCATTTCTAACAAGTTGGCAGAGAATATGGATGCTTCTGGTCTGGGGACCACACTTTGAGAACCACTTTTGGATGAAGTTAGTATTTCATCCTCTGAGCAACACGGACTCCCTTGAAGCTTTTGAGTTAAGAAGAAAAACAATGAACAAACTGATTTATGAATGCTTATCTGTCAGAGGTCTGCAGGATGGGCTGGAGAGGGTAGAGATGGAGGCAGAGGCTGCGGCAATAAGAAGGCAGGAAGGAAACCAGCATTGGCACTGTGTTCAGCTAGGTTTGGCTGTATTATTTACAGCAATTCCATGAAGATGCTGACCTCCAAACCCAAATTTTATCAGCTGTGGGGAAACCAATCAAGCTAGCTGCATTGTGCCCAAGACAACTCTGGTATTGAAGGTGTATTAATATTGATGATTGTTTTTTTTTTTTTTAAAGGCAAAGATGATATGAAGATATGTGTCCCTGTCTCCCAGTCCCACCCAAATGCAGCCCAAAGAAGTTTATACTGAAAAACGAGAAGCAGCTGGGTGGGACTCACAAATTATCAAGTCATGATTAGAAGATATAAAATGGCAGAGAGAAACTAGATCAATGCGAGGCAGGAGGTACATTCAGCCCCCGCCTCCAGCCCCCACCCTCCAAGTAAGCAGCTGCTGGAGTTTTTTTTTTTTTTGGACAGAAACTCCAAAATATCAGTCAAGAGAGGAGGCTGGGTCTTGCCCAGAAAGGAGATGAGAGATGACAAATTTCTCTGAGTCAAGGAGATCTTCCTGACTGGAAAGCTCCTTGGAGGTCAAAAGGGGAGTGATGTCAACCTACCCATAGGCCTCTTCCCTGGAATCCATCTTGGCCGCGAGATGGGTGTTCACACACGGGAGGATCCTGAGATAAACAGAGGCTCCTGCGTGCTAAGTTGCTTCAGTCGTGTCTGACGCTTTGCAACCCTATGGACTGTAGCCCGCCAGGCTCCTCTGTCTATGAGATTCTCCCGGCAAGAATACAGGAGTGGGTTGCTATGCCCTCATCCAGGGGATCCTCTCAACCCAGGGATCAAACCAGCATCTCTAATGTCTCCTGCATTGGCAGGCAGGTTCTTTACCACTAGCGCCACCTGGGAAGCCCAAGAGGCTCAGAACTAGGCCAAGCAAGATGATTGGCCAGAGGGAACCAGAAAGAAATACCCCCATGTAAGTGATGTAAACTACTACTCTCTGAGTCGGCCCATGTGTCTGTCCACACTTACTATATTCTTTCCTCCTAATAAACACTTTATTTGTTTTACTACTTTCTGTCTTTGTGGGAAGTCTTTTATGCAAAGCCGAAGGGTCAGGGCTTTGTCACTGTCCACCTGTCTAGCAGCTAAGATTCAGCTCTCTCAGAGCCGAGACCCGACTTCAGTCTCTAGCCAGGAACTGAAGCCGCTGCTGGTCGAAGCCACCCAAAATCAAACGGATCCTTGTTCCTCGCCGACCCGAGTCTCCACCTGTTTCTACGTGTCTTGCCTTCACCTGAGTCCGGGGCTTGCTCTTCGGACTGAAATATACAGGGAGGTGGGGTAGCCAACTGAGCATTTAAAGCAGCGTGAGTGTTGTTGCTGTGCGGTCACCAAGTCGTGTCCGACTCTGTGTGACCCCACGGACTGCAGCACCCCAGGCTTCCCCGTCCTTCACTATCTCCCAGAGTTTGCTCAGACTCATGTTCATTGAGTCAGTGATGCCATCCAACCATCATCCAACTCAAGGGTAGCCCTAGACTTGGCTGTGAAGCGGGGTGGTGGCCAGTCTCTGGGAAAAGGCATGCTCAACACAGCTACAACCAGAAGGCGGCTAGATTTCAGTCCCCGATTGTCCACTTGGCCAACACGCTTGTGCCAGACACAACCTGTGGAGCAGTAAGAGGTGGCCAGACTGTGAGATGGACCACCCTCAGGAGCTCCGGGTTTCTCCTCTATCAGATGGGACATTAGGCAACGGCTGCAGAGTTTGGGGGCAGAGGAAGGGAAGTAAACCATACAAAGTACCTGCACGTGGCTGGTGACCAGCAACGGTTTCCTTCCAGATTTCCTTTCGAATCAGTGAGGGTAGCCGGATGGGTTAAGCCTCCTGGGCTGTGAAGGAATCATCTGTTCCTGCAAATCTTGGCGCAGCTGCCCCTGCTTGGCATTTGCAGCAACATGCCTGCTGCCTCTTGGCCAGCAGCTCATGGTCTGGCATGAGGAGAAAGCGATGCGGCGCGCACAGGACTGGGACCAGCTGAGCTTCCCTGGTCAGCACATTAGCTTCTGAATACTGCCCGCTTCAGGGGTCATCCAGCCCTGACTGCGAGGCTGAGATCTCGGGGCCTTTCCTTCCTTTTTCATTAATTTCCTAAGCTCCAACACCGCCAAGATAATGCCCCTGCCCGGTGCAGGGACACTGGATAGCCAGGTCCCATGTGCTTGGCGCAGGTGCTGGAGAGGCCAGGAAGGCAGGGCCACGGGCATCGCTTCAGCAAGCCCTGTTGATGTGAGTGATGTGAAGGGCTTTCACCGCTGATGACTCTCTTTCTAAAGGGGCCGGCGAAGAGGCTGAAGCACCAAATCCCAATTAAATCACAAAAGAAGTGGGAGCAGGTGGAGGATAAGTGGGGCGGGAGGCTGCCTCGCCCTAAGTCTCCAAGGACCAGCTCCCCTACTTGCCCAAGGCTGAGTGAGGCTTCCTAGGTGGGGACTTTTCTCCTCTTTGGCTAGGAATAATTGTAACAGATGCTGAGCACCAATCACGGGCTGGGCATGGGCAATCCAGGCAGGAGTGAGACTTAGTGAGCAAGCTGGCATTTGAATCGGGGAGAGAGACCAGCAAACAACCCCTGGCCACAATATGGCAGGAGTGTAACTGGACTCGGTGGGGGTGTTGCTAGTAGAGGAGGGAGGGCATGTCCATCTCTGCTTGCAGTGGTGGGGAGGCTTCAGAAAGGAAGAGTCTCTGGTGCTGATTCCCAAAGGGATGGGCAGGAGTTTGCAAAGCAGAGGAGGTGGGAATGGCGTTCTAGGAGCAGGAACAGCATGTAGCAGCCAGAGCCCTGAAATGTGGTGAGGATGGAGGAGCAAGTAGGGCAATGAGGCCAGCGAAGCAGTGGCTCTGAAAAGGGCCTCTGACAGTCCTGTCGAGGGACCAAGGGAAGGAGAAGTCAGGGGGTGAACTGGGAGACTGGGATTGGCATACACACACAACTGACATTATTTATAAAAATAGCTAACTAATGAGAGCCTACTGCATAGCACAGGGAACTCTACTCAGTGCTCTGTGATGACCTAAATGGGAAGGAGCTCCAAAATAGAGGGGCTGTATGTATACGCAGAGCTGATTGACTTTGCTGTATAGCAAAAACTAACACAGCATTGTAAAGCAGATATACTCCAATAATTGAAAAAAAAAAGACAAAGGAGAGAGAAGCCTTATAGACCACAAAGCAAACTCCTTGAGCTGCTCTGTCTCACACACACACACACACACACACACACATTCACTTTCACCATCCGCGTTCAAGGGGTTGGGGAAGGGCAGGCTGATACGATAATGAACTTCTAGGAGCTGGGTGCTTGCTATGGTATCCAGGCCAGCAAAAGGGAGAGAGGAAATCCTAAAGTCTAAGATCAATGCAGAGGGCACAGACTTGGGAACAGGAATTTAAGTTAAAAGACCTGGAAGAAGGCAGTGGCAGAGGAAGAAAGAAGCTGGGCAAGAGGTGAGGGCATCTGGGATTTTGCCATGCCTGGGGGTCTTTGTCTGCATCTTATGCTGTGTTAGTAACATGGCCTCATCTCTCTCTAATTATCTGGATTCATTTGTCATCAAAGATCGTCTGACTTCTGCCCCTAACCCATCCCTACAGGTTGTCATTAGTGTCAGGAAAGGCGGCAGGCAGGGAGCTGCCAGGAGCATAAGGTCTGGGTCTTGTAGATACAACACTGTTTGAGTTCATGGTCGTGGGCTCTGCAGGGTCTGGCCCAGCTCAAGGGCTTGGATGAAAGCATGGGAACTAGATCCAGGAGAGAGGTAGGATCATTCTCCAGCCACTCAGAGAAAACCAGTATTGTGCCAGTTTGATTTCTCCCAAAGCCATGTGAGGGAGAGAGAATACCCCCAAGGATGAGCCCCACCAAAGATACGAAAAACAAGCACCTGGGGCTTCTGTGAATAGGAACTGATTTTTCCTTGCATGCTAGTGATGTCTAAATAGTCCAGATGGTGTCCCTGAGACCCTACAGCACAGTGGGTTAGGGGAGGGTCATGGCAATTCAGCCCAATAAATATTGCTTGTTGCCTGCTGAGACAGCACTGTGTTCAATATCTAAAAAGGGAACAACACCAAATCAGGCCTGGCTTTCCTGAAGCTTACAGTCTACTTGGGGAAACAGAAAATTAAACCTCCATTACAACTGGGCTGTGCTGGATCTATGATTGAAGAAGCACAGGTAGTCAAGGAAAGCTATCCCAGGGACCCAACAGGGGCTGTGTGGGTGTCAAGGATGTTCCAGGCAGAAGAAGGAGTGCAGCAAGGCTCTGAGATCACAGAGACTGGCACAGATGAGCAGGGAACAAGGGTCGTGTAGCTGGATAGACATGCACTGCGCTGGGAGGTAGGTGCAGGCCAGAGGGGAATCTCAAAGCCAGGACCAAGAGAATGGGCTTTACCTGGAAACCACAGGAAGACAGGGAGAAGGTGGAGGAGGGGAACAGCATCAACGTTTGGGGTGAATTACTCTGCCTTGTGGGAAAGGGGCTGGAGGGTAGCAAGAGGGCAAACAGGGCTCACTTAAGGGATTACTGTGTGGCTCAGGCAGGAGACGGTGGAACCTGGATTTGAACACATAAATGGAGGTGGAGGGATGTTCAAAGACACCGGAGATACTTATGCTAGTGGTAAAGAACCCACCTGCCTATGCAAGAGACATAAGAGATGCAGGTTTGATCACTGGGTTGGGAAAATCCCCTGGAGGAGGGTATGGCAACCCACTCCAGTATTCTTGCCTGGACAATCCCCATGGACAAAGGAGCCTGGGTGGGCTATGGTCTATAGGGTTGCACAGAGTAGGACACGACCGAAGTGATTAAGCAGCAGCCCTGTCAAAGGAGTGGTGGGATTATAACGCACTGCAGAGCTCCAGGAGTGGGTGAAAATAAGGAAATAGAAGCAAAGAGTGAAAAAACACTGTTTCAAGAAAAGAAAGGAGGAGGATAGGACAAGCAGCTAGAGGGGAGATGCAGAGCCAAGAGAGGCTGTTTTCTATTTATTTCTGTTTTTAGAGTGGGGATGATTTCGGAATCTTTGCACCTAAAGGGGCAGAGGCAGGAGAGAAGACGTTGAAGGTGTGGGGCCACAGTGGGGACAGAGCAAGAAAGTGGAGGAGGCAAAGGGGATGAAGGCCAAGGTACAGGAAATGGTGCAGCCTGGGATGCAGAGGAAAGCAGAAGTGGTCCATTGAGGGATAAATCCGTGAGAAGGTGTGAGCGAGTCTGAGGACGTTTTGAGGACTCTGGCCTGTGGGGGTACTTCCTCTGGAGGTAGAGTGTAAGAAAGATCACCTGCTGAGACAGGGTGGGTATAGGTGTGATCAGTTAAAACCACTGTGGGACTTCCCTGGTGGTCCAGTGGTAAAGAATCCGCCTGCCAATGCAGGAGACGTGGGTTCGATCTCTGGTCAGGGAAGATTCCACATGCTGCGGGGCGACTAAGCACACGAGCCACAGCTACTGAAGCCCACGTGCCTAGAGCCCACGCTCTGCAACACGAGCAACCCCGCAATGAGAAGCCTGCACACCACAACCAGACAGTCGCTGCCACTCACGGCTACTAGAGAAAGCCTTCGCACGGCAACAAAGACCCATTGCCACCATAAATAAGTAATATAAATAAATATAACAGGAGGAGGAATGTGTAAAAGAAAATAAAAAGCCAAAGCCACTGCGAAGACTGGGGGCAGAGAGTGATCAGGAGAAAGAGAAGTCGTCTGGAGCAGCGTCAGCTCCACTTCTTGTTGATTACTGGGAATTTATCTTGGCCCCAATTTGCATGCTGTGTCTTTTTGGTTTTTTTTTTCTTTACAATGCAGCAGAAGGGGCCAAGAGGTGAAGTGGTCCATAGTTGGGGTTTTGTCAGAAGGGGGAGATGAAGGGGCTTGAGATGAGGATGCTACCAAGACAGTAGTTGACACTCAGCATGGATCCCAGACTCCAGGCAGGAAGGACGGGAGTTGCTGATGGACAGAGAAAAGTAGAGAGGTCAAGTGACAGGCTGTCGGACGGAGGATGCACGTGATTGGTGACAAACGTGAGCCAGGGGCAGGGTTATGATTAGAGAATGGGATGTCTGAAATGTTGATTTCAGAGATGGATTCCCATAGAAGCAAACCTGAGATACACTGGGAGGAAGTGTCCGGCGGGCCAGGGAAGGGAGTGTGAATTCAGGTCACCATTCCAAACAGGTCCAGGTAAAGGGGTGGAGCCAGAAGCTGAAAGACAGAGGAGCTAGGCTGTGGTCACTGAGGTTTTGGGGAAGGGGGTTGCCAGTGGGCCCCCTTAGAGGGATGCGATGGGGTGCTCAAGAGGCTCTCTCCTTATGGGACTTATCAAGGCCCCATTTATGAGCTGTCCTCGCCTCACCCGTGACCATTGCCACCACACATCGTTGTTTCTGTATATTAGCAATTACATCAAAAACATCGTTGTTTCTGTATATAAACAACTAATATTCTGTATAATATTAATAGTATAATAACTATCCAAATTTATATAACACAGAGTTAACGTCTGTAACTGCTTCAGCTGAGCCCCCATTTTAGAGACCGCAGGGGTGGGGAGGAGGGAAATGTGTCATCATCTGTTTGTTTTTGGCTGCAGGGGGTTTTCGTGGCTGTGTGTGGACTTTAGCTGCGGTGAGTGGGGGCTCCCTTCTAGTTGGGGTGTGCAGGCTTCTCACCAAGGCAGCTTCTCTCGCTGCAGAGCGTGGGCTCTAGGAGACGCTGGCACCAGCAGCTGTGGCGCACCAGCTTAGCTGCCCCACAGGATGTGGGATCTTCCAGGATCAGAGATCAAATCCGCATCATTGGCAGGCAGACTCTCAACCACTGGACCACCAGGGAAGTTATGTCACCATCTATAAAGGTGGCAATTTCTTAGCTCTTCCCCAACTCTTCTTTCAAGGGGTTCCCCTTCCCTCTTCTCCCTCCCAAACTGGCACTGAGGGCAGAGGGGAGCTGGCATAGCCTCACAGCAGTGAGGAGGGGTCCCACCATCCCCTGAGTCCTCCTGCTAGGGTGGCTCCTCTCATCTCCTCACTGGCTTCCTGCACTGGGGTTCGCTGAGGGGAAACGGGCTACCCTTTGATTCTTGGGAATCACACAGATAGTAAGTGATGGAGGGAGGCCTCCAACCCAGGTCCGTGTGATCCAGAGCCTGAGGCAGTAGTCACTGTATGCATGTGTGCATGCATGCATGTGTACATGTGTGCGTGTGTGCATGTGTGCACGAGAGCTAAGTCGCTTCAGACATGTCAGACTCTGTGTGATCCTATGAACGTAGCCCATCAGGCTCCTCTGTCCATGGAATTCTAAAGGTAAGAATACTAGAGTGGGTTGCCATTTCCTCTTCCAGGGGATCTTCCTGACCCAGGCACTGAACTTGAGTCTCCTGCACCTCCTGCACTGGCAGGAAGATTCTTCTTCCACTGAGCCACCTGGGAAGCCCCTAGCCACTGTACGCTCAGCCTCAACTAGGCCACCCAGCTTCCGACTCCTAAGTCCAGAAACCATGAATCTCATTTTCATTCTCTCTCCCTGGAGCCCCAAGGGTAGTGTGTGTGCGTGTGTGTCTAGTCACTCAGTCGTGTCTGACTCCTTGCGACCCCATTGACTATAGCCTGCCAGGCGCCTCTGTCCATGGAATTCTCTGGGCAAGAATACTGGAGTGGGTAGCCTTTATCTTCTCCAGGGGCTCTTCCCAACCCAGGGATCAAAGCCAGGTCTCCCACATTGCAGGTGGATTCTTAACCAACTGAGGCACCAGGGAAGCCCAAGAATACTGGAGTGGGTAGCTTATTCCTTCTCCAGGGGATCTTCCCAACCCAGGAATTGAACCGGGGTCTCCTGCATTGCAGGCAGATTCTTTACCAGCTGAGCTATCAGGGAAGCCCCCCAAGGGTAGTATTTTCTGCATTTTTCCCCTAACAGCAAGTGAAGGAGGTAAAGAAATATTTTACCATCTCTCCAGTATTGGAGCCATTGGGAAGAATGATGGGGTTAATATTCTTCCAGGCTGACCCAGATTAGCCATATCAATTGTTAAAGTATTGAAGACTGAATTGCTAAAATCTTTTTATTCCAGCTAGTAAATAACTGCTCTCCTCAAGTCCACCCTCCCAAGTGACACCCTCCGGTGCCTCGTTCTGATTGGTTCCCAAGCTGTGTACATTGATAAATATATTGAATATTACACCTAAAAGTGGAAAAGAGAAGTTTTACCCAACTAAGATGGGACACATATGTATAAATGCTACCTCAAGCTATTGATGGTGCCATAGAATTGTCATTTTCTGTAACATTAGTGAAATAACTTGTGAACGCACAGCGCATAATGCCTAGTGCATAGCAGGTGTTCACTAAACATTAGCTGTGTGATAACCTAAGTTGTCTTGCTAAAAGCCTCCCTGGAGGAAGAGTTTGGAGCCCAGCAATTCCCAGACTTGATGGAGCTGACACTCACAGCAATTTTCATTTAAGTCCCTGAAGTGGAGATACGAGTCAGATATGGCTAGAACTATATCCAGATGCTAGAGCATCTGGATAAGTTAGCCAAGGCAGTTTCCTGGCCATCAGAACCACTGGACCTGAATGGGGACTAACTGACAGGCAAAAGCAAAGTGAAATAAGAAAGAAATTTGTGCCAAAAGCAGAAGCCAATTGGACTCAGTACCAAGTCCTTTCTGTGAACAGACGCTGAAAGTGTTGGTTGTTCAGTTGTGACCAACTCTTTGCAACCCCATGGACTGTAGCCTGCTTCTGTCCATGGAATTCTCCAGGCAAGAGTACTGGAGTGGGTTGTCATGTCCTCCTCCAGGGGATCTTCCTGGTCCAGGAATCAAACCTGCATCTCCTGCATCACAGGCAGATTCTTTACCACTGAAGCCACCTGGGAAGCCTTGGATACTGAGGAAGCCATTCCCTTCTCCAGGGGATTCCCAACCCAGGGATCAAACCCAGGACTCCCTCATTGCAGGCAGATTCTTTACTGTCTGAGCCATCAGAGAAACATTGGTCCTTGTCGTTTACTGAGTGGTGTACCCTCTTTTAATCCTTAAACCCACTGTAGAAAGAATGCCAGCATTCCCGTTTTTGATGTTTGGAAACTGGAGTTTAGAGTTCAGTTCAGTCCAATCCAGTTGCTCTGCTGCTGCTGCTGCTAAGTCGCTTCAGTCGTGTCCAACTCTGTGCGACCCCAGAGATGGCAGCCCACCAGGATCCCCTGTCCCTGGGATTCTCAGGGCAAGAACACTGGAATGGGTTGCCATTTCCTTCTACAATGCAGGAAAGTGAAAAGTGAAAGTGAAGTCGCTCAGTCATGTCCGACTCCTAGCAACCCCATGGACTGCAGCCTACCAGGCTCCTCCGTCCATGAGATTTTCCAGTCAAGAGTATTTGAGTGGGGTGCCATTGCCTTCTCTGAGTTGCTCAGTTATGTTCAACTCTTTGCGACCCCATGGACTGCAGCACACCAGACTTCCCTATCCATCACCAACTCCCAGAGCTTGCTCAAACTCATGTCCATCAAGTCAGGTTGGTAATTTGCCCAAGGTCCATGGGTATCAGGACTTGGAGTTGGAAATCCCATACATTATATCTGGTTCTATAGCAGTTAGTCTGGCCCCTCCACCATGAGCCCAAGTGTTCCCCTTATACACTGCTATGGTTTGTTTTAACAGACCCCTAGAAGGAAATCACAAAAATAATAGTCCAAATACTCACATATTCCCAATTAGACTTGCTTTCAGTAGAACTCACCCACAATCCAGACAATCCAGCAAGGTCTGTGATGATGGGAGGGGTAAGGACATGCAAAGAACCAAACACACACCTGTACCTGCCAGAGAAGCAAGAAAAGACCTGTGACAACCACTCACTGCCTCGGGTGCTTCCATGTGGGTGGAGAATGGGATGGTGCCAAGGATATGCTTTGCCAATGGATGGCACCCCCAGATGAACAGGCTTGGCCTCGGTATACAAGGGAGCTGTAAACGACAAGGCAGATGAGTGTCCATGGTGAGCCCGGTGGCTGGATTGATGCACGGGAGCTTGTGTTCCTGCACTGGGCATGTTTGCAACTGGGATCAACACAGAGAGAGCGGGCTACAGGCTGGCGTCTGCCTGTGTGTTCACTCAGTGTCTCTGATGTCTAGTCTTTGCTAACTGTGTGTGTGTATGTGTGTAGAGCTCTCCATGGTTTTCAAAGTGCTGTCTCAAACAGGATGGCTTTTTACCTGAATGAGGATTTTGAAGATGATGGTATTCTGGGTTCCTGGAGCCCAGTCTTGCCATTAGCAGGTGAATGAGTGAAGTTATTTTTCCTTTCTTTCTCTCTCAGTAGAATCAGCTACTTCCTAACTGGCCTTCCGTAGGCTGGATGCCACTGTGTCCATTCTTGAATCCACTGCGTCAGATGCCTTCATAAACACAGATCTGACTATGTTTCTGCTCAGAAATTATCTAAGACTTTCCGGACCACAGTCTGTCCACAGATGATATTCCGAACATGGAAATGTGGGCAAGTGAGTTTGGGGAAGAGGCTACAAATCAGATCCTCTCTGTTTCGCCATGTACAGTGGCGTATTAAAGGGAGTACACAGACCTGATTCCCTGTGTGAGGGGGTCTTGTAAATGATTTGGGCTACAGAAATGTACTTTCTTTGCCCTCTGTAACATCTACTAAAATCTCAAGGTGATCTTACAGAACAAGTTTTGGAAAAGGTCTGCCTAGAAGATAATACCCAGACTGAATAACTCGACATGCAAAACTTTCCAGAACCTTGACTTAATATTCTTGAAAATATTCAGGCTCAAGAGTTCAGGCTCAAGAATCAGATCCCAGTTCTAATCCTAACACCGCCATTTAATCCTGTGAAACCTTGGCCTTAATTACCCTCCTATTCTGTGCCACAGGTTTCTTATCTATAAATGGCAATGACTGTGCCTTCCTTGAAGGATTATTGTAAAGGATTGCACGAGAGAACCAATGTAAAGCCCATAGTAGAATATCAAGCCTACAGAAAGGACTCAGTGAATGGAATTTCTATTATTATAATTATCTTTAATCTAAAGATAGCTTTAATCCATTTCTGAGCACACAGTACCTGATTTTCCTCTTAAAAAGACCCCGATAATGACAAAAGCAGTGAAAATAACTGGCCAGGATGTTGAATACCTGTGAGGATTTTAGGGGTTTTCAGCACCAGAAAAATAACTTGGCTACATGACGTAACTTACTATGAACATCACTGACTATGAAGGTTAGAAGACAGAAGGTCTCCATTTTCTGGTCTTAAAACTATCTGTAACTCGGTGTGGGACCCTGAACAAGAGTCTTGGCCTCTTAGGGACAAAGTTTCCCCTCCTTCAGATGACAACATTGGGTAGGAAGATGCCTAAGCTCCCTACCAACTCTAAGTCCATGGGGAAATCCTCCTTCTATACTGGCTTAGCATGCATGCATGCGTGTTCAGTCGCTTCAGTCATGTCTGACTCTTTGTGACCCTATGGACTGTAGGCCATCAGGCTCCTCTGTCCATGGGATTCTCCAGGCTAGAACACTGGAATGGGTTGCCATGCCCTCCTCCAGGGGACCTTCCCGACTCAGGGATCAAACCTGTGTCTCCTGTGTCTCCTGCATTACTGGCAGATTCTTTACCCACTAAGGCACCTAGGAAGCCCCCATGTGAACCCATTGCCTCAGGCATGTGTCAACTGGCTCCCAGGGTAGCATGGGATCTCACTCTAAGAGCATCACACTGAGATCAACACACCACTTGTGTTGCCTTACATCACAAACGACCCACTCCCAGTCTGCCTGTGTGCCTAGGTCATGGCAGCAGAACCTTGTTCTGAACACGTGGGTCAGTCCAGAGGAAATGCAGACAGAGGAAGCTTTTCCTTTCAACCTATCTGATACTTTGTCTTGTCTCTGGTTCACTTGGCACCAATAAGTGAATCCCTGGGGTGGCAGTAATGATTGGAATTTGGGTTTTATGACTTGACCATGTGTAATCTCTGGAGAGGGATGATGAAATCTCTACTGGAAGAAACAGAAGACTTGTTTCTACCTACTTCGTTGCTCTATTTGTCTATTTGAAGCTCTGATCAATTAAGAATTTCAGCCCATAAGGGAGGAGACCAGTTCTTTTAAATCTGGACCAGTGATCCAGATTTTTGTGTTCCTACATTTACTTTTGACTTGTAGCTTAAGTTGTAGAGCTGGAGCTACAAATACTCTATATATGACCATCCATGACAAAGGCCTTGACTTTTCATTTGCAAGAGTATAAAATATTTTCCTACTTTTGGAGGATATGAATTATGTTTTTTAGGTTATAGGAGTGCTTGTTATAAACACAAATCATTGCATATGTGGAATATTCCTAAAGTTCTCAGGAAATAGAAACACTGAATTTCTGATACTTCAACGTGCTAGAGCTGAGAAAATCCATCTTACATAAATTGTTAGCTCAGAAACTTTTTAGGGACCCAAACTCACATAATTACAGTAAACTTTGGAAAATCGCAAGAAACACTGGCTAGGCCTTTTCTCTGATTGATCAGTGTTAAGTGAATGTAACAGGACGTTTTATTTTACTTGGGTTTGTTTTTTCAACAAAAAAATCTGAGTCTCCTAAATTTATGTAGGTTACTAATCAAATAATCTAGCATTATTCCCAATGAGGTTTAAGATTATGAAAAATGTGAATTTGCATTCAACTAAACTGAGTGATTATCTGACCAACTCTTCCTATCAACAGTAATTATATTTTGTATTAAACCAGTTTAAACATAATTTCCAGCATCTTTGGGTGAATTAAAACTTTAGACACATATCACAGTGCACTAATTAATGGATAACTCTTAGATATCTAGATAATTTCAAATAAGTAATATAGAATGATGAGACTCGGTTATAAACTATGATTTAAAGTTTATATGCTTTTGCTCCTCATTTTTATAAGCTATACAGCTAAATCTTTGGGTCATGTTAATAAACATGTTCATTTTAAATTGTACAAGTGGCGTCTGTGGCTAATAAAATTGTGTTGCACGTATCACAAGTTCTGTTAGCCTGCTAAAGTGCTTGGATATGACTGACAGTCCTCAGATAATCTACCCCATTATTTTCCCTGTGAAATAAAAGTTAGTTACTTTAGTTAGAAATCATAATTAATATGGATGGTTGAGACTATACTTGGAGCCATAGAGACAGAAATGAAAGTGCCTATTTGCTTTCATTTCTAAGATATAAATGACGGTAAGAGAAGGACACAACTTGGAAAGTGAGATCTGTTTGCCTTGGTTTATATTTAGGCTGGTGCAAACGCAAATGCAGCTTCAGACCATGAATTTTAAATCATTATAATTGGGCCCAAATACGTCTTTATTAATTAAAATAGGAACCATTGCAATCAACACAGTTTTGCCAACACGAAACAAGTTTGTTTATTTCTGTAGTGTAAAAATCCATGCTTCGGGATTCAACAAACTCTTGGAAAGCATTTTTTGCCTCTTGCTGGCTGTGGAAACATTTTCCCTGCAAAAAATTGTTAAGGTGCTTGAAGAAGTGGTAGTCGGTTGGCGAGAGGTCAGGTGAATATGGCTTCCAGATAGCTCAGTTGGGAGAGAATCTGCCTGCATTGCAGGGGACCTGGCTTCAATCCCTGGGTTGGGAAGATTCCCCTGGAGAAGATTCCACCCCAGTATTCTGGCCTGGAGAATTCCATAGACTGTACAGTCCATGGGTCGCAGAGTAGGACACCACTGAGCGACTTTCAGTGCAGCTTCAATGTAGGTGAATAAGTCAGATGAGGCAAAACTGCATGGCCCGATTCGTTCAACTTTTCAAGCAGTGGTTGTGCAACATGCAGTCGGGTATCGTTGCAGAGAAGGATTGGGCCCTTGGTAACCAGCGCCCGCTGCAGGTGTTGCAGTTTTCAGGGCATTTCATGAACACGCCAAGCATACTTCTCAGTAATGGTTTTGCTGGGATTCAGAAAGTTGTACTGGATCAGACGGGCAGCAGACCACCAAAGAGCAAAAGCGCGAGTCACCCAGTCATTATTATTGCGCAGAATAAGAGAAGGTGACCCTTCAAAGTGACGATCTTTTAAATTTTCGGTCAGCTCCTGAGGCACCCACTTACTGAGCTTTTTCACCTTTCCAATTTGTTTCACATGCCAAATGACCACAGAATGGCTAGTGTTGAGTTCCTGGGCAACCTCTCGTGTAATTTCAAGGGGATCAGATTTGATAATGCTCTCAGTTGGTCGTTGTCACCGTCTGACAGCTGGCCACTGTGCTCCTCATCTTCAAGGCTCTCATTGCCTTTGCAAAACTTCAAACCACCACTGCACTGTACATTCATTAGCACTTTGGAGGTCAAATGCCATTATTGATGTTTCAAGTTGTCTCTGCTATTTTACAACCTATTTCGAACTGGAAGGGCTTCCTTTGTGGCTTAGCTGGTAAAGAATCCGCCTACAATGCGGGAGACCTGGGTTCGATCCCTGGGGGTTGGGAAGATCCCTTAGAGAAGGGAAAGACTACTAAAAAAAAAAAAAAAATCACTCAAATTTTCTTTTTGTCTAACATCATTTCCCCAGTCTAAAATAGATATAAAATAAACAGCAAGTAATAAGTCATTAGCAAAAAATAATAAAAAACAAAATGAGAAATGTGCATTAAAATAATGTATATCAATAGCCACATTTATTTAAGAATGTATTCATGCTCAGTTGCTTCAGTCATGTCTGACTCTTTGCAACCTTATGGACTGTCATCCACCAGGCTCCTCTGTCCATGGAATTCTCCAGGCAAGAATATTGGAGTGTTTTGCCATGCGTTCCTTCAGGGGATCTTCCTGACCCAGGAATCAAACCCACATCTCCTGAGTCTCCTGCATTGCAGGTGGATTCTTTACCACTGGGAGCCACCAGAGAAGCCCACATATTCCAATATCAAATGGTAAAGTTCAACAATACAAAACCTCAGTTACGTTTGCATCAACCTAATGACCTGACTCTAAAAATAAACCACAAAAATGCCAAATTTTGTAAAAGTTCTCTTGACTTTAAAGAGCTGACCTCCTTGATTTACTGACCAATGTCATTATCACAATATAAAAGAATATTCTTTATCTTCTGTTCAGTCTTCCTAGATAGTGAAAGTTCTTTGTTTTAGCAGAATCATTTTCTATGCCTCTGTCTGAGATTTATGTTTACTTTATTATGTCCTTGATTATAAAACAACAGAGGTTCATCACATAAAAAGAGCTCAGATGCTTTATAAGCCTGTTGTTCTAAAATATTTCATAGTCACCTTGATAAATACGTAGCTAATTATTATTTTTCAAGCATCCAGTGATAATATCTTAATCAAGTATCTCCTCTGACAACTCTTTATATTTTTGCCTTCCCTAGATTGTATCCTAATTTAGAAAGAAATAAAATAAAATGTTCAGAATACTTTCTACACCTATCTTTGAAAATTCCCATAGACCACCAGAAAATTACAAAGATTTATACTTCCACCTTATAAAAAGAGAGGTACTGAAAATAACTAGGCTTATTTGGTGTGAGTCATTGATTCTCTGGTTGGATTCAGTATTGTAAGGGATGCATTTGAAGAGCTGTCAGATCAGGAGGGCTGCTCTGACTCCTCTGTCTGAGACATGGTCCTGCTTCCCAGTCTGGGCAACAGTGAAAATGACCTGGTTTCCCTCTTCTGTCCTAGAGCTTCTACAGGATAAGAGGACGTATGTGTTCAAAGGATTTGGGGCAAGAGAGTTTAGTAATTAGAGGACACGTGGAAAAGAAACTACTCTTAAATTCCTTCTCTCCTCTCCATGCTCACAGGCCCACCTTTTTCCAGGTGTTCCTTTTTATATGGAACCAGAGGGACCTAAATAAATCACAGACAGGCTGAACCATTTGGATGGATGAGTGGGTGGGTAGCTGGCTGGGTGGGTGGGTAGGTAGATGGTTAGACGAATGGGTGGGTGGTTAGATGGTTGGGTGCATGTATACGTAGATGATGGATGGGTAGATGAGGGGGTAGGTGAGTGCGTGAATGGGTAGGTAGATGAGTATCTGGGTGGTTGGATGGCTGAGTGGGTGGATAGGTGTGTGGTTGGATGGCTGGGAGGGTGGATAGGTGGATGGAAGGATGGGTAGATGGGTGGATGAATGGGTAGATAGGTGAGTATGTAGGTGGTTGGATGGTTGAGTGGGTGGGTAGGTGGACGATGGATGGGTAGATGGATGGGTGAATGGGTAGGCAGGTGGGTAGATGAGTCACATGGATGGGTAGGTGGCAGGTGAGCTCCAGCAGGGATTTGACCTTATGCACCTGTAAGCAGTCCTGTGAGGCTGTTTTCTGACACTGTACTTGAAGTCCTCAGAACTGGTAGTCACTCAGGGAAGATGGACATAATATGAGGGACAGCAAGGACAAGTTGAAACTCACAGGCTGGACTAAATCCTCTGTCAACCTTGATGATCGGGCCACCTGTGGAAGCTGACTTTAGGCCATGGGGAAAATTCAGCTCTCCCAGCACACCTTAAAAAATGTTGTGAGTTTCTCATTACTTTTCAGAACACCATTTTGCTCCCATTGTTACAGATCAATCACTCAGTCACAGTTCAGTCACTCAGTGTTGTCCCCAACTCTTTGTGACCCCATGGACTGCAGCACGCCAGGCTTCCCTGTCCATCACCAACTCCCGAAGCTTGCTCAAACTCATGTCCATCAAGTCGGTGAGGCCATCCAACCATCTCATCCTCTGTCATCCCCTTCTCTTCCTGCCTTCAATCTTACCCAGCTTCAGGGTCTTTCCCAATCAGTCGGCTCTTTGCATCAGGTGGTCAAAGTATTTGAGCTTCAACATCAGTCCTTCCAGTGAATATTCAAGTTTGATTTCCTTTAGGATGGACTGATTTGATCTCCTTGCAGTCCAAGGGACTCTCAAGAGTCTTCTTCAACATCACAGTTCAAAAGCATCAATTCTTCTACGCTCAGCTTTCTTTATAGTCCAACTCTCACATCCATACATGACCACTGGAAAAACCATAGCTTTGACTAGATGGACCTTTGTTGGCAAAGGAATGTCTCTGGTTTTTAATATGCTGTCTAGGTTGATCATAGCTTTTCCTCCAAGGAGCAAGCGTCTTTTAATTTCATGGCTGCAGTCACCATCTGCAGTGATTTTGGAGGTCCCCAAAATAAAGTCTCTCACTGTTTCCATTGTTTCCCCATCTATTTCCCATGAAGTGATGGGACCAGATGCCATGATCTTCGTTTTCTGAATGTTGAGTTTTAAGCCAACTTTTT
Source organism: Bos indicus (assembly GCF_029378745.1). Lineage (NCBI taxonomy): Eukaryota > Metazoa > Chordata > Mammalia > Artiodactyla > Bovidae > Bos > Bos indicus. The sequence goes on along the minus strand of NC_091780.1, from coordinate 14,950,005 downwards.
AACTCTCCTCTTTCAATTTCATCAAGAGGCTTTTTAGTCCCTCTTCACTTTCTGCCATAAGAGTGGTGTCATCTGCACATCTGAGGTTATTGATATTTCTCCTGGAAATCTTGATTCTAGCTTGTGCTTCATCCAGCCCAGTATTTTGCATGATCTACTCTGCATATAAGTTAAATACGCAGGTGGATAATTTACAACCTTGACATACTCCTTGCCCTATTTGGAACAAGTTTCATGTCCAGGTCTAACTGTTGCTTCCTGACCTGCATACAAATTTCTCAGGAGGCAGGTCAGGTGGTCTGGTATTCCCACCTCTTGAAGAACTTTCCACAGTTTGTTGTGATCCACAGACTCAAAGGCTTTGGCATAGTCAGTAAAGCAGAAGTAGATGTTTTTCTGTCATTCTCTTGCTTTTTTGATGATCTGTAGGATGTTGGCAATTTGATCTCTGGTTCTTCTGCCTTTTCTAAATCCAGCTTGAACATCTGGAAGTTCTCAGTTCATGTACTGTTGAAGCCTGGCTTGGAGCATTTTGAGCATTACTTTACTAGTGTGTGCTGCTGCAGCTGCTAAATTGCTTCAGTCATATCTGACTCTGCTCTACTCCATAGACGGCAACCCACAAGGCTCCACTGTCCCTGAGATTCTCCAGGCAAGAACACTAGAGTGGGTTGCCATTGCCTTCTCCATACTAGCATGTGAGATGAGTGCAATTGTGCAGTAGTTTGAATATTCTTTGGCATTGCCTTTCTTTGGGATTAGAATGGAAACTACCTTTTATAGCTTAATCCTAAATTTATTGGAAGGTTCTATTGAGTAGGCATCCCCTACTCAACTTGAGGGACAGTTCCTAAGGGCCCCACACCTATTTATTCTTCTCTGATTATTCTCTCCTCACCTCAGTCTACGGAGTTGTTGTGTAGTCTGTGTTTGGAGAAGAAACAGATGCTTGGCAAACAAACATCCTTCCAAAATTTTCCTGCCACCTCTGGGGCAGTGGCTTTTTAGTCTTTAAAGCCAAATATGTGATGTCTTTTCCTCTGGCTCTCCTAGGCTCATCACTTTGGGGTGAACCGGGCTTACATCTGACTGCTGGGGCTGAGGGGTGCAGAACTGGTGAGGAAGGGAGGAGAGAAAGCAAGCAGGATGTTTGGAGCAAATGGAGAAATTTGGAGTGGAGAGGTACTCATCAGTTAAAACTCCAGAATTTTCTGTACTGCAAAAATACAAAACACATACACACATACACAAACAGGGGACTGCCTGGGTAATAATTTCAACAAACACCTCCTTCCTTTCCAGTAAAGAAGCAAACCTCTTCCCAATATACCTACTATACCCACTGCCTTCAAATCCACTGAGACATTGCTGTAGACTGTAGAAGTAGCACATAGGCATGGTGGCTGGAATTGCAAGCCACAACCCTGAGCATCACTGCATGTTCTTGCTAAAGGCACCAGGAGTGCAAGGCCCTGAGTGCTCTGACCTGGGTTACTTCCCAGGGCTGTGTCTGCAGCCAGTAACCTTAAGGGATGAGGTAGCATCGCACTCCCCAAACCCAGTTTTCTTCCCCTCCCTGTAAAAGGGACAAGTCCTCCAGGCACAAAGTGTAACATACTTCAGTGTCTGTGAAACAGCCATTCAAGCCCACCTGTGTCACTTCCCCTTACCTCCATGGGACTGCAGGTCACGGAGAACCAGTACAGACATGAAGCTCAGAATCACAGGTCACAGACAACTGGTACAAACATGAAGCTCTGGCTACAGATTTTTCTATGAGTGATAAAGTCCTTTGTCTCTGACCCAGGAGTGTCATGCCTTCTGCCAGCATCCATGGAAACATGATATGTTAGCTTATAAGTAGTATAAAATCCCGGAGAAGGCAATGGCACCCCACTCCAGTACTCTTGCCTGGAAAATCCCATGGACGGAGGAGCCTGGTGGGCTGCAATCCATGGTGTTGCTAAGAGTCGGGCACGACTGAGCGACTTCACTTTCACTTTTCACTTTCATGCATTGGAGAAGGAAATGGCAACCCACTCCAGTGTTCTTGCCTGGAGAATCCCAGGGACAGGGGAGCCTGGTGGGCTGCCATCTATGGGGTCGCACAGAGTCAGACACGACTGAAGCGACTCAGCAGCAGCAGCAGCAGCAGCAGTATAAAATCCCAGACCATTAGCAACTCTTTTCAGTGGTGGCCTTTCAATGCCTTGTCCCAAAGGGTACACAGATCACCTTGACCAGCATCTCTGCATCTCAGTGGGACCCTGCTAAGTGATATAAAGGAAGAGTGAAGCTGATGATGATTAAAAAAAAAAAAAAAACAGGGCGGAAATCTAGTGTCTACCTCCCACTAGCTGGGCTTGTCTGGCTTTCACACTTAAAACCCCCAAAGCACTATGATGGAGAGGGTGTTTGAGGGTGTCCTCCTGGCCCAGTCTGGCTGATCTAGGTGCCTTCTTGGTGGTTTTAGAAAGAAGGTATCTACCAATACACTCTGGCTTCTCAGCCTGCTGCTGGCAAATGCTTGCCATTCCCAGATTCCGAGCAGCCTTTCTAGACAAGATTTCAAACCTAATTAAGCTTAGCATTATCATTGTTTTTATCACATTAAGTTCCCGCCTGGCCCACAGCAGCAGAGACCACAAAGTCAGCGCTGCATCTTTAAACAGAAACAACAGATTTTGGTTCAATTAAAAATTCATTAAAATGCAAATGAGTTTGTAAATTTTTTTCCCTCCTTCTGATGATTCCTTAGCATGGTTTTTAAATCATAGCTTGTGCTGAAGGAGAGGTGAACCCATGGCTAGAAAGGAAAAGAGAGGGAGAGACAGAACACTGGACACTCACTGAGACATAATGCTGCTTCCCTGAGAGCTTTACCCCTATGCCCCCTGCTTCCCCTCCTCCACCACTCTCCCCAGAGGGGATTAGTTTCATGATTGCTCCCCAGTGCTAGTGTTTAATGATAAACCCCATCATTTTTATCTCTATCTCACTGCATCTTAAGGGAAACTCCAGGATAAAATGAATAAGTAACCTTATCCAGCTAAGGCTATGGTTTTTCCAGTGGTCATGTATGGATGTGAGAGTTGGACTATAAAGAAAGCTGAGTGCAGAAGAATTGATGCTTTTGGACTGTGGTGTTGGAGAAGACTCTTGAGAGTCACTTGAACTGCAAGGAGATCCAACCAGTCCATCCTAAAGGAGAAAAGTCCTGGGTGTTCATTGGAAGGAATGAGGCTAAAGCTGAAACTCCAATACTTTGGCCACCTGATTCGAAGAACTGACTCATTTGAAAAGACCCTGATGCTGGGAAAGATTGAGGGCAGGAGGAGAAGGGGATGACAGAGGATGAGATGGTTGGATGGCATCACCAACTCAATGGACATGGGTTTCGGTGGACTCCAGGAGTTGGTGATGGACAGGGAGGCCTGGCGCGCTGCAGTTCATGGAGTCGCAAAGAGTCAGACACGACTGAGCCACTGAACTGAACTGAACTATCCACCTAAACCCCCCAGGGCTTCCCAGGTATTGCTAGTGGTAAAGAACCCGCCTGCCAATGCAGGAGATGCTGGTTTTATCCCTGGTTCAGGAAGATACCCTGGAGGAGGCCATGGCAACCCACTCCAGTATTCTTGCCTGGAGAATCCCATGGACAGAGGAGTCTGGCAGGTGACATTCCAAGGGTCGCACAGAGTTGGACTGAAGCGACTTAGGATGTACCTACAGCCCCTAGCCATCCCATCATATGTTGATAATGCTTTTAGGGAGCTTTCTCCACTAACAGGACATTGAAATGTGACCAAGGGCTCCTGCAATAACTTAAAATGGTGATTAACCCCTCTCATGTGTTTGGCCAGGTAACCTCTTTGCCCAAATCCAACAAAACCACAGAGCCTACAGAAAGACATGTATGAACTAACAAAATGTTTAGTGTATACAGGACCTGTAAGGCTTTGCCCTCACTCTCTGACCAGTCTACCCAGAAACCTTAGTAAACTCCCTACTTTTATGCCTGGCATAGGAATGGGGAAACTGAGGCACAGAGATTTGGGGAGATACTTGCTATGATTTTTCCAGTAGTCATGTATGGATGTTAGAGTTGGACTATAAAGAAAGCTGAGCAGGCAAGAATTGATACTTTTGAGCTGTGGTGTTGGAGTAGACTCTTGAGAGTCCCTTGGACTGCAAGGCGATCAAACCAGTCCATCCTAAAGGAAATCAGTCCTGAATATTCATTGGAAGGACTGACGCTGAAGCTGAAATTCCAATACTTTGGCCACCTGATCAAAGAACTGACTCATTGGAAAAGACCCTGAAGCTGGGAAAGATTGAGGGCAGGAGGAGAAGGGGACGACAGAGGATGAGATGGTTGGATGGCATCACCGACTCAATGGACATGAGTTTGAGCAAGCTTCAGGAGTTGGTGATGGACAGGGAAGCCTGGCGTGCTGCAGTCCATGGGGTCGCAAAGTTGGACATGACTGAGTGACTGAACTGACTGACTTGCCCAAAGTCACATTACTAGAAAGTAGTGGTCAAGACCTGAACCCATATCCCTTGGATTCCACAGCCAGTGTTCTTTATATCACATGAATTCCACAGCTCTTTGTTTCCATTTTCACAGAGCTGCTCCAGCTTTTTTTTTTTCCACAACTGACCAGCTATTTCATCCACTGGATCCTAAAACAGCTTGGATGTATAGACTGATGCTAGCTTTTGAGAAAACGATGCCATGGTGCATTAGACCCCAGGAGCAATGCTGTCATGGTACTGCTGCCTGTGGGAAGCAGGCAGCTTCTTCAAGTTCATTAGACACCCCTAATTGCTGTGAACACATTCAGGAGGTATAGTAAATGCGACTTAATTGAGAACTAATTAACTTGTTATAGTTATCTCGTTACATGCCAATTAAATGTCTAAATATTCTTTTCTTCTCAGATAAAGGAATATAAAAAAGGAAAATCAGGGGTGAAACTGGATCTCCATCCAGGTACCAGGGCAGCAACAGGGGCCTTGGTCCTGCAGAAGGAGTCAAACTCATTAACACTATATTAAAGGAAGATGTTCAAAGGCGGTGGGCAGATCCTGACTTTCAGAAGAATTCTGCATTAAATCTGCTGTGAAATGGGATTTAGCCTCATAAGGCTCCAAGAGACAGGACCCGGCAAGGGCTGTTTCTCCCACCTGGCTTCTCTCTAGCTGTTTAAGGTTTGGGTTTTTTATCCCTTTGTTTGCTGACAATCTGCCCTTTTCTGTGAAAGGCCAAGGGGACCATCCACGTAACCGTGTGCAGCTATCAAGAGCAGACTGCCAGGGCAGCGTTCGGCTGCAGCCCAGCTCTCGTGTTATCACTCGCCCTTAATCTGTTTTCAGCCACAATGTCGTTTAACCCTCTCTTCTGCTGAGTTTCCAAAAGCTCAGCGAGTCCCCAGCCATGGGGGAGATAAGGGGTGCCTCTCTCGAGGAGCAGGAATGAAGGCAAAGCTGAAATAATAGATCCGTTCACGGCACTTTACTTTCAGCCCTGATGTTTCTTGTTCAATTATGTCTGTTTAAATCACCGAGGAAAGCGAATCCTGTTTATTTCCATCAGAAACTCAAATCAATACCCAGTCCTGGCAGACAAAGGAGTCGGGTCCCCTTCTCACTGATTCATAACTGTTAGAACTTATGGGCCACCTTGCTGACAATGGCTGGTATTGCACAAGGAAAAGATGTACCTGGCTTTCCATCTTAATGAAAGGCAGGCATGACTGCTTGGAAAAACACTCTGGTTGACTCTCTCAACCTCTCCAGTCCGAGTACCCTCCCAGGTCTTTCTGGCTTCCTGTCTCACTGAAGCCAATCCCAACCACATTGTTCCTGGGACTTAAACATTCTTCTTTTGTCACTGCTGCTGCTGCTAAGGCGCTTCAGTCGTGTCCAACTCTGTGCGACCCCATAGACGGCAGCCCACCAGGCTCCCCCATCCCAGGGATTCTCCAGGCAAGAACACTGGAGTGGGTTGCCATTTCCTTCTCCAACGCATGAAAGTGAAAAGTCAAAGTGAAGTCGCTCACTCGTGTCCCACTCTTAGTGACCCCATGGACTGCAGCCCCCCAGGCTCCTCCATCCATGGGATTTTCCAGGCAAGAGTACTGGAGTGGGGTGCCATTGTCACAGCCTCTGATTATCCTCTATTCTGGAAGCTGATGGTGCTAACATAACTCTCAGCATCCCAGAGAGAAGTCAGAATGCTGAGGGCCCATTCTCTAAGGGGAGCTATTTATGTGGTCTGCCCCCAGGCTGGCCATCCAAACCCCTCTGTCCAGGTAGGTTTCTATAAAGAACCCATTGGGATTCCTTTGTCTGACCTTCATGAAGACAACAAAAGAATGGATGGAAAACTATGAGCCCACCTTGTAGAAAGAAAAATGATAAACCACTTACTATACAGTCAGCATGCTGCTGCTGCTGCTGCTGCTGCTAAGTCGCTTCAGTTGTGTCCGACTCTGTGCGACCACATAGATGGCAGCCCACCAGGCTCCCCCGTCCCTGGGATTCTCCAGGCAAGAACACTGGAGTGGGTTGCCATTTCCTCATACAGCAAACTAAATACATACAGTGAGATTCTGATCGTTGTTGTTTAGTCACTAAGTTGTATCTGACTCTTTTGTGACCTTGTGGACTATAGCCTGCCAGGCTCCTCTGTACCGTGGGATTTCCCAGGCAAGAATACTGGAGTGGGTAGCCATTCCCTTCTCCAGGGGATCTTCCCAAACCAAGGAAGGAACCTGCGTCTCCTGCATTGGCAGGTGAATTCTTTACTACTGAGCCACCAGGGAAGCCTGAGATTCTGATAAGCGTTTACACTTTCTTCTCCCTACAAAACTCGTGCAACCCCTCTTTACCATCATTAAGAAGCCTGCCTGCCCTCTAATTTATCTGGGTGTTTTGAAGTTATTTTACCATCTAGGTTTGGCTACTTTATTTCTGCCGAGTCTTCTTGTCTCACTTCAGTCTGTGCTGGGCCATGGCTTCTTCGTATGAAGCTTTTGCTTGCTTCTATTTGCAGGAAACATTCAATCTCTGATTATGCATTTGTTCAAAGTTCACTTTAAGTACAGAGTATTTATCAACTGGATTGCTCTGTAAAGCGCCTGCCGCCGGTTACTCATTACGGGGAATGGCTTCCCTTCCTATTTTGCACGGCCCTGCAGCTTTCTGTCTATGTTGCTCTCATCTGAGCGCTCCGTTTTCCTTGGCCAGCTGCCTCTGTACTCAGCCAGCAACCTGATGATTGGGGGCATATTTCAAACCTTCTACTCCTCAAGGGTGGGGAAGGGAAAGACCAGTTTGGGACTGACATTTAAAAGAGCTCTTGTATTGCTGGAGACATGGTTACTATGTTAAAATTTCCTAGAAGAAACTAGCATCCTGATGGGGGGTGGGAGGGTGGTTAACCAAAGCTTCAGGGGATGGGGTAGGGGTGGGGGCTACGAGGTGGGTGGTTTCCGACAGAGGTTGTCTCTTGCATCCCCAGCTGTCCTTTGGAGGCCCCTGGGGAGAGTTTGAAATTCTGACACCTCTGTCCCACCCCAGAGATTCTGATTGAATTACTGGGGAGGAGGGAGCCTGAATCAAGGTTGTTTCCCAGATATGACCAAGTACTAAGCTAGGCTAGAGGTTGGAGCCCAATCAGAGTCTGCAAGAAAAAGTGAGCTTCCCATTCAGGCGAGAGCAATCTCAACTTCAAGTCCAAGGGACCTGACTGGCATCCAGACTGAACAGCCAAGAGTTCAAAGTGAGGCGTGATGCGGGGAAGGGATAGTTAGGGAGTCTGGGATTGATATGTACACACTGCTGTATTTAAAATGGATAACCACAGGGCCACATCCCAGATGAATTAAATAAAAGACTTCTGGGGTGGAGTATGGGAAAGGCAATGCCTCTAAAACGTGCATTTAGGGCTGGGATACTTCTTTCAGTAGGATGAGTCAGGTCCCCCCCAGCAGGGTGTGCAGGAGTTACAGCCCTCCATGTTTGGAATAAAACCTGAGAAGTAGCTCCATGGCAATAGGATAATCAATTAATGATAGAGAAAATAACAAAAACAAAGCAAAGTACATTATTTGCTCACATCAATGCTTCATATATTTGGACTTAGTTATCACGTTCTGTGAGCTTTCCTGGTGGCTCAGTGGTAAAAAATATGCCTGCCAATGCAGGAGACACGGGTTCGATCCCTGGATTTGGAAGGTCCCCTGGAGAAGAAAATGGCAACCCACCCCAGTATTCTTGCCTGGGAAATCCCACAGACAGAGGAGCCTGGCGGTCTAACGTCACGGGGTCACAAAGAGTTGGACACGACTTAGCGACTAAACAACAACAGCGTCATCATGTTCTGCATGGCCGGTTCCCAGCTCCTCTGAACACTGCACCGACCTGCGCCCACGTGCCTGGCTGTCACTTCCACTTGCCATCTGGTTTCACTCTTTGAACGCATTCTAGATATTTTAGGTGTACTCCTTAAATCTGGGCTCCCCCAGAATATCCCTCAGTGCTCCCACTGTGGCCGTGAGAGGAATAAAAGCCAATCCCTTGTCCTTGAGACCGCATTCCTGTTAACTCAGCCCAAGTGGAAACGCCAGGGAGGAAACAGCACCAGCTCTGCCCACCCAGATCAGGTGCAGAGACCCTGGCTCAGTGTTAGGACGAATTCCTCAGCCCCCATTTGGGGTCTGGTCCCAGCTCTGCCTCCGACTCCCTGAGTTTCCTTGAATAAATCACTTCTTTTGGCCCCAGTTCTCTCATCTAGGAGAGGGATTCTGGGGACAACCACACCCTTTCTGCTCTGCCCTTGGTGAGTCTGGGATTACACAGGCCTGAGAGTGACGATGGCACCCCACTCCAGTGCTCTTGCCTGGAAAATCCCAGGGACGGGGGAGCCTGCTGGGCTGCAGTCCAGGGGGTCGCTAAGAGTCAGGCACGACTGAGCGACTTCACTTTCACTTTTCACTTTCATCCATTGGAGAGGGTAGTGGCAACCCACTCCAGTGTTCTTGCCTGGAGAATCCCAGGGACGGGGGAGCCTGTTGGGCTGCCGTCTATGGGGTTGCACAGAGTCGGACATGACAGAAGCGACTTAGCAGCAGTAGCAGCAGCAGCAGAGAGTGGTCCCGGAGGAGCGCTGCTGTAGTCAGAGAGCTTGAAGGAAGCCCAGACATTTACCTGGGGTTAGTTCCCAGCAGTGTGCTTGTGAAATGCTCTGGTGAAGACTTGTGCAGTTCTAGAAAAAGTAATCGTTTGGTTGCGGCTAAGCCACTTCTCCACTTCTTCCTTTGGAGAAGGAAATGGCAACCCACTCCAATGTTCTTGCCTGGCGAATCCCAGGGACGGGGGAGCCTGGTGGGCTGCCGTCTATGGGGTCGCACAGAGTCAGACACGACTGAAGTGTCTTAGCAGCAGCAAGCCACTAACTCCATCATTCCCTATGTTTTCCATGGACTGGGCTCCCAGTAAGGAAGCCTCCAGTAAGGAAGAGGTTTAACACAGCCAGGAGTAGAATCATCCAGGATATAGTTAATTAGCTTTGTGCCCACCTGCCATAGCATCCGGGGAGCCCACATGCCTCACTCCCTTTGGCAGTAAAACTCTACCTTTGTAGGTATTTTTCACCGCTCCCTGAGCTTCCCAGGTGGTGTTAGTGGTAAAGAACCCACCTGCCAATGCAGGAGACGTAAGAGACATGGGTTTGATCCCTGGGTCGGAAAGATCCCTTGGAGGAGGGCATGGCAACCCATTCCAGTAGTCTTGCCTGGAGAATCCCATGGACAGAGGAACCTGTTAGGCTACAGTCCAGAGGGTCACAAAGAGTCAGACACGAGGGAAGTGACTTAGCATGCACGCACTCACTGCTCCCTGCCTTCCTCATCTCCCTGCACCTGAATACTTGGGATGGTGACATGGAGATCATTCATCCAACTTTCCTTTCCCTAGCAGCATCCCTTTGTCAGGATGCCTCCCTCTCTGGGCTTGTCTCATTCTCTCTCCCCTCCCTTTACCATATGTACATTATAGCAGACTCCTGGACATTCCCAAACATAGGGAACTCTTTCCAGTCTGGACTCCTGGGGACCACCACACCCTCAGGACAGATGTCTACCTCACCAGCATCTTATCCCCACACCCTGGGTTCTTTCTCTAACTGATGTCAGCACCATGCCCCTGTCTCCAAGCCTGGGTTTAGGGCAATCTCAGCCCCTTTTCAACAGAATCTATGCATCGCTCTCCTCTGACAAAAATAGGAGAAGAAATCCAAAAGATTTATTTCCTTCATACTCCAGGTTAAAAAATTGGAACAGCACAGTATGTGTATGCACCACCGGGCTCAGTTTAGACAAACTTACTGATTTAGGAGACTTATTTTCTCTTAAGGAGCTTTACAGTGGGTTAAAAAGTGTATGATCATAACTTTTGCATTCATTAGCATCGTTTCTATGCTGCCAAATGCATAATTCTGACTCCCGGTTCCCACTAAACCTATAAGCAAGAGGATTTATTTTATTGTTTCATTTTATTCATTGCTTTTTCTTCCCTCTCAGTGCTTCCCTAGGGCTGTATCATGGGCAAAATTTCACCTGTGATCAGGTTACAGAGCTGGGAGCTGGGAATCAAGGTACCAGTCTCTTGTCGGCTGGTACCTACACTTGGGTAGGATGATGTTTTTCAGGAGGGTTGTGGCCCCAGCCAAAATGATACTGGCCAGGACAAAGGAAGCCTACTTTCTAGAAAAAGTCACACCTCTGATGCCAGTGTCTAAACCTTAGCCCCAAGGTATTGGGACCTCCTCCTTAATATTTTGATAGAAATTGAAATAAAATTTTAAAACTCTTGTTCCTTGGAAGGAAAGATATGACAAATCTAGACAATGTATTCCAAAGTAGAGACATCACCTTGCTGACAAAGGTATGTATAGCAAAGCAATGATTTTTCCAGTAGTCATGTACAGATGTGAGAGTTGGTCCATAAAGAAGGCTGAACACCAAAAAATTGATGCTTTCAAATTATGATGCTGGAAAAGACTCTTGATAGCCCCTTAGATTGCAAGGAGATCAAACCAGTCAATCCTAAAAGAAATCAACCCTGAATATGCATTGGAAGGGCTGATGCTGATGCTACAATAGGTTGACCACATGAGGAGAAGAATTGACTCATTGGAAAAGACCCTGATGCTGGGAAAGATTGAAGACAAAAGGAGAAAGGGATGGCAGAGGATGAGATGGTTAGATAGCATCACCAGCTCAATGGACATGAATTTGAACAAACTCCAGGGAAATAGTGGAGTACAGAGGAGCCTGACATGCTGCAGTCCATAGCATTGCAAAGAGCTGGACACAACTTAGCAACTGGACAATAATAAATTTTCCTGGTAGCTTGGACAATGTGTTTTTCTTTTAAGGTGACCATCCCCAAATTCATAACTAGTGCCCATCATGAGTAGGCAGTTCACAGAAGCAGCGTACAAAAAGATACTCATTCTCACATATAATGAAATAATTTGCACTTAAAACGGCAAAATAAAAATTTTCACCTAGCAATTGGCAAAGAGCCACAAGTTTGATGCAACGCTGCATTAGCAGGAGTGGAGAACGTTTTGATGGGAGAAAATACTTGCATAGCCTTTGGCAATACCCCCACAAGGTAAAGTGTATATGATCCTTGATTAAGCAATTCTGCTCCTAGGACCACGGTGGCCCATGGAAACATTGCTGGAGAAAATTCCATGCTTATGCAGACTTGTCTCACTGGATTCACCTCTAGTGTGGAGAAAAGGGAGCCATTCTACACTGTTGAGAATGCAAGTTGGTGCAGCCACTATGGAAAACTGTATGGAAGTTCCTAACTAAACACAGAGTTTCCATATGATCCCACAATCCCACTTCTGAGCATGTATCTGAAAAGGATGAAAACTCTTATTTGAAAAGATACGAGTACCCCAATGTTTATAGCAGCATTATTTACAATTGCCAGGATGTGGAAGCAAGCCAAGTGTCCATCAACAAATGAATTCTTTAAGATATATATATAATGAAATATATATAGTACACAATGAAATACTACTCAACCATAAAGAAGGATGAAATCATGCCATTTGCAGCAGCATGGGTGTACCTCATCCCATATGAACTAAGATGGAGAAAGACAGAGATTGTACCTCCTATATGCGAATCTAAAAATAATATAAATGAAATTATTTACAAAACAGAAACAGATTCACAGATGCAGAAAACACACTGCTGGTTACCAAAGGGGAAAGGGGAGGGGAGGGATAAATTAAGAGTTTGGGATTAACAGATACATATATGTATAAGACGGAGAAGCCAATGGCACCCCACTCCAGCACTCTTGCCTGGAAAATCCCATGGATGGAGGAGCCTGGTGGGCTGCAGTCCACGGGGTCGCTATGAGTCGGACACGACTGAGCGACTTCACTTTCACTTTTCACCTTCATGCATTGGAGAAGGAAATGGTAACCCACTCCAGTGTTACCCAGAGAATCCCAGGGATGGGGGAGCCTGGTGGGCTTCTGTCTACGGGGTCGCACAGAGTTGGACACGACTGAAGCGACTTAGCAGCAGCAGCAGCAACATATGTATAAGATGTATATAACAGATACGTTTATGCTTATAAAGGAGAAAAACAATAAGGATTTACTGTATAGCACAGGGAACTATATTCAGTATCTTATAGTAACCTATAATGGAAAAGACTAACACAATATTATAAATTAAATATAATTCTGTGAAAAATAAAAATTTAACCTCAGATCTGAAAATGCACCCCAAGAAGGCTTAACAATTCAACCACTCTTTCCTAGTCCAATGATCACATCATACTCACTTCTTAAACCTTTGAATTCTTTCAGCTGGAGACCGTTCTTCTGTCTTCATGGAGAAAGAGATGCAGATACAAACTGTTTCCCCAATTTAAAAAACTGCGATAGGTCTACCATGGGCGGGGCGAGGAAGATAACATAGGCTCTGGCAATAGTCAGCCTCAGAGGAAAACGAGTTTAAATGCCGCATATCAGCATAAGACCTTGGTCAGCATAAACACCCTGAAATTCAGGGTCTTCATCTTCATAACCAAGATCATGGCCATAGCCATAGAGGAAAGAGAGGAATCAATAACAACTCCCAAATAACTTATTTGGCCTAAGCAGTAGTACAGATGGTGGTACCATTAACTCAGATAGCAAAGTTCAATGGTTCAAAGTTCAAAAGTCAAGTGGGCCGCAGAGCGGCAGTATGAGCATCATCTCCCTCCCACCCCTGACCTACTGAATCAGAAAGACCGAATATCTAGCTAGTGGGAAGCTGCTGTATGTCACAGGGAGCTCAACTCCGCACCCTGTGATGACCTAGAGGGGAGATAGGGGGTGGGAGGAGGCTCAAGAGGAAGGGATAAATGTATACATGTAGCTGATTCACTCTGTTGTACAGCATAAAAAAGAAAAAAAAAAAAAAAAGAACTGGACATGGAACAACAGATTGGTTCCAAATAGGAAAAGGAGTTCGTCAAGGCCGTATACAGTCAGCCTGTTTATTTAACTTACATGCAGAGTACATCATGAGAAACGCTGGGCTGGAGGAAGCACAAGCTGGAATCAAGATTGCTGGGAAAAATATCAGTCCTCAGATATGCAGATCACACCACCCTTATGGCAGAAAGTAAAGAAGAACTAAAGAGCCTCTTGGTGAAAGTGAAAGAGGAGAGTGAAAAAGCTGGCTTAAGCTCAACATTCAGAAAACTAAGATCATGGTATCCGGTCCCATCACTTAATGGCAAATAGATGGAGAAACAGTGGAAAACAGTGTCAGACTTTATTTTTTTGGGCTCCAGAATCACTGCAGATGGTGATTGCAGCCATGAAATTAAAAGACCCTTACTCCTTGGAAGGAAAGTTATGACCAACCTAGACAGCATATTAAAAAACAGAGACATTACTTTGTCAACAAATGTCCGTCTAGTCAAGGCTATGGTTTTTCCTGTGGTCATGTATGGATGTGAGAATTGGACCATAAAGAAAGCTGAACACCGAAGAATTGATGCTTTTGAACTGTGGTGCTGGAGAAGACTCTTGAGAATCCCTTGGACTGCAAGGAGATCCAACCAGTCCATCCTAAAGGAGATCAGTCCTGGGTGTTCATTGGAAGGACTGATGTTGAAGCTGAAACTCCTATACTTTGGCCACCTGATGCAAAAGAACTTATTCATTTGAAAAGACCCTGATTGTGGGAAAGATTGAGGGCAGGAGGATAAGGGAATGACAGAGGCTAAGTGGTTGAATGGCATCACTGACTCAATGGACATGGGTTTGGGTGGACTCCGGGAATTTGTGATGGAAGGGGAGGCCTGGCGTGCTGCGGTTCATGGGGTTGCAAAGAGTCGGACACAACTGAGTGACTGAAGTGAACTTAACTGACATACAAAGAAGAAAATGTAAAATAGTGTATTAAGATTCTTGTTGGTTGCATGTTGAAATAATATTTTCGATATTTTGAGTTATTGATTTAAATAAAATATGTTTTTAAAATTAAAAAAAAATAAATAAAGCAATCATACTCCAATAATTTTTTTTAATCTTAATTAAAAAAAAAAAAAAACCTGTATGATGGACCCACAAGTCTATTTTAACAAGATGTCCAGGTATTTCGATGCATGTTAGTGTGTGAGGGCTGGTGATTCAGAGAACATACCAAAAGTGAAAGAATTTAAGGTATTAAGCAGAAAAGGATTTAAGGTGGTTGGTACTTACAAAACCCTTGAAAGGGAGAAGGAACACAGATCTGGGAAGGTTGGTGTCCCTGGTAGCTTGGTTTACCTCCAGCTTACAGAGAGCCAGAAAGCTGTGGAAGTTCAGGAAACCTCTTGCACGAGTTTTAACTTCAGAAGTAGATGATTCACAGGAAAATGCTGGAGGCCACTGCAAAAACCTTTCATTTGCTAAAATCCATGAGGAGCAATTATTTGGTTTCTGCTTCTCTTTCCTCCAAATCTCATACGAAGGCTTCCTGTTGGTGGAATCTAAACTGAGAAGCCATTATCAGGGATCTGGGGAGATGGAGCTGCCAGATTCCCAGCCCCTGCAATGGGAGCAAAGCTCAAAGGGGAGGCGGATGTTGGGTTCCTCAGCAAGGTGGGGTAAAATAAGAATCTGTTGGAGATGCTGATGAGCCATCCAAACCTGGAGGCCCTCGGTGAGGATGCTGAGTCACTTTAGCAGAACGGTGGGGCAGAGCATTTTGGGGAATTGGATGAAGAGAGAGAAAGCATAAAAGTAAGGGATACAGAGAACTGACAGCCCTTTCAGGGACATTTGCTATGAAAAGGGACAGAGAAATGGGCCACTACCAGATTCTTGATTATTTACAGGAAGAAACTGAATTTCAGAGAGTTTATATGATTTGACCAAAGTCTCATACAGATGAGTGGTATTTAAACCTTGACCTCTGACCCTGACTGTCACTAAATCCTATGTTATCTTCCCTCGCCCAGACAGATCCTCCAGTTTCTCAGGTTTTTTCCTCTGGGTTTGTTTTCCCATAGTTACTGGAAAGAAACTAAATTCCCTACTTACTCGTCAAAGCCTCTTGTCAGGAGGTAACTTTTCTCATTAGAAAAGAAATCTTATTAGACAGAAGCAGGGATGAGGCCCCAGGCAGGTCTTCGTATCTTCAAAAGCAAAGGACTTCTACTAATTCACTCCCACAAGCACTTTCACAGACAGAGAACCTTCAAAGAGATAACGAGGAGAAGAAAGATAGACACTCCCTCCCTTTGATTGTTTCAGGTTAATAAATCAGTATTTGTGCAAATGGATTGACTCTAATGGCCACATGAATCTAAGCCAGACTCAGATAAAAAGAAGTCCCAAAATGAGTATACCCGGAAAAGTTAAAGCCAGACTGGCTTGAGGTTACGATCCACCTGTCACTCACCGTCTTCCCAAGGACATTCGATGGTATTACTTCCCAAGGCCTGGGCCATCCGGTGGCTGTGAAATCTGAATTCATTCTGTGTGGATGCCAAATGCCCTTTATGTAGTCAACCCAAGAGAGTCCAAGCGCCAGTAGTGGGTTCCACGAAGGTGTTAAAATTATCTACTCATCAACTGATCTACTGAATTTACCCCTTTCTAAGTAGATGTTTGGAATCGTGATCATATATGCTACATTACACCCTAGAAATTATAATCAAATTGGTCAAAACAAATAAACTAGGAAAAGCTGATGTAAACTGAATCTCATCTTGAAATAAAAAATAAATGTCTTATTTTATTTTTTATTAATTTAGTTAGAAAAATAATACATGAACATCATAGGCGAATAAAATGAGGAATTACATTTTACCAGTGAGGTGGACATGGATGCTGGAGAAAGGGATTAAAAGTCTCCGAGAAGAGGTAAAGCCAGAAATTTCAACACATGTTTCAAGGAAGTCTCAGAAAAGATACCATCTTCTAATGTCAGTGTTTGGAGAGCACCAGCACCACTAACAAGTTGAGGGCTGGCTCTCTCCTGTAAGCCAGGGCTGGTGGTGGCTGATGCAGAGCTAGGCACAGCTGAGGGCAATGGGGATAAAGGGGCCCTGGAAAATAAAACTAGGTGGACACAGTTATTGTGATGATGACAGGGCTATTGTGATAGGAATGGCATCTAAGGGGCTAGACTCACAGAAAATTCCTGTTATGCAGACAACAGAACGGAATGTCACTAGAGGTGAGATAGATGGGCATCCAACAATGGTAACTTCAGGCGTGCACCACCAGAGGAAAGCAAGGACAGATGAGCAGGAGGCTGAAGGCAGTCACCCCAATAAAACAGCACACCCTCTTACCTGTATGCTTGGTTTGAGCCAGTTTTCAGACTCAGACCAATCAGCTGAAGAGGTGGTTTGCCACCTCCTTCAGGAGGAAGGAGCCAACGCCACCATGGCAAATACACACAGTAATGACTCCCACAGTCCTTTCTTAAAGGGACCTACAGCCATTTACTTGGGTAGCTATACACCAAGAGAAGGGGGATAGTTAAACATTTGGATGACTCTTGGACACAAATCTGAGCGAACACTGATCTCAGAAACCTGAAGCATCATTACCCTTCCCTCTCTGTTAGAGTGGAGGGTACATGTGTTAGTTGCTCAGTAGTGTCCTACTCTTTGCGACCACATGGACTGTAGCCCACCTGGCTCCTCTGTCCAAGGAATTCTCCAGGTAAGAATACCAGAGTGGGTAGCCATTCGCTTCTCCAGGGGATCTTCCTGACTCAGGGTTCAAGCCTGGGTCTCCTGAATTACAGGCAGATTCTTTACCATCTGAGCCACCAGGGAAGCCCAGAGGGGACATGGGGTCATGTAATAAGTGGAGTCCTGGCCAAGATCTGACTTATGTCGGATACACTGCATCCATGAACCCACTTAGTGGTCACTTCTGGAGCTCCAAATGTATATTTGGTAGTTTTGCACCTATATGGGTGCAATCCCCATATAGGAATCTTGACCAGTGGGGTGGGAACTATCATAGTGGGGAAGGCCAAGGGGAAGCCGTAGAACTGTATCCTTGTTTGGAGGTGATTCTTCATAATTACGGCATTTCTGATCCTCTTCTGAGCCAAGCACCCTGCAAGACTGTTTCTGTATCAGACAATCTTAGTAACTAAAAATAGTGTCTCCAAGATAGAGACCCTCAGTCATATTTCAGGATGATAAAATCTCTCTCTTCCCAGAAGATTTTATTACCTTCTAGAATAATAAGCTTAATCTTTCTCTGAAGAGGAAGATGGATGTGTTAGCCAGCAGCCTCATATAGGATTTAGGGTCTCCTAAGCTCAGTGTTTGAGCATTCTTTGGCATTGCCTTTCTTTGGGATTGGAATGAAAACTGACCTTTTCCAGTCCTGTGGCCACTGCTGAGTTTTCCAAATTTGCTGGCATATAAAGTGCAGCACTTTCACAGCATCATCTTTCAGGATTTGAAATAGATCAACTGGAATTCCATCACCTCCACTAGCTTTGTTCCTAGTGATGCTTTCTAAGGCCCATTTGACATTCACATTCCAGGATGTCTGGCTCTAGGTGAGTGATCAGTCATGTATGGATGTGAGAGTTGGACTGTGAAGAAAGCTGAGCACTGAAGAATTGATGCTTTTGAACTGTGGTGTTGGAGAAGACTCTTGAGAGTCCCTTGGACTGCAAGGAGATCCAACCAGTCCATCCTAAAGGAGATCAGTCCTGGGTGTTCATTGGAAGGACTGATGCTGAAGCTGAAACTCCAATACTTTGGCGACCTCATGCGAAGAGTTGACTCACTGGAAAAGACTCTGATGCTGGGAGGGATTGGGGGCAGGAGGAGAAGGGGACGACAGAGGACGAGATGGCTGGAAGGCATCACCAACTCGATGGATGTGAGTTTGAATGAACTCTTGGAGTTGGTGATGGACAGGGAGGCCTGGCATGCTGTGATTCGTGGGGTCGCAAAGAGTCGGACACCACTGAGCGACTGAACTGAACTGAAGCTCAGTGTTCATTGCCTATGACATAGACATGTGTGTGTAGCATCCACTAAGTCCACTCATCACCACATGGAGCTTGGGGGGCAGTGAGAATCCATGCAAACATTTTGCACTATGACTTATAGACTGTCTAAATACATTTTGCCCCATTGTCCTCTTACCAAACGTATGGAAGTGCAGAAAACAAACCTTATTAATTGTCTGGTTGCTTGGCCTGACACACCCTTCCCCAGCTAAACAAGAGAACAAATCAAAAACATCCTGAAAAGGATGGCAGGAATCGCTGCTACTCTCAAAGACTTAAAGCAGGAGTTGGTAAATTACAGACCACATGCCAAAATCTGGGCCACCAGTGTAAATAAAGTTTTATTGAAATACAGCCACTCATTTGTTTACATATTGTCTATGGCTGTCTTTGTACTACAGCAGCATAGTTGAGTAGTTATAACAGAGACTGTATGGACACAAAGCCTAAAATATTTACTATTTGGCCTTTTGCAGAAAAGGTTTGCTGCATCCTGATCTAAAGATGTCAGAGTATGCGATCTCCATAAATGATGCAGTCTGATCCTTGGAAGAAACCAGATGGATCCTGAAGCATGACAATAAACCACCACAAACTCGACCAAGCAGTAGCCCCAGTTGCAGCTGTCATGCCAGATGCATTGATTTTGTTAGTGGAAATTAACATGGCCTCAGGCACATGATATGTGGCCATTGATTTGATAAATGAATTCCTTTATACTCCTACCAGAAAAGAGGATCTGAAACAGTTTGCACTCACATGGAACAGGCAACAATATGCATCCATAGCTTTGTCTCAGGGATGTATGAACCTACCCCCTCACACACAAAAGAGAACATCCCAAAGACCAGCACATTCGATCTTCCCTTGGCATTGATGATATTGTGATAAGTTGGGTTAGATAAAGAATTGGCTAGCACAGTGGATGCTTTGGTATGACACATATGCTCCTGAGGGTGAAAGGAAAAATCGGAGTTTGCCATATCGATACAAGTGTTAGAGGTACAGCGGTCAAGGGCATGCCAAGATATCTCCTCCCAAGCAAAAGATAAACAACTGCATCTTATACCTCCAGCCATGGAGAAGGAAGGAAGGAAGCCCAGAGCTTGACAAAACACTGGTAGATTTTGTCAAGTTCTGGAAGCATCATGTTCCATATTTTGCAGTAGTATTCTAGCTCATAGACTGGATGAAATGAAGTACTGTGTATCTTGAGTAGAGACAGAGCCACGAAGGAGTTTGCAGCAAGTCTAAGGAGCAGAGCAAGCAGCCTTGCCTCTTGCACTGTACGACCCAGCAGAACCTATGTTATTGACTTGATGCTGGTGGTGGGCAAAAAAAGCAAATGGTAAAGAACAGGGCAATCACCACAAGGCCACAGCATTTGCAGTGTAGAATGATAGACCTTTAGAAAACAGCCTCTGGTAGAGATGGAGCACCATGGAGCACCAAGTGACCATGAATCCAGAATGTTCGATGATGGTCTTAGCCTGTCATCATGCCCTCAAGTTGGGCTGGCCCAGCAGCAGCCCGACAAAAATGAGTGGGATGAGATTGAACAGCATCTGGCCCAGAGAATGCAAGCAGGCTGCATGCAAGCAGGATAGCCTAGATCCTCATGAATTCACTCTCAGCTCATCCTGTACAGGAGCCAGTATGACCAGCTGGAGGAAAAACCCAAGCTTGGTTTACAGATGGGTCAGTGTAATGGGCTGAATATTTATGTCCCCCAAAATTTCATACATTGAAGTACCCACCCTCAAGGTGATGATATTAGGAGAAGGGGCCTTTGGGAGGTGATGAGGTTTAGATTGGCTTCCCTGGTGTTTCAAACAGTAAAGAATCTGCCTGCAATGCAGGAGACCCAGGTTTGATCCCTGGGTCAGGAAGATCCCTTGGAGAAGGAAATGACAACCCAATCCAGTATTCTTGCCTGGAGAATCCCATGGACAGAGGAGTCTAGTAAGCTACAGTCCATAGGGTAGCAGTGTTCATCTGCCAGCCCCAGAGACCACGCTGAGTGCTGATATAACAACATACCTCAGAACTACAACTGGCAGCTCAATCCTTCCATCCTGAAGAGCTAGAAATTCCTTGTAAGAAGAATAGACATATTCCAATTATGGGTTTGCCTTTCCTACCCATAATTGAAGCTATGGCCTCAGTCTATCCAAGGACCAAATATGTTTGAGTCCCACCAACTTAATATGTCCCACCAACATGGACCTTACAGAACATTGTTATGACAGGGAACACATGAGCCACGGTTATTGTCACTAAGTCATGTCCAACTCTTTGCAACCCCGTGGACTGTAGCCCACCAGGCTCCTCTGTCCATGGGATTTCCGAGGCAAGAATACTGGGGTGGGATGTCATTTCCTTCTCCAAAGGGTCTTCCCAATCCAGGGATCAAACCCATGTCTCTTGCATTGCAGGCAGATTCTTTACCATCTGAACCACGAGGAAAGCCATCATAGGAAACACATCTTGTAGCAAAGGAGGTATAGAAGTTGGCCCACATGGAACCACTTGGACAGATCACTTATGAAGCCGCCCAGAAGCTGCCAGCCTCATAGAGCAATGGAAGAGCTTTCTGAAGGCTCTGTTGAAGCACCAACTTGGATGCAATACTCCATGAGGATGGGTGCCACACTCCAGGATGCAGTGACCCCATTGAGTTAAAGACCTTTGTACAGTATTGAATGCACAGTAGGAGTACTGCATGGGTCTAGGAGCCAAGAGGTAGAAACAGGAATGGCCATATTTAACATCCCTCCCAGTGTCCCAGGGAAGAACACTAGGCTTCTCATCTTTCCAAAGCTGGATTTTCCAGAGCTACAGGTCCTGTTTCCCAATGGGGTACGCTATTGCCAGAACCAAAGCAAGAGTCCCACTGAATTAGAAGCTATGGCTGCTATCTGGTCTTGTCAAACTCTTTAGGTCCAGGGACCAAGAGGGGAAGTGAGGAGTCTTGATCTAGACAGCGGTAATTGTCCCTGAAACCGAGAAGGCAGAGCTCCAGGTCTGTCTTTCGGTCCTTCCGGGCCAACTGTGAAGGTAAATGAATAAATGCAGCATCCCTGGGTATTTGAACAGGTGAGCCCCTGAGACCAGCAGGAGTGTTAGCAGAGAGTGAGAGGAATCTAGACGGGGTGGTGGTGCAGAGAACACGGAGCCCTAGGTGGGGACCCAAGACCAGCTGCTGTTAGTTGCTTCTCCTCTCGCTCTCCTAAGTTTCTCCCAGGAAGGGAGGAGCTCACGGGCATCCTGGGGAAGCTGCTGGAGAATGCGAATGAAGAAGCGGCTCTGAGTGGTGCGAATAGCCGACTGCGGGCACAGACACCCTCCGCAACAGCTGTGGAAGTCCTGCTCCCACGGTACTGCATGCGGACAGCTCCCGGCTGTCAGCACTGCAGGGTTGGCCTCAGCTGTAGGGTGACCTCGCCCAACGGCCTGCCCTTCCTAGGCTAACACATCCGACTGCCCACTGTGGGGAAGATAAATCTGGCCTTTTCCACCCAGTGTGGGTAACTCTGATGGGCAAGTGTTCCCTGCGTGGTCGGCTGAGCTTTGGGTAGGTCCCCATAGCAACTCCCCCTCAGCCCAGCCTTGCTTTCCTTCCATCTTCTCTGCGGTCCACGCAGGAAGAACTGCTCAAGAGGCCAGAAGGAGGGCGTGCTGTCCGGGGTTGGAGGTGCGGTCTGCAGGCTGTCTCTCCCTGCCGGCTTTTCCAGATCTGCGGGGGGAGTCAGAGGTCACGGCCTTTTTGGAGCAGCCTTCGTTCAGTGGCTGAGCAACAGGGCTACAGAGGTAACCCTCCGCAGAAGCTGCTCCACGTTACCCTCCTGTGAACAGTATATGGAATTAATTCCCTGTATTTAGTATCTGTTAAGTGAGAAGGTGCTGACCCCTCCTCAACATTGCACACATTCTGTGTTCTTTTCCAAACAACCATCTGAGTTTTACGTGGCTCCAGTTCATAGCACAACCATTCTGACCCCATTCAAGACACATCTGATAGAAAATATTGGCTGCAAAGTTCCCCTCTGGGTGGATGAGTCTTTACCAGACCTGCACAGTTGTTCACTGTCTCTTTCTACGCAGTCCCTCTCCTCCCTCTCCCTTCATGGGTGTTGCTGTTGCTGCTACTGCTGCTGCTGCTAAGTCGCGTCAGTCATGTCCGACTCTGTGTGACCCCATAGACGGCAGCCCAAACAAATACCTTGTAACCTAAGCTCTGTTTTAGTGCCTGCCCCCTGAGAACACAAATCGCAACAAAGAGGAAAATTAAGTGAATTAAGGTCACCCCAAGTCACACTCCCATCATAAATAGAGACCATACCTCAGAGACATAATGGTTCTGTCATAAGTATATGAAATCAGCCAAGTACACTGTAAACTGTTAAGTCTCCCTTCTGTTTATTCAATGACAGTGTCAAAATCTCACATTTTTCATCAGAATAAAATATAAAAGGTTGTCAGTATCACATCTAAGTGACTTGCAGCCCTCAAATATGTTAAGAATGCTATCTTTGTTATATTATGAAATGTTTTTAATTAATCTCCATTCAAGGGACTTCAGTTAACCAAAGGCCTTTATTCCTCTCTGTAAGTCATTTGGCTGTGAGGAAGTCCTGCTCCTCCTGGTGGGCCTGCATACTTTCGTTCTCACGGACCATCAGCTCACCCTAGAAAAGAGGTGTCCCATAATACAGGGGTCCCCAGTGTCTGGGATCTACCACCTGATGATCTGAGGTGGAGCTGACGTAATAATAATAGAAATAAGGTGCCCAACAAACGTGATGCACTTGAATCATCCTGAAACCATCCCCTCCTTAGAAAACCTGTCTTCCACAAAACCAGTCCCCGGCGCCAAAAACGTTGGGGACCGCTGCTAACCTGACTTCCATTATGACACTAAATTGCCCTCCACAGAAGCTGCTCCAAATTACCCTCCTGTGAACAGTATATGGAATTAATTCCCTGTATTTAGTATCTGTTATGTGAGACGGTACTGACCCCTCCTCAATAAACTGCACTCGTTTTTCAAACAACGATCTGAGTTTCACGTGGCTCCAGTTCTTGGATGACCCTGGAGTCAGGCACAGATCATACGTGTGTGAATCCGACTAGATGTTAAAACAACAGGCATGTTGAGGTTTGACAGAAAACAACAAAATTCTGTAAAGCAACTATCCTTCAATAAAAAATTAATTACTTAAAACAACAGCAGGCACTGGTAGAGCCTATTGAGAGCTGAAAAGTCTGTGGCCCACTAAGGGCCTTTAGACTTTAAACACTTTTCTGGCCCAAGAAAATATTTCTGTGACTCAGATTAAACATGGGCTGTGAGTTTATGATCCATGGTTTATACTTGAAAGATACTTGTTGAAAAATAATTATTGCCTCTGAACATGAAAAGAAGCATTCCCTAAGCAAAGCCAACTGCCTCATACAGCTGGCCCTACAGTCTTTACTCCAAAAATGTCAGATGAAATGGGCTGGCAGGAACTCCAAGATGGACAAAGGGCTCGAAAATTAATAAGCATTCTCTTCTTGGGAAGCAAAAGTAGGTGTCATATGAAAACATAAGTGAATGAACAAACGGTGACTGCTTTTCTGCGCTCCCTTCCTCCTTACCTGCTACAGGCGCGGAGCTCTCTCACTTTCAGAACCTGGGAGTGATGGCAGATACATTTATAAATACACCCACACTTGTCGTGAACCTCAGCAGCTTCACTCCACATCCCTGGAGGACTGACTGTAAGAATCCATTAAGTTAATGAGGGGTTGGGCGCAGCTATATCTGTGCAACATGTGACAAGCATCACCCCCTAATTGAATCAGGAACCTTCTGCAAAGACTCTGAGGGAAAAGTTCTGCTTTCCATTTCTTGAAAAGCAGAGCGCTGGGCACACAGCTGGGCACATAAGGGGAAGGTTTTACTAGGACCCGATGGCAGGTGTGTGAACTGTGAGAACACGAATACTGTATGGATAGGTCCCTTTTCCTCCTCCGTCAAGGAATCCGGTTTGCTGTTTCCCCTCCTTTTCTCTGGGGAGGGGAAGAGTTGTCAAGAGAAAGCCTCTGATTCCATGTCTAATTGTATTGTCCGGGTGTCTGGGGGATGTGGGGACGTTCCCTATTTTTGGCTTTTTTATTTAAAAAGCTGGAAAGGGCATGTCTTCCTGTGGTTGTGCCGAGTCAGGGAGAGGGTCAGATGCTGACTGAGTATTGATTTTCACTGAGGGTGTAAGGTGTCGTTCTATTACTGATTTTTGTGTTATTTGATTCTTTGAAGAACTGCTCAAATTTAATTTCTTCACCAGACCTAGAGGGGGCATTAAGAAAAGGACTCCTCTGAAGAAATAACTTGGGATTTTCCAACCAGTTTTTGATGATCCATGTCTGTCTCCCCTTGGTCTGTTTGCCTTGGAATACTGATTTCCAGAGATACTACTGTATCTACTTTTTCATCTCAATTGCAGTTACATTGTTTCATTTGTTTGTTTGCTGCTGGGTCTTTGTTGCTACAAGGAGGCTTTCTCTGAGTCTGGCGAAGGAGGGAGGGGACAGGGAGGGGTGGGTGGGCTACTCTTCCTTGCCAGGCACAGGCTTCTCATTGTGGCGGCTTCTCTTGCCGTGGAGCACGGGCTCTAGGTGCTGGGGCTCAGCAGTCGTGGCACAGGCGCTTAGTTGCCTGGGGCATGTGGGATCCTAGTTCCCTGACCAGGGATTGAACCTGTGTCCTCTGCTTTGGCAGGTGGATTCTCAACCACTGGACCACCAGGGGAATCCTGCAGTTAACGCTGTGACTGAAACTAGCTATTGAGACAGCTCAATGAGCAAGATGTAGGATTCTTGCTCCTTTAGGAGATTGTCTCCTCCTCACTATGTTCCTATATTCCCATTCTCCCAATTTCCCTTTTGACTCTCCCTGGCCCTGGTACTGCCTCAGCTTAGAGATGCCACTTCATTTTGGGCATCACCCCCCTGCAATCTTGCACGCGCTTCAATCTTGAAGAATTGATGCTTTTGAGCTGTGGTGTTGGAGAAGACTCTTGAGAGTCCTTTGGACTGCAAGGAGATCCAACCAATCCATCCTAGAGGAAATCAGTCCTGAATATTCATTCATTGGAAGGACTGATGTTGAAGCTGAAACTCCAATACTTTGGCCACCTAATGTGAATAACTTACTCATTTGAAAAGACCCTGATGCTGGGAAAGATTGAGGGCAGGAGGAGAAGGGGACAACAGAGGATGAGATGGTTGGATGCCATCACCGACTCAATAGACATGAGTTTGAGTAAACTCTGGGAGTTGGTGATGGACAGGGAGGCCTGGCATGCTGCGGTTCATGCAGTCACAAAGAATCAGACACGACTGAGCGACTGAACTGAACTGAACCATCTTGCACAGTGCCACCTGGTGGTTCCCCTCTGCTATTACAGCAGGACCACAAAAGCAGCCCAGCGGCAGGGGCAGCTCATCAAACGAATGGAAACAAAGCTTTGAGGACCACTGCATGAAAGAAATCAAATGACTGATAGAAAAAGATTCCTCCTTTTGTGGAATGGTCATAAATTCACGAGTTGTATGAATGCAGAGTAAGAATTGATTCTGTAGGGACTAGTTTACAAACATCAAAACTATATTCCTATCCACATCTTTTGAAAACACCTTTTATACTGTACTTTGTTAGTGAATGAGGATGCCTTTGGAGTGGTTAACCACTCTCTATGGAAGTCCTCTCTTTATAGCCTTCTGAAAGCAAAACTGTAAATGGTTTTCTATTATCTAGCAAATTATGATGAATCATCAATATTATTGACACTTCAGAGTTTATCCTTTCAAACAGCTGCAGCGACCTCAGAACGAAAATTCCTGCTTCATACAAAGCCTCTCCTTCTCACAATGGCTAGCTCAGTACTGTCGTCCTGGGTCCTGGCTGATATTTCCCCACGTGAAAGAAAAAAGGACCAAGTGGCAGTAAGCTTTTTAACATTTATCTTTTTTTTTCCCCTTTAGCTGCGCTTTGGAAATAACTGAAAATGTTTGTCAGTGTGATTTTTAAATTTCTCTATTTTAAAATATAGGTGCTGCTTAGTGATTTCTGCTTCATAGTTATTTGTGGTCAATGCCATTCTAGAATTGGAGGAAAAGAAGATCTTTACCACCAGCCTCATCTATCCCATTGATTTCCTCGCCCAACACAAGCCCCTAATGGAGCTTGAAATGAAGGCAGCTTTGCTTTCGTTTTCTGCCTCTGTCAGCACACCTCTGCTGGAGGCCAGCTGTGGTCTAAGCCTGGGGCACTCATTCTGCATGAAGGCTAGCTGCCCCTCCCAGTGCCTGACAAGCAGAAGGTAAGGGGGAGTGGGGGGGATGCAATTCCCTTGGCTGGGCCTGGAGCTGAACTACAGGGGGAAAGGCTTATAAAAGACATAGGACCCAACAAGTTAGCAATTCAGGTAGAAAAGCAGGGTGACGTTGCCGGGAATGTGGCGGTGAGAGGGCTACTATAAAAGGCCAGAGGAACCCACTCGTGTCGTAAAAACTACAAAATAAGACAGACAGTCACAGATGTAGCAAATAAAATTTAGGTTACCAGGGGGTAAGGGAGGAAGGGGGTAAGGGAGGAACCCCATCAACAGTATGAAAAGGCAAAATGATAGGATACTGAAAGAGGAACTCCCCACGTCAGTAGGTGCCCAATATGCTACTGGAGATCAGTAGAGAAATAACTCCAGAAAGAATGAAGGGATGGAGCCAAAGCAAAAATAATACCCACTTGTGGATGTGACTGGTGATAGAAGCAAGGTCCGATGCTGTAAAGAGCAATATTGCATAGGAACGTGGAATGTTAGGTCCATGAATCAAGGCAAATTGGAAGTGGTCAAACAGGAGATGGCAAGAGTGAATGTCGACATTCTAGGAATCAGCGAACTAAAATGGACTGGAATGGGTGAATTTAACTCAGATGACCATTATATCTACTACTGCAGGCAGGAATCCCTTAGAAAAAATGGAGTAGCTGTCATGGTCAACAAAAGAGTCTGAAATGCAGTACTTGGATGCAGTCTCAAAAATGACAGAATGATCTCTGTTTGTTTCCAAGGCAAAGTATTCAATATCACAGTAATCCAAGTCTATGCCCCAACCAGTAATGCTGAAGAAGCTGAAGTTGAACAGTTCTATGAAGACCTACAAGACCTTTTAGAACTAACACCCAAAAAAGATGTCCTTTTCATTATAGGGGACTGGAATGCAAAAGTAGGAAGTCAAGAAACACCTGGAGTAACAGGCAAATTGGCCTTGGAATACAGAATGAAGCAGGGCAAAGGCTAACAGAGTTTTGCCAAGAGAACGCACTGGTCATAGCAAACACCCTCTTCGAACAACACAAGAGAAGACTCTACACATGGACATCACCAGATGGTCAACACTGAAATCAGACTGATTATATTCTTTGCAGCCAAAGATGGAGAAGCTCTATACAGTCAGCAAAAACAAGACTGGGAGCTGACTGTGGCTCAGACCATGAACTCCTTATTGCCAAATTCAGACTGAAATTGAAGAAAGTAGGGAAAACCACTAGACCATTCAGGTAGGACCTAAATCAAATCCCTTATGATTATACAGTGGAAGTGAGAAATAGATTTAAGGGACTAGATCTGATAGATAGAGTGCCTGATGAACTATGGAATGAGGTTCGTGACATTGTACAGGAGACAGGGATCAAGACCATCCCCATGGAAAAGAAATGCAAAAAAGCAAAATGGCTGTCTGGGGAGGCCTTACAAATAGCTGTGAAAAGCAGAGAAGCGAAAAGGCAAGGAGAAAAGGAAAGATAAAAACATCTGAATGCAGAGTTCCAAAGAATAGCAAGGAGAGATAAGAAAGCCTTCCTCAGCGATCAATGCAAAGAAATAGAGGGGGAAACAACAGAACGGGAAAAACTAGAGATCTCTTCAAGAAAATTAAAGATACCAAGGGAACATTTCATGCAAAGATGGGCTCGATAAAGGACAGAAATGGTATGGACCTAACAGAAGCAGAAGATATCAGGAAGAGGTGGCAAGAATACACAGAAGAACTGTACAAAAAAAATCTTCACGACCAAGATAATCACAATGGTGTGATCACTCACCTAGAGCCAGACATCCTGGAATGTGAAGTCAAGTGGGCCTTAGGAAGCATCACTATGAACAAAGCTAGTGGAGGTGATGGAATTCCAGTTGAGCTATTTCAAATCCTAAAAGACGATGCTGTGAAAGTGCTGCACTCAATATGCCAGCAAATTTGGAAAACTCAGCAGTGGCCACAGGACTGGGAAAGGTCAGTTTTCATTCCAACCCCAAAGAAAGGCAATGTCAAAGACTGCTCAAAATATCGCACAAATTGCACTCATCTCACACGCTACTAAAGTAATGCTCAAAATTCTCCAAGCCAGGCTTCAGCAGTAGGTGAACTGTGAACTTCCAAATGTTCAAGCTGGTTTGAGAAAAGGTAGAGAAACCAGAGATCAAATTGCCAACATCCACTGGATCATTTAAAAAGCAAGAGAGTTCCAGAAAAACATCTATTTCTGCTTTATTGACTATGCCAAAGCCTTTGGTTGTGTGGATCACAATAAACTGTGGAAAATTCTTTAAGAGATGGGAATACCAGACTACCTGACCTGTCTCTTGAGAAACCTATATGCTGGTCAGGAAGCAACAGTTAGAACTGGACATGGAACAACAGACTGGTTCCAAATAGGGAAAGGAGTACATCAAGGCTGTATATTGTCACCCTGCTTATTTAACTTATATGCAGAATACATCATGAGAAACGCTGGGCTGGAAGAAGCACAAGCTGGAATCAAGATTGCTAGGAGAAATATCAATAACCTCAGATATGCAGATGACACCACCCTTATGGCAGAAAGTGAAAAGGAACTAAAAAGCCTCTTGATGAAAGTGAAAGAGGAGAGTGAAAAAGTTGGCTTAAAGCTCAACATTCAGAAAACGAAGATAATGGCATCCAGTCCCATTACTTCATGGGAAATAGATGGGGAAACAGTGGAAACAGTGTCAGACTTTATTTTTTGGGGCTCCAAAATCACTGCAGATGGTGATTGCAGCCATGAAATTAAAAGACGCTTACTCCTTGGAAGGAAAGTTATGACCAACCTAGACAGCATATTCAAAAGCAGAGACATTACTTTGCCAACAAAGGTCTGTCTAGTCAAGGCTCTGGTTTTTTCAGTGGTCATGTATGGATGTGAGAGTTGGACTGTGAAGAAAGCTGAGAACCGAAGAACTGATGCTTTTGAACTGTGGTGTTGGAGAAGACTCTTGAGAGTCCCTTGGACTGCAAGGAGATCCAACCAGTCCATTCTAAAGGAGATCAGCCCTGGGTGTTCTTTGGAAGGAATGATGCTAAAGCTGAAACTCCAGTACTTTGGCCACCTCATGCAAAGAGTTGACTCATTGGAAAAGACTCTGATGCTGGGAGGGAGTGGGGGCAGGAGGAGAAGGGGACGACAGAGGATGAGATGGCTGGATGGCATCACTGACTCGATGGACGTGAGTCTGGGTGAACTCTGGGAGTTGGTGATGCACAGGGAGGCCTGGCTTGCTGCGATTCATGGGGTCGCAAAGAGTCGGACACGACTGAGTGACTGAACTGAACTGAACTGAAGGGAGGAAGGGATAAATTGGAAGATTGGCTTTAACAGATATACACTATTGTATATAAAATAGATACCTAAGAAGGACCTACTGAATCGCATAGAGGACTCTACTCGGTACTCTGTAATGGCCTCTATGGGAGATGAATCTGAAAAAAGAGTGGATATATGCATATGCATACGTATAGCTGAGTCACTTTGCTATGTAGCAGAAATTAATACAGCATCGTAAATCAACTATACTCCAATACAAATCATCTAAAAACACAAAACAAGAGTTATAAAACTCATCCCAAATGCCCCAAATGGGGATTATGCACACAGAGGAAAAGTGAAAAGGAAGGACATGTATAGAAAGTCTTCCTGAGTTCTCCAGCTGCCTCAGGACTCCCTCCCCTCCCTCCCCTCTCTCCCCTTCCTCTCCTTTCTCTCCCCTCCCCTCCCTCCCCTTCCTCCCCTCCCTCCCCTTCCTCCCCTCCCTCTCTTTCCTCCCCTCCCTCTCCTTCCTCCCCTCCCTCTCCTTTCTCTCCCCTCCCCTTCCTCCCCTCCCTCACTTTCCTCCTCCCCTTCCTTCCCTCCCTCTCCTTCCTCCCCTCCCTCTCCTTCCTCCCCTCCCTCTCCTTCCTCCCCTCCCTCTCCTTCCTCCCCTCCCTCTCCTTCCTCCCCTCCCTCTCCTTCCTCCCCTCCCTCTCCTTTCTCTCCCCTCCCCTTCCTCCCCTCCCTCCCCTTCCTCCCCTCCCTCCCTTTCCTCTCCTTTCTCTCTCCTCCCCTTCCTCCTAGGCTCAGGAAGCAGGAGCCCCACAAACAGCTGAATCAGTGAGTGTGGCCAAGGACCTCATGGACCCTACCAGAGATAAAATAACCCACAACGGGCCCTTCTGGATCTGAGATCCCAGTTTTTCCTTTTGGAAGAAAACTGAATGAGGAATTTGTCCTTCTTAATCTCTCCCAGACCCATGCACTGCTATATTGGGTAGACCACACAGCATTTCTCCAACTCAGTGTGTGGGTAACTGAAGTGCTCGGCTGAGGCAGCTGCTATGAGCCCAGGCTACTCTCAGTGACGTCAGGGGGCTGGGGGCTGCTCCCAGGGCCACTCAGGAAAGCTTAGGAAATGGCTTTCAGTCAGAAGAGTGATCCAGTTCTCATCAGTCACCTCGGGGAATTTCCAGAAACCCAAGAATGGACTATTTTCCCCCATTGGCTTAAGATTACAACTGGGATTCTGTTGCTAGACTTGTGTGTGTGTGTGTGTGTGTGTGTTAGTCACTCAGTCGTGTCTGACTCTTTACAACCCCATGGACTATAGCCCACCAGGCTCCTCTGTCCATGGAATTCTCCAGGCAAGAATACTGGAGTGGGTTCTCATTGCCTACTCCAGGGCATCTTCCCGACCCAGGGTTCACACCTGGGTCTCCTGCATTGCAAGGAGATTCTTTACCATCTAAGCCACCAACTATCACCAAAGATATGTTGCTATAAAGGAAGGAACCTGCTACCACTCTCCATAATCATTCTGAATTGTCAAAATTATCTCCCTGTTGGTAAACTTTTAGTCTAGGCTTCAATATATGTGGGATTCCAAAGTGCCATGAAGAATGTATGTAACATAAAAACATGCAACTCTACCTAGTGGTAGAGATAATCTCAAACAATCATTCACCATATAAATGTTGAGTAGTAATAATGCCCTTTTGGAGTGTGAAGAGTTTGAGACAATTTGGATTTAATAAATTTCTTAAAAAAAAATGTTGTCTGGGGAAACTTAAATTACTGCTTTCTTTCTCATATCAATAAATTTCCTCCTAGCAAAAAAAATGGAAGATATTTCAAAATGTGTAGTCATCACATAGGTGCATTTCAGGTGAGGATTCTTCTCAGAGAGAGCAGTACACCAAAGGATACCTTGAAGACCTGGCCAAGAACTTTATTCGTGAAGATGTGAAAAGAAAGGATGCCTTTATAATCTTCACGTTTCTTTCACCCTCCACCCCTCATTTTAACAGATCGGCAGTGCTGTTGCCAGCATCGGACCATCGTCAGCAGAATTTGAGCAATGGCTGGGGGGAGGGGGCTTCCCAGGCGGCATGAGTGGTAAGGAACCCGCCTGCCAGTGCGGGAGACCTAAGAGATGCAGGTGTGTTCCCTGGGTCGGGAAGATCCCCCGGAGGAGGGCCTGGCAACCCACTCCATTATTCCTGCCTGGGGAATCCCATGGACGGAGGAGCTTGGCTGGCTACAGTCCATAGGGTCGAGAAGAGTCAGACATAACTGAAGTGACTCAGCACACACGCAGGCACAAGGCCAACAGGAAGTGGCCCCTCGGCCCCTGGGAGTTACAAGATTTGTGGCACCCCCTCCTCTCCCTGCAAGTGGCTCTCTGAATCGCCCCTGTGCCCCAGAAGCTGGGGCTGGGCCGTGACACAAAACAATCAACAGAGAAGTCCAGGTTAAGGGATGATCAGTGACATCAGGTGAGAAGACAGGAGTGAGAAGCGTCCCAGGGCTCCCGGGATTAGTGGGGCAAGTTTTTGTAGGCTGTGCTTTCCTTCACTGGAAATTGCAACGTGAATATTAGGTAGATGCTTACAAAACATCAAAGAAAGATTGGAAATTGTTTGCAAAACCAATTTCTTTACTTAATATGTGTGTTTATATTGGGTTATTGAGAAAGAATATTAAACTCTGGCAGAAAAAAAAATTCAGTGCAGAGAAAATAGGCACAACAAATTTTAATGACATTTTTCTTGATTATAGAGTCATTTACGATCATTGTAGAAAATTTATAAAACAGAAAAAAGTATGTAGAAAAATACAGATCAACCTAAGTTTCACCATCCAGCGATAACCCCTCCTCACGTTATATATAGTCTTTCTTTTTTTGTATTATCCTAAGTGATAAATCAAAGTCCATATGGGATGAGCACTTTAGGCTAGGATTCCATGTACTTTAGATATATTATCTTAATTTGTTCTCACTGAAATTCTTGAGTTAAGTATTGATATTTTCTTCATTTCATATTTTGGAGACTGAAACTTGAATTGAGATCACACAAAAAGGTGAGTTCTGAACAGCAATTCACCTCGAAATCAACTCTAAACCAGAACTACTCAAAGTGTGGTCCATGGACCAGAGCCAGTGTGTTGACTGTCTGTTACGGATCCCTGCCGAGACAAGTACAGAAAAGTAAAGACAAGCACTAAGTAACGTCTGTAGCAATTTCACATTTGCAACATCAGGGGCTCCTCTGGATGAAGAGATTTGGGGACCCCCGACACACACAGTGAGTCATGGTGTGAACTGCGTTCTAGTTACCCAGGTGGTCGTGCACTGGTCTGCAATCAGTGAGAAATTTGAAATGAATGAAAACCCTGGTCTTGCACCAAGAATACTTTGAGGAGCACTGCTCTAAACCACTTAAACCATGTTTTTAAATGTAGGTGTTATTATTTATTGTTCAGCTATGGTGAGCCAAACGGATCAAGAGGACCACTGAAAACATGGTTTGTTACTCACAGTTCCAAGAGGAGGGGGCACAACATGCTGTGCAGGGCCACCGAGGGAAGCAACGGGGTCAGTCGGGAGGCAGAAGGCGTAGGAGGAAAATGTGGGCAAGAGCCGTTGTTGTGGTTTCCGTGGAAAGGAACAGGTGAAGCAGGATAAGCAGACTTAGAATTCTCGGGTTTGCATCATTCCAATGGGCGCTGGGGCATAGGGGCTGACCCTGGTGTCTGGTACTGGCCTTAAGATGCTTAGGACAAGGGGTTAGTGGCCCAGACCATGAGCGCACCATTAAGAGGTGGCTGGGGTGTGGACCCTGGATTGTTCCACTTGCTCGTGAAAGGCAAATCCTTTGCCATCTCTAGGGACTGACTACCTTGGGCAGGGCAGCCTCTCCAGGGTCAGGAAGGACTCAGATGTCAAAGTATTAAAATCAAAATATCTGCTTAAGACAAACAATTTGCGTTGCCTTCTAGGGTGATAACAATGAAATAAAGGTAGGAAAATTAGCTGCTAAGAGATAGAAAGTGCAACAATATGAAACAGCTACAGAAACACTCTGCTGCCCCCACACACATGGTCAGCAGCTTCTGGCAAGTCCTGTTTCACACAATCATTGAAGGCGGGCTGGATGAGGGCTTGTGTGCAAATTCGGAGGTGGGGGAAAAAAAACCTGCCAAGATCTTTTGCATCCCCATTGTGGCAGAGCCTGCCGGTTGTCCCTCACATCTGTCCTTCCCTTCGCTCATAACAGACTTAGCTGAGCACACAGAAGGCCAGGATAAAGATTTGCTCCACGCTTCCCTTGCAGCTAGGTGTGGCCACATGACCGTATTCAGAACAAAGTGGACAGATGGAGAAGCCAGTTTTAGATAGACACAGACAAACATGGCCAGTTTTTAAAATTTTTAGTCCTTTTTTTTTCCTGTTGTTCTTCTTTAAAAGGGTAGTTTTATTTATTTTCCCCCCACCATTTACTCTCTTTATTTCAGTAACCCTAGAAAATACCCCCAGAGAAAAGCAGACCACAGTATCCTAGAAATCAGTACTGACATGGTGTACTCTCTTCCAAAAGCCCTGCCAGGAGTCTTGCTGCAAATCTTCACCTGTTGAGACCCACATTTTCATCTTTTTAAATCAATATTTGCTGGAGCATAGTCACTTTACAATGTTGTGTTAGTTTCTGCTGTACAGCAAAGTGAATCAGCCACTCGTATAATATATCCCCTCTTTTTTGGTTTCTTCCCCGTTTAGGTCACCACAGAGCACTGAGGAGAGTTCCTGGTGCTGTACAGCAAGTTCTCAGTAATTATCCATTTCATACCTAATGTCAATAATGGACATATGTCAATCCCGGTCTCCCAGTTCCTCCCAGTACCCCTTTCCCCATCTTGGTATCCATACATTTGAAGAACTTTCTTTTTGTGTTTATCTCTTCCTCCACTTTGTTGCCTGCAACCTAGGTGTGATGGATCATGAGGAAAGGGCCTCACTGTAGGGTGGGAGAGAGGAAAGTTGGGAGGACCTGAGTCCCTAAGGACCTTGGAGACCTTGTGGACAAACCAGCCCTGGCTATCTGCCTGGAGACTTACACATGAGGCAGGGTGCAGGGGGCTTGTTTTAAACAAGCCATTGGCATTTGGGGTTTACTGTTGTGTGCAGCTAAACTTCATCCAAACTCAGATACTTGCAGAACCACTGGTCTCTTGATCCTTCTGAAACTTTCCCAATCTGCTTCACCAAACCTGTCCTGGGGGGGACTGCGAAGAGAAGGTGTCCAACCACAAAGAATACGTTTGAGGAGAAGTAGAAGAGGACTTGGAGAAGGCAATGGCACCCCACTCCAGTACTCTTGCCTGGAAAATCCCATGGACGGAGGAGCCTGGTGGGCTGCAGTCCATGGGATCGCTAAGAGTCAGACACAACTGAGCGACTTCCCTTTCACTTTTCACTTTCATGCATTGGAGAAGGAAATGGCAACCCACTCCAGTGTTCTTGCCTGGAGAATCCCAGGGATGGGTGATCTGGTGGGCTTCCGTCTATGGGGTCACACAGAGTCAGACACTACTGAAGCAACTTAGCAGCAGCAGTAGCAGCAGCAGAATAGGACTCCTAATAGGATGCTGTACAAGAAACCCACTTGGGGCCATGGGCCACTCCCCTTTAACCAGTGTTTTGTGAGGAGATCTCAGCAGGTGGATATTACAATGAATGCTGCCATGGCTTTGGAGACTCTCATCTGCACGTCAGAACTGGTGTTTCACCAGTCTGCTCACCAGGTGGGTGTGACTGTGCAGCTTCCTGCTGCCACTGGTCACCATATTGAGCTGGAAATGGCTGTTAAACAAGGCCATCATTAAACGCTGAAGTATATAAGGTGAAAGTCACTGAGTTGTGTCCAAGTCTTTGCGACCCCATGGACTGTAGGCCACCAGGCTCCTCGGTCCATGGAATTCTCCAGGCAAGAATACTGGAGTGGGTTGCCATTGTCTTTTCCAGGGGATCTTCCTGACCCAGGGATTAAACCTGGGTCTCTCACATTGCAGGCAGATTCCTTACGACCTGAGCCACCAGGGAAGCTCCAAAAGTACATAAACTTGCATTAAATTAACTATATTAAAAACAAAGACAACATACTCACAAGGCACCACTTCCTAATTTTATTCTCCACCTTTTTCCTATGTTCTTGAGACTATTTCATGTGTGGTCTCTGATAGAAATACTATATCAACTCTTCTCAACCTTGCCTTCAGTGAGGTGATGGTTGTGGCTTGAGATTGGCCATGGCTGAGACAGGTATTGAGTTGGTTTCTACCACGATGGATAACATGGGACCAGACGAGAAACAAAAATCTGCTGCCCACAAGAATTTACAGTCTCATTGAAATGTCATGAAAAACTACTTAAAATTGGTTACGTGCAGGAGAGCTAGCGCTGAACTCAACTAGGAGACGGGGGCTGGATTCTGTTCCAGTTCTGAAATTAGCAGTGGGGCTGTGGTCAAGTCTCCTGGACTCTGGGTCCCAGGGTTTTCCACCTGTAAGTGGCCTCCCACCCAGGACTCCAAGCTGCACAAGATCTGAAACTGTGCCTACAGATCCCCACTGCATCCCAGTCCTCTGGCAGAGCTCCAGACACTTGGTAAGTGATGCAGCAACACTTGTTAAGTAAATAAATGGCCAGGCACTGCCTGTACCCACTCTTCCAGCTCTGAAAAAATGGAGGCCCATGATCCAAATTGAGGCCAACAGAAGTGACACAAGACTGAGGGCCAGGGGTGACTGACCCAGGCCAGTTTCCTTGGATGACTCCGGGGTGTCAGGGGTGAGAGGGTCACGCCGGACTCTGAGCACAGTTGGGTGAGCTGACTCAGAGAAAGCTGATTCTGTGACCTCAGTGATAATTTCGCTGAAGCGCTGGTCAGAACAGAGAAGGGGTATTCTTTTGTTTTGACCCTGAGAAAATATTTTTAGCATGTGTATCTGACAAAGGACTGTTATCATGGATGCCTTTATTCTCAATTGTATGATTTTTTTTTTTTTGGTTAAACCCATTTTTATTGAAGTATAGTTGATTTACAAAGTTGTTTTAGTTTCAAATATACAGCAAAGTGAAGGCATCCTTTCTGGTTTATCTTCTCCATCTGGTACCTGACTTCACGCTTTGGATCAAAACCACCTTTTTTTTTTTTTTTTTTTTTTTGTAATTTTACTAGAGCACTAGTAAAAACCAGAATAAAGATTTGTTTCACGCTTCCCTTGCAGCTAGGTGTGGCCACGTGACCATATTCAGAACAAACTGGACAGACACAGAAGGCAGTTTTAGACAGACACAGACAGATGTGGCCTGTTTTTAAAACTTTTAGTCCTTTTATTCCCCTGTTGTTTTTCTTTAAAAGGGTAGTGGCTAAGAGAAGTGACACAAGATTGAGGGCTGCGGTGGCCGACTCAGGCCACAGTTGACTTACAATGTTGTCTTGGTTTCAGATGTGCCACAAAGTGACTCAGTTATGCACGTATTCATTCATTTCTAGATTCTTTTCTCATATAGGTTATCACCAAGTATTGAGTCGAGTCCTCTGTGCTATACAGCAGATCCTTATACATTATATATAGTAGTATATATTATATATAGTGTGTATATTCATCCCAAGCTCCTGATTTGTCCTCTTCCCACGTGTTTTCCTTTGGTAAACATAAGCGCTTTTTTTTTTCCAATATCAGCAAATCTATTTCTGTTTTGTAAATAGGTTCATTTGTATCGTTTTTCAGAATTAGACCCCACGCATGAGAAATATCATATATTTATCTTTCTCTGACTTACTTCACTTTAAGTATGACAGTCTCTAGCTCCATCCATGTTGCTGCAAAAGGCATTATTTCATTCTTTCTTATGGTTGGGTAATATTCCATTGTATATATGTACCATATCTTCTTTGGGTTTCCTAGCTGGTGCTAGTGTAAAGAATCCACATGCCAATGCAGGAGATGGAAGAGATATGGGTTGGATCCCTGAGTCAGGAAGATCCCCTGGAGGTGGGCACAGTAACCCAACCCGTTTTCACCTGGAGAATCTCATGGACAGAGTAGCCTGGTGGGCTACAGTCCATAGGGTTGCACGACTGAAGTGACTTGGCACACACACACCATATCTTCTTCACCCATTCCTCTGTCAGTGGACATTTAGGTTGTTGCCATGTCTTGGCTGTTGTAAATTGTATTGTAAGGAACACTGGAGTGCATGTATCTTTTCAGATTCGGTTTTTAGTTTTATCTAGTTAGGAAATTATTTGCTTATTTCACAGGAACACATTGTCAAGAATTTAAGCAAGAGATGCTTTATGATAAGTAACTATTATGATTCCTAGCCCCTAAATGTTTATAATTTCAACATTTTGTCAGTAGTTGAATGGTTACAGATTTCTACACTGAAAGTCAGTCACCCAAAGCTTAAATGTTCCATTTCATTTTCTTCCAATATTAAAAGCTGCTAACATTTTTGATACATGAGTTCTCTAGTCTTTCATATAAGACAAAACCGCCCTTAATACCATTTGAAGGGTTAGAAAATTCCTAACAAAAATGATCCATTTCCCCACTCTCCGCTAAAATCTCCAGTTCCCTGGGGAGCAGTTCCCAAGGCCCTTGCAAGATCTCCTGCTGATAATCCCAGAAAAAGTTAAAGCAATTGCCTGGATACATTTCCTTCCTTACTTTGACTAAGGTACAATGTTGCCATTTACAAAAGCTGCAAATGAAATGCAAATGTGCCCCTTTACCTTGTCCTGTTGTTGTTGTGTGTGTGTGCACTCAGTCGTGGCCAACACTTTGTGAGCCCAGGGACTGTAGCCCACCAGGCTCCTCTGTCTAGTCTGTTGTCTGTTCTTGCTATAATATTCCAACTCTTCACACACACACACACACACACACCCCTACCTCACTCTGCCTCAGGTATAGCTGTTCACAGCTTCTGCTTCAGAGATGACGAAGAAGTCAGATCATTACTACTTGGCAGATTCTTAATACTCTAAACTGCTTTCAGAGAGTTCAAAGCTGTTAGGTACCAGGTCAGAGTTTTGAATGGGAAAATTATCATATATTACTGAGTTTTAAAAAACAAATTTGGATTGACTGAAAGGCCTACACTCTTCCATGCGGAAAGACAAAAATTGAGATTTATGATCATGGTGTTTCTACTGATGAAGAGTGTGCAGGGAGTGAAGATAAATTGGTTCCTTTTATCTTGACATCCCAGAACTAAGGGAATATGGCAAGACTCAAAGGCAATGCAGGCTTACAAAATCCATTTAGTAATGCCCGGGGTGCTGGAGGGACCCTTGGCAATCCGATCCCAGAAGTTGCTGAGGCTCAGGGGAGACGGACTGAATTAAAAGTTCCTCTCTGATGGGTGAACCATTGTGGGCAGTTTCGCTCCTTTGAGCCTCAGATTCTTCAAATGTAGAAGGTGGGGACCCATGTGAAAGGACTGCCAAGACGATTCTTCTGAGAACCTGAGAAGCAGTTCTGTGAAAGTTTACATACATACCTTGGGGGCGGGGGGTAGTTAAATGTGTAAATGATACTTGCAGTTTTGAGTTTCCCTGAATTTCAGCTCTGGGTGCCAGGTCCCACTCCTGGTCCCTGAAAGGGGAGCCAAGCCCTTAGCTAGTGTCGGGATGAGAAGGGGCTGTCCCATGACTGGGTATAACTCTGTCTGGCCCCTCTGGGGCTCTGCTTCCTGCTCCTCTTTTCCTCATATTAAATATTTCTGGGGACCTGATGAGGTGCCTGAATAGCTAATAGATTTGATATGCATGAGTGCTCAGTCATTCAATCCCTTTGCGACCCCATGGACTGTAGGCCACCAGGCTCCTCTGTCCATGGAATTTTCCAGACAAGAATCCTGGAGTGGGGTGCCATTTCCTACTGCAGGGGATCTTCCCCACCCAGGGATCAAACCCTTGTCTCCTGCATTTCCGGCATTGGCAGGTGGATTCTTTACCTCTGGGCCTCCTGGGAAGCTCAAAAGACACTATTAATTTGAGTTAAAATGTTACTGGTTGGTAATGACTTTTGACTTGCTGCCACTCCCATAAACTCCTATATTTTAACCCAAACAGTCAATGACTTAGCTTAAAGAAATGATTACTTTGGGACCTTCTAGTTTCTCCAACAAACCAAGGCAGGAAAAAGTAACGTGTGTAAACAGAAGTTTCAGAAAGAAAGGAGGCTAGTGCCAAGCGTGTGCCCACACACACTACCCAGCATCAGCAGACTTGACTCTTCCTATCCAATCATTCTTCCTCCTCCAGATCCCAGGAACAAACTCAGTTTTCAGAGAGAGCTGCAAGGGGCAGGGAATGTACACAGATCACTGTAAAAGCAGCTGGCTGATGAGGATTCAAACCTAAGTGCTTAGGGACAGCATCCCACAATCAACTATCACAAGGGTTCCCTACAACTCTCAGAGTAAAATCTCATCTCAATGGCTCTCAGTGCAAGGACAGCCTCCCGGTTACAAAGCTAGTGCTACTTCCCAGCAGATATACTTGAAGATTGTTGCTCTGTGGGACTGGTTACAAGATTTCTCTATAAGAGAGCAGTGTCCAACCTTTCTGGCACCAAGAACCAGTTTTGTGGAAGACAGTTTATCCATGGACAGGGCAGCGGGGGTGGGGGGTGATGGTTTCAGGACGATTCAAGTGTAAAACATTTATTGTGCATTTTATTTCTATTATTTTTACATCAGTTCCACCTCAGA
Source organism: Bos indicus (assembly GCF_029378745.1). Lineage (NCBI taxonomy): Eukaryota > Metazoa > Chordata > Mammalia > Artiodactyla > Bovidae > Bos > Bos indicus. The sequence continues at coordinate 14,908,985 of NC_091780.1, read as the reverse complement.
TCATCAAGCATTAGATCCCGGAAGCTATAAGGGATGGAACTGTTCACCAAGTTTCTATTCCTCCTGGCCACTTATAATGACTCCTCAAGTGAGTCCAAGAAAGGCAGCATCTGACACTGGAATGATAACACAGGTCACCTAATAGATAATGGAAATAGACTGTTGTAGCAGTGCTTGTAACAGTGACGTTTACCTGACCTGGGATGAATTAAGGATAGTGGCAACCTCTCCATGATGTTCAGCACAGTAAGAATGTAATTTGTAGAGAAGCAGAGGGTTAAGGCCAGCCAGTTTCTTCTTTCTTTGGGGGGAGAGGGCTGATCCCATTGATCAATTGTAAGCCATTCAAGAGACCATAGCTGCATTGTAGCTCACATCCCCTGTGTATGCGTGCTAAGTTGCTTCAGTCATGTCTGACTCCTTGCGACCCCATAGACTGTAGCCTGCCAGACTCTTCTGTCCATAGAATTCTCCAGTAAGAATACTGGAGCGGGTTGCCATGCCCTTCTCCAGTGGATCTTTCCGACCCAGGGATGGATCCTGCCTCTTTCTGTAGTCTCCATTACTACAAATGTGTCTTCCTCCTGAACCGTGAACCACTAGGGGGCAGAAAACATGTGCCTCTTTGTAGGCCATCTCTAGCCCCTAGCACAGAGCCTGGCACAGAGTAGGCGTTCAGTAAATATTGCCAAATGATGGAGTGAATGGGGGAGTGACTGAAACATGGAGCAGCATAACAGTTGCCTCCCATTCTGTCCGCTCCTCTTCCAATATCCGAACCATTTATCTCAGAAAAAACAAGGTTAAATGATATCAAATACAACTCCTACACTCAAGGAGGCAGAAGGACTCAGCACAGCCAATGCTTTGGAGAAGAAATCAAAAAGGTCAATTCGTACCACCCCAGGGCTCTTCCGAAGGGGTTCGCCACAGTCACCTCTGCTCCAAGCCCCTCCGGGACCTGGCTCGGTGTGGGCGAGCCGAGCTGCCTCTCCCATTCATTCTCCAGTGCTTTCCAGGGAGGCCCTGGCATGTAGCCTCCCTTTCCTAGCCAGCTGATCATTTCTGGGAAGTTTTCTGATTTCAGGATTGTTACCATTAGCACAAGAAGAAGCAAAGTTGGGTAATTATCTAATTCCTGTAAAACTTAATGGGGCCCTTCCCACCCCAGGCTAATGGGTGATGCAAAATGTAATTTGAGTTAAGCGGTCTAAGGCTGGGGAAGTGTAACTATTCAGCGGGAGAGGGGGATATTACCCCTTGTGGAGGCAAATTTTCTAGCAGACCTTTAGATCAAGGTAGGATTCCCCACCCCACCCCGGGGGGGTATTGATTTTGCCAGAAGAGGGCAAGAGCTGGGAAGATGAAGCCCAGCTCAGAACTAGCACCCGTAGGGCCCAGGCAGGGTGAGCGCTGTGTCTGCCACTGTGGACAGAGGAGCCACTCCGGTAGGAGTCGGGGATCTAGCCAAGGCTCCAATAGCTCAAGCAACTCAGCGAGCCCTCTCTGGACCCAGTCTCCGTGGGTCTGTCAGTGGAGACCAAGAGGACCGCCTGGCGGGGCTGATTTCTCTCGGTGGGGTGGGGGGCGGGGCGAGCACCTCACCCACAAATTGCAATCAGCGTCCCCGCCGAAGTTGGCCTGTCTCGGATGTCTTCTCCCCTCCCCTTCCCCCACCACCCCTCCTAATTCGTCAACTGCTGAAACATCTGCCTGGCTGAAACCAGCTCCTCGCCGCGCGCCGGGGGCTGTTTCCAGGTGTTGGTCTTTGTGTTGGGAAAACTTTGCGAGAAACCGAGGGCGCTGGACAAAGATTGAGAGGGGGGGGGGGGCGTTTGCCAGGCGGCGGGGCACGCCGAGCGGCGCGCGCTCTTCCCTCGGGCTCCGCTTGGTACCCGGACGCACGCGGTGCTCCGAGCCCAGCCTCCCTAAGCGGGGAGTGGCTGGCTCCGGCCACATTCCTGCGCCCTCGGGAACGAAAAGAAGGCAGGCGGGAGAAGCAAAGGCCGAAGGCTGGACACTGGAGTTGTCTAGAGTGGGAGGAGGAGAGCAGGGGCGCGGAGCGAAGCTGTCAAACTGCGCGCGGAGCCCCGTGCGGGGCGGGGGAAGGGAGGGGAGGGGAGTGGAGAGGAGGGGCGGACGCGAGCTGAGAGCGAGCGAGCGGGCTCGCCGCGCCTGAGCAACCCTTGTCTGCTGCTGCCGCCGCCGCCGCCGCTGGCCCGGACTCGCCCGGAGCGCAGCGTGTCTGCCCGGCTGCGCGCCGAGGCTCTGGCGCCTGCCGCTGCGCCCCCCAGCTCCAGCTCTTCTCGCCGGCCCGCGCGGGTCCCGGTGGGCGCGAACCCACCATGCAGCTGCAGTTCCGGAGCTGGATGCTGGCTGCGCTCACGCTGCTCGTGGTCTTCCTCATCTTCGCAGACATCTCGGAGATCGAAGAAGAAATCGGGTAAATAAATAGCTGCGCCGGGGCCCGTGCCGAGCCCGGGCGGGATCTCTTCCACACCCCTGCACTCTGTATCCACCCTTGCACCCGCTTTGTTTGCGCGCCGCGCCCCCCTGTCGCTCGGCGGGAGAGGTGGGGAATGATTTGGACCCGGGGTGGCGGTGCCGGGGGCCCGGGACTGTCTGCGCAGCGGAAGGCGGGGGCGCGGCTGCCGCGGGAAGTGACCGGGCCGGGAGGACTGGCAGCCTCCAGCTGGCCCGCGTAGGGGAGCAGACTCGCCCACCCTGCCTCCCTTCCTCGGCCTGTCCGCGCGCGTTGTCGCCGGGGTCGAGGGAGGGCGCCGGGGAGTGTCTGGGGCGGGCGGAGAGGCCGAGAGTGGAGGAGGTTGGAGTTTCTTTGTCTCCGGCTCGGCCGCTTTCTCGCCTTAGCAAAGTGGGCAGGGGGCGCGCGGGGATCTCTGTGCTGGGGGAGGGGATCCCCGGGGCCAGGGCGAAGGGCGGGGGCTCTCCACGGGCTCCCAGGAAGGCGAGGGTCCCCAGGACACCCAGATACGCACACGCGCCTCCCGCCTGCCCGGGAGCCCAGCACTGGGGCGCGGGCTGGTAGGAGCGCGCAGGGGTTAGCTGTCATCCCTTCCCCACCCTCACCTGGTTTTGGACGTTCAGCTAATTCCGCCGCGCCCCCTGCGCCCCCGGGTTCCTGTGCGCTCTGGTCGCGGACACGAGACCTTTGGGCAAAGTCTGTACCGCCCCCCGCTTGTCCTGGCTGGGGATTGGGGCGGGGCGGGGGCGAGGGGTTCCCAGGCACACGGTCCTGCCCTCGCTTTTCTCCCGATCTCTCTGAGGGCGGGACCGCGAGCCCCAGTCCTGGCACAGGACTTCGAGGAGTGCGCACTCGCAGCGCGGGACGCACCCGCTGTGGGTCGGGGAGGCTGAGGCTCGCGCCCCGCCCCGCGGCCGCCCGCACGCTGGCCAGCCCTTTTCCACAAAGAACCTCCACCCCGCGGTGGGCAAGTGTGGGGAGGGGGCCATCCAGGGTTCTGAGAGGCCCTTTGGAGAGCTTCCTGGCCCAGGGCAGAGAGAACGTGAGGTCACAGAGTGGGCAGAAAGTCCCTTCTTCCGTGGGGCTAGCTTCGGGCAGGCTCCCTCCCGCTGGTCCCGCGCCGCGCGCGCCCCTCCATTGTCCCGCTGGGTATTTCATTCACTCTCGGCGCTAGTTGAGGGCCGGCCGAGCCGACAGGTTCCTCCGAAGGGAAATGCCAGCCCTGGCCCAGAATGCCAAGGCCCTAAGGACCGAAACCCGGGGCGGTCGCCACTGCCTGTTCTCGCCTTTGCTCCTCGCCCCTGCCCGGGTTGGCAACCCCAGAATTTCTTCTGGGAACTCCACTGCTCTTCAAGAACCCCGCTCTCTTCCTCTCCCTCCTCCTCCTCCTCGATTTCTCCAAGAGCTCAGAAAACTTTCCCAAATACCGTTCACGTAATACACGACAGGCTCCTACGCGGAGATTAGAGAAACGCTCCTTTCGGTAGCTGTTCGTCTCAAAACTGGATCGGAAAGAAAATCCGGCAGGACAAGTCGGGGTGAAGGAGGACGCGGTTGGGAGGGCCTTCCTCTCGGCGCCCCCCCACCCCCACTTACACACACACCCATTCTCCCCCAAGATGTGGGCTCTGCGTGGCCCAGGCCACTTGCTGACCTTGACCCGCGAGGGAAGGAACAGCGGCTGCCCATTGTGCTAGGAAAACTTAAGAGCTGGGCGCTGTCAGGCCTTGCTCGCTTGTCCCTCCACTGAACTTTTACCCAATTTCTTCTAGAAGCCAGTGACTTTTAATTTTTTTAAACGCGATCAGGAAATCACTTTGCATATAATGCTGTACTTTCCTGCCAAATACCTTGTAAACCCACTCCCCACCTTAGGTTGTTTCAATAGGGTATCCGGAAATAAGCTCCAAAATGGGAGCTAAGAAGGGCATTTACCATATGCTCAAAAGCCAGGGCTCCTCCGCTGTGGGTGTTTCCTTAGATCTGTTTCACTGGGATTGGGAAAGGGGCGCATTCCTGCTTGGGCCCACCGTGGGGAAAATTGTCAAACAAGTCAAATGTGTTATCTCGTGTGGCACTACCCACCCCGCCCCCCAGCTCCAGTGCCCCTGTCCTCAGGCTGAGCCCTGGCTTCCTCTCCCTCAGCCCTCCTCCAGTGCCACCCCCAGTCTGCCCTACACAGGGTTCACTCATCTGGGATTTGCCATGACTCGGGGAGGAAGAACATGGAGCAGAGGACCGGAATCCAAGCTTACAAGCCAAGTTGCAAGCTCAGTCACTTATTTAATCTTTGGGAGCACCCCAACTTTGGACAGCCAGCGGGGGCTCAGTGCAGTAAGTGCCCTGGCACAGTAGCCAGTGAAGGGCACCAGGCATTGGACTCCTGTCTTCCTCAACCTATGCCTTGCCTTCCTGGGAGACCCGGAATCCAACTTCAGATCATGGGGCTATGGCGCCAACCCTGCCTGCCCTTCCCCAAGTTTATATTGACCTGTGCTTCGAAAGATTGCAAATCACCCGCCAGTGCTGGTCCCTGGGAGAAAATAGAGGTTCTGTTAAAGGATGACTGTTTCTGGAAGACAATGGTAGGACCCTGTGATCTGTTAGGAAGGAAGGGGAAAAAAAATATCTCTTTTGGAGTAAATTTTCCAAGGATTACAAATGAGAAGTAAAAGAGGAAAGACGATTTCATGTGTGTTATCTAGAGGAACAAAACTGAGATACATTTTTGCTAAGCTCTTGATTCCTTTTAGTATTAAGCCTTTTGATGTGGTGTTCTTAGAAGTTCTGTCCTGCCCAAGGAATCGTCTAAAGGGTTGCGAAGGGCACGGCTTTCTTCCAGGGGCTATTTCCCTAGAGACACATCTCTTGCTAAGTAATGATTTTCACAGTTCCGTTTCTAACTTACTTGCTTGTGGAAATGCCTCCCTGGGGTTGAATGGGAAAAGAAAATGTAAAAAGATGGGTTCTTTGCAAAGATTTCGAAGAGTGAATTCAAATTCTCAATCAGAGATTGGGTGAAACTTTGGTAAAAGCTCCCATCAACTCAGGCAGCACCCCCAAATTTTAGAGTCCACTGGACAAAGTCATAAGCCAAACTTTTTCTGATCATCCCCTGAGCTTTAGTCTTGAGTGTAACCTTCAAGAGAGAGTTGTGAGCATGGCTGTTGTGCCCACCATGGTGGGCTCAGAAGCTGACACACAGAAGGCATTCAGTAAGCATCTGTTGGATAAATATCCCCTAGGGTCTGGCCCAGTGATGGACATGCACGGCATCTTTAGGGAAGGCTAACAACTCAGTCTTGGAACAAAAAGGGGGTGTAGGGTTCCACTTAAGAAACCCCCTCTCTTTTTGTAATTGGGGTAAATTTGACCCAGAGAAGTAGCATCACTTACCAAAGATTACACCCTGGCTGGTTGAGGACAGAGCAAGCCTGCTCGTTTGAGCTGGTCTCCTCATTTATAACCCCATGCCCAGTCCCCAAGTGAGTTCTCTAATCATAAAAGAATAACAGAACTCTGGACAAACAGGATGTGTACGCATGCTGATGTGCACGCATGCTAAGTCGCTTCAGTCGTGTCCGACTCTTCTCGACCCCAGGTACTGTAGCCCACCAGCTTTTCTGTCCATGGAGTTCTCCAGGCAAGAGTACTGGAGTGGGTTGCCATGCCCTCCTCCAGGGGATCTTCCTGACCCGGGATTGACCCGCATCTCTTAATGTCTCCTGCATTGGCACCTGGGTTCTTTACCACTGGGAAGCCCCAAAGAGGATGTAGCTAGTAATAACAGTAATAATAATAATAGAAAGCATGGCAGTGGCACAGATGAAGACGATGATGGTCATTAATGTTTATTGATTTATTGAGTGCTTGAAGCAAGAGCTATTCCAAGGGTTTTGTAGATGTTAACACGTCATCCTTGTGGAAACCCAATGGTCCCCTACTAAGTGGCCCCAAGAGCTACTATTTGTTGAGCACAAATAGTGCCAGACACCATACTTACTGCTTTAAAGCACTGGTTCAGGGACTTCCCTGTCAATCCAGTGGTTAAGACTCCGTGCTTCCACTGTAGGGGGTGAAGGTTTGATCCCTGGTTGGGGAACTAAGATCTCACATGCCCCCAGGATTATTTTTGGCATAGGAAGATCAAAAAATAAATTAAAAAAATGAAATCAGTAAATGACTTTTTAAATAAATAAAATGTTAGTTCACTCAGTCCTCACCACACTTCTTGGAACTAGCTAGGTACTGTGGCTACCTTTAGGTCATCAGTGAAGACACCGAAGCTCTGAAAGACTGTATAACTTGTTCATGATAAAGCCAGTGACCCTAATTCTATGAGAAGCCAAAGTCTCTGTCTTGATTGACATCCTAGACTGCCCTTTCTCTGAATTCTTTGCCTCCTGTAGTGGCATTACAGAATAGGTCTCAGAACTGGCCTTCCTAACTCATTCCACTGAGTTCTTCCAAAGGTCCAGTTTCCCTAAGGATGTGGTCTGACTTAGTAGTAACCACCCCTGCGCCAGCAGTTTAGAATGAGGACAGGTGAGTGATGAAGACTGAGAAGGACTTGGGGCTCGTCTCCCAAAAGTGCCCCCGGTCCGGTCAGGTTCAGTGTGGCAATGTCCCCTGGTTAGCAGACAAGTTCACTAGCCATGAGCTTGAGCATCCCAGACTCTCGGGTGGGGCCTGGGACTGAAGCTTCTGAAGGAGGAAAACTCCCATTCCATTGCAACTCTGATTCTGATGTCAGCTGAATGTACCTTCCTCACTTCTACACACCATGTGATTGGACATCTGGACTAGGGCTGACAGTACAGATGCTTAACAACTGGTCCCTCTAGGGCACCGCCCTCTTAGAACGGACATCTGATTGGTCAGAACTGATGCCGTCTAGTACATCATGGCCAGGGTCCTGGTGCACCCCAGTCAGACATCAGACGCTGTCTGGGAAGGTAATGAATGAACCAGCTCTGATCGTCAAACCCCTGAGCTGGCAACTACTGCCGTAAGCCAAGGATGAGTGAGGTGCACCTTTTGGTGGATGAGTCCGGGTGGGGACAAAAGGAAATGACTTTGGACAGTTGCCGTCCAGGCACTCTGTAAGAAACACACATACCTGTACAAGATGAGGCAATGTTTTGTTTTTTTTTTAGCCCAATCTTCACCCCACTCCTCGTGTACTTTGCTCAAGTATAAACATGTTTGGAGGATAAAATAGGACAGAAAGAAAGTCTGGTTTTTAACTGACTTGCTCCAAGTCCTTGTTGCCAACTGTTCCTAGCATCAAATTTAAATTGTAAATAGATATCCTTCTTAGAAACCAATTCGCCACTCAGGGCCTCTTTCCCCTTGTAAAGCAGGGTTGCTAGGTTTTAAAATTGCTTAGGTTTTACAAATTGGGGATGTTGTAGATTACAAATTATAAATACTTCTCAGAGAGAGTGGAATTCTATAAAGGCTCCCATTGCTTTTAGTGTGGCATACAAGATAATACGTAATCTGGCCCCTGCCTCTCTCTTCAGTCTTCCTGGGCTCCAGCCATTCTGTATGGCTCACAGTTCAGTGGAACATACCATGACTTCAGGCAACTGTGCCTTTGCACGTGCACTTACTGCTTTCTGGAACAACCTTCTTGCACACACTATTCTTCCTGACCTCACCCATCCATCCTGCCTTCCTCTGACTCCTCCTTTAAGGCTCAGAGCTAGTATCACCTCCTCTGCAAAGCATTCCGGGACCCCAGACCTTCCTTGGACCGTCTGGTGTAGCTGCTCCTTCTCTGTATACCCTTAGCATCCCAGTATCCTATGGAGATGGACTCAATGATTATGTTTTCCCCGCTTCCCTGGCCCCTGGTGATAAGTATTGCCATTTAGTTGCTAAGTCATGTCCAACTCTTTGCAACTCCAGACTGTAGCCCACCAGGCTCCTCTTTTCATGGAATTCTCCAAGCAAGAATACTGGAGTGGGTTGCCATGCCCTCCTCCAGGGAATTGTCCTGACCCAGGGGTCAAACCCACATCTCCTGCATTGGCAGGCAGAGTCTTTACCACGGAGCCACATGGTGATAAGTATATGGTTTAGTAAATAGAACCCATAAAGTATTTTTAGAATGAACAAACTTGGGCCTCAGTTCAGTCCAGTTGCTCAGTCATGTCCAACTCTTTGTGACCCCATGGACTGCAGCACACCAGGCTTTCCAGTCCATCACCAACTCCTGGAGCTTGCTCAAACTCATGTCCATCCAGTTGGTGACGCCATCCAACCGTCTCATCCTCTGTCGTCCCCTTCTCCTCCTGCCTTCAGTCTTTCCCAGCATCAGGGTCTTTTCCAATGAGTCAGTTCTTCGCAGGTGGCCAAAGTATTGGAGCTTCAGCTTCAGTATCAGTCCTTCCAATGGATATTTAGGACTGATTTCCTTTATGATGGACTGGTCTTGGGCCAAGCACGTGGGAAATACGAGCATTCACCCTTCTGCTCCCAAAGGTCTGTGTGTGTTAGTTGCTCAGTTATGTCTGACTCTTTGACAACCCATGGACTGCAGCCCGCCAGGCTCCTCTATCCATGGGATTCTCCAGGCAAGAATATTGGAGTGGGTTGCTGTATTCTACTCCAGGGGATCTTTGCGACCCCAGGGATTGAAACCAGGTCTTTTGCATTGCAGACGAATTCTTTACCATCTCAGCCACCAGGGAAGCTCTCCCCACCAAAGGTCCACTCAATTGTAAAGCAATTAAATACCCTCCACTTGCTCAGAAAGCCCCTTGCTTTTCACTATATGTGTATCCAACATGGAGGTCAGAGCCCAGTTGAGGGCACAGTTTTGTCATCTCAAATGTTGGGGAGTGGGCCATGGGAATGAAAGGAACTTTCTAGTTTGTAAAAGAGGGGGACCCAGTGGTAAGGCTTCTGCTGCCAGTTTAGATAACAAAGCAAAGATGTAAAGCTCCACTTCCAAGACCCTGTCCAGTTTTTTTTTTTCTCCAGAGAAGCTCTTTCTAGCTCTGCCACTGCCTATAATGCCAGCGCCCCCACCGTCCTCCTCTTGCCTGGAAAGGAAGTGCCCGCTCTGCCCATCTTTATCACCATAATGGCCTCCACACTGGCAGTGAGAGCAGACTTGAGGCCAGCTGTTTCCTTCCATTGGCTGGCCCCCGGAAAGGATGCTGAACAGAAAGGATGTGCTGTGTGTTTGAAACATTGAAGGAGAAAGAAATAAGAGGTCAGATTGATGCATTGATGCCAAGTTGTGTACGACTCTTCACAACCCCATGGACTGTAGGACACCAGGCTTCCCTGTCCCTCACCGTCTCCTGGACTTTGCCCAAGTTCATGGCCACTGATTGATGTGCATCATCTCAAAGATTTTCTCTATGAAGCACCTTTAAGTTGTGTTTTGATTAACACTGGTCAAACCAGGGAATCCTGATGGTTCGGCCAAGACTTCTAAGCAGCTGCGAGAACCCTCAGTGGGATTCAGGAGCCTTGCACCTTTCAGCTGCCTCAAGCAAAAATGACTTCATGAGGCAGGTGGAAAGATACAGTGAAGAGAGTTGGGGGGGTGGGGGTGCCCTTCCCTGGTGAAACAGTGGTTAGGTATCCGCCTGCCAGTGCCGGGGATACGGGTTCGATCCCTGCTCAGGGAAGATCTCACATTTTGCGGGGCCAACTAAGCCCGTGTGCCACAACTTTTGAAGTCTGTGCTCTGCAACAAGAGAAGCCACTGCAATGAGAAGCCCACGCGCCTCAACTAGAGAGTGGCCCCCACTCGGCACAACTAGAGGAAAGCCTGCATAGCACCCCAGACTCGGCACAGCCAGTAAATAAATACAAAGAATGGGGGTGGGCAGGAACATGAATGCCACTGGGGGCGGGGGGCTGGTCAGGTGGCAGTCTCCCGTGAGGAGATGGGCACAGATCCATGTCTCCAGGAGAAGCCCCAGGGTGAGACACTGGGGTGCCATGTGCAAGCAGGGAAACCATCCCCTGTGTCTGAGGGACTGCTGGTCTGGGGCTTGTCCTTAAGTGCTGAGATTAGTCACTTTCCTGGGCGGCAGCTGGGCTGGTTTTAAATTCTCCCCAGTCTCCTGCAATTCGTCACTTGGCTAGGAAACTGCCCAGTGTCCTGACGGGACCTGTTTGTCCTAGCATTTCTTAGCTTCAGCTGTCGCAGACTTTGCAGTGGCAAAGGGAACTGCTCCAGAGGTGTCTGTATTCCATGGTGGCAGGGAGTGGGCTCCTCCCAGACACTTCTAGCACTTGGAATCCTGGTTGGCTGCTCCGGGAAACCCGGAGTCCCTGTGTGGGTGTGTGTTTGAGTTCGGAAATTGCTCTTTGAGAAAGAAGCTCTCTGCTCTGTCACAGAGTTCTCCAGCATTTGGCTATCATTATTGCAGGAGCAGGGAGGCACACAGCTCTGGTTCCTGGTCCCCTTTAAAGGCTCAGGGCTGCAGTTTCTCCTTTGCCTCTTAGTTGATGGTGGGAGGCTGAAATGACCCTGAAGTCAGCGGTTCCCAATGCTGATCTGCAGATGGGCGGTGACCCAGAAGGAAAAAGGAAAGAGAAAATAAGAGATACAATGTAGCCATGACGATTCTGTTAGTTTCAAGTTTTCAACCTGTCATTTTCTGAGAACTCAGCTATCTTCTGAGATGATGTTCTTCTTTTGGGTGTTAATGTCCTTTCTTTCCTGAAAGAGGGTGATGGTAGATAGTAGTGTTACATTTTTCCTAAACTTAGCCCCAGCCTGTGTTTTTGGACCAGTGCAGTGGGGGATCTTAGTTCCCCACCCAGGGATCAAACACAAGACACCTGTGCTGGAAACATGGTATCTTAACCACGGGACCATCCTGGAAGTCCCTCAGCCCCAATGTTTTTGGAAATGTTATTGATGGGTGAAATCTATAGTTTGGGATCTGAGTTTACCTTGAAGAGTAAACAGAGGCATTGCTTCTAGAAACAGGGGCTCACTCCTCACACTTCTTTTCTCAGTGGAGGCTGACGGCAGCAAAGAATAACAATGGTCTTATTTATTTATTTATTGGTGTATCTGTCACGTGCATATGACAGCCTAAGCTCTGTTCGCACCTGTAATATTCCCAGCAGTCCTATGAGGTCCATGTTGTTATTACCTCTGTTATGATGATGATCAACCTGAGGCAGAACAGTTAAGCAACTTGACCAGAGTCACACAGCCAGTCAGTGGCAGAGCTGGGGTGTGAACCCAGGTTCCAGTAAATCAGGAGAACAATCTATAACTGATGTATGAAATGACATCCAGTGAGGGAAATATACATGCTTATTCCCCCAAAGGATAAAGCTGGGAAAGAGAGAGGTCTGCAGGAAAAAGAGAAACCCAGGGAACAGCCACGCTCGAGGAGAGCTCTGGAGACAGGACGCTAGAGGCGGGGCTGTAATGGAATATGGCAGCCCGGGAGATGGAGGCGAATCAGGGTGGCCGGCTCCACGGCATCTTGTTTTGGATGGTGCTCCCCATGCCACCTTCCCTCCTTCCCTCTCCCCCAGCCCCCTCCTTGCCCCCACCAGGTCTCATCAGAGTGGCTCTGCAGCATGTTTGTTTGATCAGCTCACTATAGGAGACACACACACACACACACACACACACACACTGATGGAAGAGAAAAAACAACACAAATGATTAAAGCCTGGAAGAATTTTTTTCTGGGGAAAGACAGAAGGGCTAGGGTGGTCAGCTTCCTGGATCCTGGCAAGGAAGGAAGGAAGCAGGTGGGGAGGAGACTTCTGCAGGGAGGTTGTAGGGGCCCAGGGAGTCTCTTTCCTAGGGGCTTATATTGTACTCGGAGCTGCCAAGTTGGTTCATCTACAGATGAGGGACTGGAGGCCCAGAGAGGGACCAAGTCTTGCTGAGGTCACACAGCCAGTAACAAGGAAATGAGATGCCAACCAGCTTTGCCCAACTGCATCACCATGCCCTTCGTAGTCACTTCTGTGTCCCGGAATCACTGGGCTGCCTGCGCCTGTTCCCCCTGCCTCCCGCCTTGTGCCCTGGACCATTTCCTGTACCACAAAGACAGTTTGCAAAGGGAAACTGGAAACACTGGGACTTCAGCAAGGGCTCACGGATGGTCAGATGAGCCTCCTGAACACCATGGCAACCCCATACTTGGGTGCAGCATTTCAGCTCCTGTTGAGAAGAGGCACACACCCTTGGACAGCCCAGTGATGCGTGGGTGCTTGCCGTTAGGTTTCCCATCTCCAGTTTCAAGCACAAGAATATCGGCCGCGCTCGGAGGAGTGATCCGCAGGATTAATTCACATCTTCTTGCTTAGTAAATGCCAGAGTGGCTTAAATAATGGAGCGGGGAGGCTAAGACACCCAGAGAAAATGAGCTGGTAAACTGATCGGGCAGGTGACCTGCATTTGCTCTTCTCCTATAAGCAGCAAACCCTCTCCCACTGCACTCTGAGGCTCCTGAGGTTTGGGAGCTGAATTTTAAGTGGACTCTGCCTTATGTACAAACTACACCCCAGTCCATAGGCTTTGTTCGAAGGAGAGGTAAAGAGAAGGGCGGGAGAGGAACCCACAGTGGTGTGAGGGTCCTGGCCGGAGCTGGGAGCCTCTTCCACCGGAGCAGCAGGGCAGCAGCCCTCTGACAAGTAGCTCCTTAAAGAACAGCCAGCCTTGGGGATGGAGCCAGCCCAAGGTGTCACAGCCCCATCCCCAGCCTATGGGCACCCAGGCCAAAGCTCTGCTCTCCAGCATCGTTAGAATATGACTCCCTCAGATCTTCATTGTAAATCTCTCCCAGCTGCCAGCCTAGGGCCTTCCTTTTCTCCTGTCTGTAAGAACTGGGGCTTCCCTGGTGGCTCAGATGGTAAAGAATCTGCCTGCAATGCAGGAGGCCCAAGTCAGGAAGATCCCCTGGAGAAGGGAATGGCTACCCATTCCAATGTTCTTGCCTGGAGATCCCATGAACAGAGGAGCCTGGTGGGCTACAGTCCAGGGGGTTGTAAAGAGTCGACTGAGTGACTGGCACCCACACAAGAACTGGCAAGTCTTCCTTACGAGCCAGACTCAATGTTCATGCTTTGAGACACTGGACCGCACCTTTGGAGCCCCTGGGAGCTGCTACGGGAAGACTAAGGCACTGATCACTGATGACATACTTATTACCTGTGTGACCTCAAGGCAGGTGGCTTCACTTTTCTGAGCCTCAGTTTCCTAAACTTTCTAAAGGAGTTAATAGTATCCTATTCATAGTGTTCTGAGGCATCAGTAAAATATAACTGATGGGAATGTAAAATGGTGCAGCTGCTGTGGAAAACAGTAGGGTGGTTCCTCATAAAATTAAAAATAGAAGTACCATCTGACCCAGCAATTCCACGGCTGGGTACATACTGCAAAGAATCAAAAGCAAGGATCTGAACAGGTATTTGTACACTTGTGTTTATAGCACTATCATTTTCAGTAACCAAAAAGTGTCATCAGTGGATGACTGGATAAGCAGAATGTGGTATATACGCAAGAAAGGAATGCTGCTGTTATTCAGTCACCAAGTCATGTCCACCTCGTTGTGACTTCATGAACTGCAGCACGCCAAACTTCCCTGTCCTTCACTGTCTCTCTGAGTTTGCTCAGACTCATGTCCAACAAGTCAGTGATGCCATCCAACCATCTCATCCTCTATCATCCCCTTCTCATCCCTCTTTCAATCTTTCCCAGCATCAGGGTCTTTTCCAATGAGTCAGCTCTTCGCATCAGGGGGCCACAGTATTGGAGCTCCAGCTTCAGCATCAGTCCTTCCAATGAATATTCAGGACTGATTTCCTTTAGGATTGACTTGATCTCCTTGCAGTCCAACGGACTCTCAAGAGTCTTCTCCAGCACCACAGTTTGAAAGCATCAATTCTTTGGCGCTCAGCTTTCTTTATGGTGCAACTCTCACATCCATACATGACTACTGGAAAAACCATAGACTAGATGGACCTTTGTCAGCAAAGTGATGTCTCTGCTTTTTAATATGCTGTCTAGGTTTGTCATAGCTTTTCTTCCAAGGAGCAAGCGTCTTTAATTCCATGGCTATTTAATTCATAAAATAATGTAGTACCAAAAAGCATATGGGGAAGGAGCAGAGGGAGAAAAAGAGGAAAGAACTAGTACTAGAATTAGAGAAACATCAATGTGAACCATTACTTTGTTATGAGTATATTTGGATACGCTTGCCAGAGGGGGAGGGCAAATTCCCAACGCCTGGGATTTAGGACTGTGTATGTACACGTAAGTGTATGTGCAAACACACACTTTTTGTGGACACTGTAAATACTCATTGGCCTGCCTTCCTGTCTAACTTCAGTGGAGGGACCCATATGGCCTGGTAAAAGTCTAAACTGCATGGAAGTCACGGAGTGGTGGGGAAGGGGAGCGGGGGGAAGGAAGGGGAGGCCCACGATCTAGGCAGACAACCCAGATCGCCCCCAGTCCCAGACCAGGTTCCCAGAGGCCCTTTTCCTTACCACCTGTGTGTGAGTAGCTTTTGTCAGTGTCTGTGGCTCAAGGGTGAGTCTGAACAGAGACCCAGAATGCTCATCCCCAGAGATCATCCTGCTGGACTGGGACTTGCTGAGAGGCAGCTGTCTATCCCCTTTCAGGCTCAGGCCAGACAACGCCTATACAACCACAGACCTGAGCTAGTGCTGTGCTTTCCAAGGGCAGGAAGTGCCAGAGCTGGAGGTTGTTACAAACAGTGCTGGCCCCACCCCGCAGCTTCTGATTCAGCAGGTGGAGCCTGAGAACTGGCCTCACTAACAAGTTGCAAGAGATGCTGATACCTTTGGCCCCTTCCTCCGAGAACCCCTACTGGGAGAACCATTGAGCTAAAGCCTTGTCAAAGTGTTATCCTTGGCCCAGCAACAGGGGCCTCATCTGGGGTTTGGGTAGACAAGCAAAACCTCAGGCCTCCCCCTGGAACCCACACCTGATGAAATTGAATCTGCATCGGAACAAGACCCCAGGCAAATTGTATACACGCTCCTTGCATTGGTGGGAATAATTGGTCTCCTGGCCTTTCAGCAGAGCCCCAGCCCAAGGCAAAGACCTTGACCCGTCAAACCAGGGGAAGGTTGTCTGAGGATCCCTGTTGCCCATCAGAGTTGGCCTTCACCCTTAGATGGATGTCAGAAAAATCAATAATGGTTATTATTACAGCCAGATGCCTGTGTGCACACCAGGAGTTTGCATATGCTATTTCACACATGTATTATAAAACCCTGGACAAGACTTCCCTGGTGGGTCAGTGGTTAAGACTCAGCTTTCCATGCAGGGGGGCACAGGTTCGATCCCTGGTTGAGAAACTCAGACCCCACCTGCCACATGGCAAGACCTAAAAAAACATACACACATTAAAACCCTGGAAAGAAACCATTTTATGGATGAGTAAACAGACTCGTGTAAAGTAACTGCTTAATCAACACAAAAAAAGAACTGAATTTCATCAGGGTCTAGCTGGTCATTTCCAGAGTGTCAGGGTTTAGCCCTGTGGATTAACCTGCTTCTCTTTCTTTCCCCTCCCAAAGTGAGGCCCTGGCCGTGAAGTAAGGCAAGAAGAAATCTTAAACAAGTGTTGAATTGACGTTTTAAGTGAGCTTAAGGAGGCTGCAATGTCTGTACCAGAATAACCTTGATCCACGGCTGGGGCAAGTGATAGAAATTTCCAGAGAAAACTGCTCAGCCACCTGGCCTGTGTCATTAAACCCCTTCGTGCATTTGGCCTGGATGTGATCATTCACACAGCTGACGGCCCCACTTCACAGTTGGCACACGCAGTAACAGTTCCCTAGAGTTCTTGGGGTTCCTGAGTGGTTTTGGTGGCCTGCCCAGCCAGCAATCCAATTCCAAACTCCATTCTCAGTTATAAAAAGCAGAGGAATTGATGAGGGAGGCCTCTAGGGGTGATCGAAGGCCAGTAGAGGGGAGCCTTTTAAAACCAATCTGCTACTTCAGATAAAGACAGCCTCGAGACAGGCTGGAAGCCAGGAATTTAATTTTATTTATTTTTGCCGTTAACTTCTATATAGGGCAAGGGATATTGGTATTCTATTTATGGCAGTGATATTAAGGATTCCTTTGATGATAAACTCATTTATGTTTTTAAGTGAGTCAGTTTAAAGAAAATACTGTCAGTAAAGTGGGATCAGCAAAACACATGGAGGTAGACCCAAAAATGACTGAAGTTGATGCCGTGATGTTGTGCTTGCTTGACTTCTCTTTGGGACCATTATCTGCCCCCTTGGCAGCAGAGCCGTGACAAGTCCTTGTAGAACTTCTACAGAGGGTGAGTGAATCTTCCAAAAAAGTACCTAGTTCCAGATACAATGTCTCACTGTATCTGGGAAATTGCCCAGTGCACAAAAAAAAGAATCCTCCAGTGAAACAGTATTGTGGATGACTCAAAAGCAAGGACGGTTGAGCTCCTGCCCAGCCCCCAGCAGCACTACTAGGTGAGACCCCCTCCACCCCGTCCCGGCCCCCCAGGCTCCCAGCATCCTCTGCTGTTGCTGCTCGGTTGCTTGAGTCGTGTCCAACTCTTTGTAGACCCCATGGACTGTAGCCCACCAGGCTCTTCTGTCCATGGGGTTTCCCAGGCAAGAATACTGGAGTGGGTTGCGATTTCCTCCTCCAGGGGATCTTCCTGATCCAGGGGTAGAACCCACGTCCCTTATGTCTCCTGTATTGGCAAGTGGGTTCTTTACAGCTAGCCCCACCTGGGAAGCCGTTTTTCACAATTCACGTTTCTTGCATGGTGCCTTTCCTGCCTGCTAGACTGTAGCTTTAGGAGGGCTAGGACCATTTCAGATCTGTGCTGCGTTGGTTCAGTACTTTCAGCCTCTTGCACAGTGCCTGGCAGAGAGTAAGTGCTGGTTTGGAGAACAAAGAAAGTAAAGAGGGAGAGCGGGAAGAGGGAGTCAGTTCCAGAGAAATGCTCAGAACAGCCCCTGCCACCCGCATTCCACAATCATTTATTTATTCCTTTCCATGGTCAAAGAAGAGAAAATATAGTGGGTTATATGGGCTCCTGTGTAACTGTCTGATTTGAGACCCATTGAGGTCCGTCTGGTTTATAGAGGAAACCTACTTTTCCTTTTTCCTTGATTCCATGGACAAAGACCTGCTCACTGGTAAAGTTTTCTTAGCAGGGTAATTCATGGTACTATACAAGCTCCATGGCCTGGTACGCAGAAGCCAGGGGGATGTGGATGTGGCCAGAATTGGGAATCTAGTAAGCTGGCTCCTGGCAGGCTGAGATCATGCTGATAACAAGGAGATTAATAAGGGTCTGCAACCTCCTCCATCCTATAGTATCCAGGAGGGTTTTTCAATCAATGCTGGTCTAGCCAGCTTAATGGTACCTAATCTTAAACCTTCTGAAGCTGGAGCATTTGAGAGTTGAGATCAATTGAGATAAAATAAAGTAAAATGTGTTGAATTTTTTGGATTTGGGGTCTTCATCAGAGTTCCATTGTGCGGTGTTGTTTTTATTTTCTGTCTTGAAAATAGGCAGAGATTAGCCACTGGAGAGTGTTGTTCTGCCAGGATCAGATGATGATATATTTGCTTTTGTTCTTCTTTTTCTTCCTCTTGCACAAGATGATTCTTCATGAGGGAAAGATCCATTCCATCTTGTTCATCTCTATATACCCAGGGCATGTCACCTGGTAAATGCTCAAGGACTAAATCTCAAATACAGTGTTTCAGCGTAACCAGCACACTCTGTGCCGTGGGCAATGTCTGCTGGAAGAGTCAGTCTGTTCCCGATTTGGTGCAGAAACAGCAGCCTTACACGGCATCCAAAGACCCTGGAGAAAACCTCAGGAAGGCTCACTGGTACCTGTCACCATGAGCCTTGTGTAGTCATCACAAAACATCTGATTTGTCACATGCAGGGCTCACAAACCCTATGCAAGATGCTGGTGACATGCAAAGATGTTGTTGTTTAGTCACTAAGTCATGTTCAACTCTTCACGACCCCATGGACTGCAGCATGCCAGGCTCCCCTGTCCTTCATCATCTACCAGAGTTTGCTCAAATTCATGGCCATTGAGTCAGTGATGCCATCTCATCCTCTGTCATCCCCTTCTCCTTTTGCCTTCAATGGTTCCCAGCATCAGGGTCTTTTCCAATGAGTCGGCTCTTTGCATCCAGTGGCCAAAGTATTGGAGCTTTTGCATCAGTCCTTCCAAGGAATATTCAGGGTTGATTACCAACATTTGTTGGATCGCAGAGAAAGCAAAGATGAACTCAGCACAGAAAAAGTGCTTGAGGAGTTTGTGATCTGATGGAGGAGAGAATTCTTGTGTGATGATGAGAAACATGTCATCATCACAGGTGAGTTAAGAGTTGGGAGAGCTGCCACCTCAAGGGCAGGCCTGGAGCTCCGAGGACCTCAATTTCCTCGTCTGTAAATGAGGTTCCAGAAACCAATGATCTTCAGCTCCCCAGCATCACCACTGGATACCCTCCCTGTTGAGTGAGTTCAGACTCGCTGGAAACATCTAATCCTTTTGCTATGCCTCTAAATTCCTTGCCCTGAAATGCTAGAGCAGGATAATAAATAGGTGCTGAGCTATTTTCACCTACCACCTGCTCTACATTTAAAAGGAAAAAAAGTCACTCTGAAGGTGGAGGAAGGCAGACGTACACACGGAGGGTCTTCCACATGCCCAGCATCTCAGTGGGTGTTCTCACATCTCAGTGAAGCCTCTTGATGAGCAGGCAAGATGAACTCACAGCATGCTTATTGCCCACATCTCAGTACCACTTGGAGCATCATCCTGTTACAGCAGGATTGGTGTTCCAGATAAAGCATGCTCAGTATACCACGCTTCCCTGATGGTAAAGAATCTGCCTACAATGCAGGAGACCTGTGTTTGATCCCTGGGTCAGGAAGATCCCCTGGAGAAAGAAATAGTTACCCACTCTGGTATTCTTTTTTCTTTTTAATTAATTTATTTATTTTTTAAATTGAAGGTTAGTTGCTTTGCAGAATTTTCTTGTTTTTCTATCACAGATTGACAAGAATCAGCCATAGGTATGCCCATGTCTCCTCCTTCCTTAACCTCCCTCCCATTTCCCTCCCCATCCCACTGTGATAGACTGTTACAGAGCCCCTGTTTGAATTCCCTGAGTCATACAGGAAATCCCCATTGGCTATCTATTTTACATATGGTCATGTAAATTTCCATGTTACTCGCTCCATACATCTCACCCTCTCCTCCGCTCTTCCCGTGTCCATAAGTCTGTTCTCTAGTTTCTCCATTGCTGCCGTGTGAATAAATTCATCAGTACCATCTTTCTAGATTCCATATATATGCGTTAGTATATGATACTTATCTTTCTCTTTCTGACTTACCTTTCTCTTTCTGACTTCACTCTGTATAATAGGCTCTAGGTTCATCCACCTCATTAGAACTCAAATGTGTTCCTTTTATGGCTGAATAATATTCCATTGTATATATGTACCACAGCTTCTTTAGCCATTCATATGTAAGTGGACATCTAGGTTGCTTCCATGTTCTAGCTATTGTAAGTAGTGCTGCAATGAATATTGGGATACATGTGTCTTTTTCTTGCCTGGAGAATCCCATGGACAGAGAAGCCTGGCAGGCTATAGTCCATGGGGTCACCAAGAGTCAGACATAACTGAGCAACTAACTTTCACTTTTATACTATGTTTTAGAAAACATGTGGGTGTGTGTAATAAAATATAGAAAAGCTGGCTTCACTCAGAGCCCAGCTGGAGCATTTTGGAAGCCTTCTTCCTTCAGTCATAATCAGGAAGATTCATTATCGCCAGCAAGCATTTCAGCCTAGTGACAGTCCCTGGTCTCAGGGGTGAGCCTTGCCATGTCGTAGAACAAAAATTGACCATATGGTGCTGATGGCTGATGACTCAGACCTACAGGAGCTCCAGAGAGGAAGCCCACACAGGGCAGGGAGCAAGAGAGACCTTTTCTGGAGAAGGTGGGATTGGTGTGGGACTTGAAGGAATGGTCCAAGACTTAGCTGCAAGAAGAAAGAAGTTGATGATTCAGATGGGGAGAATGGCCTGAGCCAAAGAAGGTTCACGTGCCCATCAAGGAACTGATGCTACCTTTGGGGCTTGGCTGGAGTGGGGGCTTCAGGAGGATCTGAGGCTAGAGGAAAACAGGATAGAACAGAGGGTGCAGAGTCAAGTTGTCAGGGGCTCCAGAACTCAAAAAATGAGATTCTTTGAGGGGCTGCTTTGGTCTAAGTTGGGGTTGAAAGATCTCTAAAGAGCCTGTGATACATTTCGGGAGATCCATAGTCGCTCAGTCAAGTCCAACTCTTTGTGATCCCATGGACTGTGGCCCGCCAGGCTCCCCTGTCCATGGGATTTCCCAAGTAAGAATACTGGAGTGGGTTGCCATTCCCTTCTCCAGGGGATCTTCCCGACCCAGGAATCGAACCTGGGTCTCTTGCATTGCAGGCAGATTCTTTACCATCTGAGCCACAGGGAAGCCCATGGACCTCTTGAAGTTTTAGGCATTTTTGTGGATGGAGGATCCATACATTTTAAAGGATTCTCCAGGGAAACCACAAAGCTGAAGAGGAGCTGCTATGAACAATTGGGACCCTTGAAATGTTTTGAATGTGCAGATTGTGTGTTGCTGAAAGGGGCAGAATCTGCAGGGGACCACCTGGGTCATCTCTAGGAGCAGCATGGAGGGAGGGCTGGGGGGCAGTGGGCTGCGAATGGAAAGGAAGAGAGAATTAGGGAGTCTTGGTTACAGAGACAAAATGAAAACACTCTGGGATCATCCAGGATGGCTGAGCCCACTGCGTGTGTCAGAATCCAGAGGGGTAGCTGTGCCTTAATGAGGAGTTTAACTTTAAACATGATGATTTTAAGAGGACAGAGTTCATCTATGTGGGAATGAAGACATTTAAAAATCATTGAGTCACTAATTATTGGAGCTTAGGGACAAAAGAAGCCAACCAGCCCATTTTCCCAGTATTTTCCAGGCATGACAATAACAACCCAAGATGGGGATGGACTTCTCTAAGGTCCGCTAGATGGTAGATAACTGTGATCGATATGTAAGGAATAATATGTAGTAGAGAGATCAGAGCTGAGATGGAGATTGCAAGCCAGCTGGAGGGAGACAATTGAAGCCATGAGTGTAGCCATTCTTAATGTTGCTGAGATCCCAGGATTAAGCTACGAGAGTTGGAAGCAGGAACAAAAGGAGAAAGGCCATGGTGAAGGACCAAGAAGTGCGAGAACCAAGAGACCAAAGCAGTCGCGCAGGTGGTGCAGGGTGGGCACGAACACCCCCTGCAGGAGTGTGCCTGGGGCGAGGGTGCTCCAGGGCCACCGGCCGGGGCATCAGCGGGCTCCTGGCACCAGGAGGAGAAGGGGACAACAGAGGATAAGATGGGGGGATGGCATCACCGACCCAATGGACATGAGTTTGAGCAAGCTCCAGGAGTTGGTGATGGCCAGGGAGGCCTGGTGTGCTGCAGTCCATCGAGTCGCAGAGTCGGAAGCAACTGAGCGACTGAACTGAACTGGTGCCGTGTGAGTGATTCCTTTCCTCGGTGTGGTGAAGTGATGCGAAATTTCAGAGAGCTCCCTGATCAAAGCAGGCCGTGATTACAGTCCGGCCTTGCCAGAGGGTTGAGAAGCAAAGAGAAGCAGCAGGTCAGGGGCAGAGAAGAGTCAGAAGGAGAATGTTTGACAAATAAAAAAGCGTATTTGTAAACATAAGGTAAAGAAACAACGAGGGAAGAGAAGGCAAGTGGGAGGTTGTAGGAAAATGCCACAACCTTGAGGCAAAAATGGGACCAATAAACAGGTGAGGATGAAGATTCACAGGCCATCTTAGGGGGTGAGGAGGTCCCAGAAACAACATAAATTTTCAGTAGGGAAAACTGGGATGCATTAACACATCAGGCTCCTCTTGCTTTGGGACCCTGGCTTGTGCACACCCTTCTGCCTGATGCTCTTCCCATAGCCCTTCTGAGGCTGCCTCCCTTGTATTTTAGGGTTCTGACAAAATGCCACCCCCCAATGAGCTCTTCCCTGCCCACTCCCACATACACCCTCAGTCTTGAATCACTGCTTCTCCTGCCTCCTTCTTAGCGTCACCCCACATATGGCTGAGTGGCTGTGATTATGTTCCTTTGTTGGGGTGTTTCCTGTGTATGCGTATGTGAATGTGTGCTTCTTGTCTCCAAATTTCAATTTTAAGCACCTTCAGAGTGGAGACTGTCTCCATCCCCCACCATGAGCCCAGAGCCCAGCCTGGGGCCCATTACAAAGTAGGGGCTCCATGAACACAGACTTACTGGAAGAAAAAGAAGAGAAGGCCTCTTCTCAAAAAGGTTTACCGGGAACAACAATGAAAATTAAATAAAAGCAGGATCTGCCAAGTTGTTTACACATACTCCTCATCTCTTTTACTCTAACCAGTTTACTCATTTTAAGGGGTGAGGAAGCTCCATTTTAAAGAGTCCGATACTGAAGGGAGAGTTAGAGATCTTATCAAAACCTGTGTTCTTTCTGGCAGCCTCATTTTCTAACAGTTTTGGGTCAAAGAGGCATTTCCATCAAGAGAACTAGAGGCTAGATCTCGTTCTCTGGTCCCTGAGGCCAGGTGCTAGGTAGGCCCGTTCTCGCCGGCAGCATCACGCTTTGAATGTGCCCATGCGAAGTGTTCACGTGCGGGTGTTTTACTAGGTAGGAAAAAAGGATTACATTTCCCATCCACTTGTCACTCCACTGCGGACAGTCCACTGGGAAGTCTGCAAGTAAAGAATTTTCTTTGCATCTTTTTTATTTACTTCCGGCCTCACTGGGTCGTCGCCACTGCGCGTGCGCTTTCTCCAGTTGCGGTGCGGAGGCCTCTCAGTGCAGCGGCTTCTCTTGCTGCGGAGCACAGGCTCTAGAGTACAGACTCAGTGGTTGGGCACACGGGCCCAGGGGCCCTGCACGTGGCATGGGGAATCCTCCAGGACCAGGGATCAAATTCGAGTCTCCTGCTTTGGCAGGCAGACTCTCAACCCCTGGCCCACCAGGGAAGTCCCTTCTCTTTGCATCTTGATTATTCTAAGCCCCAGGGAGGGGCCAGGGTGTCCCCCACTTCACCCTGGCCTTCTCCCCCAGCATTTCCTACAGGAATGTGATAGCAGGAGAAATGGAAAGAGGATGAGGCGCTGAGGGAGCCCCCAGATACGGAGCCCTCAGTGAGAACTTGGGCCACTGTCCCCTGGGCACCACCCAAAGCTACCAGCCCAGACCCTGGAGGTAGGGAGCCTGTATCTGTGATGCCGTCTTGGGCCCCAGCCCACCCTGGACGTCAGGACCAATGCTCAGGGCAAAAAGAAAAGCAAAGGAGGCGGTACCCTGTTAACCCACCTTTGTTCCTCTCCCTTGTGCTTGTTTAGAACAGAAACCAGTTTCCCAGCCTTCTGCACAGCCTGAACATCCTGTCTGAAGCTGCTGAAAACATTCCAAGTATTAGGGCCAAAGTCTCCTGGATTGAGGGGGTAGGCATCAAGTCTGATGGGGTGACCCCAGGTCCCTTGCACACTCCCCGTGTGGCTTCACACCACTTTCTCGTAGCTGCGGCAGGTGGTGGGAGGTGGCAGGGGATGTTGCAGGCAGGTGATGTTGTGAGCGTTTCTGGAGTCAGGTATGGTGTCCCAGGTAGAAGGACCGCCTGGCCCTGCTCTCTGGCTTCTCTTCAGGGTTTGCTCCTGTTACAGTGAGCCCCAGCTGTGACTGAGCTCAGGCTTTCACCTCTACCCCCACTCCCACCTTTTGCAGTAGTTCCTGATTTGGTGATGATCCATCAGACAGAGTTAGGGTCAAATCCTGCAACTCTTGGATAGGATGCGTAACATCTCTAGGCAAAATAGGGATCATAAAAAGGCCCACCTCTCGGGGCTGCAATAGGGACAAAAGGAGAAAAATCCACAGTGAGAACTTGGTCTGTGTCTGCCCCGTGGTAAGTGCCCAGGCAGTGTTAACTCCGTGATGGTCACTCCTCTACTGTCCACCCAAGCAGAGTCCTTCTCAAGCCCCCATTCAGACACCTGATTCAGCATCAACCTGGGCACAGCCTTGGGTGCCACCATCTTCCCTACGCCCACCTGCACCCACCTCCTACCTGCTACCATATGCAGTGGGTTTTTGGGGGGGTAAAGTCAGTTTCCCTGCCCTTAAGCACCAGGGCTGGAGTTTATTTTCTCCACCCTCAACTCTGGCCCTGGGCTTTGCTGTCTGGGCTTTGCTGCAAAGCAATCCGAAAGGAGCTCACAGAGAGGACCTGAAGGACAGATTCCGTCCCCAGTTCCTGTCCAGACCCTTGGAGTCTTGTGGAACACGGGGTGGGGATGTGGGTGGAGATCACAGCTGAGCCCTGAGACTTTAGGGCTGAGGATCCTTCCAGACCCCAGGCCCGCTTCCTCACTAGTCTGTCGGTCGGTGACTCAATCAGCAAGTCCCAGAAGGCAGCCTCATGCCACTTCACAGAGAGAAAGGAGCTCCCAAATTTTTACCTCCAGAACTTCTGTCTTCAGAATATTGCATGTGGGGTGGGGAGGACAGCGCCCCTGGGTGGTCCTCTTCTGCTGTGATTGATTTTATCAGTCAGCATCTTGTCAGTTGTCATTGAAAGAGAACTAGTGACTAATCCCTGGCCACTTCCTGTTGGGCTTCCCTGGTGGCTCGATGGTAAAGAACCTGCCTGCCAGTGCAGGAGATGCAAGAGATGCAGGTTCGATCCCTGAGTCAAGAAGATCCCCTGGAGGAGGGCACAGCAACCCACTCCAGTAGTCTTGCCTAGAGAATCCCATGAACAGAGGAGCCTAGCGGGCTACTGTCCAGGGGCTTGCAGAGTTGGACATGACTGAGCATGAACACACACCACTTGCTACACACCCTTGGGTCCTGTAGGCTTGCTGTACCTGGCGTAAGTGAGGCTTCTGGGTCAGGAACGGTCATGGGGAAGGTGACATGAGCTGACTTTGCTACCTGAGGAGTAGTGGGTCTGGCGATCTCAAACTCAGATGCCATCAAGGTTTAGGCAGGTCACATAAATAAGTGAAACAGCTCAGTGTAAGACAATAGGGAGTGGTGTGGACTCCCAATGAGGCCCGGCTCCACCAATTCATATGAGTCAGGGCTGCCAGCACTTCTCATTGTTCAAAAGAAGCCAAAACTTGATACTCAGTTAGCCAAAAAATTCATCTGGATTTTTCCATACAGTGTAACAGTTCACACTGGCATGCACACACTGCTGTGTTTAGAATGGATAGCCAGCAAGGACCTACTGTATAGCCCAGGGAACTCTGCTCAGTGTTATCTATCTCCCATCCACCACCCTGGATGGGAGAGGGGGTTTAGGGGAGAATGAATACATACATGTATGCCCGAGCCCCTTTGCTTCTTACTTTCAGCTATCACAGCATGGTTCATCTGCTGTACTCCAATATATAATAAAAAGTTTTTAAAACAAAGTTTTTGGCCAGCCCAATGTTTTATATTTTATAATGGCTATTCCCCTGAGTTTTTACCAATGGCATTTTAATTATAAAAGACAACATTATACAAGTCCCCCTGCCCCCACCAAATACATATTTATGCCAGATACAACCTTGGGCTGGCAATTCATAAATGCTAACTTAAGTAAACTTGGAAAACAGAATAAAGGATTTTGGGGAGAGAGGATAATGTTCAAAGGCACGATCTTGTGACCCGACACGTTCCAGAAACTGCCTGTTGCTCCGTGGAGGCAGCTGGTGGGTGTGTGAGAAGGTGAAGCTGAGGACCGAGAGGGCCAGCTCGGAAAGGGTCTCCTGCGCTGTGCTAAGGATCTGTGCTGACTCATTTTGAAAGCAGTGGGACTGAGAGAACCCTGGGAGAGAGCAGGTTGGGGTGTGAGTGCCGGTCAGGTCTGAGGTCTGTGGGGATGGTGTCTGGGCTTTTCTGTTATTCTGGCGCCTGGAGTGCACCATGCCTGAAGGTGCTTTGGGAGTTGTGGGCATGTAGATGAACGATGGAAGAAGGGGCTTCACAAGGCCTAAGCGTGGGCTCTGAGCAACTGGGATACGTAGGGGAGTGGCTGAGAAGGAAGGGCTGGGAGGAGCAACTGAGAAAAGTATCAAAGAAAACCCGAAGGTGTTGACACATGATGAAGGAGGAGGGGATCTAGGACCTACGGGACACTTCTGGGTCCATTCAGGAGAAATGATACGTAGTCAACCCACCCAGGGGCCAGGCCATGCTCTGCAGGTCCCACAGGGGCTCCACCCAGCACAGCCTCGTGGCTGTTGGACAGGCCACACCCAGGCCTCTGCAACATGACTGTCAGACATGCCTCTTGTGCAATTTAGCTGAGCACGTCTTGCTGAAGAAAAGAAAGGGCATTATTTTACTCCCGGGCAGGGCTCCCCTCTGGACGGCCTCAGAGACATCAGACAGCGCAGCAGTGGCAGCGGGAATCACGGTTCTGCATCCCGTTTTCTTCTGTCCATATGTGCATGTGTGCTAACTCTGAGCCAGGCTTCTCTGTCCATGGGATTCTCCAAGCAAGAATACTGGAGTGGGTTGCCATGCCCTCCCCAAGGAGATCTTCCTGACCCAGGGATCGAACCCTGTATCTTATGTCTCCTACATTGGCAGGGTGATTCTTTACCACTAGCGCCACCTGGGAAATCCTTTTCTTCCATCCACTGTGCTTTATTTCTCCCTAATGGACCGCACTTGGTGGAAGACAACCTCCCTGAGGACAGCTGTTCCAAGGGGGTCAGTGACCTGCGGCGGTGGTTTATTCTGATTCCCAAGGCACCAGCCATCACCTTCAATAACAATATTACAACTCACGTCTGCCCGGGGCTTCTCGCTGTGATCCCACCGTAGGACCCTGCTTTGCAGAGAAGGAAGGACGTCAAGACCTCAAGAGGCCAAAGACTGCAAAGCTAGAGCCTGATGGGAGTCAGAACTCCAGCCCCCTAGTTGATAGTCCCACTGTCCCCCTTCCAGACGACAGCACGTTTCCGTGAGCGATGACTGCTGGTTGGGACCAGCAGAGTGGGGAAGGGAGCACATCAAACATCTGGAAGGAAAGTGACTTTAAAGTCCTCCCCAACCCGGGGGCCCTCCAGGGATTTTCTCGGGAAAGGCTGCAACTGTGTTAATAGGGACATGGCCTCTGAATGCTGGTCCGTCAGGAAGTGAACAAAAGAGAGGGAAGAAAGGCTGGCTTAAGGCAGAGGCCTTTCAAGTCCCAACGAGGTGGGTTCAAGAGCACAG
The DNA here is from genome assembly GCF_029378745.1 of Bos indicus. Classification (NCBI taxonomy): domain Eukaryota; kingdom Metazoa; phylum Chordata; class Mammalia; order Artiodactyla; family Bovidae; genus Bos; species Bos indicus. The sequence continues at coordinate 14,881,184 of NC_091780.1, read as the reverse complement.
CATGTGGGATGGGCGTTCTGCTTCTCTTTAAAGAGCACGGATTTGTCCACACCATGTGACATGAATGAAGTGAGAAGCTTTCAGGGCTGCCAAACCTCTCCATTAAGGTTTTGCAAGAGGCAAAGGCACCGTCAGTAGTGCACACACATGGAAGTGCGATGGCTTGACTATTTTTGTCCCTGCCAGATTCACACATTGGAATCCTAATGCCCAATGTGATGGTTATTAGGAGATGGGGCCTTTGAGGTAGTTAGGTCATAAGGGTGGAGCCCTCATGAATAAGGTTAGTGCCCTTATGGAAGAGGCTCCAAAGACCCCTCACCCCATCTGCCTTGTGAGGATACAAGATGCCTGTGACCCAGGAGGGGGCCCTCATCTGGCCACACTGGCACCCTGGTCTCAGACCTCCAGCCTCCAGAATGCTGAGCAATCAACCGGTGTTGTTTATAAGCCTCCCAAGCTATGGCATTACGTTCTGGCTGCCCAAATGGACTAAAATACGGTTGAATGAATTTTCATATAAAACTGCTCCTAAGCATAACTCTTCATGGCTAGATCATATTTTATCCTTATTGGTGTGGTGCCAGTGGAGAATCTGACTTGAATATTTTCCCAGTTAGCTCATCACATGTCTCGAAACTACTTATTGAATAACCTTTGCATGTGTGTGTGCTAGGTTGCTTCAATTGTGCTGACTCTTTTGTGACCCCATGGACTGTAGCCCACCAGTCTCCTCTGTCCATGGGATCCTCGAGGCAAGAATACTGGAGTGGGTTGCTATGGCCTCCTCTAGGGGATCTTCCCAACCCAGGGATTGAAGCTATATCTCCTGTGGCTCCTACTTTGCAGACAGATTCTTTACCACTGAGCCACTGGGGAAGCCCTGAATAACCTTTGCTTCCTCTTAAGTCTCAAGCATCTCCCTGACTGTATATTAAATCCTTATGTGCAGTAGGCAAAGGGCAGGGTATAGGGGCCAGTGTTCTGCAGGCACATGTGGTTTGACCATATGCAACTCAAATCCCTGCTCTGCCAGTTTATTTGCTAGGGTTGACCCTGGGCAAATTGCTTAACCTTTTTGAGCCTGTGTGTTCTATTTATAAAACCAAAATATGCAAATTAACTTGCCACTAGTACAGTGCCTGGCACAGGGTGAAGCTCAAGCAAAGGAAGTTATTCATCATTTTCACTGCTCTCTTGGAATCTACATCCGCGTCCTAAGGATGGGTTTTGTTAACATGTCTGTTTGCCACTGGGATTGTCCCCTGGAACGGTGAAGCCATCGCCCTTGGGGAGTAAATTCTGGTGGAGAGGGGGCCAGGAAGCTGTTGAAAAAAAATTCAACCATATTTAGTATTTGAAAATTTTGTAAAACTAATATATTTTGAAAGAAAAATATTTTCTGTATTTTGAAAGAAAGCAGTGCTGGACACAATCTTGTTGGGTGTAAATATAGAGAAAAATTGAGATTTTAATTGGGGAGGGTGCCCTCTGTCAGGGGACCAGAATCAAGGAGGAATTTTGTGTCATGATTAGTAGAACCTTAAAGTGTTTGAGAGATGATTTAAAATAATGGATTTCCAGAGCCAGAAGGAATCTGAAAGATGCCCCGAGGACTCTTAACCTTTCTCTCCACTTGGGGCCGTTTATCATGTCTCTTCCCAGTAGCTTATTTCCTCCAGGGGAAGAAGGTTTGTCCAGGCCCACTCTGTGGCCAGACCCAGGAAGCCCTGACTTTACTAACCCAGGAAGGGGGACATGCCACCATCATCAAAAGTTGGCAGAGTTCAAATAAGATGGAGACAGACTTGCTCATCACAAGTTGTTCATACAAGAGCACTTTTGATAGCATGATGGGGACATGAACCAGAATGGAATGGTAGGGGGAGATGGCAAAGCGAGGAGTCACAGATAGTGTAGAAGTCTACAAAGTGCTGGCGAGAGACAGAGAAGTAGCCGAGGGGTTTATGGAAGGAGGGTCGGGTTGTTTACTGGAGGTGAGACAAGCAAAAGTACATAAATGCGAGTGGGGATGAGCCAACCGCGTGGCGGCACGACCAGGCGCTGGTTTGAGCCAGCCTGCTGGGTTCAAACCATGGCACCCCTGCTTGGTGGTTGTGTGGCCCCAGGCAGGATCTCCCCGCTTTCTGTGCCTCCGTTTGTTCTCATGTAGAAATGCATCATCATTTCCTCATCCTCAGGCTACTGTGAGGCTTACATGAACTAATACAAAATTTGCAGAATGGAGTCTGACATATATAAAGACCGAGATAAAGACCAGAATTATTAGGCAGCTGAAAGGAAGCTGTAAAAAGATGAGGAAGAGAGAAGAAATAGTTGATAGAGTAATAATCACGGAAGACTGGAAGGGATGCATTTCAGAGCACAGGTGGAGGTATCGGGTTTGGGGAAGAGGACAGCTGCCTTCTCTGTTGTAACAAAGGATGGGAGGAGGCAGGTTCCTTCTATTTGTAAATATTCACAGACCTTTCATGATGTCCAGGCACTAGAGGCATAGCAGTCAATGAGACAGGCGCAGTGCTTCTGTCATGGAGCTTGCAGTCCTGTGGCAAAGGAAGACCGTGCTCATAGTACGTGATATAGTGATGAAAGTGTTAGTCACCCAGTCATGTCAACTCTCTGCAGCAATATGGACTGTAGCCTGCCAGGCTCTTTTGTCCAAAGAATTCTCCAGGCAAGAATACTAGACTGGGGAGTCATTCCCTTCTCCTGGGGGATCAAACTAGGGTCTCCTGCATTGCAGGCAGATTCTTTACTGTCTGAGCCATCAAGGAAGCAGCTGTAGTTTTTCCAGCAGTCATTTATGGATGTGAAAGCTGGACCATAAAGAAGGCTGAGCACTGAAGAATTGATTCTTTTGAACTGTGGTGCTGGAGAAGACTCTTGAGAGTCCGTTGGACAGCAAGGAGATCAAACCAGTCAATCCTAAAGGATATCAAACCTGAATATTCACTGGAAGGACTGATGCTGAAGCTCCAATACTTCAGCCACCTGATGCAAAGAGCCAACTCATTTGAAAAGACCCTGATGCTGGGAAAGATTGAAGGCAGGAGGAGAAGCGGATGACAGAGGATGAGATGGTTGGATGGCATCATCAACTCAATGGACATGAGTTTGAGAAAACTCCGGGAGATAGTGAAGGACAGGGAGGCCTGGCGTGCTGCAGTTCATGGGGTCACAAAGAGTTGGACATGACTGAGTGACTGAACAAGTGATGTAAAGATAAAAGGAGAGGGGAGAGAGGAGGACCTCCATGGAGGAGGGGGATAGCAGATGCAGTGTTGAATGGGACGGGCAGGGAAGACCACTCTGAGAAGGTCAGATTTGATCAAGACTTGAAAAAAGAGAAAGGGAGGAGGGAGCCATGGAGTATCTGTTGGAAAAACTTTCCCCGGAGGAGAACAGCCAGTGCAGAGGCCCTGGGTCTGGAGCACCCTTGGCAGCTCTGGGTAGGTGGGTAACAGGGGTGGGAGTGAGGCTGGGGTTTCCCTTCTTCTTCCCCAAGCCATGCTACCATGGGGGCTGAACCCTTTTCTCTCCAGAGAAGGAATGGCCTTGGCTTTCTTGCCTCATTTATTCATCCAGTGGTCATCTTCAGAAGCACGTTGAATCTGCAGGAGACACATGACCTCCCCCGCTCCATGGCAATACAGAGATGAGCAGGACCTTGTCCCAGGCTTGCCCCCAGTCTAGGCAGTGAAGCCACATGCTAGGTGAAGCTGCGGTGGTAGCTGAGTGTAATGAAAACCTTGCTGTAGGTGTGACCACGATACCAGGACAGGAAAGGGACACAGACTCACTGTAGAGCAGTCTTCAGAATGGGTGGGAGGGACAAGGGACTCACAAAAGGCTCTACAGCCAAGAGTTACTTACTGGAGACCCACTAGAGAAGGAAATGGCAACCCATTCCAGTACTCTTGCCTGGAACATCCCATGGACAGAGGAGCCTGGCGGGCTACAGTTCATGGGGTCACAAAAGAGTAGGACACAACTTAGGGACTAAACAACAACAAATTACTGAAGAAATCTTCTTTAATGATAGTTTTCACCAGCTCCAACTGCATACATAGATACGTATCCAACTCAACCAACTACAGAGATACGTATCACCTCTGAGTTGTAACTGCCTTGGTTTCTAGAATTTTGAATGATCTGGATTTGTAGTGCAGCATTCTCTTAAAAATCTTTGTATTATAAGGTCTGTCTCCTTTATAAGACGAGTGTAAATTGGAGGAGGACAATTCCCGCATGAACTGGTCATCTCAATTCCTGCATCCTTTCCTGCCTCAGTTGTTGACTCGGTTTATTCCTTAAGTGTTCTGGTCTGAGAGACAAATTCTCTGGTATCTCTTCTGGTTGTTGGTGACAGTTTCATGATGAGGAAGAGGAAAGATCAGGAGTAAGTGTTAGGGAAACGCTTGGCATCCCACTGGTTGTTTACTTTTCTGATGTTCGGATGACTAGCATAAGAGACTGGGGAAATTGGCTGGAATCAAAGCCTTCAGTTCTTGCGGATGTTTTCTGAGGTTGAGCAGAGGGGAGAGCCAAGAGTGAGCTGGTGTCTTTTTGTTCCAGCTGATGGAAGCTGATTCACAAACAAAAGTTTGCTGAAATCACATCCAGCGGATACATCAAACCATATTAAGCATGAAGGGAGAGGGGATGGCAGAAGAAGGAGCTGAGTGTTCGAGGGGAGGGCAGAAGAAGACAGAAGCCCGAGAACTTGCTGACATGACATCCCATTGGCACTTACAACACCCAGTAATGAGAGATCTCAGTCATCATGGAAACATCATTGTCGAGGATACCACTGGTCTCTTCAGAGCTCTGTGCCCAGTGGTGTTTCAGTATCTGTGAGGTCCAAGGGCTCTGGGGCAATGCTCAGACCTGCTGAACAGCAAAAGGCCTCTCAGGGACTGTTGAGTGAGACTGTTAGACCTGAGAAGCCGGGAGTGGAGTGGATGGACCTGGAGGAGGGTAACCACATTGGTGCCAGACATGGGTGGCACTGGGAATAAACCTAAATTTGGTGCAAGCATCATACTATCAGCAGTGTCATTTGCTGCCTGTAAGGCTGAAGAGGAGAAGGGGACAACAGAGGAGGAGATGGTTGGATGGCATCACCAACTCAATGGACATGAATTTGAGCAAACTCAGGGAGATAGTAAAGGACAGGGAAGCCTGGCGTGCTGCAGTCCATGGGGTCGAAAAGAGTCGGACACGACTGATCGACTGAACAACAAGGCTGAAGCTGCTGAGAGGGAGCCCCCTGTACCATCACACGGGACCCTGGCTGGCAGTCCAGAAGTGATGGGTCTGTTCCAGCTTTCACTGTGATCCACATAAGGAGCTGGCATTGCAGGAGATTGTGGTCCCTGCTATTGGAACTGTGACTTCAGGAAAGCCTTCCTCTGGCAGTAGAAGCTTATCTCCACCAGAAGGATGTCATCAGGAGACATATGGCAAAGATGCTACGTGGAGGGGCATTTTGCTCCAAATATCCTAGAGAAGACTATTCAGGAAATCAGTCCTGAATGTTCATTGGAAGGACTGATGCTGAAGGTGAAACTCCAATACTTCGGTCACCTGATACAAAGAACTGACTCATGGAAAAGACCCTGATGGTGGGAAATATTGAAGGTGGGAGGAGAAGGAGACGACAGAGGATGAGATGGTTAGATGGCATCACCGACTCGATGGACATGTGTTTGAGTAAGCTCCAGGAGTTGGTGACAGACAGGGAAACCTGGCGTGCTGCAGTCCATGGGATTGCAAAAAGTCGGACATGACTGAGTGACTAAACTGAACTGATCCTAGAGAACAAGATAGGAAAGCATAGCTCACAGGTCAAATCTGGGCAGCTACCTATTATCACGTGCCTCTCAAGTCAAGATGACTTGACTTTTTCTAAAAACAAGCACTTATTTATTTATATATTTGGCTGTCCTGGGCCCCAGCTGTTGCATTCAGGATCCTCGATCTTCATTGCAGCGTGTGGGATCCCCAGCTGTGGGATTTTTTAGCTGTGTCCTGGGGATCTTTAGTTGCATGGGGGATTGCAACCAGGGATCAAATCCAGGCCCCCACCCCCACACTGAGAGTGCGGAGTCCCAGCCCCTGGATCACCAGGGAAGTCCCTGCATTTTCAAAAGGTTTCAAAAAGTCAAAATAAGGATAACATCAAGTTCTTTACAACGTGTCATGCACTGTTCTACATCTCTGCATTTATTAGCTCATTTAATCTCTACAGTCACTCCATGAACAAACGTAAGCCTGGAGCAGTAGTCAAAGATCACACAGCTAATGATTAGTTCAGTTAGAATGCAGACCCTGGGAGTCTTATCTCAGAGCTTGTACCCTTAACTTGCTTCCCCTTATGACAAGTTCTCTAGCACTGTTAGGGTGGATAGACTGTAAGTTTAGGAGAGACATTCAGGAAACACAGTCTGATAAGTTCACTAGAAAGAAGCAAGGGGACAGAGTTTCTGTTGGGAGGGATGAAAAAATCCTAGAGATGGTGATAGCTGCACGATCTTAAGAACAGACTGGATTCCCCTGAACTGTACACTTAAAAAGGACAAAATGGAAATTTTGTGTTATGCACATTTTCCCACAAAAAAGCCTTTGACTGTGTGGATCACAACCAACTGTGGAAAATTCTTAAAGACATGAGAATACCAGACCACCTTACCTATCTCCAGAGAAACTATATGCAGGCCAAGAAGCAACAGTTAGACGTAGATGTGAACAAGTGGTTCAACACTGGGAAAGGAGTACATCAAGGCTGTATGTTGTCAGCCTGCTTATTTAACTTCTATGCAGAGTGCATCATGTGAAATGCCCAGACTGGATGAATCACAAGCTGGAATCAAGATTGCTGGGAGAAATATCAAGAACCTTAGATATGCAGGTGATAGCACTCTAAAGGTAGAAAAAGAGCCTCTTGATGAGGATGAAAGAGGAGAGTGAAAAAGTTGGCTTAAAGCTCAACATTCAGAAAACTAAGATCATGGCATCTGGTCCCATCACCTCATGGCAAATAGATGGGGAAAAAGTGGAAACAGTGACACTTTTATTTTCTTGGGTTCTAAAATCATTGTGGATGGTGACTGCAGCCACGAAATTAAAAGATGCTTGCTCCCTGGAAGGAAAGCTGTAACAAACCTAGGCAGCATATTAAAAAGCAGAGATATCGCTTTGCTCACAAAGGTCCGTATAGTCAAAGCTATGGCTTTTCCATTAGTCATGTACAGATATGAGAGTTGAACCATAAAGAAGGCTGAGCGCTAAAGAATTGATGCTTTGGAATTGTGGTGCTGGAGAAGACTCTTGAGAGTCCCTTGGACTGCAAGGAGATCAAACCAGTCAATCCTAAAGGAAATCAACCCTGAATATTCATTGAAAGGACTGATGCTGAAGCTGAAGCTCCAATACTTTTTCTACCTGACGCAAAGAGCCTACTATTTGGAAAAAGACCCAGATTCTGGGAAAGATTGAAGGCAGGAGGAGAAGGGGGTGACAGAGGATGAGATGGTTGGACATGACTGACCCTAGATCATCCTTTTCCTTGCTTTTTGCCTCGCCATGTGTCCGGGGCACCACATACTTAGGTGTCCTTGGATGGCATCACCAACTTAATGGACATGAGCTTGAGCAAACTCCAGAAGATAGTGAAAGACAGGGAAGCCTGGTGTGCTGCAGTTCATAAGGTTGCAAAGAGTCAGACATGACTTAGAGACTGAACAACCACCACAAAAAGAAAAAGCCAGTTTAAAAAGCACGCTTGGAGCCTGTTGGGAGCTCTCACTCCATGTGACTGGCGCTAAATCATCCTTTCCCTCACTCCCTCCTCACTGTGTGTCCTTGGAGGAGCAGCAGGCAGGAGCCCCAGTGGTTTCTGTGCACAGCATTCAGTATCCTTCCGAAACTGTGAGGGAGGAAGCAGTCATCTGCAAATTCATGACTTGTGCTTCAGTTTAATCTTCTATTCTCAGGACTAATCAGCTGTTTAAGTTGGGTCCAGACTCTTAATTAAAGCTGTCAGCTCTTGAAAGTTCATTTACCGAGCCTGACTCTCCAGTGAGAAACCAAGGATCTGGGAGATTCTAATACAGCAATGAGACCCCAACACACTAGAACGTGACCTCACCTACACACAGCTGGGCTTGGATGAAGAGGCTAAACAGAAACACAGTTTTCAGGTTTGCTCATTGCTTTTCACTGAAAACAAATCCAACTATGCATGGTATTCTCTTGTAACATGCTATTTTTATTTATTATCTTAGCTACTGCTTGGAAAGAGTATTTTGTTTGTGGTGGAAAGTAGACTAACTTCTCAAAATGTAGCGCTTTGGAGTAATCAACCTCCATAGTAACTATGGCTGAGAATATTGGGCAGGTCACCTGGACAGTGGTTGTTTTATTGAGTTCTTTATAGTGTGCAAAGTGCTTTCCCATATATTTTTTTCACTTGGATGATCTAAGCCTCTTTGTCTCTATGATTTCAGAAGTTGATTAATTATCTTTAGCAGATTTTTCTCACCAGATCATCTTCTTCTGTCACTCAACCAAGCAGGTCTCAGCATTCCCCTGTCACAAGGGATGCAGGCTTATTTTAATAACAATAGAGGCCAAACCTAGTTAGAAAAAAAAAAATCCCTTGCCAATTCATGCAGTTCATTTTGAGCCAAACATCTGCAGCCTGAGTTTCTTTGAATGACAGTATGCCCCATTCTCTGGGTATCTGAGAGGTGGAACGGTGTCTTGCACAGGTATAAATAATATGTGGGAACACACTATGCAAGCTACTGGAAAGACTTACGAAGAAAAGTCCCAGTTGAACAAGGTACTGTGCAAGGCTAAGAAGGTGAACAAGACAGGCTCTCCCTGTTTTATTATAAGATTTATTATTATTTAATAATAATAGATAATAATATCTATTAATATATTATATATTAATACATATAACAATATCTATTATTTAGATAATATCTACAATAATAGTTTATTGTTATTTAAAATAATAATAATAGGCCAACAGATCGGGAAATGGCTGCTGTTGAAAATGGTGTTTTTTGTGCTCCCAGATCCCAAGAGAGGTGGCAGGCCACGTCATGCAGGCTGCAGGGAGTAGCCCCAGCTCCCTTAAGAGGCAGAGGAAGGGGGAGCTGTGGACAAAAGCCTTTATTGTGGTTTGCAGAGGAAGCAAGGGTGAGGCTGGGTGAGCAGCTTAGGACTGGAGTTTTTGATAACTTCAGCTGACCATGGGGCATAGGAGCTGACCCTGTGTGTCTGAGATAACTGTAATCCCTGGGTTTATTAAACCAGATAGATGCATAGAAGTCCAGTACCTAGCTCTAGGTTGATTTTGGCAGGTGGATGGTGACCCAGGGTGTAAGATCCCAAAGAGGGAGGTGATGGGGCAGGGGAGGGGTTGGGCTCCAAATTGGTTGGTTTGCATTTGAGAGATGCCCTCCCAGGCCGGTGGTTTACTATCTCTAGGAGTCTGCTAACCCTGAGAGAAGCTGCCCCTCCAAAGTCAGCAAGCCCCCAGATGTCAAAGCATTAGATAAAATAAAAGACATGGTTAGTGCACGCCACCCAGGGGCTTCCACTCTAGTGTGGCGAGCAGCCAAGGAAGCGGAAGCCCGAGCCAAATCTCAAGACCTTGGTTCCTTCAACTATAAGAGGAGGAGTTTAGACTAGATAAATGACAACATTTCTTTCATGTCCCCTATCTGTGATCCCATACAATAATTAAATATGAAAAAGGTGACAAATGCTGTAGCGGAACGCTTTGGGAGGAGAAGAGAAAGGTGGCTGAGAATTGAAAATTGGGTTTTGAGCAGAAGCACAGGTGTTGAGCTTGGAGTTTGGCATGGGGTTGGGCTTGGGAAGGTGGTGGAACGGTTGGCTGGTGAGGGAGAGCAGGGGCGGGATTCATCTCAGAGGCACCAGGTGGAAGACAAGAGTCTGAGCAGAGGTTCTCAAGTGGAGGTAATTCTGCCTCCCTGCCCCAGGGGACAACTGGAGGCATTTTTGGTTGCCACAATTTTCGGGGTGTGGGGAGGGCTGCTCCTGCCTTAAAGCAGGTAGAGGCCAGGGATTCAGCTAAACATACTACAGCGTACAGTTAGCTGCCCCGACACCCAACACCAACCCTGAAACATCAGTAGTGCTGAGGTAGGGGAAAGCCAGGATTAGAGGAAGTTTTAGTATGAAACCCCGGAGAAGGGAAAGGCTACCCACTCCAGTATTCTGGACTGGAGAATTCCAGGGACTGTATACTCCATGGGGTCACAAAGAGTCGGACACGACTGAACAACTTTCACTTACTTTCTTAGAATGAAAAAGTGCATGGTTTGTGGCCTGAGTGCTTCTCATAACCTGGCCTGGAGGCAAGAGAAGAGAAAGATGGTAGGAGGCAGTTGTATTCAGCATTGCATCCTCTCCAAACCCCTGGTTACAGTAAACCAGACAGATACCCAAATGCAGGGTTCCCCTCACCTGGAGCCCTCTCATATTCCAAAAAGGACGCTGGAGAGAGTTTGTTGAGCTTTGTTGTTTGTATAAGCAGAATTTTAAATTTTTATGAAGTCAAATCTGTCTGCATTCCCTCTTAGGGTTTCTTCTTACACTTCTGAATTTTAGAAGTCCTTCACATTCGCTCCTCATACCTCATCAAGATTTGATAAATATTCTCTTCCATCTTCATACCAATTTCATATGGATCGCCTTCTTTAAATATTTAACTCTTTAATTCAGTCTTTTCCAGAGGTGCTACAAGAGTTCTTGGTGATAATGTAAGATGATTCTAGGAATTCCATTGATAAATATTTTTGGGGGTAATGGTTTTGTGTTCTTTTCAAATGAGTATATATTCATGATATGAAACCCATATTTTAACCTGGGGCGTTGCTTAGGTTAAGAAGTTTTAAAAAGATGAGTCAATTTGAAAACTTGAGTATATAGTAGAATTGGTGATAAACAAAATATGGCAAACTGCTGATAGGAATAGGAGCATTATTACAGTCTGAGAAACACTAGTTAAATCCACTTGAAATTTCTAAATCAGGGAACACTTAACCTGATTTCCCTCCAACTCAACTCCAGATTATTAATCAACTACTTCAGACCATTTATCGAATTTCTCATTGATAATAATTTTTAAAAAATAATACATCAGTTCTAGACAATCTTTTCGTTCCATTAACCTTTCATTAATCTTGAGCTATGACCACACTTTTAATTACTATACTTGACTTAACATTTGGCCCAGTGACCCTTCCCTCCCGACAAGGAGTGCTGATTTTGAAAACGGGGGTCAGGGTCAGGGCATGGTGAAAGGTCAATGACTTGTAGACAGCAGCATGCCCAGGAGAGCCCCTGGGCTCTGACCTAAGTATAATAAATTATGATTGCAGGCTGGAGCTGGCCAGGTAGTCCTAGACCCTTGAATTAGAAGTGCGAGTGCTCTGCCATCCCAAGGGGAAATGAAGAGAGACAAGAAAGAGATATTATGCATTGATTGCAACGTGAGGAACCAATGATACTCTGTGCAATTAAAAACTAGACTGAGTGTGGTGAAATCTGAGACCTGAAGGGAGGCCTGGAACGAGGCACTGGGTGAGTCATAGCACCCTTCCTGCTGCTGCTCATCCGGCTATGAGGCAGAATGATTCTTATTGCAAACAGTGTCGAAAAGACATTTCAATCTATCAGGAAAACATAAACACACAAGCACGCACATATACACACACACACACACACAATGTTATATCTACAAGTATGTGAATCCTAAAGAAATTTAGGATTTCCCGTTTCAAACTTAAAACCAGCGAGGAAATAGGCATTGGCTTCCCCCACAGAGTTCCTGTTAAATCAGTGTTCTTTAAATACACAATGATTTTGCGGTGATTTTAATTGTTTCTTTGAAGTATACCAGCACCTTGGCTGAAGGTCTAGATGGAACTTTTAAAAAATGAGAAAAGTATGAAAAACATCTCCTTAAACCACATATCCTACAAATCAGTGGGGGAAATTATTTAACCATTAGTCTTGATCTTGGGTGGCCTTGCCCTGCAACGGCCTGGGTTCCCAGCCAGAGATTGAGGCCAGGTCATGGTGGTGAAGGAAATGGCAACCCACTCCAGTAATCTTGCCTGGAGAATTCCATGGACAGAGGAGCCTGGCAGGCTACAGTCCATGGGGTTGCAAAGAGTCAGGCATGACTGAGCAACTCTCACTCACTCACTCACAGTGCTGAAAGCACCAGATCCTAGCCACTAGACCAGTGGTCAGTGACCAGGGCCCCGGCCTTCAGCTTTGCAGAAAAGAACTCCCACAAAGACAAAAATAGTGGAGCAAGTCAAGTATTATATTAAGAAGACAAAGAATTACGGTACATGTGGATAGACACATGGGTGGACTCGGGGAGAAATAGAGTTGCTGAGTCACACCCTCGTGGCAATTTGAATTACTTCTATGGGACATTTCTTCTGGGTTTCCTTTGGCCAGTCATTATGATTTGCCTGGTTCACAGTCTCTATCTGATACACCTCAGGATTCTCCCATGTGTGAACATGCATCTCTTAGCCAGGATGGATTCTACCAAAAGGGCGTCTGGGTAGAACCTCCCTTAACACGACTCCCCTTTGGCCTCCAAGGAGCCTTTTCTGTGCGTGTGTGGTCAGGAAGGTCTCCTGACTTCAGGAATGAAACTTGTGGTCTGAGCAGGGCCCAGGCTCCTCTCTTAATTGTCCTGCTACTCTCATCTTGGAGTTTCAGTCAAGAGGGAATGAATCCCATAGCTTTGTCCTGGGTAGGGGAGGTCCATCTGCCTCCTGCCTCAATCTCACATACAACTTTTAAAAACACACACAGAGCACAAAGTGGGCTGAATACCAAGGCAGAGATTTATCTCTCCCCTGACCCAGTGTAACTGGCAAAGGAGGGTGAAACTTCATGGCCCTATAGCCCCCACCCAGAGCAGAATGTGACAGAACTGAAGAGTCGGTGGGACTGGAAAGGGCCTTAGAGTGCTTTGACGCCCACAGCTTATCCTCCAGAGGAAGAAGCAGAGGACACTAATACTTACCCATCTCCTGCTCCCCACAAAGTGACACTGCTATTATTTTTCCTGCCACCAAAAAGCAAATCATTTTCACATTTGGTTGGAGGCACTGGTGGCGTCAGTCTCGCTGCCTCTGTTGAACTTCTGAGATCTTAACTTTGGACACAATGTGGTGGACAACATCTCACCACAAGTTGTTGTTGCTGTTCAGTCACATTATTCAGGTGTGTCCGACTCTTTGTGACCCCATGGACTGCAGCACACCAGGCTTCCCTGTCCATCACCAACTCCCGGAGCTTGCTCAGACTCATGTCCATTGAGTCGGTGATGCCATCCAACCATCTCCTCCTCTGTCGTCCCCTTCTCCTCCCGCCTTCAATCTTTCCCAACATCAGGGTCTTTTCCAATGAGTCGGCTCTTTGCATCAGGTGGCCAAAGTGTTGGAGCTTGAGCTTCAGCATCAGTCCTTCCAGTGAATATTCAGGGCATAATTCCTTTAGAATGGACTGGTTTGATCTCCTTGCTGTCCAAGGGACTCTCAAGAGTCTTCTCCAACACCACAGCTCAAAAGCATCATTTCTTTGGCACTCAGCCTTCTTCATGATCCAATTCTCACATCTACACATGACTGCTGGAAAAATCATAGCCTTGACTATACAAACCTTTGTAGGCAAACTGATGTCTCTGCTTTTTAATACACTGTACAGGTTTTGTCATATCTTTTCCTCCAAGGAGCAAGAGTCTTTTAATTTCTTGGCTGAAGTCACTGTCCGCAGTGACTTTCGAGCCCAAGAAAACAATCTGCCACTATTTACACTTTTCCCCCATCTGTTTGCCATGAAGTGATGGGACTGGATGCCACGATCTTTGTTTTTTGAAAGTTGATTTTTAGGCCAACCTTTCCACTCTCCTCTTTCACTTTCATCAAGGTAAGTGAAAGCAAAAGACGAAGGGCAGATGCTGAGTCAGGCTAGAGTTAAGGCTGAGTCATGCTACAGCAGGGGCTGAGTCGTGCTAAAGCATGCTAGCCTATGGGGTTAACCAGAGGGGATGAATCCCAGAGGAGTCTGTCTCGAAGTCAGGTGAAATTCTCAAGTGGAAACCTAGGTGGGAATTGAAACAGTGCTCAAGTGGGAGGCAGGAAAGGACCTGAGGTCAGCTTCCCCCTCAAAGGCTTGGATTTGTGGCTAGATCAGGATGCTGTCCATTCTGGAGAAGCCCCGGCGAAAATGCATCCTCCCTTTGTACTTCTTCAAGGTGGGCTGCAGGAGCTCTCGGCAACTGAAGAGGGCTTTGCAAAAAAGAGCTGGATTTATAAATAATGCATTTCCTTTGTCTTGCAGGAATTCTGGAGGCAGAGGTACAATCAGATCAGCTGTGAACAGCTTACATAGCAAATCTAATAGGTTTGTAAATTAGATTTTGTGTTCATTTGTTTTTGCTGTAAGGCAGCTATTAATCTGCTTCTCCTCTTTGCTGGATGGTGCCTTTCTTACTTAGCAAATAGATCTGTTTCGTTTCACTTTGGCTTTGCATTTCTCTAATCAGTGTGTGTAGGGGGGTGGCGGGGAGCTGTTGATAGAAGAGCCCAGGAAATGGCCCCAGTCTAGAGCCTGCAGAGATGGAAAATTCAGATGGGTAAGAGTCTTTCTGAAAAGGAGCCCACCCGCTTGGAGGCACTTGAGCCACCAATGAGCTTATTCATAACTTGAATTTTTGCCAAATAATGGAGACTCTGAAAGGAATCAGGATTTCCACCCCATTTCATGGGGAGAGATTAAGATGGAAAATAGAGCACTCAGAAACTTTGTTGAGACCTCTTACAAATATTTAGGAAGTCATCTCAGAACTGTTAACCTTGATTATTGAAAGTGAAGTGAAAGTCACTCAGTCATGTCCCACTGTTTGTGACCCCACGGACTATTCAGTCCATGGAATTCTCCAGGTCAGAGTACTGGAGTGGGTAGCCTTTCCCTTCTTCAGGGGATCTTCCCAACCCAGGGATTGAACCCAGGTTTCCTGCATTGCAAGCAGATGAGCCACAAGGGAAGCCCATGATTATTGAAGGTGCACTCTAAATCTAAAAGAGTGTTTCCCCAAATGACAGTCTTTGGCCAGAGGACAGCTTAATGCTGGAGAGTGAGAAAATGCTTTACAAGCCAACAGACCCAGGCTTGCCACTGGCTATGGTTGGACCATGCCTAGACCCGATTCAGAGAATATCTTCCTCTTCCACACCCTCTTTCTGTAAATGGGAAAACTGAGGCTCAGAGTGATAAAGTAATTTGCCTGTAGTCTCATAGCTTGTGAAATCTTTCCACTACACCCTCTGCCTCTGTTTATGAAAACAGCAAAAATTGCAAAGGGTCAGGTCTTCTGTTTGCTTTGATAGCTCCCTTTAGGCCTGTCAGCTGGAGGAATACTCAAAACCCTCGAATTTTATGTTCTCTGCCAAAGTTGCATGTATTTTAATCTCTGACAAGTAGTATCAGCCAGAGGAGTCAGAAGTTTTGGGAATGGAGGTATGTGGGGAAAAAGCGAGTCCCCCAAATAAATTTCTTCTCTACCTACAAAAAGCAAAATAGAGCCCTGGGTTTAGACCTGTTAAAAGGATTTCATCTCTTTTAGCATGGCTGTTCCAAGGTAAATGCAGAGGACATAGATGTTTGGTTTGAATCCTTTCAAGCTCCAGAATTTGGCATCACAAATCCACTTGTCATTCTAACTGAATGTGCTGTCAGGACACACAAAAGGAACTTGCAATGTGACCCACATGCATCACCGTGGTTCCCGCGCTGCCTTTAGAGATGTAATTGTAACCTGGTTTCTTAGAAACCCACTAGCATAGATTTCCAGCAGCTGAATTCAAGCAGGTCCTGTAATGCCTGAGTCAGGTGGGAAGATGGTGGTATGCACCCAGAATTATGTATGAGTGGCCTCAGGCACTCAGAGCAAGCCAGCAACTTCATCCATCCAGGCTCCCCTAGAGTCAAATTCAAATTCAGCAACCACTTATTTATTGAGCATCTGCTATGTTAGACCATTGGAGAATGCAGAAACGAGTGAGGGAGGTCCCCTGCCGCCAGTCTAGTAGGGGAGAGAAACAGAACACGAATAACTCTGGAACAAGGCGGGTGTTTGAAGAGGCATCTTACAAACGAGGGATAATGAGATAAGGCTACATCCCATTGCCCCAGTACGAGTTTTTGTTTTCCTCTTTATTAAGTTTGCAAACCGTCTTATGATACGAGGTTGTTAATGCAAGTGCTCTGCAGAGTTTTGCAAAAGTGGCTTGAAGAAGGATTACTGTTCCGACAGTGACTGCTAAGTTTCACTCAGAGGAAACGTTGTGGGTGGGAGAGGGAGAAAGATAGTTTATTACCCCCTTTCCTGTCTCGCAGAATATATGTAGGTTATACCTGAGGGAGAGAGTTGGTGCATTCTAAAAGATAAATAGACTTCCTTCCCTTCCCAGGTAATAACTGCAATTTTGCTCCTCCGAAGAAGTTTACATTCAAGCTCGTGCAAAAACAAAACGATTAGGCTTGTCATTGGCTTGCTAACAGATCATGTCTCCCCTCTTCTCCTTTTTTTCTCCCCCCCACTTCCAGAGCTGAAGTTGTGATAAATGGCTCCTCGTCGCCAGCTGTTGTTGACAGAAGTAATGAAAGCATTAAGCACAACATCCAGCCAGCCTCGGCCAAATGGAGACACAACCAGACGCTCTCTCTGAGGATCAGGTAGTGGTAATTACCTCTAGGACAAGAGACAGACTTGGCCTTCTTCGGCACAAGCCAGCAAATTGCCACTCTCCATCACCTAAGCAAGTCAGAATAGAAATAAAATGTTTACCTCCAGCCTAGGCAGGTTTCATCTCTAAGCGATCAATTGGAAATAAAAACCCGAGACAAGCCCAGCAGCCTAACATGTGTGTGCAGCGACTGGAGTGGGGAGGGGGCAGGAGCAGCCAGCTGAGGTCCTGGGTTTGGAAGGAGCGAGGCTCTGGGTCAGCAGCAGAGAAAGCCTGGCGGGGGTAGGGGGGTGGGCACAGAGATCACAGATGGCTTCCTTCCGGAGGAGCCTGAAGCAGCAGTCCTTGCTGCTTCCATCATCCATCCCCAGCTTTCAGCGGCGAGGGTCCTCCCGTTTGCCTCTGGAGAGTTGTCCCCTCCATGGTCCTTGGGTCAGCAAGGACATGACATGATGTAAATAAAATGACATGAAAATAAAAAGTCACATCCCAGCAGCAGGTGACCCAGGAGCTGACGGGACACCTAACCACAAAGGGAGGGTCTGTTTAACCAAAGAGCAGCTCTTGTCTTGATCTTAAAAAAAAAAAAAAAATTGATTCATTGATTTATTTTTGGCTGTGCTGGGTCTTCGTCGCTGCGCAGACTTTTCTCCGGTTGCAGTGCATGGGCTTCTCGTTGCGGTGGATTCTCTTGTTGCAGAGCACAGGCTCTAGGGCCACGTGGGCTCAGTAGTCGCCGTGTGTGAGCTCAGTAGTCGCCGTGTGTGGGCTCGGTAGTCGCCGTGTGTGGGCTCGGTAGTCGCCGTGTGTGAGCTCAGTAGTCGCCGTGTGTGGGCTCAGTAGTCGCCGTGTGTGGGCTCGGTAGTCGCCGTGTGTGGGCTCAGTAGTCGTGGTGCAGGCTCAGCTGCCCCTTGGCATGAGGAGTCGTCCCAGATCTGGGATCAAACCCGTGTCTCCTGTGGATTCACCACCACTGGGCCCCCAGGGAAGCCCCTCTTGTCCTGATGTTTACGGAGCGATGTTTCCAGAGCGGTGTGGTCACTGTTGGGCGGTGGGAATGGGGAGCTATGGGGGAGGGATTCCAAGGTCAGCACAGTGGCCACTTGGCCTTGACAGAGCCGCGGTACACCCGGCACAGACTGGTCAGTGTAGCCCAACCATTGCCCTGCAGATGTTGTGCTGGGAGCTGATGTGAATCAGACATGCTCGCAGGAGACGCAAGTGTCACAGAGCTAGAGCATGGCAGTGAGATGCTGGCAATGGGCAGCGTTACCTCATAGAAATAGGTAGGGAAAGCTCCTACTGAGCTGAGCGCTTCATTTTGTAAGGGGACTAAGAGGGCCGGCCAGGAGAGACCTTGCCAGGAGCAGTGGGTTTTGAGGGATACTTAGGAGTTTGCCAGGCATGCCACGCTGCTGCCTGAAGTCTGGTGTCTGTGCTCAGCGTTGCTGGAGCACCCCTTGGGACGAAGGGAGGAGGGGATGCTGGTGTGGTAGCCAGGACCAGGCGGGAAAGCTCTGACATCACAGGGAGAAGGCTGAGAACAGGGGGCAGGGGCCCGGTGATCAGCCTTGACCTTAGCCACCGGAAGGGCCACCACGAAAAGTGGGGAGCTGCCCCCTTCAGGTGCCCCCACCCCCTGGTTCTTGAAGCTTGGCTTTGGGACCTGAGGAGGTGTGGGGAGTAGGGAGGATTAGCTGGAAGGGCTGGCAGCTGAGAAAGTGCCTGAAGGAGTGGACCCCTGTCACCTCCCTTCTGCTTCCCTCATTCAGGGTCTCTTCTGAGGTCCCCGTGATGGGGGGCCCAGCCTTCGTCTTACACCCCAGCAGCTGCCACCAGCCTTCGTCTTACACCCCAACAGCTGCCAGCCTGCCCTTACTGACCCCTGGTCAGCGGCCCTGGGGAGCACTAGGCCTGAGGCTGCTGTAACAAATTTCCACCAACTTGATGGCTTCAGACAAAAGAAAATGCATTCTCTTACTGTTCTGGGGGCCAGAATTGTGAGCATGGCCTCTGAAGGCTCCAGGGGAGACTCTGTCTTCACCCTTCCAGCTTCTGCTGACTCCAGGCGCTCCCCATCGTGTGGCCGAGCCGCTCGTCTCTGCCCCGTCTTCGCAGAGCCTTTCCCTCTGTGTCCGTGCGTCCCCTCTCCTGTCTCTGATAAGGGCACTTGTCATGGGATTTAGGCCCAGCGGGGTAATCAAGATGACCTCGAGATCCTTAATTTAATTACATTTGCAAAGATGCTGTTTCCAAATATACCACCTCGCAGTTCCCAAGGGTTAGAAAAGTGAAAGTGAAGTGAAAGTCGCTCAGTCGTGTCCGACTCTTTGTGGCCCCATGGACTATACAGTCCATAGAATTCTTTAGACCAGAACACTGGAGTGGGTAGCCTTTCCCTTCTCCAGGCAATCTTCCCAACCCAGGGATTGAACCCAGGTCTCCTACATTGCAGGCGGATTTTTTTTGCCAGCTGAGCCACAAGGGAAGACCAAGAACACTGGAGTGGGTAGCCTAGCCCTTCTCCAGCAGATCTTTCCCACCTAGGAATCAAACCAGAGTCTCCTACATTGCAGCCGGATTCTTTACCAACTGAGCTAGTTAGGAGGTGGACATATATTTGGTCTGGGCTGTGCTGTGCTTAGTCATTCAGTTGTGTTTGACTCTTTGCTGCCCCATGGACTGTAGCCTGCCAGGCTCCTCTGTCCATGGGGATTTTCCAGGCAAGAATACTGCAGTGAGTTGCCATTTCCTTCTTCATGGGATCTTCCCAACCCAGATATTGAACCCAGGCCTCGTGCATTGCAGGCGGATTTTTTGCCAGCTAAGCCACAAGGGAAGTCCAAGAATACTGGAGTGGGTAGCCTAGCCCTTCTCCAGCGGAACTTCCCAACCCAGGAATCAAACCAGGGTCTCCTGCACTGCAGGTGGATTCTTTACCAGCTGAACTACCAGGGAAGCCCCATATATTTTGGGGAGCCCCTATTCACCCCAGGCTTCCCTGGTGGCTCAGATGATAAAGAATCTGCCTGCAGTTGAGGAGACCTGGATTCCAGTCCTGGGTGGGGAAGATCCCCTGGAGAAGGGAATGGCAATCCATTCCAGTATCCTTGCCTGGAAAATCTCATGGACAGGAGCCTGGTGAGCTACAGTCCATGAGGTCTCAGAGTCAGACATGACTGAGCAACTCTTTCACTTTCATTCACCGCAGGGTGGCTCAGTGGTAAAGAAACTGCCTGCCAATGCAGGAGATGCAGGTTTGGTTCCTGGGTTGGAAAGATCCCCTGGAGAAGGAAATGGCAACCCACTCCAGTATTCTTGCCTGGCAAATCCCACGGACCTGATAGGCTCCAGTCCACGGGGTCTCAAGAGTCGGGCACGACCGAGTGGCTGAGCACACATGCGTACCACCTGTGAATGAAAACTTTCTGCCAGAACAAGCCCACCTGTGATCTCCACTTGCCCTTTCTCCCACCACCGGGGAGAGAAAAGGATATCCCCACCCCTTTGGAGAAGAACAGACTGTGGCCTTCGTGGGGAGCCTGCAAGCACACAGCCACCTCGGCAGGAACAACGTGCCTTCACCCAGCGGGGAAAAGGATCTCCTTCATCTTCCTTCAATTAGTCACCAACATTATTCATAATAAAGATTCTGTGAGTGATTTGGAATGCTGTTTAATAATTGGTAGTAATTTCTCATAATTAGTTAGAAATTAATTCAGGCACAGAGGAGTTTCTCTATGGGCTTTCTGGGGGCTCTTTGCTTTTAAATACTCTGGGGTAAGCAATTGCAAAGGTTTCAGCGATTTCCAAGCCATATTAGTTTGTCAATTGCGTCATCTTTGGTAAAGGTTCAGTAAATAAAAACAATGCCTCTGTTTTCCATTAGGAGATAGAAATTATTCATCAAGGGTGATTTCCCATGCATGAAAATGCAAGATTCAGGTCATTAATAAGGCAAAACCAGTGGAAATAGAGCGTCATGCCCTGTCAAGCATTCTAGCCACCCTTGGGCAATGCCAAAGGCTCCCAAACCTGGACCCACCTGAGTCCCCTGTGGAGCCTGTCAAAGCGGGCTGAGACCCGGGTCATGCTGAGAATCAGGATTTCTCAGGCATCAACCTGGACCTTCTGAATTGTTTATGGTTCCTCAAGTGATTGAATGTGCACCCCACCGGGATACATCACAGGTTGTGACCATCTCAGAGCGCACAGACTGTCAGGGATCAGTGTTACCGTCTGTTCAATGGGGCAGCAACCTTGCAAATCCTTACATTTGCAAAATGTGTGATGGTCCTGTCCCTCTGGAGCTTGGTGGAAAAGAACAGTCTCATCCTATCCGTTCTATATGGGGGCTTGCTTGCTACAGGAAGTGAAGTTAATTCCAGCTGATCTGAGTACCAGATTTCCTTCTCCTGATGACTTGAATCATTTCTTAAAATCTTTGGGGCAGTGTGTGTGTGTGTGTGTTAGTCACTCAGTCATGTCTGACTCTTTGCAACCCCATGGACTGTATAGCCTGCCAGGCTCCTCTGTCCATGGGATTCTCCAGGCAAGAATACTGGAAAGGGAAGCCATTCCCTTCTCCAGGGGATATTCCTGACCCAGGGATTGAACCCAGATCTCCTGTACTGCAGGCAGACTCTTTACCATCTGAACCTCCAGGGAAGCCCTTGGGACATATACAGTTCTTACAACAAAACCTCCAGTTAGGATCCCCAGCTTCTTGGGATAAAATTCCCCAGGGGATTCTGAAAGGATTCTGGTCCCTTTTCTGACCACATCCCATCCCATTTATGTGCTTTGCTAGATAATTCTGGAACTTTCCCCCTAGAACTCACCCTGGAGCCAAGAGAGATGTCCTTTTGTTTTGTCCTCAACACAAAGCAGTGCTGCTCTATGGGACCAGACCTCTCTGGGCTTTGCAAATCACAATTGACAAACTCCAAGCTAGATAGCGGTGAGGAGGGCCATAAACCACACAACCCAGAAAGGACCAGCGCACAGACTTCAGGCTGTGTCCTCGGGCCCACCAAGGGGGAGTATTGACACACCCCCACTGTAGCCAGACAAGGCTGCCAGGGAGGAAAATGGGCTCTGAGGAAGAAGGGACAAGGGTCATCTCAGTTTCCTGTTCCTAATTCAGGACTGCTTGTCAGATGGTGACCCTGAATCCCGCTCAGAGAAGGGGGTTTGACATAGGATGACTACAGTCTGGGTTTGCCCAAGATTCAGGGACACAGTTTGCCCCTGGGGCACAGAGCTTTCAGTCTAAGACCGTGCTTTCCTAGGCAAACCAGCTCAATGGGTCACCCTTCCTTCCAGGTCCCTCCATGATGAACTAGCATTGAGTCCTAAGGACGTCATTTCCCAGGGCGGGTGTCTTGTCTCTTAGAAACGGGGTGTGAGCACAGCCACCACATTGGCCTCGGGACCATTTTGCCAGTCTGCCTGGAACCCGTTCTCAGAGGGCATCTGACCTCTCACTTCACCTGGGTTCGGGTCTGCGGCAGCTCTGCAGGGTGACCGAGAAGAGGAAAGCCAGGCGGGCAAAAGGCAGCTGGCAACAGCAGACTTTTTTCTCATGTGTGTTTGGCTTTTGCAGGAAGCAAATCTTAAAGTTCTTGGATGCTGAAAAGGACATTTCTGTCCTCAAGGGGACCCTGAAACCTGGAGACATTATTCATTACATCTTTGACCGAGACAGCACAATGAACGTGTCCCAGAACCTCTATGAGCTTCTCCCCAGAACGTCTCCACTGAAAAACAAACACTTCGGGACGTGTGCCATCGTGGGCAACTCCGGGGTCTTGCTGAACAGCGGCTGCGGGCAGGAGATTGATACCCACAGCTTTGTCATCAGGTAACCGCAATAGGTACTCTGGACCCAGAGTGGCAGGCATTGCCAGTTATCCCAAGAGGCTGAAACAAGGCTGGTTGGCTTAGATCCTTGTGCATTAGAATTGCTTGGGTAGCCTTGAAAAATCCCAAAGTCCAGGCTGTGCCCCAGACCATTTAAATCCATCTGAAGGATCAGAGCCCAGGGAGCCTGAGGGCTTCTGACGAACAACCAAGAATGAGTATCACTGATCTAGAACAGAAGCAGGCAGACTCTGTCCCACGGCCTGTTGTTATCAATAAAGTTTTATTGAAACAACAGCCAAGCTCATTCACTCTCGTATCCTCAATGGCTGCTTTCTCGTGGCAGTGGAGTAGTTGGGCAGAGTTGAAGAATCAAAAAGAGAGAGCATACAGCCCACAAGCCTAAAATAATATCTGGCCTTTTACAGAAAAATTTGCTGACCCCTGGATAGAGCCCAGTACAAAATGTTGGTAAAAAAAAAATGGTGTCTTGGCCAGTTTTTGGTCCAAGTTTATAAAACTCTTTTAAGGTGTATTCTACTAGTATCTTTATTACCCTTTAGACAAAACCTGGGGAGTGAGGGGGCAACAGAGAAACTTGGGTTTGTACTTGACCGTTATTCTCTCCAAAGCGTCAGCTCTCATTTTCCAGTCACCTGGGGACACACTGGCGCGACATCTGACCCCTCCCAACCCAGACAGACTCAGAAACAAGGCCTCCCTGTCCCCTGTTCAAAAGTAGGGCACACAGAGCCTCGAATTTCATCCCAAACACACCCCGGCCCTGGCGGAACCGCGTCTCACGTTTCTACTGGGACCGTCTTGATGCAGAGAGAGCCTTGTCCTCGGCTTTGGGAAGTGGCCTTAGCACAGAGCTCCCTGGACCTCAGGACGTGGGACTAGATGGTGTACTGACTCCTGTGTCCACTGTGATGGACAAGCCTCCACAGCCCAGCAACCACCCATGTTTTAATTTGCTATCCTTTGCCTGGTTCTGTCTGTGCCTGGCGTCCCCAGTGGCCCAGTCTCTTTTTTTCAAAGCCCTCGAGTCTAAAGATTGGAGACGGAGGGGAGAAGGGGAGGGAAGTGGCAGGTTTGTCTGATTAGAAGCCAGAGAAGAGGTGAGGGTAGGTGAAAATATTAGTCACTCAGTTGTGTCCGACTCTTTTTGACCCTATATGGACCGTAGCCCACCAGGCTCCTCTGTCCATGGGATTCTCCAGGCAAGAATACTGGAGTGGGTTGCCATGCCCTCCTCCAGGGGATCTTCCTGACCCAGGGATCAAACCTGGGTCTCCTGCATTGCAGGCAGAGTGTTTACCACCTGAGCCACCAGGGAAGGCCTCAGTAGGAAGAAAATTAAAAATGCAGGGGGTCCAGTCACCTCCTGGGGACCAGGACAGAGGTGACCTGATTTTCATGGTGATCTTTCTTTGCTCCACCCAGCCTGACCCCAAGATTTTCAGAGGCCACGGCAGGTTCTAGTCAACATTTTGTTTGTTTTGGACACTTGCCCAGAGAGATGAGCAGCGTGGCATCTGGAGTCTGGTCTTGGCTCTGCTACCCGTTGTCACTTGACTCAGAGTGTGTCACTCCCCTTTCTGGGCCTCAGTTTCATCATCTGTAAAATGGGTATTTCGGCTGGTGGTCTCTGAACTTCAACGAGCATATAAACCATCTGAGCTTATCAAGAGGCAGGGTCATCAGGGCTGGGATGAGGCCTGACTAATGCCCTTGTGCCGATGCGTGGACCACACTTGGAGAGGCTTGGCCACAGCCTGCTTTGCCTGTCCTGGGACCCACATCCACAGAGGTCTACACACACTTAGAAAAGAGGGAGCCACTTGGAGTAACATGTGGCTGTCCTTTGACCTTGACTCCTTGGCTCTTGCAGATCTGCGTGTCTGTGGGGCAGACTTGTGAGATCTTTAGGGACAAAAGGCAGATTGCCCGGCTGTGTACACACCCCCATTTGATGCCAGATGCCAGCACCCCTGACACACAGGCCCTTTGCCATCTCACCCTGCTTGCCTCTCCAGCCTCATCCCCACTGCACAATATGCCCCTCTCAGACCAGATCACCAGCCTTCCCCTACGTACCAGCACGGGTCCACACCTCTATGCTCCGGGAATACATTCACTGGGGCTAAACTGCCGCAGTGTGATGTTTTCTAAGCTGCCCGGTTACAAGACTCAGCTGAAAAGCTTGTAAAAATAGCTATCAATTCCTCAACTCGCCTGCTGAATCCAGATCTCCAGGTGAGGGACCTGGGGAGTCTGTATTTTTAACCAGTGCCTGAGGTGATTCTCCAGCTCTTGCAAGCTGGAGAAACACTCTCCTGAGGAGCCTCATCCACAAACAGCCTTCTGCTCTTCCATCCTCCTAGACTTCCCGCCATGGTTACCCCCTCCGGAAGACCACCTGAAGCGCCTCCTCCCTGGGAGGATGCTGGTAACTGAACATGTACTGAGCTCTCCCTGTGATCCAGCAGCTTTCTAAGTACCGCGGGTGTCTGGGGACTGCTTCCATCCCTGGGAGGGGGCCCTGCTGTGACCTCCATCACAGAAGCTGTTGTGGCTGTTCCTTAGCCAGCGGGGGAGCTCTCAGAACGCGCAGAGAGGCTGAGCAGGTTACCTGGAGTCACACAGGTAGAACATATTAAGTCGCTTCAGTCGTATCTGACTCTGGGTGACTTTGTGGATCATAGCCCGCCCGGCTCCTCCATCCAATGGATTCTCCAGGCAAAAATACTGGAGTGGGTTGTCGTTTCCTCCTGCAGGGGATCTTCCCGACCCGGGGACTGAACCTGCATCTCTTGTGTCTCCTGCATTGGCAGGAAGGTTCTTTACCACTAGCACCACCTGGGGAGCCCAGGTAGAAAGTATCAGAGCTGAATTCTGAACCCAGGAGTGTGTCTTTGGAGTCCACGCGCTGTCACCTGATGTGACCTGGTCACACTTGCCTGTAACATGGTCACCATGTGGGCTGAGGGCTCTTCTCCAAGATCCTGAGCACCAGAAGGCAGGCACCTTACCACTCCTGGGCCCAGCAAGTCTCTATGAATGTGCTAGAGAGAGAGAGTGCTCAGTCATGTCTGATTCTTTGTGACCCCATGGACTGTGGCCTACCAGGCCCCTCTGTCTGTGGGGTTTTCCAGGCAAGAATACTGGAGTGGGTTGCCATTTCCTCCTCCAGGGAGGAAATGTTTGATCCCGAACCAGGGATCAAACTCACATCTCCTGCGTCTCCTGCATTGGCAGGAGGACTCTTCCACTGCTGAGCCACGTGGGAAGCCCACGAATATGCTGCTACTGCTGCTGCTAAGTCACTTCAGTTGTGTCCGACTCTGTGTGACCCCATAGACGGCAGGCCACCAGGCTCCCCCGTCCCTGGGATTTTCCAGGCAAGAACACTGGAGTGGGTTGCCATTCCCTTCTCCAATGCATGAAAGTGAAAAGTGAAAGTGAAATCTCTCAGTTGTGTCTGACTCTTCGCGACCCCACAGACTGCAGCCCACAAGGCTCTTCTGTCCATGGGATTTTCCAGGCAAGAGTACTGGAGTGGGGTGACATTGCCTTCTCCACGAATATGCTAAGGACCCGATAAATATACATAGCAGGAGAAGAAGGAACAGGGATGCCAGAGGGACCAGAAAGTGCAGGAAGATGCCCTGGGTCTTTGTTTGGGGATGAGGAGGAAGCAAAGAGAGTAAAGGATGGATACAGTTAAGGATACGCAGTGGTGCCTCAGCTTTCCCCGAAGGATCATACATTGCTGCCTTTTTCTCTGGCAGGTGCAACCTGGCGCCCGTGCAGGAGTATGCCCGGGATGTGGGGCTTAAGACTGACCTGGTGACCATGAACCCCTCCGTCGTCCAGCGGGCCTTCGAGGACTTGGTCAATGCCACGTGGCGGGAGAAGCTGCTGCAGCGGCTGCACAGCCTCAACGGCAGCATCCTGTGGATTCCCGCCTTCATGGCCAGGGGCGGCAAGCAGCGGGTCGAGTGGGTCAACGAGCTCATCTTGAAGCACCACGTCAACGTGCGTACCGCCTACCCTTCTCTGCGCCTGCTGCACGCCGTCCGCGGGTGAGCGGCCTGGGGTGCAGGAGGGGCGGGGGGCGTACTCCTTTCCCAGCTGCGTCTGCAGCCCCCACTCACTGGTTGTCTAATTCTGCAAGTTGCCTGGCCTCTCTGAGCCTCGTGTCCTGGAGAAGTGGGTTGGCAGATGGGCAGCATGTGGCATGCCGGTGTTGACCGAAAGGTATTGCTTGCCCAGAGAGCCGCGTGGAGAATGATCCTCCGACAGCTGTTGAGCGGAGAAGGAACCGTAAGGGGGAAGGAATAGAAGTAGGAATATTTGTTGGGAAGCTCTTGTAGGAGTCCAGGGTGGGACTTACAGTAGTTTAGACTGGGATGGTGGACGTGAATGTGCCACAGTGTGGCCAGATTTGCTAGAACATTTGGAGTAGTATCTAAGTGTTAGTGGCTCAGTCATGTCCAACTCTTTTGTGAAAGCCACAGACTGTAGCCTGCCAGGCTCCTCTGCCCATGGGATTTCCTAGGCAAGAATACTGGAGTGGGTTGCCATGCCCTTCTCCAGGGGATCTTACCGACCCAGGGATACAGCCTGGGTCTCCTGCATTGCAGGCAGATTCTTTGCTCTCTGAGCCGCCGGGGAAGCCATTTGGAGTAGCCACAGCAGGACTTGCCAGTGGGTTCTGTTTAAGGACCTCAAGGGGTGAGAGAAAGAGAAAAACCCAAGGCGACTGTCAAGATTAGAGGTAGAGCAGATGCTTGGTCAGTGGTGTCATTTTCTGCGATGGGAGAATTTGGGGGAAGTTTGTGTGTGTTTTGGCATGTTGAGAAGCAGAGGTCTTTCTCGGACATGTTAAGTATGAGATGTCTGTTACAAATGTACCCACCACAGTCCTGACCCCCATCTTGGTCCTGCACCTAATGACTCATCCAGTCACCTGGCAGTTCCCAGTCTTGCCCTGGTGTCGTAGGACAGTTTCCGAGGGACACTGGAATGATCTTCACTTGGGCCTCAGCCTAACCTGGTGTGACCTGGGAAGGTCTCTGAGCCGCCCAGAAAGGACTCGTGCTATTCTCATAAAGGTGACCCCTCTAGGCACCCAAGCCTGTGACCCACACTGGTCTCATTAGAGTATGTATCAGTGCAGAAGCACATTGCCCCCAAGAAAGACCCAGGAAAACATGCAGTGAGAGACACTCGTGGCTGATGCAGCTGGGTGATACTTGTATGGACCAGGGCTCACTAGGCCACATCCCTCATCCTGGAGGCTGACCTGTCAAGCCTCCCTTTAGCTCCCACTTCACCCCCCTACAGGCAGCTGCCCTGGTGGCTCAGACAGTGAAGAATCATCGTGCAATGCAGGAGGCCCAGGTTCAATGTCTAGGTCAGGAAGATCCCCTGGAGAAGGGAATGGCAACCCACTCCGGTATTCTTCCCCGGAGAATTCCATGGACAAAGGAGCCTAGCAGGCAACAGTCCATGAGGTCACAATGGGCCAGACACGACTGAGCAACTTTCAGCTCAGCTCATCCCCTCCCAGAGCGGGGCTGTCACAGCAACCCCAACTCACCGGTTCAGTCTCCATGCCTTGAACGTCATTTCTTCCTGTAAAGAGGTCTTTATGTGATTTGGAGGTCAGAGGATATAAGGGAAGGAGATGAACTGCCTTTTGGTAAAGAGAGAAAAAGTCCCTTGGCTGGGGAGTGGGCAACCACCTGGAAGAAACGATGCAGCCAGAGCTATTTCCAGCTATAATTGACTCACTTTCACCTGTCAAAATAGCATTAAGAGCCAGTAATAAACCCTTTAAACAAACAGGCTGTTAATCCTGAGATTGCCACGTCTTCCTTTGCGGGAACTCCCAGG
This sequence comes from Bos indicus, assembly GCF_029378745.1. NCBI lineage: Eukaryota > Metazoa > Chordata > Mammalia > Artiodactyla > Bovidae > Bos > Bos indicus. The sequence goes on along the minus strand of NC_091780.1, from coordinate 14,852,574 downwards.
AGGAAATACACCAGGAGAGACAAATGGGGAGGCCTTCTCCTTTTAGCAAGCGGAGGAGGTGGGGGATGAGGGCTCCAGGGGCTTGGGACTGATTTCTGCCAAGGACCCCCTCCCTCTTTGGGGACACTGGGCCTTGGAAGGTTTGTGTCCAGTAGGGATCATTGGGAAGATGAACAGTGTCTGTACTGAGAGGAAGGGCTTGCCTCTGTCTTGATGGGAGCTTATCTGGTGTTTTCTGCAAGAAGAAGAATGGGCTGATAAGGGGCGCAGAACAAAGAAACCTCAGAAAAGACCAAGGGGTCATAGAGAAGAAGGCTGAGGGGGAACCAAGGGGCCATAGAGAAGAAGGCTGAGGGGGAACCAAGGGGCCATAGAGAAGGCTGAGGGGGAAGCTGGCTGAGAGGCGATCTGGCCTAGCATCAGAAACGTGGCTTTGGGAGGCAGGGACACCTGGGTTCACGTCCAGCTCGGTTGCTCCCTTAGTTGTGTAACAAGCTGGACCAGGTGGCTTGTCCCGCAAGCCCCGCTTTCTCTCTGTATCCACTGGGGAGCAGTAGCTATGATAGAAGGTCCCGTCATCAGCACTAGACAGGGTGTCCTGTGCCAACACAGGGAAGACAGGCAGGCAGGCAGCCATGGCTGCTGCGATCCCGGCAGCTGCCTCCAACCACCGGCCCAGGGAGCAGACTTGTTCTGTAGCCTCAAGAGGTAGAATCAGGATCAGAGGGTGAAACCACAGAAAGGAAAGTACATTTAGGCTCCATTTGATAAAGGTTCCTAAAGAACAATGGACCAAGTCAAATTCACCTGTCAGGAGCTCTTCATTTCAAAGTTCCAAGATGGGCTGTAGTTTGCAGAATAATCTCATTTCCTTATTAAAAATCTGTTTATGAGGTTTTTAATCCAGTGTCACCCCTGTTTATGAGGTGGGACCAGATAAACACTACTTATTGTGGTAAAATATGCACCACATAAAATTTACCATTTTAACCATTTTTATCTGTACAGTTCAGTAGTGTCCAGCATATTCATATTGTTGTGAAACAGATCTCCAGAACTGTTTAATCTTTCAAATCCAAAATTCTGTACGCATTAAACACAAGTCCCCTTTTCCTCATAAATCCAAGCTCTGGTAACCACCATTCTACTTCAGTGTCTATAAATGTGGCTACTTTCGATACCTCATATGTGTAAGTTGCTCGGTTGTGTCTGACTCTTTGTGACCCCGTGAACTGTATCCACCAGGCTCCTCTGTCCATGGAATTCTCCAGGCAAGAATATTGGAGTGGGTAGCCACTTCCTTCTCTAGGGGATCTTCCCGACCCCGGGATCGAACTCGGGTCTCCTGCATTGCAGGCAGATTCTTTACCGTCTGAGCCACCAGGGGAGCCCATTAGTTCCCCTAAAAGACACATCATATAAGTAAAGTAGTACAGCGTCTTCTTCTCTGTGACTGGCCTGCTGCGTTTAGTGTAATGTCCTCAGGGTCCACCCATGTGTGTCAGAATTCCCTCAGTTCTGCAGGCTGGATAGCATTCTATTGTGTATAGACGTCATGCTTTGTCCTTTCATCCATCAATGGACATTTAGATTGTTTTTACCTCTTGACTCTGGGCAATAGTGTTGCTATGAAGATGGGTGTGCAAACATCTCTTTGAGAACCTACTTTCTGTTCTCTTGGATATACACTCAGAAATGGAATTCTTGGATTATACGGTGGTTCTATTTTTCACTTTTTTAGGACCCTCCGTAGTTTTCCACAGTGGCACACCACTTTACAGTCCACCAGCAGCGTATAAGAGTTCCAGTTTCTCCACATCCTTACCAACATTTGTTATTTTTTTTTTTTGAGAGTATCCCATTTTAACCATTTTAAAGTGTACAGTTCATTTAGAAGAAATTCACTATCACAGAAAAAATATGCGAATCTCTATAATCTTGGGTTTGGCAATGGTTTCCTAACTATGACTTGAAAAGAACAGGCAACAACAACAACACAATAGAAAAAAATGGACTTTGTCAAAATTAAAACTCTGTGTGTGCCAAAAAAAGAGCACATCAAGAGAGTTAAAAAACAAACCATAGAACAGGAGAAAATATTTGCAAATCATGTATCTACCAAGGGATTAACATCCAGAATATATAGAGAACTCCAATAACTCAGCAACAAAAAAACCAAACAACCCACTTCAACAACGGCCAAAGATTTCAATAGACATTTCTCCAAAGAAGATATACAGGGGACCAATAAGCACATGAAAAGGTGCTCAACATCACTAATCTCTAGGGGAATATCCAAAACCATAACGCATTGCCACTTCGCACCCACTAGGATGGCTGTTATCAAAGCAGTGAAAAATAACAAGTGTGAGGAAATTGGCATCCCTGTGCTTGCTGATGGGACTGTCGAGTGGGAATTGACTCTGAGACACCCTGTGCCTCTGTTCTACAAATGAGGAACCCGATGCCCAGACAAGTTTTGTGACTTCTATGAAGTCACCCAGCCAGTGAGAGTCACAACCCTCCCCTGAACCACGGTGGCTCACTTTAATGCAGTGTCCCAGATGCAGCAGAAATTCACACCCACCCACTTCTGTATTGGGGCGCACTATGAGTTCAGGGGGCTGGGAGCTGCTGCACTGCACAGGTGGTCTTAGCAAACCACAGTGGGGAGCAGCGTATCAAGACTCCATGTGCACAGCACCACTGTCCCAAACACAGGGCAGCTTCCCCACCAGGCAGAACAAACAGGAAGGTCAGCACGCCTTGGAACAAACGTATGAGATAGAGTCTATTTCCAGACCCATTTTACTCATAAGGAAACAGGCTCAGGAAAGCTAAGAGAGAATCACCCGAGCTCACTCAGATGGGCAGGAGGGGAATCAGAATCCACAACAGAGGTTTCCAAGCTCTCTGCTCCTCCCACCACCACCCTGTTCCCGTGTCCTTGACAGAAAGACTGATCTCTGTCTGTTGACCACTGATGCCCCAGGGTCACTGATTGATTGACTACCAGCCTCCTGTCCTGCCAACTGTCCCCATTTTTTTTACCTGTGACTTACATGAAGGCAGGGGCTTCCCAGGTGGTTCAGTGGTAAAGAATCCCCCTGCCAATGTGGGAGACATAGGAGATGCAGGTTCAATCCCTGGGTCAGGAAGATCCCCTAGAGGAGGGCATGGAAACCCACCCACTCTGGTATTCTTGCCTGAAGAATTCCATGGACAGAGGAGCCTGGCGGGCTACAGTCCATGGAGTTGCAAAGAGTCAGACAAGACCCAGCAACTAAACAGCAGCACAGATGCACATGAAGCCGTCAGTTGTCTGATTAGCAAATTCACAGGTGGTGTGACTTTGGGGGAATTCCCAATATTTGGGTCCTCAGCGTTGAATCCAAATTTCTCTTGTCAGGCTGAAGTGAAAGTGTTAGTCACTCAGTCATGTCCGACTCTTTGCAACCCCATGGACTATAGCCAGCCAGGCTCCTCTGTCGGTGAAAATCTCCAGGCAAGAACACTGGAGTGGGTAGCCATTCCCTTCTCCAGGGGATCTTCCCAACCCAGGGATCGAACTTGGGTCTCCCACATCTCAGGAGAATTCTTTACCATCTAAGCATGAGGGAAGCCCTTGTCAGGCTGAAACAATGAGCCAATCCAAGAGGAAGACATTTCATATGAATGAATGAATTCAAGACTCTCTACTTAGGTTCCAAACGATTGTATGGGTACAGAGGGATCAGCAGTACCAACCATCAGCAGAGGTGTGGTCGCTCAAAGGGATAACGTGATCTTAACAGTACACATCCTTAGCGATGGATGGACGGATTACATCTTTGAGAGTCAGGGAGTTCAGTTACACCTTGGTCAAATCCCACTCGGAGAATCCCATTCAGTTTTGGGTACCAGGCTGGAGAGGGGCCACAGAGGCAAAGAAATTCAAAAGTTGAAAGGATTTGGAAAAAGAAGTCTCCAAAGAGCATGGCAGCAGTCTTTCTTCATTCAGCAAATATTTACAGACACCTTGAGGCTTCCAGGCCTGTGCTGGGGAAACACAAAAATCATTAAATGAAGGCTGCTGCCTTGAAAGAGTCACTGATTTGGGCTGTGAGGCTGCAGGTGTGGAATGAGTTCTGGGAAAGAATCTATAGCAGCAGTCCCCAACCTTTTTTGGTGTGCATGCGTGCTAAGTCACTTCAGTCGGATCCGACTCTGTGTGACCTTATGGACTGTAGCCCGCCAGGTTCCTCTGTCCATGGGACTCTCCAGGCAAGAATACTGGAGTAGGTCGTTATGCCCTCCTCCAGGAGATCTTCCCAACCCAGGGATCAAACCCACGTATCTTATGTCTACCTGCATTGGCAGGCTGGTTATTTACCAATAGCACCACCTGGGAAGCCCAACCTTTTTGGCACCAGGGACCAATTTCATGGAAAACAACTTTTTTCATGGGCCAGTGTAGGGGATGGTTTTATTCTAGAACATTACATTAATTGTGCACTTTAATCTAAGGCTGCCACTGATCTGACAGGAGGTACCAGTCCGTGACCTGGAGGTTGGGGACTCCTGATCTAGAGTGAGTCCAGTTTCCTATGGACACTGGGAAGAACATTCCATCAAATACGATCATCTGAAATGATGGTTGCCTCTTAGGAACGGATGAATTCCATATTCTTGGAGATGTCCAGTGTCCAAGGCATGCCCCTTCCTGGGCAGTGGAAAGGGAAATCCATATTATACAGCGAGTGTGTTAGTTTGCAAGGGGTCCTATAACAGCACCACAGGGCAGGTGACCTAAAGAACAGAAATGTGTTGCCCTACAGTTTGGAAGCTAGAAATTCTTCTGGGGGCTTTGGGGGAAGAATCTGTTCCACGTGTCTTTCTGTGGCTTATAGATGGCCATCCTCATCATCCTCCCTGTGTGTCTGTCTCCAGCTTTAAGGACATCAGTTGGATTAGATTAGAACTCAGTCTCATAACCTCACTCTAACTTGGTTATCTCTGTAAAGACTTTTATCTCCAAAGGTCACATTCTGAAGTACTGGGAGATATGACTTCAACATAATGAGTTTTGGGGTTTTTTATAGATTTTTTTAAAGATTTTTTTTTTTTTTTTGATGTGGACCATTTTTAAAAGTACTGAATTTGTTACAATACTGTTTCTGTTTTATGTTTTGCTTTCTTTGGCCACAAGGCACGTGGTAGTGGTTTGCCCAGTCTCCTCCAGCGAACACGGATATGGAATGTGAAAGTGTGTTCCATGGTGGAGGTTTAGTTGCTAAGTCGTATCCAGCTCTTACCACCCCTGTCTGGACTGTAGCCGGCCAGGCTTCTCTGTCCATGGGATTTCCCCAGGCAAGAATACTGGAATGAGCTGCCATTTCCTTCTGTGGATCTTCCCAACCCAGCAATCAAACCTGGGTCTCCTGCATTACAGGCAGTTTCTTTACGAGCTGAGCCACCAGGGAAGCTCATGGTGGTGTCACCTAAAGAAAGGGAAGAAGGACTGGAGCGTTAAATCACAGATGGTATTTGGTCATTTTTAATGGATTATCTCCATTTTTTTTTTAATAGCAGTGTACATAGTCCAAAGAAAAAGTCAAATAGTACAGAAGGATTTCAAGTGAAAAATGAGCCCTTCTCCACAGAGACAGCCTGTTAAACTGGTTTTTCTATGTGTAACCTTCCAGAGATATCCACTTGCACACCTTCGGGAGCATGTTTTAAGTACTGCATTTGCTAAATTCTGAAAATTATTCCATATCGACATGCACCACTTCATTCTCCTTCACAGCTGCCTAACAGTCCACCATATCTGGACCATAATTTCTGTAAGCAGAAGGCATCAGTGGGCATCACAGTCTTTTCCAATCTTCTGCTGGTATAATCATTATTACAGAGATCATCCAAGTCTGACATCTACACACATATGTATGTAGGCTTGCTTTTTAGATGTGCCGTTGCTACAAAGAGATGGTTTTTGAGACACACATTGTTAGTTTTCCTGGAGATTGCCAAATTGCCCAACCTAGAGGTAGGTACCAATTTACACTCCCACATATGATTATTGAAAATACCTGTTTTCCCTTAACCTCGCCAACATGACATATTATTAATACCTGCTATCTCTGCCAATTTGATGAAAAAATGACATCTGATTGTTGTGTGAAATTGGATTCCTTCCATTATGAATGAGGTTAAATATATAAATATATATTTTCTGTTTGGCGTGGCATCAGTTTAGATTCTTGGAGAAGGCGATGGCACCCTACTCCAGTACTCTTGCCTGGAAAATTCCATGGACAGAGGAGCTTGGTGGGCTGCAGTCCATGGGGTCGCTGAGGGTCGGACATGACTGAGCAACTTCACTTTCACTTTTCACTTTCAGGCATTGCAGAAGGAAATGGCAACCCACTTCAGTGTTCTTGCCTGGAGAAGCCCAGGGACAGGGGAGCCTGGTAGGCTGCCATCTATGGGGTCGCACAGAGTCGGACAGGACTGAAGTGACTTAGCAGTAGCAGCAGCAGCAGTTTAGATTCTAGAATCTAGCCTGAAGGTGTTTCTTGTTTTGTTTTGTTTTGTTTTTTGTTGTGCTGGGTCTTTGTTGCTGCATGGGCTTTTCTGTAGTTGCAGCGGGTGGGGCTACGCCCAAGTTGTGGTGCGCGGGCTTCTCATCGCACCGTGGCGGAGCACGGGCTCCAGGGTGCACGGGCTTCACTAGTTGCAGCATATGGGCTCAGTAGTCACGGCTCACGGGGCTCTAGAGCACAGGCTCAGTAGTTGTGGCACACGGGTATAGTTGTGAGATCCAAGGCATGTGAGATCTTCCCGAAACAGTAATCAAGCCTGTATCTCCTGCATTGGCAGGCTGATTCTTTACCACTGAGCCACCAGGAAAGCCCTAGCCAGAAGGTTTAAACCCCCAGGAAACGGTTTTGCCAGGTCCTTGCATGGCCCCTAGGACAGATGCAATATCTGTGCGAGAGTGGCTGTCTTTTGACTCCCTGAGCAGGGAGCTCCCCGACCCGTATGTAGCAGGAAGAACCCCTTAAGTAACCAGCATCTTGTTTGTCCTCCTTTCTTTGGGCAACATACTGTCTAGGATGCTGTAAGCCTACCTTTCACACGTGAGGATCCAGTGTCTGCCTAGAAGGGTTTGGGGTAAGGCTGGACTCCTTCACCTCTCCTGCCAGTTCCCCCAAAGGCAAACACTAGCCTCTACTTGCTCATCTTCACTCATTGCTTCATTAAATAAAGATTGTGAAGCACCCACTTTGTAGATGAGCTATACTTGGATCTGGGGTAATATGGAAGCAGAAAGTCAACCCACTTGTCATAGAAATTTAAATGGTAGGGGAGGAGAAAGACAAGTAAACAAGTCATTATAGCATGGTCGGTGCTAGGATAGGAAAAGAACAGCACACAGGACACAGAAGCATCCAGGCAGGTCCTGGAAGGCTTCCTGCAGGAAGTGGCATTGAAGCTGAGACTGTCAGAAGGAGTTGCCAGCCAGGAGAAGTAGGAGGTAGTGGTGTCCTGGAAGAAGCCGGAAGTCCCTGGTAATAGTGTGGCTGTGCATGCCAGATGGTGGGAGGGATTTCAAGCCCAGATCTCAAGGACTTCACCAGTCGGGCTGAGGGTGTTGGATGTCCTCCTGTGGACCCCAGGAGTCATGGGGGCTCTACTGGTGGCATGGTCAGACTTGAGGCTAGCCTGGCTCACTGAGAGCACCAACTTGGGTAAGCATGGAGGCCTGGGGACCAGGCATTGGCCTCAAGAATCCCCAGGGTTTGCCCAGCTCTGCAGGTTTACCCCAGCCTCTGAAACAAATCTCCAATCTCCACTTCCACAAACCTGGAAAGCCACATCCTGAGATCCCCCCAAGATGCCAGAGCTCTCATGCACTCCCAAAGAAAGGACAGTGATGAGCTGTGGGGTCCCTGGACCACCGCTGGCTGCCGATGTAGACGATGAGAGACCAGGCTGTCTGAGAGCCCTGCTCCTGGCTTTGCTGCTGATCTGTGCAAAGCATCACCAAGAGTCCCTCAGCGACCACCTGTGACACATTGCTGTTCCTTAGGGATGATATGCGCCATATCCCATAAAGTGCCTTCAGCTTAGAGAAAGCCCTCTTGGCCACTTTTTCTGAAAGTGGCAACCACCGTGCTTGCCATGTACTCAGCACAGGAACCCAGGGAGACAGACAAAAAAGGCGCTTTGGCGATGATTTTTGGCCCTCCTCATTTATTGCCGTCCACGCTCGTAAAACATGGTGCTTAATCGTCTTGGCAATTGGGGTAACCGCTTTGAAAAATAATTACTGCCTTCTTGGAGATTACTTTGCCTTCTAATTAAAACCTCCAGACTGGTATATTTAAAGGTGCATTGTCAATGCAGCATCCCAGATACACCCAGCTAACCTCATTTGGGAAGGCAAAATTAATTAGTTTGTGTTTCAACACCCAGCTGTTATCCTAAGGAAAAGAAATCGTCTACAAGTCGGCCATGCACACTGTCTCTAAATTGGCCAGGGTGGCTAAGGAGAGATAAAGGAAATGGAGAGTGATTTGTCCCTGCATAACTCCACCAGCTTCTAGAACAAGCTGCTCGTTAGACGGTGGCCCCATGTCCCTGTCAGACCTCGCTCGGGAGTTCTCGTTTACCCAGAGAGGCAGAATCGGAAATGAGAGGGTCCCTCCTGCCGCTGAGCTCAGTTCACTGTGGAGCCTCTTTTGCTCCTAATACCTTTCGCTGAGCGATCCTGTGCAGCAGATTTGAGAGGCTGGGCATTTCTCTTCCTGTCCCAGCCGGTCAGACTCACAAAGCTTCGTGCACTGCTAGCCACCCGCCTCCTTTACTACCACTTCCCCTTTTGCAATTCCATTTAAGTCCAGCACTTGCCGAGCACCGTGGAAACCAGGATAATCAATTCTAGTTTATGCTACAATAACAATCCCCGGAGCCCTTGTGATTTCGCACAACGGAAGTTTCCCATCCTCACAAAGTGTGATGTGGGTTGGTGGGGGCTCTCTTCCAACCAGCGATTCAAGGACCTAGGATTCTTCTATCTTAGGCTGACATCTTTCCAGGAGTCATTGAGGTTATCCAAGGCAGGAAAAAAAAGCACTGGAGGAACCTTGAGTCCAGCAGGGGGCATTTCCAGCTGCAGCCCATTGGCCAGAACTGGTCACGTGACCCCAGCTCTTTGACAAGGGATGCTGAGAGACTTAGGCGAGCCCACGGAGAACTGGTCGAGTGATGCTGTCTCTGCCACGGTGCCTTGGCTGCAGCACACACCGAGCCAAGGGCCTCTGATCACCCACAAAGGAGGGTAAGGCGTGGGGAGATCACAGTGTAGTGGGAGTCCAACCCAGACAGTCATGAAGGATCAGCCCGGGTTGAGAAGCACAATAGGAAACATGGAAATAAAACTCATGGTAATAACAGGGGAATGACGAACTCAGTTTGAGCAGAGGAGAAGAGAGGGGAACAAAGGGAGCGTTTCCAGGAAGATGTGATTCATGAGCTTAGTTTGGGGGCGGCAGGGAGGGTTCACCCAGAGGACATGTAGGGGACAGGCGTATCTATGAGGAGGGCACAGCACAGGTCTGGGTAACCTCAGACCCACCTAGGAGCTACTTGGACATTTCCCCACTGATTTCATTCTTCCCAGCCCCTCTCTGGGCAAAGCATCAATGGCCAGGGAAAAAAAAAAAGGAATTTCTAAAGGTCTTACCCTGCTAAAGCCTTGCGATCAGAAAATAAACAAACCACAAATCCCGAATATGGCATGTGGCTGTTGTTAGGCTTGAATATCTCAGAAAGTGAGCAATCTGTGAGATGCTCCCATGTGGGGACACAGCCTGTGGTTCGTGTGTCTCTGGATACCATCAACAGCGGCTGCAGCTAGCTCATTTCAGCCCTGACACCCTCCCCCGCAGAATCACCATGGAGCGCAAACAGCCCGGGACACAGGAGGCGGGAAGCCGCATTTATCCGAGCTCTATGTGACCAGCTGCGTGAGAAGTTTGCCTCTTCTCGGGCAGGTCACCCTGGATTCTCATTTTTTCCTCTGTAAATTGAGAGACGGAAACGAGTTCGATCCAGGAGACCCGTGGATTACTCACAGATGTGGTCTATTAACTCACTCAAGAGGGACGCACGTGATTTTTTTTTTTTAATGTTTTAAATTAGTTGCCAACATTTAAAAATTTGGAGAAATTGCTTGAAAATCCAGATTTCGGTTAGCTTTGAAAAAATTAGAAAATTTGACACCAGCACACAGGACAGCCGTAAAACCGGGCACCCTATTAGATGCTACAGACCATGCTGCTCCCTGTTGCCTTGGCAATACAGAGGCCAGTGTCAGTTTTCCCTCCATACGTGTCCCAGCTCGTTCAGTTATATCCCCTTGCCAGGTTGCTAAGCTGGATGAGGTCCCCAGGCCCAGTTGTCTTTAAAGCTCTGTGACTACGCCTCATGCTTACTTTTACCCCTCTCTTTTCTCTAAACAAGTCTCCTTCTTAGGTTCTTGTGGCAGAACTGCCTGCCAGTTAGAGCAGGGCTTCTTAGCCTTGGCTGTACAGTTGAATTTACTGGGGGAGGTTTTAAAAATCTCAGTGTCCAGGCTGCACCTGGATGGTGGGAACCAGGCCTCGGTCCTCTTAAAGCTGCAGGCGATTCCAGTGGGCAGCGTAGGGTGAGAAGCGTTGAGTTAAAGCTGAAAGTGCAATGGACTAGCTCAGGAGGGGATGAGCTGCTGTTGCTAGAGGTGGTTAAGCCGACGTAGATAAGCACTTAGCAGGGACCAGCTGCTCTCTTGTGGATTCTTCTCCTTGCACTCGCCCTGCCTTCACCCCACAGGGTCCCCCCAAGCTCAGCTCAGTGTCATTGAGCACACACATTACACTTACAGGGCTTCAGGACATCCCTGACCGTCCAATAATTAAGACTCCACACTTCCAGTGCAGGGGGCACGGGTTTGACACCTGATCAAGGAAGATCCGGCATGCCATGTGATGTGGCCAAAAAATATTTTTAAATCAAAAAAATAAAGGGGCTCAGCATAGGGTAAGTGGAAGGTTTTACTAGAGAGAAAGAGGTTGGACCACACTCTCATTCTAAATCCAAGCAGGAGAAAAACCATGATGGGAAACAAAAGTGAGGACAACCAGAGTGGCCGTTTTCCCACCTCTGGATTATATGGAACTTGGAGGCTGTCTTTGTTGTTGTTAGTCGCTCAGTCGTGTCTGACTCTTTGTGACCCCATGGACTGTAGCCCGCCAGGCTCCTCTGTCCATGGGATTCTCCAGGCAAGAACACTGGAGTGGGTTGCCATTTCCTTCTCCAGGGGGTCTTCCCAGCCCAGGGATAGAACCTGCGTCTCCTGCACTGGCAGGTGGGTTCTTTACCACTGAGCCACCTGGGAAGCCCCTGGAGGCTGTCTTGGTGGTCCCTCGGTCTGTGCCCCGTCATTGTATAAACATGAAAAGTGGGTTCAGCAGGGAGAAGCGACTTGCTCAAGGACACACAGGTGGCTGTTGACAGAACTGTCACTGAAACCCCCTTTCAATCTCTGTCGCTTAGTCGGTGCAATGGAGGTGGTTTCTTCCTTTCTGTTTTCTTGTGCAGGTAAACTGAGGCCCTCTATGTATGGAGGAAGCTCAGTGCCTCACTCACAGGAAGCCCTTAGCCTAAGGCTCCACTCTTCCCCATACAGGAGACGTGGGTTCGATCCCTGGGTCAGGAGGATCCCCTGGAGAAGGAAATGGCAACCCACCCCAGTATTCTTGCCTGAAAAATCCCATGGACAAAGGAGCCCGGTGGGCTACAGTCCATGGAATTGCAAAGAGTCGGGCACGACTTAGAGACTAGACAACAGCAAGCACTCTTCCCCACCCCGCCCGTGTCTCCTCTAACACTCCTGGCAGACTCCTCTGTGGGACCCAGCCGCATAGGGCAGGCCACTATTTGCTGCTGCCTTCCCCCGGCCTCCAGCCCTCCAGGGAAGCCACATGTGCTCAGAGATGGGCAGCTCACATCAGAGGGTCGTGGGGCTGGTGGGCAGGGATGGGAAGGAAATCTGATGACGCTTAGGAGGCAAGGACGTCAACCCCTGCCAAACCCAGGCATGGCGCTAGGCAGTGGGATCATGCAAGAGGCGGCCCCTTATCAGAGCTGGCCAGAGCACCAAGATCGGCCATACCTGTGTGTATTGTCTGTGGCTGCTTTTAATGCTATGACAGCAGAGGCCAGGAGTGTGGCGCCACCTGGCCCTTTATAGAAAAGGTTTGCCAGCCCCTGCTTTAGATTTCAACAGGCCTGGGCTTCCCTGGTGGCTTAGTGGTAAAGAATCTGGCTGCCAATAAAGGAGACACAAGACACTGGGGTTCAGTCCCTGGATCAGGAAGATCCCCTGGAGCAGGAAATGGCAGCCCTCTCCAGGATTCTTGCAGGGAAAATCCCACAGACAGAGGAGCCTGGCAGGCTACAGTCCATGGGCTCGCAAAGAGTCGGACACGACTGAGCACACACACACTGCTATGCACTGAGCTCGAGGCAAGGTCCTTTCCTTTCTACCTCGGTGACCTTGGGCAAGCCACTTCCATCTCTGAACCTCGTGTCTGCATCTGCATGTATTCACAGGCTTGTGTTCTTTACATCCAATCACATATATGAAAGCACAGAGCCTAAGGGCAGTTCCAGTACTTGATAAATGATGGCTGTCACTATTTACATTAGCTAGAGCATGGAAGGAACCTAGATGTCCATCAGCAGATGGATGGATAAGGAAGTTGTGGCACATATACACAATGGAATGTTACTCAGCTATAAAAAGGAACACATTTGAGTTAGTTCTAATGAGATGGATGAACCTAGAGCCTATTATACAGAGTGAAGTAAATCAGAAAGAGAAAGACAAATACTATATATTAGCACATATATATGTGGCATTTAGAAAGATAGTACTAACAATCCTACATACATGGCGGCAAAGAAGACACAGATGTAAAGAGCAGACTTTTGAACTCTGTGGGAGGAGAGGGTGGAATGGTTTGAGAGAATCTCACTGAAACACGTATATTACCATATGTAAAACAGAGGATCCGTGCAAGTTGGATGCATAAAGCAGGGCACCCAAACCCAGAAGGATGGGATGGGGAGGGCGGGAGAGGGGTTTCAGAATGGGGGGAACACATGCATACCTGTGGCCAATTCATGTTGATATATGGCAAAAACCACTACAATATTGTAATTATCCTCCAATTAAAATATTAATTTAAATGGTGGCTGTCAGTCCTCTGTGAAAGGACCTTGGAATCGGCCACTCGATTGGTATCTACAGTTGCCGGAGTGGCAAGAGGCAGGCTGTGGAGCAAGATAAAAGTCTCCTCCTTCCTGTAAAGGATAATTCATAAACTCATGTTAATTTTTTGTCTGTTTCTTTTTTTTTTCCACTTTTTTCCTCCAGATACTGGCTGACTAACAAAGTTCATATCAAAAGACCCACCACGGGCCTCTTGATGTACACCCTGGCCACGCGTTTCTGCAACCAGATCTACCTCTATGGCTTCTGGCCCTTTCCGCTAGATCAGAACCAGAATCCTGTCAAGTACCACTATTACGACAGCCTCAAGTATGGCTACACCTCCCAGGCCAGCCCCCACACCATGCCCCTGGAGTTCAAGGCCCTGAAGAGCCTCCACGAGCAGGGGGCTTTGAAACTGACTGTCGGCCAGTGTGACGGGGCCACGTAAGGTGGGCGCCCGGTGGGACTCAGTGGCTCACATTTGCTGCCAGCTACACCACAGGCAGATGGGAGTCGGGGTGGCACAGACTCTAGAACAAGCAGGCTAGTGGTTTTCTTTGTTCAAGTGTAAAACAGTGACCAGAATATATATATCTATTCCTGCATATATATATTGACCTGAGTATTTATAACTGTGTGGTGTTCATCTAGCATTAGGCAGATAAGCCACAAGAAGAAGGTGTGGAGAACCCACCTGGACCAGATTGAGACTCGGTGCATCTTTGGGGGCAGAAGGACTCGACGTGAAAAGAAGCCAGTCCCACGACTTGGGATGGCATGCTGCCTCCTGGATTGGAGAGGTCTTTGGGCTCATGGGTGATCGGAGAGCCACCTGTGGACAGCTGCCTCGAGCCTCTGAGAAATGTGGATTCTGGGTGAGCCAAGACCCAGAGGGGACAACTGGACCCATGTCTAACATGATGCTGTTCTTAGAGAAGAGGGAGGTTGGAATGTTCAGCCCAGCAAAGGAGCACATGGTCCCTGAGGAGCAGAGGCCAAGTCAGAGCTGAGTACTTGGGTCCGTGAACTTAGAGTTGAACTGCCCACGGGATGAACCATGGTTGACCCGCCTGTCCCAGACTGGCCTCCATAGATCTGAGGAGAAGGCTGGAGAAGACACGGTGGACAGGTCATAGTCCAGCTTTGCAAGAACCCCCAGGAACCTCGCACGGAGCAGGCAGATGACACCCAATTGCTAGGGTGTCCCAAAGCGTGTTGTTGAAAAGTCACAACTTCCTACCAAGAGAGTTGGTGCTCTGGCCCAGAATAAGGCAAAAGAGGGTCCCAAGTGTGGTGGTGGTTCTTTAAAGCAACTTGAGTCTGTCATGGAGGAAGGGAGCCTGGGCTTTCATCCTCAGGGTTAGCCTCCTTCCTTGCCCTGTGAGAATGTCCCCAGAGGGACAGTCCTGTTCCCTTCGGCCACCAGGGAAGCTGCCGCAAAAGCTTGAAAGGGCACAGCAAAGATAAATGTCATGCTTTTAAAACTGCCTTTCTGGTTGCCTCAGGAGCCCCAGAATGCGAGGCCGGGAAGAATGGTAAGCGTCTCCATGGCCGCGCTCCGTTTGCCTGCAGCCCCTGCGTTTGCTTTCTGCCCTGTGCTTCGGGCCTCTGCAGCTAGACTGCTGTGTCAGCGTCACTTTCTTGTCACTTTCTTATCCTGATGGTCACACTAGCCAGCACTGAGCTCCAACATTGAGGTTTTCAGCCCTCCGGGGAGAGGGTTCAACGTCCATCCCCACCTCCCTGTTTTCACAGAGGCAGTGATTTTAGAATTTGACACAAACCCTATGAAGATGAAGAGTTCAGACTTTTTTTTTTAAACCCAAGTATCCAAATGCAGTATCCTAATACTGGATATAATCTCTGTGGGGAAACCTGGGCTCCATGCGGATAACGTGGGGCTCGAATCACAGGTCATGTGTAGATGAGCGTTAGCCAGCTTGATTTGTTAGCTCATTCTCTTGCCTGATAAATAAGTGTTTTAAAATCTATTCAAAAGATAAGTTTAAAAACAACAACAACATTGTCTTGAAGGTGAAGGGAGTTAAGAAAAGGGATCAAGATCTGTTTCCAAGCCTAGGAGGCCAGACATAATCAATGATGATTCAGAGCAGGACATTTGCTCGAAATGAATGCCTGATGGGAAGCCAGTGGGGGCGGTGGAAGGATGCTCGGAACCTCTTAAACCCACAGGCGGACGCTCCAGCTCCGAACCACATCTGCATCCCTGTGTTTCCTCCCTCGTTGCTATTCTTGTTGACACTTGAAGTCTGAGATTTGGGATTTGCACTGTAAAGTGAGTATTTTAAAAAGCAACAGCCCTCACAGCCTCTGTGGGAACAGAGTGGTTTGGACTTCTCGAAAGAAGTGGAAATTAACGTCTCGTATTTTACACTTCTCCAAGGGGCTTTTCACCCTGAGGATCTCAGAGGCCCTGGAAGGTGTTCCCTTGTTGAAGCCTCCAGCATCCTGGGAAACAGGCAGAATTTCCAGGCTCAGTGGATTAGCCAAGGCCTTGGGTTCCAGGAGGTTCCAGTGGCGAGTGCAGAGAGGCGCCTCATGTCAGGTCCGGAGTCAGCCCTGCGTCCATGTACCTGTCAATGCCCCTCCCTGCAGGGGAATCAAAGGGCCAGAGCTCTTTTTAAAACATGGCTTTCTTTCTGCCTCTTCTCGGTCTTGGTTCCTTAAACTGAAACTAACAGAGTTGAGGGGGCAGGGACCATCTGCCTCTGGGCTCTCTCTAGAGAGTGCTGGGGACCCAGGACAGCCCACATGTCACCACTCCCAACCTGCACGCCCTGTGCTGCCAAAGCAGCCTCTGGGCTCTCTCTAAAGAGTGCTGGGGGCCCAGGACAGCCCACACGTCACCACTCCCAACCTGCACGCCCTGTGCTGCCAAAGCAGCTACGTGATGGCAGGAGCTCCAAGGCCTTGGCTTCCCCTCCACAGCCACCTTTCCACGATCAGGAGGCAGCCGTCTTCTCCTCCTGCTTAGAGCTCAGTTTGCCTGAGAGTCCACTGTAGCGTCTGACCCAGCCCGGCTAGCCTGGGGCAGCCCCAAGGAGTCCCAGTCTGTACCTGGTACCTGGTACCCTGATCCGATGCCTTGTAACGACAGTGGCCACAGGCCTCCAGGAGCAGGTGCAGTCAACCAACCTCCCCCTGACCCTCGGTCATCCCCAGTCCCCTCGTCCTCACCCACCCTGAAGCCCCTCCGCCCTTCTGCATTCTCCTCAAGCCCCCAACTGAGCCCCACTCTCAGCCTCCTCCTTTGCCGCAGAGATGGAGCCATCTGAAATGCAGTGTCTACTCCGGATCTCTTGACCTCTGTCCTCCCCTTTCACTGTCTTCCTCCCATTTCTGAGGGAACATCCATCCCCTCGCTGGTCCTTAGCCACTCTACCCGCTTTGTGCTCTGTGTCCACCAGCAGGCACCCAGCCACCCGTCCTGACCCCCATGGCCTCATCCCCTCATCCCCAGGCCCGGGAGGGGCTCTCTGGTGCTGGTGCCATCTTTCCTCTCAACACCCTCTTGGCCTCCACGCTCCTGGGACCAGAGACTTCAGGTCAAAAGCCCCTTCTCATCACCAAGCTCTCTGCATTGCTCAGCTCCACACTGACTCCTGGACGTTCCCTGTCCCCAAGGTGCCCAGAGGCCACATTCTCATGATTTTCCTCCCCTTGCCCATTACCCCTTCAGTGTTTATTTATGTATTTATTTATTTATGTATTTATGACTTATTTATTGACACCCTCACCTTAATCTAGAGAGTAGCCATAGTAGACCTGACTGTTGTATCCCTCTCTCCTCCTTGGCCCACACTCAGACCTTCCGCACCGCGGCGTCCTCTCCTCGGGCCCCTTTCATCACAGCTTTGCATGCTCTGTTAGTACCCCCCGCCTTCCTGTGAAGTCATCCTCCACTTCCTGCAGCTCGGCACCTCCCTCAAGCTCCAGGCTCGATTGTACACTGCTCACTGGTCATTCATCCCATCTGTTCTGGTGGCGCCAGAAACTCAACATCTCTGAAGCCAAATCTATCACTTCTGCCTCCTCCTCTTCCACAGTCTCTCCACCCAGTTCTGAAACCCTGAAGTCATCTTGGTTTCTTCTCTACGCATCCCCTTGCTGCTCTTGCACCATCCTTGCCTTCTGGTTGCTCTGGCAATTTCAACATCGGTCTCCTCTCGCCGGTTCCTCTGGGCCTGCTTGCACGTTCTCCATCTATCCTAAACATCCATAGAGATTTATCTGTTTAATCTCCAGCCGTTCACAAACTTTTAAAATGATGTGCAAGTCTTTGTCCTGACGTTACAGGCCATCCAATAAGGCCCCATCCTTCCCTTACACCCTGCACTGGTCCATCTATAATAGTCGTCATTCCTCAAAAAGGTGCCCAGTCTTCCTGTCTCTGTGCCTTTGGTCTTGCTGTTCCCATCCCCTGGAACACTCTCTTCTGCTTCCTTCAAGGCCCATGCAGAAACCACATCTTCCATGAAGCTCCCGCGATCGACCAGCCACTGGGATCTCTCCATCCGCTGAACCACCATAGCACTTTATTTGTCCCTTTCTCACGGCATTTACCACATTCTGCCTTGTATTATAGTTACTGTGCACTTGTCCTATGACTGTCTTAGACTGTAAGCTCGCCAAGGGCAGGGACCGTGTTTTATCCATCTGTGTCCATCATGGCACCGGGGGTGGTGCATAGCACACAGCAGTTGCTCAATAAATGTTTGTTGGATTAAATCCTTAATGCCTATCAAGGGCTGTATAATTAAGAAAATCATTTTGCCTCATATAATGCCACAGGAACCTCCAAAGAATCAGTGAGTTGAGAAGATACAGAAATCATTATCCCCACTGTGTAGATCATAAGACTGAGGCAAAAACCACATGAAGCCACATAGGTCACCAAAAGAATTTGCATCCAGGCCTTCTGGTTCCCACTTGAGGGCTTTTTCTGTTAATCAGTGCAGCTGAGTCACTGTAAACTGAAAACCGATCTGAGGCACAGTCCTGGCTCTCGTGAGTCTGGGCGTCAGTCAGAGAGTCAGGCAGACCTCAGTGTGAACCGCGGCTTGTGTTCAGCACAGACGAAATCCCGCTCTGCTTTGGAAAGGATAAGAGCCCTTCAGGTTTTACCAGGCCCAGGGGGTGGAGCTGTGGGACCTCGTAAATCATTCCCGCTGCTGCTGTCACAGGGTAGAAACTGTCCGTCCAGATGGCAGAAGAGACTACCAGCTCCAGGGGGCTGCTGTGTGATAAATCTCTTCATGCCTCATTCAGGCTCCTCTTCCAGGATGAATAGAACAGGAAGGGGAGTGAATGATGCCAGTCAGATGGGGCTGCAGACACGCGTGCTGCCTCCTGAATGCCCTCACCGCATCCCCAGTGACACTGACGGCCTGCCCCAGCCCGCCCGGCTCTCGTCAGCACTGCTGGGTGTCATCACCTCCTCCCATCTTTATCCCCATCCTTTTCTTTTCTCCTCTCCGGGGCTCTTTCCCTTGGTACCCACCAAAATCAAGATGAACCTTGGAGAGCCAAGTTACAGCTCTTTTTGGGAACCTGAGGCCTGGCCTGGAGCAATGGATCGAGGTGGCAGAGGGGCCCTCAATGCCCTTGAACAATGAGCTGTTCTGGTTGTGGGGGCAGGGCATCCACAGCAATGGGAGGTTTCCATGGTTACTGTAGAGAAGCAATGTTTTCGTTGCCCTTGAGCCTCATGATGAGGGTAGGAGTCTTATTTCCATCCTTAGGTGGTGGGGCCAGTTTCTACATACAGTGCATCGAGCTTGCCAAACCTCAGATCATCCAGATCTGTAGGCAAAGTTCAACAGAACCACCCAACAAGGACACTGAAGGCCCTTGGTGGCCTTTCTTGGTCTTCCTTGCCACTTCCCCAGCCAATCCATCCCATGTCCCCCTGGAACCTGGGGTGGGAAATGGGGTTCCCAAGGGGTTCCAAGAAGTGTGTCAAGAAAACCCCAAATACTGTAGCCATGAAGATGAATCCAGCGTTAAATATTAAACATGCTTCTCAAAAACTGATCCAGCACCAGCTGTCCACAGCCAGACCTTTGGGAAGTAATAGATTATGAGGAGCTAGCAGCCAGGCTCTTGGGAGATAGCCCCATGTCCTGTGTGCAGCAGGTAGGGCAGGCCCAGCCAACGAGAAGTGCAGATTCCAGGTGAGTCGGGGTGAGATTGATGCTGCAAAACACCTCTTCGTTTTAGTTCAAAGCACCATCATTTTCTAGACCAAGGTTGTCACACTGGAGCTGCCTGTGAGATGGGATGGCTGACTCAGCACCTTTTGAAAGGAAGCTGGCTGTTGCAGAGAAGACCATTTGGGGGTGATCTGCTTCACTCAAGGAAAGCCAATATTGTGCTTTCACATCCTGACGACCAGGGTTGGAGCGCATGTAACTCAGTGTAGCAACTGTTGGCAGCTCCTCATGCTCAGGAGTATCTCTGGGCAAGAGCTCTGGGATGGGTACCAGAGGATCCAGTTCAAGAGCCCGGGGAACATGGATGAGCCACTCGACACTGGTGCCTTCTCAGCTGTAAAATGGAGAAGGTATCTAACTACATCTAACTAGCTCCTTGCAGGAGTCATCGTGAAAATGCAGATAAAGGATGAGGCAGAGAAAGAAGTCCGGTGAGGGTAGATGGGAGCAAATGAAATGCATGCAGCTCTGAGTTTCAGAATTCTGCTCACGCAATTGCCCTGCTTAAACCTGTCAGTGGCTTTCCTTCACCCTGGGGAGAAAATTCAAAGCATCTTTTCATTGCTCATGTAGTCTTGAATGCTCCTCTCCCCTCTGGCTCACTACATTCCAGCCACACAGGCTTTTTTGCTTCTCCTAGAACTTGCCTAGCCACACTCATTCCAGCCTCAGGACCTTTGCACATTCTGTGTCCTCTGCCTGCAAAACTTGTTCTCCAGATCCTTGCAGGATGCCTCTACCTTGTCTTTCAAGTCTCAAATTGAATGTTACCTCCCAGAGTGTCCATCCCTGGTCTCTGAGTCAATCACTCTCTATTACACACACATTGTCCTGCTAAGCGGTCCTTATAAACCATCTGAATCATCTCACTTATTTTGTAGTTCTCAACCCTGGGCAAGGGCTTCCCAGGTGGCACTAGTGGTAAAGAACCTGCCTGCCAATGCAGGAGACAAAAGAGACTGGGTTCTATCCCTGGGTCAGGAAGATTCCCCCAGAGGAGGAAATGGCAATAACCACTCCAGTATTCTTGCCTGGAGAATCCCATGGACAGGGGACCTTGGCAGGCTACAGTCCATGGGGTCACAAAGAGTCAGACACGATGGAAACAACTTAACACGACGCATGCAACCCTGGAGAAAATTCATAAAAGACGCCCTTGCCAAGGCCATGGTGGGGACAATTTTAATCAGTATCTCTAGAAATGAATGAGGGGCTCAGTATTAAAAAAAAAAAAACACACACAAAAACTTCTAGTGCACAGCCAGGGTTGGGAAACCCTGACACATTTGCTATTTGCTCCCTTGTTTATTGTCTGCCTACCCTTCTAAAGTGTTCAGTGGGCACTTGTTCTCCATAGCAGTTTCTTGTGCCCTGGAAAACGGAAGTGGCCACCCTCCAGGGTTATGGCGAATGTCTCTTCTTGGGGTGCTGGCAACAGACTACAATGTGACCACTTTCCTGGCCCTCTGAGGAGGCACAGAGTAGCTCTGAATTCTCCTGGTGACACTTAGTCCCTGTGGTCCCCCGGGTGGATGGCCAGCATAAACCCTTCAGCTGAGCTCTGGCGGCTAGGTCTCTAGTCCACTCATATCCGCCTCTTCGTCTTCAACTTGTCTGTTCTCGGTGACAACCTCTACTACTGAGGGGATGCGGAACTTGGAAAGAAGCCCCACGGACTGAGTCCACATACCTTTGAAGGCAGCTCCCCTTTCGTCTACACACACACACACACACACACACACACACACACACTCACTCACTCTGGTCCCTCCCCTCTCATATACCCGAAGATTGGTGACCATCCAGTCCTGGGGGGGCTGTTGGGTGTAGTCCACATGCACCGTACCCAGCCCCCAACAAAGGGCCACTCAACAGATGGAGCAAACAGGAACAGGCAAGTAGGTTCCAGTGTGCCCAAGGACGTCTGCTTTCAGTCATTCATTCAATTTCAGGAACACACTGAGCACCAGCAAGGAGTTGCCCTGCTCTGGGCATGATGGGAGATCCAGCCCCCGCCCCTGGAGGCTCGAGTCTAACGGAACAATTATGCACACCCAATGGTCTGCCTGCCTGCTAAGTCACTTCAGTTGTGTCTGACTTTTTGCAACCCCATGGACTGTAGCCCAGCAGGCTCCTCTGTCCATGGGATCTCCCAGGCAAGAATACCGGAGTGGGTTGCCGTGCCCTGCAGGGGATCTTCCCGACCCAGAGATCCAACCCACGTCTCTTCTGTCTCCTGCATTGGCAGTCAGGTCCTTTACCACGAGCGCCACCTGGGAAGCCCAGGCAATGGCAGAATGAGATAAAAGGGAACCACCTATTCAAGCTGGGGGGATTTAAAGCAGGTTTCACAGAGGAGATGGTGGATGAGCTGGGCCTTGAATGAATTTTTGAGAGATGGACAGACTCTAAGACTACCCACTCTAGGAAGTTGTCACCCTCCTTGGTGACAGCAAAGGACAAGGGATGACTCAAGCCGCCGCCTGCCATATTGTTGCCAATTTCCGCCAGTTCACAAAACCCACCGGAGGCACCAGCTGTGCTACCATTGGTCCAGCCACCCCTCTAGACCCAGATGCTGTCCCTGGAGAGACCACCTGGATCCGTGAGATCCGCGATCGTGTGTGGGTAATGGTCTCCGCCGAGCCAGGCAGAGGAAGGACAGGCAGCTGCCCTCTCCATCGGCAGTGAGCCTGTTTGTTGCAATCCAAGCCCACTCTTCATGCCCTCGTCCTCTTCCCACGGTGCCTTCCTCGGAGGTATGGCTACCAAGGCCTCAGCGTTCCACTTCTAGTCACGGTTTCCTTGGTTGGTTTGCAGCTGTTCTCACCGTAGAACCTGTCACCCATCCAGTCCTTGAGGAAATGCTACAGCATTTCCCAGAGTGGCAGTTAACCATAGAAGCTGCTGAAGCCCCATCCTCTCTGGGTCTTTCCTGAGGAGGATGGCAGTCCTTTGCTGCTCACCAATGGGAGTCACGTGGATAGAAAGGAGGCACTAAAGACACAAGTAATGGCACCTCTTGCATGAGCTGGGGGAGGGGGTGAGCAGGACTCCATTCTTTGCCTTGCAGAAGACCCTCTAACCATACAACTGGAGTGGGCTGGGGGTAGGAGGGGGAAGAGGGGACTGCTGAGTCTGTTCCTGGCTGCACCCTCCGCTCTACCCAAGTAACAGTCAGCTGGGCTGTTGGCCTCCTCACTGTGGCCACGCACTGTGGCGCCCTCCTCCTAATCCCGTCTTTCTCCCAGTCCCTGCTGTAGGGGATCTGCTGTCCTGATTTACTTAACACTTTTAATTCTATCCAGGTAATGGGCAGAATACATCCATGTATATATGTGGACAATATTAAGTCTTTACAAACACCCTGAATAGTTTAAGAAATTATCATCAACACGTTCAAGTATTATCAACATGTTCATTACTTATCCTAATATATGTGTGTCCTCCGAAGCAATAGATTATCTGACCACATCGACCCAATGGTAGAAGTTGGAGTGAGAAATAGCCAGACACCTTAATGCATTCTGGCATAGGAATTCAAAATTATACATGAAAGATGCCCCACCCAGCAACCACAAGCTCCTCTGACTATGTCCAAGATGAGCTCTGAGTCTGCTCCCCGTCACGTCAGGAGCCACTGGCATCACTGTGCCCAGGCTCTAGCTACAGCATCTCCATTTCCCACTCCTTATGGCTTTGACTAGCCTCATCCTCCCTAGTTCGTGTCCATTCATTATGGCTCTCTTCCATCTGGTACACTGAGTGGACCCCAGAATGACTGAGCGCCCTGGCTCATCTGTGACTCTCTCCAAAGAAATGTCCCTTTGGGTGGCTTAAAGTGAAAGTGAAAGTTGCTCAGTCATGTCCGAATCATTGTGACCCCAAGGACTGTATAGTCCATGGAATTCTCTAGGCCAGAATACTGGAGACGGTAGCCTTTCCCTTCTCCAGGGGATCTTCCCAACCCAGGAATTGAGCCCAGGTCTCCTGCATTGCAGGCAGATTCTTTACCAGCTGAGCCACAAGGGAAGCATTGGGTGGGTTAGGTGCGTAAAGATGGGAAATTCCTGGGCCTAACCCTTAGGTACTCTACTCTCAACCAATCAGATGTGAGCATTGGAGGAAATTGCACTCAAGCTGCAGAGGAAAATGGAAGCTCAGATCAAAGGAGCCACCCGGACAATTCAAAATATTGAAACTGTTCTCTCAACCCCAATCTGGTATGGGGAGCCATGAACAAATCATGGAAGAGACACACTCCTGTTACTTGTTGAAGTCTCTCTTCATATTTGCTTCTTTATCTTAATTGATTTTTGTGTGTGTGGAAAATAAGATAACAGACTCAGAGTTTAAAATAAGGTTTTGTCTTAGGGAACCCTCCTACACTGTTGGTGGAAATGTAGGTTGGTGCAGCCACTGTGGAAAACAGCATGGAGATTCCTCAGAACACTAAAAATAGAGTCACCATATGATCCACTAATCCCACTCCTGGGCGTGAATCCAGACAAAACTATAATTCAAAAAAGATACATGCAACGCTAAGCTCATAACAGTACTATTTGCAACAACCAAGACATGGAAATAGCCAAAATGTCCACTTACAGATGAGTGGATAAAGAAGATGTGGTACATAAATATAATAGAATATTACTCGGCCATAAAAAAGAATGAAATAACGCCACTTTCAGCAACATGGGGACAACTAGAGATTATCATACTAAGCGAGATAAGTCAGAAAAAGACAAATACCATATGGTTTCAATTATATGTGGAATCTAAACTATGACACCAAGGAACCTACCTGTGAAACAGAATCGTGGACGTAGGAACAGATGGGTGGTTGCCAAGAGGGAGGTGGTTGAGGGGGTGATGATGTGGGAGGCTGGGGTTAGCAGATGCAAGCTTTTATATATAGAATGGATAAACAATAAGATCCTACTGTATAGCACAGAGAACTATATTCAGTATCCTATGATAAACCATAATGGAAAAGAATATTAAAAATGTATAACTGAATCACTGTGCTGTACAGCGGTAATTAACATGGCATTGTAAATCAACTATACTTCAATTAAAAATAAGCCTTTGTCTTTACTGAAAAACTGCATGAAAGAAGAGCGTGAAGTGAAGTCACACAAGTAGAATGACAACCGCACGTTCACTGCTGAATGCATCAAAATTACAGGCTTTCTGTTACACCAAGTTACAGCCTGAGATCCCCTCCGTGAAGTGCCTTGTGGTCTGCCTGGGAGGAAAGGCTCATGCTTTTCTTCACATAATAGAAAGACAAATCTTATCATTTAGCCAAACTCTGAAAGGGCTATTTGAATGGGGTGCAGACGACATTTCTTTAAAGAGGGCCAGGAAGTTTGCCCAGTAAAACGTTAAAGAGATACCATTTCATTGCAATTATAGGTTTCTTCCTCCCACCACAGGTTACGTGGGTGCATCTCTGTCTATTATGGAGTAAATCTCTTTATTTCAACCTCCCCTTCTCCACCTACAGTCTCATGTACATCAGTATTAGGAAGATTATTTTGCCACTTAGATTACATTTTTCTTTGTTCAATTCATTCTGCTTGAGATCATTCTGCTGTCAAGAATTCCTTGTCCAGTGGCAGCGACAGAGAAATAATTTAAAATTTCACTTCTTACCTAGATGCCTGACTTCCCATCCTCTCTTCCTCAAGCCCTCCTGGTTAAATCTGAGCCAAGATTTCCCAAGCATCTATCTTTCAGAGTTTCAAATGTTCCTCTTTTTATTAGGAAAACATAAGATCATTCATTCTGACCAATATTTCTGTATTTTTCAAACTCAGATATGTTTGTAAGATTGAGCCAGGAAAACAGAAACCTCTCTGGGTATTTTGAGCAGGAAGAGATTTAATGCAGGGAGTTAGAGGTTTGCAATACTATTGGACAAACGGAGATGATAAAGTCAGGGAAAACCAAAACTAACATTCAGGAAATAAGAAAGTATAGAGACCCTTAAAATGGCCATGGGTGATCTATGCTGCTCATCGCCATAAAATATATCATCTTCAGGGGGTGGTCTGAGAAGACCCTGGCAAAAGCTCATGTCTACTGTTTCTGAAGTTCATGTGATTGTCCAAAAATCTGCAGGTGCAGTAATGACGTCTGCTTTCTATTTTCTGCTTCTGAATCACATTGAATGCCTCCCATTCTGAGTCTAAATCAGAATCCTGCTGATGAGGGATGCTGGGAAATGTAGTTCTCAGAATCCAACCCCACAAATACAGCAGAGACTTTATAAGGAAATAGGGATGAATATTAGTTTCCCACAACAAACACACCAAGTGTCCACATTTTTCCAAGTACTCTGTTAGTGGAGATAGATATAGATAGAAAGATAGAGACAGCTATTCTACATTTTCCACATGAAGAAATGGAGCTCAGATTTGTTAGGTAATTTGTCCAAGGACATACAACCAACAAGTGAGAATTGATCTCATTTCTGAGCCCACATTCTTTCTACAACATTCTCCTGTCTCATATGTTTAGGACACAAACTTTCATAACCTATACTATTCTCTTGCAGTGTATCTTCAGAAACTATCCAGGAATAAATTTCTCCTACTTCAGGAGCCAGTTTACATGTCTTATTTCATAGCATTTCCATGCAGCTTTGTCTCCCTCCCTCCAGTGATATTCTGCCTCAGATGGTCCTGATGCTGGATGTCCACATCTCCTCTACCAGTTTCTTTTTTAAGAATTAATTTATTTATTTTAATTGAAGGATAATTATTTTACAATTCTGTGATGGTTTTAGCCATACATCAACATGAATCAGCCACAGGTATACATGTGCCCCCCCATCCTGAACCCCACCTCTCTCAATTTCAGCTGATCCCTAGTTGTCTGAGGTTTGCTCACTTTCAACTTGATATTGTTAACTTCCAAGCTGGTACATAAGGGAGTCCCCATAAGCCCCTACTTCAACGTCTAAGGCACCTCTTCAGAAGGTCTGTGATGACCTCTGAAAATCTCTGAGTCACCAGTACAGTCTTTCAGGAAATACTAGAGTTTCCCAAGATTGTTGGCAATTACATAGGCCATTCAGGTGCAACTTGGCTATCTCCTGATCTTTTTCAGAGATGATAGAAGTCTCCTGCCACATTCTGCTGCTGCTCCTGCTACTGCTAAGTTGCTTCAGTCGTGTCCGACTCTGCAACCCCATAGACGGCAGCCCACCAGGCTCCCCTGTCTCCAGGATTCTCCAGGCTAGAACACTGGAATGGGTTGCCATTTCCTTCTCCAGTGCAGGAAAGTGAAAAGTGAAAATGAAGTCGCTCAGTTGTGTCTGACTCTTAGCAACCCCATGGACTTCAGCCTACCAGGCTCCTCCTTCCATGGGATTTTCCAAGCAAGAGTACTGGAGTGGGGTGCCATTGCCTTCTCCTGCCACCTTCTAACAGGAGCCAAACTAGATAGAGAAGAGGACTTGAGGGGGAAAGAAGTGGCAGCTCCATAAATTACTCAGCTGGGCTAGCAGGTGCCTATAATTTTTCTTCTGCCCTAGAGACAAAAAGACCATTCTCGGTGATGAGGAGCAGGGTCTCAGCACCTAATGATATCATCAGTCAGGATATCACTAAAATGAGTTTATCTCCAATTTCCCATCCTGAACAAAGGCATTATTCTTACCCTGCCCATGGACATGAAGTATATATACTCTTAAATCCAAGCCCCCACTCCACTTACAAGAGGAAGAGATGAATGCAGGAATTAATGCAGTTTGGTAAATAGTGGGGTGCTTCGCAATTTGCTTTCTCAGTTAAAAAGAAAAGCAGAAAAACTAACAGGAGTGTCTCCTCTGAATCATACCTAGAGATGAGGGTAGAGGACAGAAGAGAAGCCCATTCTACAAAGTGGTGGCTTCTCAAAGCCATTTAAGGTAACACCGTAAGTCCGCTACATATACACCTGCAAGTCTCAAACTTGCAAAGATGTGACTGTGCATTCCATCAACACCAGGTGTGTGTGAGTGAAATCACAGCTTGCCCTCCGTCTCCTATCGCTGACGACCCTTCGTCTCTACCATCTCCCACCTCCCCTCCCTCCTCCATCACCAACTCTTCTTGCTTGTTCACTCAATGCCAGCCCCTGCATGCCAGCCCCTGCATGCCAGCTGTTGTGCTGTACTCCTGTACTTTCCAAGGTATTGTACTAACTTGCCAGGAGAAATAACAAATTCAGATATGCAGATGACACCACTCTAATGGCCAAAAGGGAAGAGGAGCTAAAGAACCTCTTGATGAAGGTAAAAAAGGAGAGTGAAAAAGCTGGCTTAAAACTCAACATTCAAAAAACTAAGATCACAGCATCCAATCTCATCACTTCATGGCAAATAGAAAAGAGGAAAGGGAAAGCAGTGACAGATTTTATTTTCTTGGGCTCCAAAATCACCATAGACGGTGATTTCAGCCATAAAATTGAAAGATACTTGCTCCTTGGAAGGAAAGCTATGACAAACCTAGACAGCATATTAAAAAGCAAAGACATCACTTTGCCCACAAAGGTTCATATAGTCGAAGCTATGGTTTTTCTAGTAGTCATGTACAGATTGAATAGTTGGACCATAAAGAAGACTGAGTGCCAAAGAATTGATGCTTTCAAACTGTGGTGCTGGAGAAGATTCTTGAGAGTTCCTTGGATTGCAAGGAGATCCAACCAGTCAATCCTAAAGGAAATCAACCCTTAATATTCACTGGAAGGACTGATGCTGAAGCTGAAGCTCCAATACTTTGGCCACCTGATGCGAAGAGCCAACTTATTGGAAAAGACCCTGATGCTGGGAAAGGTTGATGGCAAAAGGAGAAGCAGGCAGCTGAGGATAGAGTGGTTAGATAGCATCACTGACTCAACAGACATGAATTTGAGCAAATTCCACCAGATAGTGAAGGACAGGGAAACCTAGTGTGCTGCAGTCCAGGGAGTTGCAAAGAACTGGACATGACTTAGAGACTGAACAACAACAATTGTAAGAATAATAATATTTTCTTTCTTTTTTTTGTTTTTTTTTTAATGTATTATTTGTGTAAAAAGTATTATAAACCTATTACAGTACAGTCCTATATAGCCAATGGTGTTAGTTAGGTACCTAGGCTAACTTTGTTGGACTTAACACACTTTCAGAACAGAATTCATTCATGTGTAGGGAATTTATTATAAATTGACAGGAAAATCAATAAGACTGATGAAAAGATGCTGGAAGAAGCAAGGTAAAATCGAGACACCAACTCCACTCCTGCCTATTAGTTCAGTTCAGTCGCTCAGTTGTGTCCGACTCTTTGCAACCCCATGAATCCCAGCACGCCAGGCCTCCCTGTCCATCACCAACACCCGAAGTTCACTCAGACTCACGTCCATCGAGTCAGTGATGCCATCCAGCCATCTCATCCTCTGTCCTCCCTTTCTCCTCCTGCCCCCAATCCCTCCAAGCATCAGAGTCTTTTCCAATGAGTCAACTCTTTGCATGAGGTGGCCAAAGTACTGGAGTTTCAGCTTTAGCATCATTCCTTCCAAAGAAATCCCAGGCATGATCTCCTTCAGAATAGACTGGTTGGATCTCCTTGCAGTCCAAGGGACTCTCAAGAGTGTTCTCCAACACCACAGTTCAAAAGCATCAATTCTTTGGTGCTCAGCCTTCTTCACAGTCCAACTCTCACATCCATACATGACCACAGGAAAAACCATAGCCTTGACTAGATGAATCTTTGTTGGCAAAGTAATGTCTCAGCTTTTCAATATGCTATCTAGGTTGGTCATAACTTTCCTTCCAAGGAGTAAGCATCTTTTAATTTCATGGCTGCAGTCACCATCTGCAGTGATTTTGGAGCCCAAAAAAATAAAGTCTGACACTGTTTCCACTCTTTCCCCATCTATTTCCCATGAAGTGATGGGACCGGATGCCATGATCTTCGTTTTCTGAATGTTGAGCTTGAAGCCAACTTTTTCACTCTCCTCTTTCACTTTCATCAAGAGGCTTTTGAGTTCCTCTTCACTTTCTGCCATAAGGGTGGTGTCATCTGCATATCTGAGGTTATTGATATTTCTCCTGGCAATCTTGATTCCAGCTTGTGCTTCTTCCAGTCCAGCGTTTCTCATGAGGTACTCTGCATATAAGTTAAATAAGCAGGGTGACAATATACAGCCTTGATGTACTCCTTTTCCTATTTGGAACCAGTCTGTTTTTCCATGTCTGGTTCTAACTGTTGCTTCCTGACCTGCATACAAATTTCTCAAGAGGCAGATCAGGTGGTCTGGTATTCCCATCTCTTTCAGAATTTTCCACAGTTTATTGTGATCCACACAGTCAAAGGCTTTGGCATAGTCAATAAAGCAGAAATAGATGTTTTTCTGGAACTATCTTGCTTTTTCCATGATCCAGCAGATGTTGGCAATTTGACCTCTGGTTCCTCTGCCTTTTCTAAAACCAGCTTGAACATCAGGAAGTTCATGGTTCACATATTGCTGAAGCTTGGCTTGGAGAATTTTGAGCATTACTTTACTAGCGTGTGAGATAAGTGCAATTGTGTGGTAGTTTGAGCATTCTTTGGCATTGCCTTCCTTTGGGATTGGAATGAAAACTGATCTTTTCCAGTCCTGTGGCCACTGCTGAGTTTTCCAAATTTGCTGGCATATTGAGTGCAGCACTTTCACAGCATCATCTTTTAGGGTTTGAAATAGCTCAACTGGAATTCCATCACCTCCACTAGCTTTGTTCGTAGTGATGCTTTCTAGGGTCCACTTGACTTCACATTCCAGTGATCACACCATCGTGATTATCTGGGTCGTGAAGATCTTTTTTGTACAGTTCTTCTGTGTATTCTTGCCATCTCTTCTTAATAGCTTCTGCTTCTGTTAGGTCCATACCATTTCTGTCCTTTATCGAGCCCATCTTTGCATGAAATGTTCCCTTGGTATCTCTAATTTTCTTGAAGAGATCTCTAATCTTTCCCATTCTGTTGTTTTCCTCTATTTCTTTGCATTGATCGCTGAAGAAGGCTTTCTTATCTGTTCTTGCTATTCTTTGGAACTCTCAACTCAGCCTATTTAAAAAGAAGACACACTATGAGGGGGATCTAACTTTTTTCTAGAACAGGGGCACAAAGAAAAGCAGGCACTGCCTGTTTATGACTTACTCAATCACCCTTGCCAATCCTGAGACAGACTCTTAAGAGCAATGACTTCTATTATGGAATTACAATGAGGCATCCCAGGGAAACATTAAACCATAGGTTAGAGTCCAACCAAACCTTTACTCCTGGATGTGCTAGAGGCAGAAGGCTGGCCTAGATGGTGTGGAGGATGTTGTTTCAGACCCATAATTCCAGCCCCTGGTTCCTATGCATTACATCAGGTGACTCCCATCAGAGCTCAACTCAGAAGGGCCTTAGCTCTACACCAGGGAAGAGGAAGATGTCAAACATTCGTATGTAAATCTGTTTATAAGGGCTAGACCCCAGATGACTTACTGGTACCCAGAGTTGGTTTAAAAGCAGTGTCAATTAACTGAGTCCTAATAATCTTCCAAGGACTTCCCTGGTGGCTCAGTGGTAAAGAATACACCTGCAATGCAGGAGATGTGGGTTGGATCCCTGGGTCGAGGATAAACCCCTGGAGAAGGACATGGCAACCCACTCCAGCATTCTTGCCTGGAGAATCCCATGGACAGAGGAGCCTGATGGGCTACAGTCCATGGGGTCACAAATGTCAGATACAACTCAGTGACTAAACCACCACCATCAATAATCTTCCAAACACGGTACCAGAGTTCAGAAGCTAATTTCCAAGCGAAAAGCACTTGCTTGTCTTCCCTTTGAAAGCACATATACTGGCTCATTTCTACTGGAGACAAAGTAAAGCCCATGAGAGCCCGGTCCAGGCCATGGCTTCAACATAGTATCCCTGCGTTCCACATACACCAGCCCTCCCCAGCGTCTCCCTCTATTCTGCCATACCCCCCAAGAGAAAGAAAAGAACTGGCTAAATTACGTGTGCTGGAAATCAGCTCTTTTATTACTCCCTAGAAAGAGAACAAAGGGGGCTTTCATCAAGCTTTAAATAAACCATTAAATAAACTCTTAAAACCTTAAGAGACACTCTGCCTCTTCTATGTTGAAAAAGTCTGTAATAAAGCCACATGGCAGTGGGAGGTGGGAGGGAGGTTCAGGAAGGAGGGGACATGCATATACCTATGGCTGATTCATGTTGATATATGGCAGGATCCAACACAATATTGTAAAGCAATTATCCTCCAATTAAAAATAAATTTAAGAAATAAAATGAAAAGCACTTTTAAAAAGCCATGCTGTGCTTCTCCTTCACACTCTGAAGGTTTATATTGCCAGTTATAGCACAAGCTATGTTTTGGGTCTTGAGGGCATATTAGGTGGATGAATTTGTGATCTGGATAATGAGAAAGGAAAAACCCATGTCCACATACATTGACCCTACTCCACCAAGCTTCCTTAAATTAACTATGTTCTGTCATCTACAAAAAGTGTTACAGAAAGCTAAAAAATCTGCTTATCACCCTTGCTAAAGAGGAGAAAGACAGCGTGAGTAAAAATGCCCTTTTCTGCTTCCTGAATGATACTCGGACAGAGCTGTCCCAAGTTCCAATAAAAACAATTTGAAGTAAGACGCATGCACAATTCCAGGTGTGGGTGTCCCAATTAGAAATGGAGCTTTTTAAAAACTATGAGAACAAGTCTGCATCAAGATGGGGATTTAAAGCATCCATGTACCTCTACCTGCTTCAATATTAAAATATTTTAAAAGGGATACAAATTTGTTGGCACCTACAGAATGGGAGAGAAAAAGAGAAATTGGAAAGATGAGAAGCAGATGGGTGAATGGGAACTAACTTGGCTAAGCTGTAAGCTGGCAGCGGGAAAGGTGGCTATAGGTGTGCATAAACTGGGGTATGAAGATGAGGCTAAAAACAGGAAAATTGGTTAAAAGACCATAAAGAAGTGATTGGGCCTCCCTAGTGGCTCAGGTGGTAAAGAATCAGCCTGCTTTGTAGGAGACCCATGTTTGATCCCTGGACTGGGAAGATCCCCTGGAGAAGGGAATGACTATGCACTCCAGTATTCTTGCCTGGAGAATTCCATGGACAGAGGAGCCTGGTGGGCTACAGTCCGTGGGGTTGCAAAGATGGAGATGAGGCTAAAAACAGGAAAATTTGTTTAAAGCCCTTAAAGAAGTGATTAGACCCTCTAATTCCCTCTCCCCTCTAAGAAACTGGATGATGGCTCCACACACACCTAAACTTAAAGCAGATGAAACCAAAGAGCAGGCACAGGAGGAGGGACTGAGTGACCCTGTGCACACTCAGTCCTGAGACTCCCCACCCACTGTTCCAGCTTCCCTCCAGAGATGGGCTACCATGCCTCACTCCCTAGGTGAGAGGGTAGAAGAGACTTCTTCTGAAACATGACCAGCTCGAGAGAGAAAAACAGAAAGAGGCTGACGTCAGAGGTCAGTCAGATCTCTGTACACTGAAGCTCACAATCCAAAAGCCTGTGGCACAGGGAACTCAGTGTTATGTGGCAGCCTGGATAGGAGGGGAGTTTGGGGGAGAATGGATACATGTATATGTACAGCTGAGTCCCTTCACTGTTCACCTGAAACTATCACGACATTGCTTGTTAACTGATTATACCCCAATACAAAATAAAAAAGTTTAAAGTTTGGAAAAAAAACAGAAGCCTGTGGCAGAGGCAGCAGTGAGCATTCCATTGGCCACCCCCGGTGGTCAGTGAGCCCTCCGTCTGCTGTCCTTGCTTTCCAACCTGCTTGCATTCAGCAGTAACTGTAACTAGATCTGGACAGCTGACTGTAGGCAGACATGGCATGGTACTTCTGGAATGAAACATAAGAACCATCACGTAACCATCTGGCTGTCTATTCCCCTACGAGGTGCACAAACAGGCCGTAGGATCCAGATGAAACATCTCCAGGATGAGGCACCCTCCATCAGCCTGGGTCGCTGAGTGTGGAATAGAGTTCCATAGCAACCTTCACTGCTTGTGTTACATGCGAAATTAACCTTTATTGTGTGAAGCCACTGGAGACTGTTTCAAAACGCAAGTCTAGTCTCTCCTGACTAACACAAAGCCACGTGCACACATGCAGTCTTTTCAAACACCATTTCGGTGTACAATGGCAAAATTCAAGCACTCACGGATGCTCAGGAATCTGATCCTTCACCCTTCCAATTCAAGTCCATCTTAGGGAATCTCTAGATAAATCTTTTTGGACTCCTGAGAAATATACCACGCCATCACCCAGCATCCCTGGTTCTCCCAACCTGCTGCCTGTATTTCTCACGCAGATATGTATCAGGCCACAAAGCACTATGTTCCCCAATTCCAGGGAATAACAGCTCTCCAGGGGGTCCTCCAGATGGCTGCGCTCCCCCACAGAGTGTGGATTGGGGTACAGAGAGGGTCACATCGCATACCAACAATTCTCCCCACAAATACCCTCTCTTTCCAATTTCCAGTTTCAATTACTTTATACCTTTGAGATGGGTGATGGATGAAGGGTCAAGACATTGGTTTTTAGGTCACTGTTTAGAGGTCTAAATCCTGGCTTTAGAATACGAAGATGCTTGTCTGCTTTTGTTTTGTTCTTGGCTTTCGGGATCTCAGCTAAAAGAAAGAAATTCAATGTGCTGTTACAGGTAATGGTTCAGGCAGCTTACTTGAAAGCCCATGCTACAGGGTCAGATAGTGTCAGAGACCTAAGTTTGTACAGCTCCGTCTCCAAGGAACCAGAAAATAGACATCTGGTAACTCGAGAGCCATGATTATGGCTGATTGAAACTTGAAGAACTGTAAGAAGATGTGGGCCATATTTCAGCAATCTGAAACAAGATGAAATTCCATTATCTGCCTCTTGCTTCTGGTTTACAATCTCATTAAAATCAGAATTCCAGATTAGCTGCATCTGTGTTACCATGACATCAAATGGTTTGTTGTTAGAACCATTCCCTAGCCAAGAAGCTAAACTTCATAGCAATGGGCCAATGGAAATAGAGTTTGCACAGAAGCTCTCCTGGGGTTAGAGCATGTTTTGGAAACTAAAGTGTCCTTTTTCTGTGACTGGGAGGTTCCCCAACAATGCCCAGGCTTCTGAAGGTCAATTGTTGAACAAACCGAATCACAGTTACAAAGTGTTATTGCCGGAAGGGACCTTGGAGACATTTGAAGCTGAATCAAGTAAGTTAAATACACTTAGTCTTAGGTCCCAGGCTCATGGCAAACAATTAACTCATCTCACCACGTGGCAGCACCCAGAAAACCCAGCCCCAATCAGTACCCATCAATGCAAGATGACATCAAAGATGAAATTGATTGGCCAGTTCTACCTGATTCCCTGGTTGTACAGGTTAGGAACATTGTCCTATTACTTGTTCAAGGTCAAAAGCAGAGAAAAGACGAGACTGCTCTGTTCCATGTTCTTTCAATCACTCCACCCTGAACAAATGGGAAAGCAAGCATTTCTCTCTCACATACCTGTGGTCCATTCATCCCATCAAATCCCTCCAAACACTCAAGGCTTACTCTAGTTGTAGATGTGACTCAGATGTCATACTTACCAGTCTCTTCTGAGCCACAGTACTTCTGCTTTTCCATTCTGGGACCACCCACACCTCTGGTAAGAAGCATCAAAATAAGATCTAAAACTTTTGAATGAGCCAGAACCACTAAATTCATTATTTCTAGAGCCTCCTGGCCTTAACAGAAAGTCAATGTTATGCTTTCAAGTTAAAAGGCCTAACTTATTCCTGGAAAAGTAAAAATGGAATACTTCCAAGTGCCATATTATGGATGCACTAAGCTCTTGGAGCTGATTGCATCTGAGGTCTTGAGTCTAGAAGGGACCAAAGAAAACAAAAATCATCCCTTCAGACTCTTAGCACCTTTCTGAATCTTTTCCAGATGAACTTGCCTACCTCGGTCCAGAATAGAAAGTGGTTGGAGGTTGGAGGTGAACCTGAAATGCAGACATAGACAAATAGTTCATTCTATTCTTGGATTGCATATTACTGCTCCATATGGGGGTGGGGTGGGGGTGAGCCAAAACATATGGTACTCCATCTGTAAGATGGAGCTGGCTGGGTCCCACGGATGGCTTTTAATGCAAGTAGATTCAGCCTGATTTGGTCTGCCTCCAAAGAAGGCGGAAATGCCAGTGATTCAAATATTGTGTAAAACCATTGAAATTAATGGCACAAAACAAGACTCATTTGTATTCTGCCTAATTTAAAAGATGTCTGCCTGGTGTAAAGTAATGAATTAGTTACGGGGGTGTTTGGACTGAGTGTTCAACATCCTCTTGGAAGGAACAAAATGCCTTTCTTTTTCCTTCTTTCAAGCCATTCTCTGTTATTTTGTACCACTTCCCCCCAGGAAATCCACTAAGCATTTTGGCTTCTGTCATGGGCTGAATTTCATGAAGTTCACAGCACTGGACACAGATGATTCTACTTGAATTCCCCAAGGCCAAGTTGGGAGGGAGAATTCAAGAAGATGCTCTTTCAAAAGCTGCCTAGTGGAGCCATATTGTTCATGCTTTTCCAGGAAATCTCCAACAACTACTCATCATTAGCCTACCCAGTGAGTGTGAGGTTGTGCCCTTTCTGAATGCGACAGGAGAGAACTTGAAGTTCATCCTCAGATGATTGCACTGGGCTTCCATGCCACACGCTCCATGGGAATATCTCCAAAGGCTCACATGCAGCCCCAGCCCCATTCAGTCAATAAACTAGCCATCCACTCTCAGGATGATGATGGTAATTAATTAAGGCATGGGATTAATGCATGCTGAGATCCTGCTCTGTGCCAGGCATCACACTATGCATTGCATGTGAAATATACAATTCCATTCTTACAATAATATTATAAGATAGGCTCTGTCCTCCACACTTTTCAGATGAAGAGGCTGAAGTTTAAAAAGTTGCCAAAGTCAAAGAGATAGTGACCGGCAGACCAAGAACCCCGGTGTTTCTGCCCCAAAGACTATGCTGAGATTGAACAGGAAAATGTGGTGCAGCTACCCCTGTGAGCACCCGCCTAAGCTGATGCCTCTCTCCAGCCAGCCCAGCCTCTTCACTGTTGTTGTTCAGTCTCTCAGTCATGTTCAACTCTTTGCAACCCCATGGACTGCAGGATGCAAGTCTTCCCTGTCCTTCAGTGTCTCCTGGAGTTTGCTCAAACTCATGTCCATTGAGTCGGTGATGCCATCCAACCATCTCATCCTCGGTTGCCCCCTTCTCCTCTTGCCCTCAATCTTTCCCAGCACAGGGTCTTTCTTTGCCAATGAGATGGCTCTTTGCATCAGGTGGCCAAAGTACTGGAGCTTCAGCATCAGTCCTTCCAATGAATATTCAGGATTGAATTCCTTTAGGATTTACTGGTTTGATATTGCAGTCGAAGGGACTCTCAAGAGTCTTCTCCAGCTCCACAATTCAAAAGTATCAATTTTTTGGCACTCAGCGTGCTTTATGGTCCAGCTCTCACATCCATACATGACTACTGGAAAAATCATTGCTTTGACATACAGATCTTTGTTGGCAAAGTGATGTCTCTGCTTTTTAATACAATGTGTAGGTTTATCATAGCTTTCCTTCCAAGGAGCAAGCATCTTTTAATTTCATGTCTGCAGTCACCACCCGCCGTGGTTTCAGAGCCCAAGAAAAGAAAATTTGTCACTGCTTCCACTTTTCCCCCTAAGATTATGGGACTGGAGGCCATAATCTTAGTTTTTTCAAATGTTGAGTTCCAAACCAGCTTTTTCACTCCTCTTTCATCCTCAAGAGGCTCTTTAGTTCCTCTTCACTTTCTGCCATTAGGGAGGTGTCATCTGCATATCTGAGGTTGTTGATATTTCTCCTGGCAGTCTTGATTCCAGCTTGTGATTCATCCAGCCCAGCATTTCACATGATGTACACTGCATGTAAGTTAAATAATCAGGGTGAAAATATACAGCCTTGTCATACTCCTTTCCCAATTTTGAACCAGTGAGTTCCACTTAAAGTACTAGGTAACTCAAACTAGGAATGACAAGAAAAGCAAGCACTCTCTAGTTATAACCTTCAGTCAAAGCAGGGCAGGGAAGAAGCCTGCACAAAATCTCCATGGCACCATTCCCACCTGGATGGGACTGGTTTCCTCAATATGGTATTATATAACTCAGATCATGACCCCCTGATGAAGGCCGGAGTTCACCAGAAATCCCACACAGGCCATCTTTCCCTTTGAATGGAAGACCGTAATTTGTGGTCCATTCTTGACTGTCCTAGTCAAGTAGTTTTCAAATCTATTTTGGCAACATAGACCTTACCTCCCCAAATGAAACTGACAAATGGAAACTCTTCATCTTAAGAGGAAATAGATGGCTCTTAGCTTTCTTCTCCTCCAAAGGACAAACTCTAAAGATTCTAAGAAATTTCCAAAATCACCATTGGAAATCCAAAGTTTTAGACCCATTCTCCACCTTCTACCTGTAAGGATTCTAGTAGACCCAGACTCATGGACATATTCTCAGTTCCTTGCTAGGAAGCAGAGTTCTTGTGGAAAGCTATCAGACTTAGTGTTAACAAGAGCCATTTTTATAATTGCACCCATTAAGCCAACTATACCACTTAGGTGATCACAGAAGGTAGAGTTCAAGGGACCCCAAGCCTGAATCATTTCCGGGAGGAAGTGTTAATAGAACCCTTTGGTCAGAAGCAGCCTTTCTTCTGCAGGAGGCATAGGGCACCTGCTTTGTATATTACTTGGTTTGACGGAGGTCACTGCATCTGTTTATTTTGTATTAAATACCTTCTGGAGCTTTCAAGATGGGGATGAAAGGTATAAAGAAATTAAAAGAAAATGGTTTTAGATCCTCAGCACCCATTCTAAAAAAAAATTATCCTAAAAGAATTAAATATGGATTTCTTGAAAAGGTGGATGAGGGATTTCCTTTGCTGGAAAATCATAGAGTTTCTTTTCCTTCTTTCTTTTCTTTTTCTTTTTTTTTTCTGGTCCCTTCTCTTCTGTCTTCATTTTGACACCCAGCATGAGGCTTAGCACAATTTATTTCAGGTTCCCTGTCACAGAGCACACCCACCAGAGTTCTTCTTGGAGAAGCTATTTGTCTGTGGCTGGCCCAGCAAGTGCCAATGTCGGTGAGTTCCATGGGCACAGTTATAGAGGTTTACGAGTGGTGTGAAGACATGCTGAGCTGAGCTGAGCTGGAGCTTGGTCCCAGGGAGAGAGCCTGCCTGCCAGGCTCAGGGCCATCTTCTGCTTCTAAAAGAAAATGCCCTACTGGGCCCAGGTCCCGGAAAACTGGTGCTATGCTGAGTCACTGGCCCCTGCCAAGCTGCACCCCTGCGGCTGCTCGTACAAGCTGCACTCTGCTCCTGCACACACAAGCCCGTGTGCCTACTCCCCACTTCAGGACCACCCTCCCTCCTTCTCCAACACTGAATCTGTAAATAAGGCCAGAGCTCTGCCACCTGCAGAAAGGGCCTTTCAGTCTTGAAACATGTGCTGCAGACATGAATCGCAGTCCTCCATTTGGTGTACAGGTAATAAAACCTGCTTCATCTTTCATAAACTCAAGTTTATTTCTATTTTGAGCTATGACTCCACGAGGCTGGGAGACACCCTAACTCGATCAATTCACTTCCCTGTGACTGTGCCTAAATCCTAGGGACTTACTTGGTGCACAGCTTGGGGGCAGGGGTGCCATCTGGTCCTTGATGTCAACTGCCAGCTTGGGTACCCACCACCAGCACCTCCTTCATCTCTCTCCTCCATGCGCTCAGGCCAGCTCTCCACTGCTCCTCTGCCTGTGGAGGGTCCAGGAACGACTCTGCTCTTCTGGGCCTTGGGGTGGGGCTGGGAGGGCTGAGGGTGGTCACCCAACTTCCAGGTTCTACCCCTGATGTCTGCATAAACACGCTCACTCACCTTCCCTGAGACTCAGTTAACTGTGGATGCCGCTGCATTTGTTCAGTTTGACATAACTTGTTGCCGCTGTGAATGCAAGATAATCACAATGGAATGGAGAAGGCAAAGACAAGAATTATCAAGGGACAAAAACAGTCAATGCTTTTAAAAATAGGACACCAGCTTCCAGGTGACCACACAGCAGCAGCCCTGATGTGTTCTGTTTGCCGCCCTTTTTATTTTTCTTTAATTTTTTAATTGGAGGATAACTGCTTTACAATGTTGGGTTGGTTTCTGCATATGACATCACAAATCAGTCGTGTGTGTGTGTGTGTGTGTGTACACACATACGCCTCTCTCTCAAGCCTCCCTCCTCCCCCATCCCACCCACCTGGGTTATCACAGAGCACCAGGCTCAGCTCCCTGTGTTATACAGCAGCTTCCCACCAGCTGTCCATTTCACCCGAGGTAGTATGTATATGCCAATGCTATTTTCTCAACTTGTCCCGCCCTCTCCTTCCCCCACTGTGTCCACAAGTCCATTCTCTGTCTGCATCTCTATTCTTTTCCTGCAAATAGGTTCATCAATGCAATTTTTCTAGATTCCGTTTATATGCATTAATGTATCCAAGCATGGTAAGGCTCTCAGTCATGTCCAACTTTGTGACCCCACGGACTGTAGCCTGCCAGGTTCCTCTGTCCATGGGATTCTCCAGGCAAGGATACTGGAGTGGGTTGCCATTTCCTCCTCCAGGGGATCTTCCCAACCCAAGGATTGAAACCACATCTCTTATGTCTCCTGCATAAGGATTCTGGCCACAGAATCCTTATTGTTGTTATTGTCCCCTTTATTGGCAGGTGGGTTCTTTACCAGTAGCACCGCCTGGGAAGCCCATATGCATTTATCTACAATACTTATTTTCTCTTTCTGACTTCACTCTGTATGAAAGACTCTAGGTTCACCCACCTCAGTTCAATCGATTCACTACCTCCCTTTTTAGAAGATGACATGAGAGGGAGAGGGTTGGAGACAAGGCAGCCTGTGGTCATGGTGGGGACAAACCGGGGCCCCGTCTCTGGAAGACAGGGTGTGAGCTGGAAAGGACAGCAGGGTATTCTAGGAAAGAACATGCCCCCATGCAAAAGGGCTGGCCCTCCCCAGAGCTCCTG
This sequence comes from Bos indicus, assembly GCF_029378745.1. NCBI lineage: Eukaryota > Metazoa > Chordata > Mammalia > Artiodactyla > Bovidae > Bos > Bos indicus. The sequence continues at coordinate 14,811,886 of NC_091780.1, read as the reverse complement.
GACATTTGTGTGGTGAGCTCGTAAGGCACTCGGATCTCCTTGCAGCTGATGCCTTTCTTCTGCCAACACAACACACACCACATGACCAGGAGGGGCACCCCAAGGTTCCTGGGGTCCTTCCAACAACTCAGGGAGTGGAGCTTGTGGCTGCTACTGCAATGAAGCCTTTCCTCTTTTAGCCTTCCCCTCCCAGGTATGAGTCTTCCAAACCCAAACAGGACTGCTCTTCCTGCCAGGGTAGACAGTGGTGATTCTGTGCCCAGAATCCTTGAGATGGTGAGTTCTGGAGTCAGGAGACTTAGGTTCAGAATTCTTACCATGACTCAACCTAGCAGTGTGATCAGGTCTCATAGAAACTCCCCTTTATCTGTCTGTAAACTCACAGTTCAGTTCAGTTTAGCTCAGTCGCTCAGTCGTGTCCAACTCTTTGCGACCCCATGGACTGTAGCACACCAGGCCTTCCCTGTCCATCACCAACTCCCAGAGTTTACTCAGACTCACGGCCATCAAGTCAGTGATGCCATCCAACCATCTCGTCCTCTTGTCATCCCCTTCTCCTCCTGCCCTCAATCTTTCCCAGCATCAGGCTCTTTTCCAATGAGTTGGCTCTTCATATCAGGTGGCCAAAGTACTGGAGCTTCAGCATCAGTCCTTCCAATGAATATTCAGGGTTGATTTCCTTCAGGATCGACTGGGTGGATCTCCTTGCTGTTCAAGGGACTCTCAAGAGTCTTCTGCAGCACCACTGTTCAAAAGCATCAATTCTTCATCGCTCAGACTTTTTTATGGTCCAACTCCCACATCCATACCTGACTACTGGAAAAACCATAGCTTTGATTATAGGGACCATTGTTGGCAAAGTAACATCTCTGCTTTTTAATGCTCTGTCCAGGTTTATTATAGCTTTTCTTCCAAGGAGCAATCATCTTTTAATTTCATGGCAGCAGTCACCATCTGCAGTGATTTTGGAGCCCAAGAAAATAAAGTCTGTCACTGTTTCCATTGTTCCCTCATCTATTTGCCTTGAAGTGATGGGACTGGATGCCATGATCTTAGTTTATTGAGCATTGAGTTTTAATCCAGCTTTTTCACTCTCCTCTTTCACCTTTATTAAGAGGCTATTTAGTTCCTCTTCGCTTTCTTCCATTAGGATGGTGTTGAGGTTTAAGCCAGCTTAAACTCACAGATGTCCATGAGAATGGAACGAGGACATTTGTGTGGAATCCTTAGCATGGTGTCTGGCACATGACAAGAGCTGATGACCCGGGAAGTCACCTCATTCCATTAGTACAACAGTCAGATTCGCCCCAGCCCATCAGATCTCAGGGTAGGGGGGTCCTCCAAATTCCCCTCCTCACAGGACCGAGGCTTAGGCCTCTGCTGACCTGTCCCCAGGGAAGCCCTGTCGTTGCAACCTGACCCAGGGGGCCCTGATTTTGTAGTGAGAAGGGCTGACTTCAGTACGCTCTCTTCCTCCCCCTCCACTCAGCCTTAGCAGTCCTCACTCTGCATGGGGGACATGTTCTGAGTGGCCCAGTTAGCATCAGGGAGCCGAGACCATGTCACTTCTGTGCCAGCCACCCCTCACCAGGCAATCTTACAGCCTGTGCTATAAACTGACCTTTCCAGGCCAACTACTTGCTCCCGAATGTCTGAGAGTGTCACCTCGGCCCCAGTCTATGGGTAAAGAGGTCTGCAGAACAAGGATATCTGATCCTGAGTCCCAATATTTCTGAGGCTCAGGTGGCCAGACACTGAACACTTATTTCTGGTGGTTTGGGGAAGAAGCTGTTATTTTCCTTTGGGAGAGTCTCTCCCTGGTTCTGGGAAAGACCATTCCGATGCCTCTTTTGCAGGGTATAGACACAATCCCATATTAGTATCCGGATGAACAAATCTGGAAGCAATTTCCCCGATTGGATTGTAGACCTCCAGTTTTGTTAATTTAGAAGATGATCTCTGCAGCAGTCAGGGATATCTCTCCAAAGATGATTTTGATGCTAGCTAATTTCTTTTCTTTTTAATTAATTTGTATTAGAGTATGTGCTGGGCCATGCCATGCTCAGTCGTGTCTGACTATTTGTAATCCTTTGGACTGTAGCCCGCCAGGCTCCTTGGTCCACAGGATTTCTGAGGTAAGAATACTGGAGTGGGTTACCATGCCCTCCTTCAAGGGCTCTTCCCCAATCCAGAGATCAAACCCATGTCTCCTGTGTCTGCTGCCTTGCAGGCTGATTCTTTATCGCTGAGCCACCAGGGAAGCCCTATTGGAATATAGTTTGCTTTATAAAGTTGCGTTAGTTTCTTGCTGTACAGCAAAGTGAATCAGTCATATGTACACATATATTCACTGTTTTTTTGGATTTCCATCCCATTTAGGCCACTGCAGAGCGCCGAGTCCCCTGTGCTGTACAGTAGGTTCTTATTATTTACTTTATACATAGTAGACAATGGGTATCTCCCAATTCATCCCATACTCCCTTCCCCCCTTGGTCTCCATACATTTGTTCTCTACATCTGTGACTCTATTTCTGCTTTGCAAATAAGTTCATCTGTACTATTTTCTCAGATTCCACATATAAGAAATATTTTACAGTATTTGCTTTTCTCTTTCTGACTTATTTCCCCCTGTATGACAGTCTCTAGGTCCATCCATGTCTCTGCAAACGGCACAATTTCATTCCTTTTTACAGCTGAATAATATTCCACTGGATATATGTACCACATCTTCTTTGTCCATTCCTCTGTCATTGAACATTTAGGTTGCTTCCATGTCCTGGCTATTATAAATAGTGGGGTGGGAGTGGGGATAAGGGATGGGAACACCAGACTGACTCAGATGTGGAGGGAAACATCTCATAATTTGGGCAGGCGTGGGACTAAGTGAAAAGGTCATTGTGGGGAGGGCAGTGGGGGCAGAGACAGGAGTCCTGTGAGATCTTGGGGTGATGCCCTTTGCAGGAAATGAAACCCCAGAGCTGATTTTAAGGTTTTATTTTCTTTCATGAAATTCCTTCAAGTCTCAATGACGTTTATAAACAGGTCAGTGTTTGGGTTAGTCCATTAGAAGATAAAGGGGAGAGTCAGTGTTTAAGTCTGGGGCCAAGGCAGACTGCAGGAGGAGGACCCTTCTCTAAAGGAGGGTCCCCCAGTCAGCAACTGGGGTGGATTTTCTGGATGTTTATGGACGGTGGACACTGCCTTGCCTGAAAAGCTGTGGACATTTGTTTTTTTTTGATAGAGGGAGACATAAGAATGCATATGAATTCATTGACTTGGAATTTATTATTTTTATAACTTTTTAATTTATTTATTTTTCCTTTTGGCTCTGCCGGGTCTTCACTGCAGCACAGGCTTTTCTCTAGTTACAGTGAGTGGGGGCTACTCTCTAGCTGTGGTGTGGGGGTTTCTCATCGCGGTGCCTTCTCTTGTTATGGAGCACGGGCTCTAGGGCTCACAGGCTTCAGAGGCTGCAGCTCCCAGGCTCCAGAGCACAGGCTCAACAGTTGTGGCCCACGGGTTTAGTTGCCATGCGGCACGTAGGGTCTTCTCAGGTCAGGCATAGAACCCGTGTCTTCTGCATTGGCATGTGGATTCTTTACCACTGAGCCAGCAGGGAAGACCCTCACAATTTATTTTTAAATACACATTGTGTGTCAGGCCCTGTGGGAGGTGGTCAGGATACACGGTAAAGAGACAGTGGTGGTTCTTGCCCGGATGGAGTATCCGTCACCAGGCATGGATGAACAACAACATAATCATCCTATAGGCAATACATTGGGCTTCCCAGGCAGCACTAGTGGTAAAGAACATGCCCGCCAATGCAGGAGGCGTAAGAGATGAGGGTCAATTCCTGGGTCAGGAAGATCCCTTGGAGGAGGGCAAGGAAAGCCAGTCCAGTATTCTTGCCTGGAGAATCCCATGTACAGAGGAGCCTGGTGGGCTACAGCTCATAGGGTCACAAAGAGTTGGACATGACTGAAGTGACTTAGCACGCAAGCGCACAGGCAATGTGTTAATTAGGGCTCTGCTGAACGCAACGAAAGAGAAGAAGAAAGGACTGTGAGAGGATGTTACTGGCAATCTAATGTACAACTTTGATTATTTTATTGAAATGTTATATTTTATTATGTTTTCAACAGCAGATCATTATATTATTTAAACCCCAAATTTTATTGGCATTTCATCATAAAACAGCAATTGACATCTACTAAAAATGAAGTCCCAGACACTCTCCTGACTTGCTTGCTTCTGAGATACGATTCCAAAACAGAATTCTGACTGTTCCCTCCCAGCCACAAATACAGTGTCAGGGCAAGAGTGGCCCAGAAAAGAGGGCTGGTCAGCAACAGGTGGGTATAATGGGCTGAACAAGGAACCATCAAAATTCACATGTTGAAGTCCGGAGCCCCAGAACCTCAGATACAACTGTGTTTGGAGACAAAGCCTTCAAAGAGATAATTAAGCAAAAATGAATTCATTGGGGTGGGCCCGAATCCAATAGGCCTGTTGTCCTTATAAGAAGAGGAGATTAGGACACAGACACACAGAGGGAAGACAGTATGAAGACAGCTGGGAGAAGACGGCCGTCTGCAAGCCAGGGAGAGAGGCCTTGGGAGAAAGCAACTAGGCCAACACCTTGATCTCAGACTTCCAGCCTCTATTTCTGTTGTTTAAGCCCCTCACTCTGCTAATTTTGCTATGGCAGCTGTAGCAGAATAACACAGTGGAAAATCTTCCAGAAGGAGGCAGAGGAGCCGTCTCCTCTGCGTGCCCAGCATCCCGCGTCTCTTCTCTGTGTGCTTTGAGTCAGGCCTGCCTCCTCTCTGAGCAGACGTGGGGCCTCTGCTTCTACAGGCAGGGGCGGAGTTGGGGGGTGGGCAGGGTGGTCAGGGACCGAGGGCAGCACTGCTCTTTCCCGGAGCCCCATTTATTTTCCCCGATGCCCACTCAGTCCTTTAGCCAGACTGACTGTCACCCCAAAACGGAGCGCCTGATCTATCCTCCTGCAGACTCTGTGAATGTCACGTGTTTCTCGCCTTCTCCCCTCTTCCTTCAACCACCGGATGAATACAAAACAATCTCCTCAAAGTCCCCAGCAGCAATTGTCTCTCCCAGAACAAGGGGCATGCAGCTCATAGTTTAAAGGAGATTACCTCCTCGGATTTAATGAGAGCCACTGTGAAAGCAGTGTCCCAGAGAAAAGGGGGAAAAGAACACCATCAAAAAAGAAAAAAAGAATAGCCATCCAATTAGTGTCTCTAACATGGCCTCATTATAACCCACATCTGACATTTGCCAGTGGTGTTAGATTTGAGCTGCAAAAAATGTCTTTTGAAAAGCAAATTGACATTTGCCATCACCCTCCCCCACCCGCTGGAGTCCTAAGACTTAAGCACTTACCGTGACAGCTGAGATTAGGCAAAGAGGGCAGAGGGATCACAAGTGAACTAACTCATGACAGGCAAGGACGAGATGCCTGATGGAGGAGGGGGAGAGGGCAGAGAACATCGTGGCTACATGTGAACGACCCTCACCTTCCGTGTCTCTGTGTGATTTCCTTTTTAGGGAACATTTAATAAGAGACAGAAGCCAGATTTGGTTGAGCTGAATGCAGGATCGCCATGGCAACCTTCCTTTGGAGGTTATCCAAGTCAGGTAGTGACAGCAAAGCTGAGTTAAAGGTCATCCCTGCCGAGAAAGATGGGCATTGATAAAGTATTTTAACAAGACCCAGAGGAGCTGGTATTTGAAAGCAACCCACAGAGGATCAACTAGACTCTAGGAATGAGAGGCAAACAGCAGCAGGGTGAGAGGGGGCGTTCTGTGGGGGATTCCGTCAGAGCCCCACGCTGGAGCTGTAAACACCTCGCCCTCCACGCAGAGAACTTGGGTCTCCACCAAAAGCTCAGGCTTGACACGATTTGTATTTGCTCAAAGGAAGGGTTAAAACCCACTGGCCTCTGGATGGTAAAGAAGTACGTCTTGCAATTCTGTGCCCAGGACATTTTCAGGCATTCCTGAAAAGTTCTGAACGAGCCAAATTTTTGCAAATGGAACAGCACTGACCTTCTTTATCACTCCCAGAGATGCTTTATTTAATCTCTTTTCTATTAGAACATCACTGTAAAATCTTGGAGTTAAAAACCCTTTTCTAGCACATCTCTGAAGCCAGAAATCTCTGAGGAAACCACATAAATATGAATGTGTGGCTGGCCAGGAGGAGAAGATGTAAAATGAATTTTAAACATAAGAAAATATGACAGAACTAAGATCCCACGTGCTGTGGAGCAACTAAGTCCATGCTCTGCAACTGCTGAACCTACGAACAACTAGAGAGTCTGTGCTCCTCAATGGAAGTTCCCACTCGAGGCAAGGAGCATCCTGCACGCTGCAGCTGAGATCCAATGCAGCCAAATAAATAAATATTTTTTTAAAGGAAGAAAATAACAAAATAACCCAACATCCCTCATAAATAAGCAAATGCCTATTTAAATGAGAGCAAATAAACATAGGTACGTGAAAACAATAGTATTTTACTATTATATAATCAAGGATCTGCGGCTGCTGCTGCTAGATTGCGTCAGTCGTGTCCGACTCTGTGCGACCCCATAGATGGCAGCCCACCAGGCTCCCCCATCCCTGGGATTCTCCAGGCAAGAACACTGGAGTGGGTTGCCATTTCCTTCTCCAATGCATGAAAGTGAAAAGTGAAAGGGAAGTCGCTCAGTCGTGTCGTGACCCCATGGACTGCAGCCTACCAGGCTCCTCCATCCATAGGATTTTCCAGGCAAGAGTACTGGAGTGGGGTGCCATTGCCTTCTCCAAATCAAGGATCTAGCAGTGTGGTAATACTTAAGAGTTGATGGGATGTGAGGAAACAAGCATTCTTACACACTCCTGGTAAGAGTAAATTGGTGCCACTCGGTGGTAGACAGTTTGTATAAATCTATCAAAATTTAAAATGGACCTCACTTTGAGATGGAAATTCCACTTCTGCATAGCTGCTCTCATGCAAAGATGTATGGACACAGATGTTCATTCATTGCAGCATTGTTTATATTAGCAACAGATTAGAAACAATGTGAAGGTCCCACAGGAGACAGACGGGAGAAATTATGAAACATCCATAACATGGAATAATGTTCCATGAGAAAGAATGAGACACGTATGGGTGTTGACATAAAATAATCTCCCTAATACATTATATGAAAACAGCAAGTACAGAATTGTATCATATGCTCACCTGTACTTTTCCACAATTATAGAATTTCACTGTGTGCATATATTAATGGTTTAATTTTAAAAGTTAGACTTAAAATGTCATCTGGGATTTGAATTATGGACCATTTGCTCCACATGGTCGGAGCTTCCCTGGTGGCTCAGATGGTAAAGAATCTGTCGGCAATGCAGGAGACCTAGGTTCAATCTCTGGGTCAAGAAGATCCCCTGGGGAAGGGAATGACTACCCACTCCAGTATTCTTGCCTGGAGAAGTCCATGATGGTAACCCTAGCATCCATTTCTCCTTTCCTCCTTCACAGAACCTCAGGACTCCATTCATCCCTTAAGTAGCCCAGGAGATTCAAAGGACATAAACCTACCCGACTCCAGTGGTGGGCCCTGAGTCAGTGGGTTTCAGATTTCAGGAAGCATCAGAACCAGCTGGAGGATTTATTAAATCAGAGTGTCTGATGCAGTAGATCTAGAGCGGGGCCCTGAGAGGTTTCATTCCAAGAAGCACTGATATTGCCGGTCTGGGGTCCACACCTGGAGAACCCACGATTTAAACCAGAAAATCCTTCCTTTGTGTTAATGATGGCTTCAGACCTACAGCAGCAACACCATCTGAGATATCTGATGTGAGTCTGATGGGATGTTTTGTGGAAGACCACCTCTTTCTCTTAACAGAGAAGCACAGACTAAACCACACTTTCTTTCCTCTTCCCCTCACCCGAACGTGAATGGGACAGGGATGAAACCCTGACTGTTATTGGGAGGTATCTTTTAACCACAAGAGAAATCAACCTTTAGATGCTACTAATACTGTGCAAGGAGCAGAAAGATGAAACGCTCTAAGTCCTGGATCTGAGGTCCATCCCACGGCTAGATTTCCCTCCATGTGAGCCATGCATTTGATTACAGTTCAGGCCCCTCGACGCTGTGTCTTCTGTTGTTGCTGTGGTTTAGTCCCTAAGTCGTGCTCGACTCTTTTGCGACCCCATGGACTATAGCCCGCCAGGCTTCTCTGTCCATGGGATTCTCCAGGCAAGGATACTGGAGTGGGTTGCCATGCCCTCCTGTTGGGATCTTGCCAAGTCAGGGATTGAACCCACATCTCTTACACCTTCTGCCTTGGCAGGGGGATTCTTTACTGCTGAGCCACCAAAGAAGCCCTTTGTCTTCTGTTATCTGCAGACAAACACTTTCCAACTGACACAAGCCTAGAAAAGACATTATTTTTAAAATATTTAAAGTTAAAACCATTTTCTTTATGGTAAAATGTCATAAACTTAGCATAGAGTAATAGCAGATTGGGGAAAACATTTGCAACACGTGCTTTCTGTGTCCCATCTCAGTTAATACTCTGGTCAAGCAAGCCTTCTTGCTCTCTCTCAATCCAGTGCCACACAGAAGTAGGTAATGAAGAAATACAACTCTGAATCAAAGCTCAGGGAAAGAACATTATTTAATAAGTAGCTCTGCAGGGTCAAAGCTGACAAAGAGGTTGGAACACTCAGAAAAAGCATCCTTTATAAATGTTTATCCCATCTATCTTCTCTCCAAGCCACAGAGCCCAGCAGGTACCTCCAATCTTCTCTGTCTCCATCCATCCTCCAAAACATTGCCTGATTTCTTCTCTTTATGATGCCTGCCCTCTCTAGATAAGTCACTATCGTGTAAAGTCATCCAGTCCTCTTGGCTACTACCAATACTGTCTTTCTCCTTTACTCCTGGTGCAGTTGAGGTGAGGGAGGGGTGAATGAGAGGAAAGCAGTGACATTTATACCTGTAACTAATGTAGAGATATAAAAGTGACAAGGGTATAGATATATACGAACCAATGTAGAGATGAAGTGACAGCAGAATTTAAGTAACTTAGTCCAAAGTCACACCTGGAAAACCCAAGCTGTCAATCATTACACTAATCTGCCATCAATAGAGGACTGAGAATATTAATACAAAAATCACTCTTACAAATCAAAGAAGAGGAAAACCATTCTAATGGAAACATTCTCAAAGAACATGCACAAGCAAATTAAAGAGAAACAAATTGAAAAAGTGGTTCAAGCTCACTAGTAATAAAATGAATGGAAATTAAAACAATATTTCAGCTAGCAGATGAGCGAAGTTTTTTTAAAATTAATTATAATTCACGTTGGCTGGGGTATGGAGGAAAAGGAACTCCCACACTGTGCTCATGGGAGAGTAACTGAATAAAAATTAGGTAATACCTCCGCAAATTTAAAATCAGCATACATTTGACCCTGCAATTGTGTTTCTAGTCATTTATCTTAATGAGTTCATCAGACAAGCAGAAAAGAAATATATACAAGAATGTTTGCAAAGCCTGTGTTTTAGTAGTAAAATATGGAAAGAACTTAGAGCCCATCCATAGGGGATTAAACACTGTATAGGAGAGAAAGAAAAAAATTATACTTGTTACAAACTTCCCAATACAGAACCCCACAACTGACTTCCTTGCCGACTTGCTCTTAGGCCACACTGGACAAATGCAGACTCCATCAGCAGAACCCAATCTTGTCTCTGTACAACTCATAGCAGGGAACCCCAAGGCAGAATGGGGGATCTCAGCCTGTTCCCTGGGAGGTGGAGGGGCTGAGCCTCACAGACCTAGCTTCCTTTCCAAGGCCCTTCTCTTTGGAGGATTAAGTAAGGCATGAGAGAAAGGCTGAGGCATTATTCTAATAGAGATCCTACTATCTGGAAACAGGAAGACAAGAGAAAAGGAGTTCCCCTTATCCCAACCTTACATAGGTTTCAATATGCACAGAAAAAATTGTCTGGAGATGAATATCTATCCGAATAGTCTCAGTAGTGGAACTATTTCCTTTTCTTCTTTAATTCACTATTCGAGCATGTTTCATTAGTGACAGAAGCAGAGCCAGACATGTGGTTGCCTCCTGCAGAAAGAGAAGAGAAGGAAAATAGCTTTACGTACCTAGTATGTGCTGGGCTGGGCAGCCTTTATCTGTGCTTTGCTGTGCTGTGTACACATTGGACACTTTGAGGATGTTTCCCTAATGAGCGAGCAGCCAGAATTCTCACGCTGCCTTACCCCGGGGAATTTAGGAAGTTGTAGAATGTCGCAAGGCAGCAGGCCCGCGGTGAGCCTACCATGATGGGGGGCCACCATGGCTGGGGGCAAGGGGAGTCCATGGGAGGCAGAAGTTGCAGAGGGGATGGCCCAAGCCAGATGGAAAGTTTGGCTAGACTCAAGATCTGTAAGGCCAACAAGAACTTAGGCAGGGTTTAGCCAGTAGGGTAGGGGTAGAAATGGGTCTCCCCTTCAACAGGTATAAGTGGCAGATACCAGAAGGGTGCCCATTAAGCAGAAATGAAAAAGACTCTTTCCAGAGGAATCATAAAGAATCCAGAGGCTGGCAAAAGGATAGCTTAGTTGCAATGAAATCACACACATCTATACCTATACCCAAAAATCATCTTGAAAAGACAGCGAGAATTAATCATTTAAAAGAAGAAATATTGGCTGGGTAGAGGTTTGAACACTGAATTTGATTAGATATTTATAGATGACAGGACTGACTTGTGAGAACTGTTACAAGACTACAAAAGTGCTAGCTGTTCAGCTGTGTCTGACTCTCTGCATCCCCAAACTGTAGCCTGCCAGGCTCCTCTGTCCATGGAATTTCCCAGCCAAGAACACTGGAGTGGTAGTCATTCCCTCCTCCAGAAGATCTTCCTGACCCCAGGATCAATCCCGTGCCTCCTGCATTTCAGGCAGATTCTTTACCGTCTGAGCCACTATGCAAGCCCTCAAGATTACAGACTGAAAAAAAAAATTAATATACACAGTGTTGACTAGTTGTTATTCAGTCACTCAGTCATGTCCAACTCTTTGCAAACCCATGCACTACAGCACGCCAGGCTTCCCCGTCCTTCACTATCTCCCGGAGTTTGCTCAAACTTATGTCCATCAAGTTGGTGATGCCATCCAACCATCTCATCCTCTGTTGACTAGAGCATAGTGGAAAATGAATCCTCCCATTTGGCTGATAGTAGAGTGACTGAAGAAAAATTAGGAAATACTTCTCCAAACTTAAAATCTGCGTATGTCTGACCCTGCAGTTCTGCTTCCAGTATTTATCCTGACAAGTTCACCGGATAACAAGAAAGAAATTCAATCTCTGCCAATAGTGGCAAGAAGGGACATTTCCAGGCGGTTTTTCAAATCTGAGTTGGAATGTGTTAATTTCTACCATAGTATTTCTACTGTATTCTTCTAGTATATTGTAAAGGACAGGAAGGAAATGTTTTGCTGTTGCTGGTTGACCTCTTACCAGCATACTGCAAAGAACTCAAGGAACATTTCTAGAATGAGAAAATGATGTGTGAGTCTTAACGCAAGACGAGATGCTTAAGGCTTTGGAGTCAACTCACTCCATGTCTTCAGATAAACCTATAAGGATTCTTGGAGGGGGAGGAATAAGCTGAGAGACTGAGACTGATGTATATCCATATAGACCATTACAGATTATGAGTAGAGTTCCCTGTGCTATACAGTAGGTTCTTATTAGTTATCTATTTTAATAAATAGAGCTGGTAGAGCAAAGCCCAGAGACCCCTCAAAATAGAAAGTATAATTGGAGGCAGCAAAGAGCTGAAACCCTAAATGCTATCCGCAGTATAAGAGTGATCTGGAAATAAACCCCCCTCTCGAAGGACTACAAGGAAAATGATCTGCTTCAAAAGTCTTTGGTAAGTAGAAGAGGAAAAAAGAGTCTCCCCTGAGAGTGTGTAATCTCAAGTCAGATTCAGGCAGGTTCACAGGCTGAGTTTAAATTATCTGGTTGATTTGAAAAACCTCAAGGTAAGAATTTAGTTCAAATAGCACTGGGTTGTTAATTCCCTAGACACCTGACAGCAAGCAATACCTTTCCTCTCTGAAGAAAGTCATCTTCAACTTCACCCTCAGAGTATCCCCACAGGTAAAGTTCTAAATCAGAGGTCATAACCGACAACAAGAAATCATGAACCAAAGCCAGTTGAAAATACAGACAGCAGAATAAGACCTAAAAACATGGTAAGATACTAGAATTATTAGACACAGAATATAAACTCAGTTTTTTAAAAGTAAACTTGTATGTTCTAGTATACAGATGTCAAATTATAATGTTGCACACCTAATATGTGGGCTTCCCAGATAGCTCTAAAGATAAAGAACCCTCCTGCCAATGCAGGAGACACAAGAGACTCAGGTTTGATCCCTGGGTCAGGAATATCCCTTGCAGTAAGAAATGGCACCCCACTCCAGTATTCTTGCCTGGAAAATTCCATGGGCAGAGGAACCTGGCGGGTCACAGTCCCTGGGGCTGCAAAGAGTCAGACATGACTGAGCACACACACACACGCCTAAAACTTACATAATAATTTTTAAAAGTAAAGGAGAGTTGAGTAAGAAGAAAGTGTATCTAAAAATAACTAAGCATATTTGGGGTAAAAAAGATTAGAACGTCTAGAAATAAGAAATATAATCACTGAAATTGAAAATATACTGCAGAAACACGGGATACCCACAGAATTGCTGCTGTTGCTGCTAAGTCGCTTCAGTCGTGTCCGACTCTGTGCGACCCCATAGACCCCATAGAGCCCACCAGGCTCCCCCGGCCCTGGGATTCTCCAGGCAAGAACACTGGAGTGGGTTGCCATTTCCTTTTCCAAGGCATGAAAGTGAAAAGTGAAAGTGAAGTTGCTCAGTCGTGTCCGACTCTTAGCAATCCCATGGACTGCAGGCCACCAGGCTCCTCCGTCCCTGGGACTTTCCAGGCAAGAGTACTGGAGTGGGGTGCCATTGCCTCTCCGACCCACAGCATTGGCTAAATGTAAAAGCACTGCCAATATCGAGTGCTGTAAGGATTAGACCATTTGGAATGCTCATTCATTGCTGGTGGAAATGCAAAATGGTATGGAAACTTTAGAGGAAGTTCTGCCAGTGTTTTGTAACATTAAATATACATTTACCATGAGGCCCAGAAATCCCATTTCCAAGTGTTTACTCACAATAAGCGAAACATAAGTTCACACAAAGACCTGTAAGCAAATGCTCATTGCACTTTTATTTGTTATAGCCAAATATTGGAAACAACCTAAATTCTAGCAACTGGAAAAAAGATAAATAAATTGTGGCACACCCATACCCTGGGATACTCTTCACTGGCTAAAAAAGGAAGGAGAAATAAAACGGATTACATCAACATGACAGATTTCTGTTCTATGTAAGACATCATGGACAAACCTGGTAGAAGGTAGACAGACTAGGAAAAGATGTCTATGATGACTAAAATCAATAGGAAATAATAGATAGAATATATAAGAATGTCTGCAAATCAACAAGAAAAAACAGAAACACAACAGAAAAATGAGGAAAAATATAAACAAGCATTTTACAGAAGAGAAACCTCCGAACTAACAAGTATATGAAGAGGTGCTCAAACTCCACTAGGAATCCAAGAAATGCAAAGTAAAATAGCAATGAAATATCCACTTACATGTACGAGATCAGCAAAAATTAGGGAAATGGCATAATGCCAAATACCAGAGGACACTTGGAGACACAGAAACCACAGGTACTGCTGGCAAGAGAGGCCCTGAAGTGCCAGGCGGGGCCACTTCACCCAGTTAGGAACATGCATTCCCTGGGAGCCCACCATTCCACTCCATTAGATCCCGAGTGTACGGTCATGCAGGGCTATGAGGGGATGTCTATGGAGATGCTTGGTGTAGCTGTATTTGGGGGGCAAAAGGGTTTTCTGGCATCCATTGCTGAGAGAACAAGGAGGCAAAACACAGTTACTGTGAAGCAACTACAAACTATGGATTAAGTACTCATATACTTAATATATATATATATATATATTTCATTGAAGTATAGTTGACTTACAATGTTTCAGGTGCATAGCAAGGTGGTTTAGTTATACACATATGTGCATGCATGCTAGGTCGCTTCAGTCAATTTTGACTCTTTGTGACCCAATGGACTGTAGCCCACCAGGTTCCTCTGTCCATGGGTTTCTCCAGGCAAGAGTACTGGAGTGGGTTGCCATGCCCTTCTCCAAGGGATCTTCTCAACCCAGGGATCGAACCTATATCTCCTGAGGCTTCTGCCCTGGCAGGTTGATTGTTTACCACTGAGCCACTAGTGAGGCCCAGTTATACATATACACATATATTATTTTTCAGATTATTTTCCATTATAGGTTATTATAAGATAATGACTATATTCCCTGTGCTATACAGTAAGACTTTGTTGCTTGTTCCATATCTATTTCATATACTTAATATAAAAAGAAACAGAATGATCTATATAACACAAGTTAAAAATATATTCCCATATTAAAAACAATATTTATCTTCCAAGAATACATGCAAAAGAAAAGTGGTACATTAAACATATTAGAGCAGTTGTCTCTGGAGTAGACAATAGCAGGGTGGTGGGAGGAAAGAGTATTAGAAACAAGGAATAAATAAATGATGGTAGAGAAGTGCTTTGCATGAATCCATTATGATAATTCACCATGAACTGAGAAGCATAATTAACTTTGCTCTCTGATCTTGAGGCCTAAATAAAAAACCACCCAGAATAATAAAAAGAAGAAAATTTTTTCTTCAAGAAAGAAAATATTTAAGGATTGAAAAGAAAGAAATGAAATTATCATTGTTTAGAGATTATATTATGAAGTACATAGAAAACCCAAAAGCATCTACAGGTAATTAGAATTAAAAATAAGAGAATTTGAGAAGTTCGTCAGATTTGAAACCAAAATATAAAAATATGTGTCATTTCCATATACCAGTAAGAAAAAATTTCAAAATGTAATTTTAAAAAGATGTAATTTAGAATAGCACACAATTTACAGCAAAATATACCAACATACAGGCTAACAAGTTTATCAAAGAATAAATTTTATTAAAGTTGTGCAGGACCTAAATTGCAAATTATTGAAGACTCCCTAAAGAGATAGATGGGCTTATCATAATAATGGATTGAGAGACTTAATGTCACGTAATGGCCAATTATCCTCCAATTAACCTTTAGGGTTAACACTATTCTAATTGAAACTGGAAAAGACCCTGATGCTGGGAAAGAGTGAAGGCAGGAGGAGAAGGGGACAACAGAGGATGAGATGGGTGGATGGGATCATCGACTCGAAGGATGTGAGTTTGAGTAAGCTCCGGGAGTTGGCGATGGACAGGGAAGCTTGGCGTGCTGCAGTCCGTGGGGTCACAGAGTCGGACACAACTGCGGGACTGAACTGAACTGAATCAAAATTCTAATAACTTTTACTTTAGTGGAACTTATTAAGCTAACTCCAAAATGTACGTATATAGAAGAACAAAAGGCCAAGAATAATCAGGACATTAGAATGAGTAGAAGTAATTTGTCTCAGCAGATACCAAAAATAGCAATGAAGATAGTAGGTTTTGGTATGAAACGGACAAAGAGATCAGTGAAATGACATAAAAAGCCAGATGCAGCAAAGGAAACCATTAACAAAAAGAAAAGGCAACCTAATAAATGAGAGAAAATATTTGCAAATCATACATATAATAAGAAATTAATATCTAAAATATATTTTAAAAACTCATACAACAGCATAAAAAAAAATCTGATCAAAAAATGGGCAGAGGACCTGAATAGACATTTTTCCAAAGAAGATATTCAAATGGCCAACAGGTACATTAAAAGGCACTCAACATCACTAATCACCAGGGAAACGCAAAACAAAACCACAGTGAGGTATCACCTCATATCTATTTCCCTGGAGAGGGAAATGGCAACCTACTCCAGTATTCTTGCCTTGAGAATCCCCCAGACAGAGGAGCCTGGCGGGCTACTGTCCATGAGGCTGCAAGGAGTTAGACATGACTGAGCAACTAACACTTCACTTCACATCTATTTAAATGGCTTTTATTATTAATAAGATAACAAATAACAAGTGTTGGTGAGGATGTGGAGAAAAGGGAACCCTCATACACTATTGATGGAGATGCAAGTCAGTTCAGCAAGCACAGAAAACATTACAGAGCCTCCTCAAAAAACTAAAACAACTACTGGATGATCTAGTAATTCCATTTCTGAGTATTTATCCAAAAACACCAATTAAGAAGAAAACCATAATTCAAAAGGTCATATGCACCCCAATGTTTATTGTAGTATTATGTCGAATAGCCAAGATATGGCAACAACCTAAGTACCCATCAACAAATAAACAGATAAAGAAAATGAGGCATATATACCGCATGGAATATTATTCAGCCATAAAAAAGGAAATCTCGCCACCTGTGACAATATGGATGGATTCTGAGATAGCATATGATCTCACTTCTATGTGAAGTCTGAAAACAAAACCAAAGACAAAATTTGCGAAGCTCGTGAAAGTGAAAGTGTTAGTCTCTCAGTCGTGTCCAACTCTTTGGGACCCCACAGACTGTAGCCCTCCAGGCTTCTCTGTCCATGGGTTTTCCAACAGGCAAGAATCCTGGAGTGGGTAGCCATTCCCTTTTCCAAGGGATCTTCCCAACCCAGGAAATCAAACCCAGGTCTCCTGCATGGCAGTCAGATCCTTTACCGTCTGAGCCACCAGGGAAGCCCCTAGTTACAGAGAATATATTGGCTGCCTGAGTCAGGGGGTGGAGGGTGAGTGAAACGGATGAAGAGGACAAAAGGGGCAAACTCTCAGCTACAAAAAGAATAAGTCACAAGGATGAGAGCCGGGAATAACATCACACACAAGAGTGTCAGAGGCCGAAAGGGGCCGAGGCGGCACTTTGAGAGGCACCTGCCGCAGGAAGCCAGCGGGACGCCACCGGGGCCCAAGGAAACCTGCGTCCCTGACTGGAGAAACCACTGCTCAGGCGCAGACGTGGTGCCAGGCCCCCTGGATGAGCCCAGCAGCGGCAGGTCCTGAGTGCAGCCAGCAGCCTCCCTCTGACCAAACAGCACCCACCACCCCGAGGAGCGAATGTCAGGGCGATCGCCTTCAATTAATTGACACTTCCCCCAAAAGCTCAAAGTTCAGGCCAGAAATGATTGTGTCCTGTGATGGCAAGTTTCCCGTTTCTCCACCCTCATAGAAATGGGGACTCCTGATCTAAGGTAAGTTTGGATGGAGAAATGAAAGAAAATCCATGTTTGCAAATAGAAAGGCTGGGTTTTACAAACTGCCTGACCTCTGAAACATCATATACAATACATTTACATACATACATTACATACATATATGCGTGCTAACTCACTTCAGTCGTGTCAGACCCTTTGCAACACGGACTGTAACCTGCCAGGCTCCTCTGTCCATGGGATTCTCCAGGCAAGAATACTGGAGTGGGTTGCCCTGCCCTCATCCAGGAGATCTTCCCAAACCAGGGATCGAACATGCATCTCTTTTGTCTCCTGCATTGGCAGGTGGGTTCTTTACCACTAGCACCACCGGAAACACTTATTATATAAATGTGTGTGAAAGTGTTGGCTGCTCAGCCGTGTCCGACTCTTTGCAACCCCATGGACTGTAGCCCACCAGGCTCTGTCCATGGGATTCTCCAGGAAAGAATACAGGAGTGGGTTGTCATTTCCTTCTCCTGGATATGTGTGTGTGTGTGTGTGTGTGTGTGTATAGGAACACACAAACAAGGATATGTATGCATATATGTATGCATATATGTATCTTTGTTAACATTTTTAAACAGAACATGAGGACTCACTATGCATCCTGATTGTGACTGGCTTCTTCTAATTCATGGTGCATCAGGGGCTCTTTCCCAGTTACTTACATAATATTCACATTATGAATTATATATAACATTGATTTGAAAACAATTACCTGGGTCCCCTGAGTCTTCTCTTCAAAGCAAACATCTCCCACTCTTCCAGTGCACAGTTCAGACCTCTGTTTATCATACTCTGGGAAAACTCCAGCTTGTTGCTGTCTCTCTTATTAAAGTGTATTGACCAGGGATACACCCAGTCCAGGCCTGGAAACTGAGCAAAGGCAGTTTAAAAGGTGATTTTTTTCGGCGTAAGATTCAGCCACAAGACACTGGCATGGATTTAGCCTGTGTCATGACCCTTTTGAGAGTCCCAACTTGAAAGTCTCATTTCAAGGTGTTGACAGCCACTCAAAGACCCTGACTTTTGACCATGCTCTCTGGCCAACCCCACCCACCACCTGCCCAGAACTGGCCTTGCCATTCAGACTTAACTCTTTCTCCACCAATTAGGAGTTGTCTATCTCCCAAATTCCTCTTATAAAAAGCTGCAGCTGAGTGTTAGCAGTTCCTTCTTAACAACAACAACAAAAAAAAAAACATGGTAAATTGTGTCAGGAGGAAAAGCAGGGGAGGGATAAACTGGGAGATTGGGGTTGACATACGCACTACTATAGATAAAACAGAAACCTAACAAGGACCTTGGAGAAGGCGACGGCACCCCACTCCAGTACTCTTGCCTGGAGAATCCCAGGGACAGAAGAATGTTACGGTAGGCTGCACTCCATGGGGTTGCTGAGAGTCGGACACGACTGAGCGACTTCACTTTCACTTTTCATTTTCCTGCATTGGAGAAGGAAATGGCAACCCACTCCAGTGTTCTTGCCTGGAGAATCCCAGGGACAGAGGAGCCTGGTGGGCTGCCGTCTATGGGGTCGCACAGAGTCGGACACGACTGAAGTGACTTAGCAGCAGCAGCAGCAGCAGCAACAAGGACCTACCATAAGGCACAAGGAACTCTACTCAGAACTCTGTAATGACCTCCATGGGAAAATAATCTTAGAATGAGTGGGTATATGTGTATGTGGGGGCTTCCCAGGTGGCGTTAGTGGGAAAGAACCAGTCTGCCAACACAGGAGGTATAAGAAACGCAGGTTCGAGCCCTGGATCAGGAAGATCCCCTGGAGGATGGCGTGGCTATCCACTCCAGTATTCTTGTCTGGAGAATCCCATGGACAGACGAGCCCTGAGGGCTAGTCTATTGGGTCACACAGAGTCAGACATGACTGAAGCAACTTAGCACGGATGCACGCACACATATGTATATGTATAACTGAATCACTTTGCTATATGCCTGAAACTAACATGACATTGTAAATCAACTATACTTCAATAAAGTTTTTTTTTAATGGCTGAATCTAGGTAGTAATAATATGGTTGATGATTATACTATCTTTTTATGTTTTCTGGAATTTTTTGCAATAAAAAGTTGGAGATGAAAAAAACCTGGTAAATTTTGTGTTAGGTGCTTTTTTTTTTTTTTAATATAACCAGTGGCTCAGCGGGTAAAGAATGCACCTGCAATGCAGGAGACACAGGAGACAGGGGTTTGATCCCTGAGTCAGGAAGATCCCCTGCAGGAAGAAATGGCAACCCACTCCAGTATTCTCGCCTGGAGAATCCCTTGGACAGAGGAACCTGGCGGGCTACAGTCCATGGGGTTTCAAAGAGTTGGACACGACAGAGCTAAGCAGGCACACACGCAGGCAAGAGGGAAGGGGAGAAGCGCCGTGGGAGGTGCGGGCCACGTGCAGCAGTCATAGCACCCAAGAGAGAGGTGTGCCAGCCCCAGCTCACCACCCCCACCTTCCGTTCCCATCCTGGCTTCATAGCATGTCACAAAAGGCCCCCCAAGCACCTTGGTGTCTGTCGGCCTAAGTTCACATGACATTCCTCTCCTTAGAACCGGCCTCCCCTTGGCTGTTGCTCTGACACTGCAGGCCCTGGAAGCACACATTGGCGCCTCTGGGAGGGATGTTCCTGGGCCAACAGTGATGCTGAGGAGTGGTCTCCAGGTGCTCGCAGAGAGGGCAGGCTCCAGCCGGGACCCAGGGCGGGCTGAGCTGTGGGGAGCAGGCCCGCCCAGGATGGCCCACTCCAGCCGGCTGACCAGACCAGTGTCTCCTCTGCTGAATCTTCAAGGACAGGCAGAACTGTGCTCCTTTTCGGCTAGAGACCATCACGGGCAAAGGAGTGACGGTGCGAGAGAGTCGGGCAGTTTTCTCCGGGCCACCAGCGATCCTGTGCGGTGTGAGGGGCGAGCTCGCCTGGAGGAGGCGAGGAGGAGTGGAGGATAGAACAGCGGACAGGAAAGGCCCCCCAGCCCCCCAGGGCGGGCTGGCCTGGATTCTGTCCCAAGCAATTGTATGCTAAGGGGGAATGTGATCAGATGTGTATTTTAAAGAGGCCATGGAGGGAAATAATGGGATAGAAAATGAATGAGAACAAAAGATAATGGCTTGGAAAACAGAAGCTGCCAAGAGCAGATGTTATGGGAGCAGGAGGAGAACAAGAGGGTCAGGGGGCGGGGTGGGAGGCTGTCTGGGGTGGGTCCAGGGAGTGAGGGCACTCCACGGCTCTGCCTTGAGACTTGAGCTGAGTCCCAGTTCTTATTAGGGAGGACAGTAACAATGCACTTTGACCTCCCTGAGCCTTAGTTTCCCTCTTCTTTAAAGCAGCATGTGTTGCTGTTGTTCACTCAGTCGTGTCTGACTCTTTGGGACCCCATGGACTGCGGCATGCGAGGCTTCCCTGTCCTTCACCATCTCCCAGAGTTTGCTCAAACTCATGTCCATTGAGTTGGTGACACTATCCAACCATCTCATCCTCTGTCACCCCCTTCTCCTCCAGCCTTCAATCTTTCCCAGCGTCAGGGTCTTTTTCAGTGAGTCAGCACTTCGACTCAGATGGCCAAAGGATTGGAGTTTCGGCTTCAGCAACAGTCCTTCCAGTGAATATTCAGAGTTGGTTTCCTTTGGGATAGACCACCAGGCTCCTCTGTCCATGGGATTTCCCAGGCAAGAATACTAGAGTGGGTCCTTCTCCAGGGAATCTTCCCAACCCAGGGATTGAACCCACATGGGTTTTTTTTTTTTATCACTGAGCCCCTGGGAAGCCCTTAAAACAGCACAGAGATTTATAAACCAAGAGAAGTAAAATGCATGTGAGAATATAACTCTCTAAGACAGGTCTGACTCATCACAAAGGTTCAGGAAGCTCTCCATGGAAAGTAGTTGTGGAGTTTCCACAGGGCAATGGGCCATGGCAAGGAAGGCTGGGAAGAAAAGCAGCAGTTATTTCACAATTTTGCCAGAAGCCTTCAACAGAAAGGGAGCCAAAGAAGGAAAGAGAAAAGCAGACAGGTTGGAGCTTTATGAAAAACAGGCCTTGAGGGGACGGGTGGGGGTGGGATGCTGCATACTTCTTGGAAAACCACTCTGGAAGCAAAATGGGAACAGTTTTGACTCACTAAGAGCAACATTTGGTGAGACCTGGGAGAGCCATCAACCTCAGAAGCCAAGAGCCATCCCAGCCTACCCACCTCCATTGGCAAACATGCTTCCAGGGCATGGGAGTGGTCCACACACTGGGAGATCCCACAGTCTAGCTTCTCATGGAGCTGTTCCCACAGGAGTACGTTAGGCAGAGCCTCAGCTTACTGGTGAACAAAGGAGCCAATAATTGAATGACCGAGACATGTAAAACTGGACAGTTTCAAGGAAGGCTCTGAGAAGTGCTGACAGCAACTGTACAGATGGGAGTCGGAGAAGAAACAGAAACCTAACAGCTGGGCTAGAAACCCAACAGCTGGGCTAGCCTATGTATCAATTTTTCTTTTAAACCTCTACATAAATAAATAAGGCCTTCGTCAAGAGAGTACATTTAGAGGGCTAGGCAATAAATATTAAAGTTCCATTTAATCAAAATCAATTAATCGTAATCTGCAGCCATTTAATTTGGGCTGAGTTAAAGCTTACCCTACCCACTCCAGTGTTCTTGCCTGGAGAATCCCAGGGACAGGGGAGCCTGGTAGGCTGCCATCTATGGGGTCACACAGAGTCGGACATGACTGAAGTGACTTAGCATAGCATAGCATAGCAAAGCTTACCCTCAACCTATGGCAATAGGGCTTTCCTCCCACACCATAATCAGGATGGCAGGAGACATGGAAAACCATCCCACACAGGTCTCCCTCCTTGCCATTTATATCCTACGTGCCAAACACACATTCTCTTGTTTACCCATAGGTGACATTCAAGGCCAAGTTTAAAAGTAGCACACTCCATTGCCACCCAGAGTGTGCTAAGTCAGTCGTGTCCGACTCTTTGCGACCCCATGGACTATAGCCCCCCAGACTCTTCTGTCCATGGAATTCTCCAGGCAAGAATACTAGAGTGGGTAGCCATTCCCTTCTCCAGGGGATCTTCCCGACCCAGAGATCAAACCTGGGTCTCCCTCACTGCAGGTGGAATTTTAACCATCTGAACCACCAGGGAAGCCCACCCCAACCTGGCCATAAAGTCCTTTCCTCTGTTGGATGTAATGCCTTGCTATTCACCACAGCAGGAATGATAAACCCCGAGCACACACAAAACCTCTCATCCTACCCAAGTTCTCTGCAGACATAACCAGCTGATCTCAGCTTAAGGATCCTTGTCAGCCCAGTGCTCCGAAACAAGCAAGGCGTTCCAAGTGTTCCTTCCTCCCAAAGAACAAGCGTGTCATCCTCCTTCCAATGAGAAAATACCTATGCTGTGCCCAGGGTCCTAAGGGCTGAGGGTACTTACTCAGTAGGATTACTCTTTCTACTTTAGGAAGAACTGACAAAGCAGGTGGTTGAATAGGGCTTTCTGGGGTGGAGGAGAGGTTCCCAGATGCTCATTCAACCAGCATAGTATAGAGCCTGAAAACAGGGGTTCAAATTCTGCCTCCATCCTACTTATTATGCATCCTTGGGTATGTTACTTGACCTCTCTGTACCTTGGTTTCTCATCTGTAAAATGGAAACAGTAACAATACCTGTCCTGGAGCATTGTTGTGAGAATTAAATGAGATAATCTATGAAAAGGTCCCAGCACAGGCTGGGTGCTCAGCAAATGTTACCTTATTGTAGTTGTAATTCCTGTGATCAGGCAGTGCCCTACTGGTGTCTGTAAGGCAAGATTCAGGGGAATTGTCAATTCCCTGAATAATAATTTTATTATTATTTATTCCCAAAATAAAGACATCAATTCTGTTGGCTTGAGTCCAGAGGTAGGGAGTTGCAGGCACAGCTGGTTACATCCCAGCTGCTCTGCGTCATTCTGTTTTGAATCTGCAAGAGGTGAACTAGTGTTTCCCACTATTGTAAGGTATCCCTGCATTTCCAGTGGCCACGTGGCGTCCAATTCCCTGTGTTCCAGTGGTTAGGACTCGACACTCTCTCTGATGGGGCCCCAGTTCAATCCCTGGTCAGGGAACTAAGATCCCACAAGCTGCTCAGGGCAGACAAAAGAAAACGGAGGGAGGGGAGATGGAATTTCTAGCAAAGGAGACAGAAAGAGATGGCTGTTGGGGATGGAACAGTAGCGTGTGGCTGGGCCTGGATTCAGTGGGGAAAGGAAGGCTTTCTGCTTCCTGGATTCCATATGCTTACATTTGGTTAGTGAGCCACACCTGCATGCTTTCCTGAAGTCCCTGGGACACATAGAAGGATTACGCTGGTGTGACCACCCACCTTGTACTGGGGGCAGTCCACGTTGTCTTTTTCTCAGGGCCTTTCCATTGTGTAGCAAAGCCTTCAGCTGGATGTAAACAGATTACATTGCTCTTGAGTAATTAGTGCTTTGAGGAATCTATCGGCTATTATTTGTCAGGTGCTGGGGCCTGTTTACTGTGAGCAGAATTAAATCCAGGAGCTCTCTCATGTGAAAACAAAACTGCCTAAAACCGTATATAAGACACATTGTTGCAATCATGCAAGTAGGTAGACTTTTCCTCTGTGGATTGTGATGTGGTTTAGAAGCAGAGGGGTTCTGAAATCTTGTAAGCAACAGTGGTTTGGAGAAAATGACACTCATTTGGAGATAGATATGGATGGACTTCCCTGGTGGCTCAGACAGTAAAGAGTCCGCCTGCAATGCAGGAAACCCAGGGTCAATCCCTGGGTGGAGAAAATCCCCTGGAGAAGGGAATGGCAGGCTGTAGTCCATGGGATCACAAAACTCAGACACAACTTAGCAACTAAACCACCACCACCTTTGGCTGGTCGGTCAGGGATATGAGTCTAACTTCGGGTGCAAGGTCTTGGGTTCAAATTCTGGACGAGCCCAGCCTTTAAGTTGGGCTTCCCTGGTGGCTCAGATGGTAAAGAATCCACATGCAATGCAGGAGACCTGGGTTTGATCCCTGGGTTGGGAAGATCCCCTGGGAGACAGCATGGCAACCCACTCCAGTATTCTTGCCTGGGAAATCCCACGGACAGAGGAGCCTGGCCGGCTACAGTCCATGGGGTCACAAAGAGTCAGACACGACTGAGTCACTAAGCACATAGATATATAGATATGAAATTCTACAGGTTTAGGAATACGACCTGGAATAGCTTCTGGTTCCCACCATTGTGTGACCTTAGACACATTATTTAACTTCCCTGAAACCCAACTCAGTTTCTCTACCTTTAAACTGGGCAAAATAATATCTACTTCAGAGACTGATTGGGAGAAGAAGTCAGATAAAACCTAGATGTAGGCCTAGCGTCTGGCACTTAAAAAGTATTCAGGTAATGAGTTGAATGGTGGCTGCCAAAAATATGTCCACTCAAAACCTGTAAATGTGACCTTATTGCAGATGTAATTCAAGA
Organism: Bos indicus; assembly: GCF_029378745.1. Taxonomy (NCBI): domain Eukaryota; kingdom Metazoa; phylum Chordata; class Mammalia; order Artiodactyla; family Bovidae; genus Bos; species Bos indicus. The sequence continues at coordinate 14,787,025 of NC_091780.1, read as the reverse complement.
TCCAAAGTGACACCCTCCTGAGTTATCCAGGTGGTCCCCAGTGATGAGTATTCTTACACGAGAAAGGCGGAGGGAAATTTGAGATGCACAGAGACACGCATGTGACCAGGAAGGCATCCCAGAGATGTAGCCGCAGGAATGCTAACAACCATGGAAACTGGAAAAGACAAGAAAGGATGTTCCCCCAGGGCCTCAGGTGGGAACATGGCCCTACTGATGCCTTGGCTTCTGGCCTCCAAAACTGCAGGAGAGAAAAAAATTCCTGTTGTCATAAGCCACTAAGTTGGTGGTAATTTGCTGCAACAGCCCCAGGGAACACATCCCAGAATGTGTGAATTCCCTGTATTTGCACATAAGATGGGGAAGAAGAGAAGCTGTGTCTGAGTGATTCCTGCTGTATCCCCACCAACAAACACGATCATCGGCTTTTCCATTTAAACAAACAACTTGTCCCTTTGTCTTGGTTTTTCAGTTGTAAGACCAAAACTGTAACTGGTTTCAATATGTGTTGATATGATGCTGCCTCAATCAGCACAGGCATACAGACCCACCCCAGCCCAGTGACCAAAAAATAGCAAGATGGTTTCTCTCTCTCATGACTTGTCAGCCTGGGCTGGACTTGGAGAGGTCTGCTCCCCAACGTCTTCACTCTGGGCCTCAGGCTGACAGACACTGTTCCTTCTTACATGCATATCACCTTCAGATATGCAGATGACACCACCCTAACAGCAGAGAGGAAAGAACTAAAAGAGCCTCCTGATGAGGGTGAAAGAGGAGAGTGGAAAAGCTGGCTTAAAACTCAACGTTCAAAAAACTAAGATCATGGCATCCTGTCCCATCATTTCATGGCACATAGAAGGGGAGAAAATGGAAACAATGACAGATTTTATTTTTTGGATTCCAAATCACTGTTGGCAGTGACTACAGCCATGAAATTAAAAGATGCTTGCTCCTTGGAAGAAAAGCTATGAGCAACCTAGACAGCACATTAAAAAGCAAAGACATCACTTTGCTGACAAAGGCCCATATAGTCAAAGCTATGGTTTTTCCAGTAGTCATGTACAGATGTGAAAGATAGTCCATAAAGAAGGCTGAGCACCAAAGGACTGATGCTTTTGAACTGTGGTGCTGGAGAAGACTCTTTAAGAGTCCCTTGGACAATGAGATCAAACCAGTCCATCCTAAAGGAAATCAACCCTGAAGGACTGATGCTGAAGCTGAAGTTCCAATACTTTGGCCACCTGATGCGAAGAGTCAACTCATTGGAAAAGACCCGGATGCTGGGAAAGATTGAAGGCAGTAGGAGAGCGGGTGGCAGAGGATGAGATGGTTGGATGACATCACTGACTCAATGGACATGAATTTGAGCAAGCTCTGAGAGATAGTGAAGGACAGGGAAGCCTGGTGTGCTGCAGTCTATGGGGTTGCAAAGAGTCAGACACAACTGAGTTACTGAACAACTCCTTCTTAAGGAACTGACTTTTGCACAAGGTGGTCGGGTGGGCTGCTGCAGGGGAGGAGGCATGGATATTAGCACTTTGGTGCTTATGCCTATCTTGTTACTTCCGTCACATTACAATGACTCGAAACCCTAGCAGGGGAAATGGCAATGTTCAATGGACCCGAATTAGGAGAGAACTAGATACTGGGGAATATTAGAAACATAAGCCACATACATGGATTCAGTCATCTCCTTTTCTCCATATTTTGATGATTGCAGAGAACCCCAGTATGAACTGACAATGAATAAAAAGATCATGGGACGCAATGTTTTCCATTGAGTGGTTACCATCTAAACGTCGGCCCTGATGCCCCAGACTCTGCAATGAGGCGTTAGTGGATAAGAAGCCCTGCGTGAGGCTGCCATTTATTTTCTCTCCCTCTGGACAAACCACTCACCCCCACACACCAAGATTCATGGAAACTCAGGCCCCCAGAGCCTATTAACCTCAGACGCCCCACGGGGTCCGATGCAAAGAGCCCAGATTGATGAGATCAAGCAGGCAGTCTCTCAGAAGTCTAGAACGAAAAGCAGACGTCTGGCGGCCAGCGTGAGACACCAAAGCTGGTCTTTGTGGGTGGCTGGCGGGAGCCTGGCGAAGCTGCCATTTTTCCAATGGGCTCAGGATGAGGATGGGTTTTTGTTTTTTTTTTAACCTGCTGGAGGAGCCACCGGTTAGCAAACACTGCTCTGCCAGGAAAACAAATACACAGCTGGGAGACCCATTTTTCCTCCATGGTTGAATATTGTTCACTCAGATAAAAAAGATTTCAAATACAGAAGCTCTTTAAAATCCCCTCCCTCCCTTTCTTCTTCCCTTTCTCCTTCTTCTCGCCCTTTGATGGAGTTTCAGTGCCTGCACGCAGCACTAACAACCGCTATTTCATCTTCGTTTCTATAGCAGAAAATGTAGGTCACTCATCTTCCGAGTGGCCTAGTTTTCCAGCTCTAAATAGAAATCTTTCCCCAGGTTGAGGTTTTTTTTTTTTTCCCTAGGTTTGAGTGTAATAAAAGTGAGACCCGCTTAGCCCAAGAGGCTGCGCTCTGTCCTTCCTTTCCCCGCAGCTGCACACCTGGGAGGCTGGAGGGAGCATCCCGAGCTCTGACGCCCTCAGTGAATCCAAGGCCATAGCTTCCCCTGCAGGCCAGAGGGCCAGAGCGCACCTCTGAGGGCACAGCAGGCAGGATCTAACAGGGAGAACCAGCCTCTTCTCCTCAACCAGGTAAAGCAAGGACAGAGCAGCCAAGACGTGCCAGATGCCCGCCCGGGCTGAACACCTGCATCCTTCACGCTTCTCCTTTCTCCTGTTTTCTTTCTTTCTCTTCCTTCCTTCTTCCCTCTCTCCTTTCCCTCTCTCCTCGTCTCTTTTTTGCTTTCTTCCTTTCTTTTTTCTTTCTTTCCTCTCTTCCTCCCTTCTTTCCTTCCCTCCTTCTCCAAGTTATTGCAGAAAACTGGAAAACACAGACAAGCAAAAAGAAAAACGAAATTTAGCCATACCACTATCAGAGAAAAACCCTGTTAATATTTCTCTGTGTATCTTCCCAGTTATTTTTCTATGCACATGCACTGAAATAGACTTACTTCTAACAAGTTTGTGATCACAATGTTCTGTGGCCTGGTTTCCTCCCTTAAACTATGTTGTAAATGTAAACACTCTTTCCAGCCAATTCAGGTGTGTGTATCTGTGTATATGACCCTGGGTTCTTTTTCTAAAATTACTCACAGAATTTTATAAAAATAAATTCTAACCTGAAAGAGAAAGCTTTGCATTTTTAAAGATATCTTGAGTTTTGTTTTTTTTTTTTAAAGCAGGAAAATTATTTCTAAGAACATGGTTACATGGCTCTTCATTATGGGTGTACAATAATGCATTCAACTATTTCCTTCTGAAGGGAATTAGGACTTTCTGTGTTTTTCTATTAAAATCTTGCTTGTAGATGTCACAGTAGGCAAGGCTCCTATTAGAAGAAACCAGATTACCTTTTGATGGATTCTGCCAAATAACCTTCCCTATGAAGCCGCTGTTTTACTCTCACATCAACACACATTAAGATTTATATTTCTACACATCTCATCGACATAGGAAAATTTTTCATTTTGCTAATAAGATAGAAAAATGTGCATCATTTTAAATAGCGAAATTTTATTTCTCTTTAGGATGGTATCATAATTTATTTTATCAACTTTTGGACCATGGAGACTGCTTGTGATTTTTACTCTGTGCAGTGTTAAAATAAACACCTTTGCACATATGTCTTTTCACTTTCCAGGTTTTATTTGTATTTTATACACACACATAAATTTCTACATTAAGGAGTATTTCTAAGGTTAAAAACTTTTTTTAAGTTTTAAACAATCATCATGTACACTGGCAATGTTAAATATCATACCTGATATTTAACTCGGGTAAAATACCTGGTCACCCTAGTGGGGGAGAGAATAAAGAGAAGACATGGTGGGACTTCCCTAATGGTGCAGTGGCTAAGACTTCACATTCCCAAAGCAGGAGGCCTGGGTTTGATCCCTGGTCAGGAACTAGATCCCCCGTGCTGCAACTAAGAGTTTGCACGCTGCAGCTGAGCTCACAAGCCGCGACTAAAGACTCTGCGTGCCACAACTAAAAGACCCTATGCGTCGCAACCAAGACCTGGTGCAGCCAAGTAAATAAATATTCTTTTTAAAGAGAGAGAGAGAAGACAGGACAACAAAGGATGCAAGAAAATCCCCAAATTGGAAGTCTGAAATATCATTGCACAGCATGGTTTTCCTAAAGTAACCACACAGCAGAGAGGAAAGACTATGTCTCCTGATGAGGTAACAGAACAGCTTGAAGGCTCTTGTTTGCAATACCAATGGTGACATCCAAGCATTGGCCATCCTAACTTCATGACCAGCAGCTGGATCTCATGGACAATCCAAAACCTCCTTCAGTATGATGGTTACTGTCTTGGTCAGTCTGTACAAACTTAGCCTACTGAGACAGCCTCCTGTTCTCTGAGATCTCCTGAAGGATCCTTCACATAGTCAATGCATTTTTCCTGAGCCTCAGAAATGAGCAGGACTTCACACTCAAAGAAAGACAGAGGAAGGGTCTGAGAATCCAAGTTGAATCACCAGGAACTCAGATGCAGAGCCAAAGGAAAGAAGGGAAAACTTTCTGCTTGAATGTTCTGTTAACTTTTCCCAAGTCACATCTCCAGTCTACCAGCTGTCCCAACCACCACCAGAAAGAAGACAAAACTGACTTCTGTCCATAGTGTGATCAACGGATGCATCAGCAGTTAGACGCAGGCTGCCTTAAGACTGCTCCCTGAACAATGAAAGTCAAACACTGGAGATGATGGAGGTTTCAGAGACAGCCTCAAACACACAACCTTGACCCAGTGGAGGGTGCTTTGGGAAAATCGAAAGCAAAATTGGTACCCTAAAGCTCAGGAGACCTCAAATCTCCAAGACTACATCTAAAGATTAAGCTGAGTTGGTTGATTTATTCCATGAAAACCCTCCCAGCAATACCTACCTCTCTCCAAGAAAATGTCAGCGGCCCCTCTCTGTTCCTCCTTCCACCCACCAGAATTTGGTCTGCCTCAGAGAAAGCCCACAACAGTCCAGACCGGAGAATAGAGGAAAACCGTTATGCGTACACTTTGTAGGGGATCCAAGTTAATCCCAAATGACCTGCGGCAAAGTGCCATAGCCAGTAACAGAAATAGCAACTCTTTCATGGTCTGGCAAGAAGTAGCGAATTCTGATCCACAGTCTCTAATCCAAATAACCCGTAGGAGACCAGAGGGACTGGAGAAAGTGCTCTCTATAGTCCTCTGCACCATACTGACCTCTGCATGCATGCTAAGTCACTCAGTCATGTCCGACTCTTTGTGACCCTATGGCCTACAGCCTGCCAGGCTCTGGTCACAAGTTAATTTGGGCAGAAACAAAGGACCTGGGGTGAACAATCCTCCTATTTCAGAAATCAGTCTGCAGAAACCCAAAGGACCCTGTTCAGAACATTCATGGGAAATCAGGGCCCTTTGCTACCAAAATTCAACAGAGAGAAGCAGCTACCAAAACGCTTAAGCCCACTCACCTTCTCTGACTTTGCTCAGAGCCTGGCTCTTTCTCCAAGAATGACAGGGCCCATGGCCTCTCTTAGGCTTCCCAGGTGGTACAAGTCATAAAGAACCGGCCTGCCAAAGCAAGAGACATAAGAGACATAGGTTCAATCCTTGGATAGGGAAGATCCCCTGGAGGAGGGCAGGGGCAACCCCCTCCAGTATTCTTGCCTGGAAAATCCCCATGGACAGAGGAGCCCGGAGGGCTACAGTCCATAAGGTCACAAAGAGTCGGCCACAACCAAAGCGACTGAGCACTCATGCATGCATGGCTTCTCTTGGTAGAAAAGAGGTCCAATGGACCTTCCTTCTTAGGAAACTCAGTCCAGACATTCTTGTCAATAGATTTAACGTGTATACCTGAAATAAAAAAAAAAAAAAAAAAGGAAAAAAAAAAATAGATTTAACATCTAAGCACTGCCCCTAATTCAGTGAGATAAAATTTTAACCTATTAAAATTCTAACCCATTGATGTTTCCACCTAAAGAGAGAATGATGACTTGGTAGCATTAACCCTGGGGGCTTCCACAGTGGCTCAGAGGTAAAGAATCTGCCTGTAATGCTGGAGACAAGGGGTTTAATCCCTGGCTCGGGAAGATCTCCAGGAAGAGGAAATGGTAACCCACTCCGGTATTCTTGCCTGGAGAGTCTCATGGATGGAGGAGCCTGACGTGCTGCAGTCGATGGGGCCGAAAAGAGTCAGACACGACTGAGTGTGACAAGTGAGTGAGTGTCCACCCCTCTTCTGCTTGTTTGGTCCGAGTCTCACCCATACTGCAGAGCCTGACTCCATGCTTTGTGCTTAGCTCACCCACAGCTGATGGAAGGTCTTCAATTCACTGAGCATACATCTCTCCTTCTCCTGGTTCGGAGGGGTGTGTCATAGAACCACCACAGAAGCATCACATGCTCTCAGCTTGGCCTCTAAAGGCCTCTGTGGTCCAGCATGGCCCATGCTTTCTGCGGTTCTTCTTTATCCATCTTTGGTGGGGAAAGGAAGATGTGGGGCTGTGGGGAGTTGCTAGTGTTTTCCAAGGTTGGACAATACCTGTATCTCCATTAACACAGAATTTTTTATCTTTGGGACTTGCAGTATTGACCAAACTTATTTCTATTATTGTGTTAGTTGCAGTATAAAACCCAATTCAAACTGTCTTGAGCATGAAAGGGGATTGACCTGATTCAAACAAATGAGGAGCCCGGGTTATAATGACTACCAGGATCATGCGGTATGCTCTGACTCTGTGAGTGTGTGTGGGTGTCAGACTCAGCATTGCACCTCTCCCTTCAGGCTTGTCCTGACCCAACCACAGATGGCTGTTAGGAGCGCTGGGGGGTTCTGTGCTTTTTTTGGTTCACATCTAGGAGACAGAACCCTAAGACCAACCCTGAGGCCTGAGGAATATCTTGAGCTGTTTATTTAGACCATCATTAGAGTGTAATCAATCACTGTAGCAAGGCAAGTGTGGTCACCTGGCCTGGTTTAGACTTGGAAACCAATCGAGACCACCACTGGAGCTGGAGTTGTGCCCAACCCACCCCATCAACCTGGCTGCCACTCAAGGTGGGAGGGAGGGGGTCTTCTGTCTGTGGAGCACATTTCTGCCAAAGCCACTCTTGTCTTTTGGAAAAGGACCACATCCCATCTATGGAATGTGTATCTCTCTAAATAAATTCACTTCTTACCTAAAAATAGGTGGGAGGGGAGAATATGGTTGATGGGGAATCAACCACATGTCTGTATAATTGACACTTTATAATTTTCTCCTACTGAAAATGTACATGTGTGAGAGTTGGACATAATGAAGACTGAGTACCAAAGAATTGATGCTTTTGAACTGTGATTCTGGAGAAGACTCTTGAGAGTCCCTTGGACTGCAAGGAGATCCAACCAGTCTAATCTAAAGGAGATCAGTCCTGGGTGTTCATTGGAAGGACTAATGCTGAAGCTGAAGCTCCCTCAATACTTTGGCCACCTGATGTGAAGAGTCAACTCATTGGAAAAGACCCTGATGCTGGGAAAGATTGAGGGCAGAAGCAGAAGCAGGGACAGAGGATGAGATGGTTCGATGGTATCACTGACTCAGTGGACATAAGTCTGAGCAAACTCTGGGAGACAGTGAAGGACAGGGAAGCCTGGCGTGCTGCACTCCATGTGGTTGCAGAGAGTTGAACAGGACTTGGTGACTGAACAACAACAACTGGTCTTTGGTGAGTTTGCCCTTAGATTATTTCTTCACCCGTCCCCTGCCCTGCTCTGTAATGCTGGTGTGTGTGTGTGTGTGTGTGTGTGTGTGTGTGTGTGTGTGTGTGTAGGCAGTGGAGATGGGCTGATCCCTGCAGGATGCACTTCCCATTTCCCATGTCAGCTGGGCTTCAGCTAGATTTAGCCAATGGAAATTATTGAAGAAATAGAAGCCGAGGGAAGGGAGAAACCAGAGTATTTCCTCCCTTCTTTGCCTGACTTGGGCAGCAGCATCTCTGGCAACAGCTGCATATCCTGCAAGGCTCTAGTCCCCAAGTCAAGCCCTTTGATGCCTCAGCTTCCACCTGGCGGCCTCACCCTGGGCTCTGAAACCACCCCCTACCTTTCGGCCACTTCTAGTTTGCAAAGCGCATCCCGGTTAGGTCTCAGCAGTTCCACCGCCTGCGTGACCACGTCCCTCTGTTAGATTGCCTCTGTTTCAAATGTTCAGAGTGGTTTCGATTTTCCTGGTGGGAACCCTGCAGCACTCCAAAATAGGTACAAACATAAAACCAGGAACACATTCTGCAAGCACAGGGTTCTCATATAATAATATAAACAATAAAATTCCAAATAACATTAACTCAACATGGTAGACCATATAGACTATATTGTTTTGCTGAACAAAATTCCCTCTTGAAATGCGACTGTGAGCCTGCCCCCTGTGGTGCAGATTCTTTCTGAGTTCCACAGGCTTATGCCACCACGTGAGACTCAGCACGACCCGATTTTCTCACTGCTTCTCTCTATTGGAGTTTCTGTGAAACTTTCATTTGTATAATATCACCATTGATCGCCGGCTTCCCCATCTAAAAACTGTTGTAAAGATGATCTCTGAAACCTCACAAACAAACTCAGTAATCACCAGTTATCATCAGTTCATCATCTAGATTCCCCCCCAAAATCTATGTGTATTATGTCTTTATTATTAAAATAAAAGCAGCATTCTAAAATGAATAGCAAAGAAAAGGCTGGCACGGTTTTCACATAGATACTAGTAGATGAAGAAGAGCCCTGGGCCAAATTTCACAGTCCTGGAATAACATTATTGTGCTCAGACTATGTGCTGGGGAACGCCCTAATTAATCCTAATGACAGTCCTTCCAGGCAGGTACTATAATTTTCATTTTACAGATGAAGAAACAAGCTCAAAGAAATTAAGCCACTTGACTAAAGTCTCATGCCTAGAAGAAAGTAGAGTCTCACACATTCTAAAACCCATTCCTCGTGATTCACCTCATCCATCCAGAGGAACTTGAGTTGCAAAATGAATTTATTTATTCAGTTCAGTTTTGTTCAGTCGCTCAGTTGTGTCTGACTCTTTGTGACACCAGCCTTCCCTGTCCATCACAAACCCGCAGAGCTTGCTCAAACTCATATCCACTGAGTTGGTGATGCCATCCAACCATCTCATCTTGTCATCCCCTTCTCCTCCTACCTTCAGTCTTTCCCAACATCAGGGTCTTTTCTAATGAGTCAGTTCTTTGCATCAGGTTACCAAACTATTGGAGTTCCAGCTTCAGCATCAGTCCTTCCAATGAATATTCAGGACTGATTTCCTTGAGGATGGACTGCTTGGATCTCTTTACAGTCCAAGGGACTCTCAAGGGTATTCTGCAACACCACGGTTCAAAAGTGTCAATTCTTTGCCGCTCAGCTTTCTTTACAGTCCAACTGTCACATCCATACATGACTACTGGAAAAACCATAGCTTTGACTAGACAGGCCTTTGTTGGCCAAGTAATGTCTTTGCTTTTTAATATTCTGTCTAGGTTTGTCATAGCTTTTCTTCCAAGGAACAAGCGTCTTTTAATTTCATGGCTGCAGTCTCCATCTGCAGTGATTTTGAAGCCCAAGAAAATAAAGCCTCTCACTGTTTCCACTGTTTCCCCATCTATTTCCCATGAAGTGATGGGACCAGATGCCATGATCTTCATTTTCTGAATGTTGAGTTTTAAGCCAACTTTTTCACTCTCCTCTTTCACTTTCATCAAGAGGCTCTTTAGTTCTTCTTTGCTTTCTGCCATAAGGGTGGTGTCATCTGCATATCCGAGGTTATTGATATTTCTCCTGGCAATCTTGATTCCAGCTTGTGCTTCCTCCAGCCCAGCGTTTCTCATGATGTACTCTGCATATAAGTTAAATAAGCAGGGTGACAATATACAGCCTTGACGTACTCCTTTCCCAATTTGGAACCAGTCTGTTGTTTCATGTCCAGTTCTAACTGTTGCTTCCTGACCTGTATACAGATTCCTCAGGAGGCAGGTGAGGTGGTCTGGTATTCCCATCTCTTTCAGAATTTTCCATAGTTTGTTGTGATCCACACAGTCAAGGCTTTGGTGTAGATAATAAAGCAGAAGTAGATGTTTTTTTGGAACTCTGTTGCTTTTTTGATGATCCAGCAGATGTTGGCAATTTGATCTCTGGTTCCTCTGCATTCTCTAAAACCAGCTTGAACATCTGAAGTTCATGGTTCATGTATTGTTGAAGCCTGGCTTGGAGAATTTTTGAGCATTACTTTACTTGCGTGTGAGATGAGTGCAATTGTGCGGTAGTTTGAGCATTCTTTGGCATTGCCTTTCTTTGGGATTGGAATGAAAACTGACCTTTTCCAGTCCTGTGGCCACTGCTGAGTTTTCCAAATTTGCTGGCATATTGAGTGCAGCACTTTCACAGCATCATCTTTTAGGATTTGAAGTAGCTTAACTAGAATTCCATCACCTCCACTAGCTTTGTTCATAGTGATGCTTCCTAAGGCCCACTTGACTTCACATTCCAGGATGTCTGGCTCTAGGTGAGTGTGAGTGATAACACCATCATGATTATCTGGGTCATGAAGATCTTTTTTGTACAGTTCTTCTGTGTATTCTTACCACCTCTTCTTAATATCTTCTGCTTCTGTTAGGTCCATACCATTTCTGTCCTTTATTGTGCCCATCTTTGCATGAAATGTTCCCTTGGTATCTCTAATTTTCTTGAAGAGATCTCTAGTCTTTCCCATTCTGTTGTTTTCCTCTAGTTCTTTGCATTGATCACTGAGAAAGTCTTTCTTATCTCTCCTTGCTATTCTTTGGAACTCTGCATTCAAATGGGTATATTTTTCCTTTTCTCTTTTGTTTTTTTGCTTCTCTTCTTTTCACAGCTATTTGTAAGGCCTCCCCAGACAGCCATTTTGCTTTTTTGCATTTTTTTTCCTTGGGGATGGACTTGATTCCTGTCTCCTGTAAAATGTCATGAACCTCCATCCATAGTTCATCAAGCACTCTGTCTATCAGATCTAGGCCCTTAAATCTATTTCTCACTTCCACTGTATAGTCATAAGGGATTTGATTTAGGTCATACCTAAATGGTCTAGTGGTTTTCTCCACTTTCTTCACTTTAAGTCTGATTTTGGCAATAAGGAGTTCATGATCTGAGCCACAGTCAGCTCCCGGTCTTGTTTTTGCTGACTGTATAGAGCTTCTCCATCTTGTCTGGGGGCGGGGCGACTGTAATTTTAGATATGGTGGATAGGGAAAGCTTTTAAGCAAAGATTCAAAGGAGGTAAAGAAACGGGACAAAGAACTATCAGATTAAGAATATTTCAGGAAAGAGTCAAGTCAGGGGAAGCATACCTAGAAGCCAGTGTGGCTGGAGTATGAGTAAAACAGGGCTGATATAGCAAGAGATGCATGTAAGGGATGGTGAGGAATCTATAGGGCCTAGAAAGCCTTGGGGGTCAGAGTAAGGATGTCGGCTTTACTCTGAGTGGGACACAAAGCTACTGGAAGTTTCTAAGCAGCATCACTGGCTGTTACATGGAGAAGAAACTGTGAAAACATAGGATGGAAGCTGGGAGGACAGTCAGAACCATCACAGTAAATCCAGGTGAGAGTTGACAGTAATGAGACCCAGTTGTAGGTAGTTAGAAGTAACAGAATTCCAGCTATATTCAGAATTTGAGATATGACCAGGCATGCCCTAACCTCTTAGCATTTCTGGACAACTGAACTACAAGGACCAAGTTCTTTCAATCCAGGGAGGCACCAAAGGACCCCAGCACCAACAACTCAGCGCAGTGGTGTCCTGTGGAATTTTCTGTGATACTGTGAACACTCTACACTCTCCAGAGTGGTGGCCATTGGGCCACTTGTGGCTATTAAGCCCTTGAGACGTGGCCAGCGTGACCAGATTTTTAATTTTATTTAACTTAAACAAATTTACATCTCACAAAGCCGTATTGGACAGCGTAGCTCTAGAGAACCCGTCTGATAAACGGCCTTCTGGCAGCTCTCGCTTCTCCACGGGATTCACCGAGGAGACAACCGCCTGCCCTTTTATTCTCTGCTCTCACATCTCAGCTCCCCCTGACGTGAGTCAGCGTGCCTTTGAGAAATGGCTGCGATGTGAATAAAGTCCCTATTTTATCTCTGAAATGGCCCATTAATAAATAACAAAGTGTTTATGCATATGCAAAACACACAATTAGTCAATTTCACAACGTCTCCGTGATGGGAACATTAAAAAACGTGTCCTAGAGTGAAGGGTGGGGGGATCTAAATAAATTGAGTTTCTCTTTAAACCTTACCAGCAATGAATACTGAATCATTTACTTCTGAGAATTGTAACACAAAAGCAAGTCATTTATTGGCTCCTCTGAGCATGAGCAGCACACTCTAACTTAATTCATAGATGTGGAAAGCCATTATAAGAAGTAAATGAGTTACCAATGAGAGCGATGGCAGATGGCAGCTGTTTTTGCACGACTTCATGGACCCTGAATTACTCTAATCATCATTTTATTTAAGCCCAGAAGGCCATAAGAAATAAGTTACTGACTCCACTGAAATATGTCTCCCTTAAACATATAAACTAGAACTTGAAATAGGATACATTATTCAAGCAATTTCTTACAGCGACAGGCACCAGCTCACAGGCCAAAGGCAGCCATGAAATTCTGCAGTACTTCCTGGGATCTGGGAAGGTCCCCTTAGGAAGATATTTGAAAAAGAGTCCACTTCAGCAAATAAGACACTGTCTGGCCACACAGAGTGATTGCCTATTCTAGAATCCTTGTGAGCATATCTGCTGCTCTCCCTCAGCCAGAAAATGATGGTATTGATCAGAAATCTGGGCATTATGGTTTTATTTTTTCCCCAGCTTTATTGAAATATAATTGATATATAACATCATATGTTTCATGTGTACAAAGTGTTGGTTTGATACCTTAATAAATTGCAAAATGATTACCACCATAGCATTAGCTAACATATCCATCACATCACCTAATCACCATTTTCTTTTTCATGATGAGAACATTTAAGGTTGACTCTCTTAGCAACCTTCAAGTATATAATACAATATTATTAGCTATAATCACCCTGCTGTACATTAGGTTTCCCAAACTTGTCCATCTTTTAACTGGAAATCTGTCTCCATTTCTGCTACCTCCCAGCCCTGGCAACCACACTTTACTCTGTTCAGCTTTGTTGCTGTGCTGTGCTCAGTTGCTCAGTCGTGTCTGAGTCGTGTCTGACTCTTTGCGACCCCATGGACTGTGGCCCACCAGGCTCTTCTGTCCGTGGGATCCTCCAGGCAAGAATACTGGAGTGGGTTGCCATGCCCTCCTCCAGGGGATCTTCCCAACCCAGGGACTGAAGCCAGGTCTCCCACATTGCAGGCAAATTCTTTACTGTGTGAGCCACCAGGGACACCCTACTCTCTGAGTTCAGCTTTGTTAGATTCCAATAAATAAGTGAGACTGGGCAGGATTCGTCCTTCTCTGTCTGCCTTACCTCCCTTAGTGTAATTCTGGGCATTTCACTCTGCTCCCTTCCCAATCCCGATCCATTTATTCCACTGGACTAAAAGGGTCTCATAACCAGCCCGCTTAACCCCTGCTCTAGTCCACTCTATACACAGCGGTGTGAAACGTTCCTGTGTTACAAAGGGCCTTGTAGACCCTCAACAGTAGTCAAGGAGTGAATGAATGAACTCTAAGAGGTAGGCTGGGTTGAATGATGTTGGTGTTGATTTTGACTCTTAGTTTGATTTTGACTCCGAGAGTCCTGGGAAGCATGTAGGAGTGTCTTCACCTGAAGTGTATTGTCAAGGTCCTCCAGTTTGGGGCCACCAGGAGCACACCCATGGGTCAACAAGTAGGGTTAACTGCCTCCTTACAGTGAGGGTGAACACCCACGGTGGGGAGCTCTGGGGGCATCTCAGTTAAAGGGCGTTGGGACTTGCGGTAGATGATTTTAGAGAACATTCAAGGAAGTGGAGTTTGCTCTGGGTTTGATATTGTCAGGAAGCGGGGAGGATTCTGTAGCTGGGTTTCTTCACAAGTCTTACTCTGAAGATGAGAAGGACAAAGTGAAGTTGAAACTGATAAAGAAGTGTCAGTAACTCCCATGAGCTAGGATGGGAGGCTCGTTGGGCACTTCTATGGTTTGGAAATTTTTTATGTTGATGTCTCTATTAAGACATGATTACAGAGATTACAGAGTGGCCTCGTTTTTGTCTTCATCTATGAGGGTCACGGGCTTCCCTGGTAGCTCAGCTGGTAAAGAATCCACCTGCAATGCAGGAGACCTGGGTTCTATCCCTGGGTTGGGAAGATTCCCCTGGAGAAGGGCACGGCAACCCACTCCAATATTCTTGCCTGGAGAAAGCCGATGGACAGAGGAGCCTGGTGGGCTACAGTCCATGGGGTCACAAAGAGTCAGACACGACTGAGCGACTAAGCGCAGCACAGCACAGCACAAAGGTCACCAGTGGGCTGATGTTGAGGATCTAGGACATGTCTGTGATGAGCAGAAGACACGTGGTCTGGCTGTGAGGGCCAGGCCAGCTCTCTTCTGCCAGGGGCTGCTTCTCTCTGTGGTGTTACTAGGACACAGAGCAGAAGCCAGGGTGTCCAGTTTGAAAGGTGAGTCTAAGTGAGAGATGGTGATAGCTTACATTTGAATAATGGTCATGAGGTGATGAGACGTGACTGATTTCAGAATGAACGTGGGGTCATGGCCCTCACTCAAACCATACTGAGCTCACCAGCTCCTCAGAGGAACACCGGCCCCTGGTGCCTCCGGGCCCTTCCTTAAACACTCTTTCCCAGCCCCCTTCTCCACCTCCACTTCTGCAATGCAAGCCCTATTCTCTGACATATTCCTGTTTACCCTGCTCTAATATTACTTCCACCAGGAGATCTACCCCATTGATTTCATCTCAAGTCCAGTTAGCTGGCCTTCCTCTTTGCTTCCATGCTATCTCATTATATTATTATCTTTCACTTATCTGTATCCCCTACTAGACTGTAAACTGTGTCCAGGAAGGAGTGATGTCTTGTTCACTGTGTGTATGCAGGTCTCATCACATGATCAATGCTTAATGAATACATGATAAATGGATCAATGCTTTACTGAAATTTGTAGGTTCTCTAAACTGGTTTCCAGCATTATCCAACCCCTGACATTTAAGTCATAATGCCATTCCAAACCTAAGCTGCCTTTTCTTTGGCACATACTCACCAAATAAAATTATATTCCTGGCACCATTGTGTATATTCAAATTTCCTGCAATTCATCTATAACCTCTGAAATAGCAGAAGCTACTATGGGGTGCCATGATTAAGTGGCAGTAAGTGTCTCAGTTGTGAATGGTTTCAATTTAATTTGTTAGTAGAGCAGAGAGATATTTACAAGCTGTCTACCCTTTATGATTTGATAGGTCAAAAATTGAGTTTTGGTGCTTTGACATTTATCCATTCAACAACTGATTTTTCAAGAACCAGGTGTTCTTCTAGAAGTTGGAGCTACAGCAATGAAAATATAGAGAAAAATCTCTGAGCCAGTGGGGTTCCATTATAATGGACAGGAAAGACTCTTTTAAAAATAGAGAAATAAAATATAGAGAATGTTAAAAGTGATGGTGGAAGTGAGGGGAAAAAGTGGGAAATATGGGAGTTAGGACCTTAAATAGTGCCTTCAGGAAAGGTTTCACTGAGGAAGTAGTTTGGAGGAGGCCAGAAGGAAGTGAAGGTGCCAAGCTCCGCAGACATCTGGGGGAGGCAAAGGGCATAGCCAGTGCTAATGCCTTGGGGCCAGAGAGATGGATAGGAGGGACTTCCCTGATGGTCCAGTGGCTAAGACTCGGGGCTCCCAATGCAGAGGGGCCCAGGTTCGATCCCTGACCAGGGAACTAGATCCTGCTTGCTGCAAGTGAAAGTTCACATGTTGTAACTGAAAAAGCCCACATGCTGCAGCTAAAGACCCTGAACAGTCAAATACATACATAAATAAATATTTTTTAAAAAATAAAAGTAATGGATGGGAAAGGCCCAAGGAAGATTTAAATAACCCAACTGCACACAATTCAGATATTGGTCTTGAAAGGACAAGAAAAATAGGAAATAAAATATATGGCCATTATTGATGACTTCCCCTTAAGAGAAAATGGGACAAAAATTCCAAGCTGTAAATAAAATAAAGGTGACTCAATAGGAGACTAAAACCAGACTTCAGAAAACTTTTAAACAATGTTCTGAGGCTACCTAGCAGCTGAAATGAAAGGAAACTTGCTGTCTCTTTTTGTAAATAGAATCAGATCTGAAATACTTTAGGAGACTTTGTCAGGAAAATAAATTGGAATAGAAAATGGCAAATTTAGAAGATCTCTGACGTGTGGCTTAACATTTTCAAAGAACCTTGGAAAATAAAGCAGCTAGAAAAGAAACTTCTGGCTGTCCCAGTGAATAATTCATCCCTGAAATAAAAGCAAAAGATTCTCTACCCCCTGAGGATCAAGAGCCTATGAGAAAAGTCACCTGTGGGTGATGTAGGAAGAAGGATCATTGGAGAAACTAACATCACAAATTGGTTACGAAACAGACAGTTGTCCAAAATCTGTTCAGTGGTGCTGCAAGCCGAGAGAATGATTAGGTTTCATCTCTTCCTGTCCTTATTCTAGACTCCCAAGGTGAATGGCTTTTAAATATGTGTGGACAACAATTCAGCTTTCTTACTGATGAGGCTGCCATGCTAGCTACAGTACCATAGAGCATTCGACCCCTCAGAGGACCATAACCAGTGGGAAGCCCTGACAATCAAGTCCTTTCCCACGTCCCTACCTGTAACTGTTACATTGGGACCAGGAGCAAGAAAACATTCCCTTCTTCTCTGTGACGTAACTCCTGCAAATTTAACAGGTGGGGAATGAGTTTACAACTACAATGCATTGCAGAAAGATTATTTGGGAAAGTCCCAGAAATTATAGTTACATGCCTATTAAAACACCGATATTGGACTTTCGTGCTGGTACAGTGGATAAGAATCTGCCTGCCAGTGCAGGGGACACAGGTTCAATTCCTGGTCCGGGAAGATACTACATGCCGCAGAGCAACTAAGCCTGTGCTCCACAACTCCTGAGCCTGTGTGCTGCGTGCCTAGAGCTGGTGCTCCGCAACAAGAGAAGCCGCTGCTGCGAGAAGCCTGTGCCCCCCAACTAGAGACAGCCCACGTGCAGCAACAAAGACCCATCACAATCAAAAATAAATAAAAACACTTATACTGTGATTATTCAAGAAACAACTGAATGGTCTCAGAATCTCTAAAGGCCAAAGACTCTACGAACACAAGCAAATTAATTGGAGCAGAGTCATAAGAGTTCAGATTGATTCTTCTACACCTTTACCTAGACCTCCTCAATACTCCACTAAAATCAAATGCAAGGAAGCCCTTAGGCCAGTTACAACCAGATTAGTAGAAAGAGGATTAAGTCTCCTTTGTTCTAGTCCTGCACTACCTGTTTCACCTGTTTAAAACCCTCAGCGAGGAGAATATAGATTTGTCTAAGGTCTGTAGGCAGTTAAAATATGTTTGCTTCCCTAAATTTGTGAGTCTGTTTCTGTATTGTAAAGAAGTTGATTTGTATCATTTCTTTTTCTGGTTGCCAGGAGGGAAGGGGATGCAGACAGATAGTTAGGGAGTTTGGGATGGACATGTACACACAGCTATATTTAAAGTGGATAACCAACAGGGACCTACTGTCAAGCACGGGGACTCTGCTCAGGGTTGCGTGGCAGCCTGCAGGGGAAGGGAGTTTATGTATACATGGTTGAGTGGCTCTGCTGTGCACCTGAAGCTATCACAACATTAACTGGCCGTACTCCAATACAAAATGTAAAAGGATGATGCATATTATATACAACAGAGTCTCCAGTAGCTTTACACTTTGGGGTGCAGAACTGTATTTACTGACATAGAAAAATGTCCATGTCAAATGTCAGTGAACAAGGCAGATTGCAAAACAGCATGTAGAGAACACTATCGTGAAGGTTAAATTATGACTGTGTATATGTTTATATTTGTATGGACATATTCAAAAATATTCAGCAGAATGTTGAACAAATTACTAGTACAATTATCACCAGATGGCAGAATTTCGGGTGATTTTGACACTCACATTAGACTTTTCTGTATTTTTCTGATAATTTTTTCAATAAACATATATATTTTGGCAAAAAAAAAAAAAAAGCTCGCTTCCCAACTGTGCCTAACTCAAATACTACCCACTCTCCTTAGTCCCACTTTAAGCCAAATTCTGTTCTTTATTGGATTTCTACTCACCTTTCTTTACTCTCCCAGTTGACGATAATCAAGATTAATGCAACGTAAGAAGTGTTACATTCCAGGCAATGTATTTGCCTTCACCTCAGAAAATCAACAGTCCTCCTGGATAATGCGCCTGAGGGTTTCTCAGAAGCTGCATCCCACTTTTTTCAAGCCTTAGAAGATGTTAAGGATATAGTGTTTCCTTGTGAATCCATTCAGATTCAATATGTAGATGACTACTTCTTGTGTTCTATTAATCTTGAAAATTCTAAAACTGACTCTGTGCCTCCACTCACAGAGTTAGCTGAAACAGGAAACTAGTCTGCAAGGGAGAAACTCCAATTCTGAAAAACAAATATTCATTGTCTAGACCATGACCTATTGGCTGCAGGAAAAGCATCAATTCAGAGGAGATTATACATTATCCAGAATTACCCAACACCAAACACTAAAAGACAAAAGATTTCTGGTATTCACTGGATATTTCAGAGAATGTGCATAAAATTTTTTCTGTAACATCAAGGCTCTATATTATTTGACAGAGTCAAACATCTCGGAATCCTAAACGGAACAACTACAACCAAAAAAAAAAAAAGGGTCCTCAGAGATCTCACATATCCCTTAACAACCACCTAAGCCAAATCTCCCAAATTATTATAATACTGAGTTTTTGTTTGTTCTTGAAAGGTTAGACCATGGGGACTTCACTGATGATCCAGCGGTTAAGATTCCGCATTTTCAATGCAAGGGGCGCAGGTTCAATCCCTGGCCTGAAACTCAGATCCCACACATTGTGCCACATGGCCAAATAAATAAATAAAATTAAAGAAAAACAAAGGTTAGGCTGTGCTCTAGGAGTATTAATTCAAAAACATCCCACACATCAAAACCCCACTGCTTATTGTAGCCTGTTCCTTCATCTAGTAGCGAAAGATAATCCTCCTTGCCTCAGAGCAATTTTACACTCAGCTAAATTAAACAAGGCAATTCCCTGGCGGCTCAGATGGTGAAGAGTCTGCCTGCAATACAGGAGACCCGAGTTCAATCCCAGGGTCGAGAAGATCCTCTGGAGAAGGAAATGGCAACCCACTCCAGTACTCTTACCTGAAGAATCCCATTGACAGAGGAGCCTGGGGGGCTATAGTCCATGGAGTGGCAAAGAGTCGGACTCAACTGAGCGACTTCACTTTCTTTCTTTCTTTTAAATTAAACAAAGTACTTCAGATCTTGTACTGGGAACACCTTTCAACTTGATGGCACCTTATGTTGAGTAATCTCCATGGACAGGGAGGCCTGGCGTGCTGCGATTCATGGGGTCACAAAGAGTCAGACACGACTGAGCCACTGAACTGAACTGAATTCAAAATAGCAATATTCTTCCAGTAAATAATAGAATAGCACTACTTTCTCCCTTCTCTTATTACCATACTGACACTCTTGATCCAGCAACTTTCTTACCCTGACCCCATGAAGGAGAACGTTATCATTATATTTCTGTTGTTCAAGAATTGTCCATGCCCAGAACACCCATACCCAATCCTGACTTAATATTTTTTGTTTGTCTTATCTTAAAATCTAAAAGCTGTTCAGCGGTGTACAGAGCAGCATTATTCGCACTGGACAAAATGTGTGAGCGACCCAAGTGTCCTATCAGTCCATGAATGGATAAACTAAGTGTGGCATATATATTGATCATGACTGCTGTGAGCTTCCCAGGTGGCACCAGTGGTACTCCTGCCAATGCAGGAGACATAAGAGACGTGGGTTCCATCCCTGGGCCAGGAAGATCCCCTGGAGAAGGCCATGGCAACCCCCTACAATATTCTTGCCCGGGAAATCCCACAGACAGAGGAGCCTGGTGCACTACAGTCCATGGGGTCACAAAAAGAGTCGGACAGGACTTAGCAACTAAACGACAGCGACAAATGACTATTATTCAACCTCAAAAAGGAAGGAAACTCTGATGCTTTGATATGAATGAACCTTGAAGATATGCTAAGTGAAATAAGCCAGTCACAAAAGGACAAGTACCCTGTGATTCCACTTCTGTGAGTTTCCAAGAGCAGCCACATTCAAAAGCAGGAAGTAGAATGGTAGTTTCCAGGAGCTGAAGGAAGGGGGAGAGGAAGGTTGTTCAATGGGCATAGAGTTTCTGTTTTGCAAAATGAAAAGTTTGGAGGTGGATGGTGGTGATGGCTGCATGATGTGAATGCACTTATTGGTTAAAATGGTATATAAAAATGTACTTTAAAATGGTTAAAATAGCATATTTTGTGCTTCGTGTTTTTTACCACAACAAAGAAAATGAAAAGGGACAGTACCCGGCTGGATTATACAATAGCTATCACAAATTTTCTTGGAAAAAAGCCAATCCCTTACTAAATGCTAAGTCAGGGTAGATGGTCAAAAATACAGCTATTTCAAGGGCATAACTAAATTCACTTTTATTACTAAAACTAAAAGGGGATATATATTCATTGATAGCTGAGATGTTTTTGGAGTAGTTGATGATTCTGAACTAATACAGGAGCAAAGA
This sequence comes from Bos indicus, assembly GCF_029378745.1. Taxonomy (NCBI): domain Eukaryota; kingdom Metazoa; phylum Chordata; class Mammalia; order Artiodactyla; family Bovidae; genus Bos; species Bos indicus. Next base: position 14,766,044 of record NC_091780.1, on the reverse strand, counting down.
TATTTGTTAACCTCCTCAAGTACCCCTGTAAAAACAATAGACAACAAATACATAAATTACTTGATGTCTTAATGCTACCCAAGGGTCTGTCCTTAAAATATAAGTGAGATACTACAGAAGTTAGAATAAACGCTTTAAAGGTCATCATGTTAAACAAGCTGCTCTGAAAATCATTCTTATGCAAGAATCACTCACAGAAAAAAAAATATACATGGATAAGTTCAGGAATCTCACAATAGATGCACAAAATTTAGCTACCAACTCTGAAAATAAACAGGGTGAATAACCGGATAGTGAGATCCACAGGATAAAATCTGATGAAGCCAGGAGAGCAGGATGGAAACACCAGATAATCTAAATATGTAGTTGCTAAAAAGTACCGTGAAACAGCTCATCACAGTATGAACAAAGGGACCTCAACATTAAACAGCCACTGGTAGAGGAGCCTTTCTAGAATATTACAAGACACGCAACTCCTTCTTCACCTATAACCAACACAATTGGGGGAAAACTGTGAAGGTAGCGTATGGACTGGCTCCTCTGTCCATGGGATTCTCCAGGCAAGAATACTGGAGGGGTTTACCATTTCCTCCTCCAGGGGATCTTCCCGATCCAGGGTTCAAACCCACATTTCTTGTGTCTCCTGCATTGGCAGGCAGATTTTTCCCCACCGTGCCACCTGGGAGCCCCTTCTGCATGTTATGTATGTGTAATAAGAATGTTATGTTTCTTTTGTGAGTGGGCTGAAGCACTTCTCTAATACAAGCCCAGCATTCACTGTAACCTGAATACTATTACTTTTGTGGAACCTACATGGGACCTTCCAATACATCGGCCCCAGAGATAGAGAATACATTTTACTGGGGATGTTATCTGTAAATTATGCAAAGCTTTGTTCTTTCCTTGAAAATTCTGTTGTCCTTCTCACTTCCAATCCTCTATCAAAGTAGAAAGAACGAATGAGACTAAAACTGGAACTAGTGAGCCGCTTTTGGGTGTGATAGTCCTGACTTCTTTTTTTTAGGAACTTACAGTATCAGACAAAATAGACTTTATGACCAAGAGAATAATTAGGGAAAGAGAGTGTCAGTACATAATGATGGAAGTTTCACTTCGCCAAGAAAATCCAGTCATTCTAGACGTGTTGACATCTAATGAAAGTGCCTGCCGAGATATGAAGCAAAACTTAACACAACTTCACAAAGAGATGGAAAAATCCACCAGCATTTCACCATGTATTCCTTAATAATTAATCGATCAGAAACAAAATCGGCAAACTTAGAAGATCCCAACAACACGAAGAATGAGCTTCACCTTACAGACAGACGCGGATAATAATGAGAGTGCACACACTTATCAGGTACTCAGGAATATTTACACAAACAAATCATGTGCCAGGCCATGAAGAAGCCTCAGTGAAATCCAGAAAACAGTTTCTCAGACCACGTTCTTGGGAAATACGAAAATTATTATGATCACAACACAAGTATCAATTAAAAGCTCTATTTGAATCACTGTGAAAACACTGTCATTGAAATCATGAATTAAAGAATAAATCACACGGGAAGCTCTAAAATACTAAGGGTGAGTAATAATGAATACTGCACATCAAAACTTAAGAGCTGCAACAGAAGTGGTGGTTCACGGGAAATTTATTTCATTGATTAATAGCAGATCATCATATTTCATTGATTCCAAAGAAATACATTTAAAGAGTAAAATGGAGTATATCAATATAGTTAGAAGCTGGTTCTTAGAAAAATAAATAACAAAATAGACAATGCTCTGAAAAGGCTAATCAAGAAAAAGAGATGATTCAGGTAAATAATTTTAAAAGAAACACAACTAGAGATAAAACAGAATTTTATAATAGAATAGAATAGAATTTTATAATAGAAGATACCATCAATAATTACATGCTGGGAATTTCAAAACTTAGGTTAAATTGAACAAATTCCTAGAAAAATGTGACATCAGATCTGACTTGAGAAATTTTTTAAATTGAATACTTATAACTATTAAAGAAATATAAGAGTAGTACAAATTCTTCCCCAAAAATAACAAATCTACATGCTTTTCCAAACAAACTTTCAAGAACCAAGTCATCTTAATCTTACTCTCCCCAAAAATAAAAAAGAGGAAATATCCCCCTATATTATTCTAAAAGGTAACCAATATCCTACTATCAGAAACCAAAAGCATAGAAAGAAAAATGTTGATGTTTGGCAGAAACCAACACATACTGTAAAGAAATTATCCTTCAATTAAAAATAAATTTTTGAAAAAGAAACAAAAATTATGAACTCATTTCATTCATGAATATCAAAAAAATGAAGTCATATATGATAATATTTAAATAAGGTAGTGCACCTTATTTGACCAATTTGGGTTTATTCTAGTGCTCAGTAGCTTACAATGATAAGCATTCATTATTGTTTATGGGTCTGTAGTTAGCTAGGCAGTGATGCTGATCCGGGCCAGCCATGGCTGACCTCAGGCAGAGTCACCCGTGTGTTTGCTATCAACTGGGATGTTTGTTGGACGCCAGCCAATCCAGGATATCCTCACTCATGTATCTTGTGATCGGCTGGCTGGCTTCTGGGGTGATAGGATAACCAGACCACACGTGTCTTTCATCACACAGATGTCTAGTCCAGTCTTATTCATAGGATAGGAGCAGGGCTCCAAGAGAGGAAGTAGAAGTGGAAGCTGCAAGGCCTCCAGAGGCTTGGAACCGGCATGCAGGCATTTCCACTGCTTCTGTTGATAAAAGCAAGCCACAACACCTGCCCAGATTCAAGGATGGGAGAATGAACTCCACCTGTTTATGGGAGGAACTGTATCGTAATACTGCACAGGATATGGTTGTGTGGAGAAGTGAAAAAATTATGGCTATCTCTGCAATCTACCCTACTAGGTATAAAAGCAGAGTTTCACATCAGAAAATACTTGTAGTTCACCACATTAAGAGAGAAAAACTGATCATTTCAGTAGATGCAGAAAAAAGCATTTGCTACATTGCAATGTGATTACATGGAAAAAAGTCATTTGTAAATTAGTAATAAAGAGGAACCTGGAGAAGGAAATGACAACCCACTCCAGGATTCTTGCCTGGAAAATTCCACAGACAGAGGAGCCTGGTGGGCTCCAGTCCGTGGGGTCGCAAAGAGTCAGATGTGACAGCGACTGAGCGCAATAAAGAGGAACTTTTACTACAGAAATTTACATCATCTTAAGAGAATAAATCTTAGAAGCATTCCGTTTAAAATCAACAGGACCCATGTACCCACCATCACTATTTCTACTGAATACTTTATTAGATGTCTTAGTGCAATGAGGCAAGAAAATAAACAGAAGCATAAATTAGAAAGAAGAAAATAAAGCTGAAACTATTTGCATCTGATATGACCATTTTCAGAGACAATGAATAGAACTCACAGATAAATTATTAGAAATAAAAAGGTGATTTTGCCAAGATGATTGGCTATGATATTAATGTTTAAAAGTTCATTTCATTCTACATATCAGTAACAAATAATTAGAGAACATTTTTTAATAAAAAGGCCACATTTATAGGCACGTCAGGGAAGATTGGATACCCATTAAATCTAAACAGAAGACATCAATAACTCCATGGGGAATATTAAGCAAATTTATTAAGAGACTTTTAAAGGACCTGAATTAACAGAGAAACATATTTTGTTCATGGCTAGTAAGACTTAATATTGTAAAGGTATCCATGCTGCCGAAATTGACTTAGAGATTCATTTCAATTCTAACCAAAATGCCAATATATTTTTGTTTTCTTGAGAATATACATTTTATTGATCATTCAATTCTGAAGAACAAATGGAGAAAAAAATTGCAAAAGCATTTCTGTAGAAAAGCAAGGAGGAGGAATTATTTTCAAGTTATGGTAATAACTATGATATAGAACAGGCTTCCCAGGTGGCTCAGTGGTTAAAAAACACGCCTGCCAATGCAAGAGACAAGGGTTCAATCCCTGGGTCAGGAAGATACACTGAAGAAGGAAATAGCAACCCACTCCAGTATTCTTATCTGGGAAATCCCATAGAGGAGCCTAGCGAGCTACACTCCGTGGGGTCGCAAAGGAGTCAGAGATGATGCAGCGAGTAAACAGCAGCAACATGCTATAGAACTGGCTGAAGAATAGATAGAAAGTACTAGCGGACTGAATAGAACATAAAATCTGGCCATTCTTTGCGCATGTGTAATTCTCACATTTTATGCAATTCCTAAAGGTTATACTCCATTTATAATTACTAGTCACTATATTTCCCATATTGTTCAGTAAATACACCCTTGGAGCCTGTTTCACACCCAGTACTTTGTATCTCTCACCCCTCCATCCCTGTATCGCTCCTCCCCACCCCCACTGGTTCCCACTAGTTTGTTCTTTTTCTGGGATTCTGCTTTTTGGTTATATTCGCTAGTTTTTTGTTATTTTTTAGATTCCACATGTGATAGCATACAGTGTTTGTCTTTCTCTGTCTTACTTATTTCACTTAGCACAATGTCCTCCAAGTCAACTATGCTGCTCCAAATGCAAAGTTTCATTCTTTTTTCACGGCTGAGTACTCCATTATGCGTATGTACATATACACAGATGTGTACACACAACACATCTTCTTTATCCAGCCATCATCTTGGTGATTGTAAATAGTGCTACTAGAAGCATTACGGTGCGTATATATTTTTGAATTAACGTTTTGAAGGTTTTATATATATATATATATATACACACACCCCAGAGTGGAATTGCTGGATCACACGGTAGCTCTGGGATTTCCTGCTGGCTCAGATGGTAAAGAATCTGCCTGCAATGCAGGAGACCTGGGTTGGATCCCTGGGTCAAGAAGATCCCCTGGAGAAAGGAATGGCTACCCACTCCAATATTCCTCCCTGGAGAGTTCCATGGATAGAAAGAGCCTGGCGGGCTAAAGTCCATGGGGTCACAAAGAGTTGGAAACTAACTCAGTGTGAACAGCTAACAATTCTCACTCTTCATGGTAGCTCTACTTTTGTTTTTTGGAGAAACCTCCATGCTGTTTTCCACAGTGGCTGCACCAACTTACATTCCTACCAACAGTATCCGAGGGTTCCTTTTTCTCCTCGCCCTGGACAGCATTTGTTATTTGTTGTCTTTTGGATGACAACCATTCTGACAGGTGTGAAGTGATATCCCATGGTTAAGGCTTCATGCTTCCAATGTGGGGACGTGGGTTCAACCCCTGGTTGGGAAACTAAGATCCCACACACACATGTGCCTCACAGTGTGACCAAAAATTTTCTTTAAAAATTTAAAACCCTTGCCCTGTAAGTCGCAACCGTTAGTTGCCGTGGTTTAATCATAGTCTTTCACCCAAAACGGACTGGTGTGCATCGCTGAAATAGTGCACAGATCTAGGCGAGCCCTTTGGGCTACTTGTCGGGCTGCCAGCTCAGGTGCCTGCCTCCCCCTGTGACCTGGAAAGCAGACATCATTGGACTCATACTATCAGAGGCTCGAAGTTTCCTTTCTAGCTGCAAATCACAATGCTCTGGCTTCTCCACGTCCTCTTTCTTGAGTTCCCTGCTGCTGCTGCTGCTAAGTCGCTTCAGTCATGTCTGACTCTATGAGTTCCTTGCTAGAAAGAAAAACGATGACAGCCACAAGGTTGTCTTAATACCAACCATCATAGACTCTGAGGGGTTTTTTCTCCAATTCTTCAAATTTGTTTGTGGACTTTGCCCATTGTTCCCTTGTCCCAGGAAGCCCTTCAACTGTGTCCCACGCCCCCATCCTGACGAGGCGCCACGTTCTCTCAGGGAACAACTTGCAGACTGGCCTCTGACAGAAGCTGGTATCAGAGACCTGATGTTTTGCCACAGGGCAATTTTTAATAAACATAGTAAGATTTCCCAACAAGGACATTCAGTTGCCTTCTTCTCTCATGTGGAGGTCAACTGACAGAATTCTAGACTTGATTCTGTCCCTCTTTAGTTAACTAGTTATGTATCTTTCTGCAGGTCATCTCTTTCTCCTATGGCTCTACCTTTCCTAATAAAAAAATTTTTTTAAATAGTCATGCCAAACTGCCTCCTCCCTCCCGGAAGTGTTGCATGGATTAAATATAACGAACGTTAAGGTGCTTTGCAAACTGCAAATCTAAGGTGTTATTCCCTTGGTGAAAGTAAAGATAGGTTGTGCATCTTCCCTGCAGGAGTATAAAGGTTTGGAGTTTTCACTAAAGGCAAATTCACGATATGTATGGGACCCCCTTTTGTTTGGTTGCATTCTTTTGTGCAGACCTGTGTGTAAATTATCTCCTTTTGTCTTCATTGTAAGCCTGCAGGCCGCTAGTACTAAGACCTACTTTGCAGATAAGGAAACTAAGATTTAAAAAGATGAAGCAGTTCACCCAGAATCACACAATTGACATCACTTCTTCCCCATGAGGCCCTCAGGAGGCAGGCTCCTTCCAGGGCATGACATTGCCTTCCTAAAGGTGGCCCTTGTCCTCGGCACCCAGGATGGTTGGCAGCATTATATCCAAGGCAGGAGAAAGAGAAGAAGCAAAGAAGAGAGGAGAAGACCCAAGAAAAGCTCACAGGTGATGCCACGGGACACGTTGCCAACCTCTCCTCAGCCAGAATATAGTCTCATGATAACCAGTCAGGTTGTTGGCAAAATGTTGACAGAGCACTTGACCTGAAGCAGCAGGGGCAACTGAAGAGAGTCTAGTAAAGGGATCATGTTCCAAGATGCGGGTGCATTTAAGAGAAGCAAACTTGGGATGGTATCACACATCAGAGTTAGTAATAGTGGGGACCATTGTAACTGCAGGCCTGAGGGCCTTGGGAGGGATGGTTATGGGAAGCCAGAGACAGAGTGGTAGCTGAAGGAGACGGATATTCCCACTGAGCTTTGGTAGAAGAAAGCCATCCTCAGTACTTCCCTGGTGGTCCAGTGGTTGAGAATCCGCCTTCCAATGCACGGGGCATGGGTTCAATCCCTACTCAGGGAGCTAGGATCTCACATGCCAGAGGCAACGAAGCCCAGGTGCCACAACTCGAGAATCCATGCACCGCAAGGAAAGATCCCACCGGATGCAACCAAGATTCTACTTACTGCAACTAAGATCTGATGTAGCCAAATAAAGAAATATAAATAAATACATAGAGAAGTCACATTTTAGAGATACTGTAGAATTAAAATCAAGAGATCTGATGATGTCATTAAAAATGAAAAAGTAAGAGACTTCAGAAAACAATTATAAAGCTGGCAAAAACTTATCAGGATTGACTTTTATAGAACTCTGAATTTGAACAAAATTTTACAGCCCCCAGGGGAACATTAAAAAAGGAACATGTGGTCCTTCCACAGTGGCAGCCTTTGAAGAACAGCAGCCATGGCTCTGAGCTACCCCATGGCCATGGGCCTCAGCAAGAGCTGCAAGGTGACCAAGAACATGAGCAAGCTGAGGCACAATGGCCGTCACGGGCACCTTACCAAACACACCACATTTGTGCAGAACGTGGTCTGGGAGGTGTGCATCTTATGAGCAGCAGGTCATGGAGCTGCTCAAGGTCTCCAAGGACAAGCGGGCCCTCAAGTTCATCAAGAAAAGGGTCGGGGGAGAGAACAAGATGGCCGAGGAGGAGATGGACACACAGTACATCTCTCTCCACGGATACATGAGGAATACACCTTCAGACACACAAGCACACACAGAACACCAGCTGAGCGCAGACAGGAGGACCTGACCAGTGGAAAAGAGTATATAGAACCATGCAAAACTTGGTAGGATGAAGGAATTAGGAAGAAAAACAGGAGTGTTAGTAGGACTGGACCTGCCCTCGGCAGGTGGGGGAACTGAAGCAGGGGTCTGATGCATACGTTGGTGCCACTGTCTCCAACATTTAAGGCTGAGAGTGAAACAGCTGATCTGTGGCAGCCTACGTAGAATGAGAATCAGACAGTCCTTGCTGCAGCCATACATACCCTGAACAGGAACGCTGGTCCCCTGGAAGGTGCAGCGGCTTGGAGCTGGAGTTTAGGGATTGTGGAACAATCCCAGGGTGAGGGCTGCTGTTGACTTCAGACAGACAGATTGAGGGGATGTGAGGGAGATCGTGGTGGGAAATGCCTGTGGAGGAAAGCCAGGCAGCCATGGAAGCAAGGTGATACTGAGTCACACATGGAAGGGGAGCCATCACCAAGCCTCTCTCCCCCCACACACCAGCATTGGCAGCTGAACAGTAGAAAGGCTGGCCCATCAAATGCCTGACGCACTGAACTACAGAGTAGGACCCCAGCCAGGGTGCTCCTTTCAGTGACTGATGCGACGATCTACAGAGCAGGACCCCAGGCAAGGAAGCCCTCTAAGTGCCTGAATGGGCTGAGCTACAGAGAAAGACTGGCCAAAGAGGCCTTCTGATCGCCAGCTACAAGAGGCTCGGAAAAAGACTGTGATAGAACCATAACTCCTGCAGCCGAGGCAGTCCATGTCCCTGCACCCTTGGCACTGCCAGGGTCCCCACAAGCCAAGCAGCTGCACAACCTCCACGTTCAACTCTCACTGGGGCAGAGCTGCCACAGGCAGAAAAAGTCCTGTCAATGCATGCAGAGTTGCTTCGATAGTGTCTGACTCTGCGACCCTGTAGACTATGGCCTTCCAGGCTTCTCTATCAGAGAAGGGGTTCTCCAGGCAAGAATACTGGACCATATTGGCCAATACTGGTTGCCATACCCTTCTGCTGCTGCTGCTGCTGCTAAGTTGCTTCAGTCGTGTTCGACTCTGTGTGACCCCATAGACGGCAGCCCACCAGGCTCCCCTGTCCCTAGGATTCTCCAGGCAAGAATACTGGAGTGGGTCGCCATTTCCTTCTTCAATGCATGAAAGTGAAAAGTGAAAGGGAAGTTGCTCAGTCGTGTCCAACTCTTAGCAACCCCATGGACTGCAGCCTACCAGGCTCCTCTACCCATGGGATTTTCCAGGCAAGAGTACTGGAGTGGGTTGCCATTGCCTTCTCTGGCCATACCCTTCTAGAGCACTATATTTCCTGCCGCCCTAGCCACCAACCCCCCTGACTACCTGGTGCTGCCAGAACCCCTGCGACCCAAGCAACTGCACCACCTCCACACCTGGCCCTCACAGGGGCAAACCCAAGCCCTCCAGGGCAGCCTCAGGAGGAAACCCCAGTGGACAACCCATGTGTAGAGGTGGAAATAAAACCACAGTTGAAACCCAGGGGCAGTGTGGCTAGGGAAGAAGACCCAAACCTTTCCCACCAGCTGTACAAGCTGCAGATTAAATCCACACGATCTTTGTGTGGACTAGGCAGACTTTGTATCTATGGAATATATAAAAGGCCATTGAGAGCTCCCACAAAAGTAAACACACTAGTTCTGATAGCTGTGGACATTGGAGGCAAGAACACACAGGAGTAGGACCAGATCAGAATCTGAGCTGCCCCACAGCAGGTCCAGAGATCAGCACAGTGTTGGAGGGCATCCTAGGGAGGTGAGGTGGACTCTGACTCCCAGTGTGGGAAAGGACTCTGACAGCAGTGACTCAAGAAAAATATTTTTTTTACTTGTTCTGTAGATTCTTTTGGATTTTTTTATTTCCCTTTCACCCCCCCCACCCCCGTTGTAGTTGTTGATTTTATTGGCACTAAGAATCCAGTTAAGCTTTTGAGTTTTTTATTTTTTCTTAGTCACATTTTTTATTGTTGTCTTAAACCTCTGCCTCTATGTTGGGCTTTTGCAGTTCCATGGAATTTTCCTCTTTTTTTTTCTTTTCTTTTTTTCTATCTTTAATTTTTAACTTGTTAAATCTATTGTTTTTTCTACATTTATTCCTTTGTTTGCTTTTCCTACTGTTCTTTCCCCCTTGCAGTTAATTTTTTAATGTATATAAATCTTCTTTATCTACCTCTATTTAACTTTGCATATTTATTATTTCTTTCCTTTCTTTCAACATATTTGTTAAGTGTTGTTTTCATTGCTTTATTCCCCACTTGGCACCTTTAGTTTTGTTTTCCAGTTTGTGCTTAAGTTAGTTTTGTTCTTAATTGGTAAATATAATTTATTTCCTTTATTAGCCAGGTCAGTCTACTGTACTTTATTTTTGTTGGACTGTTTTGACTTTGCTCATGGGTGTATATGTGTATATTCCATTATTTTAATGATTATTTGCCTGATTTTGTAACTACCATTTGTCTGGGATTCATCTTTGGTTTCTTGTTTTTGTGTGTTTGTTGTAATCTCATTTAATGCCATAGCAAACCACTTGTAGAATCTTTGTTCCTGTCCAGAGATCAAGCCCTGAGCCTTTGGAGTGGGAATACTAACTCTAAGATCCTAGACTACCAAAGAACTAACCCTAGGGAGTATCAAACAGTGAGAACTCACACAAAGGAAACCACTTAAATACAAGACCCAGCATCACCCAACCAGCAGTAGCACTCTGTGCAGGACGTCTAATCTAAACAACAAACAAAACAAAAATACAAACCTAACCATCAGCAGATAGGATTACCACCTCACTCAGCCTTGCCATCAGAAGATAAACCAAGAAACAAAAACTAAGCACAAATCTCACCCTATACGAAGCTCACACCAACCACTGGACCAATCTTAGAATGGAAGAAACCAAAAGGAAGAAAGAATTCAACCTTCTTCAAGGAAAGAATTCAACTTTTCTTGAAGCCTGGGAAAAGGAGACTTCAAACACAATAACTTTTTAAAAAAATAATGAAAAGGCAGAGAAATACAACACAAATGAAGCACACTAGAAACACAGAAGTATAAATAAATGAAGAGGAAATAGGAAAACTACCTGGAAAAGAATTCAGAACAATGATAGTAAAGATGATCAAAAACCTTGAAAACAAAATGGAGAAAATGCAAGAATCAATTAATAAAGACCTAGAAGAATTAAAGAATAAATGTACAGAGACAACACAATTACTGAAATTAAAAATACTCTAGGAGGAATCAACAGCAGAATATCTAAAGCAGAAGAACAAATCAGTGAGCTGGAAGATAAAATGGTGGAAATAACTTCTGAAGAGCAGAATAAAGTAAAAGGAATGAAAAGAGCTGAGGAGAGTCTCAGAGACCTCTGGGACCATATCAAATGCACAGACATTCAAATTATAGGGGTCCCAGAAGAAGAAGAGAAAAAGAAAGGGTATGAGAAAACTTTTGAAGAGAGTATTAGTTGAAAATTTCCCCAACATGGAAAAGGAAATATTCACTCAAGTCCAAGAGGCATGAAGAGTCCCATATAGGATAAATCCAAGGATAAACAGGCCAAGACACATACTAATCAAACTAACAAAGACTAAACACAAAGAAAGAATATTAAAAGCAGCAAGGGAGGAGCAACAAGTAACACACAAGGGCAACCAAATGCACTTACCAGCTGGTCTTTCAGCAGAAACTCTGCAGGCCAGAAGGGAATGTGAGGGTATATTTAAAGTACTGAAAGGGAAAAATCTACAACCAAGACTACTGTACCCGGCAAGTATCTCATTCAAAATTGATGGAGAAATAAAAAGCTTTTCAGACAAGCAAAAGTTAAGAGAATTCAGTACCACCAAACCAGCTTTACAACAAATGTTAAAGGGACTTATACAGTCAAGAAATACAACAGGAAAAAAAAAAAAAGATCTACAAAATCAACCCCAAACAATTAAGACAATGGCAATAGGAACATATATATCAATAATTACTTTAAATGTAAATGGATTAAATGTTCCAACCAAAAGACACAGACTGGCTGAATGGATAAAAAAACAAGACCCATATATATGCTGTCTACAAAAAACCCACTTCAGACCTAAAGACACATATAGATTGAAAGTGAGAGGATGGGAAAATATATTCTATGTCAATCGGAAGCAAAAGAAAGCTGAAGTAGTAATTCTCATATCAGACAAAATACACCTTAAAATAAAGATTACAAGGTATAAGAAAGGACACTACATAACGATCAAGGGATCAATCCAAGAAGATTGTAACAATTGTAAATATCTGATCTCTGTTCGTTTCCAAGGCAAACCATTCAATATCACAGTAATCCAAGTCTATGCCCCAACCAGTAACGCTGAAGAAGCTGAAGTTGAACAGTTCTATGAAGACATACAAGACCTTTTAGAACTAACACCCAAAAAAGATATCCTTTTCATTATAGGGGACTGGAATGCAAAAGTAGGAAGTCAAGAAACACCTGGAGTAACAGGCAAATTTGGCCTTGGAATACAGAATGAAGCAGGGCAAAGACTAATAGAGTTTTGCCAAGAAAATGCACTGGTCATAACAAACACCCTCTTCCAACAACACAAGACAAGACTCTATACATGGACATCACCAGATGGTCAACACCGAAATCAGATTGATTATATTCTTTGCAGCCAAAGATGGAGAAGCTCCATACAGTCAGCAAAAACAAGACCAGGAGCTGACTGTGGCTCAGACCATGAACTCCTTATTGCCAAATTCAGACTGAAATTGAAGAAAGTAGGGAAAACCACTAGACCATTCAGGTAGGACCTAAATCAAATCTCTTATGATTGTACAGTGGAAGTGAGAAATAGATTTAAGGGACTAGATCTGATAGATAGAGTGCCTGATGAGCTATGGAATGAGGTTCATGACATTGTACAGGAGACAGGGATCAAGACCATCCCCATGGAAAAGAAATGCAAAAAAGCAAAATGGCTGTCTGGGGAGGCCTTACAAATAGCTGTGAAAAGAAGAGAAGTGAAAAGCAAAGGAGAAAAGGAAGATATAAACATCTGAATGCAGAGTTCCAAAGAATAGCAAGAAGAGATAAGAAAGCCTTCTTCAGCGATCAATGCAAAGAAATAGAGGAAAACAACAGAATGGGAAAGGCTAGAGATCTCTTCAAGAAAATCAGAGATACCAAAGGAACATTTCATGCAAAGATGGGCACAATAAAGGACAGAAATGGTATGGACCTAACAGAAGCAGAAGAAACTAAGAAGAGATGGCAAGAATACACAGAAGAACTGTACAAAAAAGATCTTCACGATCCAGATAATCACAATGGTGTAATCACTGACCTAGAGCCAGACATCCTGGAATGTGAAGTCAAGTGGGCCTTAGAAAGCATCACTACGAACAAAGCTAGTGGAGGTGATGGAATTCCAGTTGAGCTATTTCAAATCCTGAAAGATGATGCTGTGAAAGTGCTGCACTCAATATGCCAGCAAATTTGGAAAACTCAGCAGTGGCCACAGGACTGGAAAAGGTCAGTTTTCATTCCAATCCCAAAGAAAGGCAATGCCAAAGAATGCTCAAACTACCGCACAATTGCACTCATCTCACACGCTGGTAAAGTAATGCTTAAAATTCTCCAAGCCAGGCTTCAGCAATATGTGAACCGTGAACTTCCTGATGTTCAAGCTGCTTTTAGAAAAGGCAGAGGAACCAGAGATCAAATTGCCAACATCCGCTGGATCATGGAAAAAGCAAGAGAGTTCCAGAAAAACATCTATTTCTGCTTTATTGATTATGCCAAAGCCTTTGACTGTATGGATCATAATAAACTGTGGAAAATTCTGAAAGAGATGGGAATACCAGACCACCTGATCTGCCTCTTGAGAAATTTGTATGCAGGTCAGGAAGCAACAGTTAGAACTGGACATGGAACAACAGACTGGTTCCAAATAGGAAAGGGAGTATGTCAAGGCTGTATATTGTCACCCTGTTTGTTTAACTTATATGCAGAGTACATCATGAGAAACGCTGGACTGGAAGAAACACAAGCTGGAAACGAGATTGCCAGGAGAAATATCAATAACCTCAGATATGCAGATGACACCACCCTTATGGCAGAAAGTGAAGAGGAACTAAAAAGCCTCTTGATGAAGGTGAAAGTGGAGAGTGAAAAAGTTGGCTTCAAGCTCAACATTCAGAAAATGAAGATCATGGCATCCGGTCCCATCATTTCATGGGAAATAGATGGGGAAACAATGGAAACAGTGTCAGACTTTATTTTTCTGCGCTCCAAAATCACTGCAGATGGTGACTACAGCCATGAAATTAAAAGACACTTACTCCTTGGAAGAAAGTTATGACCAACCTAGATAGCATATTCAAAAGCAGAGACATTACTTTGCCAACAAAGATTCATCTAGTCAAGGCTATGGTTTTTCCTGTGGTCATGTATGGATGTGAGAGTTGGACTGTGAAGAAGGCTGAGCACCAAAGAATTGATGCTTTTGAACTGTGGTGTTGGAGAAGACTCTTGAGAGTCCCTTGGACTGCAAGGAGATCCAACCAGTCCATTCTGAAGGAGATCAGCCCTGGGATTTCTTTGGAAGGAATGATGCTAAAGCTGAAACTCCAGTACTTTGGCCACCTCATGCGAAGAGTTGACTCATTGGAAAAGACTCTGATGCTGGGAGGGATTGGGGGCAGGAGGAGAAGGGGACGACAGAGGATGAGATGGCTGGATGGCATCACTGACTCAATAGACGTGAGTCTGAGTGAACTCTGGGAGTTGGTGATGGACAGGGAGGCCTGGCATGCTGTGATTCATGGGGTTGCAAAGAGTCAGACACAACTGAGTGACTGAGATGATTATAAACAACTATATGGCAATAAAATAGATAACCGGGAAGAAATGGACAGATTCTTAGAAAAGTTCAATCTTCTAATACTGAACCAGGAAGAAATAGAAATTATGAACAACCCAATCATAAGCACTGAAATTGAAGCTATGATCAAAAACCTCCCAAAAAACAAAAAGCCCAGGACCAGATGGCTTCACAGGAGAATTCTATCAAACATTTAAAGAGCTAATGCCTATCCCTCTAAAACTCTTTCAAAAAATTTCGGAGGAAGGGACACTTCCAAATTCATTCTACAGGACCACCATCACCCTGATACCAAAACCAAAGACAACACAAAAAAAGGAAACTATAGGCCGATTTCAATGATGAATGTAGATGCAAAAATACTCAACAAAATTTTAGCAAACAGAATTCAGCAACACATCAAAAACTCATACACCATGATCAAGTTGGGTTTATTTCAGGGATGCAAGGATTCTTCAATATATGCAAATCAATCAGTGTGATACACCATATTAACAAATTAAAAGATAAAAACCATATGATAATCTCAATAGATGCAGAAAAAGCCTTTGACAAAATTCAACACCCATTTATGGTTAAAACTCTTCAAAAAATGGGCATAGAAGGAATCTACATCAACATAGTAAAGGCCATATATGACAAGCCTACAGCAAACATTATTCTCAGTGGTGAAAAACTGAAAACATTCGGCCTCAGATCAGGAACAAGACAAGGGCATCCACTTTTGCCACTATTATTCAACATAGTTCTGGAAATCCTAGCTACAGCAATCAGAGAATAAAAAGAAATAAAAGGAATCCAGATCAAAAAAGAAGAAGTAAAGCTCTCACTGTTTGCAGATGACACGATACTATACATAGAGAGCCCTAATCAGTGAATTTAGCAAAGCTGCAGGATACAAAATCAATACACAGAAATCACCTGCATTTCTATATACTAACAATGAAAATTCAGAAAGAGAAATTAAGGAATCGATCCTGCTCACCATTGCAACAAAAAGAATTAAATATCTAGGAATAAACTTACCTGAGGAGACAAAAGAACTGTACACAGAAAATTATAAGACACTGATGAAAGAAATCAAAGATGACATAAACAGAGGGAGAGATATTCCATGTTCCTGGGTAGGAAGAATCAATACTGTGAAAATGACTATACTACCAAATGCAATCTACAGATTTAATGTGATCCTTATCAAATTACCAATGGCACTTTTCCCAGAACTAGAATAAAAAATTTCACAATTCATATGGAAACACAAAAGACTGTGAATAGCCAAAGCAGTCCTGAGAAAGCAGAATGGAGCTGGAAGAATCACCCTTCCTGACTTCAGGTTATACTACAAAGCTACAGTCATCCAGACAGTATGGTACTGGCACAAAAACAGAAATATAGACCAATGGAACAAGATAGAAAGTCCAGAAACCTATGGATACCTTATTTTTGACAAAGAAGGCAAGAATATACAATGGGACAAAGACAGCCTCTTCAACAAATGGTGCTAGGAAAACTGGACAGCTACATGTAAAAGAATGAAATTAGAACACCTCATAACACCATACACAAAGATAAACTCAAAATGGATTAAAGACCTACATATAAGACCAGAAGATATAAAACTCTTAGAGGAAAACATAGGCAAAACACTCAATTACATAAATCAAAGCAAAATCCTCTATCACCCATCTCTAGAGTAATGGAAATAAAAACATAAGTAAACAAGTGGGACCTGATTAAACTTAAAAGCTTTTGCACAGCAAAGGAAACTATAAGCAAGGTGAAAAAGCAACCCTCAGGATGGGAGAAAATAATAGCAAATGAAACTGACAAAGGATTAATTTCCAAAATAAACAAGCAGCTCATACAACTCAATACCAGAAAAACAAACAACCCAATCAAAAAGTGGGAAAACAACCTAAACAGACATCTCTCCAAAGAAGGCATACAGATAACTAACAAATACATGAAAAGATGCTCAACATCACTCATTATTCAGTTCAGTTCAGTCGCTCAGTCACGTCCGACTTTTTGCGACCCCGTGAATCGCAGCACGCCAGGCCTCCCTGTCTATCACCAACTCCCGGAGTTCACTCAGACTCACATCCATTGAGTCAGTGATGCCATCCAGCCATCTCATCCTCTGTCGTCCCCTTCTCCTCCTGCCCCCAATCCCTCCCAGCATCAGAGTCTTTTCCAATGAGTCAACTCTTCGCTCATTATTAGAGAAGTGCAAATTAAAAACTACAATGAGATATCACCTCACACCAGTCAGAATGGCCATCATCAAAAAGTCTACCAACAATAAACGCTGGAGAGGGTGTGGAGAAAGGGGAACACTCTTGCATTGTTGGTGGGAATGTAAATTGATACAGCCACCGTGGAAGATGGTATGGAGATTCCTTAAAGAACTAGGAATAAAACAACCATATGACACAGCAATCCCACTCCTAGGCATAAACCCTGAGGAAACCAAAATTGAAAATTGTTCATTGCAGCACTATTTACAATAGCTAGAACATGGAAGCAACCTAGATGTCCAATGACAGATGAATGGATAAAGAAGTTGTGGTTGTATACACAATGGAACATTACTCAGCCATAAAAAGGAACGCATTTGAGTCAGTTTTAATGAGGTGGATAAACCTAGAATCTATTATACAGAATGAAGTGAGTCAGAAAGAGAAGGATAAATACTGTATTCTAACCCATATATATGGAATCTAGAAAAATGGTATGGAAGTATTTATGGGGCAGCAATGGAGAAACAGACATAGAGAACAGACTTATGGACATGGGGAGAGGGGAGGAGAGAATGAGATGTATGGAAAGAGTAACATGGAAACTTACATTACCATATGTAAAATAGATAGCCAACAGGAATTCGCTGTATGGCTCAGCAAACTCAAACAGGGGCTCTGTATCAACCTAGAGGGCTGGGATGGGGAGGGAGATGGGGGTTCAAAAGGGAGGGGATATATGTATACCAATGGCTGATTCATGCTGAGGTTTGACAGAAAACAGCAAAATTCTGTAAAGCAATTATCCTTCAATAAAAAATAAATTAAAAAAAGAATGTAAAATAATTAGCCTCCAATTAAATAATTTTTTTTTAAATAAAGGGAAAAAAAGGGTGGGGACACACAAAAAATGCCAAGAGAAAGAGAGGAGCTGAGCAACGCCATGGCCTCCATGAGGAAAGTGGCAGCCAAGAAAGACTGAGCCCTTCTCCTCTGTGCACAATAAACCTTTTAAGATTTAAAAAAAAAAAAAAGGAAAGAAGCAACACAATTTTCATTCTAAGAAAACCCACAGTTCAGTTCAGTTCAATTGCTCAGTCATGTCTGACTCTTTGCAACTCCATGGACTGCAGCACCCCAGGCTTCCCTGTCCTTCACCAACTCCTGAATCTTGCTCAAACTTAAGTCCATTGAGTCAGTGATGCCATCCAACCATCTCATCCTCTGTCATCCCCTTCTCCTCCTACCTTCAATCTTTCCCAGCCTCAGAGTCTTTTCCAATGAGTCAGCTCTTCGCATCAGGTAGCCAAAGTTTTTGAGCTTCAGCTTCAGCATCAGTCCTTCCAATGAATGTTCAGAACTGATTTCCTTTCTGATTGACTGGTTTGATCTCCTTGCAGTCCAAAAAACCACTGTGACATTTTAATTTACCTACTTATTATCCCCCAACCCCCACCTCATCAGCAGGCATGAGGATGGTGGTCCAGATTCTTGGTGTGGGCTTGCTGGTGTCAAACGGGGCAACCCTGATCCTGGTCTCTAGGAACTGTCGTTGTATGATTTGACCCGTCTGATGGATGCTTGCGAGATGAGTCTTGGAACTTTCTCAGGGCTAGGGTAGCTTTCCAGGTAGTGTTTGTCAGAAGGATTTAAAGGTGAATGTTCTATTTGCAGCTCCCTGGAGCAGGCGATGGGCCTTCCCTGGTGGCTAAGCAGTAAAGAATCTGCCTGTAATGCAGGAGACCCAGGTTTGACCCCTGCAGGCAATCCCCTGGAGGAGGGCATGGCAACCTGCCCCAGTACTCTTGCCTACAGATTTTCATAGACAGAGGAGCCTGGAGGGCTGCAGCCCATAGGGTTGCAAAGAGTTGGACATGATTAAGCAACTAACATATACACACACACACAAAGCAGGGGATAGCAGACAGGGCCTGCAATGGATGGACGAGTAGTCTGGATAGGGGAAGTTCAGGGGGGAGGTGCATGGGGGCATAAAGGCTTTGGGTGCCATCTGCATATTCTAGGCAATCAGGAGAGACGTGTGTGTGTCCCACGCCTGCAAAATATCTAAGACCCTAAGTTTTCACCTCTGACTGACCTTTAAGGTGAAGTTGCTCAGTCATGTCCGACTCTTTGCTAACCCATGGACTATAGCCTGCCAGACTCCTCCCTCCATGGGATTTTCCAGGCAAGAGTACTGGAGTGGGTTGCCATTTCCTTCTCCAGGGGCTTTTCCCGATCCAGGGATCAGACCTGGGTTTCCCGCATTGCAGGCAGACACTTTACCACCTGAGCCACCAGGAAAGCCTGACTGATCTTTAAGCTCCACACAGAGAATGATAGCTAAGTCAGAGTTGAAAAAGACCTGGCTTAGCATTGAAGAAGTGGCCCAATCAGTGACAGAACCAATCAGAAAAGACCAGGAGAGTTTTCTTTTCTTTTCCTTTTTGACTCTTTTCCTTTAAGGAAATCTCTGTCAAGTGATTAGTTTCTTGATTAACAAACAAGAAGAGACTTCAATGGTCAAACATGACAAAGACCATGGTCTTTTAAAAAGTAGTTCAGAAGAGTCACTAAACAAACAACATCCCATACTAAGCAGTAACAAGAAATCACAGGGGTAAAAAACCTGATTTCCAGTACCATATTATGATACGCAAAGTGTCCATTTTGGGGGGAAAAAAATAAGCGACATATAAAGAAACAAGAGAATATGGCTCATTTGCAAAAAAGAAAGAAAATAATTAGAAGTCATTTCTGAGGAAGGTCAAACATTGGATTTACTAGACAAAGATTTTAGATCAAATAAACTGTCTTAAATATATTCAAAGAACTAAAGGAAACCATGCACAAGGAAATAAAAGAAAGCAGGAGAACAATGTCTAAACAAATAAAGAGATAATAGAAATTACAAAAAGGAACCAAACAGAAAGTCTGATGTTGAAAATTACAATGATTTAGATGAAAAAATTACCTGATGGGCTCAATGATGCATTTGAGCAGAGGAAATAATCAGCAAACTAGAAGATAAATCAATAGAGAAGGAAACCTGGGAAATTCACAAAAATTCAGAAATTTAAGAACATATTCTTAAACAATCAATGAGTCAAAGAAGAAATCACAGAGATTTTAACAAATTTTTTGAGATAAATATGAAAACATAACATAAAATCTATAGAATGCAGTGAAAGTAGCTTTCAAAGGGAAGTTTATAGCTTTAAATGTCTTTGTTAAAAAGTAAGATCTCAATACTCTGATTTCTCTTCAGATTGCATAAATCATTTACCCTTTAAAAAAATAAGATCTCCAGAAATCTCTGGCTGTCCAGTGGTTAGGATTCCACACTTTGACACCTGAGGACCTGGGTTCTATCCCTGGTTGGGGAACTAAGATCCCACAAGCCACACAGCATGGACCAAAAGAAAAAAAACATTTTTTTAATAAGATCTCAAATCAATAACCTAACCTTACATCTTTAAGAAATAAAAAAAAGAGGGGGGCAACTAAATCCAAAACTTCAAAAAGAGGAAATAAAAATTAGAGTGTCAATAAATGAAATAGAGACTAGAAAAAAAATAAGGAAAGTCAACGAAACCAGAAGCTGATTCTTTTAAAAGATCAACAGCACTGACAAGCCCGTAGCTAGAGCAGTGGTGGAAGGTGGTGGGGGTGGTGCGGAGACCAAAATGACCAGAATCTGAAATGACAGTGGGGACGTCACCGCAGACTTCACGGGAAGAATGAAAAGAGAATATTATGAAAAATCATTTGCCATAAATCAGATAACTTAGATAAAATGGACAAGTTCTTAGAAACACACAAAGTACCAAAACTGACTCAAGAAGAAACAGAATCATTAAGATAAACTTGTAACCAGCACAGAGATTGAATCAACAATAAAAACTCCCCAATAACAACAAAAACCCAGGACCCAATGGCTTCACTGGTGAATTCAACCAATCATGTAAAGAAGAACCACCACCAATCTTTCTCAAAATCTTCTCAAAAATTTAAGAGGAAAGAATGGTTCCTAACTTATTCTATGAAGCCAGCATTACCTTAATACTAAAGCCAGACAAAGACATCAAAGCCATCAAAAAAAAAAAACCCTACAGCCCTTATGCATACAAATGTGAAAATCCTCAGAAAATCAGTATCAGAACAAATGCAGCAGCATACTGAAATGGTTATCCTCTGTGACCAGATGGGCTTTATCTCAGGAATGCAAGTATAGTTCAGCATACAAAAATCAATCAATATAACAAAGCACATTAATACAAGTGAGGAAAATACTATACGATCACCTCAATTGATATGGAAAGAAAACTCACAAAATTCAACATCCTTTTATGGTTTAAAAAAACACTCAATAAACTAGGAATAAAGGAAACTGCTTCAACATGGTAAAAAGTATTTATTTAAAAAAAATACACAGCTAATAAACTCAATAGTGAAAGACTGACAGTTTTCCTCTAAATCAGGAACAAGATAAGAATGCCAACTTTTGCCATTTCTATTTAACATTGTCCATAAGTTCTAGGCAGGCCAATAAAGAAAGAAAAAATAAATAAAGAGCACCTAACTTGGAAAGAAATAAATAAAATTATCTCTATTTGCAGAAGACATGATCTTATATAGAGAAAATCTTGAAGAATCCACACACCAAGGAAAAAAAAATGGAGCTAATAATTGAATTCAGCAAAGTTATGGGATAAGACCAACATAATTATCTGTTATACTTTTAAACACTAGCAATGAACAATCTGAAAAGGAAATTAAACAATTTCAGTTATAATACCATCTAAAAGGAGAAACATTTAGGAGTAAATTAAACCAGGGAGGTACAGTAATGAATCCTACAAAACATTACTCAAAGAAATTAAAGACCTGTGTTCATGGGTTGAAAGACTTAGTAACATTATTAACAGGAGCACTCCCTGAGTCAATCTACAGATTTAGTGCAATCTCTACCAAACTCTCAAGAGCCTTTTTTTCAGAAATGGAAAAGCTGATCCGAAAATCCATCTGAAATTTCAAGGGACTCCAGATAGCCAAAGTAATCTTAAAAAAAGAAGAACAAAACTGGAGAACATATATCCCCAATTTTAAAACTTAGTACAAGTTCTGAGAGTAATCAAAGTTATGTGGTGCTGGCATAAGGATAGGCGTATAGATCAATGAAATAGAACTAAGAGCTCAGAAATAAACGCATACATCTTTGGGCAATGGATTTTTGGTAAATGGACAAAACCAATTAATGAGGAATGAATCATCTTTTCAACAAATGGCCGGGCGACAACTGATGTCCACATACAATGGGCCCACATGAATGAATCTCGACATGCTTACATCATATACATAAATTAAGTTAAAAATCATCAAAACTTAAATGTAAGAGCTAAAACTATCAAACTCTTAGAAGATAGTAATAAATCTTCATAACCTAAAATTCAACAATGGATTCTTAGATGTGGCACCAAAAATAACAACAAAAGACAAAAGCAATTAAAATTCATCAAAATGTAAAACTTCTATGCACCAAAGAACACTGTAAACAGAGCAAAATGACGAGCCCGAGACTGGGAGGAAAATATTTTTAATCATCTATCTAGGAACTGTTTATGGCCCAGAATATACCAAACACTCTTACAGGTCAACAACAAAAGGATAACCAAATTTAAAAATGACCAAAGGGCTTGAATAGACATTTCTTCAAAGAAGATAAATGACCAACAGACACATGAAAATATGCTCAATATAATTAATCACTGCTGCTAAGTCGCTTCAGTCATGTCCGACTCTGCGACCACAGAGATGGCAGCCCATCAGGCTCCCCCGTCCCTGGGATTCTCCAGGCAAGAACACTGGAGCAGCTTGCCATTTCCTTCTCCAATGCTAGAACGTGAAAAGTGAAAGGGAAGTCGCTCAGTCATGTCCGACTCTTCGTGACCCCATGGACTGCAGCCTACCAGGCTCCGCCATCCATGGGATTCTCCAGGCAAGAGTACTGGAGTGGGGTGCCATTGCCATCTCCAGTGGCAATTCAACACTAGGGAAATTCCCCAATTCCCCTTGAATTCCCCAATTCCCAATTGAATTCTCCAATTCAACACTAGGGAAATGCAAATCAAAATCACAAGTTACCACTTTACACTTACTGTAGAAAATAACAGGTCTTCCCTGGTGGGTCAGTGGTAAAGAATCCTCCTGCAATGCAAGAGACGCGTTCGGTCTCTTCAGTTGGACATGACTGAAGTGACTGAGCACACAGGCAGGCACGCAGAAAATAACAAGCATTAGTGAAGCTATGGAGAAACTGGAACCATCATACATTGTCAGTGGTAATTCAAATGGTGCTACCAATATGGAAAACGGCTTAAGGGTTCCTCTTTAAGTTAAACACTGAACTACCATATGGGCCAGCAATTCCACTCCTAGATATGTACCCAAAGGAACTGAAATCAGATGTTCAAACAAACACTTGTATGCACGTATTCATAGCAGCACTACTCACAACAGCCAAAAGGTGAAGACAACGTTGTGTATATTTTACCACAATTAAAAAAATGAAAAAAAAAAGTGCCAGCTGGTCCAGTGTGCGTGTGTGCGTGCGTGCATGCTCAGTCATGCCCGACTCTTTATAATCCCAGGGACTGTAGCCAGGTTTCTCTGTCCATGGGATTTCCCAGGCAAGAACACTGGAGTGGGTTGCCAGTTCCTTCTCAAGGGGATCTTT
This sequence comes from Bos indicus, assembly GCF_029378745.1. Lineage (NCBI taxonomy): Eukaryota > Metazoa > Chordata > Mammalia > Artiodactyla > Bovidae > Bos > Bos indicus. Next base: position 14,742,434 of record NC_091780.1, on the reverse strand, counting down.
CTGATACGGGGACTGAACCCACGTCTCCTGCATTGGCAGGTAGACTCTCTACCACTGAGACACCTGGGAAACCCTCAGCAAGTCTTCGTTGTACATTAAACATAAGAAAAAGAAAAATGGAAGGTGTGAAGAGGTCTCTCAGATTTCCAGTTGTCTCAACTTGATGGAAGACGTCTGTGGCATTTTAAAACCATGACTGCAAAATTTGTTCATTCTCCCTGTCATTGATAGGTGGGGCATTTGACCCCTTCATTTGAATCTGGGCTCTGTGATTATTCAATAAAATGCAGAAGTGATGCTGTGGATGCAGTGCCAGTTTCCAGGAGCAGGTATCAAGAAACAGCCAGTTTCCACTTCCTGACCCTTGGGTCACTTGGTCTTGGAACGTGGACTCCACGCTGTGAGGAAGTAAAATCTGCTCCCTGAGAAGACTCACGGACAAGAACTGAAGGCCAACCGCAACTTGCCAGCCAGGGAAAGAAGCGTCTTGAAAGTGAGTCTTCCAGCCCCAGTAGAGCCATCTGAGCTGGGATCACATGGAGGAGAGACAAGATGCCCCATGGAGCCCGGCCCAGACTACAGAGCTATAAGCAAACAAACAAACAAAACTGCTGTTATTCTGAGCCACCAAGTTCTGTTACACAGCAAATCAGGGAGTGATTTGGAGACAGAATAGTGACCACTGCTCCCCCAAGGAGGCATCTCTATTTAGTACTTCACTATTAGCTTCTCTTGGGCTTCCCTGGTGGCTCAGATGGTAAAGAATCCACCTGCAAGGCCAGAGACTGGGGTTCAATCCCTGGGTTGGCAAGATCCCCAGGAGGAGGGCATGGCAATCCGCTTCAGTATTCTTGTCTGGAGGATCCCATGAACAGAGGCGGCTGGCGGGATACAGTCCATGGGGTTGCAAAGAGCCAGACATGACTGAGAGACTAAGCACAACATGTTTCTCTTTCTCTCTTTGCTTCTTTTGTCCTCTTTTACCCTAGTATTCAGTCCTTTGATAGCACTTTATTATTTACAAATCTCATTCACATTGCCTGTCACCTTGTTCCTTTGCCTACAATGGCAGTCAGTCCATGGCCAGAAACAGTGTTCATTCAAGGCTCTTATAGAGACCCTCTTTTATTCTAGGTCCTGGTCACCCAAAACAGCACCCATGAAGCAAACCACTGATGCCTCTGGGTGGAAGAAACTTTGTTTCAAAAGATTGTTCCGATTAAAGAACTCTTCCACATGTCAGGCAGGATCTAATCACTAGCATTTCCTCCACTGCAGCTCAGAGTTAAGAAGAATGAATGGCTAAGGATGGGTTCCCCAGAAGCAGACTGTAAGATAAAGATTTGTGTGCAGACATTGTCTTAAGGAAGAACTCCCAGGAGAAAACCACAGAGGACGGGACAAGCAGGGAAGACGCCGAGCAGGGGTGCAGTCTCAGGCTAAACCCACAGAAGATGGCCCCCAGCCTGCTTCTGCAGGGCAATTCTAGAGAGTAAATGCCACCTCGGGGTCACCCGAAGGCAGCAAAGAAACCGAGCTCTCACCATTGAGTGAGGCCCTCCCAGCCCAGGGTCTGCCCTGACCCCAGGGTGGTCCTCGGCTGCTCCCTCTCAACTCTCCTCCGATGGCTGCACGTGAGTCCTTATTTTCTTGACCCGCCATCTGTGTTGCTTTTTAGTTGGGGGCTGGCTGAGTGGAAGGGTCAAAATTCTGCTCTTTCCCTAAACCTCTCGGCATTCTGGTTTGGGTTTCTGTAGAGTTTTCCTATGCCGGTTGTACTAATATTTCTGTGAAACCTCTGGTTGGTGTTTTTAAGTGCCCCTGGAATTTTGGAGAAGTCTGTGAGATGCCACCGTAGCCCGAATTATCCAGGTATGGGGCCAAGCGCTGGTGCCGCATCACTGGAGTACCAGTCTTTCCCTGTAACCCCATTCTCCTTTCCCAGTCTTGGAGGAAAATGCAAACCATCTTTTTGGGTTGTGCTACTTCCACCAAACCCTTCTTTCCATCCCAGACCCCTCAACTATCAGCCATAAATCCCTCAAGAGATCTTAGGAACTCTGTGTCCTGAAGCTTGACCTGTCCGCTGGCTGAAAGTGGATCAACTCTGTTACCAAGTGGCCCAGATTTATTCGGTCCCTTTTGTCTTCTTGTAATATATATGCAAATAATCACTAATAAAGAGAAATCTTAGGAAAAGAAAAAAACTGGGCTCCAAAATCATTGCAGATGGTGACTGCAGCCATGAAATTAAAAGACACTTGCTTCTTGGAAAGAAAGCTCTGACAAACCTAGATAGCATATTAAAAGCACAGACATCTTTACCAACAAAGGTCCATATAGTCAAAGCTATGGTTTTTCCAATAGTCATGTGTTGATGTGAGAGTTGGACCATAGAGAAGGCTGAGCACCAAAAAATTGGTGCTTTTGAACTGTGGTGTTGGAGAAGACTCTTGAGAGTTCCTTGCACTGCAAGAAGATCAAACCAATCCATCCTAAAGGAAATCAGTCTTGAATATTCATTGGAAGGACTGATGCTGAAGCTGAAACTCCAATACTTTGGCCACCTGATGTGAAGAGCTGACTCACTGGAAAAGACCCTGATGCTGGGAAAGATTGAGGGCAGGAGGAGAAGGGGATGACAGAGGATGAGATGGTTGGATGGCATCACCAACTCAATGGACAGGAGTATGAGCAAGCTCTGGGAGATGGTGAAGGACAGGGAAGCCTGGTGTGCTGCAGTCCATGGGATTGCAGAGTTGGAAACAACTGAGCGACTGAATAACAACAACAAAAAAACAAGGCCACTGGCCTCTCTTTCCTGGGATGAAGATAGGAAAAGATGTCCATTTATCTTACTCTGTTTTTCTTAAGAACCTGCCTGCCAATGCAAGAGGCATGGATTCAATCCTTGGGTCGGAAAGATCCCCTGGAAGAGGGCATTGCAACCCTCTCCAGTGTTCTTGCCTGGAGAATCCCATGGACAGAGGAGACTGGCAGACTGCAGTTCATGGAGTCGCAAAGACTTGGACACCACAGAAGCGACTTAGCACGCATGCATGTTTTTCTTAATAATCCATCCTGTTTTATAAACTTCATGCCTGCATTTTTCAGTAGTACACACTATTGCAGGAGCTTAACTCTAAGGCTAAAATAAAAAATTTTTTTTAAAAAAACACCTTTTTCTTAAGTTATGTGCCAGAGAGAGAATTTTTAGAAATGTAATATTGGAGCATAACTTTCCCACCAAAACCCAGTATGAGTTCTCAAAAGATGTCTAGACATTGGATGAGGAACTCAAAAGGCACTTTCCTAAAGAAATAATGCCTGTATAGCACAGGGGAATCCTGCTCAATTTTCTGTAATAACCTCAGTGGGAAAAGAATTTGAAAAAGAGCAGATATGTATATAACTGAATCACTTTGCTTGCTGTTCACCTGAAACTAACACACCATTGTTAGCCAACTGTTTGTTATTGTCAAGTTAATATGTTGTGTCCCACCCTTTTGTAACCCCATGGACTGTAGCCCGCCAAGCTTCTCTGTCCATAGGATTTTCCAGGCAAGAATAACTGAATGGGTTGCCATTTCCTTCTCCATAACCAGCTAAGCCCCAACATAAGGTAAAAATGTTTTACGTAGAAATAACGCAATTGACTATGGTAAGCTTTCAAGTTCAGCCCACAGAAATTAAATATATATTAATATATTACAATATATTAAACATGCCATTTGAAATATTAAAATAAAATGATATAGTGTAAGTTAAACTAACAATATAACCAATAATGCATTTAAAGAGTAGGAAATAAAGCTACGGAAATTGGTAACTATGGCACAGCACAACAGAACAAAGTAAGAAAATACTTTGTTAATTTGAACAGCACTGCTTCAGGAAAGGTGGGTCTAATCAGAGGGTGCCTGCAGACTCAGGGCCCCTGGGACTTCTGGATCCCTCTAGGCATGGTAAGAAAACTCCTAAGGGAGTCTGGAGAACTCCTTTTATAAAAAATTTAATTTACTCTTCAAGGAACCCTGGAAAGAGAGGAAAAGCTCAAGGCACAGCGATATCACTCCTAGAAGAGCACACAACTATGAAGGCATTTGTCTTGGACATCAGGGCCTGGGGGTTAGGCAGATCAGGAGCTGGGGTGAAGAGACCCTAGCTCTGAGCTCCCACGCAGCTCAACCATTTACTTCCTCGTGATAGAGGATAACATCACCTCCTTCTGTTATGTGCCTCAGCGTTGCTGGTTCCAGAACAAGGATGCCGCCAACACCTAAGGATAATGGCAGCAATCAGGATGTGCAACTGACATACAAGACCTGAAAACACATGCATCTGTGCATTTACCCATGACCCACCTACGCCCCGGCAGTGTCCACTCCCTGCCCTCAGGGCCCAGTTAGAAGCGACCAGAGGCAAAGAGAGACCAGATGGTGCCCTTGGAGAAGACGGGAAAGCTAAGAGCTGAGACAAGAGTAGGTTTGCAGGAAGACCTGCTGAAGTGATGCCTACTGCATCTGCACCCTAAAGAGGGCGGTGGTCCCAGGGCAAGGCTAGCACCCATGCAGAGGGGAGAGCAGCTCAATGTTGCAGAGCACCCCGAGGCCCCGGCTGGACCTGAGGGGCCCAGGCAGGCAGAGAGGCCCAAGGACTTGCCCACAGGCCTATTTAAGGAAGGGCATGCCTGCAAGCATGCTGTAGCCGACTGCAAACCGGCCCCAGGGCTGTGGCCCCCTCGGGGAGGTCCGGAGAACAGAGCTGTGATGGCCACAGACACAGGAGGCTGGAACAAGGCCCTGCACCCCTAAGGTCGCCATCCAAGAGAACTAGCTCCAGGACCACCACTCACCCCCACCCCAGTGTCCATGATGGCCCCTCAGAGCTTAGACCCAAATGTCTGGGGACGGCGATGGCTCCAAAAGCAGAAAGCTGCCAATTTCCAGGTGCGCTAAGCAAACCCAGATGGGCTGAATTCTCTTGAATGTATGCAGTTTCTACGAGTAGATAAAAACCTGGGAACCCTGAAAACTGAGTTATAGGAAATATTTCATGGACCCCGGGGTTTGTGCTTGAGAAATCCGTACCCAGGTCTCCGGGTGATCCTCGCCAGTGCCTGTCAGATCACCCCCGGAGACACAGTCATTGAGATGGGCTATCTTTTATAGTCCCACTCTGGTCTCCTTGGAAATAAACCTTTCCTTTCCAAAGCCACATTTACTTTCTCACAACTTACCCCCTTTGCCCTCCAATTAAAAAAAAAAAAAAATACCACAAACCCCTCCAGGATTTCTATCCTCTCCCCTTAGCCTCTGCCCAGGGCCACCCTGGGGACCCGGGGTTAGGATGGCTTCAACCACTGTTGCCTCCCCGCTGCCACCCCACACGCTTTTTGGGGGACCCTGGAGAAGCAGAGTCTCTCCATCATATGATGAAGAGGGTCAGTTGGGTCAATGGTTGCTGGGGAACCTCCACGCTATTAACCCAAGGAAGAGTGATCCCATGTCAGACCAAGACTTTGTCCAGTTTTTGAAAAGAACCCCAAGGCGATCTTCTCCCTCCTGCTTCCAAAGGCTCAGGAGCTGTACCTCCTGTATCTCTGTCACCCCCTCCACTCAAAGAAGCACATGGCAAGCCAAGGGTTGTGGGGAGAAGGGAGAGGGGAGAGAGGACGGAGCCAGGCAGACTGAAATCTATGGGCTGGAACTTCAAGACTGTCGACTCTGTCCCAGGCACCTACCTCTCTTGTGGGGCGAGATAAGGAGATGCTAGGTGCAAGTATATTCAAAACTCTATTACATGAACGGCTCCTTGCTTATTATAACAAATCCCGCTAGGATGCCAGTAAAACATTTAGTTAGGAGGTACCAATGCAACACAGGAATCAAACCCTCGGGATTGCTTTGTTCATGGAGATTTTTGACCTTTAGAATGTGTGACATCAAATTCTGTGTGTTGAGCAGCCCAATTTGCCACTTTTCGTGTTTTCAAAACATTTTCCAGACACTATCCCACCAGTTGAAGAAATAGCCAGCGAGGTGGCTGTGACACTGTTTCTTGTTCTCCTCTGAGAAGATATAAAGTGTCTCAACTGAAATCTCACGGCTGGCATGGATGGCGCCGTGTCCTTCAGTGTCGATAGTAAAGCAGGTGAACCTCCACCAGAAAGGATACAAGGGGAATCTTGTAAGAAACAGAAAATTCATTGTAACTTCAAAATCTTTTTTTTATATATATATACCAGCTTCCCAGCTCCAGAGAATATGAGAATGCGAGAGGGAAGGACACTATAGAATCATATGCTGGCTACTTTCCAACAACCTTCTCCCAGGCTCTGGACATAGAAGCAACCAAAGATAATTTGATGAGAGCACAGAAATCATTCATCAACCAATTACCAAGCCCACACTGTTGTAAAGGGCGCAGGCCTTGATGCTGGGTATAGATTTACTGTACTTGAAGACTGTTTCTGTGTACCAAGCCTAATACCTTTCCAGAATCATCTGTCCCAAAACATAAACCATCTCATTTCCTAGGCACACTGTCAGGACAGAAAAAGGAAGAACTAACTTTTCTTCCAAATACACATTGCAAAATCCACATGAAGGAAATGGATTTCTAGCGAAAGTGAAAGTCGCGCAGTCGTGTCCGACTCTTTGCAACCCCTTGGACTGTAGCCTGCCAGGCTCCCCTGTCCTTTAGGCCAGAATAGGAGTGGGTAACTGTTCCCTTCTCTAGGGATATCTTCCCAATCCAGGCATCAAACTGAGGTCTCTCCCACACTGCAGGCAGATTCTTTACCATCTGAGCCCCCCAGGGAAGCTCATTTTTAAAGAATCGGAATAAAAGAAGAGATACTAACAATAGCTAACATTTGAGTCCATGGTACACGCCATGGGCTGTGCTACATGTTTTACATCTATTAACTCATCCAATCATCACATTAAACCTAGGAGCAAGATACTATTTTCATCCCCATTTTACAGACAAGGAAACTGAGGGACAGAGAGCTTCCGGAGCTTGCCTGAGGCCACGCCCAGAGGCAAAGGGGAGACCCAGGCCCAGGTGGTGGGTCTCAGAGCCTGTGTTCTTAACCACCACCCTCCACTGCCTTTCTGTGTGTGCTGCTCGCTCATCGTTGAAAAATACCAGACTCGATGGCTGTCTCTTTACTTCCTAGACAAATCGGCAGGTTCCATGAGGTTATGGGTAACGCTGATGGCTACATTACCAACCTTAACAAATCACACTGAAACTCAGCTGGAACCGTAGCTGATTAGATACCTCCCAGAACTTTACCAGTAATTGTTCCCTCACGTCAGACTTCCGAACACATTACCTGGCAGCTCTTCTCACACACTTGTGCTAACTGGGTGCAAAACAAAAACCAAACTGGTGGTTTCCAGATAGAAATTCTATGAAAGGATTCAGCTTCTCCTAAGTTCTTGGGTTTCCAGGAAACCAGAAGTGACTGAATGATGTCACACCCACCGCCGGGATTTCTCATCCAGGTCCATCCACGTGGACTCCATTCAAGTCTGCATCCCCGGGTAAGGGTGGGGATGGGGGTGGGAGGGGAGGCGGCTCTCCTTGCTCCAGAACCGGCAGGATTTTGTCTGCTCAAGATCCAGTCTCCACTCTGGGCAGTTACACCCCAGAGGCTGTCAGGGTCCCTCTAAGAAACAAATTTGGCTGGATGCAACCAAGCTCACCCATCCCAAAGGGGGCCACCCCTCCCCTGGAAGCCATGAGCTCCCTCCTCCAGGCTGTAGGTCTCACCACCGGAAAGAGATCTTAGAGACTTCCTGGGGCGGCCTTGCTTCTGGCCCACAGACCTTCCCTCTTGTTCCTCCCCGCCCCGTATCTGCTGGTTCTCTTATTCCAGTCTGCACATCTCACGAGCAGCCAGGAGCCCCAGGAGAAAGGAAAAGGAGACATCGTGGGTCGTTTTACTCCACATTTTCCAGCAGATTGCTGGCCTCCTAAAAGGGAAACCTTAATTCTCAGCCTTCCCAACCCAGGAAATTCCCACAGCAGGGTCTAAGGCCCATTAAGACACCAAATAGCCTCCCAGGCTCTGAGGGTCTGAGACATTCAGAGGTCCCTGGAGCCCGCATGGCTACAAGTCAGGTGACACCAAGTCTCTTAGGACTCACTTCCTGGGGGCTCACCTCTGGGAGCCTGAGGCACCTCCCCAGGGGGTGGCGGTTGCTGGGCTTCTGAACTGACTCTTCCTTGGAGGGGCAGGCGCTCTGCCTTCTTGTCTGAGGCTGCAGGGTACACAGAGAGCGTCAGACCTCTCTCCTTGCCAGGGCCTGCAGGCTTTCAGCATCTCCGTGGAGGCAGGGCTTTGCCTTTACTGCCCAGGGAGCATCCTCGGTCATTGCCCCACACCCAGAGCTCATTTCCCCAAAGGAAAGGTTTCTCGGGCTGATGAGAGCTCCAGCTATCCTTGCTGTTAGGTGTCCTCAGACGCACGCCCAGCTCCCCTACCCTGCCCCGTCACTGCGACTGTCCAACACCCCCACCCACCACCAATCGAGCCACCTCCCGGGGCTGTGTCTGCAAGCTCTTTCTGGTTTCCTCCATACACACTTTTCTGCAGACACCCACGCCAGACCTCAAGGTGCCTCTCGGGGACCACGCAGTGTGGGGCAGGAACTCCATGCTAAAGACTCATGTGACCCCCAGCTCCAGGGTGGGAGACACCCCCTCTCCACTCCACCTTTCACCATCCCGCCCCCACCAAGGGGCAGTGGCTGGGGATGGAGGGGAGCTCCACCGTGTCGCACTGAGGCCCCCTCCCCAGGGAGGACCCGGGCAGGTGCTATGTCCCACTCAGTCGTGTTCCCCGTTTCCCCCGGGGGCCAGGACCAGGGCAGCCTTCCTCTGTCACCCCCACTGTCTCCCCTCCTGGCCACGTCTTCCTCTGCAGACTGGCCTACCCTCGGAGCTATGAGGAATTCCCGCTCCAACAAGGTCCCAGGCCCTCGTGTCCCGGGCAGCAGCCAGACTCCCGCAGGTTTGGGGGCTGTGGGTACAGTGGCGAGGGTGAAGGGTACCCCGCTCCTAGAAGAGAGAGACCTGGAAGGAGGGGCCCTTAGGAAGGAGCCCCTGGCCCCCTCCTCCCATCCTCCGACCATGGTGTGCTCTTTCTAAAGGAAGTCTCATGCAGTAAGCACTCCTCCGTCTTCTCCTCAGGCCCTCGCCTGGACCCGGAGAAGCCCCACCGTTGTGCCTCGTGGACGCCCTGCGGCCTTCACCGTGGGCTCTGACACCAGAACCACCAGCGCCTCCTCGGAGGACCCCCACCCCCGGCAGCTGAAACACCCTCTTTTACCAGGAGCCGGCCTTGGGGCAACAGGGTTCTCAGCCTGAGGAGCCCACCCTGCTGCAACAGGGAAGCAATGTGACTTCGGCTCAAGAGTTGACCACGAGGCTCCCCTTCATCTGCCTTCCAGGGGAGGAATTCCAGGATTCTGACTGCAGGGGGCCGCCCGGTCGGAGACCTCAGCAGCCTCCAGTGGCAACTCGCTTCTGAGAGCTCAGGCTTCCACCAGCACAATGAGGGTCTTGCGGATCAAAAATCATGATCTGGCTCAAAGTGGCAGCTGCTCTCCATTCGCAGGGGGCGTTGGGGAGCAGTGCCCCCCACCCAACACAGCACTCCCCAATGCCACCCACCACCAGCCCCAGTTGGGGGAGAAAGCCATGAGGTGCGGGTGTAGAAGGAAGAACCAGAGGGACAGGAAGCCAGCGGCCTTCTACTGAGTCTTGCTTAGGGTTCTGGGTGCAGGGGTCCAGCCACCAAGGCAATGTCACCTTCCCACGGAGAAAAAGAGTGAAACTCTCTGAGCCCAAGTTTCCTCAAGTGTAGACTGACACTGCCCTCTGCCATCCCCCGGGGCCCTCCTGTGGTCGGCACAGCACGGCCCTCTCATGGGGACACCTGTGTCCTGCTCCCCAGAACCTGTAAGGACCTTACACGGTGCACATAACCCAGACGTGAGGGGGGCAGTCCCACACGAGCCAGTGAGCGCCATGGATTAATCCCAGGGGTGCTCGAGATGGGCACCGGGGGGTGAAAAGTTCGTCATCAGAGAGAAACTTGAAGATGCTGGCTTTGAAAATGAAGGGGCCATGAGCCCAAGGACGCGGGCAGCCTCTCACTGGGAAAAGGCGAGAAAACAGTGCTCTTCCAGACCCTGCTGAAGGTACACAGCCTTCCCAACACCTTCATTTCAGCCCAGTGGGATCCATTTCGAACATTCTGATCTCCAGGGCAGTAAGATGATAGATTTGGGTTCTCTTAAACCACTCCTCTTCCCTTAACCCTCCATAAACCGCATCCACCCCCACCACTTCCCATGGCTCCCCTCTCCCCCCGCCCTGCACACGGCTCTGTCTCCTCTTGTCTGTAAGTCATGGAGCCCCAGGAACCAGCCCTGCCTTTGAGTTGGAATCCCAATCCTGGTGCAAGCTCACATCAAACACGTACATGCTCCGAAGGGAAAACGGGAGTGTAATGTCTTACACTTGCGGAGGGTCTTGCTGTTTGTAAACCATGGTCATTCTTTTAAAAAAAAAAAGAGAGAGAGCAGAGTGTTCTTAAGAGCTGATTACTGAGTTGCTTCCTACAGATGTAAAGTCAAATGGATACCATCCTTTCCCCCAAGTAATTCACTGTCTAGTTGGGAAAAAGAAACACAGAAACAACCACCTAGAATCCTTGATGTTTCAGAAATTAGAGTTGGACCAACCCAATCTCCTTCAAGGGGGACAGCAAATGGCAAGAAGAACATGGTATGAGTTAGCTACCTCTGCTCCAAACTCATCTCTGGAACCTACATGGCCACGTGTTTTTTTGCTTTTTGGGTTTTTTTTTTAATATAATGAATAATTCTGAGTCACAGCCAGGATACTGAGCTGCTGAAAGATCTTTTCATGCTTTACACTTTGTGTCAAATGTTGTTTGCACTTCTGTCTGTCGGAAGTGGATGGAAAATTCTAGTAATAGGGAGCAGTGGAGAAAAAAACACTGCTTAAGAGCAGAATTGTGAACATGGGATCCTTTTTACTCCTGTCGCCTCTCCCCTTCCTGATTCTGAAAACATTTCAAATTCGTGTACATTCATCATGGAGATGGGTAGGACTGACTCTAACTTGAGTCGTTCCTTTCGGTATGGCTGGTTTTCGGCTTCTTTGAACCCAAGCAGAATCGCTGTTAGGACCAGCAAACCAGTACTTTGCAGAGGAAGCTTACTAACAAAAGAAACTTGACTAAATTCTTCCTCTCCTGTTGAATACTGACGGCTGAAACACCCAACCCGGCAATCTATCAGGAGGGAAACCGGCAAACCTTTGAGACAGAATGTCTAAGAAACTACAATTCCTTTAATGGAGTCAAGGGTTTATAGTAAGAGATTTTTGTGAACCCAACCAGGTGAGGGAGACCAAGCAGGTACGTATGAGTCAGCTCAGCCAGGATCAGAGCTAGCATTGCATGATGTCCATCAACCGTTCAAGGGGCAGAGATTCTTTCTTGGCTGTTTCTTTAGCTTCAGTTTCTAAACCTACCGCCGTGAGGGAGCCTTCATTGCCAAACCCATCCCAGCAAGAAAGGGCTCTGGTAGCCTCAGAGGTTTGGATACTGGGAATCTGTCCTGGTCTACCTGAAATGCAGAATGTCTCATCCAGTGGGCTCAGCCCAGAGACCATGAGCATCTGTCCACCCAGGAGTCTCATCCCAGTTCTTTATACCTCTATTCTTCTCGTTTGGGTGAGCTGCTTCTTGATCCCCAAAGGCAACGCCTAGAGGACTTTGATGCAACCGAGTCATAAACAGAAAGGGCAGCGTGCAAAAGAGGCAGAAACATTTAGAGGAAACCTGGTTCCACATGGACCAGGTGCCGCGTGTGTCCTCATGGTGACGTCAAGCTCTGGGAGGGGGTTTGAAGGCCCAGTTGCCAGTCACTGCCACTTTGGAGGGGCCAGCAAAAGACACCCATAACCCTTTTGAAACGGAAACATCCTTGTTACCTCCAGCTTTTCAGAGCCTCTCAGAGTTGAGAGTGAAAGGTGCTGGCGTCCGTCCTGTCCCCTGCCAACGTGTGTCTCCCATTCTACCTTCCTCCCAGTCCCCAGCCCTGCCAACATCTCTCTCACCAATTGTCCATCAGCAAGAGTAAGGACAGGGCATCCTCCCCACCACTCCACCCCCTGCCCCAAGGATCATGACAACTTTCCCCCTGAGACCAGTGCCCCTCCACATTCAACCCTGAGAACTCACTTCTCCCGAGGCACATCTGTCATTCCACTCTCCCTTTGAAAGACTGCCGCCCTCGACTCTAAAGGCGGCAACCACTCTCTCCTTTCCCCTCATTTCATCTCAGCATGGGGCTCTTGACATCACAAGGGCTGCAGGCATAGGGTGATCCAGTTACTTCACTGAATCACGACCAGCTCTAATCACATTGGCTCTAAAAAAAAACCCCTTGTAGGATCACCCCAACAGCGGGGTCCGCCAGCATTGATCCTCGACGCCACATGATTCGATAGCCCCCTATCAAATCTAAGGACCCAGAGAAGTTCAAGACTCAGGCTCATCCTTGGGTGTAGGAAATAGATTGCCGCAGCAGAGGAGAGCATCACAGCAGACTGAGAAGAGGCGAAGAGAGGGGAGTCCAGTCCGTCTGCCAGCAGGGGTGAGCCCTCCCATCTTGGCTGGCTGGAAATGTCCTCAAGAGACAGGAAAGGTGTGGCGTGACATGGGTGTTTGAGAAGGAGAGCATCTTGGCAAAGCACCAAGAACCCGGCAGGCGGCAAGGGCACTTACAGCCTGTCCAACGACATGACACACCTTTCCCGTGTGATTGGACGGCGAAGGGTGCGAGTCGGAGAACTGGAGAAATGGAATCTGAAAAAATACTGCTGGGACCCGACTGCGGTGAGTTTTCCAAAGCTGAGCTAAAGAGATAGGCCTTTATTTTTTTGGCAGTGGGAAATTCATGAAGGATGCTCAGGTGCCCAGTGCTGTTCGAGGAAGATGGTTCTGACAAAGGACAGGGGGGGTTGCTGGCTGGGAGTGTCTGAAAGCAGAGACACAAGAGTGGGTTGAGCAGTGTTCCCCATCCCCCCGACCCCCGCCAAAAAAAAAAATCACATCCAGCCAGAACCTCAAGGTGTGACCTTATTTAGAAATAGGGTCTTTGCAAATGCAATTAGGTAAGGTAAATGTAATTACTCAGGTAAGGTGAGGTCATGCTAGACTAGGGCAGGCCCTAAATCCAATGACTAGTGTTTCCTTGTAAAAGAAGGCAGACAGAGACCCCTACGGAGAGGAGAACGCCATGTGAAGACGGAGATGGGAGACTGGAGAGGTGTGTCTACAAAGGACGCACCCAGGGAGCACACAGGATTGCCAGCCATCACAGAAAGCCAAGAGAGACGCGGGGGGTCCCCTTCTCCTTGGGGACTTTGGGCCGCAACCAACCCCGCTGAGACTGGTTTCTGACTTCGGACCCTCCAGGACCATAGGACGGTCCCTTCTGTTTGAAGACACTCAATTTGTAGTAATTTGTTACCACAGCCCTTGGACCAGTAAAGAGTCTACCTGGATGGAGCAGAAAGGATATCCGAGACAAAAACAAGATGGGGGGTGGGGAGGAGGCGGGACATATTTGCAAAGAATAATCCGTGGGGATGAATAACCAAGGGCCCAGAGAGCTATAGCCTCGAGGTTTTATTCCTCGTTCACCGAGGAGGTGGTGCGGTGGTGAGTAGGGACTCCCAGAACACTCCATCTCTAGGGCTGGCGCTCTGGGGTGTGAATTTCAGGCAAGTTTATTGTCTTTGAAGGTGCTCCTGGGCGGGGCGGGGGCAGGCAGGCACTACATCTGGCCTCCCAAACTGGGGAGTCAGATTGAAAGCAAATGCAGGGCAACCTCTTGCAACCCTAACCCGAAGGCCAGTCACGATACACACTGGCAATCAAATTAACCTTGCTTCCCTTCTTTTTTTGGGGGTGCAGGGGTGCGGGGTGGCACTTGGCGGGGATTTAGGAGAAAACACTCTAATAAACAGCCTACAGAATAGTCTAGGGTCCAGGCATGCCAAAAAGCCAGAGGAGCCGCTCCTCTGGCGTTGGGGGCGTTGGGTGGGGGGGAGGTGTGAGCGGGCAGCAAGGTGGAAGCAGGAAGTTTTGATGGTGTGCCAAAGGGGATCCTGCCTCTCCCCACATTCAAGTTTACCTCCAGCTCCAACTGTGCAAGTCCTAGGATTTATGAATGGGGGAGCAGCAGCAGGCTTCCTTGGCATTCCTCTGCATCACCCCACCCCCAAAGCTGGGCAGGCGTGAGCAGTCCAGAGCCTGCCTTCCCCAATAAAAGCGCCAGATGTGTGCTTTCACCCCAAGGCTTTGTGCTTGGGCGCCATCTAGGGAGAAGTGGGTTTTTGCTCAGCTCACCTAAGAGCATTAACCTCCCCCCACCCGACACACACACTGCTCCTGGAGTGCCTCCCAGCACATCTGTGAGCTGTCACTGAAGAAGCCATAGCATTGCCTGCCAAAAGGGGCAGAGCAAACAAAAATCCAGCGAGTGTACCAACTGCCCCTGAACCCGGCGCCTTGGGGTGCCCGAGCTTCTCGTGGCCTTCTGAAAATGTGAAAGGGCATTCCCTGGGAGTGGCATTCATAGACAGTGTAACCTCCTGGACCCACCGCAGCTGGCTATGCTCTGCACCTCCGCAGGGCAGGCTACCCTCTCAACACAGAGTACCCCCACTGTCCCACCCCCCAAGTTGTCGTTGGTCTCTCCTACAACGCAACCCGCAGTGAGGGTCGGAGGCACCCACAAGCCTCTCTCCCTAACTAAGCGGGCAGCGTTGGAGGACCTGAGACAGAGTGCCGGGTTGGGATGCTGGCATGCTTCGCCATGGGAGTGTCAGTTGACATCAGTTTCCTTGGAGGTAGAATCTGGTTTCAAAAGGCTTTGTTTTGCTTCTTTAATTGGGTCCACCTTCTAACCCAGAAATGCCATTTTTAGAAACTTGTCCTAAGAAAATTAAGTCTGCCTTCAAAGATTTCACTCGAAGGATTTCCATCAAGGCCTCATGTATGATAGCAACATAAAATTAAACAGCACCTGACTAATCCAAGACAGGAGCTTCCCAGGTGGCGCTAGAGGTAAAGAACCTGCCTGCAAATGAAGGAGAGTAAGAGACGCAGCTTTGATCCCTGGGATGGGAAGATCCCCTGGAGAAGGGAGTGGCAACCCACTCTAGTATGCATGCATGGAGAATCCCTTGGACAAAGGAGACTGGAGGGCTACAGTGCATGGGGTTGCAGAGAGTCAGACACGACTGAATCAGCACATCCAAGACAGGAACTTTTTTTAGCACATTTGGGAAGATACCCACATGGGAATAATATCTCACCACCAAACTGGATGTTGTAAGGGAACATCATTTGCCTCCAAAAAGGGAGAACTGAGTGGCTGGGAGGTGGGCAATGAAAGGCAACTTTCCACTGAAGGTTCTTTTGTACCTGTTGCATTTTGAACCATTTCAGTCACAGGTATTAGGTAGGTAGGTAGATATAATTTTAAAGAATGGTTTGAATAACAGTAGTTCACACAGACCGGTATTCAAGAAGTATTACGTGAAAAGGGTACCTTGCAAAATTAGAATGTTCTGTGTGATTCCATTTCTACTAAAACATATGAAGTCTGGAAGGAAATGACTCCAAAGTAACAGTAAAAATTTCTCATGGATGGAAGTACAGGTGATTTTTATTTTCTTCTTACTTATGTTTATTTCCTAGCTTTTGTGCAAGGAGCATGCAATTATATTTGGGAGGAGGAGGGAGCATGGCAGGGGCAAGGAAACAAATGTTTAATTTAAAAAAACAAAACAAAAAAAATGCTCCAGAGATGCATCTTGCACTTCCTCTCCTTCTTGGTCAAACTTCTAGAAAGAACAGAGACACACATCATCTCTACGTCCTCACGCCTGCACCCTACACAACTCCACCTGAAACCACGCTGCCTCCATCCCTCTGTCCGTCCCCCTCCACGCCCACCCCTCTTCCTGGAAAGGGTCTGGCCAGTGCCCCACCTCCGTGGCCAAACCCACTGGATATTTTCTGCACCTTGCCCACCATCAGCCCCACACCAGCCCACTGGCTTCTGTGCTGTGTTTGTGTTCAGCAGATTTAACCAACACTAACTTAGTGGCTATTGTGTGTCAGACACCAGTATGGGAAGAGCAACCCCCGAAGCTCAGATCACTGTCCTCAAGGGACCCCTCCCCTGGTTGGTGGCAGGGGAGGAGGAGTGGGTCCACAGGGAGAGCCCACCCACCAGGCTCTCTGGATTTTCCACCAAGCTCTTCTACTCCCTCCCGGCCCCCCACCACCTGTCCCTTACACACCTGTCCCCGGATCTCTCTGCTCTCCCACCACACCACCCCCCACCCTCCCAGAGCTGTTCTCTCTCATTATCTCTTACTGCAAAAGCTGACACCCACAGCCCCGCCCGCACTGGACAACAGACACCCCCTCCCCTAACTGTTTCCCCCTCAAGGCCACACGAGACCTTGTCATCAGCACCCTCACCTCCCAACTCCTCTGCTTTCTTAGTTGGTGGCGTCCACCAGGGACCACCCTACACAAGCCAGCACCCATTTCCTTACTCAAGCCCTGGTCCCAGGTTCCCCCCTCTCTTAGGGCGTCATCTCCTGCTGGGTCCTTTGCAGTGGCCTCTTGGCCCCACTCAGGTCTGCAGACTGTAGCCAAAGTCCCATCCAAAAGGCCCTCCTGCGCCCTCGCGGCCGTGCTGCTAATAAACCCAGCTCTGCCGGCTCCTCCCTCTCCACCCACCCCGCCCACTAGTGTCCATCCTGCGCTCCCCCCCATCGCCCCTGGGTCCCGGGGATTCTCTGGCCAGCACTCCTGGCCGGGCTGAGTCCTGTCTTCATCAGGGTCCAGCTCGGACTCCCTCTGCTCTGCACACGGGGCAGGGGCTCAGGGCCCAGGGCTGAGTGAGCCCGTTACACCCCACTGTTCCATGGACATGACTCACACCCCTGTGCTTTCGTTCCCCGTCGGCTGCCAAGACACACACAGCTCCCTCCCGCGCCGGGAAAGCCACTGTGAATCATTGCGGTGTCCTCAGCTCTAGGCCCGGCGCCTGGCCAGCACTGGCCAGTCCCAAGGTGGACAGACGGCTGCTACTGTCACAGAAGGAAGCCAGTGGAAGGTTGGCCTGGGCCGAGAGCTCGTGCTTAGGTCTGAAAGCATCTCAGGCCCGAGTGGAAGCTGCCTCTAAGAGGCACCGTTGCCCACGTTGAGCCAGCACCCTGGATACCCCAGTGATGGGCGCCCACGCTGGGAGGAGCGCCGTGTCCCGGAAGCTACCCCTGTGTCTCCTTTGCTGCTCACCCCCACCCAGCAAGGAGACCCTCTGCCACTGCAGGCCAGCCCACAGACAGCCGGGGCTCCCGTCCCCCACCTGGCGGTACAGAGCTGGTCTGAAGGGCTTGGTCCACTAGGAGAATGGGGCCCTGATCCCCTCTGGCAGGAGACCCCGCTCCCCAAGGTGCCCCAAGCGCCCATGGGGAGCGGAGCACCAGGAGGGCTCATTCACGAAGGGCCTCAAACCAGAGACAGTGACCCCCCGCCTCTCTAAAATGAGTGTCTACCCATCCATTGTATTTGCATCAGTGCTAAAAAGGCATTTATTTATATTAAGCATTTAAATAAAATGCACTATCCACAATTTTCTGTATCAATTCTTGGCTTTTTTTTTTCCTTTCAAATATTTAAGGTACTCAAAAAATGGATATGAGCAGACCTCTTTCCACCTCCGGAAGGCTTCAAGGGGCTGACACGGTGGAGTCTGGGGGCATCGAAGCAGGGGCAGGCCCTGCGCATGCTCAGTGACCACAGAGCACAGCACTCCGGGGAGGCAGGGTCCCCCGCACGGTGGGTGGCGAGGATGGGACACCTCCACCTTGGGGACAGCCAGCATCTTCTCCCTGAAGACAGGGAGGAGGAGAAAGGCTGGCTGCATCCAGCCCGTGAATCTTCATGCAGCCCTGCTCCCATCTCTGCCGGTGGCCTGCCCTCCGCCCCTACCAAGAGGGAGACTAGAGCCGCAAAAAACACAGGCCCAGCCAGGCAGGCAGAGGGGCCTTGCAAGGGGACCAAAGCCCCCAGCCAAGCCTCCCACATCAAGTTTCTCTTCAGCTAAGGCAGGGAGAGCCACGATCAGGCAGAGACCAGAGGGGTTTCCTCCACAGCTCTGGCAGGCCTAGAACCCACATGGGGACTTAAGTTACTAAACCAAGTGCCACACTTCCAGGGTGCTTAGCTGCTGAGTCCCCACAAGAAGGTCTGCACCGTGTCCCTGAGGTCTGACAAATGTACCCAGCTGCAGCACCCGGCCACCACCAACCGCTGAGAACTTTAGTGAGAGAAAATTCCGACGGCAGTTGAAGGCGATGACCAAGTGAAGCCAGGGGCCCAGTAGGACCCACAGTCCAGAAAGGGGCACAGCGTGGGGGGGGGGGGGGGGCAGGATGATGCAGGGTCTGCAGGGCAAGCTGATGGGGAGGAGGGGATGGTCAGTGGAGACGGTGGTGGCGGCCAGCGGGGAAGAAAGGGACAAGGTCCGGAGGAAGGGAGTACCGCTATCATAATGTGGCCTCAAGGTAGGCTCTGACAACTTTTGTGTGTCCAGGTGGGGAGTCTGCCCCAAGGACACACACACTCAGGCCTTTGCCACCGTCATAGAGCTGCCAGTGTCTTTTCTTCGCCCCAAAGGAAGAAGTCCTGGCTGCCTCTAGGACTAAACTCTAGGTAGTAGGGACTGTGAATCAAGACCAAGGTCAAGCTCATGCCAGAGATACAACTACTTTACAGAAAGAAACCAGCAATGGCAGGTTCAAAGGCGCTGGCCAGTGCCGAGGCTGAGCTAGGGAAATGGAGCAGGGATGGCTGGGACGTGGCACCTTGCCGAGCACCCATGAGATGGCGCACATGCTGATGCCAAGCATACCCAAGATGGGCTGCCACACTCTCTCCATTCAAGGTGCCCTTACTGCTTTAGTAATGCTTTGCATTGCCCCTAGGCTGGCTAAAAGAAATACCTGAGAGTTCCATTAATAGACAGTTAGCTCCAAACAGCTTCATTGCATGGAGCCTGGCAGATGTCACTGTGTTCACTTGGAAAAAATGTTATTCAGTGGCCCTCGGGAGCTTGCTGCAGTGAACCCGGGGCACAGCAATGCAGAATTGGGGAACCACAGAGACAAACCATTGATTAGGAGTCCTGGTTGAGTCCTTTAGGGCTGGCTACCCACTCTCAGAGTGAGAGGGGGCAGGCAGGCTGCTGTCAAATTTTTATATACTGTGGTTGTTGCCAAGTTGTTTGCTGAGTGAGCTGTTTTATTTCCCCAGACATCTGATACCAGTCTTCTTGGGAACCTTTGCCTGTAAGGCGTTGACTTGAGTCCACACTGTCAAAGTTGAAACATCTGGAAGGGTGCTCCCAAGAGCCCCAAAGTTCCCCCATTAACTCTGAAAGAGGTTTGATCTGCCCCCAAGGACGGGCGCACCCTGGGTCTCATCCTAGCTGTCGGTCACTGTCCTCGTATTCCATATCTCTGTTCCCATGCTTTCCCTGATCAGACTGGAGCCTCGAGGGCAGAGGCTCTGGCCTCCATCCTCCTCCTCTACCTGCTCTGGGGCAGAGTACCAGCCAATGCCGGGAGAGGGAAAATGACAGTCATGAAGTACATGCCGCACAGGTGGCCTTTGCTCAGTGAGAAACACCTGCTGGATCCTTTCTGGTTATTCCCAAATGGACACTCCCAAATTTCCCAAACAGAAATTCCAATCGACTGAGAAACAGTCCAGGGAAGTAGCCTGGACTACACTGGACACCTGAATCTCTGTCCCTTCAAAGCCAGGGTAGCCCTAGAAAGGGAAGTGGGGAGAGTCTGAGGAAACAAGGGGTGGGGGAGGAAAAGGAGGGGAAGGAGAGGGCTTTTTTTACTTTATTTTTAATTGAAGGATAATTACAGTATTGCGTTGGTTTCTGCCAAACATCAACTTAAATCAGCCATAGGTTTACTAAACCCTGTCCCCTTCCACTTGAACATCCCTCCTACCTCCCTCCCCATCCCACCCCTCTAGTTTGTTACCGGCCCAGTTTGAGTTCCCTGAGCCATACAGCAAATTCCCATTGGTTATCTATTTTACGTGTGGAAATGTATGTTTCCATGTAGGAGAGGGATTTTGAAAGAAGCAAAAAGTCGCTTGTGTTATCAAAGCTTTGAAAGTCGGAGGTTTCACTTAATGCCGGAATCCCAATTTCAGCTATTTCTGCATGCTGCCCACAGCCCGGGGCAGGCACCACCAACACCTTTCTCGGTTTCCACAGTGACTAACAGGCACAAACTTTGAAATCTTTGGTGGAATTGTTCTAACCTAAGCATGTAGTACATATTTAAAGCAGTGGGCTAGAGACTGTGTCATTTTTTTTGTTCCTTAATGAAACGTGCCATCTCTCTGGGGCAAGGTCCCATCACCCTGACTCAGGGATGCTCCACACAGCGCATCCTCCCAGCCAAATGCCGTCGCCACTAGAAAGCAGGCAGGAGGGTCAGGCGTGAGCGCGTGTACTTCTACATTCTTTCCCCTCCCTCTCAGCCTTCTGGGTGCTCGTCTCCAGGCCTCAGTCACACGGGGGCCTTTGAAACTGATCTGCCAGGAAGGAGGCCCCCTTCCCTGGCACGTGCCACCCTTCCAGCAGATCTTGGGTTTCCTGCTGCCTGCAAAGCACACTGATAACTTGGAAGCGCGGGGCCCTGCCCACTCCCTACGCTCCAACAGCACGTCCCAGAAGGCCGCTGGGGCTCCCTGGCGGACTCTGGTTTCGCTTCCTGCCTACCCATCCTCCAGCTCTTCCAAGTTGCCCTGCGTTGTCTTTCCAGTCTATACATCTCAGGGAAGACCAGCGGCATTTAAGCAGAGATACGATTAGAGTCCTCCGAAGGGGGGTTCTCACCATGGTCCTTCCCATCCACAGCCCCCAGCAAGTCCTCTCACCAAGGACAGACGGTCACCCCCAGGCAGCGGGCCCCACAACCCAAGCCTCTGGGTCCAAAAGGGTCCCCAAACAAGTTTGGTCACTTCTCTGTACTACTCCAGGGCCAGCTGGTCCCAGCGGCAATGTTCTAGTCTAGACCAGTGTTTTTCAATTTGTGTCGACGCTCCCAGACCACATTAAGAAATCAATTTGGTTTTTTATCATCACCCAGTACAGATCTCCAGAAAGAATAGAGCTGTAAGTGTAGCTATAGGTACGGCGACATGCACATACAAAGGAAAAACAAGCTCCCCCTTTCTGTATGCCACACACTGGGGCTGTTGTTTTTTTAATCCGTTGTTTTAAAGTGCTGGCTGTACATCACTAAGTTGACTTCACAACCCACTAATGGTTTGTGACCAGCAATATGAAAAACGCCTTGGTGTGAAATACGTGCCTCTAATTCAAGCTTGCACCTCGACAAGCAGCCTTTCATTCTCAAGGGATACCAAGGAAATATGCAAAGCTGGACAGACCCCAGAACCCCTCTCTGCATGGGCTGTGTCGCCCCGGGGTCTGCAGGAGGCCAGCTCCTGTGCAGCCTTGGGGGAGGCTCAGCTCCCAGCACAGGGTCCCGAAGGCCAGGGCGGATGTGCACAGGACATGCCGCGACCCTCTCCACGGCTGTCTTCCTGCACCTCCCCGCCCTCTCCCCTTCTCTCCCCATCATTTACAAGATTGTAGGGTAAACTGAGTCTGAGCCCAGGGTGCCCACAGAGCTCTGGTGGGAGGGGAGTGAGCAGAGAGAGGTGGGCGGGAGGTCGAGGAGGAAGGAAGGTCAGGCCCTATGCTTGGGGCAGGGGGCCATGCAGGGGGCCATGCAGGGGGCCATGGGGGAGGGGGCGGTCACGGACTGCACCCCCAGCGCCCCTGAGACAGCGGCCAGTGGGCGCTGCAGCCCCGGCAGGCCCAGGACCAGCCTCCGCCCTCCTCCCCCTCACCAGCAGGCAGACGACCAGATCTTTCAGATCTCAACCCATTTCTCCACCCAGACACCCCTTTCCGTAACTGAGGCTGCCCCAACCTGGAGAATCTGGTGGGGAGGGCAGGTGGTCACTGTCGACCCAAACAGCCGGGCTTTAGGGAAGCCCGAGATGATGCTGGGCTCCCGCTTAAAGAGGACAGGACCCTGAGAATCACTCGGCGGGGTCTTAGTCTCGACAGAAGTAACCTGCAGTATTCCGGCCCCTCCCCAGCCCACCCCCACCCCACCCCGGGGGGGGCGGGCAGGATGGGACCGGGCAAGGGGCCTTGGCCACCCCGGCCAGAAGCTTCCAGGCAGCCCAGCTACATCTACACCCAAGTGCTCCTCTCCGCCCCTGGCTGGGGGTGAAGGTTGGCTCTGCATCTGATGACACGCTGTATCCCCTGAAACAGGGGCTCCTTGTTGGGTTCACCTCAGGACTCCCAGCCCCTGCAGCTTCTCCACTGCCCTGAGGGCAGGCTGTCTTCCCGAGCAGCAGTGTCCACTCAGGCTGCTCTGAGAAGGGCAGAAGGGAAGGGGGGAGGGTGTTGGTCTTCCCTGTTGATGGGCATGGGGGTGGGGAATTCCTGCTTCTCCCTCAAGAACACAAGGAGCCACCTGTGCGGCCCTTCCTTCCTCTCCCCCTTTCTCCTGGCTCATTTCTGGCCCAGGTTCTTTCCAGGCCACCCTTGACCTGAGTATGGAGCTGCCACTGCCCCTTTCCCGCTGAAGCTATCATTACCCTAGGCCCGGCCCTGGAGGTCGTGGGAGCATCTTAAATGCACCAGCCCACAGGGCCAGCGAACACAGTCTTGGGCCCTTTGTTGAAGGCTGGAACTTCAGAAAAACAGAAACCACAGTCCACGCCCTCAAGGAATTGACAGTGTCTTTGAGGAGAAAGACAGACAATGACAGGCAACCAGATGAGGCAGCGGGCAGCGGGCAGCGGGGGCCTTCAGACTAGAATCTGGGTGAAATCCGAGGCTTTTAAGAGGGAGAGGGGAAGGAGACTGTTATTCCCAAGGGGTCAGGAACAACTGGGGAAACGTTTGGGCAGAGAGGGAAGGTGTCTGCTGGAAAAGAGAGAGGGACACAGAGGCAGCCCTCATCCCACGTAAAAAGTTTGCACATTCGTCTGCAGGCGATGGGAAGATGCTGCAGGTTTTGTGAGCCAGGAAGACACAGATGGACAGTGGGTCAGGGGAGACTCTCTCGTCAGTAGCACCTGGAAAGGACTGGAAGGGTTGAGCCTGGAGCCCCCCCCACCCCCGCCCCCGCCACCCCGCAGGAGGCCAGGTGGGAACCAGTGAGGGCAGCGTCACCGGGAAGCGGGTGGTGCCCAAGGAGGTGTGGGCATCGCTGTGGAAGGTCTGGGGAGCGGGCATCAACATCACCTGTGCTGTGTGTGGTCAAGGGTGACGTCCGTTTATTGGGAACCGGATCCCATCACACAACTTGGGGAGGAGAGGTCAGCCGTCACTAGCAAGCAAAGCCCCAAAGGTTTCCTGGCAGGAACGCTGGGCAGTGGGGTCAGAAAGAATGGCTACATCCTCGACGCAGTAACACAGAAATCCCACAACAGGGTGCGGGCAGGGGCCCTGCAAGGCAGACTACTGGAGCTCTTTCCTCCCTCCCAGCTCCCCGCCACCCCAATCTCATCTCTGCAGGCATTAAAGAATGCTCTCAGTGGACCTGGGTGTCCGAAGGAAGACTGGCCTTTCTCAGCTGCTAGGTTCGAATGCCCCACCTACCAGGCGGCCCAAGCACCGCCCCCACCCCCAGCATAGTGGGGCTGGCAGTTCACAGGGGGTCCCTGGAGCACCCCGGGGCCCCTCCACTGGCTTGTCCTTGAGGAACCACAGTGCCACTTGGATTTCTGTTGGTCCGTGCAGGGGGCAGAAGCCCTACACAGTCCTCATGACGGGGTTCAGGCCTCCCTTCTTGGGAGGTTGCTGGGAGGGACAGGGATCCCTGCAGAAAAGTGTTATACCCAGGAATAAGGCCCATCCTGTTTCCCTACAGGAAACATCAGTCTACTTTTATTCCTCAAGATGCCTTTGACCAGACCTCAAGGCCAGTGCTCTCAGAACCTGTATCTGGCTACTTCCCCCATTTCTATTCAGTGGACATGGGAGGTCCTGCCCGAGGACCCCAGGGCCCTTGGCCTCTGCCTCTGGAATAGCACCTGCAGATGGCAGTCAGGAAGCCTTGCCCAGCATTCTGGCCCTCCCTCAGTTCAGTTCAGTTCAGTCGCTCAGTCATGTCTAACTCTTTGCAACCCCAAGGGCAGTAGCCCGCCAGGCTTCCCTGCCCATCACTAACTCCCAGAGCTTGCTCAAACTCATGTCCATCCAGTTTGGTGATGCCATCCAACCATCTCATCCTCTGTCATCCCCTTCTCCTCCTGCCTTCAATCTTTCCCAGTACCAAGGTCTTTTTCAGTGAGTCAGTTTTTCGCATCAGGTGGCCAAAGTATTGGAGTTTCAGCTTCAACATCAGTCCTTCCAATGAACACCCAGGACTGATCTCCTTTAGAATGGACTGGTTGGATCTCCTTGCAGTCTAAGGGACTCTCAAGAGTCTTCAACACCACAGTTCAAAAGCATTAATTCTTCTGTGCTCAGCTTTATGGTCCAACTCTCACATCCATATTCCTGGAAAAACCAGGAGTCTAGTCTAGCTTTGACTAGATGGACCTTTGTTGGTAAAGTAATGTCTCTGCTTTTTAATATGCTGTCTAGGTTGGTCATAACTTTTCTTCCAAGGAGCAGGCATCTTTTAATTTCATGGCTGCAGGCATCATCTGCAGTGATTTTGGAGCCCAAGAAAATAGTCTGTCAATGTTTCCATTTTTTCCCCATCTAGTTGCCATGAAATGATGGGACAAGATGCCATGATCTTTGCTTTTTGAATGTTGTTTTAAGCCAGCTTTTTCACTCTCCTCTTTCACCTTCAGCAAGAAGCTCTTTAGTTCCTCTTTACTTTCTGCCATAAGGGTGGTATCATCTGCATATCTGAGGTTATTGATATTCTCCTGGCAATCTTGATTCTAGCTTATGCTTCATTCAGCCCAGCGTTTCTCATGATGTACTCTGCATATAAGTTAAATAAGCAGGGTGACAATATACAGCCTTGACATACTCCTTGCCCGCTTTGGAACAAGTCTGTTGTTCCATGTCCGGTTCTAACTTTTGATTCTTGACCTGCATACAGGTTTCACATGAGGCAGGTCAGGTGGTCCCTGATACCACCTGGATGAGGGAACAGTCTCTGTCAGCAGGGCTGGGAGCGGGGAGCAGGTGCCTCAAATGATGATCAGACATCTGGGGCCTCTTCCCCAGTCCAGGGTTGTTTCTTGGGAGGGTTCGGAGTTGTGAAGTGAGCACTCCTACGTCCTCTCTCTCTGTTCACGCCACCAGAGACAGTTGTCCCTGCCAAGGCTGGGTCTCAAGTCCCTTATGCTTGGGGCCCTGCACTTCAAACCCTCTTTGGCCCCACTGCACACAAGCCATCAGAGGCTGTGACCAGTGACACCCCTCTGGGTGGCAGTGTGGTGGCACACTGGACACAGACTCAGAAAGGCTGCTGCTGCTGCTGCTAAGTCGCTTCAGTCGCGTCCGACTCTGTGCGACCCCATAGACGGCAGCCTACCAGGCTCCCCCATCCCTGGGATTCTCCAGGCAATAACACTGGAGTGGGTTGGTTGCCATTTCCTTCTCCAATGCATTAGAGTGAAAGTGAAGTCACTCAGTCGTGTCCGACTCTTTTCGACCCCCATGGACTGTAGCCTACCAGGCCCCTCCATCCATGGGATTTTCCAGGCAAGAGTACTGGAGTGGGGTGCCATTGCCTTCTCCATCAGAAAGGCTGGTGCCCAGCAAAGGACACATAGAGGGCCATCCAGGCCACAGAGGCCTCAGCCATAAAATGAGGTCTTTGGACTCAGGGAACTGGAAGTGCCCCCTCCCAATTTATGGTCACAAACTTCATCACTCATTATTCTCCAACCAAAAGGCTCAATTGCTTTTCCCCACCTCCTACATGTTGAGGACGCAAGTAGGGGTCAACACAGGGGCCCAGTGACTATATCGTGATCGTTTGTGCCGTATTTGCCTGGATAGAAGCCAGGTGACAGCACCGGAAGGACTCCCGTTTGGAAAGCACTCTCATTCCCCGAGCACCGATCTCACACTTCCCACAGGTGCAGGGTACCTGCCTGGCAGATGCAAAATTAACAGACGACAGACACTGCCCCCCCAACCCCCACCCACCCCCGCAGGCTCCAAGGCCTGGCAGGAGAAACAGACTCATGACAGTGTAAATGATGTGGTCCTCAGGCTGGGCCCGAGCCCTCCCGCCTCCTTGTGCAATATGGGACAAGGGACTCACCAGATCCAGCAGTGCAGAGAAGACAGTGGTATCCTCCCGCCCGCGATTCAACTCAGTGGCACCGAGACCCGTTTACTTTTCCTTTATGCTTTGGCGCCTTCTTTGTTTTCTTTTTTTGGCCTACCAGGTGTTTGGGATCTTTTGATATTAAGACACGTTTATAAATTTGGTTGATGCTGACACTGACTGATTCTTCCTTCCTGGAGCTGACTTCAGGGGGATTAGCAAACCAGGCTCCTTTCCTGATGGGCCAGGAGCAGCATCTGTTTTAATGGCTCTCCCCTGGGTGTATTAACAATGGGGCTGGTAGCACTGGGAAGACTGGGGGCAGGAGGGTAGGGGCGGCGGTTTCTGAGAACTAGTAGCAGAAACTGTCCACCTGTTGGAGCCAGCACTTCCGATCCAGCACCTCCCAAGGGACTGTCAGTTTCTCCAGTTTTTATTATTATTGTTATTTCTTTGCTCTTCTCCTCCTCAGCCTCCTCTCCTCCCAACCAGAGACCAAACCCAGCCACTCAGGTGACCTTGTTAAACCATGGCAAAGGTTCCCCCAACCTGTCCTAACCCTCCTGGGGCTGGGAGGTCCCACATTCCTTCCCCTCCATCCCTCTCCAGCCTGGGTCAATCTTGACAAGAGAAGCCACGAAATACTAGAGTCTAAAAATAGCAGAGACCTGCACCGGCCCATAGGCCGGGTGTGGGAACTTATCATTTCCAGAGATATGAAGCTGCCGTTGAGCACGTGGCCCACCCCTGACTGAGCAGCACCCCCACCCCGAGACACGTGGCTTCTGATACCCCCGAGATACCACCTCCCCTCACCACACCTGGAGACCGACCTCCTCCAAACTTCTGTGGCCCCTCCAGCCCTTCCGAGGATAGTGATGAGCAGACAGACTGGACCTCTGCCCTCAGGAGACCAGTCATCTAGAGGAACAGGACAGACTCTGATCAATCACTCCCACTCATATGAGCCTTTCTCGGTGCCCAGAGGGAAGCAAACACCCTGGTCATGTCTGAGAATCAGCATGCAGGTTAGTGGAGAAAAGGCACTGCAGGAAACCCAAGTTCCCTCTTCTCCCAGCTATATATTTAATGACTCTGTTGCTCAGCATCTAATGATGGTTCCAAAATGTGAGATAACAGGGCCTCCCTGCAGGTAACTCTAATGCCCACTGGACCAAGAAGCCACCTTTAGGGTTTCAGTGGTTCCTGGGGCTCCCAGGGGCCCCAGCAAGATCTCCTCACCCACCTATACCCCCGGGTTTCAGGCTAAACACACAGAAATGTGGCAGCCACTCAGCACAAAAACAGTCAACGGCCTTGTGCGTGCAGGAAGGCTGGGTCCCTAGACGGCTGTTTTTTATTTTTTTAACCCTCCTCTGTTCCACATTTCTGTCACTTATTTCCAAAAAGGCCCAAATGATTTTGAACCTGGCTCCAGAAAGGGAAACTCAAAAAGCACTTGGTGGCAGACCCTGGTGCCTTTCTGCCCTGGAGAGGCCGTGCTGGCGTGGGTCTGCTTCCCGTCCCTCCCGGCCATGAAACAGGTGCTCGGAAATCCCTCCAGAGAGTTCAATCCCATCACCACGGCCCAAAGAAGACCCACCTCTTTTGTGCATCATCATGTAGGTTAATTTCCAGCAGGCAGGCGACGCTCCCTGCTGCTGCTGCTGCTGCTAAGTCGCTTCAGCCATGTCCGACTCCTAGCAACCCCATGGACTGCAGCCTACCAGGCTCCTCCGTCCATGGGATTTTCCAGGCAAGAGGGCTGGAGTGGGTTGCCATTGCCTTCTCCAGACGCTCCCTGAGGCAGGTCTAAATGTGTGACTGTCTCCAGGTAACCCTTTAGTTGAATCTCTTGTACAGCCTGTCTGGACCCCCGTCAGTTCACCTCTTGAGATGCACAAAGCTCACACAGGTCTGAAGGCTGTCCTCACTTCTCACTCAACACCCTTTCTCTGGGGAGATTCCTTGAGAAGCACCTAGGCTGACGCGACTAAGAGAAGGTGAGAAAGCTCGGCTTATAGGAATTGATTCACTCTGCTCTGCCCTTCTCTGGCTGAGTGGGCTTCTACAAGAGGACTGCGTTGGCTCTTGCAAAGGTTCCCAGGAAAGAGAGAATGTCTAGATCTCTCCGGCTGTTGGGTCTCATGGCCACAAGTTGTCACTGTTGAACATTGACCCTGTGCAGACCCTGGATGCCGACCTGGTTGGTTGGTCCCAGAGCAGGACGCAGGCTTCTTAAAGGGAAGATGGTCCCACTCCCTAGATGTTAAGTTCACTCTAGGATTCCCCACCTTTGAGCGCAACTGCACACACAGGCAACGAACACACACACAAACACAACACTCACTCTCGGTCACTATTTACCAAAGCCCATCCAGTGCACTGGGCTGATTGGGCCAAAGGGTTGCTTCCTTCCACCATCACCACTGTGCTAGAATCTCACCTTTTCCCCAGTTCATGCTCTTTGCACCTTGCTTATTGTTGAGCCTTCATTGGCGGTCTTCTCTCAAGGGAGCATCTTACTCCTGAGTTTTGGCACACCCTCACCTATCCCCAAAGGAGTGCAGGATTTTTGAATATCAGGAACTGGGGGCGGGAGTCTTCCTCAGAAGACCCTAGCTCCTATGCATATAATCCATCTCCTCATCTAATTGGTTTTGCATTCAGGAGATTCAAAGCAAGTCACAGAAGGATCTACAACAATGAAAATCCATTTTTAAAAAAATGACTACTTGCTCTTTCTGCATAACTAAGAAGGATGCTCGAGTGGGTTTTTTAAAAGAAAATATTAGCTTCTTTAAATTTAAAAAAAAATTGAAGAGGGTTATATTAACATTCCTTCTGCATGTGTGGTCCATTCTGTCTGCTTGGGGAATATGGTCACCCTTCGGTGATCTCTTATGTATTCTATATGTTCCACTAAAGAGTTAACTATGAAAACCTAAATGCCAAGCTTCTTTTTTTTTTTTGGCATAGGCAATAGGCCTTCCTTATTTAGAGCTGGAAAAGAGAGTATTTTCCCATGGGCTGTTCTTCTAGAAAAAGACTGTTAATCTAAACAGAAAATCCCTTGACCCACTTACCTGTAAATAGTACTGATAGTCTTCAACTTGGTACGTGGAATAAGTCTGAAGAAATATTAATAAATAAAACCTAACCTTCTACTCTAGGGCCACGTCATAAACTGCATCACGTTTGCATCTGTTTGTCGCTCTTCCTTGGGCTTTCCCTGGTGGCTCAAATGGTACAGAATCTGCCTGCAATGCAAGAGATGCGGGTTCGATCAATGGGTTGGGAAGACAGCCTGGAGGAGGGCACGGCCACCCACTCTAGTACGCTTGCCTGGAGAATCCCGTGGAGAGGAGCCTGGTGGGCTGGAGTCCACAGGGTCGCACAGAGTCGGACACGACTGAAGCAACTCAGCAGCAGCAGCACCACCCTTCTTTAACCTTCTGTGATATTTGCTTGGGATGATTAGAAACCTGAATAGGCCAAACTGTACTGGCCACCTATTCCTGTGGAGCAGACCCTCACCAGAGCTAATAAACATCCCAGGCAGGGATTTCTCACCTCACTGCCTATCAGCCCTCTCTGCTCCTTCTAATTAACTCCTTGTGGCAGGTTTTATAATAACTGTTGAAGACGTCTCCACCATGACCCATCCATCTTGGGTGGCCCTACACAGCATGGCTCATAGTTTCATTGAGTTAGACAAAGCTGTGATCATGTGACTAGCCCTCAGCCAAAATAAATCTTTCTGGTCAAAGACCACATCCAATCTTATCAAATTATTATTACAAATTTCTCTTTGTCATAAGAAATAAAAATCTCAGGTAAAATAAATGCTTGATGGAGAACCAGAATTTGCCCATCAGATCCAGGGAAGGGAGATGTATTGGGAAGAGGTAAGGGTGGGGTGCAGGTGAAGTTGAGCATTAACTTTTTAATTATGCATCATTTCAGATCATTTGACACTTCTACAGTAAGCAGTTATTTCCAAGCTTTACAACTGTTAATTTTTTTATGTTTCGGAAAATGCTGTTTCATTCTTAGTTAAATCCACGTACTGCTGTCTTCAGCTCATGTTGTATAAAAGAAAAAGAGTTTGAAGCAAAAATGGTCTAGAACCCAATTGGCTTATTTATCATCCTAAGGAAAAATCTTTTACAAATAACATAAGGCTTTAGCTTGTATTGACTCCAAGAAACACTTTGAAATGTGCTAACTGATGTATGTAGGAAGCCTGTACAAAGCAAGACATATAGAAACTGTCATCTATCAGATAAAAAACCCTAGTACAGGTACATAAGAATGTAGTCTTATAACCGTTCACATTTATTAGTAACTTAAGATCACTTCTAGATGAACCAGGTACGAGTCCTCCACTGTAGAGGGGTAGGAATAGTTGAACTCTCCTCCATGTACATGACGCGATTTCAGTAGACAACTGGCCCTATGACCCCCCCAGCAGCTGTTACAAATTCTGCCCCCGTGACTTGGCTATATTCCCACACTTTTATTTTACTGGGGTGACTTTTTGAAAACGTGCCTTTCTTGAAGGATACAGGAAACTTACCTTGCTCAGAGTTAATGGAGCATCTCACCTCAATTAAGTAATTTCAGGAATGTGTCTCTAGGCTAAGGCGGGGGCATCTGATTACACCTGTTCAGAACGATTCGAGGCAGATGAAAACGCACACAACAAATGTGAATAAACACGCATTGTGTTTGGTGTGGTGGAATCAAAAATTAAAAGCTAAGACTGAAATTTAACTACACACAGCTTCAAAACTAAACACAGGTTTTTTTTTTTTTTTTTTAATTGTGTGAATTTTCACACTAAAAATACTGGCAGAGTTTGCAGTTTCTAGGTTTTGTTTCTAAATGGTAAGAGTGATCATGCACATTCCACATAAAGCACGTCACAGCAGAAGAACGCTTTTACTCTGGCCTCCTTGAAGTCTCTTGAAAAGGTTCATTGTCCGACGAGTTCATCGTCCTCTTGAAAATGTCCTGGTTTTTGAGGCGACTCTTGATGTGAGAACATTTCAGAATGTTCTTCAAACTAAGGATTTTGATGAGACGCAGGCAACCTAGAGATTCTGGCAAAGGTGATCCTGCAAAGCACCTGTAGAATTATCTTCACGCTCACACTCTGCGTTGACTTGTAATCCAACACCAGGTTTCCCTTTGCTTCCCAATTTTAACTAACAAGTCCATTATGGGTCTAAAGCCAACACCAGAGGACTAAGAGAAAGTGTTTAAAGCTCTTTGATGGTCAGAAAGCACATTGGCAGCTGGCAGTAATCAAGTGAGAGCTCAGCCCTTAATGACTAGGGTCCTAAAGGAGCTCAGAGCCTCTGTGAACCTCCTCCGTGTGCAAACAATACATGCACAGAGCATCCCCACTTTGCCTTAAAGGGGAACTGCTGAAATATAGCCACAGATTATTTTTTTTTAACTAGACATTTACCTCCTCTGGGCTTGCCAGGTGGCTCAGTGGGTAAAGAATACACCTGCAATGCAGGAGACAATCCCTGAACCAGAAAGATCCCCTGGAGGACGAAACGGCAACCCACTCCAGTATTCTTGCCTGGAAAATCCCACAGTGTCCATAGGGTCACAAGGAGTCAGACATGACTGAAGCGACTGAGCATGCCTGTTACTTCCTTTATTCCCCCAACCTGCCTCTCAGAGTTCATGAGCCAGCAGCTGGGAAATGTCTCCTAGGTCACCTGACGGGAAGGCACAATGACAAGGACTCTGAAACAGTTTCGAGTGTTTGTTTAGAGGTGCTTTTGCCTCTTGGCTTGTCTGAAGGATGACACTGTTCCTCCTGGCCTGTGCAAGCTTCCTCAACCTCACGCTCTTCCAACCTGTGGGCCTGTTACACTGTTCCTCCTGGCCTGTGCAAGCTTCCTCAACCTCATGCTCTTCCAACCTGTGGGCCTGTTAGGACTCTCAGAAGGTCTCAGGCCTGCTTCGATTAACCAGCGTCAAGAAATGCCCACATGCGTGGGATTCATCAGGGGTGACAGACGATTCAGTTGAGAAAAAGCCAGGGACCGCCCTGAAATATGGGCCAGTTGGTTTGGCATTCCAAAACTGCCTTGTTGAAACCCTGCCCTCATTTCAATAAACCCCCAAATCTCATGTATCTTGTAAAGTTATCTGACGTTTCAAAATAAATTCAAACCTATAACTTGAAAACTCCACCCTCAAGGCAACAAGACAACATGCCAGCTTGTCTTCAAACTCTGCCATAGACAAGAAGACACAAAATGTTTAATATCTGTAGACTACAGAACGATATGGACCAAGATAATAGAAAAGCATCAGCTGGAAAATTCTTAGTATTAATATGATATTAAGGAAGTGGTAAGGTATAAGATAAATATGCCAAAATATCCCAAATCAATACTTCTCCTATATTCCAACAACTACCAGACTATATGGGGAGGAGTTGCTTGCATTCATAAGAATATTGAAAAATGTAAAATACTAATGAGAAATATCCAAAACATATTAAAAACACAAACTTCTTATAGAGATTAATAGGAAAAAATTAATTGGAAGATATAAACTTGGATTGAAACATTAGATATATTGATGCCATTAATCCTTGTTGAACTAGTTTTTAGGGTGAAATACAATCCTAATTAAATTCCAGTGGGATTTTTTTTTTAACTTGGTGAAAGATTCTAAAGCTCATCTGAAAGGAAAAACAAAGATGAAAATAGCTAAGAATTGCTTAAAGAGTATCAAGAGGTCAAGGAAATACTTCCCTAAGAGATTTAACTACATTATTATTGATAAAGTAAGTATTTTGATAAAGTAAGTAAAACAGTATGGTGCTGGTGTGAGACTATGAAGACCAATCAATGAAGTTCTGAAATCTATTATATATCTAAAAAAAATCTGAGACAGGAATCACCAAAAAGCAATAGTTGGGGGGGGCGGATAAATTAGGAGTTTGAGATTAACAGGGGACTTCCCGGGTGGTGCTAGTGGTAAAGAATCTGCCTGCCAATGCAGGAGATTTATAATAAGGGGCGCAGTTTCAATCACTGGGATGGGAAGATCCCCTAGAGTCGGAAATGGCAACCTGTGCCTGTGTTCTTGCCTGGAAAATTCCATGGACAGAGGAGAGGGACAGGCTACGGTCCATGGGGTCACAAAGAGTTGGACACAACTGAGCAGCAGAAGCAGCGACACTGTATAGCAAGGGAACTAACTATAGTCAATATATATATATATTCAATACCTATTATGGAAAATAATCTGAAAGGGAACATATATATATATGTACATATCTGAACTACCTTGTTGTAAACTAGAAACTTACACAACATTGTAAATCAATTACTTCCATTTAAAAAAAAAAAAAAAGCAATAGTTGGTTGAATTGGGAAAAAGCAGCTTTTTTGGGGGGAGAATCAAATTTTATCCCTTCCTCATACCATACCCCCAGATGAAATCCCAGTATATTAGTTTAAAAAAAAAAATCCAAAAACCTCTAGCGTTTTTGTAAAAAAACACTAGTTTAAAAAACAGAAAATCCAAAACAAATTAGTAAAAAAAATCCAAAACAGTAGAAAGTGAGTGAACACTTTCCGGGCAGGAAGCGAATGAAAGTGGTGATTGTAACAGAAGAAGGAGTTATTTAAACACAATATCGAAAACACCTGACACAAAATGTAAACGACAGTGGTTGAAATTATTTGCGAGAAACGAACAGTAGGCTTAATACCCAGCAAATACTTCTCTACACTGGTAAGGGCAAGAGTCATGGACAAACTGGGAAGCCAGCCGCAGGACGTGTTAGAAGAATGATAAGTGGCTGATTTCAAGGTTAATCAGAAAAAGGCACGTCAGCAAAACGGAACCATTTTTGCAGCTAATCACACTTTGATGGCATTCCACACTTTGATGGCATTCACAGAGGACTGGGTGAGATGGGGTGGCCACGGGTGGGACAGCCTGCTCCGGGGAAGCAGCGCTGATTGACAGCCCCAGCTGCCCGTGCCCTCATTGCCCTGAAGGGTCCCTAACCAAGGCTGGAGAGCCAGGAGGCTCCTGGAGCAGTTCACTCCTGCCTAAGTCTCGGAAACCTGCCTGCTAGAAACTTGGGCTGGGGATCCTCATCCCTGTCAGAAACGTTCTCAAAGTCGGAGGTCAGTCTAAGACGTCCTACCAAATCCTTTCCGCTCCTGCCTGCCCAGGTGTCAGACCCAAGGGCTCCCCCCGCTGCCTGCTCCCCCAACCGTTTCCCCTTCATGGGCACCCTCCTCCCCAAATCCACCTGGGCGTGTGCATGTTTCTCAGACACCACACTGGCAGACGAAGTGGCACAAGCACTTTTGCACACTGCCGATGGGCGTGTAAATGAGCACTTCTTAGAAGCTTCTGAGCAATGGACTTGGGATACTCCTTCATTCAAGAGGCCACTGTGTGGTCAGGTTTGGGGAGAGCCCTGACTGGGAAAATACGATCTTAGCCACGCAGACTGAGAAGCTACGTTGACAGCACAATATCAGCTTGATAAATCATCACCTATAACAGAGACATACAGAAGAAAAAAGACAGCTAATCCACCCAGATGTACAGGGTGACTATGTTTGAGGACAGAATGATGATTTTTTTTTTTCCCCGTTATACTCTTCTGCCTTTTTCATATTTTCTGCCAAAAGTATAAAATTTTTTGTAACCAGAAGATGTTGCTTTAAGAAAAAAAAAATTCAAAGTTAAGCCAAAACAAGAGGGCTCAGTAGATCCGGAGCTTGGCGTTATATCTGGAAACCACCATGAAAGGCAAGAGGACCCCTGCCCAGGCCGGATGCAAAGGGTGATGATGCTGAGACGGGCCACAGGGAGGAAATGACATGTGCAGAGCAGGATCTGAACCCCCAGAAGGAATGAGGGCTTATGAAAATACTGTGGAATAGGGATAGAAAATAGTGAGGGAGAGGTCTAAGCCAGACCAGCAAAGAGTCTTCAAGGGCTACGCCAACGAGCCCATGGAAACGGCAGAAGGCTGTGGGCAGGGCCAGTGGACTAAGGCTCCTTTCTCTTTAAATTTCCTCGAAATCCCCCAGTTGAACTGTCCACCCGGAGAAAGTGATGATGGCCCTCAAGAGCCAGAAGGAGAGCGAGTTTCGATGGTCGCGTGTGCTCCTACCTGACTCAAGGGCGGCCACCGAGAGACTGCGCCCGCAGCCCCGGGAGCAGATGGAAACAGGGCGGAGCGGAGCCCCTTCCAATCCAGGGACTCTAGGCTTCCCTGGAAGAAGCTATTTCTTGGGATTGTTTTAGTTTTCTCTCGTTCATTCTGTCTTTCAGATTTGAAAGGGGATGTTTGGAAAAGACTTTGGGAGGGCAGAGTACATGGTGGTAACGCATTCTAAGTACACAACTCTGAACATCCTCAAGTTGAAGGATGCAGGCTTGTCGTTGCATTCTGGGGTGTAGAGAAACCCCAGCAACCACTGTGAAGGTGGGAGATCATGATAAACAGAGCCAGGAGAGGTGCTAATCTCTGGAAGGGCTCTTGCCGGAGCAAGCACGCTTCACATGGACAAGCCCTGCCCCAGTCGGGCTCCCTGAACCAAGCCCAAGGAGGACATCTGATCAGAAGGGGGCCACTCCCCGTCCCCCGCCTCCTTGTACACACTGGTTCTGCAGAGACCTCTTCCAGCTCAAAAACCACGAGCAAACGAAAAAGAAGGGAAATGGGAAGAGAAAACAAATTCCCAGCCCCGACCTTGAAGGCTTGGAGGAAGAACACAGTTGTGGGAATGACCTAAGCAGTATTTCTTAGCCCTGGTTTATAGCCTGTGGCTTGGGGAAAATTATGACCACGGCTCTTCTAAAGATGCTGCAGCTTGGAAAAATAACAGCAAAGCCCTGCTTCCCGCAGGAATGCCTATGCTCAGGGACCCTCCCTTGCCACCGGTTAGCCCCTTCTCATTTTCTTTTTTGACTCTTAGGACCCTTGAGGACCACCTCTGTCCTCTCTCTCCCTTGCTTTTTCTTTTTCACTCCTGTATCCTGTAACGAGCCACACAGGTCAACACTTGGACTTCAACCAAGAGCTCCCATTCTGGAAGACTCCCTCTGCCCCAGGATTGTTGCCGCCCCCAGCCCCTTCACTGGGTCTCCCTGGGCCACTGTGGGGCTGACCCACCAGGAAGAGAGCCCCAGTGGCCTCGAAGACTGTCTTTTCCAATCTCCTTCCACCTGGAGGAGGTGGGGGGCGGGGGGTGCTCAACAGGGAGGGAGGGGTGGAGGGCCACGCCCTGTGGGAAAGACCCTGGGAGAAGGGGCTTCTCTTCCAGTCTGCGCATGTCAGAAATTCAAAGGGATTCCCGGGATGAAGGAAAGTCCCAGGACATGTAATTTACACTGTCATAGCTAACTGCTGCAGAACGTCTTTTCATTAAATTCCCAAAGGGCGGCCCCTCCTTCTCAGGTAGTCTTGGCAAGGCCTGCCCCAAGAAGGGGTGGAGACGCAAGACTCATGGTGGTCCCCCAGACCCAGACAGGACCTTAGACACTCCAGGGACAGGGCAGGTATGTCACATGGAGGCCCAGAAGCCGATAAGAAAGTCCACCCCTTCTTTTGGAAGCTTTTCTTCTTCCCCTCTCTCACTCTGGGCTTCCCTCTCACTCTGCATAACTCTAGGAGTAAGCAGGATCAACTGAGATACTCTGGGAGAGTAGTTCTGATTTTTTTTTTTTTTTAAACCAGGACTACTGCAAAAGCAATAACCTCTTACATGGGCTCCCGTAAGAAACACCCGTTGGTGCACCTAAAGATGAAACAGAAGTTTCACCGAACAAGACTTAGCCTACGTGCAGTTCACTCTGTTTTCTATGGTTATTTCACATTGTCCGGACCTACTGAATTATTTCACAGCACACTTCTCGGGTGGCAGTTGGCAGTTTAAGAAGTGCTGCCCTCGGAGATGGGTGTTATTTATCCCGTGCACCCCTGGCAGCCTCGGCATAGGTGTCAGAAAGGACCAGGGCTAAAAGGGATTGGTGCTGGGGCTGCCCTCCTTCCCTGGTCCCCAGGGTGTGCCACAGGGAACGCTTGGGGCCCTGGCAGAGCTGCCAGGCGAGGTGGGTGAGACGCTGGAAATTTTGCTCCTGGAATCTGGACCGTAGAAAAGGCACGGGATGAGCTGCCTCGGTAGACAGCGCGCTGTACAGATGTCGTTCCAGAATCTCGTGTTTCTCCAACACTCACCCCTGCATACTTCCTGTCACTTTTTATGTTGAGGAGGCAAAAATCTCAAGGCCCCCAGGTTGGGCAGTGGGTGGAGGGCCAGGCCCTGTGGGAAAGACCCCGGGAGAAGGGGAAATTTCCAAGGGACACCCCCTGCTCGGAGGCACAGCCCACATGCGCATCCCAGGCCAGTGTGCCCAGCAGAAGCACCCTTTCTATTTCCTGCTGAAGAAATACTGTTCATCCCAGGAGAGAGTCACCCAGGGAGTCCTGGGCTCCCAGACCCTGACTCTCAAATAAAACTGAGCTTGTCACCCACTTCTAAGTGAATGGAATTTAGGGATACCTGGACGCCTTTAAATTCCAGCTTGAGGAGAGTGAGACCCTGACACCCTTGCACTTTAGACACAGGAAACAAGTGGTGCCCCCTCCCTGTGGCACCCTCTCCTCTCTCGGGGCAAGGAACGTTGTCTGAGTGGTCCCTGTGGGGATTAAGCAGAAAGGGTGGGTGAAAGTCCTTCCCCAGCAAAGACCCCTCTTCTGGCTGCAGCCCTTTCTCATCACCCTGGCTTGGCCTCACCCCACTCCCCACCATCTCTAGGAATCTGTCGTCCTGCCCATTGAGCTGAGTGTTTCTGGTAACATCCCTCAGGTGGCCAGCACCCTGACATCACCCCAACAGCTCCAAGCCCCGGAGTGCTTGCTGCACGCCAGGGTCCAACCCCACCAGAGCTGAGTTCGCTGAGCGAAGTCGGGAGCCCATCCTTTTTGTCCTCCCCTCTTGCTGAGTCTCCTCTTTGGCTCCTGGACACCTGGGACCAGCCTAGTTAGAGGGATTTTTGTCAGACGCCTGCCATCCAAGAACTGAATTCATTTACGTCTCCAACTTAAGTCACTGTTAGACTCTCCCCCATTACATCTCCAACTCAAGTCACTGTTAGACTCTCCCCCAAGTTCTTAACAACCACCATCGCTCCAAGCATCTACAGAATGCTCATCACACCACACTCAAGCCCCAGGAAACCTCCAAAGACGAGACAGATTTTCCCAGCACTCAAGGAGTTTACAATGTCACTTGGAAGACATGGTGAGCATTGAAACCATGGACATGACAGTCCAAGCAATACAAGAAGCTGCCCACAAGTGCCCAAGATGAGGACCGAGGCAGTGAGAGTTGAGCAGGATGCCTCTGCAACTCCGGGTTCGAAGGCAGTGGTAGAAATGTGCAAGTCCAAGAATAATCAGAGACCTCTTCCCGCCGAGGCCAGAGCTGGAGGATTTGCGTAAGAAAGTTAATGGAATGGGGGGCTGGGGTGTAGGCAGAAGGAACATGAAGACATGGGGTCAGCCAAGCTAAAGGCCTCTTCATGAGGCAGGCAGTCAGGATGCACGTTGCCTTCCCCAACCCAGCCCCAGCATCACAGAAAATAGTAGCCATCCATACAGAAGCAGGAGTGACAGTTCAAGCCTCTGCCATTTCCAGGGGTCCTGTGACATCATCAGTGACCTAGCACATTTCTAGGGACCCGATGATAACCAAGGCATGGGGACTGCGCCATCCCAGTCTCCCAGGACCACAAAGAATGGGCTTCCCCGTGCAAGCAGCCTCTCTGGATTTATTTTCTCCCTCCTGTGTGTCACTATGTCAAGTGACAAAAAAAAAAAAAAAATGCATGTGAAAGATGAGACCCCTCCTGATTTTCTTCCCAGAGTCTTGTGCTTACTGTGGCCCTTGGAGCCTTTGATGAGAAAGTCCACATAGGCATGAAACTGGGAGCACAGGGCACCTCCAGCAGCAAGATTAGTGCTCGTAGTGGGCTGGTCATTGGACAAGGAGACACAAGATCTCTTGTGAACCCCAAATCCGGCCCCTGCTTCCAGGGTTGCTATGTATATACGGCTCACCAGTCACTGCTGCTGCTGCTGCTGCTAAGTCGCTTCAGTCGTGTCCGACTCTGTGCGACCCCATAGACGGCAGCCCAGCAGGCTCCCCCGCCCACTACTACTCCGTTTCCCAGTCATGATGTTAGGTGGCACCGGGGGTTGGGGGAGGGTGGCCACATTCTCTGCAAAGTAGTCGGACGGGGGGTGTCCCTCCTCCAGGCAGCTATGACCCCTCCACATTTCCCTCCTCACGTGCCTGGAGGGGTGCTGACTGTGGTGCCAACCTGGGAAGCCACCTTTCAGATATGGCAGAGCCACCATCGGCCTGGGTGCCTCAGGGACTCTCTAGAGCACAGTGCTTGCTCCCCGCTCCCCCGGGTCAACCATGTGGAGCTCCTGCACTGGACTAGTATGCAAGAAAGAAAGAAACGTCTTTCGTGTTGGAGCCCTCATATTTTGGGTCTATTTGTTATAGCAGTTTGGCCTACCCTAACATAACCTCAAAGTTAACCTGAGGTTAACCTGAGGTTAACCTTAACCTGAGTCTTCCTTTACCAGTCTGCTAAGTGACTAGACACCTGATTCCTTACAAATAAGCAGGGGTGTTGGCAGCCTAGGGGCAGAGGCAACTGGGCGGTGATTGAAATGAAGGGTTACACATTCATACACTCTCTCCCGCACCTCTGGGAGGTGTCAGCCTCCGCTCCCTGCACCTCTGTTTAAAGGCAGGTCTGGAAGTCCGTTCTCAAAAGAGGCCTCTCATCAGGGGGTTGTTTTTCATTTCCGCAACCATCTCCCTGAGAGCTTCCCCAGCTCCCGGGAAGGGGCCTGAGTACAGAAGGGAGGAAGCCGCCGCCCTGGCCCCCAGCGCGGCTGCCATATCAGAGATAAGTATCAACAGTTTATTGGAGGACTCCGCCCTTTCCTTCTGCTTGACCCAGCTGCGTCCCAGCTCAGGGCACACACCTTGTTTGATTCTGACTGAAGCCGTTAACAGGAGTGTGCTGAGTTTTGGGGGGTGCAGGGGCTGCAGGGGCCAGAAGCAGGCATTCAGAATGCTCAGCCGGTCCTGACATTGTGGCCCACATGTGTGTTTCCAGGGGCCCTCGGAAACAACAGTCCCCTTTACTGGGCTCTAAAAAAGCAATCAAATGGCGAGACCCAGCCAATTCCCGCCAGGCCGCTTCTGTTGGCCCTGGAACACACTGACATGGCCTGACAGGACACATATAAAAGAGAGAAACCAAGAAATTCTACAAGGATGGGCTGGTGTGTTTGCTCTCCACGCTTAGAACGCTCCTTTGGAGGAGAATTGTGTCTTAGGAAGAAAATTGCTGTTCTCAGCCCAGCATCATCCTCAAGCAGTAGGGAAGCAAACAGTGGTCCCCCAGGCTGGGAGAGACGCTCACCCTGGGACAGCTGTTAAGACGCCCTCTAGGATGTTTCCAGAGTTCATACTTTTAAAGCAACACAGTTTGTAAAAGCATGTGTCGGCATGCCATGGAACCTGATAGGATAGCCCCTCCCCGGGCCCCGTTAAAATATCCCCCAAAATATGCCCACACCTGGGGCGACCGGGGGACCCCAGGGACCCTGCCTAACCACTTCATTTACTCACAGAGGCAGATGCAGAAGACACACCAACAGCCCTCTTATCAAGAGAAGGACTGCTTGCCTCGAGGAAGGCATGGAACCCCCCTGGCCTCACCCGTCCGCCCCCGACTCTGGGACTTGGCAGTTTCACGAGACCCGAGGGGGCTCCCCTGTCCTCCCAGGAAGCTGTCTCCTGACGGGGGTGGGAGATGGGGGTGCAGGGTGGGGGGTGGATGGAGCACCTGCCCTGCCCGCATCAGAGTCTCCCACGGCACTTCAGACAGAAGGGCCACCCGAGGGCCCACATCCAGATTTAGCAGGTGACAAGGCCCCTTACCTGCCCCTGGGGGGTGGGCTGCTCTGTGAGTGGACAGCATCTCGGTATCTCACGGCGTCGAGCGCCCCTAGGGGCCAGATTGTGCCAGCTTAGACTTATAGTGGAGGACTTCTCCTTCTCACAGGACAGGACTGGGGGAGGAGAAATGGTTATCAGGGGGCTGGGAGGGCCCTGGTGACGGTTTCTGAGAACTCTCTGTGGCTCAGCCTGCCACCCCCACCCCCACCCCCATGCCCCAGCCTTGCTGAAGTCTTGGCCAAGTCTACAGAAGAGACCAAGAAATGTCTGGTGGGACTGGTCTGACTGGGGACAATGGGGAAGGAGCTGTGTTTCACGTTTGCTTCCTCAAGCTGATGTCTAAGGCCAAGGGACCGTGAGAAGCCCCTTTGCGGGACGTGGCAGGATAGCACAGGTGTGTTTTGGCCCTCCGTTGACCCCTGGCCGGGAGCGCAGGAGGCCACGGGACCCCGAGGGTTGCGGATGACTTGGATGGGCCGGAGGGGCCCAGCCAGCAGGCCACGCCCCCACCCTGCCGGTGACAGGCGGCCCATCCCATTCCTCAATCCATGTGACGTGACACAAGAGAGAATGAAAATGAACGCATCCAGAAGATACTTAGGGCTGGATCAAGTCCTTTCTTCAACTGCTGCCTTCTGAAGAAATCTAAACCCCAGCAGTGCCAGGATCTCAGGTCACAACACGCAGCTGAATGAATCTGTACTGAGTCTGGGCCGCCCAGGGAATATGCCACAGGCTGCATCTGACCAGTGCCCAGGCCACCCCCAAGGCCCCGGAGCCCTGCATTTTCCCCCGCTACTCCACTGAAAGCCTGCTGGTGCCAATGCTAAGCTCTGGTTTCCCTGAAACTTGCCCCTACTACCCTCCAGTCTAAACTTGTCAAAGGGGTCCACTCAGTCCCCAAAGGCTGGGAATAGAAGCTATAGAAAATGCATACACACTAAGCTGCGACAAATACAAGCCCTGGGGGAGCCATCCTTGATCCAGGACCAAGTCAGCCTCGTGGGGAGGGGAGGGCCGTGAAGCACAGAGAGAGGGAAGTCCAACTCCGAGGGTGAAAGATTTCTAAGGTGATACTCGAGCAGAAAAACGTGTCTGAGAATATGAAGTCTAGACGGGCAGGGCTGTTTCCCTCCGTTTTGTTGGCTGGTGTGACCCACCCGCCCCACCTCATGCTCACATTAGGGCTTGACGCATAGTAAGTGCTCAGTAAATATTTGTGAAATGAATGAATCAAGACCTGTGCAACCATGAGACTGAGGGGGGTCCCTCCCTGCCAGCCGAGCTGCCTAAGGAGGTTACCGGAAGGGCTGGCTGGCTCACTACCTAGGAGCATCCTTGTCCCTAGAGGCCACGGGAGGCCCAGAGGAGGCAGAAGGACCTCTGACCTGGCTTCACAAGCTCAGAAGCCTGGTTTTCTTTGGTATCCAAAACTGATCAACTCCAAGGCCAAACTAATCATTTAAAAAAAAAAAAAATCCTCCCAGGGGCCATTAGCATGGGCTGTAGGCACACCTCCCTAGTATCCGCACCCTCCTCTCCGAGGAGAGGTCTGTAAGCCCTTCCGACAACCCTGACTCCTCCCTCCTCCCGGGCTGTTTCCAGGACACACGTGGAATTGACAGAAGGGTGAGGAATCACGGAGTCAGGACAAGGTACGTTCACAGGAGTGTCCAATGAGGCTCAGGTGACCATCTGCAGCTTCTTGGCGTGCAAGCTGGTATAAACGCTGCAGGAAAAACAAAAGCAATGGTATAAAATGCACCAAAAGCTTTTGCCCTGAGGTCCCCCTTTTCAGGAATCTATCCTTTGAAATGATCAGAGAAGGCAATCGTCAGAGGCTCGTGCAAGGAGGTTTTTTGGAAGAAACCATGTAAAGGTCCTGGAATAGGAGAATATTCAGATAAAAGACAGTGCGTTCCTCAGGAGA
This sequence comes from Bos indicus, assembly GCF_029378745.1. Taxonomy (NCBI): domain Eukaryota; kingdom Metazoa; phylum Chordata; class Mammalia; order Artiodactyla; family Bovidae; genus Bos; species Bos indicus. The sequence goes on along the minus strand of NC_091780.1, from coordinate 14,698,931 downwards.
CCCCATCCATGTCCTTGGAAACATTGTTGAACTAAGGGGTGGCAGGAACCCCAAATGCAACCAACCCAAGCCTGTAGGGGATTTTGCAAATTGGCAGGAAGGGTGGGTTTTTGTGGAGAAGACTTACATTGCAGAGAGCGTGCAGCGTTTGACACAAAAGAGAAAATATTGCTGTCTTTAGCTTTTGTCCCCGTGTCTCCTCGGGCTCATCCCCAGCCTCCCGAGCACCTGGAGGTCATCTAGACCTTCTGGACTCAGTCTCCTCACTGCCTCTCTCTTCCTCCTTATTTGATATTAGTAATAAGAGAGGCGTAAATACAACATGTCCTCTGCCAAATAAGCGACCGTTGGCACAGAAGTGCATGAGACAAGGCAGAGGCACACCCTGGGTCAGAGACACACGCTGAGCATCGTAACGTAAATAGATAAATGGATGGGTAGAATACATATATGTGGGGAAATAATTGGAGTGAATTTGAACAAATGTAAATGTAATTTGATTTCCACTTGGGTCTCTCATAATATTGCCTAAGTTCAGGGCAAAAAAAAAAAAAACAGAATACCCTACCTAAAGGCTTAGGTGGGAGTCCCCTAAAAATCTGGGGGTGCCTTATATCTGCAGGCAATTTGATCCCTCCTCTCTGGCCCTCTGAGCCTGCAGGCCCACCCCGCATGCCTGACTCTTCTTCTTTCCTTCTGGTTGTTCCTATCCTGAAGTCCCTGAGAAAAATAAGGACTCAATAGCCAATGAATGAAGAGGCCAGTGTGAGAGGCTTCCCTGGGTGGCCCAGCGGCGGGACCCTGCATACCCTCCTGGGAAGGTGGGCAGGCCTCTGACCCTGACCTGAGGCTGTCCCTCTGAGTTCTTTCTGCCTCAAAGACCCAGGGCCCAACCATCTCCCTCTGCCCATCCCCCACCACGGCTCTGCAGGACACTCTCCTCCCAGGGTGGGCACCTCTGAAGCTGGCCAGGAGCCCCATGGCAGGGTGGCACTGAGAAAAGTAACTGAGGACTTCCGTTGGTGGAAATGGCCCATTAGGCCTTTGAAACTATCCCCTGGAGACACTTAAAAAAAAAAAAAAGCAAAAGCTAGAATATTATAAAATGGACAATCTTCTTAAAGGCATCAAAGAGATATCAAGATAGCTGGGAATTACTGGGCAGAGTCATAGAGAAGAGAACCCAGAACAGTAAACCCAGCTCTCGAAGCTGCTTTTGCCTTGAGGGCACTGGTGGATCCAGACAAATCTGCTCAGAAACCGAGCTGTGCGGCCAGTGGGTTTGTAGACAAAAGGGAGCCCAGCGAGCCCTCCCTCACCTCCTTTAACCCTGACCCCAAGGAAGGGCTACCCTCTGAGTGCATGGGGAACCAGAATGAGCCAGCCCTCCACGCACTTGCAGCTCAGCTTCCTGTCATCGAGTTGGTTCGGGCACCTCTGACTATGAACTTGGATTATGGTGGTCCCGTCTGTCACGGCCAGCAGGTACATGCCCGCAGCAGAGAAGAGTCTTCTCCAGAAGACAGCATCAACCTAAGCCTCCAACTTTTCCTACAAAGAGAGAGCCATCCTGGAACTCCTTCCCCACCAGGAAATCCTGGTGGGTCCCGCTGCCTAGAGACTCGAGGGAGTCACCTGTCAGGGATGCTGAAAAGTCTGAGCCTGGGGGCAGACCCAAACCTGAAGCCCTCCACTCACCGTGCCCTTTTCTGGGATGAAACTGGATCTAGATGCCTTGCAGGTTCTCTAGGAAATCAGCTGGATAATTCCTGGAGGGCTCATCCTGCCCGAGTGACAGTTGAAAGAATCCAGATTGGAACCATCGGCACCCATCCCCTCTTCTCCCACATTTCTCTTTGCAAGGAGTCATGAGGCTCTCTCAGGAGCAGGGTAGCCCTGCTCTTGGAGAGAGGATGTCTGATGCTGGGAAATCAGGCTCTTTGGCAGCAAAGTAGTCCCCATGATGGTCTCTGGACACAGCCCACCTCGTAGCCATTCCTCCTGAGCCTCCCTCTGGATCATCCATCCTCCAACCAGAGTCCCCTTCTGTCCCTTCAAGTTCCATTCAGGGGCTGGCTGACCACCACCTGTGCACCATCACCCCTTAGCGCTTTCAGCAGGATGGCAGGATTTTTACCTGTCTTTTGCTTAGCATAAATTTGATGGCAGCGGAAGTTGAGTCTGTCTTGTCCTCCTGGGTGTTCCCAGTTCCTAGAACCTGGCAGAATAGGGCGAATGAATGAAATCACAGCATCTCCCATGAGGCCCAGAGACTCAGGACGGCCAGTGATGTACCGACCGCAGTGACTACTGCAGTGATGTACTCCCCCCTTCATTTACAAATATTGGGGGCCCCTCCTCCTAGCTCTCCTGATGTACCTCTTCTTTCGTCTTCTCCTTTTGTATGAAACTTTACAGGTGACTGGATCGTGGCTGGGCTTGCAGAGTACTCTCAAAGTGAAATGCTGGTTGACACACCATCCTTCACTCTAAAGCTATTTCCAAGGTCACTGACCGCCAGATCCTCATACTACCGTCATTGTCACTATCAAAAGTGATCACTGCTCCCCCGACCAAGTGCCCAGACTTGGCACACACACACATACACACACAAAGCATTCCAGTCCACACCCACCCAGAAGCTAGAGCATCATAAGGGAGAGGCTGGCCAGTGAGCGCTGGCTGGCCTTGCGGTTATATCCACAAGTACGCAGGGGGCAACGTCAGAGTAACAGCCCCTTTTGAGACAAAGAGTGCTGTTTGCTTGGGGCAGAGGCAGCAAGGAAGGGTATGATCAAGACTCATGGAAGGAGGCGAGGTTCCCCAGAGCCTGAGGGAGACCATCCCAAGGCTCAGCGAAGAGTGGGGACTAACTGCCCCCAACAAGTAGAGGGAGGGCCGATGCTTTTGATTGAGGGGGAAGGGATGGGAGGGGAGCATCCAGAGTCAAGAGAGGGTGGGAGAAGAGAGGGCTGTTGGCAAGACTCCATGCGAGGCTGGACGCTGATCGGGGGCCCAGGGGACACTCCAGTGGCAAGAGGAAAGAAGGTTTAAAAGCAGCAAACGTCTGAAGCCCCCTTGTAGAAGTGTGTGCATGAGTGCCTGTGACACACAGGGTCAGCCCTCCCCAGAACACCCGCCCCCGTTCCTCCAGAAAGTCAAAGCACTGCCCCTGAATATTTTATATGATGCAGTCTTAATGGCATCTCACACCCAGGGTGGCCTGGTAAATAAATACAGCTGCAAATGTGCAGAAGGCAGAAACCAGGAGGCCAAAATGACCCCATGGTCTCAAGCCCGCAGGCGACCGACGAGCGCACGCAAATGGTGCTGGCCTCTGAGATCCCGCTATCTTAGATGCCAACAGGGCCCGGCCACCTCGGAGAACAGACGCCTCTGCAGAGTGCCACCACAGCCATCACCCAGCACGGTGGGCGATATCACCACGGAGAAGCAGACCTTGAACTGGATCTGAACTGGAAAGGGACGGTGTGTGGCTCATCCAGGAACCACTGAGGAGGTTGGCTGGATGCAAACAAAAGGGCTGGGCAGGTGACTGGCGGGGCGAAGGGAAACGGAGGGCCAGGAGGGGCTGGGAGAGGCTGTGAAGAGCCTCCAGGGCTGAGTTAAAGAGTTTGGACTTTTAATCTGTTGGCAACAGGGAGCCGCTGAAGGTTTATTGACCAAAGGAGCACTTGGGTGCACTGCCCTCTCTGCAAAGAAGGTGGGCAGAGCCCAGGGGAGCCCAGGGGCTGAGAGACCAGTTAGGAAACCAGCTAGGAGTTTAGGGTCTCTGGAGGAGGGGCCCTGACCAGAGCAGGGGCTGTGGGTGGGAAGCATGGTGGCAGGGGAAAACTTAGGATGCCTGGAGACGCGACAGGACTGGTGAGCCCCCGGGTGGGGGCGGGGAGGGCGGAGGAGGAGAATAGACACTGAGTCAAAGATGACTCGGCTGACATCAGGGCCTGGGAAGGTAAGCGGGCGCGCCCAGGGGACCCCAGAGAGAGGCCAGTGGGGCTCTGGGGAGCCAGCTGGGAGATGCACCTGATGAGTTCACGGTCGGGGAGAGAGAGATTGGGGGGGGTGGGTGGTGCTTCGGGAGGCTCAGGCTTTCCTCAGGAGCAGACTTGCTGGCGGCCGACTCCTCTGCCTTCTCAAGGGCTTGGAGGTGGCGTGCCACCTTGCCCTTCTCTGAGAGCGACGTCTCGTTGGATGGAGACGTGTGCCACCCCAAACAGCCCCATTCACGTCCCCCTCCCCAGTTCGCAGCAGTTGCATGGAGCCCGAGCTACGCAGCCCCTCCCCTCTGCCACTGGGTCCTTCTGGGAGTCAGGCCCAGGGACCCCCGCCCTGCTGTCTTCCCCCACGCCCGCTCAGAATCGGCACAGCCACCCATCCACCTGCATGATTCTCTTACGCCTCTTCAGACCCATGCTGCAGCGGGTGCTGGCGTGGCACCTGTGGCTCAGTGCGCCTGAGACCTGGCCTGTCATCAGGGACTTAACAAGGCACTGGGCTCCAGGCAGGACCCAGGCCGCTGCCTCCAGATGACCTGGCCTGCAGGACCAGGTGAGCCCTGCGGGACCAGGTGAGCCCTGCAGTGGGCGGCTGGCTTTTCCTCATGGGCAAGACACCCTCTCTGAATTGGAGCTTTTCACCTGTAGGTTCTGAGAAGGAAACTCAGTAGTACTTTTTGAAGTTTTTTTGTTTTTTTCCCCCTGCTCACCAGGAAGAGCCCGGACATACAGGAGCGTTGACAACCAACCCTCCACTCAGACTAGTTTTAACCCTTCCTTAGACATCAGGACCATCTTACCAGGTACCCAGGAACCTGGAAACGCTGATCCTCCAAGCAGGATGGTTCTCCTGCGCACGGGAAGGGACCTGCCGCCCCTCTAAGTCCCCGTTCTCCCTCCAAGGCACGTCGGGCAAGCCCCTGCTGGCTTTCTGACCTCCAGTATCTGGGACGAGGGACCATGGGTGACCCTCCAGCTGGGACATCGGGGGCCAGGTTGGGGGTGGGCATCGCGGTAACTAAGGGCTATGGCGGAAGACGGGCCAAGGCGTGGGGGGCCAGAACTCGGGAAGGCCCGGGGCCGTGGCCCCGGGCGGGGCACAGGGAGCCCGCCGCCTTCTAGCTCTCCGGGATGAGGCCTCGCCTGGGAGCTTGTTGGAAATGCAGAGTCCCAGGCCACAGGCCTGCTCTTTGAGAGCCCACATGATGAGCTCCGGCGAGTGCATCCTCGGGAGGCTCCTCAGTACCAGGAGACGTGCAGCCGATGTCGCCGCAGCGGAAGCTGAGGTCGGCCAGGGTGGGGCGGGGGCAAAGTGTCGGGTGTCGGGGTGCCCCCACCGGCCGCAGTGCTCTTTGGGCAGGCCAGGTGAGGTTCGGGGCTTTCAGACTCTTGAGTCTTGGCGCCTGACTGCCTTCGGGAACGCCCTGACGGCGGTCTCCCTAGGGGGGCACCGTGTTGTCAATCTGAGGTGTGTTTGTGTGTGTGTGTGTGTGTGTGTGTGTGTGTGTGTTTATAGGGGGGTCCGAATCCACCCCCGGCCCCGCAGGCTGTCGCCACAGCCTCTCCAGTCCCGGGGTGCGGAGACAAAGCCCCCAGCACCCGCGCCGCGCCAGCCAGGGCGCGGAGAGCCGCGAGGCGAGGCGAAGGCGGCGGCCTCCGGCTGGGTCTTGCTTAGGGTTCTGGGTACAGACGCTTCGGGCTCAGCGGAAACTTACCCTCAGTGGGGGAGAGGGCCGAAGCTCCCGCCAACTCCGGAGCCCGAGTCTCCTCAAGTGTGGACCGACAGTGCTGGACTCTGCGACCCCAACCTGAACCCCCGCCCTACACTTTCCAGCGTCGTCTCGCTCCGCGGCGCTCCATCCCGGGGTGCAGACTTTGGGGTCGGCTCCGTCCAGGCCCTAGGATCTCGTTCCAAGGATGACTGTCAGCACCGCAGAGGTAAGCTGCAAAACTGAACACAAACCTCTGATGTTGAACGCAGTAGTGCGCAACAGAGGCGGCATCCCATGTCAGTGATGCCGAGACTTTCGGATAGACATCTGAAAAAAGACTGAATCCTGACCTCCTTCGACGGCCGCTTCCAGGACAGGGCAGGGGGCGCCAGTGCTCCGGAACCCGCCCCCCTGCACCTCGGGATCACCGGGGACACGTGCTGATGCCACGCCCACGGCGGTTTTGGGAAGCCAGGTAGGGCTCTGATGAGTCTGCTGCGCTCAGGTCGGGAGCCAGGGCAGCAGCTGCCCTTTGTGAGCTCCACTCAGTGACACATGGACGGTCCCTGAGCTGCTCGACCAGGGTGCAGACAGCCAAGGGTCAGAACCACACACAGCCGGGCCTGGGCGCCAGCAGAGATGATGCTAGACCGGGATGAGCCAAGCTCTGCACTCAGGTCGACCTCATCCTTCCCCAGGAAGGGGCCTAAAAGGGAGGAAAGAGGAGGAGGAGAAAAAGAAACTAGCCATAGTCTGAGCTCTCCTTTGGGTGCAGTTCAGACCCCAGGGGCCTCACTCCTTGTGCTTGGCCAAGGGGCTCTTCCTGTCCCTCTGCTTTTGCGGGTATCAGTTAGAGATGGAGTCCCTCGGTGGTGCAGTTCTCCCAAATACAATGCCAAGTCTCTTTTAAAAAGTGTTAAATATTTGTGGACACAGGGAAATGCTCATAATGGTAAGTGAAAAAAATCAGGTCATATGACCCAAATGTGTAGAGAACAGTTGAAAAGGCACAGAAGTGTAAGCAGAGCTGGCTCCTTCGCTTGTCAAGGCTTCTGAGGCCCCCATCCACCCCCATCCCTGCCACACCCTTGTCACCCTGCCATCCCTCTAGGCCACCGTGTCTGGTCTTCCCTTCAGACTCAGCTTCCTGAGCTTTCCAGTTAACACAGAGCCCTGCATAAGTGGGTCCTCAATAAATGTTTGCAAATGATAAATGCAGATAAATGACCAAAGGAAGGGAGGGAGGGAGAGACACTGAAATGCCATTCCGAGTTATCTGATAACTTATTTTATCTTCTTTATAATTAACTATCTTCCAAAATGTCCCCCATAAAAACATTGCTTTTATAATAAATTCACTTTTAATCAAAATTTGCTTTTTAAATCAGTCTGAAATGTTTTTCTCATAACTTCCAGTCCTATTTTTTAAGTGAATCCAGAAGACACCAGACTAGATTGCGTCTCCACAGCATTCACACCTTTCAGATCTGATGCTGGACATGTGATGGGGCTTCCCTGGTGGCTCAGATAAAGCCTGGTAAAGAATCTGCCTGCAATGCAGGAAACCCCAGGTTCAATCCCTTGGGTCAGGCAGATCCCCTGGAGAAGGGAATGGCAACCCACTCCAGTATTCATGCCTGAAGAATACAGACAGAGGATCTTAGCGGGCTATAGTCCATAGGGTCACAAAGAGTTGAGCTGATGGACTAACACTTTGAATTTCATGCGCTTGTAAAAGAATGGGAACCGGGTCTTCGGGATCGGGGTACCCCCATTTAAGGACACCTAAACTTCCCCAAGGGAGGAAAGCAGAGATGCTGGGGGTGTGGGATCCTTTTGGACCATGGGCCCCTTTCACCATGAAGTCGGCCCCTCTGAAGGGCCCAGGAAAAGAACAAAAAGAGGGAAGAAGACCACCTACCAGCTCTGACATTCCCTCCAGCCCAACTTTGCTTTTCCAAGGCCCAACTCACTCTGCTTTTAAGAAACAGAACTTATCTTCATAGAGGAGGGGCTGGATAATGCAGGTAATGGAAGGGTCCCCCCGTTGCCTCCTCTCCCACCCCACCCTCCCTTCTTCCCACTGCCCGGGAACCCACTCCCCCCAGTTCCAGTCGACACAAAGGCCAGCCTGCCTACTTCACCTTGCCGCCTCTCCACCAGTGAGGGGTGCGCAGTGGACAAAGCAGGGCAGTGTGCCACGCCCCTGGGATATTTTTCTAAACTCCCAGGACCAGGGACCTGCCCATGGTCCCCCATCTCTGCCCCTCCCAGCCTCAGGCCCGCCTTTCTGATCACAGGAAGGCACCCTACTGGACTCCCAGCTCAGAAAACATTCAAGGCAATGCACACAGTTTGCGCCAGAAGGGTTTTTATTTAAGAGCCTGTGGTGCCAGAGCCCTGGCATCTGGAAGGTCATCCTTGGGGGCTGCCTCTGCCAGGCCCAGTGGCAAGCACCTGGTATTTACCCGTCAGGCAGAAGAACCATCTTCTCCGAGGATGGAAAGGCAAGTGGGAGCCGTGGCTCCAGTTCGAAGGTTATGAGGGCACACAGCTCCCAGGTGCCCCGGCCCACTGAGTCACCCCCCCGCGAGGACACAGTAGATGGCAGAGACAAAGCTGTCCCAGCCCTCCGGCAAACAGGGCAGAGAAAGGGAGAAGGGAGGCCAGCGAAAGCAGTGTGGTCACGGGAGGCGCCAAGGGGCAGCGGGCCCCCACCTTCAGGCTGGCCATCCCCAAGCATCGTCCTCCGTCCCCCACAGGCCAGCGAGTCAGCCTGGCAGGCCCAGCTGGGCTTGGGAGCCAGGGGACCCCAAAGCAGGGCAGCCCCCTTCTCAGGAAACTGAAGAATTTGAATAGAGGAGGCAAGTGGGAAAAGGCTGGAGTTTTTCATCCCAAGCGGTGGAGGAGCCAATACACAGGCAAATATGGGAACCCTGCAGAACGCCAGGAAAGAGATAGAAAAATTTTAAAAACATCCTTCCAGAAAGAACAGAGTCACCCGCACCCCAAGGCACTGCCCGGAGACTTTAGCCAGAAGGACACTGGGAGACCGGAGGCCTCTAGCGTCCCGAGAATTCAGCCCGAGGCCCCGCTTCCAGAAGCCAGCAAGTGTTGGGCGCTCGAGCTGTGGGACAGCCCGCCGCCCGGACCCCCGGCCCCACCTGCGGGAGGGGCCCGCCTGCTCTCAGCACCTGTACCTGGGTGGGCTCCTGGACCAGCCTGGCCTGGACCAACAGTCCCTGGCAGGGGTTTTTTATCAGCCAACCAGATCACCATTCAAATGATCACAGTGATTTTTTTTTTGTTTTAATTCCATTTCTAAGACCAACAACGTAGAACGCTGACAGGGCAGAGAAACAACGGATGTTACTAACTGAAGACGGGTGAGCACTTTCTCTTTGGAGATGGAGAAATTATCTCACGTATACACCCACACACACACACTCACACACTCACTCACAGCAAACACAGGTAGAGGTCTCTCCCTGATACTCAGAATTCTTTGTGAGCTAGCCATGGCCAGTTCTGCTGAACCCTTTGGGAAAAGGAAAGAAAAGGAACCACAAGGACTGGTTTACACCTTGTACGAGCTGAGCAGCTCTACGCCCCGCGCTCTAAAACTTGGACACAGCCACCACCAACGAAAGGCCAGTGCTCCAGCAAGCCCAGAAAAACCACGTCCAAAACATCGCTGATCCAGGAGAGCGGACTGTCGGAAACCCTTGGGTCCTTGGTCACTTCTGATGTCTCTCACTTTCGTCGACAGAGTTGCTTTAAAATTATTTTTAAAATCAGCCTGTTTCCACCCCTTAGCAAGGCAAAAGCCCTCTCGGGGAAGAAAGGAAGGGGTGACATTTTAAAGGGGCGTCTGGAGGGTGGTGTCTCCTGCAGTGACACACAGAGCCGACGTTGCACACACACACACACACAGGAGTGTGCCAGAGTTGCACAAATAATGTTTGTTTTGGTTTCAACACCTCGGATGGGACAGCTTCCAGATCTTTCACACCCGGAGCCTCAGCTGACCAGCTTGCCACAGGATGCCGACACGCTGGTGAACAAGTTTTACCTAAAAGAAGAGGAAGAACAAGTCAGTGACCTCTGGCAGAGCCGCACACCCACTGCCACCCCTCCCGAACCACGGCCATCCCCCAGGCCACATAATCACTGTCACCATGGCAGGGCAGATGGCACCCTTCTCCATGCCCCTCCAGCAGCACTTCCTGAGCTGCCACCCCACCTCTATTCCCATTACACTGAAAAGCCGTCTTTTCAGTTTTTGAAAACTCCACCCTCCTCAACTCCAGGACCTTTGAACGTGCTGCCTGCAATGCACAACCACTCCTCCAGGTAATGCCTTCCCTTCGCTCGGCTCCCAGCTCAGCAGCCTTTCCTAGGTCCCCACACAGACCTCTGTACACAACCTCTCTTCTTGTAACCCTCCTTCTTAGCACTCCTGCGGGTATTTACACCAGGGCTTGGAGAAGGAATTGGCAACCCACTCCAGTATTCTTGCCTGGAAAACCCCACGGACGGAGGAGCCTGGTAGGCTACAGTCCATGGGGTCGCAAAGAGCTGGACACGACTGAGCGACTTCACTCACTCACTCAGCAAGCTCTCCCTGTTTAGAAGTCCGGAGAGTACTAAATATTTTTGACTTTTCAGGTCCTTTAGTTTTTGTGGCAGCTGCTCGACCTAACTGCTAGAAATGCTTGGCATGGCTGAGTTTCAATAAAACCTTATTTGTGGATGCCGAGGTTTGAACTGCATTTAAGTTTTACATGTCATGAAACGTTATTCTTCTTTTGATTCTCTTTCAACCATCAAAACTGTAAAAATCATTCTTGGCTCGGGAGTCGTAAAAAAAACAGGCAGTAGGCCAGGTTTGGTCTGGGGGCCGTAAGCTGCCGGCCCCTGGTTTGTGGATTATGACCTGTGGTTTATGTAATAATCTGATTGATGTCTGTCTCTTGCTTAAACTGGGAGCTCCCTGCAGATGAGATGCTTGTCTGAACTTGTTCACCTTTAAACACCAGCACCAAGCACAGCATCGGACAATTGTAGGGGGTGCAAGAGATATTTGTGCAATGATCAAGGAAAGCTGAAAGACTAAATCTATTCAAGACATCATCCAAAGACTTACAAAAGGAGGGAAAATCTGAGACGTGTCCATCTATTAACGTTTAAATGTGGACATTATATAATCTGGGCTTCCCAGCAATAAAGAATCCACCTGCCAGTGCAGGAGACATGGGTTCAATTCTTGGGTCAGGAAGATATTCTGGAGAAGGAAATGGCAACCATTCCAGTATTCTTATCTGGGAAATCCCATCAACAGAGGAGCTTAGTGGGCTACAGTCCATGGGGTCGCAAAAGAGTAGGACATGACTGAGCAGCTAAACAATGATAAAATCACATGAAAAAATAGTAGGGACTTATTAGAACTTACAAAATAACAAACTTCTCTGCATGATATTACTGTTGTTCAGTTGCTAGATTGTGTCTGACTCTTTTCAACCCCATGGACTGCAGCATGCCAGGCTTCCCTGTCCTTCACAGTCTCCCAGAGTTGGCTCAGACGCATGTCCATTGAGTCAGTGATGCCATCCAACCATCTCATCTTCTGTCACCCTCTTCTCCTCCTGCCTTCAATCTTTCTCAGCATCAAGGTCTTTTCCAGTGAGTTGGCTCTTCGAGTGAGGTGGCCAAAATTTTGGAGCTTCAGCTTCAGCATCAGTCCTTCCAATGAATATTCAGGCTTTATTTCCTTTAGGATTGACTGGTTTGATCTCCTTGTTGTCCAAGGGACTCTCAAGAGTCTTCTCCAGCAGCACAACTCGAAAGCATCAATTCTTCAGCACTCAGCCTTCATTATGATCCAACTCTCACATCTGTAGATGAGTTCTAGAAAAACCACAGCTTTGATGTTATCCCAAATATAAATATCAGGTAGCTAATTACTGAAAGATATGGACATCCTATTTTTAGGAAATGCACACTTTATTTTGGGGGGAAGGGACATGATACACGTAACTTATTTCAAATGGTTCAGAAAAAATAATCTGAACACACAGAGCCACCATAAGGCAAATGAGGCAAAATATTAAAATAGGAAAATCTAGGTAAAGTGTATCTGGGTGTTCCCTATACTCTATTTGTTTTGCAACATTTTTTAACTTTGAAATTATTTCCAATTAAAAAAAAAGGTGGGGGTATCCTCGTACTGTCCACTAGGGTCCCCTACTCAACAGAGTAGAGAAGAGAAAGATAAATCCCCATGGCCACGTCCACACTGTGAAGGCTTAGATCACCCACATACCCCCTTCTCTGGGTTGGGGAGTGGGCGGCTCACTCCCACTGACTGACATCCACAATCTACAGAGCCAAGGCACTCACTCCCACTCTATAGATGCAGCCTGAGGAACTCCCAGCAGCCCTGACCCCACCATCAGGCTCTCCACTGCATCCGGCTGCAAGTTCAGTGTTGAGCATGAAGGGCAGGGGCCAGGACACTGGAGACGGAGCAGCAAAGGTTTCCTAAAGTGAGAATCGGACCAGAGTAAAGGGGCCCGATTCCCAAGAGCTATCCCCGAGCAGACATGCATGTGAACAGAAGCACAAGCCAGTGAGCCTGCTGAATCTGGAAAAAGCAGACTGTCAGTGCTCACAGAGATGTGAACTTTACATACCACCAGTGCGCTGAAAATTCCCTTTCACTGGCATCCCCAAATTGCCATTTAGTTGAACTGCATCTTCCAGATGCCCTGAGGGCCCACCCCTGATTCTCTGATAGGTTCTCTGCCTGCACCCCGTCCCCTGCCACATACACCATGTGCAGCTGTTGACACCCCTTGTGTTTATAGGAATAAACACCCTCATGTGCACACACACACACACACACACAGAGCCAGTAGAACTGGATCAAGAGGAGGGGAGCCCACGAGGAATCAAGCACATCGGATTCCTCAGGCTCCCTCTCCAGCGGAACTAAACCTCAGAGGCTGCTCCCGGACAAAGGAAACAGACCTGCTCATCCACCCCACAGGGAGTTCTGGGGGCGTATACCAGCACCCCTGAGGTCACCGGCTCTGGATCTCAAGTCTGAGCGCTGTGCTCAGCTGTGCTTCAGACTCCACTGCTACCAGGACTTGGGAAGTCCTGGGGAAAACCAAAATGGGGATTGGGGTGAGGAGGCTGGCCGTAAAGTCCCCACTCTCTTCTTTTCACCCCGCTGTTTCCCTGAGGCCATGAACTTTGGGGTGCTCTCCTGGGGAGGGGCCTAGGTTCACAGCTTTAGGCCACCTGGTTAGCTTAAGTCACTTCCATCGTGCCCGACTCTTTGTGACTTAAGCTCCTCTGTCCACGGGATTCTCCAGGCAAGAATACCAAAGTGGGTTGCCATGCCCTCTTCCAGGGAATCTTTCCAACCCAAAGATCGAACCTGCATCTCTCACGTCTCCTGCATGGGCAGGTGGGTTCCTTCTGGTTGGTGCCACCTGGTTAGTCCCACACCTGCTCAAAGCTGCACCTGTCGACATGCCATTATTTCTTCCTCCAATGCCCTCACACTCCCCCCTGCCCGTTAATCGGCTCCAGGCTCACTCCCCGGTCCTTCCTAACCCCCTGTAAGCTTCATCTCCACTGGGAAGGGGTGCCAGCAAGACGAGACCCTCCTGGAGGCCCACAGAGCCCTGTGTGACCAGGTCCTCTTGTGAGAGTCTGTGTTTCTGCCGTCTCGCCATCTCAGCCCAGAACCTGCACTCACCGTGATCTGGGCACACACAGAAGGTGATGGGCAGAGACTCCCAAGGGGGCTCTCTGGGTCCTTTCCCTCCTCCAGAGCAGCCAAACCACTGCTGACATCCTTGCTTTGTCATTAAGGCCAACCAGAAAGGGGGTCCGATCTGACCCTGTCCCCACCCTTCCTGGAGACTCCAGGTGAAGGCATGTTTAGGCACCATGAGATATGTTTATTCCCTTCAGATTTGTAACTAACCTGCATGACGACGCTGGGTTATAGCCATCCCAGAAAAGGAGAGACACTCCCCAACCTGTCCCTGTCCCATGCTTCACAGGAAGCTTATCTGTGGGTACAAAGAGCCCTCCACAGGGGACCAGCTGTCTGGGAACCAGGATGCCTCAGAAGGACAGCACAGCAGGCATGGGAATAAACGATGGAGAAGCCAGGCGGGAGGCTGGGCTGCACATATGAGTGCTCTGGAGACCGGCAGACAGGAGGACCCCACCACCCTGTGCCAGGGGCCCCGGGCAGTCCCCCTGCTTTGATCCCACCACGCCGAGCACAGAAAAGAACAACCCAACAGCGCGGCAAGCTTCTACCAAAGCTCTGCCGGCGAGGACTGTGTGTGTTCCTTCCCTTTCCCCCCTTTTCACGCCTGATTCTCACACAGCACTGCAAACCGTATATGTACATAAGCAGGCCACTCAATCAAATTCACTGAAACATGGACGGGCCTAGAGATTATCGTACGAGGTGAAGTAAGTCAGAAAGAGAGAGACAAATACCACAGGATGTCACTCAAAAGTGGAATCGAAGAAAATGACACAAACGAGTTTCTACACAAAGCAGAAACTGATCCACAGACACAGAAAACAAACTTATGGTTATCGAAAGGGAAAGACAGGAGGGAAAATTTAGGAGTCTGGGATTAATACATGCACACTGCTATATATAAAACAGGGGTTCCCAGGTGGTGCTAGTGGTGAAGAATCCACCTGCCAGGGCAGCAGATGTAAGAGACGTGGGTTTGATCCCTGGGTCAACAGAAGATCCCCTGGAGAAGGAATGGCAACCCACTTCAGTATTCTTGCCTGGACAATTCCATAGCCAAAGGAGCCTGGTGGGCTACTGTCCATGGGGTCACAAAGAGTCAGACACAACTGGGCACGAACGTATATATAAAATAGATAATCAACAAGGATCTGCCGTACAGCACAGGGAACTATACTCAAGGTTTTGTAATAACCTATGAGGGGAAAGAATCTGAAATAGAACAGATATATGTATATGTATAACTGAATCACTTTGGCTGTACACCTGAAACTAACACATTGTAAATCAACTATACTTCAATAAAAAAAGAGAGTCACTGAGCAGTAAATTTTCATCACCACACAAATTCCTGTTTCCATAGTCTCCCTCCTCATAGACATAAAACTCAACTAGTTTTAAGGGGCACAATACCTTAGCTGAGAACTGCCCCCAAAATGCCAGTATTGCGATTCAAAGAAACAAAAATGCCTCAGGAGACACTCATTTACATATAACACGTAAGCTCAGCATTCTGCAAGCAAGAGGGCTGGCAGAGAGTTAGTCAGACTGCTTTGGGGATGGCCTCTGAGGTTGCTTCAGGTCCAGGTAGGATGCCCTGGGGGAATCCACCTGGCAATGCAGGAGACACATGTTTGATTCCTGATTCAGGACGATCCCCTGGAGAAGGAAATGGAAACCCACTCCAGTATGCTTGCCTGGAAAACCCCATGGGCAGAGGAGCTTGCTGGTCTACAGTCCACAGGGTTGCAAAAGAGTCGACATGACTGAGAGACTCAACAACAGGATGCTCCAGCACCCTTGGGGAGCCGGCAGGTCCTCGGGTCCCCTCTGATTCCTCCCAGGCCCCAGCAGCTCAGGGTACCCACTGCCTCTGCAGCTGTCCCCACGCTGACACTCCAACAGCCTCACTCCTCATCCTCAGGAGATGAGGGCTCGTGGGGCAAGCCAATGGGCTTTCCCAGCTCGAGGATTCGAGAAGTCATTGCCCTGAGTGTGCTTAGCAGGGACTTAGCTTTGGCACTGCCCTAGGGTGGCCGTGGGGACCCAGGTCCTGGACCTCAGTCTAGGATAACCAAATCAAATCTGTTTTCTCCCT
Source organism: Bos indicus (assembly GCF_029378745.1). Lineage (NCBI taxonomy): Eukaryota > Metazoa > Chordata > Mammalia > Artiodactyla > Bovidae > Bos > Bos indicus. The sequence goes on along the minus strand of NC_091780.1, from coordinate 14,683,310 downwards.
CTCCTCCCACAGCCTCCAGGGGCCTCTGGCTGCAAACAGCCACTGAACGCATTTTGTTCCAAAGATAAGATGATGCTAGGCACAGCCCCCAGAGGTACAGGGGACATCTCGTGTGTTTCTAATTATATTCTCTCCGGTAGCCCTATCCAGGAAAAGGTGGGTGGCAGGCATCTCTGGAACGCACATCGGCACTCCCACGGGTCACATCTTTTCCAGACTTAAGACGCAGAGGAACTGAACCCTCCCTCCCGGCCCCAGGGAACCAGTCTGGCGAGAGCCGTGTGTTCTCCAAGCAGAGCGCTTTTGAGCTGTGCTGGTCACAGCTGCTGGTGCCGCCTACCAGATGGAGAAAGAGTAGCATCCGCTCGCCCCTGGGGTTGCCCAGAGGATGTCACAAAAGGCCTCAGTAATAAATCGGGGAGGTACAGAGGCCCATAGCATCAGCCACTATATACGCGAGGCCAACCAAGCTCAAATGCATGCAACCAGGATGCAAATGCCTTTTGAAATAAGGAATCATTTCAAAACCCCAGGGTTCTCTGCACTCCAGTAAGCCATCATTTCTCTCTTCCAATTAGCCTTTTTAAGTACAGAGTTGGAAATTCTTTTCCGCAGACTCTCTTCCCTCCTCCCACACATGCACGTTTGTGTGCTTAGTCGCTCAATCATGTCTGACTCTTTGCAGCCCCGTGGACTGTAGCCCACCAAGCTCCTCTGTCTCTGGAATTCTCCAAGCAAGAATACTAGAGTGGGTAGCTATTTCCTTCTCCAGGGGATCTTCCTGACCCTGGGGTTGAACCTGTGTCTCTTAAGCCTCCTGCACTGGCAGGCGGGTTCTCTACCACTGCACCACGTGGGCAGCCCCTTTCCCTCCCCGCACCTGGCCCTAGACGTTGGGGTTCTAACCTCACACGTTGTAACATCTCGGTGCCATGGGAACCTGGGAGGAGGGCTGCCCACGGAAGCCTTGCCCTGCGTGCCTTCTCTCCACCCCACCTCCTGCCTGGCTGATGCTCATGGGCTCTAAGTGAGATGTTATCCGAGCCACAAGCGTAATACAAGGCAGGGTACCACCTTACCACCCGGGCACCAGAAACACGATTTTCCTCTTTGCACTCATTCATAAAACCAACTAAAGTCATGATTCAGCCACATCCGATTTAAATGTAGTCTGTTTCCCAGCAGGAACCAAAAACTTTAGCTGAGTTATGTCTAAACAGGAAAGATGAGGACCGGTGAGCAGACCATCACGTGTAGACAGAGAAGGTCTCAAAAGCACTAAAGCCGACATCAAACCAGCCTTAACATCCTTGTTCTTTCAAACGTATTGACCTAAAAAGTGGTTTGTGACATGCCATTCAGGTGGAAAACCGTTCCAAAGCTATGTGGGTAACACAGTCCTATTTCTGTCAAAAAAAAAAAAGGATTCTACAGGTACGTACTCACACACACTCTAGTGGTTATTGTTAAGTAGTGAGAGTAAACGTAATTTTGTTTTTCCTTTTTTTAAATCTGTAATCTCCATAGCATACGTTACATCTGTAATAAGAAAAGCTATGACCCAGTCTTTGTCTTTTTCAATGACCGAAGGTCTTTGAGCCCAAGGACTAGAGGGGTCTTTTGTCGGATGACTCGGCCCCAAGTTCATGCACATCCTCACAAACGGCACCAACTTCTCACAGGAACCACTTGAAGCCCATCGTCCTTCACAACAAACAGGGAGGCAGGGTAGTGCCTGGCACTGATAAGGAGAGCCTGAGGGAGGCAGCTGAAGTAGATAAGATTACAGAATAAATGCTAACGTCAAGGCAGCTGAAAATAGAGGAGCTGAATAGCCGATGGAAGAAGTTAGAAAAAAAAAGAACAGAATGCACTCAAGGAAAGCTTAAGGTAGAGAAGCAGAAATCAACTGAAATCGAAAATGATAATAAATAGAAAGGATCAAAGAAACCAAAAGTTGGTTCTTTGTACAGATAAAATTAAATGTACAGCAAGACTGATCTAGAAAAAGGAGAAAAGACAAACAAGCAATATTATTATCGGAGAAGGCAATGGCGTCCCACTCCAGTACTCTTGCCTGGAAAATCCCACGGACAGAGGAGCCTGGTGGGCTGCAGTCCATGGGGTCACGAAGAGTTGGACACGACCGAGCAACTTCACTTTCAAGCAATATTAAGAATGCAAAGGGGAGACTTCTCTGGTGGTGCAGTGGCTAAGACTCCATGCTCCCAAGGCAGAGGGCCCGGGTTCAATCCCTGGTCAGAGAACGAGATCCCACGTGCTGCAAATAAAGATTACACGTGCCACAGCTAAAACCTGGCAGAGCCAAATAAACAAATACTTCAAAAACAACAATGAAAAAGAATGAAAAGGGGACCATGACTACACACGGGACAAAGAATAAAAAGATGATAAAAAGAGAACATTGTGAATAACCTTAGACGATACATTTGAAAACGTGGATGACAAGGATAAAATCTCAGAAAAATAAAACCCATCAAAACTGCCCCAAGAACAGGACCTCCCGGTGGTCCAGTGGCTAAGACTCCGTACTCCCAATCCAGGGGGCCCGGGTTCCGTCCCTGGTCAGGGAACTAGATCCTACATGCCCCAAGTAAAGATCCTGCATGCCCCAACAAGACTGGGCACAGCCAAATAAATAAATAAGTATTTTTTAAAAGCCAAAAAATTGCACCGAGAAGAAACAAAGACTAAATGGTCCTGTAACTATTCAAAGAATTAGACATCAATAGTGTTTTCCAGTCTGCAAACAAAGAAAGCATCAGGGCCCAGACAGTTTTAGCAAATTCTACTAAACGTTTAGAAACAAATAATTCTAATCTGATATTATCTCAGAGAAAAGGAAAATAAGGAACTGCCTCAATTTGTTTTATGAAGCTAATAAAACTTCTACCAAAGCCTGACAGTTCAGTTCAGTCACTGAGTCATGTCCACAGACTGCAGCAAGCCAGGTTTCCCTGTCCGTCACCAACTCCCAAAGCTTGCTCTAACTCATGTCCACTGAGTCGGTGATGCCATCCAACCATCTCATCCTCTGTTGTCCCCTTCTCCTCCCACCTTCAATCTTTCCCAGCATCAGGGTCTTTTCCAATGAATCAGTTCTTCGCATCAGGTGGCCAAAGTATTGGAGCTTCTGCATCCGTCCTTCCAATGAATATTCAGGACCGATTTCCTTTAGGATTGACTGGTTTGATCTCCTTGTAGTCCAAGGGACTCTCAAGAGTCTTCTCCAACACCACAGTTCAAAAGCATCGATTCTTTCGCATTCAGCTTTCTTTATAGTCCAGCTCTCACATCCATACATGACTACTGGAAAAACCATGTAATGCAGGCATAAGTGGTTTAACCACTAAGTCATGTCTGATGCTTGGGACCCCATGGACTGTAGCCAGCCAAGCTCCTCTGTCCATGGGATTCTCTAGGCAAGAATACTGGAGTGGGTTGCCATTTCCTTTTCCAGGATTCTTCCCGACCCAGGGATTGAACCTGGGTCTCCTGCGTTGCAGGCAGATTCTTTACTGACTGAGCTACAAAGGAAGCACCATAGCTTTGACTAGATGGACCTTTGCCGACAAAGTAATGTCTTTGCTTTTTAATATGCTGGCTAGGTTGGTCATAGCTTTTCTTCCAAGGAGCAAGTGTCTTTAATTTCAGGGCTACAGTCACCATCTACAGTGATTTTGGAGCCCCACAAAATAAAGTCTCTCACTGTTTCCATTGTTTCCCCACCTATTTGCCATGAAGTGATGGGACCAGATGCCATGATCTCAGTTTTCTGAATGTTGAGTTTTAAGCCAACTTTTTCACTCTCCTCTTTCACTTTCATCAAGAAGCCCTTTAGTTCTTCTTCGCTTTCTGCCATAAAGGTGGTGTCATCTGCGTAACTGAGGTTATTGATATTTCTCCCAGCAATCTTGATTCCAGCTTGTGCTTCATCCAGCTCAGCATTTCACATGATGTACTCTGAGTATATGTTAAATAAGCAGGGTGACAAAATACAGCCTTGACATACTTCTTTCCCAATTTGGAACCAGTCTGTTGTTCCATGTCCAGTTCTGCATACAGACCTGCATACAGATTTCTCAGGAGGCAGGTCAGGTGGTTTGGTATTCCCATCTCTTGAAGAATTTTCCATAGTTTGTTGTGATCCACACAGTCCAAGGCTTTGGTGTGGTCAATAAACCAGAAGTATATGTTTTTCTGTAACTCTCTTGCTTTTTCTATGATCCAACAGATGTTGGCAATTTGATCTCGGGTTCCTCTGCCTTTTCTAAAACCATCTTGAACATCTGGAAGTTCATGGTTCACATACTGTTGAAGCCTGGCTTGGAGAATTTTGAGCATTACTTTGCTAGCATGTGAGATAAGTGCCATTGTGCGGTAGTTTGAACATCCTTTGGCATTGCCTTTCTTTGGGCAAAGCCTGACAAGGATATGACAAAATAGGAAATTTACAAACCAATCTCAGTCTCTAAGAGAAACAAGAAAGTCCTAAACAAAATATCAGCAAACTGAAGGTAGCACTGTGAATAAAAACATGACCAGGACCAAACTCCTTTTATCTCAGGAATGCAAAATTGATTTAATATTAGGGGAAAAAATCAATAATTATAAGTTCACCACCTTAACAGATTAAAGGAAAAAGTATAATATTCTCAATAGAGCTAGGAAATACATTTAATAAAATCAACATTAGCAAACTGTGAATAGAGGGAAGCTTCTTGGGAAAAAATCTACAAACCCAATACGGTTTGTATAGTATTTGCTATAGCAAACAGTGCAGTTAGTGTCAATACTGAAAGCACAGCTGTTAAGATCAAGAATAAGACAGGATGCCTATTACCATCACTTGTATTTAACAAGGACTTAGAGACCAAGAATGAGTATAAAAAGGCTTTTAAAAAAAGGGTAGAATGATGAAGGACTTGAGGGAAAGGGAGGCACTCCCATTAGTCTCACATGATATATCGACATAGAAAACTCAAAAGAATCCACAGTTACACTACTATAATTCATAAGAGTTTAATGAGGCTGCTGGATATTTTTTAAATCACCATTTTTAAAAAATCAACTGCATTTCTAGACACCATGGAAAGTAAGAAGGCGACATGTTTTAAAAGGAGGCTCAGATTGAGGTCATGAATCATGTGGCAGCGGCTTACAGAGGCACTTGTCTTTGAAGCTGTTCCCAAAGTGACAGCAGAGAGAAGCCTGCAGCCCCAGAAGCAGAAACGCAGGCGTGGAGACTGATCCGGTGGGACACGGGGGCCATTACGGTAGATGATCGGGGATGAAAGACTAATATGAAAGGACTTGCTGGGTCCCGACTTTCTGCCCAGAATCGGGGTGGAGGAGAGGCACAGAGGTGCCTGGGGGCCTTAAGTGATTCCTGTATTAAAAATCACCACGGGTGAAAGGCCCCATGCTGCTGCTGTGTGACTTAGAGAACGGAGCGGGGGGCATTACTACACTGACCAAAGAACACGCTCCAGAGCATGGCCACAGACCAGGGAGCAGACTCAGATTCTCAAACAGCAGAAGTATTATCTGCTACCTTAACACCTACCAGGTGGTTCCATGTAATCATCTGCCAAAGTGTCCACTGACAGACGAATAAATAAAGTGTGGTATACATACACACACACAATGGAACACTCCTCAGCACCAAATAGAAAGGAATCACGCCACTTACAAGACCCCAGATGGACCCATGAGGGCATCACGTTAAGTGAAGTAAGTCAGACTGAGAAAGACAAATATTGTGTGATCTCACTTATATGTGGAATTTAGAAAAACCAAACTCATAGAAAAGGAGATGAGATTTGCAGTTATCAGAATCAGGGCCCTGGGGATGGGAGAATTGGGCGAAGGCGGTAAAAAAGGTTCAAGCTTACAGGTGGGAGACGAATACACCCTGGGAAGGTAATGCACAACGCAATGACCCCACGTAACACTGCTGCATGACGGACCTCAGGGCTGCCTGGAAAGTGGATCCCAGAAGTTCTCATCACAAGGGAAAAAACGGTTTTCTAACTATGTGACGTGCTAGATATCAACTAAACTTATTGTGGCAATCATTTCCCAATACATGTATGTCATATGTTTTCCTTCAACTTATACAGTGCTATGCAAGAAAACTGAAAAAAAAAAGTTTTAATTTTGCCTTTGCAAAATTACCCATCATTTACCATCATTTGCCTTTGCTGGTGACTGTCCTAGCCAGGAGCAATGCCAATACAGCACTAATTGTTCCTAGGAAAGGAACTTGCTCCATTGTCTGAAGCATTGAGATTCACTGGGGAAGGTTCTTGGTCTGACAGTGGGTTCTGTATGTTCCTCCCCCTCATGCCATCGGACACGACTTCCACCCAGCCGTGTTCAGACGACAGTAATACTTATATCCAGACCCTCTTCCCACCTATACTCAGGAACAAGCCTACACTTAAGACTGTCCAGACAGACCATTATATTTCTTTGCTCAGGCTTTTCTTATGCAGTCAGACCTGGGGCTACCACAAAAATCGCTCCGTCCATCGCAGCCCCCAAGGAGTCAGCTCAGACACCAAATATAAATGAGATCCCATTCCATGGCTCAGAATCAGAACAGTCCGTGATCCACTAAAGCCATCCAGGGCTCCCTCCTGTACAATAACCCCAGCAGGCCTGCAGGACGCAGCCAAGCCTTTCCATTGTGACTCAATGAAGACAGCATTGTCTTCACATTTCATTTTATTTCGGTGACTTGAATGTGAGATAGATAAAATGGCTTAGCAATAAAATCAGTATAACCACTTCTTATGTACATAGTATTCTGCAGTACAGATGCATATTAGTAATTGTTTTGATTCTTCTCAAAGGGGGCCGTTATTTACCTAAAATGCAAATCATAGTTAATGGTTTGTTCCTCTATATATAACAAACCCATGTCTTAATGTTGTGCATTTCCCATAAAATTTATGTGTGATTCATTAACAACTCTTTTTCCAATATCAGTATGTACGTGAATACAATAGTACATTTTTTTCAGACATGAGTATAAATAAAATAGCATTTGAAAGTAAAAAATATATATGTCAGATTATAAAACACCTTGGAATATATCTAGCAAAAATTCATAATACATTAATGGAGAAATTTTTGAAAGACATTTCTTAAAATACCTAAATCAATGGGAAGTCATTCCACACTCATGGATGAGAAGAGAGAATATAAAGGGCCTGATTCTCTTTATTTTTTTTTTATTGAGGTATAGTTGATATACAGCATTATGTAAGTTACAGGTATGCAATATAATGATTCAAAATTTTTAAAGGAAAAACTTTTAAAGGTTATACTCCATTTATGGTTATTATAAAGTACTGGCTATATTCCCCGTGTGGTGCAATGTATCTCTGTGGCTACTTTTATACCTAGTGGGTTGTACTTCTGAATCCCCGACCCCTATCTTGCCCCTCCCCGTTGCCCTCTCCTCACTGGTAACCACTAGTTTGTTCTCTGTATCTGTGAGTCTGCCTCTTTTTATTTTGTTATATTCACTACTTTGTTGTATTTGTTAATTCCACACATAAGCGATATCATATAATATGTCTTTCTCTGTCAGATGTAGTCCACTTAGTATAAAGGGCTGATTCTCTTTAAATCAATCTACAGAGTCAACACAGCTCTCATCAAAATCTCAAACACTGCTTTCTTGAATCTAACTCATTTATAGCCAAGTACACCCAAGGTCGTGCTAGAAAAGGACAATTCAGGAGAGATATGGATGACCTATATTCACTCCCTGGAGGAAAGACTATGACCAAGCTAGACAGCATATTAAAAAGCAGAGACATTACTTTACTGACAAGGTCCATCTAATCAAAGCTATGGTTTTTCCAGTAGTCACATATGGTTGTGAAAGTTGGACCATAAAAAAAGCTGAGCACCGAAAAACTGATGCTCTTGAACTGTGGTGTTGGAGAAGACTCTTGAGAGTCCCTTGGACTGCAAAGAGATCAAACCAGTCAATCCTAAAGGAAATCAGTCCTGAATATTCATTGGAAGGACTGATGCTAAAGCTGAAGCTCCAATACTTTGGCCACCTGATGTGAAGAACTGACTCATTGGAAAAGACCCTGATGCTGGGAAAGATTGAAGGCAGGAGGAGAAGGGGACGACAGAGGATGAGATGGTTGGATGGCATCACTGACTCAATGGACATGAGTTTGAGCAAGCTCTGGGAGTTGGCGATGGACAGGGAAGCCTGGCGTGCTACTGTCCATGGGGTCACAAAGAGTCAGACAGGACTGAGGGACCGAACTGACTGACTTTCTCAGTCATGGGAAATCTGTGTGCCATGTGACTCTTATGGGTCAACCTGACTGGGTGACACGGTTCTCAGATATTTGGTCAAACAGTAGTCTGGGTATATCCAGGAGGGTGTTCTTGCTGAGATTAATGATTATCTGGATCAACTCAGTAAAGTAGGTTGCCCTCCCCAGCGTGGGTAGGTCTCATCCAACCTGTTGAGGGCCTGAACAGCGCAAAAGTCAGGATAAGGGGAGATTTGCTCTGTGCCTGTGTTGAGCCAAGACACTGGTCTTCTCCTGTGCTCCCACTGCTCACACCACCGGCTCTCCTGGTTCCCAGGCCTTCAGACCTGGACCTTTGTAACAAACCTCTTCCTGTATGCACATATCCTGTTGATTCTGTTTCTCTACAGAACCCTGTGGGGGAGTGTGGAATCTCCAGATTGGGCCCAGCCTGCATTGGGGTCTCATCTTTGCCACTAAGACCTGAGACCTTGGCCAACCCAGGGCCCCTCTCTGGGTCTCCACGCCCTCATCTCTAAACTACATTCACCAGGACCACCCTGGCAGTCTAGTGGTGGGGAGTCCATTTTCCACTGCAGGGGATAGAGGTCTGATCACTGGTTGGGGAGCTGGGATCCCACATGGCTCGGGGCAGCGAGGCCCACACATTCTAGACACTAAGCCTGGGTGCTTAGTGGCTCACCAGATTGAGCTCATGGCTCACCCATGAGCCATGGAGAGCCCGTGTGCCCCCACTATAGAGTCCACACCCACACTCTGGAGAGCCCATATGCCGCAGCGTAAGCCAAAGACAGCCATAAATAAACAAATAAACTCCAGTCACCCCAGCTTTCACACTGAGAATCCCACAGACCCAAAAGCAGTACACCCCAAAGGAGCCAAAACCCAGAAGACAATCCTGAAGTCACACAGTCATTCTGACTTTCCACAGGCAACCTTAAAGAAAAACACCAGCCTTTGGAACTCAGCAGTCAGTTCCATCCAAGGAGTAGCCCCCACCCCACATGCTCCATTACCAGCTAACCAAGCCCAAAAGAGCAGTTTCCATTCACGTGCACGGCGTGAGGCACAGGAGGCTGTGTGCACCAGACCCCCGCCAGCCTGTGCTCGGGAAGCTCATAGTCTGAAATCCAGCCCCTCTTCTGCTCCTGTAAAGCTGGTTCCTCCCAATGAGGGAGTCCCGGGTTCAACCCCTGGGTCAGGAAGGTCCCCCAGAGAAGGAAACGGCAACCCACTCCAGGATTCTTCCCTGGAGAATCCCATGGACAGAGGAGCCTGGTGGGCTACAGTCCATGGGGTTGCAAAGAGTTGGACACGACTGAGCGGATAACACTTTCACTTTCACTTTAAAGTGTCAGCATCTGGAAAGAGCTGAGAACACCCATTTCCCTGCTGGCTTCCTGGGTGCTGTGCATTCCCAGAAGGGATCAGAGCACTTCTCCCCACGTAAGCAGAACACCCAAGGTCAAAGACAGACAAAAAACAAGATTATACTCCTGGCCACTCAGTGTCTTCCAAGGTGGACCTCCCCACCTTCCTGAGTCTGTGAGCGCAGGAGGAAGCCGCTGTCCCCACCCAGCCTCTGTTGTTGTCGTTTAGTCACTCAGTCATGTCCCCCTCTTTGCGACACTGTGGACTGTAGCCCCCAAGGCTCCTCTGTCCATGGGATTTCCCAGGCAAGAATACTGGAGTGGGTTGCCATTTCCCTCTCCAGGGGATCTTCCCGACCCAGGGATCAAATTTGCATCTCTTGCTTGGCAGGTGGATTCTTTCACCACCAAGCCGCCAGGGAAGCCCCCCAGTACCTGTATTTGATGTCAAATACTGTGGAGTCCTCGTCCTCATCATCCTCTTCGTTCAGCGGGGCCATTTCCACTCGCTCGGCGGGAGTGGTGATGATGTCATACTTGCGGGTCTTCTTCAGTCTCTTCCCAGACCTGGACGAGGGGAAGCACATGCCTGAGACTAGGGCGATGCCCACTGAAGTCAGCCACGCTGCCACCCCCAGCCCAGCTCCCAGGAGACCTGGCAAAACCCCATCCAGCTCCTTCACTTCTGGCCATGGGACCTCGGGCGGGATCCTGACCTCAGCATCCCTCGTTGGTCCTCACCCACAAAGCAAAGATGTGCCCAGAGGGCTATAAAGCCCAGGGATCAGGATCCATAACACCCAAACGCAAGATTTTCAAAAGGCAAAGTAAGGCAAAGAAAACCCACGACGAGCCAAAGATCAGAATGTTCACTGTGGATGGAGCTCAGCCACGCCCTGGGCCAGGCCTGAGGCACCTCGTCCCCTCAACCCCCAGCCCCTCACCCTCGCCCCAGCCCTGCTGTGTCGGCAGGTCACTGCTCCAAGCACAGGCATCACAGCCTGGCACCACCGTGTGCACTGCCCCATGGGCCGCCCAGTGAATCAGAACCCAGGCTGGGCCACTTTCTACCTGCGTGATCACAGGCAAGTCGGTCAATCTCCTGAGGCCTCAGTGTACTCATAAAGAAACTGGTCTGAGAACAAGATCTGTGCCTCACAGGCCAGGGAGGATGAAGTGAGACGAGGCATTCAATCAGCCCAGGCAGCAGGCTCTCGGCAAAAAGGGCTGCTGGTGAAAAGAATCAACAGAGAGGGACTTCCCTCGTGGTCCAGTGGCCAAAACTCCATGCTCCCAGTGCAGGGGGACGGGGTCAATCCCTGGCAGGGAAACTAGAGCCCACATGCCCCAGCTAGAACATCCTGTGTGCCACAACTAAGACCCAGCACAGCCAAATAAATAAATTTTAAGAAAAAGAATCAACAAAAAGGAGTTAAATGGGCTATGCCTCTCTCACATGACAAGGACTTGGACAAATGAGTATTGTTTCCATCACAAGGATTTACGACCACAGGGAGCTGTAACCCTAGGCTTTTACCTCTGGGATGGTAGACGGTCACTGGGGGCCCCCAGGAAACTGCTGAGCAAGGCTTTTGGTCTCCAGTGTCAGACCTTCTCTATGAAGCATGCAGCACTGATCAGGCCACGCTGAGAGTTTATGATGCCACAAGGAACAATATTGTTTTACAACTACTGATGCTCTATGCATTTATTTCTCCACTATTTTGAACTTTTTCCCAAATGCCTTGTATCCTCTGATGTCCTTCTTTTGAAAATAAATATTTGAAACTGTCTGTGAGAAACCAGTCAAACCACCACCACCCCCAAATCATAAATACGGCGCTGAAGAATCATAGTCTCTAAACATGCTTCCCACAGGCCGTAAGCCGTACCTACATAGAGACCATGTCAAAGACACATGTGGGGTCTCTTTGCCCCCAGCACACAAAACGCCTCAAGAAGTTTGCAAAATAGTGAAAACAGAAGTTCACCTTCAAGTAAGAATTTCTTAGGAACAGCAACTTGCTCTTTTCTTGAAGAAAGAAAGCATTAGTCTCTCAATTGTGTCCAGCTCTTTGCGACCCCATGGACTGTAGCCCGCCAGGCTCCTCTGTCCATGAAATTTTCCAGGCAAGAAGACTGGAGTGGGTTGCCATGCCCTCCTCCAGGGGATCTTCCCAACCCAGAGATCAAACCAAGGTTTCCAGCATTGCAGGCAGATTCTTCACTGTCTGAGCCACCAGGGAAGCCCAGGGAAGCTCTTTTCTTGCCTAGTATTCATCAAAAACATGATTTGTGAAAGGATTATTTACATAGAAAATATATATATTTATCTACACCTTTGACATAAAGCAACCTACATAGCCTATAGTATTTGCTGCCTGCAGTTCTCTGTGTAGAGATTTTGGGGCATCAGGTATACAGCCTGACAACCCCCTAGCCTCATTACAAAGCAATCTGCCATTGTGCTTCCATCACAAGCACTGTGTGTGTGTGTGTGTGTGTGTGTGTGTGTGTGTGTATGTGTGAGACACCACATGCATTTCAAGCACGATGCAGCAAGGTGCAAATGCCAAGCCAGGTGTTAAGAGGGGCACAGCCAGTGGCCTCCCCGGGGCCACAGGACAGCAGTATTTTGCAAGCAGGTTTGTGCGGGAGCTTAAATGCTAACGTGATAAACCCCGCCAGTCCAGATTCTCACCATCAAGATTCTTGTTTTCCCTCCACCTCCTGCCAATGGAATAAAATAGATCTTTTGTTCTGCCTCAGAGGACTTACAAACCCTGACCAACTTAATCTCCAACACTGGATGGAGATATTTAAGCCCAGAAATGGCTCCATGTGCCACAGGCAACCCACGACAAAGCCACAAGAAAACCATCCACCCCCGAGCCCTCTAGACTAGGGTCAAGCCCCAAAAGTATGCTGACCCACACACCACACCTTTCTCAGGAAGTCTCCTATCTCCGCCCTGATGGGTCACAGCTGTTCAGAGGAACACCTGACTTTGCAAAGGACTTGCCCTTCTGTTAGCTGTGCCCAGTGCCAGGGCTGCCCACTGGCACACACACCTGCACGAGCATCTGGAACACTAGAACAGGAGATGGCCTGTGGACCTGAGGGCTCAAGAAGGCTCCTGTAGATGCCCAAAGAGACGAGCACCCAGATGACTTCTGGATGAAGTCACCACTGTTGGAGCCACGTTAGGCATTGCTGACAGAATGGAGGCATTGGAGCCACGTTAGGCATTACTGACAGAATGGAGGCACGGCCCCAACCCCCTCTCCTCATCCCGCAGGCACGGTCCCAGGATGAAGGAGTTAGGTCTTGTGATTCTGACTTGTTCTTTCCTTTCTTCAGTTGAGTTGGCTGGAAAGAATGTTAAGGTGCTTATTGATCTTGAGAGAGGCATGAGAAAGCACAAAGCCTTCTGCAGTTGTGCCCAGAAAATAATCTATAAAATAACCATTGACATTTGTTCAAGGATCTTTACAAAGAATGTCCCAGGATGAGCACGTAGGCCGCAGCTTGAGGCCATGGGAAGGACTGTTATCTGAGACCTGTTTGTGAGGGAAATGTTTATGGCAAAAGAAGTTTGCTGAGTTTAGGGTTTAGGAATAATTAAGAATAGCTAGAAGCCTTTTTAGGAGATAGTGATCTTAAGATGCTAGGGGCAAACAGGATTTAGAAAGATAAGAAATAAACTGAGGACTGTGGCATGAGTTACAATGTAATCACAAGTTAAGTATAGGACACATAAGAGAAAGTAGATAATAGTAAAGCTGAAGCAGGAACTCTGTTTGAAGGGCAACAGTGATTTCTGGAGACAATAAATCTGTGTGGGCGAAACTGAAAATGTCAAACCTCTGACCTAATGCTTTTGTCAAAGTATAGAAGAGAACCTGAAGCTTGAAATAAACATGCAGTTCCGTACTATGAGTCAGAGGCTACATCATCGTCTGCCGACACCGCTCACCCCTTCAGGCTGATTCCCCAGCTCCTGGACCTGGACTCGGGCATGTTGGTAACCATTTTTCAAACATCATGAGGCTTACAGGATGCAAAATCTGGACTGTAAACCTCAGGCTGCACTTGGAACCTGAAACCTCACTTAGTCACTGGTTCTGGAGCAGGACTGACCACTGACCCTGGGAGAAGATTCTGGGGGCTCTGACTTCAGCCCTGCTTCACGGGAATGAATCCCCATCACCCACAGAATCACCTTCCTTCTTCCTGACTGCTTATACAGAGTCTTGTGATGAGAAAATTAACCTACTGAGCTTAAAATAAGACCCTTGAACCCCTACCCATGGGAGAAGCTGGAACACAACCCAGCCTCTAGAACACCATGGCCTACTTGCTTTAACACCAGGCATTCCAAACCAGGTCACCTGAGAAGATAATTTTAAACCTCAAGATTACACCAAAGGTGTGACAGTTAATTTTATGCATTGACCTGACTGGGCCACAGGGTACCCCAACATTTGTTTAAGCACTATTTCTGGATGTGTCCGTGACAGCGATTCTGGTTGAGATTAACCCTGGAATCGGTAGACTGAGCAAAGCATATTGCCCTCCCCAGTGCCCTCACCCAACGAGTCAAAGGCCAGAATAGATAAGAAGGACTGACCTCACACAAGGAAGAGAGAATTCCTCTGCCTGGGGACTGAGACACCATTTTTTTTTTTTTTTTTTCTGCCTTCAGAATTGAAATCTTAGCTCGTCTTAGATTTCTGGCCTGTATGTGTACACACACACACACATACACAACACACACACACACTCTTGGTTCCGTTTCTCTGGAGAACCCCATCTAACAACCCTCTGCAGGAACCCTCATGCATACATCAAACACCAGTCCTGAAACAATGAAGACATTGCATTTCCAACAAATCTCTGAGACACAACACCCTTCACAAAAGAGGAGTAATTCCTGCTGTTTTGCTACTGGGTCTGTTACTAAGGGGAAACCACGATTTGGGAGAGGTTGAAAGAGGCTCAACTTCATCTGTGGCAGAAGCTGTGAAGCTGGTAGGGCGGCACTGGAGGGAAACCATGGCATACAACTGGAGTGGGCCGGGATGGGGCAAGGGTGGGGTGGCTCGTGTGTCTCTCAGATTGAAAGGTGAGCTCTTTCTTTACCATGTGGGAGTCAGAAGCAGGGAAGTGCATGAACAGGGTCAGTCAGCATTTCCTGCAGAGGCTCTGACTCTTGAGCCTCGCTGGCCTGGAGTCAGAGAACGCAGTCATCCTGCCTCCGGGAGGGAGATGTGAGACAAGGGGAAAACAGACTCACTGAGAGCGCATACAACTGCGCCAAGGCCTCTGTCTCTTCAGAATGCTCTAACAAAGCCATCCCCAACCTTTCTGGCACCAGGGACCAGCTTCATGGAAGACAATTTTTCCATGGAAGTGGGGAGGGGCAAAGTAGTTTTGATTTCACCCACTGCTCACCTCTTGCTGTGCAACCAGGTTCCTAACAGGAACCCCAGTTAGGGTTGGGGACCTCTGGTCTAACTCATCTTTTCCAATAACTCATCTTTTCCAATCAATTCATCTTTTCCAACTGACATAAGCCAGTTAGGGTTGGGGACCTCTGGTCTAACTCATTTTTTTCCTAAGAGTTGAGCTCCTCCTGAGTGCCAGCTAACCAATTAACATTAAGATTGCATGCAAGACATAAATGATCCTATAAGGCAATGGGCTTCCCATGTGATGCTAGTGGTAAAGAACCCATCTGCCAATGCAAGTTAGACACAAGAGACACAGGTTCAGTCCCTGGATTGGGAGGATCCTCTAGAGGAGGGCACAGCAACCCATCCCAGTATTCTTGCCTGGAGAATCCCATGGACAGAGGAGCCTGGTGGGCTACAGTCCATAGGGTCACACAGAGTTGGATACAACTGAAGGGACCTAGCCCACACGTAAGGCAGCACTGTTATCTCTGTGTTACAGACGAGGAAACCAAGGCTCAGAGAGGTCGACGTCCCCACGGCCAAGGACCGAGGGCTGCCCCCGCACAAACCTCCCTGGAGGGTCACCTTGAACCACCTTGTGCCAGGCAAGAGGAAGGCTCCAGTTCTCCGCTCACTCTTTCTGCAAGCTCACGCCACACTCCACTAGAGTCCGCCTCCACTTAACTTTAACACCAGGGAACTCTCTGCCCTTGGTATACATTTTTCTGGAACTTGTTACTTAACACAGCTCACACATTCCTATTTCAAAGCGATCAGGGCAGACTGCTCGTAATAAACGCTTTCTAATAGTGACTCCCTCTGGATGCGAGTTGGTTTGAGACAGGCCAGCCTCCATCTCCTCCCTCCTTTGGGCATCTGTATCCTTTGTGAATCCCCCTGCCCCATGGTCCCTAGGGGAAGAGGAGGCCTGACCACTGGCTACACCCCCAGTTCCAGGAGTGGACCTGGGACTTAAGTCTGAGTCAAAATCAGTGTATTGCCACCCTGAAGCCATGACTGGGAGGTTGGGGGGAGTATGTGACTAATCGGAGCCAGTGACCTTTGCTGGTCAGGCAGCAAAGGAGGCAGGGAATCACCCAGGTGAGAGCCACCTCGCCACCTTCTAGAGACGGAAAATCCTTTTCCAGTAAGCAGTTTCTGAGGTGACCTCTAAAAATGGTTCGCCATTCAACTGACCCCAAAACCCCACAAAATCATACAAACCAAGAGGTTCAAATCTTCGTGTTCACTTTAAGAACACCCGTGAAACTGCCCAGGCCATGAAGGGTATGCATATCTGGAAAACCACCATGAATGTGATGGGCATCACTTTAAAGCCGCAATGCATGTCATTCCGGTGTTACAATGCTAGCGTTGGCAGGCGTGCACGGGCCAAACAGTGGGGCTGGACGAAGGGTCGCTGGTCCAGAAAGAGTGCTGAATTTTGGCAGCACCAGAAATCCAGGGAGTGGTGCTGAATTTACAGGTTTACATGTAGATTCTCTGATCGTGGAGCAGGTCCAGGCGAACCAAGCCCCCAGGATGCAGAGCAGGACTTACAGAGCTCAGGGTCAGATCAACCCAAGCTCTCCCTGCCTCACGGAGAGGATCCGCACTCAAAAAAGAACAGACTGTCTCTAAACCAGAAGAGGAGGCCATACGGGAGAATAAAGATACCCTGGAAGAAACTCAAGAAATAAAAACTTAACAGCCCAGGAATAAATGCCACCAAAAAAAAATGCAAACAAAAGTTTTTTATTTTAAAAAAAAGAAAGGAATGGAAAATAAACCAACACAGCAGAGGACAGACTGGAAGGAGAAATCCTGCTCCAAACCGCCTATGATGCCAGCCCTCCTTGACACCAAGAAACTACCCTCATTGTCACCGAAGCCCATCCAGCCAGGGCTTCCGGTCACACACACACAAGGAGCTCTGACTGTCCCTGGGTCTCAGAGGAGCACAAGCACAGCTGTGAGGACAGGCACCATCTTCTGATTCTCCCACATTCTAACAAACCTTCCATGCGAGTAGAATTCTCCCATTTTGTCAAACCCTTTGAAACAGCAGGACCCTTGTTCTGGTCCTAGAGGCAAAGAGCCACACAGATGAAGGGTCTCGGTGACAATGTTGTCCAAGTTTCCGTTCAGGGCCTACCAGTCAACTGGTTTTCCAAGACGACCAATGGCCCCTTCCCGCGGGGCTGCTCACCAGCATCCTGGTCTGAGGAAAGGGCGAAGGGGACGTGGCTACAGGGAATCTGAAGCTCCCCGGGGGTGCCTGGGCACAGTGGGTCAGCCTCTGGGACACAGCTTGAGAAGGAGCATCTGGTTCTAGACAGAGGCCCGGGTCAGAGCCAGACTTGGGTTCCTATCCTGGTGTCTCTAGTTACGGACCTGCTTCCTCTGGACCTGGGGGCAGCCGCGGGGATGGGGAAGACCAGCAGGAGGGCAGCTTGCCACAACTGCCACAGCACCCGCTGCCCAACAAGGGGGAGGTTCAGGGAACAAGGGAGGGAAATGAGAATGATGCGGCTGGCCCATGCTCAACAGCACGGCGCCCCGTGGCCGTCGTTTTGCTCTTCCAGTGCCAGGTCCGCTAAACCAGGAGGCCCCCACAGAGAGACAGCGAAGGGTGGTTTTAAACAAATGCCTGTGCTGGGCTTCAGCAAGACCAGAGAAGTTCTAGAAGAGACGAAGGACCCTTCCACCGGGGCCGAACACACATTTCTAACAAGACAGAGAAGTCCCAACTCCTTTCCTCGGAAATGTAATCCTACAGCCAGAGGGTTTGTTTATTCAAAGGCTCGCTGGACAGCTGCTCAGAAGCTGGTCTCCCCATGTGCCCTGGAGGCTGGGGCATGAGGGGAGCCCAGAGGACCCGCGTGGACAGGGGCCTGCTCGCCCCAGCCTCCCCTTCGAAGATACACAGAACAACGCAAGGCCGGGTGGGCTCGTTTGCTGTCAGGACTTCAATCTGGGGGCACAGCAATCGGATCTGCAGGCCGAGCATCCAGAGGCTTGACTCCACCCCAGTCCTTCCAACTCCTCTGTCTGGGAGCCTCCGGCCAAGTCCTCACCTTGAACCTGAATTTCGTATCCACGTTGACCACCTGCCAAGCGCCGCTGGGGTTCCAGGAGCAGATCTCACCGCGGTGGGGGGTAGGAGGGAGGCAGGGAGTGAGCTCACATTTCCTTCTGGAACGATATTCTACTATTGACCAAGGTGACGGCGCACAACTCTGTGAATGTACTACAAAACCACCATCTGGGCACTTTAAATAGGTGAGCTGCAAGGCATGTGACAACTTACAAAGCTGTCGTTAAAAACAGGGGAAAGACAGGGACTTCCCTGGTGGCTCTGTGGTTGAGAATCCACCTTGCAATGTAGGGGATGCACGTTCAATCCCTGGTCAGGGGACTAAGATCCCACGTACCTCGAGGCAACTAAAGCCCCTGCTCTGCAACTGCTGGAGCCCACACACACTGGAGCCCGTGTGCCACAACTAGAGCATCCGTGCCCTGCCAGAATATCCTGCAGGATGCTAGGAAGAGCCTGTGCGCCATAGTTAATTAAGACCTGACCAACCAAATAAATAAATATTTTTTAAAAATAAGAGGAAAGATAGATATGTCTGTATGCATGCATGTCTACCACATTCATTCATTTCTGTATTTATAAAATCTCTCTCAAAAGAGTCCCAAGAAACTGACAGCATCCGGAGAAGGAAGCTTGGTGACCCAGGGGCAGGGCTGGGAGGAGACTGTTCACTGCGCACTCTGGCTCCCCATGAATTTCAAGCCATGTGAATATATGAGCTATTTTAAAAACACATAAACAAGTAAATACAATTCAAAGGCAGTAATTCAGGTAAAGATTTAAACAGGCCAGGGGTGTGTCAGGCCTGCCTCTGGGGCAGGAGACCCTTTCCCTGGAGAGGCCCATGGCCCGTCCCTACCATGGCCCCGTCCTACCCAGAGGCTGCCCTCCGCCTCCTGCTCACCTGCTGACATGAGGGGCCGAACCCAGCATCTCTGGCCTCTCCTCCACCCGAGCTGTGCCCGCTGTGAAGCCCAGTAAAGTCAACAGCTCTACGGTCCAGGGGCCAGCTTTCTGCTGAAACCACACTACTCATTCCAAGGAACACGCCACCTTTGACATTTGGAAAATTAATAAAGAAGATGGAAACAGAATGTGTAAGGGAGAGGCCGAATCGAGCAGCTGCTGAGAGTCAGCTGCCCGCCTTGGTGCCGGGCCGAAGCTTCCGAGGCCCCAAGGACACAGGCCTTCCCTGTTTGTAACGCTTTTGGCTGCGCTGGGTCTCCGCCGCAGGGCAATCGCGCGGGCTTCAGTGGTCGTGGCACGCGGGCTTAGGTGCCCGTGGGATTTTAGTCACCGGACCACAGATCGAACCTGCGTCGACCACGGTGGCAGGCAGACTCTCAACCACCAGGCCCCCAGGGAAGTGCCCAACCTCCGACCTCTGCCCTACATCTTTTCCCTCGGGACGTGACATAACTGAGCCTTCCCTAGACAGCCAAGCAAGCTTGGAGAAAGGACACAACCTCCAAACCCACTTTCCAGCCCCACCATGGTGGGAAGAAGCAGGTGTAGGAGAGACAGCCACAACAGCGCCTGTATCCCAAGAAGGGGCAATGGCCTGGCATCAATCCCGGGCTCAGCGGCAAACCCAAGGCTGGGGAAGTGAAAAGGGAAGTCACTCAGTCATGTTGACTCTTTGCAGCCCCAGGGACTGTAGTCCGCCAGGTTCCTCCATCCATGGGATTTCCCAGGCAAGAATACTGGAGTAGGTTGCCATTTCCTCCTCCAGGGGATCTTCCTGACCCAGGGATAGAACCTGGGTCTCCCGCACTGCAGGTAGACTCTTTACCGTCTGAGCCACCAGGGAAGGCTGGGGACTGGGGGACAATTCCCGATCACTGGCCTCCTCCCCTTACTGCCTGGGGCTTGGCCCCAAACCGAGCCCAGACCCGGGGTGATCTGAATCTCACCTGGCTCCGCTCCAGAGAGGCAGCTTGAGGCTCTCGGTCACATGAGACAAAAGCAGCGAGAGCTTCAAGGCCTCGGTCAGCCCAGCGCTAACAGGGCTCCAGCCAAGCCCTCAAGAACGCAGGTGTTCCAGAGCCTTCCAGGTACAGGAGCATCGGTGTCAGGCCTGACCCCTGAGCTGGGGCCTCCCCTCCCCACCTCACTGGGCTCTCTGCTCCAGTGCCAGCACCCAGCCAGGAAGAATGACGCAAACGCCGCAGAGCCCAAGGGCACAGGAAAGCAGTGAAGCCAGCCGTGCGATGTAAACAAACATCGGTCCGCCTCGGAGGCAAGGAGACACAAAGATTGGGTCTCGCAAACCCAGATGAGATGGGATTGCGCCTACCCAGCTCCCCCCACCCCCGCACACCATTATTCTCCCTCCTTACAGGGGCCGTGTGTTTCCATAAATATTCCCATCTGTTGAAAAAAACAGATGAAGTCCCAATTTGAAGTGTTCTCAATTATCTCAGTTGTTAAAAACACTGTGTGTTTATGTGGAATCTAAAAGAATGACACAGATTAGCTTATTTACAAAACAGAAATAAATTCACAGAAAACAAACCGTTACCAACAGGGAATTATATTCACTACAGTAAGTCCCCTACGTATAAACAGGTTCCATTTCAAGAGCAGGTAAGTCCAATTTGTTCATAAGTCCAACAAAGTTAGCCTCAGTACCCGACTAATACAATCGGCTATATAGCCCTGTACTGCAATAGGTTTATAATACTCTTCACACAAATAATACATCAAAAACTAACACAAAAGATAAAACATTTTTAATCTTACAGTACAGGACCTTGAAAAGTACAGCAATACAGTACAACAGCTGGCACTCGGGGGCTGGCACGGAGTGAACAGGCCAGAAGAGTTACTGATGGACGAGGGAGAGGAGGTGGGAGATGGCAGAGCCGAAGGGTCGTCAGCAACAGGAGACGGAGGGCAAGCTGCCGTGTCACTCACGCCTGATGTGACTGGACGTGCAAATGCACGTTTGCATTTTAGAAAGTTTGCAACTTGGTTCATACATAGGGGACTTAGTACCTTGTGATAATCTATTACAGAAAAGAATCTGGAAAAGAACATATATATGTGTGTGTGTGTGTGTATGTATAACTAAATCCCTTTTCTGTACGCCTAAAACATTTCAAATCAACTCTAACAAAAATCAAAAACGTTGTGCTGATCAAAACAAAACTCAAAAACATACCTGTGGGCCATCGGTCTGTAACCTCTGACTTAGTTTCCTGACCACGGTTAATTGGACCTGGGTGCCACGCATGAGTGATGAAGAACAATACGTTAAAATCATGGGCCCAGAGAGGTGGACTGATACGCTTGGTCAACTGAGGTCTGGGATCTGCTCAGCAGCAGCTCCATCACCATGTAGAGGAGCTGGTCGTCACCTGTACAGCTGAGCAGTTCCTTTCCTTTCCTGGCACCATCCCCGAGGGATTAACAAAGTTGACACCATCATCAGCTGAGCCCACAACCCACCTGGAACCCCAAAGGCCCAGTGTTCCTGGGGCTTCCATTCACACAGGACCAGAGGCAACGCAGGCTAAAGAACCCCAACCAGCTCAACAAGAGGCCTTGGGATTCTTCTTCATAACACCTCAGGGTTACTCCTCCACCCCCTTCCCTTTCCTTCCCCCGGTCCCTGAGGGACAGATCCACCTCTCGTTCGTCCCAGAAAAAAGAAGCATGACCCGGTCTGACCTATTTGAGGAGTCACGTGAAATGCGGTAACAGCAAATGTCCCAAGACCTGCTCCTCCCTCCAGCTCCCAGGCGTGTTTGCAAAGGGTTGGGTCCACTCTGCCCACATGGGAGGTGCCAGGCGAGGGCAGTGAGGCTAAAGGCGGGGGAGGAAGCCCCTCAGGGCAGCTCCACTGGTTCACGGGTAGCATGAGGACCAGGAGGGACTCTCTGGTGGACCCAGGGGGCCCAAACACAGCCCAGAAATTCAGGGGTCATTGTGCTCACAACACACGTCTTAAGTGACCCTCTCAGCACCCCTGTGCCCCTGGCATGCCACAGTGGGTCAGCCCTTGCCACCACAAGCCCCGCTCAGGGCCAGCCACTTCTCAAGGGCACTCCCAACCTCTCCACCCCAGGCCGAGACATCCAGCTGCATGGCTGGCATTTCTGGGCATTTCTGTCACCCTCTTTCTCACCGAGGCTTCTCCCCTGCCAGACCACCCCTTCACCAAGGTGGGGAGGATGTTGCATCAGAAATCAGACCCCTGGGACCCCCCTGGTGGTCCAAGGACTGAGTGTCTGCCTTCCAATACAGGCAACCCAGGTTCCATTCCTGGTCTGGGAACATGCCACACGCCGCGGAGCAACTAAGCCTGTGCCCCGCAACAACTGAAGCCTGCACGGTCTAGCGTCCACACTCAGCAACAAGAGAAGCCACAGCAGTGAGGAGCCCACACACTGCAATGAAGACCCAGCACAGCCATAAATAAATCCATAAAGAAAGAAAGAAATCAGACTCCTGTCCTTCACCAGCCTCACAGCCGTGAGCAAGACACTCCATCACTCTGCACCTTGATCTACTCATCTGTCAAACGGGATTCGGACAGTACACTCCGAGGAATGAGGAAACATATGAAATGTGTGACACGGAGCCTGGTACACAGTAAGGGCTTAATATTAGTTGCTACTATTATTACTGTCACCATGATTCCCAAGTGATCGTTTCCGCAAACGCTGTCCACCCCAAAACCTGCCCGGCCAGCTGGTCCTGAAAGACCCTCTGCTTCTCTTCCCACCCCGTCAAGTCCTAATCCTCCTCCCTTCTCCCCACATGCCTTTCCCTGACCCCTGCGTCCCCCACCAAAGTCCCTGGGGCTTTGATAGGTCCTTTTGCAACTTATCAAGTACTGCTTTTGACACATGACTCCCTACAGAATTGGACTGTTTCTTACCTGCCAAGGAAAATCACACAAAGGCATTATCCCATCTCCCAAACTGAACTGGAAACTCCTCACCTTGACTGTTTCTTCCACACCTTCTTATCTTCCAGTGAAAGTGAAAGCGTTAGTCACTCAGTCGTCTGACTCTTTGAGACCCCATGGACTGTACCTCTCTGTTCAAGGAATTCTCCAGGCAAGAGTGGGTTGCCATTTCCTTCTCCAGTCAGTCTCATTAAACACACTGGAAGGATCTCTCCATCCACTCAGCCATGCTCTCTGCTGGATCCTTAGCTGAGCTTTGGGGAGAACCAAATGACCAGGCTAAAGCCAAGCACACCACATCTGAGCATCAGCACACCTAGGCTAGAGCTTTCCTCTTCCAACAAACTCACTGAGTGAGCTTAACAAACTCTTCCCATTTCTGGGCCTCAGTTTCCTCATCTGTACTATGGGTAGAAGGAGCAAGACCAGTGGAGCTCTGAGTGCAAAGAAGCCCCACATCCAAGAGGTTACAAGGCCCCGAGGCCCTCCCAGGCCTGAGGAGCCCTGTCCAGGCTCTGCCACGGCCCCTCTTCTGCTCCACACCTGCCGATGAGAAGGGACTGCCTTCTCCCTGCACCCTGGGGATGAAGTCTGGATTCCTGGCAGATCGCCTCAGATTAAATACAGATTTTTAAAAGTGAAACCATGCCAACATGATTCTAAATTCATGGTTCCAGAATTTCCCTTTGTAAATAGAAACAAAACATCAGTCATAAAACTAAAATTCCACTCACAACCCATGAAACCTTCTCTGCTTAAATCCTGGAGGGCTTCCCTCCTGAGACACTCTCCTTACAGAATTTCTTGCAGATATTGACACTGGAGACCCCCACCTCACCCCTACTTGTGCCCCACCATACCTCAAAA
Organism: Bos indicus; assembly: GCF_029378745.1. Taxonomy (NCBI): domain Eukaryota; kingdom Metazoa; phylum Chordata; class Mammalia; order Artiodactyla; family Bovidae; genus Bos; species Bos indicus. The sequence goes on along the minus strand of NC_091780.1, from coordinate 14,659,272 downwards.
AGAGCCTGTGATTGCAAAGCCCCCAAACTCAGTGGGTACATGGACATAAGAGCTTGTGAGCAAAGCCAGCTAATCTGGAGGGCTCAGGTTTAAATTAAAGAGGGATTTTCGTCCCTTTCCAATTTGGTAGAAGAACTCAGTGGCAGGTCCTGGGGCCCCACAGTCCTGTTAATAAGGACAGTCATGAGGCACTCCTTCCCCAGGGAAATTCAGTAGTAGGGGGGACGGACACTATGTGGGGTCCTCAGTGTCCAGGGAAGCTCACACAGGCTAAAGAGTCACGTTTCATTTCTGAAAGGCTCAGAAGCAGATGCACCTGTCTAATGATCCTGGCCATATGGCTGAATCCTCATTTACTGGCAGAAGCAAGACCAAAAGGTTGGGCATAAGTTACGTCTGCTTTCTGGATCATTTTTTCAATATAATAGGAGACACCTGGCTGCTCAAAGGAGAGCCAGGGACTTGATAGACCCAGTCTCACTGCAAACACCCCAACAGCCCTGAGCAGCAGGGACTTTAATTAGCACTGGGAAGCAGAAGCCCAGAAAAGTTAGGTCACCTGCTGACGGAGACTGCCAGAAGATGCCCGCCTGCACTACTGGCATCAGGGGCTGGCACTGGTGAGCGGCTCTGTCCTGGGCACTGGCGAATGCCTACCAGCAGCATCTCTGGCCACAAAATGCCCCCTCCCCAGGTCATGACAACCAAAAACATTCCCGGAAATTGCCAGATGATTTGAATTTGGGAGATAAAAAAGACATATTTTGGTCTATAGACACATTTGTTCATTTGGGGCCAAATGACCCCAAGGCGGCAGAATCCGCCCCAGGAAAGAAACTCTAAGAGCCCTATTCCTCCCACATGCAGAGCTTTCCAGTGCTGTGTTAGTTTCTACTGCACAGCACAGCAAGCCAGTCATGTGCACACCTGTACCCCCCCTTTCTCTAATCTCTTCTCATTCAGGTCACCACAGAGCAGTAAGCACACTTCTGGGCACTGTCTGCACTGCACAGCGGGCTCTGATCCGCGATCTCCTCTCGGCACTGTCTGCACTGCACAGCGGGCTCCGATCGGCGATCTCCTCTCGGCACTATCTGCACTGCACAGCGGGCTCCGATCGGCGCTCTCCTCTCGGCACTGTCTGCAATGCACAGCGGGCTCTGATCCGCGATCTCCTCTCGGCACTGTCTGCACTGCACAGCGGGCTCTGATCCGCGATCTCTTCTCGGCACTGTCTGCACTGCACAGCGGGCTCTGATCCGCGATCTCTTCTCGGCACTGTCTGCACTGCACAGCGAGCTCCGATCGGCGATCTCCTCTTGGCACTGTCTGCACTGCACAGCGGGCTGTCATCGGCACTCTGCTCCATTCTGCTGTTGCTGTTGTCAGTCGCCCAGCCACCTCTGGCTCTTTGGGACCCCAGGGGCCACAGCACTCCAGGTGATGACTGTGCCTCAGCACCTCCCACAGTTTGCCCAAGTTCATGTCGATTCTTTCGGGAATGCCATCCAGCCATCCCATCCTCTGATGGCCCTCTTCTCCTTCTGCCCTCAGTCTTTCCCAGCATCAGGGACGTTTATACCATGTGTAAAACAGAGGCTATTATACGGAGCATCAATAGTGTATATAAGCCAGCCCCAATCTCCCGATTCCCCCCACCTCCCTTTCCCCTCTTTGGTGTCCATACATTCATTCTCTTCGTTCTCTGCATCTGTGTCTCTATTTCTGCTCTGTAAATAAGATTGTCTTTGCCAATTTTTTTCAGATTCCACATATATGCATTACTATACTACATTAGTTTTTCTCTAACTTACCTCATTCTGGTTGACAGTCCCTTTTTTAACTTGGTGGAGATCTCAATCAAGGGCATGCTCCCTCCCCTCTCTGCTTTTAATTTGGACTTTTGCTGGATTCGATTTATTTAACACTTCCTTCACTGTGGTGTATAAAATTAAACACCCATGGGAACTGGATGAAAGTACAAACTTCCAGCAAGACCAGTAAGTCCTGGGGATGGAGCGGGTACCATGACTACAGCTAACACTGCTGTGTGATAGACAGGCAAGTTGCTAAGACCACAGAATTCCTCATTACCAGGAAAAAAAAAAAACTATCTCTTTTCCTTTTGGGGGGATCTATCAGAGATGATGGATGTTAACTATGTTTATTGTGGTCATCATTTCATAATGCACATAATCAAGTCATTATGCTGTCCATGGAAACTTACATAGTGTGGTATGTCTGTGTTGTCTCCACAGAACTGGAAAACAAAGAAAAAAGGAAATTACTCTGCAAAGCAAAAACTAAGATAGATATGTTTCACAGCTATCACTCTTCCCTTAATTCAAAGCTTTAACCAAGCAATTAAAAAGGACCTCCTGATAAACAAGGTACAGCACAGGGAACTATTTTCAACAGCCTGTGATAAACCATATGGAAAAGAGTAGGATAAAGAATATCTATGTGTATAACTGAGTCACTTTGCTGCACAGCAGTAATTAAACACAACATTGAAAATCAATCATAGTTCAATAATTTTTTTAAAAAAATGACCTCCTGGTGCTACACAGGCACCACAAACCCAAAGTCATAAAAAGGGGTTTAACTTTGTAACCAGGGCCCTGCCCAAAACTCCAACTTATTAAAATAATATTTATACACTAATGAACAATAACTAAAAACATTTCAGAATACTTGCCCCCAAATCCTGAAAGTATTAAGCTTCTATATTTTCTCTTAAATAACTTTCATTCTCTGGACAAACAATGGGAGATGAGGGGATCCCAGGAGAAGCAGGAAATGTTCTGGCTCCTTTTCAAAGACCTGCCTTAGTAATTAACTAAGCTCCCGCGGTTCCAGCATCTTCAGGCTCTGATGGCGTGTATCTTTGCCATTGATCCAAGTGCGACAGCTGGGCAATATCAGATCACCTAGAATTTGTCTTCCTCCTCGTCCCCCAGGAAGCACCAAAACAAACCATCCTTTCAGATAAGACGATTTTACAGAGCTTTTGAAATAAGGGGGTGGGCAGGCAGCCAACAGAGATCTGGGAGAAACCTGGCCTGGCAAGAGAGCTGGGAGCTTCCCAGGATGAGGAAAGGAGAGTCGTGGTTTCAGGTGGCACTCTGTGACTTGTCTCCACCTCGTTCATAAGACACCAGAGAGTAAAGTCAGATTCCCCCTGGCTCTCAGCGGATAGAGCCTGATCTCAGAGAGCATGGGCGGGGGAGGGCAAATGGTTCTGATCAGCAGCTACTGGGCTTTACACGCATTATCCCCAAGTCCATGCAACCCCATGAGATGCTTCCTAACATCCAAACCCAGAGGAGTTTTCTACTTCCTAAACACAGCTTCTTTGTTGATTTCCTTCCAGCTCTCATAACCATGTAACCAGTAACAGACCCAGGAAGGCTGGCCCTACTGCGAGCCAGGCAGAACTGCACACACACACACACACATACACACACACACACACACACACACACACACACGAAGATACCCTCACCAACGGGCACTAAAACTGCCTTTCCCTCCTCCAAGTTTGTCTTCAGTCTTAAAATAGTTTTCCATAATAATTCCAATACATGAAAAAGCTGTAAATGATTCTGTAGATGGGACATCAGATTAATTAATGCATAAGGGAAATAAATTTAATTATAAAAAGAATATGTATGGGAAGAGACAGCGGCTCAACCTCAGGAAGAAGTGGAGATCTGCAAAAACAAGCAGAGAGATACCCAGTCATACCCGGGAAAGGACAGATGAGAAAAGAGAGCAGCTAAGAGGTCTAGCTAGGAGAGTAGACCCCAAAAGTTCTCACTACCAGGAAAAAAATCTATTTTTTTTTAAACATTAGAAAGTCAGATAATACTAAGTGTCAGATATGATGGGAGGATCTGAGAGCCCCAGATACTGAGGGTGGGAAGGTAAGCTGATACATCCTCAAGGAAGCCAAGTAAGAGCACCCCTGGGACCCAGAAGCCCCACTGTGAGGGGTCCACCCCAGACTCTTACACAGGTCCTCAGGAGAACACATTTAAGGGGGCAGCAGACAGTTGAGTGCACAGAGAGAAAATGAATAAATGTCTGCTGAAAGGAAATTCAGACAATGTAGAAACACATCATAAACAATAAGCACATAATAAATAAATTATAAAGAATCATGGGGACATAGAGAACAGATATATGCACCCATCAAGGGAAGGAGAGTGTGGGACGAATTGAGAGAGTAGCATTGAAACATATACATTACCACGTGCCGGAGAAGGAAATGGCACCCCACTCCAGTGTTCTTGCCTGGAGAATCCCAGGGATGGGGAAGCCTGATGGGCTACCATCTATGGGGTCACACAGAGTCGGACACGACTGAAGTGACTTACTTACTTACTTACCACGTGCAACACAAGACAGCCAGTGGGAGACTGCTGTGTAATACAAGGAGCTCAGCCCAGCGCTCTGTGACAACCTAGAGGGCTGGGGTGGGGTGGAGGGTAGGAGGGAGGTTCAAGAGGGAGGAGACACATGTATGCCTAAGGCTGATTCATGCTGACATACAGCAGAAGCCACACAACGTTGGAAAGCAATTACCCTCCAATTAAAAAAAAATTTAAGTATCTCCCACAGTCACATGTGTACACACAAAAATTTCTTGGCACATTCATATATATATATATAATTTATCTATTTGATGAGATCATACTACACATGGTTTTAGTAACCTGTTCCACTTAATAGTATATAGTGTTAGACCAACATCATTTTTCACGGCTGCACAGTATTCCGTTATAAAGACTACCATAATTTGTATAATCAACTGTTAGATACCAAGCTTACTTAAACATTTTCACTATTAAACAGAACTGCTCTGAACTTCATTGATCATGCATCTTTGCTTCCTCTTTGAAGTAATAAAATTTGAAACAAAGAATAGATATCACAGTAAAAAAATGTGTGTACCTTAGAAATGGAATTGCTTGATTAAAAGTGTATACCTTTCTTTGCTTCTAAGTTTAACAGTTTCCTTGGATCCACATTCTTTCTGCTGTCTGGTAAAGTGACTCCTTCAGGGAAAACAGACACCTGGGCTAGGGTTCTATATAAGCAATAACACATACTACACTCTCCCGCTCTTCATATCCATCGTCTTGGAAATGGTGGCCCCCATCCAGACAAACTCCTACCTCACAGGCTCCCTGCACTAGCCACATAGCTCATCGCAGAGACATTCTGGGAAGCACCAACAAGGCAAAATACTCAGGGGTTCATTCATTTGCTAAAAATATCCATATTAGATGCCAGCTTGTGCTTGGAGCCCCAGGAGGCGTTAGAGAGGCACAAATGAGTACCGGCCAGTCTCGCTCTTAGGAGCCCTCCACCTGGGACGTCCGGTGACGCTCTTGACCCCAAGTAGAAAATTCAAATCTCGAGTGTGCTCTGGGAGCACTTGGGGGCCCTGGCTGGGGGGCTTCTCAGAGGAGGTGACACCCAGGCAGTCAAACAGCAGTGAGCTGGTCACGACGCCTTGACGGCGGAGGGGACTTGATGCAGATGATCAGAGTGACATGCGGAGCTAGGGACACAAGATGCCCCTGGAGGACACCTGGACATAAAGCAGGGCTGGGGCAGCCGGCAGAGCTGAGATGGAGGCTTGAGAGGGAGTGGGACCCCAGGTACAAAAAGCCAGCGGGTAGCTACACTAAGGAGCCCACGCCTGCGGGGATGGGGGGACAGAAGTGTGAGAACAGAGAAGGAGGATGCACGGAGAGGAGACAAGGCTGGCTGCGGGAACACCAGCCTGAAGGACACGGCTGTGACTCTAGAGACAGAGCAAAGTGAGCCAGAAGCACCGGCAGGTTGGGGGGACGGGGGGTGTGCCCCAGGGGAGGGGTGTGGCCCAGGTGAGACCACGCAGGGAGACTGGGGGCAGAATGGCCAGGATGTGTTCACTGCAGGCAAGGAGCTAGAAGGATGTCCACCCAGGGCAACAGGCCTTCAAGAAGCCTGATGAAGGCAGCCTGCAGGGGCCTGTGGAAAGGTCACAGTATATACCCTGGGCTTGCAGTGTTCTAGAATCTACTGTATAACTTAGCCCACACTCCCTGGGCTTCCCTGGTGGTTCAGACAGTAAAGAATCCTCCTGCAATGCGGGAGACCTGCTGTTCAATCCCTGGGTCGGGAAGATCCCCTGGAGGAGGGCATGGCAGCCCACTCCAGTATTCTTGCCTAGAGAATCCTCATGGACAGAGGAGCATCGTGGGCTACAGCCCATGGGGTCGCAAGAGTCAGACACAACTGAGAGACTAACACTGTCACTGAGATGCAATTTTCCTCTCTGCCAAGGAGCACGTGGGGCCGGACTGTCTACCATCAAGGCCTTTCCCAGCTGTCCGATGCTGTAAAGTTCCCCTCCACATCAGATCCAGAGTGCCAGCTGTCCCCCCTGGAAACTCGACCCTGCAAGAAGAAGGCCATAATGGCCTCTCCTGAGAAGTCGGACCCTCTCTCCACAGTCGGCTCACTGGCCAGCAAGGGCCCGTCCTCTCCAGCTCAGACGTGCACCCTCACATCTGGCCGCAGGCTGCTGAGTGTTCTCCTCCCTCTCCTGGGTAATAAGGAGCAGACTGGCAAAATAGTTCAAATACCTTCTGAAAAAGTACACCGCCTTGTGGGCTGGGCGGCCTATTTTGAGCAAAATGTTTCAAACCCCCAGGCTCAGAGCTGCTCTGGGGCATCCATGTTCAATGTAACCAAGCTATCGGGAAGGCCATAAAGGATGACGGCCGCATCTGATGATGGCCAGGCCGTGCCTGGGCACAGGATGGGATGTGCCCACCCTCCAGGACCATCTGCTGAGCAGGGGAGCCACCAGCCTGATGTGAGAAGGGCCGTCTGGAGGATGAACAAGGTTGGGGCTGGGGGTGGCCAGGAAGGGAAGTGACCTCCTGGCCCCTATGTGCAGGAAAACGACCCAGAGGAAGGGGCGTGGGAGCCGGGCCCTGGTGGCCGCGTGCAGTCACAGCAAGTGTGCGGCAGGGACAGGCCCAGGAGCGGAAAATCCACAAGCCATCAGCCAGGAGTGTAAGGAGAGAAGCGATGGGCGGTCCAGAGGACGGGCGGATGGCCTCAAGGTGCTCCGGGGCTAATTTCAAGGCGCCCAAATGCCACACCCAGGTACTGGCTACAGGGAGCCACTGAAGTTTGCGAGCAGAGGAAGAAGGGCAGTGGGTACGATGGGGTGCAGAAGAGATCAGGGGATCAGCACAGAGAGGAACAATGTGGCTGGAGCCAGGAGAGGGGAGGAGAGGGGATGGGGGAGGAGAATGTGGGCCCACAGCACTCTCTTCTCCATTTTTTCAGGACCACAGGCATATTTAATCCCGTGGACCCACAAAGAAACACCTTGCCTCCAAGTCACACAGCATTCAGCAACAAACCTCACGAGAGAGCTCCCAGACCTGCCTTTGCAGATCTGGTTTCTACTCCTGCTCTGAAAATGCTCGCAAACCTCTGGCCCCAAACCTCCAACAGCTGATCAAACACCCAAGCACTCTGTGTAAACTCAGAAGGGGAGGGAACAGGCTGGGACAAACTGACACGCAGACGCCCAGATTTCCGGGAGGCCCGCCTGAGTAACAGGATACATTTGGTTCATTTCCTGCAACACTAGAATTTCCCAGCCATGGGGGGAAATGCAGCCCTCCCTGCATTGCCTGTAGCCTTCTCCAGCTCCCTACTCCAGACAGTCTTCCTAATTTCCCACTTTCTCCCTGAACTTGAGAGACCTACAACAACCTCCAAGATCTCTCGCATCCCTGCAAATCTTCACTGCGATAGTTCATTCAGGCACAGAGGTAGGCAGAAAGTCACCGAGGTCACCAAGGCCACCAAACGTCCTGGAGCCCGGCTCCAACTCTCTGGCTCAAAAAAGTGGGCCTCCCACAGGTATCCTGGAATCAGCCCACCCGATAGACACTGCTTCTTTTCGTAGCAGAACCAATGAAAAGAAAAAAAGCAGGTGGCACCTCAGGGACCCTCAAAGGAAACAGAGGGTGGGGCAGCAAGATGGGTAAGGTGGACCTGGATTCGAATCCTACTTCCACCATTGAGTTTACTTGGACAAGCCACCTTGCCTCTCCAGAAAATTTTTCATCTGGGAAATGGGTATAAAAATAAAATCTGCGTAAGGCTGTCAGAATTCGAAGCGGTATTGTTAGTGTTAAGCATTAATGAAAAGTTAAAAGGAATTCAATATTTTATATACGTATAATTTTATGTATACATATGCATGTATTACGGGCTTCCCTGGTGGTGCTAGTGGTAAAGAATCCACCTGCCAATGCGGGAGACATAAGAGCCACGGGTTCGATCCCTGGGTCGGGAAGATCCCCTGGAGGAGGGCATGGCCAACCACTCCAGTCTTCTTGCCTGGAGAATTCCATGGACAGAGGAGCCTGGTGGGCTACAGACCATGGGGTCGCAAAGAGTAGGACACGACTGACTGGCTGATCACATATCTATACATATACATATGGATACATTTATCGTTCAAACAGGAGAAAATTCTAGTGTGCAAGAGGGAAAAAGCCTGAGGGGCAGGGCCGGGAGTCCCGGGGTAGCACAAATGCAACCAGGCACCGGGGCCGGAGCGTCTGGTGTGCGCGCGGATGCCGAGGGCGCGCTGTGACAGCGGGGCGGCGGAGCGGCGGGGCAGGCTGGCCCGCGGGGCTGCAAAGGGGCGGTTGGACCCACCTGAAGACTCGCAGCAGCAGGCAGGCGATGAGGAAGGCGGTGAAGGCGCAAGCCACGATCACGGCCGCCTTCAGGGTGGGCAGGTCGCGGAGCAGGCTGGAGATGCGGGTCACCAAGGCGTCGCCGCTGCTGTTGGAGCTGCCGCCGCCGCCCGCCGCCTCCCCGGACCCGGTGCCGGTGGCGTTCCCGGGCCCCGGGCCGGGCGGCGGCCGCGGCTGGCGCTCGGCTCCGGGCTGCGGAGGGGCGGCGGACTGGGCTCTGCTGGCGCGGGCGGCGGGCGCGCCCAGGAGCGCGAGCAGGAGCAGCAGCGGCAGCAGCCGCGCGGGAGGCAGCGCGGCGCGCATGGTGCGGGCCGGCGGCGCGGGGGCCGGGCTGGGCGCGCGCGGCGGAGCCCCGAGTCCCGCAGCGGCGCCGAGGCCTGCCCCGGGTCCTCCCGCGGCGGAGCCCGGCGGCTGCGCGGTGCTTGGCAGGAAGCTGCGGCGCCCGGAAGAGTCCGCGCCGCCCGCGGCCGCGGCCGCCGCAGCCACCAACACGTTGCACCGAGTCATTCGACGGGCCGCGGCCCCACGTGGGCGGGGCAGGCCACCAGGCCGGGTGCGGGCTGCGCTGTTCCCCCGGGGACCTGGGACACCCTGGGAGAAGTAGCAGTCGCCAGGAGCTGTGCTGCACGGTACACATTTTATCTGTTTGATATCATCACCCCCCCTTAGGAGACAGGTATTGCTGTTACCCTCCTTTAAGAGTTGATTTAGCTCCCAGCAACTCAGGTTGTGCCAGACAGAGAATCAAAGACTCCATTCTACAGATGCGGAAACCGAAGCCTCCAAAGTGAATGAAGTGTGCGGCCGAATGCCCTGTGCACTGTGTATATTTATAGTTCAGCGTCTCCCCAATTAACTTCTTTTTCCCTAAGAGTTTCTTATCTCACGGCTTCGCTATTTCAGACATTTTGCACCTCTGCTTCTGAACTGGATTGTGCTGCGTGCTAAGTAGCTTCAGTCGTTGTCTGATTCTTTGGGACGCTATGGACTGTTGCCCACCAGGCTCCTCTGTCCATGGGTTTCTCCAGGCAAGAATACTGGAGTGGGTTGCCAGAGGATCTCCTCCAGAGGATTATCTTCTCAACCCAGGGATCCAACCCAGTTCTCCCGCATTGCAGGTGGACTCTTTACCATCTGAACCACCAGGGAAGCCCAGTGTGCATTCCTGACTTTGTACCTTTGCTGTAGAATAGTCTTCCTGCAGTCCATGGGGTTGCGAAGAGTCGGACACGACTGAGCGACTTCACTTTCACTTTTCACTCTCATACATTGGAGAAGGAAATGGCAACCCACTCCAGTGTTCTTGCCTGGAGAATCCCAGGGACGGGGGAGCCTGGTGGGCTGCCGTCTATGGGGTCACACAGAGTCGGACACGACTGAAGCGACTTAGCAGGAGCAGCAGCAGCCGCAGTCTTCCTCCTAGGTTGAAGTTTCAGCCCCCAGGGAGTAATTGGCTTGCTGCCTCTGGTTTGCAAGCTAGATGATACTTCAGTGGAGAAAGATAGTTGTGGATGTTCCCGTGTGAGGCCCAAAGGTGGGACCTGATGGAGGTCACAAAGGGCCTTCCTGGATCGCTAGGACCTATCCTGCAGGCCTCCACCTTTCAGCATGAGGCTGGATCCTGGCCAGAAGCTGGTGATATGACCAGCTTCTCTGGTGATATGACAAGTATTCAGTGACCTTACACAGCTCACTCCTGGTCCTATTTTGTAAAAAAGCAACAGGTAAATAAAATACAGTACAATGTATCAGTTTGCTATTGCTGCCTAACAAATTATTCCCAAATTTCTCAGCTTAAAACACACACACACATTTTATCAGGGTTTCTGTGGTTTAGGAATCTGAGCATAGCTTAGGGTCCTCTGCTTCAGGGTCTCTCACAAAGGTGCAGTCGATGCTGGTGGCTAGAGTCTCATCTGAAGGTTCAACTGGGGAAGGATCTGCATCCAAGCTCAGTCAGTGGTTTTTGGCCAGATCTAGCTCTTCATGGGCTACTGGACTGAAAGCCTCAATTCCCCACTGGCTATTGGCCAGAGGCTGTCCACCGTTCTTACCATTTGGGCCTTTCCAGCATGGCAGCTTGCCTCATCAAAATGTGCATGTCTAGGACTATTTTGGTCCAGTGGTCGAGAGCCCACCTGCCAGTGCAGGAGCCACAGGTTCCATCCCTGGTCTGGGAAGATCCCACGTGCCGCATAGCACCTAAACCCATGTGCCACAACTACTGAGCCCAAGCTGTAGAGCCTGCAAGCCACAACTGCTGAGCCCACATGCCCTAGAAACCATTCTCTGCCACAAGAGAAACCATTGCAATGAGAAGCCAGAGCACCAGAACTAGAGAGCAGCCTCCAGTCACTGCAGCTGGAAAAAGCTGGTGTGTGGAACAAAGACCCAGCATAGCCATAAATAAATAATTTTTCTTTTTAATATGTAAGTCTAGAAGGCAATGGAGAAACTCTGTTAGCAAGATTGAAATCATTGTCTTAGGAAACCTGACAACAGAAGCAACATCCCAACACCTTTGCTATATTCTGTTGGTTGGAAGCAAGTTACAGATCTCATCACAAGGGGAAGGGGTTATACAAGGGTGAGAGTATCAGGAAGCAAGGATCATTGGGGACATCTAAGAAGCTGCCAGGAGACCCGGGTTCAATCTCTGGGCTGGGAAGATCCCCTGGAGAAGGGAATGGCTACCCACTCCAGTATTCTTGCCTGGAGAATTCCATGGACAGAGGAGCCTGGTGGGCTACAGTCCATGGGGTTGCAAAGAGTCAAACATGGCTGAAGACTAACACACACACACACACACACACACACACACACACACACAAGCTGCCTGTCACTTATAATGTGATACATTTTGATTTACTGGGATGAACAAGCAGGCTATCAGAAGTTAACACCCAGGAGGTACTATTTGAAATGCATGTTGAATGTGAGAAATTTGGACAGATCACAAGCTTTAGGTCTCTTCCAACTTTCTAAAATACCACTTTCTGTCAAAAAATGGTGTGTTGATAGAGAGCCAGCATTTTATCATATCATCGTGATAGAATTTAGAAAAGAAATTTCTTAAAGAACCACTGCTGATGTCCATGATTTTGCAGGACTGCCCTCTAAGGCATAAACCTCAGATATCACAGGCTTAGATTTTTGTCCTTATCAGAAATCCCTCCATGGAGAGTTAAAGAAGTGCTGGGTTTTGGAGCCTCTATTCAGGGTAAGAGGTTTGACCACTTAATGGCCTTGGCTGAAAACTTACCCACAGAATCCAAGTCTTTAATGTCTAAAGTGAGGATGGCCATACTTAGCTCAGAAAGGTCACTGGAAATGTCCCTAAGAAGGAAGAAAACATTTGTGTCCTTATCCTTCTTTTACCACAATTCATGGACTGGGGTAGACTCGCTTGATTGTTTAACACCAAGAATTACATAACTTAACACCAAGAATGTACATAACCTACCACCAAGAATGTACAACACCAAGAATGTACATAAATGTTAGATTATTTTATTAAAATGAAACTTTAGAACCTTTCCTTCTTCCTGATTACTCGCTGTGCAAATCATCACAACGAAGAACTTACTTATAAACTGCCCTAGAGTTCCTCAAACATTTTTGAATCAACTGTTGACTTTAAAAATATTCACAATCTAAAAGTTGAGAGTTATGTTTTATTCAGTGGGAATTTTTAGGACTTCAAGCCCAGGAGACAGCATCTGAAGTGACCCTGGGAGAACTGCTCTGAAGAGGTGAGGGAAGGAGCCAGGCTATATAGAGGTTTTGCCACGAAGTGCAGGTGGTCTGAACGTCACAAGATGATGATTAAAGAAAACCAGATATCCCAAGTTAAGGAATTTAGCACTTCTCTTATGTACGGGAAGATGCAAGAGTCTGGGCTCGCTGAAATCATTCCTTTTCTATGTACCTCCTCTCTCTGGGGCCAGTATACTGTGTTTTTTCCATCCTGGGCTTCCTTGGGGCTCACTGTAGGGTGTGACTCCAGGCTGATGCCTGCCAGGTAGCACGTTTTCTTCTCCTTCCTGGTTGTCCGTAGGGCTCAGCAGCTCATATTCAGATCAGATTAGTCACTCAGTCATGTCCGACTCTTTGCGACCCCATGAATCGCAGCACGCCAGGCCTCCCTGTCCATCACCAACTCCCGGAGTTCACTCAGACTCACGTCCATCCAGTCAGTGATGCCATCCAGCCATCTCATCCTCTGTCGTCCCCTTCTCCTCTTGCCCCCAATCCCTCCCAGCATCAGAGTCTTTTCCAATGAGTCAACTCTTCACATGAGGTGGCCAAAGTGCTGGAGTTTCAGCTTTAGCATCATTCCTTCCAAAGAAATCCCAGGGCTGATCTCCTTCAGAATGGACTGGTTGGATCTCCTTGCAGTCCAAGGGACTCTCAAGAGTCTTCTCCAACACCACAGTTCAAAAGCATCAATTCTTCGGTGCTCAGCCTTCTTCACAGTCCAACTCTCACATCCATACATGACCACAGGAAAAACCATAGCCTTGACTAGACGAACCTTTGTTGGCAAAGTAATGTCTCTGCTTTTGAATATGCTATCTAGGTTGGTCATAACTTTCCTTCCAAGGAGTAAGCGTCTTTTAATTTCATGGCTGCAGTCACCATCTGTAGTGATTTTGGAACCCAGAAAAATAAAGTCTGACACTGTTTCCCATATTGGAGGGCTGCAGTTGCTGATGACTGCGACATCCTTATTTACCAATATGGCAGGAAATGCTTCATTTCTCACAACCAACCACAAACAATAATCTTTTTAACACGGAACACTGGTGACTGGCAACAGAAAGCAACTTGGGCTGATTTCAGGAAAAGAGTTTATTGGAAGCATGTTGGATCGCCTCTAGAATCAATGGCAAGCTAAAGCAGAAGTTCTAAAGGTGTGGTCTGGGGCTCCTGAGGTCCCTGAGACCCTTCCAGGGAAACTGAAAAGTAGAAATGAATTCTGTAATAACAGTAAGATGTTATTTGGCTTTTTCATTGATGATGCAAAAGCTATCGTGATGAAAACTGATGCTTTAGCATGAATTAAGACAAACTACACTCATAGTAATTGCATTCTTTATGACCATGCACAGCAGGGGGAAAAAAAAAGTCACTTTCACTTTATAATGTCCTTGATAGAGTCATGAAATGATTAAACCTTGACCCTTGAGAAGGGAACATTTTACTGTTAGATGTGATGAAATGAGAAGTATGCATAAACCACTATTTCTGCATTATGAGCCATGATGACTGTCTCGAGATAAAGCATGTGTGCGATTCTTAGAGCTGCAAACTGAACCAGCCACTTTTTTCATGGAATGTCATTGTTAATCAAAAGAGTGCCTGACAAACTTCAGACCTGGTCCTTGGCAGTGCCTGCTAAGTCGCTTCAGTCATGTCTGACTCTTTGCAACCTACAGACGAGCCTTCCAGGCTCCTCTGTGCATGGGATTCTCCAGGCAACGATACTGAAACAGGTTGCTATTACCTCCTCCAGGGGATCTTCCTGACTGAGGGGTCAAACCTGCATCTCTTATGTTTCCTGCATTGGCAGGCAGGTTTCTTTACCACTAGCGCCACCTGGGAAGCCCCAGGTCTTTGGTGAGCACTTTCTCAAAAAATGAACAAGAATGAGTCTGTCGTTTCAATGATAGTTACTGATAGTATTGTGAACAATGATAAAATTCAAACCTTTCAAGCTAAAATCTGAATTTTTAGGAAAACCTTGTCAATTAGGACTTTCTGCTGTGAGCTGAGCAGCTTCCTAATACTGCAAGACTTTTCTGATGAGCTTGGTGGTGTTTTTGATATTATATACTATAAATACGTCAAAATTTGGAAGATGTGCTTAAATCAGCAAGCCAGTTCTTTTCTACATGGCCAAAGTACAATGTTACAAAATTATGTCTGGCTGAAAGTTCCATACAAAGTGCAAGATAGACCAATGGATTTCAATGAAACAGAGTACAAAATTTCATTGATATGGTTCCAGACTTCACAGTGCAACTAATCTTTAAGAAACTTATCTAAGAAACTACTGCTCACAAATTTTGGTGTGAAATTCAAGGAGTATATCCATACTATCTGAAAAGGTTATAAAAATCCCCTTCTCTTTTCTAACTGCATATTAGGGCAAGGCTGAATTTTTTTTTTTTTCATTTTTCAACCAAAACAACAAATTGTAACACAATGAATTCAAAAGTGAATGTGAAAACCTACCTATTTTCTACTGTCAGACATTAAGGAGTTTTACCAAAAAATGTTAAAATATTGCCACTCTTCTGGGTTTTTAAAGAAAATACAGTTATTTTCATAACAATGTGTCAATGTTACCTTATTTATTATTTTGTTTCTATTTGAACTAATATTGTTAGGATGTTGTTGTTGTTCAGTCACTAAGTTGTGTCCAACTCTTTGTGACCCCATCAACCGCAGCATGCCAGGCTCCTATGTCCTTCACTATCTTCCAGAGTTTGCTCAAAGCCATGTCCATTGAGTTGGTGATGCTATCTAAACATCTCATCCTCTGCTTTTGCCTTCAGTCTTTCCCAGCATCAGGGTCTTTTCCAATAAGTCAGCTCTTCACATCAGGTGGCCAAAGCGCTAGAGCTTCAGCTACAGCATCAGTCATTCCAGTGAATATTCAGGACTGATTTCCTTTAGGATTGACTGGTTTGATCTCCTTGCAGTCCAACGGACTCTCAAGAGTCTTCTCTAGCATCACAATTTGAAAGCATCAGTTCTTCAGTGCTCAGCCTTCTTTATGGTACAACTCTCACATCCGTACATGACTACTGGAAAAACCATATTTTTAACTATACATACCTTTGTCAGATATGCAGATGACACCACTCTTATGGCAGAAAGCAAAGAACTAAAGAGCCTCTTGACGAAAGTGAAAAAGGAGAGTGAAAAAGTTGGCTTAAAACTCAACATTCAGAAAACGAAGATCATGGCATCTGGTCCCATCACTTCATGGAAAATAGATGGGGAAACAATGGAAACAGTGACAGACTTTATTTTTCTGGGCTCCAAAATCACTGCAGATGATGACTGCAGCCATGAAATTAAAAGACGCTTACTCCTTGGAAGGAAAGTTATGACCAACCTAGACAGTGTATTAAAAAGCAGAGACATTACTTTGCCAACAAGGGTCCATCTAGTCAAAGCTATGGTTTTTCCAGTAGTCATGTATGGATGTGAGTTGGACTATAAAGAAAGCTGAGCACCAAAGAATTGATGCTTTTGAACTGTGGTGTTGGAGAAGACTCTTTAGAGTCCCTTGGACTTCAAGGAGATCCAACCAGTCCATCCTAAAGGAGATCAGTCATGTATGGATGTGAGTTGGACTATAAAGAAAGCTGAGCACCAAAGAATTGATGCTTTTGAACTGTGGTGTTGGAGAAGACTCTTTAGAGTCCCTTGGACTTCAAAGAGATCCAACCAGTCCATCCTAAAGGAGATCAGTCCTGAATATTCATTGGAAGGACTGATGCTGAAGCTGAAACTCCAACACTTTGGCCACCTGATGCAAAGAACTGACTCATTAGAAAAGACCCTGATGCTGGGAAAGATTGAAGGCGGGAAGAGAAGGGGACAACAGAGGATGAGATGGTTGGATGGCATCACTGACTCAATGGACATGAGTTTGAGTAGGCTCCAGGAGTTGATGATGGACAGGAAGGCCTGGCGTGCTGCAGTCCATGGGGTCGCAAAGAGTCATACACAACTGAGAGACTGAACTGAACTGAATGAACCTTTGTCAACGAAGTGATATCTCTGCTTTTTAATATGCTGCCTATGTTTGTCATAGCTTTCCTTCCAAGGATGAAGTGCCTTTTAATTTCATGGCTGCAGTCACCGTTTACAGTGATTTTAGAGCGCAAGAAAAGAAAATCTGTCACTGCTTCCACTTTTACCCCTTCTATTTGCCATGAAGTGATGGGACCAGATGCCATGATCTTAGTTTTTTCTTTAGTGCTGAGTTTCAAGCCAGCATTTCCACTCTCCTCTTCCACTCTCATCAAGAAACTCTGTAGTTCCTCCTCACTTTGTGCCATTATAATGGTATCATCTGCATATCTGAGGTTATTGATATTTCTCCCAGCAATCTTGATTCCAGCTTGTGCTTCATGCAGCCTGGCGTTTCTCATGAAGTACTCTGCACATAAGTTAAATGAGCAGGTGACAATATACAGCCTTGACATACTCCTTTCCCAGTTTTGAACCAGTCTGTTGTTCCAGGACCAGTTGTAACTGTTGCTTCTTGTCCTGCATATAGTTCTCTCCAGAGGCAGGTCAGATGATCTGGTATTCCCATTTCTTGAAGAATTTTCCACAGTTTGTTGGGATCCACACAGTCAAAGGCCTTACTGTAGTCAATGAAGCAGAAGTAGATGTTTTTCTGAAATTGTCTTGCTTTCTCTATGACCCAGTGAGTGTTGGCAATTTGATCTCTGGTTCCTCTGTCTTTTAGGAACCCAGCTTCTACATCTGAAAGTTCTTGGTTCACATACTGCTGAAGCCTAGCTTGAAGGACCTTGAGCATTTCCTTGCTAGCATGTGAAATGAGATCTCTTGCAGTGTGAAGTCAAGTGGGCCTTAGGAAGCATTACTATGAGCAAAGCTAGAGGAAGTGATGGAATTCCGGCTGAGCTGTTTAAAATTCTAAAAGATGATGCTGTTAAAGTGCTGCACTCAATATGCCAGCAAATTTGGAAAACTCAGCAGTGGCCACAGGACTGGAAAAGATCAGAGAAACTATAAGAGAAGTAATTTAGTCCCATAAACCTGTTATGCCTCCATTTCCTCACCAATAGAATACATATAATAAGAGAAACTGGCTTATGAGAGGATTTTCAGAACTAAATGAGTTAACACTTAAAATATGCTTAACACAGTATCAAAGAAATGGCACATGGTCAGCAAATGTTAATTATTAAGATATCCGAACAATGAAGAAGGAACATGGCAATAACTGAAAATACTTAACTATAAAATTGTTTTTCCAACCTTCAAGTCTCACCAATACACAAGGGAGAGAGTTTCCAATACCCTGCATGGGACACCTCCAGGGACAGCTGCTGCAGAGCAAAGCTCGCTACCTGAGTCAATCATCTAGATTCCTTGGATTCAGAGCAGGAACAACCATGGTCAATCGGCACCTACTCTTGGTTTCACATGTCAGCCCTGAGGAAATGGATCTCAAGCAAGTAACCTATCCTTCAAAAGGTCTACATTCTCTTTTCCCTGGGATGAACGGGGCTTCCCAGCTGGTGCTAGCGGTAAAGAACCCACCTACCAATACAGAAGACATAAGGGACATGAGTTCGATCCCCAGATCGAGAAGAATCCCATGGATAGAGGAGCCTGCAGGCTGTAGTCCATGGGATCGCAGAGTCGGACATGACTGAAGCAACTTAGCATGCATGTGACAGCTGACTTAAAATGGAAGGATGCTCAAGAAAAAAGATTAGAAGGAAATATATCAACATGTAAACAGAAATTATCCCCAAGTGTGTGGTCAGTGTGAAAGTGAAAGTGTTGGTCGCTCAGTTCTGTCTGACTCTTTGTGACTCCATGGACTGTAGCCTACCAGGCTCCTCTGTCCATGGGATTCTCCAGGCAAGAATACTGGAGTGGTTGCCATTCACTTCTCCAGGGGATCTTCCCAACTCAGGGATCAGACCTGATCTCCTGTATTGCAGGTGGATTCTTTACTGTCTGAGCCATGGGACATTTATATTTTCTTCCTTTCTTTACCAGAATATCCTAGTCTCTGCAGTAACCTTGTATTAAATTTGCATTTAGTTTTTAACTTGTAGTATATATTTTGAATCTGAACTATTTTGTTGCCTAAAATGGATGATGACATGAATCCCCTTCTTAATATAACTCTGAGGGAAAGGTCTAGAAAGGTGACCAAAGATCAGACATCAGAGTGTGAGTAAAGGAAATGGGAAAGGTGGACTCAAGAACCCCAGAGCAGTCTCTCTCCGTTTCTGCCTCACACCCACACTTGACACTCTTTATCAGAAATAATTTTTAAGGACAGACTTAATGGGAGTGAAGAAGTTCCAGGTAACAGTGGCCAGTATTCACTGAGCTTTACATGCATAATCACACTTAACCTTCCAACTTTATATTACAGATTGGAAATGGGGGCTCCCAGCAGTTTCTCAGTCTAGGGAC
Source organism: Bos indicus (assembly GCF_029378745.1). Lineage (NCBI taxonomy): Eukaryota > Metazoa > Chordata > Mammalia > Artiodactyla > Bovidae > Bos > Bos indicus. The sequence continues at coordinate 14,640,274 of NC_091780.1, read as the reverse complement.
TTGAGAAGGATCCGTGAGCTTGGGCAATGGGAAGAAGGACTGGCTTGGAGAGGGGTCCCTATAGGCTTTGGGGGGTATTTCTACTCCAGTTTGCAGAAGCAGGTGACCAACCATCTTCCCGAAGGGCACGTGAGGCAAAGAAGTGGAGGCAACTCAGCAAGAAATCCGGAGGGGGCGGGGGGCGACCCCACAGTGACTCCGCCCGTCTTCCATCTTTTCCTCATTATGTCTCCTGGAGGGCTTCTTGCCAGAGCGGCAGTTATTTCACGGGCTGGGCACCGTGGGGAGGGAAGAAGCACGTGACACGTGGCCTCTGGTCTTAATGAAAGCCACTCTGATTTGCAGACAAAATCTACTGCCTGGTAATCGAATCACTTGTAAACAAAGTTTCCAGACCCAACAGAAAAGGGTCAGGGAGAGTAGGGAATGGATTTTACGTGTACCATACAATCATTACTGGAGAGGTTCTGACAGGGAACTGATGTTTACATAGTGCCCGCTGTGTGCCAGGCTCCACCTCACACATGGCATTTCTTCAGTCCTACCAGCAACCCTCTGTGGTCTGTTTCCCTCCCCCTACGCCTGGGAAATGCCCTATTCTCGGCACAGTGCTCTGAATCTCAGAATGCATTGAAAAGAATAGTGCTGGCTTAGACAGAGAAACTTCTGGAAACCCATTCCAAACCTCCTTTGTACCGGCCCCGATCACTGCAACAAAACATACTCCTGAAATACCAGGGAAATGCTACGTTCAAGACAAATTCTAAAATGGGCTCCTTTAAAGCTAAAAAGAAATGACACAAATGAACTTATTTACAAAGCAGTAACAGACTCACCGACTTAAAGAACAAACTTACGGTTACCAGAAAGAAATAATGTCATATGCAGCAGAATGGGTGCACCCAGGGATTGTCATGCTGAGTGAAGGAAGTCAGACAGAGAAGCAAAAACATCATATGACGTCCCTTATATGCAGAATCTAAAAAGATGTGATACAAACGAACTTATTTACAAAACAGAAACACACTCACAGACCTAGAGACAGAACCTATGGTGACCAGGAGGGGAGGAAGCGAGCAAGGGATAGTTAGGAAGTTCGGGATGGACATGTACACACTGTTATGTTTAAAATGGGTAACCAACAAGGACCTCCTGTATAGCACAGGGAAGTCCGCTCCATGTTATGTGGCAGTCTGGGTGGGAAGGGAGTTGGGGGAGAATGGACGCATGTACTTGCCTGGCTGAGCCCCTTTGCTGAGCACCTAAGACTATCACAACATTGTTCACTGGCTACACTTTGGTATAAAATAAAAAGTTAAAAAAGAAATGAAATAAAATGGGGTTCTTTATACACAGTTTCTGCCATCCACATAATAAAGGGAGTTGTATTTCTTCCCCTTTTCAGTGCTTGCACTGTTTCCTCCCATTTCTCCTAGGTCGGCTGGGAGGTCTGGAGGAAGCCCCCTGAGGGGAGGCCGGGGGCAGGTGGCCAGACGGAGGGGGACGCCTCACTTCTCGGTCACTGGTCACATAGTCCATGACCAAGTGGCCAGGCAGGCGGAGGGGTTCCCGCAGAGCTGGTTCCCGGCAGGCTGTCCCCTTCCCTTTCTGTGTGCCAGGCAAGTGAGTGTCCTTGTAACCTCACACGTGCTGGAGCTCTGGCCCGGTGACACAGGCTCTGATGAGAAGAGGGAAGACCAGAAGAGGACAGAGCCAACCCGATCTGACTCAGGAGGGCGATCAGCCACCAGTGAGGCTGCTCTGGAGGCTCCCACAGTGCAGGGCTTTCTGTTTTGAGTTTATGTATTTATTTATTTGCAGCAGTGCTGGGTCTTCATTGCTGTGCAGGCATTTCTCTAGTTGCAGTGCTCAGGCTTCTCTTTGCAGTGGATTCTGTCACTGTGGAGCATGGGCTCGTGGCTCGTGGGCTTCAGTAGCTGTTGGTCCCGGGCTCTAGAGCACAGACTCAGTAGTTGTGGCGGACCGGCTTAGTTGCTCTGCGGCAGGTGGGATCTTCCCAGACCAGGGATTGAACTTGTGTCTCCTGCATTGGCAGGTGGATTCTTCACCACTGAGCCACCAGGGAAGCCCAGGACTTTCCATTTTGAAACCAAGTAACTATATAGTAATGGATGGAAGCTAAATTTTTGGTGGTGAGCACACTGTAGGGATGAGGTAGCAATATAATGTTGTACATGTGAAACTTATAAGCTAATGTTACCTCAATGAAAAACAGTTCTGATGGAGAATGAAAGTTAAAAAAATAAAAAATAAACCAGTTGGTCCTGGACAAACCAGGAAGAGCTGGTCACCTTACCCACCCTCTCCCTGTCCACGAACTGTGATCTCTACCCAGGAGCACACATATCCTGTGTGTCCCCCAGCGGCAGGCTCTGATAACAGCTAATGTTTATCGTTTGCTCATTGTCGGGTGCTTTCCATATCCGTCCCCTTTACTCCTTATCACAGGCCTAGGGAGAAGATATCATTAGCACCTCCTTTCACTGATGAAGAAACTGAGGCTGACAGAGGGTGAACAACTTGAATTCGCAGTTCCATAAAACCAGCTTGCTGACCACACTTGAGTGTAGGAAGGATTTCCCTACTCTGCTTTCTGAAGTTTGGCAGAGCGAGATGGAGGGAAAGAGGGAGGAAATGGAGGAAGGAAGAGAGGGAAGGAAGGGGAAGGGAGGTGGGAGGGGAGGGGGAGAGGGGACGTGGGGAGGGGAGAAGGGATGTGGGGAGGGAAGATGGGGAGGGGGAGGGGAGGGGAGGTGGAGAGGGAAGAGTGGGGAGGGGAGAGGCGGGGGGTGGGGAGGGCAGGTGGGGGGAGGGGAGGGGCAGGGAGAGGGCAGGTGGGGGGAGGGGAGGGGCAGGGAGACGGCAGGTGGGGGGAGGGCAGGTGGGGGGGAGGGCAAGTGGGGGGGAAGGGGAAGATGGGAGGCGGCCAGGGAAGCAGGAGGGAAAAAGGGAAGGAGGCTGAGAGAGCACGAGTGAGGTGGAGAAGCCCTGACGGTTCTCTGGATCACATACCGCATCTCAGCCGCCAGCAGCATCCTCAGCGTGCTCCGGCTCAGCTCGCCTGCAGAGCGGACAGCACCAGCCACAGCGCATTTTACTCCCTGCAAGAACTGAGGGTATTATCATATGATATTCATGCCTATTTTCGTAAATAATTCACCTTTTTCTTTTCTTTTCTTTTTTGCACGAAAGTAAAACAGCCTGAAGCTAGAACATTTAAAAGGAACGCTGGTGCCTTATTCATAAAATAATAATGTGCTGGTTTGCCAGACAGTTTGTAAAAAGTCCCGAAGCTAAAATACGCCGAGTTCTAGGTCTATTTTTAGCCTGGAAAAGGCCTCCCTATGTCTTTCTCAGTTCACACTTGATAAGGGCAGTTGTTCTGCTGTCTCTGAAACGGGGCTTTCCCAAATCGGTTGCATTCGCCCAGGGAACTCTTAAAGATAACTTGGTGGATAAACATATTTATGAAATTCAAACACCTGGGACACAAATGCTTTTTTTAACCATACAAAAATAAATTGTAAACAAAAGGATAATGGTCAACCACACCTATGGGAAATGGGGCCACAGAATTCACCGTTTATGTGACATTTTCCCCCAAGCCTGGCAGGGAGATTTCTTTTGCAGAGGAATAGCAATTCCAGGGCTGGAAATGCTTAAAAATAACGCTTAGATGATAAGAATTGTGTCTCTGTGTTATTATGGTTTCCTCCTTTCTCAATATTATGTGCTAGTCGTTTACAACAGCTTTCTGTGATGATTTTTTAAATAGTAAGATCGCTCTTGTCAAATTACACACCTCTAGAAAATCCCATGGATGGAGGAGCCTAGTAGGCTGCAGTCCATGGGGTCGCGAAGAGTCGGACACGACTGAGCGACTTCACTTTCATTTTTCACTTTCATGCATTGGAGAAGGAAATGGCAACCCACTCCAGTGTTCTTGCCTGGAGGGACAAGACGTCCCTCCAGGGACGGGGGAGCCTGGTGGGCTGCCGTCTATGGGGTCACACAGAGTCGGACACGACTGAAGCGACTTAGCAGAAGCAGCAGCAGAAGGACACAAAACAGACTCATAATGTCAGTTATGCCTGTGACATTGGGTGACCAACCAGTTGGCTAAGGACTTTCAAGGCTAAATCAGAAAGCCTCAGACAGACCAGGGCTTGCTCGTCCCCTGCCTTTGCAGAGGGAGCTTGACTCACTGGGACAAGTCCAGGAGGAAACGGTGACTCCATATCCCTTCATGTGTGGGTGTGCTTAGTTGCTCAGTTGTGTCCGACTCTGCAAGTCCATGGACTGTAGCCCGCCAGGCTCCTCTGTTCACGGAGATTCTCCAGGCAAGAATATTGGAGTGGGTTGCCATGCCCTCCTCCAGGGGATCTTCCCAACCCAGGGATCGAACCCAGGTCTCCCACACTGCAGGAAGATTCTTTACCATCTGAGCCCCCAGGGCAGCCTTTCATCTCTTTGGAATATTAAACCCTGTGAGTTTTCTACCTGTTCAAAAAAAATTACATTAAAAATATTCTGTCAGATGAATGGATAAAGATATGAGATATATATGTGTGTGTACATACACATATACAATGGAATATGTATGAATGTTGTTATTGTTCTTGTTCAGCCAGTCAGTTCAGTCGCTCAGTTGTGTCTGAGTCTTTGCAACCCCATGGACTGCAGTATGACAAGCCTCCCTGTCCATCACCAATTCGTGGAGTTTACTCAAACTCATGTCCATTGATAATTTGGTGATGCCATCCAACCATCTCATCCTCTGTTGTCACTGTCCCCTTCTCTTCCTGCCTTCGATCTTTCCCAACATCAGGGTCTTTTGAAAAGAGACCTCTTCGCATTGGGCGGCCAAAGTATTGGGAGTTTCAGCTTCAGCATCAGTCCTTCCAATGAATATTTAGGACTGATTTCCTTTAGGATGGACTGGTTGGATCTCCTTGTAGTCCAAGGGACTCTCAAGAGTCTTCTCCAACAATTCTTCGGCACTCAGCTTTCTTTATAGTCCAACTCTCACATCCATACATGACCACTGGAAAAACCATAGCCTTGACTAGATGGACCTTTGTTGACAAAGTAACATCTCTGCTTTTTAATATGCTGTCTAGGTTGGTCATAACTTTTCTTCCAAGGAGTAAGTGTCTTTTAATTTCATGGCTGCAGTCACCATCTGCAGTGATTTTGGAGCCCCAAAAATAACGTCTGTCACTGTTTCCACTGTTTCCCCACCTATTTGCCATGAAGTGATGGGACCAGATGCCATTATCTCAGTTTTCTGAATATTGAGTTTTAAACCAACTTTTTCACTCTCCTCTTTCAGTTTCATCAAGAGGCTCTTTAGTTCTTCTTCACTTTCTGCCATAAGGGTGGTGTCATCTGCATATCTGAGGTTATTGCTATTTCTCCCAGCAATCTTGATTCCAGCTTGTGCTTCATCTAGCCCAGCATTTCTCATGAGGTACTCTGCATATAAGTTAAATAAGCAGGGTGACAATATACAGCCTTGATGTACTCCTTTTCCTGTTTGGAAACAGTCTGTTGTTCCATGTCCAGTTTGAACTGTTGCTTCCTTACCTGCATACAGATTTCTGATGAGGCAGGTCAGGTGGTCTGGTATTCCCATTTCTTGAAGAATTTTCCACGGTTCATTGTGATCCACACAGTCAAAGGCTTTGGCATAGTCAGTAAAGTAGAAATAGATGTTTTTCTGGAACTCTCTTGCTTTTTCTATGATCCAGTGGATGTTGGCAATTTGATCTCTGGTTCCTCTGCCTTTTCTAAAACCAGCTTGATATTGTTCTTGTTGTTTAGTTGCTAAGTCATGTCTGACTCTTTTGCAACCCCAAGGACTGTAGCCTGGCAGGCTCCTCTGTCCATGGGATTTCCCAGGCAGGAATACTGGAGTGGGTTGTCATTTCCTTCTCCAGGGGATCTTCCCAAACCAAGGAGCGAACCCGAGTCTCCTGCATTGGTTGACAGATTTTGTTTTACCCCGAGCCACTAGGGAAGCCCACCATGGAATATTACTCAGCCATAAAAAATAATGAAATAATGCCATTTGCAGCAATGTGGATACACTTAGATATTATCATACTAAGTGAAGTAAGTCAGATAAAGACAAATATCACATGTCACTTATATGTGGAATCTAAGAAAATGATACAAATGAACTATTTACAAAATAGAAACAGCCTCAGAGACACAGAAAACAATCTTATGGGGAAAAAAAAAAAAACTATCTGATAGTTACCAAAGGGGAATGGGGCAAAATTAGGAGTTTGGATTAAAAGATGCATACCATTATATGTAAAACAGATAAACATCAAGGTCCTACTGATGGCACAGGGAACTAAATTTAATATCTTATAATAACCTACAATGGAAAATAATCTGAAAATTTTATATATGTAAAAACATTGCTGTACACCTGAAACTAACACAATGTAAATCAGCTATACTTCAATTTAAAAAACATATTCTGTCTATATCAGGTGAGAGGATTATTTACTTCAGTTAGTAGATCTCTAAGAATGACAGTCTATTAGATCCATATGAGATTAACATCAGTACATTTAAGTTCTGCTTTGTTACTTATTTCATTTGTTTCTAAAATATGCCCTCCAGGGCTTCCCAGATGGCTCAGAGTTAAAGAATCTGCCTGCCAGTGCAGGAAACACAGGTTCAATCCCTGATCTGGGAAGATCCCACATGCCACAGAGCAACTCAGCCCGTGGGCCACAGCAATTGCCCGCAACTACTGAAGCCCGTGTGCCCTAGAGCCTGTGCTTCTGCAACAAGAGAAGCCACCTAAATGAGAAGCCTGCACGCCACAACTAGAGAGCCGCCCCCGCTCACCGCAACTCCGGAAAAGCCAGCGAGGCAATGATGACGCTAAGTCACGTCAGTCGTGTCCGACTCTGTGCGACCCCATAGACGGCAGCCCACCAGGCTCCCCCGTCCCTGGGATTCTCCAGGCAAGAACACTGGAGTGGGTTGCCATTTCCTTCTCCAACGCATGAAAGTGAAAAGTGAAAGTGAATCGCTCAGTCATGTCCGACTCTTAGCGACCTCATGGACTGCAGCCTACCAGGCTCCTCCATCCGTGGGATTTTCCAGGCAAGAGTACTGGAGTGGGGTGCCATTGCCTTCTCCAAATGATGACGCAGCACAGCCTAAATAAATAAATAAACAAAATCATAAACTGTGCCCTCCAAAGGACTTTAGGATTACTCTTTATTAAAGAACTCAAAATTTTGCAAACTTCTTTAACTGCTCATTCTCACACCACGAGGTAATTAGAGCTCCGATTGTTGTTCCACTTCAAAGATGAGAAAAAGGGAAAGGGGCCGGAAGGAGGTTATCTAAGCTGTCCAGGGCAGGACGTGAGTGTGTGGGGGTCTCTAATCCCCCGGGGCAGGCCTCCCCTTTGCTGGTCCACTTTGCATCTGGTTAGTGTTGTCAAACCATGGAAACAGCCGGCTGTTGCCAAAGAGAAATGTTTCTATCAACGTTTCTCAAGTGTCCCTGAGGAGCCCCCGCCAACAACCAGTGATGACATAATGTTGGCTGATGAAGCCCTCCCGGCCAATCAGGCTGCGGAAACAGTGCCACCCACGGAGGAACTTTTTCTGGGATTTCATAGGAAACAGTCCTGAGGTGCACACGGGGCCAGCACCCGGCTCTGAGCGGAGCGCGGGCTGTCCGCAGCTCCTTCTGCAGTTCTGGTATTTGTCTCCTACACATCAAAGTCACGTTCACTCGTTTTCTTCTCAAAATGGAGATTTTGAGAGGCAAAGACCAGCTGGGCGGAACTAAACAGACTCCAGGCTGATTTCCTCAGAAAAGCTGAAAGGGCGGGGCAGGCGGGCGGGGCGGGGCGCAGTTCACCCTCCCGGTGGTGGTCCTTAAAACACACAGCGAATGGCACGCCGAGTGCGGCCTGGCCTGGTGGAAACACACCAGCTGTTGTCTCTGCGGCGCAGGGCCACCCCTGCGTCCAGAGACACCCCCTCCAGGTCTGCCCCGCTGTGACCCCACAACTGGAATCCCCAGCGTCTCGGTGAAGGCCAGAGTTCAGGCTGAATTGGGCTTCCCTGGTGGCTCAGCAAAAAAGAATGCCTGCCAGTGCAGGACACACAGGTTCGATCCCTGGGATGGGAAGATCCCCTGCAGGAGGGCATGGCAACCCACTCCAGTATTCTTGCCTGGAGAATTCCATGGACAGAGGAGCCTGGCGGGCTAAGTCCATGGGGTCACAAAGAGTTGGACACAGCTGAGTGACTAACTGCCCCCCCCCCCCCCCCCACACACACACACAAGTAATCAATAGGCATTAGATGGTGTTGCTGCTGTAGTCAGCATTCTTTCCTGGCCCCGGTTCTCACCTGTGTCATAACCATCTTCCAGTTGTAACCCCCACCCTGCTCTCATAACCAGCTTCATCTTCTTGAGTGCAGAATCAAGCGTAATTCTCCCTTGCTGAAAACCCTTTTGATTTGTTTTATTAATTGTATTGGGGTATACTTGTTTTACAAAGTTGTGTTAGTTTCTACTTTCCAGCAAAGTGAATCAGCTGTCCGTATATACATATATCCCCTCTATTTTTGAAAGGCAGCTGTGTTCACCACTATACCACCAATGCCCACCATCTCCTGTTTTTTGGATTTCCTTCTCAGGTAACCCTACTCAGTGCTGAAAACTCTTTAGGTGAACTCTTTGCCTCTAGAATCCCAGTTCCTTAATACTGACCCAATTCCCGCATCGCCAGCTTCATCAACCCCACACCCACACACCCCAAACTCAAACTTTACTAAATTACTTGCTATCCCTCCCCTCCAAGGCTGAGCTCCTTCCTGGTTCTTCCACCAAGAACACTCTTCCCTGGCCCCCTCGCCTCCATTTTTGACCTAAAGAATTCCAAAGCCTTCTACAGAGAGACATAACGTTCTTTGTGAAGTTCCTGATCTCTTCTCTACGAGCTCCCACCGTCCCATACCAGCCCCAGCCCACACACAGTGCTCCATAACATCCAGAATGACCAAATGTCCTCATTCACCCAGGACTGAAGAGTTGTCCAGAATTAAGGATTTTAGTGCTAAAACCAAAGAATCTTGGGCCAACAGAGGTATTTGGTTGCCCCAGTAGCATTGATCACATGGTTTGGGAATTAGCTGTCTTTTGATAAGATTGGAGAGCAGAAATATTGCCTTGTTCATCTTCACATCCACAGTATCTACCCTAGGGTCAGGCACATATAGGGCTTCCCAGGTGGTTCATTGGTAAAAGAATCCACCTGCCAATGCAAGAGATGTGGGTTTGATCCCTGGGTCAGGAAGATCCCCTGGAGGAGGAAATGGCAACCCACTCTATTATTCTTGCCTGGAGAATCCCACGGACAGAGGAGCCTGGTGGACTGCAGTCCATGGGTTCGAAAAGAGTTGGACACGACTGAAGTGACTAAACAGTATATGGTCCAGTCAATAAATATTTGTTAAATGCGTTGAGATAGCAGTTAGTTGCATCAACAGAAGAACTAAAGGCAGTGGTTCACATCCAGTCCCCCTACAAGATCTTGGGCATGTAATTGCTTTCATTTACATATTTATGTATTTGCCCTTGAAAGATTTGAGGCAAATTCCTTGGTCTTGCTGAGCCTGCATTTGTAAAAGGGAGATAATAATATCCATCTCACAGAGGTGTCGTGAAGGTTCAACAGATGTCAGGTGGTTAACACAACCCCTGGCATATAACAAGCTTTAATAAATGCTAGCTGCTATTACTATTTATTATTATTATTATTTAAATAGCGAGCAGTGCAGTCAATAAGGGTTGGCTCCCTTCCCCCCATTAAAGAAATGAATACAGGTGGCCTTAAATGTAATTATGCCGTAGAAAAAGCTTCCCTTCAAACACTGATCGGCCACCTTGCCCACACATTAGAATCCCCCAGGGACCTTTTACAAAGACTGATGCCCAACCCCGACCAATTAATTCAGATCTCCAGTGATGGATGCATGCATCAGCTCCTTTAAAGGGCTCCCCCGGTGATGCTCACAGGCGCCCAGGTAGGGCACTGGGTTAGCTGCTTTCTAATTCTTTATTGCTGCCCTGGGTCTTTCCAAACAATTCCCCTCCCACCCCAATCTAGGTGTTGGAACAGCAAGTTCTTAATTCCCTTTGTCCCCCCAGCTTTGTCGTCATGGCAAGAACTGGAGAATTCTCAGCCCATCTGAGGGGAACCTTATTGCCTCTCCTCTTCATTATTCCAGGCTGGGACCCTCATTCCTAAAGCCCTTACCCCCGCGGCTCCCAGCCTTTCAGAACCTTCACTGTATTCTCTCTGGAATTTGGAGAAATGAGAAAGACATCACTTCATCTGTGTCTCCCTAAAGGTACAGATGTTTCATTTTCTAGCCAGTGTTTCCCAAACTGGGGTCTACAGACACCTTAGGGATCCACCTTAGGGATCTGCGTGACAACTTCCTGTCTGCATTTTCTGTTTGCCAATATACGACTATTGTACATTATGTTCAGTTCAGTTCAGTCACTCAGTCGTGTCCGACTCTTTTTGACCCCCTGAATCGCAGCACACCAGGCCTCCCTGTCCATCACCAACTCCCGCAGTTCACCCAAACTCACATCCATTGAGTCGGTTATGCCATCCAGCCATCTCATTCTCTGTCGTCCCCTCTTCCTCCTGCCCCCAACCCCTCCCAGCATCACAGTCTTTTCCAATGAGTCAACTCTTCACATGAGGTGGCCAAAGTACTGGAGTTTTAGCTTCAGCATCATTCCTTCCAAAGAAATCCCAGGGCTGATCTCCTTCAGAATGGACTGGTTGGATCTCCTTGCAGTCCAAGGGACTCTCAAGAGTCTTCTCCAACACCACAGTTCAAAAGCATCAATTCTTTGGCGCTCAGCCTTCTTCACAGTCCAATTCTCACATCCATACATGACCACTGGAAAAACCATAGCCTTGACTAGACGGACCTTTGTTGGCAAAGTAATGTCTCTGCTTTTGAATATGCTATCTAGGTTGGTCATAACTTTCCTTCCAAGGAGTAAGCATCTTTTAATTTCATGGCTGCAGTCACCATCTACAGTGATTTTGGAGCCCCCCAAAATAAAGTCTGACACTGTTTCCACTGTTTCCCCATCTATTTCCCATGAAGTGATGGGACCAGATGCCATGATCTTCATTTTCTGAATGTTGAGTTTTAAGCCAACTTTTTCACTCTCCTCTTTTACCTTCATCAAGAGACTTTTTAGTTCCTCTTCACTTTCTGCTATAAGGGTGGTATCATCTGCATATCTGAGGTTATTGCTATTTCTCCTAGCAATCTTGATTCCAGCTTGTGCTTCTTCCAGCCCAGCGTTTCTCATGATGTACTCTGCATATAAGTTAAAGAAGCAGGGTGACAATATGTAGTCACCACCTATTGCGCTTGTGTTTTGTAGCATAAAGGCACTCAGTGCACATACGCAGATTTTGAAGGAGTCCAAACAGAAGGACCAAAGCACAAAGCAGGAGAAGCCAGTAGATTCAAAGTGACCATAAAGTAGCCACTCGTGTTGAAATAACTGCAGAAACAGTTTGTGTGTCCTGGCTACACATAACAGTTTGCGTGTGTGTGTGTGTTTGCACAGTTGTGCCCAGATTTTTGTGATCCCACAGACTGTAGCCCACCAGGCTCCTCTGTCCATGGGATTTCCCAGGGCAAGAATACTGGGGTGGGTTGCCATTTCCTCCTCCAGGAGATCTTCCCAACCCAGGGATCAAACCTGAGCCTCCTGGTTTCCTGCACTGGCAGGCAGATTCTTTACCAACTGCACCAATTGGGAAGCCCTAACAGTTTGCAGTAAGTAGGAAATAGACACTTGAGACATTTTCTTCTCTCTCTACAAAAACTGTAGGAAGGGAAACCCCATTTAAAGTAGATTCTAATAAGGCTACCATATCATTTTGCAAATGTGAGTGAACATGAGTATCTACCAAGTGTTTGGGGGACTTCCCTGGTGGTCAGTCCAGTGGTTAAAACTCAAGACTTCCAATGCAGAGGCACAGTGGGCACAGGCTTGATCTCTGGTCAAGAAATTAAAATCCCACATCCTACGCAGTGTGGCCAATAAGTAAAAAAAAAAAAAAAAGTGAAATAAAATCAGCACTTGGAAATTACTCACTGGCCAAATTTTGGCCATATAGCGCCTGATGGCCCAGCATTAGCACATACAGTCGTGATGTTATAGATACCATTTGTGCCTCATCTCTATGAGAAGAAACAGTCTTTGATTAGTATTATTAAAGTGAAAATGCAGAAACAGATTCTCAAACAAGACCCAAATCTACATTTTTCCATTATTAAACCAGCCATACTGACTTATTTTTAGTGGCACCTCACAATCATCATAAATCCCATCGAAATAGTGCTGTTTATTTAGATGTCATTCCCATATATTGTCTTTGGCTCTTTTTCTAATTTTTTCTCCTTTTGATAGGTGTTTAAGACCAACAAGCATACACAGTGTAGACCTCGTTTTACTAAATCCCTAACTAAGAGATTATATAGTGCTTCCCTTGTAGCTCTGTCGGTAAAGAATCTGCCTGCAGCACAGGAGACCCGGGTTCGATCCCTGGGGTGGGAAGATCCCCTGGAGAAGGAAATGGCAACCCACTGAAGTATCCTTGCCTGGAAAATCTCATGGGCAGAGGAGCCTGGTGGGCTGCAGTCCATGGGGTCACAAAGAGTCGGGCACGACTGCACGACTAACACTGATAGTGCCTGACAGCCTAGGAAGTCAAGAGATACCTGGAGTAGCGGGCAATTTTGGCCTTGGAGTACAAAATGAAGCAGGGCAAAGGCTAACAGAGTTTCACCAAGAGAACGCACTGGTAACAGCAAACACCCTCTTTCAACAACACAAGAGAAGACTACACATGGACATCACCAGATGGTCAATACCAAAATCAGATTGACTGTATTCTTGCAGTCAAAGATGGAGAAGCAACAAAAACAAGACCGGGAGCTGACAGTGGCTCAGACCATGAGCTCCTTATTGCAAAATTCAAACTTAAAATGAAGAAAGTAGGAAAAACCACTAGACCAGTCAGGTATGACCTAAATCAAACCCCTTACGATTATACAGTGGAAGTGACAAATAGGTTTAAGGGATTAGATCTGATAGAGTGCTTGAAGAACTATGGACGGAGGTTCATGGCATTGTATAGGAGGCAGAGATCAAGACCATCCCCAAGAAAAAGAAATGCAAAAAGGCAAGATGGTTGTCTGAGGAGGCCTTACAAAAAGCTGAGAAAAAGAAGAGAAGCTAAAGGCAAGGAGAAAAGGAAAGATATACTCATCTGAATGCAGAGTTCCAAAGAATAGCAAGGAGAGATAAGAAAGCCCTCCTCAGTGATCAATGCAAAGAAATAGAGGAAAACAATAGAATGGGAAAGACTAGAGATCTCTTCAAGAAAATTAGAGATACCAAGGGAACATTTCATGCAAAGATGGGCACAATAAAGGACAGAAATGGTATGGACCTAACAGAAGCAAAAGATATTAAAAAGAGGTGGCAAGAATACACAGAAGAACTATACAAAAAAGATCTTCATAAGCCAGATAACCATGATGGTGTGATCGCTCACCTAGAGCCAGACATCCTGGAATTTGAAGTCAAGTGGGCCTTACAAAGCATCACTATGAACAAAGCTAGTGGAGGTGATGGAATTCCAGTTGAGCTATTTCAAATCCTAAAAGATGATGCTGTGAAAGTCCTGCACTCAATGTGCCAGCAAATTTAGAAAACTCAGCAGTGTCCACAAGACTGGAAAATGTCAGTTTTCATTCCAGTCCCAAAGAAAGGCAAGGCCAAAGAATGTTCAAACTACCACACAATTGCACTCCAGCTCACACGTTAGCAATGTAATGCTCAAAATTCTCCAAGCCAGGCTTCAACAGTACGTGAACCATGAAATTCCAGATGTTCAAGCTGGATTTAGAAAAGACAGAGGAACCAGAGATCAAATTGCCAATATCCACTGTATCATCTAAAAAGCAATAGAGTTCCAGAAAAACATATACTTCTGCTTTATTGGCTACACCAGAGTCTTTGACTGTGTGATTCACAACAAACTGTGGAAAATTCTTCAAGAGATGTGAATACCAGACCCCCTAACCTGCCTCCTGAGAAATCTGTATGCAGGTCAAGAAGCAACAGTTAGAACTGGACATGAACAACAGACTGGTTCCAAATTGGAAAAGGAGTAAGTCAAGGCTGTATATTGTCACCCTGCTTATTCAACTTATAAGAGTACATCATGCAAAATACTGGGCTGGATGAAGCACAAGCTGGAATCAAGATTGCTGGGAGAAACATCAATAACCTCAGATACGCAGATGACACCACCCCTATGGCGGAAAGTGAAAAACTAAAGAGCCTCTTGATGAAAGTGAAAGAGGAGAGTGAAAAAGTTGGCTGAAAGCTCAACATTCAGAAAACTAAGATCATGGCATCTGGTCCCATCCCTTCATGGCAAATAGATGGGGAAACAATGGAAACAGCGACAGACTTTATTTTGGGGGGCTCCAAAATCACTGTAGATGGTGACTTCAGCCATGAAATTAAAAGATGCTTGCTCCTTGGAAGAAAAGCTATGACCAACCTAGACAGCACATTAAAAAGCTGAGACATTACTTTGCCAACAAAGGTCCATCTAGTCAAAGCTATGGTTTTTCCTGTAGTCATGTATGGGTGTGAGAGTTGGGCTATAAAGAAAGTTGAGTGCCAAAGAATTGATGCTTTTGAACTGTGGTGTCAGAGAAGACTCTTGAGAGTCCCTTGGACTGCAAGGAGATCCAACCAGTCCATTCTGAAGGAGATCTGCCCTGGGATTTCTTTGGAAGGAATGATGCTAAAGCTGAAACTCCAGTACTTTGGCCACCTCATGTGAAGAGTTGACTCATTGGAAATGAGGAAATACTGGAAGGGATTGGGGGCAGGAGGAAGAGGGGACGCCAGAGGATGAGATGGCTGGATGGCATCACTGACTCGATGGACATGAGTTTGAGTGAACTCCGGAAGATGGTGATGGACAGGGAGGCCTGGCGTGCTGCGATTCATGGGGTCGCAAAGAGTCGGACACGACTGAGCGACTGAACTGAACTGAACTGAACTGAACACACGTATATCTTAAAGTAACACCTTTGGCTCCTCATAGGAGTGAGAGTCTGGGCAAGTTTCTTGATGGTCTGACTCTGTTTCCCCAGTTGATAAACCTTCCTCATGGAGTTGAGATGATCATAATAATAAATCCAAAGTTCCTGGCACACAGTAGGTGCTCACAGCACAGACTATAGTTCTACTAATTCCTCTAATCAAGACACAGGTCACCCACGTCCTTGGAAATTTATTCCCACCATTACAGAAGGCTGTAGCGTTTAAAATATGTAGGAGGGACTTCTCTGGAGGTCCAGTGGTTAAAACTTCAACCTCCAATGAAGGGGGTGTAGGTTCAATTCCTAGTTGGGACCTAAGGTATTCTACCACATGCCTCCAGGCCAAAACACCAAAACATAAACATCAGAAGCAATATTGTAACAAATTCAATAAATATATGTAGGATATCTAAAGAAATGGTCATTTTCATTTGACTCCAGAATGAATGATTTACAAGACTGGTGGAAAGGATTTCAGCCCACTAACAAGCCTAAAGCATTGTTCATGGAAAGTACTAGCCAAGGAGAACCAGAGTGAATTAGCAACAGCAGTGCGTATGCATAGATTCCCCCAACTTTCCACTCAAACTTCAGCAATCTCATTAAGGACACATTTTTAAAATAAGCTTTCATGATCAAGATGATGGTGGTGGAGAATCTGAAGTAAATTGAATTTCCATTATTCATAGAATGGATAAAGAATAAGGGACTCTACAGCCAATATGTTGTGATAAACTATAATGGAAAAAAATATGAAAAGCATATATATATATATATATATATATATATATATGTATAACTGAATCACTTTGCTATACAGTAGAAATTAACACAACATTGTAAATCAACTATACTTCAATAAAATAAAATTTTCAATTTTAAAAAATTTACAAAATGAATTTCATTTGTTTGAAACTGATGGGCAGTTATTGAAAGTGAAAAACAGTAGTGTAAATATCCGCGTTTTATTTCACCCACCTACCCTGGTGAGAAAAACGCAACGACCTGTTTTTATCGTACATGAAGGTTTTATTTGTTTATTATTTGGCTGTATCAGGTCTTAGTTGCGGCATGTGGGACCTTTTTGTTTCGGTACAAGGGCTTCTCTAGTTATGAAGTATGGGCTCTAGAGCCCGTGGGCTTATTTACCTTTCAGCAAGTGGAATCTTAGTTCCCTGACCAAGGATTGAACCTGTGTCCCCTGCTTGGAAGGAAGATTCTTAACCACTGGACCATCAAGGAAGTTCCTATCACATGCAGTTTTAAACTGTATATAGTAGCATTGGTCTACTACCAGTGTTTGGGCTTTCCCATGTGGCTCAGTGGTAAAGAATCCACCTGCCAATGCAGGAAAACTGGGGCCCGACCCTGGGGGTCGGGAAGATCCCCTGGAGAAGGGAACAGCTACCCACTCCGTCTTCTTGCCTGGAGAATCCCATGGACAGAGGAGCCTGGTGGGCTAGTCCATGGAGTTGCAAAGAGACAGACACAACTGAGCTACTGAGCACACACACATGATCAATGCTTAAAGAATTATAAGCGATATAAATCATTAACAAACTCTAAATTTTATTCAAGACTTTTTAAAAAAAAGATACAAATCATTAGGCAATGTTCTTTATTAAATTCAATTTTTAATTACATTAAGTAAGGGTAGTAGCTTCTCTAATTGTTGATACACGCCTGCACTGGCAAGATGCATGTGGAAATACTGATAAGTGGATTGCCAACAGTAATTATAAACACTCTGAGGATGTGATTTCACAGTGCTGATTCTCAGGAATTTTTTTTAATATAGCAAATATTGGTTCTTCCCTTTTTTGTTTTTTAAATTATGGAAGTACAATAACACATTTACAGGAGACTTGGAAAATACAGACAAAATTACATATAGTTCCACTATGCATCATGCTAAGTCACTTCAGTCATGTCCAGCTCTCTGTGACCCCATGGACCATAACCTGCCAGGCTCCTCTGTCCATGGGGTTCTCCAGGCAAGAAAACTGGAGTGGGTTGCCATACCCTCCTCCAGGGTATCTTCCCAACCCAGGGGTCGAACCTGTGTCTCTTATGTCTCCTGCACTGACAGATGGATTCTTTACCATGAGCACCACCTGGGAAACCCAGGAAGCCCATGCTAAGTCGCTTCAGTCGTGTCCAACTCTGTGCGACTCCATACATGGCAGCCCACCAGGCTCCCCTCTCTCTGGGATTCTCCAGGCTAGAACACTGGAATGGGTTGCCATTTCCTTCTCCAATGCATGAAAGTGAAAAGTGAAAGTGAAGTCGCTCAGTCGTGTCCGACTCTTAGCAACCCCATGGACTGCAGCCTACCAGGCTCCTCCGTCCATGGGATTTTCCAGGCAAGAGTACTGGAGTGGGGTGCCATTGCCTTCTCCCCAGGAAGCCCATAGTTCCACTATATTACATTTATTTTTTAAGCAGATAAATTAAGATTTTTAGTTGGAGTTTCAATATCAAACTGTCAAAAATTAATACAGTGAATACACAGACAAGTGTAAGGATACATAGACCTGAAAATCACCATGAACCAATTCAACATAATTAAGATTTATACAATTTTCACACACAGAAGGATACAAATTCTATTCAAGTTCTCATAGACTATAAACTAGAGGGGAAAAAATTTTTTTTCTTGCTCTATGTGGGTGGAAGTATGTTTGCAGTGACAAGTTAGTAATAAAAACCATCCTTGAGAATTATTCTAGTCTATTCTTTGATGGGTCTTTTCTCATGGCTGATGGCTAGGATTTTAAATAACAGTTGCCCAACTTGGATAGATTTTCTCTTCCGCACAGAACTGGGTGATTTTGCGACCCCCTTAGTGATGTCATGCTGAACGGAACAACGATAAACATGATTGGTCCCAGGGTGCCCGCTCCTCACTGCGCCTGACGGATGGGTACAGCCGTGGAAAGGGAACTTGATCCCCTTCGCAGACTGTACTGATTCCCTGATCTCAGCGTTCCCCCACTCCCACCCCGGGATCCTGAGCTGGAGGATTGTTTCATATATGAACTGCACCACAGTGTCTTTAGAGTGGAACTGTAGAATTATAGCTTTAGAAATTACCTTCCATGTCAACTCTCTGTATTCCTACCACCTACAGCAGCTCCACAACATGGAACAGAGGAGGCATAGACAGAATCATTAGGCTTTTCAAAGCTTCTGGGAAATTCAAGCTGTAAGGCTACCTCCATGAAAGGGGACTTAGCATTATTCTATCATTAATTCCCTTGCAAGGTAATAAAATCCACATATGCACTGGCCTCTGCCCCAGCTCCTGGCACAGGGCTCCGGAAACTCTGGTGATTTTCTGGGTGATAGGAGTGTCTTTTGTTCTAAGGAAGTGTCTCTGAGTGAGCTCCCGGATGATTCCTGGAGGGGAGCTGGTCACTGGAAAAATCAAGCCTTGATTAGAAGCTTGGAATTTTCAGCCATACTCCCCAAGTCTCTTGAGGAAGAAGGAGGATTAGAAATGGAGTTCACAGTCAATCATGTCTCCATAAAAATACCAAAGGTGTAGGATTTGAAGAGACTCCAGGTGAGTATACACATCCATACCAGGAGGGTGACACAAGCCATTCCCATGGGAATAGAAGCACCTACGCTCAGGACCCTCCCAGATCTCACCCTATATATCTCTTCATCTGACTGTTCCTCTGTATTTTTTGTTTCCCTGAATTCTGTGAGCTACTCTAGCAAATTAATTGAACACAAGGAGGGGATCATAAGAAACTCTGAGTTACAGACAAGACAGGCAGAAATTTTGGCTAACCTGGGACCTGTGACTCATGATTGGCATCCCAAGTGGGGAGCAGTCTCCTGGGACCAGGTCCTTAACCTATGGGATCTGATGCTACCTCCTGGAAGATAGCATCAGTATTGAGTGACATGGTAGAACACCCAGCTGGTGTCCCAGATTTGCTTGGTGGAGGTAAACCCCCACATCTGGTGTTAGCAGTGTTAGGAGTATGATAGTCATATGAGAGTAAAGGGGGACACACAGAGGATGGGGCTGTTGCCACTACGTCTCCCAGTGACGTCTGAGATGGCTAGCAGCAATAATAACAACAACAAAGTCACCAATAATAGTTGTTGAGAAAGCACATCATAGCAGCACTTATGAGCCTGATCTCAAATCAGAAAACCTCTTTAAATCTCAGCCAGGTGGTGCTAGTGGTAAAGAACCCGCCTGCCAGTGCAGGAGACATAAGAGACACAGGTTCAATCCCTGGGCCAGGAAGATCCCCTGGAGGAGGGCATGGCAACCCACTCCAGTATTCTTACCTGAAGAATCCCATGGACAGAGGGGCCTGGATGGAGGAGTCCATAGGGTTGCAAACAGTCAGACACAACTGAAGTGACTTAGAAAACACATGCCATTGTCTTAACTTCTCTGTGCTTAGGTCTCTTTGTCCATAATGTAGGAATAGTAATCCCACTAGCTCAAAAAGCCATGGTGGGGATTAGATGAGATAAGGCAGGTGACACGCTGTATCAGTTACAAATTATCTTTAGCTGCAAACAACACAATTTTTATTTTTCTCATGAAAAGAAATACTCAGAGGTGAGTGAGAGTTAAGGCTAGTTCAGCAGCCTAAGGTGCTGGAATTGAGGCCTCTAGGACTCCTCCTCCTTGTAATCCCAAAAGGGCTGTTGTCCCACCAGCCATCACATCCAGATTCCTGGCAGGAAGTAGGGGAGTGGGGCTAAGCAAGCCCCACAGTGGAGTCATTCCAGTCCCTGTAAGCACCTTCCTGGAAGCTTCTCTGTTCCTTCTCACGTCCTACTCTCTCTTCTACTTCACCAGCCCAGCTCCTTACTGGAACAGCGCTTCCTAAACTTACTCATGACTTAACATTGCTCAATTTAGCAGACGTCCTTCAGTCCTCATCTTTCCTGACCTCTTTCTCTCAGGAAAGCAAGATGCCCTGCTTGAAATTCATTCTTCCGGTGGCCTCCATGAACGACGCCATGCTCTCTGCAACTCTCTCTCTGCATCTCTAGTCTCTCCTTCTGTCCCCTCTGTGTGTCCATTTTCCTCCCCAGAGCCACTAAACGCTGGTGTCCTCAAAGCTGGGCCCAGGCCCTGTTCTCTGCTCCCCTGACATCCCTCTTCGGGCATCTCAGCCACACTGCAGCTTAACTCCCACTTATGTGCTAATTCGCCCAAGTTTCCTTCTTCAACTCAGACGTCTCCTCTGAGCTCCAGACTTGTGCAGCCACTCCTCACTCAAATCTAAGACCCAACGCCACCAAAAATAAATATTTTTTTAAAAAGATTCTCACACAGATGCATAAGAGGGCTCCTTGTGTTGTCTGTGGCAGCGGGGAGCTGGTAGCATCTTGGTCTCTGTCGTTGAAGGAGCAGGTTCGCAGAGTGAAAATGCGCACAGCGGACTGTGGCACAGAGTCAGGAGAAGCTGAGTGGAGGAAAGCGCACGTGCAATACGGATAAAGTGTGAAAACACAGAGTGAAAATGCGCACAGCGGACTGTGGCACAGAGTCAGGAGAAGCTGCCTGGAGGAAAGCGCACGTGCAATACGGATAAAGTGTGAAAACACAGAGTGAAAATGCGCACAGCGGACTATGGCACAGAGTCAGGAGAAGCTGCCTGGAGGAAAGCGCACGTGCAATACGGATAAAGTGTGAAAACACAGAGTGAAAATGCGCACAGCGGACTATGGCACAGAGTCAGGAGAAGCTGCCTGGAGGAAAGCGCACGTGCAATACGGATAAATTGTGAAAACACAGAGTGAAAATGCGCACGGCGGACTGTGGCACAGAGTCAGGAGAAGCTGCCTGGAGGAAAGCGCACGTGCAATACGGATAAATTGTGAAAACACAGAGTGAAAATGCGCACAGCGGACTGTGGCACAGAGTCAGGAGAAGCTGCCTGGAGGAAAGCGCACGTGCAATACGGATAAAGTGTGAAAACACAGCGCTCCTAGCACCCCGGCTGTGGCATCTAAATGTGGTCTCCCACTGATCAGAACCAGGGCTCCCTGAAGAAACGGCTGACTCCACATCCACGGCAATAAATTCATAATACGAGCCAGGACCATCTGATTCTTCCGGCAGGAAGAAAGCTATCAAAGAGTAATGAGGTGGGGACTTCTCTGGTGGTCCAGTGGTTGATCATCTGCCTTGCTATGCAGGGGACGTGGGTTCGATCCCGGGTTGGGGGACTAAGATCCCACGTGGTGCAGGGCAACTAAGTCTGTGTGCTGAAGCTAGAGAGTGCATATGCCACCAAGAAAGACCCTGCAGGATGCAACTGAGACTCCACAGAGCAAATAAGGATTTTTTTTAAAAGAGAAGTGATGAGGTGAGTCCTTTTGTAGTCAAAAAGGACAAAAAAAAAAACAAAAACAAAACCAACTTGTAGAGGCTCCCATTTGACAAAGATAGGACAATTTAAGAACCCAGATGGGTAGCAGCAAACAACTGAATTAATCAATGAAATTCATGAGTTAAAAATCTTATTTTTAAAACCTTATTGATTTATCTTTAGGGAAACTAACTCATTATTTTGGAAACTAATAGAAATCAAGCATTTCTCTTGCCTTTCCTATACAATCTCTATGTGAAAGTAACTAAATTTTTCTTTATAGAAATATTTTAACTAATAAATGAAGGAATGATAGAATTAGATTATCATCATTTGAGGGACTCCCCTGGTAAGTGGCTAAGACTCTGTACTCCCAATGCAGGGGGCCCCAGATTCGATCCCTGGTCAGGAAAGTAGGTTCCACGTGCTGAAATTAAAGATCCTGAGTGCTGCAACTAGATCTACACAGCCAAATAAATAAACAAAAAAATTTTTAAAGATTATCATTTGAAAACTCCCTAATGAACTCACTGATTATTATCACTGCTAATATCACAAAAAGAAATAGCCAGGTATACACACACACACACACACACACACCATTGAATCACTTTGCTGTACAGCTGAAACTAACACAACATTGTAAATCAGCTATATTTCAATTAAAAAAAAAAAACAATCAGACACGAGGTGCCTCCTAATAAAAGTCTGTAACTTCACCTATGAAGTGTTTCTTGCAAAAAAATTTAAACTGAATCTGATCACATTTCTAGATCTCACGACCAATTTACAAGAAATATACAGGACAGAGGAACATATTTTAAAAAACACCACAGGGCTTCTCTGGTGGCCCAGTGGTTAAGAACCCACCTTTCAATGCGGGGAACACCAGTCCGATCCCTGGTCCAGGAAGATGCCCCAGGGCAATTAAGCCGCGCACCACAGCCACTGAGCCCACGGCCGCAGCTACTGAAAGCCACGCCTAAGAGCCTGTGCTCCACGAGCAGGGAAGCCACTGCCGCGAGCAGCCTGAGCGCCACAGGAAGAGCAGCCCCTCTTACCGCAGCTCAAGTCCACCAAGGGCAACCAGGGCCCAGCACAGCCAAAAATAAATCAACTAACTCTTTAAAAACCTCACTAAACACCACGAGAATACAGTTAGCAAAATCCAGACTGAAAAACTCCTCGAAGATAAATGATCTAATCTTCAATACATAAATTTTTAGGAGTGGTAGACCTACAAATTAAAAGAGCCAAGAAACATATCAACCAATCACAATCTATAAACCTTATTTGAATCTTGATTCAAACTAAAAATATGTGAAAATAGGGAAAATTTGAACACTGATTGTTGATGATATAAATGATTATTTCTAATTTTGGGGTATGATAATATGCTATAATGATTATGTATTATAATGATTTTATTTTAGAGGTTCATAGAAAAATGTCTGTTGATGAAATAGTATGATGCTGTTTCAGAGTAATCTATGAAGAATAGGAATGTGTGGGGTGTAAGTGAAACAAAATTGGCCTCCAGTTTACATTTGACTTTGAGTGACAGGTACACTGGAGCTCATGATACTATTCTACTTTTGAAAAAGCTCCAAATTTTCCCATAGGAAAATGTTTTTAAAGCCAAGGTGAGTGAAAAAAAAAAAAGAATGAAACAGGGTATCTACTACACCATTTATGTAAGTTTAAAATGCAAATACACACATACAAATACAAATAAAAGGACATACATTAAACATATGAGACTGACTGTCATGGAGATTGGGAAATGTACATAGAGAATAAGATAAAAAGGTATAAAGATAAGTGAAACAAGAAAGGGACATTGCGCTGACCAACCATGAGGTGTCTAACTCAACCCTCTGCCTCTGAGATCAAAAAAAGCTCTTTCACACAGGTGTGAGGATTAAATGAGGTCTGTGGGCATTATTCTTGGCACATCATGGTCCTTAATAAATGTCCGTTTCTCTCTGTCCCCTCCACTTCCCATCCTTGCTGCCTTGCATCCATCTCCCTGCCTTGCTAAGAGATAAAAATGATCTGTTAATTCATTTTAACATGCAAGACAATGCTCACAGCTTTACCCTTCCAGCTCCTCAGCAGATGGGCTTCCCAGGTGGTTCAGTGGTAAAGAAGCTGATTCCCAAAGCAAGAGATGCAAGCTTGATCCTTGGGTGTGGAAGATCCCTTGGAGAAGGAAATGGCAACCTATTCCCCTATTCTTGCCTGGGAAATCCCATGGACAGAGGAGTCTGGAGGGCTATAGGATCACAAAAGAATTGGACATGACCTGCTGACTAAACAACTCCTCAGCAGATGCTTTTCAGAGAGAGCAATACTTAAGAAATGAATCTCTAATCAGTGAAACCCCTGCATTGCGCCTCACTGCCAAGCCCTCAAACAAGAGGGCACAGGTCCGCCCTCCAGCCTACAACCCTCCAGAGTGGTAGTCTGGGTTTGTTCCCATCTTCTCAATCAAACACACCAACACTAAAAAGCCCACCACCTGCTAGCTCGTGCCAGGAATCAGAACTCCAGGTTGCAGCTTGGACTCAGATGTGAGCCCAAAGCATCAGAGTGAAATATTTATATGCTGATCTCTGCCCTTCCACTTCACTGGGAAGATTTCCATTTTACACCCCACCTAACGACCACCAGAAACCACCCTCTACCATCTCCTCCTCTGCCTCTAAGGACCATGACTACCACGTTCCTTCCAAGAAACATGTGAACTTTTAATCCAAAATCACATTTCGGGTGACTGGCTCACTGGAAACCACTTCCAGACGGGGCCAGTGACTTACCCAGAAAACTGGAGGGCCAGAAATTGCCTTGGAGTCAGTGGCGCCTGACAGCTACTTGGCAGCTGAAGGAGAAAAGAAGCAGAATTCTAAATGGGGTTTATAATAGACAGTCCTGGTCCATTTTATAGGAGCTGTTGGAGTGAAAAGCAATCAATTAGCCGTGTTCCTGGGCTACAGCTTGGCCTCAACAGGTCAATGTTAAGGTCAGCAGTGAGCAGAGGGAAGGACATTTCACCAGCCCATGCACACGGCTTGAACTAGCATATTCTGCTTGTCTGTCATCATGCTGGAAGACACTGAGAAAATTCACTCTAAGACTTCCACTTTCGAAATTCTAATAACCTTGTGAGGGATACAGAAAATTATGTAGAACAAAGAGAGATAGTACAGCTAAGGAACCACCATAAAACCAGTTGGCATTCATCTCTTTCTGGAATACCTTTTATCATCTTACTTGGTAGACCTGAATCCAACAGGTGCCCAGATGCCACTCCCTACACGGAATCCTTCTCTGGCAACTTGCCTTGGCACTCCTCTTTCTTGTTGTTGTTTTTTAACTGGGGTACAAGTGTTAGTTTCTGCTGTACAGCAAAGTGATTCAGCCCCACGTACACATATAACCCTTCTTCCTTGGATTTCCTTCCCATTCAGGTCACCGGAGAACATTGCAGAGCTCTTGGTGCTACACAGTGGGTTCTCGTCAGTTACCTATTTCATACATAAAATCAATAGTGTGCGGGACTTCCCAGGTGGCACTGGAGGTAAAGAACCCGTCTGCCAATGCAAGAGAGGTGGGTTCAATCCCTGGGCTGGGAAGATATCCTGGAGGAGGAAATGTTAACCCACTCGGTATTCCCGCCTGGAAAATTCCTGGGACTGAGGAGCCTGGCAGGCTTCAGTCCACAGGGTCGCAAAGAGTCGGACCTGACTGAAGTGACTTAGCGCAACACGGCACACACATCAATAGCGTATGTCAGCCCCAGTCTCCCTGTCCATCCCACCACCTGGCACTCCATTTCCTGTCTGATCCCTCCCAGGTAGTGGCCTGGGGCCCCCGGGATACACAGACCCCCTGCCCACTAAAGCCAAGCCTTAACCTTAGCAGATCCCTCATGTGTTAAAGCGGAGAAGGCAATGGCACCCCACTCCAGTACTCTTGCCCGGAAAATTCCATGGATGGAGGAGCCTGGTGGACAATTTCACTTTCATACATTGGAGAAGGAAATGGCAACCCACTCCAGTGTTCTTGCCTGGAGAATCCCAGGGGCAGGAGAGCCTGGTGGGCTGCTGTCTATGGGGTCGCATAGAGTCAGACACAACTGAAGTGACACAGCAGCAGCAGCAGCAGCATGTGTTAAAGAGGAAGAGGAGAAAGGAGTCAAGGTGGATTCTGATAGCATCTCTATGCTGGGGTGGGAGCTGGTGAAGTTCCCTGTCCAGCTTCCTTGCTTTCTGAACCCAGTGTTATTCTGGGCAGATGGCCCCGTGCATTCTCAGGAGTACTGACAGTAACAAGCAACTGACAAAACCATCCAGCATCTCAGGCTAGGAGCGTTGACTTACATGGCCAGACCCAGACTACATTCCTAGTCATTAATCCCCCTGCCAGCCGGTCAGGCTTAGACTCTGCTGTGTCTGGACCACTCAGGCACATTTGTATTACTGGGAACAGTGTCACAGCTGCACAGCTCAGAGGTCTAATATCTGTCACCAGCTGTTCCTGGATTCATCCTTCTCTCCCCTCCTCCCAAGCCTTCTGAGCAAGTGAATGAGGGCTTTCAGCTGTAAGTGATGGATTAACCCCACTAAACTGACCAGAAGAGGGTGGAAGCAAACAAAATAAAAGCTACAATTTGAATGTAGGCAGAGGACACATACAGCAGGGAATGGCTTTTCAACCTGAGAAAGCCAGAGATAGATGTTAAGAAAATTAACTTGGGTACTTTTCTTGCATCAGGGGCTCCGTGTCAGCCAAAAGAGCACAGTATCTTGGATGCGGCATTGTCTTTAGAGACAGTGAATGCAAGAGAATTCGGGACAACCTAGTGTGGATATGTGACAAAGACTATGAATCTGTCTTCATGCTAAGCCATCTTGTTTTTGAACACCTGTGATGAAGTACAACAAAAACAACAATTTCACTTTAGAAGTCCATTACTTAGGATAACTGCTCTACCAGTTAGAGTGTTTGGTGCAAGTAAGAAAAAACAACAGACTGGTTCCAAACAGGAAAAGGAGTACATCAAGGCTGTATATTGTCACCCTGCTTATTTAACTTATATGCAGAGTACATCCTGAGAAAAGCTGGGCTGGAAGAAGCACAGCTGGAATCAAGATTGCTGGGAGAAATATCAATAACCTCAGATATGCAGATGACACAACCCTTATGGCAGAAAGTGAAGAGGAACTCAAAAGCCTCTTGATGAAAGTGAAAGAGGAGAGTGAAAAAGTTAGCTTAAAGCTCAACATTCAGAAAACTTAGATCATGGCATCTGGTCCCATCACTTCATGGGAAATAGATGGGGAAGCAGTGTCAGACTTTATTTTATTTGGGCTCCAAAATCACTGCAGATGGTGATTGCAGCCATGATATTAAAAGACGCTTACTCCTTGGAAGGAAAGTTATGACCAATCTAGATAGCATATTGAAAAGCAGAGACATTACTTTGCCAACAAAGGTCCGTCTAGTCAAGGCTATGGTTTTTCCAGTGGTCATGTATGGATGTAAGAGTTGGACTGTGAAGAAAGCTGAGCGCGAAAGAATTGATGCTTTTGAACTGTGGTGTTGGAGAAGACTCTTGAGAGTCCCTTGGACTGCAAGGATATCCAACCAGTCCATTCTGAAGGAGATCAGCTCTGGGATTTCTTTCGAAGGAATGATGCTAAAGCTGAAACTCCAGTACTTTGGCCACCTCATGCGAAGAGTTGACTCATTGGAAAAGACTCTGATGCTGGGAGGGATTGGGGGCAGGAGGAGAAGGGGACGACAGAGGATGAGATGGCTGGATGGCATCACTGACTGGATGGACGTGAGTCTGAGTAAACTCCGGGAGTTGGTGATGGACAGAGAGGCCTGGCATGCTGCGATTCAGGGGGTCAAAAAGAGTCGGACACGACTGAGCGACTGAACTGAACTGAACTGAAGAAAAAACACCTCTTTAAACAAAATGGAACAGGCCTTTCCTGGTGGTCTAGTGGTTAACACTCTACACTTGCACTGCAGAGGGCACAAGTTTGATCCCTGATCTGGGAACGAAGATCCTACAAACCAGACGGAACAGCAAAATGAATGAGAATCTGTTGGAAAGATACAGGATGGTTTGCAAGACGGAGTGTAAAGCTGCTCCATCGGTCCCTGCAAGGTGAAAATTTCTAATTGTGGTGTAGGAGAAAACTCTGGAGAGTCCTTTGGACTGCAAAGAGATCAAACCAGTCAATCCTAAAGGCAATCAACCCTGAGTACTCATTGGAAGGACTGATACTTAAGCTGAAGTTCCAAAACTTTGGCCACCTAATGCAAAGAGCCAATTCATTAGAAAAGACCCTGATGCTGAGGAAGACTGAAGGCAGAAGGAGAAGGGGATGACAGAGGATGAGATAGCTGGATGGCATCACTGACTCAATGGACATGAATCTGAGCAAGCTCCAGAAGATAATGAAGGACAGGGAAGCCTGGCGTGCTGCAGTCCATGGATGGGGTCACAGAGTCAGACATGACTAAGTGACTGGAGAGCTGAGGCTGACTGACAGCCCGTGGGGGCCATGCTGCAGAGATAAATATGGAGCCAGACATTTCCCCTGTGTCAGTCCTACTCAGGATTCAGGGTTCCCAACAAGAGGGTCTGACTACCCAGCCTGGATCGTGTGCCCACCCCTCATCCAGGATTGGTTTGGGCACTTTGATGGACAGCCTTAAAAAGCCAACACACACTGGAGGGGAGGGAGGCATTCCCCAAGGAAATCTGGGTGCCATTACCCAAGAAAGAGAAAAGGAAAGGAAGTCAGGAAGGCAAACATAAGCCACTTTACTGTCTCTTACCAAATCTCCTGCAGCAGAGACAATGAGGTCCCAGAGTGTGTTTTTACATGATTTCATGTTCAAATAAAAAAGACTGTTCTCCCTAAATGGTTGTGTTTTTAAAAGACACTTATCCTCCTGGAGAAGCTGTTTCCTCAACTACAAATGAGAAAGTTGAGCCAGACAACTTTCAAACTAGAAGGACTGCAGGCAAGAAAAAAACTACTGATTAATTACAAATTAATTTATTAATTTGATAAATTTATTAATTTAATTAGTTTGTTGAGGATCTGGCTTCCCCGGTGGCAAGGTGGTAAAGAGTCAGCCTGCAATGCTGGAGATGCAGAAGACTCGAGTTCTGATCCCTGGGTCAGGAAGATTCCCCTGGAGAAAGAAATGGCAACCCACTCCAGTATTCTTGCCTGGGAAATCCCGTGGACAGAGGAGCCTGGCGGGCTACAGTCCTTGGGGTCACAGAGTCAGACACAACTCAGTGTCACTTAATGACTGAGCACAGCACTGGTTGGATTTGCATCTTGACAGGTGACTGGGTCTGCCCTGGGGATTCAGCTGAAGGGGGAACCAAGTGAGTGCCTGGAGGCAACATGGAGGCAAAGACAGGAGAACCTTAATGGAGACATTTCTCTCCTTGGCTCATCTCCTGGAAGGCAAACTATCTTCAGCTATCAACAGAGCATCTTCTCAGAGCCCATCCCCAGTGCCTCTAAGGTCTAAGGAAGAAGAGAGAGTGTGGATGTGGGCTGCTCTGCGCCCTGGAGCCAGGGTGGCCTGTGGGCTGCTGTGCTTGCTCCTTTCTGGAGCTTCCCTTACAAAGCAGGCCTTGGTGTGGTTTTGTGATCGTTTTGCTCTTTGGCTTGGGGGGTTTGGGGCCACACTACTTGCGGGATCCTCGTTACTCAACCAGGGGTTGAACCCAGGCCCATTGCAGGGAAAGTGCCGTGGAAGTCCTAACGACTGGACTTCCAGGGACGTTGCCAGCCCTTGGTTTTTGCTTGCCATGGCTCTAGACGCAACACTCCCACCCCCGACATTCCCCACCCCTCTCTTCAGTCCAACCATGATCATCGCCTTTCCCTGGTCAGCTCTATCTTCACCTTGAGGGCTCAGTGTAGCCACAGGAAGGGAAGTGAGCCCTTCCTGTGTCAGTCGGAGAAGGAAAATGCAACTGAGGGTGGAGGAGGCTGGTGTCTCGAGACGTGTGCCTCTGTGGCCACAGCAACACTACCGCTCATTCAGTAAGAGATCGATGCTGCTGTAGGGGTTTGGGGATCTGTAGAGTAAAAGCATATACATACACATGTATGTTTTATATATTTATAATTATTTGCATATTTATTTGGGCTTCCCAGGTGGCACTAGTGGTAAAAAAAAAAAAACCCACCTGCCAATGCAGGAGACATAAAAGACATAGGTTCGATCCCTGGGTCAGGAAGAACCCCTGGAGGTGGGCATGGCAACCCACTCCAGTATTCTTGCCTAGAGAATCCCATGGACAGAGGAGCTGGGTGGAATACAGCCCATAGGGTTGCAAAGAGTGAGACACAGCTGAAGTGACTTACCACGCTTGAACATATATATTTATATATTTTAATATGTGTGTGCTAAGTCACTTTAATCGTGTCTGACTCTATGCGACCCCATGGACTATAATCTGTCAGACTCCTCCGTCCATGGAATTTCCCAGGCAAGAATACTAGAGTGGGTTGCCGTGCCCTTCTCCAAGGGATCTTCCCTACCCAGGGATCGAACCCATGTCTCTTATGTCTCCTGCATTGGCAGGTGGGTTCTTAACCACTAGCACCACCTGGGAAGCCCATGTATTTTAATATATCCTTATGTATATGGGGGCTTCCCTGGTGGCTCAGCTGGTAAAAGAATCAGCCTACAATGTGGGAGACCTGGGTTAGATCCCTGGGTTGGGAAGATCCCCTGGAGAAGGGAACGGCTACCCCACTCCAGTATCCTGGCCTGGAGAATTCCATGGACAGTGTAGTTGGGGTTGCAAAGAGTCTAACATGACTGAGCAACTAACACTTTCACTTTCATGTCTGCTGCTGCTGCTGCCGCTAAGTCGCTTCAGTCATGTCCGACTCTGTTCGACCCCATAGACAGCAGCCCACCAGGCTCCCCTGTCCCTGGGATTCTCCAGGCAAGAACACTGGAGTGGGTTGCCATTTCCTTCTCCACTGCGTGAAAGTGAAAAGTGAAAGTGAAGACGCTCAGCCATATCCGACTCCTAGCGACCCCATGGACTGCAGCCTACCAGGCTCCTCCATCCATGGGATTTTCCAGGCAAGAGTACTGGAGTGGGTTGCCATTGCCTTCTCCGACTTTCATGTATATTTTAGTGCTATTTACGTGAATCCAAGTTTAATAATTCAGATTGGATGAAGAGGAATCAAATTTCCTGGGAGACGTGGGGAAGTTCAATGCTGGAGGGAGAAAAGAGGATTGAAGAAGTTCAAAGTGAAGTGAAGAGAAGTGACAGTCAGTCATTCATGTTTGACTCTCTGTGATCCCAGGGAGGTACTAAGAAATCATGCCCTTCCTCTGGCCTGCAAGACTTGCTCGCTCACACGTGCGCCTGCTTCTATTTCCCCATTCCCAGCCCCTACCCCTTTACAGGTCCCAAGTCAAGTTACATCTCCTCTTCTACAGCTGCTTTTTCTTCACATACACAGGCCATCTATCAGCATTTCACCACTGTTATTGGTTTCATTGTTACTCATGTTTTAGATTGAAAACATGAGTTTTCAATCATGTTTTCAAACAGCTGAAAATTGTTTCTGCAAAATAAATGTTTGTAAGTCAGCCCACTTTCCCGTGGACTCCTATTGCCATTTCGGAGGTATGATCCCACAGACCACAAAACGAACATGTGGACTAAAAACCACATATGGAACCTACTGTACCCTTAAAAGAAGATGCATCGTTTGTGATTCTCCCTTCGACCTCTGCAAGAAAAGCTAATCAAACAGGCGATCAATTACAAAGAGTGCTCCAAGCTAAAAGTGTATTCATTTTTTATTAACCACCTTTCTGGATTGATTGGCTTCTGTTTTATTGGTTTTTCTCAATGATGAATGTCAATTGACTAATTAATCATTCACGCTTGAAATCGTTTGTCTGGATATTCAATGGAAACCTCCTGTGAGCCCACGGGGCAGCACTGACTACAAGCAGCTCCTCAGTACCCTCCCCTTCCTCGTGGTCACTGTGTCCTGATTTGTCCTACATTCCCCCACCCCTTAATGACTCTGCTGGTCATGAGACAGCCCTCTCAAGACTGACCTTGTCCTCAGCCAAAAGTCACATTTACTCCTGGAATTATATATATTTCTGCCTCTTCCTGCCTTGTGTTTCCCCAGCACTGGCTCTTCCACCTGTTTGGCCCTGAGGTCCATACATTTATTTATCGAATTTTTAGAGCAAAGTAGTAAAATGTCATTCTTTCTTTAAAATCGTATGTTAGCATTTTGCCGGCAGCTAGTAGCAATGATCTTTTTAGTTCTAGCCTTTCTAAGCAGGGATACACAGTCTTCTTGTTCTTGTTTTTTTATTGTATTTTTTTCAAGTCCAATATTGTAGGCACATTGCAGGTCCTTCCGACTGTGAGGTGCATTCCTGCTTTGGATTATGAGACGTGCAAGAAAGACATGTCTCAACAATCTGTCCCTGAAATCCAAACTCCTTGAATCCCAAGTGAAAGCCCCTAATGATACTTCACAGTGTTCAAAAATCCACGCCGACAGGGATGGAAATCTGCTCCCCAGCCAAGCAATAGCTAGAGCCTGGGAAACCAAAAAGGTGGCAGACTCTCATCCAAAGTTTTGCTGAACAGTACTTCTCTTTTCTGTGCTTCGATATGATCTACACTCTTCTAATTCATTTGCAAAAACTGGCTGCGCCCATTGAATGGATGTCCCTACGGGGGTGCATCCCATGGTTTGTAAGTGCTAGCTCCATAATCCTGGCTGAAGAATTAAAGCTAGACAATGCCCCCCATTGGCAGGGTGGGGGCTGAGCGGGGAAACACTGAAGGCCTGGGACTGGACCCCGCTCTCCTGCCTGCCACCCTGCTCATCGCGGGAGGACAAAGCACTTAACCTCGCCACGGCTCGCTTTCCAGCTTACAACAGGTTCTGCTGCTCTGTCCCACTCAAGGACAGGACACAGAGGGAGCCACTGAGATGAAAGAAGTGAAAAAGATTCAAGTGCCGCCCAGCTTCAAGGCAGGGATGTCCGAAGCGGAGGGAAAAGAAGCCACAGGATAAGCTGCTGGTTTCCACATGCTGTTCCTCTTCAACTCAGCGTGGCTGAGACTGAAACCAAGAAGAGGAAGGACATGAGGGAGACTGACAGAAAAAGACAGGATGGAGCACCTGCTGAAATAAGCATCACACTGTTGGCCAGTAATTTACACCTAGTGCCAGCAACCAGGAACTAGTGGCTCAGTGGCTCACACTCTAAGAGCATCACAAAATTTATATATGTGCTGTGTATATCATATGTAAGATTGTCTACCCTGTCTTTACACTGTGACTACATACTATATATACTATTGTATAGTACACATTTCGGAGAAGGCAATGGCACCCCACTCCAGTACTCTTGCCTGGAAAATCCCATGGACCGAGGAGCCTGATGGGCTGCAGTCCATGGGGTCACTAAAAGTCGGACATAACTGAACGACTTCACTTTCACTTTTCACTTTCACACATTAGAGAAGGAAATGGCAACCCCACCAGTGTTCTTGCCTGGAGAATCCCAGGGACGGGGGAGCCTGGTGGGCTGCCGTCTATGGGGTCGCACAGAGTCGGACACGACTGAAGCGACTTAGCAGCAGCAGCACACATTTATATGTACTATACACGCAGGGCTTCCCAGGCGGCTCAGTGGCAAAGGCTCAGGTTCGATCCTTGGGTTGTGAAGATCCCCTGAAGTAGGAAATGGCCACCCACTTCAATATTCTTGCCTGGAAAATTCCACGAATGGAGGAGCCTGGTGGGCTACAGTCCATGGGATCTCAAAGAGTCAGACACAACTGAGTGAGCACGTAGGTACTACATACAATACTATATATATATTTTACATACACATACACATGTATAATACTACACAAAATACAGTGTAAAAGCAGTATATATAATATACTAGTATATGATATACAGTATAATATGTATACGATACATAGTATAATATAATGTACGAAGTGGGAAGTATTAGTCCCTCAGTCGTGTTCGACTCATTGTAACCCCATGGACTGTAGCCTGGCAGACTCCTCCATCCATGTGATTTCTCAGGCAAGAATATTGGTGTGAGTTGCCATTCCCTTCTCCAAGGGAATCTTCCAAACCCTGGGATAGAACTCCCGCATTGCAGGCAGATTCTTTACCATCTGAGCCACCAGGGAAGGCCCAATATAATATATAGTGTGTGTATATTTATGTATATGTATAATACATACACTATAATTTATATTTTATAAATACAAATGTATATTTATATATATATATACTATATATATTTCTATTCTAATTCTCGTGCTGCAATTCATGGGGTCGCAAGGAATCGGACACGACTGAGTGACTGAACTGAACACTGTATATATTTATATTCTAATTCTCAGAGGCTTTGTTGCCAGATTTCCTCATTGCATTACTGGTGCTGAGAGTCCCGTCTCTCTCATGATTCAGGAGCTCTCAAGAACACTGGCATATTTTTAGGGACAATCTTCCTCGCACATGCAGGAAGGATCTTGGTGTGTTTTCCATATTACTTGATCTGACTCCCACTGTCTACCAAAGAACACTTCTAACTGGGCCAGATGATTCAGCAACCTGTAAGCCATTAGCCACCATGTATATAAGCGTTCTGAGAAGCAAGTCCTATCCCAACAAGACTTGCAGCTGAATCTCCTTTACCCTGGAGATTTTAACACCCAGTGCCTACAAGGAACCAGGCACAAACATGGAGAGAGGGGCCATACGTAGAAGCATATTTGTCACCCTGGAGTCCTGGCCTACATCCCAATGGTGTGCACTCATCCGCTCCTTCTCAAGGGGGCAGCCGATGCCCAGCTCCAGACAAATGCTGGCCTGTGTTGCCAAATCTTCCACTGTCCCAAAATACTTTTCAAAAAATTTGGATTTTTTTTTTCTTGAAATCACCTGATTCTTAAATGGTCACTCAATTTTTTTTAACAACCTACAGGTTAAAGAAAACAGCAGATTCAGCCTGTGAACATCCCATAAGGGCCTCTACTTTTTACTCAAGGTGCTACTGGTAAAGAACTCACTTGCCAATGCAAGAGATGTAAAGAGACATGGGTTCAGTCCCTGGGTCGGGAAGATCCTCTGCAGGAGGAAATGGCAACCCTCTCCAGTATTCTTGCCTGGAGAATCCCCTGGACAGAGGAGCCTGGTGGGCTACAGTCCATAGGGTCAAAGAAGAATCAGACACAACTAAAGCAACTTAGCACTTTTTTCTCAAAAAATCAGAGTTGATTTTTTTTTCTATTACACTATCTCATTAAAAGGTGAAAAGCAAATTAGTAGTGAAGTTCACCTAGTGTCTTGTCTTTGGACTTCCATACCACATTAGCCATATCCTCTAAGAAGCAGAGCTTGAGACAAGGACTAAGATGTTTACACTTCATTCAGGGGATGCTGTCCCTGGGCTTTAAGGTGGGGCAAAGGGAAGGAGTGGAGGGAGGGGGAAAGCACCGCAGAGTGTTGCTGCAGAGACACACACAGGTCGCCAGGCAGGTGGGGTCACTCGGCACATGGAGATGAAGACGGGCTGCGGGAGAAACTGGCTCTTGAGAGCAGGCTGTGGGAGAAAGGAAGCAGGGGGTTCACTCTGCCAACTCCCGGCAGAGAAAGAGGGGAGGCAGGTAAAACACAGGCTGAAGGTGTGAGACTTGGGCTGAGGGCAGGCGCCTCCTTACTCTGGGCCTTCGGTGCCTCACTCTCCTCGCCCTCATTCTGGTCCCGGCCAGCTCACTTCTGTCTCCCATCAGTGTTCCCCTCATGGGGTGACCCTCCCCTGCAGCCACAGATCTTGGATCTCATAACTACAGTGGTGCCTGCTGTTTATTCAAATCCAGAAACTCTGCGTGTGCGGCTACTTGGCCCAGTTGCCTAGCAGAGGAAATGGGGAGGTTCCAGCGTCCTCAGGGCAGGTGATTGGTTGGCTGCAGTGCTGGTTGTAGTATAACCCAGGAGGTCCCTTCAGAAGAAAAGGAGGCAACTGGGAGAACCTAAGAAGGTACAGATGTGGAAATTCACTGGCAGTCCAGTGGTTAGGACTCCACACTTCCACTGCAGGGGGCACAGGTTCAATCCCTGGTCAGGGAACTAAGATCCTGCAAGCTGCACGGCACAGCCAAAAATAGTAATAATAAGGTGATACAGATAAATCTAGATAGGACACGTGTGTGTGTTCAGTTGCTCCGTCGTGTCTGATCCTTTGCGACCCCGTGGACTATAGCTCTCCAGGCTCCTCTGTCCATGGGATTCTCCAGGCAAGAATACTGGAGTGGATTGCCATGTCCTCCTCCTGG
The DNA here is from genome assembly GCF_029378745.1 of Bos indicus. Lineage (NCBI taxonomy): Eukaryota > Metazoa > Chordata > Mammalia > Artiodactyla > Bovidae > Bos > Bos indicus. Next base: position 14,604,248 of record NC_091780.1, on the reverse strand, counting down.
GGATCTTCCCGACCTGGGGATTGAACCCACGTCTCCCATGTCTCCTGCATTGCAGGCAGACTCTTTACGACTGAACCAGCAGGGAAGCCCACAGAATACATGGACATAGTCAAGGAATGGTTGTATCAAGAACCATTAAGTTAGTTATCAGAAATGAGAGACAGGAGGTGATCCCCTGGTCGTCCAGTGGTTAGGCCTCAGTGCCTACACTGCCAAGGGCCCAGGCTTGATCCTTGGTTGGGGAACTAAGATTCCCCAACTGTGTGGCTCTGCCAGAAAAGAAAAAAAAAACAAGAAGAGGGACATCACTGCAGATCCTGCAATTAGCAAAAGGATAATAAGGATAAAAAGGATAATAAGGAAGTGTTAGAACAACATTATGCCAATAAATACATCTTACGTGAAATAGACAAATTCCTTGGGGGGAAAAATGATTAAGTTGGCACGGCCCAATGCTGTAGCACAAATCTGAAACTTCAATTATAAACCGAGGGAAAACGTCACTATTCACACATCTACACACTTACACTTCCCCATTTTCTCAAAATCATTCAAATCAGAACATCCACAAATGTAGCAAATAATTTAAAATCATATAGCAAAATTCTTTAAGTGAAGGTCTTAGACTTCAAGTGGAAGCTCACCGGCTAGGCTTAATATGAATACAAAAAGAAGGTTAATCGACCTACTCGCTCAAGGGAGTGGAGGGAGTGACGCAAAGCTGGAGAATAATCGAAGAATACTAGAAACCATACCCCACTGCTCCGGAAAGCTTAATTCAGAAAAATGCTGTGACGACAGCTGGTTGCCAGATTCCCATCAGAGATGGCAAGCAGGAATGCCAACGGGGCCGGAGAGCGGCTGGGGGTCAGGGAGTGGGGTGGTCAGACGCTGACACGCTCCTTGCAACACCAAGGCTCCATCTGGTTTTGCAACTACAAGTGCGGTCAGGGACTCCAGATTTTCCAGATTGTTATTTTAAATCCCTCAGTGTTTAAATGTTGGCTCAGCTTGGAAGGAAAAAAAACAAATACTGTGTGGGCCAAACACATCAGCAGAGCAGACATAGCTGCACTCCACCCGTCGTCGTCTCTCCTTCGTGTTCCACGTTCAGGGGGCGGCGTGTGCAGAGAGGGGGCTGGAGGGCGTGTGCTTGCTTGTCTGTCTGTTTGGACTTTTTCTTATTTTGAAAAGCTAAAGACTCAAGCTCTGGACACTGTTTTTCCTCCTTTGTCATGGCCCTTGGAGCACAGGGACTACATAGCAAAGGGAGACAGCCACACCCTGACTCAGCCTCGCTCCTTCTGCCTCCTGCCGCCTGGATCCAGCAGATAAGGAGCTAAATACCAGGATTTGAAGAGGCCAGGTGTCTCCTCTCCCCTTCAAGGCTGCCACCAGCTCACAGTCCCGCCTTCAGGTTTCGAAAGGCAGTGGTGACTTGTGTTTACCACTGTTTCCATACGGCCAAGGTGGGAGGGGGCGTGGCGAGGGCAGACACCCAGGCTTCGTTTTACCCTGACGAGATGTTATCCTGTGTCAGGAAACAAGATGAAAAGCAAATGTTCCTGAGCTTCCTGAAAAAGCTGACTACTTTGGGCCTCCGAGCCCAGGCCCTGGTGTGAGAGTTCAGCTGTCACGGCCACCAGTTCGCGCTCCAGTGAGCCAAGCCGGGGTAGCCGCACCCGCTCCCGGAGACGCTTCAAACAGGCAGGGCAGGCTCCATGGAGAATGCCTGGCACTAATGAGCCAGCACCTGCCAGGCATCCGGCCTCCCGGCAGGAATAAGACTTTCCAGCAGCACCAGGAAGCACAGTGGCTCCAAGGCAAGCACGAGATGAAAGGGCTCAGGAGGGCAGGGCGGGAGGCCCAGCCTCTCCCAACCCGTCAGAGAGGAGGCTGGATGGTCAGACACTCAAGGACTAAGAGCACTGGAAGGGCCCATCAGAACGCAGACAGACGCTGAGAAAGCGTCCTCAAAGCCGCTCTCCCAAGGCACTTTGATGGGCCCAGCCGAGTTCCCCACAGGCCCAGCCCCAAGCCCCGCAGAGCAGCTCCGAGCAGTTCAGGCTCCAACTGTCCGTGTCCTTTGGTCATCTCCATCAAAGCCACTGAAGCCACGATTTTCAGCAATAATCATCAGTGAGCTCGCAGCAATAGCCTCCCTTTTCACACCAGCTCACACAGAAAACAGAGGGTTTCCGAGGCATCCTGCTGTTTCTTGTCTTCCTGGGCTGTCTTCAACTCTCCCAGATTCACGCAGGAGAGGCTGGACGCACCTAGGACTTGAACAATTCCACCCAAGCTGTGTATGCTTAGTCGCTTCAGTCGTGTCCAACTCTCTGCAACCCCATGGACTGTAGCTCGCCAGGCTCCTCTGCCCATGGGTTTCTCCAGACAAGAATACTGGAGTGGGTTGTCATTTCCCGCTCCAGGGGATCTTATTCCACCCAGGCTGTACCTGGGGGAAACAGGGGAGCATGGCTTGACAGGACAGGCTGGCAGGGGGGCCAAGGGGGTTCTTCGGGGAAATTCAGGACTCTGCAGAGACTCAAGGTGTTCAGAAACAGCCCCCACACACACACATAACCCCTGCCCAGCCACCTGGAGGCCAACATCCCCTGAGTGAGGAACCTTTGTTCCAGAATAGTCTTCTCTGGAAAAATGAGAGCACATTCAGAGAACAAGCCACCTTAACACTCTAGGAAAGAAAGAACTGAAAGGGGTACAAGCAGAGAAGTAGTCCCACTTGTTTAAAGGTCTTCCCAAATCCTGGAGGAAGTTTTGCCAGAATCAAACAGTTGAGTATTTATAACAGGAAAAGTATCAAAGTACTTTGATCAAAAGTATCAAAGTCCAGGCAAATTACAGCACCTCACATTTAGAATGCAGGCACTGTTTTAAGCATTAGATATATGAACTTTTTGTACCCTCACAGCAATCCTATGTGGTAGGTACTTACACAGCTCTCAATCAACTAATGCAGAAACTAAAGCACAGAGAGTTTAAGTAACTTGCCACGGTCACACAGCTAATAAGCACCGGAGCTGGTATCTGAACCTGGCTAGTCTGAGCCACTATGCATGACTGCCTCCTGCAATTTGATGCTATAAATGACTGATGACAAAAACATAAACAGCATGTTCTCAACAAAACTATAATCCGAAAAACTGCACGCACCCCTGTGTTGACTAGCAGCAAGCACTGTTTGCAATAGACACGATATGGAAACAATCTAAATGTCCACGGACAGATAAATGGATAAAGATGTGGTGCGTGGAATATTACTCGGCCATTAAAAAGAATGAAATAAAGCCACGGGCAGCAATATAGAGGGACCTAGAGACTCTCATACTAAGCAAAGGAAGTTAGAAAGAGAAAGAAAGACATCACATGCCATCACTTACACGTGGAATCTAAAATAGGACACAAATGAACATATCCATTAAGCAGAAACAGACTCACAGAGAGAGCAGAGCTATGGTTGCCAAGGGCGGGGGAGAGCAGGACTGGGGTTAGTGAGGTTAGTGGATGCAAACTATTGCATATAGAATGGGTGAAAGACAAGATCCTATTGTGTGGCACAGGGAACTATATCCGGTATCCTGGGATAAATCAGAGTGGAAGAGAATGTAATATAAATAATATAAAAATATTAAAAAAAGAATATATATGTGCATAATTGAGTCACTCTGCTATACAACAGAAATTAATATAACATTGTAAATCAACTATGTTTCAATAAAACTTTTTTATAAAAGAACACTGATCAAACTTTGAATCTATAGTGAGGTCAAACCATAAAATAAAGAATATCAATCTGGATTTGCATCCCTTGAAGATGGGGGTGGGGGGAAGCGGATGTTCTAATTAGCAAAGTGCTTTCACTGGGTTATTCATTCCCTCAAAACATTTTTATTTGGCATCCACCAAATGTGGATCCCTAGAGGTAGAGTGGTGAGCAAGTGATACCCAGGCTGTGCCCTCCTGGGGCTTCTCCTGGAGCAGAAGGGACAGACCAAGTCAACCGCTCCTAAAATTAAACATAAGTGCAGCTGCTGCTGCTGAGTCGCTTCAGTAGTGTCCGGCTCTGTGCGACCCCATAGACGGCAGCCCACCAGGCTCCCCTGTCCCTGGGATTCTCCAGGCAAGAACACTGGAGTGGGTTGCCATTTCCTTCTCCAATGCAGGAAAGTGAAAAGTGAAAGTGAAGTCTCTCAGACGTGTCTGACTCTTTACGACCCCACAGACTGCAGCCCACCAGGCTCCTCCGTCCACGGGATTTTCCAGGCAAGAGTACTGGAGTGGGGTGCCATTGCTTCTCTGGGCAATGAGTGCTAAAAAAAAAAATGAATATAAAGGTCATCACTTTCTGAAATAAATAGTATTTTCCTGATTTTACAGATAAGGAGACTGGGCTTTCAGAGTGAAATACAATAAAACCAAAGAGCACACTAAATGTGCACATTTTATGTTTAGTAGGTCCTCAATGTATCCATATGATGTGACATTCAAAAGACATCAAAGGGTGTACAGAGAAACTTTCCTTTCCGCCGGACTCCAGCTTCCTAGAGGCAATCCGTGCTGGGTCTCCAAGCAATTGAATACACACATAAGTTTTTCTTTACACAAATTAGAGCACTGTTCTGCCCCTTGGGGTTTTCCTCCAACAAATAAATAGACCATACACCTCTTCATTTTCTTTTCTTTATTTTTTTGGCTGCACTGGGTCTTTGTTGCAGTGTGTGGGCTTTCTCTGGTTGCCCCAAGACATGTGGGATTTTAGTTTACTGACAGGGAGCAAACCTGCGTCCCTGGCATTGGAAGGCAGACTCTTAACCACCAGAACACCAAGGAAGGCCCCACTTCTTTACTTTCTTGTGGCCACAAGGCATTTCATGACCTGCTTTAGCCAGTTCCCTATGGACGGTCACTGAGGCGATTTCCAATTTTTTAGCCCAGACAGTACTGCAGGTTCCACTAAATATACAGACTGCTTCACACACATGGGAGTATATCTACATGACAACCTCCCAGAAGGGGAATTTCTAGGTGCACAGCCATGTGCATTTGTAATTTTGACAGTAACCATACTGTCCACCAACGATATGTCCCCAATGTACACTCATCCAGCAGCAGGTGGGAGTGCCTGATCACCAAACCCCAACCCAGGGAGAACACAGTGCTTGAGAATCAGGGGACCGGGAACCCACTCCATCCCTGGCTAACTGTGGGCCTTTAGCCTCTCAACTTCCAGTTCCCGAGAACCTCACAGAAAAAGTGGGCTCAGGAAGGACCCCTGCCCTGTGTTCCTGAGGTGTCCAAGCCACAGTCCAGTGGAGCCAAGGAGGGAAGCCCTGGTGCTCCCCAGGAGAGCAGCTCACTAGAGATGGCCTCAAGGTCAAGGCCAAGAGAGCCAACTGCACTGGGCCAGCAGCAGACAGGACACATTGAAGCTGACACCAGCAGAACAGCTCCAGCTCTGCAACCAGAATGGCCACTGCCCAGGCTGCATGACCTCGGCAAGCTGCTTCCTCTCTGCTTTCCTCCCCCGTAAACAGGAGGCAGGCGAGCGTGTGAAGCACTGCCCACACAGCAGCAGCTCCAACTCAGGGGCCCAGCACCCACATTCCTGAACACACCAGCACCTCCCTCCTGTGACCAGCTGTGGCTCTCTGCCCTTGAAGGAGGCACAGCCCTCGACCAGTGCAGGAGAGGAGCTGCGATGGAGCATCCAGCTTCGCTGTCCTCCCCTGCCTGGGGCCAGGACGCAGGGAGGCTACGTACAGTGTGCTTGGCACCACCTCCCAGAAACCCTCGGGGGGCTGCACCCAGGTGCCCACAGCGATAATGGGCTCAACAACCTGCTCTCTTGACTCGCTTCCCTGTCTCACCTCTGACTCCCCACAAACACCTCCTGAAAGTGGAAGTGTTAGTCATTCAGTCACATCCAACTCTTTGCAACCCCGTGGACTGTAGCCCACCAGGCTCCTCTTTCCATGGAATTGTCCAGGCAAAAATAATGGAGTGGGTTGCCATTCCCTCCCCTAGGAGATCTTCCGGACCCAGGGATCAAACCCACACCTCCTGCAGATTCTTTACCATCTGAGCCATTGGGAAAGCCCAACACCTCCTGGGACTGCCCTTCCCCCACTCAAAATCAACCACTCGAACTCAGGCTCTGCTTCTGAGGGAGTCCAAGCTAAGAGCACCATCACCCCTGAGCAGAGGAGGAACGGACAGATGAGGAGGGAGCAGTGGTGGGACATAGAGGAAAGTTTGCAGGACAAATGTAAACGCCAAGGTCGGAAGTAAGAAAGCAGTGAGAGGAGAATATAATGATGACGAGACACTGTAACGTCCTCACGCCGTCCACAGCCAGTGCGCCGGGACCGCCACTGCCACTGCATCTCTTTGCTGAGGCTCTCTCCAAGCTGTAACAGTCAGCGGGCATGCAGGTCATCAATACTCCAGTTCTCAACCAACCACTGACAAGGTGGAGTATAAACACCCCAGCTCCCTGGCCCCTTGGATGGGGTAACCCTCTATTGCAGCCCACATTCCAATACCCAGCTGCCGACAGTGGGAGGTGGCTTCATAACAGCCCTCGCTGGCTGCCTGCCCTCCCTTGTCTCATTTCCCCCAACTCCTGACAGTATGCTCCAGGTTTTGCTTCCAGGGGATCCCAGACTAAAGCACTGGGCATCCGCTGTGTGCCAGGCACAGGCTGTGCTGGGCACAGTCGCTCAGTCGTGCCCGACTCTCTGTGAACCCATAGACTGTAGCCCACCAAGTTCCTCTATTCACGGGGATTCTCCAGGCAAGAATATTGGAGTGGGTTGCCATGCCCTCCTCCAGGGGATCTTCCCAACCCAAAGATCGAACCCAGGTCTCCGCATTGCAGGCGGATTTCTTTACCGTCTGAGCCACCGGGGAAGCCCAGGCACAGGCTAGCAGCTTTTTATGTATTGTGCAGATCTGATACAGTTTCTGTCAAGAAAACAAAGAACACAACACTGTCCGTACACAAAACGAAAGGCCAGGCCTTTGTTTCAAAACAAATGTCCAAGATGACAACAGGGAGAGTGATCCAGTTCGAAGCCAAGCCAGCTGTGAACAAAATGTGGCCAAGCAGATCTTTTTTGGGTCATGAAAGCTCTGGCAGAAGAAAAACAAGGCCAGCAGAGAAAGCCAGGTTTCCAAACCATAACATATATACACCCATTGTCTGGGGGTTATGTCCTTACTGAAAATGCATTCCTTGGGGAAATCGTTTTGCCAAAGTAATTGGGGTTTAATCAGCCCAGCTTTTGCAAATCTGCCCCTTGCTCCAGGGTTAGCCTGAATTCACCACAACAGGTTAGAGGAAGGGGAGGGGGGAGTTTTCTGTACTTCTTCCAGGAAACACAGAGTGAACTCTAGTTAAGTTTGAGAGCTGGATCATTAACATCTTATTAATGACTCTAAATTCTCTGTAAGCGCAGAGAAGGCACAAAAATTCACTGCCTAAGCCACAAGCTCTAATTGCTGCTGTGCTTCTAAGCAGGCAGGGAGGGGGGCGGGCAGAAACAGGCCATGCTTTGTGGCTTCTCTCGAACAAAAGCCCCATTTTTTAATGAGGTTTCTTCATTTAGGGCAGGAGAAAACTTCTGGGTTATTATTAGGCCACAAATGAAGGCTTTTGTTTCATTTAACTGCCCCACTTAACAAAGGAAACTTTGCTTTGGTAATTAAAGAATTATTTTTAAGTGTTGAGGCTTCTGGATAACCTTGAATGAAGCCTCAAATGTGATGAGGCTTGGTGCCCCATCTATAAATTTAACCAACTGGGGCGAACGATCCCAAAGACTTGGTCCAGCTCTAACCATCTCTGGTTTTGTTCATCTCACCGCCTTCCCCTCATAGGATGTGTGTGCTCCGTTATGTCCGACTCTTTGCAGCCCCATGGACTGTAGCCTACCAAGGCCTCCTCTGTTTGCAGAATTTTCCAGATAAGAATACTGGAGCGGGTTGCCATTCCCTTCTCCAGGGGATCTTCCGGATGCAGAGATCCAACCTGCATCTTCTGCATTGGCAGGAGGATTCTTTACCACTGGTGCCACCTGGGAAGTGTCACCCTTCAAAATGCACATGTTAATGCTACCTGTTCTTTCTAACCCTTAGGGTCTCTGGATACTGTTGGAGATCACACCATCTCTGGTCATCCCCGTTGTAGCTTCCTCAGAGGATCCCATCTATGAACTAACATCTCCCCTCTGCCACCCATGGAAAAGAAAACAAAAGATAATAATGGCCTTTGTCAGTTTCATATGTTGAGTCATCAGGTATCATCTGAGGTCTTCTCCTGGCTGAGTGAACAACACAAATCATTGCCCCAGGAGGAAGTTCATGGCTCCTGGAGAAGGGCAGCCCCATTGTGAAAGCTTTAAAACCCATACTCATAAAATGTGGTGAGGAAATTCATCTTTGAGGTTTACAGCCAACGAAATCTGCGATATCTCTTTTATGGATGCTTTTAATGTTCTCTGCAGAGCAATGAGCCACCGACCCGGGGAAAGTGTGGTTGAGCTGCTTTCTGAGTGAAAACAAGAGGTAGTCATTGTGTGTCCTCCGTCAGTGACCCTGCCCAGGCTGGTAAACCAAACCCCAGGCTCCAAGGGGTAGCTTATCCTAGAGTCTTCTCAAGATGCCGGTTGTTTGTCATCATTCAGTTGCGAAGTCATGCCCAACTCTTTGAGACCCCATAGACTGTACCAGAGTCCAGGCTCCTCTGTCCATGGGATTTGCCAGGCAAGAATGCTGGAGTAGGTTGCCATTTCCTTCTCCAGGGATCTTCCTAACCCAGGGATTGAACCCACATCTGCATTGGCAAGTGGATTCTTTAACACTGAGCCACTGGGGAAGCCCCTGTGGCTACACACTAAAATGAGGCAGGTTCAGTTCCTCCATTCAGGGCTTGGGGGCTTGCCCTTGGGCATTTGTCAGGGAAGGGGTGTGAGTAACCCCGGAATGACCACCTACCCTCATGGAGTCTCTGTTTGCGGTTGCCATGGAGATAACTAGGATGCTCTTTGGGAGCTCTTATGACATTTGTTCTCCTTGCTATTAGCTCTTGACTCTGAACCTGCCCACCATTCCCAACATATACCTAAGCTCCCCCAGGAGCCTGGGTCAGCCCCTGGGGAGCCATGTGAGGCCCCGTGTGCCCTGAGCCAGCCCTTCCCTTGGCCTCTCTGCTCCTGTGCATCAGCCTGGCCCTCCTGTTTCTGCTGCTCCCTAATTGCCCTGGGCAGACACTATCTCTGCCTGTAAGGATTGTTCCTGCACAGTGAACAGAAACCTCCTGGCCAAGCTCCAAAAACCAACCATCCTGAATTTATCACCAGCTCCTCAGAAGAAAAAGGCCCCGTGTCCCGCCCCAGCCACTCTCCTCCCAAGCTTCCCGAGTTCAGGTGACCTTGCCGCATTCCGTTTCAAAACACTTCTCGCTCTGGCTGAATTGCAAAGGGCGGACACATTTAATGAAGTTCGAGCTGACCCATTTTTCCTCCGAGCATCCCTTCACGTTTCTAGTCATGGCAACGCTTTGTCTCCTCGTGAAGGCTGCCAGCTCATAGTCCTGGAGTCAGCAGACCCTTCCTGCCCCAGGGAGGAGTCTTCGCAGGGGAAGCTGAGCTGAGCAGATGGAAGTTCCAGGTGTCATCCCCACATGCTAGTCAGTCTGCATCCAGCTGAGCCTTCAGGGCGGGAGCCCGGGCACGCAAGTCATCATCTGGAAGAATGACTCTAGCCCAAGGGTTCCAAAGGGCTCCCAGGATCCCAGGGAGATGCTGGTGACACTGAACTCTTCCACCTGAGACTCGGGAATAGGCTCAGTGACCTCCAGTGACAGTCTTAGACTCCGGTATCAAGAAAGACCCTCGAAACCAATTAGTGCAGGGCTCAGAGGGGGCTCCTCTCTGCTAAAGATGCCTCACACAAGGACAAGATTTGAGGGAAAGCAAATATCGAGGAAGGTCTTCTCTGGTGTCTCAGTGGTAAAGAATCCGCTTGCAATGCAGCAACCACAGGAGATGCGGGTTGGATCCCTGGTTGGGAAGATCCCCTGGAGGAAGAAATGCAACCCACTCCAGTATTCTTGCCTGGAGAATCCTATGGGTAGAGGACCCTGGTGGGCTACAGTCCATGGGGTCCCAAAGAGTCAGACACAACTGAGTGACTGAGCACGCACACCGATACAGATGAAAGGAACTGGAAGGCTGTCTGTGGCCAGATCAACTTAAGCGCCTTCCTGGTTAACTGAGTCATGCACTGGGCTTGTGCATTCATGGCTACCTCCTCTGAACATTTACTGTGTGCCTGAACCATGTTGAAAGCTCCTTGTGCCTTACCTTGTGTCTTCCTCCAACCAACCTGTGTGCAAGGAATTATAATGAACCCTCTCTGTCAGGTGGAGATACTGAGGCTCAGAGCAGCTGGGACTCACTGACATCACAGAGCTGGGGCCCTGGGAATCTCCAGGGCTCACACACTGGACCCCACGGTTTTCACCACTGCACAAGTTCATGACTGAACAAAGGCTGTGACTTCAAATAAGTAAATAAAAACCAATTTCTCTGGGAAACACAAATCAAAACCACAATGAGAGACCACTTCATGCCAATTAGGATGGCTATTATAGAAAAGAAGGGCGGGAGCTTCCTTGGTGATCTAGTGATTAGGAATCCGCCTGCCAACGCAGGGGACATGGGTTCAATCCCCAGTCCAGGAAGATCCCAGGTGTCACAGAGCAACTTAGCCAGTACACCGCAACCACTGAGCCCATACTCTGTGGCAAGAGAAGCAACCGCAATGAGAAGCCACACACAGCAATGAAGATGAGCTCCCACTGGCCGCAACTGTAGAGAAAACTTGTGCACAGCAATGAAGACCCAAGAAAAAAAAAAAGGTGAGGGTGAGGGGGATTTCCCTGGTTCCCTGGCAGTCCATCGGTTAAGACTTCACTGTCAGAGAGCAGCGGCCGTGGGTTCAATCCCTGGTCAAGGAGCTAAGATCCTAAATCCCAGCCAAAGAAAACCAGAACATAAACAACAGAAGCAACATTGTAACAAATTCAATAAAGTTCTAGTTGAACTTCAACTAGATTAGTCTTTAAGGAGAAAAAAACAACAGAGACTAACAAGTGTGGTGAGGAGGTAGAGAATTTGGAACCTTTCTACATTGCTGTAAGAATGTTAAACAGTATAACCACTGTAGAAAACAGCATGGCTATTTCCCAAAAAATTAATCATAGCATTTTCATTTGGTCCAGCAATTCCACTTCTGTGTATACCCTCAAAAGAAGGGAAAGAAAGCACTCAAAGAGATATTTGTATACACATGTGCATAGCAGCATTATACACAGTGGCCAAAAGCTAGAAAAAACCCAAGTGTCCACTGATGGATAAATGGATAAACAAACTGTGGTACACATATTAATACAATGGAATGTTATTCAGCCTTAAAAGGGAGGGAAATTCTGACACCTGCTACAATATGGATGAACCTTGAAGACATTATCCTCAGTGAAATAAGCCAGATACTCAAAGGATAAAGGCTGAATGATTCCACTTACACGAGGTCCCTAGAGTCATCAGATTCATCCAGACAGAAAGCAGAATGGTGGATGCCAGGGGCAGGGGAAGAGGGGAGTGGGGAGCTGCTGATGGATGGGTGCAGAGCTTCAGTTTTACACGATGAAAAGAGATCTGGAGATGGTGATGGTGGCTTCAGCATACTGTGAATGTGCTTAATGCCACCGAATGACATACTTTAAGATGGTAAACTTTCATGTTCTATGTTTTACCATAATGAAAAAGGTTTTTTGAAAAAGATGCAAATGTTGTTTTGCCGTGTATATTTTACCACAATTTCTAAAAAAAACCGAAGCTCTCCATACTTTAAAAATGTGGGCCTGGGACTTCCCTGGTGGTACAGTGGTTAAGAATCCACCTTACAATGTGGGAGGTGTGGGTTCAATCCCTAGTCCAGGAACTAAGATCCCACATGCTTCAGGGCAGCTGCGCCCAGGCACCGCAACCACTGAGACTGCTGTTGTTGCTCAGTCACTTAGTCATGTCTGACTCTTTGCGGCAACGTGGACCACAGCACGCCAGGCTCCTCTGTCCTTCACCACCTCCTGGAGCATGCTCAGACTCACGTCCACTGTGTCTGTGATGCCATCCAACCATCTCCTCCTCTGAGCCCGCTGCCACAACAAAGGATCCCACGTGACGTGCGCTGCAACGAAGACCCAACGCAGCCTAATTAATCAACTAATTGAAAGTGGGCCCACGAGGAGATGTGACCTCTGCTACGCCGCGAGTGGCTGGCCCTGTTCCCCTCCCCCGCCTGCGTCTGTGGCCACCAGGAGGCAGAGACTTGCTGGACATCCCCCATGACAGGCGCTGCCCACTCAGAACAGCCTGTAAAGCCGCTTCTCTGCTCTTCACAGCCTTCTTCTCCCTCTTTCTCCATCTTCTGCTCACGGCCAACTTGCCTCTTTCACAGGTTTTGAGGGTGAGAATGGGCACCAGGGCTGAAAAGTTTGTGCAAAGCTGTGGAAAGGCTTCCTGAAGGGAGCCCAGGTGGCGAGCGTGGGCAAAAGAGGGTGCTAGCTCCCCCTGCCTCATGACACCCCAAGATGCCATCTCTCAGAAATACCCCCCACCCCCAGGCCACCCCCAGGCCACCCCTTTCCACTCAAGTCTTTCCAGTCCCTGAACGCAAATCCCTTTCCACTTCAGCTCTCTGGCACCATCTTGTGTTAGCTTTTAAACAGCTGCTGGGCTGCGCTTAGTCTCTCAGTCGTGTCCAACCCTTTGCAATCCCATGGACTGTAGCCCACCAGGCTCCGCTGTCCATGGGGATTCTTCAGGCAAGAATACTGAAGTGGGCTGCCATGCCTTCCTCCAGGAGATCTTCCCAACCCAGGATCGAGCACAGGTCTCCCGCATTGCAGGTGGATTCTTTACCATCTGAGCCACCAGAGAAGCCCAAGAATACTGCAGTGGGTAGCCTATCTCTTCTCCAGGGGATCTTCCAAACTCAGGAATCAAACCGGGGTCTCCTGCATTGCAGGTGGATTCTTTACCAGCTGAGCTACCAGGGAAGCTTTAAACAGCTACAAAGATTTTTTTTTAACTATTTTAAAAAAAAACAAATTAGTTTTCTTATTTTATTTAAAAAAAATTTTTTTTATTTTATATTGGAGTATAGCCAATTAACAATGTTGTGATAATTTCAGGTGGACAGCAAAGGGACTCAGCTGTACATATACATGTAACCAATCTCTTCCAAACTCCCCTCCCATCTAGGCAATAACAAAATAGTTTTCTTTATTTTATTGAAGAAGAATTGTATAATATTCTATAATAACAAAACAAGGGTAATACTAAATAATATTCTAGAAGAAAATCAGCTTCACTGATTGTTTTAGCAGCAAGCAGTCAAAGCCTTTTTATCCTTGAGCATACTCATAAATATTTCAAAGATAACCTTAAATGTAGAAGTTTGTTTTACTCATCCTGCCTTTGACAGAGATACTACCTGTGAAATAAAAAGGAAGGTATGTTTTATGTTTAAAGTTTTATCAGGAATTGGAACAGCACCCCGGCCCTCCCCGCCTCTGCCCCCGGACCCAGAAGATCTAGGAGCCACTGGGCCGCAAGCCCGAAACACCAAGGAGGCGGGGGCCCCGCGAGTCCGGCTCCGCCGCCCGCCGGCTGGCGCGTCCTCCGTCCGCTTGCTCGCCGGAGACATGGAATCCTGAAGGAGGGCCGAGCTCTTCAAAAGACCACACACCTGCTGTTAAGAAAGTCCCCCTTCTGCCGCCTGGCAAGAGAAATCTGTGTTCAGTTCACTCGCGGTGTGGACTTCAGTTGGCAAGCCCAGGCCCTGTTGGCCCTACAAGAGGCGGCAGAAGCGTTTCTAGTTCATTTCTTCGAGGATGCCTATCTGCTCTCCTTACACGCCGGCCCCATCACACTCTTCTCGAAGGATGTGCAGCTGGCCCGGAGGATCCGAGGCATTCAGGAAGGGCTGGGCCGAGCTCTGGCACCCGCCCTGAGTCTCTGGTTGATACCAGAGCCTCTGCCTGTAGCCAGGACCAGATCCACGGAGTACAAGGTGTTGCCTGGACTTGCTCTCTCGGAGCAGAGCGAGTGAGTTGCTTTCGTAGTTTTTTTTTTTAGAAAACTGCATGGCTTTCCTCTGTAACAGAGGTAATATATGAGAGAATCAACACATTCCAGAAATCCTGAGAATAATTTTCAGATGAAGAGACTCTAAGGTTGACTTCACTTTGCAAATTATTCATGTAACTGATGATTTGGAAGACATCAGATTTTCTAGGTTATGGGCGAAAAGGATATTTACTGATTATTTTAAATCTTCTTGTACCAATTAAATTTTTTACATAAAATATATGTAAAATATATATATTTACTTTTATTTAAAACATGATGGAAAAAAACAAGACAAGACCAGTCAGTTGCATGGAAGAGCCTGGAGCATCCAGCGTACAAATTTCTGTCCTTCAGCTTGACTTCATCATTAACAGCAGAAGAAAGTTTGTATGTGGACTGTACCTGTCAACAGATTAGACAGCTTTTCAAAAACTCAATTGGGATGAAAATAGAAAATTGTTAAGGTTTGATGTTCTGGCTCCTTCTGGTAAATTCCTGCCAAAATCATTCAGAAATTCCAACTTGTAGAATTTATTTTATTCTTTATTTGCAAATCATAGAAGGTGTATCATAATTTATACTTCAGAATTTTTCATTCCAGGATTTTAAAGAGCCTTTTCAATGTTTTTACAGGTATTTTTATAACTTCCTTGTGGAGAGAGAATAAAAATAATTCTTAATGAAAAGAATTTGAAGCAAAGTTACTGTTATACATAGATTATACTGTGTTCTTTGTGTGTTAGCATCAAAGTCTTCATTTGGACACTTTGCCAACAGCCACAGTTTAAACAAGAGAATTGACGGAGGTATCTTTGCCTCCAGTGGAGTAGAGTATGAGCCGATAAAATCCTCGCCCTTCTCTTTTAACTGAAAGTGGTTTAAGAGACTTTCAGGGAAATAGGAAGTGCCACCTGAAGACGTTTAGATAATGTGCGTGATGAAGATGATTAGTGAGGCGGATACTAATAACAATGCGTCAGCCAACTGAATTCAGACTAAAGGGAAGGACCAAGTTCTGCTGTTTGATAAATTTTAACCCTTTGTAAAAACCTTTTCCTGTTCGACATCAACTCATTTTTATGTAAACATTGGAATAAAGCTTATCTATGAATACATTTTTTAAAAATAAAGTTTTATCAGAGCCCGAAGAGGAACAGTGTAGGTAAAAGATATTACAAACCCTCATCTTTACCTGGTGTCTCAGCTCCACACACTCTTCAACAGATGATAGAAGGAGTGTCTTGTTCACATAAAGCAAAGGCAG
The DNA here is from genome assembly GCF_029378745.1 of Bos indicus. Taxonomy (NCBI): domain Eukaryota; kingdom Metazoa; phylum Chordata; class Mammalia; order Artiodactyla; family Bovidae; genus Bos; species Bos indicus. The sequence goes on along the minus strand of NC_091780.1, from coordinate 14,588,762 downwards.
TCCAGGGACACTCCTTAGTGACTGACTCTGAACCTACAAATCTATAGGTCTATGCAGTGGGTGATGTTGGTAAAACCAAAACTGATACCTCAGAGGGGAGGAAGAGGAAGGAAGAGAAATCCATCATTGGTTAATCTAGTAAAACTGCTTCATCTAGCAAGATCTAACATCAGGATGGTAAGCACCTGCTCCTCGGCAGGTTCCTGAGCCTTTCTTATTCTGGTGGAATTGCAGACAAAGCTGCCCTCGATCCACAAGGCAATTGAGAAATGAAGGATGCGTCTGGGGACTTCCCTGCTGGTCCAGCAGTTAAGAATTCACCTTGCCAGACGAATGGATAAAGAACTTGTGGTACATACACACAATGGAATATTACTCAGCTATAAAAATGAATGCGTTTGAGTCACTTCTAATGAGATGGGTGAAACAGGAGCCTATTATACAGAATGAAGTAAGGCAGAAAGAGAAACACCAATACAGTATATTAATGCATATACATGGAATTTAGAAAGACGGTAACAACAATCCTATGTGCAAGACAGCAAAAGAGACACAGATATAAGTAACAGACTTTTGGACTCTGTGGGAGAAGGCGAGGGTGGGATGATTTGAGAGAATAACACTGAAACATGTATATTACCATATGTGAAATAGATGACCAGTGCAAGTTCGATGCATGAAGCAGGGCACCCAAAGCTGGGGCTCTGGGACAACCTAGGATAGGATGGGGAGCGAGGTGCGGGGGGATTGAGAACAGGGGGACATGTGCACCCATGGCTGATTCATGTCGATGTATGGCAAAAACCAGCACAGTACTGTAAAGTAATTAGCCTCCAATTAAAATAAATAATTTTTTAAAAATCCGCCTTGCAATGCAGGGGACAAAGTTTCAATCCCTGGTTGGGGAATTAAAATCCCAGATGCTGCACAGTGAGGCCAAAAGAAATAAAGTTGTTTCTGGCAAACCACACAGGGGGAAAAAGCACTGCTTTGGAGTTACAGTCCCACCTCGGGTTACCGGTGTCACTGAGAGGGCTTTAAAACATCCGCTCTACTCACAGGAGACCCTAAGCTGCAGGGAGCCTCACACACTTCGATTTTGTTCACGAGATCCAGACCTTTTTCCACTGACCGACTTCACCACGCCTATGGAGTTCAAACAGAAAAGAGAGGCCAAAGGACAGGACCCCAGGAGAGGGAAGGAAGCTGGGGCCTTCCACATTGGCAGCCAAGCCATAGCCAATATATATTTAATGTATAAAAGTAAACCCTTGCAATGTGAAGTAAAGTAAACCCTTACAATGTGAAGCAAAGAAAAGTCTCCAAAGGAAAAAACCAACACTTCCTCGGCGAGGAGGAACGCAGACAGAGGCCTCATTTTTTTCTTTTCTTTTATGTACATGTCACATTTCTCATCCCTGCAGTAAAAGGAATTGGGCTTGGAGGTCAGAAGAGCTGCAGTTAACTCTTGACTGACCACGGGATTTTTGCAGAAACTGACGCTTGTGGCCGGTGATTTATTAGGTAAGTGAATACTGAAGCACTCCAGTCAATAACATTTTGAGACCCTGATGCGGGGAAAGATTGAGAGCGGGAGGAGAAGGGGGAGACAGAGGAGGAGATGGTTGGATGGCATCATCGACTCAGTGGACATGAATCTGAGCAAACTCTGGGAGATAGTTAAGGACAGAGGAGCCTGGCACGCTGCAGTCCATGGGGTTGCAAAGAGTTAAACACAACGTAGCGACTAAACAGCAACAACAACAAAAGACTTGTTAACATGTCTTTGGTCAATAATGTGTTACGGCCAACCTGAGTCTCTGTGTGACTTTGGACAGCTTCGGCAGCAGCTCTGGGCCCCAAAGACCTCATCGTGACCCCAAGGTTAACACTATCAGCCTTGGGGGACTGACCTGAACACAAGAGAAGTGCCCCTAAAACAGAGGCTGGCCCAGGCAGGGGCTCAACAGATAAAGCTGGCATCTTGATGGCGGGATGATGACGGCCAGCCTACTGCTCCCCTCCTTCTGGGTCGCCATCCTCCCAGACACAAGCCCGCCTCCTTTTCCAACTGGCCTTCATGTTAACTTTGTAGCAACGACACTGAAAGTGTTAGTTGCTCAGTCCTATCTGACTCTTTGCAACCTCATGGACTGTAGCCTCTGTGCATGGGATTCTCCAGACAAGAATACTGGAGTGGGATGCCATTTCCTTCTCCAGGGGATCTTCCTGAACCAAGGATCAAACCCAGGTCTCCTGCATTGCAGGCAGATCCTTTACCATCTGAGCCCCCACTGAGAACTTCCTATGTGCCAGATGCTGTGCATTAAATCGTTTCACTTAATTCTTATGAAGGTACTCATCATAGCTATTGAGAATACCCAACTTTCCAGGTAAGGAAGCAGGTTCAGAGAGGTTGGTTCATGTATTAGAGTAGGCTGACTGCTGTTACAAATAACCCCAGCACTTCAGTGACTTAACCTGATGAAGGCCTCTGTCTCCTCCATGTTATTGTGGGCAGAGGGCATGGGATGAGGGATTCATTCTAGATGTCGTTCAGGGACCCAGGCTCCTTCCATGCTGTGACTCCACCAGCTCCTGTACCCACATCCCCCTCTGGCTTCTCTGCATCTGGCTGGTAGGCGAAGAGGAGAGAGTGAGAACACCACGTCTCTTACCTGCCTCAACGCAAGGATACATGTGGCACTTCCGCTCTTACTCCACCAGCTAAAACTAGTCCCTTTGCCCCACCAACATGCAACAGGCTGGGAAATACTGTACCGCTGTTCCTAGGAGGAAGAGAGCAGAGATGGATACCGACAAGCAACAGTCGTTTCTACCACAAAGCACTTGCCTAAAGTCAGACAGTCAAGGAGAACAGACGTGAGATGTGACCCCCTCTATCATCTAGGGAACTGCAGCAGTTTTAAAACAGAGCCCCTCAATTCTCTCCCATTCCTCCAATCATGAGTTGGTGCCAATGCTGAATCTGGGCTATGTTAGTCGTCGGCTAATAGAGCAAAGATGACAATATAACTGTGTCCAGGCCCTCGAGACATCTACTTCCTACCTCCTGGGATGCTCACTCTGGGAACCCAGCTGCCGTGCTATAAGGAAGCCCAAACTAGTCTATTCAAAAGACCACATAGAGGGCTTCCCTGGTGGTCCAGGGCTGAAGAATCCGCCTGCCAGGGCAGGGAACACAGGCTTGATCCCTGGTCCAGGAGGATCCTGCATGCCTTGGAGTGACTAGACCATGTGCCCCAGCCGCTGAGCCCGCGTGCTGCAGCTACTGACGCCCGTGCGCCTAGAGCCTGTGCTCTGCAACAAGAAAAGCCACTGCGATGAGAAGCCAGTGCGCTGCAACAAGAAAGGCCCCTGCGACGAGAAGCCAGTGCGCTGCAACAAGAAAAGCCCTGCGACGAGAAGCCAGTGTGCTGCAAGGAAGAGCAGCCCGGCTTGCTGCAACTGAAGAAAGCCCACATAGAGAACAGGACCCAGCACGGTCATAAAAAAATGAACCAGAGAGCACATGGAGAAGTCACTTGTTCTGTGGGAGAGGCCCAGTCATCATCCAGAATCACTGACTAGATGTGTGAGTGAACATGCTGCCTCTCTGACTGGTATGAGGTGGTCCCTCATTGTAGCTTTGATTTTCATTTTCTCATAATCAGTGATGCTGAGCATCTCTTCATGTGCATGTTGGCCATCTGTGTGTCTTCCTTGGAGAAATGAAGTACTACTGAGCCATAAAAAAGAAAGAAATGATGCCATTTACAGCAACATTGATGCAACTAGAGATGATCACACTAAGTGAAGGAAGTCAGAAAAAGAAAGACAAAGCCCACGTGATATCACTCATATGTGGAACCTGAACGATGACACCAGCGAACCTACCGATGAAACAGAAACAGACTCACAGACAACAGACTGGAGGGGTGGGGGGTCGATCAGGAGTTTGGGGTTAGCAGCTGCAAACTACTCTATATAGAATGGACAGACACACAGGCCTACTGGGTAGCATGGGCTTCCCTGGTGGCCCACAGAAAAGTAAAGAGTCCTCCTGCAACACAGGAGACACAGGTTCAATCCCTGGGTGGGAAGGATCCCCTGGAGGAGGAAATGGCAACCCAGCCCAGTATTCTTCTCTGGGAAATACCATGGACAGAGGAGCCTGGCGGCCCACAGTCCATGGGGTCGCAAAGAGTCAGATGGGACAGAGCGACTCAGCACATACACCATGTGTAGCACAGGGAGCTATATTCAATATCCTGTGATACACCATTATGGAAAAGAATATGAAAAAGAATATATACACATACGTATAACGGAATCCCTTTGCTGTGCAGTAGAAATTAACACAACTTTGTAAATCAACATTTTAAATGACTCACCTGCTGCTGCTAATCACTAAGCCCCACCAACCTCTGTGTACCGCTGTCCCTTCACTGCCAGGAAAACGATATTTGGTCCACACTGAAGCTGGGTGGCTCTGCAAATCCTAGAGGACCTGTGGCTGTTCCAGTACATCCCTGTTTATGTATTTTATATACACAAGTGTGTATCTGATAATCCTATACTCCTAATTTACCCCTCCACTTTCCCCTTGAGTAATCATAAACTTGTTTTCTATGTTTGTGGGTTTTTTTCTGTTCTAAAAATAAGGTCATCTGTATCACTATATGGATTACACAGATAAGTGATATTATTATTTGTCTTTGTCTGACTTACTTCACTTCCTATGATGATCTCTAGGGTCATGCATGTTGCTTGTTAAATTTTTTTTAATGAAAACATGCAGACATTCAAGTCCACCATAGGTTAATTAGCTATTTGGTGTTAGTTCCAGCATTTATATGTTTTATATGTGGAAATACTGCTGAAATCCTAAAATCCGATGATATAAATGAACATGTACAGTACAATCACTTCTTGAATTTCATGTCCTTACACTCTACTGTTTTTTAAATGTTTATTTTTGAAGCACCAAAATAACTATTTTGTCATATAACAGCTAAGCAGTATCCCCAGATGAAGAAAATGTATGAAACTGCAGCTTCTGTGGCTGCGGGGATGAGGCCAGAGTCCAGCTATAAAGCCTCCTTGTCCCTCCCTTCTGATTTCCTGGCTTCTGCTGGAGACCCTGGGGCTCCCTGGGACGCAGTCAGTTCAGTTCAGTTCAGTTCAGTTGCTCAGTAGTGTCCAACTCTTTGCGACCCCATGGACTGCAGCACACCAGGCCTCCCTGTCCACCACCAGCTCCCAGAGCTTGCTCAAACTCATATCCATTGAGTCGGTGATGCCATCCAACCATCTCATCCTCTATCGTCTCCTTCTCTACCCACCTTCAATCTTTCCCAGCATCAGGGTCTTTTCCAAGGAGTCAGCTCTTCACATCAGGTAGCCAAAGTACTGGAGTTTCAGCTTCAACATCAGTCCTTCCAGTGAATATTCAGGACTGATTTCCTTTAGGATGGACTGATTGTATCTCCTTGAAGTCCAAGGGACTCTCAAGACCCTTCTCCAACACCACAGTTCAAAAGTATCAATTCTTCCGCACTCAGCTTTCTTTATAGTCCAACTCTCACATCCATACATGACCACTGGAAAAACCATAGCCTTGACTAGACAGACATTTGTTGGCAAAGTAATGTCTCTGCTTTTTAATACGCTGTCTAGGTTGGTCATAACTTTTCTTCCAAGGAGTAAATGCCTTTTAATTTCATGGGGGCAATCACCATCTGCAGTAATTTTGGAGCCCAAGAAAATAAAGTCTGTCACTGTTTCCACTATTTCCCCATTTATTTGCCATGAAGGGATGGGACCAGATGCCATGATCTTCGTTTTCTGAATGTTGGGCTTTAAGCCAACTTTTTCACTCTCCTCTTTCACTCTCAAGAGGCTCTTTAGTTCCTCAGTTTCTGCCACAAGGGTGGACCCAATATTGTTCAGAAATTAATCTGCATTTTCAAGATTGAACACTAGAGGGCCCGCCACTGAGTGTCTGCTGAGCTCTCCATTCATTATTCAATTTGTGCCCAGGATGATAAAGATGCCTGTTGCAAACCCCTCTTTTTATTATTTATTGGGTGGCGGGGGGAGCTGCTCTGCACAACAGACAGGATCTTAGTTCCCTGACCAGGGATAGAACCCAGGTCCCCTGTACTGCAAGGTGGGAATCTCAACCACTGGATCCCGAGAGAAATCCCAGTATCTAAAGAATCCATTTTCAGAACATAAAGTTTAATTTCTTTTGGAAATACAGGTCTCCATTGAAAAACATTGAAAAACAAAAGTTGTAGGATGCCTGGGAAAATTAAACATTTGAGTAAAACCATCCTTCAAGAGATCAGACTTCTGCAAACCTCAAGTCAGGAAACATCTAAAAAATATATTCAATGAGAAAACAATACACATGGGCCTTTATGAGGTATAAAACATGCACAAGCTCAGAGAATAATTTTTTAAAAACATAATAAAATAATTATATTAAGTCTTCAAACATAATGACACCATCTCATTAAGCCTAAATTAACTTAAAGGTCAACAATGCATAATCTATGTAGGCATAAAATGTATTATGTCAATGATTAAACCATTATCTCCTTTTCCTTATCTCTATCCTATTAACACTAAAAACACTAGAACCTGGTATATTTTATGTGATATGAACAAATTTAAAAGGTATCAGATTTTCTTAAGGTTATTTCTGATAAAAATAATGATAATAATAACCCAAGCTGCTCAGACACCTAATTCACTGATGTTTTATCACATTCCACAGTGTGTGTCCCAGGAGATCAGCATTGTAAGGAAAGGGCTGTAGGGAAGACGCTATAGGAACAAAGAGAAATAGTCCAAGATAAAACATGCCAGTTTCATAATAGCCGGGAACTACCGTAGACATGTTGTCAGTATTAAGGAGCTGAGCCTGTATGAGTCCCAGTGGAGAAAAATTCACTTAGCATTCATCTATGCCAAGTCCCAGGAATACAGATGTGAACAAAACACCAAAAATCCCTGCCTGCATGGAACTTACATCCTCGTGAAGGTAGACAGTTAATTATTAAGTTGACTGCAAGCACGATGACGATAAAGTAAATTAGGGGAGATGGTGAAAAGCCTGTAAAGGCTTCCCCGATGATCCAGTGGTTAAGACTCTGTGCTCCCAGTGCAGGGGGCCTGGGTTCGATCCCTGGTCAGGAAAATGCTGACCACATCCTGCCACTAAGAGTCTGCATGCCACAACTAAAGATCCCACGTGCTGCAACTAGGGCCTGGTGCAGCCAAAACAATAAATATTTTTTTAAAAAAGACTGTGAGAGTAGGTAGGGGTGTTGGGATTTACAAGTTTCAATAGGGCGGAATCCTATTCCAGGAAAAGAGAACAAAAATGGGAATGGCCCCAAGGCAAGTGCAAGGAATAGGAAGAGGATCAGTTTGGCAAGAACAGAGTGATTAAAATGGAAAATCATGGGGACACCAAGTCAGAGGGATAAGACAGAGTAGGGGTAGGGGATACAATGAGGGCTTTGCAGCTGACTGCAAGGACTGGGGCTTTATTCTGAGGGAGATGGGCTGCCAGTGTTTGGCTTATAAGGAAAAGAATAGCATCATCAGACTTAATGTTTTAATGGGATGACTTAACTGAGGTGACACAGGCCATAGGAGCAAGGGTACAAGAAAGCATATTTTAAAATACAGGTAAGAAATAATAAGTTATGACCAACCTAGATAGCATATTGAAAAGCAGAGACATTACTTTGCCAACAAAGGTCCGTCTAGTCAAGGCTGTGGTTTTTCCTGTGGTCATGTATGGATGTAAGAGTTGGACTGTGAAGAAAGCTGAATGCTGAAGAATTGATGCTTTTGAACTGTGGTGTTGGAGAGGACTCCTGAGAGTCCCTTGGACTGCAAGGAGATCCAACCAGTCCATTCTGAAGGAGATCAGCCCTGGGCTTTCTTTGGAAGGAATGATGCTAAAGCTGAAACTCCAGTACTTTGGCCACCTCATGCGAAGAGTTGACTCATTGGAAAGACTCTGATGCTGCGAGGGATTAGGGGCAGGAGGAGAAGGGGTCAAAAGAGGATGAGATGGCTGGATGGCATCACTGACTCGATGGACTTGAGTCTGAGTGAACTCTGGGAGTTGGTGATGGACAGGGAGGCCTGGTGTGCTGCGATTCATGGGGTTGCAAAGAGTCGGACACGATTGAGTGACTGAACTGAAATGAACTGAACTGAACTGAAGAAATAATAGTGGCTTGGTAATAGCATGGTAACTCAGCATGATTTTAGACTATGCCTCCTGATGGTCACAAGTATAAGCTCTGAGTGTTAATAAATACAGTTGCTTGAAGACACTTGTGGAATGACCAGAAACAACCAGAAAAAGAAAAAGATTTAACATTTGGAAAAAAGGGAGTCACATGAGGTGAGGTCCACGTGTATATGGCTCCTGCCTCTGCTCACTCCCCAGTCTGGCATGGCAGACAGAGTCAGGCAGAGCCTGGAGATGTGTTGGTCCGTGGAATCACAGGAGAAGTTCAAGGGCTGCAAAACAACTGGTTAGTGAATGGAAGAACTCACCGAATTCCACAAAATGGAGGAAGCCACAGAGGAGGTAAACTCAAACTCTCCATTGAAACCCTTTTCAAATTACTGGCTGACCCCAGAACTGTGTGGATCATAATAAACTGTGGAAAATTCTAAAAGAAATGGGAATACCAGACCACCTGACCTGCCTCTTGAGAAATTTGTATGCAGGTCAGCAAGCAACAGTTAGTACTGGACATGGAACAACAGACTGTTTCCAAAGAGGAAAATGAGTACGTCAAGGCTGTATACTGTCACCCTGCTTATTTAACTTATATGCAGAGTACATCATAAGAAACGCTGGGCTGGAAGAAGCACAAGCTGGAATCAAGATTGCCAGGAGAAATATCAATAACCTCAGATATGCAGATGACACCATCCTTATGGCAGAAAGTGAAGAGGAACTCAAAAGCCTCTTGATCAAAGTGGAAGAGGAGAGTGAAAAAGTTGGCTTCAAGCTCAACATTCAAAAAACGAAGATCATGGCATCTGGTCCCATCACTTCATGGGAAATAGATGGGGAAACAGTGGAAACAGTGTCAAATTTTATTTTGGGGGGCTCCAAAATCACTGCAGATGGTGACTGCAGCCATGAAATTAAAAGACGCTTACTCCTTGGAAGGAAAGTTATGACCAACCTAGATAGCATATTGAAAAGCAGAGACATTACTTTGCCAACAAAGGCCCGTCTAGTCAAGGCTATGGTTTTTCCTGTGGTCATGTATGGATGTGAGAGTTGGACTGTGAAGAAAGCTGAGCGCAGAAGAATTGATGCTTTTGAACTGTGGTGTTGGAGAAGACTCTTGAGAGTCCCTTGGACTGCAAGGAGATCCAGCCAGTCCATTCTGAAGGAGATCAGCCCTGGGCTTTCTTTGGATGGAATGATGCTAAAGCTGAAACACCAGTACTTTGGCCACCTCATGCGAAGAGTTGACTCATTGGAAAAGACTCTGATGCTGCGAGGGATTGAGGGCAGGAGGAGAAGGGGTCAAAAGAGGATGAGATGGCTGGATGGCATCACTGACTCGATGGACGTGAGTCTGAGTGAACTCCGGGAGTTTGTGATGGACAGGGAGGCCTGGTGTCCTGCGATTCATGGGGTCACAAAGAGTTGGACACGACTGAGCGACTGAACTGATCTGAACTGAGGGCAAGACTACAACGAGCCCAAGAGGAAACAGCTGGAAGAACTAAAGAGCTGAGCTGAGGTTTCAGCACATGCCCACTACAGGGAAAACAGTTTGTAGATCACGTCCTCCCAAGATAGAAGAGCTTTTCATTGAAACTTTATAAAGACCACATGTAGGAATAAAGACCACCTCCCAGGACAAAGGTATTCACTTGAAAAGCAATGGTAAAACTAAAACAGACCTGCCCTAACAAGTGCAAAATCAACCCTCCAAAAGATTATGGTGATGTAAAGTAATTGCCAGGCTGGATGAAGCACAAACTGGAATCAAGACTGCCAACAGAAATATCAATAACCTCAGATATGCAGATGACACCACCATTATGGCAGAAAGTGAAGAGGAACTAAAGAGCCTCTTGATGAAGGTGAACCAGGGGAGTGAAAAAGCTGACTTAAAACTCAACATTCAAAAAACTTAAGATGATGGCATCTGGTCCAATCCCTTCATGACAAATAGATGTGGAAACAATGGAAACAGTGACAGACTTTATTTTCTTGGGCTTCAAAATCACTGCAGATGGTGACTGCAGTTATGAAATTAAAAGATGCTTGCTCCTTAGAAGAAAAGTTATGACAAAACTAGACAGCATATTAAAAAGCAGAGACATTACTTTGCCAACAAAGGTCTATCTAGTCAAAGCTATAGTTTTTCCAGTAGTCATATATGGATATGAGAGTTGAACCATAAAGAAGGCTGAGCACCAAAGAATTGATGTTTTTGAATTGTGGTGCTGGAGAAGACTCTTGAGAGTCCCTTGGACTGCAAGGAGATCAAACCAGTCAATCCTAAGGGAAATCAATCCTGAAAATTCATTAGAAGGAGTGATGCTGAAGCTGAAGCTCCAATACCTTGGCCACCTGATGCAAAGAGTCGACTCCCTGGAAAAGACCTTGATGCTGGGAAACATTGAAGGCAGGAGGAGAAGTAGATGACAGAGGACGAGATGGTTGGATGGCATCACTGACTGAATGGACATGAGTTTGAGCAAGCTCTGGGAGTTGGTGGAGAAGGCAATGGCACCCCACTCCAGTACTCTTGGCTGGAAAATCCCATGGATAGAGGAGCCTGGTAGGCTGCAGTCCATGGGGTAGCTAAGAGTCGGACACGACTGAGCAACTTCACTTTCACTTTTCACTTTCATGCATTGGAGAAGGAAATGGCAACCCACTCCAGTGTTCTTGCCTGGAGAATCCCAGGGATGGGGGAGCCTTGTGGGCTGCCGTTTACGGGGTCGCACAGAGTCGGACACGACTGAAGTGATTTAGCAGCTGGGAGTTGGTGATGGACAGGGAAGCCTGGCTGGCGTGCTGCAGTCTGTGGGGTCACAAAGAGTCGGATACAACTGAGTGACTGAACAACAACAACAAAGTAATTTCACTACCTTCTAAAACAAAACTCAACATTCTTCAAAGGTGGAAGACAGATTTGAGACTCTCTACAGTACGTCCCCCACAAAGTCCAGTATCAATAAGAAAAATTATTAGACAGGTGAAAACAAAAGAAAATGAGGCATAAAAATAAGATAAATAATAAAAATAAGAGATCTAATTAAATCTAAATAAGAAACTAATTCCAAGATGACTCAGAAGTTGGAATTAGTAGACAAGAACTTTAAATCAGCTACTGTAAGGCTTCCCTGGTGGTCCAGTGGTTAGGATTTCGCAGTTTCACTGCCGTGACGAAGGTTCAATTCCCTTCCCAGGTGGCTCTAACAGTAAAGAACCTGCCTGCCAATGCGGGAGACAGAAGAGACACAAGTTTGATCCCTGGATCAGGGAGATTCTCTGGAGGAGAGAATGGCAACCCACTCCAGTATTCTTACCTGGACAATTCCACGGACAGAGTAGCCTGGCAGGCTACAGTCCACAGGGTCGCAAAAAGTCAGACACAACTAAAGCAACTTAGTACACATGCACATAAATACGTTCAAAGACTTAAAGAACAATATGGTCATGATGAATGAATAAGTTAAAATATGAACAAAGGAATGGAAAATCTAAAAAGTAACCAAATGAAAATTCTAGAGCTGAAAAATGCGAAATCTGAAATTGAAAAAACAGGAACCACTGAATAGTTTACGTGTAGACTGGCTATAACACAAGGAATCATCGTGATCCTGAAAATCAGTCAACAGAAATCATACAAGCCACAGTTTGACCAAGTTCCCAGAATAATCAATAAAAGGGGACTCATACAGAACCAGTGGAGAATTCAATCATCATGACCATTCCTAGGTCTAAAGAGGGGAGGGGATGTGGTATCAGAACCCAGAGAGAGTTGCAGAAGGAATGACAGCGCTCTCCTGCCCCTGATCTTTTCCCTTCCAGTGGGCCAACCAAGCAGACGCTCAAAGTCATGGGAGTCAGTTGGTTCCACGGGCAAAAATCCCAGGGCCGAAGCAGGCTGGGGGAAATGGAGACTGGATCTAGAGGGAAAACATGGAATACCTAGGTCACACATCTAAATATATCCCAGTAAGTGATTTAAAAGACAAAGGAAGACTTCCCTGGTGGTCTAGTGGCTAAGAATCCACCTGCCAATGCAGGGGACAGGAGTTCAATCCCTGGTCCAGGAAGATCCCACATGCCACAAGCAACTAAGTCTGTGTGCCACAACTATTGATCACTCGCTCTAGAGCCCTCGAGCCACAACTCCTGAAGCCCACCAGCCCTGAAACTCATGCTCTGCAACAAGAGAAACCACCGCAATGAGAAGCCCAAGCACCGCAACTAGACAGCCGCCCCCTGCTTACCTAGAGAAAAGTGTGCTCACAACAACAAAGACTCAGCACAGCCAAAAATACACACCAAAAAAAATTTAATTAATTTTAAAACAATAAATAAAAGACAAAGGAGAAAAAAAAAACACTCCAGCATAAATCCTAGGTCACTTACAAAGGAATATAACTCACACTGCTCAGAGTTCCTGCAGCAATAGCAAGAAGTTCCAAAAGACAATACAGTAATATCGCCTCAATTTTGAGCAGCAAGGTTGCAAACATTTTTCAACCTAGGTAAAAGGTTTTTCATGTGTAAAGGCAACAGAAAGTTATTCTCAGATGTCTAAGGATTAGAAAACATATCCTGCATGTTGCTTTGTGAACAAATTACTTGGCCAGCTAAGGCCAAGTATGTATATATATATATATTTATACACTTGGACAATTGTCTTTATAAATATATATAGTATATATATAAATATACAATTGTCTGTATGTATATATAAATATACTAAGGCCAGCTGAAATAAAAGTCAAAATTAAGAACTCAAAAACAGAGAATTTATGGTGTAAAATAATTTCTGTAATGATTCAATTACACAAGAAAGGGCTTATGCATTAAAATTATCTTTTTCTTTTTTAATTTACAGTTGAACAACATAAGACAGATGATGTATGCATCAAATCCACAGCCTGCTCCTAGGATGGGAGGGAAGAGTGAGAGGCTTGGAATCTGCACGGAGACAGGAAGTTTGAAGAAATGGTCCAAAAGGTAGGATCTTCTTTGCCTCTGCTGGGCACCAGATTCACCAATCCCATTAGACTATGTCCTATCAGATGGAATCTGGAGCTTGGGGCAAGGCTTGGCCCTGCGTGCTTTACTCAAGTGTTTCCATTCTGGATCTGATCCTCGCCCACTGCTATATTCTTCACCCTGCAAAACATACACTATCTGATTTGATTCCTTGAAACAATTAATTTACTGTCTTTCCCCACGACTTTCTAACAATGGCTAAACTTCTCAGGATTGAGACACAATGCAAAGAATCACTGAATAATCTTCACAAAACCTGGTGCTAATAAGGAATCACATAATGGCTAATTTCATTGTAAAGTAACTTGAGAAACAACTTTTCTCATTGAGTGAAGGAAAAAAATCTGGTAACAAAGACTATATCTAGAGGTTGGATTACGGCCAATTTGGACTTTCTACAGTAACAACTGCAATTCTATAATTTTTTTTAAATTTTTTACAATAATCATGCTATATATTTAAACTAGAAAAGTGTTTAAAGAAATCATTTTAAAATAAAATAAAGTTCCCTGTGCTGTACAGTATTTTAGTCGTTTCAGTCATGTCTGACTCTTTGCAACCCATGGACTGTAGCCCCCAGGCTCCTCGGTTCATGGGATTCTCCAGGCAAGAATATTGGAGTGGGTAGCCATTCCCTGTCTTTTCTTATGATGTCTTCGTCTCATTTTAGAATCATAGAAAGAATCTGAATAATTTTCCCTTATGCCCTTGAGAATGGTTTCCACTCAGTGAAACGGGCTTCCCGGGTGGCTCAGATGGTAAAGAATCTACCTGTAATGCAGGAGACCTGGGTTCAATCCCTGGATTGGGAAGATCCCCTGGAGAAGGGAAGGGCTACCTACTCCAGTATTCTGGCCTGGAGAGTTCCACAGACAGAGGAGCCTGATGGGCTACAGCCCATGGGGTCACAAAGAATTGGACATGACTGAGTGAGTGACTTGAAAAAAAAAGAAGGAGTTCACCAGTGAAGCCTTTGAAGCCTTCAATGCCTGGGCTTTTCTTTGTGGGAAGTTCTCTGATTATTAATCTCTTCACTTGTTATAGGTCTATTCAGATTTTCTACTTCTTGTCAGTTTTAGTGGTTTTTATCTTTCTAAGAATTTTCCCAATTCATCTGTTGCTGCTGTTGCTAAGTCGCTTCAGTCGTGTCTGACTCTGTGCGACCCCATAGAAGGCAGCCCACCAGGCTCCCCCGTCCCTGGGATTCTCCAGGCAAGAACACTGGAGTGGGTTGCCATGTCCTTCTCCAATGCATGAGGGTGAAAAGTGAAAGTGAAGTCAGTCAGTTGTGTCTGACTCTTAGCGACCCCATGGACTGCAGCCTACCAGGCTCCTCCATCCATGGGATTTTCCAGGCAAGAGTGCTGGAGTGGGTCACCTTTGCCTTCTCACCCAATTCATCTAGTTTATCTAATTTATAGGGATACAATTGTTCATAGTACCTCCTTTCAGATTCACTTTTTATTTGTGTAAGATCACTCATAATGTGTCCTCTTTCATTCCTGGTTCTAGTAATTTGAGCTCTTTCTCCTTTTTTTTTTTTTTTTTTTCTTATCAATCTAGCTATAGGTTTGTGGATTTTATAATTATATTAATGAGATTAGAAATCAACATTTTCACTCCATGGGAAACAGGTACAAGGGTAAAACCTAAGAAGTCACGTAAAAGCCCCAGAGTGATCCATTTGGATTGCAAGTGTCAGTATTAATACATTATTCATTTTTATTTTGCCACTGCAAAGGGTTAGGAACAATGAAAGAGCCTGAACACTAGTATAGAGTATGGTACCTCTCAGATGGTGGCATCTAACAGCCATTCCCCACAAAGGTAACTAGAGATCATGCAAACGTACCTGGTTCTAGGTCTGCGGAAGGACATTTCAGGGACAGCTGTGCAGAAAGCAGGGAGGCTATCTAAGAAAAATGGGGTCATTTCAAAATGACACAAAAGCCAACATAAAGGATCCTCATTGGCTATAGATGGTACAATGTGAATATCAAAGACATCAAGGGCTTTACATGAATCAACTCAGTTGATCCTTACATCAACCCTGTGAGTTATCTCCAGACTAGAGACAGAGAAACTGTGACACAGAAAGAGGTTAAAAGTCACTTGGCCCCGCGACCCACAACTACCGAGCCCAGGTGCCGCTAGTACTGAAGCCCGCCCCTAAACTCCCGAGCTCCGCAACAAGAGAAGCCAGGGACTCCCCTGGTGGTCCGCTGGTTAAGAATCTGCCTGCCAACGCAGGGGGCATGGATCTGATCCCTGCTCCGGGAAGAACCCACATGCCGCAGAGCAGCTGAGCCCGTGCACCGCGACTACTGCGCCTCCCTGCGCCCCGAGTCCCGGCTCCACAAGAAAAGCCGCTGCAGTGAGAAGCCCGAGCTCTGCATCTAGAAAGCAGACCCCACGAGCTGCAACCAGAGGAAGCCCACATACGGCGACAAAGACCCAGCGCAGCCACAATATAAATAAATAAAAAATCAATAGAAATTTTAAAAAACACAGAGAAGTCACTGCAATGAGAAGCCGGCACACTCCAACTAGAGAGTAGCCCACTCTCTGCAACTACAGAAAAAGGCCACTTGCAGCAGTGAAGACCCAGCACAGCCAAAATAAATTATATATATACGTTTAAGGAAAAAAGGGTTACTGTTTAAAAAAACAAAAGGTCACTTGGCCCCTTTCTCACTGTTAGGAAGTGGTGGACCTGAGCTCAGAATGTGTACCTAACTCTCATTTTTATCTGCCTGTCAATAGTTATTATTTTATCTTCAGAAAAAGAAAGTGCTGTTTTTAAACTCTCTTACCATGCACTTACTCTGTAAGTTTTCTAGAGTTGAAATTAAGAAACTGGTGCTGACATTTTAGCTTTTAAACTTGGCTCTTTGGGTGAAATGCCTCAGACTAACAGCAGAAGTGGAGCATTCTTGAAGATCATGGCTCTCACATTCTTTGGCTTGGTAGGCAGAGCTGGGCTCCCACTCCCAAGTGCTGTCTGGAGTTTGCCCAGTTCTGTGCTGGAGGCTTTTATATAGATAGATACATCAAGTGTCAGATATTCAATCCATGGCAGCTCTTATTAATACAAAAACCCCATTTGCAAAGGGCTTTTTCTACCCCATTGAATTGGCCCAGTAAAGTAATCCTGTTGAAAACAAAGACGTTTCTCCAGAAGCCCAGGAGGAGTTGCATGTTATTTGCATAGATTTGCATATCAATGCATAGCTGGTGGAACTCCTCATTAAGGGATGGATTATCCCAGGCTCCTGAAATCCTAGGAAGAAAATATTTTTCAACTAATCAATTCAGTAGATTACAAGTAATCTCTCTCTCCCTGCTACCAACCTCTCACCTCCAAAAAAATAATAATAGTAAGTCTTCATCCAAACCCAGATTTTCCATGGAAACTCTCTGGGGGTGGGGAGCTGGACGGTCATTGGATGAGGATTCTGAAGGAAGGAAGTGAGAAACACTTCAGGCCAGGAGTGAGTTCAGCTCCAAAGTTAGCATCCTTCTCTGAGATTCAGAGTCTGCAAAGGAAGCCCAGACCAAGAGCAGGAGCCCCAGGCTTCTCCACACCATCTCTTTTCTCTGGTGCTCCCTCTCAATTGCCTCCTCTGATTCCCCTCTGCCTGCATCCAAAATTCCTTTAGTTCCACCCTTCCTCTCCCTCACATCCTTCCCCTCATCTTCAGCGTCCCCCTCTGGCCTCAAGAATTAAAGAGGGGGACTTTACCTTCTTTCCTCTGAAAGAGTTATTGAAAGATAGCATCTGTGGCTAATTTAGGATACAAATTTAGATTCTTTTTGGCTCACATCTTGTTTGACATAGAAGTTTTTAATTCAGTAATCACTTACTGAATAAAAAGAAAAGTTAGGAATATAATAGATATTACTTTCAAGAAGTATGTGAAGAGCCTGATGCAAAGAGCCGACTCATTGGAAAAGAGCCTGATGCTGGGAAAGATTAAAGGCAGGAGGAGAAGGGGCTACAGAGGATGAGATGGTTGGATGGCATCACCAACTCGATGGACTTGAGTTTAAGTAAGCTCTGGGAGTTGGTGATGGACAGGGAAGCCTGGTGTATTGCAGTTCATGGGGTCGCAAAGAGTCGAACACGACTTAGCAGCAACTGAACAACAACAACTTTCAAGAAAATAGCTAATGCTAATCATGAAGATTAAAATCTAAGTGGCTGGGATCATATTGAATCTGCACAGCAAATCATGGGTATTGGACATCTTAACACTATTGGCTGACACTATACTGCACAGAACAATCAAGAAATGTTATCTGTTGGTCTGGGTTGCCAAGTGTTGCATTAAAAAACTACTGTACTGGACTCCCCTGGTGGTCCAGTGGTTAAGAATCCGCCTGCCAGTAGAAGGTACATAGGTTCAATCCCTGGTCCAGGAAGATCCCACATGCCAAGGAGCAACTGAGCCCGCAACACCACAACTACTGAAACCCACACACTTAGAGCCTGTGCTCCACAGAAGAAGCCACTGCAATGAGAAGTAACCACAAAGACCCGCTGCAGCCAAATAAATAACTACCCCATGACTTAACTGGCATAAAACAAGCACTCTGCCTGCTCTAGATTCTGTGAGTTGGGAACTCAGAGAGGGCTCCGGGGTGGCTTTTCTGCTCCACACAGCATCTCCCAGGGTCATCCACTCAGCTGAATTCAGCTGGGTCTGAACTGGAGGGGAGCTTTCAAGGCTTCACTCCTCTGCGTTTGTTCACGTGGCCCCTCTCTTTTCACACGGCTAGCTTGGGCTTCCTCACAGCATGGTGGTCTCAAGGTATTCGGACTTTTTACAGTTTGATTCAAAAGGTGGCATTCTGAATGAGGCTTCAAAAGAAAGCATTCCAACAATGGAGGCAGGAGCCAACCTCTGAAGGCCTCACCTCCGAAGTTACACAAGGCCGCTTTCATTGCTGTCGGTCGGTCAAAATGAGTCCCAAAGCCAGCACAGATTCAAAGAGCAGGGAAATAGGCTCTGCCTGTTGATGGGAGAGCAGCAGAGAATGCGCGGCCATCTTTTTAATCCATCTCACTGTTGTTTGGCAGTGGTGTCCACATCAATGCTTGAACTGTGTGACTATCTTCTAAAGCTTTTTCCATGGCCCTGGGAGTTCTCTCACACCTGAGATCACAGCCCTTTCCAAAACACTGACTTAAACATGTCATCCTCTCTCTCTCTCAAATTCCTCTAGGATCCCACTGACTTTGGGAGAGAAAAACCTTGCATAAATTGCTGTGCTCTACAGACTAACAAGCGGGCTTCCCTGGTGGCTCAGCAGTAAAGAATCTGCCTGCCAATGCAGGGGAGGTGGGTTCGATCCCTGGGTGGAGAAGATCCCCTAGAGAAGGAAATGGCAACCTACTCCAGTATTTGTAATTGCTGTTGTTCAGTAGCTCGGTCAGGTCCAACTCTACAACCCCACAGACTGTAGCCCACCTCTGTCCATGGGATTCTTCAGGCAAGAATACTGGAGTGGGTTGCCATTTCCTTCTTCAGGGGATCTTCACGACACAGGGATCGAAGCTGAGTCTCCTGCTTGGCAGGTGGATTCTTTATCACTGAGCCACCCGGGGTATTCTTGCCTGGAAAATCCCTTGGACAGAGGAGCCTGATGTGCTGCAGTCCATGGGGTTGCAAAGAGTCAGACACAACTTAGTGACTAAATAGCAGTAACAATGGCCTAACACACACGCACACCTATTTCCTCCCACAGACAACTCTCACACAAACAAGCACACAATATACAAACTCAAATACATACATGCTGGTGACTGCCGACCTCCCAGAAGGGCCACCAGAACAGCTTGGGCATCACACAGCCATGATCTTTTCCTGACCACAGTCACAGACATCCTCCCCAGCCTGACCAACCCCAGGAGGGTCTCAGAAAGGGGAGACCAGGGCAGATACAAACATGGCTTTGGTGTCTGAGCTCAATTGGTTCAAGACTGAGCAGAGGGACTTCCCTGATGGTCCAGTGGCTAAGACTCTGCACTCCCAACGCAGGAGGCCTGGGTTCAACCCTGGTCAAGGAGCTAGATCCCAAATGCTGCAAATAAAGATCCCACGTGCTGCAACTAAGAAAAAAGAAAAAGTCCATATGCTGTAACAAAGATCAAAGGTCCCGGGTCCATCCTGCAACTAAGAGCTGGTGCAGCCAAATAAGTAAATAAATAAATTTTTTTTAAAAAAGACTGAGCAGAGTTCATGAAGTTATAGTTTAGGACTGGTGGCCATAGGAAGGCAAGGGCCCTAGAGCAAGTGTCTGTTAGTAAACAGCTGTTTGGCTAGTGGTGGTTTTGCCCAGGTGAGCAGCCAGTTGTTCTGAGAACAGGGCTATGTGCCCCAATGCACAAGCCCTTATTTGAATAAAGTGGTTTTCAGGAACTTCCAAAGCAAACAGTGAAATATCGAATGGCTTACAGTGCTTTCTTCCTGGGTAAGACCTTTCTGGAATGCACAGCCATCTTGTTGACACAGCTGGTTCCTGTCTTTCATCCTGAGCGCGCCCCTGTGCGCACCTCAGGCCTGAGCACACAGTCAGACGCTGAGTGGTCCTGCTCGCCCTCTGGCTTTGCATTTGCGCATCCTCACCCTCTTTCCTAGCAAAGTTTATTTTCTCTCTTCGTGTCATGTGTGCTCATCACTGGGAAGTTTGAAAAGAAAAAATGGCTAGAAGAAGTCATAGTGTACACAAGGGGGTTAATGGATGGAGATGCTGTTGTATCAGTGTCCTAGGGCTGCCGGTAACACACTCCCATGACCTGGGGGACTTGAATGTACTCTTTCACAGCTCTGGAGGCCCAAAGTCTGAAGTCTAGGTGTTGGCAGAGTTCTAAGAATTTGTTCCATGCTTCTCTTGCAGTTTCTGGTGGGTCCCAGAAACTCTTGGCAGTCCTTGGGTGGGGCTGTGTTAGCTCCAGTCTCTGCTCCACAAAAGCCTGGCCTTTTCTGGGTGTGTCTCTGTGTATGTTTTCTCCTCTTCTTACAACACCAATCCCTGGATTTATGCCCCACCTTAAATCCATGATAATCTAATCTCAAGATCCTTAACTCAATTACATTTGAAAAGACTCTTAGTATATCCAAGTAAAGTGGACAACATTCTAAGGTTCCAGTGGACATGAGTTTTGGGAGACCACTATTTATCCACTACATGGGTATAAGAGACCTAAATTCTCACCTACCCTATCAGGAAGCCAACAGATAATGTCTAAAATCAATAAACCAAGAAATGGTGACTTAAGCATGCTATTGTGAGGAGGGGTGGGAAGAAGTAAAGGCTTGAACACTGTTCCTAAGGAGAGGAGGGAGAAGTTGGAAGGGGGACCACTCTTTTTCACACTTTTGTTTTCCAGTACTTCTTTTTTTTTGGCTGCGCTGGGTCTTATTGCTGGGAGTGCTCAGTAGTCGTGGCGCACAGGCTCCGTTGCTCTGCAGTCCGTGAGATCTTCCTGGACCAGGACTGAAACCATGGCCCCTGCACTGGCGGGTGGACCTCCCACTTTAACCACCAGACCTCCAGGGACGTCCTTCCAGTACTTCTTGACTCTGAATTATCAAATGACTTTTTTTGGAAAACCCAAAACTAAGAAGAAAATGTGCTTTTTCTTCCTTATGCTTTTCCACACTTATCTAGAAAAAAAATTTTTATTTCCAAATGAATGAAAATTCTTTTTACCCAGTGGTATTATGATAATAATTATAGTTAGCATGTTGGTGTATATATACTCTCTCCAAGTTTTCTAGGTTGCTCAGACTATGCAGTAGTGAACCCAGTTTAGTTCCACCTCACTTCATAATATAAACATATCTCCATATGACCTTTGTATTTTAATGAACATTATTTTTATGGCTATGCAAAATCCATTATTTACTTTAAATCAGTCCCTATTTTTTCACATTATTAATAACAGTGAAATATATATATATTTCAAAAATATATATCTTTGAGCAGTTTTTTGTTGTATTCAGATGACTTCCTTGAAACATATTCCAATTTCTAGAAGGTTCTATCACAGGGGCATGGCTGTTTTGAAAATTGTGGATATATTTGCCACACTATTAATACATTTTAGGGGAGAAAGAGTTAACAGTGTGTCCTATAACAGCTCATATAAAATACTGGTCTTTCTTCTCCTCTTCTCAGTGAAAGCTTGTATTACAGGATTTTTGTTTATTTATTTTTTATTGAAGGATAATTGCCTTACAGTACTGTGTTGGTGTGTATCAAACGTCACCATGAATCAGCCATAGACTTGCCCATGTCCCCCCACCTGAACACTCTGCATTATAGGATATCGAGCCGCTTGGTCTGCTGCCCCCCAGTTTTACTTACAGTCCCAAAGTAGAGGACTCTGAGATCACCCTCAGGGCTTGCTAAAAAGTAGACAAACTGTCCTTCGATGCTCACCTCCAGCCAGCCAAGAGGGAGAACACTGAAGTCCTTTTGACAGATCTCCACCCACTTTTTGGTTTTGGTTTCGTTCTGTTCTATTTTTTGGCCACTTTTTTACTTTCTGTCATTACAAGATGCTCCAGGATCATCTTATAATTTCCCTACCACAATCCTAGAATCAATGGTATTTCCAAGGGACCCTCGTCCCTTTTATTAGGGAATGGGATTGAGAAACTAAGACGCAGGCTTTGAGCGTGCTCTTCGTTGCTGGGGCGTCACTCTTTCAGGCCCCCTCAGCAGAAAGAGCGAGGAAGTACGTGTATCCATGCCACCTTTTGTCATTAAACCAGTTTATGGGGGGTTTTGCTTTCCACTGACAAACTTTGGGTGCTGAGGAAAACATCGGGGCTAGAACCATCCTGAATTTTCTCTATGCAAGAAAGCAATTTGCTAGGGAAAAAAAGGGACTCCAGCAATTTTTTGTTGCATGCACTACTGGGGTAGGTTTGCCAGATAAAACACAAGTTCCCCAGTTAAAGTGGCACTTTTGAATAAATGACAAATACATTTTTAGTGTAAGCATATCCCCTGCCAAGATTCTTTATCTGAAATTCCAATGTGCCTGGAGTCTTGTATTTTTATTGGTCAATTCTGGCAACTGCACAGTGGGGGCAGAGTTGAAGTGGGGGTTATAAGAACTTGGCTAGAGGAAGCATCAACACATGAGAGAAGAACAAAGCCCAGAGTTCCTGCCCAACCTCTGTACCTGCTCCCAACAGAGCCTGTCATATAAAGGGCGTCATCAGCCAAGAAAAATCTATAAGCGACACCAAGGTCAATAAACTCGGTACGCCTAGGTGTCCTTCAAAAGGCAGCTCAAATGTCACACACTCTTTGAAGTTTCTTTAACTCTGCCCCATGCCAAACAAACCATGACTTGGCTGTGTTCGCCAAAGCCCCACGCCCATGGTCCTATAGAGGCCTGAGCAATCTAAAGAAGAGGCGGGCATTGTTCTTGGACCATCCAGGCGGTTGCTCTGCACATCTCTGAGCTCGCTGTGTACACAGCTCTCACTCTGTCCGTCTCTGTAGAAGCAGTGTCTACCATAGCTCCAGAAAGAGTCTGCGGAGGCTCTATCAACATTTGCTCAATGAACAAGTGAACAAATGAACGTTCGCTCCCATTTTAGAGATGGAGGAAACAAGACCCAGAGAAATTCAAGTCAATTTAAGTCCACACATTCTGTGTGTGTGTGTGTGTGTGTGTGTGTGTTTCTATTTTAATGAGTCCACTATGAACAAGAATGATAAATGATGTTTCAGAAGCTGGAGGGGAGGGCCCTGACACATTCTGATGGGCAGGGACGCCGGCTCTGAAGGACACTGAGCCCTGCCCTTCCTAGCCTGGGGCCAACATAGCATGGAAGGTGGCAGGCCAACGGCCGCCTTTTGGACTGAAGTCAAAAGCTCCATGTTCCATTCCGACTCTGACCTTGGACAATCACTTTGCCTCAGTTTTCTCCTCTGCAAACTGCCAGGAATGATCTAAAGTAAGCAATCTCTGCAGTGCTTTGAGCTGGTTTCTCTGTCCATTCACCAACTAGGATCTGTTGAGCCCCTTCTGTGGTACCCTTCTGAGGGTACAAACTGAAATGCGATCCCTGTCCTCAGGGAAGTGGAAAGGCAGAGAAGTGAAACTGACGGGGCTGAAGTACGGTTGGTGCCATGGGATTAAAAGCAGTGTCCTCTGCTTATTTGGCGGGCACACTCGCCAAGTGCCAGCCACAGCACCAGTTCCCACTGTCGCCTTGTGACTGGTGTCATTTTAATCCCTGTTTAGGGAGGCAGCACGACTTGCTCAAGATCACTTAGTCAGTGTTCGAGCTGCCACTGAAACTCAGGTTTGTCTGACTCAGAAAACTAGCACTCATAACCAGGCAGCTATGCTGCGTCCCTGATAAAGGTGTATGAAAAGAACAACAGAAGGGGAACTTGCCCGGTGCTCCAGTGGGTAAGAATCCTCCTTCCAGTGCAGGGGACGTGGGTTCAATCCCTGGTTGGGGAGCCAAGATCACACACAGGCAACTAAGCCCATGCACCGCAACTAGAAAAAGTCCACACCACAGCAAAGACCCAGCACAGCCAAAAAAAAGAACAACAGAAAGTGCAAAGTAGGGCATAGGAAAAGTTTCTTAAGGCCTTTCTAACTATGACACAAAATCTAGGAACCATTAAATAATAATTTAAATAATTCAGTTCAGTCACTCAGTCATGTCCGACTCTTTGTGACTCCATGGGCTGCATCACGCCAGGCTTCCCTGTCCATCACCAACTCCCAGAGCTTGCTCAAACTCATGCCCATTAAGTCGGTGATGCCATCCAACCATCTCATCTCATCTCATCCTCTGTCGTCCCCTTCTCCTCCTGTCTTCAATCTTTCCCAGCATCAGGGTCTTTTCCAAGGAGTCAGTTCTTCGCATCAGGTGGCCATTGCACTGGAGCTTCGGCTTCAGTATCAGTCCTTCCAATGAATATTCAGGACTGATTTCCTTTAGGATTGACTGGTTTGATCTCCTTGCAGCCCAAGGGACTCTCAAGAGTCTTCTCCAACACCACAGTTCAAAAGCATCAGTTCTTCAGTGTTGAACTTTATAGTCCAACTCTCACATCCATACATGACTACTGGAAAAACCATAGCTTCAACTAGATGGACCTTTGTTAGCAAAGCAATATCTCTGCTTTTTAATATGCTGTCTAGGTTGGTCATAGCTTTTCTTCCAAGGAGCAAGTGTCTTTTAATTTCATGGCTGCAGTACCATCTGCAGTAATTTTGGAGCCCCCAAAAATAAAGTCTGTCACTGTTTCCATTGTTTCCCCATCTATTTGCCCTGAAGTGATGAATTTAAATAATAGGTATCAAACATAGAATTTACTATGTTATATAGAGAGCATTGTTAAGAACACTTTAAATATATTAAGCATTTAATCTTCACAGAAACTGGTTGAATAGTATTCGGCACATCCATATAATGGAATACTTTGCCTTCTAAAAAGATTGTGGAAGCACTTTACAGATTGAGACAAGACAATTTCAAGATACGTAAAAGATTAAAAAGCCATATACGGTTGGTACTACGATCCCCATGTCAAAGAGGAGGGAGACGAAGCACAGAGAAGCAAGCATCGAAAGCCACACAGCCTGTTTCGGGCAGAGCCGGATCCTGAAGCTAGACAGTGAGGCGCAAGAACCGTGCTCCGATCCATCACACTACACTGTCAAACGTCAAACGTAAAAATGACAAACTGCACACAAAAAAACTTTGAAACTCATATCACAAAGGGCTAATCTCCTTAATATGTTAAGAGTTCCCTCTAAGAAAAAAGGCCAACAACACCACAGAAAAACAGGCAAAGCCTCTGAACAGATGGTGGTGGTGGTGGTTTAGTCGCTAAGTCGTGTCCAACTCTTGCAATCCCATAGACTGAAGCCCACCAGGCGCATCTGTCCATGGGGTTCTCCAGGCAAGAATACTAGAGTGGGCTGCCATTTCCTTCTCCAGGAGATCTTCCCGACTCAGGAGTTGAACCCGAGTCTCCTGGGTTCAATTTCCTGCAGATGATTTACCTACTGAGCTATGAGGGAAGCCTTTCTGAATACTAAAATTAAATACATACAAGAAAAATGCAGATTGTAACCCTACCGAGATACCATTTCTCACGGACCAATTTGGCACAAACCCAAAAGTTTGACAAGAAACTCCATGAGGCTGTGAGAAACCGCTTCACATCCTTTACTGAGGGGATGCAAATGAGCTCAAGATTTATGGATGGCACTTTAAAATGACAAACCTATACACCTGGCAAAGCTATGTCTAGAAATTATTCTCCAGGTAACTCACACATGCAAAATGACATTAAGCTAAGGCTCATCTTTGCAACCTTTGTGATGGTAAAGTCTTGAAAACAGCCTTAATGCCCACCAACAGAAGCTGCTTGACTACATTTGGCACATTCATATAACGGAATACTTTGCACTTTAAAAAGATTGAGGAAGCACTCTACAGATTGACATGAGACAACATCAAGATTCATGAAGGAAAAAAGCAAGGTGCAGAACGGTGTGTGTGATACATTATTCTTTTGTGTGTATTATATATTCTTTTGTGTAAAAAGAAAAGGGAAAGGAATAGTTCTTGTATTGACTTGTACACACATTAAAAAATATCTCTGGGGCAAGACAGGAAAAAGGCAGATGGAGAGCAACGATGAGAAAGACAGCTTCCTTTATAACTTTTGCATTTTTGAGGCTTAAACCACATATTTGCATTACATGTTTTTAAATTTTTTATATAATTTTATTTTAATTTTTTTATTTTTGGCTATGCTGGGTCTTCATGGCGGCCTGGGCGCTTTCTCTAGTTGTGGGAGAGTGGGGGCTACTCTCTAATTGTGGTGCATGGACTTCCATTTTGGTGGCCTCTTTTGTTGCAGAGCACAGACAGGCCCTAGGTTCTTGGGATTCAGCACTTGTGGTTTGTGGGCTCAATAGCTTTGGCTCCCAGGCTCTAGAGCACAGGCTCAATAGTTGTGGAGCATGGGCTTAGTTGTTCTGCAGAATGTGGGATCTTCCTGGACCAGGGATCGAACCCATGTCTCCTGCACTGGCAGGCAGATTCTTTACCACTGAACCACCAGGGAAGCCCTGATTTTTTTAAGTAAACAAAGACTATTT
The DNA here is from genome assembly GCF_029378745.1 of Bos indicus. Classification (NCBI taxonomy): domain Eukaryota; kingdom Metazoa; phylum Chordata; class Mammalia; order Artiodactyla; family Bovidae; genus Bos; species Bos indicus. Next base: position 14,562,279 of record NC_091780.1, on the reverse strand, counting down.
AAATGAAAAAAAAAAAAAAAAGGCCTTTCAGAGAAGGAGTCATTTTAGAACTCTCTGGCTCCAAGATGACAACTCAATGGTCCTGCAATGAGATAGACTCTTCACGAACCCACTGGGGCTAAAAACAAAAAATAAAAGGATATTAAAAGATCCCCATGGGTCCAGCAAGATTCTTTCATTCTAAAGCACTCATACAGCTCATATTGCCTTTCCCCATTATGCTCCTGAGGCTCATTCAAAGCTAAGACTCAGGCACCACTGACATCTGGTAACATAGGTAACTGTGGGCAACCAGGCTTCCCTCGTGGTTGTCATGGCAATGGTCATGTTCCTACAGTTGGGTTTTCATTGGGAGGTAATTATCAGGCCTTGTGGTGGGCTCCTCCACATTTGCTGCTATTTCCATCAATGACAGTTATGAATGAGCTTAAATGAGATGCAGTTTCAGTCGAACTGTTAAGAGACGCTGTGAATTGAGTCAGATTTACATATCCTTCCATCCAGGCGGGCAAACCTTTTGAATTGTTTGATTAGCACAGCTCAGAGACGGGGAGCCACTTGCACAGCAGCCATCAAGCCCCGGGATGGCCAGAGACCCACCACGTTCCAATCCAAGAAGGGCAGTCCTTTCTCTTCCCTCCTTTCTTCCCCATCCACCACAAGTCATAGGAGCAGACCCAGCAGGCTCTTGGTTTCAACAGAACTTTGTTAAACCCCTGCATGTGTGCTCAGTTGCTCAGTCATGTTCAACTCTTTGTGACCCCATGGACTGTAGCCCACCAGCCTCCTCTGTCCATGGGATTTCCCAGGCAAGAATACCAGCATGGATTGCCATTTCTTCCTCCAGGGGATCTTCCTGATCTGGGGATAGAACCCCACGTCTCTTGCATTGGCAGGCAGATTCTTTACCACTGAGCCACCTGGGATGCGTTGCTCAATCCATAGCCCTATATAATCAGCCCCACTTTACACTGGAAAAAAATCTCAAGTTCCTGCTGTGCAGAGTGTCTCCCCTGGAAAGTGATGGGCCCAGGGTCATCACCACATCTCAGAGCTCGTTCCACTTTAACTACCTCACTCAGGGGCTGGGGATGACAATTTTTTGTGTGTTTGAAACGTGAAACCGAGTTTCACAAAGTTCATGTGTCTTAGTGGACAGAACAGGTGCTTCTGCATCTATAGGCTAAATATCAGTAGGAAGTGCTTTGGTCCTGATTGCCAAAGATCCCAAGTGTCTCTGACAAGCTCCCAGTGACTCTTAACCCCATACAGACCTGTAACCCCTGATTTGAATGGATACATTATACTCATTGTCGACTGAAAACAACTGCACAATCTAAAAGTTGAGAACTACGCTTTATTTGGTGGACTTAGTGGGGACTTAATTCTGGGATGCATACATCATCTGAGGGACTATTCTAAAGAGAAAAGGGAGGAGCTAGAATATATAGGTGGAGAAGGCAATGGCACCCCACTCCAGTACTCTTGCCTGGAAAATCCCATGGACGGAGGAGCCTGGTAGGCTGCAGTCCATGGGGTCGCTAAGAGTCAGGCACGACTGAGCGACTTCACTTTCACTTTTCACTTTCATGCATTGGAGAAGGAAATGGCAACCCACTCCAGTGTTCTTGCTTGGAGAATCCCAGGGACGGGGGAGCCTCATGGGCTGCCGTCTATGGGGTTGCACAGAGTCGGACATGACTGAAGCGACTTAGCAGCAGCAGCAGAATATATAGGAGCTTTTGCAAAATAAATGAACAAACAAACGGGGTTTCCCTTCTCAGTGGTAAAGAATTCACCTGCCAATGTAAGACACACGAGTTCGATGCCTGATCTGTAAAGACCCCACATGCCTCGGAGCAACTAAGCCCACATGCCACAATTGCTGAGCCCACACGCCCTAGAGCATGAGCTCTGCAAGAGAAGCCACTGCAATGAGAAGCCCGTGCACCACAACTGCAAAGCAGCCCCCACTCACCGCAAATAGAGAAAGCCTTCACAGCAATGCAGACCCAGCCCAGCAAAAAATAAATTAAAAAATGTTGTTAATGAGCAAACAAAAAACTCAGGTAGTCAAACATCAAAGACTACTGATAATTAAAGAAAAATCTCAAGTTAATGAATTTAGCACTTTATGTATGGGAAGATGCAAGAGTTTGGGCTTAGTGAAATTATTCCTTTGATATGCACCTTAGCTATCTACGGCCGTATTCTGTTTTTCTCCATCCTGAATCCTCTCAGGGTGCACAATCGAGGCAGCTGCAGTGGCTGATGGTTTGATGGCAACAACTTCCTCTGTTTACTAATATGACAGGCGGCCATTCTTTGTCCACATCACTGACATTCAAACACATCACTATCTCTTCCTGCACTGTATCCTTCGGTTCCTATGCTATGTACTCCCTTAGAAGTGAATCCATTTTTACAGCCTGTCATTGAAATACAGTTAAAGGAAGTGTTAGGGGAAACCACTGGCTGAAACTGCCCAGCCTGGCACCACTGTCACCATCTGCATGAGTTATTTTACCAGGAGGTGCAGGTAATGAACATGAAACTAACAAGCCACCACCAATGGGAAGAATTCAGGAACGGTCAGAAGGAGACAGGAGACACCAGTCCGTATGCCGTACCAGCCTCCCAGAATCCTTCTCATTGGAATCCATCCTTCTCGATGCATGTACCACCAGGAAGGACCTGGAGTTAGAATGATGGGCCAGAGACAACCCGGAAATGAATCCCATCACCATAATATCCAAGACTGTGAGCCACGTGGCAGAGCAGTCCTCCTGGGTTCCCTCACCCTTCTGCTTGCCACCTGGGTACCCCTTCCCAATAAAGTTTCTTGCTTTGTCAGCAAGGGTGTCTCCTCAGACAATTCATTTCCGAGTGTTAGACAAGAGCCCACTCTCGGGCCCTGGAAGCAGTCCCCCTTCCTGCAACAGAAAGAAGCAGGAGAGAGGAAGTCTCTGGTGTTTTTCATGGTGTTTTTAGCTGCGCCACGTGGCACGTGCGATCTTAGTTCCCCGGCCAGGAATCGAACCTAAGTCAGAGGAAAGACTGGCAGACGGGCCTGCCTCGTTCAGGCATTGATGAGACAGTGGTACAGGTGATGGTGATTAATGCAAGCAGGCACCTAAGTCATGAGCAAACATTCATCCCGCAGGCAGGCCGATCCTTTACGCCGATCCAGAGACCATGGCCTCTTTGGCCCCAGACTATCAAATTCATCTCAAAGCAGCTCTCCTTGCTGCTTCAGATGGCTTTAAAGGAGCAGTCGCTCAGAAACCTGCATTAAACAGCTACTGAGGGGGGCTTCCCTGGTGGCTCCATGGTTAAAGAGTCTGCCTGCCAGTGCAGGAGACACGGGTCTGATCCCTAATCCAGGAAGACCCCACAAGCCTCGGAGCAACTAGGCCGGTCCACCACAACCTGAGCCTGTGCGCCCCACGGCCTGGGCTCCGCAGCAAGAGAAGCCACCACAGTGAGAAGCCCGCACACCACAACTAGAGAACATCTCACACAGCAACGAAGACCTGGCACAGCCATAAATAAATAAAAAGACAAAGTCTTTTTAGAAATGAAAGAAAGAACAGCTACTGAGAGGCACAGGGTTGAAAGCTGAAGCTTTGTCCTTAAATTCACCTGGATGGAACTTTTTCAGGTCAATCACATAGATCTGATCGCTATACCATTGCTAAGATTCAGTTACGATCAAGTTCCTGAAGTGGTCAAAGAATTAGATCCATGGTTCCTCTTTGCTGAGAATCAATAGAATTGACTAACCAAGTTTAATTTAATTTGGGACTTTCTTATGGACTTAGTAATTTTTTGTCAGCATAAAGCCCCCTTCATCGTGTGAGATCTACAGGGAACTAAGCACCTCTCCCTCCGGACAAGGTTATTTGCTTTCTTTTCAACGCTCTTATTTAATAACACATAACACCTGGTACAAAATGCAAATGATACAAAACAGCGCCTAGAGAAAAGGACGTCGTCCAGTCCCGCCCCCCAGAGGCAGCCTTGGCAACCGTGGAAGGCACGTGTCTGTGCACCTGCCCTGCTTCTGTTCTGTCTGGGTCATATACCAAAAGTAAAGCGGTCTGCACAGCGTTCATGACCTTCACGGTCTATCGTGGTGGCTGTGCCCTGTCAGGATGGACAGAGAGGCCCATTCTTTATCACAGCCACACATATTCCACTGTAAAGTTATTTTAAATCACTGATCCCCTGCTGCTGCTGCTGCTAAGTCGCTTCAGTCGTGTCCGACTCTGTGCGACCCCATAGACAGCAGCCCACCAGGCTCCCCCGTCCCTGGGATTCTCCAGGCAAGAACACTGGAGTGGGTTGCCGTTTCCTTCTCCAATGCATGAAAGTGAGAAAGGAAAGTGAAGTCGCTCAATTGTGTCCGACTCTTCGAGACCTCATGGACTGCAGCCCACCAGGCTCCTCCATCCATGGCATTTTCCAGGCAAGAGTACTGGAGTGGGGTGCCATTGCCTTCTCCGCACTGATCCCCTACACATGGACAATTAGATGGCTTCCAACCTTTTGCTATTGCAAACAATGCTGCAAATTAAATCTTTGTACAAAAGTCCATTCTCTGGGGACTTCCCTGGTGGTCCATTGGCTAAGACTCCAAGCTCCCAACGTAGGGGACCCGGGTTCAATCCCTGTCAGGGAACTAGATCCCAAATGCTGCAACTAAAACCCGGTACACTCAAAAAAATAAATAAAATTAATATATTTTTTTAAAAATCCATTCTCTGTATGAAAAGATAAACAAGATAAGGCATATACATACAGAAGAATATTACGTGTGCTTAGTCACTCTTTGCAACCCCATGGACTGTAGCCCGCCAGGCTCCTCTGTCCATGGGATTCTCCAGGCAAGAATACTGGATCGGGTTGCCATTTCCTTCTCCAGGGGATCTTCCAGACCCAGGTCTCCTGCATTGCAGGTGGATTCTTTACTATGTGAGCCACCAGGGAAGCCTTTGAATGTACTTAACCTAACATACGCTAAAAAATAGTTCAGAGGGTAAATTTTATATTTTACCATAATTTTTAAAAGTCCATTTTCTGTGTTCTTATTTATTCATCCATGCATTTGTCCAATCTTTCCATAAACCTCTGTGTGCCAGAATCACACACAGTTATGTGTGATTTAGTGTGATTTAGTCCAACTATCCTTGGACTAAAAGAGACAAAAAGGAATTCAACAGGCAAAGATCTGACATGAGGACATTCCAGGCAGAAAGTTCAGGATGCCAGAAATCAAAAACCTGCACTAGTGAAGAGAATGGAGAGATAAGCCAGACATAAAGACGTCAGGCACCATGCTGAAAAGAGGAGGCTTTATTCTGTAAGAATAAGTAAATACTCTGAAAGGTTTATGCAGATCATCAACCTAACCCATGTATTATGAGGGCTCTGGCTTCTGTGTAGAGACTGGACTTGAGGGAGCCAGGCAGGAGGCCAGACCCAGAGGAGATGGGCGCAAAACCTTGGGGAGAAATGATGACAAAGGACTTCCCTGGTAGTCCAGTGGTTGAGAATCTGCCTTCAGGGGGACTTGGCTTTGATCCCTTGTCGGGGAACTAAGATCCCACAAGCCTCAGACCAACTAGACCCTCGAGTCGCAATGAAGACCCGTGCAGCCAAAAATTAGTTAATTAATTAAATGTTCAACTCTTAAAAAAAGAAAAGGAAAGAAATGATGACAACCTCCACCAAAGGTCTTAAATGCACACATCAACAGCAGGCAGGCACAGACATTCCCAGAACCGCCACGTGAGCCAACACCACTGGACCAGAGGACCTCCCGAGGCCACCAGGGAGAGATCCTCAACTGGCCACAGCAGAGGTTATCAGTGAAGCCTCCGGGGCATCAGGGGAGCCAGCCCAGGGCCACCGACCGCTGCCAGGTCAGAGCCACGGAGACTGAAGCTGGAAAGGAATCCCTCTGTCCTGCTTCCCTCTAAAGAGGGTAGAGGAGCAGTGAAGCTTGGGGAATCCTGACCTGTCCAAAGACAGAACGCAGGAAACAGCAGTAAATTAGGGTATAAGTCACCGCTCCAGTGGGCTTCCCTGGTGGCATAGCAGTAAAGAATCTGTCTGCCAACGCAGGAGACATTGGGTTCAATCTGTGGGTCAGGAAGATCCCCTGGAGAAGGAAATGGCAACCCGCTCCAGTGTTCTTGCCTGGAGAATCCCAAGGACAGAGGAGCCTGACGGGTTATAGTCCATAGCGTCGCAAACCCAAAGAGTCGGACACGACTGAGCAACTAAACAACAATAACACACTGCTCCGATGATAGCACACTGTTCTAGTTGTCACAGTGTGGTCCCTGGAATGGCCACATCAGCATCCCCTGGGAGCTGGTTAGAAATGCAAATTCTCAAGCCCACGGGGATCAGAAATCAGGGCTGGGGCCCCAGCAAGCGAGGCGATGCTGATGCAAGCTCAAGCTTAAAACCCTATCCCTATAACATAATTCACCACGGGTGTCTTTTAAACAGCACGTTTCTTACTCCTCCACCCGACTTGCTGATTAAAGTTAACACTCTGGCTCCTTTTTTTCCCCATTTCTTTCTTAAATTTTAATATTGGAGTATAGTTGCTTTACAATGTTGTGTTAGTTTCAGGTGTGCAGCAAACTGAATCAGTTACACATATATCCATTCTTTTTCACTTTATTTTTTGGCCACGCCGATCCCACGTGGGGGATCCCAGTTTCCCGATCCGCGTGGCATGTGGGATCTATCTTAGTTCCCAGACCAGGGATCAAGCCCATATCAGCTGCACTGGAAGTCTTAACCACTGAACCACCAGCAAAGTCCCCATCCACTCTTTTTTCAGTTCTTTTCCCACATAGGCCTTTACAGACTACTGAGTAGAATTCCCTGTGCTATACAGGAGATCATTTTTAGTTATGACTTTGGCTCCTTTGGGCTTCTCTTGTGGCTCAGCTGGTACAGAATCCACCAGCAATGTAATGTGGGAGACCTGGGTTCGATCCCTGGGTTGGGAAGATTCCTTAGAGAAGGGAAACGCTACTCACTCCAGTATTCTGGCCTGGACGGGTCGCAAAGAGTCAGACACAACTGAGCAACTTTCACTTTCACTTTCTTTGGCTCCTTTACTAACTCCTTTGGCTCCTCAGTAAATGCACAATTTACTCAATAGATAGAAAACGTTATCAAATTTACCCACTCCTCCAAATTTACTTGCATAAACTTGTCAAGAACATAAAGCAAAGAACTACTGTTTTATACACTTTACATATGTTCTATCTTGTTTCAAAAAACATTGGAGGTAGATCTGTTTACCACAGATCTCAAAGGCAGTTTATGAAGATGTAAAAAAAAAAAACTTAATTCTAAAAGACCTGAAACTTTGTAGAGACTTGAAGGCCACAGTTGCCCAGGCCACAAAGTCAAAAAGCCTAGGAAAGATATGTCAAGAAAGACCTGTGAACCATCCAGAAATACTGTATATCAAGTTGTCCTGGGGCCTTTAAAATGAGAGCCCTTGCTGGCTGCAGCATAACCAGTTATTCACAGCGTTTGTCTGTGAATTCAGACGTGTTATTGAACCACAGGAGCTCCCTAGCAGCCTCTCTGGCTACAAAATATATTTTCTGCCCTGGAAGGGAGTTTTGTTCAGTCCCTCTGCAACCACGACAACGACTGCAGTTTTCTTATGCGTACGTTCCACGTAACAAATAACAGAAACACAGCAGTGGGCCCAGCGGAAAAACGAGCCTCTCCAACCTGGTGTTGAATTCCAGGTCTCCTTCTTAGCCTGAGACCTTGGGAAGGCCGCTTACACACCCTCTGCTGAGGAATCAGGCAGGCAGTGTCCTGAGTGCCTACTACGATATGGGAAACAAGGCAAATTCTCAACTAGAATCCATTATTCATGCTTTGATTCCCTTCGGGAGCACTGTCAAGGGCTGTCAAGACAGACAACGGGCCCGACGGCATAGTAACATCAGTCACCACTAGATGGCGACAACGGCGCTGAGTAATTGGTTATTAACGCTGGTCCTCAGAACCCAGCTCTACTTCCGTCACTCGGTGCTGACTCATTCATTCTTTGACAAGTGTGTATTCAGCGCCTGCTCTGTGTCTGGCACCACAGGTAGGATACAGGGATCGATGAAGGAAGACATCGACCCTGTCTATGGACCTGACGGTCTTAAGTGAGGAGACAGGCAGAGCATCACGTCAAAATAAAACAGCGTACCTACCACTTACACACAGTCAGTGCTGTGAGAGCGCCTGGGGAAGAACCAGCCTGGGGTGGGGAAACCGTCCCTAAGAAAGGGGTGAGGAAAAGACGGAGGAGTCGAGATCCCGGGAAGAACAGCAGTTGGTAGGTGAGAGGTGGGAAGGCAGTGCTCAGACAGAGGGGTGGGCCTGTCAACGACTCCTAATGAGCAGGACGGCTGTTAGGCCACTTGGCTGGAGCCCAAATAGCAGGGCGGCAGGATGGGAGCTGCCCATCCCGGAGGGACCAGTGGGAGGCAGGCCATGCAGGGCCTTGTTCTTTGGGGGGATGCGGGTCTAGATGCAAAGACCAGCAGGAACCCACTGATGGGTTATAAAGCCCAGGAGAGGACAGAGCTGGGTGACCACGTTGGATCTGTACTTGACAAGGTGACTCAGCAGGTAAAGAATCTGCCTGAAATGCAGGAGACCCAGGTTCAATCCCTGGGTCGGGAAGATCTCCTGGAGAAGGAAATGGCAACCCACTCCAGTATTCTTGGCGAGAAAATCCCATGGACAGAGGAGCCTGGCAGGTTACAGTCCATGGGGTCGCAAAGAGCTGGACATGACTGAGTGACTGAGCACACACACGTCAGATTTGCATTTTGACAAGTGAACTGGGTCTGCCAGGGGGATTCAGCCGAAGGGGGAGCCAAGTGGGCGCCCGCAGAGCAGTTTGAGAACTACCACTGGAATCCAGGGAAGAAAGATTTGTCTTGGATCAGGGTAGGGACATGGAGATGAAAGGAAAGGATTGAGAGGTAGGGAAAGGACCAGAACTCAAAGGCTAGGGTTCATGCAGGAAAGGAGGGTGCCAGAGATGCCCACCCAGTGTCTGGCTCAGACAGGCCAGCAGGTGGAAGGGAAATGAAGGGAGAAGGGGTCTCAAATGGTAGCTGGGTAGCAGAGACAGTCCTGAGTTCACTTTTTGACATGCTGACTTTGAGGGGGTTTTGAGATATCCAAGCAGAAATTCTAGAAGGCAAAGGACACTGTGAGTCTAGAGTTCAAAGACTGAATCAAGTTAAGTCGGCTGGGCTGGGATGAGATCAGACCACCAGGGCATGAAGACAGGAAAAGAAGGCCACCCGGATAAGGCCAACAGCCTGGGCACAGAAATCCAGCAACTGAGCACGGACAGATGGATATGCTGAGGGAGGCATTAGGAATCTAACAGAGACTGGAACAGAAATAGGGAAGATGTCAAGAGAATCGAAACATAAAAAGAGGAACTCCATGTTCCCAATGCAGGGGGGCCTGGGTTCCATCCCTGGTCAGGGACCTAAGATCCCACACGCCGTGCAGTGCGGCAAAAGTAATTAAATAAAGAAACATTAAAACAGGGTTGCCTTGTGGAGTAAAGGATATGCAAAGTACCAGCACACAGTTCTGTGCTTTGTTTAGTAGAATCTTAGTCCCTTCCCCTTTATATTCCCACTTGCCCTTCCGCCCTAGGGGACAAAGGTTGCCTAACAGTGCAATTTTCTTTTCAGATTTTCCATAAGACGGACTTTGCTGGTTTGTTCCTTTTTTTTTTTTTTTTTTCATTTCGAAACATCTGAAAATTGCTGATGACTAGTTCAAAGTTTTGCACAATTCTTGGATTTAAGGACAAGACAGCTGAAAGGACTTCCCTTCCTGCAGGCATACCTACCCAAAGCCACAAGAATGTTGGGGGTTGGGAGGGGGATAAATGGAGGAAGACAGAGGTCTCCTGCAAGTGTACATTCATCCCACACTGCTCTGGCCAAGGTCTTAAGGTGCCAGGGTTTCTTCCTCCAGGCTACACGGGGCGGGGAGGGCGTGCCTGGCACCTCCGCTGAGAAGTAGCCCACCCTAGTTTGAAGGCGCAGGCTCCCACTTGTCTTTCCTGCCTCATCTGTTTTCCCCTCTTCCATCGCTCCACGTTCTAGCCACGTTAACCTACAGGTGGTTCCCAGCTGGACTCCGAGGTCATGTTTTTGCCCTTGACCATGCAGTAGCTCACACCTGGAATACCTCTCCCACTGTTGCCCTAGCAATCCTGCTTTTCCACTCACCAGCTGGGTGCAATTAAACAAGCTGCTTCACCTTCAAAGGCTCCCTTTTCTAAGGGGTATTAATACCGTCCTCCTAGAGCTGGAGGATTAGGAAAGATGGCATAGAGGGCACTTAGCACCAAGAAACGGCTCGACAGATATTATTACTTGACACTTAAGAATGTTTCTGCTTTTCAATATGCTATCTAGGTTGGTCATAACTTTGCTTCCAAGGAATAGGCGTCTTTTAATTTCATGGCTGCAGTCACCATCAGCAGTGATTTTGGAGCCCAAAAAAGTAAAGTCTGACAGTTTCCACTGTTTCCCCATCTATTTCCCATGAAGTGATGGGACCGGATCTTCGTTTTCTGAATGTTGAGCTTTAAGCCAACTTTTTCACTCTCCACTTTCACTTTCATCAAGAGGCTTTTTAGTTCCTCTTCACTTTCTGCCATAAGGGTGGTATCATCTGCATATCTGAGGTTATTGATATTTCTTTCGGCAATCTTGATTCCAGCTTGTGCTTCTTCCAGCATTTATGATGTACTCTGTGTGTAAGTTAAATAAGCAGAGTGACAATATACAGCCTTGACATACTCCTTTTCCTATTTGGAACCACTCTGTTGTTCCATGTCCAGTTCTAACTGTTGCTTCCTGACCTGTATTTAGGTTTCTCAAGATAGCATATTGAAAAGCATAGACATTACTTTGCCAACAAAGGTCCATCTAGTCAAGGCTATAGTTTTTCCAGTGGTCATGTATGGATGTGAGAGTTGGACTGTGAAGAAGGCTGAGCGCCGAAGAATTGATGCTTTTGAACTGTGGTGTTGGAGAAGACTCTTGAGTTCCTTGGACTGCAAGGAGATCCAACCAGTCCATTCTGAAGGAAATCAGCCCTGGGATTTCTTTGGAAGGAATGATGCTAAAGCTGAAACTCCAGTACTTTGGCCACCTCATGCAAAGAGTTGACTCATTGGAAAAGACTCTGATGCTGGGAGGGATTGGGGGCAGGAGGAGAAGGGGATGACAGAGGATGAGATGGCATCACTGACTCGATGGACGTGAGTCTGAGTGAACTCTGGGTGTTGGTGATGGACAGGGAGGCCTGGCATGCTGCGATTCATGGGGTCACAAAGATCGACACAACTGAGCAACTGAACCGAACTGAACTGACACTTAAGAGACTGTACTGAAATGATCCTATTCCTGCATCTTTCCCTTGCTAGACTGTAGGCTCCCTGAGGACAGGCGATGCAGCTATTCATCTTCTTTGTATCTCTGCTGCTGCTAAGTCACTTCAGTTGTGTCCAATTCTGTGTGACCCCATAGATGGAAGCCCACCAGGCTCCCGGGTCCCTGGGATTCTCCAGGCAAGAACACTGGAGTGGGTTGCCATTTCCTTCTCCAATGCATGAAAGTGAAAAATGAAAGTGAAGTCGCTCAGTCGTATCCAACTCTTAGCAACCATGGACTGCAGCCTACCAGGCTTCTCTGTCCATGGGATTTTCCAGGCAAGAGTACTGGAGTGGCATGCCATCGCCTTCTCCGTCTTTGTATCTCTAATGTCATAGGAAGGTTTATTTCCTTTTTGTTTCAAAATACAGCTTCCTAAGACTCAGACCTACTGTAGAAGGGGTCCTGATTTGTACGCAGCAGGGACAGTCAAGGGATGAACTTCTGTGATGTTTATCCGTAGCGACCCTTATCTCTAGCATGGATCTTTGCTAAATCGTATGTAAAGTGCTACTTCAAAACCAGTCTTCTACTCTGTATTAGTTTCCTACGGCTGTGGTGACAATTTACCACAAACTGGCAGGTTTAAAAACAACAGAAATTTGTTCTCTCACAGTTCCAGAGGCTAGAACTCAATTCAAGTGTTGGCAGAGCCGGGCTCTTTCTGAAGACTCAAAAGGAAAATTTGACGCAGACATCAAGAACAGACTTGTGAACACAGTGGGGGAAGAGGGTGGGATAAACTGAGAGACCAGTATTGAAATATACATATTACTGTATGTAAAATAGATAGCCAGTGGGAAGGGGCTCAAATCCTGTGCTCCGTGACAGCCTAGAGGGGTGGGATGGGCTGGGAGGGAGGTTCCGGAGGGAGGGGACATAGGAACTTTCTGAGGTATGGAAGAAATCAACACAATATTGTAAAGTAACTATCCTCCAATTAAAAGTAAATAATTTAAAAAAAAAAAAAAAAGGAAAATCTGTCCCACTCTTTTCTCTCTGCTTCTGGGGAAGATTAAATCTCCCCCCTCATCTCAGGATCCTTAACTTAATCACATCTGCAAAGCCTTTTATTGTTTTAAACAAGACGAAGTAACAGTCACAGATTCCAAGGATCGGGATGTCTTTTGAGGGGACCCGTCATTCAGCCTCGAACACACCCAAACACCATCAGTATAGACTGAAGCAAATTTTTAAGTTTAGAATCCCATGTGATTCTAACGTAGACGTGAAAACCACTTAGATGGGCACTTATTATTGGTTTGTTGAATGATTGAACAAATGGCTTCCTCTATTGTAGAAAATCCCCTCTTCTTCCATCCACCTCCTTCCCTGACTTTAGATATAGCCCTCCAGGCAGAGACCCTCCTACCTATAATACTCCACTTCCAAAAACGTCTAAACACAGTTTTTGGAGTACTCAACTCCAAAAACACAGACACTCCCATTAGGAAGACTATGCCCCGCCACCTACCTCCCCCAACCCCTCACCCTTTTGTTCCCTTCAAATTCCCTTTTGTTAAGGATGCAAGCTTCCTCTGGAGGGTCAGAGGGCTGCCCAGACTGCTCAGTTTCTCCTTCGTCCCAGGAAATAACTTCTGCAATACTGGACTGACCCAGAAAAACTCATGATCCACCCTTTGTTTCTAGTTTGGTTTAAGAGACTACAGCTGTTGGAAACACTGGCCCCAAGACCACTAAGGGACTGCTGAGTCCAGGCACACTGTAACCCTGGGCAACCTGAGCGGGGCTAGGTCCCCCGTCTGGGCTTCTCCCACCAGCGATAGTGGGGTGGCAGGCTGTGGTGTGCTGATACATGTTTAATAAGCAGTTCTCCAGCAAAAGCCTTGGATTTGTAGTGTCCACCTATTTCTCGGGAATAAATCATTGCATTGTCACCAAATTCAAGCTGCCATCATGATGTCACTGAAAGTGCGCCTTCATCCCCACCGGCCGATTCCAGCATGTCACTGCAGCTCCCAGCCATGGGTTTACTGGAAACTGCAGTCTCCTCTTGGAGAAAAGTTGCAGGCCTAGGAGCTGGACAATGCAGCTTTTAGAGAATCACTGCACACACACCCATGCCCTCCTCCAGGGGCTCTTCCCCACCCAGGAATGGAACCTGTGTCTCTTAGGTCTCCTGCATTGTCAGGCAGGATCTAGCACCACCTGGGAAGACCTTAGACGATTACTACAGAGAGCCAATTTCCTAGTTTCAGGGACCAAATGCCACTGCTAGGAGCAAGTGTCTACTCACACATCTTTACAAGCCCTTCCAACAATAAAGTTCTAGGCACAGAACAGTTCTAGGCACCTGGCTTTCCAGGTGACACAGGGGTAAAGAATCTGCCTGCCAATGCAGGAGATGCAAGAGACACAGGTTCCATCCCTGGGTCAGGAAGATCCCCTGGAGTAAGAAATAGCAACCCACTCCAGTATTGTTGCCTGGAGAATCCCATGGACAGAGGAGCCTGGCGGGCTACAGTCCATGGAGTCACAGAGTAGGACGCAACTGACCATGCGCGGAGGCACACATCAAACACTAATATCTTCCTCCTCTGAACTGTCATCAAGCTGTATTTCTACCTCTTTTTCCAAGTAGAAACGCAGACATAGAGGACAGACTTTGCACGCAGCGGGGGACGGGGAGAGTGGGATCAATTGAGACAGCAGCACTGAAAACGATACACTCCCTTGTGTGAAAAAGATAGCTAGTGGGAAGTTGCTGCACAGCACAGGGAGCTCAACCCCATGCTCTGTGACAACCTAGACAGGTGGGGTGGGGTGGGGGTGGGTGGAGGCTGAAGAGGGAGGGACCATACATATAATTATGGCTGATTCATGTTGCTGTATGGCACAGACAAACACAACATTGTAAACCAATTATCCTCCAATTTTAAAAAAACATTAGCAGAATAAATGATCAATCTTTCCAAACCCAGGATGTTCTTCATATAGATACAGATTCATGAAAAAATAAAAAGCATTATTTATACATAATTAATTGTAAGTGGAACCTAATAAATATAAAATATACCGATAAAATTCTTCCCAGTGACTAGTCTTGGGAATAAGAGCACTTTGCCATTGCTACTAAAAGAGCTCCAATCTCTTGGCAATTGTCAATTAATGATAACATGAATATTCCTCGGAGTCTAGGTATTACATTTATGGTCCGTTTTACAGTTATTGTACAGCTGTTATTCGTAATCAAAATAAGAACAATTTCACCCACCAATGTGTCATGCACGTTTGGACCAGGGTCACACAGGCTCATTTTTCAAAGGTTAAAAACAGAAAGTAAATTTCTAACTAATACTTCATTATTAAAAACACCACCTCAAATTTATACAGAATTTTATGTTTAAAAGTGCGTCAGGTGTAGTCAATAGATCACTGGGATTCAGTCAGATCTGAATGCAGATACTGGTTTCCATTCTAACAGTATTCTGAATACCAATTTTCCATTTAATTTTATTTGGAATAAGATATAGATTCATATTGATAAAATAAAATTCATACTTTAAAGCAAGACAAGAAAAATTAAAGTTTTTTTTTTCTCTGCCCGCTTGGGCCTCCTCCCTCGAAGTGTATCAGTATATGACGTCCAATTGCATTAACCAGACATCCTTAGGAGATAACATTCCTTCTTCATCTTATAAAAGGTCATAATTCCCTGTAAGATAACCATCTTTCTTAATCTGGTAAAGGGCCATACTGACCCACGACCCATGACTCACTTTGTACACATAGATTTAGAGTTTGCAAACGGTCAGTAATAACACGTCATTTGACAAATTACCCTTTTGCCTCAAAAACTTACATTAACTGTGCTCTGACCTCTAACAGGTGGAACAGTCCTCCCAGCTTTCTGAATGTTTTCCAGGTTGTAACCCTCAGGTTGGCTCAAATAAAATTTCCAGTTCTTTCTTACACCAACTACTCATTAATTTTTCATAAGCAATGTGGCAGACATTCAAAATTTACAAAGACTTACAGAAGAAAAAAAAAAAAAAAAAAACTCGTCCCAACTCAGTCCTTCTGGCAAACCGCCTCCTTTCCTTGGACGTAAGGCACTATCAACAACTTCTTGATCTCCTCCTAGGGATATTTTATGCATACAAAGTACAAGCAAATACAGTAGCACATGTAAGCTTATACCATTTTGCACAAATATTAACATTTTACACACAAGGGAAGTTTGCTGGTTCAGTCTCCTGTAAAACAGCGTTGGGGAGGAATACATCACATAATTAGGAAAATGCCTAACCCTAGTGCCTGGTACGGAGTTCGCACTAAAAAACAGATTCTCTTTCCTTACCCTTAAAAAGGCTACGAGGTAAGGTATTTTTAGTGTGCCTCAGAATCACTAAGTGCTTGTTAATTACAGATCGTCACCAGCCCCTCCGGGGTTCCCAATTCAGCAGGGCTGGTAAACGCCTGGACATCTGCCTTTCCAGCTAAGCCCACAGTTGCTGTAGATACTACTGTTCAGAGCCATCTGACCATCTAAAGGCTTAGTGGGAACTAAGACGGCCCAGATTGCAACGCTGGCTCTGCCTCTGGACCAAATTACTCTCCCTGAGCTTCTATTCTCTATTTTTTAAAAAAATACACCACCACTCATCTCAAAGGCTGTTGAGCAGGTTAAGACACAGCAGATGCCGGAGCCTTTGTCAAGGCAAACGCTCAAGAACCGAAACGTGAAAGCAACCTGGGGCCGGGGGGAAAGTGGAGACAGCCGGGAGCACCGGAATCGGGGCGCCCCAGCCCGCACTTGGCTCCCCATCCCGCGTGCGGGAACCCGCGGGGCGGTGTACGCGCTCGGGGCGGACCCCGCTCGGACTCAGTGCGTCGGCGGAAGGCAGAAGCCGCTTCGGAAAAGCGAGGTTCGAGGTTCCCGTTTCAAAGTCCTGAAACACAAGACACCGCGTGCCAAAACCTCGTAGCTGCGGCCGCACGAGCTTACAGTTTAAACTGCGTGTAAAGACGCCCAGGACCCAGGCGGAAGCCCTGGGAGACGGGCCCGCCCCGTGCCGGGTGCATCGGGAGCCCCGCCCCCGAGACGCGCGGCGGCGCACATACGTGCGGCAGGCCAGGAAGGGAATGGCGAGGGCCGGGCCGGGCGGGGCGGGGCGGCGCGCGGTCGGCCGCCAGGGGGCAGCCGCGCGTCTGCGGGCCGCGGCCGGCTGGAACCGGTCTGGCCGGAAGTTGGGGCGGTGCCTCGGCTTCCGCTGGGAGAAAGTGCCACGTGGCCGGCCAGGAGGGAGGCAAACAACAAGATGGCGGCGGCAGGGGGCGGGGTCCGCTGGGAGCCCCTGAGGCCATGGGTCCCGCAAAGGGCGGCGTTCGCTGGGTAGGGTGGGCGAAGTGGTGCGAGATCCCTTTATTCGAGCGTCTGAGGTCGCCCGACCAGACGTAGACAGGGGCGTGGGCCCAGCGCACACCCTGCGTCAGCTCGGCCAGAGTCACCGCCGCGCGTTCTCAGGAACCCGCCGGCCAGCTTCTCATTTGCGGCCCGTTTCCATTTGTCCCCGCGTTTGTCGCTCCGTGCGAACAAGCACGGCAGAAACGCCTTTCTCCGGGCATTTTCGTCCTTTGATTAAGTGTGGCACATCGAGCCAGGGAGTCCTAGTTGAATCAAAACGCATTCTTTTTGCTACCGTTTTTGGTTACCGTTTCCTGCCTTTGTTCAGCGACTTAGCACTGCTTCCCTTCTGATGGAGGCAAAAAAACCCTGGATAATCTGGACTTTTAAGTAGACTCCCAACCCTGTCCAATCGTGGTGGCAGTTTGACTTGTACACAGGAGCTGCTGTGGTATCGCCAGCGTGTGGCAGAGTCCGAAGTTCTGTTACTTTATATCTGCCACCTTGTACGTGTTTTCAGAAAGAAAAAAATGTAAGTGTGGATGGTTGCAGATTACAAGGTGCAGGAAATAAAGCAAAATCAACGAGTGTTGGTGGCCTTTCCATCACGGCCCGCAGTTTCCCCTTAGCTGTCCAAGGATCTAGAACTGGAATACGGAGTCTTTGTACCTTTGCCTGGCCAACCGTCGGGCTCCGCTTGCTTTCTTCATCCAGTTTAGTTTTACTTGAGTTTGACGCAGCAGACCAAGTGTGGGTAAAAATAGTTAACACAGCCCTTCGGCTTGCGGTGGTATATTTAGAATAAAGGAGAGACGTCAGTCCTTGTTTTTGAAATATATTCCTCGTTTTTGAGAGTTAAGATTCAGATTCTTCTCGCTAATTTATGAGACTGTCGACAAGTCTGAAAGGAAGCGACTGTTTTTGTTTTAAAATAATGGAACTCGCCTCCCAAAGGTTTGGGAGTTTAAAGAAAATTTTCTGAATGTAAAAAGGGCCCTGCTACACTGACAAAGCAGAAGGACACTAATTTCTCTATGAAGACGCCCTTAGAGTTTCCTCAGTCTGGTGGGGATTTAAAAACTTGGGCTGTGATCAAAACTGCGTTGCTGTTACGTGATAGACTAGAAACGGTATAATGGGGTCGGGCCGGAAAAGGGGAAGGAAAAAAAAAAAAAAAAAAGCTTAGTGTATTTTAAGGTTTAAATGCGTTTGTTTTCTTTTTTTTTTTTTAACCCAGAGATTTGAGAGAATCTCCCTTCACCCACTCCTGTTTTGTAAGCGCGCCTTCAGAGGTGTCACTACGGACTTGCCCATCACTCGGCAGAAAGGGGGCTGGAAGAAGTTTTTAAAGGATCTTTTTACCTGGAGGGGTTAGAACCGTCCCTTCCCTGAGCCTGGGAAAAGAATGCAAATCCTTCAGAGCAAATCCTTCCTTTGTTCTACTAAAGAAGGCTGCTTCATTGTGTCCTAACGTTTTGCAGTGATTACCTTCTTCTCTGTCTCCTTTTGTACTTACAGATACAAACTTGGGCAACTTTTTCTGCAAATCCCCCTGTTACTCAGGCGCACAAGAATTAGCATCCTCGAGCCTTCAGTTGTTTGCCTCCAGAATTTCACTAGCACTGCCTTACTGTTAAAAGGAGAAAATATATTTACAATTTTTAATATTTCATGATAGCACATTTGATTTTTTTTTTAAGGAAATTAAAAGAACTTGTAGCCTAGCAATTCAGAGATAACTTGTAGACACAGAAGGAAGTTTGTTTGGGGGGATTATATTTGTACAACTTGGTACCTTCTTCACTTTTTCAGATACGTTTTTAGTTTATATTACTTAAATTATGTTCGACACAATATAAATAATACAGACGAATACAAAGAACAAATCACTGAATGCCATTATTAAGGAAGAACCACTATTAAACAGCTTGTCTCTAGTTGTCCTAAAAGAGCACTAAACCTAGTTTGTAACTGATTTGCATTTTGTCAGTCAGTCGTGTTGGACTCTTTTCGACCCTGTGGACTGCTGCAGCCCTCCAGGCTCCTCTGTCCCTGGGATTCTCCAGGCAAAAATACTGGAGTGGGTCGCCATTAGCCACTTGTAATGTACGTTTTCTAAGGTCAAGTAAGAATCTTTGTGATTTTTAGAGCCTGCATGATATACTATCAGTTCAATATACCACAATTAACCACCAGCCTTTCTCTTACTGCTGAACACCAAATTTGTCGTTTTTTGCTCTTATAAAAAACTCTGGCATGAGTAATTTTGTACAAAAAGCTCTTCCTGTATTTCTGTAGAATACAGCTCACAATGAATCTGAGCTTTGTAAGGTGGATTGATACATCTTTGACTCACCAGATTGTTGAGTCCATGGTGTTTCATCTGGACCCTTCAAATGACTGCATCAGCTTTGTTTACCCACACTTTTCTAAATTTTTTAAATTATAAATCATATATTCTTAGTATATTTTTCCAAGTTTTTAAAGAAGTATACTTGAGTTACATTGTTGTGCTTTATATATTACCCTTGATATGAAGATGTGTGTAATAACTGTAAGAGATGGATATTTAACCTTAAATATTTAAAAGGAACCCTTTCACTGTCAAATATTAACAATACAGAAACCTCTTTTCCTTTTAACAAGTTTTTTTTTTTCCTGTGTATAGATATGGTACAAAAGAAACTAGTTGTTGACATTTTCTTTCCAATGTGCAGCAAGTATAAAAACTTTGTAGTTCTCTAACAGACTTACGAACACAGCTTTGTGGGGAGGAAGTGGGGGGTGCATATGGAGAGAGTAATATGAAAACATCACTGCCATATGTAAACTAGATAGCCAATGGGAATTTGCTGTATGACTCAGGGAACGAAAACTTAAGAACCTAGAGGGGTGGGATGGGGAGGGAGGTGGGAGGGGACGTAGGTAAACCCATCAGCATTCAAGTTGACCTTTGGAGATTCACGTTGATGTTTGGTAGAAACCAACACAATACTGTAAAGCAATTACCCTTCAGTTAAAATAAATTTTTAAAAAAACTTTGTAGTTCTCCAAAATTGTCTAGTATAAATGAACTTTGGGGGTGGGTTTTTTTGTTTTTTGGTTTTTTGTAGGGTAAAAGTGTCTCTAAATCATCTGTCATCATTTAATTTGCCATTTTCAATTGTTTTATTGTGAGTATGCTACTAAGACTATCCACAGGACAGGAAAGACAGTTCTCTTCAAGCTGACCAATTAATTCTGTTTCTGCTCTGTGTTAGTGTAATGGTACTTGGAGACTCCCTACCAGGGAACCATTTCATAGCCCATTCCTCCAAAATGAAACTGTTTGCCAGAATCTTCTCTCTGCTCTCTGAAAATGATTTTGCAAACACAGAGAAGTAAAGATGAAAAAAGCAACACATGAATGATGGAGCAACATCAGCAGCCGTTCCGTGGACATCTTAAAATCACCTCAGAAAAATGTGACCCTCCTTTTCCTGGGGTAATGTTAATTCTGATCACCACCTATAATTTTTTGTTTTGTTTTGTTTTGGCCACAGCATGTGGGATCTTAGTTCACTGATCAGGGATAAAACCTGGGTCTCCTGCGCTGGAAGCACAAGTCTCTACCACCTACACTTTAAAGCAATCCTATGTGTTAGTCTCTCAGTCGTGTCCAGCTCTGTGCGACCCCATAGACTAGCCCACCAGGCTCCTCTGTCCGTGGGATCTCCCAGGCAAGAATACTAGAGAGGGTTGCCATTTTCTACTCCAGGGGATTTTCCCAGACCCAGACCTGCATCTTTTCTGTCTCCTCATTGGATTCTTCACAACTGTGCCATCTTCAAATGAAGTCCTTCTAATTAATATACTTGGAATAAGATACATTCCATTAAAATGGAGAACATCACTTAAAAATATTGAAAAGGGCTTGGGGGTTCAAGAGCTACTGAATATAGTAATCATTATTATTCTGTAATAGATTTGCTCTTAGTGACAATACCCCAGTGCTGAGGCTTGTCTCTGGAAATATAGCATTTGAGCCCAGTTACTAAATAGTCTAACCGTACAGATAGACAGCAGTAAGCATGAAAAGATTTTTTAATAGCTTCATCAGCATTGTGCATTAGATTAAAATCTATATATTATCAAAGATTCATTCACTGTCATCCTCTCAAAACAGCTCTAGATTTGTTTATCATTTAGATTTCATAGCTGATACCTAAGTCAGTAAATGGATGAGTATGTTTCATTTTAGTTCTTAAGGGACATTGACTTTGAACAGCTTTTGGAAGCTATAACACTTAGAAGAAACCTGTCTCCTAAGAGCTGAAGTTTAAAAATCTACTGATATAAATGAAGAAGTTGGGGGAGAAGAAAAATTATTTATTTTCAGAGCCTTTGAAAACATCAAGATTCCATTCTCAGCAGGAGAAGAAAAGTTCTTGCAAATTGACCCCTTAACTCAGCACTACCGGAAATCAAAGAGGGAATCTCGGTTGTCTTCTGTCCTAGACTGTCTTGGCTGCTGTGTTGGCAAGTTGTGGGCACGTTCCAACAGGATCAGGGCCCTGGAGGTCTCAGCATCACTACGTTTTAGTCTTACTAGTTGCCCCTTCTTCCCCATAACAAATACCCCTAACGCCCTGCTCTCATCCTTTCAAGGTCCCTTGGAGCAGCAATTAGAAACTGGGGCTTGAGAGTCAGAGGAAATCAGAGTTGGTTTCTAGATCCGTCATTTACTAACTCTGTGATCTCTGGCAGGTTAACATCTCTGGGCCTCAGTATCTCCCCCCAGATATTGGGGATATCTCTCTGTTTGTCGTGAGGATGGTATAGTGGACAGTATGTAATGCTTAGCACATCGTGTGTATGTGTACACTAGCACGCATTCAGTCACTCAGTCATGTCGGACTCTTTGAGACGCCCACAGACTGTAGCCTCAGGCTCCTCTGTCCATGAAATTTTTCAGGCAAGAATACTGGAGAGTTGCCATTTTCTACTCCAGGGGATCTTCCCAATCCAGGGATCAACCTGCATCTCTTGTGTCTCCTACATTGGCAGGTAGATTCTTTACCATTGTGCCATCTGGGAAGCCCTGTTTAGCATATTGCCTGGCACAAATAATCTCTCAATGGATGGGTGGTGTTGTTAACACTTCTACTTCCTTAAGCTGCTTTTTACCTGTGCTCGGTCCCTCATTCTCCTTTGGTTAGTTGCCTCCTCTTGGGTCTCCACCCCTCCAGCCTAGATCCCTGAGCTGCTGGCTATTCCTTGTCCCATCTTCCCTTTTAAACATGCTCTTTGCTCTCTCATCTGCCTCGTAAATACCTCCTCATTCATCAAAACTCAAACCTTACTATCCGGATGATGAAAGTATAAATTGGTATAACTTCTTTGGAGGGAAATTTTTGCAAACATTATCAGAATTTAAATGCACCAACTTACAGATCCAGGAATTCTACTTCTAGGAATGTATCTTATGATAATCTCACACATGGACAAAAAAGAAATATATACAAAGATACCAAAACTGTAAAATCTTACATGTCCAATGGAACGCTAGTATAAAATTTTTTATTTATCCCTACAATGAAATAGGGCTACTAAGAATAAATGAGCAGTTCCATATGTACTGATTTCCAAAACATATTGTTAGATGAAAAAATCAAGTTAAAAAAGCCTAGTAGAAAATGCCCCCATTTGGCTGAAAAGGAAGGAGTGATACATTTATATTATGTTTACATTAATGGGATGGTGGTAGTGACCCCTGATGATCAGTCAAGGATCTAGATGAGGAAAGATTTCCTTTTCACTGTATACTTTTTGCTCTTTTTGGGAAAATGTCTTAACTATTTGCATAAAGTATTAAATTTATTTAAATTAAAAATATATATACCCTAATTCCAGCATCTCTTCATTTTGGGAAGACTTGGCTGACCCTCTCCCACCCTTCCCAGGAAATTTCTGCCTCCTTCCTACTTTCTGAGTTGCCTTGTGTTTTGAATGTAACTTTAAATCCCATTGTATTGAATGTAACTGTCCACATGACTGGTTTCCCTCAAAACCCAGAGCATCTGTCTAGAAAGTAGAATTGATATTGTATTCATTTTTATGTTCTAAGAATCCAGCACAAGATGATACACACACACACAGTTTTTTTGGAAAGAATGAATTAAAAACGTCTCCTATCACAGTCTCTCCCACCACATCCCTGATCCTATTCTGGATGTCCACAAGAGAATCTGAGCTCTGTCCAGCGTATAATCTGGCCCATCCTTTATTATTGGGCATTCCCAGCAAACCCTCTTTTAGCTCCTTCTGTTGTTTACTTGCTCAGCTGTGTTCAACTCTTTGGGGACCTCATGGACTGTAACCAGCCAGGAGCCTCTGTCCATGGGATTTCCCAGGCAAGAATACTGGAGTGGGTTGCCATCTCCTCCTCCAGGGGATCTTCCTGACCTAGGGATCCAACCTGCATCTCCTGCATTGCAGGTGGATTCTTTACCACTGAGACACCAGGAAATCCTTGTACCTCTTGCTACACCTAACTTTTCATTTTTTAAGTTGTTGTTAGTTTATCCTGTCTGGTTGGTATTTTTTCTTTTTTTAATGGACAATGTCTTCACACTCCTTGCCTTTGCATATGTAGTTCCCTTAACGAATGTCCTTTCCTACTTCTCCAGTTTAGTTGCCTTCATTTAAATCACTTCCTCTTTGAAGCCTTCCTGTTCTTCTCCTGTCTTAGTCGATAAACTTAATGTTCCCATGAGTCTCTGATCAAACTTGTAATCCCTGGTATTTACTGCAGTTATTTTACATGTTAGTCCATCTGCCAAAAATATAGGACTTTTCAAAGACAGAGATTTTTAGCTTGTGTATCTTACTCTTCCCAGAATTTATGCCTGGCACAAGGCAGGTACTCAATCAACACCGTTAGTTGGATGAATGAACAAGTAAATGCACATGGTATTTTGAAGGGCAGCTTGTGGTGGCCATCTACAACTTATTCAGGGTGATATACTTGTATGCTGTTGTCTTACATTCACATCTCAGCCTGGCCCCTTGAGGCATTAGAGTAATGCAGGTGGAGAAATCTAATTACATGTGCCCTCTTTAAGGCCCTTACAGCAGAATTGCTAGATTTAACAACTAATAATAATGCAAGTTACTCAATTAAATTTGAATTTCCCAGAAACAACAAACAAGATTTTAGTGTAAATGTATTCCAAATGTACTTTTTTAAAAAAGTATTCATTGTTTATCATAAATTTAAACCTGACTGAATGTTCTCCTGTATTTTATCTGGCAGCCCTACCTCAACGACCAAATTCCCAAACCTCGTCTTCCTGCATTCTAACTCAGTAATTCTTAGAAAATGTTACAAACTATGCAGTCTTATCATCTTTATTAAATGTAAGCAACCAAAATCTACCAACTCTGCTTACTAAAATTTAGTGCATATTTAAACACTTTGTCTTCTTCCAAAACTTTTATTATATTTTAACCATTAGAGTTAGATTCTAATGTATATGAATTTAGCCTCTTAGCCACTTTAGAACTGGACCTGAGACGGAAAATCCAGATGACTTCACATCTGAAGTCTCTCCCTCGCTCGCTCTCTTTTTTTGTTGTTGCTCTCCTCTCTATTCTGCAGTAAATTTTAAATAACAGGAGATTACCCCGGACTCCTGTAGGGCGGTTAGGGAAGGCTCTCAGCCATAAGAAACCCTGCAGAGCTCTTTGGTCTGTAAAATACCACTTCCCTGCAGAGCTAAGGGGGTAGCCACACTACCCAGCGCTGGCACCTGCACCAACCAGCCCAGCAACCACCAAGTATTGTTACAGACTAGGCTTTCCACGAAAAGCCTATTTTAAAAATTAGAAGCATCATCTAATCTGAAATGGGGCATTTCCCGATTTCAGTTTCTTGGCATTGGTAAGTATTCTCGCAGTGAAAAAAATTAAAGCACGAAACTCAGCTGCACCTATTTTTGTCTCAAAGGCACAATTCCCTTTACATCAAATCATATTCCCCTGCAACTTCAACATGGATGACAACTCTACACGACACAGCTTTTGGTTACAAGTAATTAATTAGTTCTCCCTGTGGTTATGGAAAGATAATGTCACAAATATATCCCTTTTTTAACATCCAAACTTGCAAATTACAGGCTAAACACCGTCCTGCGTGTCTACATCTGCTTAGAACTCCAACGTCACAGCTCTGCGTTCTGAAAAATAAGAAAGGTTCATCAAAAATTACTAGGAAGTGGCGACTGGAAAGTGAGGGATTAAAAAAAAGACGTGTTAAAAAGGGGACAGGAGTGAAGACATGGTCCAACAGGGCCGCGAAGCAGAGGGAAATAGCTCTGTTGGGAGTGGAAAATCAATTTGCCAGGGCCGTGATAAGTCTGGGACATCACCTACACCTTCGTGAGAACCCACCATGACTCCCACGCTACTGTCCGCAGTCAGAGCGTGAGGACACGAGTAGAAGGTGGGTACTCTCACAACCCGAAGACCACCGAGCAAACCGTCTGAAACGAACCGAAGAGAGTTAATGTGTCAAGAGCTTTACTTCCGGGAAGACCAACATCTCTATTTCGCCCAGTTGTTTCCAGGATGGCTTCTAGAAAATATTGCTTGGTAAGGGGAATCGTTTCCGAGCCACAGATTGTATCTCAGATGTTCACGTTATAAAAATCAGAATTGTTATTTATTCTTTCATAAAAGTAAGCCAGCGATAAACTAGCGCTTAACCTGAAAATCAGAAGAGCTTGTAACATGGAGAAAGTTCTTTGACGACTAACAGCCAGAAAAAAAAATCTCACTGATTATCTATTATACTGTAAAAGCCGATCTACAAAGAGAGGATAAATTTCCTGATGCCCGCTAAACCTATCCTGTTGCTTCTTACACGTTTATTCTGGGTTTTGGTAGTTTTTAATAGTTATAATTTGTCAATCCGTTTGTAAAAAACGGGTTTTCCTTGCTTCGGAACCTAATCATTTTTAAACTGGTTGACAGTCAACGTGACTATTTACGAAGTTGTTTCTTGCGTCTTGTTCCTGTGTTAGTAGCCCTTTCTGCACCAGAGTTCGATATGTAAGATTTTTAGTTTTCTTTTCTTAACTTGATTAAGAAAATGCCTGTTCATTCCGACTTTACTTGCCTAAGTATAAACTAGTACTGGCCTGGAAATTGTGAACTAAATTTTACTACGTCTAGGAAGATAAAATGGACACCCCCACTTCACATTGTAGCTTACAACGGAGATCAGCGACAGGGTTCCAAGCAATGTCCGGGCGCCTTTAAGAGGAAGCGCGGTAATTTTCCACCGCCCCGCTAGCCCCGCCCACGCGGTAGACGGCTGGGCGCGGCGAAGTGCGGCTGCGTGGCGCGCGCCTTCTGTTGCTTGGAAACCACCTCCTCCACCCTCGGCGCCCAAAGTCCTTTTGTTTCCAAGATGGCCTCTGAGTCCTGTCTTAAAGAGCCAGGTACAAAGCCAGTTGAACATCCTTGAGCTTAGCAGAAAGCAAGAGTCGTAATGGCTGGCTTTAAGAGTATTCTGTGCCAATAGCCAATATTTATTTGCTTTTATAACGTTAAAAAAATCCTTGTAGTTAGGTCATCTGGATGGGGAAAAAATCAGGGAGTGTCTCAGGGTGTGTGTTAAGTCATGGACTAAGAGATGTGGTAGCGCTTTTGGCTTCAAAGTCGGTGATACATTAGCTTTTTATAAAAATTCTCGTTTTTCCTGTTAAACTAGCTCAGAAAGAAGTCTTTTTAAACTGGCTTAACCACAGAGACCATATAATTACAAGGAACTCAATCAGGGTAATAGCCCCTGGCTGTGTCACCTTCCCTTTAAAGTTTTTTCTATTTTTCTCTTTCTTGAGAAGTTAATTTATATTCAAATTAATGGTACTATAATTATCATAACATTGTAAATTCCTCTGGAGATAAGTAACCGTGTTTTCCCCATTGCTTCCCTGGGGCCACAGATGGTATAGAATTTGCCTGCAATGAAGGAGACCTGGGTTGGATCCCTGGGAAGATCCCCTGGAGAAGGGAATGCCAACCCACTCCAGCATTCTTGCCTGGAGAATCCCATGGACTGAGGAGCCTGGCAGGCTACAGTTCAAGAGTTGCACAGAGTGGGACACGACTTGAACGACTAACACTTCACTTTGTATCCCAGAAGTGTTTCTGCCTATAACCTTGAAATAATTCTAATTAAACTATGGAGGCTTTAGACTCTGGAAAACACTGTTCTATGAAGCCGGTTTCCCCATTTTGTCTCTCATTTTCAGGTGAGAAACTAAGCCACCAGGAGGTTAAGTGCCTGAAGCAAAGATGGAAGGGAGAGTCGAACTCCGACTTTATAAGGAGAGCCTGTGCTAGCCTGCCATTGTGCTGTACTGCTGTCTGTAAATACTGCAGAGAGTACACAGTATCTTCTAATTGTGGATCTCTCAGAGAGGAGTGTGAAAATCTGTTTCTCTGAAGTCTGTTCTGCTTTGTCATGAACAGACTTTTCACATTTATATCGGGGCATTTAGATGCTTACCCATACCCTGAGCTGGAAAGACCCAAACTCAACCAACCTTGGTGGCAGGTATTGAGGAAATATAATTAAAAACAAAATCTCCTGCCAACCCCCCAAAACTCTCCACAGAAGCAGAAGAGAAAGAAAGCTGTTTTACTACTGAATAAGCATTAAACCAAAATATGATGGGCATCACAGGCAATCCACTGAGAGGCTGCAAAGATGGAAAGGAATTTCATTTTTACACAGTGAAGCAGATATACCCTATTATTAACACTATCTGTTCTCAAGATATACAGTAACTAGTCGGAGGGCTTGACAGTACCATTTGTCACGTATAGTTCATCCTAAATTCACCTTGGTAATTGATAGCTGCTATCTGTATCAGACAATTAGTTTATCCAAAGAAAAGACTTCTTACATATTTACGACAGGAGGTAAGTCAGAAACTTGGAAACAGGGACCTTCTGAAGTTAGATTCCTACTCTCCCAGGGAGAGTCATCTTTCCAAAGAGAGGAAATAGGGGTGTTATCTTCCTTGATGATTCCATTTCAAAGAGATAGCTCCCAGGTCTTTGAGAAAGGCATTCCTGTGTTGTAAAGCTGGCAAGAGGCTTATTTAGCTTTTAAAAAGGTTTGTGTAATTCTTAAAGGGCCAGAGAAGGAATTTACGACCATAAAATTTCTAATGTAAATGGGGAAAGAAACAGGGTTGGGGGAGAGAGGTCTTTTTCCCTTTCAGGACTAGGGAGATTTCTTATTTAATTTAGATTTGTGTTGACCTTGACACTAGATGCAGGGACAACTCAGGCCAGTTCTTCCAATCAACGATTCAGTTTGCATTCAGATTTTGACTACAGGTCCATCCTTCCCACAGACATAATAGCCAAATAGCAGGAAATCAGGAGAAGAGTATTACCAAACGTTGAGGATTGAGTTTTCTATTCTAATTCAAAATCTTACATTCTGGTTTCTTTGAAATGACAGCTAATTCCTAGCAGCCGCTGAGTGAATTTACATGCTGCAGCAGTCAGGAGGACTTGTCCAAGAACTGCCAACCGGACAACTGGATTTGATGTTCTTTTGAGTTCATCTTTGGTCCTCTTCCCGTTGCCTGACAGGGAAGACCTCTTTTTACCACTCGGTCTCCTGAATCTCACACTTGTATTTTAGCTTCTTTAACAAAAGGCTCTGACTGCTTGTGGCCCCCACACCTTAGCATGTGCTAACACTTCAACCTGGACCACCACCTTCCTCCACCGTTTCTACTAGCTTGGCTCAGCTAGCAATATAACTGACCTAGACTCATCCTCTGGATTTCTTCCCTGGCCCTCTTCCCTACCCACTCACCTTCCTCGGATTTGATTTCCTCTGGGCTCCCAGAACTCTTGGTAATTTCCCGTTACAGCACACACACACGTGTGTGTGTGAACTCATATATGATGTATTTATCCATAAGCTTCATGAGAGCAGAGTTTTTTTTGCTTTTCTGTTTTTTAGATCTTTGTGTTCCCAGCACCTCAGAGCAGAATACCTAGATGAATACGACTGAGATCTCAAACTGGTGACCTACAGGCCTTACCCAGCCCACCAAATTAATTTTGTTTGGCTCTTTTCTCAAATTTATTTTTTAAAATGTCAGGTCACATTTTAAAATCTGCATTTACATACTGATCAGGGTCTTTGACTTCTCCTGAAGAATGATCTATGCCCCCAGGCCCCGCCCCCAAGCCTGTTTCCATGTGGCAGCAGGCACCTAGTGCAGAGACGGGCCCCTTTGACCAGACGCCAGCGCTGCACGTTATTGCAGCCTCTGCCACTCCCTGTTGCTTCCTCTCTGAGCCTCCGTATGAGGTGTCACTTATATTTAGTGTGCACTAATGTTTTTCTTGCAGTTAACTCTCTCTTAGTACCAAAAGAGAGAACAAGGCTAAAGCATCTTTCAAGAAGAGTGGGAGAGAGCTCATTCATTTCTTGGAAATGAGGAGTTGCCTCTGTGTTTATAAGGCACATAAAATGTGTCTGTCTCCATTTTTCTCAAATTTACCTGCTTTATTTATTTACATTATGTTCTTGGTTCCTATAGATATTTGAGGTTTTGACCCTGAGAATAGATATGCAAAAGCTGTTTGAGGAAAGAAAAGCCATTAACTGCAAATGGTTAAAATTTCACACTTTTTAAGTCCAGCTACTTAAACCAACTTCCCAAACTACCACCTTTAGCCAGTCTTTCAATATCACCCTGAACATCTTTTTTAACGTGTTGCATTTTGGTTGGGTGTGCACATGACACTCAGATTCCTATAGCAGCTACCTTATCAAAAACCAGTGAGGAAAGTTCAGCTCTGTGCCCTTTGTCCTTAATGACTCAACAGGCATAGAATGCACACAACCAAAACAAGTTTAGTCTATGCAAGTAATTTTCCACAGCACCTTATATATGATAGACAGTGTTTGATGCATAGAACTGAAAACTACTTTTTAAAACATAAAATGAGGAAATGGTTAGTCCTGTTGCTGTTAGTGATTATATCAAAATGAGCATCTGAATAAATACTACCTTCAAAAAGATGCATGCACCCCAATATTCACAGCTGCACTATTTACAATAACAAAAATATGGGAGCAACATCAGTGTCCATCAACCGATGACTGGATAAAGAAGATGTGGTATATTTATACAATGCAATATTGCTCAACTATAAAAAAATGAAATTTTGCCATTTGCAAGGACATAGATTTGGAGGGCACTATGCTAAGTGAAATAAGTCAGAGAAAAACAAATACTGTATGATAGCATTTATATGTGGAATCTAAAAAGAAGTAGTGACTATAACAAGAAACAGATTTAGAAAACAAACTAGTGAGGGGAGGGGTGTGGGGGAGGGGCATGATCAGGGTAAGGGATTAAGAGGTAAAAACTACGATGTATAAATGAATAAACTACAAGGATATATTGTTGAGCACAGGGAAAATAACCAATATCTTATAATAACTATAAATGGAATATAACCTTTAAGAAGTGTGAATCACTGTTCATCTGAAGCTATAATATTGTAAATAAAAAAATAAATACTACGTTTTCTCTCAACACTAGTGAGACGAGAAGTACTGATGCATGTGCAAAGTAGAAGGATATTATTTATTCTGTCTTGCATGAAACATACCAAGAAAAGATTCAAGAAACATACCAAGAAAATTCATATTCAAGAAGTTATAAATGTTTTGAATCCCAGAGTTTTGTTTAGTGGAGTTTCTGTTTTCAAGGAAAGGTTTGGAATTATTATTTCCTTCTAAATTCTCATAGCTTAGGGACTTCCCTGGTGGTCCAGGGCCTAAGACTCTGCGCTCCTAATGCAAGGGGCCTGGATCCCGTCCCTGGTCAGGGAACTAGATCCCACATGCCCCAGTTAAGACCTGGTGACTAAGTCAAATAAGTAACTAAATAAATATTTGAAAAATAAATTCTCATAGCTTAGAGTCACCTTATTTGAATAAGAATCCTGTCTGCTTTAGTGGACTGGAAAATGTTTCTGAACACCTGGAATGTCGTATAATACTGAGTGTGAAGTGATGATGTGAAGTCAAGACAAAGTGTTCCCTCTGCTCCGGACCTGCTCTGACATCATGAAACGTATAGTCCAGTCATCTGTCCCCTTCTTCTTGCCTGGGGTTTTAGAGTCATTAAATTACTGTTTTGCCTGGCCTTATTAGTCCTTTCCAAATATGTAGAGTTATTAAGGCAGGGGATTCCCTGGTGGTCCAGTGGTCAGGAATCTGTGCTTTCACTGCCACAGGCGCTGGTTCAATCCTTGGCCTGGGAATTAAGATCCCACATGCTGCAAGGTGCAGTCAAATAAATAAGAATTAATAGGGCCATCAGTTGGGGGTAGGATCAGTTAGGAAAAGCTCACAGTTAATTGTGCCATTGTTGTTCAATCACTGTCATGTCCGACTTTGCAACCTCGAAGACTGTAGCATGCCAATAGTATGCTCCTCTGTCCTCCACTATCTCCTGGAATCTCCATTGAGTTGGTGATACTATCTAACCATCTCATTTTCAGCCATCACCTTCTTTTTCTTTCAGTCTTTTCGAGTATCAGGGTCTTTTCCAGTGAGTCAGCTCTTCACATCAGGTAGCCAAAGTATTGCAGCTTCAGCTTCAGTCCTTCCAATGAATATTCAAGGCTGATTTCCTTTAGGATTGCCTGGTTTGATCTCTTTGCAGTCCAAGGGACTCTTGAGGGACTTCTCCAGCACCACAATTTGAAAGCATCAATTCTCCAGTGCTCAGTCTTTATGGTCCAGCTCTCACATCCATACATGATTACTGGAAAGATCATAGCTTTGACTATACAGACCTTTGTCAGCAAAGTGATGTCTCTGCTTTTAATATGCTGCCTAGGTTGGTCATAGCTTTCCTTCCAAGGAGCAAGTGTTTTTAATTTCATGGCTGCAGTCACCGTCTGCAGTTAATTTTGGAGCCCAAGGAAAGGAAATCTGTCACTGCTTTCACTTTTCCCCCTTCTGTTAGCCATGAAGTGATGGGACCAAATGCCATGATCTTAATTTTTTTAATGTCAGGTTTCAAGCCAGCTTTTTCACTCTCCTCTTTCACACTCATCAAGAGGCTCTTTAGTTACTGCCATTAGAGTGGTATCATCTGCATATCTGAGGTTGTTGATACTTGGCCGAGCAATTTTGATTTCAGCTTGTGATTCACCCAGCCTGGCGTTTTGCATGATGTACTCTGCAAGTAAAGTCAAATAAGCAAGGTGACAATATACAGTCTTGTCATACTCCCTTCTCAATTTTGAACCAGTCAGTCGTTCTGTGTCCGTTTGTTTCTTCTTGATCGACATACAGGTTTCTCAGGAGACAGGTGAGGTAGGTGGTCTGGTATTCCCATCTCTTGAAGAATTTTCCACAGTTTGTTGTGATCCACACAGTCAAAGGCTTTCGAGTAGTCAATGAAGCAGAAGTAAATGTTTTTTTCTGGAATTCCCTTGCTTTCTCTATGATCCAGTGAATGCTGGCAATTTGATCTCTGGTTCCTCTGCCTCTTCGAAACCCAGCTTGTATATTTGGAAGTTCTTGGTTCACGTACTGTTGAAGCATAGCTTGAAGAATTTTGAGCATAAGCTTGGTAGCATGTAAAATGAGCCCGATTGTAAAGTACTTTGAACATTCTTTGGCATTGCCTTTCTTTGGAATGAAAATTGACCTTTACCAGTCCTACGGCCACTGCCAAGTTTTCCAAATTTGCTGATATATTGAGTACAGCACTTTAATAGCATCATGTTTTAGGATTTTAAATAGCTCAGCTAGAATTCCATCACCTCTACTAGCTTTGTTTGTAGTAATGCTTCTTAAGGCCTACTTGACCTCACACTTCAGGATTTCCAGCTCTAGGTGAGTGACTACACCGTCGTGGTTATCTGGGTCATTAAGACCTTTTATGCATCTTTCTTCTGTGTGTTCTTGCCACCTCTTCCTAATCTCTTTTGTTTCAGTTAGGTCCTTACTATTTCTGTCCTTTATTGAGCCCATCCTTGCATGAAATGTTCCCTTAATATCTCCAATTTTCTTGAAGAGATCTGTAGTCTTTCCCATTCTATTGTTTTCCTCTCTTTCTTTGCATTGTTCATTTAAGAAGGCCTTTTTATTTCATTTGCTATCCTCTGGAACTCTGCACTCCATTGGGTATATCTTTCCCTTTCTCCCTTACTTTGTGGTTCTCTTC
The DNA here is from genome assembly GCF_029378745.1 of Bos indicus. Taxonomy (NCBI): domain Eukaryota; kingdom Metazoa; phylum Chordata; class Mammalia; order Artiodactyla; family Bovidae; genus Bos; species Bos indicus. Next base: position 14,529,112 of record NC_091780.1, on the reverse strand, counting down.
TTTCCTCAGCTAATTGTAAAGCCTCCTCTGACATACTCTGCCTTTAAACGTCCCCCCGCCGCCGCCCCCCCCCCCCACCCCCCCCCCCCCGTCATCAGTTTTCCTTTTAGGCACACTTACAAACAAGTCACAGAAAGACAGTGGAGTTCTCAAGGGAAAGGTACATCAGGTAGTTTTAGATCTATTAAACTCATGCTAAAGAGTTCTACGCAGGAGGAGAAAAAACAACTATGCAAATTGCTTTTCTTTTGGACTTGAGAAAAGAGGATGAGCCCACCACCCACTAGAAAGGACTTAAAATCAAGTTAGAGTCCCGATGCCTGTGTTTTCATGAAGAGACTCAGTAGGGTTGGGACGATGGCTGTACCAATGAGAAAATGGAGATGTCTCCTCTCTCAGAGCTTAGAAGCTGTCCCCAAGTTTAAATTCCAGTCTCTGTTGAAATGAGACTGGTGACTCTTCCTTGGTGGCTCACAAGGTAAAGAATCTGCCTGCCATGCAGGAGACCCAGGTTCTATCTCTAGATCAAGAAGATCCCCTGGAGAAGGGAATGGCTATCCATTCCAGTATTCTTGCCTGGGAAATCCCATCCATGGACAGAGGAGCCTGGTGGGCTACAGTGCATGGGACTGCAAAGAGTCAGACATGACTGAGTGACTAACACACAGATACACATGGTGTTGGTACAAGAACCACAAGGGCTTCCCAGGTGGTACTAGTGTGAAGAACCCGTCTGCCAATGCAGAAGATATAAGAGATATGGGTTTGATCCCTGAGTCAGGAAGATCCCCTGGAGGAGGAAATGACAACCACTCCAGAGGATCGTGGTGGGCTACAGTCCATAGCATCACAAAGAGTTGGACACAACTGAAGCGACTTAGCATACACGCACGTGCAAGGACCACACAACCTCTAGTAGGGAAGGAAGCTTATTGGTAAATAGATTAATTGTATGTGATATAAAACAGACTCATTTGGAGAACTACATTTACTTCTGAGAAACTGAAGCCTTGATTACTGCTATTTCTCTAAGCAAGCTGCAATGGTTGTGTCTTACCTACAAAAACAGAAGACTTAAATACTTAATCTTTGCAGGTTTTCATTTGCTTCAAAAAAAGATATTGCAAATACTTTGGTCCATGACTTTAAATCTATTCAGGATTGTTACTTTATTTGATGAGGAAAACACTCTGCTGCATGCTCACCTCCCAGTTCTAGTCAGAACCCAGTCGTGGGTCTACACAGGACTTTTCTCCTGTCCTTTCTACATTTGTTTCTTTTTTTTTCCTCACGTGTTTTTGAATAGTTTCCTTTAAACACCCAAGAATGTAGCTAAGTAGAAGAAGGAGGCCAAAGAGTTCAAAATCTGTTACCTATGACACACTGGCAGGGCCGCGTGATGCGTATGTGCTCTGTCGTGTCTGACTCTGCGACCCCACGGACTGCAGCCCACCAGGCTCCTCTGTCCATGGGATTTCCCAGGCAAGAATACTTAAATGTGTTGCCATTTGTTTCTTCAGGGCATCTTCCCAACCCAGGGATGGAACCTATGTTTCTTTTCGCCTTAAATGTGTGATCTGTCTCTCAAGCTTTTGGACTGAGATGTCTCATGAAGGCAGAAGATCCCGCAGCCCAGGAAAATCTACTGACCCAGTTTCCCAAGAAGAGTAAAACTCACAGATACCAAGGAGCGGTTGCGTACATGAAAAAGTGAGGTGAGGCGTGATGAATTCTACCCTTTTCTAGAACCAGGAATGGAAGACTACAAGTCTTAAGTTTAGCCACAGGAAAGATCGGTGAAAATTTCCATATATACAAATCATGGGTAATGTAAAATCTAGCACACAGGCCACAGGCTTAGGCAAGCTAGAGGTTTAAACTAAGTTTGCTTCATTTTGTAAGACTGTCTGTCACACAAGCTGTAAATCAGAGGACCCCTGGCTCTGGGCCCCTTTCTGTTTGTGGACAGTAAATTTACATCTTTTGTCCCTGGAAGACAAACTCTAAGCAGTAACCTTGGCTACCGTTGCTGCACATTTCCAGTTCTACGCTCAGTTTTAGAAAACGGGTTAGGGGGAAAGGGTGGGGGGGAAAAAGCATTTCACTCTGCCTCAGTTATTAACACCGAGAAGGAAGCACTCCTCAGACTGTTCAGAGGGGAAACAATGAGTCATTCATGCTGTCAGCCCAGGTGGTGCATGAATTCCAGACAAGCCACTGAGTTAACCCCTGCAGGCCTCCTCTCCCCCCTGGGCTCCTTCCCGCCACCAACCCCCGCCTCCCCCCAACACACACACCCCAACCCCGTGGCCTCCAGGGAAGAGGGGGCGGCAAGGGGGCCATGCTGGGAGGAAGTCCTAGCGGTAACCAAGGCACTGCCTCTGCAGTGTCAGTCCCGGGAGCCTCGAGCTGTTTCTCACCATGTGACTGGCTCCAGGAGAGGGTGGGGAAATGAAAACACTCTGCTGGGATATATTTAGTTGAAGTGCAGCTGGGGAAGCGCTTAAACAAGGGAGCTTTTGTCCTCATGCTGAAGTGTTTTTCTTAACTCCCCAAGGCTGAAAAAACTTAAGCCACTGGACTGATTTTTCTCCCCACTCGATTTTCTCTTCTTTGGGGGATGTTCTTATGCTGAAAGTTTAGAATTACCTGGGGTTTGCTGAGCAAATTTGATGCCAAACTGACACAAAAATCTCCACAGTTAAGAGATTAATTAAAATGCAGATAATTTCTGAGCACATTATATGTGGTTTGTGTGTGTGTGTTCATCGCTCAGTCGCATCCAACTCTACATGCACCATGGGCTGTGGCCTGCCGGGCTCCTCTGTCCATGGGATTCTCCAGGCAAGAATGCTGGAGTGGGTTGCCATTTCCTTCTCCAGGAGATCTTCCTGACTCAGGCATCCAACCTGAATCTCCTGCATTGCAGGCAGATTCTTTACCGTCTGAGCCACCAGGGAAGCTGGTACCTTCTTGCAATTAATTTACTGTTGATTCACCCTGGAAGTTAGGTATTTTCAGATGCCTTTACTGGACAATGTATGGAGTTAAAAACGTAATTAAGTTTTATAAACTGACAGAACCCTGTTTCCCTTGAGTTGATTCACATTTTCCAGTAATGAAAGATTTACTTCTGCGCTGATGAGCACAGCATCTTTGCAACAGATTACTGATGAGCCACGTTCATTGGTTCTCGTTCACAACCTCCTCCAAAAACCACCGTGAACTGCCACCTTGCTACGAGGTTTTTCAGCCACTGTGTCAATGTTATATATCAAGGGCACACCGTCTACTATTAAGAAGTAGCACAGGAAATATTTTACATGAAAATGCCATTTGCAGTTATGAATCCAGGGCGGAAACTGCTGGTCAAGAAGCTCGTGTTTTGGGTTGATACAAGAGAGCCAGGTTGTATTAGTCAGGATTCTCTAGAGAAACAGAACCAATGGGGGTGTGTGTGTGTGTGTGTGTGTGTGTGCGTGTGTGTGCGTGTGTGTGAGTGTGAATGAAGAGAGAGATAGAGACTGGTATTTTTGTTTGTTTCATGTCTATATTGACAAGACGGGGGAAAAAAGGGTCACAGCATTTCAGACTTTATTCAAAGACACAAACGGCAACAAAGAGCACCCACAAGTGACAGGCATGGTCCCTAAGGCCCTGGCTCAAAGGCCACCCTGGAGGGTGTCGGTGACTTCTCAGCCCTTCCTCTCAGCCTCTCTCTCTCTTCCTCCTCCATGCCTCACGGACACCCCTGAGTTCAGTGAAAACTGCAGAAACGAAGTCACTCTAGAGGAGGTTGGGCCCTGCCTGGCCAGTGTCGCCCACATGGCAGCCCTGGGCAGCTGAAGAGTGGGGGTCACCGGTCACGTGACACCCCCACAGCCAATGGCCAGGCTTCTCTCTGAAGTGGTCAGCCGGACTATCCCAGAGGGAGACGGCTTTCAAGAAAAAGACACCAACTTGGTTCACGAAGGGCTTGGGTAAAATGCTTTCCCAGAAACCTTAAGAAATGATTCACTCTCAGATTCCTGGAGCACTGAGCAACTGAAACGGTCACTGGCTTGCCTGGAGGAGAGATCTTGGTGAAAGGCAGCCTGCTGGTTCCTCAGAGGGCTCAGCGAGGGGCTCGGCGGTCTTTGCACAGACTCCACAGTGGACCCATGAGAAGCACGATGAGCGAAATGGCACATCCAGAGGGGCTGGGCCCCCGCTGCCCTCCAGCCTCCTTGCTCCTGCTTGCTGGCTTGGGACCAGAGGCTGGTTTTCAGACGAGCCCCAGGAAAGCAGGTCTGCTTGGGCTTGAGGCCCAGATGCCGAGGCTTCCCTCCTTTCAGTCTGAATGTGCTTATTCCCTTTGGCCAGAGTTCCTCTCCCATTGTCCTCTGTCCTGCCCAGTCGACAGCAGCTTTTCCTTGACATGTTCAAATCTTTTTTTTTTTTCCCTCCCCCTAAAGATGTCAGGATGGAAACCCTCCACCATTCTGCAGGGGTAACTGTTTACTGTAGGTAGCAGTTCCTCTAACACTTTATACCTGTAAAAATCCTGGGCACAGGCCAGACGTCTGTGGTACCAACGTTCATATTCACGTTGAGGTGTAGACACAGTGAGTCAGCAGGAGCCCCGGACACACACTTCTCCCCTACTCTACACACAGACATGTGAGGGCCATGTGAGGTTCCTGTCTGGGTTGGGGCAGGTCACAGGCTCAAAGGGCACTTGGCAGAGTCCATAGTCACTTTCAACAACCCTGACCCCAGACCCATGAGGTGAGCGGCTGAGCTGGTGATGGGCAAAGGGAGCCTCAGCGTAGAAGGAGCCATGGGCTTGCGGGGTCTTTTATGGACAAAGCACTCCCCATGGGCACCTCCCCTTCTCTGGACCACCTGCCACACTAGGAAAGTTAGCTGGAGAAAAGCCTGCATTTTCTGGCCCCTTTGTGTTCCACGACTGCTCACCAAGACTCGAAAGCTCAGAGAGCAAGTCCAGTTACAAGCTCTGAGGCTTGGCTCCTCTGAGTGGAATAGTGTAGGATCCTCGATGCCTCGGCACCCACAGAAGGACGTAATGGTGAGGGTCAGGGTCAGGGGAGGGACTCCTCAGCCCGCCCGGAAAGTGCACACACACTATGGTGAATGGTGCGCACTCACCACCACTGCCGAGGTCAGAAACCAAGAAGAAACACAAATATCACACTTTGGGTTAAAGCATTTTCAAGAAACAACCACAAAAACAATGGCCACTTTTGATACTACAACCTACCACATTTGGCAACTTTCAGAGAAAACAGCTGTCTCCACCCCAAGCCATCAGAGGGTCCAAGATCCCTTTATCCTGGGCCCCAGTTTAAAAAGTCAAGGAAGGAAGACGGACCAACGGAGGGCAAGAAAAGGCTGAAGAAGCAGTTATACAACACCTACAGCGCCCACCAGTCTGGGTGTCTGCCTCCCTGCAAGAACCGTCTGCCTTGAACCTCTTCTTGGGGAGAAGGTGAGCTATCAGGGGGGCCCAGCTGCTGGAGACAAAGGAGGCAAGCTGAACATGGGAGCCGCCGTAGCCTCCAGAGCTGTGACCCCCAGTCTCAAAACAAAATCAGGGACACCCCATCCTCCCCTCCTCAGAGGCTCTATTCATAGGAATATGGGGTACTCTGGTGACTCTATCCTTCACGAAAACTTCAATTCAGCCAGCCTAAACCAGATTCCTCTGCGTCTGTTGCATTAGTCTGGCGTGTATGGGAGAGAAATGTAGTGTGACTAAGCAGCTGCCCACGTCCAACAGGGCACACTCAGGTGAAAACGTGGCAAAGCTCAGGACAACACTCTTGCGTGTGCTCGGCCTTCCCAGAAGTACAGCCTCTGCAAGCACCTAGGCCTTCCTCTTCCCCGCCCCCATCCCTAGATAAGCTCCATCTGGGAACCCAGCCCAGCCGCTCTTGTAAAGATAGGTTACAACACTAGCTAAGAAAACAAAAGCAGGTTTCTCTAAAAGGTATTGTGCAGCCGGAAGCGGCATCTGTCTTCGGGTTCCTGTGGCTGGGGGTGGGGTTCCTTTGGTTTTGACCAGAACACTTCTCCGCTGGGGGGGCCAGGCTTGGCGTGGCTTTTTAGAAGCTCGGTTACGGGAGTGAGACTGAACGTCACAGAGGTGCTCGGGTGGGTCGCGCTCACATCACCAAGGACTCCGGAGTTTACATCCGAGATCCTCTGTCCTGAAGAACCTTCGCCTTCTCGCTAGGTTGGATGACAATGCCGTTGGTCGAATTATTTAGTTCTCTGGAGACAACACAGAGGAATTCTGCCTGATCCTCGTTCCCATAAGGCAATGGCACCCCACTCCAGTACTCTTGCCTGGAAAATCCCAGGCGGGAGGAGCCTGGTAGGCTGCAGTCCATGGGGTCTCGAAGAGAGGGACACGACTGAGCGACTTCACTTTCACTTTTCACTTTAATGCATTGAAGAAGGAAATGGCAACCCACTCCAGTGTTCTTGCCTAGAGAATCCCAGGGCCGGGGGAGCCTGGTGGGCTGCCGTCTATGGGGTCGCACAGAGTCGGACATGACTGAAGCGACTTAGCAGCAGCAGCAGCATGCTGATTAGCTGTTGGAATCTCCAGCCGTCGGACATAGTGGACACCATCTGCCTGAGCGCCTCCTCTTAGCGTTGCAGGACTCTGTACACGTGCTTCGCCGGGCCCTGGGAAGCTCAGTTTTTCTTGTTGATATCACCTCCTTGAAACCAGTCGCTGGAGAGATGCAATGTTGTAAAACTCCACTTCCTCCAGCCGCCTTTTCTGCCAACTCCTTCCTAAAGATGAGCTTCCCTTGACGGGGGTAGTTTAGGAGTGGACCCAAGTAAATAGGGTCCCTGTCAGTCAGATAGGCCCCCGGCTCGTCCTTGTCTGTGTCCAGCCCCGGATCCTCCTGGCAGCAGAGGCGGCAGAGAAAAGACCTGGGCTCCAGGCCTAGGGTCTGTCTGGTGGTCATGGAGTAAGGTGCTGCCCCGTTCAGCCGGACTCTGCGGGCCGACCACCGCCCCCTGACCCGGCGGCCCGGGACCCGGGCTCCAGCGGCTGCGCGGCGGCCCACAGTCGCAGGGGCCAACTGCAGCTCTGCCATCTTGGGCCGCCGCCGCCGCTGCCCGTGCACCCGAGACTGATTGATTGATTAGGAATTGGCTCATGGACTCTCTGCGACCCTATGGACTGTAGCCTACCAGGCCCCTCTGTCCATGGGATTTTCCGGGCAAGAGTACTGGAGTGGGCTGCCATTTTCTTCTCCAGGATTATGGAGGTCAAGTCCAAAATCTGCAGGGTGAAATGACAGGCCGGACACCCAGGAAGAGCCAGTGTTGCAGTTCAAGTCCAAAGGCGGTCAGCTGGCAGAATTCCCTCTTCTTCAGGGCAGGTCCACCTTTGTTCTGTTCAGGCCTTCAACTGATTGGGTGAGGCCCATTCACAGTACAGAGGACAATCCTCTTTACTCAAAGTTCACCGATTTAAATGTTAATCTCACCCAAAACTATCTTCACAGAACCATCCAGAATAATGTCTGACCCTGTATCCGGACACTGTAGTCTAGCCAAGTGGGTACATAAAATTAACCATCCTGTAGGCTAACACACGCATTTTGAAAAATTCACTTGTTATAGTACAAGATTGCTTATCAGATTGAAGCTGTTGTAAGGGTATAAAATGCATAAGGTAGAAAAAATAAAAATAAATGCATAAGGTAGGATCCCCTGTTTTCAGGATCCTCCCTTTCGCTCTCTCTTCCGCCCTCTCTCTCGAGGCTTTCCTTGGGAACCCAGGCACAGTGTTGTGCAGAAGCAGAAGCCCCAGAGAAGCCCCCAGCCAACACCAACATCATCTCCCAGTCCCCGGGGGCTCCTGCCCCAGCCTTCAGTCTTCCTGCTGTGCCCAGACATGTGGTGCCAGTTGCACCCTGTCTCAATCTCTGACCCACAGAAACCATGAGAATTTTCTTTAAATTTAATGCTATTTCAAGCCACTAAATTTCGGGGTAACTTGCTACACAGTAATAGGTAACCAACATGTAAGATTATGGTTAACTTTGTAAAAAACTACCAAAGTGTTTTCCAATATAATTTTAGCATTCTGTACTCCTACCAGCAGTATATGATGGTTCCAGGTGGCACAGAGGTAAAGAATCTGCTTGCCAATGCAAGAGATGCAAGATATGTGAGTCTGATCCCTGGGTAGGGAAGAGCCCCCCGCCCCCACAGTAGGATATGGCAACCCACTCCAGTACTCTTGCCTGGGAAATTCCTTGGACAGAGGAGCCTGGTGGGGTATAGTGCATGGGGTCACAAAAAGTCAGACACAACTGAGCATGCATGCACGCACACATGCACACACACACACACAAAACACACACACACACACATTTATCATCAAAGTCTTCCTAGTGGGTGTGAGGTTGTTGCTTGCTGTGATGTTAATTTGCATTTTCCTGATGATGCCACACCTACTTTGGATCAGAAATATTATTACCCAACTTAGAAACCAACCTCATTTACTATGCTGTTTCATAGTCACATGTCATAGAGCTTGTGCTGACATTTCCAATTTGTTTTAACAATGATTGCTACCACATTGAATCTCTAAGGTTAAGAGTCATCTTAAGCTAACTTAAGAGGTTAAGCATTTATCTTGTTTGCATACCCCCAGAAGAATGAGGAATAAAAGCCATCTGGTCACAGGTGTGGGGCTCCTGGCCTAACAACACCATCATCTGTTGTTAATTGGTATTAATATGTTTTTTTGAGAAATGCTATGTGCCAGGCATTGCACATGTAGACGCTCACTTACCACAACACCTCTATAATGTTCATGTTATTATTTTGAGCCTGTTCCAAAGGAAGAGAGGTTCAGAGAGCTCAAGAAACTTGGCTGTTGTCACACACTGAATTTGAACCCAATATCCTTTTACCTGATCTAAAACAGATTTCTCAGGCTTCCCTCATGGCTCAGCGGTAAGGAATCTGCCTGAAAATGCAGGAGACGGGTTCGATCCCCAGGTCCAGGAAGATCCCACGTGCCATGGAGCAACTAAGCCTGTGCACAACTATTGAGCCTGTGTTCTAGAGCCGGAGAGCTGAGCCCACATGCTGCAACCGCTGAGCCCAGACACTACAGCCTGCAGTTCCCAACAAGAGAGTAGCCCCTGCTTGCCACAACTAGAGAAATGCCCACACAGCAACGAAGACTCTGCACAGCCAAAAATAGGTAAATACAATTATTAAAAAAAAAGATTTCTCCTCACTTCTTATTTTGTACCAGAATGTAAGAAGAATTTTTGGCCTAAAGTTAACAGTATAAAATATTCTAGTCTGGGAGCTGGGAGATTGAGTTTTACTCCTGGCTTTGTCACTAATCAAGGGTCCCCTCTAGGGCCAGTTCCTCTTTGGCTCACAGTTCCTCATTATTAAAAATAAAAGGTTGGGTTAAGATACTTTCCAGCTCAAAAATCACTTTATAGCAGGCACTATACTAAGCATTTTGCAAGTGTTAGCTTATTTATATATATATATATATATCTCTCTCAGAAAAGCCTTATGCTACATGCTGCCTGTCGCTGCCAAGTCGCTTCAGTCGTGTCCAACTCTGCGCGACCCCATGGACTACAGCCTACCAGGCTTCTCTGTCCATGGGATTCTCCAGGCAAGAACATTGGAGTAGGTTGCTATTTCCTTCTCCAATGCATGAAAGTGGAAAGTGAAAGTGAAGTCACCCTGTCATGTCATATCGTGTCGTGTCTTATCGACCCCATGGACTGCAGCCCACCAGGCTCCTCCATCCACAGGATTTTCTGGGCAACAGTACTGGAGTGGGGTGCCATTGCCTTCTCCCTTATGCTATATATAGGTGCTATTATTCTTCCCATTTTACAGATGAGTAAACTGAGGTAAAGAGATGAAATAATTTTCCCAAAGTCACAAAACTGGAAAATGGCACAGCTATGATTTATATATTTAGGGTACACCACAAAGCATGCAAGATCTTAGTTCCCTGATCAGGGCTCAGACCTGTGTCCCCTGCAAGGGAAACACAGAATCTTAACCCCTGGACTATCAGGGAAGTCCCAAGTTGGTTTATCTATCTATCTACCTACCTACCTGTCTGTCTGTCTATCTATCTATCTATCTACCTACCTGTCTGTCTGTCTGTCTATCTATCTATCTATCTATTTGTTGGCCAGTATAGCTGTGATTTAAACCCCAGCTGTCTGGCTCCAGAGGATATGGTGTTACTCAGCTAGGTAGCATTTATAGAAAGCTTTTTTTTTTTTTAGGAAAGTTTAATTTTAACAAGACTTTATATCATGAGTTGCATTTTTCTCTCCACATCCTCACCCTCCCTTCCACTTAAAAAAAAAAAAAAAAACCCAAACTTTATTTATTTATTTATTTGGCTGCACTGGGTCTTGTTTGCAGCATGTGGGATCTAGTTCCTTGACCAGGGAATGAACCTGGGTCTCCTGAATTAGGAGCGCACAGTCTCAGTCACTGGACCACCAGGGAAGTCCCCCTCCTACTTTTTGAATGAAAACACTGAGCCTCAAAAAATGTATGATGTCCCAAGTCCCACAGCCAGCTAGTGGCAGAGCCAGGATGGGATGCCAGGCAGCTTGTCATCCAAGTCTGGGTTGACATGTCCCCGTGAGTCAGAGCCCCCGGGAGTGAGAGACCACAGCGTTGCTTACCCCTGGGAATCTCGCCAAAGGCGAGAAACACCTTCGCTGATCTGACAGGACCGCACCTTCCCCTCCAGATTCCAGCCTGGCTGGTTTGCCCTTCTTTCTCTGCCTCTCCTCTCACCAAGCCAGTTGCATGGGAATCAGAAGAGCTACAAATGCCCAAGGGAACCTGCCCTGGGGCACAGATGGGTTGGTGGTGGGGTCCCAGAATTGTTCGGCTGCATGCTCCTGGGGTCTCCCCTGTAGGTCTTCACTGTGATGGGACCTGGTCTCTCCCCCTCCAGACCCAATGTTGAATTCATTGCCTGGGAGTCACAGAAGAAAAGGGAGCTTGAGCAGACTGAATACTATAGTTCTGCTGCCTTGAGAGTCTAGTTTTGTTTCTACTTTTTCTAGGTAAGTTTTTTTTTTTTCAATAGAAAATTACACATAGTAAGAAGTCAACACAGAAAGCATATTGTAAGTAATGAATATGATTCTTCATTTTAACCCTGCCCCTGTCCTCAAACGCTATGCCAAACTTTCTTGTCCTTCCAGCCAAAGATATTCTGGCATATATAACTATATATATATATATATAAACTTTTTATTTTGTATTGGTGTATAGCCAATTAACAATGTTGTGATAGTTTTAGTTGAACAGCAATGGGACTCAGCCATCATATACATGAATCCATTCTCCCTTAAACTCCCCTCCCATCCAGGCTGCCCTGTGCTATACAGCAGATCCTTGTTGGTTATCTATTTTAAATATAGCAGTGTATACAGACAGCCACAAGTTCATTCATGGAGGTATATGTTTTTAATCGCATATACTATACCTACTGTTCTGTACCCTTTTATTTTTATTTCTAATGCTCAGTGTAGCTTGGAAAGTATTCCTTGTCAATACCTAAAGCACGCCTTTGCTTCTTTAAAAGAACTGCATGGATTCCTATTGTCGGGCTGAGTCATAATTTATCCAACCAGCCCCCTATGAGAGCGTTTGTTGTTGTCGTTCAGGTGCTAAGTTGTGTCCAACTCTTTGCAACCCCATGGACTGCAACACACCAGGCTCCTCTGTCCTCTACTGTCTCCCGGAGTTTGCTCAAATTCATGTGTATTGAATTGGTGATGCTATCTAACCATGAAAGCCTTTAGGTTGCTTCTAATCAAGCTCCAACTAGCCAGCATGGTGAATCTGCTTGTGCTTTTGTTGCCAGGCCATGTGGGCCCTCTGAGATCTTTAGGGAGGGAGGGAGGGCAGGAGGGGAGCTGATGGCACTCTCTCCCCCAGGCAACAAGGCACAAAGAACTGCTGGAGTTTCCTCCCTTGGGTTGTAGTCAGAAGAGAATTCATGCGGCTACAAGGAGGCATTGCACAGAAAAAAGCATCCAGATGGCAGCTCAACTGATCTCTGAAATCTGGCAGCAGCAGCAATGAAAACATGCCACAACTTTTCCCAGCTATGTCTGGCCAGCATGCCACTGCCATCTTTTCCAGCAGGACCTGCAGTCCCAAGGACTGGGCTGATTCTGTGACCCATGCAGCTGGAGGCGCTGCTTATGATTCAGGGTCCAGAGGACAGAACAACAGGATGGGGTCTTCCCTCACTATGGTGGTGTCTCCAGATTCAGTTCAGTGCCCATATTCTCTCTGCTGCAATCAGAGCTTTGGGTAAGGCTGGTGGTTCCTCGTAGAAAAGCTGACAGCTGATGTCTGCTTCTGCTTGGTTTTGTTCGACGATGCCTTGCTTGACTGCCAGCCATGGGTGAGCCCCTCAGACGCCATCCCTGAGAAATGCAACCCACACCCCAAAATGCATTCGGCCAGGACAGAGGAGGAATAGCAAGTCTGGTCGATATTTTTAATATCGAGTCTACTGCCCTAACCCTTGTCACAACCAAAGTTAGTTAAAAGTGACCAACAGAAAGCCATTGATTGCCCCCCACCACCATTTCATTGTGAAAATTTCCAAACATAAAGAGACATTGAAAGAATTACACAGTGAACACACATCTATCTGCCACTTAGATTCTGCGCTTCACATTTTGCTGGATTTGCTTTCCTTATAATACAGACTTGCATCTCTCCAAGCCACTGATTTCTGCAGCTTTTTAAAATTAAATACTCAATTCATTTCCTTTTAAAACTTCAGAACTGGAAACACGCAATGCCTTGTCTGGAGCTTCCCAGGTGGCTCATGGGGTTGGAAAGAGTTGGACCTGACTTAGAGACTGAACAACAACAACGGAAGTGGCACTGTGGTGGAGAATCCCTCTGCCAATGCAGGAGGCACAGGAGACACAGGTACAGTCCCTGGGTTGGGAAAATCCCCTGGAGAAGGAAATGGCAACCCACTCCAGAATTCTTGCCTGGGAAATCCCCCGGACAGAGGACCCTGGCGGGCTACAGTCCATGGGGTCGCAAAGAGACGAGCACAACTTAGCAACTAAACAGCAAAGAATATATACCTCATGGGGCATGTATATATGTTGTGTAGGTAAGCAGAGATCAATGCATATATGTAATAATGGCGAATTTGTGCAGTTGTCTGCCAGGCATTGGGCAAAATGCCTTATGCACTTTATCGCATCCCATTCTTGTATCAGCCCTAGAAGGTGGACTTTATCATTGGCTTCATTTTAGAAATACGGAAGCTTGAGACTCAAATTGGTGAAGTCACTTCTGCAGGTGGCCCAGCTGGTGATGGGGGAGTCAGTTTGCCTGCATGCTTTGCTGCCCCCAGCATCTTGCCTGGTACAAACCTCATAACATGTGACTAAACAGGCTGCTGCAGAGGGTTCTTGCAAAGTCAAAGACAGACAGCCATGTGAAAGTGCAGAAAACTACCACATCCTTTAATGTTTGCTGAATGGCTGAATGAGCTCATCACATACTCATCATACACTTCAGCTGCTTTCTCTAAGCACTAACTCTGTGGATGCTTTCCTCTGAAGGGGATAAAAGATGAACAATCTCCCTAATCCTGCACTCTACAAATGTCAGGTTTAACACTGCTCTTTTTTGTGTTCTGATCTCATTGATATTACAGCAATGGAGGTGGAAGTGTTAGTTGTTCAGTCGTGCCCGACTCTGCAACACCATGGACTGTAGCCCACCAGGCTCCACTGTCCATGGGGTTTTCCAGGCAAGAATACTGGACTGGGTTGCCATTTCCTCCTTCTCCAGCTGATCTTCCCAACCCAAGGGTCAAACCTGCATATCCTATGTCTCCTGCATTATAGGTGGATTCTTTACCCCTGAGTCATGTCTGTGATCAAGTGGCAGGGCAGCAGATTACAAATGCCAGGGTCTAAGGTAAGCCCTTTTTTCTCCTGCCTGCTCCAACCTGAAGTTGGAATTCTCCAGTGTGCCAAGGGCACCCCAACACCCAGGATGGCCCCAGAGAGGAGAACTGGGAGGCTCTTTACCCTGTGTGACTTTGGTAAGGCCTCTCCATAGACTGCTTGCAGTGGGATGTTTTGTGTAGCTATTTTCTACCTTTGTGATTGACTTCCCTTTCAAAACTTGTAAAACAATACCCTGTGAATGTATCCATAACTACAGTGATGATAGGTAGAATAAAGCAAGATCATCTATGGAAAAATACTTTGAAACTTTCTTTAAAATTTTGATTCAAATGCAAGACTTAAAAAATCAACTCAATAGCCCAAAAAAAAAAAAAAAATCATCTCAATTATCCATCAGTGGCTGAATGGATAAACACAACGTGGTCTATGCATACTGCTGCTGCTGCTGCCAAGTCGCTTCAGTCGTGTCCGACTCTGTGCGACCCCATAGACGGCAGCCCACCGGGCTCCCCGTCCCTGGGATTCTCCAGGCGAGAACACTGGAGTGGGTTGCCATTTCCTTCTCCAATGCGTGACAGTGAAAAGTGAAAGTGAAGTCGCTCGGAATGGAGTATTATTCAGCCTTAAAAAGGAATGGTTTGATACATGCTACAACATAGATGCATCTTGAGGACATTATGCGTGGTGGAATAGTAACAGAGGGGCAAATGCTGTTTAATTCCATTTTACATGAGGTATCTGGATTAGTCAAATTCATAAAGTTAGAAAGTAGGGTGGTGGTTGCTAGGGGCTGGCGGGAAACGGGCGTTATTGTTTAATAGGTTCAGAGTTTCATTTTGGCAAGATGTTCTGAAGGTGGGTGGTGTGATGGCTGCACTGAATTGTACATGTTACATGGTTAAGATGGTCGACTTGGGATGTCCCTGGGGGTCCAGTGGTGCTTCCCTTGAAGAAGGCATGGTTCATCCTTGGTCCAGAAACTTGAGATCCCACATGCCCCATGGTACAGTCAAACAGAAAGGGAAAGAAAAAGCTCAACCCACAGACCTCTGCTTTCAGACAGGACCACACGAAGCCAGTTCATCCATTTTAAGGGATATGTGATGTTTTGAGAGAATCAGAGCACAAAATTCCAAGTTAAGTGTTTTCAGCTCACCTCTGTAGTTGTAAACACAGTGTGTTACCATTCCTCCTTGTCAGGGGGATGAGGGGTGGGGGAATGGGGAGGCGATTATTTAAAACACCAGCAAGTCTCTACAGTCTAATTTTTGTATCACAGCACGCTGTGTCACTTTCCAGCTTTTCATTTCCAAGACACACTAATCTAGTTTTTGCGCATGTGTGTGTGTTTTTTTTTTAAAGGCCAACTCTTTTAGCATGTCCCTGTAACTGGTTGTAATTTCCCTTTCTGTGTGTTCAGAATTGATGTAAAGGAGTAAAAGCCTTTCCGTTCCCTTCATTGCTTCTCCCTACGGTGAAATTTAACTTCATGTTACAACAACATTTCCACAAGGAATGTCCCACCTGTGGATTTCCTGTACACGCTGACACCAAGTAACCGAACCATAGCCAACAGATGTCCTGCTTGCTGACTGTTGAACGTTTCCATATGCAGCAGGGAAAAGGGGGGTTATTGCAGTCAGGTTCTAGTCTGGCTCTAACCCTTCACAACTGCACAGCCTCGTGCCTCCATCATTATAAAATGGGGATGAATTAATACTTCTTTGGGATTGTAGAGAAGAAGAAATGAAATGATAGCTATACACACACATATATATGTATTTTAATTGAAATATAGTTAATTTACAATGGTATGTTAGTTTCAGGTATAACAGCAAAGTGATTCAGATATAAATATATATATATTGTGTAGAGAGAGAGAAAGGATAGATAGGTATAAACCTTTTCAGATTCTTTTCCCTTATAGGTTATTAGAAAACATTGAGTAGAATACCTAGGGCTGATTCATGTTGAAGTTTGACAGAAAACAACAACATTCTGTAAAGCAATTATCCTTCAATTAAAAAATAGATAAAAATATTGAGTATAGTTCCCTGTGCTACACAGTAGGTCCTTGTTGTTTATCTATTTTGTATATAGTAGTGTGAATGTAATTCACAATTTTGGATTGTATTACAAGTTAATCACCAAAGGGATTTGCCTAGAAGCTTAAATTATACATAACGGCCCATCTCTGGAAACCCTGCCTCCCAGGTAATGAGCATTAAGCTAAAACACCTTTGTTTAGCTCACAAGAAACATCCTGACCAGGCCCACCTGTGACGGCTGCAGAAGGAAGAAATTAACACATTTCCTCTGAAGGCTGATGGGAACCAGGAAGTGTTTGACTTTACTCCCTCCCTTTTTAGTATAAAAGAAGCCTGAATTCTAACTCAGGCAAGATGGTTCTTTGCGGGGGCACTAGCTCACCATCTTCTCAGTTTGCTGGCTTTCCGAATAAAGTTGTTATTCCATGCCCCAACAACTTGTCTCTCGATTATTGGCCTTTCACTTAATAAGCTGTATGAGATTTGACTGGGTAACATTTATGTTAATCCCATACTCCTAATTTATCCCTCCTCTGAGATGACAGCTATAAGTGTTAGCTCCTGCCTCTTCTTCTTTCTCTCATTCTCCCTTATTCTCTGAATTTCTTCACCTTGTCTCCTTTTTCTTTTCTCTTCCTCCTTTGTACTGCCTCTGTCCCCTCTTCCTCCTCTCTTTCTTCTCATCAAGGGAAGCCGCAAGAAATACAGCACCCTGTTCCCTCTCCCCACGACAAGGCATATCCTTTCTATTTTACTGGGCTGCCTTTCCGGATTTCTGGCCTCAGGCTAGCGATTGACAATGTGTGATCTGTCAGTTGGTGCGCTGGGATCTAGATTCACAGGCCCACTGTTGCCAATGTCTCAATCTTCATTCTTCAGTTTAATCAAATTTTCAGATTTCCCACCATCCAGGAAGTCTGTGGGTTTCCTTTCATGGAGCAGTTGTGCAGCAAAGTCCCCTTCCACTAGCTGGGAGAACTTGGCTCACTATTTTTCAAGGAGTTTGGTTTTCCTCCTTCTCCTGCTAATAGATCTTATCAGCAGGCATCTCTGCCTCCAATTTGGTGTTTTGTACTTCACTCATCAGAGTAATTCTGTGAATTTCAGAAACAAAAGCAGATCCTTTGTTCAAAAGTTCCTTCATTCTCTCCTTCTCTTCCTTAGGCTCCCTCCCCGCCTCCCCGATGCAGCCCCACCTTGTATCAAATAGTAGTCATACCTTCTGGAACAGTCCTGAGCTGTCATATGCTATGCAATGCAGACAGTGCATTTTCTCATAATCTGGAGTTGCTGGCAGAGCAAAAGGAAACAAGAAACAAAAGCTGCATTTCAGGAACTTCATTTAGTGAAATACACTTCCTTGTGGTAGTTTGCCAGTGAATTTCCTCAGCTGCCAATGATATTTTGAAAGTATATGGGTGTGGGGTGGGGTAGTGAAGAGAATCACATCAATATACTAAGTCAGGTGCCAGTTTCCAATGGTGTCGTCATTCATTCATGAAACTGTAGAAAAGAGAGAAATTCACTGGTGAATGAAATTTATTAC
Source organism: Bos indicus (assembly GCF_029378745.1). NCBI lineage: Eukaryota > Metazoa > Chordata > Mammalia > Artiodactyla > Bovidae > Bos > Bos indicus. The sequence continues at coordinate 14,511,509 of NC_091780.1, read as the reverse complement.
CCTTAACTACTCTGTTCCCTGGGCTTCCTTTGTGGCTCAGATGGTAAAGAATCTGCCTGCAATTTGGGAGACCTGGGTTTGATCCCTGGGTTGGGATGATCCCCTGGAGAAGGGAAAGGCTACCCACTCTAGTATTCTGGCCTGGAGAATTCCATGGGCTGTATAGTCCAAGGGGTCACAAAGAGTCAGACACAACTGAGTGACTTTCACTTTCACTCTGTTCCCTGTGTCTCATATACAGGAGAATAAAGGAAAAAGAAAACAAAACTGATGATAAAAGGATTGCTATAGATTACAAACACCACCCAAAGTATATTAAAACAAACGTAATCTCTTACAAATGCTCAAAATTGACCCTATATTAAAATGTTTTGTTTTTTGTAATAATTAAAACCTTGAGATTATATGTTTCCTTATTTGATATTGAGGGGTCTTTAATTCAGCTGTTAAGATTACAGATAGCTACATGGGCCTTAAAAAGGCATTTTGCAGGGCTTCCCTTGTGGTCTGGTGGTTGCAAATCCGCCTTGCAATGCAGGGGACCCCTGTTAGATCCGTGGTGGGGGAAGATCCCATATGCTGCGGAACAACAAAGCCTGTGCGCCACAGCTATTGAGCTGCAGTCCTGCGACTACTGAAACCTGCCTGCCTGGAGCCTGTGCTCCACCGCGAGAAGCCTTCCTTCCCCAATCCAGATGCTATGAGTTAAATTTCCCCTTAAAAAAAAAAAAAGGCATTTTGCATTTCTCCATATAGAGTTTTATTAAAGAATATCATCAATTATTTTTTCTCATTGGCAGATTAGCAAACTGTGGCTTAACAGATATATCTTAAAACATACAAGTCAGCATTAAAATAATACCCAGTGACTGGTCTTTTAAAAAAATATCATGTTAGCCATTTTAAAAAGTTTTGTTGTTCAGTTGCTGTATCGTGTCCGACTCTTTGTGACCTCATGGACTGCAGCATGCCAGGCTTCCCTGTCTTTCACGATCTCCTGGAGCTTGCTCAAACTCATGTCCATAGAGTCGGTGATGCCATCCAACTAACATTTATTTCTGGCTGCGCTGGGTCTTGGGGGCTGTGCGCAGGCTTTCTCTGGTTGCTGTGAGCAGGGGCTACTCTTCAGTTGGCGTACACAGGCTTCTTATTGCAGTGGCTTCTCTTGTGGCGGAGCACAGACTCTAGGGCTCACGGGTTCACCAGTTGTGGTATACGGGCTTAGTTGCCCCTCGGCATGTGGGATTTTCCTGGACCAGGGATTAAACCTGTGTTTTCTGTGTTGGCACACAGATTCTTAATCACTGGACTACCATGTAAGTCCCAGAGTGATTGATTTCAACTTCTTCTCCCAGGGTCTTTGAGTACCAAATTATTTTCTGCTCAACAGGTATTTTTGAGCTCCCATTATGTACTCCAGTTGTGCTATGCACTGGAGGAGAATAGAAAGAAAGGAAACACAGTCCCCTCCCTTGCAGAGCCTTTCACATTCAAGAAGATGAGACATCCAAGAAATCTCTTGAAAACAACTCAAGACGTCCCTATGAAAAATAAGATTAGCTACATGGCATGCACTTTCAAAACATTGACAAAATCCATGGACGTATTGAAAAAATTCAAGATGAGTACCGTGAAAAGTAATTCAGCCTCCTACCCCTCACCCAACTGCTTTTTCAAAGGCAGTCTCTGCAATGAGTCCCTTGTATAGCCTTCCAGTGACAGCATAAACATTTTCAAGCAAGTTATGTATAATAGCATATATCTATTTATTTACACAAATCCTACCCACTTTTTAAAAGAAGAGTAATCTAGAAAAGCTAGGCATTGTTTAGCAATCTCAGGAAATGATCATATAGTAGGAACTCAAATATTTCAATGACTAAGTGAATGAACGAGTCCTCTTTGTCAGGACATTTTGATTTCTTGCTATTTTATTTTATTTATTTTTGGCAATACCACATAGCATATGGAATCAAACCCATGCCTCCCACCATGGAAGCGTAGAGTTTTAACCACTGGACCATCAAGGAAGTCCCATCTTGCTGTTATAAGTTATGCTGTGTGAAACATTTTTTCTGATTCAGCTCTTAGTTAGGTAGACATTTCCAGAAAAGAAATTACTTGGTTAAATACTTTAGGTATTTCCAAGTTGCTTTCCAATAGGCTATTTTCTCCCATCAGCACCATCATGGGTAGTTTCATTTTTCTTTGCTAATCTCATAGATGTAAGCATAATTTCATTGCTGCTTCTGTTTGCATTTCTTTGAATTAGTAGGGTTGGGCATTTTTTCCCCAAATGTTTGCCAGCCATTTATAATCATTTCAAACTGTTTTTGAAATTATCTGGTAGAAGACTCTTGTGCATTTACCTACTAGTGTTTTTCTTACTGAATGTTACAACCTTGTTAAATACTGAGACTACTAATCCTGTTCCATGTTCTTAGTAAATAGGTCCCCTCATCTAGTGTTTGCCTTTTTTCCCCTTTAATTGGCTTATTTTTGGCCCAGAAGATGTACATTTATATTTGTTCAGTTCTCTCTATTGAGTCATCCATAATTCATTTCATCGCCTTTGAGGCCAGAATAACCTACTTATTGCATCTTTTCAAGAACTGTGTAGAAGTTGAAGGAAAGTCCATCTTATGCTTATAGCCTGTCAACAGGGGGATTTTCTAAGCATTTGTTTGTAGAGCTAAATTTATAACTCATTCCATCTTTGGATCCCAGGTATGTGGACTTAAGAAAACATCTTAGACATCCTTCTTTTAGGGGTTTTGCCTTATTGGTGCAACTTTCATGTGGAAAGCAAATCACTTGGAGTCGTCAAATGCCGTTTTTCTTTCTCCTCTCTTTCCCTTCTACTCAGAGTGGAAAATTACTAAAGGCTTGGTCTCTAACCTCTCAATTAGTTCATCTCAAGTCTTTCTTTCAAATTCATCCTCTTCTTGTGGCTACAACTAACAATGAATCTGATCATATCAGTCAGGGTTCTTGAGAAATAGAACCAATAGGATACACACAGACACACACACACAACCTCTCTCACATTAAAGCAATACCCGAGTGAAGTACGGAGAGGGAGGTTTATTTTAAGGAATTGGCTCACATGACTGTGGGGGTTGGCAAGTCTGAACTCCAAACAGCAGGCTGGAAACTCAGGCAGGATTTCCACATTACAGTCTTGAGGCAGAATTCCTTCTTCTCTGGGAAACCTCAGATTTTGCTTTTAAGAGATTCAACTGATTTGATGAAGCATTATTGAGGGTAACTTTCTTTACCTAAAGTTAACTGATTGTAAATGTTAATCACATTTACAAAATATCTTCACAGCAACACCTAGTCGAGTGTTTGACTGAACAACTGGGCACCATAACCCAGCCAAGTTGACACATAAATTAACCTTCACCCTGATCTTCCCACTGGATTGGCTTTCTTTATATCATATACCTAGTCTTCTGTTCCTTTTAAGGTTTGTCTGTGAGTATGAGTAGCTTTTATTAAACCCTGAGTATGTAGTCCACTAGCTTTTATTAAACACTGAATATGTAGTCCACTTGGAGGAGGCAATGGCAACCCACTCCAGGATTCTTGCCTGGAGAATCCCATGGACAAAGGAGCCTGGCAGGCTACAATCCAGGGGTTGCAGAGTCAGACACAACTGAAGTGACTTAGCACACACGCATGCCGTCCACTAGCTTTTGTTGAACACTGAGTATGCAGTCCACTGTGTGTGCTGTGTTCTTAGTTGCTCAGTCATGTCCGACTCTTTGTGATGCCATAGACTGTAGCCCGCCAGGCTCCACTGTCCATGGGATTCTCAAGGCAAGAATCCTGGAGTGGGTTGCCATGCTCTCCTCCAGGGGATCTTCCCAACCCAGGGTTCGAACCCAGGTCTCCTGCATCGCAGGTGGATTCTTTACCCTCTGAACCACCAGGGAAGCGGTCCACCAGCTTTTATTAGATGTGTCGTATGATTTTGATAACACTCACTTGTGGGTACGATCATTGCCAGATTGTTTCTATCGTTGGTTCCCTGGCTACGCAAATGTACTGCTCTAGAAGTAGAACTGCAGTGAAGCCCAACCTTGGAATTAGGAGGACATCATGTATATCTCTGACAGTATGGTTATTGGAGAGTTTGAGATCTGATAGGATATTTGATAAGAGGAATTGTTGATGGTGCATTAAATACCCCTTGTCTGGGGGTGGTATGGAGGTTTGGGCTAAAAATACCAGCTTTGTCCAGCTTTGTCCCTTACTAGTCTTGGGAACACAAAGCAAGGACTGGGAAAGGGAGGATGGAGGCATTGGTTGGTCAGAGTGCCACTAAATCAGAAGAAGAATATGGAACCAGATGTGAAAACCTGCAACTGCTCAGATACTGGGAGGAGGCAGGGTGGGAACCACCCTAGCAAAGGGGATGGAGCTATGTGGGCAGCTGCTGCCAACCTGGCAATGAAGCACAGCTGATGTACAGGATTGCAGTTATGGGAGGTAAAAAAGGACTTTACACCCCCAGCACTGATGGTGGGGTGAGGACACAGTCTTGCATCCAGGTTCTCATCCAGACAGAAGAAATAAAGTTGAACCTGCTTCTTTCTCATAGGACAGGTCAGTCCTTGGCTTCCTGAAGACTCACAGTCTTGAAACTAAGAGCAGTAACAATCACTTTTCCTAAAAAACGAAGAATCTGAGGTCCAGAGAGTTCAGTTCAGTCGCTCAGTCATATCTGACTCTTTGCAACCCTATGGACTGCAGCACGTCAGGCTTCCCTGTCCATCACTAACTGCCAGAGTTTACTCAAACTCATGTCCACTGAGTCAGTGATGCCATCCAACCATCTCATCCTCTATCATCCCCTTCAATCTTTCCCAGCATCTTTCCCATACATAGGACTGATTTCCTTTAGGATTGACTGGTTTGATTTTCTTGCAGTCCAAGGGACTCTCAAGAGTCTTCTCCAATACCACAGTTCTAAAGCATCCATTCTTCAGCGCTCAGCTTTCTTTATAGTCCAAATCTCTCACAAGGGGTCATTTATAACTGTATTCACATGTGTTATGAGTTGTGCCCTCTCCCCTCCAATTCATATGTTGAAATCCTAACCCCCCCAGTGCCTCAGAATGTGACCTTACTTGGAAATTGGGTCAGAGACGTAATTTGTTAAGATGAGGTCATACTGAAGTCGAGTGGGCCACCAAAAATGGGGAAACTCTACAGACATTGCATACAGGGAGCAGTCATGTGAAGATGAAAGCAGAAAGCAGGGTGATGCTTCTTTTTTTTCTAAATAAAATTCCCATTTTAAAAATAGCTTTATTTATTTAGTTATTATTTTTGACTGTGCTGGGTCTTTGCTGTGCAGTCTTTTCTCTAGTTGTGGAGAGCAGGGGCTACTCTCTAGCTGCAGTGCTTCTTACTGCGGTGACTTCTCATGTTGTGGAGCACAGGCTCTAGGGCACGTGGGCTCAGTAGTTTCGGCTGCTGGGTTCCAGAGCCCAGGCTGAATAGTTGTGGTGCACAGGCTTAGTTGCACCGCGCCATGTGGGATCTGCCCGGATCAGGGATCAAACCTGTGTCTCCTGTATTGGCAGGCAGATTCTTCACCACTGAGCCACCAGGAAAGCCCAATGTGTTGCTTCTGTAAGCTAAGAAACACCAAAGGTTGCCAGCAGTCATCAGAAAGAGAAGAGGCTGAAACGGATTCTTCTTCTTGGTCCTTAGAGGGAACCAAGCCTGCTAGCATCTTGATCTTGAGCTTCTAACTTCCAGAATTGTGAGAGAATACATTTCTGTTGTTAAACCACCCAATTCATGGTATGTTATTACAACAGCACTAGGAAATGAATACGACATGGAAGCACGTGTTACTTCATTTTTAGTTTAGACCTAAGCATGTGGTTGTATTCGTGGCTACAGTTTATTACAGCAAAAGAATATGGAACAAAACCAGCAAAGGGAAAGACTCTAAACTTGGCTCAGGCCCAGTGTCACAAACAGCTCCTCTGTCATCGATAGAAATCACTTCTACTCTGGGTTTGATTTGCTTGACTTCACCCTCTTGTACTGACGTAGGTCCATCTCTCTCAAGGCTCAGTGGCCTAAACACCACACTCTGTTCCACCTTCCACCTCTCCTTCTCTCCCTTCCCTCCCATAATAGTAATAGCCAAGTCTCATAGCAATGTAAGATACACCAGAAACTGTTCTAAGGGTTTTGTATATCAACTCAGCTAATCTTCATAACAACTCAATATGGTACGTGTGTTGTCATTGCTGTTCAGTCACTAAGTCATGTCTGACTCTTTGCAACCCCATGGACTGCAGCATGCCAGGCTTCCCTGTCCTCTACCATCTCCCAGAGTTTGTTGAAACTCATGTCCATTGAGTCGGTGATGCCATCCAACCATCTCACTACCTCCCTTTTAAACAAGAGAAAACAGAGGAATAAGCGGTAAAGCACATTCTTAAGATCTTACAACCAGTAAGTGGCACAACTTCAATTCAAAACCCTGTGGTCTGGCCCCAGACCCAAGGTCTCAGCTCTGTAGAACTGCCTCTCAGACTAACACACTCTGAGCTGCACACAGGCACGGGCCCATGGCCCAAAGCTGAGCTAATTACAGACCTTCCAAACAGTGAAAAACAGGAACACTAACAGAATCAAAGCCTGTCCTCTACTAGCTAAAACTCCACTTACAAGCGTTTCCAAATTTCTTGAATGGCCATAGCTACTGTTCTCTGTAATGACACTATGAACCACAGAATACTGAAGTGCTTTATGAACTCTTAAAAAAAAAAAAAAGCTGTGCATAATAGTACAACAATGTGTATGTAATTAATGGCATTGAACTGTATATTTTAAAGTCATTAGGGGAATTCACTGGTGGTCCAGTGGTTAGGACTCCACACTTTCACTGCCAAGGATCTGGGTTCAATCCCTGATTGGGGAACTAAGATTCTGTAAGCCATGTGACTCAGTCAAAAATGAAATAGTAAAATAAAATAAGGTGACTAAGATGGTAAACTTTATGCTGTGTATTATTTTACCACAATTGTTAAAAATGCAGATACAGTTCTATATATTTTAGTGTGTTATGAATGACCCTTCCTCATGCATCAAAGGAGACTTTAGAGAGAAAGGTAATACTTTTATTTGGCCCTCCATCCTGATTTGAGGAAAAATGACATATCTAGAGTCCAATTGCCACTTGAAGCCTGGTCATGAAGATCAGGTGACCATTTGTATAATGCTGGTTTGAAAACAGCATCAATGCCCATAAGATAGCATCATGAATGTTTAATTGCCCTGTTACATATGGGAACAGCAACGTGATTCAGTTATCTGTATATTCTTCTTCATCTTCTTTTTCATTATAGGCTATTACAGATCTTGAATATAGTTCCCTATAATATACAGTAGAATATAATATGCAATAGGTCCTTGTTTATCTATTTCATATCAGTAGCTTGTATCTGCCAGGAGGCTTCCCAAGCCTTTGGGGTAACCCCGCATCCTCCCCAGTCGTGGAGATGTTTTCTCCTTCCAGAGCCGGGAGGGGGGTCCACTTCCATCCTCATCTGTGGTCTGCGTTGACTCTCATCGGTTTGGGATATCCACTGTTTCGAATCTTCTTGATAGTCTGCTTCTTCTAGAGATTTTTTTTTTTTCCTCTCAAACATAGAAAACAAACATGGTTACCAAAGGAGAAAGAAAGGCGGGATAAATTAGTAACTGGGGATTACTAGATACAAACTGTGTGTGTGCGTGCTCAGTTGCGTCCCATTCTTTGCAACCTCATGGTCTGTAGCCCGCCAGGCTCCTCTGTCCATGGGATTCTCCAGGCAAGAAGACTGGAGTGGGTTGCCATTTCCTCTTCCAGGGGATCTTCCTTGACCCAAGGGTCGAACCCATCATACCTCTTGCCTCTCCTGCATTGGCAGGCAGATTCTTTACCACTAGCACCACCTGGCAGATACAAGTTACTAATATGAAATAGATAAACAACAAGGACCTACTGTAGAGCATAGAAAACCATATTCAAGATCTTTAATAGCCTATAACGAAAAAGAAGATGAAGACTATATAGATAACTGAATCACTTTGCTGTACACAGAAACTACCACAACATTGTAAATCAGCTGTACTTCAACTTTTTTTTTTTTAAAAGCTTTTTTCTCTGTCCAAGGCTGTTGATTCTCAGCACCACAGTTTCAGTCCTACAGGGAACCTGCTCAGCCTCCCACCAGTACTTCTTCTATTTTATTTCCTTCTCAGGTATTAAAAACCTTACCTCTGCTCTCAGAAACCAAGACCAAACAGGCCTTTACAATCTCCAGGGCTCCCTTCTGCTTTTTCCTTGTAGGCCAGGGTATTGTTGTTGTTCAGTAGCTAAGTCGTGTCTGACTCTGCGACCCCGTGGGCCGCAGCATGCCAGGCTCCTCTGTCTTGCACGATATCTCAGAGCTTTCTCAAGCTCATATCCATTGAGGGGGTGATGCTATCTAACCATCTCATCCTCTGCCACCCCCTTCTCCTTTTGCCTTCAATCTTTCCCAGCATGAGGGTCTTTTGCAATGAGTCGGCTCTTTGAATCAGGTGGCCAAAGTATTGGAGCTTCAGCATCAGACCTTCCAATGAATATTCAGGGTTGATTTCCTTTAGGATTGACTGGTTTGATCTCCTTGCTGTCCAAGAGACTCTCAAGAGTCTTCTCCAGCACCACAGTTTGAAAGCATCAGCCATCTTTTTGATCCAACTCTCACATCCATACATGACTACTGGAAAAACCATAACTTTGACTAGACGGACCTTTGTCAGCAAAGTGATATCTCTGCTTTTCAATATGCTCTCTAGTTTTGTCATAGCTTTCCTTCCAAAGAGCAAGCGTCTTTTAATTTCATGGTTTCAGTCACCATATTGTTACTTAGCTGTGAATCAAACCCATGAGTACAGCTATGGTCTTTATCCATTGTATTTACAACTAAATATTTAAACAGAGCACGGAGTTCCTTAATTGTTCTATACCGAGACTGAGGAGAAAGGAGTAAAGGACTCCTTTCAGTAGCTTTTCTAAACTTTATTTTGTATGGTAGTTGTACAAAGTTTTCTGTGCTAAAGCACATCCCTTCCCCTGTCTTTATTTATTTATGTAAATTGACTGAACTGGAGACTTCTGGTGAAGAAGGGGTTAAGACTGCAGCCCAGTGGCATTTTAGGAAAGCAGTAAAAGCTTCTCCTTGGCTGTGGCCTCCTGAGAGTCTTAATTTTTACTCAGCCTCACAGTTTTTCCTTCTAAATTTCAGACTTTTCCTTGCCTTTTTGGGTCTTCTCACTGTAACAACACCCTTCCCTGTAACTCTACCCATATTTCTTGAACTTTACATGTTTTCCCACTTTTGAGTACACTGGAAAATAACAGCTCCTAGAATCTTGTCCTTCTCTTCTTTTTCAGTTTTAAACCATGTCTGTCAGAGCTGGGGAATTTAATGCCTTCAACTTCACCTTTAAACTTGGTCATGTCACACATAACACTCTCTGACTTCCAAGTCTGAAGTGATGTACACTGATTTTTTCTGCATATCCCGCATACTTTGCTGTAGTATGCAGGATCTTTTTAGTTGTGGCATGTGAAATCTAGTTCCCTGACCAGGGGTCGAATCCAGGCCCCCTGCATTGGGGATGCACAGCCGTTGGACCACCAGGGAAGTAGAGTTGTATTAATTTTTGCATGATATATACTGCACTCAGTATGAAGTAGGACTTGGCTGAAAGGCTTTTGAGCAAAGCTAGTTATCTATTATATAGTTTGCTAGTTTTAAAAAAACTAGGCATTTGTTAGCTAATTAGAGGATTATACAGTGTACCTACATTCTTCCTTCTTGATGCTTTGGGCATTTTTCCTTTATTACCGAACGGTAAAGACAATGGAAACAAATCACCATTGATTCAGATGGCAGATGAAGAGCTTAGAGGGAAGGACAGAACAATGAATTTATTGAAAATCTCTGGTGGAGATCAGGAACATGATAAGCCATAATGAACCGCAAGTGTTGGATTTTGGTTGGGGAGGGGCAAGCAGTTTTGGAATGTGGGATAGAAAACCATGAGACATGTAGTTTTGTCCAGAGTTCTGACAAGCACAGGGGAGCCAGAATGAGGCCTGCGCCCCTGGTCCCTGGAGGAGCAGCCGTTTCTTTACCTGTCTCGGGCTACCTTTACGTAGATGCTTCTCTTTATCCCAGTTTGAATAGCTGCTATGTCAATGGACTAACTTTAACATGTATGACTTTTCAAAAGCACGGCGTAGGGGACTGATGCCAGCTCTGCTACTTCCTACAAGTAGGAGCACCCGCCTCCTACTTCTGCTTACCTAGGTCCTCACAGCTCAGGGTATAACTCCACTTCTCTAAGAAGCTCCCCCAGGCAGTCCCCACCGTCTGTTCTCTCCTCCCCTGGACCTCACGAAGCCATTCTTATTTGGCCCCTCGTTTAGATCCTTAATCATATTCCGGCTTCCATGAGACACTCACTTCATAAATGTCCCTCTTGCCACCTAACTTGGATGACAGCTTCTCAGGGGCAAGGCTCTTAGCACCTGTGTGTGCTGCATTCTTGGAGTTCCTGCACAGATGGGGGCTGACGTGACGGCCTGGGAAGGAAAGCAGTTGCTCATAAAGGGAGCAACAACAGAAAACAAACTTCCAGGGTAAAAAAAAAAATCAGCATGAGAGGGTTGCAAAATATTACTGTAAGTGATACCAAACATACAGTTTGACTACGTTCTCTTACTATTAGGGGGTATTTTGCAACCTTGATTGACAAACTTTGAAAAAGCCTTGGGCATTTTAAGTAAAGCAGACAAGCAAAAACCAGACCTCCAAAAGTCAACTCTTTACCGCTACCTGATCTTACATGCTTCTACAAAAGAAAAAAACTAAAATAAGAAGTGAGAAAAATGGCCTTTAGATTCTGAGTAGCTGGGGACCAACAGGAACGTCACAAAGTCACCAAATTCATTCATTATGCAGATAGGTGTAAAATGCTAATAATAAAAGACTACTGTATCTTCTCCACTTGACTAAGTCACTGAAATGAAAACCCAGGATTATTAGATGTCTAATTAACTGGATGGATCAGAGGAAAATCTCATCCGTAACAGTCAAAAATTCTTCTGCTGGTTTTAGACAGCTTCTAATGTCCTTTCCTATTTAGCGCTGTATAGGAGAAGGCAATGGCAACCCACTCCAGTACTCTTGCCTGGAAAATCCCATGGACAGAGGAGCCTGGTAGGCTACAGTCCATGGGGTCCCAAAGAGTTGGACACGACTGAGCGACTTCACTTTCATGCATTGGAGAAGGAAATGGCAACCCACTCCAGTGTTCTTGCCTAGAGAATCCCAGGGACGGGGGAGCCTGGTAGGCTGCCGTCTATGGAGTCGCACAGAGTCGGACATGGCTGAAGCAACTTAGCAGCAGCAGCAGCAGCAGCAGAAAAGGGAAACAATCTTATTACATAATTTCTCAGTAAGAGAAGCCATGTTTTCCTTGAGTGGGTAAAGAGTCTTCTAAAGAGAAAAACAAAACAAGATAGAATTACCCCTGTATATAAAAGTTACATAACAAAAGTACAAATGTTATATGATACCAGTTATATGCTACTGAAAACGGGCATATTCATAGAGACTGAAGGCAATGGCACCCCACTCCAGTACTCTTGCCTGGAAAATCCCATGGATGGAGGAGCCTGGTGGGCTGCAGTCCATGGGGTCACTAAGAGTTGGACACGACTGAGGACTTCACTTTCACTTTTTCACTTTCATGCATTGGAGAAGGAAATGGCAACCCACTCCAGTGTTCTTGCCTGAAGAATCCCAGGGACGGGGGAGCCTGATGGGCTGCTGTCTATGGGGTCACACAGAGTCGGACACGACTGAAGTGACTTAGCAGCAGCAGCAAGGTAGAATAGTGGTTACCGTGGGCTGGGGAGGGAAGAATGGAGGATTATCATTTAACAGGTACAGAGCTTCAGTTTGAGATGAAGAAACAATTCTGGTGATAAATAGAGGTGATACTTACACAACATTGTGAAATATTTAATGCCACTGGATTGTACATTTCAAATCATTAAAATGGTACATTTTATATTATATATATTTTATCACAATAAAAACTTTAAAAAATAAGTAGCAAGAACAACAGTTTTTGATGAGACACTAATGAGATGTCACCAAGAAATTACATAAATTTGAAAATGTTAGTTGCTCTGCCCATGGGATTCTCCAGACACGAATACTGGAGTGGGTAGCCATTCCTTTCTCCAAGGGGTCTTCCCAACCCGGTGGTCGAGCCTGGGTCTCCTGCATTGCAGGCGGATTCTTTACCATCGGAGCCACCAGGGAAGCCCAACTGTACAGGAAACAAATAAATTAATGTTACACAATTTTTTTAGGAGAACCCTTAATTTCTATTCCACAGTCTGTCCTTTAAGAACTTAATATATACAGTAAGTATAACTATTGTACAAAAAATAATGACACTGTGAAAAACACAGAAGGTGTTAGCTCGTTCAAAATTATGGTTGTTTCCTGTATATGAGTCTAGAGTCTCAAATCATGTCAGGCTTGAATTACGTCAGCCGAGTCCAAGTTCACTTTGTCAAGGATATGGATTGAGAATGGAATTACATCCTATTCCTGGGTTCTGGAGAGGCAAAGCAGTAGTCAGGGTCACTCTGTTAGCACAGACTTATCCCAGGGTCAGAACCCAGAGGCCAAATAGATCTCAGTATTTGTTAGCTGCCGTGCAATTTCTGAAGGTCACCATCCCATTCGACCTAGGAGCTCACAGATCAAACTGGATTGGCTCATCCCTGCTTAAAGAGCAAGCCTGAAGACAAATGACTGCTAATTATTATCCCATTTTGTGTGCAGAGTAATTTTTTTTCCTATGAGATCTCATCTGACCGTCATACTTAACTGCCCTGCAAATAAAGCGGGGCAGATAGAATCATCTGTATTATATGACTGAGGAAGCCATGAGGGTTAGGTCCAGGAAGGCCAAGTGTTGAGGCTTTCATGGCTGTGTTGGGTCAGAACCGAAGCCTTTTGGTTACCAGAATTCCTTTTCTGCAACTCTACCATCCACGTAGGACTGGGGTTCAGGTGAACGCACTTGTCTCAGGCACAAAATTTAAGAGGTGCCAAATCAAGACAAATAATATTTTTATGTAATGTTTTTAAAGGGGAAAATTAATGCTAAAATATCCCTGATGAACAAAATATCAAATATTTAAATCAAGACTGGCTATTTGCTGGGGCTTCCTTGGTGGTGCGGTGGTTAAGAATCCACCTTGCGATGCAGGGACATCATCAGTTAGATCCCTGATCTGGGAAGATCCAGAGGCATGGGAGCAACTAAGTGTGAGAGCCACAACTCCTAAGCCTGTGGCTCTAGGATCTCTGCTTTGCGACTAGAGAAGCCATCACAAGGAGACTCCCACACCGCAGTTACAGAGTAGCCTCTGCTCTCCACGACTAGAGAAAACCAGGGAGCAGCAACAAAGACTCAGCACAACCAAAAAAAAAAAAAAGGAGGGGGTGGGGGGATTTCCCTGGCTGTCCAGTGATCGAGACTCTGCACTTTCCACTGCAGGGCGGGGTGGGTTAAATCCCTGTTGGTTGAAGAACTGCTGCTGCTACTGCTAAGTCGCTTCAGTCGTGTCCGACTCTGTGCGACCCCATAGAGGGCAGCCCACCAGGCTCCCCCGTCCCTGGGATTCTCCAGGCAAGAACACTGGTGTGGGTTGCCATTTCCTTCGCCAATGCATGAAAGTGAAAAGTGAAAGTGAAGTTGCTCAGTTGTGTCCGACTCTTCTCGATCCCATGGACTGCAGCCTTTCAGGCTCCTCCTTCCATGGGATTTTCCAGGCAAGAGTAGAACTAAGAACCGGTTATTTGCTTGTTCTCTGATCTTGAGTTACTGTGTAACGGGAATAGTTGTTTCCCCATCAGCCTGAGGTTTCCAGGCCCCCTAGGCTACCTCATCCCCCTCCTGTGGGTTTATGAGGGTTGATGATGCTGTGCAAACAGACAGGGAAATATGAGGCTTTCTACAGAGTCACAGGTTATGTTTGGAGACAAGTATGAGAACCTGGCTGCAGAGAGCCAGGGAGCAGCCAGGACCAGGTTGGATCCCACAGCTGAGGATGCCAAGGTCCATGTGCTCTGCTTGCTCCTGCATTGCCTCTGTCTACTCCCTCTCTTTCTAGTGCCTACATCTAGGAAAGAGAAAAGACGACAAGGTATCACCCTACGGCACCCTGAAAATCAGAGCCCAGGTGAAGTCCCAAGGAGTTCTCAGGACAGAGTCGCTTCTGGGTGGCTGGTCAGGGGCTATTGCATAAACATATCAGAGTTCCAGACAGTCTATCAGAGTGCCAGGGGCAAGATCTATTTTTGATCACTGACATACAGGGTGTGCCCTACTTTTAAGAAGCTCTAACTGGAGAAGGAAATGGCAACCTACTCCAGAATTCTTGCCTGGAGAATTCCATGGACAGAGGAGCCTAGTGGGCTGCAGTCCATGGGGTCACACAGAGTCAGACATGACTGAGTGACTAACTTTCATTTTTTCAATAAGTGGAAAACTATATTTACATAAGAAGTACATGAAATTGTGATGATTTACTTTGGCTAAATCATGTTGAAGCGCATTCAGTATAAAGTTCTCCTAATCTAGTTAATGGAATCTGATTACAGTTGGTGGGTATTTTAACAGAGCAAATCTTTCATCAGCTGATATTTGAGCATCTACAACTACGTAGTAGTAAACAAAGTCTAAGTAAGGTTTTCGGCTGTCAGCCAAAGCACGTGGAGCCTGCGCAGGGACATGTGCTCCATATACCCAAGTAGACAAATATTAAGCTATGAAAGAGCCCGTTGAGCACAGAATAACATAGCCATTGTTGTTTAGTCACCAAGTCATGTCCCACTCTTTTGCGACCCCCATGGACTATAGCCCACCAGGTTCCTCTGTCCATGGGATTTCCCAGGCAAGAATACCAGAGTGGGTTGCCATTTCCTCCCCCAGGGGATCTTCCCAATCCAGGAATTGAACTCGAGTCTCCTGCATTGCATGTGGGCTCTTTACCATCTGAGCCACCAGGGAAGCAACATAGCCATTAACTCATGGAAATTCCAAGGTGGGAAAGTAGTTCACTTTGGAGGACAGAAGACAGAACAGTTCGCATGAACTGGTTCAGTCCAACAAGCACAGCCCACTGTACTCTCAGGAGATGTGGGCTGCTCCCACTGAGGGCTAGGCAAAGGTGAGGGGCAGGCAGAGGCTAGATAGAATCACAGGAGCGTGACATCAGCAGTCTGGCTGAGTAGCTGCTTTATGAAGCTGGCAAACCACCAATGTTATGCTTGAAAGTGGCTATAGGAAGATGACTGAGAAAGAAATGGCTGAAGCAGTTAGAACAAAGCAGGGCCGGTACATGTCCAGGTCTGAAGAGCTCCAGAGGTGAGAGGTTAGTGGGTGATGCAGGAGGAAGGTCAAGGAGAGAAACACTTGAGACTGATGGTCATATCTGTAGGGGAGAGAATGTTGGGATGGCATGACTTCACAGGGGCTTGACCTGTCTGTCTGATAGGCCCCCCAGTCCTGCAGTCTTAGAGCCAACAGATAAAATACAACCACACTCTAAGTCATCTTGGTATTGTGATCCTTATAATAAAATCTGAAATATCTTTGGAAGGACATTGGGGAAACTGGTTGCATTGATTGGTTTCAGAGAGGAGCTCTGGGTAGAATAGGAAGAGAGAGGGGAGACTTTTCACTGTATAGCCTTTGAACTTTGAACCAGGTGTTAACTCTAAACCTTTTTTTTTTTTTTTAATTAAAAGATAAAATCCAAGTGTGTTGGAAAAAAGAATGAAATAGGAACATAAGGTTCTAGAGTACAATCTTCACAGGATCCGCCATCAAAAAAAACAAATAAGCAGGGACTCCCCTGGTGGTTCAATGGCTAATACTCTGCACTGCCGATGCAAGGGGCCAGGGTCCAATCCCTGGTCAGAGGACTGGATCCCACATGCTGCAAGATTCCACATGCCACCAACTGAAAGATCCTGCAGGCAGCAAGGAAGATCAAAGATCTCAACTAAGACCTGGCACGGCCAGAAAAAAAAAAAAAAAGCAAACTCCGGAAAATTTTAAACAAACAGCCTTATTGAGGTATAAAATTGACGTACAATAAGCTGCGCATATTTAAAGCATACAATTTGGTATGTTTCAGTGTGCACTTAACAGTTGCAGAACTATCAGCATGAAAAAGATATTCATCACCTTTAGAGATCTCCTCCCTCATGCCTTGTGATGTCCCTGTTTTACATCCCGCCCCATCTTTCTCCCATCTCCAGGCAACCAAAGCACTGATCTACTTTCTATTAGTTTGCATTTTCTAGAATTTTATATAAATGGACTCATATAGTATGTACTCTTTATTTTTGGCTTATTTTCCTCAGGCAAAATTAATATTGAGATCAACCCTGTTGCTTGTATTGATAGCTTATTCATTAAAAGTGATGGATTAGTATTCCTTTTTTCTTTTTTGGCTATACCACGTGGTTTGTGGGATCTTAGTTCCCTGACCAGGAAATGAACCTGGGCCCTAGGCAGTGAGAGCATGTACTCCTAACCTCTAGACTGTCTCCGAAGTCCTGAGTAGTATTCCCGTTTATAGACACGCACCTGGGTAAAAATCGTACATTAAGTATTTTGAACTGAACAAGAAACGGCCAACGTTTTCCAAAGGGGCTGTACCATTTGGCACTTTCAAAAGCAAAGCATGAGCGTCTTTTATCGTTGCTCTGTATCCTCCCAAGCTGGCAGAGTTTTTTTATTTTCATTTTTCAGTTTTATTGAGATGTAGATGACATACAGCATTATATAAGTTAAAGATATACACCATAATGATTTGATTTTCATCCATCATAAAGTGATTATCACAATAAGTTAACATCGGTCATCTCATATAGGTACAAAATTAAAGAAAGAGGAAAAGTGTTTTTCTTGTGATGAGAACTCAGAATTTACTCTTACTAACTTTCATAAATATCATACAATGGTATTAATTATATTTATCATGTATATTATATCCTGCTGGGACAGTCTTTTTAAACTCTCAAGTTCCTATTATGTACATAGTAATATCTCATTGCATTTTCAATTTGAATTTCCCCGGTGACTAATGATACTGAGCATCTTATTTTTCTTATTTGGCTTCACTGCTTGGCTTGCATAACCTTCATTCCCCAACCAGGGACTGAACTCAAGCCCTAGCACTGAACCAATGGACTGCCAGAGAATTCCCCTAGCATTATTTCATGTGTTTATTTACTATTTGTCTATCTTCTTTGGTGAACTCTTTATGTATTTCACTCACTTAAAAAATTGCATTTTTTATTTTTTTATTATGTTTATTTACTTTTCATTGATTCATGATTTCCTTACAATATTGGTCTGATTTCTGTCACACATCAACATGAATTAGCCACAGGTGTACATATGTCCCCTCCCTTTTGAATCTCCCTCCCCCCTCCCACCCCATCCCACCCCTCTAGGTTATCACAGAGCCCCAGTTTGGGTTCCCTGAGTCATACAGAACATTCCCATTGGCTACCTATTTACATATGTTGGTGTATATGCTCCCATGCTGCTCTCTCCATCCATCCCACCCTCTCCTTCCTCCCCCTCCCCCTTGTCCGTAAGTGTTCTGTATGTCTGTGTCTCCATGGCTGCCCTGCGAATAGGTTCATCAGTACTATCTTTCTAGATTCCATATGGCCCATGCTCTCTTCTCTCTGGTACTCTGCCCTGGTAACTCCAGCCACCGTGCCCTCCCTGGGCTTCCTGGACTGCCAGCCCGTCTCCTCAGCTCAGGGAGATGGCAGGGTTCTGCCTGGGTTTCCTCTCCCAGCACCGAGGCTTGGAGACAGGGTTGCAATCCAGGCAGTAAGCGGGGGTAACAGCAGTGCTTATCACATTTGTTTCCTGCACTCAGGAATCATGGTCCTTTGTTAGCTGATGCCTGATGTCTTAAGTACCCTTGCATTTTTCTTGCCTTTTGTCTGTTTGTTTCAGGCAGGTGTGTAAATCTGGTTCCTCAGGCTCTATCTTGGCTGGGAAGCACAAGTTCCCTTACACTCTGCTTGAAAGTTTGATAGAATTCAACTTAAAATATATATTTATCTGGCTGTGCTGGGTCCTAGGTGTGGCACATTGGATCTTTGCTGCAGCATTTGGGATCTTTAGTTGTGGCATATGAACTCTTAGTTGCAGCATGTGGGATCTAGTTCTCTGACCAGGGATCGAACTGAGGCCCCCTGTACTGGGAGTCTGTTGTCTTAGCCACTGGACCCCCAGGGAAGTCCCTGAACAGTTATTACTTACTTTGGAAAGCCTGAGTTGTAGGCACTCACCTAGCTATCATGGTATATTGGCAGAGTTAGATGAAGGCTCCCAGGAGACGGCAAAGAGACGCATCTGCAGGTTGTAGTCTGACTGAGGCTTCCCTGGGAATTTACGAGAACCTCACCTCGGCAACATCAGGAGTGAATCCTGGAGAAGACACGCTGCAGCACAGTGGGGGCACTGACAGGACAAGACAGGAGGCGAGTGTTGTGGCAGTTACGTGGTTCGGGAGTACGCTGTTCCGTTTTAATCTGCTTCTCACCTTGGTCTAGCAGTGGGTCAAAGCAGACCGTATCTGTGGAGGAAGAAGTGAGTCCTCAGCTGATCTAGATGGTGTGGCTTAATGGGGGAGAGAGGAATTTTATCAATACCTGGTCCAGATAGGTCACGTCCAGATTATAAGCTAGGTCACAGGTGTGACCCCTGAGTTAGGAAGATCCTCTGGAGGAGGAAAGGGCAACCCACTCCAATATTTTTGCCTGGAGAATCCCATGGACAGAGGAGCCTGGGGGGCTTCAGTCAATGGGGGTCACAAAGAGTCAGACATGACTGAATGACTGAGCAAGAAAGCAGGTTCACCTGGGTATTCAGTCCTCAGGCACAAAGGAAGGAACCAGGGGAGGCAGATCCCAATGAAGCTATCCTGGAGTCTGTCTCTTGGGTTACGCTGCTCCAGTTCTGCCTGGTGGCTGTCTGGAGCAGACTTGACAGCCTGGGATCTCTCTGTACCGTCCACTTGGGGACTCTGTTTGCCCACCTTCTGCAATAGATCTCCCCTGTCCTCTGATTATGACTTCCTCTTCCTTGGTTGCTCCCTTGCAGGATACATTCTCCAACAGCTCCTTGAGAAAGCATTCATGGGAGGTAAACTGTTTGAGATTTTGCATGAAAGTTGTCTTCATTTTACCTTCTACATGCTAGATACTTTGGCTAGAAGTAGAATTTGAAGTTGAAAATCATTTTTCCCTTAGTGTTTTGAAGATGTTGCTTCACTAACATGCTTTTTTTTTTTTTCTGGCCGTGCCTGGCACATGGGATCATAGTTCCCAGACCAGGCATTGAACCTGCATCCCCCGCTTTGAAAGCTCAGAGTCTTAATCACTGGACTGCCAGGGAAGTCCCTTCACTAACTTCTTGATTCCAGTGATGTTATTGAGAAGCCTGAAACTATTGATTCCTGGTCCTTTGTATGTGACCTTCCCTCCTTGAAGCTTGTAGAATCTTCCTTTGACTTCTATGTTCTGGAATTTCACAATGATGAAACTCAGTGTCTACTTCATCTGTTGGTCTTGCTTCTTGATCACCCTTTTCCAATTGGAAATTGTGTTCTTCAACTCTGGAACATCTTGAATTATTTAGTTGATGATTCTTTCCAACTCATTACCTTTGTTTTCTTTTTCTGGAGTTTCTATTATTCAGATGTTGAACCTACATGCTGCTGCTGCTGCCAAGTCGCTTCAGTCGTGTCCGACTCTGTGAGACCCCATAGACGGCAGCCCACCAGGCTCCCCTGTCCCTGGGATTCTCCAGGCAAGAACACTGGAGGGGGTGCCTACATGAGTTATCCTTTAATTTTGTCTCCTAGTGTCCATCACTGCAGATGGTGACTGCAGCCATGAAATTAAAAGACGCTTATTCCTTGGAAGAAAAGTTATGACCAACCTAGATAGCATATTCAAAAGCAGAGAGACATTACTTTGCCAACAAAGGTTCGTCTAGTCAAGGCTATGGATTTTCCTGTGGTCATGTATGGATGTGAGAGTTGGACTGTGAAGAAGGCTGAGCGCCGAAGAATTGATGCTTTTGAACTGTGGTGTTGGAGAAGACTCTTGAGAGCCCCTTGGACTGCAGGGAGATCCAACCAGTCCATTCTGAAGGAGATCAGCCCTGGGTGTTCTTTGGAGGGAATGATGCTAAAGCTGAAACTCCAGTACTTTGGCCACCTGATGCAAAGAGTTGACTCACTGGAAAAGACTCTGATGCTGGGAGGGATTGGGGGCAGGAGGAGAAGGGGATGACAGAGGAGGAGACGGCTGGATGGCATCACTGACTCGATAGACTTGAGTCTGAGTGAACTCCGGTAGTTTGTGATGGACAGGGAGGCCTGGCGTGCTGTGATTCATGGGGTTGCAAATAGTCGGACACGACTGAGCGACTGAACTGAACTGAGTGTCCATTTCTGTCCTTCATACTTTGTTTTCTCTGAGTTTTCTCCAATTTTATTATTCTTTCTATTGAGTTTTCCATTTCTGTCACTATGTTTCTTTTTCTTTCTTTGAATTATTTCTTTATATGGCATCCTTTCCTTTTTCATGGATCCAATATCATTTCTTTCCCTTTTGAAATACTAATGATGATTAAGAAATTTTATTTTTTAATATCCTTTCCCTTCATGGCCTGTTTTTCCTTCAAGTTACTTTTTTTTTTTTTCATTCCTCTTGGTTTTGGTCCTTATCGTTCATGTGAGAAACTTTTATTAGTTGTTTGGCATTAGTTATTTACTATTAACAATTTATTCCTTATCAAGAGTAGAGTCTGAAAGGGTGACTGGAAGCTCCGACTGTAAGATTGGGTCTTATTGTAACTCAGCCAAGGTTTTCCTCAAGAAAGAGCCCAAGACTTACACACAGGGGAGTGATGACATGATCCAAAGAAGCAGGAGTGGGGTTGGTGGGAGGGAAAGTGGCAGAGCACAGCATCAGCGTTAGACGTGTGCCGCAGCGACCGGTGGTCTGTTTCACAGCATCTTCTGAGTCCCGTAGAGTCTGTCTCAGCTGTCCAATCAGGGGACCAAAGTCTTCAAAGGTATCCTCACAGGTATTATCTTCCATAAATTTCTGGCTTCACATTCCTCCATGCTGATGCCGAGTGATTCTGTTGACCCAGAGACATCAAAGCAGCTTTGAGACAGAAAGTACATTCAGGGACGAGATAGGTCTAGATAGAGATAGTATAGGGAACTGGCTCAGGTGATTATGCCGAGAAATCTCATGATGTGTCATTTGCAAACTGGAGGGCAGAAGAACCAGTTGTGTAATTCAAGTCCAAGAACCGGGGGAGCCAATGGTGTAAGTTCCAGTGTGAGTGTAGGAAAAGACAAGTGACCCAACTCAAAAAAAAAAACATTAGGCAGGAAGAGTAAATTCTCTTGTCTGCTTTTTTGTTCTATCAAACTCTCAACCGATTGGATGAGGCCCAATATCTGCTCTGCTTCCCTGGTGGCTTAGCAGTAAAGAATTCACCTTTCATGCAGGAGATGCTTGAGATGTGGGTTTGATTCCTGGGTGGGGAAGATCCCCTGAAGGAGGAAATGGCAACCGCTCCAGTATTCTTGCCTGGGAAATCCCAAGGACAGAGGAAATTGGAGGGCTACCGTCCACAGGGTCGCAGAGAGTCAGACACGACTGAGCATCCATGCAGTATCTGTTCAGTCTACCAATTCAAATGGTAATCTCATCCAGGAGTGCTAATTAATATCTGGGCATCTTGTGGCTAGTTAAAGTGACACAGGAAACCCATCATATTTGCTCTGGGAAGCTATATGGAACTTGATGGAACAGTGGCTATGACTTTGGGTAGAATAACAGCTGAGGTCAAGAGGATTAGGAAGCAGTGCACAAAAGGTGTCTGACACATTGATCCTGAGCTTTTCTGAAGGGTGACCTGGTTGGACCATTGTCAGGAGTTAGGAATGCCCCCTGTGGGCCTTCGTCATAGACCTATTAGATTCCTCAAAAAGAGTCTTCCAATCTCATACCCAAAGGTAAATGTCACATTGCCAGCATTCTAAGAGCCAAATTGGGATTGTGGGTGTGCCCAGTTGTGTCTGACTCTTGGCAACACTATGGACGGTAGCCAACCAGGTTCCTTTGTCCATGAGATTTCCTGGGAAAGAATACTGGAGTGTGTTGCCATTTCTTCTTCAGGGCATCTTCCCGATGCAGGGATCAAACCCCTGCAGCTTGGCAAGTGGATTCTTTACCACTGAGCCTTGGGGCAGGACGACTGGAGTCATCTCACTTGCTGAGCATCTGGCCTCCGGATCTCCTGATTTTTGGTGTGGTAGCTAGGCCCTCCAATGTGCCTGGCATCCTTCAGACCAGAGACTCTCTCTTCAGAATAATCTCCAGTCTCCTGCTGGAATCAGGGATGGGATGTGAGCTCTAACTGCTTCTCAAACTGCTGTCACTCAGCTCTCTTTATTTCACCCTTCCCCTTCCCACTTAGTCCCAGTGATCCCCAGCTCTGGTTTCTGAGCCTTCTGAGTGTAAGTTGGGTTGGATCTTAGCTTTCTCAAGCCTGCTTAATTTTAAGATAACCTTCATCCATCTATTTTCCAGCTTCGGAAATTGTGTTGCTCACTTGTGTTCTTTCCCTGATAAGTTTATGAAAAGAAGAAAAGAAGGAAGTAAAGAAAGGGAAAAGAAAAGCTGTTTAATGCAGTTTGGGGATGGAGCAAAATTAGCTGCATGCATACCGTCTGCCATGTTAGCCTGGAACTGGCTACACATAGCTCCTTCGTGTCCTTCTGATTTAATTTACATGTCACCTCCTCAGAGAGGTCTCCCCTGACCACTCAACCTGTGGTTAGGCCTTCCATCAACATACCTAACTGATGACTACTTGGTATTTTCTTATGTACAGACTTCTGCCCCATAAGAATATAAGTTCCATGAGAACAGGAACCCCAGTCTATGCAGCATCCCCAGCTTCTAAAATGGTACCTGGTGGGACTTCCCTGGTGGTCCAGTGGTTAAGAGTCTGCCTTGTAATCCAGGGGACACAGGTTGGATCCCTGTTTGTGGAACTAGGATCCCATATGATGCAGAGCAACTGGGCCTGTGGAACCACAATGCAGCTACTGAGCCCGAGCCCTCAGGGGCCCCAGTGCCACAACTAGAGAATGCGTGCACTGCAGTGAATATCCCGTGTGCTGCAACTAAGACCTGGCACAGCCAAACAAATGGACTTTTTTTAAAAAGGAATAAAGTTTAAAAAAATAAAATAAAATAGTACCTGGTACATGGAAGAAATAAGAACTGTGTTCGGAAACCTTTTGAATATACGAGTTTCAAGCTTGCGTGTGATGTACCCTGGGAAAAAGAAAGACCGCCGTCTGTGAAGAAGGAGCAGGGTGTATCCAGAAATAAGAGAGGCTGCATGTAAGTCACGTGAGTGTGAGCAGCAAGAGAAACTGCAAAGAGCAGGAGCAGAGAAACTCTGCCTCTGACATCAAGGTCATCCTAGGTTTTGATTGAGCCTCCGTGATGAGTTGGGCTGACCCTCGAAGGGAGACACTCCAGGCAAAGGTGGATGTGTAGGACAGGACGTAAGGCGGGAAGCATGTCTGGCTGGCTCTTCTTTAATGGCCACCAGAGGAGAGGAGGGCAGAAACGGGAAACAGGCTCGCGGAGCTGCAGGGACGCAAGCAAGCAGCTCTGTCCTGCAGTGTGATGCCACAGCTCACGGGGACCGGGAGCTGCTGCCCATCATATGTGCCAGGGACCCTTACCATCAGCCAGGGACACTCCAGGGGCCATTCACATCTCTGGAGGTCCTGAGTGTTGTATGACCTTTGTTTCATTAAAAAAATAAAAAAAGGTACAGGTGTTTTGTGCAGCCAATGCAGATGACATATACACAAATTTTTTTTAAAGACTTTTTGGATGTGGACCATTTTCAAAGTCTTTATTGAATCTGTTACAGTATTGCTTCTGCTTTGTGTTTTAGTGTTTTGCCCACAAGGCAAGGGGAATCGCAGCTCCCAGACCAGGGAACGAACCCACACCCCTGCATTCGAAGGCGAAGTCTTAACCATTGGATGCCAGGGAAGTCCCCACAAAAAAATCTTTTTTAAGTTACCTTTATAACAGTAGCAGCTTTTAGCCCAGGAGATCGAGTTTTCTCCCTTTTCTCTCTTCATTAAAAAGGTAATACCTTCACATGGTTCAAAGTTCAAATGTCACGAAAGGATATAGAGTACAAAATGCCCTTCCCACTTGATTCTCCACCTTCCTCTCAGGTCTCCTCAGAGGTGACCAGTGTAAACAGATCCTTGTATCCTTCCAGAAATAGTCTCTGCCCATCGAAGTTTTTTTTTTTTGACAAGATTAAATTGGAACAGATCTACTTAGAGCGCATGAAGAGGCCTTTCCTCTGAGGAAGTCAGGGCTAAGGGCTGGGTTCTTCATTTTCACTGGTAAAGAGATACAGTAGTAATAGGAGCCTGCGGGGGCTGGGGAAGGGAGTGACCTCCTCTGGGTTCACTGGCAGATCACTTAGCACGAAAGGAACTGTGGTGGAAGTAGACTGTGGTCAGCCAGGTATCAGGTGCTTTTTTTCAGGACAGAGCTAGTCTACCTTCCCCGGTGGGTTTTCTTGGTGTCTTAGTGGGAAAGATTGAGGGCAGGAGGAGAAGCGGACGACAGAGAGTGAGATGGCTGGATGGCATCACCGACTCAATGGACATGGGTTTGAATGGATTTGGGGAGTTGGTGATGGACAGGGAGGCCTGGCGTGCTGCGGTTCATGGGGTCGCAAAGAGTCGGACACGACTGAGCGACTGAACTGAACTAGTGGTAGAGAATCAGCCTGCCAATGCTGGAGACACAGGTTCGATTCCTAGGTCAGGAAGATCCCCTGGAGAAGGAAATGGCAACCCACTCCAGTATTTTTGCCTGGAGAATCCCATGGACAGAGGAGCCTGGCAGGCTACAGTCCATGGGGTCGCAAGGGTCGGACACGACTTAGCAACTAAACCATCACCACCAGTCTAGCTTTAAAGAGGATGGCTAAAGGCACAGTGTTGACATGGCAAAATAAATCATGACTGTCATGTGTGAGGTGATAGGGAAAACATTTCCATTGGGTAGATAAGGGCCTTCTCTGAAGAAGACGTTATGTGGAATGTAAGCTTGGGAGAAGAAAGCTGTTTTCTGTAAGCCACCCAAGATGTATCTTCTTAAAAGGGAGTCACTCCACAATTGAACCGTGAGGATCCACAATTGGACAAGGAGTAAAACAGGAGAGCTAGAGGGACTTCCCTGGTGGTCCAGTAGTTAAGAATCTGTCTGCCAACACAGGGTTCCAATCCTGCTTCTGGAAGATTCCACATGCCGTGGAGCAACTAAGGCATGTGTGCATGCTAAGTTGCTTCAGTCGTGTCTGACTCTTTGCAAACCTATGGACTATGGCCCACCAGGTTCCTCTGTGCATGGGATTCTCCAGGCAAGAATATGGGAGTGGGTTACCATGTCCTCCTCCATGGGATCTTTCCGACCCAGGGATTGAACCGGAGTCTCTTATGTCTCCTACACTGGCAAGCAACTAAAGCCCAGGTGCCATGACTACTTAAGCCCATGTGCCTAAAGTGTTGTTCACTGCAACAGGAGAAGTCACCACAATGAGAAGCCCGAGCACCGCAACCAGAGAGTAGATCCTGCTTGCTGCAATTACAGAAAGCCCACACACAGCAATGAAGACCCAGCACAGCCGAAAACAAAACAAACGAACAAAACCAGAACTAGAGACCTAGAGTTCCCAGGTGGCATGCCAGGCGATTGATAGCAACAGGGTGGAGGATGGGGACCAGGTCTGGGAACCAGGATTAAGTTAAAACGGATCTGGTATCTCCCAGTTGGAGGGAGGCCCGATTCTGAAGGTGGAACATGTCAATGAAGTAGGGGAGAGAGCACCTGGCAAATCAGACAGCTCCCACAATGGCAGATCCAACTGAACCCATCTGGCAAGGGGACAGTCTTGGCCAAAAACTGGGAGAGGCAGAAGGGAATGGGTCTGGAGTCAGACTACTGGACTCAATGCTGGTTCTAATATTTCTTAGCAGTGTGGACCTGAGCAAGTTAAACTTGCGTCTCAGTTTCCTAACAGAGATAATACACAGTGATAATAACAGCCTCTCATAGGGGTGCTGTGTGATCACCTAAATCAACCTCCAATGAGGGCTTAGAACAATGCCTGGGGCATAGCTTACTCAATGTTTTTGAGTCATACCTATTTTTAATAAGGACCTGTTCAGGCCAGTTTTGCTGGCAGAGAAGTACTCCATGATGAACCGGGACAAGCAGAATCATAGATGGATTTCAGGTAGGGCTAGGAGGGAAAAGGTGGGGGGATGAACAAAGAACACACAAGAACGAATCAGGAAGGATGAAGACAAAAAGTTCAGGGTGGGGCTATTTCAGAGAACAAAGCCTGCAGCAGGTCTACAATGTTCAAAGTTAGATTGTGTAAAGGAATATCTCTTGGAAATTAAATGGAGAAAAGCTGAATTTCAGTTAAAGAAGCATTCTTTTTGTGTTCACTTAGAGCTCAAATTACACTCTTAAGAAGAATGGCCAGTTTGCACAGAAGGAACCCTAAGATCTATATAAAGTTAGGAGATTTGAGTTCTAGCCCTAGTTCTGTCCTAAGTAGCTGATGCTTTTCAAAAGAAGGGGCCAGACCTAGTTCCTAGGCCTCATGAATATTTAACATTCTCTGATTCTAATTCAAGAACAGAAAACAGGGTCTTAAGAGAATTTCAGAGTTGCCCACCTTTCCCCAAGACTCCTTCCCTCAAATAAATCCGTTAGGACTAAGAGCGTCTAGTGTTCCTTTCCTTTTTCCCAGGTCCCTTGCCAAAAGGAGCAAGATTTGTAAAATGCTGGCGTTGGGAGAGAGCCACTACTTTTTCTTTTCCCATCCATTTCAGTAAAGTTTAGGTTTTCAGTTATTTCTCGGTCTGCCAAGAGTTACTTCCAGATTTAAGTAGGAAGAAGGGGAGAGGGGGCGGGGAAAGATTTGCTTAAAGGAAGTGAAGCTTGTTTTGCCTGAGTTCTGGGAGAAGGTGGTTGGCAGGTAGACTATGACTGTTCAGCTTCAAACTATCGCTTTAACATACTGGGGAAGGGTGGAATCTGGCCCAACCAGGATTAAGAGATCCTGACTTACAAGGCCGAGTAACAACGTACCTAATACACTGCCTTTCATAAACGGTCAACAAGAAGGTTACAAACTCTCAAATAATTGGCATCTCAATTAGGATGCTTGGCTAGGGGGATGTGCTGGTTGGAAAATCACTTGGCTCTAATTCTTTGACCTTTAGGGAACGATTGGGTTGTTTAGAAGAAAAATCTTGAGTTCTACAGTTGAGGAGAAATGGCTGTTGCCCAAGGGCTATGAACCTGCATCTTGTTTGCCCGTCATCCTCTCATTTTCCTTTTTTTTTTTTTTTTTAAAAAAAGACAAAAATCTGAAGTCAAAAACACCGAATTCCAAGTTTTTTCCAGGAGCGAAGGCCCCATCTCTAGGCCACTGTACTAATAATACTGGCCTGGACTATTTCGCGCCTGGAACCCCCCTAGTCTTCTCCGAGGGGTCCGCACTGCGGGGTGCAAACCCACAAACCAGCTCCAAACCAAATGTTCCATCGTCAGCCAATCGCTGGCTGGGACCCCTCAAGAAAACCAGAGACACCTACAGAAGGTGAGTGGCATTAAGGCCAGCCTATCCGCGGGGAGGCAGCTGAAGGGGGTGGGTTCAGAATTAGCCAATAGTCTCCAAGTGGTTGTTGTTAGGCGGGAGGAAGACGCTTGCGAGCGTGCGTGAGGCCGCTCCCCGGGAAGGGGGTGGCAGGAAGCTCGAGGAGCCAATGGCCGCGGCGGGCGGGCGGTGGCGCGCATGCGTATTGCCACCTGGGGCTGCGGGCGGGAGGCGGGGGAGGGTGGGGGAGGGGAGCCGGCAGGAACGCGGCGGAGCTGCTGCCGCCGCCGCCGCCGCCGCCGCAGCGAAGAGGCCATGTTGTGTGGTGTGTGGGGCGGGGGGGAGGAGGAGGAGGGAGTAGAGCCGAGAGAGGAGACGGGAGAGAGACACCACA
The DNA here is from genome assembly GCF_029378745.1 of Bos indicus. NCBI lineage: Eukaryota > Metazoa > Chordata > Mammalia > Artiodactyla > Bovidae > Bos > Bos indicus. Next base: position 14,483,158 of record NC_091780.1, on the reverse strand, counting down.
CACACACGGCACAAGATGGCCGGAGAGGCAGCAGCACCCCGAGCTGTCAGGCGTTCCGCCGCGGCCGCGGAGCCCGCCGGCCGGCGAGGACCTACTCCCGGGCGGCCCCCAGACCCGCGGGAGCAAAGCGGCCGTGGCTGGGGGGTGAGGCGGGCCGCGCGCCGGGCTGGGAGCCCGCGGCAGAGGCGCCCGGGGCGGCCGGGCCCACGACGCGGAAAGCGCCGCTGCGGCAGCGGCCGCCGAGGCTCCCCGGGGCCCCGGCGGCCCGACCCGTACGGGCGGGAGGCTCGGGCGGGCGCCCTGGCGCGGGAGTCGGGTGCAGGCGACCAGGAGGGGTCGGCCGCGGCGTTCGGACCCGGTGAGTGGCTCCCCGGCTCCTTTTATTGTCCTTTGTCCTTGGGAGGAAAAGCAAAATGTCCTTGAGCGCGCGAGCAGGAGGGGGCGGCGGGCCGGGCCTCGCGGGCCGGCTCTCCCCCGGCGGCGCCGCTCGCTGGCTCTTCGGGCGGGAAGCGCCGCGGGGCCGGGGGCTGGGGGCGCGGGGCCCCGCTGCAGACCCCGCGGCGGGCGGGGGGCCGTCTTGCTGCCCGGACCGGCCCCGCGGGGAGAGGGGCGGCGGCGGCGACCGGGCGAGGAGAGCCCCCGTCTGTCCTGGTGAGTTATTTTGATATTTAGGGTAAGGAAAAAAGAATCCCCTTTTCATATCCTTCCAACTGCGGAGTTTTTTTTTAACCCCTTTCCCGTGAGGTGGGAACTCATCTTCGTGGTCGAATTTAAAAGAACAATGGAACCCTGACTACGTTTCAACAAAAAATAAAAACTTGTTTTTTTTTTTTTCCTTTTGGGTGTTGGCTTTTAACTCTTTCCAAGCCGATTTTGAAAACGGCTGCAGTGTTACAGATGAAAAGGTAGTTGCTGCTTGTTCAACCCTTTACTGACTTTAAGGTTGTCTTTTTAAAAATGCAAGTTGGAGGAGTGCTTCTGGTATTTCAAAAATTACGAAGCCAAGTTTACTATGTCGTCAGGGCTGTTTAATGGAAATAGATTATAATTACGGTGCTAGAAGATGACGTTTGATTAAGGTAGTTTATTTTACTGAGTGATTACGCCAAGATTGTTTGACATTCTGTTGTTTGAACGATGATTAAATCTACTGTTGGGGTACTTTTAAAAAGGTCATAAGGAGCCGTTATACCACACCTGAATGTTAGGAGGTACTTGGGTCAGTTCCTAGACTTTTAAAAGTTTAAGTTCGTCGTTTGATTATTTTTAAAAATAATGTATATCCTCACAAGCTGTGGTCGACAAAACTTCTGCAAAGGAATATTCAGAGACCAAATCCCTTTGTGAAGTTACTTTCTGGTAGTGTAAATATTAAAGTAGGATTGCTCGGTAATGGGCGATGAAGAGGAGCCATATTTGTTGCATGCATAAAAATCCAGTTATGCTCAAAATGGAACAGTATTTCAATAGTGTATTATGATTTTTTAAAAATTTGTAGAGTCCCCTGTACAGTCTAGAAATTTGAAACCTTGTCTGAGAGGGAATTTAAGTTTAGTGATTTGAAGAACAAACCACAAATGCACAAACCTTTGTGTATTTTAGAATATATTTGTCTTCGTCCTGCGGTAGCTCGTGTGGTGTTGTGGAGGTGAAGATCTACGTAAAAATAGTGTTGGGCAGATTTACGTAGTACTTGTAAAATCACAGGTACTGTTGTATTTTTTAATGTTTCTGAGGGTATTTTTGTTAGTGAAATTGTTTTATTTTCCTAATAGCATTCATATACTGCTACACGTTACATCAGTTGCGCATATCTTGATTTTACAGACTGTGTTGTTTTAACCGTTTTGGTTTTTCAAATCAACGTTTTTTGAAATTTTTGAACCTTGCAAGTCGTTTGACATTAATATTCTGAATCTTAGTTTTTCAGAATCCTCTAAATAGCAAAATGCAAAATAATTGCTAGTTGTTTAACCTCCTAAGATCTTTTTACATGAGAAATGGGGGAAGGGAGACTGAAAAGGTTAGAGACCTCAGTTTGAAATTGAATAAAGATCATAGATAGTACATGTTTTAGATTTGCTTTAAAGACAAAGCTAATATCCCACTTGGTGAGATCAAATAACTTGTGGTTTAAAAATTTAAAGTAACCAGTAGCCATTTTAACTTCACTTATTTCTCCTGGAGTTAATTTTTAATTGCTCATTTCTTGTAAAAGGTAGTTCTAGATGGTAAAGAAAATTTAAGATGATTTCAATCTTTACCAGTGGTAAACTTCTTTGTTTTAGTATATTGCTTGGCATCAAAGAAAAATAAAAATGAAAACAAGGTTATAATCTTAACCCTCTCCAAAGATGTGAATTCTTTCTTTTTTAATCTCCTTGCTTTCTCTCTAATGTTTATGCACGCACCCAAAAGATGAGGAAAACAAAGAGTGATAGGCCCTCTGATAAATAGCTGCAACCTCACATGTACAGGGAGCGCGTTGATGAGCATCTTCTTGATTTATCCAGTGAGCATGTCTCTGGAATATTTTCTCATTGTTCCATCACACTGAAACTTTGGCCAAGAATTGTTCAAAAATCAAAACACTGATATCTTTTTTTTTTTTTAAGGTAACTTACAAGATTAAAATTAAATTTGATTGACGATGATTCTGAACAAATATGCTGTTTATTTGAGGTAAGAATGGGTAAATTTTACTACTTTGACATAAAAGTAAGCTTATTAGGTTTTTATTTTCTTTGATAACTTATATTTTTGATACTGATTATGAGTAAGTATCTGAAATAATTTTACAAAATCTTTAAACCTTTTCATTGAGAAGTATTACGTACATAGCTATTGTAACTTAATGTGCCTTTTGAATAGTTTAAAATATTGAAGGTCCTTTAAGCCTTTGTTTAATTTTGGGACCAAGAAAAAGACTGATTATACTTTCAGGAAAACCATAAACCAAAGATATGGTTTTTCTTTTTTGCTGCCTAATATGCTGTGTAAACAGTTTTAATCTTTAATATTAAATAAGTTCATTGGAAAATTCAATCTAGTTACTATTCATATTAACATTTTAGGGGAGAATGTTTTAAAAACTAGCGTTTTGTGAGCATAGATTTTAGTTTTTGTTCCTTTTATGAAATAAGAACTTTAAAAACATGTATTCCTACTTGGCTTTTGGTGGTTCCATCAATGAATTGTTTAGAATATTGTTTTCTTCCCCCCCCCCTCCCCCCCAAAAGGTATGCCATTTTGAAGACTGAGACCATGGAATTTTGTCCTTGAGGATAAATCTTTGTGATAGTCTGTATTTTGTATAGCAAGTAAGTAAATGTTTTTACCCAACATATGAAGTCTAATAGCTACCAACATTTGAATAGGAAAATATCAGTAAAGGTTGTCAATGTGACATAAATTGTAGACTTAATCTCAAAAAAGGGATGAGGAAAAGCCCGTCAAGTGCATTTCCTTGTATCAAAGCAGTTTTGTGTTAATGTTAAAACAGTTGATACATGTGATTTATATCAGCTGTGAGACATTCAGTAATTTTCAGTTAAATGGTGATTTAGATTTATGGTTAAATCAGAAGTTGAGTCATCTTTACAATCTGAAATGTACATTCTTCAGCCATTTTTTTGGTGATATAGATTATGTTTTAGAAATGGCGTAGAATTTTTGTATCTGCAGATCTTACAATTCTTAAAAGAACTGTATTTCAAAAATTAAGTAGACCCTTTCATAGTCTAGTTATTATTTAGTGGATTTAAAATAGTCATTTTACCTATTTTTGTGAGTCTTTCTTCCCAAACAGGTAGAAAAATAAGTTATTTTACAGGAAACTAAAATGATGTGACAAGAGAGACTTGTTATCTATAGCTTAGTAAGTCTTTAGAGCTTGAAAGGAAGGAATAATTTCAACATGTATATGGTTTTTTGATATCCTAAAATTAGATACATGAATTTAAAAAAATAGGTACAGAATTGTCAGGAATAATTTCTTACTCCTTAACACTGAATGTGGAAATTAATGTCAAGTGATATTAACAAGGGATTTACCAGAGGAAATATGGAATATAATGAGATATCTTGGGAAATTTTAAGGATAGTCAAATAACCAATTAATTCATATAAGGGCAGGTTTGCATTTGTTCTTATAATTTTTGTGGATAATTTATCATTGGTGTTAGCTTATTCTGTTGATTCAAATAGATGATAGAGGTAATATTTTTATTTCTTTTAATTTAGCTTAATTTTTGCTTTTTGGTCCTTTTGCAGTTTGGTCAAATTTGTGTTTTTTATAATGTACAAAGGAAACCAAATGTTAGACCTTTAACAGTATAAAGTTTTAAGATGTCATATATGTAGAGTCAAGACATGTTTTCATCCCAAGCGTCTTTAATACAAATATCAAGGTTAGGGATTCCTTCTTGTAAATGATAGGATGTTACTTTGGCATTCAGATGTGCTTGGACACTGTTGTAAAAATTGAGAATTGAGCTTCTTAAGACACAAATATATGTGAAGTTTAAGGTAAGTTTAAGTAGAAATTGGCAGTGACTTATAATAGACTACCGAAGTTGTAATTTGAATCCATAAAAGTAAAAAAAAAATAAAAGACTTTAAGATTAAAATATTAAATGGAGATTTTAATTTTTTTGTGTAGTATTAATCATTATAAAAATACTTTAAATGATATAGAAACTCCTAAATTAACATAATGGAGTTCAGTTTTCCTTTTTATCACCAACAAAATAAATATCTTAAAAAGATCTGCATGTCCTTTGACCTTGATAATAATACGGTCAGTGTTTTGAAATCTGCTGAGCCAAGCTTGTAAAATTGGCAATATTTCTGGTAGACAAAAAGAATGGATACATGAGAGCAAATATAACCTAAGATTCCATTATTTTAAGTTTGTATAGTTCATAAAAAATTATTTAGTTTATTACTATTTTCTGTTTGAGTCAAAGTTAAAAATACTTAAATACTTGTTTTTATTTTAACATTTTGAATTCTTGAATCAAAATAACCTGATCAGGTTCGAGATTGAATTCCATTGTGTTTATCATTGTGGCAACAACTGTTTAAAAAATTCCCTGGAGTTCCACAGATAATGAAGGAAGCCATGCCCATAGTTAACAAAAGGCTTTCATGAACTATTGCATTATAATTAGAGGCTAGATTATATGAAATAGGTAATTTTGAATATAAATTTTCTTTCAAGCTTAGTTTACTATTCACAGTTTCTTGATAATTTAAAATTTTGGACTGTGGACAACCAATTAATTTGCCTTGTTTACTCTGATTTTCTTCTTTGTTGAGAGGGAAAAAAAGATAACTTGGGGATATCTCCATCTTCTCCATTAATGAGAGGTGTGTGAAAGAATGGAAAGAATAACTGATTGAGCAGAGAGGAGACCCAGCTTCTAATGTGAATTAGTTCTGTAATCTTGACATTTTATTCACTGTGGGCTTTAGTCTTCCTATTTTGTATAAAATATTTGGAGTTTTCCAATCTCACACCAGTTTGCTCTTAAATTGTGTGGTAAAAATAATAGAATGTCTAATTCTCTTAAACTGGAGAGCAGTTTTTATAATTTTTGCATTGCAAATTGTAGGTATTAATTTTATGTTGAAGAAATTTGAATAACGTGAGACCTGGGCCGGTAGTATACCTGACTTTCCTAATTTTGATGGTGGTTTTGTCCCTAAATTGTGTCTGACTCTTTGTGACCCCATGGACTATAGCCTGCTAGGCTCCTCTGTTCATGGGGTTTCCCAGGCAAGAATTCTGGAGCAGGTTGCCATTTCCTTCTCTAGGGGATCTTCCCGACCCAGGAACCTGCGTCTTCTGCATTGGCAAGAGGATTCTTAACCATTGAGCCACCAGGGAAGCTGTTTCTTAATTTTAGGCATTCTAAACTATTAATAAATAGTATAAATGCAGACAATGGAGAAGTGTCTTTAAAAAATAGAGATTTAGAATGCTGCAATGAAAGCGTCTTGAATTTTTTTCCTAATTATTTCATTAAGTAATTTAAAGATTAATGTATTTAATGTAACATTTGCAGCTGACTATCATGATTATAAAGCTTACATGCTTGGCATAACCTATATAATTTTCTCTGAATACAACTGTATTTCAGAGATAAATATTCTCTTACTCAGCTGCCTTTCCCTTCCAGGTTAAGTAGCTCACCACACTTAATTGTCAAATTGAGTGTTATTTCTGAATATAATTAACCATGACAATTTAAATTCAAGGATATTCTGAACTTTGCAAATAAAAACTGATTTGAATGTTTACATAACTTCCAAGAAGCATGTTTACTACAACAATTTGATTTATACATTGTGTAAAGCTAGATAATCCACTGTTTTGGAAAACAAGCTTTTGTTTTTTGAGTTTATTTGAAATTGAATATTTTCCAAACAAGCAATTATATCCTTAATATATATTACAGAGTAGTCAAAATCATTTTAATTTAGGTTATCAAGCTAAATATTTTGCTTAACTTTAGTGGTTTATGAGTTGTGAGAGTTTTCTTATAACTTGATGACTTTACCACTAGTATCTTATTTTTGTGAAAAATTTCTTATATTTCACAATGCTCTCAAACTTTATTCTTAATTAAGATGTTAGGTGGTTTTGAGGACTTCAAAAGATGACAATCAAATGTAAGAAAAGCACAGATGGCCTAGTGTTAATGTAAGACTGCACTAAAGTCATCTTTGCATTTTATTATAAAGTGACCAGCAATCATAATATACCTTTCAGTTCAGTTGCTCAGTTGTGTCCGACTCTTTGCGACCCCATGAATCGCAGCACGCCAGGCCTCCCTGTCCATCACCAACTCCCGGAGTTCACCCAGACTCACGTCCATCGAGTCAGTGATGCCATCCAGCCATCTCCTCCTCTGTCGTCCCCTTCTCCTCCTGCCCCCAATCCCTCCCAGCATCAGAGTCTTTTCCAGTGAGTCAACTCTTCGCATGAGGTAGCTAAAGTACTGGAGTTTCAGCTTTAGCATCATTCCTTCCAAAGAAATCCCAGGGCTGATCTCCTTCAGAATGGACTGATTGGATCTCTTTGCAGTCCAAGGGACTCTCAAGAGTCTTCTCCAACACCACAGTTCAAAAGCTGGATCTCTTTGCAATCCAAGGGACTCTCAAGAGTCTTCTCCAACACCACAGTTCAAAAGCATCAATTGTTCGGTGCTCAGCTTTCTTCACAGTCCTACTCTCACATCCAAAGATGACCACAGGAAAATCCATAGCCTTGACTAGACGAACCTTTGTTGGCAAAGAAATGTCTCTGCTTTTGAATATGCTATCTAGGTTGGTCATAACTTTCCTTCCAAGGAGTAAGCCTCTCAAATGAGGATCCTTGTTACTGCAAAATATTAGAGATAGATAGGAATATGAGCAAAATTGATATATCAAAGTTTGTAGTCTGCTTAAGGTGAACTTAGCTTGTGTTAGTGGCTCAGTTGTGTCTGACTCTGCAACCCCATGGACCCCATGGACTGTAGACTGCCAGGCTATGCTGTCTGAAATTCTCCAGGCGGGAATACTGGTGTGGATTGCCATTCCCTTCTCCAGGGGATCTTCCCAACCCAGGGGTCAATCCCAGGTCTCCACATAAAGGAAAGCTTTGTCATTTTGGAAAGGAGATTGAGTGGTAGATTACATCAGTGTCAGTAATTTTTGTGGTGGTGCAAAGTGTGATCCAACTTTTCATCTGGTTTTCATGGAGTGAGCACTCTGAACCACATACTTATACTGGTAGAGAGCTTTTTTTAATAAGCTGATGAGTTTTCCTCGGATATTTCTTTCATGGATATTCCCTTAAGTCATTCCTGCTCTACTCTCAGGGACTAAATCAATTTATTTTACTTGATTGATTTAGGATTTATCTTTGTTCAGTAACTGCCTTCTTTATATAAGGTCAGGTTAAATTTGGAAGCTTAAAAATGAGTAATGCTGTGTTTCTTATTAATTGCTTCATTTTATTAACTTGTTGGGAGGAAATTTTAGCATCTTGATCTTAGAAGAAATTTTGAAGCAGGTCTTTGCAATATTTCTTGGATATGAATAGTCAAAATGATTAATGGGTTTTGGTAAAGTTATCAGGAACTTGCTTTATAATTTGAAAATTGGAAACCTTGGTCTTGGAAAACATTTAAGGTAGCTTAGTTGTTGCTTAAATCTTAAACTTTATTTTACTTTCTAAAAATTCTTAAATTGGTACTTTTTTATATTGAACTTTTAAACAAAGCATTTTGGATAGTTCTTGCCATTATTTTGATTATTATAATCATACTTTGGCATAGGAGTGACGGGAAAAAGTATATACCTGTATTCTCAAAAATATACTCAAGATAGAGAAACATTGTCTTCCATGTTGGTGAAGTATTTCAGTCTAACCAGTGAAAAGTATGGGTATGGTATTTTTATCAAGCCACATACTTTAGAGAGGCTTAGTGTTGATGCTGGGAAAAATTGAGGGCAAGTAGAGAAGGGAGCGACTGGATGAGATGGTTGGATGGTATTACCAACTCAGTGGACATGAGCTTGAGCAAACTCAGGGTGATAGTGATGGACAGAGAAGCCTGGCATGCTGCAGTTCATGGATTCACAGGGTCCAGCAAGACTTAGTGATTGAACAAGTGTTGAGTAGGTCCATTTAATTAGTAGTAAAGGAAAGTTGGAAATTATGCTTAAGGTTTCTATCCCAGAATAGTGTTGATTTGATTAAGGTTCACGATAATATAGTAATACTGAAGAGTGAGAAACATGGCCTTGCCAGGATGGAAATGGACGTTTTCCTTTAGAAATGTTGAAAGCAGGTTAGATGAAGGACCAGAAGATAAAATACTACTCTTCTGTTGAGTGAGGTTGGCTCTGTTAAACAACTGTTTTAACAACCATGACTGCCTGTTAGGGAGCCCAGATTTTTACCTAGGAAGTTCTTGGGGACTGAGACTTAACATGTGTTTTTATAATAACATTCTACAGGTGAAGCTCCGAGCATTCAGGTTTAAGATTCTCTGGATTTGAACTTTTGATCTTTTGGAACTGTCTTTATAAATACATGTCTGGTAATTGATTCTGATAAGATGTTGAAATTTCCAAGTCTATTTTTGTGTTTCTATTCATAAAATTGTATTCCTTTTGCTTTCTGCAGGAATATGAATCCTGAAGCTGAATTACCTAAGGGGCCTCTACGGTGAAGTGAAATAGATGTTGGTGGAAGCATTTAGTAAGTTTTTACTCAATTTACATGTTTAATCTGTTTTTTAAGTTTAAATATGACTTTGGAAATTTTAAGTAAATGAGTCTATAAAAACAGATTTAGTGAGATTCAAAACAGTACAAAAATAGACCCATATGGTTAGGTGTGTACCAAGTTTATTAAAATCTTATTAATTTACTCCAACCTTTTATTACTTTCTGCTTTTCTAACTTAGGTTCAGGCAAAGTTTAAATGGCAAGAAATCATATTTGAATATGCTCTTAATACTATACCTAGGACTTCTCTTGACGGCCCAGTGGTTAACACTGGGCTCCACTGCAAGGTGCAGGGTTCGATGCCTGGTCAAGGAAATAGGAGGCCGCAGGCACAGCGCAGCCAAAATAAAAAACCTGCACCGTAGATCTAGGTGTTTGTAAACTGCCCTCTGTTTTTATAAATAAAATTTTATTAGAACACAGCTATGGTGTTTCATTTATACATTTTCTGTGTCTACTTTATTTAGAGCTACTGAGTAGAGAGTAGTAGTTGTAGCCAATGGCCATAAACCATTGAATACTTAGTATCTTGTCCTGTAAGCAGTTTAGCTTATTCTGGATCCTTCTTTTTTGTCAGCTTTACATATATAGAACTCAGAAGCCCTTGAATTCTCTTGGTAATAGAGCATACTTTTTACTGGATTTCATTGTTACTAATTCAAATAAATGAAGTAATCATGAGCTTTCCTTAAACTTGAAAGCCCAACAAAAAGTTCTTTTTACACTGGGGTTTTGCCTTGATAGTGTAGAAGGTTTGGTTACTACTATGGAATTTCTAATTCACCATCTGAGAAATAGTGAGAAAAGAGTGGTGAGACTGTATAAATGAATTTGGATGAATTTTCAAATGGATTTGTTTATTTTTGACAAAACTTTTTAGTATAATTATTTAGTAATTGTTTTATAAAAGAGTTTTTGAATCACATTTGCGTATCTAGATTCTATATGATAATCTTTGTTTCTCATTATTGTTTGAACCTCTATTATATAAATGGTGACTAGGACCTGTAAAATTGAATTTTTTTTTAATGGGGGGTGGTGAGGACAGAGATGAAAACTTACCTAATGTAGTATAATTTATTGACTTCATGCCTTCTATTTTAAAGTGCTTAATTGCCTGGCACATAGTGGGTGCTCAGTAAATACTTGTTAATTTAATGTATATAGTTGCTGTTGAACATTTGTCAACTAGTGTTTGGGGTCTAAACTAAAAATGAAGGGAAATTCATGGTTAAGTTTATAATGCTTTAAATAGTAACTTTTAGATATGCTTTGAATACTAAACTTTGACTCAGTAAAAGCTTAAAAGTTACAAGAAACCACAACGTTCAATCTTTTCATGAACATGTAGTCAAGTTTTAAACTAATAGGGATAATGGGGAAGATCTGATAATAAAACTTTTAAGTAAGATGATTTTCTTAGCCCCCATAGTTGAACAGCATAGTTTTAACAGTGTGAACAACAGCTGGCTGCTTTTGTTTCTTGCATGCCCACCTTATTTAGGACCCAGACTTGTTAATATATTTTAATCCTATTGAGGAGTCAAGCTGTTTTTGGTAATAAGACAATATGTGAATTGACTATATTAAATATTTTCAAATTTAAAGGCTGTGCAAAGAAGATTGAAATTATGACATAAGTACCAGGAAGATTCATTATGTGATGATAATGATCAATTTCTCCTTCTTACTGTAATTTTGTACCCATTTGTCCCACTCATTTTGCATTAAGTCTTTGAATTTTAACAAATTGTAACATTTATTAGAACCACTTGTTTAAAAAGTTGAGTCATTCATCTTTTTCCTTGTGCTCTTCCTGTCCTCCACATTTTTTTGTTGCTTGTAAAATGGGGGTTTGCTAAGAAGTAGAGGTAAGGAAGTGGCTTATTTTAGGGGAACCTCTCTTAAAACACATCCAGTAATAAATCACTTGCTTGAATTTCAACTAACAACTCATTTTACAGTATCCCAATGTGTTTTAAGCAAATTTACTGAATTAGAATTTAAAACTTTCTTGTTCAGTATTGTGTTTTTAATTTCTGGCTGTACAGTATTTGGGGATTTTAAGAGATAGTAGATACTTAATACCTTCTTACCATAAAAGTTTGTCTAGAACTGACTTAGAACAAGCAATTAAAAAAAAAAGTATAAGTGACCATTATAGTGGGAAAATTCTCTTAACTTTTCATAGTATTAGCTTGAAGCTTGTATGTTTGATGATGGAATTCTGGATCAAACCATCATCTCTTCAGTATGTTTGCAGTAATCCACAAATTGCTGAAAAGATATGGAGTAGTAGGGCTTTGATACTAAACCCTATTCAGTTTTCTGTACTGATCTTATTTTAATGCAACATTAGCATTATGTTAGTTACTCAGTCATGTTGGACTCTTTGTGATCCCATGGACTGTAGCCCACCAGGCTCCTCTGTCCCTGAAATTCTCCAAGCAAGTATACCTGACTGGGTTGCCATTTCCTTCTCCAAATGTGACATTAAATTCTCTTTAAAGCAGAAATTGTTTTTGTCTTTTAAATAGTTGACCCCAGGACCCTATAGATTTTTCAGAGATACCATGACCATTGGAATATAAATTGTTTGATTCATTAAGGTTAGTCTGTAGGTCCTCAGGTACTTTGGTTACTCTGGTATATTGGAGTAATAACTAATATTTATTGAGGTCGTTCTATATGCCAGGTAATGTAAAAGCTATAAATGTTAATCTTCACCACTACTGCTACATAAGGTAGGTACTACTGTTACTTCTGTTTTACAGATGAAGAACTGGATTTAGTTACCAATGAAATTTCCAGGCTCAACTCATGCATACCTTTTCACTTTTTTAACTTTGGTTATTTGCAAATTTAATTTTTGTAAGAAATTGAAATTCCATGAAATTAAATGGCTCATTCTGAAATCCTTTATTGTTCTTTTAAGTGCTTTGAATGCTTGACTTAGCTCTTTTGCTTATTAACAGAATGCTTACTTTCTGGGTTTTGATTTGCTTCATAGGAATGCAGATTGATCATGGCTTTTCTAGTACCAATCTTTTTCTTCATCCTACTCACCCCCCTCCCCCTTTTTACCATCTTATATATGATGACAGTATATATGATAGCACAACCAATATGCTGGTATTTTTTAATTTCTACTTTTGTCACACAAGATGATGTATTCTGTTAATTAATTTTGATATGATTTTAATATCATTTGGCTTCCTTGTGAATCTTTAAAAATATGGTTTTAATTTTTTAAAATAAGGCTTTAATATTTTACATAGTGTCAAGAATGGATTTTTCCTCTTGCCTTGTGGCAGGAGAGTATGAAGCCCTGAGTTTATCACTTAGTGTACTAGATTGAATAAATTGCACCTATTGCTATTGTAATGACTGTAACTTGATATCAATGCATTAATGTCATTGTTCATCATAATAGTATTTACATTCCAAACATCATTTAGAGCTTGATCCTTCATTGTAACAGTTTGAGAAATTGGTTTATAATTAACTAATCAAGAGGAATGAAGGTTTTTATCTTTTTACTTTAATATAGAGATATATGTCCCTTAATTTTAAGGAATGAACAATTCAAGTGGAAGCTATTTTACTGATCTGGGAAATAAATGAGTTATTTTTAGTTCTCCTTTTAGGCTGGAGAGATATGGGCAAAAACGTTTGGGAGAAATATCTTTTGTTTGATGTTTATTGATGTTGTGACACTCATTTTCAGTATCTGTTAAATGAGTGGTGATATCTCTTGGTTAATCATGTGATTTATTCAGTAGATTTTTGTACTGTATATAGTAGACAACAGCAACAATGAATCCTTATAGTTTTGGAATGAATGTATTAATTACCTAAAGAGCAAAAAATGCCCTTGTATTTAATAACTTCCAAGTCAGTCATCCAGACTTTATTGGTATAAATTTTAGTTTGAGAGCTGTAAAATTTATAGAGAAGATCAGAGTTAAAGCTTATTTTTCTAATTATGTTTGATCATGATGAATCAGGGCCATTTATTTAATGGTAAAATCTTCTGACTTCCCTTAATTCCTTTAGCTCAAATTATTTAAGCAGTTTTTTTTTTTTAATGAGGAAAATTTGATGTTTTTGAAATGAGAATTTTACTTGAATTTGAAATCTGATACATCAAATAAGACAGGCAGACACTCTGCATTTTGATCATTTTGTTTTCTAGTGGCTATATGTTTCCTGCATTCTCATGTATGTAGCTCAAGATTATCCATATCCATTTGTGTTACTTATGCAAAATTAAGATCTGTTGCACCAGAGAACTGCTATGATCCACTGCTTTGGTCTTTTTTTTTTTTTTTTTTTTAATTCTTTAAGATTCTTTTCCATATTTAGTTTTATTTGAAGAAGCTTGGAAAGTTTTCTGCATTGAGATTTAGAATCCATAGTGTTTGCTGTACTTTAGCTTTCCAGAATTGTGGATTTGACTTTTTGTTTCCATTTCTCATGTAGATAGTATAACAACATTTAACTATTAAAAATGTGACTCTTACTGCCACATTTTTATGGTTACTCTGTATCTGTGACAGGAAAAGAATTTTGTTACTGGTGTGCTGCTGTTTGTGCCATGCTTCTATCAGTGAGAAGTTGTCTGTGCAGCACATGCTACTTAATATAATACAATTTTAGAGTTTAAAGTTGTTACAAAATTATTAAAGCATTATGTATGGTAAGCTTATCTTCAAGGTGGGTAGATGTTGTCTGTTTGAAGGAATATGATTGTTGATATTCCAACAGCATTTTTTTTTTTTCTTTTAATGTTTTCATCAAGCACCCAGTCAGCTTGAAGAGTCTCAAATGGACCCTACCACTGAGAAATCAAGATGGCAGTCCACTATGGGGAATTGAGAAAAATGGATTAATACAAGAGTGCTGTGATAATATACAACCAAGACAGGGTTCTTTTAACATGGATTTCATGAAATGAATGAAGATATAGGTTTTTTAACAGCACAAATGGACAGTAAATTTGTCTTTCTAGAGACTTTTTGTATCATTAGGAATATTTTTGACATTTGGAGAAAAAGATGGCACATTAACAGATGATAGTTTGTATGCCTGGAATTTTTTCAGTTTGATTTGTATGAGTATGACCTTGTGGAATGTTAACTTTAATAAAATTTCTAACACTTTAAAATTTCTCAGTTTGGGTTTTTTTTTTTTTTTTTAAGCTCATGTTTCATTAAATATTCAGTGTCGCCTTAAATCACACTTTGACCTTTACAGTTGCCCAGCAGTCAAATGTACTGAATAAAGCTGGTAAAATGGAAATGGTGTGCTGGAAAATATTTTACTTGGTTGATTAACATTTGTCTTTTTACAAAGTTGTGGAAATTTATTTGTGCCTTAAAAAATGGTTGTTCAGGTAAAATACTATTCTATACTTTCTTAAAGCATCTTGCTTAACCAGTGGGTCAAGGATATTTGATTTTGTGAGACTTTAATGAACTTTAAAAAAAAAAATGCCTTTTGCTTCAGAATTCAGCATGAATGATAGAGTATTTTTCTGAATTAGTATGTTTTGATGGAAATGGTCCCTTTCACCTATGCTTATTAAATATTATAAATAAAACATCTTGTAGAATATCTGAATATTCAAATTAAACTGAATCCTCCTTTTGGCTTAATGGTTAATATTAGGTGAAGAGGTGTTGGATTTATAGGAAGGTCCTTAGGGTATTCTTAGAAGAACTTAACATTTTGGTGTCAATAATGTCTACAATAGATTTTATAAGATAAGATTGCTTATTGTATTTTTCTGATTCTGTACATTTAGAAGTTTAGAGTAAGTGAACCACACTATGTCATTGATAACTTTTGTTTGAATTCTGGGTGAATGCTGCAGTTTCATTCATTGATAATCAGTTAAAATTATTTTCAGTTACTATTATGGGGTGTGGCCGACTTTGATAAATGAATTGATTATATTTTCCCATTATATAGAGAACAAATGATATTTCAGCTTTTGTTTTTTGTTTTGGTGAGAAAATGTTAATCACGCCATATTTGTAATTAATGGCAAATACCAGGATACACAAGTCAGTGATCAATGGAGATGTATTCCTTCTCATTGGCTGATTTGAGTTGGTTGGTTGGTTTATATAGATCAAAAGTGGAATTTTGGATTTTGATTTTTGGTACAAAATGGTCTTTTGTAGAAAGTATGGAATTGAGACTGGGTTTTGTTTATGGATTTTACATTTACCTGGGTGCAGATTATTGCTTTCGTTGAGTATAAATCTAAAGTTGGCTTCTCAGTGAGGCAAGGGTGGTATTCTGGCAGATAACGTTGAGTAAGGAAAGTTGATTGCTTTTGGATGTGTGAATGTTTTCTTGGGGTGCTTGTTGAGAAAGTTGAATAATTTGGTTTTGGCATTAGTGATTTTGTTTACATAGATGTCATGGTTTTGATATGTAGGAGATATGTGACATTACTTTGGTAACTTTTCCATCAGATATGACATTGTTACTAGTTTACCATTGTTGAAATTGGTATATACTTAGAATTTGATTTGGAGTACAAGGGGATGGTTGAAATACATGTGTTGGTTTTGGAGGTGGAGTTTCTTGGGTTTGTTTTTTCATTGGTAGTTCCATGCTCTTGAATTTAATACCATTGTTCTGCGTGAATCAGTATGGTATGAGAATTTTTGGGGTATGGTTTTGGCAAGGTTGTATAATGGGTTAAAGAATCTTGTGAAAATACAAAGAAAAGTTGAGATTTTTGAATAAAAACTAGTTGCATTAATTTTTGCCCTAATGCAACTGAACACTAGGGAGGCGCTCTTGTGCCCCTTCCTTTCAGTTGGGATGGAAAATTCCCCCTTAAACTTAATCCTTAGATAATTTTTAGGCTTCATAAGGAAGGCAAAACTTGAATTTTAATTTATGAAACTGAGGTTTTGCTTTTATTTAGAAACCATTTTACCACGGTGGGGGTAGTTTTTAAAAAGATTAGTACTTAAGCTGAGCTTTATATTCTCCTAAGAATTATCCCTTTTTCAAAATGGCTTGATAAAACACCACTTCCTGTCCAGAGAGGAAGTTATTTTAGCTCAAGGACTGAAATATTTAGCAGATCTTTAGACAAAAGGAACAAATTACATTTCTCTCTGGCTTAAAAAGGGTGTTTGAGCCAGAGGGGGTTAAGAAACCCTCCCCCCTCCGCCTGATGGGGTGGTCTGGAGGGGCAGGGAGGGGTGGGGGTAGGGGTCCTTAGGCTCCCTGGGATGGAGGATCTTTTTTTTTTTTTTTTGGTGGAGATGAAGGGGTGGGTCTATGGTACATCACCTGAGTTGTGGGGTAAATGTAGAGAGTGTCAATCAAAGGCAGAGCTCAGAGCTGGGAAGGAGGCTCTAGATGGCGGCTGTGCCTTAGAGAGAGCGCGCTCAGCTCCCTGCCTTCGCCTCACTTTACGCAACTTTCCCTAACTTTCGGGCAGCCTCAGGGGGCCCCCGCAGCCCCCTGCCTCTCCTAGTGACTTACTGGGGTCGATTCGAACCTTTTTTAGGGAGAAAAGCAGCTTTTGGGAGCTTTCTTTTCGTGCCTTGTTGGAAAGAAGCAGCCGTACTGAGAGCCCAGGTCGTTGTTTTTTCCAGCTTAGAAGCCATGGCGCACCTCCATTTTTGTGCGCTCTCCTAATGAGGTTTTTTTTCTTCCGGACCCGTTTCAGGATTAATTGTTGCTTTATTTTTTTGAACAGTTAACATATTTGAGGATTATATTATTTATTTTTTGCTTTTTAGCGGAGAATTTTGTTTTTATTTTTAATTATTTGGGATCTGATATTTTTCTACTACTAGATAGGACTCTTGCTTTGGACCTACTACATGGATCAGGTAAGTTCACGATCATTAGTGGTAATTTAAAAGATTTACATGTTTAAGTTTGCTCTATTTTCTGTAAATATGTGAAATTCCTGGATGACGCAATAAGATACAGAGATTGTTATTTGTATCCAGTGTGTTACTTTGAGAAACTTTCCTTATTGATAGTGATGATTCCCTCTGTTCGGTTTATCATGTTTTTTTTTTTTAAGGAAAAAATAGAAATATTTTGTTTTCTGGTGTTTACCGCCGTTGTGTTATAACAATATCGTTACATAGTCAGGACTTTGTTCCTGATAATAAAAGCCATCGATAGAAGCTGGGACCTTACCTTTCTTTCAACTTTTGACAGTAAATACCTGGGCACAGGACTTCAAAGCAAACACAGATTCCCCCTCCCCCTTAATATTTAAGACTTAAAAGATGATGAGAAATAAGGACAAAAGCCAAGAGGAGGACAGTTCGCTACACAGCAATGCATCGAGGTATGAGCTATCAACTTTCTTCCTTTTTTCTTTTTTTTGGGGAAACCTCAGCTTACATTGTTTACCTTGACAGACAAGGATAGCTGTCTGTTTTATTTTAAGAATTTTACTAATTTGAGTTCGTTTTTTAAAGCGTGACCTTGAGATTGCTAATATGCCACACCCTAATTTTTTGGTAGCAATTTATGAAAGTTAAGTTGTGACTTAAGGCCTCTTACAGCAGTCAAAAGGTAAGGTACCTTTATTCAAGGGGGCCTTTCCTGCAAACCACAGGTTTTTTGACAGTAAATTTCAGTTTTTAGGTTTTCATGCTGTGGGAAAATGACCTTGTCGGTTTAGCCATTGCTGCATTGCACCATTTTACATACAAGGCAAATTTTTTCTTTGAAGAATCTAGGATACCCAAACTAGTAACTGAAGGCCATAGAGGAGCCTTGTGGTAGTAAATTATAGTAAATAGACATTTGAGAAAGTTATATGAATGAAAAAATGTACATTTTAAAATGAAATTGCATAAAGGACCCTTTGACTGATGCCTCTCAGTTTATATTTTTATTTGACTCTATGTTTCTTTTGATACTGTTGACATTTTAGGAAATTTTGGTAAGATTTAATCAAAACCTTTACTCTTGATGGTTACAGTTCCTGCATTTATAAAATCAAACCTGTGATCACAGAAATCTTGGAATACGATTAATATGCTTCTGTTTTGTGTGTGTTACTGTGATTCTAATTGTTTATTTTATATTTAAAATACTTTAAGGTTTGCATTTGTATGCTTATATTTAGACAATTTTCTCTGGTTGGTAGATGTAGTATTTTATCCTTGCATTTTAGTTGTAGCTGCTTTAAATTTATTGATTTATTTCGACAGAGTCGTCTGGAATGCTTTATCTTCTGAAGCTTACAAATGTTACTGTTTGTTCAAATCATGATTTGTTTCACATTTGTTGGAGTTCACCATATTAGTGACTAAGTAATAAAGCCTCTAAGATATCTTGTTGTATGAAAATCCTCTAAGATGTTTTGTTGTATAATCTGTATATTAATTTTCTAAAGTATGTATGAATACATTTCTTGATGTGTATTCTATGAACTGTCACATTACAGATTTTAAATTAATGCATTTAACAAGAACTTGATTGGTTTATATGAATTTTTTCCCTCCCCAGTTTGCTTTTACTTTTACAATTTTTTATAAACAATACATATTACTAGGTTAGTGATATGAAAGTTTTGAACATGGTTTATTTATAATGTTGAATTCTTATTTGTGTTATAAGACTTAAAATATTTTCACCCTTGCTTTGAAAAATACCTTTCCAAATTCTTTTGCAAATTGAATTGTCACATAGTTTGGATTACTGTCTTTGAAATTGAATTACCCGTGTAATTATCTAGGCAAGATTTAGGACAGAAAACTCGTGATTCTAAACTGATTTTTCTGAAAAGTGATGGTGACTTGAAGAAATAGGAATCCCCAGAAATCTTTGACAAATTATTAAAGATTCAATACCTAAAATTGGTACTCCCTTGAGTGAATGATTTGCATATTTCACATGGGTTCTGGCTTTCTCATGCAAGGTTTGTGGTTAACGTCATTGACCAGACTCTGCTTTCTAATTTAAAAAAATTAAATGGTTTTGTTATTCTTTCATTAATTTACTCTGACCTGGAGAACGACATGCAAGTTTCCATGCATTTGTTTTCTGGTTATGGGGTTGCAGCTTAACTAGGAGCATGCACTGTACTTTTGAATGTTTTGTCAAGTATATTTTGGTTCATACACCTGATGAGTGTCAAATATTTGAGACACCTTGAAAAGAAGATGGAGTTTTAAATTACTGTTCCCCCTAAATTGCATACTGATACATGTACATAATTATGACATCACTTCCTTTAAAAATTGTAAAGCTAAGAGAATGTTAGTGATGTTTTATTGTAGTAAATTGTTATTTTTAAATGAGCTAAAACTGTGACTTACCACAGCTAGTACTTGGTTCCTTAATGCTTCAGAATTTCTCCATAAGGACCTAGTTTCAATGGCACAAAGTCTAGTGTTTGGGGAATATTAGAAAAATCACTTTTGCAGCCTGAGCCATCAGAGGAAGGGAGGAGTTTGCAGGTCAAGTAAACTTTTTGGTCTGTGAAATTACTTTAGGACCTGGGAGAATTGAATGTGATCTGTTATTTTCCTGTTTTGGGAAATAATGGCAATACTTAATAGTCATTATGTAAGTTTGTTACTCTTTTGAAGTTAATGCTTAAGTATAATGTTAACACTTTGTGTGTCATGGTTTTTGAAGGTTAAAAGTTCACTTTCAAAAATGTTTTGATTTGGTATCTAAGTTTTAAGTATTTGAAACAAAGTTTTAGGGATGGACAGAGAAATGAGGATCACACACTTAGCTAAGACAATTCGCAGTGGGGGTGACTTCAGTAATAATGGGAAGGGAAGGGAAGGGCAAGTGAGTGGAAGTGTGCACACAAAGAGCTCTGTGTTGTAGGACGCTGCGTTTTGATTTTATCATAAAAGTTTATTAAAATTTATCTCCAAACCCTCTGCCTTTGAACCAGATTTATTTTGATAAGCTGGGCTGCGGGCAAAATCTGCTTTTTAAATCAGCCTTTTAGTTGTCGCTCTTAAAAGGCTGGTGATGGTTAGAAATTGGCATAATGCAGTTGCTTGTGAACTGGAACAGGGAGTTTTTTAAGTGGCAGCCATTTTATGATGCTGATAATTCTTATGAGTCGGGATTTTTTTGAGAAGACTGAAAATAAAGCAAATTTAAACCTGAATTACCAAAACATCTGCCCCTCTCCCCCCTTTTCGTTCTTTGGTACTGAAATAAAGGGCAGCTTGGTAGTTAGCGCAGGCAGCAGCTCTGAGTCCCTGGCATCTTGGTGCAGGTCCAGCTCAGTCACAAAATGGCTGTTCCTTTGTGCCGCAGCGCTGACAGACATACTGCATTGCACTGTGTACTCGCCAAACAGCAGGAAGTTGCCGTGCGGAGTTCAAAGGCCGGCCGGCGCCGTCGCCGACTGCTGATTGGCTGTGCGCGCGCCTGGCAACAGCGGGTCAACAGCGGCGGCCTTCGGGCAGGCTCCGCCCCGTGACGTCACGTCCCTCTCCACAGGGAGGGGTGTACGCAATGACGTTAGGTTGCGTGCGCAGCCTGGTTCGTTCTTTTTCGCGGAACCAGCCGCCAGCTGCGGGGCACGGGGGGTGGGGAGGGGCAGGGACGCTGGCTGGGACTTTCCGGTGGGCGGCCTCTCCCGGCGACGTCCTCCGCCCTGTCCGTGGCTGTCTCCACCCTGCGGCGTGTGTTCTTTGCCCAACCCTAGGAATGGTTTTCCTGATTTAGAAGCGGCTTCAGCTTTTGGAGAAAGTGAAGGACCTGCGTGTTGTTTTTACAATTTTCGTTTTCCTTTCTCATATCCTAGAGGGTTTTTTTTTTTTTTTTCTCTTTTTTATTTTTGTGTGTGTGTTTCCTGTGAAGATTAGTGAGTTTGTAACCATTAACCAAAAGCGTTTCACTGTTAGGAGATATTTTTAATTGAAAGTTCGTTAATGGTGTTACAGCTGTTTTAACACATGGCTCATAAACAAAGGGAAGATTATTTGAACTTGTCCCCGTGCATTTTTACTTGGTACCAAATATTTTCTCAATTGACATTTGATGGAGAAAAACTCAGGTCAGTATGTGCAAAGTGATTTATTTTTAAGGGATAATTAGGTAGAAAATAGCAAGAGATTTTCACCTTCTTAGTAACTATTAGTCTACTAATGTTAGGTTAACAAACGAATACATCAATAGCCATTCATTACTATAAACAAATGTTAGGAGACAAGTCTTTTAAGTGTTAGAGCACTTGCTAAAGAATAGTGACTCCCGAAGCATGTGCAATAGTGGAATTCCTTGGTAAAATCTTAGGAAACTTTACCCGTTCTGGAAATTTTAATTCAGTCCTGGCAAACTTGTTAAAATATTACAATGATGCTCATAGTCTGCCTTTTTAGCAACCCTTGCAAGGATTTCTGGTTAAAAAAATAATCATAGCTTACCAACCATGACTTTATAATTTGGTCATAAGTAAGGAATTTAAGCACAGAGGAAAAACAGTATTGGTCTGTACTCAATACTGTAATCATACCCCGGTGAAGAGTTTTTTTTCCAAGCTTTTGGGGGTGTTTTAACAGTAAATGGAATATCAGATTGTTGGCAATAGTTAAGACTTTTTTTTTTTATAGAGTAAAATATACTTCCAAAGAGATGTGAAACTCCTGAGTGCAGGTAGAAATGTTTATCTGGGCATATCATGAATTTTTTTCTGAGTCAAGTTTGTAGAGTAAAATTCACTACATTATTAATTGGTTTTGTAGATTCGCATAGTCTTTGTTCTTTAGGAGGAATTGTTGAAACTTCTAGGTGAAATTGGGTTTTCAGTTTGTTTTATAAACTTGTTCATCAAATATTCTGTAAATGATATTTCAGTTATATGCTCAAATATATATGATGAAAATTTTAACAGCCTTAGGGACAAGTACTTAAATTTGAAGATCATTAACATATTAGCAACTTAAGGTGAATATAAAACAAGTAGAAAGGTTTGTTCTTCCTATATTTTGTGATTGAGTTCTGGTTACATTAAAATTTTGTTTGCTAAATGCCCTAAATTAAAAGAGAATTAAGTAACACTGCAGTTGTGTTCTAGAATGTAAACTGCTCTGTAGTAGATGTCATAGATACTACTGTGTGAATTAAAATGACTATTATGATACATCCTTAGTCTCTGTGAACTATTTGCATGCTACTTGGAACCAGTTAATTTATTGAAGGGAAGTATTAGGTCTCTTCATTGAGCTTTCTATGGATTTTCCTCATGTGTGCAAAACGTCATGAAATGGCAAGAAAAGTGCTGGTTAATCTTTTTTCTTTCTTTTAGATTCTTGACTTGAAAACCTGCAGTTTCCATTTGATATTTGGCTTTTTGGAGTGTAACATCTTTAGTAAAGGTTAAGCAATTGCAGGAAGGTGGGCCAACTATTTCATGAGGTACTTTAGTTATAAAAATTTTTAGCAAGTTATTTTTTGAGAGGTGAATCTGGAAGTTCGGTTGCATTTTACTCGACAGTATGTGAAACTCACAGATTTTATAATTGGTTGGCTTCCTTCCTTCCATATGGAGTTAAACCCCTGACAATTGTGAGATCTACCTCCTAAAACCACTTATTTCTAGACTCCTGTCCTTTCACACAAAATGTAGCATAGCCAGCTTGTTCCTGACATAAATATTAAGTGACTGCTCTGTGTGACATCTGGTAATTTTATTCTGGATCAGAGCATCAATTTTTTAAGGGGTTTTTTTTTTTTTTTTTTTTGGGAAAGCCTTAAAACTTGGTTGGATTTCTTGAAGAGATATTTCCTTTAGGGAAGAAACAGTGTTTTGTTTTGTTTTTAATCACTCGAGAGTAATTTTGTATACAATTAAAAACAACTGTGTTGCCTTACTTATGCTGCTATTTGTTACTATAGCTGACTACTTCCCTCCTGCATTTCAGCGTGACTGCACATTGAATTCGAATTCATACCTCACCAAAACTGCCTGTTACTACGTCTTTGGAACTTGAGTGTTATTAGTATAAAGCCGAAACAACAAAAGTTGACACAGTTCAGTAAATGCCAGTGAGTGTCATATGTTTATTATCAGTGATTTAGCAGTGTTGGAGTACATATTTCATATTTGTTTTATAAGTGGAGGTTTATACGTTTTAACTACCTTCATTTAACTCCCTGTCCCCTCAGACTCCTTACTCCCCTCCCCCTGAACCATTCCCAAGCCCTGCCTCTGGTTCTCAAATCTCATCTCTATGTCTATCATTTACTTTATTTTTGAAATATAATTGACGTACAGCATTATGTTAAGATGCTTGGCTAATGTCACCTTTTTTGTTACTTTAGTGATAACTTTGGAGAGACCTCACAGTTTGGGGGGTGGGTCTCCTCTTTATGAGGAGAATGTTGCAGAAAAGTGATGAGGCATCACTGTGATGATTGTGATTTTATACCCATGTCAGTTCTGATGGGTCGTTTTGTGATTTGTGGCGTCTTTAGCAGTTCCTTCTCCGCCTGCCCTGGCGAGAGCGGGTGCAGTGATGAGCGCTAGTGCAGCATTGAGGCTTCCCTGCTGGCTCCGTGGTAAAGAGCCCGCCTGCCATGCAGGAGACACAGAGACGCAGGTTCCATCCCTAGGTGGGGAGGATCCCCTGGAGGAGGGAATGGCAGCCCGCTCCAGTATTCTTGCCTGGAGAATCCCCTGGACGGAGGAGCCTGGTGGGCTAGAGTCCACGGGGTTACAAAGAATCGGACACGGCAGAGCACACAGGCACGGTGCAGCCTTTACTTTAGTACAGACGACTTCTCTCAGTTTAGGCCAGTGAAGTACACTGCTGGAATTTTCTGATTTTTGAAGTGTGGATATGGGACCTCCCTGGCGGTCCAGTGGTTAAGACTCAATTCCGCTGCTGGGGATGTGAGTTCAGTTTCTGGTCAGGGAACTAAGATCCCCCGTGCCTTGCAGTGCAGCCAAAAAAAAAAAAAGTGTGGATAATGTCAGTCTTCATTGGGTTACAAAGATTAAATTATGTAATGCTGATAAAGTGCTTAGCAGAGACACTGTTAGGTTGAAAGTACTCAATAACTGCAAGCCACTAGTAACACTTTATTCCTCATGTTTCATCTTTCTTTTTCAATACTTTATAAGTTCCTCTTTAAGAGCCAGGTCGCCCCTGAGGCTGGTGGCCAGGCCTCCCACAGGAGTCAGTTGAGGCCAGTTAGGTTAAGATGATTTTAGAAGGCAAGATCTCTTTTAGTTCGTTGAAACCTTGGGTGTATTTTGTAGTTAATCCTAGGATTTTTTTTGCTTGCTTTTTCCTGAGAACCCCAGCCTTCTGAAGGGAGCGTGTGAGTCTCTCTGGGCTAGACCAGCTTGTGTTGAGTCATAGTCTTCTCGCAGTCACTCTGAGTAGAGGCCTTGTCTCCTCCTCCCTGAGCTGGTGTTCACTGCCCCGGTCTACCCTCTGCCTCGTCTCCATCTCAGGCTGTGCCAGAGGGAATGATTCATACCAAGGTGCAGTGCTGTTTGGATATAAATGTAACTGCTATAATATTTCAACAAATGTCAGATTGGCTGTAGGTTGCTTTTACTAGTCAGTCTTCCCCATAGTGGCACTTAATTTCATTTAACATAACGTGCAGTGTCCAATTTATTCTGTTAGACCTGTAGTCTCATGATTTGTGTTTCCCTTTCCCCTCCTTCCTTCATTTCCTTCACTTTTGGTTTATGAGTTCGTTGAGTTCTGTCTTTTGTTTGTTTGTTTCTACATCAGACCTTGGAGAGCTTCTAAAAATACCAATGTCCAGCCCAGCCCTTGTGATTCAGTTTTAAAAGCTCTCCACCTGTTTCAGATTTGCCTGTGTTTCCATACATTGACGTGATTCCCCATGTGTTTCAAATCTTCCCATGGCGCACTTGTTACATTCTTTCTAACCCTTCCTCCATTACCTGTCCTGGTTTCTCAGTTGCCTTTTTAGGGCAACTGGCAGTTGGTCTGGTAGCAGTGGGGGATGGGGTGCTAGTAAGGAGGTGGTGTAGGGAAAGAGGGAAAGTTTGCATTTGAACGGCGTGCCAGATCCTGCTGTAGCATACCTTTAAACTGTTCATAGTGTTGGGTTTTTTTTTTTTCCCTTGGCCCCAATTGCTTTAAACTCTTGCTCTGTCTCTTCCTTACTGTGATTGTCTTCTTAAACCCTCTTGTTCAGTTGCTCAGTCGTGTCCTATTCCTTGCGACCCCATGGACTGCAGCACGATAGGCTTCCCGGAGCTTGCCATCCAGCCATCTCATCCTCTGTCGTCCCCTTCTCCTGCTGTCAGTCTTCCTCAGCATCAGGGTCTTTTCCAGTGAGTTGGCTCTTTGTATCAGGTGGCCAAAGTGTTGGAGCTTCAGCATCAGTCCTTCCAATGAATATTCAGGGTTGATTTCCTTTAGGATTGACTAGTTAGATCTCTTTGCAATCCTAGGGACTCTCGAGACCCTTTTAGAGACCTCTAAAAGTTTGGATTGCATAATTGACTTTGAATGCAGTTACATTCCCTTCAGAATTCCTTCCCTCCCCCAGCTGAGGAAAGGTAGCTCAGGGCTGGAGCAGCTGCCCAGGGTCGTCCTGTGAAGCAGTGATTCACGGTCATATTTGTCACCCATTGGTGGGTTGTGAATTGTAACCAGCATTAAGAATGGAATAAGAAAATAGGATATAAAATAAACCTCAAGGTATTGCATATATAGGAGTGATTGCTCAGTCCAGCCATGGCTGGTAATCTTTCATATTGGATTTTTATCTTGAAGGAAAATAACATATGTGGTGAACATTTTATAAGAAAATACCAGAGTCGATTTACATTTTATGGAGCGCTCACTGTGTCAGGCACTGTTTTAAGGAGTTTCGAATGTAGATTTTATTTAGCGCGAAGGTTAGTGTAGCAGGATTGCTAGTGACCTCCTTCCGCTAGCTTTCCCAGGTCTACCGTCCCCAGAGCTTGCCTTTGAACTTCTGTGGGTGGTCCTGCATCCTGCTGAGCTTTTTTATACTAAACATGTCACCCCAATCCTTCAGTTTGGGTTGTATACCTAGCTAGAGCGTTTGTCGTTACTTCTCAGATTCGTTTTTGCTGGCTCTGCTTACAGTGTTACACTTGGGTTAAATATCAAACCAGTAGCTCTGATTGTTGAGAGATGTTTCATTGAAACCTGTGTTGATTTATTCTGGAGAAGTTCAGTAATTGCCAATGGCAGTGGCTGCTGTGAGCCTGCCGCTTGTTCTGAGTCCTGGGTATGTGTTCCTCTGAGCCGTCTGTCCTCACGTTGTATCTGTGAGGCAGGTACGACCGTTACTTCTCTGTTGTAGATGAGAAAACTGAGGCACAAGGGCGAGCAAAGGGTAGCCTTGGCTTCAGGCACTGGCAGTTTGGCCCCAGGATGAATTATTACAGATGGGTAAGCGGAAAGTACATAGGTGATTGAAAACGTAGAATAATTCTGTGTTCTGTTTACCTTAAACTTACTAAGAAACCAAAAGATGAAAATCACCTTCTGATGACTGATGGTGTGACTGATGAAGAGACACATTGCTTTTCAAAAGGCCATAAGGCCATACTTTTACAAGAAACGGTTCAAGTTAAATTGTTCCGGGAAGTGATTGCCCTGGGGGTAGTGGTGGGTGGGGGGAGGGAGCCCTGCTCTGGAACCTTGCCCTTGCCTGGTTTGACCTTCTCCAGCCACGAGTGCTGCAGCCCATGGGGTCGCAGAGAGTCGGACACGGCTGAGCGACTTCAGTGTCATGCATTGGAGAAGGAAATGGCAACCCACTCCAGTATCCTTGCCTGGAGAATCTCAGGGACAGAGGAGCCTGGTGGGCTGCCGTCTATGGGGTCGCAAAGAGTTGGACACGACTGAAGCGACTTAGCAGCAGCCACACGTGTACTTTGAATTTGGCCAGTTTGTAGACGCTGAGCTGCTCATTTTTCTCTTTTGCTGTTGGTAAGCTTAATTTCCCACTGTAGGCTTTGCATCAGAATCACTTGTGAATTCAAAACATACCTGATTGGATTTTGGGAGGGGAGGGAGGGAAAAGGAGACGGGAGGGGAGAGGAGGGCGTGGAAGGGAGGGGAGGGTGGGGAGGGGAGGAGAGGGATGGAAGGGAGGGGGCAGATAATCAGAATTATGCTCCAGGTGTGGCCTTGTAAAAGCCAGGGCTGGAACAGCTATTCTATGTGTGCACTAGAGAAGTAGTTCCTGATGGTGGGTGTCAAAAGTCCACTCCAGTTATTCGACCTTCCCATGGAGGTCGACTATGGCTGGTAAGTTATCCTTTAGAAAGGGAAGTGGGTGATGGGTCAAATTCTTGTAGTGCTCCTTTACTCTTGCCTGATTAAAAGGTCTGTTCCTTCTGAATTTAGCTTTATATAGGCATTTAAGTCCCCAAATCTACTTGCTAAGAATCACCTGAGTTGCTTGTTAAACATTCCAGGCTTGCCTGGAAGTTGTAACTCAGTCGTTGAGGGATGTATGTGTGTTCAGTCACTTCAGTCTTGTCTGACTCTTTGTGACGCTATGGACTTGCCTGCCAGGCTCCTCTGTCCATGGGATTCTCCAGGCAAGAATACTGGAGTGGGTTGCCATGCCTTCCTCCAGGGGATCTTCCCAACGCAGGGATCGAATCCGTGTCTCTCTGTGTTCTGCATTGGCAGGCAGGTTCTTTACCACTAGCACCATCTGGGATGGTGCCCAGGAATCTGTGTTGACAACAGGCTCCCTTGATTTCTGCACTCAGGCAGGTTTGGGAAATAGGGGCTAATGGGACAGGATTTGGGGTCAGTTCTGTTTCTTTTTAGCTATTGAATTGCAGACAGGACACTCTGAGCTTGTTTCTTTGATAGAAGTTAGAATTAAATAATGATTTAATAAACTAGTTTTGAAATAAAGGACACCACCTCCCCGCACCCCTGCAAAACTTTGGCAGCGTCTGGAGGTGTTGTTGGTTGGGGTTGGACGCAGTTGGCATCTAGCGGGTAGCAGCCAGGGACCCTGCTAAACATCCCACCATACACGAGCTTGTCTTTCTGCTCCACCCTCTCCCCAACGGGGTTGTCTGGCCCAGAACAGTGATGGCGAGTGTGAGAAATTGGTCTAAAACAGTACAGTTTTTGCCTCGAAAACTGTTGGCTGTTCTTAAAGTTGGGAGCCCTCACCTTTTCTGTGGACTGGTTCAGGGGCCTCACTTCCTGTGACAGTGTGGGCATAAGTTCCACATTTACTACTGAGGTTAGCAGCCAGGACGTTTAAATCTCTTTTGAACTCTGGAGTTACTGTCTTATAAAAGTCTAAGACAAAATTGCCTGAACGTTTATTAATAAGGAAAGAAAAGACTCAAAGGGCTGAAAGAAACTGGTTAAACAAGTTCATCCAGCCTCAGGGTTTAAATAGGGGTAAATACATCAGTTGATATGGTGGATTATGCCTTTGTTGTTCAGTCACTAAGTCATGTCTGACTCTGCGACCCCATGGACTATATAGCCTGCCAGGCTCCTCTGTCCATGGCATTTCCCAGGCAAGAATGCTGGAGTGGGTTGCCATTTCCTTCTCCCAGGGATCTTGCTGACCCAGGGAATGAATCCTTGTCTCCGGAGTTGGCAGGCGGGTTCTTTCACTGAGCCACCAGAGAAACCCATGGTGGTTTATAGGGCTAGTTTTACTTGTAACTGCCTTTCATTGCATGAAGGGTTGGTTTTCCATGTTACCTGGGTAGAAAGCTTGCCTTTTGTGTAGTCCTTAGGGCATTATCAGATCCGGATTGGGATAGGTGTTTGTGAAATGGGTATTTAATTTGTGCCTTACCCAGGCTTCTTGTTGTAACCCACTTTTTTTCCCTAGTGATTTGTTTGCCCGGATTCCGTTTGTTTTACGCTTTTTAAACCATTGAGGGCCACTCCTGTGTTTCCTGGTCATCGGGCAGCAGAAGCAGCATGATAGAGATGCAGGCGCCCTCTGCCTGACCCCAGCTGAGGATTCCAGGCAGATCCCTCCCCCGCCCCCGTCTCTGCCCCGGGCTACTTCTTGGGAGCAAGAGGTGGTTACTGATAGGACTTAACGTTTTATCTTCTGAAACTGTACATGGCATTTTGGTGTGCATTTTGTCTCATATGGGTTATTGGGTTGGCTGAAAAGTTCATTCGGCTTTTTCCAAACCTGAATATACTTTTCAGCCAACCCAATACCTTTATCTGAAAAGAGAATCCTTCGTGTTCCCAGTGTTAAATTCCCAAAGTATTGCTGAATCTGAGGATGATCTGCGTCAGAATACTGATTAGTTTTGCAGTGTTAGAAACACAGCTCTTTTTGAAAAGTTAAGTTCAGAAAAGTTCAAAGAATGAAATTAAAGTTTAAACAAGATAGGTACAGTTAAAATCCTATCTACCCCTTTCCCCTTGTCACTCTCGTGAACTTGGCATATGAAAAACTTTGCATTTTAAAAATTATGATTCGTGCAATATATTTTGTTAAAAAATATAGCCTTGAAATTGTCATATTTTTTTTTTGAAATTGTCATATTTTTATGGATGACACATCCCTAGTCTTAACTGCTGTAGTTAATTGCATAGTATGATTGAGTGACTGAACGGATGACTTTCATATTTTATCTTTGCATTTTCGTGTATGAACATGTAAGTTAATTCCTTTTCTAAAATCTTGTGAGCAGATCTCTGAATATTTTTATACTTTTCCACCTCTTGCACACATATGATGATTTATTTAGGTTATATACCCACTGATCAAATCACATGACTCATACGCGTATTTTTTATCTCAACTGGATAACACAAAATATGTTTCCAAAGCTTCTGCTGATTACTTCTCCAGTAATCATATATGAGTACTATTTTCCCTACTTTCTCATCATCCTTTAACGTTACCAGACTTTTTAATTTCTGCAGAGCAGATGACTGTAAATTTAATGTGTTGTAATTACACTTCCCAAGTTACTAGTGAGGCCTGATTACCTTTTTTTTTTTTTTAATGTTTATTGGCTTCTGCTGTTTGGTTTTTTGTAATTGCATGTTCATTTCCTTTGCCCAGTTTTTTACTGGAATTTTCTTTGCTACGTAATTCTTCCTACCTTGTATGTGTAAATGCTTTGTTGTGTGTACATTGAAATTTCTGTCTCTTGTCTTTGAACCTGACTTAAAATGTAGCTTATTCTTCAGAATCATGGGACTTGAACCAGAGGTGGAGGAGGTCTTAAAGATAGGATTCAACTTGTTAGAGGAACTATATCTAGTGTTTTTTATTACGAATAAGAAACTTGTGACTTAATGATCCCTGCCTTTCTATCCTCTTATGACACAAAGGAGTGATTGAGAAGGACTTGTCCTGCACACCTTTGAAATGGTTCTGGCCTTGGTCTCTTGCTGGGTGGTTTAATAATCTCTTTAACTGATTATGACAGGGACAGAAATACCACTTAGAGGTTAATACTGTGGATTTCATAATTGAGACTGGGGATGGGGTTGACATAGACACATTCTTGGGCGAGAACTCTTCTGTAAAATGAGGGTGCGGATTAGAGGAGAATGTTAACGTGACGCAGAAGTGCTCTGTAAATTGCTAGTTATTTTATTATTGATAGTACATAGTCTGGAAGTAAGCTTTATGGAATTCCAGTGTAGATTGCTTTGTGTTTTTACTAGATTTTCCTTTCACCACCACCAACCAGAAAAACAAGCTCTGCCAAGCAACTCGGCCATTTTGTAAGTTTAGGAAAAACAACCCAGCAAGTGCTGAAATGGTAAGTTCGTGGGCAGAGACGCGCAGGCTTGCTCTTCAGTCAAGTGTTGCTGTGCTGCCCTCGTGTGGTCATTGCTAAAGTGGTGATTGAAAAGGGAACAGCTTGCTTTCACAGTCGAGTTGTAAAGACACACTGAATCTCTGTGTTTTTGCCAGCTTGAAAGGGATTTTCAAGAGTTATCAAATCTTTTTTAGCAGTGAATGACAGGAAGTGTTAAGCTTTTTTAAATAAGTTTTTTCTATTGGAGTCCAACAGTTCCCAGTTTTGACTTCAGTCCCCTGTATGTATTTATGCATTGTGTTTCCATTGTTGTGGTTGTTCAATCAAAAATTACAGAACTTGTCTGCAACTTAGGTTTTGTGTAATTTTTAGGTAAACTTATTTTTCATGAGAATTCTGTATGTATGGTGGATAATCATTCTCAAGTTCCATTTTTCATTGCCTTATAGCTAGCTATTAATGCCATTGGAAATCAGGTAATTTTATGACTTTAATTTAGGTGAAAGCTTAGTTAAAAGACTACTTACCCTCTAACTTGATTTGTCCTTTTTTCTAGTCTTGTGGACTTTACATATCTCCTACTCTAAGCATCTCAGCCTACAGTTTAATATTGATAGTATTTTGTATTATCATTAGGCATTAACAGTGAATCTTCATAATATTTCAGGAAATTTCATGTCTTTGGAATTAATAATTAGGTCATCAGTATCTTAAATGTGGAGATATTTATAGTTTTTTCCTAAATATTCTTTTTCTAATTTTATATTTAGGAACTTGTCCTCCTAGAAGTAGTATGCAAATTAATTGTTATATCTTTATTAAGGCTTATTTTACCCCCCCCCCAATATTATTTTAGGTCGCTTAAATCTGACTTGTTTCAGAAATGATTTAAAAAAAAACAAAACCCTTGGTCTTACTCTCATTCATATCTTTAAGTTCATTTTGTGTAGGATTGGGGATTTTTACACCCCTTGCCTTGAATTTGACTCTCGGTTGAATTTATTATGAACAATTTGAAAGACTAAAAAGATTGATACATAGCGAACGGCTATGAACTCAACCACTCAGCCTCAGTCCTAAAACCTGTCCATATCATTTTCTGATTACATCTGCCTCCCTTTACCCCCAGAAGTAAATACAGTTGAAAATTCATGTTATGTCTTGGGTTTGACTTTCAGAGTTAACTGTTTTTGAGGGCTTCCTGTGTAGCTCAACTGGTAAGGAATCTGCCTGCAATACAGGAGACCCCAGTTTGATTCCTGGGTCAGGAAGTGCCCCTGGAGAAGGCATAGGCTACCGACTCGGGTATTCTTGGGTGTCCCTGGTGGCTCAGCTGGTAAAGAATCCGCCTGCAATTCGGGAGACCTGGTTTCAGTCCCTGGGTTGGGAAGAACCCCTGGAGGAGGGCATGGCAACTCCTGGAGAATACATCTGCCTCCCTTAACCCCCATAAGTAAATACGGTTGTAAATTTGATGTTTTCTCTTGGATTTGACTTTTAGAGTTACTATTTTTATTTTTAAATTGCACAAGTAAGTAATTCATGAAATTCTCAAGGTACTTCAAATAACCCACCCCATAGAGTAAACCAGTGTTAGCAGTTTGGTGATTAAAATGATTTTATGCACGTAGCTATGTTTTACCTAAAAGGTGTTGTATGCCTGCTCACATTTCCAGAGGTCACTTTCCTACACAAACACAAATATAGAGCTGCACATGAGGCATATATACAAAAACAGTTTTGTTAAAGTGCACAGTTTTAAAATCTAAATATTTTGCTCAGGAATACAGAGATATGGAAGTATATCAATGATATTTGTAGCTTATTAGTTAAGAGAACAGTTTAAAAATTATGTAAATGTCCCTTTAATAAGGGAGCAGTTTAAATATGTGTTCATCCTGTGAAGCCATTCAAAGAGAAGGAGGTATTCATGGACACAGGTGTACCCTGATGTGGGAACTGGTATCAAATTGTCTCTATCATGCATGTTGGCAGTGACTAATGGCATGGGTTGCAAGAGGGCGCAGGCCTGAGATGATCTATGGTGGAGACCCACACCAGGAGGGCCAGAGCCTGCACTTTCTAACTGGTCACTTCCTTGTGTTCCTTCTCGCTTGCTGAGCACCTTCTGAGTGGTCACAGGTGGAGAAGAAGTGAGTTGAGATGGTTAGTCACCTGGACTAGTTAACTTGACTGTGCCAAGGACCCAGGAGTCAGTCAGTGCGGTGGGGCCTTGAAGGTACTGAGTCACCATTTTACAGGGTTCAGGTTGATTGGCTGAGTCTCTAGGACTTTGAACTCCTGTGGTGAAATAAAACATGAGCTTTTTAGAGCCACACTTCAGGTGGAATTTCTGCCTCACTCCCCCCCAGCACTCTCACCCTCCGCACGAGGGTGGTAAAAGTGTTGTGCTGGTGGATATATAAGTTAAACAGACATGTAAGGTACTCGGCATCTATTACATGATCAGACAAATGATAAGTCGCTTTCCCCTTCTGCTCCCTTTCCCAAGGTAGACACTCGCCCACTCCCTGTGTTCTCATTGCTTCCTCGTGTCAACTGAAGTCCCTCTGACTGTATTTTGCTTGCTGTGGGTCACACGGGATATTTGGGTCAATGCCCCATCCCTGTGTACTGTCCTGTTCATTCTCTGGACACATCTGTCAAATGGTAGCACTTCGTTTCTGGTTTGGAAGAGAGTGGTGGTAGATAAACAGCCTCGCTCTTGTTAAAACACCCTTTCTGATTTTCCTGCCGCGTGTCTTTGTCTTCTGGTCGCTACACCTGAGGTCCTTTGTGTTGGCACTGCTTTAGGTTCTGGGTTGTTGCCTGCTTCCTTCTCTGCCCTGCCTCTCCTAAATGAATAGAGGGTTTCTAAGCAGAAGAGCTGGGGGAGCTCTCCACCTTTTTTTTTTCCTGTAGAGTCCATCACATTTAGGTCTCTTCTCTATAGTGTCCTCATTCCTGCCACCATGCCCCTGGCTCTCTTTTTAACATTGAAGAACATGCCTTCTGTTTTATTTTTTGGTGTGACTTCTGCTGTCGTTCACGTGTTGCGCTTTCCTGGGGGGGGCTTGGAATGATGAAGTTGGGGTTGTGTGGGAGTCCAGTGGCAGTCTTTATTGGACTAGACTCTTTGTTTATCCTTTTCTTTTAAGTCTACCAGGTCTGGGACTCACCTGCAGGAAATTTCAGGGCAGGAGATCTGTTGGGGTTACTGTGTATATGTTTTTAATTTGCACCTGTTTTTGAGAGCCATTGATTGGATAGTTGGAACGATTGCATTTTTACTGTTTGAGTGACTCTGCCTTGGTTTTGTTTTGTTCTGTGTTGTTTGCTTTTTTGTTTGTTCCTTTTGTTTTGATTTTGTCTTTGTCTTAAGGAGGGAGGGGCTGAATAATGAACAAATAAGACTTAGTGGATTCAGACAGATGTACCTGGTTTCAAACACTACCTGCGTCATCAAGAATTATTCAACTACTTTTATTTTATTTTCAGGCTATGCAGCAATATCTTTTATTATGTATGGGTTTTTAAAATTATTTTTGCAATATCTCCATACACAGGCCAAAAAAAAAAAATTGTTTAGCATATTGGAACTTGCAAACCTGATCACTGCATAGAGAAGGCAAAATTATCCCTATAGCACACTTAACCAGGAGGCCAGTTCATCTGCCGACCTCCAAGAACATGGAGAAGAACCTGATAAGACAGACTGGCCCCCATCTGAACCTTCATTCACCACCATTTTGATAGCCCTTCTTCAGGCCCAGATCAGCAGCACATTTCTTGGCGACAATCATCAAATGCCCAAGAAGACTTGCATCATCATCATCTGCTGCAGAAATCTGGGATGTATGTTTCTTGGGTATCACCAGAAAATGTGTTGGTGCTTGAGGGGAAATGTCATGGAAAGCAAGACACTGGGCATCCTCATAAATGATTTTGGCTGGGATTTCCTTGCGATTGATCTTATTGAAGATGGTGTCGCCGCCAGGCCGGGCGACCTGAGCCTTGGCGATCTCATCTGCCATCTCTGCCTCCCTCCCGTGCGGCCGGCTGGGGAGAAGGCTAGGAGGAGGGAGGTTAACTACTTTTAAGCTTCAGTTTTTCTTCATCTGAGTGAAGGACAAAATAATATCCCCCGTTTTATTTTATTTTTTCAAAGAGCTAATCTATATAAATTATGTGGCGTATGGCATCATGTAAGTAAATCAGGAAATGGTAGCTGTCAGGTGTCAGGGATGTTGAGAATGGCACTAGTGACATTATTTGCAAATAATATAAAAGTATGTTTGAAAATTTTGATCTCGTATTACCAAATTACTATCTGCTGTCATATTAATGCTAGGATTTTTCTTTTAAAACCGATTTATGTGGCAGTTCTTAAATTTTTTTTTTAATCTTTTTTTTTTTTTTTTAATTAAGTCATTCAGCATCTGAAGAAGCTTCGGGTTCAGACTCAGGCAGCCAGTCGGAGAGTGAGCAGGGCAGCGATCCAGGAAGTGGCCATGGCAGTGAGTCAAATAGTAGTTCTGAATCTTCGGAGAGTCAGTCGGAATCTGAGAGTGAATCGGCAGGTTCCAAGTCCCAGCCAGTTCTTCCAGAAGCCAAAGAGAAACCAGCCTCTAAGAAGGAACGGATAGCTGATGTGAAGAAGGTATCGGCCTTGCTTACAGTACAAGTGTGCCGCGAGCCTGGACCAGAGCGCAGGCCCCTGCGTTCCTGTGGGAAGCTCCTTAGTGTGTCTTGATAATGAAAATTCATCTGCAGCTGCCTTTTCTAATAATACACTGTCTCTGGATCTAAATGGGGACTGCTCTCTGCTCTACTAGTTAAGACACAGGGCTATGAGGAAAATATTAATAATTACATGAACCATCATATAGGGCAGAGAGACATTTTGTTGTTTTGATTTTTAGCATTTAAAAAAGATGGTTTCACATATATATATATTTTTTTTAGCACAATAGTAATACAAGAGAAAATCATTGACAGATGACTGTGAAATGCAGTTGTAGTTTGATGGATGATTCCAGTCCAAGAATAAGGGATGTTTTATTTTATTGAAGAATAGAAGGAGAAGTACTCCTCACAGAAAAGAAATTATCTTTACCTAGGCAATGTAGATATTCTTCGCCTAACAGAAGAATTTTCCAGCAGAGAATGCAAAAAGGTGAAAATTGAGTTGCGTAGAATTTTCTCACTGATGTCCAAACTTTTGGATGCATTCCTTTTGGGGAAAAATAATGACTTGGTCTAGGTAGTCATGAGATGCAGCTGATCTTTTGAAATTCTAATTTGAGAGAATTAAGTTTAGAATCACTAGAAATATTTAAAAATTGCTTTTAGAAATTTAAAAAGGTCTTATGCTGAAAGCTTTATGAGAAATCAGTTTTTCCTCTAAGATACAAATCTGTGTCTGCACACAAGAGATCTTCCCTGGAGGACAAACAATTTTAAATTGCCTACAAGTTCTGTAGAATAGCTTCAGCAATCCTGAAATTAAAAAAACAAAGTGGCTTTTAACTGTTGGCAGAATTGAGATTAACTGGTATTTCAGTTCTTCTGTTCCCAGTATAGTCATTGCTTAAGGTTAAATGGCCCTGAAGGATTGGTGGGAGGTTGGGGAATGCTGGTGGTGGTGTAGTGTTAGGGACAGGGAAATGAAAACTCCTTCTTAGCTAACTCGTCACCAGAGAAGGGACTTTCAGACACTCAAGGATTGTGCTGTGTTGCCTGCCTCAGTATGTGGAGGCCCTTCACAAGAGACATGTCAGGTGGTGACTTATTCCAGAGAGACCCTGTGTATGGAAGGTACCACTTACGGTATCTTGTCTGAGTGTCATTCAGCTCAGAAATTAACCTGCAGAAGGCCTTGCTTGGCTATTTTTTTAAACTTTTTTCTGAACAGTGAAGAGTTCTTTACTTGCAGAGAGTAAAGAAAGCCACAGAAACCACGACTTGCACGGGGTGTTTAAAACTTTACTAAAGTCATGTTGACTGGGATTCTGGGAATCAACTGTAAGGCCAAATGTCTATGTGTGTGTGTAATATACATATATATATGTAAAACTTAATTTAAGGAGAGACTGGATTAAGATTGCATGTCACAACGGAAGTACAGGTTTAGGCAGAAATATTAAAGTTAAGGTGATCAATTTTAAGAAGTTAATAGATGGATGTACTAGCCAGTTAGAATGATTAGGTTATGACTTTAATAATTATTCTGAAACGAGCTTCTAAAGAACCGCTCTTTGTTTTCTGTACACTCTTCTTTTTCACATGGTAGTTTTTATTGAAGAGTTGATTAGGTATCACTAGCCCTCAAAAGGGAGAAGGCACTGGCACCCTACTCCAGTACTCTTGCCTGGAAAATCCCATGGATGGAGGAGCCTGGTAGGCTGCAGTCCATGAAGTCGCTAGGGGTTGAACATGACTGAGCAACTTCACTTTCACTTTTCAGTTTCATGCATTGGAGAAGAAAATGGAACCCACTCCAGTGTTCTTGCCTGGAGAATCCCAGGGACGGGGGAGCCTGGTGGGCTGCCATCTCTGGGGTTGCACAGAGTCGGACAAGACTGATGCGACTTAGCAGCAGTAGCTGCTGCAGCCCTCAAAAGGACAGATGGGAACACAAGATGATTTTAGGATGTACACATTACAGTGTGTGTTGTAGTAAAGTCCCAACAGGTGAGCCTGAATGCCTCAGATTTTAAAATGGTAAAACTAATTAATGTAGTACCATTCCCAGTTAGTAAACACTAATTCCTGTGGAGCCACTTCATAGCTCTCAGGTTGAAGAAAGGGTGGATGTGGGTTGATTGGCAGGGCTGGAGCAAAGCTCTTGCTGCCTCCCTTTCTCTGCCCCACTGGTTCGAGTTGTGGACATTGGCTGCCTTTTTTGCCTTTATTTCCTGCCGCTTGATTGTTACTAATTCTTGGTTGGATCTTTTGTCCTCTGACTCGTATTATTCTAAGGTTAAGGATTCTTCCCTTGTGTAAACTGAGGACACTGACCTACGTGGTTATATGGCTTCTTGTTCTGAAATGCCTATTCCTAGAACAGCATGCTTGTTATCTTTGGAGGGGTTGTTTTTCTTCGGCTTTCCTGGGATTTTTTTTTTTTTAAAGGTACTGTTGATTATGTCCTCCCTTGACTTTGTGACATATTGTGTTCCTGAATCGTCTTTCATCATTTTTGTCTTTTTAGGGATCCACTTTCCACACATTTCATGATGAGCCACAGCCCGAGGCTTCTCTTGCCTCACTCCAAATATTTTCATGACCTTAGCTGCCTCCCGTATTTCAATGGCAAATCCAGCTTTCTAATCTTGGCTTTCAAGCATCTCTTCTAAATGTTTAACCCTGTTGTGCATCTTCACTTCAGTGTTCCACAATCTTTTAAATTCATTTTGCCTGTAGGTGATTGATTTCATTAAAAGAACACACAACATGGGCTTCCCTCATAGCTGAGTTGGTAAAGAATCCGCCTGCGATGCAGGAGACCGCAGTTTGATTCCTGGGTTGGGAAGATCCCCTGGAGAAGGGAAAGGCTACCCACTCCAATATTTTTGGGCTTCCCTTGTGGCTCAGCTGGTAAAGGATCCTCCTGCAATGTGGGAGACCTGGGTTCGATCCCTGGATTGGGAAGATCCCCTGGAGAAGGGAAAGGCTACCCACTCCAGTATTCTGGCCTGGAGAATCCCATGGACTATATGTATAGTCCAGGGGGTAGCAAAGAGTCGGACACGACTGAATGACTTTCACTTCACTTCACTCACACACAACATACTTATTAGCCATACCTGTGGGAAGAATAGAGGCTGGGGGTTAGACGAATCCTTAGAGCAGCAGGGAGAAAAGGGAGGCCTTTTGTATTTTTCCTTTTGGTTTGTTAATTTGAGTCTTTTAAAGTGAAAGAAGGTTTATTTGTGGAGATACACACTCCACAGAAAGACTGTAGGCATAGAAAGACTGGAGGCCATCTTGGAAGGCAGGAGAGGCCAAAATCAGGTCTTAAAGGCAAAGGGTAAATATTGTTAGTAACATGAAGTGTGCTGGAGCAGGGGCGCCAGTGGGTCTTGTTCTGAGACTTAAAGCTGAATGTTGGAAATAGTGAATTTTGACTGTATCTGGCATGTTGCACATCCTGAGGAATTTTTAAATATACACAAGTAAACTGATTCTTACTTAACAAAAAGTTGGTGGTGGGGTTCTATTGATTTTATTTGAGTTTCTCAGATGAGTCTTAGGCAGTCAAAGCTGAAACTGAAAGCATTAGGGACTTAAAATTCATAAGTAAATATTTTTTTAGTGGAAGCGGTTGTTCTCTTACGTCTCCATATTATTCAACTGTAAGTTTATATTTTGACAATGGGTAAGCAACGTACTTTCTAGTTTAATAGCCATGGAGTGATGAAGAGGCATTGTCACAACTTTAATGAGTTCTAGGGTAATTGCTTTATTCTTTTTAAAGATGGTCCTTTATTGTCTCATTAAACAAATTTGAATTCACTTAAATTGAAATATATGTTCCAATAATGTAAATAGTAAATGGGGATCAAGAAAAAAAGATTGATGTGTAGTCTGTTAATTTTACAGATGTGGGAAGAATATCCTGATGTTTATGGGGTCAGGCGGTCAAACCGAAGCAGACAAGAACCATCACGATTTAATATTAAGGAGGAGGTAAGAAAAAACAATGTTTTAAGGGAATATGATCACACTCCTTATCTTACCTCATCCTTTCTGACTCTGGTTTGTATTACCATGAACTTCAGGCATGGGAGTTAAGTGACTGGAAAGCAAGTTTTTTAAACCTAATTCAGCTGGAAAAGCCACATGTGGCTTTAAAAAAAAACTACCAGAAGATCAAGTCATAGGGTGTGCTTTAGTGGAGTGTTATATAAAACTGCCCTTGAAGTTTTGTTTGTTTGTTTCTCATAGTGCAGTTGATTATAGCAAGAAGTTTACTTTTTAAAGCATGGAGTTTGTAAATTCTAGATTTTGTTAACTGGGTCACCAAGCAACGGTGACAGTGAAAGTAGTTTCAGATTTTCTGCTGAGAAGGGAGCGTGTGCCTAAGTGATTATTTTACCTAAATTGTTAAAATTCGGTTTCCGAGTTCATTTTAATGTGCAATATGAATGCCTATTTACTTTCTGAGATTGAATAGATTGATGATTTTAAAAACTAGTGTTATATATTGGATTTTGTTGTCTGTATAGAATCAGACCTTTCCTCAGTTTGTGTGAAGTTTTTGGGGAAATCCTCTGTTTTAACTCTGTGTTAGGTTTATAGACTACATTCTGAAGAGGTGTTCTTTGGTCTCTCAGTGAAATGTCCCCTCTGCATTCTTTGGAGGACTTTGCTGTTCTTAACTATGTAACGTCCCACTGGTAACAGTTAAATATTAGTAGCCAAAGGTTAATGAGTTTGGGGCAGTAAGTATACTTTAAAAATGTGATTGACCATAACACACGCACAGCATTTGTGGTGTTTTATTTTGAGTGACCTCTCAGCTGGTTAACCTTAGTTAGCTTTCTTTTTCCATGTTTGTTACAGCCAAGCACATGGTGTATATACCTTTTCCCTTTTGTATATAAATTAACACATTGTTGATAGGTCACAGGACCAACAGAAATGGGAGCATCTTGCCGATTTGTTTTAACACGTGGGGAAAAGAGTTGTTCAGATGTCCGTGACTGTAATCGCTTGCTCTGCTGCTGTCAGCAGAGTACTGCTGGCTCATGACTGAACAAGCGCTGTATTGAGTCTGAAATGAAACAGGTTCTTAGTCACCGCCTTTAAAGGCACACTTAATGTTGTGTGGCATTTTTGTGCCAGACATTCTATATCAGCACCCAGTGTGGTCGCCATTAGACATGGGTCTTTTAAAATGTGTATTAGGTGAAATTAGGTAAAATGAAAAGTCCATTCCTAAGTGACACCAGCCACATTTCAGGGGCTCAGCCACGTGTGACTGCTGGCTGCTCAGTGGGCCACTGCAGATACAGGATGTTTCCTTCATCACAAAATTTTATTAGACTATGTTCTCTTAGAAGTCCAGCTGAAACAAATACTTCTTGGCGTTACAGGTAACTCAGCAGTAAGAGACAAATTAATTTTAAAAATGAAAGAGTGAACACCACCAAACAGAGGCTTAGGTGTCTTTCTGCCTGAAAGCTCATATTGAGTAATGTTGCATTGAGTAGATTGTGGAACCGGGGTTCGTGTTGTCCCTGAGAACTGTGAACTAAAGTCTGTGATCTTTTTCCCCCCTCACACCCTGAAGGCAAGTAGCGGGTCTGAGAGTGGGAGCCCAAAGAGAAGAGGCCAGAGGCAGCTGAAAAAACAGTAAGTCTCCCCTGGGGTGGTCCTGCCTGGGGAGTCGGAGCGTGCGGCTGTCTCTGGGCCCGCCTGCCTTGTGTCTGCAGTGCGCCCTGGGCCCCAGAGCCCGCTTCTGTCTCTGCTGTCTTGGCTTCCTGTCTGTCTGAGTCTGCTGCAGCAGCAGTGGCATTTGAACATTGGGCTGCTTTTCAGGGCACACCACAGCTATTCCATCTGATTTGCCCTATCAGCCCCATTATTTTTTTTTTCTTAAAAATGTGCACAAATCCCAAACATACAGGCATTTGGTGTTCTGTTCCAGTTAAGCAAGGAACACATGTAGACTGGCTGTTTTTCCTGTTGATTTGTTCTCTGTGTAGGTGTGATAAAATTATACTGATTGGACACCCATTTTAATATGAAATACCTTATTGTGTCAGTGTAGTTTTACTGTTGGCGGTTCATAAGCAAGAAAATTTTAATTCACGAGGTTGATGTGAAATTCCTTTATGATATGGATTATATATTTGTTATTGTCAAACTTTAAAAACTCTACTTATGGTAAAAAAAAATTGACTTTTTTTTGAGAAGTAATTAAATCTTTATGGGGTGGAATGTATGAACCCCTTTGACAAACTGAATTCTACAGCTTGTCTTCTCAGAAAAATACTCAAAACCCTGCACACAAATTCAGGGGTTTCTCATGGTAAACGGCTGTCCTTGGCTCTTGTTGAGAATCTCAGTTATATCTTCTCTGTTCTAAAGTATTGTAATCCTTAACTTGGGCTTCCCTAGAAACTCAGCTGGTAAAGAATCCGCCTGCAGTGCAGAAGACCCCAGTTCAGTTCCTGGGTCAGGAAGATCCCTTGGACAAGGGATAGGCTACCTGCTCCAGTATTCATGGGCTTCCCTGGTGGCTCAGACAGTAAAGAATCCAGAATCCATCTGCAATGCGGGAGACCTGGGTTTGAGCCCTGGGTTGGGAAGATCCCCTGGAGGAGGGCATGGCAACCCATTCCAGTATTTTGGCCTGGAGAATTCCATGGACAGAGGAGCCTGGTGGGCTATACAGTCCATTGGGTCGCAAAGAGTCAGACATGACTGAGTGACTAAGCACAGCATAATTCTTAAGTATTTGGCCAGAGGCACAGTAACGTGAGTCTTTAAATTTCCCCATCTCTAAAATAGGGTAATACTTATTCTGGTAACTTAACACAGTTATTAGAAACTATGGTCAGAAAAGTCATAGTGTTTAATTTTGCCCTGCCCAGAGGGCATGCAATTTCCATTTGTGCTTTAAATATTTCATTAGAGTTGCAGAAATGATGACTGTAGGCAAGCCCCTGCTTCGTGGCAGCTCAGAAGGCTCTATCCCCATCCCAGGGCCTGCTTAGGAGATCTCAGTTTCCCAGGCTAAAGGCTTCAGAGGCTTTTTGGGAAGTCCATGCACGTGTGTTTTCCTCCACCGTCTGGCTACATTCTGCTGGTCCATTGGTGGGAATCTAAATGTTCTGTACTTGAAAACCTGAACTCCTAATTTTTTTTGGCCACTGTGCATGTGGGATCTTAGTTCCCTGACCAGGGATTGAACCTTTCATCACTGGAGTGGGAGCACAGAGTCTTGACCATTGAACCACTAGGGGAAGTCCCTGAACACCTCATTTATGTAGCTTTATGTGGGTGTAAGAATCCCTCCAGCTTTCAGCCCCTGTGTAATACATCAGACTTGCTATTTTGACTGATTTCTGTATTTGCTTTTCCCTCTCCTTTCAATCCTGAGAGCTCTCCAAAGTACGCAGCTCTCAGAGGCCCTTGTGACTGTTCTTTGCCCGAGTAGAACCTTTCCACTTCTTGTCGGGGAGAGGGAGAGGGGGTGTCTTCTGTGAGGCTGCTTGTCTACTTCTGGGCTCTTCCTTAGGAACTTATGTAAGCGGAGGTTCTCCTCATGCCTGTTTGGTTGGGCCCTGGGCTGGCCTCCTGCCATGCCCTCCTCTGGGCAGCTGGAGGGCACTGGGGTTTGTGGAGAGCTCTTCTCCCAAGTCAGTTTAGTTAGTAACATAGATTAGGGGAGGTCCTGCAGGTGCTGAGACTCAGGTCACGAGAGGCGGCACTGCCGGGCCCTCTGTGGTCTCAGCAAGGGCGACAACCTAGTGTGTGGGCACATGGGCTTCAGAACTGAGCGAGACGCGCTCAGAGGAGTGGACATTGTGAAATATTAGCACGGGGCAGTGTTTTTCCAAAACACTGCAGATTGTCTCACAGATTTTAAAGTTTTTAAAAGGAACCATTTTTTAAACTTTTTTGGGGGGATTAATTTCAAAGAGTTGAAAAATTTTAAGGGTAAGAGCAGTACAAGGAATCCTGTATACTGAGATTCACCACTGTGTACCGTTTTTGCCCTATTTGCTTTATCATTGTGAGAGTTCTCTTTATATATATTTATGTATACACACAAGGTAATATTTTTTCTGAGCCATTTCAGACTAAGATTCATACAGCATGGTCTTTAACCCCTAAATACTAAGTGTGTGTTTTCTAAGAATAAGGATATTCTCTTTTGTAAGCAAAATACAATTTTAAGGTAAATAGATTTAACATTGGTACAATACCGTTGTCTAATTTGGATTCCAATTTGGTCATTCAACTCAACAATGTCATTTATAATATTTTTCTACCCACAGTACAGAATCCAGTCTCAGGTTAAATATTGTATTAGATGTCAGCTTTCATTAGTCTGGAGCACTTTCACAGACTTTATTTGCTTTTGTGACATTGACACTTTAAGGACTACAGTCTTAGAAGGGACTAACTCTGCTGGAGTCATGTGATTAGCATTTTAAAAGCTTAGAGGAGGAAAACATTCTTTTAATTAATTGGCAATTCTTTATGGTCCAACTCTCACATCCGTACATGATTACTGAAAAAACCATAGCTTTGACTCTGTGGACCTTTGTTGTCAGAGAGATGTCTCTGCTTTTTAATACTGTCTAGGTTTGTCATAGCTTTTCTTCCAGAGAGCAAGCATCTTTTAATTTCACGGCTGCAGTCACTGTCCACAGTGATTTTGGAGCCCAAGAAAAAAAAATCTGTCGCTGCTTCCACCTTTTTCCCATCTATTTGCCATGAAGTGTTGGGAGTGGATGCTCAATGTTGAATGTTGAGTTTTAAGCCAGCTTTTTCACTCTATTTTACCTTCATTAAGAAGCTCTTTAGTTCCTTTTCGCTTTCTGCCATTAGAGTGGTATCATCTGCATATCTGAGGTTGTTGATATTTCTCCCCACAGTCTTGATTCCAGCTTGTGATTAATCTGGTCTGGATTTCTCATGATGTACTCTGCATAGAAGTTAGATAAGCAGGGTGACAACATATAACCAACACACTCCTTTCCCAAGTTTGAACCAGTCCGTTGTTCCATGTCTAGTTCTAACTTGCTTCTTGACCTGCATAGAGGTTTTGCAGGAGGTAGGTAAGG
Organism: Bos indicus; assembly: GCF_029378745.1. NCBI lineage: Eukaryota > Metazoa > Chordata > Mammalia > Artiodactyla > Bovidae > Bos > Bos indicus. Next base: position 14,438,323 of record NC_091780.1, on the reverse strand, counting down.
CAGTCCCTATTCATGCTGTCCTAATTTGTGAAATGTTGGGTAGGATTTCTGCTGACTCATTGCAGTCCCAGTAGTGTTCAGCTCCACTGAACAGTGGTTCCAGAACCCTCTTTTCCACCTGGAATTTAAAAAATGATTTTATCTGTAATCATTTGAAGTTATTCTCCTGAGATTATAGTTGAGATTATAGTTGTTTCTTCCTTTCCAGTGCAGTAAAGTGGAAGTCTGTCACAGTCCTGTGACACAGCAGAAGAGAGTCCTTGTTAGAACAGATTTATCCTCTTCATTGAGACTTGCTTTTGAACACCATCCTCTTTGGGAAAATCGACTGAAAATCAGTGATGTTAAAGCAGTTAGTTCCCTGTTTTCCTTATCTGCCTTCTAAAGTGGAGGAGAAAGGAGTTCCCTTCTTTGAGCTCTTAAAGACAGTTAATTAGGAAGCCTCAGTGGCTCTTGGCCAAATTTTAGGCCTATTTTATTTTAAAATGGCTTTTGTTCATTCCCTTCTTTATAGTTGTTTAGATTCGATTTTTCCCAGTAAAGAAAAAAGGAATCCACTTTTTCCCAGTAAAGAAAGAAAACCATACCTAGTTAACTTGCATTCTGACTTTTTCCTATCTATTTATATGGCCTTGAGGCCTCAGTGGTCAAATCTTGGTATTTTTTTTCCCTCAGTTCCCAAAATTTTGGCCAAAGTTCTATTGAGTCCCATTTAGGGAATCCCACTGGTGGCTTCTTAGAACTGGATCTGGCAATTCAAGTCTCCTTTAACATGGAAAATATTTCAATCATGATCCTATATTTGAGACTTCTCTTTGTAGCCCAGCTTATAATATGGCTTAGTCAGGGAGTCTTCCTCCTACAGTCTACATTATTTGAGAAGCCAGCAAACTCTAGGGGTGGACGTTGGTTTCACCTGTTGGAGAGCCCTTGGGGCAGTAATCTGTTAGTAATTGATTGCCCTTTTCACTTCACCACTTAGACAGAATTAACAGTATTGCTGGTCCTAACTTGCCCCCTCCCCCACCATTCTTGAAAATTAAAATGAAATTTGAAATAATCCACCAATTTCAGATACATATATATAAAACTTCTTTCAACCTTTTAAGCCTCTTAACTGTTCAGCTCCTCCTGGAATGGTCTTCAGTAGGTTCTGTTGAGAATAGCAGAAATGTGGGTTTGACATACACCAAACAGCTTGTTCCCACTGGGCTTGATTTTCCCTCTGTGTGGGAAGAGTACTTTGGACCAGTTGCTTGGCTAAGTTTTTGTACCTTCTCATATTGGAAGATTTGAAGTCCTCTTGGTTATCTGTACGTCTACAGATCTGCAGTTTAACTGGAAAACTCTCAACCTCCATTCTCTCAGTGTCTACTGCCACTTTAGTCTCTAAAATTGTTGAAGCAGACCTCATTAGCTACTCTGATATAACAGTCTCAGTTCCTGGCAGAGTTATAGAAATTACGAATGACACTTGATTGTAGATCTTTCTCATCTCATCTGCTTTCCATTAGGTCTTACGTGCATGTTCTTTCAAGCTTGTTTCCTGTGAAACCACTGCTCTCCAGTTTGACTGTAAGCTCCTTCTAAGGGGTAAATAAACTGTTCTAGTCTTGGCCAAGGAAGGCTAGATCCTTAGGTGCCAGTCTCCCCACTGCTGGAGACATCTTTTTTCCTCCTGGCCATCACCATCTATTCCTTGGATCCTTTAGAACACATTTATTGTATGAGGCGCTAGGAAACGAGAATAAGGCGGGTGCCCAAAGCATGGTTTGCTTTAAAGAGGGAGGGATGGGTATTGGTGATAATAGCAGACCTTAATATTTTACCAGTCACTGTCCATAAGCACACTCTACCTGTCTGGCAGACTGATAGGATTCATTCTTTGTATTTAACAAAGGTGTATCTCCACTTGCCTGCCTTTGTGCCAGTAGAACTTGAGTAATGTACGTGGAAGTGCTCTATGGCCTTTTCATGGAAGGCTTGAGAACATTTTCTTTCCTGATGTTTCGACTGAATCAAGTGTAGGACTGTTTAGAAAGGTTCTTCCACTATTACTTTGAGTTATTTTCCCATGAAGAATATTGACTTGACTTTGCAATTTGACAGCAGTTGTCTTTAACATAACCTCATTTTCTGTACAGAGACCCAGAGGCACATGGTAATTGTTTTGTTTAGAGAGAAATCCTAAACCAGGTTCTTGCCTGTTGAGTTTTTTGTTTCCCTGGATGTTTCTCGACCAGTTGCTATTATGTGTGTTCCTTCCTTCTTCCCTGCAGGTGGGAAATGAGCTGAGTTCCTGTGATTTCTTTTTTGGTCTTCAAGGAAACTTCAGAAACTGTTGGGGCATAGCAGGGCACCTATAGGGTATGGCTCTCCCATGCCATCTGTTATCTTGATGAGCAAAAGGACACCTACTGTATTTAGTGATTATTAAAACTACTTCATTAGCTGGACAGGTTAATTAGTAGGTGGTAGGTTTATCATTAATAACATAATTTTAGGGATTGTTTAATCAACATTCTGAAGATAGCTAGTGTAGTACTCAAGAGAACTCTCTCAATAGTATCAGCATCATCTGAATTTGGTAACATTCAGATTTTTAGGCCTCACATTAGACCTCCTGAATCAAAAACTGGCTGTGGCCCAGAAAACTCTTGCAGCAAATCCTTTATATAGTTCTGATCCATACTAAAATTTGAAAACCTCTGATCTAGTATATATTATAGCTTCAGTCTGATCAATGATAATAGTAAATAAAAATAGAGTATTAGAGAATTGGCAACATTTTTTTTTTTTTTCAGAACCAATAGTTAAAAAAAAAATACAGCCTTAGCTTCATCATTTATTTTGATACCGGATACAAAATAGGAATAGATATTACACATCGCAGGAAGGAACCCAACCAAAATTTGAAGCTAAAACAAATCTTTTAGCATAATATCTAAAATATACACTTTCTGCCTTTTTTGGCTCTTCTGCTTGAAATTGGTTTTGTCAGATTCTTCAAGCGAAACGATCTCGAGGAACTCTTTTAGAAAAAAAAAAATTTTGCTTTGCTTTTGATCACAGAGAAAAACGGAAATGGGAGCTCTCGGACGATGAACAGGAACAAGGCTCCAGTGCAGAGAGCGAACCAGAGCAGACAGTGAAAGCCAGAAGACCTGTCCCCAGAAGGTGCCGTGCGTGCTTGCGCGTCCCTGCCTCTGGTTGAGCTCAGTCTGTGTTAGGTTGAGGAGGACGGTGTAGTGCTGGCACGGGGGCCTCAGTTGCCAAGCTGCAGTGTGTTGTGACTCTGGATTCTGAATGCCTGATTAACTTCTTGCTCATCTGCTTCGTTAGCAAGTAATTAGATGACTGAGCTGCTGTGGATTTTGTGTGTTTGCATGGTACATAGCTAGAGAGTGAATCTTGCTGTTTCATATTCCAGGTGGACTGGTTCTGAGGAACAAATATATCTTCCACTCTTAAAAAAAATCTCTCTGTGTATTTGACCAGGGTACAGATTCTTTTGGGGAGAACTAATTTTTCCTACGTTTAATTGGCTGATTGAAACATACTTGACTGTTTATTACCCTGTTCGTACGATCTATATGACATTAAGCAAAGAATCTGTCCAGAGATGGAAGTAGGTGGAAGTGGGAAGAAACTGGTAATTTCTGATCAGACAGATGGCAACAAAAGGTATTGGTGATGGGGGGAGGAAGACAGGAGGCAACGAGGCCCCAAGAAGATTTTTCTCCTTGCAGTGTTAGGAGGGGTTGGCAAATGTTGTCTTTGGGCCAAATCCCACTCCCTGCGGGGGTCCCCCCCCCCCCATTTTTATGTGGCCTGTGAACTCAATATAGCTTGTTTTTAAAAAGTTTTTGTGATGTGAACCATTTTAAAAGTCTTTATTGAATTTATTACAACATTGCTTCTGTTTTATGCTTTGGTATTTTTTGACCACAAGGCATGTGGGATCCTAGCTCCCCGACCAGGGTTCTGCATTGGAAGGCAAAGTCCAACCCCTTGGACTACTGGAGAAGTCCCTCAGTATAGCTTCTGGTGAACATTTGTAGTTTCATGATAAGGAACACTAAATTCGAACACTAATTAAGTGAAATGCTATCATCACTTCAAAAAGAATTCTGTTCTTCTCATTAGTAGATGTTGTATCACAAAAAATACACTTGATCATTATTATTTTATTTTGAATTTTTCTGTAAAATATTTGTTGAAATTTATTTTCTCTTGTTATTTAAGTACCTATTTGGTAGCCTCAACTTTGCCTCTTGTCTGAGAAAGTAAAAAATACTTATCCTCTGGCCATTTACAGCAGAAATATTTGTCTGTCCATGGCTTAGGATGTTGTACCTCCCCCCTCACCTTCCACCCCTGTCGGGAGATTCATTAGTGTTGTCTCCTTTCATCTGAGTTTCAGCTCTCAGCCCTGGAATCCACTCCAGGTCTGTCTTCTAGATTTTACCCATCTTTTATTGACTCTCTGGTCATCTGTCTGTGGAGTGTTGGTTATGGCAAGTATGAGAGAAAGAGATGGCTGTGATTGTGAGTTTCTGTCACTGTCTTTCTCCTCTCACTTTTCGCCGCTGCTGGAGTACTTGATTTCCTTGTGAGAGCTCCTAGTCTGTGGCCCTCAGTCTTGGCTGCAGGGGAGGCGCCGCCTGCAGAGGGCCGATCTCCTCAGCTGTGCCCGTGGTCTGTGGCAGGGCACAGTCTCTCAGGTAGTCTCCAAGGTGTCTTTTATATACATGGAAGAAAAAATGTGTAGTTATTTCTTGTCCTTTACTTCTTTATACAGATGATAACGTTCCATGCATCCTCTCCTGCATTTTTCTTTCATTATCTCTCTTGGAAATCTTTCCTTACCAATGCACGGAAAACTGCTCCCTCTGTTGTTTTTTATGGTCGCATGGTATTCTGTTTTCAGACCCTGATGCTGGGAAAGATTGAAGGCAAAAGGAGAATGGGGTGACAGAGGATGAGATGGTTAGATAGCATCACTAATTTAAGGGGCATGAATTTGAGCAAACTCCAGGAGATACTAGTAGACAGAGAGCCTGGTGCAGTCCATGGGTTGCAGAAAAGTCTGACGTAACTTAGTGGCTGAACAACAATAACAAGTATTCTGTTATTGAACTAGTCCCACTTGATGACTATTCAGTTTTCCTAATCTTTTGTTATTGCAAATACCACAGTGAATAGTTTACTGTGCCTGTATCAGTTTATATCTGTTTGTATCTTTTACTTATTCCCAGAAGTAAAATGGTTACATTAGTAACTTTGGTAGATATTTCCAAACTGCCCAGAAAAGAGCTGCCCTCAGCAACAGGCCGTGTGTGTATTGTGTCAGGCGATCCTGAGGAGCGGTGGAGAGTCGTTGCCTGAGAACCCCCAGTGCGGTCCTCCCTTCATCCTTGCCAGGGATGCTAAATAGATGCCAGAATCCACGGATGCTCAAGTCCCTTCTTATATGAAATGCTGTGCTGTTGTATTCCGTGTAGACTAGGCCTCTCCTCCCGTGTACTTTTAGTCATCTGTTGATTACTTTTAATACCTGCTGCAATGTTAATACTTATGTAAACAGCTGCTAATGGGCAGCAGTTTCAAGATTTGCATTTGGGAACTTTGTGGACTTCTTTTCCCCCCAGATAAGTTTTTGATCCCTGGTTGGATAAGTCCGTGGGTGTGGGACCTGCAGTCACAGCGGCCGACGGTGTCTCCTGTAAATGACTGGAGGGTGTCAGCAGTAGAACCGTTTTGTTTCTAGTGAAGCAGATTTCTCATGAACTAGAATCTCATGGAACAGGACCTAGGAATATTCATGTCTTAACATTCCCTTGGTTAATCTCTATGGTAAGCCCTGCTCTGGGCAGTACAGTTATATAGATTTGAAGTAGACACCAAATGATGAAATAAGGACTTGGCCATTTTTCCTTTTCTCACTTTAGAACAGTGCCCAAACCTCGTGTTAAAAAGCAACCTAAGACTCAGCGTGGAAAGAGGAAAAAGCAAGACTCTTCTGATGATGAGGATGAAGATGATGAAGCTCCCAAAAGGCAGACACGCCGCAGAGCAGCTAAAAATGTGAGGTAGGTGATGTCCCGGAAGGGTTTCATTAGTGAGAGGAAGGGGCATAGTGTAACTGGCTAGAGCTTGCTTTTAATAGGTCCAGGATCAGACATTTGACAGGTGAAAATAATGACCTGTGTCTTGAGATTGTATTCAGAAAGGTTCTTTCAAAAAGAATGGTCCTGGCCAATAGGAAAATGGAAATAATAGTGATAAATCATATCAAGCCTTCATTCCTATGAAGAGAACTACTTCAAATTCACGTTTCCTTGAGTGGTAGTGACATTATCTTCATTTCATACCATTCTTTGGGACTTCCCTGGCAGTCCAGTGGTTGAGACTCCATGCTTCTAATGCATGGGGTGCGGGTTCGATCCCTGGTTGGGGAAATAAGGTCCCACATACGCTGTGGTTTGGCCAAGAAAATAACAAAAATAAAAGTATAGCACTGTTTTTTAGGAAACACATTTGGATTGCAGTCTTACTTTTGAATTATACTTTCAATCAGATAAATTCCTTTGAGTTTCAGCTTATATAGTGTTGGGCTTCCTTTGTAGCTCAGCTGGTAAAGAATCTGCCTGCAATGCGGAAGACCTGGGTTCCATCCCTGGGTTGGGAACATCCCCTATTGAAGGAAAAGGCTACCCACTCCAGTGTTCTGGCCTGGAGAATTCACTGGACTGTATAGTCCATGGGGTCGCAAACAGATATGACTGAGCGACTTTCAGTTTCTTTATATAGTGTTACATGGATGTAATAATCTTATCAAGGTTATGATAGTGTATGAATAATTAATAGAAAATGAAATAAAGGAATAGATACAAAACATACATACTTTATACCAGTCAGAGGGCATTTAATTTCATTTTAGAAGGGTACATAGTTTTCTTTTGGTCTACTTAAAGATGGTGAAGCTGAATCCTGAAGTTATTAATAACCTGTTAAGTGAATCCAGTTAATAATTTGAAAGCTAAGACTAGGCTTTGAATATATTAATGTGTAGTTTAGCACTTTTTCCTCCTATAGCTAGCTGTACTGCATCCAGCATTGTGTTTTTCTCTTTTGTAACTCCCAAACCCTTTGTTGTTAATATAATATATGGTGGAAGGTTATGTTTTAATATTTTTAGTACCAGGAAGCATGCTCAGTGACTTGAAGACTTAAATTTCATATTCTTGTTATTGGGAGACAAAATGCAGGGTTGATGCATTAATCTTAGAACCAGTTTTTTCATTAGGCAATTTTTTTCATTATGCATTTTCTTTTTTTCGTAGTTGTTTCCTTGTTTATACATAATAATGATGTTGTTAAAAAATGAAAACATAAGAATGTCCTTGTAGTTTTCTGTGTCTTGCTTACAAAAATCACTTTAGTCAGTTTTTATTTTGAAATATGAGTTAGCCTTCCTGCCGCTATCTGTGAACATGCAGTAATACTTTAAGCAGGAACAAAAAAATGAACTTTGAGCCCACTTTATCGTGGCTGATCTGCAAAACACCATGTTGGAGCCAAAAGGGTTGTCCTAATGATCTTACGTAAGGTAATTTTGGATCTGAAAAGATAGTTTCTTATTTATTCGGCATTATTCCTCATGCAGTTATAAAGAAGACGATGACTTTGAGACTGACTCAGATGACCTCATTGAAATGACTGGAGAAGGAGTTGATGAACAGCAGGATAATAGTGAAACTATTGAAAAGGTCTTAGATTCAAGGCTGGGAAAGAAAGGAGGTATGCAAAGACAGTGCTTCATTCTTGCTATAGGTGGCAACAAGCGTTAGGGCAGGGAGCGCAAATGTTGAAGGAGGAATGGATTTAAGGGTCACTGTTGCCTCAGGCACAGAAACAGCTTCCCTTTTTCTGGCTTTCTTAACCCCCTATGGCCCCGGCCCTTCCCTGCAGCCTCTGCTGTTAGCTCCCTGAGTTCCTTCTGCGCCTCTTGTTTCTGCTTGAATGCTGCTGCTTCCTTGTCCATCTCCTCAGCCTGCTGCTTGCGTTGCTTCAGGAGCTTCTTGCCACCTTTGCGGCTAGACATGGTTCCTGCTGCCACTTCCCTGCCATTGGAAGCTGGCAGATTTCTCTCTGCTCAGAAAGGCCCAAATTTTATGTATTTAGTCTGAGTTAGTAGGGACCAAAACAAAAGAATGTTGCTGTTCCGTATTTATTGTGTTTGAACACAAAGATTTCTTTGATTTCACCAGCAAATTTTAGACTGTTTAAATGGGAAAAATTGGGTTTGCATCTTGAAAACATTTGAAATTGCTGGGCATGTTCATTCTGTATTGTTTGTGAATATCTGCATATTTGAAGATAAAGGATTTTGGTACTTCATCCAAAAAGAGACTCTTTAGATAACTGTGTATTTGGGAAGCTTTTCAGGGTCTGGTTTCATAGACTTCTTAAAATTTAACTGAATCTTTTTGCAGCCACGGGAGCTTCTACCACTGTGTATGCAGTCGAAGCTAATGGAGACCCTAGCAGCGACTTTGACCCTGAAAAGGATGAAGGCGAAGTCCAGTACCTCATCAAGTGGAAGGGCTGGTCATATATCCACAGCACATGGGAGAGTGAAGAGTCCTTACAGCAACAGAAAGTGAAGGGTCTGAAAAAACTAGAGAACTTCAAGAAGAAAGAGGATGAAATCAAGCAGTGGTACATTACCTTTCCTAGATAAAAGAAATACACTTGCAGCCTGGGGGAAGGGAGAGTTTTTAAATGGTGGAGAACATGACTGTCTAGAATATCAAATTTTGCCTCTGTCAGACTGAATGAACGTGGAGGCATCCATGGTTACCTTTTATAAAACTGTGACCTGAAGATAGTATGTATTTTTATGTATAGCCAGAAAGTCTGTAGAGTTTAATAATAACAACGAGTGTATGGGGCGTTTTTCAGACCTGATCTTGTCGTCAGTCCTCACAGTAAGCCTGTGAGATTTGTACAGAGTGCTATTTGTTGACAGTGAGCTGCAGAGCCGCTCTGCGGCCCTGGACGCCCGCAGCCTGAGTCCAGGCTCATGTCCTTGAGCACCTTGTCACTTTCTCTGGTTGTGCTGGCCTAGCCTGGGTGTCAGAAGTTTAGTGTTCTAGAACTCTCTGGGATATGGTATACTTAAAACTAATCTTGGTTTTACAGTTTACAGAAATGATGTGACAGGAATGTTCTGAAACTGTGATCACCTTGTGGTTTTTAGCTTGCTTACAGCTTTGAACATGTCAAGTTGTATGAGAAACGTGGGGCCACAATACACACACCCCTAAACTGATAATAAATAAGAAGTGTAAGGTCTCCCTGGAGACACACGCTTCAGTATCATGTGATCAGGTTAATTAGTGTTAGGAGTAGGGACAAATGGGTTCCAATTCCTGTTTGATTACTGTGCAGAATATGCTATTTCAGTAAATCAGATACTTTTTTTCTTTGAGTCAAAAACAAAAATATATATCTCTGAGTATGGGTAGTTTGTAAAGCAATTATTAGAATTTTGAAAGTCCTTGAAAGTTATAGTAGTATTTAATTTCAAGTTGCTGGTGTTGTTTTATAACTGAAAATAATTGGTTTTCTAAAAATGTCAACATTTAATCACTCCTAAAGTCCATCATATATGAAAAAAAGACATCTTTTCTTATAATCTGAGTTTTATTGGCCTTGTCTATTAAGATACATGAATTTATCACAGATCACATGAATTTATCACACAAAATAGTTATTTTTAGGTTTCTTTATAAAACAGACCACATCAGCAAGAACAACTGGTGTGTCCTTTAAGTCTGAGGTTTCAGTGTTTTCTACAAGTCTTACATGTTTTTCTTAAAATCTCTGGCCTAATTATTAGTACAAGATTACTAAAGGGACATATGAAAGTAAAGACTAAGTTTCCTTTCCTGTTTTGACTTTGCATTGATAGATGAGTATGGATTCTCCAGATCTAATTAGTATGTACTCTTCCTTGTTTGACTTCTGGCCAGGTTAGGGAAGGTTTCTCCTGAAGATGTGGAATATTTCAACTGCCAACAAGAGCTGGCCTCGGAGCTGAACAAACAGTATCAGATCGTAGAAAGAGTAATAGGTAAGTACATGGAAACTCATTTAAGCAGTGTTGGAGTTCCAGGAATAAAGGAACTTCCTTTTTTGGGAGTAATGTATAGATATTAAAAAATGTATTTTTGCAGGTGTAAGTTTGGAGAATAGTCAGATGCCTAGATTTATTTTGAAGGAAAAGCTAACAAGACTTGGTGGTAGATTTGGAGATGGGGGAAGACAGAGGGGTGGTGTCAGTATTCCTGACCTGAGCAAACAGGAGATTGGAGGTACCATTTACTGAAATAGCAAGACTGAGGGAAGAGAAGTCAAGAGCTTAGTTTGTCAGTTTGATATACTTCACAGTCATCTAAGTGGATAGTATTGTGAAGGCTGTAGAGTATGTGAATCTGGAGTTTAGAACTCAGTCTTAGCTGGAGATTGAAACTTGAGAATTTATCTCTGTGTAGATAGTATTTAAAGCCTGAGGTTTAATGAGATCATCAAGAAATGTACACATGGTGAGAGCAGAAGTCTGAGGGCATTCCAGCTTTTGAAAGTTGTGAAGAAACCAACAGAGGAGCGTGAGAAAGGCCCGCCAGTGAGGTGGCAGCCAGGGGGTAGGCGTGCCAAGCACCAGGTGGCTCGGGCGGCAGGTGGCGTTGCCAGTCAGGGAGGACTGGGGCTTGGTCCTTCCGCTCGGCAGTAGTCCTGGCCCGGGGGATGAATCCATGGGGTGGTGGGGCTGCAGGTGGGGGTAGGGAGACAGAGAAATGGGGCCAGACAGGGTCGTGAGAACAACACGGCTCTTTTTTATTTTGTTAAGATGTGAGATAGTAGAGTATATTTGTACTCTTGCTCACAGGGCCTGAAATGTCACTGTTTTCTTGGTTTTGTGATAACTTACCTGATTTTCCATTTATTTAGCTGTGAAGACAAGCAAATCTACACTGGGTCAAACAGACTTTCCAGGTAAGTGAGAGATTTTGTTTATAAATATTGTCTAAGAGCAATGCATGCTTTGCCACGTGGTGTTGCCTTGGTTACACATAAAACAGAATGTCACCCCTCTCCTTTAATTGGCAGTTGCTGATCTGTCAATTTTTGTATGTGAAATAGCTCACAGCCGGAAGCCGGCCCCTTCCAACGAACCTGAGTATCTATGCAAGTGGATGGGACTGCCCTATTCAGAGTGCAGCTGGGAAGACGAAGCCCTGATCGGAAAGAAATTCCAGAGCTGCATCGACAGCTTCCACAGTCGCAACAACTCAAAAACCATCCCCACGAGAGAATGCAAGGTGTGCTGACTGCTGGCGTTTGGGCTTTCGGGGAAAGGTGTATTGCTTAAAAGTCTGGCCACACACAGATGTGGGGGAGAGAAAAGACTACAGAAGTAAAGGACAGTTCTCATGTTGAAGAAGATGACCTAATCTTGGTATCAAAGGAAAACCATTAAAACAGGAGAGCAGGATGTGTTGTATAATGGCTTTACTGACTCATTTCATCTTATTATTTACCCAGTTAGATATATCTAGTTCAGAGATACTGTGGAGACTCCTTGAAAGAGTTAAAGCACTTTAAAGAGAAGTGGCAGGAAAAGGAAGTGACTCTGAATTCTACAAAAGACAAGGATCTGTACAGGCTTTCTTATTTGATTGATCCAGAGACTGGATCAACCAGTCTCTGCTAGACTGGTTGTACAGATCCTTATCTTTTGTTGGTATTTATTCCCTGTATAAAGTGGAATGCTTGGGTCCTCAGTAATAAAACTATACTTAAGATATGGCCTCTTTGTCCGAGAGGTTGTCTTCAGATTCATAGAACCAAACCTGTACCTATAAAAAGCAGTGTGTCACTGGAGGTCAGTGAGTGTGACGATATCCAGAGGCAGAAGTCACTGAGCCACAGGGATCACTGAAGGGGTTTTAAAACTAGAGGAAGTTGTGGTACATGAAGTGCCCTACCCTTGAAGAATAGATTGGAGCTGGTTAGACAAGATAAAAGGGGGCCCAGGTTATTGCCCTCTTGTGAAAGATACTAAGAGAAAAATGTTCTTGTAATATAGTTGGGGGACCACCGGGCCTCAGGGTTGGAAGAGGGAGGTGATATTGACAAATCAAAGTGTGTATGTATTGAATACCTTGAAGGATATGTTGACTTTATCCTGTGGGTATTGATAAGCCTACCCTCTTGAGCAGAGCAGCAGGCCAGAAACAGTATTTCATTTAGAAAGCTTAATCTAATGATTCTGTGTTGGAGACTCCAGAGTAAGTAATTGTTAAAGCCAGAAGGTCCCACCAGGAAGATGTAGAATAAGCCCCTGAAGGGAGAGTTGGTGTGAGGATGAGGACGGTAGCAGCAGTTGAAGGGTCAGACGGGAGAAGCTTTGTGGGGAGACTTGGCGGGAGTGGACAGCTGCGAGTGAGGCATCTGATTCTGTTGACTGCCCGCTGCTCACAGAGGAGAGCTGAGACAAACAGTAATTACCTTATCAAATACTTTAGTAGGATGACACTTCTTAATAGGGTACTCATTCCAGAGAGTGCTCATCTTCAGAGAAATGCTCCCTGCAAAAAAGGCTTTTGTGGGCACATCACTCTGGGATGCACTCCTGAATGAGCTTCTCCTGTTAACTCACGGCATCCACAAACATGGTAGACTTGAAAAGGCACGAGCCATGGGATGCATGTAACTTTTTAACCCAGTGTTTCCCAAACTGAGTTGCCCGTAGAACACACATTTTGTGCAAACCATAGAGACATGGCTTTACTAGGCTGCCAAATCCTCACACCTGTGAAGGTGAGAGCAGCATCTTTTCCTTCAGAAAGCCAGACTCACAGAGTTGGGGCTTCAAGGGAGGTGGGCTGCTTTTCAGAATTGACAAATGCTGTTACGGTAGCGTAGACAGACTTCCCGAGAGGCATTGTTTTGTGCTGTTTAGAGAGTAAGGTAACGCCAAGAGGAAAATAGGTGACTCACTGCCCCGCTGCAGAGATGATGCAGAGTCAGTGCTGTTTAATGATGTTCACAAGCTTACTTCAGGAAAGAAGCAATGACTAACAACATCTCGGGCTGCAGTCTGGCTTTGGGCATGTAGACAGCGATGCAGGAACTGATGGTCGGTTGGGTGTGGTTGGTGATACAGATGTGAAATTTCAGTTCTTATGCTTTCATGTAGAGTGCACAAATCATGGTTAGCATTTTAACATATGAACAGGTTTGCATATGAAGAAGGTTAACAGGTTAACATATGAAGAAGGTTTTCTTCATACCTGGTTTTTGTTCAATTCTGCATTTCAGGCCCTGAAGCAGAGACCACGATTTGTGGCTTTAAAGAAACAGCCGGCATATTTAGGAGGAGAGAATCTGGAGCTCCGAGATTATCAGCTGGAAGGTCTCAACTGGCTTGCTCACTCCTGGTGCAAGTACGTAGAAGATTATGTTTGATGTTTTCTCTACTGTTTCTGGCTGTTTAAGATGTTAGATGCAAAGAATTACTCCTTTTTATTCCCTTCTTCAGGGGATCTTCCCAACCGAGGGATTGAACTTGGGTCTTCTGCATTGCAGGCAGATTCTTTACCATCTGAGCCACCAGGGAAGCCCCATTGTATATTATTATTGTTATTTGTCACTATGTCGTGTCTGACTCTTTTGGGATACCATGGACTGTAGCCCACCAGGCTCTTCTGTCCGTGGGATTTTCTAGAATACTGGAGTGGGTTGCCATTTCCTTCCCCCTGGGGATCATCCTGACCCAGAGATCGAACCCATGTCTCCTGGATTGGCAAGTGGATTCTTAGCACTGAGCACAAGGGAAGTCCATTGTATATTATAGAAAAAAAAATCATATATATATGTGTGTGTGTGTATGTGTGTATATATATATATATATATGTATGTATGTATATATATGTATTTGATTAAGAGAAATCACTTCTGGGAATTGCCCTGTATGTGTAATTACCACTTTAGCCTGAAGTAAAAAGTACTTTGTTATTTAGTTATTGGGAGGGTAATAGCCAGCTACCTGTGTCATACTGTGTTATTCGTGAGCACAAATAGCAAGGTAATTTGCCCAAATCTTTGGTGTGGAAGGAATTATTCTAAGACGAGAGAAGATCTTTAATTTACATACTGGTGCTAAAGAGTCTTGTGATTCCCCTGCTCCCCAATTGCTGTACAGGCCATCCCATTTAGAGAAAGTTTTCTGACAGTTGAACTTGTGAAATTATCCTTCACTTTTTGTAATAAGATTACCGTAGTCTTGGGAAAAAAGAAGAGAGATGAGACAATGAGGTTTAAAGGTACTTTGAGACTGTACTCATGAATTTTATTCACCAAGTTCAATTGCAGACTCAAGTATTCCCTAATTACTGTGCATTAGGAACCCATGTAGGCCTTGAGAATTTAATAGTGAACCAAGACAAGACAGGATTTTCCTGTCCTCATAGAACATACAGGGTGAAAAGTACCTTTTTAAACCCCCTCAAGGTGTTTTATTTGCAAATATGTATTATATCCCTTGAAAAAGAATCCAAAGGTTTCCCCTCCTGTGTTTTCATCTTGCTTCTTCATGGTCCATCATGCCCACTGAGGTTGTTGGTACAATGAAAACAAACTGACGGGACGGGAGCAGGCCATTCTGCCATTTTTCTAGATCTTTCAGTTGCACATCAAATCTGGGCCTGGTCACTCCACACTTAGGAAGCCTGCCTCTGAGGCTCTCAACAACTTGTACAGCGCAGTGATCATGGATGATTTCAAATTTGCCAGCGTAACCAGGCTGCTTCTTCAGGGTTAGAAGCCTGACAGTGGCTTTGGAGCGTGGTTTGATAGGCACCTGGCATTTGCCTCTTCTCCGCACTGTTGGTATTCCTGAGAGCGCCAGCCCGGACACCCATGTGCAGCATCACGGCGGCACAGAGAGGCGAAGGAGGGAGGGGAAGCACCTATGTCTGTCTGCACATTCCTTCCCCAGATGGCAGCTCTTAATTTCGTCAGTATTTGGTGGCAAAGCAAGAATTCTTACTTCAGAATAGACTACAGCTCCAAAGCAAGGACGTGTGAGCTGCTTTTCTCAACGCTGAAAAGATGGCTTTTCATTACAGACATGCGTTTATGTGACTTTCCCAGTTGAGCCGTCTGCTTTTTCTCTTGTTAAAATTTATGTAATATTTAACATTCAGTGTAAGAAACAAAGATCTTGAGGTTCCATTCCTTTGACTGAGAATGGAGGTCTGAGGTAACTCCTGTTCTCGATTGCTGGAAGATTATTTTTGTTTCTGAGAATAGTGAGATGTGAGCTTCCTAAAGGACAATTACAAGCTCAGTGGAGCCTTAGAAGTTGTGTAACTAATCCTCTTGCTTTACACTTCAGGACACACTCTGTAGAGTCTTTAAACTCATTAATTCAGAACCAGCTGAAAAAGGCCCAGTTAGCTGCTGGGCCCTGGTTGTGGGAACCTTGCGTTAAGTAACATGCTGTTTTGGTCTAGTTCCAGAAAAACAGGCAGATCAGACCTCCTTTCATGTGTATAAATGGACAGTGGCAGTTTGCTAGGGAGAGGAAATGTTGGAGAAAATTAACCCTGTTTCCTCCCCAGTGGTGTGAAAAGGTGAGAGAAATAAGAGGGAAATCACTCAGGGATATCTTCTTGGTGAATTAAATGTCTTGTTTTTCTAATCAGTTAGTTGTCTTTAACTTGAGTATTAGTTTTTGTTCTCTCTGGTCCACTGATTAAGTGTGTATTATACATATGTAAACCTCCCGTGGCCTGATTTTCAAGAACCTTTTTATATTTTCAACCTTATGGCATATATGCATCCCTGGTTTCCTGCCAAATGGACTCTTTTCTATTTCCAGAACATATTTCCTAACTCTGGCTATTTTTTTAAGTTTAAATTAGGTCAAATTAATTAAAGTTTTTGCCTAGTATCTGGACAGCCCTTTCCTATTAGTACCCTGTTGAAATCCTGCCTGTCCTCTAGAGCCGTCTGTCTCAAAGTGTGGTCCAAGGAGTATACCCATATTACAGTGTATCCAGGAGTGCTTGTTAACAATACAGAGTTCTGAGCCCTTTTCCAGATACTCCGATTCAGCAGGTCTGGGGTAGGATTCAGAGATCTGATCTGCAGCCTACCCCTGCTAGATACTAGTATGTTTAAAGGAAGCTCTGTGCACCTGCGGCATGTAGGTCTGGAAAGTAGTGATTACAGCATTAAGTAGCCCAGTGGCAGGCAGTGGAATGGGTGGGCAGTCTGAACAAGGGCCCGTGACTGTCAGGCTGTAGGGCTCACCAGGAGTGGGGTAGCCCGTCTGCCTCTGCCTTCTGCATTGATGGAGCCCAGGGCATGTGCTTTACACCACTATTCCAAACCTGCCTTCTGTTATAAGAGGTAGATGGAAAGCGGCCCTTACAATAATCCAGACCTCGATTATACTTAGATTACTTGTTACCCTGCTGTCTTCTGACGCAGGAGACGATTGCAGAGGAGAGGAGAGACATTTGAGGCTCAAAATCCCTGACTTGCTGAGGAATATCGTGAGGCCTTGATGCCTCTGCTGTTTGTGCATGTACTGTTTTGTTTTTTGTTGTGAACTGATGATCTTTTTGTTTTTATCTTTTTCTTTCTGCAGAAGTAACAGTGTAATCCTTGCTGATGAAATGGGCCTAGGAAAGACCATCCAGACCATATCATTCCTCTCCTACCTGTTCCACCAACACCAGCTGTATGGCCCCTTTCTTATAGTCGTCCCTTTATCCACCCTCACCTCATGGCAGAGGGAGTTTGAAATCTGGGCACCAGAGATTAACGTAGTGGTTTACATAGGTGACCTGATGAGCAGAAATACGGTGTGTAAACAAAAAGAATTGGGATAGAATCTGTGTTATAAATGTATTTGGGAAATTGACCTAAAGCTATTATAGTCTTTAGTAAATTGTGCTTCTGACACTGTGCTATGCCCCTGTTACTGGGAGATTTCTGTATCACAAAAACACAATTCTGATAGTCTTAAAAACGTATGCTTACTTTGTAAAGAAAAACAACAGCTATACATGAACGGGAATCTTTCCTAGTTGGATTGCAGTATTAAGTTTTTCTTCTTTCTTTTCTGTCTGCTTTGAAGACCACTTAATTTACAAAGGATTATGCGATAGAGTTTACACCTTATGAAATGTTAGTAGTATTTGACAGGGATAGTACTGACAATACTTTAGTTCTTAGAATTTGTTTCCTAACTTTTAAAAAATGGGGCAGTTATATAACTTATAAGAAAGGAGTAAAAGGACGGTGAGCTATTTCAGAGCAGCAGACATGAGAATTATTTGTCTGATATCAAAGTTAACTTGAGCATCAGGAACTTGGAACACAGGGGCTTAAGTTTATCTTTGTTTGACAGATCTTTTCTTGGTAACGAGTAACATTTTTTAAGGTACTGTGTGCCAGGCCCTGTGCTGGGTACTTCATATATATTACCTATAATCCTTATGATAGTCTTTAAAGTAGATGATATTCTTTCCAATCAACTGATGAAGGAAATTGACAGAGAGGTTAACACTTGGCCTCAGGCCAGCTGGACTGTGGCAGAGCTGGGGTTGGGACAAGGATGTGTTCAGTCCCAGACCTGGGCTTTTTCACCACTGGATGTATGTTGGAATGAACTGTTCCTAGGAAGTTGCTGATGGTTTCATTGAAATTGCCTAACCTAAACTCTGACAGATTTCATTGCTCTAATTTTGAGTTTCTAAGTACATAATAGTTCCTCAGTTTGTTGATCCATCCGTTAACCATTAAAAAAGAAAATCTAGATTATGTAGAATTGCTTCAAACACCACTGCACTGAAAGGTGAGGGCAAAGAAAAAGAACTCTAAATAATTGTGGGGTCAGGTACACTTTCTTTTCTTCCCAGTACTCCTTTTCTTTGTTCTTCCTTCCCACTTGATGGTGATTTTCTCAAAAGCTCTCCTTGACCCATTCTCCATTCCTAACTTGATAACCAAACTGTAGGAGCTTTGTCATGGGCCATTGTGCTTGCTGGGTGTCCAGTTATGTACTTTATACTTTTGTATGAATGTGTTAGTTTTTATGTTTCTTTGCATTGATGTTATTTTCATTCTTACTAGGTTGTATTTTAATCCTGTAAGCCTCCCTTTCCTCCTTATTGGGGGCCACATCTTACTGCTATATGATTAATGAAATTTCTGACCAAGTCAGAAGTTGGAATTTGTTTTATTTACTAATAAAAGTATGCCCTACCCAAAGAATAATCAAATTATATTTCCTTAAGAAAATTCTCCTTCTGGAAGATCTCTAGATAAGTTCAAGTCACCAGGGTTTAATTACTCATGAAATGCATTTTTTTCTCAAATGTATTGGGGTGGGGGAATATGGAGAGAAGACTGTTTGAATTCTGGCAATAAAGTTTTTGCTGCTCAGTAATAGATCTTTTAATTTTAACTTGTATTGCTCTGTACTTTGGTTGCTTAGATCAGTTTAGAATGTATTAGGTATTCATTAAGTTCTAATTAGATTTAATTTTTTATTTGGCATATTTTGTTGCATCTGTCATAAGACTTGGTGATTATATAGAAGGCTTAAAGTAGAAATTGTGTCTTAATTTCTATTTTCTCTTATAGATACGAGAATATGAATGGATTCACTCTCAGACCAAAAGGCTAAAGTTCAATGCGCTTATAACAACATATGAGATCCTCTTAAAAGATAAGGTGTGTAATTGGTAACCCAGGAGTGTAACTTGTCCAAATGGTGTGGTCTCTGCCTCCCCCTTGCCATGTTATTTTTCTGTTTTTATTTAAAAAAGCCAACAAATGAAGAACAGAAAATCCATGAAGAATGTTAAGGTTATGTATATATAAAAAAACCCTAGAACCTTACAGTCGAATGGGACCTTGGGTCACCTAAGCCAATTGAATAAGACAGGATGAAAGGGGATTGAGGCCCACACCTGATAGGAGATTCTGGTCAGTCATTGGAAGCTGGTCTTGAGTGCCTCTCAGGCATTTGCCATCTTATTGTTAAGCACTTCTCCAGAACAGACATTGTGAATGGTCTCTGTGAAGAGGACAGAAAAATGAAGCTCTTTTAAATTATCTCCTTCTACCGTTACTATGAAATGTATGTGCCAAGTGATCCCATTGATGATGATAGGTGTAAGCAAGTTCAGCTTGTTTACAAGCTGTGGCTTGTAGTAGCTTGTGGCTCTTGGTGTTTCTGTGCTTTCAGGGTTGGGATGGAGAATAGGCAGAGAAGAATCTTAATTAAGGAGAGACTGCAAAATCATGAGTTTTGTTTTTGTGTTGTTTTTGCCCAGCTTACATACCAGTTTTTATGTTTTTGCTTTGAGGCATGCAGCGATACCTGAAAGACCCCCTGTAGGTTTTAGAGGATGACCTGCTCTTTAGAGTAAACACCAGTCTGGCAGCTAAGAGAATAAACAGAAGAGTCTTACGTACTTTTAAGTCAGTGAAGAATAAATGTTTCTGTGTAAACCTTTGTGATGGTATTTGTACAGAGATGATTAACACTTGAAAGTATTTTTAGGTTCCCTTCTGACCTGGTGGCTCGTTCTGTTTTGTTTTTACTTTAGACTGTGCTGGGCAGTATTAACTGGGCCTTTCTGGGAGTGGATGAAGCCCATCGGTTGAAGAATGATGACTCTTTATTGTATAAAACTCTGATTGATTTCAAGTCCAACCATAGGCTCCTGATTACGGGGACCCCTCTTCAGAATTCCCTCAAAGAGCTCTGGTCCTTGCTGCACTTTATTATGCCGGAGAAGTAAGCTCCTTCCTATGTATTTCAAAAGATGCTAGAATGTCTGAAATGCCAATGCTTTTTAACTTTTTTAGCAGACCTTAGGGAAAACAGATGGCATGGTCTGGGGAAAGCAAAGCATGGAACTGAGGCAGCAATAAAAGTGTGAAATGTTTTGTAACAAATGATAGAAAGCTCAGAAATCAGTCTGTTAAGGAAGAAAGCATACTGTCTACCAAGCATTTGAATTGTTTAATGCTTTGGAGGAAATAGTTGATAAATAGAAAACATTTCATACCTTCTCCCAGTAGCTATAAGGTCATCAATATAATTGGAATGGCGTATACAAGGTATACAATCTGAAAATAAAATATCCTAAATCTAAGCTTTTGATAGTAAAAGCATCAACTTGAGATTTGTTACAATTACCTATTTAAAGAATTGTGGGATGTCTTTACTGAAAAGATTTTTGTGGGAGAGATGGTATGTACATTTCATAAAACTTTAAAATTATCCAATGGTGTTTGATGATACTTGCAATCTAAATTGTTACCCTAATGTGGAATACCCTACTCAGCATCTGACCCATCTTAGCATTTTCTCCACCACTAATTGTGCTCCAGCCATTCTGGCTATCTTCTGGTTCCTTTAACAAGCCAAGCATTGCTATTCTTTTCTTTATTTTATTTTATTATTGTTTTTAGTGGATTGATGACTGGTTTACAATGTTTTGATTTTTGTCATATGTCAACATGAATTAGCCACAGGTGTACATATGTCCCCTCCCTCCCACCTCTCACCCGTTCCCCGCTCTAGGTTATCACAGAGCCGCAGTTTGGGTTCCCTGAGTCATACAGCACGTTCCCATTGGCCATCTATTTACGAATGTTGGTGTGCACGCCTCCATGCTGCTCTGCATTCATCCCACCCTCTTCTGCTTCTTCCCACCTTTGTCCATAAGTCTCTTCTCTCTGTCTGCCTCTCCATTGCTGCTCTGTGAACAGGTGCGTCAGTACCTTCCTTCTAGATTCCGTGGATATGTGTTAATATACGATATTTGTTTTTCTCTTTCTGGCTTACTCCACTCTGTACAGTAGGCTCTAGGTTCATCCACCTCATTAGAACTGACTCAGATGTGTTCCTTTTTATGGGCATTGTGTGTGTGTACCACAGCTGCTTTATCCGTCTGTTGATGGACGTCGGGGCTGCTTCGGTGTCTTGGCTGTTGTAAACAGTGCTGCAGTGGACACTGGGTCCGTGTGTCTTTTCGGGTTTGGGTTTCCTCGGGGTATGTGCCTAGCAGTGACACTGCTGGTCACATGGTGGCTTTACTCCTGCTTTTAAAGGAACCCTCGTGCCATCTCCCGCAGTGGTGTGTCAGTTGACATCCCACCCACGGCGCTGGAGGGCCCCCTTCTCTCCACACCCTCTCCAGTACTTGTTTGTGGATTCTTTGATGATGGCCATTCTGTCTGTGGTGAGGTGATCCCTCATTGTGGTTTTGATTTGCATTTCTCTAATGAGTGATGTTGAACATCTCTTCATATGTTAATTGGCCATCTGTATGTCTTCTTTGGAGAAATGTCTGTTCAGATCTTTCTGTCCACTTTTTGATTGGGTGGTTTGTTTTTCTGGTATTGAGTATTGTATGAGCTGCTTGTATATTTTGAAACTTAATTCTTTTGTCAGTTGTTTCATTTGCTATTACTTTCTCCTATTCTGAGGGTTGTCTTTTCACTTTGATTATAGTTTCCTTTGCTGTGCAAAAGCTTTTAAGTTTAATTAGGTCCCATTTAATTATTTTGTTTTTATTTCCATGATTCTAGGAGGTGGGTCATAAAGGATCTTGCTATGATTTATGTCACAGTGTTCTACCTATGTTTTCTTCTAAGAGTTTTACGGCTTCCGGTCTTACAATTAGGTCTCTAATCCATCTTGAGTTTATCCTTGTGTGTGGTGTTAGAAAGTGCTCTATTTCGTTCTTCGATCCATCTCGAGTTTATCCTTGTGTGTGGTGGTAGGAAGTGCTCTATTTCATTCTTTTGCACATAGTTGTCCACGTCTTCCAGTGCCACTTGTTGAAGAAACTGTCCTTTCCCATTGTATAGTCTTGTATATGTCAAAGATAACCTGCCCATATATGTGTGGGTCCAAGCATTGCTATTCTTTTTGTCTGGAATGTTCTTTCTCCTCATCTTCAGAGGGGAAGTCACTTATTAATACCTTTGCCTTACCTTACATGACCAGCAAACCTGAAATTCCTTATTGGACATGCTTATCTTCCACACCCCGTTTCATTTTCTATATGTCACCTTCCCCCCCACCCCCATTTATTTCCTCACTGATCCTGTGCCATTAAATTATGCATTTAGAAGTAGCAGGGATCTTGTTTGTTTATTCATCTGTGGTCCACAGACCTAGAATAGTACGTGGCATGCAGTAAACAGTTCAATTAAGAATTGTCAAGTTAATAGATGAAGCGCCACTTTTTTTTTTTTTTTAATTTGGAGAAGACTTGAGTGCTTACTCTGTGCCATAAACTGAGCACAGCATGTTTTGGACAGCCTAAGGAAATAGCTTATGGGAATATAATGTATGTACCATAGAATGTGGTACGGGAGATGTCAAGGGACAGGGAGGCCTGGCGTGCTACAGTCCATGGGGTCTCAACGAGTCAGACAGACTGGATGACTGAAAAACGGCAACAACCGTGGAATGTACCATTTTAAGTATACAAGTCAATTTTTTTTTTTTAAGTAAATTTATAGAATTGTGCAGCCATCCCCACAGTCTACCTTTAGAATATGTTCCTCACCGCAAAAAATTCCTTCTTGCCTGTTTGTAGTTAATCCCTGCTTCAACTTCTAGCCTTAGGCAGTCACTAAACAGCTTTCATCTCTAGAGATGTACCTTTTCTAAAAATTTCATCTAAATTGAATCCTAATAAGTAATCTTTTGTTTTTGGCTTCTTTTACTTAGCATAATTATTTTGAGATTCACCCATGTTATAGAATTTATAGAATTTATTAGGAGTTATTCTCTTATTATGGAGTCATATTCCATTCTATACACCAGTTGATGGATGTTTGGGTTGCTTCAGTTTGGGGCTATTTTGTTAATGACTATATACATGGGAGTGGAATTGCTGCATTATTCATAAAGTATATATTTAACTTCTTAAGAAGCTACCGGCTGTTTTCCAAAGAGACTCTACCTTTTTACATTCCCATCAGAAATGTTTGAATTTTTTCATTTCTATCATTGCTGATACTTGGTGTATTGTCAGTCTTCTGGATTCCAGCATTCTGGTGGGCAAATAGTGGTATCTCATTGTGTTTTGACTTGCGTTTCTATAATGACTAGTAGTGCTGAACATCTCTTCAAGTGTTCATTGGCCATTAGTGTATATTTGGTCGTATGTCTGTTCAGTCTTCCACCCATTTTTAAGTTAAATTGTTTACCTTGTTGTCCTTTGTCCTTGGACGTGGGGTATCTTTTGTTGTGTTCCAACATATTCCTGTCAATGGTTGTTCCACAGCTTGTTGCGATTTTGGCGTTCTCGCAGGAAAAGATGAGTGCACATCCTTCTACTCTGCCATGTAGCAGCACCCTTAATGAGTTGAAGAGGTTTTTAATTTTTTAAAAGTGGTCTAGATGGAAGTTCTTTATTAGACTCACATCTTCTCTTAAGGCTGTAGTACCTCATTTCTCCAGTGTAGGTAGATTCCTTTTATTTCTTGTCTTACTGTATTGGCTAGAATTTTCCATGTTGAGTACAGTTGGTGGGAGTAGGCTGTTGCAGGATTTTTGTTAGGTACTCTTTATAAGGTTGAGGAAATTTTCTTGTGCTCCTGGTTTTTGAAGAGTTTTTACGAGCTCTTGAGTTGTGTTGGATTTTGTCATGTGTTGCTCTTCTGTGCCTGTGGAGGTGACCATGTGATATCTGTTCTATATTCCACCCGTGTGGTATATAGCATTAGTTACCTTTTGGCTATTGTCAGTCTTTCATTCCTGGGATAAATCTGACTTGGTCGTAATGTTGAATCCTTTTTCTGTTTCTGGATTCAGTTTGCTAATACTTTGTTAAAGATTTTTCCATTTTTGTTCCTGAGGTACCTAGTTTTTTTGTTTGTTTTTGTTTTAGTGATGTCTTTCTTTCTGGCTTTGGTATCAGGATCATAGAATGAATTGTATAGTATTCCCTCCTTTATTTTCTGAAACAATTGGTTAAGATTTGTATTACTTTTAAAAATATTTGATAGGATTTGCCAGTGTTGCCTTGTGAGCTTTGGCTTTTCTTTGTGAGAAAATTTTTAATGAATATTTCCATTTCTAGTTATAGGTCTATTCAGGTTTTCTGTTTCATCTTGACTTTGTTTTGTTTTGTTAATTTGTGTTTAAGAATTAGTGTATTTCATCTAAATTGTTTTGTTTGTTGGCATAAAGCTAGTATTTCCTAATGATCCTTTTAATTTTTCAAGAATCAATACTGATCTAAGTAATACTTTGATTATGGTAATTTGTGTCTTGTCTCTTGGTCTTTTTATAATAGGTAAAAGTTATCAATATTAGGGATGTTTTCAAAGACAGCAGCTTTGGAGGTTATTGGTTTGTTTTGTTTTTTCTATTTAGAATTTCATTTATTTCCACTCTCATTTTTATTATTGTCTCCCTGTGCTTTTCATTTAGTTTTCTTGTTTTCTATTTTCTTAAGATGGAAGCTTAGATTATTGATTTAAGATCTTTTCTTCCTTTTCCCAATATAGGTACTTAAAGATACAGATTCCCTCCCTGTACTGCTATAGCTGCAGCCCGTAAATGTTGCTATCTTCTGTTTTTGTTTTAATTCATTTTCACCTGTTTTTGAATTGCTCTTTTGATTTTTTCTTTTGTGCATGGGTTTCTTTTTTTTAAAAAATGATTTGTAGTTTACTTCTGTCTTAGAGCACATGCTTTAAATGAATTATTTGTTATAGTCTAGTATGTTTTTTATTTTTGAGGATATTCCATGTATACTTGAAAAATGTTTATTCGGCCTTTGCTGGGTAGAATTCTGTGTCTGTTCAGTCACCTTTGTTAACAGTCTCCTACGTATCTTGCCGACCCCATGTGTAGTAGTTCTATCAGTAATTGAGTGAAGTGTTTTAATATTTAACTACAGTTGTTGAATGACCTACTTCTTTCAGTTCTGTCAGTTAGGGGGTTCTGTTGTTAGATGTGTGCACATTTATGTTGGGTTGACCAAAAGTTCATTTGAGTTTTTCCATAACATCGTACAGAAAACTCTAAATGAACTTTTTGGCCAAACCAGTATTTGTTGTTTGTTTCTGATGTATTGACCTTGTTACCATTATAGCACGGCCCTCCTCATCTCCAGTGCTGCTTCTCGCTCTCTGGGTCTGCTTTGATCTCTAGCTCCTCAGCCCTCTCCTGACGACTGTCTGCACAGTGTACTGCTTCCATTGGTTACTTTCGCCCTGTATCTTTCTTTAAGATGTGGCTCCTGTGGACAGCATATAGTTGGATTTTCCTTCTTCTCTAGTAAGATAATGTCTGCCTTTTGATTGGAGTACTTAGTTCATTCACATTTAGTAGAATTATTGATATGGTTGGATTTATGTCTGTTTTGTTTTCCCTCTATATGTCTTATTTCTTTTTTGTTCCTTTGCTTTTTTCTTTGCTGTCTTCTTTTGTTTCAACAAATAGTTTTTAGTGGTTGCTCCAAGGTGTTTAGTGTATACATCTTATCAAATATTCTTAAAATTAATACTGATTTAATTCTGGTAAAATATAGCAACTTTTCTGCAGTATAGCTCTGTTTTCTCCTCCTTCATTGTTTTAAACCCAAGAATACAGTGATAAAATGATTGCTTTATTCAGGCTTGTGTTTGAAGGAAATTAAGAAAAGAGAAAATATATTTATACAGTCTTACTTACCATTTTACTTTATCATCTTTTAGTGATCTTCATTTCTTCTTGTGCAGTCAAGTTGCCGTCAGGTGTCACTTTAGCCTGAAGGGCTCTGTTTAGTATTTCTTGTAAAGCAGGCCTTCTACCCACAAATTCTGTCTTCATTTGTCTGTGCTGTTCTCTTTTCACCTTTAGTTTTGAAGAATAGTTTAAGACTCCTCAGAAGACAGAGAAGCTTGACTGCTCTGATTATGCTCTTACTACAGCAGTTTTAGAACAGGCTTAGACTATTTCCTTTTTTTGCAGGCATCCTCACTATAGTATACTTGTGAGAGAGGAGGCCCCCCTCTATACTCCTCCTTCCTCTGCCTTCTCTTGGAACAGAGTTTCTTAACCTCAGCACTGTTGACATTTTGGGCTGGATAATTCTTTTTTTGCAAAGTGGGGGGTGGCTCTCCTTTGCATTTTATGGTGTTCAGCATCCATGGCCGCTACCTACTCCATGCCAGGAGTGATCCCCCTTCCTCAGTTGTGACAACCAAAAATGTCTCTAGACATTGCCGAGTGTCCCCCAGAGGGGTGAAGTCACCACCTTGAGAAGCACTACGCGAGAGAGTTCCTGCTGCCTCCCCGCATTGCCCATTCTGCCGTCCTCCCCCCTCCCCCCAGTCTCATTGCTGATCTTTCGCCTGTCCCATTTGCTGCTCACCTGCTCCTCTGCTCCTCCCACAGAGCTCTGTAAGTCAATAGCAGTCACCTTTTTGAGGAGGGAGGCAGTTTCCCCCTTCTCTTTTTAAACATTCTATTGTCCATTCTGTAATGAATACCCTGTCCGTCATGTATTAGCAGAAGCCCATGTTTTTATACAGTGTGTTTTTCAAAATGTGCGTGCTATAAAACAGATGATGAATGAAAGTTTAGAAACAGTGGGGGTATCACTTATTAGTGATCTTTGTTTTCTGAAATGGATAAGAGAATTTTCAAGTATATTAGAGTTTTCATATTGTTTTCTTGTATCTGACTTTTGATATACTGTGTATGTTTAGCCTCAGATTGTAGTGAGAATATGCCGCCTTAGGTGATGAAAAATGTGTCTCGTATCATATGGTTAATAACTGGATAGACTGAGATCGATATGTCTCATATCATATGGTTAATAAGTGGATAGACTGAGGCCAATCTCTGGTCTTCTGTGACCCAGGCCCATGTCTTTAAATTTCAAATTCTAAAGAGAAATAGTGCATTCTTCATAGCACCATAGAGATGAAGTAGAAGTATTCTGCATAGTAGGAACCTTGAGGCCTGTGGGAACTTATGTGCTCATTTTCTAGAGAAAGAAACGTGATGCTTAGTTTCCTCCAGTGAATGGCTAGCTAAGATTTGTCCTTTTGTTCTTGGCTAGCGAGGTGGATGGTAGGGATTTTGACTCCTAAATGGTCATAATTAATTTTTTGATGCTCTTAAGCAACTGCAGCGTTCCACCCAGCATGGGCTACATTTTGGGAAAAAAGTTTTATGTTTTTGTTTTTATAACTGAAGAGAGGAATTTTGAATTACTTTTTTCCACTAGAGATGATCATTCAGTTAGTGTTTGCCAAAGTTTTCCATGTGGCCAGTTGGGTAATTATTGGAGGGTGGATTGGAGTTAAGGGATGTACTTTGTGTATGTGTGTGTATGCGTGTGTGTGTATCAGCATGTGTATGTGTAAGAGAGCTTTTTCTCTGTAAACTTTGTTTTTAAAACATTATTATTTTCAGACATTTAAAAAAATCATTTTTCACGAAGGTGTATGTGTAAGAAGGAAATCCATTAGTTAAGGAGTTTAGATTTTCCTTTATTTCCATCTGAGCTTGCTGTGTGGCCAACAAATCCTGTACTTCCTCCTACCCTTTGTGGTAGGTCCTGAGGTTCATTACGGCTCTCTACAACCGTGTGTTCCTTTTTGGGAAGTGATCCGCTGAAGAAACGTCATTGTACAGAAGAGAGGTTTACTCATATAATTTCCGGACTTTCCCTTCCTCAGCTGTGATAGGCCATTGTTCTCAGCATCCAAAAGTTACTGTTCTTTTTAACCAGCTGAGATGGCATTTCCTTTGTGCAGAGTCGATCCAGTCGCCTTTTCTGCATAGCGACTCTGACCAGGAGCCCACCCTTACTGTCTATGGTTACTACCCTTACTAGAGACACATATCGTTGAGCCACTGTGTTCTGTATGTAGTGTTTTTGCAAAGTATGGGGCTTGCTTTTAAAGCGAGAAAGAGCTACGACTACATCAAAGAATTCAGCGTATACACATAATCATGTGCAAATGTGTATTTCATACCCACCTTACAAAATAACTTAGTTTGATAGAGTATTTTCGGAGATTTTTATCTCTTAGTGTTTTGTTGTTGTTGTTTTGCTTCTGCTGTCTAGTCCAGTCTGTGAATTTTTTTGCACTTTTCCTTTCACATATTTATCACAGGACTTCTAGTATACTGTTCTCCCTGCTTTGATTTAATTTTCTTCTTTGTTGTTCCTCATTAGAGTGAGCTTCTGTTTATGCAAAATCCCAAGGTCTGGAAAATGCAGAATTGTTTCTACTTCGGTGAGACGCATATGTTAAATAAATACAGAAGTTGATTAACAGAGGAATAGTTAAAATAGTGACTCTATAGGCTGTGATGTGGTATCATTATAAGTTCACCATGATGACGGTATACCTTTTATATCCGTGGTATTAAAAACTGACAGTTGTCCACTGCATGGACCAGCACATGTTTCTTAAAGAACTTGGTAGTCAACATTTCAACTAGGCATATGGTCTCTGTCACAACTACTCATCTGCTGTATAGACAGAAAGCAGCCATAGGCAGTTTGTAAATAACTTAGTATATATCTAAGAAATAATATCTCATATTAACTTTTTTAATGCAATAAGAATACACTAGGTGGGTGAAAATACTTGTTGCCTAAAACAGTAGGAGCAGTAAGTCTTGTTTTAAAAAAAAGTTTATTAAGTTTTTAGACTAGTGTAGTTTTAATTAAAATGTGTTATGTAAATTAAAACATTCCCTTGAAATTATTTATCTCCCAGCTCTTCAGAAAGTAGCTTGATGTATAGGAATGGTCTTTCATTTCCAGTTGCCTCATACATTTTGCGTTGAGATGCTGTTGAGATACCTCATTTTTTACATTGTTCCTTTTAATCCTCTTATCAGTTTTAATTCTTCAATTTATGTTCTTATTTTTCATAAGCAGTATGGCAGAATACAGTGTGCCTTTGGTTTGTCGAGGGAGAAGCTTTAATGGTATTCTCAGATCGCTACCTCTAAAGGTTGTTTTCTCTGCCTCTCTGAACGTGGTTGTTTCAGGCATTGCCAGGTGTCACTGGGCTTGAAACTGATGCTCCTGGTGCCTGATGGCATGCTTGGCCATTCCTGAGATCAGAAATGGCAGCAGACAGTTAACATCCTTGTGCCCAGAGGCAGTGCTGGCATTTGACTTTCTCTCTTATCAGAGATCTCATTACATGGTAGCTCTAGGTAGTGTCAAGTCCTGAGTTTATAATTCCGGGACTTGACTGACCTCGGCACAGCAGGGCCTCATCTCACCCACTGAGCTTCAGTCTGTACACAGAACTAAGCAGCTTCTTCCAAGTGCTTTCTTGGCTTTCATTTGGCAAGTCAGCAAGCTTATATTTTTCTAAGCCCCATGAAAGAAACTTCTTTCAATTTTTATTTTTGAAAGAGCTTTGATCATAGTGTCCCATACTGAATTTCTGCCACAGGTCCTTTAGTGATCGAAAGATGGTTGAATTAATATTTACACAGGAGAAACTTTGATCTGTAGAGTCCAGGCAGAATTTGTTATGGGTGACTTGTCTTTAAATTTCATTGATAAATTTTGTGCCTCCAAGTTCTGTTAGTATTAAATTTGTATCACTTACATCATTCTTCTTGTCTGGGGGTTGTTGTGTGGTTGATTGTCATTGTGATCTATTAACTTTTAAATCTGTGGGCAGTAAGGATGACTGATGGAAACGATATAGTTTTTACATTTGGTGACAGCCCTGATACCACCACTAATTATTCTTTTATCTCTGAATATTGTTTTCCCTGTAAATTGCAGCTTATTAAACGATAGCTTATGATTAATTTTCTGCCTAACATTTTATCACAATAACTTGTTACTTATGTACTAATTGCATGATTTACTGAAATATTTTGTGAACCCTGGATCCAGTGTCAGAATTGGAAACCTGCTATTATCCAGTATAGACTTATGAAATTGTTTCAGTTGATTTTTCCTTGCCTTTTGTTTTCCCTGCTCTTATATTCAAGAGCTAGTGAAAGATAAAATTTATTTATCCTTATAGGGAAGACTCATTTTTTTTAACGGACTTTTTTTTTTTTCTAGTTGGTTCCTTAAAAAAGAAATTTTAATTGGGAAAAAAAATTTTTTTTTTTTCTGTGTAATTGAGTAACACTGTTCTGTTTTATCTCTAGGTTTGAGTTCTGGGAAGATTTTGAAGAAGACCATGGGAAAGGGAGAGAGAATGGCTATCAGAGTCTTCATAAGGTGCTAGAGCCTTTCCTTCTCCGAAGAGTGAAGAAAGATGTGGAGAAATCTCTTCCTGCCAAAGTGGAACAGATTCTCAGAGTGGAGATGTCAGCCCTTCAGAAACAGTATTACAAGTAAGTCATTGGCTGAGTCAGGCCCGACTGGGATTAAGATCAGTGCCAGGAACACATGAGAGAGAGAACTGACAGGTAAACTGCCTTTTTTAGTGAAGTCTCAACACAGATTTAAATAGCAGTTTATTTGTGGTCGGAGAGAGGGAAATTTATTTTTAAGGAATTGCTTTGTTTAATTTTGTTGATGATTACTAATAGTTAACAGAGCTCCAAAGCCAAAACTGCCAAGTCTGGCCTGTTCAAAGACCTGCCTTCATTCTTGTCTCCTCCATTCCAGTTTCTCTTCTCCTTAGGTAATGATTACTGTTATATTTAAAAGTCTTAGTGTTTATCTTTCCTTTATTTTTAATTTTTAAAATAGAAGCAGATACACGCTAGCTTCTTCGGGCCTTTTGTCTTCTTATACAGATGGTAGCACACTGTGCAGTTTTCTGTACCTTACTTTTTTCACTTACTGATGCCAGACAGCTGTGCTGGGAACACTCCACAGTGGTGTACAGAGGCAGACAGCCCTTGCTTTTTACAACCGCATAGTGGATCTGTGGAAAAGTTTGTTACTAGTCCCCTAGTGATGGACATTTGGATAGTTCCAAATCTTAACTTTTATAAATAGTGCTGTAGTCTTTGAGCCATCCCTCTTTGAGATGGGTTCCTAAAACATGTGATTGCTGAAAGCGTAAAGAAATTTCACAGTGCAGAAGAAAAGTGCTTCTCATATTTTGGGGTTTGTGGTTAGAGCTTATTTGGATATGTGTGAATATTCACGCACCCCGTCCTCCCTTCTTTCCAAACTGAGTTGTAAAACACACTCATCATGAGCACTGTATTCTGTAAAACTCCCTTTTACACAATTTAAATGGATATGTAGCTTCTGTCATTGATATATCTCATTTATTTAACTGATTTTCTAATTTGTGATAGCTTAATTTCCACTTTTATACTATATTAAAGACAGCTTCAGTGATAGTCATTGTTTATGTGAAATATATAAATGTAACATATGTTCTAGTATATATATATATTTTTTTTGTTGTTGTTGTTGTTGCCTTGGCTTTCTAAAAAAAAAAGTACTTACTTTCAGTTGGAGGATATTGTGTTTGTCTCTGCCATACATCAACATAAATCAGTCATAGGTATACATATGTCCCCTCCCTCTTGAATCTCCCTCCTACCTCCCACCCTATCCCATCCCTATAGGTTGTCCCATAGCACCTTAATCATTGAGCTCCCTGCATCATACATCAGTTTTTTATTGTTATTATCCTCTCTTAATATTCCTGTGCTCAGCCAGGTTGAATATTGCTGTGCTCAGCCAGGTTGAATACCTGATAGAATGTTGAATGGTCTGACTCTGGAGATGTGTGAGATCTCCTGCTGAGGTGGCAGGAGATAGAAGGTAAAGCGCCCTTAGTTCAATGGTCTGGCTCTGGAGGTGTGTGAGGGCTCCTGGTTAGGTGGCAGGAGATAGAAGGTAAAGCGTCCTTAGTTGAATGGTCTGGCTCTGGAGGTGTGTGAGGGCTCCTGCTGAGGTGGCAGGAGATAGAAGGTAAAGCGCCCTTCCTCGCCTTTTCAGTTCCCCTCCGCCCCCATGCCCTCAGTCATAGTGTTTCCTTTTATAATCTTCTGGTATACCCTGTTCTCTTCCTTTGCATCTGATAATACCATTATTGTCTTACTTTGCAGATGGATTCTGACCAGGAATTACAAGGCTCTCGCCAAAGGAACAAGAGGAAGCACATCTGGCTTCCTTAATATTGTGATGGAACTGAAGAAATGCTGCAACCACTGTCACCTGATTAAGCCCCCTGAGGAAAACGAAAGGGAAAATGGACAGGAAGTTCTTCTGGTGTGTGCCTACCTTGTTTGTAATTAGTTTCTTAAGGACAATTTAATTTCTGTAGATGCTTTTACTCAAAACACTCCTTTTCCTCCCTGATGGCTCTTCAAGGAGCATCAAAAGAAGCTTTAAAAACAGGTGAGGAAAACCAAATAGCTAGGAAAAATCTGGAAAGTATATTGTCACAGATACCAGGTAAAGAGCATTTTAGGAATTGCTTGTCAGCTAGATTGCAGAAGGCTTCCAGAAGCTTTAAGATGATTTTAAAAATATGAACTCTTAGAGGTGAAGGGCAGATTGAAGTATCCTTTTGATCATGATCGTGTCTTTTCGTTCTTCAGTCCCTGATCAGGAGCAGTGGGAAGCTGATTCTATTAGATAAACTGTTGACAAGACTTCGAGAAAGAGGAAACAGAGTCCTTATCTTCTCTCAGATGGTGAGGATGTTGGATATCCTGGCTGAGTACCTGACTATTAAGCACTACCCTTTCCAGGTAAGGATGCTCGGTACTTAGGGTCTCTCCCTTCCTCTCTCCCTCCCTCCCTCCTGGGTTGTATGCTTTGCTTGTTAAATTAGCCTCAGGTAGAAAACAAAGAGTTTTCTTGTTTGAAACAAATTGAGATTAAGAGTCCAGGAGGGTCTTAATTTTACTTTTGTAAAATTAAGAGTTTTTGTCTTCATTCATTAATCTCCAGTAAGATTAGGAGAAAAATAAGGAGGAAGAAGGAGTTTCTTTAGCATAATATTTTTCTGCATGTTAGACAATAAAAAAACAAAAACTTATCTGTTATCTATGTATAGGCATATGTGCAATTTATTTGGCCTAACATTATTACATAAGTTTTTCTTTAGTTTTGGATGAACTAATGAAGTTAGGCTGATATTGAAGATACTTGAAGCTAGTGATTCTAAGAAGACCAAGCTTTAAAACTCAGTGCAGATTGTCTTTCAAAGTACCCTGAAAGGCCTAGTTACATCCATAATACCTGGTGTGGTCTTTCAGCAGCTGTCTTGATACTGTGGTTATTATCAGAAATAGCACAGCAGAAAGAGTCAGTGATCTTTCAGTACATCTGATCCCTGGCTGCTTTCAGGTCTGGCTCATCATTTGGCATCAGTGAAATAAGATGTTACTTTTTTCTCTAGGGAGTGAGTAGTCTGGTGTCTGCTCAGGTTATCATGCCTGTTGCCTTCGCTTAGTGAGAATACTAAAAAGAGGGCATTTGGGTTTTCTGATTTCAAGACTTATCTTTGGGTCAGGGCTGTCAGGTAGACTTGGTAGTCAGAAAGAAGAAAGGGGGTTCCCACATGTGATTCTGCCTGTGTTCAGGTGGCTCTGGGTTTGGTGGGCAGAGCGCTGAGCTGTGGGTCCTTCCAGATCCCGCCCCGCCCCGCCACTGATGACTGGCTAGCGGACAACATCTGTCTGGTCGGTTTTGCCCTCTGTAAAATGAGATAGTTTGTCTCAAGTGGTGATTAAGGGGCAGCAATATGAAAATGATTTTAAAGAGTGAGAAATGCTTTATATACAGTGTACAGGTAGTAATTCTTCAGTATCCACATGTTATGGTATCTCTACAGTGACATTGTTTTGGACCTAGAGTTGACATACAGTCTAATGTAAGAATTGTATGTGCTGGGAAATGCCAGAGGCTCTCTTGAGGATACATTTTGGCTGCTTGAATGCTTTAGTTTTTGGAAAAGCTGGGGTATATGACCAGCTGAATGTTTTCAATATTGTGGGGAAATGTCTTCCACACAAAATTATGTAAAGGATTTTTTGCTGTATATAGCAGTTAACATGAGGGCAGCTTTCAGCCATATTAACTTAGGAGCGTCACTTTTCCGCAGGAGCTAATTGTGAGGTGAGCAGTGGTAGTGTTTCCTGATTTCTTGAGTACCCACAGATGGAGAATCAGACAAAGCCTCTAAGCACAGCGTGGTTGCCGTCTTTCTCCTTATGTCCTAGCGGCAATTCTCATCCTTGGATGGACCTAGGTGGCCCTCAGAACCAGAAGCTTCTGAGCTTGAGTGTGTAACCAGAGAGCTTGGGGCATGTTGGGTGTGCTGCTCAAGCACAGCCCTGGACGGCACTTGGCCAGTGTGTTCTGGTTATTTTTACTCAGAGGGTGTTGGAGTGAGGAAGGTTTCAAGTCTTCTGTTCTATTTTGAGTGCAGCTGATTTTCCTACCTTATGATTTTCTCGTGGTTTATTTTTACAGCGTCTGGATGGTTCCATCAAGGGAGAAATCCGAAAACAGGCGCTGGACCACTTCAACGCAGATGGGTCTGAGGTACGGCATGCGTGGCTTTGTTACTTGGGCAGTCTGGGCTCTGTATCAAGGGGGAAAGCCTTTCTAGCTGAATGTACTCTGTTTCAGAAACAGTTCACAGTACAGTGTCCTACCTGATAAGAGAAATCACCGATGTAAAAGGTGGCTCTTACCTTGTTTGGTTGTCACCCCCGAAAAGCATATCCATGCTTGTTTCTCTTCCCTGGGCTGAATTAATGGCAGAGTAGCTCTGATATCAACCGAGTGCTCTCTGGTGCTCCCAGATGACAAATTTCTGAGCCTAGAAGAAAAACAAGGCCAGGTTGTGGAGGGCTGACCAATAGGATTAACTTTGACACGTGTGCTAATTCAGAAGGTTCTGACCTGTACTCTTGGTGACTTGAGTCTTAGAAAGTGTGTTTGTGGTGTCTCAGATTTGCTGGACCTTGGCAGGGATGTGGCTTAACTCCCTTGCTTGGGCTGATAGCAGCGTCGGTCCATCTGTTAGGTGTTCAGCTTGAATTTGGCAATATGAAGTATTTTGTTTTTAAGGCTTGTGTGGAAGAGCCCTTAGGACAAGCTAGAAGCCGTGTAACCTTGTAATGTGTGCCTGTCAAGCTGTTAAATACCGTGGGATTTGAGAGAAGGAGGGGGAAGAGGTTTAGCGTGGGGGGCTGTAGTGGTATGAGGAGGGGAGGAGGCCAAGGAGAGTGCTGGAGGTGGGACTAAGCAGTCTGTGGAGAGAGCGTGGGAGCCTCTGAAGCCCAGGCGGCTCTTCTGTGTAGAAAGACCGGACTTGACTTTCTGCTTCTCATGAGCTTTAAGCACTGCATCTGTCACTCCAGAGAGTCAGGACTCCTGCCCCTCGAATTGCACACAGGCCCAATTAGACTGTGGTATTCTGGCTTCTTCTCTAGCTTAAAATTTTAGTTTCCTTGGGGAGTTTTAGACACTAATCTCTTCAGAACCAAGGCTCTGAATAGTCAAGGACAAGAGGAATTGAATTATTAAAACTATTGATAACCATCTAATTCCCACTCCTCCTTTCCCTCCTCCGAGTTCCTCACCTGTGAACTTTGACATGATTTTGCTCCCCGCTTCGTAACCCTGCGGTGGCGACTTCAGAGTAACAGTCAGCACGCAGCCCTGAGCAAGCGTGCCGTCAGTGTCAGCTGTTTCCATTATTGAGAGTGTGCTGAGGTTGGCTTTTGTGCCCTACTCTAGGTTTAAACTCAGTGTGAGTTAGATGTCTTGTACTGCCCTGTGTCAGAAAAAACTAAAGTCAGTTTCTTCATAGTTCTCCACTCAGCCCTTTCCCCATGGCTAGAAGGAGAAAATGGTTTCTCTACCATTTTCTGCAAACCTGAGTCTTTCTTAAATTAATTTAAAAATTTATGTACTTTATTACTGGGGAAAAGGATTATATGCACATTTAGAAATTTTGCAAGTTGGTGAAGAGTACCAAGAAGAAAAGCTGTACAAACTCGCTCTGCAGCTTGCTATTCGTATCATTTGGGTCCATTTCATTCATCCCAGAGGAAACCGTTTATTTGTTTATATGTTTGCCCCAGTTGGAATCAGGCTGCATATAGTCCTGTTGTCACGTTTCATTCAAAATTCTACTCGAAGCATTTTCTCCGTATCATTTAAAGATTTTAAAAATCATGGTTTCTAATATTTCTCATGCCTATTCCCTCATTTATTTAACCATTTTATTGTTGTCAGATGTTTAGTTAAGAGGATGTGAGCATGTAAAAAAGGTTTTTAGTGCCTTTTGCTGAATCACTTTTTCCAAACAATTTATATTC
This sequence comes from Bos indicus, assembly GCF_029378745.1. Classification (NCBI taxonomy): domain Eukaryota; kingdom Metazoa; phylum Chordata; class Mammalia; order Artiodactyla; family Bovidae; genus Bos; species Bos indicus. The sequence continues at coordinate 14,401,947 of NC_091780.1, read as the reverse complement.
ATACTTTTTAATGTATTAATTTATTTGGTTGTGCCTAGTCTTAGCTGAGGCATGTGGGATCTAGTTCCCTGACCAGGGATTGAACCCAGGCTCCCTGCATTGGGAGCGTGGAGTCTTAGCCACTGGACCACCAGGGAAGTCCCTATATTTATACTTTTATGTATGAATACTTCTGTTTTACCTCACCCTTTAGTTTCATAGTTTTTTTAACCTTTACCTATTTGGTAATAGACATAACTAATATCTTAATATACTGCATACTACCTTTGATAAAGAATGCCATTGAAAATAATTTTTTATGATCATTCAGAGCTCAGATGTCGTTTATGTTTTAGATGTCTTATTCTCAAGTGTTTACCTGTGGGCTTCGCTCTAGAGTGTGGAACTGCTGGGTATTTCTACCAAGGATCACAGACTCAGTGCTTCAACACCCCTGGCGATCAGTTCTCTCTTGGAACTGTTTAAAGTTCTTGTGAGACAGCTCTCTCTATTTTTAGTTCTCCGACAGTGTTGGTGAATGACTGTTATTCAGACTGGGGAGACCCTTTCATTGCATTTATGTATATGTATTAAGTACAGCCATCTATCAAAAGATAACTCAGAACTACCAGTGTTTGAGATGCAGATACCACCTTCACGAGATGCAGATGGGCGTGGGCTGCCTGCCCAGTCTCTGTTATGCCGTTGCTGTGGAAGCTGGGATGCATCAGGGCCTGGGTCTTTCCCGTATGCGGCTCTTCAGCTTGTCCTTCCCTGGTTTCCTTGGTGTGTGTCTGTGGTGACTGAGGGCCCTGTGCTACCAGTGGCTCCGTCATGTCGCCTGTCAGTACAGTGTTTCTGTATTCCTCAGCAGCCTAATAAATGAATGGACATTTGCTCAATAAAGTTTCCTTGCTTATACGGACTGCCTGCCTTACATGGCATAACTCTCCTTTACCCAGGAAATAAGTGTGTAGACAACACACTGAAGTGATCTGTTGATAACTAAGTTTGTCTGTTTTCTGTTAACTACTTGTATACTAGCTTTAGTTGGGCAAGACCACTAATTCTTCTGCTCCTATTGCCTTATCCATTTCTACTTGACTCCCTTAGCTCATTGCACCAACTCTTACCTTTTAATCAAATGAAAATTCACTCTGCCATCAAGTCCCTGACATTCTTGTAGCCTCCATAAAGTTTGTCCATCATATCTCACTTTTCTTCGCACCTGCAGGGGTTTCCAGGTGTGAGGGCTTGTTGGACTGTGAGGCTGTTTCTGAGAGGCCACTGCATAAAGTAGTATATTGCATTGTGTACAGGACTTCTGTTTCCTGCTCTCGACAAGGGCTGGTGGCCTGGGAATCAATTTGGCTTCAGCGGACACAGTTGTCATCTTTGACTCTGACTGGAACCCCCAGAACGACTTGCAGGCACAAGCCCGAGCCCACAGAATTGGTCAGAAGAAGCAGGTCAGTGGAGAAGCCTTTGGATGTGGCTTGGAGGGGAGGTCGTTGTCTCTGGGTAGATACCTGTTAATTAGCTCGTAGAGAGACGCTGTCTTTAGGGCTGAGATGAGATGAGCCTGTAGTTATGGACCGGCTCTTTTTCACTGTTTGTAACGTGTATGACCAGTAACTTTCTGGCTTACTCAAAGGTGCATGATGAATAGACTTAGAATTAAAAATTTCTGTTTTTGTATAGAAAAGTTGTGATATTCACATTGTTCAGCACAGTCTACTTCTGTTAACATGGTCAGTGTTAGCGCTGCTGTATGCTGCTCAAGTACGCACTTGTTCCTTCAAGGATGAATTTCAAAGTCTGTTCCAGTATTAGCTACCATTTAAGTTTCATATGTGGTTGGAGATTCAGTTTTGGTAAAACAGATAATTCTTCAGCAGCATTTTTATTGTTAGGTCAAGGCTATAATAATAGTTCTTAGAGGCAATTTTTATTTAAGAATGTAGCATGCTGCCCATAGTAGAAGATATAATATATATTAATGCTTAAGTTGTCTGCTTGGATCAATGACTTACAAGTAGTAAGCCATAGCAGAGAACAGATTTTTTTTTTTTTTTAATTTCCCCTCTTGGTTTTAGGCAGAAATAACTTTCTATGTGTGTGAACAGGCCATAAGCATAACATTGCCTTTTCCTACAGGTAAATATTTACCGCTTGGTTACAAAGGGGACCGTGGAGGAAGAGATCATAGAACGGGCCAAGAAGAAGATGGTATTGGACCACCTGGTGATTCAGCGCATGGATACCACTGGCCGAACGGTTCTGGAAAACAACTCTGGGAGGTCCAAGTAAGTGCCAGAAAGGTGGGAGAGGTAGCAGACATCAATTTTACATTGTCATTTTGTGTAATTCATTCATTCTTCTCATGAGATGCTCTACAACAGACATTAATCCGTTGATTACCTGGAAAGGACCAAGCCAAAACTGCAAGATGGCACTTTGATTTTATTTTGCCTTCCCCATTTCTCCTTCCTCTTTTTTTTTTTTTTGGCATACCAGCCCTCTGCGTGTGCCCTCTTGTCTTTGCTGCCCTCCTCTTTTTTCATTTTTTTTGGGGGTACCAGCCCTCCGCATGTGCCCTCTTGTCTTTGCTGCCCTCCTCTTTTTTCATTTTTTTGGGGGTACCAGCCCTCTGCGTGTGCCCTCTTGTCTTTGCTGCCCTCCTCTCCAGCCTCTTGCTTTTGCCTCTGCCTGTCCTGTACGACACAGCAGCAGCAGTGGCAGCTGTGTGCTCGCCCTCAGGCTTCCTGCCTGGCACGTATTGCCTTGGACTTTTCAGCAGCGAGGCTGCAGCAGGTTGAGTTGGCAGCCGTTTCTTATTATTGGTAAAAATGTTGGGTGTGGAGATTGCCTTTCCTACTGAAAACAAAAGGGTATGAAAGGAAAATAGTTAAGTTTCAGCTAGCTTTATTTGGAAGCACAACAATTTCTCTTAGAGAGTTTACATTTTGACCAGGTTGTTGAGTATCTTCTGTGGCAGTCTTAACAGTTGTGTTACAGGTTAAATCAAATGAGCCCTTTCTAATTAGGTGATGATGATTTTCCACTAAAAAGAAAACTAGGACAGAAAAAGCTTGTTCTTTTATTTTGGACCAGAGAGCAGGTGTTTGAAAATTCTTGGTGAACAATAACTTTCTGAATTAAAGGATGAATAGAGGATTCCCTTCTGTCATGTTGCTAATTACCTTTCTTGCTTACTCATGTAAATATATGAACCAACCAGAAAATAATTGCTGTCTTAGTCTTTTGTTAAGTTTACCACTGCAGACTCATCCTGTGGATTAAAAACCATGAAATATTTGTGAGATCATTTTTCTTGTGGCAGAATTTCTGTTCTCACCAGTAGTTGGACCTCTTTAGGAAGAATATATATTTAGAACTCAGTAGAGGTTATTTGATGTCCCTAAGAGATTACAACTACATTTTACTTCTACAGTTCAAATCCTTTTAATAAAGAAGAGCTGACGGCGATTTTGAAATTTGGAGCAGAGGATCTCTTCAAAGAGCTTGAAGGGGAAGAATCAGAGCCTCAGGTAATTAATAGCAAGGCGAAAGAATGTCTTGATAAGTATCATCTGTGAGAGTCTAAACTTTTCTGGAAGCACATTCTGAGCCTGAGACTTTTCTAAAGAAAGAGTAGTTACTTGCAGAACATAGTTTCTCTTTTTCCTTATATGGCTGAAAGTGCTTACAGAATTGAATGGGAAAGAATGAGAAAATCATGGAGGGTTTTGACTTTGCTGTTTTTTATTCCAATTTTATTTCTTGAAATTTCTGAAGTGTCATCCTATGATTTGTATAAATAGTAGTTTGAAATGTTGGATATAAAACATTATAAAAACTGTGAGTGTAAAAGAAAATGGAATCAGAGAAGAGCGTTGGTTTATTTGCACCAGTATTCTCAGTGAATGCTGACCACTGTTGGCTTTTCACCATGTTCTTTTAGGAAATGGATATAGATGAAATTTTGCGCTTGGCTGAAACCAGAGAGAATGAAGTCTCAACAAGTGCAACAGATGAACTTCTGTCACAATTTAAGGTATTAAAATCATTGTCTGAGAAAGTCCTTGGCATTGATTTGTGAACCAATAATAAGTAATGCCTGTCAGTACTTTGTCAGTGCAAGACACTCTGTGCTTTTCTTTTTACCTAACTTAATTCATACCCCTTAAAATCACTCTCCAGAGTTCCAAGTATGGTGTGAATATAGACTGTACAGTCCTTCCCATGGGGGTGACCACCGAAGTAGTCCATCTTGCCCAGAGTCAGTGGACAGAAGAAAAATAGTTGGTGTGAGTAAGGCTGCAAATACGCTGTCAGTGGGACAGGTGGAGAACTAGATAATGTGGAGCTCCGGGAGAGACGTTAATAGAATCATAACAAAGAGAGGTCAGAGGTGTGAAAATAGAACGTGGCAGTGGGGAGGCTCCTGATGACTTCGTGGCATTAGGGAAGTTGTGGGATGGTTGGTGGTATTTGATAGAAAATTAAATGAGATCAGGACCAAACGCAAAAGCTGGATACCGGATGAGTAGGAGGTGACCGCATTGAGTATAGACTTTATTAAAAAACTTAGTAAGGAAAACAGTGAAAGTAATTTATAATGATGAAGGGTCAGGCAAGATAAGGTTTTTTAAAGGTGTTACCATGTTTCTAGCTTGAGGAAAGAGCTTGAGAATAGGAAAACACTGGAAGTTCTAAGGAAAGAAGGATAATTGGTTACACATTGCCCAGGAGGAGACTGGAAGGGATACAATCAAAAGCACAGATGGGAGAACTGGCCTTCGAAAGACAAAAGAAGAATCCACTTTGGAAGGAGAGGGGAGAGAAGATGTAGAAGCTCCAGGTGGTGACCTTACTTACCAGTAAGTGAGGTGTTTACTGAGAAGTGGAGAAGTTTGGGGATGGTGCCATCCAGGGGCCAGGAGTTGCTGGGAGGAACTTGATAGGGACTAGAGCTGAATTTAGAAGGTGGGGCTTCATGGTAGAGCAAGTCAGCAGGATCAAATGACTCTCCAGCATTACTTGAGGTCAGAAAAACTGGATCAGTTGTTCATCCCAAGGTGGAAGATTGGCTTAGGAGGCACAGAAGAGTCATCAAAGTGGCAAAGAGTTGCCCAGATTCAAGTGAGAATGTGGTTGAGTGGATTCATCATTGGTTGGTTCCGAGCATGTTAGAGAAGAGGGTAAGAGGCTACATGGATGATTATGTGTGGTAGACCCACTAGGACTGAGAAGTGTTTGGGAGGAAGCAGTACTTTGTGATGAAGTCCAGGGTTGGCCACAGGTGGAAGTTGTCGCAGTGGAAGAAGAAGAAAGGGGCTGAGTGGATCACAGAGCTCTAGGATCAGAGTTAATGTGTCTTAAGGATGCAGAAGATGGAGGTGAATTGTTAGCATTTCAACTGGATTTCACTTCTGTGACTAATGCTCCCTTCTTAAACAGAAGTAATCTTCATGATGGTGTCCTAGTCAAAATATCATATGATTATTTAGATCTGAAAAACTTCTGCATATTACAGATTGATCAGAAGCCAGATTATTGGTGATACTTGTCTTTCTTTAAGGCCCTTTTGGCCATTATGTTTCAGCATCAGGTTAGGTAGGATTCTGCTTAAATAGGGACTCTATGTCTGGAGTGCGTCACTGAATTGACTTTCTTTTCCTAATAATTCTTTTTTGTTAAGCTAATTTAACTTGTTGGAAACATAACAAACATTTCTTTGAGATATTTATGACTACATGTTTCTTAAGTAATAATAACCAATCCTTAGAAAATTCTTACTATACTGTAAGCACTGTTTTAAGTACATTCTGTATGTCAGTCCTTCAGTTTTTACAACAATATTATGTTGGAGTCACTTATCATCATTTATAGATGAGGAAACTGAGATGTAAGGAGGCTAAGTAGATTTCCTAAAGTCACACATGTTTGGAGTTGTTATTACTTCTTAGACAGGGATTCTGGCCTGTAGAGTGCTATTCCACTCTTGGGAAAGTTAAATTCCCAACTGCATGAACCCCTGATGTATCTGTAGTATTGGTATTTGTATCAACTAATACCATTTCAAAGTGAGATCTAAAGTAGTTACAAACAGTGCTTAACTTGAGAGATCAGTCAGATGATTCATTTTATGGAACAGAAAAATGTTAAATTTTAAATCTCAGAAATTACATACCTCTGGTTTTGTCCTGTAATATTAAAATTCTGATTGTGAAGACATGATATCCATGTTGGAAATTAGAGTTAATTTTGCCCGAAAGTTCTGATTTCAGTGTCAGCTCTTAAGTTATTTTGAGGAATGGAACTTCGTAAACCTCTTTAACTTCAGTCCTGACCTGGGGCCTGCCCACCACTGCTCAGAAGTGGCCAGAGTTGGTAGATGTTTCTCTGTAGCCATAGTCTAAGGCTTTCAAACTCATACATGCAGATGCCTTTCTTTCTGGGATACATATTATGTCTGTATAAATATAATTAAATGTCTGATATCAGGCTTTCCTGATAGCTCAGTTGGTAAAAAATCTGACTACAGTGCAGAAGACTGGGATTTGATCCCTTGGTCAGGAAGATCTCCTGGAGAAGGCAATGGCAATCCACTCCAGTATTTTTGCCTGAAAAATCCCATGGACAGAGGAGTCCATGGGGTCACAAGAGTCAGACATGACTTAGTGACCAGACTACAAAATGAAGTAAATGGAATATTATTCCCAGTTTGCTTGAATTTTTTGCGTTTTATGTTTTCGTTTTTATTCCTGAGACTAACGCACTTTTGAGCATGTGAAATTATGAAATACTGTTAGCTTCTGTACTTTTAATAAAAGTGAATCAGGTAACCAGTTGACTAGACAGTAGCTACTGCTTTGAGTTGTGCTTTGTTTCAGATGAGCTCTATTCAGTATCAGCTTACAATGCACAGGCCTGTCAGTCCACACTGGGCTAACATTAGGGGTTCGGATGTGATGATCTATATTTACTTTATTTTTGGCCACACAGCACAGCATGTGGGATCTTAGTTCCCTGACCAGTGATCAAACCTGTGTCCATCCACTGCAGTCTTGCAGTGGAAGCATGGAGTCCTAACCACTGGGCCACCAGGGAATTCCCTGCAAATATTGTCATCTAAATAAATCTAAAAGTTCTAGTTAATATATTAGAAAATGTGTATGATTTAATAGCACGTCTTTTAATAAAACATAAGACAGCTTGTATATTTTTATCTTTCTTTATTCTTCAGTAAAATTCCTGATGAACTTTAGAACTCGGCGAGTAGATTTTGTTGAGGGGATAAGGGAGAAATTAGTAGAAAACTGATTTTTTTGATTATGTAATATCATAAGAGTCCTCTTATTCATAGCATTTTAGATTCAAAACACTGCATGAGTTGGTGTTTCAGTAGATGGTGTTTGGGAAATAGTGAAATGTCGGTCAGACAGTGAAGTCCTTTTGTTGTAAGGTTGCCAACTTTGCAACGATGGAGGATGAAGAAGAGCTTGACGAGCGTCCTCACAAGGACTGGGATGAGATCATCCCAGAGGAGCAAAGGAAGAAAGTGGAGGAGGAAGAGCGGCAGAAGGAGCTGGAAGAGATTTACATGTTGCCTCGAATTCGGAGTTCCACTAAAAAGGTGATCAAGTGAGACAAAAGAGACGGATGTGCTTCTGACGTGCAGGGTTCCAGGGCAGAGTTTCGGGAACTTAGCAGAGGGAAGTGGAAGCTTGCACAGGGCCCAGGAGCGTACCTGGGAGACGTTCGATCTCTGCATCTTGGCCCTTTGTGAGATGGCTGGACGTGATTTGAGTTTGACACAAGGCTGCCTTTTGCACCTGAGACTAAAAGTAGTAATTTTAACAGTTGGGTTCTGGTTGGCAAGGCCTTCAGCTTTCAGAGTCAAATGTCTCTTCCTCTGTAAATGCTCGTTCATAGCACTTGGTATAAATACTTAGTAAGAGATTATATAAAGGTGCTTCAGTTACAAAGCGCCATCATAGGCACTATCTAATTTGATTTTTGCAAGAACATAGAAATAGATAAACTCTGTTTTTATTACTCAGTTTGTTGGTGATAGCACACTCAGGTTTGCCTAAGATCCTAGTAAATCAATATTAGCTAATAGTAGTTGTCATTGAGTATGCACAGTGTACCAGGCATAAGTCAGTGCTTTTACAGTAACTGACTCATTTAGTTCATATGAAAACCCTGTATTATAGGTGCTATTATCCCCATTTTACAAATGGAAAACAAAGGCATGGAGAGGTAATTTGCCCAAGGAAATAAACATGAACCTACAATCCAGATATTTTTATTCCAGTGTACTTAATGATGACCAGATGACCAGAGACAGTATGTACTTAATGATGACCAGAGACTGTATGTCTCTGGCAGTGTGAATACACAAGCAGATCTTCTTTCATTGCATGCTATCTGCCTCCTCCTTTCTTAAAGGCAGATTGACTTGCCTGATAAAATAGGAAGTTCCGAGCTTTAAGGAGTTAAGATGGGCTGGTCTTAGTCCTTAGATCACTTGGACCTGGCATTTGCTACAGTGTAACTTTGCGTTTTCAGGCTCAGACAAATGACAGTGACTCTGATACTGAGTCCAAGAGACAGGCCCAGAGGTCCTCTGCCTCTGAGAGTGAGACGGATGACTCTGATGACGACAAGAAGCCCAAGCGCAGAGGGCGTCCCCGAAGTGTGCGGAAGGACCTGGTGGAGGGGTTCACAGACGCCGAGATCCGGAGGTTGGTGGAGGCCCCGCTCTCCCTCCCCTCACGTGTGGGTGGGCATGCTGTAAGCCTCAGGTGATGCGTCCCTGACCTGGGGGACAGGGCGGAGGGCAGCAGGGAGACGAGTCGTGCCCAAGACCCCGGGATGATTCTGCCTTCTCCAGGCTTTTCCTCAGTTGAGCTCTTTGTTTACTTCTTGTTCTCTGCTCTGAACATTTCATGATGAAGAAAGTCCAGCCACGAGGAAAGAGGCTGTTGGAGGTCACCTTGGGCTGGAACTTTTTTTTGTTTTTATTGAAGAATTTGAGTACATACATGCATACATATTTAACAGTGTATATAGAAGAAATGGTATAATATAAAAAATTAAAGCAGTACAGATAACCCCAGTTTACTTTCTGTTAGCGTTAATACTGGTATCAGTTTGGTTTACTAATACACACATGTTGTTATACACAGCATATTGTTCGGCAGCTTGCTTCTTGTCACTTTCAGCCAGTTTTAGGTATCTTTCTATTTCAGTACTTATTACACATTTGTTGGTATCTGATTGACATCCCTCTGCCCTCCAGAAAAATCTAAAATTGTTGCATTGACACCATTTCCCCCTAGTTTCTGTTATCTTTTTAAACAGGTGAAGAAAGTAGAAACTGTGAAGATAGCTAGCTTTATGATCTAATCCATATTATTAATTTAACTGTATCATGTAGTCCTTTTAAGTCAGTATTTGAAACCATGAGGTCGTTGTTTCCCACTAAATGTTATACCTGTTCTGTTCTTCTTTATTATGGAAAAACGTAAATACATACAAGCATTGATAAGACGTCAGCAGCCTTCCCCTGGGCATCGTCTTAACCCTTGCGAATCGGTAGTCCATCTTGTATGTGGCCCTGCTTCTGCCGCCCCTGCCCCGAGTGTCACACAGTGAAGGCTGTGTGTTGTGCTATGGCTGAGTGGGAGGTGCCAGAGGTGTTCACTAGGCCTGCTTGGTTTACTGCTGTTCAGGTCTTCTGTGTTCTCTGATTGTCCTATGCATTATTGGAAATGGGTGTTGACATCTCTATTGTTGCTGTATTATTTATTTCCTCTATTTTGTCAGTTACTGTGTCCCATATTTTGGGGCTCTGCTGTTAGGTGTGTATACTTGATGTGTTGTGTTGATGGACTGGCCCTTTTCTCGTTATAAAATGTCCTTTGTCTCCAGCAGCAGTTTATGTCTGAAAGTTTATATCTTGGTTCAGTACTCATGTAGATACTCTAACTCTTTTGATATTGTATGTGTGGTATCTTTTCCCTTTTTTATTGCAATCTATTTGTGTCTTTGAATCTAACTTGCAACTCTTACAGGCTGTATTTAGTTAGATGATTTTTTAAAATTCATTCTATTGGTTTCTTTGTTTTGATTGAAGTCTTTAAATCATTTACATTTAATGCAATTACTGATAAAATAGAATTTATGTCTGCATTTTTGTTTGTTTTTTATGTCTTGTATCTTTTTTGTTTTGTTATTTCCCCCATTACTGCCTTCTTCTGTATTGCATGATTTTTAGTATACTATTTTAGTTTTCCTGTTTCTTTTACATTTTAAAAATTATTTTCTTAGTGGTTTCCCTGGAGATTATAATTAATATTTTAACTTAGAACAATTTAGTTTGGACTAGTATCAACTTAATTTCAGTGGTATTCTAAAACTTAACTCCAATTTAGGTACATTCCTTCTCCCTTTTTGTGCTTTTATTGTCAGGTTTAAAATCATTCAGTTCAGTTCAGTCGCTCAGTCGAATCCAACTCTTTGCGACCCCTTGAATTGCAGCACGCCAGGTCTTCCTGTCCATCACCAGCTCCTGGAGTTTACTCAAACTCACGTCCATCGAGTCAGTGATGCCATCCAGCCATCTCATCCTCTGTCGTCCCCTTCTGCCCCCAATCCCTCCCAGCATCAGAGTCTTTTCCAGTGAGTCAACTCTTCGCATGAGGTGGCCAAAGTACTGGAGTTTCAGCTTTAGCATCATTCCCTCTAAAGAAATCCCAGGGCTGATCTCCTTCAGAATGAAGTAAAAAATTACTGAAAAAAATACGTATACACTGTTTTTTACTTACTCAGGTATCCTCCTGAGGCTCTTGTTTATTCATGTGGATTTGAGTTGTTTCATGTGTTTTCCTTTCTGCCCCAAGTACTCTATTTTAGTATTTCTTTTAGGGCAGGTCTGCAGCAACAAGTTGTGTCTTGATTTATTGGGGAATGTCAATTTCTCCTTTGTTTTTGAAGGATAGTCTTTATTCTTTTTCTCTTTAACATCGGATAGTCTCAGTTGATTTACCTTTTCACTGATGTTTTTCTTCTGTCAGTTCACATCTACTCCTGTGATTTTTTTTCATCTTATGTATTGTACTTTTCAACTCCAGTTTATATGTGACTCCTTTATATAATTTCCATCTCTGCTAGTATTTTCCATTTAGTGATACATCATTCTCAAATTTTCATTAAATTCTTCAGACATGGATTCCTTTAGTTGTTGTATATATTTACAATAGTTGATTAAATCCTTTGTCTGTTAAGTTCAACTTTTGGATTTCCTAGAGACTATTTCCATTGAAAACTGCCTTCTTCCCCTGTATATGGATTATACTCTCTTGTTTCCTATAACTTTTTGTTGAAAACTGGACATTTTAAGTGGTACAGTGTGGCTAGTCTGGACATCAGAATCCCCCTGCCAGCCAGTTTTTTGTGTTTGCTGTTCATTGTTGTCATTGTTTGCTTAGTAACTTTTCTGGACTAGTTCTGTGAAGTCTCTGCTCATTTAGCTTAGAGCTCAGCTAATGATTGGGCAGAGGCTTTCTTAAGCACCTTAAGTCTACCAAACAGTAAATCTCCAGCCTTTGCTGAAGGACTCCTTGTGAATGCTGAGGCATGTGTTCAGTGCTCTTGCAGGCAGTTTACGACTTTGCCTTATCCTTCAGCTCGTGTTTATGTGGAGCCTGAGGACTGGTCAGAGGTGAGAGATGAACGGCTTCTCATGTCTTCGCTGTGCCTGCACACAGCCCTACACATGTGCAGCCTTCTAGATTCCCGGGAATATGTCTGAGCTTTTCAAAGACGCCTGTGAACATCTTCTCACCTGTGAACACCCCAGTTTTTCCATAGCAGTTCTTGATCAGCTTATTCATCCCCAGCTTATAATGCTGCTTCAGGCAGCCATGGTGTTAAACCTTTGTCTCTAATTAATTTTTGACTGATGAACTATGGACAGTGTCTTCACAAAGACCCAAGTCAAATGAAGACAAGCCTGAGAATGGAGTTTCTCAGGGTGCCATCGGTCAGGCCAGATAGCACTGTGCTCTGGGGAAGAAGCTTCTGTGGAGCTCCCGGCCCATTCTGCTCCCTGTAATGGCTGCTGTGTTGCTGTTTGCCGGCTGCTGTAGCTAGAAAAGGGGTTTTCAAGGCAGTCTTGGTGCTGGGGAGAGGGCACGGGAAATAGAGCAAGTCACAATGGCAGAGAGCTCACCATTCATACTGAGATTCAGCTGTTTTCTTGAATATATGCTTATAAGTTAGCTGCAAGCCTTTGATTAATTTCCAGCATTCCAACAAAGTTGACTTGGACAGTTTTTGCCAGTGTTCTTGTTGCTTTTGTGAAGGAGCACATTTTCAGGGGTTCTTATTACTCCATCATTCCTAGAATGCTTCTCTGTCTCACTATTATTTTGAAATAGGCTCAAAGGACATATTTCAGATGTAAAGTATGTGAGTATATGTCAAGAAAGAGAAACGCAGAGTTGGGGAATAGCCCTCAGGCTGGCTTTCACATACAGCACTTTCCTAATCCTTGTACCCATGCTGTTCCTTTAATGTTGTTTCTTAGCTGTTGTCACATTCATCACCACTTTTAAGAATCGCTACGCCTTCTCTTTTCATTTTTTTCTCCATGGTATCTCTTCTTTCACTGTTAGCTAACCAGATAATTTGGCATTTTATAGTGATGACCTTCATATATTGTGAATCTTGGTTTTTAGTGAAAGTGCTAGTGGTTGGCTCTAGGGAGGGGAACAGATTACACATATATTGGCATTTAGCATAGTTTAGGCTAGAGACTTGTGGAAGGATGATTAGGTTTTAGGTTGGAGACACCGTTTGGCAGAAGGAGTCGGAGTTTCCAAAATAGTTTTGCCTAAAAAGTTTAAAATCATATATTTTACTTTGCCTCATTACAAAAAGTACTTGAGGCAGTCCTAAAACTCTTCTAGTTGTATTATTGACCAGAACATAATGGAAAATATTGTAGTATGGAATTGGAAGTAACAGCAGTGGACTGAATAGACCAGTAAAACTGTATGGGATTTTATCATAAGAGTTGTGGTTACTAAATCATTTATTACCTATTACCTATTAACTTGTACCTTCTAAAACTGATAGTACTAGAGTTAAGCCATTTCCTTGGAGAAGAACACTCCAGTGTTCTTGCCTGGAGAATCCCAGGGACGGGGGAGCCTGCTGGGCTGCTGTCTATGGGGTCACACAGAGTCAGACACGACTGAAGCGACTTAGCAGCAGAGTTAAGCCACCATACTCAATTATATCCCTAAGCAGTTTCATGACCAGTCACTGAGAATAAAGTTGATCTTTGGTTTGAAAAGCTTTTTAGCACTCATTTTAAGTTGGCCATTTTCAAAGGCATTCAATATTTACTCGTGTAGTGGCAGTTGCAAGGATTGGGCAAAATCTCTTTTTGACCATTTTTATGTTTTTGACCATTTTTATGGCTTATATTTCGTCACAGGATGTGTTTGCACCAGCATAGCCGAAGTCTGCTTTTTAAATGTGATTTATTAATCATTTTCCTAGGTTCATCAAGGCATATAAGAAGTTTGGTCTCCCTCTTGAACGGTAAGCTTAGTAACACAATAGTTTCTTATCCACCTCTTTTTCCCTTCTGTTATGTAGCAGTTTCTTTTTTTGGTTCTGTTTTCCATTTTTAAGGTCTGGTACCTATTGACAGTCTGATTTTTTAGACATGACATGCTCCAGATGACTTGGAGATCAACAAAACATTTTGCAGATGTAACTGCACTTTGCTTCTAGGAACACTGCAGTGAATGGAAGTAGGCTGGAGAAAGGAAAGTGAGCACAAAGAGGCAAACTAGTGCTGATAGCTTCTGGGCACGTCACCCGACGGCCCATTTAGTTAATAAAGAAAGCTGAGCCCTTTCCCCTGTTTTCTGAATTAGTCTGTTTTTGTGGACTCTTCCAAGTCAAATTCTTTACGATGGAAAGTGAGTAAGTTAGTCATAGTCACTGCTGGAGGGTTCTTGTTGGAGCCTTGAACAGTCAGATGAGGAATGAAGAGAAAAGTGTCTTTGCAGGAACAAGCTTACGCAGAACCAAGCGGTAGCTCACTTGGGCACAGGCCTTGAGGGCTGTCCCGGTATGTGTCTCTCCTCAGGCTGGAGTGCATCGCACGTGATGCTGAGCTGGTAGATAAGTCTGTGGCGGATCTGAAGCGCTTGGGGGAACTGATTCACAACAGCTGTGTGTCAGCAATGCAGGAATATGAAGAGCAGCTGAAAGAAAATGCCAGCGAGGGTAAGTCAGCAAGTCTGCCTCAGTGATGCTCACAGACCTGGATCAGGATCTCTGCTGCTCAGGGGTCTCTTCTCCTCACTCTTTCTTCACACTTGTATCCTGTGCTGCCCTCCTTTTTGGAAGTGTGTATTCTCACCTGCCTTTACTTATGTGAGCTCAGTTGTTAGATCCCAAAGATTTACTCCCAAACGAAGTTGATTTGCCCAGGGTGCAGAGCACTGAACAAGTGGAATGATTTCTTTTAATGTTACTGTAGAAAGTTCACGTTGGCTTGGATGATGTAAAGATCTGAGGAGGTAAAGCCTGACTGGGCACGATTGTATCGTGGTTGCAAGAGAGCACATTACAGAGCACCAGAAGGAATTATCTCGGATGCACATACAGGTGTTGTTTTGTTGTGATAAAGGATTTAGAGGATTAATCCAAACAGACAAAGCAGTAGCTGAATATTATAAAACTCTTTGTGAGCGTGAGTCTTTTTTGGCACTAGAATTTGTTGTAATTGAATTTGACCTGTAGCATGTTTTCTCTTATACACCAAAAGCACTTTTGCCTGTCCTCTACAAGCAGGAGGTGTCAGGAGAGAGCTGAGGTCCTTGTTGTTAAAGGACGCCCTTACAGTTGACCCTCAGAGATGAAGGTGTGACCATTCCAGTTCCCTGGCCTGTGGTGTATCTGTGCAGTTGCCTCCATTCTTGTCTCCCTTCACTGAGGTTACTCACAGGAGGCTCTGTCAGCTGTGATTAAGGGTTCACACGTGGGAGGCAGCCAGTGTACCTGGAATCTTGGTCCTGATGGTTCTCAGCTGCAAGATCTGAGACAAATGATAGCCTTTCAAGGATCTGGTGCAGAATGGAGTAGTAGCCCTGAGTCAGTGGGCTTGGATGGCCACTTGAATAATTTCATACATGTGAAGTGCTTGTCGTCATGTTTGCCTTGCAGTGTTAGCTATTTCACCAAGTAGAGCATTATTTGTGCTCCGAAATTTTTTTCTTTATACTATTACTGAAAGTAATAGAATTTTAAAATACCTTGAATATAGTCAAAAACATTTTTTAGGTGTGGTTTTTGTTTTTTTTTCCCCATGAAAGAAAGAAAAACTTGAGTGGTATGGACAATGATCCAAATTTGTGCTTTTATAGCACCCAGAATACATTCAAAAGTAAACCTTAGCATTACAGTGCTTTTCTTTTTTCCTTGTAATTGGTTTGAATAAGTATTACACTCATACGGCTCAAAAATGAAAACCAACTATCCCTGTTTCTTGTCTCTTTCTAGAAATGTAAAATATATATATATGTTCAAAAAAGGAATAGATACTATTTTAACACAGTTGGTGATGTAACATGCATACTGTTGTACCTTGCTTTGTCCATCTCACAGCATATTTGGGAATATTTCCTTGTGACAGGTGCCCCCTCGCCCACATACCTCTTTTCTCTGCTTATTCACAATCTGAATCTGATGGATTGCTTCCTCTGGGCATTACTTAACTTATTTCCATATACCTGTATTTTCTATAAACTGGCATTGAGTGTATTCCTGAGTCCAGGTTTCCTGCATTGGCAGACGAATTCTTTAGCATATGCCACCAGGAAAGCCCCTTCCATAGACCTGTATTTTCTGTACACTGGCACTTACTGTAGTCCTGAATCCAATTTCCAATTCTAGTGTAAGATTATTGATACCTCTTTTCTCAAGCCAAGAAATTTTTGTTCCTAGAAATGTTAGCATAATCATGTATTTGTCTCACACGTGTTTCCAAATATTAATATCCAATTTTACTGTTTTTTTTTTTTTTGGTTTGGATTTTTGTTTGTTTGTTTTGGCTGTCTCTCAGCTTCCTTGGTCTTAGTTCCCTGGATTGAACCTGGGCTGTGGCAGTGAAAGCCTGGAGCCCTAACCATTAGACTGCCAAGGAATCCCCCCAGTGTTACTGTTAACAATAAGACTTCTCAATGCAAAGTCTGATTCTTTTGCATTTCTTTTTGTCCTTAAAATCCATGCTTTAGCAATGTATGAAGTACTGTGTTTTAAAATTGTTTGAAATTGTTCTTTTCCCTGTGTGGTTATGCCACCAGCTTATAATATGTAGTTCAGTATCTTTTGTTTACATTTCAGTTTCTAGGGACTGCTTTTCTTGTTTTTATGAAACTGTGTGTGTTTTAATTATGTAAACCATTTGCATGGCCCAGAGTCAGAACTGTCAAATAAGGAACGCATGGAGAACCTTGCCTTCATCCCTGTCCCCGGGGCTGTCTTTTCTCCCACAGACAAGTGCCATTATCTCACGGATTTCGACTTTGGCCAGAAAGTCTGTGGTTAGAGTTGACCTGCTTTGTTTTTGCCTCTAGGATTACTTTAATTTGAAACTCGACCTGGGGATAACCTTTCCATGACTTATTTTGTTCATCCTTTCAAATGTGTTAGGTATTAACTTGATCTCAGGCTTTTATAGTAAAGAAGTTCATCTTAAAAAAATTTATCGATGGGTTAAAAAACAAAAGAAAAATCTTAAGTGTTTATATCACTCCTTGAAAATCTTCTTTCATTAGTTTTAGAGCCAAAGTATAAAACAAAGAGGAAGATTAAAATACAATTATAAACACTGCTGGACTGAAAAATTCTAAATCTTAAAAAACCGAACTGTTTAGAGATTATTTTACAAACATTAATTGAGAAAACTTTTTGCCTTATTGATTGTATCTTTGGATTAACAGTAAACCAGAGATATACATTGAGGGAATAAGAGAGCATTTAGGATTGTTCACCTGCGTTTTAATTCTGTATACTTCTTCTGTGTACACTTCTGAACAGTGAATTCTCATGTAACAAATATGCAATTGATGTTCTTTAGGGAAAGGACCAGGGAAAAAGAGAGGCCCAACTATCAAGATATCTGGGGTTCAGGTTAATGTGAAATCTATTATCCAACATGAAGAAGAGTTTGAGATGCTGCATAAATCTATCCCTGTAGACCCTGAAGAAAAAAAAAAGTGAGTATAACATGTACCCACGCACGGGTGGTTGTGCCATTAGAAAACAGATTTGAAGTTACAGAGTAGTATTTTCATTGTCTTTTTGATGTACTAGAATGCTTTGTCTATGTTCATTTGTGTTTATTTCCAAATCAGAAAGGCCTCTCCTCTCACGTCTTCCTGCTTTGGAAAACTTTTCAGATATTGCTTATCCTGTCGTGTCAAGGCTGCACATTTTGATGTTGAGTGGGGAGTAGAGGATGACTCTCGTTTATTGCTGGGAATTTATGAACATGGCTATGGAAACTGGGAGCTAATTAAAACGGACCCAGAGCTTAAGTTAACTGACAAAGTAAGTGATTATCTGTGGTGCTGGAGATTTCTAGAAGATTTGTTGTATATCTTTTTATCAATGACTTACTTTTAACTGTTTTCTGAGGGGTGGGGGATCAAATTAAAGATTAGTACAACAGTAAATTCCTGGGGTTTCTATCCTTGAAAACATTACTGTCTTTAGTGGACTATGGCACTATTTCAGAGCTGAAGATAATAGCCAGGTGAAATTTTGGGGAAATACATAGGAGAAATCTTAAAATTCTGATATTTATCGTAGGTTAGATCTCATTGCAACAAATACCAGGGTTGGATTATTAATAATAAAAGCACTCCTTAGCCTGAGTTGTTGGCACTTTGTTTAAAACGATATTGGATCAGTTCTCCACCTGGAGAAAGAATGAGCCATGCCTTGGTATTTTTTGTAATGGAGTTAAACACGGGCTGTACTTCTCCCACAAAATTAAGCCTCCCACCCTATCCGTTGCACATCAGGCTGCCTAGTAGTGAGGCCGTGCTCAGAGCTGTAAGCAGGGAAAGCTGACTGGCTCAAATTTTCGTAGGATGCGCTCCATGTTGGGCTCCCGGCAGGGCTTTTCCCGGCACGTCCCTCAGTGCTCATCCCAGGTGCGGTGTTCTCAGAGGGTGCCAGCACCCTGCCATAAGCACTGAGACCACATCCAGCCTGGCCAGGAGGCCCAGCTGCGTCCTGGCGTAGCTCAGTGCTCTCCGGCAATGCTCTAAGAAGCATTTTCAATCTAAAACGAAGCTTTAACCTAGCTCCAGGGATTCCCTGCTCCTGGAAGGAGGAAATCCACGACGGCTGGGATGCTCTAGCAGATGAAGCCAACAAGCCCCTCCTACCTGAGTTGTTCTACCCTGTTAACAGCACAGGTAGGAGCCAGTGGGAGAGCTGGATTTCTCCATCCCATTTTGTAAAATGAGAACGGCTCATAAGGGATGTTCAGTGACTGGGAGCCATGGACATGAGATAGGATCTGAGGCTTTATCTGTGTTCTGGGTGGTTGGGGAGGGAAAGGATCGTTCAGCTGTTTGTCATCTCTGTTCATCCTGATCCACTAACCGGGCTGTGGGCCATGCCGGGTGCTTCTCTTCCTTTCCTGTTGAAGATTCTGCCCGTGGAGACAGATAAAAAGCCCCAGGGGAAGCAGCTGCAGACCCGAGCAGACTACTTGCTGAAGCTGCTCAGGAAGAGTCTGGAGAAGGAGGGCGCTGTGACGGGCGGGGAAGAGGTGAGTGCAGCTGCCGGCCTGGCGTCCCCCGGGGCCTGAGGCTCCTGCCCTGCAGGGTTAGGTGGGCAAGAGATGCCCCTTCCGGGTGCAGCACAGAATGCTATCCTCTCCTTGTCAGCTGTTGCTACTGGGAGTTCAGTGGTAATGGTTTGGTTGGTAATGGTAGGAATGTTCGTGTAGTAATTGAACACCTAAACACCTTGGCATAAACCCATTCTTCTAGAATACTGCCTCAAAATAGTTCTTATCTCTCCCAGTGCCACTGGTCTAGATAGACTTTCGCTATTGCTTTATGCCATTTCCTTGATTTTGGAATATAGATCTTGTTACTGTCTGAACATCACTGCATTTGCCTGTTCCAGCTAACACTGGCTACGTGTAGTCACAGGTCCCAGGGATAAAATGGGTAATTAGGATACACAGTTAATTCAGACAGTGGACTTCAGTTGCAGTGAGTGACCTTACCTGCTCAGTGAAAGATTTCAGCTGAGTTACTAATGGACTCCTCCTTTACCTTTTATTTCCTCAACTTGTCATTTCTCTTCAAGCCTGGAAAGATGCAAATCACAGTTAGGAGATAGTTCAGGTTACAGCCAGTACCAGTAGCCTTTGTGTGTACACACTCCTTAAGTGCTCCCAGAGCTATGCCATTTGTGTTAATTTCCCTGCATTATAAACAAAGCAAATTTCAGAAAACAAAAAATCCCAATCCCATACTTTGTCCTTAACAAAGTCCCATTATGTAAGTAATGTCACTCTTCACATATATGTTGAGGATATTCTGTAAGTTAGGTTCTGGAGAGAGAGATGAGACCATGGTTTTTACTTTTGGATAATGCTATATCTGAGTGGATAAACACATTTTCCTTATTTTTAGATACAGCATGCTTCTCCATTTTTTTATGTTCCTGTTACTATCTTTTGCATATTATTTTTCTTCTTATTTGTGCATAAGGTGATTTTCCTTCTTTTGAATTTTGTCTTGAGATTGAATTCCAAAAAATGGAGTCAGTGGGTTCATGAATATGGACATTTTTGTGAGGCACAGAATGATTTATTTTTTCCTCCTTCAGATAAAATTGATTGCACTACCATGAATTTTCTTTTGAGTTTCCTCTTTTGAATTATGTGGCTGCTACTATTCAAAGAATCGTAATGTTATGTGGTCATACTTTTGAGGGACTTGATTTGTAGTTTTATCATCATTTTCTTCTGGTTTCCAGGCCAAATTAAAGAAGCGGAAGCCTCGAGTGAAAAAGGAAAACAAAGCACCGAGGCTGAAGGACGAGCATGGAATTGAGTTTTCATCTCCTCGACACTCAGACAATCCATCAGAAGAGGGAGAAGTAAAGGTGTGAGGCTGCGTTTCAGTTGAGATGATTTTCTAAGTTACATTTATTGTGCCAGCTGGTGTAAAACCATTTGAAGTGTGTTTGGTTTACATACCAGAGTAGGTAAAATGGAAATAGAAATACGTGTATCTTTGCTTAACATGTGAGAGAGGAATATAGTTGTTCATGTAAAATCAGTGATTGAAATAATGAAAGCAAATAAAGGGAACCACGAAATTTAGTGATAAATGGCAGCTGATGCTCAGCCTCACTGTTGGGATGATAAGGAGTGGTGGAGACTGGTTAATCAGGGAGCACATGCCTCATGCATAGGGGCACCTATGATGCAGTTCATTGTTGGGCCAATAAAAACTCCTTGTGGTTCAGATTTGGCCCAGATCTGTCCGTTTGTAACCTCTAGTCTAAGGAAAGTGAAAAGTAACGTGGTAGCATTCAGCCTGTTGAATCAGGGACTGAAAACTATGGAATTTTATTTTGTTTCACTTTGAGGTTAGTTCCAGGAGGCTCAGAAGTGGGTATATGAACTAGCGTGGATTTGAGTCAAGCATACATAAATTCAAATTGTAGCAACCTTACCAGTTACTACCTAGCAATAAGCTCTTTGGTTTTCGGTTTTTTCCATGGGAATAATGATGCCTATGTAGTGAAGAGCATCTGCCTCTATAGGCTTCAGTTGAAGCAGACGGCTTTAAGGCTGTGCTTGAGAACACGCTTCTGTGGGCGCAGTGATGAACCATTGAGGGCAGTGCTTTCTAGTTTTTTTTTTCCTAGAAAGTTAAAGAGGGAATAAAAAGTTTGTGGCAAAAGCTCACAGCCCCATTTGTTTTCTAGGATGATGGCTTAGAAAAAAGTCCAACGAAAAAGAAACAGAAGAAGAAAGAGAACAAGGAGAACAAGGAAAAACAAATGAGTTCTAGGAAAGACAAGGAAGGGGACAAGGAAAGGAAGAGGTCGAAAGACAAGAAAGAGAAGGTACCAGTGTTGTTCTACTTCCTGAGATGCCCACAGCCTTTGGGATTCCCTTCTAGGATTTAGAAATAAAACGGGGTTTGAGGGCCCTGAAAGAATCGTCATTTCATGACTATATCCCAGGAGGAAGGATGGGGCTTCCCGTCAGGATGGCTGCAGTTCTCCCTGCAGAGAGGGGGCAGTGTGTGCGTGGCGGTATTCTTCAATGTAGAAGCCTTGCTCTTTTATTACACATTTCAGAGAGGGTGTTAGAATGAGATCAGGAAGTTACGTGATACATGTTCTCAGACTCATGGTAGAAAACCACCATCTACAGATGAATCTGAATACATGAAAGGTTTAGAGTTCGAACCAGATACTATCAAGAGTAGAAATGGGTTAAAAGCCTTGTTATTGTGTAATCTTCATATTTCGGTTTTATGAAGTTCATTCCAAACCTAGAATTCTGGTTCAGTGTTGAATCTTGCTGACTTCTGATGAAGTTATTTTTCAGTTAATCTTTATAATCATTGTTAAAACATGCAAATAACTGAATTCTTCCACCACTTATAAGTCTAACAGATTTCTTGATGAGGACATATGAAACTTTTTTTTATTATATGCATATAAGAACAAATATAAAAATTTGTTTAGGAAACAAATTTGTAGAAAAATTAGGCCAGGCTATTTGGATTGCCTTTTCTTCCCACATAGCAATATATCACAAATAGTTTTCCAAGCAAATAAATAAAAGTTAAAGCCATTTTTAGTAGATAAGGAAGATTTTGTTTGATTGTAACTTTTTGGAAGTAATTTAAGTTTCCCATATGGACATTGCTTTCAAATTTCTAATTATAAACTCTGTTGTGACACATATCTTTCTTTGCATTTGTGCTTCTGCAGAAAGATACCTTTAAAATGAAATATTTAAAAAATAGATGGACAGAGAACGATTTAACCAGCAACCGTGTACCCGATATTGGTACCAGCAACAGATATTGCAGCTGCTGACATTTTTCTTGTTTACTTCAAGTGGTTTTTTTCCGGCTGCTGTGTTTGGTGCTCCACACACCCATTACCAAACGCCCCTCAGTTGGAGCTCCCCTCTGTTCCTTCTCCCAGTTTCATTACTGTCCTCTGTAACACTGCTCTGACATTGGTATGAAACCACCTTACCCATGCTTTTATACTTTTCCTACATGTTATGTAATCATAAGCAAAGCATAGTATTGTTTTATGTTTTTAAATGTTCATACCTACAGTTAGTTTTTATTTGTATCTGTATCTCCATCATTCTGCACCCTTTCATGGATAAATGAGCTTCATCCACCTGCATTCATATAAATTCAGTCACTTAAACTATCTTAGTTATTTAGATTGAAGCATATGTTCGTTCTTAAGCTGTTAATAAAGTTGCTTCTTGCTCCTCTGTTGGAGCTCTTCAGTTTACAGTCTTAACCTCTTGATGACATTTTTGTACATTTCATTGATTAGGCGATAGAAGCCAAAATAGCACTGATGAAGCTAAAATTCTGTTTAGAGACAGGAATGGGAATGATATATGATTAAACTGTTAATAAAATGTGTTTGGCTTCATGATATCTCGAAACTGAGGCCGTCTAGTATACCCACTTACAGTGATGTGACGCAGCGAAGAAGTCCGAATGCAGGACAGGAGCACACAAATGACAATGACTCCTTGTAACTCTTTTCTGAAAAGCCTAAAGGTGGTGATGCCAAATCTTCAAGTAAATCCAAGCGCTCTCAGGGCCCTGTCCATATCACAGCAGGAAGCGAACCCGTCCCCATTGGAGAGGATGAGGAGGATGATCTGGACCAGGAGACGTTCAGCATAGTAAGTTCTGGAATCAAGGGGGCGGGGTCTGCAGCTGCCGTGCTTGCCTCTCCCAGTTCCTGCGGCCCAGCTAGTCGGTCTAGTAGGTCTAGTAAGCAGCATGGCGTGAGACGAGGCTGGGGTCCGGCCGTGTGAGCCGGAGCAGTGGTGAGCGTGGCCTGTTTCACATGCTCCTGTGTTGTGGGCGAGGAGCTGAGCCACGGCCTGGGGTGTGGTGCAAGCCGCGGCGCGCCGCCTCCTAAGAGACAGGGACGCTGAGGGGAGAGTCATGGACCAGGCCTTGCACAGGATGGTGACAGGCCAGCGCGTCCTCAGGGGCGTGCCCCTCATCAGAGCTGTGGGCGCGTGCCTTACTGTGCTGCACTCGTCCCCTTTCTCCTCCTCTCTTGAGGTCGCTTCCTCTCCCAAACTTGCCCACATCACTGTTCACTTGATTCCAGTGTATGTTCATTTAGTTTTGAAGAAAAAGTGGTCTTCCAACTCTCAGAATATTCCTCCTCTGCGGCAACAGTGGATAGAATTTTGACCTCGTCCTGTAAGACTCTTCTCTTGTTTTACCCTTTTTTGTGTGTGTCTGTGTTCCCAAAAACCTATATGCATATGTGTATTTTTTTTTTCTCTTCACGCTTATCTCATTTTTCTTAAATCTCTTTACTCTTCTTCCTGTGAGCTCTCTGAGGGAAAGTACTATGTCTTCTAAAGTAGGTGTAGATGATAGAAGTATCTCAGTAAGTGAGTAAATGAATAAATTAATTACACAACCGCCTCTCTGATCTGTTTCTGGTTCTTCCTTGACCCAGTATTTATAGGAGAACATCATTAGCTAATGCTTCTGTGGTACCATACTATTTTAAAAGTGGCTTTTACCCAACATTGTAAATCAGCTGTTTGTTGCTCTTGTTCAGTCGCTAAAGTCATCCCTGACTCTTTGCAACCCCGTGGACGGTAGCCCTCCAGGTTCCTCTGTCCATGGGATTTCCCAGGCAAGAATATTAGAGCGGTTGCCATTTGCTTCTCCAGGGGATCTTCCTGACCCAGAGATCGAACCTGCATTTCCTTCACTGGAAGGCAGATTCTTTACCACTGAGTCATGAAGGAAGCATCAATCAACTGCACCTGAATTTAAAAAAAAAAAAAGAAGGAAATCCCATTTATATATTCCAGCTCATTTACTCTTGTTTTTATATTATGATATCTTTTAAAAATGCAGACAATTTTCAGAAATATAATAGGCATTGATAGAGGTACCACAAAGTTTTGTCAGGTCTGAATTTTTTAAGGCTCAGACTCTAAAGTTGAAGCTCCTGGCTCTGCTTTGTTTCCTCCCCAGCAGTGACCACAATTCTAGTTTGATGTAGTTCTCATGTGTTGTGGTTCTCATGTGTGACTTCAGAGTTTTATTACTTAATCTCTTTAAAGACAGTAATAGTTCACATAATCAGCCAGGTATTGTTAGTGTGCTTTTTGTGTATTTTCTCCATGACAACCTGTGAGGTAAGTATTATCTCTGTTTTACCCCTTAAAAAATAATGTGAGGAGAGTTAAGTAACTTGTCCTTTTTCACAGAGTTAAGATGTAGAGCTAAGATCTTACCCACACGATTTGACCCAAGAGTCTGGGTTCTCCCCATTACACTGCACATCCTCCCAACTGTCCATAAGCAGCATGACTGCTGCTTCCCAGGTCTGGAACCTACTGATAAACGCCACACTGTATATCTTGTAGCTTGCTTCAGCATGCACAGTTTTGAGATTTATTCATGTTGTTAATTGTGTCTCTGATTTCAGTGTTTGCTGTTATTCTGTTTTATGATTTCCACAATTCATTCTTTATCCTATTGATGGACATTGGGGTTTTCCAAACATTCACCACTACAAATAGGCTACAGTGACATTGTAAATATATCATCAAACGTGTGTGTAATAGCTTCTCTAGTGTGTAGCTTGTGCAGAAAAGCCGGGTGTTTGTTTGGGTCCACACTTCTGCTTTATTAGATGTTGCAGAATTCATCTTCAAGGCAATTGTAAAGATTTGCTCTCTTTCTAGTGATGAGTGTGAGTTCTAGGTGCTTCCCAGTCTTGGAAACACTTGGTAATTTCTGACTTCTTACTGCTGCTGCTAAGTCACTTCAGTGGTGTCCGACTCTGTGCGACCCCATAGACGGCAGCCCACTAGGCTCCCCCCTTCCCTGGGATTCTCCAAGCAAGAACACTGGAGTGGGTTGCCATTTCCTTCTCCAATGTAGGAAAGTGAAAAGTGAAAGTGAAGTCGCTCAGTCATGTCCGACTCTTAGCGACCTGATAGACTACAGCTTACCAGGCTCCTCCGTCCATGGGATTTTCCAGGCAAGAGTACTGGAGTGGGGTGCCATTGCCTTCTCCGTCTGACTTCTTAATTTTTGCCAATCTAAGAGGTATGAAAAAATTGGCTAGTGGTGGTGTTGAACATTTATTTTCATATTTATCAGGTATTTGTGTTTCCAGTGAATTGCCTGTTCATATCTTTTGCCTATTCTAGATAACTTTTATATCCATACCTTCCCCCCCCCAATACCTGAGCATTTGTATTTCTCAAAAAACTTCAAGATAATTCTGATATGCGTCTGGATTTTTAAAAGTGATTACAGGTAGTCCTTACCTTTTCTATAGGAATCTTGTTCATGATACTAATCTTTTGTCTGTTACAGTCATTACAGGTATCTTCCAGTTTATCTTGTGTCCTTTTTAAAACTTTAAATATAATACTGAAAAGCAGATTTTAGGTATATGGCTATGGAGATTATCACGAAGTGATGGGAGTTTGTTGGATTTTTGTTGTTATGTAGTTATGTGGACATGTGGCTTACTGGTTCCTTATACTGGATACTTAGTGGCTGACAGCCATGCCCTACAGGTCAGAGAAATACTCCTGACTTACTCTGTGGTAATTTCCTTCTCAGTTCTTAGTTTTATCCTGGTTTTCGGACATTGGACTCTGGGAGTGGTCCCTGATATTATCTTAAAAATGTTTTCCACTTCTTTGTCAATCCTACATTTCTCGGAGATCTCCTCAGCTTTGTTTCTGAGAAGAAATGCCATTATTTCTTTTGAGGCTTTCGCTTCTTTGTCATTTTATTTCCAGGATCTTTTCCCCCCATGTATTTCTCCTAGATTTGTTTCCATCATTCGTGTTAGATTTTTCCAGATGGCATGGTGCTCCCTGGTTGTCTTCTGATATTTAAGAGTAAGGACTGAGCTTCTGATTGGAACCTCTGAGCATGTGCGTGGCACTTGATCGGCTCTGAGAGTGTTCTTCGTAGGGTGATCTGGCTGGGCTGCTTCCTCAGAAAACTTTAGTCGGGTGGTCAGCATCTTTTGGTTCTTGCTCTTGGGTGGTCAGGTTTTAGGCACAAGAATCCTCCAGTTCTCCTGATGGAGGATTAAGACCTGGCTTTCTTCATTCTGGAATCTGCGAGGCAAAAAAAAACAAACCAAAAGCCAAGCTGGTTGGTGGCTCATCTAATATGCATATATTACACATGTATTCCATATAATGCTGTTTTCAGTACAGCAGGCTTGCCCCTCAACTATGCCTGTGCAGCCCAGTTAAAAGACTTATCCTCTCCAGAGAATAAACTTCCATATATGTTGTTGGGCAGAGTTAGAGATCTGGGTGTCTGTAATGAATCTGAGTATCTATTCCTTTTAGGCAATCTTAAAAAAAAAAAATCCTTATTTTCAGCCTTCACCCCTACTGCCAGTGATACTTAGCAAGCCTTTGGGGGAATAAGTTTGCAGCATAAATCGGGCTGGCTCTCAGCTCTCTAGTAAGTATCTATTAAGTGATTTCACTTGCTGTAATAGTTTGCTGCTGTTGGTTTCTTGGATTTCCCTTGTCTTTGTGGGCTTATCTCTTCCAAAGTCAATTCCTTTACTGTCGTGTTAGTGGATGGAGACAGCAAGAACAAGTTTCTTGTGTTCAGTCCACCGTCTTTATCTGGAAGCCTTTCCCTCAGTTTCTTATAAGCCTGAAGGACTTGTAAATATTTCACCCTGCAGTTTTAGGTAGTTTGTGGTGCCCGGTTTTCAGGTTAGGTCTGTAGTTCCGCTTCAGAACTAAGTAGTTGCATCACGAATGCCCCTCTGGCAGATGGGGAAACAGCGGTGTTCTGGAGGCCAAGTAAAGTGTGAACGCCGCTGCTCTGAGCACTGGAGCCGAGACTGGAGCCTGACGTTTTTCCGACTCTCTAACATTTTTCTTTGTTGCCCTGCCTTTCTTTCCCTGCTTCTCTACAAGTGGTCATGTGGCCTGAGGGGGACTGTGTGTTCTCTGGGAGTTCAGGGCACAGGAAGCGTGGGGTGCAGAGGGCTTATGTCTCTCCTCTGTCACAGTGTAAGGAGCGGATGCGGCCCGTGAAGAAGGCGCTGAAGCAGCTGGACAAGCCTGACAAGGGGCTCAGCGTCCAGGAGCAGCTGGAGCACACGCGGAGCTGCCTGCTGAAGATCGGGGACCGGATAGCCGAGTGCCTGAAAGCTTACTCAGACCAGGAGCACACCAAGCTGTGGAGGAGGTAACCCGCCGTGGCCCTGCACGCCTGTCGCATTGTCTGTCCTGACTTGATGACAGAGTGTGTGTGTGTTAGGGATTCTATTTTTGTTTTATACAACATGACACAGCCACCTAATGAAAACATTTTTTCTCAGCAAAAGCTGACGACTGGCAGCTTACCTGCAGGCTTCAGTTTTCTTTTCCTGAAATAGCCTATTCCTCTGAGGCCAGTCTTGACTGGGTAAGATGATATTATTTTATGAGAGAAATACTGTGGTGCTGGATTTGCTGGCCTGTCCTCAGAATAAAGACTCAGTCTTTGAACCTGGAAGGGATAGAAATCATGTATAATTTCACTACTCTATCCATCTCAGGTTAATAGTCAGAGATAATATAACTAATTGGTTAGTTCTGTATCAGCTAATAAGAGGAGGCAAAAGCTCAAACCACTGGAGCTGTGAGTCTTCTTCTCTCTAATAGTTGAAGAACTCAAGTAGTAATTTGGATTAATGCAGTTAATCCAGAACTTCAGTTTGTAAGGCATCATGACTTACATAGGTTCATTTATAATTCATTTCTGATGTTTATAAAACATGCCTGTAATTTCTCAAAGAGAATTGTAACATTAAGTCTCTCTCTATACTCCACAGTTAACTGAACTCATATACTTCACAGTTAATTATCTTTGTGTAATATGCCTAACATCAGTGGACGGATTTTTGAGTGAAAAGGAGATTTAAGAAAACCTCTGTCATGATGCTATTCATAGCATGCTTCACAGCCATGAAAAAAGAACATTTAAGTTTTGAAATGTGACTTGACTTTCCTCTTAGACTGTTCCCAACTTCTGGATCCCTGTATCTAGCCGTCTGGCTCTCTTTTTACCCAGCTTAACCCCTATTGGAAGATAACAAAAGCTCACCATCCTAGCGTATAGTTCCATGAAGCTAGGCTGGATACTGTGCACTGTGGCCAGTCTGTGTTTAGATGTGCTGGGTACTGTGGTCCTGGCCTGCTGTGGTTCATAAGTAAGTCCTTGCCCACTCATGAGAAACTGTCCCTCATGCAGTGATGCTTGGAAGATCAAGTCTAGTAGGAATTCCAAGAAGGTAGAAACCCGTGCAGAGGAGCAGTCAGGGAGGGAAGACTTGCAAGGGGCAGGCAGGTAGACCGAGCCGGCGTGGGAAAGCAGAGTGGACCTGCTTAGATGGGAGAGTTCTCAGGCTTCAACAAAACGTTGAAAGTGGCTCTTAGGGTTTAAAGCAGGTTGTTAGGATGACTGAAGTGCTGCTACAGAGGACTTGAGAGAGAAAGGTAAATGGCTTTCCGTAGGAGGCCGCAGGTTTACTGGTCAGGAGCTGGACAGTGTTCTCTGAGCGGCGCTGCGTGGCGTGGTGTGGCTGCTCTCCAGGACGCGCGCCTTTCCTTCTAGCACACGAGGGTACCTGTGCCTCCGTGTTCTGCACACCTGCTCTACCAGCCACTGCCCTGTTGACAGTCGTGCCACGCACAGTGGAATCGGAGCGGGGCAGTCGCTTGGAGTTTCGAAGGCAGGAATGACAGGCTGTGGTGGTGACAGCTGGGAGGAAGGGAGGGGCAGCAGTGCAGAGATGCCCACCTGTACCTGGGTCCCTGGGAGGCGGTGGTGATGACAGACTGCCTGAGGGCCCAGGGAGAACAGAGGTGGGGCGAGATCTTAGGTCTGAGGTCACAGGCGTCAGGAAATAAGTTAGAGGGGTTTTAGCTGTGAGATGGAACCCTTGTCTCCAGATCAATGTAATATTGATAATGTAATTGTCTCCAGATTGTCAAATTCTGTTGACATTAGTTAGCTTCCGAAGGTGTATTTGTTATTGATGCCAAGACCTGAAAGATCATTTCTCTATTTTTTATACTTGGAAAGTATTCCAAGTATAGCAAAATCAATTAACTTGCCATCCATAAAGAGAAGAGTTATTTTTAAAATTCTATAATTTACCAGAAAAAATTTCTTCTTCTTTTTTTTAGGAACCTATGGATTTTTGTCTCCAAGTTTACAGAATTTGATGCTCGAAAATTGCACAAGTTGTACAAGATGGCTCATAAGAAAAGATCTCAAGAAGAAGAGGTAAAAATACAAATTTAAGCCTAATTCATACAAACAGATAAAAACCAGTTCTGCCAAAAAAATTCCCTCATTCCTGTTTTTGTCTCAGGAGATGATTGTAAACTCATAGGTTGTGGTCTGGAAAGGGCCCGGGGTTCCCTGCTCTTACTTTACAGATGGAGGCCTGGGTCCGAGAGGGGCTGCGGGTGGGTTCTTGCCTGCTGGGTTCTTCCGCCGTCTTAGCCGTGCACTTTGTCCACATACTCCACAAGCAGTCAGACTATCGGCTGAGACCTGATGGGTGGTAGTGCCAGTGTACAGGAGCCAGACAGGGCTGGCATTCTGATGAGGGCCTGTTCCTCTGTGTTCTTATGTCCTGGAAGCGTTTACTCACCAGGCTCTTCCCTCCATATGCACCTGTCTCAGCGGTGGCTTCTCAGTGTGGCTCTTGAAAGAGGACGTCGTGGGCAGCGCCCGCCTTCTCTCTTCTCTCTGGGCCATGTGCCCTTGGTGTCCTTCCAGCTTTTGCACACAGGGTACCAACCACTTGCGTAAAGGAGCAAACACAGAAGGGCGCCCAGGAGATGCTGCCCCTTCTTTGGTAGCGGGAGATAGGCACGAAGACATTTGGCCGATGCTGCAGGGCAGCGTTCCTTGTTCAAGTGTGTCCATTTGCAGATCTGCTGACTTGCCCTGTGGGCCCTCCCACCAGTTAGCCACGTAGAGCCAGTCTAGGAACACCCAGCACCTCCTTCACCACACCGTCCACTCCGCGGAGGCCTGCGGGCTGAAGGGTGCTCATCCTCTCCCGGATCGTCAGCACCTGGAGTCGTGCCAGGCGCAGGGCAGCTGTCTCCTGTTGCACACGCGTGTCCTGTGCCAGCACTGCTTTGAGCTGTGGGGCAGCACCGTCAAGTGGTTTATAATTTAGTTTCACATGGAAAAATATGTTAGAACAGCAATATACAGGAATACTATAATAACGCTTTTGCTGAATGTTAGCGTGAACTTTACGCGTTATGAAAAGTCTTTGAAAGAATAGTCAGGAAAAGCCCCAGTAAGGAGTGAAACAGTTGGGCAAGGCACTTGAGGGAAGAGGGGAAGTTAGGATAAGTGTAAGTTGGACATATGCTGTAAAGGGTAAAGGGCTTCATCAGTCAGGTTATCAGAAGTTAGATTAAGGTGGTAATGACACCAGTGGGCCTACTAGTTGGGGTTATTGTATACATTCACAGCCTTTCTGGAGGACAATTCAGTAGGGTTTACAGAAAGACTAAAACATGCAGTTCTTCTAAGAATTTAGTTAAAAGAGATAATTATTTAAATATGTTTATGTGGAAATGACTTCATGTATCCATATCAGGGACTATTCAACCATAAATATTACAGTAATATTCAGTAGGTATTCACATAAGATTTTCACAGTACATTAACTGAAAAAAGAATGTTAAGTAATACTTTTGTTTAAAACACACACACACATGTGCACACACACACAAGATAGGAGTTCCTCCTATGTAGTCTTGCTTTCCACAGTTTTAGTTAACTGCAGTCAGTCATAGTCTTAAAATATTACATTGAAAATTCCAGAGATAAACAATCCGGAAGTTGTAATTTATGCATGGGTTTGAGTAGCGTGGTGAAATCCTGAGCCGTCCTGCTCCATCCTGTCTGGGACGTGACCATCCCTTTGTGCAGCATGCCCACACTGGATTCACTGCCTGTGTGCTAGTTAATTGGTGGCCCTCGGCCGTCACATCGACTGTTACGGTACTGCAGTGCTGTGTTCACGTAATCCTTATTGTATTTGATGATAGCCACAAAGCCCAAGCGGAGTGACGCCGGCCGTTTGGATGTCCTCTTACTGTGCCTGCCGTGAAGTGCCACGGGCATATGTGCACACGGATTCGGTGCTGTCCTGAGTGTCAGGCACCCACTGAGGGCCTTGGACTGCGCCACCCAGGGACTGGGGGGACTACTGTGTGTGTGTGTATATATATATATATATATATATATATATAAACACATACCGGCCCAGATTATTAACAGTAATTCCCTTGGTGGTGAGATTTCACGTCACCTCACATTTCTTAGTGTTTCCTTACTATATTTTCTGATGTTTTTATTTTGAATAGTCATTTCTGTGGTAGAGACATGATGTTACTTAGATAGATGTTCAGTGTGATGACTTTGGCATGGGAACCAGTTCCCACTGGACCAGTCGGGGGGTTGGTGGTTCTGGTTTCACGTGGTCCAAGAGCAGCCTGCAGGAGGGCTGACAGCCTGGCACCTGTTCCTCACCCCAGGCTCTGACAGCCACGGGTCATGGAGACTGGCTTCCTTACAGTGAGGGGCCAGTAGGTGCAGCAGCAGATGGAGCTCTGTAGGGTTTTCATGCCCTGGAACTCAGTGGAGTTTATGAGCATTTTTTCTTAAGAAGGTATTAAGCAGCAGGGAAGCCAAGAGGGACTTGTCAAAAATCAAGAGGGAAATGTTCAAAGGTGATGATCTTTATACTGTTCTTGGGTACTGCGCCTAGGATCCTGAGGGTCTTTGGTTTCCTTTGGCTCTCCAGGAGCAGAAGAAGAAAGAGGATGTGATTGGTGGTAAGAAACCATTTCGACCAGAGGCCTCAGGTTCCAGCCGTGACTCCCTGATGTCTCAGCCCCACACCCCGCACAACCTTCACCCACAGAAGCCTCACTTGCCTGCCTCTCATGGCCCACAGATGCATGGACACCCAAGAGACAACTACAGTCACCCCAACAAGAGACACTTCAGTAATGCAGGTGAGTCGTCAGAGAAGCTTTAAGAAGAGGTGACAAAAAAATTGTTTTCCTTTCCAGAGACAGCGGCCCGGCCTTTGTGCTTCATTCTTTTCTCTCACTTTGTTGTCTTCTTTTTTTTCTCAGTGAAATAATACACGAAATAAAGATCCAAAAGGCTTAATTCAACTGTAGGAAGAACATAACTCACACAAGTAAACAAAAGACGAACGAGAGACTGAGGGAAACCGTTTACACTGTATATGAGAGTTACATGGTAAACTGGTAATACTGAAAAACCCCTTATGAATTGATAACAGCCGGATGACCAAATACAAAAATGGGCAAAGGTTAGGAATGGACAATTCATTTGGAAGAGGAGATTCAAATGGCCCATAGGACAAGATGAACAGTATTACTACTAGGGAAATGTACGTTAAAGTAACAATAAGTTAACCGTTTTTTTAACCCATTCAGATCAGCAAAAATTATAGGGTGAAATTCACACCAATTCCTGAGTGTGACTTGCTACTCCAGAAAATAGTCTGGAGTATCTAAATCCAGAGGCCCATTTTCTGGGAGTCTGTCCTGTAGAAATGCAGACACGTATGATGAGGGTGCTGTTGTAGCCTTGTAATGGCAAAAAGCTGGAAATAAATTGACTTCCCACTAATAGAAAGATGGTTAGATGAATAATAGGGCATTTATACTCTGTATTATTAGCAGTTGTTAAAAAAAATGAGTTGCTTTATAGATAAAAGTCAAAATTGGAAGGAAAAAAAGCAGCAGCAAGAACCACAGAATCTCTGTGGCATGTGTGTTTAACTTTACTAACGTGAAAGTCACGTACCGTAAAGAAGTGTAGCCATTTAAAATGAACAGTTCAGCGACATTTAGAACACTCACAAAGCTGTGTAACCACCACCTCTGTCAAGTGCCAAAGCGTTTTGATCATCCCAGAGAGAAAACACGCTTCATTTGCCCCTCCCCAGCTGTGGATTTACTTATTCTGGACTCTGTGTTAATAGCGTCACACAGACTCATGTAGTATGTGCTGGACCTTCACTGGGCTCTGGTTTT
Source organism: Bos indicus (assembly GCF_029378745.1). Taxonomy (NCBI): domain Eukaryota; kingdom Metazoa; phylum Chordata; class Mammalia; order Artiodactyla; family Bovidae; genus Bos; species Bos indicus. The sequence continues at coordinate 14,368,469 of NC_091780.1, read as the reverse complement.
CAGGGTCTTCCCTGTGGCACGTGTCGGTACTTGACTCCTTCTGTGACTGAATGATACACCACTACGTGGTCGGACTACAGTTTGTTCTTTCACTAGTTGGTGGGCGTTTGGATTTCTGCTTTTGGTGGTTCTGAATTGTACTGCTGTGCACATTCGCATGCAATTATTTGAGTGCCTATTTTCAGGTCTTTAAGGTGTATAGCTAGGAACGTGGAATTGCTTGGTTATGTGATAATTCTGTGTTTAACTTTTTGAGGAGCCACCAAGCTGTTTCCCATCATAAATATTTGAATAATGTATTTGCATAAGCATAGAGAGAGATGTGAAAGCATACACACAATAGCAGTTACCTTAGACCTGGTGGCCCAGACAGTGGAGAGTGTGCCTGCAATGCAGGAGACCCAGGTTCCATCCCTGGGTCAGAAAGATCCCCTGGAGAAGGAAATGGCAATCCACTCCAGTATTCTTGCCTGCTGAATCCCATGGACAGAGGAGCCTGGTGGGCTAGAGTCCATGGGGTCCCAAAGAGTCGGACACGATTGAGCAATTAACACTTCCTTTTCTTTGTCTTTTTTTCTTCTAGGCTGGTAAAATGTGGGAGGATTGGAGAAAATTAATTTTTCCGTATCTGTTACTTCACTGGTTACAATGAGCATGAATTACTTTTAAAGATAAAAATAATAAGAAAAAAGCATATAGAACAAAATCTTAAAAAAATATAGTATATATCACGGGCCCCCAACCTACAGGATCTTATGCCTGATGATCTGAGGTAGAGCTGATGTTGTCATAGAAATTAAGTGCACAGTAAGTGTGATACACTTGAATCATCCCCAAACCAAACCTTCTTCCCAGTCTATGGAAAAATCGTCTTCCACAAAACCACTCCCTGGTGCCAAGAAGATTGGGAACCACTGGTATATATGGAAGCGTGGTATTAATTTTACGGAGAGTCAAATGTTCCATAAACTAACTAACTTTTTTTTTTTTTTGGTTTGGTTTTTGTTTTGTTTTGTTTTTGTTTTTTAATTTTATTTTATTTTTAAACTTTACATAACTGTATTAGTTTTGCCAAACATAAACTTTCATTTCATTGTAGTTTCTTTTTAAACTTCAGTGTTAGGATTTGCATTTGACTTGTTTTCTTTAAAGTACATTCTCAGCTTCCAGTAAAGTTCTCATGCCTTTAGAAAAATTGATGTTCTCCATCTTTTCTTCTTACTTGAAACACATTAACTGTTGATATTTAAAGATTCTTGTCCGCTAACTCTAATATCTGAATTACTGTGAGCCATTTTGTGTGTTTTCTTTTACCCCTTGGTTTTCAGTCATACAGCCCTGTCCTTTAGCGTGCCGAGTTATTTTTGTTTAAATGGCAGGCACTGTGTTTTAAAAATTGTACAAGCTCCAGATGATGTCACTTTGCCCCAGAGAGGATTGCTCTTTCCTCCCCCGTCATGCAGAGTGGGAGGCGATCCCTGCCACTGGTGAGTGGTCTGGTCCTCCTCTGGTCCCCCGTTCCTGGGGCGCGGCCCTGCAGGGTGCTCGGCAGGGGGCCTGCTGCACTCGCTGCCCCTCCCCGCCGGCCGCTGTTACACTCGGGTCTTGGTTTACCTGGCACTGGGCCTCCCTCAACTGTTCCGCTTGTCAGAAGGCCTCCAGCTCAGCTTTTCAGCCTTCCGCTCCCTGCAGATTCAGCAAGTGTTGTGAGGGAAAACTGGCTGTGTGCTTGGAGTCCCTCGAGTCTCCAGTGCCCCTTGAGCTTAGAAAGACCACCAAGGGCTCTGCTGGTGGCTCTGTTTCTCTAGCAGTGCTTCTCTGCTGGGAGAAGCCCAGATATTCAGCTGCTTGCTCAGGCTCAGAATCACAGATCTCTCCAGTGCACTGCGGTGACTTCCGCAGAAGTTGACTTTGGTTTTTTGCTCTTTGGAATCTTATCCCTTCTAGTCTTTATTGCTTGGGCTGCTCTTTGATGTCTTTAAGCAGATTATTTTCTGTTTATCTGGCATTTTCTAATCGTTTTTGGCAGGGTGTAATTCTGCAGTAGTTACTCTTATCTAGAAGAAGTTCCATATCTATTAATCCTAAAAATCTTGGTTGAATTAATTGATCTCCATTTTGTTGGTGGGGTGAGGAATGCCGGTACAGTAACGTGGTTGGAAAGTATTTCCATGTCCTTAGCTGCAGTCTTAGCAGTTTTACTGGGTTTTTTTTCCTCTTGGGATTAGACTGTGAGGTCACTGATTTTCTCTTCTGATCCTTAGAAAGAACTCTTCTTATTAAACTAACTCGTAGTCTTTGAAACTTTGGATTTGTCACCCCTCGGCTTAATAGTCAGTACTTCCCAACCTATGACCCTACCCCATGGAGGGTTCAAGAAGGAAGAAAAGCACTGTTTACTTTCTCTGGAAATAAATGACTTGGCTTGAGTTTTAAGCATCTCTACTACACCACATACCTTGACACCCTTTTGAAACCTTCTATTTCAAAATAGAAGGTTTCATCTTTTATTTGAAGATGGCTTCAGACGATCCTTTCATGTTGTGAAGGTGTGTCTTTTTGTTGTTTGTTGGTTCTTTGGTTAAATAATCAAAAGTTTTTTACTTCTTGGTCCCCTGGCCTGCTCCACCCTGGGTCAGCAATGAATTTAAGCCACTGGTTGACTTTGTATTATTTTGATGGTCTGAATTTCTAAGCCAAACAGGTTCCTTGATGGAATTATTCTTTGGCTTTGTAGAAAAACGCTAGAAGGGCAACAGAGTGAGTAGAGAGAGGTTTAGTTGGTGGCACATCTTTGACCTTAACAAATTGTAACAGGAAGATGGGTGTCCCGTGAGACCACAGAGTTCCTGCTGGTTAAAATCTCTGTGAGTTTCCCGAGATTGCTGTGACACAGTGCTGCAAACCAGGTGGTTTAGAAGAAGAGAAGTATGTTCTGCGGTTTCAGAGGCAGAGCTCTGCTATCAGCCAGGGGTCAGCAGGGTGGGTTCCCGTGTGCGGCCTGCGGGAGAGCCTGCTCCACACACTCTTCTGGTCTGTGGTGCGGGCCAGCAGGCCGTGGCGCTTTGGCTTCTGGCTGCCTGGCTCCGGTCTCTCTTCCTCTCTCCGTGGCCTTCCTCTACGCGTCTCTTTGTCCCAAATTGGATTTAGGGCCCAATGTAAATCCAAGATGATCTCAAGTCAGGATCCGTCCCTATAACTCAGAGACCTGTTTTCACTGACCTGTTTTCACTGCAGTCACAGAGGCCCCACGTGGCTCTACGTTGGGGGACCACATTTCAACCCAGCTGAGCCTCCTTTCCTGGACTTCAGTGTTTTCACTGCCTTTTATGATTCATAAGTGTGATTCTTCACCTCAGGAAAAAAGGGAGGCTTACAGAATCTAAAACAAACTGCAGTTTAGCTCCCGTCCTTGAGAGTTACAGAATCCAGAGTAGAGGAATCGCTTTTTACAGGAAGAATGCAAGGAAGTGGTGTGGGCTGAGGAAGAAGAGTAGCCTCAGTGGGTATGGTCTGGCAAGGTGTCCGGGGGCCAGGCATAGCTGACGGTACCAGCAGGTAAATAAACCTTAAAGGTATAAACAGAGGTATTACCTATAGCTGTGAAACTCAGCAGTGCCTTTTCCCAAATAATTGCTTGGTGTTGGGTTTTTGTTGTTGGTGTTGGGTTTTGTTTGCTTTAGTGAGATATCATTTTAAGAGTCTGCCCTGGATTGGAAGGTAAGCAGATAGAAAATGAAAAGCAATAAAAGAAAAACAAAGAAAGGAAAAACAAAAAGCAGTAGTTTTTAAGATTGCAGAAGGAGAAAGGTGTTAAATTTTCTTTTGCTTTAAACATTTTGGGAAAGAATGTTAGGACTCGTTACTTGTTTGATAACCAGCAGCACAGAGGCCAAGGAGGAAATGGACTGTCTGCGGCACGTGTCAGCCCTTTGCAGTTTAAACTTTAGTGAAAGTGAAATGCAGCCATTCCTTGCAGTCATGAGATTATTATTTTCTTGCAGATCGAGGCGACTGGCAGAGGGAAAGAAAGTTCAACTATGGTGGTGGCAATAGCAATCTGCCCTGGGGGAGTGACAGGCACCATCAGTATGAGCAGCACTGGTACAAGGACCACCATTATGGGGACCGGCGGCACGTGGACGCCCACCGCTCAGGGAGCTACCGCCCCAACAACCTATCAAGAAAGAGACCTTACGACCAGTACAGCAGCGACCGAGACCACCGGGGGCACAGGGACTACTATGACCGGTGTGTGGAGGGCCCTCAGACTCTCGGCACTGACCTCTGCCTGGGGCTTTAGGTTTAGAAGGGAGGGACAAGCAGTGCACACTTAATGTTCTTCTCCATCAGATGCTCATTCTCACTGTGCGCCGGGCACGGTCCCAAGTCTGGTCCAGTGTTCTGCCATCACGGCGTCTTCAGAGTGCTGGGAAGAAATAACGATGCAGCTGATGCTGAGTGCCGAGGGATGCGTGGATGAAAGAAGGGATTTTTGAGTTTTTCCTGAGGGCTGAGGAAGAAGGGAGGTTTGATTTGGGTCCGTAAAGAGTCAGTTAAGTAGAGAGAGATAGAATAGACGTCACAGGACCAGGGCAAGGATGGGCCCCTAAGATGAGCTGCCCACCCCGAAGATGACAGGTTGGGTGGTGGAGGGGCCTTGAATGCCACGTTACGTGAATGCCACGTTACGTTACAGGTTTTACGTGTCATTCTTGGGGCCAGGGAGCCACCTGTGGTTTCATCATCACACTTGCGTAGGGAGAGTTTGCTTTCTTCCTCTGAGAAAGTCTAGAGAATGGGTAGCCATAAAATGCTAGAATCAGCAGTCAGAATGGTGACTGTACTAGGCTCTTGGCCACACCAGGCGGGACCCAGCTGGTGGTACGCCAGGAGCTGCAGTTTCAAGGGTCAGAGCCTGTCCAAGTCATCCCTTCTCTGCAGCCATTATATCATGTTCCGATGGGCCAGCTTCTGTAAGAGTAGTTGTGAGAGTTAGGAAGGGCTAAAGAGGTTTTATCTCTCTTTAATTTCAGGACTTAGCTATATTTTAACTTCCTAGGAGCTTCAGTTTCCCCTAGGCTAAAGACAGGCTCTGGCTGCACCTAGAATCTAACATAGGAAATGTTCATATGAACATCTCCACATCCCGCCTTCTTTTTGGAAGAGCTGGTGACACCGGGCTGCTTTAGGGTAGTAGCTGTGGCTGAGCAGCAGCTGCCTCTGTTAGGCGGTCTGTGCCCCTCGCCCCCACGCGTCTGTGCCTCTGTTAGGCGGTCTGTGCCCCTCGCCCCCACGCGTCCCTGTCCTCTTGTCTGGCTCCAGTGGGCATTTGCCCTGCGTTGTTCTGCGTGGCTCTGCATTTCCATATCGCATAATTTTTCTTCTGCCTGAAGGACTTTGGTTTTAGTGTGGGTCTGCTGGTGATAAATTCTTTCAGCGTTTGTATGTCTGAAAAAGTCTTTATTTTGTCTTCACTTAACAGAAATATTTTCTGCTGGGTATAAATTCATAGATTGACAGGTATAAATTTATAGATTGACACTTTATTTCAGTACTTTAATGATGTTCATCTACTTTCTACTTGTATCATTTCTGATAAAAAATCTGTCATCTTTATTCTTTGCATAATGTGTCTTTTTCTTCACCACTGGTTTTTAGCAATTTGATTATAATGTGCCATGGTGTATTTTTCCTGTTTTTCTTATGCTTGGGAATTCTTCGAGCTGTACATTTATCATTTTTTCATTTTTTTATGATTATTTCTTTGACTACTTTATTCTGTTCCCTCACTCTTGTGAAGATTCCAGTTAGACATTTGTCTCACAGTTCACTGGTGCTGTGTTTTTTTTAAATGATGTTTTCTCTGTTTCATTTGGATAGTTTCCGTTCCTTTTTTAATCATGTCTGTCTTTGACGTTTTGAAATCTGGTATACAATTTAAAAATGGTTTTCTATCCTTGTCTGCTAATTTTTATCATTTGGGTCAGTTTCAATTGATTGATTTATTATTGCCTCACTGTAGGTCTTACTTTCCTGGTTCTGTTCTTTTCCATTTTGGTTTCTTATGGAATTTTGCATATAGTTCCTTGAGCTATCCCGTAGGGCCTTGTTGCTTCTCTCTTGTGTGATAGCAGTTTGTGTCTACTAATCCCACACTCCCGATTCATCCCTCCTGACACCCTTTCCCCTTTGGTGACTGGAAGTGTTTCTATATCTGAGTCTCTGTTTTGTAAATAAGTTCCTTTGCATCATTTTTAAAAATTCCACATGTAAACAAAGTATATCAAATGATACCTTTCTCTTTCTGATTTAACTTCACTTAGTATATTATCTAGGTTTATCCATATTGCAGCCAATGACATTTATTTTTTTATAGTTGAAAGTAATATTCCATTGTATATGTGCACCACACCTTTTTTATTTATCTGTCCATGAACATTTGTTTCCATGTTTGACTATTATAAACAGTGCTGCTGTAAACATAGGGATGTCTGTATCTTTTCAAATTAGAGTTTTGTTCAGATATATGCCCAGGAGTGGGATTGCTGGATCATATGGCAACTCTATATCAGCTTTTTGAGGAACCTCCATACTTTTTTCCATAGTGGCTATATCTATTTATATTCCCACTAATAATGTAAAAAAGGGTTCCCTTTCTCCACACCCTCTCCGACAATTTATTTGTAGACTTTCTAATGGCAGCCATTCTGACCAGTGTAAGGTGGTACATTGCACTTCTGATTTGTGTTTCCCTAATAATTAGCACTGTGAAGTATCTTTTCATCCGTGTGTCTTCTTTGAAGAAATATCTCTTTAGGTCTACCCATTTTTTAAGGTGTTTTTTGTTTTTAAATACGGACCATTGTTTTAAAGTCTGTATTGAGTTTGTTGTGTCCTGGTTTTCTGGCCGTGCAGCACATGGCATCTTCACTCCCTGACCAAGGATCAGATCTGCACCAGCTGCATTGGAACATGAAGTCTTAATTATTGGACCCCCAAGGGAGTCCCTCTGCCCATCTTTCAACAGAGTTTGTTTATTTGTTACTGTGTTGTGTGAGCCGTTGGTATATTTTGGAGATTAAATCCTTGTTGGTGGCATTGTCTACTGATATTGTCTCCCATTCCATAGGTTGATTTTTGTTTTGTTAATGGTTTTCTTTGCTGTCCAAGAACTTTTAAGTTTGATGAGGTCCCATTTGCTTATTTTTGCTTTTATTTCTCTATGCCTGATAATTTTTTATTAGATACCTAGTTAAGTGCTGGATATTTTTGTCTTCCTATAAATGTTCTGGAGTTTTGTCCAGAAGCAGTTTAGTTACTTGGGAACAGTTTGTTTAAGATCTTGCTGGTGGGACTTACGAGGCAGCACTGGAGCGGTGCTGGGGCGAGGGCACATGGGCTTCCCCGCTGTGGCAAGGCCCCTCATGGCGTTGGACCAGTGCCCCTTGGAGCAGAGGGTTCCAGTCTTGTTGGTGAGAAGAGAGCAGGCACTGCTCCAGCCCTGCGTGAGCACAGGGCACAAGCATCTCTTGTCCTTCTCTGTCTTCCCCCGTGGCCCCTGGGTAGTTTTGGCACACATACAGCCTGAGCCTTATCCAGCTAGATACCCAAGGGAACACCTTTGCTGATCTTTGAGCTCCTTTCTCTGCAGAACTTTCTTCTCTTGCACTCTACACTTGAACTCCAGCTGTGTTGGTGCCCCCGCCCCGTCTCAGGAAGCCTGGGCTTCTGCTGAGCTGGGTGCTTATAAAACTTACGTCATTCATTTCTCATCCCACAGGGAGTGTTGTTCTTTCTTTCCTGACATCTGGTGTCTTGATAACCATTGTCCACACATTTTGTCCCTTTCTGACTGTTTGAGCAGTAGGTATCTTGGCTGGAACCTGGGCAGTCTGTCTCTCTTTCCCTCCCTCCCATCCTCTCCCCTCCTCCTTTTTTCATTCAGGTGAAACTCACATAACATAAATTATTTTAAAGTGAATAATTCAGGGACATTTATTTAGTATATTCAGTGTGTTGTGCAACCACCACCTCTGTCAGGTTCCAAAACACTTTCATCCCCTTAAAGAAAATTCTGGCCACTAAGTAGTCACTCCCCATCTTCTCTCTGCCTAGCTTCTGGCAGCCACCCGTCTTCTGCATTCTGTTTCTGTGGACTTGCTTAGTCTGGACAGTTTGCATAAATGGAATCATACAATATGTGGCTTTTATGGTTGGCATTTTCAGATGTTTAACATGATATTTTAGAGCTTCATTCACACTGTACCATGTATCAGTACTTCAGTTCTTTTCATGGGTGAATGATATTCCAGTGTATATATTAGGTGTATACAAAAGTAATTGTGGTTTCAGACTGAATTTTCAATCACTGTAACTAGGCTCAACCACATCTTTCTTAAAACAGGAACCATTACAATCAACACATGTTTTCCAATGAGATAGAAGTTTGTTTATTCCTATAGCATAAAAGTCCGTGCTTTGGGATTCAGTGAACTCTTGGAGAGCATTTTCTGCCTCTTGCTAGTTGTGGAAGCATTTTGCCAACAAAAAGTTGTTGAGATGCCTGAAGGAAGTGGTCGTCAGTTGGCGAGAGGTCAGGTGAATATGGCAGATGAGGCAACATTTCGTGGTCCATTGATTGAGCTTTTGGTTTGTGTGACCTGTGGTCAGGTGTTGTTGTGGAGAAGAATTGGGCTCATTTTTCTGTTGACCAATACCAGCTGCAAGTGTAGCAGGTTTTGGTACATCTCATTGACTTGCTGAGCATACTTCTCAGCTGTAATGGTTTCGCTGGGATTCAGAAAGCTCTAGTGGATTAGACGGGCAGCAGACCACCAAACAGTGACCACGACCTCTTTTTGGTGCAAGTTTGGCTTTGGGAAGCGCTTTGGAGCTGCTTCTCCAACCCCTAACTGGTTGTCTTGTAAAATCCACTCTTCATCACACATCACAATCCGAGAAATGGATCGATGTTTTATAGAAAACCGGCGGTTGTTCTGATTTGTGGTCAGCTAATGAGGCACCCACGTACTGAGCTTTTTCACCTTTCCAATTTGCTTCACATGCCGAATGGCCACAGAATGGTCGACATTGAGTTCTTTGGCATCTTCCTGTATGGTTACCAGAGGACCATCTTCAGCGACTGCTGTCAGTGGGTTGCCATCTGCTTCCAGGGGCCGGCCACTGCATTCCTCATCGTGGAGGCTCTCAGCTCCTTTGCGAGCTTCTTGAGCCACCACTGCGCTGTACCTTCATTAGCAGTTTCTGGGCCAGATGCGTTGTGGATGTGAATTGTCTCTGCTGCTTTACGACCCATTTTGAACTCATTAAGAAAATCACTCGAATTTGCTTTTTTGTCTAACATCATTTCTGTAGTCTAAAATAAACATAAAGAGCAAGTAATATGTCATTAGCAAAAAAACGTGAAGTGAGAAACGCACATTAAAATGATGTACAACACATTTATTTAAGAATGTATTTCCACATCAAATGGCAAAGTTCAGCAATGCAAAACCAGAGTTACTTTTGCGTCAACCTAATACATTGTCCATTTGGTTTATCCATTCATTCATTAGTGGACATTTGAGTTTTTCTGTCTTTTGGTTATTGTGAATAGTGCTACTGTGAGCGTGGTGTGTGTTTGTTTGAGTATCTGTTCTCAGTGCTTTGGGGTTATTTACCTAGGATTGGAGTTGTTAGTCATATGGTAGTTCTAAACAGAACCACCAAACTGTTATCCACTAGAGCAGAACTATTTTACAGTCCCAACCAACTGTGTATGAGAATTGCAATTTTCCCACATTTCCACCAACATTTATTTTCAGTGTTTTGAATGTAGCCATCCTGACGGTAGTTTTGACTTGCATTTACCTAGTGATTAATGCTCATTAAAGATGTTGAGCGTCTTCTCATGTACTTTGGAGCCGTTTGTGCATCTCCTTTGGAGAAAAGTCTGTTCAAGTCCTTTGCCCATTCTTGAGTTGGGGATTGTTGTTGACTTTTACAGCTGCTCTGTTAACAGTATAATAGGCAGTTTGCCATAGTCCTGACTAAAAATCTTAATATTCTTCACATTGAGTCTGTTTGAAAGTAATTAACACTGCACTTACTGTTGAATATCTAGGTTGCTTGAGTTTTTGCTGTTATTAATAACTTGGAAAATGATTTCCGTGGCTCTTTTTCTCCTGGGCTGGGTGAGGAGCATGAAAGTGTTAGTAGGTCTTGCCAGTTTTCCTGAAGGGAATGTGAGTTTACAAAGCCATCAGTGAGTCAAGTTTGTGCTTGTTTCATTGCAGACTTGATGAGGCTCATGTCATTTCATGGGCTGTGTTTTGCCAACAAGTATAAAATAGCCCTTTGTTACTACTTTAGTTTGGTTTTGGTTTTGGTTTTGAGTTCTAGTAATGTTAGTATTTGCTCTTGAGTCCCTGGAAGTGTCCTCCAGCGTGAGGAAGAGCCAGTGGATGACGGAGGAGGTGTGGGAATCCAGCCTTGGTCTTCAGCTGATTCTCTTGTCTCTATTTCAGGCACCATCATGACTCCAAGCGGAGGCGATCCGATGAATTTAGGCCTCAAAATTACCACCAGCAGGATTTCCGACGAATGTCTGATCACCGCCCCACTATGGGCTACCACGGCCAGGGGCCCTCGGACCATCACCGCTCTTTCCACACAGACAAACTGGGGGAGTATAAACAGCCCCTGCCGCCGCTGCACCCCGCGGTCTCAGATCCTCGCTCGCCCCCTTCTCAGAAATCTCCTCACGACTCCAAGTCACCCCTGGATCATCGGTCTCCTTTGGAGAGATCACTAGAACAGAAAAACAACCCAGATTATAACTGGAATGTTAGGAAAACATAAAGGAACGCTTGGAAAGCAGGGGAGCGCAAGCGTCATGAAGCACCTGGACGTCTTTGGTCTGATCCACAGGAGCCGGTTACCCAGACCCGAGAGGGTGTTTCTGGACGCGGGGCTGCCGTCAGCCTGCTGCTGAGGGGCACTCAGAGTGTGGGGGCCTTCGACTCAGTCCGGCTTTGATCTGGGTCACCCCCTCCTGCACTTGGGCACCCATCGCATTCCGGCCTGGTCCTGGCCTCCCACTCGGATGGGTGCCAGGAGGAAGCGGTGATGCTTTTGTCTACCAGCTTCACGGGCTGTTTCCCTGTGAAGGCAGGAGAGGTCTTAGAGTCGTGAATGTTTTGTTGCCCTGGACCTCATTGTGGGGTCAGGGAAGGCACGAGTGCATGAAGGCTGCTGGGACCCGCTGGACACACGGGGTCTGGTGCACTCTGATGAGACGGATGCTGCTGACGGGGTGAGGGGACACGTGGGTGGGGTCTCGCACCACAGGACTTGCAGGGGAGCAGGTACCCCCTCAGACGTGTCCTCGGGAGAAGTGACACTCGAGCCTCACTGTGTGACAGCTGTGGTGTGGAGGGGCGGGGGTGGGGAGCCACCTCCTCCACGGCCTCTTCCCCAGCAACACTAAATTTTCCCACACTGTGTGTCTCAGAGGTGTGGTCTCCTGCGTGGGCCTCCTTTACTGCCTGCACAACCCCCCCACCCCCATCCCCCAACCCCAGCCCCACCCCTGTCCCCGACCCCGCTAGGCAAGGTAGTGGGTCCGCGCTGCAGTGGGCGGGGGCTGGCTTGCCTGGGAGTGGCCTTGAGTGCAGGGCGGGGCAGGGCAGGGGTGCGTGGCCAGAGCTCCCGAATCCACTTCCAGGTGGGCTCCCACACTGAGTGATGATGACTGGAGAGGACGGGGAGGGAAGAGGCTCATGCCTGGCTGGGTGCTGGCGGCACCGGGGCAGGGCGCTGGGGAGGGGGGTGGATGGGTTTCCCAGCCTGGGGGTGGGGGGGTTGGTGGTGTGGTCCGGGCGGTGGTGGGTCACCATCTGCAGCTCATCTTGGTTCCCTTTGCACAACCTGAGGAAGGAGGATTCATGGAATCACACATCTGCCATTCCTGCAGTGGGTGACCAGATACAAATCAGTTACTCCCTGTGGTGAACATGCTGCACTGCTGGTTGGAGATCATTAGAACTGAACTCAGTATGGTTTTAGAATGAGGTCAGGCTAAGTCTAAACCTAAGTTCACTGTTGCCCCCAAAACTGGAAGCCTTCAAGGACAGGGTGACTGAGCTGTAGGTAGGAAGAGCTGGACTAGAGGAGGGGATGGGAGGCAGGTTAGCTACAGCAGTTAAGCAGCCTCAGAACTCCTGGTTCTCGGGCCTTCCGTTCTGTTCACCTTAAATATAACTCACCAGTATTGTTAGAGTATCCAAAGGCCTTTCTAGACGGAGACAGAATAACTGACTTGAACGTGCAGTGAGCCTGTGAGTCTCCCGGCTCAGAGCTGCTGGAAACCCTTCCCTCGGTGTACACAGGGTCACACTCCCCACACTAACTGCTCCTCTACAGGGGACTTCATGAGTCACCATCTACTCACTCGCCGGTTCCTGGGCAGCACCACTCACGCCTTTACTGTTGCCTCACACGGTGAAGCAGGGGCGGCTCGGGGGGGCTCGTGCTCTCTGCTCCCCGGAGCGTCTTTGGCTCACCTGTGCCGAGGTCCTTGTGAGAGGCTGGGTCCACACAGCTGGTGTGGGGAGCTCCGTGGGCTCAGCACCTCCTGGTCCACTTCTCCTCCTGGTACTTGGGTTCGTTCAGCTTGGGCTTGTAGAGCACCTGCCCAGAGCACTGCCTGGGGGACCACAGCGGAGCCCCAGCCACGGTCACCCCACCGGGGCCATGCCTGAGTGCTGTGTGGGGGAGATAGGAAACTGTGTCTCTGCTCAGGTTGGGTTCCCTCCCCACAGTACTGACACTACCCGGGCCAGAGAGGAAGGGCAGGCTGGCTTGCAGGCCCCCGAGCCATCAACAGGCCGTGGGGTCCGCAGAGCAGGCCCCAGCTCGGCCTCCCCTGTAGGAGGTCGGGTCGTGACCCTTTGAGTTAGAGGGGCCAGGGGGAGGACTGGTGGAGCCTGCGTTTCAGAGTTCAAGGTTTTTGTTTTTTTTTTCCTCTGGAGTTGTTGATAGGAGATGCGAGTTATTCCCAAAGATGTCTCATCATGAGGAAAAAGGAGCTTCCTTTTGTTCACATCAGGACTTGTAGTGCCATATGCTGCCACAAAAGGCAGCATCAGCCAGATCAGTGTTAAATTGATTACAGAAAGTACAGTATCCTCACAAAAGCATCTGTTGAGGTGCCGGAGTGTGTGTGCAGAGTGGGTTGGTAGAAAAAGCATTTCCTCATAGTCAGTCAGTATGAATACTGTATGCTTCTGTCAAAACCAGAAATTTGCACAAATAGGAATTATCTGACTCGTGGATGGGAGAAGCCGCCCCCAAGTCTCTGAGGATGGTTTTCCATGGAGACTGGCTCTGAAGGATGTAGTTACTAGGTAGAGCAGGGGCCGAGGAAGAGGAGAGTTAGCGCCACCAGGAACCTGACCAGGAGCACGGATTCACCTGTGTGCCCTCGTCTCCGCCGAGGACGCGGCAACCCCAGACTGGCACCCCCATCGGCTGCTGCCCCGGGCTCCCCCTCCTTTCAGCCATTCCTTTCTCACACCCTCCGACGGGAACCCAGGACACCTCTCACGTCGTGCTGCAGACACTCTAACCTGATACCTGAGGGCCGCATCAGGGCGCATGCGCACGGTGCAAACGCAATCCAGTTACGAATTCACACAGCGACGCGGAAATCCTACAGACCAAAACCCACTCGTCAGCAGGAGCGGTGGGCCCCCGGCTCGTCTGGGGGCGGCCGTGTCGGCGAGGAGAGCCAGGCCAGGGGTCCAGGCTGCTTTAGTCCATCTGCGCCCCACTTGGTTGGGGACGGGTGATTTTTCTTTATTGTAAAATTGTGGACTTTTAAAACCTGTTGACTAAACAGTAATTAATTTATATTTGTGAAAAATGCCACTGTCCTAGTGATTTCTGATGTAAATAATGTTGTTTATATAGTATGTATTAAATTTTCCTACATTGTAAAACTGCTGTACTTTTGACTCTTGTATATTAAAAAGTGTTACTGAGGATTTTTAGAAGCAGGCGAACACGTTGCATTGCATTGGCGTGACCCGTGACCGGACTCACCTCCTCATCTCGCTTCCTCCTGTCGCTGGGTCATCAGGATTCTTGGACAGCTTGTGAAATGGAGCTTTTCCCCTACCCGGGCCCCTGTTGTGTCGTTGGGTCCAGGACCTAACACCGCACGCAGGTTCTAGACTTTTCTCCGAGTAGCAGAGGCTGACAGTCCCTGGCCAGCCGCTGCTGTCCCCTTCCCTTGCCTGCGCTCGCCAGGGTCCGTGCAGGGCGGCTGCCCCCTGAGTCCTGGGTGGGTCACGCCGGGCGGGGGCCATCCCCGGGGGTCCTTGCAGCCCCCTGGAGGAAGCCAGACCGCCGGGTCTGAGCCAGCCTGCAGCCTCGAGGGTAATTTTACAGTTGGGCCGTATATTCCTGAAGGAGGAAAGAGCACTTTATAATGGAAACACTGACACGAATGTTAACGAGCGATTTGGCGCAGGGGCGGCTCAGCTCCCGCAAGGCCCAGACGGAGGGAGGGTGGTACCGCGGTGAGACCGTCTGCACAGGAGGCGGAGAGGCCTGCCAGACCCCAGGGGTTTCTCCAACACTTGGTGACTTTGAAACCACACTTCAGCCGTCACGAAGGTCTTCCATTAATTCTCAACACCACTTAGGCCCGTGTGTCCGCTCGGAGCCTGGGGGTGAAGTCCTGTGGCGCCCGCCCAGGACACGCTGCTGCAGGGGCCTCCCTCGCCCGGCTGCGCTGGGGTTCCAGCGTAAGGAGTGGGAGTCAGAGACTCGAGGAAGAGCTGAGGGTTCTTCCTGACCATAAACTTAACTCTCAATTGTGTTGCAACTCACAGCTTGCCTGGAACCGCTCTCGGAAACTTTAAGAACAAGTGCAATAATCAGCTTATGATTTACAATAGCAGCCAGGCTTCTAAACTGACCGCTGCCAAAAACGCCTGCCTTTTACTGGAAGGAGTAGTCTCAGGCCCCTCCCTGCTCCCTGGCAGGGCCCCCGCACGTCTGGCATCCGGGCAAGTCCTCCTCAATTAGCGCCAACAGAAAGGTCACTTACTGAAACACAAGGCCCCACAGTTTGCCAGACCTGCGGCTCCGGGTTCCAACCTGTGGCTCTTAAAGGAGCAGGACCAGCTGTGCCTGAGGCAGTTCTTCCATCAGGTTTTGAGGTTGGAGAACCGCTGGGCTCACCTCCCAACCTGCATTTGTTCTGCTTTGTGAAGTGGGAGGAAGATACGGCTCATCTGGATAAACATCTGTAGAAACCCGGGCCTGTGGGGCCGCCCCCGCTGCTGCTGGTGGGGTCCTGCCCTGGGCTGAGTCTTGGGGACTCCAGGTCAGTTCTGTGCCCCGTGACAGGACTTCGTGTGGAATATAGGCAAGTCCCTAACCTACAGACTTCTGACCTCCAAGATGGACAGAATGACAGCCACTTTCTGCAGCCAGAGCTGCCCCACAGAGGGTTCACACCTTTCTCTGCATTTCTTTTGTGACCCAAGAGGAAACTGTTACCAAAGCAGAGTCCCCACTGACCCCATGCACTGAGATGGCCTTGGGGAAGGGGTGGTTTGGGGGTGGGCAGGGAAGCCATCCCTCGTCCCTTTGGCCCCTCTCTGTATGCTGTAAGACATGTGGCCTTTTCACCTTCATTTGCACAGGAAGCAGACGGCTCCTAGGGTAAGTGAGAACTCTGGCCATGGAAAAGAGAGAGGTTTGCAAGCCCTGAGGACCACGCAGAACAGTCAGCATCCATCAGTTCTGGGCTGGGGTGGCGGGGGGTGTGGGTCTAGGAGGGATGGTTGGGGGGACCTAGAACGTAATGGCCCTCACCCTGGAGCCGACCTGACAATGGGAGCCGCCTGTCCTGAGAGCCCTGCAGGGGGGCCCCAACAAAGCCTGCTCTGCTCCGGAGGAGATTAAACACAGGAGGAAGGCCCATGGGGACTGGAGCCAGGTAAACACGGAGACAGAGGGCGGCTCCTTCAAGGCTCCCAGGCCGGTGGGGAGACAGAGCTGGGACGAAATCATGAGAGTGAGGTGCTCCCCTGAACCGGGCTCTGTGCTAGGCTCTGTGACCCTGCCCTCTTTCAGCCGATTTCCTAGCTGGGGATTGGGGCGGGGGGCACGCCCTGGACAAGCATTCAGGAGGAGGACGAGACGTCACATACATGCCAGGGAGAGAGACGGGGGCCCGAGACGGCGTGAGGGCCGACCCAGGGAGGCATGGGTCTGGGAGGTGGGCACACTTGGCTTTTAACCAGCTGGCGTTCTTGGGTCAGTTTGCCACCTCTCCAAGCCTCAAACACAAACGATGTGAGAGCCTCCGGCCAGGCTGTGGTGACCTGCGTGAGGTCCCTGCGGGGTCTCTTGGCATCTGTGGATATTATCAAAGGGGCATGTTGGCACGTCCTGAGGCTCCAGGGTCCCTTGGATGCAAAGAGATCCAACCAGTCCATCCTGAAGGAAGTCAGTCCTGAATATTCATTGGAAGGACTGATGCTGAAGCTGAAGCTCCAATACTTTGGCCACCTGATGAGAAACGCTGACTAATTAGAAAAGACCATGATGCTCGGAAAGATTGAGACCAGGAGGAGAAGGGGATGACAGAGGATGAGATGGTTGGATGGCATCACCGACTCGGTGGACATGAGTTTGAGTAAGCTCTGAAATAGATGGGGAAACAGTGGAAACAGTGTCAGATTTTATTTTGGGGGGCTCCAAAATCACTGCAGATGGTGACTGCAGCCATGAAATTAAAAGACACCTATTTCTTGGAAGAAAAGTTATGACCAACCTAGATAGCATATTGAAAAGCAGAGACATTACTTTGCCAACAAAGGTTCATCTAGTCAAGGCTATGGTTTTTCCAGTGGTCATGTATGGATGTGAGGGTTGGACTGTGAAGAAAGCTGAGCGCCAAAGGAATTGATGCTTTTGAACTGTGCTGTTGGAGAAGACTCTTGAGAGTCCCTTGGACTGCAAGGAGATCCAACCAGTCCATTCTGAAGGAGATCAGTCCTGAGTGTTCTTTGGAAGGAATGATGCTAAAGCTGAAACTCCAGTACTTTGGCCACCTCATGAGAAGAGTTGACTCATTGGAAAAGACTCTGATACTGGGAGGGATTGGGGGCAGGAGGAGAAGGGGATGACAGAGGATGAGATGGCTGGATGGCATCACTGACTCTATGGACGTGAGTTTGAGTGAACTCTGGGAGTTGGTGATGAACAGGGAGGCCTGGCGTGCTGCAGTCCATGGGGTCGCAAAGAGTCGGACAAGACTGAGCGACCGAACTGAGCTGAGGCTGCGGGGAACCGCACCTGGCGACCGCTCTTGGCCGGGCCAGCTGGGTGGGGTCCGCCTTGGCTTTGGGGATCAGCACCGGGTCTCTGCTGGAGGGGCCTAGTGACGCGGTTCTAGAACCGTCCTGCAGAGGGCAGCAGATTCCCACTAGAAACGGCCGGCCGCGCCGCCCCGGCAATGAGCTACCCGGGATAGGAAGGGGGTCGGTCCCCGTGGCTGTGAGCCCGCACCCGAGCCAGAGACCTGGAGGCGCCCTGTCCCTGCGGGCGTGTGGCGGGGTGGGGAGAGAGGAAGGTGCCGGCTGCAGGGAGGCGCGGCCTTGCCGGCCCCCACCAGCCGTGCCCCGCCACGGCCCATTCTCGGGCGGGCCTCAGGCCAGCCGCGCAGGCTCTCTGCCCCCGGGGTGGTCCGGCGGCCCCGCTCGATGGCCACCTCCCGCCACCCTGCGGGGACGCATGGGCTCAGCCAGCGCCAGCCTCTCCTCCCTCCCAGCCACACGCGGCGGCGGGCGGCGCCGCCCTGAGCCCCGAGGCCCAGGCATCCCTCTGCGGCTCCCTGTGACCCTCTCCTTAGCTCTAAGCTCGCTGGATGGGGTCCGAGGCCCTGCACGACCTGACCAGCTCTCCAGGCTCATGTTGGTCTCCCGAGTCCCCCCGGCTGCAGCCAGCCTAAACCTTCCAGCCAAAGGCAGACCTTTGCCCCCGCAGCCTCAGATATCAGCAGATTGGCTTCCAGCCACTGTTTTCCCCTTCCTCCCTTGTGGTTCAGCTGGTAAAGAATCCACCTGCAATGCGGGAGACCCGGGTGCGATCCCTGGCTTGGGAAGATCCCCTGGAGAAGGGAATAGCTACCCACTGCAGTATTCTGGCCTGGAGAATCCCATGGACTACCGTCCAGGGGGTCGCAAAGAGTCCAACACGACTGAGCGGCTTTCACATCACTCACCTCCTGGTGCCTGACGAATCCTATTTCTCCCCAAGAGGCAGTTGGAGCTTGGTTTTCTCCACTGCCTTCTCTGACCTGCTGTCCCGTTCCTATCTGTCCCTTCCCTGTGCCCACAGACGTTGGCAGAGCCCCCAGGGTAATCCATTGCCCCCACGTTGTCACTGCTGACACCCCTGCTGAGAAGCGGGGCTCCCAGCAGGGCCCAGGTCTCTTTGGCTTCCAGTCCTGAGCCCCGATTCTGCAAGGGCCCTGTGGGTGTGAGGCTTGGAGCTCTTTCTTGTGCAGTGCCCAGACAGGGAATCCCGGGAGAGGAGGCCTGGGGTGCCCCCTTCCCTGGAGGATGAGCGGGCTGGGGGTCAGACCAGAGTTCAGGTCCCAGTCGGCAGGCCGCCTGGACCAGGGGGACATTTAAGGCAGACAGAAGCCAGTTCTGGGTGGTGGAACAACTTCCCCGAGGCTGCCTGGCCTGCGGCCCATTAGCTCTTCATTTGCTGGATTTTTAAGAAGGTCCAGGGAAATAACTGGAAGGGTAATGAGGCGATAAAGGCCTGGGGGAAAGATTGGTAAGCTGCCTTAGTTGCTCAGCCATGTCCAACTCTTTGCAACCCCATAGACTGTAGCCCGCCAGGCTCCTCTGTCCATGGGATTCTCCAGGCAACACTACTGGAGTGGATTGCCATGCCCTCCTCCAGGGGATCTTCCAGGCCCAGGTATCGAACCTGGGTCTCTCCCACTGCCAGCAGATTCTTTACCGTCTTAGCCACCAAGGCGGGGAGTATTAAGTACCAGCAATTTGCTAAGCATCCTCCCATCATAGCTCCTGGACTGGCTATGCTGGGCAGGCACATGGGTTCACAGTCCGCCGGCTGCCTTAGCCCAGGAGGGAGGCACCCAGGTCCTGGCCCCAGGCTCCCTGTGCCAGGCAAGAGAGTGAAGAGGCAGCGAGGTCTAGGGTAGTGGCCACAACAGGGAGGGGAGCTCCATGGGCTCACACAGGAGGGCCTACGGAGCGGGAAGGAGACCCAGGGCCCTCAAAGCAGCCCGGCTGAGAGTTTGGGTGCTGGTGAGACCACCTAACTTCAGATCAGGCTGCTCCCGATTGCCATGACCTGGGCCCAGTGTTAACCTCTGGAGGGTGGGGACCAGGGTTACCCGTTTGATGGGGAACAATGCCCAGCCGGGTTAAGCATCCTGCAGGGTGAGCCATCACCAATGCGGCTGGCTCCTCGGGGCGGCCTGGGTCTGGTGACCTGTTGTGAGGTCCAGCCCACTCTCTGCCCTCCGTACCCCAGGGGAGGCTGGAGATGAAGGCTCCGTGGGCCTCCCTGTCTCCTTTGGGGGCCACCTCTTCCCACACTGCTCTAGGCCCCTGTGGCCCCAGCCCCCTGCTCAGGGCCTTCCTGCCTCCTCCTCTGAACCCTGTCCTGGATCACTCTATCCCCTGCACAGAGCCAATGCCGCTTCACTCCCTGAGTCCTGGGACAGCGGATGCAGGTGGGAATCAGATTAGCCAATTCCTGTCCTGCTGGGTCCTAGTTCAGTGTTTCCCGAGTTGGGGCCTACAGATACAGGGAGGGTAGTCCTTTGAGATCTCTGCGTGCTAAGTCACTTCCATCGCGTCCGACTCTTTGCAACACTATGGACTGAAACCCGCCAGGCTCCTCTGTCCATGGGATTCTCCAGACAAGAAAACCGGAGTGGGTTGCCATGCTCACCTCCAGGGAATCTTCCTAACCCAGGGATCAAACCCACGGCTCCTGCATTGCCGGCAGATTCTTTACCACTGAGCCACCAGGGAAGACTTTGAGATCTCTAGAAGAATTTAAATTCCTTTATGTTTCCGTTTCGATGAACATCTTTTCAGTCATTAAGAAGGGCTGGAAGGAGAAAAGAACCTGGGACTTGAGGGGTGTATTGGAGCTGAAAGATCCACGCTGGCTCTCTGGTGGTCGAGGGGACTCACGCCCATGACAAGCTTCCTAGGGTCTGCAGAGTCAAAGGTGGGGGGAGCGGGGGGCGGATGATGGGCAGCCGAGCTGGCAAGACCTTGGCCCAGGCGGCCTGCCTCCGGCCTCCATCACATGGGGAGGGCCCACTTAGCCTCTGCGAAACATCACCCATTGCTTAAATTAATGCTATCCCATTGTGTTTTATTGGTCTTGTAGTTTTGTTTGGGCTTAATTAATAAATGTGTCTTGATTTTATAGTTGAGAGAAGCTATAATTATAAAGATTCTATCCCTACCTCATAAATTATCAAATGAACTTCAGCCCTGGAGGGGCCCGGGGAAATATTAGCCCCTAGAAAGCATCTGGATGTCATGTGTGTCTGGGAGCCCCGAGCTGGTCGTGACCTTGACTTGTGAGTGAATGAAGCCACCTGAGCTACAGGCGTGTGGGCAGAAGCCCCCGTCTACAGATGGTGGTTACCGGGTGCTGGACTTTGGGCCTGTTGCTTTATTCTGCTTTCTCCTTTAGTCCTCATGAAATTGCCACGAGGTCGGATTTTCCCCCATTTTCCAGCTGGGGATCCGGAGGCCCAGAGACTTGGAGTGACTCACCCGAGATCACAAAGAGAAGTGGTGGCGCTCAGATTCCATTCCAGCTGCTCCTGCCTCTAAAGGCAGAGCTGGTTCCTGCCCATCCAGTGACTTCTCTGACTGTCACTCAAGTGCCTCCGACGGGTACTGTCTTATCCTCCTGATGGCCCTGAGACCCTGTCCGGGTCCTTCCCCAGGACTAGAGATGGGGGCTCGGGGCCAGCATGTGGCTGGCTCAAGGCCAGAGAACAAGGCAAGCAACGTGAGGACCAGCGCTGGGCCATTTCCCCCGGCAGTTCTCATCTCCTCCTTGCAGTTCCATCCTCTGTGATCTGTCCCAGGTGGGTGGCCTGGGATCCCTGCTGTGTCCCCAACAGAGGGCTCAGCCCCAGACACGTCATAGGGTCTCACTGAATGCGTGTGGACTAAATGAAGTGTCCCGGAGCAGACATGCAGGGGACACGCCTACCAGGGTCTGTGCAGACAGGAGAGAAGGGACGGTTAGACACCCCCTCCAGAGGGAGGGGCCTGGGCACTTCCTGGAGGGATCTACCGCCCACCTCCTCCCACCCAGGAAGGATGCATCAACTCAAGGAGGCAGATGTTGGGGCTGCCCTGTCCTGAGGGCCATGGCATTGACCCTGGGGGTCCAGACTCCCCAGCCTTGACTTGAGGGCTGCCTGCTCACCAGGCCCATCTGATGGAGCCCAGGAGTCCAGTCACCTGAGCCTCAGGAAGGAGGCAGCTGGACGGGGCTCCTTGGTGACCCTCCAGTCCTTGGATAAGACAGTCGGCAGGGTACCTGGCATGCGGCAGGTGGCCCTGGCTGGGGCAGGGTGGGGGGCTCCAGGCTCCATGCGTTTGGGAGTGGGGTCTGCACTGGCAGCTGCAACAAGACTGTCCCCCAGCTGGGGGTGCTGATGACCGCCCCTGGACGGTGGTGACCCCGCCGAGGATCCACAGGTGCCTTTGATCCCAAGGCTCGAAGACTTCAGATCTGGGGGACCCTCTTTGCCCTCCTTGTTCTCTCCAGGGCCCATCGACATCCCTCTATGTGCCCAGCCTGCAGGTGAGGGTCTGGCCCCATTCCCTGCCAGCCCCAGAGCAACCAGAACCTTGGCTTGACGCCACCCCTGCTTTGGGGATCCTCAAGGGAGGGGCAGGTGGGTGGCATGGGATTTACCTGGAAACCAGATGGCATCTGCTTTCTAGGGCTCTTGTGAAAATGGTCACAGCAATTGTGAGTTCAGGGCAGGTGCAGAGGTTGGCATTTTGTCTGCAGAGGACATACAGTCATCTTCCCTTACAGGTGAGGGCGCCGAGGCTGGGAGCCATCCCAGGTCACCTATCACACAGTCAGGAGGGGACAGGGCTGGGGACTCTCTGTCCAGATGTCCACATGCCAGCTGCCATCCAGGCCCACCAAACCCAAGGCACAAGCCCTGCCCTGAGCTGAGGGCCTGGCCCTGGGCCGGGTGGGCCTGATCCAGTCAGCCAAACTCTGTTTCTGTTTCCTTTCCGACGAGCTGCGGACTGCTTCTCTACCAACTTCCAATCGCCTTCAGGGGGTCCCCCTTAGCCCGAGCCAGCTCACCCACATTCATAAAGTGCCCCAGCCCCAGAGACAGCCGATGCTGACACTGGGCTTGTGTGCAAGAGGAGCCTGGAGTGAACTTGAGACCCAGGCCCCAGCCTGTTTCCAGCAGACGATTCGGGTGTGTACTTCCCCAGGCAGATCTGCTTGGCCAGACTCCTTTGCTTTGGCTACAGGGGGTGGCCTGGGGAGGGCTCTGATTCCTGTGGGAGGGAGGGACGAAGGGGACAGAAGTGAGTTCAAATGCAGAAGAATCCATGAGGCTTCCCAGCACGACTCTGGGTGAGGCTGGAGTGACGCTGGGGGACATGCCTACCTCCACACATCATGCCTTGCACACCTGCTGGCCCATACAGTTTCTTAATTAAGCCCATCCTTCTGAGACCATTTTTTTAAATAGCCTGGGGAGCTATAGTACATGGGGTCGCGAAGAGTCAGGCATGACTGATGGATGAACATATAGTGAGACATGGCTGAAAAAAAGAAAAAAATGAAAGTGTTAGATTACTCAGACAGCTCTGAGGCCCCATGGACTGTAGCCCGCCAGGCTCTTCTGTCCAGGGAATTCTCCAGGCAAGACTCTTAGAGTGGGCACCCGGTGCCTTCTCCAGGGGATCTTCCTGACCCAGAGATGGAACCCTGGTCTCTTGCATTTCAAGCAGATTCTTTACTGTCAGTCATAAGGGAAGCCCAGTACAGCATGGCTACTGGTTACGAACTGCCTGGTTAGAGACCCGTCTCACCAAGGAGAACATAAGGTAGAGTGTTTGGTCTCTGTCGCATCCCCCAGCACCCATGATCATGGAACCCAGTCAATCAGGGGACACGCGCAACGGCAAAGGCAGGATGAGGGCCATGTCTGGCGGCCTCTCTGTTCTGCCAGGGCGCCGGGACCCGTGTGCGAGGCGATTTATGAATGTTAGCTCATTGGATTTCTGTAATGGCCTTGGGAGGTAGGTACTCATAATTCCATTTTACAAATAAGGAATCCAAGGTTCAAAAAATGCAAGGGAGACCACACAGTCAGCGACGGGCAGAGCCAATCTAGATGCCAAGCCGGCCGGCCGCCCGGGACCAGGGCCACCCCCGCTCTGTGCCAGCCCGCCCCAACCCTGCACACTGGCCTGACTCTGATGAGACCCCTCTGGCCTGGCTCCACTGCTTTTCCTCCCAGAATCTGCCCTCTTCGTTATGAACAACCCATGCTCCTTTGTGTTTAACGGCCCTTTCTCTCCTGTCTTCCATCCTTAGGAAGTCTGCCTTGCCAAGATGTCCAAGCTCCCGGTGAGTGGGGATGGGGCAAGGAGAGGGCCCGAGCTCTGTCTGCTAATGCATTTACCTCCAGGCGCAGGGCCTTGGAGTGTCTCTGCTCCAAACCCAGCCTGCGGAGCCAGAGGAAGCCGCTTCTTGGGAATCATTTAACTCACGACTCAGTGTTCCATATTCACGATGAAGTGCAAATTTCCGTGTTCAGGAGGGCAGCGAGTGGCATGGTACTTGGAAGGAATTCCAGCTGGTAGAGTTTAAGGTCCTGAACACGTTCCAAACCAAGCCTCTTATCTGGCGACCGCCGTAGCCTTTTCATCTGATGGCCTGATTTTTTTTTCCTGATTTTTTTTTTTTTCCTCTCTCCTGTGTGCCCCGGCTTCTTAATAATCTGTTCTTCTGCGCTGGCTGACTGCCAACAGCTCTTGGTGGTACTCCCTCCCCCCCCCCCCCCCCCCCCACCATTAGTGTTCATTTCATTCCAGTTTCTAGTGAGGGTGAGCAGCCTATCAATTTGGGCGGCTGGGTAACTGGGTAAGGCGTGTGTGGGATGTCCCAGCTTTTTTGTGTCCCTTCTAAGCTGGTTCTTCCTCCCAAAGCCCAGACTCCTGGTTCTCTCTGGTGTGCGTGTGCTAAATCGCTTTAGTCTTGTCTGACTCTGCGGCCCCGTGAACTGTAGCCGGCCAGGTTCCTCTGTCCATGGGATTCTCCAGGCAAGAATACTGGAGAGGGTTGCCGTGCCCTCCTCCAGGGGATCTTCTCAACCCAGGGGTTGAACCCGCATCTCCTGTGGCTTCTGCACTGCAGGTGAATTCTTTACCGCTGAACCACTGGGGAAGCCCCACCACCAAGCCCAGTAATGTGTGTGCTAAGTCGCTTCAGTCATGTCCGACACTTTGTGACCCCACGGACCCTATGGAACCCACCTCTCTTAAGTCTCTTGCTTTGGTAGGAGGGTTTTTTACCATTAGCGCCACCTGGGAGGCCCTTGGTTCTCTCTGGGAGCCTGCTTAAATAAGCACGAGGCTTAGAAAGAGCTCCCCTTCTACTTCGGCTTTGGGGTGGTGTGCAGGCGCACTGTCTTGGTTGACCTCGCTCCCGCGCTTCCAGGGCTCTGCGGCCCGCTCCCCTCCCGTCCCCCACCATCTCACTCGCCCCCTCTGGCCTTAGGGCAGCAGCAGCACCAACGCCAGGCATGCGCTGTGCCAGGCCCTGTCCTTGGTGCCTCACAGGAACGTACTTGCTGAATCGTCAAACAACCCTAGGGGATGGGCACCCCCCACTTTCTAAGGGAGTTGATGGAGGCTCAGAGCGGTTAGTGACTGGTCCAAAGTCACGGAGCTGGCAAAGTGGAAAGGCTGGGACGTGGCCTGGCGTCACAGTGCAGCTCGTCTGCCACCTGGCCTTTGGTATAACGGACTGGCAGGGATTTGGGGGGGCAAAACACACCTCGGTGTACATGTTGGCCCTGCCCTTGCTAAGGCACTCTGGGCCAGTCCATCTCCCTGAGCCTCTTTTTGGAGTCTGTAAAATGGGCGTGCATTTTACACGCCCATATACACATCTGATTCACTGGATAGCTTTAAATTGGGATGAGACTATGTGTTTTTTAATAATTTTTTTTTCTGATAGGGATCATTTAAAAAATCTTTGTTGATTTTGCTACAATATTGCTTCTATGTTTTTTGGTGATGCTGTATGTCTTTTATGATGTTTTATGTTTTTTGGGATTTTAGCTCCCAACTAGGGATCAAACCTGCACTCCCCACACTGGGAGGTGAAGTCTGGACCACCAGGGAAGTCCCTGTGCTGCGCTGTGCTTGGCTGCTTCAGTCATGTCACTCTGTGCGACCCCACGGACCATAGCCCGCCAGGCTCCTCTGTCCGTGGGATTCTCCAGGTAAGAATACTGGAGAGGGTTGCCATGCCCTCCTCCAGGGGATGGTCCGACCTGGGGATCGAACCTGTGTCTCCTGCACTGGGAGGCAGGTTCTCTACCAGAGAGCCAACTGCGAAGCCCAGGGATGTCCCTGGATGCAATGTGCACACAGCCAGTAGAGAAGCTGGCCCCGGCAGGCTCTGATCCTCTGCTCACCGATGGGCCCTTGGCAGTGCCGTCAGCCATTACCTGGGCTGCAGGTGAGGGGGCACCTCTGGACCGGAGGCAGCTAGTCCCCGCTCCTGGGTCTCACACTGATGGAAGAAGCTGAGATGACTCCTCCTGGATCTCAGGCCAGCCCACCCTACCTCAGCCCAACGGCCCTCCACGTTCCTCCAGCACATAGTCATCTGTTTTGGGGATGATGCCAGCTTTGCAAGGGAACCTGGACCCCTCAAGCCCCAAAGACAGCTCATAGCAAGGAAAGTAATTTCAGAGAAGTAGGGGGCTTTGGTTGTTTAATTGATTCCTCTTCTGCAGGCACTCAGCTCTCTCACACACACCCATATGCTACCCACCACCGACACCCACCATCTCCGAAGGAACCAACGTCCGTTCAGAAAACAAACTCTGACACACAGTCCAAAAGAAAATAACAAAACAAAAAAACCCCCAAACTTTACTTGCATTTAGCCATTAATAAATAATTTACAGTATGTACACGCGGTGACACTCCACACAGGTCGCAGACGCGGGACACAGTGAGGGGCCCCCACTTCCAAGCAGAACGTGATCAAACAACCAAAATAAAGTGCTTCACTTTTTACTTCCAACATAGGTACCATCTAAAAACCAGCAGGGAGGGGCCGAGGCCACACTCCCGTCGACCGCCCGCCCAGCCCGCGGCTTGGCAGGGCTTCCGAGGGGACCTCTTGGAGTGGGAGGCGGGGACCAGTCCGCAGCCTCCTGGGCCAGTGTATGAGAGGTCCCCGGGGTCAGCAGAAGGCGGCCGGCGGGGGGACAGTGATGGGGGGTGCAGGGCTTGCGGAAGGGGGCCCTCGGGGGCACGGCCACGCCTTTGGGGGCGGAGCCCAGCCCGCGGCGGCCTCTGGGGGTCTCTGAAACAGCAGCGGAGGCGGGAGTGGTCTGGGGTCCTCGGATGGACAGCCTGGCTGACGTATAGTGGGGAAGTCTCCGTGTGGCCGCGGGGCTTAAGAGGAAGTCCGAGCCAGAGGGGACCCTGCCACCGATGCTAAGCGTTGAGATATCTTCCCGCTCCTCGCCCCGGAAGGCAGATGTGTGGGTGGGCAGGGTGGGGAGCAGGGCTCTGGGGGTGGGGGCAAGCGAGGAGAAAGCAGAGGATGAGGGCAGGCCAGCTAGCCCTCTCCGCTGGGTCCCCGGTCCACAGCCTGCAGCCCCAGATTCCCTGCCCACTGGATCTTACCACCTGCTGGGGAGGACCAGACAATTTAAAAACAAAGGTTCGACTTCCTAAGGACGGTAGACGGGAAGGGGGACGGAAGGACAGGTGGTGGGAGTAAGGGGCCAGAGCAGGTCATTGCTCAGAGCGCAGGGGGCCTGGTCACGGGGGCCTGAACCCGTGCCCAGTTGGGGGGCGCCTGGTGGTCTCTGCTGGGCTCACAGGGAGGCCACGGGCAGGAAGGCATGGGGAGGGTGCAACGTTTTGGCCAAAGGATTCCCCCAGTTTTCTACAGACGCCAAGCAGCGCCCTGGGGCGTGTCCTAAAGGCCCAGCAGGAAGGGATGCCCTGCTCGGGGGTCCAGCCTGGGCCCGCCCCCGCCCCCGCCCCCGCCCCCGCCTCCGTGTGTGCGAGTGTGTAGTGTGTGTGCGTGCGTGGGCGCAGGCGGCCCCGGGGGGCACGTGTGCAGCAGTCAGCCGGGCCTCTCTCAGTGCATCGCAGGGGTGGGAGCAGCTTGACATGCTGCCCCGTCCAGGGTCTCTGGCGTGGGGTGGGGGCTTCGCGTGGGGGCTGGGGCTCTGATCTGCACATTCACACGGTGGGGCGCGCGGAGACGGGGGCGGGGGGGGGCAGCTTGTTCTCTGCACAGCTGGAGGTGACACACGTCACAGCACCCATCGCCACCACCCCCAGTAGCCGGTCCCCCGGGGGGGCAGAGAGGGGACATCCTATGCCCCCAGCCCTCGCCAGCAGGCAGCCCAAGGCGGCGGGGACGTAACTGTCCCCCGTGGGGCCCACGGGGCCAGCAGGAAGCCACCAGACCCCGTGCAGTGAGGGGCCGCCCCCGCGGTCTGTCCTAGGCGGCCCCCAGGAGCGCGGGGAGCAAGGCCAGGAGCAGGAGGGTGCCGAGGAGGGGCCAGGGGGCCGGGGGTGGCCCAGGGGCGGCCCCCGCCCGGCCTGGCGGCTCCCGAGTCCTCGCGTACAGGTGCAGCTTGTCCTTGTTGGAGTGAAGCATCTTGACGTCCTCCAGGGCGTAGTAGGCGGCCAGTGTGAAGTTCACGTCCCCCGTGGTGAGCAGGTCGAAGACGCAGGCCTGGTAGTACAGGTCCTCCACGGGCAGCTTCTCTTTGCACTTGGCCACGGCCGTCTCGTAAGGGAAGGTGTCCGGGGCTGGGGGCGCAGGGCTGGCGGCCGGCGGCTGGGGGGCACCAGGGCCCTCGGCCGCGCCGGCTCGGAAGGCCTGGAAGTCGATCTGCTGGTTGAGGGGGCAGCCCCGCAGGCAGAGGTAGAGGCCCTGGCTGTCGCGGTCCTCCACGGCGTTGACCACCTCTTCGGGCATGCGCACGGCGAACGTCAGGTAGCGCCCCACCTGGCGCACCACGATGGTGGTGCCGATGTACTTGGCCTGGATCTCCACGTGCTGGCCCGACACCTTCTCGGTGATTTTCAGGCTGTTGGCCCCGTGCTTCTCCCCACCGTTCTTGGAGCCGTCTGCGAAGGCGGCCGGCAGCTCGTCCATCTCAGCCTGGTACACCTTCTGGTCCACACACTCCTGGAAGTTCTTGAAGATGATGGTGAGCTGTGGGCCAGAAGGTACAGAGACAGAGAGGCGTGAGATGGTGCTGGTGACTGCAGGGGGACGAGGCCCAGCCCTGGACTCATCATGACGCTCTGCACGGAGCACACAGAAGGCCGGAGGCCCCAGGACGCTCTGGACTGTCCCTTCCCTGTTTTGGTCCCTGTTCGGTGAGACCTGTGCTATTATGCATTTAATATTTTTCTTTAAGACAATTTGCTTAATTTTTTTATTATTTATAAAGGGAACTTTAGAAACTACTTTTCTAAATAGAAAAGCAGCTCATTTACTATATGCAGAGGAGAATCATAAAACGACAAGCAGGGCTAATTAAAAATAAAAGGTCTTTATCCACTATGGTAGGTTGAATAACAGCCTCTAAGATACCATGCCCTAAACCTTGGAACCTGTTAAAATTCCAATACTTTGGCCACGTGATGGGAACAGCTGACACACTGGAAAAGATCCTGATGCTGGGGAAGACTGAAGGCAGGAGAAGGGGGCGACAGAGGATGAGATGGTTGGATGGCATCACCGATGCAACAGACATGAACTTGGGCAAACTCCAGGAGACAGGAAGGGACAGGAAGGCCTGGTGCGCTGCAGTCCATGGGTTCGCAAAGAGTTGGCGACTGGACCACAACAGCAATGGCAGATGGGATTTTACAGGTGGGATTAGGTTAAGGACACTGAGATGGAGAAATGATCCTGATGGACCCTAAGCGTAATCACACGTGTCCTTGTAAGACAGAGGCAGGAAATCTGACCGTAGAAGAGAAGGCAGTATTTCTACGGAGGCAGAGACTCAAGGGACCTGGCCCCAAGTTGAAGGATGCCGGCAACCAGCAGAGGCCTGGAAGAAGCAATGAACGGACTCTCCCCAGAGCCCCCAGAAGGACTGGCCTGGCCAACACATTGAGCTTTTTTTCTTTTCTTTAATTTAGGCTATTTTATTTATTTATTTAGGCTGAGCCAGCTCTCAGTTCTGGCATGTGGGATCTAGTTCCCTGATCAGGGATCGAACCTGTGCCCTCTGCATTATGAGCACAGAGTCCGAGAAGTCCCCATCTTGAGCTTTTTAAAGACTCGTTTCAGACTTTTCGCCTTCAGGAGTATAAGGGGCTCAATTTCTGTCTGAATCACTTAGTTTGTGGTACTTGTCACAGCAGTGACAGGAAACTGATACAGTCCACAACCAAAGGACGGTGAGCCCCGGGCTGAACAACACAGCAGCTAGAACAAAGGAGACTGCTGTGCACAGAAAGAACAAGCAGGCGAGGTCCACGAGGCAGAGGCCAGCAGAGGCCACGGTGGCGGGGCTGGCCCGAGGGGTATCCCAGCCCGGCCTTGGCGAGCAGAAGGAAGCGGTGGGGGAGGGAGGTGCTGGTCAGCAGAAGGGAGACGGGTGCTCCCTGCAGAAAGGGCAGCTCTGGCCAGGGGAGCAGGGAGGCCCATTTCTGCTGAGCCTGCAGCCGGGGCAGGGGCTGCGCTGAGCTGCTGGAGAAGCAGAAGCAGCAGAAGGCCAAGAAGCTCCATCAGGAACTCTCCTCCTAAGAACACAAACACAGGCTCACTCGCTGCATTTATTACTAACACGCCCGTATGGTGCTGCAGGGGAGGGGACAATACCCCCGATTTACAGATGAGGACGTTTCGGTTCAGAAAGTAAAGTGACTGGCCCCAAGGTCACACAGCCAGCAGGAGGCAGAGCTGGGACTGGGCTCTTGGTTTGCAGCCGCCGGACATTTCTGGCCAAAACAGTCATAGTGTGGGCGGCCTGGGAGAAGGACAAGAGACAAGCAGCCCACGGAGTGACCTGTCTCCCCATCATCAAGGGTGAGACGCGTGGCTATGCTTTCCTTCCTGATGTAACTAGGAAGACTGTGGGGGGCAGAGACATGAGTGAAGCTGGAAGCCCCCCATGCCTGTTCCTGTTGCCAGGGGCATGCTGTTTTACCACTGGTGGCTCTGGGTGCCTTGACAGCCATGGCACCACCTGGACCAAGGGCAGCTGGAACCTGGACTCGCAGCCTGAAGCCAGGCAGGGAGGAGGGGTGATGGGGGTAAGACGGTGCCCAGGCCTTGTGGGTCCCTGGCTAAAAGCCCACCCCCAACCTCTGCAGGGCCCCTGGGCCCTCATTCTCAGGCCTTGCCCTGTCACCCCCACTAAGCCTGGAGAAGAAGAGCCTCACCAGCTGGGGCACCCTGCCTCCTCGTGATGTCTGCAGGCCCAAGGGGCTTCGGCAAAGGGCAGGGCACTGCTGACGCTGCATGAGGTTGGCCTTGGCGGAATTCTCTGCCTGGGCCCCGGGGGCGGCGTGGTGGCTGAAGGCCATGATGGTGGTCTGTACCCCTCTCCCTGCCCAGGGCAATGTAGCAACGCACCAGAGGAGTGTCTGGCCTAAGGGTGAGCGTGCAACGGAGCAAGGGCCCAGACCTGCTGGACACCAAAGAGAAAACCCAGAGCGGCGGCAACGGGGCAGCGAGGGCAGGAGGGTCGGGGAGGGGCAGCCAGGACCGCAGGTGTGTGGTGGGCACAGGCTGGGGCCCGTCTGCCTGCAGTTCTGGGGGGGGCCAGGGGCACAGCCTGGAGCCCGAGGGGAGCTGGCCCCAGCTGGGGGCCTTGGGAGCAGGGGCTGAGAGCCCCAAGGACTGGAGGGGGAAGACTAGCAGCTACAGAAGGTTCTGGGCTGAGCAAACCAACAGGGCAGAAAGAGCGAGAGCCCACGGAGGCGTCCCCGGCTGCGTTTTGCCACTGTTCTGCAGGTCCCCTCACGTAGTGTAAAGCCCAGGGGTGACCAGCGGCGGATGAGGGCCCTCGGGGGGAACACAGACAAGACCCCGGCCCTTCTCACCCTGTTCCTGAGAAATGTGAGGATGTCTGAGAGAGGCTGACTACAGTATGACTTTGGGGGAACTCCAGGCCCCTGGGCCTTCCTGCATCCCTGCCTCCATCAGAAATGGTAAAAATTAGGGACTTCCCTGGTGGCCCAGTGGCTATCACTTCACACTCCCAACGCAGAGGGGGCCCAGATTCGATTCCTGGTCAGGGAATGAGATCCCCCATGCGGCAACAAAGATCAAATATCCCACGTGCAAAGACAAAGATCCAGTGCAGCCAAACCAATAAATGAATATAAAAAAAGAAACATTAAAAAACCGCCTCTTGTGACTGCATGGCTGTAAAGACTAATATAGTCCAGGCTGGCTCACACTGGTTTTCTCCTTCGGGCTCTAAAAGGAAGGCAAGCCTTTTCATGGGCCCTAGCCATCTAGGGGCGGAGGCGCTGGGGCTGCGGGGCCGGCGGATGACGAGGAGGGTGGGAACTGGAAGCACCGTGTGAAGGGGGCGCACCGTGTGGTCCTCACAGGACGCAAGCAGGGGCTGGTGCTCGGAAGCTGAGGCTGGAGGCGCTGCCCGAGCCACAGAGGGCGACATCAGGCGGTGGGGGTGGGGGGCCCGCGTGCCTAGCTCCCTGGGCCCGGGGGTTCCGTCTCCTCATCTCCCCCGGGAGGTCATAGCTGGTCTGGGGAGGCGGTCCTCTGGTTCACTTAGGGATGTCCAGGAGGGCTGCAGCCCCACCACTGTGCCCAGGCCCTGCGCCTCGGGCAAGCCCACGGCGCGGCCACTCCCCCACCACCCAGACCTGCACGGGGACCCACCTCTGGCTGCCTCACCTCCATCCAAGGCTTTCACCCCATGCGGAGGCCGCCTGCCTGCGGGGGGCGGTGGAGGGGAGCAGCCAGGGTGGTCTGGGCAGTGGGTGGTCCTGCCCCGGGGGTGGGAGGGGGCGTGGGCCGCGGGGCCCGGGGGTCCATTCCCGGTGCGGTGCGCAGGGCCACACAGACACACGGAGGCCGCGGGCGGGAGCGGGCCAGCCTTCCCGCTGCCATCGGCCTCCCTGGAACAGGAAAGGCTGGTTTCACTCTCCCCACCGTCGCTCGCGGAGACAGTCTGCTGGAAGGCTGACAGGCTGCTCGCCTCCTCTTGGCACCGGGGCCTGGGACTCAACCACAAGTAACAGCATGAAGGGGGCCTGTCGAAAGCGGGGCGGCCGGCTGCCAACACGGCCACGGGCGCGGCTGCCGCTCCCACAGCGCACGCCCCGCTCCCTGGGGGCCCGCGCCCCCCCACCACCGGGCGGCGGGCGGAGCCCCGTGTCATCAAGCGACCTGTGGGGCTAGACCTGGGGCTGGGGGCTGTGTCCACACGCGGGAGGAGGCAGTCCACGACCCCGGTCCTCACGGGCCCACACTGCGGGGGCGGGGCGTGATGTCACGGGCCAAGCGGGTGACAGATGCTGGGAATGCGGGTGCTCCGGGGAGCCTGCACGGGGCGGGGGCACGGAGACCCGAGTTCCTCTCCTCCCTGAGGCTCAAAGTGGGGTGCCCCCAGCACGGCAGGAAAGAAAAAAGCAGCGCAGGCGGGTGGGCAGGAACGGGAGGCAGGCCCCAAGGGAATAGGAAGCTGAACTGTCAGCCTGGGCTGGAAAACTCAAGATCCGGACTCTCCACGAGAACGGGGCAGGGGCGGGCCGAGCAGGGCTGAGCAGCTCCTGGGTGAGGTACCGTGGCTGGGGAGTGCGTGCGTGCTAGGGCACTTCAGTCGTGTCCAACTCCACGAGACCCCACGGGCTGTGGCCTTCCAGGCTCCTCTGTCCATGGGGATTTTCCAGGCAAGAACACTGGAGTGGGTCTTCCTGGCCCAGGGATCGAACCCACGTCTCCTATGACTCCTGCTTGGGCAGGCGGATACCTTACCACTAGCACCACCTGGGAACTGGGGATCGTGATGCCGGGGCTCCACTACCTTGGGGATAAGCCCGTACTCCGCCTGCTTCGGGGGTAAGCTCAGGGCCAGGACAGGCAGGAGGCCTTCCCCAGGGCTCCGGGTGGAGCCACCTGACGCCCCGACCCCGAGACCCTCAGCATCCCGCTGCCCCAGCCCCCCGTCTCGAGCACCCTCAGGGCTGATCTCGCCGTCCACCATTAACCCAGGGGCTGCTGGGCGCGAGGCGTCGCAGAACACAGAGGCTGGCACAAAAGAGCTGTCTGGCCGATGTTTTCTGAATCGGCGGAGAAACAAACACACCTGAGGACTGAAGGCCCACAGGAGAACAGGCCGAGGCAGGCCGAGAGCGCTGGAAAGCAGCCACTGGTGTCTCTCGCCTGGGCACACCTGGCCCTGCGGCCCGGGAGGGGCTTGGCCACAGACTGGGAGCCTGTGGCCGTTCAGCCTCCAGCAGCGCTCGCGCTGCCTTCTGGCTGACAGGGAGATCAGAGAGGGTGCTGCTCAAGTGCTTCTCCCGCCAGGAAGACAGAGGTGACCCTGGGTCATGGCAGAAAGGGGCTGCCTTCATTAGGGGGCTCTGCGGCAGAGTGCCAGGCCCATCTGGAGGCTCCACGCTGCAAGAGGAAGGGAGGTGCTCCCGAGTCTGCTTAGGCAGCTCTGCCGACCACAGTGCCCAGCAGTAAGCTGGCCACAGAGCGAGCATCTGAAGCGTGTGGGCCAGATGAATGAATGAATGGAACGCAAGAAGGAATGAATGAAGGAATGAACCGCCGCTGAGCTAAGGGTCCTACCGAGTGTCCACAGAGAGCCCAGGGTGGCATCGAGGCGTTCTACAGCCAGGCACCTCGCCCTGGCCTGTAGGACTCCCTGATACATGATCTAAAGGCTCTTTCTCTACCTCATCCCCCGCAGTCTAAGGTGCCAGCAGCCCCGCCTTGCTGGTCACTGAGCACAACCCCGCCCAGGTCTGTTATCAC
Organism: Bos indicus; assembly: GCF_029378745.1. Taxonomy (NCBI): domain Eukaryota; kingdom Metazoa; phylum Chordata; class Mammalia; order Artiodactyla; family Bovidae; genus Bos; species Bos indicus. The sequence continues at coordinate 14,334,119 of NC_091780.1, read as the reverse complement.
CCCTGATCCCCACGCCACGCTGGGTCAGGTCCCCCGAGGCCCAGAGCCCTCTCACACCCTCAGGAGCCTCCCTCTGCTCCCTGCCAGGACGGGACGGGGAGGCGGGGTCCCCCTCCACGGCATGTTTGCTGCTGGATTTAGAAGCCACAGCCTCAGGCTCCCGACACTCATTTATCTTGGCTCCTGGGAGAAAGGCGGGTAGGGGAAGGGGCCGCAGAGAGCAGCCGGGACCTTGCCTCGGGGCCCCCCTTGGTCTGCAGAGGGCTGGGCGTGGGGAAGAGGTGAGGCCACCCACCAGGCTTCATGGCCCCGGGGCCAGAGGCTTGTAAGAGCACCCACGGGGGCCGTGGCCAGCTTGTTTTCTACCCAGCAGCTGGTCCCCGGAGAGATCCCTGTGGGCAGGCGGGGGCCACCGGCGCAGAGGGAGGTGGCAGGAATTTTCCTGGCGGCCAGGTCACCTTGGTGTCTTACCCCGGGGTGTGGAGGGATGAGAAGAAACAGAAACACCCTTGTGGGCCAGCCTGGCGCTGCTCCACACACTGCCCTGCAACGTGCTCTTCTTGGCAAAACAGACCCACTGCCAGATCGGAAGCCCTGGGGACTCTGAGGGCCATGCCCTGGGGAGGCAGAGGTGTCCGTGTCGCCTGGGCTCCGATCACCCTGGGCCTCCTGGACTTGAGACCATGTCCTCTGGCTAAGTCTGAGTGTGAGATCATGGGAGACCCTCCCTGCAAACGGGGGGAGAGTCTGGAGGGGACTGGAATGTCCCATGGCCTGGGACCCGGCCACATCGGGGCTGCCTCTGGGTGGGGCTCTGAGAGCAGCACTCGGGTCTTGCCACCCAAACACTGAAGCCTCCCTGGATCAGAAGACGACTGGCTTTCGGCGGCCTCGGGGGCTTCCAGGTGGGAACCGCCTCTCCTGACAGCGAGAACCTGCGGGGCTCTGGAGTCCCCTGGCCCGGGTGAAATCCTAGCGCGGTTTCCAGCCGAACGCGCTTGGGTGGGGAGGCCGCTTTCCCTCTTGAAGCCTCAGTTCTGGATGTGTCAAATGGAGGTCCCCCGTCTGGGGAGGCTGCCTGGGTGGCCCCTGGGGTGCCCAGTGGGCTGATGCCTAATCCTCACTTGTTCCCTCTTCCCGATGCCCCTGGCAGCACGCTGCAGCCCCGTCCTCCAGCCAGCATCTTTAATGCCCTTCATGCCCCAGAATCACTGGGAGCTTTAAACAACACATCTGATCCCCACCCAGATATCTGGTGTCAGACTGGCTTGGGGGCTCCAGAACCACTATCCTCTAAAGTCTGCTTAGTTTGTAAACGTGCAGCCGCAATGGGAATCCCTGGGTAGGGCCGTCACCTCCAGGAGGCTGTCAGGCCCACTTGTCTGGGGTGGGGTTTGACCCCTATTGGACAGAAAGTGCAGTGATGACGACGGCAGAAACATACCTGCATAGAGGCTCCTCTTTATCAGGATTTGACACTGGGCTTCTACCAAAATACAGTTTGAGGCAAGAGAAGAATACTCCAAAAGTTTGAAACTGAATGCTCTGGGAGTGTTTCTAAATTTTCCGGATTATTAACCGCAGGGAAAAAATCTATCTTACATCTATACCCAATGTGCATGCACATGAACAACAGAAGCTAAATTTCCTAAATGTTTACTCTCCCACTGACAAAGCATTCACAAACTGCCTTTAAGGCAGGCTGCTGCTGCCAAGTTGCTTCAGTCGTGTCCGACTCTATGCGGCCCCATAGACTGGACTATGCAGCCCACCAGGCTCCCCAGTCCCTGGGATTCTCCAGGCAAGAACACTGGAATGGGTTGCCATTCCCTTCTCCATAAGGCAGGCTAGGTTTTGCTATCTTGTTCTACTCTGCCCACCCACCCCCCTCCCCCAACAACTCTATGCCTATGTGCTAGCTTGTGACCCTAGAGTGTTGCTTTCAAAGACCCCCCTAGTGGATGGTGGCTGGCAGTTAAAGAAACATCCCACTCTAGGCAAAGGGCAAAGGTGGTTCCAGGGTGTTTTGTTGTTTAGCCACTAAACTGTTTCTGACTCTTTGTGACCCCATGAACTGTAACTCGCCAGGCTCCTCTATCCATGAAATTCTCCAGGCAAGAATACTGGAGTGGGTAGCCATTTCCTTCTCCAGGGTATCTGCCCAACCCAGGGATCGATCCCATGTCTCCTGCATTGGCTGGTGGATTCTTGACCACTGGGCCACCAGGGAAGCCCTCCAGGGTGGTTTGCTGTGCTGTGCTGTGCTCTGCTTAGCTGCTCAGTTGTGTCTGACTCTTTGTGACCCCATGGACCGTAGCTCGCCAGGCTCCTCTGTCCATGTGATTTTCCAAGCAAGAATACTGGAGTGGGTTGCCATGCCCTCCTCCAGGGGATCTTCCCAACCCAGGGATCGAAGGAAAGGTCTCCAGCATTCCAGGCAGATTCTTTACTGTCTGAGCCACCAGGGAAGGCCAAGAATACTGGAATGGGTAGCTTATCCCTTCTCCAGGGGATCACCCAGGAATCAAACTCGGGTCTCCTGCATTGTAGGCAGATTCTTTACCAGCTGAGCTACCAGAAAATTCCTGCCTAAATATTCAGCTCGTTGACTGACAATAAGAAAATGTTGGGTGCAGGAGGTGTCAGGCTCTGGTGGGGGAAAATCTGGGCCCTCCTGATCCTAGGACCTGGTGCTGTGACACCCCGCCCCCCCACGCCCCGGCCCCCCAGCTTCCCCCATACCTTGCTGGTGGCAGTGGCCGCCGAGCCGGGCAGCACCGGTGTGTTGGTGACCTGCACATTCAGGTAATTATTGTCGATGAGCGGCCAGGCGCCCTGCACCTTGCAGGTCTGGAAACGGTCTGTGAAAGTCCGGAGGTGCGGGTCCCCGAAGAGGCCGCAGTGCGTGTAGTTGGGGGCAGCCGCGCGGTTGTGGAAGCTTTTCTCGTAGTGGCAGATCTCCGGGCTGTCCGAGCGCTCCTGGCTGTCCCCGGGCGGCGGCAGCGTGCGCAGGTGTGGCTGCGACGTGGGGCCATCCTTGGAGCAGCTGTGCTGGCTCATGAGGTCCTCGATGCCATGGACCGCCGAGTGGTAGGCCAGGTCCCCCCGGCAGGTGCGCGCGGTCCGCCGCGTGCACAGGGCGTAGGTGCGCAGTGCCGCGCAGAACTCGGGGGCGTCGTCCGCGGCCGGCGCGTGGCTGCCCGCCGTGGCGCTCCAGAACTCAGAGTTGCACTTGAGGATTTTGCACGAGGAGGAGGCTGCAGGGACGGGAAGAGGGGGTTGTCTTCAGGTTGGAAATGGTGAGCCCGGGCCTCCGGAACCCCCGCAACAGGCCAGGGCGGCAGGCACGTGCAAGGGAGGAAGGCGGCCTCTTCCCAGGTCCCGCAGGTGGTAGGTGGTCCAGTGTAAGGTCGGCCCTGCCTACCTTCCTTAGCGACCCTGGGTGGCCAGCCCTCCGCAGGCTTAAAGGGTTGGGGGAGCATGCCCCTATTTTCCCTATTCCAGCCCAGCCCCCCAAGCTTTCCGCCCACCCTGTGCCTTTGACACATTCACACCAACAGCAACCTGGCAGGGAATGAAGCCCCACTATTCAGTATGTGTTCTGATCTCTGCCGCTGTGTAACCTTGCACGAATCACTTAGCTTCTCTGTGCCTCAGTGGGTGCTCAGTCCTGTCCGACTTTTTGTGACCCCAAGGACTCTACAGCCCACCAGGCTCTTCTGTCCATGGGATTTCCTCGGCAAGAATACTGGAGTGGGTAGCCATTCTCTTCTCCAGGAGATCTTCCCCACTGAGCCACTTGGGAAGGCTGCCTGCCTCATTGTATCTATCTAGAATGTGGGGTAATAACAGTATCTACCCTATAAGGTTGCTCAAGTGCTAAAGGACTTAGCCCTGCATGGTGCACAGAGCAGAGACTCAATGAATGTTGGCCACTGTGATTATTCTACTAGCCCTGGTTCCCCGGCTTCCTCCACAGACTAAGGGCAGCTTCCCCCTCAGTTCTGTAGCTCCGCACACCATTATCCTGCTCTGGGAAGCAACTAAGAGTGATAACCTTGGACGTGCTCCAGTTCATGCTTTTTTCCCCCAAGGTCACTCACAAGCTCTGAGACCTTCGTGACAATTTTATTGTTGTCACTAAGCTGTACCTGACTCTTTGCAATGCCATGGACGGTAGCCCGCCAGGCCCCTCGTCCATGGACTTTTCCAGCAAGAAGACTGGAGTGGGTTGTCGTCTCCTCCTCCAGGGGATCTTCCCCACCCAGGGATTGAACCTGCAGCTCTGACATTGGCAGGCGGAGTCTTTACCACCGCTCCACCTCATGCCTGAGAACTGTGACTTTAACACACCTGAATCTTGCACCCCCCACACACGGACGCTGCCCTTCCCACCCAGCCTCCTGGGTTCTTCTGTAGAGCTCATGGAGACTACACGTGGCAGCAGGAGGGAAGCCTCTACATTGACTTCCGGGGCTATGGGGCCAGCAGACCAGCTAGGAGGCCCAGCGTTTGGCGTTGCAGCCCAGTCAGCAGAGGAGAGGGGGGGCTCTGGCTCCAGCCACACCTGCCTGGGCCGCTAATCTGGCTCTTAACCTTGGAAAAGTCTATTTACTGTCTTATACTGGCTACCTGATGTGAAGACCCGACTCATTGGAAAAGACCCTGATCCTAGGAAAGATTGAGCTGAGGAAGAGAAGGGGGCGACAGAGGATGAGATGGTTGGATGGCATCACTGACTTGACGGACATGAGTCTGAACAAACTCCAGGAGATGAAGCCTGGCATGCTGCAGTCTATGGGGTCACAAAGAGTTGGACATGACTGAACCACTCAACAACTGGCTTTTTACCTATACAATCAAGTGGGGATTAAAAGCAGGGACAGAAGTCCACGGGGGCAGGCTTCCAAAAGCACTGTATAGGCTGCCGCCCAGCCCCATACCTGGACAACCTATTTTGAGGCGCTCGCTCACCTCTGCAGGAGCAGACACCATGCTCCTGGAGCAGATGTGGCCTGCCTAAGTCACACAGCTGGGAAACAAGATCCTCGTCCTAAAATCCAGGCTTTTCCTCTAACGTGACCTGTGTTTGTCACACTGCTGGTAAACAAGGCCATTTCAGGTGGTATCTGGGTGAGCAGTCTTCTTTCAACTTGAGAAGTTACATATTTACTTAAATATGTATTGGGAAAAATAAAATAGATTTGACAGGAGAGCTACAGATTTCCCATTTTAAGTTGAAGAAGCGTGCCGACCAAAAGAAGCGGACCTGGTAAACGATAGGTGGTGAGGGCCGTGAACAGCTGCCGGCCAGGGAGACCCCCGTGTGGCTGCCCTCTCTGAAAGACATGTTCCTGGCCCAGGGCTCCTTTAAAAGGCGTCTAGAAGGGATGTCCCTGGTGGTGCAGTGGATAAGAATCCTCCTGCCAGCGCAGGGACACGGGTTTGATCCCTGGTCCAGGAAGATTCCACATGCAACTAAGAGTGTGCGCCCCATCTACTGAGCCTGCGTGCTCCAGACCTGTGCTCTGCAACAAGAGGAGCCACTGCAATGCGAAGCCCGTGTACCGCCAGCAAGAGAGTAGCCCCTGCTCTCCGCAACTACAGAAGCCAGTGCAAACAAGGAAGACCCAGGACAGTCATCAATTAAAAAAAAAAAAAGGTTGTGAGAAGATTCTCCGGGCCTGCCATCTTCATGATTCTCCAACCTGTGGAAGAGGCCCAAGGGCCCAACCTCCCTGTGGGCTGCAGATGCTACCAGGGCCTGCGTGGGAGACGGTAAAGGAGACTCTCGAGGCGGAGGGCTGGGTGTGGAGGGGATTGTGCAGAACAAGCCACGTGGAGGAACACAGGTCAGAGGAACTGGCTGATGCAGCCCCCAACCCTCCACCTCTGGTCTGCGCGATGTTCACTCCGGTAGCCTCAGTAATTCTGAAGCAGGTGAGCTGCCCTGCCCTGCTGCCTTCTCAGAATTCTGGAAAAGGCATCTCAGAGGAAACCATTCCGGCAGGACTGAGCCTCGAGTTGCATGGTGGCTGCTGTGGCTCCGTCTGCTGCCCACCAGCCCTGGGCCCCCCTCTGGCCCTTACCATGCTCAAAGGACATGAAAGACAGTGCCTGTCCCTTTACAGCCAGACTGCTGCAGCACACGCAGGCCTGCGTTGGCCTCAGCTCTCCTACAGAGCTCAGCTGGGGTGGCAGAGACAGAAGTCCCAGTCAACTGACTGTGTCCCAGGCTTGGTGGCTTGGGCCCCGCAGGTCCCACGTCATTCAAGGTCCCAGGCAGCCCTGTGGGCAGGCACTACAGCACCCCATCTCCTAGAGGAGCAGAGCCAGGCTCAGGGAGGCTGGCTTTCTTGCCTGAGGTTCCACTGTGAGGAAGAAGCAGGAATTGAATTTGGCCCTTTAGGTAAAGAACCCTCCTCCCAATGCAGCAGACACAAGCGACGTGGGTTCGATCCCTGGTTTGGGAAGATCCCCCAGAGGAGGGCATGGGAACCCACTCCAGTGCTCTTGCCTGGAGAATCCCATGGACAGAAGAGCCTGGGGGGCTACAGTCCACGGGGTCATACAGAGTTGGACCCGACTGAGCGCGCACAGTCGCAGACCTGAAGGGCCTAAGGGTCCTGAGGGCCTGGGCCCTCAGCAGCGCCAAGGCTTCAGATAAACTTGGTGCTTTCCTGATTCCCCCCAGCGGCCGCTGGGTGGTTCTCGGGCACACTCCCCCTCCGTGGGCTTCAGGGTGACTGCGCCTGCGGTGCTGAGAGGCCCCCACCCACCAGGAGGCCCACGTGCTCTGTGGCATTGCATCCACACTCGGGTTCCCAGGGTCTGTTTCTCAGGGTGCAGCCAGCAGCAGGCAGGGACTTGAAGGCTGGGGTCAGGAAGGTGCCTAGGGCAGGGCCCGCCTGCACTCAGATGGTGTGGGACATGTCGGGGGGCACTCCTCACTCCCATCATGTGTGGCTCCATCCCCCCCAAATGTGCAGTAGTGGGGGGCTGTCCTGCTATCTCCACAGCCTTGAAAACCAGGCTCAGAGCCGTGTCTCAGAGCTCTCTGGTGTGTCTGGAACCCATGACTGAAATCCCCCTTAAGGTGCCCCCACAAAGGGAGTCCCTCAGATGCTCGGGGATCTGCTCAGAGAGCGCTCCTCAGATGTCCCTGTGCCCACCAGGGGGCTCTGACCCCACTGGCCCCCTGGTCCTGAAATCTGCATTTCCGCCAGGCCCTCTGGGGCCAGAGCGGGTTCTTTTCTTGTCAACAGTCACAGCCTCAGAGGGGCCATTACTCCCCACCCCTTCCACCGCCACATGCACAGGTCTGAGGTGTGCGCTGGGAACTTGGTTTGGGCTGGGGGGCAGCAAGGAGCAAGCCCAGCAGGGAGCCCAGTTGCCAACGCAGAGTGGCCACGGCAGGCAGCTCTCATATGCTCATCCCTGCTCATCCGGGTGCCTTCAGCCACGGGGAGCGATGGGGATTGGGGGGGATGGCAGCCCTGCCCGCCCCCCAGGTGGCAGCAGAGGGTGCTCTCCTGCCCTCCCTGCGCCCAGGGTCCAGGGCCCTGCTCTCCGCCTCCATCTGGGTAGGGTGGTGGTGGTGGGGCTGAGCTCGAAGCTCTCAAGTTTCTGGAGAACGTTTGCGATGCTGTCACCTGGGACTGGGGCAAAAGTGGAGAAATCTGAAGGAGACGCTGCTCGTGCGCGGTGCTGGGCAGGGGTCTGGCCTGAGGTCCCGCTCTGTCCCCTCCTAGCACTTGTGGGGAGGGGCTTGGCCTGTTTCCACATCTGTGAAGTGGGGGCAGCACCAGCCTCAGAGCCTGCTGGAGACTGACGAGGTGGATGGGCAGTGCCTGGGACGAGTGGGCACTACCTAGATCAGAGTCCCTGCCAACAGTCTTGGAGGGGGACACATACAATCCCCGTGGGGTCAGAGGCTAAAGATCATGCGGCAGGGCTGGAAGGGGCCTGGAAGAAAGCCAGCACCTTCCCTGCTTCCTCCCCGGGAACCCAAGGATCACCCACAGCCTCCACTCCACTGCCTCCTGCTCAGGTCAGGGCCCTGGCTGGCCCTGGAACCTGGTCTTCCACCCTGACTCAGATCAGAGTCTGGGCAGCTCTTCCTGGGTCCACTCACACCCAAAGGCCCAGCCCCACCTGGATCAAGCCAGGACCGTGATGCCTTGGCCACACATCCCCGATGTCCTGGGTCTCCTCGGGCCTTGCACATCTTCCTGGTATCTAAGAGGAAGCCCAGGCGCTCTCATGGTAATGGACATGCAAGAGGCCACTGCGTAATGAGAGCGGGGGCCAGAGGTGGGGGACCCGTTCCCCTCTGCCCTCTCTCCAGGAGGTCGTGCAGCTCTTCCCAGCCCGGCTGCTGTCATTTCCTGGGGCTGGGGTTCCCAGGGAAGGGCGTTAGGGATGCCAGAGCTGGACAGTCCCCAAGGGTGGGGAGCCGAGGGGGCCCTGACCCCCATGGGGCCATCCTGCCGCCCTGTGTCCACTTCTGTAAATCACAGGCGGAAGCTCCCCCCACCGCCACCTCCCAGGTCAGAGACTTGGTGTAATCTGGCCCAGCATCAATAGGAAAAGTTCTGCATGGGCCGTCACCTGCCAGAGAGAGCCCAAAGCGGCTGATTTTTATGTGCTGTATCTTTAAAAAAAAGTCAAAACCACCTGAATTCCAGGCAGTAAACCCTAGCCTTTTCTGATGTGAGTGTTCAAGGAAGGAAGGAAGGCAAGTCTGAGAGTTTGAAACATCTTACTGTGAGTGGGAGGAGGAGGTGAGCTTTTCTGAGTGAGGCCGGCCTGGCTCCTGCAGACCTTGTTACGCGGCCAGGAGGCAGCCGAAGAGTGCAGAGCCAGGGCCTCAAAGTTCTCCTGAGCTCCTGTTTCCATCTCAGATGCTGCCATGTCTGTCCTAGGGCGGGGGCGGCTCTCAGGGAGCCCGTGCTAACCTTGGGTACCTGGAGCTCCATCTCAGGCACCCAGGAAAAGGCTAAGACCGTGCACAGACTTCTCGGAAGCCTAGGACACCTGATTTGTTTTTGACTCAAGCCTCTTGGGACTTAGGACTTCGGGGATTAGCTACTAAGAAACAAACAGAGGAGAATCCAGAGCCTGCAAAGACACTGGCCAGCCCAGGTCACCACTAGGAAACCCCTGAAATTCCCTCCGGTGCCCCATGATGCTGGACACTTGGCTCAAAAGGTGGGGCGCAGGCTGGGGCTGTTATGGGACCAAATGACTGAACGAAACTGCCCGCCCTGGCCAGGGAAGATAGTAGCCACCTGCATGAGTTATCTTAACAACAGGAGGTCCTGGTAAGGAACAAGGAACTAAGAAGCTACCACCAACTGGAAGAATGCAGGAAAGGTCAAAGGGAGACAGGAGATACCAGTCCGTATGTCCTACCAGCCTCCCAGAATCCTTGTTGGAATCCATCCTTCTCGATGCATGTACCACCAGGAAGGACGCGGAGTCAGAATGAGGGGCCAGAGACAACCAGGAAACCAACCCCATCCCGGGAAAACCTGGGGCTGCCAGCCACGTGGCAGCAGTTCTGGGCTCCCTCATCCTCCTGCTCTCCACCTTTCCCAATAAAGTCTCTCGCTTCATCAGCATGTGTGTCTCCTTGGACAACTCATTTGTAAATGTTAGACAAGAGCCCACGCTCAGCCCTGGAGGAGGGTCCCCTTGCCACAGCAGGACTTGGGGACCCCGGGGATCCATTCGCTCCCGATTTGTGCAGTGAGGCTCAGGGCTTCTGTTTCTCCGTGCAACTGGCTTCGTCGAGATCACTGTAACTACGGATTGCTTGGTGGGCAAACTCCAGGTCAGCTTCCTAGTGTGCAGCATGGAATTTTAAAACCCCGGGCCTGAGAGCAGCCACAGGTCAACAGTTTGCACCTCCAGCCAGCCCCCGCGGCAGGAAAGCCCCCTGCCCGGCGGCAGTCCGGCCTCAAGGGCCACCGGACCTCTGCTGGGCCGGGCCAGCCCCTCCTGCTCTTGACAGCTCCAGCTGTGGACCCCAGGTCTGCCGCTCGAGGGAGATGGGTGGGGGCTCTGGTTCTTCTCTAGAGCCACAGGGAAAGGGCTCAATGGTAACCCTGCAGATACTGGAGATGGCCCCTTGGCTTTCCTGGGCCGCCTTCTTTGGGCCTCACAGAACTGTGTCAACCATCTACGGCTGAGTTGGGGTGCCACCTCGTGCCCACAGATCCCCTGAGAACCCTCTGACTCCCGCACTCGTCACTCAAAGCACCTGTACCCCCTCCCCTGGTACCCCACCTCTGTAATCTTTCACTTTGTGGGGAGGTGGGATCCAGCCTGGTGGTTAAAAAAAAAAAATCTGCCTGCAATGCAGGAGATGTGGGTTTGATCCCTGGGTTGGGAAGATCCCCTGGAGGAGGGCATCGAAACCCACTCCAGTATTCCTGCGTGGAGAATCCCATGGACAGAGGAGCCTGGAGGGCTACAGTCCATGGGGTCGCAAAGTCGAGCTCAACTGAAGCAACTGAGCATGCACACACGGGCTCCAGACTACCTTCCTCGAGGTCTGAGACACAGCAGCGAGAGAAATCACAGCCACACGGCTTGCCTGACTTAATTCTTTTCCTTTAAATAGCAACCCAGAGCCTCTTGGAACAGAAAGGCGGGGGGCAGGGGGCGGGGTCCCGGGATCTGGGAGCAGCAGCTGTACAGACCCAGGCAGGATGGAGATATTTATGCACCGCCATGGCATTAGCTGCTTTCGGAGACCTCCTTTGAACTGTTAATCAAGCCCAATCTTTCAGAATAATAGCCTGATTATTACCGCCTTGTTTGCATAACAAAAAAGCCCAATAAAACTCTCTTCGCCGAGTGCCGAGGGGTGCGAAGGCCCGGCCCCGAGAAAGGAGTCTTAGGAATGTGGAGCCGCTCCTGCGCCTGAACCCGAGAATAAAGACAATGCAATTTGCCACAGAGAAAAGCCCAACAGACCAATAAATTACCCTCGTGCAAAGGGATTAGATCAGGTTTCACTGGCGGTGTAGGAGGGGTGGGGTGAGCCAGGAAAGAGAAAAAACCTGCCTCTTCTTAAAGGAGTAAGGCGTCTTAGAAGGCAAGCCCGCCCATCACGTTGGGTCTGCCCAGCTCTGTGGTCTGCAGGGTAACTGCCTGGGTTCGTATACTAGCTTAAGGTTCTGGACTCAGTCCGCTGCGTGCAGGCAAGGTGCTTCCTGCCATTCCTGGAACAAGCTCAGGTGGAGTCGGCTACAAAAACCACCGGGATGCTGGGGAGAAGGTTCACGTGTACAGAGATTGAAGGATGGGGGCACAGATAGTACCGGGAAGCAGCCGTTCCACGGGGTCTGGAAGGGCAGTGGGATTCGCCAGGTGATGTGGGGCAGAGGTACATAAGTCCAAGGGGCTCCGAAGCAGCTGGCACGGGTCGGAAGGCGAAATTCCGGATGGTGAGAGTGCGCTGGGAGTTTGGAGCCAGACACGGAAGCCCTGAGTGAAAGCCGGGGATGAAGCGAATGTGGTTCACTTCAAACTGCTTTGCTCGGCTCCGGTGCAAACCGTGTCCCCATTCACCCAGCTCCCAGTTGCCCGATTCCACCACAAGGCGGCGCTACACGAGGCCCAGCCAAGTTGACCCGGTCATCACAACCCAGCCTTGCCTCTTCTTCCCCTCCAGCTGCTGCTGTTCCAGTACCCAGCTCAGCCGTGCAGCAGCAGCCCTCCTCACAGCCCCGGGCCCCCAAGGTCCTCTTCAGTCCGCTCAGTCGCAGGAGTGGAAGTCCCCTCCTGCAACGCTGTGTCTGCCTCCGTGGTCCCTCGTGGCCTTGCCCCTCCTCCCCTGCCCATCTAGACACAATCCACTGTAACAGCTCCCCCCTGTGGCAACACCCTGTGTGGCTTCTGTTTCCCTGACTGCACCCTGATAAGACAGCCCAAGGATTTCAGGTCGGATCCCGCTCAAAGCGGGAAGCCCACCAAGTAATTTTCAGTAAGCACGTGGCACGATGAGAAGGCTATTTTAGGGAGTGGCCTAAACTAAGAGAGGGTGGCTTTAATTAGGGTAGGAGAAGGCAGAGCAGAGGGAGAACAGCTTCAAGGAGAAAGTGGAAGGGGTGAGAGCCCCCCCGCCCCTGCCCCGGGGCAGCAGTGATGCTGAGGCTCGTCTCTTAGCAACGAGTTGGGATGCGGATCCCCAAGGAGGTGGGAGATCTGCTCCCATTCTCTGGGAGCACCAGAAGCACCGCACTGTGGCACCAAGCAGGCGCAGCGGGCCACTCCCCACCCTCTCCTGTTCTCCAGCACCGAGGCTGGGAGGGGACAGGGGACGGATACAGTGCCAGAATTTGGCAAGCTCTGGCTGGGCAGTGTTCCGCAGTCTCCTAGCTTGAGAGGTGCCTGGGGCTGCCAGGCTTGTTGCTCCATCGTCCTGGCGTAAACACGCAGGTGTTTGGCGTCAGACACCAAAGAGGCACACACCCAGGTAAGGGACTGGCTTTTCACCAGGTGCAGAGGACCCTGCCTTACTTAACCCACAAGCAGCCAGAATGATCCCCTTTCCTCAAAGGTATTCCTCCCAGCTCAGCCTGAGAACGGTCCAAGGAACTGCCCTTGCCCGGGACTCCAGCGTGCCTCTTGGCCCCCCTGAGAGCACTGGGGACTTCCTCTGGGGACCGGCTGACCTGAGAAAGATGAAGGCAGGGGGAAGCCTCTCAGAGCATCTGTACTGGCTGACGGAAGGCAGGAGGGGATGTGTGCCCTTGTGCTAAGTCCCTTCAGTCGTGTCTGACTCTGCGACCCCGGGGACTGCAGCCCGCCAGGCTCCTCTGCCCCTGGGATTTTTCCGGCAAGAATACTGGAGTGGGTTGCCACTTCCTCCTCTGGCGGTGGCGGGGGGGGGGGGGGGTGGGGGGGGTGGGGGAGGGGGTGTGGGGGGGAGGGTGTCTTCCCAGCTCCTGTGTCTCCTGCATTGCGGGTGAACTCTTTACTGGCTGAGCCATAGGGGAGCTGGGGGTTAACTAACTCACTGCTAAGTGTGGGCAGAGGTGGCTGAATGCCACTTGCCGAGCTGGGCAGGCGGCACTGCCCCCTCGTCACACCCAGCCAGGCTTCTCTGTCCCAGCTTCCACACACGCCAAGTCGCTGCAGGAAACCACGCCGAGTGCCAAGGAAAAGGGCACACCTCAGCTTTCCCAACTGGACACCCTCCCCACCCCCCAGCTCCCCCTGGAGCCACACGCAGCCGGATCTGCAGCCAAGAGGGCCACGGTGGGCCTGTCAGCAGGGCTTCTCTGGGTCAGAAGGGCCCACAGCAGGCAGGAGCCGGGTGTGGGATCCCATGCCAAGACCACCCTGCCAGGAGGGCAGAGAGCTGAGCAAGCCTGGGTTCCACAGGGAGGATGGTTTGGGGGCAAAAGTGTCACTTTTCAGGTATAAATGAAGCTTGCGGGTGAGCAGTTTGGGCTTCCTGCTTTGAGGCACACTCCCTTTTCCTGAGTCTAGGTAGCTGCTGCTATGCTCAGTCACGTCAGACTCTTTGTGACCCCATGGACCATAGCCCGCTAGGTTCCCCTGTCCATGGGATTCTCCAGGCAAGAATACTGGAGTGGGTTGCCATGCCCTCCTCCAGGGGATCTTCCTGATCCAGGGATTGAACCCACGCCTCTTGAGCAAGTCTAGGTAAGGCTGACTTCAGAGATGAGAATTTTCCATTCTGGTCCTGCCTCCAGGAGCCCTGCGCTCCTCTGCTCAGCTGTCCCGGGTCAAAATCCACGTGAAGTGGCTTTGCTCCCCCACCTCCCTCCGCAGGCAGGCCCTTCTTCCACCTTCCTAGAGCAATGGGAGGACACCGGCCCGGCTGGTGCACACACGTGTGTGAGCCTGTGTTCCTGGAACATTCCTTAGCACGGGGAGCAATAATGGCTCCTTTCTGCAGGGACCTGGGCGCAGAGGGATCACTTTAATAGGCGTTTCGGTATTCCGACTGCCCGGGCGAAATGGTGCATGAAATGAATAAATAAGCAAAAACCCCAAAGACATAAATCTGACTTGGGAAAATTTGCACCATGAGAGCTCTGCCAAAGTGGCATCTGCTTTGAAATGCTAAGTCGGGGATGGACAGGGAGCGGAGAGGGTCTCTGGGAAGAGGCAAGAACGTGACAGCCGTGGGAAAGTGTGGTCATTCTTCATTCTGCTATCCAATCATATCTCCAAAGTTTCTTATTTTTCCCCTCTCATCATAAAGCCTTGTATGCTACACAGCTCAGAGTCTGAAATGCTACAGAGCACGTTCAATGAGGGTGTTTATCCAAAATCTGGCGTGTGGAAAAGCACAGAGGTCTGAGTTCTCCTCTTGGCTCTGCCGCTGACTCAGCTGTGTGATGTTGGGAACCTCTCTGACCCTCTGTCTCCTCATCGACACAGTGCGAATGATGATGCTCGGGGGGAGGGGTGCCCATCTCATGAGGTGACACATTTCAAACATTTAGCAGAATACCTTGGATGCTCTGGTCACTGGATAAATGGGAGAGCTTTAAAAATTGTTGTCTGGGGGGATTTCCCCAGTGGTCCAGTGGTTAAGGCTCTGCCTTGCCATGCAGAGGATGAAGGTTCGATCCCTGGTCAGGGAACTAAGTTCCCGCATGCCTTGGGGCAACTAAGCCTGTGTGCCACAACTGCTAAGCTCAAGGGCCACGACTAAGGCTGACGCAGCCAAATAAATAAATAAATATTTTCAACGTTGTTTTTCACAAGAACCTGTCGTACAGCACATGGAACTCTGCTCAATGCTATGTGGTAGCCTGGGTGGGAGGGGGTTTTGGGGGAGAATGGATACATGTATATGTACGGCTGAGTCCCTTCGCAGTTCACTTGAAACCGTCACAACATTGTTAATAGGCTCTACTCCAATACAAAATAATAAATTTTTAAAAAATTGTTGTTTTCCTTCAAATGATCATATTGTTTAGAATATAACAGTACCATGTCTCAAAGGCTATTCATGAGTGTTAACTAGTGATGGCGCCTGTGGGAGGTTGGAATTTTGGTTATTTCCATTTTCTTATGTATCCTTTTCTATCTTTAGGTTTAAAAATGAGTACTGTCTTTATAAACAGAAAAACATCTTTTGGAAAGAATGATTGAGATATCTGGACAACCCCCCTCCCCAAATCTGCGATCTCGGTCCATGGAGCAAAAAAACAAAGAGAAACACAAAGAAACGCAACGGTCCTGTAATTTCCGGGATTGTGCCAGGCGTGTTTGGGGTGCATCTCAGAGAAAAGTGCACGCAGGAACAGGAAATGGGGTTCCTGCCCTTATAAACAGATCCAGTGATTTAGAAGAAGATTAAAAACCCAAGACTCGGGAAGCAACCAGGACACGAGGAAGACAGGTATTAGCAGCCCAGGTGGCCGGTCCTCAGGTCATCGGAGGGACGGCGCTGGGCCCCGCCAGGTGGCACTGACCTTGGGCTTTGCCAGTGGGCGTTCCCTTTCCAAACCAGGCATGGCATGAGCAAGACCTAGCGGCTGCCCACCCATAAGGTGGGTGGGTGGTGGCAGGTACGGAGACCAGCAGGGACCTGGAGCCCAGGGGCATGCCAGAGGCCATGGGAATGAGGCTGGAGAGGAGTGTGGAACTGGATGTCAGCGGGCTCTCCCTTCTGGGAGCTCGGGAGAGGGTCATGCAGAGCCCTGAGCTCCTGAGCAACTTGGACAGTGGGGCGGGGGCAGGGGTCACCCCAGAGGCAGGTCCTGGGGTGGCTCAGCTGCTCGAGGCAGATGCCAGCGGAGACAGGCAGGACAGGGCGCAGGAAGGAGGCCCAGCGCCAGGCAAATGGACAGAAGGAGAGGCCCTTTACACCCAGGACTGAACTGTCTGCGGCGGCAGGATTAACAGACACAGGCCAAACCCTGGTCCCAGGACACGGAGAGTCCAGGGAGACCGACCATCCTGGGGTACCCAGGACTGAGGGGGCTTCTAAAGACACGGGACTCCCAACTTTAAGACTAGAAATTCCTGGCTCCACTGGAATGAGTTAGTTGCCCTAAAGAAACAGTGCCCTCAATTTCAGGCAGGCTGAATGCAGCCAGGCATTGAAACAGTATGACGCCCCAACCCCTCAACCAAACATAAAACCTGGATCCTCTAACAAGGGCCGGGCACATTGCACCCAAGAAGGACACGTTAGCAGGAACCGTATGACCTCCAACACAGAAAGTGGTCCCCATGCGATTCCCTCACCTCCACAGAGACCTAGACCCAACTGCCCCATCTCACAGAGTGTCCTTATCTGAGCCTGTTGATCGTCTCTGCCCAGTTCTCCTTTGGCACTGGGGTGACTGCTAGCAATTCCTCCAAGCTTGCAGCAGTTTCCCTTCCTAAACCTGACGACCAGAGATCCTCTCCTTATGCCCCAGCTCATCCTCAGGGCCAAAGGGTCAACCATCCACAGGACTTTACATCCCACCCTCCCTGGGAGCCAGGGCTCAGCCCTGCAGATCCCTTGGCGTGTCATGCACCAGCCTGCAGGCTGGCTCTACTGCCACCTGGCTCTGGCAATGGGACTCATTTCAGTCTCTCCCTCTGGGACACAAAGTCCTCCTGGGAGGACAACGATGTGATAAGCAGGTTGACTTGCTTGCACATTTTTGAATGGCAGCTCTCAGATAAACGTTCTCAACTCTAGAATGGCATGGATGTCCTTGGATACTACACAGGGCCTGGGTCTTTGCAAGCCTTAGTTTCCCCATGAGGATTAATTTCTAAAACAACTGCAGTTTAAAAGGAAAGGGAAAGACAGGAGGAAACATGGAAGGCACAGGGCAATAATTTTTCCAACACTGATCCTCACAGTTGAGGTGCATCAGAGCCCCCTGGAACGTCTGTCACAGTACAGACTGCATGTTCCACTCCCAGAGCATCAGCTTCAGTCAGTTCCTAACACGTTCCCGGGGGAGGCTGGTGCTGCTGGTCCAAGGACCACACTTTGAGAACCACCGGAGCTGGAGTACAGCATCCATATGTAGCCAACGGGAAGCGTGCCAACATGTCTACAACATATGACTTTGATGAGTTCCTCTTGGAAATCTGTTTTATTAAGTCAAGGTGGTTTCAGAGTTTTAAAAAGTATCTATTAATTGTGTTTTGAAGTGGATGTTATTAGTGGAAGACTCTCCTAAGAAGCCTTTCTTGGCCTCCCGCCACGCACCCCCCTCCCAACTAGACGTGGCCACCCTGTCCATTGGCTGAAAGTACAGCATCGTGCCCGCACACACCCTGATGAGCCGAGGGACATGGAAGGGCCCTTGTCCTTCCACCAGACCTTGGAGGTGGACGCCAGCCTTGCTCAGATGAGGGCCCCCAATTCTGTCCCCGCGTCAGGACCGCACGAGATGCGCCATGCATGCTGAGAACATGTTAGCACTCTCACAAGCCCTCTCTGTCTAGCAAGAGGTTAAGGCATCTTTCTCCACATAACTATGTCCAATTTAATTTGCACTCCTATGGGTTTACTCCTGGACACCATTCAAGTCCACTAGCACTGAACAAGCCTATGCTTTCATGCGGCTGTTCCAGAGGATTCCACCTGTCTTTGGAGGGAGAAGCCGGCACACAGGGCCCCTGACTGTCTCCAGCGCTTTCTTTTCTTTTTTCTCAAATGCCCACCCCACTCCCCACCAGACCTGCAGATTCTCTGACTTTATCCCCAAGCAGCCCCTCTGCCATAGGTCAAGAATATGATAGTCCATCCCTTTGTGGTGGAAATGATCCATTTCACCTCTTAAGAGCCTCTCTTCTTGACCCAGGATTCCGGAGCCCACACGTTCTCAGAGCCCCCCGGTGTATTCCATGCGGGCATACTGGAAGCTCAGTTTTCAGCAAGGTGGGCAATTTTGACTAAATGCGCCTGTCAAGGCCTCAAATTAGAAGAAACATTAGCCAGTTGGCATGACAGTGCAACAGCTATCTGCTCTATCTGCCAGGTTTTAGTTACCAGCCTTGAAGCCAAAAAGAAATGGGCTTCTTGGAAACAAGTGATGGAATTCGGGCTGTGCATTATATAACCCACCAGCTTTCCTCAGACTACGGGGGAGATGTTTAAAGTTTTCTAAGATGGAGAAATCAAACAGCAACCCCCTCCACCCCTCACCACCACCCTGGCAGCTCCCTCCTACCTCTGAGTACCTCCTGCCAGCCTTTCCTTTCCTCTCCCTCCAGCCCAAGAAGCTAACAAGTGCTGCCGCTTTAAGAGCGGGAAGGTGTTGTTTTAAGGGCCTCTAAGCCCCCCTTCTCAATTTCAGCTCCAAGCTGAGATCACATCCCCCATGGCAGCCAAGGGACAAAAGCCATTTATCAACCCATCTGATAAAACCTCCAGTGGGCTGGATCTTTATCTGGACCAAATAGAGATGCACACACACTGCAAACTCCTGCTCCTCCAAAAGGAGGGATTTCTTTTCTTTTTGAAAGAGGAGGGTCGCTTCAAATTTTATTTTCTTAGTTATTGGGAGGGAACCAAATCAGCCAGACCCTTCTATGGGGGGAAGCAGGAGGGGTGGAAACTGCCTTTTAAAAAAAAAAGGAAGAGGAGGAGGACTCCCTGCTGCTTGACCCGGTATGGAGGTTGTAATATTCCAGGGCGAGGGTGCACCGGATGGGTCCAAGGGCTCTTTGAGGCATTGACACCCTCCATCCTGTCTTTGGCCGGGGCCTCCACAATGGAATCCTGGGCTACAAGCAGGTTGCGGCTCACCCGGGACGCCCTTGGGGCGCGCAGGGCCGGGTGGGTTCCGGGGAGGAGGTCCCCCGCCCCGAAGCAGGGCTGGGGCGGGAAGGTAAACGGATCCTTTCTCCCTTACCGCTGCGGCACGGTCCTCCCACCGGGAGCCCCAACTTACAGCCAGGCCGGGTCCGGACTGCCCAGTTCTGCCAGTTCCTGAAACCCAGTTGGCTGAGGAGGAAAACAAAACAACCCAATCCCCGGTCTAACTCAAGTCCTTTCTTGCAAAGCTCGGGAGTGCGCGGGGGCTGCGGATTCGTTCCGGCTGCCGAGCGAAGGCAAGCTCTTTGCAAAAAGACACCTCGGAACCCCGCAGCACAATGGAAGTGGCCGGGAAATCCCGCCTTGCATCGGGGACCATTTGGTCCGTGACGCTGGGTTTATTTGTATTTTTTTTAGCAAGGGGAAAATGGATATAAAGCTTGGCGTTTCCAGGCTGTGAGTAGCATATGGCAAAAATGGAATAAACTTTAATGAAACATTATAAAGAAAACAGACCCGGGATTTAAGTTTCGTGCCTTCCCCCTCCCCCCGAAAGGAAAAAAAAAAAAAGTAAAGAAACTAGAGCGTTTGGGAAGGAACAAATGCTTCTCTGTGGAGTTGGTCTCCCTTCCCCCAACAAAAACAAGAGGTCCCGGCTCGGAGGAATTTGAAAGCAGCGATCTGCCAAAAACATTGTGAAAAACTATGGGGGATTCATTGGAAACAGATGGGCTTTTTCAGCTTTAATTCTGAAATTCTCTCCCTTTCTGACACAATAAAAACAAACAGGGGCCGACGCGGGATGTTATCACACAGGAACAAGGGGCCGGCGGTGCCCAGCCCGTGGGCTTCCCCGCGTGGGCAAGCCCGTGGGGGCGGGACGGGGTCCCGCGGGAGGGGGCGGTCCGGGCTCGGCGGGGACCTCAGAGGCGCCCCCGGCTCCACCCCTGGGCACCGGACAGGTCTGCAAACTGCGGGACGAGAAGCTAGAGAAAGTGCCCCCCGGATCCGAGTCCGTGCCTCCCTTTCTCCCCCTTCTCCGGGGCCCCTAAGGGGAACGTCCCGGGTACCCCCTTTTCTGGGAAGTTGGGAGACGTCCCCGGCGCCTGTGATCTCCCCGCCTGGCTCTTTCTCATTACAACCTGAGAGGGTTCCCCCAACCCCAGGTGCCCACGCGCATCCATCGCGCCTTCGGCTGGACGCGGGAGAAACAAAGACGCGTGGAAACGCGAGGCGGGGGCCCGAGGGCGCCCGGCGAACCTGAGCTCCGACTCGCCCGCAGACCTGTGGCCCGGCGCCGCGAGGAGACCTGGGGAGCGGGCCCCGCGCGCCCAGCCGGCCGTTCCCGGGCTGGAGCAGTGCCTTACCTGCGGGGAAGCTGCAGAGGAGGAAGGCGAGAGTCGGCCAGAATCCCAGGGCTGGTCGTCCTGCCCCTCTCCCCATACCCATCCATCCAGCTCGGCCTGTTACCACTAGCCTCTCCCTGGAAGAAGAGTTCAGGAGAAAAAGAAGAAGCAGATAAATCACGCTGCCGAGAAAGGGCGGCCTCGCTCCGCCGGCGGGAGCTGCGAGCCGGGAGGCTCGGTCCACCTCGGCCGCGGGCGCCCGGCGCGCCCCCCCGCCCCGCGCGCCCCTCCCTCGCCAGCCATCGCCCGGCTCCCCGCCAATGTCGGCGCGGCCCCGCGGCCCCCGCCGCCGCGCGGCCCGCCCCCTCGAGCTCGGGTTTCAGCGCGGCCCGCGGGGGGCGGGCGGAGAGGAGCTGGGCGGGGACCGCGCGGCGGCGCTGGCCTCGGGGACCCGGGGAAGCCGGGGACTGTGGGCGCGCCGCGGCGCCCCGAACCCCGCGGCTGTACACCCGGGAAAGGCCCCAACCCCCCCGAGACGGCCAAGCCCCGCAGAGTGCAAGGATGGCCGCGCGGCACCCCCGCCCCCCACTTCTTCCCTAAAAGTGGCCAGCCTAAGTAGAAACTGAGCTTGAAAAAAAAACAACCCAGGACCCTTTTACAACTAGACTGCAGTCCCAAAGTCGCCACTGACACCCGGGCTCTTCTCTCACTCCGACGTGTCCCGGGTGCAGGAGGCTGAAAAATCCACCTCTGATGTGTCCGGGGTGGGGCGGGTGGGTGGCCCTCCGGATCTCCCCACCCCCCCATCTCGTGGCCCCCGAGCTGGGGCCCCTGCCCAACGGAGGCGGCAGGGTAGCGACCCCCGCCCCCACGCCCACCCCGAGGCGTGGATGCTGCGGTCCGTGCACAGGGCCCAGACGCCGGGCACTGCCAGGGCAAGGCCACCAAGGCCGCTCCTGGGAGGGCATCAGGGTGGTGACTTCCTTTAACTTGGTCACTTATTTTTCCAGGAGTAAAATGTCTCCTCCTCAAGATTCCCGAGACCTCGCAGCTGTCTTGCGGCTGTTGGGCTATTTAAAAGAGACTGGCAAGGTCCCCTGAGAAAGGTCTTTTGGATGGAACACAAATAGGCCGGTGCAAGTGTGTTTAGTCAAACTCTTTGAGCGACCCCCTCACCTCACTTCCAAGCCTACTCATCTGGTTCTTTGAAAAAGACTTCTGAGTTTTTATCCCACTCCGATGTTTCTCTTAAGCACTGAGGCAGTCGGTCACTCGCTGCCGGCCGCGAAGGCCGCAGGGCTGCGTGTCTGCCTTTGGGACGCTGCCGGCCTCCAAGGGAGTGAAGATGCAGCGGAGAAAGCTCTGGGCGATGGGAAGAGGACCCTAGATCTGTATGCAACCGGAAGCAGTCAAAGTGCTGAACCTGGCTTCCACAAAACAGGTAGGAAAGAGGACGTAACAGCTCAAGCAGCCAGGCCACGGGGCAAAAGCCAGCCGTTGTCCCCTCAGGGCAAAATGCCATGATGGCCACTGCTGGCCCTTACGATCTGGAGCACCACCATACTTCCTTCAGAAATTTAGGTCTCAGTCCAACAGGCTCTAATTATCATTACCCACTCCCCCCTCAAAAAAAAAAAAAAAAAAAAGAAGGGATTTATTTTAAGCCCCGGTTGGCAAAATACTAGAGGTTCGTCTAGGGAAAGGCCACCACCTCAAAATCCAGGTCTCAGATTGCATTCCTCTCAGGCCTGGCCGGACTGGGAGCCAGACCCACAATTTATTCTCTAGAATCGCAGGATGGCCTCAACACAGTGAGGCCGGCCCAGAACCAGGCTGCACAGAGGCACCTTTGAGGTCCACCAATTAACACCCTCCCCTAGATCCTGCCTTTCACAAGTTAGTTCTAAAGCTTTTTAATGAGAGAGAAAGGGTCCATTAGCATTCCCAGCAGCCCCACCCCCACACAGCTGCAGTGTCTCCAGGTCAGAGAATGGGACTCGGGAACCCTGCAGGGAGGCTGAGAAGGAGGCCTGTGAGCAGGCCCTGCAGGCACTGTCCTTGCCCAAGAGTGGGGGCCTTTGGCTGCAGGACTTTGAGCCTCTACACTTCAGGGTCTTCATCTGTAAGGGGCAGGCTGATAACGTTGTCACCCCAAGACCACGACTGAATACAAACGTACAAAGCAACTGAGCAAGTCATGTGATTTTTTCTTCTGCTTCCCAATGCATATCAAAGTTGTTTACACTGTACTGTACTCTGTTAACTGGAGAAGGAAATGGCGAAACCCACTCCAGGGTTCTTGCCTGGAGAATCCCAGGGATGGCAGAGCCTGGTGGGCTGCTGTCTATGGGGTCGCACAGAGTCGGACAAGACTGAAGCAACTTAGCAGCAGCAGCAGCAGTACTCTCTTAAGTATGCTATCGTATTATGTCAAAAAGACAATATGTATGCCAGGTGGCACTGGTGGTAAAGAACCCGCCTGCCAATGCAGGAAATATAAAAGACGCAGGTTCAATCCCTGGGGTGGGAAGATCCCCTGGAGGAGGGCATGGTAACCCACCCCAGTATTCTTGCCTGGAGAGTCCCATGGACAGGGCAGCCTGGCGGGCTACAGTCCATGGGGTCACAGACACGACTGGGCGACTAAGCACTTGCATTGGTATACAGAGGTGGGAGGGAGGGCAGGATGGGGGGCACATGTACTCCTGTGGCTGATTCATGTGAATGTATGGCAAAAACTACCACAATATTGTAAAGTAATTAATCTCCAATTAAAATAAATTTTAAAAAACCAAGACAAACAAAAATACTTTGCTGCTAAAAAATGCTAACCGTTGAGTGAGCCTTCAGTGAGTCAGGAATCTTTTTGCAAGAGTAACATCAACGATCACTGATCACCTAACAAATGTATAAGTAAAGAAAAAGGTTGAAGGACTGAGCGAATTACCAAAATGAGACACAGAGACAAAGTCTGTGAAGCAAATGCTGTTGGAAAAATGGCACTGATAAACTTACTGGATGCAGGGTGGCCAAAGACCTTCAATTTTTTTTTTTTGTAAGAAAGCAGTGTCTGTGAAGTGCAATAATACGAGGTGTGCCTGTAC
Organism: Bos indicus; assembly: GCF_029378745.1. Lineage (NCBI taxonomy): Eukaryota > Metazoa > Chordata > Mammalia > Artiodactyla > Bovidae > Bos > Bos indicus. The sequence goes on along the minus strand of NC_091780.1, from coordinate 14,310,900 downwards.
AATCCGGGAGGGACACTGGGCCGTGGGCGCGCCCCAGCATTCCTGCTGGGGCCTGGCCGCCATTTGGGGAGGAGATCCAATTCCTACAGCATAAGGGCATCATTTGGGCAGGGGATACAACGGGCTTCCTTCTCACAAGGAGAGATGTGTGAGGCTGAATTTGGACATCGTAAAAGTAGAGATTTGGCTTTCACACAGCTAAGACTATGAAGAGAAATCCAGCCACAAATAGAGCAATATGGGGTTGTGTTGACCTTGAGGAATCTGTCTATACTGGCCAAACCAACCAGCTTATTATTGACAACTCCCCGGCTCTCTGCAAAAATAAGAAATTCTTGAAACGTAGGGTTTGGGAACTTAGCACTCCGTTTGCCATAGAAATTCACTTAACTCTGCGTGTAGCTGACTTAAGACTAACAGCTATCGTTACCTTCTGACCACCTCTGCATTTTCCCTGGAGACTTTGTCATGCTTCGGCTCCCTTTCCCTCAGTCTTGGCTCTGGAGGCAGCTCCACTGAACCATCATCCCTCCGTCTCTCCCTTTCCACCTTGGGGGGTGGTCGTGCTGTGTGATGAATGGGCAGAGGGCTCCTGGAAGGCAAGGTCTACATAAGGTTGAAGCCCTCCTGAGACAGGGATTTCTGGCTTTCCCAGCCTCTGGGGTATGAACAGGGTGTTCTCAAGTCCAGGGCCTGAGTCATCGGTCAAGAAATACATATTTAGGACTAGAGCATGCTAGTCCCTGGGGGACAAAGCAATCAATAAGATAACTCCTGTCTTCTGAACTGCTGGTAGAAATAGATATTAGAGGAAGGTGAGGGGAGAAAGCAGAGGTCAGAAGTGAACAGCTGACTACCCGGGGAAGACTTGACCCAAAATCTTGCAAGGTGTCTTCAAAGATTCATTTTCAGTAAGAATGATAGCAACAGGGGCTTCCCTGGTGGCTCAGTGGTAAATAATCCACCTGCCAGTGCAGGAGACACAGGTTCGATCCTTGATTTGAGAAGATCCCACATGCCTCAGAACAATTTTAAGCCCACGGGCCACAAGGACTGAGCCCACGCTCTAGAGCCTGTGCTCTGCAACAAGAGAAGCTGCTTCAATGAGAGGCCTGTGCACCGCTACTAGAGAGCAGCCCCTGCTTGCCACCACCAGAGAAGAGGCTACGCAGCAGCAGAGACCCAGCACAGCCAAATAAATAAATACAATTTAGAAAAGAATGATAATAATAATGGCTTATGCTTCAGTGTGCTCCCACATTATGTCAGGTGCCGGCTAAGTGCGTCACATTTCTAGACACTTTACGCTAAGGCAGGTTCTATTATTATCCCCATTTTGCAGATGAGAAAACTGAGGCTGGATGAACTTAAGTACTCACCCAATTACCAGCTAATAAACTGCAGAGCCAGCCACACCAAACCCCATCCCTGACATGCTGTATGTGTCTTTCATGCCAATGAAGCAAGTCCACACTGGGCTTAAAGTCAACGCAAGACAGATAAACTTAACAATCTCTTTCAATAAGGAATAACAGACTCTGACAGGGAGGCCCATAGGCACCGGGGGCCTCCAGCCCAGTCTAGGGTGCAGCGTGGGAAGTTCTCCCAGTGTGGGTGTGTGCCAGGGGAAGATGGTGGGCAAGGGAGGAGGCACAGGGCAGGGCTTCCAGGTAGAAGGAACACCAAAGATACCATTTACCAAGGTGTGGCTTGTCTGAGGAGCTGGAAGATCTTGATGATGGCTATAGGAGAAAGAGGTGAGGCTACAGAAAGAGTACGAGCCTGGCACATGCTCTGCTAGGGTGTACATCTTTAGAAATCAGGAGCTCCACCCAAAGCCTCCTGAAGAAGAGGGATTTATTCCTTTGGTAGACCATCTCAGAGGACTTAACAATAATACAGATGCCCAGGTGCCACTCAGGGCTTCCCAGGTGGTGCTAGTGGTAAAGAATCCGCCTGCCAAAGCAGGAGACTTAAGAGACGCAGGTTCGATCCCTGGGTTGGGAAGATCCGCTGGAGGAGGGAATGGCAGCCCACTCCAGTGTTCTTGCCTGGAGCATCCCATGGACAGAGCAGCCTGTCAGGCTACAGTCCATAGGGTGGCAAAGAGTCAGACACGACTGAAGCGACTTAGCATGCAGGCGCCACTTGGAGCATCTGAATGTGAATCTCAGGAGGTAGAGCCTTGGGTGTCCGCATATTTAATGAGCTCTCCCAGGTGACAAATGTTAGGGACTTGTAAGTTTTAAGTTCCGTCACCCTCCATCAACCTTGGGTGCACATAAGACCCAGGTTGAGTCAATCAGTTCATCCTCTTGGACTTAAAGTCCAGGAAAGACAGAGAAACCAATGATCGCTTTCACTAAAGCAGAGACTGGCATGTGACCCATGCTGACCAATCAGCACCTGTCCTGAGACTGTTGCCATGAGGAAGCACCCAGTTCTGATTTCTGATTCCTCTGTAGGATGGATCTGGGGATGGTAATCTGACAGGAAGGCAAGTGTTGATGAGTGCTGTGGGTTGAAGCTGTATCTGCAGCGTTGGCATATATATATCTTTATTATTAAACTTGAATTGTGTCTGGTGAGCTTTTCAGGAACTGATGGAGATTTTCAGGGCTAACCGTCCCCACATCACTCTTTAGCGTGTGATTCTCCCTGAAGCTTTGTCTTAGCTCCTTGGAGCCACCTAAGAGCCTGTTCCAGCTATGGGAGCCAACAAAGTCCTAGTTTTGCTGAAATTGGTTTGATTTTGGGTCTTCTCATGTCTAGGCATATTCCTGACCAACCAGGAGAAAGCTAAGGTCCAATTCTGGTCCCAGGAAGTATTTTTGCCATCCTCAGAAGTGCAGGGATGTGTTGTCAGTTCAGCTCAGTCACTCAGTTGTATCCGACTCTTTGTGACCCCATGGACTGCAGCATGCCGGGCCTCCCTGTCCTTCACCAACTTTTGGAGCTTGCCAAACTCATGTCCATCAAGTCAGTGATGCCATCAAACCATCTCATCCTTTGTTGTCCCCTTCTTCTCCTGCCTTCAATCTTTCCCAGAATCATGGTCATTTCCAAGGAGTCAGTTCTTTGCAACAGGTGGCCAAAATACTGCAGTTTCAGCTTCAGCATCAGTCCTTCCAATGAATATTCAGGACTGATTTCCTTTAGGATTGTCTGGTTGGATCTCCTTGCAGTCCAAGGGACTCTCCAGAGTCTTCTCCAACACCACAGTTCAAAAGCATCAATTCTTCCGTGCTCAGCTTTCTTTATAGTCCAACTCTCACATCTACACATGACTACTGGAAAAACCATAGTTTTGACTAGACGTACCTTTGTTGGCAAAGTAATGTCTCTGCTTTTTAATATGCTGTGTAGGTTGGTCATAGCTTTTCTTCCAAGGAGCAAGCATGTTTTAATTTCATGGCTGCAGTGATTTTGGAGCCCAAGAAAATAGTCTGTCACAATTTCCATTGTTGTGTTGTCAATGGCTCTTAATCCACGGGACTTCCCAGGTGGCGCTAGTGGTAATGGATCCGCCTGCCAGTGCAGGAGGCACGGGAAATGCAAGAGTCGAGGGTTAGATCTCTGCGTCAGAAAGATCCCCTGGAGTGGGAAATGGCGCTCTTTTTTTTTTTTTTTTTGGCTGGAAAAACTCATTTACTGGCAAAATTTCTTGAGCCTCCTCCACTCCTCACATGTGAGTAAATTTTCCCTGTACCACATTTTGAGGAACTCAGTTGTTTAGTGGGACCCAATCCTCTTTTGTAATTATCTCTCAAATTCCTCTATTTTAAAAAACTATTTTTAATTGGAGGATAATTACTTTATAATATTGTGTTGGTTTCTGCCCTACATCAACATGAATTGGCCATGAGTGTACATAGGTCCCCTCTGTCTTGAACCTCCCTCCCATCTCCCACCCCATGCCACCCCTCTAAGTTGTCACAGAACACCAGATCTAAGTTCCCTGCATCATACAGCTCAAATTCCTCTTTCAGACTTCAAGGGCTACACTGAGTCTGGCCATCTCAGATTTGATGAACTAGAGCTGCTCAATCTGTGCGTAACCTTTAAGGTTTTATAGACTTTTGATCATATCACCTTTCTGGCTTCATCTTTCCACGCTGACATCCTTCAAGAACAAAGCAGGCCAGCTTCTTGGGAAAGCCTTCTGTTTGGGTGATTACTCACCTTCCTACAGTTCTGAGATATCTTCTCTAGGAGAAGGTCATAAAACTGCCAGGTTTGGGTAGAGCCCAGGGAGAGCACTATTTTTGGCTTAGTGTCCAATACCATTTCTGAATGCTTGGTCCTGCATGGCCTTTAGCAAACAAACATTTTGCAAAGACCCTCAAGATTCCTTGGGAGCTATAAACAGCCTGGACACAGTCCGTTATTTCTGGACACAGTCCGTTATTTTTGTAATTTGGATTATGTTTTCCTAAGTGCATTGGATGAGGCTTGCCCCTGTGAAAGCTTAATATGCATCTTCTTGTAAACTCATAAACTGGTCCTGCAGTTAATCACCATGTGTTTGCCATCTCTCCACAGAGTCTGGAACCATTTCATCTGCAGGCCTGGAACCATTCATTCCTCCAGATGATCTATGGACATTTAAACAAAGTCTGGGAGCACTGGCAATCCTTGGGGATCCCCACTGTTTATAATTCTTCGTTTAGAAAAGTACCTGTTTATCATATTTTTTGTTTCCTATCTCTAAGGACAATTCCGATTCATGGCGATTTCCCCCTGCATTCTGGAGGAACTTACTGTTGGAAATGACCTTTGGGGTGGAACTTTGTCAGAAGGAATTTTGAACGTCTAAACATAATTCTTCCCTGTGTTTCTCCAGGCCTATTTCTACCTCCTAGAGGAATGCTAATAGTTGATTGGTCCAATTTCACGTTCTCTTTTCAGAAAGTGTGTTGTGCTTTGGCCAGTTAATTAGGACTTTACAAAGTGCCTGCTGACACTACCTTTTTAGTATCTGTTCCACCAAAGTGACTATTAAATGTGACCCTTCCTGGATGGGTGGGCTTCCTTTGTGGGCAGGAGGCCCTTGGGCGAGGGCCAGTGTGGAAGGAAAGTTGCCTTTTTTGGCCACCGAGATATGACTGCCATCTTTAATTGCCACTTCTCCCTTTCCTCCAGATGGTCCTGGGGTAGAGGGCCCCAGGCTTTCCTTGACCTGTTTGTTGCCATGACGATGCAGGAATCTCCCTGCTTCTCTTCTTCTAAAGTCTGGTTCTCACTGTCCTTACTCTGGCATCAGGAAACCTCTTTACCGTTGATTCTGGAAAGCCTTATAGTGTGTTCCCGTTTTGGCTTATCTTGTTGTTTTTTTTTTTTCCCTTTGCTTCAGGCTTCCTTTCTCTCTGTGTGCACACGGCTTTCTTGGTTCTGAGCTCTGTCCCTCACCCCGAGGGATGCTTATTTGTACTAATTAAAACACACAGAATTTTTTTTTTTTTTACAATATTTTAATGGATTTTTGAAACACACCTTTCCCTGACATTCCAATGGCTCTCTTTAGAAACTGAATGAATATTTCACCTTCACTTTGAAACCTCTCAATGGATTTAAAACACATTAGCAGATTTTATTTGCTCTTGGACATGTCTTTTGCTTGCCCAATGCCTCAGAGGGTGAAGAATCCGCCTACAATGCAAGAGACCCTGGTTCAGTCTCTGGGTTGGGAAGATGCCCTGGAGAAGGGAATAGCAACCCCCTCCAGTATTCTTGCCTGGAGAATCCCATGGACAGAGGAGCCTGGTGGGCTACGGTCCACGGGGTCGCAAAGAGTTGGACACAACTGAACAACTAATACTCTTCACGTGTCTTTTAATGTCTATGATCAGGTTAGTAAGATCCCTCCACTGCTACAAGGCAGATTCTTTTAATCAGTTTTTCTGTTTCATTCATTCAACAAACATTCACTGAGTACTGGGCTCTGAGCAGGTTTTGGGGGTTCTCAGATGAGCAGCAGACAGTTCGGCACCCCCCTCCTGGAACCCTGGGGGGGCAGTCAGATGTGGAGATGAAGAATTCTAGTTTTGAGGACTCTTGAGAGTGGTGTTTGTGTGGTGTCTCAGGAGCCTCATATTTATTTCCCATTCGGTTGCCACAAATCAACTTGGGACTTAACAAGGCTGGGGAGTCTTTCAGAACTGGGGTCTCTGTCAGTAGCTTCTTTAAGGAACTGGACCACTGACTGCAGAGCAAGACATCATTAGCACCAGGTATGGTGACAGCTATGGTGACAGCAACATCACTACTGGCCTCAAGACCGCAACACCATCTGTCAAAATTCCACCTTGTGAACAAAGCACGTCGGACTGCCCCGTGGGGTGGCACCCCTGCTTAGTTCAGTTCAGTCACTCAGTCATGTCCAATTCTTTTCGACCCCATGAATCGCAGCACGACGCCAGTCCTTCCTGTCCATCACCAACTCCCGGAGTTCACTCACACTCATGTCCATCGAGTCAGTGATGTCATCCAGCCATCTCATCCTCTGGCATCCCCTTCTCCTGCCCCTAATTCCTCCCAGCATCAGAGTCTTTTCCAATGAGTCAACTCTTCGCATGAGGTGGCCAAAGTACTGGAGTTTCAGCTTTAGCATCATTCCTTCCAAAGAAATCCCAGGGCTGATGTCCTTCAGAATGGACTGGTTGGATCTCCTTGCAGTCCAAGGGACTCTCAAGAGTCTTCTCCAACATCACAGTTCAAAAGCATCAATTCTTCGGCGCTCAACCTTCTTCACAGTCCAACTCTCACATCCATACATGACCACTGGAAAAACCACAGCCTTGACTAGACGGACCTTTGTTGGCAAAGTAACGTCTCTGCTTTTCAATATGCTGTCTAGGTTGGTCATAACTTTCCTTTCAAGGAGTAAGTGTCTTTTAATTTCATGGCTGCAGTCACCATCAGCAGTGATTTTGGAGCCCCCAAAAATAAAGTCTGACACTGTTTCCACTGTTTCCCCATCTATTTCCCATGAAGTGATGGGACCGGATGCCATGATCTTTGTTTTCTGAATGTTGAGCTTTAAGCCAACTTTTTCACTCTCCACTTTCACTTTCATCAAGAGGCTTTTTAGTTCTTCTTTACTTTCTGCCATAAGGGTGGTGTCATCTGCATATCTGAGGTTATTGATATTTCTCCTGGCAATCTTGATTCCAGCTTGTGTTTCTTCCAGTCCCCCTGTTCAGAGGTCCTCTTTGGAGGACCAGGTTGGCATGGGACATCTGCATGGAGTGTCTGCCCCAGAACCTTCCAGAAGCACACCCCTGCTGGTAGACATGTATGTGCATATTCATGATGCTGGAGAGATATAAAAAGGATTTTTTTTTTTTAAAGAAAACAGAGAGAGAGCAAATTTCCTGGACTTTCTGTTTCCTTCCATCTAATATCAAATTTATTTCAAGAAATTGAAACAGTATTATACATACATTAAAAAAAATCAATTTCCTGTTAAATGAAATAAATTCACTATCCCTGGAGGTCATGACTATTTACAGTTTCATGTGTATCTTTCTAGATATTTCTATATGCAATAAGCACACATAAAGTCAATCAATCAATCGATTTCTCTAGCTAGCTAGCTATCATTTTACCAAAAAGTATTAGCAAGCCCCCAAATGCTCCCTCCCCAGCGGGTACTTCCTATTTCATTCTGTCTCTCAGTGAAATAGCCCTGTAAATCCCTCCACTCATGGCAGGAGCTGAAGAGACTAAGAACTGAGTTCCCCAGCTAAAGGGGATATATGTCCGTAGAGAGAGATTTAAATATAAAACAGTCCATGTGAACAAAGAAGCAGACTCAGATTTACAGAGAGCCAACTAAGGGTTACTTGTGGGGAGAGGGGAGTGGAGAGGGGCATAACAGGGGTAAGGAATTAAGAGATACAACTTATTAAGCATAAAAGAAGCTTCAGGTATATTGTACAACATGGGGGATATAGCCAATATTCTGTAATAACTACAGATGGAGAATAATGGAGAATAACTTGTACAAATTGTGAATCACTATATTATATACCTCTAACATATAATACTGTGCACCAGCTATGTCGCTGTTGCTGTTCAGTCGCCCCGCTGTGTCCGACTCTTTGCGACCCCAGGGACTGCAGCACGCCAGGCCTCCCTGTCCCTCACCATCTCTCAAAGTCTGCCCACGCTCATGTCCATTGTATCAGTGATGAGTTGGCTATTTGCATCAGGTGACCAAAATACTGGAGCTTCAGCTTAAGCATCAGTCTCCTTCCAGTGAGTAGTCAGGGTTGATTTCTTTTAAGATTGACTGGTTTGAGTTCCTTGCTGTCCAACGGAGTTTCAGGAGTCTTCTCCAGCACCACAGTTTGAAGGCATCAGTTCTTCGGTGCTCAGCCTTCTTTACAGTCCAGCTCTCACAACTGTACGTGACCACCGGGAAGACCATAGCCTTGACTATATGGACCTATGTCGGCAGAGTCAGCTATACCCCACTTTAAAAATAAATGAAAATAAATAAAATAGTCCACGTGAGGAATGCCAACTGCCTTTACCAAAATTACATCCTCTTTTTCTCCTGGACTTAATTCCCATTTTCAAAAACACGTATTCTGTCTTCTCTCATCTGTTAGTAAATCCACATTTACTGCAACTTACACGGTGGAGAAGGAAATGGCAACCCATTCCAGTGTTCTTGCCTGGAGAATCCCAGGGACAGGGGAGCCTGGTGGGCTGCCGTCTATGGGGTTGCACAGAGTTGGACACGACTAAAGCGACTTAGCAGCAGCAGCACACGGTGGAAGGTAAGTAATCTGCGTCAGGTCATCCAGCTAGCTGAGTGGGGTTTGGGCAGGTTTGGGTGACTCCCAGCCATCACCTGCCACCTCTGACGAGCTCACTGGCCCCTTCCCAGGCACAGAGATGGTGGGTTTTCTGTCTGCCTCTACTGACCCTTGTTCATCTATTAATACGTGCTCATCTTACTCAGGACAGAAGGAAGGATTCCCTTTGAGATGCCCCAGTCTCATCTCAGGCTGAGCTGGAGGCCTTCAGATGATCTACTAACAGTTTTTGGGGTCGCATTTCCATAATGTAAGCCCCTCCTTTCACCTGTTTGTACCTCTCCTTCTTGACCGCTGAGACTCTCAGTAAGCTCCTGGAGTAGCTTCGTTCATTCTTTTGCTACATCTTCCCTTTCTCCCTAGATGGGACTGTCAACTAGCATATAGTTGGAGTTTCATTTATGAAAGTCTTCCTCACTTTCCTCTCCAGTTCTTGTCCGTGACTCCAGCCCACACCTACTAGTTGATCTACAGCTGCCAATCCTGCCTACAAAGGCCAGTACGGAGTGATAGCATTTGAGAACTGCTTACTTGTCAGTGTTGAGATTGAGAGTTTTTATTTATTTTTCTTTTTTTGGCAGCACGGTGCGGCATGCGGGATCTTAGTTTCCTTACTAGGGATCGACCCTGCGCCCCCTGAAGTGGAAGTGCGGAGTCTTAACCACTGGACCGCCAGGGAAGTCCGAGATTGAGAGTTTTTAGACACTGAAGTGGATACGGAGAAAGAGCGAGACCTGGGGTTCGGGGCAGTTCTACGTCTAGCTGCGTGGCCCCTGTCCCATCCTATCTCTGGACCCGCAGCTTCTCAATCTACAGAATCATGACCTGGGTGCCCCACTCCCCTGGGGGGTGGTGTCTCCCAGCTTCACAGTCTGGTATCTCTAGGGATTCAGTGACCAGGTATTAGCTCTGTAACTAAATGGCCTTGCCCACACCTGACTCTGAGGAGCCACTCTGGGGCCCCATCTGGACCATTTCTGGGTTCCCCCAAGCAAAATGTTGATGAGCAAGTAGGAAATGTTATTTGAAAAGTGACATTTGTATGTTTTAGTGCCAGCATGAAATTCTTCAGCAATCATTCCCAGCAATATGACCATATACCTGAAACCACACCTTGAAAACACTCAGTAGCCTCTTGTTTTAAAACAACTTTTGGGTGCCTATACTGAGATGCCCCAGGTTCCTACGAGGGAGAACAGGCCACCCAGTATGTTCCTCTTCTCATTCCAGTAAGTTCTTGGGAGAAGAACCAGCTTGGACCCATTTATCCACCAAATGGCAACTGTTTGAACCGACAGCGTGTCTGCATCTCCCCCAACCAGCAGAAGGCCACGGTATTTGGATTAATGAACAAGTAAGTTGGTGCCAAGCACAAATACCATAGGCATTTAGCAATAGGAACAGATAACCAAGTTATTCATCAAATTCAAAACTGTTTAGAATGGCTAATGCAAAGCTGAAATAAAGAAGATCCCCAGCTGATGGGTGGCGGAGAAGGGTGCCAATCTAGGAAAAAATCAGTCTATTGCTTTATGTGACATTTTCTCTACCACCATGGTTTTCTTTTTTTAATTTGTTGGAGGCTGACGGAATGTTTTCACTTTTACATTAGAGAGTCAGTATAGCACGCTGGCCAAGAGCACAAAGTCTGAACAGATACTCTAAAGCTCAGTTATCCCAACTGAAAAGTGGGGATATACTTTGGCTGCCTCATAGGGTTATTGTGAAGATTAAATGAGTTAACACAGTGATAGACCACTTAGAACAGATGCTAGGAAGAGAGTAAGTGTCGATAAGTAATTGCCAATGTTAGTTCTTGCCTGGACAATCCCAGGGACGGGGGAGCCTGGTGGGTTGCCGTTTGTGGGGTCGCACAGAGTCGGACACGACTGAAGTGACTTAGCAGCAGCAGCAGCATTCTTATATTACCAACAAGAACCAATTGTTTTGGTTGTAACAAAGTATCTACTATAGGTTACAAGCCTTTAGACCTGTGGGAATTGGGGAGAAATCCTCAGAATTCCCCCAAGGACTTTTATTTTGTTTTTTAAATTAAAAAATTACTTTTTATATAATTTTTAAAGGTCACACTCCATTTACAATTATTACAAAATATTGGCTCTATGTCCTATGTTGCACAAACACATCCTTACAGCCCATCTCACACCCAATGCTTTGTCCCTCCCACTCCCCCAGCCCCACTGCCAACCACAGGTTTGTTCTCTATGCCTGTGAGTCTGCTTCTTCTTCTTTTGTGATATTCACTAGTCTGTTGTATCTTTAAACTTCCACATATAAGTGGTATCATGCAGTATTTGTCTTTCTCTGTCTGATGTACTTCACTTAGCATAACGCCCTCCAAATCTGTCTATGTTGCTGCAGATGATGCTTTGACATCTTGGCAATTTGTAAGTAATGCTGCCATGAATACTGGGGTACATGTTATCTTTCTGAATTAGTCCCCAAGGACTTTTAGATAACCTTGACCTCTGGGTGGGTTCTAAGTGCGTTATCAGTTATACTCAAGTTTTGTTGAGCAACCACTATAAGACAAAGTCTCTCACGTAACTGTAGGGTCATTTCAACAAAGTAATGGACACAGCTGTGTCAAAATGAGGAGACTGAGACTCAGGGAGATTAAGTGACTTGTCCAAGGTCACTGAGAATATAAATGGCAGGGAGAGGTTCAAACCCAGGTCTTGTGGGGCCAAGTCCAGTGTATTTCCCACCAAATCATAGTTATTTCTCATTCTCACCAGGGTTTACTTTTTCCTGTTAGTCAAATAATATGCTCCATATATATAATGATGGCTCATGATTAGAGATGTGCATATGTTTAGAGATATATTGTTTTCCATAAACAAAGATATTAAAATATTTTAAGAAAAGAAAAAATTTCCTGAACCATCTCCCCTACTGTATCCCCACAAAAACTTAGGAAGTTGAAATAGAGAATTTTTTTTTCTTTCTTTTAGGTATTTTTAGGTCAAGTTTTCATAGAGTTTTCATAGAGCACTTACCTGGGCTTAAGAGCCTCTGTGTGTTATGCTCCGTTGCTAAGTCGTGTCTGATTCTTTGAGACCCTTTGGACTGTTGCCCGCCAGGCTCCTCTGTCCATGAAATTCTCCAGGCAAGAATACTGGAGTGGGTTGCCATTTATTCCTCCAGGGGATCTTTCCTGATCCAGGGATTGAACCCTTATCTCCTGGCTGCATCGCCTGCATTGGCAGGAGGATTCTTTACCACTTGAGCCACCTGGGAAGCTGACAGCCTCTGACCGACAGGTAAATATTACACAAAAAGATGTTTAGGGAATGCTATCTACAATATCAATTCATTGGAGTCCCTTCAGACCTCAAGCCATTCAGAGTCTGTCTTAAATTCAAAATCAGATGGGCTTCCATCTAGAAATTGGTCACTGACCCAGAACGGGAAGACTTGGGTGCCATCTTGGTTCGGTTTCAGTGTCATCTTGGCTTGGGTTTGCTTTACCCTCATTGACTCTTGGCCCAGGTGTGTACATGTAGGGAGCAATACGTTCCCTAGCAATGCACCCCTGAAGTCAGCAGACTCTGCCAATAGCATCTATTTGCTCATGAAGAAACCAGATGCTTGGAGTTTAGGAATCTCCTCTATCAAAACGCTCTCAGCAGAGAAAAATCAAAGCAATGTACAACCTCACCACATGTCTGAAGAGGGTCGTGTCAAGCTTTTCCTTACCATATGACCTTGAGATACCCAAGGACACAAGCTCCCATGAACTCCTTGTTCTGTGGCAGAAATGACCTACCAAACCTAGCAGTGAGGGGTTATTAGCAGGTCTGGACCTGTGAGGGAAGCGATCACGGACCTCCTCATGTCTACAGGTAAGCCAGTCCTCAAGCTCTACAGTTTCCATTTTTAAATTTTGGCCACACCACGAAGGTTGCAGGATCTCAGTTCCTTGACCAGGGATTGAACCTGGACCACAGCAGTGAAAATGCCAGATCCTAACCACAAGACCACCCGGGAACTCCTATAAGCTCTGTATTTCTTTGTGCTTGCATAAATGGAAGCCCATGTGAGAAAACACAGTTGTATTAAAAATCTATTTATTATTTATATTTTACCTCTTTTCCATAAAGGATATTGAATTAAATGTGGCTCAGACGGTAAAGAATCCACCTGCAATAAGGGAGACCTGGGTTTGATCCCTGGACTGGGAAGATCCCCTGGAGGAGGGCATGGCAACCCACTCCAGTACTCTTCCATGGAGAATCCCATGGACAGAGGAACCTGGTGGGCTACAGTCCATGGGGTCGCAAAGGGTCGGACACGACTGAGTGACTAAGCACAGCACAGCACACAAATGAAAGTTATGTACCCAAACTTCCAAACAAACATGAATTCTCACTCTCTTCAAGGTACCCATTGTTTTGAGGAAACCTGGTAGCTGTTACAACTCTGTGAATGAAACTTGCATCCCCACGTGCTTTTGTGCGAGGACCTGTCAAATCCCCACTCTGACGCAGGGTTTCCACTGTCGGTGGAGCACCAGCTGCCGGGTGGGAAGCCACAGTTCACCTGTAGACCATGCGACAAACTGAAATAAGGACGTGGGCCACTCACAGGTCCTGCAGGACGGACCTGGTGTACCTCAGGGGGCCACACAGGGAGGTCACGGCCAAGGGCGAACAGAGAGACAGGACTCGGGCCTCACGCCTTTAGGGGCCGTGGGTAGAGGGTGCTGGGGTTCCTGACCTAAGGCCAGATTGGTCAATTCAAACCAAAAATGTGGGCTTCTGGTGAGCCTGAAGGGGGTCTCAGCTAAGCGGGGCACAAGCGGTGGGTCCTGGGGAGAAGGAGAGACTGTGGATCATGACCATGACCCCTGGCTGTTATTTAGGGCATGCACTTGCATGAGGGGGCTGGTGTCAATTTAAGCTCCCCTCAGGCCTCCTGACCAAACAAAACAGATGCGGAGGCAGCGATACCACGGGGTAGCTTAGCTAAACCCTCAGCAGCCCAGCGGATTTGTTCCTATGCGTGCAGGCGTGCTCAGTCGCTCAGTCGTGTCCCACTATTTGCAACTCCAGGGACTGCGGCCCGCCAGGCTACTCTGTCCATGGGATTCTCCAGGCAAGAATACAGGAGTGGGTTACCATGCCCTCCCCCAGGAGATCGTCCCAACCCAGGGATTGAACTCCAGTCTCTTTTGTCTCCTGCATTGACAGGTGGCTTCTTTACCACTAGCACCACCTGGGAAGCCCAGAAGATGCCCTAGTGAGATAGAAGTGAACAAGCTGTAGGGCACTGGTACTCATATACGCTCATCCCGCTGCGTGTCCTGTGAAGGACACAGAATCTAAAAGACTTGGCTGTTTTACCAGATTGTTGACGGAATCTTTTGTTTTCAAGTTTCTGCCAGATTTTCAGACTGACAAACCCAGGATCCTGATTCCTGAAAGCTCTTCATCTTGGAGTGTTGCTTTAAACAAAACAATCGAAAAAAGAAAAGTAAACTCAACTGGCAATTTTATCATAGTTTTCTGCATAAACAGTGTCTGCAGCACTTTCATTCTTTACTGTAGTAAATCTGGATATAATAATTTTATAAGGTATGTAGCATGCATTTATGTTTGTCTAGTAGCAGTGACTTTTAATCTTTTGGTGGTGGTTTAGTTGCTAAGTCATGTCCGACTCTTGCAACTCCATGGACTGGAGCCCACCAGGCTCCTCTGTCCATGGGATTATCCAGGCAAGAATACTGGAATGGGTTGTCATTTCCTTCTCCAAAACGGCTGCAGAATTGATGAAACTGTCAGCTATTTAATCATGTCCGACTCTCTGTGACCCTGCGGACTGTAGACCCCCCAGGCTCCTCTGTCCATGGAATTCTCCAGGAAAGAATACTGGAGTGGGCAGTCATTCCCTTCTCCAGAGGATCTTGCCAATCCAGGGATCAAACCTGAGTCTCTCACATTGTGGGCAGATTCTTTACCCTCTAAGCCACAGAGACAAATTCTTAAATTTTTCAAAGGGGGCTGTAAGATATTTGCATTTGTCATTTTTTTACCAATTTCTGCCCAAATCACAAAATTTTTTTCCTCCAGCCCTTAGAATTATAAAGTTTCACACCTCAGTGGGCATTCTTGCCTCCTGATCCTTAGGCTCTAATGTGATATCGCATTTTGTCCTTATGGGTCAGATCTGGCTAAGAAACTGTCATCCTTTTAAAAGATGTTCATTTTTTCACCAAGGAAACTGACTTCTGACTGACTTTGTCTGCACACTTGGGCAAGGCAGTCCTTAAATTTTTTCTACCGTCCTGTTCATCGCTCTTCAGAGCAACGTTGCTAAGGGAAGGCAGGCTGAAACTGTCACTCAGTCAAAAGGAGGAAAGGAGAGGCCTGTCATCTGAAAGGCTGGATCTCCCCTCTTCAAGTTAAGTCTCTGTTAAGTTTGTTGAATGAATAACGAATGTTGTTTGAAAAGCAAAGCCATTCTCCTGGAGAGCCACAAGGATACTGCAGACACTTAAAAGTTGGGTGAACTTACAGTTGATGTTATAAGTCAAATTCTAGAACAGTGATCTTTAAGGAGGGGTGCCCTTTCGTTTCACGGAAGAGGTGGCAATAAGCCTGCACTCTGTTCAAGCTCAGTTTCATTTGGGTATATCCTGCCTCTCTTCCTGGGCGGCAGACTTTGGGAGAGAGTACCCCTCTAAGACATGACTTAATTTGGGGGCCACACTTGGCAAAAGCAAGTGCTTGAGTTTAATTCGCTTGGTAGCAAGGCTGAAGGGAAAAAAGCCCTTTAAACTTGCAGAACCTTGGCTCCACCTCTCCACCTCGCTAGGCATCAGTTTTGAGAGGCGGAAATGCCAGTACCTCTTCCTGACCGCTTCCCTAGAAGCAGCCAGCATCACTGTGAGAGTGACTTGAGACCCCGCCGCCCCGTCCCTGTGTTAGGAACGCTCTGTGCCTAATCATTTTGTGTCGTATCTCCTCACCTAAGGACTCCTCTATCTGGCCCCCACGGGCTGGTTTAACAGCCAAGTCAAGGGGCATGTGAACTAGGGGCTTCTCATCCTCCGCTGTGTATTATTACACACACTGGGGAGGGATTGAATCAGGCCTCAGAGACGCTTGGAAGGAGAGAAAGCAGACAGAGGTTTCCTAGTGAAGATCACAGAAGCCCTCTTTGAATAAGATGCCAGGTTACGGCAAGACCCTTTTTGTCCTAAATCTAGTTATTAACTAAACACCCGCAAAGGGGGACACAGTTTGCGATAGCGTGTGGAGTGGGCGGAGAAGCCGCCTCTCGTTTGGAATGTTTGCTCAGAGCATAGGCCCCTGTCTGTCACCTGAGAGGGAAAGGGTGGGAGCAGGGTTATTGAAAAAAGGATGCTGGGGACCTCCCTCACCACCACCACAGCTCAGAGGCTCTCGAGGGGGCAAGGACCCTTCCCACAAGGAGAGCACCACACCGCTCTACAAGGAACCAGCTGACTCTTCAGAACAGGGAGAGTCCGGCGCATTGCTAATATCATCTGCCCTGGAAGGTGGCAGCAAAAACCAGGCTCCGGCAGACGGTGGAGCCCGCCTGGCTGTGTGGGTGCCCCACCCACAGCCTTTGTCCGCTCTGTTTGCCATCCAACAAAGTCTGCCCCAGTTGCTAATTGGCGATCGTGTCCCTTATAAGGGAGGCCTGCTTGTTGCCTGCCCTGGTAGTGGAACAGCAGGAAGTCTCTGGGCAAAAAAAAAAAAAAAGCCATTTTTGTATATTATACCTCTCCTAGATGGATTTGTGCCAGACTCTTTTCCAGTTCTCCTTCAGCTGCCCTCCAGAGCACAGCCCACTTCTTTTCTAGGGGGTTAGGGCTCAAGACTCCCCTGACAAATCATTCATGTCTGTGATGCACAGGAGAAGATCACAGTCTGTGCACAGGTTTTGCCAATTTCTGCGACACGTGTCCAGAGAACATGCGCAGGCTCACTCTGGTGACATTCTAGGTCATGTCTGTGCTGTGTGCTCAGTCGCCAAGTCATGTCCCACGCTTTGCAACCCCACGTACTCTAGCTCGCCAGGCTCCTCTGTCCAGGGAATTGTCCAGGCAACAATACTGAAGTGGGTTGCCATTTCCTCCTCCAGGGGATCTTGCCCACCTAGGGATGGAACTCATGTCTCGTGCGCCTCCAGCGTTGGCAGGTGGATTCTTTACTACTGAGCCACCTGGGAAGCCCTGTGCTTGTGAGAGAGGACCCTAAAGCCAGAAGGAGAAGGTGATGGATCTTCTCCAGGTGAAAGCCTGCCACACTCAGTGCGACCTGCAATTCTGACCCGTGAGCTGGGCGCGCGGAGCTCTGTCGCCGCTGCGCTTCAGCTCAGCCGGAAGGTAAATAAATACAGCGGGGAAAACTCGTCCCTGGGTTAGCTCCTGCCGCCCAGAGAGACGCCCCGAGTCTCCCACTTTGAGAACATTCAACTTCGACGCCTAAAAGAAACGCGCGGCTCATCATTTCCGCTAGATGGCGCGATGTCCCCTAATCCGTCCGCAAGACACCCGATTTATAAAAATAAATACAATCCGACGCCTTCCGAAACCACATCACATAATAGCAGCTCGCAGGCTCCCATCAGAAAAAAAAAAAAAAAAAAAAAAAACCTAAATCTGGGGGAATTGACTCTACGTCCGAGCAAATCTACCGCAATCACATTAACAGGCTGCAATCAAGAATTGCACGGGGGCGCCCCCTTCATCGGCCCTCCCCCTGGGTACACCTGTTCCCCTGCCCCAGCGCTTCCGCTGGGATGGGCCACGGCTCGAACCACGCGCGGAGCCTTCTCTGCTCGGAGCTCGCCGGGTCCACCTGTCCGCTTAGGAACACCAGGGCCCCCCGGGATCCTACTCCTTAAGCACTCAGCCCAAGCCCCTCATCTTCCTGCCCACCTGCCCTTCCAGGCAAGGGACCACTCGGACCCGAGCCCACACGGAGCGCAGCGTCGATGCCCCCGGGGCCGGCACTCGAGCCGCGGCTCTAACTAGGTAGCCTGGCGCAGGGCAGGGGTACGCGGCCCGGGCGAGTCCGGCCAGTGAAGGCTCACGGCGGGACGGCCGGGTGGCCCGCTCGGTCTCAGGCCCCGCGGGCCGATCGGAAGGGCCGCCCGAGGAGGAGGTGGCAGCGCGGGAGAAACGGAGCTCCCAGCACGCGCACAGTGGTACAGACGGTCGCCGGGTGTGCCCAACCGCGCGCGCTGCGGGCTGCCGAGGAAGAGCATTTTAGGGGAAAAAAAGAACAAATACCAAACCACAAAAACTTTACTGCTGCCAAGAGCTCAAGCGATCGAGTCGCAGCAAAGCTCCAAATCTGGGCAAGATGAAAGCAAGATGAGACGCAGGGTTGGAGCGGGGGGAGAGGTGGGAACCAAAGCGGTGCGGTGGCCCGGGCAAGTGGCGGCGGCGGCGGCGCCTCGGGGCTGTCAGAGCCGGGTTGGTCAGGCTCCCGGCGCGCGCTTACCTTGGCGGCTGCATGAGCCCCTGCAGCCCGCGGGGGGTGGCGCTGGCCGGGCGGCGGGAGAAGAGGGGGTGCCGGGGCGCCGCTCTCGGCCCCGGGGCAAGGTGGGAGGGGCTCGGCAGGCGCTGGTCCCCGCCACCCCGGCCGTTTCAGCAGCGGCCCGGGGCGCGCCGCCTGCTCCCGGGCTGCATGCCTGCGAGCGCCTGGAGGAGCCGGCCCGAGAGCGAACCGCGAGTGCTTCCCCAGCCCAGAGGCTCGGGAGGCGCAGCCGGCGCTCGGGAGACAACTGCCGAGTCGGGCTGCTCGGGCCAGCCCCCTCCCTCGCCCGGCCCCCGCCCGCCGCCGCCGCCGCCGCCGAGCGCTCGGCGTCGCGAGGTTCGTTTGCGCGCGGAGGGGAGGGGGTGGGCCGGGCGCCCAGGGCGCGGGCGGGGGGCGAGGCGGGCGGGGC
Source organism: Bos indicus (assembly GCF_029378745.1). Lineage (NCBI taxonomy): Eukaryota > Metazoa > Chordata > Mammalia > Artiodactyla > Bovidae > Bos > Bos indicus. The sequence continues at coordinate 14,292,130 of NC_091780.1, read as the reverse complement.
CGGCGGGGAGGGGGCGGGAGAGGAGGCGGAGGTGCGGACTCAGATTGCCCTGTCCTCCGCGGCCGCACCTTCCCGCATCAGCACCGGTTGAGGGGTGGGCTGGGGGTGCGCAACGCTGCAAATGGAGACTTCCCTAAACCGCGCCCGGGTCAGGGGGGAGCGGGCGACAAGTGCGGCGACCCTCGAGGCGCCTCCAAGTTTCCTAATCTCCCTCTAGGATGCCCGGGAGAGCACGTTTCCATCATCCTTTCCAAGGTGGTCCAAGGGTCAGGGACCGGGGCGGGGTCGGGGGCAGTTGCTCTGAGGTTTCTGGAATAGACCTTCGCTTCCAGGAGAAATGCCGCTGCTGTCTCCAGAGACACACCTTTGTTGCAGACTGAGATGTTTAAGACTCTTCTGTTGGAAAACCAACACACGTATGTTAAATGTGTAATGCACGAATACATTGTTGCGTACAAAGCTGAGGCATATCTAGAGAATAAAGACGACTGTATTACGTCCCCTCCACCTTGCAGCCGCTCCCCAGCGGTCACCTCGGGTCGGGGTGTGCTCCGCTGCGGGTCTTTCTCCTCCTTGCTCTGCCCTTTTACCCGCACACGCGCGGATTGCAAGTGGATTCTCACGGGCTTTTCAAAAGAAATGTTTCACCGCGCGGCGCACGCACACACTGGCCAGAACACGGCCACTTGAGCTGCGATAAATTCCCCAGAGGCTTCCGGAATCCGGAGAAAGATCCGGATCCCTGCAGTGACACACAAGGAGCCACCCCATCGCCCGCAAAATCTGAAACTGCAGCTGGGCCCTGAAGTCAGCCGGAGCACACAGCTCACGCCCCTGTTAGCGTTGCGCGGCTGGAGAAATTGGCCAGAGCATTTCAGACGGGGTGATGCCCTTGGTGTTTTTGTTTTTTTTTTTTTTTTTAACAGAAAACAAGCTGTCTTTGGATTTGAATGTGATGAGACCTCTTTGGATTTGCAAAATAAAAAGGTATTATCTACATTAAAACGTGATCGCTGTTTATGCTTGTGGTCCTGAGGGATGTGGTTTGAACTCTATGTTCTGTGTTTTATTGGCATTGAGATAGTCTATAGCCGGGATATAAATAAAATCCATGTGATTTAGCAGGAAGAGATTGGGTGTTGGGATCGCTGGTTTCTATAATTAGCTCTGACCTTGGGCAAGAGTTTTAGCTTTGCTGGGCCTCAGTTTCCTCACCTATAAATAGAGGAGTTGTGCTAGATGTTGGGAGAGGGAGCCGGAGGGGGAGAGATCCAGCCCTAACAGTTGGTGAAAACTGATTTCTTCCTTCCTCTGTCTTTCAACTCAGCTCTAACCTCTCCTCCTTAGGGATGGCTATTCCAGCACCACATGTTTCCCTTCCTAATAGTGATCTCACTTCGCAGTTATGCACTGGTCAGCATGACCCTTACATAGTGTGTCCTCCCATCAGACTGTAAGCACACTGAGGGCAGGAGTCTGGACCACTGGGGTCCTCATTGCATCCCCAGCATTTACTACAGTGCCTAGCACTTGACAGGCATGCCACAAGAATCTCTGAATCACTATCACCCAAATAGACAATTTCTTATTGCTTGTCCAACTCCCTTGTCATTTTTACAAAGATCTGTAAGTGGAAACATTTTAAAATGAAACCTTTGGAAAGGACCCAGCAGGGTTTTCCCTTCTTGGGGGACAAACACTTCACTGTCTAGATGAGGACAGACGATCCTCAGCTTAACCAAAGGTCGTGGAGACAGCTAGCTGCTATTTACCTTGATGAGCACCGGCTCCTATGGAGGCAACAACAAATATGAATGTTACTCATTAAAGTGCTTGATTAAGTTGGAACCAGGCAAAGGCAGTCACAATGCACACACGAGCAGTCAGACTTAAATGAGGCCATGGGGTGTGTTTAGGGTGCAACTGAACAAATGTACATGCTCTCAACCAACCATCTAAAACACTCCTGATATCAAGTTCCAGGGAATGCTTGTCTTTCTTTACTGCAAAGGATCTGAATTCCTTAAAAAAGATGAACAGGAAATGGGCTAACCTGGGTCCAAGAGTTTAAAAAAAATTAAAGCCATTATGAAAAAAGGGGTGGAGAGGGGAGTGAAGGTCTAATGCAGCCTGAGACTAATATCTGTAAGTTTCTCTCTTGTTCCGTGTACAGAGTTGCTGGGAGATGTTAAAATCTGGCTTTACATTTATAGAGGAAAATGAGAGGGGTGTGGTTTTCACCCCTTCTCGGCTACTTTTTTCTTTTCTCTTGTTTTCAAGGGATAGGTACAGCCCTGGATGCTCAACCCAAGTCCCTTGCACAAGCTTCTGGTTTCCACAGTGAGCCTTAGTCTGCTGGGAAGTGTGCCGTGTGGGTGAGGCTGATCAGGCTGGTGCCTTTGGGTGGAGGCGCCACCCCCCAGTGCAGGGAGCCCTGTGTTACTGGGGTGTGGAGCACGGAGCTGTTTCTGGTGAGCGGTGGCACCTGTAGGAAAGAGCGCACCCTCTGAAAGTAAATTCCCAATGAAACTGATTAAGGCTTCTTCCCAGCTGGCAAAGCAGTGTGAAGTGAACTGGCATGACTCTCCACTGAGGGCTGGCACCTTGACTGTCACTTTGGATTGAGTACCACTCCATCATGATTTTCCGGGTAAATTCAGGTTCAAAAGTAAAAGTGAAGCTTAAAGGAGAAGCAGGTCAGGAGCTGTCATAGGAGCCTCTTAAAGAGAGAGGGACTGGCTGTCCCACACCTGGCTTCAGTGAGACACAAGGAGGAAGTGGATGCTGAGGACTTAATTCATTTGGCATAGACCTGAAGAAGCGGCACGGGGTGGGTTGCATCCCAGAGGCATTGCCTGCTCTAATAAACCTAGTGCGTTTTGTGTCAAGCAGTTATTCTACAGCTGGCTCTGTGCTGGACCCTGCAGCAGGCACTTACTTGAGGAACAAGCCTCTGCCCGTAAGACACTTGCAGTCCAGCAGGAGAAAGGAAGGCGGAGCAGTGAAGTCTCAGTAGCTGGGGTTTGCGGGGGGCGGAGCCTCAGCAGCTCCATTTTTCATTTCATCAGCTTCTGTCCTCATATAATTATAGTGACACAGAGTGTTTGTGCAAATGCAGCTTTAAGGCCAGACTCTGGCCTTCCCTTCCAACCAGACTGCTGCTCATAAGTCGCTATAGACTCTCTGGAGTTGACACTACAAGGTAAGGGGTGGACAGTGTCATAGGATTTAGAAGGTAGGTTCATCACTGGTTGGAAGGATTGGGAGCAAGTCTTTATGGAAGAGGTGTCATTGGAGATGGTCTCCGATGGGTGGACTTGATTTTAGTCTGGATGTTAGGGGAGCAGGGAGAGTGTTCCAGGCGGAAGGTTGGGGGGAGCCCCATGAATAAAGTCCTGGAGATAGCAAAATGTGGGAAGTTCAATAAGGAATGGTTAAGTCTAGTTGGAATTTATGGGCTGGAATAGAGATGTGATGGAGAAGGAGGTTAGGGCCACCATGTAGGGAAGCTCAGCTGCAGAAGGGCTAATAGGAAACCACGAAGGTTACTGAGTAGAGAAATAACGAAAGTGAAGCTTCACTTTAGGCAGGTCAATGAAAGATGGTTTGGATAGATAAGAGTTGGGCAACCACCCAGAAGAGTCTGTGAATCTTGACACATTATTGTCGGGAGCATGACCCAGGGTGCTAAGACTGTACTGGGAGGTACAGAGCTGTAGAAGACACAAATGCTTTGCAGAAGTGGATGACAGAGGAGTATCAAGGTCGGTGTCAGATGGGGTGAGTTCTCATTACAGAGACTGGGAAGTTATGAGAAACTTGGGAGGGGGTAGATGGCGATTGGGCCAATCACCATTGTCTTTGCATGAGGGGGGGAGCCCCAAAATTCCATAGAGAAAATCACTCAGTTTTCCATATTTGACAGCAGGTACGTAAGTTTAAACTAAAACCCAGTGCTTGCGCTCACTGTAAGAAAAGCAGCCCTAGTTAGTTCATTGTTCCTCTGCAGCTTTTCTCCCCACAGGCCAGTCACTGCTGCCTGATGGTGTGTTAGTCACTCAGTCGTGTCCGACTCTGCGATCCCAAGGACTACAGCCCGCCAGGTTCCTCTGTCCATGGAATTCTCCAGGAAAGAATACTGATGTGGGCAACCGTTTCCTTTTCCTGACCCAGGGATCAAACCCCGGTCTCCTACATTGCAGGCAGATTCTTTACCATCTCAGCCACTGCTGTCAAGACCAAAGTAAGGCAAAATAAAGGTTGTTTTTTCTTTCTTTGGTTAGGTAAGCAAACCATCAGCTCAGGAATATAAAGAAAACAAAACCTCTCTTTACTGTCGTTTCATGCCTTGGGACAATGGAATAAGGTGGTGGAAAAAGCAGGCTTTTCTGACTGATTTAGCCAGGAGGAGAGCTGGAGGGTTCAGGCAGCCACAGCTGCAGGAGAACAGCTGGAATGTGGTGGGCGAGCATAGCCACCCACCCCACAACAGCATCCACAGAAGCCTGTTTTTGACAGTTCAGAAATGGGGGAAGTGGGGAGCAGCTGGCACTGCAGCTCCTCATGGTGACATGGCCAGAAGGGCAAGGCTTGCCAATTTCTTTGTCTCAAGGCAGGATCAGTTCGGGTTTGGTTTTGCTATTGTTTACTGAATGCTGACTGTGCCAGAACATTCTATGTTATAGATGCTTCCTTCCTCCTCATAGTGCTCTCTTTTGTTCAGTTGCAAAGTCGTGTCTGACTCTTTGCAACCCCATGGACTGCAGCACATGAAGCTTCCCTGCCCTTCACTATCTCCTGGAGTTTGCTCAAACCCATGTCTACTGAGTCGGTGATGCCATCCAACCATCTCGTCCTCTGTCGTCCCCTTCTCCAACTTTCAGTCTTTCCCAACATCAGGGTCTTTTCCAGCGAGTCAGTTCTTCACATCAGGTGGCCAAAGTATTGGAGCTTCAGCTTCAGCACCAGTCCTTCCAATGCACACCCAGGGTTGATATGCTTTAGGATTGACTGGTTGTATCTTCTTGTTGTCCAAGGGACTCAAGAGTCTTCTCCAGCACCACAGTTCAAAAGCATCAGTTCTTTGGTGCTCAGCCTTCTTTATGGTCCAAGTCTCACATCCACACATGACGACTGGGAAGACCGTAGCCTTGACTGAGGAGATCTTTGTCGGCAAAGTGATGTCTCTGCCTTTTAATACACTGTCTAGGTTTGTCATAGCTTTTTGTCATAGCAACCCTCTGAGAGGGTGCAGATATTCTTATTTTAGCAACAACTGAGATTCAGAGAAGTCAATGAGTGAATGAGCACGTGGTATAGTCAGGATCTGAATCCATGTCCAAGTCCCCAGACAGTGCATTTCCCACTAAGAATGTGTCCCATTTTCCCGACCATCCTCCTCCACCTCTCCTGCTCAGGGTTAAGCTGGAAACGTCAGTGCCCACAACTCCACAGAGCAAGCTTGGGCCCTACTTTTGGCAGCACTGCCAAGGCTGGTGGAGAAATATGTAGTGCTATCACTCCAGCCACATGCACTCGATGTTCACTGAGCAAGATTTGCTGATGGGATGTTGTTCTGGTAGGTTTTGGAAGTCTTTGTTAGTTTGTGAACCAAGGGGAAGGGCAGCCAGATTGCTGGGTTCCTTTAAATATTCAGATGTGCTTCCCAGGATGTAACTGAGTCACAGCCATCCCTGTGGCTCTTAGGATGGTGTTCACATTTGGATCCTTTGGAGAGGAGCTCCTTGACTGATATAAATAAATTCTCATTGATCAACTGGGGTTTTCACCTTGCTCCCTGACTAACTCACCAACATCTTCAGTAAAATGATTCATTAACATGTGAAAGCCAGATCTCTTGACCCTCCCAGAACCTGGCCCTCCTGGAATAAACTTAATTTAAAAATCTATTTCTTTTCCAGCTGAATTAATATTAGATTTCATGATTTGGGGCTTCCCTGGTGGCTCAGATGGTAAAGAATCTGCCTGCCAGTGTAGGAGACCCAGGTTCAATCCCTGGGTTGGGAAGATCCCCTAGAGAAGGGAATGGCAACCCACTCCAGCACTCTTGCCTGGAGAACTCCATGGACAGAGGAGCCTGGTGGGCTACAGCCCATGGGATCCCAAAGAGTTGGACACGACTGAGCGACTAACACTTTCATGATTTTAAACTTTGCGTTATCAATTGTTAAGCATTTAAAAAGAACAAGGAATACAACACTTAATTCAAATATTTTTACAAATAAACAATAGTACATTAAAAAAAAAAAGAAAAAGAAATTCTACCTCATGCGTGGAGGTCTTGTTGATTTTGTTTTCCAACCCAAACTGGGTTTTAAAGGCACTCCTGAGAGCACACCAGGTATTGAATCTAGTCCACAAATAAGAAAAATTCAGACAGATTGGAGTAGGGACCCTCAAGGATCTCCCATTGTCTGGAGGTACTGTTTATGGGGTTAAATTATTTTTTAACAGAAGAGGCCACTGGCATTCAAAAACATATAGATCAGTTAGGCTAAGGCTGGAGTGCTGTAATCAAGAGACTGAACAATAATATGACTTAAAGAATAAAATTTATATATGTTTTCTCGCACAGTCCTGGTGGGCGCTTCAGACTCCATGTACGCATTCTGGGATTCAGGTTATTTTCAAGTCATTGTTCCATGCCCCCCAGAGCCTTTTGGTGACTTGCATAATCAAAGCCATAAATAAATGGTTTCTGCTTGCATCATCATTTCTCCTAACGTGCCACTGGATGAAGTCACAGGTCCATTCCGAGCTGCAAGGGAGGCTGGGAAATTAATATAGTTAGGCAGCTGTTCTGTTTCCACGGAACAAGGGAGCTTCAGTTTTGGTGGACAACTGGCGGTATTTGGTGAACAGCTAGCAGCACCATGTCCGTCTGGCACATGGCACAGAGAAGGAAGTGTTGGCTGTGGGCTCCGAATACCTGGGTTTGAATCCTCGCTCTGCTGTTCCTAATTGGACAGGCTGCCTTATCTCTCAGAGTTTTGCTTATTTCCACTGCTGTGCCCCTCTTATTGCTCGATGGCCTCAGTCAAGGTTGCAGGGAATGAAAACCAGCTTGAGCTAGATTTGAGGAAAGGGAGATTTAGTTTATGGTCCAAGTTATCCCACAGAACCCAAATGCAGGAAGTATACATGAACCTTGGTAGAAAAGGATCAGAATTAGAGCTGGAAGCATTTGATGGGAACAGGAGGAAAGAGGGAAATTCCAGGAGTCAGCCATCGATTAGCAAGTCCTGTTGGTACTAACTCCAAAATCAGTCCTGACGGCACCTACTTTCTCCCTCTCCACCTCCTAGCCTAGTCCAGGCCACCCTCACGCCTTGGCTGAACCAACACAGCAGCCCGTGACTAGGCTCTCTGCCTCTGCTCATGCATTCAAATCCATTCTCACACAGCAGTCAGAGTAAAGTGTAGCTACAGTAACGAGATTGTGTCTCCTGTTTGAGACCTGCAATGTCTTTCCCACAGCACACAGAATCAAATCCCAGCTCCTTACCCTGGTTTACCAAACCCACAAGACCCAGCTCCTGCTCTGTCTTTGACCTCATCTACTGCTCTGCCCTCTTACACTTTGCTTCAGCTGCAGGGCCCAGCTGTAGCCATTCAAGTCATCTAAAGCTTGTTTCTGCCCCAGGGCCTTCTTTGCATTAGCTGTTTTCTGTGCCTGGGGTGCTCTCATCACTTCCTCTTCTTTGTTATTCAGAGCTCAGTATAAAATGCCAGAAACATCTATTTATTAAGTCCTGCATGTCCCACTCTTTGAGACCCTAGAGACTGTAGCCTGCCAGGCTCCTCTGTCCATGGGATTGTCCAGGCAAGAATATTGGAGTGGGTAGCCATTTCGTTCTCCAGGGGATCTTCTTGACTCCGGGATCAAGCCTAGGTCTTCTGCATTGCAGGTGAATTCTTTAACTTTTGAGCCACCAGTGAAGCCCACTAATTAAGTCACCAACTTTAATTCTCTTGATAGCAGTTATCACAATTGATAGTTTTCTCACTAATTTATTCATTGCTATACAATCCCCAGACTCTGTCACCCCAGTAAATGTAATGTAATATAAGAGCAAGGAACTATCTTGATCTTTAATTGTTTAGTAATATTTGTTGAATAAAACAATGAGTAAGCAAACCCTCGTCCAACAACACAAGAGAAGACTCTACACATGGACATCACCAGATGGTCAACACCGAAATCAGATTGATTATATTCTTTGCAGCCAAAGATGGAGAAGCTCTATACAGTCAACAAAAACAAGACCTGGAGCTGACTGTGGCTCAGATCATGAACTCCTTATCGCCAAATTCAGACTGAAATTGAAGAAAGTAGGGAAAACCAGTAGACCATTCAGGTATGACCTAAATCAAATCCCTTATGATTATACAGTGGAAGTGATAAATAGATTTAAGGGACTAGATCTGATAGACAGAGTGCCTGATGAACTATGGACTGAGATTCATGACACTGAACAGGAGACAGGGATCAAGACCATCCCCATGGAAAAGAAATGCAAAAAAGAAAAATGACTGTCTGGTGAGGCCTTACAAATAGCTGTGAAAAGAAGAGAAGTGAAAAGCAAAGGAGAAAAGGAAAGATATAAGCATCTGAATGCAGAGTTCCAAAGAATAGCAAGAAGAGATAAGAAAGCCTTCCTCAGCGATCAATGCAAAGAAATAGAGGAAAACAACAGAATGGGAAAGACTAGAGATCTCTTCAAGAAAATTAGAGATACCAAGGGAATATTTCATGCAAAGATGGGCTCGATAAAGGACAGAAATGGTATGGACCTAATAGAAGCAGAAGATATTAAGAAGAGGTGGCAAGAATACACGGAAGAACTGTACAAAAAAGATCTTCACGACCCAGATAATCACGATGGTATGATCACTCACCTAGAGCCAGACATCCTGGAATGTGAAGTCAAGTGGGCCTTAGAAAGCATCACTACGAACAAAGCTAGTGGAGGTGATGGAATTCCAGTTGAGTTATTTCAAATCCTTAAAGATGATGCTGTGAAAGTGCTGCACTCAATATACCAGCAAATTTGGAAAACTCAGCAGTGGCCAGAGGACTGGAAAAGGTCAGTTTTCATTCCAATCCCAAAGAAAGGCAATGCCAAAGAATGCTCAAACTACCGCACAATTGCATTCATCTCACACGCTGGTAAAGTAATGCTCAAAATTCTCCAAGTCGGGCTTCAGCAATATGTGAACCGTGAACTTCCTGATGTTCAAGCTGGTTTTAGAAAAGGCAGAGGAAACAGAGATCAAATTGCCAACATCCGCTGGATCATCAAAAAAGCAAGAGAGTTCCAGAAAAACATCTATTTCTGCTTTATTGACTATGCCAAAGCCTTTGACTGTGTGGATCACAATTAACTGTGGAAAATTCTGAAAGAGATGGGAATACCAGATCACCTGACTTGCCTCTTGAGAAACCTATATGCAGGTCAGGAAGCAACAGTTAGAACTGGACATGGAACAACAGACTGGTTCCAAATAGGAAAAGGAGTACGTCAAGGCTGTATATTGTCACCCTGTTTATTTAACTTATATGCAGAGTACATCATGAGAGACGCTGGACTGGAAGAATCACAAGCTGGAATCAAGATTGCCGGAAGAAATATCAATAACCTCATATATGCAGATGACACCACCCTTATGACAGAAAGTGAAGAGGAACTAAAAAGCCTCTTGATGAAAGTGAAAGTGGAGAGTGAAAAAGTTGGCTTAAAGCTCAATATTCAGAAAATGAAGATCATGGCATCTGGTCCCATCACTTCATGGGAAATAGAACAGTGGAAACAGTGTCAGACTTTATTTTTTTGGGCTCCAAAATCACTGCAGATGGTGACTGCAGCCATGAAATTAAAAGACGCTTACTCCTTGGAAGGAAAGTTATGACCAACCTAGATAGCATATTCAAAAGCAGAGACATTACTTTGCTAACAAAGGTTCGTCTAGTCAAGGCTATGGTTTTTCCTGTGGTCATGTATGGATGTGAGAGTTGGACTGTGAAGAAAGCTGAGCGCCGAAGAATTGATGCTTTTGAACTGTGGTGTTGGAGAAGACTCTTGAGAGTCCCTTGGACTGCAAGGACATCCAACCAGTCCATTGTGAAGGAGATCAGCCCTGGGATTTCTTTGGAAGGAATGATGCTAAAGCTGAAACTCCAGTACTTTGGCCACCTGATGCGAAGAGTTGACTCATTGGTAAAGACTGATGTTGGGAGGGATTGGGGGCAGGAGGAGAAGGGGACGACAGAGGATGAGATGGCTGGATGGCATCACTGACTCGATGGACATGAGTTTGAGTGAACTCTGGGAGTTGGTGGTAATGGACAGGGAGGCCTGGTGTGCTGTGATTCATGGGGTTGAAAAGAGTCGGACACGACTGAGTGACTGAACTGAACTGAACTAAACAAAAAAGTATGCTTATTGTTTGTAGCTCTTTTAAAACAATAAAATTTGAACCACTGTCTATTTCAACACAAAGCCCATATCATTTAAACTTCTATTCTTCCATTACACAGACCATAACTGATTTAAACCACTTCCTACTGTTGGATATTTACTGAACATAAAGTCTGCACATTCTCCATTATTTCCTGGAACACATTTGTGAGATAACAGAATCAAAGGATACGCTTTTTTTTAAAGGTTTATTTTATGTTTTGGCCATGCCTTAGGGCATGTGGGATCTCAGTTCCCCTCCCAGGGATCAAACCTGCACCCCCTGCATTGGAAGTGCAGAGTCCTTCCCACAGGACTGTCAGGGATTTCCCCTGGATGCACATGTTTTTGAGGTTCAGTGTAAAGTAAGGCCTTCCCAGGTGGTGCTAGTGGTAAAGAACCCGTCTGCCAATGCAGGAGACATAGGAGACTCAGGATCGATCCCTGGATTGGGAAGATCCCCTGGAGGAGAGCATGGCAACCCACTCCAGTATTCTTGCCTCTAGAATCCCATGGACAGAGGAGCCTGGAGGGCTACCGTCCAAAGGTGGCCCTATGGACTGTGTGTATACACACACACACACACACACACACATTCCATGAGAGAGATGTGTGTGTGTGTGTGTGTATGGAAGGAAAATTATGACCAACCTAGACAGCATATTAAAAAGCAGGGACATTACTTTGCCAACAAAGGTCCGTCTAGTCAAGTCTATGGTTTTTCCAGTAGTTATATATGGATGTGAGAGTTGGAAAAACCTGAGTGTCGAAGAATTGATGCTTTTGAACTGTGGTGTTAGAGAAGACTCTTGAGAGTTTGGAGAAGACTCTTGAGAGTCCCTTGGACTGCAAGGAGATCCAACCAGTCCATCCTAAAGGAGATCAGTCCTGGGTGTTCATTGGAAGGACTGATGTTGAAGCTGAAACTCCAATACTTTGGCCACCTGATGCAAAGAGCTGACTCATTTGAAAAGACCCTGATCCTGGGAAAGATTGAGGGCAGGAGGAGAAGCGGACGACAGAGGATGAGATGGTTGGATGGCATCACTGACTCAATGGACATGAGTTTGAGTAAACTTTGGGAGTTGGTGATGGGCAGGGAGGCCTGGCATGCTGCAGTCCATGGGGTCGCAAAGAGTTGGACACAACTGAGTGACTGAACTGAACTGAATTGAACTGATATACATATATTTGTATACACACACACACACATACATATCATGGAATATTACTCAGCCATCAGAAAAGATGAAACCTTGCCATTTTCAGCAACATGGCTAGACCTAGAGTGAAGTAAGAGAAAGACAAATATTATATGATATCACTTATATGTGGAACCTAAAAAGTGCAAATGAATCTATTAGAGAACAGTAACAGACTCACAGACATAGAAAAAAACATGGTTACCAAAGAGAAAAGCAAGACAGGGGAGGGATAAATTAGGAAGAGGGGATTGACAGATACACACTACTATATATAAAATAGATATAAAACCAGGATTTACTACATAACACAGGGAATAAAATAATATCTTGTAATATTCTATTATGGAAAATAATCTGAAAAAATATATAACTGAATCACTTTGCTATATACCTGAAACGGACATAGTACTATAAATCAACAATACTTCAGTCAAAAAAAAAAACACAAAAAAACCCTTTCTTGATAAAATAAAAAGTTAGCAAATACATATTTGTTTCCCCTCCTCCCCTTTTTTTTCTGATATCTGTGAGCTCCCCAAATCACTGGATCCGCTGCTTTCAGTGGCGGGCTTTCCATGTAACTGTGGTATGTGTTCTGTCTTAGGGCTCCCTGAGTGGCACTAGTGGTAAAGAACCCACCTGCCCATGCAGGAGACACAAGAGACCAGTGTTCCATCCCTGGGTGGGGAAGAGCCCCTGGAGGAGGGCATGGCAACCTACTCCAGTATTCTGCCTGAAGAATCCCATGAGCAGAGGAGCCTGGTGGGCTGCAGTGCACGGGGTCACAAAGAGTGGGACATGACCAAAGTGACTTAGCACGTACGCAGGCGTTCTGTCTAAAGGGGAAGCTTGCTACACTTTTTTCAGTGAGCCCCGGAAGAATGACGCCAACTCCCTTCAAATGCTAAGAAGGCGTTTCTTTACCCACAGTGGGAACTGGGGCTCCTCTGGCACCACCCCAAGGAGGAGGCTGTGCTACTAAGAACAGGGGAGCCTCGCCTACACCACAGGGCTGGTACAACTGTGGTGGGGGTGGGCATACTCAGCCCAGGAGAGAAGTTACCTTGGCACCAAGGAAGGTCCTCTGATCATAGGCTTGAGAAGATTCTGGAAAGCAAACTGAGGCAACGTGCAGGCAACATCTTCTCCACTACTAATTCTCTCCTCTTCCTCCCCATCTCCTGACTTCCTCAGATGGATTCATTTTAGGAACCTCGGGGCCTCCAGGGAAATTATTTAGGGGGCCAGTTTATGCAGCTGAAGTTAACTTGCTTGTTTTTAAATAACCAGGGTTTGGACATTGAATTTTTAATTTAGAAAACTCCAAAAATAAAGCAAGAGGCTAAAGGTAAGTAAAAAGAAAGCTTCATGATTTCCCCTACTGTTGGAGAAAAAAAATGAAAAATGCGTGGAGGAGCTTTTGGTCCAGAGCCGCAAACATGCATGATCAGTTACATGGATGCAGAGCCATGGCAGGAGGTGGGGCCCCCTTATCGCTGTCGGTGACTGCATCCATGCTAATTCTCAGGGCGGGAGACTTTGGAGGTATGATTAGGCGACTAGAAGGCAGTCTCCTATTCCTGAGAGAACAATCCTCGCCCCACTCCGCGTGCGATCTGCAGTAAGATCTTGGATTTGACCTATGCCTTCTGTGTCTCGAAGGATCAGTGATTGCGATTCGGTAACAGGACAGGACCAGCTCGCCTTTCTCTCTCTCCATCCTTCCCTCCCTCCCAAGGATAACCTCCATTTCGTTGGAATCAGGTTTAAGCAGCAACCTTATGAGGTGCCAGAGGCAAACTGGAACCCACCGTCAATGTGTTTTGGGGCCCTGACTGCCCCGCCCCCCAGAGCTGTCTTACAAATGAATAGGCTCCGTCTCTGGCGCGGAGTCCCCACCGAGACCGCTTGGTTTGCATTTCTACTCATCCTGGGGGCTTACCTTGCTATCATACTGTGTACCTGGGGGTGGGGGTAGGGGTAGGGGTGGTAGGGGGCGTGTGGGTGTTGTCCACTTGGAGATGAGAAGGGCTTGGGAAATGTAATTAAAAAAAAATCTTCTTAAAGGTTGCTAAGGAGAGCTTGCAGCTGGGTGGAAGCTCGGAGGGAGAGGCGCCGGGCAGCTCTAGCGCGGAGCGGGTCGACCCCTTTCCACCCACCAACCCAGGGCAGGGCCCAGCGGAGAGCTCCCCTGAGGTGGTCCAGGCACAGCTCGGAAGGCATCTGCCCTTCCTCGGGCCTGTGGCTTTCCGCGAGCGGGCAGCTGGGGAGAGGGATTCTCGAGTTCAAAGAGCCACCTGTTCCCCGCGGAGGAATTGGGGGCGGGCGAGAAGGGCGGTGGTGGGTGCGGCGGGGCGGGGGGGAGTCCCCCGGAAAGAGAGCAGGTGGCAGATTGCCTTCAGGAAAAGAATGCCCAGGGGACCCGAAAGCCAGTATTTTGGAGCCCAGACCCCTTGACCCTGGGAAGACCAACTGGCCGGAAGTCATGGGCACTTCTCAGTGATTAAACATTTTGCACGCTTTCACACGGGTTTAGCACTTTTATTATGTGGTTGAAAAGTACTCATACTGGGACAAAAAAATCTATAAATAAAAATTCGTTAATGAATGTGTGAAATCATAACCGAACCTATAAATTAATGCAAGTTAAAAACTCAGGTGCGTGAGGCGTGTCACGTGGTATGGAAAATGCTTGTCTTCAGGGGCCCCGGCAGCGCCCCAGATACCTGGGGACGTGGCCTACAGGGAACCCAGTAGAAGAGCGTTTAAAACATCAGCCCCCTCCCCGCAGTAATCTTAGTGATGAGGGGTCGCCGAGTTTCCAATTCTGTATCTTCAGCCCAGATTGGACCCTGACTTTTAGCGCTCATATCCAGATGGCTACATGGATATCTGGCAGGCAAAACTCATTTCCAGATTGAATTTTTCTCCGTCTGAGTTAGAAACCTAGAAGTTATCCTGGATTCCTCCCTCTCTTTCAGTGATGCCATGCCCTGTTTCGCCCGTGGCCATATTTGGCCAACTTTGCTTCCTAAAGCTCCTCTGTAACCCCCTACTCCACCCATCTCTGTCTCTTGACGCTCCTGGCCTGGCTCAGGCCAGCAGTGGTCCTTGTCAGGTTCAATAGAAACCACTTCCACAAAAACCTTTCAAAACTGCCTATTTGCCATACCACCCTGGTGCTTAACAATTCACCAGGTGAGGAAGGTCAATATGAGTAGTCATAAGAGAAATGCAATCACCCTGAGACACCACTACACACCATTCAGAGTAGCTAAAATAAAAAAATAGTGACAACATCAAATGCTGGTGATGATGTGGGCAAATTGTATCATTCATCCGTTGCTGGTAAGAATTTAAAATGGTCCAACTCTGGAAACCCTTATGGCAGAAAGCAAAGAAGAACTAAAGAGTCTCTTGATGAAAGTGAAAGAGCAGAGTGAAAAAGTTGGCTTAAACCTCAACATTCAGAAAACTAAGATCATGGCATCCGGTCCCATCACTTCATAGCAAATAGATGGGGAAACAGTAGAAACAGTGACAGACTTTATTTTGGGGGGCTCCAAAATATTGCAGATGGTGACTGCAGCCATGAAATTAAATGATGCTTGCTCCTTGGAAGAAAAGTTATGACCAACCTAGACAGCATATTCAAAGCAGAGACATTACTTTACCAACAAAGGTCCATCTAGTCAAAGCTATGGTTTTTCTGGTAGTCATGAATGGATGTGAGAGTTGGACTATAAAGAAAGCTGAGCACCGAAGAATTGATACTTTTGAACTATGGTGTTGGAGAAGACTCTTGAGAGTCCCTTGGACTGCAAGGAGATCCAACCAGTCCATCCCAAAGGAAATCAGTCCTGAATATTCATTGGAAGGGCTGATGCTGAAGCTGAAACTCCAATATTTTGGCCACCTGATGTGAAGAGGTGACTCATCTGAAAAGACTCTGATGCTCGGAAAGATTGAGGACAGGAGGAGAAGGGGATGACAGAGGATGAGATGGTTGGATGGCATCACTGACTCAATGGACATGAGTTTGAGTAAACTTTGGGAGTTGGTGATGGACAGGGAGGCCTGATGTGCTGCAGACCATGGAGTTGCAGAGAGTCAGACACGACTGAGTGACTGAACTGAACTCTGGAAAACACACTTTGGAAAATTGCTTGACAGTGTCTTAAAAAAGCCTAGCATGCAATTACCATGGAACCAGTAAGTACACTCCTGAGCAATTATGTTCATGCAAAAACCTATACATGAAGGTTCACAGCAGTTTTATTGTAATACCTCAAAACTGTCCTTCCATACTCCAGATATCATTCAATAGGTGAATGGTTAAGCAAACTCTGATACATCTATACCATGAAATAATATCCAGCAGCAGCAAGGACCAAACTATTGAGAGATGTAACAAATTAGATGAATCTCCAGGAAATGATACTGAGGGTAAAAGGTCAAACCAAGAAGGAATGGATGATAGGAATGTACAATTCCATTTATATAACATTCTTCAAGTGATAACATTTTGTTTCATTTTTTATCATTGTCCTTGGAGGACAGGGGTTTGGGATGGGGTGGGGAGAGCAGGAGGGAGGTGGGTGTGATTATAAAAAGGCACCATGAAGGACACTTTTGGTTGAACTGTTGAGTAGTTAGTTTGACCGCAGTGGTGGATACCCAAACCTGCAGAGGGGACAAAATTGTTTATCTTTAACACATGCATACATGCACACTGCTGCTGCTGCTAAGTCGCTTCAGTTGTGTCCGACTCTGCGACCCCATAGACGGCAGCCCACCAGGCTCCCCCGTCCCTGGGATTCTCCAGGCAAGAACACTGGAGTGGGTTGCCATTTCCTTCTCCAATGCATGAAAGTGAAAAGTGAAAGTGAAGTTGCTCAGTCGTGTCTGACTCTTAGCGACCCCATGGACTGCAGCCTACCAGGCTCCTCCATCCATGGGCTTTTCCAGGCAAGAGTATTGGAGTGGGGTGCCATCGCCTTCTCCATACATGCACACAAGTATGAGTAAAACTGAGAAATCTGAATAAGATGGGTGTAGATTGTATTAGTGGTAGCATCCTAGTTGTACTGCAAAATATTACCATGGGAGAAATTGGGTGAAGTGTAAGAGACTTTTCTGTATTATTTCTTACAACTGCTTGTGAGTCTGCAATGATCTCAATATTTTCTGTTAAACATTTTAATTTCTTTCTGTTAAAAATTTTGTGGTAAACTATACATAACATAATTTACCATCTTACCATTTATGAATGTTCAGTTCCGAGGCATTAATGCCACAGAATTAATGCCATGGAAGTAACTAATGGTTGTGATTAATGGTACAACCATCAACCTGTTCTTTGCCAGAGCTTTTTCATCTTCAGCAACGCAAACTCTGTACCTATTACTTACTAACTCCCCATTCTCTCTTCCCTTCATACTTCTTTTTTTCATCTGGAAAAAAAAAAGAAAAACCAAACAACCTTCCTTGAAACGGAGCAGGACCCTCTGGGCCTTGCCCCCCACCGAGTCCTCTGCCGGGTCTTTGTGGAAAACTTTAGTCAAAGAATAAGTTTAATCAGAGAAGTGAGAAATGCGGAAACAAAGGAAAACAGTCAAAGGAGACTAAATAATAATAATGAAGCCATTTAGCTTAGTCAAGGACCTTTAGTTCTTTCTCAAGGGCTATAGATAATACTCTGAGCCATAGCGGGTGAGTTGTCTTATAGATACTGCAACTCAGGTGGAAGAAGCTACCTACATGATGACCAGACTGTACCCAGGACATAAGCTGCCACAATTTCCAGAACTGGCCTCAGAGGAATGGAAACAAACCACCCTGGAACTGAAGACTAACTGTACCTAAAACAATCAAGATGACGCTGGTCAGACCACCGATGACCAATCTGAAGATGACTGTCAGAGCTGACTGTGGTTTCTGCATGTATCTCCCCCCCTCAATCTGTCTATAAAAGCTCTCACCTCCATTTGTCAGGGCAGGGGAGTCAGCCTATGAACAGATGTCTGCCACCCTCCCTCCCCCAGTTGCTGGCATCTGAAATAAAGCTAACTTTCCTTCCCACCAACCTGGGATGTCTATTGGCTTTTGAGCAGCAAGCAGGCAGAGCTCACACACACACGCTCCTTTCGATAACATCCTGAGTGTCTCATTGACCACAGGGCAGGCTCTCTCAGTGTCTTGAGCTGTTCTTGTCCTGGTCTTGCTGGTGTTCTGGCCCTCATGGGAACCTTGTCTGGCCTTGTCAGTTCCCTGGGAATTTTGTTGCTGTCGTCTGCTTGTTAGGACACTCAACTTCTCCCTGCCTTGTGGATTCAGTTTCAGGTCCCTTCCAAAGCCCTGGAAGGGCAGCTAGCAACGTGTTCACAAGGCCATAAGTTTTTTTTTAAAATTGCGGTATAGTTGATTTACAATATTTCAGGTGTGCTTATATATGTAGGGGCTTCCCAGGTGGCACTAGTGGTAAAGAAGCTGCCGGCCAGTGCAGGAGATATAAGAGATGTGGGTTTGACTCCTGGGTTGGGAAGATCCCCTGGAGGAGGGCATGGCCACCCGCTCCAGTATTCTTGTCTGGACAATCCCATGAACAGAGGAGCCTGGTGGGCTACGATCCATAGGGTTGAAAAGAGTCAGATGGTGACTTGGCAGGCACATGCGTATCTATACATATACATATTTTTTCTGATTCTTTTCCATTGCAGATTATTCTAAGATATTGGATGTAGTTCCATGTGCTATACAGTAGGTCCTCGTTAATCTATTTTATATACAGTAGTGTGTATATGTTAACTCCAAACTCCTAATTTACTCCTCCCCTCAAGCCATACGTTTTTGTAAATTTGCAAAAATAAAATATTTTCTCTGCAATCAGGTATGACCTTGGGCATTTTCTTTCCTGGTCCCCCTGCTGCCTCTACCATGCCTAAAGTTGTTGACTGTTTTGGTACGTTGGTATGTTCCATGGTTTTTTTCCCCAGGTTGGCCAAGCATGGATTTTTCTTTCAAGAATTTAAGTGTCATGAGAAGATCTGCCCATTATGAAACCATGTGAACCTTGTAAAACAGAATGTGTCAAGTACTCTAAAATATATTCCTGAAGATTTGGGAGAAGAGCCTAAACATAATTAAGAAGAAAAAGCTTATTGAAAAAGTTGATAAACCTTGAATATGCATTTTTCTTGGCATTTGGAAAGAGATTTTGGAACATTTCAATAGAAGAAGTAGGAAATTACAGACTCTTAATTTGGATGTAGATGAAAGAGAATCTATTTTTGTCATCTTTAAATTAGTTTGTTTATTTGAGAGCCAACAGATAAACTTAATGGACTATGAAAAAACATTAAAATAAACCAAGAAATAAATACAAATTATTCATACCTTAAAAAATTGTAAGAGAAATTTTTTTGATATTTCAAAGGCAGAAATTCACCAAGAGAAAGATATTCTCTTTCTAATAGAGGGGATGACTAAATCCTTGGATTTTTTTGATAAGCCAGTTAATTAAGAGGAGTGAATCATATGAACATGTTGGGAAAAGGCTTAAGTTTCTTGCTGATTTGCTCCAGAATACTGACATTGACAACACAATTTAAACTTATAATACACACTATAATAAGAAAATCAACACCAAACTGGTTAATGACATTCATCAGTTCAAAGAATTTGAAGAATCTCATAGTCACTGCCTAAGAAAATTTGAAATACCCGAACACTTCACAGCTCATATATAATCCTTGAGAGGTTCTCTTGGTTTTGACAACAATCCTACAATTTCCATGAACAAACCAGAAGTTAGTTGGGAAGTGGAAAAAATTCCTTATAAACTGTTAAGAATAAAAATAAAATTTCTATCAATCATGTCAGGAGAAGAACTGAATGATCTATTTTCCCTGCAGAAAAAATTACATTATTAGAGGAAGAGCAATCAGAGAATGTGTAGGACAAATGTGTAGGGATGAAAGTATTGCTGAGGTGGATTAGGCAGTTAATAAAAATATAGGTTTTTGGATAGTGTAATGTTTGTGATAGTTGATCAATTTTGCAAATTTGCAGTTTGTTGAGTTTTTTTGTTATTCTAAGTAAATATTCATTTTTGCACCTGATTTTGTATTTATAACTTCATATTTTAAAGGAAAGCCCTCAGATTGCATTAGCCCCACAAAATCTGGCTCTATCTCTACCCCAGGTCTCACCTCACCTCTCTTAGTTGCATGACTCCCTGGGATATTCTAAGAGCCCATCTAATATCATCCCTCCCAACATGTTAAAAAAACAAAACCCCAAAAAACTTTGCTTATACTTTCATCTTCCTGACCACGAAGGACAATCATGTAATGGACAAGAGCAGATATTGAGTTGGCAAAAAAATTTGTTCATGTTTTTCCAAGCTATCTTCTGGAAGAATCCAAATGAACTTTTTGACCCATCCAATATTTGGGAGCAAGGCTACCTGGGTCTGAATTCCATCACTCTGGCCTGGCTGCTTTGTGACCTCAGGCAAACTCCTTATGCTCCCAATGCCTCCATGTTTTCTTCTATAAAACAGGGATGATAATAGTATACACTGTAAAGTATCATTGTGAGGATTAAATGACTTCAATACACGAAGTGCTTTAAAAAAGCCTGGCATGTGTTCCCAGGACCTAGCAAGGGATCTGGCAGAAAGTCTGGCATGTGGTAGGTACTCAGTAAAGGTTGGGTTAACATGAGTGAGTGGCTTGCTTGTGGAGAAGGGCCGAGGCATATGGCTTAACAGGATACAGCCTTCAGTGTATCGATCTTTTTGGTCTTGAATTTGTTTCCCCATAAAACAGCGGTCTCACAGTGAAGTCCTTCATAGTCCTAAAATCCTATGAGTTAGTGGAGATACAATAATAAGTAATTGTACTATTCATTAGAGTGAACATTCACGGAAGCTCAATAACTTTAGTTCTCTTGACGATTTCTGGATACTTGCTCTTGACTCTGATTCTTCAAATATTTTCTGTAAGCAAGCAGGATAAAAATAGTAACAGCATCCCAACTCTAGACTTTGTGATTACAAATTCATACTCATCTTATTACTAACAGTTGTCAGTCTTGAACATCCTTATTTTTCTTCTCTTTAGTAGTATCCATAGTAACTTGTATTTTTATACATCTCTAGATTTAGGAGGTATGTGCTTGCGATGGTGAATTTCATGTGTCAATTTGGCTAGGTTATGGTGCCCATTTGGTCAAACATTTGTCTAGATGTTGCTGTGAAGGCCTCTCCAGACACGATTAACATTTACCATCAGTTGACTCTAAATAAAGCATTTTATTTTCCATAACATGGGTGGGCCTCATCCAATCAGTTGCAGCCTAAGAGCAAAGACTGAGGTTTACGAAGAGGAGGGAGTTCTGTTTCAACATTGGAACATTGAAACCTTGCCTGAGTTCCAGCCTGCTGGCTTGCCCAGCAAATACGTTGCCAGGCCTACAATCATGGGAGCTGAGAGAAGGAGAGAGATTTAAGATCTCTCTATCATATGTCTACACGTATATCTGAAACATATATTCTGTTTCTCTGGAGAACCTAGACTCACACAGCACTCCAATAGGTCAACTCAAGATGTATACAAAGTATGCATGCATTCATTCATTTCTTCGTCTAGTCAGTAAGAAGTTATTGAGATAAACATGTATGTGGCACCATAAAGGGGATTGAACATGATCTGTAAAATGTCACAGGAAGTCTGATGGACTCACACTGCGGCTTCCTGAAAATATCCAGTAGCATCTTATTAAACAACAAAATAGTAATCATTAAGGGCTTCTCTGGTGGCTCAGTTGATAATGAATCTGCCTGCCAATGCAGGAGTCTTGGGTTTGATCCCTGGTTCAGGATGATCCTCTGGAGAAGGGAATGGCAACCCACTCCAGTATTCTTGCCTGGCAAATCCCATGGACAGAGGACCTGGAGGGCTACAGTCCATGGGGTCACAAAGAATCGGATACAACTTAGTGAGTAAACCACCACCACCACCAGTAATTATTATAGGAGCTCAGAGGCACAGTGTTAGTTTGGTTTGACAAAGGGCGTTTTTTCTGGGACCTCTTGAGTCTAAACTTTAATGATTGGAAGATGAGATAGTTAGCAGAATGTTCTCCGAAACGAGATCCTTCTTTTTCTCCTAGATTCTTGATGGTACTCATCTTCAAATCTTGATATTTTTAACATTAATTTTTTTTTTTTTTTTTGCTGTGCTGTGTCTTTGTTGCTGTGCTTAGGCTTTCTCTAGTTGCAGTGAGCAGGGAATAACCTTCATTGTGGCGCACGGGCTTCTCACTGCAGTGTCTTCTCTTGCTGTAGAGCATGGGGCTCTGGAGCTTGGGCTCAGCAGTTGTAGCCCTCGGGCTTACTTGCTCCAGCACATGTGAGATCCCATGATCCCTGCATTGGCAGGCGGATTCTCATCCATTGTACCACCAGGAAATTCCTAACATTTTTAATCTGTGAAATGTTTTGATGTGGCCAAAAGACTTTGGGACTGTTTTGGAGCTGGAAGGTGGGAAGAGGGAATGAGAAGGCAGAGTGAGAGGGACAGGGCATCACGACCAGGACAGAGGGATCTGGTTACCAGTCTCGGCTCTGGCATCAACTGGGTGACCATGGGTACACCGCAGAGCTTCCCTAACTCTCATGTTCTTATTTGTAAAGTGGGGGAGAATCTGTCCTTGAAGGGCGATTAGAGGACTCGCTAAGATCACACGCACCGGATGCCAAGAACAGGATCTTTTTTCTTCCCAGCCGGCACGCTATCACTAGGTCGCCCCTCCCACCTTGCCTCCCGTGCGCCTGCGCCTGGGCCAACAGGCTCTTGAATCCCGTGGTGGGAGTGTAGCAGAAGGCAGCGAGCCTTTCCCTGTCCATTCATCTTCTTTGCAACTTTGCATTAAAGACAGAGAGAAGCTGACCTACCGGTTTAAAGCTCGAACACAAGCCATGCGCACTGTTTCCAAACTGTGGACGACACCTTTCTGGGAACCAAGCAGCAGACTTCTGACAGATGCTGCGTCTCACAGTTTGAGGGTCTGCTCTATGGCAGCGCCCAGGGGGTGCAGCCCTGTTCTCTCCTGTTACAGTAAGTCCCTCCATACGAGCCTTCCAACTGAGAACTTGAAAGCATGCGAGTGTGTATTCGCACGTCCAATCACGGAAGTTAGTTCTATTTGAGGAGACACTGTCGGTTTTGGAGGTGCAGGACCTGAACGTGGAACGGTGCATGAAGTTTGGAGCAGCTATTCAGAACGCAATCCAGTGCCACCGTGTCATCCATGACAAGAATAAAAGAGCTGCTACCCAGATATCACTGGATTGGTTCTTCAAGAGGGTGCTGCTGCTGCTGCTAAGTCGCTTCAGTCGTGTCCGACTCTGTGCGACCCCAGAGACGGCAGCCTGCCAGGCTCCCCCGTCCCTGGGATTCTCCAGGCAAGAACACTGGAGTGGGTTGCCATTTCCTTCTCCAATGCATGACAGTGAAAAGTGAAAGTGAAGTCTCTCAGTCGTGTCCGACTCTTAGCGACCCCATGGACTACAGCCTACCAGGCTCCTCTTTCCATGGGATTTTCCAGGCAAGAATACTGGTAGATACACTTAAATCCAGCAAGGAAGCAGAACCCTTGCCATCAATGTCAGGCGTGAGTGAACTCTTAGCTTGCCCTCTGTCTCCTATTGCCGACGAGCCTTCAGGTCTACCGTCTCCCACCTCCTCTCCCTCCTCCATCAGGAACTCTTCTGGCCTGTTCACTCCGTGCCAGCCCCTGTGTGCCAGCTGTTGTGATGTACTGTTCAAGGTACTGCACTGTAAGATCAAAAATGCTTTCTTATTATTTTTTTTTTTTTTTTTGCCAGTGGTCTGTCTGTTTTATTGACAGCTGGATGCTCAAGCCTTGACTGCGTACTTCCGGAGGGGGTACAGCCGCTCCTTCCGCTGCTGCTTCTTGGTCTTCAGGTTCTCTTCATGCTTGTTGAGTCGGCGGCGCATGGCACGTGTTTTCTTGGGCCGCAGATCCAGGGGCTCGTACTTCTTGCCCTTATAGAATTTCCTGAGGTTCTCTTTCTGAGTCTGGTTAGTGACGGTCAGTACACGGGCGATGGATTTACGAACCACTCGGATCTTGGAGAGTTTGGAAGCCGCGCCGCCTGTCACTTTAGCCACGCGCAGCTGGGACAGCTCCACCTTCAGGTCCTCCAGCTGTTTCAGCAGCTCCTCCTTCTTCTTGCCGCGAAGGTCTCGAGCCTTAATCTTGGCCATGGCTGTACAGTCTGCCTCCGCTGCCTTCTCGGAGGGAAAGAGGAAGAGGCCCTTAATTTTTTGTGTGTTTGTCTTTTATATGTTGTGTTTGTGTGAAAAGTATTATAAACCTATTACAGTACAGTACTATATAGCCAACTGTGCTAGCTGGGTACCTAGGTTAACTGTATTGGACTTAATAACAAATTGGACTTAGGCATGCACTCTCGGAATACAACTTGCTCATACATAGGGGACTTACTGTCCTCTTATCCTGTGGTGTTGGATGGCATCTTGAGTGACCCAGGAGAGCTGCAACCTGCTTAGAGGAGTCAGAGAAGCTTAGTCTGTGAGCCTAATAGCATGGTGTTTGGATGAGAGAGATGAGCTTGAATCCTGGTTCCTGGTCTCCCTATTCTAAAGAGGACAGTCAGATGTCCCCTGTTCAGGCTCTTGGAGCTGACATTTATAATATGAAAGCTATTTTTACTTTCACTGGGGTGGGATTACTACAGAACCCATCTGACTACAGAGGAACTGCAAAGAGGACTCTAGACCGGATCAACTCAATTTGTTTGGGATCTAGTTCCTTGTTTCCCAGACCTGGTCTGGCCTTGGAATCAGCTGAGGGGGAAGGTCTTGTTAAAAATGTAGGTTACCAGGACTCTTAACAGAGCTAATGAAATAAAATGTCTGTTGGGCATATGTGTTTATAAAAAAGGGACTTCTGGGTAGTGCTAGTGGTAAAGAACCGCCTACCAATGCAGGAGATGCTGGAGACATGGGTTTGATCCCTGGGTTGGGAAGATCCCCTGGATTATGGGTACGGCAACCCACTCCAGTATCCTTGCCTGGAGAACCTCAGATATTTGTACACCCCATGTTCATAGCAGCACTATTCAATAGCCAAAAGGCGGAAACAACCATGAGCGTGTTCATGGACAGAGGAAAGGAAGAAACAAAATGTATTCTACGCAAACAACGGAATATTATTCAGCCTTAAAAAGGAAGGGCATTTTGACACTTGCTACAACCTAGATGGACCTTGATGACATTATGCTAAGTGAAATAAGCCAGTCACGAAAGACAAATACAGTGTAATTCCACTTAAACGAGGTACCTAGAATAATCACATTCTCACAAATGGAAAGAAAGAGTGGTTGCCAAGGGCTGGAAAGAGAAGAAATGAGGGATTACTTTTGAATGGGCACAGAGTTTCAGCTTAGGATGATGAAAAAGTTCTGGAAATGGATGGTGATGATGGTTGCACAAAAGCATGAACGTGCTTAAGGCCACTGAAGTGTACACTTTAAAATACTTAAAATGGTGAATTTAATGTCATGAATTTCACCACACACATACACAAGCAGCACAGGCTTTTCTATCACAATGAGGCCGGGAAGTTAAAATTAAGAATCCTTTGCCATTCCAGGATAAAGAAGTTGTGGTACATAGACATACAATGGAATATTACTCAGCCATTAAAAGGAGCAACTTTGAGTCAGTTGATGTGAGGTGGATGAAACTAGAGCCTGTTTACAGAGTGATGTAAGTCAGGAGGAGGAAAACAATGATTAAATATTAATGCATAGAGGATAGAATCTAGAAAAATGGTACTGATGAATCTATTTGCAGGGTAGGAATAGAGATGCGGCACACACAGAGAATGGACTTATGGACACAGAGTGGGAAGGAGAGGGTGTGAGGAAGTGAGACAGCCACGTCGACGTGTACACATTACCACGTGTGGAACAGATAGCTGGTGGGAAGCTTCTGTAATACGCTGGGGGCTCGGCTCAGTGCTCTGGGACGACCCAGAGTTGTGCGATGGTGGTGGGGTGGGCGGGAGGCTCAACAGGGAGGGGATATATGTATACTTACGACTGATTCTGTTGGCAGAAACCAACACACCATTGCAAAGCAACTATTTTCCAATTAAAAATAAATGAAAAAAAAATAAGGTGAATAGGAAGAAATCACAAAAAAGAGAATCCTTTGCTGTTCCACATGGCTTCCTTTCTGCTCTTTTACCCAGTGTATCCTGCACGCTTCCTCCGGGCATTGCCACCCCAAGGCACCCTTTTAGATAAGGATGCAGCTGAGCGGGGTGCCTGGGCTGGGAGGCAGAAAGGTTCAGCTGGAGGAGCTGTGGAGGGATTTCCTGTCAAGCCACAATCACGCCACTGCTGCCGTCCCATCCTCTACACCCTCTGTTCGCTTTGCCGTGTGAGGACAGGCGGGCTCGGGGGAGGTGAGCACCAGACCCGCCTAGGTCCTAGGGACCACTCTTGGCTCAGCCTTCTCCCCATCACTAAGCTCCCGCGTCTGACATTAAGCAGCCAGGATGACTGACCCAGGGCATCTCACCCTCACCTCCTTGGAGGGTTAGGGGAAGTGAGAGCCTACAGCCTTCCTCCTGGGAGACAAAATCCGGTGGCCGTGGGAGTTGAAGGGTCAAGAAGGAAGAGAAGGGCAGGTTCCCAGGGACCTGCTGTTCCCCCAGCAGCCATCTGCTGCTGCCTGGGGTCAGAGCCACATTTTCCTACACGCTTCTCGCTTCTCGCAACTCAAATGTTGCCCTTGAATCAAGATTGTGGTTAAATAGCGCTAAATAATTAATCGCACTCTTGAACTGGTGTTCTCGGCCTGCTTATGCTTTTCTGGTTGCTTCTGCTGGTCTCTCTTTTTAATTCAGAAGTGGTATTAATAATTTATGAGCACGTCCGTGGTCACATATACCCAGGACCCGCCGTCACTCTGCGAGTCAGAATCAATACTGGGGAAGTTACAGCCTCCAACCTCAGGCTGTCTCTTTCCTGCTCTTTTTGGAACAGAAATGAGGGTCAAGTCTACGTATAGAGAGCTGGCCTGGATCAGGCTCAAGAGCTTTTTATTCTGTTCAACGACGTTGACAGGCGCTGGGTCCTGACAGACTTTAAATAGATGTACGTTCTGTGACAAAGAGCACCCAGGGAGAGAAATTAGAAAATGGAAAATGGAGCACTGCTTTTTATTCAGCCAGGACTTCAAAAAAGGGGGAGAAGGGGTATCTGATAAGCTGATTCCAGGAGGCAGAGTTGCAGGAGGAGAAGGCTCTGGAAGGTTTGGGATCCTTATTAAGGAAGTAAGCGGCCCCCACCAAAATGGGAAACAGAAGCAGGACTGGGACCTGGTGTAGGAGATCTCTGTGGTGCATTTCAGGCTGGCGGATAAAGGATGTCCTAAAGGAACCAAGAGGGAAATTGAGCACAAAGAATGTCCCTGGGCTTGCCTGTGGCTCAGTGGTAAAGAATCCGTCTGCCAATGTGGTAGATGCAGGAGATGTGTGTTCGATTCCTGGGTCAGTAAGATCCGCTGGAGAAGGAAATGGCATCCCACTCCAGTATTCTTGCCTGGAAAATTCCATGGGCAGAGGAGCCTGGTACACTACAGTCCGTGGTGTTCCAAAGAGTCAGACACAACTTAGCTACTAAACAACAGCAGCAGACTGTCCTCGATTACAAAATGTCTGCAGAGGACAAACGAGAACACTCTAAATATAGGACTGCTCTAGAAGGGGATCAGGGATGAGGGCGGGGTAGGTGGGAGATTCATTTTTACTGAATATGTTCCAGAATCTTAAAAAATTTTGCCATTTGTAAGTATTCTTCTTTGGAGGAATCAGGAAACGAATCCATGAGGACATCAACTGGAGGCAGGTTCAAAGAGGCTTATTTGTGGTGAACAAAAAGAAATCAGAAACACATAGACTGAGAGGGCTTTTTTCCTGGTTTGTAAATATTTTTATTAGGTCCTGTAAGTACTCTTGCCTGGAAAATCCCATGGACAGAGGAGCCTGGTAGGCTGCTGTCTATGGGGTCGCATAGAGTCAGACGTGACTGAGTGACTTCACTTTCACTTTTCATGCATTGGAGAAGGAAATGGCAACCCGCTCCAGTGTTCTTGCCTGGAGAATCCCAGGGACGGGGGAGCCTGGTGGGCTGCCGTCTCTGGGGTCGCACAGAGTCGGACACGACTGAAGCGCCTTGGCAGCAGCAGCAGGAGCAAAGACGTAAAACGCAGTTAAATGAGGTTGCACTATGCAAAATGACTTTATTGGTATTCAATAGGTCAGATATGGTATAATATTGGCAATTTTACACAGGTTAATCCAGAACTTTTCAACCTTGGCACTATTGACGTTTTGATAATTGTATGGTGGTGGTCGGGGGGATGTTTTGTGGGTTATAGGTTGTTTAGCAGCATCATTTGTCTCTATTCACCAGATGCCAACAGCACCTCCTCAAGTTGTGACAATCTTTGATTTTCATGTCTCCAGCAGGAGTAGCAACATAATTTTGGGGTTCAGTGCAAAATAAAAATGCCCCTTATATAAAAATTATTAAGAATTTCAAGAGAGTGACAGCAGAAAATTAAATGAAGCATGGGGCCTGGGGCCCTTCTAAGAGTGGTACCCCATTCCACTATACAATTTACAGGCCCACAAAGCTGATCTTGGTCTCCAGAAGCTGCCCAATGTGGGAACCAACCACTGGTTTAATCTAGTACAATTGGATCAGCATATACACATGTTCAGAGTTACAGAGAGAGAGTCCATCATTTTTTGGTTTGTTTGTTTGTTTTTTAAAATAAGGTTGCAGGAGATCTTAAGAAATGCTATAGCGGGACTCCAAGTACCAGGAGGTTTGGATGGCAGCCAAATCTGGCCCGCCACCTGATTTGTAAATAAAGTTTTATTGGCACACAACCATGCTCCTTTGTTTACACATTGTCTGTGGCTGCTTTCCCCTATGGCCGCAGCATTGAGACATTCCAACAGAGGCTGTGAGGCCAGCGAAGCCTGAAATATTTATTACTGGCTTCTTACAGGAAAAGTTTGCTGACCCTGTTCTTGATGATCGAGTTTGCAATCAGTGCTGGTGGTGATGGTTGTGGAACAGATGGAATTAGCTAGAAGTCCTTGGGTACGTGGTCCTCTAGACCTTGTTATCCACACAAGCTAGAACATTGAGTGTTCTTGTGGGGAGGTGATGGAAAACCACCCTGGACTTTTTTAAGCAGAGGTGAAATTTATAGGAAGGATATTGGGGGTATTCAGAATCAGTGGGTGGCTTAATTAATGCATGTGTGGACTGCATAAGATGGAATGCCTTGGATTCTTTTCATTCACCTTCCAGGCTCGTTTGGTAACCTGAGTGCATGTAAGAGAAAAATGAACAAGATAGAAGCTCTTTGAGCATTAACAGTTGCAGGATGAGCAAAGATAGCGTCTATGTGAGTTTTTATTGTATCCAAACAGGTTTATTTTATTCCTAATATTCTTTTACACGGCAGTTACTTTTATTTTTCTTTCATTTTTTAAAAAAATATCACATTGCTCAGGAGACATGTTTGGCAAAAGCAGTTGAAAGGAAAGACGTCTGATGGAAACTCAAGTGGTTTTGCATGAGCAATAATAATTATTATGATGATAGGTTTCCTGCCTAAGCCTTCTCGGTGGGTAGTATTTGCAAATTAAACACACCATGAAATATTCAGCTCCTTGCCACACATCTTGGGTGATTTGCATAATCCCCCTGCACGGGCTCTGGGGTGAGCTACTCCCTAATTAATTATTAAATTCCCATCTGTACAGTGTGAACAGGATAATGAAATTCCAGGAGGCCCTGAGAAAGGCCGAGCACTGCCTCCTGGAAGAAGGGTCTTGGCTTTCCTGGGCTTGGGTCCTTCTTCTGGCCACGGGTCCCTTCCTGGGCACCTCCCCCAAGGACTAATTATAGATCTGGCCTCTGACCGAAGCAGTTCCAACCTTCTTATAACCCAGGATTCCATGGTTCTGGTCTCAGCCCCTTACCACCCACGGCTCGGCCACCGAGGACTCGCCATGTGACTTTATAAGGACAATTTCAAAAACAATCTTCTTAGACTCGCTTTATGGACAGCCCCTAAGGCTCATTGCTATTCCCCTATTACTTCATTTCTGGGTGCGTTTTTCCATGTGGCAAAAGATCAGTTTTCCTCTAATTGTTCAGCAAAGAGTTTGAAAGCCATGACGCCCTTTCTACTGCTCTGTGTAAAGCAACCTAGAATACTTGTAGAGGGGTGGGTGGGCATCCTGGGTGCAGAGGCAGAGGTGGGCGGGCATCCTGGGTGCAGAGGCAGAGGTGGGCGGGCATCCTGGGTGCAGAGGCAGGGGTGGGCGGGCATCCTGGGTGCAGAGGCGGGGGTGGGTGGGCATTCTGGGTGCAGAGGTGGGGGTGGGTGGGCATCCTGGGTGCAGAGGCGGGGGTGGGTGGGCATCCTGGGTGCAGAGGCAGAGGTGGGCGGGCATCCTGGGTGCAGAGGCGGGGGCGGGCGGGCATCCTGGGTGCAGAGGCGGGGGCGGGCGGGCATCCTGGGTGCAGAGGCGGGGGCGGGCGGGCATCCTGGGTGCAGAGGCGGGGTGGGCGGGCATCCTGGGTGCAGAGGCGGGGTGGGCGGGCATCCTGGGTGCAGAGGCGGGGGCGGGCGGGCATCCTGGGTGCAGAGGCGGGGGCGGGCGGGCATCCTGGGTGCAGAGGCGGGGGCGGGCGGGCATCCTGGGTGCAGAGGCGGGGTGGGCGGGCATCCTGGGTGCAGAGGCGGGGGCGGGCGGGCATCCTGGGTGCAGAGGCGGGGGCGGGCGGGCATCCTGGGTGCAGAGGCGGGGTGGGTGGGCATCCTGGGTGCAGAGGCGGGGGCGGGCGGGCATCCTGGGTGCAGAGGCGGGGGCGGGCGGGCATCCTGGATGCAGAGGCGGGGGCGGGCGGGCATCCTGGGTGCAGAGGCGGGGGCGGGCGGGCATCCTGGGTGCAGAGGCGGGGGTGGGCGGGCATCCTGGGTGCAGAGGCGGGGGTGGGCGGGCATCCTGGGTGCAGAGGCGCAGTTACTGTGGCAGATGACGCTGAGGCTAGGGGCCACGGGAGCAGAGGATTCAGGTGTAATTTGGGGTCCCCCAAAGTGGGCTCACTCACCTGGAAACAGATTTCTGAGACAATCCCTGGTGATCACCTCAGTTTGGTCTTGTTTAGGAGCTATGTCTCTGGGTTTTTTGTATTTAAAAGCTGGTGCTCACTAGTCAAATTCTGTTTTTGGATACCCCAGAGAGAATTGTCCATAAAATGGCTGATATTTGAGATCTTCTGGGGTCCAGTGCATCTCAGACTTTCCTGTGTACGCACATTACCTGGAGAGTATGTTGACATGCAGACTCTGATTTCACGAGTCTTGGGGTGGGGCCTGAGATTTCACATTCCTGGGAAACTCCCAGATGGTGTTGAGGCTGCTGGTCCATGGACCACACATGAAGTGGTGAAAGGCTGGGAGACAAGCTCATGCTTGTAAATAGGGAGGAAATCAGACTCACAGATGAAGGGGAAGAGCCAACATGCCAATCTCACGTATGCTTTTATTTTTAGCTTTTTAATTAAAAACACGATTAGCAGGGATTGTAGCAAAGCCAGCATCAGACTTCTTTCTTATGCTTATTATAATCAGTTTTTCATTTCCACTAAGCTTGTGTTAAAATTTAGAAGTGGATCTAGAATTGCCCTGGGGTCTGTGCCTAGTATCATCCTGAGGTAATTGGGAATCTGCTATTTTTTTGTTTTTTTAAAAGCCGGGTGTGACTTCTAGGAAGTTTTGTTATCTTTCTGAGCTTCTTCCTCCATCTGTAAAATGGGGAAAATAATAGCACCCTCATGAAATTTGTACAGCTGGCATCATTGGGCGTAGGTTCTGGAATTGCTTAGCTGTTGTTCAGTCGCTAAGTCGTGTCCGACTCTTCGCAACCCCATGGACTGCAGCGCACCAGGCTTCCCTGTCCTTCACTGTCTCCCTGGGAGTTACTTTGACTTGGGTTCACATCCAAACTTTGCTGCGTAAGGGTTTTTTTTTCCTTCTCTGGCCTTGTTCTCCTCATCTGTAGTGTAGGACCAAGTTAGGACCAGTCTTAGAGGATTGTTGAGAGGGTTTCATTAAGAATAGGACCTGGCACATGGCAAGCACTCAGTAATGTAGATACACTGGAAGTCTATCAGCTTACGGAAAGCCTGGCTGTCAGCTGGTCTAAGGCAGAAATACCTGCCCAGGGGCGGAGAAGAGAGAGTGGGCTGAAGGTTTCCGATGCCCTTTGTTCTCTGATTTCACACTTGTGAAATGCTCCCTGTTGTGCAAACACTGTGTGAGGCTTGGTGGGATCTTTGAGGAAGAATCTTAAAGGGATCCTATAGGAAAATAGTCAAAAGGCTGATGGGGGCAAAAGAAATGCCAAATCTGACGCAAATGAAAAAGGTAGTCTGCTTCTGGGGGGGTAGCTGATACCACTGATTGAGCAAAATCACGAGGTTATCCTACTGTGAGTTGAGGAGAAAGTGAAGTGAAAGTCGCTCAGTCATGTCTGACTCTTTGTGACCCGATGGCCTATGCGGTTCATGGAATTCTCCAGGCCAGAATACTGGAGTGGGTAGCCTTTCTCCTCTCCAGGGAATCTTCTCAAACCAGGGATTGAACTCAGGTCTCTTGCATTGCAGGTGGATTCTTTATCAGCTGAGCCATAGGGAAGCCCAAGAATACTGGAGGGGGTAGCCTATCCCTTCTCCAGGGGATCTTCCTAACCCAGGAATTGAACTGGGGTCTCTTACATTGCAGGCTGTTTCTTTGCCGACTGAGCTATCAGGGAAAGGAACCATGGAAAAGCAAGAATTAGGTTGAAGAAGGCAGCCTTGTTGTTGGGGGCATCATTTATATTTTTAAAAAATATTTTATTTATTTATTGGTTGCCCTGAATGTTAGTTATGACACATGGGATCTCTGATCTCCACTGTGGCACATGGGATCTTTTTTTAGCTGTGGCCTGTGGGATCTAGTACCCTGACCAGGGATTGAACCCTGTCTGCTTCCTTTGGGAGCACAGAGTCTTAGCCTCTGGATCACCAGGGAAGTCCCCATTTCTGGGTTTGAATCCTCAGAAACTCCAGTCCTCTGAGAGAGGTAGCAACCAGAGTGATGCAGGCAGCATGCCAGGAAATCGGATGTTTCACCCAGGCTCCACCTGGCAAGATGGTGCTGTGTGGAGTGAGCAGGTGCCCTGGAGCTGAGTTAGATAGATTTACATTGGTTGATCCCAGGTCTAGGCCGTAAGACTGCACCAGAGCTTACAATCTGCTGTGTTCAGCTTGCAGATGTATTTGTTTGGTCCTCAGCGTTTGTTTTGTAAAAACATTTGGATTAGTTGTCAACAAAAAACTATTGGAGATTTTACATCAAAGTCCAGATTTTCCAACTACCAATGAGAGTGCATGCTTCTGGGCCTGTGTTCTATGTGGTAGCAACCTGTCTGCTCTGAATTAACCCTGGGACCTTTAGGTGGGCACATCCACTTAGGTAGGTCACCATCCCCACCTGGCTTGCTTCAGCCATTCACGGTCCCTGCCTGGCCTTGGTAGGCATGTTAGTTTGTGGGATACCCTATTGAGACTATGGACACGACTGAGCGACTGAACTGAACTGAACTGATAAAATGCAGGAGATGTAAGAGATGCGGGTTTCATCCCTGGGTCAGGAAGATCCCCTGGAAAAGGGCGTGGCAACCCACTCCAGTATTCTTGCCTGGAGAATCCAATGGACAGAGGAGCCTGGTGGGCTGTAGTCCATGGGGTGGCTAAGATTTGGACGTAACTGAAGTGACTTAAGCACGCACGCACACATAAAATGGTTTATAATGAGAACCTACTGTATAGCACAGAGAACTCTACTCAGTGCTCTGGGATGACCTAAATGGGAAGGAAATTTTAAAAATGAGTGGATTTATGTATAACTCATTTGCTTTGCTGTACAGTAGAAGCTAACACACCATTATATAAAGCAACTATACTCCAATAAAAATGAATTAAAAAATATGTCCTCGGTAGAATATGCTTAGTTTGACTCAAGTTCAAACTGACACGCTGAGGTTTTCCCCACCAAACCTCCTTAGTTGGTGGTGAAGAAGCTGAGCTTTGGCAAAGGAGGACCTTTATGAGAAGCTTGGGGTGATGGCTGAGTGTGAGTCAAAACAGAGTTAAAAAGAGGATTTTGGCCCTTTCTGTCTGGAATCATCACTATGCATTGATGACTGGAGAAAATAATGTAATTTGATTGTTCCACTGGGTCATTTCTGGGAATATGAAGACATTTTTCCAAAACTGGAAGTCCGCATACATTGGGAGAGTATCTTAAGGCCGGGTCCTGCGTTCTCCTTGGCGTCCACGCTCCCTGGCCCCCTGCTCCGTCCACGGCAGATGCTCGTGTCCCCGGGAAGCTCGTCTGCATTAGAGGTGACCCAGTTTTTTCCCCCACGGAACTTTGTTAGGGTTGAAGCCGTATTGGTCTGCTCAAGAAATCCCTAGCCTGCTTCCCCTCACTGCATGGCATTTGGCAGATGTGTTCTGCAGAAGGAATGTGGAGTATTTCCCTTTTCATCATGTCAGATCATCTGGCCTGGGCCTGGCCCTTCCCCAAGAGTCCAGTGGACACAGCTGGAGCCGGGCGGGGCCCAGGCCGGGTGCTGGCTCAAAGGCCGCAGCGGAGCAGGACTGATGAGGCCAGTGCGTCCCACGGGGTGGGGGAAGGTGCCTTGCATGACGCTCGGGTGGAAGGAGGTGGAGCATGTGAGGTCCCTGCCTGCTCCTCGGATCTCAGCTCTAATCCTGAGACCGTGGCCTGTGAACTCTCCCACAGAGCTCACAGCTCAACCCGGAGATCCCCACAAAGAGGAAGTCATTTCTGCAGCGGTGGGTCCAGGTTTGGGGTGGCTTGAGGTTAATACAACTTTTGGAATCTTTGTGGAGAAGATAAAATTACCCATAGAGAATTAAGGTCAATAGAGGGGCTCTGGCAGGGAGGAGGCCTGGTATCTAAGCTACCTGAGTGTCACAGGGAATCTGCCTTTTCAGTTTCTATTAGGCCCACAGGTGCAGTTGTTAAGGGTGGAAAGACATGTTGGGTCAGGTTTTGGTTGTTCACCTGTGCACATGCCATTGCTTGGTCACCTGATGGTCAGGGTAGGCCTGACAGGTGGGAGAGGGTGGGTATGAGGCCCAGAGGACCTGGGCGTATTAGGACATCCGTGGTGGATACTCCACACTGGGGAAAGTCAGGGAGACACTCCAAAGTCAGCAGAGAAGGTCAACCCAAATGTCAAGTGCAGAGGAGCCAGACAGAATTCAGAGAGGCCGGACTTTTGTTTGCAAGATTTTGCACAGTAGGTTAGAGGTTGAGAGCTATCATTTCAGAGCTTCACCACTCTGGATTTAAACACAGACCAAAGTGTATCTACTTGCCCTGGCAGCTGGATCCTTTCTTCGGTTGCAGATACTGACTTCTGGAAGACTGACTCCTTTGCAAAGCAGACAGGTGCCAAGCCTGACTCTCACTTCCCAGCTCTGAGACTCCCGTTTCTTTGTCTATAAGACTCACATCATACATGTTTTTGAAAAGTTGTGATGATCAAACTTGTTGATACAGGTAAAGGCCTCTACTATAATTTTAAACATAATTCTTTAGAAACCAGAGTAAGTGAACACATCTCTAATAGTAAGTATATGGCACTTCTGGAGGAGGGCCTGGCAGTCCACTCTAGGATTCTTGCCTGGAGAATCCCATGGACAGAGGAGCCTGGCCAGCTACAGTCCATGAGGTTGTAAAGAGTCAGGCGTGACTGAGCGACTGAGCACACACTCACACATGTGGCACTTACATACTTAATCTAATTGACACACAGGGAATCAGAAACATCAGAGATGAGGCATCCTTTGTAGGCCCACATGGAACATTTCCATAAACTGACCGCATTCTAGGTCTGAAAGTCTCAAATCTGAAGGTATATGTCGCATTCCTAATGACTGCCCTTGCCTTCATGGAATAAACTCAGCAATGTTGCTGAACTCACTTATTGATCTACCCTGTCAATACCCACAGTTCTTAAAAACTCAATGTCAAGTGAAGCCATGAAGCTGCAGAATATAAATATCATGTGATACCAATTACCTGAAATGGAAAACACACAAGTCTTTTTGTTTGTATGGATACATATTAACACTTAGATTAGTAAAAGCATAGAGACATGGTAGGAAGGATTTACACAACTGTTGTGAGTGTTTGAGAAGTTACTTAAATCAGAAATATTTTGCTAAAAAATAAAAAGTTCTGAAATAAATGCGGCGAGTCTACATATGTGAAATCTAGTCTGTGTTTACCGAGAGGATCGTCATATCCCTTACTTCATAGTCCTTATTGGAATGAAAAAGAAAAGGCTCAGTATTGGGCTCGTATTGGTATTTAGCAAACAAACAAATTTAGTTTAGTCCAGACTAGTTTAAAAAAAATTCTTTTAAAATTCATTTTAAGTTCTTTTAGGCTGAGCTGGGTGCTCATGGCTGGGCACAGTCTTTCTCTAGTTGAGGCGAGCAGGGCCACACTTTGCTGTGGTGCCGGGGCTTATTATCGAGGCTTCTCTTGTTGCAGAGCACAGGCTCTTGGTGTGAGGGCTCAGCAGCCATGGTGCCGGGGCTTAGTTGTCTCTTGGCAGGTGGGGTCTTCCTGGACCAGGGATCGAACCAGTGTCTCCTGTACTGGCAGGCGGATTCTTAATCACTGGATCACCAGGCTTTAGGGAGCATTCAGTGAGCTAACATGGGTGAAGGTTCCCAGGGCAGGCGCCTAGGATGGGTTTGCACTCTCCTTCCCTGTCTTCCTGTTCCCGTCCAGCCTCTCACGGGGAGGGTGTATCCCACGGCACTAAAACCATCGGCTCCCACTTGTCTGTTCCCTCCAAATCTGCTCAGCTCCACAGGAACTGGAAGCATCAGAGAGGCAGCAAGGAGCCTCAGACGCTGGGGAGACAGGGCTTCTTAGTCCATGGCCAACCCTCTCATCCCTGCATCTAATAGGGTATCGAAACACTCTCCTGCCCAGTCCTGCCTGGCAGGTCAGGGAGCCATGGGTGCAGGAATAGATGCCCTGCTCCTCCGTTATCCTGCTGTATTATTCATTAATACCTACCCTGATCTCCCGTTAGGCAATGGGCTTTCTTACCTTTTTAGGATAATTAGCTAACCTATTACACAATAAAACGTGGCTTGGTTTCCATGGTGATTTGCATGCTCTGTCTCTTGAGCTTTCAAAGGAGCCTATCTTAATCTCCATCAGCCCTACCACGGCTAGTCTCTGCCGAATCTCATTACAGGGAAAGTTTCCTTAAGAAAACACTGTATTTCTTAATGCTCCTTTGGCCGGGGCAAAAATTCCGACATACAGCATGACGATTATAGTTATCACTCTTGTATTCGTATACTTGAGGTTTGCCGGGAAAGCACCAGATTTGCAGTCTTCCTGAGATAGTCACAGGCACACACGCAGTGGTAACTGTGAGAAGTGATGGATGTGGTAACTTTCGTGGTGAGCATTTCACAATACGTGTGTGTATCAAACCGTCACGTGGTACACCTTAAATCTAGACAATTCTCTTTGTTAATTGTAGCTCCATAAAGCTGGTGGTGGGGGGGGGAGAAAATTTGCATTTTGGAAACAAAGGCTTCTTGGGTTCAAGTTCATTGATTTGCCTCCAATGCAGCCTGTAATCGAGAACAACTTGTTTCTCGTCACGAGTTTCATTATCATCAGGATGGATTAAACACTCAGCATACACGCTGTTAAGCATCTTAAAGACACTCAGGACGTGTGTCTTTGTGGCCACCCTGCAGATATGCGCGGTGAAACCTTGACGTCTCCGCTTGGGGAATCTCTGAGAAATGCATGAGGGATTTCAATCAATGGCTCAAATGGAGAGTGTGCAGATGGTCAAGCACTGAGAAATATTGGGCGGGCGGGAACAAATCATTTTGAGTCAGACCCAGTGGGAGGCATGCAATGTGGGCAACTTCTTAACGAATATAGACCCTCACCATCCCGTGCATTATTTACCCAGCTGCGCCTATTACTATTTCAATAATTTAAGGCAATTTGTTACAGGGCTAACTTGACTGATTGCAATCAATAAGCAAGAAGCCTTGAATCTGATGTAAACTGCTTCAGGAAACCAGCGGGTTTTTCTGGGGCAGCACAGTGCCCCTCCATTAACCCTTTCTGCCCCTGAAACATCTCAAGAAGGGTCTTAAGAGATGGGTGTCGAAGGGTCCTCACTGTGCCCTCATCCAGCTGTGGGATACACTTGGCAGGTTCTTTTTGCTGTTGCTACTGGAAGCGTGGTCCAGGCATTGGTGGCTTCAGTTTTAGCATCAGCATCATCTGGACCGTGTTAGAAATGTGAGTTCTCAGGCCCCTCCCACCCCAGACCTACTGAATCAGAAACACTGGGAGGGGGCCCCATTAGCTGTGTTCTAACAAGCCTTCCAGATTGTTCTGGTGCCCACTCAAGTTTAAGAAGTTTGCCCACTGGACTCAGGCAAGACCAAATGTTAAGATAATAATAGAGAACGTAACTGGAGTTTAGCTTTAATATCCATCAAATGTGCTTGTATCGTGGTCCCCAAGATTATGAGCTGCAAGGCATCTGACTTCTCCACCCCTGATACCCACTCCCCCGCATGTGTCACTTCAGCATCCTCTCCATCATAGCATCCTGCATCCCTCAGGCTCTGCTCCACGGCTCCTGCGAGCAGAGCTCTCACTTTCACACCCCACAGGGAAAGTTCTGGTTTTGCACATATTGCAACTGCCAGAATTGACAGAAGTGACATTTATTATAAAACGTGTATTTCGCTTTATCGCATCTCCCCGACGACTAACTATGACATTCCTTCCAACCCCCAAACAAATCTAGGAATAGAAAAAGTTCAGCAAGCAGTTTCTGGAAGAAGCATTTCTTGATTAGTGTCTCCTCTCTTATGACAGGGGAGTGACTCTTATTTCAAAAATTGAATTAATAGGCAGTATTTAGAACTGATCAGTATCTTAACCTACCCCCATCTTTACAACAAGAATAAGAGAGCTTCAGTATAGTTAATACACACATGTATCTAAAACAGCTTTTGTGAGCTATCATTCGCATACCATGCAACTTACCCATTTAAAGTGTATCCTTTGGAATTCCCTGGCCGCCCAGTGCTTAGGACTCACTGCCTTCACTGCCAAGGGCCCAGGTTCGACCCCTGGTCAAGGAACTAAAATCCCACAAGCTGTGTGGAGCAACCAAAAAATAAAAAAGAGAGAAAAGTATACAGTCTAAGCCACCCGGCTAGCTCAGATGGTAAAGCATGAGACTCAAACTACACAGGTCAGGGGTTTTTTGTATATTCTGAGAGTCATGCAACCATCACACTCTCAGTTTTAGAATATTTTCATCTTTCCCTAAACAAACTCTGAGCCCTTTATTCATCCCCACCCCCAATTCCCTCTTGCCCTGTAGCCCTAGGTAACCATGAATCCACTTTCTGTCTCTATGGATTTATCCATTCCAGACATTTCAATTATTTCATGTAAATGCGCTTCTTCAATATACAGTCTTCTGTAAATGGCTGATTTCCCTTAGCATAATGTTCATCCATCTTGTAGCGTCAATCGGAACTTTATTCCTTCTTTTTGGCCGAATCTCAGCACCGTTTTCCTTCCTGACTCCCTCCTCTTCACCATGTCACTTAAGTTGGATTTTAGCTCCAGACTGTTGTGTGTGTGTTTATTTTTAAGAATCAAGAGTTATTTACATGTAGTTTCATCATCAGCATCCTTTCCCCTTTTTCTCTCCTCTGCTTCTCCTTCTTCTTCCCCCCTCCCTCCCCCTGAGGTGGGAAGCAGATTCTTGCACTGAGAGATTTTCGAGCAGTGAAAATAATTTTAATAGGGTAGTTTATTTAACTCAATATACATAAAATATTATTTAAACGTGTAATCAATATCCCAAATTATTAATATTTCATATTCTTTTATTCATACACGATCTTTGAAATGCAGTGTGTGTTTGACACTTACAGCACATCTCAATTTCGGTGCAAAATCTGCACTAGAAATACTTGGCCTGCATTTGAATTTCATTAAGCTTAACTGTCATAATTTTTTTCACAGAGTGTAGCTCCCATATTGCACTATTTATCTAAAGTTAAAAATAAGCACTTGTAATTTTTCAAATTTTGAATCAACACATTTTTGATATTATTTGAAAGGTCTTATATTCTACAGGCAACGGTTTGGATCTTAATTGGAGATCTTTCACTCCTGCAGAATACATTTAAAAATTTTCTCTTCCTCATTTTAAGCAAAACTTCCATAGCTGAAATAACAATTTCTTTTACCATCTTTCCATCTAAAATTTTTTGTGTGTGTGTGTGTGCAAAAATCTAAACCATTTTATAGCTGGCCGAAGTTATAAACTCAGATTTGTTCAAATTTGTTTAAAAATCTTTGTTAGATACAATTCTGATATCTGATGACTAATTTTCTTGATTCTTTTCTGGCCATTGACAAGAAACTTCTTATAGAATTCTCTGTGTACTTGTTGAACATGTCTCTTAATAGTATCCACTTAATTGTCCTAATTTTTTGTTACACAACAGATTCTCATTTTACTCTGCTGCAATAAGTTGCATTTACTATTTGTTGTGAAATTTGCAGCATGCTTTCTTTTAGCTTCTTATTTTTTTTCTGCAAAAAATATTCATAAGCAAATTACAATGTCACATCATTGTGTAACAACATAATTAGAACTGAGTTAGTTCATTGATGCTGAGAAGATTGGGGATGAGTTTAATGCTAGAAAAAACACAAGCAGTTTGAATCTTGTTGCTGGGCATATTATGAAACCAAGCCCTATCAAGTGACTTTGTTAAGCGTTTCCCTCTTGCCTGCAACATGGGCTTCCCTTGTGGCTCAGATGGTAAATATCTGCCTACAATGCAGGAGACCTGGGTTCCATCCCTGGGTTGGGAAGATCCCCAGGAGAATGGAATGGCAACCCGATCCAGTATTCTTGCCTGGAGAGTTCTATGGACAGAGGTGGGTTCTTGCTTGGAGAACTCTATGGACAGAGGTGGGCTACAGTTCTTGCATCCCAAAGAGTCAGACACGACTGAGCGACCATCACTTTCACTTCACTTGCCTGTGACACAGATTATAGCACACAAGACAGTGCTCTGTGCATCTCGAGTGCCTCAAAGAGGCATTTTCCTTTCCTCCCAAAGAGGAGTCTGCACGTCATCAGAGCAACATGGGTCCATGGCGCTCCTCAGCAGGGATTGAGGTGGGGCGGTGACCTGAGATCATGTGCCTTTGAAGACCTCTGCCATGCCTTCTGCTGCCATCCCTCACTCATGCTGGCCTCTCCAACCTTATGTATGTTTCTTTTTTTAATATTTATTTTTATTTGTTTAGTTGGCTGTGCCAGGTCTTAATTGTGGCACACAGGATCTTTGACCTTCGCTGCGGCATGTGGATCCTTAGTTGTGGCATGTGGGATCTATTTCCCTGACCAGGAATTGAACCCAGGTCCCCTGCACTTGGAGCACCAAGTCTTAACCACTGGACCACCAGGGAAGTCCCCTGTGGATGAGTTTCCTGATATAGGAACCTTTTCAACACACCCGGATATGGCCCCAGACCCAGCACTGCGCCTGCCCAAGGGTGTAAGCACAAGAGTGATTTGGGCTCCAAGGTGAGGCGTTAAGGGGACTACAGCTACACCATTGGGAGGAACACTTACTTCACAGACAGAGATCCTGGGGCTTAAACAGGTACAGTGACTTGTCTGAGGCCACAGGGAACGTGGGCAGGACCAGGGTTGAGGGCAGGTTCTCCTGATGAATGGTTTGCCCACCTTCCCACGTGTAGGGAACTTCGAATTTATTGCGGTTGCTTCCTTTCCTTCAATACCCTTTTTTACTTTTACTCTGAAACAAGCCTGCTTAATGCAAACCCCGGGGGTCATTCCATTGTGTCTACTCCCTTCTGGGATCGATGCCGTCACAGTTCTGTTCCACAGTCTTTAAGTTTCTTTCTGGTTCCAGCTGAGATTGGAACTGCCCACTGCCCCGACCCCAGCCTCCAATTCCAGCCTTTGAGCTGCAGACTCATGTCCGCCTGCATCATTTTTTTCTTGTATTTTACCTTAATTTTTATTTTTTTCCTTTGAGTCATTTTATTTTTATTCATTATTGGAGCCTAGCTGCTTTACAATGTTGTGTTAATTGCTGTACTCCACTGTACATTCACTGTACAGCAAAGTGAATCAGCTGTACGTGTGCATATGTTCCCTCTTCCTTGGATTTCCTTCCCATTTAGGTCACACAGACCACTGAGTAGAGTTCCCTATGCTACACAATAGGTTCTCATTAGTTACCTATTTGTACATAATAGTGTTTATATGTCAATTCCAATCTCCCAGTGCATCCCACACTCCTCCCCTTCCCCCTTGGCATCCATACGTTTGTTCTCCACATCTGTATCTCTATTTATGTTTTGCAAATAAGTTCCCCTATACCATTTTTCTAGATTCCACATATATAATAATATACGATACTTGTTTTTCTCTTTCTGACTTATTTCACTCTGTATGACAGACTCTAGGTCCATCCATGTCTCTACAAACGGCACAATTTCATTCCTTTTAATGTCTAATATTCCATTGTATGTATGTGCTGGAGAAGACTCTTGAGAGTCCCTTTGGACTTCAAGGAGATCAAACCAGTCAATCCTAAAGGAAATTAGTCCTGAATATTCATTGGAAGGACTGATGCTGAAGCTGAAACTCCAATAGTTTGGCCACCTGATGCAAAGAATCAACTCACAGGAAAAGACCCTGATGCTGGGAAGGCAGGAGGACAAGGGCGCAACAGAGGATGAGATGGTTGGATGGCATCACTGACTCTATAGATATGAATCTGAGCAATCCCTGGGAGACGGTGAAGGACAGGGAGGCCTGTAGTGCTGCAGTCCATGGGGTCCCATGCAAAGAGTGGGACACGACTTAGTGACTGAACAACATTATATGTGCCACATTTTCTTTATCCATTCCTCTGCTGATGGACATACAGATAGCCAATAAACACATGAAAAGATGCTCAACATCACCAGTTATTAGAGAAATGGAAATCAAAACCAACTGCTTTCTTAACATCGATACACAGATGTCTCAAAATGTCTAACACAAGACTCTGATTGTCCATTGCCTACCAATGGTTCCTCCCTGTGCTCAGCCTTTTCCATCACATAAATGGCACCATAGTTCCTTCACTGCCTAGGGGAAGAATCAAGGAGACCTCCCTCACTCCTCTTTCTTTCATCCCCCACACTGGTGGACCCCAAAGGCACACTGGAAATCCATTCCCAGACTGTCACTTCCAACAGCTACCCCAGTCTAAGGCTCTTCCGAAGTTGCTGGACTTTATTTTTTTGGGCTCCAAAATCACTGCAGATGGTGACTGCAGCCATGAAATTAAAAGACACTTACTCCTTGGAAGAAAAGTTATGACCAACCTAGATAGCATATTGAAAAGCAGAGACATTACTTTGCCAACAAAGGTTCGTCTAGTCAAGGCTATGGTTTTTCCAGTGGTCATGTATGGATGTGAGAGTTGGACTGTGAAGAAAGCTGAGTGCAGAAGAATTGATGCTTTTGAACTGTGGTGTTGGAGAAGACTCTTGAGAGTCCCTTGGACTGCAAGGAGATCCAACCAGTCCATTCTGAAGATCAGCCCTGGGATTTCTTTGGAAGGAATGATGCTGAAGCTGAAACTCCAGTACTTTGGCCACCTCATGCGAAGAAAAGACTCTGATGCTGGGAGGGATTGAGGGCAGGAGGAGAAGGGGACCACAGAGGATGAGATGGCTGGATGGCATCATTGACTCGATAGACGTGAATCTGAGTGAACTCCGGGAGTTGGTGATGGACAGGGAGGCCTGGTGTGCTGCAATTCATGGGGTCGCAAAGAGTCGGACACGACTGAGTGACTGAACTGAACTGAACTGAAGTTGCTGGATCTACTACAATAACTCTTAGCTTGATCCTATAAAGGATTGAGTGTATACTGAAAACCCTTTCTTTCCGTAACTGCTAGATGGCCCGTTCAGAGTATGAACCAGAAAACGCCACTTTCTAGCTTCAATGCCCGTGATGGCCTCTGCCTGTCTCTAGAATGAAATCCAGGCTCCTTTTGGCTGTAAAGCACTCCCCAGTCTTTTCCAGGTCTGTCACCTCTCAGGAGAACAAGAGCTCTTTAGGCAGGGACTATTCTGTCCTGTCCGCCACTGATCCCGTGTGTCCAGCACACCGTGGGAGCTTAGTAACTGTTGATTGACTGTCTAACTGGTTCTACTCCTGCCTTGGCCTTTTTGCTTCCTTGTCTGACCACTGGACCCCAGATCCATCACTGAACCTT
This sequence comes from Bos indicus, assembly GCF_029378745.1. Lineage (NCBI taxonomy): Eukaryota > Metazoa > Chordata > Mammalia > Artiodactyla > Bovidae > Bos > Bos indicus. Next base: position 14,247,791 of record NC_091780.1, on the reverse strand, counting down.
GGGATTCCAGTGCTCAGATCAAAGGCTGACAGTGGTGCAGTGATTTTTGTGATGAATACACTCATTTGAAAATATCAATTCAAGGTATGTCTGTTATGATACCTTCCAAGGAACTATAGCATGGTAAAGTTTGGAATTTGTTGGGAAGAGTGGATTCTTCTCCTTCACTCTGTCGCTCATTTTCATCTGAAAGCTCTGTTGTCCTCTGATTGGGGTCCTTTGAGCTTTGAAGACCGCATACTGTGTTTTGTCCAGAGGTCAGGCTGCAGCTCTTGAAGAAACTCCCACCTCCACCCCCACCCCATGTAGATTACTTTAAGGTGAAACGAGCCTGGGAATGAAGAATGCTCTTCACGGTAGGAAGCCACTAACACTTCTGCATTTGAGAAGAAGAGTAAGCATCAAACCATTAAAATGCTCTGGCTAATGAAACGGAAGGAAAAAGAGCTGTGAGAGCAGCATTCTCTACACTCATAAATACCAAGCAGTGTTCCTAGGTGACCAGAGAAAATGCCTGGGGGACTCAGAGACCTTTTCGGGGCATAGTGGGTTCAGCAGGGAGGGAAGGGGTCTGTGCCATTTTCCCCTTCCCCTAAAGGGCAGGCTCCGGGGTTGCAAACTTTTGGGCAACGGTCCTTTAGCCCAGCCTTCTGATCTGCCCCTTGGGTTCTTGTCCACAGGGCTCTACACATCCAGACTGGCTGCATTCTGAGGTTGGTCAGGGACTGTCCTGGGCAGAAGGGAAACATCACTGATGAGGCAGGAACTCCTTCAAATCCTTAGTGAGAAGAGATTTTCTGAAAGCTGCTTAGATGCTGGGATTCAGCCAGGGGTAAAAATGAGGAGCTCACACTCGTACTGAGTGAGACCTGACTTAAGTCCTTAATAAGTGAAGGACTACAGGCATCTGATGACTGCCACGTTAGAGCAAAGCTCGAATGGCAGGGACACAGAGGATGGGGAGATCAACACAGAGGGCAGGGAAAGGAGTCAGACAAGGGGCCCAGGTAAACAGACAGCCTGGGTGAGGGCCTGGGGCTGTGAAGCATCTTGGGGAGCTGCAGACAGAGCTGTCTGGCTGCAGCATCGGGTTTGGAAGCAAAGTTTACCCTGGAAGGTCAGTGCTGGGTTGGTCAGTGCAGGATCAGGTCTGCATTTTAGAAAAGATCAGTCTGGCCACAAGGTGAAAAGCAGATTGGGGAGGAAATGAGGGGTCAGAAGATATGTGCATCCCCAGTGTCCACTATTTACAAAAGCTAAGACATGGAAGCGACCTAAACGTCCATCAACAGGGGAATGGATGAAGAAGATGCGGTGTGTATATGTATACACACACACAATGGAATACTACTAGCCATAAAAGGATGAAATAAAGTCATTTGCAGCAACATGGATGGACCTAGAGATTATCATACTGAGTGACTTATGTCAGACGCAGACAAAAACCATGTGATACCACTCACATCTGGGCTTCTCAAGTGGCTGAATGGTAAAGAATCTACCTGCCAATGCAGGAGACACAGGTTCGATCCCTGGGTCGGGGACTTTCCCTGGAGGAGGAAATGGCAGTTCACTTCAGTTTTCTTGCCTGGAAAATCCCGCAAACAGAGGAGCCTGGTGGGCTACAGTCCATGGGGTCGCAAAGAATCGGATGGGCCTGAGCACACACGCAGCACTTACAGGCAGAATCTAAAAAGAAAATACTAATGAACGTATTTGAAAACAAATCTACAGTCACCAAAGGGGAAATGTGGGGGAGGGATAAATCGAGAGTTTGGGATTAACGTATACACACTATATAAAACAGGTAATTAACAAGGACCTACTGTATAGCGCAGGGAACTATACTCAATATTCTGTAATAACCTACATGAGAAAAGGATGTGAAAAAGAGTAGATATATGTATACATATAACTGAACCACATTGATGTACACCTGAATCTAACACAACAGTGTAAACCAACTATACCCCCAATATAAAATACAAAATTAAGTTAAAAAAGAAGACTGATGGTCTAACCCGGCCAAGGCTGCAGCGGGGTACAGAGGAGTGGATGACAGAGGTATCAAGCATTTAGGATCAGCAGGTGGTGGTGGGTTGGTTATAGGAAGAGTTGAGAATAATTTTCATGAACATGGCACATAGCTTTTTCCAAATAGATGGGGACAGGGGTTGTGGTTAGAGGATCAGATTTCAGGAGAAGATAGAGTTTGGTTTTGGACACACGAGTTTGAGGTGTCTGCAGGTCACCTGAGGATGCTCTGAAGGTAGGGTGCTCTAGTTTGGGGTTCAAAAACATTATCCCATTTTAGACATAGGTTCAGACCTAGGGACCATCAACTTCAGAGCAGAAACGGAAGCCAATAATGGATGAGATTGCCCAGGGAGATTACAAATATAGACACTGGGCTGGATCGACCAACAGGGCTTGCATGTTAGATTTCTCACATCCAGTGCCCTGGTGGCATGGAGAGGCAGCTGAATCCCTGGTAACCAGGTGAGAAACTGTTTCACTCTGAGGGTCAGCTGTGGACCTGCATATAAGCCTTGCTATGATGTTTAGGACACTGGGGAAGCAGGGTCACAGCTTCCCAGTAGAGGGACGGGGGTTTGAATTCAGTGTATTCAGTCTGAGTTGGGTGAGAGGGGAATGAATATCTAAATGAAGAGACCCTGGTGGCTAAACCTTGGGCCTGCGGGGCCCAGATCATTTGAAACAAATCATTGAAATCAAAGGAGACTTGCTCCCCTTGCCACGTAGCTGAGCTCTTGCTTCTTTCCGAGGTTGGAGCTGCACTGGTTTTGTCTGGAGTGGAGAATAAGACAAGTTGGTAAATACTCAGGAGGCACTGATGAGCTATTGATATTCTTAACCTAAGCAGCCAGCAACATGTCAACAGTCAATAGCTTTTCCCACCAGTTTAATCATTGCCATCTGCTCCATCTCACGTGCCCTTACTCTTCAGTGCTAAGTGTGATGGGCCTGAAAAGAGACACGTGGAATGTTGCTTTGTCACCAAAGAAAAATCCTACTGAGTTCAGGACTAAAAGAAGTGCCATTGTTGATTGCAAGATGAGTGTGGGCAGAGGAAGGCTTGAGCTTCCCTGTGACAACAGCCCCCAGAGGAGAAAAGGGCAGGGGATGTCCCTGTAAACAGTGACCAGGAGGCAAGGTGCTGGGACTTCATGCCAAAAAGTTGCCTGGGCAAGTAAGGGGCAGAGCAAGGTCAGGCACTGTTCAGCTGCTAAGAGGATCATGGTCAACTGCAACTCCAGCTGGTAAGTAAAGCAATGCCATGGGTGTGTGTTACTGAGACGCCTGGCCAGCATCAGGCACGACTGGATACAATGCTCAGGTGTACCAGACTTCGTCTCTCACCTCTTTCTTCTTCCTTTTGTGTGACTCTGCTGTTGGACAGGTTTTTCACACACAGTGGCTGCCAGCAGCTGTGGCTTCTTTCGTCCAGCTTTACAACGATATTAGCTGAAAGTTCTGGCTGAAGTTCCAGCACTGAATCTAACTGGTGTCCGTAGGACCTCTTGTCCATGCCCAAACCAATCACCATAGCTGCAAGGATGGACGCTTGGATAGATCTGGCTTGAGTTGGTGTTTCCTTGTTGAGATGGGGAGAGATGGAGATAGCCCCAACACAATGATATAGAAGGGCATGAGAATGGCGGAGGTGTTTCCCCAAAGAATAGTGGGTCCCTGGATGAGTTGAATGAGTAAAAGTCAAACAAGTGGGAGTCTTGCAATGAGTTGTGGAAGTGTCTGGTAGCAGAAAGCTTTGAGTTGCATCGTAATTCTGGCCATCACTCCATTCACAAGAGGACCCTAGTGTCATGAGGTGGGGAGCTTGCTGGGGGCAGGTGGGGCCCCAGTTGTGTCCGACTCTGTGCGACCCCAGAGACAGCAGCCCACCAGGCTTCCCCATCCCTGGGATTCTCCAGACAAGAACACTGGAGTGGGTTGCCATTTCCTTCTCCAATGCATGAAAGTGAAAAGTGAAAGGGAAGTCACTCAGTTGTGTCCGACTCTTAGCGACCCCATGGACTGCAGCCCACCAGGCTCCTCCGTCCATGGGATTTTCCAGGCAAGAGTACTGGAGTGGGGTGCCATTGCCTTCTCTGACCCAATTATGAGGGACTTTCAAATAACTGAATAGGAGAATAGATCAATAGTTAATTCAAACATTAAAAGAGTCTAAGTTTTGATTATTTTTACTTAGTTTTTAGTTCAGTTCAGTTCAGTTCATTCTCTCAGTCATGTCCAACTCTTTGCAACCCCATGGACTGCAGCACACCAGGCCTCCCTGTCCATCACCAACTCCTGGAGCTTGCTCAAACTCATGTCCATTGAGTCGGTGATGCCATCCAGCCATCTCATGCTCTGTCGTCCCCTTCTCCTCCTGCCTTCAATCTTTCCCAGCATTAGGGTCTTTTTCAGTGAGTCGGTTCTTCACATCAGGTGGCCAAAGGATTGGAGTTTCAGCTTCAGCATCAGTACTTCCAATGAATATTCCAGACTGATTTTCTTTAGAATGGACTGGTTTGATCTCCTTGCTGTCCAAGGGACTCTCAAGAGTCTTCTCCAGCACCACAGTTCAAAATCATCAAAAAGGATCCTTAGTTTTTAGGATATATTTATTAAAATATATTATTTTAAAGCCTACAAAAGTTAATAACAATTTAAACGGTAATGTAAGGAAAGATGGGCTTCCCTCGTGGCTCAGATGGTAAAGAATCTGCCTGCAATGCAGGAGACCTGGGTTCGATCCCTGGGTTGGAAAGATCCCGTGGAAAGGGGAATGGCTACCTGCTCCAGTATTCTTGCCTGAAGAATCTCACGGACAGGGGAGCTTGGCAGGCTAAAGTCCATGGGGTCGCAAAGAGTCACACACGACTGAGCGACTAGTAAATATAAGGAAAGATAATAGAAATTATGCATATAATAATTCTAGTCTTTTCTGCGTTGCTTAGTATATTGCTGGATCATTAGATGAACTTGAGCTTGGCTGAGCCCTGCTAGGACCCTAGATTTCAGGTTGGGTTCAGGTCTGCTGAAGATGGAGACGTGGAGCAGACCTGAAAGTGGCTATGCAGAGCGAGTTCTCATGCAAGTACAAGCAGCCTCCAGGCGAAGCCAAACCAACACAAGCCACCCAAGCACAGGTAGAGCCTCTGCACTTTAAGTCTGCTGATGTCTGATTGGCCAGAGCAGATCACATGGGTGGGCTCAGTCAGCTGGGCGGGGCTCTAAAGGGAGGGTCTGCAAAGTCACAGGGCAAGGGGTGGGCAAGGAAGGAATAAAAATGCTGTCTTCTCAATGGCAGAAGGGAAGGCACTGTACAGGTGTTCTGTGGATGGTCAGTATGTATTAGAAAGAAGACTTGTGTCCCAACTTGTGTCAACATCGCCATCAACAGCACTCCATTCTGGTAGAACTAGACAATTAACTAGCCTGCTAATGGCTTTAGTGTGTGGGTGTGTGTGTGTGTGCGCAAGTAATTATTTACCTGCAATGTACAGTGTCAGTGTCTTACAGTTTGGTTACTATTAATAAATTAATAGTAGAAAGGTGATTACAATGAATGTTTATGGACTTTGAGATTTAGTTTTGGATCCCAGAAGTTCATTCTACATGGTGCTATTTGGATTTGACCTCTTTTAGCTGAATGTATATATTTCTTCACTCTTGACCTTTCAGCGTGTGGTTAGATGTATACTGGTGCACCTCTCCTATTTCTTTCTCTCTTTGTCTCTCTCTCTCTCTCTCTCTCTCTATATATATATATATGTGCAAGTGTGCATTCATGCGTGCTCAGTCATGCCTGACTCTTTGCAGCCCCATGGATTGTAGCCCGCTAGGCTACTCTGTCCATGGAATTTTCCAGGCAAGAATGCTGGGATGGGTTGCTATTTCCTCCTCCAGGGGATCTTCCTGACCCAGGGATTGAACCCTTGTCTCCTGCATTGGCAGGCAGATTCTTTACCACTTAGCCACCTGAAAAGCCATATATATTCTGCTCAATACCTCATGGCAACTCCTTTCCTTCCTGTCCATGCCCCCCTTCCTGGTCACCCACAGCCATCCTCTGACGCCTCCACAATCAGCTCCCTGTCCAGACCTCTGTCCGGCCTCGCCTCTGGATGTACCCCCTGGAGAGGCCGCAGCCCCTCACCCGCCTCCCACCTGAGCCCCGTCCTCCCCCGTGCTTGCTGCCTTGGTAACTGGTGTTGCCATCCACCAAGCCATCACTGCAGGCCTCTCCATCACTCCCACATCTGATTAACACATCCAGGTATGACAATTCTGCCTCCCACCCTCACACTTCTCAGCTCCTCTAATCATCATGGGTGTCTCTCTCCTGAGCTTCCCTCGTGGTTGCTTTCCCCACCTCCTGCCCACAGCACATTCAAGCCATCACATCCTGTGGCATCAGGCCTGGTTGTAGCTCTGAGATGTGTTCTCTGTCCTGTCACAGAGTCATCAATGAGACCGCCTGCCTCCCAGGGCTCTAATTTAAAGTGCATAGTATGGGCCTCCACCACACATGCACGGAATCAGAATTGCTGTTCTGGGGCCTAGGAATGTGCATTTTAATGCACTCCTCAAGTGATTATTAGGTTCCCCAATAAGGCAATGGCACCCCACTCCAGTACTCTTGCCTGGAAAACCCCATGGACGGAGGAGCCTGGTGAGCTACATGACTGAACGACTTCACTTTCATTTTTCACTTTCATGCATTGGAGAAGGAAATGGCAACCCACTCCAGTGTTCTTGCCTGGAGAATCCCAGGGATGGGAGAGCCTGGTGGGCTGCCGTCTATGGGGTCGCACAGAGTCAGACACGACTGAAGAGACTTAGTAGTAGCAGCTATAGAACAAAGTCAAGATTTCCTGCTGGCATGTACAAGAAAGGCCCTATCTTGAGCTTCAGTCTCTTCGGCTGCGAATTAGAACCCAGAATTTGCTTAGAAATCTTGGGATTATTGGGACTTTCCTGGTGGCTCAGATGGTAAAGAATCTGCCTGCAATGCCGGAGACCTGGGTTTGATACCTGGGTTGGGAAGATCCCCTGGGGAAGGGAATGGCAATTCACCCCAGTATTCTTGCCTGGAGAATTCCATGGACAGTGGACACTGGCGGATGTGAGAGCTGGACCATGAAGAAGGCCGAGTGACGAAAAATTGATGCTTTCGAACTGTGGTGCTGGAGAAGACTCTTGAGAGTCCCTTGGTCTGCAAGGAGATCAAACCAGTCCATCCTGAAAGAAATCAGCCCTGAATATTCTGGAAGGACTAGTGCTGAGACTCCAATATTTGGCCACTTGATGTGAAGAGCCAACCCACTGGAAAAGACCCTGATGCTGGGAAAGATTGACGGAAAAAAGAGAAGGGGGCGACAGAGGATGAGATGACTGGATAGCATCACACACTCAACGGACACGAATTATAGCAAACTCCAGGAGAAAGAGAAGGACAGAGGAGACTGGTGTGCTGCAGTTCATGGGGTTGCAGAGAGCCAGACACGACTTAGCAACTGAACTACAACCAGGGATCATGAAGATGGGACATGATCATGAGATCATGGATGTGAAATGCAATGCACAGTCTGGCCCTCGGGAGATAAAGAGAGTGCCAGCACCTCTGGTCCTGCTATTGCTCTTCATGGCACCAGAGCCCAGGTCCACGGGCCAGGCCCACTTGGTCATCACCGGCTGGTGTCATCCGGCCGGCCTGCTGCTTCGAGGAACCTGCGCTGTGAGCTGTCTTCACTTCTACCCAGGCTCTCGCAGCCCTGGGCCTCCCTTCTCCTTGAGGGCAGCACCTGACTCTTGATGGGGAAGGCATTTCCCTCTGACTCGATTCCAACTTTCCAGGTTCGTGTGGAGTTTCGAGTGCAGAACTGGTTCCTCTCAGCCGTGCACTCAGCATTCAGAATGAACTGATGATTCATCGGGCATAGATTCTTCTTCTTCGCCCCTTGCCCAGGCCTCTCTGTGCTCTTCCCTGCTCTGCTCTGGGCTTCAGCAGGCTGACCCCTAAGGATCATGTGGCCACATTGCTTTGCATGCTGGCTTCCAGCTGGGTGTCTCTATTAGCTTCTTCCGGCACCCGGAACACGCCCCACCATCTGGTTTAGACAACGGAAATTCTTTTCTCATAGTTCTGGAGGCGGGAGACTCTGAGATGAAGCTGTTGGCTGGGTGGGTTCCTCCTGAGGCCTCTCCTTGAGGAGCAGAGACGGCCTTCTTCTCCCCATCTTCACACGATCCATCCCCCGTGCCCCCACCAGTGTGTCTGTGCTCCAGTCTCCTCTTCTCATAAACACACCAGTCACATTGGATGACAGCCCACCCTAACTACCCCATTTCACCTTAATTACCTCTTTAGGGGCCCTCTCTTCAAATGCAGTCACATTATGAAGTGCTGGGTGTTAGGACTTAAACATTTGAATTTTGGAAGGTGCAGCCCAGTCCCTAAGAGCAGCCAGAAGGAGGCACGGCTGGAGATGAGAGGGCGGCGGCGAAGTGAGGACCATTTGCTCCACCTCCCTCCTGCCCTAGCATCTTTCCCCAAACTGCTTCCTCCTGGTAACATCGCTCCCCCCCTGGCAGGGGTGGCACCTGCTTCCCTGGCATGGGCCTCTGGTAACATCGCTCCCCCCTGGCAGGGGTGGCACCCGCTTCCCTGGCATGGGCCTCTGGTGACATCGCTCCCCCCTGGCAGGGGTGGCACCCGCTTCCCTGGCATGGGCCTCTGGGCACTTCAGTCTCCTTTGTTGGTCCTCTGCAGCCTGGATTAGAGCCTCTCCATCTGAATCACCCGAGATAGACTCTGCTTCCTGCTAGGGAGCTGGTGGTACGGTTCATTCATGGTTGGTTCAGCCCTGGTGGTCTTCCACTCGCTTGTCCCAGACACCCAGTCATATTGCCTCTACCCAGTGGAGAGGGGTCAGAATCCATGCTGATGGAATAGCGTTGTTGTTCAGTGGCTAAGCAGTATCTTACTCTTTGCCACCTTGTGGACTGGAGCACACCAGGCTCCTCTATCCTTTATCTCCAGAAGTTTGATCAAATTCATGTCCATTGAGTTGGTGATGCTAACCCAGCCATCTCATTCTCTGCTGTTCCCTTCTCCTTTTGCCTTCAATCTTTCCCAACATCAGGGTCTTTTCCAATGAGTCAGCTCTTCGCATCAGGTGGCCAAATTATTGGAGCTTCAGCTTCAGCATCAATCCTTCCAATGATTATTCAGGACTGATTTCCTTTAGGGTTGACTGGTTTGATCTCTTTACAATCCAAGGGACTCTCAAGAGTCTTCTCCACAATTTGAAAGCATCAGTTCTACATCACTCAGCCTTCTTCATGGCCAAACTCTCACATTCGTGCATGATTATTGGAGAAGCCTAAAACACTAAGATCACAGCATCCAGTCCCATCACTTCATGGGAAATAGATGGGGAAACAATGGAAACAGTGACTGGCTATTTTTTTTGGGCTCCAAAATCACTGCAGTTGGTGACTGCAGCCATGAAATTAAAAGACGCTTACTCCTTGGAAGGAAAGTTGTGACCAACCTAGACAGCATATTAAAAAGCAGAGACATTACTTTGCTGACAAAGGTCTGCCTAGTTAAAGCTATGGTTTTTCCAGTAGTCATATATAGATGTGAGAGTTGGAAAAAGCTGAGTGTCAAAGAATTGATGCTTTTGAACTGTGATGTTGGAGAAGACTCTTGAGAGTCCCTTGGACTGTAAGGAGAGCAAACTAGTCAGTCCTAAAGGAAATCAACCCTGAATATTCATTGGAAGGACTGATGCTGAAGCTGAAGCTCCAATACTTTGGCCACCTGATGCAAAGAACTGACTCATTGGAAAAGACCCTGATGCTGGGAAAGATTGAAGGCAGGAGGAGAAGGGGAGACAGAGGATGAAATGGTTGGATGGCATCCCTGAGTCAATGGACACAAGTTTGAGCAAGCTGTAGGAATTGGTGATGGACAGGGAAGCCTGGTGTGCTGCAGTCCATGGAGTTGCAGAGTCAGACACGACTGAGCCGCTGAACTGAACTGAACTGGAGAAACCATAGTTTTGACTATACAAACTTTTGTCACCAAAGTGATGTCTCTGCTTTTTAATATGCTGTCTAGGTTTGTCAAAGCTTTTGTTCCAAGGAGCAAATGTCTTTTAAATTCATGGCCGCAGTCACTGTCTGCAGTGATTTTGGAGGCCAAGAAAATAAGATCTGTCATTGCTTCCACTTTTTCCCCTTCTATTTGCCATGAAGTGATGGACTTGGATGCCACGATATTAGTCTTTTGAATGTTGAGTTTCAAGCCAGCTTTTTCACTTTCCTCTTTTCCCCTCTTTCACCAAGAGGCTCTAGTTCCTCTTCACTTTTCGCCATTTGAGTGGTATCACCTGCATATCTGCGATTGTGAAGCAACACAACACTATAGGAGAGAGGCTCCCTTCCCCTCTGATGGTAAGGAGGGCTTCCTGGAGGAGGAAACACCGAGGCTGCAACGGGGACAGATCTGGTGAATGAAGAAGGATGTGAGGTGGGACAGAGCTTACAGCAAAAGCCAGAGCTGAGAGCTCCCAAAGCCAGGATGGCCCTCCCTGGGCTGGGGTCCCTGGCATCGCCATCTCCATGGTCATGCGGCTAAAGCCTTGGCACCAGCCTCAAATCTTCTCTTTCCCTCCCTTCCTATGTTTGGCCTGTCACTGAGTCTCCTTTTAATACGCTTCCCCTCTGTCCATCCTCTTTTCTCCATTTCCCTGACACTTCGGTGTGACAGCTTGACATGGGGGCAGGTCTTATCTGGCTGTTGTGTGGCTGGAAGAAATGCAAAAAGATGAGCTTTTTAAGAGTTATTTTAATTGGAGGAGAATTGCTTTACAACATTGTGTTGGTTTCCGCCGTAGGACAACGAGCATCAGTCATAATTAGGTATGTATCTCCCTTCACTCCTGAGCCTCCGTCCCCTCCCCCATCCCACGCCTCTAGATCATCACAGAGCCCCGGGCTAGGTGAGATGAACCTTTTCTGGACATCTCCTTGATGACTTGCAGTAACCTAGGTAGTTTATCTTTTGTAGGTTTTGTTTCTTTTAAAAAGCTTTTTGGCTGGGCCCCTAGGCACGTGGGGATCTTAGTTCCCCAACCAGGGGTTGAACCTGTGCCCCCTGCAGGGGGTGCTTGGAGTCTTAACCACAGGACCACCAGGGAAGTCGGATAGATTTTATTTTTGACTTTCATCATATTCTTGGGAGGTCAGGTGGTACGATCCCATCAGTTGGTGAAGAAGATGCGCCTCAGAGGTGCTCGTGAAGTGTGTTGTCTCTCTGTGTTGCAGATGACCTTGATCTGGACCCAGGGCCAGACCAGGACTGGTGGCAGTCTATCTCTGGGAGGTGGCCAGGGTTGAAGGGTTGCAGCGTGCCCCAGCTCAGGTGCTTAGAGACGGAGCTTGTGTTCCCCACAGCCAGCTGCAAACAGCCTTTCCAGAGATCTGGACAGGCCCTGAAGGGGGGTTTTATTTCTCTGGGCATTTTCACCCAGTGGGCCCCAGAGAGGAGACGAGAGCAAACCTGTTTGTTTTTTTTCTTTTGGCCTGCTTGCTGGTGAAATGGAGAATATTTTTAGCAGATTTGAAAGCTTTGGAGACAAATCCTGTTACTCAGAGCCCAGCTCGTAGCAGGCACTCAATAAACCTTTGTTGAATGTTGCTGAATGTTACTCATTGGCACAAATGATCTTCGGTGAATGCGCACATTAGGGGATTTGATGAAGATGTCAGCCATCCTGACCGTAAAAAGTAATCTTTATGATGCCATAAAGAGGAACGCGGACAATAGCTAGAATGTCATCCGTGAGCACGATGAATATTTCCCTGAAGTTCCTCTGCCCATCAGAAAACCACATTGCATGCACTTTCAAAACCAGTGGCTTGTTTCAACTTTATGTAAAATGCCATTCTTTTTAATGGGAAATGATTGGGTTTGCAATTAACCAAAGTGCACAATAATCATGTCCACCTCGATTGATTTATGGAGCATCGAAAATTGCAAGAGGGTTAGTGGGCAAGCAGGATTTTCGGTGCCGCCAAACACATTCAGGATACTGTTCCTGGTGTGGATTTTAAAAAAAGAACCTTGGATGATGTGGTTATTCAGTCAGCCAGTCAGTGCTTGCTGAGAGCCTGTTGTGTGCCAGGCGTGGTCCTAGGGATTCAGAGTTGAAAGGTCAGAGGTGTTACCCCCAGGGGACTCACAGCCTAGTGGTAGCCAACTGCGAGAAAATGTCACAGGGTTGTGGGGAGGCGTGCCCAGGTCACTAGGAGAGGACAGGGAGGGAACAGCAAAATGTGACTTGGATGGGTCAGGAGACATTCAGGAAAATGGAAGGGATTCTTGAGGGGTGATGCAGGGAGCTAGGTGAGGGGGCCCTGGGTCCATCCTGGACCTAGTGGAGGACTGGGAATGTGGGAGCAGCTGGAGGAACGGTGTGGGTGCTGAGGCTGGGCAGGTAGCAGGGGCCAGGGCGGGGTGTCTCTGCCTGTCGAGGAGTCTGCACATCACCCATGCCTGCCTGGATGGAAGATGGAGTTGTAACTCTCTAACCTGGAGACTGATCCATGCGGGGCTGCCCCAGTGGACAGAGAGATTTTCCTTATTTGAAACTGGGATCTGTCTCTCTGACGTTTGAAATCAATGGCCGTTGTCCCGGCGTCAGCAAGATCCCAGAGTAAGCCTGTATTTTCTTCAGGTTTTATGATGGTTATTTATAGTTTGCCTTTTTATGGAGTTGACAGTTACAAAGCCTACCACTGTAGGTGTGTGATGATAAACACCCTCTAAATCTTCTCGGGGCACAATATCATAGCCTCCTTCAAACATGCCCTAAATGGCATACTTTTCCTTTCCACACAATCCGCAGCGTCTCAACCTTAAATTTTTTTCCGTTTATAAGTGTAATATGCCTGTTGTAGAAAATTAGGAAAACACAGACGGTGAAAAGAAAACAAAGGACTTCCCGGTTGTCCTGGGGTTAAGACTCCATGCTTCCAATGCAGGGGGTGAGAGTTTGATCCCTGGCTGCGGGACTAAGATCCTGTATATTGTGTGATGTGACTTTTTTTTAAAAAAGACAGTTGTAAGTAGCTTGCTGGGTACTTCTTTCAGCCAGACTTTCTCTGGATTGCCTCTTCTGCTGGTTCTGGGGCACTCAGGTTCCTCCCCGTGACTCAGTTCAGCTCACATTAACTCTTCGGTCTCAGATTCAGCGTAAATCCCGTCTCTTTGCCTCCCTCTTCACAGGCTCACGCCCAGGTCTTGGTTTTCCTGTTTGTCCTCCCCTCCCTCTCCAGTGCCCTGGGGTGGGCACTCGGAAAGCACTTCGCTCACGGGGACTGCCCTTGCTCCCGTCCTGACTGGCTGTGGGCGCTCCGTCTGTGTCAGACCTGAGAATGCTGGTGGCCTTGTGGGGCACATAGAGGAGTTATCTGGGGGGACTGTGGAGCTCCCCGACACCGTTCCCAGGTGCTGGAGACACGGCTCTTTTTATCCTTCTCAAGTCACCCACAAACTCAGCTCTGTCCTTTGGCTGGGGGCGGGGTGGGTGGTCCTTGCTCAGTGGGCTGCTCTCTTAGGTAAGGCACCCCCACACCCCGCCTCCCAGCAGGTGTCGTTTGCTCCCCAACAAGCACAAGCATCCTTAGTGGGGCACCTGGCAGGAGTGTGTGTGCAAACCGTGTGTCTCCCCAGCGCCTGTCACTGTCTTTCATTGTGCTGTTGAACTCAGTGTGTGTGCTAGTATCTAGTTAGGGTTTAATTAGAAGCTTTGCATCCTTATTATTGAAATGACTTTATTTGCTTTTCTGCTATATCCTTTCGTAGGTTTTAGTCTTAATGCTATGTTAGATTTATGAAATAAATGAGAGCATATTCCTTCTTTTTCTCTACTTTGGAACAGTTTACATAATGGGAGAATTATCTGTTCCACGAACATTTGAAAGAACACGCTGTGACAACAGTCTGACCCAACGCCTTTTTTGGGGAGGCAGTTTTTCGAAACTTGTTTGCTTTCTTCCATGCTTGCTGGTCATTGCAATTTCTTCACTTCTCTTGGAGACAAATTTAGTAATGTGTGTTTCCCCAGAAAATGATCCACTTCTTTGAGACTTTGAAATATACTAACATAGAATTGTACCAGCTTACTCTCTTATAGTTAAAAAACAACCCTTGCTTATCTGTTCTTCTGTCTTGTTAAAAAAAAAAAAAAACAGCCCTTGCATATCTGTTCTTATGTTTTGTTAAGAAAAACCCCTTGCATATATGTTATTTCTTATTTTTGATTCCTATATATTTTTTGTTATCTCTCTCTCTTTTTTTGATATTAGGATTTTCAGAGGTTTCTCTACCCAAATGCAAGTCTGTAGAACCAGGTCTTGGAATTCCTGCTCATTTCTACAGTGGTTAATTTCTCTGAGTTCTGCTTTATCATGTCTTCTTATCTACTGTCCTTGGGCTTAAAAATTCTCGAGTTGAATGCTTATTTAGTATTTTTAAATAATACGAATATTTAAATCTATGACAATTCTCAGATGACAGTGTGGTCCCTTTGATTTAGTCCTCCAGCTCTCAGCCACAAAATGCAACAATCTTGCAAATTTTTCCTGTAGTTAGAAGAGCTCAAACCTTCTCTTCCCTATCAGCAGCCCCTCCATAGTGATTTCTGTGGCAGCAAACCCATCTGCTTGTTTTGGAGTGGCTGCTACTGCACTTGGTAGGTGACCTTGGGCACACTTGAGGTGTGTCTGCTTCCTTTATACCTCCAGTAGGCTCCTCCTGCAACGAGCATGCCTTTAACTCTCCCGATTTCTCCTGGGACACTTGGTGGAACTCAATTCCCATAAGGTGGCACAAATTCTAGAATATTCCTCTGTGAGATGGAAATGGCATCCAATTAAAGGCCAAACCTGGCTTAGAGACTTCAGCCATCTGAAGAGTGGCTGTCTACATTAGCCTGTAACACAGCCTCACCTACTGCTCGATCCAAACTGGTGCTCTGAGGAGGGTCTTCCTGTAACGCTGGCCGCTGACAAGAGAGCATGGGTGAAACAGCCCTCCCTGGGATGGGAAAATCCACTGGGATGTCCCATGCGCTCCACTGTAATGGAGCTAAATTGCTGATGACCCGTGGCAGAGAAAATTCTGCCCAATGCACTGACTACAGATTGGGACCCTGGCCATAAAAGATACTGACCCCAAGTTTAGTGAGATAATCCTTTACATAGATGCATGTCCTGTTGCTGATGACTTAACTATGTAGTCAGGGCCCCAGACCCCTAGTGCTGGGCCACTAAGATCACACCCACATGAGGCACTTGCCTGCGGAGCTGAGTCCCGGAGCTGGTCGTGAACGTGGCCTTTGTTACCCAGGTACATGACCACAGGAAGCAGTCACAGCTGAAAGGGAGCGACCCGTCAGCAGGCAAGGCTGTCTGTCACCTCTCCCCCAGGGTCTTCACCCTGGGGCGGGGCGTGCCGTCGCCCATTCCTGGCCTAAGCTGGAGACAAGAGGGTGTGGGATCCCACGGACACTGACATGTGCTCCTAAGTCCTCAGAGGACCTCAATGTTCTGTCTGCCTGACATGGTGCTGGTGAGTGTATCCTTTGCATGAGTAAAAATGTGTTAAAACTGATGCCACCTTTTCAGACCCATCTGATTCGAGTTCCTGCCCTTTCATGACTGTGAGTTTCAGTTTGGAGTGGTTATATAATCTGTCATGTGTGCGTGCTAAGAAGCTTCAGTCGTGTCCGACTCTTTGCGACTCTGTGGACCATAGCCCACCAGGCTCTTCTGTCTATGGGATTCTCCAGGCAAGAATACTGGAGTGGGTTTCCAAGCCCTCCTTCAGGGGATCTTCTGGACCCAGGGGTCCAACCTGTGTCTCTGATGTCTCCTGCATTTGCAGGTGGATTCTTTACCATTAGTGCCACCTGGGACACCCATATAATCTATCATAGCAACAACTAATAATTACTGATTGTTACTAGAGGCTGGGCACTCTGCTAAGAGCTTTATATATTTTAACTCACTTCTGGAGATAAATACAATGATCTTTTCTTTTCTATTAATTCCTTTTTTCCCACCTCAGAAAAGGAAAGAGAGGCACAGAGAGGTTAAGAATTTGTCCAAGGTCACACAGCTCTAAGTGGTGAGGCCAGGATTCAAACTTAGGCCATCTGCCTCCAGAGCCTGGGTCACTAAAATCATCTGTCTTGATGATTTGCAGGTCAGCTGGAGGGAAGGTTTGGGAGGTGAAAATAAAAAGAATTCTGGTAATCTTTGAAAATGGAACCCCTCTGTCCAAGACAGTTGCATTATTTTCTGATCCCCAAGAAGCATCTCCTTATTTCCTTTTAATCTATTTGTTTAGTTCTCACAAAGAACAAAGCCTTTCTGCCTTCCGCCTTCCACTGACTGTGCCTCAAATACACTGTATAGATCTTACATCTGACATCATTTCTTCCAAGGTTTTTGCATCAGGTCAGCTATGAGGCCCAAAGTTTCTGGGTTTTCGTTTGTCAGCTTGCTTTGCTGAGTGTGCCTAGGTTCCCAGGCAGGAAGTGGGGTGTGAGTGGCTGTGGTCCATCCTAGAGGCAGCTCAGCTGTGGGCTCCATCACCCGCAGTCCTTGCAGCTTGGCTCTGGCTGCCCCCAAATGCTGCAGCCCTGAGATTTGGAAGGAGAGGGTGATTGCGGAAGGCGTGGGCTGTGACGGCTGCTCCCGAGGCCCCGGGAGCCCGAGCAGCAGGGGAAGTGGCTCCGGCACAGGCGGCCAAGACCGTGGCGTCCTCGCTACCTGGCCATGACCAAGGCAGCGGCTGCTTGTCCGGAGTATATTCTGGAAGCTCAGCTCTGGGTCTGCCCCTCCAGACCCACCATCAGTTTGTCAGGGCCTCGTTCCCTTTCTGTGTAAACTAGGTAGAGTGGTCCACGTTATTTGCAACTTGTGAGAGTTTTCTTTTTTTTTTTTTTTTTAACACAATTGGTTCAGATTGTGACCCCATGAAAAACGAAACCCTCAGATTTCTTTCCCCGTTGCTGTTCTTAGGCATCCTTCATCTGGATGTGTGTGAACAGCTAAACTTACCTGCCCTGGGCCCAGCCACCCCGCTGGTGAGGCCCTTGGAGGCCTTGTCTCAGTGGGAAGCCCGCCACCAAGCAGGGCACTGCCCCACTGCCAACGCCTTGTCCCCTGGCTGCAGCACGCTGGCTCCACTGCTTCTGTCAAGAATCAGCTGGCCTGGTCTCTGCTCCTGGGAAGGATGGCCTGGAGCCCTTCAGTGCATCTGCCTCTCTCTCTCTGTCTCTGGGGCAACCCTGGCACCCCTCCTCTGGAGATAGGATCCCCCTTTTCCAGAGGCTGCCCTGCAGAGCCTTGCTCATGTGATGTGGGTGGGACCATAGCTATAGTCTGAGTACATTTTCCCTCGGTAACTCCTTTGAGGAAGTTATCTTTTCTAATTCCCAGACCTCCCATGGGGGTGTATGGAGTTTCACTATAGTATAGTTTTTCAAATGGCAACTTATGATCCTCTAATAATATATAAAATTGATTTCAAGGTCTGGACCAACATTGAATGTATAGAAGTTCATTATAAATAGGAAGAATAAGTAGTGTCTTGAGTATCCACTTATTTGTAGGTCTGTACACCCATGGACAGAAGAGCCTGGTGGGCTACAGTCCAAAGGATTGTAAAGAGTTGGACATGACTGAAGCGAGTTAGCACGCATGCATGCATTAAATGATCCGAGGCAGAAGGAAATGATGTTAGGCACACACAAGAACTGTGGGTAGCAATCAGGGGTCCATGAGAGAAACAGAACCAGTAGGAGATGTGTGTGTCTATCTATTGATTTCTATCTGTAAACAACATACGTAACGGTATCTGTATATAAATATGTATCTGTATATATATATATATCAGATCAGATCAGATCAGTCGCTCAGTCATGTCCGACTCTTTGCGACCCCATGAATCGCAGCACACCAGGCCTCCCTGTCCATCACCAACTCCCGGAGTTCACTCAGACTCACGTCCATCGAGTCAGTGATGCCATCCAGCCATCTCATCCTCTGTCGTCCCCTTCTCCTCCTGCCCCCAATCCCTCCCAGCATCAGAGTCTTTTCCAATGAGTTAACTCTTCGCATGAGGTGGCCAAAGTACTGGAGTTTCAGCTTCAGCATCATTCCTTCTAAAGAAATCCCAGGGCTGATCTCCTTCAGAATGGCTGGTTGGATCTCCTTGCAGTCCAAGGGACTCTCAAGAGTCTTCTCCAATACCACAGTTCAAAAGCATCAATTCTTCGGTGCTCAGCCTTCTTCACAGTCCAACTCTCACATCCATACATGACCACTGGAAAAACCATAGCCTTGACTAGATGAATCTTTGTCGGCAAATAATGTCTCTGCTTTTGAATATGCTATCTAGGTTGGTCATAACTTTCCTTCTAAGGAGTAAGCATCTTTTAATTTCATGGCTGCAGTCACCATCTGCAGTGATTTTGGAGCCCAGAAAAATAAAGTCTGACACTGTTTCCACTGTTTCCCCATCTATTTCCCATGAAGTGATGGGACCGGATGCCATGATCTTTTCTGAATGTTGAGCTTTAAGCCAACTTTTTCACTCTCCACTTTCACTTTCATCAAGAGGTTTTTTAGTTCCTCTTCACTTTCTGCCAGAAGGGTGGTGTCATCTGCATATCTGAGGTTATTGATATTTCTCCAGAGGAACCAGGGATCAAATTGCCAACATCCGCTGGATCATAGAAAAAGCAAGAGAGTTCCAGAAAAACATCTATTTCTGCTTTATTGACTATGCCAAAGCCTTTGACTGTGTGGATCACAATAAACTGTGGAAAATTCTTCAATTCTTAGAACTGGACATGGAACAACAGACTGGTTCCAAATAGGAAAAGGAGTTCGTCAAGGCTGTATATTGTCACCCTGCTTATTTAACGTATATGCAGAGTACCTCATGAGAAATGCTGGACTGGAAGAAACACAAACTGGAATCAAGATTGCCGGGAGAAATATCAATAACCATATATATATATATATATGTATATATTTGTTGTTTAGTTGCTAAGTTGTGTCTGACTCTTTTGTGACCCTATGGACTGTAGCCTGCCAGGCTCCTCTTTCCATGGAATTCTCCAGGCAAGAATACTGGGTAGGTTGCCATGCCCTCCTCCAGAGGATCTTCCTGAGCCAGGGATCAAACCTGTGTCTCCTGCATTGCGGGTGGATTCTATACCACTGAGCCACTGGGGAAGCCCATCTTTATCTACAGATTGATTTTGAAGAGCTGGTTGACAGAACTGTAGGGGCTGCCTAGGCAGTTCTCAGATCCACAGGACAGGATGGACCTCTCAGGCACAAGCTGAAGCTTCTGTACACAGGCAGTGTTACAGAGGCCAAGCTCACTCTGCTTGTTGCATGACAGGCCAATGAATCCAATGGACGAGGTGCTGAAGCAAGGAATAGACTTCATTCAGATAGCCAGCTGACCAGGGAGATGGCAGGCTAACGACGCCTCAAAACAACCATTGTTGGGATCTGGATGCCAAGTTCTTTTATGGATCAGAAATGAGGAAACAAAGTGAAGAAAAGGCCATTAATCTGGCGAATATCTCCTAGGACGGCAAGCCTCATGCAGGGGGCTGTGTTGGTTTCTTCCTTCCTGCGTCTGCAGGTGGACAGGGTTCTGAACAAAAGCACTTCAGTGTAAGTCAGGCAGAGGGGTGGGACCCTCTGAGGCAGACCTTTATGTGTGATTACACTAACAAGAGCAGCGGAAAATAAGTCCAAGAAACAGTTTCAACGTGGAGTCGGAATTGACTTCTCCCTGCAGCAGTAGGTTTCTTGAAGGGAAGTCTGAGCTCTGCCCTTAAGGCCTTTCAGCTGATGGATCCAGACCACTCAGATTATCCTTATTTAAAGACAGATATCCGGAGAAGGCAATGGCACCCCACTCCAGTACTCTTGCCTGGAAAATCCCATGGATGGAGGAGCCTGGTAGGCTGTAGTCCATGGGGTCGCTAAGAGTCGGACATGACTGAGTGACTTCCCTTTCACTTTTCACTTGCATTGGAGAAGGAAATGGCAACCCACTCCACTGTTCTTGCCTGGAGAATCCCAGGGATGGGGGAGCCTGGTGGGCTTCTGTCTATGGGGTCTCACAGAGTCGGACACGACTGAAGCGACTTAGCAGCAGCAGCAGCAAAGACAGATATCACATGGCATCACTTATATGTGGAATCTAAAAAAAATGGTACAAATGAATTTATATACAGAGCTAGAGCTACAGACAGAAACAATCTTATAGTTACCAAAGTGGAAAGGGAGGAGGGAGAAATTAGGAGCTTGGGATTAACAGACACACACTACTGTATATAAAATAGATCACCAGCAAAGACCTACTGTGCATCCCAGGGAACTATATTCTGTAATAACCTATAAGGGAAAAGAAGCTGGAAAAGAATGTATTGTTTGTTGGTTAGTCACTAAGTTGTGTCTGACTCTTTGTAACCCCGTGGACTGTAGCCTGCCATGGGATCTGCCTGGCAAGAATACTGGAGTGGGTTGCCATTTCTGTCTCCAGACAACTTTGTCTGGAGAAGGAAATGGCAACCCACTCCAGTATTCTTGTATACCAGTATATATATATATGTGTGTGTGTCTTGTATTCCAGTATATATATATATATGTGTGTGTGTGTGTGTGTGTCTTGTATTCCAGTATATATATACATGTGAAACTAACACAACATTGTAAATCAACTATACTTCAATTAAAAAATAAAGTGAGGGAGGGGGGTTTGGGATGGGGAACACATGTACACCCATGGCTGATTCATGTCAGTGGATGGCAAAAACCACCACAATATTGTAAAGTAATTAGCCTCCAATTAAGGTAAATAAATAAATTAATTTAAATGAGAAAAAATAAAGTGAATTAAAAAAATGGTGATAGACTTTAATCTCATTTCCAGAAAACCCTCACAGGGACCCCTAGCTTGTGTTTGAATCCCTGGGGACTGTAGCTTGGCCAAGCTGACCCATAAAACTATCAGAATAAGTGTGAGTATATACTGGGTGGTGATTAAAGGTGAATTCCTTACCGTAAAATGTAATGTGAAGAACACCGGTGAAATCCGTGGGTCCTCCTGCCCTCTGTTTGGGGGGCCGATGCATTCATATCTGCCCCCCTTTCCTTGGTCACAGCCTCTAGTCTTTTCAGGCCTGGGGGGCGCGCTGGCAGGCCAGCGTTACTTTACATGTGTTGGATGTTTCGGCTTCCCCCAGGGCACGGGTCAGCCACGTGGAGCAAGAGGAACTGACATCCAGGGCACTGGTTCCCTGGATTGCGGGCAAGCTTGGAATCAGGGATCGCTCACAGCCTGGGTCTGAGAATGAGCCTCACTATTGTAAGGGGACAAAAGGAAGAATCTGCTTCCTGGGCCTCAAGGTGGATCCTAAGATCCCAGAGATTCTCATTCTTGTAAGAGGAAGTGGCGGGTGGTCCCAGAGTGGAGAAGCTTACAAGCACGAAAACCCCCCAACCCTGATATGTCAGGAGACAATGCCTAAGGAAGCAATTTGAGAAAGATGCAAGAGGATTGCTTCTCCTTCACAGTTTCTTATTATTCCTGCAGTTCAGCTCTCCCGGGTCCTTTTACAAAGGGAACAGATGACTCATATATTTCCCAAGCCGAAGATACTGGTAAGGAAGGAATATATGACATCATGGAGAAACAGAGAAATCCTCAATTGTTAATGTACATAATAGAAAAGCATCATCACAGGGATCTTCTTTAAATTGTGTGTGTCTTTCTTAGGGAGCAATTCAGTTGTTCCATGAGCGAGCCAGGTGGTCTGCGAGGAGCTGGGCTATGAAGCTAAGATCAACCTTTAAAATGCCTAAGAGGAACAGAAGGGGACACAGAATCTCAGCACAGTGAGAGCTCTGAGTGACGAGGACATGTGGTGGAGCCTGGGCATGTGTTGGTCGCTCAGTCGTGTCTGACTTTTTGTGACCCCATGGACTCTAGCCCGCCAGGCTCCTCTGTCCATGGGATTTCTCAGGCAAGAATACTGGAGTGGGTTGCCATTTCCTTCTCCAGGGGATCGTCCCAATCCCAGGATTGAACTCACGTCTCCTGCATTGCAGGCAGACTCTACCATCTGAACCACAGGAAAACACACACGATGGAGGAAGGAAGTGTGTAAAATGGTGAGCGCCAACGATACACCAGGCACTGTAGCTGGCACTGGGGATGGGGTAGCATGCAGGGTGGGATGGAGCTGAGGTCTACAGATGTTTACCGGTCACCCCAATGTTAATCACTGGCCCTACCATGGGCATACCACCTTAAGGTCCTGCTTCAAGCTTAGGTTCAAGTTTACTGCAAAACTCCTGTTCTAGAGGGCTTATTGGTGCCCCCCGCCCCCACCCCCAGCCACTTAGCCGAATAGGATCTTAGTTGAGGAAGTGACATTCCCCAAGTGACATCACTGCATTAGAGAAATCCCTCTTTAACAGTCAATTCCCTGAGACCAACAGATTAGATGGATGAAGTTTGCTTGAACCGTTCTGTTTGGTTTTAGAAGCATACTATGGTATTTTCCTTCTTTGTCCCTCCAAAGAGCCTTCTTGGCCCCTTGCATCTGAATGCTTATTAGATTTTGCTCCTCCACCCCCAGCCTCCCTAACTGTCCTATTTATAACTTTCAGCTGTTGGCAGGTCCTCAGTGTTGAGCCTTTGCGGAGACATATGCAGAACAAGATGCCTGTGGGTTGTCTGGGAACACGGGCTGGGGTGATACAGTCACCCAGGCCAGTCTTTTCTTTCAGAATTTATAGGGAAGGCTTGGCTTTCGAGAGCCTGGGGTTGGTGATGAAACAGTCCTGTGCCTGGAACACAGAGAGGTGGGGGTGGGGCACATCCCCCTGAGGCCAGAACTGGCTAAAACCAGCTTTTGGATGCACCAATTAGTCAATAACTCTCTAGCAAAAATTAGAAATAGCGGTTTCAGTTACACATTGTCTTAGCTAAAACAACTTTTTTTTTTTTTTTAAACAGAAAGTGAGATATTTGGGACAAAGTTTAAATAAGGGTTTTGGGCAGAGAGCTTTTTTCTGGACCAAAGATGCAACTGATGTTGGGTCTGTAAATGGGTCTTCTGAGAAATGTGCCAGGAGAAGGGTGGTGGAGATGGAGATTAATGGATGCTGGGGCTGTCTCTAGGTTTAAATCATTCATGCTAAAACTGGCCCTGATAAGTGTGCGTGCGTGCTCAGTCCTTCAGTTGTGCACAGCTGTTTGCGACGCTGTGGACTATAGCCCGCCAGGCTTCTCTGTTCATGGGATTTTCCAGGCAAGAATACTGGAGTGGGTTGCCATGCCCTCCTCCAAGGAATTCCTAACCCAGGAATCGAACCTGCCGTCTGCTGGGTCTCCTGCATTGGCAGGCGGGTTCTTTACCACTAGAGCCACCCGGGAAGTGTAAATAATTCCAAAGTGACCTCCAGTTTGTTCCCTGGGGTTCAGAAAGCTATACTTCCCCCAAGGCTTTACCAGCTCGCTGTCAAGGGAACAAACACCATTTTAGAACTTGCTTCCCAAAGTCTGATTGCCCTCATTCTGAGAAGCTTCTGCTGAAGACCTTTTGAACTATTTTGTCCACAGTTCTATCCAATTCAGTTGAGATTATGGATCTATTTTTGGACTGTGGATGAAAAGACCCTGCTGTAACATCATTACCCTAACTTCTTCTGGGCTATCTTGTTTAAAAGTTGCTCTCCCTGAGATTTATGCTGCCTCAGTTTTTTTCACTTTGCAGAGCTTCAGATTTTAAAAAATGTGTTTCTGATGCTCAGTATCTTGGCCTGTGATGGGCTCGCAGGGGGAACTTTCTCCCCTAAATTTGTCTCGGGCTTTAGCACGTCAAACCCATTGTAGTCCAAGTTAACAGAGCCCCAAAGCTCTGGGCTGGAGTATTGCTAACTCTCCAGCTCATGGATGGAGCCAGACAAAGCGCCTGAGGTCAAAATGTTATATCCCCAAGCTGTGTCCAGATGTATCTGTGTTAACTGGAAGAGGAGGACTGGTCCCTCTTTGTCTGAGATCATGTAGAGTCCCTGCTGTGAACCAGGTAAGCATTTATTACTCCCTCTTCAGTATTCTTTGTTCATATGGCTGGTTAAGCTTTCAATATTATTATTATTTTTTTTTATTGAGTACAGTTGATTTACAGTGGTCTGTTAATTTCAGGTGCACAGCAAAGTGATTCCGTTTTATGTATGTATTCTTTTTCAGATTTTTTCCTTACTGGCTATTACAAAATATTAAATATAATTCCCTGTGCTAAAAGTAGGTCCTTATTGGTTATCTTTTTTTTTTTTTTATCAATTTCTCTCTTTTGGTGGTATGTACTGATCCCAGAGGGTAGGGTCTGTGTTCTTGATCGGTTTTCAGAATCCTGGCTGGTGAGGGAGGAACAGTCAGAATTGACAGATGGTTGCTGCATGACTAAGTGAGTGTGTGATGGGTGACTTTCTGTCAACTTGGCTGGGCAAAGGGATGCCCAGGTTGCTGGGAAAATGGTTTCTCTGGGTGTGTCTGGGACGGTGTGTCCAGAAGAGAAGGGCTAGAGTCAGTGGTCTGAGTGAGAAAGTGACCCTCACTGGTGCTGGTGGGCATCTTCCTATCTGCTGAGGACCTGAAGAATGCAAAGGTTGGAGAGGAATGAATTTGCTTTCTGCTGGAGCCCAGACATCCAGCTTCACCTGCCTTTAGATTCTGGCACTCTTGGGTTTTCCGCCTTTGGATTCTGACCGGAAGTTTCACCACTGGCCCTTGATTCTCAGTCCCGTGAACTTGGGCTGGCTTGCACTGTGGGCTTTCCTGCTTCTCTAGCTTGCAGATAGCTTTTGGGGCTTCTCAGCATCTGTAACTGATCCCTATAATTCGAATTGTGGTGTTGGAAAAGACTCTTGAGAACCCCTTGGACTGTAAGGAGATCAAACCAGTCAATCCTAAAGGAAATCAATCCAGAATCTTCATTGGAAGGACTGTTGCTGAAGCTGATGCTCCAATACTTTGGCCACCTGATGCAAAGAACTGGAAAAGACCCCAATGCTGGGGAAGATTGAAGGCAAAAGGAGAAGAGGGTGGCAGAGGACGAGATAGTTAGATAGCATCACTGACTCAGTGGACATGAATTTGAGCAAATACCAGGAGATAGTGGAGGACAGAGGAGCCTGGTGTGCTCCAGCCGTGGGGTGGCAGAGTGGAACATGACTTAGCAATGGAATGACATCAACAACAAAAATCTGTATAATCTATCTCTCTTACCTGTTATCTGTCTATCATCTATCTAATCAATCTATCTCTATTATTTATCCATGTATCTATTGGGCTTCCTTGGTGGCTCAGGCAGTAAAGAATCTGCTTGGAATGAGGGAAAACTCGGTTTGATCCCTGGGTCGGGAAGATCCTCTGGAGAGGGAAATACTAGAATACCCACTCTAGTATTCTTGCCTGGAGAATTCCATGGACAGAAGAGCCTGGTGGGCTGCAGCCCATGGGGTCATCTATTGGTTCTGCTTCTTTGGAGAATTCTGACTCGTAGTAGAGAATGAATGATCTGTCCCCAGCCTGGGGAGCTGTGTTGTTCTGATGCTGTGTACCTCACTTGGATTTATCCCACACCGGTGCGGTCCTGGGTGGGCCATCAGGAGTTGGGCCAGGCTGCAAGGTGCAGGGAGGACAGAGAAGGGGCTACCAGGGACTCACTAGGTGGTGCCTGGCCTGGCTTCTCAAAGCCTCCGTTTCTTCATTTGTAAAAAGAGCTAAGAAAAGATGGTTTCACCAAATTCCTGTACAGTGAATCCGCTAAAGAACTCACTGACCATCTTGTTTCTTTTTATAATATTCCTGTAATGTAGAGAGAGACGAAACCTACCCAGCTGGGCCCTGCAGTGATGTACATGAGGTAGTGGTGGCTGGTACCTACCAGACCTGCCCCCTTCCCAGGGCAAGTATATAGTTGTACCCTGTTTACTCTTCTGAAATGAAACTTGCAATTTATATAATCTACCCACCCACTAACTAAAAAAAAGTAAGGCTGTCACTTTTGTATAAGGGAGAAATAGCAAACGATATTTATAAGAAAATATTTTATATTGAATAATGAAGAAGAAGAGTTTCAGTGAATGAGTTCAAGTTTTTAAGATGTAACATAATATTCAACTGAATAATTTTGAAACTTTAACAATACTTGACCTTT
The DNA here is from genome assembly GCF_029378745.1 of Bos indicus. Taxonomy (NCBI): domain Eukaryota; kingdom Metazoa; phylum Chordata; class Mammalia; order Artiodactyla; family Bovidae; genus Bos; species Bos indicus. The sequence goes on along the minus strand of NC_091780.1, from coordinate 14,221,419 downwards.
TAAAATCAGGACTCTTATATTCATACACGTTGGTAGGATAACACAATTTCTTTGGATGTGCACCTATTCAGGTGTGTTTATTGGCAACCAGGATCCTATGATACTGTAGGGAACAGGATTTTCTGAAATGGTGAACAACTTTTGGCATAATTGCTTATAAATGAGGCAAAGAATCATTTTTTTCAAATAGTAGTTGCATTCCTGGAAAACTATATTAAAAAAATTCCTTGTTTTTATGTCTAAAGTGGAGTTAGGTTCCAAGCTCTGATACTGTATGGAGTTTTCACCTGTGTGACTGTCTCTAAGCACATTAGAGAACTGTGCAGGACACGGGGTCGTTCTTGATTCTGCACAACTGTCTCTGCACGGAGACGCCTGGCGTCCCTCTCTCCTGGCCACTGAATGCTATCCCTGGGGCACGGCCATCGTGTGACTGTGAAAACCTCCCCGCATTTCTTGCAAATCCCCTCTTAGGAGTTTCTGCCCTTGTTGAGAACATTTGCATTTATTTTGCGACTGGATATCTCTATTTCTTAATCTCTGCCACCTACTTCACTCACCACCCCCTGGCAACCACCTGTTTATTCTCTGTATCTCTGAGTCTGTTTCGTTATGTTGGTTCATTTGTTTTGTTTTTTAGATGCCACAGGTAAATGAAATCATATGGCATTTGTCTTTCAAATAATGAATACTCTGAACAATTTATTTTTTGGCTGCACTGGGTCTTTGCTGCTTTGTAAGGGCTTTCTTCAGGTTCGGGCTTTGTCTAGTTGCAGCAAGTGGGGGCCACCCTTGGTTGCAGTGAGCGGGCTGCTCGTTGCGGTGACTTCTCCTGCTGCAGAGCTCAGGCTGTAGGGCACGCAGGCTCAGTAGTTGTGGTGTGGGGGCTCAGCTGCCCCGCAGCATGTGAAATCTTCCCAGACCACGGATTGAACCCGTGTCCCCTGCATTGGCAGCTTCCCAGGTGGCGCAGTGGTAAGGACTCCAGCAGGAGGCACAGGAATTGGAGATTCCATCCCTGGGTCAGGAAGATCCCCTGGAGAAGGAAATACTGGCAACTCGCTCCATATTCTTGCCTGGAGAATCCTGTGGATAGTGGAGCCTGGCGGACTACAGTCCATGGGGTCGCACAGAGTCGGACAGGACTGAGCATGCGTGTCACTCCCCTGCATTGGCAGGTGGATTCTTATCCATTGTGCCACCAGGGCATCCCTCAAATAATGAATACTTTATTCATAGCACTTGCATCAGTTAAAATGTTTTGGGTTGCAAGTAGAGAAAATTCATCAAGAGCCAGGTTAAACAATAAGGAGATGCATTGGCTGATACAGGGGGAAAAGGCAGGTATGGAATATTGCCAGCTGTGAAGAGGTGCAGTGAGTGTATTTTCTGGAGCCAGACTAGCTGGGTTTATATATTAGACCCACAGTGGGGTGGCCCCCTGTCCAAGCATACACAACTGTATTGCCTTCAGCAAGTGGCCTAACTTTTCTCTGTCTCAGTTCTATCGTCTGTGAAATGGAGTAGAAATATGTTCACCTCACAGGATTAAATAAGTTAAAATAGGTAAAAGTGCAGCACAGGGCTAGGCACCCAGAGTTTTGCCCATGCATGCGTGCTCAGTCATATCTGGCTCTTTGTGATCCCATGGACTGTAGCCCACTAGTCTCCTCTGTCTATGGAATTTTCCAGGCAAGAACACTGGAGTGGGTTGCCATTTCCTACTCCTGGGGATCTTCCCAACCCAGGAATTGAACCCACGTCTCCTTCATTGGCAGGTAGATTCTTTACCATTGTGCCAAAGAGTTGATTTTAGTGTTAGCTGTTATTAGGGTTCTTTACCGTTGCTCCAAAGAGCTGATTCTAGTGTTAGCTGTTATTATTATTGTCATTAGTATTACTATCAAAAACAACAAAGAACTTGCCTGTTTAGAATCGTCTTGATTTTCCCGTAGTAAGACCCTAAACAGAGAATTCTACCACACTATAATCAGACTAAAGAAACCAAGAGATAATGCAAGTATTGTTTTACACTCTGAAAAATGAAAAGTGAAAGTGTTAGTTGCTCAGTTGTGTCCGACTCTTTGTGACCGCATGGACTGCAGCCCACCAGGTTCCTCTGTCCATGGAATTCTCCAGGCAAGAATACTGGAGTGGGTTGCCATTTCCTTCTCCAGGGGATCTTCCTGACCCGGGGATCGAACCTGGGTCTCCTGCATTGCAGGCAGATTCTTTACTGTCTGAACAACCAACTGTAAGTTTGTGGTATTTTGTTACACAGCTATTGAAAACCAGTTTAGCTGGCTTCCTGCTAAGGTTGTTTCCTCGGGTGCTTATAAGAGGGCGGCCAGGAGTTACTGGTGCCAGATACACCTCTAGTGGGAGAAAAAGGGACCACTTCATTGTCTGATTTTCCTTATGGACAAAGAAAATTTCTCCAAAAGTCCCCAGAAAACTTTGTCTCATATCTTATTAACTGATGGAATTGGGTCAATGTACTTGCTCCTTAATGAATTGCTGATGGTGGGGACTGCTGTTAACCATGGTTTGTTACATGGTGTCAAGTTTTAAAATGAGACAATTAAAAATATACTTGTAATGGAAAAAAAATTGGAAGTGAACAGAGAAGATAAAAAATGGTCCAGTGCTTAAATCTCTTTGTGCGTTCCATATTCCCATTGGTGGCCCACTGTTCAAGCATATACAGTGTATTCAAATCCCCATGAGATCTGGATCCTCGGATTGGATGGAACTTAAGATAAATGCTTAGGGCTTCCCTGGTGGCTTAGAGGTTAAAGCGTCTGCCTGCAGTGTGGGAGACCTGGGTTCAGTCCCTGGGTTGGGAAGATCCCCTGGAGAAGGAAATGGCAACCTACTCCAGTGTTCTTGCCTGGAGAATCCCGTGGATGGAGGAGCCTGGTAGGCTGCAGTCCATGGGGTTGCAAAGAGTCAGACACGACTGAGTGACTTCACTTTCTTTCTTTCACTTTCTTTAAGATAAACGAATTAAAATCCAATCTTAAAATTGGATGGGTTTTAAGGTAAGGGAGGTTGGATCACTGGCTGCCTTTGGAGATGAAGGAAGGTGGGGTGGGTGAGCGCCCAGGTTCCTGGCCTCAGTCTTGTGTATGAGGCATTCTCAGGCACTAATGGGATCTCCAAATGGCACCCCACTCCAGTACCCTTGCATGGAAAATCCCATGGATGGAGAAGCCTGGCAGGCTGCAGTCCATGGGGTCTCGAAGAGTTGGACACGACTGAGTGACTTCACTTTCACTTTTCACTTTCATGCATTGGAGAAGGAAATGGCAACCCACTCCAATGTTCTTGCCTGGAGAATCCCAGGGACGGGGGAGCTTGGTGGGCTGCCGTCTATGGGGTCGCACAGAGTCGGACACGACTGAAGCGACTTAGCAGCAGCAGCAGCGGTGTTCAGTGGGCAGGTTAGAAATACGAATCATGAGCTTGGGAGTAAATGTCGGTGATGGACTCGGGGTCCCTTTTAAAGTGTGCAGCCCAGTGATTTTTATTATATTTACAGTCTTTCTTGATGTTCTAAATGTACCTGAGGAAAATTTTCAAAGTCCTGCTTTGTGCCCCCAAATGTGTGGGCAGGGTGGAGAAACTAGAGCTGAGAGACACAGCTCTAAGCCTGTGGTTTTCAAAGATCCTGAGCCGAAAGGCCCGTTTTCACATGTCCAACCGTTGGTAGGCCGGTACGTGGTCCCAGGGCATATGGCTTGTCGTGGCCTGGACCACGGCACCTCTGTACGTGAGTTCAGTGATGCCCAAACAAGTCTACGTGTGGATCCATCAGCCAGATCCACTGATCTCCTGCTTGGATATTGTGAAATTTCAAATCACCACACAAGTTCCAAAGGGCTCATTCTCAATTTGTGGACCAGTAAGAACAGGTTTCAGAGAGGCACTGGTCTGTGAATCACATTTGAAGTAACACTACACTAGAGGAAACTTCTAGAAAATTTAGTACCCCTATAGTTTTCTTTCTGGTTCTCCTTTTTTTTTTTTTAAACACACAGATTCTTTTCTCCTAGGTCTTAGTCACCTCTTGGGCTCAGCTATGTCCTCCGAGTTTCCCTGCAAAGCCACGTTGCCATCAGAGGCAAGCCCCGAACGCTGCTGACAGGAGCTGGAACTGGAGCTGGCTGGCGGCCATGATCCCGTTCATTGTCTGCAGGGCCAGGCCCTCCTGCACAGACACCCAGGGTCTCAGCTCCAGTTTCCTGATCTCTGTGGATTCTCCTGGATTCGCAGAGGCTCAGCAGCCTGGGGACCAGGGGAAGAGACAGAGCTGGGAGCTTCCAGACCCTCAGGCAATATTTAAAGAGAGCTCAGTGGCCGGGTGCAGAGAGTTATCCGATGCAAAGCCGTAATAATAGCCGAATACTGGGAAATCTTTATTGAGATGTAGCAGTCAAACCACACAGTTGTTAAGCAACCATAACGATGTCTTAAATAATCAGTTCAGCTGGTCTCTATTTAACGTAATAGCTGCCTATTAAACATAAATTAAGTACAGAGTTAAATGTCTCCAGGACACAAAAAGCCCCAAATGCCTGCCAAACCCAGAATGGAGCCTCTGGCTGGAAGGGGCTGGGAGGGCGGCCGCCTGGCCTGGGTGTGCTCCGGGCTGGATGCAGTGGGAGCCCCGCGCCCTGCCCAGCTGTCTGTGCACGAAGAAGCAGCTTTCCCAGGGTTGGGGTGGGGAGAAGGACCGGCTTTGCAGCGCACTTCAGTCCCGATTACGACTCATAAATCTTTCAGTTTCATAGACATTCCTGAATATGCCAGAAATATAGAAATGCTTCCAAGAGAACCTGTGAGGCCTCGATGGCCTCGAAAATGCCAGAGTGATTGTGAGTTCTGCCCCTTCTCCCCACTCCCCCTCCCGGCCATAGACAAGCCCTTATCCTGGGCTTGGACCACGGTTGGAGATTTCCAGCCCCTGGACTCCTTCCAGACCATTCCCTACCCTGCCCTTGTTCAGCCATCCCTCTTCCTTCCTTCCTCCTTGCCTCATCCTCTCCCTCCCCACTTCTTCCCTCCCTTCCTTCTTCCCTTCCCCCTCCATCTCCCCCTTCCTTCCTTCCTTCCCAACTCCCTCTCTTCCAGAAATACTTACTTTACACCTACTGTGTGCTAAACACTCTGGTAGCAGTACAGTGGCAGCAAAAACAGATCCCAGGGCTTCTGTTTTGGTGGGAGAAGCAGACAGTGATCAGCCTGCTTTTTCTGGGACACAGCCTGAACTCAAGACTCTTTGGACCTTCTCTCTCCTGATCTCTAAACCCCCGGGAATAAAGGCCTCATTTATTTCCATTCTCATTTCCTACAACTTCCTCCTTCCTCTTCCCAACAGGCCAGCCACTAAGTGCACCCAGTTATTTATGTTTCTTAGGACTCCTTCTGGGGACTGCCTGCATAGAATTTACCCAGGATTATAGCTTAAAATGAGGGCTTCCCTGGTGGCTCAGACGGTAAAGAATCTGCCTGCAATGCAGGAGGCCTGGGTTCGATCTCTGGGATGGGAAGACCACCCAGAGGAGGAAATAGCAACCCACTCCAGTTTTCTTGTCTGGGAAATCCCATGGACTGAGAAGCCTGGTCCACGGGGCTGCAAAGAGTCGGACACGACTGAGCATGCAGGCATACTCAGAGATGACTGGGTATGAATCAGTGCAGAGCTCTGTTGATACAGCTGTGCCCTCTGGAACAGGCGTCCCCGCAGGCCAGCTCCTCTGCACAGCCAGTTCCCGGATGGCTCATGGCCTGCTGGCCCCTGCTCCTAGCTGAGTAAGGCAAGAATGGCAATGTACAGTGACTAAGAGAAAAGGTTCACTCCTGGCCCCTCTACATTCTGGCTCTGTAGCACTGTGGACGCAACCACTAGGAACGTGCTTGCCCAAGTATACATGAGGATGTGGACTGAAAAAACCACACAGCCTAAAAGCTATGAGTTACGTTTTATTTGGTGGCCACAACTGAGGACTTAAGCCTGGGACACAGCTTTCGGTAGCTCTGAGAGCCTGCTCCAAAGAGGTCAGGGAGGAACCAGGACATAAAGGAGTTTTTGCAACAAAGACTAGGTAGTTGGAACATGAGAAGATTCTAATTAGAGAAAACCAGGCAGCTCAGGTTAAGGAATTTAGCACTTTCCTATGTATGGGAAGATGCCAGAGTCTGTGCTTCATGAAGTCATTCCTTTGATATGCACCTCGGCTACCAGGGGTAGTGTCCCCTGTTTTCACATCCCTAGTCTCCTCAGGGCGCTCGCTGGGGGCTGGTGGCTGCAGTGACTGGTGAATTGGTGGGCATTCTGTTTCCATCCTGAGTTCCCTCAGGGCTCACCATGGGCATCTTTTGTATACTAACCTGGCAGGCAGCATTCTTCATCCTCAGGGACAATCCACCAGATTGCAGGGTTGTCTCGAGGAATAAAGAGTAAATACATTTGGTGGCTCAGAGGGTAAAGAATCTGCCTGCGATGCAGGAGACCCAGGTTCGATCCCTGGGTTGGGAAGATCCCCTGGAGGAGAGAATGGCAACTCACTCTCAGTATTCTTGCCTGGGAAATCCCATAGACAGAGGAGCCTGGTGGGCTGCAGTCCATGGGGTCACAAAGAGTCGGATACGACTGAGAAACTAACACTTTCACTTTCAGTAGTTCTCCTAACTGATGCTTTTACCCTTGAAAGTGCCCATGAACCACGTGGCTGTCTTGCTGAACTATACATTCTCATTCAGCAGGTCTGGGCTGGGGGTCTGTGGTTTCATCCCTAGCCAGTTCCTTGGTCATTCAGGGCCGCTGCTTGGGAGCCCTAGTCTGAGTAGCAGTGGCTCCAAGGGTGGATTATTAGTAGCATTATTGATATTAAAACCAGTGGGCATATGAGAAAACACAGTGAAGGTTTTCATTAAAACACAATGAATTTCAGTTTGGAAAGCAAAACTGTGTAGTGTCTGTTGCCTGTCAGCTGGGCTCAGCTTGGTGGTCAGAAAGTGGCTCCCACTACCTGTCATTTATGCATCTCCAGATGAGATATTGTCTTGTCCTCTCCTCTACCCCTGGAGGAAGCAGATGGAGGGTGGTGGATACCGGGGTGGGTGCTGGTCTTTCCCTGGGCAGTGGTGCATAGCTGTAGGGAACAGAGCCTGACCACGCCCTGCCTGTACCCAAGCGTGTGTGCACAGGAAACTTGCTGTGTACTGAATTCATCTAAATGCTGGAGAAGATATGTTTGGGGCTCTTTGTAGTACTGGAATCTTTACTTTCTTACTGCCTCTCTTCATACTACCCCCTCACCCTTATACCACAGAAACAGCTCTTGCTGAGAGCATTCATTACCTTCTGTCACTGCAAACACCAGATATTTCTCTGTCCTCTTTCTTGACCTCTCATCAGGGTTGAAGGATGATGATCCCTCCCTCCTTGAAACACTCTCTTACTCTGACTGTCCTGATGTTCCACTTTCCCGGTTTTGCAGGATTGCCCTTTTCTATTGGCATTAAACGTCAGAACTCCTCAAGAATTGAGTCCTAGGCTCTTTCTCCTCTTCTTCTTAATCTTTGGGAGGTCTCATTCACCCCAGTTGTAAGCCTTAAGTCTGAAGTCATGTAAGTCTAGTACCACTTATCTGAGTATAGCCCAGCCATTTGTAGGTTATCTCTGCAGAACTACTAAGCAATTGCCAACCCCCTCTCAGAGCTCTCAAAGGCATCTCAAGATCAGAATGCCCAAAACCGCACTTGTGATCTGTCTTGCTTCAATCTGTCAATTTCCAGGTTTCCCAAATCAGTAACTGACCCCAGTTTATAGGGGGAATACCTCAATATCATCCTTAACATTCCCCCTTCTCTCGGGGTTCCTGAGTTGGGAAGATCCCCTGGAGAAGGGAAAGGCTCCCCACTCCAGTATTCTTGGGTTTCCCTGATAGCTCAGTTGGTAAAGAATCTGCCTGCAATGCAGGAGACCCGAACTGATTCCTGGGTCGGGGAGATCCACTGGAGAAGGAGTAGGCCATCCACCTCAGTATTCTGGCCTGGAGAAGTCCATGGGGTTACAAGAGTTGGACATGACCCAGCGACTTTCACCTCTTAAGGCGTTTCTCTCAAAACCTGTCTATGACTTTTACACCTTAAGGACTTTGTCTCGAAACCTGTCTACTTTGCTTAATCTGCATCACTGCCACCTCTGTAGGGCTGTGACTACCGTTTTGGTTTGGAGCACCCCCTGCCTTTTCCTCTACTGGAGGAGATCAGGAAAGCCAAGTATCCCACAAAGGCGAAGACAAGCAATGGATTTCATCTCTGCTCTAAGAGTAGCTTCATTCAATATGGCAGAAAACCGTTCTTGTGGGATGGCTTGGATCACAGACAGAATGGCTTGGACCAAATTAGTCCAGGCTTGGTTATCTCTTCCTGAGGGTGTAGGCATTGCTGTTTCATGTGGGTGACTTGACTGCTAAGGATGCGTGCGTGTCTGCTCAGTCCCTTCAGTTGTGTCCAAATCTTTTGTGACCCCATGGACTGTAGCTCGCCAGGCTCCTCAGTCTGTCAGATTCTCCAGGCAAAAGTACTGGAGTGGGTTGCCATTCCCTTCTCCAGAGCATCTCCCCAACCCAGGTATCAAGCCAGAGTCTCCTGTATTGCAGGTGGATTCTCTACTGCTGAGCCACCAGGGAAGCCTGACTGCTAAGAATAGGAGGGAGAAATTATATCAGTGTCTGTGGTTCAATCAATTTTGCTTTCCACATTTTAAGAGCAAATTCATTTGCTCTATATAATAGTCTGAAACATGTTTTCTTTGTTCATCCATTTACTCATTTGGGAAGATCTATTTTGGGGACTATTTTTTTCTTTATTGACAAGACAGTGTAATCCATAATGAGAAATTTTCCATTTTCACGCTTCTGCTGAGGACTATGGGAGGGTGAGAAGCATGGTGATGAAGACTGGCAGAGCCTGTCCTGTCCTTGACTTTGCCCCTTGCCTGAAGGGCTTCCTGGGAGCAGGTGTCATAGTCCCCAACTCAACTGAGCTGAAACCTTGGTTTTTATGTTTGTTTGCGTATTTATATTAATAGTATCTTGCTGTAAATCTAGAGCCAAGGCATACTTAAACATTTTTTAAAAATTATTTTATTTATTTATTTTAGGCTGTGCTGGGTCTTCGTTGCTGCTCTTGGGCTTTTGTCTAGTTGTGGCGAACCGGGGTCTACTCTCTAGCTGCGGTGCACGGGCCTCTCACTGCGTTGGCGTCTCTTGTTGCAGAGCACAGCCTCTAGGGCACATTGGCTTCAGTAGTTCCGGTTCCCGGGCTCTAGAGCGCAGGCTCGATAGTCGTGGTGGATGGATTTAGTTGCTCCGCCGCAAGTGGGATCTTCCTGGACCAGGGATCCAACCTGGTCTCCTGTATCAGTAGGCAGATTCTTTACCACTGAGCCACCAGGGAAGCCCCAAAGCACACATTTGATGCCTTGGTTTTCTCTTAGTTAGCTGGAAATCATGTCTTTGCACTCAGACTATTTGGTTTCAAATTCTAGTTAAGCCTCTTACTTCCTAGCTGTGCGTTTTGGGGCACGTGACTTACCTTTTCTTTGCTGTGGTTTCTTCAAGTGTAAATTGGGGATCATAATACTATCTCATCGTTAGTGCTGTGAGGATTAAACAGGATGGGGTGTGTTGTTCAACACTTAGCCCAAGACTTTGTTTTTGGTGGCTATCTTTTTCTTTTCTTTTTGACATCAGTCTCTCTATTTTTCTTCAGTTTATTCTTTCTCACCATCCTTTCTTGGCATATTGTTTCTATCTATGCCTCAAACGTGGGCTTTCCCAGACCTTCTGTCTTGTTTTTACTCAGCACATATTTTGGGGGTGATCTAATTTAGTCTGTATCAACTCTCCTTTCCTTGGGTTTGACCCCAAGATCTGAAACCCTAGCCCAGCCCCTACACTGCAAAGCCCAGACTGCATCACTAGAGACCTGCTGGGTATCTCTGCATGGATGTCTCTTGGACAGTTTTTGGTCTGAGACCCCCTTTCTACCCCACCTTCTTGCCTCGACAGCAGCAACTCAGCCTTCTCCTTTCTCCTCGATTCCAGCTCCTTAACATCATGGATGTTGCCTTTGAACTTGTACCAGGCTTTCTAAATAATAATGATTATATTACTATACGACTTCAATAATTTTAAAAAAAGTAAGCCAGATAATCAAACTCTTATTCTTAAAACATGGCAATGCCTTTAAATGCAGAAAGTACTGCTTGCTTTTGTTCACCTTGGCTACAAGTTAAATGTTCCCAAGATCCCCTTCTCAGGTTTGATAATTCATTAAAATGGTTCACAGAACTCAAGAAAGCTGTTTACTTACTGTATTGCCAATTTCTATGAAAGGATACAACTCATGAACAGCTAGAAGACTAGCTGCACAGGGAGAGATAAAGGAAAGGGCACCAGGTTTCCCGGCCCTCTCCAGGGGTACCATTCTCCCAGTTCCTTCACATGTTTAGCAATCTAGACTCCAAAATCCTTAGGTGAGGGTTTTCTTTTCTTTCTTTTTTGGAACTGGAATATAATTGCTTTACACTGTTGTGTTAGTTTCTGCTGTGTGGCGTAGTGAATCAGCTCTATGCATCCATATATCCCCTCCTCTTGGACCTGCCTCTCACCCCGTCCCCAGCCCCATCCCTCTAGGTCATCACAGAGCATTGAGCTGAGCTCCCCGTGCTGTACAGCGGCTTCCCGCCAGCTAGCTATTTTACACATGGCAGTGTATAAATGTCACCCTCATCTCCCAAGTCATCCCACCCTCCCATCCCCGGCCCCCAGGTCCGCATGCCCATTCTCTACGTCTACTTCTCTATCCCCTATTCCTGTCCTGCAAATAGTTTCTTTTTTAAAAATGGAGGCATCATTACACAGGCATGGCTGGCTGAATCACTGACCATTGGTGATTAACTCAACCCTTAGCCTCTCTCCTCTCCTAGAAGGTCACGGGTGGGGCTGAAAGTTCTAACCCTCTAATATTGCGGTTCATTCCCCTTGCAACCAGGCTGCATCCTCTAGGCATCATTCTATTAGTATAAATTCAGGTGTGGCTGAAAGGGACTTATTATGAATAACAAAAGACACTTCTCTTTCCCCATCGCTCAGAAATTCTAAGGGTCTCAGGAGCTTTGCCCAGGAACTGGGGATGAAAGTCAAATACATAATGCTCATCACATCACAGTATCACATCTTTCCTTTACATGTAAAATGAAATAAAACTCTTCACTGTGGCCAACTGTGTGGTCTTTATTCTATCGTCTTCCATTGGCTGAGGGTTGGTAGACTCTATTGTTGATCCGTGTGAAATAAGCACCAGGTGGAGAAATGACTCTTTTCTCCAAAGAATAATGCTTTTCTGCCAAAAGTGGAGCTTCAAAATTGCTCACAGCTTAGTATAGGACGAGAAATTACCAGCAAGAAGAAATCAAGATTAACTTTGAAAACGGACAGAAGAGGAGATAAATAGAACCATGAATAATGCCAGTATAACTCATAGCTTCATGATGACACATCCGAGGAGTGAAGGAGATTCACAAAATTTCAGCTAATTGTCCTAAAACCTTGCTTGAGAGTTAGCTGGGTCTCAATTTCATCTTGGCTGTCCCTTGAATGAGTCACTTTTTCTCTCTGAACCTGTTTATCCCCCTTTATAATGGGGGGGATTGGGATAGATCACTGGCGCTTCTAGGGAACAGTCTGAAAGTGTGTGGGGACATTTCTGATTGTCACAGGGATGGGTCTGGGGTCTACTGGCATTTGGTGGGTGGAGACCAGAGAATGATGGTATTCTGCACAAGACATCCTGAGTCGGTCCCACCAACTTTTCCTCAAGTAGGTAAAAATCTTGTTTGTAGTCACCTGGGCCTCGAACCTAACTCTGTTTTGCATGTACACTCAAGCCATTGTTTCATGGTTACAGTGAATTTTCAGGAAAGGCAAGTATCACCTCAATGGAAGAAAGCATATATTGACACTTTGTTTTGTTTGTAGCTCTGCAAAGAATTGTTTGCCATTTTTGAAAAATCATGCCACTGATGACAGCATTGTTCCTAGTGTCTGATGTGACGATACTGCATCAGACTGTCTGCAGTTGTAGGCTCTGAGTTCGTGGTGATTCTATACCGATTGTTAATATACTTATTTAGCTCTTATTTGAAAATGTCAGCTAGAAAGAATGAACGTGGATAATATATCAAAACTAGATATAAGCATCTGATTTGTTCTTTATGTCTTCTAAGTGTGAAATGAAAATGAAATGAGAAGTTAGTCGTTCAGTTGTGTCTCTTTGCGATCCCATGGATTGTAGCCCACCAGGCTCCTCTGTCCATGGAATTCTCCAGGCAAGAATACTGGAATAAGTAGCCATTCCCTTCTCCAGGGGGTCTTCCCGACCCAGGAATTGAACCTGGGTCTCCCACACTGCAGGCAGTTTCTTTACTGTCTGAAGCCATCAGGGAAGCAAGCATATTTGTCCTTCTAAGTGTATTTGTTCACAAACATTCCAAGGTTGAAATTCATTTTATTGTGCTGTAAATTGCTTTATTTCTTATTGTTTATAGCACAGATTGCTATATTTATTTTTAAAATTATGTACTTAGGTTGGTTATACATCTATATTTCCATTTAAGTCTAGGAAAGGGGATGGTAAATGGAAATTATTGCATTTAGAATGGATAAACAACAAGGTCCTAATGTATAGCACAGAGAACTATATTGAATATCCTATGATAAACCATAATGGAAAAGAATATAAAAAAGAACAAACATATGTGTATAACTGAGTCACTTTGCTGTACAGCAGAGATTGGCACAACATTGTAAATCAGTTATATGTCAATAAATTAAAAAAAAGTCTAGCAAAGGAGATATTGCAAAATATTTGTTATAAAAATAGGTTCTTGAGTCTCATAGGATTAGCACACTTTGGAGGGGGTAATTTTCTGTTCTAATATTTTAGGAAAATGAAGTAACATCAAATGATACAAAACACCCAGCCAGAACTCTTAACAAAAAGAATGAACAGCACAGTAACCGAAGAGATTGAATATGCCCTTCACAGTGGCAAGTCTCCCGCACCCGCCCCATTCAAACAAATGCCAATTACAGAGCCCTCCATGTCTTCATCTCCACTGGGAGTTGAGTCCACCCTCATAATCTTCCCTGGCAACTGTTGCTAGGAAGATGCTGCTTCTCCACCTGACCTTCCAAAGACTTGAGATTGCAGCTAGTTTGTTTCCCAGCTGCTGATGAGGAGGTCACACTTGCCCTGCCAGAGTGATGGAGAAACACAAACAGCACAGATAGCAACACTTTTAGGATGCTGGAGACTATATGCTAGCACGAGACTTGGTGATCAGGAGATGTTTGATCATTGCTTCCATTCCTGGAGGTTTGGGAGGGAAAAAAAAGACCATCACTAATCTCTGCTTTGCACTTTCTTGTTTCAGCAGTGGTGGAGACACTATAGGGAACCTGCTATTTTGGCAGAGCTCATGGCTCACAGGCAGGCGGTGTCCATGTCTCATTGCTTCAACTTGCGCTGCTCTGTTCTTTTGAGATTGCTGAATAGTGATAGTGATTATGATAATGATAGCTACCATTCGTTGAAACTTGCTTTGTTCCTGGCATTGTCCTAAGTGTTTTTCCTGAACTGCCTCATTTAATCCCCACGGCAACCCTTTGAGGGAGGTATCACAAACTCCCTTATTGTATTAATGAAGAAACTGAGCAGAGAGAGGTTAAATCTCTTGCCCAGTTCCACTTAGCCACTTTCCTCTGCTGTGTTAATCTGTACTGTGATTTTATTTTTTAAATATTTACTTATTTATTTGGCTGTCTTGGGTCTTACTTGCAGCATGCGGGATCTTCCATTGTGGTGTACAGTTCGAGCACACGGGCTCAGCTGCTCCAACTGGAGTCTTAATTCCACAGCCAGGATCAAACCTGCATCTCCTGCTTTGCAAAGTGAGTTCTTAACCACTGGACCATCAGGGAAGTAACTACGCCGTGATTTTAAAAGAGACTCTCTTCTTCAGTCAGCAGATGGACATCTGCTTTGCAGGCAGACACACACTGGCCAAGCCTTGGGATTGGAAAGTATGAACATGCAGCGGAGAACGTTCCTACTTTCAGATTGTTGCAAAAAAAATTTTCTGGTTTGGGATTCATGAGAATTTCTTGACTCTCAACCAGACTCAGCTTCTAACAGTGGCAGACATGGGGTGGAATAGGGGGAGAATTTGGGGAACACCACGTGGCTATGAGAAGCTTAGGACATTTCCCCATGTGTTAGAAATGCAAGCAAGCCAGTGTTTTTAGAAGTGGTGAGCTACAGATGGGGGTTGGGGCAGATGTCCGTTTGCATCATTGAGAACCCTACAGTCCTCTCAGGAGTCAGAGATCATTAGTGGGTTGAAGGAGGAAGCCAAATGTCTCAGCCAGCCCAACCGTAGGCAGACCACCCTGGTGCTGAGAAAGCCAGGATCACTGAAGCATCTCCTTTGCAGGCTTCGATCCTTGGGAGACTTTAGCTTTATTTCCTTTGATGCTCATGGTATTTAAGCCCATTGCCTGGATCGTTGTTGTTTAGTTACTAAGTTGTGTTCAACTCTTTGCAACCCCATGGACTGCAGCATGCCAGGCCTCCCTGTCCCTCATGCATGGATAGAAGACTTTATATATCTTTGACACCACTGATTTCTGGACTTCAATTAAAAAATTTCCAGGCAAAATGTCCACCTTTGCTTTGGGTTATCTCTCCATTGACAGAATTGTCACCTCTGGTGCTGGAACTTGGAGAGAACAGATTCTAAATGGGCCCTTGACACCAATTAGCAGCTTCATTCCAATTTCCTCACATTTGGAGATATGGAAACATAAGGAAAGAAAGCACAGTTTTTGGACTTCCCTGGTGAGCCAGTGGTTAAGAATCCGCCTGCCAACGCAGGGGACATGGGTTTGATCCCTGGTCCAGGAAGATTCCACATGCTGTGGGGCAACTAAGAACCGTAAACGACAGTTACTGAGCCTGTGGTCTAGCCTGGAACCACAACTACCGAAGCCCACCTGCCCTAGAATCTGTGCTCTCCAGCAAGAGAGGCCACCTCGATGACAAGCCCGAGCACTGCGGCTAGAGATAAACTCCCCACTTGCCGCAACTAGAGAAAGCCTGCGTGCAGCAATGAAGACCCAGAGCAGCCAAAAAAAGAAAAAAAAGAAAGCACCATCTTTACTTTTAAGGATCTCACAGTCAGGCGGACAGAACACTGCTTAACCAATGATTCTATTACAGCAGGAGAGGAGTCTAGAGATATGTATCCAAGCTGTTCTGGGACCATTTGGAGGGAATGGGAGTGGAAGATGATGGTTGGAGGCTTCCCAGAAAAGGAAAACTTAAGTTGAGCTTTGGAAAAAAAAAAAAAAAAAGTAACCAGTCAAGACAGTAGAAATTATAGGTGGAGGGAAGAGTGGGGCAGGTGTTTAGTTACTCAGTAATCAGCTAACTCAACTGTTTCTCAAAAGACATACCAGGCATTGCCCTTCATGCTGGGTTACAGTAATGTTCTCTAAGTGGGCCTCAGATGAAATATTTCGTGTGACTCAGCTTATTCTTGCCTCTTTTGTTATTGTTTAGTTGCTAAGTCATGTCTGACTCTTTGGCGAGCCTGTGGACTGTAGTCCCGCTAGGCTCCGCTGTCTGTGGGATTTCCCAGGCAAGAATACTGGAGTGGGTTGCTACTCCCTTCTCCAGGGGATCTTCCCAGACCAGGGATCAAACCTGCATTGGCAGGATTCTTTACTGCTGAGCCACCTGGGAAGCTACCTTATACCATACAAATTTCCAGGCTGGTGGGAATGAACTGTTAGAAAACGGCTTAGTAGATTAAAAAAAAAATCACTCTATCCTTTGTCTTCCTGGAAAGTTCCCCAGGCCCTGAAGATGCACGTGGATGCAAAATATGTGCTGATCTCCATCCTCAATGCACCAGAGGTTTCTGTTAATAACACTCATCCCAGATCACAATTGAGTGTAATTTAGCTCCAACCCTCATGTGAGGGAGTTGATCACTGCCCTCATTACAATTTAGGTTTTGGGGAAGGGGTTTCAAAACAGAATGAGACTGGGGATAATTGCCCTGGGAGAGTAGGGAGCCATAGCCCTGAAGGATGAAAGTTGGGTTGTTGTAGAAAGATGTTCAAATGATTAGGAGGATAAAGAAGGTTCATCTTTGTAGAGCTCTTCATGGTTTAAATGCCAGTCCCTTCACTCTGATGGAGGTCAGTTTCATGCTTATCTCCAATTTGCAATGTAGAAATCAAGGCCTGGGGGAGACAGTGAGAGGGTCAGGACCTGAACCTAGGCTTCTGGTTCTAGGCCTGATGCTTCCTCCCCTTTTATCAACTTTGTTGAAATCCCCTTAGACAACGTGTTTTCTGTAACGCTTGCTGGGACAGCATCTCTCAAGAACCTTCAATGGCTTAAGTGTAAAATGCCTCCTGGGTCAATAGTGTCTTACAATTGGCTACTAATTTCTTGATGCTTCTGTTTCACATCCAATTTGGTTTTGCCATTTTGAGGCTCACCTAGGTTCTCAGAGCTTGTTCTCTGTTGAGGAATTTCTCACGATAACTTTGGGGGCAGGACAGGAGGTAGTTCTTGGTTTGTACTGAGGGGAAAATCTGTACTGGGGGACTTCACTTTGTATTCCCCTAGTGTGAAATCTCAAGCACAGCAAGAAATTAAGAATTAGGTCTTCAGGGCAGATAGGGATACAGGGCCAAAAGGTAGTGGGAGCTGGTAAAAATGCCACAGTGTGCTAGGAAAGCTAAGTGCCTAGGAGGCAGGAAATGGTGAGCACAGGGATGAGAGAGAGAGAGAAAGGGAGAAAGAGAGAGGGAGAAAAAGAGAGAGAGAGAGAGAAAGAGAGTGGGGGGAGAGAAAGAGAGAAAGGGAGAGGGGGAGAGAGAGAGACAGAGAGACAAGAGAGTGTCTTCATTCACGCTGGCCCTCCCAGGGCCCAGCCCAGGCCGAGCTTAGTACTTATCAAGCCGAGTGACTCCTGCTTAGTGACTGTGGGAACTGGGCTGAAGGGACTGGCATACTGGCTGCTGATTCTGAGAGTCCCTTAGGGAGAAGTGAGTCTGAAGGCAAGAAGGCTTAGTCACAGACACACCTGGTCTTCCTAACGCACAAGTGCATTGTAGAAACTAGAGGAATGAACAGGCAGATTCCTCCAGGACCACTGCCCCCAGCACCATCTTAACCACCTCTCTTCTGCCCCTGCACTTGCCAACACGTTACCACCATCACCACTACCGCCAACAGATCCATTTCATCATCGTCTCTAACACAGCCACCATCACTGCCATCAGCACCGTCACTAGCATCCCTATCTCCACCTCCAGCCCCACGGCCATCTCATCAACCCCTGCCACTACCATCCCCTTCACGGGGGCCCTTGTTACACGCCAAACCCCATGCTAAAGGCTTCACATGGGTGTAACCCTCGCAACACTCCTCCACAGTAGGAACGACTGGCCCTGTTTTCAGGGGAGGGGATTGAGGCTCAGAGCAGTAGAATCATTTGCACAAGATCACACCCTAGAAAGCTGCAGACACAGAATTTCACCCCAGGCGAGTGTGTGCTTCTAAGAGGGAAGGCGCAATGGTTCAGAAAGCTGCCATGCTGCACACAACGGCGTGTGCTGGGGGCTGGTTTTATGTCCAACTGGATATGAGAGGCTCCTATGGACTGTGACAGGCCCACCAATCTGTTCTTCCTTCCCTTTTCTGGTTTCCTTTCACACATTTTGGATCCTACGGTTTTTCAGGTCAGAGCAAATTAAAATGCTTTATATCCCCCCTTTTCTGAGCTGTTTGCACACAGTTCTGGAAACAGATGGAGTCTGATAGAAATCCCAGATGATAACTCAGATGTGAAAGCACTGTGCAAACATCCACGTAGCATAAATACCTCTGAGCATACGAGAGAGAGACAGAGAGAGAAACAGAGACACAGAGAGATACAGAGAAACTCAGAGAGTGATATACAGAGACAGAGAGAGAGAGAGATGGAGAGTGACAGAGACACAGAGAAAGGCAGACTGAGGGAAAGAAGGAGAAACAGAGACAGAGAGAGAAAGAGACAGAGAGAGCGCGAGAGATAATGCCTGATGACACCATTGGCTGTTCATGCCATTTGGGACCAACCCTGGGCCTTCGGGTCACCTGAGCCGATGACTTCTTAATAGCTTCTGTTATAGTTGAAGGAATATGATGCAAAAAAGTAAAGCTCTTAGCTGAATGTCAGGCTGATTAAGTGCCTGAGAAGGCTAGCAATTCTTTTCATGGACGAGAGCGTCTCTTGGCCAGTCATGACTCTGCCCCATCCCTGCAGTTCCCTAGCCTGGTTTCTGATCAGGAACAAGGGGAGGAGGACACCGCCTTCTTCCCGTAGGAGCCCCGTGTGGCCTGCCTGCTCTCGCGAGATCTTCCTCCTGGTGCTGGACCGGATGTGTATCCTTTCCATAGCATCTCTGGCTGGAGGTCAGAGTCCGGTGTGAACACAACTCAAAGTTCACTGCCAGGTACACAACATGAATTCGAGGACATGCCAGCATGGGTGGAAAGTGCCCTGGAAGCTGTCATTTCAAAGTCAAGATGGTTCTTACATGGTGATCCAGTGGCTAAGACTCGGCACTCCCAATGCAGGGGGCTGGGTTCAATCCCTGGTCAGGGAACTAGATCCTGCATGCTGCAACCAAACGTTCCCACAGCTAAGACCCTGCACAGCCAAATAAATTGAAAAAACAAGTCAAGGCACCCTGCGTTTAAAGGGAGGCTTACAGCATGGGACTGAAATCACCAATGGTTCCTGTGAAATGGGAGCTTGATTAAGGTTCTGATCTATAATCAATTAACCTGGAAAAAGGCTTCATGGGGACATATTTGGCCCAAAGGGGAGGGGCGGGGCTGCTTATGCTCTGGCAGCAGGGAGCTCAGAGTCTGTTGAGGACATTACCTGGAGCCCTCTGGGCACTCTGCAGCCGAGGAAGATTTATGGGCAGAGATGTATTATCCGTGGTCCTCACCCTGCGTTTTCTTTCAGGACACTGCCTTCTTCCTGTTTTGCTCCCTCCTTCACTCTGCCTAAGCTCCCTGGGGTAGCCCGGGGCTGCCACAGTTTCCAGGGGACAACCCGAGTCTGCTTTCATCTCCACCTCCATCTCTGTAACCGCAGTGGAATCACTGATTTCTTGGAGCCTCATCTTTGAAGTGGGAATAATGGTAGCCTCCCCATTTACCTTGCAGAGGTGTTGGAAGGACAGGAAGAAACAGCAGCACGAAAGTCCTTCTCAAAGAGTAAAGCTCTCTTCCAAAGCCAGGGGTTAACTGCTAATTCTATTGCTTTTGGTTTGGGGTTATTTTCCAGAGGTGGAGACCAAGGCCTGCAGCTGGTGAATAGAATAAGTGGCTCTTCCATCTGACCTTGAATTTGGTGACCTTGGCCAAGTTCTTTGGAGCCTAGAAAGCTTTATCAACAGAATTGGAAACTAATAACATCACCTCCTGCTTGGGACCATTTAACATCAAGGTCCAAAGTCAGGATGTAAAGCTGAGTGACAACGGGATGTCACTGACTAGTGAACAAGATGTGAGAAAGGATTCAGCCCCCCACAAGGCTGCTCTCAGTGTGGGGACATCATAAGCTTTTAAACATTAATTTTACTTCATTTGTACTTTGTAGATCTTCTGTAATACCCCCTTGAATTTCCCACAAAGCGTTACTTTTAAAATTGGGAAGAGTTAATGAAAATTTGAATTTGTGTCTGTAGCTTATTTCCCCATCTCCTTCTGCTGTCCACTCCGTCCTTCCCGGGTAACCTTCCCCGGCCCTTCCCAGGCCAGCCTGGCTAGTCCTGCCTTGGGCTAACTGGGGGGAGGCCTGCAGGGCTGGACAGACAGCGTCTGAGGAGCCAGTGGGTCCTGCTGCCTGGGACGTTGGTTGCCCTGCTGGAGGGGCTGGGCTGGGCTTGGCAGCGTCTGTTGGTTTGGAATTGGGACAGAGCACAGAGTGTGATGATGGAGGTGACCCTCTGCTCAGTTCCAACCCTGTACCAGAGTCTTTCTGAGCCACGTCTCATCCCATCTTCCCATCAGCCCCGAGAGGAGTACGTTGCCATCATCTCTCTTGATTTTGCAGATGGGGATGCTGAGGCTCAGAGAGGTTAAACAACTTCCCTAAGTCACACAGCCAGTAAAGAACTGTGCTATAATTTGAACCTGAGGGCTTGAACTCAAACAGTGGGGCTTTTCCCACCAGTAGGAGCCTCTCAGAGGTATTAGGGGCAGATGCATCATGAAATGCACTTGGTGGGGTGTAGGGGGGGAAGAGGAGTTGTGGGGGGAGAGGAGGGAATGTTTGAGGTGGGGAGTACTGATGCAACCCCACCTTGATCACATATCACCAACAAGATGCGGCCCTGCATCCCTGCCATCCACACGCAGCCTCGCTGCCTCCCAGAGGAGGGGAGTTAGGGGCAGCTAAGAAAGGATGTGCGACAGACTTAGAGAACAAACTTACAGTTAGCAGGGAGGGTGGGGAGGGGGTAAGGATGGAGGGAAGGTTAGCCAGTTTGAGATCGACATGTACACACTGCTGTATTTCAAGTGGATAGCCAGCAAGGATCTAGTGTACAGCACAGGGAGCGCTGCTCAGTGCCATGTGGCAGCCTGGATGGGAGGGGAGTCTGGGGGACAGTGGATACCTGTATATGTATGGCTGAGTCCCTTCACTGTTGACCTGAAACCATCACAACATTGTTATTGGGCTATTCGATCACGTGTGCTAAGTCGCTTCAGTTGTGTTCGGCTGTTTGTAACCCCATGGACTGTAGCCCACCAGGCTCCTCTGTCCATGGGGATTCTCCAGTCAAGAATACGGGAGTGGGTTGCCATGCCCTCCTCCAAGGGGTTTTTCCCACCCAGGGATCGAACCCATGTCTCTTATGTCTCTTGCATTGGCAGTGGGTTCTTTACCACTAGTGCCACCTGGGAAGCCCTATTGGGCTATATCCCAACACAAAATAAAAGTTTAAAAAAACAAAAAGAAAGAAATGACGTGTAGGATTCGAACCCAGGGCTGTTGAGTTCCAGCTCACCCGGTGAGTTCCAGCTCTGCACTACCTTGTTTCCCCGGGGCAGGGCAGGAGCCCCCAGACAGGGGAGGTGGTCTTTCTGAACCCATAGCAGTGAAAGGGAAGGAGGGAGGAGCCCCCCCAAGCACAAAGTTTCCTTTGACTGCACGCCAGGACAGGACACAGGCCGTGCACCCCGCCGGGACAGGGCACCGCAGGCGTCTGCCTTTGATTGCAAAGGGCTGCGGCCCAGCAAAGACAGGACTCATACCTGTGGTCTGGGGCTGCTCTCGCATCCCCAGAAATGCCATTTGCAGATGGGGAAGATGTGAGAAGACAGGAAGGAGAAAAATCAACAGATGCAGGGCAGGCATCCTGGGAGGTCGGGTCACAGCCTGGGAGGGAAAATAGGCCCCAGCCACGGGTCAGGGCATAAACACAGAGGCCCCTGGGCCTGGCGCGCTGGAGGGAACCACGCTGGGCTGGCTCGGGGAGGAGAGGTTTGCCATGTGTGTGGTGGCTTCAGAGGGAGCCCTGGCTTCTGAACCGAGAGGAAAGAAGAGTACCTTTCAGAGTGGTCGGGGCCATGGACGGTCTGCTCCCCGAAGCTCCCGTCGGGCGGCTTCCGGCCCAGTCCACCCTCCCTCACCCCAAACCCGCACCTCCGTGTGAAGCAGGAGGGACCCGTGACCCTGTCTGGAAGGAACGAACATTCTGGCCGGAAGAGACCCAAGGAGGAGGCTACGGGTCCTGGTACACACAGGGCCGTGACGGCCTCAGACCGTGTCTTTCTTTTCTGCCTTTTGTAGTTAAAAACTGTGCGGTTCTACTGTACAGCACAGGGAACTCTGCTCAACTGTTATGTGCCAGCCTGGGTGGTAGCGGAGTTTGGGGGCGAATGGATACCTGTATATGTATGGCTGAGTCCCTTCCTTGTTCACCAGAAACTAGCACGACATTGTTAATCAGTTATACCTCAGGACAAAATAAAACATTTTTAAAAAGTACGGTTCACCGCGGAGGACAGCGCTGAGCTCCCTGTGCTATACGGCAGGCTCCCAGTAGCTAGCTATTTCACACTTGGTAGTGTACGCATATCAATCCCAACCTCCCGGTTCATCCTACCCATCCCCCCAACACTGTGTCTACACATCCTTTCTCTGTGTCCCTATTCCCGCCCTGCAAGTAGGTTCATTAGTACCGTTTTTCTAGCTTTGACATGTATGCGTCAATATCTGATACTTGTTTTTCTCTTTCTAACTTAGATGGGTGGGGTGGGGGTGGGAGGGACATCCATGAAGCCGGGTATATATGTATATAGATAGCCGATTCACTTCTTTGTTCAGCAGGAACTAATGAACTAACGCAACATCATAAAGCAACTATGAAAGTGAAAAAGGGAAGGTGTTAATTGCTAAGTCGTGTCCAACTCTTTGAGACTCCATGAACTTTTACCCCCCAGGCTCCTCTGTCCATGGGATTCTCCAGGCAAGAATACTGGAGTGGGTTTGCCATTCCCTTCTCCAGGGGATCTTCCTGACCCAGGGATCAAACCCAGGTCTCCTGCGTTGCAGGTGATTCTTTACCATCTGAGCCACCAGGGAAGCCCCTGATTATTTGCATATATCTTGGCATCTGAGCAGAAATCCCCAAATCAGTCTTAAATACTCCTGTATGATACAATTGCCTAGCGATAAAGCCCCCCATTAAACACTGTAAGATCTCAGAAAAGCAGAGAAAAAATTCAGACATCCCAATTAGTGCTGGGATGTGCAGGGGCAGGTCTCCCTAGAGCCTCTGCTGCTGGAGAAAAACCCTCATTTGGGATTCATCAGCTGTTTTATGTGAGGGTCATTGGAACCTCTGGTTTTCACTAGTCACTTGGTTGGTCTAATACCAATTCCCTCCTTTCTTACCTCCTGCCTTCCTTCCTCCCATAGATATTTATCACTAGCTCTAAAACCTTGGGCAATTTCCTTAGTTCCTTTTGCCTCAGTGTCCTCATCTGTAAAATGAGAATGCTCATACTACCTACCTCATAGGCTGTTATCATGATTAGATGTGTTAATACATACTCAGCACCTAGTATAGTGCCAGCCGGATCCAGTTGTTCAGTAAGTATTAGAGCTATTTAATTTAAAAAATTATTATATTTATTAAAAATTTTTATTATAGTTGCTTTACAATGTTGTGTTAGTTTCTGCTATACAGCAACGTGAATCAGCTATATGTATACATATATCACTTCATTTTTGGACTTCCTTTCCATTCAGGTCACCACAGAGCACTGAGTAGAGTTCTGTGTGCTACGCAGTAGGTCCTCATTAGTTATCTATCTTATACATAGTACGCTTGCTCCTTGGAAGAAAAGCTATGACAAATCTAGACACCATGTTAAAAAGCAGAGGCATCACTTTGCCAACAAATTTCCATATAGTCAAAGCTATGGTTTTTCAGTAGTCTTGTATGAATGTGAGAGTTGGACCATAAAGAAGGCTGAGTGCTGAAGAATTGATGCTTTCAAATTGTGGAGAAGGCTCTTGAGAGTCCCTTGGAGAGCAAGGAGATCAAACCAGTCAATCCTAAAGGAAATGAACCCTGAATATTCATTGGAAGGACTGATGCCGAAGCTGAAGCTCTAATACTTTGGCCACCTGATGTGAAGAGCCAACTTATGGGAAAAGATCCTGATGCTGGGAAAGACTGAGGGCAAAAGGAGAAGAGGGAGACAGAGGGTGAGATGGTTGGATGGCATCACCGACTCAATAGACAAGAATTTGAACAAACTCTGAGAGATAGTGAGGGACAGGGAAGCCTGGTGTACTGTAGTCCATGGAGTCGCAGAGAGTTGGATGTGACTTAGCAACTGAACAGCAATAACAGTATAGTTTCAGTGGTATATATATGTGTTAGCTTTATTTTGGAGAAGGAAATGGCAACCTGCTCCAGTGTTCTTGCCTGGAGAATGCCAGGGATGGGGGAGCCTGGTGGGCTGCCGTCTCTGGGGTCGCACGGAGTCGGACACGACTGAAGCGACTTAGCAGTAGCAGCAGCTTTATTTTAAAAAATTATCTTTGAGAGGGAAAGGGTTTTATAGGTCCTCTTGTCCATCCTGCGGCTTTCAGGAAGCCCATCACCTTGTATGGTAAGATGTGCTGAAGTTAACAGCTTACATGGTCATATGTTCTTGCTTACTTCTGATCAAAATGACTGCTCGAAGTCCCTAAGGGAAATGGAGAACGGTAGACCCTGGGTAAAGTATCAACTGCCTCTGTCTTTTTTCTGTAAATAAATTAACTAAAAAAACTTCTTTTGGCTGCACTGGGTCTTCACTGCTGTATGTGGGCTTTTCTAGCTGTGGAGAGTGGGGGCTCCTCGCTAGTTGCAGTGCACGGGCTTTTCACTGTGGGGGCTTCTCTTGGAGCACAGGCTCTAGAGGGGCACGGGGTCCCGTAGATGTGGCGTGTGGACTCTAGAGCACAGGCTCACTCCAGCTTAGTTGCTCTGTGGCATAAGGGGTCTTTTTGGACCTGGGATTGAACCAGTGTGCCCTGCATTGGCAGGTGGATTCTTAACACTGAGCCACCAGAGACATCCACTTCTGTCTTAATGGTTCTTAACCCGAGTTGAGTTTGTGGCTGGGGGACATCTGGCCATGCCCAGAGATATTTTTGGTTGTCACAGCTGGTGAGGGTTGGGGGTGCTGGCATCTGGTGAGTGGAGGCCAGGTTTGCTGCTGATCATCCTAGAGTGCATGGGACAGCACCACCCCCTCACCCCGAAAAGTGATTATCTGGTCTTAAATGTCAACAGTGCCACAGTGGAGAAACTGCCACCTCAATGGGAGGCAGTCTTCCAAGTAGAAAAAATAGGGGCCTCAGAGCCCACGAGACAGGGGTGTGCCTTCTGACTCTTCCTGTGTCTGCTGTGTAGCCTGGAACAAGTTCTCAAACCCCATGGACACAACATGACCTACATGAAAAATGGAGTTTAGTCAAGCTGACTGTGAAGTGTTACTGAAAGTCATTTGAGAAAATGTAGATATAATACTGGAGAAGGCAATGGCACCCCACTCTAGTACTCTTGCCTGGAAAATCCCATGGACGGAGGAGCCTGGTGGGCTGCAGTCCATGGGGTCACTAAGAGTCGGGCACGACTGAATGTCTTCACTTTCACTTTTCTCTTTCATGCATTGGAGAAGGGAATGGCAACCCACTCCAGTGTTCTTGCCTGGAGAATCCCAGGGGAGACTGGTGGGCTGCCGTCTATGGGGTCGCACAGAGTTGGACACAACTGAAGTGACTTAGCAGCAGATATAATACCAAACACAGTACCTAGCACAAGGTAGCTACTCAAGGAATCTTCATTCTCATTGCTACCTCCAATGGAAAATGGTTTTTCATTCTCCCTTCAGTCTTCTGTACCAGCAGGATGGTTCCGGGTGTGTTTAACTGGCCATTGTTAGTCTCGTTTTTCAATTCTTTAATCCTGTTGTGGTATTCTGCTGAATTCTCTCCAATTTTGTCAAGTCCTTCTGAAGTAGTGCTAGACTCAGACGCCCCAAGGTTGAGGAAAGAGAATTATAGCAAAATTCTTTTACTGACACTCCCATTTATACATGTGCGTGCCTTCTGGATGGAGCCTTATCCTGCTGACAGTTCATGAGCTGGCCACCCGCTTGGGCCTTTCATCTGCCTCTCTATGTCTATGTATTCCTTCTAGTCGTTCAAGCTTTGTTCCCCGGATTTCGTAATGAAGAATTATCAATGATAATTGAGAAGAAGATAGACATTTAAAAAGAGCTCAGGAGATAAATGTAAACTCATAGGCACAAAAAACCAAGAGTTTAAAAAAAAAAACGTCAGAAGGAAAGACAAGAGAACGAAAGGAAGAGAGATTGATATATTCGGTTGCAGGACACCTTTGGGTATTACCCATCAGGCTTCACGGTGTGCTGGAGAAGAGGAATGATGCAATGGGGAAGCAAGCTTGGTCATGTGACTTGACAGAAACGTCAGTCTGCTGTTTTGGACTCATGGCCAGTTGGCCCCTTGGAATCCACAGCGTGGGGCCCTGAGACCTGGCTTCCTCACAGGAAGTGGCAGGAGAGCGCAGTTATCAAAGCCCAAGCTCTGGAATCAGACGAACCTTGATTTCATCCTGGCTTCACCACTAACTGCATCGTACGTCCGGGGCAAATGGTTTGCCTCTTCAAGGCTGCCATTTTGCAAGAGTAAAGTTGTAGAACTGGTAGTAGTAAGGATGCCTCATCCTAGGAGTGTGCCACAAGGCAAGGCATGTAAAACATTGAACTCAGGGCTGGACACAATAGACATACTCAGTAACTGTTACTGATGAAGAAGATGATGTTGACACGGTTGTCTACTCATGAATATGTGCTCTGGCTGTCTAGTCTGGTTGGAAACACATACATACGGGACTGCATGTATATGCAAAGCTGAAATCCATACACTGTGTGTATATACCACATGTGTACAACACACATACATATGTACTGTTTAGTTGACAGTCATTTCTGACTTTTTTGTGACCCCATGGATTATAGCCTGTCAGGCTCCTCTGTCTATGAAATTTTCCAGGCAGGAATACGGGAGTGGGTAGCCATTTCCTACTCCAGGATGCATATGTATGTGCACATATGTATTTTAGCTTTTCGTGCACATGCAGTCATGTCTTGGAGTTGGTTTATCTGAATCTATCTCTTCCAACCTCTGGGCTTTGTAACGAATGTCATATTGGTAGCTCCATCACGATAGGAATATTTTATGGCATATGTGTTTAGTTGGTAAGTCGTGTCCAACTCTTTGCAATCCCATGGACCATAGCCCCACCAGGCTCCTCTGTCCATGGGATTTTCCAGGCAAGAATACTGGAGTGGTTAGCCATTTCCTTCTTCAGGGATCTTCCCAATGCAGGGATTGAACCCACAGCTTATGCCATGTCTCCTTCATTGCAGGCAAATTCTTTGACCACTGAGCCACCGGAGAAGCCCATTTTATGGCATGTAAGTCACTTCAGTCGTGTCTTACTCTGTGCGACCCCATAGACGGCAGCCCACCAGGCTCCCCCATCCGTGGGATTCTCCAGGCAAGAACACTGGAGTGGGTTGCCATTTCCTTCTCCAATGTGTGAAAGTGAAGTTGCTCAGTCATGTCCGACTCTTAGCGACCCTATGGACTGCAGCCTACCAGGCTCCTCTGTCCATGGGATTTTCCAGGCAAGAGTACTGGAGTAGGCTGCCATTGCCTTCTCCAATTATTTTTATTCTATGGCATCAGATCAGATCAGATCAGATCAGTTGCTCAGTCATGTCCGACTCTTTTCGACCCCATGAATCGCAGCATGCCAGGCCTCCCTGTCCATCACCAACTCCCGGAGTTCACTCAGACTCATGTCCATCGAGTCAGTGATGCCATCCAGCCATCTCATCCTCTGTGGTCCCCTTCTCCTCCTGCCCCAAATCCCTCCCAGCATCAGAGGCTTTTCCAATGAGTCAACTCTTTGCATGAGGTGGCCAAAGTACTGGAGTTTCAGCTTTAGCATCATTCCTTCTAAAGAAATCCCAGGGCTGATCTCCTTCAGAATGGACTGGTTGGATCTCCTTGCAGTCCAAGGGACTCTCAAGAGTCTTCTCCAACACCACAGTTCAAAAGCATCAATTCTTCGGCGTTCAGCCTTCTTCATGGTCCAACTCTCACATCCATACATGACCACAGGAAAAACCATAGCCTTGACTAGACGAACCTTTGTTGGCAAAGTAATGTCTCTGCTTTTGAATATACTATCTAGGTTGGTCATAACTTTGCTTCCAAGGAGTAAGTGTCTTTTAATTTCATGGCTGCAGTCACCATCTGTAGTGATTTTGGAGCCCAGAAAAATAAAGTCTGACACTGTCTCCACTGTTTCCCCATCTGTTTCCCATGAAGTGGTGGGACCAGATGCCATGATCTTTGTTTTCTGAATGTTGAGCTTTAAGCCAACTTTTTCACTCTCCACTTTCACTTTCATCAAGAGGCTTTTTAGTTCCTCTTCACTTTCTGCCATAAGGGTGGTGTCATCTGCATATCTGAGGTTATTGATATTTCTCCTGGCAATCTTGATTCCAGCTTGTGTTTCTTCCAGTCCAGCGTTTCTCATGATGTACTCTGCATATAAGTTAAATAAACAGGGTGACAATATACAGCCTTGACGAACTCCTTTTCCTCTTTGGAACCAGTCTGTTGTTCCATGTCCAGTTCTAACTGTTGTTTCCTGACTTGCATACAAATTTCTCAAGAGGCAGATCAGGTGGTCTGGTATTCCCATCTCTTTCAGAATTTTCCATAGTTTATTGTGATCCACACAGTCAAAGGCTTTGGCATAGTCAATAAAGCAGAAATAGATGTTTTTCTGGAACTCTCTTGCTTTTTCCATGATCCAGTTTGGCAATTTGATCTCTGGTTCCTCTGCCTTTTCTAAAACCAGCTTGAACATCAGGAAGTTCACGGTTCACATATTGCTGAAGCCTGGCTTGGAGAATTTTGAGCATTACTTTACTAGCGTGTGAGATGAGTGCAATTGTGTGGTAGTTTGAGCATTCTTTGGCATTGCCTTTCTTTGGGATTGGAATGAAAACTGACCTTTCCCAGTCCTGTGGCTACTGCTGAGTTTTCCAAATTTGCTGTCATATTGAGGGCAGCACTTTCACAGCATCATCTTTAAGGATTTGAAATAACTCAACTGGAATTCCATCACTTCCACTAGCTTTGTTCGTAGTGATGCTTTCTAAGGCCCACTTGACTTCACATTCCAGGATGTCTGGCTCTAGGTGAGTGATCACACCATCGTGATTATCTGGGTCGTGAAGATTGTTTTTGTACAGTTCTTCTGTGTATTCTTGCCACCTCTTCTTAATATCTTCTGCTTCTGTTAGGTCCATACCATTTCTGTCCTTTATCGAGCTCATCTTTGCATGAAATGTTCCTTTGGTATCTCTGATTTTCTTGAAGAGATCCCTAGTCTTTCCCATTCTGTTGTTTTCCTCTATTTCTTTGCATTGATTGCTGAAGAAGGCTTTCTTATCTCTTCTTGCTATTCTCTGGAACTCTGCATTCAGATGTTTATATCTTTCCTTTTCTCCTTTGCTTTTCGCTTCTCTTCTTTTCACAGCTATTTGTAAGGCCTCCCCAGACAGCCGTTTTGCTTTTTTGCATTTATAGAAACTGGTAAACCTAAACATCAAGTTTCCCCAACCCCCCCCGGAGAGCCAATTTACTGGGATACCAGTGTGCCTGTGCACCTTGCATCTCCAAGTAGACTGAACTCCTTTAGGGCTGGGGATGTGCTGAATCCACCCCTTGACCCCTACAGGGCTTGGCATGTGTCTTTTGTGTAGCAGTCTTCAAAGGATGGACTGGGCCAAAAGGATCAAAGGGTGAGTGGATGAAAGCAAAGGACAACGTATGCAGAAATGGAGCTAATAAAAAAGACAAAGTTGTGTCCGAAAAACTGGTAGATGAGTAGCCAGGAAGGGAGTGAAGGGTCAAGACAGGGAGTATTTGGATGAGTAAAAATGGTCTGTTGATAGGAAAGAAGGGCTCTAGAAATAAAAAATCAAGACAGAAAATGAAATTCAGGATAAGAGTGGACTCCATACGATTTCAGACCAAGCAGGTAGTGTAGTTTTGGAGTTCCATTCTTTTAGATGAGTGGCATTTGTTAAAAATGTTGGGACAATTAAGGAATTGTTTATAAGAAAAACAAAAAATTTAAATCAACGTAATGTCCAAGAGGAGGGGACTGGTAAAGTAAACAGAATACATTCATTTCATAGAATACTTTGAGGTCATAAAGAATGATGGAAAGTTGCAATAAAGTGCAGTCAGAGCAATGAGAAAAAGGAGGTAAAACTTGAACAATGTTATTCACAACATTAAGGGGGAAAAGCAGGTTAAAAACTGCATGTAGAATCACCCAGTTGTAAAGATATGCATGTGCAGAGAAATATCTGGAAGAGTGTATATTAAAAATACTAAGGGTAATTACTTTTTGAAGGAGTTTTTTTCCCTTTTCTTTTTTGCTTATTTTTTTCTATTTTTTATTGTTCTTTTTTTTTTCCTATTTAGAATACTTCTGTAATTAAAAAATGAAAACATTTAAAATGTGTTTTCCACCCTTCCTCTGTCTGTCTACTCCTCATTGTCTCCATGCGTGTGTGTTAGTCACTCAGTCATGTCTGATTATTTGTGACCCCGTGGACTGTAGCCTGCCAGGCTCCTCTGTCCTTGGGATTCTCCAGGCAACAATACTGGAGTGGGTTGCCATTCCCTTTTCCAGGGGATCTTCCCGAATCAGGGACTGAACCTGGGTTTCCTGCACTGCAGGCAGATTCTTTACCATCTAAGGTACTAGGGAAGACCCCCTCTCTCCATTTATATATATATATATATATATATATATATATATAAAACTGCCTTTTAAGGTTATGGCTTCCTGAATATTGTTAGCAAAGTGGCTGAGAAAAGATCTGTGGACTAAGGAAGGATTTTCTCTTACTTGCGAATTTATCTAAATACATCAAAATTTTTATACTGATTTAACAAATCACAGTTAGAACTCTGAAACACTGTAGTAAATTGCTTTGATTGAGCACAAGTCAGCTTTAGGAAATTGGGACCGTCCTAAGGAATCACGAAGTCTGCACTGGGACTGGGGGCAGGATGTTGCATTGTTGAACGGTGACTCTCCAGAACAGCTGGAAAAGCTACAGGGTTCCAGCGGAATGACAAGACAATTCCAAACATAGCAGCCTCCCAGAAATGCAGGGCTGGCGATCTAAAGACCTCCAGACCCCACAACGGCTTCACTGAACTCAGTGTCTAATGAATGGCAGGTGTTAGGATGCAGGCAAGAGTTTCCTGTGGCAAATCCTGCCGCACAGATGGAAGATGCATTTCTGCCTGCAGGGAAGTAGTTTAGCGGGAGGCAGACCAGGGAGCTGAGATTTCCAATAAAGTACCGTTGGAGCCATGAATGAGCAGGCACAAGAAAGAAAGTTTTCATCTTCCGGGAGGACAACAGAAGAACTGGAAGTTTTCTCCATATTCCGTTTTTCTGAGAGGCAGCGTGGCGCAGTGACAAAGAGCCTGGACTCTGGAGCTGCAGGCAGGGAGTTTAACTTCTGGCTCATTGTACCTCTTGAGACTTGGCTGCTCTGTACCTCAATTGATCAATCTGTGAAATTGACATGGTATGAGTCCCTGACTCATGGGGCTTTTGTAGGGATTAAATGGGGTAATATACATGAGGCACTTAGAGCAGTGCCTGGCATGCGGGAGGTGCAATGGAAATGTTCCATGTATTATTATTTCTTGGTCTCCTTCCTTCTCTCTACTCTCCTTTCCTTACCATTCTGCCTTCTTTCCCCTCCTCCTTTTTCTACCCTTCTCTGCCTCTCTCATCCTCCCCACAGTTTAGATTTCCATGGTTGATGGACTAGTTCCTATCTTCTGAGATAAAATTGAATCTTTCTCTGAGATTTTTTTTCTTCCAGGATAAATAAGACCTTACCTTTTGATACTTCCAGGAGAAGACCTTACGTTTTGATACAAACTGGTGCTAACGCCAACAGTTTGATTCTTCATGCAGTGTCCTAAGTGAATTTACTAAGTAGGTTGCTTATTTGTTTATTAAGCAAATATATATTTATTTTCCTTGTACCTTCCCTATGCTAGGCATGAGTCTGTTTAACCTACATGATTTCATTGCATTATCATTCCAACCTCAGGAAAGAAGTAACCTGTTCAAGGTCCCACAGGTAATGGTTCCTGCCATTCGTAGCCAGCTGATAATTGGCATCGAACAGTTCTCTACAGTGCAGATGACCTTGACCTTGCATTGCCACGTGGATCAACCCCAAGGCCGCTGGATGATGTCACAGATATGAGCATCCTGTCTTCTGGAGCCGGCTAATGTTGATTTACTACAGCTGTTAATAATTTACCAGTACAGAAAGTAAAGAGAATTCTCCTACACCAGAAGAGGGATCTTTCATTATTTTTATAGCAGCCTCTTTATGATGGGAACGACCTGGCCTTTGGAAACTCCATGTTGACTATGAGATTATTAACTAAGCGAGAAGCAATATTATGTGTGGTGGGTAGTTGGTGGGTGGGTGGGTCATGGGGCAGTGTGTGTGTGTGTGTGTGTGTGTGTGTGTGAGATGGGCTTACAGCCTAGGGATACATAAGGACTTGTATAGGGCACAGGAATTAACTGTGGTGGATCCATAGTTTCAGATGAATTTAGTCATGTTGGTATTGACTTTTTAGGGGAAAAGCAGGTGAAGAGTCTTGGAGAAGGGACATCTCATAAAGTATGCACGTGCGTTGTGTCTGACTCTTTGCGACTTGAGGACTGTAGCCATACACTACAATACACAAAAAGCACACTAAATGCCTGGGTGTTTACTGAGCTATTGCCATCTTTACAGGTACTAAGTAGTAAACTCTAAAATTAAGCATGCTGCTGCTGCTGCTAAGTTGCTTCAGTTGTGTCCGACTCTGTGCGACCCCATAGATGGCAGCCCAGCAGGCCCCCCGTCCCTGGGATTCTCCAGGCAAGAACACTGGAGTGGGTTGCCATTTCCTTCCCCAACGTGTGAAAGTGAAAAGTGAAAGTGAAGTCGCTCAGTCGTGTCCGACTCCAAGCGACCCCAGGAACTGCAGCCTTCCAGGCTTCTCCATCCATGGGATTTTCCAGGCAAGAGTACTGGAGTGGGGTGCCATTGATTTCTCCAAAATTAAGTATAAGAATTATGATTTGATCTATATGGAATTTAGCATTGTGGTCATTTATAGGGAGGTAACAAAGCATGACCACGAGCTTAAACGTTAAAATCTAAGCCTTAAAAAATTCAAACCTGACAAAACTTCATGGTATCAAAGCCTCTATCAAAGCCTATTATATTCCTGAAATTTTTCTGTATTTTTTAATATGCGCGTGTGCGTGCTCAGTCGCTTCAGTTGTGTCCAGCTCTTTTCGACCCTATAGATTGTGGCCCGCCAGGCTCCTCTGTCCATGGGATTTCCCAGGCAAGATACTGGAGTGGGTTGCTATGGCTTCCTCCAGGGGATCTTCCCGACCCAGGGATCGAACCCTAGTCTCTTGTGTCTCCTATATTTGCAGGCAGGCTCTTTACCACTAGAGTCACCTGGGAAGCCCCTCATAAAGTTCATCCCCCTTATTTTTCCCTTCCTTTCTTCTCCCTTCTGCTCTATAACATTTTCTCCTGTTAGCAGATGCCTGTCCACATTCATATTTGAGAAGCTCAGATCCTTCCCTTAAAACATTTTAAGCAGAATTTTCACTTTTTCTCAAAGAAGGTATCTGCCCACAAGGATTCTTCTACTGGCTTCTGTGACATGCAGACAAAGAAGTCACACTATTATTGTTGTTTATAAAAGTTAGGAATTTATAAAATGTTTGTACATTTCTCATTTTAATCAGCTATCAGAACAAATTTTTTAGGACACTCAGAAATATGTCTTGTTCAAGGCCATGTTCTCACTGAGTCGAAGAGTGTATCAATTTTAAACTTTTATGTACTCAGTCAAAATGCCACTCAAAGCCTGCACTGATTTTTACTCCCGTATCTGTGGTGCAAGGGTCCTCATTTTCTTATACTCTGTCAACATGGTCTTTAGGTTTTGCTAATTCAATGAATTTAACACATTTCACCATTTTAAACATTTTCCAATTTACTAGTAAGGTTGGTCACTTTTCATGTATTTATCATCCACTTAAATTTATTTTTGAATATTATTTATTCATATTCCTTGGTCATTTTCCTGTTGGTGTGTTAAATTATATATTCCATTGTACCATTTTAATTTCCTTGTTGCTTCTTTTACTGTATATTTTTTGAGTTACTTTCCTAGTGGTTGCCTGGACTTACCAGAATATCTTAATTTATAACACTCTAGTTCTGACTAATACCAACTTAATTATAATAGTGTATACAAATTTTCCTCAGCTATATCTCCTTCCTCCGTTATGCTGTTGTCACATACTAGATATACTCATGACCATCAGTGTAGTACATTCATAACTCTTTTTAGAAAAACTTTTAATATACTTTCATAATTTATAGAAACATTTAAAAATTATTTTATTCAGTTGTCTTCTAAGTCATCAGATCAGATCGGATCAGTCGCTCAGTCGTGTCCGACTCTTTGCAACTCCATGAATCGCAGCACACCAGGCCTCCCTGTCCATCACCAACTCCTGGAGTTCACTCAAACTCATGTCCATCGAGTCAGTGATGCCATCCAGCCATCTCATCCTCTGTGGTCCCCTTCTCCTCCTGCCCCAAATCCCTCCCAGCATCAGAGGCTTTTCCAATGAGTCAACTCTTCGCATGAGGTGGCCAAAGTACTGGAGTTTCAGCTTTAGCATCATTCCTTCCAAAGAAATCCCAGGGCTGATCTCCTTCAGAATGGACTGGTTGGATCTCCTTGCAGTCCAAGGGACTCTCAAGAGTCTTTTCCAACACCACAGTTCAAAAGCATCAATTCTTTCGTGCTCAGCCTTCTTCACAGTCCAACTCTCACATCCATACATGACCACAGGAAAAACCATAGCCTTGACTAGACGAACCTTTGTTGGCAAAGTAATGTCTCTGCTTTTGAATATGCTGTCTAGGTTGGTCATAACTTTGCTTCCAAGGTAGGATATATAAACAGGAGAAGAGGAAAAGTGATTTTGGAGCCCAAAAAAATAAAGTCTGACATTGTTTCCACTGTTTCCCCATCTATTTCCCATGAAGTGATGGGACCAGATGCCATGATCTTCGTTTTTTGAATGCTGAGTTTTAAGCCAACTTTTTCACTCTCCTCTTTTACCTTCATCAAGAGGCTTTTTAGTTCCTCTTCATTTTCTGCCATAAGGTGGTGTCATCTGCATATCTGAGATTATTGATATTTCTCCCGGCAATCTTGATTCCAGCTTGTGTTTCTTCCAGTCCAGCGTTTCTCATGATGTACTCTGCATATAAGTTAAATAAGCAGGGTGACAATATACAGCCTTGATGTACTCCTTTTCCTATTTGGAACCAGTCTGTTGTTCCATGTCTAGTTCTAACTGTTGCTTCCTGACCTGCATATAGGTTTCTCAAGAGGCAGATCAGGTGGTCTGGTATTCCCATCTCTTTCAGAATTTTCCACAGTTTATTGTGATCCACACAGTCAAAGGCTTTGGCATAGTCAATAAAGCAGAAATAGATGTTTTTCTGGAACTCTCTTGCTTTTTCCATGATCCAGTAGATGTTGGCAATTTGATCTCTGGTTCCTCTTCCTTTTCTAAAACCAGCTTGAACATCAGGAAGTTCATGGTTCGCATATTGCTGAAGCCTGGCTTGGAGAATTTTGAGCATTACTTTACTAGCGTGTTAAGATGAGTGCAATTGTGCAGTAGTTTGAGCATTCTTTGGCATTGCCTTTCTTTGGGATTGGAATGAAAACTGACCTTTTCCAGTCCTGTGGCCACTGCTGAGTTTTCCAAATTTGCTGGCATATTGAGTGCAGCACTTTCACAGCATCATCTTTCAGGATTTGGAATAGCTCAACTGGAATTCTATCACCTCCACTAGCTTTGTTCGTAGTGATGCTTTCTAAGGCCCACTTGACTTCACATTCTAGGATGTCTGGCTCTAGGTCAGTGATCACACCATCCTGATTATCTTAATTAAATGATACATGTGAGAAAAAGACTTACAAAGTAAACTTACACTGTCTTTTATACTTACATCTGTAGTTACCTTTATCAGTGCTGTGCATTTCTTTGTGTGTATTTGAATTAGTTTTGTTGTTGTTCAGTCACTCAGTCATGTCTGACTCTTTGTGACTCCATGGATGGTAGTAAACCAGGCTTCCCTGTCCACCACCATCTCCCAGAGCTAGCTCAGATTCATGTTCATTGAGTCGGAGATGCCATCCAACCATCTCATTCTCTGTCATCCCCTTCTCTTCCTGCCGTCTATCTTTTCCAGCATCAGGGTCTTTACCAATGAGTCAGTTCTTCACATCAGGTGGCCAAAGTATTGGAGCTTCAGTTTCATCATCAGTCCTTCCAAAGAATATTCAGGACTGATTTCCTTTAGGATGGACTGGTTGGATCTCCTTGCAGTTCAAGGGACTCTTAGGAATCTTCTCCAACACCACAATTCAAAAGCATCAGTTCTTTGGTGCTCAGCTTTCTTTATAGTCCAACTCTCACATCCAACATGACTGCTGGAAAAACCACAGGCTTGACTAGATGGATGTTTGTTGGCAAAGTAATGTCTCTGCTTTTTAATATGCTGTCTAGGTTGGTCATAGCTTTTCTTCCAAGGAGCAAGCGTCTTTCCATTTCATGGCTGCAGTCACCATCTGTAGTGATTTTGGAGCCGAAGAAAATAAAGTCTGTCACTGTTTCCATTGTTTCCTCATCTATTTGTCATGAAGTGATGGGACCAGATGCCATGATCTTAGCTTTTTGAATGTTGAGTTTTAAGCCAACTTTTTCACTCTCTTCTTTCACTTTCAAGAGGCTCTTTAGTTCTTCTTTGCTTTCTGCCATAAGGATGGTGTCATATGCATATGTGAGGTGCATAATATTCCTACCAGCAATCTTGATTCTAGCTTGTAGCTTCATCCAGCCCAGCATTTTGCATGATATACTCTGCATATAAGTTCAATAAGCAGGGTGACAAAATACAGCCTTGACATACCCCTTTCCCAATTAGGAACCAGTCTGTTGTTCCATATCCAGTTCTAACTGTTGCTTCTTTAATTGCATACAGGTTTTTCAGGAGGCGGGTAAGGTGTTTTGGTATTCCCATTTCTCTAAGAATTTTCCACAGTTTGTTGTGATTCACACAGTCAAAGGCTTTAGGGTAGTCAGTGAAGCAGAAGTATTTTTCTGGAATTCTCTTGCTTTTTCTATGATCCATTGGATGTTGGCAATTTGATCTCTGGTTCCTCTGCCTTTTCTAAATCCAGCTTGAATATCTGAAGATCTTGGTTCATGTACTGTTGAAGCCTTGCATGGAGAATTTTGAGCATTACTTTGCTAGCGTGTGAGATGAGTGCAATTGTCTGGTAGTTTGAACATTCTTTGGCACTGCCTTTCATTGGGATTTGAATGAAAACTGATCTTTTCTAGTCCTGTGGTCACTGCTGAGTTTTCCAAATTTGCTGGCATATTGAGTACAGCACTTTCACAGCATCATCTTTCAGGATTTGAAATAGCTCAACTGGAATTCCATCACCTCCACTAGCTTTGTTCATAGAGATGCTTCCTAAGGCCCACTTGACTTCACATTCCAGGATGTCTGGCTGTAGGTGAGTGATCACACCACTGTGGTTATCTGGATAATAAAGATCATTTTAGTATAGTTCTTCTGTGTATTTTTGCCACCTCTGCTTAATATCTTCTGCTTCTGTTAGGTCCGTATCGTTTTTGTCTTTTATCGAGCCCATCTTTGCCTGAAATGTTCCCTTGATATGTCTAATTTTCTTGAAGAGATCTCTAGTCTTTCCCATTCTATTGTTTTCCTCTATTTTTTGCATTGTTTACTTAAGAAGTCTTATCTCTCCTTGCTATTCTTTGGAACTCTGCATTCAAATGGGTATATCTTTCCTTTTCTCCTTTGCTTTTTGCTTTTCTTCTTTTCTGAGCTGTTTGTAAGGCCTCCTTAGACAACCATTTTGTCTTTTTGCATTTTTTTTTTCTTGGGGATGGTTTTGATCACCGCCTCCTGTACAATGTTATAAACCTTTGCCATAGGTCTTCAGGCACTCTATCAGATCTAATCCCTTGAATCTATTTGCCATTTCCCCTGTATAATCGTAAGGGATTTGATTACTCAGAGGGCTGAGTCTCTCTGTTGTTCACCTGAACCTGTCACAACAGTGTTAATTGGCTATACTCCAATACAAAATAGGAAGTTAGAAAAATAAAATAAAAACACAGAGCTCACAAAGTCTTTAAGCAAAATAAAATAAAATATTTGTAAAAACTGTTTCTCTACATCGGGATTCCTCAGGTACAATTTCTGTTAATTTTTTTCCTGTGATTAGGCCGTACTTTATTTGTTTGCAGTTATGTGATTTTTTTTTTGGGGGGTTAAAAACTGGACATTTATAAACGCATAATGTGACAGCTTTGGAAATGATGTTTCCCCTCCCCAAGGATTTTTTTTTCCCTACTTGTAATGATTTTGTTTGTTGGATCTAATTCTGTAAAATCTGTTTTCTTAGTATGTGTAGTCTTTGAAGTCTGTACTTAGTTAGCTTAGCAGTCATCTGAGATTGGATAGAGATCTTCTTAAATGTCTGAAACCAGTAAGTCTCCCAGTGTTTGCCAAAGGGCAGTGTGTTGTGCTGGGAGCATACTTCAATACTCAGGCAGGCAGTCTATGACTCTGGCTTAGCCTTCACCTCTTGTTTGTGCAGGGCACCAGAGTCAGTGAGAAATGAGAACTTTTCACCTTCTTAGGTCTTGTATGGATGTGTGACTGTTCACAGGTACATGCACAGAGCTGTGCCTGCAAGGGGCCCTCCAGAGTCCCAAGAATATTTTGGGCCTTTCCAAAACTCCTTTGGCCACATGACGCAAAGAACTGACTCATTTGAAAAGACTCTGATGCTGGGAAAGATTGAAGGCGGGACGAGAGGGGGACGGCAGAGGATGAGATGGTTGGATGGCATTGCCGACT
This sequence comes from Bos indicus, assembly GCF_029378745.1. Taxonomy (NCBI): domain Eukaryota; kingdom Metazoa; phylum Chordata; class Mammalia; order Artiodactyla; family Bovidae; genus Bos; species Bos indicus. The sequence goes on along the minus strand of NC_091780.1, from coordinate 14,182,461 downwards.
CAATGGACATGAGTTTGCGTAAACTCTGGGGGTTGGTGATGGACAGGGAGGCCTGGTGTGCTGCAGTCCATGGGGTTGGAAAGAGTCAGACACGACTGAGCGACTGAACTGAACTGAAAACTCCAATGGACATCTCACTCCAAAACTTTTTCTTTTAATTAAAAAATTTTTTTGGATCAGATTGTTATTCGCCGCCACTGTTACTACTTCAGGCAGCTATAATGTTAAACAATTGCTGCTGATTATTTTTTCCTAAATAAAAGCTCAGGGGAATCCTACTTGTGCTGAGCAAGCTCTGAGTCAGGTCAAATAAAGAAAAACCCTGTGAGTGGAATTTTCCAGGAGAGGACCAGATAGGACAAATTATGACAATTCTCTGGGAATAGGGCTTTGGGAGAGTTCCAATCTCATTCTGTCTTTTCCAGTGGCTGCTAGGCTGCTGTTTCTCATTGTGATTGCTAGAGTGTTGGTTTTCAAGGCTACTACAAGTAGGCTGGGGAGAAAGGGGTTGGGAATAGGGCAGGTTAAAATGCCACGAAGTTCACTGTTCTCACCGAGATTTAGCCATTTTTCTTGAATAACTGTCAGGGACTGCTACCACACTGTGGTTAATTTCCAGAATTCTGAAAAAGTTAACTTTAACAATTTTTTTCTAGGTCTTAATTTCTTTAGTGGAGAGGAGGAATTTCAGAGGTCCTTATTTCACTATTTTCACTGATATATATTCCTTATATTAATTAATTTTAAATTGTATGCATAGATATAAATGAGTATTACACAAATACATACACATAGCTATATATTTTTCTCTAACTACTGCCTTAGTTATACCTCATGAGTTTTGATATGTATATTCGTTATCATTTATTTATTAATATTTTAAAATTTTCTTGCTTTTCTTCCTTATCACTCTCCTCTCATGTTTTTATTACCAAGGGAGTTTGTTATTTCTTCTCCTTCTTCTTCCTCTTCTTTTTCTTTCTTCTTCCAGGATCACTTCAGTATTTATTTAGACTAAATTATAAGCTTTATTCATTTATTTGTTTAACATTATCTCTTAAACTGCACATCTTTCTTTTTAAACTAATTTTTCATTTTTTCCCTTTAGCACTCCTGAGTAGTTCTTCAGTGGGAGTCTTGATGCAAATTTTTTTTTTTTTTTTAGTTAAATTTCTATTTGTTTTTCAATTATTCAATACAGTAAAATTCCGCTTTGGTTTAACAAAAGGCTTTTATAGTTTCTTGTATTTGATTGGAATTACTCTTGAAAATATTTGCTTTGGGGACCAAAAAACAATTACCCTTGAAATAGCAACTATTCATCTGAGCTTTTAATGACTAAAAATGTCTTTATTTTATGGTTATTTGTTTTGCTGGATTTACACTTCTAAGTTCAAAATAATTTTCTCTGTTCATTTGGTTTTTTTGTCTCCAAACTCCAGAGTTGAAGAAGAGCTTTATGTCAGTCTGTTTCTTGTGTCTTTATCTTTTTAAGATAATTTTCCTTTTTGGCCATTTCAAGGAATTTTTGTGTGTGTGTGTGTCTTAGGTGTACTAAAATTTCATCAGGCACATAGCTCCATTAATTGCTAGTTGTAAGTACTTGGCCAAAGTTTTTAGTATTTTTCTAATTGGTTGCTTCTTTTGTAATATGGGGAAAATGTTGGTTCTAAACTCAGGTTTACTATGAGGGTTGAAATATATATTGTATGGAAATCACTTAGCCCAGTGCCTCTCTCTGAAAGAGACAAGTTTTTTAGGCAATATATTATTTACTTCATTTTACTCAGTGAGCTATTTTAATCTAAATGCTCATGCTTTTCTCCACTGAGCACTTTTTCTAATAGTTTTCTGATGTTTTTCCTTTTCTCATTTTCTCTCTTTCCTTTTCTATTCATTTTCTGATTTTTTTCCTTTTCTCATTTTCTGTCTTTCCTCCTCCCAGTGAAGTTAGACCTCTTTGATAGATTCTTCAAATATCTTAACTTATATATATATATATATATATACACACACACATGTTTTGTATATATATAAAGCTTATATATAAATATAGGTTATATATATATGTTGTATATATACATACAAAACTTACTTTTTATATATAGGTTTATAATATTAAACCTACTTTTTTCTTATGTACTTAGATATCTTGTTTTAGCTCTTATCCTTCACATGGCTGCTTTTTCTTAAGTCTCTAGGGACCTCATTTGGTTTCTATGTTCTAGGAATTTCTTATTGTATCTAGTCTATTGATGCTGTGCCTTATTGTTTTACAGCACTTTTATGAATTTATTCTAACAACAACAAAACCCAAAAAACTATTCTTTGTTATTTTAAGAGATGTGGGCAAGAGTTAAAGTAGTTAATAACTTAAATCATCATTTTGATTCCATCTATTGCTTTTCTCTCTCTCCCAAAGATCATTTTAAGATAACTTGTTTTTTTTGTAGATTTCAAAGTTCAGGTTCTCTATAGAAATTTTGGAAGTGTAAAAGCAAGAAGCATTGACATTAATTCCACCATCATTCTAGAGAGAATGTTAACATTTCATTGTTTGTAACTTCTAGTTTTTTATGCTTATGAAAAATGGAATTCTACTGTATATTTGTTCTTGTAACATGTAACATATATATGTAACATGTATATGCACATATATTGTGAGTATATTTGTTATTAATCTTCTAAACATTATTTCTTAGTAAACATATAATATTATATGTATATACCAACACAGACTTGATCATCTCATTGTTGAACATTTCTGTTTTATTGGTGCAGTGATTTGCCTCTCCACAGAAAAATATTTGCACAAGTCTATGGCTATATCTTTGGAGAAGGCAATGGCAACCCACTCCAGTACTCTTGCCTGGAAAATCCCATGGACAGAGGAGCCTGGTAGGCTGCAGTCCATGGGGTCGTGAAGAGTCGGACACGACTCAGCGGCTTCCCTTTCACTTTTCACTTTCATGCATTGGAGAAGGAAATGGCAACCCACTCCAGTGTTCTTGCCTGGAGAATCCCAGGGACAGAGGAGCCTGGTGGGCTGCTGTCTGTGGGGTTGCACAGAGTTGGACACGACTGAAGCGACTTAGTAGTAGTATGGCTATGTCTTTGTTTAGAATACTGGGGTGAAAGGACTTGTAGAGATTTTTCTCCCTCATTATTTGAAAAGGAAGTCCGGAGAAAGTTGTATGAAATCATGATCCTACCAGCAACAAGGGCTGGGATTTCATGGAAGAATTCCTATCCTTTGGTGGTAGATTGAAGAAGGAACCCAGCTTCATTGAATACAGTGCTTTCCAAAGCTAGCCAGTCATCAACATCACCTGGGGTGCTTCTTTAAATTACAGAGTTTTGGACCCACCCTTGGAAATTCTGATTTACTAGGTCTAGTGCTGAGCCTAGGAATCCATGTTTTTAACAAGCTCCCTGGTGATTCTAATGATTAACTGGGTTTAGGAAATAAGATCTCACAACTGAAGGGCCTGGGGGTGGGAGCAGGCGGGTGGATGGTGGGGGCTGCCCCAGGTGCTTCCCAGTAGGGGATGTAGAGATGGTGGGAACCGAAAAAGGGCGGTTTTGAAAGCAGGACTGACCACCCTCGGGGCTTTTTAAACACGAAGAACAAAGGCACAGGCTCTCAGGGAGGACGAAGACGTGGAGCATCTGACACTTGGGCGGCTCCCTTTCCGTCTCTGGTTCTAGGCGTTCGTGTAAACTGAAGGAGTTGGACTCATCGGAGGCTTTTCCAACTGAGGGAGCCCAAAGCCACAGTGGTGGAGGGGTGGCTGAGTGGGTGGAAGTCCAGGCTTTGCCCCAGCCCACCCTCCCCAGGGCCCCTGACTCTGCTTTATATTGAGGTCTCTTTTAAGATTTTCTTTGGAAAAACGTTTTTGGCTGCCAAGAAGTTTGACAATCTCCAGACTAGATGACCTTTCAGTTCTAAAAAGTCATATAAGTTTGTGAACAAAAGCCAGGGGGAGGAGGAACAGTCCAGAAGATGGGGTTGAGTGAAACAGAAGAACAATCCAGAATGGGCATTTCAATCCTCACTTTAACCTTAGGACTAACTCTTTGGGTTGTGACAGGAGCTCCCAATTTCCATCTCAAGATCGACGTACTTCCTGAGTCAACTCAGAGTGACCTCCAAGGAAAATTCTGGTGGCCTTCCCATCATACTCTTATATTAAATTTGGGGGGGGGGGAACGTCCCTCCCTTCACAGGACCTGGAAGCCCAGAGAAATCACGAAGGTTCCTCTGCTAATATGTTGGTCATGTCTTGCTATTTGCAAGTGTTTCAACAATAGGGTATGTTTGACCTTCTTTTGGCCTCCTTTCAAGCTGGGAATTTAAGGTGTTCTCTGAATGCAGAGCAAACAAAGCTTCGGCTAACTTGCTGCTTTGATCTCTGAGAATTCATAGGAGCAAGAAGGGAGGAGATGGGCCAGGGGCCCTGGAGGAATTAACTGTGAAAACCTGGCCAGGCTTTGTTGGATGGGGAAGCTGGGGTGGGGTGTCGGGTGTCTGGGGAACAGATGTGAGCCTGACTTGATCTTCTGCAGCTGCAGACAGAGGTTTGCCAGAGGTGAACGTGGGTTCCCACAGAGGCCATTAGTCCTCTCAGTGTCGCCCACCCGTCAGTGGTCTCTTCTCCCGCTGGAGCGGGAGTTAGTGCAGAGCTTTTGCAATCTGATTCCAGCGCCTCTGCTAACAGGTTGGATGGAGAAAGTGTTTCTTTAGAGAAACCGGGGATTTGATGGGTTTTATCTCTGTGTTATTATACTCATTTCTAAACATTCCAGAGAGGTGATGGAGAGACAAAAACAGCCTTCCTCCGTAACCTTTAACTGCTTTGTGATCTCAGTTGAGATGGTGGGCAGGGCAAGGTGGGGCTGGGACAGAAAATGAGCGACTTTCTCCAAAGCAGCCAGTCTCTGAGTATGTTCTGTGGAACACTCGTCCCAAGAGATGCTCTGAAAGGTTCACGATCAGATAGGTTTGGGCAGTTCTGCATGTCATATTTTCTTCTGGAGATTCACAGCACACATTTGAATGCTAGGGACTCTGAAACATCCTAGAGTCAAGAGTCAGAAGTCTTTGATTTCTTTGACTTTGTTGAGCTGAAAATGTCTCCAACTTAACTGACCAGGAACCATCATCTTTTTGGGTGAGGTAGTTCAGTTCAGTTCAGTTCAGTTCAGTTGCTCAGTCATGTCTGACTCTTTGCGACCCCATGGACAGCAGCATGCCGGGCTTTCCTGTCTGTCACCAACTCCCAGAGCTTGCTCAAACTCATGTCCATCGAGTCGGTGATGCCATCCAACCATCTCACCTCTGTCATCCCCTTCTCCTCCTGCCCTCAGTCTTTTCCAGTATCAGGGTCTTTTCAGATGAGTCAGTTCTTAGCATGAGGTGGCCAAGGCATTGGAGTTTCAGCTTTGGCATCAGTCCTTCCAATGAATATTCAGGGCTGATTTCCTTTAGGATGGACTGGTTGGATTTCCTTGCAGTCCAAGGGACTCTCAAGAGTCTTCTCTAACACCACAGTTCAAAACCATCAACTCTTTGATGCTCAGCTTTCTTTATAGTCCAATTCTCATATCCATATATGACTACTGGAAAAACTACAGCTTTGACTAGACAGACCTTTGTTGGCAAAGTAATGTCTCTGCTTTTTAATATGCTGTCTAGGTTTGTCATACTTTTCTTTCAAGGAACAAGTGTCTTTTAATTTCATGGCTGCAGTCACCATCTGCAGTGATTTTGGAGCCCAAGAAAATAAAGTCTGTCACTGTTTCCATTGTTTCCCCATCTATTTGCCATGAAATGTCGGGACCAGATGACATGATCTTAGTTTTCTGAATGTTGAGTTTTAAGCCAACTTTTTAACTCTCTTCTTTCACTTTCATCAAGAGGCTCTGAGGCAAATTAATATCAAGTGGATCGAACTTCAGGAAAGGCTGGTCTATAGGCTGCAGAAATAGAAGGCTCTTCTTGGTGTCCACAGTGGGGAGGGGTTCCTGGAACTTCTCCTTTTGCCCTTGGCGGCATCAGTCACCCAAGAGTTCTTCCTAGGAAACCCGCTCCTCTACATTATTCTAATACAGTAGCTCTGCTTTTGATTTTATTTGGAGGAAAAAAAATCTATAAACTGAAACATGGTTGAATCAAATTCCCACATAGAGGAAAAAATTTCAGAACCTAGACTGAGTCTATTTCTAATCCCCAGCTCCATATTTTCTTCCTATTGAAGGAGCCAGAAGAGGTGAGAATGTGGCATCCTCTCAGCCACAGTAAATGATTCAGGAATGGGTAGTTGACCCATTAACCAATCAACCCCCAATAAAGCTTATCATGGGAACTTTGGTTGAGCGACTTATAAGCAAGTATTGTCTTTTCTACTGCACTTGTGAGGATTCGAGCTTGTTGAACCCATGTTTCCATGAGGGACAACCTGATAAAGGAGTCAGTCAAGGGATGGGGAGAGACTGGATACCAATGAATCATTTGTGTGCCTGGATCCAACCAAGCCTGAAGTCGGTGTGATTTGTGTATGCCAATATTAGTGCAATTTTCTGTTGTAGAAGCTTGAATTATCTTTACTGTTATAGTACTCATCAGAGATCTCTTGGAACTAAACATCCCAGATGATAAGAATCGATTTCTCTTTTTTCATTGAGGTATAATTGATTTACAATGTTGCTGGTATAGAGCAAAGTGATTCAGTTTTTTATATATATATATATATGTGTGTGTGTGTGTGTGTGTATGCATATTATTTTTGGATTCTTTTCCACTACAGGTTATTATAAGATATTGAATATAGTTTCCTGTGCTGTACAGGAAAGTCCTGTGCTGTACAGTAGGTCCTTGTTGGTTATTTCATGTGTAGAAAGTGTTGTTAGACCCATATTCCTAGTTTATCTGTCTCTTCTATTTCCCCTTTGGTAACCATAAGTTATTTTATGCCTGTAGGTCCATTTCTATTTTGTAAATAAATTCATTTGCATCATTGTTTTTAGGTTCCACTTGTGATATCACATGATATTTATCTTTTTCTGTCTGATTTACTTCACTTAGTATGATCATGGCATTATTTCATTCTTTTTATGGGCTGCATAATATTCCATTGTTTTATATATAATATTCCATTATATATATATATATATGTATATATATATATATATATATATATATATATATATATATACATCTTCTTTATCCATTCCTCTGTGAATGGACATTTAGGTTGCTTCCATGTCCTGGCTATTGTAAATAGTGCTGTAATGGACACTGGGATGCATGGGCCTTTTTGAATTAGAGTTTTCTCCAGATATATGCCCAGGAGTAGGATTTTGGGATCATATGGTAACTCTATTTTTAATTTTTTAGCAAACCTCTATACTATACCAATTTACATTCCCATCAACAGTGTAGGAGCATTCCAATAAGAATTCATCTCACTACATCTTTGGAGCTTGCTGCTGCTGCTGCTGCTGCTGCTGCTGCTAAGTCGTTTCAGTCATGTCTGACTCTGTGCGACCCCATAGACGGCAGCCCACCAGGCTCCCCCGTCCCTGGGATTCTCCAGGCAAGAACACTGGAGTGGGTTGCCATTTCCTTCTCCAATGCATCCTTGTAGCTTACTCCACCCCTAAAATCAGAGCAAGCAATATCAAAGAAATTGTTATAATAATCATCATTAATTAGTAATCAATAATTCTTTTTTTTGAGTAGAAGATACTTGAAAGTTTATCTAGTCCAAAGCCCTGTCTCATTCTTCAGATTTGAATCCTGCCTGCCTGTCATTTTACTTTCTGGTCCTGGGCTGACTGCAGATCAGGCCTCATCCTTCCCCCATAAAAGAGGTTCCGCATTTTTGAAAGTAGCTAAGCCTTCTCTCTTACACACCAAAACACATCTCTAGCCTTTCCTGGTACAGCCAGTTTGGGTGTTTCTCACTGTTGCACTATGAACCCACTCTGGATGGCTTCTGAATTTCTTCCAACTCAGGTTAACTTTCATGGATGAAGCCTAAAGCAGCACATGCCTGTTGTAGCCTATTTAGAAAAGCAAGAAGAGGGAAACGAAAACTCAGCAGCGGCTGAGCTGCCAAGACATGGCTGTGGTTGCCATGTCGGGTCACCACCATCCCTTCATTTTTCTGTTCGCGTGTGTGGACGAGCATATGCATGGCTGTGCTGGGACTTTGCTGCCCTCCTCCTCCCTTCTCGTTGCCTGGGAGGCTGGCCTGCCGTGGACCACACCTGCAGCAGATCTTCTGTGGCCCCCAGTCCCAGGTGAGTTTGGACTGTGGTGTACTCTGGGCACAGATCTGGCTTAGGAGAGAGGTCAAGGTGCTTATGTCTCTGTTTCCTCCCGGGAAATTGCCTGGGGCTTGTATGTCCATCAGCTGGGCACTTCTCCTCCCAGGGAAGCTTGCAGAGTTGCTTCTGCCCTTGATCTGTTGCTAGCTCTGGGCTTTCCTCATGGTCCCTTTCTCTCACCCCTTCATCGGTAAACTCCCCTGTGAGTGTCCTATTTGAACATGCCATCTGTTTCCAGTAGGGATTTTGACTGATAAACTTGTATTTTACAAATACGAAACATACTCTGTGGAGTGGTTTATAATCTGCTGTGTCATTTCTTGGGATACTGAAAACCTCTCCTTATAGCGTTTAACATTCCTCTACAACATCATTGTGAATGGCTAAGTGGGTTTTTATTTTTAACAAATGTACCATAGTTTATTTAAACCTTGAGAACTAGAGAATTAATTTTTTTCTCCAATTAACTTTTCCCCTATTACTTTGGAAGTACTTGGATGAATATCCTTGTAGGTAAATCTTCACACACATTCATCATTTCTTCTTCAGGATAAATTTGTAGAAACAAAACTGCTGGATCTGTAGTCATGAACATTTGGAAAAAGTTCTCTGTCTGTTGCCAGATAGCCCTCCATAAAAGTTTTATAGCAATTTATAAACTGTTTCCAATTGTGCCTAGGAAGATTGCTTCTTACATTCTCTCCACTGTTTAATACTACAGTGAAACAGTGACCTCGCTGAATCTTCCCAGCACTGTGCTTGGCGAGTAGTAGGTGTTCAGTTAATGACAATGCCCCACCCCTTTCCCACAAAGAAATGTATTTTACCCTTAGGGTTTCCATCAATAAGAACATCCACATGCACACTCACACTCACACATATGGGTGCACACCCATGGGTCTTCTCATCTCTACTTGCAAGCTGTGTATTACTCCTCTAGTCTCAGTATTTTAGAAATGATATATCTATTCATACTGTAACCAAGAGGACCATCACCCTTTCATAAATCCTTGGACAGAAAGAGATCCAGGAAGTCCCAAGTCCACTGGGTCCTAAAAAAAGAAATCACAAACTCTGTCATCAAGACATGCTCAGATGCTGCACCCCCAGCCAGGGCTTAGGTTTAGCTTGGATGAGTTCAGGAAGCAGGAGAGGATCTGGTGGAACAGTCTAGAACCTGCTTCCTCTGCTGGCTGCCCCATAACTGATGCTGAACATTCTCCAAGCCTCCTTCCTGCTCCCATGGCTTCTGACTAGTTCAGAACTCAGAGCTGACACCCATAGCATCTGAATTCCCATTGTTGTTCAGTCGCTAAGTCATGTTCGACTCTTTGTGACCTCATGGACTGCAGCACACTAGGCTTCCCTGTTCATCATCAACTCCCAGAGCTTGTTAAAACTCGTGTCCATTGAGTCGCTGATGCCATCCAACCATCTCATCCTCTGTCGTCCCCTTCTCCTGCCCTCAATCTTTCTTAGCAATGGACTCTTTTCCAATGAGTAGACTCTTCGCATCAGGAAGCTGCATTTTACCATCTCAGCTTGCCTGGGAAATCTCTGAGAAAACTGGATGTTTTGAAGTTTGGAAAACTGGACCTTTCATTACTGCCAGCTCCAGAGGGCTTAATCCAGACCCGGCGTCCCCATGGGCCCTCAGGAAAGATCTGCTTATGGATCAGTTACGACACTCCATCACTTTCAATGTTCTGTTTTGAAACCCAGTGGCGAAGTCCAGAACATTCTCTGATTTTATTTTTATTGGAGTCCAGGAATCAGACAGGAACTCTCTCGGTCCCCAGCGACCTACAAAGGCCACTCCTTAAACATTTCTCACAGGCCCTGTTCCCAGAGAGACCCAGGCAAGCACACAGCCTGGAGACCCATGGGGCATAATACAGGTTCCCCCGGGGCTCAGTCACCCTGGAGGCTCTCGGCCACGATGTGAGCTTTCAGAGATGTAGAGGGGAGCTGTTGCAGTTTTCTGATGTGCTCAGCTGCCCCACTGTCCCGAGTTGTGGTCTGTTCAGGGAAGAGGTGTGTATTATTAATAGTTAAGTAAGAGTCATGTAACAATGTGCATTTCCAACTGGTGGCTCAGAGGGTAAAAGAAACTGCCTGCAACGCAGGTGACTGGGTTCGATCCCTGGTTCGGGAAGATCCCCTGGAGAAGGGGATGCAACTCGCTCTAAAATTCTTTTCTGGAGAATCCCATGGACAGAAGAGCCTGCTGGGCTACAGTCCATGGGGGTCGCAAAGAATCGGACATGACTGAGTGACTAACACACACACACACACACCCCCCACACATGATTTAGGCTGGACAAACTGTGTGCTAAAGTGAGAAGAGTTCAGATTTGGGATTTGGAAGCCCTGGGTCCAAGTGCATACTAGTTGTGTGATCCTAAGCAGGGTACTTTGTGTTTCAGTGGCCTCACCACTGAAATCATAATTATGAAATTATAATATCTCACAGGGTTGTTCGGAGCCTGGAATGAAAAATGAACCTGAAACCGCGTATGTGACTTTTGGTTCCCACTAGTTTTTCATTAATAATTCCATTTCCTGATTTCTGGCTGTGCTGTCTTTGTTGCTGTGCTTGGGCTTTCTCTAGTTGCCGAGAACAGGGGCTGCTCTTTGTTGCTGGGCGCAGGCTTCTCAGTGAGGTGGCTTCTCTTGCTGCGCACCAGCTCCAGGTGAGCAGGCTTCAGTAACTGCAGCACTCGGGCTCAGTACTCGTGGTGCACAAGCTCGGTAGTTGTGACTTGGGCTCTAGAGCGCGGGCTCGGTAGTTGCGGTGCCTGAGCTTAGCTGCTCCATGGCACAGGGAATCTTCCCAGACCAGGGATTGAACCCTGTCCCCTGCACTGGCAGGTGGATTCCTATCCACTGCGCCACCAGGGATGTCTGTGTATGTACTTAGCTGCTCAGTCGTGTCCAACTCTTTGGAACCCCACAGACTGTAGCCCTCCAGGCTCCTCTGCCCAGGGGATTTTCCAGGCAAAAACACTGGAGTGGGTGCCATTTCCTCCTCCAGGGGATCTTCCTGACCCAGGGATTGAACCTGCATCTCCTATGTCTCCTGCATTGGCAGGTGGGTTCCTTATCACTACTGTTACCAGGAAAGTCTTCGTTACATCATCGGTAGTTTAGAAAAATTTCTTTTACTTTCCTGTTTATTACTGGAAATGTCTTCTTTTCCAATATATGCATTAGATGATATAAATTTCCCTGGAAACACTACTTTTGCTGTATCCCATAAACTTTGACAAATTATATTTTCATTTTATGGCTGCTTTTACTGTCTTCTTTTTATTCTTTTTTTGCCATTTCTTTATATTTTGTAAGGGTGATCCTGCTTGAAATTTGTTGCGATTCCTATGCCTGAAATTTGATGTCTTTAAACAAATATGGAAAACTTTGACCCATTATTTTCTTGTGAAATATTGCCTTTGCCCCATTTTCTCTGATGTAAATATTTGTTAGACTTCTTGCTCTATCTGCCATGTTTCTGAAGGTTATGTTCACAATTTCCAAACATGTTTCTCAGTGTTGCATTTTAGATAATTTATTTGTATCTATCTTTCCATTCTCTAATTTTCCATTTGGCTGTGGCTCATTTTCTGTTGAGGTTTTAATTTCAATTGCCATGGTTTTCATTTCTAAATGTTCTCTTTTTCAATTTTGCTTGGTTTTTTAAAAAAGTCTTTTATTTCTTGTTTACATTTCAAATTTCTCTTTTATTCCCTTAAATGTAAAATTTATATTCTTTGTCTGAAATTCTAATGTCTGAAATACTTGTGAGTCTGATTCAGCTATTATTGTGTCTGCTGATATTCACATAATGCTTCGTTTCTACGTGTCTTTTGTTATGTTTGGCGGTGAGTTGCTCGTTTTCCCTGGAACACACATAGGTGATCTAAAATATTCTAGTAGCTATGTTAAAAAGGTTAAAAGAAACAAGTGAAATTAGTTTTGATAATATATTTTATTTAAGCTAATATGTCAAAATTGTATCACTTTAACATGTAGTCAATAAAAATTTTTTTAAGGAAATATTTATATATATTTTTGTATGGAGTCTGAAAAATTCAGTGTGTATTTTATACTTTCAGCACATCTCAATACAGACATTCACTTTACCAGAAACACTTGATCTATATTTAGGTTCACAAAATTTACAGTTGAAAAAGTAGATTCACATACCCAAGCTGTTTCAAACATACTTTGAGTTTTCCTACAATTAAACTGAGTATCAGTGTTTAAATTGAGTAAAATAGAGTAAAAAAGTTTAGTTCCTCAGTAGCATTAGCCATATTTCAAGGGCTTGACTTCTACATATGTCTAGTGGCTATTGAATTGACTGTGTGGTCTTAGAACAATTAAATTTTGCTCTTGACATTCCAGTTTAGGCATGCTTTCTAGAGTCCAGTCTTTGGCAAATACTGTATAAGTTAAGACTTGTGGGTTCTCCGATCTTGGGATCTATTAAAAATATCCATGTATGGGTCCCCTTGGATTAAAGGAAATGAATTTTTGCAGGTGGGATCTGGGCATGAGTATTTTTTTTTTAAAACCTTCCCCATGATTCTAATGGACAACCTCAGCTAGGTGCCCTGGAAGATGAATTTGGGGCTAATATTACAATATGATGCTTCTTATGGTCTGAGCAACCTATGGAAACACGGAAAGGAATCAACTGGTACCAAGTACAAGGCTTGGTACTTTTTAATGCCTCTGTCAGAACTAAAATCTTTTTTTTTTTTAATAATTATTTATTTTAATTGAACGATCATTGTTTTATAATATTTAAAATCTTTTAAAATTTAGACTTGGCTAGTATTCTTATCAGTGGGAGAACTCTATCAATAAGGTTTTCAGTTGCTTTATTACTTTAGAAATAAAAAATATTTAGCCTTTTAGTCAACATTAAGTTTGCTGTGGCCTTTTGACTTCCAACAGGACATGCTGTTCCCATTTTATTTAAAATGTTTAGAGGAGACTTCAGTTCTGTATGAATGCACCTACCTATACTTATCTGTGAACTGTAAGCTCCTAGGGAGATCTTGCATGCCAAAGTTACAGCACAGCTGCTTCTTGCTAACCTATATTGACATAATAGCTTTCACTCTACCATGACTCACCACTGTTGATCAGCCAAATTGGTTTTAGCAACACATCTGACATAACTTGAGTGACATCATCGTGGCTGAGCTAGTTTGGGTGAATTTCATGAAGATCTTCCTGTTCCGTGCCTGAACTTGCCAACTGGTCGTTTAGATACCTTTCCTAGTTTCAATGGTTGGGCATTTGTATTACTTAATTAACTTACTATTCTTATTTCCAGAAACCTAATGATATTTTTTCATTTCACTAATGACATTTTTTCATTTCACTTATTCAATCAGCAAAATTTCATGGTGCAGCTACCCGGCTCCAGGCATTATGTTAGGTCTGATTAGCAATTAGGCTTCATCTTGTGTGGCAACCCTAATCATTGATAGCATGGTGTTGAAAAACATTCTGAATTTCTGCCTAGGCTTAGTGGGAAAGAAAGTCATGAGCAATTAGTCATGTCTGCCATAGACATTGGAGAAGGCAATGGCACCCCACTCCAGTACTCTTGCCTGGAAAATCCCATGGATGGAGGAGCCTGGTAGGCTGCAGTCCATGGGATCTTGAAGAGTCGGACACGACTAAGCGACTTCACTTTCACTTTTCACTTTCATGCATCAGAGAAGGAAATGGCAACCCACTCCAGGATTCTTGCCTGGAGAATCCCAGGGATGGGGGAGCCTGTGGGCTGCCGTCTATGGGGTTGCACAGAGTCGGACACGACTGAAGCGACTTAGCAGCAGCAGCAGCAGCCACAGACATAGGAGGAGATGCGACCGAAGCCATAGATTTGATCCCTGGGTTGAGAAGATTCCCCTGGAAAAGGAAATGACAACCCACTCCAGTATTCTTGCCTGGGAAATCCCAAGGACAGAGGAGCCTGGTGGGCTACAGTCCATGGGGTTGCAAAGGGTTGGACACAATGGAGCAACTAACACACACACACACACACACACACACACACACACACCCCTGAATAGAATCTCCAGTTACCCTCCTGTTTTAGTCCATTCCAGCTCCTATAAAAAAAATACCATAGACCAGGTAGCTTATAAATAATGGAAATTTAATTCTCAGAGTTCTGAAGGCGGGAAGTTCAAGGTCAGACTGCCAGCATGGTGGATTCTCATGAAGGACCTGTTCACTGAAGGACAATTTCTGGGTTGCAGTCTGCCAGCTTCTTGCTATGTCCTCACATGCTGGAAGGGAGCTAGGGAGTTCTGTTGGTTCTGTTTTATGAGGGCACCAATCCTGTTTGTGAGGCCTCCACCCTCATGGTCTAATCACCACTTAAAGGCCACACCACATACTACCATCATATTGAGCTTTAGAGTTACAACACATAAATTTTGAAAGGACACAAACATTCAGACTATAGGGCTTCTTAAGGAAGACCTACCTCTCAATTCTTGATTTGAAGATGAGTTTTAAGCCTGAATTTTCCATGTACTGCAATCTCATGTGTTGCAGATTCAAGCATCTCAGAAGAGCTGCCAAAGATGCTGGGTCCAGACTTCTCCCTCTTTCTCTCTCTCCTGGGAGAAAAGATGTTTCTATTCCTCCTTTGCATGTCCTGACAGGCCCTCGGGGAGCAGGCTGTGGAGAGGGCAGCAGATCTGGCCAGTGTTGGCAAGGACGGCTTAGGATCCACAGGTGACCGTGGCCAGTCAACCCCCCATGAGTGCCAGCACAGTTATGAAGCCAGGAGACTTGCTGATTAAACTGGAAAACTGCTATTCTTAGTGGCAAGCTGTCATCCAGCCCTTTTGAAAAAGGAGAGAAACCACTCAGCCAAGGTCTAAAAATACTTAGGGACTGACAAGCAGCTCTGGCCAGAACTCGGGCATACAACCTTGTTGAGATGGACTGTGTAGAGGAAGGCATAGTACATCAGAAGGACCTTGCAAGATCACAGAACACTGTGTTTTGTGACCCAAATAAACAGTTTTTTTTCTTTTTAATTTTCTATCCATTTCCCTTTTGGACTTCCCAGGTATCATGGTGATAAAAAATTTGCCTGTCAATGCAGGAGACTCAGGACATTTGGGTTTGATCCCTGGAAGCTGGCAGTTCAATCCTGCAGGGTTGGAAAGATCCCCTGGAGGAGGAAATGGCAACCCACTCCAGTATTATTGCCTGGAGAATTCCATGGACAGAGGAGCCTGGTGGGTTAGAGTCCATGCGGTCACAAAGAGTTGGACACCACTGAGCGATCGAGCATGATTGAACACACATGGCCCTTTAATTATTAATTATAGCTAAAATAAAATTTGTAAATATTTCATATTCAGTTCATTTCAGTTGCTCAGTTGTGTCCGACTCTTTGTGACCCCATGGATCGAAGCATGCCAGGCCACCCTGTCCATCACCAACTCCAGGAGTTCATCCAAACTCATGTCCATTGAGTTGATGATGCCATCCAGCCATCTCATCCTCTGTCGTCCCCTTCTCCTCCTGCCCCCAATCCCTCCCAGCATCAGGGTCTTTTCCAATGAGTCAACTCTTCGCAGGAGGTGGCTAAAGTATTGGAGTTTCAGCTTCAACATCAGTCTTTCCAATGAACACCCAGTTCATTTCCAACGGCCTCCTATAGGATGGACTGGTTGGATCTCCTTGCAGTCCAAGGGACTCTCAAGAGTCTTCTCCAACACCACAGTTCAAAAGCATCAATTCTTCAGTGCTCAGCTTTCTTCACAATCCATACATGACCACTGGAAAAACCATAGCCTTGACTAGACAGACCTTTGCTGGCAAAGTAATGTCTCTGCTTTTGAATATGCTATCTAGGTTGGTCATAACTTTCCTTCCAAGGAGTAAGCGTCTTTTAATTTCATGGCTGTAACCACCATCTACAGTGATTTTGGAGCCCCCCAAAATAAAGTCTGACATTGTTTCCACTGTTTCCCCATCTATTTCCCATGAAGTGATGGGACCAGGTGCCATGATCTTAGTTTTCTGAATGTTGAAGTTTAAGCCAACTTTTTCACTCCCCTCTTTCACTTTCATCAAGAGTCTTTTTAGTTCCTCTTCACTTTCTGCCGTTACAATGAATAATAATGATAAAAGCTGCTTATATGCTACCATATTTCCAACATGGCAGACACTGTTCTAAGCTGTTGTGTACTTTATTTGATTGAGCCCCTCAATATCCCTGTGGGGTAGGTAATAGCATCACTGCCATTTATAGATGTGAAAACTGGGTTTTAGATGTGAGGAATCTGGGTCACTCTAGGTAGCCCGAAGACAGTCTAGTATGTGGGATGGCCTGAAATTGGCCTTTGATTTCCATCCCTCCTCTTTGATGGCTGTGGGTTGCTTGATATTGTTTTCCTGGGTGTTCACAAGCTGCTCTCTTTCAGTATCTCCCAGGAAAATCTTTTTGGTTATTGGACCTCTGTGGAAAAGTTCTCAGTGCTTGCTTGCCTTTGGGTCTCCTTGTGGAATTTATGCGTCGTGTTCTGTTGAGCACAGTGGTCTGGTTTAATGATGCCTGTTTCAGTTTGCATAGAGATGATCCTCCCTTCCACCGACACAAATGTTAGCTGCCTGACTTGTAGTATTGCTTGTGGGTTGACTCAGTGCCAACAGGCACCTTTGCCTGTGAATATGTTTATAGGGTTTATCTTTTTTGAGCCTATTAATTTTCTCCTCCTGTGCATTGAGCCCTGGGCACAGTGGAATTCTCAAAGGCTTTAGGGTGATAGCAGTATGGGCCCAGTTCTAACTCATTAGAATCCCCATGTGACGCAGCTACTGTGCAGGCGTGTTCATCTTTGTCCTTCTGCATTTGTATTTCAGGGGTTCTTGGGAGGGATGGAAGATGAATCTCAGGTTGCCATCTTGAATTGGAAGCCAGCACCTCCAATACAGGTTATATTTCCTTGATTCTGATGCTTCTCACTTAACAGTTTTCTGTTTTATGGTTCTCTTGTAGCTATCTCAAATTTTATGTGGATGGGGCTTGGGCACAAGTTCATAAATAAATAGCACAAACAAATAAGCAAACACAAAAATGGTGACAATAATGCTTTCTTAGTCAGCAAAAGACTGCCTGCCACATCTGTGTTCCTTTTTCAGCAGGAAAAGGGAGGAAAGAAGAAAGAAATGGAGAAATGCCTCACTCATGCTGGTGATAACAGTAAGTCCAAGTCCCCTTTCGGGTGTCTCCGTGTAAATAGGAGCTGAGGCAATCGAGGTGGCAGATGGCATGCCATTTGGGCTGCCTCCTGCCCTGTGGGTATTTTTGCCTCATTCTAGTGTCTGGCTAGAGCCCTTGGTGACAGTGACTTCAGCTGGTTCATCTTGCAAGCCTCTGGATTATGTTTTGTATAGAGGATATTGGCTTAACAAGCTCAAAGGAATCAATGGTCTTTCTCTGCATATCAGCCCAGATGAATTCTTCATCAGCTGCCTCCCTCAATGTGGGCCCATCAGCTGATCCTAAAGAGTGGGGGAGCCCAATTATAGACAGCCCCACCAGGGAGGGGCTGGAGCTGAGAGGAGCAGGCATATTTTCCTTGGGCCCAGCTACAGAACACACCACAGGGCTGCCCTCTCTGGAATGCACGCTGCTGTCTGAATTTTGCCATCCATAAATGCCTCCCTGGACCAGCTTTTGCCCCCTCTGACCCCTTGCTTCTCAGAACTGCTTATAAACGAAGTGCCTCGGAGGTGGGCCCTGGGCAATTGCTCGGTGGAAGTGGACATAAGTGAGGCTGGCCTGTTCTTCTCGAAGGAACAGAGGGAACAGCACAGGAATCCAAAACCACGCTCTCTGAAGAGTTGGCCAAAAAAAGGGAAGGAATGCAGACATCTTTCATAGCCCCTAGATGTGTCAGCCGTCATAAAAATGAGTTTCTGGGTGACTTTTAGGGTTTTTTTCCCCCACAAAGTAGGATAAAGTCTTAAAAAAAATTAATCTTAAATAGTTGATGTATCAACTGATCTCTGCCTTAGAGCAAATAGGGCCAAAACACAAAAAGCACTGATTACTTCAGGACACTGAGGCAGCTTGTGAATATTAGCGTAGTTGGAAATAACCATGAGGCAGTAGTCTAACACTTGGAATATCTGTTCTCTGGGCATCTTCAAGGGCCTTCTGTAAGATGAGGCCACAGGGTAGAGAGGTGGCAAGTTTGGACTCTGATACTTTATCACATTGCTGGCTCCAGTATTCCTGTTTTTAAAAGTTCCTGGTGGTTCGGGGCTTCCCTGGTAGCTCAGTTGGTAAAGAATCTGCCTGCAATGCAGGAGACCCTGGTTCGATTCCTGGGTCGGGAAGATCTGCTGGAGAAGGGATAGGCTACCCACTCCAGTATTCTTGGGCTCCTCCTATGGCTCAGCTGGTAAAGAATCCACATGCAATGTAGGAGACCTGGGATTGATCCCTGGGTTGGGAAGAGTCCCTGGAGAAGGGAATGGCTACCTACACCAGTGTTCTGGCCTGGAGAATTCCATGGACTTAGGGTCCATGGGGTCACAAAGAGTCAGACACGACTGAGCAACTTTTGCTCCCTGGTGGCCCAGATGGTAAAGCATCTGCCTGCAATGCAGGAGACCTGGGTTCAGTCCCTGGGTTGGGAAGATCCCCTGGAGAAAGAAATGGCAACCCATTCCAGTATTCTTGCCTGGGAAATGTTATGGATAGAGGAGCCTAACAGGCAACAGTCCATGGGGCTCGAAGAGAGTTGGACACGATTGAGTGATTAACACTTTTACTTTTGTTTTATTCAAATGCTCAAGCTGTGTTTAAGAGTGACAGTGTGACAAGGTGAGAGAGCTTGCATTCCTAGCTCTAAGGCAGACGTGTCTTCCAAGTGTCTAGCTTGCTGCCATCAAGGAGTTGAGGGACAGAGCTGGTCACCATCACTGTTATTCTAGGATCTCAGAGGATTCCCCCGGGCGCCCCATCAGCTGTGGGGATCCCAAGCCTGGCGGTAGGCCTCCCTGCCTCCCTGCTCCCATCCTCTCTCATCCCAGTAGCCATGTCCAGTTGATGCTACTTCCCCAAGGTCCAGGGTTCATCCTGGTCCCCATCCTCCTCACTGCAGCTCCTCTAGCCCAGGCTCCCTGTCTCTCACCAGATGGTAGAGACAGCAACCTTGCCTGCCTCCCATACAATTTGCACACGGCACATGGTGTGCCATGGAGTTCACAGCAGCTCTTAGCCATCACCAACTCAAACCCCTTCAGGAGTTGCTAAGATGCTTGCCTATTCTGAACCTGATGTGTGTGGACCTTCATGATCTGGACTCTTCTGGCTTTTTAAAAAATCTCAAGACAGCCCATGCCTCCAGTCACCTCCTTCCTACCTCCAGCCCCTATCCTCGGTTGTTTAGAATTATTTTTAGCCACTTACTAGCTGGGGGATCTTGGCAGGGGGGAGTCAGTTAACATTCCTGTTCCTCAGCTTCCTTATTTGTAAACTGGGGATAATGGGGTTGCCAGGGGTTGTTGAGGATAAAATAAATTAAAACAGATGTCATGCTATGACCAGAGCCAGTGCCGTTTTGTTGCAGAAATGTCATTGGATGGGCCCAGTGTTAATCACTCTAAGTGAAGTAATTCAGACAAAGACAAATTTCATACTATATCACTTGTGTGTGGAATCTAAAAAATGATACAAAGCAGAAATATCCTCACAGAAATAGAAAGCAAACTTACGATTATCAAAGGAGAAAGGGAGGGGAAGGATAAACTGGGAGTCTGGGATTAATAGATGCATGCTATTATATATAAAATAGAAAAACAAGGGCCTATATTCAATAACTTGTACCTTTAATGGAAAGGAATCTGAAAAAAGAATATATATATATGTAAAACTAAGTCACTTTGCTGCACATCTGAAACATCGTAAATCAACTATACTTTAAAAAAATAAATGAAAGTGTTTCAAACATGTGTAAAATCTAGGCACATTAGAATGCCAGCATATTGCTTTTCTGTAACCTGAGTAGTAAGAATAAATACCTCTCTGGTAAAGAAATGTAGTACCTTAAACCACCTCTCTCCTGTTCACCCTGGAGGGCTCAGCTGAATGCCATGATAGCTAATTATCACCCAGAAGCCCCCATCCCTACCTGGACAGGGTCCCCTGCAAGGTGCTTTTGTAGCGCAGTGATCAGCACTTCTGCAGAATGGGACCCATCCACGTTGTGGCATCACCATCTGCATCCCACTCTGTCCCTGCAGCAGACTGAAAGTGTTTTGAGGGCAGGAACTTTCTCAGGTACCTGAGGCCTCTTGGTAAGTACATATTGCTAATATGAATATTCATTGAAAAGACTGATGCTGAAGCTGAAGCTCCAATACTTTGGCCACCTGATGCGAAGAGCCAACTCATTGGAAAAGACCCTGATGCTGGGAAAGATTGAGGGCAGGAGGAGAAGGGAATGACAGAGGATGAGATGGTTGGACGGCATCACTAACTCAATGGACATGGGTTTGAGCAAGCTCCGGGAGCTGCAGTCCATGGTGTCTCAAAAGAGTCGGACATGACTTAGCAATTGAACAACAGCAACATATATATATATATAAAATGAACAAAACTGGCTAGATGGGAGAGACTAGGCCAGCCTCAGGTGGATGCTTGTGAACCCGGGGAGGGTCATATTTCTTTTCATTATTGGATAAATGGTTAATTCTCTTTTAACGAGCCAAAGGAAAAACAAATTTACCAAGTTGACATTTAGCAAAAGCCATTTCGGCATCTAAAGATGTTCTTAGTTCTGCAACTCTGAATGACCTTGCACTTGAAAATGTCACTGCCAGTTTGCTGGGCTGATTAGGTTTGCCCGTTCGCTCTTGCTTCTAAACCCCTGCCCTGCCCATTTCTTTCCTCAGCTGGGGTTTCCTCCAACACACTCCCACTTTGGCTAGAATTCCATGCTCCCCGCTCTGGCCTCAGCTCAAGGTGAGTTTCTTCTGGGCTCTTGAGAGCAGCTGGGGAGATACTCTCTGTATTTAGATCTCATGTGGTTGTGACTGGACACAGGGCGGTATTCTGGGGAGGAGACAGTTTCTGCAGCCTGGACCACGGCTGAAGGGTTCCATCATTCCAGTTGACCATGGCTAACTAAAATGTGTGAGCTTGCTGGGAGCTAATAGTTCCAAATCCGTGTACTGTATAGGGCTATGGGAACAGATTATGGTGGGTCTTTTCCAATGCATTTGATTTGTCCATTGTCACATGAATCAGAGAGGGGGAGGAAGGTGTGTAATACACTGAGCTGTTTCTCCAAAACTTACACCTGGAACCTCCTTCTGAGAATATATAATCTCTTACCTTGCCTTGTCCTATAAGAATTAAAAGAAAATAAAATGCATTTTGTCACTTTCTCGTGTTATCAAAATTGAACTTAAGAATTTTTAGACATGTTTTTCCCCATCTAATTATTGATGCATGCTGTTCAATTTACTCTAAATTAATTATGTAAGAAAAGCATGATTCATCCACAAAGACACTCAGTAATTGCATAGTTGATCATACTTGGTTGAGAAACACAATTTTAAAATGTAAATGGAAATTTAATTATGTGTTAGCATTGAAAATAGGCAAGACCTGCTTTTGTGACCTCACATTTGGAATTCCTGCATTTTAATTGAAAAAAATTCAACTGATTAATTTTGAGTTTTATCTCTAAATATTGACATAAAAGAGGAGAACAGGTCACTTGCCGTTATTTGTTTAAACTATCCCATTGGTGGAGTGAATAGTTTCATTCCTAGTAAAGGAAGAAGCATGCATTTAATTCTCATTATAGCTTTCTTACTTTAACATTGGCTTCTGGAATGCCAGAGACAGCCTGAAGGGCTACTAAGGCTTTTGACTAAATAAATGAAATTTAGAGATTAGGCTCAGAAAATATAGGAGTGATTTGGCAGAATTATCATTTCTTGAAAAGTTTTTGATGTGGACCATTTTTAAAGTCTTTATTAAATTTGCTGCAATATTGTGTATCTTCTATGCTGTGGTTTTTCGGCTGCAAGGCGTATGGGATCTTAGCTTCCTGACCAGGTGCTGAACCCACACCCCTTCACTGGATGGTGAAGTCTTAACCACTGGACCACCAGGGAAGCCCCAGAATTATCACTTTTAAGCTTCTTGTGTGGGAGGCAGCTTCTAAGATGATTCCTTCTTCTTGAGTGTGAGCTGAACCTGGTGAAACTGATGGGATAACAAAGAAACTGACGGGATATTACTTCTAAGGACAGATTGTAAGGGACTGTGACTTCTCTTTTGCTCTGCTTCTCTCTTCTCACTTGCTCGCTCTGATGAACCTGGCTGCCATGTTATAAGGAAGCCTCCACACAAACCCTCCAGGGCGACTTCCAGCCAACAGCTGGTGACAAACTGAAGCTCTCAGTCCAGTGCCCCATGAGGAGTGGAATCCTGCTGAAAACCATGGAGTGAGCTTGGAAATGGATCTCATCCCAGTCAAGCCTTTAGATGACTGCAGCCCACCTCAACACCTTGATTGTAGCTTGTGAGACCTTGTGAGCTAGAGGATTCAGCTAAGCTGTGCCCAGATTCCAGAGTCACAGACATAATGTGACATAGCTTGTGCTTTTATTTTAATTCATTAAAGTTCAGAGTAATGTGTTATGCTGCAATAGGTAAGTAACACATTATTGACCAGAAATGTATTAATATGTCTTTTGTTACCTGAATGCTATTGACTAGAGTGCCTCAATATATATACTGGTGTGTTCACTTACATAACAAATTATAGGCCACAGGTGTCAGTTTCTGCAAAAATCCCCTGGTCAACAAAGAGTTAAAATGTTTTGTTTCTTGCTTGCTGATTTCCACGTCACTGTTTCTTATGCTTCTGGTCTTTAAACAGAGGCGACACGTTAAGGGAAATCTGGTATACATGGCATAGAAACACAGCAAGGTTACTCAGATCCAACCTGGGCAGCTGAGCCTCAAATCACCCACAGGTCTGAATCATGCATGTGCCCATCTGCCTTCTCCAACAATCACCCTAAAATTAGACAAAGAGGTTCTCAAGCAGTTTTGTTCATTTTAAAGAGAAAACGTATTTATTTCCTTTGTTGATTTTAAAAAGATGCCGTTGCCACCTTTTGTGATGTGAACCCAGGTGATGGCTAAGGGAAAAAAAGAGCATTCATGGGGCAGCCAGGAAAAGAGAGCGTGTGGGGCACCCTAGCAGAGGTTTTGACAGCCAGGATCAGAGGCAGAAAATAGCCCCTCTGCTCGCATTTGATCCGCTAAAAGTAAGTGTCAAGACCATGTCACACTGCAAGGGATGCTGGGCAATATAACCTAGCACTGTACCTGGAAGGAGGAGGAGACAGATTCTGGCAAAACATAGCCTGTCTGCCAAAATAGTTAACTCTTATGAAGTTAAACTGAGCCTCTATGATGTACAGGGGCTTCTCTGGTGGCTCAGTGGTAAAGAATCTGCCTGCCAATCCAGGAGATGCAGAAGATGTGGGTTCAGTCCCTGGGTCAGGAAGATCCCCTGGAGGAGGAAATGGCAGTGCACTCCAGTATTCTTGCCCCCCAAATCCTATGGACAGATAGCCAGGTATAGTCCATGGGGTCTCAAAGAGTCTGACACAACTGAGCGACTAAACACATACATGATATACAGACACCATACTAAGCATTACAGATACACACGAGGTAGAAAAGAGTGGTCCTTGTTCTCAAAGACATCACAGTCTAGCTGGAGGCATCTGTTGATGAAAAGTGGTTTGGAAATCAAGCCTTCTGCCAGCTTCCACCACCCCATGTAAAAAACAGTGGCAGCTACAGAGCGTCCTGTTCATGGGCTGAACAGTACACGTTCATCCTGTGGAAGTCTCATCCCCAGTGCCAGGGGGCCCCAAAACCGCTCACCTGAAGACTCTCTTTGTTAGCAACTATGGACATGACAAACCTCTCCCTCCCCTGGGGCAGTGTCTGTGACTGTGAACTTGCAAGTGACATGTGCGGGAACCAACTTGGCTAGTGGTCTGAAACTCCAGCGACCGCTACTTGCAAGAATAATGTTTTCTAAGGTAGTTTTCAACATTTTTGCCAGGAACTTGGAAATCAGGGTGTAAACTGGAGCAAGATCTTTGGAAACATGATTTTGTACTATAGACTAAGTGGAGAGTGAAAAAGTTGGCTTAAAGCTCAACATTCAGAAAACGAAGATCATGGCATCCGGTCCCATCACTTCAATGCAAATAGATGGGGAAACAGTGGAAATAGTGTCAGACTTTATTTTTCTGGGCTCCAAAATCACTGCAGATGGTGACTGCAGCCATGAAATTAAAAGACGCTTACTCCTTGGAAGGAAAGTTATGACCAACCTAGATAGCATATTCAAAAGCAGAGACATTACTTTGCCGACAAAGGTCCGTCTAGTCAAGGCTATGGTTTTTATGGATATGAGAATTGGACTGTGAAAAAGGCTGAGCGCCGAAGAATTGATGCTTTGGAACTGTGGTGTCGGAGAAGACTCTTGAGAGTCCCTTGGACTGCAAGGAGATCCAACTAGTCCATTCTGAAGGAGATCAGCCTTGGAATGTCTTTGGAAGGGATGATGCTAAAGCTGAAACTCCAGTACTTTGGCCACCTCATGGGAAGAGTTGACTCATTGGAAAAGACTCTGATGCTGGGAGGGATTGGGGGCAGGAGGAGAAGGGGACCACAGAGGATGAGATGGCTGGATGGCATCACCGACTCAATGGACGTGAGTCTGAGTGAACTCCGGGAGTTGGTGATGGACAGGGAGGCCTGGTGTGCTGCGATTCATGGGGTTGCAAACAGTTGGACACGACTGAGCGACTGAACTGAACTGAAAATATATATAACCTGTGACTCAGCAGTGTTCTCCTTCCTACCTTGGGAACTAGTTTGATCATGCACACGAGCATAAGGATGTTCATCACAGAGATGTCTGTACTAGTGAAAAGCTGACAACAGCAGAAATGTCCATCAATGATAGAATAAAGTATGGTGTAGCCACACAATGGAGTATTACACAGCAGTGAACACGAATAATTTATAGCTTCTTGCATTAATATGAACGAATCTCAAAAATGTAATGTTGAGTGCAAAACACAAGTCATACAGATGACTTCATTTATGCGAAGTTCAGAAACATCCCAAACTAAACAATATGCTCCTTAGGGATATGTATATAGGGCTGGTGATTCGTGCTAGCTATTACTTCCTTGTGCTCTGAGAGGGGGCAGGCAAGGGATTGGCATGGAGGGATTGAACTTGCATTATTCAGTCTTTCTGCTTGTTCCTGCCCTTTTATCATCAGAAAAATGAATGACTTGGCCCTACCTGTCCCTGGAGCATCTCATGCTAACTTTGGCATTGTAGTGACGTCCTGGCCAAAGCCTAGAGGATGGAGGGAGGAAAGGACAGAGAAAGAGAGAGGAGGGGGAGAAGAAGAAAAGGAAGGGGAAGAAGGAGGAGGAGAGGAGAAGGAAGGGGAGGGATCGGGGAGGGAAAGTTAGAGGGAGAAAGAGAATGAACATGTGTGTGGAGGGTAATATGTTTTAAGAATGGAAGACAGAATCAGGTTTTCTGACCCCACTTACACGTTCAAAAAATGCATATGCGGACTAGACGTCTATTGAACAATTTCATAGCCCTTTCACTGTACAAAGCAATTCCGTAGATTTCATGTCATTTCATCCTCACAGCAGCCCCACAAGCACATGCAGTCGTTCCCATTTTCCCTATTCGGAGTGTAAAACTCAAGGAGGGTAAGGGATTTACCCAAGGTCATCATGGTGGGGATGAGAACTTTGGTGTTCGATCTAAAAGGTATAGATGCAGAAGTTCAGGGAATATGCTTGGAAAAATCTCGTGGGAAATAACTTCAGTGAAGCCTTGTCCCTTTGAATACTGCCATCTCAGCCTGGTAGTCCCCCTTCTCCATTTTAATTTATGATTTTTGCCCCAGGGTACATTATTTGAAGGGCAAATAAAGCCCTAGCAGCGTTCTCCCTGCACTGACTCTGGAGGCCTGCTCCTTTGAGCAGGTGGCTTGGTACTTACAGATGTGGTGAGCTTATACATCTGGCAAGCATTAGTTAGTGGGCAGCACACGCTATTTCACAGCCCTAATGAAATCTCGGTCTGCTGCATTTTAATAAACCATCCAAGGAAGCAAGATTCCTGGCATTCTGTCGGCCAGTAAGGGTCTGGAAGAAATAGAAAAATTTCTATCATCACAATGGATTCAGTTATTTTCATCTTGTACAAAGTTACTCTGGGTTGAAAGGCTGGACAAGATAGCTCTTGATTAAATGAAAACTATGTCTGACTAGTACATAAATTATGTAGTGGAGGAACAGAAAAATCAGTGTGCTTTTATTAGCTCAGTCCCCATCATGGTTTAACTCAGACTGAGAAGCTTGTCTGCCTTGAAAGTATGTTAACAGATACATGGCTGACACATTTCTTTGAAGGAATATTGGGGTCAGAGATTGAGTTTTAGTGATGGGCATTAGCTGTTCTGAGCTTCCCAGATGACTCTAGTGGTAAAGAACCCAACTGCCAGTGCAGGAGATGTAAGAGACTCAGGTTTGATCCCTGGGTTGGGAAGATCCCCTGGAGGAGGGCACGGCAACCCCCTCCAGTATTCTTGTCTGGAGAATCCCACGGACAGAGGAGCCTGGCGCGCTACAGTCCATGAGGTCACAGAGTCGGACACAACAGCGACTAAGCACTCATTAGCTGTTCTGGATATTGCTATGTTCATCTTTGCGGTTGTACTTCTTTATTTTGTGTTTATTAGCCCATTGGTTCTGCTCTTACCACATTCATACCCAAAGGTCCTTTTTTATATCTTTTGGCTTATTTGCTTGATTTGTAAACCCATGACTTGCCTTCCTCATCCTCACCCATCCATTCCATGTTCCTAGACATATATTAAATGTACAGTTTCTTCTTTCCCCAGGAGTCAGTAGCCTAGCTACTTGAAATGGGGAGGACAATGTAGTCAGATGGAATTAACTGCATTTTTTGTTCTCCTGGGAACTTGAATTTAGAAGGGAGTAGTAGTAAATAATGCAGTTCAATAAATATCCCTGGTTCTCCTTCTTACATGGTAGGACTGCATTTCTTGGCTCCATTGTGGTTGGACAGAGCCTTTGAATAGTTTCGACCATGGAGCTGTGAGCACAACTGACATGGGTTTTTTCAAGGATGTGCAAGACTCCTAAAAACCTTTCCCCCTTTGACATGGCAACCTGCTGGAGATCCACACCAACTCTGATGAACAGATTCCCTACCAGTACACCATGGACTATAAAATAAGTGAGAAAAGAAACTTTATTTCTCAGAGAACAAACTTATAGCTACCAGGGGACAGGTGAGGAGAAGAGGGATAGATTGAGAGTCTGGGACTGACATGTACACACTGCTGATTTTAAAATGGATAGCCAACAAGGACCTACTGCACAGCTCAGGGAACTCTGCTCAATATTTTGTAATAATTTAAATGGGAAAAGAATTTGAAAAAGAATAGATACATATATATGTACAGCTGAATCACTTTGCTGTATACCTGAAACTAACACAGCCTTGTCAATCAATTATACTCCAGTATAAAACGAAAATTTAAAAAAAACTAAAAAAAAAAAAAAAAAAAAAGCCGTTGAAGTGAAATTGTTTGTTACTAGTTTATACTAGTAATAGTCTATACTGACTGATCCAGAGGGAGAAAAAAAAATTCAGGTAAGAAAGAAAAGGAAGAGAGGCTAGAAAGTCTGGGATTAACATATACACACTGTTATATTTAAAATGGATAACCAACAAGGACCTACGTATAGCATATGGAACTCTGCTCAATGTTATAAGACAAACTCAATGGGAAAATGTATAACTTAATTCTCTTTGCTATACGTCTAAAGCTATCACAACACTGTTCATCAGCTATGTGTGAATATGTGTGCTAAGTTGTCTCGGTTGTGTCCGACTCTGTGACCCCGAGGACTGTAGCCCGCCAGGCTCCTCTGTCCATGGGATTCTCCAGCAAGAGTACTGCAGTGGGTTGCCATGCCCTCCTCAAGGGGATCTTCCCAACCCAGGGGCTGAACCCACGTCTCTTAGGTCTCTGGCATTGTCAGGCGGGTTCTATACCATTAGTGTCAACTGGGAAGCCGATTGATTAATCAACTATACTCTAATATAAAATAAAAAGTTTTTTAAAAAAGGAAAGAAAATCAAGGAGAGAGTGCTTCTTATGTCTGTGTGCTGGGCTTGCAATGTACGACCTTAGGACTTGTGGTGGTTCATTAGTGTCCATTCACACAGTATGTAACATTCTGAGTCTGGCTTCTTTCATTGAGCATGATGCATTTTAAATTAATATATGCGTTTGCATGTATCGATAGTTGGTTTCTTTTTATTGCTAATTCAGAGTAAGTAGCTGACAAACCTACCCCACAGGAAGCTCACCATCATTGCATGGTCAAATATTGTACCCTATCTGCTTGCAACCCCAAGATAACACTGATACCTTATTTTGCTGTTGGCAGAAAAGAGATGTAAACTTTTTAATTTTTAAGAAAACCCCCAGGAATCCAGAGGTTTCAGGGTAATGCATGAAGCACTGGAAAGAACCTATCATTTCCCAAAAGGTCATGAAGATCAGTTAACGTTACGGAAGTATGTCTCAAAACTGCAACACATGTGCTTATGTGTGTCAGGGTTATTTGACACTCTCAGTGTATTTTTCTGGCTCAACTGACTCAAGTATTTGGAATAAATGCTTAATAATGTTTTTATTTAAAAAATAAACTGAAAAGTACTTATAGAAAAGTACACAGATCACAAATGAACATACCACTGAGTTTTCAAAAACAGACCACACCCTTGTAGCGGAACTTAGATCAAGAAATAGTATCTGCTTCCTCCAGGGTCACCATTTACCCTGACTCCTAACTCTGGACATTAGTATTGCCTGTGTTTATACTCTAAATGCATGAAGGCACACGTGATGTGAGCCTAATTCTTTCACTCAGCACTGACTGTGGGATTTACCCACGTTTTGAATGTAGTGGCTCCTCTTTAATTTACAGTATTTCATTGTGTGACTTCCCTGGTGACTCAAACGGTAGTCTGCCTGCAATGCAGGAGACCTGAGTTTGATCCCTGGGTCAGGAAGATCCCCTGGAGAAGAGAATGGCTTCCCTCTCCAGGATTCTTGCCTGGGGAATCCCATGGACAGCGGAGCCTGATGGGCTACAGTCCATGGGGTCACAGCGACTAACACTTCCACTTTCATTTAAAAAGTCTTTATTGAATTTGTTACAATATTGCTTCTGTTTTTATGTTTTGGGTTTTTTGGCTGTGAAGCGTGTGGGATCGTAGCTCCCAGACTAGAGACTGAACCCACACCCCCTGCATTGGAAGGCGAAGTCTTAACCACTGGCCCACCAGGGAAGTCCTGGTTTGTTTTCTTGAATAGACCCTTTCATTGGCACATAATGTCCCTTCTCATCTCTGGTATTTTCCTTGTTGTGAAATCTTCTTTCTCTGAAATCAAAATAGTCACTTACTAATTTCTTTTGATTCGTGTTTGTATCACATGTCTTTTTCTATTTGTTTACCATTAATTCATTTGTATCATTATTTTTAAAGTGGATTTCTTATGGACAGCATATAGTGAGTCTTTAAAATTCTTTCTTAAATCCCAGCTGATAATTTCTGACTTTTAATTGGTGTGTTTAAGCCACTTACATTAATTATTGATATGGTTGAATTTAGGCTACCCTATTATTATTTGTTTTCATTCCTCTATTTCATCTCTCCTGCTTTCTTTGGGTTGAGTATTTTTTAGTCTTTTATTAAAGTTTTTCTATTAACTTTTGGGTTTCTCTCTCTTTGTGTAGATTTTTAAAGTGTTGCTCTGGGGATAATAATTACATATGAATTTTTACAGTCTAATTAGACTAATTTTACAGCCTAATTAGTCAAGTAGAGTGTGGAACTCTCACAACCAATTAAGTACCTTTCACCTCTGTCACTTCTGTTGTTATATGTATTATACTTACATACAGTGAAAACCTCACTAGGCAAAACTGTAATTTTTGCTTTTAATAGTCATAAATATTTTAAAAACTTAAGAGGAAATAGTGCATTATGTTATGCAGCTATTTACCATTTCTATTGGTTTTCCTTCCTTACGAAATTCCGCATTTCCCTTGGTGTCACTTCTCTGTGTAAACGGCTTCTTTTACCATTTCTTTTTCAGCAAGTCTGCTAACAATGACTATCCCACTTTTCCTTCATCTAAGAGCATCTTTATTTTGCACTTATTTCTGAAGGATATCTTCACATGGAGAATTGTGCAGCAACAGCTCTTTTCTTTCAGCATGCTATGTAGATGTTCTCATTCCTTCTGATCCACATTATTTCCATAAATAATCTTTAGTAACTTGAATTGTTGCTCTTTTTTATGTAATGTGTCATTTTTCTGTATCTTTGGTTTTCATCAGGTTGACCATGATGTACCAATGGCACAGTTTTCCTTGAGTTTCTCTGATCTGGTGTTCCTTGAGATTCTTAAATCTTAATTTATGCCTCATATTACTTGAGAAATTTTTAGCTATGCTTTTTCAAGTATTCTCTTTTTGCACCAATTTATTTCTTCTCTTCTGGAACCCTAATGATACATACATTAATAGTTTCCTGATAAGGAATTCTAAATTCTAAATAATTCTAAATTATTTTTATATGAAAATGTGCAGCCTAAGACTGCAAGATTGGCATGAACTTTTCAGATAAAGCTTGTGTTTGAGTACATTTTGGCTCACAGGGGCTTCGTCTTTCTGCTTAGAGAGAAGGCAAGATGGAGAAGGGACGATCCCATGGGGATAGGTCATGGGGGTAACAAAGAGCCCTGTTCATTGGTGACCGACCAACCCTGTGAGGGTCTGCAGCCCCTCTTTCCTCAGGAAGACTTTTCTTTGGAGGTTCTCTGCTACTTTTTTTTTTTTTTTTTTGCTGATAACTGGTACTGTCAGAAATTTTATGCAGACTTACTGATTCTAGAAAACAGTAGAAAACACCCCTGGCTGCATGAATCACGGGCGTCTACTGGGACTGTTCCTGTCTCCACTGTAATGGTTCTGGGAGGTGGCATCCCTGGGAATTCCATTTCTCCGACATCCTTGCCTCAGGCACGAAGAGGCTCTCTTGCCATAATGATGCATTGAAAGTGTGCGTTGAGACACCATTTTTGGAGAAAATTGTCATTTAATTTTACAGATGCTTCCTGTTGACGGACAGGATGGGGGTGGAAGATACTGAGGGCTGAGAGTGCCTTCCCACGATGGGAGCAGGACTGAAGTTCTTCTCAGCCCTGGGCACTGGGCCCAGAAAGGGGGATGGAGCGGAGAGGAGAGAGCGAAGGAGACAGACGATGGGGTCTGCAGATGCCTGAGTGGGGCGACTCTGCGGGGACTGGATGAAAGCCCGAACAAACCAGCCAAGCTTTCTGCATCATCCCCTGGCTCCCAGGTGTTCTTGTGACTGGCCTCCAGGGAGAGTGTACTAACCGACTTTCACAACCAAGCCAGCATGTCTTGTAGCAGAGCGAATTCATCAGGAGTATAGAACTTCCTCGTTTTCATTGAATACATTTGAAAGAATCGGGTGAGGTGAAGAGATATTTGGACCTCTTCTCAGGCTACTCTCAGCTTTGGGATATGTAGGAAAATCTTAATCTATTCTTTAAAAATTTTATTGAAGTATAGTTAATTTACAATGTTGGGTTGAATTTCTGCTGTATTGCAAAGTGACTCAATTATGCATATACATATTCTTTGTCATATTTTTTCCACTATGGCTTGCTACAGGATGTTGGATATAGTTCCCTGTGCTGTACAGTAGGATTTTGTGGTTTATCCATCCTATATATAAAGGTTGGCATCTGCTAACCCCAAACTCCCAATCATTCCTCTCCCACCCCCACCCCCTTGGCAACCACAAGTCTGTTCTTTGGATTTGTGAGTCTGTTTTATTTTTTTCTCCTAGATATGTTCATTTGTGTTGTATTTTAGGTTCCAATCTTGTCTTTAATGGCCAGTATTCTAGGATCAACAAAAAACTCATTCCTGCACCCTGGATGCTGTCCCTGTTACCTGCCATGAAGGGTGATCAGACCTGAGTGAACCTCGATGTTTGCATCAGTCATTTTTGTGAGATGGTTATTTTCTCTCGTTGGGGCTGTGATTTGAAATTGGATAACCTTAAGATGTAGACCCGGAGAAGGCAATGGCACCCTACTCCAGTACTCTTGCCTGGAAAATCCCATGGACGGAGGAGCTTGGTGGGCTGCAGTCCATGGGATCGCTAAGAGTCGGACACGACTGAGCGACTTCACTTTCACTTTCTACTTTCTACTTTCCTGCATTGGAGAAGGAAATGGCAACCCACTCCAGTGTTCTTGCCTGGAGAATCCCAGGGACGGGGGAGCCTGGTGGGCTGCCGTCTATGGGGTCGCACTGAGTTGGACACGACTGAAGGGACTTAGCAGCAGCAGCAGCAGCAGCAGCAAGATGTAGACCCTTGATTGTATTTAATATTTTGAGTCATTTTGTGAAATCTCCTAATATTAGGATGCAACCTTTGTCCCAAGTTTCTGTCTCTACTTGCCTTCGCATCAGCTTATATTGTTATTGTTTAGAAACAATAGCTGTTATTTACCTACTGCTGTTGCTCTTATCGCTAAACATCAAATAGTGCCTTCCCAATGGCAACCCACAACAGCTGTGTCCTCCTGGTTTTCTCTTCTTCCTCTTCTATACCTTTCGTTATTTACCCACGGTTCAGGGAAAAAGCCTCTTGCGGGTGAGGATATGGTGCTGTCAAAACAAGAAAAGGAAAAGCTTACCCTCCTTTCATTTAATGTTTCTTTATTGTGGAAATGCTTCTGCTGAAAGCTGCCAAGACACAAAAATGGCCGAGGGAGGTGGGGAGGTTGGCAGGAGCCCAATCTCCAGACAAGGCAGGGAAATACCAGCCACAGGATAAGGAGAGGAAAAAGAGATTCCTGGGGTCAGGGGAGACCCACCTACATGTGGTTGGCGCGGATAAACCTCAGGCAAGCAGGAGTGGAACAATTTTCCACTGTGAGTTTTCCACAGGTAGCAGTAGCCCCTCCTGTGAGGGATGAAGTAGGGAGCGGCTGGTTTGGTGCCCGGGACTCTGGGCTTAGCAGTGGTCAGCAAGAAGAAGGAAGGCCCAACGACAGACCCGAAGTTGGGGGTTCTTAGTCTTGGTCCAACATTTGGAGAAATGAAAAAAAACAATTCTTGGGTTTTATCCTAGATCAACACTTCTTGAGCCCTAGTGTGTGTTAGAATGATCTGGGAATCTTGATGAAATAGAGATTCTGATCATTGAGGTCTGCAGTGGGGTCTGAAATTCTGTGTGTCTAAATGAGCTCCCTGCTGATGCTGTTGCTGCTGGCTCCAGGACCCACAGTTTGAGTAACAAGGGTCTCAGACTCAGTTCAGTTCAGTCGCTCAGTCGTGTCCAACTCTTTGCGACCCCATGAACCACAGCACGACGCCAGGCCTCCCTGTCCATCACCAACTCCTGGAGTTCACCCAAACCCATGTCCATTGAGTCGGTGATGCCATCCAACCATCTCATCCTCTGTTTTCCCCTCCTCCTCCTGCCCTCAATCTTTCCCAGCATCAGGGTCTTTTCAAATGAGTCAGCTCTTCGCAGCAAGGGTCTAGAACAGTTAAATCATAATCTCTCAGGGGCAGGTCCTAGTTATGGGCTTCTGAAAAGGCTCCCCAGATTTATAGGGTTGAGACCCATTGGCTTAGAACCTCATAAATGATGGGAGTTCAGGAATTTGGGGACCACCATGACGAAAGCTCACCATGCTGGAGTGGTGTGACAGATGATCCCCTCTGCGTGGAACTTGAAAGATCTCCAAGTCTGCTTGAGGGAGCAAGGGACAATTCATTATAGCACATGGCCTTGGTGTCTTTGAGGGAAGAGGTTTGCTGTGTGGAGTCAGAGTGTTCTCAGCAAAGTCCACGTCAAGGATTTCTGTGGTCAACAAGAAAGATGGTCACCACCATCTCTTCTTGGTGATGGGAGATGAAGTCACAAAGCTCCCTCACTCTGGATTCTCCTAGTTACTATGATTCTCTTTTTAGAGTGATTCTGTTTGAACTTCAAAAACTTCTCTTTTACCCTCAAAATGGCATAGCCAGTTCAATTCAGTTCAGTCATTCAGTTGTGTCCAACTCTTTTTGACCCCATGGACTGCAGCACGCCAGGCCTCCCTGTCCATCACCAACTCTGGAGCTTGCTCAAACTCATGTCCATCAAGTCAGTGATGACATCCAACCATCTCATCCTCTGTCGTCCCCTTCTCCTCCCGCCTTCAATCTTTCCCAGCATCAGGGTCTTTTCAAATGAGTCAGTTCTTTGAATTAGGTAGCCAAAGTATTGGAGTTTCAGCTTCAGCATCAGTCCTTCCAATGAATATTCAGGACTGATCTCCTTTAGGATGGACTGGTTGGATCTCCTTGTAGTCCAAGGGAGTCTCAAGAGTCTTCTCCAACAACACAGTTCAAAAGCATCAATTCCTCGGCACTCAGCTTTTTATAGTCCAACCCTCACATCAATACATGACTACTGGTAAAACCATAACCAGGTCTGTGTCAAATGCATTTTTTTTACCTGATAGAAAATGGAACCATTCCAGAACTGTCAACCCAGAACTCAGACACAAACAAAGCAAAATTAAAATAAAAACACTTTGAGAGAAGGAAGTAAATACAATATAAAAAAACTGAACTGTCATGGCTGGTTGGAGTCAATTCATAACCCATCAAATGTCCACCTAGTTTATATGGTGAATCATCCATCTTGAGAGTCCCTTGGACTGCAAGGAGATCAGACCAGACTAAAGGAAGTCAACCCTGAATATGCTTTGGAAGGATTGATGCTCAAGCTGAAGGTCCACCTGATACTTTGGCCACCTGATGTGAACAGCCGACTCATTGGAAAAGACCCTGATGCTTAAGAGTGAGGGCAGGAAGAGAAGGGGACAACTGAGGATGAGATGGTTGGATGGTATCACCAACTTGATGGACATGAGTTTGAGCAAGCTTCGGGAGATGGTGATGGACAGGGAATCCTGGTGTGCTGCAGTTCTTGGGGTAGCAGAGAGTCGGACATGACAGAGTGACTGAACAACAAATTATTCTTCGGGTAATTTAACCTACTGCCTTGCAGATTATTCCTTTGATTTCCCGCATGAGCCTAAGGCTATTCCTTCAGAAGCCAGAATTTACCCTCCCTTCCTCCCTCTCCATGGGCTCTATCATTCTTTCTGATTTTGATTGCCCTGTCATTCTGTGACTTTGGATAATAGGCCATTATTCTAGGAATTACCATTATATTTTATTAATAAGACCCAGGAGAAATTATAGCAGTGAAACGCTGAAAGATTTGCGAGCGGAGCCCTCATATCTCTTGTCGAGTGTGGCCCTTGGCCACTGACGGATGATGACAGCACATGCTCCCTCCCCACCTCCCACCCTTTGCAGCCGGGGGAGTACCAGCCAGACCCTGGATCTGGGCACTGGTGGCTGAGCCTGGCCCATGGCCTCCCTGGAGGGACAAGAGCCGGCAGGGATGGTGACACGGAGGACTTATTGTGAGCGGGGTGGCCAGTCACCCCCGCAAGTGGGGTCATGGTCAAAACTTCAAGCATGGGCTGACAAAGGAGAAAGCTGTGCACATCTCACGTGCATTATCTTTTATGGTGTTTCTTTCCCCTGATGATCAAAGAAGTATCTGCTTATCATAATAGACACATTTGGGAAGTACCGAAAAGCGAAGCGTTAAAGAAATGTACCATTTTTTCGAGGCATCCAGAAAGCTCATGTGTGGGCATATTTCCCTCTCATTATATATTCTTGATAGCATATTCAAAAGCAGAGACATTACTTTGCCAACAAAGGTCCATCTAGTCAAGGCTATGGTTTTTCCTGTGGTCATGTATGGATGTGAGAGTTGGACTGTGAAGAAGGCTGAGTGCCGAAGAATGGATGCTTTTGAACTGTGGTGTTAGAGAAGACTCTTGAGAGTCCCTTGGACTGCAAGGAGATCCCACCAGTCCATTGTGAAGGAGATCAGCCCTGGGATTTCTTTGGAAGGAATGATGTTAAAGCTGAAACTCCAGTACTTCGGCCACCTCATGCAAAGAGTTGACTCATTGGAAAAGACTCTGATGCTGGGAGGGATTGGGGGCAGGAGGAGAAGGGGACGACAAAGGATGAGATGGCTGGACGGCATCACTGACTCAATGGACGTGAGTCTGAGTGAACTCCGGGAGTTGGTGATGGACAGGGAGGCCTGGCGTGCTGCGATTCATGGAGTCGCAAAGAGTCGGACACAACTGAGCGACCTGATCTGATCTGATCTGATATATTCTTGTGTGGTTTTTCCCTTTCTATAGTTAAGCTCATTCTATTTACATAATTCTGTATACTCTTGCTTCCTATGGCATTGCATTAACTCACGTAGTTCAAGAAAACTCTTCTTGAACATCATCTGACAGTGATTTTACCATAGAATTAAAATCGTGGCTAACCAACTCCTGTGCATATTTACCACTGATCAAGAGGGGTCTTTTCTCCACTGGTGAATTCCCCTAAGGCACGGTGCTTGGGGAAATTCCATCAACCATCTGGGCCATATGTCAGCGCCAGCCTTTTCTAGATCTGTGGCCACCCCTCCCCCACTCTGCCGTGTAACTGTGGGTAAAGTGGGAGTCATAATAATTAGTGGTGCAGAGTTGCTGTATCTGTGAAAGGAGAGCATTGCTGTAAAGCACCCGGCAGAACAGCAGGGCTCTTGAAATCCGCTTAAGTCAGTTGCAGCAGAATTTCAAGTGTCTTTGCACTTGGTGTCCCCTCCACTTGGAATGCTTCCCTCCCCCCAGCAATTTGTGTAGGAATCTGCTTGATTTCCTACTAAGAAGTAATTTCCCACTCCCCTGATTTGCTCAAAGATGACAGTAACAAGGAGGTCTTAGTGGAGAAAGAAGCTCACATGGGTTTCTTCAAGGGCAGTTGTTCTGCATGGCCACAGTGCTTTGACTACACAGTGCTTCTCCATCCATGAGATTCTCCAGGCAAGAGTACTGGAGTGGGTTGCCATGCCCTCCTCCAGGGGATCTTCCCCACTCAGGATCAAACCTGTGTCTCTTAAGCCTCCTGCATTGGCAGGTGGGTTCTTTACCACTAGTGCCACCTGGGAAGCCTTTTGATTACACAAAGGAAAGGAAAAAGAAAGGAAACTGAAGTCGCTCAGTCGTGTCCGACTCTTTTCGACCCCATGGACAGTAACCTACCAGGCTCCTCTGTCCATGGGATTTTCCAGGCAAGAGTACCGGAGTGGGTTGCCATGTCCTTCTCCAGGGGATCTTCCTGACCCAGGGATTGAACGCAGGTCTCTCGCATTGCAGGCAGATGCTTTATCTAAACCAGGGAAGCAATAATAAAGCTATTGATGACACAAAGGAGAGCAAGATAAAGCCATCCTTTTTCTTTTTAAGTGAGGTATAGTTTATTTGCAATATTACATGTTTCAGGTGTACTTTACAACATATTGATTCTATATTTCATAGGTTATAAAGATATTATAAAACATTGGCTATATTCCTGTGTCATATAGTATAACCCTGTAGCTTATTTACTTTACACATGGTAGCCTGTATTTCTTAATCCCCTGCACCTGTCTTGCCTCTCTTCTCTTCCCTTTCCCCTCTGGTAGCCATTAGTTTATTCTCTATATCTGTGAGTCTGCTTCTTTTTTATATTCCACATATGTGACAACATATAGTATTTGTGCTTCTCTGTCTGACTTATCTCACTAACATAATACTAAGTCTACCCGTCATGTTGCAAATGGCAGAATTTCATTCTTTTTAATGACTGAGTAGTATTTCATTCTTTATCTTCTTCATCCAGTCATCTGTTGATAGACACGTAAGTTGCACCCATGTCTTGGCGATTGTAAATAGTGCTGTTATAAACATCAGGGTTTCTAAGTAGTGGTTTTGCTTTCTCCAGCTATATACCCAGGAGTGGAATTGTTGGATCATGTGGTAGTTCTGTTTTTAACTTTTTGAGGAACCTCTGTACAGTTTTCCCATAGTAGCTGCACCAATTTACATTTCCACCACCATTGTACAGTGTGTGTTTAGTTGCTCAGTCGCTTCAGTCGTGTCCGACTCTTTGCAACCCCGTGGACTGTAGCCCACCTGGCTCCTTCGTCCATGGAATTTTTCAGGCAAGAACACTGGAGTGGGTTGCCATTTCCTACTCCAGGGGATCTTCCTAATCCAGAGATCGAATCCGCATCTTTTATGTCTCCTGCATTGGCAGGCAGATTCTTTACCACTGCATTATTTGGGGTTCCCTTTTCTCTATACCCCACCAACATTAGCCA
Source organism: Bos indicus (assembly GCF_029378745.1). Classification (NCBI taxonomy): domain Eukaryota; kingdom Metazoa; phylum Chordata; class Mammalia; order Artiodactyla; family Bovidae; genus Bos; species Bos indicus. Next base: position 14,143,541 of record NC_091780.1, on the reverse strand, counting down.
CTTGTATTCTTTTTTGATGATAGCCATTCTGACAAGTATGACTTGATATGTCATTGTGGTTGTGATTTGCATTCTCTTATGATCAGTAAGTAATATTGAGCATCTTTTCACATGCCTGTTCGCATCTGTATGTCTTTTTTGGGGAAAATGTCTATCCAGGTTTTTGTCCCCTTTTTAATCAGGCAAGGTTTTATTTTGTTGTTGTTATTGAGTTATATGAGCTGTTTATATTTTGTATCAGCCCCTTATCAATCAGAGCATTTGCAAATATTTTCTCCCATTCTGTAGATTGTCTTTTTGCTTTGTCGATGGATTCCTTTGCTGTGGAAAAGCTTTTTTTTTTTTTTAAATCTTTTTAAAATTGGAGGATAATTGCTTTACAATGTTGTGTGCAAAAGCTTTTAAGTTTAATTGGGTTCCAACTGTTTATTTTTGCTTTTGTTTCGTTTGCCTTAGGAGACAGATCCAAAAAAACATGATTTATGTCAAGGAGTATTCTGCTTTTGTTTTTTTCTAGGAGTTTTATGGTTTCCAGTCTTACATTTAGGTCTTTAATTCATTTTGAGTTTATTTTTGTATATGGTGTGAAAAAATGTTCTAATTTCACAAAATGAGGTCACCCCTTGAATGTTTCCTGCAAAACTCTTCTCTTTCCTTTCCTTGGCTCTCATTCCCTGACCCCCCCTTCCCCCTTCTTTCTTCCTCACTCTTGATAACTGGGCTGCTTCCACCATCTTTTACTTTCTTAAATTGTCATATCTGATAAAGACCCTAGGCCTAGGGTGTGTGGACTTAGGCTCAGTTTGGGCTGGATTTACGTGGGAGGCATGGAGCCCAGTGGGAGGGGAGATTGGAGTGGACCCCAGCAGACCTGCGTTCTCTCTTCTCTCTCTTACCACACAGCCCTATATTTGTAAAGTGGGTACACTGAGAAAATGTCCCTCAAAAGTTAGAAAGAGAAAAACAAATATCATATATGAACACATATATGTGGAATCTAGAAAAACAGTTTAGATGATCTGATTTGCAAAGCAGAAGTAGAGACACAGATGTAGAGAAGAAACATGGATACCAAGGGGGACGGGAGGGTGGGAGGAACTGGGAGACTGGGTTCACACATATACACTATCGATGCTACGTATAAAATAGACAACTAAAGAGAAGCCTCTGCGTCACACAGGGACTCACTCAGTGCTCTGCGGTGACCTCAGTGGGAAGGACATCCAAAAAAGAGGGGATATATGTTGATTCATAGAAACTCACACAACATTGTAAAGCAACCAGACTCCAATAAAAAGTGATTGAGGGAAAAAAAAAGATTCTGAGGCTGGAATAAGATAAAGCAACTAAAAAAGCTTAACTCAATGTTTGCTCGTTGGAAACGCGCAATTAGAGAGTCCGGTTTTCAAATAGTGACATGAATTCCACCCTTTTATTTCCTGGGACAATCCACTGTGGAGGTTGCATTGTTGCTCTGATTCCTGTGTTTGCTCAGCAAACACGCAGCAAGACCGTCTTTGGGATGAGCATTGTGCTGGGTGCCAGGGTACAAAGACGACGCCTGGGTCCTGGTCACGGGACATCGTAGCAATTTTAATACGATGCAAATTAAGTTATATGTTTATGGTTATAGGTTTTTGAAGCAGAGTTAAATCTTACCATTTTTGGCTAACTGGGGAAGGCCCTGAATGACAGCATATTTCAGAATAATCAGTCTCATATAAGTGCCGATTTGAATTAAATGGAACTTAATCTTCTTTAAATACGTACTGTGGTTGAAACTAGGTTAACAAGTGTTATCTAATAAAGAGATCCTTGGTGAGAACCAGTTAAGAATGACTATAATTAGTGATTGTTTATCATTGTCAATTTAAATCCTTGGGTATTCCTAAAGTACTTAGAAGTGCTTAAGACGTGTCTGCCCTCTTAAGAGGTTTTAAAAACATTTTCTCTACAACCTTGTTGACACAGTTAATTAACAGTTAGAACAATAGACACAAATGCTTTCTTCTCAGGTTGTACTGGGGTAAAGCTTAAAGTACGATTATTTAAAAAATTCTAGTGTGTGAAAGGCAGATGGATGAGTGCTGGATGGCGTCTTAGCTCTGGTTAGTAATGGGCTGCTGAAAACGTAAAAGTCCAAGCTTCTCCTCCATTCTTACTGCCTAATGGTTTTGTTCAAAATGTTTCAAATTTCTCAGTTTTTTCCCACGAAACTGCTTTTACTTGAAATATCTCTGACATGGTACTTTCAATCCTGAAATGAGCCATTAACTAGGGAGCTATTTTACTTTATGTGGACTCTTTCTGACAAGAAGGAAATGGCAATCCACTCCAGTATCCTTGCCTGGAAAATCCCTTGTCAGAGGAGCCTGGCAGGCTACAGCCCACAGGGTCGCAAGAGTCGGACACGACTTAGCGACTAAACCAGCACCACATCTGAGGAGAAAGGCAGTATGCAGGTTAGATCTGTGGTTTGGGACTTTAAAATACAAACAAACCTCCCAGGATAATAGTATTACTTTCTGGGTGGAATCGGCTGTGAAAGATGGAGAATCTGTGCCTTTTGTTTTAATGCAGCCAAGTGTGCATTAAAGATGTGCATGGGCTTGTTCCGGGCTTCTCTGGTGACTTGGTAAAGAATCTGCCTGCAGTGAAGGAGACTGGGGTTCTATCCCTGGGTTGGGAAGATCCCCTGGAGAAGGGAATGGCAGTTCACTCCAGTGTTCTGGTCTGGAGAATTCCAATGGACAGAGGAGACTGGCGACCTACAGACCATGGGGTCACAACGAGTCAGACACTCTTGAGTGACCGACACTTTCTTTCAGGCTTGTGCATGACAATTTGTTGGGGTACAGGGAAGGGAGGAAAAAAGTGGAAAAGGGGGGATTTTAAACGGCTGGGGGTGTGTGTGCCTGGAAGTGTGGCTCTGGGGGTCTTCTGGTAACCTCCAGGGCTGTGGGAACACGGCCCCTCCCTGCTCCTCCAGGCAGGATTTCATGATGGCCTCTTTCCTGGGCACGAGTCAGGTGTGCAGGGATTGGAGTGGGCCTGCCAGGCCCCTTTGTCTTGGCTGCCAACATATTTGGAGCCTTTGCCCGGCCCCCTGGGGAGACAGAGCTTGGCCACAGCTGGGGTCGTTCTGTCAGCAGGGCTGTGGGGAGAAAGGAAGCCCTTCTTAAGGCTGGGAGGAACACCAGCTTCTAACAATGCGAACATAACCCTCGTATAAGAAGAAAAGAAAGAAAGGAAGGAAGGAACAAATGAATGAACAAATGAAAGAGCAGAAGGAAGAAAGAAAGGAAGAAAGATAAAGAAAACACCAGTTCTTAGCGTGGATTTGAATTCACTTTGGCTTTCCTTGTCACTGAATGCACCCAATGGCTGGGAGAGAGGGTCGCTTGGTCCATGGTCCTCAGGTGTGGTCCCTGGACCCACAGCATCGGCATCTGTGAACTTGACCCAAATGTGAATTATTGGGCCTCTCCCAGACCCACTGCAGCAGACGCCCTGGGGCTGAGGCCCAGTGATTTGTGTTACCAAGCCTCCAGGTGATACCAATGTAGCAGAAGTTTGTAAATCCCTGGCTTAGAAAAGTGCTAACATCTGGCCTTGAGGATTTCTTTGTTGCACACTAAAAGAGGGATTTTAGACTTAGCATCTCTGAGTCCTCATCTACCCGGTGGAGGTGATACTGAGCATCCCTTTATTCAACAAATACGGATTGCATCCTTACTGAGCCAGGACAGTGGACAGGAAAACCAGAAAGGACTTGAGATCAGAGAGCTTAAAGCCTGGTGGGGAAAACAGATGTTGAGTGAATCATCACAAAATAAAAGTATATTGACCAACTGCAGTGAGCACTCTGGAGGAGAGCCACAGGCTCTGAGAGTTTGGAACAGGGACACCTGACCTAGTTTGGGAGCTTGGAGAAGCTTCCCCAAGACAGTGACATTTGAACTGTCAGCTGAAGGAGGAGAAGGTTGAGAAGGTGTTGGGGGAAGGGAGTGTGGGGGTCCAGGCAGGAGGAAAAATGGGTGAAGCCCATGAGCAGGTGGGGTGGGCACCATCTGGCTAAGGAGAAGTGGTCCCCAAATTTATCTGCACCCTGAAATCACCTGGGGAGCCTCAAAAAACACTGAGGCCTGGGTTACACATATAGAGGTCGTGATTCAGTTAAATATTAAGCAAGTCTAGTGACTCTAACATGGGACGAGTCTGAGAAGCACTGGACTGAAAGGTGAGACTGTACAGAGCCCAGAAGAGGAGAGGCGTGGGGAGGAGGTGAGGGGCCGGGTAAAGATGCCGTTCTCTTAAGTGCAGAAAGAGCCCCTGCAGGGCTGTGGCGGTGGTGTGGCGGGGGGAGTGTGTGTGCTGGGGGTGGGTGGGAGGGTGGGGGGGTGGGTGTGGATGACTCTGGTGGCACTAGGGAGAAAATGAATTTGGGGGAGGTGGAGGAGATAGAGATGAGAGGATTTACCCGTCTCAGTACAGAGGACAAGGTGGTGGGGAATTCATATGTGCGTGCTCAGTTGCTTCAGTCGTGTCTGACTCTTTGCAACCCCATGGACTGTAGCCCACCAGGCCCTCCTGTCCGTGGGATTCTCCAGGCAAGAATACTGCATTGGGTAGCCATGCCCTCCTCCAGGGGATCTTCCTGACCGGGGGATTGAAGTCTTTTACGTCTCCTGCATTGGCAGCCCAGTTCTTTACCACTAGCACCACCTGGGGAGCCTGAGGAATTCATAATGGACCTTATCCATTGGCTTGCAGATGTGCAGAGGCTGGCAGGGGACCCGTTTCAGGGGAAATCGTGAGTTCGGCTTTGGATATATTGAGTTCACTGCAAAGTGGTGGAAAAAATGCCATACACAGTGACTTACACAAGTAAGGGACTTGTGTGTCTTGTGTAACAAGGAGACAGGGGCTGGAGTGGTGGCTCGGAGGCCCTTTGAAGAGTTTAAGCTCTGCGCCTTTGCGCTAGTGGTTGTGGCTCTGTGGTCCTGGGTGGCGGCTGTCCCTCTGGCTGCCTGTCGCCATTGCAGGCCGGAAGCAGGAAGCAGCAGGAAGGGGGCCGTGAGGGAGTGTGGGTCACGGGAGCCTGGGTCAGAAGCGTGCACACTTTCCCTCAGCTCCTCCCCTGTGCCCTTCGGGCCATGACTGTGTACCCGGCCGCCCCAGGGGGAAGGCAGTCTGGGGCAGCACACTGCACCCCAGATGAAACTAAGGGTCTGTCATAGGGATAAAGGGGAACGGACGGTGGGTGCCTGGCATGGTGCATACCCTTGAGACGATTTTGACAGCCAGGGAGAGATGCCAGGCAGGTCGCTGAGAGGGAGTGAGGGGTGAGCATTTTATGGGCGTGATTGTAGCAATGGCATTACAATCCTTTCCAGTGAAAAGGGGACCTTTCCTTTGTGACTCCTGCTGTTACCCCAGTGATCAGTGTCCAAGTTAAATAAATTAGTAATCCTGATCTAAGTCTTTCTCCTAAGTAGTTTTGAGAATCATATGATCCTTGGGCTTATAAATGTCTGGTCAGCTGACAGGACAACTTGAGTCTTACAGTACAGGAGGGCTGGGTGGCCCTCCCTGCTGGTCCAGGGGTTAAGAATTTCTCTCCAATGTAGGGGACACAAGTTCGATCCCTGGTCTGGGAAGATTTCAGATGCCCCCAGGTGACTAAGCCCGAGTGCCACAACTCCTGGGCCCACAGCTTCAGTGCTTCCGTGCAGCAGCTACTGAAGCCTGTGTGCTCTAGTACCTGTGCTCTGCAACAAGAGAAGCCACCATAACGAGAAGCCCCACTCGCTGCAATTGGAGAAAGCCCATGCGTATCAGTGAAGATTCAGTGCAGCCAAAGAAATTAAAAAATGTCTGGGTGTCTACTAGGTGGGGCACTGCATTAAATTCTTGAGCACTGTTGGCCTGTGTGTGTGTGTGTATGCATGCATACACGTGCATGCTCACCTCTGGGTATGTGTAGCTAACTGAAAAATGGCCCCCATTCTGGTATACCTGTAGGTGATATGACTGCTTGTCTTCTCATCAAGGCAAGCGATCTATTTCTCCACCTCTTGAGTCTGGCCTTGGCTGTGTGACATTATCAAATGTGATGTAGGTAATGTAGCTTATAAAACTTCTTTTTAAAATTGAGTTATAATTGATCTACAATATTCTATTGATTTCATTACAGAGCTTCTGTGTATTGAGGCTTGCCCTCTTATTGAAGAACCCTGGATCACGGCCACATGAATGGGTGCAGGCTAGTTTGTTGGGTGTCCAGGTTGCTCCTGTCATCCCAGCTGATACTGTGCCAATACCAGACCCAGAAGCAGAGACCATCCTAGGCCACCCAGTCCTGGCTGAGCCACCCAGCCCAGAAAAATCACCCAGTGCTTTAGCTGCTAAGTTGGGTTTCTGGGGTAGCTTGTTACATAGCAAAAGCTAGGTGACACATGTGTAGCTCGCATGAATTTTTTCTTGCAATGTGTTGTGTATTGTTTCGGGGAGGCAGTATTGAGTAGAAGCTCGGAATATGGGTTTTAGGGTTGCAAATCTGGCTTACACACTTCCCAGCTGTGAGATTTGTTAGTGCTGTGCCCCAATTTTTCTTGAGTGTTAGATGGGAAAATAAGAGACTTTATAGTGCAGCTGTGAGGATTAAGAGAGTGGGCTGACAGTCTTGCATGCTGTATCCGGCCTGTGTTCGACTCTCAATAATGTTCCTTATCCTTGGGACTGTTATCTGTGGCAGAGGTGGCATTGGTTTTTACTGCCCAGTAGACACTTACAGCGGAGAAGGCAATGGCACCCCACTTCAGTACTCTTGCCTGGAAAATCCCGTGGTCGGAGGAGCCTGGTGGGCTGCAGTCCATGGGGTCGCTAAGAGTCAAGAGTCGGTACGACTGAGCGACTTCACTTTCACTTTTCACTTTCATGCATTGGAGAAGGAAATGGCAATCCACTCCAGTGTTCTTGCCTGGAGAATCCCAGGGAAGGGGGGGCCTGGTGGGCTGCCATCTATGGGGTCGCACAGAGTCAGGCATGACTGAAGCGACTTAGCAGCAGCAGCAGCAGTAGACACTTACAGGGCTTTCCAGGTGGTGCAGTTGTTAAGAGACACAGGTTCGATCCCTAGGTCTGCAAGATCCCCTGGAGTAGGAAATGGAAACTCACCCCAGTATTCTTGCTTGGAAAATTTCATGGACAGAGGAGCCTGATGGGCTACAGTCCATGGAACCGAAAAGAGTCAGACACGACTGAGCAACTAACACACACACAGACACTCATGAGAGAAGGACTTTGTTGTGACTCAGAGTTGGGTCTAGGTCAGACTCTGCTGGGCTCCTCTCAGAGGCTCACATTTTATTTTGGGGAAATAGGATTTAATCGCAGTAATGAACATCAAAGGCAGCTTATGAGGAGTATGAAGCCGTAAAAGAGAAAGGAAGACCTGATTGGCAGGACCCAAAGGAACATTCTCTCCTCCAGCTCCCAAGGAGCCAACGGGAGACAGAGAAGCTTGGTCAAACCCTCGCCTTGTGCAGAGGTGAAGATGAGGCTCAGTGGATTAAGCATCTTCCCAAGGCTGTCTGTCTACCGGGGTCCCTTCCCCCAGCCTGGCACATGCTGTTACTTTCCCCCTGCCTCCCCCCGCCCCCCGCTGGGCCATCATTCCCTCTAGCAGGGCTCAGGGAGAGTGAATTGCAGCTTTTCCCTCTTAAATCGATAAAATCCACAAACCTCATTAGACCCTGAGGAATTATGCCAGATTCTGCAAGCGAGGCTGTGCCTTGGGGTGGGGTGTGTCAATCAAATACTGCTATTCTCCAGGGCTGCCTTCCAAGGTGACTCTTGGAGGTAGCTTTTGACAGGCCGAGGCTATGTTCGTCCATTCATTCTGCCCCACCTGGACAGGTGTGCGGCTTGCTGGGGGCTCCTGGCCTTGGTTCCCCCCTTCCATCTTGCACAGTGTCTTCATCTCTGTGTGGATGTGGAATTCTGCCCCTTGGTCTGCCTCCCCTCTACCTGCAATCTGGCTGCTTAGTGATGATACAGCTTCCTAGCAATACCTCTTTGCTGGGTCCCTCTGACTCTTGATTTCCTCGCCAGGGGCCTGGCTATTCCCTACTGCCTACACTATCGAGGGTGTAGCCCAGTTTTACCATCAGGGGCTCCCCAGGCCCCTGCCCCAGCTTCTAGTGGCTAATGCTTGGTGTGAGTGAGTGCAGTGTAATTTTGTGGCAAACCTGACTTTGCTGATGGGGGCCACGGGGGTGGCAGAGACTGGGAGCCCCCTCTGTGCAGCCCCAGGAGTCCCCTTGGGCTTGCCACGCCTCCTGACAGGGTCTTGTCTTCAGGTTTTTAATCACCACCCTTTCCCATCATTAGGAAGGACATTAAATCAGGCTGGCTGATTGCCAAGGTGATGCTGGCCCTTCCAGACCGGAGGGGGAGAGGGCCATTCTCTTTTCAAGTTGTCAGTCTTGTCTTTTTTCCTGGACCAACTCTGAAAACGAGGACAAAACACAGACAAAAACAACCAACACGTTGAGCTGACCAACGAAGCCCAGAAGAGGGGAGGGAGGGGGCCCAGGCTCATCAATAGCGCTTTTGTCTGCTGGGGGCTTTTTAACACTCTTGCTCTGAGCAAATAAAGACTTTGCTTTCTAAGCATCAAACTCTAAATGGGCTCAAAAATTATGGAGGAATTTCTCTGGCCGTAATTAAGCTGTCCCCAGATTCAACAGGTTTAAAGCCCTGAAAAATTTCAAGCCTCTGTGTCAGAGATATTCTGGGCTTGAGCCAAAGCAGAGGGCAGGGGCAGTTCATCAGGACCCCGTCCTTGTGAGCAGGTGGGCACCCGCGCTGTGTCTGGCTGCCTGGGGCCTGTTCTGCTGAGCCGGAGGTCAGGGCCTGTGCGGATGTGCTGTGGTCTCCTCTGGCCCGCTATGGTTGGCCTGAACAGAGGGCTTGGGCATTGTCCTTCTTCGGGAGTCTGATGGAAGACCCACGGAGCAGCAGTCAGGAAGGCGAAAGGAGATGAGGCCTGGGAAGAAGTGGGGCCGGGGCCCTCAGGCCCTGCTTGACCCCATCTTGAGCTGTAGAAGGCATTTTTAAAATCCGGCTGCACTGGGTCTTAGTTTTGGCACAGGGGCAGAGCTTCAGTGTGGCACACGGAGTCTCCAGCTGTGGCACACTGGCTCGGTAGTTTCACTGTATGGACTTAGTTGCTCTGTGGCACAAGGGCTCTTAGTTCCCTGACCAAGGATCGAACCCACGTTTCCTGCATTGCAAGGTGGATTCTTAACCACTGGACCACCAGGGAAGTCCTTGTAGAAGGGTTTTTGAAGGACTTGATGCGATCAGGTGTGCTTCCTGGAAAGCTGAGTCTGGCAGAGGAGGAGATGCAGAGGGGACCAGCTTGGAGGCCAGTGGAACAGCCCAGGCAAGAGAGGATGGGGCTCTAGATCAGAGATGGAGTAGGAACTTAAAAGCTATGTAGTTCAATCCCGGGTCGGGAAGATGCCCTGGAGAAGGGAATGGCAACCCACTCCAGTATGCTTGCCTGGAGAATTCCATGGACAGAGGAGTCTGGCAGGCTACAGTCCATGGGGTTGCAAGAGTTGGACACAGCTGAGCCATACATGCCACACACACAGGGGTTCCACTAGATTCACAATTTGGAATTGGACCAGGGAGTGGAAGCTGTGTCAGCAAGGGCTCCCAAGAAGCTGAATTCTGGATGGATGGATGCTGGTGCCACTCACTGATAGAGGGGACCGTGGTGGGCAGGGGGCAGCAGGGCTGAAGTGGCAAAGTACAGGCTGTGTGTGAGTGTGAGTGTGTTTCTGGGTCTGAGGTGTGTGTATGCTAATGATGTGCCTAGTTTGTGGTCACTTTAATAGAAGAAAGTGAGGAAAGCAGAATTTTATCCTTGATTAGCCATCAAATATCGGCAACTGGGGACTTCCCTGGTGGCTCAGATGGTAAAGGATCTGCCCACAATGGGGGAGACCTGGGTTCGATCCTTGGGTTGGGTAGATCCCCTGGGGGTGGGCATGGAAACCCACTCCAGTATTCTTGCCTGGAGAATCCCATGGACCGAGGAGCCTGGCAGGCTACAGTCCATGGGGTGGCAAAGAGTCTGACTTGGCTGAGTGACTAAGCAGAGCACTATGGGCATATTAGAGAGGAATGAGAAGGAGACAGTGTCTACTTAATCTCTTGTTTTTGTGTAGCTTTTTAAAGTCTTTCTTTTTTTTTTAATGTGGACCATTTTTAAAGTCTTTGTGGAATTTGTTACAATATTGCTTCTGTTTTTTATATTTTTGGGGGCCACAAAGCATGTGGGATCTTAGCGACTAGACCAGGGATTGAACCTGTCGCCCCCCTGCATTGGAAAGGGAAGTCTTAGCTGCTGGACTACCAGGGAAGTCCTCCTTCCCTGTAGATTCTGACCGAGCTTCCCATGCGTTTTCCTGTTCTGTCTCTCACACACCTGGAGGCAAGTGTTGTTGTCACAGTTTTGAGAGGGCTACTGGGAGCGGCAAAGGGCTTTGTCCAGGACGGCAGACAGGACCACGATCTGGGTGAGCAGATTGTCCGGCTTGGGGACTGAGCCTGGGCAGAAGACACTTTTCTAGGTACCAGACGGTGCTGAGCTGACCCTGAGATGAGGGTGGAAGGTTCAATGCCTTCCCCTCCACTCCTGCGGATTCTCTCCTCCCTGGGGTGGGACCGAATGGACCCAGCTGAGCTGAAATGCACACACAGCAGTCCCAGCATTTCCACCCGATGCTTACGTGGCAAGTTCTGGTGCTGCCAGCCTGGCGTGGGCGGGTCTGGTGCCTGCCCCCGCCCTCCCAGGCTCCAGCCCTGGCCAGCGAGGGCTGGGCACTCATTGCCATTCTAAGGAGACCAGTGTCCTCTCCTCTCTGGAGGGCCCTGCCTGGAGGCATTTGTCTCTGCCTGCTGCTGTGTGTGACCTGAAAGCCTGGGTACAGATGCATCTGAAAGCCTGAGCATCCACCTTCCAGCTCAAGGTCGCCTGCCTTCCTCAGCTGACTTGGCCAGCCGGCCCCTTGGCTAACGTCCTTGGTCTTGGTCCTGTCCTTCTCAGAGTCTAGCTCCCTTCTCTTCACTCTCAGGCCTCAGCCCCCAGGTGAGGAAGGTTGGGCAGAGTCTAGTAGATTCCACTGATGCTTAGATCGACTGTCTAAGCTGGTTGTCACGAAGGGGTCTGAAGACCACACCACTGAGTTTTCCAGTGCTGAGCACAAGTCAGGAGCGTGCTCCCCAGGGCACCTTGGCTGGTCCTTCTCCAAGGGACCGAAGGTCTTGGGATTACAGGATGGTCTTTGAGCTGTGGCAGCGATGGCGTCAGGTTCCCTAGTACCTTGGAACGTCCCCTTCTGCTCCTGATGTGTGGAATGCCTCCTGGCGAAGGGTCTTTCTCCCTCATCTCCTATCAGGCAGCCTGAGGACTTCTCCATCTCTCATCCTCAGTCCTCAGTCTCAGCGAGGCTCTTGGAGGTCTGTTTCTGTCAGGCTGCATGTTGCACGACTGCAAGGCCTGTGCTCGCCCAACTCCAAGACAGAAGGAAGAGCCAGGAGTTGGTGGCAGAGACACCTATGGTTTCACAGGTTGGGGAGCTTACACCCAGCTTCCTGAAGCAGGGTCCTGGAGCTGCCTCCACTGTGTTCCGCTGACAGAGAGGCTGTCAGGCTGGCAGGACACGGTGGCAGTCGTTGCTCCCACGGGTGGGACGGGGCATTTACCAATTACAGGGGGAACTGATATCAGGTTGGCTCACCGGTTACCAGGGAAACCAGCAGAGGGGCACGCCCCTCACCGCCTCTTTGATAAGCGTAGTGGAGAGTTCTGATATATAGCTGGGACAATCTTAGCTGGGGCCTGGGGCAGGTCAGTCAGGGGAGTAGGTATTGGTGAAGCAGGTGCTGATCGAGCAGGGAGAGTACACACAGCAAGAGAGCAACCAGCTTGAGTCACCTGCCCATAATTTCACATTGTGGTCTTTTTATTCTAATTAATTAGTTAATCTTTAGTATTTATTTTTAATTGTTGAAAATGAAGTGTATACTCTTTTAAAATATTTTTTTTTTTTGACGCAGACCAGTTCTTAAAAGTCTTCAGTGAATTTGTTACAATGCTGCTTCTGTTTGGGTTTTTGGGCCTCAAGACGTGTGGGCTCTTAGATCCCCAACCAGGGATCGAATCTGCACCCGCAGCACTGGGAGCTCAGAGTCTTAAATGTTGGACCGCCAGGGAATTTCCTCAAGTATAGTTGACGTACCGCAGTTTAGTCTTTACTCTAGGAAGTTTTATTAGTCTTTATTCTAATCATCACACGTCATGATGATTATAAAATCTGACCTTGGAAGAATCCTTAGCTGGGCCTAGGCAGTGGCTAGAAGTCTTAGAATGGAAGCTGGGCATTAAGAAATGAGCTATTCAACCTGTGACATTTTTCAGTGGGGGAAATGGAGGCACAGAAGGGGGAGGAGAGGGACCCAGAACGCCGCAGCCAGTGCCTGGTGGAGCGCGTGCCCCGACTCCCCGGGCCCCTGTGCACGCCAGGCGCTCGCGGTTTATCCGTTTGCCACAGCAGCTCACCACGAAGGGGTCTGTGCGTGTGTGCTCAGTCGCTGCAGTTGCGTCCGGCTCTTCGTGACCCCGTGGGCCATAGCCCGCCAGGCTCCTCTATCCGTGGGATTCTCCAGGCAAGAATACTGGAGTGGGTTGCCATGCCCTCCTCTAGGCGGTCTTCCTGACCCAGGGACAGAACCCAGGTCTCCTGCACTGCAGGCAGACGCTTTACCGCCGAGTCGCCAGGAAAGCCGTGGAGGGGCACACACACACGTGAACCACTGTCGTCACTCACAATGGCTGCAATGTTGGCCCCAGCCCAGCTCAGAGGGGCTGGCAGCCGGATCTCGGGTGGATGGGTGAGCTCGGGGCTGTGAGCGTGTCCCGGACAGGCTCCCTTTGGGCCTTGCGTGAATTCAGTCCCTGCTCATGACTGTCTTCGTGGCAGGCGTGACAGCCATGAGGCTTGGCACAGGGAACCAGGGCCGGACCCACAGGGTCTGGCTCCCACAAGATGTTCTGGTGGATGCCATCTCCGAGTCAGGACGGCTGGTGTTCCAGAGCTGGGGAACCTGGGCTCCCAGGACACTGCAAGGGGTCCTCATTGCGAAAGTCTGCCAGAGGGGAAAGACTCGCTCATTTTTCCGATGGTGTTACACCAAATGTAGGTGCAATGTGCTCTGAGCAAAATGATCCTTCCTGTCAGACAGGGACTTGTTAGCTGATAGAGGAGGCTGCCTTCCCTCCTCTGTTTTCCCTGTCGTGGTTTCAGCCTTAGAATCCTGCCCTGCCCCGTAATTTGGAAGAACAGCAGTAACAATGACAACCAATGCCAGTTGTATCCGCAGGGAGAGTCCTAGGAGGTGAACTATAATTATCTAAATTTGACTCCGAGGGGGATTTGAGGTTTACAACCCCGTATTCTCTGCCACAGAAAGCACTGCTGCTAATGTCTCTTTTTGCTGAGGGTGTGGCTTGCAGCAAAGTGCCCCATGGCCAATTTCAGGTGATTCCCAGAACTGTGCTGTTTGCCAAAACCCACTCAGAGAGTTCATTGTATCTCAGGGTGGTGGTGTTTGGGAGGGCTACTTCTAGAAACTTCTTAGAGTTGCCATGCTTCGTGAAGGAAAGTTTAAGCTTTCTTCCAAATTACGTTTCCATCAAGAAGCATCTAGTTCTTGCACTCTCTTACACTTAATCACACCAGCTTTCCCATGAGGGGTGTGGGTGTGCGTCCTACTTAGTGGCATGCATACGTGCTAAGTTGCTTCAGTCATGTCCAACTCTTTGTGACCCCAGGGACTGGAGCCCCCAACTTCTCTGTCCATGGGATTCTCCTGGCAAGAATAATGGAGTGGATTGCCATTCCCTTCTCCAGAGTAAAGTGACTTTTAAAAATGGCTTTTATATTCCTTCACAAGAGTTCCTGCTACCTTAGGACCAGAGGAGACCCAGGACACCAAGGGTAATTGGGGCAGCCTCACCAGCTAAGTGCCTCCCTCCTGCTTCTAAGGCTTCCACATTCTAGATCTGCATCTCAGCAAAATTACAGGTAACAGCCAGAAACAAGGGTTGAATTTGGGTGTCATGGTCAGGCAGGCTTGCATTTAAATCTAGGCTTTGCCTTGTTGCTAGTGCAGCTATGTGTGCATGACCTAACCACCGAACAGTAAATTCTCTGCAGCACAAAGGACTTGCCCAAACGCCACAGCTAGGAAACTTCAGCCCAGCTTCAATCTGTGTTAGATCGCCTTAAGGTGACCCCTGCCCTGGAACTGAATTCTTGCTCAAGTAAGTGCAATGTTGTCAAATTGCAAAATCCACATTGTCCCAATCCACCCTTCCAAACCATTTCCAGTAATTCTCCACTCATCCCCTTCTTGGAGAAGATAATGGCACCCCACTCCAGTACTCTTGCCTGGAAAATCCCATTGGCAGAGGGGCCTGGTGGGCTGCAGTCCATGGGGTCGCTAGGAGTCGGACACGACTGAGCGACTTCACTTAATTTTTTCACTTTCATGCATTGGAGAAGGAAATGGCAACCCACTCCAGTGTTCTTGCCTGAAGAATCCCAGGGACGGGGGAGCCTGGTGGGCTGCCGTCTATGGGGTCGCACAGAGTGGGACACCACTGAAGCAACTTAACAGCATCCCCTTCTGTAATTGCTCATTTTCCCAATAACCCACCTGGTTCTTTCTTTCTTACCTCTTTTCATTTCCTATAACCTCCTTTTCTGACTCCTTCTCTGTTCTCCATTAACCTCAGTTATCTTTGTTTTAGGTGGAGCTGACCTGTTTGCGGTTGAGTCTCTCTCCTCTATGCAGAAGTCTGAATAAAATCTGTCTTGCCATGAGTAAGACATGTCCAGCTCCATTTTTCTTTGACGAGACTTGGCTTCCTGACCTGGAAAATGGAGATATGAGTGTTCTTCTTCTATACGTTACTCTGTGATTATGACTATACTCACAGTAACAGGTTGTGGCCATTTGGACTGTCTCCTAAAGCAGAAACCACACTTGTTAAACGTGCAAATGTGATTTGCATTCAGTTGATGGTGAACTGAATAAGAGAAAGACTCCCAGGTACACAAAAGCAAAAGCAGCAGTTGAAAGTGGAACCGTTTATCTCAGATTGGGACTTGAATCCATGTGGCTGGGACTTGAACCCAGCTTAAACCCAGAGGGCCTGGTTTCAAGACCCAATGAAGCTCAGGTTCTTGGTCTATCATTGCAGAAAGAATTCAGTGAGAGACAAAGTGATAGGTAAGAAATGGATTTATTTGAAGAGGAACACACTCCATAGACAGAGTGTGGACCATCTCAGAGGGTGAGTCTGGCCACCTCAAAATGTGGTGTGGTTAGTTTTTATGGGCTGGGTAATTTCATAGGCTAATGAGTGAGAGGATTATTCCAGCTATTTTGGAGAAGGGGTGGAGATTTCCAGGAGTTGGGCTACTGCCCACTTTTTGGTCTTTTGGTGGTACCTTGGAACTGTCATGGTGCCTCTGAGTATATCATTTAGCTTACTGATAGAAGATCAAGGTCTAATCAAAGTTGAATTGTCTGCCATCTGGGACCCATTGATTCTAATTGGTTTATATTATATCTCTGGGCTATGTCGTTCTTTCAGAAGTTGTGCCCTGCTACCTTCCCTCCTGTTTCAAAAGCATCTTTACATTTGCCTGCTGTGAAGGAGAATGTGAGTCTATTAAAGAGTGGACAGTGTATGCAAGACAGACTAGTGGAAGAGGGGTGGGGTGGAAGTGGGGGCTAACGTAGCAGAAAAGAGGCTGGAATGTTCAGGATTAGGTTGGAAAGGGTCCTGTAAGATTGAGCAAGTGCTTAGATTTCATTTTTTAGCCAGCAGGAGAGTTGAAACTGTTGTAGTCACGCGTTCCGGGAAACAAACTCACTCAGAAGGACAATGCAGATAGTGGAGTGCAGTGTATTACACTGGCGGGCCCGAGGCAGAGTCTCCTCTTAGCCGAGGACACCGACCAGTTTTTGTGAAAACCTTATATACCCTAAGTGTACGTGCCCAAACCCACCTCCCCAAATTCCCTGAAACTAGTCTGAACAAAGGAAAAGAAAGATACAGTCAAAGTTAACCTGTGATTCGTATGCCTTAGGCCTAGGTAGTTAACAGTGGACAATTATCAATAGGCCTGTGGTCATACCCCAATAAGCATAATAGAATTTATGATTCTATTCGGTTATACAGATAATTAGGGTAATTTTTTTTAGGCGATGGAGAGTCTAGGTAGGAGCCCTGGGGCTCTTCCACCTGGAGTGCGGGGGCGTTTCTGATTTTCCAGTTTGTATGTCGTTTCCATAGATACAGGGGATATAGCTCAAAGTCCACAGTCCAGCCCAAGATGGAGTCCGGCTTTCAAGATGGAACCTGTTCTGTCTGTTTCCTCCTTCAAAACCACAGGGTGAGCCAGGACAAGCTAATTGGTGTAAGGCTGGGAGGTATGGGGACCAGGTGTGGGAGTGGTGAGGAAGATTTAGCAGAAAGTGCAAACCACAAGGCAGAAAAGAGATGAATCTGATTACATTCAAACAACTGATTACATCAAGTCACCATGGACAAAGTTAGAGGACAGAATGGGAGAGGATATATCTAGGATATGCAAGGAATCTTCAAATCAGCAGGAAGAAATTAGCAAAGTCTTAACAAAATGGGGGGAGGATATGAACAGATACTTGTCAGGAGAAGAATCCCCCCACCCCAAGTAATAAACACATCAGGAGGTGCTTCATGTCATTAGAAACCAGTTAGATGAAAATTAAACAACAATAAAATATCCCTTTATGTCTGTTAGACTACACTATATATCTGTTAGGAAGCTGGATAATGCCAGGTGTGGTGGGGTGGGAAATACATGTGCCTTCCCCACTGCTGGGAGGAAATTGGACTGGGGAACAAGCTAACTGAGTATGCACACACCTTGGAAGCTGGTTCGTAGCTGTAGCTGGAGGTTTGAATGAAGACGTTCACTGCAGAGTTATCTGTCATGGTAGAGGGTTGTCCCTCAAGCTAGAAAACCAGGCTGGCAAAGTGCTATGGGTACGGATGAAGTTCAACATCCAAATGGTGGAAACAGATCCCATATACGACAGCAGCAGAGCTGGACCTTAAGAACATAATGAGAACTCTCTGCTTCATTTAGGAAGCAAAATGAAACATTAAACAATGCCATTTGCATAAATAAAAAGTATATGCATGCAAATATGTACAGCTTTTAAGGAATATGTACAAAACACTGTAAGTTAAACAGGACAAAATAACTGCCTGTAGGCAGGGAGGAGGCAAATGGTAGTGAGGAATGGAGCTGAAAGGGAATAAATAATAAGAGTGGAAGCTTTCAAGGGTAGAGGTGATCACACGCCATGGGCTGAGACGCGAGATAATTTCAGCACACCCGAGATTAAAACAAACAAGCAAAAATGACCATCATTTTGAGGAAAAGGATTTCCTTTTATTTGTGTATGTGCTTTAATGGGCCCTGGCAGGATGCCACACATGCTTAAATAGTTAATAGTTTTAATAATAATCCCCTATAATATTTATAGGGTCTTCAGAGCTCTTGCCCAAAGGTGGACCCATTTGAGTGTTATGTGTGTGTATGTGTGAATGTTAAGTCACTTCAGTCGTATCTGACTCTTTGCGACCCTCTGGACCTTAGCCTTGTAGCCTGCCAGGCTCCTCTGTCCACGGGATTCTCCAGGCAAGAATACTGGAGTGAGTATCTTCCCAACACAGGGATAGAACCTGCATCTCCTGTGGCTCCTGCATCACAGGCAGATTTTTTGCCACTGAACTACTGGGGAAGCCCTTGAGTGTTATGACAACTATATAAATATAGTCGAACAGTAGAGGTATTTTTGGAAAATGAAGAGATAGAGCCTTGGATGGGTAGAGTGACTCGTCCCGAGTCACACAGCTGGGAAGGGGCAACACTGTGAGTCAGACCTGGGACTCGGGTCCCCTGTTGCAGGGCCTCAGGTTCCAAGGAGCATCACTGCACCAAACGGGAAATCTTTGCTTCTTTGAGGAAATGAGAATGGAAAATGTCACTTGGCTGGGATTTTTTTTTCTGTTTCCACTGCTTTTCTTTTCATTTAGATTTTTTTTTGTTTGTTTTGGTTATTGTCGATGGAGAAATTTCTTTTTCATTGGACATCCTAAATCTGTGGTTGTTACCTTGCTAACATGCTGTAGTGGGTTTAGCAGAACTGCTAGAAGATATTTTAAATTTATAAGCATCTTTATTATTTTTTTAATTTAAAAATAATTTATACTGCAGTGAAACCCACCTTTATCCTACCATCCAGAGATTGGTTACCACTTTTAAGAGTTTAAATGAAATTCTCCTACATTTTTTTTCCCCTCTAAGAAATTGAAAGTTGAATCTCCTTCTGCAAGGAGGAAAAGAAATGAAATCTGCGATTGGGTTAGAATCTTGGTGACAGTAATTCTGAGGAGTTGGGTCCAGCTTAGGCATGTTGGAACATATGCCTCCTGAAGCCGGAGATTCAGAAATTGTTGACTTTTTGCCTTCACAAAGGAAATTTACATTTTTAGATGCAGCTGGGCTCCAAGGACGGAAGTTGAATTCCCTGGAGGGTAAGGCTCTGAATATCTCAGACACATGTGAAGTCAGAGCAGTTGTGAATTTGCCTGAAGAGAATTCCAGACTTTAGGCTGCTTGTTACAAATTTAGCTCAGCCTCTAAGAAGTATTCCCACTTAAGAGCGATTCTTGGTTGTAGAATTTGATTCCCTGTGGAATTTCCCAAGTGTAGTTAAATAGGCACTGTGGTTTTTAGACAGTGGGACAACAGATTTGCTCAAGATCTCCTCTGTAGTATGATTTGAGGATTGGTAACTTAGGTGGTATTATGGATATCAGTTGGTTTTGAATTTTACCTGCAAAGCATACACATCCTTTAGCTTCTGGTGAAAAAAAAAAAAAGGAAAGTGTTAGTTGCTCAGTTGTGTCTGACTCTTTGTGACCCCATGGACTGGAGCCTGCCAGGCTCCTCTGTCCATGAGATTCTCCAGGCAAGGATACTGGAGTGGGTCGCCGTTTGTTGTCTTTGGTATTTGTACCCAGTTTTTTTTTTCTTGTTTCTCACCTGTATTGGGTTGAATGGTCTCCTCCCACTTGGAAATGTGACTCCTGCTCAGAATGTGACTTTATGTGGCAACTAGGTCTTTGTAGGTGTAATAGTTAAGACCAGGTCATACTGGATCTGGGTAGGCCCTCATCCAATGACTGATGTCAATAGAAGGTCATGTGAAGACACAGAAAAACACGAGGCATTAAATAGAATGATACAGCAAAACTGAGTACCTCTAAAGCCTAAATTCTTCTACTGAATTTATGATTAACCTCTCTATCCAAGGGCTTCCCTGGTGGCTCAGATGGTGAAGCATCTGCCTGCAATGCGGGAGACCTGGGTTCAGTTCCTGGGTTGGCAAGTTCCCCTGGAGAAGGCAATGGCACTCCACTCCAGTACTCTTGCCTGGAAAATCCCATGGATGGAGGAGCCTGGTAGGCTACAGTTCATGGGGTCACAAAGAGTCGGACACAACTGAGTGACTTCACTTTCTCTATCCAAAACTTTATTCCCTTTCTTGTCCCATCACTATTCCCCTCAAAATTGAAGAGAATCAAAGAAAAGAGGAGATTGAAAATGAGCAGAACCCTGGAGGGGTCTCTCGGTTACAAAAGTCTCTCTGTATTCCCTGTTTCTCCTTTGCAGAAAAAGACTCCAGTTTCCTAGTCTTTCCTTGAATTCCAAAGAGCAGGCTCATGCAGTTATTAAGTAGGGAAGTGAGGGAGTGCAGAGGAAAAGGAGAGGCAGTCAAACAAGACAAGTAATGCAATAGATCAGCATTAAAGCAGGGTCCCAGTTCTCCTTAAGGGACGTGCATAACAATCTGACAGAAGGCTCTGAGTTATTCTTCAGGATCTAAGACCCCCCCTGCCAAGTGGAGGATAGTGGCAACCAAGCAGAAGCATGGAGACGCCAGACTGGTTGGAATCAGCAGGTTGATGACTTGAGTTTCCTGGAACACCACCCTGTGCCCCCATCACCAACCAATCAGAAGAAAGGCATGCATCCTGTTGCCCTCACCCCAAACACAGTCTTTAAAAATGCTTTCCTGAAAACCATCAGGGGGTTTGAGTCTTTTGAGCCTAAGCTGCCCTTATTCCTTGCTTGGTGCCTGCAATAAACACTGCACTTTCTTTTCTTTTTATGTTTATTTTGATGTGGACCTATTGCTTCTGTTTGATGTTTTGTTTTTTTTTGCTGTGAGTCATGTGGGATCTAGGTCCCTTAGGTCCCTGAGCAGGGACTGAACCCGAATCCCCTGTAAGGGAAGGTAATGTCTTAACCACTGGACCACCAGGGAAGGGCCAAGGCTGCAGTTTCCTTCACCATAACCCGGCGTCCGTAAATCGACTTTTTTGCATGGCGGGTGAGCAGACTCCAAGTTTGGTCCAGTAACAACAGTTCCAAGTGAAAGAACCCCAGGGACTGCTGGTGACCACCAGCAGCCGGGAGAGAGGCTAGAACAGTCTCCCTCACAGCCTCCAGGGGAAACCAACCCTGTTGACACCTTGGCTTTGGTCCTCTGGCCTCCGGAGTTGGGAGAGAATAAATTTCTACTGTCTATGCCACCCAGTTTGTGGTACGGTGATATGACAGCCTTAGCAAACCAATATATCACTCTTCTACTCTGTCAAAGTGATTGGGTGGCCTGCCTCCAGGGCAATGCGTCACACAGGACTGAGCAGGTTGTAGCAATTTACTCAGGGACAGGTGCATCTCTCAATCTGTCAGAAAGAGTCACCTCCGGGGCTTTTTCTGGATTGTTCAGGAAAGAGGATCTCTTTTTCGGCCAGGTCAGTCAACCTGGAGCCACTAGAGATAGTTTTTGTCACCAAATGCTGAGAGCCAGCCCAAGAATGAAGCTGATGGGAGGAAAGAGGTGGAGAGACAAGTTCCTGACAATATCGTGTGGACACCTTGATCCAGCTATGCCTGAATCCCACTGGACTTTCCAGTTTAAGTTAGTTAGTGTTAGTCACTCAGTTGTGTCTGATTCTTTGTGATCCCACAGACTGTAGCCCAGCAGGCTCCTCTGTCCATGCGATTCTCCAGAATACTGAAGTGGGCTGCCATTCCCTTCTCCAGGGGGTCTTCCCAATCCAGGGATCAAACCCGGATCTCCTGCATTGCAGGCAGATTCTTGACCTTCTGAGCCACCAGGGAAGCTCTTCAGTTAAGGGAGATGTGATATCCTTTTAAGCCTGTGGAACTGGGGTTCATGTCGACCATGATCAAAGGATTCTGACTGTAATAGTCGTTTAGAGATAAGCATTCAATGCTCATGGTCTTGAATGATTTTTCCCCAGAAACTCTAAATGGTTTGTAGTTGTGTTTGCTCTGGAAGATAGGAAAATGAAAAACTAACACAGGAAACGAGGTAACTAACATTTATTGAATGTCTGCTATGTAATAAGCCCCATCCTGGCACCCCACTCCAGTACTCTTGCCTGGAAAATCCCATTGACGGAGGAGCCTGGTGGGCAGAAGTCCACGGGGTCGCTAAGAGTCGGACACGACTGAGGGACTTCACTTTCACTTTTCACTTTCCTGCTTTGGAGAAGGAAATGGCAACCCACTCCAGTGTTCTTGCCTGGAGAATCCCAGGGACGGGGGAGCCTGGTGGGCTCCCGTCTATGGGCTTGCACAGGGTCGGACACGACTGAAGTAACTTAGCAGTATTTTAAAGATTTTTAATTTTAACTCATTAATAACAAAACCATCCTAAGTTTTGGTGCCCATAAGTTACAGAGGCATTCCTGAGACTCAGAGAGCCATTCGAATCCATTTGATTCTGAAACTCCTGCTGTCACATGGCTCCTTGGAACTAATGATGTAACTGAGCCTCAGATTCTCCCCAGACACCCTTACAGAGTCTGTATCTTGCTTTATGGAAGGCATAGCCTGGCCTTGAGCTCCACTCGCTCACTCAGGAGCTTAGTGATCTGTTGCCCTGGGGAGTCAGTGATTATTATTCCATCTTGCAATCAAGGAAACAGGGGCTCCCAGAGTTAAATACCTTTCTCAAAGTCGTGCAGTCAAGAATGGCCTGGGAAATATCCGAAACTAGTTGTGCTGAGCCCTTGCTATTCAGAGCGTGGTCCAAGGACCAGCAGCCTAAGAATCACCTGGCGGCTCATCAGAAATGCAGAATCCGAGACTTCCCTGGTGGTCTAGTGGTTAAGACTCTGCCTTGCCGTGG
Organism: Bos indicus; assembly: GCF_029378745.1. Classification (NCBI taxonomy): domain Eukaryota; kingdom Metazoa; phylum Chordata; class Mammalia; order Artiodactyla; family Bovidae; genus Bos; species Bos indicus. Next base: position 14,121,104 of record NC_091780.1, on the reverse strand, counting down.
GGGTGACATGGGTTTGATCCCTGGTCGGGGAACTAGGATCGCACACACCGCTGAGCAACCAAGCCCACGCACCATAGCTACTGAAGCCCATGTTCTGTAACAAGAGAAACCTGGGCACCTCAAGAAGAAGCCCCAAACCCAGGCATCAGAGCTAGAGAGAAGCCTCCATGCGCTGCAACTAGAGAAGGCCCGTGCATCCCAACAAAGACTCAGTACAGCCAAAAAAAAAATTTTTTTTTTAAAGCAGAATCTCAGTATCACCCAGAAACATAGAAGCAGACTGTGTTAGAATATCCTACTGCCCTGTGTAACCATTATAATTCAGAGCTCAGAAGTCTCCATGGCGGCCCTGCAGGTGGGGACCCTCACAGGCTGTGTGCCCAGCTGAGCCACATACCCGGGCCTGCATCCTCACCACCCGGGCCCAGCTGGAGGGCCAGCTGCTTCCGCCACCGGGGATTAGGCCCGGAGAGCTTCCCACAGCGGCTCCCCGGATTCTTTGCTAAGCTGCTTTGGGAACAAAGGGCCTGCGGAAGGTCCGTGGTGCTTTTGGAAGGGAGGGGATAAAAGTGGGCACCGCACCTGTCATGAGAAACGTGGGAACAGCCCTGTGCCAGTAGAGGCGGGCAGGAACGTTCCAACACGGCTGCCTTGCAACTCCAGGCTGCCGTGCGTCCGTGCCCCCTGGGTCAGGAGCTGCTGTGGCTTACTGACGTCTGGGGCTCTGCCTGGGGCTCTGCCTGTCACCTCATCAGCCGGCATTGCGACCACCTGGAGGGGCATAGGTGCTGGGCTGTCAGTGCTGGGACAGACCCGGGGAGCCAAGTGAGAACGCTGACTGTGACTCACACGGCCCAGGGGTCAGCCCAGGCCTCGGGCTCCGGTTTCCTGCTTATACTCAGAGAGATTCTCTGATGGCACAGAGCAGCCTACGCAGAAGGGGGAGTCATTCCCTGATTGTCGACGCTTTCAGGGATGATAGGAAGGATCACTCTGTGATCCATTCCTAACAAGCTTCCAGGGGCTGCTGCTGCTGGTCTAGGGACCGCACTTTGAGAAGGAGGGATTAGGATGGAGGTAGGAGAATTCTCTCACTTCTGGGCCTTTGCTTGTCCAATGTGGGAGATAGCAGTGTCTGCAGGGGGCGTCACATCCAGTCATCATAAACGACCAGTGGAGCTCTCCTGGCCTAAAGCCCAGGCTCTCAGCTCTGCTTGTACTTTGGAACCATCTGAGGAGTTTTAGAGGGCTTCTCAGTGGTGAAGAATCCACCTGTCAATGCAGGAGATGCAAAAAATGCAGGTTTGATCCCTGGGTTGGGAAGATCCCTTACAGAAGGGAATGGCAACCCGCTCCAGTATTCTTGCCTGGGAAATCCATGGACAGAGGAGTCTGGCAGACTACAGTCCACGGGGTCACAAAGAGTTGGACAGGACTGAGTTGACCCGGCAACTGAGCACGCAAACTTGGGGAACTTTAGAAACTACCAAGGCAGGGGTTCCTTCTCCAAAGACATTCTTTTGTTCTTTTAAATCTTTATTAAATTTGCTACAATGTTGCTTCTGTTTTATGAGGGAGGGGTTGTTGGTTTTGTTTTTGGCCAAGAGGCATGTAGGATCTTAGCTTCCTGACCAGGGACTGAACTCGCACCAGCTGCATTGGAAAGTGAAGTCTTAACCACTGGACCACCAGGGAAGTCTGCGTCCTGATGAAACATTTGGAAGAAACTGTTCAAGGTGTGTTCTGGGCATGGGGATGGTTAAGGCTCTACAGGGATTTCTATGTGCAGTTGAGAACCATGGTCCTGAAGCAGTCCTGGTGGAAGAAATGGCAAACATCTCCCTAATTTTTGGAACATTTGAGATACTTTACGCCCATTCTCCGTGGACCTGAGAACTCCTGTTATTGGTTGGCGAGAGATATCCAGACATCAGGAGTGTTCAGGACCTTTTGTGTCATCTTCACATTGCTAGACTGCAAATTCTTAGGACCCAGCCCAGACTTTTGGATCCAGGATCATTTTAAGAAGGTTTCCAAGTGATTCATAAGCACATTTGTGTTTGAAAAGTGCTGTTCCAGAATTCCTCAGCAGTCCAGTGGTTAGGGCTCTGCACGTCCAATGCAGGGAGCCCAAGTTCGATCGCTGCTCAGGGGAACGAAGATCCTGCATGCCATGTGACATGGCAATTTTTTTTTTTAAGTGGTGCTCTAAGGAATCTTCCTGAGAAATTAGTTCAAATATATGGGAGAAGGCAATGGCACCCCACTCCAGTACTCTTGCCTGGAAAATCCCATGGACGGGGGAGCCTTGTGGGCTGCAGTCCATGGGGTCTCGAAGAGTTGGACACGACTGAGCAACTTCACTTTCCCTTTTCACTTTCATGCTTTGGAGAAGGAAATGGCAACCCACTCCAGTGTTCTTGCCTGGAGAATCCCACGGATGGGGGAGCCTGGTGGGCTGCCGTCTATGGGATCGCACAGAGTCGGACATGACTGACGCGACTTAGCAGCAGCAGCAGGGGTCCTTCATACAGAACCATATTAAAGACTTCTGGAGGTAAAAGAATTTCCAAGCATCTTAGCTTAAGGTTGGCAAACTTCTATGTATCCTTCAAAACCTTGCTCAGTATCTCCCTCTTGGTTATACATTTTCTAATCTCGGATACCATTCTCTCCTCCTCCCTACTGCATCATATGCGAAGTTCTATCATTTCATTTATCATATCGCCTTACAAACACCTGCTTTTAGGTTAGCCTCATCCTGTAGATGGTGAATTATTCTCAAGGAATAATAGCCCCGGCCAGGAGGAGGATGCTGATGGCAGCAGCAAAGGTGATAAAGATCATGTCAGTTCCCACTTCTGGGGTCTGATAACAGGGCTCGAGGACAGAGTTGCCTTGTGGCCGTTCTGGAACCCCCAGCACCCAGTTCTCTTCCCAGTACAAGTAGGTCCTCAGAAACATTTGTTATGGTCCCTGCTTAGCTGAATATTTGTCCATTTGCTGAGATGGACATTCTTTTTTTTTTTCGTCAGTGCAGGCTCCAAAGTATTTCTGGGGGGAGCAGCAGTTCCTCTCAGCTGCTTTGGCATTTTGGGGACTCCTCACCACCCAGCTCTTGCATGGAATTTACATGAGTGTCCTCCCCTCTTCATAGCAGAGACCCATTTGTCTGGGCTTCTCACCCCAGTGTGAAAGCCATTTTGGGGTGAAATCAATTATAATGTAGGGAGAAAAAAAGCTTCAAATTTTCATGGAAAATTTGAGGCAAGTGTGAAAAACATTAGGTGCTTCTTTCAAACTCTTACAAATATGTTCTTACTTCTTTTTCTCTCTCTTGCTATTTTTTTTTTGCCCTTGGTAGAAATTGTGTCATGCTGCCCAACCTGCATTGACTAGAATCTCTGACACATCTCTCTGTTTAGATGCCATATCATCCCCTGGGACTCTGGGACCAAAGAAGACCCCCTAAGAGTTGAGGCTGAAGAAGAGACAGTGCTCTGGAATAGATAATATTGTCATTTTTTATGTAAGCAATTTATTTTTCATTCATTCTGAGGAATTTTTATTCATCAGTTATTAAACAACTCTGAATATTTATTAAACAAGTATTATATAGTCACTTCAATCTTTCCTGGGAAAGACTGAAGGCAAAAGGAGAAGGGGGTGGCAGAGGATGAGATGGTTTGATAGCATCACCAACTCAATAGATAGGACTTTGAGCAAAATCTGGGAGATAGGGGAGGACAGAGGAGCCTCGGGTGCTGCAGTCCGTGGGGTCACAGAGTCAGACACAACTGAGCAACTGAACGGCAACAAGTAGTCACTTGAGGAGTCAATTAATCTGCCTGCAATACAGGAGACTCAGGTTCAATCCCTGGGTCAGGAAGATCCCTGGAGAAGGGAATGGCTACCCACTCCAGTATTCTTGCCTGGAGAATTTCAGGGACAGAGGAGCTTGGTGAGTTACAGTCCATGGGGGTCGCAAAGAATCAGACACAACTGAGCGACTAGCACGCTTTCCACACAGAGAGAGATGCTTCAGTGGAGACTTTGAACATGACTACTGGCTCAACAGGTGGAGAACTGGAGGGGAGGAGCTACTGAGAGAGATAACAGTTATGCAAGGTCTCCGAGGCATGAAACGACATAGCGGTTGTATCAGACTGTGGTTTAGTGTCTAAAAGAGGAAACCAGAGTGGCTGAAATTAAATGAAGGGTTACTTCTCTTCCATGAAGAAGTCCCAAAATAGGCAGGTCAGCAGTGGTGTGGAGGTGACTTCTCACTCTCTGCTTTGGCCATCCTTGGGTGTGACTTTTATCCTCAGGGTCACAAGATGGCTGCTGGGCCTCCAGGCAGGATGTCTGTGTTCTAAGCAGAGAGAAAGAAGAGGGGACAGGAAAAAATTTATTCCTTCCATCTCAATCAGCCCTCTTGAAAGAGGCTTCTTAGTCTCTACCTGGATTTCAGGGAGGAGCTAAGCACATTGCAACCCTGAATAAATCCCAAGGTCTGTTATTAAGGATGAGGGGAGAATGGATACTGGGTAGGTTGCCGTGGTATGCTTGGAGGAATGTTAAGTTCTCCATTCTCGGTATTGCCAGAGCTTAAGGTGACAGAGAGCATGTTGGGGGAAGATCATGGTACTCAGGGCAAGGGAAATATGTGTGTTCAGCTGTGTCTGACTCCTTGCGGCCCCACGGGCAGTAGCTTGCCATGCTCTGTTGTCCGTGGGATTTCCCAGGCAAGCATATTGGAGTAGGTTGCCTTTTCCTTCTTCAGGAAGGATCTTCCCGCCCCAGGAATTGAAGCTGAGTCTCTTGCGCCTCTTGCACTGGTGGGCCGATTCTTTACCACTGTGCTACCTGAGGCAACGCAAGGCACCAGGAAATCCTCCTGCCTGAAGTTGGAAGTGATGGCGCTTAGACGGCGCCTTACCTGTGAGCCTGCCCGGCAAAGTCCCTGGCGTAGAGTGTCCTGGTGTTCCCTCCCTCCATCCCTTTTCGTGATGCCTCCTTTTCTCCTTCTTCCCTACTCTTCCTCCCTGCCCCCTTCCCCAAGTGACTCTTTGCTTTCTTTTCATCCTGCTTCCCTCCTTGCAGAGTCCTCAGGATTTCGGTAGGTTACAAGAAGGAAAGGTGAATACTTTCTAGTGAGAGGTGGGGAGGAGACAGAGGGCATGCCAGGGAGTGGTGGAGAGCGAGTTTCCATGGATGGAGGAAGCCTGGGAGCCTAGAGATACTCACCTAGCAGTGGGAGGGAAAAGAGAGACAGCACTGCTTCTGGGCAGTGAAGTCACATAATTTATGCATATTTAAGAAAAGTGAGTCTGTTGGGAATGGTGCTCTTTAAATTACTTCTTAGTTATACACCCTTGGCTCAGAGGGAAGACACCCGTAAGAAATCTGCTGTTGCGTCTTTAGTGAGGGATCCTGCTGAGCCCTTGGTCCCGAGTGTCTCTCACTGCCCTTGCTTGAAATCCTAGAGGAGCCATTTCTTAACGTAGAACTGGAGAAAAACCAGTTTCCCTTTGAGAAGTTTGTAGTTTTCTTCTTCTCCATTAATGAAATTTACACAACACATCTGACTTCCATTATGTCATGGTTTCCAGGAAACACTTGAAGCAAATGGCTGGACTGCTTGTATTTCTCTTTTCTTCAGTTCTCATGTTCTGTTTCTACTGATACTTTATTTCTTGGGGGTGCGAGGCTTTATTTCACCTTGGGGGTGCGAGGTGTGTGTGGTCTCCTGGCATTGAGGTATTTCTATCTGTGAAGTGTGGTGGGGAACAGAGTTCTGTTCAGTAGGTGAGAGGAGATGCGCGTAGGGCCTTGCTGAGCCGATAGGTGCTCAGGAGTCTTGGATGGGTGCAGACCCAGCGATGGTCGTGGTCCAGGTGGGAGGTGGCAGGATCGTGATGGGAGGGAAGTTTGGGTGGATCTGGGAGAAGCCCAGAGCGTGACACCTGATTGCATCAGTTTCACAGAGGGGATGGCGGCTGGGCTTGTCCAAACATGTGTCTTCACCAACTGGGGATGGAGTTTGCTAGATGGGTTCCATTCATACACTTCTTTTTAAAATAAGTTTACTTATTTATTTATTGCTGTGCTGGGTCTTCGTTGCTGCGAGGGCTTTTCTCTGGCTGCAGCGAGAAGGGACTGCTCTAGTTGCGGTACATGGGCTTCTCCTTGTGGTGCCTTCTCTTGTTGCAGAGCACAGACTCTAGAGCACAGGCTCAACAGATGTGACTCAAGGGCTGTAGCTGCTCTGAGGTGTGTGGGATCTCCTGGACCAGGGATTGAACCATGTTTCCTGCCCTGTAGGCGGATTCTTTACCACTGACCACCAGCGAAGCCCTTGTTCATACATTTCTGATCTCAGTTGAGAGTCTGTTGTTTACATACAGTAGTGGACTCTGTGATTGGCTCTTCTTATTTTCCTCTCTGTTTTCTTGGGCCTGAAAAGTGGGGAACTATGTTTCCCAGGCTCCCTGGCATGCAGGTGTATTAGTTGTAAGGGCTGCCATAACAAAACCACATACTGGGTGGCTGAAACAGCAGAAATTTATGTGTTTACAGTTCTGGAGGCTGGGGGAACAAGATCAAAGGGTCAGCATGTTTGGATTCTCCTGAGGCCTCTCTCCTTGGCTTGCAGATGGTCGCCTCCAAGCCATGTCCTCACACGGCCCTGGTGTCTCTTCTTATAAGGACATCAGCTTTGTTGGATTAGGGTCCCACTATTATGACCTCCAAAATCACTGCAGATGGTGACTGCAGCCATGAAATTAAAAGACTCTTACTCCTTGGAAGGAAAGTTATGACCAACCTAGACAGCATATTAAAAAGCAGAGATATTACTTTGCCTACAAAGGTCCGTCTAGTTGAGGCTATGGTTTTTCCAGTGGTCATGTATGGATGTGAGAGTTAGACCATAAAGAAAGCTGCTGCTGCTGCTGCTAAATCACTTCAATTGTGTCCAACTCTGAGCACCAAAGAATTGATGCTTTTGAACTGTGGTGTTGGAGAAGACTCTTGAGAGTCCCTTGGACTGCAAGGAGATTCAACCAGTCCATTCTGAAGGAGACCAGTCTTGAGTGTTTATTGGAAGGACTGATGCTGAAGCTGAAACTCCAATACTTTGGTCACATGATGCGAATAGCTGACTCATTGGAAAAGACCCTGATGCTGGGAAAGATTGAAGGCGGGAGAAGGGGAAGACAGAGGATGAGATGGTTGGATGCCATCACCAACTCAATAGACATGAGTTTGGGTAAACTCTGGGAGTTGGTGATGGACAGGGAGCCCTGGTGTGCTGTGGTTCATGGTGTTGCAAAGAGTCAAACACGACTGAGCAACTGAACTGAACTGAACTGAACTGATTATGACCTCATTTAGCTTTAATTACCTCTTTAAATGTAGTATCTTCAAATGTAGTTATGATATGAAGTTAAGGCTTTAACACATGAATTTGGGAAGGGGGACACAATTTAGCCCATAATACAGAGTGATACGTGTGACCTGTGTGCTGTGCTGTGCTTAGTCGCTCAGTCATGTCTGACTCTTTGCAACCCCATGGACTGTAGCCTGACAGGGTCCTCTGTCCATGGGGATTCTCTAGGCAAGAATATTGGAGTTGGTTGCTATGCCCTCCTCACATGTGATCTAGCTTGGCCTCAAAGATGCATCTACTTGAGATGCAGATGCTGAAGTGAGCAAGGGGAGGTGCTGAATTTCTGCAGATATACTCACAAGCATGTGCTCAAGATATCTGTTCTTCTAGGGTCTCTGGAATTCTTTTAACATCAGACAGAGCATTGTAAGAGTCAAGTGCTGCGGGTTAGAGACAGTGGAGGTTCTCTAGAACAGACCCACGGTGAGGTTGGGTGTTTCTCCTGGTTCTGTTTTTCCCTGTTTGTGTCACATGCAGTCAGTTTCTGTTCCTTCTGAGGATACCATAAACTGTCCAATATGAACCACTTTTTGGCCTTAACCTGGCTACAGTGGGTTCTGTTGTCTGCAACTAAGAACTCTGATACAGGGAAAAGATCCCCCAACAGATCAAATAATAATGTAGTAAGTTCTCAGTTGCCCAGGATGTTTATGGAGACTTTGAAAAGAATAACCTGTCCTCTCCTAACTCTTGGCGCCACTTGAGTGTAACTGCTTCCTCTGTTGCTAGACCTATCTAGTAGCCCATCGATCTAAGAATCACTCTTCAATGTAGTAACTTAGTAACTCACTGAGTAATTAACTAGTAACTGCATTTATTTATACCCAAGAAGCAGTTCCCATTTTTGGGACTGAGATGGACCGAGACTCAGCTCAGAGGAGGTCGAGTCTTGGCTCTGCTTCTCTCTAGCTGTCTCATCACCACCTGGTTGCTTCTGCTCCGTGAGCCTTACTTTCCTCAATGGTAACATCAGAATCAAGAATCCCAGGTGTCCATCTCAGTGGTGCTATGCTGTATGACTTAACAGTCCTCTGCTGCTGCTGCTGCTAAGCGCTTCAGTCGTGTCCAACTCTGTGCGACCCTATAGACGGCAGCTCACCAGGCTCCCCCATCCCTGGGATTCTCCAGGCAAGAACACTGGAGTGGGTTGCCATTTCCTTCTCCAATGCATGAAAGTAAAAAGTGAAAGTGAAGTTGCTCAGTCGTGTCCGACTCTTAGCGACCCCATGGACTGCAGCCTTCCGGGCTCCTCCGTCCATGGATTTTCCAGGCAAGAGTACTGGAGTGGGGTGCCATTGCCTTCTCCGAGCAGTCCTCTAGTGGAAGCCGAAGCATGTTGACCTGTGTGAGGGAATGAGGGGCAATCTGCTGCAGAATCTGTCAATGGTCTGGATGGACATCGATGGCCTGTGTTAGAAACACAAATGTCCAGAGGCATCTCTGTCTTTGTGACAAGGGGAAATGGTGAAAGGCAAGGCTACAACTAAAAAGGCTTTTATGAGATGTGTTCTTCAGGGCACTAACCCCACGAATTCTCCTTCAAAAAGGATTCCCTGGGGACTTTCCTGGAAGGCCAGTGGTTGATTCTGTGCTTCCACAGCAGGGGGGAAGGGTTTGATCCCTTGTTGGGGAACAAAGATCCCACATGGCTTGCAATGCAGCCAGAAAAAAAAAAAAAAATCCATAAATGCGAAGGGTTCCCTGGTCAGCAAACTTCAAGAAACGCTGCATAACCTATTGCCTTTGCGAGCGTTCAGTGATCACTAACAGGTTAAGGGCCCCTTGCAGTGAGGAAACCCATTGATCAATCCCTTTACCAAATATGTTTGGCCACTAAACCCTTTGTTTTCTACATAATGCACATTAGCACCCAAAGAGGCACTGCTTTGGGGGCAACACTGAGCTTTGGTGAGTCTTGAAGTCTTACAGGACAAGCACAGACCTTGAGAGGTCCCATTTGGTCCGGTGAATCCTGTCTGTGGCTTCCCTCACTCCGGACGAAACTTGGGGCCTCAGGCTTCTCAGCAGAGGGAGGCCAGGTCAGAGCCCCACATGTGTGGAGGCCACGTGGAGCTGGTGCTGGTACCAGGAGTGAGTCATGAGCACCCACATTGGGACACAACCGTTAGACATGAGTCACAGACATATGGAAACCTTATTCACGTCTACCTTCCTTTTGGTCCCTAATCCTTTGTAATGCCCTGGTTTTATGACGTCACTTCAGGGGAATTAAGTTTGGATAGCACAGTGATGTAATTAATGTGACTCAGCTTCAATTAAAGTCTTCCGCCAGCATGACCTCTGACCCTATCAGTTTCACAGAGGGGATGGAGGCTGGGCAGATAGGTGCGTCTGCCAACTGGGGAAGGGATTTGCTAGATGGGTTTCATTTGGGGCTTTATTCCAGTCCTTGGTGTTGAACATCTAAGGCTTCCCTGAAGACACACTTTTCAACATTTCCTGGCTCAGCTATTAACTCAGGACCATTTTGGAGACTTCAAGGCACCCTGACCTGGGCGTTGTCCAAATTCTTCATTCCCACAGCTAGTCTTTTCTGTCTATAGCTACTTTCTCCAAAAAGAAGTCTCCTTTTATCAATTCAAAACAAGTAAAAACAAGTCTGTTTTGTTGAGCAGTTATTAGTCACTGTGTCCCCTTTAAGGGGCATACTGACTTATCAAGAAGGTTTGGTGGTGGCCATGCTTTGACCTAAAAGTGGCGTAAATAGTGGGAATTTGACCTGTGTCATTGGGGGATGACCAGAGCAGCTTCAAATTTGCAAAAATATGCTCTTTCTCTCACTTCTGGAGCCACTGGGTATGAATATTTTCTTGTTGCTTTCCTTCTCAGAGCTACAATGAAAGAACCTTCTGGAACAGGTGAGCATGTCCCCAGCCTGGGACATACCTGTGCTGGCCTTAGCTGCTCTCTGCCCAGGTGCTTCACCTTCCACACCTCTGGCGCCTCTTTCCTTTAACCATCCTGCTTCTTGCAGGTTCTGACCTCCTGTCCAGTTGGAGAGCCTGACAGCTGTTTGGGGGGACGGGGGGTAGGGGAAGGGGGTTGGGGGGGCGGGCAGTGCAGGTGGGTAGTGCAGGGCTAGAGTCAATGGGGCTGCAACTTGAGCTGGGAGAGGGTGTCATAGACCCTGCTCCTCCCCTGATGCCTTTGGGGAGGAGGAGTGGCTAAAATAGCATCAAGTTTTAACCTTGAGTCTATGTGGGGTCTCCTGGGAACAGCCTCGCTTTCCCTCTGGGCTGGCTGAGAGCGTTTTCCTGCTGTACTGGGTGCTTGGCTGGACATTCTGACCCGTTATCTCCTAGACAGGGCTGTGCACATTCCAGCCCTTCAGTGTTAGCCACTTGAGCCTTTTTATTCCTTCTTCCCTAGCTCACATGGTCCATTTCTGAGCCCCTTAGCGAGATAAGGGAATAGCTACTGAGAATCACTAAGCTGTATTGTGGTGGCTCAGTGGCAAGGAATCCACCTGCAGTGCAGGAGACGCAGGAGATGTGGGTTCAATCTCTGTGTTGGAAAGATCCCCGGAGAAGGAAATGGCAACGGTATTCTTACCTGGAGAATCCCATGGACAGAGGAGCCTGGCAGCTGCAGTCCATGAGGTCACAGAGTCGGACAGGACTTTTCAACTAAACAAGCTATATTGGGCCAGGTTGGGCCAGGCCTGGAAATATCTCATCTACATCACCTTGTTTTGTCCTTACTTAGACCATCTGTTGAGGAGCTGTTATCATTCCAGTTTATCTTAATTTTTAGATTTATTTCTTAATTGGAGGAAAATTGTTTCACAGCGTTGTGATGGTTTGTCACCTCCAGTTTAAAATGAGACAGTTGAGACTTCAAGAGGGTAAAGAAATACCTTGCCCAATGTCTCTCCACTAATCAGGTTTGGAACGCAGACTCACTCAGAGAAGCACGGATGGACCCTCCGCTCTGGCCCAATCCTGGCACAAGGAGCTTCAGGATTGAGACCTGATCAGGACCAGCCCTGTTCAGGAAGGGGCGTCTCTCCCAGACTCCGGTTTAAGGAGAAGAGTGAGACCTGGCACAAGTCTGGAGCAGCAGCAGGGGCAAGGAAGGCAAAGGAGAGCAGAGGGGGCCACAGAGGTAAAGGAAGAGAAAACGCAGAAAATGACGCAACCCGTCTAGGAGCGCACAGCGCCCGGGGCAGCGTTCCTGCGGAAAGACCTGCGCCCACCAGATGAACGCCTTCCAGGCGGGCCTCTTGACCCACCTGCGGCTCCACGAGGGCTCCTTGAAGGGCGTGAAGCAGGGAAGGTCATGTGCGGAGGTGGGGTTTGGGAAGGTCATCTGGCAGCAGGAGGAGGGTGGGAGGGGCTGGAAAAGGCGCACAACCCGATTTTCTTTCTTCTCTTTCTGGGGAAAAATAAAAAATGATCAATCTGTTTCAGTCCGCTTCACTAGAGTCTTTTTCTTTTTTTTTTAAGATTTTTTGCTGTGGGCCATTCTTTTCCCCAAAGATAAAGGTTTATTTATTTATTTAAATCTTGGCTGTACTGGGTCTGGCTGTGTGAGCTTTTCTCTGGGGTGAGCTGGGGGAGGCTACTCCTGGTTGTGGGGCGCTGGCCTCTCTTTGTGGTGGCTTCTCTTGCTGCGGAGCACCGGCTCTAGGGCGCACGGGCTTCAGTAGCTGCAGCACATGGGCTCTGTAGTTGTGGTTCCCAAGCTCTAGTGCGCAGGCTCAGCAGTTGTGGGACATGAGCTTAGTTGGGCTTAGTGGCTCCATGGTATGTGGGATCTTCCTGGATCAGGGATCAAACCCGTGCCTTCTGCACTGGCAGGCAGATTTTTTACCACTGAGCCACCAGGGAAGCCCTGAGAGTCTTAAAGGTAGAGGGAATTTGCTATAAAACACCAGAGAGAAAATTCTAGGACACCAAAAGTGATATTCCAATTTTGGAATAAAAGTGTCAAAATAAAAAAAAGACAAGAAGGAAATAAATCAAAATGCCATTAAGATCTCATTCTTTGGTAGAGGGGTAATTAGTTTTGGAGTGTCCATTGAGCTCACACACACACAAAAAAACCCTGAGATAATTCTCTGTGTAGTTGGGACTTTCCAAACAGCTGAATGGCTTCTGACACCTCACTCTGTCATACGGGTTTGGGGCCAGGAATTTATCAAGTTGGGGGAACTTGCAGGAGAAGATCTTGAAAAGAGTGGCAGGGGGGTACGAGAGCCTGAGGGCCTCTGAGACTTTTCAGGCGGCTGGCACTGACCCTAGCAGTGCTGTACTTCATTAAGGCCTTGCTCTGGTAGTGGCGACCTGGATTGGAATAAGCATGGGCTTTGGAGTCAGACCAACCTGACTCCCTGCACTTCAGCTTGCTAATCATATGGCACGGGCAAGGCCTTCAACTTCTCTGAGATTTTCTCACTTACACAAAGGGCATAAAAGTAGTTCTCACTTTTTAAGTGTTGGTATAAGGAAAAAAAAAGCTGCTGGCCCTATTAGTCAGGGTTCTCCAGGGAAACCAAACCAATTAGATACATCTCTGTATGTCTACGTACGAAGAGATTTATCATAGGGATTGAATGTCTTGGTTATGGAGGCCGAGAAGGCCCATGATCTGCCACCTGCCGGCTGGAGACTCAAGAAAGACAATGGTAGACCCGAGGACCAGGAGCTTTAATATTCCAAGACAGGAGAAGATGGACACTGAAGCTCTATGAGAAAGAGAGAGAGATGGAGTGAGAAAGAGGTCCCCTTCCTCCACCATGCTGTAACCTCAAAGGATTGGATGGGTCTGCCCACAGTACTGAGGGTGGGTCATTTTTACTCAGTCTACTAATTCAAATAGTAATCTCCTCCTGAAACACTCCCATAGACACACCCAGAAATAAGCTATCAGGGTCATCCCTTAGCCCAGTCAAGCTAATACATAAAAAGAACCATCACAAATCCACCCCTTGTCAACCTGGCAGTTATACGAATTTCCTAAACCATATTTAATCTCCAAATAAAGGCAATAATGAGGTCACACTTGTACTAACATCACACAACTATCCTGGTGCAACTGAAAATACACTAATTCCTTTCCCCGAAGAGGAAGTAAAGTGATGTTTACTCTTCTGATATTCTGTACTTTGAATACTATGATGTAAGATCAATGATCCTTAAAAAAAATACTAATACAAAGTCAATACATCTTATGTTGCGTGATATGGGGAAAAGATAGGAAAGTAGATTTTGCTTAATATCTTCAGATGTTAGTATAGACACACACATGTATTTGTGACAAAATAAGGAGGAAATATTCATGACAATTCCAGTTCTAGCTACCATTACAGGTTGTGTGGTTGTAGTTGATATTTATGGGCTTCCCTGGTGGCTCAGAAGGTAAAAAAATCCACCTGCAATGAGGGAGACCTGGGTTCAATCCCTGAGTTGGGAAGATCCCCTGGAGGAGGGCATGGCAACCCACTCCAGTATTCTTGCCTGGAGAAGCCCCATGGACAGAGGGGCCTGGTGGGCTATGGTTAATGGTGTTGCAGAGTTGGACACGACTCAGCTGATATTTGTAACTATCTTCTACTATCCATTCTGTATTCCCTTTGCCCTCAACAAGCTCTACAGTTAGTCATGATTCTTTACCTGGTAAAACCTTCATTTGTGAAGGGTCTGGTCTTAGATTTGGTGTAGTTTTTCGTTGACCTTAATCACAGGGCATAGTCTTTCTAACAAGTGCCCTAAGGGATCTCCTATCCTCCAGATTCTTCCTTACCTCAATGATTGCATGGCTGCTGCTGCTGCTGCTAAGTTGCTTCAGTTGTGTCCGACTCTGTGCGATCCCATAGACGGCAGCCCGCCAGGCTCCCCCAACCCTGGGATTCTCCAAGCAAGAACACTGGAGTGGGTTGCCATTTCCTTCTCCAATGCATGAAAGTGAAAAGTGAAAGTAAAGTCGTGTATGACTCAGGGACTCCATGGATTGCAGCCCACCAGGCTCCTCCGTCCATGGGATTTTCCAGGCAAGAGTACTGGAGTGGGGTGCCATTGCCTTCTCCAGATTGCATAGCTAGGATCAATTAAATGAGCCAACACTGGAACTCCTTGTTTTGCCTATTGATTCAGAGGCATGAGGAATACAACATGGTTGAGTGGCTATCTTAACTTCCAATTCAATGGAACAATTGTTGTGTCTCCTGGTGAAAGCATTCCTTTCCCTGGAACTAAGACCTCTAGGCCAGCAGAGGATAGAGTCGTGGGAACAGGAAGCAAAAAATTTGCTAGTGGTTGTTAGGGGTAAGCGTGAGTGGTGCCACTCCCATTTCTACCCCAGTCTCTCTGGAAATAGTTTCTCTTATAGAGAATGGTCAAATTAGTAGCCATCTCATAGGTGGTGGTATGAGAAAGAGATTAAGTATTGCTCAGAATGCCTCTGGTCCATAGTAAGAGCTTAATGCATATAAGGTTTTTTTTTTCCTTTCATTTATTTATCTTTTAATTGAAGTATAACTGATTTACAATGTGGTATTAGTTTCTGGGGTAGAGCTAACTGCTTTAACATATGTATGAAATAGAATATATTAATAATAAAGATGTGTTTGAGCCTAGTTATGATGATTTAAAATTCACGGTCTGAAACCACGATTATGTTTGCACCAACCTAATACTTCAGCCCCTAATGCCTAAGAAGAAGCACATTCTCTATGTCCATAATTCCCTTGTCACGCTTAAGAAAATTAAAACAATTCTTTAATATCATGTAATATCCAGTTCTTATTCGACATTCTACAATTCCTAAAAATATCTTGTGTCTTTCCATTTCTTGAATGAATCACTCCCTTTCCCAGCCATTTTGTGTATTTGATGCGTTTGAAAAATGCTTTCAGTTTCAGATTTAACAAGTTTCTTTTCTGCTCAAACCAACTCCAGTCTCTTCCAGTTACAAGTCCGGTCTGGCCCACACAGTTCTTCTTCCTGAAGGAGCGTGTCCACGTGCCCAGGGAGATGACTTTCCCACAAGCTCTGCAGAGAGTAGTGATTCCGAGAACAGTCAGAAGGTCTGGGTTGAATTGAGCCCCACCACTAACTAGCTGGGTTAGGGCAAATTACTTAACCACTGTGAGGATCAGGTTCCCAAACTATTATTACTAATTACTTCCCAAATTATTACATGAAAAGACGTAATAGCAATAATAGTCTCAACTGAGTGCAGTCGTTGGGAGGATTAAGTGAGTTCCTGGATGTTAAGGGCTTAGAGTTGTCTGGCTTGTTGTTTGAATACTCTGTAAACGCTGTGTGTGTGCTAAGTCGCTTTAGTTGTGTCCAACTCTTCGTGACCCCTGACTGAAGCCTGCCAGGCTCCTCTGTCCAGAGGATTCTTCCTGACCCAGGGATCGAACCCGCATCTCTTACTTCTCCTGCACAGGCAGACAGGATCTTCACCACTAGTGCTACCCGGCAAGCATGTAAGGGCTCTCTTTAAAGATGCATCCTCTTCCTGCCAAGTTCTTCCCAGCCCTCTCTCTGTAGGTCATTAGTTTCCTAAGAAAATAGTCCCTAATGGAAGACATTACAGGTGTACTTCATTTTATTGGGTTTTCAAGATATTGCATTTTTTTCTTTCTTCTTACAAAGTGAAGGTTTGTGGCAACCTTGTATGGAGCAAGTCTGTGGGCACCAATTTTCCCAACAGCATTTGTTTGCTTTATGTCTCTGTGTAACATTTTGGTAATTCTTGGAATATTTCAAATTTTTTTCATTATTACTGTATTTCTTATGGTGATCTGTGATCAATGATTTTTGATGTTACTATTGTAATTGATTTGTCATTTATTAGTAATAAATTATTTGAAAATTGGTAGCGCGAGTGGTAAAGAACCTGCTTGTCAATTCTAGAGATATAAGAGATGTGGTTTCAGTCCTTGGGTCAGGAAGATCCCCTGGAGGAGGGCAGGGGAACCCAATCCAGTATTCTTGCCTGGAAAATCCCATGGACAGAGGAGCCTGGCGGGCTACAGTCCCTAGGGTCCCAAAGAGTCAGACCCAACTGAAGTGACTTCGCACACACAGCAATAAAGTATTTGAAAACTAAGATATATCCATTATTCTTTTAGACATAATGCTATCGCACACTTAATAAACTATAGAGTAAACATACTTTTATATGCAAAAAATCCATGTGGCTCAACTTTATCATGACATTTGCTTTACTGCAGTGGTTCGGAACAAAGCCCTCAGTATCTCTGAGGTCAGCCTGTATTCTATGACCCATTTTTCACCATAGGGTGATACTACCAGCTGTCTCCTTGAATGGTGCTTTGGAATTTTTGCAAAGAAGAAGCAGTTTCTGTAGAATGATACCCCTAGAAAGAACTTGCCCAAACTTTAAACATATCAGTAGCTGTCATGTACTTAGGGCCATTAAGGCCAGGCTCCGTGGGCACGTCACTCCTCCATTGCTCGGGGAAGTGGGCATCACCGCTGCCATTCGACACCCAGAAACCAGGGCTCAGGAGTCAAGTCACTTGCTCACGTTCACACAATCAGTAAGTAACAGCTTTGGCATTCAAACTTCAATCTGTCTGCCAAGCACAGCTCTTTCCATGCTGTGGAAGCCATGCTGATTCTCTCCCCATAAAGACAGCTGGGTTCTAGTATACTTAGCTGATCTCTCCCCAGATCATCAATGAAAAGACATGAATGTGGAAAGGGTTATTTCTCTGTAGACAGGAAAAGTGGGACCCATCACTCCTAATTGGGAGCAATATCCAATCTTCTTTTAGAAGAAGAGTGAGGTCGTTCTCAGGAAAGCACTGAGCTGCCTTCTGGGGTTGCATCCTCTTAAATCCAGCACTTTGGAAAATCGTGTTGCCTGGTAATTGGGAGGATTACTGTTGCCTGGTGACCAGGGGCACCTCAAACACACAGCCGAGTAAGGGGGAGAGGCGGCGTTCTTGCCTCTTTTACATGCAGGACTTCAGGCCACTGCTGTCACCTGATTCAGTAAGGACAGGAGGCGACACAGCTAAGGATGAGTTAGAAAGCCAGCTCGCTTCTGCTTAGTGATTCAGCTGGTCTTGCGGCTTTCACACCTGAGGACCATCTTCTCTTTGACCTAGTATTTTCCTTAGGTTTTGAAAAGAAGGAGGGTAAAATGTTTTTTCCACAGAATATTTTTTCCTTTTTTAAAAATAAAATCTAATTGAGTCATTTATAACCTTGGAATAAGGCTGTCACAAGTTAGGGGGTAGGTCACAGTCAACTGAGGCAAGTCAAGGCAAAACATCTTCTCTTTCAGAGTGTTTCAACCTTATTTGTATAAGCAAAATGATTTTCCCCCAAATCTATGTTGTATGGATGAATGAGTGAGTGAGTGAAAGTCAGTTAGTCGTGTCCGACTCTTTGTGACCCCATGGACTATACAGTCCTTGGAATTCTCCAGGCCAGAATATTGGAGTGGGTAGCCATTCCCTCCTCCAGGGGAATCTTCCCAACCCAGGAATTGAACCCAGGTCTCCCGCATCGAGGGTGAATTCTTTACCAGCTGAGCCACCGGGGAAGCCCATGTTTTAAGGACACTCAGAATAAGAACTGATGATAGCAGGCCCACCTGGTGGGGTGAAACCAGAGGCTGGACCCCTACTTACTGCCTCCCTTCTGCAGACATCCTTCCAGTTCTCCCTGGAACCCTATGGCTGTGCACACAATTCCAGGACTGCTGTTATACTCTATCAGCCTTCTCAGGTGGCACTCGGGGTAAAGAACCCACCTGCCAATGCTGAAGACATAAGGGACGTGAGTTCGATCCCTGGGTTGGGAAGATCCCCTGGAGGAGGGCATGGCAACCCTCTCCAGTGTTCTTGCCTGGAGAATCCCATGGCCAGAGGAGCCTGGCAGGCTGCAGTCCATAGGGTCGCACAGAATCAGGTCCAACTGAAGCCATTTAGCATGCACACGAGGACATCTGAATAAAGTTACGTACTTTAGTTAACACTATGTATTGATATTGGTTCATTAATTTGTAACAAATACACCATTGTAACAAGATGTTAGTAACAGAGGAAACTGGGGAAGGGGTACATGGGAACTCTGTACTACCACTGACAAAAAAAAAATCCCAAACCATTCTAAAATTAAAAGTTAATTTTTTTAAAAAGGTCTATTCCATTACATAATAGTTTCTACTGTAGAAAAGGTTATTTTTAATTCAGTCTATTCCTTCCTGGTCCTACATAGAGGCTAAAGGGATTTAAAAGGCTGTGATCAGGGTCTAGACTTATAAAATCCATACGTCTCGCTTTACCAGCTTGGGATACCGAGTGGGGGCGGTCACATCTTTTTCAACATGCAGGGAAATGGACTCGCATTCCCCTGTGACAGACTCGAGAAACTTTCTGCCATGCCCTTGGCCAAGACAGCCTGGTCCTGTCCTCATTAGGGAGGCTCCCAGTGGTCGAAGAGGGCGCTGCCTCTGAGGGTCCGGGCATAACTGGTCAGAGGCCACCTCCTCCATCACACCTGTGCGCCTTTGCTTCAGGCCTGGGGTCCCTGATGGTCCTGGCTCCTTGTTCTCCAACTCGGACATCTTCAAGGTGTCTGGTAGCTTGGAGGCAGACCTGAAGTCCCTGAGGATTTCAAAATGAAAACGTGGTCCTTCTCCCTCAATTTCAAGCTTTCCCATTTCCTTCTCCAGGGGGAGTGATATTCCTCCGCCAAGGGAATAATACCTGACTTAATTTTCCTGCTGTTATTGTTCCGTCCTGGGTGGAGAAAGCCACTGCCTCTGGTGACTCTGACTTAGACACGGAACTCCATCTCTCCTCTCTTTTTTTAAAAAAAAGACTGATTTATTTATTTTGGCCACGCGGGCGCTTCAGTGCTGCACGTGGACTAGCTGTAGTGTGGTGGGGGCTTCTCTTCATTGCGGTGCCCCAGGCTTCTCATTGCGGGGGCTTCTTTCATTGCAGAGCATAGGCCCTAGGGCGCAGGGGTTTTAGAAGCTGTAGTGCACTGGTTTAGTTGGTCCGAGGTACGTGGGCTCTTCCCGAAGCAGGGATGGGAGCCATGTCCCCTGCTGTAGCAGGTGGAGTCTGAACCACTAGACCATGAGGGAAGCACAACTCCCTCTCTTTCAACACATGTGGAGGTGGCAGGGAGGTGAGGTGCTCCTTGCCCTAGAAGAGAAGGGACTGGAGTTCTGGCCTGTGTCCCCTAGCTCTGTGAGTTTACCATCCTCAATCTTCCCTCGTGGCTCAGACGGTAAAGAATCCATCTGCAATGCCGGAGGCCTGGGTTTGATCCCTGGGAGATCCCCTGGAGAAGGGAATGGCTACCCACTCCAGTATTCTTGCCTGCAGAATCCCATGGACAGAGGAGCCTGGCGGGCTACAGTCTATGGGTCACAAAGAGCTGGACATGAATGAGTGACTAAGAACACTCACACACACACACAATCTTCTGGGACCTCAAGTTTTCTCATCTGCAAATTGGAGAGAGCAGAGACAGACTTAGAAGAGACAAGCTTGATTATTCTTGTGTTAATTATTATAATTATTATTCTTGTGTTGTTCTTGATTATTCTTGTATTCTGAATAGAACCGTGTGTTCTGTTCAAATCTGGGGCTGTTCCCCGAGGCCAAGGCTGGAGCCCATGGTCTAGATTCCTAGGAACAATTCCTTGGCCAGAGGATAGGGAGTAGGTTCATCTTCAGGGACAGGTAAGGAGAGGCAAGCCTGGCTGGGTCCCCAACTTAATCTTAAACCCCACTCTGAAGTACTGATGCTATTGATCTCCGAGGTTAGCTTTGTGAGAATACCGTTCCTTAATGATCTAAGATTCTTTCCAAGGAATAAGCAACTCCCCCACCAGAGAGCACATTCACTAGATAGGGTCAGAATTTACTTTTTTGTTTGCAAAATCCAAGTCTTTTCAGTTTTCCCTCCAAAGCAATGAAAAGGAATCCGGCTGCTGGGACAAGTCACAAGGAGGATGAAAGCGGCTTTCCTGAGGTTCAATTCTTGCGGAAACAATCTTCCCCTTCTCTTCTCCTCCCACCCCTCCCCGACTTACAATGCTCCCAAGTGTATATTGTTTTTAAATGTCAAAGAGAAAAAGAAAAAGAAAGAGAGGGAGAGAAGCCCCTTTGGCTCTGACTGTCACATTCTGGCGAGGGGGGAAGAAAGGCAGAAAGAACAAGTGGCGGAATTAAAGAGATGCAGATTTTTTTGTCTCCCCGCCCCTATTCAGGTCTCCAGCCTGCCCCTCTCCCCTCTCCACTCTCTCTGCTTCCCTCCCCCGGGTTGCATTGAAATGTCAAATGCAGCAGTTTGCTGCTGAAAGGGGGGTCCCTGGTGGGAACGGACTGCCCTTCTAACCTGCAGGTTCAAGCTGGTCCTTTCTGCCCTTGTGTTTGCTTTCCCCTTTCCTGGGCGTCTCTCATCCACAGATTTTGTTTGGGATGGGGGAGGTGGGGGAGGGGCGGGGAGTCCGATGCTTCCCACCTAGGGGTGTGAAGGAGGCGCCCTGGAACACCCTTGGTCCCTTCTTGCCCCTAGTTCCCCGACCTCCAGCTGGCACCTCAGGGCCTTTTCGTTTTCTGCCTTGAAAGAGAAGGGCTGGGGAGAGATACTCCGGGTGGCGTGCCCGGGGAGGCTGGCTCTATCTGGCCATTTCGCCCCTGTCCCAGGGCTTCTGACCAGTCGGGCCGGGGTCAAGACAAAGCAGGAGTGTGCTGTGCTTTCCTGAAAACGTGCACACTGGAGGTTGAAATATTTTATGAAACGTGGAGTGAGTGAGGGTGTGGAAAACGGGTGTTTTCTTAAATTGCTGGGGGAGGCAAAGTGGGAAGGTTTTCCAGAGAGCTTTTTGGCAAGAAGGATCAACAACCTTAGAGAAAGTGCAAATGCCTGATTCAGCAATTCCAATTCTAGGGATTTTTTTTTTCCCCTAAGAGTATAATTAGGTAACTGAGAAAAGGCTTCTGCATGAGGCTGTTTGTCCCAGGAATATTTATAAAACAGCATGATTGGAAACATCCTAATCTCTCTTCATAAAGGATGAAAAAAAAATGCTGGCCCTATAGAGTCATTAAAAATGATCATGTAGATTTATATTTGCTGATGTGGAAAGATACCCACAAAAACTAAAGAAAATAAAAAGATTATACAATGTTATATTTAGTTCTTTCTCATTTTTTTACGTTAAAGGATGTATATGAGTAGAAAAGTGTGGAAGGATGGGCATCCAGCTGTTCATGTCTGGATGGTAGAATGATGGATATTTATCATCTTCTTTATGATTTCTAATGGCTCCTAGTTTGCTGACATTCACAAGTGTCAACCACAAATTGATACTTGCCATGGCACTTGCCATCCACCTCTGCGTGTGTGCATGCATGCTAAATCGCTTCAGTCATGTCCAACTCTTTGCAATCCTATGGACTGTAGCCTGCCAGGCTCCTCTGTCCATGGGATTCTCCAGGCAAGAATACTGGAGTGGGTTGCCATGCCCTCCTCCAGGGGATCTTCCTGACCCAGGGATTCCACCTGCATCTCTTACGTCTCCCGCATTGGCAGGAGTGTTCTTTACCACTAGCACCACCTAGGAAGCCCACCATCCACCTCTACAAGGATTAAATCATGTGTTGCTGCTGCTGACCTTCAATACCCCCTGAAGAGGCTCAGGGTGGAGCAGAAATGAGGCACTCCTTGCTCTGGGAAAACTGGCGGAATAGGTCTTCAGATAGTTACATATCCTCAGGAGCTGATTCTATGAGCCCAATTCTTATATCTCCTCATATGTAGAAAAACATGAAAATCCTTCATGGTGACACTGTTCCTTGTGACTAGTGAAGGCTTCACAAGACTAGTAGAAACCTGGAAAAATATGCATTTGATTGCACGTACTCCCCCTTCACCACAAATCACATGCTGCTGCTGCTGCTAAGTTGCTTCAGTCATGTCTGACTCTGTGTGACCCCAGAGACGGCAGCCCACCAGGCTCCCCCCGTCCCTGGGATTCTCCAGGCAAGAACACTGGAGTGGGTTGCCATTTCCTTCTCCGATGCATGAAAGTGAAAAGTGAAAATGAAGTCTCTTAGTTGTGTCTGACTCTTTGCGACCCCATGGACTGCAGCCCACCAGGCTCCTCCGTCCATGGGATTTTCCAGGCAAGAGGACTGGAGTGGGGTGCCATTGCCTTTTCCATAAATCACATATATACTGACCTTTCACCCGCCTCTTTGGAGCAGTTTCTCAGAGCTATCTGAGGTGCTGTCTCCCAGGCTACAGTCCTCATTTTGGCCCAAATAAAACTTAACTTACAGCTCTCACATTGTGCATTTTTAAAAAGTTGACACAAATATTCCTATTATGATGAAAAAGTCCACAGAATTACTCATTAAAAACAGAGTAAACTAACTTTTGCCCCTATGGGAAGAATTCCTGTTTTTTTTCTTTCTGTTGTGCAAATAAAAATTTTCTGGTAATTAAAATTCTCACGTTAAAAAACAAAGGCAGAAATTCATTGTTTTTGGTATATTAGAAGCAAAGCAAGTAATAACTGATAGGTTGTAAGTAAAGTTTAATAAGTCTTTCTTTGGTTACGTAGTGTTTCAATGTGATGGCTCTCTTGGTAAAGAATAAGTTTTCATCTCTCCTGTTCTCCAAGCTGGGTGACTCCCTTTTACTCGACTTCTCCCAGGTTACCATCAGCCTTTCTGCTGATAGACTTTGTGCAACCACTTCTCACCCCCACATCAGGGCACATCAATCAACCTGTTTAAAAGGAGACTATCCTGGACAATCCAGGACAAGTGGAGATTGCAATAAAACGTGCTTTCCTTAATAGGAGATTTCTGTAAGCTTCCCAGCTTCCCCTACCCAATATTGTTTCCCAAATGCACTCAAGTTATTGTTTGAACTTGATGTGATTCTTCCCTTAGAGTCAAAACTGGATCCTTTTCCTTATATGTCCATGATTAGGTAAGGTCTTGGCTTTAGATATCACATATTACAAAGGTCAAAGTCCTGGTTCTTTTATTTCAAATACAAGCTGGTGTTTCTAGGAAATACACTGCAGGATTGATCTGAATTTCCAACTTGTGCTTGAGGGGGAGTGGCTGAGGGAAATAAGAAGAGGCTCAACATCAGCATATGGGTATCAGCCGGTATATTGGGAAGTCGCGGGCATGCCTTGAATGATGCAGTTAACTCTTGGTGCTCATGTTCCTGTCAACCTCATCAAAGTAAAACTACAGCTGGACAGTAGTTAAAGTGGTAAAAACAGATTCTGTTCAGCAACTATTGCTATAAAGGAAAACTGATCTCAGTTATGAATACAACATGGATAGGAGGGAATTGATAGTCAAGGAGCAGGCTGGTGGGTGGTGGGGCGAGGATCAGTAGATGGAAAATTACTAAGAGGGAACATCAAGGATAAGAGGATGTTCTTGCCTAAGGCAGGCCAGGGTGGTCAAATATCACCTGGGGAATGGTAGTTCAGTTCAGTCGCTCAGTCGTGTCCAACTCTTTGCGACCCCACGGATTGCAGCACGCCAGGCCTCCCTGTCCATCACCAACTTCTGGAGCTTACTCAAACTCATGTCCATTGAGTCGGTGATGCCATCCAACCATCTCATCCTCTGTCAGCCCCTTTTCCTCCCGCCTTCAATCTTTCCCAGCATCAGGGTGTTTTCCAGTGAGTCAGTTATTCACAACAGGTGGCCAAAGTATCGGGAGTTTCAGCTTCAGTCCTTCCAATGAACATTCAGGACTGATCTCCTTTAGGATGGACTGGTTGGCTCTCCTTGCAGTCCAAGGGACTCTCAAGAGTCTTCTCCAGCATCACAGTTCAAAAGCATTTATTCTTCAGTGCTCAGCTTTCTTTATAGTTCAGCTCTCATATGCATACATGGCTACTGTAAAAACCATAGCCTTGACTAGACGGACCTTTGTTGGCAAAGTAACGTCTCTGCTTTTTAATATGCTGTCTAAGTTGGTCATAACTTTCCTTCCAAGGAGCAAGCGTCCTTTAATTTCATGGCTGCAGTCACCATGTGCAGTGATTTTGGAGTCCCCCCTCCCCAAAATAAAGTCTGACACTGTTTTTACTCCTTCCCCATATACTTTCCATGAAGTGATGGGACCGGATGCCATGATCTTCATTTTCTGAATGTTGAGCTTTAAGCCAACTTTTTCATTCTCCTCTTTGACTTTCATCAAGATGCTCTTTAGTTCTTCTTCACTTTCTGCCATAAGGGTGGTGTCATCTGCATATCTGAGGTTATTGATATTTCTCCCGGCAATCTTGATTCCAGCTTGTGCTTCTTCCAGTCCGGCGTTTCTCATGATGTACTCTGCATATAAGTTAAATAAGCAAGGTGACAATGTACAGCCTTGACGTACTCCTTTTCCTCTTTGGAACCAGTCTGTTGTTCCATGTCTGTTGGGAAGCCCAGTACAAAATAGCCGGTTGGAGGAAGTCCTTGGGAAAATGGCGAAGGGCCAGAAATACCCCGGCTTGGTATGCTCGGGCAGAAAAACATCTCCTGCCTTTGGTTATGCCCAGCGCCAAGATTTAATAATAAATATTAAGGATGTTGCTTGAGAAAATGGGTTATGGGATAAGCACATGGGTCACTTAGAGCGCACTGTCCTTGAAATATTTTTACTGATTAGGTGTTAACCCCGTATGTGCTCTGCTGGCTGTATACTCTAAGCTCTTTGTTCCTACTTCTATAAAAAGGCTTGACTGCAGAAATAAACTTGTCAGTCCTTGCAAGAGACTGTCCGAGTGTCCTTCTTTCAGGTTCGTCGCTTCCAAGTCCCGGGGAGAAAATCCCCAACAATGTCCAGTTCTAACTGTTGCTTCCTGACCTGCATACAGATTTCTCAAGAGGCAGGTCAGGTGGTCTGGTATTCCCGTCTCTTTAAGAATTTTCCAGAGTTTATTGTGGTCCACACAGTCAAAGGCTTTGGCATAGTCAATAAAGCAGAAATCGATGTTTTTCTGGAACTCTCTTGCTTTTTCAATGATCCAGTGGATATTGGCAATTTGATCTCTGGTTCCTTTGCCTTTTCTCAATCTAGCTTGAACATCTGGAAGTTCATGGTTCATGTACTGTTGAAGCCTGGCTTGGAGAATTTTGAGCATTACTTTACTAGCGTGTGAGATGAGTGCAGTTGAGTGATAGTTTGAACATTTTTTGGCACTTGATCAGGTTTGGAATTTGATCAGATATCTAGAATGTTAGGATACTGCGGGTAGGGGATTCTGATTAAAACAGTTTAATACGATTCTTGCTAAAACTGGGCAATGCAAAATCAGACACAAAGTCCAAAAGTTGAAGTCCAGTTGGGAGGAAAATGGTGAGGAGGCTGCCTGGCATTTGACCAAGGAGAGCAGTGTTTCTGGTCTGCCAGTCTGCAGACTGACCTCTCACAGATGGTGATGGGGGAGAGAGGATAAAGGCTGGGAGAAGGCAGCCTTTATCTGTACTTATTCTGCAGCTGGGAGGAATGTGTCTGAGGGCTGTAATACAGCTCACATGGCTTCAGCTGCCTTTGGCGTGCAGCTCTGCCCAGGTGCTGGCCATCACTGGCAGGGAACAGCGTGTGTACTCATGGCTATCTCTTGGCGATCTTGTCCTTGCTAAGGAGACGTTCCCCAATGGCCACGGAATGGAAAGATTCACCAAGAAAATCCTCTGAAAGTCTCGCAAGGAGGCCTTGAGTCCGTGACGCACTCAGGGTTCAGGAAGACCACAGGCCAACGAGCCTCTGGGGTGTCTCTTTGGTCCCAGCCCCTTTGTCTGCCTGGTAATGCAGAGGTGGTTCAGTGCGGGGCGGACAGGGCTGGAGGGAAAGCGCCAGTGGCTGCTGCTTCCCTGGCAAAGAGCAGTTTGGGAGAAACAAAAGACAGCTTGGTAAGAAACAGCAAGGTGCTTCCACAGAGACTTTCATTTGGTAACTCAGGCCATGCTAAACAACAGCTAGAAGGGGCCTTGGGCACCTGGGTCTGGCCAGACAACAGTTCCTTGTTGTTTTTTTTTTTTTTTTTTTACCATAGATGGGGGCGCCTTTCTCTAGGACTGAGATGTATTCTCAGTTTGTCTACAGTTAGTGTTTCAGTTTTCTTTTCTCTTTCCCTAGGGTTATTGGTCTTTACTGTTTATTGAGAAAAGTTCGCAGTTGCTATTCAGTTGCTAAGCTTTGTCTGACTCTTTGCGACCCTGTGGACTGCAGCACTTGAGGCTTCCCCGTCCTCCCCTATCTCCCGGAGTTTGCTCAGATTCATGTTCATTGAGTTAGTAATGCTATCTAGCCATCTCATCCTCTGCCACCCTCTTCTCCTTTTGCCTTCAATCTTTCCCAGCATTAAGGTCTTTTCCAATGAGTCAGCTCTTCACATCAGGTGGCCAAAAATGATAGGTTTCAAAAAACCCAGCTCTAGTGATTATAAAACATACGGTCCTGGATCCTTGAACTTCGCTAGTCTTAACTTTCCTTCACTTTTAACTAGACACTGGGTTACCTTCTTTAGGAGGTCACGGGGCTCGTGGTCGGTCATCACTGATGTGGTCCTGGGCTGCCTTTTGAACCCTATGTCACGTTCACCAACATTTCAAGTCACACTGATGCCTTTGCTCTTTCCTGTTGGTGGGCTTTTTCATACCTTCTGGTTTTTGTACTCGCCTTTCCCCTGCCTGGAGTATCAATCCTCTCAAACTCAGCTTATCCTTCAAGAGTTATCACAGAGTGTGGGCTCCTCTGCTCACCCCTACTGGAGCTCATCATAGGCTCTGTTGTTTGGAAAGCTTTCTTAAAAACTGTCCCACGTTCCCACTGGACTGGGAGCTTCTTGAGGATGTAGAATATTCATGGCTAAATGAATCAACAGACGACTTAAGAGCTGTGTGAATGCTAACTGCTGTTCTTTCTACTTTTCTGTTTTTCTACAAGTTGTCCCAATTCTAAAGAACCCTTAGTCCCAGATGAACTGAAGTGACTTGATCACGTTCTTATAACTATCAGGAGAGGGGTCCTGGCTCATTGTTTCTTACTTCTAATGAAGCCCCTGGATAGTGCTTGTCAAAGTTGTCCAGAACACTGCAGAACATTTGGAAGTTACTGTATTCTATGGAGGACACCATGAAATATTAATCACGTTCATCCTATGCATTAGCAATAACTTAGTGGAATAGGTGGTCGATATAAGTAATATAAGATTACAACCAAGGACATATATGTGTATCCATAAAATAATAAACAAAGCCCCCCAAATTCTCCCCAAGTCCAAGCTCTCAAATGAATCATAATCCTGTTCCTCTTTTCAAAATAATGTTTATTTTCTGCTTACTTATTTATTCATTGATTTGATCTGTGAGTGCTCACTAGTAGAGAAGGATAATAGGTGATAAATATTAAAAATTTTTTTTTGGAGAACAGCTTAAAATTGAGAACATTCAGTGGATTAATTACTCCTCAATTTTGACAGCTTAATAGTCTTGTCTAGTAACGCTAATTGAGTACTTGTGAAGTGAAAAAACTGAAAGAGTTAGTCGCTCAGTCATGGAACCCCATGGACTGTAGCTTGCCAGGCTTCTCTGTCCATGGAATTCTCCAGGCAAGAAGATTGGAATGTGTAGCCATTCGCTTCTCCAGGGGATCATCCCAACCCAGAGATCGAACCTGGGTCTCTTGCATTGCAGGCAGATTCTGTACCATCTGAGCACTTACAATGGACCCATCACTGTGGCCAGGGCTGTGTGTGGATTACTTCATGTGTCTTCACTCTCATGGGATAAAGAGGACATTTTTATGATTTTTATCATAGTGCTGAGAAAACAGAGGCTTAGTGTTCAAGGACACATGTTTTTACAAAGTAAAATCATGACTCATACAAATATAAAATGAACACATGTCAAAAATTTTATTTAAACCCACTAAATAACGAGAAGACCAGTAAGATGTTACAACTAGTTCAAAGCAGACTCCAAAGTCCAGAGCATACACCTGGCAGTGTGGCATGAGGAAACAGATGGGAACTGGCCAATACGCTCCCAGGGCAATAATCGATTGCTTTTCCACAGGACGTGTCTGTATTTCTATCAACAGGAACAACTGGAATGACTGTACATCTTCTACAACATACAGGATTGTAAAATGGTTTTGTTAATGTAAAGTGGATGTAACCCAAGGATACATTACTCAGAACACCCAGATATGTTTTTGGCCATTTCAAACTCTTGCCCGGGTTTTCATGTAGTTAGAAAAGGTAAAGATTTGCCTAAGGTCACATAGCCAGGATGAGAATCCTAGCAATGCAGAGCCAGTGTCCCCAGCAACAGCTGTGAATAAAAACTTTAAGTACTACCAATGGAAACAAAGACCAGCTCTTTTTAGAGTTGTTATTCTGCTGTTGTTTTATGTTTCTAGGTACATATCTTTTTGTCCATGTAAGAACACTGTGTATGTTTGAGTTTTAGGAAATGAACTCATATACTGGATTCTTAACAGGTGTCGGGTACTGTGTCAAATGCTTGAAGTCTGAGATCCCGTTTTATCTTAAGAACACCCACCTAAGGAGGTATTAGTAAATCCCCATTTTACAGGTGAGCACTTAAGTGTTTGGAGTGATTCCCAGAGTTACACGACTGGTGAAGTGGAGCTACGATTCAAACCCACATCACTTCTTGCCAAGGCCCATGCTGTTCCAGCCGATGAGCCAAACAATAATCCTAACAAATTCTAACAAAGAATTTTCATGGTTCCCACCTTCTGGACCTTGTATCATTTGCTGTGGGGTTGCTGAGTTATGCTGAGGACCGGGGCATTATTGTAAAGAAAACAAAATTGAAAAGAAACACCTATTTTTTTTGTTGGTCCTCTATGGTCAGTCCAAGCCAGGCTTCAGCAATATGTGAACCGTGAACTTCCTGATGTTCAAGCTAGTTTTAGAAAAGGCAGAAGAACCAGAGATCAAATTGCCAACATCCACTGGATCATGGAAAAAGCAAGAGAGTTCCAGAAAAGCATCTATTTCTGCTTTATTGACTATGCCAAAGCCTTTGACTGTGTGGATCACAATAAACTGTGGAAAATTCTGAAAGAGATGGGAATACCAGACCACCTGATCTGCCTCTTGAGAAATTTGTATGTAGGTCAGGAAGCAACAGTTAGAACTGGACATGGAACAACAGACTGGTTTCAAATAGGAAAAGGAGTTCGTCAAGGCTGGATATTGTCACCCTGCTTATTTAACTTATATGCAGAGTACATCATGAGAAACGCTGGACTGGAAGAAACACAAGCTGGAATCAAGATTGCCGGGAGAAATATCAATAATCTCAGATATGCAGATGACACCACTCTTATGGCAGAAAGTGAAGAGGAACTAAAAACCCTCTTGATGAAAGTGAAAGTGGAGAGTGAAAAAGTTGGCTTAAAGCTCAACATTCAGAAAACAAAGATCATGGCATCCGGTCCCATCAGTTCATGGGAAATAGATGGGAAACAGTGGAAACAGTGTCAGACTTTATTTTTCTGGGCTCCAAAATCACTGCAGATGGTGACTGCAGCCATGAAATTAAAAGACGCTTACTCCTTGGAAGGAAAGTTATGACCAACCTAGATAGCATATTCAAAAGCAGAGACATTACTTTGCCAACAAAGGTTTGTCTAGTCAAGGCTATGGTTTTTCCTGTGGTCATGTA
This sequence comes from Bos indicus, assembly GCF_029378745.1. Lineage (NCBI taxonomy): Eukaryota > Metazoa > Chordata > Mammalia > Artiodactyla > Bovidae > Bos > Bos indicus. Next base: position 14,090,952 of record NC_091780.1, on the reverse strand, counting down.
TGGATGTGAGAGTTGGACTGTGAAGAAGGCTGAGCGATGAAGAATGGATGCTTTTGAACTGTGGTGTTGAAGACTCTTGAGAGTCCCTTGGACTGCAAGGAGATTCAACCAGTCCATTCTGAAGGAGATCAGCCCTGGGATTTCTTTGGAAGGAATGGTGCTAAAGCTGAAACTCCAGTACTTTGGCCACCTGATGTGAAGAGTTGACTCATTGGAAAAGACTCTGATGCTGGGAGGGATTGGGGGCAAGAGGAGAAGGGGATGCCAGAGGATGAGATGGCTGGATGGCATTGCTGACTCGATGGACGTGAGTCTGAGTGAACTCCGGGAGTTGGTGATGGACAGGGAGGCCTGGCGTGCTGCGATTCATGTGGTCTCAAAGAGTCGGACACGACTGAGTGACTGATCTGATCTGATCTGATCTGATGGTCAGTGGACCCAGATTTGCAGGCAGCAACCCCAAAGTGACGCACGTTGTGGCCCAGCCCTTGACTCGCGCCCGTCCTCAGCTGCTGGGGGGGACCTTGATTTTGGAATGGCAGTGTGCCTTTTTAGTTGTGCATGGGCTGGTTTCCTGGTGGCTCGGCAGTAAAGAATCTGCCTGCAATGCAGGAGACATGGGTTCTATCCCTGGGTCGGGAAGGTCTCTTGGAGAAGGAAATGGCAACCCACTACAGTATTCTTGCCTGGAGAATCCCATGGACAGAGGAGCCTGGCGTGCTGCAGTCTACGCGGTCACAAAGAGTTGGACAAGACTAGAGTGACCGAACTGAACTGAAAGCGACTGAGCGCACGAGCGTGCATCAGTTATCAGCTACCCGCACAGAAATGCTTTGATGTCTGCGGCTCTCCCTATGTCGACTGACACTGGTGAATGTGTGCATGCAGGCCTCTTTCAGGTTTCCCAAGCTTGCTCCTGGATCACCTTCTCAGAATGGCCTGGGTGCTTTTATAAATTGCAGTTTTATCAATAGTACTTGAGACTTAATGAATTAGAAACTCAGGGGGGTGAAGGCTGAAAGTGTTTGTGTTCAAAATCCATCCTAGGGGGTTTGGAGACTCACACAAGTGCTTGGGCTTTGGATTCGACCAGGCCTGGGTGAGCATCCCAGCCACACTGTGTGATACTGGGCAAGTTCACTCAGATCTTTCAAGACCTGCTTTCCTCCTTTGAAAAATGGGGATAATTATAGTTGTGAGAAATGAATGAGACAATCCATGGGAAGCATTTGGCATGGGTCCTGGCACCGGCTATGTTCCCAGGAAGTGTCCGCTATTAATATATTTCATTGATCCTATAAGATGCTCACAATTTTTTTTTTCCATATTAACATCTCTGAAATCAGTCTGTTTCTTAAAATGGATGGTGTTTCATGGTCTCATCGGTGGTATTTTTTTCCTTCTTAGTGGTGGAGCCCTGTGAGCTATAGCCCATGGGGTTGCGAAGAGTCGGACATGGCTGAAGTGGCTGAGCACGCATGCGCAGTGGTCTCTAAAGCAAGCGTGCATCTTACAACAGAGGGTGCCTTAGACCTGGTGAAATACAGTGTATGTAAGGGTTCTGGGGTGCTCTGTTGTCCACCATAAGCCCTCCTGGAGGACAGCTAGAATCTGGGGACTCTCAGGTCTGTCTGTATCCACCTCGACAGTGGGTAAGTCAAGTGAAATTTGGATAAACAAGGCAGGTGGGCCCATCCCTCTCTGGAGGGGCTCCCTGATTTCAGATGTACTTGGTTGGTCTCCCTTTTTGGGTCCCTGCTCATGTTTCCTGTTGGGGCTTCCCAGGTGGCTCAGTGGTAAAGAATCCTCCTGCCAATGCAGGAGATGCAGAAGATGCAGGTTTGATCCCTGGGTTGGGAAGATCCCTTAGAGAAGGGAATGGTAACCCACTCCAGTATTCTTGCCTGGGAAATCCCACAGATAGAGGAGCCTCACAGGCTACAGTCCATGGGACACAAAAGAGTTGGACACGACTTAATGGCTAAACAACGACATGTTTCCTGTTGGGAGACTTCAAGCCAGGGCGGCTTGAACAGGGTGGGGCAGGTGGGGCGGGGGGCATTGCCCACCTCCTTCCTTCATTCCTCTGCATCTCCAGACTTGCCTTGTTGGATATTTCTGGGCCACCTGGCCACCACTTTTATTTTTGGGTCTCCCTTTAGGTCCCCTTTCCAGGGAAGGGTTTTAAGACGGACCCTGGGGTCCAGAAGGAGTGAACAATATCCCTAATACTGCCTGCCTCAGAATTACCAGTATTATCTCAGTGAATTAGGAGCCCCTCCTCCCAACAGCCCCACTGGCCCAAGGTTCTTGTCTGCTCAGCTGTTGATCAAAATGGGATTTGGCAGCAAGATAGTGGTGGGGGAAGTTTGGCTTCTTATTGGTTTTAAGGTGATCTATAGAAGGAATCAGCTTAATGAGTGGTTTGCTTCCTTTGAAAAAGCACCATCTGGGTTTAGATTTCATATTTACTATTTTAAACCTTTTCAATTAGACCCCTGGGGTTTCCCAGGCTTGCCTGGGGGAGTTTTCTTTTTCCAAGCTTCCCTTCCCTTCCTGGGACAAATGTTTGTTTTTCTCACATATTCATCACAGCCGCCCACCACCCCTCCTTCAGAGAGCCCTGGGCAGCCCCTCCTAGACATGGGGGCCTGGTGCCTGGTGGGGGAGCCTTCAGCTGGGAGCAGCGCTTGGCAGGCTGCTTCCTGCCCCATGCCCGCCTTCGCCATGGAAAGCCAGGGGGCGTGTCTTGGCGCATTGGCGGAGTCTGCTGGAAGCTCTCCGTTTTGAGAGGAAAAGGGACTTTCTCATGGGTTTCCCGCTCCAAGAGTATCAATCAGCTCCAGAGAAACACTAGGGAGGCGAGAAGTGGTTTCCTAGCAGGAATCGATTACAAAGGCCACCGGCTCCCTCTGGAGCTTTTGTCCTGGCTGGCACCATGGTCAGAATTTAGGGGCCATCCCAGGGTAGCCTTTGCTGGCCCGAATCTACTGACCCTGAAAATCGGGGAGAAGGAGTAGAAACATGGGCCTGGAGCCTATTAAAGTAAGTGAAGTAAGTCAGAAAGAGAAAGAGGAATACTGTATATTAACACATTTATATATATGAAATCCAGAAAGATGGTACCCACGAGCCTACGTACAGGGTGGCAAAGAAGACACAGACGTAAAGAACAGACTTTTGGATTCAGCGGGAGAAGGAGAGGGTGGGATATGAGACAATAGCACTGAAACATGTACATTACCATATGTAAAATAGATGACCGGTGTGAGTTCGATGCATGAAGAAGGGAATGCAAAGTTGGTGCTCTGGGACAACCTGAAGGGATGGGGTGGGGAGGGAGGTGGAGGGGGGGTTCAGGATGCGGGGGGACTCATGTATTCCTGTGGCCGATTCATGTTATGTATGGCAAAAACCATCACAACATTGTAAAGTAATTATCTTCCAGTTAAATTAAAACAAAAAAGTGCCTGGAGGAGCATGGAGCGGCTGGATCTAAGAGGTCTCGCTCTATTGCGTGATGGATGGCTTTTTGCAAAAACTGTTGGCTCTTGACAAGCGGAGAGGGAAGGATCAGACCTGTCTCGTGTGGTTGTGACATTTGGGTGGGCTGTTGTGACCTGCTGGGCTCTCAGTTGGTGCCCTTTAAGTACCACTCCCTGCCTGCCCTTTCCCTTTCCTGCTTTCCTTGGAGAGTTGAATCTATACCTAATGTCATTTAAATATGATTTTTGAGATGATAGTTGAAGCAGGGGAATGAGGCAAGGAAACAGGAGGAAGAAAGTAATTTCATATTCCACCCCCTCCTCTGTTTACCATGACCCGAAGCCCCCCAAAAAAAGACTCTTTTTTTTTTTTTTAACACTGCATGTGTTATTGGGCAGAAGACACACTGCTGTGGCTGGTGACTGCCTTTCCTTGGCTGAAGCCACAGCTCCCGAGGGAACCCCTGCCCTGCTGGTCTGTTGCTTTGCTCAGCCGAGATGTGGGGTGTGGGGTTAAAGGACCCTTGCCAAAGTGAGGAGTTTTATCTAGCTTCCTGACAGCTGTGAGAAATCCTGATTGACAACAGGGCGGCTTCTAAGCAGGGAGCTGGGAGGCTGGCTGATGTGAGGGGGCCCGAAAGGAGGAGACAGGTCCCCACGTGTCAGTTTTGAGAGGCACTATTGGTTTCAGATAGATTTCATTCCCGTATTGGAAAGGAAAGCTGCTTTAACATGGAATCGAAAAATAGACTTCTTTAATATGGGATCAAAAAATGCCTAAGGCTGTAATGAAGGGCAGTCGCTCCAGGCAGAGAATGGTCTGTGTTAAAATGATGATCCAACTGCCCAGTGGAATATACGGGCTTGATGCTAATAAGAGTAATTGAATTTATAGCAATAGCTGTGTGCTGTGAATGGCTTTTGGAAGCCCACAGCTTCTGGGGAAGAGAGGCAAAGGGTTTCTAATATGCAAAAGAGGCTGGGTACGAAATAAAATATCAGGATAAAAAATCACAGGAATTTCATTCATTACTTTATTAACAGGTGGATTTCTAGACTGATTTAGAGTTTCATCAGTGTGCAAATTAATTAAGCTGTTAAAGGTGTTGCAGAGGTACACACAGGCATCCTTGGCCTTGCTTGACAAGAAGCATGCATGCTGCTCTGGGTCTAATTGTCAGAGTAATTATTTTCTCCCCTGTAAATTACTGGCAGCAAATTCAGTGCAGTGCACTGGTATGCTTTTAATTATTCACAGGATCCGAGGATGGGGGCTACGTGGGACAGGCTTTTATGAAATATGTAGGTTCACATATGTGTAAAAATACCTGTTAATCCCTCCCAGCTGGGTTCATTTATTTTACACACATCATGGTGACCAGATATAGGTTTGGGGCTTGGGAGGCTCCAACAAGGACTATTTATCTTCGGGGTGTGTGGATTTCATCTTTGTGTGAATGATAAATTTTTTTTCAGCCTTTTTCAAAGTGCACTTGCTGCCTGCAAGCCTATTTTTTGTGGGCATTGTTATCATAACTGGTATTAGCAAAACATTTCAAAATACAGGCTAAGGGCCAGAACAGAGCAATAGAAGAAAATTAGTCTGTTCTGTGGAAATGACAACCATTTGGGCTAAATAAGCAAGCCGGTGTCACAGTGAAAACAACACAGGTAGAAAAACCAGAGTGTCGTTCATTTGTTCACTTTCATTCATTCATTTGCTAAGTTGCTGGTGGCACCTAACGTGCCAAACTGTGGGGATATAGAATAAATTGTTGTCTTGGAAAGAGCTGGAGAAGTATAGTTGGAGAAATGGCCGAGAAGCTGAAATACAGGGAGCAGTGAAAGCAGACCTGATACAGAAGGGCAGAGGTGGTCAGAAGAGTGGTCCCTTGATGAGCAGGAGGAGTTAACTAGATGGAGTGTGGGCGTGCATGCATGCTGGTGGCGATGAAGCAGAAACAGAGTGTGGAGAGCCTGAGGCGGAAAGGTGATTATTACATGTAATAGTTTGTTAAGGGGGCGACAGAGGATGAGATGGTTGGATGGCATCACTGACTCAATGCACATGAGTTTAAGCAAACTCTGGGAGACAATGAAGGACAGGGAAGCCTGGCATGCTGCAGTCCATGGGGTCACAAAGAATCAGACATGACTTAGAGACTGAACAACAACAAGGCTTCTATACCAAAGTGCCAGAGACTGGGTTGCTTAAACAACAGTGCTCACAGCTCTGGAAATTAAAAATTTGAGATCAAGATGTTGGCAGGCTCGGTTTCCTCTCAGGCTTCTCTCCATGGTTACCTTCTCCATGGGTCACTTGAGGTCTTTCCTCTGTGCTTGTCTATATCCTAAGCTCTTCTTTTTTCAGAAAAATTATTTACTTATTTATGACTCTGCTGGGTCTTAATTGAGGTGTATGGGCTAATTATGGAGCATGGGGTTTAGTTACCCTGCAGCATGTAGGATCTTCCTGGACCAGGAGTTGAATCTGGAGGTGGATTCTTGGACCACCAAGGAAGTCCCTGACCTCTCCTTATAAGAATATTAGACCTATTGGATGAGGGCCATTCTCATGACCTCATTTTATCTTAATTACCTTTAAAAGACTTTACCTCCCAATATGGTTACATTCTGAGCTACTGGAGGTTAGGACTTCAGTATATGAATTTGGAGGGGATACAATTAAACCCATAACACTTTATGAGGAAATTGAACATAAATTTCCAAGATTCAAAATTATGTGTTAATAACAAACATAATTTATGAGAGAGATTATAGAGTTTAAAGACATTTAATCCTTCTTATTACCAGTTACTATGAGCACGTTGCAACCCCAATTATGCTAGAGAAACACTGGAGAGGGAGAGTCAGATAAAGTTCTTATCTTACTCAGGGAAGTGCAAATGTTTTTTTTATTGGCCACACCATGTGGCATGCAGAGTCTTAGTTCCATACTTGGATTTGAACCTGCGTCCCATGGAAGTATGGAGTCTTAATCACTGAACTGCCAGGTAAGTCCCAGGAAATGCAAATTCTGATAAATAGATTAATAAAGTGAAAATCCTATTAATAAAATTTAATAAAAGTGGTGGTTGCATAACATTTTGAATGCACTAAATGCCATTGAATTGTTCACTTTGAAATGATAATTGTGCCTCAACAAAAACAAATAAACAAAAAACTCAAAAAGTTTAAAGCAGCCACTGGTAGAATTTTTTTGAATGGTGAATATAAAGCGTATAATTTTCAAGCAGATTAAGAAACAACTTATAGACCATAAAAGCAAATGAAAGTAAAAAGATACAGCATGAAAAGCTTACAGCCAGAATGCACAAAATGATGTGATAGGCATGAGACAACTATAAGCAGAAATAATTTAAACTCTTTTACAAAAGTGTCTAAATTGTATTTAAAAACCAGTGAGTTGTATCCTGCTAACACAGAATACATCTAAAATAAAATGGGGTGAGATTGAAAATAAAATAACAGACTGAGATTGAACAGGCAACACAGATTCAAAGGAGGCGGGGCTGCAGTGCTACTGCCGAAAGCGTGATCTTCAAGGCAAATAGCACTAAATGGAAACCAGGGAGTCCCTTTATACGGACCAGTTGCATACGCTACGCTCTGGGTTCTTTCTGAGTGTGGACCATGTCCTGGTTACTACGCTAGGCGCTGGTCATGCATTATTTCTTGAAAGTTCTTAGGGGCATGTGTTGTTATTTTCATCATTTCAGAGGAAGGAAGTGTGAGGATTAGAGAATCTCACAAGTAATCAAGGGTCAAGGGAGAATCTGAACTTGGAAGCTGATGCTTCCCCCCTCCTTGCTTCATATACCCAACAGCCCAGCAGGATGTGTATCAATCAACTGTTTGCACTGCAAGAGGGTAATGGTAGTGTATGTTTTTAAAAATCTTTATTAGCCTATGTCAGATTTAAAAGATATCTTGTCACAAAGAAAATATGAACAGCTTCCCAATTTATTGTGGAATTGTACAGGTCCTTGTTTTCTAGCTCCAATGTTATAAAATTTGAAACCAATAATAAAATTAAGTGAAAGTCTCTATCCCATCACTTAAGAAATAAAGCAATAAAATTCCCCAAATCTCTCCAAAACTCAAACTTTTTTAAAAAAGCATTGAAATATAGTTAATATACAATATTATGTTGGTTTTTGGTGTACTCTATAGTGATTTAATATTTGCATACATTATGAAATGATCATGATATTGTCTAGTAACTGTCTCCATTCAAAGTTACTGCAGTATAATTGACCATACTCCTTATGCTGTGTATTATATTCCCATGGCTTCTTTACTTTATAACTGGAGTCAAACTCATTTTCATAATAGTTTGTTTGGAAATTAGTAAAAAGAGAATATTTGCATTGAAAACATGAAATGTAGACAAAGTTGTCCTCTAAGACAAATGATTTGACTTTTTAAAAAGAAAGAAATAAATGGATGATGAAGTCATCTCAACAAAACAGGTGAAAGGGCAATGACAACACAAGTGAAAGAGTGGAAAAAAGAAATTTTAATTGAACTAGAAATTCTGATTTATAAAGCAGAGACCCTTCTAGCATAATTGACTAGTAGGTCTAAGAACAGGTTTTCTTGGTGAATTTCTAGAAAACCTGAGAACAAAGAATAAGAACCTACTGTATAGTACAGGGGACTACATTCAATATTTTGTAACAACCGATAATGGAAAAAAGTCTGGAAAGGAATATATATGTGTATAACTGAATCACTGTGATGTACACCTGAAACTAACACAATGTGTAAATCAACTATGCTTCAATAAAAAGGATTATGACTCCTAGATTTATTAAAATTTAATACAAATTTTGTTTCTCTTCTCTGCCTAAAGTGCTGTAAGACTGTGTGTGTGCACTCAGTCATGTCCAGCTCTTTGCAAACCCATGGACTGTAGCCTGCCGGTTCCTGTTTATGGGATTTTCCCGGCAAGATTACTGGAGTGGGTTGCCATGCCCTCCTCCAGGGGAATCTTCATGACCCAGGGATCAAATCCCCGTCTTCTATGGCTCCTGCCTTGCAGGCAGATTCTTTACTGCTGAGCCACCATGGAGGCCCCTTGATGTCTTTTAGCCTGGTGGCTAAAATTTATCCTAAGACCAGAAAAATTTGTGTTGTTTTTACATTTAAGAAAGATGTCATTTTCATGCTGAAAGAAAAAAATCATGGAAAAAAAAATTCAGTTTTACAAAGGTGGCTTAACCCTGATCTTAAAACTTCCTTGACAGCACAAGTAGCGTTAAGGCATATGCTCCATGATGTGGATACAAAATTTGAAATCATGAAGGTTAAAATAAAAAGTAGGGTTTATATAAAGAAATCAAGGACAGTTTTGGGTGAGAAAAATTTTCTGATTGATAATGCTATGAAAGCCAAAACAACTTGTTAATACCAATTAAAATTAAAACATAATCAATAAAACTCAACACACACACTTATGATCTTTAAAGAATATTCCCATAACATTTACTAAAATTAATAGCTTTGTCATATATAAGCAGTCAAGCAATAGTTGGAAACTATAATAGAGACAGCGCTCATATTAACTAGCAACAAAAATCACATAATCCTGGGGAATGCTACCAAGAAGCGTGTGGAACCTTTATGATGAGAACTCCCAAATTTGACTAAGATGTTATAATAAATAAGACTCAGAGGATGGAGATATACATCATTCTATACGACTTAATTTTATAAAGATGTTAATTTGTTTTCAGTTAATTTACAATCCTCAGAAATCTCAGTAACAATTCTCAATGTATTATTTTTTGGAGAAATTTGATAAAGTTATTCTAAAGTAAACAGGCCATGAAGGAGATAGGAATAAAAGAAGAACCACTTAAATAGGCAAAATGTATAAAGCTACAAAACTCAGACCAGTAGATCTAGACTGAATAGCTAGTCTTTGAGGTCAAATCTGCCTGAGAGCTTCACATAGAAACAATGGCACAACACACACTGGGGAGAAGATGGGATCTTTCAACAAATAGTATTGGTTCTTTGGGAGAAAATAAAATCAAAGCTGCTCCTTACTGCAAACACCAAAATAAATTCCAGATGGAGTCAAGATTTAGATGCAAAAATATTCTACTGCATTAATAATCAAGCAATGCAAATTAAAATGAAATGTCACTTTCTTTTTTTGTTATATTGGCAAAGATATTTTAAAAAATCACTTGATTTTGGGAGAGTGTGGTAAGGAAGTCCTTTCAGACTTCTGATCTGAATTTAAAAGAATTCAGCTCTTCTGAGAGTGATATTTATTAGAAACATCTAAAAGGTTCAATTCTATGCCCTGTAGATTCCATGTCTTGGCATCTCTTCAGGGAAAGATAAGATATATAGACAAACGGTTAAAGGAGACAAAGATGTATCTATAAGTATTTTTATTTCAGATGTATTTGTAGTAAGGTCCAGTAATTGGGAATTTGTTAAATATACATGGGAAATAGATGGGAAACAATGGAAACAGTGTCAGACTTTATTTTTGGGGGGATCCAAAATCACTGCAGATGGTGACTGCAGCCATGAAATTAAAAGACGCTTACTCCTTGGAAGGAAGGTTATGTCCAACCTAGATAGCATATTCGAAAGCAGAGACATTACTTTGCCAACAAAGGTCCGTCTAGTCAAGGCTATGGTTTTTCCTGTGGTCATGTATGGATGTGAGAGTTGGACTGTGAAGAAGGCTGAGTGCCGAAGAATTGATGCTTTTGAACTGTGGTGTTGGAGAAGACTCTTGAGAGTCCCTTGGACTGCAAGGAGATCCAACCAGTCCATTCTGAAGGAGATCAGCCCTGGGATTTCTTTGGAAGGAATGATGTTAAAGCTGAAACTCCAGTACTTTGGCCACCTCATGCGAAGAGTTGACTCATTGGAAAAGACTCTGATGCTGGGAGGGATTGGGGGCAGGAGGAGAAGGGGCCGACAGAGGATGAGATGGCTGGATGGCATCACTGACTCGATGGACGTGAGTCTGAGTGAACTCTAGGAGTTGGTGATGGACAGGGAGGCCTGGCGTGCTGTGATTCATGGGGTCGCAACACGAGTTCATTCAAGAGTCAGACACGACTGAGCTACTGAACTGAACTGAGGATGCAGTCAATGAATACAAATTTTGTAGACTATTTAATGACATAATAAGATACTTATGATGTCATGTGAAGCAAAAAGGATGATACAAACTATTTGTACATATATAAAATAAGCTCAATTTTATAAAAAACATATAAAAGTATAAAAATTACAAATAAATATAGGGAAATATTAGCAGTGACTATCCCTATGTGTGATATTATAGAAAGTTTTTTGTGATTATATTTTTCAAGTTTCATACATTGAAAGTGCAATGATTTTGTGAAGAGAAAAAAGTTTTAATGTCAAGTAAAATAATAAAAAAGTTAAAGGTGAAAAAATGAGCCAAAAATGTGGAAGAAGGAGAAATATATGTTTAATTTTTTAGGCATGTGGAAAAACTTTGAAGGCATGAGAGAAGTATAAAAATTATGAAAAAGATAGTTCATAGATTTAATGCTCATAAATTAAAAGCTAATTGTCTAAAAATAAAAACTAAATTTAAAAGCTAACACTTGGCTGAAAAAGTACTTGCAATAAAATTGATGAGACCACAGGAAAAATAAAACTCAACTCATCTTTAAATATAAAATTAAATGATATTAACAGACAATGGTAGAAAAAATAAAAATGTTTAATAAAATACATCCTCAGAAATCCAAAATAAACATATTAAACATGGAAATATTATTATACTTTCAAAAATATTTACAGATATGATATAATATCAGGTGACAGCAAAAAGTTGAATACACTGTATGCTGAATTTTATGAAAATAAATGTATTGAAAAATAGACGGAAGGCAATATATCAGATACACTAACAATAGCCATTTCTAGGTAGGTAGATTGGTGTTTTTTTAAAATTTCTTCTTAAATGGTATTCTATGGATTTTGTACATAGCAAATACTACTTTATCAAAGCAGTGACGAACAAAGGATTTGACCATAATACAAATGCATCCACTATCACTGCCTTCCAAAGGGAGGACATCTCTTGAGTTGTGGACAAAGGTTTTTAAGAACAGAGATCAGAGATGAATGGATAAAAAAGATGTGGTATGACACAATGGAATGCTACTCAGTCATGAAAAAGAATGGAATCATGCGTTTGCAGCAACTTAGATGGACCTAGAGATTATCATACTAAATGAAATGTCAGAACAAGAAAGACAAATACCATATGATATCAGTTATATGCAGAGTCTAAAATATGACACGAACTTATTTATGAAACAGGAACAGACCCACAAACATAGAAAACAATCTACTAAAAGGGAAAGAGGGTGGGGTAGGGGTAAATTAGGAGTTTGGCGTTAGCAGATACAAACTACCACATATAAAACAGATATAAATAGGCCATATATAAAACAACAAGATCCTACTGTATAGCACAGGGAGCTATATTCAGTATCCTGTAATAAACAATAATGGAAAAGAGTATGGAAAAGAATGTATGTATATGTATAACTGAATCACTTTGCTGTATAGCAGGAACTAAGACAACATTGTAAATCAACTATTATTGTTGTTTAGTTGCTAAGTCGTGGCTGACTCTTTCACAACCCCGAGGACTGCAGCCCGCCAGGCTCCTCTGTCCTTGTGATTTCCCAGGCAAGACTACTGGAGCGGAGTGCCATTGCCTCCTCCAGGGGATCTTCCCAAACCAGGGACTGAACCCACGTCTGCCTTGAGAGTTGGATTCTTTACGACTGAGCCACCAGGGAAGCAAAATCAACTATATCTTTTAAAATGTTTTCAAAAACTGGAATCCTGACTTTTTAAGTAGAGGATCCTACTTTTTAAATAGGATCCCACTGGGTTTCTCTTTGGCAAGAATCAAAAATATCTCCAAATGTACATATCCACTTGCTACTTGAGCATGGCTTTCAAAAGTGGACCCACTTCTTCCCAACCTATCAACCTACAGCCCTGTCGGTAAAAACTTCTTTCTCACATGAGCCCCATACATCAGTCTTGCCCTCTGAAAACCCACAGAATAAACTTAATGCCTTTCCTTTTCCATATTATAAACTTCATCTTGCAAAAAAAAAAAAAAATACAGATAAACAAAGGGAAGAAAGTAAAAACCACTTGGAAGCCAGCCACCTAGCTGTAAGTCCCGTTGCCACTTTTCATGCATGTACTCTACGCAACTGCAAGCATCCTTTTCAAAGAACGAAATAAAGTAATGATGAACACACTTATTGTATACTCCCTCCCCACCAATTTGACGATATACAGACATCTCCCAGTAACTCTCAGTTACCTCTAAGTGAAAATCTAAAAATTTTCTGCACAAAAGTGCTAATCAGAAATATTTTTCTTATTATTTTAAATGGAAAAAGTTGTAATGGGTTATAGAGCGACTCCAAATTTCCAACCTATTTCATAGGGCTGTTGTGAAGATGAATAGTAACTGTCAAATGATAAATGCAGAGAGTGGTACTGGAGAAAGCACACATATCAGTACATATCAGCCAGACGGAGAATAAGGCCACAGCTCGCTCTGGTCAACTATGGGGAGGGGAGAGTCATGTGTTCTTCTAGAGACTAAGTTGATTCTCTTTAACACAAATGTGGGAGGTCTTCTCTCATGACCCATGGCCTCAGTCCTGGACTCTGGGCTTCCTTTCCGATGTTCACAGGTAAAAGTTTCCTTTCATCCTGCACAGGTTGTTCTGAGCAAAGGATGATGACTCCAGGGGCCAGGACTGGTGCATCTAGTAGAAATTATCCCTGTTGCTAAGTTGCGTCTGACTCTTTGCGACCCCATGGACTGTAGCCCACCAGGCTCTTCTGTCCATGAGATTTCCCAGGCAAGAATACTGGAGTGGGTGGTTATTTCCTTCTCCAGGGAATCATCCCAACCCAGGGATCAAACCTGTGTCTCCTATGTCTCCTGAATTGCAGGCAGATTCTTTACCCCTCTGAGCCATCAGGGAAGCTCTAGTAGAAATTATAATGAATACTTAAAAAAATTATTGAAGTATAGTTGATTTATAATGTATTAATTTCTGTTGTGCAGCACAGTGACTCAGTTATACAAATATACATTCTTTTTCATATTCTTTCCCATTACGGCTTATCACAGGATATTACGTACGGTTCCCTGTGTCCTCCAGGAGGACCTTGTTTATCTATCCTGTATATACTACTTTGCATCTCCTGGTCCCAAACTCCCAGTCTTTGCCTCTCCCAACCATCGTCCCCCTTGGTAATCACAAGTCTGTTCTCTGCGTCTGTGAGTCTCTTCCTGTTTTGTAAATGGGTTTGTTTGTGTTGTATTTTAGAGTCCTGTAATAAATGCTGCTGAAACGGGACGAGTCAGAGTCGGTGAGCATTGCCCTCCTCGTCTCTCTCAGCAGTCTCGTGGGTTTAGAAGTTCTGCTTGCAAAGTCCTGCTGGGACATTCAGTAGGAAAGTCTAGAAGAGCAGGATCCAGGCCTGGTTGGCTGGCAGGGAAGCCAGGTTCCCATGGGCTTTTATAACAATGCTGGCAGGCACCGGGCCACCTGGTGGAGCACGTTTATTGTGTAAGGGCGCGTGGGTGGTGGGTTATGGTGTGAGAAGTCACGGCTGTGTGGTGCACACACGGTCCCTTCTTCCTTGCCAGGCCTGAGTCATCACTGGAAGCCATCGGAGGCTACCCAGGGGCACAAAAGGCACAGGCCAGGGCACATGCCCGTTTAAGTCATTGCCACCAGCTGAGATCCTATGAATTTTAAAGAAGGGAAAGTCTGTGGGAGGGCCCAGCTGGGACACAGCCAGGCGGCCACTTGTCAGTTTCAATACTGCAAGACACGTCACTTTCCTAGGAACACAGGAAGCCAACACTGGGTGGAATCTAACTTGATTTTTAAGATGAAGATGGCTAGCTCAAGCCAAAACTTCAAAGAATCCTCTCGGTAGCTCTGGTTGGCCTCCAGATTCCATGTTTGGTGTCTACCCTGCTTCAGAGGCTTGGCCTGAAGAGCAGTGACTCCAACCTGACGGTTGGATGGGGCCCCTGGCTGCCATCCAGTGAATCTGATAGTCTCTGGACAGCCCTGAGGAGTGTCCTGGCCAAATGTGCAAGCGAAGTCTCACCTGGAAGTGAGTTCTCAAATCTCAGGGCCTCTCAGAACACTATGGAAGCTGAACGTTCCTGAGGGCTTAGTAGGTGCCAGGCCCTGGGGTATAAACATTTACATGAACTGCACAATGGGATGGTGGGGAGACACAGGATTTGAGGTTAAATGTGTGTTGTTAGTCGTTCAGTCATGTCCAGCTCTTTGCGACCCCATGGACTGTAGCCCCCCAGGCTCCTCTGTCCATGGAATTCTTCAGACAAGAATACTGGAGTGGGTAGTCATTCCCTTCTCCAGGGGATCTTCTTGACCCAGGGATCAAACCCAGGTCTCCTGCGTTGCAGACAGATTCCTTACCGTCTGAACCACGAGGGAAGCCGAGTGGTGCAGTGGTTAAAAACTTGCCTGCCAATGCAGGAGACATAAGAGACATGGGTTCGATCCCTGGGTCAGGAAGATGCCTGGAGGAGGGCATGGCAACCCACTCCAGAATTCTTCCTGGAGAATTCCATGGATGGGGGAGCCTGGCGGGCTACAGTCCGTAGGGTCGCAAAGAGTTGGACATGACTGAAGCGACCTAGCACGCATGCAAGCATGGGGTTAATGTCCTCAGTTCAAATCCTGGCTCGACTGTTTGCGACTGCGTGCTAGAGGGCAAGGCATGC
The DNA here is from genome assembly GCF_029378745.1 of Bos indicus. Lineage (NCBI taxonomy): Eukaryota > Metazoa > Chordata > Mammalia > Artiodactyla > Bovidae > Bos > Bos indicus. Next base: position 14,075,616 of record NC_091780.1, on the reverse strand, counting down.
TTCTGTCTCCTTTTCTGTGCAGGAACTGTGTGTGTGTGTGTGTGTGTGTGAGAGAGAGAGAGAGAGAGAGAGAGACAGGAGTCATTACCTCACAGAGTTGTCATGAGGCTTAAATGAGATAAACATGGAGACATTTTAGTGACCACAGCATCCTAAACAGTGTCAGTTCTGGAACCTCACTCCAGCAGTGATGCGCTGTGACTTATACGGTGGCCGAAGCTGAAACTCTGGAGTCCTATGCCTGACCTAAAGGAAGGACTCCCGCAAGTGCTTTGAATCAAAATGTAAGTCCGAGCAGTATGACACGGTGTGAACCTGTCAGCCCTGGTGCTTAACTGAACAGATTTAAATGTTGTCACGCCTCCCATTATGATCGATACTTAAACTCAGTGCTTCTGAAGACAATTTAAGACCTTTATCACTCACCTTGCCCTTAATGGATAAAAAACGAAGTCCATTTAGGATTACCTATCCCATATTTTATTTTCTTGGAGAGTTTAATAGAGTTTGACCTCAGCAGTTCTAACCTCTAGTACAGAGAGTTTTAATTCTTTGCCATCAGTCTTGGGAAGGGTCACCCTGCTCGGCTCAGAGACACCTTGCTACCTCCGCATTCTTCATCACTGGGGAGGAGAAACAGCTCCAGTGGCGAGTCCGCTTGCTTGGTGCCTTGGGTACTTATTTCTGTAAAAACGCAACAAGAAGGGATAGCACGGTTAAGGCCGAGTTCATATGGCAAGAGTCCCAGTTCATTTCATTGCGGTTCTGGTCTTCTCTCCTGGCTTTCCCCCTGCAATCAGCAGGGTCTTGGTTGTGTTTCTATACCCTTGATCTCTCTGGGTCAGACCCCAGCTCACCACACAGCTGGGTTGGCGGTGAGAACCTAGGTGGGCCCCTTACTGTGGCCACGAGGCCGCGGACGCACGGATCTTCTTACTCCAGCTGCATATTGCTGTGCGTGCGCGCATGCTCAGTTGCTTCAGTCATGACTGGCTCTTTGCGACCCTATGGACAGTAGCCCGCAAGGCTCCTCTGTCCATGGGATTCTCCAGGCAAGAATACCAGAGTGGATTCCCAGGCCCTCCTCCAGGGGATCTTCCCACGGACGGAACTTGCATCTCCTATATCTCCTGCATTGCAGGTGGATTCTTTACCCACTGAGCCACCTGGGAAGCCCACTTATTGCTGAGTTCCTTATATTCAGCAGGAGTCTGTTAGGGTCTCCAGGGCTTACTCCAAAGTGACTGTAACTGAAAAAAAAGATGACTATTCCCCACCCCCCCCGCCCTGCCAATATGTGAACCTACAAATGTCCCTAGTTAAAACTCATTCATGGATTCTTTCTTCTGCAGCTGGAAAATTGCTATTTGTTTTGGGCTGCGTTCAGTGAGCTGTGAACTGCCCCAGGATTAATTAAACCTGCCTGTTCATCATCTATCGGTGTATCAGCTGTTAGTGATAAGAGGCCCTTGAGAAGTTGAGGAGAACGATGGGTGAGCAAAGCAGATGGGCAAGTGCAAGGGAAGCCTCAAAACCCAAGACTAAGTAAGTCTCTGCCAGTCACCCTGTCCCATACGTGTTCTTGGTCAAGTCCTCTCACTGTTTTAGGCTCTGGCTGAACCTAATCATCTCTAGAAAGGTCCAGCTGTAAAAAGCTATGATTCTAGACTTTGGGAAGAGCTACCTTTTTGTAGTTTATTCTGGAAGTCAGAGAGCATGACTTTTGAGCCTACCTGGGGGTACAAAAGGCACAGACCAGAGCATGTGCCTGTGTAAGTCACTGCCATCAGCTGCCTGCCTGCTAAGTCACTTCAGTTGTGTCCAGCTCCTTGCGACCCTATGGACTGTAGCCTGCCAGGCTCCTCTGTCCATGGGATTCTCCAGGCAAGAATACCAGAGTGGATTCCCAGGCCCTCCTCCAGGGGATCTTCCCGACCCAGAGATCGAATCCATGTCTCTTAGGTCTCCTGCATTGGCAGGCAAGTTCTTTACCACTAGTACCACCTGGAAAGCTGCCATCAGCTGAAATCCTATGGATTTTAAAGAAGAGAGAGTCTATGGGATGATCTAGTTGGGGACTGGCCTGGAGACCAGTTGTTCGTTTCAACACTGCAAGACACATCACTTTCTTAGGAACACAGGAAGCCAACTCTTTGGGTGGAACCAAAGATGATTTTTAGGATGAAGATGGCAAACTCAAGCCAAGACTTCAAAGAATCCTCTTGGTAGTTCTGGGTGGCCCCTGCATTCCATGCATTCTATCTACTCTGCTTCCAAGGTTTTAATCCATCTCAGTCTCACTGTGATGTTACAGCTCTGGTCTCTTGATCCTGTGTCTTTCATGTGGGGATAAACAATGCTCATTTTGCAGAGATGTTGGAGGAACAGTGCTCATGGGCAAAGGGTATCTTGCATGGTCTCAGCACAAGGCAGGTGCCCTGTGCGCCAGGGTCTCCTGCTTCAGAGTGGTGTCCACCTTATCATTTGTTTGTACCTACAAATGCCCAGCAGCGTGGAGGCAGAGTGGACACTGGAGACAGAAACAAAGGCAACTTTAGAAAGAAAAAAGAATCGCTTGTTTTCCGTGTCCCCCCAGGGGGCGCCTTAATCAGAGTTGGCCACTTTCTCCCACGTGTGCTGTTGTTGGGCAGTTAGTGTCCCAGCTGAGCCAAGGACCAGGGCACAGTGAGGGTCTTTGTTTTAGTCTCTTAAATTTCAACGTGGCTTGGAAGGAACAAAAGCCCAATTCATTTAAGAGATACCTCCAATCTGATTCCATGCACTGAGCCAAGGGAGAGACGGCTTGGCAGCTCTGGGAGTGGAGGGTGAGCTGGACAGCTCAGACAGTAGGACCTTAAGGATGCTAAGAGAAGTGGAGGGGCAGCTGGCAGAAGCTGGCCAGTTTCAGTGCCCTGGAGATGTGGTCTGTGCGGGGAAGTGCCCCAGAAGCCTGTGGTAGAGTCAACCTAAGGGCAGTGATTTTTTTGTTCTCCTTGACTCTTAGTAGCCTGATATCTTCCAGGTTGAATGCTTCTGAGAGCCACTGAACTGAATTTGGCAAACACTGCTGGTCTGTTTCTCATGTCAATCATGGGAGTTGCAGAACTGGGTCTGGATGGATGTTCAGGAATTTGCAAGGTGAGACAGTTGGGCAGCAGAAGAGAGTTCTAGTAAAGAGAGCAGCATATGAGAAACTCAGGACTTGGGCATATATGAAGTGGCATGCATATGGGTAGGGGGCACACCTGGAGATGGCATTCTCCGTCCCCATGGTTGGCGTGACCCAGCATGACTGGATTGCAAAAGCAAGGGTGAGGACAGAAAGAATCACCCATAGTTGATGCTGTTGGATAGATTTCAACTTGGAAGTCTCTGCTCAGAATGAAGCTGGACCACTCGGGTCCAGAGATGCTTGGGACGCCTGACAAGCTGGTGAGGAGATGCATTAGGAGTCTGTTTGCAGGATTAAGGACCTCCTAAGGGAGAGCTGACTTTAAAGGAAGAGGGAGTCAGAAGTGACAAATGTGATTAGGAAAAGAACCTTGGGTATTGAATTCAGGAGGAGGTCATTGTGAGCACAGCGTAGTTTGTCACTCAGATGATCTCCTGACCTAGACCTGCAAGGAAGAATATCTGCATTCTGTGGGCATGTAGCACTTGGGTTGGCCAATGGACAGTGTGTGTGTGCTCAGTCGCTTCAGTCATGTCTGACTCTTTGCAGCTCTATAGACTGTAGCCTGCCAGGCTCCTCTGTCCATGAGATTCTCCAGACAAGAATACTGGAGTGGGGGATGTGACAAATAAAATCTGTAAGTTACGTCTGTTAACCACCCCTGATGCTACACTCATGGCTCTCAAGCAGCATTGCTTTGCTGTCTTTTCAACAGAGCAAAGAACATTCTCCCTGTGTGGCAACTGGACACTGAACATGGACTCTGGAGGGAGGTGGACATGGCTAGCAGGTACAGAATTACCTGGAGAACTGGTGGCAGTGGCCAGCAGACCCCTGAAACCCAGCAGGAAAAAGTTGCCGTGCCACTGGTAACTCACCGGGTGCGTCTATAAACTCATGTGAGCTGCTTTCTGAAAACTTCCAGAATTATTTGGGGACAGAGTTTCAGAGAACTGATTCTGCATTTGCATGCGGGGAAAAGGCAGCAAAATACAGATTATACTTGATTCAGGTTTATTAGAAATTCTTTTTTGGTAGTGCAATGCAGTAGACATTGTTGATTATTTCCTTAGCATCCATTTCTCATTTCCTTACTTCTAACAAAATCCTTATTTTGTTTGGGTCCCCTCTCTTCCTCCATGCATGGGAACTAATTCCATTCACAGGGTTCAGGAGTGAGCCTGGTTGGTTTGAGTCTTTGTTCCTCTCTACAGTGACTGGCTGGGTTGGCCGTATAACCCAATTTAATCTAATAAAATATGAAGAGAGGCTGGCTATGGGCATTGGAAAGATTTATCTGCATTCTTCTAGGACAGGGTCTAGAAGCAACTCACTTTGCTTTTCTCTGGACGTGGTCATGCACCAATATAAAGGCCAGACCAGGTGGCCCTTTCTTGTTATGCTGAAAGCTTCAACTTTCTTGCCATGCAGCCAGGATGAAAGGGGGTAGATTGGAGGATGGTTCGGAAATGTATGCAGAGCCTTTGAATTCCCAGGTGGCTCAGTGGTAAAGAATCTTCCTGAAATGGTCGGGAAGATTTCTTGGAGTAGGAAATGTCAACCTACTCCAGTATTCTTACCTGGAGAATCCCAGGGACAGAGAGGCTTGGCAGGCTATAGTCCATGGGGTGACATAGAGTTGGACGTGACTGAGTTACCAAGCACAACACAGCACAACTTTAAAGACTGTGAATTCTCAGGCAGCTCAGTGGTCAAGAATCCACCTGCCAATGCAGGAGTTGCAAGAGAGGTGAGTTTGATCCCTGGGTTGGGAAGATCCCCTGGAGGAGAGCTCCAGTATTCTTGTGTGGAAAATTCCATGGACAGAGCAGACTGGTGGGCTACAATCCATAGGGTCGCAAAGAGTCAGACATGACGAAACATATACAAAGACTGCAGAACTTCCAGGTATGAGTCAAGAAATTTCTTTATTGTTTATGACAGTTTGACTTGAGTTTTTGGTTGCTTGAAAATATTTCCTGATAAATGTGGTTTGGCAGCTATCTTTCAGTTCCCAGAAGGAGAGATATCCTAGGCCAGATGGACCGTTTCTTGTCGTGAAGTTTATTTACATTCTGAGAAGATCCCTCCCTTTCTCTTTTATGTGGGAGGCACTGTTTATCCCACAAGAGCTTGGCATGGGTAGGTCCAATGTTTGGGAAAACCATCTGGCTCTGGCCATTTTTGAGCCTTCCATTGAGAGATGAAGGCTGTGTTCTTCCTCTCTTTGAATCTGGGTTGACGTTAATGACTTGGTTTTAATCAACTGAGTGCAGTAGAAGTGATGCTTTGTAGCTTCTGAGGTTAGGTCAGGAAAGGTTATATACAGGTCCCACTGCTTCTTGCTTTGAGGGAAGCAGCTGTCACGTAAGAAGTCCAGTTACCTGAGGCAGCCTGCTGGGGAAGCCATGCACAGGCAGCTTGTTGGATGGCCCCAGCTGAGCCCCTAGCAGACAGCCTGCATCCATTGCCAGCCATGTGGACGAGCCGCTTTGCATGTCCAGCCCAGCAAAACTGGACTGAAGCCAGATGACTGCAGCCCCAGTGCACATCTGGCTGCAATAGCATGCGAGACCCCTACCTAAGACCTGCCTGAGCTTTTCCCAAATTCCGCAAAACTGTCAGCAAAATACAATGACTGTCTCGAGACAGTAAGTTTTGTGATAACTTGATATTATAATAATACCAAATTGTTCATTGTTCTGTTTTGCATACAATGATGTAGAAAGGGTTTCTTCTTTTCTCTTCCTCAAGGGTAGAAATGCAGAGCATTAGACTCAGAATTCCATCTTATTCTAGGCTCTTTTTGTTGCAAGTCAAATACACAAACTAGCTTAAGTAAGAAAGGGGGATGTCCTGGAATGACACTGAGAGGCAGGTAGTCAGTCTGTCTCTCCCATCCTTGGGTATTTCCCTCCCATACAGGGTGGGTCTGTGTGGCCTGTGGAATAGGGTGGAAGTAATGGCATGTCATTCCAAGTTTAGGTTATAAAATAGCACAGATTTTGTTTTAGTCTCTCTCTTTTTTGAATCACTTACTCTGGGGGAAGCCGTGTCATCAGCAGTCCTCTGGAGAAACCTGTGAGAGAAGCAGAGGCCTCCTGCCAGCAGCCATCTGGGTGCGCTGTCTTGGAAGCAAATTCTCCAGCCCCAGTCGAGCCTTCACATGACTGCCGCCCAAGCCAACGTCCTGACCGTAACCTTATGAGACACTCTAGGCCAAAACCACCCAGCTAAGCCTTTCCGAATTCCCAATACTCAGGAAACTCTGTGAAGTGTTACATGTTTGTTGCTTTGACTGTTGAGTTTTAGGGGTTTTGTTATGCAGCAATAGGTGCAATAGATACAAAATCTTAGACCCCTTCTTGTCTAGCAAGTAAGAAAAAAAAAAACAAAAAACTGGAATTCTCCAAAGGATTTTCTTCTGGTGACTTTTATTCAGCTCCTGATACATTTAAATGGTGGAGAAAAAGCACTCTGTTACTTTTATCACCTTGTCCTAAGCTGTGTTTCCCAACCTAGTTCTGTCCCTGTTTCTTCCAATATAGGCCCCAGGTGGAGAGTTTCACCGTGGGCAAGTGTGTGTTCATGGTCCCCATGTGGTGCGTGTATTGTTACACATGTTGGTGTTTTGTCCACGTTTCTTTTGGGGAGAAGTCATGAAGGAAAGCATATACTGATTATTTTTTTCATGTCAGGCAGTATGATCAATACTGTATATATTTCAAGGGAAAGAAGAAGCAAATCAACCCCAGAGCTACTCACAGTGCTTCTGTCTTCTAAGAGGGAGGTGGTGACATAATTTGTATCAGTGGGACCCTGAATACATGTTCTTCTGGGACAAAGACAAAGTGTGTCTGAAGCTTTGACAGTTGTTCTGGGCTTCTAAGTGTGAGATATAAAGTGAGGGGTCTTTTTATCAAAAACATGGAGTCTATAACCATGGAAATGTAGGCATCAGGGTGATGAGCTAGGGTGTCCTATATCAGATAGAAGTGAAAACTGAGCTTCTGCGGGTGTCTTGAGGATAAAGGGCTCCAGGAAACAGAGAAGATGGAAGATATGAAGGAAATTTCAAGAAGGGATAGGTAGAAATGAAGAAGTGGATTGACACGGCAGAAGGCTGAGAGGCATGGCAGAGGGCTGGAACCTTCGGGGAAGGTGGCATTCACTGGTAGTGGGACAGTCATGAGTCTGCTAGAATGAGAGAAGTTGGCTGCTCATTTTAAAATTGTTTGAATTTTAGCTGCTGCTGCTAAGTCACTTCAGTCGTGTCTGACTCTGTGCGACCCCATAGACGGCAGCCCACCAGGCTCCCCCGTCCCTGGGATTCTCCAGGCAAGAACACTGGAGTGGGTTACCATTTCCTTCTCCAATGCATGAAAGTGAAAAGTGAAAGTGAAGTTGCTCAGTCGTGTCCAACTCCCAGCAACCCCATGGACTGCAGCCCACCAGGCTCCTTTGTCCATGGGATTTTCCAGGCAAGAGTACTGGAGTGGGTTGCTGTTGCCTTCTCTGAGTTTTAGCTACACTATCCCTTCCCCAAGTCCCCCAATCCTGCTTCCCATATAATGCCTCCTGTGACTGTGTTTGGAGGTAGAGCTGGCAGAGGCACAAAATTCTGGTTATACCAAGCAGGAAGTCCAGCTGAGGACTGGGGAGATGAACGAGCTCAAAGTTAAAAAGAGCTGGAATTTGGAATCAGAAGGACCAAGAGGATGCAAGGCTCTGGGAACGTTGAAGGGGACATGGAATTTTGCCAGGACCCAGAGCTGAACTGAAAGCAATGTTGTTTAAGTCTCAGAGGGTAGAGTGACCTCAGTTGACATCAAATTGAGCTTCAATTATACTGTTTTAATAAATACGATCTCCATTTTGCAGATGAGGGAGCCCAAGCATGGAGATGCTCATGAACTGGCCCAGGTCATACCTGAGTGGTGGCCCTGGGCTGGAATGCTCCAATTTTCATGTTAGTAAAATGGAAGGCTTTCTTCTGGAAAGGGCCAGATGAATGTTTAAGGTTCTGACAATGATACCATGGACTGTAGACCACCAGCCTCCTCTGTCCATAGGTCTCCCAGGCAAGAATACTGGGGTGGATTGCTGTTTCCTTCTCCAGATCTTCCCCATCCAGGGATCGAACCCATGGCTCCTGTATTGGCAGGCGGACTTGTTACTGCTGAGCCACCAGAGAAGCTGCTATGTCTGTTACTCCTGCTCAACTCGGCTGCTGAAGGGTGAAAATGGTCTCAGACAATACACAAATGCTTGGCATAGCTGTGTTCCAGCCAAACATTACTTGTAGACACCAACATTTGTATTTTATATAATTTTCACATGTTATAAAATATTATTTTTGAAGTTTTTTTTAAACTGGAAAGATATTTTTTCAACCTTTAAAAAGTGTAAACGCTATCCTCAGCTTGTGGGCCATGCAGAAGCGGGCAGCCAGCTCAGTTTGGCCCCCAGACTGTACTGTGTGGATCCCTATACTACATCATTCAGTTAATCAGATGTTCGAAAGCGAACAAATGCGTCAACAAGAGAGCTTTATCGAGGACAGAGGAGTGATAAGTATTGACAAGATAAAGAGGGGTCATTATGGTATTTTTTTTCCTAAGGAGACCTTGCTGAAATTTACACAAGGCTCTTTTCAGACAGCTAAATGCCTTGCTGTTTCCACTTCTTTTAACCTATAAGCCTGAATGATACATCCATTTCCTTGGACATATCATCCCCATCTCACCCTTATTTGCCGTGTGTGTGACGTACATGTGTGCGTGCATGCATTTCATGAGGAGGTCTGACTAGTCATCTTCAAGACTCTGAAATGCTCAGATTTCATAAAGACGTTTCCAATTTTTAGGGACTCTCCTTCCCCTTGCCCTCTTCTCTCCAATCCTATGAACATTCTCCCCGCTTTGACCTTGCTTCCTCTATGATAACTCTATTTCAAGGCTAATGGGATTATCGTATCCAAAAACATCCCAGGAAAAAACAGCTGGAATATCCAGGATAATAAAACAAGCCAGTAAAAGGTGAAGGGCTGTGTAATTGCTGTGCTTTGTGTCGACTCTTAAAGCCGCATGTTTTAACTATGTCATAATGGCAGAGAGTTTTCTGTGTTTTTTTCTTTTTCTGAGAGGCTGATGTAATATCTTCATGTTTTCCTTTTTTTTTTTTTTTTTTTCAGGAAAAAATAAGAATTCATTTTCATTGAGACTGACAAAATCTTTCTTCTTTTGTGTCGGCAATACGAGGTCTTAGAAGATCTCTGATCTTGTGTTGAAAAATTATAGCATTACAATGGGACACAGAGGCTAAGGGCTTGAACTCAATTTGGATTAATGTGCACAGCAGCGGGCATCCTGTGACACATGGTAGGAGGGTCTTAGGAGCGGGTGCTGAGGATCAGCCCTTGGGGACCAAGCCCATACGCCCAGCCTATTGTTCACTCTAATCTGAGGCTGGTCACTGGGAGGCTGAGCCCACAGTCAGATGCTCTGAGCGGTGGGATTGTGTCAAACTGTCAGCCAGGTGGCTGTGAGGTGCAACTGTGCAAAAGCAGGAGTGGTATTGAGCTGGGATGTTTCCATACGGAAGTTGGGGTGTTGGTTTAAGCATTTCACCTCTCTAAGTCTCAGTTTCTCTGACTATAAACTTGGGTCAATTATTTGGATCCCAAATTGTCATCAGCCTGGAGGGACACGGAAGGGATCATGGTGTTCCACCATGGCAAGTACTGCTTGATCGAGATAAGAGGGCTGCCCGCAGGCTTGGGTTTCCACTGAGACTCTGAGGGCAGAGGGGGCCGAACAAGGAGACAGAAAGAACAGGGAGTTCTGGGAGGGGTACATAATAGCCATCATCTCTTTGAAAGGGAAAAGTGGAAGTGTTAGTTGCTCAGTCGTGTCCAACCCTTTGTGACCCTATGGATTGTAGCCCACCAGACTCCTCTGTCCATGGAATTCTCCAGGCAAGAATACTGGGGTGCATAGCCATTCCCTTCTTCAGAGGATCTTCCTGACTCAGTGATCGAACCTGGGTCTCCTGCACTGCAGGCAGATTTTTTTTTTTTACCATCTGAGCCACCAGGGAAAACTTGTTATCTCTTTAAAGTGGGTGTTTCTCCATACTAAGGAGCTCTCTGAGTCAGTATAATGTGGGGGTAATAATTTAAGACTATTTCAAGTGCTAGTTAAAAAATGTCCCCATGACAGAAAGTTAGGCATCAAGTGGAAAGAGTAATTTCTATGGTGTGGGATGTTGTGGGGATCAAAGGGAAGTGGGTTTGATAGAGCAAAGATGGTGATGCAGCTCTTTCCTGGGTTCCCTGAAAGTGGTTCTCCTTTCTTCACTTCTGGTTCCACTTTATTTCTTAAAATCTGAAAGAAATCTTAACATATTGCTTTGCCCACTTGCTCTGAGGCCTTGATTACTCCCTAAAGAATATCAAACTCCTGGAACTTCCCTCATGGCCCAGTGGATGAGAATCTGCCTTCCAATGCAGGGGATGTGGGTTCGATTCCTGGTCGGGGAATTAGGATCTCTCTTACCATGGGGCAACTAAGCCCATGCTCGGCAACTAGAGAGCCCACAAGCTGCAACTACAGAGCCCTTGCTCTGGAGCCTGTGCACCACGACAAAAGATCCTGCTTGCAAAGACCCGACGCAGCTAAAATAAAATAAAAAGAATATCAAGCTCTCATGATCTGTAGCCAGGAGCCCCCTGACTGTGGCCCAAACTACTCTCCCAGCTCCATTTCTTATTTCTCTTCTACACAATCACCCTATCAGGTGAAAGTAACTCTAGCTGTTGTCCTCATAACAAAGCCTAATATTTTCTTTTTTTTCTTCTTGTGTCTCTGTCCTTCATCTCTTTGTCATATTTATGGTGATGACTAAGTCTGATCATCAATGGAAAGTGCTCCAGACAGTTTATCTCATGGTAAACACTGTATGTGTTCAAAGTGAATCCCAGTAGCTCTGAAACTGTTTTTAAAAAGAAAACCTTCCTCTGACTTCTGTCTTTATTGGTCAATGCTGCTGCTGCTGCTAAGTCGCTTCAGTCGTGTCCGACTCTGTGCGACCCCAAAGACGACAGCCCATCAGGCTCTGCTGTCCCTGGGATTCTCCAGGCAAGAACACTGGAGTGGGTTGCCATTTCCTTCTCCAATGTATGAAAGTGAAAAATGAAAGTGAAGTCGCTCAGTCTTCGACTTAGCGACCCCAGGGACTGCAGCCCACCAGGCTCCTCTGTCCATGGGATTTTCCAGGCAAGAGTACTGGAGTGGGGTGCCATTGCCTTCTCCGTATTGGTCAATAGATGCAGGTATATTTTCTCTAAATGGACACAGGTAGGCAATGGCTGTGCAGACTGGTTTCCTTCTGGGATCCCCGGGAAAGAAGCCAACAATTCAGTTTATCTTCATTAGTGTTTATTTGTGTTTTCCTCGACGCCCAGTGCATTGTGTGAATGACTATGCTGACTGAAAGTTAAATGTGAATGCTCGAATGGTCTCCAGGACGAGGCTAATGGCTTGCATTCAACCCTCAAGACGGAAGAAAGTTTGACTTCTTCCCCGATAGCTCTCTCTCTATCTGCCTTGCTTATACAGCTCAGAGTTAAAACTACCCAATACAGAGTCTACCTGTTTCATGGTATTTTCTCTTTTCCTGCTATACTTCCAGCTCCCTGAAGGTCAAATGTCTTCTGTGTCTTGAACAGACCTGGCGGTCACCTTTCACTGTATCCAGCATGGCCTTTGTACTCAAAGGCCACTATCAGATGGCGTCCCTTTAGGACATAATGCAGCATAAGGGTGAAATTATTGCTATTGTGGATGATGAATTTTCGATTACTATGGAATTAATGATTTGGATTCAGTATTTGGATAAATTTCGGATGTTGTCATTGTTGTTGTTTCTTTAAATAAGGGTGATAGGGATTTCCCTAGTGGTCCAGTTGCTAAAACTCTTCCAGGGCAAGGGGCCTGGGTTGGGTCCCAGGTCAGTGGACTAGATCCCACATGCTGCAACTGAAGGTCCCACATGCTGCAATTAGGGCCCAGAGCAGCCAAATAAGATCAATAAATAAAATATAAAATAACATAAAAATAAGCATGATAAATATACTTAAGAAGGTGAGAGGATGACGATAGCAATATGAATCAAGAAAAAGCAGCATGGAGTTCCTGATGTTCTTGTCTGAGATATAGCTGTGTGCTCCATGGATGTTTCCAGGTATTTCCTTCTGTTCTATTAGGAGAAATCAATGCTGCATGTGATGCAAATAAACGGGAGGATTTTAAGTTAAATATTTTGCTTAAGTGGCTCCTATAAATCAGGCCCTAGACACTTGTGTTTACCATTTTGATTTTTATTTCTTGCAGAAATATCGGAACGTTAAAATGGAAATTAAAGTAAAAGGGTATAGAGTTCCATTAGTCTAAACAGGTCAACGTTTTCTAACCTTCTGTGATTCATTCCAGTTACTTCTGGTATGCATATCTATGATTTTGCATAGTTAGAAACCCTAACAGAGCTAAGAATAGTAATCTAATTAAACAGTGAAGCCATGGTTTATGAGTACTTAATATTTGCCAGGCAGAAAGATTCACAGGTATTTTTGAATCCTCACACTTGTCTTGGGGGATGGTTATATGATTATTCCCATTTTATTAAATTTTTAAAAATAATTATATGTTTGAATTTGTACTTTTCAATTAATTAGGTACCAGTTCGTAGTTGCGGCACGCGGGATCCTCAGTCTTCATGGTGTATGCAGGATCTTGAGTTGTGGCTTGTGAACTCTTCACTGGGGCATGTGGGATCTGGTTCCCTCACCAGGGATGGAACCCAGGTCCCTCCCGTGCATCGAGAATATGGAGCTTTAGCCACTGAGCCACCAGGGAAGTCCTATTCCTATTTTGCAGATGAGGAAACTAAGTATGAAGGAGGTTGACTCACTGTCATCCTATTTGAACTTTTTCCTCTTCACTATATTAAACAGGGCCTGCCAGGTTGAAAGGCAGCATCAACACGATTGACAGCTGAAACCCGACCCTCTGCACCACACCCAGAAGCCCCTGGACAACTTCCGGCTGCCCCAGGGTGAGGAGGGAGCTTGTGGCCCTACTCAGTGCTGGACAGGCAGGGGGAAAGCTGGACCATCTTTGCAGTTCAGATCATCACCTGGAAGGGTCTGTGGCATCGTGCCCTGGCCTCGCATCACAAAGGTCTTTGCGCGATGTTCTGGCTTCCAGGCTGTGTGGCTAAGTGTCGGGAAATGAAGGCACATGGAGGCCGAAGGAGGGTCTCACGGCTGCTCTGAGTTCCAGCAGCTGAGAAGCCTGTGGCTGGTGGCCTTGCCTGATGGCCCTTTATGATGTCATAGTCTGGCCCATGTTAGACTCTCCACAAATGTTATTGGATGGATAGATGGATGGACAGATGGTATTACTTAAACCAAGCAGCTGTACTCTCTCTTGCTTGATAAGTGATTAATAAAATAAGACATTCCCAGTCTTTCTTTTTATTAATAAGTCAAAAAGGGAAAGGTGAAAGTGCATATATATGTATGTATAACTGATTCACTTTGCTGCACATCTGAAACTAACAGCATTGTAAGTCAACTATATACCAGTATAAGATTAAAAGAAGGAAAGTTGAATGTATGCAAATGTGTGGGAGTATATACATGTGGGAGAGTGTATAAGTATGTATGTGAGTGTGTGTGTGTGTGTGCTTTTGTGTGAACACATGTACCTGCCTAAGTACTTGTGACTCTGGGTACATGTGATTGTGTGTACATATATGTGAGAGTGTCCTTGGGTGTGTCTGTGTATGGGGTGTGTGAGTGTGAGTTTGTGAATGTCTGAGCGTGAGGATATGCACGACAGTCACCTACACACGAACCTTCAAACTGCAAACTTTGAAAGATACGAATGTGCATCTAGTTCCAGCAAGGAGCCAGAACCCATGCCGTCAGCATCAGGCGTGAGTGAACTCTTAGCTTGCCCTCCGTCTCCTGTTGCTGACGGCCCTTCAGCTCTACCGTCTCCCACCTCCTCTCCCTCCTCCATCAGGAACTCTTCTGGCCTGTTCACTCCGTGCCAGCCCCTGTGTGCCAGCTATTGTACTGTGCTTTACTTTCATAGGTCCTCTAAGATTAAAAATGTTTTCCTAATTTTCTGTTTGTTTTTTATGAATTATTTATGTGAAAAGTATTATAAACCTATTGCAGTACAGTACTATATAGTCAACTCTGTTAGTTGGGTACCTAGGCTAACTTTGTAGGACTTATGAACAAACTGGACTTATGAACACGCTCTTGGAACGAAACTCCTTTGTACGTAAGGGACTTACTGTATACAAGTGTGAGTGTGTAAGAGTGTCTGTGTGGATGTCTGTGACTCTGTGACTGTGTGTGCGAGGGCATGAGTGTGAGACAGCATGGATGTCTGTGTGTGAGTGTGAGAGAGTGCGTGACTGTGGAGGGGTGGTGATGGAGAGGGGGCAGGGCGCTCTCGCTGCTGGAGAGCCTGCTGCAGCTATCTTTTCTCGCTTCACACCGTCAACAACGCTACGTGGTGGATACGACAGTACGCGTTGACCAGATGTGGAAGCAAGATTCAGAGAGAGTAAGTACTCTTGACCCAGGTCATCCTGGTGAGACGGCAGAGCTGAGTCTAGACAACGTGATCAATAAAGCTGGTGACACCAATATAGTATATTAATGCCTATATATGGAATTCAGTAATGACGATCCTATATGCAAGGCAGCAAAAGAGACACAGATATAAAGAACAGACTTTTGGACTCTGTGGGAGAAGGCGAGGGTGGGATGATTTGAGAGAAGAGCACTGAAACGTGTATATTACCATATGTGAAATAGATGACCAGTGCAAGTTCGATGCATGAAGCAAGGCACTCAAAGCCAGTGCTCTGGGATAACCCAGAGGGATGGGGTGGGAAGGGAGTTGGGGGGTGGGGTTCAGGATGGGGGACACGTGCACCCGTGGCTGATTCATGTCGATGTATGGCAAAAACCAGCACAATATTGTAAAGTAATTAGACTCCAATTAAAATAAATAAATTAATAAAAAAAATAAAGCTGATGACCTCACCACACGGTGCTGGACAGCTCAGCAGGACAGTGCTGGTCCTGATGTGGCTTCTGAGCAAAGAAGCTGGGAGAAGACCTCAGAGGAGGACTCAGCTGCATTCCTCCTGCTGAATCCTGGAGGAGGAAGCCAGGGCAGGAAGCTAATGAGGGGTCTCTGGGGGGCTGGGGAGGGCATGGGTTGGAACCAAAGATGACAGCCTGTGTGTGAGCACTCTTGGGAGATTCAGAAGGATGGCGGGAAGAGCTCAAGGAGCGCTCTAGCCTTCCTGCAATGTGGCTGGGAAGATTTCAGTGCACGGACATTTCCACGAATGCTCAGGCCTTTCTGCCTGGCCCCGCATGGGAACAGGCTTTAGAGGTACTGGCTGGACCGTCCCCTTTACAGAAAGCATCTTGCCCTTCCCCAGCCTCCTTACGGGAAGACTCAGAAGGAAGGGGAAGTCCCCAGCCCAGATGGAGCAAGGCCACAGGCCAAAGGAATGAAAAAAGGCATTGTTTGTAAAGTGTAAAGAAAATCCTTCACCCCTTCACTTCTAAAATCCCAGTATCCATGACAACTGGACCGAGGGAGGAAGATGGTGGTCCCCTCCCCGCTTCATTGTCTCACTTCTAGTTGCTGCAGCAACTGAATATTCGGGCAGCCAGATCTGCAGGCGCTTTTCTTCTTTCTCAGTTCCCCTTTATTTCGTGCCTTCCTCCGTGCCAGTCTGGCTTTGTCTTTCACTGGAGAGTTCTGTGAGAACTGGGATGGGCAAAGTGTCAGGCTCTTGGTGCTGTGGAAAATCCTTTGAGATGGGAGAGGTCGCTGGAACAAAGACGCCGGGGAACAAAAAGCCCTGAACTGCTTCACCCCTGAGAAGGAGGGTCTGGGGGTCTTTATCATCTTAAACCTTGTGATTTGAGAGTGTCTGACTTTGCCTTTCCCAGGCATGGTTTGGCAAGGAGACACAGAGATCCGGTCCAGGAAACTGGCTGGACAGCAACCTCTGAAGAGGGAACTTCACATGGAGACAAGGCCTCTTTAACTTAGGCGCTGGTCTTTCTTCTTTCCCATCTTTTTCTGTTATTTTCCTTTTCTTTCTCTGTCCTTCCTCCCTCTCCACCTTTCTCCCTTCTGTCTCTTTTTCTCATTCTCTCTCTCTCTTTCCTTCCCTCTCTTTCTTTAATATGTTTCCGGTTAATACCCTTCGCACTTGAAGAAATTCTAAGTGGTTAGCTAGAGCTTCAAAATCTTGGAGCCATCAGTTCCTTTTCATAATTTGTCCTAAGGAAATCATCAGACACTTGCTCAAGATACCTCCATGATCCGTGGGAGTGTTGCTATGTTTGTGAAACAATGGAAAAGTTGAAATGACCAGACATAATATTGGACAAATGTGTTGTGGCTTATTTACACTGATCCTCAAACTGATCATTTTTCATTCATTCTTCCTATTGCTGTATGTCAGCTTGGGGCTGACTGCTGGGGATCAGTGGTGAGCAAAACAGGTGTGG
The DNA here is from genome assembly GCF_029378745.1 of Bos indicus. NCBI lineage: Eukaryota > Metazoa > Chordata > Mammalia > Artiodactyla > Bovidae > Bos > Bos indicus. The sequence goes on along the minus strand of NC_091780.1, from coordinate 14,058,823 downwards.
TCCTGGTTCTAAGGAAGCTTAAAGATGTAGTCAGACGGTGACTGTTGCAATAAATGTGTATCAGAGGGACTTCCCTGGCAGTCCAGTGGTTAGGAATCCACCTTTCAATGCAGGGAATGTAGGTTCCATCCCCCGGTCGGGGAAGTAGGATCTCACATGCCTTGGGCAACTAATCCTGCCCACCATGCCGAAAGGCCCACATGCCACAAGGAAGACCCAGCTCAGTGGGAAAAAAAAACGAGGCTGATGATTGTTTAAAAAAAGTGTGAATCAGAAATCATGGCCAGTGCCATGATAGAAAATAATAGGATAGGAGAAAGGATGTCTTCGAGGCACTGAACCTCCTCCAGGGATGGGCAAAGATTTCTCTAAGTGGCAATGATCTTCAAACTGTGGTCCAAGGATGAGACAGAGGAACTTGGTAAATGGATGGAGTGAGGAAAATGCAGGCTGGACAGAGGACTTTTGTTTTTACTCATTTTCTTGAAAGGAGACTTGTAGGTTATTAACTTGAAAAATTATTGCTATAACATTTTCTAGCTTAAAGGAATAAAGTAATAAAATATTTGTTGATACGAAATATTCTTCGCTTAAGGTGGACTAGTAGAGGCACTGTTAATTTTAAGGTCATATTCTCATATCTGAAGTTATTCCTTCTCTGCCTGCAGGTCCATGGCTGTGAAATCTTTGCTTCCTGGTGTAGATCCAATTAACGTCCGGACGAGCAGCTCAGCCCGCAGGCAGTAGTCTTGAACCTGCTTGGAGAGCTAACTTCCCTGCTCAGCAGTGGCGTCTTTGATAACTCTGTTGATTTTGATTAGGAAGATAATTCTTTAAAAAATGTCTGGGCTTGAACATTTTACCTTATTTTATTGTTACTGATAATAGCAAGATACTAAATGGTGTAAATATATGCTTTTAGTTTTGATATCTTTATGTCCTTTCAAATGAGTTGAGAAGAAAACTCTTTGCCGCAGTTTGGCTTGTAGGGTGTATGAGGATGTGTGAGTTGCATTAACAAAAGACCCCACAGGTTTCAGTGGCTCTCAACACCTAAAATAAGACAGAAGTTTAGTAACTTCTTAAGGTCTCACAGCTAAGAAATTAAAGGGCTAACATTTCCACTTCAACCAGTTTGACTCCAGAACACCTGTTCTTCACTTCTGTGCCATTTCCATCCAACATGCTAAGATGACTCCAAATGTTATTTCTTGCCCCACTTCCTCATACATGGGAGAGTCGTCTATCCGTATTCTCTGGCGGTGTGCATCTAACTGGGAATGCAGAGGTGGTAGATACCTCAGATCAGGTAACGTGCTGAAAGTGAAAGTATGAGTCACTCAGTCACTCTTTGAACCCCATGGACTGTAGCCCACTGTCCATGGGATTCTTATGTAGGCTCCTCTGTCCATGGGATTCTCCAGGCGAGAATACTGGAGTGGGTTGCCATTCCCTTCCCCAGGGGATCTTCCCAAGCCAGGGATCGAACCTGGGTCTCTTGCATTGCAGGCGGATTCTTTACCATCTGAGCCACTGCTTAAAACTTGTCCTAAGCCATACTGGTGAAGTCACAGGTAGGCTAGGACATGCTGAGCTATTGCACAACACAATGTATTAATGTATATATGTGTAATCTAGAAAAGTGGTGTTGATGAACTTATTTGCAAAGCAAAAATAAGGACACAGACATAGGGAACAAACGTATGAACACCAAGTGGGGAAAGTCAGGGAGGGATAAATTGGAAGATTGGGGATTGACATATATATATTATATATATGTATTTATTCAGTTCAGTTCAGTTCATTCACTCAGTTGTGTCCGACTCTTTGTGACCCCATGAATCACAGCACGCCAGGCCTCCCTGTCCGTCACCATCTCCTGGAGTTCACTCAGACTCACGTCCATCGAGTCTGTGATGCCATCCAGCCATCTCATCCTCTGTCGTCCCCTTCTCCTCCTGCCCCCAATCCCTCCCAGCATCAGTCTTTTCCAATGTATTTATTAGTATGTATAAAATAGATAACTAATTAGAAATAAAAAAAAAGAAGGTGCACTCTATTTGTAGGACATATATTACTGCTACTGCTACTGCTACTACTGCTGCTAAGTTGCTTCAGTCGTGTCCGACTCTGTGTGACCCCATAGACGGCAACCCACCAGGCTCCCCTGTCCCTGGGATTCTCCAGGCAAGAATACTGGAGTGGGTTGGCAAAGTTAACCTTAAAACTGCACTCCAATATACATTAGGTGCAGACAAATGCTGTTTGACTCCACTTATATGCCATACCAAGAATAGTCAAATTCATAGAGTCAGAAAGTACGCTGATAGATGCCAGGGGGAGGAGCGGGAGGGTCAGCTTAGGAAGGTGAAAAATTCGGGAGATGGATAATGGCGAGATATGCACAACAATGTGAGTGTCCCCAGTACCACTGAACTGTGTGGCTGAATATGGTTAAGATAGTATGTTTTATGTTATGTGACTTTTACCACGATGAAAAGTCATTTAAAAAATACATATTATAATTGCCAGAGAGAATGTCTCCATTGGTACCACCCTGAACCATCTCGTGCGTGACGCACCTGGGGAAGCGAGGTGCTAACTCTAGAGCCTGGGCGATGTGTGTGTACAGACTGTTCTAGGACCTTGCTGGTGGGTACCGCACAGGCTTGCTTCAGGCGCAGGCTGGCTCTTCCCAAGGACACTCAGGATGAACTTCCCAGAGCTTCCCCGGAGCAGCACGGGGCACAAACCTCCCGTCACCAGGGCACCATTAGACGGTGGAGCACACTGCCTGTGACCTCCACCTCCATCCTACCTGGCGGCCCCAGCCAGGGAGGCAGAGCGGGGAGAGGGGAAGACTGAGGCTTTCTGAGATGCTGTGGGAAATCTGGACAGCAAGGCAATTAGGCTTGTTAGCACAATGCCGTGTCTGTCCACATGAGAGGGAAACAGGATCTGACTTAACCCTCACGTGCGGGGACATAAAGGAATTCCCAGGCCTCCCTCTACTGTGAGCCTGAGGCAGCAGACAGACCTGGTCTGGGGCTGGCTTGGTCACTTTGGAGTCGTGTGCCTGTGGCTACAGAGTTTTGTAACCCCGATTTCCTAATTTGTCAAAGGGACTAACAACACTATACATGTGTGGTTCTTTTTCCAGAACACCTGTCTTCAGACCCCAAATTTATTGGAAAGCAATGGAGAGTGAGAATAAATCAATCATCCTACCAACCTTGGTCTCATTCGACATTCTATACCCGAAGAAAGTGCTTATGCCAGAAAGTTCTCTGACTTTGGAAAGCTGACAGACTCACTGGGCTCATTTTACAAGATTCCATTCGTGTGACACACCCGCTATCAGAGTTCTTTCCCTTAAATGAACTGCTATGGTCGGGAAGAGCTCCTGGAGAAGGAAATGGCAACCCACTCCAGTATTCTTGCCTGGGAAACCCCATGGAAGCCATGCCCTAAAGTTTGTCCTAGAAAGAAGCTTTCTGTTACTTACTAGTACTTCTCCCAGCCACAAAATAGCTAATACCTTCCCTAGGCACCCACCCCACCCCATGGCAACTTCTACACAGAAACTGGTACTGGGTCCCCTAAACCCAGCGCATGCCCAAAGCCATCCTTTATCTTTCTCCCATTTCTCCAGCTGAGCTGCCATGGGAAGCAGTTAAAGTGATGAGAGAGTGGGATGGAGGCTGTTTGACAGGAAAGTCCTAAGAAAATTCAAGAGCTGAGTCTGCGAGAAGACTAGTGTTCCTGAAAAGTTGCATCACAGGCTGGCTGTCATCACAGAGAGATTGACTGACAGCATCGGATCCACTCCCTACCCAATCCGCCTTGACTCACGAGAGGCTGACATGCTCAGTAAATCTTGGCAAGTTCCTTTTTCACAGAGACCTTTGGACAGTAAGGGTGCACTAAGCTATGCTAATTTCTTTCTGAACATAATAGATGGAGCAAACACAATTACTTGCCTGCATTTCATTTTGTATGTAAAGAAACTAGAGTGTAATTAAAATCACTTTAAGTGAATCTAGTAAGTTATGAAAAGTTATAGCCAGTGAGGTAAGAGTGTGTTCTTTGGTAACTAGAACTATTTAACCAGGGGGCAGGGCTCCTTTCATACGAGACTGAAAAAAAAATCTTAATTTGTCTGAGGCAAAAATTCCTTGGCTTATGTTTCTAAGAAAACCCAGCAGAGAATGTGAAACTAGAGGAATGGAGGTTTCCTGAGTCATATAAGAGATGCGCTTACTGAGGCCTCCCCGTGTGCCAGGTGCTGGCCTCAGCGTTTTACCTAGGGATCGTCCACTTACCCTCAGGACAGCCTATGCTATAAGGAAGGTGCTGTCGCCCATTTTACAGATGAGGAAACTGAGCCCCTTGGAGCCAAAACTGAAATCCAGGCAGCTGGACCCTGTGCCCTGAAACACTGTGCTCTTTGCCCTAGTAGCTAAAAGGCAGGCAGGTTACTGAGGATAAAAGTTGGGTCTTAATCATTATGCAAAACACAGTAAAGTGAAACGTTCACAGAGCCCTGAATGGACCCTGAGAGCTGAGGTGCCGAAGCTGCTGAGCTGTAGTAATGTTGCCTTCAAGAGTCTGGATAAATGTTGAACTGAAATCAAGCATCATTACACGAGTTGTCAGGCCTGTCTCCCTGGTTTACTGACATTTTTCTTATTTCTTTGGTCTTCAGCTGGGTAAACCACAGAAAATGCATTTTCCTTGAAAAAGATTACCCAGATCATGGAAAACTACAATTAAACATGTGTGAAGCGATCCTGCTGGCGTTTAACTTAAAATCCCAAGATGTGTGTTCCGAGGCTGGAGGTGGTCAGCACGGCTTGACCTCAGTGCTCACTTAAGGGGCGCCCTCCCCTGTGGCCCCTTGTATCCCGCCCCCCCTCTGACCACCCCCTGGTGAAGCACGGATATCTTCGAACTGAAGTGGAGGTCTAACTGTGACACTCACTGCCCCCAGAATACACAGGACTTGAGTGAGCAAACGGCCTGTCCAGAGTCTACCCAATCTGGCCACAGGCGTGCCAGCAGGAACGCAGGGTGGGTGCGGGGCTGGGCTCATGGGCGTTCAGGATGGCAGGGGTGGGGGCTGCTGCTAGTGAGGTTGAATCAGGCACCTGGCACTCTCTGCTCCCACTGCTGGCGCTCGCAGCCCAGCCAGCCCGGCTCACTCCTGCCGGTTCTCTCAAGCCTGTGGAGGTCTGGATAAAGCCACCACTTCAAGAATAAGAGTTTGAGGTTTAGAGAGGATGAGTGATCTGACAAAGGGACAAAGGTTACCCTGGAAGTGATGGCATCAAATTTAAGTCTAGTATTTTTTTTTTTTTTTAATATTTATTTGGCTGCACCGGGTCATAGACACAGCGTGTGAGATCTTTGATCTTGGTTGCGGCGTTCGAACTCTTAGTCGTGGCGTGTGGGATCTAGTCCCCTGACCAGGGATCGAACTCCTGGTCCCCTGCATTGGGAGCACAGAGTCTTAGCCTCTGAACCACTAAGTCTAGCTCTTGATCACTGTATCCCGGCCCAGCAGGGACCAGGGGAGAGGACAGGGAGGCAGAGGGGTACTGTGTGAGCGCGTGAGTGAGGAACGTGGGTTAGAGGTTTCCTCCGTGTGAAGACAGATAGAAGGCATGTCTTTGGCTCTACTTGAAAATGCATCTTGCTTGGCAGAAACTTGGCTTGCTAAAAAAAAGTCCCCAAACTCACCCTTGAGGTACTGCTCTCCTGGCGATGTGCGAGCTTTTTCTGCCCTACTCTGGTGCAGCTGGACTCAGTGTCTCTTGGGTGGGGACACTTGCTCGTTGCCTCTGCTGCTAAAGAGCCCACATTTGGGACAACTGTGAGGTTGGGTCAGTGGAGGCAGCTAGGAGGACCCAATCATTCACAGAAATCCCTTCAGGAGGACTTGGAAAACCGGGAATTGAGGAGATAACTTCTCCTAAGATCTAGTGGTTGTTATTGTTCAGTTGCTAAAATGTGTCAGACTCTTTGCGACCTCATGGGCTGCAGCCCTCCAGGCCTCCTTGTCCTTCACTATCTCCCGGAGTTTGCTCAAACTCACGTCCATTGAGTCGGTGATGTTATTCAACCATCACTTCCTCTGTCATCCCCTTCTCCTGTCCTCAATCTTTCCCAGCATCATGGTTTTTTCCAATGAATTAGCTCTTCACATTGAGTGGCCAAATATTGAAGCTTCAGCACCAGTCCTTCCAGTGGATATCTAGGGTTGATTTTCTTTCGGATGACTGGTTTTATCTCCTGGCTGTCCAAGTTCTAGTGGTAGGTGGGAGCCAATACTTTTAATTTCTTCTCACTGATTTTTAAAAACTTAAGTAATTCCAAACTATAAGCTACACACAGAAAAGGACGCAAAACAAAGCTATGAAACGAAGCAAACAACCATGGGGTCAGGAAATAGAACATTTCAGCATTTCCAGAATCCTTCTCACGCCTCTTTCTTTCATCCCCCCTTCTTCAGGCCGAAGGTAACCACTCTCTGACTTCTGTGGTAATTATTTCCATGCGTTTTAAAATAATTTTACCTATCAGACATTCATTCCAAAATACTATCATTGAATTTTGCTTCTTTTTTATACATCAATAAATATCTATTTGAAATAGTATTTCATCTTATTTCCTGTATTGACTTTTTAGCTTTCCCCTCTTTGTATTATGTTTTGCATTGGTTACTGTAGCGAAAATTATATTATGCATGTTTAATTAATCACAGTCACATTGGAATTTATATTGTATCACTTCAGATAAAATGTAAAAACTTTGCAATGGGATAAGGTAATTTCTCCCCATTCTTTGTGTTATTGCTATCTTAAATTTTACTTGTACTTATTTTAAAAATTCCACAATACACTATCGTGATTTTGCTTAAAATGCTCAGTTGTCTCTTAAAGGAATTTTAAAACACTATGTTATATTAACCTGTGTGTTTACCATTTCTGGGGCTCTTCACTCCTTCCTTAGATCCAAGTGCCCATTTAGACTCACTTCCCTGCCACCTGAAGTTTTGTGAAGTGCAGGATAATTGGCAAGTGGGTTCTTTCAGTTTTTTTTAAATTCAAAAAGCCTTTATTCTGCCCTCATTTTTAAATGATAATTTTTCTACATTTATAATCCTGGATTGCTGCTGCTGCTGCTAAGTCACTTCAGTCGTGTCCGACTCTGTGTGACCCCATAGACGGCAGCCCACCAGGCTCCGCCGTCCCTGGGATTCTCCAGGCAAGAACACTGGAGTGGGTTGCCATTTCCTTCTCCAATGCATGAAAAGGAAAAGTGAAAGTGAAGTCGCTCAGTTGTGTCTGACCCTCAGCGACCCCATGGACTGCAGCCTTCCAGCCTCCTCCATCCATGGGATTTTCCAGGCAAGAGTACTGGAGTGGGGTGCCATTGCCTTCTCCAATCCTGGATTAGCAGACATTTTTCTTTCAGCATTTTAAAGATGTTAATTTATCAAGAAATTTATGTTATCATCATTTAAAAAATATTTTGACATTAAAAATTGTAAACTTTTCAGTATTTAAAAAATGTTTTATTGTCTTCTAGCTTTTATTTATTTTTCTGATGCAAAATCAATGCTGTTCAAATCATTATTTCCCTTTAATGTCTTCTTTTTTGTATTAATTACTGTGAAGATATTAATTGAGCATTATAATATATTCTTAAGATATAATTAATTAATATTAATATCATAATATACATTAGTGGGTTGGTAGCAGAAGGGAACTTTTACTTTTCCCTTCACACCCATCCAGACTGCTTCACTCAAGCCCATGCCAAATTGGCCACTGGAGGCATTTGAGTTTGTACTCTTGGTGTTGGCAAAAAAGGACAGAAAAACAATGAAGGCATGGTTAATTCTATCTGTGAAGATGAGCAATGAGAAGACTTTTGATGAGTTTGGAAAATGTGAAATGGACCATGAAGTTAGCAAGACTTTGGCACTGCTTGGGATGTTCCTGTGGTCAATTAGGCAGGTCAGGCTTCCTTGCTAGAAACCTGACTGATGCCCTGGACATCCACATCAAACACCAGATCCAGTGAATGACCCCCAAGAACCTCTCTAGTCCACATCCCGTTCTCCCGTCTCCACCCTCCTGGCGCAGGACCACGCTCGCTTTACCTGGAGAACTTGTATTCCTTCTTAAGGCCTTGCTTTTCAAAGTGCGGCTTCCAGACTGGCAACACTAGCACCTGGAGTCCTTACACAGGTAGGATTTCAGGCCCCATCCTGTGCTGTGCTAAGTCGCTTCAGTTGTGTCTGACTCTGTGCGACCCCATAGACGGTAGCCTGCCAGGGTCCTCTGTCCACAGGATTCTCCAGGCAAGAGCACTGGAGTGGGCTGCCATGCCCTCCTCCAGGGGATCCTCCCATCCTAGACCTACTGATTGGAGATCTGCCGATGAACAAGATCTCAAGATGATTTCTAAGCACATTTAATTTTGAGATGCATCCTTACAAGTCAGTGGTTCTTGAATTTGTCTGCACATAACCCCTTTACTGGGGGTGTGTTAAAAAATTCTTTAATCCCTCTCTACACCCAGGCCAGTTAAATCAAGTCTCTCCTGGGTAGGACCAGCCACTGGAGTTTGTGAAAATCCTGCAGATGATTTCAAGGTGCAGAGAGTCAGCGCCTTAGGACAGGGGTTCTCAAAATGGGCTATGTGTTTCACTCACCAGGAGGTTTTGTGCAACTGCCAAACCCAAGCCACCCCCAGGCCAGTTAAGCCTCAGGGCCCATCAGACACAGGCCTTGACAATTGTGAAACTTTTTAAGTGACTGCCGTGTGCACTTAGAATTGAGGGCCAGCGCTTTAGGGCTCAGCCAGGTGTCTCTCCCTCCTGGAACCCCTCATAATATATCTTCTCCCTGAAGGATGGGTCAGGAGCCCTCCGCAGAATTCCCACAATGTCCTGCTCCTGCCTGCAGTCTGTCTCTACGCAGTGATCTGGGATGTGTCTGTCCTCACCCACATCAGGAGGCTGGGAGCTCCTAGAGAGTAGACATTTCTTTGATTTTCTTTGCCTTCCTTGTGTCTCCCACAGTGCCTGCATATAAAATGTACCTGAGAGATTATTATTATTATTGTTTTTGTTATTCTTCCAATCCTGTGGAAGAATGGTTCTGTGGTCAGGGCTGTGGTGCAGAAATCTCCCCCTGGAGCAGTGGATGTTCAAGGTGAGGAAATCCGGGAGGCAGGCAGGGAGGCTAGGAGGTGACAAAGGACTAAATGACGGTGGTGGCAAATGCAGGCACCAGAGAGGGCCCACTGAGGAGGACATCATAAGGTAGAACTGAGGTAGGAGATAGGTCAGCCCCCGAGGCAAACAGCTGTAGCTGGTCCTCTGTGGACTGATAACTCCAAGACGAAAAACAGCAGGGCCATGGTGGGATCAGGCTGGGTCTTGCTCAGAGAGAAGAGACTGCTTATTTCTCATTCTCAACGTTAGGAGACTTCCCCAACCATACATGTGCAGAAAGGCTCCTTGGAGGTTAGAAAGGGAAGGGGGCACCACCTCGTAGTAAGTGATGCTAACTACCCACAGGCCTTTGCAGTAGAATCCATCCCGGCTAAGAGATGCATGTGCACACATGAGAGGATCCTGAGATACACCAAGTTCGGACTCTGAATCAGGCAAAGCAAGATGATTGGCCAGAGGAAACCCAGAAGACATGCCCCATATAAGAGATTTAAACTGCCAGAAGGGCACGATTCTCTCTGTAAGTCCGCTCATGTGTCTATCTACACATACTAGACTTGTTTCACAACTTTCTGTCTTTGTGGGAATTCTTTTCCACAAAGCCGCAGAGCCAGGGCCTTGTCACTGACCACTGGTCTAGTGGCTAGGATTCAGGGCCTTTCCTCTGAGACCTGACCTCCATCTCTGGCCGGGAACTGAAGCCTTGCTTCAAGCTGCTGCAGGCTGAGGCCACTCAAGATCAGAACCAGGAGGAGTGTTACTTTGCTGGGAAACTGTAACTAAACGGTAGAAATGTATTGTCTCACGGTTCTGGGGGCTTCAAGTCCAAGATCAAGATGTAGGCAGGGTTGGTTCCTTCTGAGCTGCAAGGAAGCCTTTGTTCCACGCTTTCCTTCTAGCTTCTACTGGTCCACTGGCCATCCTTGGTGTTCCTTGGCTTGCTGCACATTGATCTGTCAATCTCTGCCTTCATCTTCATGTGGAGTTCTCTTTATATGTGTCTCTGTGTCCAAATTTCCCCTTTTTATAGGGATGTGAGTCATATTGGATTGGGGGCTCTCCTCCTCTAGTTAACCTCATTGAAACTAATTACATCTTCATGTGTGCATGCGTGCATGCTCAGCTGTGTCCAATTCTTTGAGACCCCATGGATTGTAGCCCACCAGGCTCTTCTGTTCATGGGATTTTTCCAGCAAAAATACTGGAGTAGGTTGCCGTGCCCTCCTCCAAGGGATCTTCTCAACACAGCAATCGAACGCACGTCTCCTGTGACTCCTGCATCACAGGAGACTCTTTACCTCTGAGGCACCAGGGAAGCCCTAATTACATCTTCAACAACTGTATTTCCAAATAAGTTCATATTCTCAGACACTGGAGATTAGGATTACAACATGGGAATCATTTTGGCGGTGGGAGGCACAATTTAACCTGTAACTGCAGATATAAAAATTCTTGTGTGAACTGTGTCACGTGCAAGGACTTGGAATTCAGGAATTTCTGTTTCTCCAGTTCAGAGATAAACCAAATGTTTGCTGTGAAATCAACACACCAGTTCCTAAGCTTTGGGCAAAATTGTAACTTATACAAAGGAATTCTGGAGATGTTGACAAAACTGGAAAAACAGATGTCTCTAGCCAACGTGAGATCCATGTGAGCTGAGCGGAAGCTTGGGAAATTCAGGTGAACGATACATAAATAACGGGTCTGGGTTGTTTTTTCACTTGCTGTCTACTTTCACTGCCTAATTCACTCCTGATGCTTTTGGCAGACTTAATGCCCTGAGATTTCACAAGTGAACATTTACAGGATGACGGAGAAGCAGAGAGATGATTTAAAACAACCGTATACATGCTCCTGACAAATTACACTGGATTTAAGTCTCCCCGCCTCCCCACCTCCCTTTCCTCCTTCCTTCTCCCTTCTTCCTTCCTTCCTCACACTGCTTCTTTTCTATTTATTCTTTTCTTTCTTTCTAGGATCAATTGACAGCTCCTGCCTTCACTTGTTAATTGCTCTTTAGTGATTTTGTTTGCAGCAATTAACTGTAGGGCAGGTTTGGTAATTCGTTCTGTAATTAGAAGCACTTCTGATTAGAAAGGTGTTTCCTTTTCCTGTATTAGGAGCTGTTGCCTGCAATCCCTCAAAGAAAAAAAAAAAAAAAAGCCTGTACTTGGCTGGTGGGGGCTAGAGGGGAGTCACCAGCTAAACACAATTCACAGCAGAAAAGGGGCCTTCTGCTAAGGAAGGATAGCACCTTGCATTCTGCTTCCAGAATCCTCTTTTGCAGCTGCGAGCAGATCTGACAAGCGTGGAGGGCTGCTCTCCCAGTTAATAAGTCCCAGATCTCGGGCGGGCCCCTCCTGCACCTTTCCAGTCTGCAATCTGGATAATGTTATCCAGGACAATTCAATGCCTGCCAGAAAGGGATCGTCTCCCAAAAGGTTGTCTGTCTGCTGTTTTTCCTTTTTTGGGCCAAAGGGACTTTCAGGAATTTATTATTATTATTTTTAAATATAGTTTATGTTCCAAATGGGAACACCTGTAATCTCTTGTCAAAACAAAAGTTCAAAAAAACCCCCCAAACCCCAGAAACTCCCAAACCTATGAATTGTCTTCTTTAAGATTCTCCATCTGCCTTCCCAGACAAAAACCACACACACACACACAAACACACACACACCCTAAAATCACACACACACACACACAGACACACAGCCTTACAGAGTTGAAATAAAACCCAAGTGAAGATCTCCAACTGGAAACAGTTGCTGCCTGCGGATCTTATCCATGGGATCAGCTTGGAAGAAGTTGGGGGTTGTGTTTGTAATCTGTTGTTACCAGAAGTCGAGCTTCTGGGAAGAAATAAAAGGATCATAGGTTGTGATTTGCTCTTCTGCATTTTTAGTCTTAACTTCTTCTTTTCTTCCTGTATCTTTGAGGGCTCTGGATTTTGAATCCACACCAGAGGGCCTACTTTCAAGGGGCCAAGAGGAGTCTGGGAACACTCTCGCTGGTTGGATTGGTGACTAGTGGCTGGGCTCCAACAGCTCTGCAAACAGTAAGGCTATTTTCTGTGCCTCCCTGTCTCAGGCCCTGCGGTCAGCCCAGTGTGGACTCAGAGGTTCAGATTCATGTGTGGGGTTCTTCCGGTCTGCCCAGAAGTACTCTGAACACCCCAAACAAGCAAACATCTCAGCTCCAGGTCTGAGGAGGGGATTGTCTTTGAAGTGGTTCAATTAAGGTATGATACATATTCAAAATTGCTTTTTATTTAAAAAAATTTCTCATGAGTTTGGTACTCTATTTCTTCATATATCTATTTTGGTTTTAGGACGAAAGCTGAGCTTTTCTGCCAGATTTTTGATTAAAATTGATGTTTCCATGCAGATGGTGTGCATGTCCCCTAAGACCTGGAAATGGGCAGGTGTGCAGAACTGACAAAGAGCATCTGGAGGGAGGAAACAAACACGTCTAAATTATCATCAGATCTGAGCTGCCTCACAGAAGGGACTCAGGAACCCTTTGGCATCCCTTTGGGAAGATGGCTGCCTCAGACGCTTCTGTTCCAAAGTCTTGTTTCCAGAGGAAACTGTGACCACCTGGCTTCCTAGCAGGGGACTCAGTCTACCTGGCTGTGGGGTTGCTTTGTCCTTCTCAGTTCACTCTTGGAGTCTTGGAGCAGAGGTCTTGAAACAGGAGGAACCCCCTGCTCCCCACAAAACCCTGCCCTGCCCCCAGCCAGTACCACGGAACATCTAATGTCAGATAGAACATGCTCCTGTTGCAGGCTTATCAAGGAAACCTAAATGTCTGGGGATCACTTAAGTCTCTGAGCAACAAATGGAGGATGCTTGCGGACTTGGAAAGAGTAGCTTGCCCATGTGTATACTCCCTTAATCTCTGACAATCCACAGCGCTGGGTTGAAAAGACAATTGGTATTCTCTCCCCTCTTCTCCTCCTTCTGAGGTTTCCTTCCATGCAGTGATGTGAAGAGTAGGTAAAGGGGGCCCTCATGGACTCTTGGACACAGTTGATTCATTGGGATCACCGTGAAGCCAGAGGGAGAAAGGCACCTTACCAGGAAGTGTTGAGCAAGCAAGCTCAGTGGAAGTGTGTTTTGTTTTTTTTTTTTTACAGTTAAGACCCTCCTCAGAGAAAGACTCTCCAATTTGCACATGCTACTTCCCAAACTCACTTCTCCCCTCTCACTTTGTCTATAATTCCTGCTTCTTCATGGATACATACTCTTCTTGCTGACTGAGTTATGTTCTTTAAATTCCACTCTCTCAACTCCACTTTTACCCAAAATATCACACACAAGATATTTCCAAATATACCTGTCTACCTCCAGGGCCACTTAGAAGATCAAATGTTCTCAAACATACTTAATCTAAAGCTTTCCTCTCATTTGAGTGGCATGCATTTCCCCCTTTAATCAGTGCTACTAACGGGGTTGGCGAGAATTCTAGGAAAAGTGCTAAGATCCCAAGAGCATCTGTATTGTTACTGCACAGATCTAAGTCCAAGTGTGAGCTCTGCCACCACAGAGCTATGAGGCTAGAGGTCTCAGAGCCTCAGCTGTTACACCACAAAACTGAAGATAATAATAATGCCCTCATCACAGGGGTGTTGAAAGGATTAGGTAAAGATGACAAATGCTATTTCTAGCATGATATCTGTTATGTCCAAACTTCTAAGCAATTTGAGTTCCTCTATTTCTTTGGAGGAACTAGCTTGCTAAACACATAAAGCCCCACTCCCACCAAGAATCTGTTTAGGTTTGGGACAGAAACCCATTGAAACCAATGGTTTAGGGACTTGGCACATTTTACATAAATAAATGAGTTTGGATTATATCCTCATTTGCTAAAAGCCCAGCAGATCTCACTGTTGTTGGGCTTTTATAAAATAAATGAAGGACTTATACTGAGGAAGGCAATGGCAACCCACTCCAGTACTCTTGCCTGGAAAATCCCATGGACAGAGGAGCCTGGTGGGCTGCAGTCCATGGGGTCGCTAAGAGTCGGATATGACTGAATGTCTTCACTTTCACTTTTCACTTTCATGCATTGGAGAAGGAAATGGTGACCCACTCCAGTGTTCTTGCCTGGAGAACCTCAGGGACAGGGGAGTCTCGTGGGCTGCCATCTATGGGGTTTTACAGAGTCGGACACGACTGAAGTGACTTGGCAGCATACTGAGGAAGAAGTATGTGAAGAAAATACGTGATCTAGATTTTAAAGCAAAAGATCGACCTTGAATGAAATATCCAGAGTTGACATACAATATCTGCATTGTTCCACTCAGGGTTCTGATAGACCTTCATCTCGCTTCAATCAATATTTCCATAAGTCTATTGGAAGGACTGATATTGAAGCTGAAACTCCAGTATTTTGGCCACCTGATGCGAAGACCTGACTCATTTGAAAAGACCCTGATGTTGGGAAAGATTGAAGGCAGGAGAAGAAGGGGATGACAGAGGATGAGATGGTTGAATGGCATCACCGACTCAATGGACATGGGTTTGGGTGGACTCCGGGAGTTGGTGATGGACAGGGAGGCCTGGCGTGCTGTGCGGTCCATGGGGTCGCAGAGTCGGACACAACTGAGCGACTGAACTGAACTGGTAACAGTCCTTCCTTCTCTCATCTAGTCTTGAACCTTCACCAAAGATCTTAGTAAAACCTGTTAGAGAATTGTTGTGAGAATTAAATGACAGAATGGCAAACACTTAGCTGACATCATCAGCAAATGTAGCTCTAATTATTTCTGCAACTTGAAATAGAAGGTGAAGAAAGCAGAGCTAGATTGTGTTAAATGTAGGCTCCTAATTATCTTGATTTCCTCTGATCAGCAATTCTCAACTGAGAAGGGTTTTTCCTCCAGGAGACACTTGAAAATGTCGGGAGACTTTCTTTTTAAACTTTTTTTTTGTATTGAGGAAGGGAATGGCTTACGCACTCTAGTATTCTTGACTGGCGAATTCCATGGACAGAAGAGCCTGGCGGGCTAAGTCCATGGTGGGTCCCAAAAGAGTCAGACATGACTGAGGTGACTTAGTACGCACACATGTGTGGGAGGAAAAGATTTTTCTTTCTTCAGTAAATTAGAGCAGTGATTGCAAGTCCTAGGTTTAGCAAGTGTACCTACCCAAGAAAATATACAGAGCTTCATAAAATTGTCTTTGATCTTAGCAGCTCAGCATTTTTTATTATGATAGTGACAGACTAGGCCTATTTTTATGCTTTAATAAAAAACATCTTGCTGAAAAGTTTAATGTGTTTTTTGAGAAACTAAACTGCTCTAAAAATAAAGTATATTAAAAAATGTCTAATGTGCAAAAGAAAGTCTAATAGAAAAGTGATGTTTCTCAATGGAGATTTGTGATCCGTCTTTGATTCTTTTCTAAGTGAAGAGTTATGGTCATATGAGTTCCAGGAATAAGACTTATTTCAAATAGGATTATTCAGATTCTTTACATCTTTTCTAATCATTGGATTAGCTGGAAAATCTCATTTGATTTAATCGAGTATGGAAGTAAAACCCACAGCTATCATACTCTCTGTGTGCGTGTGTGTGCAAAGTCACTTTAGTTGTGTCCCATTCCTTGAGACCCCTGGCTCCTCTGTCCACAGAATTCTCTAGGCAAGAGATCTAGAGATCTCTAGGCAAGATCTACTGGAGTAGATCACCATGCCCTCCTCCAGGGGATCTTCCAGCCCCAGGGATCGAACCCATGTCTCTTGTGTCTCCTGCATTGGCAGGTGGGTTCTTTACCACTAATGCCACCTGGGAAGCCTATCATACTCTCCAGGGGATTACAAATCTTGAATATCTAGGTCAGATTAAGTATGTGTTCTTAATTCTTTTGCTACACCTCTCACAATTCTGCACTTACTACTTTGTTGATCACTTGACCATCTTAGGCCTCAGTTTACCCATCAGAAAAAATTAGGGGTTAGACAAGAAGCCCCCCTAGTTCCTCATGATGCTGAGATTTTATGTTCTTGTGAAGAGTTCTTAAGTGTATATTCTAGTCGGGTTGGAGCAGAGATATATTTTTGGGTGCAGGTCACTATGTTGGTGGGAGGGACTTCTCAGGTGGCTCAATGGTAAAGTATCTGCCTGCCAATGCAGGAGCCACAGAAGATGTGGGTTTGATTCCTGGGTCAGGAAGATCCTCTGGAGTAGAAAATGGCAACCCTTTCCAGTATTCTTGCCTGGCAAGTCCCATGGACAAAGGAGCCTGGCGGGCTACAGCCTATGGGGTTGCAAAGAGTCAGACACGATTGAGTGACTGAGTATGCGTGCACACACGCATGATGTAGGATCTTGTTGAAACATGAACATGCTGAGTGCTTGTGACCTCTAGGAGTTAGATCTCAGAAATTCATTAGGACCGCAAAGCTGTCAAGACCCGCTTTGGTCTCTCAGATCTCCACCAAGTTCCCATAGAACTGTCTTCCTCAGCACCTTCTCTTTTCCTCTGTTCCTCTGGCATCTGGGCTGTGAATGACTAGTCAACCTGACCCAGGTTGCTGCTGCTTTTTTTTTTTTTAGTTTATTTAATTTTTAATTGAAAGAAAATTGCTTTACAGAATTTTGTTGTTTTCTGTCACACATCAACATGAATCCGCTGCTGCTTCTTGACTGTCGGCAAAGGTAACCAGTGAGGCAGGCTGAGACTCCATCTTGACCCGACAGGTCCTGGTTCCAGGAGTTGGGGAGGGGTTGGAGGCTGTGGCTGTTACCCGAGATGACTCCTGATTCAGGTCCCTTAGCTTAACGTGGTTCCTCATCGAAAGCTGGAGACAGGTGAAGGGGGAACACTTCAACAGAATGTAACATCAGATCTGGGGTAAGGCAGAGAAGAGAGCTCTGCAGATGGTTACAATAATCGCCCCTGTGAACACACATCTGGGCTATCCACACCCTGTGTATGCATCCAACCATGTGTATCCACGTCTCCCCACGTGGCTCTGGGCTTGGCCAAATAACTTGCCTTGGTCAAATGGACGCTAGTAAACATGACATAAGCAGAAGTCTGATAGGCCCTTGTTTCTGGGACTTTGTCTTCTTGGCACTCTGAGTCAATGTGGAAAGAGAAACCCAAAAAACAGCATCAACAGTCTGGCCATATTAGATCATCCCGCCCCGGCTGGGCCACTAAGTAACTGCAGACACGAATAACCCCAGGAAAGACAGCAAAAGAATGCCTCTGCTGGGCCCCACCCAAATTGCCAACCCACAGAATGGGGAGCAATAATAAATGCTTTGGGTGATTTGTTATAAGGAAATTGATTACTGACATTAGAGCCCACTGCCACTCTGCCGATTGCTTATGGGATCTGGAGCACTAGGAACACCGGCCCAGGCCTCTGCCACCCTCTCCCTTGTCATCTGCCCTTTCTTTGCTATGATTTGTGTGATCCTCCTCTGTTCTCCCAGAATGCTCTCTGCCTATCACTCACTATACTGCATTTGTTTGCTTGTCCATGACCCTCCTTGGTCTGAGCACCTCAGGGACAAGGACTGTCTTCCTTTCAGCTTAATATTTCCAGGGTCTGGAGCCAAAAGTTGGTACTCAATGGGGAAATGGAGAAAGGGGTCCCGAGGCACAGTCATTTGTTCCTGTTACAGAAGAACTTGTAATGGCTGACCTAGCCTTGCTCCTGAAGACTTCCCAGTGTTCCAGCTGGCTCCGCAGTGAGGGATGGCGCACCAAGTCAGGCTAGGGAGCTAGTCATGGCAGTCAATCAGGTGTCTCCCACTGGTCCTCACCCAACTTCCAGTCTGACTCAGTTTCCACTTCATTATTGTTCAGTTGCTAAGTTGTGTTCAACTTTTTGCGACCCCATGAACTGCAGCACCTCAGGATTCCCTGTCCTTCACTATCTCCTGGAATTCGCTCAAACTCATGTCCATTGAGTCAGTGACACCATCCAACCATCTCCTCCTCTGTTGTCCCCTCCTCCTCCTGCTCTCAATCTTTCACAGCATCAGGGTCTTTTCCAGTGAGTTGACTCTTTGCATCAGGTGACCAAAGTATTGAAGCTTCAGCTTCAGCATCAGTCCTTCCAATGAGTATTCAGGGTTGATTTCCTTTAGAATGGACTGGTTTGATCTCCTTACTATCCAAAGGACTCTTCAGAGTCTTCTCCAACACCACAATTCAAAAGCATCAATTCTTTGGTGCTCAACCATTTTTATTGTCCAGCTCTCACATCATACATGACTACCAGAAAAACCATAGATTTGACTATATGGACCTGTGTGGGCCAAGTGATGCCTCTGCTTTTTAATATGCTGTGCTGGAATCAAGATTGCTGGGAGAAATATCAATAACCTCAGATATGCAGATGACACCACCCTTATGGCAGAAAGTGAAGAGGAACTCAAAAAAAAGCTTCTTGATGAAAGTGAAAGAGGAGAGTGAAAAAGTTGGCTTAAAGCTCAACATTCAGAAAACTAAGAGCATGGCATCTTGTCCCAGCACTTCATGGGAAATAGATGGGGAAACAGTGGAAACAGTGTTAGACTTTATTTTTCTGGGCTCCAAAATCACTGCAGATGGTGATAGCAGCCATGAAATTAAAAGACACTTACTCCTTGGAAGGAAAGTTATGACCAACCTAGATAGCATATTCAAAAGCAGAGACATTGCCAACAAAGGTCTGTCTAGTCAAGGCTATGGTTTTTCCAGTGGTCACGTATGGATGTGAGAATTGGACTGTGAAGAAAGCTGAGTGCTGAAGAATTGATGCTTTTGAACTGTGGTGTTGGAGAAGACTCTTGAGAGTCCCTTGGACTGCAAGGAGATCCAAACAGTCCATCCTAAAGGAAATCAATCCTGGGTGTTCTTTGGAAGGACTGATGCTAAAGCTGAAACTCCAGTACTTTGGCCACCTCATGCGAAGAGCTGACTCATTGGAAAAGACTCTGATGCTGGGAGGGATTGGTGGCAGGAGGAGAAGGGGACGACAGAGGATGAGATGGCTGGATGTCATCACCGACTTGATGGATGTGAATTTGAGTGAACTCTGGGAGTTGGTGATAGACAGGGAGGCCTGGTGTGCTGCAATTCATGGGGTCACAAAGAGTTGGACATGACTGAGCAACGGAACGGAACTGAACTGAGGTATGTCATAGCTTTCCTTCCAAGGAGCAAGCATCTTTTTATTTCATGGCTGCAGTCACCATCTACTGTTGCTTTAAATACTTTGAAACTCCTAGCCTGAGTTGGTGCTTCTAGGTCAGGTCACGGCTCTCACCAAAGACTTGCCATCTGGCTCCAGCTCATTTGGGACTTCCTGTGCCAGGACATGAGCTCCATCCTCTGCCCTCCACCTCATCCCATTCCCCATCCCTCCCTGTCCCCTGACCCTGTGACTTGGTGAGGGACTGTGTAGGGTCAAAGTTAAGTGACTTCACCACGGGAAGAAGAGCGATGCAGACCCAAGCGAGGGCTGCTGTGTGCTCTCGACTCAGCTTTGCTTTATTTCTCTTCATTATTTTCACTTTTTCCTTCTTTGTCATGACAAAAAAGCAGTCCTCTTGTTAAGTTGCTTTATTTGAATGGTGGCCTAAAACAATATCAACATGGAAGACAATCACAAGGTTAAAACTAATAAATGGCCATAGAATTGTTCTACGTTTTAGGTTGGAAAGCCCCTCTTCGGTATTTATAGCTACAGGAGGCAATGGTTTTGCACCTAATCAGACTGAGAATGTCCAGAAGCTGATGGAATTCCTCTGGAACATTGAAGGATGGGAATCTGGCCCCATTTATACTAACATCATCTATTATCATTTCTTCAGATTTAAGGATCATGAAAATCTCATAAATGACTGATTTCTCTGGATTCATTGTAAATACATCTGTACAACTCCACACAATAAGATGGTCATTTACAAAAACACACCCCAAAGACATACATTAAAAAATAAATAATACAACAAAGTAAACTAAGCCAAACAAATATGTTTTGCTTCAAAACGTGAAGTTTTTTCAATTTGAGGTTTGTAAGAATTAAAAGGAAGGCAGGATGTTTAAAATGTATGTTTTCAAAGACAAGTCTTCGTTTATTGTTGTTAAGTCATGTCCGATTCTTTTCGACCCCATGGACTGCAGCACGCCAGACTTCCCTGTCCTTCACTATCTCCCAGAGTTTGCTCAAACTCATGTCCATCGAGTTGGGAATGCCATCCAACTATCTCATCCTCTGTCATCCCCATCTCCCCTTGCCCTCAATCTTTCCCATCATCAGAATCTTTTCCAATGAGTTGGCTTTTTGCATCAAGTGGCCAAAGTATTGGAGCTTCAGCTTCAACATCAGTCCAACCAGTTCTAATTGAAGGCTTATTAGAATCTTAACTGTTTCATGGATCTTGAAGGAGACTGGATTTATTATTTATTTGAATCAGGGTTGGAAGAAGTGTTCAGATTAAAATAACAATCTCCACCACAAAAACTGAACATCTACTAGCAGTGGCTCTTTTTAGAGGTAGGGAGTCAGCCTGAGAGCTTGCCCAAGCTCACTGAGACAGGAGTAGCAGAGCTGTGGTTTATAACCAGCTTGTATGAACTCAAAATGCAGTGACTTCTGCCACCTCCCCAAATTACGGTGAGCATCTTTGGAAAATGCATCATCTGTATCCTGCTGCAAGGGACAAGAATGCCGTTTAAGGAACAGGCACTGGGCTTTTAGAGTAACTGTAATGTTGAGAACTGTCCTCTGTCCTTCTGTGAGGCCTTGAGATTGCTGGTATGATGTCTGTGGCAAAGAGAGCTGACTGTCCCCTCCCCAAATTCATAGGCCCGTCAACAGTACAGAGTGCTCCCTGGGAAGCGGCTACCCAGGCAGGGGTGTTATATGGTTCCCTGATGAGTGTGAAAGATGTTGGTGGCACCCAGGTGGCAGAGACGTGGTTAAGCATTGTTTATGCCTCCTACCTCCTGCTAGAAGGTGTCCCCAAGGCAGGCTTGGAAAGAACATGGAAGAGCCATCTACCTGAGTCCCTGCATAGACCTCTCTGGTCCACCCCAACCAGGGCCAAAGACATTGAAGTGGGTGAGGACTACTTTTCCGTTGTTAAGCCATTATGATTCGGGGTGTTCTTTGTTACAGCAATTAACTAATGTTCTTGTACAAGAAATATGCCTTTCTTTGAGTTTCCTTTAGGAGTGAAGGGTACATTGTGAGCTGCAGTGAAGTGGTCAGAACAGTTAGAGAGAAGGATGATGTACATCTTCATGTCCCCAAAGGGATTTTCAAGGTTTCTAGGTGATCAGAGCTGTATTGATGGCCAGACTTACTTTGACAGTGAGCCCGGGGTGAGAGGTGACACAGAAGGGGACCGTGGAGGTTGAGGGGAGGGACGAGTCTAGGCCCAGTGAGGTCCAGATTCTTCTTCTCTTTTCTCTGTGGCCCCTTTAGTACATTTTCAATACATGAGACTCTTAAGAAAGAGAGACTACTCTCTTTCTCAGAGGAAGAGAAAAGCGAACTCAAGTCAATGTCTCTAAAATAAGGGAGCGGGGGTACTCTTAAGGAATGACTTTTTGAAAGAGTGGAATTTGACATCTGATCATGCTGCCTGGACGAGGGGCATTTGCCTTTCTATTTTCGAAAATCTTGGGTTCTTCTCTGTAAAGGAAAAGACTAGGAGTGCATTTCGCCACCTCCCTCCGCCCCCACCTATAACATAAACTTCACGTCCCTTCCCTTCCATGTCAGGATGTGCTTTTCTGGCCCTGAGGTGATTGAATATTGATTCGGTTAAGAATGGAGAATGTCTCTCTGCTGAAACACTGCAGCTCCTCCTCCCTCCAGTCTTTCACGTAACTTCTATTATCTTTTCTGAAAATCAATGGAATTAAAAATGCCATGGATGGTTTATTGAATTTCATCTAAAGAACAAATAATACAGAGAAAAATGATGGCCTTATAACCCTGCAAATAGATAGCTGGGTATTCATTTTTGCAGAGAAATAAAACTAATTGTTTAAACATCACTTAATGAGAACACTCTGTTTTGCCAGGGCAGTGGTAGGAATGAATACATCTTCATTCAATAATGGAAAATGCTGAGAATCACTCAAAGCAGTCTGTTGAAGTCACTGCATGCGATCCACAGCCATTTCTCCTGGCAACAATTTTGTTCCAAAGCCAGGTCTATTTCAGAGAATAACAATGGACCACTTACATAATAGAAGTCTATTTTCTATTATGCAGTTAATTTGTTAATAAAAATAGTACTTTATTCATTGATCTCAGAAATAAACCCCTGAAATTTTGATTCTTCTGTGGGGGGGGGGGGTCGGGTGGGGAAGTTCTCTGATTTTAAAAAAGAGCAATGGGCAGTCTGCCTTTTCCTCCATAGATACCAAGAAGGAAGATGACTTTACTATAGCCATGTTTCACCATGAGGAAAATTGGTCTTAAAAGGAAGTCAGTCTTGTCGACAGCAAACAGGAAAATCCTGGGCTGTAGCATTTCTCAATTTGGACGCTGTTGACATTTTGGGCCAGATCACTTTGTTGTACAGTCTGTCTTGAGCATTGTAGCATCTCTGGCCTCAATCCAGCAGATGCCAGCAACATCCCCACCCCTGACATTCAAAACTGTGTTCAGACATGGCCAGATATCTCCTGGGGAGAAAAACTGCTCTGAAGCAAGACTGTTTAGTAGAAACAAAATGTGAATCACATAAGTATTTAAAATTTTCTTGGAACCGCATTAAAACCAGAAAAAGAAACAAGTAAAATTAAAGAATGTAGCTTCCCTTGTGACTCAGACAGTTAAGAATCCACCTGCAATGCAGGAGACCCAGGTTCAATCCCTTGGTCGGGAAGATCCCCTTTAGAAAGGAATGGCAATCCACTCCAGTATGCTTGCCCGGAGAATTCCATGGACAGAGGAGCCTGGCGGGCTATAGTCCATGGTGTCACAGAGAGACACAACTGAGTAACTAACACTTTCCCTTTCACTGGCAGGACAGTGACTAAGGGTCTGTGCTTCCACTGCAAGGGGGACAGGTTCGATTCCTGGTTGGGGAACTAAGATGCCACATGCCACATGGTGCAGTCAAAAAATAAATCTTTTATTTAACCTAGTTTATTCAAAATAGAATTTAAATTATATAATCTATATAAAGTTATTATAACATATTTTGCATTCTTGTTTTTTGGAACTCTCTGAAGTCCAGTGAATACTGTATGCTTAAAACATATCTCATGTCTCACCAGCCACATTTTAATCACACAATGGCCCAATGTGGACAGTTCAGTTCTAAAGTCACCAACAGGGGGACTTCCCTTACTTTTGGACTTCTAGTTCCATGTGTTATTAAATTTCCTTTTTTAAAAAAGGGCCAGTTGGGGTGGTACTGTCTGTTCCTTCTCACTGAATATATCCTAAATATAAACCTGTATGGCCTTTCCGGTAAGGCATTAAAAAACTCAAGATCGCTTTGCTAGCGTGTTTTCTTTTTCTTTTTGGATGTGGACCATTTTAAAAGTCTTTACTGAACTTTGTTAGAATGTTGCTTCTGTCTATGTTTTTGTTTTTTGGCAGTAAGGCATGTAGGATCTTCGCTCCCTGACCAGGGATCAAACACAGGTCCCCTGCATTGGGAGGCCAAGTCTTACCACTGGACTACCAGGGAAGCCCCAGCGTGTCTTCTTTGTTACACAGGCATTGACCAGTAGTAAGTTTTTAGTGTGCTATTAAAGAAGCAGGGGCATCTGACTGCATGTCCAGGGCCTGCAGACTCAGGAAAGCTTTCCTTGTCCATGAGCCCTGCTTGCTTCTCTGCATTTTCTTGAGTCCTTACATCATGGACTTGATCATCTGATGGCCATGCCCTGGCTTATGTCTTCTGCATGTGCAGCAGTTCCTTGATTGGGGCTCTCTACCATGGGCTCAGCTTTGAGTATCTCCCAGAGGCAAGAAGAGTGGAGACACACGAGGGATAAGAATTTTCCTCAAGCTTGGAAGAAGTGGGCAGAAACAAAGCATCTTTGCTGACTATAGCTGGGAACTGCAGTAAAACCAAAGGAGGGAATTCTTGCTGAGTTGTTAAAATCAGAAACCTACGGAAAATTTATAAGGAAGCAGATTCAGAAGACTGCAGGCTTGCATAATTGAAAACACTTTGGTCTTAGAACCAAGAGTTTTGCTCCAGAACTAGAAATGTTAGAAAGTCACATAGTCTAACCCCCTTCCCATTTTACAGATGAGAAAAGTCAAGTTTACAGGAGTTAGGAAACTTGCTCAAGTCTATGCAGTGTTTGTAACAGATTCAGAATCATAACTTGTTCTCCTGGCTCACGAAGTGCTTCTACCTCAAACTGCTGCCTTCTTTATTTATTTAGAGTTTATTCAACTATATTCCATGCTCCCCAGCCACCAGGTGTTGGTATAAAATTAAAATTTTTCTTTGAAATGACTTTCAGACATACATAGCCGTTACGGAAATAGCACAGAATTTTCATGTTCTTCACCTGGCTTCCCAATACCATCTAACACAATGATAGCACAGTTACCCAAACCGGGAAACTGACATAACAGAACACTATTCATCACAGATCTTAAACAGATTCTACTGGTTCTTACACAGACTTCTTTTAAAAAAATTTAGCACAGGTTCTATGAAATTTTACCATACTTACATAACTACAACAATCAGCCCAGAGAACGGTTTGATTTCCACCCCCAAAACTTCCTTGACCTCTTTGCAGTCATAGCCTCTCCCCAGTTTAATTACTAAAACAATGAACGAACTGTCCTTCATCACTATAATTTCATTATTTTAAGGATTTCATGTAAAAATAAGGATACAGTAGGCACCTTGTCGAGACTGCCTTCTTTCACTTAGCACAATGACCAGGAGATTCATCCAGCTGGTTGCCTGTATCAATCATCTATTCCCTTTTATTGCTGAGTAATATTCCATTGTAAGGATGCACCAGACTGTTCTTTTTTTTTTTTTTTTTAAACTATTCCCCACCTCTACCCCTCAACACACTGCTCAGCTTGCAGGACCTTAAGTTCCCTGACCAAGGATTGAAACTATGCCCCCTGCAGTGGAAGAGCGGACTCTTGACCACTGACCAGACTTTGTTTAACCAATCATCCACTGAAAGACAGTTAGCTTGTTTTCAGTGTTTAGTGATTTCTGAAAATAAGGTGCTATAGATATTTCACATTCTCTTTCAGTCATCTTCCAGTGCTATAGGCTGAGTCTTAAAAATTATTTTCACCATAAGTCTTAGTAGCTAACAATCCTTAACTGGATGGCAGGGATGTAAAAAGGGAGAAACACAAGATGAAAATGGTTGATTCCCCAATTTGGGACATGTTAATGAGATTTGACTGACTGAGGGGCCATCTCCCCAGAAAAGAGATTCGTCATTAAGCTTCTTCAGACGGTCTCTAGATCAGCAGCAGCAGCAGCAGCACCTGGAAACTGGTTAGAAATGTAAAATTTCAGGTCCCAGCTTAGATCCACTGAGTCAAAAACTCTGGGAGTTGGTCCAGCAGTCTGTGCTTTAACTTTCTGAAAACACTTCAGTAAGGTAACAGCTGAGAAATTTCATATTTTCACCAAAACAGAGGCTGGGTCTGCATGGCTGACCATGAGATGCTATTATTTCCTTTGGACTGGACAGCGCTGTTCTGAATTTCATGTATTTCTTTCTTTCTGTTTTGGCAGAGATTGCCTGGTGGGTTCAAATATTTCAGTACATTTTAGAACAAGCTGTGTTTTAAATGTTTCTATTTCCCCATTTGGACATCTCTAGTTCAGTTCCTAAGTTATGTCTGACTCTCTGCGATGCCATGGACTTTGCATGGACTCTTTGCTGCCATGGACTGCAGCATGTAAGGCTTCCCTGTTCTTCACTATCTCCCAGGGTTTGCTGAAATTCATGTCCATTGAGTTGGCGATTCTATCTAACCATCTCATTCTCAGCCACCCTCTTCTCCTTTTGTCCTCAATCTTTCCCAGCATCAGTGTCTTTTCCAATAAGTTGGCTCCCACATCAGTCCTTCCAATGAATAGTCAGGGTTGATTTCCTTTAGGATTGACTGGTTTGATCTTCTTGCAGTCCAGGGGACTCTCAAGAGCCTTCTCCAGCACCATGTGGACAACATAGGATGATTAATGTGACTTCAGAAGCACAATGGGGACATTGTGTCGATCAAAGGAAGGAGCACATGGACAGGGCCATTTAGACCAGAGGATATATATCATTTGAGTGAATATTCTCATACCACATAAAAAGCTCTTCTATGGAAGGGCCTTGGAGTATTAGAGGGACCAGGCTTAGCCGATTTAATAAAATAAGACTCATCTTGGCCTTGGACACAGCAGAGAAGCAGGAGACGCTGTCTGTGCAGAGTGATTTGGGGTTCTCTCTTGTCCCCTGACCCCTTGCAGGAGTCCTGTGAGATTTCTACCCATTCGCTTTATCTCACCTCCTCCAGAACTGCATCGAAACTTCAACTTTTCTGTATAAGTCATTTAAGCTCTTTCCTCTGCCAGGTGACACTGAATTAATTAGACAAGTGAATCCCTCAATTTCATTATACATTTGACAGGTTATCCCAAAGACAGGCTGTCACTCTGCTACATATTCCCTGCTTTTCTTTGGGAATGAAGTCATCACAGCAGAACAGTAAATGGTAGGTATTTCAGGCATGTTGTAGGAGACATATGGGTGATACTCTTCCCATTGGAATTATTTAAAATAGCTCTAATTACTACAGGCTGACAACTGGTCAGATCTCTCCTATAAATAGTTCTTCAGGATGTCTAGGATTTGTGTGTGTGTGTGTATGTGTGTCTTTAGTGGGGGTTGTTCTGAATGGGGGAGAAGCATCTGGATGCTTTATGTAGTATGTAAAGAGACTGTCCATCTTCAGGCGAGCTGTTCAGGGTGAGATGTCGGCTTCAAATTAAAAGATACAGGTCAAGTTAAGCCTATCATTTCTGTTCATTTCCCCCCCCCTCATGTTTTCTGTTTGATTTTAATCATAATTCCTTTTGAATTCATTCTGTTCTATTAGCAAAAGACTCACAACGTGGCAGCACTCACAATTCCTACTCTGAAAGGTTTTCTTACAGGCATGGTACGGAGGCTGAGGGTCAGATGCCGAGCTGTGAAGACCGGCACATCGCAGGGGCCGGAAATATCGTGAGATGAGGGACCATCGCGCTTCCTTTATCCTAAGTCCTGAATAAACTTTTTAAGAAAGGCTCTTTGTGGTTTTTTGTGAATCCCAGCTCTACCTTTGCCCCTTTCCCCAGAGCACAGAGAGAATAGAAGGACAACGAGTCAGGGAGCTGCTTCTTAGGGCAGATTCTAATTTCTTTCTGTGAAGGCTGCCCTGAAATTCAAAGAAGCTTTATTATTTCATCCAATTTAAAAGTCTGTCCAGTGCTGAATGGGCAAGCACCTAATTTCACCTTTGGAGGCAAATGGGAAGCTTTTTGTGCTGAAAGAAAGGAGAGGAGAAAAGAGGATTCTGGAGGATAATTGAATGGAAATCCCTTCAAAGTGCCAGAAAACTGCTCACATCCATAAGGGATGGAACGAGGTCAAAATATATTTGTTAAAAGTGTGGGGCATGAAAGCCTTAATTATTTCTTTGGAAAGTCATGTCTTTTAAAGACTTAAACAAAAGCTTCAAGAAGGTAGATGCTGGGAGAAATTGCCCATGGCTTTAGGAAAGGTGGAGCTGAAAGGAAAGCAATTACTGGTGAACAATAGTATATTAGCAGGGGTTATCTTCCAGACTGGGGGCCCCTTCATTGGGTCTGGGGTGAGATCCTGTAAAAGATGGCCTGGTGGTCTGCCTAGAAGTGGGCGGGAGAGGGCACAGGGTCAATCTTACCGTTCAGGCTAGGAGACCTTTGCTGACTTAAGGAGGGAAAGAGTCATTTTCATTTCTTATACTCTAAGGAAACCTTTATTCTCTTGGAGCAGAAAGGCCAGCTGCTGTGAATGCTCTCTGGATTTAGACAGATGTATATCCTAATTTCTAACCCCCCCAGTAACTAGCTTTCTGATTTTAGGTGTTTTCCTTTATCCTCATCTTCTTCACTTGTAAAACAGGGAAAATCTGCTGAAATCAGGTGATGCTGGGTCCCCAGAAGTGTCAGCCTCTGGTGTCAGTCTCTCTTCTGTTTGTCCTCTGCCTCCTGGGCAGGCTCCCCGCAGCCCTGTAGGTTCTAGCTGGTGAACTCCTAATGAACCCACCCCTTTACCCCTGCCCAGTGCTAGCCCTGCAGGCTCTCAGCAGTCTAATTGCTAGGTCCGGGGACAGTCACCATCTTCTCATCCCTTCCTCCAGACCCTTATCTACTTGTGCTCTGGCTTCTCTCTGGAAGTTTCTAGACTAGGAAAGGATCCAGAATCACTCCCAATATTAACAGAGTCCTGGCAGGAGTTTGTATTCCTGTTCACTTCGTATCAACTGAGTTGCAGGGCAGTAGTTTTCTCCAGGGAAGGAGGTGTCCTGGCTGAAACAACTCATACCTAGCCTTTGGAATGTGCTATGTCATACAGAATTTCTCCAGAAGTCTTTTGATTTGTGTGTATTTTTATGTTCAATGACTCAGCCAGAAATGTTAACTGGTTTCTCATCAATTGATTTTCATGGCAAGAATTGACCATCAGGAACCTTCTCCCCTCTTACTGATGGACCTGACCTTCTCAGACCTGGAGTCCAGATAGTGGGCTGGATGCCAGGCTAACTTGGCTGGAGATTAACAGGGGGCAGTGGGATTGGGCTTCCCAGGTGGTGCTAGTGGTAAAGAACCTGTGTGCCAATGCAGGAGATGTAAGATATGTAGGTTTGATGCCTGGGTTCAGAAGATCCCCTGGAGGAGGAAATGGCAACCCACTCCAGTATTCTTGCATGGAGAATCCCATGGACAGAGGAGACTGGCAGGCTATGGTCTATAGGGTCGCAAAGAGTTGGACACAACTGAAGTGATTTAGTAAGCATGCACATTAGGGTTGGTAGAGTCTGGCTGGGGAGCCCCATTTTGAGTAGCCAGGAGATCTCTGAAAAAGTTATCAGACTTTGTTAAAAACAGCACATGTGGGGTTCCAAGTTCATGGGTGAAAAGATTTCCTGAGAGTTTCAGAGCCCATGATCAGCACCACTTTCTAGGAGACCATTAATTCAGGGACAAGGCCCTCCACCTCATTTTTTGGTTAGAAGAGTTTCCATAGCACATTCACACTTTGTGGGCATTGGTCTTCCTAGTCTCTCCCTAGAAAGTTGGATAGAGTCCATCTTTTTCTGACAAGAATTGGCAAGAACTGGCAACTATCTTCTGCTTTCTTGACTGGTCTAGTAAAGGAGGGTCTTTGAGTGATTTGACCCTTCAGCTCATTTGGGAAGACTCTGCATGCACATGATCTGGGACATGAGCACAAAACTTGTCCTAGAGGAACACTGGATGTCATGGTATGCTTGCACTTTTTTCAGAGGGAATAAAGAACATTAGAGCAGCAGCAACAGCAATTATGTCCCTGCTTTTGGGGCCCAGGGGGTATATATCTTCAATTCCTTGGCAAATCATCTCTTCTTAAATTGGTAGAACTTGCTTCTTGAGGCAGATGTAAGCACTATGTGAAAAACCAGAATTTTCTTCCAACCAGAGCTCTCTCAATAGTAATGAGCTTCCTGCTCCAGGAAGTGTTCAAGCCCAAGGACACATATCAGTGAGATCAGAGCTGGACTGCCAGTGTTCTCAGGAGGCTGGGCAAACCAATATAAGTCTTCCCAGACCTGGTCACTCATTCATCCAGTCACCTTGAGAGCTTGTTGGTGATATATCTACTCCTAGACTTCAGAGCCTACGCAAAATCAAGATCTGTAAGGGCAGGGCCTGGGAATTTGCACTGTTAACAAAGCTTCTCAGGTTTATCTCCTGAAAATTATGGTGCTGAATTCCCTCTTCATCTAAGTCCCCTACATATGGACCTTCACGTTGTGAACTTTCAAAGATGAGAACATGCATTCAGGTGTGTGTAAATGGCAGCTTGCCCTCCGTCTCCTGTTGCTGATGACGCTTCAGCTCTACCATCTCTCACCTCCTCTCCCTCCTCCATCAGGAACTCTTCTCGCTTGTTCACTCGATGCCAGCCCCGTGTGCCAGATGTTGTACTGAAGTCCTGTACTTTTCAAGGTATTGTACTGTAAGATTAAAAATGTTTTCTTCATTTTTTGGTTTGTTTTCATGTATTATTTGTATGGAAAGTATTATAAACCTATTACGCTACAATAATTAAAAGACGCTTACTCCTTGGAAGGAAAGTTATGACCAACCTAGATAGCATATTCAAAAGCAGAGACATTACTTTGCCAACAAAGGTACATCTAATCAAGGCTGTGGTTTTTCCTGTGGTCATGTATGGATGTGAGAGTTGGACTGTGAAGAAAGCTGAGCACTGAAGAATTGATGCTATTGAACTGTGGTGTTGGAGAAGACTCTTGAGAGTTCTTTAGACTGCAAGGAGATCCAACCAGTCCATCCTAAAGGAGATCAGTCCTAGGTGTTCTTTGGAAGGACTGATGCTAAAGCTGAAACTCCAATACTTTGGCCACCTCATGCGAAGAGTTGACTCATTGGGAAAGACCCTGATACTGGGAGGGATTGGGGGCAGGAGGAGAAGGGGACGACAGAGGATGAGATAGCTGGATGGCACCACCGACTGGATGGACATGAATTTGGGTGAACTCCAGGAGTTGGTGATAGACAGGGAGGCCTGGTGTGCTGCGATTCATGGGGTTGCAAAGAGTCGGATACGACTGAGCGACTGAACTGAACTGAACTATATAGCCGATTGTGTTAGTTGGGTACCTGGGCTAACTTTGTTGGAATTATGAACATGCTGTCAGAATGAAACTTGTTTGAATGTAGGGGACTTACTGTAATACCAAATTTTGAACAAGACCACTGTCTAACTACAGTTTTTCATGAATCCTCGCTGCCTGAGATGTCCTCAGAGTTTAGAGCTGCTCTTTCAGTTCCCTCTGGACTTCCCTTGGGCCTACAGCTTCCTTCATGCTGTTCCCATCCCCTCTCCTGTTAATTTCCCCTCTTCCTTTCTCTGTACTTCCCTCTGCCTCCATGGTTTCTCCTCCTTTTGTCTCTCTTTTCAGGGTCAGCCTAGCTGACCCACTTAGGATCTGCCCCACTCCCTTTGTGATAGCAACACCTTCACATCTGTAGGTCAGAACTCTCAGGAACATCATTTCAATGCAGCTCCCACAAGTCTGACCTCTGTAACAACAGCAGGCCAGGCCCTTGGCTGCCTATAGGAACCGGCATCTTGGGGATGACCTCTGAGGTGGGCTGGCGACCCTCTGAGTTGTCTTCAAAACTAGGGAGAGAAGAGTTGGCTTCTTATTTCCATGGGTTGTTTTGCACTTTCATTCACATGTCTCTTAGCATAAAAAATTCTATGATCAGAAAGTCCCTGTGGGTTACTTTCTCTGAGAACTTTAAATATGGGGTGGTTTGGGTCACAAATGTCAGTAGTAAAAGGGAAGCTTCACAGAGGTTGTCACAGATAAATTGGAGTGTAGATTAGGTGCAGGAAATCAAGACACATCCTACCCTGTATTAGTCCCAGGGATAGAACCCGAGTCTCCTGAATCGCAGGCAGTTTCTTGTGGATTACCCCAGATTGAGTGAACACCATGTTGAGAGCCACAGCAGAGCAATATGACAGTGCAGTAACTGTGTAGTCTTCCTATAACTCAATGCATGGGTTTTATTGATTTTATTCACATTTTGGAAAAGCTGGATGTAGTTCTTCTCTTTTTTTGAGGTGCTGTGAGTTCTTGGGACCTGGGGGTGAGACCTTTTAATTTTTTGACATCGCTCCGAGTGAGGGAAAGAGCAGAGAGTTTGGAGGGATCCGAGGGTCCCATTTGTGACTGGGTTCCTCCAATACACGCCACTCGCCATCACCCCAGTGATCGGAGGAGTGGTTAATGGGTTTGCCACCTTGGCCTTGAATCCATTTATTGTGTGTGTGGGCACAGGAGTTGGTCCTCATGCACAGACATTGGTGACCCTGTCCCTTCTCTTCCAGGGCCGTTCCCACCCAGGTGAGGGGTGAGGCAGACAGAAGAAACAGAAAAGCAAAGGAGCCTAGCCGGGTGGGCGGCGAGACACGGCGCGGGAGGGCAAAGGACACGGCGCAGGAGAGGCAAAGCTGGGGCGGTCGCCAGAGCGGAAGAAGAAAGACAGTTCGCGCTGACTTTGTTTTTAAGGAATTGCAGTTAGCAGGAAAGAAACCACAACTGATGACAGCAAAGTATTGAGCTACGGAGAGCTAGGAACATATGTGTTAAGCGAAGGACAGCAGTGCGATTCCACGTGGCGGTGGGAGGGGGTGGGAGTTGGGGTGGGAGGATGAATGACGCGCCAGGGGTGCGCTGAACTGCCCATCCTACCTTTGTTAGTCCAAGGCCTTTTCTTTGCTTTTCTCTTCTACATTTGGGAGTTACAGAGCAATAAGACCATGGCTCATATTCATAATTTACACAGATAATTTATTGCAGTTTTGACCATTCTGTTACATGTCCAACAGCTGTGAAATCTGCACTTTTTCCCTAAAGGGGAGTTGTTGTGTTAGGAAGAATTGCTCTCCCAAACCCCCTCCGTGCGATGCTCAGAGTTCCTGCGTGTAGAGGAACAGGAGTGTTGTCAGGACAAGGAGCTCAGCTTCTCAGTTTATGGGTTGTTCAGCTCATAAACTCATCCTTGGTAGGATGCAAAGGGCCCCTGCAGAGTTCCCTGTTTCCCCTGGCAACAGTTGCTGGGCAAACAAGGAGGAGAGAGGGCAGCAGTGGGCAGGGAGCCCTCCAAGGATTTCCTCTGGTCCCCGGAGAGTGTGGGGTCTGAAATGGAGGCTAGAGGCCCATGTGTTGTACCATAAAATTCTAGGAACGCTCCATCTGCACCGCAGGCCTGAGAATACCCGGCGTGACAGTGTATATAACATTCCTGGCTTATGCTTCTTAATACCAGCCTATAAAAATAACAGTCCAACTGGATGAGATCATGGGGAGATTGTGCGGGGCCATATGCCGTGGCCTGAGTTGGTGCTGACTGACAGTTGGAGGATAAGATTCTGGGACTTGTTGGTTTAGGAAGGAGAAGAAATCAGAGGGTGGGACTGGGGCCCGGGGAGTAGGAGAGGGAGTGAGGAAGAGGATGGATGAGCCTGTCTCAGCAGAAGAAAATCCCATCAATTAAAACATAATGGGGAAGGGGGCAAATACCATCATTCATTGGGCATCTACCATATCCCAGAGAATGTTGTTTTGTTCCATTTAATTCTCTGTACAATATGAGTTGCATAGTTAAGTCCCATTTTCCCAGTGGCAGAAATGCTGTCTTGGTGACCGTGGGTATCTGAGACTTGCCTGGAGGCTGTAAGTGGGTAGAGACAACACCCAGCCCCAGGGCTTCATGACCCCAAGGCTGGGAGCACTGCTGTGATACTGCAGAATCTCCTCAGGAGGAAGTCCATTTTCCTGTGAGTGAAACTCTCCAGTTGGAGTTGAGATGGCTGTTGGAAACTGATTTAATTGATTTTGTCTCCCTGGTGGCTCAGATAGTAAAAAATCTGCCTGCAGTGCAGCAGACCTGGGTTTGATCCCTGGGTCAGGAAGATCCCCTGGAGAAGGGAATAGCAACCCACTCCAGTATTGTTGCCTGGAGAATTCCATGGACAGAGGAGCCTGGTGGGCTACAGTACATGGGGTTGCAGAGTGAGACACGACCGAGTGACTAACATTTCATTTCCGTATTGAAGTGAGCTGTTGCCTTAGGAGCCTGTGGATACAGCTTTTCTCTCCTCTTTCCAGGCTCCTGTGGTGGAGCTGGGCCATATGGACAAACACAGCTGCTGTTGGCTCAGGTTGTTGGAGGTGAGAGACCAGTGACAGGGACCAGTGGTCAGTCTCTTAGAAAAACCTCAGCTTCCCTAGGGGATAGTCCAGACAGACGGAGCTCTGACAGACAGACATGTACAGACCACTTCCCAGGTTCTGTCATGATTGGTAACCCCTGAACAAAACTCAAAGTAATTTAAAAACTTAGTTCAGTTGCACCTTTATATTATATATAGTCTAACAAAAATATAGCAGCACTGAGCATCTTCTATTATGTCAGATACTTTACATACATGATACAATTTAATTTTCACAGCAACTTTATCAGGAAGACAAAGTTGGCTCCATCTTAGGGAAACCAAAAACCAGAGGCTCAGAAAGGATAAGCTGCTCAAACCAATACTACGATGATTTTGTTGCTTTGAGATTTGAGTTCCCTTTGTCTGTTTTCAGAAGTTTTTTTTCCTCACTGGTCCCATCTTGAGAGGCACCAGGGAGGATCCTGTCTCTGAATCACAGTGGGTGTGCTTTGGTTCAAATTGGGCTCAAGATTGTATTTGTCACCAGCTTCATAAACTGTGTCGAGATTTATGAAAAAGCCCTGGAGGTCCAGCTGTTGAATGACAATGTTACTTAAGCTGGAAACAAAGATCTTTTCCTTTCTTCATTGAAAATGGCTCATGTTTTTAAAAACAAAATTACATGTTTGGTAACAGTTTTACTGAGCTTCCCTGGTGGCTCAGATGGTAAAGCGTCTGCCTGCAATGTGGGAGACCCAGGTTCAATCCCTGGGTTGGGAAGATCTCCTAGAGAAGAAAGTGACAACCCACTCCAGTATTCTTGCCTGGAAAATCCCATGGACGGAGGAGTCTGGTAGGCTACAGTCCATGGGGTAGTAAAGAGTCGGACACAACTCTTGAGCTATAATTCATAATCATATACCATATGATTCTCCCATTGAAAATGTACAATCCAGTAGTTTCTAGTATATTCATAGAGATGTACTAAACCATCACCATAATTTATGAACACTTTTATTCCCCCCCCAATATTACATTTTTAATCAGAAAAAAGAAATTCACATTAAACAAAATAGATAAATAGAAGAAGGTCTCTCAATTTAACTTTTTCATTAAGGCCACACTTTCCTATCTTTATGTACTGAAGATACAGAGCAGGGCAGTTCCAGTCATCCTGTGCATATTGTTTTATGTCTCTTTTGTAAGGTGTCATTTCCCATGTTGTTACTTTGGATTTTTAATAGCCCGTGATATTCTCTTGCATTAATGTGCAATAATTTACGAACTCACCCCCTTTTGCTAAACCATTGGTTTTTTTTCCTATCATAAACAATGTGGCAGTGAACATCTTTGCACGTGAAACTTATTTCCTCTGTTGAATATATTTCTCGGGGTTGCATTCCCAAGAGTGAAATTACTGGGTCAAAGGGTATGAGCATTTTATGTTCCTCTCTCCCTTCTCCCATGTTTATTCCCAAAGAGGTGACACTATTTTTCAAAATGAAAATATAGTGCATATATATATATATACACACACACACATATATATAGAAAACATTATACATAAAAATTAATTTAATGCAAGGTTTTTGCTTCATTATGTAGGTTGGGGACAGGCAAAATCTATGGGGTCAAGCGTTGTCCATTCCTTGAGAGCCCAGAAAGATTGTCCTTTTTCGTGTCCACCTGGTGACTTAAATAACTTGGCCATTTCCTTTAGAAAATGATTCCCATGGAAAATGATTCCCTCAACCTCCTGACCTTTTATTGGTTGCTGTTAGCCCTGGGCAGCACTTTGCTTCCAGCTGTTCTTAAAAGCCACTTCGCTAGCATTTAACCCTTTGATGGCTCACAGGGGTGACTGGAGTGGGGATGGGGAGAGACGCTTAGCGGGAAATAGGCAAGGGAGAATTTGCATGCTCTCACCACTGTGCCTTCAGGTCAGAGCGAGCCAAATCTGAGACAGTCAGCTCTGGCTCAAAAAATTAGAACACCCTCTGACTTGTTCTCTTGTAAATAACAACAATTTGGAAGCGCTCATGCTGGTGACCTTCAATGTCCACACAAGAGAAGCTGTTAGGAGTGGGAGCCAGGCTGAACTGCTGAGAGGGATTTTGAGAGCTCTGGCATAGCATGTTTTGAATTTCAGGATATGCAACATTTTTAGGTGTCCCTTAAGACAGCCCCAAATGACTACTGGATTGAAATTTTGTATCAGTTCAGGTGCTTTGGGACATAAGCTGCGGAAAACCCACATGAAACCAACTGAGAAGATAACAGGAGTTTTTAGGTAATTGAAAAGCCCAGGGGTTTGATGTACAACAAAACTAGATCCAGGGCTCAGGATGACATTCAGACTGAATATTGTTCCTTCTCTTCCTGCTACTTTCCAAAGCATCGGCTCCCCACGTGGTCTCAAGATGGTTACCAGGAACAGAGAGAGGAACTCATGCTTTCCTGCTAATGTTCAGCAGAAGAGGGGGGTTATTTCTTTCTTTGAACCAGAGGATCTAAATCCTAGATTGTACTGTGACTGGACAAACTTAGGTCACATACCTTTTCTGAACTGAGTGTTGTGTCTGGGGGTTGAGGTTATGCTGATCTGTGATTATGCTGATTTGTGACTCATGGTTTAGACCCATCAGGGCCCGTTCAGATTAATCCCACCCAAACGGAGGGGGCTTCTGCTCTTGGAAGGGGGTGCCAGGGAGGGGGTGCCAGCTGTTGCTCCCTATAATTCTTTATGTCAGCCTTAGGTCTTTATGTTCAATCCCTTAGGTCTTAGATAAGGGATCATCCTGCCTTTGTTTGAACTGCTTAACCAGAAAACTTACGTGAGAAATCATTCTCTTCCCCCAGAATATGTGTGTGTTTGGAGCACGTGGCCTTGACTCCTAGGAAAAAAAATAAAAAGTATGTAGAAGATAAAAAAGGAAAACTGGGTTTTATAGATGTAAATTTTTATAATCAGACAGGACTGATGGATTGGCAAATAAAAATAGGGGAACATGAAGAGTCAGACCAAGGTTTTGAGTTGGCAGAGGTTGGTAGAGGGGGAGGAAGCAGGCAAAGGGGATAGAAAAAGACATAACTTGAGGGCTATACAATTAAGACTTCATGCCAGCACATTTGGAAGACTCAGCAGTGGCCACAGGACTGGAAAAGGTCAGTTTTCATTCCAATCCCAAAGAAAGGCAATGCCAAAGAATGCTCAAACTACCGCACAATTGCACTCATCTCACACGCTAGTAAAGTAATGCTCAAAATTCTCCAAGCCAGGCTTCAGCAATATGTGAACCGTGAACTTTCTGATGTTCAGGCTGGTTTTAGAAAAGGCAGAGGAACCAGAGATCAAATTGCCAACATCCGCTGGATCATCGAAAAAGCAAGAGAGTTCCAGAAAAACATCTATTTCTGCTTTATTGACTATGCCAAAGCCTTTTACTGTGTGGATCACAATAAACTGTGGAAAATTCTGAAAGAAATGGGAATACCAGACCACCTGATCTGCCTCTTGAGAAATGTGTATGCAGGTCAGGAAGCAACAGTTAGAACTGGACATGGAACAACAGACTGGTTCCAAATAGGAAAAGGAGTTCATCAAGGCTGTATATTGTCACCCTGTTTATTTAACTTCTATGCAGAGTACATCATGAGAAACGCTGGACTGGAAGAAGCACAAGCTGGAATCAAGATTGCTGGGAGAAATATCAATAACCTCAGATATGCAGATGACACCACCCTTATGGCAGAAAGTGAAGAGGAACTCAAAAGCCTCTTGATGAAAGTGAAAGTGGAGAGTGAAAAAGTTGGCTTAAAGCTCAACATTCAGAAAATGAAGATCATGGCATCTGGTCCCATCACTTCATGGGAAATAGATGGGGAAACAGTGGAAACAGTGTGAGACTTTATGTTTCTGGGCTCCAAAATCACTGCAGATGGTGACTGCAGCCATGAAATTGAAAGACGCTTACTCCTTGGGAGGAAAGTTATGACCAACCTAGATAGCATATTCAAAAGCAGAGACATTACTTTGCCAACAAAGGTTCGTCTAGTCAAGGCTATGGTTTTTCCTGTGGTCATGTATGGATGTGAGAGTTGGACTGTGAAGAAGGCTGAGTGCCGAAGAATTGATGCTTTTGAACTGTGGTGTTGGAGAAGACTCTTGAGAGTCCCTTGGACTGCAAGGAGATCCAACCAGTCCATTGTGAAGGAGATCAGCCCTGGGATTTCTTTGGAAGGAATGATGCTAAAGCTGAAACTCCAGTACTTTGGCCACCTCACGCGAAGAGTTGACTCATTGGAAAAGACTCTGATGCTGGGAAGGATTGGGGGCAGGAGGAGAAGGGGACGACAGAGGATGAGATGGTTGGATGGCATTGCTGACTTGATGGACGTGAGTCTGAGTGAACTCTGGGAGTTGGTGATGGACAGGGAGGCCTGGCGTGCTGCGATTCATGGGGTCGCAAAGAGTCGGACATGACTGAGCAACTGATCTGATCTGACCTGACCTCAAAATTTCCTGGAGACTTCCCTGAGTCCCCACTCATGGATCCTAGACTAGGATTGAAAGCAAAGATGTTAGTTGAAGAGATTTATTATTGAGACATTTGGTACATTCTAGAGATGAGGATCTATGATGAGGTTCATATATATTATTAGATTTCCAGGTGGCTCAGTGGTAAAGAATTCTGCCTGCAATACAGGAGTCACAGGATCTCTGGGTCGAAATCCCCTGGAGGAGGGCATGGCAACCCAGTCCAGTATTCAAGCCTGGAGAATCCCATGTACAGGGGAGTCTGGCAGGCTACAGTCCACAGGGCTCAAAGAGTCAGGCATAACTGAGTGACTGAGCACGAGCGCTTATTAGATTTAGTTACTTTAGATTTAATTTACTTGTTTAGATTTGGAAAATGAAGTTTCTATCTGAAACTGTAGGGCTGTACCTGGACTCCCCTTGGAAAGCACCAGCTTTCCCCAAACAAAGATGGTGGTTACATGGGAGGTGGGCAGACTAGGACAGAAATAGCTTAGACTATATGTATTATTTTTTCCTCGTGCTGCCAAAACAAATTGCCTCTAGTGGTAAGGAACCTGCCTGCCAATGCAGGAGACTAAGAAACCTGTGTTCAATCCCTGGGTCAGGAAGATCCCCTGGAGGAGGGCATGGCAACCCACTGTAGTATTCTGTCTGGAGAATCCCGTGGAGAGAAGAGCCTGGCGAGCTACAGTTCATAATGTTGCAAAGAGTCAGACACAACTGAAGCGACTTAGCATGAGTAGCTTAAAACAACAAACACTTATTCTTACGCAGTTCTGTAGACTATAAACCCCAAATTGTGGGGTTGGCAGGGCCATGATTCCTCAGGAGGGTCTAGGGAAGAATTTCTCCTTGCATCTTGCAGCTTCTGGTGGCAGCTGACAATCCTTGGTGTCCCTCAGCTTGTGACAGCATGAGCCTAATCTCTGCCTTTATCTTCACATGGCCAACTTCTCTGCATGTGTGTGTGTGTTCACATTGTCTTATCTCTGCAGAGGCCTCTGTTCAGATTTCTCTCTTCTTATAAACACACCAATTATTGGATTAGGACCGACCCTGATGCAGTATGACCTCATCTTAACTTGAAGACATCTATCAGGACTTCATTTCTAAAGGAAGTCACATTCTGAAGTTCTAGATAGGTAGACATGATTTTGGAGGACACCGTTCAGCTCAGTACAGGATTAAGCAAGGCTTTTGTGTCAGGACAGAGAGTGAGCTGAACAAAGCAGCAAAGTGGTGCACTTGTAATTCCCTTGCCATTTTATAGCCATCCCCCAACTTTCTCATACTGCATGGCTGGCAAAGACTGAAATCTTGATGGCTAGTGGAGGTGTGGGTAAGTGAAATGGAGAAAGGGTGGGACTTAGGAGACTGAGGCAGTGGTGGAGGGGCCTTTCTGAATCTGTGCATGTGTGCTAAGTTGCTTTGGTCATGTCTGATTCTTTGTGACCTCATGGACCATAGCTCACCCACCAGGCTCCTCTGTCCATGGGTTTCTTCAGGCGAGAATACTGGAGTGGGTTACCATTTCTTTCTCCAGGGGATCTTTCCAACCCAAGGACTGAACCTGCATCTCTTATGTCTCCTGTACTGGCAGGCGGGAACCACCAGCACCACCTAGGAAGCCCTCCTTCTGCGTCTCCCATGCTTTAATGTCAGCCTTTTGTAGGGACTGCCTTGAGTGTTCTGCCCCTGGGATACATGAATGAGTGTTCAAGGAGGAATCCAGGGACTGCTTGGCATGGGAAGGAGACATTGGGAACCCATGCAATTGTGTCTGAAACTCTGAGAATGTGCAAAGGCAATTATTTATTAAGAGGACCATACCAGTCGTGGGACCCTTAAACAAGTCTGTGACATGTCTCCTCTTCCTCAAACCGAAAAAGTGGCTTTAGCAGTGTGTTGAGCGATGAATAATGCAGCAGCATTATTCAAATGGGACAGTGCTGGAGAGTCCTGGCTGTTGAGGAGGGCAGCCCAGGCATGGTGGGAGGTGGCTCTGCTCCCTACACCACTTCCACCAGTGTGTGTGACCCCACACAAACCACCCCTTCCTGGTGGCTGCAGCTGTCACATCTGGAAAGCTAGTTGAACTAGATGATCTTGACGGTTTCTCCCAGACTTAAGAAAAGGACTGTCATTTTTCTGTGTGTTTCATTAATTTGATGCATGTTAGTGATGCTTGAGCAGGTGGTTGGTGGGCACACCTGCCCAGTGATGTGTTCTGTTGGGTATGCACATTTGCAAGGTAGGGTTTGTGAAGATTCACGAAATAACACACAGAAGGGGCCAGGCTCAAGGCTGTCATAAGTAGGTGCTAGTTCATCTGCTCTTCTGAACACATCAATATTTACTTTCCATGCACATCAATTTTCTGAAGTGAGGATTTAAATTAAAAATACAATGAAAAGACAACCTACTAAATGGGAGAAGATGTTTGCAAATGATATGACTGATAAGGGGCTAATTTATAAACACCTGGTACAACTCAACCTCAAAGAAAACAAACAACCTGATTAAAAAAAGGGCAGAAGAACTGAACTAAAAATAGAACTACCATATGACCCAGAAATTCCACTCCAGGTGTATATCCAAAAAAACCAAAACACTAATTCAGGAAGATACATGCATCCCAGTATTCATAGCAGCATTATTTACAATTGCCAAGGTAAGGAAGTACTAAGTGTCCATAAAGAGATGAATGGATAAGGAAACTGTGGTAGGTATATAGAGTAGAATATTAATCAGCCATGAAAAAGAATGAAATTTTGCTATTTGCAGCAACATGGGTGAACTTGGCGGGCATTATACTAAGTGAAATAAGTCAGACAGAGAAAGACAAATATTGCATGTTATCATTTACATATGGAATCTAAAAAATACAACAAACTAGTGAAGAAAACAACAGGGAAGCAGACTACCAGATGCAGAGAACAAAGCAGTGGTTACAGTGAAGGGGAAAGGGCTGAGGGGGAGGGGCAATATAGGAGCAGGGGGAAAAGAAAGGTTATTACAGATTATATGAAATCACGTGTGTTAAACTTTTGAAAACTGCAAAACACTATAGAATTTAAGAACTGATCATTCAATAAAAATTATTTATATGAAATTCAAATATACAAAAATGTTTTTTGAAAAAATTTAAAAATAAAAATCACAAGAGTAAGGGAGTAGCTGGATGTTGAATGACTGCAGTCTAAACTGAAGGGCTTCCAGTGTCTTGCGTCAACAGAAGTCCAGGGCTGCAGTGTGACTCCTTCTGTGTGTTTCTATCTGCTGTATTTGGCCCCCCCATGAGAAACACTGGGCTGGAAGAAGCACAAGCTGGAATCAAGATTGCTGGGAGAAATATCAATAACCTCAGATATGCAGATGACGCCACCCTTATGGCAGAAAGTGAAGAGGAACTCAAAAGCCTCTTGATGAAAGTGAAAGTGGAGAGTGAAAAAGTTGGCTTAAAGCTCAACATTCAGAAAATGAAGATCATGGCATCTGGTCCCATCACTTCACGGGAAATAGATGGGGAAACAGTGGAAACAGTGTCAGACTTCATTTTTCTGGGCTCCAAAATCACTGCAGATGGTGACTGCAGCCATGAAATTAAAAGACGCTTACTTCTTGGGAGGAAAGTTATGACCAACCTAGATACCATATTTAAAAGCAGAGACATTTCTTTGCCAACAAATGTTTGTCTAGTCAAGGCTATGGTTTTTCCAGTGGTCATGTATGGATGTGAAAGTTGGACTGTGAAGAAGGCTGAGCACCGAAGAATTGATGCTTTTGAACTGTGGTGTTGGAGAAGACTCTTGAGAGTCTCTTGGACTGCAAGGAGATCCAACCAGTCCATTCTGAAGGAGATCAGCCCTGGGATTTCTTTGGAAGGAATGATGCTAAAGCTGAAACTCCAGTACTTTGGCCACCTGATGTGAAGAGTTGACTCATTGGAAAAGACTCTGATGCTGGGAGGGATTAGGGGGAGGAGGAGAAGGGGACGACAGAGGATGAGATGGCTGGATGGCATCACTGACTCTATGGAAGTGAGTTTGAGTGAACTCCAGGAGATGGTGATGGACAGGGAGGCCTGATGTGCTGCAGTTCATGGGGTCGCAAAGAGTCGGACACAACTGAGCGACTGAACTGAACTGAACTGAACTGACCTCCACACAGCCACGTGAGAGACCCAGAGGAGCAGGATATGGGACCATGTGATCTTGGTTTAAAGAGGTCTCACCAAGGGGTGTCCTGCAGACAGGACCTAGGTCAGAGCTGCCCTAAAAATACTCTTCACTCCCCTTCCTGTTTTCTAGATGTCTTTTCTTTTTCTATCTTATCTCCGAGTTGGGCACATCCTATGTGCTGTGTGAGGTGCATTTATCACAATAGCTGTTGAATGCCTCCATCTGGACATGAACGGATCACTACAGTGGGGTCTGAGTCTGATGAGTCTGCACAGCACAGACCAAGGAGAGCTGAAAGGCAGCCTTGCAGTGGAATCAGGTCGGAAACCCAGGAGACGGCCCGGGGAGAAGTAAGCTGAGGGACTGGCATGGAGGCAGCGGCCAGGGTGGAGGCCATGGTCTGAACTCTGAGAACCAGCAGTGAGTGGACTTGAGCCGGATTCCAGAGCCACTCCCTGAGCTGCAGGGACCCAGTGCAGGGTGTCTGCAGCCAGGAGGGAGCACCTTTCTGGACTGATGCTACCCTTGTGCTGCTAGGGTAGCCTCCGATGGTGCCCAAAGCGAAGTGATGAGGCCGTGGAGGCTTGGACTGAGAGCCAGGGACCAGTTCCTCTAGCAAAGACTGTCTTGCCCTTGCGCTGGGTGGTGGGGATGGCATGACTGGTGATGGTGGAGAAGGTGCTTCCCCTTTCTGAGCCCGAGGGT
Organism: Bos indicus; assembly: GCF_029378745.1. Classification (NCBI taxonomy): domain Eukaryota; kingdom Metazoa; phylum Chordata; class Mammalia; order Artiodactyla; family Bovidae; genus Bos; species Bos indicus. Next base: position 14,015,197 of record NC_091780.1, on the reverse strand, counting down.
CATTTGTTTGGGAGCCTCTTTTGCTGAGTGAGAGAGTTGGTAGTTGATTTCAGGTTATAAAGAGTTAATTGTTAACTCCAGGGTAAGCTGTTGATGGCTTTAGCTGTGCCCTCCTCCTGGGTTATTTGCATTTTAGATGGTACTCCTAGGAGACCAAAATTCCTTGAAGACCTTAAAAGAATGGGGTGTTAATGAAGGTATAAAGGATATCTGTGTGTGTGTGTGTGTGTGAGAGAGAGAGAGAGAGAGAGGGAGGGAGAAATGGTTTTGTTTAAAATTCTTCAAATCTTTAATTTGTCTCTGTGTATTGAAGGATGAGGATTTTATGAACCATCTGTGATGATCAGACCCTAAGGGTGGAATGTGCAGGAACTATTTTTAATATTTGACTTAGCTATAATAATTCTGCATACATTAAGTGAAACATCAGGTATCGGACCAGTGTGATCGTCATTTGGTGATTATTTGCGATTCTAGGGGTGGAGAATTATCAGAGAGATGGGGGCCAGGAGATTATGTGATGCCTGGGGTCTCTTCAGGAGTAAGAGCTCGCCCCTGTGATCCAGATTTGGCCTTTGTTCTCCCATCTCCAGTCCCTTGTCTTCACCACAGGACCCCACTGCACGCATCACCAGAATACCAACTTCTCCAGGCCGGTTCACTGCTCAACCAGAGTCAGGAAGATAACAGGTGCTCAGGAGACTGTTGTTGAGGCTTGCTGTTCTGACCGCTGTCTTGCAGAGTCAGGAAGATAACAGGTGCTCAAGAGACTGTTGTTGAGGGTTGCTGTTCTGACCGCTGTCTTGGAGAGGAAACAGTTGATGCTCTGAGTTCACCCCACTGGAGAGGGGTCAGTGCTGCTGGGTCTGTAGGCTGAGAGCTCCCGGTTTGCCCTCTGCTGCTGAATGAGGGACCAGCCCAGGGCTTCGTTACTCTCCAGCTCTGATCCGGGGGCCCTGCTGTTCTGGCTGCTGGGCTTGGAAGGTTTTCATGGTAGAATCTGGGAGACTGAAAGTGAACCACTCACCTCAGATCCCAGCTCCTCCCACCCTTTCTCAGAAATGAAGAAAGTGAGCTTGTTGCCTCAAAGGAAAGGACGGGCAGACTGTACGTGTTGGCAATGATAACAGTCAAGCTTTCAGCAAAGATTTGCATGTTGGAAAACTTGTCTACCATTGTGAGCTTGATAGATTCCTAATACTTAAAGATTTTCTGATGGGATTGGCAGTGATGTTAACAAATGTGACTTCTTTGATGCTGTATAATGAAATATGTCAACATTTAGAAGATCTCTGCAACTCTGTGAACTAATATTTCCCAAGTGACCAATGAATGATGCTACAGACTCTTACACATAAAAGATCTATTGAAAGGGCAAGAGAGGACCAATGGATTTTTCAAAGGCTGCCTTTCAGCTCTCCTTTGCCTGTGCTGTGCAGACACACCAGGCTCAGCCCCAGATCTGCTCAGACCCACTTCAGAGGTCCACCCATGTCCAGAAAGAGGGATTCAACAGCTATTGTCATAAATGCACCTCACAAAGCACATAGGATATGCCCAACTGCGAGGTAAGAGAGAAGAAAGAAAATAGTCTACAAAGACTATTAAAATGCACTTTCTCTTCCCAACTACATATCTTCATAGGCTTCAGCCAAGATAATATGTGGTAGGTGGACTGCAGAAGCAGATATGAGCATCTCACTGTCTTCCTTTAAGTCACACACTAAAAAGATGTAGAAAAGTGAAAAAAACTTTTGCTTCTCTCCTCACTATATTTCTTGTTTTGGAAAACATAGTTATTTTTAGTAAAAATGTTGTTTATGTTTACATATAATGCATTTATTATTTTTTTAAATAAATGAAGAAATCTTTAGAAAGTCTTGTTTTCTAAAATGGAAATACTGATAGATGTAACAGATATGAGCAAAATCTCTTGTGGCTCTAACATATTTTTAAGAGTGTACAGGGTACCCCTTCTCCTGCTCAAAGAGTCCTTAGTGGCTCAGATGGTAAAGGATCTGCCTGCAATGCAGGAGACCGGGGTTCAATCCCTGGGGCCAATCCCTGGATTGGGAAGATCCCCTGGAGAAGGAAATGGCAACCTACTCCAGTATTCTTGCCTGGAAAATTCCATGGAGAGAGGAGCCTGGTGGGTACAGTCCATGGGATCACAAAGAGTTGGACACGACCGAGCAACTAACACTTTCACTTTTCTCCTGCTTAAAATTTGTGAGCTGATTTAGAATACACAGAGATCTCCTACGAACCAACAAGAATAAGGCAAGACTCCAACAGAAAAAGTGGGCAAACAGATGATTTATAGAAACAGCCAATAGTCATGTGAAGAGTTGCTTGGGCTCCTTCTTAGAGAAATGCTAAAAAAAAAATGTGACATCTATTGTCGGTGAAGTATAGAAAATTGAATCACGACCAGCGTTGATGGGGCTGTACTGATGGAGGACACTCTCCCCAGCTGTTGGTAGGAGTGAGAAAAGTACAGCTGTTCCAAAAAGCAGTCTAGTAGTAGTAGCTACTCCAATTAAATACTCACAGACAGGGAAGCCTGGCGTGCTGCAGTCCGTAGAGTCGCAAAGAATCGGACATGACTTAGCGACTGAACAGCAATAGCAAGAAGTCCTTATTACCCAGCAGTCCTATGTTTGGGTGTATAAACAAAGGAAATTGTCACACGACCCTCTTGACAGGTATGCAGGTTGTTTATCCCAGCTGTTTGTGGCAGCAGGTGGCAGGAAGATGTCTGGGCACCCATCACTATGAGTGTCCTGGGAACATGTGAATGCACGCTACTGCTACCTGATGTTCGGATGCTGTAGATACATCCCAAGGAAATGAGAAAGGAGCAGAAGTAATCCACAGCACAGTATCATTTATGTGAATTCAAATAAGTCATAGGAAGGAGTTTGTGTTTTGCAAGAGCACAGAAAAATGGAAGGATCTATGCTGTGACCTTTTCGTAAATAAGAAATGTCCCAAACTAGGTGATTTAAAACAACAGAAATGTATTCTTTCACACTTCTGGCATCTAGAAGTTCAAATCAAAGTGTCAGTAGGGTTGGTTTCTCCTGGAGGCTCAGAGGAAGAGTCTGTTCTGTGACTCTCCTAGCTTCTGGAGGTCACTGGCAATTCTCAGTGGTCAGGTGCCCAGGCAGATACTTTGAGATCCCTTCTTCCAACAAACTAACTCTACAGGGGAGGGAACCGTAGGGAGATGGTCTAAGGAAGGGAGGTGAAATGATCAGAGCTCTCCAAAGATGAAAGGACTGCCATGGACAGATAGGTAAAACATTGGATGCAAATACAATAATAGTTCAGAGGCCACCAGGGAGGGCTATGTTAGGAGGGTCTCTATCATCAGATGAGATGCTGGACAAGGTAGTTTATATTTTCTATCGACTCTGGGAGGCAGTGTCTGGTATTCTGCCCACCCACCTCCATTCTGGACTGCCTACCCTTGTCTTCAGTCTTTGTGGGATAGTTTTGGGTGGAGGAGGAGCTGAGGTACTTTTGGAGGAGACACTGACTGTGGCAGTCTGTGACGGGGATGAAGCTCTGGAGGATGGGAAATGATTTACCGGAAGAGGTGCAAGTGGCATCGTCTACAGGGCATGACTGAGCATGCTGGATAAACAAAGCAGGCTAAGTGCAAGTCATGAGAGCAAGGTGAGGCCCTTCCTAGGAAAAGGGCAGAAGAGGTCAGAAGCTGCAAAGGAAGGGCCAGGAAGGAAAATGGCGGATAAGTGGGTAAAAAGCAAGGTTTTCGGCAATGGAGGGAGAGAGGGTAGGGAGGTGAGAGGAGGGGAAGACAGCACCTCGGAGCAAAAGTGGGGTCCTTGTGAGCTTGGGGGCCACCGTGGCTGCTCTGTTCTGGGGTCAGCATCACTGGTCAGCAGGATCACCCTTGGAGGTTGGAGGGTCCTGACCTAGCCCACCAGGAGCATGGGGCCTGTTTGGACGGGCTCATTGCCCAGGAGGGTAATGAAGAGTGTGCGTGTGGGCTGAACCACTTCAGTTGTGTCCAACTCTTTGCAACTCTATGGACTGTAACATGCAAGGCTCCTATATCCGTGGGATTCTCCAGGTAAGAAAATGGGTGGGTTGTCATGCCCTCCTCCAAGGGAATCTTCCTCACCCAGGGATTGAACCTGAGTCTCTTGTATCTGCTGCATTGGCAGGCAGGTTCTTTACCACTAGTAAAGAGCAATGTAGAGTATTTCTGGGTCATCTAAAGGTGAACTCTAGATCATAGGGGTCCAGGTATTTCAGTTGGAACCACAGATAAGGAATTTGGGCTGGACCCATTTCCCACCAGGGGGTGGATAAGAGCATATCTCAGTGTGGAGCTTTCTCACCTGGTCAGGTGCCCTGCTGAGCATTTCCTGCACATTGCCTCATTAGTCAGGCTTCCCTGGTGGCTTAGAGGTAGAGAATCCACCTGCAAGGCAGGAGACCCAGGTTCGATCCCCAGGTCGGGAGGATCCCCTGGAGAAGGGAATGGCTACCCACTCCAGCATTCTTGCCTGGAGAATTCCACGGACAGAAGAGCCTTGTGGGCAACAGACCATGGGATTGCCGCAGCACTGTGATATGACAATTATTTTCTGTTTAAATTTTACAGGTAATGAAACCAAGAGTCCTGGAGGATGAAAAGGATAGTCAGAGATGTTTGCTAAACTCCAGGGGATAGTGAAGGACAGGGAAGCCTGGCGTGCTGCAGTACGTGGGGTTGCAAAGAGCTGGACGTGACTTTGTGATAACAGCCAAGCGGGACATCAGATCTGAGTTGGTCTGACCCTGAGGCTGGTACCTCGATTACTTTTTGGACAAGGTGTCATCAGGCCACAGGGTGTTCTTGCTGAAGAGATAGTTGAAAGTTTCTCTCCCAACCTGTTCTTTTTACAAAAGAGGAAACTGTGGCCTGCAGAGGGAAACACATGGCTTTTCTCAAAGTCTTACATGTAGATCCAGCATCACAGCTGGTGTTTGAAGCCGGGGAATCCTCACCCTGTCCACTGCCCTTTCCCTCTTTTGTTTCGGGGCTGAGGAGCCTGGCTGTTTGCCCTGATTCTATCGACCCTGAGCAAACCTCAGGCTTTCTGTGTCCTTGGGTGTAAATGGGAAATTTCCAACTTGGCCAACTCCTGGGCTCAGGTGGCATTATGATTGGGGTTGATTACCTGCTGGGGGGAGAACTAGGGTAAAAGTTCACTTAAAAGATATTATTTATATTATTTTTTTTATTGAGGTATAGTTGAGATACAATATTATATAAATTACAGGTGTATGATATAGTGATTCTCAATTTTTAAAAGTTATATTTCATTTATAGTTAATATAAAATATTGCCTATATTCCCTATGTTATATATCCTTGTAGGTTATTTTATACATAATTTGTACGTCTTAATCCTTGCCCCTATATTAACATTATTATTTTTTTAACTAACCTGATCTATTTGTAACCAGAGCCGCTTAGAACAATATTAAAAAAAAAGTGTTGTGAAATGGACCCAAATTTAAATTGCAGTTCTTCCTGTCACTTCCTGGTCAGCATGAGGAATATTGAGCTTTCTATCTAAGTGCTCATATAAGATATGAAATACCCAGATAGCAGGAGCAATTTGCTACTTAAATTGGAGCCTTGCAAATCAATTATCAGGAACTAGAGCATGCATTTTTTCCCCAGCCCAAAACTGTATTCTTCCAAATGATATTTGGCTGCTTAGCACATGTCATAATCAAACTTGGAGTGAGCTCCTGCTTCCATATCTTGGTGAAAAAGAAAACAAATTTCTTGTCTGAAAAGCTATAAATCTTCTAAAATATGTGATCCTATTTTCAAGACTGAAATGGTCTTAGGAATTTAAGGAGTTTGAAAGTGAAAGTGAAAGTCACTCAGTTGTGTCCCACTCTTTGCGACCCCATGGACTATACCATCCAGGGAATTCCCTAGGCCAGAATACTGGAGTGGGTAGCCTTTCCCTTCTCCAGGCTTCTTTCCAACCCAGGGATCAAATACAGGTATCCCACATTGCAGGCAGATTCTTTACAATCTGAGCCACTATGGAAGCCCAAGAATACTGGAGTGGGTAGCCTATCCCTTCTCCAGCAGGTCTCTCCAACCTGGGAATTGAACCGGGGTCTCCTGCATTGCAGGCAGATTCTTTACCAACTGAGCTGTCAGGGAAGCCCTTAAGGAGTTTAAGAAAGCAAAATTTAACTCTGATTTAGTTCTTTATTGAATAACCTAAAGCAAAGCCCAAATTCTTCCAGGTGATATTACATTGCACCTCGTGATATTTAGTTTGGCAGGTCAAGGTGGCGCTAGTGGTAAAGAACCTGCCTGCCAATGCAGGAGACATAAGAAACCCAGGTTTGATCCCTGGGTTAGGAAGATCCCCTGGAGAAGGGCATGGCAACCCACTCCAGTATTCTTGCCTGGAGAGTCCCATGGATTCTATGGGCTACAGTCCACAGGGTTGAAAAGAGTCAGACATGACTGAAGGGACTTAGCATGCACGTACATGGAGAAACCTTAATCAGCCTCTTCAGAGAGCTAAAGAATTTTTTAAAGTGGCCTGCTGACCTTGGCTTGGCCCTCAAAAGCCCTCATGTAGCTGGAAACCTCAGGAAACCATGCAATTGTCACAGCGCTCATGTTAAACATACTTGGTGACTTGCTTGCCTTTGTAGTTAAGAAGTGGCTTTGGCTCGGGCTTGTATTTTCCTTCGCAATTGTGGAGGATTTGAGAAACCAAGGAACCCTGGAAGTCTATTTGAAATGAGCTCAACATTTTATGTAAGATGAGTTTTAACTGACCATAGAAATGAAAAGTTCTTACCAAAGACGGATATTGGAAAGACATACATCAGTGATTTTATTTCCTTATTACTGTTTGTATTGGAATTAAACTCTTCCAAATGAACACTCGGGGTGGAGAAGAAAACTTATGAGCCACTTCTGAGATTAACACCCCTAATATGGTACATCTAGACAGAACTTGGTCTTTTCATCGATACTCTGCCAATATATATGTCTGCTCCCCTCCGGGGGTAAGATTGCTCAGGCTGGGAGAGTAATTTGATCTTGGAGTGACTTTAATCGATGTGCTTCTGTTAAACAAATATTTCCAATTTTTCAGCAGGTTTGTTTGCTGTGTAAATTTCTTTTTGCTGCCAATATGCTGAGCTGGCACCGTTAATTTCTACAGGTGGGACAGATTGGCTTCCCTGGGTAACTTCTCAGCGTGTTGGGGGCTGGAGAGATAGAATTTCATGAATCGTTCCAGCCAGCTGCTAAGCACCTGGGGCAAACGTCTGCAACGAGTCAGGGTGACCACCCCTTGAGGCCGAGTGCCCCCCACGTTGCTGAAGGAGTTCAGTTGTCTGAGGTTTACTTTGGACGCATTTTTAATCGTCGTGGTCGGCACAGACAGGAAGGCTGAGCCAGGAACCGAAAAACTGAGAGCCACAGATGTTCCAGCTTGGGGGAAGTTTCTGGAATGACCTCTCCTGGAGACTCTGTCTGGGTGGTGGTGGTGATTATCTGAGGTCTGTTCACTAAGTCAGTATCTTTAAGAAGCGGGATATTAAGATTCTATGTCCTGTGTTTCAACTTACAGAAACTGAGGGCATCAAAACCGTGGATGGTGAAGCACTGTTTTAATGCATTTCATCTACTCTTTCAGTCCTCAGTAGGTAGAGAAAAATTCCTTCTGCATGTGTCCTTATGTTGGTGCTGTAAGGGGACACATGGAAATCAAGGCTGAAGTTCTGTAGAGGGAACCGGGCATAGAAACGCAGGCACATCCCGCCTCCAGCCCCCATGGCCTACACAGAGTCTACCTGGCCTCAGAGAACAGCCTGATCCCACTAGTCTCAGCTTGGTCAGCTCTCTTCCTTTTCCTCATAATCCTGCTGGTGACAGAGAGGTGACCTCCTTTTGCAGTCTGCAATGTTCTTCCTTCCAGTGGAAAATTCAAATTTTACCCATCTTCAAGGCTCAGCCCTAGTAAGACTTAGTAAGCCCAAGGCTCTCACTTTGTATGTCTCTCTTGTTTTTTGACATTGTTTATTTGGTTATATCAGGTCTTAGCTGCTGTGTGTGGGCCCTTCATTGCTGTGTGCAGGCTTCTCTCTAGTTGTGGCATGTGGGCTTAGATCCCTGCAGCCTGTGGGATCTTAGTTCCCCAGCTAGGAATTGAACCCACGTCCCCTGCGTTGGAAGGCAGATTCTTAACCACTGGACCACCAGGGATGTCTTTTGGATGTCTCTTATGGTAGTAGGCACTGGCTGCCTTGTCCCATCGTCTTTGCTAGCCATTGTGAAGACAAGGCCTCTCTTTGGGTCGGCTCCAAGCTCCAAGCTCCTAGCCCAGTGTCAGGTATGTGGAGGGAAAGACCCCACCTGAGGCTCTCGGTGACCCCTCCATCGGGGCGGCTCAGCTGCTGGTCTGTGTACTTCTGTCAACACCTATGACAAGGAATATACCTCCTGTAGGTTGGTGGCTGGTTGGCGCCTGACTATGGAAGTCAACTTTTATAGAAAATACTTCAGCCTGAAAAACATAATAGCTGCCATATTTCTTGGTCTTTGACAAAGGCAGTGGTCTGGGGTGAACATTTTTCACATGTGACAATGATGATAGCAATCTTCTCTGTCTCCTCTAGATGTCAAATATAGTGGTCAGGGTTTTCAAGAATGTTCTCTCACAGATCTATGGGGTAAGTTCTAAGAGGCACACCGGTGATGGGTGATTGGGTTTATAGAGATGAACTCAGTTTCCAAAACTAAACCCAGAACTGGTGAAGCCAGGGCCGCCTGACTTCAAAGTCCTTGCTCTCTTCTGAGTTTCAGTCCTAAATCATTTCAGTAGAATTTGATTTCCAAGTGAGGTGGACACTTGAAATATAGATCAAAGTTCCCTTGATGATCTATTTTTCATGATGTGTGAGATTTGGGTTAGAGGATTACGTACAGATTTGAATTCATTCTAACCTGTTTCCCTGGTCACCTCTTTAACCCTGACCTACAAAGAATTAACCCCCCAAAGCCAGTTGAGTCTAGGTACACTCCAAATGATCATTTCTGTTGTACATACCATTAAATATTTAGGGTTTACTTTTTATGGTAGGAAAAGAACATCTTTCCTAAGCTTATGTTTTCCCTATTGGAAGTTCTTGGTTTTGTTGTAATAGTTGACTGAATCATGTCCAATCTGTGGGACACAACAGTAGACTGGACTGTTTTGTACCCTAAATTCAGGAAAAAAACATGATTTCCAAACTGCCAAAGCAAGTGCTTAAACTTGTGTACATGAGTAAGTGGTTGGTATAAATTAATGGATGTTTCTGACACATAGCGATGCCAGTTCTGTGGTAAAGACAATAGCAGCTTCAGAGGGACTGCATGTTGACGGGAGTATGTGACTGAAATGAGACCAAGAAACATCAAACAGCAAACACATGCATGCATACTGGCAGAGTCCACAGTAAACACCTAAGAACTTAGTATTTACCAGTAGTTAATAAAGAGCTCTTGATTAGCAACGTAGGACACCTTATCAGAAAGGGCATGGCTCTTGAAACACCCATCTTCCGCCCCTGCCCTGCTTCCAGCATGACATGCCCTAAGCAAGATTTCAGGGTAAGAGGCAATCTGAGAACATGCTATTCTCCCCTCTCTTCCCACTGGAGAATAAAATAGGCAGCTGTAGTATGGCATCCACATTCAGGAAACTTTGAGGGATTTCTGCTGGACTGCTATTTCTGGATTCAAGAGGAGTTTGCGATTCCCCTTGTGTAAAGGAGCTTGCTTGAGTGGGCAGAAGGTGGTGAGAAATCACAATAGAAGCCCCTTGGTATGAGCCTGAGATCCCATGTCTGCAATTCCAAAACGTGAACATATTTGAAGATGCTTAGTTGTTTTCAAAATTGGCAGCAAAATGGATTTGGCCTTGCAGACTCTGCTCCTACCTCAACTGAGATGGATAATAGTCACGACATTGGGAATACATGAGAAAAAATTCTCATAGGTGAAATGGTGAAAATGAATTAGTTGCTGCTTTGGCCAACATGCACTTATCTGTGAGTAAGAGATCGTGGCTGTTGACCCAGGTATAGGCTGTTCAGAAACTCATGCTTCCTGAGAGGAGGGACACAGGACATAGTAAGAAATGGCATCTAACGTGGTACTAGTTCCAACTCCAACCTGATCACAGGAACCCCCGGATGACATGGATGGTTTTTGCATGCAGAGCTAAGGGTATTAGCCTAGTTTGCAATGTGGGTTTGAAGTTATTCTGAATGATTCTTTAGGAAAAATTCCAGGGTTTGTGTACTTATCCCCAAATTGTATTGGCATTGTATCTATTAAACAGATACATTTTCATGTTAATCTTACCTCAATAAAAGTTAAATTTGAGTGTTTATGATCTATATCACATTACTTCACCAACCTGCCTGCTCTGAGCTACATTAACTCTGAAGAAAGCTCTACCATGTTTATACGATTTGTCCCCTTTATCTCATTTACTGGGATTCTTCCTATGTTTTGCAGCAGAATATGTGTTTGATTCCAAGATGTTGCCTGAAACTTACCTGCGAGTTGTGTGATGCAGGCATGATGGGCAAGGCGGGTGCTCTGCCCAGAACCCTGGTGTCTATTTTTAGAATCTCATTGGCATGTGCTTTTACTTCCCAGGGACCACACCTGAGACCGAGGCTCTTTCTTGGAGAACTGCCCTCGGGCTACAGGAGGACACTGTTCCTTCACATTGGCAAGAACTCAAAGCATCTGCGAATTTACGCCTCATCTTCCCTCTCCCTCCCCCTTAACCAAGGGACTGACCGGATGCTCCAGTTGCCTCAGTCATGGGTGGCATGTTTTCGTGTAACTTATACTCCACCCTTGCCCTGCAAGATTCTTTCCTGTTATAACCCTCCTTCTCTTGCTTCTACCTTTTTAAAATCTGAATTCTGGAAAACAACTGGCCCCAAGGGATTCAGATAAGGATTGAAGATCTGTGTCCCCTTCTATGGAGGGGCCAGGGAAGGCAGAGAGTATAGGCCACCGACCCTTCAAAAAGACTCACCTTGATCTCACCTTCATTTCTTGGAAGTGTGCCAGGTACTATCGGCCATGTAGCCCAGGAGCTACAAAGAGTGTGTGTTTCCTATTAGTGATGATGGCCATGCAGTGAATGGCTGATGACTGCTGAGGGCAACTTTTCCAGTTAATGAGTATTGGATGCTCTGGCCTGAGTGATTCCTGGTTGCTGCCCCAAATATAGACAAGATTTTCTGTAGCACATGAATGGAGCTCCTTGCTCATAGCTATTGGCTCTAGAAACTCCCTGCTGTCCACCTGCTCTGCTTTCATAAGATCAAAGTTACATCATACGTTATTCAGAATATCCCCTCTTCCCTTTTAATTTGGGCCAGCATGATACAACTAGAGAGCTTTATGTTCTCTGCCAGAACTCATCTCCAATGTCAATGCTGGACAAGCAAAGACCTTCCTGTATAAAGAGGAGAAAAAGGGAAAAAGGATTGACTACATAAAAAAAAATTGCAAAGAGGATGGTGACACTGAAGAATTACAATAAATGAGTACCTACACTATTGTTATTAAAATATGCAGAAAAGAACTCCAGAAAACATGAACTTGGTATGTATTAAGATTAAAGACAGAAATTACCTTTATGGTGGTTGATTATAATGAATAAGGACCAGACGAGACCAGGAATTCTGCAAGGAGATGAAAACCTTGATTGTTGAATCAGGAATGGCAGAGAGGAAATAAATGGTGGATTGGAAACTAGAAATTGAATCAATAAAAATACTGGCCTGAGAAATTCTCCCAAAAGTCAGCCTAAGAGTACTTGGAGCACTTAGATGAGAGAATAGATAACAAGCAAGGAACACTTGGGCTTCCCTTGTGGCCCAGCTGGTAAAGAATCTGCCTGCAATGCAGGAGACCTGGGTTTGATCCCTGGGTTGGGAAGATCCCCTGGAGAAGGGAAAGGCTACCCACTCCAGTATTCTGGCCTGGAGAAGTCCATGGACTGTATAGTCCATGGTGTTGCACAGAGCTGGACACGACTGAGCGACTTTCATTTTCAAGGAACACTTATTGAGAAGATGCAATTTACATAAAACAAAAATCCCCCAGAGAAAACAGAAGAGCAAAAACAGTGATCAAATAAATAGAAGACATCTTGCTTGAGCTGAAGAAATATATTTAGGTCTTTCCTGCATAATTGACAAACTGAATAATAAGCATCTAGACCTATGCTGGTAATATTTTGAATATAAAGAATAAAAATATTCAAAAATCAAAGAACACGCCAGATATGAATAAATCAAATACACCATTTTCTGAGTCAATAGCACTGAAAAACAACTGAAAAGCGTCAGCAGAGTTTTCAGGGGAAAGACTGGGGCTCAGGATGACAGAGTTCTTCCTATGTGCATTGTGACTTTGGTGAAAATGAAAGTCACTCAGTCGTGTCCGACTCTTTGTGACCCCATGGACTATACAGTCCATGGAATTCTCCAGGCCAGAACACGGGAGTGGGTATTCTCTTTTCCAGAAGAGAAGTCGTTCTCTTCTCCAGGGGTTCTTCCTAACCCAGGGATCAAACCTGGGTTTGATCTCCCACATTGCAGATGGATTCTTACTAGCTGAGCCACCAGGGAAGCCCTGTGGCCTGCTGCATTGGAAGCACAGAGTCTTAACCACCGGACCACCAGGGAAGTCCCTGACTTTGATGGGCCCTGGGCAAAAAGTCCACATACTGAATAGGAAGAGACACTGGCAGACAATATTATCTGACAAGGGGTTAATATCCAAAACATACAAAAAACTCTCACAACTCAAAAAGCAACATCAAAAACTTAGAAATGGTCAGAGGATCTGAACAGACATTTCCCTAAAGAAGACATACAAACGGCTAACAAGTACACAAAAAGATGCTCAGCATTGCTAATTTATCATCAAAGAAATGCAAGCCAAAGCCATGGTGTGATATCACCTCACACCTGTCAGAATGACTAATATCAAAGAGACAGCAAATTACAAAGTTTGGTTGAGGATGTGGAGAAAGAGGAACACTTGTGAATTGTTGGGGGGAATGTAAATTGGTACAGCCATTTAGTATGGAGATTCCTCAAAGAATTAAATATAGAACTACTATATGACCCAGGAATTTCATTTCTGGGTATCTTATCTGAAAAAAACAAAATACTTAGAAAAGATATATAGGCCTTTATGCTCATTGCAGCATTATTTACAATAGCCAGAATATGGAAGCAACCTAAGTGTCCATCCATAGATGAATGGATTAAAGAATTTACATGTGCTGTGGAATATAACTCAGCCATAAAAAGGATGAAAATTTTCCATTTGCAACAACTTGGATGAACCTAGACAGTACTGTGCTGTGCTGTGCTTAGTCGGTCAGTCGTGTCTGACTCTTCTTGACCCCATGGACTGCAGCAGGCTCCTCTGTCCATGGGGATTCTCCAGGCAAGAATACTGGAGTTGCCATGACCTCCTCCAGGGGATCTTCCCAACCCAGGGATCGAACCCAGGTCTCCCGCATTGCAGATGGATCCCTTACCATCTGAGCCACCAGGGAAGTCCAAGAACACTGGAGTGGGTAACCTATCCCTTCTCTAGGGGATCTTCTGCACCTAGGAATTGAACAGGGATCTCCTGCATTGCAGGCAGATTCTTTACCAGCTGAGCTACCAGGGAAGCCCAGACAATATTATGATGCGTAAAGTAAGTCAAAGACAAGTACTGTGTGATTTCATTTACACATGGAATCTAAAAAGCAAAACAAATGAACCAGCATAACAAAACAGAAGGACATTGGAAGGACTTATGCTGAAGCTGAAGCTCCAATACTTTGGCCACTTGATGAGAAGAACTGACTCATTGGAAAAGATTCTGATTCTGGGAAGGATTGAAGGCAGGAGGAGAAGGGGAGGACAGGATGAGATGGTTGGCATCACTGACTCGATGGACATGAGTTTAAGCAAGCTCCGGGAGTTGGTGATGGACAGGGAATCCTAGCGTGCTGCAGTCTATGGGGTCATGAAGAGTCGGACACGACTAAGTGACTGAACTGAACTAAACAGAAACAGAGTTATAGATATAGAGAACAAACAGGAACTTTGTTCTTCCTGTTGCCAGAGAGGAAGTGAGTGGGGGATGAGTGAAATAGGTGAGGAAGATTAAGACGTACAAGCTTCCAGCAGCAAAATAAATGAGTCACAGATATGAAATGTACAGTGTGGGGAATGTTGCCAATAGTTATGTTGTATGGTGTGGTGTAATATTGTATGGAGACATATCATAACTAGATTATTGTGGTGATCAGTTTAAAATGGATAAAAACACCAAATCACTATGCTATGTAATATGAACTAACATTATTATAACTCAACTATATATTAAAAACAAACACATGAACAAACAAACTCATAGAGAAAGAGATTGAATTTGTGATTACCAGAGGCAGTTGGTTAGGGGAAGGGGAATTGAATGAAGGTAGTCAAATGTACAAACTTTCCGTTATAAGATAAATAAGTACTAGGGGTGTAATGTACAGCATGATAAATATAATTAACACTGCTCTGATGTATATGAAAGCTGTTAAAAGCAATAAGAGGACTAAATGCATCATTCATCTTTGATAAGAAAAAATTACATATAAGATATCTGAATAAATGAGTTAATAAGGTTGATTTAATAAATCAAATTTTATGTTCTATAGGATACATGTTTTTGTGAACTACTATCAAACATTTTTTAAAGCTTATATAATCCTAGGCAATAAATAAAGTTTTAACATGTTAAAACTTTTCAGTGATTCCACTGACAAAATTATAAAAGTTTTATAAGTAGTCATTGAAAAAGGTGGAGTAGGAAGTTCTAAGAATTCCTCCTTCCACTGGGGCTAGATTAAGTGGCCCTAATTTGTCAGAATCAGCTTTTGCAGAACTCTTAGAAGTTAGTTGAAACTTACATCAGGGGAGTGCTTCATGAAGAAAGAAACTGCTAAATTTTGCCAAGAGCAGTGTGGTGTTTTTACTTATGCATCTAAAATCCCCCATTATCCAGCTGAACTGAAGCAAGACAGCTTATACCAATCTACATTCCTGGTGTAGCTTGCTGGTACCAAAATGGGGAATATGGATATTGTTTTCAAGGAATTGTAGCTGTGGGCTTTGCCCTTTATGGGGACAACCTGAGGAATAAGATTAATGTCTTTCCTTGGCTTCCTCCTTTTGGAACTCTTCTCAGTACTAGAGTGACCTCCTGATAGCGGTTGTCAAGAGCATTTAATGGAACATACTACCTGTTATCTGAAACCCATCTGGAGCTGGGGTGACAGGTGGACGAGTAGCAGACAGACTCTAAAGCCTAGGAAGGAAGAGGCTGAGAAGTAGGGCCAAGTAAAGGCTTTGTAAGCTCCTGGGCATACTTGGGAAACCAGAAGCCAATGTACATGTCCAGGGCTTCATGTGTGCTCAGAAAGGACCCAAGAAGACCACTAAGCTCACATGTCTGACTGATTTTTAGGCTCTTTGTAGCCGGAAGAAGAGGCTCCTTGTAGCAGAAAATGAAAATTCACTAGAAAGTTTCAACAATGGATTTGAGGAAGTACAAGAAAGAATCAACAAGCTTGAAGATAAGTCCATTAAAACCAACCAATCTGAGGAGCAGAAAGAAAAAAGAATAAAGAAAAATGAGTGAAGTCTAAGAGACCTGTGGTATACCATTAGACACTGGCATATGTACGAGGGCAACCACAGAGGGAGAGGAGAGAAGGAAGCAGAGGGAATGTGTGAAAAAACTAATGGCCCCGAACTCAAATTTGATGAAAAGTACAAATCTACAGATTCAGGAAGCTCAATGAACACCAAGCAGTATAAACTCAGAAGTTCAAGGGCACACAGCTTACAAAGATGGGATTTGTGACACCAACAACGTAATGGAATGGGGGCAGATATTGTGTATGTTATTGGCGCTAAAATGTATCAATTTAAAGCAGAGTGTTATAAATTTGGAATGCTAACTGCAATTCTCAGGGTAAGTCATAAGAAAATAACTTTAAAATGTGCAGAAAGAGAAATGAGGAGGGAATGAAGATCAATTAGACACAAAAGAAAACAGTAAGGGAGGAACTGAGGGACCAAAAAAAGATACCATGTTCAGAAAGCAAATAGTAAAACAGCAGAAGCAAATCTTTTCTTGTCAGCAATTACTTTAAATGTAAATGGATTAAGCTCACCAGTTAAAATGCTGATAATGGAAGGATGAGTTTGAAACATGATCCAACTATATGCTCCCTATAATAGACTCGTTTTATGTCCAAAGACACAAATAGGTTAAAAGTGAAAGAATGAAAAAAAAAAAAAATTCCATGCAAATAGCAACCAAAAAGAGGTGGTTATACTAACGTCAGACAAAGCAGATTTTAAGTTAAAAACTGTTATAACAGAAAAGGAAGGACACTATATATCGATAAAAAGTGAAGTGAAAGTGAAAGTCATTCAGTCGTTTCTGACTCTTTGCAACCCCATGGACTATACAGTCCATGGAATTCTCCAGGCCAGAATACTGTAGTAGGTAGCTGTTCCCTTCTCCAGGGGATCTTCCCAACCCACGTCTCCCACATTGCAGGCAGATGCTGTACCAGCTGAGCCACCAGGGAAGCCCATTGATAAAAGGACTAGTTCATTAAGAAGAAATAACAATTATAAACCTATATGTACCCCCAAATGGAGCCTATGTATATAAATCAACAACTGACAGAATTGAAGAGACAAATAGGCCATCCTACAATAATAGATGGGAGCTTAAATACTGTATTTTCAATAATGTATAGAACATACAGACAAAAGATCATTAAGAAAATAAAATTGAACTACAGATAAAGTAGACCTAGCAGATGTATACATACACTCTACCAAACAGCAGCATAATTCATACTCCTCTCAAGTGCACTTGGAAAATTCTCCAGAATAGACCACATATTAGGCCACAACACATCTCAATAAATGAAAAAACTCTGAAATGGTACAAAGTATCTTCACCAACCACAATGAAGGGAAACTAGGAACTAGTTAAGAAAACAAGAGCATTAAAAAATTTGTGGAAATCATACAACACATCTTACATCAAAAAACGTGACTCAAAGAAGAAATCACAAAGGAAATTAGAAGATACTTTTGAGATGAATTAAAATAAACACACAACATAAAAAACTTACAATAAAAATTTTCTCCTGTGGCTCGGAAATGTAACCTGAAAATTGCTGAAGTAGAAAATATCACCTGGCCAGTTTTATCAGGAAAAAAAGAGAACACATTTCACGCAGAGATGGGCACGATATAGGACAGAAATGGTATGGACCTAACAGAAGCAGAAGGTATTAGGAAGAGATGGCAAGAATACACAGAAGAACTATACAGAAAAGATCTTCATGACCCAGATAATCACGATGGTGTGGTCACTCACCTAGAGCCAGACATCCTGGAATGCGAAGTCAAGTGAGCCTTAGGAAGCATCACTATCAACAGAGCTAGTGGAGATGATGGAATTCCAGTTGAGCTATTTCAAATCCTGAAAGATGATGCAGTGAAAGTGCTGCACTCAATATGCCAGCAAATTTGGAAAGCTCAGCAGTGGCCACAGGACTGGAAAAGGTCAGTTTTCATTCCAATCCCAAAGAAAGGCAATGCCAAAGAATGCTCAAACTATCGCACAATTGCACTCATCTCACACCATAGTGATGGCACCCCACTCCAGTACTCTTGCCTGGAAAATCCCGTGGACAGAGGAGCCTGGTACGCTGCAGTCCGTGGGGTCGCAAAGAGTCGGACACGACTGAGCAACTTCACTTTCACTTTTCACTTTCATGCATTGGAGAAGGAAATGGTAACCCACTCCAGTGTTCTTGCCTGGAGAATCCCAGGGACGGGGGAGCCTGATGGGCTGCCGTCTCTGGGGTCGCACAGAGTCAGACACGACTGAAGCGACTTAGCAGCAGCAGCAGCACACCATAGCAAAATAATGCTCAAAATTCTCCAAACCAGGCTTCAACAGTACATGAACCATGAACTTCCAGATGTTCAATCTTTATTTAGAAAAGGCAGAGGAGCCAGAGACAAATTGCCAACATCCACTGGATCATCGAAAAGGCAAGAGAGTTCTAGAAAAACATCGACTTTTTTTATTGACTATGCTAAAGCCTTTGACTGTGTAGATCACAGCAAACTGTGGAAAATTCTTAAAGAAATGAGAATACCAGACCACCTTACCTGCCTCCTGAGAAATCTGTATGCAGGTCAAGAAGCAACAGTTAGAGGTTGACATGGAACAGACTGGTTCCAAATTGGAAAAGGAGTATGTCAAGGCTGTATATCGTCACCCTGCTTATTTAACGTCTATGCAGAATACCTCATGTGAAATGCTGGGCTGGATGAAACACAAGCTGGAATCAAGACTGCCGGGAGAAATATCAATAACCTCAGATATACAGATGACACCACACTTATGGCAGAAAACGAAGAAGAACTAAAGAGCCTCTTGATGAAAGTGGAAGAGGAGAGTGAAAAAGTTGGCTTAAAACTCAACATTCAGAAAACTAAGCTATGGCATCTGGTCCCATAACTTCATGGCAAATAGATGGGGAAACAATGGAAACAGTGACAGACTTTATTTTTTTAAAGATGGTGACTGCAGCCATGAAATTAAAAGACACTTGCTCCTTAGAAGAAAAGCTATGACCAACCTAGACAGCATATTAAAAAGCAGAGACATTACTTTGCTGACAAAGATCTGTCTAATAAAAGTTATGGTTTCTCCAGTAATCACATATGGATGTGAGAGGTGGACCATAAAGAAAGCTGAGCACCGAAGAACTGATGCTTTTGAACTGTGGTGTTGGAGAAGACTCTTGAGAGTCCCTTGGACTGCAAGGAGATCCAACCAGTCCATCCTAAAGGAAATCAGTCCTGAATATTCATTGGAAGGACTGATGCTGATGCTGAAACTCCAATACTTTGGCAACTTGATGCAAAGAGCTGACTCACTGGAAAAGACCCTGAGCTGGGAAAGATTGAAGACGGGAGGAGAAGGGGACAACAGAGGATAAGATGGTTGGATGGCATCACTCACTCGATGGACATGAGTTTGAGCAAGCTCCGGGAGTTGGTGATGGACAGGGAAGCCTGGCGTGCTGCAGTCCATGGCTTCTCAGAGAGTCGGACACAACTATGCGACTGAACAAACTTACTTTGGGATGAGAAAGAAAATGTTGGCCAGATAGAAAAAAGGCTTTAAAATGGCTATAAAAATCATGCACAATTTTGGTAATATTTTTGAAATCACAAATATGATTTTGAAAAAAAAAATACACATGATTCAAATGACCTCTAGGAACTGAAGAAATATAAGAAATAGCTAAGGTAAAAATTTGTAAGTTATCAAGGTATTAAAAAATCTCTGAGACTAGATAGATTAATGAATGGATTCTCATAAATTTCAAAAACCATGATTCTTCTGTTAGCTTTTCTTGGCTTTAAAAGATCCGACAAAGCTGGAGAAAAATTAACAATATGAACAAATACTGCTTAAGACAAAATCTTAAAATATCAACATTTCAATATTTTGAAATCGAGAAAAATCGATTTATACTAGGAAATTCATGACGACAGTTTTCATTGCACTGAAGCAAACAAAAAAATGATCATTTCAGTAGATACCAAAATTATTTGACAAGCCTGTCCACCTCTAATAAATTTTAGAAAATTGGGAATGGATACTTACATGATAAAGTTTTCTTATGAAATATCCTGTATCCAGACTTCACAGTGTAGCCTTAGTGGTATTCCCATTAAAATCAATTAAGATAGGAAAGTGTTTAGAACTATGGATACGAAACAATCAACAATCATCTCGTTCTCCTTTTTCTTTACCAGGGGAATGGGGGTGTGGGTGCGAAACAATAGTTTTCTAAAAGAAGAATTCCAGGGCAGGAGGAAGGGCTTCCCTGATGGCTCAGTGGTAAAGAACCCACCTGCAATACTGGAGACCGGAGTTTGATCCCTGGGTCGGGAGGATCCCCTGGAGAAAGTAATGGCAACCCACTCCAGTATTCTTGCCTGAGAAATTCCATAGATAAAAGAGCCTGGCAAGTTACATTCCATGGGGCTGCCAAAGAGTTCGACATGACTTAGTGACTAAAGCAAAAACAAGGTGGGAGGAAAGGGATTCTAGAGGTATTGGGAAGTCTTTTCCTCTCTGTACTTCTTTACTACTCTCACTAAAGCTAGAACACCCGGTACCATAGCCCAACTAAATGTCCTTGAATTTCCCATTTGTGCCTGACTTCAGACCTGCCTGAAGATTTGTATGGCATAAGACAAGGGTACAAATGAAGGTCCACGTACTTTTTAACAAAATGTAAATTATAGACCAAGCTGAAAAAAAGAAAGTGAAAGTGTAGTCGTTCAGTTCTATCTGACTTTTTGCAAACCCATGGAATGTAGCTCACTGGGCTCCTCTGTCTATGGAATTCTCCAGGCAAGAATATTGGAGTGGGTTGCCATTTCCTTCTCCAGGGGATCTTCCTGACCCAGAGATTGAACCTTGGTGTCCTGCATTGCAGGCAGTTTCTTTACCGTCTTAGCCACAGGGGAAGCCCATAAACCAAACTAGCAAACTATTAATACTCTATTCCTACTTTAACAAATATACCTTCATGATGATCTGGAAGGCCAGGTTCAGACTTAAGAGTTCTCATACTCTTTGTATGGCAGAACTTGGTAGCACCAGGAAAAATGGTCACTGGCCTGAGTACCCATTTTCTTCTCATCTCAATTTTCATCCAGTGCTACAAGGAGCCCAAGTGTCCACACGTAGATGACCCAGCCCACACACCCAAGTGTTACTGATCCTGTCTTCTCTGATAACTGTGAACACCCCTTTGGTCTAAGTGTGGTCACACTGGTGATGTGGTCTATCCTTAGGACAACAGAATTGGGAAAGATGCTCACGGTGCCCGTGGATGTGGGCTTGGGGCTCTTTGGGCAACAAAGTTGGGTTCCCAGGTACCCAGAGTGTGGTCCAAAAGTTGGGGGCTCAGGCTCTAGGTTGCAAGCTGCCTTGGCCATATAGACTCCTGCCTCTGGGCTTCCTCCATCCGTGTCCTTCCACAGATTATGGGTTTGTGTCCTGAATCAGTTTGTGTCACCAGCAAAGCATCTAAATTCTAAGAGTCACTTATTTGTGGGAGGATTAATAGCTGCTGTCTTACCTTTCAGAGGTGCTGTGATGATCAATTACTTGATCTGTATGACAATACCTTTTAAATGCTTTGGCTCTATACAGTCGGATGGGGTTGTTAACCTTTATTAGCGCTTCGCTGGCTGTTGCACCAAGGAATAGTTTGTGTGAAGGATTTGCTCATGTCCTAATATTTTCTCAAAAGGTAAGATACATTTCCTAGCTTCCTATGCTCTTCTACAGATCTATTTCTCAAACACTAAAAAAAAAAAAAATCTACTAAAAACTATTGCCTTTCAGTATCTTCCAAGCTGTTTAAAGGAATGAGTTTTATCCAAAGGTTATCTATCCATTCTGTGCAAGGTTTCTAATCACTAGGCTGTCGATGGGGTCCTTCCTGGTTGAGATCTGGCCTCAACCTCAGAAGGAAGTGCGGTTAACTCAGGGTTTGGTAGGGTCATCCAAAAGGATTAGTGGAGAATAAATGGACTCACCCTCTAGATGAATTACATATGTTTATTAATGGTTGACGAAATCAGACTACACACAATACTGGTGTAGGTGCAGCACGGGTGTAGTAAAACTGATGATTCTTCCTCAGAAGGTTAATAATGGAACCACGTGTGTCCAAAGGAGCATCTCACGATGTGTTTCCCTTCCTTTTGTCATTTTGTTCAGTGTCTTTTTAAAACTGGGGTTATAGTTACATTCAGCAAAACATGGTTTGATGAGTTTTGCCAAACCCATGTAACCAATCCAGGTATAGAACATGTCCATTACCCTAGACAAGGATTTCTCAACCTCTGCACTATGACATGTGGGGCTGGGTCATCCTTTCTTGTGGGTAGCTGTCCTGTGCATTGTAGGAGAGTTAACAGCTTCCATACTGTCGTGGAAGATGCTAGAACACGACAACCAGAGTAAAATGCTTCCGAACATTACTGAATGTTCTCTCAGGGACAGAATCACCCCCTGTTGTAACCACTGCCACACAATGTTCCTTTCTGGTCCTTTCCAGTCAACCGCCGTCCTGCCCAGAGGTAACTGCTCTCTTATTTCTATCTCTAGAGGTTAGTTTTGCCTGTCCTTGAACTTTACATAAATGAAAGCACAGGGTATCTACTCATCTTTTGCTCAAATCATGTCCATGAGATTCATCTTGGTCATTGTTCCATTAGATCAGTACCCCATCGGGTGCTGTCCCTTCTGCTGTTGATGGACATTTGGGTTGTTTCCAGTGTTTGGCTATTCTGAATAATGCAGCTGTGAATATTTTTGTATAAGTTCTTTGTGTAAACATATGCTTTCATTTCTCTTGGGTAAATACCCAAGTCATAGGGTAAGTGAATGTTTAACTCCATGAGAAACTACCAAACTGTTTACCAAAATGATTATATCATTTTACACTCCCACCAGCAGTGCACTCAGAATTATAGTTGCTCCATACCCTCCCCAAGACTTGGTCTCATCTGTCTTTTTAATGCCAGCCATTCTTGTGGGTGTCATCATTGTGGTTCTAATTTGCATTTCCCTAATGAGTCATGATTCTGAGCATCTTCTGATGTGTTTCAAATACGCATATCTCACAAAGGACTGGGACTCAGAGTCAATAGAGAACTCTTAGAAATAAATAATAAATGGACAAATCACCCAATGAAAATGAGCAAGGGACTTGAACCGACACTTCACAAAAGATAATATGGATATCATGCCTTCCTTTTGTATCTTTATCTGATTCGTGCTTGTCGCGTCTGCTCTGGACATTACTCTTTGTGTAACAACAGTGTTTGGCGCATGCTGAGCATGTTTCTACGCCCTTGACAATGTTAACCCACTTATTTCTCAGTATTAACCTATTTCATTCTCAAAGCAACTCTTTAAGGTATAATTATCCCCATTTTACAGAGAAGGAAAATTGAGACAGTGAGGCTAGGTTACCTGAACAAAAATGAGAACTACTCACCAGGCGATCCAGAGGCCAGCCCAGGCAACCTGGCTTCAAAGCTCTTAACAACTGTCTGTGCTCCTTGCTACAAAGTGAATGCCACAAGGGATCTCAGTCTCTCTGCTGCAATTTTTCACAATAATTTTTCAGAATGTTGTCTAAGTCCAGGGGAACTGCTGATTGTTGTTATACAAGTTTTCATCGTGGTGGTACCTTGGGAGCCCCCAGTGAGGAAGAGTCACTTTTCAAGTCCCTTCTAATTGTGTTGTGTTCTGTGGTTCTGAAAAAAGCTTTACAGTCTTGTTTTAGGAAACAAAGGCGGGGGAAAAGTGGAGATCATCTGGTCTGAGCGCTGCCTGGAAAATATTTGTCTACTCTTATAACGTTTTCCTGCATAGCATTTCCCAATATCCCTATAAACCCCTTTCCCCTCCCTTCCACTGTGTTAGCAGTAGAGATTGAGGTTAAAAGCTGTCTTGGTGCAGCAAAATTCTGGCTTGCCTAGGCTTTCTGCTTTACTCTTGTTTCGTACCTATTGCATGGGTGACCCAAGTACCATTTTATTTGCAACTACTGCAACTTTCCTAATTAACAGAAAAAGATGTCATGAGTACAACTCATCGATATTCTTATTCTTTACAGTTTGTCTTGTTTTAATACAGCACAATTAAAAACTGCACTTAGGAAAGACTATTATAAGTACACAGACTTCTATGTTTGTCTATAATCACAGCTAGCATTCATAAAATGTGGAGGGAAATTTACTCATCCAGCTAATCCAACAAGCATTTATTGAGTACTTGTTAGGTGACAGGCACTACCGGGAGAAATGGAGTATAATTTAGCTCCTGATATCAAGCTGGCAGAAACATGTGGTCAGATATATTAATTGACAATTACCATTTCGTTTCAAAAGTTCTTTAAGGATAAGGGAGGTGGTAAGGAGAGCTTCCTGGTGGGCGTGGTGGCCGCCATTGCTAGCTAGCCCACTGCGTGCCAGCAGAGGAGATGGACGTTGAGGGACTGGTTGAGGGATTTAGGGTGATGGCAAATGGGCAGGCATGAAGTGGCACCACAGGTCCAGGGAAGAGCACAAAGGCCAGGAGCGAGCTGTCCGGTTTGTTTTTCTGCATGTTGAGAGCTAGTGGGATCCAGGACTGGGGCTGACTGCGTGGAGCGCCCTCAGAGTCCCTGGGCAAAGAAAGGTTCCGTGGCAGACATACACAGATCACTCCTACTGATTCTAGATGGTCGGGGGTGAGAAGTAAAAGTAGGTCTTGCAAATCCCTCCAGGATCACCATTTCCTGAGGCCCACCTTTTATTATTACAAACCATTGAAAACTTCAAGGGTTTATAAAATTAAAAAAATTAATATTAGATATCAATTTGATATTAAATCAAATTAACTAAAATATTGGGCTTCTCTGTGGCTCAGATGGTAAAGAGTCTGCCTGTAATGCAGGAGGCCCAGTTTTTAATCCCTGGGTTGGGAAGGTGCCCTGGAGAAGAGAGTGGAAACCCACTCCAGTATTCTTGCCTGGAGTATCCCATGGACAGAGGAGCCTGGCGGGCTACCGTACATGGGGTCGCAAAAAGAGTCAGGCATTAAAATATTAAATTGGAATTCCAACTACGGTACTTAACAATGGAGAACCTCTTCAAATAGGCATATTCTTTAGTAATCAAGAAAAAACTGGACAGGTTTTTTAGTCTCCCTCTTCTGATACAGTCTCTGGCTTAATTTTTGGTTTTCCTTTGAATATTTTGGGCAAAGCATTGACATCTAAGATTTTTCAAAAAATAGATACTGCCTTGCTGGTGGATATGGTCTCAGAGTTGGTTTTGTGTTCAGGATAGCCTCCCAAAGTGCCTAGACCTCCCAGGAGACCACCCCTTCCCCACCCCCACTTTTTTTTTTTTTAACTGAAACTCATGTCTTTATTAAAAATGGCAAAACGGTGAAGGGGTTTATGAGCCAGAAAGACAGGGGGAGATAGGATCTGGATGCCGGCCCAGGAGGCTGTTTCAAAGGGCAGGTTGATTTGATGCAAGATGTAGAACTTTAATAAGAGGAAGCGTTATGAAGTGAAACAATTTCCTCCATCCTGAAAGGGCCAGGTCCCACTAGGCCAAATAGCTTGGGTGCTGGCTTCATACAGGGTATCACTTTTAGTTAAGAACATAGCAATCTAAAGGGACATTGAGGGAATTCCCTTGAGTATCATGATACGAACAGAAAGGTTATGGTGGCGAAACTGTATTCTCCAGCCTCTCCTCTAAGAGGCTTGCCGGAGAAGTTGGTGCCTTTTAAGACGAAAGGGAAAGGGAAGTCGCTCAGTCATGTCCGACTCTTAGTGACTCCATGGACTGCAGCCTACCAGGCTCCTCTGTCCGTGGGATTTTCCAGGCAAGAGTGGGGGGCCATCGCCTTCTCCTCATCAAATAGTCTGAACTGCTTCTTCCAGGATTGCCTTTCTCCAAAACGTAATCTGGAAGGTGACCCTTGCCCTTTAGGCAGAAGTGTCACTGGATAAAACGGTCCATTCTTCCCATTCATCCAAGGAGCAAGGCAGCCGACTTGCTTTACTGACTCACCGCACGAGAGCTCACTGCTGCAGGTGAAGTGCTGCGGTGGTCTCTGCAGGCATGAGTGTGGCCTCTTCTGGTGGGGGTGGGGGGTCACGTTTTGGAGTTGTAGGAGAGATGTGTATCCATAACTTCTTACAAGATTTATCAGCATGTTGTGAGCTAGGCGTTACAAGCCCGCACGCAGGGCCTCAGATGATGCAGTTTGGCCAAAGGTGCTAGGAAATGCCTCCACGTTGAACTGACACTTGGGCTTGGGTTTGGGCTTGCCAGGTGGAGGAGGAGGAAAATTCTAGGTACAAGGCACTTCCCATCTGTGAGAGGAGGCAAGGGTGTCCCCAGGTTTGGGTGACAGGAGTGGGGAGGCAGAGAGAGCCGAAAGATGAAGCTGGTAAGGCTGCCTGGGGCCATAGTGTCAGAGGTCTTGTCCTCCGTGAAAGAGGTTTTAGACCCAGTCTTTGGGGTCCTTGGGAGACATTGAATACTGTGTTGGGATGGATGATGAGGCATGGTTTTGCGTAGAGCCTGGCAGCAGAGTGGAGGGGCCTAGGGATAAACAATTAGTCTGGGGAGGTATTTAAGTGGTGATTCAACTTCAGCATTGTGTGGGCTGCAGAGAGTGGGCTCTGACCCCTGACCTCTTCAGTGTGAATCCCAGCTCTGCCACTTACTTTCTGCATATTCTTGTGCATGTTACCTAGCCTCTCCGTGTCTTGGTTTCATTATCTATGAAATGGGGATAATAGCAGTGACTAGAGCACCACTTCTCAAAGAGGAACAGAAACACGCCAGCTTGTTAAAAGTCACGTTTAGATCTCCCTGGCTCTCGGTGGGAGCCTGAGATGCCTATTACCGCTCATGAGCTCCTGGATGGTGGTGATGCTGCTGATTCACAGGCCACACTTTGAGTAGCACGGCTTGCGATGGTTGTTGAAGATGATGTGAGTAAACACATGTCAGAAACACCAAGGAGAATCATCTGGTATAATAAGAGGTAGCCATCGTTATAATCCACAAGCTAATAAAGAACATGTCTCAGTTCTTCTTTTGTGAGTGCTTTATCCACTAGAAAGTTCTCTAAAGACAATTATTTGGCATCTAAGGCTCCCTTTCTGGCCAGCTCCTTGCGAAGGGCTGGAGAGGGAACCCAAGCCCCAGACAATGATCGATGACACAGTTCGGCAACAAGAAAAGTAGGTGCATGGTTGATAAATATATCACTACAACTCCTCCTGGTCCCATGAGAAGACAGAGCTAAGTCTTAGCTAGTCGAAGTCTCATAAGGGACAGAGCTAAGTCTTTTCTATTTGAGTAGGAGGGGGGTTTTCCGGGTGGCACAGAGCTCCAGGATGAGATGGGTTGACAGTTGAGGGCCCCTCAAATTCTTGAGTTTGGGCTCAAGAGCTCGAGGACCTTCTGTGGCTTCTACCCTTTTCCTTTGCAGGAATTTTTAGCAGCAGCTTCTACTGAATTGGGATGGGCTACCTGCTGGCTTTCTCTTAGAGAGGGGAGGGCCATGGATAAAGAAAGCATGTGCTTGAATTTTGCAAAGCAATTAGAAAAATGGATGGCTGAGACCAGATAACAAAGAACAGACCTGTCAAACTTGACAGATATTTATATTTTCAAAAACGAGGAGGTTTTGGCCAGTAAAAAAAACTTCTAATTTGATCTCTCTTGCATCTCTCCAAAGTGTCTTCATCCCCAATGCTCTTTAAGCTGTGAAGAGTGAAGAGTAAGGTCCCTGCAGGAGGGAAGAGTGGTTCTCTAGTGATGAGCTTCAACAAAGGGATGTTTCAAGCATTATTCTAAAAGCCATTATACGAGGACAGATGCTTTATTTTACTTAGAAATTCTACAATGTGTAGATGCTTGATTCTTTGTGAAAAGCCAGGGAAGTTGAAAAGAAAAAATTTCACTAAAAAAAGAAAAAACCCTACAAATGGCTCTAGAGATTCACATCATGTTTCGTTTCTCTACAGCATTTCCGATACACATAAGGAAAATGGAGATAGGAGTTACATGGGTTTGAAGCTTGACTATTTGCCAATATCTGATCGGAAAACTCTGATAGCTTAGCTGCGCTACTAAGGTCCTAATGTGTTCATAATGTGTGGAACATTTGGGGTGCTCCAAAAATGTTTGGTGAATGAATGGATGGATGGGTGGATGAATAAGTTAGACTTCGTAAGCAGCATCTTGTTTAGGGGGAAAACTATTTACCTTTGAAGGCTAATTTTTATTTTCACGTTCTCTAAGAAACTATTTTCATTTTCTCTGCCCTGCCTGGCTTGATTTTGTATGAATTCTGTCATGACATTGCACCCAGAGGGATCAAGGCAACTCTCCCGTGTATATGCCAGCCACCACGTCAAGTGCTTCCTGCATGTTTCCTGTCCTAACATAAAAGTGTGAAAAATTCTTCCTCTTTTACTGACCAAGATACAGGCCCAGGGAGTTTTATGTTCCTTACTCAAGGCTAGCAATTGACAGATCCAGTGGCCCCACTCCCAGTTCTGGTTTGGATGATTCAAAAGTCAAGAGGCCCTTGGAGCATTCGAGTGCAGTTACAGGTAGACTGCAGACCCCAGGAGGACAGGTGCTTTGCTGCTGTTTCCATTTCCTCTACTGCTCCTCACCCAATCCTCTGAGCAGACCGGATGTAGAGGAAGAAGGACCTTGAGTGTACAGGAAGTTATCTTTTGTTCTGGGTGTATAGCTTCTGCTTGCGATTTGAGGAAGGCAACTTTTCCATTTTAGCCTCATGTAGAATCTACGCATCCTGTTCCCTGCACAACCAGATGCAGAGCCCTAGGGGGCATCTGTGTGCCTACATGCCCTTTTGGGGATATTTTCCATAATGGAATTAGTCTTTCTTGCTATTTTCCCGTGAGATAAGCAACAGACTTGAAAGGAGAGGATGATACCAAGGAGTTTAGGGAAGACTTGGAGAACCTCAGCTTCTTGTCTCCTGGTTAAAACTTAAGAGTGCAGAACATCTTTCACTATAGAAAGAAGCATAGTCAGGCACAGGGCTAGCTAAGGCTCCTGTGGGGTTTTTTTGTTTGCTTGTTTTGCTTATAAAACTTTTTGCTGCATCCACCTTGCTCCTTGTAATATCACATTCTTCAATTTATTTCCGCACTTTCCAGTACTATAGGAAGAACTTGATCATCAGGCCTGCCCCCAGCCACTCTGTCTCTCTCAAAACCACTTTGTTAAGGACCCTGCCTCAATTTCCAGGCTTTCCTTCTTGAAACTCCCTCCTCCCTTTCCCCCCATGATCCCCCTGCTTGTCCCTCTGCTTTTCTGCAGTTCTAAGGCCAACCTCCTTTGTCCTCTAAGACATGGACTTCCCCAGAATTCCAACCTCAAGTGCCCTGGTCACTCTTCTCTCCTAGACTCGTCTCATACATACCCATGTTGTACAAGTCAATATGCTGATTTCCCCAAACATATTCCTGACCGCTTTTCTGAGCCCTAAGTTCTATATCTCCAGGTGCTTTACACCAGACTGGACACTTTCAGTTGGCGCAACAAACTCAGTGGCCGCCCCCTCCCCCTTCAAATAAACCCATGGTTTGCACCCTTCATGACTTCTTTTTGGTCTGTGTCCTTCAGTTCTGGGCATGGTACCACTGCCTACTGTTTACCAAAGTCAATTACCTAATTAAAATACATCGTGGATACTTTTTAGTCATCTACAAGTCAGTCGTCGGAAAACAAGTATGCTCCCTGATTGAAAAGGGGCCCCACCATCCCCGCCCTCGAGGAGCTCACAGTCTAGCAGGGGAGGCAGACATGCTAGCCCACGTGGATGAAATTTCAGGACCTGCCCGGTGGACCCGAGCGTGGCCCGGTCAGAAGGGCAGTGTTCACTCTGTCCAGTCAGGGTCTCTTGGAGGACCTGCATGTGGACTAAGGGTTCCACTGGGATTGACTCAAGTTCTTGAGCCAGTTTCCAGCCTTGGTGGAGGCTCTATGGAACTTCAAATGTGCCCTCCCACCAGGACACTGCGATTCAGCCCGCCAAGAAAGGAATGAGTGGAGAGTGGGAAGAAAGGAAGAGCCAGTTTCTCTTCTGAATTTTTTTCTCTCTTGATACAGAGCTCTTGTATCAAAAGCATATTTTTTTGTTGTGTTTTGTGTGTGTGTGTGTGTGTGTGTGTGTGTGTGTGTGTGTGTGTGTGTTTAAACCACAAAACTTCTCTGAGCTCCGAGGGAGCTGCTGGAGGTCAAATTTACCTCAGCTGGTAACCTCACAGCACCTCTGAAACAGACATTTCGATGGGTGTACCTATCCCATACTTTTCTGTTTATTAAATCTAGAAGATGATGATTTTTTTTTTCCCTCTAAAAAAAATCAGCTTCTTTTCCAAGAGAGGCCTCCGAGAGGACTTGAAGACCCAGGCTTCCATTTTAGAGACAAGGAAGCTGAGGCCCGCACACATGCCCTCTCTCTTCCTTGTGAGTGGCCAGTGATTGGACAAAGCTGGAGCATGGAGGAGAGAAGACTTTTTGTGGCTGGGGAGGTCACTCAGCACACCCAGCATCTGTTGTGTGCCTGCTCCCAGACCCCTGGCTGTGGACAGGATGGTCCATAGGGTGGGGCCCCCACTGCCTAGTCCAGCTAGGAGGGGAGCTGGGGAAAGCCCCAAGGCAGACGGAGGCAGGGGCTGAGAGAACACCGCTGCAGGTGATGAGCACCCGGAGGAGAGACGCACTACCCTTGTAGGGGAAGCTTCTGGACCATGAAGGGGTCCCATTGAGCCCTTACTGAACTGAGCCCAGTGTAGGCCAAGCGGGGGACACATCCGATTCATCTTTTTATCATTCCCTTTACTTATGGACTGCTTTTGCTTTTCAAGAAGAGGAAGCTCAAGTACAGACTGCAGCCTTATAGTTAATCAGTTGTTGCAGAACTGAGGTTCCAACCTAAAACCCACCCCTCCCTGTGAACACTTTGCCCTCTCCGAAGGAAGAAGGACTAAGCCTTCTTACACCTCCCATTTTCCTTCCATCTCCCTCTTTTCCAGAAAGCTCTCAGGCATCCTCTCAAGTCAGCCTGGCCTCCCGTCTTCCCCTGGTTTCTGCCCATGTGACTGCCCACACTGTTTTCCCCTTTTCTATCTCTGCCTTCAATGATCAAAGACCACCTAGTCTTCTTCCCATGGGCCAAGTCTGTAAGACCTTTCCCGTAGCCCCAGGCTCCTTGATTCCTCTCCAGCAGTGCGCTGTTGGCTCCTCCCTTCTCAGGGTCCCATCTACGAATTCTGACTGCCCCTCAGCGCTGCAGTCCTTAGTGGGCAGGCCACAGGGCAGTCTCCGAGATGGCTTGGCCTCCATCACCACCACAGGTGAACTCCCATCTCTGAATTCCCTTCCTGCTTCCGCCAGGTTAGGCAATGTTCTTGACCTCGGAGCTCCTGTTTTGCTTAGAACTGGGGCGGACTTTGGACCCCAGGGGCGTCAGGAATCTGTCTGGTGGCTGCAGGTGCCCAGAGCCTCTCACTGGACAATCGGATTTGAGGAGACAAGAGACTGTAGCCAGAAACGGCTGTGCACCGTGGAGACGCCACCCACGAAGGAAAGAGCCGCCTCGAGTAAGGGCTGGATCCTCCATGCAGAAGAGAGCTGACGTCCTGGGCAGAGGAGGGCCACGGAGAAGCCTTGCAGCCCAGGGTGACAGAGGTGGGGGGTATGTTCCAGGTTCTGTTCTCTGTTTTGTGATAACATCCCTTTCTGCATCAAGGGAAGCCCCCTTTTCACGAGTCCCAGTCTGGCAGGCTTTGTTTTCCTTGTTACATCATTGAGCCGCCCCTTCCCAGGCCCCCTCCCCGGGAGCCTCAGGATTCTCCCAAGCATACTGAATGCTCTGTATGCCCCAGGGCTGGTGGGAGCTGGGCACTTCCCCTTCCAGACGTCCCCAGGGGAGAGTGTCTGCCTGTGGAGGCCTGGTTTCATCAGACAAGTGTCATCAGCCCATGGTTACTTGTCCCGACCATTCCGTGTTGCCAAGAGAAGGCGATGGCGTCTCCCAGGGGACTTTCTAATTGCCCCTTCATTCTAGGAGATGGAGGCACAAATGTGTGCAAGACTCATGTTCAGAAGGAGCCGGCAAGAAGTCTTCATTTGGCTGGCTAGAGAGACGCTTTCCCAAAGTTGATGTTGCTGAGCAAGGAGAGGCTTTGGCTGTGGGTGCTGACCAGGCACACAGGGTAGCCAGGACAGGGCCAGGTTGCAGAGTCAAGAGGTTGGGGCAAAGAGGGGCTTGTGAGCACCGTTTTTCAGCGTTTGGAAATGAAGACAGGGAGGCAGGTGGCTTCCAGAAGCAGGCACCTTACAAGTTTCAGCAGACCAACTCTTGAGGCTCCACCCTATGCTTGGGGGTGACATCCCACATCTCCCTCTTCTCTTGTTTGCTGTGTGCTGAGACGGGTGGTGGGGACAGGGGAAAGTCCCCCTGCTGTGGGGAGGGTGCCCAGGCTATGCCGGGGCGGAGGTGAGAGAGACCCAGCTAGTACTGGGGGCAGCACGCCATGCCTCTGGTTGTCGGGAAACTGGACTGAGGAGGAGAGTCGAGGGAGGAAGAATCCTGGGAAAAACTGACAAGGCAGCCAGGATAGTGACCTTCGCAAAAGCTCTAAGTGGAGAACATCCCAGGGGGAAACTGGAAACCAACATCTCTGTCCCGGTGAGGAAGACAACTGTATGGAGTTTCTTGAAGGGTTAAGATGGAGCAGATGGATCAGAGGGAAGCCCTACGGTAGCATTTGGAAAGGCAGAGACTAAGAGGGAGAGCCTATGCTGCACCCCGGGGGAAGAGGGTTGGGTGGGCAGGCCGCTGGACTTTTTGGTTCTAGCTTCAAGAGTCTGATGTAACCTTCAAACCTGCAATACCTTCACTTAAAGGCTCCATCTAAATTAAAAGCAAAAGCAAACACAACCAGGATAAACACTAAGAAGCCTTCAGCTCCCTGACTCCCACCCTGATGGGCGGGCATCCTTGAATGGCCGGCAGAAACCACCACTCGCATGTCAGGATCACTTGGAGCTGGCGTCTTAAGGTTTCAATCCAGATGAAGCAATGGAATCCTTTGCCTGAACTTTAATGAAGCTCACATCCTCCTAGTATGTGAATTTGCTTCCTAAACCCCCTTTTCAGAGCTAGGGATACAGTCTATAATTTTCTGCAGAAAAATCTTGTCCCCATTCCAACAGGCTGCAGTCAGTCATAACGGTGCTTTAATGATGGTTCCGACAAAACCTGCAGCTCAAACTTCCTCTCTGTGGTACATAGAGGCAACTGCTGATTCGGCACTGTTTTGTACCTTAAGGAGGGTGAAAGGGGATTGAGTCCCATTCAGAGAGCTCTCACTACTAAATCTAAGTGATCTATCTCATTCTAATCGGCCCAGACCTTCAGCCTTGAGCAGACACCTCGATGTAGCTCATAGCAAATAGAGATTTATGCAAGGGATGCTTTCTCCTAAATCCCTCTCCCTGTCCCCCTTCCCCTTCCCGCCACCCCCCCCCCCCCCCCCCCCGCCCAGCACCCCTGTGCAGCCCCAGGATTACAACTCCTCTTGGTTCCCTGCTGAATTAATTCATGGTGGGGGCTGTTGCTAACAGGGTTGAGTCAACCTCCGAGAGATGGAGAGGTTTTCCTTAGATACTCCTGTTTTTGTTTGTTTGTTTGTTTCTTCCTTTAGACTGTGAATTCCTTGAGGGCAGGGACCATGCTCAGATCCAATTCCCATCATTCCTGTACCTAGCTCCATAAGGAGTACTCCATACATGTTGGTGGAATACAAAATTCTACAGGTTTGGGGTTTGAAGCTCTGGTTTCTTGCTGCAGAGCGTTAATAGTTTTAATGTGAAGAGCAGCCTTTGGCCTTGACTGTGGAGCACAGCCTCTGCCACGTGGAAAGGAGGGGGCCAGGCTGAGTCCCCACTCAGACGCGGTGAGGGACATGTTCCCACAGTTTGGGTGTTGGGTTGTAGGGGCAATCCAGAGATGATTGGGATGGCCCCGAACCCTGTTATTTACATGAGAGGAAAAGAGACCCACAGAGTCTGTGATTTTCCTTTTTCTTTTCCCTCTCAGGGATCCTGGTCAGAAACTACAATTTCCAAACCCAGCCCAGGGTGTTTGGCACCCTAGGCCCTACACATTATGCAAAGCGGGACCAGGGCAGGAGAGTTCCTTCTTTCTCAAGCTCTCTCGCTGACACCCCTGGCTTCATCACTTTCCTTCCTTCAGACCAAGAGGACAGACAAGGGAAGCTTTAGGCACGTGTCATAGGGGCTGGAGAGCTTGAGAGACCTGGGCCCTGCCAGCTGTAAAAACGATCCTGAGAGACCTGTCCGGCAGAGAGCTCTGCTGTGTTTGGGGATGGGGCAGGGGGTGGGAAGCAGCTTGAGTTTTCTTCTAGAAAGGCACCCCTGCAGGTGCCTGTCTCCAGAGGATCCGGAATCTGAAGGCATCAATGTGTCCCCCGGGGGTTCGGCCCCAGAGGCCTTGGGCTGAGCTCAGACTGTCTGCTCACCATTACCAGCTGCTTGGGCTGCTCGCTTTGGGCATGTCTTTGTGATTTGCTGGAAGCACTGGTACAGAACTCGCCCTTGAAGCAGGCAGAGGGGAGGCTCCAGCCAGTGAGTGTTTTATGACGAGATGCTGGAGGCTGAGACCTTCAGCATTAACCACGAAGGTTCAGGCTTCCTTCTGAACCAAGTCAAGTTCACAGAAAAGACACATAAGGCCCCATATCCCTATGATATTTTGCTTTGGAAAGAGCAGGTCTTGAACAGAGGCGTGGGTGTGTGTGTGGGGGGTGCAGCAGCCCTGAGGGTGGGGTCGTGGCTCCTCCAGGAGTCACTTCATTTTGCCTCTATCTCCCCCTGTCCCATTCTTGCCCCACTTTCAATGGACAAAAAGCACCGCTGTCAATGACTTGGGTCCCAAGGGTGCCCTGGTCGTGGAGGCCAGCCCAGAGTTGGGAGGCCAGAGAGCCAGAGCCAGTCAGGAAGAGGAAGGCCTGGCTTCCTAGAGAAAGCGAAGGCTGGCAGAGACCCCATTCTCCCTGGGGGAGCCATGATGTCGGCATCAGGACAAATGATGCTGGGGATCGGCTCTGAGAGACGTGGCCGAGCCCTTGTTCACGGGGCTGCGATATTCATGGACCGAGCGGGTGCTTTTTGCTCCCGTCACCCTCAAGGCACAAAAGAGAGCAATGATGTGTCACGAGATGGAGGCATTGAAATTAGTTGCAGGGGATCCCCCTGCACACCGCCGCCCACTTTTGCCAGAGTATTTCTGGACGGCAGGTGAAAATATTCACAGATTCAGTTTTACAGATATCATTCTTCGTCAACCCCCCCGCCCACCCTGCCACACACTTCCAAAGGAAAGTCCTCAAGCTTTTTATAAAATGGTATTTAGTCCATACCGCACGCCTAGGAAACAAGCACTTCGGTTTTTGATTTGCTAAACCAAGCCCAGTTAAGGTTTAAGCCTTAAAAGGTGAATCAGCCCTGCCACTCCTAATGTCAGACCCTGTACTGAAGAGATGAGCAGTTTGAATTCCCAAGAGACACTTCTGAAAAATCTCACAAGTGGGCATGCTTGTTTGTGGATGAAAGTGTGAAGCATTAAGGGGGTTTTTTGGTTTTTTTTTGTTTTTTTCTTTCCTGGAGTGTCCAGAGGATTCATTTCAACTTGACATCTGGAAGAATGTGTAACATTTAGATATAGAAGAGAAGTTGCATAGGAGACTTCATCAGATTACTAAAATTCGTGCTGTGTCTTGGGTTGAAAGCACATGAAGGGGTTTTGAAAGACGATTGAGAAGGTGGTAGGGGGGTGGATGTGAAGAGCAAGGGCCTGCAGCCTTCTAGAAGGCGTGGTCGGTCTGGGGCTCTGGCAGGAAATGCAAGTCATGATGCCCTTGGTAATGGTCCCCTGACCAAAGCTGAGTGTTTCTGGGGGGCAGTGTGGCCTGGGAGGGGTGTGGATGCAGGCCAAGGATTCCCCCCAAGCATAGGGGTGGTGAGTGGGGCCAACTTCAGCCCTTTCACATCATATGAAAGAGAGTGGGGGGAAGTGGAGGAGATGAGAGGAAAGACAGGGGAGAGACTCACCCCAAAAGGAGTAGGAGAAGGGAGGAATGGAACATGCAGCTGCAGAGGAAGGTTTCTGGGGTGCCCTTCTCTGGAGGAAGGATGCTCAAAGAGCCCCCAAGGAGGCAGGGAGAGAGAAAAGACCCCGGCCATTTGGGGCATGGGCGACAACCTGCAGGATTCTTATGGTCAGGGATGGTCTGTATTATGAAAAGTGTTTTCTGGGTGGAAAAAAGGGGTTGAAATCTGAAAGATGGGGTCCTCTATCTGGAGGCAGGAGGCAGGTGGGCAGAAGCTGGTACCCCAGCCTGCCTGGGCTGTGCTGCCACCTGGCTGTCATCCCGGGATGCTGGGGACAGCAGCCCCTTCCCCCAGGAGCAGTCTCTGACCCTGGTTCCCTCCACCTCACTCCCATTTCTCCCCATTTCCCCCCCTCCCTCCAGAGCTGCCGGGCACCGTAGGCTCAGATGCGGTTCGCCCCTTAATTTTGAAAATGATGGGGAGAGGGGGGACACAGCGGGAACGTGCAGGGAAGACAGCCATGGAGAGGGACACGCTGAGTCCTGTCCACATCCGCCCTGGCCTCTGGGACCCCGTGCTGGGAGCAGAGCCTCCTCCAAGAAGCCACACAGGAGCCGGCCTCCTGCAGCTCCCAGGGCGACGCAGCCCATGCAGGAGGGCTTCTTCAATCAGCTGAGATTCCATATCCCTTTAAAGAAGCCTGGGGGCCATGTGTCACCCTGACCATCACAGCTGAGTCCAGCTCATTTTGGAGTAACACAGAGTGGGGCTAGTACCAGTTTGGGAAGGAGCACCGCGGTCCCCTCGCGGGAAGAGCTAAGCCTTTTCCAGCCTCTGTGCCCTCTGGCTCCCAGTTTCTGGGGCTGAGAGCCTAGCCCATGAATGCTTGCCCAGGGCCTGGACTGGGATGGGCTATGCATGTCCCTGGTTGCTTTAGGGGACTTCAGAATTCAGCTGTTCATGGACTCATGATGTCCCAAGAGGTCTGCTCACTTAGGATGTGGAAGCTTCTGGTATATGTAAGCTGGAGGCGGTGAGCCGAGTGCTTAGAGGAAGAAGAGCCAGGTGCAACTGGTTGGATATGTGGGTCAGTGAGGTGAGGCTGTCAGAAGCTTACTGTGATGTGCATGACCGTATGAGGGGCTGGGGCAGGGGGGCCACTGGAGCGCCTATCCTGAGATGCTCTGGCAGGTGGTAGGGTGGGAAGGATTTTTATGATATCAGAGCCAACTGGTAAATAGAAACGAGCAGGATGACCAGGGGCAGATGTCCCAAAGGATTGATGTTCTCATCCACAAGCGGTCATGTTTGCGTTTCTCAGATTCTCTTTTCCAAACCATTGGTAATTCCCTCCAATCTCTAATCCATTCAAACGCTGTTTTCATGGTGGCAGTCCTCAGGGTGTCCATTCTGTGCTAGGGGAGGCATCTCTGTCTTCCAGGTGAATTTCACCAGGAATTTTTCAAGTTCTAAACGGCCAAGTGGAAGTATTAATTTAGTATCACACATCCAAATAGTATTTGGATGAGTTTCCATCATCATCATTTACTTCATTATGTCTCCAATTATTCCTACTTCCTTTTTCTTTTTTTGTGTGATGATTTTGAGAATTTCTTTGCTTTCAGCAAACCCCTTCAGTTTGGAGATGAGTAAATGATCTAGTATTTAACATCTTTATTTGTAAACTTACAGAGTGGAACTCAGTTAATATATCATCGACTGGTTTCCCAAGCATATAGGATGCCTTTTGGGGAGTGAATTTATCTTTATTTTACTTTATCTTTTCAAATGTCAGTTCCAAGCCTTGTGGGGCCTATGGTATTTAGAGAAAGCATATTGCGAGATGAACTACAAGATAGTTTCTAGTTTACATTCGATTTCCTTCTCCCTTTGTGGCTTTTGAGAAGCCATTTAATTACGCTAAGTCTTAGTTTTCCATTTGCAAAACAAGATAGCAATCTACGTCTCCTACCTCAATATATATATAGATTTAGTTTGGAGAATTATGCACACATGTACACATAGACTCAACAAAACTGTGCCAAGGTCCCTCTGTCATTGCTGAAACCATGACTTTGGTAAGCTTTTATGCCTAAGAGGTCTGACTTTTTCTTTTCCTCGATGCCAAAGGAAAGAGGAGGCTCCTTAATAGTCATCAATTATGGTGCCCAACCCCCCTGTGGCTTGGTATCATCTATGAATACACACATGCTCATCTTCTCTTACAAAGTGTACATCAGACACTTCCTAACCTTCTTCATTTGACTGTGGCTGTCGGTCTCACCATTGGCCGGCTGCCTGCGCTTTTGCCTTCAGCATCAAGACCAGAACAATTCAACATGGGCTCCAAAAACAAACATTGACCATGACCTCCAAGAGCATGCATGGTTTGATGCGTACCTGCCTCCCCAGCCTCATTCCTCCTAGGTGTCTCTGAGCTCCTGACCCCTGGCCTACTGTTAAACCTAGCAAGTTTCTTCCCTGCCCTTAGGCATTGCTCTTGCACTTCCTTCTACCTAGAAAATCATTGTCCTCACTAGCCTATCCATTCCAAGTAGGTAATTCTCACTCATCTTTCATTTTCCAGCTCCATCATTCTTAGCGAAGCCCTATACCTAAATCAGGCCTCTACATGCTCACAGTGCCAGGTACAGCCCCTTTAAAGCCCCCGTCATCACAGAGAAGGATTTTAGAGTTACTTGTCATCTCTTCATCCTTCTTCTGTTCATGATTATATTCCTACCTCCATGACACAGTACGTGCTCAATAAGTATTTGTTGAATGAATGAATGAATGGTTGAATGAATAGGTTTAGTATTTGACACTTGATGCTGGTTTGTGCCCACAGAGAGGATGCGACTGGACTTGCTGTTGTCCTGGATTCACGGTGAGCGCCCTTTGCGAAGCACCAGCTCTGAGACAGAAGGAGCCATGACCCCTGCTTGTTGAGCAGAGTCTGGGAGGACTTTCCTCCAGGGTAGGCCCCTAAGCAGGGCCCTGAGTGACAAATTTGCTGCTGGCCCAGTGGCCATTTGGGGGTCCTTACTCCCTCAGTTGCCCTGGGCCTGCAGCTCTTCTCAGATTCCTGCAGACCCCTCTGTCTGCATTCTCACTCTCTCCTCTGTCTCTGGGAACCTTTTCTAGCCCCATCTGCAAGGGACCTCTCCTTCTCTGAGCTCCTTTGAAAAGTGTCTATGCCCTTTCCCTAGGTTGTGAATCCTGCCCTGCTCTGAGCCTTGGCTTCAACTGTTGCCTTCAACTGCCATCAGAATGTTCTCTCCTTAAAATTCTCAGGGGGTGGTGCCCTGTTCTGCCATTGGGAGGACGTCAAGACCTCAGGCGCAGGGTTCGAGGCTCTCAGCTTCTGAGAAGGCTGAGCCCTTAGTATGTGGTGTCACCACACCGCCGAGCACGGCGACTGAGTTTGCTAACCAAAGGCTTACTCAGGCTTTCCAGGCCCTCAGGGCCACCTGCTTGGCCCCTCTGCTGCAGTTTCACAACCTTCCTGGACTCTCCCTGCCTTGGCTGAGGAGAACCCTCTTGTGGGTTCATTGACAGGCCCAGATGCGGGGAAGTGGGGGCCCCGAAAGACTTCCTGCTGCTTCAAGTGACCCAGCCCTGCAGGCAACTCTGATCTTTGCTGCAGGCCACTGCCTGAAAGCATCTCAGCAGTTCTGTCCCAAGACTGCTCCTACTTCTCCACTCTCAGGATGGAGCCAGGCCTTGGAGGAGGAGGAGGAGGAGGAGGAGGAGGAGGAGGAGGAGGAGGAAGCCAGGCCCGCCCTGGGGCTCTAAGAGACGATGCAAAGGTGTCGCTGCAGTAGCTTCCTGTGGGGTTGCAAACG
Source organism: Bos indicus (assembly GCF_029378745.1). Taxonomy (NCBI): domain Eukaryota; kingdom Metazoa; phylum Chordata; class Mammalia; order Artiodactyla; family Bovidae; genus Bos; species Bos indicus. Next base: position 13,975,359 of record NC_091780.1, on the reverse strand, counting down.
AGTTCAGCTCTAAGCCTTATGAACTTAGGTTCTCTCTCCTCACCACTGTTCTCTTCTGGGCTCCTGACTCGAGTGGTTAAGTTAGGGCTCTGTCTCTGCTCTGATGGTGTCTTTAATAAAGCCCTAATATTTTGTCCCTGGGAAGCCAGAGGCCCCTCAAACTAGAGCTGGCTTTGGGTCCAGGGCTTCCCCTGGCCACTCGTGTACTCTTGGAGCCAGGTCCTAGTTTGTTCTTTCCTCATTCATTCATTCATCCATCCATCCGTTTATTCACCTAATAGCTACTGGATACCTATGTGCCAGGCCTTAGCTAGGTACTGGCGATACAAAAAGTGTCAGGCAGACAGAAGTGGATGTTGGGCTTTGAGAGAATTCCCAGTCTAGGGCCCCCTGTGTGAGAGCAGCGGGGTGTGAGGGGCGCCCGGCTGGAGGGAGCTGTGTTAGTTCACGGTATGAGCGGAGGCCGGGGAGGGATGCTGAGGAGCTAATAATGAGCACTCGTAAACCAGGTCTAGGACTTTAGTCGTGATGGTAGAAGCCTTAGGAAGTCATTGAAGGATTTTAAGCAGAGGAGAGAAATGATCATATTTGTTTGTTTTTTTTTTTTAAAGACATGAGTTATGTGGAATACAAGTTAGAAGAAGGCAGGAGTGGAGATCAGTCACAAGGCCCAGTGGGCAAGGCTGGTAGCTAGGACTGGAGGGCCCTGGGGAGGAAAGGGTGGAAGGTGTTACAGGTGGAGGGAAATGGCAAAGGCAGGCCATGGGGGTGGATCGCACACAGGGCTGGGGAGCATGGGCCACCCACAGTGAGCAAACCCTGGAGGAGAGCTCACTGGAGGGAGAGGACTGTGCAATGAGGCCTGAGGTGTATTGGGTTGAGGTGCCTTTGGAAGCAAGGGTCTCATTCGGGTATGAAACTCATGGGAGAGATCGGATCCCTGGATAGAAATCGGTGAATGATCTGCTTATAGGTACTTCCTCCATGGCTGAAGGGGAGCTTGCCAAGATGAAAGATTAGAAGAGTGCAGGGGCGTTAGGGGAGCAAAGGCAGAGCTCTCCAAAGAGGCTGAGAGGAATGGCCAGAGAAGCGGGGTGCTGCAGGAAAGAGTATCTTTGTAGCTCTCCATTCACCTTGGAAGATGGTTTTGTCACAAACATGTCTCCTTCATCCAGAACGTGAGACAGAGGGACAAGAGTAGAAAATCCTGCTGACGTCCTCTGGGAAGGGGAGGGAGGCACTCTGAGCCCAGGAGAGCCAAGGGGCTCTGGCAAACTCTGTTAGATCTTGAGCAGCAAGATCTCTTGATGGTTCTCTTGATGGTGGTGTCCAGAGGCACGCAGAAGCTGACAGAAGTTTAATGTTGGGTACCAGCATTGTCTGTCTGTCACAGCTCCACGGACTGTGAGTCTGGGGACATTATAAAGAAAGGAAACGACGCCAGGGGAGAGGGGCAGGCTCTTCAGAGAGGTTGTTGGGATTAAGAAGCTTCATTTGGGGGTCGGGAGGGAGAACAAGGCCAGTTCTGACCACCAGCCTCTAGGAAGCGCCAGCTCTTTTCTTCTCACAGAGTAGCCATGTTTCTTAGAGAAGTGAGAAGCAGAAGGAGCTTGTCCCTGTAAAAGGGTAAGCAAACAGTCAGAGGGGAAGAGAAGATTGAATATTCTCTATTTGAGGTCCCAAGGTCCCTGAAGCAAACAGGTCAGGGTGAATATAGGACTGGGCTTGAAGCTAAATAATATATGTGGGCTCCAAGAAAAGTCTCTGAAACCCACCCAGGCTCTCTGTCCCTCTCCCTTCCACAACCCCATGCCTCGGTAGAGCTGCTCAAGTCATCCGTGGGATCCAGAGAAAAGGGGCCATGGAGAGACAGACTGAGAAGGCCCAGAGGGGTCAGAGCAGGTCACAAGTCAAGACCACCCTGGCAAACGGAGGCAGCTTCATCCGATCACTTCCGCCATCCCCTGGGCCAGCACGCCACGGCTCAGGGCAGGCAGGCCCCCGCCCAGAGCATTAGGTCTGGCTGCCTTTTTGTGCCCGGACATTCCAGACACCCCACAACTGGAACCCCACCACGTGGGAGGCGGGGAAGTCCTGCCAGGGTGCTGGCCACAGGCCATGGCCTCGGTAGGAGATGGGAAGAGCGAGGGAGGAGGGAGAATGGAGAACAAGGAGCGTTTTCAGACCCTCCTTGGGCTGTGGCCTCCTCATCCCCTCAAGGCAAGATGTTGGGGGGACAAAGAAGTAGATTTGGCGGAGGGGAAGAGACTCAGCCTGGGCACCAGAGGAGGCTGCCATGACCTCAGAGGGACACTTCTAAGGTGGCTCTCCCAAGGGTCCGGGTGGAGCGCGCTGTACCTCCAGCCCTCAGCTTCTCCAACTGGAAAATGGTGATCCTAGACTGGCGCTTTCCCCTTCCTTGAAAAACTGTCGCCTGGGTGAGTTAATTTTTATATGGAATACTTAGAGCATTCAGACACACTACAAATGCTGGTTAATACTATCAGGGTTTCCTAAGCCCTTGTCTGTTTACATGAAATTTACGGACTCTCTGGATACAAGCCGCATTTCCTATTAATGAGACCTCACGCTGCTCAAAGAGGAGGTGTTCCAAGTTTAGACTGAATAGTATTGATAAGGTTTGGTTTTAGAGTGGGAGGGGTACAGAGTTAGGAGTCAGAAGGCCACAATTACTGGGCCGCAATTTCTGGGGGCTGAGATGTAATCAGCCATCAAGAGAGAGGGATGGTACCTGCACTAACAGAGCTGATGATGACAGGTGGGGAGAAGGGCAAAAAAAAAAAAAAAAAAAGAGTTAAAAATAATTACAAAATGATTAATGCTATGAAGGAGAAAAAAATCCTAATAGGAATAAGGAGGATGAAGGTTACAGCCTAACTTTAGGTCCTGGAAATCTTCTCTGTGATGTGAAGTCAATTATTAGCCATCCAAAGGCTAGGATGTGGCTGTTTGGGAGGTGGGGAGAACCTTCTGGGAAGAAAGTGATTTTCTGTCCCAATTAGGTGATCATTGGCACCTCTGTGAACACTGATTTCCACATTTGTAAAATGAGGATAATCCAACCTCTCCAGCCAACCACACAGAGCTGGTGTGTGGATGACAGGAAATGATATGAGAGAATTCTCTCAACCCCAGACAGATGGGCAGACAGGGTCCATGAGGGAAGAACTGACTGATAAATTCCTCTCCCTTTTTCTATTCATTAAATTTGCTTTCCCTGTAGAACATGGCTGTAATACAGGGCAGTTTTTCTGGGCGGGGCAGTGGCTGAAGGTCACGTTGTAGAGAAATGACCTTGGAGTCATTAAGAGCAGTGTGAGGAGGTGAGATTGTTCCAGAGAGAGAAAGTTGATTATCTCTGGATATGAGATGGTTGAGCTGTGGCTTATATATGAAGGGAGAAGATTCCATGTTGTTGTAAAGCTGAACACTGGAGAAACTTAGTGTGCGAGCATTGGTAACATATTTCAGTGTTCAGGCAACACCGTCCCTAGAGAGGCTCGCACAGAGTTGGACACGACTGAAGCGACTTAGCAGCAGCAGCAGCAGCAGCAGCAGCAGAGAGGTTCTAGAGGTTCTAGAGAGCCCTTCCTGAGGAATGGTCACAGTTAATGCTTATCTTCACCAAGCTCCCATTAAGCTCCAGAAGCAGAAAGGCAGATATGCTTTTTACCCTGGGTGCTCAGGAACGTGACTTCCGTCAAGGAGATCATCAGCAAATGTTGGGTGAACTGAAGGACACGCCAAAGACCAGAGGCCCCCGAGGAAAGCCCTGCCAGGCTGCCCCTCATTCCCTCACCTGCAGAGGAGTGTGTGCAGTTGGGACCAGAACTCTTCTGCCGGTTTGCAGAAACACCTTTGTTTCCCATGCACAGTGAAATGAGCTGAGTGCTAGAAATGAATGAGTCCAGGAACGGCCCTGCTCAGGGCAGAAGGCCAGTCTCCTTGGGTTGGACAGTGAGGCATCAGCCACTGGTGTGATTCCTCCATTTGGTCAGAAACACGTGGACCGTGCCATGCTGTTGATTATGTCATAGGGTCACTGGGAACCTTGGTGACCACCCAGCCGCTGCCTACAGTTTCCGAATGGTGTACTCTGAGTGTTATTGTATGGTGATTTTGAGAAAATTGAGGGAGAAAGAAGCATCCATTGGTGAGAAAGTTGCTCACAGGGAGATGGAGCAAAGGTCACATCCCGAGAAACATTTTCTCAGCTACAGTCCGTCTCAAGAGACTGAAGAGCCTGAAGGATTCTAGCCAAGGGGCTTTCAGGTGACCTTCAGCTGAGAGGGTGAGAGATGGACCTGTGTGAAAGGGAGGAGGTGGGAAGACAGAAGGTCTGTTTCATCCAGGAGGGACAAGTCAGAAGGAGGGATGCCTGACTTTTGCTCTAGCCTGGGGTTGAGGAGTTCTATGGCTGGTTTGGGGCTCTTTTCCTCTTGAGTCTGGGGCCCACGTCTAAGGGCACATTTGAAGGGGTCATTGGAAGGCAGCTTCTCAAGATAGGGGGCTTTTAATGTTGGGGACTGTATATGTTAATTCTTGTGAATGACCTAGTGTACGTGAAGAGGAAGGGATGGAAAAGTGTTGAATGGGCCAAAGGGAACTAAGAACTCTGAACAAGAGGGAGAGTTGAGTCAAGAGAGAAGCAAGGGCCCCCTGGAGCAGAGGCCCAGTGTGGCAAAGAAGGAAGCCCGGTTTATCCAGCATGACTTAGACTAGCCACGGTGACCAGGAAGATGTCCAGGGAAGAGCTTATCTCTGCCTCCTGCAGAGATGGGGGAGAAGCCAGGGGCCTGCAGAAAGTTGTGCAGGCTTGCAGAGGAGCGGGGCAGGGACAGTGGGCCTCGGGTAAAGGGGCTGGTGTTGCCTCCCTTTCACACGTCTCTTTTCCTACCAGCAGCTGGTGAGTCGGCTCTGGACACAGCAGGAGCTGCTGTCAACGGAGGAACCCACAGCATCTCCCAGGGCGAAAGAGGTCACTTCTCCTCCACCGAATCACATTTGACACCATTCCAGTCAGCCTTGCAATTGGGAGGTTTCTGAACTTGGAATGGTATTTCCAATATTGATTTGGAAGAATTTATTTGGGAAGGACAAGTAAAATTCGCCCAGAGAAAAAGTACATTAGCAAACAAAAGCTTGTATTACTAGATTTCATGAATGCATATTTTAAATCTGAAATCATTTCAACAGTACAAAGCTGGCGGCCAAACAGATCCAAGACAAGTAGAATAGAAAGTCCAGGTACGGGTTTGTTTTTTCCTTACTCGCTTTCAGGGGAGTGGGTGCTGCCACTTAGAACTTTGAGTGGTAGAAGTTGCGTCGTTCTTGGGAGCAAAGCAAGGGGGTACCCCATTCCCTGCTACTGCTGGGCAAAGGCTGGGGTGAGGGGGCACCAGCCAAGAGCCACATTGTTCCACCTCTGGCCACAGGCTGCCCTAGTATCACGTCCCATCACATGGTGTTCAGTTGCTTAGCCATCTTTTTTTTTTTTTTCAAACTTTAAATGTTTTATATTGTATTGGGGTATAGCCAATTAATAAGCTTTCCTGATGGCTTAGACAGTAAAGAATCTGCCTGTAATTCAGGAGATCTGAGTTCGATCCCTGATTTGGGAAGATCCCCTAGAGAAGGGAATGGCTATCCACTCCAGTAGTCTTGCCTGGAGAATTCCATGGACAGAGGAGCCTGGCAGGTTATAGTCCATAGGGTCGCAGAGTCGGACATGACTGACCGACTTCCACTTTCACTTTTTTTTTTAATAGCAAACTAACAATGCTGCGGTAGTTTGAGGTGAACAGCAAAGGGACTCAGCCTTACATCTACATGTATCTATTCTCCCCCAAACTCCTCTCCCATCCAGGCTGGCACATAACGTTGAGTAGAGTTCCATATGCTACACAGTAGGTCCTTGTTAGTTATCCTTTTTGAAGATAGCACTGTGTACATGACCTTCCCAAACTCCCTACCTATCCCTTCTGCCATTTTCCTTTTGGTCTTAAATGCTTTGTCTAGCTGGGACCCTGAAATGTGCCCAAGCTTTGTGTATGCTTACTAGACAAGTGCTTTTGGTTTCCTTTAAAGATGCAAAGGAAGGGGTGAGGGAAGGTTGGGTGAAGAAGGAAGCTTCAGGTGTCAAGCCGTGCTGGGGGAGTAGATGCAGCCAATGAGAACTGAGTTCCTGTTTCCTGAGCAGCATCTACACCCTCTCTCCCTGTACCACCAAGGTCGCGATGCAGACTACAGATGCAGGCTTTTGCCCTTAATGGCAACCCACTCCAGTACTCTTGCCTGGAAAATCCCATGGACGGAGGAGCCTGGTGGGCTGCAGTCCATGGGATCGTGAAGAGTCGGGCACGACTGAACGACTTCATTTTCACTTTTCACTTTCATGCATTGGAGAAGGAAATGGCAACCCACTCCAGAGTTCTTGCCTGGAGAATCCCAGGGACAGAGGAGCCTGGTAGAAGGCCGTCTATGGGGTCACGCAGAGTCGGACACGACTGAAGCAACTTAGCAGCAGCAGCAGCAGCATACAGAGAAAGCAATTTTCCTGAACAAAGGTTGCCACCTTTGTGGCAATTCCAAGACAGGGAGTAAAGCATGAATCACGTGATCCAGCAATCACCCCATTACTATTTTTTCTTCAATGGGTAATTACCAAGTGCCTGGGTGAGGGCAGGTTAGACATTGTTTTGGGTGCTAAAAATCAGCATGTGATTGAAACAAAGCCTTGACTGTCCCGAGGAGCTGGAAGTTCCTGGAGAAGAGGAACCAGTATAGAACAGGTGGCTGCGGAAATGAAGACATGTACATCTGGCTAGGAAGCCCCAAACCGTCGGATGTAGGTAACAATCATGGAAGACTTCTTGGATAAGGTGGCATTTGGGCAGAGGACTGAAGAAGTGCGAGGATCCACGCCCTGGGGCTAGCCAGGGAAGAATGTTCCTGAATGTGGGCTCAGCAAATGCAGAGGTGCAGAGGGTGGGTTGACTGCCCAAAGTAGATTCGTTTTTACATGACCTCTATACAGCAAAATTGTTGTGTATGGAGGTGGTTGTATAATGGTGGCTTCCCTGATGGCTCAGCAGTAAAGAATTTGCCTGCCAATGCAGGAGACCCAAGAGATATAGGTTCGATCTCTGGGTTGGGAAGATCCGCTAGAAAAGGAAATGGTAACCCACTTCAGTATTCTTGCCTAAAAACTCCCATGGGGAGAGGAGCCTGGTAGGTTACAGTCCAAAGGGTCACAAAGAGTCGGTTATGACTTACCGATTGAGCATGACAGCACATGATACCTCTAAATAGCAAAATTGTTGTTAGTAATCATGTAACAATTAGCACTCATTTCCTTTTGTTATTAAAGTATCATTGATTTATAATATCGGGTTAGTTGTAGGCATACAGCAAAATATTTCTGTTATATATATGTAAATATCTATAGTTTTAAAAAATTCTTTTCTATTATAGTTTGTTACAAGATGCTAAATATAGTTCTCTGTGCTATACAGTAAATCCCTGTTGTTTGTGTTATATATAGCTGTGTGCATCTGTCAATGAGGAACTCTTAAATCAAGAAATCGTTTTCTGTATTCACTCTTGTTTTAAATCAATTTAAAGAGTATACATTTCAAAGATTTGATTTCAGGGGCATATTGCATAGTGAACTTAACTGTGTACACTGGTCATTACCACAACACTACCCCTTTCAGAATCGTGCTGTGCTCACTGCTTACATTTTAAGCACAAACAATTACAAGTGGTCAGAGAGAATGGACAGAATGTAGTCACTCAGGTTCTTATTTTTTCGACTTGATAATCATTGTGTGTTTTGAATCTACTGCTTAAAACTCAAACTTGTGGATAGGCAGGGCTGTAAGGATTGGAGACACAAACTGCTTCAAAGCACACGCAGATGATTCTAAACTGTTATGAACCCAAAACATGTTGACACAGACCTAATGTTTATTTGTATTTCTCTGTGTATGTGCTTTCTTCTCTGGCCCTACAACCTCCAAAAAATGTGTTTAGACTCAGTATTTTATCCTGAAATTCTCTTCTCCTCAATACAGAATGCATAAATTTTCCTTGATCACTTCCATAGCTGAAATTGGGTTTAAGTTAGGTAGCTTCCAGCTCACTTCCTAGTTTGTGGTCGGCTCTTTGATGCTGCCATGAGACATCCTCTCAGATCTATATTTCTATTGCTCTGATTATGATATGAGATGAATGATAAATTGGTCTTCAATGTTAGTAGCTATCTGAGTTTTTTTGTGTTTGATTCTCCCATGGAATTTTACCGTTAGGAAGTCTGTTTCCATGTCCTCCGGCCTCTTAGCAACCCTGAGCTCCTATGCCCTCAGATTAAGACACTTGGTACTTGGAAGAAAAGTTATGACCAACCTAGACAGTATATTAAAAAGCAGAGACATTACTTTGCCGACAAAGATCTGTCTAGTCAAAGCTATGGTTTTTCCAGTAGTCATGTACAGATGTGAGAGTTGGACCAAGAAGGCTGAGCTAAGAAGAACTGATGCTTTTGAACTGTGGTGTTGAAGACTCTTGAGAGTCCCTTGGACTGCAAAGACATCAAACCAGTCTATCCTAAAGGAAATTAGTCTTGAATATTCACTGGAAGGTCTGATGCTGAAACTCCAATACTTGGGCCACCTGATGCAAATAATGGACTCACTGGAAAAGATTCTGATTCTGGGAAAGACTGAAGTCAGGAGAAGGGGATGACAGAGGATGAGATGGTTGGATGGCATCACCGACTCCATGTACATGAGTTTGAGCAAGCTCCAGGAGTTGGTGATGGACAGGGAAGCCTGGCGTGCTGCAGTCCATGGGGTCACAAAGAGTTGGACGTGACTGAGCGACTGAACTGAACTGAATGGAGTAGCACGATGAGCAGAGGTGATGGGGGTGGAGTCCCACTGTAGGCACATCAAGGGCATCAACCATACAGTGGAGAGACAGCCCTTCAGTGTTCACTTTGGAAGGATCCCCACACTCTGATTGGGTAGCCCCGACGGCGGCTGTGTCTGTTGGCTGAGCCATGAGAGCAGAGGATGCAGCGTTTCTAGTGTGACTGCTGTACCTGCCGGGAGAGAATGAACGTGTCTGCCGTCCCTACTCCTTGCGTCTCCTGCCAGCCTCTTAGCTTGCACCTGGCCTATCCTGGGTTCAACCAATAGTGTGCACAGTGTGAACAGTGAGACAACTGGTGTCACAAGCAGGGTCAGTGAAACAAGGGGAGTATGCATTTAGCATTTTCAACAGTAGGTCTGGGGTACCTTACCAAATCTTTTTTTTTAATGTATTTTTTTTCTACATTGGGATCCCTTTTACAATTCATGTGTATACAGGTTTTCTATCCGTTTTCTAGGACTTGAGTCATGCCTTCAGTTTTTTCAAGTGATTTTAAAGAATAGGATAATTTTATTTAGTTTCTTACATGTATTTTTATCTTATAGCCTATATACCAATTTAAATTTAATTTTATTTGGCTTTTATGGTCTTGAACTATATATATGATTTATGTGAGTTGAATATATTGTTGTTGCACATATTGATTTTATTTTTTTAAAGTTGGCATATAATTGCTTGACAATTTTAGTTTCTGCTGCGCAACAGCACGAATCAGCTCTCAGAGCATTTTCTTGCACCTTAGTTTCTATAGGTGTTTCTTCCAGGGAGAAGGTAGAGGAGGGTGAGGTTAAGAGGAACTTCAGGATTGCTGGGGACTCAGACTGTAAAGAATCTGCCCACAATGTGGCAGACCCAGGCTCGATACCTGGGTTGGGAAGATCCTCTGGAGAAGGGAATGGCAACCCACTCCAGTACTCTTGCCTGGAGAATCCCATGGACAGAAGAGCCTAGAGGGCTACAGCCCATGGGGTTGCAAAGAGTCAGCCAGGACTGAGCAACAAACACACTATAATTTTGCAGCTGACGAGAGAAAATGGCACCCAGGAGTGCTGTCCCTCAGGCTGCTCACAGGGGGCAGTATGACTCCAATCCAGTGAGTCAAGCCCTGGGATAAGGGTGGCCTTTTCCAGAAAAAGGACTGGTAACGGTCCCCCTAAGTGGCGGCAGCCTGTGCCTTCACACGGCTGATTGTTCTGTTCCTATAACGTGTGTCATTGTGGTTGGCTTTTCAACCAAGGGTTTCTAGGCAAGGGGTCTCTCTGCTTATGAGTTGAATGCTGTGGACTTCCTTGGTGGTCTGGTGGTTAAGACTTCATGCCCCCCAAGGCTGGTGGGAGAATATCTTGCATGCTGCATGGCACAGTCTCCCCCTCAAAAAAAAGAGTTGAACACTGTATGGTGATTTGGGATGAGCCAGCTGGGCTGACAGGGCTTGCCTCAACCTCTGGGTGCATCCTTGCGTTACCAGCTGTGCGGCTGCTGTGCGGAGTCACTTCAGTCGTGTCCAGCTCTTTGCGACCCCACGGACTGTAGCCTGCCAGGCTCTTCTGTCCGTGGGACTTCCCAGGCAAGGGTACTGGAGTGGGTTGCTGTGCCTCCTCCAGGGGACCTTCCCCACCCAGGGATTGAACCCACATCTCATGCAGTGGCAGGTGGGATCTTGACCACTAGTGCCACCTAGGAAGCCTGCCAGGTGCTCACACCCTGAAAAATTGCCCCGAGCCCCCTTGTTTTCTGACTGCTGGGTATGAAGAAAAGCTAGGCTATTAAAAAAAAAAATGTTTTGGCTCTAGAAAAACATGTTTATAAGCGTGCGTTCTGAAAAGGAGACTCTGCGAGCCAACGGAAGCCACTCTGTTCCCGGGCCTCGGACAGCGCGGGGGTGTGAAGAGAGCCTGGACCGAAGAGCTCCGCTCCCGCCGGGCCAGGAGGGCTGCGCTTCTCTGTCAGCCTGAGGACGGGCAGGCTTGTTTATTGCCCTTTGCTTTTCACTCACAGCCTCTCATCCACTGGGTGATAGGAGAAAAACGCCGTCTTGGGTTTGGCGTTTGTTCCTTTTTAAGAGTCTCCTTATTCTCCATCTGGCGCTGTTTACAGAAGGGAAGAGGCCTCGGAGAAGCACAGCTGGGGAGAGGTTTTCCGGCCTCGCGGCTCTCTTCCTTTGCTCACTTTGTCCCAGCATCAAGGATTCAACCGTCAGAGAAATGAAGGGACATCTGAAGACAAGACCTCTTTTTCCACTTTGCAGTCAGGGCCCAAATCTGGGTGGAGATAGATGAAGAATGGGCTTCCCCGATGGCTCAGCAATGTGGGAGGCCTGGGTTCGATCCCTGGGTCGGGAAGATCCCCTGGAGGGGCGAGCATGGAAACCCACTCCAGTATTCTTGCCTGGAGAATCCTCATGGACAGAGGAGTCTGGTGGGCTGCAGTCCATAGGACCGCAGAGAGTCGGACACGGCCGACTCAACTGAGCACAAGGTGAATGGCAGCATCCAGAACTTCCAGCCTGAGGATTCTGAAGGCGCGTCTTGGGCTCACAGCCTTGCCTTTCAGTGCCCACTGTCCTGCCTCCTCCTCCTCCTCCTCCTCCTCCTCCACGCTGATGCCCATCATGTCTCATCACCCAGCTGAAGAGCCAACAAGTGAATTATTTGTGATTGGAGATGGGGAGGGGATCAGAGCAGTCCTTTTAACCAACGTGCCGCTTTTTTTACCGACTCACCTGAGGTCTGGTCACCCACATGATGATGCCCCTGTGTCTTTTTAGTGATTAACAGCCTATAGATAAATGTTTAGGAAACACGTCTCACTGCAAAGGACAACAATTTATTTTCTTTATGGCTGGGGATATATGGAGCTAAGATCAAAAGTCTCTGGGCCTTTAAAAACCTTTATATTTAAAACATATGTGATATATATATCAGATGAGATCAGATCAGTTGCTCAGTCGTGTCTGACTCTTTGCGAACCCATGAATCGCAGCACGCCAGGCCTCCCTCTCCATCACCAACTCCTGGAGTTCACTCAGACTCACGTCCATCGAGTCAGTGATGCCATCCAGCCATCTCATCCTCTGTTGTCCCCTTCTCCTCCTGCCCCCAATCCCTCCTAGCATCAGAGTCTTTTCCAATGAGTCAACTCTTCCCATGAGGTGGCCAAAGTACTGGAGTTTCAGCTTTAGCATCATTCCTTCCAAAGAAATCCCAGGGCTGATCTCCTTCAGAATGGACTAGTTGGATCTCCTTGCAGTCCAAGGGACTCTCAAGAGTCATAAAAAGAATGAAATATTTCTGTTTATGGCAACAGGGGTGTAACTAGAGATGACCATACTCAGTGAAGTGAGTCAGACAAAGACAAATATGATAGATTTCACGTGGAATCTAAAACGATACAGATGAACTTATTTATAGAAGAGAAACAGACTCACAGACTCAGAAAACAAACTCATGGTTACCAAAGGGGACAGGAGGGGAGGGATACATTGGGACCATGGGATTAACAGCTGCACCCTACCGTATATAAAATAAACAAGGTCCTACTGTGTAACACAGGGAACTATACTCTGTATCTTGTACTAACGTATAAGGGAAAAGAATCTGAAGTTGTGGTCATGTGGGAAAGGTCACTTATGTGGCGAGGTGGGAGGAAAGTCCCATTGAAATGAAGGTCATTTGGTGAAGAGGCTGAACATCTGTTTCCATTAGGAGAGGCTCATAAAATGCTAGATGTCCTTCGGCACACGAATGGATAAGAAAGCTGTGGTACATATACACAATGGAATATTACTCAGCTATTAAAAAGAAGGCATTATGAGGTGGATGAAACTAGGGCCTATTATACAGAGTGAAGTAAGTCAGAAAGAAAACCACCAATACAGTATACTAACGCATATATATGGCATTTAGAAAGATGGTAAGGATGACCCTACATGCGAGACAGCAAAAGAGACACAGATATAAAGAACAGACTTTTGGACTCTGTGGGAGAAGTCGAGGGTGGGATGATTTGAGAGAATAGCATTGAAGCATCATATGTGAAACATCACATGTGAAATACATCGCCGGTCCAGGTTCGATGCATGAGACAGGGTGCTCAGGGCTGGTGCACTAGGATGACCCTGAGGGATGGTATGGGGAAGGATGTGGGAGGGAGGTTCAGGATGGGGAACACATGTACACCCATGGCTGATTCATGTCAGTGTATGGCAAAACCACTACAATATTGTAATTAGCCTCCAATTAAAATAAATTAATTTTAAAAAATGCTAAGGAACTTCTTTCATGAGGAAAGCAGGATTTCCAGAGGCAAGCTTCCCCTCCAGTTCACAGACGTGAGGGTGAGGGGAGATGATCTGCAGAAATGGGGGCCTTTGCGGAGACACAGGAAGGACAGGGTAGGGTGGGCTTAGGGGAGTGTGGTGGGCCTTCCGGTGCTGGGGTCAGGAGTTTTCTGAGGACATTTGAGGCTGTTGTATAGGAAGCCTAGGGTTTCTCAGAACAGGTATATTAATACTCTTAAGTGCTCCGAGCCTCAATCTGAGCAGCAAGCACATGACTCTCAAAGGGCCTCTGTGACACGGGCGCTTGTCACCTCACTTCCTGACCTGGCCTGACAGGGCTGTCAAGGGGTCTCTTGCTTCAGGTTGAGGATGAAGACCATAGGTACATCATGCGGAGAGACTATCACAAAAAAGTGGTGAAGTGACTGGTTTACAGCTTCTTAGGTGACTCAGCCCTCTCATCTATTATCAAGGGGGTGAGTGAGCACGAAGATTCTGAAGAAAAGTTTTTTTGAGAAGGAGATTTTTGGAAAAGAACTTTGCTGTGAACTCTATTTCCCCATATAGAGCAAGAAGTGTGTGCATGTCTGTGTGTGTGTGTGTGATTGTGTGTGAGTGTGTGTGTGCGTGTGTCTGCATCTCTGTGTATGAGTGTGTGTGAGTGTGTGTGTGCCCAGGGTGGGGGCTGTTGATTCTTCTCCTTTTACTTCAAGTCAGCACAGCCATGTGGAAAAGTTTGCTTCTATCGCATTCGGTAAGGAGCTGAGCGGCCAGATGCCCGCCTCCTCCTCAACTAAAGGCCGTGCGCTGAGCCAGGCAGCTGTGGCTGGTGGGACTGAGGGCAAGGGGGCTGCCTGGTGTGAACCGTGCCTCTGGAGACAAAGCAAGGGTCTCTCTGGACCAGAGGTGGTTATCTCGGGACCCGTCAAAAGGACCCACTGAACTCAGTGGAGTGAGGCGGAAGGCATTCATGGCTGGATTCTTGGGAACTACAGAATGAGTAAGTAGTCATCTGGAAAAGCCAAGTGTCTGAATAGAGAAAGTGAGAGACCCCTAGTGATGGTTCAGAGATGGATTCTAAAGGACCGTGAGAGCGTCCCATCAGAGAAAGCATCGGCTCATGCTTCCATATCTGTCATGCTTGGAACACAAGGCAAACTTCTAACAGTGCCAGGTAAGTAAGAACTTCCCTAATTTCTCTCTGTTCCGTCCGACCAACACTGCAAGGCTCAGCACTGCATCTGTCTGCAGTGGCAGAGGTAACGGGAGAGGGAAGCAGCAGAATAGACACCATTCTCCTGTCGTTAGGCTGCTGCCCTGCAGAGGTCCTGTCTAAGTTTAAGAGGACAGCTGAAGAATGAAATACAAATTCTTACATGAAACAATGTTTAAATTTTTGGATTTCTGGCTATTTATCCAAAGAAAACACACAAATAGAAAAAACAACTTGAAAATATGTAAGCACCTTCATGGGCTTCCCCAGTGGCTCAGCGGTAAAGAATCTGCCTGCAATGCAGGAGAGCCCAGTTCGATCTCTGGGTCGGGAAGATCCCCTGAAGAAGGGAAAGGCTACCCACTCCAATATTCTTCCTAGAGAAACCCATGGACAGAGGAGCCTGGGGGGTGCTATGGTCCATGGTGTCGCAAAGAATCAGACAGGACTGAGCAAGTGAGCACACAGGCCCAGGTACCTTCATGTTTATTTCAGCATTATTTACAATAGCTAGGATATGGAGACAATGTGTCCATCAATAGATGAAGACATGATACGTATATATACCGTGGACTATCACTCAGCCACAAAAAAGACTGAACTGCTGCCATTTGTGATCGCACGGATGGACCTCAAGGGCCTTATGCTAAGTGAAATAAGTCAGAGGAAGACAAATATTTTATGATCTCACTTATATGGGGAATCTAAAAACAAAACAGAAACTCCCCCAAACTTCAAGCTATAGCACGGATCAGTGGTTATGAGAGGCAGAGGGTTGGAGCAGGAGAAATGAATGAGGGAGGTCCAAAGGTCAAAAAAAAACCCAACAACAAAAACTGGTGTGGGATTCCATCATCAGTGTCTGGTTATTGAGTCATAAGTCATGGAAGAGGGCCTTCTCTTACATATATATTTTATATATATTAGGGGAAGGGTTTTTTCTTCTTCTTCTGATATATTAGGCTGTTAGCAAATGTGTAACAACTTTCCTGTGTCTTCACAGTTTATGCATTTTATGTGTTTTGGTTGGAAAACAAAGTGACATTAGGGTTCAGTTCAGTTGCTCAGTCGTGTCCGACTCTGCGACCCCGTGAACTGCAGCACGCCAGGCCTCCCTGTCCATCACCAACTCCCAGAGTTCACTCAAACTCATGTCCATCAAGTCGGTGATGCCATCCAGCCATCTTATCCTCTGTCGTCCCCTTCTCCTCCCGCCCCCAATCCCTCCCAGCATCAGAGTCTTTTCCAATGAGTCAATTTCGCATGAGGTGGCCAAAGTATTTGAGTTTCAGCCTCAGCATCAGTCCTTTCAATGAACAACCAGGACTGGTCTCCTTTAGGATGGACTGGTTGGATCTCCTTGCAGTCCAAGGGACTCTCAAGAGTCTTCTCCAACACCACAATTCAAAAGCATCAATTCTTCGGCACTCGGCTTTCTTCACAGTCCAACTCTCACATCCATGCATGACAACTGGAAAAACCATAGCCTTGACTAGACGGACCTTTGTTGGCAAAGTAATGTCTCTGCTTTCTAATATGCTATCTAGGTTGGTCATAACTTTCCTTCCAAGGAGTAATGAGCTAAGGGTAAATTGTGAAGGAACTCCTGCTTAAAGTAAGGGAATTATATTAGCTTTCCTCTCCAATCTTTCCCAGATAAGATTTTCTAGGTTTATTTTGGGCAAAGCACATTAACCTCTAACTTGCAATTCTGCAGAGAAGTTAAGGGACCACTTCTTGGGTTCAAATCTTATGAATTACTTCCCTTTCTCTTGTTTCAGTCTCCTCACCTCTAAAATGGGAATGATAACAATCCTTAACCACTCCATAGGATTTGAAGCTTGAGGGGGATGGATAAATTAGGAGTTTGAAATTAACATACATGCACTATTATATATAGACTAGGTAAGCAACAAGGACCTACTGTACAGCATAGGAACAATACTCAGTATCTTGTAATAACCTGTAATGGAAAAAAGTAGGATTGCTATAAAGATTAGACAAGGTAGTATACACCAAGCACTTAGAACAATGCTGCTGCTGTTAAGTTGCTTCAGGCGTGTCCGACTCTGTGAGACCCCATAGACAGCAGCCCACCAGGCTCTCCCATCCCCGGGATTCTCCAGGCAAGAACACTGGAGTGGGTTGCCATTTCCTTTTCCAATGCATGAGAGTGAAAAGTGAAAGTGAAGTCGCTCAGTCGTGTCCAACTCGTCGCGACCCAATGGACTGCAGCCTACCAGGCTCCTCCATCCATGGGATTTTCCAGGCAAAAGTACTGGAGTGGGGTGCCATTGCCTTCTCCTAGAACATATGGGGATCTAAAAGTCTATGAATTAATCATTTGTAATTGGAAACCAGCGGTGATTACCTATGTAGGACAATCTATGAAGACTTTCTTCATCTATAATGTTGCTGAACTACAGCACCATCTGTATATATCCATGATATTGTATCTAGGGGAGAGTATGGGCTGGAGGTTGCAGTCTGTTGCTTTGGGGACATTTCTGTGTCACATGGACAGCAGAATCTTGAACTTGGTCCAGCAGCCTATGGAAAGTGGAGTTTCAAAATCAAGCGTACCAGGCTTAACTTTGAACAGGCATGTGGAGGCTTTGTGGCAGTCAGCCTGGGTCAGAATCTAGGCCCCAGGATGGCTCGCATAACTGCGTCTATGATTCATAGTTTTCTTATTTGTTCCTCCTGTGTGGGACAGAGAGAGCCAGACTCAGGGCATAAGACACAGATGGGTCCTGCAGGCTGTCTATAGTCTATTAGGGGAGACAGATACTTTAAAGAAATTATAGTCCGTAGAAGTTATTATATTAAGTTGGACAAAGACAAGTACCATATATCAATTGTATGTGGAACCTAAAAAAAATGATACAGATGAACTTGTTTACAAATGGAAATGAACTCACAGATTTCAAAAACAAACTTATGGTTACCAAAGGAGAAGCATGAGGGGGAGGGCTAAATTAGGAGTTTGGGATTAACATATATGTACTATTATATATAGAATAGGTTAAACAACAAGGATCTACAGTATAGCCCAGGGAACTGTACCCAATATGTTGTAATAACCTGTAATGGAAAGAAGTCTGAAAAAGAACATACATATGTTCATCAGTGATATTGGCCTGTAGTTTTCTTTTTTTGTGGCCTCTTTGTCAGGTTTTGGTATTAGGGTGATGGTGGCCTCATAGAATGAGTTTGGAAGTTTACCTTCCTCTGCAATTTTCTGGAAGAGTTTGAGTAGGATAGGTGTTAGCTTTTCTCTAAATATTTGGTAGAATTCAGCTGTGAAGCTGTCTGGACCTGAGCTTTTGTTTGCTGGAAGATTTCTGATTACAGTTTCAATTTCCGTGCTTGTGATGGGTCTGTTAAGATTTTCTATTTCTTCCTGGTCCAGTTTTGGAAAGTTGTACTTTTCTAAGAATTTGTCCATTTCTTCCATGTTGTCCATTTTATTGTCATATAATTGCTCATAGTAGTCTCTTATGCTCCTTTGTATTTCTGTGTTGTCTGTTGTGATCTCTCCATTTTCATTTCTAATTTTATTGACTTGATTTTTCTCCCTTTGTTTCTTGATGAGTCTGGCTAACGGTTTGTCAGTTTTATTTATCCTTTCAAAGAACCAGCTTTTGGCTTTGTTGATTTTTGCTATGGTCTCTTTTGTTTCTTTTGCATTTATTTCTGCCCTAACTTTTAAGATTTCTTTCCTTCTACTAACCCTGGGGTTCTTCATTTCTTCCTTTTGTAGTTGCTTTAGGTGTAAAGTTAGATTATTTATTTGACTTTTTTCTTGTTTCTTGAGGTATGCCTGTATTGCTATGAACTTCCCCTTTAGGACTGCTTTTACAGTATCCCACAGGTTTTGGGTTGTTGTGTTTTCATTTTCATTCATTTCTATGAAAATTTTGATTTCTTTTTTGATTTCTTCTATGATTTGTTGGTTATTCAGCAGCGTGTTGTTCAGCCTCCATATGTTGGCATTTTTAATAGTTTTTCTCCTGTAATTGAGATCTAATCTTACTACACTGTGGTCAGAAAAGATGCTTGGAATGATTTCAATTTTTTTGAATTTACCAAGGCTAGATTTATGGCCCAGGATGTGATCTATCCTGGAGAAGGTTTCGTGCACTCTTGAGAAAAAGGTGAAATTCATTGTTTTGGGATGAAATGTCTATACATATCAACTAGGTCTAACTGGTCTATTGTATCGTTTAAAGTTTGTTTCCTTGTTAATTTTCTGTTTAGTTGATCTATCCATAGGTGTGAGTGGGGTATTAAAGTCTCCCACTATTATTGTGTTATTGTTAATTTCTCCTTTCATACTTGTTAGTATTTGTCTTACATATTGTGGTGCTCCTATGTTGGGTGCATATATATTTATAATTGTTATATCTTCTTCTTGGATTGATCCTTTGATCATTATGTAATGACCTTCTTTGTCTCTTTTCACAGCCTTTGTTTTAAAGTCTATTTTATCTGATATAAGTATTGCTACTCCTGCTTTCTCTTGGTCCCTATTTGCACGGAAAATCTTTTTCCAGCCCTTCACTTTCAGTCTGTATGTGTTTCTCCAAAGAAGACATACAGATGGCTAACAAACACATGAAAAGATGCTCAACAGCACTCATTATCAGAGAAATGCAAATCAAAACCACAACGAGGTACCATTTCACGCCAGTCAAAATGGCTGCAATCCAAAAGTCTACAAGCAATAAATGCTGGAGAGGGTGTGGAGAAAGAGGAACCCCCTTACACTGTTGGTGGGAATGCAAACTAGTACAGCCACTATGGAGAACAGTGTGGAGATTCCTTAAAACACTGGAAATAGAACTGCCTTATGATCCAGCAATCCCACTGCTGGGCATACACACTGAGGAAACCATAAGGGAAAGAGACACGTGTACCCCAGTGTTCATCGCAGCACTGTTTATAATAGCCAGGACACGGAAGCAACCTAGATGTCCATCAGCAGATGAATGGATAAGAAAGCTGTGGTACATATACACAATGGAGTATTACTCAGCCATTAAAAAGAATACATTTGAATCAGTTTTAATGAGGTGGATGAAACTGGAGCCTATTATACAAAGTGAAGTAAGCCAGAAAGAAAAACACCAATACAGTATACTAACGCATATATATGGAATTTAGAAAGATGGTAACAATAACCCTGTATACGAGACAGCAAAAGACACACTGATGTATAGAACAGTTCTTTGGACTCTGTGGGAGAGGTAGAGGGTGGGATGATTTGGGAGAATGGCATTGAAATATGTATAATACCAAATATGAAACGAGTTGCCAGTCCAGGTTCAATGCACGATACTGGATGCTTGGGCTGGTGCACTGGGACGACCCAGAGGGATGGTATGGGGAGGGAGGAGGGAGGAGGGTTCAGGATGGGGAACACATGTATATCTGTGGCAGATTCATTTTGATATATGGCAAAACCAATACAATATTGTAAATTTAAATAAAATTAAATTAAAAAAAAAAGAAAAACACACACACATACACACACACACAAAACATACATATATATTTACATTGGTCGCTCAGTCATGTCCGACTCTGTGACCCCATGAACCCCAGGAGCCCACCAGGCTCCTCTGTCCATGGGATTCTCCAGGCAAGAATACTGGAGCAGGTAGCCATTCCCTTCTCCAGGGAATCTTCCTGACTCAGGGATCAAACCTGCATCTCCTGCATTACAGGCAGATTCTTTACTGCGGAACCACTCAGAAGCCCTATATATATATATGTATGTACAACTGAATCTCTTTGCTGTACACTTGAAACTAACGTGACACTGTAAATTAACTATACTTCAATAAAAAAGCAAATATACAGATACCTTTCATATATTCTTAAGCAAACAAAAAAAATTATTGTACCTGATTATAAGAATAACAAGGAAACATAACCAAGGAGGTGGGAACACAGGGGACTGTTCGATTCTATCTCAGCCACTTGGGCTGTGTTTTGAAATCTCAGAGAAAGTTGATTTAAGAGTGGAAGCAAGAACTCTCTGGGAGGTGAAACTGATGGCGCTTGCTGACTGCTGGCCACGGGAGCCGGGCAGATCTCAGGTTTACAGTTGAGACTTTGAGTCCACAGGGAGAGGAAAACCACCTCCTAGGCAATGTACGGGTTCTGCGAGGTGACGTCTGGGGAGGGCCAGGTACACAGTAGGACCTCAATAAGGGTGAGTCCTCCCTTTCTCCCTTGAGGTGTGAGTAAGCGCTACATTTGTTATTGTTGGTATATAAAATGAAGACGTGGGCTTATGACTTGGCCAAGTTTTCTGTGACACTTTGGATTGCATCTGCACTGCCTCTGGCTGGTGAAGCTGGGTCCTGCTGAAGGAGTTTGTGGAGGTGACTCAGCTCTGCTAGACATGCTTGGTAAGTGACCTCTCGGGCTGACCAGTCCACTAGTATAAGGAGACTGGAGTTGGGGAGATGGTACGATACCAGCATTGCATCTGCTGATGCAATGTCTTTTGGTTTTGGTGTAAAAATACAAACAGAGGTTTTGGTTTTCTTCAGTGCAACTCCCTCTGTCCCTTAGGGTTCCTTAGCCAGCCTATTATCAGCATTGTGGAGCACCCGAGCTACACCTGAGACAACATTTAGGATCCCAGCCCCCGTGACAGCACTGGTCTCCCTCCCCACCCAAATCACCATTCGTGGGGGCAGGAAAACCTGCTCTGCGTGCTCAGCCTCCAGCTTCATTTTGATCTCCAGCTCTAAGGACCTCCTTCAACACTGCCCAGATCTTTATTGCTGAAGGAGATGACCGTGTTACCCTTGCCCCTCCCCCTGGGCATTTCAGACCCAGCATTCCAGGGACCAAGGAAAGGGACCTGCCCACAGGTCTCTCTGGCTCCTGCTCCTGGCCTGCCCAGAGGGCTCAGAGCTGTCTGCTCAGGGGAGAGCGGGTGCCTAACTCATGCAGCCGGCAGGCCGGCTCACATTCGCAGGTGCTCTTGGCTGCAGGGTGAGCGCCTGGCCCTTTGGCACCGACGCTGCCTGGAAGAGGGTGGGGATCTGGGCTGGGAGAGGGAAACTCAATCACAGTGCGGGATGGGGGAGGAGGCCTTTAGTCAAAGTGCCAGGGGCAGGTGATACCATCGCCTGCCAGGTCTGGTTACATCTCCCTGCCTCCCTGGAGTGTTCACCAGAAGCCAGCAGTGGATACCAGAGAAGGCAGTCCCCTGAAAGGGTGGGAAGGGAGGGGACAGACGGCTGGGACGGGGCAGGGGAAGTAAAGCCACAGGGTGACTCCTGCCAAAGCGTTTTGTAGTTTTGTCATGATCATTCCCTTAACAGAGATAGAGACCACTTTCTCCACAGGAAATTGGTAGCACCAGAGAAATTAACAAGCTCTCTTAAAAAACCACGGAACTCTGTTCTTCTGGGGACAGATCATACCAATCTTCCCTTCTCATCTTTACCCATCATGGCTCTATTTTTCCTGCACTTGCTCGAAAACGTGTGGGACCTTCTGCCTTTGATCAGCGATAGGTTACTGAGGGTATTTTGTAGCCAAGCTTTGGTCGTAGACAGCACACCCAACCCTGCTTCAAACATGTCCCCACAGGGTGGCAAAGGGTTGTAGAACTCTGGATTGTTCTGTTTGATTCTCTGTGGTTTAATGTGGAACTAAAGCAAAATGCCTCTTACTGGCCACGGTAAGTAAGGATCTTTCCTAAAAAAGATGCCTTTTAAAAAAGTGTTCTCCAAGCCTGGTGCCAATTAAATGCTTTGCATGTTTATCTCACTGATCCTCACAATAAGCCTACCAGATAGGCATTGTTTTTCACCCCCCCTCCCATTTTACAGATAAGACAACTGAGGCTTAGGGAGGTGAAGTCACAGGTGTAAGGTCACAACGTAACTGAGACGTGAGGTCACTTAAGCTTTCTGACTCCCAAGCTGTCTGGCCTCACATCAAAGTGCCATCTGGTTAGCAATCTGTCACCCCTGGCAACAACTCACCACTGACTTTTCTTTGCTGCTTCATCTTCCTGAAGAAGCTCTTCTGTCCACTGTGCAGGAGACCAAACCATCTGTGAGAAGGTGCTTGAGGGAATGGCAGAGGCTGAACCCAGCACCACACAGAGGGAAACCCCAGGGCTGCAGGATGACAGATGAAGGAAGACCGAGTGCCCAGGAAGGTGGCTTAGGATGGCCTCAAGGAACCTCCCAGAGAGAAGGGGCAACGGCCTGGCAAGGAGGTTGGAGGTCTGCAAGGGGTGGGGCTTAGGGAGGGCTGCGTGGAACCAACACGGCAAGGGCCCCACTTGCCAGGGCCCTTTCTTCTTGGATAAAAGGAGATTGCTGGTTAGCTGTAAGACGTGCTCAGGGAACGCCTGCTTCACGGAGGGACAAGAGCCTGGACAACCCCAGGCTGACTCTAGCCCATGGGTCTGACGAAGTGTAGATGCTTCTGGAGAGTTCTGGACGAGGTTTCCCTCACCACCCCTGTTATTGTTCAGTTGCTCAGTCATGTCTGACTCTGAGACCCCATGGACTGCAGCACCAGGCTTCCCTGTCCTTCACCATCTCCCGGAGCTTGTTCAAACTCATGTCCATTGAGTTGGTGATGCCATCGAACCATCTCATCCTCTCTCACACCTTTCTCCTCGGGCTTTCAATCTTTCCCAGCATCAGGATCTTTTCCAATGACTCAGTTCTTCCAATCAGGTGGCCAAAGTATGGGAGCTTCAGCATCAGTCCTTCCAATGGATATTCAGGACTGATCTCCTTTAGGATGGACTGGTTGGATTTCCTTGCAGTCCAAGGGACTCTCAAGAGTCTTCTCCAGCACCACAGTTGAAAAGCATCAATTCTTCGGCGCTCAGCCTTCTTCATGGTCCAGCTCTCTGTGATACTTTGTTTTCGAGGCAGGGAACTTTCCTTTTTTGGTCACCATTTAAAAATGCTTCCTACATGTTTAGAAAATCCAGTTTAGGCACCGAAAAGACTTGGGGACTTGATTTCAAGACACTGCCTGGGGATTTGGCCATGTGGTTTTAACCAGACAAAGTGTTGTAATATTGCGTGGGGATCATTTTAAGAGTCTTGAAAAATCTCTTTTTCATAAGTCCCATTAAGTTTTGGGAGGCAATGAGGCTCTGCTTAGAACTTTAGATTATACAATGTCATATGCAATTTTCAAAGTGATTTTGAATTAATTTTTTATTGTGCCCTTGCTTGCCTGCCCAACCCTCACAGCTGTACAAGCTGTGAGTCAGTCTCACCCATGATTTCTCAACCACAACCTGTTGACATGTTGTTGCTGTTCAATCGCCAAGTCATTTCCATGTCTTTGTGACCCTATGGACTGCAGCATGCCAGGCTCCTCTGTCCTCCACTATCTCCTGGAATTTGCTCAAATTCATGTCCATTGAGGTGGTGATGCTATCTAACTATACATGTGGGGCTAGATAATTCTTTGCTGCGGGCAGCTGTCCTGAACATTGTGGGATGTCTAACAGCACCCCTGGATCCTGGATCCTAGAGGCAGCACCCCAGCCGTGCCAACCAAAATTTTCTCCAGGCCAAGTCCCCAGAGACCATGTCACCCAGGCTGAGCCCCACTAGTTTCACCAATGTTGGAATTTTAGCTTCTTCACTTCCAAATTGCGTCATCTTTGGCAAGTTGCTGAAACTCCAAGAGCCTCTGTTTACTCACTTAGAAACTGGTGATCCTTGTTTTTGCCTGAATCAGGGTTTCTGTGAGATAATGCTTGTCAAGTGTGACCACTTCACTCAGTTCTTGGGGACTTACCTGGTGGTCCAGTGGCTAAGATTCCACACTCCCAACGCAGGGGGCCTGCGTTCAATCCCTGGTCAGGGAACTAGATCCCACGTGCTTTAATAAGTGGGATCCCACATGATTTAATAATTAATTTAATACATTAATTAATTTAATAATACTTTATTAAAAAAAAGAAAATTGGAGTCCACATTCCCCATAACCAACCCAATGTCCATGATTTAGAAATTCTTTCCACCATTCACACGGGTCCAGATTTCCTTTAAGGCCCATCTGCCATGAAATCCTCAAATTCAGCTACATAGAGGTGCAAAGGGGTTTCCCTGGTGGCTCAGTGGTAAAGAATCTGCCTACAAGCCAGGACACGTGAGAAACTTGGGTTCGATCCCTGGTCCGGAAGATCCCCTGGAGGAGGGCATGACAACCTACTCCAGTCTTCTAGCCTGGAGAACCCCATGGACAGAGGAGCCTGGTGGGCTACAGTCCATGGGGTTGCAGAGTCAGACAGGACTGAAGCCACCGAGCACACACACAAAGGTGCGAAGGGATGGGCTCTCTCCTTGGCTCTTGACAGACAAGCCCGTATCTGCTTTTTGTGCCTACGTAGCGGGGCATCCTATTTCAGGCAAGCAGCTTATGAACTACCCAAGCGGCCCCAGTCACGGAGCGAGAGTCTGGTGGAAGTGGATTTCAGCATTCCCAGTTACCACCCTCCTCATTCCTCCATGTCTACTTTCCGCAGATACTGTCTCAGAAGTTATTTTTTCCTTTTTGGGCGCCTCTCTATACCCTTCTTCCTCTCCCTCTCCGGCTTGCACAGCGCACAAACAGTTAAGGGCATTCAGCTTGGCTGCCACCCCCGTCTCTGTAGACTACTCTGGAAGGATTGAATGAAATTGATGGGACTAACATTACATTGCTCAAATCCACAAAGAAAGATCAGCGGGACGGGTAGAAAGAATGACCCCGAAGGAAACAGCTGTCAAGGGCAGCTATTGGTTTATCTTTCATGGAACCCGAGACGTAATGAATTCTAAATTAAGATGAACCAGAGGCAGAGTGGTTTATCGGTCAGGCAAGGCTGCTACAGCCCAAGCCGGCACTCTAGAAGGGATCACTGGTCTCATACACTGAGTCCTGGGACCGTCTGTGTGGCTAGCCATGTTTGAGGAAGTGTGTTTGTGTTTCTTGCGTAGAACTGCATTTAAAGGCTCCGGAGCCTACAATGATGGGAGTGCTGACCCTGGCAGTTTGGGCCCACTGCTGGATGTGGGCACATGCTGGGGGAGCTGCACGCAGGGGCCCACGCCAGGGATCTATTTCACGGGGCCTGGCGGGCCCGGCGGCCTCCTCTGGCTCCTTCACTGATGTTCTTTCTCCTCTGCTCTGTGTGCGGTTATGTTGCTTCAGAACAGGCACTGCCAGGGGCGTTATGAGGGAGGCCGTGGCTCTGAGCGAAAAGGAGATTGGCCTTGGGAGGGAGACTGACCTTGATTTGAAACTTGGCTCATTTACCTTTTCTTTAAAAAAAAATTTTTTTTTGACATTCTTTGGAGTTTTATTTACTTAAATATTTATTGAGGTGTAGTTGATTTACAATTTTGTGTTAGTTACTAGGTGGGCGGCAACATGAACCTGTTACACACACGTCTACTTTTTATTTTAGGTTCTTTTCCCGTACGGGCCATTACAGAGTATTGAGTCGAGTTTCCTGTGTTATACAGTGCATCCTTGTTATCTGTTTTATATCCAGCAGTGCATATGTGTCAATCCCAATCTCCCAATTTATCCCTCCCTCTCTTACCCCACCTTCTGGCAACCGTTCAGTTTATTTTCTACATCAGTAACTATTTCTGTTTTGTAGATAGTGCATTTGTAGCCTTTTTATTTCAGATCCCACATATAAGTGATGTTATATATTTGTCTTTCTGTCTGCTTACTTCACTCAGTATAACAATCTCTAGATCCCTCTATGTTGTTGCAAATGGCATTGTTCCATCCTTTTTTATGGCTGAGTAATATTTCCTTGTATACACACACACACACAAACACATATATACATATACATATATCTCACATATCATATCATCTTTATCCATTCCTCTGTTGATAAACATTTAGGTTGCTTCTGTGTCCTGGCTATTGTAAATAGTACTGCAATGAATTCTCCTGCAACAATTCTTCAGTTGCCTTAAGGCACTTGGATCTGAAAAGGCATTGATGGTGAGGAGGAACTTAGTCATTGCCAACGTGTTACCAGAGGCTAGTTCTGGGAGTTGGAATGGGTTGATCGTGGCAAGGGAGGGGAGTGGAATCATCAGGGGCTGGGGTCAAAGCTTGCAGCTGGGCAGAAAGAATGAGGGCTTTGTAGCCACAAACTTGCGTGGATGATCCAATGCTGTTTTTGCTACCTGGAGGCCAGCATTGTTTTGATCTATAGCTTAACCTATTTAAGCCTCAGTGTTCTCATCTGTGAAATGGGAAAGCCCCACCCATCTCCTAAGACTGCCGAAAGTATTACACGAGAGAGCGTCTGTTGAGTGATTGGGAGATGTTTGTCTGGAGCAGGTGCTGCTGGAATGAGTGAGGATCCTAGAAGCTCAGGAGGACATCGAATGCCTTGATGTCGTCTGACTCATCACTTCCCTGTGGGGTGATGTGCACAGCACTTTCTGGTCCTGGGAGAGGGGTAGGGAAAGCCTTCTCTGGGAGATGGTCGTTGGGTACAGGACGATAGCTGTTTCAGGTGTCCTGGGCACCCAAGCCTCTGGCCTGAATCTATAGACGGCTCCCTTCTCCCCCTCCTCCAGCAGCGCTGGTCCTTACTCTTCCGGAGACGAAGGAAGCTTGTCCCTGCCCCAGGGTCTTTATACCTACGACCCTCCACGCCTCGGATCTGCTCACGTATTTGACTCTTACACTTGGGCTTCAGCCTGCCACTTCCTGAGGTTGTCCTTTTGACAACAGGGTTTCAGGTAGCCCCTGCTCTCACCCCCCCACCCTCCCATGACTTTATTGCATCACTTTGGTTTATTTTCTATATCACTCACCTCTTTAGGCAGTATCTTATTAATTTATCCATTGAATTCCTCCCCAGTTAGATTTTAAGCCCCATGTGAGCGGAGATATTTTCTGTCTTGTCCACGTCTTCATCGCCAATGCCGTGGTTTAAGAACTAAAGAAGGAAAGAAGGAAGGCAAGAGCTGGTGGCTGGCCGTGCCTCGGCTGTCAAATGGGTCTGCCATGGGGGTTGGTTTCAGGCTTCTGCAAGAAAGAAGCAAGGAGGGCGGCGAGCAGTAGAGGGGTGGGTATGTGGCAGATAGTAGCCATGGGCGTCTGCTGGGCACACAGGTCCTGTGCTGGGCCCTGTGATGGAGCCCCCGAGAATGGGAGTTGTGAGGGGGAGTGTCCCTGGGAGCTGTGCTCTTCTGTGGCTTTCTTGTGGGCTTTGCCCATGCAGGGTGTTATTTCAACCCTCCTCCCCCATGCCCACCCCCACCGCCCTGGGTCAGGTGACCATCTGGTTCTTGCGTTTTCTTACTGTTGAATTTGTCCCCGTCACCTCTCCCATACCTCCTCTTGAAGCTCTGATTTTTCTGGAATCCAGTTTTCTCAGGCTCAGTTCATTCTTCTTTCTGTGGCCCCATCCCCCACCCTCAGATCTGACTCAACGTTTGCTCCTTAGACTTCTCCTAAGTGGAGGGGAGGAAAGAATGTGCCTTCCTTCCATCTGTAGTCCGCCCCTTTGGGATGAACAAGAGCAAGTGAGTTGGGAGCTAGAGTGAGCTGAGACTTTTTCTGGAGTCCCCGGCTTGGCCCCCCTCACCCTGAATCTGAACCCTGGCATCTGATATCCTCATTCTGGTCTCCTCCCTTCACACGGCACCATCTCTGCTGTTCCTGTGTTTCACTGGAAACTCGGGGCCATGGTGGCTTGGTGGAGAAAGCTCTGCTGGAGAACGCTGTGGATTGCAGTTAGTCTGGTCAAAAAGAAAATAACCCTTGTCTGACCCTGGAGGGGGTCTCTCGCCATACCATTCGGGGTACAGGCATCAGCAGGTTCCCCTCCAGCAGTGAGTCATTGTTTTTAAGGCCAGAGATGGTCTTGGCACATCCCGTGAACACCAGGGGAGAGCGGGAGCCTTTGCGGCTCAGTGGCTGGTCCCTCAAGTCCCAGGAAGTCGCATTTCTTTTTGGCCCTGGGGACCCAGGCCTCGGACTCAGCCTGGAGTCAACTTACTAATGCTGACATCAGCACTTCCATGGGCCACACAGTTATGCCATGTGCTCCAAAAGCAAAACATTTCATCTAGAGGAAGATATCCTTAGTGTTTTATTCCCCTGATGCAGCTACACAATCTGTGGGGGCCAGGGCAAAATGAGAATTGGGGGCCCATGTTTAAAAAGTATTATGAATTTCAGAGGGCTTCCCAGGTGGTGCTAGTGGTAAAAAAGAAAAAGAAAAAAAAAAACCCAAAAAAACCCTGCCTGCAAGTGCAGGAGACTTAAGAGACATGGGTTTGATCCTTGGGTTGAGAAGATCCCCTGGAGGAGGGCATGAAAATTGACTCGAGTAGTCTTGCCTGGAGAATCCCATGGACAGAGGAGCATGGTGGGCTACGGTCAACAGGGTCACAATGAGGTGGACACGACTGGAGTGACTTAGCACGCACACAAGCAAGGGTTTCAGAAGCAGAGACAGCAGAGCACTGAGCCAAACACAAGGCCTTCTGGGAGTGGCGTCCAATTGATTAAACCTGTCATGTGGCTGTGGAGCTCGCAGTAGTCATAACCCTTCTGTAGGATTTCAAGGTCATGTGCCTCTCTGTGTTCCTGAACAAACACTGTGAGTATTATTTTAAAAAATAATAACCTCTCCTGTTCGATTAATTGGGAGGCTCAGGCCCCTCCCTCATGGAGGAGTGTGTGGCTAATATTCACTCCAAAAGGAACAGGTAAGATTGATTTGTTAAAAACCAGGGGTGAGACTCCAGGCTGGTTTGTCTGTCCCTGGCATTTCTAGCTGTCTGCAGGCCTTCTGTATGGAAAGGAGAGCTGAGTTCAACATTTGATGTCCATGCTGTTTTTTCATAGCAGTGACTATTTACTTTGATTAAATGACACCATCATTCTCTTGTTACTTTCCTGGCATGTTAAATAGGGACCACTCAGAGAGATTTATTGTTGATGGAAAGAAATAACTCCTAATGTTGGGATGCTCAGTAATGGTTCACTGGTTGTCTTCCTGTCCCGGGTCCCTAATCACAGTGGAACAGGACACTGGATCATATAATTGATCAGGAGCTGAGCATCAGAACACTGTTAGGAAATGGAAGGATTTTGCCTGGCAGCTTGGTGTGTGTATGTGTTCATGGAAAGAATTCTCCATGACATCAATTTGTTTTTGTTCAGACATTAGAGTGATGTCACTTACCTGACCTTGCTCTAGGAAAGCCGCCTAGTCTGTGACTGGTGATGTTCATCCTGATGTGTGGGTTTGTTAGGGAAAGGAGAGTCTGGAGACACCGCCCCCCTGCCCCGCCCTCCTCCTGTGGGCTTTGGTTCTTGGTAAGGATGCAAAGAAGAATCTGAGCTCTTACCCACTGCACGAGAGTTTGTTGAGGATAGGGAGAAGACAGAGAGAACACCTCAAGAGAGAGGTGGGCCAGGTCAAGGGAGGCAATAGCACTGGGGGGCTGAGCGTGCCAAGTTTTTAAGGTAAGGTTTTTTGCATGATCCAGGGTGTCAGTGATTGACAGTCTTGATTGACAGCTGCAGGTTATATAACAAGAAGCTCTACTGTGCATATCCTTCCCACAGTTCACTCTGTTATAATTAGATGTATGTATTCATAGAATATTTATGAATATGTAATGAGTCCAGTGGCTTCCAAAGGTTATCTAAATATAGGACAGCGTGAGGCGTGCACATGTGCCAGAGTAGGGAAAGTCCCACCAGTTGGCCAGTAGGGCATTTTTCCAGTCTCTTGACCATTTTGGATTTCCCCGGTAGCAGAGATGGTAAAGAGTTTGCCTACAATGCGGGAGACCTGGGATTGATCCCTGGGTTGAGAAGATCCCCTGAATAAGGGAATGACAACCCACTCTAGTATTCTTGCCTGGAGAATTCTGTGCACAGGGGAGCCTGGCAGGCTACAGTCCATGGGGTTGCAGGGTCTGACACGACTTAGTGACGAACACACACGCAGCTCTTGACCAGTTTGGAGTACTGATGGGGGCATTTGGGTGGGGTTGGCAAATAGCTTTTGGGCTTCCCAGGTGGCTCAGTGGGTAAAGAACCTGCCTGTAATGCAGGAGACGCAGGAGACTTGGGTTCAATTCCTGGGTTGGGAAGATCCCCTGGAGGAGGGCACAGCAACCCACTCCAGTATTCTTGCCTGGAGAATCCCTTGGACAGAGGAGCCTGGTGGGTTACAATCCATAGGTCACAAAGTGTCGGACATGAATGAAGTTACTGAGCACACACTCATAGGCGAATAGCTTGGTGGGATTAGGCAGCTATTGGACGTTCAGCCAATGGGGCCGCCTCTCGCTGCTCATGGCTAGCTTCCTGCCTAACAGCTCCCAGGACCAACCTGAGAAGAAGTGAAGGGCTTTTGTGGGCAGGAGGGATAGACTCCCAGGATGCTGCATGTGGATGGTACCCAGAGCTCATCCTCCCTTTCATCCTTATCAGAATCACCTGGACAGAGTTTTTAAGAAACAGGTGCCAAGACCCTGGCTCCAGATGTGCTAGACTGTGGTATCCAGAATAACATCTGACTTGAGACTGGGCCATATTTTCTAGGAAATTCTGATTCATATTCTTAATTAGGAACCACGGACTGGTCCAATACTTTCAGTTTACATAGAAAGGAGCTAAGAGCAGGAATCATACCCTCTTTAGTTCAGAGATCAATTTTAGTTAGGGACAAAATAGACATCCCAAACTTGAGGATTTTAAAAATAATACAATCTTGTCAAGGGAAATGGAGATAATCAAAAGTTGTGGGCCCAGTTCATCATCTTCCAGCAGACCTGGTGAGAGAATTAATTAATGTCACACTTCTGGTATATAATAGACACAGGGCTAGAACCTGGATTACCTGATCCCTGAAACAGTTTTTCTTTCCAGAATTCTCTCTTGTTCTCTGTTTTGCTTAGATCTAAGCTCCAGAAAAAACATCTATTTCTGCTATATTGACTATGCCAAAGCCTTTGAGTGTGTGGATCACAATAAACTGTGGAAAATTCTGAAAGAGATGGGAATACCAGACCACCTGACCTGCCTCTTGAGAAACCTGTATGCAGGTCAGGAAGAAACAATTAGAACTGGACATGGAACAACAGACTGGTTCCAAATAGGAAAAGGAGTATTTCAAGGCTGTATATTGTCACCCTGCTTATTTAACTTAAATGTCACACAGAGTCGGACCCGACTGAAGTGACTTAGCAGCAGCAGCAGAGTACATCATGAGAAATGCTGGGCTGGAGGAAGCATAAGCTGGAATCAAGATTGCCAGGAGAAATATCAATAACCTCAGATATGCAGATGACACCACCCTTATGGCAGAAAGTGAAGAGGAACTAAAAAGCCTCTTGATGAAAATGAAGGAAGAGACTGAAAAAGCTGGCTTAAAGCTCAACATTCAGAAAACGAATATCATGGCATCTAGGCCCATCACTTCATGGCAAATAGATGGGGAAACAGTGGAAACAGTGGCTGAATTCATTTTTGGGAGCTCCAAAATCACTGCAGATGGTGACTGCAGCCATGAAATTAAAAGACGCTTACTCCTTGGAAAGTTATGACCAACCTAGATAGCATATTAAAAAGCAGAGACATTACTTTTCCAACAAAGGTCCATCTAGTCAAGGCTATGGTTTTTCCAGTAGTCATGTATGGATGTGAGAGTTTGGACTATAAAGAAACCTGAGTGTCGAAGAATTGATGCTTTTGAACTGTGGTGTTGGAGAAGACTCTTGAGAGTCCCTTGGACAGCAAAGAGATCCAACCAGTCCATCCTAAAGGAGATCAGTCCTGGGTGTTCATTGGAAGGACTGATGTAGAAGCTGAGACTCCAATATTTTGGCCACCTGATGTGAAGAGCTGACTCATTTGAAAAGGCCCTGATGCTGGGAAAGATTGAGGGCGGGAGGAAAAGGGGTCAACAGAGGATGAGACGGTTGGATGGCATCACTGACTTAATGGACATGAGTTTGAGTGGGCTATGGGAGTTGGTGATGGACAGGAAGGCCTGGTGTGCTGCAGTCCATGGGTCGCAAAGAGTTGGACATGACTGATCCACTGAACTGAACTGGTCTAGTCAATGAACTGAATTGATTAATAATTAACTCTAGTAATATCAACACTGTCTCGCTTAATGAGCAGTTCAACTGGTATACCTTCCCGAATAATGTTTACTTTCTTTAGAGGTGTATATTTGTTCACTTTCCTTTATTGAGGAGTTTCAAAAATTTAACATCCACTGGGCTCAGAGTACCAGTTTTCTGAGGGGCAGAGAGGTTGTTGTTGTTCAGTTGCTTAGTAGTGTCCGACTATTTGTGACCACATGGATCGCAGCACACCAGGCTTCCCTGTCCCTCACTATCCCCAAGAGTTTGCTCAAATTCATGTCTGTTGAGTGGTGATGCTATCCAACCATCTCATCCTATGGCATCCCCTTCTCCTTTTGCCTTCAATCTTTCACAGCATTAGGGTCTTTTCCAATGAGTCAACTCTTTGCATCAGATGGCCAAAGTACTAGAGCTTCAGCTTCAGCATCAGTCCTTCCAATGAATATTTAGAACTGATTTCCTTTAGGATGGACTGGTTTCCTTTAGGATGGATTGGTTTGATCTCCTGGCTGTCCAAGGAACTCTTAAGAGTCTTCTCCAACACCACAGCTCAAATGCATCAATTCTTTGGCTCTCAGCCTTCTTTATGATCCCAGCTCTCACACCCATACATGACTATTGGACAAACCATAGCTTTGACCATATGGACCTTTGTTGGCAAAGTGATGTCTCTGCTTTTTAATACACTGTTTAGGTTTGTCATAGTTTTCCTTCCAAGGAGCAAGTGTCTTTGAATTTCATGGCTGCAGTCACAGTCCACAGTGATTTTGGAACCTAAGAAAACAAAATCTGTCACTGCTTCCACTTTTCCCCCTTCTGTTTGCCACGAAGCGATGGGACTGGATGCCTTGATCTGCTGCCCAAAGCAGTTTTGAGATTCTATCACTGCTCTGTGTGTTGGATGTGTTTCTTGGCCCAGTGGAAACTGTGGCCCATCTTCCTGTTCCTGCCATCATGATTGGTTCACTCTGTGTGGCCCAAACATGTGTGATTTCTGAGTAAAAGCATTCTCTGAGTCCCTGACAATGCACACTCCCTGTTTTAAACCATGTTCACACACTTTCACCTCCTTTATGTCTTTAATTAAAAATTGAAAAGGTCCTTTGCCCTGAGAGATGAATCGGGCTAAATGCCTTATTATTAGCACACACCACCTTTGGAGTAAAATGACTCAAGCTGTGATTAAATGCAAATTGGTGTTTAAGAATAATTAGCCCAAGTGGCCTGCAAGCGCAGCAAGCGCCCTCATCCAATTACTTCCTTCCTGCAGGTTGAGTGCCTGATCGATCACGCTTCTTGGCTTTGAAAGAGCTGGAATCCCATCCTCCCACATTCAGAGATCAAACTTTTGATGGCATCAAAATAAGCATTCATAATTTAAAGATTTTTTAAAAATCCTATAAAGGCAGGTGGAAATGGACACAAGCTTCGGGTCCATGTAATCATTTCCCTGTTGTGACGAATCAGCTTTAGGGGCAGTTCATCAGAATAACTTTCCCAGAAAAAGGCACTGTGATGTAGTCCAAGTACCCTAAACTCAGTGAGCCTGGCTTGGTTGGGCGTGTTGTTCCTGAACCTGCTCTCATTCCTTTGTCGTTGCTGTGGTTCACTCACTTAGTCATGTCTGACCCTTTACAACCTCATGGACTGCAATGCACTAGGCTCCCCTGTCCTTTACTATCTCCCAGACTTGGCTCAAATGCATGTCTTTTGAGTCTGTGATGCTATCTAACCATCTCATCCTCTGCCACCCCCTTCTGCTTTTGCCTTCAATCTTTTGCAGCATCAGGGTCTTTTCCAGTGAGTCAGCTCTTTTCATTCCTTAGCCCGTGGTTTACCCACCAAACTATTGGCTCAGACGCTTTATGATCCTCTTAACATTCTTAGGTCATACCTGAATGATCTGGTGCTTTTCCCTACTTTCTTCAATTTAAGTCTGAATTTGGCAACAAGGAGTTCATGATCTGAGCCACAGTCAGCTCCCAGTCTTGTTTTTGCTGACTGTATAGAGCTTCTCCATCTTTGGCTGCACAGAATATAATCAATCTGATTTCAGTATTGACCACCTGGTGATGTTCATGTGAATGCAGAATTCCAAAAATATCAAGGAGAGATAAGAAAGCCTTCCTCAGTGATAAATGCAAAGAAATAGAGGAAAACAATAGAATGGGAAAGACTAGAAATCTCTTCAAAAAAATTAGAGATGCCAAGGGAACATTTCATGCAAAGATGGGCTCAATAAAGGACAGAAATGGTATGGACCTAACAGAAGCAGAAGATATTAAGAAGAGGTGGCAAGAATACACAGAAGAACTATACAGAAAAGATCTTCATTACCCAGATAACCATGATGGTGTGATCACTCACCTAGAGCCAGACATACTGGAATGTGAAGTCAGGTGGGTCTTAGGAAACATCATTATGAACAAAGCTAGTGGAGGTGATGGAATTCCAGTTGAGCTATTTCAAATTCTAAAAGATGATGCCCTCAATATGGCAACAAATTTGGAAAACTCAGCAGTGGCCACAGGACTGGAAAAGGTCAGTTTTCATTCCACTTCCAAAGAAAAGCAATGCCAAAGAATGTTCAAACTACTGCACAATTGCACTCATCTCACACACTAGCAAAGTAATGCTCAAAGTTCTCCAAGCCAGGCTTCAACAGTACATAAACCATGAACTTCCAGATGTTCAAGCTGGATTTAGAAAAGGCAGAGGAATCAGAGATCAAATTGCCAACATCTGTTGGATCATAGAAAAGCAAGAGACTTCCAGAAAAAAAGTTTACTTCTGCTTTATTGATTACACCAAAGCCTTGACTCTGTGGATCACAACAAACTGTAGAAAATTCTTCAAGAGATGGGAATACCAGACCACCTTACCTGCCTCCTGAGAAATATGTATGCAGGTCAAGAAGCAACAGGTAGAACTGGACATGGAACAATGGACTGGTTCCAAATAGGAAAAGGAGTATATCAAGGCTGTATATTGTCACCCTGCTTATTTAACTTATATGCAGAGTGCATCATGCAAAATGCTGACCTGGATGAAACACAAGCTGGAATCAAGATTGCCAGGAGAAATATCAATAACCTCAGATAGGCAGATGACA
Source organism: Bos indicus (assembly GCF_029378745.1). Taxonomy (NCBI): domain Eukaryota; kingdom Metazoa; phylum Chordata; class Mammalia; order Artiodactyla; family Bovidae; genus Bos; species Bos indicus. The sequence goes on along the minus strand of NC_091780.1, from coordinate 13,939,645 downwards.
CCACCCTTATGGCAGAAAGTGAAGAACTAAAGAGCTTCTTGATGAAAGTGAAAGAGGAGAGTGAAAAAGTCGGCTTAAATCTCAACATTCAGAAAACGAAGATCATGGCATCTGGTCCCATCACTTCATGCCAAATAGATGGGGAAAAAATGGAAACAGAGACAGACTTGATTTTTAGGGGGCTTCAAAATCACTGCAGGTGGTGACTGCTGCCATGAAATTAAAAGATTCTTACTCTGTGGAAGAAAAGTTATGATCAACCTAGACAGCATATTAAAAATCAAAGACATTACTTTGCCAACAAAGGTCTATTTAGTCAAAGCTGTGGTTTTTCTAGTGGTCATGTATGGATGTGAGAAACAGAAAGCTGAATACCCAAAAATTGATGCTTTTGAACTGTGGTGTTGGAGAAGGCTCTTGAGAGTCCCTTGGACTGCAAGGAGATCCAACCAGTCTTTGCTAAAGGAAATCAATCCTGAGTATTCATTGGAAGGACTGATGCTGATACCGAAACTCCAATAGTTTGGCCACCTGATGGGAAGATCTGACTCAGTAGAAAAGATTCTGATGCTGGGAAGATTGAAGGCAGGAGGAGAAGGGGACAACAGATGATAAGATGGTTGGATGGCATCACTGACTCGATGGACATGAGTTTGAGTAAACTCTGGGAGTTGGCGATGGACAGGGAAGCCTAGCATGCTGCTGTCCATGTGGTGGCAAAGATTCAGACACAACTGAGTGCCTGAACTGAATTTACATTCTTAATAATAGCTAGTTCTGCAAAGCCCATATGGGTCAGACCCTGTATGAAGTTCTTTGCATTTTTTAAAAAAATTTATTTATTTATTTTATTTTTTAACTTTACAATATTGTATTGGTTTTGCCATATATCAAAATGAATCCGCCACAGGTATACATGTGTTCCCCATCCTGAACCCTCCTCCCCCCTCCCTCCCCGTACCATCCCTCTGGGTCGTCCCAGTGCACCAGCCCCAAGCATGCAGTATTGTGCATCAACTATTCTATGAGAAAGGTACAGTTATCACCATTTTACACACAAGGAATCGGAGGTACAGAGAGGTCAAATATCCAAGATTACCAAGCTAATATATGGACTTCTTCCAAGTCTACAGTGTTTGTCAAAAAGTGCTGGACAACAGACTAGGGTTATATTAAGATAAACTCTAAAATGGTCAGAAAAACTTTCAATGATTGCCTTGCTGTTGTTGAGTCAGTAGCATCTTTAAAAAGGAACAGTTTAGAGACTTCCCTAGTGGTCCAGTGGTTAAGACTCCTTACTTCTACTGCAGAGGGCCTGGGTTTGATCTTTGGTTGTGGAACTAAGATCCTGCATGCTGTATGGCATGGCCAAAAATAAATTAAAAAATAAAAATGTATCATGAACAAAAAAATCAAAATTAAAAAAAGGAACGGCTTATGTGTCAATGCCTGTGCTTTGAACAGCTACATTTTAAAGGGATGGCCATTCTCCTCCCTGACTTCACATGTGTCTCTGGACCAGAATAACATTCACATCCTTCGGATACTTAGGATTTAGGGAAAAGTTAAATGACTGTTTGTGGATTCAAGGAACTAAAATGTTTTCCAAGCAGGCTGCAATGAATGTTTTTGATCAGAGAGTCTTTGCAAAGAGAGACAAAGGGGGAAAATGTTTCGCCATCTATTATCCCTCTGTTTGAATTTTGATATATTTTCCTGTAATTTTTTTTCTCTACTGTATGTAGCAATTATCTTTTTTTCCCCTAAGAGATTATCCTCTGTTTAATGGCTTAAAAAAGCAAACATTATTATTTTACAAGGTTTCTAGAGTTTCTCTGGGTCAAACCCCCCAGAGCAGTTTAGATGGGTGGTTTTGACAGTCTATATTCGATGTTGCCATCTAGCTGTTGGCCGGGTGAAGGTCATCTCAAGGTTTGCTGGAAAAGGATGCTCTTCTGAGCGCCCTCACACGGTTCCTGCCTGGCCTCCATTGATTTCTCACCACCTGGACCCGAGGACAGGCTGCCTCAGTGTACCTTCAGGGCTGGTGTCTTCCCTTTTTGCAGGGCTGCCTTTTGGCATGATTTCCTCCAAATCAAGTGATGAGAGACAGGCGGGAGGGAGAGACTAACCCCTGACATGGAAACTGCAGTTAGTCTTAAGGATTAATGTTCTATCATATCTATCATATTCTGTTCACTAGAAGCAAGTCATTAAATTGTACTCACAACAAAATAAGGAAAATTAAGCTCTCTTCCTCAAAAGGAAGGTGCAGCAAAGAGTCTGTGGGTGTACCTTGAAAACTATCACACTGTATTTTTTAATGGCTCAGATGGTAAAGAATCTGTCTGCAATACAGGAGACCTGGGTTCTATCCCTGGGTTGGGAAGATCCTCTGGAGAAGAGAATGGCAACCCACTCCAGTATTCTTACCTGGAGAATCCCATGGACATAGGAGCCTGGTGGGCTACAGTCCATGGGGTTGCAAAGAGTTGGAAATGACTGAGAGACTAATACCACACATTATATCTTTCAAAGCATTTTGATTATAGTACACATGCAGTTGCTCTTTATCTTTTTTTGATATAATAAAAATTATCATAGTTGCATAATACACCTTAAAGCAGATTTCCACAGTTTTCCCCAAATACACATTTATACACATACACATACCTAGGTGGCTTTCTTAAGTCTGTGTACCAGAAGTGAAGCTGAATGGACATTTCTGGCCATAGTTCTTTGCTTTATTTCATTAGGATAGTTTTCTACATGTGTGACAACAGTCTACAGGATATGAATATATTTAGAATTTTTATACCTATTGCTATTTTCCTTTTATGTAGATATCTTTATTCTTTTCAATTTTATATTTTATTGAAGTATAGTTGATTTGCAATGTTGTGTTTATTTCTGCTGTACAACAGAATGATTCAGTTTTATATGTACATATATACATATATGTATTCTTTTTCATGTTCTTTTCCAGTGTGGTTTATCACAGGGTATTGGATACAGCTCCTTGAGCTATAGAAGAGGACCATGTTTATCCATCCTATTTACATTAGTTTGCATCTGCTAATCCCAAACACCCAATCCTCTCCACACCCTCCCCCTTGGCGACCACAAGTTTGTTCTCTATGTATGTGAGTCTGATTCTGTTTCATCAGATCAGATCAGATCAGTAGCTCAGTCGTGTCCGACTCTGCGACCCCATGAATCGCAGCACGCCAGGCCTCCCTGTTCATCACCAACTCCCGGAGTTCACTCAGACTCACGTCCATCGAGTCAGTGATGCCATCCAGCCATCTCATCCTCTGTCGTTCCCTTCTCCTCCTGCTCCCAATCCCTCCCAGCATCAGAGTCTTTTCCAATGAGTCAACTCTTAGCATGAGGTGGCCAAAGTACTGGAGTTTCAGCTTTAGCATCATTCCTTCCAAAGAAATCCCCGGGCTGATCTCCTTCAGAATGGACTGGTTGGATCTCCTTGCAGTCCAAGGGACTCTCAAGAGTCTTCTCCAACACCATAGTTCAAAAGCATCCATTCTTCGGCGCTCAGCCTTCTTCACAGTCCAACTCTCACATCCATACATGACCACAGGAAAAACCATAGCCTTGACTAGACAAACCTTTGTTGGCAAAGCAATGTCTCTGCTTTTGAATATGCTATCTAGGTTGGTCATAACTTTCCTTCCAAGGAGTAAGTGTCTTTTAATTTCATGGCTGCAGTCACCATCTGCAGTGATTTTGGAGCCCAGAAAAATAAAGTCTGACACTGTTTCCACTGTTTCCCCATCTATTTCCTATAAAGTGATAGGACTGGATGCCATGATCTTCATTTTCTGAATGTTCAGCTTTAAGCCAACTTTTTCACTCTCCACTTTCACTTTCATCAAGAGGCTTTTTAGTTCCTCTTCACTTTCTGCCATAAGGGTGTGTCATCTGCATATCTGAGGTTATTGATATTTCTCCCGGCAATCTTGATTCCAGCTTGTGTTTCTTCCAGTCCAGTGTTTCTCATGATGTACTCTGCATATAAGTTAAATAAACAGGGTGAAAATATACAACCTTGACGAACTCCTTTTCCTATTTGGAACAAGTCTGTTGTTCCATGTCCAGTTCTAACTGTTGCTTCCTGACCTGCATACAAATTTCTCAAGAGGCAGGTCAGGTGGTCTGGTATTCCCATCTCTTTCAGAATTTTCCACACTTTATTGTGATCTGCACAGTCAAAGGCTTTGACATAGTCAAGAAAGCAGAAATAGATGTTTTTCTGGAACTCTCTTGCTTTTTCCATGATCCAGCGGATGTTGCCAATTTGATCTCTGGTTCCTCTGCCTTTTCTAAAACCAGCTTGAACATCAGGAAGTTCACGGTTCAAATATTGCTGAAGCCTGGCTTGGAGAATTTTGAGCATTACTTTGCTAGCGTGTGAGATGAGTGCAATTGTGCAGTAGTTTGAGCATTCTTTGGCATTGCCTTTCTTTGGGATTGGAATGAAAACTGACCTTTTCCAGTCCTGTGGCCACTGCTGAGTTTTCCAAATTTGCTGGCATATTGAGTGCAGCACTTCCACAGCATCATCTTTCAGGATTTGGAATAGCTCAACTGGAATTCCATCACCTCCACTAGCTTTGTTCGTAGTGATGCTTTCTAAGGCCATTTAACTTCACATTCCAGGATGTCTGGCTCTAGGTCAGTGACCACACCACTGTGATTATCTGGGTCGTGAAGATCTTTTTTGTAAAGTTCTTCTGTGTATTCTTGCCATCTCTTCTTAATATCTTCTGCTTCTGTTAGGTCCATACCATTTCTGTCCTTCATCGAGCTCATCTTTGCATGAAATGTTCCTTTGGTATCTCTGATTTTCTTGAAGTGATCCCTAGTCTTTCCCATTCTGTTGTTTTCCTCTATTTCTTTGCATTGATTGCTGAAGAAGGCTTTCTTATCTCTTCTTGCTATTCTTTGGAACTCTGCATTCAGATGTTTATATCTTTCCTTTTTTCCTTTGCTTTTTGCTTCTCTTCTTTTCACAGCTATTTGTAAGGCCTCCCCAGACAGCCATTTTGCTTTTTTGCATTTCTTTTCCATGGTGATGGTCTTCATCCCTGTCTCCTGTACAATGTCATGGACGTCATTCCGTAGTTCATCAGGCACTCTATCAGATCTAGGCCCTTAAATCTATTTCTCACTTCCACTGTATAATCATAAGGGATTTGATTTAGACATGAATGGTCTAGTGGTTTTTCCTACTTTCTTCAATTTAAGTCTGAATTTGGCAATAAGGAGTTCATGGTCTGAGCCACGGTCAGCTCCTGGTCTTGTTTTTGCTGACTGTATAGAGCTTCTCCATCTTTGGCTGCAAAGAATATAATCAATCTGATTTCGGTGTTGACTATTTGGTGATGTCCATGTATAGAATCTTCTCTTGTGTTGTTGGAAGAAGGTGTTTGTTATGACCAGTGCATTTTCTTGGCAAAACTCTATTAGTCTTTGCCCTGCTTCATTCCGTATTCCAAGGCCAAATTTGCCTGTTACTCCAGGTGTTTCTTGACTTCCTACTTTTGCATTCCAGTCCCCTATAATGAGAAGGACATCTTTTTTGGGTGTTAGTTCTAAACGGTCTTGTAGGTCTTCATAGAACCGTTCAACTTCAGCTTCTTCAGCGTTACTGGTTGGGGCATAGACTTGGATTACTGTGATATTGAATGGTTTGCCTTGGAAACGAACAGAGATCATTCTGATTCTGTTTCATAGACATGTTCATTTGTGTCCTATTTTAGGTTCCACATATAAAGTGATGTTATACGGTATTTGTCTTTCTCTTTCTGACATATCACTTGGTATGATAATCTCTAGATCCATCCATGTTGTTGCAAATGGCATTACTTCATTCTTTTTTATGGCTGAATAGTATTGCATTGTATATATGTACCACATCTTCCTTCTGCATTTCTCTGTTGATGGACTATTAAGTTGTTTCCATACCTTGGCTATTGTGAAAAATGCTGTAATAAACATTGGAGTGCATATATCTTTTCAAACTATAGTTTTGTCTGGATATATGCCCAGGAGTGGGATCATATAGTAACTCTATTTTTAGTTGTTTTTTTTTTTTTTTTTTTTTTATAAGAAATCTCCATACTGTTTTCCATAGTGACTACACCAATTTACATTCCCACCAACAGTGTAGGAGGGTTCCTCTTTCTTCACCCTCTCTTATTTTCCTTTCTTAAAGTATTGGGCCAGTTTACTGCCCATTTGCCATATATGATGGATCCACTGCAGAATTAAGTCATGTTTCAAGTATCCATAATGGTGGAGCTGGAACATAAATCACGTGCAATGACTCCTTTCACCCAAAAGGGCCAGTGGCTGAATCTTCACATTTGGGTTTCACAGGCAGATACTGACCTTGTTAACACAAAGGGTCACTTTCCTACTTAGATTATAGTGAACATGTAGATGTGGCTAAATAAAATCACAATAATACTATAAAAATCTAGCGTTTGTAATTATGCACCCACATACATCTTATTCTTTATTTTAATGAACATTTTTGAAAGATTATTACTGAGGTGGTTAAATTGCTGTTATTATCTTTCACAATATTTTCTTCCCTCAAACTGTAGTGATATTATGAAAGTGGTTGTTTTTATTGTTTAACTCTTAAAAATAGTTTTATGACAAACTATCATGACTTAATTTTTTTGTTAAGATAACAGCTTTCAGATCAGATCAGTCGCTCAGTCGTGTCCAACTCTTTGCGACTCCATGAATCGCAGCACACCAGGCCTCCCTTTCCATCACAAACTCCCGGAGTTCACTCAGACTCATGTCCATAAAGTCAGTGATGCCATCCAGCCATCTCATCCTCTGTCGTTCCCTTCTCCTCTTGCCCCCAATCCCTCCCAGCATCAGAGTCTTTTCCAATGAGTCAACTCTTAGCATGAGGTGGCCAAAGTACTGGAGTTTCAGCTTTAGCATCATTGCTTCCAAAGAAATCCCAGGGCTGATCTCCTTCAGAATGGACCGGTTGGATCTCCTTGCAGTCCAAAGGACTCTCAAGAGTCTTCTCCAACACCACAGTTCAAAAGCATCCATTCTTCGGTGCTCAGCCTTCATAGTCCAACTCTCACATCCATACATGACCACAGGAAAAACCATAGCCTTGACTAGATGAACCTTTGTTGGCAAAGTAATGTATCTGCTTTTGAATATGCTATCTAGGTTGGTCATAACTTTCCTTCCAAGGAGTAAGTGTCTTTTAATTTCATGGCTGCAGTCATCATCTGCAGTGATTTTGGAGCCCAAAAAATAAAGTCTGACACTGTTTCCACTGTTTCCCCATCTATTTCCCATGAAGTGGTGGGACTGAATGCCATGATCTTAGTTTTCTGAATGTTGAGCTTTAAGCCAACTTTTTCACTCTCCACTTTCACTTTCATCAAGAGGCTTTTGAGTTCCTCTTCACTTTCTGCCATAAGGGTGGTGTCATCTGCATATCTGAGGTTATTGATATTTCTCCCGGCAATCTTGATTCCAGCTTGTGTTTCTTCCAGTCCAGCGTTTCTCATGATGTACTCTGCATAGAAGTTAAATAAACAGGGTGACAATATACAGCCTTGACGTACTCCTTTTCCTACTTGGAACCAGTCTATTGTTCCATGTCCAGTTCTAACTGTTGCTTCCTGACCTGCATACAAATTTCTCAAGAGGCAGGTCAGGTGGTCTGGTATTCCTATCTCTTTCAGAATTTTCCACAGTTTATTGTGATCCACACAGTCAAAGGCTTTGGCATAGTCAAGAAAGCAGAAATAGATGTTTTTCTGGAACTCTCTTGCTTTTTCCATGATCCAGCGGATGTTGGCAATTTGATCTCTGGTTCCTCTGCCTTTTCTAAAACCAGCTTGAACATCAGGAAGTTCACGGTTCACATATAACAGCTTTACTGAGATATAATTCACATACCATATAATTCCTTCATTTAAAATATACAAATCCCATGGTTCTTAGCACATTCACAGAATTGTGAACTCATGATTCTAGAACACTTTCATCATCCTAAGAGAAACCTGGTACCCACTGGCAGGTTTCTTAGTGGCTCAGATAGTAAAGAATCTGCCTGCAATGCAGGGGACTGGGGTTCGATCTCTGGGTTGGGAAAATCCCTGGAGAAGGGAATGGTTACCTACTTGGCCATGGCTCCAGTATTCTTGCCTGGACAGAGGAGCCTGGTGGACAATAGTCCATGGAGTCGAAAAAAGTAGGACACGACTGAGTGACTAACACTTTTACCCAGCCACAGTGTGATTTAATCTTTTTATTCTTAAAAAAAAAAAATCACAAAAACCTCCAGTTTATGGGTGCCTGAGGCAGTTATTCTACAACTTTTGTCTTTTTTTTTTTTTTTTTTTTTTTTGATTACCGATATGGAAAGAGAGAAGAGCTCGCTTAACACTTGCAAAATGTCTTTTAGAGACAGGAATTAGAGTCAATCCTCTAAAGCCGTTGTCAGTGTTCAAGGTCTAAACTTGAGATATATACATGGGATATTAAACCTCACTTCAAGGACAATCTCTTTAATTCCATTTCTCTCAGACTGGGGAGTTGAGGGATTTAAAAAAAATCTCTCTAGAAATAAATATTTCAGATACGTGGAGCATATTCTCGCAAATATCTTAATGAAATCCTTAATAGGAAGTCAGGCCACTTGCTGAAAAAAGAGTTGCAGGCAATCACAATAGACCAGACCTCTCTTTACTGACCATAGTGTAGACATGTTTTCAAAAATCTTTTTGTCTGGAAAAAAACAGTTCTGGTGACTTCACCTTCAGGTCAGTGAAATCACTGCCTACGGATGTTAATAGAAAAATGATGAAAACAACTATTTTGTCCACAAACAGAATGGAATGTCAGCTGTGACCCAGGGTTTCGGGTGCGTAAGTCACTTCCTCCAGGAGCAGAGGACACCATGCTTCGCTAGGGGGTCAGGGGCCTGAGGTGTAGGGTTACCGTGGAGTCGAGATTCCAAGAGGAGTTTGAAATGTAATTGCCCTGCTGGTTTTCTTTTGCTGCGAGGTTACCCTTAGACATAAGCAGTCATGAAAGAATAATAGCTGAAATGGTCTTGGGTTGACCCATGCAGAGAAAGAAGAACTTTTTTTTTCCTCTAATAAGGGGAAGGTGGTCATCATGACTGCCATTTCTTCCAGATACAAGTTGGCGTTGTCAGCTGAATGAGGCAAGTATTCTTAGGTCAGTCCATTTTCCTGAGTCATGAGACATAAATCAACACTGAGCATCAAAACTTCAGACTGTGACTCCGCTCCTCTGGAAATGGGGAAGAGTGCTTCCCCTCTAGCCCTTGGGCAGAAGGCTGCTTATTTGTATTTGGTGATTGAATTGGGCTCCTGGTGACAGAAGCTTTGCTGACTTTGCAGCAGTAAATAATTCTAACAAAAGGACTGCAATAAAGACCAAAGCCATAGCTATTTCTATAATGTGAGTCAAGCCGGAAAGACCCTTTGAGGTCGGTTCGGGACACCCACAGATTGAAGTCACAGACATTCTCTGCCTGTAATTCTTTCTAGTAAGAGAAAGCAAAACCTTCCTAATCTCTTATAGTTTCTTCACCTGATCTCGAACCCACATGGAAACACTTGAAAATTTTGATATAAGCACCTTTTCCTTAGAAATAGAAATGCAGATTTTTGAAAGCCAGACAGTTTTGAATGGATTCTTCTGGAAAAATAGCTCTTGTCAAAGTAAAATGTCTCTGTTCAAAGCATCTACAGGTCTATACAGCACTGCAGAATTTTGATACCTATCTAAAAAGTTTAAAAGGCTCTCTTAAATGAGACTACTGTTCATAGTTGTTGGTCTAATTTAAGATGAACATCTCAAATTTCTGGAAGGATCTTTTGAAATGTGAAGGTGTTATTGCCTATAGTCAAGAACATTTGCATTTAAGTTCATGCAGATATTCCTTTGCTCAATCTCTCATTTAGATTTTTAAAATATATTTAAAAAAATTAACCTTTAACATTTACATAATAATGGGGGCATTTCAATTTTATAAAATCTGCGCATCCTATTTTAGGATTAATTTTGGTCAGGAAACAGCTTTTTTTGGTTTATGAAGGCAGTTTGATAATAATAAGACCAGCCCAGCTCAACTAAAAATGCCATTCTGAAGAGAAAAACAAATATCGTATATTAACACATATGTGTGGCATTTAGAAAAATGGAATAGATCATCTTGTTTGCAAAGCAGAAATAGAGACACAGAGGTAGAGAACAAATGTAGAGGGGGCGGGACGAATTGGAAATTGAGACTGACACGTGAGGACTATTGATGCTATGTATAAAGTGGGTAACTGATGCAGACATGCTGTATAGCACAGGGAACTCTACTTGGTGCCCGGTGGTGACCTGAACGGGAGGCAGGTCCAACAGGGAGGGGATATACAGTGTACACAGGGCTGGTTCGTTTTGCTGTACAATAGAAACTAACACAGCATTCTGAAACAGCAGAGGATAACAAATGCGGAAAATGTTAGATACAGTCAGTGTTTTCTTCTGTCTTAGTCTTTACACCATTAAAAACCATACTCTTAAATGCGTTCTCCTGCTACCCTGTTTTTTTTTTTTTTTTTTTTTTAGGGAGTTTTAATATTTTAGAAGAAGCCATTTGCAACGTCTTCGAGTGTCTTCTGAGTGGTCTTTGAGGGCTCAGCAAGGATATTCAGACTAGTGGCTTCAGTCTTGCTTTTTATCTTTCATCTGATATCACAATGGATACGAAAGGCACGTCCTCCCCGCTGTGTGTGCTGACGTCTTGGTTGTCAGAGAGGTTCAAGAACACTGTTACTGTTGTCCCAGCACTTTCTCCACAGAGCTGTGATACTTCTTACGAAACACGTGCAGTTTTCTTGTGGCTGGCTGCTATATGGCTGAGTACTGATGAAGCAGAAGGGCTTCTGAGACATGTTTGGTTCTTCCCCAGGAGAAGATACTCAAAGCCATCAGTATTTGAGGACAGCAGCCAGTTGGCCCCAGGTCAGCGCTTCTGGTCGTTAAGCCTGTTAAGCTGAGTGGTAATGAGATGGCCCGGCCAACGTTAAAGAAATCGGCAGAGAGACCACCACTATAGATGCTCTTAACCCGGGTCCAGCAGTCTGGCCAGCAGAGTCCAGCTTTATATCCACTTGTCATTTTCGTAGCTCTTACTTCCCTATTAGTATATCCAACGAATTGCCCTCCATCCAGTCTTCTAGCAGGAAGGACTGGTGCATTGGTCAGAATATAGCTGTGTGTTGAGTCTTTTCGACATTGCAAGTTTCTCTTCTTGGATAGACTCCCCCAGTTTACATATAAAGGTACTGAGGTGAACTTGTGCCCAGGATTATAGCTCTAACTGGGACTCTCAGACATTGCTGATGAGAGTGTCAGTGGGCACTATGGCTTTATAAAACTGGCAGTACCCATGTACTTCCCATGAAACTACACCCGCCTGTATCCTTTGACAGGGTGATTCTACTCTTAGTAATAGATCTAAGAGGAGTGAGTACATGTGGGACAGGCATAAGAATGTTCAAACTGACATTGTGCATAATATCTCCAATTGAAAACAACCCTACATATCCTCCAAAAGTAGAAAGGACAGGTAAATTGTGGGGTATATGTATACAGTGGAATACATCCTCAAAATCAAAACAAGCTATTGTCGTATGCAGAGAGGCATAGGTGAATCTCACAGACATGAAAATAAGGAAAAGAAACCAGATACAAAAGATGGTTCTGTGTGATTTCATTTGCATGAAGATCCAGGACAGGCAAAACTAATTCATGGTGATGAGAATAAGAATGATAACTGTTTAAGAGTGAGGGAATTCGGAATTTGGCAGAATTGAAGAGCAGGTATTCAGGACTCCATCCAGAAAAACAAACCTCAAGCAGAATGCTGCTTCATTTTCATAGTAGCAATGAGATAGCAATTTATGTGTTATAATTTGACTCAAGATGATGTTCTATAATAAACAAATCATACAACAACAACAGAATGGTGTTTATTTCCAGAGAGTGGTCAGTCACTGAGACAGGCATGAGGGAGCCTTGTGGATGCTGGGAATGTCCTGAGTCATGTTTTAGTCAGTGCTTACCCTGTTCCCTAGTGGCTCAGCTGTAAAGTACCTGCTTGTCAATGCAGGAGACACAGGTTCAATCCCTGGGTCAGGAAGATCCTCTGGAAAAGAAAATGGCAACTTACTCCAGTATCCTTGCCTGGGAAATCCCATGGACAGAGGAGCCTGGCGGGCTATAGTCCATAGGGCCACAGAGTTGGACATGACTGAAGTGACTTAGTATGCACATCATTCAGTGAAAAATGAAAGGCTACGCTTCACTGACAGTTATGTGTGAGAGTCAACTACTTGGCATTCCAGTCTCTTTGAGAAAGGAAGAAATAGGGCAGTTTCTCAAGAAATGGAGAAAGCGTTTGCATACGACAAAATTATCAAGTTGGGGGCATGATGAGTTTCTGAATCGCTTTGCCATTGTCCTGGGTCTTCCAGATGACTTCTCCCCACCCCCTAGGTACTTAGGGGGTCCATCCCGATATACCTGGGCGGCCCAGGGCGTCTCGGGGTCCTCGTCCCCTCCTGGCATCACTAGTACCTGCTCCCTGTGCATCTGCCTCACTAGCCTGGGAGCACAGGCGGGATGCTCGTTTCTCCTGGAGCCCAGTTATTGACTTCATGAAGAATTATCGGATTTGTGAAATTCTTAGGATTCTGATCCTCCTCACTTGTCACATGCTTTTGTGATGAACAATTATAAAATGCAAGTGGGAAAACATATATGTCAGCATGAGCACGTCTCCCGGGGAACACGGTTCGTTTGCTCCTAACTGCTTCCTGTGCCTTGTGCTTTCCTCGATTCCCCATTTTAAATAACTTTTAAAACTCTGTACTCAGCCCTAACAAGGAACAAAACTGGGCCATGTGTAGAGATGTGGATGGACCTAGTGTCTGTTATACCTAGTGCAATGTCAGAAAGAGAAAAACAAATATATATGAATGCACCATCTATATGGAATCTAGAAAAATTGTACAGATGAACCTATTTGCAAAGCAGAAATAGAGACACAGGCATAGAGAATGGATGTGGACATGGTGGGGAGAAGAGGGTGGGATGAACTGAGAGTTGCATTGATATTTATACACTACCATGGAAATTGCTAGCTAATGGAAAGCTGCCGTATAGCACAGGGAGTTCCTCCTGGTGCTCTGTGACGACCTAGAGGGGTGGGAGTGGAAAGAAGGTCTAAGAAGGAGGCAATATATGTATGCATATGACTGATCCACTTTGTTGGACAGCAGAAACTAATACAACATTGTAAAGCAATTATACTAAAAAAAAATCTTGTGGAAGGAGAATAACAGAAAACAAGGGATTTGTAACGTCTTTGGAACCTAGGAAAATGTTTTCTTTAGTTTTCCAAGTCTAAGAGGAAGGCACTGGTTCCATTTTCCCAGGAATTCAGAGAAGCTTTTGTCTATCCTATTTAAGATAGAGCTAGATGCTGCCGTTAAGAGGACAGGTGGTACCCACTGAAAGACACATCTTATTGGCCTTTTACAATAGCTTGAACTGGCTAGCAGGGTGGTGTTGCAATCTAATTTGCTTCTCTTTGGTTGGATTTACCTAGATTCAAGGCCACTGAAAGTGAAAGTGAAGTCGCTCAGTTGTGTCCGACTCTTTGCAACCACATGGACTGTAGACTACCAGGCTCCTCTGTCCATGGGGTTTTCCAGGCAATAGTCCTGGAGTGGATTGTCATTTCCTTCTCCAGAGGATCTTCCCAACCCAGGGATCAAACCCGGGTCTCCCCCATTGTAGACAGACGCTTTACTGTCTAAGCCACCAGGGAAATCCTGGTCAAGGCCACTGGTTTACTTTAAATTCACAGGCCTGACTCAGAGATATCAGGTCCAATAATGTAGAAGCCAGGAGAAAAGGTTATTGATATACAGAAGTGGGAAAGTTCAGCAGGCAAGATTGCGTTGCTTCAGAGGGTGGTTAGACATTTGGGGATATAGTCTTTGTTTCTTTAGTCATTATTTTTATTTGGGAGTTGAAGTTAAAAGAGTTGATGATCTCCATGAGTTAACATTCAGCTTTATGAGGGGAAAAGTTTTCTTTATATTGTGCAGCTAACTCTCAGCATGGGTGTTTCAAATAATACAGAGAGACTGTTACAGGTTGAAATGTGTCTCCTCCCCCAAAATATATTGGAATTATCACCCTTAGTACCTCTGAATGGAGAAGGCAATGGCACCCCACTCCAGTACTTTTGCCTGGAAAATCCCATGGACGGAGGAGCCTGGTGGGCTGCAGTCCATGGGGTTGCTAAGAGTCAGACACGACTGAGCGACTTCTCTTTCACTTTTCACTTTCATGCATTGGAGAAGGAAATGGCAACCCACTCCAGTGTTCTTGCCTGGAGAATCCCAGGGACTGGGGAGCCTGGTGGGCTGCCGTCTATGAGGTCGCACAGAGTCGGACATGACTAAAGTGACTTAGCAGCAGCAGCAGCAGGCCCTAAGACAGTGTGACTGATGTCTTTATGAAATGGGGAAATCTGGACCCAGAGGCAGACAGGTATAGACTGAAGGCAACGTGAAGACACAGGGAGAAGTCTACATATCAGGGAGAGAGGCCTCAGGAGGAATCAACCCTACTGACACCTTGAAAGCAGATTTCCATCCTCCTGAACTATGAGGGAATGAATCTATTTTTGCTGTTTAAGCCACCAAGACTGCAGTATTTTGTTACAGCAGCCTGAGAAAATGAATACAAAGACCTTTGAAGTATTTTGATTACATGCCCTAAAGAAGACTTGGGGATATTGAAAACTTTGGTATAAGCTAAGGTCTTTATTTTTTAATTTAATCTTAATTTTATATTGGAGTATACTTGATTTACAACGATGTGTTAGATGGGAAAAGAATCTGAAAATTAAAAATTCTAAAAAGAAGCAGATGAATAAGTAAAAGAAGATTGAAAACACAATTGTTTTCAAAGTAAGAGGTAAGCTCTATAGGGAAGATCAGTGGGTCAAAAGCAGGCTCAGCAAAATCACCGCCTTGAATAGAAAAAGATGACTAAGTTAACAATAATTCCTCCTCCACAGGCTCCCTGGGATGGGCCTTTATGAGCAATTTCATCTGTACTGGTGGGTTTACTGAGCCTGGGGCCAGGTAAGCAAGTTCTCTCTTTCTGTCTTCCTGGTCATGGGAGTTTATTCTTTTTCACAGTCAATTGGAAAGCATCAATTGCAAAGGCATTTGAAGAATACACACTTGGGGTGTTGGGCTATCTTTTCTTGGCTTGAAACTGTAGCGACTGGATCAGGAATCACAAAGAAGAGACAGGATCAGGAATCACAAAGACCGTATAACTGGGCTTTTATTTTTCAACAAACATCTCTTGAGTGCTGGCTCTGCCCCAGGTGCTGGCTGGGTGCTGGGTCCAAGCAATGCATGGTTGACTAAAAAGTACACAGTCCCTGCCCACATGGCACTTGGACCCATTGTTTAAGAAGCAAGCTTAGACCTGAGCCGCACAGGGCAAAAGCTCAGATTTGCAGAGGCAGGAAAAGACAATGGTTTAGTAATTTGAATGGCAGTAGGTTGGGGAAAAGACAGCGAGGGCCAAGAATGGGGAGGTTTGGCAGGCTGACAAGACAAAGGTCCCCAACCTAAGTCTATGGATCAGCTAGCGCTCGTCTAAGTCCACACGCTGCCTCTGTCAGCTTCCCACAGTCAGAAACTTTCCTGGTTTCCTGCCACAGGTAAGTTCTAAAAGAAAACCATGGGCTTTGAATAGCAGTGTCTGTGTTTTTATCACTGATTCTTCCCTGACCTTGAGAAGGTAATGAGTGAGCCCCAAGACTGGTGGAAAAGCAAGTATTTCTTTGGCATATTTCAGTTCAAAAGGCAAGTTCACGCATTTGTTTCTCGATGCTTCTTGCCACCCACCTTGAAGAAAAATAATTTTTGAAAGTATTTTCCCCCTCAGCATCTATTTGTCTTGAAACAAAAGCCAGCCCTCAAAAATGTGTTGCAATATGTATACTCGGAGGCATGAAGATGGGAGTCTGTGAGAATCTTGTAGATACTTGTAAGATTCAAGAAAAGTTCATGGCTCAGCATTACCTCACGCTCTGTGAGAGCCCAGAGGGGCTGTTCTGGGGTGGGTTTCCACGCCTGCCTCCAGGGAAGCTTCTCCACCCAGGGATTGAACCTGAGTTACACCTCCCGCATTGGCAGGCAGGTTTTTTGTTTGTTTGTTTGTTTTTTGTTTTTACCATTAGCACCGCCTGGGAAACTCAGGCAGCCTATATAAGCCTGTAAATACCTCAAGTTTATAAGATCAAACACTAAGCACCAACAGCCAGCTAGGCTTAAAGCTATAGCCACTCAAATTATTTCCTTTCTTTGTTTCAGGTAGTTTCTGTAAGTTTTTTTCTCTAGCTTGGGTCCCAGGACTGCTCTTAACCACTTCCAGTTTGTTGTTGTCTGATTGAAATCCATTTTTTTGCTCAAATAAACTCAAACTTTTTAATACACCCTGGCTTATCTTTTAACACTCCCAATCTTAACTTTTTTCTGTCTGGGATTTAGAGAATTACAGACTTTTGCACTAGATGGAACCTCCAAAAGAAGAGCTATTTTTCAGTATTCGATCAGATTTTCATTACTTATTTGATATACTAACATGATGTTAATATACTAACACCTTTATTGGTGAAGGAAACCAGGAAACTGATAAATCTGAGGGGGGATAAAAAACAAAACAAAACAAAACACCTTGATTTTATTTTATATTTGATAGCTGCAGAACACCAATACATATGGGCAGCCCTTGGCTAGGCATGGAGATAAACAAGGCTCTATTTTGTCCTGAGGCCACAACCATTCAGAATGGAAGAGAAACATCCAAGTGGTCATCATACAGGGTAGCCCAGTATCACAGTGGTTCTCTTAAGATGCGAGAGGGACCTGTGTGGGATGGAGAGCAATCAACAGGGAAGGATTCAGAGAACAGAGGGTATTGGAGCCCCAAGGGTAAGCCAATAGTTGTCGGCCAGTTGAGAAAAGAGTTTCAGGCAGGGAAGAGAAAATGTTGGAAGACATGGAGAGTATGGTGCATTCAGCAAACGGCAAGGGGGGAGAGTGTGGTAAGCTATGATAGGAGGGGGGAGGGCAGGAAATGTGGACTGGGCACAGATCAAGAAGAGCCTAACATGGTTGAGCTGGAGTTAATTGTGCGGGCAATGGGGGAAACCATAAGGTCCAGTTTGTATTTCATTATCTTTATTTGATTTGTGTACTTTATTTATTTTAAATTTAATTAAAAAAATTTTATTGGAGTATGCTGCGAAGTTGCTTCAGTCGTGTCCAACTCTGTGCGACCCCAGAGACGGCAGCCCACCAGGCTCTGCCGTCCCTGGGATTCTCCAGGCAAGAACACTGGAGTGGGTTGCCATTTCCTTCTCCAATGCATGAAAGTGAAAAGTGAAAGAGAAGTCGCTCAGTCGTGTCTGACTCTTAGCAACCCCATGGACTGCAGCCCTCCAGACTTCTCCATCCATGGGATTTTCCAGGCAAAAGTACTGGAGTGGGGTGCCATTGCCTTCTCCTTATTGGAGTATAGTTGCTTTTAAATGCTTTGTTATTTTCTACTACAGCAAAGTGAATACAGACTGAAAGTGAGGGAATGGAAAAAGAGATTCCATGCAAATGGAAATCCAAGGAAAAATGGTACAGTAAGACTCATATCAGACAAAATAGACTTTAAAGATTGTCACAAGAGACAAGGAGAACACTACATAATGATCAAGGGTCACTCTAAAAAGAAGATATTTTAATTTTTTAAAAGACTACTTTTTGGTCGCACCTTACTTTTTTACTTTTTGGCCGCTTGCAGGATCTTAGTTCCCCAACTAGGGATTGAACTCAGGCCCTCCTCAGTGAAAGTCTGGGGTCCTAGCTTCTGGACCGTCAAGGAATTCCCCAAGCTTATATTTTAGAAAGATCCTGCATGTAGGAGCTTGGAGGTGGGCTGGAGTGTGGTGAGCCTGGAGGCAGGAAGGCAGGAACAAGGATATAAGAGTTCAGTCTGGTCCCAGTAACCATGGTGTGAGCTATCTTGTAATCTCATCATATCTACAGAGAATATCTGACAGGATATACTCCACTTCCTTAAAGACTGACAAGACTAATTGTTTAATAAGTATACTAAGGGCATCCCTTGGGCTTCTCAGGTGGCACTAATGGTAAAGAATCCACCTGTAATCCAGGAGACCTGGGTTTGATCCCTGGGTCAGGAAGATCCCCTGGAGGAGGGCGTGACAACCCACTCCAGTATTCTTGCCTGGAGAATCCTCATGGACAGAGGAATCTGGTGGGCTACAGTCCATAGTGTTTCAAAGAGTTGGATACGACTGAAGCTATTTGACTACTCCTTGGAAGGAAAATTATGACCAACCTAGATAGCATATTCAAAAGCAGACATTACTTTGCTAACAAAGGTCCGTCTCGTCAAATTTATGGTTTTTCCTGTGGTCACGTATGGATGTGAGAGTTGGACTGTGAAGAAGGCTGAGTGCTGAAGAATTGATGCTTTTGAATGTGGTGTTGGAGAAGACTCCTGAGAGTCCCTTGGACTGCAAGGAGATCCAACCAGTCCATTCTGAAGGAGATCAGCCCTGGGATTTCTTTGGAAGGAATTATGCTAAAGCTGAAACTCCAGTACTTTGGCCACCTCATGGGAAGAGTTGACTCATTGGAAAAGACTCTGATGCTGGGAAGGACTGGGGGCAGGAGGAGAAGGGGATGACAGAGGATGAGATGGCTGGATGGCATCACTGACTCGATGGACGTGAGTCTGAGTGAACTCCGGGAGTTGGTGATGGACAGGGAGGCCTGGCGTGCTGCCATTCATGGGGTCGCAAAGAGTCGGACATGACTGAGCGACTGAACTGAACTGAACTGAACTGAACTGAAGTGACTTAGCATGCATGCACCAAGGAAGGTGCTGGCCAAAATAAATACCGGAGCCAAACAGGGCATGCCAGGGTGAAGGGGGCTTGTGATCTTTGCTAGGCACCTGGAGAGTTTCAGTGAGGTGATATTTTAACAACTATGATCCCCAAGGACCTTCATGTCAAGGGTTCAGTTGTCTAACGAGAGGTCATCTGTGGTCCAATAGTGTTTGCTGAGGCTGGCGACCAGACTGACCACAGGAGACCTGGTGATCATTCTGGAAAGAGGTTCTACTTTGTTCTCAGCTTGGAGCTGCTCCTGAATATTCAAAACAACTCACCACTCCCTCCCTCCTTTCCTTGGCCCCTAATTTATTTACTAAAAAAAAAATGTTCAGCTCAGCTGTAGCATCTGTTTTCCAGGGAGGCCACTGTTTCTTACTCAATTTCCCAGCTGGTTTGACTTCTCAGGATACAAGCAGGTCATCTGACAGGCCCAAGGCCACACAGTGAGCACAGGGTTCAGCCAAACATAAACCCAATCTTATTATTATTATTTTTCTAGTTGCACAGTTTCTGGGAGCTTCATAGCTTCATCAGCTTCATGGCAGATGGGATCCTAATGACATTGACTGAAAACTTACAGGAGCAACTTCAGTGGAGAACTCTGCATCTGGCTCAGGGAATGTGTATGAATGGTTTCCTCAATGGAGAAGGCAAAGGAGGAAGTGTGACCCTCCCAATTCAAAGGCCATTTTGCATATGGTGGCCATCATTCTAATGCAGCAGGATTTTGGTTTGGCATTTTCTTCAAAGAACTCACTCCAGGGTCTCAGATTTATCCAATTAAATTATACTTTCTCTTCTTGCCACCTTCTTGCCTCTTGCCCCCTACTCCACCCCTCCTCATCCCCGCCCTACCAGCAAGTTCATACCCACACTGTCGGTACTACAGTGTGAGGGAATTTCTGGGTACCAACTGCATGCTGTTGTGGGTGAAACAATTTGGGATAACTGCAGTGGGGTTGAATTTGCTACAAGTTTAGACCATTTGAAAGCACCTTTTGGACATTCTCATCTCTGATTGTCCTTTACATTCCCATTAACCTTTGGGTTGCATTTTTCAAGCTAGTACGTTCAGCTTTAATTCTCTCAATTTTGGGTATCTTGTGTCCTTATAAGTTATAGAATCCTATTTTCAAATAAAAATTGATGCAAAAGCTTGGTGCATCTTTCATGGAATTTCCATTGAATCCTTGCCCCAAAGGCTTTCCCACTATCTTCCTTACCCATCAGCCTCCCTTTGTAACTCATGGGACATCAGGCAAAGGTCTTCAGCTCTCTGAGCCTCAGTGTTCTCATCTGTCATTTGGGTACATGATGACAAACTTTAATGAGACGATGCATGACAAAGTCTGTTGGTTTTTTTTCCCACACCACCAAGCAATTCTCCCACATCAGCTCAGTGTCCTACAATTCAACTCAGTTTGACACTATTTACCCAGAGATAGTATCAAGGAATGATGCTGAGGCTGAAATTCCAGTACTTTGGCCACCTCATGCGAAGAGTTGACTCATTGGAAAAGACTTTGATGCTGGGAGGGATTGGGTGCAGGAGGAGAAGGGGATGACAGAGGATGAGATGGCTGGATGGCATTGCTGACTTGATGGACGTGAGTCTGAGTGAACTCCGGGAGTTGGTGATGGACAGGGAGGCCTGGCATGCTGCGATTCATGGGGTCACAAAGAGTTGGACATGACTGAGCGACTGATCTGATCTGAGTGTCAGCTCCCAGGAGAAGGCAATGGCACACCACTCCAGTACTCTTGCCTGGAAAACCCCATGGACAGAGGAGCCTGATGGGCTGTAGTCCATGGGGTCGCGAAGAGTCGGACACCATTGAGCGACTTCACTTTCACTTTTCACTTTCATGCATTGGAGAAGGAAATGGCAACCCACTCCATTGTTCTTGCCTGGAGAATCCCAGGAACGGGAGAGCCTGGTGGGCTGCCGTCTATGGGGTCGCACAGAGTTGGACACGACTGAAGTGACTTAGCAGCAGTGTCAGCTCCCACCATTTAAGAGTTCAGTTCTACAAGACTGCTACCCACATCAGATGCCAGTTGAAAGCCTAGATTTTCATCTGCACTTCTAACCAACCAGCTACACATTGGGTGTTTTCATGACATCTTCCTTGTGTTTGATTAATTTTCCAGAGCTTGTCACAGCACTTAGAGAAAGACCTTACTTCTGACATTACCTGTTTATTGTAAAGGGACATAATTCAGTAACAACCAGATGAGATGCATAAGATAGACTCTCCAAAGCTTGTCCTTCTGGGGTTTTACCGTAGCTTCATTAGGAATCATGTTGATTATCTCATTGGCCAGATTGAACTCAACCGCTGGCTCCTCCCCTACCCCAAGTTGGAGGGTGAGGTTGAAAGTTCCGATCTTCTGAGTCTCCCTTGGAAACCAGCTCCTATCCTTAGGCTACCTAAGAACTTTCCAAAAGTGACCTCATTAACACAAATTCCAAGGGTTTCAGGAACTTGGTGACCGAAATGGGGATGAAGATCAAATATATGTTTCTTGTTATAAATCACAGTATCACATGCACATACAGTGACCTGCACGCTGGATGTTCAGTTAGTCTACTGTTCCCTGGCTTATTCTTATTTGGGCTCTAATGCTGAGAAAGACTGAAGGCAGGAGAAGGGGACCACAGAGGATAAGATAGTTGGATGGCATCACAGACTCAATGGACATGAGTTTGAGCAAGCTCCAGGAGATAGTGAATGACAGGGAAGCCTGGTGTGCTGCAGTCCATGGGGTCACAAAGAGTCAGATGTGACTTAGTAGCTGAACAACAACTACTGTATATACCATATATGTAAAATATAAATATTAAGTCATTCATCACATCCACTTTATTTCTCTTTCTTCCTTATCTATCTTTCAATTCACATGTGGTCGGGAATCTATATATATTTCAATGTACATATGGTGTAGTAGAATATTTACTTAGAATTCTAGGTCTGGACTTTTTTTTTTTTTGGTAGCAATCTAGCCTTAAGCAATTTTCTCTACCTGCTTGAGCACAGTTTACTCATTTGTAAAATAGGAAGACTCACATATGTTGTGAGAAGCTTACAAAGTCAGCATAACACGCACATTGGTTCCACACAGATGTAAGGGCTTTCAATAAGAAAGCCTACTGACAGGTTGAGTCTAAAGAACAGGGAATGGATTTTTAAATGTGTGTTAGTCGTTCAGTCATGGCCAACTCTTTGCAACCCCATGGACTTAGCCTACCAGGCTCCTCTGTGCATGGAAGTCTCCAGGTAAGAATACTAGAGTGGGTTGCCTTTTCCTTCTCCAGGGGATCTTCCTGACCCAGGGATAAAACATGGGTCTCTGGCATTGCATTACCATTTGAGATTCTTTACCATTTGAGCTACCTGGGAAGTTGAATACAAATTCCAGTGGTATGTTTACATTTAGGAAGTAATTAATAAATGTTATCTTTTAAAAAAAATCACATTAATCTTCCTTAGTTTACTTACTTTTCTTTGCCATTGATTCATTCCACTAGGGTTTCCTTTTCTTTTGAAGATTAAGAACCACAAAATACTAAAGATGAGTTGACTCTTGAAGGTCATATGTTAAGTGGGGATTCACCTTGATGCAATGGTACCCTCCAAATGTATTACCATACCACCTACCACAGCGATCACTGCTGCAGTCAATAAACACAGTGAGTTAATAAACACTTGGGTTAATAAACTCACAACGAGAAGCAATGGGAAGAGATGGAAGGTTAACACACTTAAGGTGGGTACATACAGGGTAAAAGGGCCACACTCCCTTGAATCCTGTATTAGGCAGTGCTCACTGTCTCTCTGTGTCTCTCACCATCTCTGTTTCTGTTTCCTTGCTGGGTTATGAGGTAGGCCAGAGCTCATAATGAACAAGGGGGCCAGCACAGGAACAGTGTGTGAGGCAAACCCAAACTTGCTTTTACGAGACACACAGACCAGTTTGCTTGGTCACATATGCACCTTGCCCCTTGGCCCGCTGGCTTTTATCTGTGTGCTGCAGGCAGAAAGTTGATAGGGCCAGAATAGGCGTTCCCAGTGAGTGGCCCACTTAAGGCCTGGCGGATGGTGAGCACTTTAATGCTTTAGTGTAACTTTGAATACTTCATCCCTCCCCCCACCACCAGTACTCATGTGCTCTACCTATTTATCTGTTTAACGTGTCTCACCAGCCACTTGCATCTCTTAATCTCCTCTATCCTTATCGGTCTCTTTCTTTTACAGGGTTGAATAGAACATCCTTAAATAATACAGTAAGCATATAGGCAATTATGTACTACAATTCTTGTGTGAAACAAGCCTGGATTTCCATTATGCCTTCGCCTTCTTTCTGTTCTCAGATTGAGACAAGGAAGCTCGAGGGAAGGAATGGAGACCAGGTTGAGACATTAAAAACAGACAAACATCCCTGAATGCTCTGGGTCTTTTCAGAATAAAATTGCAGGCAAGAGGAATATCAATGCATGTCAACCTTTTGCAGGCCACCTGAGACTGGAAAAAATCCAGACAGGCCTGGGTTGAAACCCTAGTGCTTCTGACTGACTGAATAACATGACTCTGGGAGAACTGCTTAAACTTCCTAAGCCTTCTTTTCCTGGCTTATGAAATAAGAATAGAATTGTTTTCTCAAATTATATGAGGAAAGGCATGCAAAGGGCCAGTTGTATAGGCTGGCCTTAAGTTGAAATTCATATAAATGTAAGCTCTGCTGTTTCCCCACACACTTCTTTTTTCTTTCTTTTTAATTTTTTTTTTAAATTATGAAAGTATGGTAGCACATGTATAGGAGACTTGGAAAATTCTGAGCAAAGTTACACACAGTTCAACTATATATTACAGATATTTTTTAGGTAGATAAATTAAGATTTTTAGTTGGATTTTCAATATCAGATTCTCAAAAATTAATCAAATAAATAGACACAAAAGTAGAAGGATATAGTAGATCTATATAGACCTATGGGCTTCCCTTGTGGCTCACCTGATAAAGAATCCGCCTGCAATGCAGGAGACCTGTGTTCGATCCCTGGGTTGGGAAGATACACTGGAGAAGGGAAAGGCTACCCACTCCAGTATTCTGGCCTGCAGAATTTCATGGACTGTATAGTCCATGGACTTGCAAAGAGTTGGACATGACTGAGTGACTTTCACTTGTATCTTCCTATATAGACCTATAGTAGTAGAAAAGTACTGTGAACCAACTCAACATAATTAAGATTTATACAATTTTCACACAACAGCAGGGTGCAAATTCTATTCAAGTTCTCAAAGACTATAAATCAGGAGACTCTGGAACATATCCAGGGACATAAGACAAGATGCCAAAATTTCATGGTCTAAAGGTATTGAAATCATAGAGTCTGTTCTCTTGTCACTGTCCACACACTTCTTATGTAAGTCTCTTCATTCTAGGCTTCAAATTGTCCCCAAGCCAACGACATTTACCACCCTCATCAGATTCCAGCTGCAAGTTTGACTCAGAGTAGTGACAGGGGATGCTGTTGGGTTTGGGGGCTCCCAGCAGTGTGGGGGGCTTTGCCTTTTGGTGGGAAGTCTTCTTCTGAGGGCGTCCACTGCTTTGAGTGAGGTCTCTTTGGGGATCCTTCTTTCTAGACCAAGAATGCTTCAAGGAAGACACAATAAATTGTGCTCGGGGCTGACAGCCACAGCTGCCAAGGGCAGAGCTGCACACAGCAGGCCTTCTTGTTCTTTGAAAAGCACTTGGAGCCCCTGGGGTAAAGTTTCCTGTAAGTGTGGGTGTTAAAATGGTTTGTTTTGGTGTTGTTTTTGATACGCGCAACTCGGTCCAGAGGCTAAGACAGGCAAAGCCTTGCCAGAAAATCATCACAGAGGAATAAATAATATCATAACCACATCCTGAAGCCCAGCAGTCATCCTCTACACTCTCAGCCCCCAAAGCCCCTTCTCTGGTCTCCAGTTCCAAACTTGTAAGGGTTTTAGCAAAGAGGCGCTAGGCAGAAAAATGTTCCAGAGCTCTCTTGGCTCAGCAGGGCCCGCCCATGCTGGGACCGGGAGATTTCCAAGGCAAACAGGCTGTGTTATCACCCCAGACTTTCTTGGCACAAACAGCTCGTTTCCAGCTCCGAAACACATTTTCAGAGGATAATGGACAACCAGTCCCAGAGTAAACACAGGCAGTTTGCAGGTGTTATGTTCCTTTGTGTTCGCCAAACAGATGTTCTTCTCTGGGACTGGCTCTTTGAGCTCCCCAAGCTGAACAGAAATGTCCCTCTTCCTTGCTCTTTTCAATAAAATAAAGCAAGGTTCTCACGAGAGAGCTCCCAAAATGAGCAGTAGATTTTACTTGCAAACTACTAATCTATTTGTGTCAGTTTTTCATTCTTTTTTTCCCCCTTAATCTGGATTAGGCCAAGAAACACCAGTCAAAATAAACATGTAAATCTTGACCTTAAAAAAAAAGTAACTACTATAGCAGAGCTGTAAAAGTTACCCGGGGGACTTAGGCTGCAAAATTCAAGCCTGTGTCCTTGTGGTCTGGTTTGGCATGGCTGTGGTGGACACCAGCCCATGCTCCAATCAAGGCCAAATAAGGAAGGTGCCAGCTGCTGTTTCTCCCACTGTCCGGCATGCTGGGGACACTCGGGGATACACGGGCGGCTTGTTCTCTCGCGCTCTTTGCCAACTGTGCTGTGCGCCAGTGGGTCAACTTGGAGGAGGCGGAGTGCTTCTAACATGTTTGAAGGATTGAGAGAGGCGGTGAAGTAGGTGAACTTGGATTTAGGAACTGAGACTCTTTCAAAAGCCACCCTGAAGTTTGTGTGTCGTTAGCCTAGGAAGGTTCCACCTGGTTCTTGTTGAACAACTCTTGGTCTGAGTATGGAATGGGTTTAAACCATAGCTGTGGGAGATTGACAGGAGGTTCTCTTTGCCGTTAAACCTTAGAGTCTGGGGGCAGAAGAGAGGTCCTCATTCTTTCACTTCAATGTTCCTTAGTTTGGGAGTAGCATCAGGTTAGTCGTCAGTCACTGAGTCTCATCGTTATTTGCTCTTCCGAGGATATTCCCAGCACAGAGCAACCTGGGTTCCCCAGGTATCGGGCTTCTTGGGACCCCTCAGTCTTTCCCCAGCTTATGATAAAATGAAGTGGCCCTAAAATGTCCCAGAGCTTGAAGTTTGATTGTGAAAAACGCATACATTCTGGTTGGCTGCATAAGAAATTCAAGGTCACACGTATTATGTGTTCCTCAAAGTACTAGGGTTATAAGATCTTTGTGATCTTCTTTGATCCTAATTAATAACACATTATGTTACTATAAGTAGTGTCTTTTGTGAACCACTTTGGTTTACTTGATTCAGGACAAATTTTTGAGGCAGGTGGAATTAAGGGCTCCTTTACAGGTGAATTAACTTGGTCTCAGTGAGTGTATATGATTTACCCAAAGTAAATTGCCAGTTAGTGGAAGAACTAGACTCTAATCTCTTAACTCAGAATCCAAGATTTTTCCCTGCAGGCTGGGAGTTCAGTGGGGGTAGGTTCATGTATCCTAGATGAGAGCATTGAGCTGGAATTAAACAACTTTGCCCAGAAAAAGTAGTTTGTTGCGGAGTCTGAGAAAGAATCTGCTTTTCTTGACTCCTTGTCCAATATTTTTTTGGATCTTCAGGAAACGGTGAAAGGGGAAACCTGTGAAAATGGCAGAGATTTTGTAACCATAGGAAAAGATATCCAATATATAAAGCCTATCTTCAAAGCGATTATACATTTGTAGAGTATATATCATGGCAACCCACACCAGTATCCTTGTCCGGAGAATCCTATGGACAGAGGAGCCTCATAGGCCAGAGTCCACAGGGTTGCAAAAAGTCAGACATGACTGAGCACACATTCGTGCACACGTATCCTGATAATGCATACAATAAAACAGCAGCAAAAGGTCTCTATTACTCATCTATTCTATTCATGAAATCTATTGTTCAACTATAATTTTATATTATTGCAATATTTGTGTGTGGAATATGTCACACCTGTGAAATCAGTAATTTAGTATTCAAACTGTGATGGGTAATTATATACAGGCATAACACTTGAATTTTCCATCTACTGAGAGAAGTGATGGAGTCAGCCACAGCTTTGCGATTTTCTTTCAGTGAGATTCATTTGTTTTCCTTTCTCTTTTGAGTTTTATGGACAGGATTCAGGGGTTGCTCTAGACTGACAGAGAAGGTACATGCATGCATGCTCAGCTGTGTCTGACTTTTTTTGACCCCATGGACTGGAACCTGCCAGGCTCCTCTGTCTATGGAATTTTCCAGGCAAGAATACTGGAATGGGTTGCCATTTTCTACTTCAGGGTATCTTCCCAACCCAGGGATCGAACCCACATCTCCTGTGTCTCCTGTACTGGCAGGTGAATTCTTTACCACTGAGCTGCCTGCGAAGCCCAACAGAGGTGGTGACCAGGGAATGAGTTCTGTCACCTGCAGGAGTTTCTTCCCCTCCTGTCCATGTGTATTCAGGCAGAAAGTCACATCCTGGGGAGGTGCAGCAACTCCATGGACCGGAACCTACTTCGTGGAACGGGGCTATTAGGTTTGTTTGGACATCATCCAATGGACTTACCCAGTGAAATACCACAAGTCAACTCTCCATGGAGCTTCAGTTCTAAGGCCTAGACCCCTCCAGCCAGGCCAGATCCAAGGTCCCTGATATGAGCTTTCTCTCACACCCTGCCTTATATTGTTTGGTTAACTTTATTCTTGCCTGGAAAATCTCATGGACAGAGGACACTAGGGGACTAGAGTCCATAGGGTCACAAACACACACACGCACTATTAAACCTGTATATGTCTATTTTCATTACTATTGTTGCTATTAATATTATTATTATTAATTATTTTTTGACCCTGCCACGCAGCTTGCAGGATTTTAGTTCTCCAGCCAGGGATGGAACCTGGGCCCTGGTGGTAAAAGTGCTGAGTCCTAACCCCAGGACCTCTAGGGAATTCCCTATTTTCATTATTATTTATGCTCAAAGGGTCTAACACAGTGCTTGGCATCTTGCAGAAAATGATGTGAAGGGGTTGAATAAATGCATGGAGGAATGACAAACGAATCTTAAATATGGCCTAAGAAGTGATTTTCTATGTCTCTATTTGCCAAACATTTCCATGCCCACTCAAAATTTAGCCCAATCAAGAGGACTGTGTATCTTCTCTAAGCAAAGTGAAATAGCTCTTTGTGTGTTGGTAGACTTGCCCTTCGGCTTGTTTTCTGAGACTTGCTTGATAAAGTTAGGATGTTGGTATCTGAAAGCAGTCTGGTGACTGAGCTGAGCTTGAACTTTTGGCAGTCCCTAACCTCCTCCTGCTTGTGCCTGACTCTGCAGAGTGAACTGGGTCATCTGCTCAAGCATGTTGTGGTCCCGCTCTCCTGCCCTTACCGTCTGCACAGTCTTGCTCCTCTGCTTCTCCCCACGTCCTGCTCTCAATCAGGAATGCCCTTCCTCCATCTCCTTTGCTGAGGAAGCTCCTACACATACTTAGGAACCCAAATTGAATGACCCCTCCCTTTCCTCCCACAAATCTTTAAAAATCCCTCCCAACCTCCCCGCCTCTGGCTGGTATCTTTTATAGCATCATGTTTATGCAGTAATTATTGTGCCTATCATATTTAACCAGAAATTACTAGAAATCCTTGCCTCTTTACAAGCAGGTGCTGTATTCTGTTAATCTGGGTATCCTTTGAACCTAGGGAAATATCTGGCACAGGTTAAATGATTAAATCTTTGTTGGATAAGCCAATGACAGACTGAATGAATGAATTAGAGAGAGAGAGATGTAGAAAGACTAGCATGCATTTTAAGTTTATGAATATAGATGAGACAATTTATTCATAATTTGAGATCAATAGACATTTCTAGCACGATCTACAGAGTGCCAAGCTTCTGGAATGCCAGCCATCCAGCTCAGTACCTGACTAATATTAGGGGTTAGTATTATTCGGGGTTCAGTAAAGTTTGGTTGATTGAATGAAATTGATATACAAACAACTATGATATGAACAGATTCTCCTGAAATTCTGTAGATTGACCTTTGGCTTCAGTTATTTATT
This sequence comes from Bos indicus, assembly GCF_029378745.1. NCBI lineage: Eukaryota > Metazoa > Chordata > Mammalia > Artiodactyla > Bovidae > Bos > Bos indicus. The sequence goes on along the minus strand of NC_091780.1, from coordinate 13,910,409 downwards.
CATTTAGCTTATGTTTGGTGATCTTTTATTATTACTTGCCTGCCCTTTTGCAATTCTTCTTTCTGTTCCTGTTTGATTCTTAAGCACTGGGGATGCTAATGCTCTCATGATACGTTGCAAATGATGATACAAGGAAGTTTAGAAACTTTGTGAGTTATGGTACCAAGTAAAGGCTCACTTGTTATTTTTAAATTTGGCTTTCCTTCCTGGGGTTCCTAGCATCCGAGATCATTAAAAATAGATAACATTTCAGACCATTTTAAACACCTATCTTACTTTATTTCCACCATTAATTTTGCTATTTCTTCCTGAGGTTCTCTGAGGTTGAGAGAGAAACCTCAAGGTCACTTTCGATATCATACCATTTCATTGCTCAGGGCTCACATTTCTAGGTAACTTTTATTCTCAATGTTTTGCAATCTGTTTTTTCCTAATCAAAAGATGGCTTGCAAAACTACTTTGTAGTCAAAATGTAGGATTTGAAAACTTGAAACTCGGGTTAATATGACCATTCTAGTGTCATTTGGATTTAAACTTCGAGGAGAAGCTGGGACTGGTGCTCTTAGCTACCTAAGGAAATCAGGTTTAATGTGTATCACAGGACAAACGTTTGAGTGCCTGCCATGTGTCAAGTACATAGTTGTGGTCGAAAGCTTAAGGAAGACAAAAAATTTAATGCTTTTTATTATAGATTTTATGTTTAACAACTCAAGTTTAGGTCATGCTTTAACACTAACTGTTTACAGAAGTTTTATGTGTGTACAAGTAATCATGAATATGCTTATGGCTTTTATTAGTTACACTGTGCTTAATAAATATCTGTTGAGTGCATAAATGATTGACAAGTAAAATGTGGCAAGTAAAATTGCAAGTGACAAGTAAGATTAAGAAAATGTGGAGAGAATATTCAGCTAGATTATCTATCTGATGTGTAAGTCACACTTAAGGCTTTTATTGATGTTAATATTTCACCAGCAACTGTTACAACAGCTTCCCCTTTGTTTTTTTTTTTTTGGTTGTGTTGGGTCTTCATTGCTGCATGTGGGCTTTCTCTAGTTGAGGCGTGCATGCTCAGTCACTTAGTCATGTCCAGCTCTTTGCGACCCCATGGACTGTAGCTTACCAGGCTCCTCTTCCCATGGGATTTCCCTGGGAAGTTACTGGAGTGGGTTGCCATTTCCTTCTCCAGGGGATCTTCCTGACCCAGCAATTGGCCCTGTGTCTCTTGCATTGGAGGTGGATGCTTTACCACTGAGCCGCCTGGGACGCACTAAGCAGGGTCTATTCTCCAGTTGCAGCGTGCGGGCTTTTTGTTGCGTGGCTTCTCTCATCGCAGAGCACAGGCCCTAGGGTGCATGGGCTCAGTAGTTGTGGTGCACGGGTTTAGTTAGTTCATGGCATGTGGGATCCTTCCAGACCAGGGTTCGAACCCATATTCCCTATATTGGCACACAGATTCCTAACCACTGAACCACCAGGGGAGTCCGACAGTTCCACTTTTGATGCTATTATTCTCTCTTTTTGATAGTCCGTCTCTGACAGGACTGAAAATCCTTTCATCCCAGCATCAGTGCAGCTCAGATCCATCTCCTGTTTCTTATTTCCTCACCCACTTTGATTTGCTTCCTTGTAGCATTTGGATCCACATCTGTTTCCTTCCTAGACTGCAGGATTCTTTGAGACAGGGACCTCCTTATTCGTCTCCTTCTCCCCATCCCAAAGTCTACTATAACATGTAATAAATGTTTTTTGAATACATACAGTCTTTCCCAAAAAATAACAGCACCCCTGCAAAGGTCAAAAGATAGAGACATCTGAGCATGTTGACATTTTTATTCTCCTTGACTCTTGTCCCCACCAATGACTGAAGGTCTTCTGTTTTCCCTCCCTTCAAACTTCCTTTTCTCCTGGTTGGAGCCCTTGACACGCACGTGTTAAAAGAACAAAAATGTTGACTGCTTGAGCCATTGATCGAATCTCAGCGAGTGAGGAAAACAGGCCTTGGGGGACTCTGCTTTCCCAGGCACCGCACACTAGGCTGCCTGTTCTAAGCCCCTTGTGAGAGTCGGGCCTGCGTGCCTGACAAGCTGCAAAGGCACACGCTTTCAGTTCTGCTCTGAAACTGTCTGAAATCAATACCCATCACACGGAACATGGCAGAGGAGGGGAGGCTGGCGGGCTGCCTCTGACATTGCAGGAACATCTCAGCTGTCCCCAAGGGTGGCAGTCTGGCCTTGTTCAAGCCCGCGTGGTGCTGGGCAGGGGGAGCCTGAGTTGTTCTCTTCTGATACCTGGAGCAGTTTTGATTTGTGCGATCTGGTGAGATGTATGGAGAGAGTAACATGGAAACTCAGTGATATCATGTGTAAAATAGGTAGCCAGTGGGAATTTGCTGTAGGACTCAGGGAACTCAAACATGGGCTCTGTAACAATCTAGAGGGGTGGGATGGGGCGGGAGATGGGAGGGAGTTTCAAGAAGAAGGGGACATACATATACCTATGGCTGATCCATGTGGATGTATGGCAGAAACCAACAAAACTCTGTAAAGCAATTATCCTTCAATTAAAAAATAAACTAATTAAAAAAATAGAAAATCTGAGACCTTGTCCTGTGGTCTGGTCTAGCAGGGCCTGTTTTAATTCACTGAATTGATTTGTAGGGCTGATGTCATTAGAAAAAAAAAAAGTGACTCCTTTGGTTGCTGTACAAGAGAGATGGAGAGCCATGAGCCATTCTTGGTGGATTGCTGAGGCTGGTCCGTGCAAGGGGTTGATATCTGGCCTTCCCAGTGAGTCAGGACATGGATGGGCTCCTGGAATATGGTCTTTGAGACCACACGTGGGGTGTCCATGTGGGTGCCTGGTGGAATATGCATGTTCCCAAGTCCTAGAGCCTTTTTCTGACATTGTCACATCACATCACATCTTTTCTTGGAGCTAATATAGATATGCACCCATTTTAACCAAGATAGACCTGAGGACCTTTAGAATTGACTGGTATGATCTCCTTGCTGTCAAGGGATTCTCAAGAGTCTTCTCCAGGACCACAGTTTGAAGGCATCAGTTCTTCAGCCCTCAACCTTTTTTATTGTCCAGCTCTCACGTTCATACATGACTACTGGAAAAACCATAGCTTTGACTTGACAGACCTTTGTAGGCAAAGTAATGTCTCTGCCTTTTAATATGCTGTCTAGGTTTGTCATAGCTTTTCTTTCAAGCAGTAAGTGTCTTTTAATTTCATAGCTGTAGTCACTGTCCACAGTGATTTTGGAGCCCAAGAAAATAGTCTGTCACTGTTTCCATTGTTTTCCCATCTATTTGCCTTGAAGTGATGGGACTGGATGCCATGATTTTTGTTTTTTGAATGTTGAGTTGTAAGCCAGCTTTTTCACTCTCCTCTTTCACCTTCATCAACCAGTCGATCCTAAAGGAAATCAACCCTGAATATTCACGGGAAGGATTGATGCTGAAGCTGAAGCTCCAACACTCTGGCTACCTGATGCAGACAGCCAACTCATTGGAAAAGACCCTGATGCTGGGAAAGATTGAAGGCAGGAGGAGAAGGGCATGACAGAGGATGAGATGGTTGGATGGCATCGCTGACTTAAAGGACATGAGTTTGAGCAAACTCCGAGAGACAGTGAAGGACAGGGAACCCTGGCATGCTGCTGTCCTTGGGGTCACAAATTGTCGGACTCGACTTAGTGACTGAACAACAACAACAATATGTGAGGACCATGCATGTCTCTGAGACAGGGAGCCATTTTTGGCAGTTCTCATGGGATCAGTTACCATCCAGCTATTCTTGTGTTGAGGGGCTTCCCAGGTGGCCCTAGTGGTAAAGAACCCACCTGCCAGAGCAGGAGACATAAGATATGTGAGTTTGATCTCTGGATCAGGAAGATCCTCTGGAGGAGGGTGTGGAAACCCACTCCAGTATTCTTGCCTGGAGAACCGCATGGACAGAAGAGTCTGGTGGGTTATGGTCCATAGGTTCGCAAAGAGTCAGACATGCCTGCAGTGACTTAGTACACGCAGGCATCCTTGTGTGGGACAACCTTTTCTCTCTGATCCTTTTCTTCTTGCAGCTCCCAGCACCCTCAGTGGTTTATCTGATGTGTCCTAAGGCTCATTTCTCTCCTAAATTATGGTAACAGGGCATCCTAATTGTTCTTTCTGTTCGCAGATTCTTCTGTCTCCAATTAGGTTCACCCTGTGCTTTCAGAGTGCCCATTCTCACACAGATTGGATCATCTTCATTTCCAAATATGTTCTCCAAAGCTTCTCATGCTCATCTGTAGAGTCTTTCCAAACACATTTGAAATGCACTGTTATATCTTGGCCTCAGCCCACATACCAAACCCTGACTCTGGTCTCTCTTTTCTCTAGATTTCTTTTCTAGAAATATAGGATGGTTTGTCCCATTCAAACATGACTGTACTACTAACTAATTTGTATGGCAAGCTCTTCTCCACCTGTCAAGACTCTGCTTAAATATCATTTTATTTCTGTAACTCCCCATGTTTTCCTGACGCAAATAATTAATCTACCCCTTTCTGATCCCTTGTAAAGTTTCAGTCTTGCCCAACTCTTTGCAATCCCAGGGACTGTAGCCCACCAGGCTCCACTGTCCATGGAATTCTCCAGGCAAGAATACTGGAGTGAGTTGTGATTCTCTTCTCCAGGGAATCTTTCCAAATCAGGGATCGAATCTGGGTCTCATGCATAGCAGGCAGATTCTTCACCATCTGAGCCACCAGGGATCTTAGCACACATGGCAAGCTCTTCTCTACCTGTCAAGACTCTGCTCAAACATCATTTCATTTCTGTAACTCATGTTTCCTTGACACAAATAATGAATCATTCTACTCCCTTCTGATCCCTTATAATGTTTCACATACCTTTATAGTAACTTTGACCAGTGACATTTTACCATCAATATTTATTTTCGTAAAAATCTTCCATAATAAGCTGTGAAGGGAGAAATTTTAATTTATATTTGAAATTCTGTGCCCATCACAGTGCCTGCTAGTGGCCTAGTAAATGCTTTGACAAAAACCTGGATTAAATCTTCAAATTCGAGGCATGTGCATCCCTTGAGTTTGACCACTCATGAATATGACATGTTGACATGTTAATATTTTTATTGGTTGCTGCTACTGTTTTAGGGGTTGACTATAGATATTATGCCATTTTAAAATCATAACCTATTGGATCCTGGCATTAATAAGCTTCTGATTCACGTACTTCTTTTTGTTTAGAACAGGGCTTCTTAAATTTTTTGTTTCCAAAATTCAGGGCTTGGATGCATGCAGTATTCTGCATATATTGATAAAGTGTCCATGAGCTTTCCAAAATCTATCCAAGAAGTAGACTTACTTAGAAGTTTCTAAAGGAGAAGAATCTTTTAGAAAGAGGCCTCTGCCTTGATTTTTCTGCATGGTGACTTGTCTATGGGAGAGATAGGCTTATGAATTGGGAAGCCAGGTTTCATTATTTGTATTTTAATTACCTGGGAGCAGCCTGAGATTAATCTTTCAGGCACTGAAATCAGCATGATTTTCAGGTGGTCATATGTTTTCACAGGACTGGTTTAAGTTGTTGCTTCCATGGTAACTTGGTGGCAAGAGAAACCCACAGTCGCTTCATATTCATTACCCATATGCCCTGAGGCATAATTCCTAACAAAAAGAAGCCCAACTAGACTGCCGAGGTTCAAATCTGGCTCCTTTAAGGGGCATGACCTTGGGTAAGTCACTTAGATACTTCCAGCTCCAGTTTCCTCATCCGTAACATGGGAATCATAAAAATTGTCACAGGGGATAAGATCACAAGCATGACACATCATAGAACATCAGAGATTTATGTAGAAGTCTCAGCTTGATGCCTGTGTGGCCTGAAAAAAAAAGCTATTTATAATGATTACTTTTATCTGAGACTCCTTTTTATTAGCATTGAGTTTGTTCTTCTAGACTTGGTTTTTTCAAAAATTTTTAACTGAAGTATGGTTGACATATAACGTCATATTAATTTCTGATATACAGCAAAGTGATTCAGTTACACACGTAGATATTCTTTACTAGATTTGGTTTTGGCTTATTTTTCATACATTTGATAAGTTAATATTTGATGTAAGGGGATGTTGTGAATTTGAATATTTAAAATTGCCATTCTTTACAATAACATACATCTTGCGTATGTGCTGTCATTTCAGTCGTAACCAAATCTTTGTGACCCCATGGACTGTAGCTTACCAGGCTCCTCTGTCCATAGGATTCTCCAGGCAAGACTACTGTAGTGGGTTGCCATTTCCTTTTCCAGGGGATCTTCCCGGCCTAGGGATAGAACCCACATCTCTTGCATCGCCCACATTGGCAGGTGGATTCCTTACTACTAGTGCTACCTGGGAAGACCAAGACACATTGTCAGTTCAGTCACTTAGTCGTGTCTAACTCTTTGCGACCTCATGGACTGCAGCATGCCAGGCTTCCCTGTTCATTACCAACTTCCAGGGCTTGCTCAAGCTCATGTCCTTCAAGTTGGTGATGCCAATCAACCATCTAATCCTCTGTCATCTCCTTCTCCACCTGCCTTTAATCTTTCCCAGCATCAGGGTCTTTTCCAAGGAGTCAGTTCTTTGTATCAGGTAGCCCAAGTATTGGAGTTTTGGCTTCAACATCAGTCCTTCCAATGAATATTCAGGATTGATTTCCTTTAGGAAATCCTGATTTGATCTCCTTGCAGTCCAAGGGACTCTCAAGAGTTTTCTCCAATGCCACAGTTCAAAAGCATTGGTTCTTTGGTGCTTAGCTTTCTTTATAGTCCAACTCTCACATCCATACATGACTACTGGAAAAACCATAGCTTTGACTAGGAAGATTTTCGTTGGCAATCCTACATGCCAAATAATTTTAGGGATGAAATATCAGGAGGAAAGAAAGGCCAGCCACCAACTTAGAGACCAATGCTGGTTAAATTTTAAGAAGCTAAGTGGCGCTAGTGGTAAAGAATCTGCCTGCCAGTGCAGGAGACACAGAAGACATGGATTGGAGCAGGTTGGATCTTTGGGTTGGGAAGACCACCTGGAGAAGGAAATGGCACTCCGCTCCAGTATTCTTGCCTGGAAAATTTCATGGGCAAAAGAGCCTGGCGAGCTAAGGTCCACGGGGCTGCAAAGAGCTGGACACAAGTGACTGAGCACACAGCACAGGATTAGAAGGCTATTTTATATGATGTCTTTTGTATTTTTTTGAAACACAAAAGTAACTGTGCACATTAGTAAATGACTAGTGTCCCAATCCTTTTAGTTTTTCTTAGCCCTTTGATCAGTAGGCAACAGGAGGTGAAAATAAATCCTAGTCTGAGTAAGTATGAGGTCAGAGAAACTGACTGAAAATATATATTTGAATTGATATTTAAGCAGTTTTGAATATGTATCATGTGCCAACTACTGCCTTTGCATGTAATGTCTTAATTTTCATAAATCTGTAAGATGGATCTTATTACATGATTTCAGAGGTGAGGAAATTAAGGCCTGAGAAGGTTATGAAAAGATTATGTTTTAAAAAGATACTTTTTCTATTGAATAAATTTGGCCTTTTGTCTAGGTTTGCTGATTTCAGGTGACCCGGAGTTAAGGACGGCTGATCACTGACATGGTAAATTAGTTCTCTCATTTGAACAGGAGGATTTTCACAGCCTGCTTTGTCAGGAAAAACATTCCTTTGAATATTGCTTTTTGCTTAAAACAGAAATCATTGTGTCAAATGCTTCTGATTTGGCTGCAGAGCAAGCAACAACATGCCCTCCAGAAATACCAAGAAAGGAGAAGAATACCACGTGGCAAATTACCTCTACTTCTCAACCAAAATAGATCTTTGACTGAGGTTATGTCAAAGTCTGTTTCCCGTTCCTTCAGTGGGGTTTAGAGATGATCTCTTCAGGCTGTTCTCTTTGAAACACCGTCATTTGCCTAAATGTTAGTTTGACTCTATTCTTCATTTTGTCATCATTAAAGCATTTGAAAAGATAGCTTTCTATAATGGAGCTAGAAGCACTTTTATTTGTGTGTGATGGCTTAGAGCAGTGGTTCTCAATAAAGGGTCCACTTCGTCCCTTGGTGCATTGGCCAATGTCTGGAGACACTTCTGCTTGTCTATACCTGGAGGTTGGTAATGGCATCTAGGGAGCAGATGCAAAAGATTCTGCTAAGAATGCTATAGTGCCCAGAACAACACACATTATCCGCCACCACCCCCAACAGAAAACGATCTGGTCCAAGGTATCAATAGCGCCAGGACACAATGGGTTAAATTCGATTGCCTTGAAATCTCTTCCATATTTCTAATATGACCTCATTTAAGAATATTTCTCCCTTCCAGCACAAGCAGAGTTAATGTGATGTTGAAGTCTATGACTTTGTCTCAACTTCTGAGTCTGAGATGATCAATGCCTCGGATTCTTTCCTTGCTGTCAGTTATTGACTTTCTCTCAGTCTCTGGTATCCATGCTCTTGTTGCCGGGGGATGCTCACGGGATGGTGTGCGTGATGAACGAGAGCGTGCTCCATCCCCTCCCTCCCTGAAATGTGCCTTTAACTAGATAGAGAAAAATTATCTAATAAAGCCAATTTACCAGCAGGCCAGTGAAGAGATTCCAGAGACAGGAATAGATGATTTTGCTGATAGGAATTAGAAAAATAACTTGAATGTTTTTGAGGAAATAATTTATTTATGTGGTGAATAAATTCCTCTCAACTCATTTAAAAATACGATTGTTGCATTCTTAAGACAAAGAATCTCCCACGTACCTGCCAAACATTCTGGGTGTTTTCCCTGGTAGTCCATCTTCAGTCCTCAGTACACCGAATGAGATGTGATGCTTGTGTGATTGTTTTGTGTCAAATTTCAGTCTGATTTCTCAAACTGTGTCTACATTCATGCATTTAACAAGCAAACTAATTTTTAAAACCTTGTTTTTTATGCGTAATCCACTTCAGCACTCTCTCAGCTCCTGAGCACTGCAAATGTGAACAGAGTGTGGGTCTTGCACCTGAAAAACTGGTAAAGTTTAGTTGCAATCTTGATTCCAGCTTGTGAGTCATCCAGCCTGGCATTATGTTTAAGCAGATAGTTACAACTAACGGTGTCAGTACCATGCAAGAAGAAACGCAAAGCTCTTGGGAACACACATAGAACAAATTATGTTTAGGGAATTGAGGAAAATTTTATGGTCAAGATAAAAAAAATGTGTTGGGTATTGAAGGTTGAATAGGAGTTTTCTTGGCAGAGAAGTGACAGTCAGAGGCAAGAAGATGTTAAAGAGCATGGATTGAAGTTCTGTGGCAGGAATGTGTTCCAATTATGGTAAGCTCTTTGGGGGGAAAGAGATCTGCCTTATTCTTTGTATCCCTGGTGCCTGGGACAGTGTCAGGCACATAGCATTTCACAGCATCAGCACCAGTGTTAATTAACATCAACACAGCAAATGATTGTATTAATATATTGTGTGTTCCAAGTCTCTGAGCAGAGAAACAATATTAGAGTTAGAGGAACAGGGAGAGGGCAGATAGGAACAGAAGTAGGAAGTCTGGTCCTAAGAAAACTATGATCAGCACAAGCTGTCATAAAAACTACAGCATAAGGAAAAAATGGAAGAAGAAAGATTCTAGAGATACTTGGAAGTAAATCTAGTGGAACTTGGTGAACAAAAGAAATTGAAGAGTGATGTAAGACGTTGTTGGAGGTGCCATCATTCTTAATGTATGAAGAGTATACTTAGAGCAATTAGCTTTCAGAATGTCATAGTTGAGGGAGCCCCTTCAGACACTATGGATAAGCAGTTGCTCTGATTGAGAAATATTGGCCAGAAGGTTTATTGGCTCACATGGTGACTGTCTCCCATGCTTTATTTTCAGGGACCTTGGCTACTGGCTTCTGACCCATCTTGCTGAACTTTGGGATCTCCCTGACTTCCCAGGATGGGTATTGGCCTCACCATCTCTTTGTCTTCCTGGCCCACCACTCTCAATTTTTTGTTTTAATTATTTATTTACTTTGGCTGTGCCAGGTCTTATTTGCGGCACACAGATCTTCATTTCGGCATGTGGGATGTTTAGTTGTGGTGTGTGGGATCTAGTTCCCTGAACAGAGATGCAACCTGGGCCCCCTGCCTTGGGAGTATGGAGCTTAGCCACTGGACCACCAGGGAAGTCCCCCACCACGCCCAACTTTCATCACAGACTCAGCTTCCTGATGTCTAGATTCCGGTGACAGTCCACCTACTTGCTCTTCCTGCCCTCACCAAACTCATTGTCCAAGTGCAACACACACAAGAAGAGGAGAGTGAATCTTTTCACTACTCTTATGATAAAATTGACATTCCTTTTACCTTCCAGTGATCATAGGAAAGTGTACAGTCTCTCTTGGTATCCATGGGGGATTGGTTCCAGGACTCCCATTTGTGGATGCCAAAGTCTGTGTGTGCTCAAGTCCCTCATATAAAATGACAGTTGTGAAGTTGGCCCTCAGACTCTGTAGGTATCACATCAGTGGAGATGGAGGGCCAACTGTATTTTAACCCAATAACTCTAATCTGTTCCCCTCCTTAATAAGATATGCAAAGCATGTCTATTTCTACTAAAGTAATTTTGAGATCTATTCTTATTATTAGTACTGATCTAGGATATTTGGGGGATATGAGATTAACTTTGGCATGCACAACAAAAAGAAACCAAGCTACAAATTCTACACAGACCAAATTTGCTGTGAGATTTACATTTCTGAGTCTCTCAAGAAATGGAGTACAACAGCTCTGTCTTCCCATTCTTACATATGATGGTGCCAGTAGATTTTCCTAACATTTATTTTAAAAGGGACATACTTTGTGAATTCCTTAGATGCAGGATGAGTCTGATTTTATTTATGGAATAGCTCCTCCTTCAGCATGGCTTAGTACAACAGAATACATCTGAGATTTGCTATACTGTTTACAATTAGGAAGTTTCAGACAGCATATTGCCAAGTGAACTGTATTATCCAGGAAAGTACACAGGCCAGTGAGAGTTAAGTTTGACTTCCCGGTCTACCATTTTCTTGGCACAACATACTTCATTTTTTTAATGCCTCAGTTTATAAAATTAGCATCCCAGGGTTGGTATGAGTATACAATGAGGGAGTGAACTGAAAGTGTCAGCAGGTAGATTTTTCAATAGAACTTTGATTTTCTGACTCAAGGTATGGCTCATGTTCAAGGAACAGCAAACCACAGAATTGCCCTCAGCCCCCATTAATGCATCAGAAATTTAGGCTAGACAGTCAATCTGGCACAATGCGGTCATAAAGACATGTATTCTCCAACTTTAGTCTTTCCATACATGGAAACTGGGTATAAGTGGAACCCAGAGAATTAGAATTAATAATGAGTAGTTCAGTTTATGGTTTGCAGGGCAGAGTTGGGGCCAGGCTGTGAGGAAGGGGTAACGGATAAGTGGACGTATTTGAACATATTCTATCTACTGTTAACCGACCGCTAACAGAACAAGGTTCTTTCCATTACTCTTTATGACCACCCACAAGGAGAAAAGAAACTGAAGATTGTTTCCTTTTGAAGCTTTCTTGAGACACAAAATTACAGATGTAGCTTCAACTCCTTTTTACTATGAGTGCTATTGACCCTGGGATAACTTTTAAAAAACATACCCTCCATGTATGAAACGAGTCGCTAGTCCAGGTTCCATGCACGATACTGGATGCTTGGGGCTGGTGCACTGGGACAACCCAGAGGGATGGTATGGGGAGGGAGGAGGGAGGAGGGTTCAGAATGGGGAACACATGCATACCTCTGGTGGATTCATTTCGATATTTGGCAAAACCAATACAATATTGTAAAGTTTAAAAATAAAATTAAATTAAAAGAAAAACATACCCTCCAGTGTATTTTATTCTCCTTATATTATGTTGTGCAAAGAATACCTCATCTACACAAAACATTAATTTGTTCAGGGTACACTTAGACCCAAGAGATTAGTGCCCACTTTTGAGTTTCAGAAGAGATTTTCTTGAGTCTTCATTGAATACGAGGGTCTGTTGAAAGAAAAAATGGTTATTTGAGTTCCACTCATATTCATAACTAAGGCAGCCCTGGTGGTTTGATGGTAAAGAATTCTGCCTGCAGTGCAGGTGACCTGGATTTGAGCCCTGATTCAGGAAGATTCCCTGGAGTAGGAAATGAGAACCCACTCCAGTATTCTTGCCTGGAGACTCCCATGGACAGAGGAGCCTGGCAGGCTACAGTCCATGGCGTTGCAAAGAGTCAGATATAACTTAGCGACTAAACAACAACAACATATTCATAATCATGCCAAGACACTGTACAAAGAGGAGCAAATATAATGTTTAAATGGATGTCTTACTAGACAGGAAAGGGTAGAAAGCTCTCCTACTGTGAGAAAGAGGAACCTAACTAGTGGAGACAAGAGTCAGGGTCAAAATGTTGTGGGGTTGTTCAGAGGGACCCAGTGGTTCTATTACTTGGAAACAGGTGGGAAAGACAGATTGAGGAGGGAAGTCAAAAGTAAAGGACTGGAAGGAAAAAAGAACATTGGTTCCTACTCCCTGTTCTCTCTTTCCCATCTGCTTTAGAGGTGAATGCTCCAGGCCAACGTGATGCTGTGGCTATGGGTGAATCGAAATGGGTTTGTGAAAGTCAGAGTGCATCTGAGCTAGTTTCCATGACCTGTATGGGGAATGTGATAAATTCAGATTGAGATTCTTAGGGTCAGGAGGTCTGCAAGGTAGTTGAGAAATATGATTTTGTGTCCTATACAAACAGTATGAATTCCAAACAGGCGTTGGTGTCATAACCTAGATCCCCTGAACTGACTTCATTCCAGCTTACTGAAAGGATTACCTTAGAGACTGTGTGCATGTGTATATGGACTATCCATGATACTGTATGCATGAGTCAGAACAGATCTAGACTTGAGCAAGGAGTCAATCCATGATCTCTGATGTTATTGTTACTAACGCAGAATGGGCCTTGGTTTGCATGCAGTGGCAGATTTGGCAAGCACCAGTGTGGCTTCTTATCCAGGAAAGCGAAAATATCTTAGGCTAAGTTATTCTGGCTTGATTGTGCAGTAGGTATAATAAGAGGTGGGTGTGTCAGTGAATAAAGGTAGTGATGTCTTTTTTTTTTTTTTGGTAGTGATGTCTTCATAGGTGCAGGCATAAGAGTAAATGTGGATCACATCCTGAGACAGGCCAGGTCAGTGTAAACACATGGACCTTATTGACCCCAAATTGTCATATTATGGCATCCTGGAAATCAGTGGGAATGCACCTTGGAAAACAGACTGAAGGGAATGGATAGGTAGAAATGATTCTCCTGCAAGAATTTATGGACAAAAAAAAAAAAAGCCAGTTACATGGAGTAAAGGTAAAATTACCTTTCTATAGTCTGAGAATAACTGAGGGAAGAGACCACATTTATCCAGTCTTGTGGTCCCCAAAAGCTCACACAGAGCCTGGTATATATTGCGTGTGTGCTTAGCTGTTCAGTCACTTCTGACTGTTTTGCAACCCCACAGATGGTAGCCTGGCAGGCTCCTTTGTCCATGGGATTTCCCAGGCAAGAATACTGGAGTGTGTTACCATTTCCTACTCCAGGGGATTTTCCTGACCCAGGGATTGAACCCTGCCTTCTGCATTGCAGGCAGAGTCTTTAATGTCTGAGCCATCAGAAAAACCCTCCTGGGAAGTAGTAGGTTCTTATTAAGTATTCATTGAATTTAAATCATTTAATAGATGATTTTCTAGCACCTTACGTGTGCCAAACCCTTGTGCCAGGTGCAGACATACTCTCTTCAACAGGGAGCTCAGAATCTAGTGGAGGAAACAGGCAAATATACAGATCATGACTGTGTGATAAGGTAAGTGTCATGACAGAGCAATAAAGGGGATTTTTATGAGAGTAGTACTCTTCTTCCATGTCAGATACCATCAAATGTGCTTGAATGCTACCCACACGTGCCTTCTTAGGTCCTTTTGGTGTTGATGAAATCAGCACAATTTTTTTTCATTGGTTGCCACCATTTACAAAAGTTTTATTTTCCTGTAAAAATCTGAATTACTGGCTTTCCTTGGAAATATGGCAGCTCTGGCAATCCTGGGCCCACATTTCCATGTGGCAATGATTTTTTAAAATGTTTTATTTGTTTATTTTTGACTGTGCTGGGTCTCTGTCGCTGTGCAGGCTTTTCGCTAGTTGCAGCCAGCAGGGGCTACTCTCTAATTGTGGAGCGTGGGTTTCTTATTTCCGTGACTCCTCTTGTTGCTGAGCACCGGCTCTACAGCCGCAGGCTTCAGTAGTTCTGGCATTCAAAGCTTAGCTGCTCCGGGGCACGTGGGATCTTCCCAGATCAGAGATGGAACCTGTGTCTCCCGCACTGGCAGGCCGATTCTTTACCACTGACCCTCAGGGAAGCCCCGAGAGTCCATCTCGATTTCGATTGTCTCTTCTTCCCTGTGTTGGCAAGGTCAGAGTCCCACCCTGGGGTTACAGGAACAGCTGGACACATGACACTCGAGCCCAGGCAGATGAGACTGACAACAGTTATTAGTCACCTGTACTCTCAGCCCCAGGGAGGAAGAGGTCACGTGCCACACAGGGCCACCAGCAGTTGCACTTGGGAGCAGAGTAAATAAGCAAGGGCTGTGAGAGGCAGGCTCTGTAGTTACAGGAGGCAGAGGTGACCCCTGGTTTCCACAGGAGGATGGAATTGGCTTTTCTGAATAATTCTGTGGGCTGGCAAGGGACTGAAGCCTGCTTCTCAGGAATAAGTATGCCCTGTGCTGGGGCCCCATGATAAGGAGGGGTGTTTGGCAAGGGAACCTTATCTGCAGGAGCAGAGAAGGGAGGGAAAATTGTCATTACATCAACTGAGGTCCTCCTGGCTTCAGATGTCAAGACGGCAGGTGGTATTGAATCTTCATGGTAGATTTTACACCATAGAGTCTGCACTCGCCTCGCAAGTCTCCCTGTGCTTGAGGAAATGCAGTGTCACATCACAAACAGAATCATCTTGACAGGTAGAGGGAATTGTAGGGAAGGAGACACAGACAGCAAGACACTGGGGAGAAATGAAAAAGCTTCATGTTTTAATATGTGTAATGTCACTCTTTTTTTTTTTTTTGCTGCTGTGAGAGCAAGGGCCGTTGTATCTTCATTATGCATTGGGCTCTGCAAATTGTGTAGCTAGTCCTGCTGAGAATTTAGAAAAATTGTGAGAACTAGAAACCAGGGTCCTTGTTGCTTGTTTTTGTTATCTAGTTGACCCTGCAGGTTTGGGGCTGACACATAGGATGCATCTTGAAATGAATTGTTAAATGTATGGTCAAGGTCCCTGATGATCCATTTGCTGTCTGTGAAACCCCAGAGGTTAGGTAATCTCCTATTTCTCCTGGTGTGTGTGTGTGTGTGTGTGTGTATGTCTGTGTTAGTCACTTTGAGTTCAGTTTAGTCGCTCAGTTGTTTCTGACTCTTTGCGACCCCATGAATTGCAGCACGCCAGGCCTCCCTGTCCATCACCATCTCCTGGAGTTCACTTAAACTCACGTCCATTGAGTCAGTGATGCCAACCAGTCATGTCATCCTCTGTCATTCCCTTCTCCTCCTGTCCCCAATCCCTCCATCATCAGAGTCTTTTCCAATGAGTCAACTGTTTGCATGAGGTGGCCAAAGTTTCAGCTTTAGTATCAGTCCTTCCAAAAAACACCCAGGACTGATCTCCTTTAGGATGGACTGGTTAGATCTCCTTGCAGTCCAAGGGACTCTCAAGAGTCTTCTCCAACACCATAGTTCAAAAGCATAATTCTTCGGCACTCAGCTTTCTTCCCAGTCCAACTCTCACATCCATATGTGACTACTGGAAGAACCATAGCCTTGACTAGACAGACCTTTGTTAGTCGTGTTCAATTCTGTGTGACCCCATGCACTGTAGCCCTCCAGGCTTCTCTGTCCATGGGATTCTCCAGGCAAGAATACTGGAGTGTGTTCCCATACCCTTATCCAGGGAATCTTCCCGACCCAGGGATTGAATCCAAATCTCTTGCACTGCAGGCAGATTCTTTACCATCTGAGCCACCAGTGAGGCAGGTCTCTATTCCCCAAAATTATTTTGATTCTCCATTTGATCATTAACATGTAAATGTGAGTCATAAAGCACTGAAATGAATTCTTGATTATTGCCATTGTCAGCTATTAATTAATTAATGCTATGGTCCACCTGATCATAAACCTGCTCTCCTTTTTTTGCAGTAATTGGTAATCTGGTGCAGTGAATCTTAACCTGGTTTTCCCCCTGTGAATTTAAAGTCATTATTCTGACTTCACTGATTATTGACTTCTATTATTTAAGAGCTGAAAAACAGCAAGTAATGTAACATGCTGTGAAATATTTTTCCTCTTGCTAAGAAAATATGTTGGTTACTGGCAAGGGACTTGTATTCAAGGGAATCCTACAGGAGTTGAGCTGGCTTTGGCTTCATGTATCGCGGGCTCTATTTATATTGTGAAGCTTCTTGGGTTTGGTAACACAGGAAGCTGTATTACTTTCCACTTGTGAGTTGAAAGGATCTCAATATTAATTAAACAGGGGAAGAAGTTAGAAAAGCCTAAATAAAATCTTAATGATTCATTGTTATGGAGGAGAATATCAATCTGATTTATAGAATTCCCTCCCTTTTAAATGAAAATCTTTTTATTGCTTTCAATTACAAAGAACATTTCTAACCAACTGCTAAAAATAAAAAAGTAGGTACTGCCAAAGAGAAGTCCTACTGGGCCTAGTTAAGGAATAAAAAAGGTTCATTTATAATTAAAATTGTTCCTCAGAGGCAAATTAACACATATGTTCTTCAACTAATTTCTCTGTGTGCATGCATGTGGGTTAAACAACTACTGTGTTTGCTTACATTATTGATTTGCACAGGGAACTCTCTTTTTTAAAAAAAGCAAAGCGAAATCCATTCAG
This sequence comes from Bos indicus, assembly GCF_029378745.1. Taxonomy (NCBI): domain Eukaryota; kingdom Metazoa; phylum Chordata; class Mammalia; order Artiodactyla; family Bovidae; genus Bos; species Bos indicus. The sequence continues at coordinate 13,893,377 of NC_091780.1, read as the reverse complement.
GTTAAGGAGCACATATTCTAAAACAGTGATGTCAGATCATAGAATGGACCTGATCTTTCACATTTGGGTTTTGAACCAACTGAGAAGTAAGATAAAGGAATAAGGTAGGTGGGAAACAACACATTACCATTATTAGTGGCAAAAGTGGTTACTATGAAATGTGGCTTAAGAATGAGAGCCAAATGTAAAGGCTTAAATATAAGACATGACCTCATAAAACTCCTAGAAGAGAACAGAGGCAAAACATTTTGACATAAATTGTACCAGTGTTTTGTTAGGTCGGTCTCCCAAGGCAATAGAAATAAAAATGAAAATAAACAAATGGGACCTAATCAAATGCAAGATTTGCACAGCATAGGAAACCATAAACAGAACAAAAAGACAACCTATGGACTGGGAGAAAATATTTGCAAACGATGTAACTGACAAGGGCTTAGTTTCCAAAATATATAAACAACTCTTACAGCTCAATTACAAAAAACCCAAGCAACCCAATCAAAGAATGGGCAGAAGACCTAAATAGATGTTTCTCCAAAGAAGACATACAGATGGCCAATAGGTACATGAAAAGATACTCATCATTGCTAATTATTAGAGAAATGCAGATCAAAACTACAGTGAGGTATCACCTCACACCAGTTCAGAACGCCCATCATTAAAAAGTCTACAAATAACAAATGCTGCGGAGGATGTGGAGAAAAAGGAACCCTCCTATGCTGTTGGTGGGAATGTAAATTAGTACAGCCACTCTGAGTAAACAGTATGGAGGTTCCTCAAAAAACTAAAAATAGAGTGGCCATATACTCCAGCAATCTCACTCCTGGCTATATAGCTGGACAAAACTATAATTCAAAAAGATACAGGCATCATTATGTTCACTGCAGCTCTATTTACAATAGCCAAGGCTTGGAAGCAACCTAAATGTCCATCAACAGATGAATTGGATAAAGAAAATATGGTATATATACACAGTGGAATACTACTCAGTTATAAAAAAAAGAGTAAAATAATTCCATTTGCAGAAACATGAATGCGGCCAGAGATAATCGTACCAAACAACGTTAGTTAGACAAAGAAAGATAAATGCTATATGATATCACTTGTATGTAGAATCTAAAATATGACACAAATGACCTTATTTACAAAACAGAAACAGACTCACAGACATAGAGAACAGACATATAGTTGCCAAAGAGGGAGGCGAGGGGACTGGATTGGGAGTTTGGGCCTAGCAGATGCAAGCTATTATATGTAGAATGGATAAATAGCAATGTCCTACTGTATGTGAAAGTGCAGTCTCTCAGTCGTGTCCGACTTTTTGCTACCCCACCAGCTGTAGACTTCCAGGGTCCTCTGTCCATGGAATTCTCCAGGCAAGAATACTGGCGTGGGTTGCTGTTCCCTTCTCCAGGGGATCTTCCTGACCCGGGGATTGAACCCAGATCTCCTACATCAGAGGCAGATTCTTTACCATCTGAGCCACCAGGGAAGCCCTACCTACTGTATAGCACAGGGAATTCAATATCCTGTTAGAAAGCCATAATGGAAAAGAATATGAAAAAGAAAAAAGAAAGAAAGAGAGAGAGCCAAATCAACTTCTCAGTAGAAAACCTCCAGAGTTAGCTGATCTCTCCCATCTGGCACAGGCAGCTGGGTGGGGCAGGCCTCCGCACATTGGGAACTAGATGTCCAAGTTATCAAGGAGAGTGAAAGTCTTGAAAACTAACAACCCAGTGCTGTTGAGGGATGTAGAGAGTGGAAAGGAAGTAGAAGATAGAACACAGGACAAAAGCAGATGGACTGAGGTTAGAATCTTACCTCTATCACTTATTGCTGGGTGTGCTTGAGCTTAATCTTTCTGGCTATTTGTGTTCTCACTTTAAAAAGTAAGATCTTCTTTGCATGATTACTGTAAGGATTTCCCTAGTATATATTCATGTTGAGTGAGAGCCAGGGCTGAAGAAGGCATTCAAGAAGCAGTAGTGATCATTACAGAGTTGGAGGGTGTGATCAGATAGATAGACTATTCAAAATGGAAAGATGGAAAGGCTATTAGACTAAAGTCCACTAGAGAAAAGTGACTTGAAGAATAAACTGGAAGAAGAATTGAATTTATGTTTTGGTATCTCTGAACAATTTCACAGGTGTCATCACAAAGAAGAAGGTTGCCCTGTCAACTATTAGGAATGTCTCTGTACAGAGCTAGGAGGAGTGAGAGGTAGAAGAATTTCAGATCTTTCTTTAGAGAAGAGTCATTATTAACATGAAGTCGATCATTGTCAGGCCTGTAAGGACCAATAAGATTAATATGACCCTATAATGTACATATGGTTCACGGTCCTGTTTTGATGCATTACCTACTTTGATTAACCAGAGTGGGTCAAAATGACATTGTGCACAGTAATTTGAAGTAATGTGTTTTTATCTCCCATGTAGAGTGGATTTCTAAACCAAAACCTTTTGTTTAACTGATTCTAAGATAATGATTTAGTGACGTTACATGCTGGAACTCAATTTCTATCTGCTACTTAAAACCAAGATCTCTGTTTAAGATTCATATAAATCTGAAGCCTCCTTGGAATTATCCTAAGTTTTGTGGTGTATTCCAGTTTTAAGTCTGGGTGTATTTGAACAGGAAACTTTCAATGTATTTCTGGGTTTATGGTGTTCTCACTAAAGATATCAATTTACAATTGGAGAGACTAGATTAGGAACAGCCTGAGAAATATTGAAAGAATTTTTAAATGGAAGGGAGGTACACATATATTTATAAGTAAAACTTTAGAGGAATTAACGGTTTTAGAAAATTCTTATGTTTTTAAAATTACAATCCAGAATATGTAGAGATATTGATTTCTTCAGTTCCCTTTCCTCTCCCAAAGTGGATTTAACTTTCTCCCATCCATCAGAATTCTGAGATGAACATAGGGAAAATAGTTTATACTATCCCCAGAAGGATCTAGTTATTTCTGATCATTCAGAAATAAAAGTAAAAATAGTGTTTTAAAGACCTTTCTCAAGGTAAGGAAAGGGACTTTGGCATTTTGGCTGAGTGAGAGATGATTGGTATTGAAAAACAGAGAAATCCAGTTTCTGAAAAAAATCTCAGTAAAATGTAACCATCCTCTCTACCTCCAAATTACGCTGGAAAACTCTTAGTCCTGCCTCAGGAAGCCAAGATCTTGATCATCGGCATTCCTTCTTTATCAGTTAACGTATGCACTTAGTAAAATTGTCACTGAGACAGTATAGTAGACCAAGCCTGAGTCATTCTACCAAGTAAAATCTATTCCCATGATGTCCTTCATGACTTAGAAAGGGAAGAAAGTATAAGAAATTCCCTTTACATCTTTTATTATGAGAAGAGAATACATTTGTAAGCTTACCTTATTTTAAAATATTTTATTGTAGAACATTTCAAATATATATAAATATTAAGAGAATAACTTCTTTAGTATGTATCTCCAAAAGATAAAGACTTTAAAATACATAACCACAGGGACTACCCTGGCAATCAGTGGTAAATACTTAGCCTTCCAATGCAGGGGGTGTGGGTTTGATCCCTGGTGGGAGAGCTAAGATCTCACATGCCTCCAGGCCAAAAACCCCAAAACATAAAACAGAAACAATATTGTAACAAATTCAAAAATACTTTGAAAATGTATTCATCAAAAAAAATCTTAAAAAAAATAAAATGTATAACCATATACCATTGTCATGTTAATTAAATTAGCAGCAATACCTTAATGTCATTCATTGGCTGTTAGCATTTACATTTTCCCTGTACCTTTTATGTATTGTAATGTGTTTTTTTTAATAATAAGGATGTAAATAATGTTCACACAGTACAATTGTTACCGTGACTGCTAGGTATCTTTTAATCTATAGAAAATTCCATCATTTAAAATTATTTTCAGCTTTACTGAGATGTGACTAATTGTGAATTGTATTATAAGACACAATCTGCACATATTTAGACCTATGTATACAGTTCTGAGGCCATTGCCACAGTTGAGATACTAACACATCTCATCCATTAACCCCTAAAATTTCCTGGGCCCTTGGGAGATCCCATTCCTCTGCCTACCCCTGTGGGGTAGGCAGAGAAATGGGATCTCCTATCTGAAGACAACCACTGATCTGCTTTTTGACCCTATCAATAATTTTTCATCACAGCCATGAAATTAAAAGACGCTTACTCCTTGGAAGGAAAGTTATGACCAACCTAGATAGCATGTCCAAAAGCAGAGACATTACTTTGCCAACAAAGGTTCGTCTAGTCAAGGCTATAGTTTTTCCAGTGGTCATGTATGGATGTGAGAGTTGGACTGTGAAGAAGGCTGAGCGCCGAAGATTGATGCTTTTGAACTGTGGTGTTGGAGAAGACTCTTGAGAGTCCCTTGAACTGCGAGGAGATCCAACCAGTCCATTCTGAAGGAGCTCAACCCTGGGATTTCTTTGGAAGGAATGATGCTAAAGCTGAAACTCCAGTACTTTGGCCACCTCACGTGAAGAGTTGACTTATTGGAAGAGACTCTGATGCTGGGAGGGATTGAGGGCAGGAGGAGAAGGGGATGACAGAGGATGAGATGGCTGGATGGCATCACTGACTCGATGGACATGAGTTTGAGTGAACTCCGGGAGTTGGTGATGGACAGGGAGGCCTGGTGTGCTGCAATTCATGGGGTCGCAAAGAGTTGGACAAGACTGAGTGACTGATCTGATCTGATCTGATACTTTTATACAAAAGAAATTATTCATTATGTACTTTTGTTGAGGCAACATTCATATAACATAGAATGCATCATTTTAAAGTAGACAATTCCGTGACATTTAGTACATTTACAGTATTGTGCAACCATCATCACCTTTATGAATTTAAAGTTTTTTTGTGTCTTTTCATGGCTTGATAGCTCATTTTCTTTTTAGTGCTGAGTAATAACACACTGGGGCTTCCCACATGGCTCAGTGGTAAACAATCCGCCTGCAAATGCAGGAGATGCAGGATATTCGGGTTTGATCCCTGGGTCAAGGAAAATCCCCTGGAGGAGGAACTGGCAACCCACTATAGGATTCTTTCCTGGAGAATCCCATGGACAGAGGAACCTGGAGGGCTACAGTCCATGGAGTCACAAAGAGTCAGACACAACTGAGTGACTGAGCATGCAGGCAGGAGCACATATTTATCTAGTTCCAACACATTTTATTTCCCCTCAGTTCAGTTCAGTTCAGTCGCTCAGTCGTGTCCGACTCTGCAACCCCATGAATTGCAGCAGGCCAGGCCTCCCTGTCCATCACCAACTCCCGGAGTTCACTCAGACTCACGTCCATTGAGTCGGTGATGTCATCCAGCCATCTCATCCTCTGTCGTCCCCTTCTCCTCCTGCCCCCAATCCCTCCCAGCATCAGAGTCTTTTCCAATAAGTCAACTCTTCACATGATGTGGCCAAAGTACTGGAGTTTCAGCTTTATTTCCCCTAGTAAACAGTTAATTCCAAATGATTTCTCTGTAAAAATTAATTATACAATTAAAAAAAAGTCATACACGTTTTATTGTTCCCCCAAACTGATACTCATTCCAATGCCAAAGAAAGGCAATGGCAAAGATGCTCAAACTACCGCACAATTGCACTCATCTCACACGCTAGTAAAATAATGCTCAAAATTCTCCAAGCCAGACTTCAACAGTACATGAACCGTGAACTTCCAGATGTTCAAGCTGGATTTAGAAGAGGCAGAGGAACCAGACATCAAATTGCCAACATCATCGAAAAAGTAAGAGAGTTCCAGAAAAACATCTATTTCTGCTTTCTTGACTATGCCAAAGCCTTTGACTGTGTGGACCACAACAAACTCTGGAAAATTCTTCAAGAGATGGGAATACCAGACCACCTGACCTGCCTCCTAAGAAGTATGTATGCAGGTCAGGAAGCAGCAATTAGAACTGGACGTGGAATAACAGACTGGTTCCAAATAGGAAAAGGAGTATGTCAAAGCTGTAAATTGTCACCCTGCTTATTTAACTTCTATGCAGAGTACATTATGAGAAATGCTAGGCTGGATGAAGCACAAGCTGGAATCAAGATTGCTGGGAGAAATATCAATAACCTCAGATATGCAGATGACATCACCCTTAATGGCAGAAAATGAAGAAGAACTAAAAAGTCTCTTGATGAAAGTGAAAGAGGAGAGTGAAAAAGTTGGCTTAAAACTCAACATTCAGAAAACTAAGATCATGGCATCTGGTCCCAACACTTCATGGGAAATAGATGGAGACACAGTGGAAACAGTGGCTGACTTTATTTTTTGGGATTCCAAAATCACTGCAGATGGTGACTGCAGCCATGAAATTCAAAGATGCTGGTTCCTTGGAAGAAAAGTTATGACTAACTTAGACAGCATATTAAAAAGCAGAGACATTACTTTGTCAACAAAGGTCTGTCTAGTCTAAGCTATGGTTTTCCCAGCAGTCATGTATGGATGTGAGAGTTGGACTCTAAAGAAAGCTGAGCGCTAATGAATTGATGCTTTTAAATTGTGGTGTTGGAGAAGACTCTTGAGAGTCCCTTGGACAGGAAAGAGATCTAACCAGTCCATCCTAAATAAAATCAGTCCTGAATATTCATTGGAAGGACTGATGCTGAAGCTGAAACCCCAATACTTTGGCCACCTGATGTGGAGAACCGACTCATTTGAAAAGACCCTGATGCTGGGAAAGATTGAAGGCAGGAGGAGAAGGGGAAGACAGAGGATGAGACAATTGGATGGCATCACTGACTCAAGGGACATGAATTTGTATAAACTCCAGGAGTTCGTGATGGACAGGGAGGCCTGGCGTGCTGCAGTCCATAGGGTGGCAAAGAGCTGGATACGACTGAGCAACTGAACTGAACTGAACTCATACTCATTAAACAGTCTCTTCTTTCTCTCTTCTCCCCAATCCCTGGAAACAACTAACTGACTTTCTCTGGGCTCTGTGTTCACCTATTCTGGTATTTCATATAAAAGGAATCATGTATTGTGTGGCCTTTTGTATTGGGCTTTTTCCACTTAGCATATTTTTCAGGTATATCCATGTTGTAACATGTGTGAGTAAGACATTCCTATTTTCTGTTGGAAAATATTCCACTGTTTGGATATACTACATTTTGCTTATTCATTCATCTTTTGATGTACATGTGAGTTGTTCACACCTTTTAGCTCTTGCCAATTGTTCTGCTTTGAACATTCATGGGTAAGTCATAGTTTTGTTTGACTACTTGCTTTCAGTGTTTGGGGGCATATACTTAGGAGAATGGAGTTGCGAAGAGTCAGACATGATTGAGCACGGCATGACAACAAAATGGCTAATGATGTTAAGCATCTTTTCAACATTTTGAAATTGTTGGCCTTTTATACATTTTCAGAGAAATGTCTATTTAAGCCCTTCATTCATTTTCTATTTGGATTGTCTGTGTTTTTGTTGTTGAGTTGCAAGAGTTCTCTATATATTCTGATTTCTAGACCTTATCAGATAAATGGCTTGTAAATATTTTCTGCCATTCTGTAAGCTGTCATTTCACTCCCTTGATGGTGTCCTTTGATGTGCAAAATGCTAGAATTTGGATCAAGGACAACTTATCTACTTTCTCTTTTGTTGCTTATGTTTTTGGTGTCACATCTATGAATCCATTGCTTAATTCAAGTTCATGAAGGACCCCTCTGTTTTCTTCTAAGAATGTTATAGTTTTATCTCTTACATTTAGATGTTTGATCCACTTTGAGTTTATTTTTGTATATGGAGTGAGACAGGGGTTCAAGTTCATTTTTCTTTTGGCACTTTAAAATAGTTCAAGAATGAGGACTGGGTGCCAACAGAATGCCTAGAAACTCTTATGGGCAAAGGATGCACGTCAGTGGCTGTGAGCCTAACTAGTATTCCCCGGTGGCTCAGATGGTTAAGCCGTCTGTCTACAATGCAGGAGACCCAGGTTCCATCCCTGGGTTGGGAAGATCCCCTGCAGAAGGAAATGGCAATCCACTTCAGTACTATTGCCTGGAAAATCCCATGGACAGAGGAGCCTGGTAGGCTACAGTTCATGGGGTCGCAAAGAGTCGGACACGACTGAGCGATTTCACTTTCATTTTCAGTGAATAATAGTGATTTGCTGAAAAAAATAAGTTTCTCATCATGCCTATCTCATTTAACACTATCTTACAGATAGCCTTCCAGGTGAATTGGTTTGGCTCCAATCCATTCTTCGTAACAGTGGTATAATGCCCCATGACACAGAAACACCACAATTAATTCAACTGTTTTCTTTTGGTGGACCTTGGCTTGACTTCATTTCTATTCCTTTGCTGCTACATGTGTGTTTCTGTGCATGAACATATTGTTGTTTCGATTTCTCTAAAATAGACGACCAGAAATGGGATTTCTAGGTCAAAGATAAACATATTTTTTAGTATTAATAGATTTTTCTTCTTGGTTGCTTTTCCAAAAAGTTTACATAATTTATATTTAAGCCAGAAAAGTATGAGAGCATGGTCCCCTCCATATATTCACCATCAATAAGCATTAACTTTTAAAAATAAATGTTGCCTATCTGATGAGTGTAACTGTTATCTCACTGTTATTTAATTGGAATTTTCTTGATCTTTAATGAGTTTATGCATCTTTTTATATAAACAACGTTTGAATTTGCCCTTCTGTGACGTGCTAGTCAATTTCCTTGCCAATTTTTCTATTCAATTTTTTTTGCTTGTCAGTTTGTAGAAGCTTTTTTCATTATACAGATATTACTTTTCTTATCTGTCCTTTGCATGGGAATATTTTTTCCAACTCTACCATTTATATATATATATATACAGTTATGACAGATGAAAGTTTTCAACTTCTTGTATAGTAAAATAAAATCTGTAATTTCTTTTTCCAGTTTCTTTGGTTTCTTGCCTTAGTTAACACGTCCCCCCCCCCCCCCCCCCCCCCCCGCCCCCCGCCTCCACGAATTATACAGGCAGGCTTCTGGATTTTCTTCTAAGGTTTTTGTTATTGTAGTTGTAGTTGTTATTCCTATTTTTGTATTTAGTTTTTAATTCATTGGAAATTAGTGTTTTGTATACAGCTTAAGATGAGGAGGCCAATATGATTTCCTTCTAACGGATAACTAGCCTTTCGCAACACTATTAAATAAAACTTTCTATTTACATTCACTTGTTATAACAACAAAATGAGAGAGATACTATTTTTTATTTTGCATTTCATTAAGGAGGAAGTTGTGCGATTAAGGAACCTTTCGAGGTCACCCAGCTGCTAATGAATGATGCAGCCGTGACTGGCTCCAGATCTGGTGTTTCTAATAGCGCTGCTGTAAAGCCTCTCCATGCCACTGTACTGCTTCTCATTCCCTGGTGGCTCAGACGGCAAATCCGCCTATAATGTGGGAGACCCAGGTTCGATCCCTGGGTGGGGAAGATCCCCTCGAGAAGAGAATGGCTACCCACTCCAGTATTCTTGCCTGGAGAATTCCATGGACAGAGGAGCCTGGAGGGCTACAGTCTATGGGTCTCAAAGAGTCAGACATGACTAAGTGACCAACACAGATACAACTGCAAAAAAAAAAAAAAAAAAAGATATGTTCTGTGCATAAGTCAATCTGGAGAAATCTGGTTAAAATCAAAGCAGATCTCTTCACTGTGTGAATGTTCACGGTTCCTAAGGCTGACCTATTATCACTCCTTGCTCCCCAAACTGTCTCATGTGTCAGTCTTTGGTAGATTTAAATTGTTCTTATGGGAAAAGGATCACAAACTCACTATTTTGAAATCTAGCTTTTTTGACTTATGGAAATCTTCATGCAGGGAGAAGAGAAGGGTGCGTGCATCAGCTAGAAGTTGAACTCATGCACACCCCAGTTCCTGGAAAATTTATTTTACAGTTTTCTTTTATACATGAGTACACACCTCTCTCCCTAATCCCTCAGTATCAATACCTACAGCCCTTTTAGGAATGTATTATGTTACATGGAGATGGGGAGTGGGGAGTTGAGACCTGGTATTCACAAGTTTTAAAAAAGCTTAAGGGGCTATTTGAGAGTAAGAATGGAGAGCACACGTTTGGAAAAATAAAACATGCGTACCTATTTGAAAAAATGTCCCATAGACATTGAAAACAAAAACAGTCATGGCATTTGTTTAGAAGAGAAAAGAGGAGACTGACATCTAAGATCTGTAAAGGCTGAGTAATCAAATAAGTTATCATGCAAACTTTTGAGAATGGGAAGAATCACTGTCAACAGTTTTGCCAGGATGACAGGTGAAAGTCAGAATTATGCTCTATAAAGGGATCATGGTATTTGTTAAAGACAGTTTCACTTTCAGAATAAATGGGGTGAATTTATGTTGATGGTGGAAGGTCTGATTTTCTAGTTACTGTGAATCCATGCAAGTGTATCTCACTCATGAATTTAGGGATATTTTATATTTGCATTCCCATCTTGCATAATTTTAGCATGGAAAACTAAAGATAAAGCCTCTGAGTTAGGTTCTTTTTATTATTGTTTTCATTTTACAGAGGCTTGTGTTCAGTCATGTCCAACTCTTTGTGACCCCATGGACTGTAGCCTGCCTCTGTCCATGGGCTTTCCCAGTAAGAATACTGGGGTCGGTTGCCATGGCCTCCTCCAGGAAGGGGATCTTCCTGACCCAGGGATTGAACCGTGTTCCCTGTGTCTCCTGCACTGCAGACGGATTCTTTACCTGCTGAGCCATCAGAGAAGCCCCTTACAGAGGCTTAGAAAGGTTAAATATCTGACCCTAGTAACACAGTTTCTAAGTGGTAGCATGAGGTTTTGAACCAGATAATCAGACTCCAGCACCATTGGTATTAACTATTATGCTGTACTTTAGTTGAATTAGTACTTTGTCTATTGTAATTATTATATAATTAAATTATATATAACATAATTATATATATTATATATAAATAGAAAATTAAAATTTCTATTTGTATGGCAAATAAAATATATGTGCATATTTGAATGCATGCAAACAGATTAATACCTGTCATATATACAAAAATTACTGAACTAATATTTTTGTAAGACTAATTTTGTTATATGAATTTTTTTGCCTGAAGTATTGACATTATAACCTAATATCTTCAAAGATCATATTTCGTGTATTAAGTAATCACATAGAACCTTAGAAATTATGTTAAGAATTTTGATTTTAAGAACAATGAGAAACCAGTGCCTTAAGCAGGGAAGTTACATGATTAAATTCATGTTTGTTTGTTTGTTTTTTTAAATTGGAGTATAGCTGCTTTACAATTTTGTGTTAGTTTCTGCTGTACAGCAAAGTGAACCAGCCACATGTATACATATGTCCCCTCTTCTTTGGACTTCCCATTTAGGTCACCACGCAGCATTGAGTAGAAATCCCTGCACTCTACAGTAGGTTCTCATTAGTTATCTATTTTATACATAGTAACCGTAGTGTGTATGTATCAGTTCCAATCCCCCAATTCATCGTACCATCCTCTTTCCCCTCTTGGTATCGTACATTCATTCTCTATGTCTGTGTCTCTATTTCTGCTTTGAAAATAAGTCCATCAATAGAAGAGTGGATAAAAAGATATGGTACATATATATAGTGAAATATTACTCAACCATAAAGAGGAACAAAATTGTGCCATTTGCAGAGACATGGATGGACCTCAAATTCATATTTAAAGAACTCTTGCATTTGTTTTGAATAGTGAGAGTTGGGTGGGCAAGAGTGGGAAGGGGAGAGATAAGACATGTTATGGAGGGTAATCTACAGGAGTGATGACACTGGCTTGGGCCAGGAGACACTGGTGGCAAAAGAGTCCCTGGAAAAATGTGATGTTGTTGTCAGAGGTAGAACGGAATGGTTTTGGTCATGTTTGATTATATATGAAGGATAGAGGAGCGGCAAGTGGCAACGATGATGCCCATGTTTCACGTGGAAACTGTGTGTATTATGAAGCAGTTGATAGCGACTAGGAACACAGGAGGACAGTCTGGTTTGTGGAAGAAAATCTTGAATATTAGACATATTGACTCAAGTGCTTTTGCAATAGCTGGGTGGGCATGCCTTAGTTGGTAGTTGGTTTGGAGCTTTGGAGAGAGTGTTTAGATAGAGATCTAAATTTAGGAATCATGGGAATTTTGATGGTAGTTGTTGGTAATTGAAGTCTGGGCAAGGGTAGGACAGAATATATGGAGCAAAAACATATGGAACTCCAACCTTTGATGCTATTTACAGGAGTTTCCAAAGGAGGCAGTGAATGAGTTAGAGATAGGTAAGAGGAAAACTAAGGGTTAAGAATGCCAAAGGAAGGGAAAATTTTAAGGAGATGATTGTCAACACTATTGAGTGCTACTGAGAGGTCAAGTAAGAGGAGAACTATGTGATGTCTGGATTTAGGGACATGAAATTATGCATGATTTCAGCAAGCATCATTTCATCAGAGAAGCTAGTATGGAATCCAGATTGAAGGGATCTAGGAATGAGTAAGAGATGAGGAAACTGAGATGACAAAGTGAAACATCATTTTAAATAAGGGTAGCTGAAGAAGAAATGCTTGAGAGCAGAATGTGGAGTGAGGAGTGAGTTGGAGGAGGACTGTAGCTAAAGCAGCAGGGATTGATGGGCTCCAGGATAGGCGGTGTTGAAGAGCAATCTGTGGTCTCTCTCAATGGTTGGCTTGGTTTTGCTCTTCCTTTCTTGGGGCAAAACCAAACAACCCTTCCCCTCACTGATCATTCTGAACATGGGCTGCCAATCAAAAGTTCCCAAGGACAGTCTGAACAGGACGTGGTGACTTGTGATCAAGCCTGCTTGTTAATCCTCCTCAATCATTTGGGTGTCATCTCTGATATTTCTTCAGATAGTGTTTGCCCACTCTAGGTGGTTTATTGATGTCTTGGTTCCTTATAATCAAGACCATCATAACTGCTAAGGTCTTGTCTATGTCTGGAATACTTCAAAGTTTTTAGTTTTTGTTTTTAAAACTGCCCTCTCCCTTACTTTGCTCCTTCACAAATCCTAGCTAAACACTTACAGGACAGACCAATCTCTGCAAAGCAGAAACCTCATTCTGCCAGTCTTCAAGGCATGCCTACCCAAGGGTCACATGGCACAACACAAGATTTTGATCAGTTCTTTGGGATGAAAGTGTGGGTCATTGTAAAGCTCCATTTCTTTAAAAGAATGCTTTCATGAACTCCAAGGGGCTTTAGCACTGGGACTGATAATGGGGGAGTAGTGCAAAAGCAACCATTTATAAAAATAGAAACCTTTAAAGTTGGGTCTTTCAAGGAATCCTTTCTCCTGTGAATTAAAAAAAAATTAGTATTAATGTTATTTCTCAAGACTATTTCTACCTCTCTATTGACACTATGTACAACATTAATGCCTTAAAAATGGCTCTAAATCCTGAGATTAGGATTGAAAAATCATTCACTCATGAAAGAGAACTTCAAAAATCTTTAGACCAAAATTTGCTTTCATGTATTCATAAATCTTTCTATTTAAGATTTCTCAAAAAGTCTAGTTTTAAGCTTTATTTTAGAAGCAGGGCCAAACACGCACTGGTTCCATAGATAACCCATTTGTTTGCTTACTAATTAATTTACTTATCCCCTGTCTTGAGATTTGTGCTGGAGAGACATTAAGTGTTGTTGAATAAGTAAGTTCCATCTCATTCTGTAATTCACTTAAAGTTGCTCATCTGACAAGTAAACACAATCACAAATCATGCTGAAATTGGGTACTTCTTGTGACTTTGTTTGGGAGTTGATGTTTAAAACCTTGGGGATGTTTGGTTTATTTTTTGTTTTGCTTTTGCTTCGTTCGTAGTTTCTTAAAACATGTGATGAGTTTCTGCAGATGTATAGCCATGCAAGTCTGTACATCTCAGTCGACTGCTCTGGGATGATGTAATTGAATTGTTATTGAATCAGCTGCTCTGGGTATGTCTTAAAACTTCACCCCTCTCTCGCCCCCCGAATTCTTCAACATGAATTTTCATGTATACACTAGAACCTTTGCTTTGATACATAGAGTCTCAATCCCACAATTCACAAATTTTGAGAATATGTACAGCAGTTTTCATCTAACAAGGTAATTTTTAAAAGTTGAAAATTTATACTTTCATGTAAATTATTTATCCATTTAGTTCTTGATTAATCAATTATACCCTTTGCCCCAATTTCAAGAAGAATTGAGCAGAATGCATCATATTAGAACATATAAGACAAGGCAAAAATAGATGCAGAAATACAATTTTAAAAAGCCAGAAAACAAATACTTTGGTGACCAGTATACAATGGAGATGTTATGCACTGTGGGTAGGTACTTACCTTAGACAGATTCCCTGAGGTTAGGAAAAAAATGAAAAAAAGAAAAATATCTTGTGTTATATAACTTTCAGTATCAAAGGAAGTATACATCTTTGCATGAAGGGATGGTCCTTCTCTTATCATTGGCTTGCAGGTAGAATTTATTATCTGGGTTCATTTTATATATATATATATATATATGTGTGTGTGTGTGTGTGTGTGTGTATATATATGACATCTGATAATATAAAAGATAGAATTTTAAAACATAATTTTCTAAATATTTAGACACTTTCTCAAATGAATTTTTGTTATATGCATCTATTTAAAAGTCCAGGTGGTGATGGTGGTGGTAGGGATGAAGGAAGTGTCGTGATGAACACTGACTTTATTCAGAGGAATTATTGCTATAGCAATCTAAGGAAATAGAGGACATCTGTGGCATTTCCTGAGGCTAACTTGCGTTCCATGAGATGATAGTTCTAAGAGAAGCCCACTGACAAGCATTTAACATCTGAGAAACTGTGTGTATAGGTCTTCTAGAACACATATTAAAGTGAAAGTGAAAGTCTCTCAGTCGTCTCTGACTCTTTGTGACCTCATGTACAGTCCATACAGTCCATGGAAATCTCCAGGCCAGAATACTGGAGTGGTTAGCCTTTCCCTTCTCCAAGGGATCTTGCCAACCCAGGGATCAAACCAGGGTCTCCTGCATTGCAGGAGGATTCTTTACCAACTGAGCTATCAGGGAAGCCCAGAACACATATGAGCCTTAATTTAAATGAGAAATACTGGAACAGAGAGACTTGATTTATTAGGCTTTACATACTGTCTTCCAAACTCTCTTGTTGATGTAACAATTTTGCATTTGTTTATTTTTATTAGTATTATTTTTATTAAGATACTATTATTATAGATTTTTTTAAGAGCCTAGAGGGATGAATAATCAATCTTTCCAACTTCAAGAATGCCTAAAGTCTTGTCAGAAACAACCACTGGTAGTTGCAAACACAAAATGCAAATGAAAAATGTGAGTTTTCATGGTTGAACTCTCTGAAGAGTTACTGAAGGTCATGTAATCGATAAAGTGTAAAACATTGCACAGGAACCTGGAATGTCAGATCCATGAATCAAGGCAAATTGGAAGTGGTCAAAAGAGATGGCAAGAGTGAACGTCGACATTCTAGGAATCAAGGAACTAAAATGGACTGGAATGGGTGAATTTAACTTAGATGACCATTATATCTACTACTGTGGGCAGGAATCCCATAAAAGAAATGGAGTAGCCATCATAGTCAACAAGAGAGTCCGAAATGCAGTACTTGGATGCAATCTCAAAAACGACTGAATGATCTCTGTTCATTTCCAAGGCAAATCATTCAATATCATGGTAATCCAAGTTTATGCCCTAACCAGTAATGCTGAAGTTGAATGGTTCTATTAAGACCTACAACATCTTTTAGAACTAACAGCTCCAAAAGATGTCCTTTTCATTATAGGGGACTGCAATGCAAAAGTAGGAAGTCAAGAAACACCTGGAGTAACAGGCAAATTTGGCCTTGGAGTACGGAATGAAGCAGGGCAAAGGCTGATAGAGTGTTGCCAAGAGAATGCACTGGTCATAGCAAACACCCTCTTCCAAGAACACAAGTGAAGACTCTACACATGGACATCACCAGATGGTCAACACTGAAATCAGATTGATTATATTCTTTGCAGCCAAAGATGGAGAAGCTCTATACAGTCAGCAAAAACAAGACCAGGAGCTGACTGTGGCTCAGATCATGAACTCCTTATTGCCAAATTCAGACTTAAGTTGAAGAAAGTAGGGAAAACCATTAGACCATTCAGGTATGACCTAAATCAAATCCCTTATGATTATACAGTGGAAGTGAGAAATAGATTTAAGGGACTAGATCTGACAGACAGAGTGCCTGATGAACTATGGACAGAGGTTCATGACATTGTACAGAAGACAGGGATAAAGACCATCCCCAAGAAAAAGAAATGTAAAAAAGCAAAATGGCTGTCTGAGGAGGCCTTACAAATAGCTGTAAAAGATGAGAAGTGAAACGCAAAGGAGAGAAGGAAGGATATTCCCATTTGAATGCAGAGTTCCAAAGAATAGCAAGGAGAGATAAGAAAGCCTTCCTCAGTGATCAATGCAAAGAAATAGAGGAAAACAATAGAATGGGAAAGACTAGAGATCTCGTCAAGAAAATTAGAGATACCAAAGGAACATTTTATGCAAAGATGAGCTCAATAAGGGACAGAAATGGTATGGCCCTAACAGAAGCAGAAGATATTAGGAAGAGGTGGCAACACTACACAGAAGAACTTTACAAAAAAGATCTTCACGACCCAGATAATCACGATGGTGTGATCACTTACCTAGAGCCAGACATCCTGGAATGTGAACAAAGCTAGTGGAGGTGATGGAATTCCAGTTGAGCCATTTCAAATTCTAAAAGATGATGCTGTGAAAGTGCTGCACTCAATATGCCAGCAAATTTGGAAAACTCAGCAGTGGCCACAGGATTGGAAAAGGTCAGTTTTCATTCCAATCCCAAAGAAAGGCCATGCCAAAGAATGCTCAACCTACTGCACAATTGCACTCATCTCACACGCTAGCAAAATAATGCTCAAAATTCTCCAAGGCAGGCTTCAGTAATACGTGAACTGTGAACTTCCAGATGTTCAAGCTGGTTTTAGAAAAGGCAGAGGAACCAGAGATCAAATTGCCAACATCTGCTGGATCATCAAAAAAGCAAGAGAGTTCCAAGAAAAACATCTATTTCTGTTTTATTGACTATGCCAAAGCCTTTGACTGTGTGGATCACAATAAACTGTGGAAAATTCTGAAAGAGATGGGAATACCAGACCACCTGACCTGCCTCTTGAGAAATTTGTATGCAAGTCAGGAAGCAATATTTAGAACTAGACATGGAAAAACAGACTGCTTCCAAATAGGTAAAGGAGTATGTCAAGGCTGTATATTGTCACCCTGCTTATTTAACTTCTATGCAGAGTACATCATGAGAAGTGCTGGGCTGGATGAAGCACAAGTTGGAATCAAAATTGCCAGGAGATACATCAATAATCTCAGATATGCAGATGACACCACCCTTATGGCAGAAAGTGAAGAAGAGCTAAAGAGCTTCTTGATGAAAGTGAAAGAGGAGAGTGAAAAAGTTGGCTTAAAGCTCAACATTCAGAAAACGAAGATCATGGCATCTGATCCCATCACTTCATGCCAAATAGATGGGGAAATAGTGGAAATAGTGGCTGACTTTATTTTTTGGGACTCTAAAATCACTGCAGATGGTGATTGCAACCATGAAATTAAAAGTTGCTTACTCCTTGGAAGGAAAGTTATGACCAACCTAAATGGCATATTAAAAAACAGAGACATTACTTTGTCAACAAAGGTCATCTAGTCAAGGCTATGGTTTTTTCAGTGGTCATGTATGGTTGTGAGAGTTGGACTATAAAGAAAGCTGAGCACTGTAGAATTGATGCTTTTGAGTTGTGGTGTTGGAGAAGACTCTTGAGAGTCCCTTGGACTGCAAGAAGATCCAACCAGTCTATCCTAAAGGAGATCAGTCCTGGGTGTTCATTGGAAGGCCTGATGTTGAAGCTGAAACTCCAATACTTTGTCTACCTGATGTGAAGAGCTGACTCATTTGAAAAGACCCTGATGATGGGAAAGATTGAGGGGAGGAGGGGAAAGGGGCAACAGAGGATGAGATGGTTGGATGGCATTGCCTACTCAATGGACATGGGTTTGGGTAAGCTCTGGGAGTTGGTGATAGACAGGAACGCCTGGCGTGCTGCGGTTCATGGGATCACAAAGACTCGGACACGACTGAGTGACTGAACTGAATTGAATTGAAAATGTACTTTAGAGACCAGATCCATCAACCTTTTAACAGAAAATATCTTGAGAAAATTCAGAAGTTTATTTGTATTCTTTTACAAAAGGAAGGTAATTCCATAGCCCAGTCATAGAAAGTTATGAGGGTACTTTCAGGAATGACACAGCTTTTCTTAGAAGCAACATAAGGCTCTTCAAGCACTTCAGCATATCAGTACAGTGTTAGTCTGGGTTGAAAATATGATTTTTCCTTTTGTTGACTGGAGATTTGCATAACTTTCCTAACTTGTTTTAATATTGATGCCTGGTAGGTAAACTGGAGGTAATACCACTAGTCTCTCATAGGATTATCATGAGAATTCAATGAGGGAAAGCTTACTTCAAAATACCTACCATAAGACTAAGAAGAGAGTGGGAGTTCCATGATAGTTAAGTCCATTTCTCTTTTCATTTGGTTAAATTCCTGAGATTCATTCCCAGTAAAATAAGAAAGGGATGATAATGACTTAAAAAAATATGGATTACTGATTTTATTTTATCTTAATTATGTTTTTTCCAATGCTAATGGTTTACAAATTCAACAGAATCTGTAGCAAAATCTCAGCTGGATTCTTTGCAGAAATTGACAAGTTGATCTGGAAGTTTATTTGGAAACTCAAAAGACCCAGAATAACCAAGACAATCTTGAAAAAGAAAAACTTGGAGAGCTCACTCATACCTGAGCCTTTTTTAAAACTTAGTACAAAATTTACAGTAATCAGACAGGCCAGTTCTGGCAATAAAATAGACATATAGATCAATGAAACAGAGTTGAAATTCCAAAGATAAGCCCATGCATCTGTGACCAATTGGTTTTTTTTTTAACCAGGATGCCAATACCATCTAACGGGAAAGAATAAATACACTTTTCAACAACTGATACTTAGACAATTGGGTATACACATGTTAAAGAATGAAGTTGGACCCTTACTTCCCACAATTTACAGATATTAACTCAAAATGAATCAAAGACTTAAATGTATGAACTAATTCTATTAAAATCTTAGAAAAAGCATAGGAGTTAATCTTTATGACCTTGACTGAGACAACAATTTCTTAGATATGATCCTCAAAGTATAAACAATAAAAACAACAACAAAAAATAGATAAATTGTATTTGATTAAAATTTAAACCTTTAGGCATCAAAGGGCACTATCAAGAAAGTGGAAAGATAATCTATAGATTGGGAGAAAATATTTGCAAATAATATATCTGATAAGGGTCTAGTGTCTAGGATATATAAGGAAATTTTACAACTCAGAAATAAAAAACAAACAAATAACCCAATTAAAAATCGGCAAAGGATCTGAATAGATATTTCTCCCCTCAAAATATTAAAATGGCCAATAAGTACATGAAAATAAGCTGATGTCATTATCCATTAGGGAAATAAAAGTCAAAACCACCCTGAGACATCACCTCACAGCCACTATGATAGTAATAGTAAAACAGACATTAACAAGATTTGGAAAAGATTGGAGAAATTGGTACCCTCATACTTTCTGAGTGGGAATGTAAAATGATGCAGCCTCTTTGAGAGGAAGACTGGCTAAGGAAAGTCTGGTTAAACAACATTTGACTCAATTTAATTTTTAAGTGTTACACTCAAGAGAAACAGAAAGATGTAAAAACTTTAACACAATGTTCTTAGAAGTATTATTCATAAGAACAAAAGAGAAGAAACACCTAAAATGTGTATCAAATGATGAATGGAAAAACAAAGTATACTATATCCATACGATGGAATATTATTCAGCTGTAAGAAGAAACGAAGTACATGCCACAACATGGATGAGCCTTGATAACATGTTAAGTGAAAAAAGCCAGTCACAAAAATCAACTGTTCTATGATTTCATGTTTATGAAAGAGTCTCCTGATGAAGGTGAAAGAGGAGAGTGAAAAAGCTGGCTTAAAACTCAACATTCAAAAAACTTAGATCATGGCATCTGGTCCCATCACTTCATGGTAAATAGGTGGGGAAACAATGGAAACAGTGACAGACTTTATTTTCTTGGGCTCCAAAATCACTGCATATAGTGATTGCAGCCATGAAATTAGAAGATGCTTTGTACTTGGAAGAAAAGTTATGACAAACTTAGACAGCATATTAAAAAACAGAGACATTACTGTACCAACAAAGGTCTGTCTAGTCAAAGCTATGGTTTTTCCAATAGTTGTGTATGAAGGTGAGAGTTGGACCATAAATAAGGCCGAAGTGCAAAATTGATGTTTTTGAACTGTGGTGTTGGAGAAGACTCTTGAGAGTCCCTTGGACTGCAAGGAGAGCAAACCAGTCAATCCTAAAGGAGATCAGTCCTGGGTGTTCATTGGAAGGACTGATGCTGAAGTTGAAACTCCAATACTTTGGCCACCTGATGTGAAGAGCCAACACATTAGAAAAGACCCTGATGTTGGGAAAGATTGAAGGCAGGAGGAGAAGGGGATGACAGAGGATGAGATGATTGGATGGCATCACTGACTTGATGGGCGTGAGTTTGAACAAACTCCAGGAGTTGGTGAAGGACAGGGAAGCCTGGCGTGCTGCAGTCTATGGGGTGGCACAGAGTCGGACACAACTGAGCCACTGAATGACAATGACAAGACTAGGTAAATCTATAAAGCAGGAAAGTAGATTAATAGTAGCCTTTTATAGTTGCACAGGTGTTGGGTGGGGGAGGGGTTCTTGGAAGTGACTACGAATGGGTATGGCATATTCTAAAATGTATTGTAGTAGTTGTACAATTCTGTGAATATATGAATATACTAAAAATCATCCACTTGTGCACTTTCAATATGTACATTTCACGAAATGCAGATTCAGTCTCAATAACTTTATGTATACTTTTATGTATGTATTTATGAGCTTTTAATAAATACATAGGATATTGGAAAAGAGCATCACACCTCAGGTAATGCATTGTTCTAAATATAATTTTGCATGGACTTAGTTTGATACTGAGAGAGTCAGTTCTTGGGCAGGTTGATAGGGAGTCTAGGGGTCCCCAAGGAGAGAGGGGTCTGGAATTCTCAAGGAGGAAGAAAGGACAAACTTTTTTTCTTTCTCCACATTCCTTAGGATTATATAACAATAATGTATCCTGCCTAAGGACAGTCTTTGGATTCAACCTTCTGTTATCTTAAAATGTTAATTATGGGAGTAGACCTGGTCTTTACAAGGATGTATCTTGTCTGAGGACAGTGCTATCTTAAAATGTAAATTATGGGAGTAGGTCTGATGAGGTCTTTACAACCTCCAGATATTCTTTGGATTATATAACTTCATTGTTAACACTAGCAAGCGGGTACTCTTTCTGCCCCCTTCTGATGCCTATGTCAGAAGCTTTTTCTGTCTCCTTTATACTTTAATAAAACTTATTACACAAAAGCTCTGAGCGATCAAGCCTCGTCTCTGGCCCCGGATTGAATTCTTCTCCTCCGGGGGCCAAGAATCCCGGTGTCTTCGTGCGATTCAACAACAACCTTTCAATACTAAGCAGGTCTCTTCCCTCTTTCATGCCTCCTTTGCTCAACAAACTCGCAGAATGGGAAGGTTGGACTAGATCACGAGTTTTTGTTTTCTTTTCCAAGAATCCTCACTGCTAATTTTGTAGCTCACAGTGTTCTGGATGTGTTTCTACCTTCTGCCTTGGTTTTCTGGTGGATCTCTGCAGTGAGCTAGAGATAGAGACAGACATTTTCTCAGAAAAACGTGTTTGGCTTGCCTTGCCGTGTGCTTTGCCACCCCTGGCACTCAAGGGGTTTTATGTAACTGTGTGCTGCCTTTGTCATTACACGAAAATAGACCCTGTATCATTGTGTCACAGTTAGATACTGGTGTGCGTCCAAGCAGTACTGCAAGCTCCCATCAAGCTCACAAGATGCTCCAGATTCTGCTTCTGGTCTCATCATCTTCTCCAACCGCTCCATTTTGGAAATAGGGGAAGGGTCACCAGTTTCCTCCCTCCGGGCCCTTGGGAGGCTGCCTGACTCTGGACGTTCCAGTCCAAGACATGTCATGATTCATCTCTGTCTTTTATCCCACACAGAAAAGGACTACTTTGCTCTAGACTGGTGTTCCATTTGCTCACATCCATTTCCTGCCAAAGTAACTATTTCCCCCAAAGAAAATAAAAGATGTTCTGAGTTGTTCATTAATTTCTGCATGTGGAATGAATGAGGAATTGATGTGAGGAGCCCAGCAGTAATGAGGTGATGGCCAAGATGGGATGGGATGACCCCAAAGCAATTCCTTGCAATGAGCAATTAATTATTAAAAACTGGAGCCCAAGTACATTATATTTCTTAATCAATCAGCTTGAACAGTTTCATTAAAATTAGTGAGTTTAAAGTCAATTTACTAGACATGGATTGCTATTTACCATTTAAAGCGTATCTATTTCTTGCTCTAAAATTAAGATTTGAACAATCATATCCTCTCTAGGTGATAAATATCTGGCCATCAGTAGATTTTTTTTATGGAAAATTTACATATATGCCTAGCTGTACCTGTTCTCTTCATTTCCAAAAGCATAGAATAGATTGCCTGGATAGTCAATCTATTAGATGGAGGGACACACAAGCATATGTGGTTGTTTTGCCCCAAATGGTCTTTCCTTTGTATTCCATTTTCCCTGCTTCCCTCTCTCTGTCAGAAAAGAATAAACATATTTGTAAGGAAAACATGTCTTTCTTCAAAAGTTTGAAGATCAGATGAATATGAATAAATAATAAATAAATGAAATGAATAAACAATGACTAAATAGTTATTTTTTATTGGGTTGGCCAAAAAGTTTGTTTGGGTTTTTTCTGTAACATCTTATGGAAAAATCTGAATAAATATTATGGCCAACCCAATACTTGGCTAATAAACAGACCACCATTCTCTGAGGAAAAGAAGGAAGACAAATTGGTATATGAGGGTTTGAGAACTATATATGTGATTCGGTTGGAAGACTTGTATCTGAAAAATATCTGGAGTCAGAATAATTCTGATTCTTGCTGATAATTTATTCTCTTGGCCTTGCATCCATCCTTCTCTGTTTATCCCCCGACCCTTGCCTAGTTTCTCTTTTGATTAGTACTCTGGTGAAGAGCTCCTTTCTCTTTTACATTCCTTTTAATCTGTATAGAATACCAAACATAGTTGTCAGAACAGGAATTGTCTGGTAACAAAAAGCAGTGTTTATATGCAAATAACTGCAGTAAATATGTCTTTTTGACATGAAAACAGCAAAAGAGCCAATGTCAATGGTTTCTGGAAATTACTTCCATCCTTTCTTGAACTAGAGCTTTGCTCTTCTACAAGGATCAAGGTCAAAATCTTTCCTATTCTAAAATCTTAAGGGGGGGGTCTTTGAGAATCTTATATATAAATACACAGGGTTTATTTTCAACCTTACATTTTGCTGCTGCTGCTGCTAAGTTGCTTCAGTAGTGTCCAACTCTGTGCGACCCCAGAGACGGCAGCCCACCAGGCTCCCCCATCCCTGGGATTCTCCAGGCAAGAACACTGGAGTGGGTTGCCATTTCCTCCTCCAATGCATGAAAGTGAAAAGTGAAAGTGAAGTCGCTCAGTTGCGTCCAAGTCCCAGCGACCCCTTGGACTGCAGCCCATCAGGCTCCTCCGTCCATGGGACTTTCCAGGCAAGAGTACTGGAGTGGGGTGCCATTGCTACCTGTTCAGAAATACAATATTTAAGTTTGGACATTATTTGGAATAATAAAGACTTGTTTGAGACCTTTGCCAAATATAACCTAGCAGGACCCCATGGGGTCTTGGGGTGGGGGGTGGACAGGCCTTCCCTATATTCTCTACCTTAGTTTCTCTCTGAAGTACCTAGATAAGAGTGTTTGATGCACATTTTCTGAGTTGTTTTGCAGATGTGATCATCTCTCACCAAATGGAAGATGTTAACTACTTGATGACCATGAACAGATTGCCCCAGGCCTCTTGGAGCCTAAAGACTGATAATGCTAACCCCTGTGACACCATCCTGTTACCTCATGTCAGCCCATCAGAGAATCCTGCACAAGCTGATCCCAGATCCTGTGGACCACCTCCTCCTCCCCCCACGCCAGGCTTTTAACAGTGCTTTGCAAAAGCCTGCGGCTTTTTCCCCTGCCACACTAAAACATTTTATTGAAGTATGGTTGATTTACAATATTGTGTTAGTTTCAGGTGTACAGCAACATGATTCAGTTACGTACAGATTTTTATTTTCAGAATATTTTCCATTATAGGTTATAAGATATTGAATATAGTTCCCTGTGTTATACAGTAAATCCTTGTTTCTTGTCTATTTTATGTGTAGTAGTTTGTATCTGTTAATCTTGTACTCCTAATTTATCCTGGCCCCACTTCCTTTTCCCTGTTGTAACTATTAGGTAGTTAAAATAGGAAAAAGGAGTCCAGAATGGTGATGGCTAAAGACAAAGAAGGGAAAAGCCTATGAAAATAGAACAAAGGAAGGTCCAGAGCCAGAATGAGAGCCTCAGGTAAAACAAACACCCTCCTGGCTAGCCCAGTTTACACAGGGCAGGCTCAGGAGGGTAGAAAACCCTGTAAAAAGAGATGCCAAAATTGAGCTGGGGGCTCTCTTCTCTTCGCGTCTTTTGGGTCAGCCTGCCCTCACACCTCGAGGATGTATTTTCCTTTGCTTGCCAAATAAAACTGAGCTGTAACATGGTTTGTCCATCACTTCAAATTTTTGCTGCGGTGAGACAGAACCGAGGAAATTACACATTCCCCTGACATAACCATGTTTGCTTACTATATCTGTGAGTCTGATTCTGTTTTGTATATAGATTCATTTGTATTTTTTAGATTCTACCTATGGCTGATTCATGTTGAGGTTTGACAGAAAACAACAAAATTCTGTAAAGCAATTATCCTTCAGTTAAAAAACAAGCCTGGAGCTTTTTAAGTGAATGAGCCACCTATCTCCTTGCATAGCCCTTCAATAAACGTTTCTCTGCTCCAAACTCAGATGTTTCAGTTTATTTGGCCTCATTGTGCATTGGGCACATGAACTTGTACTAACACAAGAAACTTAAGCATGAAGATGTTGGACAGTACTCACTAAAAAATGTGAGCTCCATGAAGGCAGGGATTTTTGCTTGTTTTGGTCACAGTGATATTTTCTGGGCCCAGAATAATGCTTGACACATAGCAAGCACTCAATAAAATTTCTTAAATGGAAAGGACACGTTAAGGCATGAGTCCAGAGAGAAAATCCTAAGATATTTATTTTAAAGTTTCTTGGCAATGAGTTCTAACTGGTTCATTTTAATGCAAAACCCTTGCTTTCATGAAGTGAGTTTTTGAACAGGTAATAAAATTCCCACTAAAAATTGGGAAATGTTTCACCCACATCTCCTTCCTATTTCAAGTTTTAGAGTCCGGGTGTTTTATTTATTCTTTATTTATTTTTAGAATGTATTAAGAAAAAAAGAATACTCAATGCTATAAAAATGTCAGTTCTTTCTAAGCTTATTATAGGATTTCACACATTTCATGAAAAAATTGTGTAGAAATTTACAACCTGATTCTAAAATGTATATGAAAGTCAAAGAACCTGTAATAACCAAAGCAATTTTTGAAAGAGAACAATGTTGAAAGATTTACACTACCTTGCTTCAAGACTTATTATAAGCACCAGACATCAAGATTGTAGAACTGACATATCTATGGAAGAATTGAAAGCCCAGAAATAGACCCAAACTTATATGGTCAGTGGATTTTTGACAAAGGCACTATATCAGAGCTATTTACTGAGGAAAAGGAAATTCTTATTAAGACATGATGCAGGAATAGCTGGATCTCCATGTGGAAAAGAAAAAAGGTTTGGATTCTACTTCACAACATATGTGTTAGTTGCTCAGTTGTGCCTGATTATTTGTAATCCTATGGACTATAACCCGCCAGGCTCCTCTGTCCATGGGATTTGCTAGGCAAGAATACTGGAGTGGGTTGTCATTTCCTTCTCGAGGGGTTTTCCCATCCCAGGGATCAAACTTGTGTCTCCTGCATTGGCAGGCCAATTCTTTACCACTGAGCTACCTGGGAAGCCCTGATCCTCAGGGAACTGCAATTTAAAACCCTTTAAGGTTTATAGGGGCAAGGTTGGGGTTGTGTGGAGGGTGCAAAGTGGGAAAAGGGTGTCAAAAAGTACACGCTTCAAGTTATAAAGTAAATATATTGGAATATAATGTAAATAGAGTTAGCATGGTCACAGTAGTTAATAATACCATATTGTATATTTGAAAGCTAAGAAAGTACATCTTAATTGTTCTCATCAAACACACACACACATGCACACACAAGTTTGTTACTATATGTGATGATGAAGGTTAACTAGGTTTATTGTGGTGAAGTGAAAGTGAAAGTCACTCAGTCATGTCCAACTCTTTGCAACCCCATGAACTATACAGTTCATGGAATTCTCCAGTCCAGAATACTGGAGTG
Organism: Bos indicus; assembly: GCF_029378745.1. Classification (NCBI taxonomy): domain Eukaryota; kingdom Metazoa; phylum Chordata; class Mammalia; order Artiodactyla; family Bovidae; genus Bos; species Bos indicus. Next base: position 13,866,653 of record NC_091780.1, on the reverse strand, counting down.
GGTAGTCTTTTCCTTCTCTAAGGGATCTTCCCAATCCAGGGATCGAACCCAGGTCTCCCACGTTGCAGGTGTATTCTTTACCAGCAGAGCCACTACGGAAGCCAAAGAATATTGGAGTGGGTAGCCAATCCTTTCTCCAGGGAATCTTCCCAATCCAGGAATTGAACTGGGGTCTTCTGCGTTGCAGGTGGATTCTTTACCAGCTGAGCTATTGTGGGAAGCCCTTATTGTGGTGACCACTTGTCAATACCTAATCATTTATGTTGTACACTTGAAACCAATATGTTATTATGTCAATCCTATCTCACCCCTCTACACTGTGATATAGAACTGCATACCCACTAGGAAGGTTAAAATTAAAACGGCTGATAATATCAAGTTGTCACTGAGGATGTGAAGCCTCTAGAACTCTCGTGTACTGCCAGTGGGACTTCAAAATGGGACAAAATACACTTTGTAATACAGTTTGGTAATTTATTGTCAAATTTAATGTATACCTACACTATAATCAAGTTATTTCCCCAAGATAAATAAAGATGGATGTCCATAAAAAGCCTTGTACAAGAATATTCAGAGAAGCATCCTTCATAATAGTGCTCAAATGGAAACAACCAAAATACTACCCACAGGAGAATGGGCAAAAAACTGTGGCATAATCATTAAATGAAAACTGCTTTGTGATATGCAAACCAACACAGAGAAATCTCATGAACGATAAGCCAATAAAAGAGGCCAGACACAAAACAATTCATATGGTTAGATTCCATTTATGAAATTCTAGAACAGAAAAGCTACATTATGAAGAAAGAAATGCTTTTCAATGTAAGGATTCACGCCTTTCTCCCATTGAGAAAAACTCTCAGAAGTTTTCTTTCCAAATATTGTCTTTCTCTCCCTTCTCTCTACTCTGACCTTTTGGAGTTCCTATTGCATGCCTACTTGCTTAAGTTTGCATAAAGGGTAATAAATCTTAGAGTGTAGGCTCGGCGTAGACTTGGCTCATGTCTTCAGAGAAACATCAGTTCCCAAACAAAAACATGATTTCAATGATACAATGAAACAATGGAGAGGAGCCGATCTGCATGTCGGATCCCCGCACTCACCTTCACCTCTGCTCTCACGTGATGCTCCATGCCAGGGCTAGCTGAGTTTTTGACAAGGAGGCTCAGTATTTTTTTTCTAATTTGAGGAAGTTCACATTTTGGACTTCAGCACTGTATTGTCTTGGCTTTATTCCCCTCTATCTGCTCCTACACTAGAATGACAGAATGATAGCATTGCTGACATCTCTGGCTCCTGGAATTCTCAGAACTGCCTTGGGCTTGGACATTGGTGGGTGTTCAGGCAGCCTCTAACAGAAGCAGAAGATATTAAGAAGAGGTGGCAAGAATACACAGAAGAACTGTACAAAAAAGATCTTCATGACCCAGATAATCACGATGGTGCGATCACTCGCCTAGAGCCAGACATCCTGGAATGTGAAGTCAAGTGGGCCTTAGAAAGCATCACTATGAACAAAGCTAGTAGAGGTGATGGAATTCCAGTTGAGCTATTTCAAATCCTGAAAGATGATACTGTGAAATTGCTGCGCTCAATATGCCAGCAAATTTGGAAAACTCAGCAGTGGCCACAGGACTGGAAAAGGTCAGTTTTCATTCCAATCCCAAAGAAAGGCAATGCCAAAGAATGCTCAAACTACTGCACAATTGCACTTGTCTCACACACTAGTAAAGTAATGCTCAAAATTCTCCAAGCCAGTCTTCAGCAATACATGAACCATGAAATTCCAGATGTTCAAGCTGGATTTAGAAAAGGCAGAGGAACCATCAAATTGCCAACATCTGCTGGATGATGGAAAAAGCAAGAGAGTTCCAGAAAAACATCTATTTCTGCTTTCTTGACTATGCCAAAGCCTTTGACTGTGTGGATCACAATAAAGTGTGGAAAATTCTGAAAGAGATGGGAATACCAGACCAGCTGACCTGCCTCTTGAGCAACCTATATGCAGGTCAGGAAGCAACAGTTAGAACTGGACATGGAACAACAGACTGGTTCCAAATAGGAAAAAGAGTACGTCAAGACTGTATATTGTCACCCTGCTTATTTAACGTATATGCAGAGTACATCATGAGAAATGCTGGGCTGAAGGAAGCACAAGCTGGAATCAAGATTGCTGGGAGAAATATCAATAACCTCAGATATGCAGATGACACCACCCTTATGGCAGAAAATGAAGAGGAACTAAAAAGCCTCTTGATGAAAGTGAAAGAGGAGAGTGAAAAAGTTGGCTTAAAGCTCAACATTCAGAAAACGAAGATCATTGCATCTGGTCCCATCACTTCATGGGAAATGGGGAAACAGTGTCAGACTTTATTTTTTTGGGCTCCCAAATCACTGCAGATGGTGACTGTAGCCATGAAATTAAAAGATGCTTACTCCTTGGAAGGAAAGGTATGACCAACCTAGATAGCATGTTCAAAAGCAGAGACATTACTTTGCCAACAAAGGTCCGCCTAGTCAAGGCTATGGTTTTTCCAGTAGTCATGTATGGATGTGAGAGTTGGACTGTGAAGAAAGCTGAGCACTGAAGAATTGATGCTTTTGAACTGTGGTGTTGGAGAAGACTCTTGAGAGTCCCTTGGACTTCAAGGAGATCCAACCAGTCCATTCTGAAGGAGATCAGCTCTGGGATTTCTTTGGAAGGAATGATGCTAAAGCTGAAACTCCAGTACTTTGGCCACCTCATGCAAAGAGTTGACTTATTGGAAAAGACTCTGATGTTGGGAGGGATTGAGGGCAAGAAGAGAAGGGGACGACAGAGGATGAGATGGCTGGATGGCATCACTGACTCGATGGACATGAGTTTGAGTGAACTCCGGGAGTTGGTGATGGACTGGTGGAGGCCTGGCATGCTGCAGTTCATGGGGTCACAAAGAGTCGGACATGACGGAGTGACTGAACTGAACCGAGGCAGCCTCTCTGGTTCCTTGTGTTGACTGAAAATACAGTCACCACCTGAAAGTGGAGAGCTATTTTATTTGGTGGGAATGTGTAGGACTCACGCCCAGAAGACAGCATCTCAGTAGCTCTGAGAAAACTGCTCCAAGGAGGTGGGAGAGGGAGTCAGATTATATACAAGTTTGCAACAAAGTGAATAAACAGGCAGTCTGAACATCAAAGATTATTGTGAAGAAAGAAAAATCAGCTATTAAGCTAAAAAATTTAGCATTCTATATGGGAAGATGCAAGCCTCTGGGCTCACTGAATTCATTTCTTTCATATGCACCTCAGCTATCTGGGGCAAATTCTCTTCCTCGTTCACCTTGGCAGATGGCTGCTGCTTGTATCTCCCCAGCTCCTCAGCAGTCACCTTGCGGGGCTGGTGGCCTCTGCTGGATCTCGGGCGTTGTGCTCCATTTTGGGGAGCCCTCATTCACCTTTGGATGCCAGAAACCACTGTGATGTTTCTTGCCCACTGGTATGGCAGGAAATACTTTCATTCCTCACATGTCGTTCAGACGAGGCCACCATGGCCAAGCGGCGCTGGCTACTCTTTCTACAAAAGATTACACACAAGTGTACACAGAAACACACGCACACCCTCATAAAAAAAAGCACACAGCCAAAAAAGTATGAGTAATTCTTAAAACCTAAAGAAATTTGTGTCTTCTTAAACCTCTTTCAAATAAAATCAAAGTGTATGTGTGTGTTGTGTGTGTACATGTGTGAGTATGTCTATATAACTTCTGCGGCTAACCTCAAATTCCAAGACAAAACTCTTCTTTTGGGTGACTAGGTGATTATAAGTTTTAACTACAAATGATAAACTGGTAGCCAATTCCATGCAAACCAGCATTCCAAAGCTGGAGCAGGAACAGGGCAGTGACGTCAGTAATGACAAAGGAATTTTTTCACAGTCAGTCCTCCTGGAAAGTCATGAGATCAAGTCAACAAAAGGCAAACCATGCATAGAGTGCCTCTGTACCCAACCTCCTGCACTGCCCCATCGTGTAGATTTTTAAAGAGCCCCTAGTGGCTCAGAGGATTAGAAGGCTGGATGGCATCACCGACTCGATGGACATGAGCTTGGGTGATGGACAGGGAGGCCTGGCGTGCTGTGATTCATGGGGTCACAAAGAGTCGGACACGACTGAACGACCGAACTGAACTGAACTGAACTGAGTGGCTCAGAAGGTAAAGAATCCGCCTTCAAAGCTTCAGACCTGGGCTCGATCCCTGGGTTGGGAAGATCCCCTGGAGAAGGAAATGGCAATCCACTCCAGTATTCCTGGCTGGAGAATTCCATGGACAGAGGAGCCTGACAGGCTATAGTCCATGGGATTGCAAAGAGTAGGACATGACTGAGCAACTAACACACTAGAAATAGTGGCTTGGATAACAAGTTAAATACTAAAGACTTGTAACAGCTCTCTTCCAGAAATGGGAAAAGCCCTCATAATGAGCCGTTGACTGGATGTTTATGGCTGGGAAAGGCTATTACCCTGTAATTTGGCTCCTGAAGACCACATTCTTCCTTGGAACAGAAGCCACAGGTCAATTATCGCGGTTGGTAAGTTTTCCTTTTGGGCGTGAGTCACGGCCAATTTTGCATGAAAGAAGGGTTTCCCTTCTGGCACTGGCTCACTACAATTATGGAATCATATCATGGGGCTACAGAAAGCAGAATTCTCCAGTAAGCCCCTGGGGGGATCCTGTGAGGTTACCCATGGGACTCTGTACTGGGAACTTATTGCCATGGCAGCACCCTGCAGCTCCTCTGCACGACTGTCTCTTTGAATTTCTCTCCTCTTCCAGGATTTTTGATTCTAGACTCATAAATCATCCCTCAGTAAATCCATGGCTGTGATTATTTACTCATTCTTGGAATCAAGGACAATCTGACCTGAGTTACCTTTGCTTATTTGTATCTCTCTTTATCCGGGCTTCCCAGGTGGCACTATCGGTAAAGAACCGACCTGCTAATGCAGGAAACATAAGAGACACGGGTGTGATCCCTGGGTCAGAAAGATCCAGGAGGAGGGCATGGCAACCCAGGCCAGTATTTGAGAATCCCATGGACAGAGGAGTCTGGCAGGTTACAGTCCAGGGGGTTGAAAAGAATCAGACATGACTGAAGCAACTTAGCACACACACACACACACACACGATCTCTTTATCTAAAGGAATGTCTCATTCCTTCCCTCTTTCTCTCTTTCTCTCCCTTCCTCCTCTTCCCTATGGTTAACCTGTGATGTGAAAGACATCCTAAACTCAGGTGTTACACTCACATTGTGCATTTAAGGTACTTTTCATACTTTCTCTGCTGTGATTCTCATGATTCCTGGGGAGAAGGCGGAGGTGGGAGAATGCAGAGGTGGGAGAAGGCAGAGGAATAAATTTTCTGGAAGGGGAATGTTATTCTTGGAGAAACTATAAATTCGAGAGACATATAGGAGATTTGAACCCTTTTCCAAGACATACTGCACATACGACACAGATAAATTGTTCTGTCCTTTTGAGCCTCAATTTCCACATCTGCGAGTAGCAACAGTAACACTTCCTTCCTAACATTGCTTTGGAAATTGGAGGAGATGCTTCCAAAAAGTGTCTTGGGCATTGACTGACACATATGATGACACAGTGCATTATTGCTATTATGATCCCTTTTATGATTAGTTTGAATTTGATTAGAATGACACCGTGCCTCAGAGACAGGAAGTAACTTGAGGAAAAACCCAAAGGAAACAAGTGGCAGAGTCAGTACTGAATCTATGGCCTTTGGACCCCCAGCCATCATTTTCCCTCCTCACGTGGGATGAGCAGGGCTACCGTGTCCTCTAAGGGTGGGCAGGGGGTGTTGATGACCCCATTGTCTCCCTTCTTCAAAATGCCTTCATGAAGAGAGCCTTTTCTTGTGAGTGAAGAATTGCAAGGGAATTCAGTTTTGGGGTCTGTGTCTTTTTCTCTAAGGCTTTTGTGACTGAAAGTGCAGGAAAACGTTTTTAGTCCAGAGAAAACACTGCTCAGTACGGTGGTTCTTTAGGAGGTTAGAGAACCCTCAGAGGACAGGAGCCCTGAGCCGTGGGCCATCATCCCCAGGGAGGCGGGCCATGCCCCGCGCTGTCTGAACAAGCCGGTCAGTGAAGACTCGGGTTTATTTGTACTCTTTATTGCATTCTCTTCCTCACTCGCTTGAGGTGTATCAAAGAAACTTCACCTGGAATACCAACACTGTGGTGTTCAAAGTCATTGATTGTACATATTTTCTCTCCTGAACAGAAGTCAGATAAATAGCAAAAATGATTTATTGCGGGCTTTCTGCTTCAGCGATAACAACAAATAGAAAGCAACTTCAAAGCAGCGCTGGAAACTTTAGATTGCGTGGTTTGAAGTTGTGCCTTTGAAACTCTGCGTTCAGAGGGGTAGCCGGTACTTTCCAACATTAATGATGCCTACTGCGTGCTAGGGCCATTTCTACCTGTGGTGTATCGACTGCAGACATCGTGTGGGACGCAGGAAAATATCCTGCGTCTTGGAAAATGCTACAATTACCCACGACTTGAACTAAGTTTGATCTCTCTGCAATCAAAAAGAAAATCCGTGGGTGTATTACTTTAGCACACACACACACATAGATCAACTGCTTTGGGTTCTGCTTTTTTCATAACTGGTGATAATTTAAAAGCTCACCCAAATACAGTCCTTGAGTTAGATCATTAGGATTACATTTTAGTCCACCTGTCTGTCTTCTCTCGTGCCGTTCACACTCCCAATACACTCTCTGGCAACTTCATTTGACTTCCTGATACCTTTGTTAGGAAATGACTATTGAGAGCAGTATTGAGAACTCTATGCTGTTTCAAAAAAATTTTTTTTCCCTCCAGAATGGCTTAGAAATTTCTAGAAGAAAATTACATGGGGGTACATTTGGGCTTTTGGATATATCACTTCTGTCTTTGTAGCACCGGAGGAAAGACTTGGGGTTTCAGTTCAGTGAAAAGATAAAGAATTGAAGACATGGGAAGTTTATCACATAAATATGTTTATCATCATAAACATATTTTCATATTGACCAGGAGTCCTAAGTCATACAAAGGGGACATTCTGAGCAATGCTAATTTTTTTTTCTTGTGCCAAATAAAATGAAAAGAGTAATTGAGAGGACTTTGCTGAATTCTTGGTCACTAACAAACTGCATTTATAAAAAATGATATTTACCTGTTAAAACATTTCTTACATATTTCCTTAGATGACTTGAAAAATAAGGCCAATAGTACTGCAAAAATCAGAGTTAAGAAAACAGAAAAAATACCATATACTAACATGAATATGGTCATTATCATGTGGAGAATTCTCTCCAGCTTCCAGGTAGTTCAGTGGGGTAGGTATTTTTCCTATCTTATAGATGAGAAAGGGCTTCCCTGGTGGCTTGGTGGTAAAGAATCTTTCAATATCACTGAAACTATTAATATCACATTGTTGTTAATTGGCTATACTCCAATACAAAATAAAAAGTTTATACAAACAGAAAAGAAAACAGCAAACCCCTCCTCCCTCTTCCCTGCTGCCAAGGAATGTCTCCTTGAATTTTGTTGGCAATATCCAGGTTACCTGATCATCCTTACTGCTAAAGAGGCTGGAATTTAAATATTTTGCTCTATAACTTCTAGAAAAGGGGGATTTGGGTATGTCTTAAGTGGATGACATAAAATATCTGCCACAATATCAAGGAAAGAATTAGAACAAGGAGAATTAAACAAAATCTAAAATATTTAGATTAAAATTCAAAAGGGACATTGATTTTATTTTTACTTCTTCCCCATTTGATTTTTGACTGAGGGGGTCAGACTGTGAGGTAAGACTCATTTGGTCAGATAGGTCCTTTCTAACAGATACTAAATTAACTGATAAATCTTTAATGAATACTTAATATCTTTCTCTAACAAATCCAGTGCCTCCTATGAGATTCTGTTAGCCCTTCTCTCTGGCCATTTATCTTGAATGAACAAAACCTCTTTGTTCCAGTATATTTGTCAGGTTATAAATTGCATTCAACTAGATTCAAAGGACACCTATGTTCAGGGTAGGCTAGATTTAAAAAGTGATTCTTTCTTGCTGCAGAGCCTGATTTATCTTCTAAATCTAGCTCTTTCCACCAGACTCTGTCTCTCTCCACCCAGCTATCCTAAATGGGAGAAATTCTTGGAAAATTTTTTTTAAATGTACTTTATTGAAGTGTAGCTAACTTACAAAGTTGTATTCGTTTCTGGCGTACAACAAAGTGGCTCAGATATAATCATATGTATTTGATTATATATATGTGCATACTAAGTTGCTTCAGTCGTGTCCAACTCTTTTCGACACTATGGACTTAAGCCTGCCAGGCTCCTCTGTCCATGGGATTCTCCAGGCAAGAATCCTGGAGTGGGTTGCTGTGTCCTCCTTCAGGGGATCTTCTCGACCCAGGGATCAAACCCACATCTCTTACATCCCCTGCATTGACAGATGGGTTCTTTACCACTAGCACCACTTGGGAAGCCCATGTGCTTGGTAGAGTGCTGTATTTATATTGGTTAGAAGTTTGTTCTAAAAGTCTGTTCGCCCAAATCATTATTAGCCTCTAAAGCTCGTATTGAGTAATTGTGTGTGTGTGTGTATGAGTTGTTAGCCACTTCTCTATGTTACTAAATGACTCTTTTGTTCAGTTTCTCCATATGTCTAGCTGGTGTCAGTATCAAATCTCTTTTGTACTGTTCCTCTGTAATACACAGACTGAGCGACTTCACTTTCTCTTTTCACTTTCATGCATTGGAGAAGGAAATGGCAACCCACTCCAGTGTTCTTGCCTGGAGAATCCCAGTGACGGGGAAGCCTGGTGGGCTGCCGTCTATGGGGTCACACAGAGTCGGACACGACTGAAGTGACTTAGCATAGCATAGCATAAGATTGTAGCAAGATTGTTCTTCTGTAATATACATTGCTATAAGAGTGAATTGATGCTTTTGAACTGTGGTGTTGGAGAAGACTCTTGAGAATCCCTTGGACTGCAAGGAGATCCAACCAGTCCATTCTAAAGGAGATCAGCCCTGGGTGTTCTTTGGAAGGAATGATGCTAAAGCTGAAACTCCAGTACTTTGGCCACCTCATGCGAAGAGTTGACTCATTGGAGAAGACTCTGATGCTGGGAGGGATTGGGGGCAGGAGGAAAAGGAGACAACAGAGGATGAGATGGCTGGATGGCATCACCAACTTGATGGGTGTGAGTTTGAGTGAACTCAGGAAGATGGTGATGGACAGGGAGGCCTGGTGTGCTGCGATTCATGGGGTTGTAAAGAGTTGGACACGACTGAGAGACTGAACTGAACTGAACTGAAGATTGTCCAAGATTTTTTTTTTTCCTTTTCAAGGAAAAGTGCTATAAATAAATAAGGACATCTATTAATATAACATTTGATAGTAGATTGGAGAAGAAAAATATGATCTAAGGATACATAATATTTAGTGTAAGTAGATTAAAGATAAGATTGCTCCTCCTTCATCACGTGTTTTAAAAATTATATTTACTCCAAACATTTTTTTCTGGTGATATTTACAGCAATTTTTCCAAGTGAAAAAACAGGTTGGGGTGATTGCACTTATATGAAATGTAAGTTGATCTGAAAGAATTGTTGCTTTTAAAACATTTTGTCTCCCATCTCAGATCATGATGTTCCCTTTCATTTAGTCAGGTTTTTATTTGTGTATTTCAGTAAAATATTACTGAGTTATTCATAGAGATTTCTCATTAAAGCTATTTCTTATAATTGCATATTTCCATGGGCATTGTGAAAGGAGATTTTTTCATTATATCTTCAACCACACTATGAGAATTGGTGTGTGTGTGTTTATGTGTGTGTATACTTAATCATCTACCAGGCTATCTATCAAACATTTATTAATTAAAATAGTTTCTTAGCTTATTCTCTTATCTAACTATGAAATCATACTGCCAGAAATTTTTATCACTTGGTTTTCAATATGTCTAACCCTTGCTGCCATCCCATTTTTGCTTTGAATGAATAGAATTTCTAGAATATTAATAGTGAAACTGACACATTTATTTTATCCTGAATAGGCTTTTAGATAGAAGCAGATGGCCTTTATTATGGTAAAGCTGTTTTCTTCCACTCCTGTATTTTAGTACTTTATCAAGAGACATAATCATTTTTGAGCATTTATTTCTTCTTTAATCTACTTACACTAAATATTATGTATCCTTAGATCATATTTTTCTTCTTCAATCTACTACCAAGTGTTATATTAATAGATGTCCTTATTTATTTATAGCACTTTTCCTTGAAAAGGAAAAAAAAAATCTTGGACAGTCTGCATCTTGGTAAAAGATTTTCTTCTCATACCAAGTAACCTTTGATATAGAAGGATCAGTGATGTTTGGGTGTATATTCCTAGGTCCAGCTTCTCATCAGGACTTCCATATTAAGAAAATAAATTTGTAGTTTTCAACTCCAGCTAGAGTTAGGAACTCCTTTTGAGAAAACTATGGACCAGGGTCCACCTCAGAGTTGGCAGATCCTTGCCTTGGGATACTGGTTCTAGTCCAGTTTGGGTCCCTGGCAGGCAGCCAGTATTCGTGTTCTTTCTTTCTTCACTCCTAGAAATTAGCTGAGAGAGAAGAAGGAATTGAGGGAATGTCTTGCCTTTGCTGTAAACTTTACCCCAGTGATCTGCTCCAACTGGCATGATTTCCCAAATTGGGCTCCATGTCATTTGTAGAATGGTTTGCTACAAGTATTAAAACACAGCAAATGAGTTTGGGTTCTTTTTCTTTTTTCTCTTCTCTTTTTCTCTGGTATGTAACCCTCCATATTCCCTCTCTCTCTCTTCTTTTTTTGTCTGCGCTGGGTCTTCGTTGCTGCACACAAGCTTTCTCTAGTTGCAGTGACCAGGGCTACTCTTTGGTTGGGTTGCACAGGCTTCTCTTGCTGCCGAGCATGGGCTCTAGGGTGCAGGCTCAATAGTTGTGGAGCATGGGCTTAGATGCCCTGTGGCATGTGGGATCTTCCTGGACCAGGGATTGAAGCCATGTCCCCTGCATTGGCAGGCAGATTCCCAACCACTGGAGCACCAGGGAAGTCCTCCATATTCTCTTTTGTCCACTTCAATACCGTCGGACACTTGTCTGCGATGGCAGGATGGCAGGATGGACAGCTGCAAGTCCCCACGGTGCTTCAAGTGCTGAAAGCTATACGGTGTTACAGATCTCCACCGCCACCTCGGAAATAGTTCAGCGGTGCTCTTTCAACCAAGGCTGGATTTCAGGGTCCCCTGGAAATCTTCCCTGACACACCGATGCCAGGTCCCACCACATCCTTATTAACTCAGCGTGAGGTGTGTCACTCCGTCCAGGGCTGATGGCATGTGCTGGTCTCAGCCGGGGTGGCCAATGCTTGCTCTGTGGCCCCACCGGAGCTGTCTTTCTAGGGAAGCCGGTCACTTCCCTGTTACTTCTTTCCCTTCTCTTCTCAGGATTGCTCTGACTTCTTCAGGTGCTACCTTTCAGTTGTACAAATGCCAGTTAATTTGTTTGATTCATTGCCTTGGGGGCAGAGGGTTGAGTCAGCCGTTCTCAATTCACAGCACACTGTTATTGCAGTTAATGGATCCATCCCTCTTCCCTTCCTACCATTTTCTTCCTGTTTCCTTAGTTTTTACCTGATGTTCTTTTTCTGTTTGTGGATCCCATTTAGGGTATTGTAGTACATTTAGTTATCATGTCTCCTTTGTGTCCTCTGGGCTGTGGTTGTTTCTCTGACTTCCTGTGTTATTAAAGATCTTTTCAGTGTTGAAAATGACTAGTCAGATATTGTGTAGAATGTCTCTCAGATGGGATTTGTCTGATATTTGTCTCATGATTAGACTTGGGTTATGAGTTTTGGGGGGGGAGACCACAGAGGCATTTTCGTCACATGATCTCACGGGTGCTTAGTGTCAACCTGGCTTGTCACTCTTGATACTGACTTGGATTGCCTGGCTGAGGTCACACTTGATAGACTTCTCCCTGTTAAGTTAATCTTTTTCCTTCTTTCAAGAAAACTGTCATCTTTGGCAAGATGTCACTGACTGGGAAGTTATATTTTACTTTCTATCTCTATAGACTATTTGAAATTTTTTTGGGGGGGGAGATTATTTCTTTTCCTTAACTTTATTTACTTATTCAGTCATCTGTTTATAAACTTATGAATATTTATTTTGTACTTTGGGCTATAATCCAATACTACTTCATTCATCTTGTGGCTCAAATGAAGTTTCAGCTCAGGCCTCTGAGAATGCTCCCCTGGCTTCTGTCTCCTTTTGACATACCACATCGCTCTTCTTTTCAAAGCCATATTCTTCCTTTTGGGTACTATAAGATGCTCCAGATATTTCTTGAGAGTTTCCTGCTCTAGTCCTAGAATCAGCCACTTCTCCAAGGATCTTGGCTCTTTTACTGAAGAAAGAAAGTGAAAATGTTAGTCCCTCAGTCATGTCCGACTTGTTGGGACCCCATGGACTGTAGCCCACCAAGCTTCTCTGTTCATGAAATTCTCCAGGGAAGAATACTGGAGTCTGAGTAGCTATGCCCTACTACAGGGGAATATTCTCAACCCAGGGATCAAACCCAGGTCTCCCACATTGCAGGCAGATTTTTTACCATCTGAGCCATCACTGAGAATATCATTAAAAACCAAGATCTTGGCACTGAGTGTGCTTGCTGTTGCTGGATACTGTTCAGGCCCTCTCGGTTGCCAGAACAAGGAAATATATATGTGTGTATATACACACAGCTATAGTAAACATCTCTGTCTCTATGATGCTATATATGATTTTATATTGCTATCTCCAGCTATATTATCACATGGATCATTCACACCTCCACTCCCTTGCTTACATGTCACTTCTCATTCAACAGTGAGAAACAGCCCCTCCATCCTGTTCCATTTATTTATCTGTCCTAATCCAGTATACATGTATAGCAGTATTGGAATTATTAACATCTGACCCCACAGAAAACCATCCTATCAACCAGAATACCTGCTTGGTTAGTTTCTTTTGCCTTTAATCTTACAGATTTTATTCATGTCCAAAGCTTCTTAGATCATCACTTTTTGCTCCTACCCTATTCAGTGAGGTTGTCCCATACATTTGTAATATGGTTGAATTCATTTGTCCCAATCTGCATTTATTCTGGGCATCCCCTGACCTCCTATGATTTTTCAACTTTATGTACATTGTGGTTCATTGTTTGCCCTGTAAAGCTCTATGAATTTTGACCAACGTCTATTGTCCCTCTCAGAGACAACCACCCTTGAAATACTGTTTTACAATAAAAATTTAATATGTGTTCATTGTCACTTAAAAATTTGTTATTCTAGATTCACATATGATTTCCCCTATAAAAAACAATGTATTTTTCAATTTATCAATCCCATATACAACTCTTACCATGTCCCAGACACTATTTTAAGTACTTTGTAAGTATTTATTCATTTACTCTTCTTAACATTCCTATGAGATAGCTGCCTTTATTATCCTTATATTACAGATAGAGGCTTTGCAGGTAGCTTGGTGATAAAGAATTCACCTGCCAATGCAGGAAATGCAGGTGACCTGGGTCAGGAAGATCCCCTGGATGAGGAAATGCCAACCCACTTCATTATTCTTGCTCAGAGAATCCCATGGACAGAGGAGCCTGGTGGGCTACAGTCCATGGGGTGACAAAGAGTCGGACATGACTTAGCAACTAAGCAACAACATTCTTACAGGTAAGAAAACTGAGGCAAAGAAAGGTTAAATAAGTTGCCAAGGTCACACAGCTGGTATATATTTATCATCCAAGGCAAACACAGTGAACATGGCCTTTTGATTATTAATAGATGTTCATGTCACATTGGTGACTGGCTGAAGCTGAACGGATTTCAGAGTCTCTCTGCATGTACAGCTTATAAGAAAGTTGTGCTTTGTGGTAGAGGGCTCCAAGTACACAAGCAGAAGCCAAGACAACGCTTTGAACAGCTTCCTTCAGAGGTTGCAAAATTGATGAGATAGAATAATTTATGGTTGCTTTACTGAATAATTTACCAATCAAATCATTCAGCAAACCAGTGAAATGTGAAAACAAGGGAGACATGAATTTGGACCAGGAAGGATCAGTAAGATCCAGCAAGGCTGAACATTGCCTACTAGGCACATTGAAGGAAGACAGGTCTCTGCAGACCTTACTTCTTTAAAATTTTAAAAAATTTTATATCAGAGTATAATGGTAAAGTACCTGCCTGCTGGTGCAGAAGACATGGGTTCCATCCCTGGGTGGGGAAGATCTCCTGGAGTAGGGCATGACAACTGACTCCAGTATTCTTGCCTGGAGAATCCCATGGACAGAGAAGCCTGGTGGGCTACAGCCCATAGGGTCGCAGAGTTGAACAAGAATGAGGTAACTTAGCACACATGCAGTACATGGTTAATTGACAATGTGTTAGTTTTAGGTGCGCAGCAAGGTGGTTCAGTTATACATACACATGTACCTATTCTTTTTCCTTTGTTTCCCATTTAGGGTATTACAGAATATTAAGAATATTTCCCTGTGCTATACAGTAGGTCCTTGTTGGATATCTATTTTAAATATAGCAGTGTGTACATGTCAATCCCAAACTCCCAATCCTTGCCCCTGATAACCATAAGTTTGTCTTCTAAGTCTGTGAGTTAAGAAGCAAAAAAAATAAAAATAAAAAAGGAGAGAGAGAAATGAAATAATGCCTTTTGCAGTAACATGGATGGATGTAGAGATTGTTATACTAAATAAGACAAAGAAACAGATATCATATGATACCACTTATAAGTGGAATCTAAAAAAAAAAAAACGGTACAAATGAACTTCTTTACAAAATAGAAACAAACTTTGGCCTTCTGATTTTAAGAGGCAAATTACAGTGGCCTGACCAGCTTGCTTCTTCCCACACTGATTGCTGCTGGAGAGCCTGCACACACTTTCAGTGAATTCTAAGCTTGTCTTTTTCTTGGTAGTCTGTTCTTTCTCCATGAATGACTAATGTTAGCTCCATCTATAGCATGGAGCAGACCTTGGTATCCATGTTTCTATCTCACATTCCACTAGATTATTATTGAAACTTTCAATATTGCTTGTGAAACTGGATCATAAAATTGATCACTTGAAGAATGCTTTGCAAGTGACAAAGGATTTTGCATATTGTCTCATTTAATCCCATACAACAACTGCTAATGTCAATGTCACTATCTGTACTTCAGAAGTGAGGACCAGTACACAAGTGTGTAAACGGTAAACTCTCCAGCTCAGAGTCTCCACGATTCAGATGGCTGATTCTAAGTATTCTTTTCTTTCCAGGCTTCTCCACTTGCCTTTGTCTTATATGCTATGGTGAAAGAAAAATCAGATCCCAAGTCAAAGGCTGGCTCTCTGTGATAACTACTCCATTAATTTCAGTCATTTCTGCATTCTTTATCCCATCTGTTATTCCACATAGACATCTGTGCAATATCACTTGCAAATCAAAGACATTTTCTTTCTAGTATAACTTAAGATGAAATGGCCGTTTCAAATGCTCATTTCTCTGATCTTGTTCAGTGCCCAGCCACGAGCACGTTTGCTCCTCTCTACACTTTTTCTGTAACTAATCTTAATTAGCTGAGAAAGAACCAGAGTGACCTGGCAAAGAGAAATGGTGCCTGTTTTAGAATCAATTCAGACAAATAAAAAGATGGAATGGACTTTTCTGGAATGGTCTTGCAGATAGTATCACAGTTTTGTTTAGAGAATCTCTAGAGAATTATATTGGGGGATTCCCTATGGCTCAGTGGTAAAGAATTTGCCTGCCAAGGCAGGAGATGCAGGTTCGATTCCTGGATCAGGAAGACCCCCTGGAGAAGGAAATATCCACCCCAGTATTCTTGCCTGGGGAATTCCATGGACAGAGGAGCCTGGTGGGCTATATAGTCCATAGCGTCGCAAAGAGTCAAACATGACTTAGCAATTGTGAAATGAAAATATCTCCTGCCATATTAGTAAACAAGAAATGTCAAAGTCTCAGGGATTTCTGGCCTCCAAATGTGAAGGAGGGCTCCCCAGACTGTGATCCAGCAGATGCTACCACCCCCCAGTAGCTACCACCCCCAAGATGCTACCACCCCTACCACTTCAAGATGAAATGGCTGTTTCAAATGCTCATTTCTCTAATTTTGTTCAGTGTCCAGCCACGAGCATTTTTGCTGAGGAGCAGGGAGAAAGCGCGAAGCAGCCATCTGCCACTCCTTGAGGTGAATGAGGAAGAGAATTTGGCCCCAGACGGCTGAGGTGCATGTGGAAGGAATGAATTCAGTCAGCCCGGAGGCTTGCATCCTCCCATACATAGAATGAGAAATGCCTTAACTTGGTATCTGATCTTTGATGTTCAGATTGCCTTCTTCCTTTGTTGCAAACTTGTATGTAGCCTGACTTCCCCTCCTGTCTCCTGGGAGCCGTTTTCTCAGAGGTGCTGAAATGCTGTTTACTGGGTTCAGAGACCTAAACATTCCCACCAAATAAAATAACTCTACTTTCAGGTGATGACTATATTTTTAGTTGACATGACTAAACAACAACAACAGAGAATTGTATTAAAGAAATATTCTAGCCTAGTTTTCCAATTCTCACAGTTGAGATTCCAGATTATTTTTGTTCAGTAATAGTAATAACTACATTTCTAAGTCAAAGGTGCTTGAGTCAGCATCTGAATGTTGGTTCAGTTCAGTCAGTCGCTCAGTCGTGTCTGACTCTTTGTGATGCCATGGACTGCAGCACACCAGGCCTCCTTGTCCTTCACCAACTCCCAGAGCTTGCTCAAACTCATGTCCATCCAGTCAGTGATGCCATCCAACCATCTCATCCTCTGTCGTCCCCTTCTCCTCCTGCCTTCAATCTTTCCCAGCATCAGGGTCTTTTTCAATGAGTCAGTTCTTTGCATCAGGTGGCCAAAGTATTGGAGCTTCAGCTTTAGCATCAGTCCTTCCAATGAATATTCAGAATTGATCTCCTTTAGGATGGACTGGTTGGATCTCCTTGCTGTCCAAGGGACTCACAAGAGCCTTCCCCAACACCACAGTTCAGAAGCAACAATTCTTCGGTGCTCAGCTTTCTTTAGAGTCCAATACTCACATCCATACATGACTGTTGAAAAAACCATAGCTTTGACTGGATGGACCTTTGATGACAAAGTAATGTCTTTGCTTTTTAATATGCTGTCTGGGTTGGTTATAAATTTTCTTCAAAGGAGCAGGTGTCTTTTAATTTCATGTTGGTTAGACATCTCCAAACTGCCTTCCAATCATTATGGCATGTTGACATGTGCTGAGAGCTAGAATTTCTAGTGTCTTTGTCATTTTTTACCTAAATAAATGGGCCATGAGTAAATATATCACATTTCTTTGCCAATTTTATCAGTTGAATAGGGTTTACTTCCAGTTGATCTATGTGTTGTAGCAATATCCAAACATCATAAAATTCCCTATCAATGTGCTATGGTTAGTTCACTTATATTGCAAAGACCATCTGTCTGGATTTTAAGCAAATTGAGATCAGTAGCTTTGAGATGTTAAAATTGAAAAGCTAAAGAATAACCTAATGGGAGACATTAGAAAGAGAGATTTTGGTCTAAAATAGTAAGACCCACTGAGCAAATTACAGGCCATGATTTGTTTATAGTTTCATAATACGATTAATGTTGAAGAAGAGAACTCTGATTTCTGTTACATATCTACAGGATTCTGCTAATCAAAGTCTCAGCAATTGTCAGAGCTCAGATCTATCACAAGCCATTTTTTCTTTGGGGTTTCCATGGATAATTGGCCGTTATTAACCACCCATTGCCTTTAAATTTTTCTCTAAAGATGAGAGGTTAGCAAAGAAAAAGTTGTTCATCTTTATTCCTGTTGCATTTTGAATCACTGTAGATGAGGCAGCAGTTATATGTATTTTATATTCTTTCCCATCACTGTAGGGCAGTTAATATCTCTTGATCAAAATTCAGAGTTGGACAAAACTTAGTGAACGAGCAACAACAGCAATTAAAATACCTAGAAACTAAAATGTTTAGAAGGGAAGTAGGGTTATTGCCTGTTTTATTTTAAAATAAGAGATTCTTACGAAGTTATTCTTTCAATCTCTCAGATGGCTAAAGTCCTAATTTCTGTAAAGCATTGTTTTATTGTGAACTACCTTGTCAGAAATTAAACTCAGAGGAATGAATTACTACAGTAACATGCAAACAGCTTCCTCCCAATATCTTCTTTTTGTTCCTGTTAAGCAACTTTTAGTAAGTTTTTTAATTTACATTTTAGAAGGAATATCTGGGTACATTTTTCTGAAATGTGGAGTACTATAAGAAGTCACAAAGGTAACTGGTAAAAGACCTCTTTCTCTTTCAGTCTAGGCTAGCTTGTGCTGTGCTGTGGGTAACCTAGCCCTTCTGCGGGGGAACTTGCTGACCCAGGAATCAAACCAGGGTCTCCTACATTGCGGGCAGATTCTTTACCAGTTGAGCTACTAGGGAAGCCTGAGGCTAGCTTATGTCGTAGTACAACTCAAGTCTTTTTTTCAATCTTCTAATTTTTTAATTAATTCATTTTTTATATGGGATCTTATTTCCCCAACCAGTGATTGAACCTGGGACCATGGGAGTGAAGGCACAGAGTTCTAACCATTGGACAGCCAGGGAATTCCCAACCCAGGTCTCAGTGGTATTCAAATCAAAGGTCCACTTCTCCTTTATGCTACATGTCCATTGTGGGTTGGCTGAGGGTTCTGCTGCATGCTTGCTCAGGCATCTGGTGCGTCAGAGCTGCTGCCAACAGTCACGATATCAGAAGGAAAGAGTGGGTAAGTTTTAATTCTTTTACCTGATAATTACACTGGTTGAAATGTACTTTGGACATTTCAAAATGTACAAAACATGTCCCATAACCACACCTAACTTCAAATGGGGCGGGGCGGGGGATGGTGTGATACACTGATACCCTATACAATATTTGTTAGGTAGCGCTGATGACTACTGTATGGACTTTAATACTTGAAATAGCAGCTCTCCTTTCTCCATTTATAGATTCATCTTTCTTAAATACATCCAACATTGTTTCAATTTATAGGACTTTTCAGTACTCTCCAGCACCTAATGAAGCAAGGCACTTTTCATCATTTTAAAATGTTGGGGAAATACTTGAATATTGATACAAATTAGAATCATTTTCTCAAATTACATAAAAATAATCCTTTGACAATCATGATTGAGGTTGCTTTAAATCTATATATTAATATATGGAGAATTGATTTTTTAAAATTTTAAATTAGGTCTTTAGAAACAGAAAGTCTCTGTAGTTTTTTGGTTCTCATTTAGATATAAAAGTGAATTTGTATTATCTGTAACTATAAAATTTCCTGTAATTTAGCTCTGTGAGAATCTAGATTAGCATTCAACTCTAAATTTTTCTTAATTTTCTTGTTAAACATGAATTATTTTGTTACTACATTGTTAAACATATAGGATCTTTTTTAGTTCTTGTTTATTGTTTATTGAATAAGATCAGAGAACAGCATGTGTGATGTCTATTCTCTTGAATTAATTTAGGCTTCCTTTTTGACAGCTTACTAAATTGATTTGTGCTTCTAGAGTAATCTTACAATATTTAACATATCACCTTCTAAGTATAGATGTATTTTAAAACCACTTAAGTAAAAAATGCCCTCAGCAAAGAACATAATACCTAATTCCTGATGGGTTTATTTATAAAGAGTTCACAGCACATTACATGTATCTTGAAGGCAGAGCCAAATTATGATATGTTAATTGGAAAAAATATTTAATGTGAAAATAATAGCTTCAGTTAAGGTGTGGAGCTAGAGAGGCATGAGAGAGGTTTAAGGAGCAGAAATAGCTTTGCTAGAATAAGGGATATGAGAAGTAGGTAGGAGGAAGGTGAAAAAGTGAGTGCCAGAATGTAGAGGGTTTAGAACAGCAGATAAAGAAATGTATGAGCTTTACTGAGTGAACAGTGAGACGCCAAGGCGGGGCACTCATGTGACGTTGCGTGTGTGCTACGCCGTTTCAGTCGTATCTGACTCTTTGCGACCCCATGGACTGTAGCCCGCCAGGTTCCTCTGTCCACGGAATTCTCCAGGTAAGGATACTGGAATGGGTAACCATTTCTTTCTTCCCCAGAGTATCTTCCAGACCCACGGATCGAACCCAGGTCTCCTGCGTTGTAGGCAGATTCCAGGGAAGCCCAAACAAGAGTTTAATGTGACTGACTTATAAGGGGTGACAGGATTTGAAAGAGAAGGGTTAAAAGTCAATCAGACAGGAGGTTCTAACAGTTGTCCTGATGAGAAATGATAGAGATCAGAACCAGAGCAATGGCATTAGTCATCAAAGGAGTGAATGAATGTAAGAGACAGGAAGGGAGTGGGCAGGTTAACACAAGGAAAAGTCAGAGCCTCGGAGAATTAGAGGCAGTCAACAACAGGACTTTATTTTGGTAGAAAGATGATCTCAGTTTTAGACTTATTGAGGTTTTGTTTCCTGTAGACTCTCCACCTGGGGACATCCAGTAGGCAGAGAGAAATAGAGTATTAGCTATTAGCGGAGAGAAATAACATCTAGTAGTGTGAAGGATACTGGATAATAGTGTCAAGGATGGTGATGCCTTACAAGGTATAGTTTTTTCTCAGAGGACTTAAGATCTAGTTGGGAGATCAAGATAACACTTTATAAGCAACAAAAATACAAGAACGTAACTTAGGGCTAAGTTGTGCATGGCATGCTTTCTTTGTTGCAAGAATTTAGAGGAAAAGAGAATTAAAGGGACATGGAGGACTTGAGTTGGCTCTTTTTTTAAAAAATGTATTTATTTTTTTAAGGAGTTGGCTCTTGATGGGTGGGAAGTGTTTAGTTGGGTGCAAAAGCAGGGAAGATTGACAGGTCCTAAAGAACTGATACATATTCATGTGATATGGTCACTATTAGCAATAGTTTTGATAACTAATTAATCCTGCTGAAGGACAGGCTTGGATCCCCTCGCGTTTCTGGGTTTCTGTACTCTGCACCCCAGTTTGCGGCTGCGTGTACTACACCCACTGTAAATCAAAAGATCTATGTCTCCTTAGGACTGCAGCTGGCACAGGGTCACTGGTGCAACAACAGATGTAAGGTGTGGGCCTGGAGGGACTGATGCCCTTGTAAACAGGATGGCACTTAATCCCCTGGAAGGCAATGCAAACCAAGATTTCACAGTCTTTAGGTGATTCTGTTTCCCAGGAAAATCTAACACAAATTATGCAGCTGTACTCCCTCAGCCTTGGCATCAACAGACCAAAGACCACACTGTAATCTCACCTCATTTTTCCCACAGTGTTCTCCGTGCTTTCTAGGAAGAGGGAAATATGTCTGAGTGTGTGTGAGGCAGCATTTACTAAGAGCTCTACAGAACAGCTTTGGGAGGTCGATTTTTCCTGGGGATTCTCACTGATTCGTGTGTGAACTGTTGGGCTCAACATTCCCCAGCTCCAGCTCTCTCTGGTGATCCTGTAAGAGGATCTTCTGAGCCACTTATTCTGTGGACGGAGAATTGCCCCCATCTGCCTGGACAGTTCCTGCTCGTCTTTCAAGGCTCAGCTCAAGTGTCATGACTTCAAGGAAGCTTCGCCTCTCTGGCCCTCCTTGCCTCCTCCCAGGCTTTGCCCACTACACACCCACTGTATTCCTTTAGCTGCCTTTAAAGCACTGACCTCCCTATTAATGGTTTCACTGAATTGTCTGTAGATTTTGAACTTCTTGAGTGTGTGAAGCCTGATATGGTCACCTTTGGGTGTTCAATTCTAAGACCCACACCTGGCCACTGCAGGCTTTCAACAAAGGCATGCTCAGTGGATGGATGAATGAACGGACGGTGTTAAAGCATGAACTCGGCTATATTTTGTGCCCACATTTTGTTTGTATCCACATTCATGAATGAGCTGATTCTTGTCACTCTGTGAGGTCTAAATCAGTCTTTGAAACAATTTCACAAAAGGAAAAATATTCCAGCCTGTCAACAGGTTGGCTGGCATTATAATTAAGTGATCTTATCTTTTCTGCTTGATCATACTGTTCTTAGCTGCACAGTGAGGATGAGCCCAGCTTTAATAATGGTGTGGCATCTGTCTCTCCCTAGACATGGCCTGAGGACAACGCCAGCAGACAGCTGTGGCATGGTCCACCATCTGGGTCTCTGGAATATCTATGTAGCCCTCTGGTTTTTAGAAAGACTTAGGCTAGAAGCCACAAGGAGGGCTGCGTTTCTTTGCCTCAGGGCATTGGAGTTAGAGTCTCCTTTCCATTTGAGACTTGAATGGATAGAGATGCAAGTTCTAAGGCCATTTGTCACTCTAGTTCATCAAGTCAAAGGATACGGAACTCATGGGGCCATAAAAGCCATCAATGAGTTCTCTTTGTATTTGAATAACCTCCCAACTTTTCACTCCATTACAGTTAGAGAAAATTTCGCCGCACAGATAGAGGCTGTGAACACTCCCTCACTGTTTTTCACTTTATTCCTGCCTTGGAGAAAACACCAGGTGAAGCTGGAAGATGACATTGGCTCTCCTGCTCTAAACAGACTGAACTCTGCCTCCAGTATTAAAGGTTTGGCACACTTGCAATATCTTTGCTGGCAAATCACCCTATTGCAGCTGTTTTGTCGTCCTTGAGAATTTCCTATTTTGCTTTCCTGGGAATGGATGTTTATGAAGTGGAAATGTGGAGCCCTGTGAAGAAGTCCTTGGTGCAAATGCCATAACAAACTGTTCTCTGTGGGGCTCCATTCCGGGAAAGTGGATACAGCAATTTTATCTCCACGGGCAGAGTTGCAATAAGCCTGTTTACATACTGACACCAACAACATAGCATTAGGTATCTCTGTAACCATCTGTGCTCGCATGCTAAGTTGCTACAGTCGTGTCCGGCTCTTTGCGACCCCATGGACTGTAGCCTGCCAGGATCCTCTGTCCATAGGATTCTCCAGGCAAGAATACTGGAGTGGGTTGCCATTTCCTCCTCCACAGGATCTTCCCAACCCAAGGATTGAACTTGTGTCTTCTGAGGCTCCTGCATTGCAGGTAGATTCTTTGACCATCCAGGGAAATTTTATAGATGACTAATTTTGTATTTAAGGTAGGTGGTAGAAGGGATGAATAAACTGAAGCTGAATTAAATGAATTTTCATGTAAGGGTAGAACAAACAAGATTTCAGGATGGATTGGGGCTTTGGACAGGAAACAGAGGCTGTATGTTAATTTGCAGGTCTCTAGTACTCCTCAGCTTAGCCTTTCAGCATGGATTTGTGAGCCAATTCAGCTGTATTTTGTGCTGTAGAATTAACTTTTCAAAAAGCATAATGTGCATTAGCTGAGATGATAATGCATGGTAAATGCTGAATGCCATTCAGCACATGGGGATGGTGGTGATGGTGATGGGATGATGGGGATGGTGGTGAGGATGATGGTGATGGTGGTGGGGATGATGACAATGATGATTTATCAACAGAAATTATGGCCCAGAGGTATTTTCCCAAATAAGCTCAGTGGGCAATTAAAAATCTGTTGTTTTTTTTATTGCTAAGCCTGACTCTTTGTGAGCCCGTGGACTAGAGCACGTCAGGCACCTCTGTCTTTCACTATCTCCTGCAATTTGCTCAGATTCATGTCCATTGAGTCAGTGATGCTATCTCACCATCTCATCCTCTGCCACCCCCTACTGTTTTTGCCTTCAATCTTTCCCAGCATCAGGGTCTTTTCCAATGAGTCAGCTCTTTGCATCAGGGGGCCAAAGTATTGGAGCTCCAACTTCAGCATCAGTCCTTCCAATGAATATTCAGGATTGATTTCCTTTAGGATTGACTGGTTTGCTCTCCTTGCAGTCCAAGGGACCCTCAAGAGTCTTCTCCAGCACCACAATTTGAAAGTATCAGTTCTTTGGCACTCAGCCTTCTTTATGGTCCAACTCTCACATGACTATGGGAGAAACCATAGCTACAGTGAAGTAAATCATAACTTTTTATAAAGTAATAAATTAAAAGATAATAAGTTGTAAATAAAAGTCTATTGTAACATAGATCATGGTAAATGAATCCCCTGAGTCCCAGCAGAGGAGACAGAGGTATGGGTTGGTTCAGAAGCAGCTACAGGGGACTGAATACTGACAGCAAGACCATCTCTGGGAGTGGGTGCTCAGGGCAGGGCAGCGGAGGCAAAAGAAAGGCTTGGTTTGCCTTTCAGAGGATTTCATGCATCATGTTGATTGCAAAGACATGCTAATCTCCTTTTTCACACAGGACCCACTTGCAGTTCCTAGGTGCACACCCTCAGCTTGTACATGTACCCCAGGCATATATACAGAGCTTCAGGCACACACTTCCCACCTCAAAGACACACACCCACATTTATCACCCTAGCAAATAGGACCCCCTCCATAGTCTATAAATATCACCTACATAAGCTCATAACACTCTTTTATAACCTCCATCCACACTCACAGTCCCACACCCTTCTATTCAAATCCCCTTATGTACATCCTTTATAGATACACACCCTGCACACCCATACAGACTGAAACCTCTCCACTTTGTTCACTCTCAAGTTTCCCTCCCCTCATATACATACCACATACACAGAGACTCATATAGACACATCGAACACACTCATTTTCCTGGTCACCCACACATCTTGATGGTCCCACAGTGTATTTGGGGTTGAAAGGGGGACAGGGAATTGTTAGGGAACAAATTAATCTTGTTACATTTATTACACTTAATACGTCTTTCTCTTCCCCTACTTTATGCTCCCCCACCCCACCTTCTTCCCTAACTATTCTTTATAGAATGATTATTTTCTTTTTTTAAAAGTTAATTAATTTATTTTAATTGGAGGCTAATTACTTTACAATATTGTAGTGGTTTTGCCATACATTGACATGAATCAGCCATGGGTGTACATGTGTCCCCCATCCTGAACCCCCCTCCACCTCCCTCCCCATCCCATCCCTCAGGGTCATCCCAGTGCACCAGCCCCAAGCACCCTGTCTCATGCATCAAACCTGGACTGGTGATCTATTTCACATATGGTAATATACATGTTTCAATGCTATTCTCTCAAATCATCCCACCCTCGCCTTCTGTCACAGAGTCCAAAAGTCTGTTCTTTATCTCTGTCTCTATTGCTGTCTCTCATATAGGGTCATTGTTACCATCTTTCTAAATTTCATATATATGAATTAATATACTGTATTGGTGTTTTTCTTTCTGACTTCACTCTGTATAACAGGCTCCAGTTTCATCCACCTCATTAGGACTGATTCAAATGCATTCTTTTTAATGGCTGAGTAATATCCCATTGTGTATGTGTACCACAGCTTTCTTATCCATTTGTCTGCCAAAGGACATCTAGATTGCTTCCATGTACTAACTATTGTAAACAGTGTTGTGATGAACATTGGGGTACACAATTTCACAATTTGTATGGAAATACAAAAAACCTCAAATAGCCAAAGCAATCTTGAGAAAGAAGAATGGAACTGGAGGAATCAACCTGCCTGATTTCAGACTATGCTTGTGGTATAGCTACAGTCATCAAGACAGTATGGTACTGGCACAAAGACAGAAATATAGATCAATGGAACAAGATAGAAAGCCCAGAGATAAATCCACGCACCTATGGACACCTTATCTTTGACAAAGGAGGCAAGAATATACAATGGAGAAAAGACAATCTAACAAGTGGTGCTGGGAAAACTGGTCAACCACTTGTAAAAGAATGAAACTAGAACACTTTCTAACACCATACACAAAAAGAAACTCAAAATGGATTAAAGATCTAAACATAAGACCAGAAACTATAAAACTCCTAGAGGAGAACATAGGCAAAACACTCTCTGATATAAATCACAGCAGGATTCTCTATGACCACCTCCCAGAGTAATGGAAATAAAAGCAAAAATAAACAAATGGGACTTAATTAAACTTAAAAGTTTTTGCACAATAAAGGGAACTATAAGCAAGGTGAAAAGACAGCCTTCAGAATGGGAGAAAATAATAGCAAATGAAGCAACTGACAAATAATTAATCTCAAAAATATAGAAGCAGCTCATGCAGCTCAATACCAGAAAAAATAAGTGACCCAATCGAAAAATGGGCCAAAGAACTAAACTGACATTTCTCCAAAGAAGACATACAGATGGCTAAGAAACACATGAAAAGATGCTCAACATCATTCATTTTCAGAGAAATGCAAATCAAAACCATAATGAGGTACCATCTCATGCTGGTCAGAATGGCTGCTATCCAAAAGTCTACAAGCAATAAATGTTGGAGAGGGTGTGGAGAAAAGGGAACCCTCTTACACTGTTGGTGGGAATGCAAACTAGTACAGCCACTATGGAGAACAGTGTGGAGCATCCTTAAAAAACTGGAAATAGAACTGCCATATGATCCAGCAATCCCACTGCTGGGCATACACACTGAGGAAACCAAAATTGAAAGAGATACATGTACCCCAATGTTCATCATAGAATGATTATTTTCAATTGTCATATGCATCATTTGCTTTGCTTAAAATGGAGGCATATTATCCAGATTACCATTTATCTACCCTTTGATGAATTCATATGAAGAAAGTACTTCTTAAAGAAAACTTGATTTGGGAATATTTTTGTGTTTATCCAGCTGTGTTCATTATCATATCATTCATGAGTCCTATAATTTTCAAATCCATTCAGATGAGATTAGTGAAAGTGAAAGTCACTCAGTTATGTCTGACTCTTTGTGACCCCATGGACTGTACAATTCATGGAATTCTCCAGGCCAGAATACTGGAGTGGGTAGCCGTTCCCTTCTCCAGGGTATCTTCCCAACCCCGGGATTGAAGCCAGGTCTCCCGCATTGCAGGCAGATTCTTTACCAGCTGAGCCACAGGGGAAGCCCTGAGCCACAAGGGGATTTCTTTGGATATTCAGGTGGAGGATGGAATGACTCTAGCAAGTAGTGTCCTGTAATCTGCCCATCAGCTTTTTCCTTGGAACTTTCCTCTCTTAGATGGAAAGGCAAAGCCGGGCCCAAACACGCTGAAACTAATGGGCCATGGTCAGGAAGACGTCCATAGCTGCACACGGCTCATGTTCCCTTAGCTGAAGAAACAGTTGGTTCAGACAATGACTGTTGTCTCCTGAAGTGGCATAAAGCACTTACATTTTGCAGTTTCTCTCTAGCAGCTCAGCCAAGTGAGATGACATGTGAAAATCTTGTGGCTTCCCTTCTGTCATTTATTAGAGTTCTTTGGTTTTTGCACAGACGTGAAATGTTGAGTAGCTTGTCTTCTTATGCCAACCGATCTGAAGGACTCTGAGAATTGAAAAGAATCTCCTACTTCAGTAGATTTAGCAATGAAGAGCTTAGGCCTGTACTGATTGATGTAGATGCCCTTGGAACCACTGTGGATTTCCTACGATGACTGTGAACTCAGATTTAGAAGACAGAAAAGACTTGGAAATAAAGCCTTTTACTGAAACAGTGAAGCTCTGGTTTATTTCCCTCGGGTCTTTTACAAGGAGGAACATTTTCTCAGAATCATGTCCTTGCTGTTTCACATCAGGAACATAGGGCCAAGCACACTCCCCTCTGTGACTGCCCCAGGGTTGCCAGACACACAAGGGCAGGGGAGATGGAAGGAGACAGAAGGGTGAGCAGGCTACAAGTGTGACTGTGAAGGCAAAGGGACAAATTTCAAGTGTGTAGGCTTCTGCTTCCCATTTTGTTTTCTTTCTAATTTTGTACCATTATTTCAGTTTTCCCATTAAATTGGAGAGGTTAATGGAGAAGTGGGCGTATCTGGTCAATGATGTCACCTCAACTGTAGTGGAATAAAGCTACTGCAAGGACCTGTGTTTGAGCCCCATGAACAGTGTTTCTGACACCACTGTGTTGGTGATAAGAATTAAATAAGGTTGGGTAAGACGAAAATGAGTGTGACAGCTCATTGCAAATTGTAAGGAGTCATGTGACTGCTAGTTATTTCAAATTTCTTAATAGCTTTTTAAAGAAAAAAGCTTTTAAGTAAAAATTGTAAGTAAAAATACAGACTTTTTTCTGGAAGTTTTATAAAATGAACATGATTTTCTTTTATTAAACTTTTTGTTTAAAAATTGAAATATCATTGATTTACAATGTTGTGTTAATTTCTGCTGTACAGCAAAGTGGTTCAGTGATACATATAGAGACATTTGCTTTTAAAGTTCTTTTCCATTAAGATTTATCATACGGTATTGAATGGAGCTCCCTGTGCTATAAAGTAGGACCTTGTTGTAGATCCTTTCTATATATAATTGGTGTGTGTGTGTGTGCGCTCAGTTGTGTCAGACTCTTTGCAACTCCATGGACTGTAGCCCACCACGCTCCTCTGTCCATGGGATTTCCCAGGCAAGAATACCAGGATGTGTTGTTATTTCCTCCTCCAAGGGATTGTCCTGATCCAGAGATGGAACCCACATCTCCTGCATTGGCAGGTGGATTCTTTACTGCTGGGCCATCAGGAAAACCCAGTTATCATCTACCTTCTCATAACTCCCATAACCCCACTGTTAACAAAGGATTTACTGGAAGGATGAGGCATACTTAGGGGCATGTTGTGTGTGAGGAGGGCAGTACAGGGTAAGAAATATCTTCAAACTTAACATTTGATTTGCTATGGAAGCATCATTTGGGCTGTGTCTCTTTGTTGGTCTCTGTCCAGTGCTTTGGAAACCTTTAGTGCCTTCCCTAAAGGAAAATATACCTTAACCCTGGCTGTAAGACTGGCCTGACTTGCACAGAATTCCAGCCCCGAGGGCTGCACCTCTCCTCACTGGCTCTCCTTGTGCAGGACGTGTGTGCTCAAGCTTCCGTAGTGGGAAGCCTGCCCCAGCCTCCCGTACAACTTTGGAGTTCTCCTTACTGACCACTCTCTATCTCTGTTTTCTCTCTGTTTTGGAAACCCTTCTCCCTGATCTAGGGTTAGCTGTAGAATCTTGTGTGTGGGTGTATGTGTCTGTGCTCAGTCATGTCCGACTCTTTGGGACCCTGTGGACTGTAGCCAGCCAGACTCCTCTGTCCATGGGATTATCCAAGAAAGAATACTGGAGTGGGCTGCCGTTTCCTCCTCCAGAGGAATCTTAGAATCTTATCATTCCACATATATTTTGGGGCATAGAAATCTGCTTCTCCCAAATTCTACTTCCATTTAGGCTCTGCTCAAGTGATACCATATTTTTCAGCTCCGCATGACTCATCAAGACCAAACTGAAGCATTTTTCTAAGCATCTCAGAAAGCTGTTCTGCCAGCCACACAAAGTAGTAATGTCTACAGTTAGGTTTTTTCTTTTTATTAAAAGCAATGTCCTTTTTGAATGTTTTTCTACAGTTATATATAAAGTCTATTTTAGAAAACAAGAAAGCAGAAACTCAGTGAAGTTAAATAAACTTCCCAGTGAATTATGATAGTAATTACTGCTAAAAGATAGAGCTGGAATTGAAGTTCAGGGCTGTGAGCTCGAAGTCCCATTCTTTTTCCATTTGTTGCATGGTCTGTAGAAAGACAGCAGCTTTGGGCCAGCTGGTATCCTAGGATTGTGCTTAATAGATTTCATGAGCAATGTGAGTTGCTGATAAAGCCTTGCCCTTGGCAGATGGACACTTTGGGAACCTTGGGATGGGATTTTTTTTAAGGATTTGTTTTTTTTATGTAGACCATTACTAAAGTCTTCATTGAATTTGTTACAATATTGTTTGTTTTATGTTGAGTTTTTTTGGCCATGAGGCATGTGGGATCTTAGCTCCCCCATCAAATTCTCATCCCCACTACTGGAAGATAAGTCTTAACCACTGGACAGCCAGGGAAGTCCCCAGGGACGGGCTTCAATAGGAGGAACGATGAGATCAGATCCTCAGCTGCTTCTGACAGTGCTGGTTTCCTGCCTCCTTTCCCTGAATCTGCAACATAAGGAGAGGGCAGAGATACTCAGGGGATCTTGCAAGTCAGCAACAGGCCTTAAATCTCACCAAACTAGTGGCATTCCTGGCTAAGCACGGTCACAGGGATATGCTCCTTTCGATAACTAACTGCCAAGCAATGTCTAAGGAATGTGGAACCCACAAGACATTTGCAAAAAGGAACCTGAGAAAGGAGCAAAATGCAAAGCAAACAATCTTTCCAGTATTTTCAAGACTCTGATATTTGGCTCTAAGCAGTAAAAGAAGAAAAGAAAAAATAAAAAGAAAGAAAGATTGAAGTACTTGGAACCCATAGTGAGAGCTTGTGAGTCAGGATGAAATTCCAGCTGCTTTTATGAAAAGATTTTGTAGAAATCCACAGGGACACTGTTGAGACCATTTTCATTTTGGGTCTCCTCAAAAAGGGCCTCTCATCTCAATCATTCACATGTTAGCTGATCTCTTGAGCCAGGGCAGTGGTTTCTTCTCATCGATCTGATACCTAGGGGAGGACAGTCTCAGAAAGATTGAGCGAGGGATGTATAGATCTTCATGGTGACTCAGCAAAGCATCTGACACCTCAGATGCTTTTCAGTGAAGATGACTGGTAATATAGAGACACGTATGTTTGAAAGAGCCTATCATAATAAGCCTATCATAACAGAATGAAAACCACAGTCACAGAAAACTAACCAATCTGATCACATGGACCACAGACAGCCTTGTCTAACTCAGTGAAACTATGAGCCATGCCGTGTAGGGCCACCCAAGATGTGGTATAGTCGAGAGTTCTGACAAAATGTGGTCCATTGGAGAAGGGAATGGCAAACCACTTCAGTATTCTTGCCTTGAGAACCCCATGAATAGTGTGAAAAGGCAAAAAGACAAGACACTGAAAGAACTCCCCAGGTCAGTAGATGCCCAATATACTACAGGGAATCAGTGGAGAAATAACTCCAGAAAGAATGAAGAGATGGAGCCCAAGCAAAAACAACACCCAGTTGTGGGTGTGATTGGCGATGGAAGCAAAGTCCAATGCTATAAAGAGCAATATTGCATAGGAACCTGGAATATTAGGTCCACGAATCAGGGCAAATTGGAAGTGGCCAAACAGGAGATGAAAGAGTGAACATCAACATTTTAGGAATCGGTGAACTAAAATGGACTGGAATGGGTGAATTTAACTCAGATGACTATTATATTTACTACTGTGTGCAGGAATCCCTGAGAAGAAATGGAGTGGCCATCATAGTTAACAAGAGTCTAAAATGCAGTACTTGGATGCAATTTCAAAAACGACAGAATGATCTCTGTTAGTTTTCAAGGCAAACCATTCGATATCACGGTAATCCAAGTCTATGCCTCAACCAGTAACACTAAAGAAGCCGAAGCCGAATGGTTCTATGAAGACTTACAAGACCTTCTAAAATTAACACCAAAAAAAGATATCCTTTTCATTACAGGGAACTAGAATGCAAAAGAAGGAAGTCAAGAGATACCTGGAATAATAGGCAAATTTGGCCTTGGAGTACAGAATGAAGCAGGGCAAAGGCTAACAGACTTTTGCCAAGAGAACACACTGGTCATAGCAAATGCCCTCCTTCAACAACAGAAGAAAACACTCTACACATGGACAACACCAGGTGGTCAATACCAAAATCAGATTGATTATATTCTTTGCAGCCAAAGATGGAGAAGTTTTATACTGTCAGCAAAAACAAGACCGGGAGCCGACTATGGCTCAGATCATGAACTCCTTATTGCCAAATTCAGACTTGACTTGAAGAAAGTGGGGGAAAACCACTAGACCAATTAGGTATCACCTAAATCAAATCCCTTATGATTTTACAGTGGAAGTGAGAAATAGATTCAAGGGATTAGATCTGATAGACAGAGTGCTTAAGAACTATGGATGGAGGTTTGAGACACTGTACAGGAGACAGGAATCAAGACCATCCCCAAGAAAAAGAAATGCAAAACAGCAAAATGGTTGTCTGAGGAGGTCTTACAAATAGCTGAGAAAAGAAGAGAAGTGAATGGCAAAGGAGAAAAGGAAAGATATGCCCATTTGAATGCAGAGTTCCAAAGAATAGCAAGGAGAGATAAGAAAGCCTTCCTCAGTGATTAGTCCAAAGAAATAGAGGAAAACAACAGAATGGGAAAGACTAGAGATCTCTTCAAGAAAATTAGAGATACCAACAGAATATTTCATGCAAAGATGGGCACAATAAAGGACAGAAATGATATGAACCTAATGGAAGCAGAAGATACAAAGAAGATTTGGCAAGAATACACAGAAGAACTATACAAAAAAGATCTTCATGAGCCAGATAACCATGATGGTTTGATCACTCACCTAGAGCCAGACATCCTGGAATGTGAAGTCAAGTGGGCCTTAGGAAGCATCACTACGAACAAAGCTAGTGGAGGTGATGGAATTCCAATTGAGCTATTTCAAATCTTAAAAGATGATGCTGTGAAAGTGCTGTCCTCCATATGCCGGCATATTTGGAAAAGTCAGCAGTGGCCACAGGACTGGGAAAGGTCAGTTTTCATTCCAATCCCAAAGAATGCTCAAACTACCACACAATTGCACTCATCCCACACGTTAGTAAAGTAATGCTCAAAAATCTCCAAGCCAGGCTTCAACAGTATGTGAACTGTGAACTTCTAGATGTTCAAGCTGGATTTAGAAAAGGCAGAGGAACCAGACATCAAATTGCCAACATCTGCTGGATCATTGATAAAGCAAGAGAGTTCCAGAAAAACATCTATTTCTGCTTTATTGACTATGCCAAAGCCTTTGACTGTGTGGATCACAATAGACTGTGGAAAATTCTGAAAGAGATGGGAATACCAGACCACTTGACCTGCCTCTTGAGAAATCTGTATGCAGGTCAAGAAGCAAGAGTTATAAGTGGACATGAAACAACAGACTGGTTCCAAATCGGGAAAGGAGTATGTCAAGGGTGTATTTTGTCACCCTGTTTATTTAACTTATATGCAGAGTACACCATGCTGAATGCTGAGCTGGATGAAGCACAAGCTGGAATCAAGATTTCCAGGGGAAATGTCAATAACCTCAGATATGCAGATGACACCACACTTATGGTAGAAAGTAAAGAAGAACTAAAGAGCTTCTTGATGAACGTGAAAGAGGAGAGTGAAAAACTTGGCTTAAAGCTCAACATTCAAAAAGCTAAGATCATGGCATCTGATCCTATCACTTCATGGCAAATAGATGGGGAAACAGTGGAAGCGGTGATAGACTTCAGTGTTTGGGCTCCAAAATCACTGCAGATGATGACTGCAGCCATGAAATTCAAAGATGCTTGTTCCTTGGAAGAAAAGTTATGACCGACCTAGATAGCATATTAAAAAAGCAGAGACATTACTTTGCCAACAAAGGTCCGTCTAGTCAAGGCTATGGTTTTTCCTGTGGTCATGTATGGATGTAAGAGTTGAACTATAAAGAAAGCTGAGTGCTGAAGAATTGATGCTTTTGAACTGTTGGGGAAGAGCCTTGAGAGTTCCTTGGACTGCAAGGAGATCCAAGCAGTCCATCCTAAAGGAAATCAATCCTGAATATTCATTGGAAGGACTGATGCTAAAGCTGAAACTTGAATACTTTGGCCACCTGATGCGAAGAACTGACTCATTTGAAAAGACCCTGATGCTGGGAAAGACTGAGTCCATCACCGACTCGATGGACAGGCGTTTGTGTCAGCTCTGGGACTGCTGATGGACAAGGAAGACTGGTATGCTGCTGTCCATGGGGTCGCAGTGATTTGGACATGACTGAACGACTGAACTGAACTGATCATAATGAGAATGCTCTTTTTTGCTTTATGTATTTACATACATAGTTTATATTTTCTTTCAACAAACTTCAATTTCATTACCTATTTTGTAATATTAGGAAGTGTCTGTTAGCGCTAAGTGTTTTCATTTAGGTGATCCATTAAAAGTTGTAATTATCCATAATAGAAAAAAAAAGGATTGGGTGGTGAATACAGAAAGTTGTGAGTTTGGAGACACCACTTCCCTGGTGGTCCAGTCGTTAAGAACCTGCCTTTCAATGCAGGGGCTGTGGGTTTGATCCCTGGTAGGGGAACTAAGAGCTCAGATGCTGCAGAGCAGCTAAGCTTCAACTACTGAACTTGTGCCCCACACTAGAGAGCCTGTGCACCTCAGCTAAGACCTAATGCAGCCAAATAAATTTAAAACATTTAAAATCAAATAAAAGAAAGTCATGGTTTTGGGACATAATGTGACTGCTCTGTTACTTCACTAACTTAAACCTTTTATTCTCAATTTTAAGATGAGAATTACAATATCTATCTAATGGGATTGTTTTTAGGATTAAAATAGCTTATATAAAGGTCCTTGAATACTTCCCGGCTTGGAGTAAGTGCTGAGATGGTCATTTTCTTTCCTCTTTACTACCTTGAGGTTCTAGTAATAACTATCATTACCAATTTATTTTTTAACACAACATTTTGAGAACATCAGAGGCAACCAGATAAGTTTTGATGAAATTTATTACTTCATTTATTTATTCAATGAATATTTATTAATTCCAGACATGATAAATGGAGTGAGCCAAGGTAAAACCAATTTATTTGTGTTAGTGATATCTTTAGTTTTGTGATTTAAGTGCCCTTGACTTTAAGATAAAAAGGTTCAGCATTTTCTGAATATCCAGGACTATCTTTTAGAGTCAATTGATTTAAATATATGGAAGTGAAAAAAGCTAACAAATGATTCAGTTGTCAATTGACTAGTATATTTTATTTCTAACTTTAGTGACTATATATCTACGATACCAGGTGCTTGTCCAGGTAGGAAAGGTTGAAATCCCATTGGTAAGAGTTGGAGTGAACAGATGCCCTGTTTATATCATTTAGGTTTGATTTATATCTATTGACAATGCAATTATTAATAAAACTTTTCTCTACTTTTAAGAGTGTTCCAGGAGATGATAAAAGTGTTTGGATGATTTATTACATGGTGTTCTCCCAAGAACAGTGGTTTCGTGGCTCCTTTTGAAAGGTTCTGGAAATGGTCTCTTTGACCATTTCCTGTTGAAGGTCTGGGATTCCCTGGCACAGACCTCTGGGACAGGGGGGCCAAACTACCCAAGGAGTTGCTGTGATGGATGGGAACTCATGGCATGGCTGAGGCCAGCAGGGGCAGAGAATGAATGTCCGGTTGTGTAGGGTGCACCAATGTTAACGGTTCCATCGCTAACAGGAGATCAGCCTTGTGAAAAATGACTGCCCATTTCCAAGCTATAATGAGAGTGAAATGGTGCAAAGATGGATGAGACTCTGCTTTGAGTAATCCTTGATGAAGCTGGTTTGAGAAATAAAACCATTTGTCTCTTCCATGCGACTGGCTCTTGTTATATAAAATAGCTATGTAATCATTTTAAACCAGAACAGACTAAAGGGGCTAAGGGACAGAAACTTCTGAGTCTTATGTTTCTGTCATCCACAGCTGCTCATCAATAACAAAGAAGCAAATGTTCCAACAAGCACTTTCTCATGACAATACTGGGCATTCAGGCATAACCTGAAAAAAATCCTTCTGTGGATTTGTGAGCACTTGTGCGCTCAATTTGGCTCAGTGATTTGCCTTAATCAAAAAAAATCATGAGGCCAGTCTTCTCCAGAAGCATTTTATTACTCTGGATAAGTTAACCTTGGAGCCTACCTCATTTCCAACCATTTAATTGTTTACCATTCAGATCTTTGGTGGTCTTAGTACCTGGCATCCATCCCACCTTCTGTTGAATTTTGCCATGTTGATAATTCAATTAATGTAAACAACAGAGGGTTTGGAGGAGAAACTGGCCTATTGGACGAAACTCCGGGTAGGGAGTTTGGTGACATCATTTTCTAGTTTGCTGTTGTTGCTTAGTTGTGCCTGATTCTTTTCAACCCCATGGACTGCAGCATGCCAGACTCCTCTGTCCTCCGCTGTCTCCGGGAGTCTGCACAGATTCACATCCACTAAGCTGGTGGTGTTGTCTAACCATCTCATCCTCTGCTGCCCCCTGTTCCTTTTGCCTTCAATCTTTCCCAGTGAGTCAGCTCTTCGCATCAGCTGGCCAAAGTATTGGAGCTCCAGCTTCAGCATCTGAATATTCCAATGAATATTCAGAGTTGATTTCCTTTAGGACTGACTGGTTTGATCTCTTAGGTATCCAAGGGACTCTCAAGACTCTTCTCCAACACCATAGTTCAAAAGCTTCAATTCTTTTGTGCTTAACCTTCTTTATGGTCCAACTCTCACATCCATACATGACTACTGGAAAAACCATAGCTTTGACAGTATGGACCTTTGTCAGCAAATTGATGTCTCTGAAATTAAGCATTATTTTACTGTAGCCTTGAGAAAGTCACCTCATTTCCTTATGCACCTCTTCCACCATCACCTGTAAACAGGGCTTATCTGATTGCTGTGATCCACAACACCAGCAGTTCCTTATACATACCTTGAACCTCCCTAGGCACCTGCCTGTACTCCTGAACTCTCTTCCCTGCCATTCTTCATACAAAAATTAACAATATTTTGAGATGCAGTACAAACCCATCGTCTTTGCCATGGGCCAATTACTAGCCCTCCCAGGTTCTTTGAAGGAAATGCTGCCTGTCTCCTCTGAGCTCATTAGCATGCTACCTGTACTTTTTCAGTGAAAATCCATGTTCTCACTTTCTGTTTCATTCTCGAGAGAATGTTAGATGTCCTTGTGTGCTGCTCTGCTTGTAGTATCATTTATCTGGTCGCAAGAGGCAGGAACAAAAAGAAAACAAGAAACAAGAAATCTTCAACTCTCTTCCCCAATCCTCAATCTCAGTGCAGTCAGGATAGTGGTTCCTAATTCCTCTACCCTTCTGCACCTCTCCAACCTTCTGCTATTGGCAGATTTGTTCAGGCCTTTCTAATTTTTCATGGTAGTTCAGTTTTCTTCTCCACGCCTCCTGAGAACAATTGTCTATAACACACCTACACTGATTTTTTTTTTCATGCAGACCATTTTCAAGAAAACCTTTATTGAATTTGGTATAATATTGCGTCTCTTTCATGTTTCAGTTTTCTGTCCACGAGGCATGTGGGCTCCTAGCTCCCCAGCCAAGAATTGAACCCACACTCCTTGCATTGGAAGACAAAGTCTTAACCACTGCATACATTGAGGTCCCTGCACTGATCTTTCTTAATGACCTTCTTAAATCTGATCAGCTTGCTTATGCTTCACAGCTAACAAAGATGCTTGATTGCCTGTAGTCAGGGTCAATTTCACGAGTGTGGGACAGTGCACCTGACCCACATGCTTGGTTTGATGCTCTGGGGTCACCACCATGAACTTCTTCATCATTTTAAAACGAGAGTCCTGACATTTCATTTCATACTGGGCTCAAAAACTTATGTAGCTGGTCCCATCTTTGGTATAGAATCCAAGGAAAGAGCCATCCTGGCCCACATGACTGGTGATTCCATCTGCGTACAGCCAACACCCTGGTCAGAGTTCTCTGACGTCAACCCTGAGCTATTCCTGCTTCTGCCCATCCATCCTTCCCCAACCATGCCATCTGGTCTAGTTGTCACTTAGGCAACAGCCATCCATCTCATGTCTAGTTCTCGCCAGAGATTGTAGCTGGGTATTGGAAATACACAGATGAGGGGAGAGACTGGGTCTCATGGAAAAGACCAACTATGTAGAGATAATGAAGATAGCCTTTGGAAAGTGCATGAAAAGAGAAACAAATATCTAATAAGCCAGTTACACACACCCATAGATAACATATATGTGGGACTCCATTTGTATAGTTTTTCCAAAATAACATTGCATTTTATTGTAAAATTATTGTAAATTGTCTTGAAATGCTACCAGTTTTTGATAATTTTTCTCTATATTTATGTAAAAATTTTGTCATCTTTTATCAGAAATGCCACATTATACATTGTTTTCTGTGTTTTTTTTTTAAATTCCTCTCTGCTTCTCACTTTTCTCCCTCAGTAACTCCTTGCATAAATCTCTCTTAAATCAATGATTAAAACAAAGTTTAGACTATTTTAAAAAATCCCCTCTTAATCATTTCTTTGTCTCTATTGTTAGAACAGCTAACTTAAGGTTTATATTTCATCCCACTGCTTTGGAAAGGAACTTTGAGTAGTAGCTGTTTTCCAACTCAGGCTATTGGCTTATTAAAATTAGATATTCAATTCCACCCTTGTATTTATTCTTTCAATTAGGCAAGCTAGCATACTATTTGGAAGTTGTGTTGTAAATGCTGGCTTTCCCTTCCAATTTTCTTCTTTTTTTTTTTTTCCTTCCAATTTTATTTTATTTTTAAACTTTACATAATTGTATTAGTTTTGCCAAATATCAAAATGAATCCTCCACAGGTATACATGTGCTCCCCATCCCGAACCCTCCTCCCTCCTCCCTCCCCATACCATCCCTCTGGGCCGTCCCAGTGCACCAGCCCCAAGCATCCAGCATCATGCATCGAACCTGGACTGGCAACTCGTTTCCTACATGATATTTTATATGTTTCATTGCCATTCTCCCAAATCTTCCCACCCTCTCCCTCTCCCACAGAGTCCATAAGACTGTTCTATACATCAGTGTCTCTTTAGCTGTCTCGTACACCAGGTTATTGTTACCATCTTTCTAAATTCCATATATATGCGTTAGTATACTGTATTTATGTTTTTCCTTCTGGCTTACTTCACTCTGTACAATAGGCTCCAGTTTCATCCACCTCATTAGAACTGATTCAAATGTATTCTTTTTAATGGCTGAGTAATACTCCATTGTGTATATGTACCACAGCTTTCCTATCCATTCATCCACTGATGGACATCTAGGTTGCTTCCATGTCTTGGCTATTATAAACAGTGCTGCGATGAACATTGGGGTACACGTGTCTCTTTCCCTTCTGGTTTCCTCAGTGTGTATGCCCAGCAGTGGGATTGCTGGATCATAAGGCAGTTCTATTTCCAGTTTTTTAAGGAATCTCCACACTGTTCTCCATAGTGGCTGTACTAGTTTGCATTCCCACCAACAGTGTAAGAGGGTTCCCTTTTCTCCACACCCTCTCCAGCATTTATTATTTGTAGACTTTTGGATCGCAGCCATTCTGACTGGTGTGAAATGGTACCTCATAGTGGTTTTGATTTGCATTTCTCTGATAATGAGTGATGTTGAGCATCTTTTCATGTGTTTGTTAGCCATCTGTATGTCTTTTTTGGAGAAATGTCTATTTAGTTCTTTGGCCCATTTTTTGATTGGGTCGTTTATTTTTCTGGAGTTGAGCTGTAGGAGTTGCTTGTATATTTTTGAGATTAGTTGTTTGTCGGTTGCTTCATTTGCTATTATTTTCTCCCATTCTGAAGGCTGTCTTTTCACCTTGCTAATAGTTTCCTTTGATGTGCAGAAGCTTTTAAGGTTAATTAGGTCCCATTTGTTTATTTTTGCTTTTATTTCCAATATTCTGGGAGGTGGGTCATAGAGGATCCTGCTGTGATGTATGTCGGAGAGTGTTTTGCCTATGTTCTCCTCTAGGAGTTTTATAGTTTCTGGTCTTACGTTTAGATCTTTAATCCATTTTGAGTTTATTTTTGTGTATGGTGTTAGAAAGTGGTCCAGTTTCATTCTTTTACAAGTGGTTGACCAGATTTCCCAGCACCACTTGTTAAAGAGATTGTCTTTAATCCATTGTATATTCTTGCCTCCTTTGTCGAAGATAAGGTGTCCATATGTGCGTGGATTTATCTCTGGGCTTTCTATTTTATTCCATTGATCAATATTTCTGTCTTTGTGCCAGTACCATACTGTCTTGATAACTGTGGCTTTGTAGTAGAGCCTGAAGTCAGGTAGGTTGATTCCTCCAGTTCCATTCTTCTTTCCCAAGATCGCTTTGGCTATTCGAGGTTTTTTGTATTTCCATACAAATTGTGAAATTATTTGTTCTAGCTCTGTGAAGAATACTGTTGGTAGCTTGATAGGGATTGCGTTGAATCTATAAATTGCTTTGGGTAGTATACTCATTTTCACTATATTGATTCTTCCAATCCATGAACATGGTATATTTCTCCATCTATTAGTGTCCTCTTTGATTTCTTTCACCAGTGTTTTATAGTTTTCTATATATATGTCTTTAGTTTCTTTAGGTAGATATATTCCTAAGTATTTTATTCTTTCCTTCGCAATGGTGAATGGAATTGTTTCCTTAATTTCTCTTTCTGTTTTCTCATTATTAGTGTATAGGAATGCAAGGGATTTCTGTGTGTTGATTTTATATCCTGCAACTTTACTGTAGTCATTGATTATTTCTAGTAATTTTCTGGTGGACTCTTTAGGGTTTTCTATGTAGAGGATCATGTCATCTGCAAATAGTGAGAGTTTTACTTCTTCTTTTCCAATTTGGATTCCTTTTATTTCTTTTTCTGCTCTGAATGGTGAAAAGTTGAAAGCATTTCCTCTAAAGTCAGGAACAAGACAAGGGTGCCCACTTTCACCATTACTATTCAACATAGTTTTGGAAGTTTTGGCCAATTTTCTTCTTGAAACACCTGTTTAGGGAGGAAGCACGTAAGTCATAAAACAATTTCATAAATAATGTTCTGATGAAAACTCTGCCTGCTCAGCCTAACTTTAGGGTTACATTATAAGTATTCTGTGTAATTAATTTCACTTGTGTTTGGTTTCTTTTTTTCTGTCACTTTCCTCTTCCCAGATCCTTCCTAACTCTTCTTTTCTTCCTCCGTATCTATGCTGACTCCATGGATCCCCATGTGCATTCTCCAAGATTTACCTGCCCAAGTTCCCCCTGCCCTTGCCTTTCTTCTTCAGCCAGGGGAAAATTAGCAAAGTGAGCCTGACTTTTTCCATTAGTTGTGCAAAGGACGGTAGTTTTCACTTGATTCAAATTTTAGGAGTTAGAAGTCTTTATTTTTCCCAGTCTGAATTATCTTAGGTAAAACCTGATTTTGAAGGGAACCTGGGGGTGGAGCAGGGAGCAAGATAAATCAGAGGGCAGATTTCACATGGGCTTGAAAACATAAAGTGGAGGTGGGGAAGCCTGGAGACTTTTTTTTTTTGGCTGCTCTGGGTCTTCACTGCTGCACACGAGCTTTCTCCAGTTGCGGTGAGTGGGGGCTACTCTCTGGTTACAGCACGCAGGTTTCTCATCGCAGTGGCTTCTCTTCTTGCAGAGCATGGGCTCTAGGGTGCAGGCCCAGTAGTTGCGGCAGGTGGGCCTCATTGTCCCATGGCATGTGGACGTTTCCCAGCCCAGGGACTGAACCTTTGTTCCTTGCATTGGCAGGCAGATTCTTAGCCACTGGACCACCAGGGAACTCCCTCCTGGAGACATCTTGAAATCTTATCCCGCTGCTGCTCCCACCTCTTCCTTCTGTACACTTGTCACCCTGACCCCTCCAATCAGCATCATCCCACAGACGCAAGTGTTCTAGTGGGAAATCTTTCTTCCACATATTTCTTCAGGCCTCCTGCTAGACTTCACCAAAGTAGCTATCTGGAAAGTTCTAGACAAGTCAGATCTCACACTGCACCTTCTCCAAGCACCTAGCACCTTTCCTTTGTAAGCACTATCACAAATTATTCCTGCTCTTTCACTTAAGAGAATACTTACTGCCTGTCTTGCAACTGGGCTAGATGCCCTTTGAAGGCAGGAACTACCAAGCAGGACAAAACATATAAGGACTCATGTAAGGACAGTGCTGAACCAGAGAGCCTTCAGTTCAGTTCAGTCGCTCAGTCGTGTCCGACTCTTTGCGACCCCATGAATTGCAGCACGCCAGGCCTCCCTGTCCATCACCAACTCCCGGAGTTCACTCAGACTCATTTCCATCGAGTCAGTGATGTCATCCAGCCATCTCATCCTCTGTCATCCCCTTCTCCTCCTGTCCCCAATCCCTCCCAGCATCAGAGTCTTTTCCAATGAGTCAACTCTTCCCATGAGGTGGCCAAAGTACTGGAGTTTCAGCTTTATCATCATTCCTTCCAAAGAAATCCCAGGGCTGATCTCCTTCAGAATGGACTGGTTGGATCTCCTTGCAGTCCAAGGGACTCTCAAGAGTCTTCTCCAGCACCACAGTTCAAAAGCATCAATTCTTCGGTGCTCAGCTTTCTTCACAGTCCAACTCTCACGTTGATACAAGACCACAGGATAAACCATAGCCTTGACTAGACGAACCTTTGTTGGCAAAGTAATGTCTGCTTTTGGATATGTTATCTAGGTTGGTCATAACTTTCCTTCCAAGGAGTAAGCGTCTTTTAATTTCATGGCTGCAGTCACCATCTGTAGTGATTTTGGAGCCCCAAAAAATAGTCTGACACCGTTTCCACATCTATTTCCCATGAAGTGATGGGACCGGATGCCATGATCTTCGTTTTCTGAATGTTGAGCTTTAAGCCAACTTCTTCACTCTCCTCTTTCACTTTCATCAAGAGGCTTTTTAGTTCCTCTTCACTTTCTGCCATAAGGGTGGTGTCATCCGCATATCTGAGGTTATTGATATTTCTCCAGGCAATCTTGATATTTCTCCCAGCAATCTTAAGGCTCTCTCCCAGAGAGCCTTATGCGATGATAAAAATGT
The DNA here is from genome assembly GCF_029378745.1 of Bos indicus. Taxonomy (NCBI): domain Eukaryota; kingdom Metazoa; phylum Chordata; class Mammalia; order Artiodactyla; family Bovidae; genus Bos; species Bos indicus. Next base: position 13,823,930 of record NC_091780.1, on the reverse strand, counting down.
TCTGTATCTGCCTTGTTCACTATGGTAGCCACCAGCCATCTATTGTGTAATGAGAATGTGGCCAGTGTGACCGAAGAACAGAGTTTTATGGGATTAGCATATACACATGACTATAAATAAAATAGATAATCAACAAGGACCTACTGTATAGCCCAAGGAACTATCCTCAATGCTCTGTAATTACCTAAATGGAAAAAGAATCTGTAAAAGAATAGGTATAAGAAAGAGGTGAAGTATTAGTGGCTCAGTCATGTCTGACTCTTTGTGACCCCATGGACTGTAGATCACCAGGCTCCTCGGTCCATGAGATTCTCCAGGCAGGAATACTGGAATGGGTAGCCATACCCTTCTCCAGGGGATCTTCCTGACACAGGGATCAAACCCAGGTCTCTTCCATTGCATGCCGATTCTTTACCATCTGAGCCACCGGGGATAAGAATATGTATAACTAAATAACTTGGCTGCACACTTGAAAGTAACACAATGGTATAAATTAACTATGCTCCAAAATAAAAAAAAAAATTGAAAAAATTTTCATTTAATTCGAATTCACTTGCATTTAAGTTTAGAGAACCCTGTGTGGCTTCCACATCAGACACCACTGACTGTGAACTAGGCAGCTGGGTGTGTGATAGACCAACATCAAAACAAAGCATGTGGGAGTAAAGGAGAGTGAGTCAAAGTCATCACAGGTAAGGTTTTTGCATTTTTCACACTCAACATACACACTCACCCACACACACACACCTGTGTGCTCCACTGGATGGACTGGCCCGATGCAGGAAGAGGAGGTTTGAAGGCTCCCAGATTGGCTCATATGTCTCCCTGGCATGCAGTGAAATCCTACTGCAGTTGAGCAGGGCTTACTCATCCCGGCTCATCCCCGATTCACCCTTGCACTTGGCCCTGCCTTCCTCCGGGTGCAAGGAGGCCATCACCAGTCCAAGCATATTGGTGTGGTCCCCTGAGTCACCAGGAAGCCGCAAATCCTCCCTGGGCAAGTTCCTTGAACTGAGCGGATATCCTGAACATGCTATAACCTGAAAAAGAGCATGTTTATCTTGCAACATAAAAACCCTCTGTTGGCCATTGAGTGCTTGTTAATCCAGGACTCTCTTTAAGCCTGACTCAGTAGGTGGTAAATAAAGAAATGAATTTACTCTCTCTTTTCCAGTAATGCATGCTGACTGCACATGTCTTGACTGGAGGTTGGCTTTTGCTTTTCCAAAGGGTATATTTCCAATGGTATGTTGATTTGTGTTTGTCAAAGAACCCCTTGCCTTGGATGACACAGGAGGTCACAGCCCAGTCAACACAGTTCTCTGTTTAGAGGAGCTGTATCTGAAAACATTGGCTTAGAAAGTTTCCATTTTGAAAAGTGGTGTCAGCAGGACAGTCTCAGCACATACCTGCAGACCTAGGAGGTGAAAATGAAACTCTCAAATATGCTTCTTTGGGGCTTCCCAGGTGGCACTAGTGATAACCTGCCTTCCAATGCAGGAAAATAAGAGACATGGGTTTGATTCTGGGGTTGGGAAGATCCCTTGGAGAAGGGAATGGCAACGTGCTCCAGTATTCTTGGATTATCTGGATTATCTCATGGACAAAGGAACCTGGTGGGCTACAGCCCGTGGGGTCGCAAAGAGTCAGACACCTGAGTGACTGAGCATGCATGCATGCCTGTTCAGCCAATGAAATGTGGTCTCCAGCCTGCCTGAGTGAGAAGAGGCTTTCTGATCCTACTAAACTCAATGCAGATATTTCAACAGCCTTTCAAGTATCTGTCTACATGTTCCTCTGTTGCAGGTTCAATCTGGGAATCTTATGTCACTGGGACACCTCAGCTGAATTGTCTGTAGGAAATCTGCCTCTTTTATGGCTGGTCTAAGTTATCCAAGAGATGTTTAATTTATTTAGTCAGAGGGGAAAAAAAAAAAAAAAAAACACAACAATTCCAGGAGATGCAGCACTTATGTTTGGTTTTTAGTACTGTTGTGGAATAAAGTAATTGCTTAAATAAGCGATAAGGATATACTGTATAGCACAGGGAAATATCACCATTATTTCATAATAACTTTATTTATTTATTTATTTTTTTTACGTGCTGAGACCATGGTGGAAGCCGAAAGTGACTGCCGCCAAGCCCCACCTGCGACAAGGCACCCAAGCGGCCACGGCTGCCAGGCCCACCCCCGCCATCTTCCCAGCAGCCCCTGCGCCCTCCGTAAAAACTTTAAATAAAAGAGATTCTAAAAAAAAAGATGACTCACGACGTTGTACACTTGAAACCAATATAATATTGCAAATTAACTTGCTGTTTTTCTGTTGCTAAGTCGTGTCTGACTCTTTGAGACCCTATGAACTTTCGCACTCCAGGTTTCCCCGTCCTTCACTATCTCCTGCAATTTGTTCAAACTCTCGTCTGTTGAGTTGGTGATGCCATTCAACCATCTCCTTCTGCTCTTGCCCTCAATCTTTCCCAACATCAGGGTCTACTATACTTCAGTAAAAAATAAAATAATGTAATTGATATATGTCTTTAGTTTTATTCCGCTGAATTTCTGGACCCTTTCAAACTGCTAAAATTCCTTGAATGATGCCCTGAAACAAACCTATAGGTCTCTGGGATTTTGTTGTCAAGAATAGCATTTTGTCTTAGAAGAAAAATAATGGATTGATATAAATATTTTGGGAACAATTGGTTATCTATCTGAAAAAATTACCCATACCACAGGCAAAAATAATCTAGATTGATTTCATGATATTCCTACAGGAAGCTTGGGGCTGGTGCACTGGGATGACCCAGAGGGATGGTATGGGGAGGGAAGTAGGAGGGGGGTTCAGGATTGGGAACACATGTACACCTGTGGCAGATGCATGTTGATGTACACATGTATACAATACAATATTGTAAAGTGAAAAAAATAATAATAAAAATTAAAAAAAGAAAAATAAGTAAGCAGACAACAATAGCAATTCTAGAAACTAATATTCTTTTAGAAGGAATAGTTTTGCTTTAAAAATTCTAGAAGGACTATTTTTGCTTTAAGTACTTTAAATACTAAGAAGGCCTTCTTAAGAAAAATTTAAAAACCAAATTTCATAAAGAAAAGACAGAAAGATTTTACCACACAGAAACTCAAAACTTTTAGATGACAAAAACATCATAAATAAAAGGCAAATTACTGGGATTTTTTTTTTTACTAACAACAAAAAGCATAGACAAAATATTAATACTCAGAGTAAAGAATTCTTATAGATTAATAAGAAAAAGACAAATAGCTGAATAAAAAATGTGAACACCATGGGCAGACAATTCACAGCTGGTGGACTACAATGTGCCAATAAATGGCTGAAAAAATGTTCAACCTTGATAAGAAACAAATGGAACTGAGCATAAAAGCTCATTTTACTTGCATAATATTTTAAAACGATGTATAGCACTGGGAAGGATGGGTGTTCTTGTGCTGCTGTGGGAATCTGAATTGGTATAACCTATTTGGATGGAAAGTCGGCTTTATCTATTAAGATTCTCAATGTATTTGCCCTTTTCCCCAGTGATTCCCTGCTAGTAATTTATCCTACAGAAATACTTGCATGTATGAACAGATATATGTATAAGGTTACTCACTGAGGTGGAAAATTTGTACCAAGAAAAATGTTATGAGTAGGGCGACGGTGTAATAAATTAAGGTGCATATAGAAATGACAGAGGTTTTCTGCCTCTTTTCACTTCAGGCTCTCTCTCATTTCTTTCTACCTTATGCTTCCTCTCTTAATCCCTGGGATACTCATGAAAAAGTATGACTTTATTCTAGTATAGGTCAATAAGCATTGTGTATATAAATATCAACAATTTAAAACAATATAATCTAATTTATTTTTAATTTATGCATGTAAAGGCTTTAAGCTGGGAACCAGGTTAAGGGAATGGCCATCATTAGTATAAGCCAAGGCAGGGTAATTATACAGGTGCAGTGATTGAGTTCCCCAAGAATAATATATATATATATATTATTGGAGAAGGAAATGGCAATCCACTCCAGGACTATTGCCTGGAAAATCCCATGGACAGAGGAGCCTGGTAGGCTACAGCCCATGGGGTCGCAAAGAGTCGGACACAACTGAGTGACTTCACTCATGTATATTATAATATATATAATAATATATAATATATGTAATATATAATAATAATATATTTTCCATACCAAGAGTCCAACTTAAGAAGAGGGAACTGAGAAAATCTGTAACCAATCAAGTTACAGCCTTGAATTTGACTTAGTCATCAGAACTAATTGTTAAGGATGAAAAGAGATTGTTTTGAATTGGAAAGGGGGTGAGTTAACATTAATTGTCAAGTAAGGAGAATTTTATTTTGGTTTGGGTTTGGCCCTTTGCAAAACTTGGGGTCTAGGGCTAGTTGAGCTTAGTTTTAGAAAAATAAAGTTATATTTCTGCATGCTCAGCATCTCCTGTCCAGGGCTGACTGTGATGCTAGGAAGAAATCTATGTCAGGACCACTTGGGTCCTTTCAGACAGTACACTGGCTCACCATGACGCTGAGCCTTCTCACATTCTCAGCCCAGGGTTCCTCCGGGTGGAGGCTGCTGGTCACAGTAGACAGGATCACGGGTAATGCAGAGACGTGATTCGCTGCACACATGTGGCTGTGAAGCTAGAGCAGGAAAGAGCAAGTCTCCCCTCGGCCACGTGTGTACGTGTGAAGTTGCTCAGTTTTGCCCGACTCTTTGCGACGCCATGGACTGTAGCCCTCCAGGCTCCTCTGTCCAGGGGATTTCCCAGACAAGAATACTGGAGTGGTTTGCCATTTCTTTCTCCAGGGGATTTTCCATACCCAGGGATCGAACCAGAGTCTGCTGAGTCTCCTGCATTGGCAGACGAGTTCTTTACTACTTGCGCCACCTGGGAAGCCGTGGCCATGTGTAAGCTCAAGTTAATAATTTTATATTATTGAAAATAAAAGTCTATAAAAAACATTGGGTTTTTTTTTTTTTTTTTTTTTTTTTGCTTTGTGACCTCATCCTTGACATGATTTTCAGACTCTTCCGATGTAGGATCAGCCATATAACAAGAGGCTCTGCTCTTCAGGGCCGGTTCTCTTATTCTCATGCAGGTCTCCCTTTTGTATTATTTTGTCCAAAGGTGAAGGTAATGATGTCTGAGGCACAGAGAAACCTTAAGGCTTCTTAATCAAAGTACCACTGTGTTGCAGGCACCCCACCTTTGCCAGGAGTTGCAATTCTGCAAATCATCTCATACTTCCGCAGCTATGTCTGTTTCTTTGCCCTGCACATCTATTTCTATTAATTCTATTTCTACTCTATTTCTATTAATATACCTTGACATATATCTTCCCTGCTTTTCAACAGATGCCCCTTTCTGAACAATCCTGCCAACTCACTACTGTCTTTTTACATTGTTACTAAAATTCTTTACTCTCAGGTTCAGGACAATGGAGAGACCAGTTTAGCTGATTGAGGGTAGCAACAAGGAATAAATCTCTTGGAAGCAGTGGGATTCCCCGCCTCTGACAGGCTTGTTCTTCCCATGATCCTCTCCTTCCCTTCCTTGAGCTTATAGAAACAGCTGGCATGGGGCGATCTAAAGTCAGAACTGAAATAAAGCAAATGGAGAGATGACATTTTACAGTCAAGGTGCTTTATGGGATCATGCGACTGTAAGAATCAATCCTGGGAAGGACTTCCAAGTTTACCTGGCCCAGTTCTCACCTTTTCATTTGAATAAATTAAATGACTTAAGTGACCTCCTCAATATCACCCACCTAGATTTGAAACTCAAGTGAAATTCACTGAACTCACTTCCAGAAAGTTCTAATAAGATATGTGTAGCCATCTCTGCAATCAACAATAAAATGAGCCTCTGAACTGGAATTTGAAATGAAGGTAGGGCATTGGGCTTCTTTGCAAACTATTCTCTTTATGCCAAGTAATAAAATTAACCTATGCAAAATAGTAGTGTTGCTTTAATTTCATAAGCTGATTGATGGTTATCCAACCAAGCATTTTGGTGTAAATACTCATTTAACATTCATGACAACTTTGTGAAGTCTGATTTATTATTCTGATTTTGCAGTTTAATTACTATAGGTGCACAGAGGTTAACTGCCTTTCACATTAACATTGCCTGCTGGTTGTTAAAACAAGGCCTCCAATATGAGTTACGTCACTCTGAGAATAGCCCCAGTCCGAGCCCAAACAGTAAAGGCACATCTAATTGGTACCAAAGATGTACTGCCTAATGTTTCCAGAGGAATCAAATCAGGGATCCCTTTTCCTGTTCTGGTGAGCCTCATTTCAGTGGCCACCAGCCCTTGTTATTAGTGTGATCCCAGTTATTAAGGAGACCTGAGAGAATCATGATACATCATGCTTTACTTAACATTTATATCTTCAAATGTCAAAAATGGCAATAGAAGCTGAAAATGAAGCCGTACTATATTTGTATAATTTTTCAAAAATAAAAGAACCCCTCTAACTGGCATTTTTATTTATAGTGCGTGAATGCATGGTAAGTTGCTTCAGTCATGTCCAACCCTTTGTAACCCTATGGACTGTTGCCCACCAGGCTCCTCTGTCCATGGTCTCCAGGCAAGAATACTGGAGTGAGTTGCCATTCCCTTCTCCAGGGAATCTTCCCAATCCAGGGATCGAACCTGCGTCTCTTATGTCTTCTGCATTGGCAGGCGGGTTCTCCACCACTAGCACCACCTGGGAAGACTTTCTTTATGTAATTACACTTAAATCAAGATTGTCATTTCATCAATTACAGAACTGATCATGCTCAGAGTAAGGGAAAATGTAAATAAAAAAAATTATTTTCTAATTTCTATCTAATTTATCTATCTATTATTATTTAATAATAATTTAAGCAATTGACCAGATTTCAGGGAGGGTGGTACTGATGGCTCCTTACCTAGCAGCCAGCAGTAACTAACTGTCTCCTTTTTTTCCTCTTGGGATATGTCTATAATCTATCTTCTCGTGCTGGAATGATTCAATTTCACACATATTTTTGTCCATGATGCGTCCATAGGCAGTTGATAATGACAACCATTTATAGCATTCATTTAACTTTCTTCCAAGTTTCAATTTCTCTGCTTAGATAACTTTTTTCATTAGTGCCCTTAACATGTTAATAATAGCTATTTTAAATTATCTGATAATTCCAGTATCCATTATATATGTATCTTGTTCTGATGCTTGCTTTGTCTCTTCAGATTGTCTCTTTTCCTTCTCTGGCATCTCTTTTTTTTTTCTTTCTTGTATCAGGTAGTAAAAAAGAGGTATATAAGCCTTTGTCATAATATATATAAGCCTTATATCAATATATATAAGCCTTTATATATATATATAAATATGTATAAGCCTTTGTTTATATTAATCTACTATATATGTAAATATATTTACATATATGTATATATGTAAATATAAACATATATATGTGTGTAAATATATATGTCTTTGTAAATATATATAAATATATAAGCCTTTATATATATATAAATATGTATAAGCCTTTGTTTAATCTACTATATATGTAAATATATTTACATATATGAATATATATACATATATGTAAATATATACATATATATGTAAATATATACAAGCCTTTGTAAATATATATAAGCCTGTAAATATATATATATATATAAATATATATAATCCTTTGCTGCTGCTGCTGCTAAGTCGCTTCAGTCGTGTCTGACTCTGTGCGACCCCATAGACGGCGGCCCACCAGGCTCCCCCGTCCCTGGGATTCTCCAGGCAAGAACACTGGAGTGGGTTGCCATTTCCTTCTCCAATGCATGAAAGTGAAAAGTGAAAGTGAAGTTGCTCAGTCGTGTCCGACTCTTTGCGACCCCATGGTCTGCAGCCCACCAGGCTCCTCTGTCCATGGGATTTTCCAGGCAAGAGTACTGGAGTGGGGTGCCATTGCCTTCTCCAATATAATCCTTTATATACATATATAAATATGTATAAGCCTTTGTTTATATTAATCTACTATATATGTAAATATATATGTATATATACACACATATATGTAAATATATACATATATATGTAAATATATATAAGCCTTTGTAAATATATATAAGCCTGTAAATATATATATAAATATATATAAGCCTTTATATATATATAAATATGTATAAGCCTTTGTTTATATTAATCTACTATAATTTATACTGTACTATATACTATACTACTAATTTATATTAATATTAATCTAACTAGAGTTGGGTTGAGTTTCATGTTGCTCCTTGGTTTAGGTACCTTACATTCAAATTTCTCTTGTGTTTTTGCTTTGGTTAGCCCCTTGATTTGGGGTTTTTCTGTGTATGCTTGCAGTTCTTATAGACGTAATACAGTTATTACATGGGGACCCTGTCTATAGGGTGGTTAACTGAGACGAAACTGTAACAATAGAATACTGTAGTGGTGACTTCTCAACTATCAAACTACATACCCTCTCCCTCACCCTTTCTAAAACCATGTGATAGCTAATACGTAGGTAAATGTTCAAAATATTTTTGTTGGTTTCTTACTATCTTAAGGCATTTCCCATTTTAAATAAGAATAATCACCATATGTTATGGTGTTTACAACATATGGACAAGAAACACTGAGGACGAAAACAGCACAGAGAACAAGGGGCGATAAATAAAGTGGAAGAGTCTTGATTTTACATGAAGTGAGAGAATATGAATCCAAGGTAAAACATGATAGGTTAACGATGCAAGTGTAATTGCTGAGTGACCACCAAACAAACAAATGAAAACAAAGCTGAAAGCAAATAGAAGAAGTGGAATTGATTCATACATTCAGTCACAGAGCCTCACATACCAGAAGCAATGTGACAGCGTTGAAGGGAGGAACAGACAAACCCATCATTTTGCATGCCTATTTTAATCATCTTTCCCCAGTCGTGTGTCTATGGATTCCACACAATCCAAATCAAAATCTCAGCCAGTTTTATGTAGAATTGATAAGTTAATTTAAAAATTTATGAACATAAAAAGAGACTCGAATAGTCAAAATAATCTCCAAAAGAAGAAAGTTGAGGGTTTACACTATCAATTTTTAAAACTTTAAAAATTTATATTAATCAAGCTATGTAGTATTGACAAAAGGATAGACAAATAGATCAATGGAACAGAAATAGAGATATATTCATACAATCAAAATTTTTTTTGACAATAATGGCAATGTGGCTAATGAAAATCAGCAAAAGAAAACCCTTTCAACAAATGGTGCTGTAACAAGTAGATACATGAGGGTACACTAAGTTGCTTTGGTCGTGTCTGACTCTTTGCAACCCCATGGACTGTAGCCCACCAGGCCCCTCTGTCCATGGGATTCTCCAAGCACGCATACTGGAGTGGGTTGCCAAGCCCTCCTCCAGGGCATCTTCCCCACCCAGAGATTGAACCTGTGCCTCTTGCTTGGCAGATGGATTCTTTACCAGTGAACCACCTGCGAAGCCTTTCTTATAGCATAGATAAATATTAATATGGGATGGATCATAGACTGAAAGATTCAAATTTAATGCTACAAAGTTTCTGGGAGAAAACATAGTACAATATCTTTACCACCTCCAAGAGAGCAAAATCTTCTGAGAAACCAAAGAAAGTGAAAGTGAAGTCGCTCAGTTGTGTCCAACTCTTTGCAACCCCATGGACTGCAGCCCACCAGGCTCTTCTGTCCATGGGATTTTCCAGGCAAGGAAACTGGAGTGGATCACCATTTCCGTCTCCAGGAGATCTTCCCGACCCAGGGATTGAACCCGGGTCTCCCTTGTTGTAGGCAGACACTTTATCGTCTGAGCCACCAGGGAAGTCCAAAACAAAAGCACCAACAATAATCATTTTAATTGACAAATTGGAATTTATCCACATTAAAACCTTTTGCTTATCAAAAGACATCACAAGAAAGTGAACTGGAGAGCCACAGTTCAGAAGAGCTTCTTCATAGTGCATAATTGACAAAGGGTTTGTCTCTTATTTGCAAATAAACTTACAACTCAATAATAAGTATAAATAACCTAATTTAAAACGGACAAAAGGCTTGAAAAGAGGACATGATGAAAGACTGAAAAGCTTGTGAAAAAGCGCTTAACGTCTATAGTAATCAGGGAGATGCAAATTAAACCACAATAACATACTCTTATAGAACCACTAGAATGACTAATGACTCAAATATGAACTATTGATGAGGTTTTAGAGATAACTTTCACATAGTGCTGGAGAGCATAAAAACTTGTACTATTACTTGGAATATTTTTGATCTCATATTAATATTAATATAATTTTATGGGAAATACAGTTTCCCACAAAGTTAAACCTTATGAGCTAATAATTCCATCACTAGGTACTTATCTAAGGGAAATAAAACCATATATAATTTCCAAAGACTATGTGCTAGAGTAATTATAGAAGTTTTATTCATAATATTCTTACATGGGAAAAAAATCAAATCATTTTCAACAGTATAATGGATAAATAATTGTCAGATATTCCCTGGAGTAGTGCTTAGCTCTTTAACAAGTTAAGGATAGAACAGCATGGATGAATCTGAAACTATAATGCTGAATGAGAGAAGAAAGATACAAAAGAATGTATACTGTATGATTCCATTTATAAATACTAGAAATACCAATAGTAGTCTGTTGTCATAGAAATCAGAGCAGAAATTGCTTATGGGAGTTTGAAACAAGCACAAGGAAACTTTCTGGGGTGAAAGAAATATCCTATTTCTTAATATGTCTGTAGGTTACTGTGATGTATGTATGTTTCAGGCTACACACTTCTGGTCTGTACATTTCATATAAGGTAAGTTTTATCTCCATTAAAATAGAAAAATGAAAAGCAAAATGAAGGTAGGCGAGATTGCAGACATTTGTAAATTCACTTTAATTCTTGTAGCTGAGTTTGATTCCAGATTTTTTTGCCATAGAATCTTCTTGTTAAAAAATAAAAGAAAAACTGTGGATCAACATACGGAAAGGATTTATCATATACGGGAAATTGGCCAAGAATGATCAATTCTAGGACATAGCCCAGTAAAAAAAAGTTACTGTTTTGAGACACAATAACATCATTTCTATGGCCTCCCAGATAGCACTAGTGGTAAAGAGCCCATCTGCCAATAAAGGAGACATAAGATATGTGGGTTTGATCCCTGGGCTGGGAAGATCCCCTGGAGGAGGGCATGGCAACCCACTCCAGTATTCTTGCCTAGAGAATCCCATGCACAGAGGAGCCTGGCGGGCCACAGTCCATGGGTCACAAAGAGTCGGACATGACTGAAGTGACTGAGCACCAAAATAAAAACTGCTTCTTATGAAGGATAAAGAAAAATACTGGCATCAGGTAATATTTTGTAATAACATTTGACTTGAACAAACAGAAAGATGTCATACAGATGACAATTCTCCCGATGTTAATATGCAAATTTAATATAAAATTAATAAAAATGCCAAGATGTCTTTTTTGCTGTTGTTGTTGGTAAATATGATAACAAAGTTCACAGGGGAAAATAATTAAGGAAAAATAGCCAGAAAAAAAAAAAACCTAAGAGAGCAGCCTAATGCTGGGGAGATGTTAGCCTGATAAAATAGTGTCATTTAGTAAAAAGCTTCTTGAATTATGTTGTGTGGGTTTGACATCAAAATGGATAGACGGATAAGATGTTATAGAAGTCCAGAAATAGTCCAAGTTCATATGAAAAGTTGGCATTTGGTAAATGTGGCACCTCAGGTCTCTGGAGAGCATTGACTTTTCAATAAATGGCATTGCGGCAACCTAGAAGCTAAGGAAAAAGATAAAATTTGACCCCAAACCCCAAGTGAACCTGAGAACTGCATACAAAAATATTATAACTGAGATGTGAGGAGAGCCTTTTTAAACAGATCTCAAAATTCAAAAGCAATAAAGTAATCACTGATAAATCTGGTTACATAAAACATTTGGATGGCACCAAAATCATAAACAAAATGTTTCCCTGATCTGTAAATTTTTTTTAATTAAAATGAATTATGGGATGCTGGTAATACTCTACTAGATCTAGATAATGCTGTGTGTGCATTCAGTTTGTGAAAATTCATCGAGTTATATGCTTAAAACATGCATTTTTCTGATAAGTGGGCAAAAGACATGAAACATGAGTTCTTTGCATTGGTTTTGTAATGATGAATTTATTATGTTGGATGCTTAGTTCATTAATTTCCAATCTGCTTTTCATTCTTGTTCAAGTAATGACTATAGATTCCTTATTTTATACTGCCTGAGTTATATATTATGTTTTGAAATGTAGTATTTCTGTTACTATTTAATCAAATATTCCCCATTGCATTGTCATTTCTTCCTTAACCCATGAATTATTTGAAATTGTATTCTTTATTTTTTATGGATATATTTGTCTAGTTACCTTCTTTTTGTTGATTTTAACTTACTTGAATTGTAGTTAGAGAATTTTGTCTATATGCATCTTAGGAAAATCTTTTGAGAGGTATAGTTTGAAACATGGTCATTTCTTATTAACCATCAATTTATACTTAATACAATATTTATTCGTCAACGGCTGGGTGCCTTGTGCTTTATATTTCTATCAGCTGTGTTGCTTTCATCTTCACTGATTTTTGGGGTCTGATAAATCAAGTGATTATTTATGTATGTATGCTATTCTTCTTTTTAAAATTTTATTTTATTGTAATGAGAATACTTTTTTAATAGTCAAATAGTTTACTGTTTATACACTTTCATTTATTTTTAATTGGAGTATAATTGCTTTACAATGTCGTGTTAGTTTCTGTGATACAACAGAGTGAATCAAGTGTATGTATACATATATCCCTCCCACCCTCCCCCCATCCCACCCCACTAGGTCATCACAGAGAGCACCAAACTGAGCTCCGTGTGCTATATAGCAGCCTTCCTCTAGCTATCTATTTTATATGTGATAGTGTAATGAGGATTCTTAACTTGAAATATACACTTTTCACAAATTTTTAAGTGTACAATACAGCATTATTAACTAAAGTTACAATTTTGTATTTTGGTCTTTAGAGCTTATTCTTTTTGCTGAACTGAAACTTTGTGCCCATTGATAAGTATCTCCCCATTCTCCTCCCCTCTCACTCCCAGGCCTGGACAAACCCCATTCCAATCTGTATGAGCTTCACCATTTTAGAAACCTCATATCAATGGAATGCTTCTGTGATTGGTTTATTTCATTTAACAAAGAATCCTCAGAGATTGTCTATGTTTATACATAATACATAATTTCCTTCTTTTGTAAAGATAAACAGTATCGCACTGTGTGTGTGTGTGTGTGTGTGTGATCCACTCATCTGTCCATGGATAGCTGGGTTGTGTCCGCACCTGTGGGGCGGTGGTGGTTTAAGTTGCTAAGTTGCGTCTGACTCCCGTGATGGACTCCTCTGTCCATGGGATTTCCAGGCAAGAATTCTGGAGTGGGTTGCCATTTACTTCTGCATGTATTGTGGATAGTGCTGCAATGATCCTGGGAGTGCTGATTTCTTTTGGATAGATACTCAGAAGTAGGATTGCTGAATCATATGGTAGCTTTATTTTCAACTTTTGAGGTATCTCCGGACTGTTTTCTATAGTGGCTACACCATTTTTCATTCTCAACAACAGTATACAAATGTTCCAGTTTCTCCACATCCTTATCAGTAATTATTGTGCTTTTTGTTTTTTTGTTTTTTGTTTTGATAATAGCCATCATGACAAGTATTAGGTTATGTCATTGTGGGGTTTTTTTTTTAAAGACTATTTATTTATTTGGCCTCTCTGGACAGCATCCAGGATCTTAATCTGTCAACCAGGGATTGAATCCACACCTCCTACAGTGAAAGAGCAGAGTTTTAACCACTGGGTCACAAGGGCAGTCCCTTATGGTGGTTTTGATTATATTTTTCTAGTATGCTGATGGATGTATCAGTTCTCTGTGCAGATCCATTGATTTTGGTTTTCTATATTTGAGGCTAAGTTAATGTTGTCTTTCTTAGAGGATTTGTTTAAACATTTTGGAAACCATCTGGGTCATATTTTATAGTCTCATGTTTATTTTTATTTTCTAAAAATATTTTCAATTCTTTATTTCTTGAAACACATTAAGTATACAAATTTTATCTTCTGTGTATGATAATTATAATACCTTAGGTCATTCTTTATGCTGTTATTTTTGTTCTTTATGTACTCTTATTTATTTTTCAGAAGGCATTCTTTTTTTTTTTTTTTTAAGAGAAGTGTGTTTTCTTTCTTGCAGATATGTGAAACAATAACTGCCAAGACAGTTTTAATATATATTCTTGGCTGGAGGTGTTCTGGACACATATGATGTGACTCTGCTCTCAAATTCTCATAAAGCCCAGCTTACAGGGGAATTCATCCCCTCTCTGCCCAACAGAGTTTGGCAAATTTCTTGCTCTGCCTTTTTGCATTACGAATTTTTTCTCTCCTTCACCTAAATACTGAAAGAACAGGCCTTTGGGGTTCTAATTTTAGGTAGACACTTTTTAGTTGATTGTTAATTTTTGGATAAACTTGGATTTCTTTCCCTGTTCTCCATATTGCATATAAATATGGAAGTAAAAACTATGGTTCATCAAGATGAATGAATGCAGGATAAAAACTAAATTCAGAGATTCCTTGCCTTTTTCAGATCAGATCAGATCAGTCGTTCAGTCATGTCCGACTCTTTGCGACCCCATGAATCGCAGCACGCCAGGCCTCCCTGTCCATCACCAACTCCCAGAGTTCACTCAGACCCACGACCATCGAGTCGGTGATGCCATCCAACCATCTCATCCTCTGTCGTCCTCTTCTCCTCCTGCCCCCAATCCCTCCCAGCATCAGAGTCTTTTCCAATGAGTCAACTCTTCGCATGAGGTGGCCAAAGTACTGGAGTTTCAGCTTTAGCATCATTCCTTCCAAAGAAATCCCAGGGCTGATCTCCTTCAGAATGGACTGGTTGGATCTCTTCACAGTCCAAGGGACTCTCAAGAGTCTTCTCAGATTTCTGCTTTCACTAACTGGACTTTCCTGGTGGCTTAGATGGTAGAATCTGCCTGCCACTTCAGTTCAGTTCAGTCACTCAGTCACATCCAACTCTTCACTACCCCATGAACCGCAGCATGCCAGGCCGCCCTGTCCTTCACCAACTCCCGGAGTCCACCCAAACCCATGTCCATTGAGTTGGTTATGCCATCCAACCATCTCATCTTCTGTCATCCCTTTCTCCTCCTGCCCTCAATCTTTCCCAACATCAGAGTCTTTTCAAATGAGTCAGCTCTTAGCATCAGGTGGCCAAAGTGTTGGAGTTTCAGCCTCAACATCAGTCCTTCCAATGAACACCCAGGACTGATCTCCTTTAGGATGGACTGGTTGGATCTCCTTGCAGTCCAAGGGACTCTCATGAGTCTTCTCCAACATTACAGTTCAAAAGCATCAACTAGGCATATATATATATATATATATATATATATATATATATATATGGCTTCCCTGGTGGTTCTGCAGTAAAAAAATCTGCCTGCCAATGAAGGAAATGGATTCAGTCCCTGTGTCGGGAAGATCCCCTGAAGAAGGAAATGGCAACCGATTCCAGTACTCTTACCTGGGAAACTCCATGGACAGAGGAACCTGGCAGGCTACAGTCCAAGGGGTCTAAGGAGTCAGATATGACTTAGTGATTGAACAACAGCAACAATATATACATATACCTGTATGTCTCCACATTTTTGGTTATTTTTCCATCATGAGTTTTTTTTTTTTTTTTAAGACTATCTAAGCTATCATTCTGTCAGGAAGACCATGTCTTACTTTGAGTCATATGTCAAATTTTAATATATATATGCATTCACTTTAATAATATCTATTTTTTCCTGATTTAATTTATCCATCCCTTATATTTAACCATCATACTTTGTGGTATGAATTAATATCAGTTTATCTGATTCCAATACTTTGTATCTCTCCTATAAAATTATCTTAGTTATATTTAGCCTTTGCTGTTTCATGTCAATTTTAGGGTCAGCTTGTCAAGTTCATAGCAGTTTTCTTGCTATTTGATTAGTGGTGTTTAATAAGGTTATCAATTTTATTATTTTTATTATATTTACTATATTAATTTTATTCACTGGAATTGGTTCTATTATTTGGCATTAGATATATAAATAATCAAAAAGCTCTAAATAAGGAGAGTAAATATCAGTCTTTGTAAAGTTTTATTTTACTATATTAACTAGTACAAATATCTGCTAGTACTTGTATTCATGATGGATTCTGAGTTTAGACTCAGATATTTTCATTTCCTGGATCTTGTACCAAATGTGAAAAGACAAAATACCTCAAATTAAAGGCCTTAATAGGCCTCTAGAAATTATTGAACACTTGAAAAAAAAGAGGATATCCTACTCTTGCTCCTCAGAATTAAAGATAATTCTCAAGCTTGCTCTTTGAGTTTGATGATATCTGTAGGTTTTTTGATAGGAATGCATAATTGAACTGCTTTTGAAATTTTATTTTTTTCTGTTTTAAGAGGTTTTACTATAGATTCTTAGCTTTGATTGTCTTTGAATTCATCTTGCTTTGCTTTTTACAATTTCATGAACCTATGGTTTGATATCTCATGTCTGTTTTAGAAATCTCTTCAGTTCAGTTCAGTTCAGTCGCTCAGTTGTGTCCGACTCTTTGCAACCCCATGAATCACAGCACGCCTGTTACCTATTCAAATACTATTTCATTATCTTTCAGCCTTCTGATTCTTTACTTCCATGCACATTAGAACTTTTCACTGCATCCCATATATTTTAAAATATTCTTTTATGAATTTTCCATCTTTTCTCTCTCTGTGTCCCAATATAATTTATCTACTGACAAATCTTCCAGTTCATTATTTCTCTATTCTGCTGTTAAATCCTTCTTCTGAGCTCTTAATTTCAGTAAATTATTTTCTCAATTCTGAAGTTTCTTTTGATTCTTTTTAATAGATTCCAGTATTCTGGTAAGAGGTGCATCTATTTCTCTATTTTGTTCATTAAATTTTTAAAAAATATGCTTGTCTGATATTATAATAGCTACATCACTTGCGAGTTTATTTCTGTTGTCTAGTTATGGTCATTTGTTCATGTTCATGCTTAGTAATTTTTCATTGAATGTTGGCCAATGCTTATGAACTATTTTAGAGGCCTTGGGTGATGTTATCTTTCTATATAGAGGATTTAATATCTTTCTTTTGGGCAGTCAGAGTACTAGACCATTATAAACTAATTGAAGCTGAGCTTCAGGCCTTGTTTGACCTGGTCTATTTTGGGTTTGACCCTAAGTCTTGGGTGATGCACTGAGATTTCATTTTTACTTTGTTTCAGACTTGGTGGAAGTTGATAAGCTAGTATTAGAATGATAGTTTACTAATTCTCCTTAGAAATACAAAATCTGATTTTACTTGGGTTGATTGTGGTCTCTGAGTCTATGGTTCATAATTATTTATAGATTTCTGTAACTTTGTGGGCCATATACAAACAAACAAACAAGACAACATTGGAGGTCCATAATGACCATGAATATGCATTAACAGTGTAATAATTTTGATGGTAAGGAACCAACCTGACCATTACTTCTTATACTCAGATTCACTATTTTTTTTCCTTTTTGGCTAGTGGAAATGTTCATTAAGTAGCTGAGTGTGACATTACAATGAAATAAATAATTGTGTATGACAAAGTTTTGGGGCAACATGGATGTCTGATTGAATTTTCCTCTGACAAATTTAGGAGGTTCTCATTTGATTCACAGCAACACTTTTCCGAAGTTACTGGGTCATTTTTGATTCTCAGAGAGAGCTTCTGATGAAGGTCCTATTCAGTATTTCTCAGGGGCGTATAATCTCGATGTTATCCTTTACCAGCCGGATATCCAGAGGGATATAAAGTACACTTGTATTTGCCATTTTGTTTGTTTCCTATAAGTTTTAATGGTTTGCCACAGGCCTGATCTAGACAATCTTTTTGAGCCACGAAATTGCTGTTGTGTTTCTCCTGTAATATGAATAATTTGACTCCAGGCATGCATGCAGTCTGGTTATGGTTAATTTCAGAGTCTGATTAGTGAAGACCCTCTGCCCTTTTGTTGCATAGAGTTTCTTCTCATGAATTCTCAGACACTTGTTTCACAAAACTTCCGAGAGTAAGGACAAACCTCCAGCCAGATGGCTGAAGAGTAATAATAGAGGACGTTAGATGATAGACACCAACATGCATTCTGGGGAAACAGCTATGGCTGGGCTGGTGGGTTAGGGTGGTGAGATATTTAGAAAGCAAAATATGTCAAAATCCTGATTTTAACCAGCTGCTCACCAAATCCAGATGGATGGAAAGAGTTCAATTACCCCCTTGTCTTCTGTGATAAACAATACCTTATTATAAATTAACGTTTATTCTGAAATGTGCATAACAGCTGTGGGTTGGCTGCAATAGTGATAAGCATACCAAAAAAATAAAAATAAAAACCCAGCCTAATGTGAAGCGTTCAAAGCAGAGGGAGTTGTTGGACTCCGTGAACTGGAGACAGTTCACTTTGGCTGTGTCTTGTCAGCTGCCTGGTTGTTTTGTCTCCTTGCCTTTTCAGAATCTGTTGCTAAATCCTTGTGTCTATAGGGAGATTTTTCCTGTTACCGTTAGCTTACAATAATCTTCCTCCTCAGGACACTGGATTCACTCTGTTTTGGAGAATATAGTTTGCAACAAGCTGTAAGGGGGAAACACACTTTTTTCTCCATGAGCTATAATCTTTTCTTTTGTTAATTTCCAAACTCCTTCACTATTTGTACTTGAAAAACCAGTCATACGAGCAGATGAGTTAAAGCATGTTTTCTTGTTCTTGGAAAAACAAACTTACCTATTATAGTATGCATTATATATATATATATATATATATATATATATATATCTATCTATCTATCTATATCTTTTCAATTTCTAAAGGTAAGCTTCTGAGTTGAGACCTTGTTGGGAAGAAGTTGCCGTTGTAATTCTTATTCCAAATTTACATGAACCACATAGAGAATAGAGTTATCCTCTTTTTGTAACTGGAATATAGTTGTTTTACAATTTGTGTTAGTTTCTGCTGTATAGCAAGGTGAATCAACTATATACATACATGTGCATGTATATGCTAAGTTGCTTCAGTTGTGTCCGACTCTTTGTGACCCTATGGACTGTATCCCACCAGCCTCCTCTGTTCATGGGATTCTCCAGGCAAAAATACTGGAGTGGGTTGCCATGGCCTCTTCCAGGGGATCTTCTCAATCCAGGGATTGAACCCGCATCTCTTATATATCCTGCTTTGGCAGGCAGATTCTTTATCACCAGCGCCACCCAGGAAGCCCATACATGTACGTATATCCCCCCCTTTTTTGAATTTCCTTTTGAAATCACTTTCCACTTGGATCTGTCTGGGATAAATGGACTTGATATAGAGAGCCAAGAACACTGGATGACTTTCAGATGCACTGCATGACTTTCCCAAGACAATTGCATTGGCTAGATAGAACCCATGGATTCCTTCTTTTATGGGTTCCAAGCCCAAAATCATTGCTTGTTTGCTTTTAGTTCTTTAAGCTCTTTTAGCTCTTTAACTCCAGAGGAACTACAAATGAGAAACCCAATCCTTGCAATGGCTCTGAAAACGGTCACCATGGCCATTTTGCTTTTAAAATAAATAGATGTCCTTTCCCCATTCTACCGCGGGATTAAGTTGTCCTAGGTTTAGGGAGAGAATTTCTGTAGGGCAAAGACTTTTAGCTTCTTTTGTTGGTTTACCTACCCAATGAGAATCAGTGTATGCATTCTCATCCTTCTGCCTCCAAAATACATATTTAGCAAATGATGTGGAGAAGGCAATGGCACCCCACTCCAGTACTCTTGCCTGGAAAATCCCATGGATGAAGGAGCCTGGTGGGCTGCAGTACATGGGGTTGCTGAGAGTCAGACATGACTGAGCAACTTTCACTTTCACTTTTCACTTTCATGCATTGGAGAAGGAAATGGCAACCCACTCCAGTGTTCTTGCCTGGAGAATCCCAGGGACGGGGGAGCCTGGTGGGCTGCCGTCTATGGGGTCGCACAGACTCGGACACGACTGAATCGACTTAGCAGTATGCAGGGGTTGTGAATCCTCCTGATAGTTCACGTGCACCAAGTAAAGAATCCCTTCTTCAGAGATATATGGAGTGGATGTTCAAAGCCCAGGCTTGGGAGCTAGACAGACATGATTTTGAAACTCAGTCTGCCACTTAATAACTGTGGGAATTTAGACAAAATACTTAAAGTCATAGTGCATCGATTTTCCCATCTATAAAATGAATATTATAGTACACATCTAATGGATTAGTTATGGTGGATATTGAAATGCCATATCAACCATGAGAAATGAAAACAGAAAAATCGCAACTTGCAATCCTGTTCTACAACTTGTAAAATGTACAATGAAATGCAACAAAACTATCAAAACTCAACTTGTTCAAATCCTGGCTCCCCCAGATGAACATGTTCTGAGATTAGACCATAAAAATACCGCTTTACTAGTAACTCTGCCTGGACCCACGTGTCCCAAAGAGAAGACCACTGGACTGTTTCAGCAATTCACCTATTTATATATTTTGATCAGTCATTGCCAAGGTCTTGATTAATAGCTGTCCCCAAATCAGTATATAACTCCTTTTCCTTAATTCCCTATTTTGAGACACTACGATACTTTATATGACTAGTGGGTTTCTTTAGTGGTCTTTGTCTGTGGGCTGCAATAACTGCCAAGAGCCCCTCCAGTGCAGAAATTGCCCTCTTTTCCTTCCCTTTTGTAGTATCATTCTTCCAAGTTCAGTTTCAATTTCAGGAAAAGAAGTGTTCCCCCAAAGTGAGTCAACTTTGTTTATTATTCTCACTGTTATGTCCATTTTCAGATAAGAAAGAAAAAACAGAGCAAGACTGAGTGTGAGGCTATTGAACAGTGGGGTATTAGGCATCCTTTTCTGTGAATTGGTCATATATCTTCCCCATTTCTCTTGAGCTGTTGGTCTTCTTATTTCTAGAAACTTTTATACTTTAGGGAAAATTAATCCATTATCTATAATGAGTTACAAATATTATTGCCCAGTTTATCATTTGTATTTTGACTCCTTTTATAGACTTTTGTTTCTTTTAGTTTGTCTTTCAAAAGACTGTACTATCATATGGATATACATATCAATCTTTTAATAGTTATTGCATTTTAAGTTGGAAAGACAAATTTCTTTCCCATGAAAGAGAAACATAAAGTTTGTTGGGAAAAATAGGCAAATAAAAATGTCTTCTTTTTTTAAAGAAGAGTCAACAGTGGAGATGAGCACTGTCAGATGTGAAAAACACTTTAAAGAAATGGCAATGGTATATGAAGGCTTCCCAAGTAGTACAGTGGTAAAGAATCTGCCTGCCAATGCAGGAGACCCAAGAGACGAGGGCTTGATCCCTAGGTCGGGAAGACCCCCTGGAGTAGGAAATGGCAACCTGCTTCAGTATTCTTGCCAGGAGAATCCCCATGGATAGAGGAACCTGGCAGGTCCATGGACTCACAAAGAATCAGACATGACTGAGCAACTGAGCACTGCATGATAGCACATGAAGTGATAGATGGATTAGAATAAAATAGAATAGAATACAAACCAGAAAGCAAAAGACTCATAGGAATCTACTGTCCAACTCCAGTAGCATCTCAAACCACAGGAAAAAAAAAGTACAAGCTGTGTAAAAAATGGAAGTATTGAAGCTGTCAAGTCACAATCAAAAAAAAAAAAAAAAAAGAGTGGAAAATTTAGATAAAATTTTAATGGGTAAATATTTAAAAATGAAAAAATAGAATCAGTTGCAATTCTAGGAGAAAAGAGAGGAGAATTCTTTCATAAGTTTGATTTTTCTTCACCTGCCATACAGTATACACATTAGTTGCCTTCCTCCCTAACATGATTCCATTTATATGAAATGTCCAAACTTTATAAAGTATATAGATGCACGAAATGCTTTAGTGGTTACCTGGTGCTGGAGGTGGGAACAGGGGTTGATCAACTACAGTTGGGCATGAAGGACAGTTTGGGGGTGATGGAAACATTCTAAAACTAGAGAAGAAATATATTAAAATGATAGAATTGTACATTTAAAATGATGAATTTTGCAACATGAATGGACCCAGAGATTGACATACCGAATGAAGCAAGTCAGACCAAAACAGAAAAATATCGTATGATACAACTTAGATGTGGACTCTAAAAAAGAGGTACAAATGATCTTATCTACAAAACAGGAATAGAGTTAAGGATATAAAAGTATATATAAGGATCCTTTTATATCCTTATATATAAAAGTGTATATAAGGATATAAAAGGTAAGGGAGGGGAGGAGGGATAAATTGGAAGACTGAGATCCATACATGACATGACATGACATGACGTGACATGGGTGTGCGTGCTCAGGCATGTCTGACTGTTTGCAACTCTTTGGACTGCAGCCCACCAGGCTCCTCTGTCCATGGGATTTCCCAGGCAAGAATACTGGAGTGAGTTGTCATTTCCTCCTCTAGGGGATGTTGCCAACCCAGGGACTGAAACTTTGTCTCCTATGTCTCCTGCATTGGCGGGCAGATTCTTTACCAGTGCAACACCTGGGAAGCTCTGGGACTGATATATAAATACTAATAAGGACCTACTGTATAGCACAGGGAACTCTGGTCAGTGGTCTGTTGTGATCTAAATATGAAGGAAGCCTTAAAAAGTGTGGATATATGTATATGCACATCCGCTTCATTTTGATGTACATCAGAAACTAACACAACACAATTGTAAGTCAACTATTGTCCAATAAATAAAACAATAAAATGATGAATTTTAGGGAATTCCAAGGTGGTCAAATGATTAGGACTTGGTGCTTTCACTGCTGGATCAGATCAGATCAGATCAGATCAGTCGCTCAGTCGTGTCCAACTCTTTGCGACCCCATGAATCACAGCATGCCAGGCCTCCCTGTCCATCACCAACTCCCGGAGTTCACTCAGACTCACGTCCATCGAGTCAGTGATGCCATCCAGCCATCTCATCCTCTGTCGTCCCCTTCTCCTCCTGCCCCCAATCCCTCCCAGCATCAGAGTCTTTTCCAATGAGTCAACTCTTTTCATGAGGTGGCCAAAGTACTGGAGTTTCAGCTTCAGCATCATTCCTTCCAAAGAAATCCCAGGGCTGATCTCCTTCACAATGGACTGGTTGGATCTCCTTGCAGTCCAAGGGACTCTCAAGAGTCTTCTCCAACACCACAGTTCAAAAGCATCCATTCTTCGGCGCTCATCCTTCTTCATAGTCCAACTCTCACATCCATACATGACCACAGGAAAAACCATAGCCTTGACTAGGCGGACTTTTGTTGGCAAAGTAATGTCTCTGCTTTTCAAAATGCTATCTAGGTTGGTCATAACTTTCCTTCCAAGGAGTAAGCGTCTTTTAATTTCATGGCTGCAGTCACCATCTGTAGTGATTTTGGGGCCCAGAAAAATAAAGTCTGACACTGTTTCCACTGTTTCCCCATCTATTTCCCATGAAGTGGTGGGACCGGATGCCATGATCTTCATTTTCTGAATGTTGAGCTTTAAGCCAACTTTTTCACTCTCCTCTTTCACTTTCATCAAGAGGCTTTTTAGTTCCTCTTCACTTTCTGCCGTAAGGGTGGTGTCATCTGCATATCTGAGGTTATTGATATTTCTCCTGGCAATCTTGATTCCGGCTTGTGAATCTTGATTCACTGCTGGAACCCAGATTCAATTCCTGGTTGGGGAACTGAACTATATGGTATAGCCAAAAAATTTAACAAATAAAATGATGGATTGTATGCTTTGCAAATTCCATTTCAATTAAGATATTAAAATCAAGTATGGCTCAGTGGTAGACATCCCAGGGCAGGAGATGCCCAGAGGTACCCTCACACCAAGGTATTCATCAAATGGTCAAGTTTTCCCCAAGAATTGGATTTGAAAAGAATGGAGATAACTGATAAATAAAGAGGACATAACTAGAAGAAAGGGAAGGTGTATTTTTTTTTAATCCAGAGGTCTAATTTCCTTCCACTTGTCATCTTACTTCCAGCAGGCCTTGACAACCTTTGTTGAAAACAGCATCTTAACTTGCTTCCACAGATGGTGACCAGCACAGCTTGTCTCATCGCAGAACAATAACCAACATCTTTTATTGACCTCAGTCCAGTTGTTGCTTCTCTTGCTTAATTGGTTTTACATGGAAATGCTTCAACTGAAAGCATATCATTTTTTTTTTTACGGAATTATGCCAGAAAACAATTAATTTCAAATACACAGCTTTTGTATTTGATGCTGTCTGAGGCAACATTTATTTATGTTCCTGTCTGAGGGAGATAACACACCAGCTGAAGGAACAAACACGTGCAGACCTCTGGGAATAGCACTGCTTTTGGTCTGACTCTCTTCTTGGCTTTTTCATCATGCAGCTGTGGCCACTTTTGCAAAAGGGTAGCAATCAGCTGTACCCAGGGACTATGGGTCTTCTCTTTTTTAAAAATTTAATTCATTAGCTAGTTCATAATCTGAATGGAACCCTAACAACTGGGGAAATGTTCCCATGAAATCCTACATGCAAAGGGATTTTACTCCAATTCTATGGGGATTTTCATGCCCATGTCAAAACTGGCTTTGCAAAAAAAAAAAAAAAAAAAGCCAAAGAAACCATACAGTTTATTCTCTTTATGTCTCTCAGGAGTCTACTAATGTTTCATTTTCCCCAATATATTTCTAAATCTATGTCTTATTATACTCTACTGGGAAAAGACCCTGCTCTTGGGAAAGATTGTGGGTAGAGGGAGAAGGGGGTGACAGAGGATGAGATGGTTGGAAGGCATCACTGACTCAGTGGACATGAATTTGAGCAACTCTGGGAGATAGTGAAGGACAGGGCAGCCTGGTGTGCTGCCATTCACAGGGTTGCAAAGAGTCAGACATGACTGAGCGGCTGCAACAACAACTGGGATTCTGTAGCTGTCATTTAAATTCCTGAGGACATCTCATGAATTGCCCCAGAAGGACAAGACCCAGCATGATGGAGTCTGAGGCACTTGGGGCTATTTCTGCTTCTATCTGAGTGGTGACGTAGGTAGTCTCATGGAGCCACACCCTACATGAAGCATTGTCTTCTGCTGTCTCACTCTCCTGAGCTGCGTATAATATTGTACACATGAAATTTATAGGATGTTATAAACCAATGCTACTTCAATAAAAATACACTTTAAGAAACTGGAAGAAAGTTAAAGACTTATTCAATTCAGTGACTCATCTCTCAAGTATGCAGAATGGATAGCCTTACAGTTATTTCTGGATAGAACTGATTGACGCTCCTGTTCCTTTGGCCAAACTCTCCTCTCCTGGTTGTCTAGCTTTCAGTTTTCTCTTCTGCGTCTGAAAAGTCTGCTATTGATATTTGGCTGAAACAAGCCATGTAGCTTGTGTTAAAGAATCCTTTCTATTTCTCTAAGAAGGATGTGATGCTAGTAAAACTTGTCAAATCTGTTTGTTTGCCAGTGACATTCAGCAGGGAAAAAGGATACATCGATCATTCTTGATCTCTGGAGCACTCTAATCCCATTTGAACCAATTTATTTTGTTACCTGCTTTACTCTTCCTTCCTTCTCCCTTCCACCCTCCCCGCTTCCTTCCATCTCTCTCTTCCTCCTTCTCTTAGACAAACACTAAAAAATTTAAAAATTGCAAAGACATTAAAAAAATTGTCAAAAAATTTTAAAAAGCAAAAAGACACATCAGAAGACCTATATGTAAGCCAGTGCAGGCAAGTCCCACAGACTCTTATATTGTTAAAGTTGAACTGAAAATTTGGCTTCCCACTTTCTTGTGGTTAGAGCAAAAGAGAAGTACCTTCTGTTGTATTGGTTCCCTGGACCACACAAAGAACACATATCGGTTTCTCTAGAAAAGTAATAGTATTCTTGGCATTTGTTCTGAAAGCTACATCTGTGGCTCTACATCTGGCTCTATAGGAGCCAGGCATCATGCAGTGTATAAGTGTATAAGGCAATGGCTTTATAATAAAAGTGATCTTCTTTTTAATAACCTTGATTCTGTAGCCTTTTCTGGATATAAGTGTGTGACTTAGTAAAAGGAGTATTTGAAATCCTGGGCAGGTTCCTACAAACAAATCTGCTTTCTGATTGTCTGACTTAATCTACAGATGAAGCATGGAGTATATTGAGAAATGTATCGTTCATTGATTTTCAGACCATCAAGTGTATCAATTATCTTGGCGAAGTTTTTGATAAGAGTTGGGCAACAGACAGTTTGGAGATATGTCCTCTGACAAATACCATAATAATTTCTCTCCTCTCCAACCTGACTAATTTGTCAAGGAATCCAAGTAATAAGCCTGAAATCAGAGAATTGCTAGGGAATTCTTGAATTGTTGAATGGAGAGAACTGAAACATCAAGGAAGAGTCAGATTCACCTTAGAAAATACGGGGAGATGATGAAACCTCTGGATGTCTTCAATGAACGCTGATCGCCTGTTTGACGAATGAAGTAGTCTAGCTATGCGGTGTGTTCATTCATCTTGTTGGAGGGAGATTGCTGTTTGCCATTTCAGACTCCAGGTGAATCATCTATATTCATTAAGCTTCCTAGGATGTTGGAGGGAATAGATAAATAATGCCTCCTTGCTTCACAAAGATCTGGTATCACACTTTCAATTTATCTGGAAATCCCAGGCTAATATCCACATTTCTTGTTATCTTCTGTAAGTGTTCAATATGGGGCCACCTAGCTTTTTTGCTGAGATCCGATTACTTAGCTTTCCATTGATAACTAATGTTGGCATTTGATTGAAGCAGTTCACTTGCAGAATATTACAATGTTAGCTTTAAGAAAGCTAAAAGTCTCCAAGTGTAGTCATGAGTTAAGTCTTGTATTCCTTTGTTTTTACAGTAAGCTTTTCTCAACAAATGGAAACTGCTCCTCAACTTCTTGGTGTTTAGTAGAAATCCTCTTATTCCCACCTCCTGAGCATGAAGTCAGGGGTATTTGGGATGGATTGCATGCCTGCGTGCTAAGTCACTTCAGTAGTGGCTGGCTCTTTATGATCCCATGGACTGTAGCCCACCAGGCTCCTTTGTCCATGGGATTCTCAGGCAAGAATACTAGAGTGGGTTGCCACGACCTCCTCCAGGGGATCTTCCTGACCCAGGGATCGAAACCGGGTCTCCTGTGGCTCCTGCGTTGCAGATGGATTCTTTACTGCTCAGCCACCTGGGAAGCCCTTGGGGCAGATTAGATGAGGAAGAATTTTGTCTAATGTATTAGCAGAGCAGGGAATGAAGATGAAGTGAGGGGAAAACTTTTGAGAAATTAAAAAATTAAACTACCAATGGTAAGCACACTTATGGTACTTGTCTTATAATAATAAATAACAAGGATTATGATAAAAAAAAAAATCAGGCTTCCCTGATAGCTCAGTTGGTAAAGAATCCACCTGCAATACAGGAGACCCTGGTTCAATTCCTGGGTCAGGAAGATCTGCTGGAGAAGGGATTGGCTATCCACTCCAATATTTTTGGGCTTCCTTTGTGGTTCATCCGGAAAAGAATCTACCTGAAATGCAGGAGACCTGGTTTCTATCCCTGGGTTGGGAAGATCCCCTTGAGAAGTGAAAGGTTACCCACTCCAGTATTCTGGCCTGGAGAATTCCATGAACTGTATAGTTCATGGGGTCTCAAAGAGCTGGACACAACTGAGCGACTTTCACTTATAAAATAAAAATAAGGGTGTTTGTGTTACCATAATTTTCTAAGCTATTAAAAAATAGTCAGATAATTGCTACCCTTGGGAGAGAACTGTGATTGGGAGAGTGGTGCTGGTAACATTCTGCTTCTTAATACAAAAATGGCTACACAATAGAGTATGACTTGTGGAAAACCATTAAGTTGTACACATATCTGTACTTTCTTGCATGGAATTGGGCTTCCATGGTGGCTCAGATGGTAAAGAATCTGCCTGCAATGTAGAAGACCTGGGCTCAATCTGTGGACTGGGGATCTTCCCAATCCTCCAGATCCCCTGGAGGAGGGCATGGCAACCCACTCCAGTATTCTTGTCTGGAGAATCCCATGAACAGATGAGGCTGGCAGGTTACAGTCCATGGGGTTGCAAAGAGTGGGACACACCTGAGCAAGTAAG
This sequence comes from Bos indicus, assembly GCF_029378745.1. Lineage (NCBI taxonomy): Eukaryota > Metazoa > Chordata > Mammalia > Artiodactyla > Bovidae > Bos > Bos indicus. The sequence continues at coordinate 13,795,587 of NC_091780.1, read as the reverse complement.
TACAGCACGGAAATTAGTGCAATAAACAAAAATGTAAAAATAAAATGATAAAATCATTTTATTCATTAAAAAATTAGTTTTTATTGGAGTATAGTTGCTTTACAATGTGTTAGTTTCTACAGTACAGCAAAATGAGCCTGCTATACAAATACATATATCCCCCCATTTTTGGATTTCCTTCCCATTCAAGTCACCACAGAGCACTGAGTAGAGTTCCCTGTGCTGTACAGTAGGTCCTCATTTGTCATCTATTTTATACATAGTATCAATAATGTATATGTGTCAATCTCAATCTCCCAGTTCATCCTAAACTCCCCTCCCCCAATCCCCTTGGTATCCATGCATTTGATCCTATGTCTGTGTCTCTTTTTCTGCCTTGCAAAAAAAGATCATCTATACCATTTTTTATAGATTCCACACATATGTGTTAATACACGATATTGGTTTTTCTCTTTCCGATTTACTTAACTTAAAAAAGAACACCCCACCACAGATGAGGATATGGAGGTGTAAACGGAATTCCAGCGTGCCGGGAGTTGAGCAGAAAGAATACCAGCAAAGATCACTGCCTTGTCGCACACAGGCTGACCAACTGTCCCTGTTTGTTTGGGACTGAGCGTTTTCCTAGGATGCAAAGCATTCAGTGCCAAAATGCAGACAGCCCTGGGTAAACCGGAAGGGGTGGTCATCTTAGCTCTAATGTATGTATATTTGGGACTGTGCTGGACAGAGGAAGCTGTAAAATGCTTGCTGCTGATGCTGCAAGGAGGTTGCCCTGGCAACTGAACCTGATTTCATATCATTGATCACAGGTGGTGAACCAGTGAATGGTGTCTCTTCTATTACTTGAGGTCAATCCTTGCATTAAAGTTGCTTTGCACCCAAGGTGGGAATCCTGCCCAATCAAAGCCCCCCTTCTTATAAGTATAAAGTTGGATTGAAGTTCTGGAGAACTGCTGGTGCTCAGGGGGAGGCTAAAATAAAGATCTAGGAGTCCCTGAGGCCCAAAAGCTCTGGATGAGACTGCATCTCAGACCATCTCACATTCTGTATGTTTCCCGGCATCTCCCTCACTGAAGGGAAGTGAAATACTAAGGAAGTCGCTCAATACAGAAGTCATACAATAAAAATTTGTTTTTTAGTAAACATTAGTGGAAAAAAAAACCCAAAACATTTCTGAATTTAATGTATTTTTCACCAGTTGTTCACAGGAACAAAAGCCTTCTATTCTGAACCAAGAGTAAGGGATTTAATGAAAAGCTGTGTCAAATATGGCTTATTTTTACCCTCTTGCTACTTCAAGTGTGAGCTGTGGAGCATCACAAGTGAGAAATGGAAATCCAGTGTTTTCCTTCATACTGCCTGGAAATCTGTGTTTTAGCAAGCTTATTGGGTGATGTTGAGTGCATTTAAGGATTGAGAAGGACTATTCCAAACAACCAGACCAGTATGCGGTCTGTGTGTGCAGTTTTGGTTTACTTCAATACAAGTGTCCACTTAGTTGTGTTATAGAATAGATAACACTTGTCACTTGTAAGCGAAATCTTACTGTTTAGCAAGACTTCTCTTTTTACACACATCACTCCAGTACAATGTGTCTGAAAATGTAGTTCCTGGGCCTGTAGCATCAACAGGCCCTGGGAATCCATTAGAAAAGCAAATATTCTACTATATCCCAGACCTGCTGAATCAGAAATTCTGGGGCTGGAACCCAGCCAGACAACTGTGTTTTAACAAGCCTTCTAAATAATTCTGATGGCTTCTAAAGGTTTGAGGTCCAATACCATAGGCCCTGGGCTTCCCAGGTGACTCAGTGGTAAAGAATCCACCTGCCAGTGTGAAGATGCAGAGATGAGGGCTCAGTGCCTGGGTCAGGGAGATCCCTTGAAGTAGAAAAGGGCAACCGACTCCTGTATTCTTGCCTGGAAAATCCCATGGACAGAGGAGCCTGGTGGGCTACTGTTCACGGAGTCACAAAGAGTCAGACACCCCCAAGAGACTGAGAACGCGTACTCACACACCATAGGACTTAACTTCTCCAATGAGCAGACAAATCTGCTTCTATGAATAGCTCACGTACCTCCAAAGAGCGTAGAAATGGAATGAATCAGGGAGAACAGAAGAAGAATCAATTCCACTTTTACCTTAAAAATAATAAAAAAAAAACCCTGTGGTTTCAATAATTTATCAATTTTTCAATAATTTTTTTAGTCCTTCTCCAAAACATTTCACCAGCACCTAGATTTTCACTTTTAATTGGGATATCACCATTGCTTGGAAAGATAGACTTTGGTGGTGGCCAAGGAGATTGCCGTAAAGGCAGCTTCACTACAACCAGGTGAGAAGAACCTGTGTAGAATCGATTATCCACTCTCGTGTGATTTTCTAACTAAATGACTTAACAGATCCACAAAGTGTGTTTCACAAAGATAGGTGTGGCTTCAACCTGAGCAATCTGAATAGCACTCCCAATCAAACAAACACACGGAAGAGTTTTGCAAGCAAACATTGACTGGTGGGTGGGCAGGGACTGTGGCATTCACGGCACGCCTGTGATGGAGTTTTAAAGCCTGAAAAGCCATTTAAGGAGCAACTGAGGAGCGATCAGTATTAGTTGATGGGCCCCGGAAGCACTAGGAGGAGGTGTGGCCCATTTCAAACATGATCCATGTCATGTGCAGATTAGAACCAAGTGTGCAGGCAGTCCTTTCTCTTCAGGGCATCCTGAATCATTTCAGAGCCAGTCATAAATTTCCAAAACTGTTGTTGCTCTTGTTCAGTCACTAAGTCATGTTCAGCTCTTTGTGATCCCATGGACTGCAGCATGGCAGGCTTCCCTGTCCTTCACTGTCTCCTGGAGTTCACTCAAACTCATGTCCATTGAGTCAGTGATGCAATATAACCATCTCATCCTCTGTCTCCTGTTTCTTCTTCTGCCCTCAATCTTTCTCAGCTTTAGGGACTTTTCCAATGAGTCAGCCCTTGTAGCAGGTGGCCAAAACTGACTTCTTGGATTATCTTGCCTTAAGTTGAAAATAATATTGTTGAGTTTACTTCTATTGAAGTCAAGAAAGTAAAATTACAATCAAGCCTGTTTTAGACTTGGAACAAAGGACTGGTTCCAAATTGGGAAAGGAGTACATCAAGGATGTATATTGTCACCTTGCTTATTTAACTTACATGCAGAGCACAACATGCAAAATGCTTGACTGGATAAAGCACAAGCTGATATCAAGATTGCAGTGAGAACTATCAATAACCTCAAATAGGCAGATGACATCACCCTTATGGCAAAAAGCAAAGAGGAACTAAAGAGCTTCTTGATGAAAGTGAAAGAGGAGAGTGAAAATGTTGGCTTAAAACTCAGCATTCAGAAAACTAATGTCATGGCATCCGGTCCCATCACTTCAGGGCAAATAGATGATGAAACAATGGAAATAGGGACAGACTTTCTTTTCTTGGGCTCCAAAATCTCTGCAGATGGTGACTGCAGCCATGAAATTAAAAGATGCTTGCTCCTTGGAAGAAAAGCTATGACCAACCTAGACACCATATTAAAAAGTGGAGACATTACTTTGCCAACAAAGGTCCATCTAGTCAAAGCTATGGTTTTTCCAGTAGTCATTTATGGATGTGAGAGTTGAACTATAAAGAAAGCTGAGTGCAGAAGAATTCATGCTTTTGAACTGTGGTGTTGAACTGTGGTGTTGAACTGTGGACTCTTGAGAGTCCCTTGGACAACAAGGAGATCCAACCAGTTCATCCTAAAGGAAGTCAGCTTGAATATTGATCGAAAGGACTGATGGTGAAGCTGAAACTCCAATACTTTGGCCCCCTGATGTGAAGAACTGACTCAATAGAAAAGACCCTGATTCTGGGAAAGATTGAAGGCAGGAGAAGAAGGGGATGACAGAGGATGAGATTATTGGATAGCATCACCATCTCGATGGACATGAGTTTGAGCAAGCTTCTGAAGTTAGTGATGGACAGGGAAGCCTGGCACGCTGCAGTCCATGGGGTCACAAAGAGTTGGACATGACTGAGCAACTGAACTGAAATATTTAGACATAAAGTAACATGAGTTTTAATACACTGACTTCTCAATTTTCAATGAAGTCACATATAACTTCATAGATGAAATATGATTGATCTAAGTTAATCAGGGCCTCATCTACCCATGTCACATGGGGCAGTTCTGGTCAGTAGGCTATAAGGTGGCTTCTGGAAAGGTAAGCTTTCTTGTTGATCTGAATTGACTCCCTTTTTGCCTTTTTCAATCCAAAGTCTTAAATCTTTTTAGGTCTAGGACTCTCTCAATTATCATTTATTCAAATGTATTCTACCCTCGTTTTACCTTCTCTTCTTGTCTTGAAATTCTAATTAGTTGGATGCTGAAGTTTCTACTCTTATCATTTTATTCTCTTTTCTTCTGACCCCCCCTTAACTGAAAATCCCTCAGTCATGTCCACCTATTTGTGACCCCATGGACTATAGTCCACGGAATTCTCCAGGCCAGAATACTGGAATGGGTAGCCTTTCCCTTCTCCAGGGAAGCTTCCCAACCCAGAGATTGAACCAAGGTCTCCCACATTGCAGGCAGATTCTTTACCAGCTGAGACAAAAGGGAAGCCCTCTTACCCCACTTAATTCCATTCTAATGCCTTTTGGGTAGATTCCTGCAAATCTCTTAGCTCTTAAGGCTTTTGGTTGAATCTATTGTATTTCTCAAACCACCTTCTGAGCTCTTCATTTTAGCAACTATACTTTTAATAACAAATATAATTGGTTGGTTCTTTATAATGCTGGTTCCTGCTTCATATTTCTAAGAATACTTCTTTAACACTTCAAGCATATTTATTAATCTGATTGTGAATCACTACTTTTTCTGTTTTGTTAGCCCTGCTTCTGCTCTGCTGGGTTGCTCTTATTTTTTCTTATAGCTCTTAGTTCTTTAAATGTTTTATAATTTTTCCCTAAGAGGTTATTGTTATTTTCTGGTGATTTCTTAACTGAAATGCCCACACTGAGAAAGAGAAAAAACTTAAATGCTTGGAAGTTTAGGGGTTGGAGATTTAGAAGTCATGAATGAAGATCTTGAGTTTTTCTCTTTACTCTTTGGAATCCCAAACCCTCTGTCTCTCCACCAATCTATTTCTTTTCATTCTTGCTTCCCTGGGAAGCTCCTGATATCTCTGTCTCTGGTAATGCTTGTGAAAGCTTGTGATTCTTTATTTCTGTGGTTGAAAACATGGAGGGAAATCTCATGAGCCGGCCAGGCTGACTTTACTATGTTTTGGTTTCCATTCATTCAGACTCCAGAGCTGTCCTGATGCCTCCTGTGGCCTTTGGTGGGGGTGTCTGTTTTACTGATCTCAACATTCAGAGAAGGCAGAGCTTTACCCAGGATCATAGGACGTAGAGAGTGGGATGGCCCAGGAAGCCCTCTACCAGCCTGCTTCCTGTCTATAGCATCCTTCTGCCTAGTCACTGGGTAAGATTCTGAAATGAAATACCAGCTCCTGGTTGTGAGCACTGAGAGGAGGCAGTGATGCTGACAAGGAGAGACTGAGAACCTTGAAAACAAGTCATATCATCTCCTTTTTTTTGAAAATTATTATGCTAAAGATTGGGCTTCCCAGGTGGCTCAGTGGTAAAGAATCTGCCTGTCAATGCTGGAGATTCCAGAGACTTGAGTTCGTTCCCTGGGTTGGGAAGATCCCCTGGAGAAGGGAAGGGCAACTTGCTTCAGTATCCTTACCTGGAAAATCCCATGGACAGAGGAGCCTGGTGGGCTAGTCCATGGAGTCGAATAGAGTCAGACATGGCTGAGCACACACAAGCATGTGCTGAAGCTTAGGAAGAAGAGGTAGCCCCAGGAGATATCAACAAGGTACGCTATCTTCCTAGAGCCTTATGAACTAATACAGACACACGTGAAAGATTAAAGAGTTGTATTATTAGATGGCTGTGGATTGAGCCCAGTTAAGCTGGTTAATGATAAATGTCTACCTCAAGAGAGTTTTCTAGCAGTGTACTTCAGGGGTTTGGCCTTAGATCTACCTTGATAGTTTAATATTTATGGTATTAATAACATGGAAAAACAGAAAGGCATATTCATGTTGCAGATGTTCAAATGTTAGGAGATTATGCTTGTGCTGTTACCAGAATCTGGCTCTAAATAAACATCAAAAGGCTTAGAGAGATGAATGCAATAGAAGTTAATAGGAATAAGCATGAGGTCCTGAAATTTTTCCAAAACCCAACAGGATTAGCATCAGCAAATGCTGAACATTTTAGCTAACAGTAAGCATAATGTGAATCAACAGTGTAATCTGGCTGACAAAATATTGTCACCAAAAGCTGCTTCTGTAGGAATATATTATGCGGAATAAGGCAGGTAAGATCCTGCTCTTCTTTATTCTGGTCAAACTATACCTGAAACAACTTAATTAAGTTCTGAGAATATCAAGTTCAGAACAGCAACCTTGAAGAGGGTCCTTGGCAAAAAGTACAGTTGTTGTATGAACAAAGTAATCAACTGCATTTTACACCCTCCTGAAAGGATAGGGTTAAGACCAATGGATAGAAGCTTCAGGAAGATGGGTTTTAGCTCAACCTGTGAAAAAGTTTTTCAGCAGAGTTTAGCCATTGGATATTTCATCTTTGCAAAGAGGTTGACTGAAAAAGATGCTCAGGAATAAATATGTGAGTACTCGAAGTCACATGGATTAAAATTGGGCAGCGGTGAGGTGATCACTAAAATGCACCTATAATCCAAAACGGCTTGGATTATTTGGGAAAGCTTTATGGAACAGATAACACTTGAATTGTACCAAGAAAGATGGATATAAATTGGAGCATGGATCTTAACAGGAACAATATTGCCCCAAGACAATGACATTAGTTCTTAGAGGGTGAAAAAAGCTTAAATATTACAATAGCCTGTGGCTTTCCTAAAAAACACAGTTGTTCAGTCATGTCCGACTCTGCAACCCCCTGGACTATAGCTCACCAGGCTCCTCTGACCATGGGATTCTCCAGGCAAGAATACTGGAGTGGGTTGCCATTCCTTTCTCCAGGGGATCTTCAGGACCCAGGAATCAGGCCCAGGTCTCCTGTATGGCAGGCAGATTCTTTACTATCTGAGCCACCAGGGAAGCCCACTGTAAAAACAGGTACAGTATATCTGTGATATTGATATTTCATGCTGAAAGTGAGGCAATTAGGGGGAAAATGTCTTAAAAGGTTTCTTAGAGAAGCTATGATTTAAAAAAAAAAAACTGGGGTATTAGTTTTCTATCATTGCTGTGACAAATTATCACAAACTTAGTTGCTTTAAACACCACATATTTATTATCTTATAGTCCTGGAGGTCAGAAGTCTAAAACAGGTCAGCAGAGGGTCAGCCCCCCCTTGAGATTCTACGGGACAATCTGTTTCCTTGCCTTTTCCAACTTCTAAAGTCCACCACATTCCCCGACTCATGGCTGCATCCTCTGACCCCGCTTCTATAATCACATCTCCTTGCTCCCTTTTCCCATATAGTGTAGTGAAAGTCGCTCAGTCGCGTCCAACTCTTTGTGACCCCATGGACTATATAGTCCATGGAATTCTCTAGGCCAGAATCCTGGAGTGGGTAGCCTTTCCCCTCTCCAGGGGATCTTCCCAACCCAGGGATCGAGCCCAGGTCTCCCGCATGGCAGGCGGATTCTTTAGCAGGTCCTTATGATTATATTGGTTCCACTTGGATAGTCCAGGACAATCTTGCCACTTCAAAATCCTTCATTAAACACACTGGCATCATCCCTTGGCCAGGCAAGGTAATTTATTCACAAGCTCTGGGACTGGACATATTTGGGGAGGGCACATTACTCTGCCAATCACTTGGGAAACACTGACCTAGATGAAAGAAATGCATGTGTTATTAGTTCTGTGTTAGGGGAGGAGGAAGGAGAAGGCAATGGCACCCCACTCCAGTACTCTTGCCTGGAAAATCCCATGGACCGAGGAGCCTGGTAGGCTGCAGTCCATGGGGTCGCTAAGAGTCAGGCACGACTGAGCGACTTCCCTTTCACTTTTCACTTTCATGCATTGGAGAAGGAAATGGCAACCCACTCCAGTGTTCTTGCCTGGAGAACCCCAGGGATGGGGGAGCCTGGTGGGCTGCTGTGTATGGGGTCGCACAGAGTCGGACATGACTGAAGCGACTTAGCAGCAGCAGCAGCAGGGGAGGAGGAACAGTGAAAGAACTTATATGATTCTATGTAACCATAATGATGGGAAATGACTCAGGACAGATGGCCAGCTAATGGGGATAAAGGGACATGTTTTGCTCAAGTCCGGACACCAACGCTATCATTTGCATCGTGGTTCACCCTCATGTATTCCCGTGTAGCTCAGTCGGTAAAGCATCTACGTGCAATGTGGAAGACCTGGGTTCAATTCCTGGGTCAGGAAGTTCCCCTGGAGTAGGAAATGGCAACCCACTGCGGTATTCTTTCCTGGAGAATCCCATGGACAGAGGAGCCTGGCGGGCTACAATTCATGGAATTGCAAGAGTCGGACACTACTTAGCGCTATCTTTCTTTCTTTCTTTCACCATCATAGTTTTGATTTTATGTTTTTATATGACTTTTTAAGTGGTCCTTCATTTGCATATGTAAATCCAAAAGTCCCAATCACTCCGTGAATTATTTCTTAAAATTATTGTAATAAGTTATCACAAATGAGGTGGCTTAAAAGAGAAATCCATTCCCTCCTAGTGCTGGAGGCCAGAAGTTCAAAACCAAGGTGTTGGCAGGTTGTGCTGCCTCTGAAGCTCTAGGGGTGAATGCTCCCCTGCCTCTTCCTGTTTCGGGTGGATCTAGGCATTCCTTGGCTTGAGGCGGTGTCTCTCCATTCTCCGTCTCTGTCTGTCTTCACAGGATCTCTTTCTTGCTCTTCCCCTTTAACTGGGTCTTCTGTCTTTTATAAGGACACTTGTCACCAGATCCACAGTTTACTCATTTAATCCAGACTAATTACACCTGCAAAGAATCTTCATCCAAGTAAGATTACATGCACAGGTTCTGGGTATTAGCACATGGATGTATCTTTTGGGGAAAATTTCATTTAACCCAGTGTATTCCTCCAAATCGGAACTGCCCCAGGGGAAATAAATTGTAGTTTTTTTTTCCCCCAAAGGAAAGCCTGAATCATTCTATCCACAGCTGTTCTCAGATGTCAGGGGGCAGCAGCATCATTTGAAGGGAAGGTGCAGTGGGGCTCTGGGACACTGTACTGTTGACAAGTTCCCTGGGAAGGGAGGCGGTGGTTAATATCTGATGCTGTTTTAAAACTGATTTTCATTTCCTCCCTCACTTCTGTCCTTCACACAGCAATCCTTGGTGTGTTTCTAAAGCACAGTCCTGATCAAAGTTTTATCTTCATCAAAACCATCATTGACTTTTCATTTCTCCAGACTAAGACCAGATTCCCAGCTTGACATTCAAGCCCTTTGATGATCCTGATCTCAGCTCATCTCAGTCTCAATCCTACACTCCACTTTGCTGCTCTCTGTAACCAACTAGTGTTCCCCTAGAGTCATGTCAATGCTTTGAGGATTTTCTCCCTCATTCCTTTTTCAGGGAGGCTCTCAACTGCTGGCATCCCTCCCTCCAGATATAAGCATTTTGCTTTTACATTTCTTATTTGAGATGTAAAGAGATGCTTTACATTTCTTATGCTTCTCAGGCTTTCAAGTGCATAACAAGCTCACCAGGGAGCTTGCTAAAATACCACATCTGATTCACTAGGTCTGTCATGCTTTGGAGATTCTGCATGTCTCACTAGCTTCCATGTGATGCTTGGATAGTGTCTCTGGGACTCCACTTTAGTGGCTCAGCACTCACCATCACCTGCCTTCTGGGGTAATTGTGTGTTAGCCTTCCTATCAGACTCTGATCTCCCAGTGGATTAGAGCTATGATTCTTTCCTCTCTTACATTCATGCCTAGCTCCTCGGGTTTAGTGTATGTGCCAAGAAGCTGGTGAAAGTGAATGGAGCTAAATTAAATTTTAGTAAAATTGAGGATAATGGCTACAGTTTGGCTCTGCTGTCTCTTTTCTGCTGCAGCAGTGGTAGCTCTGGAGAGAGGAGCCCAGGGTCCTCAGCTGGTTAACGAGAGGACCGTGGTCACCAGTCATCAAAAATCAAAAGCTTATCTGCAGTATTTCATGCATCCAAACTCCTCTTCAGGCAAAAGCAATTGTATAAGCAGGTGACCTCATGCAGAGGATCCAAGCCATAGCAACTGTGAAGAGAGAACACATTTTGCATAATATTTGTGGAATCAAGAGAAAACAGTATTTCCCCCCTGCCAAACTGTCTCTATTGGGAGCATGCAGAATAAAATGGTAAAATTCCTGTTGGAGGGTGGGCTGGCTTATTCAATTGCTCTTTTTGGAAGTAATTGGAGAGAGTATTAAAAAAGTAACAAGACACATAAAAATAGTAATCGTACGGGTACCAACAGACTACCCTTCCAAGGGACAGAGGTCCTTGGGTGCCTCTTTTTCTTCTATATGTTTAGCAGAAGGACTAGACAAGTGAAAGGGTGAAATGCACCCTAAATGCACCCTAAAGTGAAAGGGTGAAATGCACCCTTAAAGAGTAGATAAAGTGAATTTCAGTGGAGAAATACCACCATACCCAGAGAAGCAAAACTACCATAATCTGCCCGCTGGAGTTGGGGAGATATAAGTAGGGTGACCATATCTTCATGGGTTTCCTGAGTGGCGCTAGTGGTAAAGAATATCCCTGCCAATACAGAAGACACAGGAGATGTGGGTTTGCTCTCTGAGTTGGGAAGATCCCCTGGGGGTAGGAAATTGTGACCCACTCCAGTATTCCTGCCTGGAAAATCTCATGGACAGAGGAGCCTGGTGGCCTACAGTCTGTGGGGTCATGAAAGAGTCAGACACAACTGAGTGACTGAGCACACATATCTTCTTGGCTGCCTTGGTTGCCATCCTGAAAGTCCCACGTCCCATAAAATACTGCAGGCCTGGGCAAATGAGGACACTTAGTCACCTTAGGTCAGGGTGATCTTAGAAAGGTCACCTCAGGAAAGTTTTGAAGTAGTTCAGGTGTCTCTTTCTTGTCAAAAATTTTCAACTGCATTTTTCCCTCCAGTGATCCTCTCTTGCTTTCCCATTATCAAAAAAGGGGGTTCCCTTTGATGCTCTTCTCCCTAGTCCATCCTAAGTGTTTAATTCTGGAAACATTCAAGGGTTCTGCCTCCCAGGAACATTTAATTATGAGCCCCAGGGACTCTTCCAGTCTTGATGCATTCATACATACCTATTTTCATGTTTTTATTAACAACAAAGTGACACATTTGCTTAGAGTCTAATTTTGCAAAATGTAATCATATTTTATAACTTTTACTGATAATCACAGCCCCTCCATTAGGAGATTCTGATGGGAAAGGTGCTGATATCTCCAAATTGTGCTTGAAAGACCATAGGGTCTAAAAGATGCGCAGGTGGCTGAAAGTGACAGATGATCAGAGGGAAAGTTGGGGCCTCAGATTCAGGACTCTCCAAATGCAAGGCATTTCTATGGCCTTACTTAAAATGTTCTGTCTTGGGACTTCCCTGGTGGTCCAGTGGTTAAGAAGCTGCCTTGCAATGCAGGGGACATGGGTTTGATCCCTGATCATGGATTAATACCCCACATGCCACGAAGCAACTAAGCCCACTCGCTATATCTACCGATCCCAAGCTACAGCTAGAGTCCGTGTGACACAGTGAAAGATCCTGCGTGGTGCAATGAAGATACAGCATGGCACAACTAAGACACAGCAAGCAAAATAAATAATGTTTTTTTTAAAGTTTTGTCTTTAACTCTGTAGTGGTGTTATCTCCATTCTCAAATTATCTGTATGTGAAAGTCATTCCAACTTAATCCATCAACAACTACTGGGACTTCCCAGGTGGCACTAATGGTATAGAACCCGCCTGCTAATGCAAGAGGCGTGAGACATGGGTTCGATCCCTGGGTTGAGAAGATGTCCTGGGAAGAGGAAATGGCAACCCACTCCAGTATTCTTGCTGGGAAAATTCCATAGGCAGAGGAGCCTGGCAGGCTACAGTCCATGGGGTTGCAAAAGAGTCTGACACAACTTAGAGACTAAACAGCAATAACAATAACAAACTATAAACTATAAACAGATGAGTGTGCCTTGTTTGTTTAGTAACATAGGTTTTAGCATCCAGATTGCTGATGAGAAACCCAGATGAAAGTGGAAATGATTCACCTGATTTCATGTTCTACGTACACACTGTTGTGGGCCTGCAGGACTTTTTCATTGTCATGGCTTCTGTAATAGAAGAATTATAAATAAGCAGTTGAAAAATAGAGAATTTGACTGTTGGCTTTGGACTTCTTTTTATTACTTTAGAACCGTTACGTGTATTAGCCCATAAAACATTTTTAGAGTGTACATTATTGAGGCACCCAGCAGGACTCAGACAGGACATTCAAATTAGGATAATCTGAGTAAGGTTTAATAAAAGACCTCTTCAGATGGTATGAGCTGTATATAGCAAAATCACAAAGGATAAAACAGGATCTTGAACTAGTAACAAAGTTGAGGGGCATTTACATACAAAGGAATGATGAGAGGAGCAGTTATTGGAATTCACAAACAGAAGGTAAGTACCACCTTAGTTCAAAGGACATACCTAGCCTGGGTTGACCTTGCCAGGAAAGACTCAAAGGAATATAATCCCAAACCCACTCTTCTTTTTCTTTCTATGTTCCTGGTCCTGCTCACCATTGTCAAAACCAGCCTAAAGTCAGAGGGTGTGAGGATCAGGAAAATTCATCCAGGCAGTTCTCCCAGGGCATAGAAGAGGCTGGAGAAGGGGACAAGGGGATTTAGTACCAGCAGAGGGAAGCTACTCAGAACACAGTCCCCATAATTATCCCAACTTTTGAAACTTACAATGGCTGAGTAGTATTCCATTGTATATATGTACCACATCCTTTTATACATATTTACAATGGTTCAGTTCAGTTCAGTTGATCAGTCATGTCCGACTCTGTGACCCCAAGGACTGAGGCACGCCAGGCTTCCCTGTCCGTCACCAATGCCCAGAGCTTGCTCACACTTATGTCCGTCGAGTCACTGATGCCATCCAACCATCAATGGTACATATATACAATGGAATACTACTTGGCCCTACAAAGAATGAAAATACCATTTGTAGCAACATGGATACAACTGGAGATTATCATACTAAATGAAATAAGTCAGAAAGAAAGCCAAATGCCATATGATATCACTTTTATGTAGAGTCTAAAATATGAAACAAATGAACCTATCTATGAAATAGAAATAGAATCAGAGACACAGAGAATAGACTGGTGGTTGCAAAGGGGGAAGGAGGTGGGAGAGAGATGAACTGGGAGTTTGGGATTAGCATGTATAAACCGGTATAGACAGATAGAATGAATTAACAGCAAAGTCATACTATATAGCACAGGCACTTTTATTCAATATCTTGTTGAAAACCATAATGGGAAAGAAGATGAAAAAGAATGTATGTATAACTGAGTTACTTTGCTGTGCAGACGTAATTAATACAACACTGTAAATCAACTATACTTCAATAAAAAAAGAAACTTACAAGCAATTCCCTGGGGGTCCAGCAGTTAGGACTCTGTGCTTTGACTGCAGAGGGCCTGAATTCAGTCCCTGGTTAGGGAACTAAGATCCTCACAAGTCTCATGATATGGTCCAGAAAGAAAGGGTATCATAAATGATCCTATGAAAAGCCTTTATAATTATTTCCATTTATAGATGAGAAAATGAAGCCATGTCTTAAGTCACCCATCAAAGCCACATCTTTTCTCTACAAACCCCGTGCTCTTTCTTCTGTTTCAGAGCAGTGAGTTGATGGGCTGGTTATTTGTGATGCTATGGAACCTTGTCCCAGAGAAGGCTAATACAGAACCTCAAATAACTCCTGATGTTTAAAAATTACTAAATCACCTTCTTGTTCTCTTTGATACCAGGGCCAGCTCACCATGGTTCTGCGTCTGGTGAGTTTCCTTATCAATATGACCTCTTGTGAGCATTCTTGAGGTTGTTCAGACTTTGGCATCATATTTTATGACTCTTCTGGGGCTGATTAAAACATTTTGCAGTGTGAGGCTCATTTTATTTTATGGTTTAATGAGCACATTTAAAAAAGATTCTCTGTCCTCAGATCCCCCTGCCTTGCCCATGCTCCAGGTTTCTGTAAATTGCAAGGAAACAATTTCATTACCTCAAATATTTCCTCAAAGGAAAGATATAGTTCTTTCCGCCTGGACAGGACACTCCATCAATCACCCCAACAGGGATGCTTTCACCGTCACAAAGAAGTCAGCTAGTATTTATGCAAAGGTGAGAAGGCATACTTTTCCTTCCTCATCAGGTACATGCAATTTGCATATCCCATTATCTGCTTATTAACCAGAGGGTCTCGTAACAATGGCAGGCTGTGAAATAGGCACACACGGGCAGTTGAACAACAAGCTCTCCGGGGTTCATCCTGCGATTACATCCCTGTAATGAAGAGGCAAAAGGCGAGGATGAGACAATGGGCTATTTGGCAACAGAATAAAATCAGGATTTGATCTGATGCAACATGACTTGCTCACAGCACAGGTAGAATATCAAATGACCCTTGTGAAATTCAATCCTTGTATAATTTTCCTATTATATCCATTGTTCTCCTATTAATCTGAAGGCCATATAGAACAGTACGTAAATTACATTTTCATTAACACAATGTTTCTTTTATCTTCATTCAGTTTAATTGTGACTTCTATATTTCAGCTTATTTTGAGGGGTATATGAATGATCTGGTACATTTAACAATATGATGGGAAGGAAAGGAATAACGATACTCACTGACAACCAGGTTATGCATATTTAGTACCATTGTAGGTGGATACATAAAAACTATTTCTTTGAAAGCAGGTAGAGTCTGAGTTAAAAATGTCCAAAAGGCCATATGGTTTTGGAATTTGTAATGTATTAATTTTACCTTTCAGTTCAGTTCAGTTCAGTTGCTCAGTCATGTCCGACTCTTTGCGACCCCATGAATCACAGCACGCCAGGCCTCCCTGTCCATCACCAACTCCCGGAGTTCACTCAGACTCACGTCCATCGAGTCAGTGATGCCATCCAGCCATCTCATCCTCTGTCGGCCCCTTCTCCTCCTGCCCCCAATCCCTCCCAGCATCAGAGTCTTTTCCAATGAGTCAGCTCTTCGCATGAGGTGGCCAAAGTACTGGAGTTTCAGCTTTAGCATCATTCCTTCCAAAGAAATCCCAGGGTTGATCTCCTTCAGAATGGACTGGTTGGATCTCCTTGCAGTCCAAGGGACTCTCAAGAGTCTTCTCCAACACCACAGTTCAAAAGCATCTTCGGCGCTCAGCCTTCTTCACAGTCCAACTCTCACATCCATACATGACCACAGGAAAAACCATAGCCTTTAGGAATCTCCAAAAATATAGTTTTAGGACTTTATCTTATGTTAAAACAGCAGAAGAGGTATAATGATCTCTTTGCAAGGAAGAGAACTAAGAGTCGCTTAGTTACCCTGGGCCAGGTTCTCTGATACTCAACACCTGGTTGATCTACTCAATAACTCTTGCAGAAGCAATTATACTCTGACTGTTTCTGCCCTTTCAGAGACCTTCTCAGCCAATCAGGATACTCACAGGAGGGACTGAGTCAGTCAGTGGGAAGGATTACTTAGCAAAGGTCTTCTCTACTTCGAGCTGCCAGTACAAGATCTTGAACTTTCTGCTATTTGAAACACTACCACTATTTTAAACGTATGTACCCAAGCATCAGAGTCTCCAGCCTGGGATTTGGTTGTTCTGCCAGAGAAGTTCATGCTGTTTAGTAAAAAGTTGCTCCATTCCTCCCTGGCGCCTGGGTTATCACTGCTGGCTCCATCCTCAATGGGGCCCTATTCTTGCCACCCTGTCCCTCCTGCTGATGGAGTGACAGATGTGGATCCTGCTCCAGGACTTTCAGGCCACCTCATTCATTCCTCACTTCTTCTTCCAGGGAAGAACCCATTATAAAGGTTGTGTTAATTCTGGGATCAGATCACTATATCCTGATCAGGCATCTGGAAAATGGGTAAGCCTCTTTTTTTTTAAATGTTAAGTGGATACAACATTCAATTCCTTAACTACAGGAATTAAGCCAATTGATTTATTGTTCTGGAGAAGATATCTAATGCCAATAAAATTAAAACCAATTTCTGTCTTTGCTCAGAAAGAAACTTCAGCATCATTGGAAATGAGCCTTTTTAAGAGAAAAGCTAGGTTCTCAGCTCTCCTCAACATTGTAGTTAGCTGCATTGCCAGGTCCTGGTTTAAATTTGAAGGTCAAATAGTTAACTTATGATAAATGATACTATATTGAGGTTTGAGCCAAGGCAAAGAGTGTGGGAAAGCTTATAAGAAAGCCATTAAGGCTCCAGTTTTGCTGACCTGTGAGGACTCTGGACTGAAGAAGTATAGATTCTTGTAATAAGTACTTGTGAAGAAGCCAGAGAGGGTATTACTGGCTGAGCTGATGTCAGAGGAAGAAAGGGGATCAGAACCTAACAATCTCCCCATTAAGTTTGTATTTACAGACCTGTCCTCTGAAATTTCGGATTTGCTCTTATTTTATTCTTTCCATCTCTAATTGGATAGAAGTGATATTAACTGTGAACTGATTGAGAGTTTGGAAAGTGGTTTCTAATACTGCTTTTTCTGTGTGATATTTGTAATGTGTTTGATAGGGCTTTGAAGCCAAAATGTTCCTGATAGCTTAAATTGTCACCCAGTCCCCTGTTTTAAACTAGGATCATTACCATAGTTTCTTGTTGTTTGTTTTTACTTCAAAAATCTGTAGGCTCATAAATAAGTACCCTCTATTCTGAAAGAGATGGGAATACCAGACCAGCTGACCTGCCTCTTGAGAAACCTATATGCAGGTCAGGAAGCAACAGTTAGAACTGGACATGGAACAACAGACTGGTTCCAAATAGGAAAAGGAGTATGTCAAGGCTGTATATTGTCACCCTGCTTATTTAACTTATATGCAGAGTATATCATGAGAAATGCTGGGCTGGATGAAGCACAAGCTGGAATCAAGATTGCTGAGAGAAATATCAATAACCTCAGATATGCAGATGACATCACCCTTATGGCAGAAAGTGAAGAGGAACTAAAAAGCCTCTTGATGAAAGTGAAAGAGGAGAGTGAAAAAGTTGGCTTAAAGCTCAACATTCAGAAAACAAAGATCATGGCATCTGGTCCCATCACTTCATGCGAAATAGATGGGGAAACAGTGGAAACAGTGTCAGACTTTATTTTTTTGGGCTCCTAATTCACTGCAGATGGTGACTGCAGCCATGAAATGAAAAGACGCTTACTCCTTGGAAGGAAAGTTATGACCAACCTAGATAGCATATTGAAAAGCAGAGACATTACTTTGCCAACAAAGGTCCATCTAGTCAAGGCTATGGTTTTTTCAGTGGTCATGTATGGATGTGACAGTTGGACTGTGGTGTTGGAGAAGACTCTTGAGAGTCCGTTGCACTGCAAGGAGATCCAACCAGTCCATTCTAAAGGATATCAGCCCTGGGTGTTCTTTGGAAGGAATGATGCTAAAGCTAAAATTTTGGTACTTTGGCCACCTCATGTGAAGAGCTGACTCATTGGAAAAGACTCTGATGCTGGGAGGGATTGGGGGCAGGAGGAAAAGGGGATGACTGAGGATGAGATGGCTGGATGGCATCACCGACTTGATCGACATGAATTTGAGTGAACTCCGGGAGATGGTGATGGGCAAGGAGACCTGGTGTGCTGTGATTCATGGGGTCGCAAAGGTCACAACTGAGAGACTGAACTGAACTGAACTGATGCTAGAGATAACTATGAGAAACTAAAGATAAACTCCATTGTAAACTTGAGTAATTCACATCAGATCTCCAGACCTCAGAGTTTCTTGCCTGTGTTACGAAAATATAATCCACTCCCCTTTAAAACAGTTGCTGCTGCTGCTGCTGCTGCTGCTAAGTCGCTTCAGTCGTGTCCGACTCTGTGCGACCCCATAGACGGCGGCCCACCAGGCTCCCCCGTCCCTGGGATTCTCCAGGCAAGAACACTGGAGTGGGTTGCCATTTCCTTCTCCAATGCATGAAAGTGAAAAGTGAAAGTGAAGTCGCTCAGTCGTGTCGGACTCTTAGTGACCCCATGGACTGGAGCCCACCAGGCTCCTTCATCCATGGGATTGTCCAGGCAAGAGTACTGGAGTGGGTTGCCATTGCCTAGAACTGTTAGAATTTAGTAAATGCTTGCTATGTGAAGGAATGATCAAAATACTGTACATTCATACATATTGTCTCATTGAGTTTCATCCTATGAGCCAGTATTTCTCTTATTTCCAGTTCCTTAGAAGGGGGCGCTAAGGCTTAGAGATGTTAAATCACTTGGAAGGGATGGGAAGTGAATCCAGCCCTTAAGCACCAGACTAAACACTGAAGCGCCAATACTTTGACGACCTGATCCAAAGAGCCAACTCATTGAAAAAGACCCTGATTGAGGTCTTTTGACTGACTGAGGGCAAGAGGAGAAGGGTGTGGCATAGGACGAGATGATTAGATAACATCACTGACTCAATGGACATGAGTTTGAGCAAACTCCAGAAGACAGTGAAGGACAGGGGAGCCTGGCGTGCTACAGTCCACGGGGTCGCAAAGAACTGGACACGACTTAGTGACTGAACATCGAACACTTTATAGCTTCCAGCCTTAGCACTCTTTGACTCAACTTTACAGATTCTCTTTGACTTAACTGCTGAAATATTAACAGAAATGAAATTGTTCTTTGGATGACAAACCAGTATTTTATTTCTTCTAAAAGTTAATGTGGCTTTTTTATATTTTCCCATGGAGTAAGTCCTTTGTGAAAGGAAAGGTGTAAGTAGAGATGCCTGGTGTTCTTTTTCAAGGAGGATGCTCAATGATCACAAATGTTGTTTGTGATCGTGGTGTTTCATCACGTAAACACCGATGGGCAGAAGTAGGAAATAAAAACAACATTGAAAGAAACCAACACAATATTGTAGAGCAATTATCCTTCAATTAAAAATCAATAAATTTAGTTATAAAAAGAAAAAACCTTTGAAAAATATTTTAAAATGTACACAACATACTCTGAAGTTTAAATCATGAATGGTTGTTGCTTCTCACAAGAATATCACCAACAGAAGCAGTAGTTTTACTATTGAGGAGATTGCTGCTTTGATTTTTATTTTGGGGTCTCAAATTTTCCATGCCTCTTCACTAAGTCTAAAGCTCCATGATAGACAGAGGGGAATGGGGTGGGCGATGGACAGACCTTAGTTTCATTACATCACATTGCAAACAACGGCAACTTTACTATGAGAGACAAATGGTACCTGGCTTGGGAACAGATTGTAACTTTTCTATCATCTACCCATCCATCCATCTCATGGGTTAATATACCCATTAACTCAGATGTTTCATCAATATGTCCTGAGTACTTGCTGTGTACCAGGCACAGGGCATGCATTGTAAGACTAACTTCAGTGACAAAGGTCTTGGTCTTTGGAAGCTCTCAGGCAGTGAGGCAGAGCGATATGCAAAAAAGAAACAACAAGCAAACAACAGATAATTCTAAAGTATAGACATATGAATGAAGATGATACTGAATATGGGGGTACTTATCCCAACGCTGGGCTTCCCAGGCAGCACTAGTCATAAAGAACCTGCCTGCTAGTGCAGGGGACTTAAGAGACACAGGTTCGATCCCTGGGCTGGGAAGATCCCCTGGAGGAGGACATGGCAACCCACTTCAGAATTCTTGCCTGGAGAATCTCATGGACAGTGGAGCCTGGTGGGCTACAGTCCATAGAGTTGCGAAGGGTCAGCATGACTGAAGCAACTGAGCATGCACATTCCAGTCCCTGTGATGCCCAGGGCATGCTGTCTAGATCCAGAGACCTAAAAGATGGGTAGGTATCCCCCAAAAGATAAACTAGAGGGAAAGTGTTCCCAATACAAGTAAGTAGATGAGGATTCAGATAATAACAACTTTAACTGAATTTGTTGTTGTTGTTGTTGTTTAGTTTCTCAGTCGTGTCTGACTCTTTGTGACCCCTGGACTGTAGCCACCAGGATCCTCTGTTCATGGGGATTCTCCAGGCAAGAATACTGGAGTGGGTTGCCCTTTCCTTCTCCAGGGGATCTTCCCAATCCAGGATTGAACTCCTGTCTCTTGCATTGGCAGGCAGGTTCTTTACCAAGTAAGCCTTTTTAATTGAATAGGGTCCCATTTTAGGGTGTGCAGGAGAGAATAAGTTGGACTAAGACAGGTGTCATAGGAAGATACAGGTCAATAGGGCTTCGTGTGCTGTGCTGAATACCTTAAATCCTTTCTTAAAGCTAGCAAAGAATATCAAAGTAAAAGGTGTCATGATATGATTTTTTTGAAGATAGCACTGGTGATTTGTGCAGAGTAACAGATGTGTTATTATTCAACTGAACTAGTGGACTCTATGTGAAACCCCTCTTGTTCATCAGCAAGGACTTTTGAGGGGCTTCGATTGTGAGACCAGCGATACTTAATTTTGAATGATGTCAAAGCAGAAAAATGGGCAACTGGCCAACGTTTTGGAATCAATACAGTGCTTGCACACCTGTTTGATTATGTGGTAATGAAATATGAAAAGTACAGGGCTATGAGAGATACAATCATGGGAAATAATTGACTGATTATGGCCAATAAAGACTTCACCAGTGGCTCAGCAATGAAGAATCTGCCTGCAAGGCAGGAGACTTAGGAGACTCAGGTTCAATCCCTGGGTTGGGAACATACCCTGGAGGAGGGCATGGCAACACACTCCAGGATTCTTTCCTGGAGAATCCCACGGATGGAGGAGCCTGGTGGGTTACAGTTCATAGGGTCACAAAGAGTCAATTGAAGCGACCGAGCATGCACACATGTGTGGGCAATAAAACATTGAAGGAAACCTAAATTTTCCCTACTTTGTAATCTTCATCCTGTACTTACTACATTAATTAGAGGTACTTTAGCAAATGTCAGCAGAAGACGGCAGGGCCCAGGAGCTAAGTTGCTTTTCACCAACGCATCTTTGTGATATTCTCTCATTTAAAGTTTGAAGTGAGGGACTGATGCAAATAAGGTGGAGGACTGTTTGTGGGGAAAGCTGAGCACCTGGAAAGTTGTTTTAGTTTAGAATATAGTGTTAAAATTGAAAACAATCTGCAAATATTTCATTATTTCAGTCATAGTTATTGGTATATCTTTGGTCCTAATTCTATGTTTGTATACACTATTGGGTTCAGTTTAGACTGTATTATCTTAGAAGGATCTATTCAACTAGACTTTAGGTTAACAACAAGTAGATACAAAAAGAGAATGTTTAAATAAATGCTACTTGCTGTTGACATTTTCAAGTTTAGTTGGGACTACTGACTGAACAATAATTTAAATAATGAATTAAATAATTTCTATCCTGCTGTGTAATAAAAATGTCTTACAGTTATATAGCAACGTTGTTTTAAACCATTCTTACATTTGTTTTTTATGTAATTCTCTGAAACATCTGTTACATTAGTAGAGTAGGTTTGAGCCCCATATTTAATGTGAAGAAATGTGGGTAAGGCCTTCGGGAAGCTCTCCTGGCTCAAATACTTCTTCTGAGCACTTTGTGCATTTTGCTTCTTCCACCACCACTAGCCCATGTTGCACGATCACTCTGACAGCATGCACTCTGAGAGCATTAACACTGCAGCCACAAAAGGCTGCACTGGCAAATCCATCTTTTGCTCTGATTTGTGGGTTTTTCTGCTCATGTACCAAGTGTCATTTTGAGTTTTTATGGATTCCAGGAGAAATCTGGCCAGTTGGAATCCCTTCATCAATTCCCTTCAACTTGGCTGAGCGGTGCTGGGCAGTATTCTACAAATGGGCTGTTGCATATGTGCTAATATTTCCCATAATGTGTTCACCTCTACCCATGTTTCTCATTCCCATTTCTAAAAAATTCTATTTTTGATTATGGTTGATGTATCCCAAAGGGGCACAGTAGACAAAATGGAAAGTGGAGTATGTATATATTTATATATACATAGATATGTGTGTATGTGTATATATATATACATATATATATATATGGAGAGAGGGAATTTTTGCTTATGGTTGGGAGATGCAAGAGAAAATTGCTTCAATCTGGAATCAATTATTCAGCATGATAGATTAATCGCTTGTCAGCAAGGAACTAAACAGATGGAAAGAAGGGTGTATAAAGAGGACAACCCACCTGATACTAATTACATACACCTACACTTGGAAATCTTTCTGCCAGACATCTTGAATAGCTCAGGACTTGATGGAGGAGAGTTCCCAAGAACTCAGTGTAAAGAATGCAAGCCTCCATGAAGAACAAAGGGATGGTGTGAAAAGAAATGGGGGAAATCACCGCTTGACAGACACCTGGAATGGAACATTTAGGTTCTTACCTTTTATAATCATATATATTTCACAATCTTGGCACCACCTAAAGGCTTAATACCTTTTAGGTACCACCACAGAAAGGGAGGGTTGAACTACTTTAAAACGTAGTTTCCATGATTCAAAAAGGAAATTCAGAATGCATGACGTATTTAAGGATTATTAGAGCATTTAACAAGAGTCTATGTATCCAGCAGGGTCACTGGTGGAGACCAGAGTGAACATGTGGTCAGAGATTGAATATGAACCTCTGAAGCAGAAGAAGCCAGAGGAGAAGAGCGAGGTGGACCCGATGTGTCAAGCATTTGCTGTGTACTGGGAGCTTTGGCTTGTAATTTCTCATGTGATTTTCATGGTTTACTGTGGTATGTTTCATTATTCTCCATTTACAGCTGAGAATATGGAGCCTCATAGAGGTTAAGTAACTTCCCCAAGAGCACACAGTAAGTGCTGTGACAACGCAGTGGCATCATTCCCACTAGAGCAAAGCATTCGAGTAATGAGGAGAAGCAAGAACCATGGAGGAGCAGAGAGGTTTCCCAAACCCGCTTCCTGAGCCCATGACTCATTTGGGCCTCTCTCTCCCTGTTATAAGTTATTCACATCACTGCTCTGATACTCTTTTGGTCTAACAGCTTGTACTGGATTTTTACTGTCAACATAGTTACACTGGGACCTACCTTTCCCAGAATCTCCTTCCTCATTTCGTTTCAAGTTTGAGTTGGCTGAAAGAGGAACTTATATTTGGAAGGTCAAAGGAGACAGCTGCGATGATTCTCTGAACATCTTCACCTGGTTAAAGACCGGAACTGGAATGAGGTCACGAGAGTGATGCGAAGATCCTGGTTCATCCCTGCTCTCCACAGCTCTGCACCATCTCTTCCTCCTGACTGCTCACCCTGCTGACCGACAGGGATCCCAGCCTCACCACCAGACACTTGGTGGTGGGTCTATGGAGGTTGTGGCTCTCTGTCCAGGAGGTTCCTGAAGACTCTCCACAAGCTCTTTCTTCACTGGCCCCCTCTTGCTCCTTCCTACTCTGCCTTGCGACCCACATCAGTGTTCCAGGCAGACTTTTTAGTGCCTTTTCCTATGAAGAGATGTGCCCTTTTCCTTTTTCTATGGTCCTCCAACTTCCTCTTCCACACTTTCATTTCTGTCAACAGCTCGGAAGGTCTGCGCCCTGTCACAAGTTGTCCATCCCATGGCACCCATAGGAATTCTACTTCCCTGACTGAATTCTGACTAATACTATTACAGTCACCCAAGCCTTTGTTTAGGGCTTCCCTAGTGGCTCAGACTGTAAAGAATCCTCCTGCAATGCAGGAGACACAGGTTCAATTTCTGGGTTGGGAAGATCCCCTGGAGGAGGGCGTGGCAACCCACTCCAGTGTCTTGCCTGGAGAATCCCATGGACAGAGGAACCTGGCGGGCTACAGTCCATAGGGGTCTCAAAGAGTCAGACACGACTGATGAGCACTTTCACTTTCAAGCCTTTGTTTGTCTCTTCCAGTTCCTTGTGGAAATTCTACCATTCCACACAATGTTCTGCATAGTTGCTTACATATAATGGATGCTCAATAAACATCTATTAAATTTTCAAAACATTTCCTTTTAAGAACTAGTGAGCCCTCCACTAAACTTAGGATGTTACAAAAATTCCTTTCCAAGTTTGAAAGATTTTATTCGGCTGTAACCTAGTCATACCTGTGAGGTTGTTGTTTAAAACACCATAAACTTGACATCCCTCAAATTATCATGTCTTGTGAGACTTGTGAAGAATGCTGAGAGTTAGTGTTCCCTGGGACTCCTGGAAAACTTGAATGATAAGGTAGAAAACTGACGGCATTTGGGGACAGACTACTTGGGCCGAGCTCTCAGCACCATCACATACTGGCACGTGACCTTATGCAAGTCAGTCTCACACCTGATCTCTTCAAATTTCATTTGTGTCATACAATACCTAGCTGACAGTCTTGATATGAAGCTCAATGAGGCTGACAAAAAATGTGGTTCACTGGGGAAGGGAACGGCAGACCACTTTAGTATTCTTGCCTTGAGAACCCCATGAATAGTGTGAAAAGACAAAAAGATAAGACAATGAAAGATGAACTCTCCAGGTCGGTAGGTGCCCAACATGCTACTGGGGATCAGTGGAGAAATAACTCCAGAAAGAATGAAGAGATGGAGCCAAAGCAAAAACAACACCCAGTTATGGATATGACTGGTGGTGGAAGCAAGGTCCAATGCTTTAAAGAGCAATATTGCACCAGATCAGATCAGTCGCTCAGTCATGTCCGACACT
This sequence comes from Bos indicus, assembly GCF_029378745.1. Lineage (NCBI taxonomy): Eukaryota > Metazoa > Chordata > Mammalia > Artiodactyla > Bovidae > Bos > Bos indicus. The sequence goes on along the minus strand of NC_091780.1, from coordinate 13,770,677 downwards.
TTTCGACCCCATGAATCGCAGCACGCCAGGCCTCCCTGTCCATCACCAACTCCCGGAGTTCACCCAGACTCACGTCCATCGAGTCAGTGATGCCATCCAGCCATCTCATCCTCTGTTGTCCCCTTCTCCTCCTGCCCCCAATCCCTCCCAGCATCAGAGTCTTTTCCAATGAGTCAACTCTTCGCATGAGGTGGCCAAAGTACTGGAGTTTCAGCTGTAGCATCATTCCTTCCAAAGAAATCCCAGGGCTGATCTCCTTCAGAATGGATTGGTTGGATCTCCTTGCAGTCCAAGGGACTCTCAAGAGTCTTCTCCAACACCACAGTTCAAAAGCATTCATTCTTCGGCGCTCAGCCTTCTTCACAGTCCAACTCTCACATCCATACATGACCACAGGAAAAACCATAGCCTTGACTAGACGAACCTTTGTTGGCAAAGTAATGTCTCTGCTTTTGAATATGCTATGTAGGTTGGTCATAACTTTCCTTCCAAGGAGTAAGTGTCTTTTAATTTCATGGCTGCAGTCACCATCTGTAGTGATTTTGGAGCCCAGAAAAATAAAGTCTGACACTGTTTCCACTGTTTCCCCTGTTTCCCCATTTCCCATGAAGTGGTGGGACCAGATGCCATGATCTTTGTTTTCTGAATGTTGAGCTTTAAGCCAACTTTTTCCTTCTCCACTTTCACTTTCATCAAGAGGCTTTTGAGTTTCTCTTCACTTTCTGCCATAAGGGTGGTGTCATCTGCATATCTGAGGTTATTGATATTTCTCCCAGCAACCTTGATTCCAGTTTGTGTTTCTTCCAGTCCAGCATTTCTCATGATGTACTCTGCATATAAATTAAATAAACAGGGTGACAATATGCAACCTTGACGAACTCCTTTTCCTATTTGGAACCAGTCTGTTGTTCCATGTCCAGTTCTAACTGTTGCTTCCTGACCTGCATACAAATTTCTCAAGAGGCATATCAGGTGGTCTGGTATTCCCATCTCTTTCAGAATTTTCCACACTTTATTGTGATCCACACAGTCAAAGGCTTTGGCACAGCCAATAAAGCAGAAATAGATGCTTTTCTGGAACTCTCTTGCTTTTTTGATGATCCAGCAGATGTTGGCAATTTGATCTCTGGTTCCTCTGCCTTTTCTAAAACCAGCTTGAACATCAGGAAGTTCACGGTTCACATATTGCTGAAGCCTGGCTTGGAGAATTTTGAGCATTTCTTTACTACCGTGTGAGATGAGTGCAATTGTGCAGTAGTTTGAGCATTCTTTGGCATTGCCTTTCTTTGGGATTGGAATGAAAACTGACCTTTTCCAGTCCTGTGGCCACTGCTCAGTTTTCCAAATTTGCTGGCATTTGAGTGCAGCCCTTTCACAGCATCATCTTTGAAATAGCTCAACTGGAATTCTATCACCTCCACTAGCTTTGTTTGTAGTGATGCTTTCTAAGGCCCACTTGACTTCACATTCCAGGATGTCTGGCTCTAGGTCAGTGATCACACCATCGTGATATCTGGGTCATGAAGATCTTTTTTGTACAGTTCTTCTGTGTATTCTTGCCATCTCTTCTTAATATGTTCTGCTTCTGTTAGGTCCATACCATTTCTGTCCTTTATCGAGCCCATCTTTGCATGAAATATTCCTTTGGTATCTCTGATTTTCTTGAAGAGATCCCTAGTCTTTCCCATTCTGTTGTTTTCCTGTATTTCTTTGCATTGATCGCTGAAGAAGGCTTTCTTATTTCTTCTTGCTATTCTTTGGAACTCTGCATTCACATGTTTATATCTTTCCTTTTCTCCTTTGCTTTTTGCTTCTCTTCTTTTCACAGCTATTTGTAAGGCCTCCCCAGACAGCCATTTTGCTTTTTTGCATTTAGGAACCTGGCATGTTATCCATGAATCAAGGCAAATTGGGAGTGGTTAAACAGGAGATGGCAAGAGTGAACATCGACATTTTAGGAATCAATGAACTAAAATGGACTGGAATGGGTGAATTGAACTCAGATGACCATTATATCTAATACTGTGGGCAAGAATCCCTTAGAAGAAATGGAGTAGCCATCATAGTCAACAAAAGAACCCTAAATGCAGTTCGAGGGCACAATCTCAAAAACAACAGAATGATCTGTTCATTTCCAAGGCAAACCATTTAATATCACAGTAATCCAAGTCTATGCCCTGACCAGCAACGCTGAAGAAGCTGAAGTTGAATGGTTCTATGAAAACCTACAAGACCTTTTAGAACTAACACCCCCAAAAGATGTCATTGTCATTATGGGGGACTGGAATGCAAAAGTAGGAAGTCAAGAAACACCTGGAGTAACAGGCAGACATCTTGGAATGCAAAGTCAAGTGGGCCTTAGGGAGCATTACTATGAACAAAACTAGTGGAAGTGATGGAATTCCAGTTGAGCTATTTCAAAGATGATGCTGTGAAAGGGCTGCACTCAAATGCCAGCAAATTTGGAAAACTCAGCAGTGGCCACAGGACTGGAAAAGGTCAGTTTTCATTCCAATCCCAAAGAAAGGCAATGCCAAAGAAGGCTCAAACTACCGCACAATTGCACTCATCTTACATGCTAGCAAAGTAATGCTCAAAATTCTCCAAGCCAGGCTTCAGCAGTATGTGAACTATGAAATTCCAGATGTTCAAGCTGGTTTTAGAAAAGGCAGAGGAACCAGAGGTCAAATTGCCAACATCCACTGGATCATCGAAAAAGCAGGAGAGTTCCAGAAAAACATCTATTTCTGCTTTATTGACTATGCCAAAGCCTTTGTGTGGATCACAATGAACTGTGGAAAATTCTGAAAGAGATGGAAATACCAGACCACCTGACCTGTCTCCTGAGAAATCTGTATGCAAGTCAAGAAGCAACTGTTAGAACTTGACATGGAACAACAGACTGTTTCCAAATCTGGAAAGGAGTAGGTCAAGGCAGTATGTTGTCCCTCTGCTTATTTAACTTCTACGCAAAGAACATCATGAGAAACGCTGGGCTGGATGAAGCACAAGCTGGGATCAAGATTGCTGGGAAAAGTATCAATAACTTCAGATATGCAGATGACACCAGCCTTATGGCAGAAGTGAAGAAGAACTAATGAGCCTTTGATGAAAGTCAAAGAGGAGAGTGAAAAAGTCGGCTTAAAACTCAACATTCAGAAAACGAAGATCATGGCATCTGGTCCCACCACTTCATGGGAAATAGATGGGGAAACAGTGGAAACAGTGACAGACTTTATTTTTTTGTGCTGCAAAATCACTGCAGATGGTAACTGAAGCCATGAAATTAAAAGAATTTTACTTTTTAATAAAATTAAAGTAAGTTTTACTTTTTAAAATTACTTACTCCTTGGAAGGAAAATTATGACCAACCTAGCATATTAAAAAGAAGAGGCATTACTTTGCCAACAAAGGTCCGTCTAGTCTAGGCTATGGTTTTTCCAGTAGTCATGTATGGATGTCAGAGTTGGACTATAAATAAAGCTGAGCACTGAAAAATTGATGCTTTTGAACTGTGGTGTTGGAGAAGACTCTTGAGAGCCCCTTGGACAGCAAAGAGATCCAACCAGTCCATCTGAAAGGAAATCAGTACTGACTATTTATTGGAAGGACTGATGTTGAAGCTAAAACTCCAATACTTCGGCCACCTGATGTGAAGAGCTGACTCATTGGAAAAGACCCTGATGCTGGGAAAGATTGAAGGTGGGAGGAGAAGGGGATGACAGAGGATGAGATAGCTGGATGGCATCACCGACTCGATGGACTTGAGTTTGAGTAAGCTCTGGGAGTTGGTGATGGACAGGGAGGCCTGGCATGCTGCAGTCCATGGGGTCGCAAAGAGTCAGGCATGACTGACCAACTGAACTTAACTGATGAACCTCAAAGAAAGAAAATGTATGGAAAGTTTATATATTATAAATGTTTACAAATATTAGTTACTCATTTACCTATATTTAGATTATGTACATAAAGCACTTTGCAGTGAGTGAGTTGTATAACTAGTCTATTACTACTATGTCTCAGCTGGTAAAGAATCTGCCTGCAATGTGGGAGACTTGGGTTTGACCCCTGGGTCTGGAAGATCACCTGGAGAAGGGAATGGCTACCTACTCCAGTATACTTGCCTGATTCTTTACTGAGTGGGTTGCCATGCTCTCCTCCAGGGGATATTCCCAACCTAGGGATCAAACCCATGTCTTCTGCATTACAGGCACAGTCTTTACCTTCTGAGCCACCAGGAAATCCAAAGAATACTGGAGTGGGTAGCCTATCCCTTCTCCAGGGGAACTTCCCAACCCAGGAATCTAACTGGGGTCTCCTGCATTGCAGGCGGATTCTTTACCAGCTGAGATATAGTAGTAATAGATTAGTTATACAACTCACTCACTGCAAAGTGCTTTACGTACTTGAGATCTATATAGGTAAACGAATAACTAATATTTATTAACATTTAAAACGTATAAACTTTTCATACATTTTGTTTCTTTGAGGCTCATCAGTAAAGTTCAGTTCAGTTGCTCAGCTGTGTCTGACTCTTTGTGACCCCATGGACTGCAGCATGCCAGGCCTCCCTGTCCATCATGAACTCTTGGAGTTTACTCAAACTGGTGTCCATTGAGTCAGTGATGCCATCCAACCATCTCATCCTCTGTCGTCCCCTTCTCCTCCTGCCTTCAGTTCCATAAGAGCCTGGCAGGTTACAAAGAGTCAGACACGGCTGAGCAACTATCATAATTACTAACTTTTGATACCTGTCCATAGGATTTCATAAAATGTATTAAGTCTACCACACCCCGTGTAATTCCTCATTCTCTGTCCCCATTGAGTTGACATGTACTTATTTGCCCAGGATTATCCTAAAGCTGGTTGGAATACTCTTTCTTCCTTTTGGGAATTGGAACAACTTCTTTTCATTAAAAGTAATTATATGTTAAGACAAGTCTGCCATTCTGTTATTAGTATTCTGTTTGTTCCTTTTGTTTTCTGACATTAATAAAAAAAAGATTTAGAATCCTATTTTGATCTATTTATACTATTTCTGAACACATTATTTTTCATGCTGCTGCTAAGTCACGTCAGTTGTGTCCGACTCTGTGTGACCCCATAGATGGCAGCCCACCAGGCTCCACCGTCCCTGGGATTCTCCAGGCAAGAACACTGGAGTGGGTTGCCATTTCCTCCTCCAATGCATGAAAGTGAAAAGGGAAAGTGAAGTCACTCAGTCGTGTCCAATTGCTTATCTTGTGATTGCTGTAGGTATTACCATATGTGGTGGTAGTCTAGCTGCTAAGTCATGTCCAACTCTCTGAGATCCCATGGACTGTAGCCCAGCAGCCTCATTGTCCATGGAATTCTCCAGGCAAGAATACTAGAGTGGGTAGTCACTCCCTTCTCCAGGGATCTTCCAGACCCAAGGATTGAACCTGGTCTTCCACATTGCAGATAGATTCTTTACCACCTGATCCACCAGGGAAGTCCTTACGTATGTGTATATGTATATGTATACTTGTATTATATATATGCAAACACATACATAGGAGTCAGACACGACTTAGCGACTAAACCAACAAAAATATAATTTATTTATTACAGCCTATTGATAGTGATCTTTTTTACTATTTCAACTATTTAAAAAACTTACACACAGTTATATTTCTTTACTTCCCCACTTTTCAAGTAAAATTATCATAGGTATTATTTTCTCTGCATATGTTGAACACACATTCCATGTTGTTACAACATCCCATGTTGTTATAAATAATTTAAATATGAAGTATAGATCCCCTGGAAAAGGGAAAGGCTACCCACTCTCTGGCCTGGAGAATTCCTTGGACTCTATAGGAAGGGATTGCAGAGTCAGACACAACTGAGTGACTTTCACTTTCACTTGAGGTGCGGGATAGTTTATTATGCTTATTTGTATTCTTATCCACTCTGTTGTTCTTTTATTTAGAAAGGTCCCAGCCTGCTTATGTTATCATGATCTTTCTGTTGGAGAACTTCTATTTAGCCATTCTCTAAGGGTAGGTGTGCCAATGACACATGCTCTTTGTTTTCTTTCATCTGAGAACTTTTTTATTCTCCTTCCAGTCCTGAAAGATAGTATCGCCAGATACAGAATTCAGGGTCCACGGTTCCTTCTGAAAGAATTTTGTGCCACATTCTCTGGCCTCCATAGTTTTGGGTGAGAAATCTGTTGCCATTTGAATTGGTTTTCCTCCATATGTGATATATCTTTTTCATGACTGTTTTAAAGATTTCTTTTGTTTTTAGGTTTAATGAATATATTAACAAAACAAAAATTGAGTCACAGATGTAGAAAACGAATTTATGGTTACTAAAAGCGAAAGTGACAGGGAGAGGGCTAAATTGGCCAATTGAGATTGAAATATACACCACTATATATAAAACAGAGAACTTAATATGAATGTACTGTACAGCACAGGGAGCTCTGAACTCTGTAATGCCCCAATGGGAATAGAATTTTTAAAAGAGTGGTACGTGTATATGCATAACTGACTCATTTTCTATACACCAGAAACTAATGCAACATTGTAAATCAACTATACTCCAATTAAAAAAATTAATTTAAAAAGCATTTAGTCCATGTTGGCGGTGTTTTAAAAAATACAGGTTTCTCAAGAACAATATGTAACTTTCATTATGTTCTATCTTCATGTGAATTTCTTTGCATGCATGTGTATGCAAAGGGGACTCCAAGGACTGCAGCCCACCAGGCTCCTCTGTTCATGGGATTTCCCAGGCAAGAATACCAGAGCAGGTTCCCATTTCCGGGAAATCTTCTGACCCAGGGATCAAATCCAAGTCTCTTGCATCTTCTGCACTGGCAGGCAGACTCTTCACTGCCACCAAGGAAAGTCCGTGAATTTCTTTAGCTTTATCCTATCTGAAGTTCATCTGGATTCATGAATCTGTAGATTTATGAGTTTTGTCTATTTTGAAACATTTCCAGGAATTTGCTTTGTATTTTTTCAGTCCCTCACTCTTCCTCAGTCTGAAACTCCAATGAGAAAAGCTTTAGATCTTGTGCTCTTGCTCTACAGATCCCTGAAGCTCTGAATGTTTTTCGGTCTATTTTTTCTCTGTTGTGCAGACTGAATAAATTCTATTGATCTGTTTCAAGCTCACTGATTCTATTCTCTGTTATTTTTATACTATTGAGATCATCCTGCCACTTTTAAATTTTGATTACCTTTTTAGGTCTATTATTTTCATTTCGTCCCTTTTTATAATTTCTATTTCTTTGCTGAGATTGGCTTTTTTCTTTCAAAAATTTCAGGAGGATTTTTAATTGATCGTGGAAACATTTTCCATGATGACTGTTCTAAAATCCTTAGCAGATAATTTTAACATCTCACACATCTCAATGTTGACATAAATTGATTGTCTTTTCTAATTCAAATTGTGGTTTTCTTGGTTCCTTGGCATATATGATGTTTAATGTTCTCTTGAACACTTTGGTTACTATGTTAGTAACCTTGATCCTTAAATCTATCTTAGCAAGCAGTAGCTTTGCTTAGGTTTATTGTGTAAATTCTAACCTACTTTTTAGCTTTATGTCCACGCCATTTTAGTGTTCAGAGCCTTTGCAATGCTGTTTGACTTTTTCTCCTGGTGTTGGTGGGACTCCTAACTCAGCCCTTATTGGTGACATCTGCCAGGGTGAGAGGCACTTCCTCAGGTTCCCTGTTCCTACTGTCCACCTACTGTGTGTACGAGGGGTCAGAAGTCACCACAGCCCTGGCTGTAGACTGCGGATTGAGCTGTCCTGGGATTCCTTGCTCTTCTGTAGGTGGATAGAACCATTTCCTGGTTGTGGAGAGAGACAAGCATCTCTTTTCCCGCCCTTTATCCAAAGGGCTTTATTTGTTTTTTGTGTGTTTTGTCGTTGTCCATGGTGCCGTTGTCTTTGGTGGTGTTGTCTACTGGTTTCTAGGACTCTCCAGAGCCCAGTCTGGGATACATGGGAGATTAGACTTGAACCCAGGAAATTCACCACATTGTTGCTACTCAAGTCTTACCTTTTCTAGCCTGTTCACCTCCTTTCCAGCTTTCAGAGTCCATTACCCTTGTCTTCTAAGTAATTTCCAGGCTACTTAGTTGAACTTAGAACAGAAAAAAGTGAGCTTGTCATTTTTTTATGGAACCACTTGTACTTTTTGATAAGGAAAAAGTGTTAATTGTGTATTAAGTAAACTCTCACAGTTTGAAACAGTATGTAGAGTATGGACTCATTTTACAATATTCAAGTTATGCTTATAAATATGCGTAGAAAAGAGTTTGATAAAATATATAGCAAAATATTAGCTTTTATCTGGGTCATGGAAATAATGGTGATAGTTATTATGTCTTCTTTTTTGTCTGGATTTAAAATTACTTTTATAGTGAATATATACTAAGTTTGTAATCCAAAAATAAAGATTAACTCTTATCATTAGACTGGTCTTTGAAAAAAAATTATACTGACTGGAAAATTAAATGTCGTCAAAGAGGATATGGGTTCTAGGTTTGGCCAAAAAAAAAAAAGCCTGGGGTCAGTAATATGCTGTGGTTTTTAAATCTTTAAAGAACTGTCACACTAAAGAGGGATTAAACTTGTAATATGCTTCTTCCAAAGGCAAAATTCAGAACAAGGACAAAAATTGCAGGTAGGTAACATTTTGGCTTAACTTAGCAGAGAATTTTTATAACACAAATTTTGCTCAACAATGGCATGATCACCTGTGAAGTGTATTTTAGAGTTTTGTGTCCTCCAAGAGGTCCACATGTCTTTTCTGTCAAGTTCATCCTTTGCATTGTAATGATCTAGTGTAATAGATGAGGAGGCCTTCCTGAAACTTGACTCTTGATTGGCAAATAAACTTGTCTTGTTTGGACAAATTTCCAGTCTAAAAGAGTAAACACTTACTATCACAAATAGCTTCCCTATTTGTTTGGCCTTTGAAAGGGCCACACAGTTTGATTTTCTTCTGCTACCAATGATCTGAGTCTGATCTCCAATTTGGAGGTTAAGCATGGTGAGCATGCTTTTTTTTTTTTTTCCACCTTCCCATTGTGAAAGAAGAAAAAAAACAAAAAACAAAAAAACCCTCATGCCAGCATCTGGGGGTATATCTTGTCTAAATCTTTACCAATTTGGCAACAAGGTGAGAAACCTTTCCCTGAATATTTTCCTTTGTTTTTAACAGTTATAAGCAGCTCGAGAGGCTACCTGAGAGTTCAGAGGTTGGGGAAGAGGTAGGCTCACGGGACTGGAAATAGCAGGGCAGAGAAGGGCAAGAGCCGTGGGTTTCAATGTCTGTGCTGTAGCCTTGCTACTGTCTGACCTTGAGTTACCTACCCATTCTTTCCTCGGCCTTGCTCCTGGTAGATAACCCAGTGCATGTGGCATTCAGTTGATGTTTGCTTAGGTAGTGAATAAGCACGTGTGTGCATGGTAAGTCACTTCAGTTGTGCCCAACTCTTTGTGACCATGTGGACTATAGCCCGCCAGGCTCCTCTGTCCATGGGATTCTCCAGGCAAGAATACTGGAGTGGGTTGCCATGCCCTCCTCCAGGGGATCTTCCTAACTGAGGGATCAAACCTGAGTCTCCTGCAGCTCCAGCACTGCAGGTGGATTCTTTACTGCTGAGCCACCAGAAAAGTCCACTGAATAAGCACATAAAACTGTAAAATACTGCAGTTCATCTATGCTAGTGGTGGTGTTTGGGGTGAACCTAAAGTCCAGCAGATTGTGTCAGGATCCTTTGTAAGGAGCAAAAGAGTTGCAGTGAGAACTTTCAATATAATGTCTTGCCTAAAACAACACACAGACAAAACGATGTGGTGGAGAATCAGCTTTGGAGAAGAACTATGTGGAATAGAAAATCAGTCTGTTTGGTTCACTCCAAATAGAGCTTTAACCACTCAATCTATCAAGTTTTCCATTTGGTATCTGAGTGATTCAAAACATCTCCTTTAAGAGCCAGACAAAGCAAAGACCACATTTCAGTATCAATAGAGTCACAGATCTCAGTCTGCACAGAACATGGAAGTAGCTTTTAACATACAGACTCTGTCTGCATCAAATAAAAATATTAGGTGTTACTTTGAAAACACATGGATCTTAAAATCCTTTAGTTCTAATGAAGAGCTTAAAGCCTGCCCTGCTGTCTGCTGGGAGCTCCCAGGGTTAGCGCCACCATGAGAGGCTGTGGATCAGAAGTCTGCAGGAGAAACACACAAGGTCCCTGCGTGTCTTCCCGATGCTGCGGGCCCTTTCTCTTTGCTTCACTTCTTGTGGAATCCAGCCTGTGCCCCTTCCTTTCTTTCTACAACTTTTATTTCTTTTTTGTTTTCCTGAAGATTTTTTAAACTCTTACTGACATATAATAAATGATGCATTTTAATAAACTCACCAGTAATCCACAGCCAGACCAAGGCAGAGTGTTTACTGGGACCAGAATTGTGCTGGCTGCTACCCCAAAATGTACTGGGCTGACTTCTAGCACAAAAGATTAGTTTTGCTTTTTGTTGAACTTTGCATAATTGAAATCACACAGTAAGTACTATTTTATGCCTGGTTTCCTTGTTTTTAATTGAAGTACAGTTGATTTACAATGCTGTGTAAGTTTTGGGTATATAACAAACTGATTCAGTTTTATATATACATATATAGATATAATTTTTTTTTGCATTTTTTTTAAATTTAAATTTATTTATTTAATTGGAGGCTAATTACTTTACAATATTGTATTGGTTTTGCCATACATCAACATAGATATAATTTTTCAGATTCTTTTCCATTATAGGTTATTATAAGATTTTTTATTGAAGTATAGTTGATTTACGGTGTTGTGCCTGTCAATCTCTGCTCTACAGCAAAGTTACTCAGTTACACACATATACACATTCCTTTTAAAAATATTCTTCCATTATGGTTTATCTCAGGAGATTGGATATAGTTCCCTCTGCAATACAGTGGGACCTTGTTTATCTATTTTAAGTGTAACAGTTTGCATCTACCAACCCCATACATCACTCTCTGCCCCCTCCCTTGGCAACCACAAGTCTGATATCTATGAGATATTAAGGTCTCATATAAGATATTGCATGTGGTTCTCTGTGCTGTTCAGTAGGTGTGTGGCCTGGTGGCTCAGATGGTAAAGAATCTATCTGCAAAGTGGGAGACCCAGGTTCAATCCCAGGACTGGGAACATCCCCTGGAGAAAGGAATGGCTATCCACTCCAATATTCTTGCCTGGGAAATTCCATGGACAGAGGCGCCTGGCAAGCTACAGTCCATGGGGTTACAAAGAGTCAGACATGACTGAGTGACTAACACAAGACACACATTTAGATAGACAGACAGATAGACAGTAGCGTGTACCTGTTAACCTCAAACTCCTAATTTATTCCTTCCCCTCCCACTTTGGTGACCATGAGCTTGTTTTCTATGTCTCTGAGTCTGTTTCTTCTCTTTTCCTCTTTGGCATGTTTGTGGATGTCATCTGGGCGGTAGTGTGTAATTGAGTATTGTGTGTAGTTCATTTTCATTGCCATATGGAATGCCATTGCATTAATATGTCATGGTTTATTTAACATTCTACTGTTTTTTATTTTATTTTTATTTTTTCACTTTACAATATCATATTGGTTTTGCCATACATCAACTGTTGATGCACATTTTGGTTGTTTCCAGCTTTTTGCTGTCATGAATAAAGAAGCATGAACATTCTTGTATGTGTCTGTAAGTGAATTTATCTATGCATTTCTGTTGGGTATATACCAAGGAGCAGAATTTCTAGGTTCTAGAGTATCTAACTTGAATATATCTTGCTAAAGATTTTCCAAAGTTAATTGCTTTGTTTGTCATCCCATTAGCAGAATATGAAAGTTCCTGGTGCTTCACATAATTGTTAGCACTTGGTACAGTCTCTATTTCATTTTAGTCATTTGGGTATGTATGAAACAGCATCCCCTTGTGGTTTTAATTAGTGTTCCCTGATCACTTCATAGGAAATAGATGGGGAAACAGTGGAAACAGTGTCAGACTTTATTTTAGGGGGCTCCAAAATCACTGCAGATGGTGACTGCAGCCATGAAATTAAAAGACGCTTACTCCTTGGAAGGAAAGTTATGACCAACCTAGATAGCATATTCAAAAGCAGAGACATTACTTTGCCAACAAAGGTCTGTCTAGTCAAGGCTATGGTTGTTCCAGTGATCATGTATGAATGCGAGAGTTGGACTGTGAAGAAAGCTGAGCACCGGAGAATTGATGCTTTTGAACTGTGGTGTTGGAGAAGACTCTTGAGAGTCCCTTGGACTGCAAGGAGATCCAACCAGTCCATTCTAAAGGAGATCAGCCCTGGGTGTTCTTTGGAAGGAATGATACTAAAGCTGAAACTCCAGTACTTTGGCCACCTCATGTGAAGAGTTGACTCATTGGAAAAGACCCTGATGCTGGGAGGGATTGGGGGCAGGAGGAAAGGGAACAACAGAGGATGAGATGGCTGTCCTCTGATGGCATCACTGACTCGATGGACATGAGTTTGAGTGAACTCCGAGAGTTGGTGATGGACAGGGAGGCCTGGCATGCTGTGATTCATGGGGACACAAAGAGTCAGACATGACTGAGCCACTGAACTGAACTGATGTTTAATAAAGGAGCCCTTTTTGAAGCCACAAACAAAATGAAAAGACAGTTTACAGAATGGGAGAAAATATTCACAAATGATGGAATTGACAAGGGATTCATCTCCAAGATTTACAAACAGCTCATGCAACTCAATATCTAAAAAAAAGTGAAATAAAAAATGCTCAGAAGACCTAAATAGACATGTCTCCAAATAAGACATTCAGAGGGCCAAAAGGCACAAGAAAAGATGCTCAATAGTGCTAATTATCAGAGAAATGCAAATCAAAACTACAATGAGATATCACTTCACACCAGTCAGACTGGCCATCTTCAAGAATTCTAAACAATAAATGCTGGAGACAGTGTGGAGAAAAGGGAACCCTCCTACACTATTGGTGGGAATATAAATTGGTGCAGCCACTGTGGAGAACAGTATGTAGGTTCCTTAAAAAACAGCGAGCTACTATATGATCCAGCATTCCCATTCCTGGCAATACACTTGGAGCAAAACATGGTTTGAAAGGATACAAGCACTCCAGTGTTTATAGCAGAACTGTTCACAATAGCCAAGATACGGAAGTAACCTAAATGTCCATCAACAGAGAAATGGATAGAGAAGATATGCTACATATAAACAGAGTCATATTACTACTCAGCTCTAAGAAATGAAATAACGCCATTTGAAATAATGGATGGACTTGGAAATTATCATACTAAGTGAAGTAAGTCGGACAGAGAAAAACAAATACCATATGATATCGCTTATATGAGGAATCTAAAAAATATGCAAATGAACTTATTTAAAAAACAAAAACAGACTCACAGATTTCAAGAATGAACTTATGGTTACTCAGGGTAAGAGTGGGAGGGAGGGGCAGTGGGAGTTTGGGATTGACATGTACACACTGATACATAAAATATATAGTTAATAAGGACTTGCTGTCCTTACTTCACTTTTAGTGTAATGTCATTACTTTTAATGTAATGTCATTACATTACTTTGCCAACAAAGATCTGTCTAGTCAAATCTATGGTTTTTCCAGTAGTCATATATGGATGTGAGAGTTGGACTATAAAGAAAGCTGAGGGCCAAAGAATCGATACTTTTGAACTGTGGTGTTGAAGAAGACTCTTGAGAGTCCCTTGGTCTGCAAGGAGATCCAACCAGTCCATCCTAAAGGAAATCAGTCCTGAATATTCACTGGAAGGACTGATGCTGAAGCTGAAACTCCAATACTTGGGCCACTTGATGCAAAGAACTGACTGATTTGAAAAGACCCTGATGCTGGGAATGATTGTAGACAGGAGGAGAAGGGGACAACGGAGGATGAGATTGTTGGATGGCATCACCGACTCAATGGACATGAGTTTGAATAAACTTCTGGAGTTGGTGATGGACAGGGAGGCCTGGCGTGCTGCAGTCCAAGGGGTCACAAAAAGTCAGATATGACTGAGCGATCAAATTGAACTGAATTGAAGGACCTGCTGTAAAAACAAAAAGAAAATAAACAAATATGAGCCCTTTCTGTATATTTATTGGCCATTTCAGTTTAGTTCAGTTCATTTCAGTTGCTCTGTCGTGTCTGACTCTTTGAGACCCCATGGACTGCAGCCCACCAGGCTTCCCTGTCCATCACCAGCTTAGGCCACCTGGATATCCTCTTTTGTGAAGTGCTGGTTAAATTCTGTTGCCCTTTTTATTGTCCTGTAAAGCTGTCTTTTTTAAAAAATGTTTTATTATAACTCTTTTAATTTTCAGAATATGAGTCTTTATATATAAATGTACATACAAACATATCTCTTCCTTCCCTGAGAAAGAATAAGCATTCTGCATTTTTTAAGAAAGATCCTGACCCATGATGAAGTCCCTGTATAGTAGGATGGAAACAGGATTTGAAATCACCACAATATGTTTGAGTATGTCTGCCACTTACTAGTCGGAGAAGGCAATGGCACCCGACTCCAGTACTCTTGCCTGGAAAATCCCATGGACGGAGGAGCCTGGTGGGCTGCAGTCCATGCGGTCACTAGGAGTCGGACACTACTGAGCAACTTCACTTTCACTTTTCACTTTCACGCATTGGAGAATGAAATGGCAACCCATTCCAGTGTTCTTGCCTGGAGAATCCCAGGGACGGGAGCCTGGTGGGCTGCTGTCTATGGGGTCGCAGAGTCGGACACAACTGAAGCGATTTAGCAGCAGCAGCAGCAGCAGCAGCAGCAGCCACTTACTAATATTTTACCTTGTACAATGACTTCAAACCTTAGGATGAGATTTTTTAAGGAAAGAAGAAATAGATAAAAACGTCAGATGAGGGCTCTATGCATTTGTAAAGCACCTTGAGAGGGGTGTTTGATATCCAGGTGTACAACCAGTGTTTCTTCTGGGGTGTCCCGGCAGCCCCTTCTTACCAATGCCCACCCCCATGCTGGGTGACCCTGTTAACTTCTCTAGGTCTTCTCATTGCTAAAAGTGGAAATAATATCTAAGCTAACATTCTGCTGTTAAGGTTAGTGAGTTTATGGAAGGGCTTTATCTACAGGAAAAAGAAGAAACTTTCCCTAATTTAAAGTAGCATGGCTGTGACTCTGTATTCTCAGCTTGCTTTTTCTTTCTTTCTTTTTTTTAATTGGAGTATAGCTGTTTTACCATATTGTGGTAGTTTCTGCTGTACAACAACATGAATCAGCTGTATGTATACATATATGCCCTCTCTTCAGGACCTCCTTCCCCCCATCCCACTCTTCTAGGTCATCACAGAGAATCGAACTGAGCACCCTGTGCTATACAGCAGGCTCTCACTGAGAGTGACAGTGGAAGTGAAAGTCACTCAGTCGTGTCCGACACTTTGTGACCCCACGGACCATATAGGCCATGGAATTCTTCAGGCCAGGATACTGGAGTGGGTAGCTGTTCCCTTCTCTGGGGCATCTTCACAATCCAGGGATCGAACCCAGATCTCCCCCATTGCAGGCGGATTCTTGACCAGCTGAACCACAAGGGAAGCCCAGGTTCTCACTAGCTATCTGTTTTACACATAGTAGTGTGCATATGTCAGTCCCAGTCTCTCAGTTTGTCCCCCCGTACTTGCCTCTCCATGTCCTTGTCTATGTGAAAGTGAAGTTGCTCAGTCGTGTCTGACTCTTTGCGACCCCATGGACTGTAGCCTACCAGGCTCCTCCGTCCACGGGATTTTCCAGGCAAGAGTACTATAGTGGGTTGCCCTTTCCTTCTCCAGGGGATCTTCCTGACCCAGGGATCGAACCCAGGTCTCCCGCATTGTAGGCAGACGCTTTACCACCTAAGCCACCAGGGAAGCCAAAGATAGACTTCAAATACTACAAGTTACTCTCCTTTTAGTTACTACCAATATGCACACATGAATTCAACTTCTCCCTCAAAGCGGAAACTAAAAGCACTGGAAAGCAAAGTTCCCTAATTATTACTCTCAACTGTAAATCCTTTAAACTTCTCCAAGACTGCCTCCATGAGAAGGATTTTTTTTTTTTTTTATCACAATTTTCTATTTCAAATGAGTGAGTAAATGAAAGTTATTTATTAACATCATTCAGAAGTTCTGACCTTTTAGCCATTAGGTCTAAGTTTCCTAGGAACAGCCATTCTAAAGCTTGTATCATGATTATCAACAATACTCTCAAAGGAAAGACAAATCATTTTCACAGTCATAATCAAGGACTTAAAGAGTAAGCATCATAAAAATCAAAATTTTATACATGCTACAATTATATAAATAGGTATAGAAACACAAGTGTGAAAAAAGTCAAAGAAAATATTAATAAACTGCAATGATGATTGCATTTGGGTATCTAGAATTACAGAGAATTATTTCTGACTTTCCAAGTATTTTATAATATGGCTATATTTATATTTTTAAAATAAATTTATTTCTTAAACAAACAAAACCTTTGTCCCTGAATTTACATCCTTCATAATTCCATACTCTCTGAAGATGAGCCCCAGAAAGCTTATGTTTTTTCTCAAGGTCACCCAGTCATTCCACAGTAGAAACTAAATCAGAAACCAGACCTCCAGACTTCTTGTGTTAATTTCTTAGATACCCTGCTCAGCAAGCAGGTCCCTTAAAAAAGAATCAAAAAAAAAAAAACAAAAAAATTAGACCTCAATAAAAGCTATAATATATTGTAAAATGGGCAAAAGATATGAATAGGCAATTCAAAGAAAAGTGCAGATAGTAAATAAACTTAAAATGTCTTATTTAATTATAGGTTTACATTATGTTCATAGCACTTAAAAATATTTAAGTTCAGTTCAGTCACTCAGTTGTGTCCGACTCTTTGCGACCCCATGAGTCGCAGCACGCCAGGTCTCCCTATCCATCACCAACTCCTGGAGTTCACCCAAACTCATGTGCATCGAGTTGGTGATGCCATCCAGCCATCTCATCCTCTGTCATCCCCTTCTCCTCCTGCCCCAATCCCTCCCAGCATCAGGGTCTTTTCCAATGAGTCAGCTCTTCGCATGAGGTGGCCAAAATATTAATGCCCTGTAAACAGTTCATATGTACCATGTTTCTAGATTCCTCATACATACATTAATATATATTTGTTTTTCTCTTTCTGACTTACTTCACTCTGTATGATAATCTCTAGATCCATTCATGGCTCTACAAATGATTCCATTTGTTTCTATCAAAGACTGAGTACCATTCTGTTGGGTATATGTACTGTTAGGTGGTTAGAATAGGAAAAAGAAGTCCCAAATGGTGGTGGCTAAAAGACAAGAAAGGGAAAAGCCCGTGAAAATGGAGCAAAAGAAAATCCACAGACCTGAGTGAGAACCTCAGGTGAAAAATACGGCTTTCCTGGCTAGCCCAGTTTGCATAGGGCAGGCTCAGGGGCCTGGAGACAAATGTATAAAAAGAGGACGCCAAGATAGATTGCTACAGGATCAGGGGCACTGAGTGCGGCAGTGCATGCAAGGGATTTTTGAAGGAGCTTGCCATTATCTTCATCACCTCCACCATAGTTTGGTCTCAGATCAAACAACAGGGAGGGAACACAGCTCTGCCCATCAACAGAAAATTGGATTACAAATTTACTGAGCCTGGCCCTGCCCCTCAAAACAAGACCTGGTTTCCCCCTCAGTCAGTCTCTCCCATCAGGAAGCTTCCAAAGCCTTTTATCCTTCTCCATCAGAGAGCAGACAGACTGAAAACCACAGTCACAGAAAACTAATCAAACTGATCACATGGACCACAGCCTTGTCTAACTCAATGAAACTATGAGCTGTGCCATGCAGGAAGACCCAAGATGGATGGGTCATGGTGGAGAGTTCTGACAAAACGTGGTCCACTGGAGAAGGCAAAGGCAAACCACTTCAGTATTCTTGCCGTGAGAACCCCATGGACAGTATGAAAGGCAAAGAGAAAGGACACTGAAAGATGAACTCCCCAGGTCAGTAGGTGCCCAATACGCTTTTGGAGAAGAGTGGAGAAATAACAACAGAAAGAATAAAGAGATGGAGTCAAAGCGAAAACAATGCCTAGTTGTAGATGTAACTGGTGATGGAAGTAAAGTCCAAAGCTGTAAGGAACAATATTTCATAGGAATCTGGAATGTTAGGTCCATGAATCAAGGCAAATTGGAAGTGGTCAAACAGGAGATGGCAAGAGTGAACATCAACGTTTTAGGAATCAGTGAACTAAAATGGACTGGAATGGGTGAATTTAATTCAGATGACCATTATATCTATTACTGTGGGCAAGAATCCCTTAGAAGATATGGAGTAGCCATCATAGTCAACAAAAGAGGACAAAATGCAGTATTTGGGTGCAATCTCAAAAACAACAGAGCCATCTTTGTCCGTTTCCAAGGCAAACCACTCAATATCACGGTAATCTAAGTCTATGCCCTGACCAGTAACACTGAAGAAGCTACAGTTGAATAGTTCTATAAGACCTACAACACTTTCTAGAACTATCACCCAAAAAAGATGCCCTTTTCATTATAGGGGATGGGAATGCAAAAGTAGGAATTCAAGAGATACCGAGAGTAACAGACAGACTTGGCCTTGGAGTACAAAATGAAGGAGGACAAAACCTAACAGAGTTTTGCCAAGGGAATGCACTGGTCATAGCAAACACCCTCTTCCAACAACACAAGAGAAGACTCTACACATGGACATCACCAGGTTGTCAATACTGAAATCAGATTGATTATATTCTTTGCAGACAAAGATGGAGACGCTCTATACTGTCAACAAAAATAAGAACAGGAACTGACTGAGGCTCAGATCATGAACTCCTTATTGCCAAATTCAGACTTAAATTGAAGAAAGTGGGGAAAACCACTAGAGCATTCAGGTGTGACCGAAATCAGATCCCTTATGATTATACAGTGGAAGTGACAAATAGATTCGAGGGATTAGATCAGATAGAGTGCCTGAAGAACTATGGATGGAGGTTCATGACACTGTACAGGAGGCAAGGATCAAGACCACCACCAAGAAAAAGAAATTCAAAAAGGCAAAATGTCTGTCTGAGGAGGCCTTACAAATAGCTGTGAAAAGAAGAGAAGCTAAAGGCAAAGGAGAAAAGGAAAGATATACCCATTGAAGGCAGAGTTCCAAAGAATTGCATGGAAAGATAAGAAAGCCTTCCTTAGTGATCAATGCAAAGAAATAGAGGAAAACAGTAGAATAAGAAAAACTAGAGATCTTTTCAAGAAGACTAGTGACACCAAGGGAACATTTCATGCAAAGATGGCCAGAATAAAGGATATAAATGGTATGGACCTAACAGAAGCAGAAGATATTAAGAAGAAGTGGCAAGAATACACAGAAGAACTATACAAAATAGATCTTCACGACCCAGATAATCACGATGTTATGATCACTCACCTAGAGCCAGACATTCTGGAATGCAAAGTCAAGTGGGCCTTAGAAAGCATCACTGTGAACAAAGCTAGTGGAGTTGAAGAATTCCAGCTGAGCTATTTCACATCCTAAAACATGGTGCTGTGAAAGAGCTGTCCTCCATATGCCTGCAAATTTGGAAAACTCAGCAGTGGCCACAGGACTGGAAAAGGTCAGTTTTCATTCCAATCCCAAAGAAAGGCAATGCCAAAGAATGCTCAAACTACTGCACAATTGCACTCATCTCACATGCTAGCAAAGAAATGTTCAAAATTCTCCAAGCCAGGCTTCAATAGTACGTGAACCAAGAACTTCCAGATGTTCAAGCGGATTTAGAAAAGGCAGAGGAGCCAGAGATCAAGTTACCACTGGACCACTGAAAAGGCAAGAGAGTTCCAGAAAAACATCTGATTCTACTTTACTGACTATGCCAAAGCCTTTGACTGTGTGGATCACAACAAACTGTGGAAAATTCTTAAAGAAATGGGAATACCAGACCACCCTACCTGCCTCCTGAGAAATTTGTATGCAGGTCAAGAAGTTCATGGAACAAGGCCCGCACTTTACAGGAAGAAAGCCTGGCTTACTGCAAAGAAGCAACCGTTAGAACTGGACATGGAACAACAGGCTGGTTACAAATTGGGAAAGGAGTACATCAAGGCTGTATTTTGTCACCCTGCTTATTTAACTTCTATGCAGAGTACATCATATGAAATACCAGGCTGGATGAAGCACAAGCTGGAATCAAGATTTCCGGGAGAAATCTCAATAACTGCAGATACGCAGATGACACCACACGTATGGTAGAAAGCAAAGAACTAAAGAGCCTCTTGATGAAAGTCAAAGAGGAGAGTGAAAAAGTTGGCTTAAAACTCAACGTTCAGAAAACTAAGATCATAGCATCTGGTCCCATCAGATCAGATCAGATCAGATCAGTCGCTCAGTTGTGTCCGACTCTTTGCGATCCCATGAATCCCAGCACACCAGGCCTCCCTGTCCATCACCAACTCCCAGAGTTCACTCAGACTCACATCCATCGAGTCAGTGATGCCATCCAGCCCTCTCATCCTCTGTCATCCCCTTCTCCTCCTGCCCCCAATCCCTCCCAGCATCAGAGTCTTTTCCAATGAGTCAACTCTTCACATGAGGTGGCCAAAGTACTGGAGTTTCAGCTTTAGCATCATTCCTTCCAAAGAAATCCCAGGGCTGATCTCCTTCAGAATGGACTGGTTGGATCTCCTTGCAGTCCAAGGGACTCTCAAGAGTCTTCTCCAACACCACAGTTCAAAAGCATCCATTCTTCGGCGCTCAGCCTTCTTCACAGTCCAACTCTCACATCCATACATGACCACAGGAAAAACCATAGCCTTGACTAGATGAACCTTTGTTGGCAAAGTAATGTCTCTGCTTTTCAATATGCTATCTAGGTTGGTCATAACTTTCCTTCCAAGGAGTAAGCGTCTTTTAATTTCATGGCTGCAGTCACCATCTGTAGTGATTTTGGAGCCCAGAAAAATAAAGTCTGACACTGTTTCCACTGTTTCCCCATCTATTTCCCATGAAGTGATGGGACCGGGTGCTATGATCTTCGTTTTCTGAATGTTGAGCTTTAAGCCAACTTTTTCACTCTCCTCTTTCACTTTCATCAAGAGGCTTTTGAGTTCCTCTTCACTTTCTGCCATAAGGGTGGTGTCATCTGCATATCTGAGGTTATTGATATTTCTCCCAGCAATCTTGATTCCAACTTGTGTTTCTCCCAGTCCAGCATTTCTCATGATGTACCCTGCATATAAGTTAAATAAACAGGGTGACAATATACAGCCTTGACGAACTCCTTTTCCTATTTGGAACCAGTCTGTTGTTCCATGTCCAGTTCTAACTGTTGCTTCCTGACCTGCATACAAATTTCTCAAGAGGCAGATCAGGTGGTCTGGTATTCCCATCTCTTTCAGAATTTTCCACAGTTTATTGGTCCCATCACTTCATGGCAAATAGATGGGGAAGGAATAGAAACAGTGACAAACTTTATTTTTTGTGTGGTGCAAAATCACTGCAGATCACTGCAGCCATGAAATTAAACGATGCTTGCTTCTTGGAACGAAGAAGGCAATGGCACTCCACTCCAGTACTTTTGCCTGGAAAATCCCATGGACGGAGGAGCCTCTTGGGCTGCAGTCCATGGGGTCGCTAAGAGTCGGACACAACTGAGTGACTTCACTTTCACTTTTCACTTTCATGCATTGGAGAAGGAAATGGCAACCCACTCCAGTGTTCTTGCCTGGAGAATTCCAGGGACAGGAAGCCTGGTGGGCTGCCGTCTATGGGGTCGCACAGAGTCCGACACGACTGAAGTGACTTAGCAGCAGCAGCTTCTTGGAAGAAAAGCTATGAGCAACCTAGACAGCATATTAAAAAGCAGAGACATAACTTTGCTGACAAAGGTTGGTCTGGTCAAAGCTATGGTCTTTCCAGTAGTCATGTATGGATGTGAGAGTTGGACTATAAAGAAAGCTGAGTGCTGGAGAAGACTCTTGAGAGTCCCTTGGATGGCAAGGAGTCTAAGCTCAGCTTCTTGATGTCTCACTGCAAAAAATTCAGTGAGAGACACATTGATAGGTTCAGTTCAGGTCAGTTTAGTCACTCAATCATGTCTGACTCTTTGTGACCCGATGGACTGCAGCATGCCAGGCCTCCCTGTCCATCACCAACTCCCAGAGTTTACTCAAACTCATGTCCACTGAGTCAGTGATGCCATCCAACCATCTCATCCTCTGTCATCCCCTTCTTCTCCCGCCTTCAATCTTTCCCAGCATCAGGGTCTTTTCAAATGAATCAGCTCTTTGCATCAGGTGGCCAAAGTATTGGAGTTTCAGCTTCAACATCAGTCCTCCCAATGAACACTCAAGACTGATCTCCTTTAGGATGGACTTGTTGGATCTCCTTGCAGACCAAGAGACTCTCAAGAGTCTTCTCCAATACCACAGTTCAAAAGCAAAGTAATGTCTCTGCTTTTTAATATGCTATCTAGGCTGGTCATATCTTTCTTGCCAAAGAATAAGTGTCTTTTAATTTCATGGCTGCAGTCACCATCTGCAGTGATTTTGGAGTCCCCCCAAATAAAATCTGCCATTGTTTCCACTGTTTCCCAATCTATTTGCCATGAAGCGATAGGACCGGATGACATGATCTTAGTTTTGTGAATGTAGAGCTTTAAGTCAACTGTTTACTCTCCTCTTTCACTTTGATAGGTAAGAGGTAGATTTGTTCAGATTCAGAGAGAAGCACAGTCCACAGAGTGTGTGGCATCACAGAGGGTGTATGCGTAGGCCATAAAATGTGGTGTGGTTTGTTTTTTTGAGCTCATATGCATAAGTGGGAGTATCATTCCAACATTTGGGCAACACTCCTTGGTTTTTGATGGTGCCTCTGGGTGTGTCATTTAGCTTGCAGATTGAGGATTAAGGTTTAGGTGAATTTAACTTGTCTGTCATCTTGGACCCATTTGATTTTAATTGGTTTATGTTATGCCCTTGGGCTATGCCATTCTGTGGAAAGTTGTGCCCTGCCCCCTTCCTTTCATGCACTTTCCCTGAGCCCCATCAAGGCCCACAATGTTGCCTCTACAATCTTCTGGAGGGACAACCAGAAAACAGCTGGCCCTTGGGAGGGAAATATTGTATAATATGGAACCACTCTAGATATTCAGGCCTTCATATTCCATGTTTCCTACAACATGTGCAACAACAGCATCTCTCAGTGAACCTGCTAGGGCAGGTGACAGGCACACAATGCCTGCTAGAAGTCCATCTGTTGATGGCATCCCTTCAAGGGCAGTTGGGCTTCCAGGGATAACTTTGTCACTTTGGGAGTAAGCCCTGCAGGCTGTTTGGACCCAAACCATTACCACCCTTCTCCTAAAGCTACAAACATGGATCAAATCTGCACTTCACTTTTATGGAACATCTGATCTGTTGCCTCACCAATTTTCCCTGAAGCCATTTACTAACTCCTACAACCAGGACCCTGCCCCTTCTATAGGCAACATTGCTCCCCCCAGCATATTATTAAAATACTCTCAATGCTCCTAACAGGAGCAAATAACCCACTCCTTTGTCATTACTTCTGCTATTATCTAAAGTGAGTCTATGACAATGAAATGTTTACCATTGGAAACACCCTAAACTGCTCTTAAGGAGGACTAGGGGAAGAAATCAGTGACTTACATTCCCTCAGAGCAATAAGAGGATAAGGCTTAAGGCTGTTGGGTTCCAAGTCTCAGGGCTCAGGCTTGGATTGCTTTACATCACGGTATATATTCCCATCTGCCATGGACAAACCAGCAATGAGTTAAGATTACAACCCCTTAATCCTACCCAGCATGGCTCATGCTAGAGACCTCAGGGATGCCCAACTCCAGCCTGGGGTCCCAGGAGGTCGACCTGCCTCGACCTGCTTAGGGATCTGGTCCTTGGGAGGTTGTCACACCTCAACTTTCCTGGGGATCTGCACCATGACCTGGGGATGCCCAGCTCTCAGGTTGCAACAGTACTGGGTAGGATAAGCTTCAGAAAGACTCAGTCCTAAGGAAGCCCACCCATGGAAATAGAAAGAGTCCTATTAGTCATGGGACTGTGCCTGGTCTCAGCAATAACTCAGGAGTCCAGTGAGAACCCCACTGCCTTTCTGAAAAGTCTAAAATAAGCCCTCCAATAGTTTACAATCTGGACTTAGACTCTTATGAGGGACAGGTGATGTTAAAGGACAAATTCCTGTCCCAATGTGCATCAGACATCAGGATAAAGTTACATCAGTTACAGGAGCAGAACCCTGCTGCCTCTTTAGATGAGATGGTCCAGACAGCCACCAATACCCTTCAACAGAACAGGAGAGGGAGGCCAAGGCCTAGGAAAGGCAGAAAAGGAAAGAGACAAGGCATGCCCAGATACTGGTTGCCCTCCAGGGAAGCCCTATGGCAGACCCCAAGTCCTTAAAGGACAAGGCACGAGGCAAATGCTTAATCTGTAGACAGGTGGGACATTGGGCCAAAGAGTGTCCAAACTGTCGAAAGTCTCCTAAAATGGCTTGCTACAAATGCCATCAACTGGGACACTGGGTGGTACTTTGCCCTCAGGACCAAGAGCCTCAAGGTCAAGCACCAAGTCTTCCCTCACGATGGTTCAACAGGACTGAAGCGGCCCTCTCCAGCCAGCCCACCTGTCACAGATAACCATCATGGGGCTGGAAGCAAGGGTGCAATTGGATGTGGCAGGTAGGTCTGAGAATTTCTTGATTGACACAGAGGCTACCACTATGTCCTGATCTCCTACTCCAGAGCCTTCTCCTCCCAAACCTGTATCAACTTGGGTGCTACAGGAAAGATAATTACAAAAAGATTCACCCAAGCACTTCTTTGTTGCTGGGATGGACAAATATTTTCCCACCAGTTTCTGGTGGTCCCTGGTAGACAATGCTTTAAAACTCTTCTCTTAGGGGCAAACTAACTATTTTTACCAGCCACCAAGTGAAGCAACTTCTGAATGGGAGAGGCCATTTATGGATGTCTGATCAAAGATCCTCAGATATCAAGTAGTGCTGATGGAAAATTCAGGCCTGACTATATCCCTTTGAGAGGTTCTTACCCCAGCTACCCTCCTGCCTACACCCGAGGGCTCTCTCCCCTTTCACTCTTTCCTAGAAACCTTGGACCACTGGACAAAACCCCGAGAGGGATTGTTGGAAGATCCTCTGACCAATCCTGAGGAAATCTGGTACACTTATGGAAGCAGCTTTGTCTTGGATGAAAAAGAAGAGCCAGTCTCCAATTTCGAGACTATAGAGGCTAAACCTTTGCCAGCTGGTACTTCAGCCTAATTGGCTCAACTCATAGCCCTGACTCAAGATTTAGAGCTTGGAAAAGGAAAAAGAGTAGCCATTTACACTGACTCCAAGTATGGCTTTCTGGTGCTACATGCACAAGCTGCTATTTGGAAAGAAAGAGGCCACTTGACCACCCGAGGGTCCCCAATCAAATATGGTGATCAAATCCATAGGTTCTTGGAGGCAGTCCATCTGCCCATGGAGGTTTCAGTCTTCCACTGTAAAGGACACCAAAAAGGGAGCACGGAAGTGGCACGAGGGAACCAAGCAGCTGATCAGGCAGCTAAGAGAGCAGCATTATAGAACCATGACCTAATAGGGATTGCCACCTTAGTTCCACAGACTAATTTGCCAGAAACTCCTTCATATACTGAAGGTGAGACTCTTAAAGCTAAGAGTGAGGGCTTTCAAGAAGATCATATGGGGTGGTTCCAAAAGGAGGGGTGCCTTTCTCTGCCTGGGACTCTCCAGTGGAAGTTGGTTAACTCCTTACATGCCATCACTCATTTAGGGGAGAAGGACTTCCAAAGATTATTAGAGAGGTCCTTCAAAGGAACAGGCCTCCAAACAACTACAAGACAAGTGGTTTCCTTTTGTCCCACTTGCCAATTAAGCCCCAATGAGCTCAAAGACCCCAGCTGGCCCAGCCCATCCAGCGGCATGGGACCTACCCAGGAGAGGACTGGCACATGGACTTCACTCAGATGCTAGTTCCCCAAAGGTACAAATACCTATTAGTCATCATAGATACAGTCACAGGATGGATTGAAGGCTTTCCCATCTAGACTGAGGAGGTGGTTAAAACAACTGCTCCATGAAATCATTCTGAGATTTGGTCTGCCCAGATCATTACAAAGTGACAATGGGACATCATTTACTTCTAAGATCACCCAAGGGTCCTCTAAAGCAGTGGGCATTACTTATTACCTCCATTGTGCCTGGAGGCCTCAGTCTTCAGGAAAAGTAAAAAGGCCAACCAATTCTTAAAATCAGTGATAAAAAAGATAACCCGGGAGATGTTATACCACGGCCAATGGGCAATTCCAACAAGATATATCCTTGTGGGTGTCAACTAGGACCCAAAAGATTCTACAGAGCCACCACTATATGCTCCAGGACTCCAGTCCTAATTAAAGTCTGGAAAGATGGGTCCCCAAAGGCTCAACTCCAGCCCACAAGGAAGGGCCCCTACCCTGTAATACTTTCTACCCCCACAGCAGTCAAGGTACAAGGGCATGACTCCTGGATTCACTATTCATGAGTCAAGCCATGAAAGAAAACAGAAGAGGACGGTCAATGCACCTGTGAGCCCTGGGAGATCTCAGATACCCATTCAGGACTACAAATGAGTACCATTCTAGCAAACACCCCCAAAATTAAGTTTCTGGGGATAAGATTTCTCAGGATAGCTCTAAAGAGCCAACACAGCTTGGCAGGGTTTGTACTCCAAAATAGACAGGAGATAGATCCCCTGATCCCTGAACAAGGAGGAACTTGAGCCATCTTGAATGAGACATGTTGTTTCTGGGTAAATACCTCCAGCTAAGTTAAAGAAAGTCTCACAGTCCTTAAGAAAAACATTGAGATCATACAGGATCTTGAAGAATGAGCTGGAGAATTCTCAGGGTGGCTACAATCTCTCTTTTGGGGATCCTTCTCCTGGTGAGGGGGGATTTAGAGTTGGCTAATGCCCTTACTAACCCCTGTTATCACCATGTTGATGCTGCTTATGATCACTCCATGTATTATCAATTGTTCAACCCATTTTGTCTCTGCCCAGGTCAACAAGCTAAAGAATGCAGTGCTAGTTCAACAAGGATATATAAAACTATACCTGACCATGAAAAATATCATTCACCCTTAGATGGACACTGCTGTAAGGACTCTGAGGCGTGAGACTAGTGAGAGGAGGAGGCCCAAGGCCCCTTGCCATCTCAGCTCAGCAGGAAGTAGCCAGAGAGATCTCAATGCCCATATTCCCAAAGAATTGAGCTGCCCATCTCTTGAGGGGGGAATGTTAGGTAATTAGAGTAGGAAAAAGGAGTCCAAAATGGCGGTGGCTGAAAGACAAAGAAAGGGAAAAGCTCACGAAAACGGAGCAAAAGAAAATCCACAGACCTGAGTGAGAACCTCAGGTGAAAAAAACAGCCCTCCTGGCTAACCCAATTTGCATAGGGTAGGCTCAGGATCATGGAGACAAATGTATAAAAAGAGGAAGCCAAGATGGTTGAGGACTCTTCTTTGTGGTCGGCCTGCCATCATGTTGCAAGGGTGTACTATCCTTTGTCAAGTAAAACTGAGCTATAACAAAGAGGTAACACTGGTCCACCATTTCAAATCTTTGCTGTGGCAAGACAGAACTGAGGAAATTACATTCTCCCCCAACATGTACCACGTCTTCTTCAGCCATTTTTCTGTCGATGGACTTTTAGGTTGCTTCCATATTCTGGCTATTGTAAACAGTGCAACAATGAACATTAGGGTACATGTGTCTTTTTGAATTATGATTTTCTCAGGGTATACGCCTGGTAGTGGAATTGCTGAGTCACTGGGAGTTCCAGTTTTAGTTTTTTAAAGGGGCCTCCATACTGTTCTCCATAGTGGTTGAATCAATTTACATTTCCACCAAGAGTGTAGGAAGGTTCCCTTTTATCCACATCCTCTCCAACATTTATTGTTTGTAGATTTTTAAAAATTAATTAATTTATTTTAATTGGAGGCTAATTACTTTACAATATTGTAGTGGTTTTTGCCATACATTGACATGAATCAGCCATGGGATGTACATGTGTCCCCCATCCAGAAACCCCTCCCACCTCACTCAGGGTCATCCCAGTGCACCGGCCCTGAGCACCTTGTCTCATGCATTGAACCTGGATTGGCAATCTATTTCATATATGGTAATATACCTGTTTCAATGCTATTCTCTCAAGTCATCCCACCCTCACCTTCTCCCACAGAGTCCAAAAGTCTTCTTTATTTCTGTGTCTCTTTTTCTGTCTCGCATATAGGGTCATCATTACCATCTTTCTAAATTCCATATATGTGCGTTAATATACTGTATTGGTGTTTTTCTCTCTGACTTACTTCGCTCTGTATAATAGGCTCCAGTTTCATCCACCTCATTAGAAGTGATTCAAATGCATTCTTTTTAATAGCTGAGTAATATTCCATTGTGTATATGTACCACAGCTTTCTTATCCATTCGTCTGCTGATGGACATCTAGGTTGCTTCCATGTCCTGGCTATTGTAAACAGTGCTGCAATGAACATTGGGGTACACGTGTCTCTTTCAATTCTGGTTTCTTCAGTGTGTATGCCCAGCAGTGGGATTGCTGGGTTGTATGGGAGTTCTGTTTCCAGTTTTTTAAGGAATCTCCACACTGTTCTCCATAGTGACTGTACTAGTTTGCATTCCCACCAACAGTGTAAGAGGGTTCTCTTTTCTCTGCACCCTCTCCAGCATTTATTGTTTGTAGACTTATTGGTAGCAGCCATTCTGACTGGCATGAGATGGTACCTCATTGTAGATTTTTTGATGATGACCATTCTGACTGGTGTGACATGATATCTCATTGTAGTTTTGATTTGCATTTTTCTAATAATTAGTGATGTTGAATACATTTTATGTGTCTCTTGGCCATTGTATGTCTTCCTTAAAGAAATATCTGGTTTTCTTCAAGAAATATCTGGTTTTCTTCAGAATATTCATCACTACTAAAATTAACTTACATATTTTTAAAAATTTTCTTTCTCCAGGAGGGCAGGAACTTTATTTACTACTGTAGCTCTACAGCCTATTGGTGCATACCTTTGTACATCTAAAATTTGCAAAATAAATGAATATTAGGTGTTTTTTGTTGTTATGTTGGTGTGGTTGTTATTGTGCAAAGTAATTGTTTCTTTTTTTTTTTTTTACAGTGATAAACTCAACTCTTGCTCCTTCTCAGAGACTAACATACTGCTATCTCCTTCAACATTATGTTAGATTCATTAATTTTTGCATTCATTCAATATACAGTATTCAAGATTCTCTTAAATAAATTCTCCTTCACTCCCATTCTGTCAGCATCTCTGAGATGTTTCCATAGCATCAGACAATCACAAAAGCATGAAAACCCAGGTGCCTATCCCATCAGGACTCACTATCTACTTGCAGATAAACTTGACCAGGGAATTAAATATAACAACTTTAACATTTCACTGCTCAAGAAGGGCACTGTTTATCTGTTGATTTGAATGGATATATTTACTCTTTGATTTCATTTCCCTCCTAGCACTAAAGTTATCAATTCCTAGCCATTTCCATTTCTAGGCTTTTACTTATTTGTAGTGTCTTCTGCTGACTCAGTAACCTTTGCGGTAATTACATAGTAATGTTATTAAACATTGAAACCAATGGCCTTTTTAATCACCATATGATTCTTATATTAAATATGACCTGAAGCAAATTTTATCTTTTATCTAAATTAAAATGTAATTTCATAAATATTTAACTTTGGGAAGCATTGTCCAGGTTTATGTAAGATTAACTGTATGTTAATAAATTACTGTGGAATCTCCATTCATTTACACTTTGAGAGGGAAAAAAAAATCTAATAAAAAAAAATTGTCCTACTCACTGTTCCTCAAGCATAATATACTTCCTATGTCTATAACATTGGCTTGGTTTATCATTTCTTCAAGCAATTCTTCTAACCTCAAAATACTCTTTGTTTTGCCATAGATTATCTACTGGTCCTTCATAGTTGAACCTGAATGTTACTTTCTCCATGAAATTTCTCCAAGGCTTCAGCTGAAATTATCCCAACCCTCCTTTAGGATTATATAGCTCTTCTAATAATGTTTTTAATTGGAATATAATTCCTTTACAATCTTGTGTTAATTTCTGTTGTGCAATGAAGTGAACCAGCCATATGCATACCTACATCTCCTCCCTCTTGGACCTCCTTCCCACCCACCCTTTTCCCACCCCTCTGGATCATCACAGGGCACCAAGTTGAACTTTGTGTGCTTTATAGCAACTCCCCACTAGTTATCTTTTTTATGCATAGTAGTGTATATATGTCAGTCCCAATCTCCCAAGTAGTCCCACCCTCCTCTTCCCCCGCTGTGTCCACATGTGTGATCTCTATACCTACCTCTCTATTCCTGCCCTGTGGATAGATTAGTCTGTACCATTTTTCTAGAGTCCACATATATACTTTAATGTATGATATTTGTTTTTCTCTTTCTGACTTACTTCACTCTGTATGACAGGAAGGCTTTTACTGAAAAATTTTGTCTAGATGAGAACATATAGGAAATTTATCTTGGCTAAACACATCATACATTTCACCTATAGCATTGTGTGTCTTCAAAACACCCACAATAGATACTTGGAATACCACTCTCTGAAACACTGAAGAACATAGGTATTTACTTTTGAAGCACTTTGCCAGTCATGAGATGACCACAAGTTCTGATTTGTCCCCTGTTATTCTCAAAGATATTCTGGATTAGCGCTGCATCATATGGTCATATTAAAGATCCATGAGCTATATCTTTTACCTGTGTATTATTTAATTAATTAGCTGCTTATCTTAGATTTAGAAGTGATGACATTCCATGTTTTTTCTCTCAGTGCAAGATTTTCATAACGCCTTAACTGTTGTGGGTTCTACAGTCAGGTCCCTTATTCTACACTTGTTGGTGAGAGAAGCCCACAGCCAGTCAAAGCTATATTATCAGCACTCCTAGGGGGATCATTTGACACCTCCTCTTCCTAGACTTTTTACACTCACCATTGGCTTAGTTTACTCACTTGTGAAAAATACAGTGAAGACCACTTTCTAAGTCTATCGGGAATATATAACAGGATCACATACACATAAAAGCACACACTATGAACTGTGAAACGTTATCCAGTCAGTGTGTGTTACCATCAGTGGTCTGAAGTTCTGGTGAGATCATGCCCTTCTCCCAACCTCAGTTAAACTTTCTGTTTACTTGTGTATTTTTAGAATGAACCAACAAAGAAACAACACAAATGAACTTACTTACAAAACAGAAAAAGACTCACAGACTTAGAAAATGAACTTATGGTTGTCGGGGGGGAGGGATAGTTAGGGATTTGGGGAAGGTCATGTACACACTGCTGTATTTAAAATGGATAGCCAACAAGGACCTACTGAATAATACATAGGACTCTGCTCAACGTTATGTGCCAGGGTGGATGGGAGCGGGTTTGGGGGGAGAATGGATACATATACTTAGCATATATATAGCTAAGTCCCTTCACTGTTCACCTTAAAGTACCCCAGCATTGTTAATCAGCTCTACCCCAATAAGAAATAAAAGGCTTAAAATTTGGGGAAAAAGAGAATGATCAAAACTTACCTTTTAACAAGTATTTATTTATGTATTTATTTGGCTGTGTTGGGTCTTGGTTGTGGTGTGTGGGATCCTCCATCTTCGTTGCAGATCATGAGATTTTTAGTTGTGGCATACAGGATTTATTTCTCTGACCAAGGCTTGAACCTGGGCCCCCTGCATTGGAAGTGTGGAGTCTTGGCCTCTGGACCACTAGGTAAGTCCCTCAAACCTTACCTTTGCTATGTGTTTCTTAGGAAGAAAAATAAGCAGTCTCAGCTGGGCCATTTGAGAAAAGATGGACTTAGACCAAGAGACTGTTCTAGGGATATGGGAGGTGATGATGAGAGTTGGGAAGGGACGGGGGTGGAGAGCCGGTTCTGAGTTGCTGCCGCTCCTCATGGAGGGCAGGCACACAGAGGCTCTGTGTGATGACTCCTGCTTCCTTGGCAGGTGGAGCTGCTTCCTGGCTCAGAGGGATTGGCGCCACTGAGTGGCAAAGACCTGCCTGCAGCTTGAACCTACCACTTGGCTTTTTAAGAAATCTTTCTCATTCTGACTTGGATGGACTTGGTCCCCAGGACAAAAGCTGCTCCTGAACCTTTAATTACTGAGGTTTATTTTCTTCTCTGGAAAGAAACACAGACTCCCAAGTTTAATCATCTCTTTGGCAGGTGGCACACAGCTTCCCTGTTAATTAATCTTTAATGTCATTAATTGGCTTGTCTGTGTGATGACAAGGCAAAGAGTAAACACAGTTTGCAAATCAACTGAATTCTCATCTGAAGCAGCATTTTGTTTGCAGGGTGAATGAAAACAATTACATGCCTTTCACTGACTGGACTTCCAGTGCCTGGATGATTTATCTTAATTTTTTGAACATTTTCAATATGATAAACAAAAAGTAATGCTTCAATATGCTTTAAATAAATAAATGTGGTTAAACATCTCTTCAAACAAAAACAAAAACAACAACAAAAAATAAAATAAATAAGACAAAACTATTGAACCAAAAAAAAAAAAAAATTCGGAAAATTATCTCTGTGGCAGATGTGCTAATTGAAAGTTTTCTTTGGCACCAGCGCCCGCCCCCTTGAAAACTGTCTCAGTGGTGTGTTAGGGATTAGAGGTGAGGCGCGAAAGCCAGTATTGTAACAGCATGGTTTCTCCCCCGTACCCACATATTTCCCTTCATATTGATTTTGCCTCCGTGGCTTCCCGGGTAATGAAGTGGTAGAGAATCTGCCTGCCAATGTAGGAGATAGGAATTTGATCCCTGAGTTGGGAAGATCCCCTGGTGAAGGAAATGGTAACCCACTCCAGTATTCTTTCCTGGAGGATTCCATGGACAGAGGAGCCTGGTAGGCTACAGTCCACGGGGTCGCAAAGAGTTGGACATGACCGAGCACCATGCATGCAAGTGTGTTATGCTACCATGGTCTCTTTTAAATCAAATCTCCATTCCAAGTAGATTCAGTGATGAGCCATTTGGCTGGGGTCACCTGCTGTCCCTACACCCATGGTAGAGACCTAGTAGGGACAAAAATCCATATAAAGTGAGGGCTGTGGGCTAGCTTGGGTCAGCATCCCATGGGAGGGGTTAGAAATGCAACTCCTTAAGCACCACCCCCAAATGACTGAATCGGAAAATTCAGGGCCTGCAGCCAGAATTTGTGTTGTAAGGTGCCTTCCGCACTCAGCGCGTGCTCAGTTGTGTCCCACCCTTTGCGACCCCATGGACGGTAGCCCACCAGGCTCCTCTGCCCATGGAATTCTCCAGGCAAGAATACTGGAGTGGGTTGCCATTTCCTCCTCCAGGGGATCTTCCTGACCCAGGGATCAAACCCAGGTTTCCTGCATTGCAGGGGGATTCTTTAGCACATTCAAATGTGGTTGGCTTCTGGGAACCACTGGTACAGAGCATCTCTGTATCCACTTCATGTAAGCAGAAGGGCATTGCTCCCTCTCCTCACTGAGGGAACCTCCTCAACGAGGAAAAATGTAAGAGATGACTTGTTTTAATGGGGTGACTCCACTTGACTTCCTGGTAAAAAGTTGTGAGAAGTAAATTGCTTTTTCTTGGCCTCAAATGCCCCTGTAACACTTGGCCCTGAGCAGTTTCTGACCTCTGGGAGTGGAAGTGCCCGTTTCAATTTCTTCATTTTCTGACATCGTTCCTAGTTTACGGAGGGAAATGATTAGGGCAGGGGAGCTGGCCTCTAAGAGGAAGCAGAAGACAAGCTGCTCCACACGATGGAGAAAATACTCCAGCCTGAGCACGGCACTCTGCTGAGGAAAGGAAAGGAAATTCATGCTGATTTTGGAAAACTGTAATTCTGGGACCTGTGTGAGAGACAGCAAAGACGGTGGGAATGGGGCCTTGCTGACTCGTAGGGACAGAAAGGAACTGAGCTATTGCCCCCAGCTGGGAGGAGGAAACACCTGCATCTTCCTCTCTCTGGGGTGGCCTTGGCCAAGTCTTGAAAGGGAGCAGACAGAAAGTCTAGAAGAACCAAGCCTTCCCCCAGGTGAGGAAACCAAGCCTCTGAGTTTTCTTTAATGCTCTGACAGTCGTCCCTCAAATCCTTTCCCAGACTTGCCAATCCCTGTTAAAATTTGCATCTTTGCAAATATCCCAGGACTCAAAGCCAATGTCTCATTTGAAATCAGAGAGCAGCAGTCTGTAAGAAATAGGACTTATATTTCAGGATTTCAACTGGCAGGGACAGGAGCTGTGTAGTTTCCTTTATTATAAGAACTAATTCCAGCATTTATCTATTCCTTGTAACTTATTAGGGAGTCGAGGACTATTTTGGACTGTTGAGGAAATTATATGACAAGTTAGTAACAAATGAAAATAGGTCATGTGATTAGCTTTCTTTTATACTGCTAAATTTCAAATCCTGAAATTTTTCTTCTTTCCCTTCCCCTATTTCTCTTTTCTCTTTCTTCTCCCTGTTCCTCCTTTTTCTTCTTTTAACTGCAAAAATCTTTGCATGAATACAGATGGGTAAGAATAAGGCCTTTATATTACTCCCTTCTAAAAAGTTCATTATTTTTGCCTTATGTTGGCATATTATAAATATTTCTTCATAGAATACAGACCCACTTAAAGGAATGCATCTTGTTGTAGGTTTTTACAATTTTTTTTTTCCCATTAAATACAGGAAAAAACATACTGGCAAGAATACACAGAAGAACAAAACAAAAAAGATCTTAACAACTCAGATAACCAAGATGGTGTGATCCCTTGCCAGATATCCTGGAATGCAAAGTCAAGTGGGCCTTAGGAAGCATCACTATGAACAAAGTTAGTGGAGGTGATGGAATTCCAGTTAAGCTACTTCAAATTCTAAAAGATGATGCTGTGAAAGTCCTGCACTCAATATGCCAGCAAATTTGGAGAACACAGCAGTGGCCACAAGACTGGAAAAGGTCAGTTTTCATTCCAATCCCAAAGAAAGGCAATGTGAAAGAATGCTCAAACTACTGCAGAGTTGCACTCATCTCACATGCTAGCAAAGTAATACTTAAAATTCTCCAAGCCAGGCTTCAACAGTATGTGAACCGTGAACTTCTAGATGTTCAAGCTGGATTTAGAAAAGGCAGAGGAACCAGAGATCAAATTGTCAACATCTGCTGGATCATCAAAAAAGCAAAAGAGTTCCAGAAAAACATCTATTTCTGCTTTACTGACTATGCCAAAGCCTTTGGCTGTGTGAATGACAACAAACTGCTAAAAATTCTTAAAGAGATGGGAATACCAGAATACCTGACCTGCCTCTTGAGAAATCTGTATGGAGGTCAAGAAGCAACAGTTAGAACTGGATATGGAACAACAGACTAGTTCCAAATCAGGATGGAGTATGTCAAGGTTGCATATTGTCACCCTGTTTAGTTAACTTATATGCAGAATATATCATGAGAAATGCTGGACTGGATAAAGTGCAAGTGGAATCAAGATTGCTGGGATAAATTTCAATAACCTCAGATACAGAGATGAACCACCCTTATGGCAGAAAGTGAAGAGGAACTAAAGAGCCTCTTAATGAAAATGAAAAAGGTGAGTGAAAAAGTTGGCTTAAAGCTCAATATTCAGAAAACTAAGATCATGGCATCCGGTCCAATCACTTTATGGCAAATAGATGGGGCAACAGTGGAAACAGTGGCTGACTTTTATTTTTTGGGGCTCCAAAATCACTGCAGATGGTGAATGCAGCCATGAAATTAAACAATGCTTGTTCCTTGGAAGGAAATTTATGATCAACCTAGAGAGCATATTAAAAAGCAGAGCCATTACTTTGCCAAAAAAGGTCTGGCTAGTCAATGCTATGGTTTTTTCAGTAGTCATGTATGGATATGAGAGTTGGACTTAGAGACAGCTTAGTGCCAAAGAAGGACTTCCCTGGTGTCCAGTGGTGAAGACTCCACATTTCCACTGCAAGGTACATGGGTTCGATCCCTGGTGTAGGAACTAAGATCATGGCATCTGGTCCCAACACTTCATGGGAAATATATGGGGAAACAGTGGAAACAGTGTCAGACTTTATTTTTTTGGGCTCCAAAATCACTGCAGATGGTGACTGCAGCCATGAAATTAAAAGACGCTTACTCCTTGGAAGGAAAGTTATGACCAACCTAGATAGCATATTCAAAAGCAGAGACATTACTTTGCCAACAAAGGTTGATCTCTTCAAGGCTATGGTTTTTCCAGTGGTCATGTATGAATGTGAGAGTTGGACTGTGAGGAAAGCTGAGCGCCGAAGAATTGATGGTTTTGAACTGTGATGTTGGAGAAGACTCTTGAGACTCCTTTGGACTCTAAGGAGCTCCAACCAGTCCATTCTAAAGGAGATCAGTCCTGGGTGTTCTTTGGAAGGAATGATGCTGAAGCTGAAACTCCAGTACTTTGGCCACCTCATGCGAAGAGTTGACTCATTGGAAAAGACTGTGATGCTGGGAGGTATTGGGGGCAGGAGGAGAAGGGGACAACAGAGGATGACATGGCTGGATGGCATCACCGACTCAATGGACGTGAGTTTGAGTGAACTCTGGGAGATGGTGATGGACAGGGAGGCCTGGTGTGCTGCAATTCATGGGGTCGCAAAGAGTCGGACATGACTGAGCGACTGAACTGACTGAACTGAATGCCGAAGAATTGATGGTTTTGAATTGTGGTGCTGGAGAAGACTCTTGAGAGTCCCTTGGACTGTAAGGAGATCCAACCAGTCCATCCTAAAGGACATCAGTCCTGAATATTCATTGGAAGGACTGATTCTGAAGCTGAAACTCCAATACTTTGGCCATCTGATGCAAAGAACTGACTCACTAGAAGAGTCTATGATGCTGGGAAAGATTGAAGGCAGGAGGAGAAGGGGGCAACAGAGGATGAGATGGTTGGATGGCATCACCGAGTTGATGGACGTGAGTTTGACCAAGCTCCAGGAGTTGGTGATGGATAGGGAAGCCTGGCATGTTGCAGTCCATGGGGTCACAAACAGTTGGACTTGAATGAGCAACTGAACTGAACTGAACAGGGAAAAACAAAACAAATTTAATTTGCAACATAGCCCATAGATTTATAGGTATTCCATACTTGATGTGGTACCTTGTTAACTGAAATGTCTAAATATCAGAAATGCTGTTATTGCTTTGCATGGTCCTGTGGTTGTTGATGGCAGCTCTGAAGCTGGAGTGATCCATTCGAGATATGGGTGTTTGTTGTTGCTCTTCAGCTGCTCAGTCATGTCCAACTCTGCAACCTCATGGATGGCAGCACACCAGGCTTTTCTGTCCTTCACTCTCTCCTGGAGTTTTCTCAAATTCATGTCCATTGAGTCAGTGATGCTATCTAACCATCTCATCCTCTGCCACCCCCTTCTCTTTTTGCCTTCAGTCTTTTCCAGAATTTGAGTCTTTTCTAGTAAATCAGTTATTTGCATCAGGTGTCCAAAGTTGGAGCTTCAGCTTCAGTATCAGTCCTTTCAATGAATATTCAGTGTTGATTTCCTTTAGGATTGATTGGCTTGATCACCTTGCAGTCCAAGGGACTCGCAAGAGTCTTCTCCAACACCACAATTTGAAAGTATCAATTCTTTGGTGCTTAGTCATTTTTATGGTTCAACTCTCACATCTCTACATGACTAGGTCTATGTAGTCCCACACTGACCAGTTGTTGAATGACAGCTATATTGTGATAGGGCACAATGTTGGATGAGCAACCTCTCATTGGCTGACACAAATTCCTGGAGAATTACCACCTGAGCTGCCACCTGGATATACCACTTGGCAGCTGCGGGAAGCAGTAACTCAGTATTGAGTGAGGGATCTGGGTGCTGCACCCCAGCATCCTCTACTGTCTACTCCTTTTACACTTTGGACCCATTTGCTATGTAAGTTCAACCTATCTAGATACAGCTCCTCTAGAACTCTGGTTGGTCTATTTTGGTGGGAAAATTTACAAGGGCCAGGTTTGTGAAACAAATTATAGCCCCCACTGCCATAGTTCATGCTGGTGCCCCAGTTGTTCATGGGGCCATAACTAACGCTCCTTCCTGCATGGCACATTGTGACTCCCACACTCTGCCAGCACCTCTGCTGTCATGGTTTAGCTGATGGGGTGACCCAAGCTCTCATCTTTGAGGAGTCTGGGCACACAGTTACTATGCCCTTCTCATGCTATGAATGCTTTTCTTCTTGACCATTTTCTGCCACAATTAGGCAATGTGTGTGTGTGTGTGTGCATGCTCAGTCACTTCAGTCATGTGTGACTCTTTGCAACCTTATGGACTGTAGCCCACTTTGCACCTCTGTCCCTGGGATTCTCCAGGTAAGAATGCTGGAATGGGTTGCTATTCCCTCTTCCATGGGATACCCCTAAAGCCAGGGATTGAACCCGTGTCTCCTTCACTGCAGGCAGATTCTTTAAAAACAGTGCCACCTGGTAAGCTCCACAATAAGGCTGCTGCTGCTGCTGCTAAGTTGCTTCAGTCGTGTCCGACTCTGTGCGACCCCTTAGGTGGCAGCCCACTAGGCTCCCCCATCCCTGGGATTCTCCAGGCAAGAACGCTGGAGTGGGTTGCCATTTCCTTCTCCAATGCATGAAAAGTGGAAAGTGAAAGTGAAGTCGCTCAGTCACTCAGACTCTTAGGGACCCCATGGACTGCAGCCTACCAGGCTCCTCCGTCCATGGGATTTTCCAGGCAAGAGTACTGGAGTGGGTTGCCATTGCCTTCTCCCCACAGTTAGGCAGGGGAGTATTAAAAAGCTCCAGTGAATCAACTGAATTTCCAGTATAGTTTCCTCTGGCATCATGGTGTAGCAATAGTTCAACATCCTCCTGAAAGTCAATGTCAATTATTCTTTCCAGCATAATGAGCTTCCTTGTGATACAGTTTCTTGGCATAAGGTACCTAAAGTGATAGACCAGCAGCCAGGGCTTATAGATAAATGGTAGTCTTGCTGTATCCTCTGGTAGTACTGTCCTCCCTCTGAGAATATGAATCTCTTGACCCAAGTGCCTACATTTATGTGGATGAGAGAAAAGCCCTCAACTGAGAGTGAAGGTAAGTGGAGTTGCTCCTACTTCTGTTCCTTAGTTCTCAGATCTACATATTCTGCCAGTCGGAACATAGAACCATATGGTGGATTTAGGGTGTATACCAGGTCTTGGAGGGTGGTGCCCATCTCCAAGCTGGTGCCTCAGCTATGTCATCAAAAGGTTGTTCTAAGGCTCTATTTTGCCAGCAGTTTCTAGGCAATGTGGTAGAAGTTGAATGGACCCTATAATTTTGTGTCAAATGCCTTTTCTCCTAGGCTGTAAAATAGAGCCCTTGGTCTGATGAAATGTGGAAGAGGATCCTTTATCAGGTCAACCACTTAAGCCATTATGTATTGATGCTACTATACCCTGCAGTCAGGAGGGCAAAGCTATGTTTAGACTATGTGTCAATCTCAGTAAAAGTAAATGAGCAATCAACTTTTCATAAGTGACTCATGTCCTCATGCATGATGTCCTTAGTCTTTATGTATGATGGTGCCATTCTGGAAGCTTAACATTGGTCTCTGTAACCAGGGGGTTAAGTTTTCTGCAGCATCAGTCCCAGAATAGCACTGGTAAGTTGGAACCCAGGTTGGGTCCATGCATAGTCTCCACCCCTGCTACTTTGGCTGCAGTCTTTATGCAGCCATTGTTTCAGAACTCATTGTTTCAGAGTTGTCAACTGGTTAAGTCATTTTGTCTGGTTGGTTGTTTCTTCTCTGTTCGATAGTCTCTGTTGAGCACGAACAGTCCAAACAAAGATCTTCTCACTGTGCTCAATCCCACATCCATTAACGTATCTCTTCCACAAGTCTGTCTCATATGCTCCTAACCAATCAGCTGAGTCATTTGCCACTACCATCTTTAAGCAAAATATTCCTAACCTTAAATAGGTAGGTCTGAATCCCCAGGTCTCTTTCATTTCCAATCAGGATTTTGAAAATACGTTACTGGACTTTCTAGGATTGGATTTCAATCTTCTCTGGAGCTCAACTATAATTATGATTAATTCCTGATGCTAATCCTCAGCTCTTTTCTACTCCCTGGTTACAACAGATGAACATCTCTTTATATGCTTCCAAGGAAGTCCTCTGCCTTCCATTCTTTGTCTTAAATTAGTATTAATCACTGTCAGCATTTCCTTGTCTTTCTTTGATTCATGAAAAGCCACAGCAACAATCATCAAATTTCATTATCCTTAAAATTGCTGATTCTCATGAAATCCTTGAGCATCTGAGATAGTATACTTACCTAACATTTACCATGCATACCAGTGTGTTTTCTGCTGTTGCTGCTGCTGCTTTGTCGCTTCAGTTGTGTCCAACTCTGTGTGACCCTATAGGCTGTAGCCTACCAGTCTCCTCTGTCCATGGGATCCTCTGGACGAGAGTACTAGAGTGGATTGCCATGCCCTCCTCCAGGGGATCTTCCCAACCCAGGGATTGAATCTGGGTCTCCTGCATTGCAGGCAGATTCTTTATTGCTGAGCCACCAGGGAAGCCCATGTTTTCTTCTTCTGCTGCTGCTACTGCTGCTAAGTCACCTCAGTCGTGTCCAACTCTGTGTGACCCCAAAGAGGGCAGCCCACTAGGCTCCTCTGTCCCTGGGATTCTCCAGGCAAGAATACTGGAGTGGGTTGCCATTTCCTTCTCCAATGCATGAAAGTGAAAAGTGAAAGTGAAGTCGACTCTTAGCGACCCCATGGACTGGAGCCTACCAGGCTCCTCCATCCATGGGATTTTCCAGGCAAGAGTACTGGAGTGGGGTGCCATTGCCTTCTACTCTATGCCAATTTGCCACCAGTGAAAGTTTTAACAGCTATCTTGCAACAGCCTATGAGGGGACTTATCAGTTCCATCTCAACTACCAATGGCACCCCACTCCAGTACTCTTGCCTGGAAAATCCCATGGATGGAGGAGCCTGGTAGGCTGCAGACCACCGGGTCGTGAAGAGTCAGACACGACTGAGCGACTTCACTTTCACTTTTCACTTTTATGCATTGGAGAAGGAAATGGCAACTCACTCCAGCATTCTTGCCTGGAAAATCCCATGGATGGAGGAGCCTGGTAGGCTGCAGACCATGGGGTCTCGAAGAGTCAGACATGACTGAGCGACTTCACTTTCACTTTTCACTTTCATGCATTGGAGAAGAAAATGGCAACTCACTCCAGTATTCTTGCCTGGAGAATCCTAGGGATGGCGGAGACTGGTGGGCTGTGTTTATGGGGTCGCACAGAGTCGGACACAACTGAAGCGACTTAGCCGCTGCCACTGCAACTACCAATGACGTAACCTTCATTGCCCTCAGCAGACAAGTGGGAGAAATCTAAAATCTCATTTTAGTTTTTGCTTTGTAGGCCAGTTCTTTCACCAGTGACTTATATTGGTTTCCCTAGAAAAGGCTTCTCTGAAACTCTGAAGTGGAGATTTGTGTGCAGTTAGTTTATTGAATTGTTTCCTAGGGAACATTAAAGTGTAAGGACATGAAGGGGATAGAACTGGGCAGGAAGCAAGGTTGCACTGCAGTGTAGGTGCAACAGAAAACTCCAGAAAGAAAATTGGGGCAACCAACAGTATTTTTCACAGAGCTAGAACAAATACTTTCACAATTTATATGGAAATACAAAAAACCTCGAATAGCCAAAGCAATCTTGAGAAAGAAGAATGGAACTGGAGGAATCAACCTGCCTGACTTCAGGCTCTACTACAAAGCCACAGTCATCAAGACAGTATAGTACTGGCACAAAGACAGAAATATAG
Source organism: Bos indicus (assembly GCF_029378745.1). Lineage (NCBI taxonomy): Eukaryota > Metazoa > Chordata > Mammalia > Artiodactyla > Bovidae > Bos > Bos indicus. The sequence goes on along the minus strand of NC_091780.1, from coordinate 13,728,612 downwards.
ATCAACGGAACAAAATAGAAAGCCCAGCGATAAATCCACACACCTATGGACATCTTATCTTTGACAAAGGAGGCAAGAATATACAATGGATTAAAGACAATCTGTTTAACAAGTGGTGCTGGGAAAACTGGTCAACCACTTTTAAAAGAATGAAACTAGAACACTTTCTAACACCATACACAAAAATAAACTCAAAATGGATTAAAGATCTAAACATAAGACCAAAAACTATAAAAATCTTAGAGGAGAACATAGGCAAAACACTCTCCGACATACATCACAGCAGGATCCTCTATGACCCACCTCCCAGAATATTGGAAATAAAAGCAAAAATAAACAAATGGGATCTAATTAAAATTAAAAGCTTCTGCACAACAAAATAAACTATAAGCAAGGTGAAAAGACAGCCTTCAGAATGGGAGAAAATAATAGCAAATGAAGCAACTGACAAACAACTAATCTCAAAAATATACAAGCAACTCCTGCAGCTCAATTCCAGAAAAATAAACGACCCAATCAAAAAATGGGCCAAAGAACTAAACAGACATTTCTCCAAAGAAGACATACGAATGGCTAACAAACACATGAAAAGATGCTCAACATCACTCATTATCAGAGAAATGCAAATCAAAACCACAATGAGGTACCATTTCATGCCAGTCAGAATGGCTGCGATCCAAAAGTCTACAAGCAATAAATGCTGGAGAGGGTGTGGAGAAAAGGGAACACTCTTACACTGTTGGTGGGAATGCAAACTAGTCCAGCCACTATGGAGAACAGTGTGGAGATTCCTTAAAAAACTGGAAATAGAACTGCCATATGACCCAGCAATCCCACTGCTGGGCATACACACTGAGGAAACCAGAAGGGAAAGAGACACGTGTACCCCAATGTTCATCGCAGCACTGTTTATAATAACCAGGACATGGAAGCAACCTAGATGTCCATCAGCAGACGAATGGATAAGAAAGCTGTGGTACCTATACAGAATGGAGTATTACTCAGCCATTAAAAAGAATACTTTTGAATCAGTTCTAATGAGGTGGATGAAACTGGAGCCTATTGTACAGAGTGAAGTAAGCCAGAAAGAAAAACACCGATACAGTATACTAATACTTTTCTTTGGTATTGGAATGAAAACTGACCTTTTCCAGTCCTATGGCCACTGCTGAGTTTTCCAAATTTGCTGGCATATTGAGTGCAGCACTTACACAGCATCATCCTTCAGGATTTGAAATAGCTCAACTGGAATTCCATCACCTCCACTAGCTTTGTTCATAGTGATGCTTTCTGACGCCCACTTGACTTCACATTCCAGGATGTCTGGCTCTAGGTCAGTGATCACACCATCGTGATTATCTGGGTTTTGAAGATCTGCCAAAGAATGGTCAAACTACTGCACAATTGCACTCATCTCACATGCTAGTAAAGTCATGCTCAAAATTCTCCAGGCCAGGCTTCAGCAATACGTGAACCATGAACTTCCTGATGTTCAAGCTGGTTTTTAGAAAAGGCAGAGGAACCAGAGATCAAAGAGGAACCAGAAAAACATCTATTTCTGCTTTATTGACTATGCCAAAGCCTTTGACTGTGTGGATCACAAGAAACTGTGGAAAATTCTGAAAGAGATGGGAATATCAGACCACCTGACCTGTCTCTTGAGAAACCTGTATGCAGGTCAGGAAGCAACAGTTAGAACTGGACATGGAACAACAGACTGGTTCCAAATAGGAAAAGGAATACATCAAGGCTGTATATTGTCACCCTGCTTATTTAACTTATATGCAGAGTACATCATGAGAAACGCTGGGCTGGAAGAAGCACAAGTTGGAATCAAGATTGCTGGGAGAAATATCAATAACCTCAGATATGCAGATGACACCACCCTTATGGCAGAAAGTGAATAAGAACTAAAATCCTCTTGATGAAATTCACTTTCATCAAGTGGAGAGTGAAAAAGTTGGCTTAAAGCTCAACATTCAGAAAACGAAGATCATGCATGGCATCCGGTCCCATCACTTCATGGGAAATAGAGGGGGAAACAGTGGAAACAGTGTCAGACTTTATTTTTCTGGGCTCCAAAATCACTGCAGATGGTGACTACAGTCATGAAATAAAAAGACGCTTACTCCTTGGACGGAAAGTTATGACCAACCTAGATAGCATATTGAAAAGCAGAGACATTACTTTGCCAACAAAGGTTCGTCCAGTCAAGGCTATGGTTTTTCCAGTGGTCAAGTATGGATGTGAGAGTTGGACTGTGAAGAAGGCTGAGCGCCAAAGAATTGATGCTTTTGAGCTGTGGTGTTGGAGAAGACTCTTGAGAGTCCTTTGGACTGCAAGGAGATCCAACCAGTCCATTGTGAAGGAGATCAGCCCTGGGATTTCTTTGGAAGGAATCATGGTAAAGCTGAAACTCCAGTACTTTGGCCACCTCATGCGAAAAGTTGACTTTTGGAAAAGACTCTGATGCTGGGAGGGATTGGGAGCAGGAGGAGAAAGGGATGATAGAGGATGAGATGGCTGGATGGCATCACTTACTCGATGGATGTGAGTCTGAGTGAACTCCGGGAGTTGGTGATGGACAGGGAGGCCTGGCATGCTGAGACTCATGGGGTCGCAAAGAGTCGGACACGACTGAGCAACTGAACTGAACTGAACTGAATGCATATACATGGAATTTAGAAAGATGGTAACGACAACCCTGTATGCAAGACAGCAAAAGAGGCATAGATGTATAGAATAGTCTTTTGGACTCTGTGGGAGAAGGCAAGGGTGGGATGATTTGGGAGAATGGCATTAAAACATGTATAATATCATATAAGAAATGAATCGCCAGTCCAGGTTTGATGCAGGATACAGGAAGCTTGGGGCTGGTGCACTGGGATGACCCAGAGGGATGGTATGGGGAGGGAGGTGGGAGGGGGGTTCAGGATGGGGAATATGTGTACACCTGTGGCGGATGCATGTTGATGTATGGCAAAACCAATACAATATTGTAAAGTAAAAAAAAAAATAAAATAAAATAAAAACATAAAAATAAAATTAAAAAATAAAGAAAATTGGGACAATGTTACCAAAAGAAAAGGGGATTCTTGTTAGGCAGTTCAAAGCAACTAATGTCTTGTTCTTTCCTAGCAAGTATTTTCTTCTAATCTCTCTTGAGAAGCAAGTACTTTATGTGTCTGTGTGTTCAGTTGCTAAGTCATGTCTGATTCTTTGCGACTCCATGGACTGTAGCACACCAGGCTTCCCTGTCCTTCACACCAGGCTTCCCTGTCCCTCCCAGAATTTGCTCAAATTTATGTCCAGTGGGTCGGCTATGCTATCCAATCATCTCATCCCCTCCTGCCCCCTGTCCTTTTGCCTTCAATTTTCCCAATATCGGGGGCTTTTTCAATGAGTCAGCTCTTTGCATCAGTTGGCCAAAGTATTGGAGTTTCAGCTTCAGCATCAGTTCTTCCAATGAATATTCAGGGTGGATTTCCTTTAGGATTGACTGGTTTGATCTCCTTGCAGTCCAAGGGATTCTCAAGAGTCTTCTCCAACACTGCAATTCAAACCAATCAGTTCTTTGGTACTCAGCCTTCTTAATGATCCAATTCTCACATCTGTATATGACTACTGGAAAAGTCATAGCTTTGACTATATGGACCTTTGTTGGCAAAGCAATGTCCCTGCTTTCTAATACGTATACTTTCAACAGAATATAAATCATGGATATACATTTGCAGTCAGCTTTTCCATATTCTGTAAACTGTCAAGATGGACACATTTAACAACTATTGTTATGGGTGTGTGTGTGTGTGTGTGTGCGCACCTGTGTGTTTAATCCTATTGTACAAGCCACCTTTAAGATTTCAACAAAAGCAAACCACTTTGGCTTGGAGTTTTCTTATTTACTTGTTTTTGCTTGTGGGGGAAGCCTCTCTAAGTTAATTATGCTTGCTCTTCTAAGAGAATAATATGCTCTCAGTTTGGAATAATTAGGCAGTCTAATTAACCTTTAAAAAAAATCAAAACATAGCTTTCTAGTGGCTGTATCCCCTTCATTAGGTTAGTTTGGCTCGTCTTAAACTGGCATGGTTAATATTGCTGATTTGCATATCTTTCCCCATGGTATTTAGCACTATAACTTGTAATGAAAACACAGTTTAGAGTACACTGGAGACTGGCTTAATAAAAGCCAATCTTGGTTATATTACGAGCAGAGATTGTTGCAATGACTATGGCTCTATCTTCGTATTGCAAGACTGTTAAAAATACAATTTAAAGTGGGGAAAGCTTTTTGGAGTCATCATTTTTTAATAATTAGCTTAGGAATAATTTGGGAGCTATCACTCACAGCAGTTTAATAATGTAAAGCAAGCTATTCCTGGAAATGTTAATGGAAAGCAAACTCCTTAGAGAATGCAGAGAGTTAAAAGATCTGTAAGAATGGCTATTAATTGTGGCCCAAAGCCCTCTTTCTGTTATTAGGTATTGCAGTTATAAAGCAAGATAATGTAGTATTTAGAATGCATTGTACCTCTCCCATTAGACACAGAGGTGGTCTCAGCCAGCATGGAGTTGATAAAAGCAGGCATGTCACAAATGGAAGGACTATTTTTACTTATACATTTGAGGTACCTGGTGCAATTTCCTTTGACTTAATAAGAGTGGCAGAGGCCATCATAATATTGTAAAGTAAATATCCTCCAATTAAAATAAATAAATAAATTTAAGTAAAAAATAAGGAAGTAGCTCCCCTAATGGTTCAGACAGTAAAGAATCTGCCTGCCAATGCAGGAGACACAAGTTTGATACCGGGATTGGGAATAGCCCCTGGAGAAGGGAATGGCTACCTATTCCAGTATTCTTGTCTGGAGATTTCCACAGATGAAGGAGCATGGTGGGCCAGTTGCAAGAGCTGGACACATCTGAGCGATAACACGTTCACTTTGAGGTACTTGCACGCAATTTCCTTGTACTTCATAAGGGAGTATGCAACAAAGATTTAGGATTAAATTAGCAAACACACTATATTCAGACATTCTAGCATTAAAAAAATTAAAATAACCATACTTTCCAGGACCTGTTTTTCTTCCATGAAAGCACCCATTTCATAGTATCAACACAGAAGTACACAGAACGAGATCCATGTGCACACTTTGATGGGCACCTGCTCACTTGTGACAAGACTCACGTGTTTTCAGTCTCAACCCATTGCTTTCCCCATTCTCCTTCCCACTCTGGTCTCATCCAATCACTCTCTCCTTGAATGAAGTTCTGAGGACTGCACTGGAGAGACATCTTAAATGCGCCCTATAGGTCCTGTCTCTTTTTTTCTCAGAGCACCGATTTCATATGCAAACTTGTAATAAGACATCAGTTCCCAGAAATCCGATGGATTTGCCAGCCATGGGCTTGCTCTCATCTTTTGTTTGGCCTAGAAGCAAGAATACATTCTGCCTGACTTAGGGTGTTTCTGACCTCGAGGCCTCTGCATCTGGGCTTTGACAATGGGTCAGAATCACAGGTGGTATCTAATAAGGCTATTTTTATAAGTGCTTCCTGTTCTAAGTGGGGCTCACTTGTTTCAGAGAAATGCATCAAGTAATCAGCGCAGAGGTTTAATGATGTGCAGGAAACATGTATTATGGTTTAATAGAGAGCTTATAACAAACTTAGGATTTCCCTTTCAGCTGTGAAGGCAGAAAAGAGGGTCTGAGAAAGGCTTTCAGTCTGTGCTGCTTATCTATACCTCAGACTATTTTAAAACAACAGAACTGTAAATCCTTCGGTCTATTCTTCTATCTGATGATATATGCCCTCTCTGGCAAGCTTTTTTAAACAAGAGAGTTCTTTGGAATCAACTACTATTTGTTCTTTTCTTCTTTTACACCAAAAGCTATAGAATCTTTTCTTCTTTTACACCAAAAGCTTTAGTTGCACCAAAGCTGTAGTATCAACTAAAAATTTGCAATTCGAGAAAATTTACAAGGACTGCCAAGAAGGGCATTATTTAATCTCATTGCAGACACACCAGAGGCTGTATGTGTGTAAAATTAAGTCCACTGGGCTGACGCCTGCCTGCCTGCCTATTTTTATCTTTAGACAACATTCTGCATCACACAACGCACTGATGGCTGCTATCAAGGGCTTACTGTACTACACAAGGCACTGGCAGTATCCCTTTGATAGTTCTTCAAATGCTCTGTTAGCAGGGATCAGAAAGTCAGATTTAATAGCCTACAAGATTTATCCCAAGCAAGTGAAATCTGACTAGAAAAAAGGAGGGGGGGAGGACCAAAAAGAACCTGTAATCTTGGCTATGGAGAATGGACATGATACTGATGAACTCAGATTCTGCAGAATCACTCTGGGGGCTGTTCCAGCATCAGCTGCAAAAGCACCTATCAGTGTGCAGTCTGTGTTAGAATGAAGAGTGACTCAGGATGGAAGTGAGAGGTGGAAAGTGAAAATGTCAGTCCATCAATCACCATCAAGAAATGGCTAATTTGAGAGCCCTCCCAAATGGTCATTTTTTGTTGTTGCTGTTGTTCTAAAACAAATAGATACCATCTTGATGTTGTTTGAACAAAAGGGAAAGTGATAGAGGGAGGAAACAAGCCCTAAGAACCTCAGCTGTTGAGATTGTAGCTGCATATTTACACATTCCTCTGTTTAGCACCGGAGAAGGCAATGGCACCCCACTTCAGTACTCTTGCCTGGAAAATCCCATGCACGGAGGAGCTGCAGTCCATGGGGTCTCGAAGAGTCGGACACAACTGAGCGACTTCCCTTTCACTTTTCACTTTTCACTTTCGTGCATTGGAGAAGGAAATGGCAACCCACTCCAGTGTTCTTGCCTGGAGAATCCCAGTGACGGGGATGCCTGGTGGGTTGCCGTCAATGGGGTTGCACAGAGTTGGACACAAATGAAGTGACTTAGCAGCTTAGCAGCTGTTTAGCACTACACATATATTTTAGCACCTATCGTTTTCCAGATGCTGAATATCTCCCAGTAAGACAGACAGGTCTCTTCTTTTGTAGAATTTAGAGTCTCCTGGGGGAAGAAAAGCAATGAAAAACTGTACAAAAAATAAATACATAAGATAATTTAAAGCACCTGTGAGCATGCATGCTTAGTCAATTCTGACTCTTTGTGACTCTATGGACTGTAACCTGCAAAGCTCCTCTGTCCATGGGGATTCTCCAGGCAAGAATACTGGAATGGGTTGCCATTCCCTCCTCCAGGGGATCTTCCTGACCCAGGGATCGAACCAGCATCTGCTGTGGCTTCTGCATGGCAAGCGGATTCTTTACCTACTGAGCCACCTGCGAAGCCCTATAAAGCACCTCTGTGTGTGTGCTTAGTTGCTCAGTCGTGTCTGACTCTTTGTGACCCCATGGACTGTAGCCTGCCAGGCTCCTCTGTCTGTGGGATTCTCCATGTAAGAATACTGGAATGGGCTGCCATGCCCTTCTCCAGGGGATCTTCCTGACCCAGGGATCGAACCCCAGTTTCCTGCATTGCAGGCGGATTCTTTACCACCTGAGCCACCAGGGAAGCCCCTGTAAAGCATCTAGTAGATGCTAATTAAACAGCTGTTAGCTAAAGGAATATAGGTGATAAAATGCTACTAAAAATTAAGATCATGATGTGATTAAAGAAACAAAAAACTGAGACAGAAGTGGGAAACAGATGTCACTCGTAAAAACAGTACATCTGTAGAGCAGAGAGCTGCTCATATGCATCTTTGATTCATTTCCTGTGCATTTATGGAGCACCAACTATAACACAGCAAAAAAATAAAGAAGACTGCTATCAAGGACTAACTGTAATATACAAGACATTGGCAGTACTCCTTTCTTTCAAATATCTCTTTCTTTTTTATATTTATTTCAATATTTTTTTAAGGAAATAAAAAACATTTCTGAAGAGTCCTTGGATCGCTGTAATTTCTTATCAAATATCAAGAACTTTCCTCCAACCTATGCATCCAGTTTTTTTGGGGGAGGGGGTCAGGTAGGATTGAAAACAGCAAGAAATGCTTTTAAAAACAGGCACCCACTGTAGGGTTTGTATATCCAAGGAGAATATGATCTCGTCCCTGTCTTCTAGGAATGGAGCCAGCTATGTGAACATCACTGCTAAATAAGGAGTGAGAACTGTACACAGTAGATTAAAAAAAAAAAAAAAGAAACTTGAAATTACAACTCTGGAACTGGGCTTTATGTGAATGTGTTGTCATAACCAACTTGTAAGGAAGCTATCACAGCAATTTGTATAATGCTATAAATGCTCAGTAAACCCTGCTCAGAATTAAATTGCACACAATAGTATGGAAGCTTAGTTTGTGTTTCAGAGCATATATAAGATAACTTTTATAGCACACCACAATCAATGGCATCGTTATGGGTTCATTCGTTTCCTCAGGGCACTGAAGAAAGAATGGTCTGACATACAGGATCCTGATATTTCTTCACAAGAAGTGGGTGGGGTGTTAATATCTGGGAATCAATGTACAGGCTTCCATGAACATTTGGGGCAAGTGTCTGAATGGAGTCCCACTGTCTATATGCCTAATTTTTAATGAGTTACATATCACCCTATCAAATTTGACAACTATGCCTTTACTAAGACAAAATGAGCATACAACTAAATTTTGATTTGCCTCAAAGTTGACAAATTATCAAACACTACTAAACTTAACTATTGCATATGTTTGGGTATTGTTCTGAAGGGTCAATGATGTTTGCACAAGCAACTGTTTTATGTTACAAAATTTTCCTCTGCCAACTTATGGAACTATTGTGGATATTGCATTAACTTGTAAAACCCTCTGGAATAAAAAATTGAAACCAAAGAGAAGCAAGAAAGTGGACACTCAGCATTACTGGGAAATGAGAACTCATTTTGTAAGAGCCCGTTGCATTTATAACTAAGAAGATGGGTGAGACGAGTTAATTATTTCATCTTTCCTCCTATGCAGGTTTTCTTGTCTGTCAAATTGCCTCCATACTCCAGAGCAGCCCATCTCTAACTTGAGAACCCACCCCCCAAAACTTTCCCAGGATTTGAATGCAGCTCTTTCTGTCTGGGTCAAGGGCAAGAGACATGGAAACACATTTTTTTCTGGGTCCAAATGATGTTAATCATGAGTCTTTGTTTAGGATTCTGAATCTCTTGTGCAAGTATTGAGTGCCATATAAAAAGTGATAGAAGTGTCTATGCATCTTCTTTTTGGAGAAGGGAATGTCAACCCACTCCAGTACTCTTGCCTGGAAAATCCCAGGGACAGAGGAGCTCTGTAGGCTGCAGTCCATGGGGTCGCAGAGTCAGATGAGACTGGGTCACTTCACTCCTCACTCATGCATCTTTTCACAAATGTACTTTTTGGTATGTTGGCAATATGTATCTTTTTAAAGAACAGGCCACAGAATAGGGGATCCTCTTGTATAATCAAAAAGGGTACTGTCTATTTGGGCTTCCCTGGTGGCTCAGATGGTAAAGAATCTGCCTGAAATGTAGGAGACCCAGGTTTGATCCCTAGGTCAGGAAGATCTCCTGGAGGAGGGAATGGCAGCCCACATCAATATTCTTGCTGGAAGAATCCCATGGACAGAGGAGCCTGGCGGGCTATAGTCTATGAGGTTGAAAAGACTTGGACACAACTCTGTGACTAACATTTTCTGTCTATTTGGGTACTATTCCAGAGTTATAATCTTCTTCTCTGTCCATAGGATTATCCGGGCAAGAATATTGGAGTGGGTTGCCATGCCCTCCTCCAGGGGATCTTCCCAACCCAGGGACCGAACCCAGGTCTCCTGCAGTGAAGGCAAAATCTTTACCATCTGAGCCACCAGGGAAGCCCAAGGATACTGGAGTGGGTAGCCTATGTCTTCTCTAGGGGATCTGCTCCACCCAAGTATTGAACTGGGGTCTCCTGCATTGCAGGCAGAAAACTACCAGGGAAGCCCCACATGTGGCCTAATTATTGAGTAATACAATTTTAGAAGTGTCCAATTATTTTGAATTATTCTGTGTGAGGAATAGGCCCATCCAGAAACAGGCAGTTATATCTGTGGGCAGGAAGGGAGGTTTCTCAGGCAGTGGTCCTGAGGGTGTTTCTTGATGGAGGAGTAGAAGTTAGGTGGGGTAACAGGGGCAGGAGGGCATTCCTGGTCAAAGAAAAACAATATACAAAGCCCTACTTGGAAGTACGTCCAAGGAAGTGTAGGTACTTTGGTATGATTGAGTGTAGGAAGACGGACTGGAAAAGTAAGATGAAGACTAATGTTACTGTCCAAGGGAGAGATGATTAATCCTAAACTCAGGGAGAGGCAGTTGCAGGGGCAGATTGACAGATGTTAGATACAGGGGCTCCTGTGTTCTGGCTGGTGGGCAAGGTTCTGTAGTGCTCCAGCCTCTGGTTGGTTAGTGGTAAAGAATCTGACTGCCAGTGTAGGAGACACAGGAGGTGTCGGCTCAATCCCTGGGTCAGGAAGATCCCCTGCAGGAGGAAATGGCAACCTGCTCCAGTGTTCTTGCCTGAAAAATTCCATAGACAGAGGATCCTGATGGGCTATAGCCCAGGGGGTCACAAAGAATTGGACACAACTGAGCAATCGAGCACATAGGCGCATACAGTTAACAAACGTTGCAGTTCAGGTCAGTCGCTTAGTCCTGTTTGACTCTTTGTGACCCCATGAACTGTAGCACGCCAGGCCTCCCTGTCTATTACCAACTCCCGGAGTCCACCCAAACTCATGTCCATTGAGGTGGTGATGCCATCCAACCATCTCATCCTCTGTTGTCCCCTTTTCCTTCTGCCCTCAATCTTTCCCAGCATCAGGGTCTTTTCCAATGAGCTAGCTCTTGCATCAGGGGGCCAAAGTATTGGAGTTTCAGCTTCAGCATCAGTCCTTCCAATGAACACCCAGGACTGATCTCCTTTAGGATGGACTGATTGGATCTCCTTGCAGTCCAAGGGACTCTCAAGAGTCTTCTCCAATACCACAATTCAAAAGCATTAATTTTTTAGTGCTCAGCTTTCTTTATAGTCCAACTCTCACATCCATACATGACCACTGGAAAAACCATAGCCTTAGCTAGGCGGACCTTTGTTGGTGAAGTAATATCTCTGCTTTTTAATATGCTGTCTAGGTTGGTCATAACTTTCCTTCCAAGAAGTAAGCATCTTTTAATTTCATGGCTGTAATAACCATCTGCAGTGATTTTGGAGCCCCCCAAAATAAAGTCAGCCACTGTTTCCACTGTTTCCCCATCTGTTTGCCATGAAGTGATGGGACCGGATGCCATGATCTTAAGCATGCTAGTATGACCTCACCTTAAGCCCTTGTCAATAAGATTCAATGTGATTCCAAGTGTTAATTAAGAGAATGTATGTACAGCCCATTCACAGTACAGACCCAAGGCATGAATGGAATTTTTCAAAGGCAGCAGAACATCATACTGGGTAGCCTTCATGTACTCATTCTGGAATGGAAAATTAATAAGCTCCTGGAATCATTCATTATTTGAGTAAAGAAAAGATAATTAAATCTCCAAGTGATGGACTTGCTGATTCCTCTGATTCAGAATGATTAAGATCAGTTGCTGAAGGGCACAAGAAGGGCTCCCTACTCCCCAAAGGGGCAATGACACTCTGCATCTACCTGCCTGCTAGATCAGCTGAAGGTGTCTCTAGGAGACTCGAGAGAATGACCCCACCTGGCTCTTCACTCTAATATTTGTTCTGCTTAGATTTCTGAGGGTGGGGATGCTTTCTGACCACACTGAGGCTCCAATGCCCTGCAGCCTGGGTTCTCAGCAGCACAGGTGAACTCAGGTTTCCCCTAGAGCTTTCAATGACCCATTCTCTCTTTTCATTTCTCAAGCCATATCTCATTTGAATACTTTCCTATATCTTTTAAAAAACTAAAGTGTAACCAAAGCAAATCAAGAACTGTACAGCTGCTATGGCCATGATTCTGAATACAGAAATAATAACAAAAAAAAGAGAAAGAGCTGAATGCCAAGAAAGATACTATTGAAAACAACCACCTATTGTATCTTGGTTTCCTTCTTCTAGATTCTAACGCTTTTGGGTCAAGGATTTTTGTGAAGACTTGAACACCATGACTTAGCTAAATCCCAGTGAGATGGTCCACTCTGAAGTGTGGGTGGTCCTTTGTATGCTGTATCCTGAAGGAGGAGGAAAAGGCATTTTCCCCTCACTGAGGTGCTGTTTCACTGCTGGCTCTGGGCAGTTTGCAGAAACAGAAGAGGGAAATAGCGTTCCCTTCCTCATTACCCAGAAAATCTCTTTCTTATTTCCTTACAGATGGACCTGCTTCTAATACAGACTAGATTCCCTCATTTTCCTAGTCCATCTCCTCAGGGCTTGGCTGCATTTATGGGGCTTCTCTAAGCCCCAGAGAAGTGTGGGGCTTGGCAGGAAAATAGCGAGCTACCTATATTTGTAGGGTCGGTTTCTTCTGAGATCTGTCTCCTTGTCTTGTGGATGGCTATCTTCTGCTTGTCTTCACATGGTTTTCCCTCTGTGTTTGTTATAAAAAATCCAGTCTAGCTGACGTTAGATTAAGGTTTATCCTAATGACCTCATTTTAACTTAAATAATTTTTTGTTTTATTGAAGTACAGTTGATTTACAATGCTATATTGTTTTGGATATGCAACATAGTGATTCAATATTTTTATAGATTATACTCTTTGGTGGTACATAATCTGCTTGCTATGTGGGAGACCTGGGTCCATCGCTGGGTTGGGAAGATCCCCTGGAGTAGGAAATGGCAACCCACTCCACTATTCTTGCCGGGGGAAATTCCATGGACAGAGGATCCTGGCAGTCTACAGTCTATGGGGTCAAAAAGAGTTGGACATGACTGAGAAACTAACACACACACTTACTCCATTTAAAGTTATTATAAAATAATGGCTATATTACCGTGTGCTGTCAAAATATCCTTGTAATGTATTTCTCTGATACATGGGGGTTTCTGTCTCTTAATCCTATACCCCTATCTCATTCATCTTCCCCTCTGTACTAAGTCCCTCTGCTAAGTCGTTTCAGTCATGCCCAACTCTTTGAGACCCCATGGATGGTATCCTGGGATGCTCCTCTGTCCATGGGATTCTCCAGGAAAGAACACTGGAGTGGGTTGCCATGCCCTCCTCTAGGGGATCTTCTCAACCCAGGGATCAGACCCACATCTCTTTGGTCTCCTGCCTTAGCAGGAGGTTCTTTATCACTAGCGCTATCTGGGAAGCCTCACTCTTAAGGGCCCTGTCTCCAAATACAGCCACATCCTGAGATACTGGGGCTTTGGACTCTGACAGATGAACTGAGAGGACTCACTTCAGTCCATACCAAGACCAATGGATCTTCTTATTTTTTCCCCTCTTTCCCAAGCATGTGTTAATAGAAGGAATTGGAATTGTTCCTTTGGGAGAATTATTGGGTCCTCATTTTGAGTCACAATTGGCCTCTGAACTTCTCTTTAAACAAGGTCAGCAGTTTCCCTGGGACTGAGTTTTCATCCCATGGTCTTGTGTGGGATGGAGGCATCTCTGTTTGAGGTCCCAAACTTCTGTCAGGCCTCTGGTACCCAATTAACATTCATTATTACCTTTGCTAGGCTTTCCCTTACAGTTTCAGCCTCCTTGGGCTCCTACATTTCATCTCTCATGGACAAGGCTTCCAAAGTAGCAGCCATCATCCAATATCTGCCTCCCTCACCCCCTACCCACACACACACACACACACGCACACACACGCACACACTGGCGGCCTTGGTTTTCTAGGAATTCTATCAAGCCCACTCATCTAACTGAACCATCTTGGGTGATTTATTTTTATGAATTACTTTATAGAGGGCTGGGGCTCTAGATCCACAGAAGTCTTTTTCAGGGGTTGATATCTGCAGACAGACAGCTACGCCCTACCTTTCAACCTCTTCCTTTGCCCCAGAGAGAAGCACTGACTAGTCATTTGGCTGCCAAAATCCAAGTTGTAAGAGGCCTACATCTTACAACTGAACTTGTTTTAAATCTCTGAATACTGTAAATGGAAATCTTTGTAAACTACTACTCCAGGTCTTTAAGAAAAATATCAGTTCAGTTCAGTCACTCAGTCTTGTCCGACTCTTTGCAACCCCATGAATTGCAGCATGCCAGGCCTTCCTGTCCATCACCAACTCCCGGAGTTCACTCAAACTCACATCCATCGAGTCGGTGATGCCATCCAGCCATCTCGTCCTCTGTCGTCCCCTTCTCCTCCTGCCCCCAATCCCTCCAAGCGTCAGTCTTTTCCAATGAGTCAACTCTTTGTGTGAGGTGGCCAAAGTACTGGAGTTTCAGCTTTAGCATCATTCCTTCCAAAAAACACCCAGGGCTGATCTCCTTCAGAATGGACTGGTTGGATCTCCTTGCACTCCAAGGGACTCTCAAGAGAAAAATATAAGTGTGTTTAAAACAATCGTAACAATATAGTACATGAAGAGGGGAAGGGCTGAAAGCAAAATGCTGAATTATTATCCCAAGAAATTTTTAGCATTGTAAGAAAGAAGCTTTAGGAATTACAAGGGCAGATAGATTTAATCAGAAGTTCCTACAAAAGCAATCAAGATCAAATGAACTATAATTACAGTAATCAGTTTGTGAACTTTAATGCCATGTTCCTAATTTCAAATATTTTGAAGTCCTGTATAGTGAATCAATTTGTCATTGCAAAGATAATAAAATTTTCATGTCTGATGGCATATATTCTATGACTGCAAATTTGTCATTCTTTTCATCAGAAGTCTCATTAGGGTCACCACTTTAAAATTTTAATTAAAGTGAATGAATTCTATGAAGTCTATCTATCTAGTTATCTATCTTTATGCATTCACATGTATCTAAAATAATAAATTTAATATAATTGGTTATTTTTACCCAGCTCTCCTTTAAAATTTTCTTTAAAGGTTACTCCCCATAAGAAGTCCTTTCTATGCCCAAGTTAAATCTGTTTTTTTGGTTATAAAGCCCCAGGATGAGTGGGAATTTTTCTTTGTAGCGTGTCCCAGTCTGTAATTCTATTTTTTGTGTGTGGCTATTTGTTCAGCATTTGTGCCCCACAGACTAGACTGGAGGACTCAGAAGGGCAGAGAGTGTGACCCTGCAATCACATGCTCAGCACTCAGCATTAAATCCACACCCTTCCTTGTGGCCTATATGGAGCTGTATACATTGGCCTCTACTTTCCATGTCATCTTTCTGTCTGTTTTTCAAACTCCCTAGCATATTCCCTCTTCTATTACACTTGATTCTTTCTTTGCCTTGAACTCCCTTCCTCCACACTTTCACTGTCCCTGGCTATCTTCCACGCAAAATGTCATCCAAATGTCACTGCCTTAGCAATGCTTTCTGTGATCTAACATATCAAAATTAGTTTTCTCCCTTCCCTGGAGAAGGGAATGGCTACCCACTCCAGTATCCTTGCCTGGAGAACTCCATGGACAGAGGAGCCTGGTGGGCTACAGTTCATGGGGTCACAAAGAGTTGGACATGAGTGAGGGTCCCCATGAACTCTAGTCTACCAGGCCACTCTGACTATGGAATTCTCCAGTTATTATTTCAATAACAGTGATGTGCATATATTACCTTTTTGTAGAAGCCTGCTAAAATTCTTTAATATGACTTAAATTCTTATACTCACTTTATATACATGTAGGTATTATCTATCATAAATCAGGATTCAATGTTCCTTTTTATTTTCTATCTTCTTTTTAAAATAGCAACTTTACTGTTTTATAATTCTGTGTAGTATGGAATTTGATCTCACCTAAAGAGAGATCAGAAACTTGTCCTGGGAGTCCTAGCAGGTAGCTTCCAAAGTCTTTTAATTTCCTGAGTATTAAGAGTATCTTTGTTATTCATGATGTCTAATTTAGATTACATCTGAAAGTTTATGCTAAAGTCATGCTAAGTTTTATTAAAGAAGTAACACTTGGTCATGACAGAAAGGCCAACCAAGTTATTAGAGACTTTAGGTTTTGAGTAACTTGGTATAAACTCCACCTTTGATCAAGAAAAGAAGGATAGAAACTGGGTTCAACAATGTGGATAATGATTCAATCAATCATGGCTACATAATTCAGTTCAGTTCAGTTGCTCAGTCGTGTCCAACTCTTTGTGACACCGTGGACACATATGCCAGGCTTTCCTGCCCATCACCAACTCCCAGAGCTTACTCAAACTCATGTCCATAAAGTCAGTGATGCCATCCAACACCTCTGTCCATAGTTCTTCAAGCACTCTATCAGATCTAATCCCTTGAATCTATTTGTCACTTCTACTGTATAATCGTAAAGGACTTGATTTAGGTCATACCTGAATGGTCTAGTGGTTTTCCCTATTTTCTTCAATTTAAGTCTGAATTTGGCAATAAGGAATTCATGATCTGAGCCACAGTCAGCTCCCAGTCTTGTTTTTGCTGACTGTATAGAACTTCTCCATCTTTGGCTGCAAAGAGTATAATCAATCTTATTTCAACATTGACCATCTGGTGATGTCCATGTGTAGAGTCTTCTCTTGTGTTGTTGGAAGAGGGTGTTTGCTATGACTAGTGTGTTCCCTTGGCAAAACTCTTAGCCTTTGGTCTGCTTCACTTTGTACTCCAAGGCCATATTTCCCTGTTACTCCAGGTATCTCTTGACTTCCTACTTTTGCATTCCAGTCCCCTATAATGAAAAGGACATCTTTTCTGAGTGTCAGTTCTAGAAGGTCTTGTAGGTCTTCATAGAACTGTTCAATTCAGCTTCTTCAGCATTAGTGGTCAGGGCATAGCCTTAAATTAATGTAATATTGAATGGTTTGTCTTGGAAATGAACAGAGATCATTTTGTTGTTTTTGAGATTATACCCTAGAACTGCATTTAGGGCTCTTTTGTTGACTATGATGGATACTCCATTTCATCTAAGGGATTCTTGCCCACAGTAGTAGATATAATGGTAATCTGAGTTAAATTGGCCCATTCCAGTCCATTTTAGTTCACTGATACATAGCTAAACCTCAATAAAAGCTCTGGACATGAACACATGGGTGAGCTTTCCTGTTTCACAATATTCCATGTATATTGTAACATATTGGTGCTGGGAAGGTAGCACACCCTGAAAATGAGGGAAACTTTGCTTTTGGAAATTTCCCAGACTTGACCCTAAGTGTCTCCTCCTTTCACTCATTTTGATTTATATCCTTTCTTAAAATAAAACTGTGACTCTAAGCACAGTGCTTTCTTGAGTTCTGTGAGTCATTTTAGTGAATTATTGAATCTGAGGATGGTTATTAGGAAACCCCCTAATTTGTAGCCATCTGGTGTGAATGTGGCCCTGGGGACCTCCAAATTTGTATCTAGGTCATGAAGTGAGGTGGAGAAGGCAATGGCAACCCACTCCAGTACTCTTGCCTGGAAAATCCCATGGATGGAGGAGCTTGGTGGGCTGCAGTCCATGGGGTCGCTGAGAGTCGGACAAGACTGAGTGACTTCACTTTCACTTTTCACTTTCATGTATTGGAGAAAGAAATGGCCACCCACTCCAGTGTTCCTGCCTGGAGAATCCCAGGGATGGGGGAGCCTTGTGGGCTGCTGTCTATGGGGTCACACAGTCGGACACAACCGAAGTGACTTAGCAGCAGCAGCAGCATGAACTGAGGGCAGTCTTGTGGGTACTATTTCCTTAGATTGCATAAGTTGTCTAAATTCTTGCAAATTCATATATCATAAAGTTTGCCCTTTTAAAGTACATTTTAGAATGGACACAAAATCATGCATGAATCACTGCTGTCTAATTCCAGAATATTTTAATCATCTCTAAAAGGAGGCTTGAACCCATTAGCAGTTACTCCCCATTCTCTTTCCTTCCACCCCAACCTTTGACAACCACTAATATAGTTTCTGACCATGAAGTTACCCATGGTGAACATTTCATATAAATAGAAAGACACAATATTGGTTCTTTGTGACTAGCTTTTCCCACCTAGTGTAATGTTAAAAAAATTCATCTGTGCTGTAGCATATATCAGAACTTCATTCCTTTTTGTGTCTGAATAACATTCCATATAGGGGGCTTCCCCAGTGGCTCAGAGATAAAGAATCTGCCTGCAATGCAGGAGACATGGGAGGTGTGGGTTCAGTCCCCGGGTCAGGAAGATCCCCTGGAGGAGGAAATGGCAACCCACTCCAGTATTCTTTCCTGGAGAATCCCATGGACAGAGAAGCCGAACGGGCTCCAGTCCATAGGGTGGCAAAGAGTCGGACACAGTTGAAGTGACTGAGCACAGTATTCCATTTTGTGGATATACAACATCTTGGTAATTTCTTCATCAGCTGATGAACAGTTAGGCTGTTTCCACTTCTTGGTCTACTGCATATAGTGCTTTTTATAAACATTCATCTGTAAGTTTTTGAGTGGGCAAAATTTTTCAATTCTCTTGGGTATATTCTGATAGTGGATCATGTGGTTAATTCTATGTTTAACTTTTTAAGAAGTTGGTAAACTGTTTTTTAATAGTGATTGATTTGTTTCACATTTCCAATGTCAATGTATGAGGGTTCCAATTTCTCCGTACAGTGTTAGTGAAAAAGCATTTTCACTAACTTTTGTTATTTTCTGTCTTTTGATTTTAGCTATCCTATTGGGTATGGAATGGCATCTCCTTGTAGTCTAAGCATCTTTTTATATGTCTGTTGACCATATGTGTATGTTGTTTGGGAAAATGGTTATTCAGATATTCTGCCTATTTTTAATAGGGAATTTGTCTTTCTGTTTGTTCAGTTCTGTATATATTCTAGATATAAATCCCTTATGAGGTACATAATTTGAAATACATTCTTACATACATTCTCCTGTGGATTTTATTTTTACTCTTTTGAAGGTGTACATTAAAGTATAATTTTTAAAAATTGATTAAATTCAACTATACATATATAAATATTATTGTATCAATATATCAATAATAGCTGTTTGGATTTTGGAATTTTCTTTACAAATTCATTGTCTAAGTCAAGGTCATGAAAAGTTACTCCAGTGTTTCTAAGAATCTTATAGTTTCAGATACGATATTTATATCTATTACCCATTTTAACTTTTTGTATGGTATGAGTTAGGGGTTCAATATCATTCTTTTGCATGTAGCTCTCCAGCTGTCTCAGCACTATTTGTTACAGACTCTTCTATACCCTCATTAAATTGTCTTGGCAAATTTGTCAAAAATAAATTGTTCATAAATAAATGTGAAGTTTTATTTCTGAACTCTCAATTTTGTTCCTTTGATCTATATGTTTACCTTATACCATTACCACACTTACTTGATTGATCTAGTTTTGCAGTAAGTTTTAAAATCAATAAGTCTGAGTTTTCCAACTCTGCTTTTCTTTTTCCAGATTGCTTTGGCCATTTTGCATACCTTAAATTTCCGAGTGAATTTTAGGATCAGCTTGTCAATTTCTGCCAAGAAGCCCTCTGTGGTAGGGCTTACATTGAATCTGTAGATACATCTGAGGAGTACTGCCATCTTAATATTAAGTCATCTGATTCATGAATATTAATTTAGATCTTCTATAATTTCTTTCATTTATTTTGCTCCTTCCATTTATTTAAATCTTCTCTAATTTCTTCCAATAATATGTTGTAGTTTTCAGAGTATGAATTTGTGCTTCTTTACGAAAATTTATTTCTAAGTAATTTTTATAATATTGTAAATATAATTTTCTAAAATTTTATTTATAGATTATTTCCAGTGTACAGAAATATAGCTGATCTTTATATTTTGCTCTTACATTAACAATTAATTTTATTCATGTTTTATTGTTTGGAAACCCCATGCAGACCATAAACCCTTTGACAGCAATGACTCTTTCTTGTTTGTGATATACATTTATAACCTGGATATAGTTGGCACTATAAAAAAGTGGTAAATATTGAATGAACAAATCTTTATTGAATCATTTCTATCTTTATATCCTACTGTGAGAACCTGAAGGGAATATAAAAAATAAGTATGAAAGCCTAACTTCTCTCTTAGAGCTCTTGAAACTGGCTTAAGGTTATATTTTGCTTAGGACGAACACTGAATAATATCACGAAGCCTATGTGTGAGTTTGCTAAGTTGTCCCAGTTGTGTCTGACTCTGTGTGACCCTGTGGACCATGGCCCACCAGGCTCCTCTGTTCATAGGATTCTCCAAGCAAGAATACTGGAGAGGGTTGCCATCCCCTCCTCCGGGGATCTCCCCAACCCAGGGCTCAATCTCCTGCACTGGGAGACGGGTTCTTCACCACTAGCATCACCTGGGAAGCTCCCATGATGAAGCCCACTCTACTCTTTTTATGACTTATCCCTCATAATGCCATTTCCCCCCTTTTGCAATGTGCATGTTATGCCTGCTGCTGCTTCTGCTAAGTTGCTTCAGTCGTGTCCGACTCTGTGCGACCCCATAGACGGCAGCCCACCAGGCTCCCCCGTCCCTGGGATTCTCCAGGCAAGAACAGGCAAGAATACTGGAGTGGGTTGCCATTTCCTTCTGCAATGCATGAAAGTGAAAAGTGAAAGTGACGTCACTCAGTCTAGCCTGAGGTAATTAATAACTTCATGCTACTTAAGTTTTCTGGTTCCAATTGTTCACTGATTGACATTAGAAAACTATTGTCTCGATTTGCTACCAGTCTTGGTATCATTTGAATTTTTTAGATTGAAAGACATAAAAGGGCAGTGTTATCCCCAAAAGTTGAGAGCAAGAACAGATCCCTAAGATACTGTTGATGCTAATCTTCCACAGATATTAACAGTAAAAGGTTATGTATGTTTATACTTCAGTCAAGAGTGGTATTTTTTAATAGGGAGGTTATCTATCAGTTTTGGAATCATGCGGTATAATTAACCCTGTTTTCCTTATAAACATGAATGCTACTGACTCTAATTGTCCTTAGTACAACTGTCACTCCAAACTTAGACAGAGCCAGTGCAATAGGGATTATGCTGTGTGCTGACCTCTCAGCATCATGTTGAAAGTTTCTCATCAATATCAAATTTGTCTCCATAAATAAATAAATAAATATATATATATATGCTTGATGCTTGTAGGTCTATGTCTTACAGATGTTTCTGATGAAACACTTGGTAAATTTGTTCTATGTAGATACAATCTTAATTTCTTTTAGTGAAAATCTGAAGAAAAAACATGAAAGGTAAAGCCATTCTTATTAATTTTTAAAAAATTTTTAGTGAAACACTGATCATTATCTTAATTAGATCTTTCATATAGTCTAGAATTATTAGGACTGATTTTTGATTTTCTGTTTCTAGTCTGAGTATCAAAATACTAAGCCAAATGCAACATAATTTGCCATAGAGAATAAAATCACTCCATTAATCCAACTCAGTGTTAGTTGCTCAGTCGTGTCTGACTCTTTGAGACCCGCATGGACTATAGATCACCAGGGTCCTCTCTCCATGGACTTCTCCAGGCAAGAATACTGGAGTGGGTAGCCATTCCCTTGTCCAGGGGATCTTCCTGACCCAGGGATCAAACCTGGGTCTCCTGCATTGCAGCAGATGGTTTACAATCTGAGCCACCTGGGAAGCCCTTCAATCCAACTCAGACAGAATTTTATTTCATGAGGGCCACGGAGAACTGTTCCTGAGGGCTAAGAAATATAAAAGCTCTCTGAGAATTACAATGACAAAAATGTACACATCATAAGTGAGGAGATGGGAAATACTATGAATGAATGCATGCTGAAAAGCTGTGGGAATATGTAAAAATGTAATTAAGGCATTGTGGAAGTCATCTCAGGGAGGCAGTGTGGAATGGAAGTAAATGCAATTCATCCATCTGAAACCTCATTATTTGTGCTTCCTCTGGAGAAAGCCTGTGGAAAATAGGTGATTTAGTCACAAAAGCGTAAAATAAGAGTATCAGGTCTTGGGCAGCATTATATGTCTATATGTAGATAGCTGGTCTTGACTAAGTAGACTTACATATCATGTTCGCCTTGATCAAATTATTCCCGAAATATATGAGAGTTCCTCAAGTCTGCCTACCTGAGAAGTAATTCTTGAGATCAATGGAGATTTCTTGTTTTAATTTCCTATTCACCAGGTAAGATTTTCCTTTCAGTATTAAATGATTTTCCATTTAGTATTTTCTCCTTTTAATAAGGGAGTGATTTGTGAGTCCAACTGAGAATGGCGGTGTTTCCATCTGAAATTAATATGTAGGAATTCTGTTTAAATATGACCTTGTTCCTGAGAGATGGAGCGACCCTTAGTGTTCCAACAGAGTCTTTCTGAGCCTTTCATTTTAGACTGTGGTAGGTTCACCATGAGCATGTCTCTGGCCTTGGTTAGGTGACATTTGATTTCATTTTATTCACCTGAGATATATATAAAAGCACAGAACACACTTCTAGGAAAAAAAAAAAAACAAGCAGCTAAACAAGTTTGTTTTCTGTGCTTCTTATGTATCAGTTCTGTGCCCAGTTCCTCAATCTCGGGTTCTTTTCCTCACCTAAGAGTGCATCTCTTAAGTGGTTCTTGTCAAGGTGTGAATGACTGATATCATCTGGTGCCATCTTACCATCTTTAATATGTTATACTCTAGAGACCGGAGTATTGATGTTGGAAATTTACACTTCACTAAACTATGCACACTGTGGTAGGCATTTTAGACGTGTGTCCATGTCCACTCTGACTTGCCTTGTACATGGGAGGGTGGTGTTTCTCTGATCTCCTTTGCCCTTAGAATCTTGTGATGAGTTCTGAAAACGGTCTGTGAGTGTGTTTCTTCTGATTCAAGACACTTTGGGCTGGGGCAAGATCCCCCAAAAAACTCCCTTCTGGGGTAACAAAGGAAATTTCATCTTTGACTCTCTGATCAAAATGACAGTCCCTTTAACAGCCTGAACCCCTGGAAGATTCTGTGGAATAGAGCCCCCCCTCACTGGATTTATATATGTACCTTTTTTGGAGTTAAGGACCATGAATAAGAAATGGACCATTCCTGTATTATTTACTATTGAAAATTCATAGTTTCTCTGTCATTACAGCATAATTTGGACCAATATGGTATAATAGTAATATAATTTAGCCAGATAGGTAATTATATATTATTTAGTAGCCACATTAAAAAATAAAAGTAAATAGGTGAAATTAATTTTAGTAATACTTTTTATTCAACCTCACATACCCAAAGTATAAATTAAACATGTAATTCATGTAAAAAATCACTAATGAGGAACCCTACATTCTTCTTATCTGAAAAGCATATGTATATTTACCTGTACCTTGTTTCACTTTGGACCAGTTATATTTCAAGCGCCCAAACTCCATAGGTTGCTACTGAGCAACACAGATCTATACCATCCTTACTAAATATATGCATTATATAAGCATGCATTTATAGATTCGACATGACTCAGGGCCCTGAGATGATTATTTTCACGAAACCAAAGGATACTTTCTTTCATCATCATTAACTTTTGGACATTTTGCTTTGTATTTCTTCCCAGCTACTTGGAAACTCTAAGGCTGCCTTTGCTGTGTTAATTACAAATCCTGGCTCTTCTTGGCCTTCTTGAATTGCATAGCATGCTATGATGTGAACATACACAGAGCAGTTTGATGGGTGCATAAGGCAACCACAGGGTTATGTCGTTTTACACACTGGCATGTTAAGCTGTTTACTCTGCAGGGAAGGCAGCTAAGTAATAGCATCCAATTCATGCAGGCATATCCCAGGGCATTGGTACTTTATCCATTTACTCTCTGGAGGTCAAAAGAAGGGAGAAAATACAAAGAGACTCAAATACCTGAAACAATACTTTCAATTTAGTTTAATACATGTGTCTTCATTCAGATTCCCCCAGAAACCAGTCCTGAGACAAGATTTAAGTACAAGTCATTTATCTGGGCTGTGCAGAGAGTGGAGGGAATTACCCCGGGAAGGGAGGCAGGAAACAGAGAGTGCCCTATTAAGTCAGCTGCCACCCTGGGGGATCAGCACTTGATCCTGAAAGCAAAGTCTGGGAAATTGTGTAGAATACAAGGCATGGAGTTAACCAGCTGAGGGGCAAGCAGGCTGGGAAATTTATACACTGATTCTTGAGTCATTGATTATGGGTGCTCCTGTGCAATGTCAGTTTCCTGATACTCCCGGCCAGCAGAATCTACAACCTCTGAGACGCCAAAAATCACATCCGAAGATGATGGTAGGTTTGATGGATAAGGGGAAGGCGTTGGCAAGGACCGCTCTGATAAGACTTCAACATCGGATGAAATCCTAGAATTAGAGAGTCAGATGTGACTAATCTAGCCAAGGAAGAGGGCTGCTGAAGACAGATTTAAGGCAGTGTCACAAGTTTAAGTTTTAAGGGGGAGAGTTTTAAGTGTTATGTTATTCTTCAATGAGGAAACTGAGGCCTTAGAAATGCACACAGCCTGAGGTCAAGGCTCACTCAAGGGGGAAAAAAAAAAACACAACACAAGACATTACTGAAAATAAGCAATATTTTTTAAGCCTCAAAGATACGAGGAGGGGCTGACCACCGTTCTTGGGCATCCTGGTAGAGAGGTACCCTGACAGATGTCCTCCACATCTAGAAAGGCTACACAGAGGCAAGTGGACTACAGAATCTGACTCGCATTATGGGCAGGGCATCTGCCTAAAAGGATATCCAACCTGATAATTTGCAAGGGACACTTTCTCCCCGATGAAGTTTACAGCTTCATTATAATCAGAGTCATTTTTCCCCCAAAAGTGCCCCATGAATAGATCAGCACCTTGGCTTTATATATTGAGTGTTGAAAAACACTCTAATCTTAGCATAACACGCTCAGAAACTACCTTTATAGGGTTTCCCCGGTGGTCCAGTGGTTAAAATTCTGCCTGCTAATAAAGCTGCTGTGAACATTTATGTAAAAAAAAAAAAAAAAAAATCCCCCTGCCAATGCAGGGTATACTGGTTTGGTCCCTGGTCTGGAAAGATTCCACATGCATGGAGCAACTAAGCCCTTGCTGCAGCTACTGAAGCCCGCAGCCTAGAGCCTGAGCTCCACGAGAGAAGTCACCACAGTGAGGAGCCCGAACACCCCCATGAAGAGTAGCCTTGTTTGTTGCCATAGAGAAAGCCCCACGTGCAGCAACAAAGACCCAGAGCAGCCACAAATAAAGAAATGAAAATGTAGGAGAAAAGAAACCATCTTTATGGAGAGTGCCACTCTGATTATGACCAAATTCATATATTTTATGCTTCAGACTTTATGGAAAATATTGACAGCATGATAATTGATCATCATGGTCCAAAAGTCTGAAGGTATATCTTATCAGAGAATTATAGCTACTTATATAAGGTATTGGAATATCTTTGTACTGTCAATCCAGTGAAAAAGTAAGAGGATCTTCTCCCCTTGTGTCTGATGTAGAGAAATAAGCAGAATTTCATTATCAATTATTTATCTAGCATCCGCTATTTCTAAACTCTGGGCAGAAGAAAGAGGGTGGAGGTGAAACAAAAATGGATAATACAAGATTCATGTAGCTCAAACTTGGAATATGTTAAAGTCATTCATTCAAAAATATTTACCCAGAATAAATACATGTACTGGCTACATGTACTGGGCTAGGTGCTGAGGATATTACGAGAACAAGGTGGATCTGAGCCTTGAGCTGATGGGGAACAGAGATGAGTAGGAAAGAAATGACAATACATTGCTACACACTTGATGACACGGCAACAAAACATCTTGGGAGCTTAGAGTTTCTCCCCCCTTGTTGATGGTCAGCTCATGGCTGAGTTGGATGAGAATTTTATTGTCCTTATCCCGCAGGAAAAAAAAAGAGAAATACCCTCAAGGATCAGTAGGCTGATGACTTACCAAGTAACTACGAACTGCATTTTAAAAGTCCAAAATTGTTGATCAGTTCTTGCTTTGGCACTGGTTTCTATTTGTTCAGGTGGCCCAAAACATTCAAAGAGGCTTAGTCTCTAGAAGAAGACAGTTCCAGTGACTGAAACTCTTTGCCGTGTTTCAACAGAACAGGATTTAAGAGAAAATACTGTAAGCATATTTTAAAGAAAAGTATGCTAGACAAATGTGGGGAGATCTTTTTAGTTAGCTTGGAGTATAGGGTCTCGGAGAAGGCAATGGCACCCCACTCCAGTACTCTTGCTTGGAAAATCCCATGGATGGAGGAGCCTGGTGGGCTGCAGTCCATGGAGTCGCTAAGAGTCGGACACGACTGAGTGACTTCCCTTTCACTTTTCACTTTCATGCATTGGAGAAGGAAATGGCAACCCGCTCCAGTGTTCTTGCCTGGAGAATCCCAGGGACAGGGGAGCCTGGTGGGCTGCTGTGTATGGGGTCGCACAGAATCAGACACGACTGAAGCGACTTAGCAGTGGCATAGGGTCTACATTGTCTCTACACCCGAGAATCAGGCTGGGCAGGTCTGATGAGCTTGTGGGGTAGGTCTATCAGGAATCTGCTTCTATGAGAGTCTCATAGTTAAGAACTTATTTCAAGGAAGGAAAAAGTCAGGCACAGCCTTAGAGCTGGAAAGGAGCAGTGCTGAGTGATGAAAAACACTTGAGTCAGAGTCCAACGGAACCACCAAGGAAGGTCTCTCGTCTTTGTCCTAAGAAGAAAGAGGTTTCAGATAAACACTGGCAATAGTATTCCATCAAAAATACGTGAGTCAGGGCAAGCCAATACTGTCGTATCAGAGTATGAAGAGAAAAAAAATAAAGATTTCCTCTAGAACACTACATGCTTTGGGCACTATGGAGGGCTCATGTACTGGGGTTGGGGGTACTGGGTGGGCGGGGATGGAAGTGGAAGCTGCCTCCAAGGGAATTCTTAGACACATGATGAAAGATGGCAGAAATGTCTTGGCACTGGTGGCCAAAGCTCACAACAATGGCAGTGGGTGGCAAGAATAGAAGGCATGACCATTGGTCATCCAGTGGACGTCAGCGGCAGTGGTACCTTGCAGAGACGTGAGTTACGCAGCAATTTGGCATTGATGCTGATGGGCATATTCATAACCACATGGAAGACATCCCCTAGGGATGCCTAGAAACCTTGGTGGCCAAGTGGAGGCTTTACAGGGCATAGGATTCCTTGAGTGAGTAGGAAGAAGCAAGAACCAGTGAAATATGGATTGGAAACCAATTCCCATTTGTGTTCTCAGATGGATGGACTTAAGGGAAGCTGCAGGCAATTTTCCTCCGTCTCCCTCACCTCTGTTAAAGTAATTATTATCCTTTAGTATCACTATTTTTGTCATATAAGAAGTTTTTACTTGTTACTGCTGTCCTATGGGTATAGGACAAAGTTTTTACTTTTATTTATTTGGTTTTATTTTTTATCTTGTATTTGAGTATAGCTGATTAACAATGCTGTGATAGTTTCAGGTAGGCAGCAAAGAGACTCAACCATACAGATACATGTATCCATTCTCCCGCAAACTCCCCATCCAGGCTGCCACTGAGCAGAGTTCCCTGTGCTAGACAGTAGGTCCTTGTCAGTTATCCATTTTAAATGTAGCAGTTTATCTGTAATGACACGATGATGGTTTCAGAAACAAGCAATGAGTGACATCAGCTTTGAAAGAAAACTTCGTCACCTGCATCCCTATTTTTCTTGCTAGCTGTACTCACATTCCAGTGTAGTATCACATTTGGATCTAGAAAATGAGGACAGTTGCTGGGCCCCTGCAGAGAGTCTTGGGTAAATCACTGATAAATCGGTTTTAGTTTCCTTGTGGTTATGGTTCATCATATTCTTGGAAAGACATCACCTGACCTTGCAGGAGAGATGCTAAAGGATCTTCACATAGTTGTAATTTCCTCCCCAGGGCTTTTCGGCTCTATAACATTCCATCTTCCTCTCCATCAGAGTTCATTGTTAAATTTGATATTTTCTGCCCATCTCTTGGCCTATAATTTATTGTGTGAATCCCTGCCCCCATTATTGAGAGTTCCAGACTGATATTGCTCTTTCATCTTTGGGAAATTTCTTTCATCCCATAATTACAGTGTATAACTCCTTTTGATTACCTATTTAAAACATTTGGTAGAAGCATGACATAAATGGCTAGGCACTTTGGACATCTCCACTGGAAAGTGAAAATAAACACATTTAGCTATTGAATTCAAGAAGGACAAATGTGGGCCCCAATAGGGTGAGTGTAGGAAAGCAACAAAATGCAACTTATCAGAATCTCTCTGGCTTGTGACTGCTCTGAATCCTTATAGTGGAAAAAGCTACAAAATGCAATTTCTTGTGACAGCACACAAAATTTAAAAATTTTCTAGAGGAAAAAAAATGAGTTCATTTGGCTTGAAAATTATTAGCAATTTATTTCAGAAGGTCTGATTATAATAGTAGGTGAACATTTACAGAAATAAATAGCTCTTTCAAAGCCCCAAGAGAAAGCAGGAGAATTTTTCCTTTCTGCTGGGTGACTGATTATTAGACATTCAAATCACTCTTCTCCACATTCATTATGTGGGGTTTGAATAGATTCACATAATCCTAACCTGCTGTATTCTTCTCTTGCTAGTCTTGTCCAACACCGGTGGAATATTAATGACTGTGGAACCACAACACTTTCCATAACCTGTGCTATTTACTCTGTGACAAAGTTAAGTACAGTCTGTGTTTAATTACTCAGCATTGGACTTCAGCAGGAAAGAATTCAATTTTGTAAAATAACAAAATTGGGTAACTGCATGCATAATCAATGCATATTTTGTCTATTCAGTGGCAGTCTTAAGGGCCAGTCATTATTCTTTTCCCTGCCTCAAGGAATGTTGTACTTTTAAGGTCACTGTCCTCATAGCTTTAATTAACAGCAAGGAAAAAAAAATATTGACCTTCGGACATTTCTTTTTTTGGCTTTAAGATCATCTTTTCTGTTGCATTTAGCATGAAGGCCACAAATTTTTGAGGCCAAAGGAGGGTTTTCCTTGGATATTTTTCTTGGACTGCTTCTCTAGATGAAGTATGCATTCTGGTAAAATGTGGCATATTTTCTGTCAGAAAAAAAAATAATATAACTGTCTTATTGTCCATGGCTGTGAACCAAATCAAAGCCCAGCTGACAAAAGACAACTTCTTGTTGACGCTAGAATGCACATCTATAGAATAATAAGGCGATCACTAGCCATAGGGGCTCCATCTGTTCCTTTAGAGATATTATTTGGTAAGAGGAATATGGGCAGAGAAACTTTGCTTCAGGCTCACAGATGTTGGCGCCTCACATCACCTGATGTGACCATTTTTTCTTTCAGATTAAGACATTATTTTAGCTGTAATCCTTCAGCTCCAGTATTATAGCATTAATCCGACAATCTTTTCTTTTGATTTTTTTTACCATTCTTCATTCCCTCCTCCTCTAAATGCTCTCAAAACTAGTCATCCATACAGAGGCTGGCTCTCTGAAATCAGAAAACAGGCCCTGAAAATAATGATTTTCAATGTGGCTCATTCTGGCTCTCCTTTGAAGACAAGAGCACTCCCCATATTTCAGCTGAGGAACTGTTCAAGACCCAAAGCTGGTGAAATGCGGGAGGAGGGATGAAGGGCAGTAAAGAGGGCCAGCAGGAAAATAGGAAGAGGGGATAGCTATTTCTTTCTCTGGACTTCCTGGGTTTGGTACTTGGGAGCGTGAGGTCAGAGCAACTCGATCAAGTTAAGAAAAAGAGAGGTTCAGTGTCTCCTCCCCTCTACCTCTTACCCCAGCTTCAGCCTGGGGCCTGTGCATATGACCTGTAGGGCGTGTTCTGTCCAAAACTGTGTTCTTCATCCTATCAGAATTTGAAAACCACCGAAGAAGGCTAAAGTGCTTTATTTGATAGAAGTGCATTCTGCAGCTCAGAAATGGTAGGTGACATACTCAAGAGTCAGAGAACTAAGTGGAAAGTAGCCAAGAGTGGAAGCTAGCTTTCTTGAGTCTCTTTCTTTTTCCTTTTTTTTGTTTCTTTTTTAAACTGAGGTATAGCTACAATACTTTGGCCACCTGATATGAAGAGCCCATTCATTGGAAAAGACCCTGATGCAGGGAAAGATGGAAGGTCAAAGGAGAAGAGGGCAGCAGAGGATAAGATGGTTAGATAGCATCACTGAGTCAATGGACATGAATTTGAGCAAATCCTGGGAGACAGTGAAGGACAGGGAAGCCTGGCATGCTGCAGTCCATGGGGTCACAAAAAGTTGGACACGACTTAGTGACTGAAAAACAACAAATAGTTGATTTACAATATGTTTCAGCTGTATAACATAGTGATCCACACTTTTAAAGATTATATTTCATTTATAGTCATTATAAAATATTGGCTTTATTCCTTTCTTGAGTCTTATTTCCATATGCCAATTACACACTTACCCATCTAACAGGGGCCACTCCACCTCAAAGGAGGCAGCCAAAGACAGCTACATTCACAGTGAGAGGACAGTTGACTCTATGGCTTCTTACCTTTGTTTAAAAAGTATACAGCTTGTCACAAATGAACTGTAGATAACATAATACCTGGGTATCCTCAGTTGTCAGCTAGTTCTTTACTTTCAAGGTTTATTGATTTGAATTCCTGTAAAATCAGACCCCCCTAGCCTCCTCTGACTGCTCACCCTGTTCAAGAAGGAATCTATGTTTGCACTTGACTACATTTTCCTCCTGTTCCCAACATCCACGGTGTTAAGCAAGAAACACAAAACACATGGATGCTCATGAATAATTCAAGCCCCGAGAGAAGGCTATTTGATACTGACCCAGCACAACCCTTTCTCATCAATCTGCATTTTTCAAACTAATCCTGGGAAAGTCAACCTCTTTCAGACGTGCGAATACAAGGCAGCTCTGATTTGCAAGCCTAAAAGGTCTTCAAGTAGGAAAATCAATCCAAAGCCAAAGTGACATTTCAGTTTCATTAAGTCAGCTTTGTCTGGCCTGCATTATTTAATAGGGTGTATCTGTGATGACCTTTGAAGAGTTAAATCTCATGAACGGTGGGGGCAGAATGCTATCTATTATAATTTCAACTTTAATGATTGGAAATACAGAATTCATTATTCTGCTGAAAGTAAGTTCTGAAATGGTTTTCATTTCAGCTCATCCATCAGAAGGAAGTGTGCCTTGGAGGATTTTATTGACCTCATTTCAGTTTTGTGATCCATTTGTTTAAACATTTAGAATTGATACCCCTAAGGAACAACATTCAGGGGCATTCTGACCAGCTTTGGTTTCTAGGTAGAATGGAACATCTTTGGATATGCAAGATGGAGCAATACCCAAAGACAGTAAGCTAACAGTCTCATGAAAGAAAGCATGAGCTGTTTCAAACACAGCCAAAGCTGTCTTTTCAAGATGATACATTAAGCTTTCCATAGGTAATACAGTTATGAGGAGTTGCTTGCTTGAGAACTGTGATTCAATAGTCACCAGCATTTGGAGATCAAATTTAAGGCATTGTAGTCCCTGGAAAAATTAAAAAGTAAATTCAGTTTCAG
Source organism: Bos indicus (assembly GCF_029378745.1). Taxonomy (NCBI): domain Eukaryota; kingdom Metazoa; phylum Chordata; class Mammalia; order Artiodactyla; family Bovidae; genus Bos; species Bos indicus. The sequence goes on along the minus strand of NC_091780.1, from coordinate 13,697,056 downwards.
GGTCAACTTATGACTGACAATTTGATGGTTTATTTTTCTCCCCAATGCTATTATTAGCTGCTTGATTGGTTTATTCAAATATAGAGTTTATTTTGTTGGTGGTGCCATTTTCCTTACTTGTAAAGTGGATGTAATAGAAAAGGAAACTTCTGCATAGATATTTTTAAGATGAGTTGGACATGTACAAACAAGTTGGGCTAGAGTTTGATGAACTGTGACCCAGAGGCCAAATCCAAATAGCCTCAGTTTTTACAAATACATTTATTTATTTAGCTGCATCAGGCAGGCTTAGTTGCCCTGAGGCATGCGGGATCTTAGTTCTCTCATCAGGGATCGAACCCACAACCCCTGCATTGCAAAGCAGATTCCTAACTACTGGACTACCAGGGAAGTCCCTATAAATACAGTTTTATTGAAATATCCCTATCCCATTCATTTCCAAACTTTCTATCTCTGCTTTCACATGATAGTGGCTGAGTCACATGATTTTGACAGAGACCATCAAGTGTACAAAGCCAAAAAGATTTATTTATCTAGCTCTTTATACAAAATGTTTGTCAGTCCTGAAGTGTTAAACTATAGTACACATAATCCATGAGAGGCAATATCTACAGATGCCCTCTGGAAAGCGGGATATTTATCAGGTCAAAGAATTAGAGAGAAATGGCCTGAAAATGTCATTAAGACTAGATTACCAAACAGAATTATTTGACAATGAATATTATGAGAAGGGAACAAAAGTTCGTAGTATACAGGTGAAAGAAAGCACCAAAACCAAAATTTGTTGGCCATACTGAACTTCTTCAAGCTCAGAAGACTAAAACCAGGAAATATGGAACAGGGATGTTCCATTGGGTCTTGCTTAAATTGGGGTTAGGTAAAGCTTTTCTAAATGGAGAAGGCAATGGCACCCCACTCCAGTACTCTTGCCTGGAAAATCCCATGGATGGAGGAGCCTGGAAGGCTGCAGTCCATGGGGTCACTAAAAGTCGGACACGACTGAGCGACTTCACTTTCAATTTTCACTTTCATGCATTGGAGAAGGAAATGGCAACCCACTCCAGTGTTCTTGCCTGGAGAATCCCAGGGATGGAGGAGCCTGGTGGGCTGCCGTCTATGGGGTTACACAGAGTCAGACATGACTGAAGTGACTTAGCAGCAGCAGCAGCAGGAAAACTTTTCTAAGTGTGTGTGTGTGTGTGTGTGTGTGTGTGTGTGTGTGCTTAGTTGCTCAGTCATGTCTGACTCTGAAACCCCATGAACTGTAGCCTGCCAGGTTCCTCTATCCATGGGACTTTCCAGCATACTAAACTGGGTTGCCATTTCTTCCTCCATGGGATCTTCCTGACCCAGAGATTGAACCTGCCTCTCCTGAATTGCTGGTGGATTCTTTACTGCTGGGCCACCTGGTAAGCAGTTTTGCTATCTTGTAATTGTTACCAATTTTCTCTTTTATTCTTATTTAGGATTGGCTTTCAATCCTCTTCCCTCCTAACCTATGAACTATCTACTCGCAAATTAAAACTCATTTCATAAAATTGTGGAGATGAGTGAATCCCACTTGCTTTAAATTACCATCATTTAAAATCTGTGAGACAAGCAAGATGAAGATTCCAAATGATAAAAAATCTCCTGAGAGAATAGCTTCTTTCAAATATAGTAACATGTGGAGAGAACTTCCTGATATTATTTCCCAACTCCATGATGTAATCAGGATCTAAAAGGCACTTGGAATTTATGGACTTGAGCCCCATCTCAGAAGCTGTAACATCCGTAGAGAGCTGACCTGTTGACAAAACACATTTTTTACTTTGTGTTTTTCTGTTTGTAAGCAATCATCCTTCCATATAACAGTCAAAAATAAGGAAATCTGCAATGCTCTATCCTGTATCTAGGAGGCAATTGCCCACCTGACACTCACGGCAGCCAGCAAGGGCTGGAGCTCGCTCCCACCTATCCCGCAAGGCTCACAGATGCCTGGCCAACCTGCCATGTTTTTGGTTTGGCCAGCCAAGAGGCAAAATCAAACAACTGTTCTCAGAAGACTAAAACATTTAGCTTGCTAGTCATATAAAAACAGGTGGCAGGCTGGCTCATGGGCCATACCTCAATGACATCAAGATTGCACTCTTTTAATATTTCCAGTTCTTTTTGCTTGTCATTACTGTTTTCATGCCCTGGAGAAGAGAATGGCAGTCCACTCCAGTATTCCTGCCTGGAGAATTCTATGGGCAGAGGAGCCTGGCTGGCTACAATCCGTGGGGTTGCGAAGAGTTGGACACGTCTGGGCCACTAACACATTATGTTCATGAACCATCTTTGTCATGACTAAATGCTATCTTGGTAGATCCTACTGAGAGATCTTAAGGACTAGAAATATTGATTTCCAGAAAAACAAAGACAAGAACTACCCCAAACACCCTGTAAACACATGTGGATCTCCAGTGTCCAGCTCAGTGGCAGGCATGTGGTAGATACTTAATAAATATCGCTGAAAGGATGACAGTGTCACCAAGGTAATTTTGCTTTTTGAGGGCTCCTCTGGATAAAAAAGCTGTTTTCCCTAGGTAACACTCATAGATTTCTGATTCTAGCATACATGTAGCTCAGATGGTAAAGAATCCACCTGCAATGCAGGAGACCTTGGTTCAATTCTTGGGTCGGGAAGATCCTCTGAAGAAGGGATAGGCTACCCCCTCCAGTATTCTTGGGCTTTCATTGTGGCCCAGCTGGTAAAGAATCCATCTGCAATGTGGGAGACCTGGGTTCTATCCCTGGGTTGGGAAGATCCACTTGAGAAGGGAAAGGCTACCCACTCCAGTATTTTGGCCTGGAGAATTCCGAGGACTGTATAGCCCATTGGGTCCCAAAGATTTGGACACAATTGAGTGACTTTCACTTTCTCCCAAATTTTTTTTAAACTGGACAAAAGCAGAGACGTTACTTTGCCAACAAAAGTCCAACTAGTCAAGGCTATGGTTTTTCCAGTGGTCATGTATGGATGTGAGAGTTGGACTGTGAAGAAAGCTGAGTGCTGAAGAATTGATGCTTTTGAACTGTGGAGCTGGAGAAGACTCTTGAGAGTCCCTTGGACTGCAAGGAGATCCAACCAGTCCATTCTGAAGGAGATGAGCCCTGGGATTTCTTTGGAAGGAATGATGCTAAAGCTGAAACTCCAGTACTTTGGCCACTTCATGGGAAGAGTTGGCTCATTGGAAAAGACTCTGATGCTGGGAGGGACTGGGGGCAGGAGAAGGGGATGACAGAGAATGAGATGGCTGGATGGCGTCACTGACTTGATGGACATGAGTCTGAGTGAACTCCAGGAGTTGGTGATGGACAGGGAGGCCTGGCATGCTGCAATTCATGGGGTCACAAAGAGTCGGACATTACTGAGCAACTGAACTGAACTGAACTGATAACCCCACGAACAGTATGAAAAGGCAAAATGATAGGATACTGAAAGGGGAACTCCCCAGGTCGGTAGATGCCCAATATGCTACTGGAGATCAGTGGAGAAATAACTCCAAAAAGAATGAAGGGACGGAGCGAAAGCAAAACAATACCCAGTTGTGGATATGACTGGTGATAGAAGTAAGGTCCGATGCTATAAACAGCAATATTGCATAGGAACCTGGAATGTCAGGTCCACGAATCAAGGCAAATTGGAAGTGGTCAAACAGGAGATGACAAGAGTGAACATCAACATTCTAGGAATCAGTGAACTAAAATGGACTGGAATGGGTGAATTTAACTCAGATGACCATTAAATCTGCTACTGTGGGCAGGAATCCCTTAGGAGAAATGGAGTAGCCATCATGGTCAACAAAACAGTCTGAAATGCAGTACTTGGATGCAATCTCAAAAATGACAGAATGATCTCTGTTTGTTTCCAAGGTAAACCATTCAATATCACGGTAGTCCAAGCCTATGCCCCAACCAGTAACACTGAAGAAGCTGAAGTTGAACAGTTCTATGAAGACCTACAAGACTTTTTAGAACTAACACCCCCAAAAGATGTCCTTTTCATTATAGGGGACTGGAATGCAAAAGTAGGAAGTCAAGAAACACCTGGAGTAACAGGCAAATTTGGCCTTGGAGTACAGAATGAAGCAGGGCAAAGACTAATAGAGTTTTGCAAGAGAACACACTGGTCATAGCAAACACCCTCTTCCAACAACACAAGAGAAGACTCTACACATGGACGTCACCAGATGGTCAACACTGAAATCAGATTGATTATATTCTTTGCAGCCAAAGATGGAGAAGCTCTATACAGTCAGCAAAAACAAGGCCAGGAGCCGACTGTGGCTCAGACCATGAACTCCTTATTGCCAAATTCAGACTGAAATTGAAGAAAGTAGGGAAAACCACTAAACCATTCAGGTATGACCTAAATCAAATCCCTTATGATTATACAGTGGAAGTGAGAAGTAGATTTAAGGGACTAGATCTGATAGACATAGTGCCTGATGAACTATGGATGGAGGTTCGTGACATTGTACAGGAGACAGGGATGAAGACCATCCCCATGGAAAAGAAATACAAAAAAGCAAAATGGCTGTCTGGGTAGGCCTTACAAAAAGCTGTGAATAGAAGAGAAGCGAAGAGCAAAGGAGAAAAGGAAAGATATAAACATCTGAATGCAGAGTTCCAAAGAATAGCAAGAAGAGATAAGATAGCCTTCCTCAGTGATCAATGCAAAGAAATAGAGAAAAACAACAGAACGGGAAAGACTAGAGATCTCTTCAAGAAAATTAGAGATACCAAGGGAACATTTTATACAAAGATGGGCTCAATAAAGGACAGAAATGGTATGGATCTAACAGAAGCAGAAGATATTAAGAAGAGGTGGCAAGAATACACAGAAGAATTGTACAAAAAAGATCTTCATGACCAAGATAATCACGATGGTGTGATCACTCACCTAGAGCCAGACTTCCTGGAATGTGAAATCAAGTGGGGCTTAGAAAGCATCACTACGAACAAAGCTAGTGGAGGTGATGGAATTCCAGTTGGGCTGTTTCAAATTCTGAAAGGTGATGCTGTGAAAGTGCTGCACTCAATATGCCAACAAATTTGGAAAACTTAGTGTTGTCTTATAGGCCCAATAAACCTTTATTTGTCAATAATATTCATATTCTAACTCTAGTAAATTAATTTTAAATTTTGGCACATTTTACAGTAGTAGGGGATGACAGAGGATGAGATGGCTGGATGGCATCACCGACTTGATGGACATGAGTGTGAGTGAACTCTGGGAGTTGGTGATGGACAAGGGAGGGCTGGAGTACTGCAGGTCATGGGGTTGCAAAGAGTCGGACACAACTGAGCGACTGAACTGAACTGATAATTGCCTTATAATATTGCATTAGTTTCTACTCTAGAACAAGGTGAATCCACTTATTGATGCTTCTCATTTCTGCATTTATTCCTTACACAGGCTTATTTTCACTTATTTCTTCAACTTCTTTAACAAAAAACAGTTTATTAACATAGTGTTGTCTTATAGGCCCAATAAACCTTTATTTGTCAATAATATTCATATTCTAACTCTAGTAAATTAATTTTAAATTTTGGCACATTTTACAGTAGTAGGGCATGGCAAAAATTATTTTGAATTTTTTCATTTTACTGATTTATTCTTCTTACTTTACTTAGCAAGAGTACAAATCAGTTATGCTTTGAACATTTCCAGATGTATCTAGGTAAAGCCAATGATATATATTTTCTACAAATTTTCTGAAGTACAATCTGGTTTATGTAATTACTATCTTTCCCAGAAATAATCACATAAATTGAATTGACCTTTTGGTGTTGAAAAGCTGAATTAAATGACCCAAGTCATGAAGGAAAATAAATACACTAGGATTCCTCCTAATCCTTTGAGCATGTTTATGCATATTATTGGACTATTCTGCTATTAATAGTAATGTGTCATTTGAAATAACTATAAGGAATAAAACTGAATATCTTTAAGAAATACAAATCAGACCAAATTTCATGCCTTTTAAGATGGGAAACTTGCAAACTCAAAACAAAAGCAAAAATCATGGTGTTGCATCATTAGTGTGTGTGTGTGCTAAGTCACTACAGTTGTGTCTGACTCTTTGTATTGCTATGTACTATAGCTCACCAGTCTCCTCTATGGGATTCTCCAGACAAGAATGCTAAAGTGGGTTGCCATGCCCTCCTCCAGGGGATCTTCCCAACCCAACCCAGAGTTTGAACCCACATCTCCTATAGCTCCTGCTTTGCAAGTGGATTCTTGACTGCTGAGCCACCAGGGAAGCCCATTGAATCATTGGCACCTAGAGCCAAATATGATCTTCCCTCATAGCTCAGTTGATAAAGAGTCTGCCTGCAATGCAGGAGACCAGGGTTCAATCCCTGGATCGGGAAGATCCCTGGAGAAGGAAATGGCAACCATTCCAGTATTCTTGCCTGGAGAATCTCCTGGACAGAAGAGCCTGGTGGGCTATAGTCCATGGTGTCACAACAGTCGGACATGACTTAGTGACTAAACCATCACCACAGCCAAATATATGAGCAACAGTTTATTTAAAACAAATATTGCTCCTTAATTTATGTTCTTTAGAACAATGGTTTTATGTTTTTATGAATTAAAATAATTCTCATGCCACAATATAGGAATAATGTCTTCTTTTATGTAATGATTTTTGTTTTTAATAAATTGCAAATATTGTAAAAAATCATGAAAGCAGAATGTTTTAATAACATTTGTTTTCCACTCCTATCTCCCATTTTGGTTTGTTTGGTTTTAGTTGCTAAGTCGTGTCCGACTCTTGTGACCCCATGGATTGTAACCTGCCAGATTCCTCTGTTCATGGGATTCTCCAGGCAAGAATACTGGAGTGGGTTCCCATTTCCTTTTCCAGGGGATCTTCCTGACCCAGGAATCAAACCTAGGTCTCCTGCATTGCAGGCAGATGATTTACTGACTGAGCTATGAGGGAAGCCCATCTCCCATTTTAATAAATTTTTTAGATCTAAAGGAAAATTAACTCTAAGAACTGTTTAATAGGAAGAATCATTCTGTATTTACCTTTGAATTATGCTTTGTCAAATAAAGCAACTTGGAGATTATTTTTAATAATGGAGGATTACATGATTCAAGCCCACTATCCTAAGAGGGCAAGTAGGAAAGCTTGTTTGCTTGAACGAGTTGACAGAACAGTGAAGGTCAAGACCTGGAGGAGGACAGTCCAGAGAACCGAGCCCAGCATTTGGAAAGTCTTCCAGAGTGGCAGAGAAGAGAGTCTTTCACATTTTGACAGCCATGCAGGGATGAGTGATAGGATTTAATATGACTAATAATGAATGAGTTTAGCACATTTGCTAAAGGAAAAGTCAGTTTAGAAATTCAATTTCTACATTATGGCAAAAAAAAAAAAAAAAAACCAGAAAATGAAAAAAAATTATAAGATACAATTGAGCTGTACCAAAAGATTAAACACTTGAAATAAAATCAACTCAGAATGTTCCAAGATTTCTACACAGGTTACTATGATGTGCTTTTGAGAGAATTCAGAGTGATGAATTGGAAGTAGTCAGGCCTTCACTATGGGCTTCCCGGATAGCTCAGTAGTAAAGAACCTGCCTGCTATGCAGGAGACACAGGTTTGATCCCTGGGTCAGAAAGATCCCCTGGAGGAGGAAATGGCAACCCACCCCTCTATTCTTGCCTGGGGAGTATCCTGGACAGAGGAGCCTGGTGGGCTAGAGTGGAACGCAACTGAGCATGCGTGCAGGACTTCACCACAGCTTCACTTTTAATAGTTCCTAAACTGCCTGGATTCTTGATCCTAGATCCATACAATCCCACTCAAAATCTTACCTGTGTTTTTTTTGTTTTGTTTTTGTTTTTTACTGGAACTTAACAAGCCAGTTCTTGCAAATTCTGGCAGTAGTCAGAGCTGACTAAAAGAAGAAAAAATAGTGGGAGGACTTACTCTAAAATACATTAAGGTATTAAAAATATTTGGTAATTAAAATGTTAAGATATAGGGGCAAAGATAGAGGGATAGAAAATGAAACCAACAGTGAGAAATATGAGATCCTAGGAACAAACCCACATGTATACAGCAAATGATTAATGACATAAATAGCGCTTGTCAACAGTGGAAAAATTATGGCCTTTTCACTAAGTGCTATTGAAGTAATTGAATGTTTAAATGGAAGGAAGTGAAGCACGATCTCTATTTTAGGCTATATACAAAAATTAATTCCAGGTGGATTGTAGACATTCATATGGCCAGCAAATATATCGAAAAGCTTCTTGAGCTCATTAGTTATCAGCAAAATGCATGTTAAAAGAATAAGATATTACCTGCCTAACTACCAGGATGATAAACATGCAAAAGAGAGGTAATACTAAGTATTGGAAAGGATGTGGAAGGGTAGAGTGCAGTAAATTTGGTGCAATCCTTTTTTTCCCCTTTTTTATAAATTTGTTTTTTAATTGGAGGATAATTGTTTTACAATATTGTGTTGGCTTCTATGATACAGCAACGTGAATCACCAGTAAATACTCACGTGTCCCCTCTCTCCTGAGCCTGTCCCCATCACCCTGCTCCATCCCGCCTCTGTAGGTTGCCACAGCGCGCCCAGTCCGCTTGGCTCCGTGAGCCTGCGCAGCAGCTCCTGGCCACCTGCCTATTTCACACTCAGTGACGTGCTCATGTAAACACTACTCTCTCCGTGTCTCCCACCCTCTCCTTTGCCTACTGTAATGTTTATTATAGTACAGTCGTTTACAGTGTTGTGTTAGTTTCTGCTGTACAGCAAAGTGAATCAGCTATATGTGTACATATATCACCTATTTTTTGGATTCCTTCCCATTTAGGTCACCACAGAACACCGAGTAGGGTTCCCTATGCAGTTATTAGTTGTCTATTTTATACATTTATCAATAGGGTGCACACCTCAATCCCAATCTCCCAGTCATCACACACCTCTTTTCCCCCTTGGTATTCATGTATTTGTTCTCTACGTCTGTGTCTCTATTTCTGCTTTGCAAATAAGATCATCTATACCATTTTTTTAGATTCCACATATATGCGTTAATTTACGATATTTGTTTTTTTTCTGTCTGACTTACTTTGCTCTATATGACAGCCTCTAGGTCCATCCATATCTCTGCAAATGACAGTTTCATTTCTTATATAACTCAGTGATATTCCTTAGTATATATGGACTGCATCTTCTTTATGCATTCCTCTGTTGATGGACATTTGGGTTGCTTCCATGTCCTGGCTGTTGTAAATAGTGCTGCAATGAACACTGGTGTGCATATATCTTTTCGAATTATGGTTTTCTCTGGATATATGCCAAGTAGTGGGATTAGTTGTTCATAGAAACAACACTTTTGGAACACATTTTAACAGTATCTATTAATATTAAGAAAGGCAAAGCCTACAATTCAGCAATTTACTCTCATAAATGCTAAGGACATAAATGCATGCCCAGGTACACAGGAGACAGATGCAGGAATGATTATTGCAACATTAGTATAAACCCCCAAATTTTCAAATTAATCCAATTAATCTTCAAGAATAGAAATGTTAAATTATGGCATGCTGCTGCTGCTGCTGCGTCGCTTCAGTCATGTCCGACTCTGTGCGACCCCATAGACTGCAGCCTACCAGGCTCCCCCGTCCCTGGGATTCTCCAGGCAAGAACACTGGAGTGGGTTGCCACTTCCTTCTCCAATGCATGAAAATGAAAAGTGTAAGTGAAGTCGCTCAGTCGTGTCTGACTCGTAGCGACCTGATGAACTGCAGCCTACTGGGCTCCTCTGTCCATGGGATTTTCCAGGCAAGAGTACTGGAGTGGGTTGCCATTGCCTTCTCCAAATTATGGCATATTTATACATATAATAAATATACATGCAATACAATACTAAATAATAGTAAAAAAAAGAACAAAATATAACATTACCATATGGATGAATTTCACAAACATAATTTTATTTTAAAAGGTAAGGTACAAAAGGATATAGACTATATAAGCCCATTAAAATAAAGTTCCTAAAATAGGCAATAGCATGCTTTGGTAAACTGTAAAGAAGCAAAAGTGTTATTTAAACAAATAAATATATTGATTACCTTTGAGGAGCATAGAGGGGACATTTGTTGGGATTCAATATTGGTAGCTCAGCTGGTAAAGAATCTGCTGGCAGTGCAAGAGACCCCGGTTCAATTCCTGGGTTGGGAAGATCCCTAGAGAAGGGATAGGCTACCCACTCCAGTATTCCTGGGCTTTCTTGGTGGTTCAGATGCTAAAGACTCTGCCTGCAATTCTGGAGACCTGGGTTCAGTCCCTGAGTTGGGAAGGTTCCCTGGAGGAGGGCTTGGCAACCCACTCCAACATTCTTGTCTGTAGAATCCCCATGGACAGAGGAGCCTGGCGGGCTACAGTCCATGGGGGTCACAAAGAGTTGGACACGGCTGAGTGACTAAGCACACACAATACACGGAGACTTCTGCGGTGTTGGTGAATATTCTATTTCTTAACTTCAGTGGTGTTTTTATTGGGGGTGCATTTTTTCTATATAGAAAGCATAGTAAATAGAGAAATAAAGAAAGTTTTATGTTTCATTGTTGCCTTTTTCACATAAGTAGATGAATGCCCTAAGGATAGAGTTCTTTTTTCTCCAAGTAACAATAAAATTGTTTGCATTAAATTAAATCCCTGAATAAATAATTACTGAAAAATCCATTTTTGTCTCTATGAAAAATGGGAGAACTGGTCTGTACATGAACCAGACTTTCATAATACCATTAGATAGGGAATTAAATCTGGTACTAGGAACTCACTAGGAAAATGTGCTTTTCATGGCTAAGCTTTCCATTTGCTGATGCTCAATTTGTTTATGATCACAGTTTTTATTGAACAAAGTGCTTCACAAACATAGGTGAAACCAAGAGTTTCATAGCCACATTGATATCAGTGTGACATTCATGTTTAGAATCAGCATTTATTTATTGTATTCAGAGAAACGAATTATTTTTCTCCTCTTAAGTGCAACAAAATTTACTCCTGTTTTTCTCCTGCCTGCATTTCAGAAGACTTCAAAGTATACCCTACATATTAACCTGAATTTTCTAAGAACTGAGTGAAAATGAAAGATTAGTTATGGTGATGGTTGGCAATGAGATGGTCAGTTAGTCTGGGATCTCTGAGTTAGTAACTGAGCTATGAATTCTACTCAGCTTTGTGACGTGATACTTCAGCTCCTTGTAAGCTTTCTCACTAAGATGCGTAGTCTGCAGAGTATTGTCATTATTCAGTCATTAAGTTGTGTCTGACTCTCTGGAACCCCATGGACTACGGCATGCCAGGCTTCCTTGTCCTTCACCATCTCCTGGAGTTTGCCAAAACTCATGTCCATTGAGTCGGTGATGTCATCCAACCATCTCATCATCTGTCATTCCCTTCTCCTCCTGCCCTCAATCTTTCCTAGCATCAGGTTATCAATTTAAGCAGTGTATGATGTATTTTGGAACCATATCTTTTTCTTCACTGCCTGGTTTTGGGTGAATCATTTGTCTTCTATTAAATCTGAAGATTGTATTCTGATAATTGACAGCATTGCATCCACTTTGCCGAGTTTTTATGCAACTGTCTGGCCTGTAGTGAGGTAATTCAATCAATGAAAAGATACTATCTGCATCACTGTGCCCAAACTATTCATTTCATTGCCAAGGGACCCACACCCACGGAAGAGAGGGAAGTGGCTCAGGATCACACAACGACTGAAATAAAAACTAGGTTGCCTGACATCTCACTAGTTGCTCTTTCCATCAACTTCTCTGCTTCCCAAATCATAATTAGCCCTGGTCCAACAACTTACAATAGTAGAAAAAAAAAAGACTGTAGCTGCACTGAAGCCTACTTCTCTAAAATTTCCAGGCTAATTATATAGATTTAATTGGATTGGCATGGATAAGATTTGTCTTAATAAGGGAGTACATTCGTTGCGCTGTAAAGTATAACCCCAAGCAGGAGACAGCATGTGACAAATTACAGAAATAACGGCTCCGAAGGGCCGAGAACGTGCACCTGCAGCTACCCCACCTGGGGCTGCGATTTCATTACCCTCATAAAGCAAAGCAAGGTCAGGCTTAGTCAGACTTTGATTCAGAGGCCCCCAAGGAGATCCCAGGTGCAAAAGGAGCTAGGGTAGATGTGGTGAGGGATACGTGAGAACTTCTCTTTCCTGTCCCGAAGCAGGACTCGCCAGGACAGCTACAGGATGAGGTTTAGTGAGCTAGGTGCAGGGAGCTGTCAGATGGGGCAGTGGGCCAAAGACCGGAAAACCCGCGTCAGATTTTTCTTCGGCCTTTGTTCGGAGTGGGACCCCGGGAAGGTTTTCATGAACTGTGTGTGAACCTGGCCTTGCAAGTCTGTTCAGGTGCAGCTGTTTCTCTTAGGGAGAAGGAAGAGTAAATCTGTTCCTTGATTTGCTGGTAAGGGGCCTGCATTCTGTGAGCTGATACCAGCTGAAGGAGAGGGAGGCCAAAGTCCTAGAGCCTTGGGAAGGCTCTCGGCATATGAAGCCCGGTGACCTGGCCCCCTTTCAGGTCTCCCAATTAGATCTGCTCTTTCTAAGTGGCTCCTGCAGTTTCGAGTTTTCCTTCTCAGAGTTAACTAGGCAAAATGATCGCTGCTTGTGGACTACCTCTTCCAACACCACTTGGCCGAGTGCCTTGGGTTAGATTTGAACCAGAGGTGGCGTGCAATAACCTATTCCAGCCTTTCAAAACGTGTTCTCTGTAAGGTGCTCCTAGGGATATTTTAAGAGATAATGTGGTGAATGCAGCCATGGCTGAGTTGGGGCAAAATATTCTGTGGTATTCAGGTATGCATTGTTTAGCCGCTAAGTCAAGTCCAACTCTTTTGTGACCCCATGGACTGTAGCCTGCCAGGCTTCTTTGTCCATGGGATTTCCCAGGCAAGAATACTGGAGTGGATTGTCCTTGCCTTCTCCAGGGGATCTTTTTGACCGAGGGATGGAACCCTTGTCTTCTGTTTGGCAGGTGGATTCTTTACTGCTGAGTGCCAGGGAAGGGCTTAGGTTAGATATGTATATTGCTGCTGCTGCTGCTGCTGCTAAGTCGCTTCAGTCATGTCCGACTCTTTGTGACCCCATGGACCGTAGCCCACCAGGCTTCTCTGTCCATGGATTCTCCAGGCCAGAGTACTAGAGTGGGTTGCCATGCCCTCTTCCAGACCCAGGGATTGAAGCTGTGACTCTCATGTCTCCTGAGGCAGGCAGGTTCCTTATCACTAGGGCCACCTGGGAAGCCCTAGGTATGTATACACTCTAGAAAAGTTTGAGTTTTTCACAGTGTCCAGAAATTAATGAACTGGGGTAGCTCTTGATGGAGAAACAGGATCCAAATATTAATTCAGAATAACCAAGCTTTCCAGGTGGTGCTAGTGGTAAAGAACCCATTTGCCAGTGCAGGAGATGGTATAAGAGATGCGGTTTCAACCCATGGGTCAGGAAGCTCCCCTGGAGAAGAACATGGCAACCCACTCCAGGATTTGTGCCTGGAGAATCCCAAGGACAGAGGAGCCTGATGGGCTACAGTCCACGGGGTCACAAAGAGTTGGACACAACTGAAGTGACTTTTTATGCATGCAAAAACTGGAAAGTCCAGTGCAGGTATAAAGACTCCCTCTAAAGAGCACCAAGGACTAAAGCTGGAAACACTAAATTTCCTCTTCAAATAGAAGGACCAAGCATATGTCAGGGAATGAGAGGTGAAGTCCAAGGTGATCTGAAAGGATGTAGGCATGACAGTGATGTAGGGAAGATCAAGAAGAAACACAGGAGAATCCTGAGATTTTTTGTTGTTGGGGCTGGAGTTTTGTGCTTTCATTTCATTTCGTTCTATTCGTTTAGTTTTGATTGGCCCTGTGGTGCATGAATGTGCCCATTTTGAGCTCTTTATTAACTTCTCTGCAATCTGTTTGGATTTTGTTGTTCTTGCTAGAATTACCCAGACAAATAATTCCAAAGCATACCTTGAGGCTTAGTTATTGATTGGCTTGGCCAAGTCCAAGGGCTATTCTTTCAAACCTCAATTATCTAGCTGATTTATGTCCACATATGTGACTGCAGATTTTCCCCAGCATAGAATGCTGTGAAAGCAAAATAAAATGTGATTTAAAAATTTAAGAAGACAGGGTGACAGTGCCAGTTACCTTTTGTGTCCAGTGATTTGCATTTAACCCTGCAAAAACCTCAACAGTGATGATTATCTCTGTGCCAGTGTTGACTGAAAGGGGCAAGGAATTGGATCAGTGCCCTGCAGAAGAGTGAATGTCCTCTGAGTGTTGGGCAAGGAAATACCAGTCCTGCTTGTTAAGCACTTGTCTCCTTTCCCCCAGTTAAAGGTCTACTGAAGAAATCTAGCAATTAACCAAGGTTTCCTTCCTTCCTTTCTTCTCTTTCTGCCTCTCCCCACCTCTCTCTCTAGGGTAGTAAACAGGCAGTAACTTGGCCAAGAGTCTGAAAGGAAGGTGATTTATAAATCTCAAGGGAAACCAGAAGAATCCACTTCTCGAAAAGCCGCTTACCCCTGGCTGACTTGTGATCCTGTGACACAGAGAGGGGAGTACAATACAGCCAGGGATCTGCTACAGATGCGCTCTGTCCCGGGTTGTACTCCTGAACTCCTATCAAACATTCTTACATGTAGGTACGTAGGAGAGGTCCTGGAGAAGATGGAAGATAAATGAACAATTGCTTGGAGAAAGCCCTCGATGGGAGAAGGAGGAGTTCCAGGCAGGTGGTCACAGCGAGGGTGATCTAAGTTGGAAAACTGGGGCCCCATCAGTGGGATCTGAGCCATGTGAGATGCTGGGAGGCTGCGGGAGGGATTCTTGGTCCTCTGAGCACTCAGGTGGTAGGAGAAAGTTAGAGCTTTTGAAATCTTGAGGTAGAGAGTACAAAATTGCAGACAGAGTGTGGGAGTTGCTGGTGCCTTAGTGTAAGGACGGTGGATTGATCGAGCTTGTTTCACCCTTTGAAAGGTAAAAGAGATCTCCATTGCCTGCTAAGTGACGTTGAGCAAGTATTTTAATGTCTGTGATGTTTCCTCATTTATAGAAGGGGGAAAGTAACACCTGACACATAGTAGTGTATGAGACTTATGTAAGCTAATGAATGAAATTGTGGAGCTCAGCCTCTGACCCTGTCCAGTAATCAGAATAAGCATTTAGCAGAGAGAGGATAGTCTCGATTCCTTCATTTACATGTTTACATTCTGGAATATGTTACATCCTAGTGTGTTCTTGCAGGTCGGTCCAGAAAAAAAAAAAAAAAAAAGCATTTCTTCAACCTTCAAGATCTCATAAGTATATATATTTTATTTTCAATATAATAATTTGATGTTAAGATCAAGCGATACAAAATACTTTTGTGGCTTGTGTTCTCTCCTTACCTGTAAATACTCTTATATTAGCAAATCATCTTCAAAAGCATAATCTTTGGTGGCAGCATAGTAGTTTTTTGAATTAACATCCTATAGTTTATTTGAAAAATTATATTGCTTCTGATTAAAGAAGATAGTGAAGGTTCTAGTCATTCTTATTATGCTGAAGCTCTAATATGTTGGCCATCTGATGCGAAGAGCTGACTCATTGGAAAAGACCCTGATGCTAAAAAGGATTGAAAGGAGAATGAGAAGGGGGTGACAAAGGATGAGATGGTTGGGTGATATTACTGACTCAGTGGACATGAGTTTGAGCACACTTTGAAAGAAAGTGAAGGACAGTGAAGCCTGGTATGCTGTAGTCCATGGGGTTGCAAAGAGTCAGACATGACTGACTGAGCACATATATGAGTGACAGGTGCTAGAAAACTCTAAAAGAAGGTCATGATGGAACTTCTTGCTTATTTATCAGATATTGCCAAAAAGTGATTCTATTTATAAATGCCAGTTTAATCATAATGATATTGGTTTTCTCACACTTAAGGATTTTTTTCTTCTCATTTATTATCTTATCCAGTTCTACTTCTCTCTTTGCTACTAGAGTAATCAAATTTTCAAGAAGAATTATGTTGGCATAAAAAATGATAAATAACTTGCTACTTAAGTGAACTGTGGTGTTCACTTAACTCCAAACATTTCCTGGAGAGAGATTTACTTCTCTTAATTATACTAAAGTATAAATTTCCAAAATAACTCCTGTCCTATTGTTAAAGCATAGGAAAATATCCCTTAATTCTAGATTTAGTTAGAAGGCAAATGACTCAGGGGCATTGAGACCTGCAGTTTCCTTCTCTGGTGCCAAGGAGGTGTAACCTCATCATTGAACTGAATGAAACCCCATAGATGCTACTATGGAATAAAAAGGACACAATTTCTGCTTTTGGGTTGTTCATAATGTGGTTGAAAGTCATGGAGGAAGGTGTCTACATAAACTAGGTATTTAAATCTCCATCTGAGAGGTATCTGGGGACATAAAAAATAAGTGCATCCTATAAATGATTGCCATTTTAAAATATAGTCAGGGATGGTTGTGACTAGGTTAAGCCAAAGGGTGATATATTGAAAGGTATAAAACTCTCCTGTGGGAGAGAATCTCCCCAGGCATGTTGATCTCTGCCTTTCTCTCCATCTACTTCTATTTCTCTCTAGTGGGGGTGGGTGGAGGTGTCTCTTATCATTACTCTATGAACCCAGCATCTCCAACCTTCTTTTCTACATACCAATTCACGTGCATTTCAGCACACGTGGCAGAATGTGGCTGCTTCAGGACTTCTGGCAGATTCTCTCTGTTCTGATGCCACAGAAATCAGATAACATCGATCTCAATTCCAGGTGGCAGGAACAGGTTGGCCCAGCTCAGTGAATGGCTCCCGGTCAGCTTCTCTTCCAGTCAGCTCTGACCAGTGAGAGGCATGTACCCAGGACTGTAGGGCCCATCCTTAAAGTACAGAAAGCAAGGGTGGTTCACACTTCTGGTGCCCTCAGCAATACAATGAACAAAGTTGTATTTAGTTCTCGTCTCTGATGATGATATGAAGTAATGACACCTAGCAGGCATTCTGTACATTTTTGTACCTCACCCTCCTTCCAGCCCCTCACTAGAGCCGTAGATACCCCCCGACCATCACTCTCTGGCAAGTGCCAGAACTGAATGGCCAATGAGGTTCAAGAGGACCCTGGAGAGGTAGGTGGGGACCAGTTTATGCAACGCCTGGAAGATCATGGTTATGGCCATACTTTGGCAAAGGTTAAGGCTAGAGTTTTCTAGGAACAGTGTGAAATCTCTGGCATGTTTTGGTAAGCAAAATGGAGTGAAACTTGTGTTTCTAACTGATTGCTGTGGAGCAAGAGGTGAAGACTGTCTAATCGAGTTGGACCAGAGCTCCCCCTCTCTCTAAGACAGGGGCCTGCAAATCATTCCAGTGGTTAGGTTTCTGGCATTTCCCAGCACTCTCTAAACGTCTGGCACATAAGCCCAAACTGCTGGATGCATAAACCACATCTTCCCCTCATTCGAGACTGCTTTCACACATACTCCACAAAAAAAAGAGCCACACCCAGCCGCCTCTACTTCTCCTCAACATGCTGGGAGAATGGGGTACCTACGTGCTTTGGTACCCTTCTGGCAGTCAGTGCCAGGCTGCACCAAAAGATGCTGGTAAGAAACAGAGTCACAGATATAGAGAACAAACAGGGTTACCAACGAGGGAGGGGGGTGGGGCAAATTGGGAGATTGGGATTGACATATGTAAACTGTTATGTGTAAAATAGATAACTAATGAGAACTTACTGTGTAGCACAGGGAACTCTACTCAGTGCTCTGTGGTGACCTAAATGGGAAGAAAATCTAAAAAAGAGGGGGTATATGTATATATGTAGCTTATTCACTTTGCTGGACAGCAGAAATGAAGACAACATTGTAAAGCAACTCTCTGCCAATATTTTTTTTTAAATAAAAAAGTAGATGTTCTGAACACTGTAGAACACCAATTTCATGGCAGCTGTGCAGAAAAAGGACAAGAGAAGGAGAAACCAGATTCCCACCTGGAGAGCGCAAATTATGACAGAGAGTGGGGGACTATTAAAGGCTGAATCATATCTCCCCAGAATCATATGTTGAAGCCGTGATTCCCATTTCCTCAGAATGTTTGGACATAAGTCCTTTAAAGAGGTGACTAAGGTAAAATAAAGTCTTTACAGTATGCCTTCTTTAAATATGACTGGTGTCCTGAAAAGAAGAGGAAATCTGGACACTCAGAGAGACAGCAGACACCAACCATGTGCATATGCCGAGGAAAGACCACGGGAAGACAGAGGAGGCAGACGTCTACAAACCTCAGAGAAACCAAACCTACCAAAACCTGATCTTGGACCACCAGCCTCCTGAAATGTGAGAAGAAAAAAAAAAAAAAAAATACCACTTTGTGATATTTAGTTATGACATCCCAAGCAAGCTAATATAGCTAATTCCTATATTAGCTATCAGTTCAATTCAGTTCAGTCACTCAGTCGTGTCTGACTCTTTGCGACCCCATGAATTGCAGCACGCCAGGCCTCCTTGTCCATCACCATCTCCCTGAGTTCACTCAGACTCACATCCATAGAGTCAGTGATGCCATCTAGCCATCTCATCCTCAGTCGTCCCCTTCTCCTCCTGCCCCCAATCCCTCCCAGCATCAAAGTCTTTTCCAATGAGTCAACTCTTCGCATGAGGTGGCCAAAGTACTGGAGATTCAGCTATAGGAATAGCTAATTCCTATAACTATTTCCTAAGCTATAGGGAAAGGGAAGGGGAGAAAGGCCAAGGGGCTGACGTGAGCCAGGAAAGATAAAGACAAAGACTTTCACCTCACTCAGTGTGGCAGTCACCGTGCGTCTACCACAGTCTTCCAGTGCTTTTCCTGTGGGAGCACTGGGCTTCCTTGCCCCTTAGAAGATAGTGGTGGTCATTTGACTTACTTTAGTCAATGAAATGCGAGTGAAGGTGCCATGTGCCGTATCCAGACAGAAGTTTTCAGAGGCCAGGATTCACCACACTCTCCCTTCTCCTCCACCATATTGATGGGCAGTCTCTCCAGTGGTGGCTACTCTATTAGCCTCGGTTAAAAAGAGTGGTGGTTGGTGGTTTAATGGCTCAGTCATGTCAACTCTTGCAACCCCGTGGACTGTAGCCCGCCAGGCTCCTCTGTCCATGGGATTCTCCAGGCAAGAATACTGGAGTGGGCTGCCATTTCCTTCTCCTTATAAGAGCGGGATGATGGCAATAGAGATCCCAGTGAACCCATGATAGACGTGTCATGTGGAAGAGAAAGGAGCCTTTGAAAAATGATTAACATAGTATAACCTATCTTTAAAAAAAAGTAAAAAAATTTTTGGCTGTGCCCCATGGCATTTGGGAACTTATGTCCCCAGCCAGGGACTGAACCTGTACCTCCTGCAATGGAAGCACAGAACTTTAACCGCTGGACCTCCAAGGAAGTCCTAACCTGACCTGTTTTGACTAATACATTTGTACAACTGAGTTCCTCCACTTTGTGAGGAAGTGCTGGGGTCCAGCCCTGGTGGATCCAGGGAATTCGAAGCGGGGATGGCATCGGCGAACTGGATACGATAGCTTTGCTGCTGCTGCTGCTGCTGAGTCGCTTCAGTCGTGTCCGACCCTGTGCGACCCCATAGACGGCAGCCCACCAGGCTCCGCCGTCCCTGGGAGTCTCCAGGCAAGAACACTGGAGTGGGTTGCCATTGCCTTCTCCAGTGCATGAAAGTGAAAAGTGAAAGTGAAGTTGCTCAGTCGTGTCTGACTCTTAGTGACCCCACGGACTGCAGCCTACCAGGCTTCTCTGTCCATGGGATTTTCCAGGCAAGAGTGCTGGAGTGGGTTGCCATTTCCTTCTCCAATGCAGGAAAGTGAAAAGTGAAAGTGAAGTCGCTCAGTCGTGTATTAAATATTAATTACAGACATAAAGAGTAATAGAATAAGGATAGCTCAGTGAGAAAATTCAGTGGAGAAAAGAGGCTGAATAACTTGGTTTACATGGAAAGCTAATAAAATTCCAAAATAAGGAATTTGTGTCACCTACGTAGGCCGCAGGCGTCCTCCCGTTCTCCCAAAGGAGAGGAGACACTAAGGCCTCCCCGGTCAGATCATAGAAGCCCAGGCAAAATTAGTAGGCTTGACGAGCCTCCACGCTCAAGATGGGAATTCAGCCAGAAGGTGAGAGAAAGAACAACATGGGGAGACCAAGCTTCGGTGAACAAGGCCCGCACTTTATTTTCCAAAGTAGTTTTTATACCTTAAGTTGTGCATAGAGGATAATGGGGGAAGGGGTAGGATCAGGAGTAAGCCAGGCTTTCTTCCTGCAAACTTATCATATGCAAAAGTTTAGGTGATTTACATCATCTTCTGGCCCGGAGGCCTGTCAACATTTTAAGATCCTTTTTTCAGAAAACTTTTTTTTCTCTAAAGGTGATTATTCTAAAGTCAGGCGCCACCCTCCGAAAGCATTAGATAAAGTTGCATTCCTATAGGGCAAAGGTGTGGTGGGCTATAACAAGAAAAGAATTAACTCAAGGTCCAAGGTTACAAACATTAAAGCTACTATTTAATTCTTATACACCAATTATATTAATCAATACACTCCCAGGGACACAGTAAGTAAGGGATATGGAAAGTTAGCAGCAAACATTGGCCCAACAAGTGAAAAACCCTTCACCAATACAATTTCTAATTAAACTTTTAACTGCTCAAAGGAATCTGTATTTAGACAGTTTAGAACATCTCACGCCTCTCACCTTTGGGAGGCTCTGAACAATCACATGTGGCCGGAAGAACCTATTCAGGCAGGCTAGAGGACTTCCAAAGGAGTTTGTAGGTTGAAACACTCTTGTCACGCCCAGGAACTTTATTAACTGGAGCTGTAAGTTAACTCTATTTCAGAGAGAGGTGGTGGGGGACAGCCCCCTGTAAAGTCAGAGGTGTAGGTGAGAGCACAAAGCAGTAAAGTAGGCAGACTCTGGTTTTGGGGGTAGATGCTCGAGAATTTCCAGGGGGACTCCTGAGGCTTGATCCCGCCTTTGTGTATGCCAAGCCTCCTTCCTCATGACCTTTGCCACGGGCAGAGTTCCTCACGCTGGCTCCCGGCAAGGAAGCAGAAAAGAGCAAGTGCTGAGAAATTGTATAAAACCCTCAGAAGCTATGACATAGATGTGAGCGATGCTTGTCTAGGGGCCTGGACGAGATAAGTGGGCATTTGACAGCTGAAATCACACAAGAATTGTTACTCTCTGTATGCTACTTGCAAACACAACCTTTGTCTCTGTGTAGATAATGCTGTCCATTCATTATATGTCTTATGACAAAACTATGATACACAATATTTGTCTCTTTTAGTTATTTCAGAAGTGCTTGGACAAGAGTGGAAGGCCCAAACTTGAAGTGTTCCCTGAGCCTCATGACCAGTGAACATGCATGTGAAATTTCACTCAGATAGCATAAAATGATCACATGAAATGAATAAAATGTAGAAGCAATTATGAGAAAAAAATACACCAAACCTAATGTCAGTCCTGCGAATGCAGGTGAAGATAGCCCCTGTTCCTAGGCATCTCGGCCTTTCCAGTGAGGAGGAAAAGCTTGTTTACGGTTCTTCAAACAAGAAAGAAATCTAAGTTTGGATGCAAATGAACCTGGATTCAAATATGAGCATCTTCACTAACTCACTCTGTGTTTTTGGACTAGTTATCTCAGTGAGTCTCAGTTCCCTTGTCAAAGAAACAAAGATAAAACATTGATATCACAAGCTACCTACACCAGTAAATCAAATGGTTTGTGTGAAGCTTCTGAATACTGTCTGGTTCAACTGGAACTGGTTTCTTCCCTTCTTTCCTCCTTCCCTCCCTCCTTTCTTTTCTCTTAACTGCACAAAGCAAAATGCTTGGGAGAAACGCCTCTCAGAGCAGTGAAAGATGGGGACCTCTTGGTTTGTGATTCAATGTTTTCAAGCACCTCCATGCTCCTCTCACCCTCTCCATCATCATCTTTCAGCTCTAATATGAAGAAGACTCTCTCCTGGGGTCGCTTTGATAAGTTGGTAATACATTATTTAAGAACATCCTGAGCATGCCAACATTCTGGGTTATGTTCCTATCCTCTGTTTTTAAAGGAAATGATTTATGAAAACCCTGAGGACTCTGCTGGCACAGTGACTCCTCAATGGAGCAAGCTGCATTATGTCTTTCCTACAGTATTCCTCTACCATCATCTCAAGCACAATGCCATTTTATTGCCTTTTCAGGTACAGAGTGCTGCTCAAGTATCCAATGTAAAGCTTCCCATCTCAGGCAGAAATGACCTTTGAGCTCTGTGCTACATACTAAAGGGGAGACTTTAACAGAGCAATGATATTAGCTCACACAGACAATTTCTATTTGTTTTTAAAGGCTATTCTTGGAAGTACGGATTCACAATGATTCTATACATCTTTCTCAAATGTGGAATGAATAAGTGGCAAATGACATTCAGTAAATTCACTGTTCCCTTAAAATGTTAAGAAAGGCCCAAATCAGAGACATGCACTTAGTGTATAACTTGCGGTAACCTGATGGCCTCAGTGATGGCAGCCTGGAGAATCAGAGACCCACCCATGTGTGTGATCCCCACGAGACTGTCTCTAGCTATTCCGTTTCCAAGGTTGCTGGGTCTGATAAGAGAGACGGGGCTTTTGGGAGTACTTCAGATGCACATGACATTTCTGATTCATTCTTTGAATTGTCAGAGTCCCTGGGTCATTCCTTTCTAATCTGGCAAGAGGTATTGAAGAGGAGGAATAAAAAGTAAAACCTTTAGAAAATTGAGAGAGGCAATAGGAAAAAAATCCTTTGTGAAAAAATAAAGACCTGTGTGTCAGAAATGTGTCAGAACATTATTTAATGAGGATTATTTCAATAGAGGCTTAGATTTTATTCTGTATCAAATTAGTTTGTTTTAAGCATCCTTATGTCTTGAGAATTATGGTTGGTGTCTTGTACAGCTGAGTTTGATTTTTGATTCATCCAAACTAAGTTTGGGAGATCTCCTGTGGAAACAAACTGTTAGAAAGACTTTCTTCTTTCCCTTGATGGTTTTAGAATTGAACATCTCCTCCATGGATCAGTGGTCCAACTTTCATCCCTGGTCTATGGGGATGTTAACTCAAACAACACAGATTCTAAAGTCAAAATGCAGTGTGACTTGCTTGTGTTTCTTCATTCTACCTCACTTCTTAAACACAATTTTGAATTCTTAGTTTTGAATGCTTGTTACCCATATATCTATTTATGTATTAATTTGACATTCTTTAAATAAGCACCCATGTCCTAAGAGTCAGGCACTATTCTAAGCATCTGGGAAAGAGTGAGTAAAATAGAGTTCTTGGCTCCCAAGGACTGTCAATCTCTAGGAGGAAGCATAAAACAAAATTAACTATATATAAAAATTAATATATGTATAAATACTATATTATATGGAATATTAAAAGGTATAAATACTATGGGAAAGTGAAAAATAAAAAGAGAACAGGAGTGCCTAGGGAGAGAAGTGTGTGTGTGCATGTTCAGTCACTTCAGTCTTGTCCAATCCTTTGCAACCCCACAGACCTTTGTAGCCCACCAGGCTCCTCTGTCCATGGGATTCTCCAGGCAAGAATACTGGAGTGGGCTGCTGTGCCCTCCTCCAGGGCGTCTTCCCTACCCAGAAATCAAACCTACATCTTTTTACCACTAGAGCCATCTGGCAAGCCCAGAGAGAGAAGATTCAGTTTTAAATATGTCAGTCCAACATAAGGCTTACTGTGAAGGTGTGTGTGTGTGTGTGTGTGTGTGTGTGTGCTTAGTCATTCACTCGTGTCCAACTCTTGAGACCCCATGGACTGTAGCCCACCAGGCTTATCTGTTCATGGGGTTCTCCCCATGAACCCCATGAACAGACAAGTTCTCCAGACAAGAATACTGGAGTAGGTTGCCATTTCCTTCTCCAAGGGATCTTCCTGACCCAGGAATTGAACCCTGGTCTCCTGCATTACAGGCAGATTCTTTTCCGACTGAGCTACAAGGAAAGCTCACTGTGAGATGGTATTTGAGCAAATACTTTGAAGGTGTTAGCCACCTTGTTATCAAGGGGAAGCATGTTCCAGGCTGAAGGACTAGCCAGTGTAAAAGCCCCAATGGGAAAGTCTATCTTTATTTAAGGAAAGTGTTTATATGTGTGGTTTTATATTTAACATCTTATTCTTCCTGTTATTTGTCTCATCTGTTATATAATCCTATTGTTGGCCTCCTTTGGATTAGGTGTTTTTCATTATTCCATCAGATCAGATCAGACCAGTCGCTCAGTCGGTTCCGACACTTTGCGACCCCATGAATTGCAGCACGCCAGGCCTTCCTGTCCATCACCAACTCCTGGAGTTCACTCAGACTCACGTCCATCGAGTCAGTGATGCCATTCAGCCATCTCATCCTCTGTCGTCCCCTTCTCCTCCTGCCCACAATCCCTCCCAGCATCAGAGTCTTTTCCAATGAGTCAACTCTTTGCATGAGGCGGCCAAAGTACTGGAGTTTCAGCTTTAGCATCATTCCTTCCAAAGAAATCCAAGGGTTGATCTCCTTCAGAATGGACTGGTTGGATCTCCTTGCAGTCCAAGGGACTCTCAAGAGTCTTCTCCAACACCACAGTTCAAAAGCATCAACTCTTCAGCACTCAGCCTTCTTCACAGTCCAACTCTCACATCCATACTTGACCACTGGAAAAACCGTAGTCTTGACTAGATGAAACTTTGTTGGCAAAATAATGTCTCTGCTTTTGAATATGCTATCTAGGTTGGTCATAACTTTCCTTCCAAGGAGTAAGCGTCTTTTAATTTCATGGCTGCAATCACCATCTGCAGTGATTTTGGAGCCCGGAAAAATAAAGTCTGACACTGTTTCCACTGTTTCCCCATCTATTTCCCATGAAGTGATGGGACCGGATGCCATAATCTTCGTTTTCTGAATGTTGAGCTTTAAGCCAACTTTTTCACTCTCCACTTTCACTTTCATCAAGAGGCTTTTGAGTTCCTCTTCACTTTCTGCCATAAGGGTGGTGTCATCTGCATATCTGAGGTTATTGATATTTCTCCCAGCAATCTTGATTCCAGCTTGTGTTTCTTCCAGTCCAGCGTTTCTTATGATGTACTTTGCATATAAGTTAAATAAACAGGGTGACGATATACAGCCTTGACGAACTCCTTTTCCTATTTGGAACCAGTCTGTTGTTCCATGTCCAGTTCTAACTGTTGCTTCCTGACCTGCATACAAATTTCTCAAGAGGCAGATCAGGTGGTCTGGTATTCCCATCTCTTTCAGAATTTTCCACAGTTTATTGTGATCCACACAGTCAAAGGCTTTGGCATAGTCAATAAGGCAGAAATAGATGTTTTTCTGGAACTCTCTTGCTTTTTCCATGATCCGGCGGATGTTGGCAATTTGATCTCTGGTTCCTCTGCCTTTTCTAAAACCAGCTTGAACATCAGGAAGTTCATGGTTCACATATTGCTGCAGCCTGGCTTGGAGAATTTTGAGCATTTCTTTACTAGCGTGTGAGATGAGTGCAATTGTGCGGTAGTTTGAGCATTCTTTGGCATTGCCTTTCTTTGGGATTGGAAGGAAAACTGACCTTTTCCAGTCCTGTGGCCACTGCTGAGTTTTCCAAATTTGCTGGCATATTGAGTGCAGCACTTTCACAGCATCATCTTTCAGGATTTGGAATAGCTCAACAGGAATTCCATCACCTCCACTAGCTTTGTTCATAGTGATGCTTTCTAAGGCCCACTTGACTTCACATTCCAGGATGTCTGGCTCTAGGTCAGTGATCACACCATCATGATTTTCTGGGTCGTGAAGATCTTTTTTGTACAGTTCTTCTGTGTATTCTTGCCATCTCTTCTTGATATATTCTGCTTCTGTTAGGTCCATACCATTTCTGTCCTTTATCGAGCTCATCTTTGCAAGAAATGTTCCTTTGGTATCTCTGATTTTCATGAAGAGATCCCTAGTCTTTCCCATTCTGTTGTTTTCCTCTATTTCTTTGCATTGATTGCTGAAGAAGGCTTTCTTATCTCTTCTTGCTATTCTTTGGAACTTTGCATTCAGATGTTTATATCTTTCCTTTTCTCCTTTGCTTTTCGCTTCTCTTCTTTTCACAGCTATTTGTAAGGCCTCCCCAGATAGCCATTTTCCTTTTTTCATTTCTTTTCTATGGGAATGGTCTTGATCCCTGTCTCCTGTACAATGTCACGAACCTCATTCCATAGTTCATCAGGCACTCTATCTATCAGATCTAGGCCCTTAAATCTATTTCTCATTTCCACTGTATAATCATAAGGGATTTGATTTAGGTCATACCTGAATGGTCTGGTGGTTTCCCCTACTTTCTTCAATTTCAGTCTGAATTTGGCAATAAGGAGTTCATGGTCTGAGCCACAGTCAGCTCCTGGTCTTGTTTTTGCTGACTGTGTAGAGCTTCTCCATCTTTGGCTGCAAAGAATATAATCAATCTGATTTTGGTGTTGACCATCTGGTGATGTCCATGTATAGAGTCTTCTCTTGTGTTGTTGGAAGAGGGTGTTTGCTATGACCAGTGCATTCTCTTGGCAACACTCTATTAGCCTTTGCCCTGCTTCATTCCGTACTCCAAGGCCAAATTTGCCTGTTACTCCAGGTGTTTCTTGACTTCCTACTTTTGCATTCCAGTCCCCTATAATGAAAAGGACATCTTTTTTGGGTATTAGTTCTAAAAGGTCTTGTAGGTCTTCATAGAACTGTTCAACTTCAGCTTCTTCAGCGTTACTGGTTGGGGCATAGACTTGGATTACTGTGGTATTGAATGGTTTGCCTTGGAAATGAACAGAGATCATTCTGTCGTTTTTGAGAGTGCATCCAAGTACTGCATTTCGGACTCTTTTGTTGACCATTATGGCCATTCCATTTCTTCTGAGGGATTCCTGCCCGCAGTAGTAGATATAATGGTCATCTGAGTTAAATTCACCCATTCCAGTCCATTTCAGTTCGCTGATTCC
The DNA here is from genome assembly GCF_029378745.1 of Bos indicus. Classification (NCBI taxonomy): domain Eukaryota; kingdom Metazoa; phylum Chordata; class Mammalia; order Artiodactyla; family Bovidae; genus Bos; species Bos indicus. The sequence goes on along the minus strand of NC_091780.1, from coordinate 13,669,941 downwards.
TAGAATTTCGACATTCACTCTCGCCATCTCTTGTTTGACCACTTCCAATTTGCCTTGATTCATGGACCTGACATTCCAAGTTCCTATGCAATATTGCTCTTTACAGCATCGGACCTTGCTTCTATCACCAGTCATATCCACAGCTGGGTATTTTTTTTGCTTTGGCTCCATCCCTTCATTCTTTCTGGAGTTATTTCTCGACAGATCTCCAGTAGCATATTGGGCACCTACTGACCTGTGGAGTTTCTCTCTCAGTATCCTATCATTTTACCTTTTCATACTGTTCATGGGGTTCTCAAGGCAAGAATACTGAAGTGTTTTGCCATTCCCTTCTCCAGTGGACCACATTCTGTCAAATCTCTCCACCGTGACCCGCCCGTCTTGGGTTGCCCCACGGACATGACCCCCTCTAATATCTTGTGTTCACTCACTCAGTGGTGTTTGATTCTTTGAGACCCTTTGGACTGTAGCCCACAAGGCTCCTCTGCCCATGAGATTTCCCATCTAAGAATACTGTAGTGACTCGCCATTTCCTTATCCAGGGGATATTCCTGACCCAGGGATTAAACCCCAATCTCCTTCGCTGCAGGTGGTCTCTGGCATTGCAGGCAGATTCTTTACTGAGTGAGCCACCAAGGAAGCCCGATATATGATTAGCATCCCCCCAAAAAGAAGGAAAGTTTTTTAATTCTTAAATTGTGTAACTCCAAATTATATTTATGCCTAGAAATGTATTATCATTTATTTTAAAATCTAGGCAAATTATAGAATTAGGCTTCTTATTGATATTTTGGACCAAGGGTCTTTCTTCCTTTACCAGGTTGGGTGGAGCCATAACCTATAATATCCCAAGAGACCAGCATTTAACACTAGGGAGAGAAAAAGTCCATCAGAATTGTTTCCTTTTTCCAAACTCTGGCTAGTGCTTCTCCCACACCGCTCCATTTGTGTTTCTCATCTTCGGAAAGAGTTGTGAACATATCCAAGGATGTCACACTTTGCTATTTTCTATTTTTATAAGTGCAAGTAAATGTGCATGAAGTTGCCTGTGGCTTTTATCATTTCTTTTATTCCGTGTTGCTGTCTTTTCTTTTTTTCTCCTTTGTGTCTCCCCAGGCTGCAAGCAGATAATTTGATTTAGCATAACATGCTAGATAAGTATGGTAGTTTGAAGAACTAGGAGAATTAGCAAGTAGGATCACTGTGTTTTTCATTTACTGGCTAAAGGAAAAGTCAATTACTTATTTTTTCTTGGTGAGGTAATTCAGTGAAGGTCCAGGGAAGGAGTAATATTAACAAAGCGAAATGTCTAATGAGGACTCAATACCTTGGAACCCACTGCCACCTCTCTGTGGTTTGGGAGCAAAATGAGGAAAATGGAAATGTTAAAATCAGATCTGGTAAACTCCCAAATGTAGAGTTTTGTATGTTCTGCAGTATTTTCATTTTACTCTAACAGAGGAGAAAATGTGAAAAAAAATTAAGAGCTGATTACATATGTTAAAAGTCAAGGGTTGGAAAAAAAAAAAAAAAAACCAGCAGCAAACTTCTGTCTCAAACATTGTCAGTTAATTTGGCCCCTAAATAGGTTGTGGTTGCAAAGAACTGTTTTGCCTTCAAGTAACTATCATTACACAGGTGAAAGGAGACTCATGCCACGAGTATGTTGGCTGCTGCAGCGGCTAAACCAGAAGGGGGAGAAACAGTTTTAAAATTATGCCTTTGAGGCTCTGGCTTAGGTTTTCCATAATTGAATACAAATACGAAGCGCTGGAAGGGAATTACTGTGAGATTTAGCATGGGATTATTTAATCATGGATTTAAAAAGGCAGAATTCTGTGGGTGCCAAGAAACCGCAGAATTTTAAAGCATAGTTGTGGCTACAGAAGAATGAGTTACCACCTGTATGTCTGCACCTGGACACTGGGAGAGTAGAATTTGTTTATTCAGTCACTGATCCATCCCTTCCCTCATCAGGACATCTTAGGGCACCTGCTGTGGGTTGGACAGTGTTGTGGGTTGGACTGTATCCCTTTAAAACAAATGTTCTAGTCCTAACCCCTGGCATGTATGAATGTGACCTTATTTGAAAACAGAGTCTTTGTAGGTGTGATTAAGATATATGAATAAATTAAGAAGAGGTCATATTGAAGTGTCCTGGTGACTTCCCTGGTGGCTCAGATGGTAAAGAATCTGCCTGCAGTGTGGGAGACCTGTTGATCCCTGGGTTGGGAAGATCCTCTGGATGAAGGCATGGCAACCCACTCCAGTATTCTTGTCTGGAGAGTCCCCATGGACAAAGAAGCCTGGAGGACTGTAGTCCACGGGATCACAAAGAGTCAGACATGACTGAGCGGCTAAGCACACATGCACACATACTGAAACAGGGTTGGCACTTCATCCAACATGACTGGTTCCTTTATAACAAAAGGAAAAGCGACCCAGAGACAGACACAAGCAGAGTTAAAATGGCAAATGAAGACACAAACACAGAGGGGAGAGAGTCTTGTGAAGATGGACAGCAAGATTGGAGTGATGATGCTACAAGCCAAGGGAAGCCAAAGAGTGCCACCAGGCTCAGAAACCTGGAAGAGTCTTGGAAAGATTCTTTGCTAGAGACTTCAGAGGCAGCACTGCCATAAGAACACCGTGATTTTAGACTTCTAGCTTCTAGACCCGTGAGATAATAAGTTCTTGTTTTAAACCACGGACCTGTGGTCCTTTATTACAAGGGCACTAGGAAACAATATTTGCAGTTCACTGCGTATACTGAGATGAACACGTGTGGTTGGGATAGGAGTCAAGATTTCAATATCTCCAGTAAGAGTTTTATTGAGATATTAACTTGGTACCAGGGAGGTACAAAAGAAGGGCATGAAAATGCTTTTCAGGGAGATGTTTTTTGAAGTGCATCTCAAGAAATGGTTAGGAATTTGCCAGACAAGTCACAAGATACAATATGGCTGCTTCAGAGGTGAGAATTCCATGTTGGAGAGAGGTGTGGGGAGGAAAAAGGACAGTGGACCCTTGAGGTCAGGGTGCCCACCCCCTGCACAGTCAAATAATTGACCCTCCCTCTGTGCAGTTTCTCCACATCCTTGACTCTGCATCCATTCAACCAACCACGCATCATGTAGTAAATACTATGGCATTCACTATTGAAAAAGCAATCCGCATGTAAGTCGATCCACACAATTCAAACCTGAGTTATTCAAGGGTCAATTGTAAATAGAAGAGTTGTTCCTACTTTGCATGTAATACTCTTGCGAGCAATAAAAATGGACACATTGATGATGATGTTTGATCACCACTTGCCAAGTTTCTACTCTTATAACAGACATTGTCTTAGTTCTGTCAGGAAATCCATATAGGAATTATTACTACCTGTGTTACACAAATGAGGAAACTAACTCTCAAAGAGTTTAAATGATTCTCTTAGAGGTTCCACATCTGGTAAATAGAAGCAGTTCAGGATATTCCTGACATATCCTGTAGTGCCTATCTTTTGAAACTCATAAGCTTGAATTAAAAAAAAAAAAGATCAGTGTTCTGAGTTTGGTTTAAATTCTTCTAGAGCTGATGGTAGATTTGACTTTGTGCATGAATTGTGTCACCCTTTGAAATGAAGTTCTGCTGCCCAGGAGTCCTACCCATACTCACTTCTAGGGCCTCACTCATTCATTTACATCCATCCATTGAACACATGTGCCAGGCCCCATGCTAGGTGCTGTGTGCCAGATGGCACTGTGGATACGGTTTCTTTACCATATTAGTTATTTGGTTGATTTCTGTTTTATCCCCTGAAGTGGACCCTGTCTTTGAATTCTACTTGTTAAAAAGCACTGAATGTCAACCAGATGGGCTTTCCCTTACATTTATCAGACAGCTGCATGAAATAAAGGACACTCATCTTTCTGTAAATATGCTGGCAAATTTCTTCTTTTATTTTCCATTTGCTTAGCACTTGGATGAATATTGGTAGTTGATACACATCTTAGGGATCCAGGTACTTTCCTGGGAATATCTAGCCATAACATAAGTTTGTAGAGTGTTAGCATAACAGCAACGTCTCTTTATCTCTCTCAGTTTTCAAAAGATTAACATGTAATTGACAAATTGTCACAGCCAAGCAGAACCTAAAGACAAATGATGACTAAATGTAATGTGGACCTTGGAGGAGATCAGTACAGAAAAGGACATTAAATAAAAGCTAAAGAATCTGAATAAAATACCTTAATTAATAATAAGGTATTAACATTGGTTTATTTATTATGACAAATGTACCATGCTCTTGTAACATGTCAATAATAGGGGAAGCTGGATGTAAGCTATGTTGGAACTCTTTGCATTTTTTTCCTATGAATCTAAAACTATTCTAAGGTTAAGAAGAATCTAAACCTGATTGACTCAGCTGTTTAAATTTCTATCAGGACATTTTCTTCTCTGTCCTTTAACTTGAATTCTTCTTGACTTTCTCAGACATTTTTCTGTGATTTAGAAGGAGTTGCACTAGATGGCTTGGGGCAGCTTGGATTGAAAACAGCTGAATTTTTGTCTGTGTGGCATCTCTGTCAAATATGAGGAATTGGTAGGTTGGAGCAAATGAAGAAGAACCCTATCCAGGACTCTGGGGAAAGAGAAAAAGTATGCAGAATTCCTGCCAAGAAGCCTTGAGGAAAATTCCTCCCTGAACTGAAATTTATTGACTAAGGTAACTCAATCTATGTCAGAGATAATCTTAAAAGCCATATCACATGGCATGTCTATCACAAAATCCCTAATAAGTACTTCCAGGAAGAGCTTGTCAGAGCAGACACTTTTTCTCTCCTGCTTCTTAAACTAAAGTTTGTTTTCACTTTTCCATTTAAAAGCAATACACACTCATTTTAGAAAATGTAACACTAAAGAAATTTGAAAAAGTCTATATTTTTAACTCTGAGAAAGAAAAACTACTAATGTTTTGGTGTGGTCCTTCCAGTTTAAATAATTCTTGCTTTACAGAATTCTTTATTCATTTATCAGAAAATGCAAATGCTGAAAGCTTTTTTTAAAGTGCTCAGTCGTGTCTGACTCTCTGCGGCCCTGGAGACTGTACCCCAACAGGCTCCTTTGTCCATGGAATTTTCTAGGTAAGAATACTGGAGAGAGTTGTCATTTCCTACTCCAGGAGATCTTCCCAACCTAGGAATCGAACACACATCTCTCTCATCTCCTGCATTAACAGTTGGATTCTTTAGCATTAGCACCACCTGGGAAGCCCAGAGTTTTTCTAAGCTTTTTAATAAAAATAGTTTATCTTGGGACTTCTCTAGCAGTCCAGAGGTGAAGACTTCACGATCTCAATGTGGGGGTGTGGTTCCATTCCTGGTTGGGGAACTAAGATCCTACATGCCTCACAGCCAATAAATAAATAATAATAAAAAAATTAAACAGGTTATCCTATTTTATCTTCAGGGATTCTGTTTTTCTTTAAGTCTGTTTCTTACCAGACTTGAAAAAAATTAGTGGCTTTTTTTTTTAAGGCTGAAAATGTGTCTTTATTTATAGTCCATTCAGTGTGTGATAAATGTCAGCAAATTCCTTCTGTGCTCCCTCACCTCATCCTTGACTTTTCTCTGTACTCTGATGAAGCATCATCGAGGAGCAAGCGCTTCTGGGAAGAGCTCAGAGACGGCACCCGCACAATGTCAAAGGCGGGGGATTTGGGGGAAAGCCCAGTGCGCTGAATGCCTGCTCAATGTAATCTCACAGGTGAGAAATGGAATTTGCATTTGGTGGCTCTTCTCTATAACCCCACACCCCCTACCCCTCCCTACCTTCAGCTGGAGTAGAACTCAAGTGATCAGAAGGGGGCGGGAGGGAAAGAAGCAAGAGACACTGAGAAGGAGCTGTGGCTTTCCTTTGGGACACACCTGCATTTGCATCCGAACCCCATCACTTGCTATAAAGACTAACACCATCTCATGGATTTATTTTATGGGGAAAACAAGGCACAATCACTCAGCGCATACTTGCTGAGGAGCAAATGGCAGTTACTTTGCATTCCTTTTCTTCCCTACGTATCCCTGTGTTTTGATCCATACCTCTCTCACCTCCCCTGCTTATTTTATCCAAGTTATACAAATAAGGAGGCAAATGTGACTTTAAGTATCACTTGGGAATGCATTCTTTGGTATGTGGTTTTGGTCTGGTTGGTTTTTATCTCATTTTCATTCAGATCACTTTCCCTTGTAGAGATTTTAAAATACTGATTTATTATTATTATTTTTATTTGGCTTCACTGGGTCTTAGAGCATGTGGGATCTCGTTCCTTGACCAGGGATTGAACCCCTGGCCCCCTGCATCGGGAGCTTGGAGTCTTAGCCACTGGGCCACCAGGGAAGTTCCCTTGTAGAGATTTAAAATAATTGTCCTTTCTAGCTTTTCATCCTGCTTTTCCATTTGACCTTGTGTAGATGCAGTAAATCAACAGATTCATTGAGTTTTTTCATTTATAGTCTGCTTATCTTGAGGCAGTGTTACATTTCTTTGCTTTCACCTGTTCCTAGAGCTATTCCCAGAAACAAACAACTGGACAGATAGACATCACAGAATGAAACAGAGTAGAATCGATGCTCTCTAAACACGAAGCACAGTATCCCTGAATTTGATACAGCATCAGTTGCTATCCTTCATGGCCCATTGTCATTCTTAACCAAATCCCCAGAGCCATGCTGTTCATGCCATCAATCTTGAACCAAGCTTTGATAGTGAAAGATCTCACATAACCTGTAACCTTGGACTTCTGCAGAGTCTGCTTGCACTATGACCTACATCACATTAAAGACCAGTTTGTACCCAACATTACATCATACTACTAAGGGTCTTCTGGCTCAGGATAAGAAGCTGCGAAACTTCCTTCTTTTAAGCTATTAGCTTTGCCACCTCATAGTGTTTACATTTTTAATAGGTGATGACAGAAATTGCAATAGTCTGTGCACATCTCAACCCAAAGATGGAATGACTTGAGGAGATCCTGGCTGTAAATGAATAGTAACTGTTCATGCCCTTGTAGCTGTTCATCACTAGCAAAGTCTGAGCTCATGTCTGCTTCTTAATACACAAAGAGTCTATAAATTCAATGATGGTAGAACTATTCTTTTAGATCATTAAATTATATAGTGGGAATTTATCATAAAAGTCTTGGCCTTTGAAATTCATCATTCTGAAAAAAAGATTATGGCTATACATAGTTGTAAAAATTACTCCCAAATAAATAATCTACTTGGAGAGAAATATGGTAGTTGCTTTAACAGAAAGTGGTGACAAACAAAATTAATTTTCTATTGTTTGATATACGGCGATGGTCTTATCCTTCACTATGAAAATAATGGTGAAAGGTTTATAATAATTAGGATTTAGCAAGCGTACTATTGAAGCTTATGGCTTTGTTGCTGGATGGCTGGATAAAATAATTAGCTGAGGAACCACAGAAGCTATCTTATTCTTGCCCAATTCCAAGGTTCTGTAAAAGTCACAAGTTTTAAAGGAATCATAAATGTGGACATGGATATAAAATCAAATCTTTCATTATTTTGGTTTTACCTCAGCAATCTAATTTTAGCTTGTCCTTTAAATGTGCTGCACATTTAAAGGTCTCACAATCATAAAAAAGCATTTGAGCTCCAGAGGGACTAAAATGATCACATGGGTTGGCTTCACAGTTTTAGACAAGACCAGCTTGAAACCGTCTCAAAGCTTTATGACTCCAAGGATGGAAACTCTACTTCATTCCCTGGTGATCACTAGGCAGAATTTGTTAGTTAAAGAATCAATCTCATTCCATAGCGCAAACCCATTTTATTTATTTTAATTGCTTATTCTGGAGATTGAGCAGGGCTTAAACTGGTTAATCAAGTGATTTATGATATGAGTGTTTTGCTCTGTATGGCTATTAACAGATTAAAGCCATTTCTTTTCCATTTCTGGTTGGTTGTAAATACTTGGAGTTCCAATCATTTTGCATGGTGTTGGATATTACCCACAATCTGGCCTCGCCCTCCAGTGCTTTAGCTCTGTCAGTTGGTTCCTCGTTCTCTGAGCATGCTAGGTACTTTCTCATCTGTGCAGCGTTATTTGTCAAGGGTCCTTCCTTCTATGCCCTCATCTACCATTAGCTGGAGGATTCCTCTGTATCTACCAATCTTCAAAGCACATATCACCTTGCCTAAGCATCCTTCTCTAATTTTTCCAACCTCTATTCTGGCTTGGTAGAAAATATGGCTCACTTTATCTTTCAATGCAAATTATCCAGCATTTACTCTTCTCTCTGCTCTTAAAATACTTTGCTTTTTAAAAAAACTTTAATGGTATTCATTATTTTCTTTCTAATTTTATAAGAACACATGTTTATGGCAGATAACTAGAAATAAATAAAAGTATAAAGTAAAAGCTAACTATCACCCACCAACCATCAGCCAGTGGTAACCATTATTAGCACTTTGACGTTTTTCCCCCCAAATTGAAATATAATTGACCTGTATCACTATGTTATTTCTAGTTGCACAACATAATGCTTTGATACTTCTGTACATTACAAAATGATTACCTTGATATACTGAAATACTTTGCTTAGAAGATAAACTCGTTGAGCACAGGATCCTCGTCTATTTTGTTCAGTGTTACATGCTGAAGGTCAAATAAAATAACTATCACATAATAGGCACTCAGTAAATATCAGCCACATCCATTAACATGGATACAACTGCACTGTGTACTATATCTAGCATATTTATTTTTAATATCATGAGCAAGGAAGGCAATTATCATTTTTCATTCTTTTCATTTCTTCAGTGCCAGTCATCTTGTTATTAAGTGAAAAAACAACAAATTGATTTGTGAGGCACTGTGTAAGCATATTCTTTAAGAAATCTACTTTTCCTCCTGGCAAAATCAGCCATTTAAATGAAGAAATAAAAGTATAAAATTTAGCTGTATTTATAGAACATTCAATTCACATTAATCTTTGGGTCAATTTTCTACATTTTATAGGAGAAAATTGTTTTTCTTTGGGCCTGAAATATCCTGGAGGTACGTTAAATGATCCAATTTTCTATTTGGAGGTGCTGTATTATAAAATTATAGTAGGTGTATTAAGTTAAATTGTTGTGAATTACAGTATTTTTCTAACATGATATCATTGCAGCCATCACCTTTATGTTTTATCTCACCCTCCTCCCCATTCTTCTCCTCATCCTTTTCCTTCTTCTGACTACATTCACCTTGAAAAATTCACCTTTCACTTTAATAATAGATATTTTCCAAGCAGGATGCAACTGTATTCTTTGATAGTTCAAAAAAGAGTCTGCAGAAATGTGTTTAAGTGAAAAAGAAGTGGACTGCCAGATCAAGGAACTGAAGGGTAAAAGTTGAAGAAAACTTCAGGCTAGCATTAGGAAGTTTTTGAGTCATGGGCAGGTTGTCTGATGGATAGTTCCCCTCCTCCTGGTGATGCATTTCATGGACTGACCTCACTGTGATGTTCACTGAATGTTCTTCTTGTCTCTATCCAAGCCCTTTTCCTCTTTCCTTACCCTTTTCTCTCCCTCTACTAAGTAAATAAAATTAAAAGTCACTTGCCCCTTGGAAGAAAAACTATGGCAAACCTAGATAGCATATTAAAAAGCAGAGATATTATTTTGCTGACAAAGTCTGTCTAGTCAAATCTATGGTTTTTCCAGTAGTCACATATGGATGTGAGAATTGGACCATAAAGAAGGCTGAGCACAGAAGAATTGGTGCTTTCAAATTGTGGTGTTGGAGAAGACTCTTGAGAGTCCCTTGGACAGCAAGGAGATCCAACCAGTCAATCCTAAAGGAAATCAGTCCTGAATATTCACTGGAAAGGCTGATGCTGAAGCTGAAGCTCCAATACTTTGGCCACCTGATAGGAAGAGCCAACTCACTGGAAAAGACCTTGATGTTGGGAAAGATTGAAGGCAGGAGGAGAGGGGATGACTGAGGATGAGATGGTTGGATGGCATCACTGACTCGATGGACATGAGTTTGAGCAAGCTCTGGGTGATGGTGAAGGACAGGGAAGCCTGGTGTGCTGCAGTCCATGGGGTCGCAAAGAGTTAGACACGACTGAATGACTGAGCAACAACAAAGTAAATCTTACTTCTATTTCCATGGGCTAGAGTGACACTCTGAATTTCATATCTATATTTCCTGTGGCCAAGCGAATATTTCAATTATATATTTTACCAGTACATCAAAGTCAACACGTCCCAAACCAAACTCATAATTACCTCCGCCCCCCCCCCACCCCACACTAGTAAAGTAATGCTCAAAATTCTCCAAGCCAGTCTTCAACAATATGTGAACCGTGAACTTCCTGATGTTCAAGCTGGTTTTAGAAAAGGCAGAGGAACCAGAGATCAAATTGCCAACATCTGCTGGATCATCGAAAAAGCAAGAGAGTTCCAAAAAAACATCTATTTCTGCTTTATTGACTATGCCAAAGCCTTTGACTGTGTGGATCACAATAAACTGTGGAAAATTCTTCAAGAGATGGGACTGCCAGACCACCTGATCTGCCTTTTGAGAAACCTATATGCAGGTCAGGAAGCAACAGTTAGAACTGGACATGGAACAACAGACTGGTTCCAAATAAGAAAAGGAGTACGTCAAGGCTGTATATTGTCACCCTGCTTATTTAACTTCTATGCAGGGTACATCATGAGAGACGACGCTGGACTGGAAGAAACACAAGCTGGAATCAAGATTGCCGGGAGAAATATCAATAACCTCAGATATGCAGATGACACCACCCTTATGGCAGAAAGTGAAGAGGAACTCAAAAGCCTCTTGATGAAAGTGAAAGTGGAGAGTGAAAAAGTTGGCTTAAAGCTCAACATTCAGAAAACGAAGATCATAGCACCCGGTCCCATCACTTCATGGGAAATAGATGGGGAAACAGTGGAAACAGTGTCAGACTTTATTTTTCTGGGCTCCAAAATCACTACAGATGGTGACTGCAGCCATGAAATTAAAAGACGTTACTCCTTGGAAGGAAAGTTATGACCAACCTACATAGCATATTCAAAAGCAGAGACATTACTTTGCCAACAAAGGTTAGTCTAGTCAAGGCTATGGTTTTTCCTGTGGTCATGTATGGATGTGAGAGTTGGACTGTGAAGAAGGCCGAGCCCCGAAGAATTGATGCTTTCGAACTGTGGTGTTGGAGAAGACTCTTGAGGGTCCTGTGGACTGCAAGGAGATCCAACCAGTCCATTCTGAAGGAGATCAGCCCTGGGTGTTCATTGGTAGGACTGATGTTGAAGCTGAAATTCCAATACTTTTGCCACCTGTTGTGAAGAACTGAGTCATTGGAAAAGACTCTGATGCTGGGAGGGATTGGGGGCAGGAGGAGAAGGAGACGACAGAGGATGAGATGGCTGGATGGCATCACTGACTCGATGGACGTGAGTCTGAGTAAACTCCGGAGTTGGTGATGGACAGGGAGGCCTGGCGTGCTGCGATTCATGGGGTCGCAAAGAGTCAGACATGACTGAGCAACTGAACTGAACTGAACCATATATAAAATAGTTAACTAATAAGAAACTACTATATAGCACAAGGAACTCTACTCAGTACTATGTAATAAACTATATGGAGCTTCCCTTGTGACTCAGCTGGTAAAGAATTTGCCTGCAATGTGGGAGACCTGGGTTTGATCCCTGGATTGGGAAGATCCCCTGGAGAAGGGAAAGGCTACCCACTTCAGTATTCTGGCCTGGAGAATTCCATGGACTACAGTCCATGGAGTCACAAAAGGTTGAACATGACTGAGCAAATTTTACTTTCACTTTCATAGGGGCATAGAACCTAAAAAATAATGGATATATGTATAACTGATTCACTTTACTATATAGTAGAAAATAGCAGAACAGTGTAAACCAACTATACCCCAATAATATATATTTATATGTATATACTTTGGCAAATCTCTATTCCCCTTCCCATGGTTATAAGTCCTTACACAATACAGTCTTTGACTGCCTCACCACCTCATCTCCATCATTTGGCTCACTCTATACTCTGGCCCATCATACTGTCTTCAGGGCAAGAATGTGGAATGCTGCCCATGACCTCTTGGCTCTTAACAGGGTAGAACACACTTCCATGATGGCCTTGTACCTTCCCATATACATTCCCATATACCTCCTATTAAATTTAGATCTTTAGATCTCACTGTAAACACCCTTGGCATGGCCCTACCTGACCTCCGAAGATGAATTTACCTCCTTCTTAATACTTTCTCAAAATACCCTGTCCTTTCCCTTCTTATACCCAATCTAATGTCAGTTTAATTTGTTTAACATTTATCCTCTCTTTGAAAGCGTAAGATCCATGAGAGAAGAGATGGTGCTGTCTTTTTTATACCACCGGTACCAATTTTCTTTTACTCCTAAAACTATTGCCATAAACTGGTGGTTTGCACAACAGAAATTTACTCTTTCCTAGTTCTAGAGGCCAGCAGTCATAAATTAGTATCACTGGGACTAAATCAAGGTATTAGCAGGGCTTCCATCCATCAGAAGCTCAAGGAGATAATCCCTGTTATCTCTTTCCCAGCTTTTGGTGGCTGCCAGCATTCCTTGGCTTGCAGCTGCATCACTGTGATTCTCAAGACCAACATCTTCAAATCCTTGTTCCTTCACCCACTGCCAGCTTCTCTGTGCATGATCTCTCATTGCATTCCTTTTATAAGCACACATGTGATTGCATTTAGGACCCACCCAAATATTCTAGGAAAATTTCCCCATCTCTAGATCCTTAAGCTCAGTCACATCTGTAGAGATCTTTTTCCCAAACAAAGTAACACTGACATGTTTCAGAAAGTAGAATCTGATTTGAGGGCCATTATTCCCCTACCAGACTGCTGAATTCTTAAATTTCTCTCTTTAAGGTCTGAATTAGATATGCATCTTTGTTTTCTGTATATTTTCTGTGATTCTATGGGTCAATTTATTTTAAACCTTTCAATATAACAGGTTGAGAATTTTTTATTCCCTGAGTTGGAATGTTCTGCTAACTGTACAATTCACCCTGCAGTCTTAGAGACTGAGCCCTTTTGGATATGGTAGAAGCAGACTGAAGCTCAATAATGATAGAATATCTCAAGAGGTCTGAATAGTCAAAGCTATGGTTTTTCCAGTAGTCATGTTCAAATATGAGAGTTGGATCATAAAGAAGGCTGAGCACTGAAGAAATGATACTTTCGAACTGTGGAGCTGGAGAAGACTCTTGAGAGTCCCTTGGATAGCAAGGAGATCAAGCCAATCAAACCTAAAGGAAATCAATCCTGAATATTCAATGGAAGGATTGATGCTGAAGCTGAAGCTCCAATACTTTGGCCTGATGCAAAGAGCTCACTCATTGGAAAAGACCCTGATGCTGGGAAAGATTGAAGGTAAAAGAAGAAGGGGATGGCATAGGATAAGATGGTTAAATAACATCACTGACTCAATGCATATGAATTTGAGCAAATCCAGAAGATAGCGGAAGACAGAAGAACCTGGTGTACAGCAGTCCATGGAGTCACAAAAAGTAGGACAGAACTTAGAGACTGAACAACAACAATCTCAAGAAAAAGTGTCATTACATTGGCTGGAAGGCAAGAACAAGGGCTACTTTTCAGGGTTATATACATATACACTTTTTAATGGCAATCTATTGGTGAAAAAGGAGTTAGGGACATATAGCAAGAGCTATTACCAGTTGTGTGAGATAATAATATTGGTGTAGATGACCTTTAGCCTTTACTCCAATGATAAAATGACAAGAATCTATCAGACATGTTTTTCTAATCAACAGTACTTTTATTGCAGGAAATACAGGACTTTTTATGAGTCCATACCCCTCTCCTTTTAAGCTACAAATGCTGCATCATTTTTTCTTCTCTCTTGTCTTGGGGATGCTGACAACTATATCACTTTCATCATATAGATCACAGACCATGCAATACCATTCTGGAATCCGTCCCACTGAGATTGGACCAGCTGTTATTAAATTGTATACATCGAACTCTCATATTTAATTTAATTTTATTGCCACAATAAACTTTTGGGGAAGATATTCATTCTCATTTTAAAGACCGTTGACTTCAATGCATGTCTGATAAGCACAGAAGTGCTAGTTTAACACTGGCAAGGTAGACATCTGGATTTATCTCAGATTTCTTATGCTTAGTAGCAGAAATAACAAATAACATCTATTGAGTATTCACTCTATATCCTATACCATCCTGTGGACATACAGGGCTTCCTGACAGTCATACAACCCAGTATTATTAATAGTATTTTGGGGGGCTGATAAAGAAACATGTTTAGAGGGACTTCCCTGAGAATACAGAGGGATTAAGTGGCAGAGGTGGAATTTAAACCTGTATCTTTAAAAATGCCAAGTATCTCCTTCTACCTTTGTTGCCCTCAAGTTAAAAACTGTGATGTTTCAATTAAGACAGACATGCTAAAAGACAAATACTGTATAATTCCACTTAAGTGCAGTACCTAGAATAGTCACATTTATGGAGATAGAAAATATGGTGGCTGCGAGGGTCAGGGGAGGGAAGAAATGAAGAGTTGTTGTTTAATGGGTTCAAAGTCTTAATTGGGGAAGATAAAAAATGTCTGGAGATGATATTTTGCAAGACAGTGTGAGGGTACTTGATGCTGTTCAATTGTTACACTTAAAATGGTTAAAATAAATTTTATGTGACGTATATTTTACCACAATAAAAATATGATTTTTTAATATATGTTCACTAGTTAATTGAGAAATCGTTGATGAAAAGCAAGGACACAGGCTCCAACATTTGAGAGTCTGAAGGAATTAAATAGCATTTTGCTTCAGACAGAGGGCCAAGTAAGCACATTTATCTTTCTCATCTTGGATCTCTGTTATTCTATTATTTTTATTGTAGAAGCTTCCCAGAGGCAGTTTTGCCCTCTAAAAGGCCTATTAAGACTCCTCCTTTTTTTTAAAAAAGAAATATTTATCCTCCAATTACCGAAACTGAAGGTGTCATAAAGAGCAAAATGTGACCTGTTTGGAGGGAAAAAAATAAATGTGCAGAACACAGCCCCTAATTTCATTTCATGGGGCTTTCTTCATTTAAATGACCTGATGCCACCTTCGGGGGGACCAGGGAGAGACCTTCTCACAGGGCAGGTACCAGCAGGGAAGAAACTGAACTGAAATGTGATGCACATGAAGAGTGAGATAAAGCTGTGAATATCAATAGAGACAGGAATACAATGAGGTGTCTATTACTTTCATGCATCAAGGAGCTAGGAGTGGTGATTAAGCAAATGAATATAAATCCTATGATTTTTTGCTTTCTGAATTTTCTTTGGTTTTATCTCCACAGGGGGCCATTCAGCTCCAATTAAGTTAGGAGGTCCACGATATGAAAGTATTTTGAGTCAAAAGGGCACCAAGTCTGCTTTTGCTTGGTTTAGCTGGGGGAAAATAAAGGGGGTAGATTGAAAGGAGCAGGTTGACTGTCTACACTGCAAATCCGGACTGTTCCCATTAGACATGTCACAACTACTCCCTGAATTCGAGTCACTGGATGGAATCATTTCAAGGGAAGCATGTGGATGCTTCCCTGTCCACATATGGGAGGCATCTGGGAAGCCAACAATAAGGAAAAAGAGCTAAGTAGCTCTTGCTTTGAAACTAAATTAAATTCTATAGAGTTAATTTTGCCTTATGTAAAATGGCTTCAGACTTCATTGCATGGGAGGAGAGAGACTCTTCACTTGAGTTACTTTTTAAGAGCAAAAGAAGGTGAAAAGGAGTAACAGGAAGAATCTCCCTGTGAATGCAAATGAGTTTTTATCTTGTGGGTTTAAATTGCATTGTATGTGTATGTATGTGTGTGTGTGTCTTGCAGTTGCAGAGAAGTGTTCAGACATTTGTGAGCTGCTGGCACTGTTAAGCTGTAGGCACTCTTTGCGTGGATTTGGATTTCTTTGCATAAGGTGGAAAGATGGGGCCCTGAGGAGAGCTTCATTCATAGATGCTTGAGGACAAGATGGGGAGGTGTGGGCAGGGCCATGCTGGGCAGTGGGGAGCTCTGTATACTCAATGTTTTCAGGAAGACCTCCTTGGATTGAGGCTGTTCTTCGGAAGGAGGCAAGGAGGACAGGAGACTAAGGTAAAACACTTTTCCTGAGGGTCCCTTTGAGATTCGGAACGTGAGCAGCCCTGTTCTACATCCAAAAGACAATGGAGTTGGGAAGAAAATATTCTACCTTCTTGGAAACCTCTTGTTTCCCATCTGGCGAAAATCAAGGGAAGAGAATCATTATCTGAGTTGGTGACTTTAGGAGGTTAACAGGGGTGGGAAATTTATGTTGAAAGTCAGTTTCTCAAGAAAGACCCTACATTCTCAGGAAATGACATCAGCAAGAAACCTGGGGCAGATGAACATGTGATGATTTGTGAGTACATGTGGAGTGATCCAAGAGCCTCCAGAAAATGAAGAGGAGACACTGTGAGGGGCTGGAGGTCCCACAACCTGCAGGCAGGAGCCACCTTCCAGGGAAGCATGAGTGAATCCCTTAAAACTTTATGTAGGTGGGTGATGCCCAGGAAATGCTACTCACCTTTTTGTTTTTTTCCCTAGGACTTTGTGTGCCACATGTTAATTTTGTATTTCCAATCATGGGCTTTTTCCATTTTTAGAGAAATATCAGATCAGATCAGTCCCTCAGTCATGTCCGACTCTTTGCCACCCTAAGAACTGCAGCATGCCAGGCCTCCCTGTCCATCACCAACTCCCGGAGTTCACTCAGACTCACGTCCATCGAGTCAGTGATGCCATCCAGCCATCTCATCCTCTGTCGTCCCCTTCTCCTCCTGCCCCCAATACCTCCCAGCATCAGAGTCTTTTCCAATGAGTCAACTCTTCGCATGAGGTGGCCAAAGTACTGGAGTTTCAGCTTTACCATCACTCCTTCCAAAGAAATCCCAGGGCTGATCTCCTTCACAATGGACTGGTTGGATCTCCTTGCAGTCCAAGGGACTCTCAAGAGTCTTCTCCAACACCACAGTTCAAAAGCATCAATTCTTCGCCGCTCAGCCTTCTTCACAGTCCAACTCTCACATCCATACATGACCACAGGAAAAACCATAGCCTTGACTAGACTAACCTTTGTTGGCAAAGTAATGTCTCTGCTTTTGAATATGCTATCTAGGTTGGTCATAACTTTCCTTCCAAGGAGTAAGCGTCTTTTAATTTCATGGCTGCAGTCACCATCTGTAGTGATTTTGGAGCCCAGAAAAATAAAGTCTGACACTGTTTCCCCATCTATTTCCCATGAAGTGATGGGACCGGATGCCATAATCTTCATTTTCTGAATGTTGAGCTTTAAGCCAACTTTTTCACTCTCCACTTTCACTTTCATCAAGAGGCTTTTGAGTTCCCCTTCACTTTCTGCCATAAGGGTGGTGTCATCTGCATATCTGAGGTTATTGATATTTCTCCCAGCAATCTTGATTCCAGCTTGTGTTTCTTCCAGTCCAGCGTTTCTCATGATGTACTCTGCATAGAAGTTAAATAAAACAGGGTGACAATATACAGCCTTGATGAACTCCTTTTCCTATTTGGAACCAGTCTGTTATCCCATGTCCAGTTCTAACTGTTGCTTCCTGACCTGCATACAGATTTCTCAAGAGGCAGATCAGGTGGTCTGGTATTCCCGTCTCTTTCAGAATTTTCCACAGTTTATTGTGATCCACACAGTCAAAGGCTTTGGCATAGTCAATAAAGCAGAAATAGATGTTTTTCTGGAACTCTCTTGCTTTTTCCATGATCCAGCAGATGTTGGCAATTTGATCTCTGATTCCTCTGCCTCTTCTAAAACCAGCTTGAACATCAGGAAGTTCATGGTTCACATATTGCTGCAGCCTGGCTTGGAGAATTTTGAGCATTACTTTACTAGCGTGTGAGATGAGTGCAATTGTGCGGTAGTTTGAGCATTCTTTGGCATTGCCTTTCTTTGGGATTGGAATGAAAACTGACCTTTTCCAGTCCTGTGACCACTGCTGAGTTTTCCAAATTTGTTGGCATATTGAGTGCAGCACTTTCACAGCATCATCTTTCAGGATTTGGAATAGCTCAACAGGAATTCCATCACCTCCACTAGCTTTGTTCGTAGTGATGCTTTCTAAGGCCCACTTGACTTCACATTCCAGGATGTCTGGCTCTAGGTCAGTGATCACACCATTGTGAGTATCTGGGTCGTGAAGATCTTTTTTGTACAGTTCTTCTGTGTATTCTTGCCATCTCTTCTTAGTATCTTCTGCTTCTGTTATGTGAAAAGGAGAAAAGGAAAGATATAAACATCTGCATGCAGAGTTCCAAAGAATAGCAAGAAGAGATAAGAAAGCCTTCTTCAGCAATCAATGCAAAGAAATAGAGGAAAACAACAGAATGGGAAAGACTAGGGATCTCTTCAAGAAAAATCAGAGATACCAAAGGAACATTTCATGCAAAGAGAAATATAGAAAACTCTATTCCTAACAAAGATCTAGACTATCTTTGAAAAAACTTACTCAACATAGATAAAACCCTAGACTATCTCTAAAAAAACCATACTCAACATAGACAAAACCCTGTGTTGCGCTCTGAAACATCATCTCCTCTAACCTTCCGAGGTGGTACAAGTGATTGGCCACTTGCCAATGCAGGAGACATATGAGACCTTAGTCTGATCCCTGAGTCAGAAAGATACCCTGGAAAAGGGCATGACAACCCACTCCAGTATTCTTGCTGGGAAATCTCATGGACAGAGGAGCCTGATGAGCTAAATAAAGTCCATAGTATAGCAAAGAGTTGGACATGACTGAGTGATTTAGCACAACCATCGCCATCAGCCTCTAAGACAGGTGTACTTGCAGATGAGGGGAAAGGGCAAAGATTGTTCTTGTTGTTAAGTTGTGTCTGACTCTTTTGTGACCCCATGGATGGTAGACTCACTAGGATCCTCTGTCTGTGGGATTTCCCAGGCAAGAATACTGGAATGGGTTGCCTTTTCCTTCTCCAGGGGTTCTTCCCAACCCAGGGGTCAAACTCAGGTCTCTTGGATTGCAGGCAGATTCTTTACTGCTGAGCCACCGGGGCATACTAACATTTATTAAGAACCAAATGGGTTCTGAGCATGATATCAGAAGTTTTGCCTACTTTTTCTCATTCATTCTCATGCTCATCTTGAGAGGTCAGCATTCTCTCTCCCCTGGACCAGAAGTGGAAACCGAGACTCAGGAGCACCTTTTCTGAGATAGACTGGCCAGCAATGACTCTGAAGCAAAACCAGGTGGTCCCTTTCTGCATTCTATTGAACACCACGAATAAGATCCTGGAAGTTATGGGGAAACTCCAAAGGAAAGACAGTTGCTCTTGAGAAGCTCCAGGGATGCTAGAGGGATAGAGGAGCAAAGTGGGAGAGATAGAGAGAGAGAGATGGAGACTAGGGTGGTCTTTGTACCTTTTCCCCCAGAAAGCATCACAACAGATATACTCTCATTTTCTGTCATAGGGATGACTGACTCTCTCTTCAGTCATTCAAGGATACCACTCACTTAATCTGCCTTGGGCTTTAGTTTGAGAAGCTGGCTTTGTAGCAGCAGCTTCCAGCTACCACGGTAAGTTCCAAACTGTTTCTGCTTTTAATTTTTTTGATTTATTTATTTTTATTTGAAGGATAATGGCTTTACAATATTGTGTTGGCTTCTGTCATACCCCAACATGAATCAGGCATAGGTATATGTATGTCTTCTCCTACTTCCCTGATAGCTCAGTTGGTAAAGAATGTGCCTGCAATGCAGGAGACTCCAGTTTGATTCCTGGGTCAGGAAGATCCACTGGAGAAGGGCTAGGCTACCCACTCCAGTATTCTTGGGCTTCCCTTGTTGCTCAGCTGGTAAAGAATCCACCTGCAAAGCAGGAGACCTGGGTTTGATCCCTGGGTTGGGGAGATCCCCTGGAGAAAGGAAGGGCTACCCACTCCAGTATTCTGTCCTGGAGAATTCCATGGACTGTATAGTCCATGGGTCACAAAGAGTTGGACACGACTGAGCAACTTTTGCTTTCCCTCTTGAACCTCGCTCCCACCTCCCACCCAATCCCACCCCTCTAGGTTGCCACAAAGCACTGGGTTTGAGCTCCCTGTGTCAAACAGCAAATTTCCATCTAATTTCACTCATGTTGATGAGTGTGCGTTCATGCTACTCTCTCCGTTCACCCAGCCCTCTCCTTCCCCTCTGTGTCCACAAGTCTCTTCCCTCTGTTTGCATCTCTGTTGCTGCCCTGTTTCAGCCCTGTTATTTCTAATTTTGTGCCCTCCTCCTTCCTTGAACTCCCTTCTTGCTGATGTTAAATGTTCATGTCAAAAGCAACAACTGACAGGCTATTAACAATGGAATGGATGATTGGGCTCTTACCAGACCTGGTGAATAACACACGCTGCCAGTCAGCAGGTCTGCTGCCCACCAAAGGGCTGTTTTAGCACAGTGTCATTGAAGAGCATGCTGTTCTGAGATCTGAACAGTCTTGAAGAAACAATTCATTTTGGTTTGTGGAGGAATAAGGTTACCCTTCATGAACTCTATTCTTTTGAGCAAAAGTAGAGGAAAGGGAAGCTTGTTCAGTTATGTTTTTTTCTGATATTTTCTTTCTCCTTCCTTTCCCTCCTCTTCCCCCTTCCCCTGCTCCTTTGTAGCAACAGAGCACTCAGGTACCTTAACTCGGAGGCCATATACCTGGTTTTTGCCATTCAATTCATGCTTAGAGGAATCATTGCATTACCATTTAAATCCTAAACACATTTCCCCTCCTCTCCTTATTTAAAAACTAAGGCTTATATTGGATGGGAGGGTAGTCTGGGGGAGAATGAATACTTGTATATGCATGGCTGAGTCCCTTCATTGCTCACCTGAAGCTATCGCAATTGTTTTTTAATCGGCTATAATCCAATACAAAATAAAAAGTATTTTAGAAAAGTAAGGCTCATGTAAAGTGAATGTATTCACAGGATGAAGTGCTCCTTGTGCAACATGGATCCCATTGGTGGTTCACTACTGGCATTCCCTGTGAAAACTTACATTATTGAGCTTTGTCTGGGGATCTGCTTGGTAAGATCTGTCAGTTTGCAGAGACTTGTGGAGAAGAATTCACCAAGTAAGGAAAAAGTCTGCAACAGGTTATTTAGACTGTCCTACAGTGCAGTCTGGAAAGATTCCTACCTAAGTTTTAGAGATAAGGGTTTTTTAGGTTTAGGGTTATTTAGAGAGTATAAATAGTACAAAAGAAGGGACAATCTCTCTCTCAAAAGCTAGCCAACTGTCAGATCCTGCTGGGTCCTTGGAGCTGTTGAATCATCCACTGTGTTCCACCTTTCTCATCTGAGTGTCTATGAATGAAGGACAGCAGAAGGCCACGCTGGCAGTGGGAGGGGCTGCATGTGCCTGATGGCATCGAGTGGACAGAGGAAAGGACTCCACAGAGACCAGATGGTTCCATGCCTCCAAGAAGCCAGGTGCATCTGACATTTGACTGATTTTTGAAGCCCTCCTCTCTCTGCATTAAAGGACCCACATCTCCTGTATCATCCACCTCCATCTCTAATCCTTTCTACACACTCTCCTTAATGGATTTCTAATGATCTCCTTCTTTAATATTCTACCTACATGTGCAGGGTCTGCACTGCCAGAACCATTTACAAATATGCTTGCAGCTGAGGTTTGCTCACAAAAAGACAGCCCCAGCCTCCAAACGAGGCTCTACACACAGATTCCATAGTCTCCTTCCCTAGAGATGGACTATATTGGCTTTGTGTCTTCCCATGTTTGATTTTGTGAAGTCAGAATGGGATTATCTCATCTAAAAATGTATCTGGTGCCCATGATGACTGAAGGGGCCACAGTCCACCTTAGAAAGTTCTAGAAGCCAAGATCTTTTATTCCTCTCTCTATTACAGTGATTGAATGGGTTCTGCCTTTAAAAAGCAGCCAACAGAGGAATGGCTTAAACTGGTGATCACTGCTACTTTTCTGGATTGATTTCTGTTGCCATAAAATATTCTTATTGCAGAATCCTACTTCAGCTCTACCCTATTTGTTTTTCTTTCTATCCTCTGCATTATGGGATTCTAACAGGAAGCTTCCAGAATTCATAAATGCAAGGAGTTAGTGTCCATAGGATGGTCTTGGCCAATGGGAGATTGGAGCAGGTAGATGACGCTTATACACAGCTCAGATGACCGGTTCTACATAGCTCTTCAGAAGGTGTACGCGGGAGTGAGTCTAGCTGCCCACAGCAAAGACCCAAGTCTATACCTTTTTTCCTCCTTCTCTCTTTTACTCTTCCCAGGTCACCAATCTACTTCTCTAGTCTGTTCTTCAAATAAACTAAATACATGCAAGCCCTATTCTAGACTCAGCTTTTGGGTACGTGGGTAGAGTCCAAGATAAGACATCCTTTGGTTAAGGTTCAAGTTTACCTGTTTTAAGCAGCTTATAATATCTTTAAGAGTCATTATCCCAATTCTTTCCTCTGGTCTAGGTTTTTCATATTTCTCCTTTCTATTTCTCTTCCTTTAACTCTTTCCTATCCTCCATGCCCAGGTCTTCTAATCTTCTACAAAATAATGAAGTCTTTATGGGCATTAGTCTGCTTACTGAATGTGTTTGCTTTGGCTATCTAACAACCAACATCTCTCCTACTCAGGAGAATTCCTCACCCTGACAGAAGTCTTGATGGGAGGCAGAGCCTTGCCTTTCCCTAAAGTTATCCAAACAAGGAGCCAGTTTCTCTCTTGGGCTGTCACCTAGCAACCAGAATATGGGCACATCATCCAGGTTAGCCAATTGGAAGCTTCCACTTGAAGCCCTTAATGACCAGGTCAGTGGTGTTGGTAATATTATTCTAGCAAGGCTCCCTCTTGTATGTGTCCTTGACTCTGCTACGATGTCCAGGCTTCCTATCCATCTTCCAAGATTGGTCTTACAGCCTCCCTCCTTGCCCAGTAGTCTTCTATTCATTACTTTTTCACCCAAGTTAGCTAGAACCTGTCTCTGTTGCTTGTGACAAAGAACACGGGGTCCTTTTTTTTTTTTTTTCCTTTCAAAGTCCCTCTTTGGATTCAGGTTAAGTTCATACCTTCATAGGTATTCTGGTGACCCTTGAAGATTTTGCTAGTTAAGCTTTCTCTAAAAAGATCCTCTATTCTCTCTACATATGTTCTGCTTCTCTCTTCTCTCTGTATCCCTTTCAATGTTGTGTATCCTTTTAAAAGCTCCTCCTTCTATAAACACTCCTCCAAGTACAACCCAAAGAGATGCTGGTCCCATCAGCAAGTTGCATCCCACCTTCTACATTCACCCTTGGTTACATCTAGTCCTCTGCTACATGGGAAAAGCCCCCAGTGCTGGGAAAGATTGAGGGCAGGAGGAGAAGGGGCAGCAGAGAATGAGATGGTTGGATGGCACCACTGACTCAATGAACATGAGTCTGAGAAAACTCCAGGATATAGTGAAGGACAGGGAAGCCTGGCACACTGCAGTCCACGGGGTCACAATGAGTCAGATGGCAGCCTGCCAGGCTCTGCCATCCCTGGGATTCTCCAGGCAAGAACACTGGAGTGGGTTGCCATTTCCTTCTCCAATGCATGACAGTGAAAAGTGAAAGTGAAGTCGCTCAGTTGTATCCGACTCTTAGTGACCCCATGGACTCTAGCCTACCAGGCTCCTCCGTCCATGGGATTTTCCAGGCAAGAGTACTGGAGTGGGGTGCCATCGCCTTCTCCATTCCACAACTCTAGGAGGTGTTATTCATATCCTAGCCTTTATGAAGGACTCTTCCTGGAATCTTGCCAATGAACAATCAGTGAAGCCATGGGCAGCCAGCCTGCAGGGTAAGAGACATAAAAGCACGTATTATTAGAACAGAAGGAATGGTTCCCTGGTCCCTTTGAATAAAACCCCCAGTGGGTATGCAATCAACTCCCAAGAGAAGTACTGAGGTCTGGGTTGCTTTATAAGCAGCAAAGTATTGTCTCATTTATATTCCATTCTTAGAGATAAGTAAAAGGTATATATGTGAGCAGTTCTCCTGGGTTCCCTTACCCTACTGCTCTCCACCCGGCTGCCCTTTCCAAATAAAATCTCTTGCTTTGTCAGCACATGTGTCTCCTCGGACAATTCATTTCTGAGTGTTAGACAAGAGCCCGGTTTCAGGACCTGGAAGGGGTCCCTCTTCATGCAACAAATGGCGACTCTGGCGGGGACTCTTCTTTGCTGAGACTGACATCCTGACCACTCGGGGTACTCAGGGGCCAGCTTGCCTGCCAATGGACCAGACCCAGTGGCCACAACTGGGACCCTTTTGTCCCTGGTCTCCTCCTGACGTGGACAACTGGCCAGAGTGCCCCGACCGGTAAGGAACAAGAGACTTTATTGACCTCTCTCCGCTTCCCTCTCTTTCCTCTTCTTAACCCTTCCTATCCTTCCCCATTTTTCTAGTCCCCTGGTCCTGGATGCAGGAATCTGGTCGAAGGGCCCTCAGCCTGAGCTGAAGATTGGAGACTGATCACCTCCTCTTGGCAGAGAACTCGAACTCTGGTTCTGGTCTGGTCTGATTTCTGGTAGGGCCGAGTTCCAGTCCTCCCTTCTCTGGAGGCCCAGAGTAAAATCCCATAATGCCTGGGTGTCTGCAGGAGACGTCTATAAGGCCATCCCTTTCGCCCCCCTCTCCTGCCTCCTCCCTCTTCTTCTTTCAACCTGGCTTCCTTTCCTCTCTTTGAAATTTTTGAAGACCTGAGATATTTTCCTTTATCTGAAGTTTTGCATCTCTATAGGAGGTTTTCTGAGAGATTGTATTCTTGTATTTAAGGGAGTGTCTGATGAGGACTGCCAGGTTTATATGTGTGTGTTTTAACTCTGTGTTCTGTGTTGTGATTCTTGATGGCCATTTTGCTTTGTCTGGCCACCATTTGGTTTAGACCTGCCGCCTTTTTATTAGAACTTGATTTTCTTTCCCTGTGCTTGAGACCAGGGCTCTCAGGAACACTTATCTAGACCATCTCTAACTCCTGACACTGAGAAAAAAGGGGAAAAAGACTTTAAAATTTTTTATTTATTTCAACTGTTTTTTTATAAACTAGTAAATTTTATATTGTAGTATCTAATTCATGACTAAACTTAGAAAATGAAGCTAGGTCTTGCACTGTGTCTGTCTAAATATGTCATGGTATGTCTTTGTCTCTGGGTAATATTTCTGAAGTTAATTTGTAAATGAGCTCTATTTAATTGGCTTAAAAAAGGTAAGCGCTTACAAATCAAATAATTCTAAATTAAACAATAAATTCCAGGTTCATGTGAACTGGGAAATATTCAGTATTAAATACCTGATATTAATTTTGTTTGTTGACCTATCTAATATAGATATGTCTTAGAGTAATTAACATTAAGTAGAATATTTTCATTGTACCTAGGTTTAATATAAGTTAACTATTATATCTGTTACAAGTTTATCAACAAGGAAATTACCTTGAGTGAAGAAACTTCTAAAAAAATGTAAATGAGATATGAGCTTTTATATAAACTCTATTAAGAATAACTATTCTCTAGAAATATCTGTCTAAAATAGTCTCTCCAGATTGGCGTAACTTAAATTTCTAAGGGTTGTGCCAAGTGTGCTAAGTGTTAGAAGTCTATTGAATAGTTAGGTCATTTCCAAATAAAATAAGATTTTGAAACATTTACTACTAAACACTAATTTCCTTTTATAGAGAAACTAAAGAGATTTGGGACTATAAATGAATAATGTTTGGTGCCATCCTAAAATGTTCTAAGAAAGCAAGGGTTTTAGAAATTATCACTAGTATTTATGCTCACCAATCTATAAAATGCTAATATAAAAGTTAGTTCTTGGTTGCTAAAGGAAAGCAGGAAGTGTGTTTCCAGTAAAAAAAAAAAAAAAGAAACAACACGGTATGAAAAATACTGAAAAGAGTTATGAAAAGAGCGTGATCAGGACTTTCTAAAATTGGATTACAATTAGTTAGATAAATGGATTTTGTTAGGAATGACACAGCCATAAGAAAACTGGTTAGAGCCAATTAGGTCCAAATGGCGGAGATGACTTTCACTAGACCTTGAGCCTTGGTATTTATGGCTCGGACGGTAAAGCGTCTGTCTACGATGAGGGAGACCCGGTTCGATCCCTGGGTTGGGAAGATCCCTTGGAGAAGGAAATGGCAATCCACTCCAGTACTATTGCCTGGAAAAATCCCATGGACAGAGGAGCCTGGTAGGCTACAGTCGATGGGGTCGCAAAGAGTCGGACACGACTGAGCGACTTCACGTTCATGTTCACGTTCAAAAGGTATATAAGGGCTTCCCTTGTGGCTCAGCTGGTAAAGAATCTGCCTGCAATGCAGGAGACCTGGGTTGGATCCTGGGTTGGGAAGATCACCTGGAGAAGGGAAAGGCTACCCACTCCGTTATTCTGGCCTGGAGAATTCCATGGGCTATACAGTCCATGGGGTCGCAAAGAGTCAGACACGACTGAGCGACTTTCACTTTCACTAAAAGCTATATAAAGGCTATTTAGTCATTCTTCTGGCACTTGAAACTTACCAATGGCTCTGTCAAAAGTGAAGATTTAGAAACTGAATAATAAAACCACTTGAGAAGATAACCACAAGTAATTTTTCTTTCTCCTTTCTCTAACATGTGTGTGAATATGAATTGGTATCACAGACACAGGAAGTTTACTAAATGATTTTCCCACTGACTGAGAAAGGGCTTTCCAGGTGGCACAGTAGGAAAGAACCCTCCTGCCAATGCAGGAACATAAGAGACACGGATTCAATCCCTGGGTTGGGAAAATCTCCTGGAGGAGGGCATGATGACCCACTCCAGTGTTCTTGCCTGGAGAATCCCATGGATAGAGGAACTTGGAGGGCTACAGTCCACAGGGTCTCAAGGAGTCGGACACAACTGAGTGACTTAGCACCCGCGCATGCGCCTTCCCATCTCCTCCAGGAAGGACTGCTGATTGCAAGGCCAGGTGCGTCCACTGACTTTTTCCCTTCAGAGCTTCTGCAGGTAGAGTTCATTATGTCCACAGAAACACGGCAGAGGGTGAGTGATTCTTTTCCTCTGTGGGTGTTGCTGCTGCTGCTGCTGCTAAGTCGCTTCTGTCGTGTCCGACTCTGTGCGACCTCAGAGACGGCAGCCCACCAGGCTCCCCTGTCTCTGGGATTCACCAGGCAAGAACACTGGAGTGGGTTGCCATTTCCTTCTCCAATGCATGAAAGTGAAAGTCAAGTCGCTCAGTCTGACAAATATCATCTACAGGGGCGGATGATCTTTATCCTAAGATGAAGTAGTCTCGTTGGTGTCCTCAAATCATAACTCCCTCCCAGAAGAATTCTATTTCTGCAACCTGAGTGCCCTGACAGAGCTGCTCTGAACTGGGTATGGTTCAGATTTCTGAGATTAGCCGCTGCTAGAAGCATTGAAACAACTGAGGATTAATAATGAATTACATGACTGTTACTGTGAACTAAGGAAACTAGTGGAAATGAACCTGGGGCCATTTTATTATCATTTCAGGAGAAAATTACCCCGCAGGCATCTGACTGTGGGTATCAAAGAGTAAAAGACACACAGCCTTTGGCCAACCCATTCAACACCTTGGAATTTTTTTTTTTTTAAATAGTGAACACTTTCACATGATTCAAAACTGAAAATATAAAAATGTACATAATTAAAAATCTCTCACACTCTGTCCTCTAAAGACCCACTTCCCCAATTGTAGAACAACCAATATTGTTTCTTGTGTGTGTGTGTTTTCTCTAGAGATATTTATGGTTTATGCAAACAAATACACAGATTGTTCCTTCTTCCCTCCATTTTTTAAAATAAAAATGATATAATCTACACTCTCACTGGATTTTTAAAAACTAAATAATGGGAGGGAAGGGATGCTTTTCAGAAGTTACAAAGGTAACACAGGGTTTCTCTATAGCATCTACCCAGTTTCTACTAACGTTAGCATCTTGTGTCACTGTGGTTCATTTGTCAAGACTAAGAAATTAAAATCAGCACACTAGTATTAATGAAGGGCTTCCTCAGTGGCTCAGAAGTAAAGAATTTACCTGCAATGCAGGAGACACAGGAGATGCGAGTTCAGTCTCTGGGTTGGGAAGATCCCCTGGAGGAGGAAATGACAATCCACTCCAATATTCTTGCCAGGAAAACTGCATGGACAGAGGAGACTGGCAGGCTACAGTCTGTGGGGTTTGACAGTGGTACACAACTGAGCACTTGTGCACACAGGCATACAGTAAGTCCTTGTTGTTTATTTTATGTATATGTAGATTTTATGTGTACGTATGTATTTTATGTGTAGTAGTGTGCAGTTTTTAATCCCAAGGTCTTAATTTATCCCCATGCCTCATTTCCCCTTTGGTAACCTTAAGTTTGTTTTCTATGTCTGTGAGTCTGTTTCTGTTTTATAAATAAGTTTATTTGTATAATTTTTTAGATTCCACATATAGGTGATATGATATTTGACTTTCTCTGTTTGACTTATTTCACTTAGATGGACCTTCTCCAGGTCTATCCATGTTGCTGCAAATGGCATATTTCAATAATTTTATGGCTGAGTAGTAATCTATAACATATATATTACATCTTTTTTATCCATTCATTTGTTGATAGATACTGAAGTTGCTGCCACATCTTGGTTATTATAAACTGTGTTGCTATGAACATTAGGGTGTACATATCTTTTTGACTTAGAGTTTTTGTCTTTTCTGGATTGCATTTAAGAATAGATTCCCACCCCCCCCCCCCTCTATCCCTCACTCTGTCTCTATTTCCCTACCTTTCTTCTAATTATATAATAAACATGTGTGTGTGTGGTGTGTATGTCCGGTGATATATGGTCACATGATTTTTAACACATGTATTAGAAAATCACCACAATAATCTTCTTAAAGAATAGTACCACTTCCCTTAAAGTCTCCCTCCCAGGGACTTCCCTGGTGGTCATCTGGTTAAGACTCCAGACTCCCAGTGCAGCGGCTAGGACATTGATCCCTGGTTGGGAAACTAAGATCCCATGTGCTGCACCAAAAACAAACAAACAAACAATAAAATTCCTTCACTTCTCCCACTCTTTTCCTCTGTCAATAACCATTGCTCTGTTCTCCACGGTAGCTCACCATAGTTTTGTATTTTTGAAAATGTTATAAAAATGGATTCTTGTAGTTTGTAACTTTTTAAGATTGGTTTCTTTTATTCAAAATGATGCCCTGGAGTTGTTGCATGTATCAGCATATTTCAATTCCTTTTCATTGCTGAGCAGTGTTCCCTACAGATGCACCGCTGTTTGCTTATTCATTCACTCACCTAAGGACATTTGGTTTTGTTTTGTTTAACTTACTCTATCTTGAAACACTTAAGAATGTATCCTAAGCATAGATAAAGATTTCTACTGAAACACTGAAAGTGAAGGTGAAAGTTGCTCAGTTGAGTGAACTCTTTGCGACCCCATGAACTATACAGTCCATGGAATTCTCTAGACCAGATACTGGAGTGGGTAACCTTTTCCATCTCCAGGGGATCTTCCCAATCTAGGAATCAAACCCAGGTCTCCCGCATTGCAGGTGGATTCTTTACCTGTTGAGCCACAAGGGAGTGGGTAGCTGATCCCTTCTCCAGCAGATCTTCCTGACCCAGGAATTGAACCAGGGACTCCTGCACTACAGGTGGATTCTTTACCAACTGAGCTATCAGGGGAATTCTTAATTGTTCTTATTTTTAAATCTAAAACTAATATATGATTGCAGGGAAAAAATAAAGAAAAAATCCAAATGATAGAAAAGTGAAGAAAAAATGTGGAGGCTCTCTTCTGACCCCAACTGCTACTGCTGCTGCTAAGTCGCTTCAGTCGTGTCTGACTCTGTGCGACCCCATAGACAGCAGCCCACCAGGCTCCCCCATCCCTGGGATTCTCCAGGCAAGAACACTGGAGTGGGTTGCCATTTCCTTCTCCAATGCATGAGAGTGAAAAGTGAAAGGGAAGTCGCTCAGTCGCGTTCGACTCTGACCCCAAAGATATTAGCAAAGTCTTAACAGTTTTCTTTGCCTCCATCCAGAGTTGTTTTATATCTTATATTCATTTTTAAAAACTATTTTAAATATATATTTTAAATGAATGTATATCATATATTTTTAAAAGTATAAATGATATAAAATAGGAACTAAAGAGCCTCTTGATGAAAGTGAGAGGAGAGTGAAAAAGCAGACTTAAAACTCAACATTTGATAAGCTAAGATCATGCCATCTGGTCCCATCACTTCATGGCAAATACATGGGGAAACAATGGAAACAGTGACAGACTTTATTTTCTTGGGCTCCAAAATCACTGCAGATGGTGACTGCAGCCATGAAATTAAAAGACACTAGCTCTTTGGAAGAAAAGCTATAACAAACCTAGACAGCATATTAAAAAGCAGAGACATTACTTTGCCAACAAAGGTCTGTCTAGTCAAGGCTATGGTTTTTCCAGTGGTCATGTATGGATGTGAGAGTTAGACCATAAAGAAAGCTGAGCACCAAAGAATTGATGCTTTGGAACTGTGGTGTTGGAGAAGACTCTTGAGAGTCCCTTGGACTGCAAGGAGATCCAACCAGTCCATCCGAAAGGAGATCAGTTCTTTGTGTTCATTGGAAGGACTGATGTTGAAGCTGAAACTCCAATACTTTGGCCACGTGATGTGAAGAACTGACTCATTGGAAAAGACCCTGATGCTGGGAAAGATTGAAGTCAGGAGGAGAAGGGGACGGCAGAGGATGAGATGGTTGGATGGCATCACTGACTCAATGGACAGGAGTTTGAGTGAACTCTGGGAGTTGGTGATGGACAGGGAGGCCTGATGTGCTGTAGTCCATGGGGTTGCAAAGAGTCGGACACAACTGAGTGACTGAACTGAACTGATAGAGTTTGGAGAATAATGATAAAATAATTGTGTTGGCCACTATGTAGTTTAAAAAAGAACAACCCAAAGACCTCTGTATTCTTTTGTATTTTCCCACGGTACATGCCCCTGCGGCCCCTACAGTCATGACCATCATTTTATATTTGTGTTCATCATTTCCTGCTTTCACTTTTATAGCTACAAACATATTCCAAAGAGATACACTGCTAAATTTTGTCTGGTTTTGATCTTTATAAATGGAATCATGCTGTATGTGGTCTTTTACACTTGTTTTCTTTTTCACTAAATTTGAGCTTTTGAGATCCATTCATGTTGATATATAGATATGTAACTTTTATTTCCAATGCTCAATTCAGTTCAGTTCAGTCGCTCAGTCGTGTCCGACTCTTTGCAACCCCATGAATCGCAGCACGCCAGGCCTCCCTGTCCATCACCAACTCCCGGAGCGGAGTTCACTCAGACTCACGTCCATCGAGTCGGTGATGCCATCCAGCCATCTCATCCTCTGTCGTCCCCTTCTCCTCCTGCCCCCAATCCCTCCCAGCATTAAAATCTTTTCCAATGAACAGATAATATTTAATTGCATGAATACCTGCTCCATAGTTGAAACACCTTTATGTGTTTAAAAAAAATTAAACGTGATTTTTGTGTGATTCTAAACAATGCTGCCAACATTCCTATATATGGCTCAGAAGTGGAATTGCTGTGTAGACAGGCATGTGTATCTTTCCTCTTATTGGGCAGTGTGAATTGTATCTAAAATAGTTAGTCAAAGTTACATTCTGACCATTAGTGTATAGAGTTTTTCTCACTCTACATCCTTGTTTGCGAACACTTAATATTATAGATCTTTATTTTTACCAATTTTGTGGGTATGGAATGGAATCTAATCTTGGCTTTACTTTGCATTTTCCTGACTACTACTAAATATTACTCAAATACTGAATTTGAATATTTTGACAATTCTTGGTTCTTCTTTTCTGAAATTCTTCTACAAGAAATTTCTACCATACCTTTTGTTCATTGAAATTTGATGTTTTATCTTTTAATTATTGTCTCAAAACAGTTATAAAATGAAATGTATCAGTGCAGAGCCATGCACAAGAAAAAAAGAAATATTGAAGGACAGGATTTTTTATGCATCTTGGATAAGACTAAACAAAGTGAAATACATGTAAGCTGGGCTTCCCTTGTAGCTCAGCTTGTAAAGAATTCACCTGCAGTATGGGAGACCTGGGTTCGATCCCTGGGTTGGGAAGATCCCCTGAAGAAGGGAAAGGCTACCCACTCCAGTATTCTGGCCTGGAGAATTCCATGGATTGTATAATCCATGGGATTGCAAAGAGTCAGACACGACTGAGTGACTTGCACTTTCACTGTAAGCTAAATTGACAAATCGTGATCATGAACATTTATAAAATAGCCATTCAACACTGTGTTATCAAGCCCTTCTTATCGTTGTTGCTGTTGTAGTTGCTCAGTTGCTAAGTCCTGCAATTGAATGGATAACTATTTATCTATTTTGCCTATATGGGTTTCTCTCTTTTTTTTTAATGTACCTCAAGGTCTTTTCCTATGGGATTTCCCAGGCAATAGTACTGGAGTGGATTGCCATTTCCTTCTCCAGGGGATCTTCCCAACCCAGGGATTGAACCCGGGTCTCCTGCATTGTAGACAGATGCTTTACCATCTGAGCCACCAGGGAAGTCCATTATATAATAAGCACTTATCAAATAGTATTTATTTGACTTTGATTTAGTACATGTGATTGTTTCTATGTATTTTTCTTTCAATAAAGGATAATTAAATTATAAAAAAAAGGATAAAAAATTCTGAATGCTAATCCTTTTTTGGCTGTAAATGTTGTACATCTCCCACTATGTGGCTCACATTTTCATCTCTTTAAAGTATATTTGATGAACTGAAGCTTATTGCTGGTGAATCCATCATCTTTCCCTCTAAGATGTGTTTTTTTGCATTGCATTTCATTGAAAAATTCTTTACAACCTCAGGATCATGAAGATATTGTTATATACTTTTTTTTTTTAAAGTATAAAGCTAGATTTTCCATTTCAGTTCTTAATGTCTCTGGAATTGATGGAATACAATGTGATTAAGAGCAAGAATTTTGAAATCAGGCTTTCTGAGTTTTGAG
The DNA here is from genome assembly GCF_029378745.1 of Bos indicus. Classification (NCBI taxonomy): domain Eukaryota; kingdom Metazoa; phylum Chordata; class Mammalia; order Artiodactyla; family Bovidae; genus Bos; species Bos indicus. Next base: position 13,636,719 of record NC_091780.1, on the reverse strand, counting down.
TCACTCTACTTGTCACTTGTGTGGTAAATTTCAGCATGTGCAAATTCCAACTTGAGCAAATATCATCCTGGATAAGTTCTTCATCTTCTCTATGTCTTAATTTACCATCTGTAAAATAAGGATAATTTTAAAAATAACCGAAATCTATCCTGAATATTCATTGGAAGGACTGATGCCGAAGCTGAAGCTCCAATACTTTGGGCACCTGATGCGAAGAGTCAACTCATTAGAAAAGACCCAGATACTGGGAAACATTGAAGGCGGGAGGAGAAGGAGACAATAGAGGATGAGATGGTTTGATGTTGTCACCGACTCGATGTACATGAGTTTGAGCAAGCTCTGGGAGATGGTGAAGTACAGGGAAGCCTCGTGTGCTGCAGTCTATGGGGTCGCAAAGAGTTGGACAAGACTGAGCAGTTGAACAACAATCATACTACAGTTCCAGTTTAAAGTGAGTTAATATATATTAAATGCTAGAAATCTGACTTAAACTTAATTGTGTATGATATATAGTAGAAGCCCAATTTTATACCTTCACATAATTTAGTTGTCCAAGCGTGATTTATTAAATAACCTATGTTTTCCCACTGATTTCCAATTCCACTGAGTCATATACCAGACTCTGTGTGTATGTTTTGAAGCTATTTTTGATGACCCATTTTTATATTCCTGCACAAATTATGCATTTTTGCTGTGACTATAAGTTTCATAAAAGTATTATTGACAGAGAAATTTCACCTACTTTACTTTCTTTTTTGGGGATATCCTGCAAATCTTAGTTCTTTGTTCTTTGATATAAATTTGAGACTTATTAAGATCCATGATAAAGAAAGATTGGATTATCTATTGAAATTGCATTCAATTCAACTTGAGAGAAACAACATATTTAGAGTACTGTGGCTTAGCCTGTCTTGTCTTTTAAATGTCCTTTAATAAGATCTTATAATTTTCCACAAAAAGGTCTTGCACATCCTAAATTAGATTTGTTTTTAATTAATTACCTCACTCTATGTGGCTTTGATAAATGCTACTTTACTTAAAATTGAATTTTCTAATTATTTTTTGTTATTGACTAAAATGCAGTTGTGATTTTATTTTTATATATTAAGCAATCTGTCTAAACTGTTGTGAATTTTAATAACTTGTACTTGCTTTTTTAGTGAATATTTAGCTATGTAAGTAATCATATATCTTTTTCAGATATTGAAAGTCTTGCTTCTTACTTTTCAATCTCTGTATGTTTTATTTCTTTATGTCTTATTGAATTATCAAGGATCTTCAATTTTTTGTGGAATAAGAGGGATAATAGTAGTCATTTTACTTCTGATTTTAAAAGGAGTGCTTTTAGTATTTCATCATTGCCTCAGCTATGTGCTGTAGATTTACTATGGATCCCCTTCCATTCTTAGTCTGTTAAGAGATTTGTCATAAGTAGTTGTCAAATTTTATCAAATGTTTCTTCTCTCACTGTTAATATTAAATTGGTATCTTTTCAATTATTCTGAAATATTTCATGTAATATTCAAAGTATTTGTCTCAAATTTTTAACAGAACTTTATAATGTTATCTGGACTATATTTGTTGGAGAATCTGTGTCTGATGATTTGACTTATTTAAAGACTATAATATCATTCTGCTTTTAAATATTTCTTCTTAAGAAATTAAATAATTTTGATAAATCATAGTTTTCAAGGATTTAAGCTTTTATGTAAGTTGTCAAGTTTATTGATGTAGAATTTTTAAAAAATGATCTATCAATAATTCGTACTACATTCATAAATTATATTTGAATTAAAATTTTCTTATCGTGACTGTTCTTTTTAAACTAACTCTTAGAGGAGTCTTATATTTAATTATTCTCAAGGAAATAACTTTGACATTGTTAATCTGCTACAGTATAGTGATATTTTGTGCTTATTAATTTCTTCTCTCATCTTATTTCCCTTTTGTCTACTTCTCTATGTTTATTTTGTTTCTCTTTTTTATGATGTGTTAATTTGCTTTCTCTAAGCTATTAATTATCAGGTCTTGTTTTAACACAGTCTCCTCAAGATATACATTTCCTTTAAATATTACATTAGCTCTATATCATAAGTTTTTAATACATTTTGTGCAACTAATGACCAAGCAGCATGTATGTCAAGCTGCATTTGGAAAAAATCATGGGGCAGGATAGAATCAGGAATGCAGGGCTCTCACATCCCTGTCCCCTCCTGGGGCTGCTCAGAGAAGTCTGGAAGGCTCAGATGTCACAGTCTGGGAGGAGGAGTCCAAGCTTTGGGTGTACAAATTAAGAAAGCACTGGCTCTTGCCCCATTGGGATTAGGAGCTGGAACTCAATTGCAATATGATCTGGGAGGATCCATTTTCCAGTTCTCTCCTGACCATTCCATGCTCATGGCTGGGTGAGCACCAGCTCCTCTTTGGGCATAGTTGGGGATAGGGACCTGAACCCTGGTTGACCTAAAGTTCTGAACCTGAGTGGGTTTTCTAGAGCTTTATACGAGACCAACCTCTGTTTGAGGATGCTAGCCTGCAGGGGATCAATATTTTCCTGATTAATTTTTCTGATTAACCCTTACTGCTCAGTATTTGTTTTGGCATCATTCAGTTCTAAGTATTTTTCTAATTTCCTTTTGTGGTTTCTTACTTTAGTTATTTGTAAGTATGTTTTATAACATTTAAAACATATTCTCTACTTTATGGTATGACAATTTGCCTACAATTCCCCAATTATGTACAGACAATTTAGAAAAAACGTAGAATGAATTTCCACATAACCTACTTCTAGATTCAATAATTGTATACATGCTGTCACAACTGTTGTTTTCTCTTCCTCTTTATATTTCTATTTATCACAAAGTTGCTAAACCTTATAAATTATGTTGAAGATATTAATATCATAGCACCTCTTCCCTAAATATTTAAGCATATATCTCCTGGAAATGACATTCTTTAAATACTTTAAAACAATGTTTTTAACACACTCAAGTAAAATTATTGCAATAATAAATAATATAAGGTGGGATTTAGTCTTTATTGAAATGTTCCAGTGTCCCCCAAATACATTGTATAGTTGAGGTCTTTGAATCAGTATCCTGTCAAAGTTCACGTATTACATTTGCTTTTAATATTTCTTTAACTTCTTTTATTCTGGAACATTCCCTCTACATTTTCTTTCACAACATTGATTTTTTATTGGGTCTAAACCTTTCATCGTATAAAACAACTCTCAGTCTGGTTCTCATTATTTCATGCTTCTGTCATTGTATTTAGCCTTCAACTTCTGTATTTTCCATAAATGAAAGTGAGGTCTAGAGGCTTGATTTGCCTTGGAATGAACATATTTTGGCAAGAGACTTCTTAGGTGATGCTGTATCTTCTTAGGCACGGTCCTGATGTGAAATTTCTCACCTTAGTAAACCTCAGTTAAGTTTATTTTGCTAAAATGTGGTGACTGACAAGGTTCCTCATTGTAAAGTCATTTTACTTCTCTCTTTCCAATTAATAAGCAATCTGTGGGATGATTTATGTCACCATCTGACTATAATATTCTCCAACAACATTTCACAGAATGGTTTTATTATCCACTGATGTTCCATGCCCAATCCATTATTACATTGGTGGTTCAAGCAGAATGAGTTTTCAAGTCTAGCATTTATTCTCCCTTTATTTGCTGGCTTTCTCTGTAAAGAAGAGCTCTTGGTTCCCCTTCCTCTCTCTCTCTCTCCCTTACTCCATTTTTGAGACTCATGCTGGACTACCATGTCACAACATGCACCCACCCAGAACTTGGCCTCAGCACTGGCAGCTGGGAGCAGAAGGAGAAATGCTGATGCCTGGAAGGGAGCTCCGACAGACAGCTGGAGTAAGAGGGATCCCCAGTCTGGAGTAGACTTTATCACGGAGTCAGGAAGGCAGTAGGAAAAGAGTGGGTCTCTACTTGGATACCAGAGAGTCTTGTTATTCTTACTAAATTTTAGGAGATTTTCTTGAATATTTATTTTATTTGCTATATGCCTCGGGAGACTTTCAAGAGCTCTGATTCTTTTAAAATACTTTTCATCAGTTTTACTGGAGAGTGGAACTCATCATGGTCATGCTGTACACTGCAGTCCTGTCATATATTTCTAATTTTATTTCATTGAGGTTTGAGAATATGCTTTGGATTATTTAAATCTTTTCCAATTTATTGAGGCTTGTTTTATGTCCTAACATAGGGGCTCTTCTGGAGAATGTCCAAGTGCACTTAAGAAGAATGTTTATTCTGTTTTTGTTGGGTACGGTGTTTTTTTTATAGATGTCTGTTATGTCTATTTGGTTTACAGTGTTTTTCAAGTCTCCCGATTCCTTGTTAGTTTTCTCTCTAGTTGTTCTATCCATTATAGAAAGTGGGGCATTTTAGTATCCCACTATTATTTTTAAATTTTCTATTTCTTTTTTTTTCAATTCTTTCAATGTTAATGTATTTCGAAGCCCTTTTAAAATGTATACACCTATGTATATCTATAACATATATCTAAGATATATGTTATATCTTCCTGATTCACTGGCCAGTTTCTCACTATATTCTTATTTCTCTCCAATTATCTTTTTAAAAATTTAAAGTCTTTTTTCTTTGGTATTTCTATTGTTCTATTCTTTTTTCTTCCTTTTCTTTTTGGTATTGTTATAAATATTATGTCTACATATATAAGAAATTCACCAGTACAGTACATTTATCATTCTATATAACTTTATGTATTTTGAAGAAACTGAAGGAAGGAAAGGTAGCAAGGATATATTGATAGTCTTGTTATATTAAGTGAGTTTGAGTTACCCCACAGTATCATTTTATTACTCCAGAACAAATTTGTTCCCATCTGTTTCCTTTGTACTCTTGTATAAAATATTATATTTATATCTGTTATAGATCCAACAATGTGATTGTTGCTTAACGCAACTGCTTTTTAAATCAAATAAGACAAAAAGGAGAATAAATGTGCAATTATAGTGCATTTGATGATTATTTGCCCAGTTACTTTAACTGATGAACTTTCTTTTTTCATACGGATTCAGATTTTCCTCTGCTGTGACTTGCTTTTAGCCTGAAGAAATTCCTATAGCATTTCTTGTAAGATTTATCTGATGTCAATGCATTTTCTCAGATTTTAATTTATCTCAAAATATTTTTATTTGGCCTTAATTTTTAAAACATTATTTACTGGATATAATTTTTGATGGACAGTTTTCCATTTCCTGCATCACTTCAGATATGTTATCCCATTGTGTTCTGGCCTCCATTTTTCTTGAAAAGTCAGTTGTTGATTTCACTAGACTTTTCTTGTATATGAATCTATTTTCTCTTGATGTTTTCAAGATTTTCTGTTTGTCTTTGACTTTCAACAACTTTTACTTGATGTGTATGGGTGTGCATTTCTTTGCATTTATTCTCCTTGAAGTTCATTGAACATTTTGGCTTTGAAGATTAATATTTTTCATCGGATTTGCACATTTTTAGTTATAATTTTCTTAAGTATTTTTCCTGCTTTTTTGCCTCTCTTCTCCATCTGTGACTCCCTTTATGTAGATGTTATTGTTTTTAATGGTGCCCTATGTTTCTCTGATTTTTTGTTAATATATCATTTAAATTTTCTTTCACACTTATCAGATGGCATAAACTCTATGAATTTACAAGTTTGCTGATTTTTTCTTCATCAACTCAAGTAATATATTTATCACATCTATTTGCTGCTGCTGTTGCTGCCATGTCACTTCAGTCGTGTCCAACTCTGTGCGACCCCATAGACAACAGCCCACCTGGTTCCCCCATCCCTGGGATTCTCCAGGCAAGAACACTGGAGTGGGTTGCCATTTCCTTCTCCAATGGATGAAAGTGAAAAGTGAAAGTGAAGTCGCTCAGTCGTGTCTGACTCTTTGCCACCCCATGGGCTGCAGCCTAACAGGCTCCTCCGTCCATGGGATTTGCCAGGCAAGAGTACTGGAGTGGGGTGCCATTGCCTTCTCCGATCCATTTGCTACCTGAGGCTTTACTGATGTAGTCATCATAATGAATCATTTCACTGACCCTCAGAAATAACCTATAAATGGAACTAAGATTGCAATAATGAATAAATAAATGTGTAGAAAATTATTGAAAGCATCTGTTGCTTCAGCGAATTTAGGAAGTAATCAACCATGTCTGGGAGAAATTGGTAAGCACTTCATCATGATCATGGGCTTCCCTGGTGGCTCAGCTGGTAAAGAATCTGCCTGCACTGTGGGAGACCTGGGTTTGATCCCTAGGTTGGGAAGATCCCCTGTAGAAGGAAAAGGCTACCCACTCCAATATTCTGGCCTAGAGAATTCCACAGAAGTACAGTCCATGGGGTTGCAAAGAGTTGGCCACAACTGAGCAACTTTCACTTTTCATCATGATCATGAGGCTATTACACAGAAAATCAAATTATTAGAACCTGGTTATGATTCTTAGAATTTATATATAGTTACTTTTTTAGTAAAATTATATATATATATATATATATATATATATATATATATATATATATACACACACACACACACATATGTATTGGAGAAGGCAATGGCACCCCCTCCAGTACTCTTGCTTGGAAAATCCCACGGATGGAGGAGCCTGTTGGGCTGCAATCCATGGGGTTGCTAAGAGTCGGACACGACTGAGCGACTTCACTTTCACTTTTCACTTTCATGCATTGGCGAAGGAAATGGCAACCCACTCCAGTGTTCTTGTCTGGAGAGTCCCAGGGACGGGGGAGCCTGGTGGGCTGCCGTCTATGGGGTCACACAGAGTCAGACACGACTGAAGCGACTTAGCATTACCATGCATATGTATATATATGTACATATAATATTCTTTGGATAATAATCTAATATATAAAACATTGAGTTATTTTTATCATTTTCTCCATATATAGTTTGATTTGCCTTTTTTTTTTGTAAATGGAAGAGGCACAAGAGCAGTATTTATATTTTCAAAAATACTAAGTGAGAAGTGGGATTGTATGAAATAGCACCTGTCTTTCAGAAACAAGACCTCCCTTTCTAAACCAACATAAGGAATACCTGTCCCCCACCCCCACTGCCCAGAACTCAATCCTTCAATTCTATTTAGCTATATTTGCTTATTTCAAATTGGATAATTGAGACTTATAGAACTAAGGCAATAGAACCTAAGATTTGGCAGCAAATGGAACATTAGGTCCACTAATGTTTTCTAAAGGACAAAGACATCTATCAATATTCATATTCATAAAATGGTTCAGAAAAGCATAGCAAATCATTTGGGGCACTAATCTCTGGTAGATTCGGTGATCAGTATTTTACTTTTATTGTCCCAAGTAATCCTCTCAATAACATTGTGAAATACATAATACTGGTTCCACTTAACAAAATTTACATATTAAAAAAAAAAACTTCAAGTAGGTTCAATAAACAATCTCAAAACATCCTTTGTTTTTCTCACTCATCCTATCCAGTCCATCAATTTTCATTCTGTCTCTACATCCAAATGTATTCTTTGCCCACATGCCACTGGTAACTCTCCATATATTGGCTAGAATAGTCCATTTTAAAACATATATTTGAACATGTGACCTGTCTGGCTTAAACTCTTTATGTGGCTTACCATTGCTCTCAGAACAAAACCTTGGTTTACCAGAGCCCACGGATGCATCTCTGGTCTGGTCTGGTCACTACCTCTTCCGTGATCTCATCTCCTTCCAGTCCTTAGGTCACTCCTTACAGCTACATGGGTACTCTACATAACTTTCAAATATGCTATACTTGTCCCCACCTCTTTCCACTCTTTGCTTTTATCTTTGCCAGAATGCATTGCCCAGATGGTCCCCTGAGCTGTTCCTTGTCATTATTCAGACATCAGGTCAAATATACTTGATCTAGAGGGTAATGATTTTCCCTGTCCTAGCTAATTAGTCATCTCCAACACATAGAAGATTTTTAACATTTCAGTTGACTAGATGGATGGATAGATGAATCAGTAGTTGAATGGTTAAATGACAGAGTTATAAGCAGAGAGGCTGGAAACCACACTCAAGTATTTCTGAATCCTAAGATTATTTCATTTCCATTGCACTACTTTCATCTGTGTGCTTTTTTAAAAGTCTGGCTTATTGAATTATAGTTTACATACAGAAAAATGTATCTCTTTAAAGTGTAGAGATCAGTGAATTATCTTTTTATTTTTTTGATCAGTGAGTTTGATAAATGTGTACAGTGTACAAATGTGCTCACAACCACAGTAAATATACAGAACCATTTCATCACTCTAGAAATTTCCCCATGTCTTTGCCATCATTTTACTCCTCCTCTATCCAAGCCCCTGGAGAAGGGAAAGGCTACCCACTCCCATATTCTGGACTGGAGAATTCCATGAACTATATACAGTCCATGGGGTCAAAAAGAGTCGGACATGACTGAGCGACTTTCACTTCACTTTCACTTACCCAGGCCTTTCTAATTGCTGCTCTGACTCTGCTGCCCATTATGGTAGCCATACCCTCTTTGCCTTTGGCTGCTGAGTGCGGTCGTTTGGTCCCGCTACTCCAGGATCTACTATTCTTATTGTATTTAAGTTTCCAACTAAGTGAGTGAAATTCTCTTTCTAAGGGCATATAAAAAGTGCAAAGAGTTAGTTACTCAGTCATGTCTGACTCTGTGACCCCATGAACTGTAGCCTGCTAGGTTCCTTTGTCCATGGAATTCTCCAGGCAGGAATACTGGAGTGAGTAGTCATTCCCTTCTCCAGGGGATCTTCCCAACCCAGGGACTGAACCTGGTTCTCCCACATTGCAACCAGATTCTTAACCATCTGAGCCACCAGGGAAGACTCAAGGACATATAAAACACACAATTAAAAAAAGAGAAGGCATAATATTTGAGGAAAGAGAAATAAACAACAAAAGGAAAATAGTTACAAATGGGATAGATGTCAATCCAAATATATCAATAATGATTTAAAATTTGAATCATCTAAATTCACCAACTTAAGGAGTGGGTAAAAAAACAAGATACAGCTACATGTCATCTCCAAGAAGAAACCCACTTTAGGTATAAAGACACCAATACATTAAAAACAAAGGAATGCAGGAAGATATACCATGCTGAAGACATACCATGATAACACCAATCAAAAGAAAACCTGAGCATGTGTTTCAATTTCAGACAAAGCAAACTTCAAAATAAGGAAAGTTATTCAGGGATAAAGAGAAGTATTACACAATGATATGGGGACTAAGTCTTCAAAAAGGCATAACAATCCTAAACATGTATGTGCCTAATAACAGAGCATTGAAATTCATGAGGTGAAAAATGACAGAACCTCGGGAAGAAATACACAAGCTCACTATTATGGATATAGACCTCAATACCCCTTTTTTCAATAATTGATAGATCAAAAAAGCACAAAATCAGCAAGTTGACCTTAACAGCACTATCAGTCAACTTCATCTAATTGACAGTTAGAGAATATGCCAAGAAACAATAGCAGAATAAACATTCTTGTCAAGCTCACATGGACCATTCACCAAACAGACAACTTTCTAGGCCATAAACCACATTAGTCTTTTAAAGCAGAAATTATATAAAGTATGTTCTCAGATGTGTAAATTAAACTACAAATTAACACCAGCAAGTTAAACTAGAAATCAATAACAGAAATCAGAGAACTGTAAATTAAAACAACAGTGAGCTACCACTACATAACTCTTAATTTGGCTAAAATCCAAACAAATGAAAATACCAAATGCTGCAGAAGATACCAACCAAGAAGTCTGATACCACCATGTGTCCTGGATTTGAACAATTAAGTAAATGGGTGATGGATGGAGAATGCCAGGCTTCTCACTGTTAAGATGGGAATTTACAGAAAACCAAGGGGAGCATGCTAGAGTGAATTATGTCATAATGAACATGAATTGAAATTGAACACATCAGTGTGAACTCATGTTTAGCTTAATACAAACACAGGTGGTCACATATAGAAATATTTATATATGTACACAAATTATGATACACCTAATGCCCAGGTCTTTGTTTCTAAAAACATTCTCCAAAAAAAGAAACCAGTGTTTCTTATAGTACGAGATGATTCTAGTCTCTGGGGCAGGAAATATACAAGACAATTCTAGAACATCTTGTAACGCCAAACAGTAAGAAAATTCTCAAAAAAAAAAAATTTACAATATAAGGATTATTTGAAAACACATGTAAGTCTACTGACAGAGCTTTCCATGGCACTGTTGCTGCCTCCGCCAAGTTGCTTCAGTCGTGTCCGACTCTGTGCGACCCCATAGATGGCAGCCCACCAGGATCCCCTGTCCATGGGATTCTCCAGGCAAGAACACTGGTGTGGGTTGCCATTTCCATCTCCAATGCATGAAAGTGAAAAGTGAAAGTGAAGTTGCTCAGTCGTGTCCAACTCTCAGCGACCCCATGGACTTCAGCCTACCAGGCTCCTCCATCCATGGGATTTTCCAGACAAGAGTACTGGAGTGGGGTGCCATTGCCTTGTCCGTGGCACAGTTGGGATTATTTGAGCAACAAAATAAGTATTTGTGTGTGTAAACTCATTCAATCATGTCTAACTCTCTGCAACACCATGGATTGTAGCCCACCAGGCTCCTCTGTCCATGGGATTTCCCAAGCAAGAATTCTGGAGTGGGTTGCTGTTTCCTTCTCCTGGAGATCTTCTCAACCCAGGGATAGAACCCGCATCTTTTATGTCTCCTGTATTGGCAGGCGAGTACTTAACCACTGTGCCACCTAAATACCCATGACTTCATACTGATATAAATAAATGTTTGCATAATAAATGGTTAATAATACATAAACATACTATCAATATAGGGTTAAAAATAATTTATATAGATATTCCATCCTCAAGGAGGAGGAGCATGAATCCCACTCAAAAATAGATTGCACATGGTTATTTGTTTCCAAAGTGTACCACGTGGGAAAAGGGTGACAGAGTAACTTTACAGTGGAGAAACCTGATGAACACCACGTCAGCAGGGCGATTAAGCTCAAATCAACAGTGATACATCGAACTGATAGTAAGTACCCTGAATAAGATGTGATGTACGTGGTATGTTGGCTTTCCTTCACAAAACCCATAAACTCACTATAATTAGGAGAGAAACATCGGACAAATCCCAGTTGCAATCTGGAGACAGTCTACAAACTGCTTTATCATTACTTTTCAATACTGTCAAGGTCTTCAAAAAAGCAAAAGAGGCTCTGAGAAACTATCACATCCGGAAAGTTTCTAAAGTGACACAATGACTCAAAACTATCATCGGCTATCTCATATTTTGGCCAGCTCTTCAGAAAATGGTATTTATGTTCACTGACAGTAGGAAAAGGAAAGGACATTAAAGATTTCAGGAAACTAATCTGGAAATGCAAGAGACATGGATTCAATCCCTGGGTCAGGAAAATCCCCTGGAAGAGGAAATGGCCTCTGGCAACAGATACTCAAAATTCACCTGCCTTTGCGTTGCATGTAGCCTGAAATACAAATTCATGTATATATGATCTCTCATGTCATTTAAACACTCCCACATCTCCATTCTAACGTGGCCCTAATCGTGATCATCCAATATCTAGGAGCATGGTGGAAGACAGGTGGAAGTTTTTCTGCTTGTTTGTTTTCTATTTTATTTTTTAAAATAAACTTCATGTTTAGAACAGTTCTAGATTTATAGAAAAGAGAGCGCAGAGAGTTCCCATGTACCTTATACCCAGTTTCCCTGATTATTAACATCTTAAATTAGCATGCATATTTGTCACAATTAATGAACAAATATTGATATATTATTATTAACTATAGTTCATACTTTATTCAGATTTCCTTAGCTTTTACCTAATGTCTCTTTATATTTTATATTGTCACTGAAATGGAGGGAAATAACATTTTATCATCTTCAACATCCAAGAACACTTCCACTTTTCTCACAATTAATATTTATCTAATCCCGAACCCTGTGATATTGATGAGCTTCATGGAAATGAATGAAAAGTAGAAAACATCTTGCTAATAAACGCATGACTTAACCTCATGTACCTTTGTTTTTAATTTTCTTTTTTTTTCCTCTTCCTCTACTCTCAGTGTTGCCTTTATCAAAAGTTTCCAGAAAATGTGCTTGGAGAAGTAAATGTGTTTGATTACATTTGTATTTTTACATTGGCCTTTACATTGATTTGATTATTTGAAAAGACTGAATGTGTAGGGAGAGACTCAATCAGTCAGTCAGTTCAGTCACTTAGCTGTGTCCAACTCTTTGTGAACCCATGGACTGCAGCATGCCAGGCCTCCCTGTCCATCACCAACTCCTGGAGTCCACCCAAACTCATGTCCATAGAGTCAGAGATGCCATCAAACCATGTCATCCTTTGTCATCCCCTTCTCCTCCTTCCTTCAATCTTTTCCAGCATCAGGGTCTTTTCAAATGAGTCAGTTCTTCGCATCAGGTGGCCAAAGTATTAGAGTTTCATCAGTCATTCCAATGAACACTCAGGAATGATCTTTAAGATGGGCTATTTGGACTCCTTGCAGTCCAAGGGACTCTCAAAAGTCTTCTCCAGCACCAAAGATCAGAGCATCAGTTCTTTGGTGCTCACCTTTCTTTATAGTCCAACTCTCACTTCCATACATGACTACTGGAAAAACCATAGCCTTGACTAGACAGACCTTTGTTGACAAAGTAATGTCTCTGCTGTTTAACGTGCTATCTAGGTTGGTCATAACTTTCCTTCCAAGGAGTAAGCGTCTTTTAATTTCATGGCTGCAATCACCATCTGCAGTGATTTTAGAGCCCCCAAAAATAAAGTCTGACACTGTTTCCCCATCTATTTCCCATGAAGTGATGGGACCGGGTGCTATGATCTTCGTTTTCTGAATGTTGAGCTTTAAGCCAACTTTTTCACTCTCCTCTTTCACTTTCATCAAAAGGTTCTTTAGTTCTTCTTCACTTTCTGCCATAAGGGTGGTGTCATCTGCATACCTGAGGTTATTGATATTTCTCCTGGCAATCTTGATTCCAGCTTGTGCTTCATCCAGTCCAGCATTTCTCATGATGTACTCTGCATGTAAGTTAAATAAGCAGGGTGACAATATCCAGCCTTGATGTACTCCTTTCCCAATTTGGAACCTGTCTTTTGCTCCATGTCCAGTTCTAACTGTTGTTTCCTGACCTGCATACAGATTTCTCAAGAGGCAGGTCAGGTGGCCTGGTAGTCCCATCTCTTTCAGAATTTTCCAGAGTTTGTTGTGATCCACACAGTCAAAGGCTTTGGCATAGTCAATAAAGCAGAAATAGATGTTTTTCTGGAACTCTCTTGCTTTTTCGATGATCCAGTGGATGTTGGCAATTTGATCTCTGGTTCCTCTGTCTTTTCTAAAACCAACTTGAATATCTGGAATTTCATGGTTCATGTATTGTTGAAGCCTGGCTTGAAGAATTTTGAGCATTTCTTTATTAGTGTGTGGGATGAGTGCAACTGTGTGGTAGTTTGAGCATTCTTTGGCATTGCCTTTCTTTGGCATTGGAATGAAAACTGACCTTTTCCAGTCCTGTGGCCACCTTGAGTTTTTCAAATTTGCTGGCATATTGAGTGCAACACTTTCACAGCATCATCTTTGAGGATTTGAAATAGTTCAACAGGAATTCCATCACCTTCACTCTTTATTCGTAGTGATGCTTTCTAAGGCCCACTTGACTTCACATTCCAGGATGTCTGGCTCTAGGTGAGTGATCATACCATTGTGATCATCTGGGTCATGAAGACCTTTTTCGTACAGTTCTTCTGTGTATTCTTGCCACCTCTTCTTAATATCTTCTCCTTCTGTTAGGTCCATACCACTTCTGTCCTTTATTGAGCCCATCTTTGCATGAAATGTTTGTTCCCTTGGTATCTCTAATTTTCTTGAAGAGATCTCTAGTCTTCCCCATTCTATTGTTTTCCTTTATTTCTTTGCACTGATCATTGAGGAAGGCTTTCTTATCTCTCTATTGCTATTCTTTGGAACTCTGCAGTCAAGTGGGTATATCTTTCCTTTTCTCCTGTGCTTTTTGCTTGCTTCTCTTCTTTGCACAGCTATTTGAAAAGCCTCTTCAGACAGCCATTTTGCTTTTTTTGCATTTCTTTTTCTTGGGGGTGGTCTTGATCCCTGTCTTCTATACAATGTCACAAACCTCCATCCATAGTTCATCAGGAACTCTATCAGATGTAGTCCCTTAAATCTATTTGTCACTTCTACTGTATAATCATAAGAGGTTTGATTTAGGTCATACCTGAATGGTCTAATTTTCCCCACTTTCTTCAATTTAAGTCTGAATTTGGCAACAAGGAGTCCACCATCAGCTCCTGGTCTTTTTTTTTTTTTTTTTTTTGCTGACTGTATAGAGCTTCTCCATCCTTGGCTGCAAATAATATAATCAATCTGATTTTGGTGTTGACCATCTGGTGATGTCCACGTATAGAGTCTTCTCTTGTGTTGTTGGAAGAGGGTGTTTGCTATGACCAATGAGTTCTCTTGGCAAAACTCTATTAGCCTTTGCCCTGCTTCATTCTGTACTCCAAGGCCAAATTCTCTTGTTACTCCAGGTGTTTCTTGACTTCCTATTTTTGCAGTCTTGTTCCCTTTAATGAAAAGATCTTCTTTGAATGTTAGTTCTAAAAGGTCTTGTAGATCTTCAGAGAACCATTCAAATTCCTACCCTTGGTGCTAAGGTAACCATGATACAAGTCCTTGCATCTCTTCTGGTCTGGGTTTCCTCATTTGCAGGGCCAAATGATTGCTGAGCATCCTTGTCCTTTATAGTTCCATGATGGTAGAATATGGGCTCTTTTCTGCAATCCAGTAGAGTTTTCAAACTGGCAAGAGTTTGTGAATAAGGCTACACTTTGGAATTTGGGCTTCCCAATTCAAAGAAGGGACTCTCCCTTGGTTTGGGTGGGGTGAGAGAACTGGAATTTTCTCTAGAGAGAGATGACGTTTTCTCATCAGTCTTAGCCTGCCAGGTGGCATGTCTCGCCCACCAAGAAGGAGAAAATAGCACTGATGATAATTTGTTGGTTGGAATAACTTCTCACAAGAAATGAAAGAGAATTAAAAAGGCAGAACGAATGACTAACCTTTGCCTTGCCTTAGCAGAAAAGCTGGTGAAATTTAGAAATATATTCATGTCTTTATTCACCCAGGCTCTCTACCTGAACCAACAACTATTCGTGAAAGTTTCCACATTAAACTTTCAGTTCCAGTAAAGTTCATAGCAGCTTCTAAAACTGCACTTGGAGGTGACAACATAACATTCCTTTGGGTCTGATGCATAGAGGCTTAAATGTGAGGGCTGAGAAAGGTTTCAGAGGGGATAGACATCCAGCCGTGTTTCTACCTTGTGCCCAACACTCAGCGTACATTAACAGTCCTGGCTGGATGCTTTATATGTATTATTTCTAATATTTCTAATACTCTTATAGAATAGGTAGTTGATAAAAGAGGAAATGGAGGCCCAAATCAGGGTAAATAACTTACCCAAGTTCACTTGCCGGTTTGAGTTTTTAACCTATATCTGTCTGAAAATGAAAGTGTTAGTTACTCAGTCCTGTCTCTTTGTGACCCCATGGACTGTAGCCCACCAGCCTCCTCTGTCCATGGAATTCTCCAGGAAGGAATACTGGAGGGAACAGCCATTCCTTTCTCCAGGGGATCTTTCCCACACAGTGATCGAACCCAGTTCTTCTGCATTCCTGCCAGATTTTATATCATGTGAGCCACCAGGGAAGCCCATGTCTGTGTAACTCCACCCTCTAAGTTGTGTTCACATGAGTTAACTCCAGGGAACATAAAATTACTCGCTTCTCTATAATTGATTGTGTGAATCAAATGGTATTTTATTTCTGCATTCCCATAATTTTCTACAAGTCTGTGACTGTTTGAAGCACAGGGATGGTGTTTTACTGGCCTCTGAATCCTCAGTATCTGGCAAGTGGTAAGTGCCCAAAAGGTTCTGTTCAGCTCAAGTCACACAATTAACTAGCCACAGAGCCAGAACTATATCCAGACCTCTTGACTCTGGGTCCAGAACTATTTCACCACCACATTATTACTTTTAGATTTTTTAATCACATCCAATTTCCAGATTACTCTCCCCATAAAACCTCTTATGTCCCTGATGCCAAACCCTGCACATTTTTCCTTGGAAAAGAGAGAAGGTTCTTATTATGACAACAAAGTCTTTAAATTTATTGAAGACTTCCTGGGTGCTGAGGGTGCAGTTTCCCTATGGACTACAGCCCTTTCATGTGAATTTGCTCATTTCCTTCTGACAACTCTCTGAGACGCAGGCCATGATTAACTCCATTTTACCAATGAGGAAGCTGAGAAATAAATGTACTAATTGGCCAGGTTCTCAGAGAAAGTGTAGCTCTAGACAGGCATGATCTGAAAGATGAAGCTCCCTGCCCAGGGTGGGAGCTGAAAAGAAGGAATGTGGCCACAGTAGAAATGGAAGGTTTTAACCTCTTTTTTTGTGATATACCAAGTGGGATGTGTGTTTGTGTGTGTTTATGTGATAACTGCTATATGTTGATCCTGAAGATACATGGGTAACACCAGGTTCTGAGGATCATTTAATTGAACTCACCTACTCCCTTTAATTCCTGAAAATTTCCACCCAGAGCTATTGAAACAGGGTTTCGAGCCCTTCCCACGTTGAATCTGTGCATACTCTGGTTTCTTATAAGGTCACATGGAGGATAAGATTTAGCACATTCCAGGGAGATTATCCTCAAACTGCAAAAACCTGAAAAAGCATTGATAAAGGCTTAGCGGCATTATTCTGAAGACTGTGTTGTTGTGGGATAATCATATACAGCAAACCTCACTAAGTTCTGAGGTTTGTATCATCTTCTATGTCCTCCTTTCCCCCAGAGATTCTGAATCCTTCCTGGAGATTAAAATGTAATGATACAATGAATTGAAACAGAAAAGCATTAAAAATCATGCTTCAAAGCATTATAGGATATATATGACATTATGCGCAAGCATGGAATGGGATTCGAATACAGCAAACAGTTCTGTCGCACACATATCTTTACATTTGTATACATTTAAAAATAATAGGATTGGGACATTCAGCTTTGCAAACCCCTGCCAGAGGGAGTGGGGGGAACAGCCACTGGGAGGGGGCATGGGCTGGCCTTAAGGTCGTGACTATGATGGAGAGGTGGATGGATAAAAAGGAGGTGAGTATCAACTTTGTCGAGTGCAGAATTATAAACTGTTAAAGCTGCAGCTGAAAGACACATTTTCATCACTAGGGACTTTTAGTAGTTCATTCATTCTACAAATATTGAGAATCATTCTTACCACTTAGGTGCACTTTTTCACAACACATCCAAAGCCCCTGTCAACTAACTCCATGCTGACTTTGAGCCGGAAGTTCATAACTTAGTCATGTTCATAATCTTAGCTTTTTAATTGAATCCAAAACCACAACAACAATGACAAATGTGGAGGTGTAAAATGATGAAAAGACACACAGAGAACAATCTAGAGAATTTATCTGGGGTCGAGGAAATAAGCATCATACCTAACAAGAACACAGGGCAGTAACCCAATCAGGGCAGTTTTTCCTCTAAGGAGAAAGACCTTGCATGCTGGGGTTGGTTTAAAATGAATCAATTCTAATGAGGTGGATGAACCTAGAGCCTATTATACAGAGTGAAGTAAGTCAGAAAGAGAAAAACAAATATCATGTATTAATGCATATCTATGGAATCTAGAAAGATGGTCCTGATGAACCCTATTTGCAGGGCAGCAATGGGGAGTCCAACTGCGAACAGTTGTGGAGACAGCGGGGCAAAGAGAGGGAGGGACAAATAGAAAGAGTAGCACTGAAATCTACATTACCATGTGTGAAAGAGATGGCCAGTGGGAATTTGCCATATGACTCAGGAAATTCAAATCGGGGCTCTGTGGTAACCTAGAGGCATGGGATGGGGAGGGAGGTGGGAGGGAGGCTCAAGAGGGAGGGGATATATGTTTACGTATACTTATGGCCACCTGACCTGCCTCTTGAGAAACCTGTATGCAGGTCAAGAAGCAACAGTTAGAACCAGACATGGAACAACAGAGGAAAAGGAGTACGTCAAGGCTGTATATTGTCACCCTGCTTATTTAACTTACCTGCAGAGTACATCATGAGAAATGCTGGGCTGGAAGAAGCACAAGCTGGAATCAAGATTGCCAGGAGAAATACCAATAACCTCAGGTATGCAGATGACACCGCCCTTATGGCAGAAAGTGAAGAAGAACTAAAGAGCCTCTTGATGAAAGTGAAGGAGGAGAGTGAAAAAGTTGGCTTAAAGCTCAACATTCAGAAAACTAAGATCATGGCATCGGGTCCCACCACTTCATGGCAAGTAGATAGGGAGACAGTGGCAAACTTTATTTTGTTGGGGGTCCAAAATCACTGCAGATGGTGACTGCTGCCATGAAATTAAAAGATGCTTATTGCTTGGAAGGAAAGTTATGATCAAGTTAGACAGCATATTAAAAAGCAGAGACATTACTTTGCCAACAAAGGTCCGTCTAGTCAAGGCTATGGTTTTTCCAGTAGTCATGTGTGGATTGAGAGTTGGACTATAAAGAAAGCTGACCACCAAAGAATTGATGCTTTTGAACTGTGGTATTGGAGAAGACTCCTGAGAGTCACTTGGACTGCAAGGACATCAAACCAGTCCATCCTAAAGGAAATCAGTCCTGAATTTTCATTGGAAGGACTGATGCTGAAGCTGAAACTCCAATACTTTGGCCACCTGATGCTAAGAGCTCACTCATTTGAAAAGACCCTGATGCTGGGAAAGATTGAGGGCAGGAGGAGAAGGGGACGACAGAGGATGAGATGGTTGGATGGCATCACCGACTCAATGTACATGAGTTTGAGTAAGCTTCTGGAGTTGGTGATGGACAGGGAGGCCTGGTGTGCTGCAGTCCGTAGGGTCACAAAGAGTCAGACACGATTGAGCGACTGAAATGAACTGAACTGAACTGACTGATGGCTGATTCATGTTGATTATTGCAAAAGCAATACAATATTGTAAAGTAATTATCCTCTAATTAAAATTAAAAAAAATAAAATAGAAAAAAGGAAGAAAATCACTACTGCCTCCTGCTAACAAATAAGCAGCTCTTTCAAGGGAAGAATAAGACTGCCAGGTTGCATCATGCGTGGTGCCCTGGGGCAGGAGCAGCCACCTGTGAGAGGGGCCCCAGGGAGCTGGGGAGAATGCCTGGGCTCCCCTCCGCCCGCAGCACGCGCAGGGCACCCCACCACCAGGGGGGCCAGACTTCCTAAAAACCTTGGATTGCAGCTTTATGGGGAACAGACACCGGATGACATTCCTCGTAAATTCTACTCCGTTTATTTGCTGTCTCCACTTCTACCTCCATAAAGCAAATTACGTGTTGGTCTCTGGTTCCAGGCTGTCTTCCCAGCTCTCAGAACAGAGGCCAGTCAGGAAGGACAGACCTGTGGCAGGAGTGGGGGTGGGGAAAAAGAGGGACCTTGTTTTCCAGAAAATACCGTGATGAGTGTCTATGTGGACACAGTTACACACACATATGTACACAAATATACACATATTTACAGAGGGAGCTGGACATTTTGATGAGAAAATTGTAAATTCAAGCATTTCATAGAGCAATTTTCCATTATTCTTGCCTGGAAAATCCCATGGACAGAGGAGCCTGGAGGGCTACAGCCCTTGGAGTCACAAAAGAGTCAGATGCAACTTAATGAGTAAAGAGGAGAGCAATTTTCAAGAAGTATTTTAGAGCTTCTCTTTTTTCTCAGTAAAAAAGATGTATGCAAAAAAAGAAAAAAAAGCAAGCATTTATTTTAAAATTCCTTTTGGATCATATACTTACTGGGTATTTACAATTTGAACTATGGATTCATTTTATTTATTTATTTATTTTTTAATTTAATTTATTTTTTTATTTGTTACCACTTTATATTTTAATTAAAGGAAATTACAGAATTTTGTTGTTTTCTCATTTTGTCGTGCTAATTTTTAACTAGTTTTATTGGAGTGTAGTTTCTTTACAATATTGTATTAGTTTCTATTGTATAGCAAAGTGAATCAGCCATATGTATATATATATATATATATATATATATATATATATATGTGTGTGTATATATATATATATATATCCCCTCTCTTTTGGATTTCCTCCCCAGTTGATCACCACAGTGTATTAAGTAAAGTTTCTTTGCTGTACAGGACGTTCTCGTCAGTTATCTATTTTATACGTAGTATTAATAATGTATATGTGTCAATCCCAATCTCCCATTTGCTCCTACTTCCCCTTCCCCCTTGATATCCATGTATTTGTTCTCTATGTCAGCATCTCTATTTCTAGAGTTTTCGTCATGACCTCACTTAATGTATTTTGAATGGAGTTTGGAGCACATTGTACAGTTTTACATTATAGTCAGTGTTAGAAGACTATAGAAAGTTTGGATAGGATGCATGCACTACAATCAAACAATGCACCTTGAACAGAAATGGTTAAGTGAACGGTGTCTGCTGGTCTGTGATTGCAGCAGCTTTCCTTCCACGCAGGGAGAGGTGGGAACTGCCCCTCTCCCAGACTCTCAGGCTGTGATTTGGGGATGGCTGTCCTCAAACCCCAGCCTAGTGGGTAGGGACAGGTCCAAGGATTGGTCTGTGTTTTCTCAGGCTCGGTCCGGGGTGCCTGTCACCCAGCCTGGCCAATGACCATCCTCCTGTAACCTCTCACTCCCTTATGTCTGGGTCGCAAACCCACAACTTCTGGTACCCTTCTCTCCATTCACTGGAGGAGAGGCTGCCTGATAGTAAAACATATAAGGGAGATGGAATTTAAGGCTGGTGGGGTACAGTCTCCCAGGACATGGAGAGAGCACCCGGGAGTGGCAGGCCTGGGACCAGACACTTCGCTTTGGGGTGATGTTGACCTGTTGCAAGTGTTTCAGTCACTTGCAGGCTTCCCAGGGGGTGCTAGTGGTGAAGAACCCGCCTGCCAGTGCGGGAGAGGCAAGAGATGCGGGTTCAGTCCCTGCGTCCGGAAGATCCCCTGGAGGAGGAAATGGCGACCCACTCCAGTATTCTTGCCTGGAGAATCCCCTGGACAAGGAGCCTGGTGTACTACCGTCCATGGGGTCACAAAGAGTTGGACACAACTGAGCACACACACACTCACACACACTCACAGGTTAAAGAGTGCTAAGTACATCATGCTCACACACATGTTTTGGGAAGAAAGGGAAGAAAAAAACATTTTCCATGCATCATAGTTGCAATGGCTGTGCATCCTTGTCCTGAATTTGATCTTTTTATTCTACAGCTTCCAGAAGTACATCTTCCTGGCCACATCTTCTCAGTTTGATTTCCTCAGACGCAGTCACTTGACACTGATTTCTCCTCCAAATCTACCCTACTACATTTGTTCTTTCTCTGGAACTGGGGATGTAACGTGGTGAGAACCATTTTCAGGGCTTCTGCTTCCATCCAGAGACAACTGAGCATTCGAAATCTGACCCCACCTGGATAATGACTTTCACAGCTTGTCACCCCATTACTTCAGAATTTCTCACTTACTTTTGGGAAATAGTCGAATTTGATTAGAAAGGATATTATAATTGTCTTGGCTCAAGGTTGCCACAACAAAATGCCATACACTAGATGGCTTAAACAAAGATTTATTCCTCACAGTTCTGGAGGCTGGAAGTCTAAGATCAAGGTGTTAATGTGCTTGGTTCCTGGCAAGAGCCTGTTTCCTACAGATGACTGTGACCCCAGGCACGCATGCTCAGTGGTTTGGTTGTGTCCGACTCTTTGCAACCCCATGGCTGACTTCTCTCTAATTCCTCATTTGTCATCTTTTCAGCAGGTGCATATGAGAGAGAAGGATCTCCCTTCCTCCTCTTAGGGGCAATAACCCCACCAAGAGGGCCCCACTCATTGTTCAGTCACCAAGTCATGTCCAGCTCTTTGTGACCCCATGGACTGCAGCATGCTAGGCTTCCATGTCTCTCACCATTTCCCAGAGTTTGCCCAAGTACATGTCCATTGAATGGGTGGTGATATCCAACCATCTCATCTTCTGTTGCCCTCTTCTTCTGCCTTCAATCTTTCCCATCATCAGGGTCTTTTCCAATGAGTCAGCTGTTCACATCAGGTGGTCAAAGTATTGGAGCTTCAGTTATGATGCTATTAAAGCCTAACTTCATCACTTCCTAAGAGCCCCATCTCCAAATACCATCACCTTGGGTGCTGAACCTTCAACATGTGGATTTGCAGGAAGAAGCAAAGATTCAATACATAACAGTTACATATAATCACAAAAAAGCTTTGCAAAAAGGAACACATGATAATTTACAATTCTAGGAGGCTAGGACTAGTTTCAAGTGTGATGTACAGAATCTCTGATATTTTTTTGTGATTTAATAAGCCAGTTGCTAATAGGTATCAATATTTATACTATCAACATCTCTGGGGTCAGTTATGAGTACATCTCAATTATTAAGGGATTCTTATTTTGATGTAGGTCAATATTCTATGGTGCCACCTACTCTGAAAATTATAATCATCTTACGGCCTAATTCTGAGAAATATTTCAGAGGGTCTACGAAAGGTGGGATCATATTTTACAAGAGTGTCGGCTCCATCTTCCTCTTCTTGGGCTTGTTTCTCTTCAAGGAAGATCAACATTTCCCAGTGTATCCCACTGGGGACATGTGTTACTTCTAACACACCCATTCCATGTTGTTCAACCATCATTAGCTTCCAGGCAGGGAGAACACCAGCCTGGAGTGAAATCACTCGCCTTTTGTTGTAACCCATTGGGAACTGGTATTGATTGAACAGCGTATTTGGGAGAGAGAAAACCAAGGATGACACACTGGTTTGTCAAGCCTGATTTACTTGAGGAGTGAGAAAAATGCTGACCTGGGAGAGCAGTGACCCTCAGAACTAAATACATGTGTGTCAGATAAACTGTGAGCTGCTCACTGCGCTGGGGAATTAACACATCTGGTGATGGGAACATCGCTGGGTGGGACGACCCAGCTGTGCAGAGGAGGCAAAACAGAGCTGAGCTTGTTTGTGGCCGTTGCTTGCTAACTCAGCTCTTGGCGACACTGGGGATGACCTTTTCCCCCAAACTCTTCTTGTTTCTTCTTTCTTGTCTTGGCAACTACTGACACCGAGGTACTGGTTCTGAGAGTAAAAGGCTGTCAGTCAGCCGTGTTCAATGTGATTCGTCTTCTCTGAGGAGTTGCAGCTTCGGGAAACAGAGTTCACAGCCTAGTCCTGATTTTCCTACGTGGAGAAAACAAGACAATGCAGGAGCAGACTGGAATGGCAGAGTAAATAAATATAAGTAGCCTTCATTTTCGAAATGAAAATCCTTCTTATAACACCTCTTTGCTATAAATATGTGCTTACATTTAAAGACTATTTTTAGAGCAGATTCCCCGAAATGCCATCAGAGAAAACAAACCATCAACAGCTGTCAGGGGAGTCTTTTGTCCACATGCACGCACTGTAATAATTCCGAGAGAGGTGGTAGGATGGAGGAGGAATAATGAGAGGTCTATAGTTGAATACACCTCTGCTTGAACCCGGATTCTGCTACTTCTTGTGTGACATTTAACAAGTTCTATGACATTGCTAAACTTAAGCTTTTTAAGATATGAAATGATATAGTAATATGTATCTCAAACAGCTGTTGCAAGGGGGAAGCAAAGTTACACGTGAAAAATGCCAAGCATGCTTGCTGCTTTAGTAAATGCTGATCATCATTCCTGCCTTGCAAAGTGGAGGAGTTGATTCAAATTCACAGAGGTTGATTCATATCCACCCATGCATGCGTGCATGGGTGCTGAGTTGCTTCAGTCATGTCCAACTCTTTGTGACCCCATGGACTGTAACCTGCCAGGCTCCTCTGTCCATGGGATTCTCCAGGCAAGAATACTAGAGTGGATCCAGGGGATCTTCCTGACTCAGAGATCAAACCCACATCTCTTATGTCTCCTGCATTGGCAGGCAGGTTCTTTATCACTGGGACCACCTCAATTTCATTCTTTACCTTAATTCAAGACAGTACATTAATTATATCAGTAAAGAAGAAACTTGTTTCAGGGCATGCCCTGTGATTTAGAAACTGAGATGAACATGTGTTTCCTATCTTTCTTAACTGGAAGCAAACAAGTGTCACAGTGGCAGGTCCAAAGCAGGAGACTTAAAAAGGCCAGAACTTGAGGCTCTGCCCAAGATGTCAATGGTGGTTTAACATAACACTATCAAAATAGCAGATTTTACTCCATTGTGGATGATTTCAAAGATACTCCTTCATGACAACTATTCTGGAGTTTCAAGGCATGCTAGTTCGCTTCAGTTGTGTCTGATTCTCTGCGACCCTATGGACTGTAACCCACCAGGCTCCTCTGTCCATGGGATTCTCTAGGCAGGAATATTGGAGTGGAGTGCCATTTCCTACTCCAGGGGATCTTCCCAACTCAGGGGTTGAACCCATGTCTCTTAGGTCTTCTGCATTGGCAGGTGGGTTCTTTACCACTAGCATCACCTGGGAAGCCCAGAGTCTCAAGAGCTATTATGGAAAAAGGCCCTACCAACTCACTCTGGTTCAACAAAAGTTTAATTCCATTTTTCACTCAATGATTCCTCTTTTAGAATTACAAGTAAATACCTGTATAAGGTACCTACTCTTCCTTCATACTCTTCTTTGATATGGTCATATTTTTTATACCATGATAATTTAACTCAAGGTATGTGGATGCTCAGTCACTCAGCCATGTCTGACTCTTTGCAACACCATGAACTGTAGCCTGCCAGACTCCTCTATCCATAAGATTTTCTACACAAGAACACTGGAGTGGGTTTCCATTTCCTTCTCTAGGGGATCTTCCTGACCCAGGGATTGAACCCATGTCTCCTGTGTCTCCTGCATTGGCAGGTAGATTCTTTACCACTGAGCAGGTAACCTTGTTTATAAAACATAAGGGGGACTTCCCTGGAGGTCCAGTGGTTAAGAATCCATGCTTCCACTGCAGGGGACACAGGTTGGATCTCTGGTCAGAGAACCAAGCTCCTGCATGTCATGCAGTATGGTCAATAACAGTAATAAAATAAACATTTTAAAAAGTGGATTTCTTACCAAAAAAAAAAAGTGCAAGTATATTTGATCTAATGGAGAAAATGATATGCATTTGGATTAGAGTAATTTTCAGATATGTTGGAGAAATGTTATTTTAGAGAAAGAACCCAGAATATTTTCCTCTAATCTAAGAAAAAATCTCACTCTCAGGAAGGACCCTGTATGTATACGCCCCCTGCCTCAGTCACAGTTATCTTTGACTTTCCGCTTACAGGTTATATAAATATTAATGACAAAGTCTTGTGCGGTAGGGAATTATATATAATACATTTTCCATTACATTTGCTGTTATTTTGCTACCATGGTGAAACGATTTTCCTGAAATTAAATATCATAAAATATTTGAGACTAGTTTGCAGCTGAGCAATTGAGAAAGACAGATGTGATGAAATTAAACAAGGATGGTGAATAAACACATATGTGCACTGATTTAGAAAATGCCAGTTTCTCTAGTGACGAAAGAGACTGGATGCAAAACTTTTACTTTTTGTTTAGTGATCTCTCTTACCTCTTCACTAATTATGGCTTTCTGATACAGTAGCCATAATTTATTCATTCCACTGGGCCGGCATTGAGGCAATCTCTCTTCATATGCAAAAATTCAGCGATTGATTGTGTTCTGAATATGCTGGATGAGATACCGGTAAGCCATAATCTTTCCTTTTATTACTTATTAGCAACAAGTTATTGGAATGTTTACAAACTGAAGTAGCAGGTCCCTTTGGCATTATGTGTTTTTGTTGTTGTTGTCTAGTCACTAAGCTGTGTCCAGCTCTTCGCTACCCTATGGACTGTAGCCCACCAGGCTCCACTGTCCATGGAATTCCCCAGGCCAAAATACTGGGGTCGGTTGCAATTTCCTTCTTCAGGGGATCTTCGTGACTCAGGGATTGAACCCATGCCTCCTGCATCGGTAGGCAGATTCTTTACCACTGAGCCACCAGCAAAACCCAGCATTATATGAACACCATCAAATCAATGGTGTGGAAGAAAGAAGAAATTAAGCACCAGTTGTTTGAATCTCCTATGTGTTGGGCATGGTGCAGAGTACTGTGAAACCACTGTCTTCTCCAATCTTCACCACAATCCTGGGAATCAGCTATCATTTCCCATTTTTACAGAGGAGAAAATGAAGACAACAAGGGACTTCTTCAAAGGTTCATGGGTAAGGTTCGAACTCATTCATTTGATCCCAAACATCATGACCTTTGCCAAAATTGTAACTGAGCCATCAGTGAAAGTGGATGAAGGATACAGATTTGGTTATCATGGACTTGAATATCTGGCATGATTTGGGGCAATCTGTAATTTGAATGAAAGTATGTTTCATTTAGGAACAGTACGTGATTACATAGTTTCTTGGAGTTATACATATTGACCTTAATATTTCATTGGCCCTGTCTTCATTACCCCAAGGTACAAATTTCCTAGTGTGTCACCACGGGAACCCTGTCATGGTCAGGATGCTGTCGGTGGCCTCTTGGAAGGCAAAGGGACAGAATGTGCAGAAACTAGAGAGTGGTCCTTCAGTAGGCAAACTGTCCCTGCATCTGAAAATCCTTGAGAGTCAACTGATGCTAACATGAGTCTCTGAAACACAAGGTCATTGTCTGGGAGAAATTATGCAGGTATCTGAAGAGTTAAAAGCAAAGTGGCGAGATTGAAATTCCAGCCTCTTTCATAATTTCTGTATTTCTTTATTGGACGGTTAAGAAAGGGACAGTTTACTCCTGTATCAGTGTCTAGGGAAGGGATTAGTTTGCAAAGTCGGTGGAATTTTCCAATCATCTTTCTCCCTTGCAGGGAGAGAGTCTTGCTCAGCTTAAGATGCTCTGCATGATGAAAACTCATTCCACTGGATGGGCAGGTAATGCAACCTCTTTTCACAACAACAGCCTTCTTTCTTTGGGGCATTTTGTGCCAGCCACTCAGGTGCAGGAAGTATGCAGAAGCAGGTGGGTAAGATTTCAAGCTTCAGCCACTGCTTGGCAGTGATCCCTCCAGGTAGATATTTAATGAAGCTGAGAAAGCCAGTGTACCATCCATCAGGTAGCATGTTCTGATATAAACCATTTACTCCCTGGGCCAGAATGTATCAAAAGTATAAAATGAGTTTTAGTATGAAGTGGTATGACATACAACAGAGGGTGAGCCAAGCGCTGACTCAGCACCTTCTGATTACAAGAAAGCTTTTTTATTTCCCCCCAAAAGTCCCTCAAAGAGAACAAGTGGCTCTCATTACAGAAATCAAATGCTGTAATTGAATCACAGTCCCCAACTGAACCTGCTGTTGAAATGTCGCACACCCAGCCCACTTACCAGTCGGGGCGGGTATGTGCCCTGCAGACACTGTCACTTTGAAAGATGTCTTGCAAGGGCTTGGCTTGAGGGATCTGAGTTGATGTGAGCTGTGCATGTGTGCTTAATAATGATTGGAATTGACTCATGCAAGAAGGGAAGGGTTCATTCCAGAGAACTGTCATTTGTGAGTACAGAGACAGCTTTCTCCTGCATCCTTCATGTGCAGAGCACGTTGGAGGTACAAATATCATGAGGGCAAGAATCTGGCCTCACAATGTGTACAGTCAAACAGAGAAAAAAGCCTGAGCCCCATAAAGGATGCTTCACAGGAAAGGGCAGCTGGGGAAAGATGAGTGCTTTAGACAAATGCAAACAGAGTTCAGAAAAGGATGTGATGACTTAAGGCAACTAACCAAACTGATCACATGGACCACAGCCTTGTCTAACTCAATGAAACTAATAGCCATGCAGTATAGGGCCACCCGTTGGAGAAGGAAATGGCAACTCACTCCAGTGTTCTTGCCTGGAGAATCCCATGGATGGAGAAGCCTGGTAGGCTGCAGTCCATGCAGTCACACAGAGTCAGACACGACTGAAGTGACTTAGCAGCAGCAGCAGCATAAGGCCACCCAAAATGGACAGGTCATGGTGGAGAGTTCTGACAAAACGTGGTTCCCTAGAGAAGGGAGTGGCAAACCACCTCAGTATTCTTGCCTTCAGAACCCCATGAACATTATGAAAAGGCAAAAAGATAGGACACTGAAAGATGAACTCCCCAGGCTGGTAGGTGCCCGATATGCTACTGGAGAAGAGTAGAGATATAGCTCCAGAAAGAATGAAGAGACTGAGCCAAAGCACAAACAACCCCCAGTAGTGGATGTGACTGGTGATGGAAGTAAAGTCCAATGCTGTAAAGAACAATATTGCATAGAAACCTTGAATGTTAGGTCCATGAATCAAGGTAAATTGGAAGTGGTCAAATAGGAGATGTTAAGAGTGAACATCAATGTTTTAGGAATCAGTGAGCTAAAATAGACTGGAATGTGCAAATTTAACTCAGATGACCATTATATCTACTACTGTGGGCAAGAATCCCTTAGAAGAAATGGAGTAGATCTCACAGTCAACAAAAGAATCCGGAATACAGTTTTTGGGTGAATCATTGAAAAAGCAAGAGAATTCCAGAAAAAACATCTACTTCTGCTTTATTGATTATGCCAATGCTTTTGACTGTGTGGATCACAAGAAACTGTGGAAAATTCTTCAGGAGATGAAAATACCAGATCACCTTACCTGCCTCCTTAGAAATTTGTATGCAGGTCAAGAAGCAACAGTTAGAACTGGAGATGGAACAACAGACTGGTTCCAAATTGGGAAAGGAGTACATCAAGGCTGTGTATTGTCACCCTGCTTATTTAACTTATATGCAGAGTACATCATGCAAAATGCCAGGCTGGATGAAGCACAAGCTGGAATCAAGATTGCCAGGAGAAATATCAATAACCTCAGATATGCAGATGACACCACCCTTAGGGCAGAAAGCAAAGAGGAACTAAAAAGCCTTTTGATGAAAGCGAAAGAAAAGAGTGAAAAAGTTCACTTTAAACTCAACAAAAAACTAAGATCATGGCATCCAGTCCCATCACTTCATGGAAAATAGATGGGGAAACAATGGAAATAGTGACAGACTTTATTTTTTTGGGCTCCAAAATCACTGCAGATGGTGACTACAGCCATGAAATTAAAAGACCCTTGCTCCTTGGAAGAAAAGCTATGATCAACATAGACAGTGCATTCAAAATCAGAGACATTACTTTGCTGACAAAAGATCATCTAGTCAAAGCTATGGTTTTTCTGGTGGTCATGTACAGATGTGAGATTTGGACTATAAAGAAAGCTGAGTGCCAAAGAATTGATGCTTTTGAACTGTGGTGCTGGAGAAGACTCTTGAGAGTCCCTTGGACTGCAAGGAGATCCAAACAGTCCATCCTAAAGGAGACCAGTCCTGGGTGTTCTTTGGAAGGACTGATGCTGAAGCTGAAACTCCAAGATTTTGGCCAACTGATGCGAAGAACTGACTCATTAGAAAAGACCCTGATGCTGAGAAAGATTGAGGGCAGGAGGAAAAGGGGATAACAGAGGATGAGATGGTTGGATGGCATCACCGACTCGATGGAAATGAGTTTGAGCAAGCTCTGGATGTTGGTGATGAACAGTATAGGTGCTCACGAAATATTAGTGTTCTCTCCTGCTGCTCTATTAGATTTTCAGTAGTTATGAGTTAGCATACGAAAGACACTCAATGTGTATTGAGTTAACTCTCCTTCCTGTCTCTATTAGAAATTAAACCTTTTAAGGCCAGGGTCTTCTATGGGTCTAGTAATGTAGGGTCCTGTGCATGGTATTGACTAATTTATTTGGTAAGCAAATGAGAAATGTCATTAGGAATGTAAGGGCACTCTCAAGTGAGAGCTGATTGCTGTCTTACAGGAGTCTGAAACGTATTCTCTCCTGAATAGGCCCTGGAGGCAGATTCTCTCCACTATCTCCAAACAGGTCCCTGCGTTTACAGTTTAATGAAATGTTGCCCTGGCCTCAGGAACACAGGAGGAAGTCATTCATCAGGGACACACACGCGGCTCCTTTGGAATCTGTCAAACATGTTCTTGAAAAATCATCTGTATGTTTTGCACAAGTGAGAAAAACAATATGTCCTAATCTACAGAATATTAATCCCGCCAAAACAAGTGCCTTGTGACGGGTGATGCAGAGGTGTTTCCCCTGCAGCCCTGGCACAGAATCACCCCTCATGCCAGTTTCTCAAGGAAAGCAGAAGATCCGCTGAATTTGCCAACTAGCTCCTTCCCCGCACCACGCGCTGCAGCCTCTAACTGCCTCGCCATAAAGAGGTAACATTCAGTTGACCTTTTTCTTATCTATAAACGCAGAATGAGCTGCGTGAATCCCGATCCACCAAGGAACCATTTCAGGAAAATTTATCTCCTTTTCCTACCATAAAATAAATTGCTCCTTACAAAGGAAAGACAAAAATATCCACTCTCTCGTCCTAACAAGATTATTATGAAAGGAATGTTTTCTCTGAGCAATCATACCTAGGTGACGTGCCTTCGATTTTGTATCAGGTTATGTTACGACAAGCAGATTGTCTGGTTCTCTGGGCAGAGGACACGTAGGCTGGCCCTGTTTTATTTTTGCTTATGTTGTGATGGGGTCAAATGTTCCTAATGTAGGTAAATTTTTCTTATCACTGGCCTCCAACTTTTCACCTGATATAGGGTGAAAGCAGAAGGGAAGTGTGGAAGTAGCTTTATTTTTTATTTTTAACTTATTTTTCTTATTTCTGTTTTTTTTTTTTTTTTTTTTTATCTCACTGCATGATATGTGGGATCTTTAGATAAGAGACTGTGATGCTTGGGCAAAAAAAAGTGTCCTTACACATACGTGTGGTCATACATTCACTCTGGTAGTGCTTGATGCAATATTATGGGGAGGGAGGTAGAAGGGAGGTTAAAGACAGCTGCTGCTGGAAAGATGGATGAAACCTCTCAGTGCTCACATACTTAAAGGGACGCTTTTAAAACTGTAACTGTATGGTTGTGGAGAAGTAATTGTGTGACAAGTTTACTGACAACTCCCACAAGATGCCCAAGTTCTAATTCCTGACACCTGTGAATACATCCTGTCACATGACAACGGGAAATTAAGGTTGCGACTGGATTAAAGTTGCTAACCAGATGACCTCAAATAAGGAGACGGATTACCAGGGTGGACCCACTGTATCCGGAAGGGTTCTTTAATGAGAAAAACTGGGGCAAAAAGAGTCAGAATTGTGACTGTTAGCTCTGAAAATGGAAATGGCCATACACCAAGGAATGCAGGGGGCCTCTAGAAGCTGGAAAAAGCAAAAAAGGGGATTCTCTCCTAGATCTCCAGAAGGCAACACAGGTCTACTGACACCTTGATTTTAGCGCAATGAGAGCCATGTCAGACTTCTGACTTTCTGTCTGTAAGGTAATAAATTTGTGCTGTTTGAAAAAAAATTTTTTTTGGCCATGCTGCGTGGTATCTTTAGATGAGAGTGTGATGCTTGGGGCAACAACGTGTGCTTACACACACATGTGCGTATACACACTCACACGGGGTGGTGTGCCATGTAGTACTGGTTCACAAAAGTAGGAAAGAAGTTCTGCCATTGTGATAAGAAAAAAGTACCCATCCTCTATCTTTGGCATTTCTCAGTAGTCTTCACTTTCAGTGTCATGGTGACACTTTGCTCAGCTAACAGTTGGTCAGGGTGGCTGTGTTAAATGCTCTCTTGTTCTCATTTTGAAGCCAAGAATGACAGTAGAGTCAGTATGTACTTTGTACCAGGTGGCACTATTAGTAAAGAGCTCACCTGCCAATGCAGGAGACTTGAGAGATGTGGGATTGATCCCTGGGTTGGAAGATGCCCTGGAGGAAGGCATGGCAACCCACTCCAGGATTCTTGCCTGGAGAACCCCATGGGTACATGAGCCTGGTGTGCTCCAGCCCATGGGGCCACAAAGAGTCGGACACAACTGGAGGCACTTAGCACACAAGCATGCTTTACGGAAAACCCCATCTTCACAACAGGTTGCAGTCTCTTTTTGAAAATGAGGAAACTGAGGTTTGGACAAGTGAGAAATGGGGCTAAGTTTCTACAGTTAATGAAAAACAGAAGTGTGAGTCACCTTCTCCAGAGTTAGGGAGCCTAGAATTCCCTGGGAGACCAGCAGGATGGCGTTCTAGGCACCTAAGTGGAGTGGAGACCCAGGACTGCGTGTGTGAAGTAGGACAGTCTTATAAGACAGAAGCTTAATCATGGTTGAGATTCTAGGAGAAATAAATAATGTCTTTCTTGTGGATAGGCTGTTGTGAGCAGAACCACAGAAGTACCGTAAGTTCAGTTCCGTTCAGTCCTCAGTGGTGTTGGACTCTTTGCGACCCCATGGACTGCAGCACACCAGGCCTCCCTGTCCATCATCAACTCCTGGAGCTTACCCAAACTCATGTCCATTGAGTCAGGAATGCCATCCAACCATCTCATCCTCTGTCATCCCCTTCTCCTTCTGCCTTCAATCTTTCCCAGCATCGGGGTCTTTTCAAATGAGTCAGCTCTTCACATCAGGTGGCCCAAGTATTGGAGTTTCAGCTTCAGCATCAGTCCTTCCAATGAATATTCAGAATTGATTTCCTTTAGGATGGACTGGTTGGATCTCTTTGCAGTCCAAAGGACTCTCAAGAGTCTTCTCCAACACCACAGTTCAAAAGCATCAGTTTTTCGGTCCTCAGCTTTCTTTATAGTCCAACTCTCACATCCATACATGACTACTGGAAAAACCATAGCCTTGACTAGATGGACTTTTGTTGGCAAAGTAATGTCTCTGCTTTTTAATAAGCTGTCTATGTTGGTCATAACGTTTATTCCAGTGAGCAAGTGTCTTTTAATTTCATGGCTGTAGTCATCATCTGCAGTGATTTTGGAGCCCCCCAAAATAAAGTCTGCCACTGTTTCCTCTGTTTCCCCATCTATTTGCCATGAAGTGATGGGACTGGATGCCATGATCTTAGTTTTCTGAATGTTGAGTTTTAAGCCAACATTTTCACTCTCCTCTTTCACTTGCATCAAGAGGCTCTTTAGTTCTTTGCTTTCTGCTGTAAGGGTGGTGTCATCTGCATATCTGAGGTTATTGATATTTCTCCTGGCAATCTTGATTCCAGCTTGTGCTTCATCCAGTCCAGCGTTTCACATGAGGTAAGTTAAATAAGCAGGGTTACAATATATAGCCTTGATACACTCCTTTCCTGATTTGGAACTAGTCTGTGTGTTCTATGTCCAGGTCTAACTGTTGCTTCCTGACCTGCATACAGATTTCTCAGGAGGCAGGTCAGGTGGTCTGGTATAACCATCTCTTTCAGAATTTTCCACAGTTTGTTGTGATCCACACAGTCAAAGGCTTTGGCATAATCAATAAAGCAGAAGTAGATGTTTTTCTGGAACTCTCTTGCTTTTTCGATGATCCCATGGATGTTGGCAATTTGATCTCTTGTTTTTGCCTTTTCAAAATCCAGCTTGAACATCTGGAAGTTATTGGTTCTTGTACTTTTGAAGTCAAGCTTGGAGAATTTTGAGCATTACTTTGCTAGTGTGTGAAGGTAAGATGGGAGGAAGGACAAAATCACATTTAGAATCAACCCCATACCTGCCAGAGATGCTCAGAGGGCTCAAACATACCTTTTGCGCACCAGGACCCAGAGACCCCACAGAGACTGAGACAGAACTGTGTTTGGGTGTCTCCTGAGGAGGGATGGATCAGCAGTGGACTGCTGCAGGGGCAGGGGCTCTGGGTGCAGCAGACCTGGGTATGGCATAAGCCCTTTTGGAGGAGGTCGCCGTTAACCCACCATAGAGCCGCCAGAACTTAAACAGGACTGGGGAAACAGATGCCGGGAGGGCACAAACTGAACCTTGTGTGCACCAGGGCCCAGGAGAAAGGAGTTAAGAAAAGACAAGGAACAAAATTAAATAAAAATGTCTTTAAAAATGAGTTCTATTATTTTGGTTTACTTTTTCTTGACATCATCTATATGCGAAAGTGTGAAAGTGTTAGTCGCTCAGTCATGTCCAACTCTTTGCCACCCTCATGGACTGTAGCCCACCAGGCTCCTCTGTCCGTGGGGATTCTCCAGGCAAGAATACTGGAGTGGGTAGCCATTTCCTTTTCCAAGGGATCTTCCCAACCCAGGAATCGAACCTGCAGCTCCTGAATTGGTAGGTGGGTTTTTTACCACTGAGCTACCTAGGAAACCCAAAGGTGAGTCACAGCCCTGGGTGGGCTCAAACCACCAGCCTTTCAGTTAACAGCTGAATGTGTTCACT
This sequence comes from Bos indicus, assembly GCF_029378745.1. Lineage (NCBI taxonomy): Eukaryota > Metazoa > Chordata > Mammalia > Artiodactyla > Bovidae > Bos > Bos indicus. The sequence goes on along the minus strand of NC_091780.1, from coordinate 13,602,226 downwards.
GATTGTGCCATAGAGACAGATATATACATATATATACATACATACACACACACATACATGAAAAGTGCCTCTAAGCAAAAAGAAAATAAAAACTACTCATAATCTTACCATGTATAGATTAGTAATCCATATTTTAAGGTATATCTTTATAATTTTGAATTAAATAGCTGGTTTCTGACTACATGAAATGTAATTTTTTAGTATATTCAAATTTTTAAAATTAATTTTGGTAAAGCATTACTTACTAAAATATTGTTGCCCTAATTTGTTAAGGATATCCTCTCGTGGTTTTTAAAGATTGTTTTTTATACCTGCAATTATGTCCTCCTTTCCATAATACTGTCTATATGTTGTGTGTGTGTGTGTGTGTGTGTGTGTATACCTCTTAGGTTTTGTTATTCTTAATAAGACTTTAATCCAAGGAATGCTGGTTTGCTATTTAGAGACCACATATGAAGAGCTAGGGTACTCGTTGCTACTGAATAGGTCATGGTTTTCTACTGTTTTTCAGTGAAAGAGCTATGAAATGTTTTTAAAATAAAATACTTTATGAGTTCATACTGATACTGCCAATTCATATTCAGAACCACAAACAATTTTCTTAACCTCATCAATATGCCAGTGTGTACCCATACCAAAAATCCCAGTTTTCAAAAAACTGACATGATTTCTCATCTGTTTTATTCAAAGAGGCACAGGTGACAGCCTCAAAATTATAATATAAACATTACCACCATTAATTTTTCTGTACACTTGTTAAGAATTCAATTCATAGGGATGAATAGTCAAATAATTAAATTTTGGTGGGTGATTATGTCACCAAATTGATACACTTTTTTGCTGTCAGTTTTTACAATTATACAAAATATTAAGTGATTTCAAAGTTGAATCGCCAAAGGAAAGTATATTCAGAGAAGTCCAGTCCCTCCCTGTTCTGTTCATCCATTTCTTTACCTTCCCCAAGGTGGTAATTTTATAATTTTAAAAATCTTTTCATTATTTTATATTTAATATGTTCTATGATAATAAAAGAAAATATGTATATGTTGTTTAAGTATATTGGAAGCATATTTCCATTGGCTATCTCTTTTACACATGGTAATGTGTCTTCACTTTGTCTTTCCATTCAACAAGATATCCCAGAGATTATCTCCCACAAGGACAGAGAAGAGTCCTCATTCCTTTTTATGATCCTTGTTACTCCACTTGTGATCATATGGTTTATTGCTGCTAGTGATGAACACTTGAGAAGTTGCCAGTGTTTTGCTATTGCAAATAGGCTGCAATGAATACGCATTTCATATTTTTGGCTATGTATTTTGCAATATATTCCAAAATGAGATGGTTAAGTCAAAGTAAATAAAAACTAAATGAAGTTTCCACCACTTCCTCCTCAGGTTTGATAATTTTCTATAACAACTCACAAAACTCAGGTAAATATTTACTTACATTTACCAGTTTATTATAAAGAATATTAAAGAATATTACAAAACATATAGATGAAAAGCCAGCAGTACAGTAAGTACTGTACATTAAGTATAGTAAGTACACAGGTCTTAAAGTCCTGTGTACAAGAGTGTGCTCAGGAGCTAGGGTTCTATGGGCTCTAGGGTGTGAGGGCTTCAGTAGGTGCAACTCGCAGGCTCCAGAGGATAGGCTTAATGGTTGTGGTGCACGGGTTTAGTTGCTTCACAGCACGTGGGATCTTCCTGGATCAGGGATGGAACCCATGTCTCCTGCATTGGCAGGTGGAATCTTTACCAGTAAGCCACCAGCTGCTGCTGCTGCTGCTGCGTCGCTTCAGTCGTGTCCGACTCTGTGCGACCCCATAGACGTCAGCCCACCAGGCTCCCCCGTCCCTGGGATTCTCCAGGCAAGAACACTGGAGTGGGTTGCCATTTCCTTCTCCAATGCATGAAAGTGAAAAGTGAAAGTGAAGTCGCTCAGTCGTGTCCGACTCTTAGCGACCCCATGGACTGCAGCCTACCAGGCTTCTCCGTCCATAGGATTTTCCAGGCAAGAGTACTGGAGTGGGGTGCCATTGCCTTCTCCAAGCCACCAGGGAAATCCCCAAATGTTTCTTTCTTATTGTGTCATGTTGACCTAGCTAAAGTTCTCAAACACTAGTAGGATTTAGATGATATGTTTTTCTGATTTATTTAGAGCAAATATATTTGAGATATAAATCAAGTTGTTGCTGTTGTTTAGTTGCTAAGTCGTCTGACTCATTGCAATCCCATGGACCATGGCCTTCCAGACCTAAGTATTAAAAAGTTTAGGCCTGTTTCAAGGTCTTATTTAAATATTAACTATGTATTTAAACATCTTGACTTATTTTTTAACACACTGATCTTTGAATAGGCATTGAACGAGAGAGAGCAAGTCACAACGCCCATTCACTAGGAGGAAGCAGCATAGTTTGCAGTCTAGAAACACTGGCTTTGGGATCAGACAGGCCTGGGTTTAAGCCCTGATCCTTCTGGTAGTCATCTACATGATCTATTTGTACCATGCAGATGAAATAATGCATACGAAAATACTTCATATTGCTTTTACCCCAGAATAATCAAATAGAAATAGTATCTACTAAAAAGGGTGCTTTTCAAGATGATTTCTTCTTTTAGTTTCCTCAGGGTCTAAAGGTAGTTGTGGGGACTTGGTGGTCCAGTGGCTGTGAGTCTGCCTTGCAATGCAGGGAACATGAATTCAGTCTCTGTTTGGGAAACTAAGATCTGCAGGGCAACGAAGCCCGCATGCTGCGACTAAGACCTGATGCAGCCAAATAAATAAATTTTAAAAAGTAAAGGCAGTTTTGGTGCAACCACCTGCAGGATACTTGAAGTCAGGCAGACACATGTTAGAGGAGCTCTCTTGTTGCTTAATATTTGCCCTGATTGAACTTGCTTTGGGTACGGTAGACTCACCTGGGAGATGTATAGTTTGGACCAGCAGTCTTGGAAATTTGGCCTTCCTCCAAGCTGGCTGTTGTTTTTCCAAGTGCCAGATTTCACCCTGTCACACTTCAAAGATTTAACTCAATGCCACTTCTGACCACCCAAGCCTAGGTTTATGCTCCTCTTGTCTGCTTTCATTCATCCACACACATGGTGGTATAATGTCCTGGTTCTAACCGGTCTCCCCTCTCCTAGGAACGAGGTTGGTTCTGGATCATTCACTACTGTTTCCCCAGTGTGAAGAGGCTGACACTTAACAAAAGGTACAAACAAAAAGGCAAAAACCTTCCTGACTGAATAAACAATATGTGGCTTCCTTTTCTCTATTTGAACAAAATAATGGCATGCTGTGATTCATGGGGTCGCAAAGAGTCGGACACGACTGAGGAACTGAACTGAACTGAACTGAACTGAATGGTGGTTTAGTCGCTAAGTCATGTCCGACTCCTGTGACCACGTGGACTGTAGCCCACCAGGCTCCTCTGTCCATGGGATTTCCCAGGCCAGAGTATTGAAGTGGGTTGCTATTTCCTTCTCCAGTATTTTTGAAATAGCTCTTAAAAAAACAGTAACAATACTCAATTACAAAGTGAATTTATAAAGCATTTCACTTAATAATAAACATATTGATCAATAATTCAATTATTTAAGTAATGCTTTAGTATATATTTTACTGTCCTCTCTCACATAGTATCTGTAATAAGCCAAACATGGGTAAGACAGTACTGTTGTTTTAATTCGTCATTTTATAGGTAGGCAAGACTTTATGCTAAACCTTTTGAGAGTAGGTTTGTTGTTCTCTTGACTAACAGGTATGCAATGGACTCTAATATAAAGCAGCTGTGAAGGGAATATTAAGGCCCTCGTACTCCACACTTGGATTTCCGAGGTGGAGGTTAACCATGCTAGTAGATTATAGCTAGAAGTTTAAAGACAGACTTCCAGGATCCTTCTGGATCATCTTGTAAGTGACAGCATGATGTTTGGCCCTGGAAATACAAAGATAATTAAGACATGGTCTGTACTCGCAGAGAACACTCTCCAGAAAGTAATGAAAATATGCTAACAAATGCGTGCTGTGTCATAGGTGAGATACCAAACTGAATTGGAAGTCAACTCACCGAGAGCAGGCAGGGAAGTCCTGGTGGTGAGAGTGGTTAGATCGCCAGGGGGCCCCCATCCCATAGGATATGGGGAGCGGCCAACTCTAACACTGTGGCCCCTCCTGAGAATACCCAGAATTTCAGCAGGTTCGCAGAGTGGAATGGCCTGAAAACTTGCAAGGAGTGCACCTGTAGAGGGAGGTAGGACGGGGGCATGGTGTGGAAACACAGAAAGGGTGAGCATGCTCAGATCTGGGGGGAAGGTCATTTCAGTTGGGACTTTTCAAGGGTCAAATGCCTTGGCACCATGAGATGTGCCCTTGGGAATCCAAGTCTGGGATTCCTGAGAGTGGGGGACTTCACCACAGTGCTCCAGCAGAGAGAATGAGGGCTTTCCAGAGCAACGGCTCTAGGACAGGAAAGGGAGTGTCTGAGGAGCCATGGGTGTGGGTGATGGAGGTACCCGATCCACCAGGTGATGAGGGTCAAGTCTGGCAAAGGCCATGGGCTCTGTCTTGAAGCATCTTGGGTATCAGGCTTAAGAGCCTAACTTGATCAGTTCAGTCGCTCAGTCATGTCCACCTCTTCGCAACCCTATGGACTACAGCACACCAGGCTTCCCTGTCCATCACCAACACCCAGAGCTTCCTCAAACTCATGTCCATACAGTCGTTGATGCCATCCAACCATCTCATCCTCTGTCATCCCCTTCTCCTCCTGCCTTCAGTCTTTCCCAGCATCAAGGTCTTTTCTAATGAGTCAGTTCTTCACATCAGGTGGCCAAAGTATTGGAGTTTCAGCTTCAACATCAGTCCTTCCAGTGAATATTCAGGACTGATTTCCTTTAGGATTGACTGGTTTGATCTCCTTGCAGTCCAAGGGACTCTCAAGAGTCTTCTAAATTGACAGGTAAAAGCTTATCTTGACAATCTTCATAACCCTAGGGTTATCAAGGAACTTAAAAACTTAGCTCATCTTGTAGAATGTGTAAAAGTGAACAATATATGTAGTATTTTCCAGGTCAATGTCAAGTAGTGATAGAGGACTGAGTGTATAGGGAGAGGTGTGTGTGTGTGTGTGTGTGTGTGTCTGTGGTGGGTGGTTGTTCCAGAGACTCCCTAAACCCTATAGATTGGAAGCAGGGGTAAACAGTAGCTTCCAATGCAAGAAGCAATATTTACTGATCCCTCCCCTAGAGCAAGGAGTTCTGCCAAAACTAAAAGGAAATAAAGTATTCCTTACTAAGAAAAAACCATAGAGTAAAAAGAAAAGAAAAAAATTTTTAAAAATAATACAAGTAAAAATGTTTTTGCAAAACTCCCATCAAGTAGGAGCATGATTCTCTAATTTTTCCACCATAGAAATGCCCTCTGTGTCATTGGACTTCCCTGATAGCTCAGTGGTAAAGAATCCTCCTACAATGCAGGAGACATGGGTTCAATTCCTGGGTCAGGAAGATCCCATGGAGAAGGAAATGGCAACCCACTCCAGTATTCTTGCCTGGGAAATCACATGGACAGAAGATCCTGGCAGGCTACAGTTCATGGATTTGCAAAGAGTTGGACATGACTGAACACACACAAACAAGACTGTCATTAAAGCTGCAGCATATTGGTTCCTCTGATTAGTTTATATTTATTTTTTCTGTTAATTCATCAGTGTGAGGCATCTATAAGTCAAATATGACTACTTGAGTCTAGCCTTTCAGTGTGTCTCCGGGGTTCTTCTCACATTTCAATCTGAGATCTAATTTGCCTTTTTAGGGGACCACTTAGGGGACTGGGAACAAAATCAAAGCACCAGTGGGCAATCGAGGTCTCCACACGCTGTTCATCGTCCCATGCTTCTGGGCGAGCCCACTGAATGAACCTATTCCCTGAGCTGGGCCACATTCATGCCCAGCGTAGAATCTGAATGACTTGTATACCACATGGGTGACTTATTGACCACAGTTGTCACCTGTTTTCTTTTTTTTTTTTTAATTAAAGTCATAATTTATAAAATGTGTGGACATAGGATGGCAGAGAAAGAAAAACCACCCAGAACCCCAGCATTCCGTGGTGTATTGCATAGTGCCCCAAGGAAATTAGCTGCCCTTTCTAAAACGGTGGGACACCCCATTAAGCAAACCTCCAGAATGTGCAATCTCCGCTCAAAGCCCCCAGCCATGCACTCAACATCTGGTTCATGTTAAAGTGGCTTGTGCGTGTTAGCCTGGGATGAGTGAACAGGGATCATGCCTTACTGAAATATTAGAGCGCCAGGGTGCCTCTAGGTTGACCAGTTATCAACAGGTCTTTAGTACAAGAGGGGCAACCAGGAAATTGAGTTAATATTTATTACTCCATCCCATAACTCTCATGACCTTTAGCCCAAATATGGACTCCAACTACATAGCTAAATGCCTAGAGAATTGAAATTCAGCATTGACTTGGTATTACTCTGACTATGATTTGTGTATTTATATGTAGAAAATACATACGGCCTAATATATGTCAGAGCTAAAACTCAAGTGGCAATTGGTCTACACAGTAGGAAAGGATAACTTGCAAATTGACAGATGTGATTTTGATTAAAAGTTCTATTCCACAAGATAATTGTTTTCCTAAATGATAGGATGACTTAATGTACTTAGTAGCAGTTAAAATTTTTATTGGTAAATACGTTGAGATTTCTGTAAGTAGCTTGAAAATATTAAATCTTAGGCATTAATCAAGAGTTTGAATGCTAATACTATCAACTGATGTAAGAGAATTTACTTATAATAAATTTTGACAATAGACATAAGTAAGACCAAACATAAATGTTTTAAAGTTTTTTATAATGCAGTCAAATACTAGCATTGAAAAGTTTATGCCACAATAATTTATTGAAACAGATTCCTTGTAACTGGAAAAATAAATTACATTTCTAATACCTATGATGCAAACATGGAGAAACATAATATTCTGTAAATTCTGTAGACTGTTACAAACTTTAACTTTATGCAGGACAATTTGACAATATGCTTCAAATACCCTGTGAATACTGTCTCATCAATTCTATTTATTGAAATTTAACTTAAAATAATGAAGAGTGGAAAAAACTTTCAGATACAATAGAATTAATAGCCTAATCTATTACAGCAAAAATTTAAACACAATGTTTAAATGTACACCAATCTGAATTTGCTAAATAAAAATATATATTCCATATATATTCTCTATATAGGAGGATATAGATCTACTATATGCATATCAGTGTATATTTATTAAATATATCTCAATACATTATATATATATATATATATATGTATCAGTGATTCTTTCCAGTTGTGGTTTATAGTTTTTTTAAAAATTATATTGTCTAATTTAATGATGTATTGCAAGACATTTTTAAGTAAAAAAATAAAAGTTTTCTATAATGAAAAACAGTCTAATCCAAAATTATTCTAGGTAGCTATTTTACACTGTGGATAATTGGTGAGATTCCACTTAAATTCAATAAATACTTGAGATTGCAATTGCATAAATTAGCTTAAGGGACTCAAACTTCAGAAGGCATGGTTCAGAAAACTTAAAAGTGCTACCTGAAATTGAAAGGGAAAATCCTCAAATATCCTTGTTTCCAACACATATATATATATTTTCTTTCTTTTCTTTCACTGTCAAATGGTCTTCTTTTTTTCTTTTTAAAAATTTTTAATTAGAGAATAATCATTTTACAATATTGTGATGGCTTCTGCCATATATCAACATGAATCGGCCACAGGTATACATGTGTCCCCCTCCAACACATATTTATCTGTTCAAGGCAAAAAGAAAAAAGTTTCCTTACACAATTATCATTTTAACAAATGTCAAGAGGTATCATGAGACATCAGCTGTGTAAGCTTCAGGAATAAAAATGCTTTTGTAAAGGACTTCAGATTTATAGGAAAGAGTACAGGTTTTATTATTTGTGGTCCAGACCAAGGCAGGGTGACCCTGCTATATTTGGTTTATCTTGGGTGAAATGCCTTATTTTTTGCCTACCTGTGGTTTTTAAAAATTTCTTAGTCATATTAAAGCAGTAGAGATATTGCTTTTTTTCTTCTTCGATTCTTTTTGGCAGTCAATTTCCTGCCATCAACAAATGGATTTAGCTGCAAAAGTTGCTTAATGATACAAAATCATTAATTTTATACTATGATTCTTGAATAGGCTTTAAAAATATAGATGTACCAAGAAGTGCTGATTAATGCTTACGTACTTTTTGTATCAGTAACTGTTGTGTTGGAGAAGACTCTTGAGGTTCCCTTGGACTGCAAGGAGATCAAACCAGTCCATCCTAAAGGAAATCAGTCCTGAATATTCACTGGAAGGACTGATGTTGAAGCTGAAACTCCAATATTTTGGCCACCTGATGCGAAGAGCCAACTCTTTAGAAAAGACCCCGATGCTGGGATAGATTGAAGGCAGGAGGAGAAGGGGAAGATAGAGAATGAGATGGTTGGATGGCATCACCAACTTGATGGACATGAGTTTGAGTAAGCTCCAGGAGTTGGTGATGGACAGGGAAGCCTGGCATGCTACAGTCCATGGGGTCCCAAAGAGTTGGACACAACTGAGCGACTGAACTGAACTGAACATATGGATATATATGATATTAAAAGTTAATTTCTGTCTGGAAGTTTAAAAAGGCCCGGGATTTATGATATACCTTTATGAGTCAGAAGTATTTTGCTGGTCACATCAGCTTTATTGAGTTCAGAAACCAAGAACCAGCTCACAGACCTCTGTCACTTACACCAGCATACCTCTGAGTGCAGTGATGTCCTTTTGCCCTGGGCACCTGGCGCGCCCCCTCCCCCCACCGTTTATTCATTTACCTGAACTGCCAGGGAATGACATCTTTTTACCACCTCTGGGTAGCTTTTATAAACATTGGGCTCAAGTTAATGAATTTTTCCTCAAGTACTTTATAGATACAATATCTACATATGAAGCATATTCCTGGTTCCTTAATAGTGAGCATGCCCGACTTATTCAAATAAAATATAAGCCTTGCTTGTACTTACAAACAGGAGAAGGCAATGGCACCCCACTCCAGTACTCTTGCCTGGAAAATCCCATGGACGGAGGAGCCTGGTGGGCTGCAGTCCACTGGATCGCTAAGAGTCGGACATGACTAAGAGACTTCACTTTCACTTTTCACTCTCATGCATTGGAGAAGGAAATGGCAACCCACTTCAGTGTTCTTGCCTGGAGAATCCCAGGGATGGTGGAGACTGGTGGGCTGCCGTCTATGGGGTCGCACAGAGTCCGACACGACTGAAGTGACTTAGCAGCAGCAGCAGCAGCAGTACTTACAAATAATGTGTATCCAATAATACTCTGATAGGAAATAGGATGCATTATTATCAGTTGCATTCAAGTAGACTCTATCTCATGAAATCTTCAGAAGTCACTGTAAAAGGTAGTCTCAAGATCAGAAATATTAAGAACACTTATTTTCAGTGTATTCAAGAAAATAAGATGTTGGAAAAGGCTAAAATCTTCTCTTACCAAATTTAAAAAAAAAATAAGTATTTAGAGGAAAAGTAGTTAAATTTCCAAGATTAGTATATTTATTTTAGTCTATTCACAGTAAAAAAGAAAAAGCAACTGATTTATTTGATGGTGGTATGTGTGTATGTGTGTGTGCACACATGATCAGTTGTGTCCAACTCTTTGCTACCGCATGGACTCTAGCCCTCTAGATTCCTCTGCCCATGAAAATTTCCAGCAAGAATACTGGAGCAGTTTGCCATTTCCTTCTCCAGGGGATCTTCTTGACCCAGGGATTGAACCGTGTCTCCTGCGTTGGCAGGTGGATTCTTTACCACTGCACCACCTGGGTTAATGGGAAGTAGTCAGGGGTTTATTATGTGGGGAAACAGAATCAGTCAAGGTGACCCTGTAATCCTTGGTTTATCTCGGAGTTCTCAGAGGGCAAAATGTTTTTGGTGTTTTGTTTTCTTGATTGTGACATGTGAAGACTTTAGTGTAGTGATATTGGAAACAGGGCACAGTATCATTTTTGTTTTCTATAATATAAAATGATTGCCCTCAGTCCCTTAGAACAAGAGTATTAGACGTATCTTAGATATGCTGTGCAGACTTTCAGCACACAGTCACACACAGGTTTCCCCACTTGCATTGCTGGGAACATTTTTCTCTCTGAATGCCAACTGTAATCTCCTCAAATGCACTCTATGGAGAAGCAGGAAAAGTGCCTTTCAAATCTCCTAGGATTTACAGAGAGCTAAATTGTCAGCTCTGGGTAAGTTCAAGAGTTTAGCAATAGGTTCAGTTCCTACTCCTTCTTAAGAAAGCTTGCTTTCTCTGATGTGAACCAATAAGTACAATCATGTCATTGTGAAGAGGGGCACGCTGGGTCATGAGTGGCACAGCCCTGCTCATGGCCTGTCGCTCAGGGCACAGGTCTCAGTTTGCCCCGGTCAGTTCCACAGGTGAGAACCTGCTTGAACACGCTGATGATTTTCCAGCATGGCTGTCAGCAAAGTTAAACAACTTTATATACTGAGACATACAGCATCCTTTTGACTTTTAGTTATTTTATAACATGAAGGGAAACATAAACCTATCACCTGGATATTTGCTTTGTCTGCATCATATTTCTTTCTCTAATAAAACAAAGGTTAATTTTGAAAAAGATTTCTAGATATTTAACTTGTCCTCTCCATTTTGCTTCCATGGGAAAAATTATTGAATAATTTTTCCTTTGTGTGATCCAAATAAAATGAGACCTAGAAAGAAATGTTAAAGCTTCTCTCTTGTATTATCTTAATTTCCTATTTCAGTGAATATAGAAGCTTGTATGGGGTAGGAGACTCTGGCCGATGACGGCCACTCTTGCTACTGCTTCTGGCTGCAAGAGACTCATGCTCTGTGGCCTCCCATGCCAACTCCAGTCCCCTCCTAGGCCATAAGCCTGCTTAGTCCTTCTGTGTTTTCCTTGGGTCTCAGTAACTCTGGGTGAATTTTTCTAAATTACACAGAAACAAGCAGGATTGTCTCCCCCTGTCTCAGGCCCACTGGCTCAAGAAACACCATCAGCCATTGCCATGTTCGCATTGGGCACCCTATCGAGGTAGAACTATGTCTTCTCTGGAAGTCTCTCTGTCTCCACCAGCGGCCCAGGCCCAGGGAAGCAAGACCCTTACAGGCTGTGCTTCAGATCTGAAGGGGAAGCCAGCATACTCACACTCAGTTTGCAACCATTGCTCTCATTCTCTCCCTGACTCTTGATTTTTCCCTTAAAGATCATTAAGGGTGTTTCTTAATGTGGCAAGAAGTTAATACCTCATGCAATAAGAACCCACCTGCCAATGCAGGAGACATAAGAGACGTGGGTTTGATCCTTGGGTCAGGAGGATCCCCTGGCAAAGAGCATGGCAATCTACTCCAATATTCTTGCTTGGAGAATCCCATGGACAGAGAAGCCTAGCAGGCTACTATGGCCCATAGGGTCACACAGGTCAGACACAACGGAGGCAACTTAACACACACGCATGCATATATATATAACCTATTTGTTCTGGCCTTCTGGCTTGATTCCTAATATAAAATGGTCATCCTTAAAAGTGCTAAGAAAATCTGTTTTCCACTTAACAAAGCTAAGGATTTTCTGCTTATTTTCTATGTCTGGGACCAAACTACAGTCTTGACAACAGTTAAGTGGAAAAGATCCTTGACTAGTAAACAGAAGAGGAGACACGTGTACAATCATAAACCATAAATAAAGGCCTCTTGAAGAGGTTCACTGAGGTGGCTGAAGTCAGTGAGCCTGAGGATCAGCTGTAGAACTGAATGAGTAAAACTACAAGGGACCTCTCCGGCTAGGGTGAACTTTATACCTGGAACCAGGGGGCAAAATAAGTCCAGTAGATCTCAAGACACCAGACTCCTAGATCATGCCCCCAGTACAGGTTTGTAGAAAGGGCCTAGAAAGTAAGAAAGGATGTTTCATAATCTTCTAACTGCAATAATCACTAATTCTCAGGTGCTAATTTTCTATAAATAACAAAAGCCACTAGATTCTAAATGACTTTGAAAATGCTGGCCTTTGGCTGGGTCTGTGGCCACAGCATGGCCTAAAATGCCCAAGTGGTTTTGTCCTTCATAAAGAAATATCATCAGATGGGTTGGCGGTCAGGAAATCAGTTGCAAAATCCAATGAAAGGATTACTTGAGCCAGGAATTCCATACTGCCAGCACTGTTCTGCCCTTACTCCTAGGTCATTATATGAGGAATTTTCAAGTAAGAAAACGATTAATTTAGCCCCCGAAGTTAATTGGAATCAATACTTAATGTTTCTTCTCAACTCTCCAAATTAATTACAAAATGATGTATGTTCACTTTGATGCCAGACTATAGATTTCTATCTAAAATTTCCCTCCAGGGGCCCTTTTTTGTGTAAGAAGTCAGCTCTCTGTAGTTTCTCATGTCTCTCCTCTCTCCATCCACCTTCTTAGTTTCCTCCCCTTGATATTTTGTGTCGAGGGCAATGTTAATGTTCAGGCAATGAATTAGCTGTATTTGAGATAAAGAGGATGTACCTGGAGACACACTCAAGTAAGCACCAGGAGGTTATGACAAAGGAGAGGGCAATGAGAGTCGAGGGAGACAACTCGTCTTCAAGGTGCTCTGCTTCCAAACTGAATCCCTCTCTTGCATCCTTAGCTGGGACCCTCCCTCATATCACATCAGTGAAAGGCATCATATACGGTGGACTGCAGCCAGGAGCTCTGGTCCTGACCTCTCAGTGAGCAGTCTGGATTTCAAGAAATAGAGGAACTTCCGCTTAGCATCTGTGTGCCTTCCTAGATAATGCTCAAGAACTTTCAGGTGGAGATTGCAAAATGCCTTTTAGATAGTATCATTAGCAAGATAACTGGTACCCACAGGACACTCAGCACACATGCATTTTTATGATATTGTGATTTATAATAAGATTACATATATATATATGTATATATGTAAAATCTTTGGGGCTTCTCAGGTGACCCTAGTGGTAAAGAACCTGCCTGCCAGTGCAGGAGATGTAAGAGACTTGGGTTTGATTCCTGGGTTGCAAAGGTCCCCTGGAGGAGGGCATGGCGACCCATTCCAGTATTCTTGCCTGGAGAATCCCCATGGACAGAGGAGCTTGGCAGGCTATAGTTCATAGGGTCACAAAGAGTTGGACACCCCCATCACTTCATGGGAAATAGATGGGGAAACAGTGGAAACAGTGTCAGACTTTATTTTTGGGGGCTCCAAAATCAACTGCAGATGGTGATTGCAGCCATGAAATTAAAAGATGCTTACTCCTTGGAAGGAAAGTTATGACCAACCTAGATAGCATATTCAAAAGCAGAGACATTACTTTGCCAACAAAGGTCCGTCTAGTCAAGGCTATGGTTTTTCCAGTGGTCATGTATGGATGTGAGAGTTGGACTGTGAAGAAGGCTGAGCGCCGAAGAATTGATGCTTTTGAACTGTGGTGTTGGAGAAGACTCTTGAGAGTCCCTTGGACTGCAAGGAGATCCAACCAGTCCATTCTGAAGGAGATCAGCCCTGGGATTTCTTTGGAAGGAATGATGCTAAAGCTGAAAGTCCAGTACTTTGGCCACCTCATGCGAAGAGTTTGACTCATTGGAAAAGACTCTGATGCTGGGAGGGATTGGGGGCAGGAGGAGAAGGGGACAACAGAGGATGAGATGGCTGGATGGCATCACTGACTCGACGGACATGAGTCTGAGTGAACTCCGGGAGTTGGTGATGGACAGGGAGGCCTGGATTCATGGTGCTGTGATTCATGGGGTTGCAAAGAGTCGGACACGACTGAGCGACTGAACTGAACTGAACTGAAGCGACTTAGAAGGCATACACTCACCTTTTATACATGAAGTAAGTGGGAAACTCAGAGTTCACTGACTTGCAGCAAGAACATAATGGAGGAGGTTCATCTGGCTCCAAATTCTAGGCTCCTTCTGCCTTCCTACATTCCCAGAGGTCAAAGGACTTCCCTGTGCGATGCAACAGATTCCCCTTCTTTGATTTTTTGGGGTAGTGTGTCACTGAAAGCAGAACCCTGTATTGCAAGCTGTGCAAGACTCGGGCTCCACCCCTCTTTATTTTCTGAGTCAAGGACAGTCTTCCTCATCATTTATCTATAAAAGAAAGCAGCCACTCCTTTCTTCCCTTTTCTACAGGCTTTGGAATTCTCCGTTTCCTTATTCATGAAATCAAACATTTGGTCACATTTTTAAATGATGAAACCCATGTTAAACCCAGCACCTCAGTGAATACTATGCTCACGAAGGGAGAACTTGAAATTGGAGGCCAAATTGGAAGAGCTGTGGGTGACTGGCAGTGTGCCAAGTGTCTCTGGACCCCAGTTTTCTAGTTAATAGAATGGAAATAAGCTAAAGATCATAAAATTGTTGTGAATTTTCATTCACAGACTCCTGTGAACAATTTTTTTTGTATAAAGCTAAGAATTTTTGATACATTCTATTTGTATAACATTAGATAGTCTGGACGGAGAAGGCAATGGCACCCCACTCCAATAGTCTTGCCTGGAAAATCCCATGGACGGAGGAGCCTGGTAGGCTTCAGTCCATGGGGTCGCTAAGAGTTGGAGACGACTGAGTGACTTCACTTTCCCTTTTTACTTTCATGCATTGGAGAAGGAAATGGCAACCCACTCCAGTGTTCTTGCCTGGAGAATCCCGGGGACAGTGGAGCCTGGTGGGCTGCTATCTATGGGGTCGCACAGAGTCGGACACGACTGAAGCAGCTTAGCAGCAGCAGCAGATAGTCTGGGCAATGTTGATCCATACAAAAACCAGTTAAAAGTGAAACCAGTTCAAGTCGGGGGTGGGGGGTGATGGTAGATGGCCCCATGGGTTTCCAGCAGACTTTCTGTACAGAGAATCATTTCATGCACTGGTTGCTAGAAAGTCAGAGTAAATCTGAAACAAATGGCACAGAATCAGGAATGCGAAGGTCACCAGCGGGAGAGAAGTTAAAGATTAGAAATGGTCATTGAGAGAGTAATGCCAAAACTGATATCTATAATTGTTGCCAGAAGGATGAACTGCATGACTCTACTATGCGAGAGTCCCTTGGAAAAGACACTTGAGATATCCAGGTGGAATAATGAAAAATGTGGCGAGGCAAACAGTTTAATTTCACTGGGATCGACCTTGCTTTGGAAAGGCACGAAGATGTTTGATACAAACAAAATATTATTATTTAAATTGCCCAGATGCTAGAAGAATAACTAGACGCCCATCCCAATGAAACAGATGTTAGAATTGTGAAAATTATATTCTGAACACAGCCTGTTCTGCTGCTACTTTCCTTGTCAACCTGGAAATAATACAGAATTTCCAAGTCTCATTTACAGAAGGTAAAGTCAGAGAGAAGGATGGTATAAACTAGCCTGAAGTCCACAGGACTTGAATTCAGACCTAACACTTATGCATTTCGCAGGCTCCTCGTGATCTAAGATATGGGATTCAAGTGTTTTTATAGCTGAAAAAATGAGGATACAGATGACAAGTTTCAGTGCTGACTAAACAGGATAAAATAGCAACAGAAAACATTTATGAAATATTTACTGCTGCCAGGCATTGCTTTAGGCACTTTATAGGTATTCTTTTGATCCTCATGACAACCCTTGAAACTCTAAAGTTACAGGTTAGAACAAAGAAACACAGATAGGTTAGCATCATTTCCTGAGGTCACACAGCTAGGCAGCACCGAGGCAGCAGAATAAAATCCACATGGCCTTCAGCAAATTCTCTGATCCTGTCCCAAGTTCATTCTCTAGAAGGGTGGACAGGATGCTGAACAGCATGCAGTAAGCATTTGATGCTGGTCATCCCAAAAGACTCAGTAAATGACCATGTGAGGGGCTGAGGTGTGCCTGACACTCAGTTCAGTTCCGTTCAGTTGCTCAGTTGTGTCCCGACTCTTTGTGACCCCATGGATTGCAGCACACCAGGCCTCCCTGTCCATACCAGCTCCTGCAGTTTGCTCAAACTCATGTCCATCAAGTCGGTGATGCCATCCAGCCATCTCATCCTCTGTTGTCCCCTTCTCCTCCCGCCTTCAATCTTTCCCAGCATCAGGATCTTTTCCAATGAGTCAGTTCTTGACACTCAGGATGCTCAGAATACGAAAGTCGGAGAAAGCCATTGACGTAGCTTTTTTTTCTATTACGATAAAAATAATGAATAAGCTTAAAAACTTCAGAAGTCCCTTCTTAATATTGGAAGAGATCTTCCACAGGTGAGTGAGAAAGAGGAAACGACAAATCCTCCACGTTAAAGAAAAATCAGTTCCTTTTAATTCAGTTTGCTATTTAAAGCAAAAAAAAAAAAAAAAAAAGTGGTCTATAAAGTCCATGCAGCCAAAGAGCAGAGGCGCTCAGACAGCAGCACAACTCGGGGAGCCGGGGAGAAGGCGAGGAGGCCAGGCAAAGGCTGCGAGCGAGGCTGGGGTGCCCGGAGTCAGATCCGGAGTCAGATCCGGCCGCGTGGACTATGGTTCTGTCTCCAAGAAACAAAGCCCCGCAGACATGGGAATCCGCTAGTGGCTGAACATCTGGAAAACGAAACCCCAGGATGAATTATGCGCGGATTATCTTGCACTTGCACAGGAATTTCTGTTTATTCACAGTCGAGAAGCATAAAGAAGAAAGCCTGTTTCACACCTGGCATTTAATTTAGAAAGGATTGCTCCTCCAGCAGGAGGAAACGCCATCTGAACTGCGCTGTGTCCTGGCCCCGCGTCAGGGCTCCGGCCGCCAAGCACAGCACCCTTTTTCGCAATGCACTCGGTAAGAAGCGTGTGCGCCTGTGGAAGAAACGTGTGTGCACGAGGCCACCCGTGTGTGTGCAAGCGCCAGACACAGCCCTAGTGGGAAGGAGCCAGAGTACATCGGCCCGGCCGCTAAGCTTCCCACTTTTCTCCAGATAGCCCCGAGCGACACAGCCCAGGGACCTCCCCAAGCACGCTTTATTTTTATTTGGAATTCATCTTGCTGTTTGTGTCTGCTAAGTGTGGAAAGTTCATGGGGAAACCAATTAATTTTCTTAGCCCCAAAGCAGCGGTTGATTGGCCATGCAAGCATCTCATTGAGCACTGCTTTGAGTTTTTTAAACAAAGTTCTTTCTGCCAAAGAACCTGTTTTTCTGCCAGTTGAGTCCCATCTCTTCTTATAATAAGTAAAGTGGAAATGCCCCTTTGGTGTTTTCTCTCATGTCTTACAGGATATATCCAGAACAAAATGGAATAAAACCCCTTTTTTGGTGGTTAATGAGACAGGCACTAGCTAAGTTCGAAGCTGTCCCTGTGTGCTAAGTCGCTTCAGTCCTGTTCAACTCTTTGTGACCCCGTGGACTGTAGCCCCCCAGGCTCCTCTGTCCATGGGATTCTCCAGGCAAGAATACTGGAGTGGGTTGCGGCACCCTTCCACAGCAGATCTTCCCCACCCAGGGATGGAACCTGCATCTCTTATATTCCCTGTATTGGCAGAAGTGTTCTTTACCGCTAGCACTGCCTGGGAAGCTGCAAGTTCATGGTCGCCTTTTTATTTTATAAGACCCTCTCTAGGAGTCCAACAGTGGGTAATACATCTAACAAATAGTTACTCAAGTCTACAATATTTTTACATACCCATTCACTTTCTTGTTCAGTACTCACTACCTTGTACTTTTAGCAGAGTCAAGTGATGTAACAGTGGATAAAAGAATTTGCTGCATGGACTTAATGAGTGAGGTATCATATAATTTTTATCAGCCAGGAACTCCATTTTTTTTAAAAAATCACCTTTCCAGGTACAGAGACTGGGGAAGACATGAGAAAGGGAAGAATGCTTTCAAAATTCTTGCATCTGTAGTGCTAGCTGGTGAGGAGCAACAGAAATACCTCTTGTTCAGTAACATTTACTCTTAGAGCTGAGACATGGGCAAGGTATGGGGCGGTGGAGGGGGGCATAGAGAAATGTGCCCAGCACACTCATCAGGGAGGCCAATGGGCTTGTAAAGAACAAGGTCAATTACCCAGTAAGTTCCCCTCTCATGAACCTTCAAGTTGCAAACTTTCAAAGATAGGAATGTGCACCTTGCTGCAACAAGAAACCAGAACCTGTGCCATCCACATGAGTCATAAGTGACCTTGCAGCTTGCCCTCCATCTCCTGTTGCTGATGACCCTTCAGCCCTATCATCTCCCACCTCCTCTCCCTCCTCCATCAGTAACTCTTCTGGTCTGTTCCCTCGATGCCAGCCACTGTATGCCAGCTGTTGTACTGCACTGCTGTATTTCTCAAGGTACTGTACTGTAAGATCAAAGATGCTTTCTCTGTCTTTTGTGTTTTTTTTAAATGTATTATTTGTGTGAAAAGTATTATAAACCTACTACAGCACAGTATTATATAGTTAACTGTGTTAGTTGGGTACCTAGACTAACTTTTTTAGTCTTACGAACATGCTCTCAGAATGGAACTCGTTCACATGTAGGTAACTTACTGTATCTAGTTCCAGGTTATTTGCTTTCCTGCAAGGTGAACTTCAAATCTTCAATATAAATCCCTATGTTTATAAATGCTGTGAGTCTGTTGCTTTTGGAGGTAAAAGAAGAGGGTGGAATTCCTCGTGTATCTTTGTAGGCAGGCATAGTGTCAAAGACTAAGGTCCTGAGGGAGTTATAACCAGAGTACATCATTGGACTTCCTACAGAATATAGGATAGCAAGTATGAGACCACTTTGTTTTATTCTGTTTGGAGACAATGATTTTTTTTTTTTCAATGGTGAGCACACCACTGGAGCTCAACTCAAGAGGCAGTTGTTAAATACGCAGGAAATTTTCAAGGCGGTTGGTTGTTAAAGTGTAGAGAGCTTGAAATTGGTCATGGTGAGAGGATTTGCCTCTTGGATAGCAGCAAACACTGCAAATCGAGGCTTTTGATTTCAGAGAGATTGCTTGCCAGAACACTGCTGGTTTACACTCTAGTGAAATCAAATTAATTGTGGTTCCAGATCATACAGCCTCATTCCCGGAGGTCTCCCATTTGTGCGCATGATGCCTGTTCTGCCTGAAACATTTTCCTTTGCTCTGTGTTCCTGAAAAACACTTATTTCAGTGCAAGATGCAAGACTCTCTTGATGAGACATTAACAGCCGCCCCAGTGTTTTCAAGACGTATTTTAAGTATTTTGTTGTCGTTCAGTAGCTAAGTCATGTCCGACTCTTTGTGACCCCATGGACTGCAGCATGCCAGTCTCCTCTGTCCTTCATTAACTCCTGGAGTTTGCTCAAACTCCTGTCCATTGAGTCGACAGTGCTATCTAATCATCTCAACCTCTGCCACTCCCTTCCCCTTTCGCCTTCACTCTTTCCCAGCATCTGGTCTTTTCCAATGAGTCAGCTCTTTCCATCAGGTGGCCACACTATTGGAGCTTCAGCTTCAGCATCTGTATGCAGAGAGTCCATTTCTTTTTTGGTGCCTATTTTTCTTTCCAAAAAGTGAACGTGTTAGTCACTCAGTCGTGTCCGCCTCCTTTTGATCTCATGGGCTGTAGCCCACCAGGCTCCTCTGTCCACAGAATTCTCTAGGCAAGAATACTGGAGTGGGTCGTCCTTCCATTCTCTGGGGGATCTTCCCAAACTAGGGCTCAAACCTGGTTCTTCTGCATTACAGGCAGATTCTTTACCATCTGAGCCAATTGCAACTAGTTTGAAGTCAGTATCTGAGTCTCCTTTTAGTCCACTCATCTTCAATATCTTTCATAGTGTCTGGCATGTAGCAGACTCTTAAAATATGTACGTTGAGTGAATCAGTGAATAAATAAGCATATGCTGTCTCCGTGCCTGGCAGGAGGGGGAAAGATGTGACTGACAGACAAGTTGTGATGAGCTTACAGTCTAGTGTGTCCAAAGAAGGAAAAGCAGTAACAAAATAAAGCAAACAACCACAGGCCCAATCATTATCCAAAAAAATCTCATCCACTAGGAATTCCCCATCCACGAATCTAATTTATTCTGAGCATCAAGGAATGAAAATGAATGTCTGAGCCTCCTCAAGGAAGGTATGGGGGAGTCCGAGTCTGTGCACTTTACTCCAGGAGAAGCCCAGGGAACCGCCTCCCAGATCCATTATTCTTCAAACGTTTCTGACAACTTCTGTTTTTAAACCCACAGCAGTATAAAAAGAAGATTAGAGAGAGGTGCCTGTCAGAGGTAAGCATATTGATAGCAGAGAAAATGGTAGTGTCACCTTGACAGGAAGGGATATGTAAAAATTATGAAAAGAAAAACAAAAAACCAGACTTGAAAACTCTTACTCCACAGAAGCTTCTTAAAATTATTAAATATTCTTGAACAAATGGTCCCAGAATGTTGAGTTCCAGGGACACCCAGTAGAGAAGAGAATTTTGGTCAGATTATCTGCATCCACATTCTTATTTTGTTCCCCATTTCCTGTGTGACCTTAGGCAAGCTACTAAACCCCTCTAAGTCTTAGTTTCACTACCTAAAACAAGCAGAGATTGCAAATACTGTCATACAGGGTTTTATGAGCCATAAGTAAGATGAAAACCATAAAGAAAAATGAAAACATATTTTTGACACCAGAGTCATTATATGTATTTCACTACCATAGAATGTGGTTCAAAGAATTAGACTTATAAGGGTGATTGGTCACCTACTTGATTGAACTTCCGACTTTATAGATGAATAAATAGAGGCCCAAAGTCAGATCTTCCTGACAGAATGGGGACGTGTCTGCATAGATTCCTTGTTTCATCACATGTTCTTTGTCTGAGTGAGGTCGAGTATAATGGATTTACAAAAGGAACTCATCACCAATGTTCAAACCAAAAACAGAGAAAGTGATTTCAAGGAAGGTTTTATTTTGGCAGAATCCTTAAATGTCATCTGGTTGTGATGTAGTATAGTGGATCAGATAGGTGCTCCAACTCACAACTTTCTTGACTTTGGAAGCAAGGATCATGAATAAAGCATCAGTTTTATTGTCTGCGTTGGTTCCTGGTGGTCCAATGGCTAAGACCCGGCACTCCCAGTGGAGGGGGCCTGGGTTCTATGCCTGGCTGGGGAACTAGATCCCACAGGTCACAGCTAACACCCAGCACAGCCAAATAAATACATAAAAATAAATACTGGGGCTTCCCACGTGATCAGGGGTAAAGAATTAGCTTGCAATGCAGGAGACATAGGAGGTAAGAGTCGATCCTTGGGTTGGGAAGATCCCAAGGAGAAGGAAATGGTAACCCACCCCAATATTCTTGCCTTGGAAATCCCATGGACAGAGGGCCTGGGGGAATGCAGTCCATGTGTGGTCACAAAGAGTCAGACACGTCTGAGCAGTTAAGCACACACACACCCTCCAAGGCCAGAGACTGGGATTGGCTCTTTTGCATATTCTACCTAATATTCTTTCATCATCCTTATGAACAAGTGATTATAATCGCTTTTTTACAATGAGAAAGTGAGACTTAGAGATTTATTACAAGACTTGCCTGAAGGCACTCAGTCAATGAGTTAAAAGGACAGCCCAGGACTGGTAGATCTGGACTCAACTGGATTTGATTTTAGAAGATAAATTGCTAAACACTTTGGATGTGCTAGGTCCTGGCCTGTGCTAGTGTGGTACTAGTTGTATTTCATATTGTTTTATCAAGTATCCCCAAAAGCAGCAACTTTTGTGAGAAAGAACAGGCTTGAGGTGAGATAAAAACCACTGATGGTCTTTTTCAGCTGCTAATCTTGTGGGAAGATGATCCCAAAAGCTGTCCCTTGCTACAGAATGGACCTGCTCAACCCTAAATAATGGTTCTCTATTTTCTTAGGCAAATAGAAATCCCCAAGTATGAATTTTTAGAGCATAAATGAAGAAGGTGACTTTGGAATGTATTGTCAGAATATAAAACTATTCATCATAATATATAGTTTGATGCGAGATTGTTTCACTGTAAGGGACATTTTCTTCACAAATTCCCTGCATCCTGTCTTACCAGAGTGATTTCTTACTATATTTCTCAGTGCATTGTGTTACATAATACTTCCTGTTGGTCTCTGCTTTGTTGCTGTGGTTGTTTTTAGTCTCTAAGTCATGTCCAACTCTTCCCAACTCCATAGACCTTAGCCTGCCAGGCTCCTCTGTCCATGGGATTCTCCAGGCAAGAATACTGGAGTGGGCCATTTTCTTCTCCAGGGGATCTTCCAGATGCAGGGATTGAGCCTGGGTCTCCTACATTGCAGGCAGATTCTTTACCCTCTGAGCCTCCAGGGAAGTCCCTTGAATGGTGAAAAGGGAAAAATAGATCTGTTGGTTAGCCTGTTAACCTTGACAATTCATGTGTCCTAATAGGACTGTTTATGCTAGAGAAGTTTCTTTAAAGGAGTTGAGCCTATATTTTGGAAAGAGAAAATGTTTCAAGCCTAAGCATATTGTTTTCCACTATCATTGGTGTTCCCCCCAAGAGCTGATACAGTGGGTTCCCTCTTTATTCATTTCAGAGCAGGAAGGGCTCTCACCTACTGTCCAGATGGGTGCATGGGCCTGTGCTCTCATCCTGGCCGTCCACACTAGAGCTTCACACAATGTAACATGGGGTAGTCACTGCCAAGCCAAGGGTGTGATAGGGAAAAAGATGTCTATTTCTCTAAAGACATGAAATATCTCTGAGACTGTGAGCCTCCACATGAATACTGACCTTAACACAGGTGAAGTAAAGGCTAGTATGTTCTTATTTTGAGGGCCTCATTTTAAGAAAGCAGCTTTTGCTGTGTTCCAAGTCAAAGAATTAATGCTTCTGAATTATGGAGCAGGAGAAGACTCTTGAGAGTCCCTTGGACTGCAAGGCAATCAAACCAGTCAATCCTAAATGAAATCAACCCTGAATATTCATTGGAAGGGCTGATGCTGAAGCTGAAGCTCCAATACTTTGGCCACCTAATGTGAGGAGCCAACTCATTGGAAAAGACCCTGATGCTGGGAAAGACTGAGAGCAGGAGAAGGGAGTGACAGAGGATGAGATGGTTGGATGGCATCACTGACTCAATGGATATGGGTTTGAACAAACTCTGGGAGACAGTGAAGGCAGGGAAGCCTAGAGTGCTGCAGTCCATGGGGTCGCAAAGAGTCAGTGAGTGAATAACAACAACAACAAGCAATTCATATGGTCACAGTTCCTCCTGTGCACAGAATTGCTGCTGCCGAGGTCCTGAGATGACCTGCAGTCTGGATCCACTTAGCCTGGACCAGTGCTTCCCAGGCCTTCGTGGGCACATGCATAGCCCCAGATCTTGTTAAAATGCAGGTTCTAATTCAGTACGCGTGTCTTAGAGCAAAGCACCGACTACCAGGAGTCAAGTTTTATTTTCAGAGAGAAAGATAAGATATTCTAGTTGAGAGACATGTTTAATGTAATAAATCAGAATTTGTTCTCAGAGGTTTTAGTAAAATGAATCATTTTCAGGATTGGTGAAACTCAACAATTTGAAGGCCTACAAAATCTCTGAGAATTAGTATTCCTGGTCTGGAATTCCTTTAAAAACCAATCATTTTCATTACATACCCTCTGCTGCTGCTGCTGCTGCTGCTGCTAAGTCGCTTCAGTCGTGTCCGACTCTGTGCGACCCCATAGATGGAAGCCCACCAGGCTCCCCCGTCCCTGGGATTCTCCAGGCAAGAATGCTGGAGTGGGTTGCCATTTCCTTCTCCAATGCATGAAAGTGAAAAGTGAAAGGGAAGTCACTCAGTCGTGTCCGACTCTTAGCGACCTCATGGACTGCAGCCAACCGGGCTCCTCCGAGCATGAGATTTTCCAGGCAAGAGTACTGGAATGGGTTGCCATTTCCTTCTCCAACATACCCTCTATTTGAGGTTTAATCTCAGGGGTTTGAGTATTTGTTGGTTTTTCATAGCATTCCTGAGTTGTGCTAAAGTTAATTTAGGGAAGTTTTGTTTTTTTTTAATTCCTCAACTTCAGAATTATTTCTCATACTTCTATCACCAATATATAATTAATTTTTCAAAAGGAGATTTCATCCTATTACTAAACCAAGACTTTTGATATGGATGCAACAGACTAGAAGAGGAAGAGGATAGACTACAAAAATTATTGTTTTTAAATGTTTTGCTTCAGTACAAGCTAAATACATGCTTGTCCTCAGTCACGTCCCACTCTGTATGACCCCGTGGACTATACAGATGACTGTCTTGTCAGGCTTACCTGGTGAGTTTGGCATTCTGATTTTAATAACCTGGGGAGAATCTTAGCCACCTTTATGTTTTAGCAGAGACCTGTGTGATTTTAATGGGCAGTGATTGAGATCATTGCATTAATGATACAGTTATTTGTATGATTGGGCAAATATTTACTGTACCTGCTCCATGCCTGGCTGAGCTTGGGAGACACAAAGATTTTAGCCCTGAAGGATACTACAGTCTGTTGGCTGAGATTTCAACATCCCTGCTTTTGTTCCTACAGTTGCCTCAGACCTACGACCTTATGTTAAGGAATCTCAGACTGCGGGTTTGCATTCAGTTAATTGCCTGTGTATGAAAGTTAAGTGTATCCACCTGTTCCACTGGCTGGCCATGGGAAATGTTTTGTACATGTGCTTTGGGAGGAAAAAAGAGGAAAGACATTTATCTTTGCTTTTTGCTTCCTATGATGACCGGAGGCTTTCATTTTAATACGGAATTCCTCTCTAGGCAAAGAAGGAAAACAGATGGTATATCTTTACGTACATAATGCACGCTTCCTCCACATTATTTTTGGAGAGCATAAAGTATGATTAAGGGAAGTGAACTCATGCTGTGAAAAACAGACGCTGCAGTTGGGGCGCCTGGGATGGCTTCCATATGCACCAAGGTGATGGGTTTTCCTGATCCCTGCTGCCATCTTCATGCTTGCAGGATTTGTAAGAATGACTCTTACTCAAAGAGAGACCATATGATTCTAGTCAGTGAATGACCAGTTGCCATAACCTGCAAGGATTTTCCAAGAATCATAATTAAAGACTGTGCTGTGTGCTAAGTCACTTCAGTAGTGTCCAACTCTTTGCAACCCTATAGACTGTAGCCCGCCAGGCTCCTCTGTCCATAGGGATTCTCCAGGCAAGAATATTGGAGTGGGTTGCCCTCGTCTTCTCCATGGGATCTTCCCGATCCAGGGATCGAACCCACATCTCCTGTGTCTCCTGTATTACAGGTGGATTCTTTACCTCTGAGCGAATTAAAGATTAGACATCATTAATATAGTTTTAGGTAATTCTGGCAAACTCATTAGCAGAGTTCTTATACAACATGATTCGAAAGTAATCCTCACATTCTTTCTTGTGCTTCCTCTGTATATAAGGTTATTGTTTAAATATGTTGGTTTAAAGATACCGTGGTTATGGGGTGAGGGGTGGGGAGGGAGGGATAGATTGGATTTTGGGGTTGACATGTGCACATGTCTATTTTTTTAAAATAAATGTTCTGCAAACAATATATAAGAGGATATCTTTATAGCGTTATGTGACAGTTATGATCAACCTTTCCCAAAAGGTAAATGAATTTTCAGGAAAATGCCATACATGATTTCCACAAATATATTCAGCAGGATTTCAGGTAGGGTTCTTTGGCCCCTGGTAAGCAAAAGCCCAACTCAAAATTGCATAAATAAGAAGGGACTTCACTGGCTCACACGACAGGAGAAAGAGAAGAGTAGGTTCTAGGGAGGCTTAATCTGACTGGCCTGTCCCTGTGTGTCTCTTGGCTGTGCCTTCTCCATGTATCAGCATCAGCCTCAAGCTGAACCTGAAGGCTGGGGCATTCCCAGCTTGTATTTGTGCATTTGGATGTTCAGAGCTTTGGAGAAAAGGTTACTTCTGGAAAATCTCTCAGACACGTGAGAAAAACATTCCCAGTAAATGTCTCCTTACCTCCTCCCTGACTGCTATTCTTCTCCCTTCAGACCATGTGGAATTCCATGAACTTTCCTCTTTGTTTGAGAGACTGAAAACCAAAGTTCATACTCAACCCCTTGTCACGGGATTAAGAGAAGATTTATTACATATATGGGCCACTTTTCACAGGAAATAATGTGTATGTCAAACGTAGCAAGTCTAGCCTGATTGTTCGGATAAGCACTCAAGGCCACTAAACTATTTTTTCTAGCCCTTTCAGTTCAGTGTTCCTAGGTCGCCATTCCAGAAAACTTAGAGCAGAGAAGAATCAGAACATCTAGTTCTACTGATAAGGAAATATCCAGCTTTTATGGCTATATCCAGTTTTATTGGGAGAAGGCAATGGCAACCCACTCCAGTACTCTTGCCTGGAAAATCCCATGGACGGAGGAGCCTGGTGGGCTGCAGTCCATGGGGTCACTGAGAGTCAGACACGACTGAGCGACTTCACTTTCACTTTCCACTTTCATGCATTGGAGAAGGAAATGGCAACCCACTCCAGTGATCTTGCCTGGAGAATCCCAGGGATGGAGGAGCCTGGTGTGCTGCCATCTATGGCATTGCACAGACTCAGACACGACTGAAGCGACTTAGCAGCAGCAGCAGCAGCAGTTTTATTGTATGTTTCAGAGAAAGTGGGAATTCCTGGACCAATGGTTTATCTGAGATTGCAATGACTTTGTCTGTTTAATCAGGAAGCTGGGATGTGGAGCATTTGCTCTTAGCTGAATTTTAAGCACAATGATAATCTTCTGCCCTTTAAATCTCAGTTGTCATCATGGATACCTAGGGAGGTGCCTGCAGGACGTGACCAGGCTTCATCTCAGTCTTTCCTGTATCTGTGGTTCTGGAACTGGCACAGTTAACCAGTCCACACGGGTCCACTCAAGGGGGCCTGGGGTCAGAAATAACATGATGGGTGTCATACCAGAAAGGCTGTGTATATGAGTGCATGTGTGTGTATGTATGTGTGTTTTGGTACATCCGATAAGAATTTATAACAGGTCTTTCACAACACTACCTAAGTTGAGAAACATGTTCCTTTAATTAATTCAGAGGATATTATAAATTTAGGGAAAGGTTATGGATTTTCAAATACATTTTTCAAGAGAGAAAGTCACTCAGTTGTATCCAGCTCTTTGCAACCCCATGCACTGTAGCCCACCAGGCTCCTCTGTCCATAAGATTTCCCAAGCAAGAATACTGGAGGGGAATGCCATTTCCTTCTCAAATATTTTTAAAATTGGGGTATAATTTACTTACAATGAAATGTACAAATTCTAAGCATGCATTTTGATATCTTTCTTTGTATTTGTTTTAACTGAGTCAAAATCAACACAGCATGGCGTACATGGACCTTAAGTACAATCTGATACATTTTGACCAATTAAACACATGTTACTGATACCTCAAGCAAAATATTAAAAACTCTGTCAACCCAGAAATTTCCTCAGGTTTCCTTCTAGTTCATCCCCATGAAATACAGGCAAACTCTCTTCTGATTTCTATCAATATAATGGAGCGTTTTCTGTTTCTGCATTTCATAAAAATGGGATTATACACAATGCACTCTTGTATCTGGCTTCTCTCAGTCAGCATAATGGATCTGGGATTCATCCATATTTTCACATGCATTAGGACTTCATTTTTGATGCTGAATAATATTCCATTGTATAATCATGTTACACTGTATTTACATATTCTCCTCTGGTGGGCATTTGGATTGTTTTTAGTTCTTTGGCTGGGGAGTATCAGACTATTGCTGCCAGGTGGAAGCCGCCATATGTCTCTTTTGCCTAAAAAAGGCTTGTCCTCTGGAATCATCAAGACTTTCTTTAAACCTCACTTTGTGCTTTGTAAAACTGATCATTGTTGCTACCATGGAAGTAAAATTCCTTTGCATTCTCTGCACCCTAACTAGAAATTTATTTTTTTCTAAGGCTTGTTGTTTGCCTTTGGAAGTTGTATGTCCTTAAAATACATCTTCATTCTTTCGTATGTGTGCAGAGTTGTCTGTGGACTTCCCTGGTGACTCAGATGGGAAAGAATCTGCCTGCAATGTAGGAGACCCTGGTTTGATCCCTGGGTCTAGTATTCTGGCTACAGTCCTTGGGGTCACAAAGAGTCATCTACGACTGAGCACCCCCCTCCCACACACACACACAAGGGTAAATTTCAGTGTGGAAATGTGATACTCATATTGGAGGAGGGTGAATGGAAACAGGCTTCTCATAAAATGCTTAAGTGTCCTCTCTGCTCAATCTTTCTAGCTATTCCATCTTCCAATAAATTATGTAAGTTGCATATAGTTTTGGTTTTAAGCCATTTGGAAGAAAGTATCCAAGGACCAAGGACCAAGTACTGTCCAGGGAAAGATGAGCGAGCTTCATGGGAAGATAAAAGGGAAGGTATAGAAGCCCACGATGTGGCCAGCATGGTCAGCAGGGTAGGAAGAAGAAAGGAGACTCTCCCTATCCCAGATGTGGGACAGGAAGGATGCCCTTGCAGGAGTGGAAATGCTGATATGTGAGCTACATATCTGGGGTGTGTGTGGGGGGGTTATTTTCAAAACCAGTTCACTGATTTTTGCTTTCTGGATGACAATGTAAGCTCACTGGAGCCATCCATAATCTCATGTATGTGTGTGGCCATCCTTTCATTTAATTCTTGACAATGACAGTGAGGCAAGTTTTGCTCTATCTCTTTTGAAGTTGTGTTATTTTTTTTTAATTGGCCTCAAATATTTTATTTTATTTATTTATTTTTTTTACTTTACAATATTGTATTGGTTTTGCCATACATCAA
This sequence comes from Bos indicus, assembly GCF_029378745.1. Taxonomy (NCBI): domain Eukaryota; kingdom Metazoa; phylum Chordata; class Mammalia; order Artiodactyla; family Bovidae; genus Bos; species Bos indicus. Next base: position 13,573,366 of record NC_091780.1, on the reverse strand, counting down.
CATGAATCCGCCACGGGTGTACACGTGTTCCCCATCCTGAACCCCCCTCCCACCTCCCTCCCCGTACTATCCCTCTGGGTCATCACAGTGCACCAGCCCCAAGCATCCTGAATCCTGTATTGAACCAGGACTGGTGATTTGTTTCTTACTCTTAAGGCAGAGAAAGGGTAAAAAATGTAATATTATAATAAATGGTATTGACTACAGGCCCCAGATTTAGGAAGCAAAGGAGGAGACTGAGGGAAGCAGAGTCACTGGCGGCCCTATCTGAAGACACTGTGTTTCTTCACTGCATCCTTAGTGTCCAGCAGCACACCCAGAACAGGACATTTGTGAATACACACATGGATGACTTGCCCGAAGTCCCATAGTGAGAGAGGGAGGAGTCATTCTCTGCTGCTTCTGTTAAAGGTGCATTTCTTGTAACTGATCTAAACTTCTCTTATACCCTGCTGAATCGCAGTTGGGGTGGGCTTGGGGCAGGGAGCAGTCATGGTGGTCAGAAGTGCTAACTTGATAATGAATATTTCTTAACCTCTTCGGGTTTAAACACTCCCATTCAGCCAACCCAATCTCCCTTCAGATAATTACTCAGCCTTTTAAATTCCCTCTCCTTCCTGCTGTTCTACCAAAGTTGACCCCAGGATCCATGGAAGGCTGGGTGCACTCAACTGCACAGGATGGCAAGAATGTCCAGCTCTCTGTGCCTGGGCTCCAGTGCTGTCCTCTAGGTCCGCTGGTCTCCAGTGTGTTGTCCTCCATCTGCCTGGTCAGGGTGTCCTTCTGTGAACATCCATATGGAACAGGGGCCGGGACTGTCTTGCATTATATTATATTACATGATGTTGGCCCTGCCCTACACACTCTGGATTTAATACACCCTAATGGCTATAGAGACTCATACAGGATATAGCTCTGATGAACCTTTATAATCAGCAATGTGGCTTCTATTAACAAGAAATAACCACTTCTACAAGCCAAAAAGTACGTAGGCCAAGACTTTTAATAGTCACTTGGAGCTCTCCCGCTCTGTCATCCACAATTTGCTGGGCTAATTAGGCCCTCAGCGGTGACCACGTGGTTCTGAAAGTAAGTACTAGGACTTACTCAGGCAGACGCTAAGTAGGCTCTGCCTCTCCCGTGATTCTTGACTGAGGGGTTGAGAGGACATAGGACCTGCTGGTTTTCCTCTGCTCTGTCTGCTTCCTTTTCACACAGTCAGTGATCAGCAGGGCCAGATTTTCTATGGACTTCTTCTAGTATATTCAACAATGCTCTGAAATGCTGTGCTTCTTAGGGCAGGAGACCTCAAGGGCTTTCCTTCAAAGGCGTATAATCCAAATACTTCAGATTGAGCTTCCCCAGTGGAACAGTTGGTAAAGAATCCGCCTGCCAATGTGCAGGAGATGCAATTCAATCCCTGGTCTGGAAAGATCCCCTGGAGGAGGAAATAGCAAGCTACTCCAGTTTTCTAGCCTGGAGAATTGAATGGTAGAGGAGTTTGGCCAGCTACAGTCCATGGGCTCACAAAGAGTCAGATATGACTGAGCATGCGCATACACACACACACACACACACACACACACACACACACACACTTCAGACTGGGTGTTCACAGAAAACCAAGACGACCAGGAACTGGGGATGTCCCAGGAGAAAATGAAACGATTGAGTGCATCAGAGTATCATTCTCATTACAAAAGAGTCACGCGTTTCCTCTTCACAGAAGGAGACAGCGTAACTGTGTTGTTTTTCCATTTGAGACCCATTGGTGAAAGCGTATCCTCAGGAAAAGCATTTTTAAATATGCTTTGAAGCAGACTCAATATAGTTGTGGTTATAGGGGGCTGAAGTCGCTTATTTTCTATTTGCTTTAGGTTATCATTAGATAATAAAAACCCAAAATGCTTATAGAGGTGACTCTATAGAAGGTTCCAGAAGTACTCAGTGGGCCCCAGTCCAATTCCTACTTAATATCTGTCGCAGATACTCTGAAAGCTAGCATTTTTGTGTGAATCTGCCCTTCAGCTTCAAACTAACTTCTTTCTTTCTATTTTATTTCTTTCATGTGTTAGCAAGCAGCTCCATGCGTGCTAACCATTCGGATGGTTGGGTAATCCTTCCAAATGGTGACAGCCTCCCCAGGGATAACTTGAGGCACACCACGGGGAAGGTTATTGATGGGAATGACTTCAGATCACTCATACCAACTTCAGAGAGGTCTACCAGCTGCTAACAGCAGTGAATCATTAGTTTTAAGCGTTACTGGTTGACTTTAAATCTGAGCTGCTCTTCACGTGATGAAACTCCTGCAAATCGAGACAGCCCTGTTTCATCAGTTCTGACCTGCCAAAAAGGAATCTGTGCAGACAAAAACCAGAGGCATATGGATACTGGAAAGAGAGCATTTCTACATCTAAATCTTAGTTTATTTTAAACTCCTGATTTAATGGCTCTCATTTCCAAAATATTGACAGACCCAAGTATTCATGAACTTCACATGGAGGCATAAGTGTTAAAGCATCAAGGTTAAAACCCTACAGTCTCTCCAAATTAGAGTAAACCCAAGGTGATGGTTCCATCATTGCAATATTTTGGTTAATCACTGCTATTGCTCTAAGCCAGTGGTTTTCACCTTGGCTGTATACTGGAATCATATGGGACATTTAAAAAATACACGGATGCCTGGTTTTAATCCAAAAGATTCTGATTTAATTGTTCTAGGGTGTGGCTTGTGCAGCAGTTTTTAAAGTCTTCCAGGTGATTTTAATTTGGAATCAAGGCTGAGACTTGCTTCTCTAAGCAGTATCAGGTGCTTCAATAGTTGGGTATAGGACATGAGGTGGGAGATGCTTGTCTACCAGTTGGCTTTACCTGTTGACGTTCAAAAAGGCCTAGGTCCTCTCTGCACCAGTAATCTTGACCCTAAGTAGGTGAGCAACCACTTTGGTTGGCCTGAGACTGCCCTGGCCCTGTATCCTGTGCACACCCGGACTAGGGTCACCCTCATCATATGACTTGCTGGGAGTCCCGGCAGAAAAGGTAGGAGGGAGACACGTTGGTCCAGAGCAAAGGAGAGTGTGAGCTAGTCAGAAGAGAAAGGTCATCCCTCTGCTGGAGGAGCCCCAAAATAACCCAGTCTGGACCCGCCAATATCAATGTCAGAGGGGTCAAAGCCAAGGGGAACCTTCGCAGCAGGACTGGTTGGCAGTGCCAGTTCTCGCTGTTGGCACATGCCTTGGCCTTGGGTCCAACAGAGCCATCCAAGCTCTCCTGCAAGATGCCAGCGTGGAATCAGGCCTCTGGCAAAGAACTCTTCAAGTTCACTGCCTGCTGCAGTATTTTCGCTTCTGGTGCTCCAATGGCATGCATCTGGTTGGAGATCCCTTCTCCCTCCTGGCCCCAACAAGGCCATTGCCCCTCACTCCTTGAGACAGTGTCCATGCAGGTCCTTCTGCCACCTACTCCCACACTGAAGGGGAGAATACTTTTTTTTTTTTTAAGATTGATCTAATATAGTATTTTTCAACCATTTAGATTAACATTATTGCCTTCCCAAGGAGACTTTAAAGACACTTTTTTTATTTTCCTAATTGTCACCTTGTAAAATTTTAATAGTTCAAATGTGCTGTATATCTGTTTATGTAATGCAGCCCCTTGGGGGGTACACAAGCCATAACATCTAAGATTTTTCTGCTTTTCCCCTGTCTCACTGTTCACCAAACCCAGGGTAGGCAAGGCACAAGCTAGAAAGCATATGGGAAGACGCTGGAAGAAGATCCAAGGAATGCAGGAACCGCAGACATTCTTTATTCACGGCAGCAAGGCTGACTGCTTTGTTCTCTAATGGTTGATGCCGCCGCAACGCGCAGCAAGGGCTTTTCAGGTGGTGCTTGCATAGGTAAGGACGTGGAGCAAGAGAGTCTGACCACCGCCATCTTGGCTAATTGCTCTATCCCTATATGCCCCAACCAGGAACCAAGTTCTGACCCCTCGGGGGCTGTCTCACCTCCACTGAAAATGCATGAACTAGTGTCATTCTTCCATAAACTTTTCTACTTCACTTCATCTTGCTCCCGCTGTACCCTGTAGAGACGTTCATCATTACATCTGTAATATTTAATAACTTATAGTTCAAATTCTTATTGACTTCACTTGTAAGGGCAGAGAGAAGTTATAATTATGTACATGGGGTATATATTTATCCTTTAATAGCTCAGTGCTCAGTCATGTACAATTTTCTGCGATCCTATGGATTGTAGCCCACCAGGCTCCTCTGTCCACAAGATTTTCCCAGCAAGAATACTGGAACTGGTTGCCATTTCCTCCTCCAGGGGATCTTCCCATCCCAGGGATTCAACCCATGCCTCCTGCATCTCCTGCATTGCAGGCAGATTCTTTACTGTTGAGCCCCTGGAGAAGACCACCTTGAGCTACTCCTACTCAATTGATTACTTGACATATAGAGATAAATGTCGACTTTATGAGTAGGTACAGCCTCAACTCAAGCTTGGTGCCCATGGACAATGAATTCTTCCATGGACCACATTCCCAGAAAGGGTCCAGTATTAGGGCCATTAGCTGACTGAACCAAGGTTCAGGGTTTGGTTCCAGCCCTGAGATGGGAGCAGGGATTCAGGGACCTGTGTTTAAGAGCCTGCACCCCTGGTGTAGATCAGAAAAGAAATACAAGTCTTCATTCATAGAGACACACTTATTCACTGCATTTGCCTTTATTGAACATTAGTCTTGAACCAGAGAGCATGACAAGTACCTGTGAAATAAAACTGAGTTGTATGCATCCTCTTCCTTCATTTTCTTACACTTCCCATAGAAAAGCAAGCAAAGTATTAATAAAATTAAAAAAAAAACCCATTATAGTAGATGTAAATGGAGAAGGACATAGCAACCCACTCCAATATTCTTGCCAGGAGAATCCTATGGACAGAGGATCCCTGCAGGCTACAGCCCATAGGGTCCCAAAGAGTAAGACACAACTGAGCTACTAACACACACATAGTAGGTGTAAAAGGTGCCCTAAAAAGGAGAGAATGCTAATCACTATCTTGTGAGGGGACCAAAAAGTTAATGGACTGATGTGATGACCTCTGAGGTCAGTCTTGTAAGATGAGTACAAGTTTCCCAGGAAAATACTGACAGCGGTCAACTGGGCAGGGAGAATAATACATGGAGAGACACATAGGAGGAGAGGATGTTGCTTTCAGGAGGTTGTCTATCTTGGTTAGTCCAGGAGGTTGTCTATCTTGGTTAGTCCAGACAGCTCTCATAGAATACCATAGCCTGGATTTATTTTTAAGCCATTATTTCTCATAGTGCTGGAGGCTGGAAAATTTGAGATAAGGGTGCCATCATGGTAGGATCCTAGTTTGCACAAGGCCACCTTCTTGCTGTGTCTTCACATGGTGAATAGTAGAGAGAAAGGAAACAAGCCCTCTCCTGTCTCTACTTCTAAGGGTACCAAAATATGATGAAGGCTCCACCCCCTTGTGACCTAGCTCTCCCAATGGCCCTACCTCCAGATGCCATCACACCAAGGACTGGAGTTTTAATGTATGAATTGGAGGTAGGGGGATACACACACTCCGTCCATAGTCCTGTAAGCAGGTCTCTCTCTATGGCCTAAATGAGTAAATTGGAGTCCTTGAATGCTGTCTACAGGAGTCTAGATTTCATCTTGCATATAGAGAGTCACTGAAGCAAAGGAGCCAAGAGGTCATGCACAGTATTGCACGGGCTTGCATACACTCCGGTTGGGAGTGCCTGGAGGGCACGGGTAATATTGGTTTCATCTCCATGTGTGATGCAGTTATGTCCTAGAGACCCTCTCAATAGTGGGCATGTAGCCCAAGGGTCCAGTCTCATGTAGGGACACTAGGCATAGACTTAGCTAAATTTGTATACCCCTATTCCTCAGTGAATGGGAAAGTCCAATTGGTGGGGTTATATGATGAGTTTCTTCCATTTTTCAGCTGTTTAAATTGATCCCTTTAAGAGACAGTTTCCAGAAGAGTTATAGGTTAATACAGAGGGTGCTGGAGGAACTTGTGGTCAATTAAGCAGACTGGGCTGCACAGGAAATTCCCTTTTTCATTTCAAGCACATGGAAAAGCTAAAAGATAATGAAAATTTGTTAGATATATACCTGAGTTTAACCACCCCTCCCCCCGCCCCATCAACGAAAGGCGATCCCAAGGAGCGAAAATTAGAGGATTACCTCTAAATCTATGGTGCTTGGAGATGGAAGTGGACAGTCTCACATGGGAAAATGGGGAACAGCAGGGGGTGGCTCTCACTGCTTCCCAAGGCCAGGACTCCTCTCCTTGGCAAAGAAACCTGCCTGCCTCTCAACCCCAGGGTGGAAAAGGAGTCAGCTTGGCTGGTACCATAAGTAGGTGTGAATCCTGAATTCAGACTGCTTATATGATGCAATGACTCCAAGCCAAAAAAATTAAAACAAAAGCTCTTGATTTAATGAAACCTTTAGGGCCTGTGGCTGGGGCAGATTCAAAGCTGCCTGCTAAGGATGCTGACACAGCTCAGGTTCAGTAAGCTAATATGGTGTGCAAGAGTTGAAGATGAATAACTATCAACTTAGAATCACAAAACCTGTAAGAGCATGGTGAAAATAATGACCTTTTTAGATGATGAAATATAATCTCTAAAAACAGAAAAATCAACTTGGAAGAATGGTATACAAAAAAAAAAATAAATTGTTAAATAAATTAGTGTGGTTTGATTATGAAAGCCATTAATAATAATGACCTCTGGGAGAAAGAAAACAAAGTGGAGCTAAAATACTAGTGAACAATAACATGGGAAATGGGTAAGATCTGATCGAGGAGCACAATTAAAGCAAAGTAACAGACAGTTGAAAATACAGTATTCAAAAGAAGCTGGATTATATCAATAAAGAAGAGAAATTTGATTGGACTTCCCAGGGGCACTAGTGGTAAGGAACCTGCATGCCAATGCAGGAGACAAAAGAAACGCAGATTCCATCCCTGGTTCGGGAAGATCCCCTGGAGGAGGGCATGGAAATCCACTGCACTATGCTTTCCTGGAGAATCCCATAGACAGAGGAGCCTCATGGGCTACAGTTCATGGGGTCACAAAGAGTCAGACATGACTGAAGCAGCTTAGCACACACAAGCAAGAGTATTAAAAGGTTTAAATAGGTATAAACAGAGATTTTTATCATAAAATAGAGGTAGTAATCATCCCAAAGCTTCAGAAAACATGAAGTTGCTTGTACATAAAAATACATCTTGAAAATACACGGTGGAGTAGCTACAGGATTATATGATGAAATTGGTATCCAAAATCCCCGAAGAACATTTCAATTCATACCTCTCAGAAATTGAGAGACCAAGTAGACAAAAAATTAGTAGAGTGGCTAAAATTTGGTATACACTTTTAACTGTTGTGTGTGTGTGTGAACAGATGTAAATATAAATGTTTTATGCATATACATGCATGCTAAGTCACTTTAGTCATATCCAGTGCTGTGTGACCCTATGGACTGTAGCCTGCCAGGATCCTCTGTCCATGAAATTCTGCAGGCAAGAATACTGGAGTGGGTTGCTATGCCCTTCTCCAGATATACACATATATTTGTGCATGTGTATGTGGTATATGTTTTATAAATAATATATAACTGCATATTTATACATAATCATATATACATAATTTACATATAAATATGCATTTGAACCAACAAATAGAAACCACATTTTATTCATGTCCACATCTAGATTACTCAGTGGGTAGGAAATCTACCTGAAATGGTGGAGACACAGGAGACACTGGTTCAATCCCTGGGTTGGGAAGATCCTCTGGAGGAGAGAACGGCAACCCACTTCAGTATTCATGCCTGGAAAATCCCATGGACAGAGGAGGTTGGTGGGCTACAGTCTTAGAGTTGCAGAGTCAGACATGACTGAGCATGAGCACAGATTTGTAATTTTAAAAATAACTGTTAACCCTATGTTGCTTCCCAAGTGGGGTCAGTGGTAAAGAACCCATCTGTCAATGCAGGAGATGTAAGATGCTTGGGTTCTATCCCTGGGTTGGGACGATTCCCTGGAGGAGGGCATGACAACACGCTCCAGTATTCTTGACTGGAGAATCCCATGGACAGAGAAGCCTGGCAGGCTACGGTCCATAGAATGGCAAAGAATTGGACATGACTGGAGCGACTTAGCACACGTGCACACACTGCCCGTATATTAGGCCATAGGGAAAATTTTGACAAAACAAGGTACAAATGCTACAACACTGTTAAAGTAGGAATAAACCAAACCATAATGTTATTGTTAAAAGACTTTTAAAGAGGCGTTTAGAAACACAAACATACAAACAAGTCCCAAAAGACTTGAAACATTTGTAGAAAAATCTATGTAATTTTGAGAAAGGAAATATTTCTTAAACAAGAAAAAATGAATCCAAACTACAAATTAAAACATAAATATTTTTACTGAATCAAATAAAAGGTGTCTCTGTGGAAAAAGAGAGTGGGGAAGGGAAGGAGAGAGGGAGGAAGGAAGAAAGAAAGAAAGAAAGAAAGACACTATAATCAAACTTCAAAAGAGTGACTAGCTGGAAGAATATATGTATAACCATATAGCGGATTAAAGATTGGTACTCACATTTTAAAAATTTCATGCATCAATAAGAAAAAGAGAAAGCAAAGTGATACTATAATTTGTTCATATGGACATATTTGTACTTAAAATACTTTAAAATATTCATTTTAAAAATTTATGCATCAATACAAAAAAGAAATCAAGTTACATCATAATTCATTCATAAGGACATATATGAACTTCATTATAGCTACTTTTGGAAAGGAAAAAAGAGTAATGGGTAAAGAAATGAATAAATTTCTACTTTAACCGTAATCCACAATATCTTTAATGAAAAAAAAAGTAAAACACCACGTTTAACATAAAACACTTAAAGTGGAAAAAACGTTAATTTTTGTTAATCTGGGCACACAAGTTAATTTTACATTTTTCTCTGTACTTTTCTGCATTTCTTTAAACAAAAAAATTAAAACTGGCAAGGAAACAGTGAAAAAGTATTAACTGTGCATGCCTGTGTTTGCATGCCCTTAATGCTAGATTGCATGCTAGCATTTCTTTTCCTAAAGTAGGATTGGCACATGATCCTTCAAACAAATGAAAATTCCCTCTCAGTGTACTCAAATGGGTAAAATAAGTTAACATGCTACTATGGGGTTTATGTCGGAGAAGGCAATGGCACCCCACTCCAGTACTCTTGCCTGGAGAATCCCAGGGACGGGGGAGCCTGGTGAGCTGCCGTCTATGGGGTCGCACAGAGTCAGACACGACTGAAGCGACTTAGCAGCAGTAGCAGCAGCATGGGGTTTATGTACATAATCCTGCGGCTAACAGCCTAAATCACATTGTTATGTTTTTACAAGGTACAGTACAGAGACATAAGAAAATCCAGAGGTGGAACTTTATCTTAAAGAATAATAACAAACATAAAATTTATAAGCGGAGACAAATTATCAAGATACCAGAAACCAGTACCCCAATTTTCACAAAAAGGAAAAAGAGCCAATGTGTTTGGGTGGCAAAGTAAGCCCATACTGTAAAGTGAAATTATGAAGAGAGGAAAGTTCGCTTTGCATTCCTGCTGATGACAGTCTGTGCAGGAAGTAACAGAAAGCACACCTTAAATGTGCTCAAACAATGAGGACGGGCATCGTCACACATAACGGGAGGGCAGATGGCTGATCAGAGCTTGCCCAATTATCATCTCTATTTATAGGTCTCTGCTTCGCCAGCCTGGGAGTTACCCTCCCACTCACTACAGTCTCTTGTGTTGAAATTGTCTTAGAGACCCATTCCTGAGTCAGATACAGGCAAGGGGGCAGAAATGCCATGACTGGTTTAGACATATAGGCTGGAAAGCTACTGGTGAGTCAAACACTATTTTCTCTATGATCTTTCTAGGCTTACTTTCCCCTCCTCTTTCCTGGTATTTAGGCTTTTCCATTTGCTTAACATCTTTTTTTTTTTTTTCTGTTTTCTTCTTGCTGTCAAAATTAAAACCAAATTCCCCTTATATATGTAAGTATTTTTTTAAATTTCAGTCTTGTCAATCAATAGGTCTTTGGAAAAGTGCAAAGATGAATGTCCCATTTTGTGGTTGCTGTTGTTCAGTCTCCAAGTTGTGTCTGACTCTTTGTGACCCTTTAGACTGCAGCACCCCAAGCTTCCCTATCCTTCACTATCTCTTGAAGTTTGCTCAAATTCATGTCCATTGAGATGGTGATCTAACTCTGCCGCTAACTTCTTCTCCTTTTGCCCTCAATCTTTCCCAGCATCAGGGTCTTTTCCAGTGAGTCGGCTCTTCACATCAAGTGGCCAAATTATTAGTTTCAGCTTCAGTATCAGTCCTTCCAATGAATAGTCAGGGTTAATTTCCTTTGGGATTTAGGATTGACTATTTTGATCTCCTTGCTGTCCAAGGGACTCTTAGGAGTCTTCTCCAGCACCACAACTCAAGGGCATCAATTCTTCGGCTCTCAGCCTTCTTTATGGTCCAATTCTCACATCCTTATATGACTATTGGAAAAACCATAGCTTTAACTATATACAACTTTGTTGGCAAAGTGATGTCTTTGACTTTTAATATGCTGTCTGGGTTTGTTATAGCTTTCCTTCCAAGGAGCAAGCGTCCTTAAATTTCATGGCTATAGTCACTGTCCACAGTGATTTTGGAGCCCAAGAAAATAAAATCTGTTACTGCTTCTACCTTTTTCCCTTCTATTTGCCATGAAGTGATGGGATCGGATGCCATGATCTTAGTTTTCTGAATGTCCAGCTTTAGCCATTAAGTTAGAATTGGGAGGTTATTGGGCAGTGAAGTGTGAAGTTATCTGATTCTCCTTCCATTACTTTCTCCTCTTCCACCCTCCTACAAGTAGTACCATTGCAGAATATTTGGGAAATGCTTATGCAAAGGGAAAGTAGAATTGCCCATAATCTCACAAGCCAGAGAGAAATACTTTACATTTCAATATGCATTCTTATAATGGAATTAAAATTATGGAAACCCTTCAGAATATTTGTTTGGAGAATTATGTTGGTCTTATTTTGGTTTTCTGCATATGCTTGTATAAATAGAGAAAGGCTTTGAAGATTTTGAGGCCCCATGGACTGTAGCCTGGCAGTCTCATCAGTTCATGGGATTTCCCAGGCAAGAATACTGGAGCGGGTAGCATTCCCTTCCCCAGTTTCTTTTCTAGTATGTGCATGTAATGCTATAAATTTCTCTCTTAGCACTGCTTTTGCTACATCCCACAAAGTTACAAATAGTATTTTCACTTTTATTTGGTAAAGATATTTTTAACTTTCTCTTGAGACTTCTTTGACTAATTTGTAATTTAGGAGTTTGTGGTTTAATCTATAAATATTTGGATATTTTCCGGCCATATTTACGTTACTGATTTTCAGTTTAATTGTATTGTGGCCTGAAAATATCTTTTGCATGGTTCATGCTATTTTAGGACTTTCCTGATAGCTCAGTTGCTAAAGAATCTGCCTGCAATGCAGGAGACCCTGGTTCAATTATTAAGGTGTGTTTTCTGACACCAAATGTGGTCTATCTTGGTAAATGTTTTATGCTAGCTTGAGAAAAATGTGTATTCTACTCTTTTGGGATAAATAGTTTCTAAACATTAATTAGATCAAGTTGATTGATAGGGCTGTTCAGGTTAATTCTAGCTCACTGGTATTCCGCCTGATCAACCTGTCAGTTATCAAAAGAGGCTGTTGTCATTCAGTTGCTAAGTTGTGTTCAACTCTTTGTGACCCCATGGACTGCAGCACGCCAGGCTTCCCTGTCCTTCACTATCTCCCAGAGCTTGCTCAAACTCATGTCCATTGAGTTGATGATGCCATCTAACCATCTCATCCTCTGTCATCCCCTTCTCCTGCCCTCAATCTTTCCCAGCATCAGGATCTTTTCCAATGAATCAGCTCTTCACATCAGGTGACCAAAGTATTAAGAGCTTTAGCTTCAGCATCAGTTCTTTCAATGAATATTCAGGGTTGATTTCCTTTAGGACTGACTGGTTTGATCTTGCTGGGGTGGAAGCCTCCAACTGTACTAATGGATTTACCTATTTCCTTATGTAGTTTTCTCAGTTTTGCTTCACATATTTTGATACTCTGTTGTTAGAAGCATATGCATTTAGCATCATTACATCTTCCTGGAAAATTCATCTATCATTGATAATATTACTAAATGATATTACTCCTTATCCCTGATAATTTTCCTGACTCTGAAGTCATCTCTATTTGAAATTAATAGAGCTACCCCAGCTTTCACTTAATTGCTATCAGCATGGTGTACCTTCCCCCCATCCTTTTACTTTTAAACTATCTGTGTCTTCACATTTAAAGTGAGTTTCTCAGGAGTTCTCTGGCAACCCAGTGGTTAGGACTCTGTGCTTCCACTGCCATGGGCAGGTGTTCAATTCCTAGTCAGGGAACTAACATCCTGCAAGCCACATGGTGTGGCCAAAAAAAAAAAAAAAATTAAAATGTGTTTCTCATGAAAAGACTTCCCTGGTGGCTCAGACAGTAAAGAATGCAACGCAGGAGACTTGGGTTCGGTCCCTGGGTCAGGAAAATCCCCTGGAGAAGGGAATGGCAACCCACTCCAGTATTCTTGCTGGAGAATTCCATAGACAGAGGAGCCTGGTAGACTGTGGTCCATGGCATTGCAAAGAGTTGGACACGACTAAGAGACTAATACTTTCACTTTGCTCATGCAAAATGCATCAGTTCAGTTCAGTTCAGTTGCTCAGTCATGTCCAACTCTTTGTGACTCCATAAATCGCAGCACGCCAGGCCTCCCTGTCCGTCACCAACTCCCGGAGTTCACTCAGACTCACGTCCCTTGAGTCAGTGATGCCATCCAGCCTTCTCATCCTCTGTCGTCCCCTTCTCCTCCTACCCCCAATCCCTCCCAGCATCAGGGTATTTTCCAATGAGTCAGCTCTTCGCATGAGGTGGCCAAAGTACTGGAGTTTCAGCTTCAGCATCATTCAGGTCTTATATTTTTATTCTTGGATTAGTACTATGTTTGTAAATGTTTTCTCGTTTTAATATTTATTTTTAAATTTTGTATTGATGTATAATTGATTTATAATGTGTTAGTTTCATGTATATAACAAAATGATTCAGTTATACATCCACATTTAAATATTTTATGCATGAAAGTGAAAGTTGCTCAGTCGCGTCCGACTCTTTGCTATCCCATGAACCGTATAGTCCATGGAATTCTCCAGGCCAGAATACTGGAGTGGGTAGCCTTTCCCTTTTCCAGGGGATCTTCCCAACCCAGGGATCAAACCCAGGTCTTCTGTATTGCAGGCAGATTCTTCACCAGCTGAGCCACATATTAGTGTATATATGTTAGTCCCAAATTTGGTCACAAGCACCACAGAATACCCATCTAGTTTGTTTGTTTGTTTGTTTTGATGATTTGAATGAACCAACAAAATTAATCAAACACAGCACAGAATTGCTCTGTCTCTCTTTCCCTTCTTGCTGATTAAATGCTTTGTGTTTGCTGTGGAAAAGAGAAGTGGGGGGTGGATTTTACATTTCCAATTAATTGCAGATGCAGAATCATACAGCTGAAAACTGGTGAACCACCGAATACTCTGCATCATTGGTCCAGTGGACAGCTCTGACCAAGGGTGGGGTTCAGACTCCTTCACCCAGGCACCTTCCTCATAGGCCTTGCCATGGAGCAGGGATTTCTGTAAACCCTCCAGTCTTTCCCTTGTTGTCTTTGTTCCTGGCCTCTACATACCACTCTGATGCATTTCTCATGCTATTATGGGATCTCATAACTTTGTTGTAGATGTGGCTCAAAGCTAAAGAATAGAGACTGAAAGACAATCAGAAATATCAGGAATTTGCAATTTCTTTGCTATAATACTAACTATTTCCCCTAAATCATTGTCAGGACCTTCAGAAAGGCAAGATCACCTAGTGACAGCATTCAGAAAAGGCTTGTATTATTTAATCCCCAAACACTGCGGCCACCCAGAGTTAATTATCTTCTCCGTGCTTTGGGGTGTATGTGGGTCAGAGTGTGAGTGTCCCAACACATGTGCTAGATCCTAAAACACACACATGGCCTTGGCCTTATACATCCAGCTCTATTTGCTCCATATCTTGACATTCAAACAAACTGTCTTTTGGGATAAAATTCCATTCCCTAGACAGGATAGGATTTTAAGCTTGTGAACGCTGCTTACTTTAAACATTGAAAAAGATTAAGAACAGTCAAATCAACCAGGTATTCATTGTTCAAAATATCATATTAAACCTTAAAATCTAAAAAAGTGAATGTTGGGAAAGAAGTCAGGGTCATTGAGGTCACCCTGTGGATGATACAGCATATATTTGTGAACTGACAATGTTTGCTTGGAGCTCAGTCAACTTTGCTACATGGAAAGGGAAGGATGGAAGACAAGCCATCAGCAGCATGTCAATTTAAGGTAAATGTGCTTATAAATTGCTTTTATATGTATCTTCTCATTTTCTCTTCTCTGTGATGAATAAGACACAGAAGTCTAAGGTGGGATAGTTATTTTATTGATTCACTCATATATTCACTTATTCATGCACTTATCATTTATTGCAGTCTTATTTTGTGCTGTTCATTGTATTACAGGCCCAGGATATATTTATTAGAAATACAAGCATGGCTTTTCCTCTCATGAAATTCATGCAGTAGTAGAGTAAACTATATAAATAATCACAGCAGTAACCAAATAATCACTGAGATAAACAGTGTGACAGAATACAGTGTGATTTTGGAGAGTACATCATGTAAGAACGTGACTTGGACTCACCAGATCATTGAGAAGATAATGACAAATCTAAGACCGGAAGGTGATTAGTAAGCAGACAGGCTAAGAAAATTGAATAGGGGAAGCACTTTATTGGCAGAAGTATCAGCACACGAAAAGGCTTCATAACTAGAAGGATTATGGCATTTCTAGAAACTAAAACAAAGGCAATGGGACTGAGATCAGAAAACAAACCGGAGAGTGGAGAGGAATGGAGAAATGATTAAGTTGCAGATCACACAGGACACTTTTAGAATTTGTCATGATTCTCAGAGCAATGGGAAATTGCTATAGAGACATCCTGGCTGCCAGATGGACAATGGCTTGAAGGCAAAATCCATGAAGATTATCAGCTGTTCAAGTAAGAGCAGTTGATAGTTTTAACTGGGTTATTGGCAGTGCAGATGGAGATGTCTGGATCAATTATCGAGGTTGTTTACAAGACAAAATCAACAGCGCTTGGTGATAGATTGGATCTCAGAGTTTCAGGGAATGAAATAACAAAGATGATTACTAGTTTTCCGGGCTATACAATTGATGAATTCAAGTGTCATTCACAGAAATAATGCCAGGAGAGGGCTGGATTGGGCTGTGGAGAAATTCAAAGCTTGGTCCTGGCTTTGGACATAGTAAGATCCATGTGGTATGCAGACCTCCGAATGGACTTTTTGAATAGCTAGTTGAATACATAGTTGTGAAGTTTGGAGAAGAAGCTCTGAATGAAGGACAGACATCCCTAAGTCATCAGCATTTAGGCAGCACCTGAAGCTGAGGATGCTGATACGATTGTCTTGGAGAGTGGTCATAAGGAAAGATGGGACCTTGGACACAGTTTGAGAGAACTTCATCAGGTCATTTAGGTGCAGGAGGATGAGTTGGCCAAGGCTGCTGAGAAAGAAAATCCAGAGGATGAAAAAAAAAAATATGGAGAGTGTCGTGCCACGGAAACCAAGGAAAGTTTTTCCAAAGAAGTATAGTACTAAGTCGCTTCATTCATACCGAACTCTTTGCAACCCTATGGACTGTAGCCTGCCAGGCTCCTCTGTCCATGGGATTCTCCAAGCAAGAATACTGGAGTGTGTTGCCTTGGCCTTCTCCAGGGGACCTTCCCCACCTAGGGATTGAACTCTCCTCTTAAGTCTCCTGTATTGGCAGGTGAGGTCCCACTGAGATGTATGAGCCACATCAAATGCTTTGGTAGGGTAAGATAAAGACTGTTGAGATCTCCTTAGATGCGATGTGATGGTGTGGTCCCCAGGCTCTCAAATGAACCCTTCCACTTGACTTTTAAGCATTAGGGCACTTCTTTTAAAAGAAAACTTTCATCCTCCATGTCTTTCTTGAAAGACCACTCTTTTTCTCTCTCCCTTTACAAACTTTTTGAAAGGACTTTCTGTTCTCTCTCTCTGTCTCTTTCTCCTTCTCCCTTCTTCCCTCTGACTCTTTCACCCTCTCAAACCCTCATGAATGGGATTAATGTCATTATAAGAAGAGACCAGAGACCTTGCTGGCTCTTATCTGCATGTGAGTATACAGCAGGAAGAGAGCTGTCAGAAAACCAAGAAGAGTTTCTTCCCCATCTGCTCACCCATGTACCTCTCTGGTTTCTAGCTGTCCCCCCTTCATTCTATATTATCATGATATTTTGCATAGAGATAGTTTAACTTATGCATTTAAATTCATAACCATTTTTGTTTTAAAATTTTCATTGGCCTTTCAAATTTTATGAAAAAAATCACTAATACTTATTTAAATTATTTAATATATTTATGTTTGATTCATTGCTAATTCAGTTTTATATAAGATATGAAGTAAGGATTTAAGTTCATTTAGCTCTCAGTTGCTAGTTGTTTCAGAAATAGATCCTAAAAGTATTTCTCAAAATTTGTGATAGGATCTCATTGCTGTCTCTGTTTCTTCTTCTTCAGTGTTCTTGGATTCAATTGTTCAAAGCCTCCTTTTCATCTGCAGGCTCATAAAATGGCAAATCAATGAGAAATGAAAATGAAAAAGCAAACTGTAAAATACTGAGAAAAGTCAATAATTTTTAACACAATATTCAGACAGAAAAAGCATTCCACTCCTGATGTTTCATAGTCCTGATAAAAATGATAATAAAGGATGGAAATGGCCTAAAAATGAATTGTTTACTATAGTAATAGCAAGAACAAGGCACATAACACTCCAATATGCTAATCCCTTATCCCTGGAAACAAAAATATTTTTGGAGCATTTTATCTTTTGTCTTTTAATTTGCCTGTACCCTGATTAAATGATATGGAAAAGACTGATTATATGACATGGAAGACTCAATATCCTAAAGAGTTTCAGTTCAGTTCAGTTGCTCAGTCGTGTCCACTCTTTGCAACCCCATGAACCGCAACATGCCAGGCTTCTCTATCCATCACCAACTGCCGGAGTCTACCCAAATCCATGTCCACTGAGTTGGTGATGCCATCCAACCATCTCATCCTCTGTCATCCCCTTCTCCTTCTGCCCTCAATCTTTTCCAGCATCAGGATCTTTTCAAATGAGTCAGCTCTTCGCATGAGGTGGCCAAAGTATTGGAGTTTCAGCTTCAGCATCAGTCCTTCCAATGAACACCCAGGACTGATTTCCTTTAGGATGGACTGGTTGAATCTCCTTACAGTCCAAGGGACTCTCAAGAGTCTTCTCCAACACCACAGTTCAAAAGCATCAATTCTTTGGCATTCAGCTTCCTTTATAGTCCAGCTCTCACATCTGAACATGACCACTGAAAAAACCATAGCCTTGACTAGACGGACCTTTGTTGGTAAAGTAATGTCTCTGCTTTTCAATATGCTGTCTAGGTTGGTCATAACTTTCCTTCCAAGGAGTAAGCGTCTTTTCATTTCATGGCTGCAATCATCATCTGCAGTGATTTTGGAGCCCCCCCAAAATAAAGTCAGCTACTGTTTCCACTGTTTCCCCATCTATCTGCCATGAAGTGATGGGCCCAGATGCCATGATCTTAGTTTTCTGAATGTTGAGCTTTAAGCCAACTTTTTCACTCTCCTCTTTCACTTTAATCAAGAGGCTCTTTAGTTCTTCTTCACTTTCTGCCATAAGGGTGGTGTCATCTGCATATCTGAGGTTATTGATATTTCTCCCAGCAATCTTGATTCCAGCCTGTGCTTCCTCCAGCCCAGCATTTCTCATGATGTACTCTGCATATAAGTTAAATAAGCATGGTGACAATATGCAGCCTTGATGTACTCCTTTTCCTATTTGGAACCAGTCTGTTGTTCCATGTCCAGTTCTAACTGTTGTACAGTTTTCTCAAGAGGTAGGTCAGATGGTCTGGTATTCCCATCTCTTTCAGAATTTTCCACAGTTTATTGTGATCCACACTGTCAAAGGCTTTGGCATAGTCCAGAAAGATGTTTTTTCTGGAACTCTCTTGCTTTTTCCATGATCCAGCAGATGTTGGCAATTTGATCTCTCGCTCCTCTGCCTTTTCTAAAACCAGCTTGAACATCTGGAAGTTCA
Source organism: Bos indicus (assembly GCF_029378745.1). NCBI lineage: Eukaryota > Metazoa > Chordata > Mammalia > Artiodactyla > Bovidae > Bos > Bos indicus. The sequence goes on along the minus strand of NC_091780.1, from coordinate 13,554,930 downwards.
CAGTTCACGTATTGCTAAAGCCTGGCTTGGAGAATTTTAAACATTACTTTACTAGCGGGTGAGATAAGTGCAATTGTGTGGTAGTTTGAGCATTCTTTGGCACTGCCTTTCTTAGGGATTGGAATGAAAACCAACCTTTTCCAGTCCTATGACCACCTTGAATTTTCCAAATTTGCTGACATATTGAGTGCAGTACTTTCACAGCATCGTCTTTTAATTTTTTTTTTTTTTAGCATCGTCTTTTAAGATTCGAAATAACTCAACTAGAATTCCATCACCTCCACTAGCTTTGTTCATAGTGATGCTTCTTAAGGCCCACTTGACTTCACATTCCAGGATGTCTGGCTCTAGGTGAGTGTGAGTGATCACACCATCATGATTATCTGGGTCGTGAAGATCTTTTTTGTACAGTTCTTCTGTGTATTCTTGCCACCTCTTCTTGATATCTTCTGCTTCTGTTAGGTCCGTATCATTTCTGTCCTTTATCAAGCCCATCTTTGCATGAAATGTTCCTTTGGTATCTCTGATTTTCTTGAAGAGATCCCTAGTCTTTCCCATTCTGTTGTTTTCCTCTATTTCTTTGCATTGATCGCTGAGGAAGGCTTTCTTATCTCTTCTTGCTATTCTTTGGAACTCTGCATTCAGATGTTTATATCTTTCCTTTTCTCCTTTGCTTTTTGCCTCTCTTCTTTTCATAGCTATTTGTAAGGCCTCCCAGACAGCCATTTTGCTTTTTTGCATTTCTTTTCCATGGGGATGGTCTTGATCCCTGTCTCCTGTATCTCATTCCATAGTTCATCAGGCACTCTATCTATCAGATCTAGTCCCTTAAATCTATTTCTCACTTCCACTATATAATCATAAGGGATTTGATTTAGGTCGTACCTGAATGGTCTAGTGGTTTCCCCTATTTTCTTCAATTTCAGTCTGAACTTGGCAATAAGGAGTTCATGATCCGAGCCACAGTCTTGTTTTTGATGACTGTATAGAGCTTCTCCATCTTTGGCTGCAAAAAATATAATCAATCTGATTTCAATGTTGACCATCTAGTAATGTCCATGCGTAGAGTCTTCTCTTGTGTTGTTGGAAGAGGGTGTTTGCTATGACTGGTGCATTTTCTTGTCAAAACTCTATTAGTCTTTGCCCTGCTTCATTCTGTATTCCAAGGCCAAATTTGCTTGTTACTCCAGGTGTTTCTTGACTTCCTACTTTTGCATTCCAGTCCCCTATAATGAAAAGGACATCTTTTTGGGGTTTTAGTTCTAAAAGGTCTTGTATGTCTTCATAGAACCATTCAATTTCAGCTTCTTCAGTGTTACTGGTTGGGGCATAGACTTGGATTACTGTGATATTCAATGGTTTGCCTTGGAAACGAACAGAGATCATTCTGTAATTTTTGAGACTGCATCCAAGTACTGCATTTCAGACTCTTTTGTTAACTATGATCACTGCTCCATTTCTTCTAAAGGATTCCTGCCCACAGTAGTAGATAGAATGGTCATCTGAGTTAAATTCACCCATTCCAGTCCATTTTAATTTACTGATTCCTAAAATGTTGACATTCACTCTTGCCATCTCCTGTTTGACCATTTCCAATTTGCCTTGATTCATGGACCTGACATTCCAGGTTCCTATGCAATATTGCTCTTTACAGCATTGGACCTTGCTTCTATCACCAGCCACCCCCACAACTGGGTATTTTTTGTTGCTTTGGCTCCATCCCTTCATTCTTTCTGGAGTTATTTCTCCACTGATCTCCAGTTGCATATTGGGCACCTACCGACCTGGGGAGTTTATCTTTCAGTGTCCTATCTTCTTGCCTTTTCCTACTGTTTATGGGGTTCTCAAGTCAAGAATGCTGAAGTGGTTTGCCATTCCCTTATCCAGTTGACCACATTTTGTCAGCGCTCTCTACCATGACCCGTCCATCTTGGATGGCCCTAAACGGCATTGCTTAATTTCATTGAATTAGACAAGGCTGTGGTCCATGTGATTAGATTGGTTAGTTTTCTGTGATTGTGGTTTCAGTCTATCTGCCCTCTGGAGCCCTCTCTTAGTGCCTGCCATCTTGCTGGGGTTTCTCTTACCTTGTACCTAGGATATCTTTTCATGGCTGCTCCAGCAAAGTGCAGCCACTGCTCCTTACCTTGGATGTGGGGGATATCCCCTCGGCTGTTCACTGCTCCAGCACAGCGCAGCTGCGGCGGGAGAGCAGCAGGTGGGATATCAGGGAGATAATTAGGTCATCTGGGTTGAAGCCTCATAAATGAGATTAGTGCCTTTATAAGAATAGGCCAGAGAGCTAACTGGCTCTCTATCAACCACGTGAAGATACAGCAAGAAGACAGTCATCTGTAAACCAAAAAGACTATCCTCATCCTGCAAGAACCCAGTCATGCTGGCACCCTGGACCTTGGACTTCTAGCCTTCAGAACTGTGAAAAATGAATGCTTGTTGCGGAAGCCACCAGCCTGTGATAATTTGCTATGGAAGCTTGAGCTAAGAATATTTAGTTATACATTTAGAAATTACTACATTACAAATAAGTAAATTACTATGTGAACAGAAGTGAGGGAGTCCCTTACTGTGCTTGGATGACTGGGAAATGAGCTGACAACATTTGAGCTGTATCTCACAGGGAAGCAAAAATTTTCTGGGTGGAGAGCCGAGGGAATATGTAGAAAGTACAGAAATGATAGTATCAAGAGACATAGCATCCCCACAGGGCACCAACCACTTAGGAATGAGTCATGGTTTACTGTGACAGGAAGAACTTTAGGGGAACAGGGCAGCCTTTCATGGAGATGTCTAGTTGGTAGCACATTGGAAGACTCTATGGAGTGGGCTCCAAGACCTCTAGGGATGTTAAAGCAAAGATGAGGTGACGTAATAACTGTGGTTTTGATCCACCACCCAGATGGCATGGAGAAGGCTATATGGGAGGGACCTGGAGAGAGGGATTGATTTGGGGACCTTTTGCGATAGTACAAGGATGAGGGTTTTTAAGACTTGCAGTAGAATCCAAACACTTAGAAACTCCTTATCTAATCCAAACCCTTTGACTCTTGCCTGTATTACTGTATCAGCTTCCTAATTTGTATTCCTGCTTCTGTCCTAAATCCCCTACAAGCTGCTGCTGCTGCTAGTTGCTTCAGTTGTGTCCAACTCTGTGCGACCCCATAGACGGCAGCCTACCAGGCTCCCCCGTCCCTGGGATTCTCCAGGCAAGAACACTGGAGTGGGTTGCCATTTCCTTCTCCAATGCATGAAAGTGAAAAGTGAAAGTGAAGTCACTCAGTCATGTCTGACTCCTAGCGACCCCATGGACTGCAGCCCACCAGGCCCCTCCGTCCATGGGATTTTCCAGGTAAGAGTACTGGAGCGGGTTGCCATTGCCTTCTCCGCCCCTAAAAGCTATTCTTCTAAAAAATTATTAAGATATTTTTTGGAGAGCGGTTTAGGTTCACAGCAAATTTGAGGGGAAGATACAGAGATGTCCCATCATCCCCCTGACCTCCACAAAAGAGCCTCCTCTGTTACCAACATTCTTCACCAGAGTGGTACGTTCATTACAACTGATGAACCTACACTGGCACATTGTAATCACCCAAAGTGCATAGGCCTGAGTCTTCACTGTTGTACATGCTGTGGGTTTGGATAAATGTATGACATATGCAGCCTCCCTGGTGGCTGAGTCGGTAAGGAATCCACCTACAATGTAGGAGACCTGTGTTCTATTTCTGAGTTGGGAAGATCCCCTGGAAAAGGGGATGCAAACCACTGCAGTATTCTTGCCTTGGCAATCCCATGGACAGAGGAGCCTGGCGGGCTACAGTCCATGGACTCAGAAAGAGTCAGATACAACTGAGCACACACACATACATAATGACACTTATCCATCATCATGGTATCACATAGAGTATTCCACTGCCCTAAAAGTTCTCTGTGTTCCATCCATTCATCTCTCCTTTGACTCAACACCTGCCAGCTACTAATCTTCCTAATTCTGCCTTCTCTAGAATGTCATGTAGTTGGAATCCTACAGTGTGTAGCCTTTTCAAATTGGCTTCTTTCACTTAGTCATATGCGTTTAAGATTCCTCCATGTTCTGTCATTGTTTGAAAGTTCCTGCAAACAAAGTGAGTTCTGGACCTTAATAAAAGGACTCTCCTGCTCCCAAATGTTTCCTCTAACTAAGTCCTTGCTGTGAATACGTCCTTTAGGCTGAAAGTTACTGATATAAAGAATATTTTTTTATAAGCCATTCGTTTGGGAGGAGAGTCAGCTCACAGTACAATTACATCCACCAAATTTATCCAATTTCCTTCCATGCTGGGATGCTCTGAGTCTCTAAGAACCGAGGGGACTCAAATAGTAAAGTTTCAGTAGCAACCCAAATAAAATTTATCCTGACTCATCATTTTAATCATTTTGCCTGTAGTTGTACACATCTAAAATGCTCTGTATACAATTAAATTTTTTTAATTTTGAAAAATAATTAGAATTTACTAGAAGAATAACATTTTATGATTTCTTGCTTATTTTTTCCCAATTTCCCTTGGAGAAAAAAAATGAAGAAAATATGGTAATCATCAGGAGTAGTGTATAAAAATGAATATAAGGATATGTTACACAGGTACACATTTATTTTCATTTGCATATCTGTTGTCATAATGCTCACTTTTCAGTTCCATTCAGTCAATGCCTGCCCTGAAGAGGGATACACACAGTATAAGATAAGCATTCTCCTACTCATAAGGAACAGACACAGGTAACTGAGGCAAGGAAGATGTGGGATTTTTTGTGGGGGAGAAACCTAAAAAAAAAATGAATGCTCCCTGGAGACATATGTAAAATATGATAACAAGCTAAATGAGCGTGTGAACAGGGTGCTAGAGCTTAAAGGGAGGGAAGGCTTTTCTCATTTCATGGTAGTAAAACATTTATTGCCTCATAGTAACTTTGTGACCTTATGAAAAAAAATTAAATTCTCTCAGCTTTGGTTTACTCATATATAAAACTTAAATATAAAATATACATATTATACTATATTTTAGGCTTTCCAGGTGATACTAGCAGTAAAGAATCTGCCTGCCAGGAGACAAAAGAGACATGGGTTTGATCCCTGGGCCAGGAAGATCCTGTGGAGGAGGGCTTGGCAACCCACTCCAGTATTCTTGCCTGGGAAATCCCATGGACAGAGGAGCCTGGCAGGCTACAGTCTGTGGGATCTCAAAGAGTCAGACACGGCTGAAGCAACTTAGCACACCTGCCCACCAGCATATTACAGTATTGCTATAATTATATATGTTATACATATGTTATATAGTTGGGTGTCTCAAAGCCTTTTACTGCTGCAGATCGTCTTCATTCTGCATTGATTTAATGCTCAGAATTCTTGGCCTTGCCTCTCACATACCCATCTTTGGACATTCCTGCTCCTTTGAATCTGAAATATCAACTTGTTCCTCTTGACATTCTCTAAGGACTTTGCTGCCCCTTCTTCCTTCTGCCGTTGCTTTGACTAGCTTATCTCTGCCCTGGTTGGCCTCCAGACTCCTCTATGGGTACTGACCTCAGCCTCGCCAGTGCAGAAGACCACCGTGATCTCTCGGGCTACAATTCCTGCAGCAGAGGCACTGGTGGAAATCAGCTAAGGCTCTAGTAAGAAAAGACACACAGTATATATTTTCTTCACATAAATCAGTAGTCTTTTTAAATAAAGTTCTTTGATTTTTTCATGTACAAGTCTCAAGCAATGTGTCATGATGAAAAGAGTTTAACTGAATGGCTTTTAATAGTACCTTAGATCAGAGTTTCTTAACTTGGACACTATTACTATTAACATGTGGGACAGAATATTTCTTTATTGGCAGGGACTGTCCTGAGCCTTGTATGATACTTGTCAATATCTCTTTACTCACGACATGCCAGTAGCCTCCTCCCATTAGGGCAACCAAAAATATCACCACATATTGCCACATGTCCTCTGGAGAGGTGAGCAAAAATCATCCCTGACAGAGAATCACGGTCTTAAACATTTATCTTTGTGTGCCATGCTGCTGTTTGTTGCAACTCTAACCTTGGAAACCAGTAGGAAATCCGAACATCTGATCTGGGGCATCACAGAAAAAAAGTGTTTGCCAGTCCCCGTTATTTTTCCATTCGGGATTCCCGGGTGCACAGCAAAATAAAAACTCCTCAGTTTTGTGTGTTTTACTGCTGTGCTTTAGGGCAAAAACAAAGTGATCTGGGTGCGCATGAATGAGATAGAAAGACGTATTTGTAAAACACAATTAGAATGGGGAGAAGTCACCCCACAATTAGGTTGCAGAATGCCTTGTTTAGCATGCACTTGGCATAACATAGCCAGGAAGTTGCAAATCATGGAATACAGATTTTCAGTATCAGGTCTGCATAATGTATTTCTCTCCCTAAAAACCTAAATTTGCAGGTTAGAGGGAAGTATGTGAACTGTTTGGTGCTGTAACTAAGGTTTATTTTTTTCTACCTCTATTTTTTATTGCTGTTTCTTTAAGCTTATCTGCTGCATTTTCATTTATTTCAATTGCTCTTTTTTCCTAGTATGTCACTATCATGGTTTCTGCCTTCAGTTATCAACAGTGTGGGGAAAATAATTTCCAGGTCCTCATAATCTGAAGAGAGTGGAGAAGGGCCATCTGGCAGTCCCTAGTCTGAGCATACCCAGTGTGATGACTGGGGAAACCATGGAATCTGTTGGCTGAAGGGAAGGGGAGTGGCCATCTTTTGTTTTCTAGCTCCTACCTGACCCGCTGACTCCTCAAAAAATAAAAATGGTCATCTCAGGACCATTTTAAAAAATGCAGCTCATCTTTTCTGTTGTTTTGTCCAACATATTCCATCCATCTGGCCTTTGTTTCTGCCAGTAATCTGCCTGTCTTCGTTCAAATTCTAGTTTACAATGTGCTTGTGTGTGTGTGTTTAGTTATTCAGTCATGTCCAACACTTTGGACTGTAGCCCAAGGCTCCTCTGTCCATGGAATTCTCCAGGCAAGAATACTGGAGTAGGGAGCCATTACCTTCTCCAGGGAATCTTCCTGACCCAGGGATGGAACCCAGGTCTTCTGCATTGCAAGCAGATTCGGAAATTTAACTTCTAGTCAGGCTAGAAATGTATAAAATCAGTGAGGCATGGCCAAGTGTCAGCATAGCCTAGGAGGAGATACTGAAGATTCCTGCTGTGCAGAACGTTAAATTTTGAGTCACTGGATCGTGGAAAAAGGTCAAGGGGAAGCGCCCAAAAGGTGTCTAAGGGGAGGTGACCTAGGGTTGAGCCTTGAGCAGTGGGAATACAGTAGAGTGTCAAATAGCAACACTGGCATCAAACATAAAGTGTTTTGATATATTAAAAACAGTAGACTCTGTGCACCAAGCCTAACTGAGATTCACTTGCATAATATGAAACAGAAATCAAAATAACATTAATATGATAGAATTTTTGTGGTGCTTAATTGAAATTTGCAAGTAAAGCACATAGCACAAGGTCTGATATCACTCAATAAATATTAGCTAATTTTGTCACTATGCTTTTGACCATTCCTTATAGCTTTTCATGCTTTCTTGTTGACTTACTCTGTCTGTATGTTAACTGAGTGCCTCTCGTTCTATGTCTCCATTCTTTTATTCTTGTTGCTTAGAGTTTTCTCATGTCTTTGATTTTGTTTCTGTCCCTTTTATATTTCTGTATTGCGTTTCTGCTATCCTCTTAGTATTTTGTTCTACACTTCATCTAAAATATATGTAAGATACACACACACACACATATGTATAATGGAGGATATAAGACACAATGCAATTTTTAAAATAATGAAACCCTGCAAGTGAGGATGAATAGAGTAGGCTATTCCATTCCCTAAAATCCAGTCTTTCTGATGAGTTCTGGATCTTTGGAAAACCCATGTATCTGTATGGTGGAATTCTATGTGTAGCAGAAAGGGGCCCAAAAAAGGGTATGTGTGGTTTTGTGCTGGGACTAGAGGTTGAGCTGTGGGCAAATAGCAAAGTATGTTCCTTGACTCCAGTCAAAGCCCTATTGAGAGGAAGGGCTGAGCAAGTTATTCTTACAAGGGATTTTGTGAAGCCCAGGGATGAGGAGTGGAAAACCTGAGCTCAGGAACGATGTGCAATCCCAAGCTGGAGACAGGATCCTTCTTCCTACCTTGCTTTGGTGATGGCAGAAGGAATTAGAGAGCCTCTGTAACACCTGGAGTTTCTCACCTATGAGAACATCAGGTGCTTTGGGCAAAGCAAAGTTGTCCTCATGGCCAGATGCTGTCTACAAGTGTTTGTAGGAGTGGGCATCATGTAGAAACCAGAATAGAAGACCCTTTGAGGACCGGTTGTTAGATACTAAAGACACTCAAGGCACCCGGGGATTTGTGGTGAGAGTGTAGTCATAAAGGGTGCTACAGGGGTTCAGAGGACCACTGGGCCTAGCTCATTGTCTTTTTAGCATTAAAATTACCTCATTTATAACTATAGTTGGGTTACCTGAAGTTACAGAGGCAGATGCAGAAGGGAAAATGTATGCTGATTCCTGTTTTTAACTTTTCCCCTCCATGTCCCAGAAAACAGAATTCAGTATGTCTGGGGAGAAGTCTGGGAAAACACATTTTAAACCAGCACCATCCCCACTCTTGGATCCTCAGAACACAGATGGTAGCTCTGTGGACCACACAGAAAACCCTGGATCAGACCAATAGGAAATACATCCAAGGCAGAAATCACTATTTTTAATACTTATTTAGTAATTTTTTTCCACTTTTATTGAGAAAAAATTGACACACATTGAGAAATCACTATTCTGAGAGAGTTTCGAAATTAAAATATTAAAAGATAGAAAAAGGATGGGTGAAAGAGGAAATTCAAGTTGACTGAACACCACATACAGGCAGCTAATAGTTGTTGGAGATTTAATCTTCTAAAGTTTTCTATTTACCTGCAAAATGTGAACTTTATTAGACTTTGACTGGGTTTAGGATGGGTAACATGGATACTGATGATATCTTTGAGCACAAGTAAAAAGTTAAAAATGAAACTACCATATTAGCTGGCAATTCCACTTCTGGGTATTTATCTGAAGGAAATAAAAGCACTAACTCAAAAAGATATCTACACTTCCACATTTATTGCAGCATTATTCACAATAGCCAAGATATGGAAACAACCTATCAAAAGACAAATAAAGAAAAAAATATATATATATACATACCATGCAATATTATTCAGCCATAAAAAGGAAGCAAATACTCCTTGGGACAACATGGTTATAGCTTGAGGCTATTATGCTAAATGAAGTAAGTCAGAGAAAGACAAATACTGTATGATCTCACTTACATGTGGAATTAAAAGCCACAACAAAATGAATTCATAAATGCAAAGAACAGACTGGAGGTCACCAGAGGTGGGGAGAAGGGTGTGGCAAAATGAGTGAAGGTAATCTAAAGGTATAAGCTTCGAGTTATAAAATAAATAAGTTATGGAGATATAAGGTACAGCATTGTGACTATAGTTAGCAATATTGTATATCTGAAAGTTGCTAGGGAGTAAACCTTAAAAGTTTTCATCACAAGAAAAAACTTGTAACTATATATAGTGATGAACGTTAGTTAGATTTGTTGTGGTGATCGTTACATAATGTACACAAATATCAAATCATTATGTTGTATACCTGAAACTAGCAATGTTATATGTTAACTTTACCAAAAAAGTATATGCAGATTGCTAAAATCTCAACATTATCCTCCTCCTTTCTACAAAAAGATACAAAACATCACTCACTGTATCTGTTTCTTCTGACATCAGAAGGTAGATAGCTATTAGGAAGGTGAGGTGAGTTCGTGGTCCAGATCCATTTCCATAGAGTAGTGGAGACAACATTCCACTGAGCCTCAAATGCTAAGACTTGAATCCAAGACTCAACTATGCCACCTGCTAAGTAGGACCTTGACCAAATCACTGCTCTGAACTTAAGTTCCTTGCAAACGTAGGAAGGCAAGTGTCCTAGATAATACATCCTGTTGCTTCCAGATCTAGCATCTCACAATCGTCCACTATCAAAGGATTGCTGTCATCCTTTGTTGCCTTTTAGGGCTGTTGAATGGAGAAGGCAATGACACCCCACTCCAGTACTCTTGCCTGGAAAAATCCCATGGATGGAGGAGTCCTGTAGGCTGCAGTCCATGGGGTCGCTAAGAGTCAGATACGACTGAGCGACTTCACTTTCACTTTTCACTCTCATGCACTGGAGAAGGAAATGGCAACCCACTCCAGTGTTCTTGCCTGGAGAATCCCAGGGACTGGGGAGCCTGGTGGGCTGCCATCTACGGGGTCACACAGAGTCGGACATGACTGAAGCGACACAGAAGCAGAAGCAACAGCAGTAGCAGCAGGGCTGTTGAAAAACAATCAGCAGTCAGAATGCTTAGTCACATTATATTTCTTCAATTATAAGAAGAAAACCAATACTATACTTCTATGGGCGTAGCCCATTTCAAGGCAGCGTGGAGGAGAAGGCAGAGGAAGTGAAGGCTCTATTAAGAAGGGACGGAGGCTCTCTCCCAGCTGCTCTTATGATGAGGAAATAATTACTTAATGGCTGGACAATTTGGAAAGCAGCTGCCAGTGGTGTAGGGACCCTGCTGCTCTAAAAGGGAAAAAAAAAGAACTAGACTTCTTCTGTTCTATATCCCACGATAGACAAATTAGCAATGTAGTTTTAAAGTAAATGATTTAACTCCTGGTGAGGAATGTTCTTTAGAGTCTCTTGATGAGTAAAGGTCTGAGGGGTTGATAAAGTATCAAAGCTTACATTTTAGGAATAAGTCTTAACAGCATGAGAATCTGACAGAAACAGAGGTTCATAGGAAATGTATAACCTCCCCCTACTTGATATTGCTGTAATGGATGGTCATTAGTTTTTCTCCCTGAGGTAAAATAAAATCAAAGTGATAACATGTTAGTGCAACCCTTCCTTTAATTCTGGGCCACTTTGTTCTAAACGTCTTTTGTTAAGTTTAAAACAAAAGAAGATGCCTGATGGCATAATCTGGGTAAACCAGTTGTCTCATCCATTTAGGAGCCGGTAATAACGCAGTGAGGATTAGATGCCCCCCTCCCCACTAAGTATAGGTAAGCAGGTAACTGGAGGAGGGGCTTTGCCCATATTTTCTCAAATGATCCTCTGTTATTTGAGAAAGTCTCATGTGTCTTCATCATCCAGATGATAAAACTGAAGCTCAGTTGACTTACTTGCCTAAGCTCACCCAACGTCATTGTCTGGAATCACGTTGACAAGTTAGAATAGTGGTTAAGGGATTTCAAGTCAGCCTAATTGAACCCAGAATCATCACTGTGTAATCCGGGACAAGCGACTTGCCCTTTGCGGCCTCAGTTTCCACTCAATATAGTGCCCAGAAGACTAGGAGTTCAAGTCAATGGTTGTGATTATTATGAATTTTACTTGACTTCAAAGCCCTTGCTCTTTGTACTATATTTTTCTATCCTGAGAATAACAAGGGTATGCATAAAAATTTTAAATAAAACAGATAAATACATCCAGCTAGAAGACATCTGCTTGATACAAAGAAACAGGATGTGTTAGCTTTGCTAACATTACATTTCTGTTAAGAAAGAAGCGTGTATCAAAAGGATGGTCGTTGAATAGCCGTAGTTCACCTCTCTACTCAATTAACTTGTGTGTTGTCGGTGGTCCAGGCAGAACCTGTGTAGTATCTTGCATTCTGAGAAGTTGCAGGAGTCCATCTTTCAATATGTTCCCTCTGGAAGGAAGGAAATAATCACCTAATCTCATCATCTCCAGATTGAACAAGATCTGCTGTATTACAAATCTGCTTAGCCAAGGAGCAGCTCTCACAGCTTGCCTTCTTCCAGCTGTCTAAATACTGCTGAGCTCCAAAACCTGTCTTATTCCTACTTCCTCCCCAAATCCTGCCTCGGGGCTTTTAGGCCACACTGACTTCTTTCTCCTTTCCAGATTTCCCAAGTCCTTAGCATCTGTGTCACACGTTTGGGAACTTGCTTCTATTGTTTCGCTTTGTCTTCTAGCTCAGTTTAAACCAACACTTACTTCTTGAGATTGGGGAACATACTAAAAATAATTTTTGGTTCTTTCAGTGTTTGGCATTACAAAGCAAGAATAACAGAAGAATGAAAACACACTCAATTTTTAAAACTCTGGAGTTAATGTTTTCATAACTGGAATTGCTTTACCCTCAAAAGCCTCATGGGGCTTCCCCAGTTGGTGCTACTGGTAAAGAACCGCCGGCCAATGCAGGAGACTTTAGAGACTGGGTTTGGCCTCTGGGTCAGGAAGATCCTCGGGAGGAGGGCATGGCAACCCCCTCCAGTATTCTTGCCTGGAGAACCCCAGGGACAGAGGAGCTTGGTGGGCTACAGGCCATAGGGTTGTAAAAAGTCAGACACGACTGAAGCAACTTAGCATGCACGGAAGCAAGCATGTATTAGAATCACCTGAAGGTTGAGGTAATATGCAGATTCTTTGACCCGACCCCTAAAAAATCTGATTCATCAGTCTAAGATGGGGCTCTAGAATTTGTATCTCTAACAAATTCCCAGTTGATATTGATGCTGCTGATTCCCTTACTGCGGGAGATGTGAAACCTCCCTCACCTTGGGATGTTGACTTCATATATCTGACCTTCAAAGTATTCAGCTTTTATCATTTTCTTCCTAAAATCAGTATTTTATGGAAATATCCAGAAAACAATATAGACACTATGTCTTCACTAGCGAAGTAATTTATAAAGCTTAAGGAAAAAAAGCTGTGTGAACTAATTCACCATAATAGATTGTCCATCTCTAAAGTGAAGAAAGGGAGTTTTAAGCATCTAAAAATGAAAATATTTTATTTTAGAATTTATTGGGACTTCTCTTCAATGGGCTGGTGAGCAAAATATTGACCATTTTCTCTCTTCTTTCTTTGAATAGACATTTTCCAAAACCTAGCTTAGATCCTTTTAAATATCCAAACCATTCCTGATCAATTACAAGTTGTCTCTGCCCCCTTTAGGTGGCCTCAGTTCATTAGGGTGGTTTGCCCTCTCTCGCTTGTGATTGAATTACTGCTTTCTTCTTATCTTCAGGGCCCATGGCGTGGAAACTCCAGTGTGCCTCTACCAGTGGAGACCCTACTATTCCTTTGAGTCACCTCTACATTTTTTTTCTCTATTTATCTAAAATCACAAATACAGTGAAAGGCATCCTAGGGATGGGTAATGTTAAAAAGTAAGAAAAAGAGGGATAATGAGAATAGGGGACTAACACAAGGATTGAAAGAACAAATTTATTTTAGGATAGGGAATAATCTAGGAAGAAAGACCTGAAGTGGAAATCAAGAAGTCTTTCAGAATTTTGTTTCCAAGTAATCTTTTCAATTTACATATTAATATTCACATTGAAGTCGGAGTAAAAGAAGAGAGAATCAATCATTCAAAAGAAAATTATCACGAGAATATCCCATACAGTGGACATAGCCACCACTTATTGATAACCTATTGTAGTCTGGGTAGATACAGGGTGATGTTTCTTAACATTGGCTGCATGTCAGAATCACCAGGGAAGCTCTTAAAAAAATCCTGGTCCTGAGGCCTCATGCCAGACCTACACATCAGAGTCTCTGAGGATGAGACCCAGTATATTTAAAGCTACATTACGTTTTTACAATGTGCAGCCAAGATTGAGAACTATTCTCAGTAGTGGCTGGAGCCAGCTCTTATTATCGGCTCATAAGAGCCAGTATATTTTAAGGAACTTTGTGAATTCAACATATTGGCAACTTAAAATCGATCACCATGGGAGTGTTTTCACCATGGTAACTGGCAAATCAGTTTTTTATCTCTCTGGAGAATGGACTGCCAAACATAAAGGGTGCTGCTTGGGTGAAATGAGGGAGGCAGAGGAATGAAGGAGACATGGTTACCAGTCGCGCCAGGACCGCTAGCTGGCCCCAGGAGGTGTGACCGCTTCACGCGCACAAGCGGACAGCCCTCAAAAGCCCTGTGAGAGGCGATGATCACAATATCCATTCAATGATGAACCGACAAAGGCTCAGGTTTCATTAAGTGCTTGCTTCACCCACACAGATTGTAGTTGAAAGGAGTCAGAACTGAGGTCAACTGTGACCTCTCTAAGCTCATAACTCAGTGGTGAGCCTGGGAATATCACTGGCTGCTGAGGAGTAGAAGTGAGCAGGGAATTTTTGTAAAAGTATACTCTCCTTCACATCAGGTAATTTATGAAGTAGTGAGAGCCTAAAAGAGAGAGTTTAGATAGACTTTGTGTGAACATATTTCTAATTACTGTGTAATAGGTTATAAATTTAGTGTAGAGATGTGGGCCTAAAGTAGAAAAAACTAACAATGAACAGGTATTCTATTGAAGTGTCCTCTGTAGCCATAAACATATATTAATAGTTGATATTTAGAAGGGAATTCAAATATCACCTAGGTATTAAGTAATTGTGCTCCAGGTTGGTAGACTGAAAGATGAGAGAGGGAGAGAGAGAGAGAGGGAGAAAGGGGAGAAGAAAAATGGTGACCTTGTTGTATTTCTCCGATCATCCAACTCTTCTATTAAATGCAGTGTACTCTTCAATCTCTCTTCAGCCTGAATATCTCACGTCACTGTTTCCCCAGTTCTCAGCAGCTGAACTCACCTTCTACATTAGAGTGAAAATAGAAGCTATTAGATTGCCAGATTTCATCTCTAACCTACACACTTACACCTGCATATACACACATTCTACTTCCTTCTCCCTTATTAAACTGGAGGAGAGAATCTTCCTCTGCTTAAAGTCATTTTTTTTTTTTTTACCCCAAGCCTTGAATTCCTACGCATCATCTTCTTCATGTGCTATCAGGATCTCTCATCCATTTCTCTCTTTCTCCTTCTTTGGATCTGCTTCATTGGCTATTAAATATCCATTAATCTCTCCCTTGAAAAATGAATCTCACTCCACTCCATACTTTCCCTTTCTTCTTTCATTCTCAGCCAAAAAATATCAAAAGAGCTATCTATTCTTGCTAACTTACATTTCATTATGTTCTACTCACTGTTCAACAGACTCGAACCTGAGTTTCACTCCTCTCTTACCCTCATCGTTCCACAAAACAGTCTCATGAAAAAACTTCCTTTTCACTATGTCTGTCTAACGGATACTTTGTATTCTTCAATTTAGATGAACTCAGTGGCATTTGATATCATTGATAACATTCACCTCTTGGCTTCCATGATTTAATACTCTTGATTTTCCTCCTAGATGACTGACTACTCCTTTTCGGTGTTACTTGAAAATTTTCATTCTGAAGCACAACCACTGAGTGCTGTACAAAATTTGGCAGAGGGTCTCTTTTCTCTACCCCAGGGTTTCTCAACTTTGGCGCTGTTGATATATGAGGCTGGATATTTTCTTTTAGGAGAGAGTGCAAGTGAAAGTGTTAGTCACTCAATCGTGTCCAACTCTCTGCAACGCTGTGGACTGTAGCCCACCAGGCTACTCTGTCCATGCGATTCTCCAAGCAAGAATACTGGAGTGGGTTGCCATTTTCTCCTCCAGGGACTCTTCCTTACTCAGGGATCGAACCTGGGGCACCCACATTGCAGGAAGATTCTTTACTATCTGAGCCACCAGGGAAAAGGGGGACTATCGATATTGTGTTGAGGCTTGCTGAGCAGATTCCTGGCCTCTACAGTCTAGATGCATCTCCCCAGTCAGGGCTACAAAAAATATCTCCAGACATTGTTGAAAGTCCTAGGAAGTGGGGAAGGGGTGGAGGGTCAAAGTCTCTTCAAGTTGAGAGCTACTGCCCCACTCACTTCTTAAGTAAGCTTGTTCATGCTCATTGGCTTCTTTGACTATCATCAAAAAAATAATTCATAAGATTAAATAAATCATCTCTATCTCTGATATTTCCTATGGGGACCAGTTCCACACAACAAACTTTTTTCAATATATCAACCATAGAAGGCTCAAATGCATTTTATTTCTTATTTTTGTCTTTGTGAGTCTCACCAGTTCAGTTCATTTCAGTTGCTCAGTCATGTCTGACTCTTTGCGACAGCATGGACTGCAGCACACCAGGCTTCCCTGTCCATCACCAACACCAGAGCTTGCTCAAACTCATGTCCATCAAGTTAGTGATGCCATTCAACCATCTCATCCTCTTTCGTCCCCTTCTCCTGCCTTCAGTCTTTCTCAGCATCAGGGTCTTTTCCTGTGACTCAGTTCTTTGCATCAGGTGGCCTAAATATTGGAGTTTCAGCTTCAGCATCAGTCCTTCCAATGAATATTCAGGACTGATTTCTTTTAGGATGGACTGGTTGGAACTCCTTGCAGTCCAAGGGACTCTCAAGAGTCTTCTCCAACACCACAGCTCAAAAGCATCAATTCTTTGGTGCTCAGCTTTCTTTATAGTCCAACTCTTACATCCATACATGGCTACTGGAAAAACCATAGCTTTGACTAGACGGACTTTTGTCAGAAAAGTATTATCTTTGCTTTTTAGTATACTGTCTAGGTTGGTCATAGCTTTTGTTCCAAGGAGCAAGCGTCTTTTAATTTCATGGCTGCAGTCACCATCTACAGTAATTTTGGAGCCCAAAAATTAAAGTCTGTCACTGTTTCCATTGTTTCCCCATCTATTTGCCATGAAGTGATGGGACCAGATGCATGATCTTCATTTTCTGAATGTTGAGTTTTAAGCCAACTTTTTCACTCTCCTCTTTCACTTTCATCAAGAGGCTCTTTAGTTCTTCTTCACTTTCTGCCATAAGGGTGGTGTCATCTGCATATCTGAGGTTATTGATATTTCTCCTGGCAATCTTGATTCCAGTTTGTGCTTCATCCAGTCCAGCATTTCGCATGATGTACTCTGCATGTAAGTTAAATAAGCACGGTGACAATATACAGCCTTGACCAACTCCTTTCCCGATTTGGAACAAGTCTGTTGTTCCATGTCTGGTTCTAACTGTTGCTTCTTGACCTGCATACAGATTTCTCCAGCAGCAGGTAAGGTGGTCTGGTATTCCCATATCTTGAAGAATTTTCAACAGTTGTTATGATCCACACAGTCAAAGGCTTTGGTGCAGTCAATAAAGCAGAAGTGGGTGTTTTTCGGAAACTATCTTGCTTTATCAATGATCCATCGAATATTGGCAATTTGATCTCTGGTTCCTCTGCCTCTTCTAAAACCATCTTGAACATCTGGAAGTTCACTATTCATGTACTGTTGAAACCTGGCTGGAGAATTTTGAGCATTACTTTGCTAGCATGTGAGATGAGTGCAATTGTGCAGTAATTTGAACATTCTTTGGCATTACATTTCTTTGGGATTGGAATGAAACTGACCTTTGTCAGTCCTCTGGCCACTGCTGAGTTGTACAAATTTGCTGGCATATTGAGTGCAGCACTTTCACAGCATTATCTTTTAGGATTTTAAATAGCTCGACTGGAATTCCATCACCTCCACTAGCTTTGTCAGTAGTGATGCTTTCTAAGGCCCACTTGACTTCGCATTCCAGGATGTCTGACTCTAGGTGAGTGATCACATCATCACTATTATCTGGGTCATGAGGATCTTTTTTGTATAGTTCTGTTTATTCTTGCCAACTCTTCTTATTATCTTCTGCTTCTGTTAAGTCCATACTGTTTCTGTCCTTTATTGTGACCATCTTCACATGAAAAGTTCCCTCGGTATCTCTAATTTTCTTGGAGAGATCTCTAGTCTCATAGGTATGTTTATTCATGCATGCGGGCAGCAGGACTGCTACAAGTCAACAGGATGTCCCACGTTCCCACAACACAGCCATCCTGCCATCCCATCCAAGGAAAGCTGATTAATGATGGCCATGAACAGGTGCACAACTGGAAACTTTTGAGGCTTTACTTTTTTATCAGCACCCCTGAATTTATAAATGATGAAACCCATCAACAACATTCCTACCTAAATTTCCTGGTAAACTTGGGCATAGTAGGGCTTCATGGGGATCCAAACATTTTTCATAAGGCTTTGAAACATCTCAGCACTGGACCAGCAGCTCAGTCAAATGCATTTTAAATTAAACATGATGAAAACTAAATTTATAATCCTCCTTGTTTTTTCTAAAACCTAGTCTTCTTTTAGTGTTCTCTTCCTCAATAGATGGAATTACCTTGCATCCAGTTATCCAAGCTAGAAATGTCGATTCATCCTTAACCCCTCCTTTCTAATGCCACAATTTAAACCAAACTCATATTTTATTTTTTCACCTTCAGACAAAAAAATATTTCTTAAACATTAAAGTAAAAATTTTGACTATAAGGAAAAGATTGATGAATTTAACTTTGTGAAAAATAGGGGCTCTTTTATCAAAAAGCAGCATGAAACAAGTAAAATAACATAGTCTAATCTATTTAAGATGAATAAATGACAAACCACAAAAAGGCTAAATGACCAAATAAAATAGTGTGCCAAAGTCATGAGCAGGCATTTCTCAGAAAAGTAACATGCATGGTTGATAAACATAAGGAAAAAAATGGTCATTTAATCAGTAATATAAGGTAAAAATAACAAACACATGCAAATATAATAATTTTGTCTTATACTAGCAATTTCCATTTAGATATACCACTACTCATGATGTTTGTCTTATTTTGTTCACCACTTATATCAACCTATCTTTAAAAAACAGGGCTACCTTTTTTTTGGTCAAAGGTACGGGTGTTGGAGAAGACTCTTGAGAGTCCCTTGGACTGCAAGGAGATCCAACCACTCCATTCTGAAGGAGATCAGCCCTGGGATTTCTTTGGAAGGACTGATGCTGAAGCTGAAACTCCAATACTTTGGCCACCTCATGTGAAGAGTTGACTCATTGGAAAAGACTCTGATGCTGGGAGGGATTGGGGGCAGGAGGAGAAGGGGACAGCAAAGGATGAGATGGCTGGATGGCATCACCGACTCGATGGACATGAGTTTGGGTGAACTCCGGGAGTTGGTGATGGACAGGGAGGCCTGGCATGCTGCAATTCATGGGGTCGCAAAGAGTTGGACATGACTGAGTGACTGAACTGAACTGAACTGAACTATCCTTACCAAAATTTTAGTACGGTCTACTGCAATCATATATTCATTTGTTTGAAGTGTCTTTATTTCAATTTTATTTTGAAGTATATTTTCCTGAATATGGCATTCTAATTTAGTTGACATTTCTTTTGTTGATACATTGAAGATATTCTTGAATGTTTTAGTCCACTATTTTCTCACTGCTCTTGTTGCTTTTGAAACGTCAGCTGTAATTCTGTTGCTCTAATAAATGTAATGCATCCTTTAAAAAATAAAAGACATTATCTGCTGCTTTTCAGATTATCTCTTTGGCTTGGTATTCAATATTTCACTGTGATGTACTAAGCTGTATATTTACTTTTATTTATCCTATTTGGGTGTCATTGAGTTTCTTGAATTTATAGATTATTGCCTTTGCTTTGTTAAGGAAAATAATGATGCATTATTATTTACTTTATTTTTTTCAGGGACTTCAATTTTTTAAAGACTAGATCTTACTGTATCTGCTATATTTCTTCACACTTTTCCAAGTTTTGCATCTTTGTGGGGTTTTTGTGTGTACCTTTCTAGGTGGTTCATTCTAGGCGATTCATTCTAATTTATATTCTGGCTTACAAATTCCCTATGACTGTGTCTAATCTAATGCAAAATCTACCCTTTGAATGATAAATTTTGGTTTCCATCTACAAGAAAGCTGATGTTTTAGTTTTGCTTCTAACAGTTTTAAAGAATAATAGAGATGAAAGCCATGGCACCTATTTTCATGTCCACCCATGGACAGTAGCCCACCAGGCTCCGCTGTCCATGGAATTCTCCAGGCAAGAATACCATTGTGGGTAGCCATTTCTTTCTGCAGTGGGTTTTCCCCATCCAGGGATCAAACTCTGGTCTCCTGCACTGCAAGCAGATTCTTTACTGTCTGAGCCTCTAAGAAAGCCCCACATCCTTGGTTACCATTTCCCTTTTTATTTATTTATTTTATTTTCTCCTTTCTTCTGTCCTTTCTTTTCTTTCTTCTTTTTTCTTCCTACATACCCTGGTAATTCCTTATACTCTGGCAAGCTCTTTGATCTCATGAGCAACACTTGAATTTTTGCTGAGTATTTGTTGTTGTTTGCATTAAGAGTTATGATGAAGTAATCTGTTTTATCATTATTTCTCATAAATACTTCTTTATATCACAACACATTAAATTTGTAATTTAAAAATATAGTTGTTTCAAGTGTTTTATCTTTTTCCCTCCATTTCCCCCCAAATTCTATGACAAGATATGTCTTGTTTTACATACCTCTAGCACCTCACATTTTGCCTAAAATACAGTAGCTTCTGAATAAATGTCTTTGAATAGTTTCAATTTGAGAAACAAAATGAATGAAAATTTATTTGCCTCTCATATATATGGTAGGCAAGATAATACTCATCTTACTGATTTGATAAAAAAAAGAGTTAATAATCACTGATATAAGAAAGTAATGGTTGTAGATTATTATGTTTATAACAGCAGATGTTATGAAGTAACTGGCTTGAATGTGACTGATTATACAGCCTGCTGAGTCTATTTTACTTCAAATATTTTGTTCCTTTAAGTTGACTGAGAGGCTACACTTTTCATAGATTTTCCCAGGTGGCTCAGTGGTAAAGAATCCACTTGCTAATACAGGAGACACAGATTCAATCTCTGGCTTGGGAAAATCCCATGAAGAAGAAAATGGCAACCCCCTCCAGTATTCTTGACAGTCCATGGGGTTCCAAAAGAGTCAGACATGACTAAGCAACTAAAGAGCAATAACAACACACTTTTTATAACAACAACTTTGACCATTTACTCATACTTTTCAAATTTTGAGCAATGAACATTGATTTATCTTTGCTGTGATGGAAATGGCCTTTCAAGGAAATATTGGACATACTTGCTGTCAGTTTGAATCTGTTTTGCTTTTGATGGCTCTATTTTTAAATTTTTGCAGTATTTGTGGTAAGAAGCCAGTTTTCAGATATGAATACTATGTAAAGTATTTGTATTTTTCTAATATTCAGTGTTTAAAGGGACCAGAAACTATTTTAAGAAAAGACATCTCCCTGTGAAGATATCTCCCTGTGTCTTATTTTTCCCTTTTAGCCTTTGAAGGATGAAGTGAGAGGTATAATAGTAAGGATACTCTTTCTGTCTTGACTCAGTTCAGTAAGGCCCATTCTAGTGGTATATGCAAAGTAGTACGTGGCCAGGATGAGTCATGTAAATATTATAGCTGTCTCCTGTATTTCACCATCCACTGCCAATTTTTTGCTTTCTCTAATCATTTACAAGTGTTGCTACCTCCTGATGTTCAAGCTGGTTTTAGAAAAGGCAGAGGAACCAGAGATCAAATTGCCAACGTCTGCTGGATCATGGAAAAAGCAAGAGAGTTCCAGAAAAACATCTATTTCTGCTTTATTGACTATGCCAAAGCCTTTGACTGTGTGGATCATGATAAACTGAGGAAAATTCTGAAAGAAATGGGAATACCAGACTACCTGATCTGCCTCTTGAGAAATTTGTATGTAAGTCAGGAAGCAACAGTTAGAACTGGACATGGAACAACAGACTGGTTCCAAATAGGAAAAGGAGTACATCAAGGCTGTATATTATCACCCTGCTTATTTAACTTATATGCAGAGTACATCATGAGAAATGATGGACTGGAAGAAACACAAGCTGGAATCAAGATTGCTGGGAGAAATATCAATAACCTCAG
This sequence comes from Bos indicus, assembly GCF_029378745.1. NCBI lineage: Eukaryota > Metazoa > Chordata > Mammalia > Artiodactyla > Bovidae > Bos > Bos indicus. Next base: position 13,533,074 of record NC_091780.1, on the reverse strand, counting down.
ATATGCAGATGACACCACCCTTATGGCAGAAAGTGAAGAGGAACTAAAAAGCCTCTTGATGAAAGTGAAAGAGGAGAGTGAAAAAGTTGGCTTAAAGCTCAACATTCAGAAAATGAAGATCATGGTATCCGGTCCCATCACTTCATGGGAAATAGATGGGGAAACAGTGGAAACAGTGTCAGACTTTATTTTTCTGGGCTCCAAAATCACTGCAGATGGTGATTGCAGCCATGAAATTAAAAGACGCTTACTCCTTGGAAGGAAAGTTATGACCAACCTACATAGCATATTCAAAAGCAGAGACATTACTTGGCCAACAAAGGTTCGTCTAGTCAAGGCTATGGTTTTTCCTGTGGTCATGTATGGATGTGAGAGTTGGACTGTGAAGAAGGCTGAGTGCCAAAGAATTGATGCTTTTGAACTGTGGTGTTGGAGAAGACTCTTGAGAGTCCCTTGGACTGCAAGGAGATCCAACCAGTCCATTCTGAAGGAGATCAGCCCTGGGATTTCTTTGGAAGGAATGATGCTAAAGCTGAAAGTCCAGTACTTTGGCCACCTCACGCAAAGAGTTGACTCATTGGAAAAGACTCTGATGCTGGGAGGGATTGGGGGCAGGAGGAGAAGGGGACGATAGAGGATGAGATGGCTGGATGGCATCACTGACTCGATGGACGTGAGTCTGGGTGAACTCCAGGAGTTGGTGATGGACAGGGAGGCCTGGCATGCTGTGATTCATGGGGTCGCAAAGAGTCGGACACGACTGAGCGACTGAACTGAACTGAACATTCAATAATTTTCTGGACTGAACAGTGATGGTGAACCACCCTGGAAGCAAAAGAAGTTCACGGTTCACATATTGCTGAAGCCTGGCTTGGAGAATTTTGAGCATTACCTTACTAGCGTGTGAGATGAGTGCAATTGTGTGGTAGTTTGAGCATTCTTTGGCATTGCCTTTCTTTGGGGTCAGAATGAAAAGAGACCTTTTCCAGTCCTGTGGCCACTGCTGAGTTTTCCAAATTTGCTGGCATGTTGAGTGCAGCACTTTCACAGCATCATCTTTCAGGATTTGGAATAGCTCAACTGGAATTCCATCACCTCCACTAGCTTTGTTCGTAGTGATGCTTTCTAAGGCCCACTTGACTTCATATTCCAGGATGTCTGGCTCTAGGTCAGTGATCACAGCACCGTGATTATCTGGGTCGTGAAGATCTTTTTTGTACAGTTCTTCGGTGTATTCTTGCCATCTCTTCTTAATATCTTCTGCTTCTGTTAGGTCCATACCATTTCTGTCCTTTATCGAGCCCATCTTTGCATGAAATGTTCCCTTGGTATCTCTGATTTTCTTGAAGAGATCTCTAGTCTTTCCCATTCTGTTGTTTTCCTCTATTTCTTTGCATTAATTGCTGAAGAAGGCTTTCTTATCTCTTCTTGCTATTCTTTGGAACTCTGCATTCAGATGCTTATATCTTTCCTTTTCTCCCTTGCTTTTTGCTTCTCTTCTTTTCACAGCTATTTGTAAGGCTTCCCCAGACAGCCATTTTTCTTTCAATGTTACATGATAATGAAGATGATGGCCATATAAAATCCCATACTCTGAAATAGGATCAGCCTTTTGTGATTGCAGTGTTAATATCAGTTCCTCTTGATTCTAGCATTATTAATTTTCTCTTACATAAAATGAATAATTTGGAGTAAATGGTATTTTTTCTTGCTGGTTTAACTCTTTTCACTTTAAAGGATATGCAATTGGCCCTTTCTGTTTTGGCTGAAACTACAAAGATCAAGAATAAAATCAACAGCTTCTAGTTATCCCCAAAGGCAAGTGCCAAACTACTTAATGGTACTCAAAAAAAAAAAAAAAAAAAAAAAAAACTTGTTTCTTAATGGAGCAGTAAGGATTTCAGGAGGGAGAGTCTTTGTTGTATAGCACTGATCTGCAGACTGCAAGAGCCTGACATCCTAGCGCTATTTCCCTAGCAAGGCTGCAATAGAAATGCCTGATTAAAATTGTCAACCCCCAAATATAACTTACATATTTCTCTCGCACACATAAGAGAGTAGTATTACTTCTCATTGCAAACCTCTTGCCAACTGATCATCCTCAGCTAAATCGGAAACAGTTTAAAATTGAAACATGAAGATAATTTTTTGAAGAGTGCATCATGCACATTCCTGAAGAACAAAGATACATGGTCTCCTCCATCCCCATCAGTTGAGAGGCTGAGCGAGCCCTTGAAAGACCTGTCATGTATCCTTTAAGTATTAAACCATGACATCTGGTATGAGATGTGTCTTGAGTCATCTGAAACAGCATACGGAAAATGCAGAGGGAGAGAGTTTAACTGAAAGAAACTCTTGTCCAATCAGGGACACATTCTCCATAAGCATGTTTCAGGAGGAGAAGGGGACGACAGAGGATGAGATGTCTGGATGGCATCACTGACTCGATGGACGTGAGTCTGGGTGAACTCCAGGAGTTGGTGATGGACAGGGAGGCCTGGCATGCTGCGATTCATGGGGTCACAAAGAGTCAGACACGATTGAGCGACTGAACTGAACTGAACTGAAAGAGATATCTGTGGGGAGTGTCCCAAACCCTCCAGAAATCATTTATGATAATTACTTATTCTAAATAAATATTTACTCTTTTAAGAAACTCATTTTGTTGCAGTAAAATATATACAATACAAAATTTTAATCATGTTTATGTATACAATTCTGTGTTAAGTACATTCACATTGTTCTGAAACTGTTAATGCCATCCCAGCTCTACAACTTTTTAAATTTTCAAAACTAAAACTCTGCTCCCATTAAACACTAACTCTCTGATTCCTTTCACTACAGACCTTGAAACCACCATTCTTCTTTCTGTCTATAAATTTGACTACTTTGAATGGCTCTCATATGTGGAATCAATTCATTTCACTTACTGCAATGTCTTCAGAGTTCATTCATGTTGAAGCCTATGTCAGAATTCTCTCTCCTTATTGAAGGCTGAAAATATTCCATTGTATATATTTGCTGTATTTTGTTTATCTATTCATCTGGCAATTGTTGTTCAGTTGCTCAGTTGTATTCTACTCTTTGTGACCTCATGGACTGCAGCACACCAGGCTTCCCTGTCTTTCACCATCTCCCAGAGCTTGCTCAAACTCATGTCCATTGAGTCAGTGATACCATCCAACCATCTCATCCTCTGTCGTCCCCTTCTCCTCCTGCCTTCAATCTTCCCCAGCATCGGGGTATTTTCTAATGAGTTGGCTCTTCGCATCAGGTGGCCAAAGTGTTGGAGCTTCAGCTTCAACATCAGTTCTTTCAATGAATATTCAGGGTTGATTTCCTTTAGGATTGACTGGTGTGATCTTTTTACAGTCCAAGGGACTCTCAAGACTCCTCTAACACCACAATTTAAAAGCATCAGTTCTTTGGCACTCAGCTTTTTTTATAGTCCAACTCTCACATCCATACAAGACTACTGGAAAAACCATAGCTTTAACTATATGGACCTTTGTCAGCAAAGTAATGTCTCTGCTTTTTAATATGCTGTCTAGGTTTGTCGTAGCTTTTTTTTTCCCAAGGAGCAAGCGTCTTTTAATTTTGTGGCTGTATTTGCTATCTGCAGTGATTTTGGAGCCCAAGAAAATAAAGTCTGTAATATTTCCATTGTTACCCCATCTATTTGCCATAAAATGATGGGATTGGGTGCCTTGGTCTTAGTTTTTGTCCATCTGGCAATGGACATTTGTTATTTCCATCTTACATATATTGCAAATAATATTGCTATGAAAATGTTCCTTGAAATATATATATATATATTAGATCCTGCTTTCATTTATTCTGAGTATATACCTAGAAGTAGAATTATATAGTATTCCAATGTCTAATTTTAATGAAAACATCATATTATACTAGTCATCATATTATTCCCACACCAGCAGCAATTACATTATTTTACATTCCTGCCAGCAATGCACAAGTGTTCTAATTTCTCCACATCCTTGTCAACATTTGTTTTCATTTTTTGTAGTAGCCATGCTAATGAGTATGAAGTGATATTTAAATATGGCTTTGATGGCATTGCCCTGATGATCAGTGATGTCGAGCAACTCTTTGTATACTTATTAGTTATTAGTTAATCGAAAAAGACATCTATTCAAGTCCTCTGTTCATTTTTGAATTGGAGTGTTATTGTTATTTTTGAACTATAGGAATTTTCACACATATTGGATATCATTTTCTTATCAGATAGGTGATTTGACAACATTTTCTTCCATCTGATAGGTTACCTTTTCACTCTGTTGACAATGCCCACTGATGCACAAAACTTTTAAATCTTGATGAAGCATAATTCCTCTCCCAATTTCTGGTGTTGCTGCCTGTGCTTTTGGTATATTCAAGTAATCATTGCCAAATTCAAACTCAAGAAGCATTTCCCCTATGTTTTCTTCTAAAAATTTTATAGTTCTAGCTCTTACATTTAGATTATTGGTACATTCTGAGTGAATTTTTGCATATGGTATAAGAAAAGGGCCCACACCGATTCTTTTGTATGTGAATATCTAATTTTCCTAAAATCATTTGCTGAAAAGGTCCTTTCTACATTAAATGATCCTTTAATTACATTTAAAGGATTTAATTTAATTACATTTAATGTCCTTTCTACATTAAATGATCTAGGCAACTTTGTCAAAGTTATTTGACCATATTCCAGAGGTTTATTTCCCAACTCTTTATTCTATTTCACTGTTTCATATGCCACTTCCACATTGTTTTAATTACCGTATCTTTGCAATAAAATTTGGTATCAGGAAATGTGATTCCTCCATTGTTCTTTTCTGATTGTTTTAGCTATCCAGGGTGCCTTGAGAGTCCATATGAATTTTAAGATGATTAATTACATACCGATCCCTTTGGGTAGTCTTGCATCTTAATATTAAGCCTTTCAGCTCATGAATACAAGATGTCATTTCATTTATTTGTGTCTGTTTCAATGTTTTTTAATTTTTAGCCCAAAATCTTCCTTCTCCCACTGAGTTCCTTCCTGAGTATGTTACTCTCAGTTCAGTTCAGTTCAGTCGCTCAGTCGTGTCTGACTTTTCGCGACCCCATGAATTGCAGCACGCCAGGCCTCCCTGTCCATCACCAACTCCTGGAGTTCACTCAGACTCACTCTGTTTGATGCTATATACATGGGATTCTTTTCTCAATTTACTTTTTATGTTATCCATTGCTAATGCACATTGATGCAACTTATTTTTTATGTTGATTTTGTATCTGCAGCTTTGCAGAATTTGATTTTGATTCTAACATTTTTTTTGCGGGGGGTAGAATCTTTAGGGTTTTCTGTTCATAAGAGCCTGCCATCTGCAAGGAGAGATGATTTTCTTCTTTCCTTTAAATGTGGTTTTCTTCGTTTTGTTTCTTGCCTAATTGCTCTGGCTAGGACTTATAGTACTATGTTGAAAATCAGTAGCAAAAATTGGCAGGCTTGTCTTATTTTTCACCTTAGAGAAAAAACTTTCAGTCTTTCATCTTTGACGATGGTGTTGTTAGCTTAGCTGTGGGTTTTTCATATAACACCTTTACGATATTGAGGTAGTTTCCTTCTATTCCTAGGTTTTTGAGTGTTCTGTTGTAAAAGGGGGTTGACTTTTGTGAAAGGCTTTTTCTTACTCAGTTTAGATGATTATGTGGCTGTTTTCTTTCATTCTGTTAATGTAATGCTTCACATTGACTGTTTTCCATCTGTTGAATCATCCTCCAATTCCAGGAATAAATCCCACTTGGTCTTTGTACAGTCTTTTCATTGTGATGTTGAATTTGACATGCTGGCATTTGGTTGAGGATTTTTGTTCAATATTCATTGGAGATAATGGTCTCTATTTATCTTTTCTTGTAGAATCTTTATCTAGAATTGGATTCAGAGTAATGCTGGCCTCACAATGTATGTTGGGAGGTGTTCTCTTCAATTTTTTGGGAAGAATTTGAGAAGGGTTTGTGTTAGTTCATCTTTAAATGTTTGATAGAATTCACCAGTGAGACCATCTAGTCTTTAACTTGTCTTTATTGGGAGGATTTTGATTACTGTTTGAAGGATATGTATTTATAATTACATAGTTTTGAAGAATTGATCATTTTATCATGGTATAATGTTTATCTATTTCTTTTGTAACAATTTTTACTTAAGTCTATTTTATCTGATATTATTATAGCCACCTCAACTTGTTTTTGATTACAATATGCGTGGAATATCTTTCATTTCCCATTCTTTCACTTTCAACCTGTGTCCTTAGATCTAAATTGAGTCTTTTAATGATGGCTCACAATTGGATCCTGTTTTTTGATTCATTCTCCCAATATATGACTTGTCATTGTAGATGTAAATCAATTTATTCTTAAAAACATTTATTTACTTATTTTTGGGCTGTTTAGGTCTTAGGTGTGACACTAAGTCACACAACTTAGCGTGTGACTCCACTGCAACCCCACACGTTGCAGCGTGTGGGGTTCTCTCTACCTGTGGTTCATGGGTTCAGTTGCCACATGGCATGTGGTATCTTAGTTCCCTGACCAAGAATCAAACCATGTCCCCTGCATTGGAAGGTGGATTCTTAACTACCAGGCCACCAGGTAAGTCCCTATTTATAATCAGTGACTGATAAGGAAGCACTTTTACCATTTTATTATTTGCTATGAATATGTCTTGTTTCTTGTCCCTCATTTCCTCTCCTTTGGTTTCCTTTATATTTAGTTGATCTTTTTGTAGTGAGCAACACATTTTTATTCCTTCTTTGTTTTCTTTTGTCTAAATTTTATAGATACTTTCTTTGTGGTTACAATGGGGATTACATATAACATCCTACAATTAAGATTATCTATCACAAATTGATCACAGTGAATAACTAAATCACACACACACACAGAATTTGTGTATATGTGTTTATACTTATCTTTCTATTTATCCTTTATTGATTAGAATGTGACACTATAATAAGTTTTACAAAAAGGAGCATAATGATATTTATTTTAAAAGTCCATTTATCATTGAGGACATTGTTTAAGAACATTAGTTTGCAGTTAGAAGGCTTAAATTTTTATCTTAGGTCTGCTTTTATTGGGGAAAGTTGTTTATCCTCTAAAAACCCGTTTGTGTTACTTGTTAGCTGAAGATTACATAACTAGGCTTATAGTCCCTGGAGAAGGGCATGGCAACCCACTCCAGTATTGCCTGGAAAATCCCATGGACAGAGGAGCCTGAGGGCTATAGTTCATAGTGTTGCAAAGAGTTGAACATCACCGAAGCAACTGAGCTTCTTGTTATAGTAAGAATAAAATGAGTTAAATCAAGTAAAGATCTTAGTATAATTCCTGACAGGTACAAAAAATGGCATTCAAAGAATGGTTATTCTCATCATCTTTATTATTCATTATTAAATATTTAAAAAATCAGGTTCTTTGGTTTACCTACATTACAGTTGGGTAGATTGAGGCCAAGTGTTTAAATGCTTTGCTCGTAATTACTTAGAAGTTAAATATACCTGTAGCTTGTAAAATGAAGAAATTATCAAAATCTCCTTTCATCTTTCCATTAGTTCATTGAGAAGTGCAAATTTTAAATGTTTCCAGACTCTAAGCTGAATATGCAAAATCTTCTGGAAACATCAGGCAGGTGGGGTTGGATTTGGAACTTCTCTGAGAATTTAGTCCCTTTATTGCTCATATTGCTGGAAAATCAATGTCTGGTGCCAAACAAGTTGTTTTCTTCTCTTGACAAAAAGCAGATCAGCAAATTTTTATATTGCAGTATTTTCAATGGCAGGAGCATCAGCATTTTATAACAAGAAAAAAATTAAACTACTTCAATATTTGGAAGAGAAATGCCTGTAAATTTTTCACATCCATTCACCATCTGGAAAAGCAAGGTTTCACAGTTAGGCCTGATGCTGTTTAGAGTCACTAAGCATCTTGGAAAATGATCTCTTACTTAAGATATTTCCTCCACAGGACATCACAATGTTCAATTTTCTACAACTTTACACTTGCTAAGGATTTATCATGGAAAGTTAAGAGAAATATACATGAATGGCCAAGACTATAGCCTTTTTACTAGGAAATGTTTTGAGGCCAAAATGAATTACAGGTTCATGAGTAAAACCCAACAAATCTTGGCTCTTTACTTTTCTACTGAATTTCACATTCAAAAGTACTTGTGAACTGCTTCTCATGTGCCAAGCACGGGGTTGGAGATGGATAATTCGAGTAGGAACCTGTGTATCCACACTCCCCTACAGTGGAAACCTTGCTTATGCAAAGTCCCCCACATCTTTCCCCACTCTCTCAGAGCTTGGCCAGATGCAATGTGCCTGTTCCCCAGAGGGCTTCAAGTCTGTGCACATATAGCAGAGGCGTCTTCAGACATGTTGGAATAGCGAATGATTTCCCTTATATGAGAGCATGACGAGGTTTACTGGATCCAGACAGACTTGTACAGAGAGACATCACCTGTGCACACTTAAACTGAGCTGAAAGTGTTTTTCTAAGCCAAAGAGCCTTGCAAGAAATTTTGCTAATTAATATCATTCTTTTCAGTTTACACATTGGAGTTTTGACCTCAATATGCAAATGAATATGTTCCCCAATTATGTGAATTTACTGCCTGGTTGTGAGAGGTCACTCTGCTAGCCCCAGCTAGTCGGTCACCTGATTAAGGGCACATAGAGATTCATGTAGTTCATTAGCGATTTTTCAAAGGTTGAAGGCACAGCAGTTTTCTTCAGTGGGTATTTTGGTGAACTGGAGATTTAAATTTCATTTTCTTCTATAATGAATACATTTTTTATTGTCCTAAGTATTTTTCTCCATGTTCTAAACATTGAAAGCTCCTTTTGAACTTGTGGGACATAAGCCCTTGGATAAAGACTGTCTTTTTCCTAGGGTACCTCTGTGCAGGTCATGGTATGGCATTATCATCTACAGATGCTCAGTGGAAGTTTGCTGCTGAACTTCCCTGCCCTCATCTGAGAGGTTGCCTCTCTTCCCCTGGGTCTGGAGACCATGACACTTCATATATTAGCTGCAATTTAATGGACATCTACCCCCTCAGCAAGAAGCAAAGTTAAAGAAATCTAATAGGTTCCTACTCAGTACTATGGAGTCTAAAGTCCTACCTATTAAACAGAAAACCAGATTGTATAAGGGCATTGAAAAGGAAGGACAGTTCTTTGAGATAAAGTAGTGAGAGAAACAATATAGGGAGGTAGTCTCTTTCCAGTGGTTCTGGAAATGTCATCCCTAGGCAAACAGCATTTCCTGGAAAACATGTTATATTTGAAGTTCTCAGGCTCCCTCCAGACTTAATAAATCAGCAGCTCTGGAGAAAGTCTAGCAAACCATGTTTTAACCTTCCAAGTGATTCTGATATAGGATTGAGTTCGACACCCATTCTCTAGATTGGCCACTCTCTTTTTACTTCATCACAGTATTGCCCAACGCTGACATCATAGTAGAAAAGATAGATACTGTCAGGCTTTGGCCAATTTAGGCTAAAGTTTAGAAAAGTAAACCTGGTATTTGGTGACAACCTAGAGGGGTGGGTTCGGGTGGGAAGTAGGAGGGAGGTTCTAGAAGGAGGGGGCATATTTATACCTATGGCTGATTCATGTTGATGTATAATAGAAACAAACACAATGTTGGAAAGCAATTATCCTCTAATTAAAGATAAATAAATTAATAACAATTAAAAAAGATAAAGATAAAAGGAAGTCAAACAACTATGGCACAGGGACCTTATATTGCCCACTTGTGTCCTGCTAGTTCTTAGTTTAGCTCCTAGGGAAAAAAAAAAAAAAAAGATTAATAGATAGCTGTTTTAAACCAATATATACTTCTGTGAAAGGCTAGAACTCAAGCTAGAGTTCTAATGTGATTGCAGACTCTGAGAGAGGGTGAGCCCTGCAAGACAATGGACAGGAAAGCATCTTTTTTTCCTTGAGCGTTCATAAAGTCTGTTTCTAAAGCCGAATATTATTTCTTTAAATATTACCCTGTTGGAACTTGGAATGCTACAATCACATTCTGGATATTTTCCTGCCTTCAACATTGGCCTATCCCAATATATTATATAACTAACATTCAGAAGCATATTCTTCTAGGGTCACTTTGCTTGCATAACTTCTTTTAGCAATGCTCCAGTTTGCAGGTTGGTAGCTCTGTCTGTGCTGTATATGCACGTCATCATGTAAATACCTCTGCAAGCATGCTAAGTCATTTCAGTCATGTCTGACTCTTTGCAACTCGGTGGACTAGAGTCTACCAGGCTCCTCTGACCATGGGGTTCTCCAGGTACAAATACTAGAGCGGGTTGCCACGCGCTCCTCTAAGAGATCTTCCAAACCCAGGGATCGAACCGTAGTCTCTTGTCTCCTGAATTAGCAGGCAGGTTCTTTACCACTAGTGACATCTGGGAAGCCCCTGTGAATACCTCTGGGCTGTGCTATGCTTAGCCGCTTGGTTGTGTCTGACTCTTTGCTACCCCTATCAAAGAGTCCAGCAGGCAGGTTCTTTACCACCTTACCCTGACTCTAGCAGACAGGTTCTTTACGACTAATGCCATCTGGGAAGCCCCTGTGAATACCCCTGGGATGTGCTATGCTTAGCTGCTCAGTCATGTCCGACTCTTTCTGACCCCATGAGCCCTCCAGGTTCTCTGTCCATGGGGATTCTCCAGGCAAGAATACTGAAGTGGGTTGCCATGCCCTCCTCCAGGGGAATTTTCCCAACCCAGGGACTGAATCCAGGTCTCCCACACTGCAGGCAAATTCTTTACCATCTGAGCCACCAGGAAGCCCAAGAATATTGGAGTGGGTAGCCTATTGCTTTTCCAGGGATCTTCCTTACCCATGAACCGAACTAAGGTCTCCTGCATTGCACTCGGATTCTTTACCAACTGAGCTCCCAGGGAAGCTTTACCTCTACACTATTATAAATGTCTCTCCACATAACTGGATTCTTTTCTAAACTAAGAGATTGTCATGGAGAGAAATAATGCATTAATTACCCTGTGAAATTCCTTTTTAGTATCTCTGAGATTTAGCAATATTCCTGAAACTGATTTATAGGAATGTCACTCACCTGTGTTTATTTAATACATGAATAAAACTAGTTTCTGACAATGAGGTTTATGCTCCTCCTCTAGCTTTATCCCTGTCTTCCAGTCTTGCCCATCTCCTTTTCTACCCCTCTCACTTTTGACTCAACAAATTCCCCTGGGGCCTACTTCTTGTTCAGCTCTTTCTTCAAGCCATCTCCCAGCCATTCCTTCCATGTCATGAAGTGACACTACATTTGGCAGTTCAGAATTAAATACCGCAGAGCAGGCAGTGTCACAGAGAGCCTGGTTCAAAGTTCCGGGAATTTGTGTTTCTTTGCGCGCTCTCTCTGATCTAGAAATCTGAGAAATGTACTTCCTAAGCAACCGGACACTTTACTATTTACAAATTTGCTCAAAATTAGGCTTCAGATAAAGATTCATTTATTCTTTTTAATGGTGCTTCCCAGGTGGCATTAGTGGTAAAGAACACACTTGCCAATGCAGGAGACAAAAGAGACTTGGGTTCCATCCCTGGGTCAGGAAGATCCCCTGGAGGAGGGCATGGCAACCCACTCCAGTATTCTTGCCTGGAGAATCCCATGGATAGAAGGGCCTGCTGGGCTATGGTCCATGGGGTCACAAACAGTTGGACCTGATTGAAGCAATTTAGCACACAAAGCATTCCTTTTAATGCAACTGATGATATGGTGAGAGGTCAGACAATGGAAATTCAATGACTTCTCTCACTCTCAGAGGAACCAGCGCCCACCTGAAGCTCTGAACTTCCTCCCCAAAGTCTGTGCACTTCTTGATGCAGCTCTGAGTGTCCCTCCTCATGCGTTCTGCTCCCAAGCATTCTAGAATACAAACTAGAAATACTTGCTTTAGCCACACTATTCCACGGGTTTTTAAATTTCTAAGCCATTCTGAATATGTATAAAAAGTTAGCCAAATGTCCTGTGCTCATGAAATCTCCCATGATAAGTCTTCCAAAGGATGTCGTCTTTTGAAATGATTCTACACGTTTATAATTTTCTGGTTTAAATAGCCACAACCCAAACCAAAGAGAGTAGAGTTGAGTTATGATGATTGATTGTCCCCACTAGAGTGACATGACCCTCTCCCTTTATGGTTAGTTTCAGTCCTACCTTAATTAGTGAGGTCACATCTAGAGATTTCAAACTCTCGGGTTGGATAGGAAAACACAGCTTGGCCTCATCTCATTCCCAGTCTTTCATCTTCCATTTAGGAAATCAAATCACAAGGTAGACACAAGAACTGCTAGTTCTTGATCTAATGCTCCTGGTATTCCGAAGTAGAAAATGCAGCTTTAGGACTTCCCTGGTTGCCCGGTGGTTAAGACTCCATGCTTCTAATGCAGGGGGTGCAGGTTAGATCACTGGTCAGGGATCTACCATCCCACACGCCTGATGCATGGTGTGGCCAAACAAAAACCAAGCAAGTTTAAGCCCACTAAAACTGCCACCACCCACTAACATTGTTTCACATGTCAATTTCACTTGATTTTTCTTTGCATTTGTTTGCACTGTTTTCACTTATATAGCTTACATTCATGTAGCATGAGTTCTCTTTAAAGCATAATGTTCCATAGGACTTGAAAGCATGGGTTTCAGAGTAAAGCAGACAGGCTCTATTATTTATTACAGTAAGGATCTTAGAGAATTTGTTCCTTGATCATCAGTGTTCTCATGTATAAATTAAGGATAATAACTTCTATCTTAGGAACTGATGTGAGAATGCATTAAAGATTCATTCTACAAATATTTCTAAACACTTTCAGGAATTGAACCAAGGAAGAAGATATTAGCATGAGCAAGACAATCTTCAACTCTTTCTGGGGCTCCTACCAAGAGGCTGTAAAAAATTGCAATTGTGCTAAGTGTCCTGAAAGAAAAAGTGAAGCATGTTTTAGGAATCCACAGCATTGTCGCTGTTATTCAGTCACTTAGTTGTATCCAACTCTTTGCAACCCCATGGACCACAGCACACCAGGCCTCCCTGTCCCTCACCATCCCCAGAGATTGCTCAAAATTGTCAGTGATGGCACCCAACCATCTAGTCCTCTGTAATCCCCTTCTTCCCCTGCCTTCAATCTTTCCCAGCAACAGGGTCCTTTCTAATGAATTGGCTCTATGCATCAGGTGGCCAAAGTATTGGAGCTTCAGTTCAGCATCAGTCCTTCCAATGAATATTCAGGATTGATTTCTTTTTGGATTGACTGGTTTGAACTCCTTGCAGTCCAAGGAACTCTCAAGAGTCTTCTTCAACACCACAATTCAAAAGCATCAGTTCTTTGACTCTCAGCCTTCTTTATGGTCCAACTCTCACATCCATACATGACTTCTAGAAAAACCATCATTTTGACTATAGGGACCTTTGTTAGCAAAGTAATGTCTCTGCTTTTTAATACACTGTCTAGGTTTATCCATACAGTGGCAAATACATAATCTGGGTTCATGGAAGGAACTGTCACTATATACATATTCAGAGGGTATGTCCAGTTGCCAAAGTGGGAAACCCCTAATTCACCTGTTACCAGACATTTTGATTGAATGCCAAAAACGAGGAATAGAAAGCTAGACAAAGACGTTTGTTTGTGTTAGTTGCTCAGTCGTGTCTGACTCCTTGTGACCCCCTGGACTGTAGGCCACCATGCTTCTCCGTCCGTGGAATTCTCCAGGCAAGAATACTGGAGTGAGTTGCCATTCCCTCTCCAGGGGATCTTCCCAACCTAGGGATTGAACTCGGGTCTCTTGCATTGCAGGCAGGTTTTTTACCATCTGAGCCACCAGAGAGGGTTTGGGGGAGGACGAAGAGGGAGGGCATACACTCTGAGTGAAGGCCTAAAAATCTCTTAGAAGCCCCAGAGGGCTCTAAGAAAACAAGCATAGGTCAGGCTAGGCCTGAATGTGGGCGGCCTCATGGCCCTATAACGGAGGCCTTAGTACGTGCTAGATACATGCTGTGTTCTCAACAAGCAGCAACTACTATATTTATCATTCAAAAAATATGCATTCATTGACTTCTAGGAAGCAGGTGGTATTCTGGTTAGTAAGTACTTTGGCACTTCTTTATTTAAATGTCTTTTTTAACAAGATAACTAACAGGTCTTTCCCAGTGCAGGTATAATCCACAAATGTAGAATGTAGTTTCTTGGTTTGTTTAGTATTCTACACTTTAACATTCGCCACCCTCTCCACTATCCCCGTGGGACACTTAAGTCCAATTGTCAATATACGCAGAGTCTCCCTGGAACAGAAATATGCCAGTCACCTCAGGCAAGAGATTTTGGCAGCTTGGCAGCTTTAAAAGACCTCAATTTGAATAAGTAGAGTACTTTTCTGGAAGGATTTAAAGTCATGTTATATAAGTTGCAATTAGAGGCTTCCCACAAATTATATATCACTCCAGTAAGTGCAGCAATCTTCCTACTGAGTTCATTGACTATTTCATGCGATTACGCTTCATTGTTCTTCAGTGGTCACATAGATTTCTTTTCCTCTGTTATTTTTACACGCTTTATATTTATCAGCCAGGTTTGGACCCAGGGTGGGCTCTAGCTAGGTGTTTACAAATCTCCCAATTAAGAACACAAAAAAGCAACATAACATATGACCTTCAAAAAATATTTTCTCAGCAGACTTATTTTTGCACTTCCTTTTCAGTCTATAGGTGACACTTAACATCAGTTGATCACATTTATTACAATAAGTAAAAGATGCACAGTGATGAAGAAACCCATTTACAGTATTGAAATACAACAGTCACCAGTACTGAGACAAGTTGATTTTTTTCACAGACGATAAAAGCACAGTTAGTAAGGATATATCAGAGGCTGATCCCTGAGGCAGCAAACACTTTCGATTCATGGATGCATAATCAGACACTGAATTCACACCATTGAATAGGGGATAATTTTGTCAAAGGCATTTTGCCTCTGCTAAACAGGTTCTGGGGAGATTTCAAAAGAAAAGTGTTTAGCAAATGCAAAGTAGGTTTGATCATTTCAGGAAAATGGCTGATTTGACATAACATCAGCATTCAAGTGGAAAATGAAAGTATTGTGATAGTCGACCCCAAATAGAAGCTGGCTGACCAGTGACTATCAGCTAGAAATGGTTTCAGGAATAGTGCAGGGGTCAGCCTGATGTGAGACAACATCTTATTGTTAAAAACATAGAACCACATGATGATATTTAGAAGCCTTAGACTTGGCATGGCTCTGCTGCTTTCTAGTTCTCAAATGCTAGACAAGTCATTTGAGTGCCCTAAGCCTCTATTTCCTTATCTGTGAAAGGAAGCAATTAGACAGTCAACCTGTAAACTCCATTTTGGTCATAAGATGCACGATGTCTAGACTCAAATCCCAAGTCATTCCTTTATTAAAGTTATTTATTTATTTACTTATTTGTTGTTTATTTTTGGCTGAGCTGGGTCTTCACTGCTGCACACAGGATTTCTCTAGTTGTGGCAAGCAGATTAGGTAGTTGTGGCGCATGGGCTTATTTGCCCAGGGGCATATGGAATCTTCCTGAACCAGGGATGGAGCATGTGGTCCCCTGCATTGGGAGACGGATTCTTAACCATTGGAACCAAGGAAGTCCTCAGGTCGTTTTTTAATTCTGTGTCTTGGGACATCACTGGTTAATAGCTGGACCTTACTTTCCAATATCTTAGAATAAAAATAATCATGTCTTATCATGTACTTTGAAGATTAATTGAGATAATATGTGTGGAAATCCCTAGCAAAGAACCAGATTTACTAATCTTTCAGTCTTTCCTTTCAAAACATGTTCAGGAGCCTTGTTAACAGGAGACTTGGAAAAGAATATAACTGTTCTTGAAGTGATAGTTGTTTGGCTTCAGGGTACCAGGTAGATCCCTACCTAAGCAAATGGTGTCTCATAACTAACATTGGAAGAGATGAGCAGAGGAGAGCAAGATATGAACATAGAAGAGAAGGAAACGGCCTTGGCAGATAACAGCAGTAGGAGTGGCAGGACCGAACCTCAAGAGCCGAGAGCAGGAGCGTCTGTGGACACTGTTTGGTTGCTTCGTAGAGTTTGTGCTTCTTGGCCTCTTACAGAGATGCTCAGTAAAGAGCCTAGTGAGAGGGGAAGGTCATGGAACTAGAAGTAGACATTGTGACAGAGATAACTAGTTTTCCTTTAAAAGGCGCATTCTTTCTTCTATGGTGTACAAGAGAGAGAGACTGCAAGAAATAGGTGGCAGGACGTATGGTAGTTAATTCAAAAAGACACATGTACCAGTGTTCACTGCAGCACTATTTACAATAGCCAGGGCATGGAAGCAACCGAAATGTCCATCAGCAGAGGAATGGATAAAGATGTGGTACATGTAAACAATGGATATTACTCAGCCATAAAAAGGAACAAAACTGAGTCATTTATAGAGAAATGGATGAATCTAGAGGCTGTCATACAGAGTGAAGTAAGAGAAAAACAAATATCGTATATTAATGCATATAGGTGTAATCTAACAACATGGTATAGGTGATCTTACCATCACAGAGTTAAGAGAACAAATACATGGATACTAAGGAGGAAAAGGGAGGGGTGGGAGGAAGTAGGAGATCGTAGATTGACACATATACACTGTTGATATTATGCATAACATAGACTGGGCTTCCCTGGAGGCTCAGCGGTAAAGAATCCACCTGCTAATGCAGTATTCGATCCCTAGGTCGGGAATATTCTCTGAAGAAGGAAATGGCAACCCATGCCAGTATTCTTGCCTAGGAAATCCCATAGACAGAAGAGCCTGGTGGGCTATATAGTCCATGGGATCACAAAGAGTCGGAGACGACTTAGCTACTAAATGACAACAACAAACAATAAAATACCTAACAAACGAGAACCTACTGTATAGCTCAGGAAACTCTACTTCATGCACTGTGGTGACCTGAGTGGGAACGCAATTCAAACAAGACGGGATATATGTATATGCAGGTACGTGTATATGTATGTATATACATATATGTATATTCATTTTTCTGTACAGTAGAAACTAGCACAACATTGTAAAGCAATTATACTCCAATAAAATTGGAGTGTTGTAAAGCAACTATACTCCAAAAAGATAAAAATTAATTAAAAAATTCATCAGGCTGCCCACCCAGAGCCTTCGCTCTCCACCTCTGTATGCACATGTGGCCATGTGGTCTGCCCTCATTGATGGTGTATGCATAGGAGTAATGTGTGATGCTTCTGGGCTGGGTTCTTACACAGTGGAGGTTGCCTTCTGGCCTCTTTTCTTTCTCTCCATCAGCTGTCACATACAAATGTATCAATGCTTAGGAAAAGGTAAAATTTCGATGCCCAAGATCACCAAGTTCCCCACATCCAGGAAAGCTGTCTTTGAACCAGGAATATCCATAGTGTATGTGGACATGAGTGAAAAATACATTTCTATTATATTAAGTAACAGAAATATGAACGTTTATTAGTTTTTCTAGCAAGAAGGATGTACTGACATGTCAACAGGGGTGGACCTCAAACATATAATGCTGAGTGAAAAGAAGCCTTATGTAAAATCATTACAGTCTATATTATGATATTCACACAATATTCTAGACTGGGCAAAACTAATGGGAAAATATCAGAACGTTTATTGTCTCTGGTGGGATGAAGTGGAGTTGACGGAAAAAGTCATGGGGCAGCTTTCTGAAATGATTTTGTTGTTCAGTCACTCAGTTGTGTCCAAGTCTTTGCAACTCCATGGACTACAGCATGCCAGGCTTCCCTGTCCTTCACTAACTCCCAGAGTTTTCTTAAACTGATGTCAACTGAGTTGGTGATGCTATCTAACCATCTCATCTACTGCCACCCCCTTCTTCTTTTGCCTTCAGTCTTTCCCAGCCTCAGGGTCTTTTCCACTGAGTCAGCTTTTAGCATCAGGTGTCCAAAGTACTGGAACTTCAGCTTCAGCATCAGTCCTTCTGACGAGTATTCACGGTTGATATCCTTTAGGATTGACTGGTTGGATCCCCTTGCAGTCCAAGGAACTCTCAAGAGTCTTCCACAACACTACAGTTCAAAAGCATCAGTTCTTCAGCACTCAGCCTTCTTTATGGTCCAACTCTCATATCCAAACATGACCACTGGAAAAACCAACACTTATATTGAAACATGACTACTGGTTGTATTTAACTATACGACCTTTGTCATACAGCTTAATGTTCTGTATAATAAAATGAATCACATATAGTTTATAGATGAGCTGCTGAAAGTGAGAGAGATTAAGAGGAAATAGTTTTCACTCTAACAAAATCTCTGTGGGACTTGAATCCAGGTCTGACTCACCCTAAATCTTTTCTCCTTTCACTCTCTTCATGCCTGTGCTAGGATTAGTGGGTAGAACATTCAAATGGCTTGATATGAGTCACTATGAAAAGACAGCTTTAGGAGAAAAAAAAAGAACTATGAGATTTTAAATTCCAAAGACAAACCAGGTAAAAACCATACAAAGTTTCAACAATGTACTGCTAATTAGCTCTAATGCTTAGATCTAATGTGGGGTTTCTGAGGGTGGTGACATTCATAGATGACTAATTAACCTGGGCAGCAAATCTATTTCATTTGCTGCCATGACACAGCCAATCAAGACTGGCTTACTGTTTGCTCATTTGGAAAATGATTAGAATTCCCATTTAGACTTAATTACAGTACAAAGGTTGACAATTATCTTCTCTATAGAACCATCAGATGCTTCAATATCTCAGTGAACATGTGCCTGTAATTATGTACATAATTTGTCTAGCAGAAAATGTAACTCAGTCATTACCTGGATCTTATTCCTGTAATTAGGGATCATAAAAATACTGAATGGGAAAACTGGGTTGTTGGGATATTAGGACTATTACAACATAAAGATCTGTGTGGAGCTTTTAGCAGGAAGTCAGTAGCAACCAACATCTCTTGGATCGCTGCCCTCTATTAAAAGTAATTAGGAAGTGTAAGAGAAAGGTGAAAATTATGTTAAAGTGAAAGCAAAATACAACTGCTCTTATAGAACTCGAGCTGCAATTATCAAAAGTCCCGTGGGCACCTTGAATTCAACACAACTAAAACCATCTTATTAAACATCCCTTGCTTCTTCTCCCATGTTGCCTGTCTTATACAGTGACTGGACATTCAAGAATCATCTGTAATAATTGTTATCTAGCTTCTTCCCACCAGCCAAGTCTAACCAGTAAATATTCCATTCTCCTTCATAAAGTGGCAGGTCCATACTTCTGCCTTGATCATTGCTGTATGGTTTGTTTCATATGGTTTGTATTTACGAAGGGAAAATACAAATTATTTGCCTTCTCTGGCTTCTCTCCTCTGTTGCTCATCTCCCACATTTTCCACACAATGACTTTCTCTAATCACAAATTGAATTCTTTTATTCTGCCATTCAGAAGAATCCAGAATGTCCACCCTTTCCTAAACAGCACTTATGAGAGCACGTCAATTATTTTATACTTTGGATTCTGTGCCAGCGAATGCTTTCTTATCCCACTCTTCAATTTAGTACCTAAGGCAATGGCACCCCACTCCAGTACTCTTGCCTGGAAAATCCCATGGACGGAGGAGCCTGGTAGGCTGCAGTCCATGGGGTCGCTAAGAGTTGGGCATGACTGAGCGACTTCACTTTCACTTTTCCCTTTCATGCATTGGAGAAGGAAACGGCAACCCACTCCAGTATTCTTGCCTGGAGAATCCCAGGGAGAGAGGAGCCTAGTGGGCTGCCGTCTATGGGGTTGTACAGAGTTGGACACGACTGAAGCGACTTAGCAGCAGCAGCTTCATCAGATGGGGCTTCTCTGATAGCTTAGTTGGTAAAGAATCCGCCTGTAACATAGGAGACCCGCGTTCAATTCCTTGGTCCAGAAGATCCCCTGGAGAAGGGATAGACTATCCACTCCAGTATTCTGGCCTGGAGAATTCCATAAACTGTATAGTCCATGAGATCACAAAGAGTCAGACACTACTGAGAGACTTTCACTTTCTTTCTTTCTTCAGATGACTTGCTGAATGTGTAAAGCAATATGCTCTTTAGTTATCTCTTGCAGCATAGCCAACTGCCCCAAAATTCAGCATCTAAAAGCAACCATTTTAATTTTGCTCATGATTTGATCATGAACATAGAAGTAGTTTGACTGTGAAGTCATTTCTGATCAACATTGCATTGGTTGAGGTGGGAGAATCTTCTTCCAAGATGGTGTCTTCACTCACATCCTGGAGTTTCAGAGCTCCTTGGTCTCTCTCATGTAGCTTCCAGTTCTTCAGGGTTTCTCTCCTTGGCTTAGCCTCTTGCAGCATGAATATTAAAGGAAGTTTCACTTTTTCCATAAGGGCTAAATTCAGAGAAACAGGCATTAACAGCTGAACAGCTAGTTTAGAACTATGACAGAAAGTGGCATGGCAACAGTTCTACTATAATTTACATGTTTTTTTTTTTTTTCCTTGTTAATTTTCTGTTTAGTTGATCTATCCATAAGTGTGAGTGGGGTATTAAAGTCTCCCACTATTATTGTGTTATTGTTAATTTCTCCTTTCATACTTGTTAGGATTTGTCTTACATACTGCGGTGCTCCCATGTTGGGTGGATATATATTTATAATTGTTATATCTTCTTCTTGGATTGATCCTTTGATCATTATGTAGTGACCTTCTTTGTCTCTTTTCACAGCCTTTGTTTTAAAGTCTAATTTATCTGATACGAGTATTGTGACTCCTGCTTTCTTTTGGTCCCAATTTGCATGGAAAATCTTTTTCCAGCCCTTCACTTTCAGTCTGTATGTGTCCCCTGTTTTGAGGTGGGTCTCTTGTAGACAACATATGTAGGGGTCTTGTTTTTGTATCCATTCAGCCAGTCTTTGTCTTTTGGTTGGGGCATTCAACCCATTTATGTTTAAGGTAATTACTAATAAGTATGATCCCGTTGCCATTTACTTTATTGTTTTGGGTTCGAGTTTATACACCATTTTTGTGTTTCCTGTCTAGAGAATATCCTTTAGTATTTGTTGGAGAGCTGGTTTGGTGGTGCAGAATTCTCTCAGCTTTTGCTTGTCTGAAAAGCTTTTGATTTCTCCTTCATACTTGAATGAGATCCTTGCTGGGTACAATAATCTGGGCTGTAGGTTATTTTCTTTCATCATTTTAAGTATGTCTTGCCATTCCCTCCTGGCTTGAAGAGTTTCTATTGAAAGATCAGCTGTTATCCTTATGGGAATTCCCTTGTGTGTTATTTGTTGTTTTTCCCTTGCTGCTTTTAATATTTGTTCTTTGTGTTTGATCTTTGTTAATTTGATTAATATGTGTCTTGGGGTGTTTCTCCTTGGGTTTATCCTGTTTGGGACTCTCTGGGTTTCTTGGATTTGGGTGATTATTTCCTTCCCCATTTTAGGGAAGTTTTCAACTATTATCTCCTCAAGTATTTTCTCATGGTCTTTCTTTTTGTCTTCTTCTGGAACCCCTATGATTCGAATGTTGTAGCGTTTAATATTGTCCTGGAGGTCTCTGAGATTGTCCTCATTTCTTTTAATTCGTTTTTCTTTTATCCTCTCTGATTCATTTATTTCTACCATTCTATCTTCTAATTCACTAATCCTATCTTCTGCCTCTGTTATTCTACTATTTGTTGGCTCCAGAGTGTTTTTAATTTCATTTATTGCATTATTCATTATATATTGACTCTTTTTTATTTCTTCTAGGTCCTTGTTAAACCTTTCTTGCATCTTCTCAATCCTTGTCTCCAGGCTATTTATCTGTGATTCCATTTTAATTTCAAGATTTTGGATCAATTTCACTATCATTATTTGGAATTCTTTATCAGGTAGATTCCCTATCTCTTCCTCTTTTGTTTGGTTTGGTGGGCATTTATCCTGTTCCTTTATCTGCTGGGTATTCCTCTGTCTCTTCATCTTGTTTAAATTGCTGAGTTTGGGAGTCCTTTCTGTATTCTGGCAGTTTGTGGAGTTCTCTTTATTGTGGCGTTTCCTCACTGTGTGTGGGTATGTAGAGGTGGCTTGTCAAGGTTTCCTGGTTAGGGAAGCTTGTGTCGGTGTTCTGGTGGGTGGAGGTGTATTTCTTCTCTTTGTTCAGTCGTGCTATGGGGAGGGAGGGAGGGATGCTGCAAACAAATGACACTGGCGTGCGCTCGCAGTGCCTCAGCCACACTGGGTCTGCCCCCGCTCACGGCGCGTGTAGCCTCCCTGCCCACACTGCTCAGGCTCTAGGTTGTTCCGCCGGGAACAATCCGAGGCTGGCCCTGGGTTGCATGCACCTCCCAGGTCCAAGCCGCTCAGGTTCAGGCACTCAGGTAGTCCTCAGAGGCGCTGAGTCAGTTGGGGCTGCATTTTGTGCTCTTCCCAGGTCCGAGCAGCTCAGGTGATGAGGTGTTTGGTGAGCGCCAATGCTGCGACTTATCGCCTCCCCGCCACTTGGTTATCTGGGTGTAAAACCGGCGCACCTTCTCAGGCAGATGTTGACCGTCCAGACCCCCAATAAGTTTTAGTTAGCAAAGAAGCCAGTTTTATAGATAATGTCTCTCTGGGGCTGCGATTGCCCGCTTCTGGCTCTGGCTGCCTGTCACCGGAGGGGGAAGGTTTGCAGCCGGCTACCTCTGTTTAGTCCTTTGTTCTGTGCGCGGGCTGGCGGTGTCTTAGGTTAGGGCTGGCTTTTCGCATGGTAGATATCCCACAGTCTGGTTTGCTAGCCCAAATTATTTCGCTCAGATAGTGCTCAGGGTATTCAGGCCAGATTCTTACTCTCAGCGATGCAGCCCGCGCCGCGCCTCCCTGCCCAGCCCCCGCTTGCTAATGGCGGATGCAGGCGTCTGCGCTGCTTCTCCGCTGGAGGAGTTACCGTAGGGCTCGCAATCTGCGAGTTTTAATTGTTTATTTATTTTTTCTCCCTGTTATGTTGTCCTCTGTGCTTCCAAAGCTCGGCACGGATTCGGCAGTGAGAAGGTTTCCTGGTGTTTGCAAACTTCTCTCTTTTTAAGACTCCCTTCCCGGAACGGAACTCCGTCCCTCCCTCTTTTGTCTCTTTTATTGTCTTTAATATTTTTTCCTACCTCCTTTCGAGGAGTTAGGTTGCTTTTCTGGGTGCCTGATGTCCTCTGCCGGCATTCAGAAGTTGTTTTGTGGAATTTACTCGACATTTAAATGCTCTTTTGATGAATTTGTGGGGGAGAAAGTGTTTTCCCCGTCCTACTCCTCCGCCATCTTGGCACCTTCCCTCTACTATAATTTAATGGTGAAAGTAGTCACAGAGCCCCTCAGATTTAAGAAGATGGAAAATAGATTCCACCCCTAAATGGGTAAAATGTCAAGGTCACACTGCATAAGAGAACATCGGATATATTTTTGTGCCCATCTTTAGAAAATAAAATCCTCCACACTCATACTATCTCTTCCTTCTGAAATACCCATCACTCTAGTTTTATTCAACTCTTCCTTGCTTTTTAAGACTAATTACAGTGCTAGTTGCTCAACTTTGCTGTACATATTTATCTCTCCTGCCAGAGTATAAGTCTGAGGTCTTGTCTTGTCTACTTCACAATCTCTTGGATATAGCACAGAGCTTGGTACCTGGTAGACATTGAATATCTGTTCTATTGATCATGAAGCTAAGTGAAGAAATATATAAATGTTTCTATTAACAGGTGAGTCCTTTATGCTTCATGTATCCCCTAGAACAAGTTTAGTACCTGTAGTTTCCATGTTCCAAGATGGCCCCAGAGACCTCCACTTCCTGGCATTCAGGCAGTCTATACGACCATTAGAATATGGCAGAAAAGATGATAGAACACTCTGATAATGGGTTATACAAGACCCTGCAGTTTCTCTCTCTTTCTCTCTCTCTTTCTCTCTGTGTGTCTTTCTGTTTCTCCACTCACCTTAGTAGAAACCAGCTCACGTTTTGAGTAGCTATATGAGGAAGGCCACATGGGAAGGACCCGGAGCTTCCCACTGACAACCCCAGGCAACAGCTTGACTGAAACTTCACAAGAGACCCAGAGACACAGTCAGAACCACTATCCAAGCTGCTTCCAGATTCCTGACCCTCAGAAACAGTATGAGATAATAATGTTTGCTGTTTCAGGTGGCTGTGTGTGGGGGCAATTTTTATGGAGCAATAGATGACTATTTACTAATAAGTACTGGCGAATGTCATTAAAAGTATCAAGAATGAGGCAGTTCCCTTTCTTTTCTTGGATTCTTAGCTAAGACATTTTGTTGTTAGTAATATAGACATCTGGATGGTAATTCCTGCTGCTGCTGCTAAGTCACTTCAGTCATGTCCGACTTTGAAACCAAATGCCTGGGTTTTTTCTCAATCATGAAGAACCTCTCAGGTACAACCAAGAGAAAGCAATGATTTCACTTGCTGGAGTGAGTGTTTGTGCTAATTAGCGGCATGTTGAAGAATAGCAGGTCAAGTAGTAAATTTTGTGTACTTACTCTTCCAGCACATTTTCTTATAGAATGAACGTGATACCTTGAAAGGCAGCCTTATTTTCCTAATGCTGTATTTCAATCTCTAATTGCTAAACTGATAAAACTTCTGATTATTTTGATTGAAAATAAGATTATTTATTTTGTCTCAGTCCAGTTCAGTTCAGTTCAGTCGCTCAGTTGTGTCCGACTCTTTGCAACCCCATGAATCGCAGCACTCCAGGCCTCCCTGTCCATCACCAATCCCGGAGATCACTCGGACTCATGTCCATCGAGTCAGTGATGCCATCCATCCATCTCATCCTCTGTCGGCCCCTTCTCCTCCTGCCCCCAATCCCTCCCAGCATCAGAGGCTTTTCCAATGAGTCAACTCTTCGCGTGAGGTGGCCAAAGTACTGGAGTTTCAGCTTCAGCATCATTCCTTCCAAAGAAATCCCAGGGCTGATCTCCTTTAGAATGGACTGGTTGGATCTCCTTGCAGTCCAAGGGACTCTCAAGACTCTTCTCCAACACCACAGTTCAAAAGCATCAATTCTTTGGCACTCAGCCTTCTTCATAGTCCAACTCTCACATCCATACATGACCACAGGAAAAACCATAGCCTTGACTAGACGAACCTTTGTCGGCAAAGTAATGTCTCTACTTTTAAATATGCTATCTAGGTTGGTCATAACTTTCCTTCCAAGGAGTAAGTGTCTTTTAATTTCATGGCTGCAGTCACCATCTGCAGTGATTTTGGAGCCCAAAAAAATAAAGTCTGACACTGTTTCCACTGTTCCCCCAACTATTTCCCATGAAGCGATGGGACCGGATGCCTTGATCTTTGTTTTCTGAATGTTGAGCTTTAAGCCAACTTTTTCACTCTCCACTTTCGCTTTCATCAAGAGGCTTTTGAGTTCCTCTTCACTTTCTGCCATAAGGGTGGTATCATCTGCATATCTGAGGTTATTGGTATTTCTCCCGGCAAGCTTGATTCCAGCTTGTGTTTCTTCCAGCCCAGCGTTTCTCATGATGTACTCTGCATATAAGTTAAATAAGCAGGGTGACAATATACAGCCTTGACGTACTCCTTTTCCTATTTGGAACCAGTCTGTTGTTCCATGTCCAGTTCTAACTGTTGCTTCCTGACCTGCATATGGATTTCTCAAGAGGCAGGTCAGGTGATCTGGTATTCCCATCTCTTGAAGAATTTTCCACAGTTTATTGTGATCCACACAGTCAAAGGCTTTGGCATAGTCAATAAAACAGAAATAGATGTTTCTCTGGAACTCTCTTGCTTTTTCATCTCAATAATATTCAAATATGAATTAAAAATATATGATAATATCTGGAAAAGCTCTTATTTATATGTACTTCTAAGAAATTCAACAGAGGATTTTTAAAATGCAGAATCATTTATGATTCCATATTTTCATATTCAAATATACCCCATGAAATGTTTATATTTAGAATAATTAAGCAAACCATAAATTAGAAACGTAACAAACATCATATGCACTAATTTAGTAATCCTGTTTAAACCAACCTGTTCATCTGTATTGAGCTATTCACTGTTAACTATAATTAGAAAACAAATACTCCATCAGTTTTGAAGTTTATAAATGATATCTTAATGAATTCTTGGTACCCTGAAAATATATAGTGCATAGTCACAGGTTATCTAGAAAATTATGAAAATTTATACAGCATGTGGGAGACAAGTAGAGCTCAGAGAAAACTCATATGCCTCACTGTATTCATCACTAAACACAAAAGTCTAAACATCTGAAGTGAGAAGTTAGAAAAAAACAACAAAACGAACTGAAGGAAGGCAGAGGGAACAATAAAAACAATTAAGAAATTAAAACATTAGAAGTCAGTCTTAAGAAATAAAACTAGCAATGCTTAAATTGACTTCAATAGATTATTCACTAACCCATCAAGACAAAAATAAATACACAAAATAAAAAAATAGGGGGTAATAAGAGAAGTCAAAAGAATCATAAAAATAGTACTACTCAACCTTAGCAAACAGATTTTAAAAGTCATAAAATGGAAAATGTTTAGTGAAATTACTAAATCTTTCTACAGAAGGGCTATAAAACATAAGTCCACACTGAGGAAACCAGAAGGGAAAGAGACACGTGTACCCCAATGTTCATCGCAGCACTGTTTATAATAGCCAGGACATGGAAGCAACCTAGATGTCCATCAGCAGATGAATGGATAAGAAAGCTGTGGTACATATACACAATGGAGTATTACTCAGCCATTAAAAAGAATACACTTGAATCAGTTCTAATGAGGTGGATGAAACTCGAGCCTATTACACAGAGTGAAGTAAGCCAGAAGGAAAAACACCAATACAGTATACTAACGCATGTATATGGAATTTAGAAAGATGGTAACAATAACCCTGTATACGAGACAGCAAAAGAGACACTGATGTATAGAACAGTCTTATGGACTCTGTGGGAGAGGGAGAGGGTGGGAAGATTTGGGAGAATGGCATTGAAACATGTGAAACGTCATGTATGAAACAAGATGCCAGTCCAGGTTCAATGCACGATACTGGATGCTTGGGGCTGGTGCACTGGGACGACCCAGAGGGATGGTGTGGGGAGGGAGGAGGGAGGAGGGTTCAGGATGGGGAACACATGTATACTAATTAAATAATTTTCTATTAAAGAAAAAAAAATAAAACATAAGTCCAATTTCTAAAATAGATACAGATAAAAGGAGTCAAAAATTGCCCTGGGGAAAAATCAGGACGATTATACCAACCTTTAAATAGTAAATAATAATAACAGTATTTAAATTATTCTACAGCCATAGATGAAGAAAAGATTCCAAATACTTCTTATTAAACTGGCATTTCATTTTTACTAAAGCCTGATGAAGGGTACACACACAAAGAAAAATATAGAAACATTTTAAAATAAATATTATAAAATAAAATAAAATAAATATTATAAATATCATACTATAAAATAGAATATCATGAAATATGTGATATTTGTATTTTTGTTAATATAAGTATTAACAGATTGCAGCAGTACATTTAAAAACAATACATAATGGCCAAGTAGAGATTATTACAGCAATGTAAGGAGAGTGAAACACGCAAAATCAAGAGTTCCCATCTGGTCTACATTTCTTTACTAAAACATGTGGCTGTGAGCTAACATTCCTTTTGCAAAGACAATAAGCCAAGAATTGTTCTAAATATTTTGCACCTATTAGCTTGTTTTATCCCCTAAAACATTTCTTTCCTCATTTTATAGATGTAGTACAATTGGTAAAGAATCCTCCTGCCAATTCAAGAAACGCAGGTTTGATCCTTGGATCAGGAAGATTCCCTGGAGAAGGAAATGGCAGCTCACTCCAGTATTCTTGCCTGGAAAATTCCATGGACAGAGAAGCTGGCAGGTTACAGTACATGGGGTCACAGAGTTGGACATGACTGAGTAGGAATAAGGATAAGAAAAAGGGTAAATGTGGCAAAACTGGCACAGAGTAGTTAAGTCACCTGCCCAAGGTCACACAGCTAGTCTGCTAGACCTGGAATATGATCCCAAGGAGTCTGACTCCAGAGACCATAATCTCACTCATTTTACACTTCTCTTCTCCATGGCCTAAATATTTTTCCCATTTCCTAATGTTTATGTTACACACTGCACACGTGCTAGAAATGATTTGTAATTACATCATTGAATAAGGGAGGCTGATTATGTTTCTGCTGTATCTCAAGGGCCACGTGTGGTCCCACTGGTGCTGGTCCATGCAAAGCCCCTAGCACACGCATGGCCATGGCAAATCCTCAGTCAGTTTTGGCTGCCATCATGATTGTCATGCAAAGTTTGTTCCGTATTTACTTTTTAGTGCATCATGCATAGTATCATGAGTTCATTTTACATTGGGCCTAAGACGTATATTTCCCTATATTAAATGTGATAGGCTTCATCACTCCTCAAGAAAACCCAGTCAATGTGTTTGGAAAACATTGTTGTTTGTTATTCAGTCACTAAGTCATGTCTGACTCTTTGTGACCCTGTGGACTGCAGACGCCAGGCTTCCCTGGCTTCCCTGTTCTTCACTATCTCCCAGCATTTACTCAAATTTATGTCCATTGAGTTGGTGATTCTATCTAACCATATCCTCTGCCACCCCCTTGTCCTTTTGCCTTCAATTTTTCCTAGCACCAGGGTCTTTTCCAATGAGTCTATACTTTGCATCAGGTGGCCAAACTCTTGGAGCCTCACCATCAGTCTTTCCAATGAATATTCAGAATTGATTTCCTTTAGAATGGAATGGTTGGATCTCCTTGCAGTCCAAGGGACTCTCAAGAGTCTTCTCCAACACCACAGTTCAAAAGCATCAGTTCTTCAGCACTCAGCTTTCTTTATGGTCCACGTCTTCCATCTGTACATGTCTACCGGAAAAACCATAGCTTTGGTTATATGGACCTTTGTCTGCAAAGTGATGTCTCTGCTTTTTAATATGCTGTCTAGGTTTGTCATAGCTTTCCTTTCAAGGAGGAAGCATCTTTTAATTACACGGCTGCAGTCACTGTCTGCAGTGATTTTGAAACTAAGAAAAGAAATCTGTCACTGCTTCTACTTTTTCCCCTTCTGTTAACCATGAAGTGATGGGACTGGATGCCATGATCCTAGTTTTTTGAGTGTTGAATTTTAAGCCACTTTTTCACTCTCCTTTTCCATCCTCATAAAGAGGGTCTTTAGTTCCTCTTTGCTTTCTGCCATAAGGGTGGTGATATCTGCATATCTGAGTTTATTGATATTTCTCCCAGCAATCTTGATTCCAGCCTGTGGTTCATCCAGTCGAGAACTTCTCATGATGTACTCTGCATAGAAGTTAAATAAGCAGGTACTCCTTTCCCAATTTTGAACCAGTCTGTTGTCTCATGTCCTGTGCTAACTGTTGCTTCTTGACATGTTGGAAAAATTAAGAATAAAGAAAATGTAATACACACACACACACAAACACACTGGAATATTATTTAGCCTTAAAGAAGGTTCTAATGTATTTTGTGACAAATGAATGAACCTGGAAGACATGCTAAGTGAAATAGTCTAAAATAGAAAGAAAAATACTGCCTGATTTTATTTATGTGAGGAATCTAAAATAGTCAAGAAGGCACGGCAACCCACTCCCCACTCCAGTATTTCCTGGAGAATCCCATGGACCGAGGATCCTCAGCTCAGTTCAGTTCAATTCAGTCACTCAGTCGTGTCCGACTCTTTGTAATCCCATGTATTGCAGCACGCCAGGCCTCCCTGCCCATCACCAACTCCTGGAGTTCACTCAAACTCACGTCCATCGAGTTGGTGATGCCATCCAGCCATCTCATCCTCTGTTGTCCCTTTTCCCTCCTGCCCTCAATCCCTCCCAGCATCAGTCTTTTCCAATGAGTCAACTCTTCACAAGAGGTGGCCAAAGTACTGGAGTTTTAGTCTTAGTATCATTCCTTCCAAAGAACACCCAGGACTGATCTCCTTTAGGATGGACTGGTTGGATCTCCTTGCAGTCCAAGGGACTCTCAAGAGTCTTCTCCAACACCACAGTTCAAAAGCATCAATTCTTCAGCGCTCAGCTTTCTTCACAGTCCAACTCTCATATCCATACATCACTACTGGAAAAACCATAGCCTTGACTAGACAGACCTTTGTTGTCAAAGTAATGTCTCTGCTTCAGCGGACTACAATCCATAGGGTCAAAAATTCAGACAGGACTGAAGCAACTTAGCAGTAGAAGTAGAATATAGAACGGTGGTTGTCAAGGCCTGGAGGGTAGAGGAAATGAAAGAATATTGCTCAGGGGGCACAAAGTTTTAATTATGCAAGATGGATAAGTCTGGAGATTTTGTGGACAGTAACATGACTATAGTTAATACTGTACCGTACCCTTAAAATTTCTAGGGGAGTAGATCCCAAGAGTTCTCACCACAAAAAAAAAGCAAGTAAGTCAGATGATGGATTTGTTAATTAGCTTGGTTGTGCTAATCATTTAACAATGTACACATATATTAAAACATTAGATACTGCACCTTAAATATACAATCTTTATTTGTCAATTATATCTTAAAGATGAAGAAAAAAGAATTATCCCATTAGATAGATGATAACTCCCCAATAAATGTGTTTTATGCATTCAGATATGCATGCGTTTTTAACCTTCAGGATAAACCCATGCAATTTGAAAAGGCCAAAAGGCTCAGAATTATTAGAAACAATAACAACAACAACAAAACCCAGCCAACAAACAGAGAGCAGTTTAGGGCACTGATTGTAACCTGAACTTCCAGGTCTTTCTAAAGGGAAGGTGTTTTGCTCTCTACTGACCACCCTCCAGGGCATCATTCAATTCCAAGTCTCATTTTTCTGCAGGTGAATGTTAGCGTGAAGAGTGATGGAATAAGATTCCTGAAAGAGAAGCGCTTGATCCTTTGTTTTCATGTGATTACACGAGCTCTTACTGATATCAAGAGCTATCAACTGCACCCGATCATTTGTATTTGTGTCAGCTTTATCACATAACTTAGTGCTAATAGATCAGGATTTCAGGGCATTCTGCATTGGCAGTATTCCTGGAAGGCGAGGGGGGATGGGCAGGCATCTACATACCTGTGGAAAGGAGCTAATTCATACCTCCTGCCTCCTAGCAAAGAATAAGCTCTGTCAAGTGTCTCTGATTACACCACATCATGTGACTCCTTAGTAAATAGCAATCAGTGTTGACGATGAAGGCTAACTCCATATTAAAATCAATTCAGAAGACCTGCCAGGATGCAGGAAATTGAAACTCCTTCTTAGTGTGAGACAGAATGCTGAGTAGTTAAACAACCACACAGGTTCCAGAGACATCCCTAAATCTTCGCTAAGACTCCACACTCCCAAAGCAAGGGGTCCAGGTTCAATCCCTGATTGGGGAACTAGATCCTACATGCCACAATTAAGACCCAGGATAGCCAAATAAATAAATAAAAAAGAAACAGGGTAAATAGAAAGATTGAAAGACTTTTTAAGAAATCACACAGATTCCAAAGTATTACTTATCCAGGAAGTAAAAAGCAAAGTACTACATACACATTTTCAATATTCTAAATAAAGGCATGCATGCAGGAGGGGATATATATATATGTATGCAAATATGAGCATATGTTAATTAGTTTGATTGTATTAATCATGTGTTATATATGTGTGTGTGTATGTATATATGTGTGTGGGTGTATATATATATAACATACATAAGCACATGTCTTCAAACTTTGGCAAATGAATAATAAAAGTTAAAAATCAAAGGAATTCCTTTAGTTTTTAGTTTTAAATCTGCCAACCAGAAACTATTCTCCTTCAAACAGCTGGAGAAGGTAGCACAGGAAATCGGTTCACAGTGTGGCATTAAGAGTCAGGCTGACTTGGTTTCACCTCCTACAAGCTGTGAGAGATTGGACAGTTATTTAACTTGAATAAACCTCAGTTGTCTCACCTGTGAAATGGGGATAATCATAAGCTGTCTGCCCATAAGGTTGTTGAAAAATCAAATGATACAGTACTGACAGAGAAGGGCGTTCCCAAGTGTAATCCACAGCCTGATGGTTAGCAGTTCACGATGACATGAGTAGAGAAGCTGAGAGTGCTCAGAAACTTTTATGGCAATCTGACAAAGTGATTTTATGTTTGTTGAATCAGATCATTTTTTACATGAACATGCATTTTGAATGCCCACTTTTTACTTCAGTTAATCTTTAGGAATCACTCTTAATTGTATTTTACAAACGAATTGGTAGAAAATAGCAATAGACTTGGTCCTTGACCACAGTTTGAGAAGCACTGATGCGTAGGACATAATGCAGTTGCTGGTCCATGGACCATCCCTAAAATGGTCAATAACACTGATTGTTATCCTGTAGAAGCTGTATCATCATACTAGTTCTAAGTTTTCCAGGAACAGTGCCAGATACGTCCTTCATACCTAGTCATCATTTTCAGCCCCGGTTGCAGCCGTTGCTCTTGTGATCAGCATTTCAGGTACCCCAGCTTGTTTCCCACATGCTCAAGCTGACTTCAGCTAGGATGGTGCCCGCCTTGTTCCTCCAGCCTTCTCTGCTAGGGCTCCTCTTTTGACACCACCATGGCTTGTGATATCAGTTCAAATGCATCCAGAACTCTAAACTGCAAGGACACAGTGCTCTAACAGGTTAAGTTCTGCTTACGAGAGGGTAGCAGCTAGGTGACAAAATTTCCCCCTTTCTTTCCCCAGATACACTGTCCAAGCCTTGGTTGAATGGCTTCTCAGAGTCACAGGGTGGAGCACTTGGTAGCTTCCAGTTCAGTCCCCCATCTTCAGTGCGCCCCCACTCCTTGCTGCCCTGAGGCATCATCCCTCACTCCTCCCCACTAATGAGGAGATCCCAGGGAAACCCTGACCACAGGCTCCTCGGGGAATGCAGGCCAAGTCAACCACAGTCCACTTGGGGCAATGTCTAGGACTCTTTTTTTGTTTTATAGAATTATGCACATCTCAAGATCCTCAGATTCATTCAATCTAATCCCCTTATTGTACAGAAACTAAAATCTATTTAATTGGGCTCAGATGCCAGGCTTGTGCATAGAAGCTGCTGGATCTACTAGAGACAAGAATCCTGGGGCTATGCCCAGGGTTATGGTCCTCTTTCCACTACATTAACAAAACTCCCATGAGCTGCAGAGTGACAAAGGATCTTTAAAGCTATTTTCAATTTCAAATACATTGAAATGGCCACTGTTAGTAAACATCCGCAGACTAAGATAAACCTGACCTTACGTTCAGTGCTCATGTTAGTTTCCTAGGGCTGTCATAAAGAACGCATCATAAACTAGGTGGCTTAAACAACACACATTTATTCTGTCAGTTCAGAGATGAAAAGTCTAAAATCAAGGTGTCAGTAGCTTCATACTTCCTAAGACCCTGTGTCGGATCTTTCCTTGCCTCTTCCTAGTTTCTAGTGGTGACCACATTTTCCCCTTGCTCTTTTTGTCTCCTAACAACACAGGTGCCTACCCACGTAGGGCATCCTGTGTCTCCTACTGCTGTGGAACATCTTTATCATGGCCATTTCTGTGTTTGCATATCTCGCCAAAACTGATTGGAGCAGCTCCTGGGTACACCCCCCCCCCCCCACCTGTGTACCTGTCTGCGTCTCTTCACTGCTTCCTATAAAGCACAGTAGTCTTACTGGATGAACACTCACCCTACTTCACTACAATCTCATCTTAGCTTAATTAAATCTACGGTAACCTCATTTCCAAGTAAGGTCATAGTCACAAGTACCAAGTGTTGGGACTTTATCTTTGTAAGGAACATAATTCAACCCATAAAAATACTCTGTAGCCAATATTGAGAATATTTACTCCTGTGATTTCTGATCCTGATGAGATGTGCACCAGGAGTGAGCAAACTGGTGAATTAATTTTCTTTAGGATTAGATAGTTTATGCCCCAGGGTTAACAAGAAGGATGTTCCTCCCTTAGGAGGGAGAAAACAGACTTAATCAGAGTCAATTCTAACACCTTTGGAAAGGGTAATAAATTCTTTTTAAATAGACCCATCATTAATGAGATGAGAAGTACCAAAATAAACACAGCACAACAAAGAGCTGCCTCTCTTTTGGGGAGGGTGCCAGGAAAGATTCAATAAAACAGATGCCATCGCCTCTACAGTGCTGTGCAGTGGGCCTGGTCATCTTTCCAGGCTCCTGTAAACAGGTGTGGCCAGCCCTCCATGACATCAGTGCACTGCCTCCTTTGTCCTGGATCTTCATCACTCTGTCTTCACTAAGAGAAGAGATAATGCCTGTTCTTGCAGCTATTCATGAAACTGGGCTTGGCAGAGCAGCTCCCTGGAGAACCTGATAATTACCACAGTTGCTTACTTGGTATGATAATGCTTATGTCTGCTTTGAATGACAATCACTATAATTAATTTGTGAACTTCACCTGAGGTCAGCTTTCTAGGTATTTGCTCCCTCTATCAGGATGGGGGGCGGGGGGTGGGTGCTTCCCTGGCAGTTCAGCTGGTAAAGAATCTGCCTGCAAAGCAGGATGTCCCGGTTCAATTCCTGGGTTAAGAAATTGCCCTGAAGAATGGATAGGTTACCCATTCCAGTCTTCTTGGGCTTCCCTGGGGGCTCAGATGGTAAAGAATCCACTGGCAATGTGGAAAATGTGCATTCAATTGCTGGGTCAAAAGATCCCCTGGAGAAGGGAACTGCTACCCACTCCAGTATCCTTGCCTGGAGAATTCCATGGACAGAGGAGCCCGGAACGCCACAGTCCATGGGGTCACAAAGAGTTGGACACGAGTGAGCAACTTTTACTTTCACTTTTATCAGGATTAGAGGGTCACTGCTTATTTCTAACACATTTTAAATGCCTTAGATGAGTTGGAACAATAGGAATTTTGGAGTCAGGAAATTTGTCTTTTATTATATTTTGGGCACATTGCATGAAGGGGTAGAACCTTAGTTCTCTAACCAGGGCTAGAACCTGTGCCCCCTGCAATGGGAGCCCAGAGTTTTAACCACTGGACTACCATGGAAGTCCCAGTTCAGTTCAGGTCAGTCATTCAGTCATGTCCAACTCTTCGGGACCACATTGACTGCAGCATGCCAGGTTTCCTGTCCATCACCAACTCCAGAGCTTCCTCAAAATCATGTTCATTGACTCGGTAATGCCATGCAACCATCTCATCCTCTGTTGTCCCCTTCTCCTCCTGCCTTCAATCTTTCCAAGCATCAGGGTCATTTCAAATGAGTCAGTTCTTCACATCAGTGGCCAAAGTATTGGAGTATCAGCTTCAGCATCAGTCCTCCAATGAATATTCAGGACTGTTTCTTTTAGAATAGACTGATTGGATCTCCTTGCAGTCCAAGGGACTCTCAAGAGTCTTGTCCAACACCACAGTTCAAAAACAAATTTTTCAGCGCTCAGCTTTCTTTATAGTCCAACTCTCACATTCATACACGACTACTGGAAAAACCGTAGCTTTGACTGGATGGACCTTTGTTGACAAGGTAATGTCTCTGTTTTTAAATATGCTGTCAAGGTTTCTCATAG
Organism: Bos indicus; assembly: GCF_029378745.1. NCBI lineage: Eukaryota > Metazoa > Chordata > Mammalia > Artiodactyla > Bovidae > Bos > Bos indicus. The sequence continues at coordinate 13,497,400 of NC_091780.1, read as the reverse complement.
CTTTACTTTCAAGGAGTAAGCGTCTTTTAAATTTAAGGCTGCAGTCACCATCTGCAGTGATTTTGGAGCCCAAGAAAATAAAGTCTGTCACTGTTTCCATTGTTTCCCCATCTATTTGCCATGAAGTGATGGGACCGGATGCCATGATCTTAGTTTTCTGAATGTTGAGTTTTAAGCCAGCTTTTTCACTCTCCACTTCCACTTTCATCAAGAGGCTCTTTAGTTCCTCTTCACTTTCTGCCATAACGGTGGTGTCATCTGTGTATCTGAAGTTATAGATATTTCTTCCGGCAATCTTTCTTGTGCTTCATTCAGCCTGGCATTTCACATGAACTTACTCTGCATATATTAAATAAGCAGGGTGACAATATACAGCCTTGATGTACTCATTTACCTATTTGGAACCAGTCTGTTGTTCCATGTCCAGTTCTAACTGTTGCTTCCTGACCTGCATACAGATTTCTCAAGAGGCAGGTAAGGTGATCTGGCTTTCCCATCTCCTGAAGAATTTTCCACAGTTTGTTGTGATCTACACAGTCAAAGGCTTTGGCATAGTCAATAAAGCAGAAATAGATGTTTTTCTGGAATTCTCTTGCTTTTTCGATGATCCAGTGGATGTTGGCAATTTGATCTCTGGTTCCTCTACCTTTTCTAAAACCAGCTTGAACATCTGGAAGTTCACTGTTCATGTACTGTTGAAGCCTGGCTTGGAGAATTTTGAGCATTACTTTGCTAGCGTGTGAGATGAGTGCAATTGTGTGGTAGTTTGAACTTTCTTTGGCATTGTCCTTCTTTGGGATTGGAATGAAAACTGACCTTTTCCAGTTCTGTGGCCACTGCTGAGTTTTCCAAATTTGCTGGCGTGTTGAGTACAACACTTTCACAGCATCATCTTTTAGGATTTGAAATAGCTCAACTGGAATTCCATCACCTCCACAAGCTTTGTTCATAGTGAGTCTTCCTAAGGCCCACTTGACTTCACATTCCAGGATGTCTGGCTCTAGGTGAGTGATCACACCATTGTGGTTATCTGGGTTGTGAAGATCTTTTTCGTATAGTTCTTCTGTGTATTCCTGGCACCTCTAATTAATATCTTTTGCTTCTTTTAATTCCATACTGTTTCTGTCATTTATTGTGCTCATCTATGCGTGTAATTTTCCCTTGGTACCTCTAATTTTCTGGAAGAGATCTCTAGTCTTTCCCATAGTGTTGTTTTCCTCTATTTCTTTGCATTGATCACTGAGGAAGGCTTTCTTATCTCTCCTTGCTATTCTTTGGAACTCTGCATTCAAATGGCCATATCTTTCCTCTTCTCCTTTGCCTTTAGCTTCTCTTCTCTTCTCAGCTATTTGTAAGGCCTCCTCAGACAACCACTTTGCCTTTTTGCATTTCTTTTTCTTGGGGATGGTTTTGATCCCTGCCCCCTGTACAAAGTCACGAACCTCCGTCCATAGTTCTTCAGGCACTCTGTCTATCAGAGCTAATCCTTTGAATATTTGCCACTTTCACTGTATAATTGTAAGGGATTTGATTTAGGTTGGCCTAGTGGTTTTCCCTACTTTCTTCAATTTAAGTCTGAATTTGGCAATAAGGAGTTCATGGTCTGAACCACAGTCAGCTCCTGGTCTTGTTTTTGCTGACTCTATAGAGCTTCTCCATCCTTGGCTGCAAAAAATATAATCAGTCTGATTTTGATATTGACCATCTGGTGATGTCCACATGTAGAGTCTTCTCTTGTGTTGTTGGAAGAGGGTGTTTGCTACGACCAGTGAATTCTCATGGAAAAACTCTGTTAACCTTTGCCCTGCTTCATTTTGTACTTCAAGGCCAAATTTGCCTGCTACTCCAGGTATCTCTTGATTTCCTACTTTGCATTCCAGTCCCCTGTGATGAAAAGGATATCTTTTTTAGGAGTTAGTTCTAGAAGGTCTTGTAGGTCTTCATAGAACCATTCAACTTCAGCTTCTTCAGCATTACTCTCTGGGGCATAGATTTGGAATAATGTGATATTGAATGGTTTGCTTTGGAAATGAATAGAGATTATTTTGTCATTTTTGAGATTGCATCCAAGTACTTCATTGTGAACTCTTCTGTTGACTATGATGGCTACTTCATTTATTCTAAGCGATTCTTGCCCATAGTAGAAGATACAATGGACATCTGAATTAAATTTGCCCATTTCAGTCCATTTTAGTTCAGTTCAGTTCCATTGCTCACTCGTGTCCGACTCTCTGAAACCCCATGAATCGCAGCACTCCAGGAGTCCCTGTCCATCACCAACTCCTGGAGTTTACTCACACTCATGTCCATTGAGTTGGTGACGCCATCCAGCCATCTCATCCTCTGTCGTCCCCTTCTTCTTCTGCCACCAATCCCTCCCAGCATCAGGGTCTTTTCCAATGAGTCAACTCTTCTCATGAGGTGGCCGAAGTTTTGGAGTTTCAGCTTTAACATCAGTCCTTCCAATGAACACCCAGGACTGATATCCTTTAGGATGGACTGCTTGGACCTCCTTGCATTCCAAAGGACTCTCAAGAGTCTTCTCCAACACCACAGTTCAAAAGCATCAATTCTTCTGCACTCAGCTTTCTTCACAGTCCAACTCTCACATCCATACATGACTACTGGAAAAACCATAGCTTTGACTAGATGGACCTTTGTTGGCAAATAATGTCTCTGCTTTTTAACATGCTATCTAGGTTGGTCATAACTTTCCTTCCAAGGAGTAAGTGTCTTTTAATTTCATGGCTGCAATCACCATCTGCAGTGATTTTGGAGCCCCCAAGAATAAAATCACCCACTGTTTCCACTGTTTCCCCATCTATTTGCCATGAAGTGATGGGCCCAGATGCCATGATCTTAGTTTTCTGAATGTTGAGCTTTAAGCCAACTTTTTCACTCTCCACTTTCACTTTCATCAAGAGGCTCTTTAGTTCTTCTTCACTTTCTGCCGTAAGGGTGGCATCATCTGCATATCTGAGGCCATTAATATTTCTCCCGGCAAGCTTGATTCCAGCTTGTGCTTCTTCCAGCCCAGCGTTTCTCATGATGTACTCTGCATATAAGTTAAATAAGCAGGGTGACAATATACAGCCTTGACGATCTCCTTTTCCTATTTGGAACCAGTCTGCTGTTCCATTTCAGTTCTAACTATTGCTTCCTGACCTGCATATAGGTTTCTCAAGAGGCAAGTCAGGTGGTCTGGTATTCCCATCTCTTGAAGAATCTTCCACAGTTTATTGTGATCCACACAGTCAAAGGCTTTGGCATAGTCAATAAAGCAGAAATAGATGTTTTTCTGGAACTCTCTTGCTTTTTCGATGATCCAGCGGATGTTGGCAATTGATCTCTGGTTCCTCTGCCTTTTCTAAAACCAGCTTGAACATCTGGAAGTTCACAGTTCACATAGTGCTGAAGCCTGGCTTGGAGAATTTTGAGCATTACTTTACTAGCGTGTGAGATGAGTGCAATTATGTGGTAGTTTGAGCATTCTTTGGCATTGCCTTTCTTTGGGATTGGAATGAAAACTGACCTTTTTCCAGTCCTGTGCTGCAGGGTCGGGGGCACTGACTTAGGCCTGCACGGTACGTTTTGAAGGAGGTCCCTATTATTTTCATTACCTCCATCATAATTTGGTCTAGGATCAAACAACAGGGAGGGAACACAGCCCCATCCATCAGCAGAAAGTTGGATTAAAGATTTACTGAGCATGGCCCTACGCATCAGAACAAGATCCAGTTTCCCCGTCAGTTAGTCTCTCCCATCAGAGAGCTTCCATAAGCCTCTTATCCTTATCCATCAGAGGGCAGACAGAATGAAAATCAAAGCACAGAAAACTAACCAAACTGATCACATGGACCACAGCCTTGTCTAACTCAATGAAACTGTGAGCCACACCATGCAGGGCCACCCAAGACAGACGGGTCATGGTGGAGAGTTCTGACAAAATGTGGTCCACTGGAGAAGGGAATGGCAAGCAACTTCAGAATTCTTGCCTTGAGAATACCATGAACAGTATGAAAAGGCAAAAAGCTATGACCCTGAAAGATGAACTCTGCAAGTTGGTAGGTGCCCAGTGCGCACCATTTCTTTCTCCAGGGGATCTTCCCAACCCAGAGGATTGAATCCAGGTCTCCTGAATTGCAGACAGATTCCACTAGGGAAACCCCTCCATTTTAGTTCACTGTTTCCTAAAACATCTATGTTCACTCTTGCCATATTCTGTTTGACCACTTCTAGTTTACTTTCATTCACAGACCTAACATTCCAGGTTCCTATGCCATATTGCTCTTTACAGCATCAGACTTTACTTCCATCACCAGTCACATCCACAACTGAGTGTTGTTTTCACTTTGGTTCCATGTGTTCATTTTTTCTGGAGTTACTTCTCCACTGTTCTCCAGTAGCACATTGGGCACCTACCAACTTGCAGAGTTCATCTTTCAGTGTCATATCTTTTTGCCTTTTCATACTGTTCATGGTATTCTCAAGGCAAGAATCCTGAAGTCGTTTGCCATTCCCTTCTCCAGTGGACCACATTTTGTCAGAACTCTCCACCATGACCCGTCTGTCTTGGGCGGCCCTGCATGGTGTGGCTCACAGTTTCATTGAGTTAGACAAGGCTGTGGTCCATGTGATCAGTTTGGTTAGTTTTCTGTGCTTTGATTTTCATTCTGTCTGCCCTCTGATGGATAAGGATAAGAGGCTTATGGAAGCTCTCTGATGGGAGAGACTAACTGACGGGGAAACTGAATCTTGTTCTGATGGGTAGGGCCATGCTCAGTAAATCTTTAATCCAACTTTCTGCTGATGGATGGAGCTGTGTTCCCTCCCTGTTGTTTGACCCGAAACCAAATTATGGTGGAGGCCTTACCCATCAGAACAAGATCCAGTTTCCCCATCAGTCAGTCTCTCCCATCAGAGAGATTCTATGAAGCTGTCTATGAAGATAATAGGGACCTCCTTTAAAAGGTACCATGCAGGCCTAAGTCAGTGCCCCCAACCCTGCAGCAGGCCCCCACCAACCCACACCTCTGCCAGAGACTTCGGGACACTCATAAGCAAGTCTGGGTCAGTCTCTTGTGGGTTCACTTCTCTGTTCTCCTGGGTTCTGGTGCACATAAGGTTTTGTTTGTACCCTCTAAGAGCCTGTTTTCCCAGTCCTGTGCAAGTTCTGTAATCAAATCCCACTGGCCTCCAAAGTCAGATTCCCTGGGGGTTCTCAGTCCCTTTTTCAGCTCCCCAGGTTGGGAAATATGTTTTGGGTCCTGGAACTTTCTTAACAGTGTGACAATTTCTTTGGTATAATTGTTCTGCAATCTGTGGGTTGTCTGTTCAGCGGCTGTATGGTGGGGTTAAAGGCGACCTCCTCTAAGAGAGCTTATGCCACAGGTCTGCTGCACCCAGAGCCCCTGCCCCTGTGGCAGGCTACTGCTGACCCAAACCTCTGCAGGAGACTCAAACACAGGTCTTGATTTCTGCCATACATCAACATGAATTAGCCATAGGTGAACATATATCCCTTCCTCTTGAACTTCTCTCTCACTTCCCACCCTTTCTTACCCTCTACATTGTTACAGAGCCTTAGTTTGAGTTCCCTGAGTCTCAGCAACTTTCAAATGTGCCATATAGTATTATTGACTATAGTTTTCATTCTGTACAGTATAACCATAACATTTTTTTTTCCCCAAGCTTTAAACTTTTTGTTTTGTATTGGGGTATAGCTGATGAACAATCTTCTGGTAGTTTCAAGTGAACAGCAAAGGGACTCAGCCATACATATGCACCACATTTCTTTTTAACTAGGAGTTTGTACCTTTTTACTTCCTTCACCCAATCCACCCTCCTCCCACACCCCAGCTGTTGGCAACCACCAATCTGTTTTCTAATGAGCTTGTTTTGGTTTGGTTTGGTTTTGCATTATATGTATAAGTGAGATGGATTTCTCAGGTGCCTCAGTGGTAAAGAATTAGCCTGCCAATGCAGGAGACAAGGGTTCTATCCCTGGATCAGGAAGATCTCCTGGAGAAGGAAATGATAACCGACTCCAGTATTCTTGCTGGGAAGATTCCATGGCTGGAGGAGTCCATGGGGTTGCAAAAGAACTGGGCACAACTTAGTGACTAAACAACAACAAATAAGTGTGATAATACAGTATTTGTCTTTCTGTCTGATGTACTTCACCAAACATAATATTCTCCAGGCCCATCCATCTTGTCGCAAATGGCAAGATTTCATTTTCTTTTATGGCTGAGTAATATTCGTGTGTGTCTTGTGTGTGTGTGTGACATTTTCTTTATTCATCTGTCAGATACTCAGGTTGTTTCTGTATCTTGACTATTGCAAATAATGCCTCCATTAATATGGGGTGCTTATGACATTTTTAGCTAGTGTTTTTACCATCTTTGGATAAAAACTCAGGAGTAGAATTTCTGGATCATATAAAAGCTCTATTTTTAATTTTTGAGGAAACCACATATTGTTTTTCATGGTGGCTGCACCAATTTACATTCCTACCAACAGTGTACAAGGTTTTCTTTTTCTCCACGTCCTCATCAACACTTATTTTTGTCTTTTTAGAGTAGTCAGTCATGTCCGACTCTTTGCGACCCCATGGACTGTAACCCACCAGGCTTCTCTGTCCAGGCAAGAATACTGGACTGCGTTGCCATTTCCTTCTCCAGGGGGTCTCCTCGACCTAGGGATGGAAACTGAGACTCCTATGGCTCCTGCATTGCAGGCAGATTCTTTACCACTAGCACTGCCTGTGAAGCCCTAACACATTCTAACAGAGGTGAGGTGCTAGCTCATTGTGGTTTTGATTTGCATTTGCCTGATGATTAGTGATGCTGAGCATTTTTTTCATGGACCTGTTGTCCATCTGTATGTCTTCTTCAGAAAAAGAAGTATTCAGATCCTTTGCCCATTTCTAAGCAAGTTGCCGTTTTTTGGTTATTGGGTTGTTAAAATATTTTGGCTATTATCTTCCTATTAGACATATGATTAGCAAATATTTTCTCCCATTCAGCAGATCACCTTTTGATTTTGTTAATGATTTCCTTCGCTGTGCAGAAGCTTTTAGTTGGAGGTAGCCCTACTGTTCATTTTTGCTTTTCTTGCCTTTGCTTCTGGCATCAAAGCGAAAAAAAAAAAAAAAATTGCCAAGACCAATGTCAAAGAGCTTATTGCCTAAGTTTTTTCTCTAGAAGTTTTATGGTTTCAGGTCATTACCTCTAATCTTATATGAAACTTTCAGTGCTGATATTATTCCCACTTGTTAAATGAGAAACTTCAGAATCCTGAGATTAAATAACTTTCTGCCAAGTAAAAAACAGAGCTCAAACTATGATTGCTTGGCTCTAAAGTTCATTGTCTTTGCAACAAAGAATTCTGCTACTCCTGGATGAAGGCCCAAGATCCAGGTTTGGCGCACTGATTTAGAAGCTAAGAAAACTATTTTACCAGTTTACCCAGCATCTGTTAGACTCAGAACTCGTTGCTATGAAACTAATCACAATGGTTATGCATAAATCAAGAGTATACAATAACTTACACTGGAGGATGTAAGTATTAAGGCAACTGGTCTGAATCATTTGCTCAAGAAAGCATTTCTCCTAGTAAGTCAACCCAGGAAGTAAAATAACACATCAGATATTTCTTTGTTGCACCAAGATCTAGATAAAAGGGAAGAGGACATTCTGAAAGAATATAATCGTAGCTAAGAACCCTGAATAATAATTGCATAGTATCTGGTTCTGAGTAGGTGGGAATGGCCCCCTAAGTCTGAGCATTTTCTCCCTTGGCCTGGACCTTCAGAACAGTGTCTGTGACAGTGCTCCATTTTAAATGCCCTCTCCCCCACCCCACCCCATCCAGGGCGGCAGTTTATTGTGAAATTAACATTACTGGGTTGATGTTTTGCTTGAAATTCTCTCCCTAAGGATTCCTGAAAGGCAATCTTTGTCTCTTTTGAAAACACAATAACTTCACATTGAGAGTCATTGGGATGGAAACATTGGTTCTGATCACTTTATAAAAATTGAATGACCACCAAGAACAGAAGAGAAAGATGCTTTAAAGTCCCATATGACCTTACCCATTAGAGGTCCCTGGGGCTGACTGATTAATTACACCAAGAGAGAGATTGCTTCTTTTTCTTCATCTTACACATTCTTCAACTTGGGGAAGAGAGGCACAAACATGTACAAGCCAAAGAAACATTTGGAAATGAGTTGCAACTTGATAGATGAAAAAAGAATAATTACTTGCATTGAGAATATTTGCCTTTCTGGCATATTAAACACCCATTAGAGCAACTCAGAGAATGCAAACCTCTCTAGAAAGGCTTTCTGATATTAGAGGGCAAAGGGGAGCTTGCTTTGTAATGCATTTTAATTTCACACAAAATTTCCATCAACAACCTGAATATCTAAAAGGAATTTGGGGTCATGCATTTGGGGAACAGGATTATTAATGCAAATCTTGTGTTATCACTGACGGAACACAGACCCAAGGCTTTGTAAATCTAGCAGGAAAGGAGTCCATTCTGGGGCCTCTGCTGGGTGGTAGAGAAAGGGGCACAACTGGCTTTGAGAAACGCAGAAAAGGCCCACTGTTCCCTAATCCTCTTCCACTTCCTTCAGATGGTTTCAATTTGCAAAGCAGCCCTCAGACTCTTGTGATTTTGCATTAGAGTTCAAGGAGCAAGTTCTCCTTCCTCTACCCTCATCCCCTCTTCTGATTCCAACATAACACATAAAACCTGCATTTTGACAACTCCTCATTTAATATTTTCAAAAACTTGTTTTACTCCTGGTTCTATCATTATGAATTGCATCCTTGTAGTCATGGACAAAAGCACCCTTCTTAGCCTCAAGTATCTTGTGATTAAAATAAAAATAACATTTCCCATGCCTAATCCACTGTATTTATTGCAAAGTTTAATGAATTACTGTAGGTGACATTTCATTTTACTTCCATGGAACTTTATTCATAACACATGGAATGATCATTACTGGCTTTTATATCTATTTATATCTATTTGATAGATAGGTATCTATCTATATCTATTTATATCTCTCTCCACATCTATTCATCCTTTTGTAAGTTAATTATTTCATGAACTTGCTATCTAACAGCTATGTCTGTGTCAGGAATTTTTATAGGCACTGAAGTCTTTTCTGATGTCTCCTCACGATCAATACATGAGATTCCCCTGGGGTGATCCATACACTTTGATTACATGTTAATTGCTCACCAAGTTGTGTTTCCAGTGGAGTTTCTCTCCTGATTGTGGCCCAGCTGCTATCTAGGCATATCTTCTTGACTGTCCTTCAAACTTATCCTGCCTAAAGATGAATAAGAAATGGCATAATTTTTAACCCATTTGCAAACTCTAAAAAGCAAACCAAAACTGACCTGAGATTTAGTCTAGACTTAGTCCTGCCTCTTACACAAATTTCCAGAATAAATCCAATGGCTATCATCTCTATCTCTTAAATATTTCTTGAATCTATCCCCTTCCATTTATTTTTATTATTACTACATTGATGCCAACCATTATAATTTGTTCCCAGTTATACTTGTATCCCTGCTCCAGCCTTTCCCATTGTAAACTCCCCACAGTAACCAAAGGGAATTTTCTAGTTTGACGGTGAGGGAGTGGGAAGGAGGATCGGAGTTGCAGCATGCAGTTCTGTGAGCAAAGCCGTTACCTGGCAGAGTACCTGATGCTTGGCAGGTTCTCTACTCTGGTTTGTTGCTTTATCTGAAATGTAGAAAGGCATTTTGAAAACCACAGATTTCTGCAAAATTAAGCTCAGTATAACACATTTTAGCTTAAAGGTAATGACCTTTACTTCACTGGAGTATTTTCCCTTCCTTCCTGGATTAAGGCTGCGAACCATTGCCTTGTTTATATAGTCTCCTCAAAGGAACATCTAAATGTCAGGGAGAAATGAGATCTCAGCATATGGATGGAAATGTCAGCTCACAAATTCATTGAAATTGTTATTTCATTGGAAATTGGATGAATCTTATAAAGTATAAAGAAGTACTAAAGTGTTTGGGAAATGAACATCTGACCAAGAGAAATCAAATTGAAAGTTCATCCTTGTAAGTTTTTATTGATGTAGGAAAACTCCAGCAAAATTATGGCCATGGTACTATGACTAGAAGTTGACTTTTGAAGCCTGCAAAGATATAGACACTGACATATCTTATACAGCCCTCTGGAGACATAGTTCCCTGTATTCTAAATCTATTTCCTTATATTCTAAGTGTATTCCTTATTTAGATTATTTATTTACTTTGCTTGTTGCAGGTTCATGGAAATTCTTGAATTGTCAGATGAAACAAATTTAAAACCACACACAAGTTGAATCCAAGTCTCTACTGGAATTTACATGTCCAGCTTTGTGACATTGGTTTTCCTGCATCTAAAATGAAAACATTATCATATTTAAATAATTAGCACAACGAAGAATAAATGTTTTCTATGGATTGACCTAGAGAAACATCATGTTTGTCTTTAAGAACACAGATCTTAGAGGTCTTGGCACATAAGGAATGCTCACTCATTATTTGAAGCATGAACCTACTTTTCTTTCAGCTCCTTAGGATTTCTGAGAAAGGATAAGAAATGTCTGTGCATACTATTTAATCCATGCTCCTTCATGTACACATTTGGAAATGAACTTCTTATTGTTTGGCTAGCCACTGGAAAACTGGTTGACTACTGCAATGTAAAAAAATAAAATTCTGAAGAAATTGAGGAACTGGGGGAGTGACAGAGTAGGATGGGTGTTTCTGGATAACTTTGGGTATCTGAAAGTGAAGAAGTTCACAACCTGAATAGTTATTTCAAAGTATAGGCCAAATCTCATGAATTCTCAGACGATGTTACTAAACTCCTATAACTCATGTAGCGTCAGCTTTGAGATCATCAAAAATGCATTCTGAGATTGAGCCTGTTAGCTGTTGAATTACAACATTTACTGAAATAAAAACCAGGTCTAATCTTTTATGTGAACATTATTATTATAACTGATAAAGAGTAAGATGGGCTCTCAGTGATAAATTCGGAAAGTCTGGGAGTATTCAGAGTTTTAGTGGCACGCTAAATCTTCAAACACCTCTGAAACGTCCGCACATCCACACACTTGAGTCTTCATTGGTCAAAGAAGCAAGTCCTCTGAACTCATTAGAGAAACACTTTCCTCCTCACTCCTTCCTTCCTTCATTTATAGAAAAGTTTCCTTTCAGGTAACCCAGGCCAGTAAATCATCTTTTCATATGCTACCATAAAAGGAGGTAGTAAAAAGAGAAAATGGCAAATTACAGGCTGACTGTTAAAGCTTCTGCACAAAAGCGACCACTATTCACGCTTTGACCGAAAACATCAACTATGTATGTAAAAAATACAATCCACAAGCCCCTTGCACCTGGCATGCAGCTTCTGATCGGACAAATGCTTTTGTACGTCTCCATTCTTACAGTTAGAAGGCACTAGAAGTTTACTTTCATCTGACAAGAACATTAGTGTGTTCACCCTCTTCATTTACAGATGAGTTGTCTCTAAAACGGGATGCTATGAGACACTATCTCACAGTCCGTCACACTTTTACTCTAAATTGGTGAAATCATGCTGAAAGTATATAGGAAATTATAGCAGGGATATTAGGCACCTTGTTGAAACACTTTTGCATTGGAAGCAGACAGGGGAGAAAAGGAAGAAAGACCAACAGCTACCACCCCTCACGATAACCAAGACCTAGAAGCAACCTGGGCTTCCCTGGTGGCTCAGACCACAATGGGAGAGACCTGAGACTGATCCCTGGGTAAGGAAGATCCCCTGGAGAAGGGAATGGCAACCCATCCAGTATTCTTGCCTGGAGAATTCCATGGACAGAGCAGCCTGGTGAGCTACAGCCCATGGGGTCGCAAAGAGTCAGACATGACTGAGTGGCTAACACATGCACACACAGAAGCAACCTAAGTGTCTATCAGCAGATAAGTGGAAAAAGAAAATGTGGTACAAGGAGCTGTTTTCAATATCCTGTGATAAACTATAATGGAAAAGAATATGAAAAAGTATGTGTGTGTGTGTGTGTGTGTGTGTGTGTGTGTGTGTGTAACTGAATTACATTGCCATACAGAAGAAATTAACACCTTGAAAATCAACTATACTTCAATGAAATAAATTGTAAAAAAAAGGATGTGGTGTATATATATACACACAAAATGGATTATTATTCAGTCATAATAATAATGAAATAATGCCTTTTTCAACAACATAGATGGACCTAGAGGTTAGCACACCAAGTGAGATAAATCAAAGACAAATATCATATGATATCACTTATATGTGGGATCTAAAAAAAATATACAAATGAATTTATTTACCAAACAAAAACAGACTCACAAACATAGAAAGCAAACTTATAATCACCAAGGGGAAATGAGGGGAGGAATAAATTAGGAGTTTGAGATTAACTGATACACACATTCCTCTCTAAAATTAGATAACCATCAAAGACCTACTGTATAGCACAGTGAACTATGTTTAGTATCTTGTAATAACCTATAATGGAAAAAATCTGAAAAAGAATATATATATATATATAACTGAATCACTTTGCTGTACACCTGAAAGTAATACCAAGTTATAAATCAACTATATACTCCAATAAAAGACATTTTAAAAAGCATCTACCACCTCTGCGCAAAGTGTGAGGGTCCTGGAAATTTGGTGTGCTGTCTGACAATGGCAAGTGTCTGGAAAACCTCCTAGTTTTGAGTGGAATCTAAGAAAGAAAAGTCTCTCTGGATGGTCTAGGGCTTCAGTTCTAGTGACAGCACTAGCTGGCCATTTAGAGCTAAGTAGAGGCAGTGACAAGTGGGATTCTGAGCCTGATTCAGGATGCTCTGTGAAGCCTGTACTATTGGGTGAATCATGGAAGAAACATCCAGGGTTTGGGAGCAACGCTCTGTCATCACTGGGTAACTGTTTTGTGTGACACACTTTTTGTCTTCTGGACTCTGCCGGATTCTAAATTATTGAACATGATCCTCCATAAAGTAGGTTTTGTGTTACTCTACCTGACAATGAATTCTGGCCATTTGAGAAGCTGGCTGAATACCAGTGAGCATAGAGTGAGCAGAAGGAGGAATCAACTGCAGAAACAAGGAATGTAGTCTCTACACAAATTTCTTTCTTGATTTTTAAGTTGTAATATTTATTTTAATTAATCTATCTCCTCTTTCCCTATATTTCTGCTACTATTATATATCAATAGTGTTTGTGATGACAAAGTTAGCATTATTCTGGAGTTGTACAATATTTAAATGGAATACCAACAAAGCATGAGAGGGAATATCAAGCCGTAAAGTTCAGATGTTTTGCCAGATCTAAAACTCGATGAGATATTAGTCTGTCTCTACTTTTAGAATTAAATATTTTTAATTATCCATTTTTATTAGACATTTTAAATAGACATTTTAATGAACATTTCTAGATTTTCCTTAAGGAAGAGTTACCAAATTATTCTCCACTAACACTCTGGGCATTTCTTCTCATTTTTACCCTAACTTGATGTTAGCACAATTTAAGTGTTGGTTTTTTTTTTTTTTTTTTTTAGCATATCATTATATCAACCTCTCCTTGTATTTGAGTCATGCTTTCCCATTAATAAGAGTTTATAGTTTAATGAAAAATGAGCACTGCTCTTAGATGAATCTATCTATAGAGATAATATAATTGACATTTAGTAATAAGTCACCATCTACCTATTCAAGATTACATTAGATGGATAGTCTCCTAAATTAACATGCTAAGTCACCTTGTCATACCCTTTTGCAAAATGTTTGATTTTATCCACTCAGTATTATTAGCATTTAATTAATAGGAGAGGAAATAATAAAGTCTTTGAAGGGAAGTATTTTCCCCTTTTGCAGTTGGTAGGATAGGATATTGTGGTTTATAAAGTTTGCTCTACCAACTATATTTAAAATGAATGTATTCCTCTTCAATTATGGTTTTACATATGATAGAAAGCTCTTGTAAGTGACCTTTACTTGACCATCTCCCAGAATGACAGGCAGATACTTCAAAGAAGGTTAGAGAACACTTCATGCCAATACATTGCTTTTCACACCAAAAGATAGTTTGGGAGTTTTGATTTTTCTCTTCCAAGGTTGTTTGTGGAGAGTTATTTGTTATTCTAATAACTTGATTTTAATAAGTATTCAAAGTGATAAAAGTTGAATGTGGAAGGAAATTTGTTTTCATGAGACTAAGTTCAATGCTTTGGGAAAAAACCTGCCAGAGGCAGTTCATTAAAGAAAATCTTATTAAGTGTGAATGAATGAGGAAAAATTTAAAATCTAGAATACTTCTACTCCCAGATAGCTTTCCTCCTGTCTTTAAATTCCAAATATCTTTTAAAGAAATTGAAACTGAAGATCTTAATATTGAATAAGATCTTAATAATGAATGTTGGCTATAATTTACACAAAAAACCCTGACATCCAAAGGAAGCAACATGTACGCATGCACACACCCACACACGTCTGTCAAGCGGGTTCTAGTCCCGATATCAACTGTTGTGAAGATATGTACGCTGCTATATATTAATTTAAAGCACATTTTCCAAGTCATGAGCTTGTCATGTTTAAGCGATTTCTCACTTTATTCCAATTTTAAAATGAAACGACCAAACGCCCACCTGATCCAGTAATCTTGCCTGGGAAATCCCCTGGAGAGAGGTTCCCTGGAGGGCTATAGTCCATAGTGTCACAGGAGTTAGACATAACTTAGCTAAACCACCACCAACCAAACCAAGTACTGCCCCAGTTTGATTATAAAGAAGTTTTCTACAGAATGGAGAAAAATCAAGGAGTGAATGCAGAATTCCAGTGCAGTGTATGACTTCTCAGCAATTCCACTTATATTCATTATTTCATGGATGTACCAAACTGCACAAATGCGTGCTCTAAAAATTATCTGCTCATTTTATTCTACCTTTACCAACACAAATGCAAGATAACTCAAAATAACATTTGGAGCGTTATTTTTTCACTTTATAAAAATTCACGGAAATCCTCCCAAGTGTTTTCCACCTTCTCCATCCTTCATGCTCCACGTTCCCTTGTGTTGTTTTTCACAGAGATGAAAAATAGGTACTGAAGTCAAAGTACACATTAATCTGCATGGTGATTAACAACAGATGAGAATTCACACTGTCAAAAAGTCCTAGAGCCCATTAAAAAATTAATCCCAGAGAGACAGCTCTATATGTAGAGCAAAGCCCATCTGTCTGGAGTATGTCTAGTTTTCCACAGAGACAGTCCAGCTTCCTAGAAGCTTTCTTCCTTTCAGTACATTCGCAAGGAAAACTGAACCCAAACCCTTCTAAAGTGCTAGTGTAGACAGAAAACTGCTCTTAGCATCTTGGCATTTCTCAAGATGGTCTCGACAAATGTCTCTCATCGTTTAAACACTTACATGGTAAAAATACTTACTTAAAATGTTAAATGAGTGGCACTAGAGAAGGTACGGAGAAGGCAATGGCACCCCACTCCAGTACTCTTGCCTGGAAAATCCCATGGACAGAGGAGCCTGGTAGGCTGCAGTCCATGGGGTCGCTAAGAGTCAGACATGACTGAGCGACTTCACTTTCACTTTCCACTTTCATGCATTGGAGAAGGAAATGGCAACCCACTCCAGTGTGCTTGCCTGGAGAATCCCAGGGACGGGGGAGTCTGGTGGGCTGCCGTCTATGGAGTCTCACAGAGTTGGACACGACTGAAGTGACTTAGCAGAGAAGGTAATGTCAGCCCACTCCAGTATTCTTGCCTGGAGAATGCCATGGACAGAGGAGCCTGGTGGGTTATTCTATGGGGTTGCAAAGAGTCAGACACCACTGAGAGACTAAACAACAGCAACAACAAAAATAAGTAGCCACACATAAAGTGATCAAGAACCTTTTGGGATAATTTCTCTGAAGCATGTAGTCTCTGCACTCTTCTGATTCTTTTTCACTCTATGTAATTTTTACTTTCACATTTTCATCATTATTATTATTATTAAATATTTATTTATTTATTTGCCTGTGCTGGGTCTTAGTTGCAGCTTGCAGACTCTTAGTTGTGGGATATACTTCCCTGACCAGGGATGGAACCCAGGACCCCTGCTTTGACAGCATGGAAGCCTTAGCCACAAAGCCACCAGGAAAGTCCCTTTATCAATATTATTATTACTGTAAACAAATATATGGCTCTTGAGTCCTAAACATAACAGCACTTATAACCTCATTTAAATTTAGAATTTAAAATATAAACTAAATGAGTAGTTTTTATTTATCAGTTCAGTTGCTCAGTCATGTCTGACTCTTTGTGACCCCATGGACTGCAGCATGCCAGGCTTCCTTGTCCATCACCATGTCCTGGAATTTGATCAAACTCATGTCCATTGAGTGGGTGATGCCATCCAACCATCTCATCCTCTGTCATCCGTGATGCCATCCAACCATCTCATCCTCTGTCATCCCCTTCTCCTCCTGCCTTCAATCTTTCCCAGCATCAAGGTCTTTTCTAGTGAGTCAGTTCTTTGCATCAGGTGGCCAAAGCATTGGAGTTTCAGCTTCAGCATCAGTCCTTCCAATGAATATTCAGGACTGATATCCTTTAGGATGGACTGATTGTATCTCCTTGCAGTCCAAGGGACTCGCAAGAGTCTTCTCCAACACCAGAGTTCACAAGCATCAATTCTTCAGCGCTCAGCTTTCTTTATAGTTCAACTCTCACATCCATACATGACTACTGGAAAAACCATAGTTTTGACTAGACGGACCTTTGTTGGCAAAGTAATGTCTCTGCTTTTTATACTTTATAAATATATTTGTTGATTATTCTTATATTTACTTTAAATATTTACAATAGGTAGTTACTAGATATTTAATCACTTCAAGATCTGAAGAATCTTCACACAATATTTCAGGAATATTTCTGCTCTGCTGCTGGGGTCTTAGGTCCCATCTTAGCATTTGACCATCTCCCTCCTCACCAGACAGTAAAGAATCTGCCTGCAATGAGGAGACCCATGGACCCTGGTCTGGAAGATCCCCTGGAGGAGAAAATAGCAACCCACTCCAGTATTCTTGCCTGGAGAGTCCCATGGACAGAGGAGCCTGGCAGGCTGTGGTCCATGGGATTACAAAGAGTCAGACGTGACTGAAGCAACTTAGCACACACTCCTCACCAGACATGGGACTGGGATCATTTATCTCTTTTGAGTATGCTGGAGTGAGGGAGGAGGTAATAAATTAATGATCCCAAACTAGCTGCCATTTTAACAAAGGAAA
Organism: Bos indicus; assembly: GCF_029378745.1. Taxonomy (NCBI): domain Eukaryota; kingdom Metazoa; phylum Chordata; class Mammalia; order Artiodactyla; family Bovidae; genus Bos; species Bos indicus. Next base: position 13,480,040 of record NC_091780.1, on the reverse strand, counting down.
GAATCTTCCTTTTAACTAAAGGAATTCTTCAATTGTCAGCACAGATGGGTCCCAGATTGTTGTAGCGTCAAGAGAGCTGCTTAAATAACTCCTCTTCAAGCTACTGGCTCTTTAGTTACTGCTAGATCCCCTATCTGACCTGCAGAATGCACATAAAAAGTGAGTTCAAGGGCCAGTCCTTGCTGGAGAGTTACACACAGGTTTATCATTGCTGAGTCTAATAATTCCAACAGTTTGTTTCTTCAGATCAGACCAACTATTGCTATAGAACTAGGATTCTGTCACTCAAAAGGACCTCCAGCCACTAACTCATGGGACAGTGTAGGCATATAATGAAACTGCATCTTCAGAAGCTAGAAAGGCAGTGTGAACAGGCAAGGATGGTCAAGTTACCTATAATCACCCAGCAGCAGCAGCAGCACAAAATACCTTTGATTTTTATATTTTGACCAAGGCATTTTCACAGCACCTCTCTGAGCTGAGAACAAATGATATTTCCACAGTGATAAAGGTTTTGGAAACATCAAGACAAGCACATGCCAAGCTCTTCCATGGGAAAGCATGTGTGTTTGAAACAAATGGTCTCCTACCAGTAATTGGCGCATGGCAGGTGTTCAAAACTCTTTGTGTATGAGATTAAATGAGGAAAACTGGAGGCATGACAGAACCAAGCATTTTCCCAAATGTTTCAAGAACATTGGAATGGTAGAATTATTAACATAAAATCATTTTATAGTGTTGTTTAAAGATGTCGGTATATTTAGAAATTTTGAAAAAAGAACGAAAAGAAAGAAAGTCTTGTCAAAACAGTGAAGACATCTACAAATGTGGTTACATAATGTGGACAAACACAGAGAGAAACATGGATGGAAATGAGCAGTTGAAAAGAAACCAATAGTACATATTTCCTCTTACTGTTAGAACACAAAAGGAAAAGAAGTAGATGTGACATGGGCTGTAGAATGGGCTGTTTTCATGTCAACTGAAAGCAAAGAGATAAAGACTTCCTTTGATATAATAAATATAAAAGGGCTTCTGCGGTGGTCCAGCAGCTGAGAATCCACCTGCCAATGCAGGGAACATGGGTTTGATCCCTGATCAGGGAAGACCCCAGCTGCCAAGAAGCAGCTAAGCCCACGCACAACACCTACTGAGGCCCTAGCGCCCTAAAGCTCATGCTTCCCAACAAGAGAAGCCATCGCAATGAGAAGCCCGCAAGCTGCAGCTAGAGAGCAGCCCCTGCTCGCTGCAGCTAGAGAAAGCCCTCATGCACCAGCGAAGACCCTGTGCACCCATAAATAGATAGATATTTTAAAATAATAATGAATACAAAAGTCTACAATAAGCCTGCATACATCAGATTTTTGCATCAGGCTGCCTGTCTCTTGAGGTTACTATGATACAATACCATAAGCTGGATGGCTTATAAACAACAAAAATTTATTTCTCACAGCTCTAGAGACTAGGAAGTTGAAAACCAAGACCCCTGCAGCTCTGGTGTCTGGTGAGAAGCCGTTTTCCAGTTCAGAGCCCTCTGTCTTCTTGCTCTGGCCTCACACCTGGGGAGGCTGAGGGAACATTCTGGGGTCTTTTTATAAGGACACTAATCCCGTTCTTGAGGGGTCTCCCTTCAGGACCCCTCAAAGGTCCCACCTCCTAATGCCGTCACACCAGGAGTTCACAAATAATCAGTCTCTACTACTTTCCTAAAGAACTAAGAATTCTGAAGTTTAAGTCCTGGCTTTACTACAAGAGTTTTGGGACTGTAAGCCAATTGATTAAGGTTGTTTAGAAAGCAGAAACCTATTAAAATTTAAAATGAAACTTGGGTTAAGTTATATAATAATTTTGAAGGTGTGTATATATGATGTGTTTTCTATTAAAATATCTATATTCCTTTATATCTTGATTTATATGGTTAGCCAATCACTTACATAGACTAATTACAAATATGTTAGTAATTTTATGGGCTTCCCAGGTGGCACAGTGGTAAAGAATCTACCTGCCAATACAGGAGATGCAGTCGACACAGGTTTGATCCCTGGGTTGGGAAGATCCCCTGGAAGATGAAATGGCAACCCATTCTGGTATTCTTCCTTGGAGAATCCCATGCATAGAGGAGCCTGGTGGGCTACAGTCCATGGGGCTACAAAGAGTCAGACACAACTGAGTGACTAAACATGGTGTTGATATACCTCATTTTTTATAATCAACACAGAATTAGTAGAAGGCCAAGTTGAAATTGTATATAATTGAAGAAAATGGTATCAGTTCTCCTTTTCACTCTGATTAGTCAGGAGGCAAAGCTCTGATTTGACGTTTAATGATATTTAAATTCTTAAATGAAGTTTGTATATGTTTAAAAAATATTTATATGAATTTTCTTCCTCTTGTTAATTTCTACTGCATTTTATAACTACATGAGCCAATTTTTGTGTGTGTGTGCAAAAATACAACCACCCCAAATCTACAGAACAGTGTTAAACTTAACCATCATACTATGCCAAGAGCTCTTCCAACTTATTTTTTAACTTAAATTTTATTTTGAAACTACTGTGTGTAATTCAAATTTTTGTGGGATGACAGATAATGACAGTTCCTGTGTGTGAGGATAGCACTCTATTTGGGGTGACAGAATACAAAACTATGATATGGACTTTTGCACACTCCAGTGATTGATGTGGGTTCAAAGGTTAGAGAAATTCTTATCCAATAAGGGTGATTAAATCAGGCCTAGTGGAATTAGACAAGAGTTGGGGTGGAAAGGAAGAGAAATTCTTGTTTGGAGAGAGTAGAAGAATGGGGATCAGTTTAAGTCTCTGCTGTGAACATGAGGAAAGTATTTTGGAGAATGAGAAACAATAAAATTTTGGGTGACCTTGAGATCTCAGGGAAGGTTTATACAAGATTTGCAAGTGAGGGCTTCCCCAGAAGTCCAGTGGCTAGGACTCCACGCTTCCACTACATGTTCCATTCCTGGTAGGGGATCTAAGACCCCACATGTCACACTGCGCAGCCAAAAAAAAAAAAAAAAAGGTTTGCAAGTGAGTTGGCTTTTTGGAGAAGCATCGTCTAGGATAGCTCCAGAAGAGCAAGGAGGCTCCTGGAAGCGGTGGAAATAGTAGCTGCCATCCCAGGAGTGTGTGTTTATTCTTAGGGTGATAGATATAACTGTCTTTTCTCTGGGAAGAGTTCATTGTTTAAAAAAGTCCTGCGAATTGTCAGAATACAATATACTACACAGAAGTCCTGTCATAACCACAGGGAATTAGTACATACACAGTCAGAAGAGTGAATAAGCAGTGTTTAGACTCATTCAAAATAAACAATCAGAAGTATTTTCCTTTATATAGAAGTATTCTTCAGTAATTGTAGTGATTATGTGCAAAATGGGACTCATTGACTTCTCAATGTTTTACATTTTTTTTTCCTTTGTAAAGCTACTAAACAAGGAAGGGAAAAAATTGGGTTTGGAATAAGATGAACAAAACTTGAATTATTCTGCAATTAACTAACCAGTGAACCAAATCAAGTCACTTACCCTCTCCACATAGAATGACAACCTTCTTCACAGGATGCTCTTAATCATAGACTATTAGTAGTAGTAATAAAACTGGTTAACATTTATTTAATATTTAATAAATACCAGCTCATGTGAGGGCTTTTTGTGAAAATTAAATGAAATAATCTTTGTAAAATACTTAAGCTTTCTCAATAGATCACTTTTCAGGCATTAAATAAAACAACCACGTTGAGAAAAAAACTTGTGATTTTTAATATCATCAGGCAGCTTAAGTCCTTTTTATTATAGGGGACTGGAATGCAAAAGTAGGAAGTCAAGAAACACCTGGAATAACAGGCAAATTTGGCCTTGGAATATGGAATGAAGCAGGGCAAAGACTAATAGAGTTTTGCCAAGAAAATGCACTGGTCATAACAAACACCCTCTTCCAACAACACAAGACAAGACTCTATACATGGACATCACCAGATGGTCAACACCGAAATCAGATTGATTATATTCTTTGCAGCCAAAGATGGAGAAGCTCTACACAGTCAGCAAAAACAAGACCAGGAGCTGACTGTGGCTCAGATCATGAATTCCTATTGCCAAATTCAGACTTAAATTGAAGAAAGTAGAGAAAACCACTAGACCATTCAGGTATGACCTAAATCAAATCCCTTATGATTATACACTGGAAGCGAGAAATAGACTTAAGGGCCTAGATCTGATAGATAGAGTGCCTGATGAACTATGGAATGAGGTTCGTGACATTGTACAGGAGACAGGGATCAAGACCATTCCCATGGAAAAGAAATGCAAAAAAGTAAAATGGCTGACTGGGGAGGCCTTACAAATAGCTGTGAAAGGAAGAGAAGCGAAAAGCAAAGGAGAAAAGGAAAGATATAAACATCTGAATGCAGAGTTCCAAAGAATAGCAAGAAGAGATAAGAAAGCCTTCTTCAGTGATCAATGCAAAGAAATAGAGGAAAACAACAGAATGGGAAAGACTAGGGATCTCTTCAAGAAAATCAGAGATACCAAAGGAACATTTCATGCAAAGATGGGCTCGATAAAGGACAGAAATGGTATGGACCTAACAGAAGCAGAAGATATTAAGAAGAGATGGCAAGAATACACAGAAGAACTGTACAAAAAAGATCTTCATGACCCAGATAATCATGAAAGTGTGATCACTGACCTAGAGCCAGACATCCTGGAATGTGAAGTCAAGTGGGCCTTAGAAAGCATCACTACAAACAAAACTAGTGGAGGTGATGGAATTCCAGTTGAGCTATTCCAAATCCTGAAAGATGATGCTGTGAAAGTGCTGCACTCAGTATGCCAGCAAATTTGGACAACTCAGCAGTGGCTAGAGGACTGGAAAAGGTCAGTTTTCATTCCAATCCCAAAGAAAGGCAATGCCAAAGAATGCTCAAACTACTGCACAATTGCACTCATCTCACAGGCTAGTAAAGTAATGCTCAAAATTCTCCAAGCCAGGCTTCAGCAATATGTGAACCGTGAACTTCTGATGTTCAAGCTGGTTTTAGAAAAGGCAGAGGAATCAGAGATCAAATTGCCAACATCCGCTGGATTATGGAAAAAGCAAAGAGTTCCAGAAAAGCATCTATTTCTGCTTTATTGACTCTGCCAAAGCCTTTGACTGTGTGGATCACAAGAAACTGTGGAAAATTCTGAAAGAGATGGGAATATCAGACCACCTGATCTGCCTCTTGAGAAATTTGTATGCAGGTCAGGAAGCAACAGTTAGAACTGGACATGGAACAACAGACTGGTTCCAAATAGGAAAAGGAGTTCGTCAAGGCTGTATATTGTCACCCTGTTTATTTAACTTATATGCAGAGTACATCATGAGAAACACTGGACTGGAAGAAACACAAGCTGGAATCAAGATTGCTGGGAGAAATATCAGTAACCTCAGGTATGCAGATGACACCACCCTTATGGCAGAAAGTGAAGAGGAACTAAGAAGCCTCTTGATGAAAGTGAAAGAGGAGAGTGAAAAAGTTGGCTTAAAGCTCAACATTCAGAAAATGAAGATCATGGCATCCGGTCCCATCACTTCATGGGAAATAGATGGGGAAATAGTGTCAGACTTTATTTTTCTGGGCTCCAAAATCACTGCAGATGGTGACTGCAGCCATGAAATTAAAATACGCTTACTCCTTGGAAGGAAAGTTATGACCAACCTAGATAGCATAATCAAAAGCAGAGACATTACTTTGCCAACAAAGGTTCATCTAGTCAAGGCTATAGTTTTTCCTGTGGTCATGTATGGATGTGAGAGTTGGACTGTGAAGAAGGCTGAGCACTGAAGAATTGATGCTTTTGAACTGTGGTGTTGGAGAAGACTCTTGAGAGTCCCTTGGACTGCAAGGAGATCCAACCAGTCCATTCTGAAGGAGCTCAGCCCTGGGATTTCTTTGGAAGGAATGATGCTAAAGCTGAAACTCCAGTACTTTGGCCACCTCATGCAAAGAGTTGACTCATTGGAAAAGACTCTGATGCTGGGAGGGATTGGGGGCAGGAGGAGAAGGGGATTACAGAGGATGAGATGGCTGGATGGCATCACTGACTCGATGGACGTGAGTCTGGGTGAACTCCGGGAGTTGGTGATGGACAAGGAGGCCTGGCGTGCTGCGATTCATGGGGTCGCAAAGAGTTGGACACAACTGAGCAACTGATCTGATCTGAGCAGCTTAAGAAAGGCATTCCAACTGCTCTATTTTTTTGCAGGCCACTAATTTCTTGAATTTGCAATCCATTCTACTCGAGGTTATTTTAAATTTGGCAATAGAGTTCAATTCATATAAAAATCATGAGATAGCAAGTCCAGGACTTGGTTTTCTCTGGTGCTTTATGAAGACCTAAAGATTTATTTATTTTTTTGTTACTTAATATGCATCTTTTTGATGACATTGTTATAAAAAAATGATTGAAAGAGCCATAAATCTATCAGCAAAATAGGTTAAAACTTTGGCAAAAGAAAACTATGAACAAAATAGAGTGGAAATAAAGGGTTTACAAACGCGTGCCTGACCAATACAATTAAGAAAGCAAGCATGGCAATAGTAATATTAGATGCACATTACATGAAGGAGACTCCCTAAGGGACAAAGCAGGAAACATAAAAGTACAAGAGCTTCTTATGAAAGAAAATGTCTCAGGTAAACACAAACTTTTACCATGTTTATGTATTAAACAGAAAGAAAATTTTTCTATAAAGTTAAGCAAATTTTTATATTATGAATTAAATGAGAAGTTTATATTTTGTTGCTATTGTTGAACATTCAGTCATGTTCAGCCCTGTGACCCCATGGACTGTAGCTCACCAGTTTCCTCTCTCCATGGGATTTCCCAGGCAAGAATACTGGAATGGGTTGCCACTTCTTTCTCCAGGGGATCTTCCTGGCCTAGGGATAAAACCTGCATCTCCTGCATTGGCATGGGGATTCTTTTCCACTGAGCTATCTGGGAAGCCCTTGTATTATATAGTCAACAATGTACAGTCTTTGACTAATATTCTGATAGTATTGGGCTTCCCAGTTGGCACTAGTGGTAAAGAACCCGCCTGCCAATGCAGGAGACGCAAGAGATGTGAGTTCAGTTCCTGGTCGGGAAGATCCTCTGCAGTAGGAAGTGGCAACCCACTCCAGTATTCTGGTTTGGAAAATTCCATGGACAGAGGAGCCTAGCAGGCTACAGTACATGGTGCCACAAAGATTCAGATGCGACTGAGCGCACACTGATAGTATTATTCAATTGATGATATTGATGTCATCCTATTTATACACACAAAAAAGCATACAATTGGTTTTCCAGAGACATGTGCAAAAGTTATTCATAGAACTGTCCACAAATAAAACCTTAATAATGCACAAGAGGAAAGACCAAAAAAGTCACAGTTTTTCCTTAATACAATAAAACTAAAGAATCGAGAGAGTATATACACGGAAAATCTGAAACACTTCCCCCCAATAAGTCCAGGTTCAATAATGGATATAAATCATTTAAAGTAACAAATAGAAAAGCACCCCATACTGAAAGATTTGGGACACAGGTAAAATGTACCCAGAAAAAAAAATGTTTTAACAATTTTTATTAAAATATTACTGAAGGCTTCTGACCACAGGAATGGTGGAGTAAGGAGCTTAAGAATCCACTTCTTCAGAAAAGCAATGAGAATATTGTCAAAAACTGTCAAAATCACCTTTTTGCAGAATTCTGGAAGTGAAAGAAAGTCTTGTTACAATCTGAAGAAAAATGGCTAGATTTTGGTAAGAACGATGAGTTGTGTGGCATTACATCTTGACCTAATACCATACTCAGGATAGATTTGAAAACCAACATCCTAAAAGCCATTGTAGGTACCTGAATGGGTTTGGCGTGCCCCAGACAGTCCATACCCAGGTAATCGATAATCATCACTATTTGACCTGTTGGGCAGCTTGTTGAAAAACTTCATTTTCAGAATTTATCTTTAATTGGCCTGATTTAGCTGCTCTGTCTGAATAGCCTTATTTGTAGTTCATTGATTGGAGAAAAAAAAAAAGTGGCAATTGTCCATTGCAGCTGCCTGAGACAGAATTTCCAGTTGGAACTGACAAAGGCTGACCAAAATCTTAAAAGGAAAAAACAGGAATAAGATGTCTATAGGGGACTTTGAAAAGCTCTCATAAATTCCTGGAAATGTAGTAGGTCACTGTACTCGTCAGGGCCCTCAGAGAAACAGAACCAATAGGAGATATATAGAGAGAGACAGATTTATTGTAAAGCATTGGCTCAGGGGATGATGGGGGCTTGGAAGTCCCATTACCTGCTGACTGTAAGTTGGAGACCCAGGAAAGCAGGTGGTGTGGTTGGAAAGCCTGAGACCCAGAGTGCAAATATTGTAGATTTCAGTTCAAGTCAGAAGGTCTGAGAAGCCAGAATTGCCCAGGGAAGATCAATATTCCAGCAGAGGAACATTTAAGTCATGTGTATAAATGTTAGGTGAGAAAGATTTTCTTAAGGAAGACAGGAAGCCTAGACTCACAAAGAAAGCTATAAATATACTTGATTGCATAAACAGTAAAACATATATACTGACATTAGCAGAACATAGATGAGCAAATCAAATGGATCTTCCGCCTTCCATCAAGCACACTCTCAGCCTGCGAGAACAGCACCCAAATATATTGCATTCTTATTTTTGGTACTCTGGTGGCTCAGATGGTAAAGAATCTGCCTGCAATGTGGGCAACCTGTTTGATCCCTTTGTTGGGAAGATCCTCTGGAGAAGGGAACTGCTCCCCACTGCAGCATTTTTGCCTGGAAAATACCCATGGACAGAGGAGCCTGGCGGGCTACAGTCCATGGGGTCACAAAGAGTCAGACACAACTGAGCGACTATCACTTTCAGAAAGGTTACAAGTTAGTAATGTTTAGATATACACTGGGCTTCTCTGGTGGCTCAGACAGTAAAGAGTCCACCTGCAATGCAGGAGACCTGGGTCCGATCACTGGGTGAGAAAGATCTGCTAGAGCAGGGAATAGCAACCCACTCCAGTATTCTTGCCTGGAGAATCCCATGGACAGAGGAGCCTAGTGGGCTACAGTCCGTGATGTCATAAAGAGTCAGACAGGACTGAGGGACTAACACTTTCACTTTCAGATATATAACAACGTGGCAAATATTTTCCATAGTCTGATTCTTGACATTGTACATTGTATTTTTTGCCCTATATGAAATTTTAATTTGACAGGGATTGCTTATCCAAAAAAATAGTAACAAATTATATTCTGATCAGTAAAACATCTGAGTCCTGAATGGACCTACATCCTCAATATCAGACTCTTCTTCAAAATCAAGTTAATTTGATATGTAAATTCTTATCTACCCCAGTTTTGATCTGCATTTTTCCAAATGTGAGCGAAGCAGTTTGTCATACCATTTTTGGCCATTTCAAGTCCCATCACTCATTCATTCAAAAATATTTACTGAGCATGTAGTAGCAGATAAAACAGTGGCTCAGAAATTGAAATGCCTCCTCTTGAATCCTGTCTCCTCTATTCTCTAATATATGACTCTGGCAAGTGATATCAGCACTGCATCTGTGCCTGAATGTCTTCTGTAAAATGAGGCTAATAAGACTATCTATTGCATAGACTGATATTTCGATGTCACCATATTTATACACAAAAAATATACAATTGTTTTTCCAGAGATATGTGCAGCAAGTTATTTATTCATAGAAGTGTTCACAGGGAAAACTTCAATAAACACACGAAAGGAAAGACTAAGTCACAGTTTTTCCTTAATACAATAACACTAAAATAAAGATATCAAGACAGCATATACGTGGAGAATCTGAAGCACTTCCCCCTAAAAAGCCCACGTTCAATAATGAATATAAATTATTTAAAGTAACAAATAGAAAAGCACCCCATACTGAAATTTTTGGAACACAGCTGTATTCTGAAAAAAATATCTTAACAATTTTTATTAAAATATTACTGAAGGCTTCTGACCACAGTTTTGGTGGAGTAAGGAGCTTAAGAATCCACTTCTTCAGAAAAGCTATGAGAATATTGTCAAAAGCTGTCAAAATCACCTTTTTTCAGAATTCTGGAAATGAAAGAAAGTCTTGTTATGACCTGAAGAATAATGGCTAAATTTTGTTAAGAGTGATGAGCTGTGTGGTACTACAACTTGACCTAATCCCATACTCAAGATAGATTTGAAAACTAACATTCTAAAAGCCACTGAAGGTAACTAAATGGATTTGGATGCCCCGGATACCCCATACTCAGATAACCGATTGTCACTATTTGACTTGTTTGGGCAGCTCCTCCAGAAACTTCATTTTCAAGGATTTATTTTTTTTTGGTTTTTTTCTTTTCTTTCTTTCTTTCTTTCTTTTTTTTTTTTTCAGCCTAAATATGCTCATTTTCACTTGTCAATTGTACTTCAGTAAAGCTGGAGAAAAACACAGAAAAATCTTCCCGACCCAGGGATCAAACCTGGGTCTTCTACACTGTGGGCATGTTCTTTACTGTCTGAGCCACCAGGGAAGCCTCATTAAGCACAAAGCTGGAGAAAAACATAGCATTCAAACGTTTGTATTTCTAAAGGCATACGTATTATGTACAGGCACATACATACATAAATGTGTCTATAAATAAAATGAAGGGGACTTCCCTGGTTGTTCAGTGATTGAGCCTTCCCCTTCCTACACAGGTGGTGCAGGTTCGATCCTTGGTAGAGGAGCTGAGATTCCACATGCTTAGTGGGCAAACAACCAAAACATGAAGCAGAAGCACAACTGTAACAAAGTCAATAGAGAATTTAGAAATGGTCCACATAAAAAGAAATCTTTAACAAAAATAAAATGAAAGCTGTAACAAATCCAATTATCAGTTATTTAAATTAAAGGACGTTTATTATTCTTAACTTGAGGGCAACAAATTTCTTGAGTGATACTACATGTATCAAATTGTAAGCCTTAGCAAACCTTCATCGTTTGACCCCAGGGAGCCAATTTCTTTGGTATTGGGTGTAAAGTTATTGATAGCTCAACAGCTATTGACAGTTATAGATAGATAGATAGATATAGATATAGATATAGATAAGTATGTGTGCTTAGTCACTACGGTTGTCTGGCTCTTTGTGATCCCCATGGATTAGACCTACCAGTCTCCTCTGTCTATGGAATTTTCCAGGCAAGAATACTGGAGTGGGTTGACATTTCCTCCACCACAGTATCAAATTGAACCCACATCTCCGGCATCTCCTATATTACAGGCAGATTCTTTACCTCTGAGCCACCAGGGAATCCCCATATACATATATGTGTGTGTATATATATGTGTATGTATATCAGCTGCAAAGTTATTGAAAGCTCAACAGCTATTTTTGGAGAGAGAGAGAGAGAGGGACTTCCTGTCTTTCAGAGGCTGAGATTCTTATTTTATTTTGGAAGGGATGGAAAGTTTCTATATCAATTTTCTATTTCTTCCAGTTTCTACAGAACTGGAAGTCCAGGATTTATTTACTTTTAATTGCTGTGATTCAGAAGACAAGGAATAAAGAAACTAAAGGAGATTATTTATTTTCATCTCTTTGGATTGTCTCACTCATTACAATGAACACACACTAATTTTTAATTTCAAAGATATTTTATCATAACATATTTTAAAGAGAAAAATAAATATCACGTAGATATTTTATTGACATGGAAAAATATTAGCGATTACTAAAAGGTATATCTATATTTACCACCACCCCCCGCCCCCCCCCACACACACACGTATTTTCTTAAATGGGGCATAAGTTCAGCTCAGTCACTCGGCACGCCAGGCCTCCCTGTCCACCACCAACTCCCGGAGCGTGCTGAAATGCATGTCCATCGAGTCAGTGATGCCATCCAACCATCTCATCCTCTGTCGTCCCCTTCTTCTCCCGCCTTCAATCTTTCCCAGCATCAGGGTCTTTTCAAATGAGTCAGTTCTTCACATCAGGTGGCCAAAGTATTGGAGCTTCAGCTTCAGCATTAGTCCTTCCAATGAATATTCAGGACTGTTTCTTTTAGGATGGACTGGTTGTATCTCCTTGCAGTCCAAGGGCCTCTCTAACACCTCTTCTCTAACACCACAGTTCAAAAGCATCAATTCTTCAGTGCTCAGCTTTCTTTATGGTCCAACTCTCACAACCATGGAAAAACCATAACTTTGACTAGATGGACCTTTGTCGGTAATGTCTCTGCTTTTGAATATGCTGTCTAGGTTTGTCAAAGCTTTTCTTCCAAGGAGTGAGCGTCTTTTAATTTCATGGCTGTTGTCACCATCTGCAGTGATTTTGGAGCCCAAAAAGATAAAGTCTGTCACTGTTTCCATTGTTTCCCCATCTATTTGCCATGAAGTGATGGGATTGGATGCCATGATCTTCGTTTTTTGAATGCTAGTTTTAAGACAGTTTTTCACTTTCCTCTTTGACTGTCAGCAAGAGGCTCTGTAGTTCCTCTTCACTTTCTGACATAAGGGTGGTGTCATCTACATATCTGAGGTTATTGATATTTCTCCCGGCAATCTTGATTCCAGCTTATGCTTCATTCAGCCCAGCGTTTCTCATGATGTACTCTGCATAGAAGTTAAATAAGCAGGGTGACAATATACAGCCTTGACATATTCCTTTCCCAATTTGGAACCAGTCCGTTGTTTCATGCCCAGTTCTAACTGTTGCCTCTTGACCTGCATACAGATTTTTCTGGAGGCAGGTAAGGTGGTCTGGCTTTCCCATCTCTTGAAGAATTGCCCACAGTTTGTTGTGATCCACACAGTCATAGCCTTTGGCATAGTCAATAAGGCAGAAGTAGATGTTGTTCTGGAACTCTCTTGCTTTTTCTATGATCCAGTGGATGTTGGCAATTTGGTCTCTGGTTCCTCTGCCTTTTCTAAATCCAGCTTGAACTTCTAAATCTGGAAGTTCTTGGTTCACGTACTGTTGAAGCCTTACTTGGAGAATTTTGAGCATTACTTTGCTAGCGTGTGAGATGAGTGCAATTGTGTGGTAGTTTGAACATTCTTTGGCACTGCCTTTCCTTGAGATTGGAGTGAAAACTGACCTTTTCCAGTCCTGTGGCCACTGCTGAGTTTTCCAAATTTGCTGGCATATTGAGTGCAGCACTTTAACAGCATTATCTTTTAGTATTTGAGATAGCTCAGTGGGAATTCCATCACCTCCACCAGCACACCAAATTGTTAACAATTGTCATCTATGGTGGCAGTAGTATTTTTATTATTTCTTTAGAGTTTTATATGTTTTCAAATTTCCATAATGAGTCTTTATTTTTTTATAATCATAAGAAAGTCAATGAAGCTATTTAAGGTTTAGAAACAAAAAAGTTTCATTGTAGAGACAGAAGAATAATGAGGCAGAAGACTCAGGAATTTTGACCAGATCGCAAGGCAATTTAAGAGACTGGTAATGAAAGTCAAACCTCAGACACCCAGGAGAGACTCTATTCAGGTCAAGAGGATGGTCTTAGAGGTCTTTACCATTTCATCCATGCTGCTGCTGCTGCTGCTGCTAAGTCGCTTCAGTCGTGTCTGACTCTGTGCAACCCCAGAGACAGCAGCCCACCAGGCTCCCCCGACCCTGGGATTCTCCAGACAAGAACACTGGAGTGGGTTGCCATTTCCTTCTCCAATGCATGAAAGTGAAAAGTGAAAGTGAAGTCGCTCAGTCATGTCCGACTCTTAGCGACCCCATGGACTGCAGCCTACCAGGCTCCTCTGTCCATGGGATTTTCTAGGCAAGAGTACTGGAGTGGGGTGCCATTGCCTTCTCCCATGCTATAGGATCCTGATAGATGTTCTTCGCCTTAAAATATTGTGGTTAAAATGTCTAATTCATTTGATTTCGTTAACATTATTAAAGATAACCACATTGTTACTTTTTGTTGCTGATTTTTTTCAAAATGCTGACACTAATGCTATGCTGACAATTATGCAGAAGACATTCCAAGGGATGTTGTCTCCTGCAAGTCACCACCAGAGCAGTCCATCAAAGCCACTTTCCAGTGTCCTTCCAGCCTCAAGGAGGGCTGTCAAGGACACGGGATTTCTCCACCAATGGACATTGTGGTTGCTTTCGTGTCCTGGCTATTGTAAACTGGGAATCATACTTCAGAGCCTTCCATTAGGAACTGGGGACCCAAGGTCCTGCCTTCACAGCTCTTTCAAAATGAAGCAAAGAGTGTAAATCACCTGATGGGCTGCCTGCTAGAGCAAGGCACAATAAAAACAGAGCTATCTGGTCCTTTCCATTTCAAGTCAAAGTTGGAGAGAAATTGTGGTAGCTATTGAGAAGTTGAATTATAATCCTAGGGACAAGACGTCTTATTGGTTAGATATTTTAGACGAAGCTATGAGCAAAAATTTCTATCAACATATAAAATTGGTAAAGATAAATTTTTTCTTCAGTGGAGTAGAAAAATTTTTGATTAGACTTATCTTCTCAGGAACTATACTTAATATTTTGTAATAACCTATAAGGGAAAATAATCTGAAAAAGAATATATATATATTTGAATCACTTTGTTGAACACTTGAAACTAACACAGCATTGTAAATCAACTATGTCAAAGTGAAAGTCTCTCAGTTGTGCCCGATTCTTTGCAACCCCATGGACTGTAGAGTCCATGGAATTCTCCAGGCCAAGAATACTGGAGTGGGTAGCCTCTCCCTTCTCCAGGAGATCTTCCCAACTCAGGGACCGAACCCAGGTCTCCCGCATTGCAGGCAGATTCTTTACCATCTGAGCCACCTCCAACCAATAAACAATGAAAAGAGCAGTCTTGGAAAAAATATGGTGAAAGAGGATTATACTTCACAAGGTGGAAAATGGCCAGGTTGAGAGGGCAGTCACTTAAAATGATGCCATCCGTGAAGAGGTGCAGGCAAGCGGCAGATGCAAATGACATCTCTGTGAAGCCTCCGTGGAGCATGAGAGGCAGCACAGAGCCACTGCTGTGGTGTGAGGCTGTGGGGAAGGAGACATCTGAAGAAAGAAACATTTCTGTAAACGCAAGCGGTTTTGTGGTGTCCTATATGTGATGTGCTCTCTTTCATTGCTTTTTTAAGAATCCAGGAAAAGACTAATATTACTTGAGTGTTTCTTTAGGATGCTGACCTTCAAAACTTCTCTGCAATGTGTTCTTGACAATGAAGACTTCTGATTTATGCTGTTTCTAATTGGATTTAATCAAAACAGAGAACAAGTTGATCACAGAATTCTGGAGATGGAAGAAATGGTGGACCAACTTCTTACGGCAGTAAGTTCATCTCTGACATTCAAGTTCATGATAATGTGATTTCCACTGACTTTCCAGCCATGACCCTTGCCCCCTAGCTCTTCCTCCTGCACCAGGTAAGGGCTGCTCTTGCAGGGCTGTGTTGTGAGTATGTTCTTGCTTCCACCGCCTTGCCTTCCTCTTTCTTCCATAGGGATTGCTTGTGTGTCTCTCTCTCTTCAGATTGTAACATGCTACGTATGCCTTTCCCCAGATGCCTGCGCGCTTTGCTCCCTCACGTCTCCCTGTTTCTGTTCAAATGCCACTTACCCTCCAAGTTTTCTGCTCTCCTGGTGTTTCTCTCTAGAACCAGTCATGACCTGACATTACAGTATACCTTTGTTTAGCGTTTATCTTCTGTCTGGCCAATCAGCATGTTAACTCTACATAACTGGGATGTCTTCCTTTTTTTCCTTGTTATATCTCTAGCATCTGGAACAATTTGTCTTCAGTAAGGAGTATTTTGGGACTCACTCACAAAGAAATGAGGCAGTTCAAGCTGAAGTCTTCTTTAACTTTTATATTTTCCCAATAGCTAGTACAAGATCTAGCATAGTAGAAACTTAAAGATTATTTATTGAATGAATGCTAACCTCCCAAAATATTAGAATAGGAGGGCAATTATTGCATGGTAAGATGTATCTTTCTTTGAGAGTTCCCTGGTGGTCCAGTGGTTAAGACTCCATACTTCCAGTGCATGGGGCACAAGTTGGATCCCTAGTTGGAGAACTAAGATCCTACATGCCAGAGGTATATATATCACATATATATATATATCTCTCTCATATGTACCAAAAGAATGCTTCCTCATCTGGATTAAAGTACATTATTTTTTTAAAGTCACTATTAAATTCATTATTTTTGAATGGTAAGTCTCTGGATGGCTTTTTTCATTAATGCTTTTTTGAGTTTTCCACTTTTCTGTTAAATCAGGCCTTGCTTCTATAATCAGCACAAATACAAGTGCTATAAAAATTGACTATTTACTAGTTTAAAAAATACAAAAGGAAATTAAATGCATTTTAGATTTCACTCTGCCCCAACCTGACTACTGTGGTGTTGTCATCCAGGTGAACTCCTAAAAGAATTTGCAGCATCTGGGTGTAACTAATGCCCAGCCTGTATCCCAGATCCACCCAGTCAGAGCTAGTAAATTTAGTCAGGAGGTGCTTTGGCATTGGGAACTGACTTGCTCATTGTATTGTGCAATCATGTTGCTTTTTCTACACAGGAAACTCAATCTCTGTCCAAATTCAACTACTTGATCAAACTCATTTAAATAGTAGTAGTTTACTTTTGAAAAGTTGGATTTTTCTTCTTTTTTTTTTTTTCTTTTCTGCAGCTGTCTTGGCAATATCCGATTCCAGGCTGGGCAGGAAGTATCCTAGTCAGAAACGAGGTGAAATAGTTTTTCTGATGGGGTTCCCAATCCTCCCACAAGGACTGCCTCCCCTGGAGCAGTCTGCCTCCTTCAACAAATAGTCTGTAGAGAGCAGGAGGTTGTATGTAATGGGATTCAATCAAAGACCTTCTCTAGCCCATTCTCGACTATATTTGAAAAAAAATGACAGTCATTGGCATAGGTCCTGTCTTCTTTAACATTCTCAGTAAATTAGCAATTCCCAGAAAACTACTTTTGTGGGAATGGGAAGAAATAGACCCAGAAATAGACCAAGAAGCAGGGAGATGTGTGCTGTACCTATGACAGCACATAATTTTGTAAGATATGCCTAGACAAGTCCGGAACTGCCCTGCCTGCCCACCTTAAAAAAAATTTTTTTTTTAAAGGAAAATGCTGGATTCTGAAGACAAATTTTGGTTCACTACTCTAAATAATAAAGTTAATCTTTTTCCTCCTTTTTTTAAAAATTTTTTCCTTTACCTTTCTCTTTTTGTTCAGTGGGGGCAGTTGGGAATGTAGCTTATCTGTAATAATCACATGGTTACTCAGCTTTTCTCTTCTCTGCAAAGAAAATGTATTTCCTGTTTCTAAACAAAGATGAGTTAAATGTGACTGGTTTGAAGTGGACTTACCACGAGATGGTCTGTTAGAAGTCATGAAGCAACTCAATAGACTGATTGGACTGTGATTGGGTTTATCCAGGATACAGTGATACTTTTCTGGTATGAAGAATAATAAAGTGGTGAAAATAACATGTGAAAAG
This sequence comes from Bos indicus, assembly GCF_029378745.1. Lineage (NCBI taxonomy): Eukaryota > Metazoa > Chordata > Mammalia > Artiodactyla > Bovidae > Bos > Bos indicus. The sequence goes on along the minus strand of NC_091780.1, from coordinate 13,462,518 downwards.
ACCTGAATTGAATTAGCAAAACTGCAAATAATTCAGTGCAAGTAAAGAGAATCATAGATGTGATTAAAGTGTCAGGAAGCCAGACAGGAGATTTGATGAGATACTGAAGCTCTAAAGATTGTGTGGTTTGGACTTTATCTTGAAGACAGCATCTGCCAATGAAGCAATATTAGCAAAATGATATTTGAGTTTTAGAAGGATTTCCATGGACAATGAAACTGAATGTTGGGGGAGGCTGAAGGTCAAAAAGATCAAGTAAGAAAATGAAGCAATAATCCAGGTGACCTGAATCTCAGCTTGTTAATTTAAATTCCTACTCATTTGTCTTTCACACTAGGATGATTTAATTTTAATTTTGAGGCAATGAAAGTAAAAATGTTAGTCGCTCAGTTGTGTTTGATTCTTTGCAACCCCCTGGGCTGTAGCTCATCAGGCTCCTCTGTCCATGGAATTCTCTAGGCAAAAATACTGGAGTGGGTAGCCATTCCTTTCTCCAGGATGTCTTCCCAAACTAGGGATTGAACTTGTGTCTCCGGCATCACGGGCAGATTCTTTACTGTTTGAGTGATGAAGTAGAAGAAAATTCCTTGGGAAAGGAGAAATAATTGTGAAAAATATTGAGTTTCAATAGCATTCAGACCATAGCTATGAAAGTTTTCATGGAGAATGGAATCACAGAGGTCTTAGAGGAGGAGGTGAAGAAAAATGCATAATTTTATCTCTGAATGATCCCACATACACACCATGCAATGCCATTTCCATGCATGTGAGCAGCTCTCCACCAACTGTCAGAGGTGTATGGGGCTCCAGGTCCAACTCTGCATGTAGGGTATCTTACCTGAACCTTCGTGGTGTGAACATTCCTATGACATAAGATCAAAATGGGCAAGGATGCAGTAGCATTTCTCAAGCACCTCAAGCATTCCAGTACTAAGCCATCTAACAACATCTTACCTCAGTGATTCATCTCCAAAGTGTGTATACCATAATGAAGAAACTGGGGCTCAAAGATGATGCCATTTGCCTGAGAAAACAAAGCCAACCTATGTGAATCTTGCATTCCTCTTGTAGACTGAACTGGTCCCAACACACAGCTCCACACAGATGTCTCAGGGCCCACATCTGAGTTCACACTACCCCTGGAGTCAGAAGAAGCAACAAACAATTCACTTTCTTTCTAGATTAGCATAGGAATTTTAAGTACAAGTTCTGGAGTTAGGTAAACTTGGGTTCAAACCTAAGGTTTGAGACTTGCTATCTGACTGATAATAGGCAAAATATTTAATCTCTTTAAGCCTTGGTTTCCTCACCTACAAACTGGAATGATCATAGAGAATATCTCACGGGAATATTCTGAGAGTTAATGTGTGATGGACTTAAAACACTAGTGGAATATCTGGGACATGGTAACTGCTCATAGATGTGACCTAATACCTGTTACCTTCTCAATGACTTTCCACTCTACTGTTTCTATCATAAAAGAATCAACTCATGTGTGATGTGAATTTAAATCAAGAATTAATGGGATTTTCCACAGTTAGCTGAAAATTTTATTTCTGCAAGAAAAATCACTTGGAAGCAACAAACTTTTACTTCCAATGTCTTTTCTCTCCTTTCCAATTGCTCTTATTTCTGTAGTGAGGAACTGATGGGCTTTTTGCTGCTCAATTTATTCAAACTCCACAATCCTTCTTTATCGCCTTGCTTTGCTCAATAAACTTGAGGGATTTTATTCACATCTCTACTACAGCGTGTATGTTGCTGTGATGACAGAAAGTAAGACTGGGTTATAATGCAATAGGGCCATGACTGTTGAGACATCCTTTAATCATCCCAAGCTTCAATTTCCTCTTCGGTTAAATGAAATCTATCCTACATATCTCACCACTATTATGAGGATCAGATACAGCAGTGGTTGCGCACGTTATAAAACTTAAAGTTCAGTAAAAATAAAAGCTCTTTGCATTATTTTATCGCTGTTATATGATAAGGGAGAAGCCATAGGTTAAAATGATCACCCACCTGTTCTAAATGCTAGCTCCTATGGTAGGGAATTACTGAAAGAGCATGTTTAGACTGGAAATGACATTCCTTTAAAAAGAGCAAAGGAATGGCTTATTTAAAAAGCCATTGTTAAACTTCTGCTTTGTTAAACTTCATTAGAAAGAGAAAGAAGCAGAGGGTTGACCATGACAGATCTTGGGGAAATAAACGAGAAAAGACTCACATACGCCTGATTCGGTTTGGCTTGAAAGTGAAGGTGGAAGTCGCTCAGTTGTGTCCGACTCTTCGCGACCCTATGGACTGTATGAGTGAGTGAGTGAAGTTGCTCAGTTGTGTCCGACTTTGCAACCCCATGGACTGTAGCCTACCAGGCTCCTCGGTCCATGGAATTCTCCAGGCAAGAATACTGAAGTGGGTTGCCATTTCCTTCTCATTGCAGGCAGAGTCTCTACCACTGAGTCACCAGGGAAGCCCAGTATAGTATATAGTATAAGCTATTGTTTACAGTATTTGCTGACTTTTGTGGTGTAATATTCCCATTGTGGTCTATTTCAAGCAATAAGATGACCTCACCAAATGTGGAAAAGATTCACATTATCACAGAAATCTATAATCTTTGCATCATGAAATTACAATAGTTATATATGTTCTTTAAATATTAATAAAATGTAGTAAGATAGCAATTAATGAGTCTTGAGTATTGACTTATTCACTATGATTTCTTTCAAAGTAAGCTAATTAAAAAATAATAATAATGGCTATATTTAACAATGGACTTGCAAAATCCCTGAAGATTAAAAACCCACTCTTGTGAGCTACTGAAACTTGACTCCTACTAGCGACTGGTCCTCAGTAGTCCTTTCCACGTAAAGAGGATGCTCATATATAAGATTTTGAGAATGCATGCAAAGTACTTGGTAAACAGTGTCTAGGTTTTAAATGTCATTAAGAAAAAATTCAGGGCTCTGTGCTCTGGTCCATGTTGCATCTTGACTGAGAACCATCAACAGACCCCTAGTGAACTTCCTTCCCTACAGCATAACACTTTCTTGCATCTGAAAGCCACATACAGGGACTTCCCTGGTGGTCCAGGGGTTAAGACTTCGTCTTCTAAAGCAGGGAGTGTGGGTTCAATGCCTGGTCAGGGAACGAAGATCCCACATGCCTGTGGCCAAAAAACCAAAACATATACCAGGAGCAATGTGGTTTTTCCTGTGGTCATGTATGGATGTGAGAGTTGGACTGTGAAGAAGGCTGAGCACTGAAGAACTGATGCTTTTGAACTGTGGTGTTGGAGAAGACTCTTGAGAGTCCCTTGGACTGCAAGGAGATCCAACCAGTCCATTCTAAAGAAGATCAGGCCTGGGATTTCTTTGGAAGGAATGATGCTAAAGCTGAAACTCCAGTACTTTGGCCACCTCATGCGAAGGGCTGACTCATTGGAAAAGACTCTGATTCTGGGAGGGATTGGGGGCAAGAGGAGAAGGGGATTACAGAGGATGAGATGGATGGATGGCATCACTGACTCAATGGACATGAGTCTGAATGAACTCTGGGAGTTGGTGATGGACAGGGAGGCCTGGCATGCTGCGATTCATGGGGTTGCAAAGAGTTGGACACGACTGAGCGACTGATCTGATCTGATCTGAATATTGTAATAAATTCAAGGAAGACTTTTAAAATGGCCCACATCAAAAAAAAATCTCAGAAAAAAACTTAAAAAATAAAAAATGTAACATAATGAAATTATTTCTGGTATGATAGAATATGAATCTCAGATATCACATTAGTGTTTGATGCTGATAGAAAAGGATAGATTATTACACAATTAATAAATCCACTTCTCTTGTCTCTGGAATACACATTTCTATAGTCATTAGAAGTCTCTTTAAAGATCAGTCTCAAAAACAAGCTTTTTATCCCCACTTGCCTCATTTCACTTTTCCCATTAGTAGCAGTTTAAAAATTCTTCTAAACTGCAGTTCTCATTATGCTTTTCTTCCTTTCTGCAGACTAGGGTCTTTATTCTCCTTATTCTAAAGCTTTAATATTTGAAATTAGTCTCATAAATTTAAAAAGGACACCCACATGGTTGATTATTTTAAAATTCAATCAAATGGATTTTTTTTTAACCCTTTCTTGAAAGCAGTGGGGGAGTAATGGATAAATGTATAATCAACTGCATAAAATTTGACAGACAGATATTTTATAATACTGCCATGTGGGAGTTCAAATACCAGATGCTTTTTATCATGACAATCCAGTTCAATTCCCCAACCAAGAGAAAAGAGTACAGCACATTTGAGGACCAGCTGCAGGGACCTAACTCTGTCTCGCTGCCAACAGTAAAGCCGAAACACAGAATCCCAGCCTGAAATAGAGACAAGGGGCTTTGTGAGCTCACACAGACAGAGATTTTAATGACAGGCTATTAGGACATCTTCTGTTTGTCTCCCATATGCTCAGTTGAAGAACTGGAAAATAAGTCTGCAGCAATTTGAAGTGCCAAGCAGCTAAAATCACTGGGCCACCTGTGTACTTTGATGATCCCTGCTTTAAGGCAGTTTCTGGCTAACAGGACTTGGAAAAGTCAGAGCTGTCTGCTCCTTTTCAATGAGACATTTGCCAGTGGGGGTCAAGAGGCCCAGACAGAGGGAACTGTCCTTAGATTTAGTGCCTTTCCAAATTGGAACCCACCAGGTTTAGGGCAGTTGATCCCCAACCTCAGGAATGGGAGTCTGATCTTCTGTTCACCAGGGTCTACCTGAAGCTGACATTCAGAAGTAGAGACACGACTTTGCAGGTCTGTGTAGCATAAGGTGTAGATCTGGAAGCAATATACTAAATCCAGAGGAAGCTATGGGCAAAATCTTGATGAGAATGCCGCCTATAATGTGGGGTGACAAGAAACCAATGGAGTGAGGAGACAGAGAAGAATGGAATCCTACTGATTTCAGTAGAATTTCTCCTCCTTTAAAAATGATGGGAATTTTCCAGTTTGAACATTGAACCACAGGACCACACTTGTGAGTAGGAATCAGGAAACCATTGTTGAGTGAGGTACAATGGGGCAGTCCTGTTTCCATTTCCCAACTACAGTGTACAGTTCGGAGCTCACCGAGTTGCTCCAGGTACCCAGCTGGCTACTTGGACAGGACCACAGCCTTGTGAAGAAGGCTGGCTATTTCAGAGGCCAGGTTCAGGGTCTATAACACAGGACCCAGCCCACAGAGGCTCAGGATTTTCCACAAGGTGCCACTGCAGTCAATGACTGCCTAAGAAATTCTTTCCCAGTCTCTGTTCCGTTTCCCAGGGAGGGCTGGTTCCCTTCTTTTCCCATCACTCAGTTGCCTCTCACCATGGACCATAAGTTAAGTAAAGTAAGTAAAGTGCTCATATACTCAGTCGTGTCTGACTCTTTGCAACCCCATGGACAGTAGCCCACCAGGCTCCTCTGTGCATGGGATTCTCCAGGCAAGAATACTGGAGGGGGTTGCCATTTCCTCCTCCAGGGCATCTTCTCAACCCAGAGATTAAACCTGCATCTCTTACATCTCCTGCATTGGCAGGAGGGTTCTTTACCACTAGCATCACCTGGGGAGCTACCACAGACCATAGTGAAGCCGCTCAGTCATGTTCGACTCTTTGCGACCCCATGGACTGTAGCCCACCAGGCTTCTCCGTCCATGGGATTTTCCAGGCAAGAATACTGGAGTGGGGTGCCATTTCCTTCTCCAGGGGATCTTCCCAACCCAGGGATAGAACCCAGGTCTCCCACACTGCAGGCAGACACTTTACCCTCTGAGCCACCGGGGAAGAATACCACAGACCATACATCACCTCTAATTTTCTATGGAGCTTCCTGTGACTCCAAGCATCTCTGGTCCTGTTTCTTGGGTTTGATGAGGCATCCAAGCCCTCAAAGCACCTAAATTTCATGAACATCCCTTCCTATTCATGTTGCTTCCAGGCTAACAAAGGCAGTTTGAAAGTTGTCCTCTACTCCACCCTCTTGGCAGTGTGTCTTACAACAGTCATTCCCAGATAAAGAAATTGTTGCTGGGAGAAATGTTAGCCAGGCTGAGGGACAGGCCTGGAGTCACGCGAAAGAGGAAAGAGAGCAGCCTAAGGGTCAGCTCTTAAGGAGCCAACTGTGTAACCTTATGGGACCTCGATTTCCTCCCCTTAGACGGTAAGAGGCAATGATGCAATAGAGTTCAATTTTTTTTCTACCTTCAGACACGTTTATTAAATTGGAATATCATTCAGTATTTAAGTCTGTTTTTTCAGAGATCACATGGAACAGATTGATTTAAAGCCCTGGCAGCCCACTGGGTCTCCCCCTCATCTTCCTGGGTCTTCCAAAGCACCTCTGCATAACCTAGGAACTTCTCAGAATCCCATGTAAAACCCACAGAGCTGGGTGCTCTATAAATTTGTTACATCATGACCATGTTAATGTGGAGATCACATTAACAGGAGCTGAGACTCCAACCAAGTCTTTGTATTGCACCTTCTATCCCAGCACCTCTTCTTTATCCCAGACTGTTTCCATCCCTGGGCCCACTCCACTGAGTTTGGAGCAGTAGGGTCAGGAAAAGTCAAGTTTACACTTTCAGGAGACATATGACAGAATCACACAGCCTTGCCCTGGGTTTGGGGGCAACAACTAAGCTTTGGGTTCCCAGTTCAGATTTACAAGCGGGAGCTCAGAAGCACCTAATTGCAGAAGACTCTCGAGAGTCCGTTGTACTGCAAGGAGACCAAACAAGTCAATCCTAAAGCAAATTAACCCTGAATATTCACTGGAAGGACTGATGTTGAAGCTGAAGCCTCAATATTTTGGCCACCTGATGCGAAAAGCCAACTCACTGGAAAAGACCCTGATGCTGGGAAAGATTGAAGGCAGCAGAGGAAGAGATGGTTGGATGGCACCACTGAGTCCATGGACACAAGTTTGAGCAAACTTCAGAAGACAGTAAAGGACAGGGAAGTCTGGCTTGTTGCAGTCCATGGGGTTGCAAAGAGTCAGACATGACTTAATGACTGAACAACAATAACAACTCTAAAGCACCGATGGCCTTGGAATAGTTCTCCATGCAGTCATCTGAAAAGCTTTGCCCACCTCTCTATCTTTCACCTCAGGCCCTCACATTCACAATGTTCCAGACACTATGGCCTTCCTTCACTTCCTAAAGCTAAAACACCTTTGGATGACAAAGCTGTTGCATATCTTATCCCTTTTGCACGGAGCACATTTCCCTCTTCTGGCTTTTTGCCAAATAAACTTCTACTCCATCATTGCAGTGGCAGCTCAATTGTCCCTTCTCCTGGGAAAGACCTCTCTGACTGTTAAGTCCACATGGAAGCCATCTGTTGTTCATGCTGACCATCAAATGCAGCTCTCATCCATGGCCCTTGGCCAAATGTGGTTTTACAGTCTGCAAACCTACCTTTGCAAATAATCTGCCTGATTATTTGATAAGTATGCAGCTTTCCCCCTAGACCAGGGGTTGGAAAACTACAGCTCGAGGTCCAAATCCAGTCCCTTGCCTGTTTCTGCAAAGCTTTGCTGGAACACAGACATGCTTCCTACTGTGAGTATCACCCACTGCCGCCCTTGCACTACAACAGCAGAGCTCAGCAGTTAGGATGGAAGCTGTATTGTCTCCAGAGTCCCAAATTCCTGACCCTTTACAGGAAAAGTTTGTCAATTGTTTACTTTAGACCATAAGAATTATTTTAAAAGTATGTTTATTTTGTCCATCATTTTATCCTCCTGGACCTAACACAATTCCTGGCATATATTTCTGGCATAATTAATATATGTTCAATGAATGATTCAGTGGGGGAATCCACAAGAATCATTAGTTATATGGGTATAATGTAGACAGAATCACAAACAAACAAACAAAAAAATTGTATCAATTAGTTGTATGGGTATAATGTAGTCAGAATCACAAACAAACAAACAAAAGAAATTGTATCAAAGAACGAAAGCCCTGTTTTTGTTCTTTGTTTTTTAGGGTTTTCTTCCAGTTGTGCATAATTAATATATGTTCAATGAATGATTCAGTGGGGAACTCCACAAGCATCATTAGTTGTATGGGTATAATGTAGTCAGAATCGCAAATAAAGAAACAAACAAATTTTATCAGTAGCTTAAGAAAGAAAGCCCTGTTTTTGTTCTTTGTTTTTTACGGTTTTCTTCCAGTTGTATTAAGATATAATTGACAGAGAGCACTGCATAAGTTTAATGAGTACAGCTTACTGGCTTGACCTACACACATCGTGCAGTGATTATGACAGTGAAGTGATTATTCACAAGTTAAGTGAACATTCATTGTCTCATACAGACACAGTAATAAAGAAATAAACAAACTTTTTTGTCTGATGAAAACCATAGGATTTACCCTCTTAATAATATTCATGTATAACAGAGAGTAATGTTAATCATTTTTATCACATTATACATTGCATCCTTAGGACTTATAACTGGAATTTTGTATATTTTTGACTGTGAACAAAAGCCCTGTCTTTGAAAGGCATTTTTATTTGTTAAATTCTTTATCATTATCAAAACAAGCAAAAACTAGAAAATATATGAGTGAATGATTGTGTTATTCAAGTTATTAGAGTTGGATTAGAGTTGATATTAGAGTTGGATTGATCGAAATTAAAAACCGATCTGGTATAGGGCTAAAACATAAAATCCTAATCAACCAGCCAAAGCAAATTGTTCCACACAGGACATAATGCCCTTAATTTGCCAGCCAGTGATTCAGCCTTTTTAAATGAGACGTGTAACTCACAGATGCTAGTTTTTAATACTATTATGAAACATGATTTGTTCCCAGTTGGTTTTAAAATACTTTTATTTTTCTGTTACATAAATGGTCTAAGTTATGAATAAAATAATCACATTGCCAATTCTCCCATTCCATGGCTAGGCATGCATAGGTATCAATTTTCCCTCAAAGGACAAATTACAGTATGTTTGAAGACAGTCTGGATTTCAATTATTATTTTTATTCCATCACCAAGTTGTGTCCAACTCTTTGTGACCCCCTGGACTGCAGCACACCATGCTCCCCTGTCCACTATCTCCCAGAGTTTGCTTAAATTCACATTCATTGAGTCAGTGATACTATCTAACCATCTTATCCTCCATCTACCCCTTCTCCTTTTGCCTTCAATCTTTTCCAGCATTAGGGTCTTTTCCAATGAGTCAGCTCTTTGCATCAGGTGGCCAAAGTATTGGAGTTTCAACTTCAGCATCAATCTTCCAATGAATATTCAGAGCTGATTTCCTTTAGGACTGACTGGTTTGATCTCCTTGCAGTCCAAGAGTCTTCTCCAGCATCATGATTCAAAAGCATCAAATGAGCATATTAAACACACATACCTACATTTGGTAAGTAGCATTATGCTTCCTTTAAAAAAAATTTTGCTTAAACTTTTTTTTCCTGCTATTATAGAAAATAACCAATGTACAGACTGGGGCTAGGAAGGGATGGAAACCTTTTGACCATATTGATAGATTCCTGCTTGGCGCCATCCTCTACTTTCCACAGCACACCACAAGCAATTTATGACAGCAATAAATAGCCAAGTATTTTCTGTATTCAAGGTAGCTGCCTGGATCCAGAAGAAACATAGCTCTGCTTTCAAATTTGATCCACGTAATAGATGTGGAAGCCAGGCCTAAGAAAGGGAGGTCATTAGATCAGGAAGCAGCTGTCTGGCTCTCCTTATTTCTATTCAGCAGCCATTCCCGAGGCGTGACTGTCACTGCTAAACAATTTCCCAAGGCCTCGTTCATTTGGCAATTTAGGAAGAGCCAGCCAGTGCCTGCTTGGTGTGTCTCAAAAGGCAGGTCTGCACTGCAGTAGATTAGAGCACAGGCTCATCTCAGTGTAAAACCTGCTTCTGTCACGGAGTAACTGCCTGGGGCAGGTGATTGGGCTGCTCTGTGCCTCAATCCCTTTCTCTAAGAAGGTGGGTAAAGTGATGACACCGTAAATAAATCGGTAAGGGCTTCCCGGGTGGTGCTAGTGGTCAAGACCCTGCCAGGCAATGCAAGAGACATAAGAGATGTGGGTTCGATCCCTGGGTTGGGAAGATCCCCTGGAGAAGGAAATGGCAGCCCACCCCAGTATTCTTGACTTGAAGATTTCATGCACAGAGGAACCTGGCAGGCTACAGTCCATAGGCTCGCAAAGAATCGTACACAACTAAAGCCACTTAGCGCAAGCACAGCAGCATGTATAAAGTGCTCAATAAATTTGAGCTCTCGTTACAGTTTTGAGGTGTTCTACATCTTTTCCCCACAAAGTTTGGCTTTCAGTTCCTATTTATGCTTATTCATGTTCTCAGTCATATGCTCAATCGAATTGTTCAAGGCAACTGAAAGATTCCCAAGCTTTACTTATTCTAACAAACTCCATGCTGAGTTCTTTGGTTCTAAAACTTTTCAGCTTTTACTCTAAAATGCTTTGGCCACTTCACAAAAATAAAGAAGAGTTAGCATTTATTGACTACTTAGCTATATGCCAGACATTGAGTAAAGTGACTGTGCTTTGCTGATTTGATTCATGTAGTCCTTTAGTGAAAGTGTTAGTCGCTCAGTAATGCCCAGCTCTTGATGACCCCATGGACTGTAGCCCATCAGGCTTCTCTGTTCGTAGAATTCTCCAGGCAAGAATACTGGAGTGAGTAACCGTTCCCTTCTCTAGGGGATCTTCCCGACCCAGGGATCGAACCCAGGTCTCCTGTATTTCAGGCAGATTCTTTACCATCTGAGCCACAAAAGAAGCCCATGTATTCCTTACGATAATCTTAAAAGCAGGCTTTATGATCTCCATTTGACAGGTTGATAAGCTGAGTCTTAGAAAGGTAAGACATTTTTCTAAGGACTGTAACAAGAGCAGAATTAAGACCCCAGTCTATCCTGCCCAGACTAGTCATGTGACCTGGTATACAAGTGGTTTTTGGTGGATGTGGTATGATGCAAACATCTTACAAGCAGGGACTTAACAAGTTTAGTTTGTCTAATAATTTATTTATCATCTCCCACCGGCTTGGCAAATTCTGTGTCTTATTCAGTTCTTAGGCAAGAGATAGACATGCAGGTCACTTCAAGTAGCAAATGTGGTTTCTATTCTGAAATTGATCTGTCAGAACTTAATTTCACAAAATGGTCCAGCCACCTTCAAAGACAGTGTGGTGATTTCTTATAAAACTAAGCACATTCTTATCATACAATCCAGCAAGTTTTTCCCTTGGTATTTACACAAAGGAATTGAAAACTTATATCTATGCAAAAATCTGCCCAGGAAAGTTTCTATCAGCTTTATTCATAATTATCAACAATTGAAAGCAACCAACTTGTCCTTCAGTAGGTGAATGAGTAAATAAACATTCCGCAAAATGGAATATTATTCAAAGCTAAAAATATTAATAAATGGGCTATCAAGCTATAGAAAGACGTGGAGGAATCTTAACTGCATAGGGCTAAGTGAAAGAAGCCAATCTGAAAAGGCTACCTATTGAATTTATTCCAACTCTATGGCATTCTGGAAAAAGCAGAACTAAGACAGCAAAAAGATCAGTAGTGGCCAGAGGTGGGGGAGAATAGATGGAGCATGGAGAATAGTTTGGTCAGTGAATGTACTCTGTATAATGCTATAATGGGGGAGACATGTCATTATAGGTTTGTCCAAACCCATTGAATGTAAGAAATCAAGATACAAAAAGACCAAAAATAAAACAAACAAACAAACCCCACTGCTATTTCTGAAAAACCTGGAGGGAAAACACAGTGTTGGGAGCAAAAACAGGGAGTTGGGGGCAAAAGCAGGGAGTTGGGAGCAAAAGCAGGGTACTGTGCGTGTCCTCTGCACTCACTGCCACAAGAGGGTTGGGCAAACCACCTAAAGCCAGCCCTCCAGCCCAACCTCCCGGATACACCCCTATCCTCGCCCCATATAAGGAGCAAGCTCGATGTCCTTCGGTAAGTGAGGAGGGAACTTGTAGTTTCTTCTCACTCCCCACCTGCTGTGGCAGGAGCCGCTGTAAAGCCTTGCCTAAAAAAAAAAGTTCACCATAAGTTTGTTCTTGAGGTCCATGAGTCTGCTTCTGTTTTGTACATAAGTTCATTTGTATCAATTTTTTTTAGACTTTACACATAAGCAATGTCATTCATACACCTGAAACTAACATATTGTTAGTTTACTATACTTCAATATGAAATTTAAAAAGAATTATATTCTTATTAAAAAATAATTTTAAAAAATCAAAATTTAAAACTATGTGAGCTAGAGGCCTTGGGTGGCGATGATGTGTAGCTTCATCAGTTGCAAAAAATGTACCCCTTGGTGGGGGATATTGATGATGAGAGAGCATAATGTGTGGGGGCAGGGTTTACATGGGATATTTCTGTGCCTTGCCCTCAAATTTCCTGTGAACCTAAGACCACTCTAAAAAATCAGTCTTAAAAATATAATGTGAAATCTTCTCTCTTTTTATACCTACTTCTGTCTCTTCCATTTTTCTCTTCTTCCTCGCCGCTTGCTCTACCAGTAGTCAGAGCACGTATCGCTCTCCAAAGGGTCTGCTGAATTTCCTACCATTAGAGTTTAGAGCCAACAAAGGTCCATATAGTCAAAGCTATGGTTTCGCCAGTAGTCACGTGCAAATGTGAGAGTTGGACAACAAAAAAGGCTGAGGGCCAAAGAATTGATTATTTCAAACTGTGATGCTGGAAAAGACTCTTGAGAGTCCCTTGGGCAGCAAGGAGATCAAACCAGACAATCCTAAAGGAAATCAACCCTGAATATTCATTGGAAAGACTGAGGCTGAAGCTCCAACACTTTGGCCACCTGATGTGAAGAGCTGACTCATTGGAAAAATCCCTAATGCTGGGAAAGATTGAGGGCAGGAGGAGAAGGGGACGACAAAGGATGAGATGATTGGATGGCATCACCAACTCAGTGGACATGCGTCTAAGCAAACCCCGAGAAATGGTGAAGGACGGGGAAGCCTGGGTGCTGCAGTCCATTGGGTCACAAAGAGTCTGACATGACTTAACAACTGAAAAACAATGAAAAGAGTTTAGAGAGGGGGTGGTGCCCTCCAACCCACTCTTGATTTGGCCTGAGGATGGGGCAGGAAGAGGTGTTGACAAGATTCCACAGCTTTCTCCAAAACTCATCACCAAGTTTTTATTTCTGTAACTTCTTCAATGTGTTCATTGTCTTGGACTAGATATGAGGACTCTGAAGGGCCCAAGAGTTGTTCAGGGAACTCTAGCTTACTTATTTTGAAAATTCACATTTTTACCCTGGAACCTCACATGGGTGTGCTGTGACTACTGTGCCTGACTAATGCATCAATTTTAACATCTTTGAATAAGTACAACAGACAGGAACAGTTTTGTCAACTGCTTGACCCTGGGACTTGGAGGCCCAGAATCTGCCCAAGTTCTATTTCTGCTGAGATATACAGGTTTCCTTTATTGAGCTCAGAAGCTCTAGGGCAGCCCAGCAAGCATTTCCACGCTTGATGGGCCGGCATACAGAGCATAGTGCAGAAATCCTGTGTGCAAATAATAGAGATACCAGGGCCCTGAAGGAAAATGTGTAAGTCAGACTGATTTCTAGCTCTGGTCCTTATAAATTTATGTACATGGCCAGTGGGTAGGCAGCACTATTTGCAATAGCTAGGACATGGAAGCAGTCTAGATGTCTATTGATAAATGAATGGATAAAGAAGTTGTGATACATACATACAATGCAATAGTACTCAGCCATAAAAAAGGAATGCATTTGAGTCAGTTCGAATGAGGTGGATGAAGCTAGAGCCTACTATATAGAGTGAAGTACGTCAGAAAGGGAAAAACAAATCTCATATATTAACACATATATGTGTAATCTAGAAAAAATCGTACAGATGAACCTATCTGTAGGGCAGGACCAGAGACACGGACATAGAGCACAGACTTGTGGACACAGCAGGGGAAAGAGAGTGGAACAAATTGAGAGAGTAGCATCGAGACGCATACACTACCACATGTAAAATAGCTAGCCAGTGGGAAGTTACGGTAGAGCACAGGAAGCGCAGCCTGGTGCTCTATGACAACCCAGAGGGCTGGAGGTGGGAGGGAGGTTCAGGAGGGAGGGGATATATGTATACTTATGGCTGATTCACGTTGTTGTGTGGCAGAAACCAAAACAACATTGCAAAACAATTATCCTCCAATTAAAAATAAATGAAAAAAAAAGAATACATGACAAGTACACAAAAGAGGAGCATCACTAACATCCGGTGACTTTCTTTGTTTCTGTTAGATGATCCACCACGTCTCCTGCACTGCCCCAAATCCACAGTCAGATGACAAAGGGTCAGAGAAGCACAAAAAGTCAGAATTCCTCAAATATCCGATGGGGGAGCTGCAGCAGGAACAGAGGGTAGTGTCTTAACCCATGAGCAGACAAGTCTGCATATGGACTGCAACCCAGGGAGTCCCGTGAGGATGGTGACAACATCAGGAGAAGGGAAATGGTTGCTGGGAAAGTTGACTTCCCATTGAACACATGAGAGATCTACTGGGCTCCCTGAACAAGCTGGGATGGACTAGAGTGGATCCAGGATTCACCCTATGATGCACGCGGGGCCTGATCTAGGATACTAAGTGGGACCCCACTACACCCAGGGAACCCAGGAGCAGATCTAGCCCATCCTTGCCTTCTCACATCCAGTTTACCCCTGCCTCTCAGGAAGGTCATCTCCACGGCAGAAACCAGGGAATAGCAGCCCCTAGGAATGTTTGGAGCACCTGTTCCTTTAGCCCTTGCATCCCTAGGAACCTGGAGGACAGCCCCTTCCACCTCTTCTGGTCATTCTCAGGGGAGCCTGGCTGATGGTCAGAATGGTTTTTCTGACCTCCAAGAACCCCAGGGGAGATCTGCAGTGGTCAGGGCCAGGCTTAGAAGCACCCAGATGAAGCAAAAACTGACTAACCACAATGGCATGCCCTGGGGTTGGTTTAGTCCTGGATAGATGGGGCTTCCAGGCTGACCTGCCGAGGTGTGAGGTCATGACAGTTCCTGTTTCAGCACAGCCCCAAGTCACGCGCCACGTTTTCTTCTGGTTTGGGACTAGTCTATTGTTTGGCGTAAGCCAGTCCATTGAGCAAATTCCATAGGAAGAGCTTAACGTATCCATAAGCTGGAACCCCAGGGCTGAGGTGGAACCTGATGCTACAGTCGGGCCCTGAAGATTGCACCCATCTTTCTGATGGCTCAGGACTTGAATCATAGGGGCTTCTAGAAGGAAAGGCCTATTTTTACCCTCGGGTAGCTTTGAGACTGCCTAGTTCACATCTTTATATGTTGTTGTTGTTCAGTCACTCAGTCATTTCTGACTGTTTGTGACCTCAGGAACTGCAGCACGCCAGGATTCCCTGTCTTTCACCATCTGCTGGAGTTGGCTCAAACTCATGTCCATTGAGTTGGTGATGCTATCCAACCATCTCATCCTCTGCTGCCCTCTTCTCCTCCTGCCCTCAATATCTGCCAGCATCAAGGTCTTTTCCAATGAATTAGCTCTTCTCATCAAGTGGCCAAAGTATTGGAGTTTCAGTTACATCATCAGTCCTTCCAATGAACATTCAGGACTGATTTCCTTTAGGATGGACTGGTTGGATCTCCTTGCAGTCCAAGGGACTCTCAAGAGTCTTCTCCAACACCACAGTTCAAAATCATCAGTTCTTCAGAGCTCAGCCTTCCATGGTCCAACTCTCACATCCGTACATGACTACTGGGAAAACCATAGCTTTGACTATCTGACATATGAGGGGAAAAACTCTAGAGGGATAAACTGGCTCATCCATTATAGCAGAGAAGATTAGGGATGCTCCCATGACTCCAACACCCTGGGTAGCTGTGGTCCTCCTCACCACTTAGACTCTGGGGAGGATGCCCTTCAGGGAAGTCTGAGGTTCCTAAACAGGGTTCTATGTGAACCATGGATTTTCTGAATGAGTTTCTGGCAGTTCATTTAAAGAAAGAAAGAAAAACACAGGCAAAAACAACTTCTAAATCAAGCGCACCCATTCCAAGTCTCCAGGCCCCAGTGCTGAGGCAGTTCTTGAGGTTTTCAACGAATCAGAGCAAAACAAAAATATTCCACAAGCGGGTCACGCAGCATTTCTCGTCTCCAACATGTAAACCTATGGGGTTTTCAATTATTGAACATGGGCGGCTCTGAGCCTTCACCTTGGCAGAAGAGTCCACAGCTTAATACAGGTCGGCTCAAAGGGACACTTCCGTGTCTAGCTTACATTTTTTAACTTCCCTTAATTTGTTTTATTACTCCCAGACTCATTTCTTGATACCTGATACTTTGTCCACTTATGCGCTTCCTGTCATTAGCCACAGCCTCGGAAACTTTCATCACTTTCTCCAGAGTGAAGGGGGGTTCACATCCCGCCTTTCAATTAGGGCTGCTAGCTGGCGTTGTTGTTTTCTGCCCTTTCCGGGAGCAGAACACTCTGCAAAGGATGAGACATCTGTAACAGGATGTCTGGCCCTGGGGGAAAAAATATGTCATGAGGGGCCAGAGTGAAGGGGTGGCGTGAGGGGTGGGTGAAGATAGCCTGGATGGCAGGGGCTTTCACTCTGTGCCCTGCCCCCTGATTAACGCGGGTGCTCTCCATGGACGAATGAGATGATTTAAGGGCAGCTGGAAGTAATGTTGGTGTGTTTTTTTTGTCTCAGGTCCAGGGGATCTTCCCCAATCCAGGGATGGAACCCAGGTCTCCTGCATTGCAGGTGGATTCTTTACAGTCTGAGCCACCAGGGAAGCCCAAATTGTTATTTAACAAACTGTCTAACCGTTGGCTAACCTTTCTTTTCTGATTAAAAGAACATCACACTTTACAGAACCTTATTTTCTTATGTATTTAAATTGTTTTCTTTTTCCTTCATAACAATAGGCAGAGCTCAGCTGGTCCCTGTCCCCAAAAGACTCTTGGAGCAACTGGAAAATTGTAATTTAAGAGTCATCCAACTCCAAGTGCACTCATTTCACTCGGCTTAAATAAGGATCTTTCCATCATTACATGTTATAATTATGTCACCACACGCTATATAATTCCAATTCGATGATGATTGTATGCCATATATTAACATTAATTGTGTAACTAGACATAACCATATGTTTATATGTGGATTTAACTGCCATCTTTAAAAATCCTACAAAAGAAATATGTGAGGGATTTTTTTAAAAAGAGGGAAAATATCAAGGAAAAGCATGTTCAAATGCATATATAAAATAAAGTATATGGAGGAAAAGCAAATAATCGAATACGTTTTCAAATTTGCATTTAATTATCCCAGTTTTTGTTCTTTTGTTTGTAAAAATCATATTATAATATTATGATAGCTCAAAATAATCAGATAGATCAGCCATGATTCCACTATAACATGTCTCCTTTTCAGATCCAGCTCACATCCACGTAGATCTGTGCACATCTGTGATGTTAGCATCTCATAGAATTGTGGGTTCTGCATCACCATGTAACTTACCATGAGTGACTTTTCCTTATTTGTTGCTACGTCCGCATCATGCACCGCAGTACGATGCATTGACTGGAAGCACTGACCCTGAAATAAGACTGCCTGGTTCTGGAGTCCTCTGCTACTCGCTAGTTTTGTGACGTTGGTCGAGTTGGTTACCTTGTTTATGCTTCAGCATCTCCATCTAAAAATGGGCAATCATAAACATCTACCTCATGATGGTACTGTGAAAACTAAACCAATTATTATAGGTGAAGGGCTTTGAAAATGGCACACACAAGGCGTTCAGGAACGGTTGAGCTGTATTGTTGGTGATGATGTTTCTAGACAGCTGAGAACCACAATTTACGGATTCTTTTCCTGTTTGGTGACAACATGAATGTCTCCAGTTTCTGATATCCTTAGGAATGCTTTGCTTTTATTTTTTCAGTGGAAGATAATTGCTTTACAGTATTGTGTTGGCTTCTGCTATACAACAGAATGAATCAGCCATAAGTAAGCATATATCCTCTCCTTCCTGAACCTTCCCCCAACCCTTCCTAACCATCTAGGTTGTCATAGGTTACCACGCTGAGCTCCCTGAGTTAAACAGCAACTTCCCATTAGCCATCTCTATTACACATGGTAATGTATATGTTTCAATGCTACTCTCTCAATTTGTCCCACTCTCTCCTTCTCCCACTGTGTCCAAAGTCTGTTCTCTATGTCTGCATCTTTATTCCTTCCCTACAAATAGGCTCATCAGTACCATTTTTCGTAGACGAATATTTTTGTGCATATAACTTTTCTATGTCCTTGAATTTTTCAGCGCAAAATTATCAGCTAAACATTTGAAATACACCTGTGTAAAGAGCTTATTCTAAGCCCATCTCAACACAGTACCCCAGCTAGAAAAACAAAATCAGCTCAGCGTAGAAAAATAACTGAAAGAGGTATAAATGCTTGCTGCATTATTTTTAAATATTCCGGAAAGAAGCAAAACTTAATATCCTCTTTTCACAAACCCGTGTCTCCTGCCTCGTCCACACATACACTTACCACCAAGTTAAATTCCTGCTCCAATCCTCTTTCCCCTCTCGCATCTAATTCCTTCCGTAGAAGCTCGTGTGTTATCATCTCCTGCCAATGACTTTCTAATCTTCCTAAATCCAGCTCTTACCTCGTTTGAATCTATTAAGAGGCCCAGGGCTGACCTGCCAAGAGTTCCCTGGAAACAGTCAGAGTGAGAAAAATTGAGTGGGGAAAAAGGTGTTCATTTGTCTTAGAACAGAGAAAAGATAGGAGTTTTCATTATCTATCTGTCCATCCACACATATATTCACATGTGACATACATAAGTATTGACCCACACAACAAATTAAGTTTCTGCCGTATGTTTACTTCTAGTTTTCTATATTTCTAAATCGCTTTCTCTGTTTTAAGAGCTTTTTACGTGGACAGTTTTGAAAATCTTTATTGAATTTGTTACAATGTTGCTTCTATTTTAGGTTTTGGTTTCCTGTCTGTGAGGCACGCGAGATCCTAGCTCCCCAACCAGGGCTTGAACCCATGCATCCTGGTTAGAAGATGAAGTCTTAAGGAGTTTCTCCAAATCATTTTCTTACACTCTTATGCCAAGTGTTCAAATTACTAAAAATATAAGTATGTGCAGTGCTAAGTCACTCAGTCATGTCCAATTCTTTGTGACCCCAGAGACTGTAGTCCACGGGGCTCCTCTGTCCATGGGGATTCTCCAGGCAAGAATAGTGGAGTAGGTTGCCATGCCCTCCTTCAGGGGAACTTCCTGACCGAAGAATCGAGCCAGGGCCTCCCGAATTGCAGGTGGATTCTTTACTGTCTGAGCCACGAGGAAAGCCCAAGAATACTGGAGCGGGTGGCCTATCTCTTCTCCAGGGGAACTTCCCAACCCAGGAATCAAACCAGGGTCTCTTGCATTGCAGGTGGATTTTTTTTTCCAGCCAAGCTACCTGGGAAGCCCGTAAGTTAGTATAACACAGTTCATTACAGCTAAAATCAGCATCATTTAGTGGTCACTAGGCACAAGGGGCTACTTCTTTGAGCTTCTCAGAGCACAGGCATCTCATTTAGGCCTGAAGAGATGAACAGAGTTTAGAAGGAAAGCTTCAGCTCACTGGCTTTCGTAATGAGACGTCCCTGAGTTACACCTATGCACCCTCATTGTGCCATTGGGAAGCCTGAGGGCGGATGTGCAGGGCATGTGAAATAAGTCAGAAAAACCCAGGGGTGAGGCACGCTGGGACTTCAGCACAGCTGACCAGCAGGAAACAGGGAAGAGCTGGATGTGAGCTAGAAGTGTGAGCACCAGGGGTTGACTTTTATGGGGAGTTAACTGCATAAAAGCTCTTAGTGAGCTCAAATATAGTTTGGGCAGTTGCTGGTAATAACAAGAAACGGAGGCCCGTTTTGGTGAAAATTTGGCCACAAAGGAGCAGTGCTCTGTCAGAGAACACGAAGGACTGTGAGCAAAGGAAGCGCCAGACGGGGCAGCAGGGGGTAGGAGGTCAGGCTCAGGTCAAGCCAGCCTGGGTGTTAGAGGAACCTCTGGCAACGTGAAGAACTGAATATTCCCAGCATGAGAACTCTGTGGTCCAGTCCTATATTGCCCAGGCTGGACCAGTAGAGCAGAAATAGGGAAAGAGGAAGACCACGTCCTACCCTCTGCCGTCAGGCGCCACTAGCTCACCAGGTCATCTCACGTGCAATTGCCTTCTTTTGCTCACTCACTGCTAAACTCTAAGGACAGGGCATCATTTTCTTTTCCTCAGAGGGATATCAGGTCCTTTGTTCAGCCTCTCTAGAGTGTTCTTCCTTCCCTGGTTCCTCTTCTAGGTAATTCAAAACTGAATTCCTAAAAAGCTTTCCAGATTAGTTTGTGAGTCCATTATTTCATTTATTCAGTAAATTCATTGTGCACTTGCTACATGCTAGGCACCGTGGGGGAAAACGATACAGAGAGCAAAGCCACAAACAGGTAACCAACCAGAACCTGCTGTGGAGCTCAGGAACTCTACTCAGTGCTCAGTGGTGACCTAAACTGGAAGGAAATCTTAAAAAGAGGGGATATCACACACACACACACACACACACACATATATACACACACACATACAACTGATTCACTTTGCTGTACAGCAAGATACTAACACAACATTGTAAAGTAACTATATTCCATAAAAGTTAAATTTTAAAAAGAGAACAAAGCCCTGCCTTCAATGGGTTTACATTCTAGTGGAATAGATATCTATGCTGCTGCTGCTGCTACTAAGTCATGTCAGTCATGTCTGACTCTGTGCGGCCCCATAGACAGAAGACCAACAGGCTCCCGGGTCCCTGGGATTCTCCAGGCAATAATACTGGAGTGGGTTGCCATTGCCTTCTCCAATGCATGAAAGTGAAAAGTGAAAATGAAAGTGAAGTCGCTCAGTCATGTCTGACTCTTAGCGACCCCATGGACTGTAGCCCACTACGCTCCTCCGTCCATGGGATTCTCCAGGCAAGAGTACTGGAGTAGGGTACCATTGCCTTAATATAAATTAATACAAGTAAACTAGAGATTTATACATGTTATGAAGAAAACGCAAGCCAAGGGATTATAGCTGAGAAGTCCAATAGAATCTCCTGCAATAACATAAATGTTCTGTATCTGTGCTTCCCATACGGCAGCCAAGAGCCACAAGTAGCTATTGAACACTCTAAAAAATGTAGTTGGTGTGACAAAATCAGTTTAGTTTAGTTCATTTAAATAGCAATATTTGGCTAGTGGCCACCATATTGGACGATGCAGCTCTATAATATCATAGATTTCTGTTTGGTAGGAATTATACCGATTTATATGCTTATCTGCCTCTGTGATTCCTTGTTTAAAGCAGGAAGCATTTGCATTTTGTTTGTTGATTAACTAACGCACAACATTTCACCTTGTACCTAAGAAGTGCTCGATTAAAAACATTTTAATGAACAATGAAAAGTGAAAACATAGGAGACATAAGCGATTTGTCAGTTGCTCAATATATGGAAAGGAGATTATTTCCACCTTTCTCAAGACAGTGGACTAAATTGGCTCCCAAATTCTCTATTCTTTCACAAAGGCAAAATATGACTGGGCCCATAATGGATGTTGTTGGTCACTTAGAAGGGAATTACAAAGAAGCCAAGATATGATCATTGTGGATGGATTTTGAACTAAGCATGTAATTTGGGATGGGTCTGAACAATTTATTTTCCTATACAAATCCTTAAAATGTAGGAGTGTTGAGTCCAAGTGGTACCTGCTCTGAGCTTCTAGAACTTCTTTATTCCCTCAGTCTCTTTTGTTTCAAAAATGCAAAGTGTGCCTACATGATTAGGCCGTTCTAAGAACTATGAGATATTTTCATTTTGTTGACCATGTAGTAAATGAGCACTTAACAGCTTCTGGCTCCTGTCATTTTGATTCATTCATCCCAATGTTTTCCTTGGCATCCATATTTTCCATGATTCTTAAGGAATACCTGGAGTTACTGCCACAGAGAATCCTTTCTGAGCTGGAAGCATCTTGCCACATGGTCATATTCACATAGTGATATAGTGCTGCCTTACTACTATACAGAATTACAATGTATGGAGCAAGCTGGAAATATTCTTGCTGATGCATCGATTTTTTGCTCAACTCTTCAATTTCTATTTTTGAAAGTGTTTTCAATCATTAAAGGAAAACACTAAATGGTGAAACTTTAAAATTTTTAACCAGAGTGATTTTTTGAGAAGCTTAGACTGCATCCAATAAATGTTCCACTATTATTTAAAATAAGAGATATTACAAAGAAATTGAAAACACTGCAATTGCTAACTCCCAAGCGATGAAAGTTTTTCCATATAGGTTGGTCTTTAACTTTAGCCTTTTCACATTTCCAATCCAGATCAATTCTGCAGTTAAATTTTCCACAATATAAATTAACATACATGGATATTTCAAAGAAGTGTGTGTGCACTCAGTCGCTCAGTCAGGTCCGCTCTTTGCAACCCCATGGACTGTAGCCCAGCAGTCTCCTCTGTCCATGAGATTCCCCAGGCAAGAATACTGGAGTGAGTTGCCATTTCCTTCTCCAGGGGATCTTCCTAACCCAAGGATTGAACCTGCATCTCCTGCTTTGGAAGGCAGATTCTTTAACCACTGAGACACCTTGGAAGCCCATTTCAATGAAGAGGGAGATATTACTCATTACAGTGATGCCAACACAAAGTTGATTTCATTTTTTATCAAGAGCTGTTTTATTGTTGTTTTGAATGTCCAGATTTGACACTTTAGCACCACATTTCTCTTAGTCTTTCCCTTTCTTGATTGTTGGATCCAAGACTGAGGGTGGAGGATTGTTTATCTGCTTGTGTATGGAAGGTAATTGCTTTTGGCACTTCATTTGTACTGTTATCAGATCTGATCACATCACAGCCGTGACTTCTTTTCTGGTCTGTATGCTGGGAAAATGTGTGGCTGTTCCCAGCTGTATCAGCTCACTGCTTTAAGGTGGCCTGCTCAGAAATCCCATAAACACATTTGGTGATACAAATTCTGTCCCCATTTTTACCCAGAACTGTATGTCTGGACCTTATAGCCCCATAACCTCTCCTAACTGAAGTGTGTATCAAGAACAGATAAGTAGGCTTGATGATGGTCTTTTAACAATCTAAAAACACACCCATAGTCCAAGAGCTCAGCAGTAAAGAATCTGCCTGCTAATGCAGGAGATGCAGGTTTGAGAAGAGCCACTGGAGAAGGAAATGGCAACCCATTCCAGCATTCTTGCTTGGAGAATCCCATGGGCAGAGGAGCCTCGTGGGCTGCTCCACGGGGTCACAAAGAGTCGGACACGATTTAGTGACTAAGCAATAACAACAAAAAGTCCAACAGCCTTCTGAAAAGAGGTTTCATGGTTTCTTTTGACATGAGACTGTTGGATAGCCTTTGACGTACAAAAGATTTTGGCTGCACATGCCTAATTCCTCCTGTAATAGTTCAGAAACCAAAGGGATGCCCTACAGGCAACAGGGAAAATGCCCACAATATGCAACATTGTGGAAGGGTTAAGAAATAGACTTTGAAGCAAAAACTATACGGGATTGAATTCTGGCTGCACTAGTTAGCATATGCAAAGTTATTGGCAAGTTGTTAAACCATGCCTGACTCAGTTTTTCCATCTGTTAAATGGAAGAATAGTATTTAACCCATAGTTAAGAACATTCTAGGTGTTATTACATTGAAAGGGCTTCGACAAGTGCCTGCACACAGTAATTGTTCAATAAACATCTGGTGGAGACTTCTGGTTTCCATTTTCTATTTCCCCCACTCCAGCCCTTAACAACAATTTGTTGTTGGTGTTTGAGTCTGTTATCAAGAGTTTTCTTTTCTCATGAGTTTCCTAGGTGAGATCTCTCTGGCCTTGCCACAGCTCATTTATCCAGCAGGGGGCTCAACCCTGGGGGCCTGTAGGACTAGCTGTGGCAGCTAAGTGTCTTCCCATGTGTGCTTTTCTCCTGGACTCCTTCCCAGGACAGTTGTCTCAGATTCCGAGTGAGAAAAGAAACTTCCATAAATTCTTAAGCCCAAGGCTCAGAGGTTACATAATATCTCCTGAAACATGTTCTCTTGATCCAAGTAAGATACCAAGGTGAGCCCAAATTCATGAGATAGAAAACATCTCATTTTTGTAGGAGTGGCAAGATCACATTGCAAGGGGGTATGCACACAGAGAAGAGTGGGATTATTGCAACTATCTTTGTATACAATCTACAAAACCTCAGATAGTACCAAGCCTCCATTTTCTATCTATGCTCGTAACTATACAGGTAGTTGAAAGCTAAAAACCAACCCATAAAGGTCCAAGCATCACCCTTTACAGCACACACGTTGCTGCCTCCTGGTTGCTCATTGTAGCCTGGCTCTTGCAGTTCTTCATGCATCACCAGTAACCTATGCAGCCCCAGCCACTTCTCAGGGTGACTGGTGACCAAAGTCACACAGAGGTGATGACTCACCTAGGGTCAGACCTCGTAATTAACAGGGCTTGAGCCAAGTCTCCTCATTGCCTGTATCTGCATCTTTTCAGCATGACATAATTATCTCCTTGGCATATGTATATTTTCCCTCTGAGGGATATTTTCCCAAATTCAGAATTAATATTAGAGAGTAATAAATAGAAATTGCATCTGAGAGTGCGGGCAATCCCAGTGCTTTACGCACAGGGGATAGACAGGGTGGCAAGTCAATGAATGTTGGCTCAATTAAATGCACGCCTAGGCTTCAAGAATCAGGGAACCGCTTGTGCTATCCTGCTCCCTGTGTGTTCCTGCTGCGGTGCCACCATTTAGATTTGCACTGCTTGGATATTAAAGTGATTGTGAACCGTATGTGGTTTCAGAATGAGGCTGTGATTTAGCCATCATCTCAGTTTCAGTCCAGAGCAAGAGAACCATTTGAGATAATAATATTAGCATATACATAGAACTTTTGATCTTTAAACCTCTTTAAAGTCATTAGCAAATTAATTTTCCCAGAACTCTCAGGAAGCAGGTAATTATTTTTACGGTTGGAGAGAGTGAATCTGACTATATAGTTGACCTACAAATGCTACCCAGTGGAGCAATGCCAGCTCGAGCCAGAGTCCTCCTCCTTGTCACTTTTGGTTCATCAGCACATCTGTCACAGGGCTCTCAAGTGTCCCCAGATAATAATGATGAGATTTCATCTCACTGGCACTTATGGGAAATAGTTATTATAGACTCAGCACTCTTTAGTGTTCTAATTGAGTGAAGGGGGAATTCAATCAGTAAGATATGGCATCTGATTTTAAATACCATAACCACCAAAAGCAACCATGCTGCTGCTGTTGCTAAGTCACTTCAGTCATGTCCAACTCTGTGCGACCCCATAGATGGCAGACCACCAGTCTCCTCTGTCCCTGGGACCATCAGTTCAGTTCAGTTCAGTTGCTCAGTCATGTCCGACTCTTTGCAACCCCATGAACCGCAGCACACCAGGCTTCCCTGTCAATCACCAACTCCCGGAATTCACTCAGACTCATGTCCATCGAGTCAGTGATGCCATCCAGCCATCTCATCCTCTGTCGTCCCCTTCTCTTCCTGCTCCCAATCCCTCCCAGAATCAGAGTCTTTTCCAATGAGTCAATTCTTTGCATGAGGTGGCCAAAGTCCTGGAGTTTCAGCTTTAGCATCAGTCCTTCCAAAGAAATCCCAGGGCTGATCTCCTTCAGAACGGACTGGTTGGATCTCCTTGCAGTCCAAGGGACTCTCAAGAGTCTTCTTCAACCCCACAGTTCAAAAGCATCAATTCTTCGGCGCTCAGCCTTCTTCACATGGAAAAATGACTGAGTCTAGGACTGGCATAGGAAAAGTATCGTTTGATCCTGGAACATCTTGCTGTGCTGGAAAGCAGTGAGTACTTCAAAAACTAATGCAATGGAAGCAACCTAGATGTCCATCAGCAGATGAATGGATAAGAAAGCTGTGGTACATATACACAATGGAGTATTACTCAGCCATTAAAAAGAATACATTTGAATCAGTTCTGATGAGGTGGACAAAACTGGAGCCTATTATAGAGAGTGAAGTAAGCCAGAAAGAAAAACACCAATACAGTATACTAATGCATATATATGGAATTTAGAAAGATGGTAACAATAACCCTGTGTACGAGACAGCAAAAGAGACACTGATATATAGATCAGTCTTATGGACTCTGTTGGAGAGGGAGAGGGTGGGAAGATTTGGGAGAATGGCATTGAAACATGTATAATATCATGTATGAAACGAGTTGCCAGTCCAGGTTCAATGCACGATACTGGATGCTTGGGGCTTGTGCACTGGGATGACCCAGAGGGGTGGTATGGGGAGGGAGGAGGGAGGAGGGTTCAGGATGGGGAACACATGTATACCTGTGGCGGATTCACTTCGATATTTGGCAAAACTAATACAATATTGTAAAGTTTAAAAATAAAATTAAATTAAAAAAAAAAAAACAACTAATGCAAGGACTTCCCTGGTAGTCTTGTGGTTATGAATCTGCCTGCCAATGCAGGGGACACAGGTTCAATCCCTGGTCTGGGAAGATCCCATATGCTACGGGCAACTAAGCACACACAGCAGCGTTCCTGAAGCCCACACACCAAAGCCCATGCTCCACAACAAGAGGAACCACCACAGTGAGAAGCCCATGCACCAGCAAAGCGTAGTCTCCAGTCCCTGCAACTAGAGAAAACCGCACACAGCAAGGAGGGCCCAGCACAGTCAAAAATAAAATAAATAACAATAAATTTAAAACAACGGATACAGACATGTACAAAGGAAAACGTGCTGACTTAAGGAGACTAGCCTGGTCAAATTTAGGACAATATGAGCATAAGATAGAATCATAAGAATGAATTTTAATATACTGAATGTGGAAGAAGAAAGGTATCCATTGTGATAGGCAAAGAAAATAGAATTGAGACTGAACCTTTCTTTATGGAAGGGTGCCAGCTAATAAACTTGAGGAAGAAATTTTAAATATTAAATAGCAAGCATTTTGTTGGGAACAGGGTATTCCCATATGTATCAAAACATCACCCCTAGATTACTTGTTAATTATGCAAAAGAAAAGTATCTTGCAGTGGATAAATCTAGTAGGTAGCACCTGACCAAATGATCAAATAAAAAAACAGGGAAAACCAAAATCCTGTGCCCCCGAGTGGTTGCAATGAAAAAAATCCACCATCATTTATGTTGAACATTTTAAAACTGTGAAATGTAGAACTTAAAAGTAGAAACACATGTATACCTGTGGAGGATTCATGTTGATGTATGGCAAAACCAATACAATATTGTAAAGTAATTAACCTCCAATTAAAACAAATAAATTAAAAATAAATAAATAAAAGTAGAATTTAAAAACTGTGAAATGTATCCAATTTGTGGTTCAATGATTTTTAGTAAACTTACGGAGCTATGAAGCCATTGATATGGTCCAATTTTACAGCTTTCTGTATTCCTCCAGTAGTCTCCCTAGACTGTATGCAGTCAGTCTATGGTTTCTGTATTCCTCCAGCAGTCTCCCTAGACTGTATGCAGTCAATCTAGGGTCTCACTTGAAGCCACAGACAAAGACTGATCTGCTTTTGTCTCTACAAATTTGCATTTTCTGGGTATTTTATATAAATGCAACATACTACACATGATTTTTTTGTGCAAGACTTTGTACAATTGCAAACAATAGTTTTCAGGTTCACACATGTTATAGCATGCACTCCTTTTCATTTATAAATTTTTCATTTCACTCCTTTTCATTTATAAATGGTATTCTATTGCATAGATGTTGTTGATATTCACTCCATAAGTCATGTCCAACTCTTTGCAACTCCAAGGACTGTGGCACACCACGCTCTTCTGTCTTCCACTTTCTCCCAGAGTTTGCTCAAAAAATGTCCATTGTCAGTGATGCCGTCCAGCCATCTCATCCTCTGTCGTTCCCTTCTCCTGACTTCAATCTTCCCCAGCATCAGGGTCTTTTCCAATGAGTCAGTTCTTCACATCAGGTGGCCAAAGGATTGGCGCTTCAGCTTCAGTATCAGTCCTTCCAATGAATAGTCAGTGTTAATTTCCTTTAGGATTTACTAGTTTGATCTCCTTGCAGTCCAAGGAACTCTCAAGAGTCTTCTCCAGTACCACAATTTGAAGCATCAATTCTTCAGCACTCAGCCTTCTTTATGGTCCAATTCTCTCATCCATACACGACTACTGGAAAAAACCAAGCATTGACTATGCAGACATTTCTAGGCAAAATGATGTCTCTGCTTTTTAATATGTTGTCTAAGTTTGTCATAGCTTTCCTTCCTAGAAGCAATCATCTTTTAATTTCATGGCTGCAGTCATCATCTGCACTAATTTTGCAAGATGTACTCTGCATGTAAGTTAAATAAGCAGGGTGACAATATACAGACTTTACGTATTTCTTTCCCAGGTTTGGACCATTCTGTTGTCCCATGTCCAGTTCTGACAGTTGCTTCTGGACCTGAATACAGATTTCTCAAGAGACAGGTAAGTTGGTCTGGTACTTTCATCTCTTTAAGAATTTTCCACAATTTGTTGTGATACACACAGTCAAAGGCTTCTGCATAGTCAATGAAGCAGAAGTAGATGTTTTTATGGAATTCTCTTGCTTTTTCTGTGATCCATCAGATGTTGGCAATTTGATCTCTGGTTCCTCTGACTTTTCTAAGTACGGTTTGTACATCTTGAAGTTCTCAGTTCACATACTGTTGAAGCCTAGCTTGAAGGATTTTGAGCATTAGCTTGCTAGCATGTGAAATGAGCACAATTGTACTATAGTTTGAACATTCTTTGGCATTGCCCTTCTTTGAGATTGGAATGAAAACTGACTTTTTCCAGTCCTGTGACCACTGCTGAATTTTCCACATTTTCTGGCATATTGAGTGCATCGCTTTAACAGCATCATCATTTCGGATTTGAAATAGCTCAGCTGGAATTCCATCACCTCCACTAGCTTTGTTCGTAGTGATGCTTCCTACAGGCCACGTGACTTCACACTCCACGATGTCTGGTTCTAGGTGAGTAATCACAGTATCATGGTAATCAAGGTCATTGAGACATTTTTTGTACAGTTTTCTGTGTGTTCTTGCCACCTCTTCTCATTATCTTCTGTTCTGTTAGGTCCGTATCATTTCTTTCCTTTATTGTGCCCATCTTTGTATGAAATGTTTCCTTGATGTCTCTAATTTTCCTGGACATCTCTAATCTTTTCCATTCTATTGCTTTCTTCTATTTCTTTACTTTGTTCACTTAAGAAGGCTTTTTTGTCTCTCCTTGTAATTCTTTGGAACTCTGCATTCAGATGGGTGTTTCTTTTCTCCTTCGCCTTTCACTTCTCTTCTTGTCTCAACTGTTTGTAAGGCCTCCTCAGACAACCATTTTGTTTTGTTGAATTTCTTTATGCTCAGAGTATGTGATAAGTGTTAAAAGTTGGGTGGGAATCAAAATTCATGGGGCAGAAATGGGAATTAAGTCAAAGAATTTTATGTCCTTTTAAATGTGGGAGTTGAACCCAGAGGCCTGATGAGAAGGGAAGGGTAACATGGAAAATCAGTTGCTTTAATGTATTTTGTGGAAACACTCGCTGATAGATAATGAGATCATCAGTATATTAAAGATGATGGTATTGATAAGATTTAAATGCTGTATAGGAGAAATAGCATAAAGTTCAGTGATCTGAAAAAGGGACTGAGAAATGAGGAGAGAGAATCCATACTCCTCTTTCTCTCTTTGCTTAATTTTATCAAATGAGTACTGATCCCATGAGCTTCCCAGGTGGCTCAGTGGTAAAGAATCCATCTGCCAATGCAGGAGATGCAGGAGACACAGGGTCAATCCCTGCATCAGGAAGATCCCCTGGAGGAGGAAATGGCAATCCACTCCAGTATTCTTACTGGGAGAGTCCCACGGACTCTCTGTCCCTCATGAATGTAATCAATTAACTCAGCTTCCTGTATGACTTGTCACTTCCTCATATGTCTCTTTCCTGTATGTGGGGATCTCACTCCGTCATGGACTCATATTACTGTTGTCATTTTCATGAACCTTTCCCATGACAAGTTAGAAAAACCTTCTCCGGGCCAAGGAAACAAAGACCACAAAATCTATGTTCTGCCAGAAGTTATTCTAAGTCCCCCAGACACAAGTTCATGGGTTGACTATAATGGGAAGCAGAAACCTATTAGATAGCTATAACATTATTTTCAAAATAGTTCTTAAAAAAATGGCTACCATATATTTTATATATACTGAATTTTATATATGCTTTATGTTTCATGCAAAGATTCTAGTATATGTCCAACCAAAAATAATAACTTGTACAATAAAATAAACTGGCACTGATAAATTATTCCTACCATCTATAACTTTTCTTTATTTAAGAAATAAAATTTAGATACTATTTAAGACTGTGCTGTCTACATACATGAATATATCACAGTCCTTATCTTTGGGGAGCTTGGGAAAAATGTTTTCTGAAGTAAAGAAGACAGGAGAGATTATTAACAATGTGTATAATTTTATTTCTTTTTTGTGTATCCGTAATTGATTCATAATATATATAATAGAACTGAAAATAATTCAGTGATGTGGTCATAACAGTTCCTGGTTAGAACATGGACACAGTACATCCACCTTTCAGGGGACTATATTACAAGCTGGTTTCCATTCTATTTCCGGTTTATTAAGCATGTGAGAGTCATGTAAAACACAAGAGGCCAGCCACAGGCAATAGCACATCTCATATTTCATACAACCCAGTCCTCCTGCCTGACATGTTGCTTTCTGCTTCTTCAGATCCCGAAGTGTATGAGCTCTGTGTGTGCTCAGTCACTCAGTCAGGTTTGACTCTTTGGAAACCCACGGATTGTAGTCCACCAGGCTCCTCTGTTCATGGGATTTTTCCAGGCAAGAAGACTGGAGTGGGTTGCCCTTTCCTCTACCAGGGAATATTTCTGACCCAGGGATTAAACCCATGTCTCCAGCATCTCCTACATTGGCAGGCAGATTCTTTACCACTAAGCCACCTGGGAATCCCCATATGAACCCTACCTCTGCGTTTTAGGTTAGATATTGACACCCTGTCTTGCTCCTCTCTTTGAGTGATCCATTCAGAATCCCCTTCTTTTTCTTTTTTAATTGGTGGAAAATTGCTTTAAAATATTGTGTTGGTTTCTGTTGTATAACAACATGAATCAGTCATAATTATATATATATATACTCATCATTATATATATCATATACATATTATAATATGATATATATAATGATGAATATATATACACACCCCTCCCTCCTGAGTCTCCCTATCCCCACCCCACCACCCTAGATCATCACACAATGCCATCACAGTGTATTATTTAGCAACTTCCCACTAACCATTTATTTTACATATGATAGTGAATCCTCTTCTGAATTACTGACCTTAGTTTTCTACCTGATACTCTATCTTATAAAGACTCATGAAGAATTACCCATGGGTTTTAGGTAAAATTTGATCTTAGTCCTGACTCTATGGAACATCTGACAGACTGGCTGATCATCACCCTTCACTGACTCTGCCAGTCAAGGCAGGGACGTTCAGAAAATGGTAGAGACTGAAGACTATTGAAATATTGTAGTTTGTGGCAAACATGTAGAACCAATGTTTAAATGCACTAATGCTCCAGTACATGGCTCCTTATATAATGATCCTTTAATCCCATGGATGGAGGAGCCTGGTAGGCTGCAGTCCATGGGGTCGCTAAGAGTTGGACAAGACTTAGCAACTTCACTTTCACTTTCATGCATTGGAGAAGGAAATGGCAACCCACTCCAGCGTTCTTGCCTGGAGAATCCCAGGGACAGAGGAGCCTGATGGGCTGCCGTCTATGGGATTGCACAGAGTCGGACACGACTGAAGCAACTTAGCAGCAGCAGCAGCAAGACTATTTATGTTCTATTCATGAAAAGGGATTCCTTTTCATCCATGGTTGATGAAACAACCATCAAACCTCATTTATAATTCAAGTTATTAAGGTTTTCCATTGTAACTAGCCAGTTTCACTTAGACTTGTAAATTTAATAGAATCCATCTGCCACACCTAGTCAATCCTGCCATATTTGCCTTCCAGAAGAAATAATAACCAATTTGCCTGCTTTAGCTGCAAGAATTTAAAGCCAATTTGTCACAGTACCCAAAAGTTAGTAAGTACTATAAAGTCAATTAAACTGGAAAGATTAAATAAAGTTGATTCTTGTTTATGAGGCACTCTAAAACTCTTTCATGAATACACTTTGTTTTTTTTTCCTTGAAGCATAGACATTTTAATAGAGAAGTAGATGATCTGTTCTTAATTCTCCAAATTGTCTTTCCCGTTATACTTGGTGAATTGTACCCTCAAGGCACAAAAATTCATTTTAATTTTAGTATAGTCTGTGTGAGAGAGACAGTGCCCAGAGTAAGTATATGGGGATAGGAAAGAGGGCTGGACATGGGGCTCATTCTCCCAAATTAGGGCCAAAGCAAGAAGTGTTAGTTATTGGTTTATTATTGAGTGCCTTGGAGAGATCTGAGAAAAGAAACTTAAGTGGCTCTTTAATTATAGAAAACATTTTCCTTTTATGATTGTCTAAGAGAAAAAAGGTACTTCAGTTCAGTTGCTCAGTCGTGTCCGACTCTTTGTGACCCCGTGGACTGCAGCACGCCAGGTTTCCCTGTCCATCACCAACTCCCGGAGTTCACTCAAACTCAGGTCCATTGAGTCGGTGATGCCATCCAACCATTTCATCCACTGTCGTCCCCTTCTCCTCCCGCCTTTAATCTTTCCCAGCATCACAGTCTTTTCCAATGAGTCAGTTATTCACATCAGGTGCCCAAAGTATTGAAGTTTCAGATTCAACGATGGTCCTTTCAATGAATATTCAGGACTGATTTCCTTTAGGATGGACTGGTTGGATCTCCTTGCAGTCCAGGGGACTCTCAAGAGTCTTCTCCAACACCACAGTTCAAAAGCATCAATTCTTCGGCACTCAGCTTTCGTCACAGTCCAACTCTCACATCCATACATGACTACCGGAAAAACCATAGCTTTGACTAGATGGACCTTTGTTGGCAAAGTAATGTCTCTGCTTTTGAATATGCTATCTAGGTTATTCATAACTTTTCTTCCAAGGATCAAGCGTTTTTTAATTTCAAAGGGTACTTTAAAACTAATAAATTGGTTGGCCAAAAACAGGTGAGATAGGAAAAAATAATATCTAATTCTTATGGAATATATATGATGAGTTGGAAAATATTTTAGATACTTGTATATGTACATATACTCATGTAATCATATAGTAACACGTGATGTAAGTATAAATATTATTCCCATTTTACAGGTCTGGGATATATTTATGAAAATATGAAACTAATCTTAATAACAACACTTACTGAGCATTTACTAACTAGCAGCCACCATAATAATTGCTACATATGAATTAACTCTAGGTCTCAGGGAATATTTATTAGGTAGGTACTATGCCTACCTATTTTATCAACCAGAAAATCTAGACTCAGTGATTTTAAGTAAATTGTCCAATGGTCAGCAAGCAGTAGCTCTTATAACACTGTAGATGTCTTACACTTTATCATTTTTCTATACTGTTGAAAGAGAAAGAGACTTTAAAGAATTCAAATGTAGGTCAAACTTAAAGGTGACAAAAATAACCTATATATAGTGTGTGAGTTGTAGAACACAAAAAGTGGTCTCTTAAAAAATGCATGTGTGTATGTGTGTGTGTGTATATATATATATATATATATATATTTACTGTCATTAAAACACTTTTTCATATTGAACTGCTATTAGCAATTTATTTCTATGAGTTTTGTCCTCTTTTTTATTGGAAATATATTTACATTAAACTTTCAGTGGTTAAAACTTGGAATAAGATGTTTGCCAATTGAGAATGAGACCCTGGGATGATTAAACATAGGGCCAGAGGCCCTGGGAAATAAGTATGGCAAGGCCCAGGAGATAAACACAAATAAGAAAGCATAGACAATCTCTGGGTCCTCAGTAGTTTTGAGAAAATGAAGTTTCTAGTACAAAGCACAAGCCTCCTCTCCTATCTTTAGCCTGGCTGCTAAGCAGTTGGGTCCCATCTAATTACTTAGCTTATCTTCTTCTCTCCAGGCCATGTGGATTCAATTTTCCTCATATGAGTTTGCTGAGAGCAAAAGCAGAGATCCCAAAGGACTATTTCTTAAACAAAAGGAGATTTATTACTTTTCACTGAAAGGGTATTTGTTATCGTTGGAATTGTGTGTGTGTCAGCTGAATGGATGAGGGTCCTGGCTGTGGACTAGAAGACTATAGAACAGCTCCAAGCAGCTCTTTAACCTCTCACAGTTTTTTGGTTGTCATAGATGTAGCATTTGACCTTCAGAGTTCAAGCTGGAAAGGGAAGCAAGAGGTCAGGGCTCTGATGGCATGGTGACACATATACCTATAGGCCCTGACCTTGGCAGCCCCAATCAGTCCCCTCTCTGTCCCACAGCTCTGAGAGGTTAACTGTTTTCATTGGTAAGTGCCACGATGTGGACTTTTGTTCTTCCAGTCCCTGGGAAAGGAGGGGAGGGTGCGAAAGCCAACTCTTGGCTGGAGATCAGGTAGTAGGGAAAGTCTGGGATTAGATGTTCCTGCTATGAACTAAACCGTGTCCTCCCAAAATTCATACTCTGAATCCCTCCCCTCAGTGTGACAGTTGTGGAAACAGGGCTTTCAGAAGGTCATGAAAGTTAAATGAGGTCATGAAGATGAGGTTCTAATATGGTTGTATTTTTTGGTCTTATTAAAAAAAAAGAGAGAGAGAGAGAGAACAGAGAGATCTCTGAGTGTGTACAAACCAAGAAAAGGCCATGCAAGAAGACAGAAGTTAACTGTGTACAAGCCAGATCAGGGACCTTACCAGAACAAAGCACACTGGCAACTTGATAAAAGGTGAAATCACGAAATGAAGACGTCCACTCAGGGAACTGTAGATAGAGAAGAAATAAAGCCCAAAGGTTGCAACCCTGGATATTTTACAGATCCAAGACAAGTAACACAAGCTGAGGAAGGAAGAAATGCATGAGGAGGAGCAGACAGTGAGGTGGAAGGATCAGCAGCAGAGACGGGTAGACTGAAGAAAGAGCTGCAAGAGACTGAGAATGGTAGGCTCTCTGTCAAATGTGCTGATGCGCCAGGTGGGATAAGGATTAGAAATTTGTCAACGTGTGCAACTGACAAGAGCCTTTTCATGGGAGGTTAGGAGGCAAAGAGCTGATTGGAGAGGGTTTAAGAGATAGTGGGAGGATGAAAGTATAAATAGCAAGTGAAAATAAATGTTAGGCATCATTATACAGGGGAAGAAAGGAATGGCACCATCATTGAAGGGAGAAATGGGGTCAAGAGCTTTTGCTTGGACTTTGTTTTTTAAATAGGGAAAGTAAATTTCTTTGTTAGTGGTAGAGAAATGTGAAAGAAATATCCTTATTTCTATGATAAGTTGGCTTTTGCTAAGAGCACAGAACCCATGCTAACTGGAAGACAAGCAGAGTCTGAGGGCTGAGGGCGCAGGTGGGTGTGTATGGTGGAGACACGTGCAGGGAAGTTACCATTTTATTATTTTTTTTCTCAGACAAATAGGAGTCCAGGTCAATACTTGAGAGTAAAGAGTGGGCAGAGGTGTTGTGGCTTGAGGAGAGAGGATAAGGTGTGGCATATTTGAGGAGAGAAGGTCTGACATAGGCACATAGGCACAGGGGAATGAATGATTTTCAGGCACTATTAATTGATCTGCTTGATGTTGGTCAGGAATTTGATGTCACCAGTGCTTTACTGGTGCTTACTTAGTCAGTTTTACTGTAGGATGATAGCAGTATAAGATGATCAATAGTTAAACAATTTTACAAAATACCATGTACAAGAGAGTATAATAACATTCTTGATAAAAAGGTGCAACACGGTTGTCACCACATGGGAGTGGACACTCTAGGAATTTGCAAAACTTGAACTTGGGGTTCAAGTAAAGCATTGAATTTCTAGATATTTTCATTTTATCAAATTCTTTAAACATTTCTAATGTTATTTTATAATACCCATGTTATATTATACAATTATACATGCTTATAATTTTAAAACAAATAGGGAACCAGCAGATTTGAACAACACTATTGACCAAATGGAGAAGGCAATGGCACCCCACTCCAGTGCTCTTGCCTGGAAAATCCCATGGACGGAGGAGCCTGGTGGGCTGCAGAACATGGGGTCGTGAAGAGTTGGACACAACTGAGCAACTTCACTTTCACTTTTCATTCTCATGCATTGGAGAAGGAAATGGCAACCCACTCCAGTGTTCTTGCCTGGAGAATCCCAGGGACAGAGGAGCCTGGTGGGCTGCCATCTCTGGGGTCGCACAGAGTCAGACATGACTGAAGTGACTTAGCAGCAGCAGCAGCACTGACCAAATAAACCTAACAGACATATATAGAACATTTTATTCAAAACCATAGGACACACATTCTTCTCAAGCATATAGAACATTGTCCAGGATAGATCACAAGCTAGATCACAAAAGAGGTCTTAAAAATTTTAAGAAGATTGAAATCATCCCAAGTATCTTCTCCAACCTAAGAGAGTAAAACTAGAAATCTATTACAAAAGAAAAATGAGAAAATTCAAAAATATTTAGAAATTTCAAAACACACTCTTGAATAATCATTGAATCAATGAAGAAATCAAAAGGGAAATAAGGAAATATCTTGAAACAAATTAAAATAAAATCACAACATGTCACAAAAAAATTTTGTGATGCAGCAAAAATAGTACTAGTAGGGAAATTTAGGGTGATAAATGCCTATATTTAAAAAAGAAGAAAGATCTCAAATAAACAATATAACTTTATACCTCAAGGAACAAGAAAAATTAGAATAAAATAAGTATAAAAGCAGCATTCGGAAGAGAATAATGAAAATAAGAACAAAATAAATGGTTCTATAGAAAATAGAAAAAACTTTCAAAACTAAGAGTTGGTTATTTGAAAAGATAAATAAAATTGGCAAAACCTTGCCAGGACTTACTAAGAAAAAAGAGAAAACTCAAATAAATAAAACTAGAAATTGAAGAGGAAGCATTTAAACTTTAGCCAGAGAAATACAGAAGATCATACAGTTCTCTTGTAAACATTTACACTCAAATAAACTGGTCAATCTATAAGAAATAGATAAATTCCTAGAAGCATGCAGTCTACCAAGACTGAAGAAGAAATGGAAATCCTGAACATACCAATAATGAGTTTGAATCTGTAGTCAAAAACCTCCCAACACAGCACAACCCAACCAGATGCCTTCACAGTTGAACTCTACCAAGTCTTTAAAGAAGAATTAATACAAATGCTTCTTAAACTCTTCCAAATTAGAAGAAGGGAGAATACTTCTGAGCTCATTTTATGAGTGCAACATCACCCTAGTATCAAAGTCAGACAAAGACACTACAAGAAAAGAAAATTGTGGACTAATATGCCTGGTGAACATAAACCCAATCCTTAAGACAATATTAGCAAACCAAATTCAACAGCACATTAAAGGAACATACATCATGATCAACTAGGATTTATCCCTGGGATGGAAGGATATTTGAGCATTGTTGTTGTTAGTTGCTAGGTCACGTACAATTCTTTGTGATCCCATGGACTACAGCACACCAGGCTTCCCTGTCCTTCACTAGTTGGAGCATAACACAAGTCAATCAATGTGGTATACCACATTACCAGAATAAAGAATAAAAATCATATGATTATCTCAATAGATACAAATAAATCATTGTAAAAAATTCAATGCCTTTTCATGATAAAAACTCTCAACAAACTGGGTATAGAAGGAACTTATCTCTAAACAATAAAGGCAATATATGAAACATCCACAGCTAATTTCATGCTGAATGGAGAAACACTTTCAGCTTTTCCTCTAAGTTCTGGAACGAGGCAAGGATGCTCACTTTTGCCACGTCTATTCAACATTGTTCTGGAAGTCTTAGCCAAAACAATTAGGCATGTAAAAGAAAAATAAAAGGAATCCAAATTGGAAAGGAAGAAGTAAAACTGTTTGTAGATGACATGCTTTTAAATGTTAAAAAAAAAAAAAAACTCTAAAAACACCACACATACAAATGCACACACACACACACACACACACAGTTAGAACTAAAAAACTCAGTAATATTACATAATACAAAATCAACACACAAAAATTAGTGGTATTGCTATACACTAACAATAAAGTATCCCTAAAGGAAACCATGAAAATAATTCTGGTCAAATTAATGTAAAGAGAATAAAGTACTTAGGAATATATTTAACAAAGGAGGTGAAAGACTTGTAAAAACTATGAGACACCGATAAAAGAAAATTTTAAAGTTACAAGTAAATATGGCATACACAGACAATGGAATATTCTGCCCTGAAAAAGAAGGAAAGGAGATCCTGCAGTTTTCAGCAACATGAGTGAACCTGGGCGACATTTCACTAATTGGAATAAATCAACACCAAAGGACAAATATATACTATATTATACCACGTGTATGAATTACCTGAAATAGTGAAACTCACAGAAGCCGAGAATAGAATGGTGTGTGTCAGGAGTTAATGGGAAAAGGAAATGGGAAGCAGTCTGACCCAAACGTATAAAATTTCAGTTTTACAAAACTAGTATGTCCTGGAGATCTACTGTACAGAATAAAGTCTATGGTAAACAACACTGTGTTATATACTTAAAATTTTGCTAAAATGGTGGATTTTGTGTTGTGTTCTTATCACACATCAAAGTAATAATAAAAATAATAAAGAGGTTGGGAAAAGCTTTTAGAAGGAATGGGTGTGTTTATGACGTAGATTTTAGTGATGGTTTCACAGGTACATGTTTACCTCCAAACTCAACAAGTTGTTTATATTAAATACATCCCTAAGAATACTACACATGTTTTCAGTTGCCATTAGTAATCAATTATTTTAAAGATAATTTAACATCCTGGATTTAACAGAGGAAATACAAAGTAAAAGAATAATGAAATATAGGGCTCCTGATGCAAGTATCACATCTAAGAATACAGCTGTTATTTCTCTGGTCTAACATAAAAAATTAATATGTGATGAAATTTTTTTCCTTGCTAACAATTTCCTCCTCTAAAAGAGTTTTACCCCATTTCCTAGTTCTCTTTCCATATACCCTTGTAATTTTCCACTTACAAATATGTGATTGTTTAAAAATTTCTATCTCCTTTAAGAAATAAATTTAATTATATGAAGTTTTATATTAGTGTATCTGTTCATATACTGGAGAATTAGTTCATCTGTCAATCTTCTATTAGATCATCTATACAAAAGGAAGAAAATGCATTTCTGGGAATATATTGGATTTTCCAAGCAGATTTTTGTGTTCTTATCATGACCCAGTTTATCTTATTTTCATTGGTCTAAAAGGCCATGAATATCTCTTAATTTACGATGCTGAATTTCCTTTTGTTTTCCCCGGGGTCTCATTTTTCCCAAACAATCCCTTCAGCTGCACACCATTGAGCAAGAGAGACACTCTTTGATGATGAGAAGATTCACAAAGAGGCTGGCTGCCTGCCTCGTTTGAGGAAATCACACTGGACCATCCTGCTCTGCTGAAACAGATGTCCTCCACTAATCCACTTAGACAACTGTGGTCCAGAGAGCTCCTATAAGAGAATGATCTAGCGCCTGGCCCCAGATAAGGAACAAAGACTCACAAAGTAAACCCTCTGCACATGGATTTTTAAGACCCACACAACTAAAACGTTTTTAAAATCACGATTTTCCAGATATTTTAATTGGGTAATTGCCTTCTGCTCTTGATCTCAGGCATACTTGTTGTAAACCAAAAGATCCAATTTAAGATTTTCCGCGAGGTTTATATCTTCTATGCTTGTTGCTTTTTAGTCACAAAGTTTGGCCAACCCTTTTGAGGCCTCGTGGACTGTAGCCCACAAGGTTCTTCTATCCATGGGATTTTCTACGCACGTTAGAGGTGGATAAATGAAATGGCGATCTGTAGAGGCTCTTTAGATGCAAGAGCATTAAAAATAATAATAATAGTGTCTTCCCCTTTCCCCAGTCAAAGCAAGAAGAGCAAACTGTTTTTAAAACTATTAAAGGGTTATTTTTAAGAGATGATATAAATGTGTCTCTTGTAAAAACAAATGCATGACAGAGATAGGTGAAATGTTTTGTTGCTGTTGCCCAGCCACTAAGCTGTGTTCAATTCTTTGTGACCGCATGGACTGCAGCCCGTCAGCTTCCCCTGTCCTTTGTCCCCTCCCCTAGTTTGGACTAGTTTGGGCCTTGGCTCCCATAGTTTGCTCAAATTCATGTCCATTGAGTTGCTGATACTATCCTACTGTCTCACCCACTGCCATCCCCTTCTCCCTTTGCCTTCAATCTTTCCCAGTATCAGGGTCTTTTCTCTGGTTGAAACGAAATCTCAAACAGCAAAGACACATATAGGGAATTGGGAATTCTGAAATAAATGTACAAATTGATGCTAAGTTGGTCTACTAGTAGGCTAGCAGTAAGTTGCATTCCATTAGACATGATTGATTTTCAAGAATTATTTTGTAATATCGTCAGTTTTCTACAACTTAGAGAATTGTAAAATAGTTCAAAGACAATGAAAAGCTGAGATAACTTGGATGGGTGAGCATGACAGAACTCTTTTTTTGTTTGTTTGTTTTGACTCATTTCGAAGTTTTACAATTTTTTCCTTACTAACCAACCTTAATTTATTAGAATAAATACATGCATGTATATATGTACATACAGAGATATGTATATATTTATATGTAAGATTTCTATGGAAATTCCTTCTGAAAGGTTTTCTACAACTTGTTCAGTCACCAAGTCGTGTCTGACTCTTTTGTGACCCCATGTACTGTAGCCCACCAGGCTCCTCTGTCCATGGGATTTCCCAGGCAAGAATACTGGAGAGGAGTGCCATTTCCTTATCCAGGGGATCTTCCTGACCCAGGATTTGAAACCACATCTCCTGCACTGGCAGACAGATTCTAACCACTGAGCCACCACTCTTTCATAAAAAGCAGTACCTATTATGGCAGAGTTTCAGTCATGGAGTGATGAAATTTGCTGGCATGTGAGATTTCAAGAGCATATACACATATTAATTCCTATGCAAAATAGTAGAAAGTTCCTAAGTAATGCAATATCATTCTGTTGAAATAGAACTGCCTTATGATCCAGCAATCCCACTGCTGGGCATACACACTGAGGAAACCAGAAGGGAAAGAGACACGTGTACCCCAATGTTCATTGCAGCACTGTTTATAATAGCCAGGACATGGAAGCAACCTAGATGTCCATCAGCAGATGAATGGATAAGAAAGCTGTGGTACCTATACACAATGGAGTATTACTCAGCCATTAAAAAGAATACATTTGAATCAGTTCTAATGAGGTGGATGAAACTGGAGCCTATTATACAGAGTGAAGTAAGCCAGAAGGAAAAACACCAATACAGTATACTAATGCATATATATGGAATTTAGAAAGATGGTAACGATAACCCTGTATACGAGACAGCAAAAGAGACACTGATGTATAGAACAGTCTTATGGACTCTGTGGGAGAGGGAGAGGGTGGGAAGATTTGGGAGAATGGCATTGAAACATGTAAAATATCATGTATGAAACGAGATGCCAGTCCAGGTTCAATGCACGATACTGGATGCTTGGGGCTGGTGCACTGGGACGACCCAGAGGGATGGGATGGGGAGGGAGGAGGGAGGAGGGTTCAGGAT
This sequence comes from Bos indicus, assembly GCF_029378745.1. Classification (NCBI taxonomy): domain Eukaryota; kingdom Metazoa; phylum Chordata; class Mammalia; order Artiodactyla; family Bovidae; genus Bos; species Bos indicus. The sequence goes on along the minus strand of NC_091780.1, from coordinate 13,420,506 downwards.
GGGGAACACATGTATACCTGTGGTGGATTCATTTTGATATTTGGCAAAACTAATACAATTATGTAAAGTTTAAAAATAAAATAAAATTAATTAAAAAATAAAATAAAATATAAAAAAAAGAAAAGAAAAAAATGCATTTTTAATTATCTCAGTTATGAAAAAAGTAGTAATTTAGGTTGTGCTTATCTGGCAGAGAGGAAAGCCAGTCTAAGACCCTCTGAACCCACTCATACTGGAAAAAGACTAAGTTAACAGGAAAGATGCAAAGGTGAAATAATATATGCTGAGCACCAAACTTCAGCTAAGTGCTTCACAGATCACATAAATTTGAATCTAAAAAAATGCACAAAGAAAGTATTATTTTCTTCATTTCATAGACTGAGAAACAGTAAGTAATTTAACCAAAGGAGAATTGGGGTTCAGATTCCAAAGCCCCATGTTTCTGTTTGCTTCCAAAGAAGGGATAGAAAGGTATATTGACTTGGGGTCAAATAAAAGCTTCCCACAGGTTGGGATAAAATAATTAAATCATAAAATATTAGAGCAAAATACACTTCCCTTAATGGTTATATTCCTGAGAAGCAAAATAAAGACAGTAAAGGCAGAGGGGCTATGGGAGAGTGTAGATGGAGACCAGAGTTTCCTATATTATGCTCTCTCCCTCCCTCTCAACTATTTCCCAGGAGCCTCTAAGGAACTTCAGAAAACAGTTTCAAATCCTGAGCTCATTCAATCTCAGCAAAGACATCTCTTCATTCGAACTATATTTTCTGATTCCAAATCAGTGCTCTTCCAAATAATTCTTATTGTCTTTACTGAAAATAAAGAGTTGCACATGAACCAGTATTTAAATGTCTGATCCAATGCTGTAAGCAGAGAGCCCTCAGATCTGACTTAGGGGAGACCTGCTCTCTTGTGGTTCTCTGAGCCCATCCATGTAGAGTCAAGAAAGCATTTTCCAGCTTCTTTTGTGGACAATCTCCATGTCGGAGAGCATATTAGGACAGCTCTTAGGCCGCACAAAGAAAGCCAGCTTGAAGCTATTGTTCACTTTGTCACTTAGGGACAAAAGTAAGAGAAAGAAGATAGGATGAGTGAAGAGGAAGCTTAATTCAGGAACACAAAGGTGAGCGGCAAGCTAGAGGATCTCTGTTTGCCTCCTACATCAAGTCTACTGAGGCTGGGGAGTTTTCAGCTAGTCATGTACTTCACGAATCTACAACAGCCTTCCAAATACCTCCAGACATATTAGCAGTTGCAAGAGCACCAGTCAGGTTAGGCTAGGTTATGCTTCAGAAACATGTAATTCTAAAAATCCAATGGATCACACAGCAAAACTGAATTTCTGTAGGTATCCAGTACAGATCATCAGGGAGGCTTTGTTTATCATGATCCCTCAGGGACCCAAGCTGATGTGCTCAACACTGCAACATAGACATCTGCCATCTCCACAGCAATGAGAGGGAAATGTGACCCTTAAAACTTTGTTCATGTGTGATGCACATCATGTTAGTCCTTTTTTAGTCAAGGCAAAACACACGGCTGTACCCAGCTTTGCTGAGGACAGAGAAGTACTATCCCACCATGTACCCAGAATGAAAGCCAGAATAACCCAATGACCCCAGTGCCAAGACTCAAAGCACAGTAGAACTTCGAATTTGCATGGTATGCAAATGCATATCTTTCTAAGTGCATTACACTTCATGCATCCTTAATTGTCTTTTGTGGGATTTCCAGGTAGCACAGTGGTAAAGAACCCACTGCCAATGAAGGAGACTTGAATTCAATCTCTGGGTCGGGAAGCTCCCCTGGAGGAGGAAATGACAACTTACTCCAAGGAAAATCCTGTAGACAGAGGAGCCTGAAGAGCTACAGTCCATGGGTCAAAAAGAGTTGGACAAGACTTATAACTAAGCAACAACTTATTGCTTTGTTTATAATGCACAAAAAATATTTGTGCATTTATTATCTGTAGTCTCTAATGTTACTGTTTTTCTCAGGATTTCTCATTTACTACAGACTTCTTCACCTATGGCGCCAGTCCCATCTAACTCCCCAGTTAGTCCTGAAGAAGGCTGGTCATCTCTCCCTGGAATCACTCTGCAGACACTGCCAGAATGAAGGACACTGCCCAGGCTAGAAGCTTCCAACTGTTCTTCCCATCCACAAATTTGGACTCATCTGACTACTGGCACTGAATGCATCCAGCCTGACTTTGCACAACCCTTAGTACATTGATATTTGAATGCTTCCTTCAATGCAAAAGGGAGGTCCCCACAGATCCCCAAATGTCCCAACATCCTCCATTTCATCACTCTGAATGACTCATATCCATGTACTTAGTTATAACACTTCACAGCTTTCTCCTAATTCTCAGATCTGGTAAATCATGACAGATTTATATATAAATAGCAAATACAGTTTAATTTCCCTTTGAGTTGACGCTGAACTGTTAGTGTGGGGCAAATGTCTACCTGACTAATGTCCTCAGCATCTTCTCCTCTCTTCCTTTCCCCAGTGTTTCATTCTGCTCTCCTCCAGAGCATGAGAGTCACAACAAATGGATGGAAGAACCATGAACACGAGACAGGTTTGTGATCCCCCCTGCATGCGACTACTCCATTTAAATTATATGACTGCTTCCTTTACAGTTCTCAAAATCCCTTCAGGCTTGGAAGAAAGTTTGAAGAACTAACATCCTCCCTCTTTCATTTCCTTACATTTGTACAGTGTTATTGAGTTCATTTCTCAGTGTTTATTTTAGGACTTCACTTGGAAAAGATGAGACATGAGAATTGATTGACTGCTCCATGAAAAATGTATTCTGTGTAATTCGTTCAATTTGTCCCTTTAGTGCTGATCACTTTGTCCCAATAGCCTTTGGCTCAGGGCTCATATTGGCACCTACAATGGAAGAGCAGCAGAAAAGGAGATATCCTAGTCTTCCCCTCTGAGAGAATTCTGGAATGCTGCTAAGTCACTTCAGTCGTGTCTGACTCTGTACCACCCCATAGATGACAGCCCACCAGGCTCCCCCGTCCCTGGGATTCTCTAGGCAAGAACACTGGAGTGGGTTGCCATTTCCTTCTCCAATGCATGAAAAGTGAAAGTGAAGTCACTCAGTCATGTCCGACTCTTAGCGACCCCATGGACTGCAGCCCACCAAGCTCCTCCATCCATGGGATTTTCCAGGCAAGAGTACTGGAGTAGGGTGCCATTGCCTTCTCTGGAATTCTGGAATAGTGTGAATCTATTTGGAAGTTTGCTGGAGATAAACCCCACCCTTCCTTCAGGTTCCACTCACCATTTGCCTCTGCCTCTATAGGGGTGATTTCTCTCTGCTAGAGTTTCCTACATGAAAAACACGTATTTTTTGAAGCACTGGGGGATCTAGTCATGGTTTATTTGCTTATATTTAATGCAAAAAATTGGGCAATCTTTGAAACTCTCAGAATTTCAGTTTATGTGTACATCAAATGCCAACCATGTTCCCCACTCCCCGAGTCTTGTTCACCTTAGCAAAGAGTTTATTCTGCTAAAACTTTAGACATTAATAGCCAGGACTCAGAGAGCATTGTGCTACAGTTAGATTTCATTGAATTTTCACAGTACCGTGAAGATATGATGACTGGTCCACCTTTTAAGAGGAGGAAGCTGAGAGTCAGCATGGTCAAGTAATTTGTACAGCTACAGAGCTGGTAAGCAGTTGAACTAGTAAGAGCCATACATTCTATTCACTCTGACTCTAAATCCCAAACTCTTAATTATTAGGAAGCTCCGCTCAAATGAGCCAATGGGCTGATTCCAAATTATAGGAAAGCCTCCACAAGTATGAGAATTGCTCTTCTCTGTGGTGTACCCTCCTATCAGGAGAAGGGACCTTGGCCACCAAGTAATGGTGGGAGTTGCATGGAACTGGAAAGACGTAGCAGGACATCATAGGCACCTAACTCATTCTGAGTTCACCAAATTCTCTTGGGAGACTCTCCGTTAAGCTGTGATTTTTGTCATTCTGGAGGAGATGTTTAAAGTAGAGATGCTAGGCAGCCTTATGGGGGAAGTTGCTCTCAAAAGGCAATGCGAAAGGAGCAGACAGGCAGAAGGCAGCAGAGGCGAGACCAGGTGATGGAGCAAAGAAAGGGTGAAGACACATGCCGGTGGCTTCTATGTCCAGTGAAAGTGAAGTCACTCAGTCGTGTCCAACTCTTTGCGACCCCGTGGACTGTAGCCCACCAGGCTCCTCCATCCATGAGATTCTCCAGGCAAGAATACTGGAGTGGGTTGCCATTTCCTTCTCCAGGGGAATCTTCCCAACCCAGGGATCGAACCCAGGTCTCCCGCATTGCAGGCAGACGCTATATCCAGGTACAACCCCTTTTTAAGAGTCACTCTCTGCCTTTCAGGACCATAAATCAGCCCCAATTCCTCTCTATTTCTTGCTTGAGTTATTTTGAGTGGTTTTATGTTACTTTATTCAAACCTCAACATTGCCTGCTCAAATCTACCCTATTTTCACCCCCAAACTCATATTCTTAACCTCTGCTATTCAGGTGTTCTCTTTGGGTAGTCATTGATCATTTGGGGTGATTACTCCAAGTCAATTGTCTTCATTTTTTTGCAAAATTACATTGGTAAAGATTACTAGCTTTGGAAGCAGACAGACTCGGTATAACTCTGAATCTATTTCTGACTGGTTGTATTACTTGGAATACATTGTCAGAGCCTCTATTTATTAATGTGTTGAAAGGAAAACAATAGTAACCTCTTTGTAGATCAATTAGGGAAAATGTAGAGTGTGCACATCATGGATGGCATAGCATAGCATGTCTTCAACAGCTGATAGCCATTACTATCATAGTGCAATTTTTTGTTTGAAATGATCTTTCTATATTAGAGTTCTTGAGGTGTCATTCCCCATGCCCATTTATAAGCCCTAGGTAGATGGAGACCAATGAAATTATTTCTTGGCTAATTTCCTGATTCAAAAACATTGATCAGAATTCAGTTATTTTAGGATAAAAAGCCCTCATTGCCCTTTGTTGTTAAAACAGCTATCACTATCACCCTTCCTGGCTTAAAGCCAACCTGATTTCTGCACTGAGAGAGCTGCTTTTTGCTTGTAAAAGGAAACAAACGCTGCTGGGAACTCCTCCGATGCTGTCTTCACGGTGATAGCAATAAACATCCGCGGGGAATGTGTTAATTGGTCTTGATCTTCCTCATTTTCTGCCTCATTACTGAGCCAACGCCAGGTAGACATTGTCAGCAAACAGACAACAGTGAGAGCTATCCTGATATAGTGTAATAAAGAGCTTTGGCGGTGGTGGCTTGCTGCATTCCTACTCAATCTCATTGACAGATTAAAGATTCCCCCCCACCCCTCACCGCCCCGCACATGTTTCAACTGCTAGGTTAATATATGTATGGGCATTACTTCACCGGCTTTGTTTATCACCCATCTGCTTAAGAGATAGAAGATGATTTACTGCTTTGAAGAGGTTTATTTAAAAACCACTTCCTGGAGGCAGAGAGAACTGAAACACCCCAGCCAAATCTCTAAATACAGGCTTGAACGCCTGCTTCTCCAATTTTACAGATTCTCCTCATCCCTTGCTGCAGCCAAATGCTATAAATGTAGACCATGAATTTATACATGGACAGATTATCAACTGCAGAGGACCTAATGGCTCCTTTCCTCTTGCTAATTGCATGTATGATCTGGGTGAGTGTGTGTGCTCAGAGGCTACAGTCATGTCCACCTCTTTGTGACCCCGTGGACTGTAGCCCACCAGGCTCCTCTGTCCATGGGATTTCCCAGGTTAGAATACTGGAGTGGGTTGCCATGCCCTACTCCAGGGGTTCTTCCCAACCTGGGGATCAAACCCGTGTCTGCCTACATCTCCTGCATTGCAGAAGAATTATTTACCCATTGAGCTACCTCGGAAGCCCCTGTGACCTGGGACAACTTACCTAACCTTTTAGAGATTCAGTGTCTCATTCCTAAAATATGGGGATGGATTTGCTCTGCTGAGAATGCTGTTGTAAGTCATGTCTGACTCTTTTGTGATCCCATGGACTGTAGCCCACCAGGCTCCTCTGTCCATGGGATTTCCCAGGCAAGAATACTCGAGCAGGTTGCTATTTCCTCCTCCAGGGGATCTTCCCAACCCAGGGATCAAACCTGCGTCTCCTGCATTGGCAGGAAGTAAGGATTAAAGATTATACATAGATACAGATAATGACTAATGCATGGTAAAATGGTAAGTACTGATAAAAACATCGTTGTTGGGACTTCCCTGGTGGTCCAGTGACTAAGACTTTTTCTTCTGATGCAAGGGACGTGGGTTCAATCCCTGGTCGGGGAGCTAAGATCCCCCACACCTCGTGGTCAAAAAACAAAACATAAAATACAGAAGCAATATTGTAACAAATTTAAAAAAAGAACTTTATAAATGGTCCACATCAAAAAAATTAAAAAAAAATTGTCATGATGGTGAAATGACAGCCATGCTGGTAATGTCAAGGGGCTCAAAGTCCTCTTATGCTCAAAGTCCTTGGTGAGACATTCAGAAGACATCTCACCCTTTTGGACCGTGAGTAGCAGCACATCAGCTTTTAAGCTCCTTTCACCCTCTTGCCCATAGTCTCCTGCCCAGAGACTGTGAACCTGATGTTTGCTAATTCTCCAAACAGGAGTTCTTCCAACTGAAGTTACACCCATGAGTTGGGTCATATGAACAGATGTGACCTTGAATCACAGGCTTATTTTGTTCTTTATTTTTAAACACTGTTGACCCTAAGATTCTAGCAAAATAAAACACCCTACATGAACCATGGTCTTCCAAAGCCACTCGTATAGGCCTATGCCAGAGCTGGTAAAGAGCTTGGCTTGGAAGAGCTCGTAGAAAATTGCTGATGACTCTCCAGGGAACCCTGGAGGAAATCCAGCTTTGATCCCTGAGTCAAGACGATCTCCTGGAGAAGGGAATGGCTACCCACTCTAGTATTCTTGCCTGGAGAATCCCATAGACAGAAGAACCTGGTGGGTTACAGTCCATGGGGTCATAAAGAGTCCAACACAACTGAGCTACTAACCATGATGGTAGGACTCCAGGGAACATGGCAACCTGTATTCACTCAGCCCTATAGTTAGCTCAGAGAGGTACCTTGAGGATTCCCTTCTTTTTCTGGAAAGCTATCATTGAACGCATCTTCTTCACCCGTCTGGAGGAGAACACAGTGAATGCTCCTCGGAGGAGAATTGAAGGAGAATTGAAGCAGAAACAGTGGCCTTGCCCTTTCGGGAAGCATTTGAGTTACTACTATATGGTAACAACCTACATTTGAAATGCTCAAGTTTCAAACTATAAATACCTTATTTTTAGTCGTGAAGGACAGGGAAGCCTGGTGTGATGCAGTCCATAGGGTCGAAAAGAGTCGGACACGACTGAGTGACTGAACAGCAACAATCATTTTGGAAATCCAGACAAAACAATATTTAGCAAATCATTTTCAGAGGCCAACGAGGAAGTCTAAGATATGGCAGCTACACCCATGATTTTTACTTCTCTATACGTTGAAAACAGGATCTCCCTCTTCGACTTCAGATAATTATGAATAATTTTATATGTCCAGGAACATACTGCCAACCTCAGCCTTTCTTGCTTCAGCTCATTATTTGCTAATGATTTTCTTGGCCATGAAACTCAGAAAATTCCCTTGAGTTACTCAAAAAACAAAACAAAACAAAAAAAACCTCACAGGACATGGGTCCCATTTGTTCAGCATCTGTGCCGGACATCTGGAACCTGAGGAAATTCCACTGCTCAGGGTATGACGCGTAAATGAAATTACTTTTTCATGCACTTTAGAAAAGAGTCAAGAGCATCTTTCTGACCAAACAAGCCCATTTGTTCTCTTCCTGCAAGTGTTTCTCATTAAAAATGTCATATCCCTAATAAATTGCCTTAATGCCCCCACAGCTGGGTCTATGGTTTTCATGGTTTTGTGCACTCTCTGATTCTCACAGGGAACAGAAAGTGAGAGAAGAATGGGATTTTTTCCCCCATTCTGTCTGCATGAATTGCTTTTCATTCACTCTCTGTATTGGAGTGAGAACTTGGCTTTCATAGGAGACCTCTAAGAGCTCAATAGTCCCTGCTTTTGGCACACTGTCCTCAAACACATCCTGTCAGATTTGCCTTTCCGATCCAGATATTGGATGGTGGCAGTTTGCTGTTAGTGATTGCTGGCTGAAAGGTGGCATTATTAAAAATTATTTCTTAGTGATTTATGTTTTGCAAGAAACTGACCAATATAGCAAGTCTTTAGTCTGCTATAAGAATATGGACTTCAAGGCTTACCCTGGTGGCTTAGTGGCAAAGAGGCCACCTGCCAGTGCCGGAGACACAGGTTCGATCCCTAAGCCGGGAAGATCCCACATGCCAAGGAGCAAGTAAGCCCGCGCACCATAACCAGTGAGCCTGTGCTCTAAAGCCCGGGAGCCATGACTCCTGAGCCCATGTCCCGCAACTACTGAAGCCCGAATTCCCTAGAGCCCATGCTCCGGAACGAAAGAAGCCGGTGCAATGAGGAGCCCGAGAACTGCAACTAAAGAGTAGACCCCACCCACCGCAACTAGAGTAAAGCCCACACAGCAACGAAGACTCAGCACAGCCGAAAAGAAACACAATTATAGACCCCAGTTTCAGTGAGCGCAAGATCAAAGAAATTAACTGAAGACAAGAATAGAGGGTGGCAGGGTATGTGTGTGTGTGATCAGGCATGCCTTTAGAAGCCACACAGAAGTGTCACAACAATCTTAGAGGCAATCATCCAAATTGTGTCCGAAGAGTTGAGATGTGACAAAATACCTGTTTTCGTATCTCTGGCCAGATGCAGCCCTGAATGTGACAGCTTCAACTTGTATCCATTTCTTCTCCCTATAGCTGTCATTCCCCTCACAACTGACTTTTTCCACCAGGTCACTGGGCTTTGTACACCCATTTTTCCAGTCATTCACTTCACTTTCTACATATGACATAAAAAATAAAATAAAATGCCTACTGGTCTGGTGGCTAAGATGCCACACTCCCAATGCAAGGGGCCCGGGTTTGACCCCATGTTGGGGAATTAGATTCCACACGCTGCAACTATGAGTTCACATGACACAGCTAAAAATCCTGCGGCCACGGCAAAGACCCAGTGGGGCCAAATAAATAAGCAAACATATAAAAATTACAAAAAATAAAATGGAAATAAAAAGAATGGTTTAACTCGAAAGGACAAAAGTTACTTTTGGCACACAAACTTCTTTTCATTGGAAATTATTTTTGAACCTCTAAACTCCCTCTGAATTTTTCAGCACCTGTAAGCGGTGAGTATGGGAGGCTAGTAAACCGAACTGGTAGGTTTGTCATGAGCTGGCCAAGTGGCCTGAGTTTTCATTCAAGCTCCCAGAACTTTCTTCACTAGACTCGGATGCAGGTCCTCGTTTACCTCTGACTTTTGTGATCCTTTCGCGACAGAGCTGTAGATTCTGGAGGCCAATGTCCATTAGCAATGTGGGCAGCTGGGTTTGCCTTGTGCCCTGGGGCACTCAGTTTCTAACTGAGAAGGTTCTAGACTGGCAAGTCCCCGACCGCATTAATCAGCAAGCCATTAAAAGACCCCTGGGGGCACACAGTTCAATCCAAAAACTGTCTACCAAGAGTCTTGCAAACGCCTATGAAAATCTACGCTGGCCTCGTCAAAGTCCCACCTCTGTCCCGGGGGTCTTAAAGTCTACACTGGGACAAGTTTTTAAATATTTACACATTATGATAATTATAAGCCCAAGTTACAAAGACAGGAGAAGCAAAGAGTTTCACCTTCCCGGGAAGGGAGTTTGGGGGAGAGTGGATACATGTATGTATGGCTGAGTCCCTTTGCTGTCCACCTGAAACAATCACAGCATTGTTAATCAGCCATGTGTGTGCTTGACTTCAGTCGTAGCCAACTCTTTGTGACCCCATGGGCTGTAGCCTACCAGGCTCCTCTGTCCACGGGATTTTCCAGGCAAGAACAGTGGAGTGAGTTGTCATGCCTTCCAGGGGATTTTCCCAGCCCAGGGATCGAACCTGCATCTCCTGTCTCCTGCATTGCCAGGTAAGTTCATTACCACTAGCACCATCTGGGAAGTCCAGTCATTTATACCTCAATATAAAATGAAAAGTTAAAATGGTTAAAAAAAAAAAAAAGAGTTTCCCCTTAACTCGAAAATCAAGGGAGGCTTTACAGTGGAGTTAGTGATAGAGATAGATTTCAATGAATAAATCAGAGTTTCCAGGGAAGACAGGTGGGGAAAGGCTTGTATACCAAAGAGACGAGCCTCTGAAAGCACAGAGGTGTGAAAGATCCCTTTATTTGTTCCTTCGCTTATTCTTTGTTCTTTTCTTCCACAAATAGTTAGCACATACTATTAGGCGGGGAACCATTTTAGATGCAAGCAATACAGTGATGTGTGCACGCGTGCTAAGTCACGTCAGTCATGTTCGATACTTTGTGACCCCACGGACTGTTGCCCCCCAGGCTCCTCTGTCCATGGGATTCTCCAGGCAAGAGTGTTGGATGCCCTCCTCCAGAGGATCTTCCCGACCCAGGGATAGAAACTTCATCTCCTATGTCTCCTGCATTGGCAGGTGGGTCGTTCACCACTAGCACCAGTGAGAAGCTAATACAGTGATGAGCATGACGAATAGTCTGCCCGATGTTCTTCTTTGTAGGGGATACAGATTAGGAACAAATATGCAAGTCAATATGTAACATACAATACTATAGAGAAAAATAAATCAGTATAAGGGGGATGAGAAAACGGTTAGGAAAAGGAGAGCTTATCATGGTGGTCTAGAATGATGTCTCTAAGGATGGGACATTTCTTATGAGACATGAATTTGAACAGACAAAATGTGATGTGTCCAGAGACCATAAGTACTTGATCTTTGATGGAGCATAAAGTAACAGGACAGTTAAAGGCCATGAAGCTCCTGAAGGCATGTTGGCCTAATTAATGAGGGACATTTTCATACACACTTAGCAACATCATGTAAGTAGCATAGACAAGAACAGCAGTACAGTCATTAAGGCATGGTATCCAGGTGGTAGAGTGCAGGTGAAGATAAGGCAAGTGTCTTAGAAATACGACTAAAGTGTCGATATGTACAGGGTTTCCCTGGTGGCTCAGTGTAAAGAATCCACCTGCCAAGCAGGAGACACTGGTTCGATCCCTGAATCTGGAAGATCCCCTGGAGAAGAAAATGGCAACCCACTCCAGTATTCTTGCGTGAGAAATTCCATGCAGAGAGAAGCCTGGTGGGCTACAGTCCATGGGATTGCAAACACAACTTGGTGACTAAACAACAGCCATCAACATGTACAATGCTTTAGAGTAAGAAGGCTCTGGGGCTACAAACTTTGACTTATGAGACAGTGTTCTTGTTGCAGACATCATAATCAACAGCAGCAGTTAAATTCATTACATTCCTCCTACATATAAGGGACCCTCTTAAATGTGTTACTACAATTAACTCTGGCAATTCCTCAACAGTACTATGAGCCACAGAGTTTGAGGACCTTGCTCAAGGTGTCACAGCCCCTCCAGGATGTCTGGTGGGCTCTGAGCCAGCGCTGAGCCACTTTGCTGTACTACCAGACTCAGTGAGAGACCATGGGAGCCAGAAAGGAAGGCTTGTTTCTGTGAGACTAGACAGGAGTTGAAAGTTTTAAGAGACAGTAGTTGGCAGGACTTGCTTAATTGTTTAAGGCATGGCGGTGATGGAGAGGAAGGAGTGGAAGATGCTTCCAGGGGATCTAGCTTGCTAAGCCTTGTGGATCAGGATGCCACCAACAGAGATGTGTCCTGGTTACCTAAGGTCCAGGCAGACTGCCCTATGGGTTACACAGGACACAGCTGGGCCTTTCTTACAAATGAGTTATTTGAGAGTCACGCAACATGATCAACATTTGCTTGATTAGGGAGCAGATTCCTACAGTGTATGACAGAACAAGCCATGTCTCTGCACTGCTCAAATTTTTTTTTGATAATTTCATAGTGCCTTCCAGATAGAGTACATGCTTCTCTTCCTGGTATTAAATTTCAAAACTCTACATTATAGTTCAAATAACTTTGTTCATCCCATTTCCTTCTGTTTTCCTACTAAAAGTTCCAGTGTCCAATCAACTGGGCCCAGAAGAGTGTCTGGTTCCTGGTGGGTATTCTGAGATTTAGACTCTGCAGGGTCTATGAGAAACGGCAGGAGTTTTCATATTGGAAAGACTGGGCTACTGTACCTAGTAAACATTGGTGAGTCATTTAATTTCCCTTTCAATTTCCTGGCCAATCCTGGGATGATCTCCACCACCTAATGGAGACGACCAAATAATAATCATAATCATAACATTTGTTGTGCCCTTTCAAGTGCCTCAAATTCTTCTAAGGTCTCCAAATGTAGTTTTTAAGCTGTATTTTATTTTTTGGCTGTACCATGCAGCGTGCGGGATCTTAATTCCCTGATCAGAGATTGAAGCCATGCCCCCTGTAGTGGGAGCCCAGAGTCTTAACCATTGGACCACCAGGGAACCCTGAATGCAGTTTCTTGTCTGAGCTTCCAAAGACCCTCTGCACAGGGTTCTGGTGGAAATTACTGAGACACAGGGCAGTTAAATAACTTGCCCAAGGTCACATTTGACAAGTTAGCACCAGGCATAAATTAAGCCCCAGGTGGTCTGACGTGATCTTCTTAATACAGCATGAGGCTGACAAAGTGAGAATGCCTATCATAAAACATCAGGCACACAGGGCCCCTCCACAAATGCCCTTCCCCTCTGCTCTCTTCAACTCCTGTTAGCAGCTTCCAGTTCAACTGCACTATAATCTTAAACTGATTTTGCCACCAAATATGCTGGGTATGCTGGAACTGAGCCAATGAACAACTTGCCATGTTGATCACACTGTGCAAGAAAACATCTGTCTCTCTTGGTAAAACACCACTCCCATAATTAGAGAAACCCACTCTTGAGAGTCCCTTGGACAGCAAGGAGATCCATCCAGTCCATTCTAAAGGAGATCAGTCCTGGGATTTCTTTGGAAGGAATGATGCTAAAGCTGAAACTCCAGTACGCTGGTCACCTCATGCGTAGAGTTGACTCATTGGAAAAGACTGACGCTGGGAGGGATTGGGGGCAGGAGGAGAAAGGGACGACAGAGGATGAGATGGCTGGATGGCATCACCGACTCGATGGACATGAGTTTGAGTGAACTCCAGGAGTTGGTGATGGACAGGGAGGCCTGGCATGCTGCAATTCATGGGGTTGCAAAGAGTCAGACACGACTGAACGACTGAATTGAACTGAACTGAACTGAACTGAACTGACATGCACCAAAATGCCTCCATCACTTTAGGACAACATCATCATTGTTGTAAAACCATGTGGATTTTTAAGTGCTTCTGGATAGCAAATCTGTTTCTTTTGACTTTTTTATGTTGGAGTATAGCCGATCAACAATGTGACAGATTCAGGTGGACAGTCAAAGGACTCAGCCATACATATACATGTATCCATTCTCCCCAAACTCCTCTCCCATCCAGGCTGCCACACAACACTGAGCAGGCTTCCCTGTGCTAGACAGTAGGGCCTTGCTAGTTATCCATTTTAAATACAGCAGTGTGTACGTGTCGATCCCAAACTCCCTAACTATCCCTTCCCTCCATCCTTCCCCACTGGTAACCGAAGATCATTGTCTGAGTCTGTGAGTCTGTTTCTGTTTCATAAATAAGTTCATTTGTATCATTTCTTTTTAGATTCCACATTTGAGGGATGTCATATGGTATTTGTCCTCTCTGTCTGACTTACTTCACTCAGTATGACAATCTCTAAATCCATGCATGTTGCAGCAAAAGGTATTATTTCATTTCTTTTTAATGGCTGGGTAATATTCCATCTTCTTTAACTGGGCAGTAAATCTTATCCAGGGGTACTGGTTGTACATTTTTGGGTTCTTCTCAAATATTGTGTGTCATTACATGAAGGTGATCAATTATCACAATCATCAGTAATTGAGTATATTGGTGAGAAGGAATCTGTATGCTGAATTAGTGAGTGGATCCACGGGATGTAATTATGGGCAAACGATTCTCAGTAGAATGGCAAATGAAATACACAATAAATGATTAGCTAGTCATTTGATAATTTCTATTGGTAAATAACACAAACCATGTGTTTCCGATTTGACCTTGATTTAAACATGGACAATTGAAAAAACCCTTTCAAACCAGGAAAGTAAATATTATTATTTATATAATAATATATAATATAATATTATTATTCTTATATAAGAATACAGATCAGTATTATGGATAATATTTTCTCCAGGCAAGAATACTGGTGTGGACTGCCATTCCTCTTCCAAGGGATCTTCCCAACCCAGGGATCGAACCCACATCTTCTGCATCTCCTGCATTGCAGGCAGATCCCTGAGCCTCCAGGGAAGCCCAATGTTCACCCAGATTCAGCTGCAACACGTAACCCACATGAAAGCAAAGAGAAAGTGAAGACACGCCCACGTGTCCAATTCTTTGCGACCCTCTGGGCCGTACCTTCCAGACTCCTCCGTCCATGGGATTTTCCAGGCAAGAATTCTGGAGTGAGTTGCCATTCCCTTCTCTAGGGGATCTTCCCAACCCAGGGATCGAACCCGGGTCTCTTGCATTGCAGGCAGACACTTTATCATCTGAGCCACAAGGGGGGCTTCATGTAGCCCATGTAGGACTGTTTTTTCTTTTCTAAGCTTTCACTGAGTTAAACACCTCCAAAGAAGTACACTGGAGAAGTATGGTGGCTTTGAGATATGTCAGTTTGATGAGGTTTCTCTTTCAAGAATTCTCTTCTCTGTATATTTCCTGTTATAATAGGTCACAGGAGAAGTTATTGGGCAAGAGTTGGAAGGAGGAAGTGAGGTGGCAGCCACTGTTTAACTTCTCTCTGATCAGTGGCTACATGTCTCAATGACATGAGGGCGGAGAGCTGGGCCTGCACCTGCCCCGCCTTCCACTGACTCCTCCTTCAGCTTCTCTGACTCCTGGGCCGGGTTTTTCTGCTCAACTCCAGGATGAAGGGCCCAGCCTCTGAAGGACACCCTCACCAAGGTCAGAGACAACAAGAACTGACACAGCTTTCAATTCATTCTCAGGAGCTCCAGCCTATGCCTGTGGGTTCCAATCAGCCCTTCCTCCCCGACTTTACCATCATCCTCTCCTTTTAACAGCCTGCCCCGTGAATTTGTGCGTGCTAAGTCACTTCAGTCATGTCCAATTCTTTGCAACCCCGTGGACCATGGCCCACCAGGGTCCTCTGTCCACAGGACTGGGCTGCCATGCCCTCCTCCAGGGGATCTTCCTGATCCAGGGATTGAACCCACATCTCTTATGTCTCCTGCATTGGCATGTGGCTTCTTTACCACTAGTGCCACCTGGAAAGCCTCTGTGAGTGTGAAGTTCCAGCATTAAACACAGGGCTCCCCAGGTGGCACTAGCGGTAAAGAACCCACCTGCCAACGCAGGGGGTGTGAGAGATGTAGGTTCGATCCCTGGGTCAGGAGGAGGTAATGGCAACCCACTCCAGTATTCTTGCCTGGAGAATCCCACGGACAGAAGAGCCTGGTGGACCATAGGGTCACACAGAGTCAGACATGACTAAAGTGACTTAGCATAGCAACCAATAAGTAACTTTTTAGGGACATAGACCCTAAACCTAGCGCTCTGTAGAGAACATTTTGGAAACACTGGATTAGAAAAGTCATCTCTGGTTCCAGATGAACAGGCTATTTTTGTCCTTCATGGCACAACTTAGCATAGGACTGGCCAAAACATTTGTTTGGGTTTTTCTGTAACATCTTAATGGAGAAACCCAAAGGCATGCTTTGGCTAGCCCAGTATAATAGGAGGCATGAGTGTGACACTTAGCCTGATTTGGGATAAAATCTCACCTTCATCAGTCTCCTTTGTTGTATTTGGGCACATTATGTCATAGCAGAAGGACTCAGCTACTTCATCTACAAAAAGAGGGTAACAATTTCAGAAGCATCACTTCATTGCTGAGGATTGACCAAAATGGAAAGGATTGAGGACTGCTTAGCACAGTCCTCTGTAGGCATTAGGCGTCCTGTCAAGGATAATTCCGTTTCTTTTTTACTACAACAACTCGGTTTGAGGTCTTGCTCCCACCCGTGGACTCCTGAGGGCCATTTCTAAAGACGATAAAGTGATTCATTTATACATACATACATATATACACATATATTCAAAGTGACTCATTTATACATACATACATATATACACATATATTCATTCTTTTTCAGACTCTTACCTTATATAAGTTATCACAGAATTTTGAGTAGAGTTCCCTGTGCTACACAATAGGTCCCTGTTGGCTAGCTGTCTTACATACATCATAAATCAACTCTACTTCAATAAACATTTTAATCTATCTAAAGGAAATTACCAGAGAGTTACATAATGATGCAAATCCCAGGCTGTTATTTGCAGTGTTAGTTATAATAAAAAAGAAAGAAAACTTAAAATCACCTGATCACTCAACCATATGAAATGATTGTAGAGACTTCCCTGGTGATCCGGTGGTTAAGAATCCACCTTCCAATGCAGGAGATGCAAGTTCGATCCTTGGACACAGAGCTATGATCCCACATGTCTTGAGGCCATAAAACAGAAACATAAAAAAAACAGAAGCAATATTGTAACAAATTCAATACAGACTCTAAAATGGTCCACATCAAAAAAAAAATCTTTTAAAAATTGCTGTAATAAGAAGCATGTCCTCAATATGTAAAAATATTGTTTCACCACATATTAATTTACACCTTTAATAAAATTCTGATAAACAAAACAAAAAAAAATTGCTGTAATAAAGTATAGCACAAGTGAAAAAAATAAAGATGACACTTATCAATGGCCCTCATCCAAGGGAGCATCTCACAAACATGATCTGCAGAGCACAGGATGTAATAATTCCTGTCTAATGTGAAAATGTCAGGGTTCATTTTGCCCCTGTTCCACACCGCCATGGCATAATTTTACTTCCTTTTGCTCATATGGGAAATTTTTCACTCTGCAACCTCTGACCTCTCCATGCTGCCTCTTTTATTCTTTCAACTGCTTTCCTAGCCCATTGGGCCACATGCTATGACCCTTCACTCCCAAACCTGAAATCGGATGAAGCAAGAGTGTGAAATAACCCTTATTTCATCATTCCGCATTTTGTGAGCCACTGGTTTCAACAGTGTATAGTCGTAGAACTATAATCATTCTTTTCCTGTGGGAATATCTAATGGGCCTTCTGTGGACCAGCTTTCTCCTTCTCTCAAACTCTACCTTAGTATCGTTAAAGGACTTTCAGTGCTTTGTCAAACTTCAGCCATGATGGACTACTTCAAGACTTCAGCTCCGTAAGCAAGGTCGAGAGACCTATTTTCTCAAAACACTTTTTTGCCAGTTAGATCATGTGCTTACTTTACTAAAATGTGAAATTCAGTCATTTTTCTACCAACAATTTTTTTTTTTTCTGGTGGGAAACAGGATGGAGACGTAGGAAAGGAAGCAAGAAAAGGAAAGTGTCTGAAAACCTGTGCACGCACACACACACACTCACATACACTCATACATACATACTCATACACACAAATACTTTCTAATTCTGGGCCAGAAGAAAATAGGAAGTATCACCTGACCTTGATCTTTCTTCTTCAGCCTGTCAGGGAACTGAGCACCTTCTTAAGCAAAGTCAAGGTCAATGTATTTGGCAACTGTCTGACTCAGGGGCCAAATTGTAGATGAATAAGCCATTATTTTATTAGTCCAGGTGGAAATGAAACTTCTGACCTGTTATCTGACTTCATTGGAGGTCATCAGGATCTGCCATTATGTGAGAATAATGTGACTCTGTACAGATATTTCAGGTAGGTAACAGCTTAAGTTACCCTTGGACAGCAGGAGATCAAACCAGTCCATCCTAAAGGAAATCAGTCCTGAATATTCACTGGAAGGACTGATGCTGAAGCTGAAGCTCCAATACTTTAGCCATCTGATGCTAAGAGCTGACTCATTGGAAAAGACCCTGATGCTGGGAAAGATTGAAGGTGGGAGGAGAAGGGGGCGACAGAGGATGAGCTGGTGATGGACAGGAAGCCTGGCATACTGCAGTCCGTGGGGTCCCAGAGTCAGACACAACTGAGCAACTGAACTGAGCTGAGAGACTAGGAAGTTAAAAATCAAGACCCCCCTGCAGAGTTGGACATGACTGAATGACTGAGCTGAACTGAACAGCCTGAGTGCCTTCCCAAAGTAAGAAGAAAGAAGCCAAGAAAGGGAAACAAACATATATGGGGAGCCAACAACCCTTCTGTGGTGCTGGGTACTCTTCAAGGCATTTCAAAGAGAGGGTTTGATCTAGTTAAATCCTCACCACAGCCCTGTGAAACAAATATTAACTTACAGGTGAGGAAGAGGAGGCGCAGAAAGATTATGTAATTTTGCCAGGTCACACAGCAAGTAATTAACAGGAAGAGGCTGAAAATCTAGTTCTGTCTGTTTAGGTTTCAGGACTCTGCGTACTACACGACTCTGCTCCCTGCTCACTTTATATCAGATCTTACGGTCCATTTTCCCCCTGGATATCTCTCATTCATCACCTTTTTTTTTTTTTAATGAGAAATCATTTATTTATTTATTTTTTACTGCATTTCCAAGCACCTGCGTAATCCCTTGAGATCATTTTCACAAGGCCATGAAGAAGTTGCAAGACCCGATCTTCTTGGAATGCCGGCTATAAATGGCAATAGGACAGCTTATTTCCAAGAACTGTTTTCTCCTGTGTCCGTCTCTGTCTTTCTCTCTTTCTTACACACACACACACACACACACACACACACACACACACTCCTACTCTGAAATTCACATGCACATATGGCTGACTTGTCCTACAGTTTAGTAGGTTAGTAAATTTTACATTAGTTAATTCATTTTGCAAAAGAGAGAGAGAGCGAGAGAGCTCTGTTACCTGCTGGTGATTAGCATGGCTACAAATGCATATGAGGCAGAAGGGATGGCAAATTCTCCTGGCCTAGAATGCAACTGAAATCGTAATTCCTAAGATAGATCTCTTCTCTTAATGTTAATGAGAACCAGATGCCCCTTGTTAATAATAACGTACACTCAGGGGGGATTTTAAAAAAGAGAGACTTAAAAGTTTTCCAAAAATATCAGTTCTGTCTAGCTGGGGGCATTGTGCAATTCCAAAATATATTTATTTTGAAAGTCTACTATTACTCATGTAAGATCACCTGCATCATTTATTTCCCTGCAAGAAGGTAACATGGAATACAAAAGATATTTTTATATTTTTATGTATTTTATTCATTGTTTATTGCCTTGACTCCCTCTCTCCAAGATATGTGACCAGCACTAATATTAGCGTTATATATTCTTTTCCCATTTTAAATGATACTGTTTCAATCTTAATTTAATTTAAATGGTGATACTGAAGATGAGAAAGTTTATTGTTACTACACAAATCATTTAATTACAGTAAAAATCATATATTTCAATCTCATCATTATTTCTGTATCAAAACATTATCCATTATAATAAAATTCATGCAATTAATAGCTCATTAGTTGAAAAGTTATACATTTAAAAGAAGACTATTTTAAATAATATACACAATGAGTTTTAATTAAGCCTATTTATATGCAGTGTAGGTCAATCATATCCAACTCTTTGCCACCCCATGTACTATAGCCCGCCAGGCTCCTCTATCCATGGAATTCTCCAGGCAATTATACTGGAGTGGGTAGCCTTTCCCTTCTCCAGGGGATCTTCCCAACCCAGAGATCAAACCCAGGTCTCCTGCATTGCAGGCAGATTGTTTACTGTCTCAGCCACCAGGGAAGCCCATTTATATGCAACACGATACCAAATAAGACCTATTCTAAAGTAGTTCTGTATCCTGGACATATATCTGGACAAAACTCTAATTCAGAAAGATACTTACACTCTAGGATTCATAGCAGCACTATTTACAATAGCCAAGACTTGAAGACAACTTAAATGTCCATCAATAGGTGAATGGATAAAGAAGATGGCATATATATAAATGCATATATATATAATAGAATATTACTCAGCCATCAAAAGAATGAAATAATGCCATTTACAGCTACAAAGTGGAGAATAAAGTGGCAACCCACTCCAATATTCTTGCCTGGGAAATCCCATGGACAGAGGAGCCTGGCAGGCTACAGTCCATGGGGTCTCAAAGAGTTGGACATGATTGAGCAACTAACACACACAGCTCTAAAGACGGACCTGAAGATTATCATACTAAGTGAAGTGAGATAAAGACAAATATCAGGATATCACTTCTATGTGAAATTAAGAAATGATACAAATGAACTTATTTACAAAACATAAACAGAGTAGTCACAGACTTCAAAAACAAATATGATTACCAAAGAGAGGGTGTGAATTAAGAATTTGGGATTAAAATAAACACACTAATAAACATAAAATACAAAACCAACAAGGATCTATTGGGAACTATAATCAACATCTTGTAATCACATATAATGGAAAAAATCTTAAAAAGAATAGATTGATGTATATGTATGTATAACTAACACATACACACATATGTATAACTACGTGTACTAAATCACTTATACACTTTATGTATAACTAAATCACTTTGCTGTACACCTGACGCTAAAACAACATTGTAAATCAATTATATTTCAATAAAATAAAAAAAAAATATGGTTCTCTCTTTTGGAAATTTGAGAATAATTTATTGGCCATTGAACAATCTTTCTCTTACCATTTTTCCATCGCCATTTGCAGTTGTTTACTTCTTTTCAAGCTAAACTAAGTATTGCATGCTATATCCATGTATTTGTCAGAATTATACATTTTGATTCAAATATATAATAAGATTTAGGAATAAAGCACATCAGTCAAATAGGCCAATTATTCAAGGACCCCAGTACTCCAAACTACCTAAGTGCCCATCATCAGATGAATGTATAAATAAACTGTGGTGAATGCAGCAATGGAATATTACCCAACTAAAGGAGAAGGAAATGCTGCCATGCCAACAATATGCATGAAAAGTGAGTGCAAAGGTTTAAAGTCAGAGAAGGAAAAATATGATATAGTCTCACTTATACATAGAATCTTTAAAGAAAAATGCATACAGAAATAGAGAGTAGATTGGTGATGGCTAGGATCATGGGTGGGGTGGAGGAAGGCAGTCACAAGGTACAAATTTCCAGTTATAACATGAATAAATTCCGGGGATATAATGTACATCATGACGACTATAGCTAACAATATTGAATTGTATATTTGAAAGTTGTTGAGATTAGAACTTAAAAGTTCTCAACACACACACAAATTCTAACTATGTAAGATTCAAGATACACTCAGTTCAGTTCAGTCGCTCAGTCATGTCCGACTCTTTGTGGACAAAGAGAATCGCAGCACGCCAGGCCTCCCTGTCTATCACCATCTCTCGGAGTTCACACAAACTCATGTCCATTGAGTCGCTGATGCCATCCAGCCATCTCATCCTCTGTCGTCCCCTTCTCCTCCTGCCCCCCCTCCCAGCATCAGGGTATTTTCCAATGAGTCAGCTCTTCGCATGAGGTGGCCAAAGTACTGGAGTTTCAGCTTTAGCATCATTCCTTCCAAAGAAATCCCAGGGCTGATCTCCTTCAGAATGGACTGGTTGGATCTCCTTGCAGTCCAAGGGACTCTCAAGAGTCTTCTCCAACACCACAATTCAAAAGCATCAATTCTTTAGCGCTCAGCCTTCTTCACAGTCCAACTCTCACATCCATACATGACCACAGAAAAAACCATAGCCTTGACTAGACAGACCTTTGTTGGCAAAGTAATGTCTCTGCTTTTGAATATGCTATCTAGGTTGGACACAACTTTCCTTCCAAGGAGTAAGTGTCTTTTAATTTCATGGCTGCAATCACCATCTGCAGTGATCTTGGAGCCCCAAAAAATAAAGTCTGACACTGTTTCCACTGTTTCCCCATCTATCTGCCATGAAATGATGGGACCAGATGCCATGATCTTAGTTTTCTGAATGTTGAGCATTAAGCCAACTTTTCACTCTCCTCTTTCACTTTCATCAAGAGGCTTTTGAGTTCCTCTTCACTTTCTGCCATAAGGGTGGTATTATCTGCATATCTGAGGTTATTGCTATTTCTCCCAGCAATCTTGATTCCAGCTGTGCTTCTTCCAGCCCAGCATTTCTCATGATGTACTCTGCATAGAAGTTAAATAAGCAGGGTGACAAGATACAGCCTTGACGAACTCCTTTTCCTATTTGGAACCCATCTGTTGTTCCATGTCCAGTTCTAACTGTTGCTTCCTGACCTGCATACAGGTTTCCCAAGCGGCAGGTTAGGTGGTCTGGTATTCCCATCTCTTTCAGAATTTTCCACAGTTTATTGTGATCCACACAGTCAAAGGCTTTGGCATAGTCAATAAAGCAGAAATAGATGTTTTTCTGGAACTCTCTTGCTTTTTCCATGATCCATCGGATGTTGGCAATTTGATCTCTGGTTCCTCTGCCTTTTCTAAAACCAGCTTGAACATCTGGAAGTTCATGGTTCACATACTGCTGAAGCCTGGCTTGCAGAATTTTGAGCATTACTTTACTAGCGTGTGAGATGAGTGCAATTGTGCAGTAATCTGAGATTTTAACCAACATTATTGTGATAATCATTTCATAGTATAAACATGTATCAAGTCAAAGCACTGTATACCTTAAACTTATACAGTGTTATTTGTCAAGTATATCTCAGTAGAACTATAAAAAAGTAAAATGAAGGAAAACACCACTACGTGACCTTAGGTAAGTCTCTTGACATGACTATGACAGTCTCTTCATCTGTAAACTGGAGACTACTACTATCTCACACAGTTTTTGTACAGGTTAGATGAGATAATTTGTCTAATATCTTTAACAGCTTTTGATGTACAGTAAGATTGATACACAGAGCTACAATATTAACTATGATTATTATTTCTTCCTGGTAGCTGTGGTTGTTCTCTAGGTCACATCTGAATGCCGTAAAATTACAGTAGGTGGGATGAAACAAGAACATGCAACTCCTAGTAACCTTTTGGACATCACTAGAGGGAGCCAGAGGCAACTGAGCAACCATCTTTCCAAACTTAACTTCATCTTGCATGATCAATATTTGCCAAACACTGATAACATATCTCTAGTGAATGCATTGTTATATAAAGTTGTTAGTCAACTCCAGTGATGTGTGTAATATAATTTCGGGTCTCAAGAAACTTATACTTTAGTTGAAGAAACAAATAACATGCATTAAAAACCCATTAAATGATAATGCTTGACAATGATATATAGCAAAGCAATAGCAAATTGAATGCCTCATGGATAGGCATATTCTGTGCTAAAGAATGTCTGGAAAGGGAATAAGGTATCCTGGAAACGTTTCGTGCACTTAATTTGGAACTTGAAGGATGAGGAGGATTTAGAGTTTTGGGTTCAGCATTCCAGAAAAGTGAAACAAAGGAGTCCAAGAAAACGAAGTGTCACTGTGTCCATCTCTGTCTAATGGAAGGCTTATATTTACCAATTTATGCTTAATTAATCTTCCCAATTCATGATTCTGACTCAGTTATTCCACCTATCAAATGTTGGAAATGATTCTCACTGCTTATTAGATTAAACAAAATGTTTAACCTGGCTTTGCATACCTGGATTCTTTTACACAGAAGCAAGGATGGGAAGATAAACTGGAGCTTGACTTTAAAAAGATTAGCAGGTCAGGCAAGAGCTATATATTATGAACAGTGGGAACCACTGGAGGTTTTTGAGCAGCTGAGTGTCATGCCTTAGTATCAATATTAAAATTATATCATAGACACAAAGTCAAATTATCCAAGTTGCTCATTCTTATTAAATTCACTGCCTTAAAAAAAATGGATCAATACAACTTCAGCGATGGGTAAGGACTGAAATTACCAGTAAAGACTAGCTTTTATTTTTTTATTTTTTTAAATTTATTATTATTATTATTTTTTTACTTTACAATATTGTATTGGTTTTGCCATACATCAACATGCATCTGCCATGGGTCTCTAAAATTTGAGGAGAAAACATGGAAGAAAACTAAATAAAAAATAATAAAGTTTTAGCTGCTTTATCACCCTTTCCTTTTGCAGGCTGGGAGCTTGGGAAGAAGCATGATTAGTAGTGGAAGTTACTTTTCCCCTATCCAAAATGGGGAATGCCTGTTACAAAAGGCAAGGTTTTACAAGCTTCCAAAAAGTGAGACCTCGAGAAAGAAATTAATGAAGCTTTAAAAGGAAGTTACTTTTTCTCTTGTTTTGGGGGAAAAAAAATCAAATCTCAGGTAAGATCAGTTACACTAGTTACATGGAGGAGAGGGCAGTTTTGAACAGCTTTGTCAATCATGGCAGACATAATTGAGTAAAGCTTCATCATGATGCTGACCTTTGAAACACAGCCACTTCAAACAAAAAGTTTCCATTACATAGTTAATCTATCATATGGGAAATCCATTATCACTTCCTAGATTATGAAATGTGTGTGTGTGCATACTCAATCGTTCAGTTGTGTCCAATTCTTTGCAACCCCATGGACTGTAGCCCACCAGTCTCCACTGTCCAGGGGATTTCCCAGGCAAGAATACTGGAGTGGGTTGCCATTTCCTCTTCTAGGGGATCTTCCTGATCCAGGGAGCAAATCAGCATCTCCCACATCTCCTGCATTGGCAGGAGGATTCTTTACCACTGAGCCATCTGGGAAACGCAGATTATGAGATACCTAAGGGCAAAATATGTCAAGTAACTTGGAGTATCTGATGTGACTTTAGTTTCACAAACTGTTAAGGAACATCATTTCGACCTCTTTTCGTAATATCAAAGCATATCTACTAGCATTTCTTATCTTCATAGTACCCAACAGCTATTTTAGAGCAAATGGTCCATTTGAGGCCCTGGGTAACTTCAGGAGATCCAAGAAGAGTTAGTCGTAGTCTCTGCTCACAAAACCTGAGCAGACTGACCACAGGAATAGGATAAGAAAGCAAACAACTATCCATGCCCAGAGCACATCAGTTCAGTTCAGTTCAGTTCAGTCGCTCAGTCGTGTCTGACTCTTTGCAACCCCACGAATCACAGCACGCCAGGCCTCCCTGTCCATCACCAACTCCCAGAGTTCATTTAAACTCATGTCCATTGAGTCAGCGATGCCATCCAGCCATCTCATCCTCTGTCGTCCCCTTCTCCTCCTGCCCCCAATCCCTCCCAGCGTCAGGGTATTTTCCAATGAGTCAGCTCTTCGCATGAGGTGGCCAAAGTACTGGAGTTTCCGCTTCAGCATCATTCCTTCCAAAGAAATCCCAGGGCTGATCTCCTTTAGAATGGACTGGTTGGATCTCCTTGCAGTCCAAGGGACTCTCAAGAATCTTCTCCAACACCACCGTTCAAAAGCGGGGTGGAAATTCACCAACAGAAGTTCTCTTGTCTCTTTTAAGCTGAAACCCTAAATACCAAAGTTATAGTATATAGCAAAGACATGGAGTAGGAAATGGGAAGGGGAAGAATCCAAGACAATGAATAACATGAGCAAACCTTTCAAATGAAAAAGACGTAGATCACATTTCAAGCAGTATGACACAATAATAATCCAGTTTAGCTAGACTGGAGAATGAGGGAAAGAGATAGGAGATAATATGGCAACATCACTGGACAGCTGAATTGGATGTTCTCTGTATGTAGGCATGCAAGGCCAGGTTATGATCATTGGGTTTAATCTTAAGCAGTCAGGAGTTATTTATATCATTGATATGGGGGGTAGCTGAGTCAGAGTCAAACTTATGAAAATTAATTATTCATAAAATGGCAAGTGAATGCAAAATGGGAAAAATGCAGGAGGCAAGGAGACAGCAATTGTCTATTCTTCAGAAAAGCATATTTCATTTGGTAAGAAAGAAAAGCAGAGATATTAAACAGAGTTGACAATGATGTTGATGCACTAAAGATAACTCAGATTTGTTGATCCTGGAAAATAGATTTGATGGTATATGCATAACAGAAGTAACAGAGTTGGGAAGTGAATCTGTTGAAAATAAATGTTGTATCTCTGATATAAAAGTTACATGAAATAAACATTATTTTCTATTTCTGTGAGCATATTCTCTACAAATATATTATGAGTCCTCTGTCTGACTTAAGTCCCTGTTCATTTAGTACTCATTTCTTTCATTTCATTAAGGATTCCAGGTCCTTGACAATGTTAACAATTCTTTTTTCTGTCCAAAGCAATGGTCAGAATAATGATAATGACCACTGTTAATCTGTTTGAATAGTGATTGACCAATGGCAACTAATTTTAAAAATCTTTATAATGCCTTCAAAGATTTACCCTGATGATACTACTCAACTGCAGTCAAAACTTTAGCTAACTCATCTGCAAGAAGCGTACATTTTGTGCAACATTTCTGAAGCAAAATGTGGATACATATCAAAAACTCTAAAAAGAGCCCATATTATTTTACACTGCAAATGCACTTCTAAGAATGTATCCCAGACAATGAAGCACTAATGTATTCATGTCAGCAATGTTAATAATAAGAGAAAACTGGGGATTATATAAAATATCCATTTCTTGAGATAAGTAAATTATGGCATATTAACGTCACTGGCTACTCTATAATCATTAGCAAAGATGAAATGCATGCATATTTACCAAAAAGACAATCCAATTCATTTGTGGCAAATGAAAAATTAGTGTATAAAACTACACATACAGTATGTTGTTTGTGTTTTAGTTGCTAAGTTATGTCCAACTTTTTTGCAACCCCATGGGCTATAGCCCACCAGCCTCCTCTGTCAATGGGATTCTCCAGGCAAGAATACTGGAATGGGTTGCAATTTCCTTCTCTACCTACATAATACAATCACTAATATATTATGTTAGAATACAAACTTAGAGTGTTTTAGAACATATCTATCCATATTTTCACATCTATACACATGATAGAGAAACATTTGCTAAGATCTGGAAGTACATATATTAAATATTAGGCACAATTATCTTTGGAATATGGGATTTGGGATCTTCTTTTCTCATATTGACATTTTCTACAGTTAAAATGTATTAAGTGTATTTTTTAAAATCCAGAGATTTTTAAATATTTAAATTGATCAAAGTTATTGTTATACCACGGAGAAGGCAATGGCAACCCACTCCAGTACTCTTGCCTGGAAAATCCCATGGAAGGAGGAGCCTGGTAGGCTACAGTCCATGGAGTCCCTAAGAGTCAGAGACAACTGAGCAACTTCACTTTCACTTTTCACTTTCATGCATTGGAGAAGGAAATGGCAACCCACTCCAGTGTTTTTGCCTGGAGAATCCCAGGGACGGGGGAGCCGGTGGGCTGCCGTCTATGGGGTCGCACAGAGTCGGACACGACTGAAGTGACTTAGCAGCAGCAGCAGCATTGTTATACCATGGAAGTTTGACTTATGAAGAATATAGGTGAGTGGTACAGGTCAGATTATGAACTGAAGGGTGGCTTCCAATTTAGGGCCAAGCTGACCCCTTATGCTGGTAGATTATAGAAGAGGGCAGGCCAAGTCACAAGTGCCTGGGCTGAGAGAGTAAGTCATAACTGGATGGATGGGCTACAGTGTGGAGCTGAGCACATGCCCAGAGGTGCAGAGATATAGTAGAAAGGTGGTGGTGTTGGTGGTGGTGGTTTAGTCATTATGTCCAACTCTTGCAAGCCCATGGACTGTAGCCTGCCAGGCACCTCTGTCCATGGAGTTTCCCAGGAATACTGGAGTGGGCTGCCATTTCCTTCTCCAGGGGATCTTCCTGACCCAGGGATCAAACCCTTGTCTCCTGCATTGCAGGTGGATTTTTTTTACTGACTGAGCCACAAGGGGAGCCCTACAGTAGAAAGATTATGGAGAAACCATGTCAAAGATGATCACTGCTAATACTGGGCTGGCCAAAAAAAAAAAGTTCATTTTAGTTTTTCTCTACCAGCTTATGGAAAAATACTGAATGAACTTTTTGGCCAAGCCAATACAATGCCAAGAACAAAGCTCTGTTGTATGTACTCTGTTCTTCTGAAAAACCTCCATTTCCACTTCCTTAGTAATCAAACTACCTGTCTCAACATGGCTACACTTTCAAATCGTCTGATAGCTGACAAAATGCTCTATCTGTGAAAAGACTAATAAAAGATGGAAGTGGACAATAAGCAATCTAATAAGGTAGTATAGCAAATAGTCAGGGGGGCGGGGATGATGTCCCAGATAAAATTAAGAACATTTCGACATGAACCTGCTTGTAATTCAGAGTAAAGCCTTGCGAGGATTTTTTTTTTTAAGTGAATAATTCTCTATTCACTAAAGGAAATGTCCTTAGAAGAGCAGTGCTCAGAACAGCAAGATTTTGATGATGGGGATTGACCCAAGGTCAGCCCAAAAATGCACTCTCTGGCTTTAGGAGAAAAAAGTCCTAGTCAGTATTAGCATTTTCCTGCTTGCTATCAACTTTGGGGGGCTTTTATATCATCATCATCATTATTAAAAACACATGTCAGAAAAAAAAATGAATACACATCACCAGCCAGTGTTCTTTAACTGGAAAGGCTGTATTTGAATTGCTCAGATGTTTCTTTTAATTGTCAAAAAGTACATCTGGCTATTCTACCTCACCTATTGCCTCCTATTTTTTTCCCTCTTACTCCAAATGGAAATTGATTATTTGGACAATATGTTAAGGGACCATGCAGTGTTTGGGCAAGAAATCCACAATAGAAGAGGCATGTTGGAAGTAGAGAACATTACCCGTGTCTTCTCTCCTAAAGTGATGGAGAGCTGGCCAGAGACCAGCACAGGCCTAGGAAGAGAAATACACACAGAAGATAAGGCCAAATATTTACTCTTCCTTATGGTCTGAGTTACTGATGTACTTCCCAAACCCCAATATTACATCTTGCTGACCGTTAGTTAAGATGGTTCACCTTGTAAGAGAAAAAAATTAGTTTAAACTAGCTCAAACAGGATTGACTTCCCAGGTCGATGTAGTGGTAAAGAATCCATCTGCCAATGTAAGAGACGCAAGACACGCAGGTTCGATCTCTGTGTTGGGAAGATCGTCTGGAAAGGAAATGGCAACCAACTCCAGTATTCTTGCCTGAAAAATTCAATGGACAGAGGAGCCTGGCAGGCTAGAGTCCATGGGGTTGCAAAGAGTTGCACATGACTGAGCGGCTGAGCACACACACATACACACAGATTATCAGACTAAGTAAAGTTGGACAAAGAAAAGCAAATATCATGCCGTATCATTTATATGTGGAATCTAATTTTTTAGAAAATGATACAGGTGAATTTATTTACAAATCAGAAACAAGTCTTACAAATATCAAAAGCAAACTTATGGTTACCCAAGGGGAAACATGAGAGGATGTTAAATCAGGAGCTTGGGATAAATATGTACACACTACTATATATAAGATAGATAACCAACAAGAATCTTCTGTATAGCACAGAGAACTCTACTCAATATTCTATAATAACGTCTATCTAAAAAGAATGAATATCTGTATATGCGTAACTGAATCACTTTGCTGTACACCTGAAAAACAACACTGTAAATCAACTATAACAATTTTTTTAATAAAGTAAAAAAAAAAAAAAGCTAGCCCATATATTACAGAGAATTTACTAGCTTAAGCAACTATAAAGTCAACAGATTGGGTAAACATCAGGCACATTTTTATCAGGGTTCTAACTCCCCTTCTCTCTGTGTCTCTCAGCTCTTCCCATATCAGAGTTTCAGCTTCATCCATGTATCACATTTTCTATGAAAGAGCAGACACTACAGCTGTCCCAAAATTCTCAGCAATGTTTCTGAGCATTTAATGGACTCATTCATCTTCTCCTTAGTCAAATATTGCTCTAGACTTTATTTCGTGAACCAGACAGTTGGTTGGGCCAGATGGCGTTGCTTTGATTGGTTTAGAAAATTCAGGAAGTCTACTCAGACCATCTGTCTACTCCCCAACATGAAAAAGGAGGAATGAATGTTGGTGAGTCACCTGATGTCCTCTCCAGTGAACAGATGGACTCTTTTTTTCCCTAGCTAATGACATATCTAAGTAGCTTTAAAGAGCAAAAAACGAGCTGAGGAATTTCTTAGTTTTCTTTTCTCCAGTTCACACCCATTCCTCTAAGGATGCATTTGGTTAAACCCTCAGTATGTTCATGGCACTACAGACATGTCAGCTGAGTTCAAGGGCATTCATAAGTCAAGACAAAGCAGATCAGAGATAAATTAGCCTTTTCATTATGGAAAAGTACCCAAATTTCAGGAAAGATACCCAAAGGCCTATTTTAGAGTAACCTTGAGTAAGGAGAAAAGAGGGAGAACGCCAAAGAATTTAAACCAGAGGTGGGTCAATTAATGTCCTAGCCATCGACCATCCGTTTCAGTCATTTTTATTCTGAAGAGGTGGGGTGGGCGAGAAGTCCAAATCCTCCATGAAAAAGTCATAGATTTTACAGGCCACCATCTTTAGAACTCTGTAAAGAAAGTGAAGTCGCTCAGTCTTGTCCGACTCTGCAGCCCTATGGACTATAGCCCACCAAGCTTCTCCATGGGATTTTCCAGGCAAGAGTACTGGAGTGGGTTGCCATTTCCTTCTCCAGGTGATCTTCCCAACCCAGGAATCGAACCCAGGTCTCCCACATTGCAGGCAGACGCTTTATCCTCTGAGCCACCAGGGAAGCATTTGGATGAAAATTCCAAAACCTAGAGGACACACAGATTACTGTGGAGAGTCTGCCTCCCCTGGCTGCCCTCTAAGTCTTTCTCCCTCTGCTCCCATCTGCCTCCTCTTGTGATGTATATCAATGTCATGTCACAAGCAGTACTCAATATACTTTCAAAGTCCTAGAACAGTCTGACATACTGTACACACTCAAGAAATACTTATTCTTAAATAATAAATGCATGTCCCAGGCACTGTATTCAAACAAAAGAGGGCATGAAAGAATAGATACACACTAATCCCATTTCTTCTCTGCTACTCCCTACCCTCCACTCTGCTCTGCACGTAGCTCCAGCCGTCCACATACAAACCTGTTGTGGGAATATTTAACTTCCAGGCAAATCAACTTATGCAAACACAGGCATGTAAACCTCGTCATATATATAATTAAGTCACTTTAGCTCTATGAATGAAACCATAGGAAGGTAGGTAGATAGAAAAGTGATAGAAAGGTAGATGATAGGTGGTTCTTGTTCAGTCGCTCAGTCATGTCCAACCCTTTGCACACCAGGCTTCCCTGTCCTTTACTATCTCCTAGAGTCTGCTCAAACTCATGTCCATTGAGTCAATGATGCCATCTAACCATCTCATCCTCTGTCGTCCCCTTCTCCTCCTGCCTTCAATCTTTCCCAGAATTGGGGTCTTTTCCAATGAGTTTGTTCTTTGCATCAGGTAGCCAAAGTATTGGAGTTTCAGCTTCAGCATCAGTCCTTCTAATGAATATTCAGGATTGATTTCATTTAGGATTGATTGGTTTGATCTCCTTGCAGTCCAAGGGACTCTCAAGATTGTCTTCTCCAGCTGCTGCTGCTAAGTCACTTCAGTTGTGTCCAACTCTGTGCAACCCCAGAGATGGCAGCCCACCAGGCTCCACTGTCCCTGGGATTCTCCAGGCAAGAACACTGGAGTGGGTGTCTTCTCCAGCACCACAGTTCAAAAGCATCAATTCTTCGGCACTCAACCTTCTTTATAGTCCAATTCTCACATCTGTATATGACTACTGGAAAAACCATAGCTTTGACTATATGGGCCTTTGTCAGCAAACTAATGTCTCTGCTTTTTAATATGCTGTCTAGGTTCATCATAACTTTCCTTCCAAGGAGCAAGTGTCTTTTAACTTCATGGCTGCAGTCACTGTCTGCTGTGGTTTTGGAGCCCAAGAAAATAAAGTCTGCCACTGTTTCCATTGTTTCCCCATCTATTTGCCATGAAATGATGTGACTGGATGCCATGATCTTAGTTTTTTGAATGCTGAGTTTTAAAACAGCTTTTTCACTCTCTTCTTCCATCCTCATCAAAAAGCTCTTTAGTTCCTCTTTGCTTTCTCCCATAAGGATGCTGTCATCTGCATATCTGAGGTTATTGATATTTCTCCTGGCAATCTTGAATCCAGCTTGAACTTCATCCAGTCCAGAATTTCACATGATGTACTCTGCAGATAAGTTCAATTAGCAGGGTGACAATACACAGCCTTGACATACTTCTTTCCCGATTTTGAACCAATCCATTTTTCCATGTCTGGTTCTAACTGTTGCTTCTTTACCAGCATACAAGTTTCTCAGAAGGCAGGTAAGGTGGCCTGGTATTCCCATCTCTTTAAGAGTTTTCTGCAGTTTGTTGTGATCCACATAAAGGCTTTAACATAATCAAGGAAACAGAAGTAGAATTTTTTCTGGAATTTCCTTGCTCTTTCTATGATCCAACAGATGTTGGCAATTTGATCTCTGGTGCCTCTGTCTTTTCTAAATCCAGCTTGTACATCTGGAAGTTCTTGGTTCACATGCTGATGAAGCCAAGCATGAAGAGATAGATAAACAGATAGATTCATGCATGCATGCTAACTTGCTTCAGTCATGTGTGATTCTTTGTGACCCTATAGCCTGTGGCCTGCTGGGCTCCTCTGTCCATGGGATTCTTCAGGCAAGAATACTGGAGTGGGTTGCCATGCCCTCCTCCAGGGGATGAGAGTTTTTATTCAAAATCTGTTCCTGGGACTTCCCTGGTGGTCCAAGGGTTAAGAAGTTGCCTTCCAATGCAGGAAATACGGGTTCTATATCTGGTCAGGGAAGATTCCGCATGCCGTGAGCAACTAAGCCCATAGGCACAACCACTGGAGCCTGCGTGCCCTAGGGCCCATACTCCACAACCAGAGAAGCTGCCACAACGAGAAGCCCACACACTGCACCTGGAGGGCAGCCCTCACTCGCAGCAACTGGAGAAAACCTGCGTGCTGGAACGAAGACCCAGCACAGTCATAAATAAATACACATTAAAAAAAAAAAAAAAGCTGTTCTTGAATAGCATTACTATTCCTGTTTGCCTCTGTATGGATCCCAGACCCCTTTGAACGTTGTCATAGATACCATCAAGAACAACGGCCCAGAATGGACATACATGGTGAGCCAAGCCATCAGAGACTGGGAATCCAATAAAGCTCACTCCTGTCTGGACATGCTGTGCATTACACCTGAACCATGAGTTATGGCAGTGAATCTGAACCACTTCACCTAAAATTAGTTTAAGCAAGAAAATCTTGCATCCCTGTTTCTGTAAACAAGTGTGTGTGACAGAGGCTAATTATGGACTGACGATTGGACGCAGATCCTTAATTGAATCAGAGAAGGAAGACAGTAGTTTCTTCATGAGCTAACTCCTCCAGAATTTCTTTTTTCTGAGTGAAGCCGATTATTGAGAGTGGGTGACAGCTGGGCTGTCTGCTTCTCTAAACCTCAAAACATGAGGGTCACGTTGAAGATTTGGGTGAATGACAGCTCTGAGAAAGGGAAGACCTGTGTGCTAGAACCTTGGGTTTCTGGAGTGTGGGGGCAGCTTGGAGAGGCATCTAGGCCCCATGTGAGACTTTCCAGGACCCAGCCTGAGACCCAATGCCTTCATCTTCAGACATGACGATGTGTGTGTTCAGTCATGTCCGAATGTTTGTGACCCCACGGACTGTAACCCACCAGGCTCCTCTGTCCCTGTAATTCTCCAGGCAAGAATACTGGAGTGTGTTGCCATTTCCTCCTCCAGAGGATCTTCCAACCCAGGGATCAAACCCACATCTCTTGAGTCTCCTGCATTGGCAGGCATATTCTTTACCACTGTGCCACCTGGGAAGCCCTCTGTCTTCAGAATCTGGATCCTAATCCCCAAGAATGTGTGCTGATCAGGACCTGGGGAATATTCTCTGTACTGTTTACATGTAAGCAACCGTGCTTTGAGTGTTCAGTTCATCCCCAAAAGGTGCAAGTGAACACATGTGGTAGAGAGAGAGAGAGAGAGAGAGAGAGATTTCCTCTTATTATCTCTATTGCATATAACATTTGCAAGTTTATAAGCCACAAACACAGCTTACATGTATTTCTTAGTCTATTAGATTACAATTCAGCTCTCCTCCCATAAAGATACAGTGAGAAAAAAACAAAGTTAAACAAATACAGGCATTTCTCCTAAATTCTCATGGGTTGTAGAATCCACCAGTTTTCATTACAGTATTGCCATTATATACACAGAGGCTCCTGCATTTGGCTTATTGAGGAAACGACCTGCTGCCCAGGAGGTAAAGGCAAAGATAATCGTGGTTTTAGGTTCTAGTCCTACAGCCATGGGCTTCCCCAGTGACTTAGCAGGTAAGAATCCACCTGCAATGCAGGAGACCCAACAGACGCAGGTTCAATCCTTGGATCAGGAAGATCTGCTGGAATAGGAAATGGGAACCCACTCCAGTATTCTTGCTCGGAAAATTCCATGAACAGGGGAGCCTGGCTGGCTACAGTCCATGGGGTCACAAAGAGTCAGGCAAGACCCAGCACACAGCTCTCTTACAGTCTTATCCAATAGCCTCTTACCTGTTGGAGTCTATCCAGTGATGTTCTGGTAAAGGTTTAATAACCAGTTCTCTTAAAAAAATATACACATATATGTATGCACATAAGTTTATTATGAATTTTACCTATATGAATGATATATAACAACATATGTATAATATATAACATACAAAATTGTTGTTGTTCAGTTGCTCAGTTGTGTCTGACTCTTTCCAACTCCATGGATTGCAGCACAGTTGCAAAATACTCTGTTACAAATTTCATATTGCCAATTGATTCTCATAGAATACTTTTGTTGATATTTTCCTGAATCTAACATATCCATAACCAGCCTGTAACTGCAGTAGAGATGATTGAATGTAGTTTCAACATGAATGCTGGTAGATGCTTTCTTTTCTTTTAGCAGGAAATATGAAGGTGAAATAACCAAGATATGTATGGAAATTCCACTTACTCCTTCTCTTCCTGAATCAGACAATAGTCTTCAAATAGTAGAAAGAATATTGTCTTAATTACTTGTGCAATTCACAAGGTAACAGATAAAGAAAAATTTAACACATTTTAAATTTAATCTGCACTGGTTCCAAATAGGAAAAGGAGTTTGTCAAGGCTGTATATTGTCACCCTGTTTATTTAACGTATATGCAGAGTACATCATGAGAAACGCTGGACTGGAAGAAGCACAAGCCGGAATCAAGATTGCCGGGAGAAATAGCAATAACCTCAGATATGCAGATGACACCATCTTTATGGCAGAAAGTGAAGAGGAACTCAAAAGCCTCTTGATGAAAGTGAAAGTGGAGAGTGAAAAAGTTGACTTAACATTCAGAAAATGAAGATCATGGCATCCGGTCCCACCACTTCATGGGAAATAGATGGGGAAACAGTGGAAACAATGTCAGACTTTATTTTTCTGGGCTCCAAAATCACTGCAGATGGTGACTGCAGCCATGAAATTAAAATACGCTTACTCCTTGGAAGGAAAGTTATGACCAACCTAGATAGCATAATCAAAAGCAGAGACATTACTTTGCCAACTAAGGTTCGTCTAGTCAAGGCTATGGTTTTTCCTGTGGTCATGTATGGATGTGAGAGTTGGACTGTGAAGAAGGCTGAGCACCCAAGAATTGATGCTTTTGAACTGTGGTGTTGGAGAAGACTCTTGAGAGTCCCTTGGACTGCAAGGAGATCCAACCAGTTCATTCTGAAGGAGATCAGCCCTGGGATTTCTTTGGAAGGAATGATGCTAAAGCTGAAACTCCAGTACTTTGGCCACCTCATGTGAAGAGTTGACTCATTGGAAAAGACTCTGATGCTGGGAGGGATTGGGGGCAGGAGGAGAAGGGGACAGCAAAGGATGAGATGGCTGGATGGCATCACTGACTCGATGGACATGGGTCAGGGTGAACTCCGGGAGTTGGTGATGGACAGGGAGGCCTGACATGCTGCGATTCGTGGGGTCGCAAAGAGTTGGACACGACTGAATGACTGATCTGATCTGATAAATACTTTTCCCACTGTGTATCACTTTCTTTTTTTTTTAATGATTAATTGATTTATTTAAACAATAGTACATATAGACATCATTGTCAGACTTAATATGAGATGTTAAATGTTTGATCCAATTTTCCTTCCTGGATAAGTTTTTCTTTCCTATCTCTGTCAGTTTTGAAAACATAACACCAGAAGATGAGGGGCCCAATTCCAAACAGAGCCCCTAAGAGGGAGATCTTGGTATTGGGTCTGAAATTGGGATAGATATTTGCTGATCTTGCGTAGGTCCAACGAACCAAGGCAGGATCTTCGATAACCCCTCGGCAACTAGGGTCGTAGTGCTGAAGCTGGTATTCCCGTTTAAGCCGGGATCTTATGGCCAATCGCTTGGCTTGTGCTTTCCGGGTTTCAGAAGATATGTCGTATTCAGCTGGGTCGAGGGTAGTAGGTAGGCTGGCCAAGCGCGATGCCTTATACTTGGGGAACGACATCTTGACGACCTGGCGCAAAACCGCGCTTGCCACAATCACCTTCTTAAGTCTAGAAAACCAGCAAAATAATAAACGAGTCAGCTCGGTGTGCCATGACGACCTGGAGAGGCGGGATGGGAGAGGGAGAGGGAGGCTCAAAGAGGGAGGGGATATATGCATCCATATAGCCAATTCATGTTGCTGTATGGAAGAAACTAACACAACATTGTAAGGTAATTGTAGCCCAATTTAAAAACTTTTCATAAAAGATAAGAAGTCAAATTCATGAAAGACACGCCTGCCTGGCCCCAGTGTATCTAATTCCATGTACTTTGTGTATTTTTAGCTTTTCCTGATGTCAGTGGTGTACATGTTCCCACTACAGCTGATTTCAAACCACGAATCTGAAATCTTCAAAACTAGAATTGGGAAGAGAGGCAAAGGAGCTCACCATTCATTCCAGAAAAGACAGACACAAATGATTTTCACGGTATAAAAGTAGTAAACATCACATAGAAATTAGCAAATGAGCTTTCAATATTTATTACCTTTAAGATAATTCATTTGATTGCAATTTATATATTTTCTTGTTTAATCATGACTGTGTTTAACAACGAGCACACAAAATTCCTGAAAATGAGGTCTCTCCCTGTCTGCCACTTTCCTCTAAAATGTTAGCCCTTTGATGACAGTTTTGGGGTTTTTTGTGTGTGTATGTCTTTATTTTATTTTTTTTTTCAGTTCCTCTGTCTCTTCTTTCCTCATCAAGGGTCATTTCAGTCGACTGTTTTTGTTTTTATTGTCGCTCTGGGCTTATTTTTTAATTCTTTCACCCTTCACTTGAAACAGTTGGGATTTTAGCCATCTTTTCTCTTGTCCTTTTTTATTTTGAGCATTCCCTTGAAGTGAAAAGAGCAAGTCGCTTGATAGTATGTGACTCTTTGGGACCCCATGGATTGTAGCCCACCAAGCTCCTCTGTCCATGGAATTCTCTGGGCAAGATCCCCCAAGGGATCTTCCCGACCCAGGGATTCAATCCGGGTCTCCTGTATGGCAGGCAGATTCTTTACCATCTGAGCTTCCAGGGACGCCCTCATTACTCCCTTGGCCTCCTCCAATAATAACTAAACATGATGAGGGTCTGGGGGTTGGGAATTATTATTGGATATGGTTTGGCTGAAAATTAAACCTATGAAGCTTCTTATATTGATGAGGAAAGAGTGTCAGAAAGATCAGAGTAACAGCGAAGTCCCAGGCGACTTGTGTGGTCCCTCACCTCCCCTCGTCTGGAAAACCAAGTAGATCTAAGCTTCCTGAAGTCTCAATTTAAGGCTCACACCCACCCGTCGCCTCCTGCACGCCACCTGGCACAGTGCTGGGCCCATCTTTCACTTTTAACACGTGTGGTTGGTTACCTTCTGCTCCAGGAGGGCAATTTTCAGCCTTTCCTATCTAAACCCCCCTGCTGGTTTTGACTGGCTCAGCTTGATCCTTCCTCACTTCCACAGATGTGTTTTGGGACCTATTTGAATGGCTTGTCAGACTCTTCCTGCCAGATTTCAACTGCCTAAGCTGGAAGGGACGGTTCCAGACCTCCTGTTTATGATTCCCAACTCTGCTGACTTTGGCCGCAGATGGTGGAATCTGCGCTCGGCTGGAAAGTCGATTGGACGGACCGCCTCTCCCGTCCTGTCAACTTTGACCTCGAGGAGTGTGTGTCCTGGCACGACAGATGAAGTTCCATTTTAAAACTCCAATTCAGGACACCCTGCAGTTTCTACTGGAGAATTTAGGGAGTTTACAGGCTAAGATCAGGTATTCCAGGACGGTACCTTGTAAATCCAGGAAATAAAAAGTAGCCCGGAGTGCTGCATGCTGAACCGTAGTTAAGAGCTGACACAATGTTCTCTGATCCGGGGAGAGGAGGGGTCAGTCCTTCCCACGTGCTGTTGAAATGATCCTGACAGGCTTCGTGAGCATGTCCTGTCACCCTCGCTGACAACACCAGGACACAGGTCACAGACTTGAAGAGATTTAGTGTTGCTGTGTAAATATCATTGGGCTACCCTGAGATACAATCAGACTGTAATACTAGAGAATAATGTTGAAGACCCTGGATTCTCTTTGACAGACAGCAAAGGAGATAAAGAAAGAGAACCAGTGACCAGGGGCATGCGGCATGTATGTTCCTTTTATATATATTTATATAATTTTATTTATTTTTGGCTGTGCTGGATCTTTGCTGCTGCACAGGCTTTTTCTCTAGTTGCAGAGAGTGGGGACAGCTCTCTAGCTGTGGTGCATGGACTTCGCATTGCGGAGGTCTGTCTCGTCGCAGAGCGCAGGATCTAGGGCGCAGGGGCTTCGTTAGTTGCAGTGCTTGGGCTCAGTAGGTGTGCCTCCTGGGCTCGAGAGCACAGGCTCAATAGTTGTGGCATGTGGGATCATCCCAGATCAGGGATCGAACCTGTGTCTCCTTCTTGGGAAGGGGGATTCTTTACCACGGAGCCACCAGGGAAACCCTGTGTGTTCCTTTGTAAAGGATCTAGTTTAGTCATCAAGTCAGATATAAAAATGTAAGTCCTTCTTGGGGAAAAAAATACTATATAATATTTATTGTTTGTTCTTTAGTTGCTGAGCCATGTCCAACTCGTTTTGCAAGCCCTTGGAGTGAAGCCTGTCAGGCTCTTCTGTCCATGAGATTCTCCAGGCAAGAATACTGGAGTAGGTTGCCATTTCCTTCTCTAGGGGATCTTCCTGACCCAGGGATCAAATCCTGTCTCCTGCATTGACCGGCAGATTCTTCATCGTTGAGCCGCAGGGAAGCCCACTATATAATATATATGATATGATATGATGTAATATGACATGATATAATATAATATATACACACATACACACAACACACACACCTACATTACATACCGACAAACACACATACAGACACATACAGGCAAATTGTATATACAAGTCAAATTATTTAGTATTTCCTCCCAAATAATGGTCCCTGGTGGTTCAGATGGTAAATAGAAACTAGCACTGATGTAAATTTATATAATACTCATCGAACAGAGAGTTTGTTTTGCCAGCAAACACTGTAATAATTAATTTGTAAATACTAAAATGCAAATGCTACTTGACCTAACATAAACATTTTAACCAGCCTCTGGATACTATCATGCATGGATGTTACAAATGTTAGAGAGCAACCTATACAAAATTATGGACTTCATTATCAGAACTCCATGAAAAACAAACAAACAAAACAAACACTGTTTGGAAGACAAATTTCTTAAGACCTGGGCCACCGTAGCAATGAGTGTATGTGCTCAGTCTCTCATGATGTACTCATGATGTACTCTGCATATAAGTTAAATAAGCAGGGTGACAGTATACAGCCTTGACGTACTCCTTTTCCTATTTGGAACCAGTCTGTTGTTCCATGTCCAGATCTAACTGTTGCTTCCTGACCTGCATATAGGTTTCTCAAAGTCTTAGAAACCGGCTGAAACTCTTCATGGAAGCTGAGAGTCCGTATAGTATATGAAAGTGAAAGTGAAATCGCTCAGTCGTGTCGGACTCTTTGTAACCCTGTGGACTGTAGCCCACCAGGCTCCTCTGTCCATGGGATTTTCCAGGCAAGAATACTGGGATGGGTTGCCATTTCCTTCTTCAGGGGATCTTCCCGACTCAGGGATCAAACTCCAGTCTCTCACATTGCAGGCAGACTCTTTACCATCTGAGCTACCAGGGAATCCCTGGAAGCTGAGTGTCCATATAGCATATAACACATGAGAATGATGTGGATTAGGACTGCGATAAAGAAAAATATACAAACACAACTACAGAAATAAGCCAGAAAGGAGGAGCTGATCTGCAGTTTATTCAGATGGAGCTTCTCCTAGAAAAACAGACAGGAAAAATGAAATGGATGGCAAGAAGGGAAGCTCTGCCCCAAAGAATTTGGCAGTGATCTAACAGATTTAGGTATCTTCTCTATTGCAATTACTGTAAGAAAGCCAAGGTCGGGCTCATTGGAGAAACTAAAAATACCTATCTTTCCAAGAAAAGTTCTGCATCACAACTCTTTTTCTCCAATTAATGTGGCTGTGTGTGTGTGTTAGTCTCTCAGTCGTGTCCAGCTCTTGGCGACCCCATGGACTGTAGCCCGCCGGGTCCTCTGTCCAGAATTAATGTGGCTAATTTTTCTCAATTGTGTAACTAAAATTGCATTTTATGTCAAGAAGAGGGTATTTCTACCATCACCACTGTTGCTTGATCTTCCCCCAAATTTCAACATCTCAGAAGGAATAACACCACCCATTTTGTTTGACCTTGGTTGCAAAAAGTATCTGTTTTTATGGAATAAACTGGAGCTCACAAGAATTTGGAGAAGGAAATGGCAACCCACTCCAGTATTCATGCTTGGAGAATCCCATGGATAGAGGAGCCTGGCGGACTGTAATCTATGGGGGTCACAAAGAGTCGGACATGACTGAAGCCACTTGGCATGCACAAAATCAGAAATTACCAACACAATCAACAAAATATTGAATTATGGAAGAAAAGGCAGTTATGTTACAGATGATAAAAGCTGTGTTTTGAGATGGTAAACAAGATCTTACAAAGCAATTAACAGATACAATATCAAAAAATCAAGATTGATTGATTGATAATCATCATTATAAATTTATCTAACCCCAGGTATTTTTCTAGCTTGATGAAAAGGATGCTTTCTGTTTTGGTCAAAGTTTTGGGAAACTAGTGTAACTTATATGATGTAGGTTTTATAATTTGCATAGTGGATTTTACATCCCTTTATAAATTCTATAAGATTTCTTAAGTCACCCTGTTTACCCATTTTGAAAACAGAGTGGGCTTGGACCTCTCCTCATCCAAGTTTTGTTTTGTTTTTTAACTTCAAGTATTTCTTCTTTGAATGGAATTGAAGAAGATACTGTGTATATAATATCCAGACAACTAAATACATAGTAATTAGGAAATGAAATGACCTAAGATATCTGTTTTAAATGCCATTTTTGTTTCAACAAATTCATTAGTGATCTGCATTTAAGATGAGAATGTTTAAGGTTGCATTGGCTTTACTGTGCTTCACAGATGTTGCACATTTTTACAAAATGAAAGTTTGTGGCAACCCTGCGTGGAGCAAGTCTTTCAGTGCCATGTTCCCAACAGCCTTAGCTCATTTCCTGTCACTGGGTCACATTTGGGTAATTCTCAAGACTACTTCAAGCTTTTTCATTATTGTTACATTTGGTTTTT
This sequence comes from Bos indicus, assembly GCF_029378745.1. NCBI lineage: Eukaryota > Metazoa > Chordata > Mammalia > Artiodactyla > Bovidae > Bos > Bos indicus. The sequence goes on along the minus strand of NC_091780.1, from coordinate 13,378,459 downwards.
GTTTTGTTTGTTTTAAATTTTTAATTGAAGGATGATTGCTTTGTGTTGGTTGTGTTGGTTTCTGATATACAACAGAGTCACCTATAAGTATACATATATCCCTTCCCTCTTATATTTCCCTCCAACCCCCTCATTCCCACCCTTCAAGGTCATCACAGAGCACCAAGCTGAGCTCCCTGTGCTAAACAGCAGCTTCCCACTATCTATCTATCTTACATATGGTGAGATGTATGTGTGTATGTGTGTGTGTGTGTGTGTGTATATATATATATATATGTATATATATATATCAATTATACTCTCTCAATTTGCTCCCCCCTACTTTCCCCGCTGTTTTCTTAATGTCTGTACTAATAACAAAATCATGTCAGAAATACAACTCATTGTGGCCACCCCAGGCCCTTTCTAGGAATAGAATAAAACTGCCAGAAGCAATGCATTCATTCATTCAAATATTTGCACTTTTTAATAATTATATGTGCTGTGTTTACCTGATAATGTATAAAAGTTCACCTTAGGGAATCTTTAAATTCTGAAAATTACCTTGGGTATTTAAAAATTATTTCTAATAGCATATTGACATTTACATGTGGACACTGTTTTCTGACACTCTTTTTTAATGATGAGTCAGGATTATCTTACACATACACTTCTGTATCCTGTCTTTTTCTATAACGTTTTAGCATAACCTTGTCCACTGTTATCGAATAATATTTTAAAGCAAGCATTCTGATGTTGATGTGATATTTCATTATTTGAAGATGTCACAATTTTTGTAATCACTCTTCATTTTTGAAGTGGGTGCTTTCCTCCCATTTTATTAATGAATAAAAATTGTCGTGAACATTTTAAAGCATAGTGCTTGTGTCTGTTACTTCTTCCAGCAGTTTCATCATTAAAGGGAGAAGTATCAGATCAAAAACTGCAAACTATTTCAAGACTCTTGATATATATTTCTAAATATACATACTAAATATACTTTCTAGAAAAAAAAAACATACCAGTTTATGGTCTCACTGTGTGTGGCACATATTTACCATTGCATCATTACAAGAATTAAGCATCTTTAATCTCTGCTAATCTGTTAGTTAGCATGTTAACTTTTAACTAGCATTTCTTTGATAATCACTGAGTTGGGCTTTTGTCTATATAGTCACTATTTGTGTTTCCACTTTTGTGAATTAGTCATGAGTTTAGTCACATTTGGGCTTCCCAGATGGTTCAAGTGGTAAAGAATCTGTCTGCCAACGCAGGAGACTGTCGTTCAATTCCTGGGTTGGAAAGATCTCCGGAGAAGGAAATGGCAAACCCACTCCAATATTCTTGCCTGGAGAATCCCATGGACAGAGGAGCCTGGTGGGCTACAGTTGGGGAGGGCCACAAAACAGTTGGATACGACTTAGTGACTGAGCACTTTACTCACATTTACATTTATTTTTTATCACCGATTTTCATATTTTTCAATGTTTTTTCAATGTGCATTTGTCCTTTAATCTTAAGACGTTAGCTGTTTTATTGAGAAGTTTTCCCTCTTAGAGCCTCAAGCCCAGCAATCATTTTGTTTGTATCCTTCCTTGGGGTTATGTTTAGAAAGACTCTTTCACCCTCCAATCAGATATACCCTCACATATATTTTCTTTCACTTCTTGCATGGTTTTACTTTTTTTCCATTTAGCTATTCAGTCCATCAGATGCATGTAATCATTCCTCTTTTCTCAATTATTTGTGATAGTAGGTTTCGCGTGTATTTTAGCAATATCCAATATGTATGCATCAAAAGAGGCTGTTCATATATTATCAATTCAATTTTCTTTCTTTTTTTTTTTGCTTATTAGTTCCTGTATTATTTAACTAGGGCAACTATGCGTGATATTTTTATATCTGACATGATGGCAAATAAAGTTAAATTTATTATTTTTTCAAGAATATGTTTTTGGGCAATTCTCTAATATTTATTCTTCCAGATGTATTTTGGAGATTCATTATCAACCCTTTTCCATCTCACGTTTGCTTGCACATAAATAACGTCTTGGTTTCTATGATATTAAACCTAAAATTAATTTTGGAAAATAAACATCTGGGTAGTATTCCTATGCAGTAACAGCCACATTATCTCTCCAGCTCTTCCACGTTTCTTGGTAAAGTTATATTGTGTCTTTATTGTTGTACCTAGTTTTGGCTGCAGCTATCCCAGAGTATCGTTTTGTTATTTTTGCTATAAAGAAAGAAATCGTTTTTTCAATATGCATAATTTTTAGTTGTTCTCTTGTTATATCAAGAGGGCTGGTGAGTCATTTGTAAGAATGATAGATTATTATCATGCTTTCCAATGTTCATAACCTCATATCTACTCATGGCATACTGCATTGGCTGGATCTTCCAGAACAAAGTTAATTCATAGCATAGTATTGACAATGAACATTCTTGGCAAGAGAGAAACGAGTCACAAATCATGTTAATGGGGAGAGGAAGGGGGTTAATTCTTATATTGAACATTAAATAGCTTCTTGGGATATCTACAAAACAGAAACAGACTCACAGATATGGAGAACAAGCTTGTGTTGCCAGGGGTGGGAGGAGGGAAGGACTGGGAGTTTGGGATTACCAGATGCAAACTGGTATATATAGGATGGATAAACAAGGTCCTATTGTATAGCACAGGGAATTACAGTCAGTATCCTGTGATAAATCATAAAAGAAATAATAAAATCAGAAAAGAATAAAAAAAAAACCATACATATGTATAACTGAATCACTTTGCTGTGCCGCAGAAATTAACACAACATTGTAAATCAACTAGACTCCAACACAAATTTTTAAATGTTAAAATAAGTAAATAGCTTCTTAGAAACTCACATTCATGTTAGAACATAAAAGCTTTTGAGGAGATCTGCAAATAAGAAATCTGGTTGTAATTGTTGCTGTTTCTGGCCTGTTATTTACGGTTGTTTTTTTTTTAACTTTTTATAAAAAATTTAAATTTATTTATTTTAATTGGAGGCTAATTACTTTACAATATTGTATTGGTTTTGCCATACATCAACATGAATCCGCCCCGGGTGTACACGTGTTCCCCATCCTGAACCCCGCTCCCACCTCCCTCCCTGTAGCATCCCTCTGGGTCATCCCAGTGCACCAGCCCCGAGCATCCTGTATCCTGCATCGGACCTGGACTGGCAATTCGTTTCTTATACGATATTATACATGTTTCAATGCCATTCTCCCAAATCATCCCACCCTCTCCCTCTCCCACAGAGTCCAAAGACTGTTCTATACGTCTGTGTCTCTTTTGCTGTCTCGCATACAGGGTTATTGTTACCATGTTTCTAAATTCCATATATATGCGTTAGTATACTGTATTGGTGTTTTTCTTTCTGGCTTACTTCACTCTGTATAATAGGCTCCAGTTTCATCCACCTCATTAGAACTGACTCAAATGTATTCTGTTTTAAACAGTATTCTCAAACCTCATTTTTCATAGAACCCTTCCTTTTTTGATGCTCATTAATGTGTTTTACTGTGTTTTTTTTTAACCCCAAATACTGTGTTTTTTATCATGTTAAAATACTCATCTATTTCTACTTTAAAATATGTTTCTTAAAAAACAAGAATGGGAATGAATTTGTTCAAATGTCTATTCTCACTTGACTTACTAATTCAATATATTATTAGTGATGAGCGTCTTCAAAAATACATGAACTCATGGAATAGATCAGTTACCCATAAGAGAGACTTTAATATTTTGCTAAATTTGACACATTGGACTTACATTGAATATTTTTGCATTTATGTTCACAAGTAAAATTTACCCTTCATACTTAATTACTGGGACTCAGGTGTTGGTAGCAGAATTTTGCAATGTTTATTAACTAACTGGGAAACTTTTTGTTGCTTTTATATAATGAAACAGATTGCATGCATCATAATTAACATGTGTGTATATGAATGCATATGGGAACACACACAGAGTCCCCAGATAGTTCGTCTGTTTAATGGGTCCACAATGTTCTTCCTGTGTTTTCACAGGCACTCTCTGCTTAAGCTGGAAGACATTTTAATAGACATTCTCTTTTAACTTTCAATTGACTAGCAGATATCTACCTGGTATTTTTTTTAATGATGGATAGAGTAAGAATCACCAGATACTACTGCTCAAGCCTCTTCCTATAACAAGAATATTTATTTCTGAATACATTTTTTTAATGCAATCTGTTGTCTTTCTGTGGAAGAGGTATACAGGAGAATGCCAACACCTAAAACAAATTTTACAAGACCTCTTCTGCCAGTCCCCACCATTTTTTTTTATTACTTTACATACAAGGATGTCATTTCTAACTTCTTCCTGCTCTAACATTTACAAAAGGGGATTCACGGATAACCTGATGTGCCTGACTTACTGGGAATGTGTTTTACATATCTGTCAGTGTTTGGAAGAAGAATTGCTAAGAGACACATAGCAAGCTGAGCAAACAAAAAATTCAAAACTCCAGGAAAAGCACAATTGTGTACAAGAAAGGAAACATAATCATGGCATACTACAGGAGTTTGTGAACATTAGCTAAATTATGCTATCATAATAATGTAAACTCAGGGACTTCCTTGGCTGTCCAGTGGCTAAGAGTCTGTGCTTCCGCAGTAGGTATGGATTTGCTCCCTATTGGTAGAACTAAGATCCTGCTGTTGTACTGCATGGCCAGAAAAACCAAGCATAAAAAAAAAAAAAAAGGTAAATGTGTGCATGTGTGCTAAATCACTAAGCTGTGTCTGACTCTTTGAGACTCCATGGACTAAAGCCCACCACTAAATCCCTGTCCACGGGATTTCCCAGGCAAGAATACTGGAGCGGCTTACTATTTCCTTCTCTAGGGGATCTTCCCCACCCAGGGACAGAAACCACGTCTCCTGCATTGGCAGGCACGTTCCTTACCACTGAGCCACCAGAGAAGCCCAGTGTAAACACACAACTCTGATATTGGGAGAATGGAAATGGTGGAGAAAGGAGACAAATCTAGACTGGGGGTATAAGGACGCTGAAATCCTCATCTTCTTTGGTGGAAAGCAATTAATGATCTCTAAAAATGAAAACATAAAATGCATATATACAATTGGTTATATACCAGTAGTATGTGGTTGTTCCTGGGAGACATGAATTTGGGTTCTTAGATGAGTGAAATAAATACTACACTTTTAAGTAGAATTATTTGACATTTTGAAAGATGAATGTATTATTTTATGTATTAACTTAAAAAAAAATCAAATGAATCCAGGCAATTTCTAGTCATTGGAAGCTAGACAATGGCTTCCCTGCTTAGACCACCCTGTTACATCAACTTGGCAAATATTAGAGAAAACCTTGCTGTCGAGTGAGATCCTACAGTCAGTATTCTCAGCTTCAGTTGCCGTTTCTGCACTTCCTCAGGTACAATCATGCATATGTTAATATGGTAATAAGAGAGGGCAAGTCCAAGGCCATGAGCTGCTAACCACCACTACCCAGAACTGCAAACTTTACCTTTTCTACAGTCCTCTCTGAGCCGGAGCAACTTTGAAATGCACATATTGAACTAGATTGTCCTAAGTGACATAATGTCAACCACGAGGCCTGCCAGGAACTCCCTGTCAAGAGCCCCTTAGACACAGGCTGAAACAGGATCCGGGGAGCAGGGTGTGGGGTCTCAAGGATCGCCTGGTAGATCTAAATGATGATTTCCAGAGATAGAAAATGTTAGCCATTCAGTCATGTCCAACTCTTTGTGACCCCATGGACTGTAATCTGCCAGGCTCCTCTGTCCATGGGACTCTCCAGGCAAGAATACTGGAGTGGGTTGCCACTTCCTTCTGCACGGGATCTTCCCTACCCAGGGATTGAACCGGGTCTCCTGTGTTGCAGGCAGATTCTTGACTGAGCCACTAGAGAATAGAGTCACCTTGATATTTACCAAGGAGCACTGATCTTGGGGATCCAAAGGGCAGAGAAATAGAAGGGATTCTTCCAAAGTCATTTGGGTTTAAGCAGGACTCAGTGCTGCTGTAGCATGAGGAATTCCTTGGAGCAGAATTATACACAGAGGCTGGTAACTCAAGGCATTGGTTCAAAGCCAGAAAAAGGAAGCCAGGATCACTGTGAGACAGAAATGGCTGAAGCTGGGCCCTTTGTTTAGGGCTCTTTACTACTATAAGCAAGAAAACTAACATTCTGATCTGCAGTTGAAGAGGAATTCAACTGTAGAAAGTTAGGAACCAAAGTGAGGATGGCAGGGGATGCAGAGGGGAAGGACTCATGGAAATACCAACTGGGCCATGTTTCAGAGAGTTAATGGGAGAGAATATGGCCCACTGGGGACCAGAAATCAGAACAGACCGTGAGTGGTGGACTTGTGGACTATGACCACATTGCTTTCTTCACTGTTCCTTGAACCCATCAAGTGCACATCATTCCCAGGGCCTTTCTCCTGAAATCCGCAAAATTCTCCTGAACTGGAATTCTCCAGGTCTCAACTCAAATGTCTCCTTATCCAACATGATTTCCATGAGGGCACTTTCCAGGAGCTATTTCCTGTGCACAGAAGACTCCTTCCCTTTCGTCTCACTGAACTGACTCCCACAATCCTCCAGATCCTCCTAGAAGCTCCCTGGATTTCTTTGACATTCCCAAAGATTAAGACGCCCCATCTGTATACCCCTACCGTCGTCTATGCTCATCCCTCTGAGAGCACTTGATCCATTGTTCCTAACGGGCTTCCCAGGTAGGCAGGTTGATACTGGAGCAGGTGTAAAGAATCCGCCTGCTGGGGCAGGAGATGCAGGAGACTCCAGTTCAATCCCTGGGTCAGGAAGATCTAGAGAAGGAAATGGAAATCCACTGCAATATTCTTGCCTAGAATATCCTGTGGCCAGAGGAGCCTGGCAGGCTACAGTCCATGGCGTCGCAAAGGGTTAGATGTGACTGAGCACACACCACACAGCCTTTTTAACTGCCTGCTTCCTTGTCTAAACCATCCATGAAATTAAAGTGCTTGGAGAGAACAGTTCATTGTTTTATTCTCAGCACTCGGCACACAGCAATCTGTCAAAAATATCTGTTAAACAAAGGCAGTAAAATGCGAATGTGTGTTTATTCTTAGACAATGTATGCCCTTGTATTTATGGATCCCCGCATTCCCAAGTCATTGGGTAGAGCCGTGTGGTTCCCACATGTCACTGCAGTGCTCAGCTTGGGATATAGACTCCAAGAATCTGATGCCATATGAGATATTCTTAGATTTCATCTAATTTTAAAATAGACAATAAAACAAAACTGCAGTCCTCAATCCCTTAAGCTCAACCTTTTTACAACCCTATTCTTTGCCCCTTCCTTATAACCTCAAGTATTTCTTTTGTTGTTGTTTTTAATATTTATTCATTTTATTTGGCTGCTCTAGGTCTTAGTTGCTGCATGTGGGATCTTCAATACCAGGTGAACTCCTAGTTGAGGCATATGGGGTCTCGTTCCCTCTCCAGGGATCAAACCCCACCCCAACCCCAACCCCCGCCACGCACTGAGAGCTTGGAGTCTTAGCCACTGGATCACCAGGTGCCTGTGGGCTAAGTTGCTTCAGTCATGTCCAACTCTGCAATGCTAGGGACTGTAGCCCACCAAGCTCCTCTGTCCACGGGATTCTCCAGGCAAGAATACTGGAGTGGGTTGCCATTTCCTCCTGCAGGGGATCTTCCCAACCCAGGGATCTAAACTGCATCTCTTACATCACCTGCATTGTCAGGTGGGTTATTTACCACTAGCACCACCCAGGAAGCCAGGATCACCAGGGAGGTCCCCCAAATATTTTAAAGGAGGGTCCACACAGACTTCCTGCACTTCCCCACAACCTTCTCCGCTGCATCCCCCACAGGGCTGTCTGGAAACTTTGTACCTTGAAGCTATCCAGTGGGCATATCACCAAATTCGATGGCCTTATTTTTTATTAGACATTCCCCACATCCAGCCTTGGTTATTTCATAGGAGGTGAAGAAAACTCTTGAGACCTTTCCCCACATCAGAGAGCTGGAGGCTTTAAGACTACCCCGCCAGTGCTTCTGCAAAATCACACCCACAACGCCCCGTGAACTGTGCAGTTGGCATAGACACTTTGAAACTAGACAGACCTTCTACAGTGTTTAGTTTTTGGCAGAATTTATGTTTTTGGCTGGCTGCCACTGTGAAATGTGTTTAGCTTTAACTGACAAGCTTGGTCAACACCACAGGTCATAGGTAAACCTGGCCAGTCTGAACTAGGCGAAGCCAAATTAAAAGGTAGACTGTCTTCCATCCCTGATTTTCTTTTGTCCTCCTTACTGCTTCGGGAGGGGTTGCTACTGGCAAAGCATTTTGTGCTTGTACCTGATTCACTTCGACAAATACTTCCTGCTTCGTGATGACACTCTTCCTTAGAAACCAGGTATCCAGGGAGAGGGTGAGATTTTCAGAGAGTAGAAGGTTAGCTCGAACACTGGGAAATAAGACTCTGTGGCATAGTCTGGGGAAGACAGTTATTGTAAGCAATCCTGAGAGATGTACTACAGCATTTTTCCTCCTGAAACCTGGACCTGGGCAGCGTCCAGGAGCAATTCACAGGATGCTGAAGAGCCAGTGACAGGAGCCCTGCCAACTGGACATGAGACTTTGATGTTTGCACACCAGTGTCCCTGGGACACTGGGAGTTTTTGCTTTACTTTTCCCCTAAGAGGAATTTGCAATGATCCATCTTGGGACTGCTTATTTTATTCAGTTCAGTGAAATGACTGCGCTTTTTCCTACTATCTCAACCAGAATCTGTACATGTGCCAGGCTAAGAGAGCATATACTCCCAGCATGAAAAGTGTGATCCAACCATTATGAGCTCCAGAGAGGCTTTGTGGGTCAGGGAATGGGTCAGTGAATTGTAGGATGGCACCTGATGATGGGAAAGATAGAAAGCAGGAGGAGAAGGGGGCAACAGAGGATGAGATGGTTGGATGGCATCACCGACTCGATGGACAGGAGTTTGAGCAAATTCCCGGAGATCGTGAAGGACAGGGAAGCCTGGTGTGCTGCAGTCCATGGGGCTGCAAAGAATCAGACAAGACTGAGAAACCGAATAATAACATCAATGTGAGGCTCAATAATGGCTGCTGGGTGACAGGAGAAAGACACCCAGAAAAGTGTCAAGGTCCAGGGTAACTCACAGGGTCCAAACATTGATGATTTCAAAGCTAAGAGAAGCCATGATAATATCACAATGAGATAGCAATAATCATTTCAGCTAGCAACAAGAATCACTGAATCTTCAGTATTCAGTGTCTTCATTTTCATTATTTTGAAAGAAAATAAGTAAAAGGTAATTAATATTATGAAAATATATGTTCCATGAAGTAAGGAGCTTAGTCTACATAATTTTATCATTCACTACTAAATGGTAAATTTAGCCTGACACATTGTAGATACTCAGTAAATATGCCTCAAAAAATGAACAAATACATTAATGAAAAGAATATTTTTAGATGCCACTTCAAATGGGAAAAATTAGCATTCATCATATGTCTAATAAAATTTGAATTGAACTCTACCAAGTAAAACATCCGCTAATATGAGAAATTTTACCACATGAGTAATATTCTTTTATTTCTGGGTGTATAATTTAAACATTTGTATTGTTTTCAAGTGCGATACAAAGAATCAGACTGGATTGAACTGTATGAATTCAACCTGAAGTTTTATGTGTAAATATACAAAGAGGAATATACATATGTACATACGACACTTGTGCTGCGTTTTCTCTCTATACATAACGAAGGAGAAAGAGATACTACTAAGGGACAATAGTAGGCACAAAAATCACTAAGACTATCGAACACAGACAAGCAGGTGAAACAGAGCCTTGGATGCAAAAGGCTTGGCTGTGGATTTCAGGGGCAAATGAGGCTTCATCAGAAAAAAGGGACTGTACCTGCATTCATTTCTCCCTTCTGCTGGCCCTTGCTGGATTCTGGCCATGACTTCTGCTAACGTGGGCTCAGTTAAGAAAGTTGTTGATCATGAGATACATGCCCAGAGGATGAGGAGTTTGCATCCTATACTTCAATCATCCTTTGGTTTCTGAAGGAGTCGGGAAGAAATGGAATTCAGCAGTCTTTTCATAACAGACCTGCGGTTCAGGCATTGCTTGGAAAGGGTCCGGCACTGGCAGGCACTCCGGTAGAATTTTCCAGCAACAGTGTGGCTCCATTTGCCTCCTTCAACAGGTCTTCAGTTGGCTCTCTTAGTTCATCGACTTCAGACTTTGAATTGGCACATATGCATTGTACAGATGGGGCAGTCACATCAGCCAGCCTGGAACTAATTAAAAGCTGGAATATGTTAGATCAGGAGGAGGAAATGTGGCCAGATTTGGAGGGACAGAGCAAGTGAGCTGAAAGAGCAAACTGACCCAGCCCTTTGAGAAAAACTGCTGCTGCCTGACCTGAGGTGGCCCCAATGGGGCTTGGACACGTCCTAATGGGAGACAGCCCCTGCTAACCCGACAGGCTCTGAACCATTTCAACAGGTTAGGAAATACTCTTATTAAAAAAAAAAAAAAATCTTCTTATGGCACATTGTTTTGTTAGGAAGAACAAATTTGCCAAGCTTGTTAGCTTCAGGGAAAGACATGTTTAAGTGAGTGAAGGCCTATGAAAAGCATTTGTAATGAGGGAACTTACTGCTTACTTGGGTGTCAGGAGCTGCGTTCAGTGGACTGGACTTTAGATGGGCTGAAGGCACATCCAGCAGCCTCCTGCCACAGTGGGAAACCTGTCACAAGACGCCCCTCTATGTCTATCAGCAGAGGAATGGATAAAGACGACGTGGTACATATTTACAGTGGAATATGACTCAGCCAAAGAAAGGAACAAAACTGTCCCATTTGCAGAGATGTGGATGGACCTAGAGATTGTCATACAGAATGAAGTGAATCAGAAGGAGAAAAACAGATAGTGAATATTAACTCATATATGTGGAATCTAGAAAAATGGTACAGATGAATTTATCTGCAAAGCAGAAATAGAGACTCACAGGTAGAGAACAAACATATGGACACCAAGAGGGAAGAGGGAGATGTGGGGTGAATTGGGAGATTGGAATTGACATATATCCACTATTATATATAAAATAGACTAACTAGTGAGAACTTACTGTGCAGCACAGGGAACTCTATTCAGTGTTCTCTGGTGACCTAAATGGAAAGGAAATCCAAAAAAGAGTGGATATTATGGATATGTACAACTGATCCACTTTGCTGTACAGCAGAAACTAACACAGCATTGTAAAGCAATTATACTCCAATAAAAATTAATTTAAGGAAAAAAAAAAAACTTCCCTCTGGCCTTTCTTTCCAGGACTGTCTGGACTCATGTTTCCCCTCTTTGCTACCTCCTGTTGGCTCCACTCTGGACTCATTCTAGGTCTCTAAGAGATCAACCCTCACCTTGGCACAGTCGTTCTTGTCTTGTCTTGTCTGTCTTGTCTTGTCTTGCAGCCTTGGCCTATCTCTAACCGCTGTTCCAGTCTGTTTTTTGAGGAACGACTGTGGCCTGTTTTCAGCCTTAACAATCTGAGCTCAGAGCTAACTGTTGTGAATTCACACAAACTTCACTGCTGGCTGTTGTTGATGTTTTGTGTTTGAAATTTTTTTTAACCACAGTTTATTTGATTTATACTTAGGTGCCCCACACCAGAGTATATCATAAAAGACATTATTCCATGTAATCCTCTCAATGAAAAAAACAGTAAAGACATTGATATTTATTCTGGTTTTTTAATATTTTTAATTGTGGCAAAATACACATAACACAGGACTTCCCAGGTGGTACTAGTGGTAAAGAATCCACCTGCCAATGCAGGAGACATAAGAGATCTGGCTTTAGTCCCTGGGTCAGGAAGATCCCGTGGAGAAGTAAATGGTAACCTGCTCCAGTATTCTTGCCTGGGAAATCTCATGGATAGAGGAGCCAGGCGGGCCATCGTCCATAGGGTCGGACAAAGAGTTGGACATGACTGAAGTGCCTTAGCATGCATGCTCAACAAGCGCGCGCGCACACACACACACACACACACCAAAACTTACCATCCTAACCATTTTTAAGTGTAAGGTTCAGCCCCAGTAAATATATTCATACTGTTGAGCAACTGTCAACATTGTCCATCTTCCAGAACACTTTCCATCTGGCAAAACAGAAAGTCTATACCATTAAACAACTTCCCATTCTTCCCTCCCTCCAGCCTTTGGTAACCACCATTCTACTTTTTGTCTCTATGAATCTGGCTACTCTGAGTACCTCCTATAATTAAAATCATACAATATTTGTCTTTTTGTGACTGACTGATTTCACTCAGGCTAATATGTTCAAAATTCATCCATGTTGTAACATGTGACAGGATTTCCTTCTTTTAAGGCTGGCTAATAGGCTATTTTGTGCATGGACCACATTTTGTTTATCCATTCATATGATGTTGGACACTTGGGTTGATTTTATCTTTTAACTATTGTGAATAATACTGCTATGGGCATGGGTTCTTTGAGATGCTATTCTGGTTCATAGGTGAGGAATCCAAGCCTCAGCATGGAGAAGGTAAATAATTTAGACTCAAGTGTTCTCACTCCAGAACATGCCCTTTTTATTTCTGTCCTCCCCAACCTGTGACCAAAGAACAGATGTCTGTCCCACGGTGATGGATTGTATATTATGGAGCTGAAGAGTGATCTAATAGTGAATTTTCCAAACTGCATCTTTGATGGTAAATTATACTACATCACTCCAAAAATATCAGGATTAGATAAAAACAGTAATAATGATAATACTAAAAGGAACTAATAATTTGATTCTTCTTATGTGTAAACCACTGTGAAAGTGTTAGTCACTCAGTCTTGTCTGACTCTTTGCAACCCCATGTTCTTCTGTCCATGGAGTTCTCCAGGCAAGAATACTGGAGTGGGTACCCATTCCTGGTTAAGATCCATTCTCCAGGGGATCTTAACCCAGGAATCGAATCCAGATCTCCTGCATTAAGGCAGATTCTTTCCCATCTGAGCCACCAGGGAAGCCTCATTAATCACTGTGCTGGCCTCTTAAATATACTGATTCTTATCAGGAGTAATGAAAAGCTTCAGCCTTGTCATTCCACTGTGGACTAACCCCAGTCACTGTGACAATATCCGCAAGGCACTAGCACTAAGCAGTCCTTTATATATTTTATTCCACAAAATAAATATTAATGCACCATTTTATGAATGAAGAATTCAAAACACAAAATGAAAATCTGGCATTTAATCTACCATGTGTCTGGTCCCAATACCCAAGTTCCTTCTGTTACCTTTATATCCTAGGCATAGCTTGCATTGAGTCATGCAGTTGAACTTCAGTGAATCAGAGACAAACAAAATATTTGTCCATAGGCTGCTGTTAATTTTAGATAAATGGCTTTTGAGAAGATTTAGAATCCCTTGCATGAACAATTTGTGAAGGTCTTTGAAGGACAGAGACGTATATAAATTAATTAACGAGTGAGCTATCAGAAAAGATGATCCATATTTAATATCTAGTAAAATTCCATAAATGCCACCACGTGACAACTCAACTTTCACAGCAGGCTATGGTCTGGGAAGCTTGTTCTGCAAGCCCTTGCTTAGGCCACCTGGCTCCTTTTCAAAATAGTTCCAGTGTTTTAGCCTCCAACTCAACTCTTCAGCCTGGAAAAGTCTGTGTCTCATTCCAGCTCCGTGCTGTGATTTATTTATGGCGGGTAAAGGGAAGAATTAGTCATATCTACCCTTCTGTTTGAGTTTAATGGGAGCATTGTGGCTGGTGGTAAAGATGGTAGTTTATCAGGCTGGTGACTTGTAGAGTTTACAGCATGGGCCTCCTCACTTCTCTGAATTTCCTTTCCCTTGTGAGTCACTTTACAATAATAATGAAGAGGTGAGGTCCGATGCCTGACAGTGGGTCTCCTTGTACTGGACTTTCGGCATTGCAATAATGTCCATATTGTGAAAGGAAAGATGATGTCACCCCCTCGGCAGCTGAAAACAAAGAAGGGCAAATAAAAATGACCAGGGCCACCCAAAGAACTGCCAATCAATACTATTGACAATGAAGAGGAAAGCATTCTTTCTGTTGATCATAAAGTATGACTGAGCTAAGCAGTATTGACCTTGGGGATAAAGCATTTCCTAGCATTTAACAAATGGCCAGAAAGCTGACGGACTTTTAGTCAAACTGGTTATTAACTGCTGAAAGTGCCTGACCCTGGAAGTCATAATTGCTGCTACAAATACAGAGCACATAAGAAAGCCCAAGTCTGGTACAGACAATGTGCCGTTGTAAGCAAGTCCCAGTGCCGGACCATCAGACCGACCCTACAGAGCAGCTGGAGTGCCCTCTGCCACAGAACCATTCTTAATGGACATCATTCTACAAAGACTCACTGCTAGGTATGCGTTCAAGAAATATAAATGGATTGCAGTTGCGCAAAACAGGATATTATACACTCTAGGCATAACAGTGCCCTTAAATGTGAGAGGTTGAACTGCTATGATTATGAGTACTATGGTCATCTCTGTCCATCAGAAATATAATGTGAGCCATGGATATGATTCATAAACTTCCATTGGCCACAGTGAAACAATAGGTGAAATGAATTTCAACAATGTGTTTTCTTAACCTAAAATATCTAAAATATTAACATTTCTATATGCACTCAAGAAATTATTAATGAGATAGCATATGTTCATTTTATATACAAGTCTTCACAATCCAGTATGATAAAGTTAAAGTACACTTCAGTCTGGACCAACTGCATTTCAAGTGTTCAAGAGTTCCAAGGGGTTAGTGTATACCATTTTGGACAGTATAGGCTAAGGAAATTGGTTTGGATGGGAGAGCCTGGTGGGCTGCCATCTATGGGGTCACACAGAGTCGGACATGACTCAAGTGACTTAGCAGCAGCAGGAACATATTTAGAATGCTTAAATGTGTGAAATGGTAACAATGATGGGATGTGTTTTCCTATAATGACAGAAAAGATCTAACTTAAAAAGGGAGGCTAAATAAGTTTGAATTATATGTATAAGATGACAGAGAGAAATGCATTATGGTATTTAAGTTAGAAAAGAGTTTTCACAGACAGTGACTCATTTTTGCCATATTCTCAGATACTGTGCTGATTTAACTTTGCTTACAGAAAGTTTTCTAGGTTTTAGGAGCAAGAAAACCATGGAACTGAGCTGCAAGAGAAGCAAGTAGAGATATTCTTTGGAAATACCCAAGGTTTGGGAAAGAGACAGACCTATCTGCCACTTTCCCACTTGATAATGTAGGGCAGACTATTTTACCTTGAGGAGCTGGGGTCTTCTAATCTCTGAAGTGTGGATGATAATATTTACCCCCATTTCATTGTTGCGTAGACTGAGATTATGACATCCATGACATCTGTGACAAACTTGGGTTTCCGTATCACCATCACCATGTACATCAGTGTCAGAAAGTAGTAGAAAAAGCATTCACTAATGTGGCTCCTCAGGCAGGTTCGGGGAACACTGGGTGTGAAGGTACATTTTAGGAATAAACTAGGAAGATCCCATTAAGTAACATAATTGTTGATTTGCTGAATGACAAGCCAGATTAATTCAGTGCGGTGGGAGCTTCTGGAGGAAAGAGGCTGCAGACTAAGACTGAGGAATTGAAGACAAAGGGAGCCTGGTGAAGTGATGGATACAGGTTCGAGTAGAAGATGGATGCCGGTTCAAGTAAGCTGGTTGTCCGTAAAGGGTGGGTCCGAACATGAAGAATAGGATCATGGAGGAAAAGGGAGTCACTTGAACAGCAAGACCTGAAGGAAAACCAGGGAGTCAAGGGTCTCTAAAATGAAAAGTCAGTCCACGATCAGAGATTAAACCTTCAAAAGATAAACTGAACTTCCTGAGGAGGAAGATCAAGTTCTATTCCATTTTGTTCTTTAGCAGTACCTGGTACACAGCAAATATTTGGTAGATGTTTTGTGAATGAATGATTGGCAGTCTGCCTTACAGGTGGAGAAACTTTGTGTTTAGACCCTGAGCAGCTCCAAGCTTGTCTTCAAATCATCCAGATTAATAAGGTACAGAACAACACTACTGGAGAAACCAGTTCCCATCCTCAGCCCCTCAAATGACCTAGCACTTTCTGACTTCTGTGACTTTATCAAATTAATTCCATTTTTTACCCAGAGTCCTGACTTACATTGTAGCCTTTTGAAATATACATACTACATAAAGCTATGCTTCTGCCTAAGAGTACATAAGCTTGAGTCACAGGCAGACACCCTTTAAAAGAAAGACAAGCATTCATGTGTGATCTCAGAATTGATGCAAATTGTTTTTAGGCTAATATAGTAATAAATAGAACAAAATCTAACTATAAAAACCAGATAAATTTATAATTAATACACAAAAACATGTTGGTAACCAAGAATAATAGCTGAATATTAATGATGACTTGCTCAAACTAATTTGCTGTATTGAGTTAACAGAAGAAAAATACAACCAGAAATCTAGTTCAACAATTTTTCATTCACTGATTTGTTTATTCAACAAGTATTTATGATTGGTCATGCTCCCCAGGTGGTTCTAGAGGCAAAGGATTTGCCTACCAATTCAAGAGATGCAGGTTCAATCCCTGGGTTGGGAAGGTCCCCTGGAGAAGGAAATGGAAACTCACTCCAGTATTCTTGCTTGGAGAATCCCACGGACAGAGGAACCTGGTGGGATACAGTCCATGGGGTTGCAAAGAGTTGGACACGACTGAGTGATTAACACATTTATGATTGGCCATCTACTAAGCATCAATCACTGTTCTGATTACTGGGAAATTAAACAATATAGGCAGAGTCTTCATTTTCACAGACTTTGCATGTTTTTGCAGACACATACAAAACACAAGAAAAGCTAAACAAATAATGAGGTCATATCAGATAGTGAAATTGCTGCAAAGAAATTCACACTGGGCAATGACAGAATTCAGGTCATGAAATGGGCGCATGCCTGGCTGTGTCAAGGCGGTGAAATGACTTTAAAGTGCCTGGTTAGGAAATGCTCCCTGTGTTGATGAAAAGGGTAAGATGCGTCCACCTTGAGCAGATCTGGAGATGGAACAGCATGCACACCAATATTTTGATTTCAGTAATGCAGTATGTTCATGTTCCAAGATTGCTATGTGTGTGTGTATGTGTGTGTGTGAGTGTGCTAAATCACTTCAGTTGTGTCTCACTCTGCAACCCTATGGACTGTAGCCCACCGGGTTCCTCTGTCCATGGGACTCTCCAGGCAAGAATACTGGAGTGGCCTGCCGTGCCCTCCTCCAGGGAGTCTTCTCAACCAGGGGTCAAACCCATGTCTCTTACTTCTCTTGCATTGGCTGGTGGGTTCTTTACCTCTAGTGCCACCTGGGAAGCTAAGATTGCTACACAAAATAAAAATAACTTCAAGACTTTATCTCCTACTTTGGGATGCTCCGATCTGAGACTTAACTGTAACTCTGCTAGCAAGGAATTGTTAAATGCCAGTTTTACAAATATCACCCATATGTGAAACCTATGATACAGATAAATTTATTTGCAAAGCAGAAATAGACTCACAGATGTAGAGAACAAATTTATGGTTACCAATGCAGGAAGGAGGAATTGGGGTGAATTGGGAGATTGGGATTGACCTATACATATATATATGTGTGTGTGTTTGTATACATATATATATGTGCATACATATACACACACACACATATATATGTCTATATATATATTACATTATATACATACACACACATATATATATACTATTGATACTATGTATAAAATAGATATCTAATGAGAACCCTGATGCTGGGAAAGATTGAGGGCAGGAGGAGAAGGGGACGACAGAGAATGAGATGGCTGGAGGCATCATGGACTCATAGACTTGAGTCTGAGTGAACACCGGGAGTTGGTGATGGACAGGGAGGCCTGGCATGCTGCGATTCATGGGGTCGCAAAGTCAGACACGACTGAGTGACTGAACTGAACTGAACTGAATGAGAACCTACAGTATACCACAGGGAACTCAATGGTCTGCGGTGACCTAAATGGGAAGGAAATCTAAAAAACAAGGGATATATGTACATATATAACGAATTCACTTTGCTGTACAGCAGAAACTAAAACAACATTGTAAAGGAACTGTACTCCAACTTTTTTTTAATGCCAGTTTTAAAAATTGTGCTGAGATTTCTGTGATGTTGTCATATACTCAAGAAATCAGGTTAGCATCTTTCCTCAAAAGGAAACACCATTATGGTTTAGCAGGACTCTGGCTAATCACTCCCAATGGCTTTCTCTCCTGAGTAGGATCTAGAGAAACCCTGTGAAATTCTGGTTCCTGACTTCTCTTTTCCCTTGTTTCAATCTGATTATCGTTTTTTAATGTCATAGATTCTCCAAATAGAATCAAAGGCTGCTGATTAGACTCCTATTCATCCCACTGTTGTTCAGTTTCTTGGTCGTGTCCAACTCTCTGCGACCCCATGGGCTGCGGCATGCCAGGCTTCTCTGTCCTTCACCACCTCCCAGAGTTTACCCAAACTCATGTCCATTGAGTCGGTGATGCCATCCACCCATCTCATCCTCTGCTGTCCCCTTGTCCTCCTGCCTTCAATTTTTCCCAGCATCTTGGTCTTTTCTAATGAATTGGTTCTTCACATCAGGTGCCCAAAGTATTGGAGCTTCAGCATCAATCCTTCTAGAGAATAATCAGAATTGATTTCCTTTAAGATGGACTGGTTTGATCTTCTTGCAGTCCAAGGGACTTTTTTTTTTTTTTCTAATTTTATTTTATTTTTAAACTTTACATAATTGTATTAGTTTTGCCAAATATTAAAATGAATCCGCCACAGGTATACATGTGTTCCCCATCCCGAACCCTCCTCCCTCCTCCCTCCCCATACCATCCCTCTGGGCCGTCCCAGTGCACCAGCCCCAAGCATCCAGCATCGTGCATCCAAGGGACTCTTCAAGAGTCTTCTCCAACACCATAGTTTGCAAGCATCAATTCTTCGGTGCTCAGTTTTATTTATGGTCCAACTCTTACATCCATACATGACTACCGGAAAAACCATAGCTTTGACTAGACAAACCTTTGTTGGCAAAGTAACATCTCTGCTTTCTAATATGCTGTCTAGGTTTATCATAGCTTTTCTTCTAAGGAGCAAGTGTCTTTTAATTTCGCTGCTGCCGTCCCCATTGCAGTGATTTTGGAGCCCAAGAAAATAAAGTCTGTCACTGCTTCCATTGTTTCCCCATCTATCTGCCATGAAATGATGGGGCTGGATGCCATAATCTTTATTTTATGAATGTTGAGGTTAAGCCTGTCTTCATGATATCCTATCTTCCTGATATCTCAACCAAGATAAGTGTTTGAGAGACTCCCAGCTTTTCCTCCCCATTTTGGTACAAAAGTTTCTGGCTTACTCACATGTATGGCTCAAACATACACTCCCATGTATTTTCCTTAGTTTAGATCTCAGAACACAGCTTCATTTTCTTATTGTTTCCACATTCACTTTCTGCATATGAACCACCAACTTGAATAACATGTTGTTTTATTTTGTGATATTTACAGCACTTTGGGTGGGACTGAAGAGCAGAAAATAGTGCCGATAACAATTTCCTCATTGTTCACATAGGAATCTTGTATTCTTTTTACATTTTTGCAAGTATAGCAACAAAACCTATTACTATTTCTGATTTTGAGAGATTCAATAAGATGCTAGTCACATTTAAAGCTCTCATCTAAGGCTGGTCACCTCTCCATTACCTTTTCCCAATTGGGTTAGAAGTCAAAAGGTTTTACTTTGAAGCTTTTTCTGAGAACTACTTCCGCCAGCTGTATAGTTCTTAAACAAGATGGATTCAGTCATGTTTCAATGTGTGTTTCTCCACTTATTTAGTTCATTAAAACTTCAGGTCAAAAAGCATCAGTTTAAAGCTGGAAGTTTCAAGTTCTTGTTACCAGGAGATACTATCCATACACTTACTGTTACACTCATAGATAACAGCTAAAGATACAGATGAAAAACACAAACTATGGATAGCACTAGATAATGATGACAGTTATCATTTATCAAAAGTGTTTCATATGTGTCAGACCCTGCGTTAAACCCTTTTCATCTATTATCCCATTTGGGTTTCACAATAATTTTATGAGACATAGCATTAGCCTCATCTCACAGGTAGAGACAGCAGGTTCAAATAAGTTAAGAGACATTTCAAATTCATACAGTTTATAAGTGGTGGAGTCAGGATTCACATCCAGGACCAACAGACCCTGGGGTCCATGTTCATATCCACATCAACACACAGGAGCCAGACTATAAACCAGCATTAGCAGCTTAAATAGTTCCTGGAAGAAGGCACGGTTAAATACAGGTGAATAATAATGAATCTGTGCTAGCAGAAATAATAGAAAAGGTAGAAAATGTTCTTTCCTTCCTTTCCTGTTTAGCCAAATATATGGAAAATAAGGAGAGAGAATGGTGAGGAGCAGTAAGAAACACAGAGGGAAAGCTGGAGCAGAACGTGCTATGGAGGACGTTGAAGGCATCCAGAGAAGCAAAGAAAATGACTCACTGTGCTTATTCTAAACAATCACGAGGGGACAAGCCTTGCACTTTATCAAACGGTTCCAACATGCCACAGCTTATGTTACTATCAAAATTATTTAAAAGCAACCTATGCTTAGAAGTCCTTTTGGTGGCAACTTCAAAATCTGCTCAGTGTCCAACCAAGACTCTCTCCAGTTTCCAAATAAACAGTTTCAAAACATAGCTCACAGGGAATTTATTTTAACCTGTTTTTATTTGATGGGTGTTTTCCAAGTTTTACATGTGAGCTACAAAAGGACAAATGTTTCCCGTCAGGCCAGGAGGAGAAGAGCTGGGGCATAAACATAATCCAGACTAAAAATACAAAAACCATCTTGGGAGAGAGAAAATATTTATAATTCATGTATTTGAAAAAAAAAAAAAAAACACACTCCTTAGCCTGGGGGAACCATTCCTGATTATTGATGATTTAGTTGCTAAGTCGTGTCCAACTCTTGCGACCCCCATGGACTGTAGCCTGCCGGGCTCCTCTGCCCATGGAATTCTCCAGGCAAGCATACTGGAGTGGGTTGCCATTTCCTTCTTCAGGGGATCTTCCCAACCTAGGAATCAAACCTGGGTCTTCTGCATTGCAGGCAGATTCTTTACCGACTCCAGCTATGAGGGAAGTTCTGATTATTAAGTATCTAAAAAAGAAGGACTCCCTCTTGGGCCATTTGTCGTATTTTGTCCACCGTTTTACAGAAGCCATTCATGTAGCAACAGCTATGTGCAGGTGTGAGCTCTGGGCAGCTTGTTCCAGAGTTACTTGAACACCACTGCATCCAGCCATTCTGACCTATGCACACACCTCTAAGTATAAGGTGTCAGGGCTTCCCTGGTGGCTCAGTGGTAAACAATCTGACTGCAATGCAGGAGACTGCCTGACCCAGGGATCGAACCCGTGCTTTAAAACACGGGTTTTAAAGAAGAAGATCCCCTAGAGAAGGAAATGGCAACCCGTTCCAATATGCTTGCCTGGGAAATCCTAGGGACAGAGATGCTTGGTGGGCTACAATCCATGAGGTCACAAAGAGTTGGACACAACTTAGCAACTAAACCACCACCGTGAGGTATCAACAGACCATTAGGGAATCCTTGACCAAGGAAGGACAAGACCGTGGTTAAACATTTTCCTCTTCTCTCCAGCTGAAGAGCAGTTTTGCAATACTCTTATTCTATTTGTCTCATCAAAGCATCCCTGCCAGGATCCAGACCCTACTTTCCTTAGTCACAATCAGCTTTGAGCACCCTGTTGGGTTGGCTTTTCTTATCCCAATTCTCTCCTCCTCTGCTTTGATTTCACTGCTGCAACCAACCAACCTGAACCTGAGCACTTGCCTCAAGCTTTGCTTTTTAGGGGAACCTAAGCTAAGAACATGTTATTACCACATTTTATCACTGAAGCAAATGATCTGTTTAGTTTCTCTTGAAAGTGTTGGATGGTGCATATTTTAAGCAATGTCTAAAAACTTATTTTTATTGGAAATCTGTTCAAAATACTTGCTACCCTTTACATAAGTTAATTTTCCTTGGGGCATGATAAAACTAGATTTGGCAATCATTAGTCTGGCAAGAAAGGCATAAAATTTTAGTCTACACATAGTTTTATATTTCATATATTCATATTTTGTGGATGGTAAAATTCCTTAAAAGTGTGCGAAACATACTTACCCCTGTTTAAGACTTAGTTTACTTCTGAAAGATACATAGAAAATGACATTTTAAAAATTAACCAAATTCATCCAAATTGTTTGATTTGACAGATGGCATCTCTTGAAATAGAATAAACAAAAATCTTTGAGACTCCCTTGATACACACATCATGTCACATCTCTGAAAAACATTCCCATGAAGATCAAAGATGGTAGATGTTTTATCTTAAGCTTTATTTTTTAAAAAGAATCTCATAGAGAGTTAACTGGAATTTCAGATCCTCCAGCCACATCAAGATGAGTCCAGGAATGCACCTCTTTAATCAACTTCTTAGGAAATTCTGACACAGGTGATTCTTGGACCACCCTTTAAGAAATGTCATTTATAGGACCTTTGAATTTCAAAGATGGAAATCCATCTTACAGCTAAACCATTCATTTTGCAGATGAGAAGATGATCCCAACAGCACTCTTTTTGTTGTTGCTGACCAGATCACTTAGAGCACGGCTAAGAAAACAGAAACTACCCGAAGTATTCAAAGCAGAGGGAATTCAAAGTAGAATATTGGTTTCAGAGGCACTGAAGGAGTTCAGTGCCAAATAGAAGGCAAGGAGGCAACTGGGGAATTAGCAACATCAAGTCATTACCATCCTGAGGCAGCATGACTGAAGAGAGAATGTCATGTTCCTGTATCCCTGGCACTGATGGCATCCTAAAGAATTGGGTACCACAGTCTTGTCCAGTGGTAAAGGGAGCAATGGAGGGAACATCACTGCTGATACCACCACTTAGATACCACGAGACAGTAAAAAAAGGGAGAAAAATGTCCTGACATCTCCCACTCTCCTCTTGTCATTGCCTCCCATTGGCTGAATCCTTCTGGAAGCTAGATGACAAGGGGATCTGGGAGACAAAGCCTGCAGATTTCCGTCCCTCCAAACTCCATGTTTCAAGGCACAGCAAGGGAAAGAAAAGGGATATGTGAAGCAAGCAGTCCCAGTAGTATCAGAGGTACTACCCGTTTCACCATGCAAGCTCCTGCTAATACAGGAGGTGTTCACCTTTTACTTTTTTCCCCACATACACTGGGTACCCTTGGACACTGAATCTGCAGACGCCATTCAGATTTACCAGACAGTGTGGCTCACTTGACTTAATGCAAATGGACCACACATGATTGCTTTATTTGGTTGCTATGTCATTGTCTAAGATGGTTTTTGCTTTGTGAAAAATGGGTTGTTCTTGTTCAGTCACTAAGTCCTGTCCAATTGTTTGGACTGCAGCATGTCAGGCTTCCCTATCCTTCACTATCTACCAGGGTTTGCTCAAACTCATATCCACTGAGTCAGTGATGCCATGCAACTATCTCATCCTCTGTCACCCACTTCTCCTCCTGCCCTCAATCTTTTCCAGCATCAGGGTCTTTTCTGATGAGTTTTCTCTTCACATCAGGTGGTCAAGGTTTTGAACCTTCAGCTTCAGCATCAGTCCTTCCAATGAATATTTAGGGTTGATTTCTTTTAGGACTGACTGGTTTGATCTCCTTGCAGTCCAAAGGACTCTCAAGAGTCTTCTCCAGCACCACAATTCAAAAGCATCAATTTTTCGGTGCTCATGAGCACCGAAAAATTGATGCTTTTGAATTATGGTCCAACTCTCACATCCGTACTTGACTACTGAAAAACCATAACTTTGATTATATGGACCTTTGTTGAGACAATGGGCCTTAGATATTTTGCAGGATATACAACTTAATAGGATTAAGCAGATGTAACAAAGGACTGAGCAGAACCTTCCCAAAGAGAAGTTCCCCCAGTGTCCTGGGGGAATAAGAAATTCTTTCTAATTCCAATATACTGATTCTAAGGAAAACACTAATTCTAAGAGTTAAAGAGTATGAGGGAAAATGAAATTTGGGGATGTTGGGTTAAAAAAACTAAACAGGTATCTTTATTGCCAATATTAATATGCTAACATGGATCATGAGTCACCAAAAGGGAGACACAGTATCGAGTATTTTCAAACTTGTGTAAATCTGTGCATACATTCACTCAACAAAGATTTATTTATTGACTATTCTGTGCCTGAAACTCTCTAGGGTCCTGTAAATATAACAATATACAAGTAGACAAAATCTTCTTCCTTGTGAAGGATAGATTCAGTGGAAGAAGATAGTTACAAATCCAAACAACAAATAAATGAATAACTAGTATTTACTTTTTTTTTCCACAATGATTTTCCTCAAATTAACACTCAACAAATATACTTTGAGTAATGCTATAACACTTTCAATTCTATTGTTAAGCTCCTGCCAAATCTATCAGATTTCAGTATCTTCTTCTTTGACTTCAAATGATGTATTTTTCTTTGTAGCACGGAAGTTATGATACTACTTAAATATAATAGAGCTGGGTATATATAGCTATAATATAATATAATTATGGAGAACGCAATGGCACCCCACTCTAGTACTCTTGCCTGGAAAATCCCATGGATGGGGGAGCCTGGTAGGCTGAAGTCCATGGGGTCACTAAGAGTCGGACACGACTAATCGACTTCACTTTCACTTTTCACTTTCATGCATTGGAGAAGGAAATGGCAACCCACTCCAGTGTTCTTGCCTGGAGAATCCCAGGGATGGGGGAGCCTGGTGGGCTGCCGTCTATGGGGTTGCACAGAGTCGGACACGACTGAAGCAACTTAGCAGCAGCAGCAGCAATTATATTAAATATAATATGATACTACTTAAAAATAATATAACACCCCTTTTCTAATTCCGGCTCTGTTCTTTCCTGGGAGTATAACCTCTGTGCCTCACTCATTCCCTAGTTCATTCATTCATTCAACGTATGTTCATCTTGCCAGTCCCAGTGCTAGAACCTCAGGATCCAT
Source organism: Bos indicus (assembly GCF_029378745.1). Lineage (NCBI taxonomy): Eukaryota > Metazoa > Chordata > Mammalia > Artiodactyla > Bovidae > Bos > Bos indicus. The sequence goes on along the minus strand of NC_091780.1, from coordinate 13,353,217 downwards.
CTGTAAACAGGGGAACAACCTGTCCTCGAGGAACTTATGTTTCAGAGTCAGTGCCTTCACTGGAAAATAGTATATTAATAGCATCTGCCTCATCAGACTGTCCTGAGGATTAAATGACTTAATCCATGTGAAGCCTTTAGAACATTATCTGGTATATCCTTACTGTTAGCCTTATTAGTCATGTTATCCTCCTGTTTAAAATCTTTCAGTGAGTCACTGCTTCCTTTAGGGCAAATTCCAAGCTGCTTAGCACAATAGACAAAGCCTTTAGGATCTGGCTCCTGATTTTGCCTCCTGCTTCACTCCCCCCTCCCTCCACACACACTCCTTCCCCTCCAGCCATATAGAAATATTCATGGATTTCACCTTACACTGTAGTTTCCTGCATTTTGCCTTGAAACATCCTGGCCTTTCAAGTCTTGAATCATCCTCTAGTGTTGTTCATTCACTCAGTCATGTCCGACTCTTTGTGACCCCACGGACTGCAGCACACCAGGCTTCCCTGTTCTTCATCATCTTGTGGAGTTTGCTCAAACTCGTGCCCATTGAGTCAGTAATGCCATCAGACCATCTCTCCTTTGTGAGTGAGTGTCTTTTTTCTTTTCAAAAGTTAGCTCCCATTATCCCTTTGGTTAAGACTATTAAACTGGTTCTGGTTCCTCTGTGAATATCCATGGAGCCAGCTGGTCACATTAACCCTCTTTCCCAGAAAGTTTTCATACCTACTTCTATTGAAACTTCTCACATGTAATATTTCAACTAACTCATTTATGTCTCACACTGTGCCACAATGCAAGATAGTCTTGTGAAACCAATGTCTCAGAACCCAAGAGCAGAAAGACAGGCTGAAAAAGAGAGAGCAGCGACAGGAGGGGAACTTTCAACAAATGGTGGTAGAACTGAGCTCATGTATTTATTTCCCATCCTTCCCAAATTCTTGTACAAATAGTAGTTAAAAATCTTTTAAAGAATTTAAATTAGCACCATTCAGTTCAGTTCAGTTCAGTCGCTCAGTCGTGTCCGACTCTTTGCGACCCCATGAATCGCAGCACGCCAGGCCTCCCTGTCTATCACCAACTCCCGGAGTTCACCCAGACTCACGTCCATCGAGTCAGTGATGCCATCCAGCCATCTCATCATCCGTCATCCCCTTCTCCTCATGCCCCCAATCCCTCCCAGAATCAGAGTCTTTTCCAATGAGTCAACTCTTCGAATGAGGTGGCCAAAGTACTGGAGTTTCAGCTTTAGCATCATTCCCTCCAAAGAAATCCCAGGGCTGATCTCCTTCAGAATGAACTGGTTGGATCTCCTTGCAGTCCAAGGGACTCTCAAGAGTCTTCTCCAACACCACAGTTCAAAAGCATCACAATTATGTAAAGTTTAAAAATTAAATAAAATTTAAAAAAAAAAAAAAAAGCATCAATTCTTCGGCGCTCAGCCTTCTTTACAGTCCAACTCTCACATCCATACATGACCACAGGAAAAACCATAGCCTTGACTAGATGGACCTTTGTTGGCAGAGTAATGTTTCTGTTTTTGAATATGCTATCTAGGTTGGTCATAATTTTCCTTCCAAGGAGTAAGCGTCTTTTAATTTTGTGGCTGCAGTCACCATCTGCAGTGATTAGTGGATCAGAAATTTTGAGCTATATCTTCATGGTAGAAAGCAGAAAAAGTTGAATGAAAGTACAACCAAGATAGAGAATTCCATATGATTGCGGGAGGGGGAAGCATGCCTTCCAGCATACTAATCAGACTAGAGCTTAATATACTCAGGTAGCCAAAAGTCACAGAATATTTGAGGAAAACCAAGGGTTGGCAAGAAAAGATTTCAGTACAGAAACCAAGGTTTGCAAGAAAAGATTTCAAGTGAATAAAAAGAATAACAGCCCTAAGAAACAAAAAATGGAAAACAACTAAACATTTAATATAATTTAAGCTAAACAAAAATATAGTCAGCATTCAAAGAAAAATTTTAGACTTTCATAAAACAAGAACAGAGTATCATGAAAAGTAGAATAAAAAAATAAAGAAATGCTATTAAGAAAATAATTACAAAAAAAGGGGGAAAAAAAAGAAAAAACACCAATAATAGCATAGAAATTTCTGAAAACCAAATCATTGATCCAAAACATCAGATCAGATCAGATCAGATCAGTTGCTCAGTCGTGTTCGACTCTTTGCGACCCCATGAATCGCAGCACGCCAGGCCTCCCTGTCCATCACCAACTCCCGGAGTTCACTCAGACTCACGTCCATTGAGTCAGTGATACCATCCAGCCATCTCATCCTCTGTCGTCCCCTTCTCCTCCTGCCCCCAATCCCTCCCAGAATCAGAGTCTTTTCCAATGAGTCAACTCTTCACATGAGGTGGCCAAAGTACTGGAGTTTCAGCTTTAGCATCATTCCTTCCAAAGAAATCCCAGGGCTGATCTCCTTCAGAATGGACTGGTTGGATCTCCTTGCAGTCCAAGGGACTCTCAAGAGTCTTCTCCAACACCACAGTTCAAAAGCATCAATTCTTTGGTGCTCAGCCTTCTTCACAGTCCAACTCTCACATCCATACATGACCACAGGAAAAATCATAGCCTTGACTAGACGAACCTTTGTTGGCAGAGTAATGTCTCTGCTTTTGAATATGCTATCTAGGTTGGTCCTCTCAAAACAGATTAAAATTTTTTTTAAAAATCAAGCATCATCATGAAAAAAAGATATGGAAGATGAATATAGAAAGTATATTTGTCTAATAAAAAAGGAAATAATCACAGAAACAAGAGACAATAATTTCCAAGTGTGGAAGAAAAGGTTGAGTTCACAGATGAAATGAATACATTAGATGTCAAGCAGAACTCTCACGCAGACATGAATAGTGAGAGGAACAGGGAATCATGTGGGCATTCTTCAGATGAATGGTGATGGAATGTGTTTATAAAGAGGCGATATTCAAGTTAACACATAAAAGATATAACGTGTCAGGATAAGACTATCTCAAGCAAGGGTAGGAGCTTCTGCAAAAACTCAAGGTAGGAAAGAATTGGGTTAGCCAATGGAATTCCAGGACCAAAGTGGGTCAAGAAAAGGTTAAATTATTTATGGCTTTATAGACCCCATTAAAGTATTTAAATGTTACTTCATATGAACAGGGATACATTAGAGTATTTAAGAAATAGAGTAAGCTGATTCAGTTCATTTCTATGAAGATCACTTCTGTTTCAAGGAGAATGTGTTAGAAATGGGCAGAGTGGAATCAGAAAGTCCAGCTGCATAATTACACATGGAAGCTGATGAGGCCAGACTGTCCTGGTGACATGGAGATGAAATGAGTAGACAGATGTGCCATATATTCTGGAGGTAGAATCAGTAAGATATAACTGACAAAGAAAGGATAAGAGGGAGTGAAAGGGAGGGGCCAAGAGTAACTACTGCATTTCCAGTTTGAGTAACAGAGTAAGTGGTAGAGTCATTTGCCAAAACAGGGAAAGACAGGAGGCTAAAATATTTTTTTCTGAAAAAGGGGGAAAAGTTTTGTTAAGTCTGGTTAAGTTTGAGATATTTAAGAACTATTTCAAGGTGGATATGTGCAAGGTAGTTAAATAAGTATCTACAGTTCAGAAAGAATTCTGAATTTGCAGGCAACCTTCAGATATTTTTAAAAACCACTAATTATAATACTTAAATCCTGGAGAATAGAGATCACTTAGAGAAAAGTGGAGCAGTGGAAGAGACCAAAGACCAAGTCCTCAGAAATCAGCATTTGATGTCATACAGAGGTGCATGCGTGCATGTGTTGTCAGTCACTTCAGTCATGTCCAGCTCTTTGCCACCCTGTGGACTGTAGCCCAAGAGAACCCATGGGGATTCTCCAAGCAAGAATGAATACTGGAATGGGTTGCAATGCCCTACTTCAGGGGATCTTCCTGACCCAGGGATCAAACCCGTGTCTCCTGTGACTTCAGCACTGCAGGTGGATTCTTTACCCGCTGAGCCATGGGGGAAGCTTCATATAGAGGTGCAGACACCAACAAAGGAAACCACAAGGAAGGAAAAAGAGAAGAGCACTGCTGGGAAGGCCAAGCACGGAGGAGAGAAAATGTTTCAAGAAGAGAGCAGGTGATGATATTGTCTGCCACTGGAGGAAAAGTAAGGTGAAAACAGAAAATGATGGTTTGGCATCAAAGAGAAAATCAGTAAACATGGCATAAGTGATTTAAGTGATGATTTAAGTCAGGTGTCTCCATTTAGTGGTGGGACTAAAAACCAGACTGTAATAGATGGAGACTTGACTAGGGGTGAGGATGCAGAGACTATTTCTAGGCCGATGGCTCTGAAGACAAGTAGAGGAACAGTCAAATGGCTGGAGAGTGATGAGTGATCAAGGGAGGATATTTATTTTCTTCACAAATGGATATTTGTATACAGATGGGCATGACACAGTAGTTAAGAGGATAAAATTGTAGCCAAGAGGTAGTAGCTGAATGTGCAATACCTATCTTTTAATTGATCTAATAACAGTTTTCAAGGATTTTGCTTTACCACAACTCTCAGCGTCAGCCGGTGATAGCAGACTAAGTACCAATATTAAGGGATTGGGGTGGGTGAATAACCACAATGATGACATCTGCATTCCTCATTCTCTATTTATCAGACTCAAACCAAGAATATGTTCTAGAAAACTATTACATGCCATAAGCTATGTGGTTTTTAAAATATACTCTTCAGTGAGCCTCTGAATAATATTGGATGAACTGCAGTGACTATCATATTATACTCCTGACAGATGTGTTGTGGCTACGGCTAATAGCCTTAGACTGCAGCAAGAAAGCCTTGGTTAACATCATTCTGGGGAGCCACTTTGTAAGAACATCCCCTCAAGGATGAGCTGTGCAGTCACTGGGGTCAGGATTCTTCATGGGAAGATTTTAATAGGCATTAACAAGTTCATTCCAGAGAAGGCAATGGCACCCCACTTCAGTACTCTTGCCTGGAAAATCCCATGGACGGAGGAGCCTGGTAGGCTGCAATCCATGGGGTCGCTAAGAGTCGGACATGACTGAGCAACTTCACTTTCACTTTTTACTTTCATGCATTGGAGAAGGAAATGGCAACCCACTCCAGTGTTCTTGCTTGGAGAATCCCAGGGACGGGGGAACCTGGTGGGCTGCCGTCTATGGGGTCGCACAGAGTCGGACACGACTGAAGCGACTTAGCAGCAGCAGCAGCAACAAATTCATTCACTATTGGAGTCATCTTGAAATTGTTAAATTGTTGACTTCATGGCAGAACGAAAATTTTTAAAGGCAAGAACTGTGGGATATTCTTGTCTGTGACTCCATCATCCAACTCAGCATCAGACAATAGATGGCTCTCGTTACATTTTTTTTCATTTGACTTTTTGACTTCACTGGGTCTTCCTTGCAGGGCTCAGGCTCTGTGGTAGGCGGGCTTTCTCTTGTTGTGGCACATGGGCTCTAGAGTGCAGGTTCAGTAGTTGGGGTGTACAGGCATAGCCACTCCTTGGCATGTGGGAGCTTAGTTCACAGACCAGGGATGGAATTTATGTCCCTGCATTGGAAAGTGGATTCTTAGACACTGGACCACTAGAGAAGTTCCCTCTCAGTAAATATTGATTGAAAGATGAAATAAATAAATGGATTCAATGACCAAAATTATAGATGTTATAAACACATTCATGGTTCATTAGGTGAGTATTGTTCATATTACTGTAAAACCAGACTCTAGAAATTCCGAGGCATTCCCAGTTTCAGATTTGACCCATATTACATCATGTGCCTCATTATAGAGTTATAGATAGACGATAGAAAATAGCACTAACGATGAAGAAAAACAGAAGGAAAAAGAGAGAAAAAGAAAGATAGCCTCTGACAGAAAACTTTTCCATCTAGCATCTCATAGAATAATTATAATTATCATAATCTCAATTTTCTCTCCCCAGATGAGAAAAATGAGGCTCATAGAATTGTTACAGTTGCCGCAAGATCGCAGACCTAGTAAGTGGTTGAATAGCGGATGGCGAGCCAGAGACAAAACAAGATCTGACTTAAGCAGAAGAATGTAAACAACACTACCTTGCTGGAAATCTACATTCGTAACGCTGTGGTGAACGTTGGAGTGGCCCCACAGCAGCCCATGTTTGGGGAGCTGAGATTGGGGTAAAGAGGAGGAGGAGGAAGACCGGCGGGCCGTGCATGTTAAGTCGCTTCAGTCATTTACGACTCTTTGCGACTCTGAACAGCAGCCCGCCAGGCTCCTCTGTCCATGGGTTTCTCCAGGCAAGAATACTGGAGTGGGTTGCCATGCCCTCCTCTAGGGAATCTCCCCGACCTCGGGATTGAACCCGCATCTCCTGAAGCTTCTGCATTGCAGGCTGATTCCTTACCACTGAGCCACCAAGGGAAGCCCAGGATTGGACCAGCAGTTAAATAGCAAAGCACAGACTCTGGAACCTAGAAAGAAATGTCAGAGGCTTGACAGAAAACATAATCTATGCTCCAGAAACAAGCTAACCTATTTCAAACTGGGTCTGTGCCCAGCCCTTTGTCTTTGACTTGCAATCTGTGACCAGTGCTTTTGCTGGAAAGAGAATTTACAATACTAGAGGGACATGAGCCCTTGCAGAGACTGCAAGATGGGAATAATGACCTGTACTTTCCTGAGGAGAGCTAGTTCCAAAACTCTGACTAGTTTCAAACAGCTTTGGGGTTCCTTTGCTCTGAATGCTGACTTCATTTCAGAGAGGAATTTCTGCGTTACTAATTTACTATATGAAATAAGGATGTTAGAGAAATGGTAGTATTCAGCAGGGAAAAAAGATGGAAATCTGTATAGATAAGCTAGTCTGGAAGTTTTCAAAGATGGATTTTGGTTATTAGAAAATTTTCTTACTTATGATGTATTTCCTTGACCTTCCCTGCCAGGCATTTCTTCCCCCACCTCCCTCCAACTTGGAGAATTAGCATATGATTTATTTTCCCTCTTAGAGCTCCTCCCCAGTGAATCACTATGACTGGCAGCAGATTTTGCTCTGAAAACCTGGTAGAAATATTTGAAAAGGCATGAGGGACCAAATCTGCTTAGCACCCTGTATGCCACCTCATTTATTTTTATACACCTTCACTATATTGGAGAAAAGGAAATTATGCTAAAGTTGCAGCCGCACAGCTCCTCAAAAAGCATGTTTTGTCTTGCCCCAGTTGGTATTTACCTGTTTAATTGTCCTTTCCCTTTCAACTATAAACTCAGCTGGAAATGGAGGAAGGGTTTATGCAGTCAGATACAGTCCAGGGTGAGAGACTTTTTGAAAAGCAGTATTGCTTATGTGAGCTTCCCTGGGGGCTCAGACAGTAAAGAATCTGCCTGCAATGCGGGAGACCTGGATACGATCCCTGGGTTGGGAAGATCCCTTGGAGAAGGGAATGGCAACCTACTCCAGTATTCTTGCCTGGAGAATTCCATGGACAGAAAAGCCTGGCGGGTTATAGTCCATGAGGTCGCAAAGAGTCGGACACAACTGAGAGACTAAAGCTTTTTAATCACACTGTTGCTTGTGTGCACATAATTGGTGTGCATGTAATTTCCTCTTGGGTCATTTGTCTGAGAAGCCTGGATCTTACATTTGCGAGAAGCCTGTCTCACAAGCCTTTGTCTTGTAAGAGACAAAGCAGTCATGTGCCGTTCCGTGAAGTATAATGGAGATGGGATAAAACTGGAGGCTCCATTGAGGACTGGTGGGAAGCTGATCTGAAAATTGTGATCAAATGTTTGTCTCCATCATTTTTTTTTTTTTATAGTTTTGTACCAATGTTAATTTTTTAATTTTGATAAGTGCACCAAGGTTATAGAAGATGTTAACATTCAGGTAAGCAGGCATGATCTGTGAATATAAAATAATTTTACAGAATAAAATCCTGATGCCTGGACTGAGTAAATCAGAACCCCTGGGTGGGTGGGCTGGTGGGAGCGGCCCAGGGAGCAGTATATTTGACTTGCCATGTGATTCCAACGTGCAGCCAAGGTTAACAAACACTCTTCTGCAGAGAGAAAAAATTTTCAAGTATCTATTTCCCACCCGGGTTTGCTCTTGGGAGAGAATTCCTTGAGAAGAGTTTCTAAGTGAGCATGCCACTGTTTTTGGCCTTCACGCCCACTGATCCTGTATAAGGATCATTTTAAAATGGGTTAGGGACTTCCCTGGTGGCCCAGTGGTTTAGACTCCATGCTTTCACTTCATGAGTTCAATCCCTCGTCAGGGGACTAAGGATCCTACATGCCGCTCAGCACAGCCAAAAGACAGAAAAAAAAAAAAAAAGTTACTAGAAAAGGCCTAGTAACTGGTGTGTGGAATATCCTTGGCTTCTTATCTTTATTTGATGCTCAGTAGCAGGCAGTGTAGATCATCTCATGTGTATTTCTATTCATTATCTCTGCTGAGTTGTCGTTAATATTAGTAACATTAGTAAAAAATCTTCTGAGATACGAAAATTTAAAATTAATTTTCTTTTGTTCTTTGGTTAATTTGGTTCAGCCCAGTAACACAGTGTGTAGACAGATGGATTTATCTCTGGAATCTCAATCACCAAGTTTGCTCTTTTGACAGCTCCCTCCCAACATGTTCCTTTTAAAACCAATGCTATTCTCTGATCCTTGATCACCTTTCCTGTCAAGCATTTATCCAACAAATATTTGTAATCCACTAAAACGTGCCAGGTACTGTGTTAGAATCTGGATAAAGAGATGGCAGAATTTGTTAAGTGTCCTTTTAAGAAAATATTTCAACAATCAAACCTTATACAACTGCTAAATAAGCTTGGGTGTGTTCATCACTAGGCTTAGCTATACATTAGGGAAAGATAAACTCTATGGGTTATTTCATCTAAAAAAAATCCCATCTTCACAAGACTGAACATGGAGAAAACATGTAGCCAAAAAAATAATGTAAAAACTGGTTTAAAAAGAAAGAATAATAAAAAAAGACACAAACTTGAAACTAATCCCATGCCCTCCCCCCCCCCAAAAAAAATAAACCTCTGCTTATTAAAAAGAAGGACACATACTGGATTATTGGAGAAGTCAACAGAGGAAGCAGTAAGCAGCAAAACCCAGAAGCAAACTGTATTGTGAGAGAAAGTCAACTGGACTAAACACAGGGCAGTTCACTTCCCACGGCAATACAAAAGCCACTTGGAAATAAGTATGTTTAAGATATTCAGAGAGACGGCAATGAACAATATAAATGATACCCGAGAACACATAAATGGAATAGGAGAATGAAATGCTGATTTGAAAGTGTATCAGATAAACTCTTGGTTAAATATCCTAAATATGGCTAAATCTCTATTCAACTCATAAAGCCAACTAAAACTGACTTTAAAAAAATATATATTAATCCAGGATTTCCCTGGTGGTCCAGTGGTTTAGATTCCACAAGCCCAATGCAGGGGGCCAACTCTTGATCCCTAGTCAGGGAACTAAATCCGTATGCAGGAACTGAAAGATCCTTTATGCTGCAACTACAGATCTCACATGCAGCAATGGAGCTCAAAATCCCGAGTGCTTCAAAGAAGAGCTGTGCAGCCAAACAAATAAATAAAATATTAACCCTCAAGTACAAAAATAAATAATGACGAAGTGACTATAAATAAAGGACATAAGTGTGAAACAAGAACAAGAAGAAGCAACTAATTTAAGTCTCAGAATGCTGAAAGTTCAGGCATTAAAAATGCCGCGAGCCTCTGAAAGCAGAGGGAGGAATGGATTTGCATTGATTGAAGTGTACTCTAAAGGAGCTGAAGCCCGGATCCCCCTCCCTTCTTCCTCACTCATCCCCCTCTCCCCATTCCCTCAACCATAACAAAATAGAAAGAGGATTCTCAGGACAATCCTGAGCGATGGGATGGGGAGGGAGGAGGGAGGGGGGTTCAGCATGTACAGCTGAACATGTACATGAACATCAGCATGTACAGCCATGGCTGATTCATGTCAATGTATGACAAAAAACACTACAATATTGTAAAGTAATTAGCCTCCAATTTAAAAAAAAGAAGGAATTTTTTTTTTTTTTTTTTAAGAGGATTCTCTGGAAAGGATGGACATTTCTAGTCTCTGTGCAGGTGAGGGCAGGGTGTAGTACCTTTGAAAACACCAAAAAGCAAGTCAAGCAAACAACTATAGAAACGATCCACCACTTATCAGGGTTAGATTTAGGATTTTTCAACTTTACAATGGTGCAAAAGCAATACACATTCATTTGAAGTAATATTTAAAATTTTGGATTGTAATCTTTTCCCAGGCTAGCAATATGCTGTCGGCTACTTTCTTGTGATGCTGGGCAGGGGCGGTGAGTTTGCTCCCAGTCAGTCATGAGATCATGAGTGTAAGCAACCAGTACACTGAATAATCATTCTATATGCATGTAACCATGCACTGTAACCACTGGGGAAGGGAATGGCAAACCACTTCAGTATTCTTGCCTTGAGAACCCCATAAACAGTATGAACAGGAAAAAAGACATGACATTGAAAGATGAGCCCCCCAAGTCCATAGGTATCCAATATATTACTAGGGAAGAGCAAAGAAATAGCTACAGAAAGAACGAAGAGGCTAAGCCAAGCAGAAACAACACTCAGCTGTGGTTGTGTCTGGTGGTGACAGTAAAGTCCGATGCTGTAAAGAACAATATTACATAGGAACCTGGAATGTTAGATCCATGAATCACGGTAAATTGGATGTGGTCAAAGAGGAGATGGCAAGAATGAACAGCAATGTTTTAGGAATCAGTGATTTAAAATGGATAGGAATGGGCGAATTTAATTCAGATGACCATTATCTACTATTATGAGCAAGAATCCCTTAGAAGGAATGGAGTAGCTCTCATAGTCAACAAAGACTCTGAAATGCAGTACTTGGGTGCAATCTCAAAAATGTCAGAGTTAACTTGGTTCACTTCCAAGACAAACCATTCAACATCACAGTAATCCAAGTTGATGCCCAACCACTAAGGTCAAAGAAGCTGAAATTGAATGATTCTATGAAGACTTACAAGACTCCAAGAACTAATTCACAAAAAAATATATCCTTTTCATTGTAGGATACTGAATGGAAAGGTAGGAAATCAAGAGATACCTGGAGTAACAAGCAAATTTGGCCTTGGAGTACAAAGTGAAGCAGGGCAAAGGCTAACAGAGTTTTGCCAAGAGAATGCACTGGTCATAGCAAACACCCTCTTCCAACAACACAAGAGAAGACTCTACACATGGACATCGCCAGATGGTCAATACCTAAATCAGATTGATTATATTCTTTGCAGCCAAAGATGGAGAAGCTCTATACAGTCAGGAAAACAAGACCTGGAGCTGACAGTGGCTCAGATCATCATTTCCTTATTGCAAAATTCAGGCTCAAATTGAAGAAAGTAGGGAAAACCGTTAAGCCCTTCAAGTATGACCTAAATCAAATCCCTTTTGATTATACTGTGGAGGTGACAGATTCAAAGGACTAGATCTGTAGACAGAGTGCCTGAAGAATTAAGGACGGAGGTTCATAACATTGTACAGGAGGTGATGACCAAAACTATGTCTTAGAAAAAGAAAAGCAAGAAAGCAAAGTGGTTGTCTGAAGAGGCCATACAAATAGCTGAGGAAAGAAGAGAAGCGAAAGATGAAAGAGAAAGGCAAAGATATACCCAATTGAATGCAGAGTTCCAGAGAATGGGAAAGAGAGATAAGAAAGTCTTCATAAGTGAACAATGCAAAGAAATAGAGGAAAACAATAGAACAGGAAAGACTAGAGATCTCTTTAAGAAAATTGGAAATACCAAGAGAACATTTCATGCATGATAGGCACAATAAGGGACAAAAATAGGAAAGACCTAACAGAAGCAGAAGAGATTAAGAAGAAGTGGCAAGAATACACAGAAGAACTGTACAAAAATGTCTTAATGGCCTAGATAACCATGGTGGTGTGATCAGTCACCTAGAGCCAGACATCCTGGAGTGTGAAGTCAAGTGGGCCTTAGGAAGCATTACTATGAACAAAGCTAGCTCCAGTTGAGCTATTTCAAATCCTAAAAGATGATGATGCTAAAGTGCTGCACTCATCACTCCAGCAAATTTGGAAAACTCAGCAGTGGCCACAGGACAGGTAAAAGTCAGTTTTCATTCTGATCCCAAAGAAAGGCAATGCCAAACAATGTTCAAATTTTTATACAATTGCACTCATTTCACATGCTAGCAAGATTATGCTCAAAATCTTTAAGCTAGGCTTCAGCAGTATGCGAACCTAGAACCTCCAGATGTACTGGGTTTACAAAGGCAGAGAAACCAGAGATCAAATTGCCAACATCCTCTGGACCATAGAAAAAGCAAGGGATTAAAAAAAAAAAAAAAATCTACCTCTGCTTCATTGACTATACTAAAGCCTTTGACTGTGTGGATCACAAAAACTGTGGAATATTCTTGAAAATATGGAAATACCAGACCACCTTACCTGCCTCCTAAGAAACCTGTATGCAGGATAAAAAGGAACAGTTAGAACTAGACATGGAACAACGGACTGGTTCAAAATTGGGATAGAAGTATGTCAAGGCTGTATTTTGTCACCCTGCTTATTTAACTTCTATGCAGAGTACATCATGAGAAATGCAGGGCAGGATGACTCACAAGGTGGAATCAAGATTGCTGGGAGAAATATCAACAAACTCAGATATGCAGATGATACCACTTAATGGAAGAAAGTGAAGAGGAACTAAAGAGCCTCTTGCTAAAGGAGAAAAGGAGAACAAAAAAGCTGTCTTAACACTCAACATTCAGAAAACAAAAATCATGGCATTCAGTCCCATCACTTCATGGCAAATAGATGAGGAAAAACTGCAAACAGTGTCAGATTTCATTTTCTTGGGTTCCAAAATCACTGCATATGGTGACTGCAGTCAAGAAATTTAAAAACACTTGCTCCTTGGAAGAAAAGATATAACAAACCTAGACAGTGTATTAAAAAGCAGAAACATCACTTTGCTGACAAAGGTCTGTATAGTCAAATCTATGGTTTTTCCTGTAGTCATGTACAGATGTGAGAGTTGGACCATAAAGAAGCCTGAGTGCTGAAGAACTGATGCTTTGAACTGTGGTCCTGAAGAAGATACTTGAGAATCCCTTGGACTGCAGGTAGATCAAACCAGTCAATCCCAAAGGAAATCAACCCTGAATATTCATTGAAAGGAATGATGCTGAAGCTGAGGCTCCAATATTTTGGCCACCTGAAACAAAAAACAGACTCATTGGAAAAGACAGTGATGCTGGGAAAGACTGAGGTCAGGAGGAGAAGGCGGTGACAGAGGATGAGGTAGCTGGATGTCGTCACTGGCTCAGTGGACATGAGTTTGAGCAGACTAAAGAAGAAAGTGAAGGACAGAGAAGTCTAACGCACTGCAGTTCGTGGGATCTGAAAGAGTTGGATATGACTTCGTGACCGAACAGCAACAACATGTTGTTTTTTACTTTCATCACAGTATTCAGTACATTACATGAGATATTCAACACTTTATGATAAAATAGGCTTTTCATTAGATGATTTTGCCCAACTTTAGGCTAATGTAAGTGTTCTGAGCACATTTAATGTAGGCTCTGCTAAGCTAGGATGGTCTGTAGATGAGTTATTGAATGAATTTTTTTCAGCTTATGATGGATTTATTAGGATGTAAGGAAGATCTATATATTGAAAAGTAAGACCTCTTTTTCTCCTCCCCCACTTTCATCCTAGAGTGCCAGTGAAAGTGAAAGTGATAGTCATTTAGTTGTGTCCAGCTCTTTGCGACCCTATGGACAGGGTCCTCTTGTCCATGGAATCCTCCAGGCAAGAATACTGGAGTGACTACCCCAGCAGATCTTCCCAACCCACAGACTGAACCCTGCATTACAGGCAGATTCTTTACCATCTGAACCACTAGGGAAGGCCCTGAGTGCCACAGTGTAACTCAAAACCCCAAGGGAAGGTGCATAAGGATTCTAATTTAGCTAAATAAAGCCATCCAAGAGAAAAGCCATATAGATATTAATATTCAGGCATCCCCAAAAGAAACTTCTAGATCCGTGTTCAATTTCCCTCCGGTGAAGTGTGCCAGTTGAAAAATCCTTCTATGTACACAGCTTACACTCAACATTTCAATGTCTCCTTATTTAGGAATAAAACATAGATCACTTGTTATTTGTAGAAATCCCTGCAATAAATTCAATGGCCAAAAGAAGCAAAAGATGAAAGAATGCAGAGGAAACAAAAAAAAGTGCATAGTATGGAAACAAAATATGCATACACATACACACATGCCAAGGCACTTCATCTTAAAGTTTTAGTACTTCAGAGGAAAATGAAATAATCCTGAAAGCTTCCAGAGAGGGAAAAAACCAGATTTCATATAACTGGTGAAGAATCAGGGTAGTATGCAATTTCTCAAGAGCAATTCTTAAAGCTAGATGTCAATGAAACTGTGTAACGCATCACCTAACTATAGCAATTCTGAATGTAACACTACAAAATAAAATGTCAAATTGTTTAAAGCAAAACATGATTTATGTGACAAAATTGACACACACAATCATAGTGAGAGATTTAGCACTACTCTCAGTAAATGACAAATAAGACAGGCAAGAACAGGGCAAGAAAGTCAGATATAAAGGTCAGCACAATTAACAAGCTTCAGTTAAAACAGATGCAAATATTTGTGAATTTAGGAGAGGTATTATTGCCTGGTGGTTGAAAACAGACAATTTCGGATAAGACATCTCACTAGATTCAAATTCTTGATCAGTGGTGTATGTTTGTTTCCTTTACTTCAAAATAGCCATAATAATAGTGCCTACTCCATAAATGTGTTGTGAAGATAAAATTAAATAACGCATGACAGGATGCTTAGAAAAGTACCCAGCACTGAATAACAATAAGTGTGTGTGTGTGAATAATTCTGCACTAAAACAGACTCTAAATATTTTTTTGAGAAAATGTACAATATTTTTAAATTAACCATAAAAGAAATATATATATATATGATAAAATTTTAGAAGCATACTATCTTTGCTGCTGCTGCTGCTAAGTCGTCCTAGTCGTGTCTGAATCTGTGCGACCCCAGAGACGGCAGCCCACCAGGCTCTGCCATCCCCGGGATTCTCCAGGCAAGAACACTGGAGTGGGTTGCCATCTCCTTCTCCAATGCATAAAAGTGAAAAGTGAAAGGGAAGTTGCTCAGTCGTGCCCGACTCCTAACAACCCCATAGACTGCAGCCCACCAGACTTCTCCATCCATGGGATTTTCCAGGCAAGAGTACTGGATTGGGGTGCCACTGCCCTCTCTTTAGTCAAATATAAAGTCAGAATCACTGTACTATTCAAAATTGCATTAGATGCTCAAACGAACAAAATAAAAGAAAAAAAGAACTGTAGTTAAGAGGGCTAGGAAGAAAGAAACAAAACTGACACTACTCCTAAACAAATGATTGTCCAAAAAGAAGGTATGAGTAACTATAGTCAAGCTGATAGAATTAGTTAGGGACTTCAGCTAGCACACTGAATAAAAAGACAATTGTAGGGGTTGCTAAGAGTCGGACACGACTAAGCGACTTCACTCTCACTTTTCACTTTGATGCATTGGAGAAGGAAATGGCAACCCACTCCAGTGTTCTTGCCTGGAGAATCCCAGGGAGGGGGGAGCCTGGTGGGCTGCCGTCTATGGGGTCGCACAGAGTCAGACACGGCTGGAGCAACTTAGCAGCAGCAGCAGCAGCAGGAAAATATAGTAGTAGTCCGAGAAGGAAATGGCAACCCACTCCAGTGTTCTTGCTGGAGAATCCCATGGACGGAGAAGCCTGGTAGGCTGCAGTCCATGGGGTTGCACAGAGTCAGACACAACTGAAGCGACTTAGCAGCAGCAGCAGGAGCAGCAGCAGCAGTCCTATGCTTAAAAAATAGTCAGTTGGAAAACTATTAGGTAAAACAAATATATCATTCAAATAAGCAATAAGCTACATAAACCTAAAAAGGACATATAAGACCTGTATGTGGGTGAGTCACTCAGTTGTGTCTGACTGTTTGTGACCCCATGGACTATACAGTACATGGAATTCTCCAGGCCAGAATACTGGAGTGGGTAGCCTTTCCCTTCTCCAAGGAATCTTCCCAACCCAGGGACCAAACCCAGGTCTCCAGAATTACAGGTGGATTATTTACCAGCTGAGCTACAAGGGAAGCCCAAGAATACTGGAATGAGTAGCCTATCCCTTCTCCAGTGGATCTTCCCAATCCAGGAATCAAGCTGGGGTCTCCTGCATTGCAGGCGGATTCTTTACCAACTGAACTGTGAAAGACCTGTATAGAAGAATGTAAAAACAAAAGACCAATAGGAATAAATTAGAAGAAATAACATGTTGATGAGTAGGAAAAAAAGCTATTTTAGAGTGCCAAATAATCACATATAAACTGTACAAAATTGATACAATTTTCATTAGAAAATATCCTGATACTGGGAAAGATTGAAGGCAGGAGGAGAAGGGGAAGACAGAGAATGAGATGGTCAGATGGCATTACTGACTCAAGGGACATGAGTTTGAGCAAGCTCCAGTAGATGATGAAGGACAGAAAAGCCTGGCGTTCTGCAGTCCATGTGGTCACAAAGAGTTGGACACAACTGAGCAACTGGAAAACAAATATGTGATAAAATTAATGTTATTGGTTGATAATAACATCTAAGCACCAGAAGAGTGATGAATTGTATACATACTATTGGCTTTTTTTACGATGTTAAAATAATAGGTAGTTAATACAAAAAAACAAAAAGATATGCTACATATGAAATGAAGTGGTAGTCACTCAGTCATGTCTGACTCTTTGCAACCCCATGGACTGTAGCCCACAAGACTCCTCTGTCCATGGAATTCTCCAGGCAAGAATACTGGAGTGGGGTGCCATTTCCTTCTCCAGGGGGTCTTCCTGGTCCAGGGGTTGAACCTGGGTTCCTGCATTGCAGGAAAATTCTTTACTGTCTGAGGCACCAGGAAACCCAACTAAACATAAAAAAAAAAAGAATAGAGTAAGACATAAAACAGCATAGACTAGAGAAAGTTTTTCTAATAAGACTCAAAAACCCAAAAGAAAATTATTGAAAATTTACTGCTTCTCAATGTATAATATCCAATGAATAACAAACCTTAAAGTTTTTTTTAAAAAAAAGAAAGGGAGAAAAAAACACTATTGGAAAATGGTCCAAAGTTTTGAACAGGAAGTTCATCTATTCAATCAATTCATAGGAAGACTGTTCTGACTCTTGTAATTAAAAATTCACAATAAGAAACCACTTTTCATCCATCAATTTGGCAAATTTTAAAAACGATAGCAATTGCTGGCAAGTATGTGAGAAAAGTGAAGAAACAGGAAATTTTACTCATATGTTGTGGGAGTGCAAATTTTTTCAAGCTCTCTGTAAAACTTGGAAAAACACACTATAAGAAAAACATTTACATCTACTTTCTGTTTCAACTCTGACATGTAAAAAGCATGGAACTCATCACGTTCATCCTTACAACAAGAACAAATAGAAACTCAGTAGCTTTTCTTGGACTTACCAGGTAAGTGAGACCAGAGGACAAAGCACCTTACTGAAATCTGGAGAGAAGTTTGCTTCAGAGAGATACAAGAGCAGAAGCCAATGAATGCCAAAAGCCAGTAGAAACACTTAACTCATTATTTTGACAAGTTGCTGAAGGTCAGGTGTGAACTAGGGACCAGTCATCGATACCCTCATACTTTGGGTTCCTTCAGGATCTCACGAGACTGTCACAGGAATGATCCAAGAACACCCATCACCATCACTTCACAGTCCACTTCCCACCTTAGCAAGGATGGAATAGTATTTATGATAAAACCTTCCCAGGACTATTTCCTTAATAAAGTTCCAATCTTCAAGAATAAGGACTGGGAAAAGAGCAAATGTTGTCATCGAATTTTAGAGAAAGGGAGCCGCTCCTTATTTCAGTCCTTCAGCCTTCCTATCTCATTAAAGAGGGATAAGAGGAGTCTAGCTGCTGCTGCTGCTAAGTCCCTTCAGTCGTGTCCGACTCTGTGTGACCCCATAGACAGCAGCCCACCAGGCTCCGCCGTCCCTGGGATTCTCCAGGCAAGAACACTGGAGTGGGTTGCCATTTCCCTCTCCAATGCATGAAAGTGAAAAGTGAAAGTCTTAGATAACAAGAAAAAAGGCTCCACCCTATGGAGAACAGTATGGAAGTTCCTTTGAAAACTAAAAATAGAGCTACCATATGACCCTGCAATCCCACTTCTGGCCACATATCCAGAGAAAAGCACGGTCCAAAAGGATACATGCGCCCCGATGTTCATTGTAGCGCTGGTTATAGCAGCCAAGACATGGAAGCAACCTCAATGCCCATTAACAAAGGAATGGATAAAGAAGGTGTTGTACTGTTGTATATATATACAATGAACTATTACTCAGTCATTAAAAAGAATGAAATAATACCAAAATTGCAGCAACATGGATGAACCTGCTGCTGCTGCTGCTAAGTCGCTTTAGTTGTGTCTGACTCTGTGCGACCACAGAGATGGCAGCCCACCAGGCTCCCCCATCCCTGGGATTCTCCAGGCAAGAACACTGGAGTGGGTTGCCATTTCCTTCTCCAATGCATGAAAGTAAAAAGTCAAAGTGAAGTCAGTCAGTCGTGTCCGACTCTTAGCGATCCCGAGGACTGCAGCCCACCAGGCTCCTCCATCCATGGGATTTTCCAGGCAAGAGTACTGGAGTGGGGTGCCATTGCCTTCTCCAATGGATGAACCTAGACATCATCATACTGAGTGAAGTCATTTAGACAGAGGAAAAATACTGTATTGCGTTCCTAATATGTGGAATCTAAAAAGAAATGCTACAAATGAGCAAATTTAAAGTAACTACAATGAATACTTTAAAGGATATAGTGGAAAAAGCAGGCAACACACAAGACCAAATAAGTAATATCAGGAAAGAAGTGGAAATCTAAAGGAGAATCAAAAGGAACGCTACAAATAAAATTTTAAAATACAGCAACAAGTATGAAGAATATCTTTAAGGGAGTCATCAATAGACAGGACATGCAGAGGAAAGAAACCGTAATCTTGAAGGTAGGTTAAAAAAATGCATTTTTATTTACGCCAGAAGCCAATTCTCTCCCTCAGAAGACACCTTTAAGAAACTCTCACAATTGACGTCCTCCTGTACTAAGTCGCTTCAGTCGCATCTGACTCTTTGTGATCCCATGGACTGTAGCCCACCAGGCTCCCCTGTCCACAGGATTCTCCAGGCAAGAGTACTCAAGTGGGTTGTCATGCCCGCTTCCAGGGGATCTTCCCGACCCAGGAACCCAACGCTCATCTCTTTCATATTTTGCATTGGCAGGCAGGTTCTTTACCCACTGAGCCACCTGGGAAGCCCCTCACAATTGGCACCTAGAGATATATATGATGCGGATAACAGTCATGTTGTGATTTTACTCATAGTTTTAAAATGATTATTAGTGGCGGAATGGATAATGTCTTCTATAGTGTCCCCACCCATGTTACACAGTTGTTGCACATGTGTTGCATATGAGCTATATATTTTTAGAAACAAACATATGAGGCAAATATGCCAAGTTATTATTTAAATTACTTGGTTTTTATTTTATTCCGAGTGGTGGGTCAATGTATTCTTGCTACCTTAAGCTCTTTACTGTTTCATTTTTTTCAGGTTTTTAATTTTTTAAAAAATAAGGAAGTCAGGTTGTTAGTTGATGAGAGTCTCTGGTGTCATCCAGGCTTTGGGCACACCCTAGCAGTGCTCCATGTCACAGTACTTCTCTTGGAGTTCTGTAACCTCAGATGAGGCTGTTACTTTGATCCTGTGTCTCCCTCCCTGTGGGTACTCCGCCCCTCTCCTCCTGTACTCCACCCAAGATTTCTCCCAAAAGATTCTGCTCCCTTCATCCAGAACCCAAAAGAATCTGTCTTCTTTTCTCTCAAAATGTCCCCAGATGTTTCTTCTGGACAGAAATAATAGCCCTTTGATAATGAGAATGCCCTAAATCAATAGCATGTGAAAATTGTGTTCCCCTAATTTGGAAGTAATGGAGCTATTTTTTTTTTTTTTTTTCTGGGAGACTTGCCTTATTTTAAGGCTAAGGTACATGACTTCTAAAAAAGAAGAAAGGATATTTTTTTTTTTCTATTGGAAATAGGTTGATAATTCACACCAACCTCTATAAAATGTATAGGAGTCTCCCTGGTTGCTCATATGGTAAAGAATCTATTGGCAATGCAGGAGACCTGGCTTTGAGCCCTGGATTGGGAAGATCCCCTGGAAGAGGGCATGGCAACCCACTCCAGTATTCTTGCTTGGAGAATCCCATGCGCAAAGGAGCCTAGCAGGCTACAGTCCATGGGGTCCTAAAGAGTTGGATACGACTGAGTGAATAAGCTCATACACACACACAGTAACACTGTATACTTTGGAACTGCTAACATGAGGAATGGGGAATATTCTTCTTTCATGAAATCTGCAGAAAGTCTGACTACCTTTTAGGTAATCAGGGAGCGGTACCAAGAACACCAAGAAGATACCCTTAAGTTGCATCTTCACAGAGATTCATGAAAACCCTTATTAACTCGGGGAGGCAAAGAAGGAAGCAAGCAAGACCTATATACCTAAAGGTTGTCCTTAGCCCCGATAGCCCAGTAGTCCTTATACTGCGTTGCAGTTATCTTTTTGCTCACCTCTCCTACAAGGGTCCGAGTTCCCACAAGGCAAAAGTCCTAATAAACTTTCAGAATTAAGTATTGCTGCCTGGTCCATAACAGGTCCTCAGTATACCATTTATGCATGACTGAATGAATCAGTTAATCAATGAAAAATGTTAAAGAAGCAAAGGTTAAACAGGAATGAACAAGGGTCATTCAGTACTTAGCATATTTCGCTCAGTCATGTCCGACTCTTTGTGACCCCATGGACTATACAGTCCATGGAATTCTCCAGGCCAGAATACTAGAGTGGGTAGCCTTTCCCTTCTCCAGGGGATCTTCCCAACCCAGGGACCAAATCCAGGTCTCCCGCATTGCAGGCAGATTCTTTACCAGTTGAGCCACAGGGAAAGCCCAAGAATACTGGAGTGGGTAGCTTATCTCTCCTCCAGCGGATCTTCCCAACCCAGGAATTGAACTGGGGTCTCCTGCATTGCAGGAAGATTCTTTACCAACTGAGCTATCAGGGAAGTCCTCTT
The DNA here is from genome assembly GCF_029378745.1 of Bos indicus. Lineage (NCBI taxonomy): Eukaryota > Metazoa > Chordata > Mammalia > Artiodactyla > Bovidae > Bos > Bos indicus. The sequence continues at coordinate 13,331,921 of NC_091780.1, read as the reverse complement.
AGCATGTCCCCTAAGGGTAATAATTCATTTCAGGACTCTTTCTTTCAATAGCTATTGATACATCAAATGGAATGAAGGCATCAGTTGAAATAGAGATAGGTGTCCTTATTATTGACAGGAAGCAGACTACTTAATTTATTTGGATCAATACTTTTCTTTCTTTTGTGGGTAAAGATTATTTTTTTTAATGTAGTGAACTAAAAAATGTTTCAGTTCATATTAAAGTAACTCATACATACTGAAATACTTACTAGTGAAATGATATGTCATAGATTTGCTTCAAAATAATATATGTGCAAAGGGGAAAGTGAGTCAAGGGAGAGATAATGCTAAATTGGTTATAAATTGATAATTGTTGAGCTGTGGGATGATTATATGCATATTTGTTTACCTTCTATTTCTTCTCTTGTATATGTTTGAAATTTTTATTTAAATAAAATGTTAAAAAGATAAATCAATTCTTTATATGTAACCATTATTTTACATAGACACAAGAAATCATTTGTTGCAGAAGATGAGAATCCATATGTCTATGATTTACCAATATCATGACTCATAAACTTAGTTAAGAAATAGCCTCATTTCTTCTCTTTAGAAAAGCATTGCAAAAAAATATGAGCATCTGCTTTCCCTTTTTTCCTATAAAAGGCACTTGAGCAAAATTGTATCATCTACAATTTAAGGAATATAAATGACACATATTGAAGACAGGGGATTGTGAAGAAATATGTGAAAAGTCACAGCCAAACTTTTGTTTAAGGCTCTGAGTGCCAGTGTCTTGGTAACTTCAGATCTAGCAATTTGACTTCCCACACCAACCAGGCCAAAACTAGCACCATCTTTTCTAGACTGTGTCTTGGAGAAATGAGTCTCCCAGAACATCTGACCACCACTGTCAGAACAGAAAAATCACATGAGACTTTAGAAGTTTCCATGCTTCCCTGGTGGCTCAGTGAGTAAAGAATCCACCTGCAGTGCCAGAGACCCAGATTCAATTCCTGGGTTGAGAAGATCCCCTGGAGAAGGAAACGGCAACCCACTCTAGTATTCTTGCCTGGGAAATCCTATGGACAGAAGAGCCTGGTGGGCTACAGTGCATGGGGTCGCAAGAGTCAGACAAAACAGTGATTCAATCACCAGCACCGCTTCAGCTTCGTACCACCTTCATTTTTGTGAAAGTGCTGTTAAGCTTTGAGTGTTTGTTTTGCCTTGTCTTGTGCTGCTTTGCTTTGACTTATCATTTGAGTGGTTTGTTTGTTCACCAGTTGTGGTCACTTCTCAAGAGATTGCAGGGAAGTTTCTTGTGATTCTTTCAACATAGCATGTCTGCTTTTTCTCTGAGTTTACTTATATCAAGTGGCTATCAATATTATAATTTGCTAAGGGGGATTTACACAGTCTCTAAGAGTTTCAAAGAGCCCAGGGCCCAGATATAGAGAGCCACAGTCACTTTTGCCTTTATTTTCCCTGCTGTACTCAAGGATCAGATAAAGCCCCACATTCTCGACACTGGCCTTGACACTGAATTGAAATCAATAGAGCAAACATGCATTCTCCACTTAGTTTCTTCATGTGCTTCCCAGAGGAGAGACAATCTCTTTTCAGTGGCTTTCCTTGGTAACTCCAGGTGATATTTACAGTTATTGTTTTGTTTGATGTGAAAACATGAACATCTGTCTTGACTTTCATTCAACAACTATCAAGCAGTTACTCGGGTTTAATTACATACCCAGCATAGGGAATAAAAGAAGACGGATTTTGTTCTTGAGGAACTCAGGATTTAACAAAGGGGATAAACAAGCAAAAACAGAGTTAGCCTTGTGATGGGCTCCATGATATATGCAGGTGTTCACAAGACACTGAGGAAGCAATGATGAGAGCGTTATCAGATGGAGAGAGTATGAAGTGTTTCAACTCTTTTTAAAAATTTTTTTTAATTGGAGTATAATTGCTTCACCATGTTGTGTTAGTTTCTTTTGTACAAAATGTGGATCAGCTGTAGGTTTACATTTATCCCTTCCCTTGCGAGCCTCCCTCTCACCCCTCCCCCTGCCTCCCCCACCAGCTCTCTTCTCTAGGTCATCACAGAGTACAGTCCACTGTCTTGAAAGATAAGAAAGTCGTTATTAAGTAATGAAAGGGGAAAAAGACATGTTATGAAGAACAGCATAGGCAAATGCCCAGAGGTAAAACAGTGTATGGCGTAGAGTGTGGGTGGGTTGAGTAGAAGGTAGGATGAATATGACAAGCACTGGAAATGAGGTTATACAGATGGGCAAGGGTCATAGGGATGTGACTGTTAGAAAGAGTCCTACACAGTGCTCAAAGTACACATCCCTCAAATATTTCTGGATCAACTACCCTAGACATGCCTAGGCGATTTACAAATCTAAGCCTATCTGACAGCAGTCTGTTGGGCAGATCTGCCAAGAGCACATCCATTCAAGGGCTGGGATGGGGAAATATGAAGGGAAATATTTCAAAGGAAAGAAGGAGCCAGGCATGAAGGGATCAGCTCTGGTGGTGAGTCTTGGTTGCTGGAGGAATCAGCGATTCCGAACACAATGTGGTTTCTGATAGTCTCGCGTGACTTCAGCCTGGCTTCAAGGATCTGTTTTGGGACCTAGAGTAGGCGGGAATGTTGATGAAGAGATGGAGAAGTTCAATAAGTACCATCTGGTAACACTACTTCATAAATTTCTTTAAAATATAAAACAGGAACTGTCCTACTTAAACACAGGAAGGAACATTCTCTTTTTTTTTCCACTTGGCCAGGGAACGCAGGGGACAGTGGCATCCTGACAGCTGCACTAATGCTGCTGCCCGTGAGGACAGCAGTGACTGCATCAGACAGGGGCCTGGAGTCTGTCAGGCAGGGGCAGCATGGGCAGGAGAACTTGCCTTTGAAGCCTGGCTGCAGACCAGTTCACAAGCCTGTCTGAACCACCTGCTGGGATAACCGGGAACTCCTCTGTTCATGGTTTTGCTTTGCAATTGCCTCTGTATTATTTGAACTGATTCTCACACCAGACACTCAGCAGATGCTCAATAACCATTTATTATATCCAGTTCAATTTACCTTTGCATCCACTATAAAGAAATATCAACTAAATATAAATCAGCAAAGCCTCAGTTGTCCATATTTCAGAGAAAATATGCAATCTATAAGCCACTCTCCTTCCAAAAACTGTCACATAACTTCTCCCTTCAAGGACATTCTATGCTATGTTAAACTTTAATTTTTTATCCCAGATACATCACTGACTCTCCACACTGGTCTCCTATAGAAACAGAGTTATCCTCCAGACCTCTGCAGGAGGACAGTCACCATATCCCTTTCCTCACTCTGGTTCCTTGATATACTCTATGAATTTCAGTTTCGACTTTCCAGTAAGATGTCTAGCTCACAACAAAACCCAGCACAGAACAATGAATACTTTTACAAGACATTCCTGGGTTTGACCTATTGAAGGTAGAGCTCCCTTGATCCCAGTCTGTCACAAAGTGGTGAGGGAGATGGAAGGAAGGAGGAGAAAGGCTCAGTAATGGTCTTAGAATAAACTCTCCAGATGTGCTGTATTTTTTTTATTTTTTGCTCACTTTAAGCTGTCACCAACATTTCAACATTTAATGTTTGATTTCCTGTTTTCTTCTTGCCTGCTATAGGTTTGAGATAAAGTCCCTTCTTTGCAGAAAGTATCATATATATATATATATATATATATATATTTTTTTTTTTTCCCCTGTGCTCTGATCGGTGAACATCTTAAACAAGGCTTCTTTTGCAGATTGCATGTTAATGTCATGGAGGGGAACCTGACATGTGAGTGCTGTCACACATCAATCATTTCCTAGTGTTCCATGCTTTGAAGTGTGCATTGATTATTCATTGCTGTATCTTCTTCCTGAGCTCCCCTGGTGAAGAGAAAGAGCATTCTTTAAACATGGAGACTTTAAAGAGGAGCACAGTTTAAAGAGGAGCACTTTACAAAGGGAATTACGAAATCTCACTTCACAGTCACTGGTGATTTCATGTGCCGTTCTGAGACTGTTGAGTGTCCCCTGCCCGAATTCTGCACCGTTCTCCAATGATGTCTTTATCTGCTTCACTGATGTCAAACCTCTTCAGGGCTTTCTTTCCCAAAGTTTCCACCTATCAACAATAGTTCAGGAGGAATAAGGAAGAAATCATTCGCATCTCTTGAGAGTTGAATTATGCCAGAATAAAATTGACATGGAAGGAGTAATTGAGGGGAAAATGCTTTTTAAGAGAAGTCTCCAATTTGGCTTTCAGATTCTGGGCTCTGAAGTTCCAAGGGGGTCATTGCATGAAATGGGGAAGCCAAGGAAGATATTATTGGCAAGGCTGACTTCTATTCCCCATTTCTAGAATAACTGTTGCATTTTTTTTTTGCCTCAAGTTATCAGAGCTAGAGCTTTATGCCTAAAAACTTGCTCCCCTGGCATAAACTGTAGATCTTAATCAGCTGGTCAATTCTAGAAGAATTGCAATTCTTTCAAATTTTTTACAAAGAAAGATATTGTTTACTGTCTGCAAAAAGTAGCAAAAGAAACTACCATGTATTAAAGACCTTCTATGGGTATCAGCCGGTAAAGAATCTGCCCACAGTGCAGGAGACCTGGATTCAAACCCTGAGTTGAGAGGGTCCCATAGAGAAGGGCATGGCTACCCACTCCAGGATTCTTGCCTGGAGAATTCCACGGACTGAGGAACCTGGTGGGCTGCAGTCCACGGGGTCACAAAGAGTCAGACACAACTGCTTGACTAACACTTTCATAGGGCAAAGATGATAGTAGAATCATCTACACACATTTATGTTGATCCATCTTACAAGCTGAGAATGATCATCTTGTGCAGTTTAGAGACAAGCAAACAGATGATCAGGTAGGTTCAGTGCCTTGGCCAAGGCCACAGACTGGTAGGCAGATTCAGCCTCATGCCTACCTGGCTCCTTCCCACTTTAGAACCTCTGGGACCTTTCCCTACCATCAGGATGTAGAGAGAGAGACAGGCACACATCTTAATGTCAGTGAGTGAGTTACATTATTTTTCTATTAAACAATGCACAGAATGCATGCTATTAGGTTTAAGGTTTTTCTAGACCAAGAAAGGTAAGGTGTTGATGGGATCTTGGTATAAAAAACCTTGGCCATTTTGCTTGTGAGCCAGAGTGTTGCAATATAGCAGAAAACGACTCTGAAATGTTTGGTTATTTATTGCTGGAGAATGAATCACCCCAAACTTAGAGATCTAAACATAGAAAAACAACATTTATTTGCCGACAATTTTGGAATTTGGCTCAGGCTGCAGTCTTCACTCCTTATAGCATCTGATGGGACGATTTGACTCTGGCCAACAGATCTGCTTTCAAGATGGCTCATGCACATGGCGCTTCTCAAGTTGGTGCTGGCCGTCCCCTGGGAGCTCAGCTTGAGCCTGGAATTGCCCCCAAATGGCTCTCCATATGGCTAGTTGGACTTCCCTCAGAATGAGACCTGGGTTCTGGCAGGAAGTGTCCCAAGAGCTAAATCCAAAAGAACAGGACCCACTGTGCAAACACAGACCAAGCCTCAGCTTACGTTACACTAGCAGTACACTAAAGCTGGGGCTTCCCTGGTGCCTCACATGGTCAAAAATCTGCCTGGAATGTGGGAGACCCAGGTTTGATCCCTGGGTCAGGAAGATCCCCTGGAGAAGGGAATGGCAACCCACTCCAGTATTCTTGCCTGGAGAATTCCACTGACTGAGGAGCTTGGTGAGCTACAGTCCATGGAGTCGCAGAGAGCCGGACATGGCTGAGTGACTAACACACAACACACACACACACACACACTAAAGCTACATTCACAGTCAAGCTCAGTCAATATGGAAGGAAATCACACAAGAGCGGGCATACCAGAAGATCTGGTTCACTGGGGACCACCCAAGTAGCATTATTTTTATCAGAAACATATTGACTTTGATCTGAATAGAGGCTCTAAGCAATCCTTCCTTTGTAAATTTGAGAAAGTTTTTTTTTTTTTTTTTTCTTTTTTTACCACCTCTGTTCTTTTCTTTCCCAATCTGGAAGGATGGGTTAACAAAATTTACCTCACACTTCTGATTAATTACTGTAGCTTCCCCATTCACCTGGTATTAGTGTTCATCTCTTTCAGAATCTGGTAAGTCTTAATTAATACTAATAAAAGAAATCAGGGATTGATGACCACGGAACACGGAGATCCAGAAGTTGTGTAAGGGTTGCCAACCTCAAATCATTCAAATCACAGAACCCTGTTGTGTTTGCTTATGAAGAAAAACTAAGAGGTTTCAAAGCGCTTTACAGGCAGTTGACATGAAAGAAGACTGACTCTGTGGGAACAGTACAACTGATTGCAAAGGTTACAGTCTTAGGAGCAAAAAAAACTGAAAATAAATCTCCCAATGCAATAAAAGTCACTCAGTGAATGTGTTTCCCTGGAAACACAAATGTTGTTAGCCTCAGTTTCTATATTTTAAAAGTGAAATGTTAGAAAAGGTAAATAAGGTATTAACTATCAAGTGTCTCTCATGCAGACTTACGCAACTGTGTGCACTCAATAAATGCTACTGGTCTTGTACTTGTTATCACTATTAAATGACTAGGGACAAAAAAAATCAAAACCTTAAAAGATGACACATTGCTCATATCTTCATTTTCTTTGGACTTTGGGTCAGGCTTTCAATACATCTGTTCTAGATTCTGCTTTGTAATCAGTCTCAAGTTCCATCCAATTTACGTGATATTCTACACACTTCTCTCTCAGAACCTAACTTTTTCTCATAAAATGTGTAAGAGGATGCTTCAGTGAGATAGGGAGTAATTTTACACACTATTCGGTGTTTTATAATTGAATGAGAACTTTTAACACTGTAATTATTACCCTTTTCGGTTCAGTTCAGTTGTTCAGTCACATCCAACTCTTTGCAACCCCATGGACTGCAGCCTGCCAGGCCTCCCTGTCCATCACCAACTCCCGGAGTTTACCCAAACTCATCTCCATTGAGTCAGTGATGCCATCCAACATCTCATCCTCTGTCATCCCCTTCACCTCCCACCTTCAATCCTTCCCAACATCAGGGTCTTTTCAAATGAGTCAGCTCTTCGCATCTTGTGGACAAAGTATTGGAGTTTCAGCTTCAACATCAGTCCTTCCAATGAAAACTCAGGACTGATCTCCTTTAGGATGGACTGGTTGGATCTCCTTGAGTCCAAGGGACTCTCAAAAGTCTTCTTCAATACCACAGTTCAAAAGCATCAATTCTTCAGTGCTCAGCTTTCTTTATAGTCCAACCCTCACATCCATACATGACTACTGGAAAAACCATAGCCTTGACTAGATGGACCTGTGTTGGCAAAGTAATGTCTTTGCTTTTAAATATGCTGTCTAGGTTGGTCATAGCTTTTCTTCCAAGGAGCAAGTGTCTTTTAATTTCATGCCTGCAGTCACCATCTGAAGTTATTTTGGATTCCAAAAAATAAAGTCTGTCACTGTTTCCATTGTTTCCCCATCTATTTGCCATAAAATGATGGGACTGGATATCATGATTTAGTCTGCTGAATGTTGAGTTTTAAGCCAACTTTTCCACTCTCCTCTTTCACTTTCATCAAGAGGCTCTTTAGTTCTTCTTTGCTTTCTGCCATAAGGGCAGTGTCATCTGCGTATCTGAGGTTATTGATATTTCTCCTGGCAATCTTGATTCCAGCTTGTGCTTCAGCCAGCCCAGCGTTTCTCATGATGTACTCTGCATATAAGTTAAATAAGCAGGGTGACAATATACAGCCTTGACATACTCCTTTCTTGATTTGGAACCAGTCTGTTTTCCATATCCAGTTCTAACTGTTGATTCTTGATCTGCATACAATCTTTCATTAGCTCAGTGTTATTTTTTCAATTTTCTTGTGAAACATCTTCATGTGTCAGAATCCTGCTAAAGAAGGATGCTTATCAATAGAGACAATGGTTAAAAGGAGGCATAATTCTGCATTTGGATAAGAAGTAGCATGTATTTTTAAAATTTCTCAGTGAGACAGTTCCATATTTTAATAAGTTAATACACATTTGTGGTGTGGGGATAAGGGATGGGGCAAGGAGGTTCCAGGGAGAGTAGTTTACTTATAGGTATGGACAAAAGCTTTTAAGGGCCAAATAGTAAATATTTTAGGCTTTGAGGAACCATCTGTCTCTGCAACTGTGAGTAGTTTCTGCCTTTGTAGTAGAAAGCAGCCATAGACAGTACACACATGAATATTATTTTGTTCCAATAAATCTCGACTTACAAAAATGGGTGGGCTACATTTGGCTCATGACTGCAGTGTGCCAACTACTGCTTTACTAGCCACAGAGCTTAATATTTAACAGCAAAAATGTTCTATCTCATCTTTATTGAAATCTTCTGAGAGTTACCATGTCACTATTTATGTCTATCTTTGATTCCATTGACTAATTATTTTGAGCAAAGAGAAGATCTTCTATACAGCAACAACTCATTCAGTCTTTGACTCCAAATGAAATATAATATAGCAACTCTTGGTCCCTGAGAATAACTGGTTGGATATTTGGAATAAATCACTTTACAGAATCACAGTATATTTAGGTAGAAAAGCCAATGTTTCAAATAGTCTCAATCTTGCATCTTCCATTACTCAATTATTTACCTATTAAGTTGGGGGATGGGACATACTCAGTTGTCAGTAAAGTCGCTCCTAGTTCTAGATATCAAGGATTAGTTGTAAAATTTATTACTGTCAATTCCTCCAGAAGAGGTCATTCATTCATTCAGTAAATATGTGTTATGAAGGCTCAGTCTCTGTTCTTACCTATGTATATAATAGTCTTTGAATAAAAGTGAATCAGTTTTTAGTCTCACGGACTGTATGTTCTAACAGAGAGGAGGAAAGAAGGAAAGAAGGAGGGAGGGAGGGAAGAAAAGAAAGGAAACAAAGAAGGAAGGAAGGTCATTCATAGGCAACGAGATCAACTAATACAAAGATAGGAGCTGGTCATGTTCAAAAAACAGAAAATATTCTAAGTAAATGTGGCATAAGATAAGAGTGGTGGCAGAGGAGACTGAATATGTAGATCCTAAATGCACAACACAGCATTTAGTAACTCATGGTAGAGTCTATTTTAAATCCAACAGAAATCTACTGGGGAGTTTGAAGCAGAGAAAGCACTGGGGGGAAGGAAGGAAAAATTATTGAGATAGGAAAAGAGCTCAACATTTTCAAAATGTTTTACATTTCTTTAGTATGCTTGCTACAGTACAGAAGTTATTCCAAGAGGAAAAGTAGCCATAAGAAATAAGTAAGGGGTGTTGTCACAGTGGGAAGGCTTTTGGAAATGGCATGTCAGAGAAAGGAAAGGTGGAGATTCATGCTATGCATTGTGAGACATTTGATAAAAAGTCTTTCTGAACTTGTAGCTCTGGGTTTCCCTGGTAGCTCAGCTAGTGAAGAATCCACCTGCAAATGCAGGAGACCCTGGTTCAATTCCCAGGTCAGGAAGATCCCCTGGAGAAGGGGTAGGCTACCCACTCCAGCACTCTTGCCTGGAGAATCCCCATGGACACAGGAGCCTGGCGGGCTACAGTCCACGGGGTCACAAAGAGTCGGCCACCACTGAGTGTCTAAACACAGCACAGCACATCTCTGGGGCAATTGGTTGGCAAAATTTAATGCATTCGTATGCGTTGATTACTGTTAGGCTGTCGTTAGAAAGAAGAGATGCGCTCAGGTGAGAACTAGCTGTTTGCAAGCAGAAACTAACATGTAAATAGAGAATTAAGAGATTGTGGATTTTCCAGAGTTTGACAAGCCATATGACTGGAAGAGCGGTTGATAGGGTATCCCCACTCAACCCCATCTGAGATCCAATAAAGACATTTGCACAGCAACTAGAGATTCAGGATTTTGAACAGTGCTTTGAATCAGAGGATGAGGAGGAAATGGATATGTTCTGGCCAAAAAGGTGAAACATATAGAAACTAGGTAGTTTTCTCTTCATCCCTTTCTCTTTGGCAATTCAGTTTAAAATTTGGCCATGAGGGACTTCCCAGGTGGCCCAGTGGTTAACAGTCCACGTTGCAATGCTGGGTTCAATCCCTGGTGGGGAAACTAGGATCCCACATGCCTCAGAACAACTGAGCCCAAGTGCTGCAGCTGGAGAGCCTGCAAGCCCAAACTGCTGGAGCTCGCACTCTGGAAGCCATGCGCCAAAACCCTGAGCTCCTTCATGCTCCAGAGCCCAGGGACCATGGCTGGAGAATCTGTGCACTACAACAAAATACCTCACAATGACACAAGGAAGGTCCTGTATGCCACAGCTGGAACCCAATGCAGCCAAATAAACACATAAATATTTTTAAAAGTGAAATAAAATTTTCCATGAAATGTAGTTACCAGTGATCTCTGTGACCTTTAGGACTGTCCATAGAAATCTTCCCTGCATGGTCCTCCATGCTTTTTTTTTTTCCTTCTGTCTCCTTGATAAGGATGGACACGGAGATCTCACTAATTATCTGTTCTAGATGGTAGAACGATGAGATTAGAACCCTTAAACACCACTTTGAAATGAGCCACTGCTGATCAGGAACACCTTTTTTTAGCTTTAACTGAATGAGAAACACACTTCTCTTGTTCTTGGAACATTGTGGGGTTTTTACATCATTGCATGTGTGCGTGCATGCTCAGTCACTTCAGTTGTGTCAGACTCTTTGTGACCTTATGTAGCCCACCAGGCTCCTCTGTCCATGGAATTCTCCAGGCAAGAAGACTGGAGGGGGCTGTCAATCCCTTCTCTAAGAGATGTTCCCAACCCGGAGATCAAACTCATGTCTGACTTTGTCTCCTGCATTGCAGGCAGATTCTTTAACCACTGAGCCACGTGGGAAGCCTTTACAGTATTACCTTAACTAAAATGAGAAATAGTTTTGGAAAAGAGGGAAGCAAAATTGGGAGTGTTTTACTATTTTTTTTTGTTTGTTAGGTTCAAGATGCCTGTTAGATAAGAAGAAAGACTTGTTAGCACTTGGAATGTTAAGTCTGGGACTCCAGGGAGAGGTCAGGGGTGGGAATTTTCAGAGGTCAGTGCCACTGAAGTGTGGATGATATTTAAAGCCGTGGGGCCCAGTTTACAGTTGAGACCCAAGGCTGATCCAGAAGTCAGCGTTCACAGTCAGAAGAAAAGAAGGAGCCAGAGGGAAGGCCAGGAAGCACCATCTAGTGAGGATGGAGGAAAACTGGGAATGAGTAATGTCACCAGGGGTAAATCCCACCTAAATACAAGTTCACATCTGAGGTTTCTAAAATACACACTACCCCAGGGGTCTCTTTGGGAGGCAAAACTTTGCAATCCCTGGGGTAGAATGTCAAAGTTTGTTTCTACAGGAATAAACTGCAAAGGAAACCACCAGCTCAGTAGACCGCACACCTGTGTTTTCTGAAGTCCTTCTCTCAAGGGAATAGTGAGTCAGAACATTTGAATTTAACACTCATGTTGCAATCCCCTGAGTACCAATGGGGCTACATAAACAACCATTTCCTGTAACCTCAGACCATACATCCAGTTCTCACCTCGTGCTTGTCACCCACACACACTGACAGGTTTTCTTCCACTACAAGGTTTGAGCCTTCCAAAAAAAAAAAAAAAATGCAGGTGAGCAGAAGAGAATAGTATAAGTGCCCATCATGAGAATTTCACAGGCAAAGCACTCAATTCTACAAAGAGGAGATAACAGCAGTGAAATAATCACTCTCACAGTCTTTTCACATTCAGATGATGGGGTTGAGAAAGGACCACTTGTTCAAGGCTGGAACAGAACATGGGAACACCGAGGAAATTTATGGATTGTTCCAAGTTCAGTTTGGGGTCATTTTCCATCAAGTATCTGGTCAAGGAAGAAAAAACATGTTTCCTTGAAAGGTAATGAGTCCTAAACGTGTCATTTTGATACTTGAAGAATCAGTGTAAAGAGCTGTAACAAAGAAACCTCAAATTTCCATGATAAATAAAGCAAAAGGTAGTTTTCTCTCTTCCCCAACCCCCACTCAAAAGGATCCAGAGGTGATGAGTGTTCTAGAGAGGAGAGAGTAGTTCTTTATCCTCCACAGGTGGTTCCATGTTAGAATCCGAGGTGACTGTCTCCATTTCCTCCCTAAAGGAAGAAAGGGTAAAAGAGAGGAAGTGGGGAACTAGGAGGTGTTCCTTAAAGGAAATGACATCATGTCACACACACACCACTTCTCCAAATATTCCTTTGGCAAGAACTTAAGCACACACCTATCTTCAAGGGAGCTGTGCAATGTGGGATCTGTAGCCAAAAAGCCAAGTGCTTTGATAAAAGTAACAGATAGTTTGTAGGGTAAGACTTCCATTCTAAGAGCAAGACTGGGAGAATGGATTCTGGAGGATAATTAGCAGCCTGAACTGTAGTGTTCAAAACAAGATCTGAGTTTCATGGTCTCATATTGGACTGCCATTTTGTACTTCCAAAAACCTAACCTCAAGCTCTAGGCCACCATTGTCCAACTTCTTTTCTCCTTTAAGGCTACCCATGGATTCTTTTAAAATTAACCTCAATGGTATAAAAAAATTTATGGCATCTCATTATTAGTATTTACCCTGAACTTCCCTGGATCTCAGGCTTATGGTAGTAATAAAAATTGAGTTTGCTGTATGTGAGAAAAAAACTATTCAATGAGTGAGAATCCTTGCAGGAATTGAACTGAGTAGCAGACCAAAGCCAGATGTCAGAAGAGACAAAGAAGCCTGATGCATCAGTTTTCATAGTTCCCCCTTCTAAAGATCCAATAGAAGCCAAAACAATGTGGTCACATGGTTGTATAATTGTTTGAATATGTTAACATGAGAAAACTTAATTTTAGGTGTTTATAATTATCATGTCTGTGTGTTGGCAAGCTCCCAAGGTGGTTCCCAAATGTCTTAGTCACCTCCAACTGCTATCATAAAATTCAGTAGAGCTAATTGGCTTAAACAAGATTCATTTCTCATAGTTGTGAGGCCTGGAAAGGCCAGCATTAAGGTGCCAGCCAGATTCAGTTCCCAGGGAGATACTGGCTTGCAGAGAGCTGCCTTCTCACCGCGTGTACCTTCTCACACGGTGGAAAGAAAGAGCGCTCTGGTTTCCCTTTCTCTTCAGGGACTCTAATCTCATCATCATTATGATTTCATCTAAACTGAGTCATCTCCCAAAGGCCCAGTCTCCTAATATCACCCCATGGTGGTCAGAACCTCAACACAGGAACCTGGAGAGATGCATACCTTGAGTCCATAATAATCATTGATCCTTATCTCTTAGTGTTTATTCCCATGTGTTGCTTTTTTATAATGAATAAGTCTACTTCTGCAACCATGTGTGAGTGTGGCTTTTGCGAGCAAGTTATAGAGGACATTCCTGCTTCTATCTTGTACTCCTGGATAGCTTAGCAGAAAACCAGTCACAATATAATGGCACTCAAGCAGCCCTCTTTAGAGACCCATGTGTACAGAAACCTTTTTGTTGGTACCAAATTGCCCTCCATGTAAATGAGCCAACATAGAAGTTGATTCTCCAGCCCAACTCTTAATCTTCCAGCTGAAGCTCTGACATCATCAAGCAGAGATAAGCCATCACTTCTGTGCCCCGTCTGAATTCTTGAGCTGCAGGAATCAAGGCATAATGCTTGTTTCAAGCCGCTAAGTTTGGGGGTGATTTGTTTTGCCACAACAGATAACATCTTTTCATTCTTATTTCTTATCCATTACATTTCTTCTAGTGTTGAGTGGCACTGGAATAGCCATGGGCATTTGGAGGATTAGTAAGGGATATTTTGGGAATACTTGTAGCTTTCGGTAACTGGAAAATATTTATGGGCTTTGCAGCCAATATTGTGTATAGATAAATTACTTACAGCTCTCTCAGCCTAAGTACGGCTCCCAAATTTTCTATATAACCCACTATAGCAACTCATATAGCGTCAAGACATAAAGCCAATAGCTAGGTCACAATAATAACATGTACTTTGGAAACTGACAACATATAGACCAAGTAGGAGAAACAAGGTATAAACCACAAAGTCAGAATAGCCAGAACAGTTTGTGGAAATCTCCCTCATTCAAACGTGTAAGATTTTAAGTGGAAGATTCTTTTCTCACTAATACCCAGTCAAAATCAGGAGGTTCTCTATTACCAGAAATATATATAATAATATGGTGTATAAAATTTCAAGCCCATCATACTTCTCTTTTTTATAGGAGTTACACAAAATATAATTTAACAAAACTCCCCTATTCAGAGTAGAATATCCTATGGTACTACCACAAATAAAGAGTATATCTGTGTGGGAAATCACATGTTTTTTATATGCTAACTAAGAAATTTAATGAAAAAAATCAACCATGTAGGAAAAAATATTTTTCAAATACTTTTATTAAAGTAATATAATAAAAGGATTGTAATATGAAGAAATGGTAAAGGCATACACAGCCAAAAAAATGTTATAGAGAGGTTTATTAGGTTACTTTTTTTCCTAAAAGAACATATTTATCATGTTGACACAGAAACCTTCATGTACAAAGCACAATCCTTTCACACCCTAAAATGTATACATGTACACATTGTACATACATTTATATTATTAATATAAAATATATAACATTTCTAAGGATGACAAATAAAAAACCAATAAATGTCTCAATTCTAAAACATCTACTTACAATTAAGTTCAGGTGAATAGTTTGACAATAAGAGAGACGCAAGGACAGACAAGAAAAACAATTATACAGGTTTCAGTTATAGATTTGAGCTTGTTTAGGGGGATATATCCTTTAGACAAACAAAATGAAATTGCAACATACCAAAATTTACGGGAGGCAGCAAAAGCAGGTCTAAGAGGGAAGTTCATAGTGATAAATGCCAACGTCTGGAAACAAGTGTAAAGGATCGAGTAAACAATCTAACTTCATACCTCAAGGACCTAGACACAGCAGGACAAACGAAACCCAAGTTAGAGAGAATGAAATAACAAAGATGAGAGCAGAAATGAGTAAAGTAGTAAATAAGAAGAAAATAGAAAGGATCAAGGAAAATAAGAGCATTAAAAAAAAATAAGCAAAATTGGAAAGCCTGTAACTATCCTTCATCCTAAATCATGAAGGATAAAAGAACCAGAGCTCAAATAAAATAAGAAATGAAAGAAGAAACATTAGAACTGATACCACAGAAACGCAGAGACTACTATGAACTAACTATATACCAAAAAGTTTGACAACCTAGAAGAATTAGAGAAATTCCTAGAAACACACAACCCACTGAAAATGAATCATGAAAAAATAGAAAGTCTTGAGAATGCCCTGGTTGCCCAGTGGTTAGGACTCTGTTTCCACTGCAGGGGGATATACATTCAATCCCTGATGGGGAAACTAAGATCTGGAAAGCCATGCAGCATGACCAAAAAGAAATAAAAGAAACAGAAAATCTTAACAGATTGATTACAAGTAAGAAGACTGAATCAATAATCAAAAACGTCCCAAGAAACAAATGTCCAGGACCAGATGTCTTTGCTTGTGAATTCTTCCAAACATTCAAAGAAGAATTACTATCAATCATTCTCAGACTCTTCCAAAAAACAAAAGGAATGCTTCCAAATTCATCTTACAAGGCAAACCCAAACCAGACAAGTATGCCACAAGAAAAAAACATTATACAATATTTCTAATAAACTTACATGTAAAAATTCTCAGCAAAATATTAGCAAGACAAATTCAATAATACATTAATATGATCATACACCATGATCAAGTGGAATTTATTCCAAGAATGCAAGGATGGTTCAAATATGCAAATCAATCAGTGTGATATACCACATTAACCAAATTAAGACTAAAAATCCTATAGGCATCTCAATGTGGGAAAAGCATCTCACTTATTGCTGTGATCAAGTCTCATTGTGTGTATCTATATATCTATCAAATCATCATGACCTATACCTGAAACTGATATAATGTTATAGGTCAATCACAATTGGAGTAATGATGAAAGACTATACAGTCAAAAATAAAGGGGAAATGTATTAGAGAGGTTTAATTGTTAGTTACCTAATGAAAACTATATTATGCTATAACTCCAGATTTTGTGATGCTTACAATGTTTTCCAATTTTTTGTAGTATTCTCTCTTCCTAAATAATATTTAATTTTTGGCTTAATTTTGCATTCATGATTTTTGTTGTTGTTCAGTTGCTCTGTCACGTCTGACTCTTTGTGACCCCATGGACTGCAGCATGCCAGGCTTCCCTGCCCTTCACCATCTCCCAGAGCTTGCTCAAGCTCATGTCCATTGAGTCAGTGATGCCATCCAACCATCTCATCCTCTGTCATCCCCTTTTCCTCCTGCCTTCAATCTTTCATGATTTTATATTCCTCTTAAGAAGGGTCCCCAATATTGTATAAGTTTCAGACCCCACAAAACCTGAATCTTCTCCTAATAATCTTTGCATTTAGAATTCCCTCAAAATGAATGCCTCTCTATCCATGTCTTATTTTTTTTAGTAAATTTTTACTGGAGTATTATTATTTTACAATGTTGTATTAGTTTCTATTGTACAGCAAAATTAATCAGCTATACATATCCATATTGTGATGTGGTGGTTTAGTTGGTAAGTCATGTCTGACTCTTTGCCACCCCATGGACTGTAGCCTGCCAGGCTCCTCTGTCAATGGGATTTTCCAGGCAAGAATACTGGAGTGGGTTGCCATTTCCTGCTCCAGGGGATCTTCCTGACCCTGGTTTGGAAACCACATCTCCTGCATTGCAGGCAAATTCTTTACCGACTGAACCACCAGGAAAGCCCTACATATACATATATTCCCTCTGGTTTGGACTTCCTTCATTCACATCTTTGTTAATTCATTCATTGATAAATATCCAGCCCCATTCATGCCCTTACTGTGAGGAGCTTTTCAAATGCCATCACTGGGATGAAGCAGTCCTTGCTTTGGACCACAGGAGTCAGCATCTTCTACCTTTTATATGTTGCTGACGTTCTTGTTCCTCCCTCCCATTGGCAAGCTCCCTGAGGGCATACAGAGACTCCTATTTATTTTTAGATCATGCACAGATTCAACAAATTCTGGTACTGAGGAGATGCTTGTTCAAAATCACAGCACAGGTCCACACCAGGATCTGAGATTCACAGAGTACTCAAACCATTTATTCTGTTTTAATCTACTTCTAGCCTTATTCTTCTTTGCTGAATTTCACTAAAGATTGACTTTTTTCCTCAACTGGTTGACTTGAAACCTCAAATGCCTACTAAAAGGTATGGTAGACAGAATATTGGCCCCTGAAAACTCCACATGCCAATGCCTGGATCCTGTGAATATGTTCCTTTACATGACAAAGAGGATTTAATGTTACAAATGGAAATAAGATTGCCTATTAGCTGACCTTAATGTAGAGATATTATCCGGAATTATCCAGAGAGGTCCAAAGGCCTTGGCTCAACATTACTGATTCTGAAGATGAAGGAACGAGGCCATGAAAGAAGGAATTCAGAAAGTTTCTGAAAGCCGGGTCAGGTAAGGAAAGGAATTCTCCTCTAGAGTCTCAAGAAGTTACACAGCCCTGTGTGTGTGTGTGCTCAGTTGGGTCTGACTCTTTGTGACCCCGTGGATTGCAGCCGGCCAGGCTCCTCTGTCCATGGTATTTTCCAGCAAAATTACTGGGTTGCCATTTCCTCCTCCAGGGGATCGTCCCAATCTAGGGATCAAACTCCCATCGGCAGGTGGATTCTTAACCACTGAGCCATCTGGGAAGCCCAACACAGCCTTGCTGACACCTTAACTTGAGCCCAGTGAAACCCATTTGGAACTTCTGACCTCTAGTCAGTTAGTTCAGTCACTCACTTGTGTCTGACTCTTTGTGACGCCATGGACTGCAGCCTGCCAGGCCTCCCTGTCCATCACCAACTCCCAGAGTTCACTCAAAC
Organism: Bos indicus; assembly: GCF_029378745.1. Lineage (NCBI taxonomy): Eukaryota > Metazoa > Chordata > Mammalia > Artiodactyla > Bovidae > Bos > Bos indicus. Next base: position 13,313,893 of record NC_091780.1, on the reverse strand, counting down.
TTATGTCCATTGAGTTGGTGATGCCATCCAGCCATCTCATCCTCTGTCGTCCCCTTCTCCTCCTGCCTTCAATCTTTCCCAGCATCAGGGTCTTTTCAAATGAGTCAGTTCTTCGCATGAGGTTGTCAAAGTATTGGAGTTTCATCTTCAGCATCAGTCCTTCCAATGAACACCCAGGACTGATCTCCTTTAGGATGGATTTGTTGGATCTCCTTGCAGTCCAAGGGATTCTAGAGCTCTAAGATAATAAATTCATATTTGCTTTTGTAAGTCATTAAAATTATGGTAATTTGTTACACCAGCAATCGATAATTCATACAATATAGTATGTGTATGTAGTATAAACCTTTGTTTAACTATAAATCATATTCAGATAGTAACTCAAAGTGTGGTGCTTATTGAAATCAATTTTGAAAATGTGTTTAGAAATTTGTATGAGGTAAATAACTCTTAGCTTACCAGCAAGTGTTCCCTTTGGGAGAAGCCTGGCCCTGCTAAAATTAATCCAGCAGGCTTGGAATGCAGCCAGATATCCCCAGGATTTTAGCTGTGATCAATTAAAGGGAAAAGCTCGAACGGGTTAAATACTCAGCTAAATAACATAAATAACCCAGTGCTCATGTGACATCTTGCACTTTGAAAGCTTTCACTTATTAATACTCCCTTGGGTTTGGTTATTGAATATTTACATTCCAAGGAAGGCAAAACACCAGGAAAATAAATAATTTCTTCTACGTTTAACATATTGGCTATCAATGAATGAAATGAGTTAGTGGAAGGTATGCACATTCACAAAATCCCTTCCAAAAATCAAAACTCTATTTTAAAAACAACAGAATGGGAAAGACTAGAGATCTCTTCAAGAAAATCAGAGATACCAAAAGAACATTTCATGCAAATATGGGCTCTATAAAGGACAGAAATGGTATGGACCTAACAGAAGCAGAAGATATTAAGAAGAGATGGCAAGAATACACAGAAGAACTGTATAAAAAAGATCTTCATGACCCAGGTAATCATGATGGTGTGATCACTGACGTAAAGGCAGACATCCTAGAATGTGAAGTCAAGTGGGCCTTAGAAAGCATCACTATGAACAAAGCTACCGAAGGTGATAGAATTCCAGTTGAGCTATTCCAAATCCTGAAAGATGATGCTGTGAAAGTGCTGCACTCAATATGCCAGCAAATTTGGAAAACTCAGCAGTGGCCACAGGACTGGAAAAGTCAGTTTTCATTCCAATCCCAAAGAAAGGCAATGCCAAAGAATGTTCAAACTACCGCACAATTGCACTCATCTTACACGCTAGTAAAGTAATGCTCAAAATTCTCAAAGCCAAGCTTCAGCAATATGTGAACCGTGAACTTGCTGATGTTCAAGCTGGTTTTAGAAAAGGCAGAGGAACCAGAGATCAAATTGCCAACATCTGCTGGATCATTGAAAAAGCAAGAGAGTTCCAGAAAAACATCTATTTCTGCTTTATTGACTATGCCAAAGCCTTTGACTGTGTGGATCACAATAAACTGTGGAAAATTCTGAAAGAGATGGGAATACCAGACTACCTGACCTGCCGCTTGAGAAACCTATATGCAGGTCAGGAAGCAACAGTTAGAACTGGACATGGAACAACAGACTGGTTCCAAATAGGAAAAGGAGTACGTCAAGGCTGTATACTGTCACCCTGCTCATTTAACTTCTATGCAGAGTACATCATGAGAAATGCTGGACTGGAAGAAACACAAGCTGGAATCAAGATTGCCGGGAGAAATATCAATAACCTCAGATATGCAGATGACACCACCCTTATGGCAGAAAGTGAAGAGGAACTAAAAAGCCTCTTGATGAAAGTGAAAGTGGAGAGTGAAAAAGTTGGCTTAAAGCTCAACATTCAGAAAACGAAGATCATGGCATCCGGTCCCATCACTTCATGGGAAATAGATGGGGAAACAGTGGAAACAGTGTCAGACTTTATTTTTCTGGGCTCCAAAATCACTGCAGATGGTGACTGCAGCCATGAAATTAAAAGACACTTACTCCTTGGAAGGAAAGTTATGACCAACCTAGATAGCGTATTGAAAAGCAGAGACGTTACTTTGCCAACTAAGGTCCGTCTAGTCAAGGCTATGGTTTTTCCTGTGGTCATGTATGGATGTGAGAGTTGGACAGTGAAGAAAGCTGAGTGCAGAAGAATTGATGCTTTTGAACTGTGGTGTTGGAGAAGACTCTTGAGAGTCCCTTGGACTGCAAGAAGATCCAACCAGTCCATTCTGAAGGAGCTCAGCCCTGGGATTTCTTTGGAAGGAATGATGCTAAAGCTGAAACTCCAGGACTTTGGCACCTCATGCGAAGAGCTGACTCATTGGAAAAGACTCTGATACTGGGAGGGATTGGGGGCAGGAGGAGAAGGAGACGACAGAGGATGAGATGGCTGGATGGCATCACTGACTCGATGGATGTGAGGCCGGGTGAACTCCGGGAGTTGGTGATGGACAGGGAAGCCTGGTGTGCTGCGATTCATGGGGTTGCAGAGTCGGACATGACTGAGCGGCTGATCTGATCTGATCTGATCTGATTTTAAAAACGAGTCATTATATCCATATATTTTTGAAAGTTTTCTGCTCTTGGGACAAACATTTTATCTGTCTAAACCATCCATAAATGGTCGATAAATTAACAGTTTTTTTCTCTTTTTGGCTGTGCTAGGTCCTGGTGCTGTGTGGCGCTTTCCTCTAGTTGCGGCAAGTGGGGGCTACTCTCTGGTTGTGGTGTGTGGGCTTCTCCTTGCAGGGGCTTCTCTTGTTGCGGAGCACAGGCTCTAGACACATGGTCTTCAGTAGTTGTGGCACTTGGGCTCAGTATTTGCTGCTCCCCAGCTCTAGAGCACAGGATCAATAGATGTGGCTCACGGGCTTAGATGCTCCGCAGCATGTGGGATCTTCCTGGATCAGGGGTCAAACCCGTGTCACCTGCGTTGGCAAGCAGATTCTTTACCACTAAGCCACCAATGCCAACGAAGCTCGTGTGGTTGTGTGTTTGTTGTTCTTTTTTTTTTGGAATTATATCTGGCTTTTTTATTTTATATATATATATATATTTTAAATTTTATTTTTAACTTTACAATATTGTATTGGTTTTGCCATATATCAACATGAATCTGCCACAGGTATACACGTGTTCCCCATCCTGAACCCTCCTCCCTCCTCCCTCCCCGTACCATCCCTCTGGGTCATCCCAGTGCACCAGCCCCAAGCATCCTGTATCCTGCATCAAAACTGGACTGGTGACTCGTTTCATATATGATATTATACAAGTTTCAATGCCATTCCCCCAAATCATCCCACCCTCTCCCTCTCCCACAGAGTCCAAAAGACTGTTCTATACATCAGTGTCTCTTTTGCTGTCTCGTATACAGGGCTATTGTTAGCATTTTTCTAAATTCCATATATATGCATTAGTATACTGTATTGGTGTTTTTCTTTCTGGCTTACTTCACTCTGTGTAATAGGCTCCAGTTTAATCCACCTCATTAGATCCGATTCAAATGTATTCTTTTTAATGGCTGAGTAATACTCCATTGTGGATATGTACCACTGCTTTCTTATCCATTCATCTGCTGATGGACATCTAGGTTGCTTCCATTCCTGGCTATTATAAACAGTGCTGCGATGAACATTGGGGTACACGTGTCTCTTTCAATTCTGGTTTCCTCAGTGTGTATGCCCAGCAGTGGGATTGCTGAGTCATCAGGCAGTTCTATTTCCAGTTTTTTAAGGAATCTCCACACTGTTCTCCATAGTGACTGTTTGCATTCCCACCAACAGGGTAAGAGGGTTCCCTTTTCTCCACATCCTCTCCAGCATTTACTTGTAGACTTTTGGATCGCAGCCATTCTGATTGGCATGAAATGGTACCTCATAGTGGTTTTGATTTGCATTTCTCTGATAATGAGTGATGTTGAGCATCTTTTCATGTGTTTGTTAGCCATCTGTATGTCTTCTTTGGAGAAATGCCTATTTAGTTCTTTGGCCCATTTTTTGATTGGGCCATTTATTTTTCTGGAATTGAGCTGTAGGAGTTGCTTGTATATTTTTGAGATTAGTTGTTTGTCAGTTGCTTCATTTGCTATTATTTTCTCCCATTCTGAAGGCTGTCTTTTCACCTTGCTTATAGTTTCCTTTGTTGTGCAAAAGCTTTTAAGTTTAATTAGGTCCCATTTGTTTATATTTGCTTTTATTTCCAATATTCTGGGAGGTGGGTCATAGAGGATCCTGCTGTGATGTATGTCGGAGAGTGTTTTGCCTATGTTCTCCTCTAGGAGTTTTATAGTTTCTAGACTTACGTTTAGATCTTTAATCCATTTTGAGTTTATTTTTGTGTATGGTGCTAGAAAGTGTTCTGGTTTCATTCTTTTACAAGTGGTTGACCAGTTTTCCCAGCACCACTTGTTAAAGAGATTGTCTTTAATCCATTGTATATTCTTGCCTCCTTTGTCAAAGATAAGGTGTCCATAGGTGCATGGATTTATCTCTGGGCTTTCTATTTTGTTCCATTGATCTATATTTCTGTCTTTGTGCCAGTACCATACTGTCTTTTTTTTTTTCTAATTTTATTTTATTTTTAAACTTTACATAATTGTATTAGTTTTGCCAAATATCAAAATGAATCCTGACTGTGGCTTTGTAGTAGGGCCTGAAGTCAGGCAGGTTGATTCCTCCAGTTCCATTCTTCTTTCTCAAGATTGCTTTGGCTATTTGAGGTTTTTTGTATTTCCATACAAATTGTTCTAGCTATGTAAAGAATACCATTGGTAGCTTGATAGAGATTGCATTGAATCTATAAATTGCTTTAGGTAGTATACTCATTTTCACTATATTGATTCTTCCAATCCATGAACATGGTATATTTCTCCATCTATTAGTGCCCTCTTCGATTTCTTTCACCAGTGTTTTATAGTTTTCTATATATAGGTCTTTAGTTTCTTTAGGTAGATATATTCCTAAGTATTTTATTCTTTTTGTTGCAATGGTGAATGGAATTGTTTCCTTAATTTCTCTTTCTATTTTCTCATTATTAGTGCATAGGAATGCAAGAGATTTCTGTGTGTTGATTTTATATCCTCCAACTTTACTATATTCATTGATTAGTTCTAGTAATTTTCTGGTGGAGTCTTTAGGGTTTTCTATGTAGAGGATCATGTTATCTGCAAACAGTGAGAGTTTTACTTCTTCTTTTCAAATTTGGATTCCTTTTATTTCTTTTTCTTCTCTGATTGCTGTGGCCAAAACTTCCAAAACTATGTTGAATAGTAATGGTGAAAGTGGGCACCCTTGTCTTGTTCCTGACTTTAGGGGAAATGGTTTCAATTTTTCACCATTGAGGATAATGCTTGCTGTGGGTTTGTCATATATAGCTTTTATTATGTTGAGGTATGTTCCTTCTATTCCTGCTTTCTGGAGAGTTTTTTTTTTTTTTATCATAAATGGGTATTGAATTTTGTCAAAGGCTTTCTCTGCATCTATTGAGATAATCATATGGTTTTTATTTTTCAATTTGTTAATGTGGTGTATTACATTGATTGATTTGCGGATATTGAAGAATCCTTGCATCCCTGGGATAAAGCCCACTTGGTCATGGTGTATGATCTTTTTAATGTGTTGTTGGATTCTGATTGCTAGAATTTTGTTAAGGATTTTTGCATCTATGTTCATCAGTGATCTTGGCCTGTAGTTTTCCTTTTTTGTGGCATCTTTGTCAGGTTTTGGTATTAGGGTGATGGTGGCCTCATAGAATGAGTTTGGAAGTTTACCTTCCTCTGAAATTTTCTGGAAAAGTTTGAGTAGGATAAGTGTTAGCTCTTCTCTAAATTTTTGGTAGAATTCAGCTTTGAAGCCGTCTGGACCTGGGCTTTTGTTTGCTGGAAGATTTCTGATTACAGTTTCAATTTCTGTGCTTGTGATGAGTCTTTTAAGATTTTCTATTTCTTCCTGGTCCAGTTTTGGAAAGTTGTACTTTTCTAAGAATTTGTCCCTTTCTTCCACGTTGTCCATTTTATTGGCATATAATTGCTGATAGTAGTCTCTTATGATCCTTTGTATTTCTGTGTTGTCTATTGTGATCTCTCCATTTTCATTTCTAATTTTATTGATTTGATTTTTCTCCCTTTGTTTCTTGATGAGTCTGGGTAATGGTTTGTCAATTTTCTCAAGTGCACACGGAACCTTCTCCAGGATAGATCACATCCTGGGCCATAAATCTAGCCTTGATAAATTCAAAAAAACTGAAATCATTCCAAACATCTTTTCTGATCACAATGCAGTAAGATTAGATCTCAATTACAGGAGAAAAACTATTAAAAATTCCAACATATGGAGGCTGAACAACACGCTGCTGAATAACCAACAAATCAAAAAAGAAATCAAAATTTGCATAGAAATAAATGAAAATGAAAACACAACAACCCAAAACCTGTGGGACACTGTAATAGCAGTCCTAAGGGGAAAGTTCATAGCAATACAGGCAAACCTCAAGAAACAAGAAAAAAGTCAAATAAATAACCTAACTCTACACCTAAAGCAACTAGAAAAGGAAGAAATGAAGAACCCCAGGGTTAGTAGAAGGAAAGAAATCTTAAAAATTAGGGCAGAAATAAATGTAAAAGAAACAAAAGAGACCATAGCAAAAATCAACAAAGCCAAATGTTGTTTTTTTAAAGAATTTTTAACTTTGAAAGGTTGAATTCAGAAAGATTCAGCGTACACTCGAGTGAGCTTTCTTTCTTTCCTCTATCTCCTCAAAGGATTTTAACAAAAATAATAAGAAAATTAATTAATATGACTTGCATTTAAAGGCTATCACTTGGAAATCAGAGGATGTATCAGAAAGAATGAGACTAAAAGTGAAGAGTTAAGAGATTATTGTAGAAACATCTCTGATGTCTAGCAAGATCAGATATCTGTGCACTGGCGTACTTAGCCACCTTGGAGAAAACAGAACTATTCCTGGTCAAATTGACACCATGTATACTGTGGGTTTCATTTTTCATGTTAGTAGACTGAAAGCTCTTTAAATATAATAAATCACGTTGGCCTACAGTTCTATCTTATATGTTAAAATCATTGCTAATATGAGCAATAATCATCATCATCATCTTTTTGTTCAGTGGCTAAGTCATACCCAATTCTTTACAACTTCAAGAACTGCAGCACACTAGGCTCCCCTCTCCTTCGTTGTCTCTGTAGACTGAAAGCTCTTTAAATATAGTAAATCACATTGGCCTACATTTCTATCTTATATGTTAAAATCATTGCTAATATGAGCAATAATAATCATCTTGTTGTTCAGTGGCTAAGTCATGCCCAGCTCTTTACAACTTTAAGGACCGCACACTAGGCTCCTCTATCCTTCATTGTCTCCCAGAGTTTGCTCAAATTCATGTCCATTGAGTCAGTGATGCCATCCAACCATTTCATCCTCTGCCGACCCCTTCTCCTCTTGCCCTCAATCTTTCCCAGCATCTGAGCCTAGGCCAATGAGTTGGCTCTTCTCATCAGGTGCCCAGAGTATTGGAGCTTCAGCTTCAGCCTCAGTTTTTACAATGAACATTCAGGGTTGATTTCCTTTAGCGTTGACATTTGATCTCCTTGAGAGTCCAAGACTCTCAAGGTTTTCTTTCAAAATGGTTAATGCTTCAGATGTGTGTCAGCTTCCGTGTTTATGGGGATGGTCATTGCAATGCTTTGATTGCTAGTCTCGGTATCTGAATTAAAGTGGCAGCCAGAAAAACAAAGAACAAGGGTGCAGAGAAAAGGAAAAAAAATATTTTCAAAGTTTTATTCCATTTTACAGTCTTCTCAAACCCTTTGACTTTCCCACCTCTCACATGCACAGTTAATAATATTTGACATTTATAGAGCTGCTTGCAAAATGAAGACACAGAAGGCTTAATGCACCATGGTAAGAAGCAGCGGGGAAATCAGCTCACATGCCAGGTGCACGCTGCCACCTTTGATGTGGAATGTAACAGCTGGGCCACAGCTGGTGGGTAATGAGCATCGGACAATGGCTTAGAGCAGGAAGTGAAAAGGAATCCTGGGTCCAGCTGAAATTTCAAGGGCAGCAGGAGGTGGCAGCATGAGCAGACACACTGGAATGTTGCTGGGATATTTTTCTTACAAATTTTCAGACTCCCTTGTGGAGAGTGGAGACAGACATTTTCTGGCTTGGCATAGGACATCCTTGGTGGTCAGGAACTCGGTCCTCCAAATCAGCCTTGACCAGTCAGATGAATGGCTTGAAGACATGAAGGCACCAAGCCCAGAAATGGCACACACAGGCCACAGAGATGCCTCTGCCATGGGGGCCTCTGCTGTGGAGGTAGAATCAGAAAAGAAGGACTTTCTGCCCAGGGTACTTCAGTGGGCAGTTTTGCATCCAAGGATGAGGACAAGAACCATTGCTCTGAGGGTTAAAAGCAACACGGTCAATCCCAAACATTTTAAAGATCACCTCCTGGTGAGATTTTATTTTTTCTGGAGTTTTAATTTTTATTTTATATCAGAGTATAGTTGATTAATGGGACTTCCCTGGTTGCTCAGAGAGTAAAGAATCAGCCTGCAATGTGGGAGACCTGGGTTCAATCCCTGGGTTGGGGTGATCCCCTGGAGAAGAGAATGGCAACTCACCCCAGTATTCTTGCCTGGAGAATTCCATGGACAGAGGAGCTGGTGGGTTCACAAAGAGTTGGACATGACTTAGCAACAAACACACACATGTAGTTGATTAACCATGTTGTGTTAGCTTCACGTGTACAGCAAAGTGAACCAGTTATACAAATATCTACTCTTTTTCAAATCTTCTTTCCCTATTTAGGTTATTACAGAATGTTAAGCAGTTTTCTGTGCTATACAGTAGGTCTTTATAGGTATATATTTTAAATACAGTGGTGTGTATATGTCCATGCCAAACTCTCAATCAATCCCTCTCCCAAAAGAGAAGCGTTCTTTCAATGTGATTGTGGTATGTACTACATTTTCCTGGGACCCCATAGTCATTCAGTAGATGAAAATTCTGCAGGCCCTCCCTGTGCCAACCACATTCTCTCCAGCAATCTAGGTATATCAGGCATCTGGGGTTCTAGGAGGCCACAAGACCTGGGTTCATCAGCAATGCAGGTTCCTGGACTGTGTTTGAAGCATTTCCTAAATTCCAGAAAATGTTCAGGGAATTTTCTAAACATCAACATTTATACTCTATCCACATCACTCCCTAGGAGGCAGACAATTTTACATTTATTTTTTCCATGGGGAATCTGAGATTTCCTTCAGTTAACTTCAAGCACACTATGGAAGGGGGTCTTTAATCCAAGTCTGCCTGGCTTCCAATGTAACAGCAAACATTTACCTGTGTTTTCATGTAATGCTTAGAACAGTCCTACCATTATCTGCATTTTATGGGTAATAAAAGTGGGACCCCATAAGGCTAAGTAACTTACATATGTTGCTATGGCTGCTGCATAGCACAACTAGGGTTCTTAGCCAGGCAGGCTCATTCAGTACTCCGCTGTCAGCAGCCATCATGTGCTTAAAAAGCCCAAGACCTTCCGCTATCCCATACTCTCTCTCACGTCAGGACAGTGATCACCTCATGTATGAAAAGGTCTTTTTAATAAATTGAGAGAGAACTCTTTAGATGTGCTGCAGTATATGGAAAGACAGCCACTGCAACCATCTTAGCAAATAGTGGGGGTGGGGGAGGGACAGTATGCTAGAAGACAACTTTGGGAGGGAACCAGGGAGCAGATCATGTAGAATCATGTAGATCATGGGAAGCAGAATTTTGAACAAAAACCCTCTCTGCTGGGAGAGAATTCCATTTAACCAAAGATTAAAAGGGGAGGTTTTCTTTATGGGCTCCCAGAACCTGGGAATGTTCCTGTCTACATAGCTTGTAGCTGGCAGGGACTAGACATAGAGATTGGAGAAGGGATATGAGAGGGGGGAATAAGGTGGTTGGATCAGTATGGAGCTGAGAAGTTCATGAGAAAGAATTAGACCTAATAACACCAGGCTCCAGAATGAATGGATCTGTAATTTGGTTGAAAGTGTGAAAGTATTAGTCACTCAGTCATGTCCGCCTCTGTGACCCCATGGACTGTAGCCCACCAGGCTCCTCTGTCTATGGAATTCTCCAGGCAAGAATACTGAAGTGGGTAGCCATTCACTTATCCAGGAGGTCTTCCCAAACCAGGGATAGAACATGGGTCTCCTGCATTGCAAGTGGATTCTTTACCATCTGAGCCACCAGGGAATATTCCCACTCCTGGGTATTTATACCCAGAGAAAACCAGAATTCAAAAAGACACATACACTCCAATGTTCATTGCAGCATTATTAACAATAGCCAGGCAAAGAAGTAACCTAAATGTTCATAACAGGGGAGTGGATAAATAAGATGTGATATATGTGTGTGTGTGTATATACACACACACAATGGATTATTACTCAACCATAAAAAGGAACAGAATTGTGCTATTTGCAGAAATATGGATGGATCTAGAGACTGGAATACAAAGTATTATAAGTCAAAAAGAGAAAAGCAAAACCATATATTAATGCATATATGTGGAACCTAGAAAAATGGTACAGATGAACCTATTTTCAAAGGAGAAATAGAGATACAGATGTAGAGAATAAATATATATACACCAAGGGGGTAAAGGACGGTGGGATGATTCAGGAGATTGGGATCAACAGATAAACACTACCATGTATAACATAGATAACTAATGAGAATCTCAATGCTCCGTGGTGACCTAAATGGGAAAGAAATCCAAAAAAGAAGAAATGCATGTATACATATGGCTTCCCCAGTGGCTCCCTGGTAAAGAATTAGCCTGCAATACAGGAGGCACGGCAGGAGACACGACAGAAGACTTGTGTTCTATCCCTGGCTCGTGAAGATCTCCTGGAGAAGAAAATGGCAACCCACTGCAGTATTCTTGCCTGGAAAATCCCATGGCAGAGGAACCTCATGGGCTATAGTCCATGGGGTTGCAAAAAAGTCAGACGTGACTTAGGGACTAAACAACAGCATTGTATATGTATAGCTGATTCACTTTGCTGTGCAGCAGAAACAAACAACACTATAAAGCAACTATACTCCAATAAAAAACATTTTTTAAAAAAAGAATCCCCTGGGGGTGGGGAGAGGCTTTTTAAAATGCAGATTTCCGCTTTTTTGCTTAGTCACATTGAATCAAAATAACACAGGCTGGGCCTGTCAGCCTCCCACAAGATTCCTTTGCACTCTTGGAACAGCTTTTGTTGAAGGTAGAGGTAATATTTTCAAGCTCTGAGAACAGGATGAATTGGGTTCCAGTCTGTGGTTTCATTACTTACCAAGTGATTCTGGAAAACAACATTGACTACTCTAGTCTAATACTGGCAGTTAGTACTCTCAGGGTTTCTCCACTTTTCCATGCACATCTTTTGTCATCTTTTTCATCTGTTAGTGATCTTCCAGATAGGTGCCTTTATGTCAGTTGGGGCCCAAGAGTGAAAGCAACATGGACTAAAGCTTCAGCCAAGCTGCAACGAGTGAGAAATAGAATGTAGGAGAAACGTCAAGGTCATTTGCGTTGCAGCACAACCTAGTTGATCCTGCCTAATGTCATGCCCAAGAACCATGCCTTTCAAGTAGAAACCACACATTGATTTGAGCACCAAAAAAAAAAAAGATGCTGAAGTGAGGAAAACAACAGAAGTCAGTCTCCCAAGGTGGTGATTATAGCGTATCCAAGAGTCTCAACCCTGACCTTTAAATCCCTGGGGAGCTATAGAGAACCATTAATGCCTGAGCCCATACATGAATCAATTAAGTCAACTTTTAGGTGCACACTCCAGATAGGTGTATTTTTTGAGACCACCCCCCGCAGATCCTTCCATGGTACATCCAAGGTTGAGAAGTGCTGGTGTCGTCAAATCCTTTTATATTTATAATGAGGGCACTAAGTTGCAGAGAGAAGTGGCACCAGGGCTGGACACTGGCAAGGTCACAGTCTGTGATTTTGGGGGTCCAAACTTAGTGTTTTTGCCAAAATAAACACTAACAAAAATTAGAATGATTCTCTGTTGGCTTTAGAAAACTGACATAGCCTGGGTTCAAATCTGGGCTAGAAACATATCTGCAAATCATTTTACTTTTTCTGAGCCTTGTATTTTTTTTAATCCGTGTAATATTGATACAACTTCCTCACTGCACAGTTGTGGGTATTAAATGAGATAATATACATTTGGAGGGATGGTGGCGTAGAGGTGAGGCGTAAGGGTTCTAAAGCCCAGCCTCAAGTTTCAACGCCCACACTGAAACTTACTCTGTAATGAACCTGTCTTTTAATATCAATGTGGTTTAGTTCCTTCAACTGTGCATGCATGCATGCTCAGTCGCTCAGTCATGTCCGACTTTAAGACCCCATCAACTGTAGCCCTCCAGGCCCCTCTATCCATGGGGTTTTCCAGGCAAGAATACTGAAGTGGATTGCCATTTCCTACTCAGGGGATCTTCCCAACCCAGGGATCAAACCTGTGTCTCTTGCATCTCCTGCATTGGCAGGTAGATTCTTTACCACTAGCACTAACTAGGAAACCCCAAAAGCTCTTACTAGCTGTGAGTTAAATATAACCATTTCTTTGTGAAGATTACATGTAGTGCTGTTTCAAGAACCAAAAGTCACCATCCATTGTCCTCTATGTATATGGCACCCCCTGCTGTTGTACATGTAGAAGCCGTGTACATTATTTCATCTACAGAATTTAGAAGTGTAGTGGCACCTAGTAGGCACTTGTTAAGTGTATGTTATTATTATGGTGTCTATCATATTGACTGGGACATGGAAGGTCACTAAATATATATTTGTTGAATGAAAGTGAGAATAAATAGAGCACATTCTTAGTGCAATTAGTAAACCAGTTTAATCAAGGAAGGTACACAGGAAATAAGGAAGGTAGAAATTAGACTGCAATGGATCTTGGATGAAATTAAATATCTTGGATTTTATTTTCTAGGTAATAGGAAGCCACTGACTATCTCTCAATAGAGGAGTAACACATTCAAGGGAATTTTAAGGTTGATGAAGGTAGTGATGGATAGAGTGAGGTTAAAAAGGGGAAAGGTCATAGCCTCATGTAAATAATCTGGCCACAAGCTAGAAGGGCTGGCAAAGCAGGGATCAACACGGAGACAGGGCAAGGCATGAGAGGGCAGCAGCATCCCTGAGGAAACCCGGATAAACCACATTCTGTCTGGACACCAGGAACTTGGATCTCAGCCCCAGGCCTGTCGTGGGTTCACTCTGTGTCCTCAGGATATAAGGGAAACCAGATCCCTCTCGTGGACTTTAGTCTTTAACAACTAAGATGATGTCCGCGTTCTGCTGGTCCCTAACATGCCTCCTGCTCCAGAACCCCAACTTTGAAATTCAGAACAAGCTAGGGCAGTCCAGAACTCTTCGGGAACCTGGCTGTGGGCTACTCCATGTGCCTGATTAGCTGTGGAGCCCCGTGTGGGAAGCTTTAATGGAAAGATTACACCATAATCTTATTTTCTGCGTCTGTCTGCCGTCCCTTATTTATTTACGGGCAGATGTGTGTGTGAGGGAGATGGGAAGGCATCTCCTTTGAGGTCAATCATGTTAGCTCCATGCTCTCTTTTCTATCAGTTCAGGGCAAGGTCAAGCAATCTGACCGCTGGGGTTCTGTCTCCTCCCTCCACGCCTCCCGCCAAAGCAGCTGCAGAGACTCCATCAAACACACAGGAACACACTGACACACGCACTCACATCCACGCACATTCAAAAACTCATTCAAGCACACACTCATACGGACTCACACATGTATTCTCACTCATGCAGTTCAAATGCACACACAGGCACACAAAAACACATGTATGTGCCAACTCATTGATACACTTAATGATACAATCACATGCTCACTCACCTACACACATATCGATAGACGCCACCACACATTCACACACATTTCCTCATGAGGCACACAGATATGAACTCACCCACCTTAATGCACACCATCACACACACGTGCTCACTAATACACATGGGCAAACACACTCTGAAATGTACACAGCCACACACAGGATTCTTTCCTGGGAGGTGGGTGTGAGGAGGATGGCATTTTTCAGCAGAAGATGGTTGAACCCGCCTGCTGTTCTGGCCAGGGGTGGCCGCAGACCAAATAATCGACTCTGCTGAAACTCCCTGGCTCCAGCAGACTTGAAGCAACGTTGTATTTATGGAAGGAAGATTTGGAGACCTGAAAATAGCTTGCCTACGTGAGTAAGCCTTGAATCTGGGGTTTAACCTGGTAGCTGATACAACTGGGAGGGACACCCAGACCCTAAGCTCCTTTTCTAATTCCCTGCTCCAGCCTTCCTTTGCACGAGCACCCACCTCCCAAGGGGACATCTGGCAGGAAGGTGATTAAAACTGGCTTTTCTCTAATTGAAGAATAACTGCTCTACCTTTCTTTCCAAATATGTTTGTTAATTTCTGGTAATTAAATTTCCCCATCAAGGAAAGCCTGCTGCGTCGCTTTTCAGAGAGAAAATCAGTGGCATGTGGCCAGCCACTGCCAGACCATTCTGCCCTGATAAGGCTTGAGCTCCCTGCGGTCCAGGCAGGTGAGGGCACCGCGGTGGGGCCATAGTGGTCCCAGTCCTCTGCCACCACATCTCAGGAACCAAAAGCCTGCCTGGTCCTCCGGGTATCCTCCTTCAGAATCACACCAGGACCAACAGAAAGGGCAGTGTAGAGATGTTTTCCGAATTAGAGGTTCTGCCCAGGTCAGGCTCTGCCACTTACGTGGTTCTGTTGGTTTGCTTTTTATTATTATTATTATTATAGTCCTGTATTTGGCTTCCCTGGTGGCACAGACAGTAAAGCGTCTGCCTGTAATGTGGGAGACCTGGGTTCGATCCCTGGGTCAGGAAGATCCCCTGGAGAAGGAAATGGCAACCCACTCTGGTACTCTTGCTTGGAAAATCCCATGGACAGAGGAGCCTGGTAGGCTACAGTCCATGGTGTTGCAAAAAGTCAGACACAACTGAGCGACTTCACTTTCTTTCTTTCTTGTATTTATTCACAGCTGACCTCCAGTTCCCAAAGACTCTGAGGTCTCCCTGTATAAACAAGTTGTATAGAGAAAACAAAGCAACTAAAAGAAAGGAGAAAGAAACAATGCTAAGCATGTGCACTGATTACAGTCACTGACTACTGATTATTGCTCTGGTCTTCCTGGAAGCCTGAGGGAAAAGGGAAACAGGACGAGCTGCATGACCACTTAATCAGATACATCGACTCAAGGAAGGAAATAGGCTCTTTTGTGGAATTTTTTTCCTGAACATAAATTCTTAAAAGATATGACATGAAATATTTTCTAGTAATGATAATGATTAACATACTAGACAAAGCCCTCAACATTGATTTTTATGCCATCCATTACTGTGCTTGCCCAAATGTTTGGATTTTCTTTTTTGCTCTTTTGTCAGATGAGACTTACAAGCACCTAACTCAGGTTAGTTGTAGATATTAAATGAGATAGTAATACTAAGCAGAACTCCATGGGACTCCAGGGCACAAAAGTCAGAAAAGTTACCTCATTTTCTGACTACAGGAAATAGGCTTCATTCAGCCTCCATGATCTTCCCTGAGTTTCAATTTTGGTGTCCAGTCACTCAGTCATGTCTGCCTCTTTGTGACCTTATGGACTGTATAGCATGCCAGGCTCCTCTGTCCCTGGATTTTCCAGGCAAGAATACTAGAGTGGGTCACCACCTCCTACTCCAAGGGATCTTCCTGGACCAGGAGTTGAACCCATATCTCTTGCATTGGCAGGCAGATTGTTTACCACTGAGCCACCAGGGAAGCCTCTTTTCTTTTGTAGGGAGAAGTAAACAAGGTTATAAAGAACCTATGGCAAGCAGGCAATTACCACTGGAGCCCAGTGCCTGGGCCACAGCTCCCACTGAGACAAGGAGAGAGGTCCCCTGAGGTTTGATGCCTCCTAGGTCATGTATGGATGTGAGAGTTGGACTGTGAAGAAGGCTGAGTGCCAAAGAATTGATGCTTTTGAACTGTGGTATTGGAGAAGATTCTTGAGAGTCCCTTGAACTGCAAGGAGATCCAACCAGTCCATTCTGAAGGAGATCAGCCCTGGGATTTCTTTGGAAGGAATGATGCTAAAGCTGAAACTCCAGTACTTTGGCCACCTCATGCGAAGAGTTGACTCATTGGAAAAGACTGTGATGCTGGGAGGGATTGGGGGCAGGAGGAGAAGAGGACGACAGAGGATGAGATGGCTGGATGGCATCACTGACTCGATGGACGTGAGTCTGGGTGAACTCTGGGAGTTGATGATGGACAGGGAGGCCTGGCGTGCTGTGATTCATGGGGTCGCAAAGAGTCGGACACGACTGAGTGACTGAACTGAACTGAACCGAGCCTCTTAAGGAAAAAAAGTCTAGAGTTGAAAAACTGGTAGGAAGCTAAGTTAGCAGCTAAAAAGATTTATATAGTCTCCATCTGAACAGAAGGCTGGTTAAGTCTCTCCAGTAAGCCTCAGTTGAGCCCTTCTCCTCCCCACCAGGCCCAGAGCATGGACTCACCCCTCAGAATCAGGCTCTCCCCCAAAGTTGGGCAGGTTCAAACAGATGCTAATCAGGGAAGGGAGGGGATGCAGACACAAGGGAGGAACAGTTTAGAAACAATAGTGCACCCTTGGGCAGGATCCTGGTGCCCCTCAAGGGATATACATAGCAATATCTTTGAGCCATTTTGCAGATACTGAAACCCCTACCAGGCAGAAGAAGGTAACCGTATGCTGCCCACAAGCAGGTAGACCCCCAGACCGGTTGGAACCAGAAGGTTGACGATACTGTGTCCCACTTACCTTACCAACAAACAATCAGAAGAATGTTCATGAGCTGATCACACCCTCTTTGAACCATTACTATAAAACTCTTCACTACCCCTCCAGGTGGGGACACAGTTTTGAGAGCATTAGCCCAATGTGTCCCCACTTGCCTGGCAAAGCAATAAAGCTTTTCTTTTTTACTTCACCCAAAGCTCCGCCTGAGAATTAACTGAGATTTAACTCAGTGTAGGGGTTGATAGGAGAAGGCAATGGCACCCCACTCCAGTACTCTTGCCTGGCAAATCCCATGGATGGAGGAGCCTGGTGGGCTGCAGTCCATGGGGTCATGAAGAGTCAGACACAGCTGAGCGACTTCACTTTCACTTTTCACTTTCATGCATTGGAGGAGGAAATGGCAACCCACTCCAGTGTTCTTGCCTGGAGAATCCCAGGGACGGGGAAGCCTGGTGGGCTGCCATCTATGGGGCCACACAGAGTCGGACATGAATGAAATGACTTAGCAGCAGCAGCGGCAGCAGGGGTTGATAAATGGAATCCTGCTGCTGCTGCTTCTAAGTTGCTGCAGTCAAGTCTGAGTCTTTGCGACCCCATCAACTATCGCCTGCCAGGTTCCTCTGTCCATGGGATTCTCCTGGCAAGAACCCTGGAGTGGGTTGCCATTCCCTTTTCCAGGGGAATCTTTCCAACTCAGGGACTGAACCTGCATCTCTTACACCTCCTGCCCTGGCAGGCAGGTTCCTTACTGCTACTGCCACCTGGGGAGCCCTGATAAATGGAACACTGCCTGCTGTATCAGTAAACAAAGGATGTCACAATCATCAGCAATTGCAGCCACAGCCGTTGGCAAGCTGGTGAGCCCCTGAGGGAATTCAGGAAAGGAAAGAACACCTGCCATCTAGCAGACAGCAAACTACCCTAGGGTGAGCCCTGAGGAAACTCAGGATGTGAAAACAGGATACTGGCCCCAGATAGCTGAGATGCATATGAAAGGAATGCTTTCAGTGAGCCCAGACCCTTGCATCTTTCCATACAGAAGAAAGTGCTAAAATTCCTTAAATTGAGATATCTGATTTTCCTTAATCAAGAATAATCTTTTGATGTTCAGACTACCTGCCCTTTGTTGCAAAACTCCTATATACATATCCTGGCTTTCCCCTCACCTCCTCAGAGCAGTACTCTCAGGGTCACTTGAGATACTGATTCCTGGGCTTGAAGTCCTAAAAATTCCTGTGGAATAAAACATAATGCTCAGCTTTTAGTTTGTGATATATATATTTTTAGTCAACAGCATACAGAGGTCAGGTTCAGCTTCAACAGTATTTCAGATAGCATTTCATCTACAGCAGCTACAAAATTACAAGCATGAAGGGTGAGCATTAATTCCTATTTTAGGAATTAAATCTTAATCGAAGTTGAGTCACTCAGTTGTGTCCAACTCTTTGTGACCCCAAGGACTGTAGCCCAGGCTCCTCTGTCCATGGGATTCTCCAGGCAAGAATACTGGAGTGAGTAGCCATTCTCTACTCCAGGGTGTCTTCCCAATCCAGGGATCAAACTCAGGTCTCCCAAATTGCAGGCAGATACTTTACTGTCTGAGCCACCAGGGAATCCCCAAATCTTAATTAAATTGACTTAAATCTATGAAGATCCAGAGCACAGTTGAGCCTACAGATTCCATTCCTCTATCCCCCTGCATAGATTTGACCCATGAGATGGTCTGATCCCAGCCAGCCTGTGCATCTCCTAGTTTTATCAAAATGAATAGCAAAAGAACTATGAAGACCCCAAGCACAGCATCTGGGGGCTGACAGCCTCGATGGTCCAAACCCCACCCCTCTGTCTCCCCAACCTGATCTTCAGCCAAGTCCTCCTCTGTAAGACTCTCACCTACTGCTGGGCTCTCACACCACACCCTTCAGGGAGGACTCCAGCCAGGATCTAAACCAACTTCAGCTGGTAATTTCACTACAAATTGTTGCAAGTGTCAAACCTCCTGGGAGCTGACTGAATAGCTCCACCAGCCCTGCTCCTCCCCTCAGAGAGTCAGAATCCACTTGACACGAAGACAGCTGGAAGGGAGGCTGGGAAGGAGCTGGGCTTTGCAGTGGGTGCGAAAAAAATTAAAATAGTTCATGCTTGTTATTTGGAAATCTGTGATTCATGCTCATAAACAGGTGTGTGTGTGAGGGAGAGACCAAGGCAATGAATGGCTCTGATTAAGCTCACAGGGTTGGAGGATGCCCCCTGCCCCCAAAGAGACCCACGGTGGCTGCCCTTCTGAATGGAGCCCAGGGACTCAGTGGCCTTTCTATGGCAAGGCCCTTTCCTAGGGGCTGTCTAGAGCTTTTCCTGAGGAGCAAAACTGAGCCATGGGACTTCATCTTCGCTTGAATTCCAAGTAGCAAAACAGGGCCACATACATGCTGGCTCAGCAAAGTGGCCTTCTGGCTCTCAAAGAGCAGGTCTGTGAGTCTCCCAGACTCTCTGGCCAGGGCCCCTGTGTGGGATTCACGTGGGCTGATGAACTGCAATCTGCAAAGCTCAGGGACTGCTTCCCAGAAGGAAATGAGTACTGTCCCCGATTTAGGGATTAATGTGTTGTTAGAATCACTCCCATGCAAAAGCAGTGGCTGCAACTTGGCTTTGGGGTCAGCAAGCTGTGCATGGGGGCCCTGACTCCGCTGGGCACTGCTACTTATCTGTGCAGCTTTTGGCCATTTAGTACCCCTCCCCGAACGTTCACATCCTTCTGTGTAGCATACGAATTAGAATAAACTCCTCAAAGTGTTCATGAAAATTTCATGTCACCTTCTGTCTTTGCTTTAGAAAGAGTCTGGCTCACACAGACACTCAGAAAGTGGCAGCTCCTTATAGAGCACCCATGATGCTTATGTATATTCCAAAGAGAATCTCAAACACCCTCATGTATTTTTTCCTGCGATTGCTGTCAACCCTGTTTGTCCACATCCTTTCAAAGCCACAAATCCATCTGGGTCTCATCCCAGCACTTCCATTTACCCCCGGTTACTGGCATAGTGGCAGCACAGGATTTAGAGTTTTGTCCCGTCCTGTCTGAAGCCGCGGGCTTCCACTCTCCTGTCTGCTTCGCCTCTTCTTTGGTGCAGAAGAGATATGGTCTGCAGTTTCCCTCTGCTTCCTCTCCTCCTTCAGGATTTAGGAGCTCTAGGAGGGCAGAGACATTTTCCTGAGAACTTCCTTCAACTCTGCTAATGTCAGGCTGGGCCTGCAATTTTCTGTAGCTCAAAAAGCACTTGGCCAGGAGATGTGTGCGTACGTGCTAAATCACTTCAGTCATGTCCTACTCTTTGCCACCCCATAGACTGTAGCCTGCCAGGCTCCTCTGTCCACGGGATTCTCCAGGCAAGAATACTGGAGTGGGTTGCCATGCCCTCCTCGGCCACTGAAGGCCCTATTCCTTCAAATACCTCCAGGTTTTAATCCTCAATTGATTTAGGGTAGAGAGACCCCACTTATCCCTGTGAAAAATACAAAGATTTTGGACTTCAAAGGCTTCCTCCCTAGGGTTTGCTTGTACAGATCATTGTGGGAGAAGATGGAAGTGCGGTAGCAGGCCCAAAGCGACCTCAGCCAGGACCCTGTGGTCCGCTGTCCAGGACGCAGAGGCGCTCTGCAGAGCCCTGGGCCAGAGGCTCTCACACACAGCGTGTGTCCTCAGGGAGGCCTTGTTAAAAAGCCTTGGGGTCAGTGAGCCCCAACCCCAGTCTCTGGTGCAGCCAGTCCTGGGTGGAGCCTGAGAATCTGCGCTTCTAGCAAGTTCTCAGAGCCGGCTGATGCTGAGGGTCCCAGAACTCTGAGGACCTCTGGGCCCGAGAACATGAATCTCATGTTAGGATAAAGACAAAATTGAGTTTCAAAGCAGGTCATTATTTGTTAAACAACTAGTAAGAGGGAAAATGAAGTCTGTGCGCAGATTTGCATGATTCAAGTCCCTGGCTTTTCCATTCTGATGTATGTTTTCATGGATGAAGAGGGATTCCAGTAGAAAGCAAAACGGAACTGACATTTTCAGGCTGCAGAGACCTCAGTTAGATGAAATTACAATCTTTGCCCAGACACTGTGCTTTTTCCACAGCTGACCGAGCAGGGCTGGCACCTGACCTGACTAGGAACCTCTTGTAGACACCGATGGAAAGAGAAATCTCCTTGCCTGTCCTGGAATGTGGGAAATTCAGGACACGCTCTGTTGTCCTGTGGCTCTATGTGCAGAGGCCTCTTCTGCAGCTAGAGAAGCATAACTTGGTAGCACACAGGTTCCCCCAAGCTCCTGTGCTGGCTGCAGTCTACAACCCCGGCAGCCTCTCTGCTTTGCTTTCTGTGAAATGGTCTCACAACCTGCCAATGACCTCTTTCCCCCATTGGCTGCCCCCACCCCACCATCATTCCTTTGTTCTTTCTCTTAGGCTGCCTCCAAGTCAGTCTCATGGTACTTGCAACCGAAAGCGTCTATATACTATATATGGTGCACATATTCTGCAGACGCTTATAGCTTGACATTCTCTTTAAAGAATTCCCTAATCTCAGAGCATAAGTATAAGGACCACCTCCTTGGGCATTTTTAGCAGGGAAATCGTGGTAGCCATGATGCTGTGCATTCACACCTCCATTATTGTTCATTTTTGATTCCTCCTCCTTGGAAGAAGTGACGAGCCTGTGTAAGTTGTGTGGTGGGGAGGAAGGAGGTGGCAGGGAGGAAGGAGGTGGCTGGGACAAGGTCCGCAGACACAGACCACCCTGAGATCTGTGCCCTCAGCAGAGCCTGGCCCTGCTTGCTCCCAGGACCCCTGAATTGCTATCTTTCCAATGATGCTTCCATCAGCGCCCCTAGATGGCTGGGCACACAATGGCCTGCCCTCTAGGACCATCCCTGAGTTTGTGAGCGCTGAGCACCATGAGGTGAATCTGTTTCCCCTGTCCTCCCAAAGTGAATTTTTCCCTCCAGAAAGGCTAAAACAACACCATCCATCAACCAAGCTTGCTGCTCTTCTATTTAAAAGCTCCTGTCCACCAAGTGGGGATGAGCCCTGGGTGACTGCCCGTGCAAAGCCACCCACAGAGTTCATCAGGCCCCCGGGGGTTCAGGCAGCCATGACTCACTGGGGAAGCCAGCTGAGCTGTGAGGTCTCCTCGGGGTAATTCAGCTGCACATGGAGCGCTGATTTATTCTTGTTCCTCCCCCAGAAAATGGACGCTGTGCCTGAGGGCTCCTCGGCTGGTGTCAGGGCTGTGGGCACCCTGGGATTTCTCCAGCCTCCCTCCCAGACTGTTTCCTGGAACACCTTTACACTTCTGAAGACAGCCATCAGATGCCCCCACGACCTCAATTCACCTCTAGTCCTGCTCACACAGCCCATGAAGAGGGCCAGGAATACCAGAGCCCAAACAGAAGCAGGTCAAGTTTAGATTGGAGGAGGGGAGTGGGCTGGCCTAGCATCCTGGCACAGAGCAGTAGATATGCTGTGAGGTCCGTGAGTTGCTCAGTGTGTTTGCAGGGAGAAAAGTGAAGCAAATGAACCTGTGGCAGCTCTTCCATTTGCATATACGGCTGTGCAGGCTTTTCTCCTGCACAACTTCAGGGGGCAGCCTCCGCCACCACCCTCCAAGTTATGCAGTGTGCCACTTCTGAGCCATCAGCTTCAACCGAATTTATTGCCATCTCCCTGAGTTTCCATTTTATGATGAGCCAACAAGAAAGTAGGGGCTTTT
The DNA here is from genome assembly GCF_029378745.1 of Bos indicus. Taxonomy (NCBI): domain Eukaryota; kingdom Metazoa; phylum Chordata; class Mammalia; order Artiodactyla; family Bovidae; genus Bos; species Bos indicus. Next base: position 13,291,205 of record NC_091780.1, on the reverse strand, counting down.
TTAGCGGCTCAGCGGTAAAGAATCTGCCTGCAATGCAGGAGAATCAGGCCGGAGACATGGGTTTGATCCCTGGGTCGGGAAGATCCCCTGGAGAAAGGAAATGGCAACCCACTCCAGTATTCCTGCCTGGAAATTCCCAATCCATGGGGTTGCAAAAGAGTCAGGCATGCCTGGGCAACTAACCAACCGCAAGGGAGTAAGGCACAGACAGGCCAGCATTATTCAGAGCGTCAATGATGTGCTGAAGCCCAGTGACGCCAGCTTGCAGGAGCCAATTCTCCGTGTCTCTACTCATCTATGTGTTCAGTGATTTCACGCTGATAGCATGAAACCTGCTGCATGAATTATTCACAGAAGTCAGCAAACACTGTAAGTTAGGGCCTCCCCATTACCCACTTTGAAAGCCAGCTGTGTAGTGTTTAACAACACACCACTGGACATGAACCACATCCTGCCCTACTTTCTCAACTTCTATGAGGAACTCGGGAAACTTAAAAATGAGTTTATTTTCATATCTACTCTCCTAAAAGGAATCTTTGCATAGTATACCCCATAAAACTACCCCATAAAAAACCCTCCAGCCTCACCTGAGACCCAGTCTTACATCTTTGATCCTTACTTGATAAGTGGCTAATGCTGTTGTTGTTCAGTTGCTGAGTCATGTCTGACTCTGTGACCTCACGGACTGCAGCACGTCAGGCTTCCCTGTCCTTCACTATCTCCTGGAGTTTTCTCAGATTCATGTCCACTGAGTTGGTGATGCTATCTAACCATCTCATCCTCTGCTGTCCCTTCTCCTTTTGCCTTAAATCTTTCTCAGCATCAGGGACAAGTCAGCCTCTTAAATTCTGTGTCTACATTAAACACAATTTCACCAAGTGACATTTGGCAGATAGATTTATTTTAGAAATGTTTTCAAGGGAGTGGTTTTCTCATAATCCTTTAAGCTTTTTTTATTGGCTGAAACTTTGTAAACCTGAAAAAGTTTATCTGTAAAGATTTCAACTCAGCTTGTCTGAACTTTATCAAGCCTATAAAAATGAAAGCATGTTATTTGTGCTTTGGAATAATTAAGGAGTCACTGATTCTGATAATATCTCATTCACACTAGCTCTAAGCATGTATCTTGTTATTTTTTTAATCTTAAAAAACTGAGATTTCTTTCTATTTAGCACGCAATAATTTCCCCTGGATTTAAAAGTTATGTTTCAATGCTTAGTGTCAATGTAGTAAGCCATAATTACATTGGTAATAAGCATTTACAAGGTAATAATGAGTTAATTTACACTTATCTGCCCTTAAGATACTTTAAAAAAGAAGGAAAGAGTTTAAAACTTTTTCTAATACCAAGAACAGGGGAGAAAAATGGCATTTCCAATGACCCGTACCAAGTTCACTCATCAGTTGGTCATTAAAGTGCTGCTGCTGCTGCTACTAAGTCGCTTCAGTCGTGTCCGACTCCGAGCGACCCCATAGACGGCAGCCCACCAGGCTCCTCTGTCCCTGGGATTCTCCAGGCAAGAACACTGGAGTGGGTTGCCATTTCCTTCTCCACATTAAAGTGCATTGTTCCCAAAATAAAAAGGAAAATGTCCAGAGCAATATATGTCATCAAATCTTTACTTACCAACATTTTAAAGTTTGATTATAAAATATTATTTAAAATGGTTAGCATGATTCAGACAATGTAGTTAATAGGATGTTTCTCCGTGCCAAAATAATCATTTAATTTGTATTTGCTTGGCACTGCTCTATGAATTCACATACATGCCTTCATTTCATTCCTACAGGAATGCTGGGAGGCAGTAAAGGTCACAGATGCACAGGTTGACTCTTAGACAGGTCACGTACCATCCCAAACTTTTGTGCTATTTCCAGAATATATATTTATACCATTTATACAAATCACTCATGACCCCATGCAAGTGGAAAATCATACACAGCACTAGATCAATATAACCTCTAGGTAGAAGAGGAACAAAAAAATATTCTTCTTGATATACAAAGCCAAATGAATTTTGGTCTTCAGAGAGTCCTGACTATTTCACTTAAGAAGCAAACAAACAAAAAACGTCAGATCTTTCTTAGTTTATAGACATCTATCGGTTGTCTTTTCTAGAAGCTGTCTTAAGAATGATCAATTCAAAGAAGTTGAGCACACAGCATCACTCCAACTCTATAGGCACTCCTTGGGGAAGAACATCATTGCCCTCCGAGAACTCACTGAAGAAAAAAGAAACTATGAAACAGTCATCGTTGGGGCTCTTAAAGTATCTGGAAATATAACAAATACAGCAATCAATGAAAATGTGTTTGGATTCAACTGTCAAACTCGCTGAAGATGAAAAAAAAAAAGTATGTCTTCAACAATAACAATATCTGAATCCTACAGTGCACATCTGTCAGACATTCTTTCCCAAATGACCCAGCTAATCCAAGTGCATCTCTGCTTACAAGAACAAAGCAAAGCCAAGTCCAAAGCCTATTAGGAAAAGAGAATAATTTTGCTGTCACAAAATTCATACTGCTGCGAGTCTCTTGAATTCAAGGCACAAAGTAACGAAAGTGAGATTCCACTTCTACTGCCTTTGTAGGGATTGTGAAACGTGCAGGAACCCCCAGGATTTGATGCTGCAAAAGTTACTTTCAAAGGTTAGGGGGTGTTAGGACTCTTAAGGGTCTGTCTACAACTGTAGTTGGCCCACAGTGGCAGGGATTTAATATAATAGAGTTTCAGATCCCTTTAGAAGTTTGCTTCAGACACCTCAGGCTTCTGTTTTATGTAAAAAAATTTATCTGTGTTTGTAAATGTACAGATTTCAGAAATAATAAACATGGAAAAGAGTAGGGATTCATAAAATGTCAGAGTAAGTGACTTTTTCAGCCCATCTAGTGTTAACTCCTCCATCTAAACATAAGGAAACTTGAAAGTAAGGTCTACAGATAGGCCTGGTCACAGAACTCATTGGCAGCAATAACTAGGTCTAGGTGTACCCCTCATGGTAACCAGTCCCTATTGTGGAAAAGACTCTTGAGAGTCACTTGAACTCCAAGGAGATCAAACCAGTCAATCCTAAAGAAAATCAACCCTGAAAATTCACTGGAAGGACTGATGCTGAAGTGGAAGCGTCAATTATTCTGCCACATGATGTGAAGAGCCAATTCATTGGAAACAACCTTGATGCTGGAAAAGATTAAAGGCAAAAGGAGAAGGGGTGGCAGAGGATAAGATGGTTAGATAGCATCACAGACTCAATGGACATGAATGTGAACAACTCTGGGAGGTAAGTGGAGGACAGAGAAGCCTGGTCTGCTGCAGTCCACGGGATCGCAAAGAGTAGGATACGACTTAGCATCTAGTGCAACAGCAACAGCCTTGTCCCTAGCAAATAAAACCCTGTGGCTGCTGCTGCTGCTGCTGCTGCTGCTGCTGCTGCTGCGTCACTTCAGTCATGTCCGACTCTGTGCGACCCTATAGACAGCAGCCCACTAGGCTCTCCTGTCCCTGGGATTCTCCAGGCAAGAACACTGGAGTGGGTTGACATTTTCTTCTCCAATGCATGAAAGTGAAAAGTAAAAGTGAAGTTGCTCAGTCGTGTCCGACTCTTAGGGACACCATGGACTGCAGCCTACCTGGCTCCGCCCATGGGATTTTCCAGGCAAGAGTACTGGAGTGGGTAACCCTGTGGCAAATTTGGCAAAAATTATAAAAGTGTGTCAAAAAATAACTTTTGGTAGTGGTAGCTACAGAATCTAGTGGATTAAGCAAAGGTGAAAATTTTAAGTTTTTTTCTTTTTTTAAAAATTGTTCTTCCATATGTGTTTTCCCATTAATGATAAAGAGAAAAAGGTTAGAATTCAAGTTAATTTGGGGCTTCCCTGATGGCTCAGATGGTAAAGAATGTGCCTGCAATGTGGGAGATCCAAGGGAAAATACCCTGGAAAAGGGAATGGCAACCCACTCCAATATTCTTGCCTGGAGAATTTCATGGACAGAGGAGCCTGGCAGGCTACAGTCCACAGGATCACAAAGAATCACACATGATTGAGCGACTAACGTTTTCAGTTTTTTTCAAAGTAATTTACTGAAATTTAAGCTGATGGCATGCAGGGTATACTCTACAATTCAGTTTTGATTCTCAGAATATGACTAAAGGTCCAGTCGTAACAAACATGAAATTTAATAGAAAGTAAATTCAACTGGAAAATCTATACTATAATAAATAACAATATTTTTCAATGTTATTATACTTCGAATTTAGTATATCAAATATGACAAGTAAAGCAAATTTCACAACTTTTATGTCCTGATTCGGAGAAGGCAATGGCAACCCACTCCAGTACTCTTGCCTGGAAAATCCCATGGGCGGAGGAGCCTGGTAGGCTGCAGTCCATAGGGTCGCGAAGAGTCAGACACGACTGAGAGACTTCATTTTCACTTTTCACTTTCATGAATTGGAGAAGGAAATGGCAACCCACTCCAGCGTTCTTGCCTGGTGAATCCCAAGGACAGGGGAGCCTGGTCGGCTGCCGTCTATGGGGTCGCACAGAGTCGGACACGACTGAAGGGACTTGGCAGCAGCAGCAGCATGTCCTAATTAGCAACTTGACATCTTTGCATCTTTTCCTACTGATTTCAAACTTCTCAAGACTGAACATACAGATTTTCTTCGTCCCAGTGATTTGAACATTTTTTATTTTTCAAGTCCTTAGTGTAAAGTGTTGAAGTGTATCTTTATAGTGGAAAACAGGGCAGAATGGATGTGGCCAACCATTATAGTTAATTTGTCCTGCTACACATTTAACATGAGAGGTTCTATAAAACATGGTCAAGAAAGGGGCTCCTAGGTTTAAAAAAAGGCATATATATATATATATCTTACAGATATAGTGAAGCCAAGATAGTTATATAGCTGAAAGAAAATGAGCTCAAAAGCAATGAATATAACAGGGCATTTTTCTCTCCTGTACCTTTTACCAAATGTTCATTGAAGTTTAGGCTGCATGAGATGGCCATAAATCTGTTCTGTTGTTTCTGGACTATTAATAATGTATCTGTTTATTTTTCAACAAGCTTCCTCATAAAGCACCAATACAGAGAGATGGATTTATATTAAGGCCAAATTCCAACACTTCTACATTCTTATTTTCTGTTGCATAAACACAGGTCATTGAAACACGAGAAGAGTGTTTTTCCTTAAGGTAAGAATCTGGAGCTTGCCACCCAGAGAAAAACCCTGAACTCCAAGTGCCTCAAAGACCCAGTGTTCCTTCTATACAGTCTGAATTTTACTGCTGTTGCATTAGCTCTTAGGTGTAAAGTTTGTAACGACAGACTAGGCATGAATCATTCTGCTTATATGGACAAAAGGTCAGTGTCCACATTAGGCGATAATTGTGGGATCGTGCCCCACCCCCATTCCCACCCGAGAGAGTATTGACAGCCGGGTTCTGGCATGAGATGCTGATGACAGCGGGGTGAACAATCTTACCAGATGTTGGAGCGCCCCCTAAAGGCTTGGAGGCTAGAAGTGGGCCCAACCTGGTGCACCTCTGGCAACTTTTTCCAGTTGCCAGGAATTTGAGGAAATGGAGATTTGAGGAAATGGAGAACAAACACAGCAGATTTGAGGAAATGGAGAACAAACACAGCAGACGGCTTTTGAAAATTATACCAACTTTGCCAATAGAGGAAAGACTGAAAAAGGTGCCCAATACCCCCAAAATCTTGCTAGAAAGGTGTCCTGATGCTCCAGAGGGCAGAACAATGCATTGCCAAATTGCTTACATTTGGAGAGCACTTTGAAGTGTGCAGAGCTTTTTGAGATTAACCAGATGGTTTGATGCTCCCAGTGAAGAACCAGGGGCTTCCCTGATGGCTCAGCGATAAAGAATCCGCCTGCCAAAGCAGGAGACACGGGTTCAATCCCTTGCGGAAATCCCCTGGAGAAGAAAACAGCAATCCATCCGGTATTCTTGTTTGTAAAATCCTGTGGACAAAAGAGCCTGGTGGGTTACAGTCCATAGGGTTGTAAAGGAGTCAAACAGGACTCAGCGACTAAACAAATGAGGACCCCCGCCCTGGGGAATCCCTCCAAGGTGCTCCTTGCCGACCCCGCCCACCCATCCCTCGGACCTTAGCCTTAGCTTATCCTCAGCACTGATCCACTCTACTCCAGTCTAGCTTGACCTTCTCCTCTCATCTGATAGTGTCCACCTCAGCACCCTGCTCAAACCTGGCGACTGTTTTGGAATCTCTTGAGTTTTTGTCCTTTGCTCCTGCCTCAAGTGTGGTTCTCCGGTTGGGCCGTGGGAGCTGTCCTGTAGGTTGAACATCCGCTGTTTCCGCCAGCTTCCCCTGGGGGCTTCTCCAAGCGAAGAATGTCCACTAGAGGGCTCCACGTGGGGCAGAAGTGGCCAGTCCCTCGCATTAGTGCTTGCTCACTCATTGGCTGAGGGCCACCCAAGGAGGGTCTGACCTTGGCTACCTCCCTGCCTTCCTGGGTTACTGGCCAGGTCACTGGTGTGGGACTACCTTTGAGATTACCAAGACGTCAGCTGTCGCATAACTATTCTCGCAATTGGACAGCTTGGTCAAGATCTGCACATTTGCATGTCTGCCCAGCTAAGGGCTCTTCTTTCTGGAGATTCACTTTTCATCCAGATTTGACAGAATCTTGCAGGTAAACAGGAATATTGAGGTAGGCAGATCAGGTTTTTAGATAATTACATCATTCCAATAAAAAACAGTAAAGATCAACCAAGTGTAGTGCGTGCGTGCACACTAAGTCACTTCAGTTGTGTATGACTCTCTGCAACCCTATGGACAGTAGCCAGTCAAGCTCCTCTGTCCATGGGATTTCCCAGGCAAGAATACTGGAGTGGGTTGCCATTTCCTCCTCCAGGGGATCTTCCTGATCCAGGGATCGAACCCACATCTCTTGCATGTCCTGCATTGGCAGGTGGGTTCTTTACCACTAGCACCACCTGGGAAACCCCTCAAAGTGTGGTGACATGCCTTCAAATCCTATAAGTGCTAAGGGACAAAGGCAAGATAAAAATAAAGCAACCGAATGATTACACACTTTCCTTTAAAGAAACAGTATGCGCTGACTTTGATTAAGGTTGTTGACAGTGTACTTGACTCCAGGCTACAAGCATTATCTACAGCCTGTCATTCGGTCCTCAAATCACAGCCAGATACTGTTGTATTCTCCATTTCATTGATGAGATACTTGAGTGTTAGAGAAGTTAAGAGATTTGTCCCAAAGCACAGAGCCAGGAGTGCAGAAGTAGGATTTGAACCCTAGCGTCTCTACTATCGTCTCTCCTTCCTCACCATGGCCATTGTAGCACTGGAGTCATGCATTTCAAACATAAGCACCCAGTTCCTCTATTATTTCTAAAGTGTATTCTTTCAGCTTTTGAGGGATATTGATTCAGGAAACTGTTTCTATATTGCGAGCACTAAATGAAGGGAAATGGCCATTTTCCAGTGTAAAAAAAATAGCTCAAGTTAAACACATCTCAAGATTCCAGTGAAAGCATATTCACTTTTTTTTTTTTTTTTTGAGAAACCAAAGGAAAATGGTGAAAATAAGTTAAAGATTCTTAACTTATTTTAACTTGAAAATATAAGTTAAAGATTTTTCAGCACAAAACACTGCTTGTCATGTAGTTATGCCAGGTTCCTGAAATATGTTATACTGAAACAAACAAACGAACAAAAAAGCCGTTACTCTGAATAAATTGGACTTTCCACAGCTTTTGCAATCGAGATTGACTTCTTCAGCTGAAAGCTTGACATGTCTGAGAACTTAAGCCATATGTGTTGATTGAACATTAGCAGTTCCTCAACAGTATTATTTTAAACACCAGATGATTCAACAATCATCAAATCCATTAATATCTTTGAATAATGACCTGCATAGCTCATTAAGATGAAATGATTAAATGGAGAAGGTACTGAACCTTTGTCTTTCACAGCAAGATCTACATTTTTTTCAAGGTGTCTTTCACAGAGAAACAAATAACAACAACAAAAAAGGAGCATTCCCCAAGCATTTCTAAGCAATCAACTCAAACTGTGGAAAATAGAGTGAACATTTCAGGGATTCATTATGCTAGCCTGATCAGGAAATTAAAGACTAGAAAGAAGTAACTGTTGGGAGGAAGTGCAAATTAAATTATCAAAAAGGAAATCACTGTATTTTTAAAGTTAAGTCTGAAACAACAACAGTATTATTTCTCATAAGATTTTTAAAGGATTAAGTTTGTGTTTTTTAATACAAGAAATAATTCTGACTGTTTAAAATTTAAATAATTCTGTTATTTTCTTTTAGTAACCTTATAAGAAAAAGTACTTATTTCTAAATGTAAGAATTCACAAATTCCCTTCAGGGATCATTTTTATCCACACATTTGATTTCCTTTAATTTGGGGGGTTAAACTATGATGAAAATATTCCTTCCTCCCAAAAGAGGGCAAAATTCAACAAGAAGACCACACAACAAAATACAGTAGTGGCCAATAACATCAAGAACCCAAAGGCACTAAAACATTGTCACGTAGGTGAATACCTAGATGCCCCAGTGTCCCTGCCCTGGCACTTGAGGACCTCAGCATGTGCTTCCTTTTATTTTAGGCACATTCTATTAAAATCATCTGATTTCTAGTTCATGCCGCACACCAGACCCTTCCCCCTACCCAAAGCCTTTGGTCAATGAAAGCTGTGTTTACCTATCAGTTTGAGCCATGACCCCACTAAGACTTGGATTTATGTCTAGTTTATCTCCATATCACCCACACATAACTCCATCTCTTGTATATATAGATTAGTTAGTGTTCAGTGCGGAGAAGTCAATGGCACCCCACTCCAGTACTCTTGCCTGGAAAATTCCATGGATGGAGGAGCCTGGTAGGCTGCAGTCCATGGGGTCGCTAAGAGTCAGACACGACTGAGCAACTTCCCTTTCACTTTTCACTTTCATGCATTGAAGAAGGAAATGGCAACCCACTCCAGTGTTCTTGCCTGGAGAATCTTAGGGATGGGGGAGCCTGGTGGGCTTCCATCTATGGAGTCGCACAGAGTCAGATACGACTGAAGCAACTTAGCAGCAGCAGCAGCAGCAGCAGTGTTCAATGAGTATTTGCTGAGTGAGTGAGCTGGTGAGAAAGTCAATAGAAAGGGGCTGCAAAAGATGGAGAGAAGGAAAAGATGATGCCATCCATGTGAAGAAAGTAGCGAAAGAGGAAAGCTTTTAAAAGCACACACAGGAACTCCAAAGGGGCGTAGGAGAGAGGCTGAGGTTGGCAGCTCCAGCACCTGCCAGCCACGTGTCTTGCAACAAGTCGCAAAGCTTCCTTAGGACTCTTTTTCTCACCTGTAAAGTTGGAATAAGAGTATCTACCTTACTGGATTACTGTCAGGATTGGAAATTCCATGAGTTTGAGGGAAGGATTGAGAGTTTGGGATTAGCAGATGCACCCTATTATATACAGGATGGATAAACAACAAGGTCCTACCGTATAGCACAGGGAACTAGATTCAATATCCTGTGATAAGCCGTAGTAGGAATACACACACACACACACACACACACATACATATATACGTGTGTGTATATACATACATATATGCAAACATATATACACACACATATATACATACCTATATACACATATATGAGTGCTTAGTCTCTAAGCAGTAAGAATCATGTCTGACTCTTTGCAGCCGCATGGACTGCAGCCCATTAGGCTCCTCTGTCCATGGGATTCTCCAGGCAAGAATACTGGAGTGGATAGCCTTTCCCTTCTCCAGGGGATCTTCCCAACCCAAGGACCGATCCCAGGTCTCCTGCATTACAGGCAGATTCTTTAGCATCTGAGCCACCAGAGAAGCCCATGTATACATATATGCATACATATATACATGCATATATACATATGTTTAAGCTATGGTATGTTTTGGAGAAGGAAATGGGAATCCACTCCAGTATTCCTGCCTGGGAAATCCCATGGACAGAGGAGCCTGGCAGGCTACAGCCTATGGGGGTTGCAAGAGTCAGACACAAATTAGTGACTAAATCACCACCAACATATACATATATATATGCATACGTATATACATACATACATATATATATACTATATATACGTATATATACCTGAGTTGCTTTGCAATACAGCAGAAAGTAACACAACATTGTAAATCAACTGCACTTCAATAAAATGTAAAAAAGAAATACTATGAATAAAAGAACAGTTTATTTTCCTATGCACATATGCATGGCAGGCTCTGTCTTCTTTTTTTTTCCATAACTTATTTTTCTTCTTTAAAAAGAAATATGTCTATTTAGAAATTTATAAAGCAGGCAAATATAAGGCAACAAATAAACTCGTAACTCACTCATAATCCCAACCTGTAGAGGTAATTTAGCATTTAGGTATTCATCCTCTGGGACTTCCCAGCTGGTGCTAGCGGTAAAGAACCTGTCTGCCAATGCAGGAGACTTCAGAGACGCAAGTTCAATCCCTTAGTCAGGAAGATCCCCTGGAGAAGGAAATGGCAACCCACTCCAATATTCTTGCCTGGAGAATCCCATGGACAGGGAAGCCTGGTGGGTTATAGTTAATGGGGTCACAAAGAGTCAGATATGACTTGGAACACTTCTAGTTTTTTATCCTTGGGCTTTCTCTTACTTTTTATAATCATCCCAACAGGCCTATGACACACCCTAACCCATTCTTACCCAGCAGTATATAGTGTGAGCATCTTTTCACATTATTGTGTGATCTTGTATATCACTACTTTTTAAGGATGCATTCCGCTACAGTGTTGTGATATAATTTAGCTAAATAACCTCTTGTTTGGAGACACTGCTGTAGGTCATTTGAAGTTTTCAATTATTATAAATAAAACTGAGATAACCACCCTTGTGTGTATTATTGTTATTTTTAATCATCACTGGCTGAATCCATTTAGTAGTATAAGGTAATAAGCAAAACCACTGAAGCTATGACTCTTAGTAGAAAGTTCATGCATGGGCTTCCCAGATGGCACAGTGGTAAAGAGCCCACCTGCCAATGCAGGAGATGCGGTTAGATCCCTGGGTTGGGAAGACACCCTGAAGGAGAAATGGCAACCCACTCCAGTATTCTTGCCAGAAGCATCTCATGAACAGAGGAGTATTCTTGCCAGGAAAATCACATGGACAGAGGAGCCTGGTAGGCTACAGTCTGTGGACTCACAGACTCAGACATGACTGAGTGACTAAACACACACACACACACATAGGAAGATCATACATATCACAGAACCTGAAGCCAACAACAAAAAATGATTTTGATTGTTTTACCCATGATGATATCCATGAACAATCACCATGGTAAGAGGTGGTACTGGTATTAGAAAAAGTAACCGTGACTTAATGCTATGCACATGTGCTCAGTCGCTCAGTCGTGTCCAACTCTGTGACCCCATGGACTGTAGCCTGTCAGGCTTCTCTGTCCATGAGATTCTCCAGGCAAGAATACTGGAGTGGGCTGACATTTCCTCCTTCAGAGGATCTTCCTGACCCAGGGATTGAATTTGGGCCTCCTACGTCTCCTGCATGGGCAGGCTGATTCTTTGTCACTGGACGTCCTGCTATGAAAGTGTTCGTCACTCAGTCGTGTCCAACTCTTTGTGATCCCATGGACTGTAGCCCACCAGAATTCTATGGAATTCTCCAGGCAGGAATACTCAAGTGGATAACCATTCCCTTCTCCAGGAGATCTTCCTCACCCAGGGATCAAACCCAGGCCTCCTGCATTGCAGGCAGATTCTTTACCATATGAGCCACTAGGGAATACTATAGATATGACCAGATTTCATTGCTCACTAAAATTTGGTTTGCACTTTCATTTCCTCTAACTTTAGCATTATCCAGTCTTTTTCACACCAGACTTCCCAGGATCAGATTGTCCTAACTCTTTTCATGTTAAAGCCTGAGTTTTATGCTTCCCACTCTCCAATCCCATGATTAACACTCCTCACTTTCACCCTTTAGAAATAATGGTAGATATTTACTTGCACATAAATAAGAGCTGAAAAGAGTCTTTCAGGCACTTTGCATATTTTCTGGGAAAAATAAAAGGACCTTTTTAAAGGTTCAACAGAACAAAGAGCCAATCTGTACTCATCAGACATGCATTTCTTTATTCAGGAATTTGTATACAGCACAATGTGTCCCTAAGTGGAACCAAGATTTATGGTACCAAGTGAAGACCGTGAGGGGAAAAACAAGAGCATGCAATGCATGATTCAATCATTGTGAAACATCTTTCTCCTTTCATCTAGTCTTATAAGGAGCCAGCACTGTATTCCTTTCCAGATCCTATCTAAGAGTTATAAGGGAGGTCATGTCCTTGAAAGGAAACTGTGGCCAAGTGCAAATCTGCTTCATGTACATTTCTAGAATATTAATGTTTGATATGAACAATGAATGTTTCCTCAAAATCAGATAAAATGCCATGTAAACAGTGCTTCAGTACGTCTGAGCTTTTTCCCCTGCCATCACCCCATCAGATTGCCATTCCACAGACTCTTATATCGATTTGCAGGAATTCTAAGAGAACCAAAGGGTTTACTGTATGTTTTAAAAGAATCAATATAGCATCAGGATGAAGAATAGACCAAAAGGAAGAAAGAGTGGGAGAAGAAGGGCCAGGTAGACAGTAAGCTCTCATCATAGTACAGGAAATACATAAATATGGCTCAGGTTAGTGTCATAATGTTGTTGTTATTGTTGTTGTTGTTCAGTGGCTAAGTCACATCTGACTCTCTGCAACCCCATGGACTGCAGCCTGCCAGGGCTCCTTTGTCCTCCACTATCTCCAGGAGTCTGCTCAAATCATGTCCATTGAGTCAGTGATGCTATCTAATCATCTCATTCTCTGCAACTCCCTTCTCCTGCCTTCAATCTTTCCCAGCATCAGGGTCTTTTCCAATGAGTCAGCTCTTTACATCAGGTGGCCCAAGTATTGGAGCTTCAGCTTCAGCAACAGTCCTTCCAGTGAGTATTCAGGATTTATTTCCTTTAGGATTGACTGATCTGATCTCCTTGAAGTCCAAGGAACTCTCAAGAGTCTTCTCTGGCACCACAATTCAAAAGAATCGAATTAATATATTAAACACACACACATGTATTTAGTGAGTAGCTTCATTCTTACCGCAGCTATTAGTAATTGTCCTTTGCTCTTTCACAGTAGCATATTGGGCACCTTCAGGGGCAAATCCTAAAGAAGTCAGTCTTGAAAATAAAGAGATAAAAGAAGTATTTATCAGCGACATCAGAGGCAATACACTGCTGACAAATAAAGTCCACAGAATTAGTCCAAGCACGTCCTAAAAGAAATAAATATCAGCCATCCCAGCCTGTTGCAGGAGGGTGTGGAGAGTGATAAAAATCCAGAGTTGCGACAATTGATAAATAAAAATTCCCAGTTTTCAACAACAACAAAAATACAAGATAAGCAAAAAAAACAGGCAACTAGGGTGGCTCATCTGAAAGTGAAAGTTGCTCAGTCATGCCTGACTCTTTGCAACTCCATGGATTTCTCCAGTCCAGAATACTGGGATGGGAAGCCTTTGTCTTCTCCGGGGGATATTCCCAAACCAGGGATTGAACCCAGGTCTCCCGCACTGCAGGCAGATTCTTTACCAGCTGAGCCACAAGGGAAGCTCTTCTGAGAGCACCCAAAATGTTAGACTTATCAGATAGTCTGATAAGCAGCCGTTATAAATATCTTCAAAGAACTAAAAGGAAATAACTTTTAAAGAAATAAAGTAAAAATTATTCATCAAATAGAGAACATCAATCAAGAGATAGAAATTATTTTTTTTTTTTAAAGCCAAAACAACGAAATAAACATTCTGGAGCTGAAGAGTAAAATTTTAAAAAAATCACTAAAGGACCTCAACAGCAATTTTGAGATGACAGAAGAAATAATTAACAAAATTGAAGACAGAGCAATAAAAAGTACCAACTTGAAAAACAGCAAGTAAAAAGAAGAAAGAAAGAATAATTCAATAACCTAGTGTGAGACTCAAGGGTCAACATTTCTAACAAACTCCCAGGTGAGATTGATGCCATGGGTCTTTGGAGTACTTTGAGTAGTCAGGCTCTAAATTCAGTGAACTTTTGTCTTCCCCACGCTTCCCTCATAGCTCAGTTGTAAAGAATCTGCCAGCAACATGGGAGACCTGGGTTTGAGCCCTGGGTTGGGAAGATCCCCTGGAGAAGGGAAAGGCTACCCACTCCAGTATTCTGGCCTGGAGAAGTCCATGGACTGTAGTTGCAGTCCGTGGGGTTGGAAAGAGTCAGACACGACTAAGTGACTTTCAAGTTCACTTTTTATTTTGGCTTTCCCAATAGCTCAGACAGTAAAAAATAAATAAATACATACAATCTGCATGCAATGCAGGAGACCCAGGTTTGATCCCTGGGCTGGGAAGATCCCCCGGAGAAGGAAAAGGCAACCCACTCCACGATTCTTGCCTGGACAGTGGAGCCTGGTGGGCTACAGTCCATGGGGTTGCAAAGAGTCTGATACGACTGAGTGACTAATATTTTCTTTTTGGGCTCTTTAAATATATATATAAATTCTTAAGAAGCTTAAACTATTTTCAAATATTTTAAGAGCATCTATGTCTATTCTGACAGTCTCTGTTTTTAAAATAGTTTATTAAAACATATTTAGTGAAATCTCTTTTTTGTTAAGGGGACAAATTGCTTCTATTCTTTCATAACAGTAAATTTCTTTTTCAATATAGTTATAATTGACATACTAACTCAGCCTGACTTTCCCATCTTAATTTGAATAGCTGATATCTTCTTGTGCTTCTAATTTGCTTCATCTTAGCATCTTCTTTTAAGCTGAATTAATGAATCCATTGAGATAACAGTGATCAAAATTCAGTGATACCTACAAAGGAGCATGCAGCGTCAGTCAGAGAATGTCATAAGTATAACAGATCATTACCCATAAACAAGAGCTCATTTAGCCACTTTGACCAATGCCACGTGCTGACTTGGACTTGTCTAACAGAGAGGCAGAAGGCAAGCAAGAAGGAGGTCGCCTACAAAAATTACTATCAGCAGTTCGCCTGCCAAGAAATAAACTCACTGAAAATTAACTAGGTTCCTTTCTTTGAATTATTACCTATTCTTCTACTAATGCACAGTGCATTAGCCCCAAGACTCTTGGATCAATAGTTCAGTTGTATAGATTATAAAATATTTTGTGTACTCTTTTGCTAGTTGACATTTTATTCCTCAGATTGAAGTTAGAGTGATTTCAACTTAGAAGAGACTTGGACTTTAAATCAGAAACATTTATCCCAAATTGTTGTGCTTAAGATTTGACATATCAAATATCTTTTCAAATGGCTTGCCTTGGGCAATAGGAGATTGTACAAAATATATTAACATGATTTTTTACCTACCTTGAAAAGGCTTTGATGATGAATCTGTGCATAACCCAGAAGGGCCTTGGCCTTTCCTGCTTCAAAAATTCATTATGTTAAAATATTTGCAACTGACACTGTGCAGAAAGAAAATAGAACAACATGAAAATGGAGGGCAATTTTTGCCCCTTGTCATTAAATCTGGTTGACAGTAGTCAGATGGAAAGAATGGAAATTTCATGTCTGTAACAGTGAAATGAGAAAATTAATATTCCCTATTATTCTAGGTAGACATTTTAATATATATATGTTTGTATCATCAAGATAATGAGCTACCTTACTTATTTCAGAATTTTGTGGAGGTCAAATGCAATAATAGGTAGAAAGGTACTTTGTAAATTTTAACTGTACACATCAGGCATATTATTAGAGCATCACAGAATATAAACAGAGAAACTTAAATCATTCATGAAAATTCAAGGATAGGGTATATGAAAACCAATTTTCAAAAGAATGGAAAGCAGAGGAATTCTGTCCTTTCTTCATTCAAAGTTGCTAGTTTTCAATATTTCAATTGATTAAATTCAAGTAATCAAATTGAAGGTGTTCTTGAAATATACATGCAATATACAAGCTAAAGATAAAATTGGTTATATTTCAAAGGAATTAATAAGACAAAAATGTTTAGAAAATAGCAGACAGGTACAACTAAGTTGGGCCAAAATCTAGTTCTAAGAATTTTCACTAAATAACAAAAATTGTCTGCAATTATTACTGTGACTTGGAGGATCTATATGACAAAATAAAATAGAAACTCAAGAAAAATATAGGTATTCCTGTAGTTGAGACTCCCTCTCCAGGGGATCCTACCAACCTGGGTCTCCTACATTGCAAGCTGTCTCATGCATTCCAAGCAGATTCTTTACTGACTGAGCCACCAGGGAAGTCTAAGGTCACATATGGAAGAATATTTATGTGATGTTTCTAATCCTTCTGGATAACTCCAATCTGTGATAAGAAATGGGAGGCTGACCTCTAGGGTCAGGATCAATGTGGGCTTACCACTGAGTTTGCCAATGAGGAACACCAGCAGGTGTCTGGAGCGGGCAAGGAGAATGGAGACTAGACATTTAGTCACTTGACTCCGCATTTCATGGGCTTACTGCAACTTTTGCCTGTGCAGCTCATACTTTGAGCCCGCTTTCTTTCTCCCCACGTTCCATGTTCACATGCCCCCTAGCCACTTCAGGTGCAGAGGGGCACCTGCCCTAGGCTGCTGCCCTGTCTCTTGGTGTTTCTCTACACTTTGCCTTGATCTTCACAAGGCGTCTCTTTACTAAGCTCTCTGAAGATCATGCAGTTAGAATGTGCCATCTGTTTTCTGTGGGACCTGACTAAACTCTGAAAAAAGTCCCAACCCCAAGCTTTGCCAAATGAATGATATTTATAGAGTTTAGATATGTATAAGCCAGAAAAAAACCAGGGTGAAAAAATGGGGATTTTTTTTTTTGGTATGCAAAGTATAGCTTAGAATATGGTGTATAAAATATAGTTAAAGCTTTATGACATTGAAAGAATCTGTATATTCAGGAAGGAAACAAAGAATACTTGCCAGCTAGCAGCCGTCAGACTGTAGTCAGTGTGTACAGAGCACCCTGAGGAGACTCAGGATGTGAAAACACGGAACACTGGCCTCAGGTAGCCGAGGCACCTATCAAAGGAGTGATTTCAGGAGCACAGACTCTGGCATCTTCCCATACATGGAAAAGTGTTAAATTCCTTAACTTGAGATGTCTAGTTTTCTTTTCAAAACAATGATCTTTTGTTTCTACTGCACATTGTTGTAAAACTCCTATATATTCTATATATCCTGGCTACCCACCTCACCTCCTCACAGCAGTTCTCTCAATGTTACCCGAGTGTCTCCTGGGCTTAAGTTCATATTGAGATAAGTCCACTGAATAAAACATAACTCTCAACTTTAAAATAAAATTAGGTATCTATATCTTTAACATGTTAGTTGAACATAAATAAATCACATAAGGTTACCAAGGGTAACCTTGTATGTGTTAAAGACCTGTCATTGTTGTCATTAATTGATAGTTCTGAAAATGGAAAGATAACATGTTGCATAAAACTTAAATACTTAGCTACAAAACTAATATAAAACTAGCAATTTTCAATCAGAATATCTGAATTTATAAAGTGAATGAGGAATAAGGAATGTATGCTCAACCGTATCCAGTTCTTTGCAACCCTGTGGACTATAGCCTGCCAGACTCTTCTGTCCATGGGGATTTTTTTAGGCAAGAATACACATTTCCTCCTCCAGAGGATCTTCCCGACCCAGGGATCGAACCTGCACTTTCTGTATCTCCTGCATTGCGGGCAGATTCTTTACCCACTGAGCCATCAGGAAAGCCTTATTAAGTGAATACATTATCTCAGTGGATCTCTCTGCAATTTAAAAGAATTTTGTTGATGAACAACTGACATGTAGAGAAACTGAAGGAGTAGACGATCTCCTATGAACAATTTTCTCAGCAACATCTGTTTTCTTTTGCTATAGCTTTGTTTTGAAACACAAAATTTATGAAATGTTCACAGCACAAAGTAGCCCTAAATCTCCCAGTTTATATTATGGTTAAGAGATACAGACATCACAAACTAGGCCACTGGATTCCACCACCATCATGCTTTCCTTGTATAAATGGCTCCAATATTTAGATTCCCAGCTAAGTAATCTCTGTTCCTACAATGTAGCACTTTTTTGTGTATTAAATTTGCATGCTTGAAGAGTCAAATGAGTAATATTTATATTTTAGCCATTTCTACTAAGCATCCAATAAAGACGTTGGCCAGAACAAACCAGGACCAGTACTAGTATACAACATCAAATGTCAAATCTGTTCGTTTCTCGGAAGTACAGCTAAGTTCATTGGGCTGAATCCATTGAAGACTGCGCCTACACCAAGACTCCTACCCTAGGAATCTGTGGGAGACATTCTCAACTCAGTTTAATGAGGTCAGTTTAGAAGATCTCAGTCTTGTTTACTGGTCTCCTGTCCCTCCAGCATCTTGCAAATTGCTTGCTTGCATTTGTGTGTGTGTGTTAGTCGCTCAGTCATGTCCGACTCTTTGCGACCCCATGGACTGTAGCCTGCCAGGCTCCTCTGTCCATGGGATTTCCCAGGCAAGAAGACTGGAGTGGGTTGCCGTTTCCTTCTCCAGGGGATCTTCCCAAGCCAGGGATTGAACCTGAGTCTCCCACGTTGCAAGGAAACTCTTTACTGTCTGAGCCACCAGGAAGCATTGCTTACTTTTAGTACTGTTAAAAGACTTAAAATTTCCATCCCAAGGCTGTTACCACTGAATTAATTGAAAAATGTTGTTTCCCATTATGTTTATCCTGGGAGCACTTCTATGATCCTTTTTTTTTTTTTTTTCATTTTTATTTTTAATTGGAGGGGAACTGCTTTGCAATGTTGTTAGTTCCTGCTATATGACAACATGAGTCAGCTATAAGTACGTACATATCCCCTCTCTCTTGCACGTGCCTCCCATCCCACCCACCGTCTCAGGCCTCCAGGTCATCACAGAGCACTGGGCTGAGCTCCCTGTGTCACACAGCAGCTTCCCACTAGCTAGCTATTTTACACATGATACTGTGTGTATTTCAATGCTACTCGTCAATTTGTCCCATTCTCTCCTTCCCTCGCTGTGTCCTCAAGTTCATTCTCCACGTCAGTGTCTCTTCTTCTGCTCTTCACATAGGTATATCAGTGCCATTTTTCTAGATTCCATATATATGCGATATTGTTGTTTACTTGCTAAGTTGTGTCCGACTCCTTGGGACCCCATGGACTGCAGCCTACCAGGCTCCTCTGTCCATGGGATTTCCCAGGCTACTCCTTCTCCAGGGGATCTTTCTGACTCATGGATTAAATCCACATCTCCTACACTGGCGGGCAGATTCTTTACCACTGAGTCACCAGGGAAGCCCATATATACATTAATATACAATATTTGTCTTCCTCTCTCTGACTTTTGACTAGCCAGGATTTCTTCCTTGAAATTCTTGCGGCCCAATATTATGAGTTTGTTTCTGCTGAGTCTTTCATAATAGCATCCCATTGAGTGTGGTTCACTATATGCACGGTTTGTATTTAATCAACTTGCAGGGAATTTAAGGGCTCTCATCCGGATTACTGCCACTCACTGTCCTGAGAGCACACTCCCCATTTGGTTTGTAACAGGTGGTGTCACAGCCTTAGGAATGGCAATAAACACTTCAATAACCATCTCCAGAAAGGAGACAAGGTTTTTTCCTCTATTATCCATGACAGCTTACAGAGCCCCTTTCCCCATATGGTACTTAAAGTAGAGAATCAGGCGATCATTCTTGGTGCCCTGGCAACATGGCACTCTGACCAGGGCAGAAAGAGCCAATTACGACCCTCCAAGAAAGGACATCTACAAACTGACCACATAGACATTTCAAATAGGGAAAGCATGTATTACATGTACACCCATATTCACTTCTGATACTTACAACATCAACTTGGAAATGTGGCGAGGTCCACAGGAATGATAAGACAAGTCAGTGTAGCTAAGGAGTTGCAAGCGAAGGGGGAGAGTCAAAGGGGGAAATAGGGATGAAAGATTGGGAAGCGAAGGGAACTTTCCACCTTGGCAGAGTAAACATGGAGTGTCATCATTCGACCCTGGGCTAGGCTGTAAAGTTTAACTCTCTAGGACGTGGAGGAAAATAAAGAATGGCTTGGTCATAAAGTATGAAGGATAGAGAACCATGGAGGAGGGGCTTCTGCCCAATACAGGAACTGCTGGTCTTCAAGCAGCCCCCGTTGAGGATTCCCTTCCAGGGATGGGAAAGTAGAAATCAAAGGCATGTACCGTGGATGGAGGCAGCAACCTCCCAGCTTGAACCCAGAATTCTCATGTTTCTTCAAGTCCTGCCACACTTCAGGAGGCCTATGGGGGGTGAGATATACTGTTAGGTACAGCCGTGTTTAGGCAGAACCACGGCCATGCTGGGCCAGGGCAAGACTGTAGTTTGATATTCCAGATTCCGTGTGTGTGTGCGTGTGAGCACACATGCATGCACACACAGTGTAGACTGTGGACAGAAAGGGTTGTCACAAGATGACTGTTGATATCAGATTGCCAGCTTGCTCCCTGATGCTAGTAGTCAAGAGTAACACAGCTTCCCTTTACTTTAAATTCATTAGTTTGGGAAACCCTTGAGTAGCCAGCCAATTGCAGCAGGCATACTGTGGCATGGCTTTGTGCATAAACCCAGAAGCTTCTCCCCGGGCACCTGCACCACAACCCACAATTCAGAGAGGATCAGGATGAGGAGGAAGTAAATAAGGCACGTAGGAGCACAATTGCAGGAAGTGATCACTTCCAGGTGTGCGAGGGCAGATGCCTCCCTTGTCCAATCCTGGTCCCACCCCAACCACTCAGCTCTGCTCATGGGAACAACAGCCCTTCAAGGTGCTCCTAAAAAAAAGGGGGAACCTCTCAGCAAATAAATTGTAAGAATCTTGTATTATTAACAGAATGTTAAGAAACTTACTTGGCAAACAAGCTTATTAAAAACTTAAGTCTAGCAATGAAAGAAATCTGCTTCGCTTTGCCTAAGCCAGCATTTTCCAGACTTTTTTGCTGACTATATTTTTTTGCAAGGAATTTGTGTTGACATCCTGTAAAAATGTTCTGGAAGTGCTAGGTTTGGGTTATGTTAATGGGGTTCTGAGAACTTTCAAAACAGATGCCTCATTGGAGTCTAATTGTTCTGCTGTTAACTTTGGGTAATTTCCCACTTTAGCCTCTTACAAAATAGTAGAAAGAGAGTATTTTCTTCCCATAGTCAGAAGTTCCAACCTTCTAGATGTTTGCATGCCACCATGATTAGCATATTTTTTTAATTCTCCTTTCATTCTCACCTGGTCCCTCGCAATGTTGAGTAACTGCAAACTTACCCTAAACTCATCCTCAGGCTTGTTCTGGTCAGCATTTTTATCCACTACATAATAATGACATTGACTTCATGTTGAACAAACTTGCAAATGAAATGGAGTTGGGAGAGATGAAAGAGCTAGTTTATTTGAGAGTGAATTATACCCCTACTAGACTCAGAGAGGATGATGGCACCCCATTCCAGTACTCTTGCCTGGAGAATCCCATGGATGGCAGAGCCTGGGAGGCTGCAGTCCGTGGGGTCGATAAGAGTTAGACATGACTGAGCGACTTCACTTTCATTTTTCATTTTCATGCATTGGAGAAGGAAATGGCAACCCACTCCAGTGTTCTTGCCTGGAGAATCCCAAGGACAGGGGAGCCTGGTGGGCTGCCATCTATGGGGTCGTACAGAGTCGGACACAACTGACGCGACTTAGTAGCAGCAGTAGCAGACACAAAAACTGCTGAATTGAAAAAGGATTAAATTTAACCATAATAAACACAGAGCTGTGCAATGGGCTCCAAAAAATTCCAAAAATCTACAAAGCAAACAGGACAAGGTTAGAAGCAGTATTTGAAAGATCTGCGATGGCAGCACACTCCAGTACTCTTGCCTGGAATACCCCATGGACAGAGGAGCCTGGTAGGCTGCAGTCCATGGGGTCGCAAAGAGTCAGACACGACTGAGTGACTTCACTTTCACTTTTCACTTTCCTGCATTGGAGAAGGAAATGGCAACCCACTCCAGTGTTCTTGCCTGGAGAATCCCAGGGACGGGGGAGCCTGGTGGGCTGCTGTCTGTGGGGTTGCACAGAGTCCGACATGACTGAAGCGACTTAGCAGCAGCGGCAGCAGCAGCAGGGAGGCCTCAGTGTGACTCAATGTAAGAGAATATTTCTAAGATTGTAGTGAAAACATACACAACAAGGAGACTGAGAATCTTCCACACGAGAGACATATGACAACATTCTGTGACCCATCACAGAGACAGTGTAACGCAGGTGGTGACAACTGAACTAGATTGTAAAAGTTAAACTGTCCTAACAGAATTAATTCCATGTAACACATGGTCTGCAAGGAGACCCAACCAGTCCATCCTAAAGGAAATCAGTCCTGAATATTCATTGGAAGGACTGATGCTGAAGCTGAAACTCAATACTTTGGCCACCTGATGCGAAGAACTGACTCATTGCAAAAGACAATGATGCTTGGAAAGATTGAAGGCAGGAGGAGAAGGGGATGACAGAGCATGAGATGGTTGGATGGCATCACCAACTCAATGGACGTGAGTTTGAGTAAGCTCTGGGAGTTGGTGATGGACAGGGAGGCCTGGTGTGCTGCAGTCCATGGGGTGGTAGAGAGTCGGACACAACTGAGTGACTGAACTGAACTGAACACATGGTCTAGGAAGTAGGGTGGGGCTTTTACTTGGCAAAAGATTAACCTGGTTAGAGATCCTTAATCATCATTATACACAAAAAGGTGTTGAGAAAGGAAGAATCAAGAAGAAAAAGTAGCAAATCAAAAAAGAGCTGAAGACCGCATTCTAGTGGGGTTGGCTTCCCTCAGCTTGATTGCATTGTTGATTTCTGTTAGCAAGCGCACACGCAGTCGGGACAGACACAGAGAGAGTGGTGTTCTTTGGGATGCCTTCTGTGTGAACTGTAGAAGACTCAACGTGTAAATGAGGAGCCTTTTTCTGAAACTGCTGTGGGACTTCTACTGAAGTCCCATGTCCCTTGATTCTGCCTCGAATGCAGAGACCCCAGGAGACAGCCTTGTTTGCTGGTGAATTCCCAGCTTGACACTACAAGTGTTGTCAGTCACCGATACATGCACCCAGATGCTAAACACCAGGTGTGGTGCTTGCCCAGACTGGAAAAGAGAAGACCTGGAATCACACAAAGAGAGAGAAAAGGTTCCGCTTCACTGGCTCCATGACTCCCAAGAAGAAAGGCAGACTAGTTGCTCTCTATTGCCAGCAGGTCTAGAACAGGAAGGAAGAAAACAGGCTTAGGTGGCCGCAGAGGCGATAGGGTTAAGCTAGGGATTAAGAAGGATTTGTTCATTATAAAGTCTGTTTGGTCCTGTCCGTCTTTTCTGGAGGTGCCTCGGGCATATAACCATGAGACTGTATGGATGAAGTAGCAGGCTCTTCTCAAAGGATTCAATTTCTTGGACACTGCACATTTTTCCCACATTGTTCTGGACATGCAAATACTCTAACTCAAATCTTCTAATAAAGCAGATAACTAACATAATCTACTCTCTTTCAAGGGACTGCTAGAGATGACATGGTGCTCTCTTAAATCACAGGAGACAGAACCTACACTATTCCTTATCTGGAAGGAGAAGAACAAATTCAATCAGAGCTGTTTGTGTTCTTTTCCAAACAGATGATCTTATAAAATCATGCATAGGAGGTTTTAATCAGGAGGTGTGAGTGAGAGAAGCCATAAATCACGAGCTCAATATATCCACGAGGGTCCTGAATAACCTCAGCTTCATCCTCAGAAATGCCTGGAATTCAATAACTCTGTGTGTGTGTGTGTGTGTGTGTGTGTGTGTGTGTGTATGCTGGAGGGGAGGAAGAGGGATAGGGAGAACTTCTACAACTACATCCCTTAAAAGTCTAATTCACCCTCCTTGGAGAAACGCGGTCATGGGAAGGGAAGGGAAGGGCTGGCCTTGTTAAATAAGCATCAATGCATATATTAAGAGATGGGACAATGTCATCACTGAAAGCAAAAAAACGGACTTTTGCAACTGTAGTCCTGTGGAGCATTGTCAGCTACCTGGGAGTTAAGGGCAGCTGATTCAGCTGAGATCTAGTGAGAATCTCAGAGGGTCTCATTGCAACAGCACAGCCCGTAGTTGCAGCAGACCCACTGGCAACACCCCATCTATCAGACACAAAAGTGTGGTCTATTGAGAAACAAGCAAAATGTCCCTCAGTGGACATTGTCAGGATTAGCCTCGGAGACCCTAAAGTGTATCCATTTTCCAAGCTAACAACAACATCTATTAAGCTTCCCTTTTGCAAAAGGAAGATAGCAGGGTGGTTTTACAAAGTATATAACTGGAACACTCTTCTTGCCCAAAAGAGTGAACAGCCCTTTGGGAGAGAAAAGTCATGCGCAGACTGAATAGAATTACTATCGCATGTAATAAGTAATTACTTTTTCTGTCCAGGGAACATCCTGGTTTATGCACCCAAAAATAGAGTATTTTGAGACATCCATGGCCATGTCCTACCTTCGTTTTCAATGCTCAACTTTCTGTTTATTAAACATTCATGAGTCCTAAGAGAGCCCCGAGAGACAGAAAAATAAAAGTGTGCTCTTGTCCGAAAATGGATTTGAAAGGTTAGAAGAGACGCCAAAACTGACGATCATTGGTGTGCCTTTGCTTCTCAGTTCAAGAGCCTGAATTACTGCCTGTTCTTGAAACTGTGGCTCCAGGGTTTATTGGTCTGGGCTGGTCTGGGTGTTCTGACCAAGGTGTTTCTGGAATGCCAAGCAGTACAGACGCCTGTGCACAATCCAATCTTCCCTCATTATTCCTAGAAGATCTCTACAGTCACCTCAAGAGCCCTTCTTTCTCTCAGTCCGGCAGCTCCGACTTCCTTGTTCTCTCATGAGGCAGATCTCCCGAATTAAACCGCCTGCCGGGGATGGAGGGACGGGGTGAAGGCAGACCGTGAGTCGTGTTGATAAAGGCACCTGCCCCGGCTTGAGCAGACCAGACAAAGGCCTCGAGGTAGAAAGGCACCCAGGCTGCTGCTCTGAATACCAAGAAGCATATCAGGGGAGGAGAAAAGGCAAATGAACTCCCCGGGATTTACAGCAGAGACACACAGGAGAACAGAGAAACGGGGCAGCCTTCAATTCAGAGCAGTTATGGTGGTGGTGGCCCCGTTGAGGTCACCCACGAAAGCCTCAAAGCCTAGGACAAGCACTGCTGAGACAGAAAAACGGGGGAGATGCAAGTCTCTGTGAGCAAAAATGACTTTGAAAGGGTTAGAGGTGAAGAGCCATGAGAAGAAGTTCTTGGTAGAGTGATGGGGAAAGGAGAATGAAATCACAGACACATGCCAAAGAAATGAAGTTAAAAATAGCAGCACTGTGGGGATGAAGGATGAGGCACACAGACTCCTGATGTTAAATTCCAAAGAGGAAATCTTCAAAACTTTAACAGACACTTGGCATGGATCAGATGGTAAAAAATCTGCCGGTAATGCAGAAGACTCGGGTTCAATCCCTGGGTCGGGAAGATTCCCTGGAGAAGGGAATGGCAACCCACTCCAGTATTCTGGCCCAGAGAATTCCATGGACAGAGGAGCCTGCTGGGCTACAGTCTACAGGGTTGCAAAGAGTTGGACACGACTGAGTGACTAACACTTTCACTGTTCACTTGGCATGGATCAATTTGTAGCTTGGTTTGCAATCCAAGGTATTAGAATGATCTTGAATGTGTCCTAATTTCTCTACAGAATCTTACCACCTGTAGCCTATTTGAAGCTAGGCCTTTGCGTTCATGCATTTAGAAAACATGCTTTAGGAAAAGCAGTACTTTGCAAATACTTTGAGTATTGCCAAGACCACAGCCTCTGATTCTGGATTAGAATTCCTGCTTTAGCCTCTGACTCTCATGCACAACAGTGAAGGGTCTGGGATTTCATCCCATTTGCAAGTGAGCATGTTAGCTTGCCACGTTTTTCACGGATGCAGGCAGAAAACATAACTCCCAAGTCAGAGACAAGAGATGTGATCACCCAGCACAACAGGCAGCATGCACTTCAGCACATTCATGTCAGTTTCTCTGGGCCGCCAAGTCCCAGTGGGCAAGGCAAGATGGAACCAGTTGGCCACACACACACAGTGCATTGTTGCGACAGACGTACCTTGACCTGAGAGAATCTGAACCTTTTATAATGTGGAATAAGGATGTCATATTCCTGGGCTTCCCAGGTGGTTCAGTGGTAAAGAATCTGCCTGCCAAAGCAGGAGACGCAGGTTCAACTCCTGGGTTAGGACTATCACTTAGAGGAGAAAATGGCAACATACTCCAGTATTCTTGCCTGGGAAATCCCATGAACAGGGAAGCCTGGTGGGCTATCATTCTTGGGGTTGCAAAAGAGTTGCACGTATCTTTGCGACTAAAACAACAATAACAATAACAACAAATTCCTTATTCCAGAATATACTGTCTTTTTCTTCCAAGGCTGTTTGCTGAACAAATACACTATTTTGAGATAGTATGAAATGAAGACAGTCAACCTGACTTGTCATAAGATGTGCAGAAATATGAGACCAATCATCACTTCCCACCTGCTCTAATCCTTACAAAGAATCTTTACAGCATCTTTACAGATTTAAATCCTCTAATCTTTCCAGAAGTTTCTTCTCCTTTCTGGATATCATGGTTTCCTATTTTTAAATAAAGAGGTTAAACTGGATCAAATCTAAGGTCATTTCATGGCAATGAAGTGAAGATGATTGTTTCTTTTTCCAAAAACTGTTTTATAAAGATTCTACTCTTCAAAGTTTTATAATCTCAGAAGGCCATGCTTACATCCAAATGATCATTGTTGATTGGTGTGTCATATACACACAGACACACACACGCACAGTAGCCATACCTCAGCAAGAGTGATGTTTCATTCCTAATTTTTGTGTGAAAGCCCAGTGACGTGGAAGCTGATATTGTAATGAAAAACTAGCTGTGATTACAGCATATACCCTATTTCTTTTCCTACCATCTCGTATTAATTGGTCAGGCACTTTCCTTAATCCAAATATATATAAAACAGCCTATGAGTATTTTGGTTGATTTCCTCACTTTTTATATTTTTTCTTCCTCACTCTCATTGTGAACTTGTTCAGAGAGTAAAATAATCTGTTGAAATAAGAGCTTTGCAAAAGGAGCCTTGCTGATTCCTACAGGAGAAGCCAGGTCATTAGACAAAGACCTAATGCATCTGCTGCACGTCGCCTTGGTAACCTGCCACTGACCACAGAGTCTCGTGATGAGAGCAGCTCTGTTACCTACAAGCTGGGTGGACATTCTGACCGACCGACATTGGGCTTGCAAGGGTCACCTTCTAAGTCTGGGCTCCCTCCACAAAGTCAAATGGGCCATTGTCCCAGCATCCCAATTCCAAAAACTACTTTGTCTACTAGGGTTCGAAAGCACCATAGAAATCATCCATGTCTTCCAGGCCTTTCTTCAAAGGAAGATTAGACAGAGGTTCCCTGAACACTGGTTCTGGAGCCTCTCAACAACTGGAATGACCAACATGACTCTGTTCTGCCCAACCCTCGAGCTGAGCTCAGATGGACCAGCCAGTGAAGCCTGGTTTCATCACACTGCTCTAGTTCAGTATTGCTGTGGCTGGGCTGTGCCCTGGCCAGCTTTATCCTCCCCACCCCAAATTGTTGCAACATTTCCTCCTTCCCCCAGTATTTATTTCCCTCTTCAGCAAGGTTTCTGCCTCCTCATCAACACATTTTGCCTCTTCATCAACCATTATCACCTTCCCACTCTGTCTCTGCCAGAGCTGATATTAATATAGTGAAGAGAAAGTCGTTTAGTCATGTCTGACTCTTTGAGACCCCCTGGACTATACAGTCCATGGGATTCTCCAGGCCAGAATACTGGAGTGGGTAGCTGTTCCCTTCTCCAGGGGATCTTCCCAACCCAGGGACCGAACCCAGGTCTCACACATTGCAGGCAGATTCTTTACCAGCTGAGCCACCAGGGAAGCCCAGATACTAATGTAAGGACGGATCAATTCTGAGCTCCGTAACATAACACAGCTGCTGCTGCTGCTGCTAAGTCACTTCAGTCGTGTCCGACTCTGTGCGACCCCATAGACGGCAGCCCACCAGGCTCCACCATCCCTGGGATTCTCCAGGCAAGAACACTGGAGTGGGTTGCCATTGCCTTCTCCAATGCATGAAAGTGAAAAGTGAAAGTGAAGTCGCTCAGTCATGTCCGACTCCTAGCGACCCCATGGACTGCAGCCCACCAGGCTCCCCACTCCCTGGGATTCTCCAGGCAAGAACACCATCAAATAGACATTTGCCCAGAGTTGTATAGTAGCCAATCTACACAACCACATATGGTGACCTTCCCAGCGTTCCTGAGTCACTTTACCTGTTGCTGATCATGTAACCCTCACAACAGCCCTATAAGGTAGGTGCTATTGTCTACAGTCTCACAAGAGAATACTAAACCAAGAGAGGCTACATTTCCCAAGGATTCACAGCTACTGGGTGACTAAATTAAGACGCATATCTCAACGACTAGATGTGAGCTTTTCACATGTTTTAAGAGCTAAATAAACCTTTGTTCAAGTGAAGCTTGAGCAGAATGAAGTTGGATCACCTCTCCTTGTCAAGTCCCTGCTCTCCCAGCCCCAATTCCCTGAGTTTCTTAAACCATCCTTGGTGGTTGGCTTTTTTCTGGGCTAGACTGAGGAATCCACTGGAACCCCAGTGAGGTTATCTGTTAAGCAGTGACTATCTGTGTGACTCTTGATAACCTCTTCTCTACACAGTCTGGATCCTTCTGTCTTCTCCCTCCATTTAGTTCCTCCCATTTGCCAGTCGTTGGCCATACCATAATCACCAGGTTCTTACCGCATATTGAGTTTCACTAAAACCAAGAGCGACAAAGAATGGATGCTTTTGAACTGTGGTGTTGGAAAAGACTCTTAAGAGCCCCTTGGACTGCAAGGAGATCCAACCAGTCCATTCTGAAAGAGATCAGCCCTGGGATTTCTTTGGAAGGAATGATGCTAAAATTGAAACTCCAGTACTTTGGCCACCTGATGTGAAAAGTTGACTCATTGGAAAAGACTCTGATACTGGGAGGGATTGGGGGCAGGAGGAGAAGGGGACGACAGAAGATGAGATGGCTGGATGGCATCACTGACTCGATGGACGTGAGTCTGAGTGAACTTTGGAAGTTGGTGATGGACAGGGAGGCCTGGCGTGCTGTGATTCATGGGGTTGCAAAGAGTCGGACATGACTGAGCGACTGAACTGAACTGAACTGAAAACCAAGACATATCCACTCACCGGTCAGCCTGAATGAGACTGAATTGCCCAAGCCCCTGGGAACATGGACACCTGGAATGAGATCTACTTTCTAGCCCTGGATATAAGCCTCGGAGGACACAGATCCCTCTAACACCCTGGGCATCTTGGAACTTGCCGACATCCTGTGTCATCTCCTCTCTCTGAGGCCCAAACATGCCTCGTCCTAAAGTAGGGTGACCGTGTACCAACACCAAGCTCCTCACTAGGAGGAGGTCTCTTTACTAATCCAGAGAACTCAGTGGGGAACTTGGTGTTTTCCCCTGGAGAAGGAGATGAAGCGTAGAAACATTTCCCCCTTCACCTGGCTTCCTCCTAATGAGCTTTCGTCTGAATAACCCTCCTGAATACTACTTCCATGACACCTGTGGATGGTTGTATACTCCATTGTGGGTCCTTCCAGTCTCTAATTATAGCATTCAATTCTGTCTAATGTTTCTCTGCTAGACGCTCAGGCCCATGAGAAAAGAGACTTCGCTATTCAGCACTTTATCCAAATCCTCTGCATTGAACTTGGTACATGGTACCCATTAAAGACTTGTTAAATAAATGAATTTTTGATTTACGGCATCAGATCAGATCAGATCAGATCAGTCGCTCAGTCGTGTCCGACTCTTTGCAACTCCATGAATCGCAGCACGCCAGGCCTCCCTGTCCATCACCAACTCCCAGAGTTCACTCAGACCCACGTCCATCGAGTCAGTGATGCCATCCAGCCATCTCATCCTCTGTCGTCCTCTTCTCCTCCTGCCCCCAATCCCTCCCAGCATCACAGTCTTTTCCAATGAGTCAACTCTTCGCATGAGGTGGCCAAAGTACTGGAGTTTCAGCTTTAGCATCATTCCTTCCCAAGAAATCCCAGGGCTGATCTCCTTTAGAATGGACTGGTTGGATCTCCTTGCAGTCCAAGGGACTCTCAAGAGTCTTCTCCAACACCACAGTTCAAAAGCATCAATTCTTCGGCGCTCAGCCTTCTTCACAGTCCAACTCTCACATCCATACATGATTTACAGCATAGATTTATACTTTGTAGCCTCTAATGGAAATATTAATAACCAAGTATTTGGATGAGACTTCTTCTTAATTTTTAAACTTGCAAGGAATTTAGTAAGATCACTAAATCTCTCTTTAAAGATGTGGCTTATTTTTGATTCTTCATTGTCAAGCATAATGGTAAAAATGGATTTGAGTTCAGTTAGCTCTTCAAAATAAAGAATTCGTCACCTATATCTTGTGATCATCTTAAATTTGTCAACCTCTTAAACTGACTTTAATGATCTTTTAATACATATTTTTAAGTGTGTTTCAAAGACTATGTTCTATTGGACTTATCAACGTTTTTTCAAAAGGTTATTTAACATCTGATGTAAACATAAAGTGTATGCTTCATTCAACTCAAACCATCAACAATCAACGTTTCAATTACTAAAAAGCAAATCTGAAAGTCAGGATCTGTTTTTTATTATCATCGAAAAGTTTGTTTTTACTTTTAAACTATTGGGCTTGCAATCCCAACATTGGAAATAACCTTAAATTTGGCAAAGTGTGACCTAGTATTGATGCCACATTTTTATTTATGATTTTTGAAATTCCCTAAATTAATCCTAAGCTGCCATTCCTCTGCAAGTGACTGAGGTGTAGAGTTTGCATCTCAGGTTACAGACTTTGTTGTTGCAGAATCACCACAGGTGATGGAGGGCATCCCTTTGATCTGTCCAAGTCTCAGACACCAAGAGAGAAACATCTGAGTACTGGGTCTCGTCCACTTTGACTTCCCCTTAACAAACTCATTCTCACATTATTTCAAGAGACAAATATTTTGAAAGTGAAGAACACAAGAGGTTGCTAAATATTAGCTTTCAAAGGCTTGGAGTCACATGATATTTGCTTGGGTTACCTCTTCTTCAAGCCCATATAAAGAATCGTGTTTACCCTTGAACACTCTTCAGGGCTGAGGCGCTGCTGGGTGAAGAAATATGCAGGAGAGAATGTAAACATGGTTAAGACTTGCTGGGTTCTGTGGATGCAGAAACCTCTGCTTGCTTTAAGCAGACCAGAAAAACAGAAGCAGAGAATGCAAAACACATATGATGAGACAAAAACGAAATCTTACACAAAATTCGAGAGAGTAAAACATAACAAAAACCTTCCTGAGCCTGGATTTTCTGCAACGTCTGGGGTGATTGTTGTTTACGACAGACCATAACATTTTCTACTGGTGTAAAATTGCTGAGAATTACCAAGTCTACCTTAGTCTACAAGCATGAAATGACCAGTCTAGAAAAATCACATTTTCAGGCTCATTTAAGTAAGCGTTAGTTGCTCAGTCGTGTCCATGGGCTGTAGTCTGCCAGGCTCCTCTGTCCATGGGATTCTCCTGGGCAAGAATACTGGAGTGGGTAGCCATTCTCTTCTCCAGAGGATCTTTCTGACCTGAGACAAGTCTCTTGTATTGCAGACAGATTCTTTACCATCTGAGCCACCAGGAAAGTTTATTTAAGTAAACTCAAGAATAATTCATAAACTGTCAGCATTCTAAATTGACCATTCAGCTGCTTTCCCTGAAAATGTTACTGGAAAAAGTTAAGCTTTGAGAGTTTTCAGTATTCGAATTACCCTGGATTATTTCAATTAACAAGTGTTTAAATGATGCTTATGAATTTTTACTTAACGTCTTTCTGAAACAGTACGTGCATTTTTCTGCCTTCATCATGCATACCATTTGGAACATTAAATTTAGTTTTTTGTGGCAATTTAAGTCTAAATTCACATTGTTCTATTGAAGGTAGTGTAATAATAAGATGTTAAACGAGAGTTCGTGCTCAGAGACTTACCAGCTTGTGACAGTCCACAAATTATGTAACTTTTCTGATCCTCTGCTGCTTTCTTAGTAAAATTAGAAATGCACCTACTGGCCTGACTCTCTATATGTTTGTGAGGGCAATGAGGTAAAGACCATGAAAAGAACTTACAAACAAGAAAGTTCTCTAAGAATCCGGGGATATGGGAAGAAGCCATCAGGTTGAAAACTTTATTTAAGACAAAATATGCAGCTACTTTTCAATGCTGGTTGCTTTGTTTAGGTTCTGTTCCCTTGATAAACTTTTGCTAATTTTGTTTATATTTTCGGAAACACACATTTAAAATTTTTGGAAAATATTAGATGTGACTATTTTGTTCTTTGGGCTTCCCTGGTGACTCAGAAGATAAAGAATCTGCCTGCTATGGAGGAGACCTCGGTTTGATCCCTGGGTCGGGAAGATCCCCCGAAGAAGGGAATGCCTACCTAGGACAGTATTCTTACCTGGAGAATCCCATGGACAGAGGAGCCTGTTGGGCTACAGTCTGTGGGGTCACAAAGAGTCAGACACACTAACACTTTCATTTTGTTATCACAGGATTTAAAACCTGCTCGACTGCTTCATGTGTCCTCATGCTTATCCTTTGCTAATAAATGTATCTGAGTTTTCTTGCCTTATTATAATTTTTCAAAGAATCATTATTCTCATAAGAATAATAAGTTCTTTAAACCTCAAAAGAGTTCAGTGAGGCAGATACTCTCTTTAGGCCCACATTGAAGAATCTGAGCTGATGACATAGTGCATTTGGTTTCATTCTATCACAATAATATTAAAAACATCTAAAAATAGGCTTTCCCTCTTGGTTCACTCATTGCTGCTATTTTCTAAGTAACATTAATAAAAATTTATTTCAAGGGAATGTTGTGTTGAAGTCCAGCATATCTACAGGGAAGTACAGGAAGTGGCCAAGTGAACACCTTATTGTTTAGCCCTGCTCTAACCAGTAAGTCTCAACCTTCCTCTCCTCCTGATAGTCACACCTGGAGTATTTCCGTACTCATTGAATTATTGCTGGACTGTGTAACCAGTACAATACTTTGGAAGGAATATTGTATGGCTTCCAAGGCTAGATTATAAAAGATATTGTCACTTCTGCCTTGGTCTCTTGGGAGAAGTCATAATCTAAAAAAAAACACTTAATTTCAGAGTTTTGAGCAAAGTTCCCTGTGCTATATAGCAGGTCCTTATTAGTTATCTATTTTATATATAGCAGTGTGTATGCGTCAATCCCAGCCTCCCAGTATATCCCCAAAAGAGTAGATATATGTGTATGTACATCTGATTCATTCTGCTATACACCTGAAACAAACAACATTGGAGATCAACTTTACTGAAATTTAAAAAAAAATTTAAGTAATCTAATAAAAAAAAAACAATGCCGCCTGTGAATGTGAAAATAAAAAATAAAAAAGATGTTCCATGTGATTATATTTCCAACTAGTAGTATTCAGGAAACACATAGGACTGCAAACCATATTAAACTATATCAAAAGATGCACTCAGTAACATCTAGACTGTAGATAAGACCACAGGACAAATGACCCAGTTTCTTCAACAAATAAATTATAAGGGGGAGAAAAGAGAGAGAATTACAGATTAAAATAGAATTAAGAGGCATTTTGACAAATCGTAATGTGTGGGCCTTATTTAAATATCAAATGAAATACACTGCAAAAATTATATTATAAAATAGTTGGAAATTGGAACACACACTGAGTGTGTTTTGATGATATTAAGGAGTTACCATTAATTTTATTTTGAGTGTCATCATGCTGTAGAGATCTTTTTTCAAAATCCTTACCACCTGGGAAGGCCCCTACCTTTTAGAGATACATATTGAAAATTTGAGCTTCCCTAGTGGCACAGATGGTAAAGAATCCTTCTGCAATGTGGGAGACCTGGGTTCGATCCCTGGCTTGGGAAGATCCCTGGAGAAAGGAATGGCTACCTACTCCAGTATTCTTGCCTGGAGAATTCCTCCGACAAAGGAATGTAGCCTGGTGGGCTACAGTCCACAGGGTCGCAAAGACTCAGATGCAACTGAGTGACTAACACACACACACACACACACACACACACACACACAATGAAAAATTTAAGAATTAAATTATATGATTCCTGATGTTTGCTCCAAAATTATATGGGGGAGAGTTGACTGGGGAGTAGAGGTGAAGCAAGATTGACTATGAGTTGGTTGTTAATTGTTGAAGCTCAATTAGGTGTATGGGGATTTATTAGGCCATATTCTTCTGCAAATGTTTAAAAGTTTCCATAATAAAAAGTTAAATAAAACACAAGCTACAATGTGAAAAAAAAAGTTAAGAAATAAAAATAAATAAATAAAAAGACACTCAAGCACCCCCATGAGTTTATACCTGGGAGCAAATCTTTCCACCCCACTCAAGTCACCAGATGATTCCAAGCCTCCACTTGTAAGTTTTTCAGCTAAGGCTCCAGATATTATACAGAAGCGCACTGTCTGCTGTGCCCCCTCTGAATCCCTGATGTACTGATACTGTGAGTTAATAAATTATTATTGTTGTTTTAAACTAACAAGATATGAAAGCAAAAGTCACTCAGTAGTGTCTGACTCTTTGTGACCTCATGGACTAAACAGTCCATGGAATTCTCCAGGCCAGAATACTGGAGTGGGTAGCCGATCCCTTCTCCAGGGGATCTTCCCAACCCAGGGACTGAACCCAGGTCTCCCACATTGCAAGCAGATTCTTTACCAACTGAGCTATCAGGGAAATGGAAGACATTATACAAAATGGCAGCAATATACCCAATGCACTTAATCAGCAGCCTGGTGAGAGAAGCCTGGAGAAAACCAGAGATTTTGTACAGAAAAGTAAGGATATTTATTAACAGTACTTGTCTTTTAAAAGTTTTTATTTTTGTTTGGCGGAAACCAACAAAATTATGTAAAGCAATTATCGTTCAATTAAAAAATAATTAAAATTTTTAAAAAGTCTTTATTTTTGGCAATAAAAAGCACAACATAAGAAAAATCTATGTAGTTATAGTACAAATGGAGATATATAACATTACCCCTGGGACTTCCCCGGTGGTCCAGTGGTTAAGACTCTGCACTTCCACTCTGTGGGGCATGGGTTCAATCCCTGGTAGTGAAACTAAGATTCTGAGTGCTGTGCGGCACAGCCAAAATTTTTTTTTAAAGAATACTGTTCTTACCACAACTGAGCCTCTTTAATGCTCTCTCTTCATTTTACCCAAGCATTGTCTAAATTTCTATCGTTAGTATTGCCAGCTTTTGAACTTCATTTTTTAAAATCCTAAAGTACATATTCTTTGTCCCCTGGATTTTTTTTTTTCTTGACCATTATATTTGTGAAATTCATTCACATCTTTGCAGCTGGATGTAGTTAATTTGTTTTCACAAATGTATAGTATGCACAGTCTATGTCAGTATTTATTCTACAGCTGATGGATATTTGAATTATTTCCAGTTTGGGGCTACTATGAATATAAATGCTATGAACTTCTTGGATATGTCTTTTGGCACACACATGCTCTGAAGGGTTATACAACAGGACAGCTTTCATAGTAAGGAGGAATGGACAAGGAAATAAAGTCATCAGCTAAGAAAACATGGATGTTCACTAGAGGAAATGAAAGACTCGGTTGATGGTGGTTTCTCATTGGCTGAGCTGCGGCATTTTCCATTGGCTGGGCTTGTTGCTGAGTGAGAAGGAAGTCTTCTTCTCTCTTGCCAGGCTAGTAAAGTAGCTCCACTTTCTTTTGCGGAGTATAAGGTACCTCTTTTCCTGCTGAGATGCATAACTGACTTCTTCCTGTTGGAGTCACTGACATCTTCCTGTTGGCAGTAATTGACATGAACGGTAGGGCGTGAGAGTTCCCCCTGTAGGTCTTCCTGACTCCAATTTTAGTTGTGTTATGTCACTTTAGTCGTGTCCAAGTCTTTTTGACCCTACGGACTATCGCCCACCAGGTTCCTCTGTCCAGGCAAAAATACTGGAGTGGGTTGCCATTTCCTCCTCCAGGGGATCTTGCTGACCCAGGGACTGAACCCGCCTCGCTTGTGTCTCCAGCGTTGGCAGGCAGATTCTTTACCACTAGCGCCACCTGGGAAGCCTAATAATTTTTTTCTTTAATTGAAGTTTCCTTTTATTAATTTTCACACCAGAATTACAATAAAAGTGAATCCTGAAGAAAAGAAAACCACAGGCTAATCCCACGTCCTATAAAAGATAATTGTGGAGAACATTATAAGAAAAATATGCTATAGTGAAGTAAAGCTTGTGCCAAGATGCAAAGATAGATCCTTAAAAAGGAAATCTATTACAATAATTAATGATACTATAAAGTGAAAAAAAATCATAAATGTCTCAACAGATGTCAAGATGGTATTTTAATAAGAGCTGATGTCCACCCATGATTTAAAATAAAATCAATCATTTCTAAATAGAAATAAATGAATACTTCTTGGACATGTTAAAAATATTACACATAGTAAACCAAAGCCAGCTTTATGCTCAATTACGAAAAAACAGAAATATTTCTATTAAAGACAGAAATAAGATCAGGATGTCATCTATTACTATTGGTAAATGGTAGGGTTACAATTTGAACACAAATTCTAAGTCTGTTGGGGATGATGACCTCCAAGAATCTGATCAACAAGTCAATAAATTTATCAAATTATATCATTATGTGAAAAGTGGATTACAAACCAGTATCATCCATGTTGGTAAAAGAAACTATGAGTACTTAGATTTGCATATTTATCTACTATTTATATGTATTAAAGACTCATAAGAAAGTCTGTAAAGCATATTCAACCCTGACACCATGATGGGGAAGGGGAGCACTGTGAGAGGAAACAGATTTTTTATGGCTTAGAAAGTGTCCATATAGTGTTTGAGGTCCCCCACTTCCTGCCCCCAAAGGGCAAATATTACTTTCCCATCATCAGAAAAAATAACAAATTTCCAATAGATACAAAAATTAGATGAGTCACTTAGAAATATTATGGCAATCATTATTTATGAAAATATTTCTATGGCACAAGTAGAAGAATGATTTCCCTGCCAATAAAGCCAAAGAAAACAATCTAAGGGAGTAGATTTAGTACTATCTAAATGTTCAAATAGTGACTACTTCTTTGGGGGATGCTCTTTGAAGAAAATAACTCTTTCATAGAAACCTGCATTCTTTTTTAGTGACAAATGTTCTGGAGATTAAAGAATTCTTGCCAGTGCACGAGAGGCAGGTTCAATCCCTGGGTCAGGAAGATCCCCTGGAGAAGGGAATGGCTTCCCACTCCAGTATTCTTGCCTGGAGAATTCCATGGACAGAGGAGCCTGGTGGGCTACAGCCCATGGGGTTGCACAGAGTCAGACACAACTGAAGGACCAACGCTTTCATTTTCAAGGGGCGAAACCCAGAGTGAAATTTTGTGGTGGTCCTGGCCCCCAGCATCCCTTTTTGGCCCCTTCTAGCTTCCCTCCTGCCCTTGCTAACTCTTCCAGGAACCCTTGAGCTGCCGGCTGGCAGGCAACCGCTGCACTGGGCTCACAGCTGTCACTTGTTTACAGTAGGTCCCCTACATAGGAACCCTCAAGTTTCGAACTTTCAAAGATACACATGTGCATTCCATCAGTGTCAAGCCTGAGTGACACCGCAGCTTGCCCTCCGTCTCCTACTGCTGACGACCCTTCAGCTCTACCATCTCCCACCTCCACTCCCTCCTCCATCAGTAATTCTCGTCTGTTCACTTGATGCCAGCT
The DNA here is from genome assembly GCF_029378745.1 of Bos indicus. Lineage (NCBI taxonomy): Eukaryota > Metazoa > Chordata > Mammalia > Artiodactyla > Bovidae > Bos > Bos indicus. The sequence goes on along the minus strand of NC_091780.1, from coordinate 13,253,038 downwards.
CCTGCCTGCCAGCTGTTGTACCATGCTACTGTACTTTTCAAGGCACTGCACTCTAAGATTAAAAATGTTTTCTCTATTTTTGTGTTTGTTTTTTATATATTATTTGTGTGAAAAGTATTATAAACCTATTATATACAGTACAGTACTATATGGCCAATTGTGTTATCTGGGTCCCTAGACCAGTCCATCCCAAAGGAAATCAGTCCTGAATATTCACTGGAAGGACTGATGCTGAAGCTGAAACTCTAATACTTTGGCCATCTGATGTGAAGAACTGACTCATTTGAAAAGACCCTGATGCTGGGAAAGATTGAAGGCAAGAGGAAAAGGGGATGACAGAGGATGAGATGGTTGGATGGCATCACCCACGCGATGGACATGAGTTTGAGTAAACTCTGGGAGTTGGTGATGGACAGGGAGGCCTGGCGAGCTGCAGTCCATGGAGTCTCAAAGAGTCAGACACGACTGAGCGACTGAACTGAGCTGAGGCTATGTCTGTTGGCCTTAACAACAAAATGGACTTTTGAACACTCTCTTGGAATGGAACTCACGTATAGGGGACTTATTGGAAATTATTTGAATTACTTGTCAATACTGGAGAATTGGGAGACTTCACGTAAAAATGTCCAGATCTTCTTGAATATCTGGGGACTCTGGTAGACCTGATTTCAGAGTCCTCCAGCTCCTGGGGTCCTTGGTGCCCTGCGTGTAGCGTCGCCCTGGGGAAGGGATTTGACCACATCTTGTGCTTTACAAACCCTTCAAAACCTTTAAACTCTGCTTCATCTTACGTCACTAATGATTGATAAAGATGTATGAAAAAGTCAAGCTATAAAGAGTTTCTGCCTACATTTCAGATATCAACCGTCAAATCTTTTTCCTATTTACTGTTTTACCCAAAATAATGCAAATAACAGTGGATGAAACCTCTTGAATAATCATCTTTAGCATCCTGAGAAGATAAAGAGATACTATTTATAGAGATACTACTCTTTTCAATGGTGAAAATGGTCTAAGCATGACTTCTGGGCTTTGGTAACTCGGAACACTGTGCAATGCTGCCACCTTGCGGCTACAGCTATGAAATGGCCCAACATCATTTCCCTAGGTAATGTTGCCATCTGCTGGGCTATCCTGAGATTTCAGGACATGTACAAAGAGTTCTCAGGGCCAGAATACAAATGAACTATCCATCAAATTGTGGATGTGTGACTGTTCACAGTGCCTAATTATCTGTAGATAGTTGCCGCATGGCCAGTTTAATATCTGTGATGTCATGGAATCTTGGTGCTAGAAACAGATGCAAATTTTTACCCAGGGAGCGGGGCACCAGATTTCTTTGAGAATAAGAGAAGACATTCATGAATCTGAGCAACACTTTCTTCTGGATGCTTAAAAAACAACTGGGGAGCTTATTAGAAATCTGGGTCTTGGGTCCTAACTCAGAAATACTTGGAAACTGTATTTATGAGAGCTCCTCGGTGACCCTGACTCATGAACCCCTAGGTGACAGGTCACCTGGGGCACCATTGCACTCATGCATTCATTCCAGTGTTCTTGCATGTTTGGGTGCAGTGTGCTGAGTTAGGTTTGACTTCAAAGTAAAGAACCCTGTCTGTTTCAGGATGCACACTATTAAATGGTGAACAAGCATGCAGTTGGAATAAATGAAGCAATCTAGTTCCTGCAAGAATGCCCAAAATATAGCAGAAAGAAACAGTAGGGATTCCCCATAAGTTTTCTCCAGCAAGGAGAGTGTGGCTTTCCAGGGAGGTATATAAAGGTCCAGGCAGGTGCCAGGAGACCTGTAAGAATGGAAGTAAAATATCATTCTAGGTAAAGACAATGCATGCACAGAGGGGCAGAGGTTTGCAGACACACATTATCGCTGAGAATGGATAAGGACTCATTTATTCCTGAGCCATGATGTTTTTAATGATGGGGGCTTCTCTGGTAGCTCAGTCAGAAAAGAATCTGCCTGTGATGCAGGAGACCTGGGTTTGATCCCTGGGTTGGGAAAATCCTTTGGAGGAGTAAATGGCAACCCACTCCAACATACTTGCTTGGGAAATCCCATGGACAGAGGTGGGCCACCGTCTATAGGGTCGCACAGAATCAGACACGACTGAAGCAACTTAGCAGCAGCAAGTGTACAACAAAGCGATTGAGTCATATACATATAATTTTTTGAGGTTCCCTTTCATTATAGGTTATAATAAGATATCAACTAAAGACCATGGAAGAAACCAAAAGAAATGTTAAGATGATCTCTTTTTTTTTAATTAATTAACTAAATTGGAGGATAATTACTTTACAATATTGTGGTGAATTCTGACATACATTGACGTGACTCAGCCACGGTGCACATATGTCCCCACATCCTGAACCCCTCCCACCTCCTTTCCCACCCCCATCCCTCTGGGTTGTCCCAGAGCACTGGCTTTGAGTGCCCTGCTTCATGCATCGAACTTGCACCAGTCATCTATTTTACAAATGGTAATAATGTACATGTTTCAGTGCTATTCTCTCAAATCATCTCTCCCTAGATCTTGTAAGAATTCAAGAGTTTCAGCCAGTTTGAGAGTTGTTCATCCAATAAATCCCACTCCTCAAGTCTTTCTTGTTCTCAAAACATATTCAAGCTGAGATCTTCACATCTCTGGAGAATGAAGCCAGAGGAAATCAGTGAATGATTTAGTCTTTTCCACTAACTGACACCAACCAACTTGTCATCATATCTGGTGTCCCATACTTGAAAATACAACAAGGAGCTCATATCTGTCTCTTTCACTAAGTAAAATCTTCCCTATTATATTTCCTTTCTAGGTATGGCTACCATTTGCTTAATGGGTCAGTTGACTACTATATAGTCCTTAGTTTCCTGGTAGATTGCCCTTCTCTGCTTCACCCCAAGTCACATTGCTTCAAGGAGTGACCAAGGAAAAATACACGCATTCAAAGATCCCATGACATCTTTCATGATAAAACCCTAGCCCTCCAGCAGAAGGCTTCCCAGCTCTTCCAGAACATAGGATGTAATCAACTAAACAACCATTTTACCTAACAGTAACATTTATTCCTGCAAAAGGAATTATCAGAACCCAACCCATCCAAGGGCAAAGGAGAAACCCCAACAAGATGGTAGGAGGGGCAAAATCACGTTTAGAATCAAACCCCATACCCACCAGAGATGCTCAGAGGGCTCACAAAAAAACCTTGTGCCCACCAAGAGACCCCACAGAAACTGAGCCAGACCTGCCTTTGAGTGTTTGAGTATCTCCTGCAGAGGCATGGGTCAGCAGTGGCCTGCCACAGGGGCAGGGGCTCTGGTTTCAGCAGACCTGGGTATGGCATAAGCCCTCTTGGAGAGGTCAGCATTAACCCACCATAGAGCCTTCAGAACTTACACAGGACTGGGAAACAGACTCTTGGAAGGCACAAACAAAGCCTTGTGTGCACCAGGACTCAGGAGGAAGGAGCAGTGACCCCACAAGAGACCGACCCAGACTTGCCTGTGAGTGTCCAGGAGTCTCTGGTGGAGGCGTGGGTCAGCAGTGGCCTGCTGCAGGGTCTGGGGCTGAAATGGACCTTTTGAAGGAGGTCACAATTATCTTCATTACTCAGGTCAAACAACAGGGAGGGAACACAGCCCAGTCTATCAACAGAAAATTGGATTAAAGATTTACTGAGCATGGCCCCGCCAATCAGAACAAGACCCAGTTTCTCCCTGAATCAGTCTCTCCAATCAGGAAGCTTCCATAAGCATCTTATCCTTCTCCATCAGAGGGCAGACAGAATGAAAACCAAAATCACAGAAAACTAATCAAATTGATCACATGGACCATAGCCTAGTGTAACTCAATGAATCTATGAGCCATGCCGTGTAGGGCCACTCAAGACAGACAGGTCACGGTGGAGAGTTCTGACAAAATGTGATCCACTGGAGAAGGGAATGGCAAACCACCTCAGTATTCTTGCCTGGAGAACCCCATGGACAGTATGAAAAGGCAAAAACTTAGGACACTGAAAGATGAACTCCCCAGGTCGGTAGGTGCCCAATATGCTACTGGACAAGAACGGAAAAATAACTGCAGAAAGAACGAAGAGATGGAGCCAAAGCAAAAACAATGCCCAGTTGTGGATGTGGCTGGTGATGCAAGTAAAGCCCGATGCTGTAAAGAGCAATATTGCATAGGAACCTGGAATGAGATGCATGAATCAACGTAAATTGGAAGTGGTCAAACAGGAGATGGCAAGACCAAACATCAACATTTTAGGAATCAGTGAACTAAAATGGACTGGAATGGGTGAATTTAACTCAGATGACCATTGTATCTACTACTGTAGGCAAGAATCCTTTAGAAGACATAGAGTAGCCATCATAGTCAACAAAAGAGTCCGAAATGCAGTACTTGGATGCAATCTCAAAAGTGACAGAATGATCTCTGTTCATTTCCAAGGCAATCCATTTGGTTTCACGGTAATCCAAGTCTATGCCCCAACCAGTAATGCTGAAGAAGCTGAAGTTATAGTTCTATAAAGACCTATAAGACCTTCTAGAACTAACACATCATAGGGGACTGGAATGCAAAAGTAGGAAGTCAAGAGATACCTGGAGTAACAGGAAAATTTGGCCTTGGAGTACAAAAGAAGCAGGGCAAAGGCTACCAGAGTTTTGCCAAGAGAACACACTGGCCATAGCAAACAGCCTCTTCCAACAACACAAGAGAAGACTCTACACATGAACATCACCAGATGGTCAATACTGAAATCAGACTGATTATATTCTTTGCAGCCAAGGATGGAAAGGCTCTATACAGTCAGCAAAAACAAGACAGGGAGCCGACTGTGGCTTAGATCATGAACTCCTTATTGCCAAATTCAGACTTAAATTGAAGAAAGTGGGGAAAACCACTAGACTATTCAGGTATGACCTAAATCAAATCCCTTACAATTATACAGGGGAGGTGACAAACAGATTCAAGGGATTAGATCTAATAGAGTGCCTGAAGAACTATGGATGGAGGTTCATGACACTGTACAGGAGACAGGGAGCAAGAACATCCCCAAGAAAAAGAAATGTGAAAAAGCAAAATGGCTCTCTGAGAAGGCCTTACAAATAGCTGTGGAAAGAAGAGAAGTGAAAAACAAAGGAGAAAAGGAAAGATATACCCATTTGAATGAAGAGTTCCAAAGAATAGCAAGGAGAGATAAGAAAGCCTTCTTTGGTGATCAATGTAAAGAAATAGTGGAAAGCAATAGAATGGGAAAGACTGGAGAAGGCAATGGCACCCCACTCCAGTACTGTTGCCTGGAAAATCCCATGGATGGAGGAGCCTGGTAGGCTGCAGTCCATGGGGTCGCTAAAAGTCGGGCACGACTGAGCGACTTCACTTTCACTTTTCACTTTCATGCATTGGAGAAGGAAATGGCAACCCACTCCAGTGTTCTGGAGAATCTCAGGGACGGCGGAGCCTGGTGGGCTGCTGTCTATGGGGTCGCACAGAGTCGGACACGACTGAAGTGACTTAGCAGCAGCAGCAGCAGAGATCTCTTCAAGAAAATTCAAGATACCAAGGGAACATTTCATGCAAAGATGGGCACAATAAAGGACAGAAGTGGTATGGACCTAACAGAAGCAGAAAATATTGATAAGAGGTGGCAACAATATGAAGAAGAACAATACACAAAAGATCTTCATGACCCAGATAACAACGATGGTGTGATCACTCACCTAGAGCCAGACATCCTGGAATGTGAAGTCAAGTGGGCCTTAGGAAGCATCACTATGAACAAAGCTAGTGGAGGTGATGGAATTCCAGTTGAGCTCTTTCAAATACTAAAAGATGATGCTTTGAAAGTCCTGCACTCAATATGCCAGCAAATTTGGAAGACTCAGCAGTGGCCACAGGACTGAAAAAGGTCAGTTTTCATTCCAATCCCAAAGAAAGGCAATGCCAAAGAATGCTCAAACTACTGCACAATTGCATTCATCTCACATACTAGCAAAGTAATGCTCAAAATTCTCCAAGTGAGGCTTCAGCAGTTTGTGAACCATGAAGTTCCAGATGTTAAAGCTAGATTTACAAAAGGCAGAGGAATCAGAGATGAAATTGCCACCATCCATCCATTGGCTCATCGAAAAAGCAAGAGAGTTCCAGAAAAACATCTACTTCGGCTTTATTGACTACACCAAAGACTTTGACTGTGTAGATCACAACAAATTGTGGAAAATTCTTCAAGAGATGGGAATATCAGACCACCTAAACTGCCTCTTGAGAAATCTGTATGCAGGTCAGGAAGCAACAGTTAGAACTGGACATGAAACAACAAACTGGTTCCAAATCAGGAAAGGAGTACGTCAAGGCTGTATATTGTCAACCTGTTTATTTAACTTATATATAGAGTACATCATCAGAAATGCTGGGCTGGATGAAGCCCAAGCTGGAATCAAGATTTCTGGGAGAAATATCAATAATGTCAGGTATGCAGATGATACCACCTTTATGGCAGAAAGTGAAGAGAAACTAAAGTGCCTCTTAATGAAAGTAAAAGAGGAGAGTGAAAAAGTTGGCTTAAAACTCAAAATTCAGAGTATAAAGATCATGGAATCTGGTCCCATCACTTCATGGCAAACAGACAGGGAAACAGTGGAAACAGTGGCAGATTTTATTTTTTTGTGCTCCAAAATCACTGAAGATGGTGACTGCAGCCATGAAATTAAAAGATGCTTGCTCCTTGGAAGTAAAGTGATGACCAACCTAGACAGCATATTAAAAAGCAGAGGCATTACTTTCCCAACAAAGGTCCATCTAGTCAAGCTATGGTTTTTCCAATAGTCATGTATGAATGTGGGAGTTGGACTATAAAGAAAGCTGAATGCTGAAGAATTGATGCTTTTGAACTGTGGTGTTGGAGAAGACTCTTGAGAGTCCCTTGGACTGCAAGGAGATCCAACCAGTCCATCCTAAAAGAAGTCAGTTCTGAATATTCATTGGAAGGACTGATGCTGAAGCTGAAACTCCAATACTTTGTCCACCTGATGTGAAGAGCTGACTCATTGGAAAAGATCCTGATGCTGGGAAAGATTGAAGGTGGGAGGTGAAGGGGATGACAGAGGATGAGATGGTTGGATGGCATCACCGACTCGATGGACATGGGTTTGAGTAAGCTCTGGGAGTTGGTGATGGACAGGAAGGCCTGGTGTGCTGCCGTCCATGGTATCGCAGAGTCCAACACGACTGAGCAACCGAACTGAACGGAACTGTTCCTTCTGTCTGAAACCTCACTCCTCCATCTTTGCCTGTAGAAAATTGTTGCATCCAGTTGGGTACATCTCAAATGTCAATTTCTACATTAAGTCTTTGGAGACACTGGGAACCAATCGAATCTTCTCTGTTGAGTCCCTGTATCACTTACTTGTAAACATCCATTACAATTCTTATCGCTATTTGTGTCTATGTCTTCTTTCTATTTATGAACAGGGTTTCATTTTCAAGGAAGAATGAGACAGAGCTGGGGTATTATCAGTTTTCAGGCTGACTGCCAAGTGCTTCCCAAGTTCACCTCCCACTCCTGCACACTCAGCTATATCCACACATTCTAGAAACTGGTCCTCAGGGTCACAGGCATGGGAACTCAATTTAGGGAGGCTCATATTAATTTCATCAAATTTTTAAAAGTACTCAGAATGGAAACTTACTCATTTACAATAACTAATATTTGGCATGCTCAGATATCTGTACAGTAAGATGTCTACAAGAATTAAGGGGAGGGATGGAAGGTGTTAGTTATATGAACAAAAATAATTACTAGCATCAGCCTTCTTGTTGCTGTTGTTCAGTCAGTCACATCCAACTCTTTGCAACTCCATGGACTGCAGCACGCCAGGCCTCCCTGTCCTTCACTATCTCCCGGAGTTGACTCAAACTCATGTCCATCGAGTTGGTGATGCCATCCAGCCATCTCATCCTCTGTCGTCCCCTTCACCTCCCACCTTCAATCTTTCCCAGCATCAGGATCTTTTCCAATGAGTCAGCTCTTCGCAGCAAGTGGACAAGGTATTGGAGTTTCAGCTTCAGCATCAGTCCTTCCAATGAATATTCAGAACTAATTTCTTTTAGGATGGACTGGTTGGATCTCCTTGCAGTCCAAGGGACTCTCAAGAGTCTTCTCCACTCAATGGTGGAGAAGTCAATGGTGCCACCCAACCCTTTTATCTTCTGTTGCTCCCTTCTCCTCCTGCCCTCAATCTTTCCCAGCATTGGGGCCTTTTTCAATGAGTTGGCTCGTCTTATCAGGGAATTCCAGAAAAACACCTACTTCTGCTGCATTGCCTATGCTAAAGACTTTGATTGTGTGAATCAACAAACTGTGGAAAATTCTTAAAGAGATAGGAATACCAGACCACCTTACCTGCCTCCTGAGAAACCTGTATGTAGGTCAAGAAGCAACAGTCAGAACTGGACATGGAACAATGAACTGGTTCAAAATTGGTAAAGGAGTATGTCAAGGCTGTATATTGTCACCCTGCTTATTAAACTTAAATGCAGAGTACATCATATGAAAAGCCAAGCTGGATGAAGCTCAAGCTGGAATCAAGATTGCAGAGAGCAATATCGATAACCTCAGATATTCAGATTACACCATCCATATTATGGCAGAAAGTGAAGAGGAACTAAAAAGCCTCTTGATGAAGGTGAAAGAGGAAAGTGAAAAGGGCGGTTTAAAACTCAGTATCAGCCTATGCCGCTCAAATTGATCCACCTCCATCAAAAGGTTTTGTTTGTCAAAGGCAAAGAAGATGAAGTCTAAGGGCATAGTTAGGGAATCAGTGTCATGGTACTTCTGTATTTGTGCTGGCCATCTTTCTGTCCAGGCATTCTTTCTGCAAACAGACGATAATGCAATTGATTAGACCTTCAATTTCTGTTTTATAATCTTTCCTCTTTTCTACCATATCATACTGAGACAGTATCAAATTTTCTCAGACTCATCAGCCTCTTGATAATTGACCATCTCTTGGATTTCTTCCATAGTTCATGTGAATCCCACCCCACTGTATGAGGCTTTTACTAGTGTAACTCTCAGTCGGAGCCCTAAGGTATGGTCCTCACACTGTACATTTCCCTAAGACAAAACAGCGTCTGGCTCCTTTTTAGGTTCATACCACAGTGCCTGGCTCAGAGTAAGTTCTCAATAAATATTTTAATTTATTTGAGTAGGTCCATTCAATTGTTTATTTCACTCATGAGTTTAAGTTTGCATGAATTTGAGGAATGCTCCTACCACTATTAAGTTGGTGCCGTGCTAAATGACAATGAAAAAGAGCAGGACGGCATGGTCCTTTGCCCCATGTCTTCAGTTTTCCTTTTGTCTGTAGAAAAACTTTTGTCAAAGAATATGTTTAATCAGAGAAGTGAGAAAATGCAGAAGCAAAGGAAAACAAACAAGGCCAAATAACAATAGTTAAGTCATTAAACAAATTCAAGGACCTCTCATTTCTCCTCAAAGGCTACAGACAATATTCTGAGCCATATCCTTTGAGCTGTTTTGAAGACACTTAAACCCACCAGGTGGAAGGAGTTAAACACATGATGACCAGACTGTAGCCATGGCATGAGCTGCCACAATTCCAAGAACCGGAACAAACTGACCCTGGAACTGAAGACTACCTGTACTTGAAACAATCAAGAGGCAGCTGATTCATGTTGATGTATGGCAAAAAACCATCACAACATTGTAAAGTAATTATCCTCAATAAATTAATTTAAAAAAACAGATTAGATAACCATATGAGATTTCAGGATAGCTGTCAGAGCAGCTGTTTCTGCATGAAGTCCCCTCCCTCAGCCTATAAAAGCTCGGTGATTGCTGGTGGGGATGGGGGGAATCGGCATTTCGACAGGAGTCCATTTCTCCCCACTCCCCATGCCATCCCAGTTGCCAACCTCCAAAACAAACCAAACTTTCCTTTCCACCAACCTTGCTGCTTTATTAGATTTTGAGTGGTGAACAGCCAGACCCCACTTTTGGTAACGATAAGTTTGTCATTTAGTTTGCTATCTCAAAAAATAAAGACAACTACTAATGTTTTCAAAAGAGGGAAGAAATCACAATAATTGTGGTGGGGAGGTTATTATGGAATCAGTGGCTTCCCTGGTGGCTCAGATGGTAAAGCGTCTGCCTGCAATGTGGGAGACCCCAGGTTCAATTCCTGGGTCGGGAAGATGCCCTGGAGAAGGAAGTGGCACCCCACTCCAGCACTCTTGCCTGGAAAATCCCATGGACGGAGGAGCCTGATAGGCTGCAGTCCATGGGGTCGCAAAGAGTTGAACACGACTGAGTGACTTCACTTTCACTTTCATTTTAAGACAATGGTCCCAAAGTGTGGTCTCTATAATAGTGCAACAGTAGCACCTAGGAACTTTCTAGAAATGTACCTTAAGCCCCTCGTCAGATGTACTGAATCAGGAACTCTAGGTGCAGAGCTCTGCAGGCTGTGTTTTAACAAGCCCTTCAAGCAATTTGAATGCACATTCACCTCAGAGGGCCATGGTCCTCGCTTTTTCAAGACCTCACACATGATTTCAGTGGCTCTCACTGAAGAGAGATAAGCAGCCACCTCAAGTCTCCTGCACACTGAGCCTGAGAGCGTATCAGATGAAAGTAACCTTCAACACAGCAGTCCCTGTGATGTGCCAGGCAGTTGGCATGTATCTAGTACCATGCTGTATACAGAAAAGTGGGTTAGTCGCTCAAGTCATGTCTGACTCTTTGCAACCCCATGGACTGTAGCTCACCGGGCTTTTTGCCAGTCAAACACCATCCTAGTCATTATAACATCAAAGGAGAGGAGAAAAGGCAAAATATCACCAAAGTTTCATGAAGATGTCAGTTATCCCAGGGATGGAGTAGAGAGTCCATCTGCAGTCAGGCCTATTCAAGACAATTAAGAAAACATTCTCTAGGCATCAGACTCTGAGGAGTCTTGTTGGATGGCAGCTCATCCCAGCAGCAAGGGGATGGTGGGGGCTCTGCAAGATGTACCTACAAGGAATGAAGGCAAATGGCTCTGCCTTGAACGTGATCAATGCAGGAAGGACCAGAATTGTATATCCTGGCTGTGTCCCTGCCATCTGTGTCAGATGCCCTCTGCTGCCTCTTTGGGTGACATATCCCAGCCATCTGTGGTTAGAAGTAGCAAAAAGAGTAACTTCTAAGTCAAATGCAGTCAAGAGAACTTTGCCCTATTTCTGGGGTGAATGGACAATTACTGCTTGCCCAAAATAGACTTGCTTTAAATGCTGCCCTTGTGCAGTTATGATAGTATCCCTTTTCCTTTCAAAAGTATCCCAGTTTTGACAATACACTATGTGGTCACTGTAACTATTACTCAAGTGTTCTTTTTTCTCCTCCTCTTTCTTCTTCTCTCTCTCTCTCTTTTCTTTTCCTCTCCTTCCAACTCTCCTCTCTCCATATTTCCTGCCACCACTAAAGACATTTAATATCTGTCTTCCCATGTTCTTGAAACCTGGCTTCTAAGAGACACTGGAGCAACCCACAATTGATCACAGCACTCCTAGGGGTCATTCTTATGAATGATGCCATTGGAATTGTCCCCGCCACAATCTATAGAGATACATGTGGTGCCCAGCTTAAAGGAGTCCCTGGGATGAGATCTTAAACTGCAGCTTGCGTCCATCTGTCCAGTCCCCAAACCTTTAAATGACTTGCTTTCCCCAAGCTGAAAGGCTGTATAAGGACCCAATCTTAGAACTGAAATTTTACCTGTAAAATGAATCAGAATGCCGCATATCCATTCCTCCACTGCTTCTTAGACTTAGTTGGCTTCAGTACTCAAGTTTTTGACTTCTAGCCCTTTGACTGAAGACCTTGTTGACCTATGACATCTGCACCCTCTGAAAGATACAATTTCTGTCTCTCTCCCCCTTGCTCCTTGTTCCAGTCTACACATCGTCTGCCCTATGCATATCCAAGTGGTCTCCTAGAAAAGAAACGGAGTCTAGAACACCATGAATCTAGGGAAACAACTAATCCAGAGACCATTCTCTGGCTGCAGGAGATCAGATAAGCCCATATTTCATGATCTTGGAAAGGCTGACATAACTCAATTTCTGTTTAACTTCTATCTATAGCTTAGGATCCTTTAGAAAGCCCTGGAACATACACAGCTACTGTTCAGATAGCAGACAGAGATGCTCTAGGAACAATCAGCCTTTGCAACACTTAGAGCACAGAATCTCCAAATATCCAAAATGGTTCTGTGGAAATGGGTGTTGTGGAATCTGGGGAGACCACCTAAGAATACACTTCTGAAGAGTACAGCTTATCAACACTCAGCCCACTAGAGTCTTAGAGTCCCATCCTTAGAGTCTTAGAGTGCACACTTGGGGTACGCAGTGCACTGTGGTCAGGATGAACTTTCCTAGATACCTTGACCATAGCAAATGTCTGCATAGATTTACTCAAGTCCCACACTGGGACCACCTCCTCCTTATCCCAAGGGCATTTAGCTATTTCCCACTGTGCTTGCATGCTAAGTCTCTTCAGTCATGAAATATAGCCCGTCTGTCCATGGGATTCTCCAGGCAAGAATACTAGAGTGGGTTTCCATTCCCTTCTCCAGGGGATCTTCCCGACCCAGTATCAAACCCGTGTTTACTGTAGCTCCTGCATTGCAGGCAGATTCTTTACCCCTTGAGCCACAGTGGAAAGAATCCACCTGCCAATGCAGGAGACACAAGAGACATGGGTTCAATCCCCGGGATGGGAAAATCCCTGGAGGAGGGCATGGTAACCCATCCCAATATTCTTGCATGGATAATTCCACAGGCACAGGAGCCTGGTGGGCTACAATCCACGAGGGCACGAAGAGTCAAACACGAATGAGCAACTGAACACACACACACAGGATCAGAGTACCATGCGTTTCTAAAAGGACATGCCCTTCTACTTTCATTCTTCTTAACTTGAACTTACTGGACGCGAAATCAACTCATCCATGCCATTCCCACCAACCTCACTGGAAACTCTTCTGCCCAGATCACCTTCTGGTGAGTCAAAGGATAATCTTCCATTTATACCACACATTTTTGTTTTGTTTTGTTCACTTTTATTTCTTCCATTAAAAAATTACATCTGTACTGTATTTACATAACATAGAACCACATGTGTTTTTACACACGTATCAGTATGTATCAGTCTGTACTAGAGAGAAGATGCAGAACAATTCTAATATCCCAGAGAATTCTCTCGCTCTGCCCCCACTGTATTCAGACTCTCCCCACCCTACCTCCGATCCACTGACAGTGGTATTCCAGGGTGGCAATACCATTTAGCATTTCTATCAGCAGCACTTTTGAGTTCCTGTTGCCCTGCCTTCTCATCAACACTTTCACCACAACTCATTTTTGGCCAGCATTTGACAATGCAGATTCTGAAATATTACCAGCACCCCAAATCCCTGCTAGGGGCATCTCCCCCTTTTTTTTTTTAATAATTATTACATATTCATTTGGACTTCCTGATAGCTCAGTTGGTAAAGAATCCACCTACAATGCAGGAGACCCCTGTTCCTTTCCTGGATTGGGGAGATCCGCTGGAGAAGAGATAGACTACCTACTCCAGTATTCTTGGGTTTCCCTTGTGGCTCAGCTGGTAAAGAATCCACCTCCAATGTGGGAGACCTGGGTTCAATCCCTGGGTTGGGAAGATCCCTTGCAGATGGGAAAGGCTACCCACTCCAGTATTCTGGCCTGGAGAATGCCATGGACTGTATAGTCCATGAGGTCGCAAAGAGTCGGACACGACTGATCGACTTTCACTTTCACATATTTATTTCACTGCATCGGGTCTTAGTTACAGCATTTGGAACCTTCATTGCCTCATGCGGGATCTTTCTTTGTGGGGGATGGATTCTCTAACTGCGGCACACAGGCTTCATTGTTCCGGGGCATGTGGGATCTTAATTCCACAACCAGGGATCGAACTCACACCCCCTGCACTGCAAGAGAGACTCTTACCCACTGGACCACCAGGGAAGTCCTCACCTTATATTCTGATAAAGAAACTTTCTCATGAAATAAGAAAAACCTGAAGCATCAGTTTACTAAGTACAGAGCACTTAGTGTACCTTGTTAATCTGTTTTTCTCCAACATCCCAATTACTAATTCCCTTAGACATTCTCTCATATAATTTTATCCATTTTTTTTCTGATTGTTTAAAATGAGCTTAAACTCTTAGATTATTTTGGAAACTTTTAGCTTGATTTTTAAAATGAAAACTTACTTGTTACTAGGTTAATAGCATCTTTGCTGAGACTGATTTTGTGCTTACACCTTTTAAAAATATAAATGAAATACACAGTTATTTTCATGTTTCATGTTACTTGCTGTCCTCTCTTCATGGCATTTTCTAATAACTTATTTCCATAATCTTATTTCAATAATACTTTTTTGATGTGTTATAATTTGAAAAACTCATATCTCAAATTAGTTAAGGAGATCACATTATTTGCTATTTATAATCTGCTTCTTTTATTGCTAGATACATAATATGTACTAAGCAATATTTTTCTTTTGGAAAGTTCAGAAAATAAAGGCTTTTTTTGGAGGAGGGAGATTATATTAATGATATAATCAATATATCATTAATACCTAATCCTAACCATATGCCATGTTTAGCTTAAGAATTGCTGATGACTTGATAAGAGTTAGGGGTTGGGGAGCTTCTCTGTACTTTTCTGTTCTCCAGGAGTTTGTCCTGCAGATCTCAGCTGGTGTGTCAGCTTGGAATCCTGACTTCATATCTTTTCTTCAGTCAGACAACCACTTCCTGCTTGGCCTCTGTTTTCCTCCAAAGAAAACTGGAAAAAATATCTTAATGGGAAAAGCAGGATAAACGTGGAGCCTCCTGTGTGCATCTCTCCTCCCAGAGACCAAAGTCATGCTGGTCCTGCTTCAGCTATTTTCTTTCCATGAGCTCCAGGAGCTGTTTTATGTGGAGTTCTCAGTGGGAGGTTCAGTCCCATTCAAAATCATCCATCTGTCCCCAAACCAGAAATGTGCAATGCTCAGTATGTTTTATCTGGCGATTTAAAGTATCCTGTGCTGAAAACTGTTTCTTTAAAATTCTACTTTGCCATACTTCCTCCCCAAAACCTAAATGTGTAATAAACCTAAGTCTGTAATAAACCATGGTACTTTGAGACTCGTTTATAAAAATAAATGTAAAATCATCTTTTCTTCTTAAATTTCAAAGTTCTATTTAACTGCCAGGTACTTGATCTCTTAGGTGACTTGGAGTCACATGTGTTTTCACTTAATGACCTATAATTTTTAAGAAGTTAGGATAAGAAAAAAAGAGTGTCACATGGTTTAGTGAAACACGAGATTAGAGAAAAACAGGATGGATGGTGTGACCGTTTGTACTTTTCCTAGCTATAGTTTCATCATTTGTAAAATGAGAAAATAATCTACTCTCTTTTGGCATTGTTTATGGTATGTGCACTAAGATGCTTATAGTACCACTGTCTATGGGAGCAAAAGTTTTAAAACAGAGTAAATATGCTTCAATTAATAAGCCTATGACTGAATAAATTAAGGTATATCCAGGAGATGAAGTAGTATGCTGCCTTTAAAAAGAATATACCTATGACACTTGACTTAAGCGCTTGTTTTGAGACATTAATGGGAATACAGATATATGAATACAATTTTTAAAATATGTGAATGTGAGCACACATATTTATACATTACACTGAGGAATGCCATGGAGGGGCATGTGTTTTGTTAGCAGGGGTTCCCTGGAAGACCAGGAACAGGGGAGGGTAAGGTAGGCTGACATGGGAGAAAGAGAAGAAGGGAAAGACAAGAAAATCAGAGGAAAAAAAAAGATATATTTCAAGAGATGCATTACATGATTATAACCTTTATAAAATTTTACTTATAACTTAAAATTTTATAATTTTATTTACAACTTTATAGGAATTAATTTTAAGTGTAGATTTTTTAAAATATTTATTTATTTGATTGCATTGGGTCTTAGTTGCAGCATGAAGATCTTTCATTGCAGAGCATGGACCCTCTAGTTGTGGTATAAGAAGGGTTGACTCTTCAATCTTAAACTAGATGAGTACCTGAGTTATGAAAGGCCATTAGAGATGAATAGAGTAGATCCTAAACTTGCAAAGAATAATGCTCACATTACTTACAAACCAAGTCATCTTTTTATTGAAGCATAATGTACAATATTGTGTTAGTTTCTGGTATACAGCAAAGTGATTTAATTATATATACATACAATAGTTTGTATCTGCTAATCTCAAACTCCCCATCCATCCCTCCCCCTTGGCAACCGCAAGTCTGTTCTCTATGAGCCTGTTTCTGTTTCATAAATAACTTCGTTTGTGTCATATTTTAAATTCCACATACGTGATATCTTTTGGCATTTGTCTTTCTCTTTCTGACTTAGTTCAGTTAGTATGATAATCCCTAGGTCCATCCACTCTGTTGTAAATGGCATTATTTCATTCTTTTGATGGCTGTGTAATATTCCATTGAATATATGTACCATATCTTATTTATCCATTCGTCGCTCAGTGGATGTTTGTGTTGTTACCACAGCTTAACTATGGTAAATACTTTGCCATGAACATTGGGGTGCGTGCATCTTTTCAAATTAGGGTTTTGTCAAGTCCTGATATCTGTGTCAAGATAATTCTACTAAGCTTAGTAGACTTACTGGCCTGATAACAATCTGCCCTTTAGCTCCAATATTCTGAATATTCATTTTAGTTTTAATGTTCTTCATATAAATTTTGACAATGGAAAAGCCAATAATCCAGACCAGCTATCTTTCTACAATGAATTCCTTCTTTGTAATCTATTCTTTGGTTCCAGATGAATGGTTGGCTAAAGATTTTCAAAGAGTGAATGTTTAATATGTGGACACAGGTATAAATTTAACTCAATCGCTAAAGTGTACTTCCTTGAATTTATACTGACATGCTCTTAACTTGCTTAAATCTTTCCAGTTCTTCTCCCACCATTACCATTTCTTTATAAGTTTCAAATAGCTGTTTGGATAAATAATATTCCCCAAAGAACATGCCTGCCATTGAACTTTTGGAGTTTCTAGATTGCAAGGTGGTCAGCAGTTCTATGTAAAAGATCAGCTGTGACTAAGGAGTGGTGTTTGTGCCTGGGAGGGTAGGCCAGCAGCACTGTTCAGCCGGTCTTGTGTGAGGACACCACACGCCTCACCCACCTAACCCATACTACATTTATCTGCACTCCTTATAAAGGTTGGTGAGAACCTAAGTGCGTGCTGAGATTTGCTAAATTACATTTGACCTTTCAACTCTAATATTTGGCATGATATGTGCAGTAAAGATAAAGATGTGTGGCAGCATGATATACTAGCTGGTAATAAAACCGATGAATCACAACTGCTAATAATTACTGAACACCTTATACATCTGTTGCTCTTAGTTGACAGTCCTGTGTATAAAAAAAAAAATGTGGTTAATCCTCTAAAGCGTCCTAGGAAGTAGGAACCATTTCCACTCTTACTTTACAGATGGAGAAGCTGAGGCACGGGCAAGTTAGATACGTTATAGATTGGACAAAGGCACACTAGTAGGGCTTCCCAGGTGCCACAGTGGTCAAGAATATGCCTGCCAGTGCAGGAACCACAAGAGATGCAGGTTCGCAGGTGCCACAGTGGTCAAGAATATGCCTGCCAGCACAGGAACCACAAGAGATGCAGGTTCGATCCCTGGGTCAGGGGGATTTCCTGGAGGAGGAAATGGGAACTCGCTCCAGTATTTCTTACCTGGACAATTCCCTGGACAGAGGAGCCTGGCAGGCTACAGTTCATGAGGTAGGAAAGAGTCAGACATGACTGAGCATACACACACACACCCCACTTGTAGGTAGCAAAGCTAAGATTTGAACCGAGTCACTTGATATCCACACATTACCCTATCAACTGCTCTCCTGCTGTTTAGTTACTAAGTTGTGGCCAACTCTCTGGGACCCATGGACTGTAGCATGCCGGGCTTCCCTGTCCTCCTCCCAGAGTTTGCTCAAGTTTGTGTCCACTGAGTAGTCGATGCTGTCTAACCATCTCATCCTCTGCTGCCCTACTCTCTTACGTCTGTTTAAACCTGGAACATCCTTTTTCTCTGTCCAGAAATTAGATCCTCAGTTTCTTTTGTAGGGACTAGTATATGGAGGGTCTCAGCTTCTGCAGTAGGAACTCAAGGGTGAGGCTGAGATTTGAAGGTCCACTGGTTTTGTAATGACTTTGCATTCATCACTCCCTTATGCAGAGATCTTTGGGCTGAAGGTGGACACACAGTGAAGGGATACAAAGGAAAGGGAGGAAGAAGGAACATCAGGAGAGTAGGGGACTCAGCAGTTTGCGCTCACTCCCTCGCAGAGTGGGGACAAGAGAGAATGACGGAGGAGTCCCTGAGAACTGAGTGTGTTGGCAGTGAGTGTGACCCAGACACAGCCTGAGAGCAGAAGTCTCTGAGACTACCAGTGCCCCTGGGAACATGGAGAACAATGGAACAGGCAGGTGAGACATAACATATAAATACCAGCATGGACCCTAGAAAGCTCTGCACCTCATAGATCTTGTTTAGATGTCTTGGCTCAGAATGTATTCTAAGAATATCTTCCCTTGGAACCTTCGTTGCTGGAGGCACCTGCTTGTGAATGATGCCTGTGATAAGAGCAAGTGGATTCTCTTGTTTCTGCCTTGTTAGTGCACCTCTGGTTAGGAGTCAGAAGGAAGAGAGGAAAAGCCTGAGATGGAATTTTAAGCAAGATTGTGATGGAATTAATAATCCTGAATTAACCCCAAATCACTACCTGTCATAGAGAAAATTTGGAATATAATGAAGGAAGCTACCCAAATCAGCACAATAACCCTCAGTGGAAAACACTGCTCTTACCGCATTAGTATCTCATTTTTCCCCCACCTCTCCTTGTGGAGAGGAGGTGGCAACCCACTCCAGTATTCTTGCCTGGAGAATTCAATGGACAGAGGCTGGTGGGTTATAGTCCATGGGGTTGCACAGAGTCAGACATGACTAACCAACACAAATATCCTACTGTAAGGCTCCTTAAGTATAGCTCCTGCCTTCTTCCAACTCTTTAAAAATCAACTGCTGAACTCAGACAATTTCTGTTATATTTACTGCAGATTTGAAAAGAATTCAGTAAGATCCCTTTCTGGCACTACACGTTTGGAGTCTGGGAGATGTTTAAAAAGTCATGTGTGTGTTTTTCTGTGTGTGGAGGTGGGGAAAGGGTCATAGAATCTGTTGCTTCTAGGAATTTCCCCTGGCTATATGAACTATATGAAATATTTTTCAATCAAATATTTTTCAATCTCAGGCCTTAAAAAGTGTATTATCTTAGAAAGTGATAAACTTCTTAATAGGAAATAGCTTAAATCATGTGAAATATTTGGCATTAAAAAGAGCTCCTCAATCAAGAAACACTGGGGTGGACGGCAGTGTTCAAGACCCTGGATGCTAACCATCTTGGAGAATGCCTATAACATACGTCACATTCTGTAAGATGCTGATAGAGGTTTAATTTGATTGCTTAAGGAGGAATTGGACAAGCAATGCCACAGACTATAAACTATAGTTTCTGAGGCTTCCCTGACGGCTCAGTGGTAAAGAATTAGCCTGCCAATACAGAAGACCTGGGTTTGATCACTGGAGTGGGTTGCCATTTCCTCCTCCAGGGGAGCTTCCCGACCCAGGGATCAAACCCACATCTCCTGTGTCTCCTGCACTGCAAGCAGATTCTTAACCCACTAAGCCAAGTGCGGTGAAAAAAAAGTCTTCATGATTCAAAAAGTCAGGCAGATAATAGTTTTTGTTTTAGTTCATTTTATACCTGAATAAAGCCTTTTCTCTTTCCTCTAAAAAAGAAGGAGAAGGAGGAAGAAGAGGTCAAGGAGGCTCTGGCTTCATTGGGGGATATAAACTGGAACACTTCAGGGAGTTGGGACATATCTTTCTGTTGTTAAGTCGCTACTTGGTGACTAAACAACATGCAGTTCCATGTACTATAGCCCACCAGGCTCCTCTGATGGGCTTTCCTAGGCAAGAGTACTGGAGTGGGTTGCCATTTCTTCTCCAGGGGATCTTCCCGGCCCAGGGATCAAACCCACGTCTCCTGCATTGGCAGGTGGATTCTTTATCACTGAGCCGCCTGGGAAGCCACCTGGACCTGGATGGTCCTCTGCACTCAGGACCAACAAGACCACGAACACATATGTCCCACTGTACTCCTCTTCTCTTGTAACTTCCTTGTTGCTGCTGCTGCTAAGTCGCTTCATTCGTGTCCGACTCTGTGCAACACCATAGACGGCAGCCCACCAGGCTCCGCCGTCCCTGGGAGGTTCACCAATACTGGATGCAGAGGTTTACCTGAGGCAGGCAGCATTAATATGTGCAAAGTAAAGAGCTAAGCACTAAACACCCCAATTCACAATAAGATGGGAGCATCCTGGGATAATTAGAAATGAGTCTGAATGGCTACCATCTTGTCTCAAATTACACTGCTTGACTCAACACAGTGCTTGGTAGAACAACGGACAATTTTTGAAGCCTCTCTTTAAAATAAAAATGTGAGTAGTGTTCACATAGGAACAAGAAGAAACAGCCTACTAGTTTAATTTCACAATTGCAATTTAGCACAAGCCCACAGATTTGACAAAGATAAATACGTTCCCGTATCATAGGTTTTGTAAACAGATTTTTTAAAATGCCTTTATCTGTAAATCTTAAGCAGGAAACAGTGATATTCTCTCATCAAACTTACAGAACTGGTTAGGGGCTGCACTCCATGTGTGTATCCAATTCAGTCGGTAAACATTCACTGGGAGTCCGCTGCTGCTTGACAAAATTCAGTGTAAGGACTTGGGTTAAATTCTCACAGACCCCTGCCTGCTTGATACTTCCTCCCTTCCACCTTTTCTACTTCATCAGAAGTGATACATTATAAACAGACGTATTTATCTTCCAGTGAATCCCCGATGGGTGAACTAAAGATCTTGACACCAATTTTAAGCTTTTCTTTTCCTTCCTTCCCTAATCATCTATTGCAGAAGAAAAATAGTGCTACAGAATAATGGATTTTTTAATAGCAAGCTCAATAAATCCTTGGCACATTTTTCTTATTCTCTGTCCCTCTGCAAACATGACTCTATCAAGATTATACTAAACTCAGCCCAAGGCTGAGCACCAGATTTGAGCAATGACAAATTCCCCACCACGTCTTCACAGGTCTTTAACTTTTTCTGCTAAGTTGAGAATTTCAATTTTGCCCTGAAAATAGAAATGGTGGAAAAGCATGCCTGCCACTGGGTATAAGTAAACCTTTTAAACTTCTGACACATTGATACAACTGGACTTTTTGATGTGTTATTTGATCATTTATCCTAATAATCTAGGGGAGACTTTCTGCAAAATTTAGTTCAACCATAGCTGAGGTCAGGTGCAGTGTTTTGAAAAGAGAACAAAGAATGAAAAGAATATTTTTAGGTCAGTTGTCTTTAAACTTTGGATTTTCTCAGGAAAATATGTTTTTAAAGAAAACCTAGAGGATGAAAAGAAGATACAGATTCAAACTGTGCCAAGTACAGACACACACTCACATTAAAAGTCCACTTACTCCTTACTATTCATTAATTTCAGAATAAAATCTCAATAAAAAAATAGTTTAGAAAATGAATAGTTAGCTCTATATAGATATTTTCCCCCCTCTCATTCTGTTGTAGATTCATCCTGGTCATGGGGCTTCGCCTGTAGCTCAAGGGTAAAGAATCCACCTGCAATGCAGGAGCCACAGGAGACAAAGTTTCCATCCCTGGGTTGGAAAGATGCCCTGGAGGAAGGCGTGGCTACCCACTCTGTATTCTTGCCTGGAGAATCCCATGGACAGAGGAGCCTGGTGGGCTACAATCCACGGGGTATCAGAGTCAGACATAGCTGAAGCTCCTTAACATGCAGCCTCATGCTGGTCATACAATACTCTGCACCTCTGCTCTTGGGGACAATGACATCAGGCAAAGAAGCAGAGCCTTTGCTTACACAGTTCAAGACAGAGACCAACAGATCCCAGGACTTTCCTTTGCTAAATAAATGACAGTTCTATGAATTTGCGTCTTGAGAAAAATAACTCATTTTCCCTTCAGAAACTCACAACTTTATTTATATTGCAAGTTCATCCTGGAGACAAAGAAAAATGTGAGGTACAAGGTGAAAAAAACATTACTAATGGATGTATCCAGTGGGTCATCTATTTCAATTAATGTTGGTTATTTAGACCAACTTTGATATGGTTCTCACTTGACTCATCACTAAAAATTGGAGACAAAAACAGTCTTCAGTTAAATTCTAACCATTGTCATCCTAACTGTGTAGAGTTATTGTGGACATTTTAATCTACTTTATTAAGTTAACCTTAAACCGAAGACACTGAATCACAAGAAGCCCAGTTATAAAAAGCAATCTGTCTTTTTTCAGGTACAAAAATTCCATTCTCCTATTTGTATTCACACTTTGGTTTTCAAAGATTTTTTTCATTTTAACATTTATTCTTAGAATCTTCACCGCAACCTTGATTTAGAAGGCAATTTTGAGGTGATAAAAATTTCCTGGCTACTTTCTATTCTATTTTGAACTTGGACTATTTGAGCTAGGCAAAAACCTGCCTCCAGAAAGTAATTGTAACCAATGAATTGCATTTTATTGAAGTTAAGTGAACTCTGTAAACACCTGTCGGATGTAAGGCATTTCTGGGAAAACTTCCCTTAGTTTTCATACTGTCTGTTCTGCATGGGCAGAATGGTTTCACCCGTTCTATGTCCGTTTATTGGAAAAATTGTCTCAAATTCTTCCCCACTCAAGAACAGTGAGATTGGGATTTGAGTTACAGGGCTTCCCAGGTGGCACCAGTGGTGAAGAATCCACCTGCCAACGCAGGAAACATCAGAGACTCAAGGTTCAATCCGAGTCGGGAAGATTCCCTGGAGTAGGAAAAGGCAACCCACATCCCTGGAGTAGGAAAGGGCAACCCACTCCAGTATTCTTGCCTGGAAAATTCCACCAACAGAGCAGCCTGGCCATGGGGTCACAAAAAGTCAGACACAACTGAGCATACACACACACCCCTTACATCTAAGCCCTTCTCCACTGGATTCCCCTCGGTTCTCTGAGGCTTGAAGCTAAGAGTGGTCTCCAGGCAGGTGATCGCCCTGGAGTACTTTCCAAGTTTTGCTGGTCTAGAAAGACTACAACCGATCAAGTGAATCCCTTAGCGTCTGGGATGGCTTTTTGTTAGTAAATTCTTCAATTGATTAGAGTGTGTGGCCCATATAGATTTTTTTTTAAATGACCAAGTATTTTACACTGGGGATGGAGAGGGATACTTTCAGAGAATTTCAGCACCTGAGAGGCCATGAAAATGCACTGCGTGGTGAAGGTATCATGGAAAACTTTCAAGGATGCGGGAGAGGTCAAGTGTATAAACACTCCCTTTCTAAATGGAGTATTTTATGTATTCTGACCCCTAGTTCTGTATCCTGCTTCCCTGGTGGCTCGGACGGTAAAGAATCTGCCTGCAATGCAGGGGACACGGGTTCGATCCCCAGTCTGGGAAGATTCCACATGCCACAGGGCAGCTAAGGCACAGCTTCTGAGTCCACGCACCCTAGAGCCCTGCTCTGCAACAAGAGAAGCCAAGGTAATGAGGAGCCATCACACTGAAAGTAGCCACTACTTGTGCAACTAGAGGAAGCCTGGGCGGTCAAAAATAAATAAATAATAAAAAAATATTTTAAAGGCTTGCAGAAAGAGCACTTTTTTGCAAACAGACTCAGAAGGCAGCCTTTTGATGAAGGAATGGCTCACCTGGGCGGCTCACCTGGGCACCAGCATCTAGATGACAATAATGAGTCAGCTACCTGGTCCAGCTCCACCCAGCAGGTATCAAACTGTGGGCCTTTGGATCCACCTGGACTATGCGTTAATTTGGACAACAGAGGGTTGGCTTCATCACACCATCATTTAAATTTTTTTTAAATTTTATTTTATTTTTAAACTTTACAATATTGTATTAGTTTTGGCAAATATCGAAATGAATCTGCCACAGGTATACCCGTGCTCCCCATCCAGAACTCTCCTCCCTCCTCCCTCCCCATACCACCCCTCTGGGTCGTCCCAGTGCACTAGCCCCAAGCATCCAGTATCGTGCATCGAACCTGGACTGACGACTCGTTTCATACATGATATTATACATGTTTCAATGCCATTCTCCCAAATCTTCCCACCCTCTCCCTCTCCCACAGAGTCCATAAGACTGATCTATACATCAGTGTCTCTTCTGCTGTTTCGTACACAGGGTTATTGTTACCATCTTTCTAAATTCCATATATATGCGTTAGTATACTGTGTTGGTGTTTTTCTTTCTGGCTTACTTCACTCTGTATAATAGGCTCCAGTTTCGTCCACCTCATTAGAACTGATTCACATGTATTCTTTTTAATGGCTGAATAATACTCCATTGTGTATATATACCACAGCTTTCTTATCCATTCATCCGCTGATGGGCATCTAGGTTGCTTCCATGTCCTGGCTATTATAAACAGTGCTGCGATGAACATTGGGGTACACGTGTCTCTTTCCCTTCTGGTTTTCTCGGTGTGTATGCCCAGCAGTGGGATTGCTGGATCATAAGGCAGTTCTATTTCCAGTTTTTTAAGGAATCTCCACACTGTTCTCCATAGTGGCTGTACTAGTTTGCATTCCCACTAACAGTGTAAGAGGGTTCCCTTTTCTCCACACCCTCTCCAGCATTTACTGTTTGTAGACTTTTGGATCGCAGCCATTCTGACTGGTGTGAAATGGTACCTCATAGTGGTTTTGATTTGCATTTCTCTGATAATGAGTGATGTTGAGCATCCTTCCATGTGTTTGTTAGCCATCTGTATGTCTTCTTTGGAGAAATGTCTATTTAGTTCTTTGGCCCATTTTTTGATTGGGTCATTTATTTTTCTGGAGTTGAGCTGTAGGAGTTGCTTGTATATTTTTGAGATTAGTTGTTTGTCAGTTGCTTCATTTACTATTACTTTCTCCCATTCTGAAGGCTGCCTTTTCACCTTGCTAATAGTTTCCTTTGATGTGCAGAAGCTTTTAAGTTTAATTAGGTCCCATTTGTTTATTTTTGCTTTTATTTCCAATTTTCTGGGAGGTGGGTCAAAGTCATCATTTAAAAATGTACAGAATTCACATCAAAATCTGAGTTATTGACATGTCTTGAAAAATTAGGAGATCTGGTGCAATTTGGCCAGCTTTCTCACAATTCCTTTAGTAACAGATCTTCACAGAATCATCCTGCCCAGAACACTACTGAACCCTTTTTTTTTTTTTTTTTTTGGCCATTTTGCTTCATGCATTAATATAACCTGCCTGATGAACTTCCCTGATGGTCATGTGGCTAAGACTCCAAGCTCCCAATGCAGGGGAAATTTTTTATGCTGTTCTTTCTCAGTTTGGTGTCAGAGTTATCACCAGCCTCAGAGAATGAATTATAGAGCCTTTTTGCTTTCCTCTAACTCCCTGAAATATTATGTATAAAATGCAGATAATTTATTTCTTGATTTTTGCAGAAACATCTGATCCAGAAGAGCCTTTTATTATTTGGGGGGATAAACTTTTATTTACTGATTTTTTAAAAAATTTAATGGTTAAATGTCAATTCTGGTTTCTATTTCTTCTTGACCCACATTTTTAAAATTTTATAAATATATATATACATATAACATGAAAACTGAATAAATATAACAACAAATAGATAATTTCTAAAAAGTAATCAATTTATCTTAGTTTTTAATTAATTAGTATAAATTCATTTGTAGTGGGCTCTTACTAGTATCTACATTGTATCTAACTGTGCACCCACCCTAGTTCTTAATACTGTTTAATTGTACCTTTTCTTTGTTTTCTGCCTTAGTTGCATCAGAATTTTCCATTTTATTCATCAATTCAAGGTAAACAAGCACCTCTGATTTTTGAACAATAATTTTCTATCCTACTAATTTGTAATCATATTTTTTTCTTCTTTCTGACCTCTTCGGGTAAATTATCTTTGTTAAAAATTTTCCTTGAGGTAGACACTTAGCTCATTCATTCTGTCTTTCTTTTCCAATAAAGATTCTACCTTTAGGCAGATTCCTACAGCATTTAATACATCTTTTCATTATTGCCCAATTTTAAATAATTGCTTAATTTCCATGAGAAAGCCTTTGACTCATGAACTATTTAGATGTGTGTTTCACATTTCCAGGTAATTAGGCTCTTTTGGTTATTCTGTCATCATTTTCTAACTTACTGTTATCAGACATTGGGGGCTGTATGATAGGAAAGGTGTATTAATTGTGGAAATGTGACTTCTGGTCTAAAACATGTGCTTGAAACAAATGCCGTTTCTTCATATCCTCTGTCAGTTTTTTCAACTGATTTGTGCATTTCCTTCTTATCAATTTCAACATCTCTTTGTGTAGTTGAGATATTAATACTCTCTCTGCTATCTGGGTTGCAAACATATTTTTCCAAATCTACTATTTTTTTATTGGCTATGTTGAAATCATCTTTCACCTTACAAATATTTTTACTTAATATTTATAGAAGGAAACTTGCTTTTCTTTTAGGATTCTCTATTTCCCAAGACAGATTCTAGTGCTGTAAATGTGCACAGAGACTCCTATATGCTCTTGAAGGGTTTCTATACATTTTTATCATGATAAGATCCAGGTTTGAGGAATAAATTTCATAAAATTTTAACTGTCAAAAGATCTTTTTTAAGAAAAAATGCAAACATGAAGATCAAATACAAAGTTGAATATTTGTTCAAAATGTGAAAAGAAGTCACAACAGAATGAAAATTTTAATACATTGATTTTTAATACTTTATTTAAAATTATTTAATTTTAACAATAAAATTTTAATACATATTAAGTTAAAATGAAAAATGTACTACATTAAAAATGTTGATACCCGAAACATTCCCCAAATCCAGAAGAATGACAATATTTTTAGTAACTGACGGCTTAACCTCTCTCTATAGTGCTTTCACTTTCTTATATTTTTTTGGCTTCATATTTTTTGATCACCTCTCCATATAACTGCAATTGTATAATATTTTCTATGGAGAGAATAAAAAGTCTTCCCTTTAGTAGAGCTGACCAAAAATTGTTTCTTATTGACAGTCAAGATGTGTAAACCACATGAGTTCAGATACAATCAATACTCACTGTAGGACCGCTATGTGGTTGTCATTTCAAACAGGAAATCTGAAAAATGCATTTCGTTCAATTCTAGCAATGATAAAAAAGAAAATATGGTGCCTTTGTAATCATACACACTGTGTTCTCCTATTAGTTCGTAGGAAGGGAGAACTATTATTTTGACTACATTTGATACTTCAGTGAGAATCCCATCTTCCACTATCAAGTGTATATTGAACGATTGATTATTTGAAGACGTTTCCACACATTGAGTTCTGGCCCCACGTATTCCAAATCTAGTCTCTCCTCCATTCCCCCTGTTCTTCTGGAGCCAGGCACAGTAGGATGTGATTAGAGTGTGGTACAAGCCATGGTCCTGTATCCAGTGAGAGAATGCTGAGTGGGTCAGCGTGGTAGACAGTGCTAGCTTCCTAGAGGCTGGTCCTACCTACAGGCCGGCACCACTAACTTAACACAAAATAATTACAAACCACAGACATATACCCCACTAAGCCTAAACTAAAGAAACTTAACCTTATTCTGCCTCCCCTCTGCCAGATCTCATAAACCCTTGAGTGTTTTTTTTTCCAGTGCCATCTGATAAGAAAGGTATAGAAAGAAAAAGAAGAGTGAAAAGTAGAGTGACCAACTCGTCCCAGTTTGCCAGGAACTGTGCTGATTTTAGCACTGAAAGTTCAAGGTCCCTGGAGCTCTCTCAGCAAGAAGGACTCTGTGGGGCTCCTGAGTACAAAAGCCTTTCTGTGATCCTCATTTCTTGATTACAGGAAATAGGCTCATTCAGCCTCCATGACCTTCCCCGAGTTCAACAGTTGCTAATAAGGAAACGGAGGAGATGAGGAGACAAGGAAGGAACAATCAAAAGAAACAGTCGTGCAACCTTGGGACAGGTCTTGGTTCTCCCTCAAGGGATATTTATAACAATATCTTTGAGCTGTTTTGCAGACACTGAAACCCAATCACATGGGAGAAATTAGAGGTATGCTGGTGGCTCAGTGGTAGAGAATCTGCCTGCCAATTCAGGAGACAAGGGTTAAATCCCTGGGTCGGGAAGATCCCCTGGAAGAGGAAATCACAACACAATCTAGTATTCTTGCCTAGAAAATCCCATGGATGGGGGAACCTGGTGGGCTGCAGTCCATGGGGTCGCAAAGAGTCAGACAAGACTGAGCATCCATGCACACCCATAAGCACGTAGACACCAGACTCAGTTCAGTTCAGTTCAGTTCAGTTGTTCAGTCGTGTCCAACTCTTTGCGACCCCATGAATCGCAGCACGCCAGGCCTCCCTGTCCATCACCAACTCCTGGAGTTCACTCAGACTCATGTCCATCGAGTCAGGGATGCCATCCAGCCATCTCCTCCTCTATCGTCCCCTTCTCCTCTTGCCCCCAATCCCTCCCAGCATCAGAGTCTTTTCCAATGAGTCAACTCTTCACATGAGGTGGCCAAAGTACTGGAGTTTCAGCTTTAGTATCATTCCTTCCAAAGAAATCCCAGGGCTGATCTCCTTGCAGTCCAAGGGACTCTCAAGAGTCTTCTCCAACACCACAGTTCAAAAGCATCAATTCTTTGGTGCTCAGCCTTCTTCACAGTCCAACTCTCACATCCATACATGACCCCTGGAAAAACCACAGCCTTGACTAGACGAACCTCTGTTGGCAAAGTAATGTCTCTGCTTTTGCATATGCTATCTAGGTTGGTCATAACTTTCCTTCCAAGGAGTAAGCATCTTTTAATTCCATGGCTGCAGTCACCATCTGCAGTGATTTTGGAGCCCAGAAAAATAAAGTCTGACACTGTTTCCAATTAAGCGTTAATTAAAGATATAAAGAGTGGTTAAATAAGGATAGCTCAGCAAAGAAATTCAGTGAAGAAAAGAGGCTGAATAACTTGGTTTATGTGGAAAGCCAATAAAATTCCAGACAAGGAATTTGCATCACCTACGTAGGCCGCAGGCATCTTCCTGTTCTCCCAAAGGAGAGGAGACACTAAGGCCTCCCAGGTCAGATCTTAGAAGCTCAGGCATAATTAGTAGGCTTGACGAGCCTCCACGCTCCAGATGGGAATTCAGCCAGGAGGTGAGAGAAAGAATGACATGGGGAGACCTGTCTTTCTAGGAACTGATCCCATTTTTTATTTTCCAGGGTCTGCTTTTATACACAGAGATGTAATACAAAAGTCATGCAGGGTCAGCAGTCCTGACTTTTATCAAAATCAGGTGCTTCATACAAATGTATACAAAGGTCTTAGGGGTGTTACATCATCTTCTGGCCAGGGGGCCTGCTGACAATTTATGACCCTCTCCTTTTGACAGCCATCAGTCAACCAGAACACTTATTTCTCCAGGGGTGATTATTCTTAAAACAGACGCCACCTTCCAAAGGTGGTGATAAAGTTACATTCCTATAGGGTGAGGGTGCAGTGGGTTTTAATTAAGGAAAGAATCTGCTTAGCCTAAAGTCTAACATGATTAATATCAAAGGTTAATACTTATTTCTTCTATATATTCATTAATGTGTATAAGGGCAGGGGATATGGAGACTTAGCAGCAAACATTGGCTCAACAAATGAAAAACCCTTCACCAATACAATTTCTAATCAGCCCACTATACTACACTAATAATTTCCTAACTTCTCAAAAAAATCTGTTTTTAGAAGGTTTAGAGCATCTCGTGCCTCTCACGGTTGGGAGGCTGTGAACAATCACATGTGGCCAGACAAGCCTGTCAGGCAGGCTAGAGAACCTTCAGAGGAGTTTGTAGGTTGAAACACTCCTGTCACGCCCAGGAATTATTAGTAACTGGAGCTCTAAGTTAACTCCTTCTCCGAAAGAGGTGGTGGGGGACAGCCCCCTGTAAAGTCAGCGGTGTAGGTGAGAGCACAAAGCAGTAAAGTAGGCAGACTCTGGTTTGGGGGGTAGATGCTCGAGAATTTCCAGGGGGACTCCTGAGGCTTGATCCCACCTTTGCATATGCCAAGCCTCCTTCTT
Source organism: Bos indicus (assembly GCF_029378745.1). Lineage (NCBI taxonomy): Eukaryota > Metazoa > Chordata > Mammalia > Artiodactyla > Bovidae > Bos > Bos indicus. The sequence continues at coordinate 13,222,689 of NC_091780.1, read as the reverse complement.
CATGACCTTTGCCATGGGTGGAGTTCCTCACGCTGGCTCCCGGCAGGTGGGTCTGAAGAATAAATGCTGCAGCTGGTTCCAAATATGATCTCATTTCACATTCACAACCATCCTACAGGGTCGAGACAACTGGACTGGCTTCACCAATGAGAAGAGAAAGGACCAGATGTCATGAACCCAGGGAGAGGATGCACTGGAATTCAATGCTAGGTCTCTGGCTTCCCAGCCTCCTTCCAGCTCTTCCCAAGACATGCTCGGCCCCTCCTTGGAGGATGTGGTCACAGGCCATTAAGTAATGTCATTTTTCTGGCCCACATCAGCATTTCAGACAGTATAAGGACACCATGATTTGCTCCAGTCATAAAGGTCTACAGAAAAAGTGCCAAGACACAATTCTTCCTGCCACCCTAGCAGCCTTGATCAGGGCAGTATATTCAACATTTCCCCCACCATTTCTATGATTTCATTATCTTAGCAAGGGGGACAAGAAAGCCTCATAAGACCTCAGAGATCTATTAGATGTCCCCTCAAAATCTCATGGAGTACTTAAATTAAATTTTTATAATTTTCAATACAGATAAAGGAAAACATCGACAAAGATGTACATAAACTGGCAAATCAGAACCCAAGTTGGGTGAAAAGGAACTTCAGAGTTTATTAAGTAATTATCACCATCTCTCCCAACTCAGCAATTCATCATTTTTTAGTATAAACCTTAAAGTATTAGCCTTTGGGGCCACCAAAATATGATATTCTTAGAAAAGATATATTTGTGTGTTCTTTTTATGCACTGGGACTTTGTGCCTTACTGGAAACATGTGGGACTTGTCACTGTAAAATCTGGGCTAGGATATGAGTTTCCCTAAGTACGACCTGTCTAACCTTGCACAAGTTTCTTCACTTCTTTGGGGTCATTTATAAATGGGCCTAATGGCTTTATCTCACCAGTCTGTTGCAGAACATAAGTAAATAAATTAGTAGCTGAAGAATTGATGCTTTGTAACTGTGATGCTGGAGAAGATTCTTGCGAGTCCCTTGGACTGCAAGGAGATCCAACCAGTCCACCCTAAAGGAGACCAGTCCTGGGTGTTCATTGGAAGGACTGATGCTGAAGCTGAAACTCCAATACTTTGGCCACCTCATGCGAAGAGTTGGCTCACTGGAAAAGACCCTGATGCTGGGAGGGGTTGGGGGCAGGAGGAGAAGGAGACGACAGAGGATGAGATGGCGATGACATCACCAACTTGATGGACGTGAGTTTGAGTGAACTCTAGGAGTTGGTGATGGACAGGGAGGCCTAGCGTGCTGTGATTCATGGGGTTGCAGAGTCGGACACAACTGAGTGACTGAACTGAACTGAACTGAACTGAACATAATTTAATAGTATAAACCTATTCTACCTACGGACTTCCCTGGTGACTCAGTGGTAAAGAATATACCTGGCAATGCAGGAGACAGGAGTTGGATCCCTGGATCAGGAAGATCTCCTGGAGAAGGGAATAGTAACCTACTCCAATATTCGTGCCTAGGAGATCCCATGGACAGAGGAGCCTGGCCTAGGTGGAGGGTAGATTTGAATGAAGATATGGTTTAAGCTGGGGTGAGAAAGTGGTCACCCTGGAATGTTCAATTAACACACACACACAAATATACACACAGGTGTTGATATCCCATCAATCTGGATTAAAACCATGACTTTATCACATATTAGCAAGATACTCAAGGACTTCCCAGGTGGTCATTTGGTAAAGAATCTGCCTGTCATGCAGGTGACTGGGGTTTGATCCTTGGGTCAGGAAGATCCCCTGGAAAAGGAAATGGCAATGCACTCCAGTTTTCTTACCTGGGAAATCCCATGGACAGAGGAGCCTGGACAGGTGGGCTACAGTCCATGGGATTGCAAAAAGTCAGACACGAATTAGTGACTAAACAACAGCAGCAAGTCAATCTAAATGAGATGCCAATGTATTAATAGAAAATGAACTTAATACCTACGTAAAAATGCTGTGAATGTAAAATTGAATAATAGTCAGGAAGGGAGGCAACCTGACATAGAGAGGCAGGGTCTGGGCAGGGGGTGAATTTGAGGATCCCCATGCTTCCCTCTACAACTCCTCCTCCCAACATAAGCCCCAGGAATGCAATGATGTACGAGGGAGAGAAAGCAAGGGGCAGCTACCAGGAAAAGCTTTGATTTCTTCCTCTTTCTATTGCTGCTTCTGTCTCCTTGGGACTTGAGCTAAGAACTTGAACTGTACAATTTCACATCGTTTAAGAAAGAAGAGATATTAGACAGTTCAAGGGGCAGCCACTTGGCAAACATGAAAGCCTGTTCAAGACATCTTTATAAGCTCCATCCCCACAGGGAATACTGCCCCCCTGCAGAGCTAACAGAAGCTTCGAAACAAGGCTGATTATATCCCATGGCAGCAATTAGAGGAGCTGCCCTTCAGCGTGGGGCTTTATTTTATCCTGTGATTGCTAGGGAGAGCTGCAAACAGAGTCCAGCGGGCAGCAACAGCATTACCTGCTATCACCGTCAATTTTGATTTCATTTATGTTTAGCCGCCTTAAATACTGGAAAGACAGTTTCACTTAAAAGGCTGGGCTCTGCACTGCCAGATTTATCAGAGTAGAGCAGAAATCAGATGGGGTAGTTTTAAGGGCTCAGGGAAAAACATGGTTTGGTGGCCAGAGGTTTTGAATTATAGTAGGCAAAGATAGGCAGGTTCAGCTTAAGACTTTAAACTTTCCAATAGGTGCATTTAAAATAAACGTCCCCATAGACTCTCATGCCTTTTGTTATCAACATAAAGCAAGCTGCTCAGCAGTAGTTCTCATAAATTCCAAGGATTAAAGCACACACATTGTATTCACGATTCAACAGCACATTCTGAGGGGAAAAATAAACAGTGTTTTTGTCTGGATCCTTTTCACTTGGGTAGTAACAGGGGCAGCTATCGGTGTTTGCAAATTTAATTTAGAAATGATAATCATTATTTATTGAGTACTTTAAGGTACCAGGTAGAAACTATTCAAGGACTGTGTATACTACGTCATTTAATTCTCAGAAAACCATCTAAAATACGTAATATTAAGGATGAAGAAATAAAGACTCAGAGAGATAATTAACTTGCCAAAAATCAAACATCTGGTAAATAGCAGAGATTCAGAATTTAAGAAAGAAGAAATATTCGCGATTCATGGTTGGCAGCAGACCTTACACACTCAAAAGCCCACGTCTTTTCCATCGAACCACACCTCTGATATACACAAACTAAATATTGCCATGCTTCTCCAAGTATCAAATGCCGTCAGCTGTAAGACGCACCTTCATGTATCACAAATCTGCCAATTCAACTGACAATTCCAAGACACATCCTGACTTCAGAAATGTAACCATGTAGGGGAAAAAAAGTACCTTTTAAGAATCATGAAAAATGGTCATTTAAAAGTTGAATGGAAATATTAAAAATTGAGACATCTCATGATGACCCAGCTTCAGAGCAAACTGATGGTAGTGCACAGCGCGTGTTCTGGTCATGTTCAAAGCCAAGGATAAAGTTCAGGCGGAGATCTATTGTTGCTATTTAGGACTTTTGCCTGCAGGTGGCAGTGCAGGCCACTGGATATGGCCTTTGGCCTTCTTGGGTACCAGTTTCAGAGGACCAGGAGCAGATGCGAAACTTGTCTGCACGGCATTAATGTTTATCAGCCACTTCTGTGCCGGTTCAATCCCCAGTATCATTTCCATCCCATTTCCCTCTGCTTCCATCCTTTCTGATACCTTCTTTCTACCCATTAACTCTTCACCCATATTTTCAAAGTCCAAAACTGGTAGACTTGGAATAGAAATAAATGCATCCTTCTTTTCCCTCAAAACTCAAATCAGAGGCTTGAGAGTTAGCTAAAGAGAAGGAATTTGGTGCCTTGATTATTCTAGATGCTCTGGTGTTATGTCTATCTGAAAAATATTCTAGATATAATTCCAAAATAGAGATTATCCTGTCTAAAGAATATTTCTCAGGTAGGTCTTCTGACCTCTTGAGGAAGCTGCTGATCAAATCTGTTTGTATTACTTTCTTCCTAGACTCTTCAGCTACCTCTCCAGGGCTCATAGAATGAAGTCTCAGAGTGAAAATCTGATTCTAGACCACTTCCCCTAATTCCTTCAGAGTGAAAGTTGCTCAGTCATGTCTGACTCTTTACAATCCCATGGACTATACAGCCCATGGAATTCTCCAGGCCAGAATACTGAAGTAAGTAGCCTCTCCCTTCTCCAGGGATCTTTCCAACCCAGGGATTGAACCCAGATCTCCTGCATTGCAGGCAGATTCTTTACCAGCTGAGCCACACTGGAAGCCCTCCTCCCAATTTCCTTCCTATCTGTCTATGCCAGGCTCCAGTTACCTGAGTACACCTATGAAAACACAGCGTCCATCCCCAAACCCAGGTCTCTTCTTGAAATGTTCTTACTCCTATTCTCTGCCCGTAGAATATGCTCATTCTTCAGGTCCAGGTCCTCAGTGTAGCCTTTTCCCACTTAAACCTCATCGCTTCCACATACAGCCCTTAGCAACTCTCTGTGTATATGTTCATTGGTAGCCTGTCATTTCATTAGGTATCATGGTGGCAGTATTTCTCCCTGTCTTATTTATATCTGTACCCCAAGCACCTAACATAGGGCTGGGAGTATATGAATATTCAACTGGTATTTCTTGTAGGAATAATTGAATGCCTCTTTTCTAAAATATACCACAACTGATATTCCCTGGGGAATTTGTGCAAATGTATCAGTATCTTTTAAGGTTCCCCAAAATCAGTCATGGCAGTAGTTCTCAAATTGTGGTCTTATGAGCATTCAGCTTCAACATTACTCTCATTTTCTTTGAAATTAACATTCAACACCAAACTATAGAATCAGAAAGGTGGAGGGAAGAGTGATAAAAATCAGTGTTTTAACAAACCCTTGAGGTGATGCATAATAAAATTTGAAAAGCACTGCTTTAGAGGTTTGCTTTAAATAAATCTATACAAGTAAATGAATCCTTCTCTCTTTTTTCTGATTAGATTCTGGCTCATATTTCGTCCATACAGCCATGCTCACAGACAAACAATAAATACACTTTAGTTGATTTTTTTTCTAACTTAATTTGGTCTTGTGATCAATATCACATTATAGGAAAATAGCTAGAGAAAATGTTTCATAGTTTGACTAGACGGACCTTTGTTGGTAAAGTAATGTCTCTGCTTTTAAATATGCTGTCTAGGTCACTCATAGCTTTTCTTTCAAGGAGCAAGTGTCTTTTAATTTCATGGCTGCAGTCATAATATGCAGTGATTTGGGAGCCCCCCAAAATGAAGTCTATCTCTGTATCCAGTGTTTCCCCATCTATTTGTCAAGAAGTGATGGGACCGGATGCCATGATCTTTGTTTTCTGAATGTTGAGCTTTAAGCCAACTTTTCACTCTCCTCTTTCACTTTCATCAAGAGGCTTTTTAGTTTCTCTTCACTTTCTGCCATTAGGGTGGTGTCATCTGCATATCTGAGGTTATTGATATTTCTCCTGGCAATCTTGATTCCAGCTTGTGCTTCTTCCAGCCCAGCGTTTCTCATGATGTACTCTGCATATAAGTTAAATAAGCAGGGTGACAATATACAGCCTTGATGTACTCTGATTTTCTTGAAGAGATCCCTAGTCTTTCCCATTCTGTTGTTTTCCTCTATTTCTTTGCATTGATCACTGAGGAAGGCTTTCTTATCTCTTCTTGTTATTCTTTGGAACTCTGCATTCAGATGCTTATATCTTTCCATTTCTCCTTTGCTTTTTGCTTCTCTTCTTTTCACTGCTATTTGTAAGGCCTCCCTAGACAGCCATTTTGGTTTTTTGCATTTCTTTTCCATGGGGATGGTCTTGATCCCTGTCTCCTGTACAATGTCACGAACCTCCGTCCATAGTTCTTCAGGCACTCTATCTTTCAGATCTAGTCCCTTAAATCTATTTCTCACTTCCATTGTATAATTATAAGGAATTTGATTTAGGTCATACCTGAATGGTCTAGTGGTTTTCCCTACTTTCTTCAATTTAATCTGAATTTGGCAATAAGGAGCTCATGATCTGAGCCACAGTCAGCTCCCAGTCTTGTTTTTGCTGACTGTATAGAGCTTCTCCATCTTTGGCTGCAAAGAATATAATCAATCTGATTTCAATGTTGACCATCTGGTGATGTCCATGTGTAGAGTCTTCTCTTGTGTTGTTGGAAGAGGGTGTTTGTTATGACCAGTGCATTTTCTTGGCAAAACTCTATCAATCTTTGCCCTGCTTCATTCTGTATTCCAAGGCCAAATTTGCCTGTTACTCCAGGTGTTTCTTGACTTCCTACTTTTGCATTCCAGTCCCCTATAATGAAAAGGACATCTTTTTTGGGTGTTAATTCTAAAAGGTCTTGGAGGTCTTCATAGAACTGTTCAACTTCAGCTTCTTCAGCATTACTGGTTGGGGCATAGACTTGGATTACTGTGATATTGAATGGTTTGCCTTGGAAACAAACAGAGATTATTCTGTCGTTTTTGAGATTGCATCCAAGTACTGCATTTCAGACTCTTTTGTTGACCATGATAGCTACTCCATTTCTTCTGAGGGATTCCTGCCTGCAGTAGTAGACATAATGGTCATCTGAGTTAAATTCACCCATTCCAGTCCAATTAGTTCAGTGATTCCTAAAACGTCGATGTTCACTCTTGCCATCTCCTGTTTGACTACTTCCAATTTGCCTTGATTCATGGACCTAACATTCCAGATTCCTATGCAATATTGTTCTTTACAGCATCAGACCTTGCTTCTAGTACCAGTCACATCCACAACTGGGTATTGTTTTTGCTTTGGCTCCATCCCTTCACTCTTTCTGGAGTTATTTCTTCACTGATCTCCAGTAGCATATTGGGCACCTACCGACCTGGTGAGTTTCTCTTTCAGTATCCTATCATTTTGCCTTTTCATACTGTTCATGGAGTCCTCAAGGCAAGAATACTGAAGTGGTTTGCCATTCCCTTCTCCAGTGGACCACATTCTGTCAGACCTCTCCACCATGATCTGCCCATCTTGGGTGGCCCCACACGGCATGTCTTAGTTTCATTGAGTTAGACAAGGCTGTGGTCCATGTGATTAGATTGACTAGTTTCTGTGATTATGGTTTATGTGTCTGCCCTCTGATGCCTCTCGCAACACCTACCGTCTTACTTGGGTTTCTCTTATCTTGGACGTGGGGTATCTCTTCACGGCTGCTCCAGCAAAGCACAGCTGCTGCTCCTTACCTTGAACGAGGGTTATCTCCTCACCACTGGCCCTCCTGACCTAGAACATGGAGTAGCTCCTCTTGGCCCTCCTGCGCCCCTGCAGCCACCGCTCCTTGGACGTGGGGTTGCTCCTCTTGGCTGCCACCCCTGACCTCGGGCGTGGGGTATCTCCTCCCGGCTGCTACCCCTGACCTCAGGCAAGGGGTAGCTCCTCTCGGCCACGCTTCTGCATGGTCTGTCGCAGCGGGTGTGCTTCTGCCACGCGGTTCGTCACAGCCGGCGGAGCATGAGCAACTATATGCCAATAAAATGGACAAGTTGCTAGAAAAGTACAATCTCCAAAAATCAAACCAAAAATAGAAAATATGAACAGTTCAATAACCAGTATTGAAATTGAATCAATAATTTTTAAAAACTCCCCAAAACCAAAAGGCCAGGAGCAAGTGACTTCACAGGTGAATTCTACCAAACACTTAGAGAAGAGTTCATCTCTATCCTTCTGAAATTAGTCCAAAAAAAAAAAAAGGAACACTTCTGAACTCATTCCATGAGATTTGCATCATCTGGATACCAAAACCAGACAATGATACCAGAAAAAAGAAACTACAGGCCAATATCACTGATGAACATAGATGCAAAAATCCTCAACAAAAGACTAGCCAATTGCATGCAGCAATACCTTAAAAGGATCACACACTATGATCAAACAGAATTTATTCCAGGGATGTAAGAATTTTTCAACATCCACAAATAAACCAATTTGATATATCACATCAATAAGTTGAAGAATAAAAACCATATGAGCGTCTCAATAAATGCAGAAAAAGCTTTTGATATAGTTCAACATTTATTTATAATTAAAAAAAGACTCCATAAAGTGGGCATAGAGGGAAAATAACATAATAAAAGCCATATACAAGAAAACTACAGCTAATATCATGCTCAATGGTGAAAAGCTGAAAGTATTTCCTCTAAGATCAGGAATAAGAAAGGGATATCAACTATCACCATTTTTATGTAATAGTTCTGGAAGTCCTAGCCACAGAAGTCAGAGAAGAAAAACAAATAAAAGGAATCCAAATTGGAAAGGAAGAAATAAAACTGTCACAGTTTGCAAATGACATGATACTATACATAGAAAATCCTAGAGACACTACCAGAAACTACTAGAGCTCAGCAGTGAATTTGGCAAAGTTGCAGGATACAAAATTAATAGACAGAAATCTGTTGCATTTCTATACATTAACAACACTAGCTAAAAGAGAAAACAAAGAAACAGTTCCATTTATCATTGACTGGAAAAGAATAGAATATCCAGGAATAAACCTACCTAAAGAGGCAAAAGATCACTACTCAGCAAATGGTGAGACACTGATGAAAGAACTTGAAGACGACACAAACATGGGAAGCAATACTGTGTTCTTGGGTTGGAAGGATCAATATTGTCAAAATGACCATATTACCCAGAGCACGTTTTCCTGCATTGGCGGGCAGGTTCTTTATCACTAGCACCACCTGGAAAGCCCAGGCAATCTACAGACTAATGCAATCCTTATCAATATACCAATGGCATGTTTCACAGAACTGGAGGAAAGAATTTTAAAATTTTTATGGAAATACAAAAAAAAAACCCCAAATACCCAAAACAAGCTTGAGAAAGAAGAACAGAGTTGGAAGAGTCACTGTCTCCCTGACGTTAGGCTGTACTACAAAGCTACAGTAATCAAAATGATATGGTATTGGCAAAAAAAACAGATACACAGGTCAGTGGAACAGAAATAGCCCAGAAATAAACCAATACACTTATGGTCAATTAGTATACAACAACAGGAATCAAGAATATAATGGAGAAAAGACGGTCTTTTCTTTTCAGTCCCAGGGGTGCTGGAAAATTGGACAGCTCCATGTAGAAGGGTGAAACTAGAACATTCTCTAACACTATGTACAAAAATGGATTGAAGATCTAAATGTAAGACTATATACTGTAAAACTAGAGGAAAACCATAAGCAGAATTCTCTTTGACATAAATCACAGCAGTATCGTTTTTGATCCATCTCCTAAGGTAAAGGAAACAAAAGCATAAGTAAACAAATGGAATCTAATTAAACTGAAAAGATTTTGCAGAGGAAAGGAAAAAAAAAAACCTACCGAAAAGGAGAAATATTTGCAAGTGATTTGGTTAATAAAGGATTATATCCAACAGATATAAACAGGTCACATAACTCAATACCAAAAACATCAAAAAACAAACAACTTAACTGAAAAAATGGGCAGAATTAAATAACATTTTCCCAAAGAGGAAATGCAGATGGACAACAGGCATGCGAAAAGGTGTTCAATAACACTTGTCATCAGTGAAGTGCAAATCAAAACCACAAGATACCACCTCACACCAGTCAGAATGGCTATCATCAAAAAGAACACAAATAACAAATGTTGGTAGGAGGTGGAGGAAAGGGAATCCTTATACACTGTTGATGAGAATGGGAATTGGGACAGTCCAGGTGGAAGACAGTATGGAGGTTTCTCAAAAAATTAAAAACCAGAACTACTCTTTGATCCAAGAAGTCCACTCCTGGGTAGATACCTGAAAGAAACAAAAAACACTAATTTGAAAAGATACATGTACTTCCATGTTTATAGCAGCATTTACAATTCCCAAGGTACAGAATCAACCTAAGTGTCCATCAACAGACGAATAGGTGGAAAATAATGTGATCTATATATGCATATGTATGTGTATATATATATATATATATATATATATATATACACACACACACACACAATGAAATACTACTCAGACTGAATGGAAAAAGAGTGACATTTTGCATTTTCAGCGACATGGATAGACTCGAAAGACATTATACTAAGTGAAATAAGTCAGGTGGAGAAAGACAGACATGAGGGTATCAAGCAGATATCACTTGTATGTGGGATCTAAAATATACAACCAACTAGTGAATAAAACAAAAACGCAGACTCACATAGAGAACAAACTGGTGGTTACCTGTGGGGAGAGGGAAAGGGGCAGGGAAAAAACAGGGGGAAGTGGAAAAAGAAGGGTTATTATGGGATTGTATAAATTATGTTGAAACTTTTAAAAATTGTAAGTTACTACAGAATTTAAAGCATCTTTCATTCAATTAAAAATAAACAATAAAAACAAACATTTTAAAAAGTGAAGCAGAGAAAAAATAGATAACATGGTTCATTTTATGTTGTGTTTTTTAACCACAATTTTAACAACAAAAATAAAGCAATGGGAGGCAAGTGGTGGGGAGTTAAATATTAGCTCTGTTTTTGACAAATGACTTTACCTTTTTTTCTTTTTGGTTTCATTTTTCTTACTTATTGAGGAAACTGATCTAAATAACCTTTAAGGTCCTTTCCAGTTCTAAAACCCAATTTCATAGCTGTGGGGGACTATTTTATCCATTGACTTGGAATAAAACAAAGTCCTCTATAATACAAAATGTTGGCCTCCTTATCTTCCCAAAAATCCCTCTACAATGCCCAATAGTATCGATGAGATAGTCTATTCACACTTAGTGCTTAGTAATAAGCTTCCCACAAAGTAATTCATGCTGGAATAACATGATGATAATTTGAACAAGGATAGAGTTTATCTTAAGGTAAATGAGTACCAAATTATTAAATATTCCTATCATGGTCATTGTATTTTTGATCATGAATCTTTATTGCCTTGAGGAAGAAAAATTAGAGCAAAGTTCATCAGAAAAAAAGATATAATTATTTTAGAAATTATCCTAATGTCAAATGAAGACAAAGAAGAAGTGATAGAGAGATGAAAAGGAAGAGAGAGGAGCAATGTTGAAGGTGAAGATTGGTGGACTTTAGAAATGCACCAGAGGTGCTTCTGAGACTTCAGTACAAATGGATTAGAGTAACAATGATACCGTGAATATTTGTAGAAAGGATGGAACCTATGTTGAAATACACAAATGAGAGCTTGGATCCAGAGATAAAGACATCCTGATGAGACAGAATGGTTTCAGATGGAGCTGAGACAGAATGAGGAACGGCCAGGCTTGGGCTGAGCCTTGGAGTGTGGCTGCAGTTAGCCTAAGTCATTACATTTGCAACAGGTCCTTTAGATGATATACAAGTCAATAAATAAGGAAGTTTGTGAAGACTGAAGAATAGGCCCTGAGATGGATGTAAACAGGAAGGATGAGGAAGTGGTGAGGACAGAGGAACAAGGCCAAAGAGGCAGAAAAATGAAAGTGAAAGGCTTAGTTGCTTCATCGCGTCTGACTGTGAAAACGGCAACCTACTCCACTGTTCTTGCCTGGGAAATCCCATGGACAGAGGAGCCTGGAGGGCCACAGTCCATGGGGTCGAAAAAGCGTCAGAGACGACTTAGCAGCTAAACAGTAACAACAACAACGTTAGGAAAGAAAGATGTGAGGATAAATGTTAAAGGAGAATTTATGAGCCAAACATATTGCTAAAAATTAGCTAACACGCAAACAGCAGTGCATTTGGAAGAACTGGGGGCAACTATCAAAATTCACAGGAAGATCAGATAGCTAGGCTCAGAAAAGGGCTGAGCCAAGGGAGATTGGTTTCACACCACAGAATGAACTTAGGTTAGACCGCCACTGCTGGTGTGGCTGCCACTGGACACTCACACTTACAGCAGAGGTGTCATCCTTCCACACTTACCGACAACTCAGAACTGTGAAACCCGCAGCTCTTGTCCCATGACTCAAAAGCCTGGTGGCACGTATCTCATGGCTAAACCTCCATCACCTCACTCCCTCATTGCCGGGAATGTAAACGTACTTGACTCTCCTGCTTCGGCAGTCAGAGCTGAGGCATACTCAGTGTCCTACCAGGACGCCCAGGGTGAAAAATCCCCTCAAATTGTAAGGCTCTTACAGCCAGGAGTAGCCAAGAGAAGAGAAACACATCCCCCGCACGTCACCTTACCACCTTCCAGACCTGCAGTTCGAAAGCCAAAGCAGAACAAAGCACACAAAGGCAAAAGGCCTCTGCCTAACTTAAAGCCAACTCACCCTTGTACAACTGAAAGTATTCTGCTCCCCAGACCAAGTCAATAAAATCTCTCCTTTTTAATCACGCTCCACTCCCCAAGGCCCCTGGCTAATATCTATTCCTTTCATTTTGGTTTTGTAGCAATTCGATTCTGATGTATTGAAAACCGCAAAATAATGACTGTGAGTGGAAAAAAAAAAAATGTTCCCTGCCATATCAGTACACAAAAGACACTGCAGCCCTCAAGCTATCGCATTGAGGTGGCCTGATGGTGAGCCCTGAAGGAACTCAGGGCAGAAACAGGATGTCTGCTGTCACGCCATCAGCCATGGTACCACCCCCAAGGGTACACTCCAGGGAGACTCATGATGGGAAAAACGCAGGATACTGGCCCCAGAGAGTTGCTGCTGCTGCTGCTGCTAAGTCACCTCAGTCGTGTCCAACACCGTGTGACCCCAGAGACGGCAGCCCACCAGGCTCCCCCATCCCTGGGATTCTCCAAGCAAGAACACTGGAGTGGGTTGCCATTTCCTCTTCCAATGCAGGAAAGTGAAAAGTCAAAGTGAAGTCGCTCAGTCGTGTCCGACTCTTCGCGACCCCATGGACTGCAGCCTACCAGGCTCCTCCGTCCATGGGATTTTCCAGGCAAGAGTACTGGATTGGGGTGTCATCGCCTTCTCCCAGATAGTTGAGGTGCTATCAAAGGAATGATTTCAGTGAGCCCAAACTATCGTATCTTCCCATGTGTAGGAAAGCACTAAGTTCACTAACTTGAGATGACTAATTTTCTACGATTAACATGTTAAGATGTTCTGACTACCTGATTTTTGCTGCAAAAATTGTTATATATATCCTGGCTCAACAATTACCTCTTCAGAATGTCCCAGACTTAAGTCCTCAGTTTTGTCTGAGGAATAAAACAAATAAAACATAACTGTCAAACTTTTAGATTGTACTTTTTTTTTTCAGTCAACATTACAAATGTATATGCAATCTTGATGGAAAGAGACAAAAATAAGGAAGTTAGTTGAAATATTTACATGATACAATGAGGAAGAAAATTCTGGGTAATGACTCCAGGCATTTTCTCTGCAACAGGTCTGTGATGTGTGTATGTGAAAGTCACTCAGTTGTGTCCGACTCTTGGTGACCCCAGATAGTCCATGGAGTTCTCCAGGCCAGAATACTGGAGAGGGTTGCCATTCCCTTCTTTAGAGGATCTTCCCAACCCAGGGATTGAACCCAGGCCTTTTGCATTGCAGGCAGATTCCTTACCAGCTGAGCCACCAGGGAAGCCCAAGAATACTGGAGTGAATAGCCTATCCCTTCTCCAGTGCATCTTCCCAACCCAGGAATCCAATCAGGGTCTCCTGCATTGCAGGCGGATTCCTTACCAAATATTAATGGCTTACCTATGCCACAGCTCACTGCTCCATGTCTTCGTTACTTTCTGCCACACTTTGGTATCTGGAGTGACTCAAAATGTCACACATAAGTATTTTAGTGCCTAGTAGTCCTGCATGTGTAGGGTTACAACAGTCCTTCAACTGTCTTTCACTAACTTTTTCACTCTCTTTAAAAAAAAAAAACAAAATACTTCAGTTATACTTTGGATAAGAACAGAGAAGAGATTACATGATATTAAATAAGCTCCACTGTATAATTATAAAATGATATCCTTTACCATGGGGCTTCCCTGGTGGCTCAGACAGTAAAGAATCACACTGTAAGATTTTAATTATAAGCCAGCCTATTCCTGATTTCTTCAGGAAGGCTTACGTAACATAAAATTATAAAAAAAGATGGCTGTATTCCCAGTAAGTAATTTAAATCCCCACTCAAATTCTACACAAGTGGTCCCAACTATTTATTATCAAAATAAACGCTTTTAACAAAAGCATGTTTAATAACAAATAGAGATAACTCCATAGCCTTAAACCAAACCTTGGTTTTACCTAGGTAGATAGTGAATCATATTTGCTTTGCTCTGATTAAACTGTTTTCTATTCAGAGTAGTCTCTTGATGAAAGTGAAAGAGGAGAGTGAAAAAGTTGGCTTAAAGGTCAACATTCAGAAAACTAAGATCATGGCATCCAGTTCTATCACTTCATGGCAAATAGATGGGGAAACAGTGGAAACCGTGGCTGACTTTATTTTTGGGGGCTCCAAAAAAGATGGCGACTGCAGCCATGAAATTAAAAGACACTTACTCCTTGGAAGGAAAGTTGTGTCCAACCTAGATAGCATATTCAAAAGCAGAGACATTACTTTGCCAACAAAGGTCCGTCTAGTCAAGGCTATGGTTTTTCCTGTGGTCATGTATGGATGTGAGAGTTGGACTGTAAAGAAAGCTGAGTGCCGATGAATTGATGCTTTTGAACTGTGGTGTTGGGGAAGACTCTTGAGAGTCCCTTGGGCTGCAAGGAGATCCAACCAGTCCATCCTAAGCGAGATCAGTCCTGGGTATTCATTGGAATGACTGATGCTGAAGCTGAAACTCCAATACTCTGGCCACCTGATGCAAAGAACTGACTCATTGGAAAAGACCCTGATGCTGGGAAAGATTGAAGGCGGGAGGAGAAGGGTACGACAGAGGATGAGATTGTTGGATGGCATCACCAACTCAATGGACATGGGTTTGGGTGGACTCCGAGAGTTGGTGATGGACAGGGAGGCCTGGCGTGCTGTGGTTCATGGGGTCGCAGAGTCGGACATGACTGAGCGATTGTCGGATTCAAAACAGATTAGGAAGAATTTCACACTCAAAATTCTTATGCTATATGCAATGGTTATGGACTATATTGTGCCCCTTATTCATATGTTGAAGTTCTAACCCCCAGTACCTCAGAATGTGAGTCTATTTGGCCTTTTAAAAAGTAAGTTGAAGCGAAGCAGTTAGGGTGAGTCTAATATGATCTGACTGAGGTCCTTGTAAGAAGAAATGTGAACACCTACAGAGACACCAAGGACCTCTCGGTGCAGTGAGAAGGCAGTCACCTGCAAGCTGAGGAGAGGCGTCTTAGAGAAAAGCCAAACCTTAGAAAAAAACAAACCACAGCTTGGTCTTGGACCTCCAGCCTCCAGAACTATGAAAAAACTAATTTCTGTTGCTTAAGTCCCCCACTCGGTGGCACTTGGTTACAACAGCCCCGGCAAACTCATACAGCAACCAATTCAAAGAAACCAACAAAGCCATTAGCAAAGGAAAAAGGGTGCATTTATTGGTGTTTTAAATATTTTTCACATATCACAAGTGTATAAGTTTTATAATTCTTAGTAAGAAAGCATACTCAAAAAAGCCCAATGGCAAATCAATTTAAAAATGTTTCTGCTCCTTTGGGGTAGGCTGTAAGGGTCATCTTTAAAGTCCCCCAAGTTACTTGATTAGAAGACCAGATGTTTGCTGGTTGTATTATTCTGAACTTAATTTATCTGAGTTGTTTTTCTTTCAGGAAAAGCTTTATTTGTTTAAGGGTGTCAGGCTTGACTTCCAAATTTAACTGGTCATTTACTGAGCATATCCATTTAAGTGTCTTAAGTCAACAGCTCCCAAATATGACTTGGAGAGAGCACCATACAGGAGATTTATGAATGAAGTAATCCCAAGGGAAAACTTATGAGAACGTGATGAAAGCAGGAAAAAGAAGAGAAGGAAGCCAAATAAAGGCATGGTTTCAGGCAAAGTTTTACAGAAATTCAGTTCAGTTTACCCAAGGAAGATCTCTAGGGTGCAATTTGCAACTCAGCCCCTGTTTGACCCCAGGCAAAGGGCACAGAGCTTTCCAACTCCCAAATTCATCAGTCATTGGCTTAGAGGCAAGGAAATTCCCAGACTCTGCCAAAGACAGTCTGTTTAAAAAAAAAAAAAGCTACAGGTGCTGGTTATTGAGAGCAAAAGCTCACTAAAGACTTGGATCCAAGCAATAGAAAGAAAGGAACCAGGGAGATCTGGTGGGAATACCAACATCGTATTGTTGTTGCTGCTGTTCAGTCACTAAGTTGTGTCCAACTCTTTGCATCTGTAGCACAATTCAAATCATATACGTATACCAATATCATAAACTATGGTGGTAATCATTGGGTTATTCCATTATTTCAACTTCTTTGGAAGATTTTAGGCCATCATGGAAGATCTTCATAACTTCTGGAGCTCGCATAGCTCTAAGAACGTTAGCATTACTAAGGTTTTTATTATGCCTAGATACTCCTATCATTTCTACTATGCCTTCTTCTACTCCCAAAATTCCTTCAGAAAAATTACCCAGCATTCCACCAAGAAAGCCACCTGGAATGAGTTAACTGAGCTGCAAATGTGAATGAGGTCATTTTCCTAATTTGTCTTTCTGATAGTTTGTTGTGAGTATATAGAAATGCAACAGGCTTTTGTATATTGACTTTGTATCCTCCAACTTTATTGAATTTACTTATTAGTTCTAATAGTATTTTGGTAGAGTCTCCAGGGTTTTCTATATATGATATCAAGTCATCTGCAAATACTTATAATTTTACTTCTTCCTTTCTGATTTGAATGTCTTTTATTTCTTTTTATTGCCTAATTGCTCTAGCTAGGACTTCCAATCCTGTTTTCATTATTATGTCAAATAAAGGTGGTGAAAGGGGGCGTCCTCATTATGCTCCTGACCTTAGAGGAAAAGCTTTCAGTTTGTCATCACAGAGTGTGATGTTAGCTGTGGGCGTGTCATATATGGCCTTTGTTATATTGAGGTACATAGAATAGCATTTTATTCTTCCTTCCATGGGGCCCTCTCACACTCTGCTCAAGTCTTCTTTACCTTTTCCTTCCACACTTTGATCTCTTTCTCTCATGACATTCTTCATTCATACCCCCTGATATTCTACATTTTTCTGTGCTGTTCGCTTTGAATTTTTTCCCCAGCATTGTGCTGGTCTCATTACTATAATCCAGTTTACAAGCAAGAACAAAATCATAGGCTGCTTTTTCTGTGTCTCAGGAGAATGTGTGCTTTCTATCACTTAAAGCTGGTCTGAATCAGGACTTGTTTTCATCTCTAGGACACAGCTTGGGATGGGAGTATTAATATTTAGCCTCTGCATGTTGGAGAATTTGGCTTAATATGTTATGGCAGAAGTAGGCATGAGACGTGAGTCATATCCTGATACAATTTATCTGCGCCTTCGGAGCCTGCTGAGACCTAACCTTTATGTAATTCCACATGATGATGCTTGCTAAGTAGAATAGATATGCAGATCATAGTAAGTAACTCTGGGCTTATGGTCACCTGGTTTTGCATAACCAGGAAATTAACTTTTATTCAGGCTCAGTGGCAAAACAAAAGCTCTTTCTGTAAAGGAGAATAACTTCCTGTTGAAGAATAACTCTACTAAAACCCCAGTGGTCTGAGATTCTCCTATTGGAGGTTGTCATAGTCTCATACAACACCTTGATCGACTTCCAAAATTCTAAGTACCGTCCACTCTGTGTGTCTGTGCATGTGTGCTGTGTGCTAAGTTGCTTCAGTCGTGTCCGACTCTGTGCAACCCCATGGACTGCAGCCTGCCCAGGCTCCTGTGTCCATGGGATTCTCCAGGCAACGATACTCGTGTGGGTTGCCATGCACCCATTCACTGCTGCTAACTGCTGCAAAGTTGCGTCAGTCGTGTCCGACTCTGTGTGACCCCATAGACGGCAGGCCACCAGGCTCCCCCGTCCCCGGGATTCTCCAGGCAAGAATACTGGAGTGGGTTGCCATTTCCTCCTCCAATGCATGAAAGTGAAAAGTGAAAGTGAAGTCGCTCAGTCGTGTCTGACCCTCAACGACCCCATGGACTGCAGCCTTCCAGGCTCCTCCATCCATGGGATTTTCCAGGCAAGAGTACTGGAGTGGGGTGCCATCACCTTCTCCGCACCCATTCACTAGATCTACTTAAACTGCAATCTGGACTGTCTGGCGGAACTTCTTTTGTGCTGGGCCCCATTCAGATTGGGAAGTTGTATCAGGTTCCTACAGTCGTTGTAACAAGTCGCCACAGACTTGGTGCCTTGACAATAGGGATTTATTCTCTCCCAGGCCTAGAGGCCAGAGGCAAAAATCAAAGAGCTCGCAGAGTTGGTTCCTCCTGGAGGCGTTGAGGGAGAATCTATTCCATGCCTCTCTCTAGCTTCTGATGGTCACAGAAATCCTGTGCACTCCTTGGTTTGCAGACATAACACTCCAATATCTGCCTCTGTGTTCAGGCTGCTTTTCCCTCTGTGTCTGCTTATATCTTCCCCTTTCTCATAAGGACACTGTCCTTGATTTAGGGCATGCCCTAAATCCAGGATGATCTCATCTCAAGATCCTTGACTTAATTACATCTGCAAAGACCCTTTTCCCAACTAAGCTCATATTCACAGGTCCTTAGGACACAGGTGCATATTTCAGTCAACTACAGAAATCTTTCTGATTAGTCAATTATTAGTTTTAGGTATTCGTCCAAATAAAGTATGTGTTCTTAATAATATACAGTTCAAGGTGAAATAATGTGTTCTTCACTTTGGAAAAAAACATATCCCAACCTATCTCTGACTATGAAGTAGAAGTTATATTTTCACAGAATTGATCTCTCACACCATGACATGCATGAGTTTCATTAATACCAAAGAATTTGCTTCTCTTTGGAATCTAGGAGCTCAGGTCAGCAATATATTTGACCTGTGTGATATCATATGAGTAGGTAAGATGGTCACATCTCTGTATATTAAGTTGTGGGAAGAGCCAAACAGTTGAAATCATTCCAAGATAAGAGGGAAATGGCACACTGGAGGGTATCTAGCTAATTAAGTTAAAATATTCCAGTGGATCAATAGGAGGACTTTTTATTGATTTGCTCCTTGAATAAGATTACATCCAAGTAGAAGATGCAACTGAAATTGCTACATGCTAAGCTTAGAAGAATTTATTTTCATCTCTAAGACCAGCCTAAGACCAACTGACTCTGGACAAATTTGAGAGCTAAGTAAAAATAAAATAGAAATCACGATCCCTGTACCTTTCGAGAATTTTTATGATAGCATTAACTTCAGGAACTTCTCCATGGAAATTTTAACACTTTTGCATTATTATTTGGTAGTTAGAGGGAGCTTCAGGGGCTTCAACTTGGCTCTTCCTACCTTAATAGCCCTTCTATTAAATATAATATAATATTTATATTATATTATATAAGCAAGGACTTCCCTGGTGGGCCAGGGGATGCAAGGGACTTCCCTGGTGGTCCAGTGGCTAAGACCCCACACTCCCAATGCAGGTATCTCGGGTTCAGTCCCTGGTCAGGAAATTCGATCCCACCTGATGCAACTAAAGATCCTGCAGGCCACAACTAAAAAATCTTAAATGCTGTAAATAAGACCCAGCATAGCCAAACACAAATAAATAAATATTCTTTTTAAAAGAGAGAACACATTTGTCCATGATAGAGGACATATGTAGCAACTGTATGCTCATGAACCAGATAATTGATGACAAAAACGGTTTGTGACCTACTAGAGGAGGGCATTGGAGAAGGCAATGGCACCCCACTCCAGTACTCTTGCCTGGAAAATCCCATGGACGGAGGAGCCTAGTAGGCTGCAGTCCATGGGGTCGCTAAGAGTCAGACACAACTGAGCGACTTCTCTTTCACTTTTCACTTTCATGCATTGGAGAAGGAAATGGCAACCCACTCCAGTGTTCTTGCCTGGATAATCCTGGGGACGGGGGAGCCTGGTGGGCTGCCGTCTATGGGGTTGCACAGTGTCGGACACGACTGAAGTGACTTAGCAGCAGAGGAGGGCATGGCCACCCACTCCAGTATTCTTGCCTGGAGAATCCCGTGGACCAAGGAGCCTGGTGGGCTACAGTCCATAGGGTCACAAAGAGTTGGACATGACTGAAGCGACTTAGCATGCAGAATTATGAGAGGTGTTTGTGGATGAAACCTCCATTGACCCTTGTAGGACATGATTCTGACTGATGGAAAACAGTGGTCTTCTGAGTTCCTAAGACCTGATGTAACATATAGCTAGACCTGACTCACCTGATGCTGGGAAAGATTGAGGGCAGGAGGAGAGGGGGACGACAGAGGATGAGATGGTTGGATGGCATCACTGACTCAATGGACATGAGTCTAAGCAAACTCTGAGAGACAATGGAGGACAGAGGAGCCTGGTGTGCTGTGGTTTATGCGGTTGCAAGGAGTTGGACACGACTTAGTGTCTAAAAACAACAACAACAAAGAGCTAGTGTCCAGCGATCCTCAAAAGTCCAATCTCACTTTCCTAAGGGAAACAATGGCCCTGATAATAGCTTCAGGAATGCTGGGTAAAAGTTTCAATATGTGTACTTCTGAATTTTTTTTTTTTCCAAAACCTGTCCTCAAAGGAAACCCATCTGGGAATTAGGCAAATTTTGATTCAAATTAGGCCTCTATTCTCTAGACCAAGAGTTATTTTTCTATTATAAACACCAGGGAAAGGAGTATTTCCACTTTGGGGAAGATAAGACTAGATGTTTTCTTCCCTGTTGCTCTCACTAAAGACAACTAAAATCTCCATTAGAGAAGAAACAGACACATTCGGAAGTACAGTTGGAGACAGTCCATCCATGCTCTGCGTGGGGTTGATTTTCCTCTGTATGACCTCAGTCCCTGAAGATGCTCTCGCTTATCAACTGAAATTCAGCAGACTCTCTGGGGCTTGCACTAACATGGAACAAGAATAATTAGTTCAAGAATGACAGTTCTATTATAACTCGACTTTCATCTCCTGAGATGTCTACACACTTTGCAACATTCAGATTGGAGCTTTGTTTGAAGGTGGCACCCACGATGAAAGGAAGTGGGAAAACCCTGTGCCAAAGCAGATATAGGAAAGGAAAATTTGATCTGGTTCCTGCCCTTGTATGTACATAATTGATGGCATTATGTCCATAAATGTGGGGGTTTACAGAATGCACTCGTAATTTATAACTTCACGCTGATAGATATAAGCTTAGACAAAGCATTTTTAAAGGAAAAGGAGTGATTCTTATAATATTTGGTGTATTCTAGCCTCAGAACTTGATCATAAATTATAAGCAGAATCCATTTAATAGTCCATGCTAACCAACCTTCCTGCTTTGTCTCAGAATGAGGGGTTTCATGGAACATAGGAATTTCAGTGCTGAACTTGAAACAGTTCTGAGCAAAATGGGATGAACTGGTCACCTTACCTAATACAAATAGCTATCATATACCAAGGGTTGGCAAGTGACATGTTGCCTATTCCTTGTAAATAAAGCTTTTTTGGAACATAGGCACAGCCATTCACTTATGGATGGTCTGTGGTTGATTTCAATTGCACTGGAAGAGTTGAATCACTGTGAGACTGTATGGCCTGAAAAGGTGAACGTATTTAGTGTTTGGTTCTTTACAGAAAAAGTGTGTCAACCCCTGATCACATCACCTGGAGGAGATCTTGAAGAGGAGCTCTGTGCAAAGATAGCTAGAGGATTCATTGCTGCTGCTGCTGCTAAGTCGATTCAGTCATGTCTGACTCTGTGTGACCCCATAGGCGGCAGCCCACCAGACTCCCCCATCCCTGGGATTCTCCAGGCAAGAACACTGGAGTGGGTTGCCATTTCCTTCTCCAATGCGTGAAAGTGAAGTCGCTCAGTCGTGTCTGACTCTTCATGACCCCATGGACTGCAGCCTACCAGGCTCCTCCGCCCATGGGCTTTTCCAGGCAAGAGTACTGGAGTGGGTTGCCATTGCCTTCTCCAAAAGGATTCATTAGGGATGACCAAACCTACATCTGAACTAAGTACTATACATATATCATTATATGATTGACTGGTATAAAATGGCTTTAACAAGCACATCTCAGAGATACTGTGCATTGCATTCCAAACCATTGCAATAAAGTGAATATTGGAGTAACATGAGAGTCACACATTTTTTTGTTTGTTTCCCAATGCATATAAAGTTGTGTTTTCATTGTAGTCTATTAGACATGCAATAGCATCATGTCCCAAAAGTTTATATATCTTGAATAAAAATATTTTATTGATAAAAATGCTAATTATTATGTGATCCTTCAGCAAGTTGTAATCTTTTTGTGATAGTAACCTCAAAGATCACTGATCACAGATCATCATAACCAATATAAAAATACTGAAAAAGTTTGAATTATTGCAAGAATAATCAAAATGTGCACAAGGACCTGAAGCGAGGAACATCTGTTTGAAAGACGGCTCCAGTAGACTTGCCTGACCCAGGTGGCCACAAAACTTTAATCTGCAAGTAATGCAGTATCCGCAAAGCACAGTGAAGTAACACACGATAAGACAAGCTGTGCCCACTCAAGTGAAGCTCTGATACAGATATTAATCGGCTCCTTAATAGGAAGGTAATGACTCTTAACCAGAAAGAACATGACAAGAGCTGTTACTGTATTCTACGTACAATTCTCTTTTTTGTCTAAATTCTCTTTGCCCTGGGATTTAGATTCATTGCATCAGAATCGTTTGTAGGTCTGTAGACTCTCTCAGTTCTCAAAGTTTTAAAAATCAAGATTTTAGTCTTATTATCTCGGAGGATGACTGCTTCCCATAGCTGTTCTTGCCACGAGGCTGGCTGCTTGCTCTGTGTATCAAAATGGACCCTAAAATCAGACCTCAGTTGGAAATATAGTTCTACCACGGACTTCATTAAAATAAAATATTTGTAAAAAACCATTTTAAAAAGCAGGATATATTCTGTTTCAGAAAATCAGACCATGGAGAACAGACTGGTGGTTGCCGAGGGGGAGGGGAGCGGGAGAGGGTAGAGGCGGAAGTCTGGGATTAGCAGATGAGAACTGTTACATATAGGATGGGTAAATAGCAAGGTTTAACTGCATAGCACAGGGAACCCTATTCAGTATCCTGTAATAAACCATAATGAGAAAGAACATGAAAAAGAATGCGCATGCATGTATGACTGAGTCACTGTGCTGTACGGCAGTGTGCAATACAGCATTGTAATTCACCTATACTTCAGCGAAAATAAATGAAAAAAAAATCCTCTTCTGTTAAATGCAGAATCTAGCAGAGGTAGTAACCTACTCCATGCATCATTATAAGTTAAACATTTTAATGTTGCTGAAGGATTAAGCTTTGGGAAGCATGTACTAAACATTCATTTAACTAGCTACTGCTGTTATTAACATCAGCATTATTAATAATCCCTTGAATCATTAATTGCCCAATTATTCTGGACTTTCACTTCCTGCTTGATGTCTGTATTAGGTTCTCCGGAGAAATAGAACCCATCAAGGAGATATATAGATAGATAGATAGATAGATAGATATAAGCTGGCAGGGAATCCACTATCTAGACATATATGGATAGACAGATACGGCAGTGGGCCATGTGCAGAGAGGCTGTGCCTGGCACTGCGATCTGAAGCATGAGCAGTAAAGCCATGCTGGACTGTCTGCCCGCCTGTCCCCCAGAGGAGGTTCCCTATATATATATAGGGCTTCCCTTTTCCCTGACGGCTCAGTTGGTAAAGAATCTGCCTGCAACGCAGGAGACCTGGGTTCAATCCCTGGGGCGGGAAGATCTCCTGGAGAAGGAAATGACAACCCACTCCAGTATTCTTGCCTGGAGAATCTCATGGACAGGGGAACCTGGCAGGCTACAGTCCATGGAGTTGTGAAGAGTTGGACATGGACTGAGCAACTAACATACACACACACACACACTATATATATATATATATATATATGTATATATAAAATTTATGCTACATAGATACATGCAAGTTTTGTTGTTTAGTCACTGAGTTGTATCCAACTCTTTTGTGACCCCATGTATTGATGATTTCTTATAAGGAATTGACTGATGTGGTTATGCACGCTGAAATTGACATGCTGGAGACCCAGGAAAGCCAGTAAAGTAATTGAAAGGCCCGAGAGCTGATGGTGTAGATTGAAGTTTGGGTCTGAAGGCCAGAGAAGCAGGAGTTCCGAGGACAAGAGAAGATCGATATCCCAGCTCAGCAGTCAGGCAATGAGAGAATTCAAACTTCTGTCTTTCTGTTCCATTCAGGATGGCACAGATTGAGTGATGCTCTCTCGTTGGGGAGGTGATCTGCCTTACTCAGCTCTCCAGTTCAAATGCTAATCTCTCCTGGAAACACCCTCACAGGCACACCCAGAAATAGTATATAACCTGGGCATCTCATGGTCAGTCTAATTGACCCATAAAATTAACCATCACGTGTCCAAACTGAAACAGGTAACATTCTAGACAGAAAAATGAACACTTATAATTCCTGTCCTGAAGGTCTTTCCAAGGAGCACTTGCTCACAGACATCAGAATTGAACCTCATGGGACCCACTCTGTGAGCTGCACCCACACATGGGTCCCGTGGAGCACCCCACTTTATCCATCTCAACAACTCGGCAAGACAGGCAGAGCTGGCCCCCTGACTATCTGAGCAGGGGGTCAGTCACACAGGGTAGTAAGTCATCGCCTCACGTCACACAGTTCATAAGCCAAGTCGTGCGCAGCCAAACCCTGTCATTTTCTCCAAGTGTAGTGCTTTCTTAGCTGTAATTTATGGTCTCTGGTGTCCTGGGTGATAACCCCCAGGACAGCTTTGAAACAAAAAGCCTTATGTGGTTTTAAATATTGAAATATTTCTCTAAACATCCTTACTAAGGATGAAATAATTTATTCCCCAAAGAAGATAAAATAAAAATTTTTTCCTATCTATCCTTTTGTAAGTGATGCACTTAAGACCAAACTTGCTGCCTCCTATGGCATTAGGACTGGCATTTTTCTCTCAGACCCTCCAAAACCGTGTGAAGATTAGAGGACATTTGACAAAAACACAAGCCTCAGAGAATGGGGATAGAGGCCTTACCTGCCCCAGATACCAATCTAACTGACAAAGTAGCCTTTCTTTCTTTCAGATTTCTCTCATGAAATCCATTTTGACCCAGCAAGTTTATTTTGGATGATCAGAGAGTTTTGGAGTTGGAGGACTTCAGAGGTAAGTCAGAAGAACCCTGTTGTGTTGTCAGGGGGTAAAGCTACACGACACGCCCCAGGTCACACTCTTAGGGGAAACACGCTGAAACCACCTGCCCTGGCAACAACAGAAAGTCCTGGTAACAGATGAGGAGCTATCAATCTACCACAAACTAGAGTAATTCAGGAAGGGTCAAAAGGAGAGAGAGGAGACGCCAGCCCATATGTCCTACCAACCCCCCAGAATCCTCTTTGCTGGCATCCATCTGGGCTGAGGGATGTGCACCCACCAGGAAGGATGCTGAGTCAGAATGCCGGGCCAGAGACAACCCAGAAATGAACTGCATCACCATAAAACCCAAGACCGTGAGCCACGTGGCAGAGTGAACCTCCTGGGCTCCTTTAGCTTCCTGTTTCCTCCCCTCAGATGCCCCCTCCCAATAAAGTCTCTTGTTTTCAGCACGTGTCTCCTCAGACAATACATTTCCAAGTGTTAGACAAGAGTCCACTCTCAGGTCCTGGAAGTGGTCCTCCTTCTTGAGTGCATGAGTGTGTGCTCAGTCATGTCTGACTCTTTGAGACCCCATGGACTGTAGTCCGCCAGGCTTCTCCAGCCATGGGATTCTCCAGGCAAGAACACTGGAGTGGGTGGCTGAGCTCTCCTCCAGGGGATCTTCCCAACCCAGAGATCGAACCCACGTCTCCTGCATCTCCTGCATTCCAGGCGGATTCTTTATTGTTGAGCCACCAAGGCACCCCACCCCCACCACCACTTTCTGCAACACCAAAAGGAAGTAGAATTTCACTGATGTGATTTAACCTCTTGAATCTTGGTTCCGTGCCCTCTCTTCTGTGAGTCTTTCCCCATAAGTCTCTTATTATGCTTTTCATACCAGCATAAATGACCTTCCCAGAGAGCTATGAGCCACCTGCATGCAGAAGTCAGTTCAACCTTAAACCCATCTGACTGGCTGTCAAGGCTTAGCCTTGGGTAAGACCCAAGTTCCAGCTTCCATTCTAACTCCCTTATTTTTCTCCTCTGCTCTGTGATTTGGTTCCTTTCCCTCCAAGTGGGCTTGATGAAGTTTGCCTTTGTCTGCACTCAGGAAATTATTTAATACGATACAAGGTCAGCTGTGAAAGGGTACAGGACAGATAGCAGTGATCACCTAGTGAAGGAGCAAAGCCCAGCGAGGGAACACGAAAGCACCTCTTCTGCTGCCGACGAGCAGCACCGAGGGAAGCAAGTGGTCTGTGTGCGCTGCTGTCAATAAACTCAAGGAACAGGCTAGTGGAGATCCCAGAAGGGAGCTGAGTCTGTGAAACAAGGAAATGAGGTTTGTAGAGAGCAGAGTCTCTTCCTGTGGTATTGTGATTAGGTCTCAGACACCCAGCCAGGTGAACCTGGGTTGACATCCCGTCCCCAAACCTTGCGAATTTTTGATGTTGGTCACACCGCATACCCTCTTTGAGCCTTAGTTTATTTTCAACAGAAAAAAAAAGGAGTTGAAACATACACTATAAAATAATATAATGCTTTTTTATAATACTTTGCTGAGTTATTATGGAGCCTGGAAACAGTGTGTGACACTGAGCATGAACATTTAAGAAATATTGCTGCTATTGTTGTTGTTATTACTATTATAACATCACTAGCACTTCTTTCATCATCATCTGGGCTTAAGTTATCATGGTTTATCCTCCCTGGAAAGGATGAGTATACCATCTCAACTATGTGATGGTTTAGCCGCTCGGTTGTGTCCGACTCTGTGTGACCCCATGGACTGTAGCCTGCCACACTCTTCTGTCCCTGGGATTTCCCAGGCAAGAATACTGGAGTGGGTTGCCATTCCCTTCCCCAAGGGATCTTTCTGACCCAGGGATTAAACCCATGCTTCTTGCACTGCAGGCAATCGCCTGAATTGCAAGTGGATTCTTTACCAACTGAGCCACCAGGGAAGCCCCATCTCAAATACATGTGTAAACTATTTATATTTTATTTTATTGTATGTGTGTTTGTGGACAAGGTTATACAACCTTAGTATCCAAAATCACAGTTCACATACACTGGAACTCCGAATTTGGAATTTGGGGATTTTTGGTAAGTGATACATCATATGCAGCATATGCTACATGACAATCCCAGCAAGCTCTAGAGAAGCACCCCACAATCAGTCACATCTGTTTTCATGTCAGGGGTTCCCAGGACCACCCCCAGGACTGGCGATTTGCTAGTAAGACTCACAGGACTCAGCGTATAGTCATGCCCATGTCTACGATTCATTAAGACAAAAGAACACAAAGCACAATCAGCAATGGGAACAGGCTCAAGAGGCAAAGTCCAGAGGAAACCAGACATCAGCTTCCGGTCGAGTCACACAGCACGTGTTCTCAATTTCTCCAGCTACAAAAAAACACAGCACATGTGAAATGTTATCTCTCACATACAATCATTAGAGACTCAGTGCCTAGGGTTTTTATTGGGGACTCGACACATAAACACCCTCTGCCCAGCACATACCTAGGAGTATGTTCCACTCCTAGGAGGGAAAAAACAGATTTTTTTAAACAGATTTTCAGCACACACCACATGGTTTCCATGAACAGTTCACTGTTGCGTGGAAAGAGTTTAGAGTCAGGCCTGAACTGCACGCCTTAGAAAGCCTGCTTGCAAGGTGGTGCCTTGACTGTCATCTGGGAACTGGGATTCAGGTGGGTGCTTCCATTCCACCACACATGAGTGACTTACTGTGCTCTGAACTGCACTCCTTAGAAAGCCGGCTTGCGAGGTGGTACCTTGACTGTCATCTGGGAACTGGGATTCCATGGAACTTACTGTTCAAGTAAGCCACTCACCTGTCATGGAATGGAAGCACCCTCCTGAATCCAAGTTCCCAGATGATAGTCAAGGCACCACCTTGCAAGCCGGCTTTCTAAGGAGTGCAGTTCAGGCCTGACTCTGAACTCTTTCCACTCAACTTTCTGTGGCAAAATATATGAATAATTACACTAACAGTGAGAGAGGCCAAAACTAGCTTCATGTCACTTTACATCAAGCTTTGCCACCAAATCAACTCAGATTAGTTCAGATATTGCTGTAATGTGCATCATAAATATCTTCTGGTTTGCAAAGCTTCTTGTGTTTTATAATTGCAGATAAGTGATTATAGTTTTTTTCCTCTCTTCCTGCCCACTCTTCCTTCCTTCCTTCATTCTTTCCTTCCCTGCCTCCCTCATTCCTTCTTACGTTTACTTTTGTTCAATTTATTAAATAAAAAGTATAACAATAACACAAAGGCAGGAGGCCAGAAGTGGAAGGTTTTATACCACATGTACTATGGTATGACATCACTTGAAGGTATACTGTATAAGTTCAAGACAAACCTTAAAGCAATGACTGAAATAACAAAATAAATAGTACAGCTAAATGACCCAAAAGGGATTACAATAATATATTCAATTAATTCCAAAGAAGGTAGAAAAAGAGAGAAAGGGAACAATGAACAGATGGGACAAATAGAAAACAAATAGTAAGATAACAAATTTAAATCGAATTATATCTATAATCACAGTGAGTATAAATAGTCCAAACATTCCAACTAAAAAGCGGAATGTTAGTTTCAATAAAAAAGCAAGATCCACCTTTATGCTGCCTAAGAGAAATGAACTTTGTAAGAACATGTGTGCACAAGCTATCTATAGTAGACAGAATGTCAAGGTGGCCCTAAAGATTCCCAGCCCCCTAGTATACACACACCTTGTCCCAATTATTCAAACAATAATCTAGGCGTTACTGTGACAGAATGCAATCAAGGTGCTGAATTAGTTGACTTTAAGATGGAAGATTATCTGGGCAGGCCTTTAGAGCTAGAGATGTTTCCCAGGCAAGTCACAGAGGAGAAATCAGAGAGACTTGGAACAGAAATAGGACCTGATGCACTGTTGCTGGCTTGAAGACAGAGGAGGGCATGTGGCAAGGAATATGGTGAGCATCTAGGAGATGAGAGTGGCCTGTCTAACATCTCACAAGAAAACAGAGACATCAGTCCTACAACTGCAGGAACTGAATCTTAACAGAAAGGATGAACTTGGAAGTTGAGGTTTCCCCCTGAGCCTCTGGATAAGATCCCAGTCCAGGCAATATCTTGCTTCCAGTCTCGTGATAGACAAGGACAGTATGCAGCCAGCCCATGATGGAATGCTGAGCTAATAAATTAGATCATTTTAACCATGAAGCATGCACTTATTTTTTATGCAGCAATAGAAAACTAATACTTTCCAAATGATTCTACGAGGTCACCCTTACCCTGGCAGTAAAACCAGACAAAGGCATTATAAGAAAAGAAAAGAAGGTAACTGATTAATATCCTTCATGCTCAGTGATGCAAAAGTTTTTAAACAAAGTTTAACAAACTGAATCTAACAATATATAAAAAGGATAACCGCCTATGACCAGAAGGGTTTATCCAGATATGCATGGTTGGTCTAACACATGAAAACCAATGAATATAGACAGCTATGTTGATCAATTTAAAAAGAAAAAAGGAACAATCTCAATAAATGCAGAAAAAGCATCTGACAAAATTCAACATCCATTCTTGGCTTAAGGAACCTTCAGCAAATTAGGACTAGAAGGGAACTTCTTCAACCTGATATTCTATAGCTAACATCACACTTAATGGTTAAACACTGAATGTTGCTCCTCTAAGTCTGGGAAAAGGCAAAGAAAGATGTCTGCTCTTATCATTTATATGCAACAGGAAACAGGGGACTCTTTCCAATGCAATAAAACCAGAAGAGAAATAAAATCTACCCAATTTGAAAAAAAAGGAAAAACAGTTTTAATTCCTGGGTGATTCCACCTATGTGGAAAACTTAATTGACTCCGCATATGTATTTACCTGTGTCTATGTGAAAAACTTAATTGACTCTGTATATGTATATTAATATATGTAGTTATGGGCTTCCCAGGCGGTGCTAGTGGTAAAGAATCTGTTTGCCAATGCAGGAGATGCAATAGATTGTTTCAATCCCTGGGTAAGGAAGATCCCCTGGAGGAGGAAATGGCACCCCACTCCAGTATTCTTGCCTGGATAATTCCTTGGGCTGAGGAGCTTGGTGGGCAGTCCATGGAGCTGAAAAGAGTTGAACACAACTGAGAAACTGAGCGTTCATAGTATGAACTAGACGTGCAGATGGGGAGGACCTTGTCTGTTAAATTCCTCTCTGTGTCCCGTGGTCTTTGCAGGCCCAGCAAACATTTTTTGGGAGTGGGGGCTTCCCTGGTGGTTCAGATGTTAAAGAATGCACCTGCAAGGCAGGAGACCCAGGTTCAATCCCTGAGTCGAGAAAATCCCCTAGTGAAAGGAATGGCTACCACACCAGTATAATTGCCTCAAGCATCCCATGGATAAAGAGCCTGGTGGACTACAGCCCATGAGATGGCAGAGAGTCAGACATGACGGAACGACAAAGCACAGCACACACACACGTGTGTGTGTGTGTGTATATATATATACACACACATATATATACTAACAACAAACAATCAAAAATTGAAATTTAAAAAACAATAGCATATACAGTGAATAACATATACATTGAAACATTTAGGGATAAATCTAACCAAAGATGTATAGGATTTGTATCATGAAAACCACAAAACCTTACTGAGAGAAATTAAAGGAGATCTAAAAAATAGAGACATATTTTCTTATTTATGTGTTGGAAGACTCAATTATTTTAAACTGTTGCTCTCTCCAAATTGACCTATAGATTTAGAACAATGCCAATCAAAATTTCAGCAGGCTTCTTTGTAAAAAGGACAAGTCGATTCTTAAACTCATATGCAAATACAAAGAACCTAGACGTCTAAAACAGCTTTGGAAAAGAAAAATAAATTTGGTGCACTAACACCTCCTAATTTTAGGGCTCATCATAAGCTCCAGAAATCCACATTTTGGTATTAGTATCAAGATAAACAAATGGATCAATGAAACACAATAGAACCCAGAGAGCTATGTGGACACATATGTGCACCACTGGTTTTTGACAAAGCTGTAAAATTATTCAGTAGAGAAAGAAAAACCTGAGAAAAGTGGATATACGAATGCAAAATAAAGACCTAAAGAACACTGATCTTTAACACACACTAAAAAATTAAGACAAAACTGATCATGCATCTAAGTGTAAAACCTAAGACTATGAAACTTTGAGAAGAAAACATAGGAGAAAGTCTTTGTGACCTAGGATTAGGCAAGTTTTTTTAGATACAACATCAAAGCATAATTATAAATAAATTATTTTTTAAACTGATCTCATTAAAATTTTAAATATCTGCTCTTCAATTAACTATTGGGTGAAAAAATATACAATTGTAAAAACTAGATTTGATAAAGCACTAGAATCCAGAATACATGAAGAACTCTCAAAACTCCACAATAACAAATAACACAATTTTGTAAGTGGGCAAAAACTTGCTCAAACACTTTACCATACTCGCTATGTAAATGGCCACTTAGTACATGCCAACATGCTAAACATTGCAAGCCATTAAGACTATGTAAAGTAAAGCCACTGCATACCTATTAGAATGGCTAAATTCTAAAACCATATCAAGTGCTGAAAAGTAGGTAGAGAACACTGGAGTATTCATACACTGCCATTGGGAATGTGAAATGGTATATCCAGGGCTCAGTAGTAAAGAATCAGCCTGCTAACGCAGGAGACACGGGTTCGATCCCTGATCAAGGAAGATCTCACATGCTGGGCACAAATACTGAGCTTGTGCTCTAGAGCCTGGGAGCCACAGCTACTGGAGCCCACATGCCAATAAAGAGGCTCGAACTCCCTAGAGCCTGAGCTCCACACTAATGAGAAGCCTGCACACCACACCTAGAGAGTAGCCCCCACTCCCCATGCAACTAGAGCAAGCCCGCACGGCAACGAGGACCAAGCACAGCACCCCCAAAACGGTACCTTCACTTTGGGAAATAATTGGAGATTACTTTAAAAATTAAATACACATGTACCATAAGATCCATTCAGTCTACTCCTAGCTATTTGGTCAAGAAAATAGGAAGCCCATGTTCTGTCAAATATTTGCACATGAATGTCCATAGCAGCTTTATTTGTTATTGCTATAAATTGGAAAGAACTCAAATGTCCATCATCAGTAACTGGATAAACAAACTGTAGTACATTCATACCACGGAAATAACTCAGCAATAATAAATTGGCTATTGGTAGACACTTTAGCACGGATGAATCTTGAAGAATAATCCTGAGCAAAAGAAACCAGATAAAATATATGTGTGATTCCATTTCATAATCTCTAGGAAATGCAAATTAATCTATAGCTATAGAAAGCAAGGAAGGAATTGCCAAGGAGCACGGGGAAATATTGGGGATGACACTATATTCAAGCTTTGATTGCAGTGATATATAAAGAGATCAAAACTTACTGAATTGTGCACCTTAATAGGTATGTGTGCATGCATGCTCAGACGCTCAGTCATGTCTGACTCTTTGCAACCCAGTGGACTGTAGCCCACCATGCTCCCCAGTCCACGGGATTCTCCAGGCAAGAATACTGGAGTGGGTTGCCATGCCCTCCTCCAGGGGATCTTTCCAACCCGAGGATGGAACCCATGTCTCCTGCATCTCCTGCATCGCAGGTAAATTCTTAACTGCTGAGCCATCAGGGAAGCCCCTTAATAGGTATACTTAAGAAGCATGTATTATGTATCAACCACATCTCAATTTTTTAATTGTAGGACTTACAGCAAATACCACTGTAGGATCCATTTCTAATAGTGACATATTTAATACACTCAAACCCTGTGAAACTGATTTTCAAGTTTACTGTGAAAGAATGCTTTGACAATTCCTTCTAAATTAGTCTCTGTAACTGAAACAGTTAGGGGACTCACTAAACACTTTTTTTAAAATTTTAAGATATAGTTAAATGGTTCTGTAGAAGTCTTCTATTGTTCAATTAAAACAGCAAATGCAATGAAAGCCCATCTGTAGATACCACTGGGATTTGTGTCCCTTAGTGAAGCTATCTATAATCCTTGGCAACAAATCCTTGTCATTTGCAAATCCTTGGCCCCTCCCTCCTCTGAGCTTCAGCCTGTGAGGACCTGGAGTAGGAGACAGCAGCCTAATGCCAAACTTTAATTATTCAAGTATATTCCTTTAATATGGGGCATTCAGCCTCCTTTGGTGTTTCTCCTAAGAGGAAGTTGGCAGAGCCTATTTTAAACCACCTGTAAAATAAGCAAATAAAAATATATGTTTACTTCCCTGTCTTCCTTATGCTCTCTTAAACTTACCTAGAAGTAAAAGAGCTGTTTTATATGAAAAGATTCATGCATACAGAGATTTATTTCCTTAAAATCTGGCATCTCTATAAAGAAAAACTGCTTATGTATAGCCATATAAGAAAACAAGATGAGCCTTAAAAAGAGATGATTTTTAGATCATTGTGCATGTATTTTAGAAACACCTTTGCCATATGAATTCATGAAAGAGAGTCTGTCTGAGATGTAATCCTTTCACTCTTGAAAAGAGAGCAACAGAACATGTTACCTATGGGTAACATGCTGCATCCTTGCAAAGCTGCTTCAGTCGTGTCCGACTCTTTGCAACCCTATGGACAGAAGGCTCCTCTGTCCATGGAATTCTCCAGGCAAGAATACTGGTGTGGGTTGCCGTTTCCTCCTCCAGGGGATCTTCCCAACCCAGGGATCAAACCCAGGTCTCTTATGCCTCCTGCATTGGCAGGTGTGTTCTTTACCACTAGTGCCACCTGGGAAGCCCCAAGAACCACAGGATGAGTCCAAAACGACTGGGAGGGGCTGAGTCCCTGAGACAGCTGGGTCTCTAATTTTGAAGCTTGCCTAGCCTTTTATGTCATTGTAATGGGGCTGTGCCTCTGCCCCATTTGCTGTCACACTTTATAGGACTTGCTGGAGGAGGGGTGAGGCATGACTTAGCAGAGCTTCCTTGCAGATTACTGGAAGCCTGAGCATTCTTCCTGCTCTGGCTTGTGCAAGAGTAAATCCAGCACCATCTAATAGGGCCATGATTTTTCTTGTCCTTTCTTGTTTGGAGA
This sequence comes from Bos indicus, assembly GCF_029378745.1. Classification (NCBI taxonomy): domain Eukaryota; kingdom Metazoa; phylum Chordata; class Mammalia; order Artiodactyla; family Bovidae; genus Bos; species Bos indicus. The sequence continues at coordinate 13,188,257 of NC_091780.1, read as the reverse complement.
CGGATATTGACAGTAGAGCATGCCAGGTCACTGACTCATATACAGTGGAAACACCGGAGTGCAGAGGGGAGAAGGATACCCAGCTCCAAAACTTCAGGCTCTTCACAGCAGTGATAAAGTACTCACACAAGACCCACAGTTATTCTTAAAATTTCTGAGAAACTACAGCGTAATAAAGGTTAACAGCTCCAGTGACATCATGTGGATATCACTCACACTATCCTGTACAACTCCCAATATGATGTGACGAAAAAAGGGACTTCACTTGTGTCACACACACACACACACACACACACACACACGCAAAACCCCACAAACCAAAAACTAGATCCCAGTCTAATCAAAAGTCTTCCCAGGTGGCTCAGTGATGAAGAACTTGCCCATCAAGCAGGAGATGCAGTTTCAATCTCTTGGTCTGAAGATCCCCTGGCAAATAGCCCTAGTATTTTTGCCTGGGAATCCCACTGAGAGAGTTAATTCTTAGGTAGGTGAATAAGGGTCCAGGGCCCTCAAGGAGGAAGGGGTCAAGGGCTCTCAAGGAGGAGAAAAGGACAATCATCTTTTTCTACATTGGTTTGTCTTAGTCACATAAGACATTTTTTTTTTTTTAACTGAGTTGTTATGACAACAGTCTTTAAGACTAACTTTTTTAAGCCCAGAGCTGAGAAACGTACATGCAGGTCAGGAAACAACAATTAGAACTGGACATGGAACAACAGACTGGTTCCAAATAGGAAAAGGAGTATATCAAGGCTGTATATTGTCACCCTGCTTATTTAGCTTCTATGCCGAGTACATCATGAGAAACGCTGGACTGGAAGAAGCACAAGCTGGAATCAAGATTGCCAGGAGAAATATCAGTAACCTCAGATATGCAGATCACACCACCCTTATGGCAGAAAGTGAAGAGGAACTAAAAAGCCTCTTGATGAAAGAGAACGAGGAGAGTGAAAAAGTTGGCTTAAAGCTCAACATTCAGAAAACTAAGATCATGGCATCTGGTCCCATCACTTCATGGGAAATAGATGGGGAAACAGTGGAAACAGTGTCAGACTTTATTTTTCTGGGCTCCCACATCACTGCAGATGGTGACTGTAGCCATGAAATTAAAAGACGCTTACTCCTTGGAAGGAAAGTTATGACCAACCTAGATAGCATATTCAAAAGCAGAGACATTACATTGCCAACAAAGGTCCGTCTAGTCAAGGCTATGGTTTTTCCAGTAGTCATGTATGGCTGTGAGAGCTGGACTGTGAAGAAAGCTGAGCACCAAAGAATTGATGCTTTTGAACTGTGGTGCTGGAGAAGACTCTTGAGAGTCGCTTGGACTGCAAGGAGATCCAACCAGTCCATTCTAAAGGAGATCAGTCCTGGCTGTTCTTTGGAAGGAATGATGCTAAAGCTGAAACTCCAGTACTTTGGCCACCTCATGCGAAGAGTTGACTCTTTGGAAAAGACTCTGATGCTGGGAGGGATTGGGGGCAGGAGGAGAAGGGGACGACAGAGGATAAGATGGCTGGATGGCATCACTGACTCGATGGACGTGAGTCTGAGTGGACTCCGAGAGTTGGTGATGGACAGGAAGGCCTGGTGTGCTGCAATTCATGGGGTCACAAGGAGTCGGACACGACTGAGGGACTGAACTGAACTGAATGGTTCAAGGGTATATTTTTCCTTAAGCTCTGCACTAATGATTATATAAAGACAATGTATCTTGCTTGAGGACATGTTTCTCCCTCTTAATAGGAACCTTCTGACTAATCTTGTTATCTTAAGACTTATGCTGTGGGAGTAGGTCTGGTAAAAGTATATCAGGCCTTGATAAGACTAGCAAGTGGGACATTCTCCATCCGGCTTCTGATGTCTGTGTCAGAGGCTTTCTCTGTCCTTTTTATACTTTAATAAAACACTGCTACACAAAAGCTCTTGAGCGATCAAGCCTGGTTCCTGGTCCCAAAGCTAAATCTTCTTCAGAGATCATGAATCTGACATTGTTCACCATAAGCTATCACTGACAGTCCATGGGGTCCCAAAAGAGTCAGACACAACTTAGTGACTCAACAACAACTAATCAAAAGAAAAAAAAAAAAACAGACCAACCCAGACTGAAGGATGTTCTAAGCACGCCTGGCCAGCACTCCTCAAGATTGTGAAGGTCAAAACCAGGAAACTGTCACAGACCAGAGATGGAGGAGTTGTGACAGCTAATGAGGGAATCAGGATGGAAGGTGTTCAGGAACTCTGTACTACCTTTGCAACTGTTCTGTGAAAGTTACCCTAAATAGAAATCTATTATAAAGCTCAAAAATATTTCTGAGAAAGGATGTTTGTACCTTGTTGAAATAAGTGTCTAAAAAGAAAATATTTAGAGCTGACAAGGATGATGGGTGAATAAATGAAGCTGGTAAAATTATCTAAGCAGATGACGTTCTTAAATCGTTGCCTTTTCTGCTGTAAATTTCATTGTTGGCTTCCAAAAGAAAAGCTGGAAAGTCCAGTGAAACTAACAAGCAATTTGAATTTAAAAAGGAAAGCCTTTAGAAAAATGTAAGCCTCCACCAAGTCTATGTGACATGAAGAGCTACACAGGGAAAACGCAACAATGGATTTTTTTCTGTGCCCTTACACCTGTGTGCAAACACATCCAATGTAACGCATAGCATATGGTTAATGTTTACACAACTGTTCTGTCCATTACAGCTTGATTTCCTTGTAAGGCAGTGTTCTATAGGTTGAAAGTAGTCTTTAGAATCATTGGTGTGTGTGTATTGGTCACTCATTCACGTCCAGCTCTTTGAGACCCATAGACTGTAGCCTGCCAGGCTCCTCTCTCCATGGGATTCTCCAGGCAAGAACACTGGAGTGGGTTGTCATTCCCTTCTTCAGGGGATCTCCCTGACCCAGGGATTAAATATGGATCTCCTGCATTGCAGCCAGATTCTTTACTGTCTGAGCTACCAGGGAAGCCATTTAGCATCATTAGATATAACATAAATAAATCCCAACTTTTCCAACTTTTTAGTAGGGACTTTAAACATTTATCCAAATTGTGCTTTAATCACATTAGGTTCTACTAGCTAATCTTCCAATGCGCCTAGGTGTATTTCGCAGGTACTCAATGAATGTCACAAGATAGTGATATTTTTCATTAGGGTGAAAAGAAACAAAAAATATGTTTCCATGGAAAACTCTGCACTGCCTATAGCAAATCCTTCCACATTATCTGATATTAGCCTCTCACTGCCCTTGATCTATTTTATAACTTGATTATTTTTAGGTAATTCGTAGCAATGCAAAGTGATCCTTCTGTGCTGCTGCTGCTGCTAAGTCGCTTCAGTCATGTCCAACTCTGTGCGACCCCATAGACGGCAGCCCACCAGGCTCCCCCGTCCCTGGGATTTTCCAGGCAAGAACACTGGAGTGGGTTGCCATTTCCTTCTCCAATGCATGAAAGGGAAAAGTGAAAGTGAAGTCGCTCAGTCGTGTCCGACTCTTAGCGACCCCGTGGACTGCAGCCTTCCAGGCTCCTCTGTCCATGGGATTTTCCAGATAAGGGTACTGGAGTGGGGTGCCATTGCCTTCTCCAGATCCTTCTGTAGAGTTATGCAAATTAATTCTGTCCAGTGGAGGGGTCACTCTCCCCTTCACCTTTGGAAAAGGTGGTTTTGTATCCAACTGTAAATTCAAGATTTTTTGACTCCATTGTTGGAGGAGGTCATTGAGAGTATGTGACCACAAGTTGACCCTCGAGCTGGACCTGGGCAAACAGAGGCTCCTCATAGCTCCCCTGTTGTTGAATTGTAGCTCTGCCCATCATTCCCATAGTGGAACCATTTTCAAGGATGTAACCTTGAGAGAATAAGGTGTTGCTGAGACATTCTGAATCCCATTAAGGTCTCTATATAAACTTTTAAGATTCTGGCACGGAGGTGGTTGTTGCTGCTATTGTTGTTCAGTCATTAAGTTCTGTCTAACTCTCTGCAACCTCATGAACTGCAGCACACCAGGCTTCCCTGTCCTTCACTATCACTCAGAGTTTGCCCAAGTTCACGGCCATCCAACCATCTCACACTCTGCCACCCCCTTCTCCTTTTGCCTTCATTCTTTCCCAGCATCAGTGTCTTTTCCAATGACTAGGCTCTTCGCATCAGATGGCCAAGGCGCTTCAGCTTCAGCATCAATCCTTCCCAAGAATATTTAGGGTTTATTTCCTTTAGGATTGACCTGTTTGATCTCCTTGCTGTCCAAGGGACTCTCAAGAGTCTTTTCCAGCACCACAATTAGAAAACATCACTACTTCAGTGCTCAGCCTTCTTTATGGTTGGACCATAAAGAAAGAAGGCAGGCAGGTAAGGAGATAGTACACTGGATCTGTAGCCACCCAAGACAAGTTCCCTTGCTTATTAAACATGCTAGCGACCACTGTGATGTGGCCTGTCCTCTGTGTATGGGGTCCAGTTTGCAAGCCAACATCCATGTTGGTTTTATTTATTGCTTTGGTTTTTCTCTTTTAACTGTTGTAACATTTTAGCAGGCTCCTCTTATTAATAAGCGGTTAAATAAAAATCTCCGAACACATGGTCACTTGACATCTGTAGAGGAGTTACAATTTATCATCTGGGGAAAATTATCCTATAATAAGGGTATGCATTTTATTTTACTCATCTCTGTATTCTCAGTGTCTATCCTGATTGATGATGTGTACTAAATGAATAAATGTAGAAAAGAATTGATACTATTTCAAAAATGCAAGGAAGAAATCTTGCAAACTGAGATGAAATTTGATGAAGACATTGGGATGCCTACCGAAGGTCTTCATAGAGCTGTAAAGAAGGATGAAAGTTCCAGTGTAAGGTCAGTGGTATTTTCCTGTGGGAGGCAGCTGTAGCCTTATCCATTAAGACCCAGAAAACAGCCAGTCTTTACTTACAAGGAAAAGTAGCTACTTCACTCCATACTTTTACTGCCATAGGCCATTTGATCCCTGGTAAGGGCACTAGTTTAGAGAAAAATATGAAAAAGGATGAGCAACTTTGAGTGCAAGAGGACCTGGGTATCAGTCATGGTAATCTGAGACCAGCATTCTGAACCTGGGGCACCTAAAATTTTGTACAAGGTCGATCACTCGAATGGCTTCAGGTATTACCTTGAAGCCATTACCAAAAGTAATCATTGCCACTTAAAGGACGCTAAGAAGGCTGTAGCAGAGGCGGTTTACCATCAGCAATAGTAATCTTTAATGCATACCTGCTAACTACACAAATAGTCAAAGGGCTCATGCTATTCCCAGAGACCTATACGAAGCATTACCCAAAGGCAATGCTTAATAACACATCTTTTAGATTCAGACCAAACTAGGTTCAAACTCTTGCATGTATTGGCTACATGATCACAGAACTAGGAGGGGAATTTGCATGGAAACCTGGGTCTAGCACACAGCATTGCTCAATAAAAGTAACTCTTACAATTACTGGATAACTGAGATAAAGTTGTTTAGTTGCTAAGTCATGTCCAACTCTTTGTGACCACATGAACTGTAGCCCACCAGGCTCCTCTGTCCATGGGGTTTTCCAGGCAAGAATACTGGAGTGGTTGCCATTTCCTTCTCCAGGGGATCTTCCCGACCCAGGGGTTGAACCCACGTCTCCTACATTGGTAGGCAAATTCTTTACCACTGAGCCACCAGGGAAGTCTAAGATAGATCAAAAATCCCAAAGAAATTCAAAAGAGAAAACAGGATGGAGTGTAGTTATTTCATTTGCAATTATATTCTAAAATTTCCTTCATTAATCACCATTATTGTTTAATGATCATTCAGCCCCTATCCCCGAATTACTATTGGAAAGTTGAAGCCGCTGGGAGTTGGTGAAGGGCTTTCCCAAAGTGAGATGTTAAGTGAGTATCAGTTTCAGTTTTATTAGTCGAACTTAGACCTCCAGACTCAGAACTCTCTGAAATCCTGCACCAACTCCCAAGTCCCAGTCAGATGGCAAAAGGGCAGCTTTCTGCTTCAAATATTATTATATATAAAATAAGCTACAAGGATATATTGTACAGCACAAGGAGTATAGCCAATATTTTATAACTATAAAAGAAGTATAGTTTAGAAATTGTGAATCATTGTATACCTGTAACACATAATACTGTACATCAATTATACTTCAATAGGGAATTCCCTGGCTGCCCAGTGGTTGGGACTCCAGGCTTTTACCCCCACAGGCCCAGGTTTGATCCCTGGTTGGGGGACTATTTTAGAGAAAAATATAAAAAGGGATGGTGAAACTTTGAGTGCACGAGGACCTGGGTGTCATTCTTGGTGAACCTGAGACCAGCATTCTGAACTTGAGGCCCCTAAAATTTTGTATAAGGTCAATGACTTGAATGGCTTCAGGTAGTTGACTTCTTGGCTCCTTGTCAATCAGATCAACTATTTTTATAAAATTTATTAACTAAGCAATGATATCGGATCACGTTCTGAAACAGAGGGGGATGCTTACCCATTCATTATAGGATTAAGACTGCAACACTTCACAAAATTATAGACATTAAAAACCTGACATTTATATGCTCGTTAGCTCATTAAAAGCCTTCCTGGAATAGAGGCGAAAGAATTAGTCACCTTTTCTTCTTTTAGTCTTGCAATTAAGTGTGTGTGTGTTTGTACATGTGTTCAGCATTATGTAGGTATTTGAGGAATAAAACAGAAAGGAACAACGTATAATCCCTATGAACTAAGAACCTAATAAAGAACCATATATGTCCACACAAAGTCTTATTCAAACATGTTCACGATAACTTTATTCAGAGTAGTGGGGATCTGGCAACAGTCAGGAATTCACTAACAGAATGGATAAACAAGTATGACATATTCCTACAATAGAATATTACTCAGCAACTGAAGAACAAACTACTGATACGCATGGCAGAATGGATGAAATCTCAAACACTATGAGAAGTGAAAGAGGACCTTTACACAAAAGAATACAAATACATTACCCTGTTTATTTTACGTTCTAGACTGGTGATCATCCAACCTTTTTGGCACCAAGGACTGGTTTCAAGAAAGACAATTTTTCCATAGCCTGGGTTGGGGGGATGGTTTCAGACTCATCAGGAACGTGCAACCTCGATCCTCCCATGCGCGTTCACGCTAGGGTTCGTGCTGCTTTGAGAATCGTGTGTCGCCGCCGATGTGACAGGAGGCAGCGTGCAGGCGGTCATTCGAGTGATGGGAGTGACTGTAAATACAGAAGAAGCTCTGCTTGCTCACCTGCTGTCCACTGCCTGCCATGCGGCCGGGTTCCTAACCGGCCACAGACTGACACGGGGGTTGAAGACCCCTGTTCTAGACAACAGGCAGAACTAATCTGTGATGAACAAAGTATCTGAGCTGAGGCAGCCTGTCTGTGTGTGTCTGTGAGTGCTGTGCTGCTGCTGCTGCTAAGTCGCTTCAGTCATGTCCGACTCTGTGCGACCCCATAGACGGCAGCCCACCAGGCTTCCCTGTCCCTGGGATTCTCCAGGCAAGAACACTGGAATGGGTTGCCATTTCCTTCTCTAATGCATGAAAGTGAAAAGTGAAAGTGAAGTCGCTCAGTCGTGTCTGACTCTAGCGACCCCATGGACTGCAGCCTACCAGGCTCCTCCGTCCATGGGATTTTCCAGGCAAAAGTACTGGAGTGGGGTGCCACTGCCTTCTCCGGTGAGTGCTGTAGGTGTAAGCATATTTGTTTGTGCATGTATATATGTGTGTGTATGTGTGAAATACTGACTTGGGAGGAACACGAAGTAATTTTGGAGGATGAAGGCAATGTCCTCGGCTCTTGGCTGCAGAGATGTACTTATTAATCAAACTCAGGATGTATACTTAATACTTGTACACTTGAATGTATGTAAGAATTACACACAAAAAAATCTAGTCAAAGTAAAAAAGAACTCTAGTTTAAAAGTACACATGGGGGTAATGGGTAAGAATGTCTGCAACTGATTTTGACATGTGTCCACAATTAAACAGGTTGGTCGATGGACAGAGAGATATAGTTGTACAGGTGTATCACAAAATGTGCAATAAAAGCTAGGTGGTACACAGGCAGGTTTTCATGGTAAATCTTACAGGTATGTTTGAAAGTTTTCATAATAAAATGTTGAAAAAAACCAATGAATTTGAGAAAAAGAGAATTATACAAAATGAACTTTATCATCTTCCTCATCATTATCATCACTATAATATCTAAATATTCCATTTATTGAAAATCTGCTTTGGCTTTAACATAGTTAAAGTACTGACTATCTTTACCCTAGTCTGACGGGAATAGTGTTTCCAAAACACATAAGAGAAATGAATTTGCTGAAAGTCACTAGCGGGTAAGTGGCTGAACTTGAGCTTATATTCTATCCTAGTATCTTCTATTTGTTATTTGCTTATTACTGTGTTTGCTCTCTATTGCTATGCTGATTGCACAAGGCTATTGTTTATGACCACAGTGGGTCAAAAAAAACAACTAAGATAGAGTACAAAGTTCTAGAGACTCAAGTTTGAAATTCTGTCATTCAGATTATAGGATACATTGGGTAAATAGCAAAAGGAATGATCAACGTGAGTAATAATTCCATGGAAATATGTGGTAAATCTGGACAGAGAGTAAATTTGAAGTGAAAATGTGCATGACTGATATTGCTTAAGTTGTAAGCAGCTTTAGACGTGGTGAAGTCCAATTGCATAACAGGAACCACTGGATTGGATTTGGGAAGGGAAAGAACACTGTCAGCCAAAGACAGCGTCCACGCACTGGAGTAACTCATCTGCATACAGTGCTATAGAGCCTGCCGCTTTCATACAACTCTTTTGATTATAAATTTGCACCTTTATTCAGCTTGCAAATGAAAGGTGAATAAGGCTGCTTTGAGTCATGAGTCATCGCTTTGATTATCTGCCAGTTACCTTGAAAGGTGAAGTTGCTCAGTGACTTCACGGTTGATGACCAAATCACTTTAGGTTATGTTAATCTAGAATGCATTGAGATCTTGTTCAACCAAGGGTCTTGAGAAAAAAATCAGCATGTTCTCGGTTTATTTTAAAAAAGAATAGGAAGCAGTATCCTGATTTAGAAGTTTTGCTAGGTATCACTGAGACCTGGAAATTTGTCCAATTGATATTAAAAAGATTGGGTGGTGAGCCAAATCTTAAAAAAAAAGAACTCTAGTTAAAGTAAAGATACTACTTACTGAGGCAAAGACTAAGAGTTGAGCCCTAGACTCCATAAAGGCTTCCATTTGCATGTGTGCATGCTCAGTCGCTTAGTCATGTTGGATTCTTTGCGGCCCTATGGACTGTAGCTTGTCAGGCTCCTCTGTCCATGGAATTCTCGAGGCAAGAATACTGGAGCCATTTCCTGCTCCAGGGGAACTTCTCAACCCAGGGATTGAACCTGCGTCTCTTGGGTCACCTAAATTGGCAGGTGGGTTACCACTAGGGCCACCTGGGAAGCCCCAGCCTTATATTTAAGGACAGATTATTTCCCATAATGAGATAGTAGAGGCTAAAATGCTGCTTCCTTGCCTTTGGCTGAAACTGGACCAACTCGGCGAATCAACACTGATGTCATGGGCACCAGCTCTCTGACTGGGTGCTGATGGGCCCTCAGGTTTAAGAAGCTCAACAAGCCCTACAGAGATTGGTCATCAGACATTTATACGAGGGTGGGACCCGCTTATCAGAGCAGCCAGGAAGGTATTCATTGTAACTAAATTGAAAATAATAGTAATACAGGACACTTTGGGGTGAAAATACTAAAAACTCTGATCTGGCTCAATTTCTTCAAGTAATTGACTGATCCAAAAAAAAAAAAAATGACATTATAATATGATAAACAGTTATCAACTCAGATATCCTGACCTGTATTTCTCTGTGACTTTTAAAAATTTTGGTTTATTTCCCATAATCATTCTCAGAACTTTCTGAGAGGCTGTTCTCAGACTATAATCCTCAATTTTGCTCGAATAAAATTTTCCATGTAAAAATGTTCTGTCAGGTTTTTCTTTTGTATACAATAAACGTCGTACAGGTTACTGAGAGGTTATATGTTTGAGATCAAATCAGTTATCTGTAGGACTGGACTTTAGCTTCTGGCCATGAGGGAATAAAAGAAACAGAATGGCAGGGAAACACATACATTATCATATATAAAACAGAGAGCAGGTGAGAACTCGCTGTGTAAAACAGGGAGCTCAATTCAGTGCTCTGTGATAACCTAGATGGGTGGGATCGGAGAAGGCAATGACACCCCACTCCAGTACTCTTGCCTGGAAAATCCCATGGATGGAGGAGCCTGGTGGGCTGCAGTCCATGGGGCCGCTAAGAGTCGGACATGACTGAGCGACTTCACTTTCACTTTTCACTTTCATGCATTGGAGAAGGAAATGGCAACCCACTCCAGTGTTCTTGCCTGGAGAATCCCAGGGACGGGGGAGCCTGGTGGGCTGCCGTCTATGGGGTCACACAGAGTCGGACACGACTGAAGCGACTTAGCAGCCACAGCAGCAGCAGCAGAAGGGTGGGATGGGGAGGGAGATGGGAGGGAAACTCAGGTGGAAGGAGACATGTGTACTATGGCTGATTAGTGCTGATACGTGGCAAAGGCTCACACACTATTGTAGATCAGTTGTCCTCCAATAATTGCATTTTGTTCTATTAAAAAAAATTATCCTTAAAAAAAAAAAAAGAAAGAAAATGGATTTGCCTTCGTATACCTGGGGGAAAAAAAAAGATAACCGAAATTTATAAAACAGTGTTTTTCAGGCATTAGACAAAGAACAGCACAGTACCATGGCCTCTGAGGGAAAGGATACAATGAGGTAAGCCCTAGTATTGCCCCCTCTACCACCTGGAGAGTTTACAGGTCACAGCCCAAGGATGGGAGATCAAGTAGAGCCTGGAGTTTCTCTGATTTGAGAAGAGATTAGAGAGGCCGAGGTGCCCACCATTTACAGGGGAAATAGACAGAGGGAAGACCTACAGGGAAAGAGGAAAAGAGGAAAAGAGGAAGACAGGAGAGACGCAGAGATCTGCAAAGGATTCTCTCGAGCGTTTGGCCAAATACTGATTAGCTCCTGTGCATAAGGAAACAGGAGCTTTCCAGGTGGTGCTAGCGGTAAAGAACCCACCTGCCAATGCAGGAGACAGAAGAGAGGCAAGTTTGATCCCTGGGTCAGCAAGGTCCCCTGCAAGAGGGCATGGCAACCCACTCCAATATTCTTGCCTGGAGTGTCCCATGGATAGAGGAGCCTGGCAGGCCCCAGTCCATAGGGTTGCAAAGTGTTGGACAAGACTGAAGTAACTTAACACACATAAGGAAACTGCCAAGGTGAGGAAAGATCCAGCAGAAGGAATAGGTGAAACAACCCTTGAAATTCATAGAGGGTCGGGACAGTTCAAGTTCCCCTAAGACAGTAAGAAAAGATGCCCTAACACATGGAGTAGAATCCTCAGCGAGTGTAACTCTAGACTAGACACTGTTTTGGATCTATCCAACAACGCTTTAAACAAAAAACAAAAAAACTCTCAAGAGAAGAAAATTATTTCTAAGAAACTCATCTGCATTTCAGTAAAAAGCCCTCAGATATTCAAAGGATAACATTTTTTAAAAATTCAGCACCCAAAAACATAAAATTCATATTGCATGGCATTGAATCAAGATTTACTAGGCATGCAGAGGAGCCTGGGAAGAACTTCCCACAACAAACAGAAAAATTAATCAATAGGAAAAAATGAAGCAGAAAATAAGAATTAGTATACAAGCAGGATAAAACAGTATTACAATATACTCTCCACATTCAACAAAGTAGCAGAAAGCATAAGAAACATAAAAGACATACAAAAAAACAAAGTACAAATTCTCAAGAAGACAAACAAAATGTCTGTGATGAGAAACACATTGGACAGAATTGACATCAGATAAGACATTGTGGGGGGAAAAATTAGTTTCACTATATAAAAATGGAAACTATGCAAAATGAGACATACAGAGAATAGAAGGCTAAAGAAGAAGGAAAAAAAAAAAAAAGATGAACAGAGCATTTGTGAGCTGTAGGAGAACAAGGATTGAATGGGTGTCCAAAAAGAAAAAAGAATGGAAGGTGATGAAAATATTTTAAGAAATGATGAAAAATTTTTCAAACTTGATGACAACTATAACTTTCCAGTTGAAGCATCTCAGCAAACCCTAGAGAGATGATTCATGAGATACTTTCTGTATATTTGCAGTGCTAATTGGGTGTGATAGGCAGCCTCTGAATTTATAATCCTGGCCTCCTGGTGCTCATGCCCTGGTGTAATCTCTACCCACTGCATATGTGATGAACTGATTGATTTGTATCTAGTGCAGAGAGCGAGGCAGAAGTGGAAATGAGATGATGGTTTCCACCTTGGTCTCTTTCTTTCTCCCTTTGATCACCAGTCCTCATGATGCAGGACACATAGCCACCAGGCAGGCAGCCCACATGGCTAGAAACTGTGGTCTGCCCTTAATCACGTGAGTGAGTTTGGAAGAAATTCTCTAGCCCTGTTTGAGCCTTGAGGGGACTTGCATTCCTGGAAGACAGCTTGACTGCAGCCTCATGAGAGATCTGGAGCCAGAAGCACCCACCTAAGCCACCTCAGGACACCTGTCCTGTAGAAACTCTGTGATAATGGATGCCTTTTGCTTTCAGCCACTGAGTTTTGGGGTAAGCAGTTACACATTGATAGATAACTAATACATTGGGGGTATATATATATATATATGTATATATATTCATGTACATATATGTATATACACACACACATGAATCAGAAATAAAACACTTTCTATAGATTGTCCTCCAAATAATATTCCAGAAATATCTGCAAAACAAATGAATGTTTAAAAGATAAGGCTTTATACACACATATATAAATATAAATGTATATATGTATATAAATATATGTATGTATATATGTATATAAATTTAACACATATATACTTACATATAAGTATACACATATACATATACTATACACATACTTACATATAGTATATTTACACTCACATATATAGTGTGTATATATATATATACACACACACACATATCTCAACTATTTTATAAAGATAGAGACAATTTTTTTTAAAGGTTCTTTTTATGTAGCCCTGGTAGTTCAGCTGGTAAAGAATCTGCCTGCAATGCAGGAGATCCCAGGTTGATTCCTGGGTTGGGAAGATCCCCTGGAGAAGGAAAGGCTACCCACTCCATTATTCTTGGACTTTCCCGGTGGCTCAGAAGGTAAAGAATTCACCTGCAATGCGGGAGACCCAGGTTTGATCCCTGGGTCAGGAAGATTCCCCTGGAGAAGGGACTGGCTACCCACCCCAGTATTCCATGGACAGAGGGGCCTGGCGGGCTACAGTCCCTGGGGTCCCAAAGAGTTGGATACAACTGAGTGACTTTCACTTTTCATGGACCATTTTTAAAGTCTTTATTGCATTTGTTACAATATTGCTTCTGATTTTTGTTTTGAGGTTTTGTTTCTTTTATTTTTGGCTGAAAGGAATGTGGGATCTCAGCTTCCTGACTAGGGATCGAACCCACACCCCTGGCATTAGAAGGTGAAATCTTAACCACTTGACCGCCAGGGACATCACGAGGAGGTTCTTGATTGAAGCTTTTTAAGATTGGTAAGGACGTTGCTATGAGAGGGACTGCTCCAGGATGAGACATGGGTATTTACAGAGGAGACAGTATTTTATGTGAGCTTTGAGGGGGACAGAGTTTGGCTGCAACGCGTCTAGATACTCAGAGTGAGTCAGTCAGGTAATAGGAAAGATGAGGAATCAAGGGATTTGTATACTAAGCCATGAGCAGAATGCAGTGTGAGAAAATGAGAAAAAAGACACTGATGGAATAAAAGATGCTTTTTTGTACATAGATAATTGTAACTTCAGTCTTGGGCTCATGTGATAAAGATATCACATATTAACACAAAACATTAATTCTTGCAAAGAACTCTTTTTACCACCACACTCTTTAGAAACATGGAGCATATGCACATACTTGAGTTGAATGGACAGGGATGAGCTAATAATGGATTTTCTTATTCTCAGAGAAGTCAGATAAAGCAGAACGGTAACCTACTAATCTCTTCATGAAGCAGAGTATCGCTGTATTTCAAAAAGCAGCAGTGACAGCTACACCTAGAGAGAGGTGTGATCACAAAGAAGAAAAATCTATTTTCTTGTCTGACTTACAGCTACAAGTGTTATGAACTTTGATCATATTGGGCCCATTTGATTTACTGTCTATCGAGCTTCACACTTTCTGATTTTCTTGTCCATGGTTTATAGCAGTTTTTCCTTACCAAGTTAAATTCCAGCTTGCTTTAAAATCAACACTCTTCATTGATTACTTGCTTTTTCATTTTTAATTTCCGCCCTTTAGACATCCATTCGCACTTCCTACGGTGCTTCTAATTCTGTCCTTTACTCTCCTGCCGTGTTTCATCACTAAGAGACCATGGAAGCTTCCAGCTTGTTGGGGCCACAAGTCACCCCCAGCACACCTTGCTGAGATGAGCACTTCAGAGCTATGAAAAACACGTGCAGGTAACATGACAACGTCTTCAACAAGCATTTTGGACACTGGCCCTCTGAGCCTACTCCCTCTGACTCTACAATTTAGAGAAACAGTCGATTAACAAAACTCCAGTTAACAAAAGTATTCAATTTAACAAAATTAAATTTCCTGTAATACACTCAAATACAGTTTATTCCATTGAAATGGTGTCTTGTTGGGATTTTATTCATTCTCCAGAGAAGTGATTTCATTGCTGGGGAAGAAAGTGTCAGAAATGAGGCAAAATGGACACAAAATGTAACAAAACCATGGAATGTTTTAATCTCCTGTACCAGCATGTAACTTGAATTCCCACCTTAGTTTTATGGAATTCCTGAGCATATCTTACCAATGAATGTGCAGGGTGAAGCATGTTCAGTTTGAAATATAAAGTTGGGATTTTCAAATAAGAGGTTCTAAAGTAGAATCGTGTTTTGAAAATTCATCAAGCAGGTTCTCTCTTCACCAAAAGCCATCAGGAGAGACAGGTCACAGTCTATTCTGAGGGTGGGTGCAAAGATCATTGTAAAAAAAATTCAAAGCTACAACTAAATAAGTCTGACACTGAGCGAATAGGCTGAGAAAAACAGGCTACCTTCCTGTTAAATGATCGAAAATATATTTTGTGTTGAACTAAATAGGGCTTTATCCTTCCTATTCCTCATTTTAAAATCAACCTAATAGTAAGTTCCAACTAAGAAAGCTATTTTTAAAAAGAATAAGTGCTTTGCAGAAGCTATAATTTTTGAGTATACATAGTTAGGTATTTTCCATAATACAAAAGATTTTACTTCTGTATACTGGAGAATAAGAAACTGGTTTTGAGATCAGATTTCTTACTGTTTTATTCTCTATTTTGGACCCAGATTTTTTCAGAAAGTGGCAGCAACAGTCATTTTAAAGATGCACCTTAAATATCAGTAAAGCAGATAATTGTACACTGAGCCAGCCTGAAAATATTGTTATTACACATTTAATAAAGCCCCATGTGTTTTCTGACTACTCTTCAATCCATTCATTAGTGATTCTGTATTTTCTTTGTAGGTCATTGCTACAACCAGTAATTGGAGGCTGCATGAATTAAAACTTAAATCAAATTATACATCCCAGGTCACAAAGATAGACTGGAGGCTTGAAGTCCAAAACTTATTAATGTCTTTAACCAAAAATGTTGTTATTATTTCTATGTCTCTGTATTTAAATTTTAGGATTGCCTGAGTGAACAATTAGGGAAATATGGCTGAGCAGGTCTGGTTTCATTGCCTGAATTGATCTTCACTCTTCTGTTGAGTGTGGGTTCATTCCAGGGCTGTGAGCTAGGCTTCCCACATCAGGATCTCCTTTCTCAGCACATAGGGCTCCGAGGAGTCACCGCTCCTGCTAATTCTCTTAGATATTTTCTACTTGATCTCCTGCACCTGATGCTGGGCCCTGCAGGTACTGCTGTTAGAAACTCCTCCCTTTGAAAATTTATCCTGCTTGTTTACATGGTTTTCTCCTGTACCCAACTGTGAACCCCTGGAGGGCAGTAACTATCATATTTTATTTATCTTCTATCCATAGTGTTTATCTTAGAGCTTGGACACATTGTTGATCAGGGAACACAAATGGTTACCTGGCAGCTGGCCACCTGCATGCTTTGGCCAGCATGGAAGTTAACAAGAATAGAATTTGAATGCCTTTAGGTGAGCCCGTGGAGAAGGCAATGGCACCCCACTCCAGTACTCTTGCCTGGAAAATCCCATGGACAGAGGAGCCTGGTAGGCTGCAGTCCATGGGGTCGCTAAGAGTTGGGCACAAATGAGCGACTTCACTTTCACGTTTCACATTCATGCATTGGAGAAGGAAATGGCAACCCACCCCAGTGTTCTTGTCTGGAGAATCCCACAGATGGGGGAGCCAGGTGGGCTGCCATCTATGGGGTCGCACAGAGTCGGACACGACTGAAGTGACTTAGCAGCAGCAGCAGGTGAGCCCTTGCTCGGCAGGTTTGGACAGTCTCTATTTTCTTGAATGTGGCCACAGTCACCCGTTGAGCTCACCACCTTGGTCCCTGTGAGCATCCTAATGTGTGGTCCTGGTTGTAGCCGCTCACTGGATACTAGTTATGCAGGTAACTGTCTCGATAGGTGTGTGTCTCATTGCGTGGAAAAACATTATCTTAATACCCTGACCTTGAAAATCCCTTTATTTTCAGGCCTAGGGCAAGTCAGAAGAATATAAGTCTATTACACAATGTATGAAAAAGCATTTCTGAAATATTTGAAAGAGATGGGTCACCCTGAGCATTCTCAAAGTCAAATTAGACAGGACATCTAGGTTGCTTCCATGTTCTAGCTATTGTAAAAAGTGCTGTGACGAACATGGGGGTATGCCTCTTTCAGTTGTGGTTTTCTCAGGGTATATTCCCAGTGGTGGGACTGTTGAGTCATATGGTAGCGCTACTCCTAGTTTTTAAAGGAATCTCCATCTACTGTTCTCCATAGTGGCTGTATCAATTTACATTCTTACCAACAGCACAAGAAGCTTCTCTTTTCTCCACATCCTCTCCAAATTGTTTGTAGATATTTTAATGATGGACATTCGGATGGGTGTGAGGTGATACCTCATTGTAGCTTTGATTTGCAGTTCTCTAATAAGGAGTGCGGAGAAGGCAACAGCACCCCACTCCAGTACTCTTGCCTGGAAAATCCCGTATATGGAGGAGCCTGGTGGGCTGCAGTCCATGGGGTTGCTAGGAGTCGGACACGACTGAGCAACTTCACTTTCACACATTGGAGAAGGAAATGGCAACCCACTCCAGTGTTCTTGCCTGGAGAATCCCAGGGATGGGGGAGCCTGGTGGGCTAACGCCTATGGGGTCACACAGAGTTGGACACGACTAAAGTGACTTAGTAGTAGTAGTAGTAACAAGGAGTGATGCTGAGCATATTTTCATGTGTTTGTTGGCCATCTGTCTTCTTTGGAGAAATGTCTGTTTAAGTCTCCTGCCCATTTTCTTTTTCTTTTTTTTTGAATGGGTTGTTTGTTTTTGGTATTGAGTTGCATGAGTTGCTTGTGTATTTTGGAAATATATAATTTTGTCAGTTGTTTCATTTGGAATTATTTTCTTCCATTCTCAGGGTCCAAATGTAAAATAGACAGCAAGTGGGAATTTGCTGTGTGACACGGGAGTTCAACCCAGTGCTCTGTGACCACCTACAGGGGTGGGGTGGAGAGGGTATATACATACCTGTGGCTGATTCACGCTGATGGATGGCAGAAAACAATACAATATTGTAAAGCAATTATCCTCTGATTTTACAAACAAAGGAACAAAAAACATTAGGCAGGAAAACAGACCCACATGAGTTACTTGTGGAACCCAGAGGATGCAAACAAGCCAACTGCTTCAGGAAAGCCTAGATTTGCCTTCCTGAGATGATACACAACTTCTGCCTTGATCACTGGAATTTTAAAAGCAATGATCCTGGTTAACATTTCAAGTGTAAATTCAAGAAGCTGCTTCTCTGGGCTGATCCTAAGACACTCCTCACTACAGCCAATGGACACACAATAGAGCACATTCTAGAGAAGTGATTCCACAGGGGGCCACAGCAACGATGTACAGGGTGAAACACTCTCCTGTTCCGGTTCAGTCTGGAAGAGTGTTGAAGCACCTAGCTAAATGGATGTAACTCACATCACCAGTTGGCGATAAAGGACAGCCCTGAGCCAGGCCAAGTTTCCCACGAAAGCAGTAAGTTTGGGTCTGTTTGAGCCATCTAATGAACCGGGATTAAGGTTCTTAAGGTTTACTCTCATGTCTCTATAATGATTTTAACATTTGCATTTAATTTTTATTCATTTATTTAACATTTTAAAAGCAACTATTAGCATGTGTTCACACTGGTCATAGAAATTCTCACCTGTAGAAAGCATAATATCCATAAAAGTGGAACTTTGAGGAAGCTGACACCTATAAATATTCCCAGCTAAATAGCTTGTGGTGGCTGTGAGAGGGCTTCCCTGGTGGCTCAGATGGTAAAGGATCTGCCTGCAATGAGGGAGACTCAGGTTTGATCCCTGGGTCAGGAATATTCCCCAGGAGAAGGGCATGGCAACTCACTCCAGTAGTCTTGCCTGGAGAATTCTAAGGACAGAGGAGTCTGGCGGTCTACAGTCCACGGGGTCGCAAAGAGATGGACACGACTGAGTGACTGACACTAGCAGTTTAAATACTGGGTTGGCCAAAAACTTCTTTTGGGTTTTCATGTTCCAGAAGAACGAACTTCTTGGCCAACCCAATCATTTGCTATGTAAACTTACTATTAATATGACCAACAGTTGGTTTCCAAAGAAAGGCTTTACAGTAAGTCTTCTTTCTGAGTAATTAGAAAGTAACACTCATTTCTGTTGGAGGCACACCTTTCTTCAAAACACTGAAACCCTACCAGCCGCCTGCAGGAAAACACACATCTAGTTGGCAGAGCCAAGCCTGCGGCGAGTCACTAAATTTGATCTTTCCACAACTGCCACTATAAAAAGGGCATATGCTTTCTATAATCTGCCATGACAATTACAAGACAGAAAAAAAAATCCCTGAGTAAATATAATAACAAAGCCTATTTGCATGAACAATAAAAGAAATGCCGTTTTCTCAATGCCATGTAACAAGGTCCACAAGCATCCTCCTTAGAACACACACTAAACATCGGCCACCTGGACCATAGACTAAATTTTGCCTTAACCCTGGCATCAGCTTCACGGCCTAAGAGTTCTAGACTTACATGTTTATACTGCAATTGATTTTCTACTTCAGCTTTTGTTGGCCCAGAAATGATAAGACGCACCAACAGAGATAAGAGATGCTAGGCACCAAGCCCTTAATATCTTTGTCAGTAGAGCTCAGAAACCTCTTTCTTGGGCATTCAAGGGAGTTGTCCTCCCAGGATTAGCCTTGAGCCCTTCAGTTCGAGCTGGACTGGTCTGACCATCTGGCCAGCTCCGTCAGGAAGACATGAGGAGGCCTGCCATGATTTCCTACCAAAGAGCTGGAGTTCTTGCTCCTCTGCATTTACAGACATAGTTTTCTCTCTTTTAGAGAACACTTTAACACCCTGGGCAGAGGTTCTAGGTGACCACAAACCTCGTCCTGTTTAAATTGCTCTGGCTCATTTGAACAGGCACCCCATTGCTAACATCCCTCCATGACAGGGCTTCTGAGGGCACAACAGCTCTGACAGCAAAGTAGCACATGTGACCCACAGAAGACACAGCTGCCATTTCACAGTTTTAAAAAGTGAAGTTTTTAGAGTGTCTTGCAACCAAGCATATGTTCAATCACCATACTGACAACAGGGCTGTTTCTTCAGAGGTCAAATATCTTGTTGCTCATGTGAATTAACAAGCAAGGTTTGAAAAAATTGGTATAGTCGATCTTATTTACAAAGCAGAAATAGAGACACAGATGTAAAGAACAAATGTATGGATACCAAGTGGGAAAGGTCGGGGCGGGGGGGTTGGTGCTGGGGGGAAAAACTGTGAGACTGAGATTGACATGTATACACTGCTGCTGTTTCGTCACTTCAGTCGTGTCCGACTCTGTGCGACCCCGTAGATGGCAGCCCACCAGGCTCCCCCGTCCCTGGGATTCTCCAGGCAAGAACACTGGAGTGGGTTGCCATTTCCTTCTCCAATATATACACTACTATGCATAAAATAGGTAAGTAATAAGAACCTACTGTATAGCACAGGGAACTCGACTCAATGTTCTGTGGTGACCTAAGTGGGAAGGAAATTCAAAACAGAGGGAGCATATGTATATGCTTGCTGATTCACTTTGTTGTACAGTAGAAACGAACACAGCATTATGAAGCAATTATACTCCAATAAAAATGAAAAAAAAATGCAAGGAGTTCTATTTATTTTTTTTAAAGAACTATGACATGGTTAACAATGCCTATAAGACTTGGTTCAAACCCTTTTCAAATCAAGCAAGTCATTGTAACAACAGTGTATGGAAATCAGCCACTTATATGAGTCCAGCTGCTGTTCTAAGTGCTGCTTGTGGTTATGCCATGAAGTTACACTGGTTAAAACAACAGGAGTATTTACTCACTGGGTGAAATATATTAGAAAGAGGCAGATGACATGTATGGGCAATTAAAAGCCAAAAACTCAAGGGAGATGGACAGAAGAAGGTACTGTGGTGAGAGAGAAGAGACATGACCTTAGATTTCTATGATCTTTTGATGTTTCACTTTCTGTAGCATTTAATGATTGAAAAATGCTGTTAGTCATTTTCAACTTGTGGTTAGGCTACAGGAACCACAGAACAGGAACTCCACTGCGGCAGGCGTTTTAGAAGCAAAAAGCTTTTCCTGTGGGTTCATTTACTATTTTAACTCGGTTGTATCCTTAGTCTCCTTTAAAGGTGTGGCTGCGATTTCTCCTACCCAGTGTGCCTCTTCATTTCCTACGTCATTCTCCCTGTTTCCTGGGCTCTCACAGGGAGGGGCTGTAGCTGTGTGGAAAACAGTAGGAAAAAGCCCAGGTTTGCCCTCTAACTCAGGTTTCTCTGAGTCCACTCCTCACTTGGTTCATTCCTTCAGGCCGGTTATTTCATGGTTCTGAGGTTAACTTTCCTCATCCTATCTGAGGGATGCTATGAACTTTCTCTCAGGTTTGTGAACATTAAACATGATCACGTGTTTCATGCCAAGCACAGAAACTGGTGACCAGTTTTGCTCACTAATGAGCTGTTAATGAGAAGTGTGCTTTTCACCATGATGGCAGCACTCCTAAAATTTCCTAAGTTTTCACGTTTTCTAACTTTTTATCTCCCCAGCCTCCATTTCCTACCCTACTCTTATCATCACCTAACCTCTCTTAAGTGCTAAACATAGGCTAGAACACTGTGTTAAGTACTTTATATAAATGAATCATTGCTCAGAATCTATGCAAGTTTATTAATTAATTCCAGGTTTGTTTTTTTTTTTTTTTTTTTTAAGGGAGAGTTGAATTTCAGACTTTAAGTGAAGTTACTGCTTACACAACCAGTTGCCAAGCCAGGATTGGATTTGAGGTCATTCTGACTCCAGCTTCAGTGGAGCTCTTCTAAGCCACCAATTACATCAATTACACTCCTTACCAGCTCACAGACCCACAACAACCTATTGAATGCCAGGTCGGTCTCACAGCCAGTTTAGCCTGTTTAACTGTCTTGTATCTAATTTCAAAGCTATTTTCCTGTGGGTGGTGGGGATGTCTTGTGAATTCCCGACCTCCCAGCGGGCAGGGATCTCACAGAACCATCTCCTAAGCACCCAACGCCTTGCAGGGCACAGACTCGGAGCCCCGTAGATGAAGGCTTAGTAAGAAGATAAAGTGACAGGGCAGAGATAAAGAGTAAATACAGTGCAAGGTTATAGCAGGAGGAAAAGAAAAAGGAAGAAGTAGAAAAAATTCACGGGTAAGGAACAAAAGCCAATGTTTACTGAACGCCTTAGTGCCAGTCATCGCACTTAGGGATCTTTAAGAGACTCTTAAGTGTTCCGGCAGCTCGAGAATGTCACCTCACTTTAAAGATGAGAAACGGAGCTCCGTGTATCTGGTTGGCCGACTTCCACCCTCAATCGCGCGCACGTGGCATGGGTTTCATGGGACGCCTGCCTCTGGCACCTCTTAGGGTCTGCGTGGTAAAAACGGAGGCGGTTCCCCTCCCACTGAACCTTTGCTGCTGCTGCTGCTTAGTCGCTCAGTTGTGTCCGACTCTCTGCGACCCTATGGACTGTAGCCCACCAGGCTCTTCTGTCCGTGGGATTCTCCAGGCAAGAATACTGGAGAGGGTTGCCAAGCCCTCCTCCGGGGGATCTTCCCAACCCAGGGATCTAACCCAGGCTCCTGCATTGCAGGCGGGTTCTTTACCGTCTGAGCCATTTAGGGAGAGACACGGTGTGCGCATCAGCGAGACAAGCGATTAATTAATTACAGGTTTCCCAGCCACACTGGCCCACACTTCGTTCTTATCCTGCACTACAACGCGAGGAGTCCCAACTCCCTTAGCCAGACTTTTTGGACACATCTTTTTCCTGTGAATCAACTCAGACGAAGGAGATAAACGTAACCGCTTCCTCTTCACCGAGCCAGAAGCCGGCGGCAGAGCCTCCTCCCCGCACCCCGCGGAGCTTCTCTGCCCCGCTCGGGCGCCGGGACGCCAGGGCGGGGGTTCCAGGGCGGTGCGCCGCCGCCTCCCCGCTCCGGAGGCGGGGCCGGCGGGGGCGGGGCGCGAAGGCGGGGCCGGCGGGAGGCGGGGCCGAGGAAGTCGCGCTGCTCCCGGCGATGCCCCGGCCCCCGCCGTGTCCCGGCGGCTCTCGGAGCTCGCGAGTGGCGGCGGCAGCAGCCCCGAAGGCTGTGCCCGCGCAGGTAAGGGGCTCGCTCCGGCCCCTCTGCAGCTCCTGGGACTTGGCCTCTGACAGGTGAAGCCGCGCGGGCAAGCGGGGCGACCGGGCTGCTCCTTGCTCGTGCGAGGAGGGCAGGGGTGTCCGCTGCCAACAGAACTGGGGATCCTGAGCGGCCGGGAAGGGAAGCCAGTGGAGTTGCCGGTTCAGGAGTCAGAAAGGTACGCCGAGCATCGGGGTGCGGGAGGGCGCACCGCAGCCTGCCCCAGGATCTCTGCATTTTGAAGGACCAACGTTTGGTCTCCTTGGGGACTCCTTTCTGCAGAGGCCAGTCCCTCATTTGGGCGGAATTGGATGCACCCCCTTCGTGGAAACCCGGAGAATCCGCTTGGGTTCCTTGCGCAGAGAGCCCACTGATAATTGTGTATAGGTTACAGAGTGTCTCGTAACATAAAAAAAAAAAAAAAATACGGCGGTAGTGGTGGCGAACTCGAGAGGCAATTGCTTCAGCAATTAGTTCCCCAGCTCACTGTCCATTTGTTAAGCAAATGGTGCATTGGTGGCTGGTAAATCTGGTTGAGTTTCCACGAAGTGGGTTAGAGCGTCTGAAGCAACTTGTGCGCGGTGTGTGGGGGTTTCACCCGTGCCTCGGTGCTTACCGGAGCCTGCTCTAGAAATTTCATCGGCCTCGGGCACTTGGAGTTACTGAAAAGCCTCGCGGTGAACCTGGGGACTCTAGAAAACCTGCTTCACCGACGCACCAAATCACAAACAGGTCTATGGATTACGATTCCCATTAGCAATCACTTTTTGCTTGGATCAGCAGCATTTCCACGTAACTGACGTTAGCTGCACGTCTGTCAAGGGGGGAACCTCTAGGAGAGCACACAGGCTGGTGTGCTGTGTGGTAGCACAGGTGTGGATACAAAAGGGAATTTTTGGGCAGTCCTTTCTCACAGGTGGCTGTTTAGATAGCAGTGGCACATTGTGCTTTTGTTTTTGCGGCACCTCTTTGATCTCTGGTAATAAGCATTTTAAATGTAGGGAAAAGGAAAATCTTCAGAGGATATTTATCGTTAGCCTGGTCACATCCAAGTGGCAAGGATTCTCCAAACCATACTTAAAATAAGGTTAGTTTTGTTGTTCAGTTGCAAAATCGCGTCTGATTCTTTGCAACTCCACCGACAGCAACACCAGGCTCCTCTGTCCTCCACTATCTCCTGGAGTTTGCTAAAACTCATGTTCATTGAGTCTTTGATGCCATCCAGCCATCTTATCCTCTGCTGCCACCTTCTCCTCCAGCCCTCAGCCTTTCCCAGCATCAGGGTCTTTTCCAATGAGTCAACTCTTCGCATAAGGTGGCCAAAGTATTGGCGCTTCAGCGTCAGTCCTTCCAATGGATGTTCAGAGTTGATTTCCTTTAGGACTGACCTATTTGATCTCCTTGCCGTCCAAGGGACTCTCAAGAAAAGTCAGCTCTGTACCAGGCACCATGCTAGTCACTTTCCTTAAAATGTTGCATAAAATTCACCAAGGGGATGTTACTAGCTCTGAACAGATGAGAAACTAAGGCAGGGAAAAATCCAGGAATTTGTTCATAGGAACTGGTGGACCTGGGAGTTGAGCGTGGATATTTCTGAGTCAGAATCCATGCTTTTTCACTATTCCAAGTTACTGTGAGACAGTGTAAATCTGCAGATTTAATAGAAATGAGAATTCAGAATTACACATCCTGAGAGTTAAAGTTGTTGTCATTTAGTTGCTACGTAGTGATAGGCTCTGCGACCCTATGGACTGTAGCCCACCAGGCTCCTCTGCCCGTGGGATTTCCCAGGCAAGAATACTGGAGTGGGTTGCCATTTCCTTTTCCAGGGGATCTTCCCAACCGAGGGATCAAACTCAAGTCTCCTGCTTTCCAGGTGGATTATTTGCCACTGAGTCACCTGGGAAAGTCATCGTGAATAAAATGAACATTGTTTTCATTTTTTTTGGGTTGTTAAACTGAGACCAATCTGGGACAAGATGAACAGTATTTTAAAAAACAGAAATTTTATTGTCTTCCTTAAGATATTTTTAAGGACCTAATATAGCCAAGTTGATTGGAGAAGGAAATGACAACCCACTCTAGTGTTCTTGCCTGGAGAATCCCAGGGATGGGGGAGCCTGGTGGGCTGCCGTCTACGGGGTCGCACAGAGTTGGACACGACTGAAGCAACTTAGCAGCAGCAGCAGCAGCATAGCCAAGTTGGGCAAATTAGTAAAACTTTATATATATCCTGTGTGTATTACATATTGAAGTATCAGCTAATTTTCATATTATTCATATGCTTTAATGTATTTCATCTTGATTTCTACCCATAGTTTACAGGTAAATAGAGGTCACTGTTGCCACCTAGAAAGGACTTTGTGTGTATGTATAAATCTATAACCATTGCTGAATATATATAATATTTATTTTAAAAGATATATCTATTATTCCTTAAATGTCTCTCTAGAAGTACAGAGTACTCCAACATGCTTATTTAGGAGAGAATCCTAAAATACCAATTTAGCCTTTTGAATGAATGATCCATAACAGCTCAACGGATGATTTCTTTAAGTGCATGTAAACCACACAAGTGATTTTCAAATTAAAGTTATTATACTGTTTAGGATGAGAATGAAAATAGTACTTAGAATTTTAAATACTATCTTCTGACATGGAGAGCACTTGGTTTCTTAAAACCTTCCTTGCAATTGCTGGTAATTACCTAAGAAAATTGAGGGGTTTCATGTTGAAATTATCTTCAGGTGTAGAAGAAAGTGTTTTCTGTTGAAGAAAAGCTTTTTCCCTGTGTTGGGAGGATCAGGTAAATATTCTGCCTGGATTGTGTTTGGCACATTTCGCCCCCATCCCATCCTCATTGTATAGAGAAATCGACAAGACACCTTGAACTTCTTAAAAGCATTTGAAGTCCTTCCTGGCTGGTGTTTATAAACGTGTGGTTGGCTTGGTTAAGATGCTGTAAGGAAGGGGCAGGATGGATGATGTTTTGGAGAAATTCACAGAACAGCCGAAGGGCCAAGGAGAAGCGTGTGCATGGCGTGTGAAAGGAGCAGTTCCAGATTTTGTGATACCTGAAAGGTAAACAGTAAGGGGATCCTCGTTAGGAAAAATAATACCAAATTAGCTATGAAAGTGAATGTTTACCTAGAAAGGAAAGAAATTACAACCATTTGCTGGTGATTGCTTTCTTGTTTCTGCTGAGATCTTTTGGGGCCATTTACCAGAAAAGCTTACATAAAAATGCTTCCTGCTTGCAACCTTGTCCCTAAGAACACTCAGCATCTCCTAACGAGAGGCTTGAAGCCCTCGGGGTGGGGTGTGCTATGCCAGTGAGAGACCAGAAACTGAAGCTCGCTTACCTTTAAAGCGTGGGAGCACCCGCTGTGGTTTGAGGCAAAGAATTAATGGTCCACTGAGCAGAGAAGCTGCCAGTGGGTTCATTGTGGTCTCAGGGCC
This sequence comes from Bos indicus, assembly GCF_029378745.1. NCBI lineage: Eukaryota > Metazoa > Chordata > Mammalia > Artiodactyla > Bovidae > Bos > Bos indicus. Next base: position 13,161,752 of record NC_091780.1, on the reverse strand, counting down.
CTTCCTTTCCAGTGAATAGTTGTGAGAGGAAGCTCCCATTGGTCCCTAAGACCTTCCGCTTTAGTTGGTTCTCCAGGTCTGCCTTTGAGTGTTGGCGCCATTTATTGAAGGTTTTCCGTGTCCTGTGCACTGAGTAAGGCCAGGTTCTGATTGCCGGGGAGCTCCTGGTCTCCTGGAGCTTATTTCATTGATGACAGTACGGCGTTGGTGCCAGTTCCGAGGTCCTGATGCTTGAGCTGAGTTTGGAATCATGGGTGGAGATGCTGAGGTGGAAGAGCGTATGGGATGACGGCCGTAGGAAGCCCTGGAAGTTTGGACCTGTACACCGTCCTCCACTGATGCAGAGAAGCCCGTAGTCAGTATTTTTCACAAGTCTTTCCAGACCAGCAGCACCCGCACCCGTGTACCTGTGATGAACTTCTTAAAAATGCATGTTCTCAGGTCCTATCCCAGGCCACCGGAATCAGAAGCTCTGTGTCTATGGCACAGCAGTCTGTGTTTTAAGAAGCCTTCCAGATGATTCAGGCGCATGCTATAAAGTTTGAGAACCACTGCTTTTAGTGTTTAAGAGAACTGGTAGGGCATAGAATCCCTTGGGAAGATGAGAGGAGTGAGATGAGTACTAAGGTTTATATATTATTGTTGTAATATAGTTATATTGATAGAGCACTTAGATATTGTGCTCTATGTGATAAGGCATTGTGATAAGAAATATTAATTCCTTTAATCATCAATGCAACCCCTGATTGCAAAGAGTTGGACACGACTGAGCAACTCAACGACCACCACCACCTGAGAGCTATTATCACTCCAGTAATTTATTTAAATTTATATATTTGGATTCTTTTTTTTTTTTTTTTTTGATGGGGGGTGGGGGGCTTCCCTGGTGGCTCAGACGGTAAGAATCTGCCTGCAATGCGGGAGACCTGGGGTTGATTCCTGGATTGGAAAGATCCTCTGGAGGAGGGCATGGCAACCCACCCCAGTATTCTAGCCTGGAGGATCCCCATGGACAGAGGAGCCTGGCAGGCTACAGTTCATAGGATCTCAAAGAGTCGGACATGACTGAGTCGCTAAACACAGCACAGCTTCCTTTTTTAAAAAATTGAAGTATATAGTTGATTTACAGTGTTTTGTTAGTTTCTGATGTACAGCAAAATGATACAGTTATACATATTATACTGTATCATTTTCTTTCCCGTTATGGTTTATTACAGGAAGTTGAATGCTGTTCCTTGTGCCATATAGTAGGACCTTGATGTTTACTTTTTTCCCCTTGGGCTCTTTCTCATCTGCCTTTCTGTTAACTGTTGCTATTTCCTGAGGTCCCATCCTCTGTTGAAATGGATGTAAAGATTGCTCCATTTAAATGTGAGAAAACTATATCACAGAGACAAGGGTGTTTTCCCAGGCCATACCGCTTCAGCCAGGATTCACGTGCAGGCAGTGAGGTTACAGTGCCCGCCTTCCCTCTCTGGGAAGGCTATCACTGCCTTTGTTTTATGTTGGTCTGGTGGGAGAGGCCTGGAAGGCGGGCATGGGTCTTCTTGGCATGGCCCTACTTGTCAACCACTCAGGGTTAACATGTTTCTCTTTCGGTAACCAATTGCTTGATGAGAGAGGAAGAATGTTGTTGTCCTTCAGTCTTAGTGCAAACTTTGAAATTTCGTAAGCAAATGGGCGTGATTGCATATATGATTACCTAACGTCGAGTACCTCTTTCCCCAGCTGGATGATGGGCTCACGTGGATTTCCCCAATAGGTGATGGTGAAAAGTGGCCTTGTTTGGTAATTCTGGGATTTGATCTGGGTATTAGTGGACCCCCTCCTCAGGCCACGGAGGACTTGAAGATGATGGTGTGCTTGTTCGTGTGTCCTGGAAGGTGTCTAGGAGACCTGTGCTTTGCATTTTCATAGTTTTTCTTTTCCTTCTGGGAAAGAAAGATCATTCTTCATGATTCTATACATTTTATCATGAAAGAGCTCCAACATGTCAGGCAGCATAAAAGAATGTGTAATTATATTATGAGTGCATGTGGCAGTGTGTGAAATGATGATTTACCTTTGGGTGTGGGCCTCGGATTAATAAGTCTTTTTACCTCTGCTTCAGAGACAGACGTTTAGACACTGTCACTTTGAGCTTATGGCAGGCGGTGAAATCTAATTCTGCGAGTACTGACCGTCTTTCTCATGTGGTCATTCATTCATATGGTCATTTTTGCCTCTTCGGTTATGCTCAGCATTCATTTAGGTGCTGGAGGGAAATACAATGGTGACTAGCCAGACATGATCCCTGCAGACTAGTAGAAAAACACTTGGGTGAGCGGAGTTAGATGCCCTGATTCTGGCAGCAGGTTGTTAGGAGAGGAGTTAAGAAGTTGTCAAAGTTCAGAAGTGATGTATGGGGCACGGTTTAAGGCAGTAGGGAAGCAGAGGTGTGGAAAGATCTGAGAGAGATCTAGGAGATTACAGAAGTGACCAGGTGGATGTGGGTGGTGAGAGGGGTTGTCAGAGCTGAGATCTGTGTCTTGGACCCCTAGGATGGTGTCAGGAGCATAGGACAGGACTAGAGAAGACTGTTTTCTACAGAATAATGGATGTCGTGAGTTTGAAATGTGTGGATGACTCCAAGATAGAGATTTGGGTAGGCAGATGGAATAATGCAGCTGATATGAGAACTGAATAAATTCAATGGATGGAATAATATCAAACAGCTAAATATGTCCTCTCTTGAGAGTGGGGAGAAGATGTTCAGGGAGGAACGTGGGCATTTCTCCTGGGTGGGCGGGATAGCAATTCACTCGTTCCTTTGATGTGGAAGACGATCAAGGTTTACCTCCGCGCATTCTTTCCAGCGTGGAGATGAATCCTCCACTGCCTCTGGCCTTTTGCATGTTTGATAGCCTGAGCTCTACTCCGTGGGAGGAGGCCCTCAGTGTGGAAAAGCAGGCTGGGTGGGTGAGTGACGGGGGCTTGGTCAGATTTTCAGCCCATCTTACTGTTACAAGTTAAAATGACTTACCATCTTTCCTCTTAATTTGTTATGCTGTGTTGTTAAAAACACTCATTTATCATTTATGTGTATTATGTTTATTGTAAATGAATTGCATCATGTGGGAGGCCGTATATATACATATACATGGGGCTTCCCAGCTGGTGCAGTGGTAGAGAATCCACCAGTCAATGCAGGAGACACGGGAGATGTGGGTTCAATCCCTGGGATGGGAAGATCCCCTGGAGAAGGAAGTGGTGACCCACTCCAGTATTCTTGCCTGGAAAATCCCTTGGACAGAGGAGCCTGGTGGGCTACATTCCATGGGGTCGCAAAGAGTCATACACATACATACACACACATATACACATGCATACACATTCACACACACACATATACATGCATACACACATATATACATACATATACACATACATACACATACATATAGGTTGTTTGTATATATTATGTAGATTGCCCAGGGCTGTTTTGTAGCTGCTACAGATGTTAAAAGATCCTTTTTTGTATAGAGGATGTAGGTTTTTCTAGGTGCTCAGAGTTAAGCAGAAGGCTTGTTTAAAACATGTGTTAGAATGTAGCTGGAATACGTATTTATTATTTTATCCAAAAGCTGTGTGTCATGTTTGCTATGTGCTAGAATTTTCCATGTGAATAGAGCAGAGAGTTCCCTGTCTCTTTAGAGCCTAGACAGGAAGTCAGGCAGCTTGACAGGTGAATACTTTAGCCTACCCTTGTAGCTCAGTTGGTAAATAATCTGCCTGCAATGCAGAGAGACCTGGGTTCAATTCCTGGGTTGGGAAGATCCCCTGGGGAAGGAAATGGCAACCCATTCCAGTGTTCTTGCCTGGGAAATCCCATGGACAGAGGATCCTGGTGGGCTACATGGGGTTGCAAGGGTGGGACACAACTTAGCGAGGAAACCACCACCAGGTGAGGGTGAGGCGTGGGGTGGGGTGGGGTGGGATAGGGTAGGGGTTATAGGAGGCAAGCAGTGAAGGGTGGCCTCCAGAGGCAGGACTGCCAGCACTTAGCGGGAGGAATGGGCAGGCACATCAGCCTGGAGGAAGATTTGGAAAAAAGAGATTGTTTTGAGAAATTGATGGATGGATGCTTTTGAGAAACTGAAAGTTTCGGATAGCCTGTTTCAACTTTGTTTGTTAAAAATCACTCATAAAAAGGAACAAAATTGGGTCATTTGTAGAGACATGGAGGCGCCTAGAGTCTGTCATACAGAGTGAAGTAAGTCAGAGAGAGCAAAACACATGTTGTATATTTGTTGCAGAAGTTGGTCTGTTGGGAAACCAAACACCACACTTGGAGAGTTGGAGAACTCAGGTTTATTACGCTGGTGGGCCCAGAGGAGTTAACACTTCCAGCTCTGAGCCCCAAACAAAGGAGTTACAGAGTTTTTATAGACAGTGCATGGCACCAGACTTCAGTGGGCAGTGCTGACTGTGAGTAGGCTAGTTCAGAGTAGGGGTTTCCTGCATGTGGGTGGTTAGGACACAGCAGTGGGGATGCCCGAACTTTACACAAACAAACATGGTTATGCAGGAGCACAGAGGCCGGGCAACTGACAAGGGTGAGTGAGGTAAGTTTCAGCTGCTAGCATTGTTGCAAGTTTCTGTCTTCCCAAAGCTATGTAACCTACATGACTTTGCAAGGAGCTAGCTGAGTTGCAGCGGAGAAGGCAATGGCACCCCACTCCAGTACTCTTGCCTGGAAAATCCCATGGAGGGAGGAACCTGGTGGGCTGCAGTCCATGGGGTCGCTGAGGGTCGGGCACGACCGAGCGACTTCACTTTCACTTTTCACTTTCATGCATTGGAGAAGGAAATGGCAACCCACTCCAGTGTTCTTGCCTGGAGAATCCCAGGGATGGAGAAGCCTGATAGGGCTGCCGTCTATGGGGTTGCACAGAATTGGACATGACTGAAGCGACTTAGCAGCAGCAGCAGCAGTGGGAAGCTGCTGTTTAGGGCAGGGAGCTCTGCTCAGTGCTCTGCGATGAGCGGGATGGGGATATAGGAGGGAGGTCCAAGAAGAAGGGGAGGTATGCATACATATATCTGATTCACTGTGTTGAATAGCAGAAACCAACACAGCTTTGTAAGGCAACCATACTCCAACTTAAACCAGCTAATAAAGGAGAATGTTCATGAGAGACCTATGAGCTGATCAGGAAAAACCAAAAGAATCGAACTTATGTCTGTGTGACCATGACTATGTTCAGAGCCAAGGGGCAAAAGCAAACAACAACAAAAACCCCTCAAGCCTCCCAAAGTCCAATGAAACCACAAACAAATAATGATTATGTAATACTTTCTGGTTTTGATTGAGGATGGACCTTTTAGCATTATGAAAGAAGTTCAGAGTTAGTCTGAAAACTTAGGTAGTATGTCAGAGAAGAACATTGTATTACTTGAACAGTAACTGGCATTATTGTTAAGATAGTCTTGTGTAATATGGAAGATTAGATTTAAATATATAAAATTAGTGTAGCTGTATAGGCTTGTAGTCTGGAAATGCCTTTAGGGTTTCAGCCCTTTCACTGCTGCATGGCCCTTATGAGAATTTGGGTCCTAGAGATTTTGGAGGCTTATTTACCCTCTCATTGGTAACAAAATGCCCTGTACCGTGTATCTATTAATCTTTGTCCTACAGTTTCTTGTCTGTTGCAGGATCAGGCCCTGAAATTCAATATCCTCATCTTCTCTGACTCTTTATCCCCACAGATTCCCTCCAACCCTTTCCTTATCTCCTTTTTTGTCATGCGGGTTTCTTCCTACCTAATTCACTGTTTCAGTTCAGTTCAATCTCTCAGTCCTGTCCAACTCTTTGTGACCCCCTGGATGCCAGGTTTCCCTGTCTATCACCAACTCCTGGAGTTTAACCAAACTCATGTCCATTGAGTCAGTGATGCCATCCAACCATCTCATCCTCTGTCATACCCTTCTCCTCCTGCCTTCAATCTTTCCCAGCATCAGGGTCTTTTCCAGTGAGTCAGTTCTTTGCATCAGGTGGCCAGTGAGTATTGCAGCTTCAGCTTCAGCATCAGTTGTTCCAATGAACACCCAGGACTGATTTCCTTTAGAATGGACTGGTTGGATCTCCTTGCAGTCCAAGGGACTCTCGAGTCTTCTCCACCACCACAGTTCAAAAGCATCAATTTTTCAGCACTCAGCTTTCTTTATAGTCCAACTCTCACATCCATACATGACTACTGGAAAAACCATAGCTTTGACTAGATGGACCTTTGTTGGCAAAGTAATGTCTCTGCTTTTGAATATGCTGTCTAGGTTGGTCATAACTTTCCTTCCAAGAAGTAAGTGTCTTTTAATTTCATGGCTGCAGTCACCATCTGTAGTGATTTTGGAGCCCGAAAAATAGTCTGTCACTATTTCCATCGTTTCTCCATCTGTTTGCCATGAAGTCATGGGACCAGATGCCATGATCTTAGTTTTCTGAATGTTGAGTTTTAAGCCAACTTTTTCACTCTCCTCTTTTACTTTCATCAAGAGGCTCTTTAGTTCCTCTTCACTTTCTGCCATAAGGGTGGTGTCATCTGCATATCTGAGGTTATTGATATTTCTCCCAGCAATCTTGATTCTAGCTTGTGCTTCTTCCAGCCCAGCATTTCTCATGATGTACTCTGCATGTAAGTTAAATAAGTAGGGTGACAATATACAGCCTTGATGTACTCCTTTCCCTATTTGGAACCAGTCTGTTGTTCCATGTCCAGTTCTAACTGTTGCTTCCTGATTTGCATACAGATTTCTGAGGAAGCAGGTAAGTTGGTCTGGTATTCCCATCTCTTTAAGAATTTTCCACGGTTTGTTGTGATTTACACAGTTAAAGGCTTTGGCATAGTCAGTAAAGCAGAAGTAGATGTTTTTCTGGAACTCTTTTGCTTTTTTCATGATCCAGTGGATGTTGGTAATTTGATCGCTGGTTCCTCTGCCGTTTCTAAATCCAGCTTGAATATCTGGAAGTTCACAGTTCACATACTGTTGAATCCTGGCTTGGAGAATTTTGATCATTACTTTGCTAGCATGTGAGATGAGTGCAATTGTGCGGTAGTTTGAGCATTCTTTGGCATTGCCTTTCTTTGGGATTGGAATGAAAACTGACCTTTTCCAGTCCTGTGGCCACTGCTGAGTTTTCCAAATTTGCTGGCACATTGATTGCAGGACTTTCACAGCATCATTTTTTAGGAGTTGAAGTAGCTCAACTGGAATTCCATCACCTCCACTAGCTTTTTTCGTAGTGATGCTTCCTAAGGCCCACTCGACTTCCTATTCCAGAATGTCTGGCTCTAGGTGAGTGATCACACCATTGTGGTTATCTGGGTCATGAAGATCTTTTGTGTATAGTTCTTCTGTGTATTCTTGCCACAGTTTCTTAATATCTTCTGCTTCTTTTAGGTCTATACCATTTCTGTCCTTTATTGAGCCCATCTTTGCATGAAATGTTCCCTTGATATCTCTAATTTTCTTGAAGAGATCTCTAGTCTTTCCCATTCTATTGTTTTCCTCTATTTCTTTGCATTGATCACTGAGGAAGGCTTTCTTATCTCTTCTTGCTATTCTTTGGAACTCTGCATTCAAATGGGTATATCTTATCTGTTGTTTCAGGACCTTGTTAAAAAGCTTTTGCAGAAGTTGCCTTCCATATTTTAGGCCTGTTGAAACAAGTAGAGTTTCTCTGAAATTTCTTTCACTCTCTCTAATCTCAGGTGAGCTGGCACAGAGATACTTAGCTTTAGTCAAGAATGAGAAAGAAGGTTCCCGTAAAGTTTCCTGTGTTAATATTTGAACCAGAAGAGACAGCAGAAGTGAAAAGGTACATGACAAATTGTTTTTTAAATATCATGAACTCTGTGTGTGAGATACACACAGATAAAAGTTTAAACACAAGAGGCCTAGTCCTGGTCATTAAGAACGGCTTAGTATTTGAGTTGCTGTATTAATTACTTCCTTTCCAACTTCCAGTTGTATGTCATTTTTGGCTTTATCACCATAAGCTCAAGATCCTAAGTCATTAATTTATTGCTTAGTTTTAGGGTTCATTGGCCAATATGTGCCTTTTCATTGATAGTGGTTTTTTTTTTTTTTCCTTGAATAGAAGATGCTTTTGGCTTTTCCTAGTTTTTAGGACATACAGGCTCAGCTGCTATATTTCATTTAATGTGCCAGCAGCCTGCCATTGCTGAGTTCTGTTAGGTGGCACCATTATTTTATTTATTCTTATCCTGTCAGGGACCCTCCTAGGTAGCGTGCATGTGTGCTCAGCTCTGTCCGACTCTTTGCAACTCCACGGACTATAGCTCCCCATGTTCCTCAGTCCATGGGATTCTCAAGTGGTTTGCCATTTGAATACTGCAGTAGCTTGCCATTTCCTACTCCAGAGGATCTCCCCAACCCAGGGATGGAACCTGCACTTCTTGGGTCTCCTGCATTGGCAGGTGGATTCTTTGCTGCTGAGCCGCCTGGGGAGCCCCTCCTAGGCAGGGGTCATCCCTGTTTAATAGAAGAAAGCGCTGAGACTCAGAGAAGCCCAGGACCACCCACTGGGATGGAATCTTCCCTTTTCCCCAACTATTCCATTCCATCCAGTGCTTTCAACCATTCTACTCTGCCTCGCTTCCCAGTGAAGCTGTTTAACCACAAGACTAGGGTCTGTTCCGAATAAGACTCCAGGAATTTCCCTGCATCCTGGGATTGGAAGCAGCTGTTCCTCTCATCCCAGGGTGAAGGCGGAGTAGAAGCCTTTCACCTCAGAGGCTGCTTTCAGCGCAGCCATGAAGCCCTGGAATTCTGCTAGACCCTCCTCTGAGGACGGATTTGACATGGTTCGATAAATACACCCCTTCAGAGCAGTTTCTTGCCCAAAGATTACAAATACGCAAAGTTGGATATTTTGAAAGGGTCTCTCTCCTTTATCTGACTTGAGTGATGCATAAAACACGCAATTGTCGTCATAGATTTGTGGAGTAAAGCAGGTGGTCCCTTCCACCAAACGCCTTGCGTCGTTCCTGAGTGTTCACGGGAGAACTGCTTCCTGGTGTTCTTGTCTTTTTAAATTGACGTGAGCTTTTAAATACATGCAGATGTTGACATTTCACAATGTGGATAAAATTCCTGCTGAGCAAGTGATTGATGCTTTTTTATTACTCATTCGTTCATTTCAAAGCATTAGGTGCATCTGTCAAATAGATCTTTCAAAGGTTGACAGTATGCCAATGAGGTTGATGTTTTGTTTGATGTGGTCTTGGGGAAACTGGACTGACTTGTGCTGGACATTCCGCTTGTGCCCCTGGGAGCTTCTGACATACCACCTAGGTACCCTCCTCTAGTGGAGGTTGAGTCTGTGGCCTCGTGAGGTGCAATAGCAGCTGATGCAGTTGATACAGTGGCAGTCGGAATGGAGAGGGTGTAAGGAGGACTCCATAGCACCCTGCAAACTGAAGTCCTGTGCACAGCATCCGGTGCTTTTGAACAGAACACTCATCAAGGTCATCTGCATTCATTCCAGTAGGAAGCCATACCGACATTCCTATATGTCAGGAAAGATAGGTTGGCGCTTTGGTTAAACTGTTTTGTTTTTTTTTTAAATGCAGATTTTGCTGACCAGTTCTGGATGTCTTGTCAGTGTGATTTTGGTAGTTTTCTGGTGTAATGACATCCTGAATCTAGCCAGTTGGAAAACCAACAACCTTGCCTTGAAATATTGTTTTTTTGGTAATGCCTATGAGTCAGGGCTAACTCAGTGAGAACTTATAAAGCACTGGTTTTATTGTTGCTTTTAGTGTTATGTGATAAAGCATGGTGTGAAACCGTGTAGAGCAAAATCCCTTTTACATACATGTATATTTACACTGTTACTATGTGCAGATATATGAGTGAAGCTTCCCTGGTGGCTCAAGACGGTAAAGAATCTGCCTGCAGTGTAGGAGGTGTGGGTTCGATCCCTGGGTCAGGAAGATCCCCTGGAGAAGGAAATGACAACCCACTGCAGTATTCTTGCCTGGAGAATCCCATGGACAGAGGAGCCTGGAGGGCTACAGTCCATGGGGTCGAAAACAGTCAGACACACCTGGACACAGCAGCCGACAGTATATGAACGTGTGTGTATTTTTTGTTGTTTTGGAGATGAGCACTAGAAACTTACTAGTGGTTGCTTTATGGAAATGGTCTATTCGGGGCTGAGTCACTTTTCATTACGTGCCTCTCTGCACGATTACAATTTCTTAAAGGCACATGTGGAAAAAATATCCCCATGGTTAATTGGATGGTGAGATGATAGGTCTTTTATTAATGTATTTAAGATGTCATTAAAACTCCTTGGACATGAGAATATTAAAAATACTTTGAATTTGTTTAACATTTTAAGGCTTTTAAAAAGTCTTTAGTATCTTTTGTTAGATTTTATCAGCCAAACATCTTTTCCGTTAGAGATCCAGAAACATTACAGTGTCTGATCGTTGAAATGATTAAGCAGAGAAAAATTTTCAAAATTTTATCTACTCAGTGATCCTTCCTGGAAGCCACTCTGACGTTTGTAGGACTTTGTCATCTCCAAAGCTTGGGCTCATTATTTTAAAATGGAGATGAAAATACTTACCTTGGGCTGCTGTGATGCTTAATAATAATAATCCCTGAAGAGTGCCTTGTGAATAATAAGTACTTTATAAATTCCTCTTAGAGCTTCTCTGGTGGCTCAGTGGTAAAGAATCTGCCTGCCAATACAGGAGACATGGGTTTGATCCCTGGGTCGGGAAGATCCTCTGGAGAAAGAAATGGCAACCTACTCTAGTCTTCTTGCCTGGGAAATCCCATAGACAGAGGAGTCTGGTGGGCTACAGTCCATAGGGTTGCAAAGAGTCCAGACAGGACTTAGCGACTCAACAACAACAGAAGCAAATTCCTGTTATTCAAGGAAAAGAGGAAGTCTGGGTACTTGGTAATGAGTAAGCCTGCAGAGGTTTGTGTGAGTGAGTGCCCACATGTTATGGGAGCTTTTACCTGAAGATCAGACCCCTTTACAGCTGATGTTTTGTTCTGCATTTTCTTCCAACCAGAATAAGAGTAAGAGGAGGGCAGGCAGGAAGCAGGAGTAGGAGCTGCTGCTGCTAAGTCACGTCAGTCGTGTCCGACTCTGTGCGACCCCATAGACGGCAGCCCACCAGGCTCCCCCATCCCTGTGATCCTCCAGACAAGAGTCCTGGAGTGGGTTGCCATTGCCTTCTCCAGCAGGAGTAGGAGCTGCTACTAAATGACAGTATTTCAAAAAATACCTGGAGACACATTTTAGGGAGCAGTAAAATTTATCCAACGCAGTCTTTTTTTATCCAACTTGAGGCCATTCTCTTTAGAGATGAGACATCACTTTTCCTTTAAAAAAAATTTCTTTTTGGATGTTTAGTTTCACTTTTAAGATGTTTTTTCCTTTTGCATTTTTAATTAAGTCTTGAGAGCAGAAAATGGATATTGTACACGTTCTATTGATTGTGCTGGATTTAGCATTTTCTTGGTGATTATGGTATGATTTGATGAAAGCCCAGCCACTCCTGGGGAAAACCTGACAATGTTTCGTAAATATATATGGATGAACGAATACCTTGGACAGCTGTCTTTGGAAGGTGACAGCTAATCAATGGCTTTATTGAATTTATGTGGCTACATTTCTGGTTGCAGGAAAAAAGAAAGAAAAAAGGATTATCCATGATTTCCTGTTTATATAGGGCAAGAGAAAAAATAGGAGTGGTTCCAAGTTTCATAAAACTTATCTCCTTGGAGAGTCAAGATCCATCTTTGTGAAAAGATTATTAGTAGTCCCCTCTTCGGAGCAGAGAGGATTTTTTTTTTTTTTTTTTTTTAAAGGCAGGTGAGGTCTGTTTAGGCTGATGCAGAGGGGAAATGTGAGCTGAGCTTGGAAGGATGGAGAGGCAGTAACCCTGAGAGGCTTGTGGAGGTCGCCAGGAGACATCTCACTGTTGATCTCTGCTCCTTTCATAGTCTGGCTGCTTGCAATTGGACTGAAGGACCCTTTGCAATGCTGCTTGTTTTAGGGCTGGATACTGTGAGGCAAGAGGTGAAGTAACAGAGATTAGGGGGCAAGGTGTGTAAAGGGCAGGAACATGGAGTTGGGCCGCTGGACCTGAGTCTTGGTTCTGCTGAGTGTTGGCTTTATGATGCCCGGAAGTTACTTAAGCTCTCTGGGCCCTAGCGTGCCCGTCAGTGACGGAGGCTTCTAATGGTACTTACTGCCCTGGCAGTCTGAGCACGGGTGGGAAAAGAATTTCCAGCCCTAGAGCATTCCAGAAGGGAGTGAGTTTATTAAGAACAAAGAGCAGAGATAATATGGGTACTGAGAGCGTAGCCGCTGATCTCCTGACAGGCCAGGGAGATGCTTTGAGTGTGTGTGTGAGTGTGTGTGTGTGTGCAAGCTTAGTGCTGTCTAACTCTTTGTGACCTCAGGGACTGTAGCTGCCAGGGTCCTCTGTCCATGGGATTTTCCAGGCAAGAATTCTGGAGTGGGTTGCCATTTCCTCCTCCAGGGAACCTGTCCAACCCAGGGATCAAACCTGCGTCTCCTTGCATAGCCAATTTTTTATAGCCTCCAGATTAAGAAAATTCCTCCTGGAAGGGTGGCGTGAAGTGATTGGTTAGGACTCTATAGGGTGACTACCGACGTGGGCATTTTTGCCTCATTTGGAAAATTGCTGGTGATGATTGAGGAACTTTTAGCAGAGGTTATAGAGACTCAGTTCCTGAGATGACCTTGGTTCTGGGCTCCACTCCTGTGGCCTTGGGATAGGACTCCACACCTCCACTATAGGGCTGTGAGGATTAAATGACAGTATGCTTAAAGCGGTTGCTACATGATGTCTATTGCACCTAATGCCCCCTGTACTCCTCATGGAGGAGCCACAGCAGCTACTACTGCTGCTGTTTTTATAACATCGATGATCGCAGACATGTCCAACTCTTTGTGACCCCATGAACTGTAGCCCGCCAGGCTCCTCTCTCCATGGAATTCTCCAGGCAAGAATACTGCAGTGGGTTGCCATTTCCTCCTCCAGGGGATCTTCCTGACCAAGATCGAACCCACGTCTCCTGTGGCTCCTGCATTGGCAGGCAGATTCTTTACCACTGAGCTACCTGGAAGCCTGACATTGATGGTGGGGAGGCTCATTTTAGCTGAAATGAACCAGAAGTTGTCCTGTTTGCCCTTCTTAATAGAACCTCAAAGTTGCTTCATATTTAAAAGTGACCCAGAGGGATGGTATGGGGAGGGAGGTGGGAGGGGGGTTCAGGATGGGGAACACGTGTACACCTGTGGCGGATTCATGTTGATGTATGGCAAAACCAATACAATATTGTAAAGTAATTAGCCTCCAGTTAAAATAAATAAATGTAAATTAAAAAAAATAAAGTCACATATAGCAAACAATGAAAAAATAAATAAAAATGCACTTGCAGTATGTTAGCTCCATGGGAAGACTGGTTTGGGTATTTCTGATCACTCCAAGCCTTTTCCTAGCTGATGTCCTAGTAAATGAGTTGCATAGTGCATGGGTTGAGAAACTATAGAAAATTAGGAAAGTTCATTTGGGAATTATCAATATAAGCTATTACATAATAGTGGCCACTTCATGGAGCTGACACTGGCATTGATGGAATCAGAGTGGTGGGGAAAATCGATGTAGCCTTTTTAAAAGATAGATGGTTTTAATATTGATAATAGTGTTCTTTGCCTTTTCATTTGAGAGATGCTGCTATAATGGAATGCTTTATAAATACTAATGTGTGCTGACTGCATTTTGAGAGTGAGCGGTCCCTTTGGGTATTTTGAGACAAAAGGTTCTGTGATCTGGGCAAATGTCTCTGTAATGCACAACAGAGAGATTTAGAAATATATTCTTCAAATAAAGAATGTTTCACATGAGTGTGGGAAATAGTCATTAATCTGCATTTTAAAAACCTTTTTTAAAGAGTTTTTTAATATTAACAGTTCTGTTTTGAGCTAGATTTTGTTTTATTTTTAAAGTTGAAGTATAGTTGATTTATTATACAACAAGAGCTGACTCACTGGGAAAAAAAACCCTGATTCTGGGGAAGACTGAGAGCAAGAGAGAAGGGAATGACAGAGGATGAGATGGCTAGATGGCATCATAGACTCAATGGACATGAGTTTGAGCAAACTCCAGCAGATAGTGAAGGACAGGAAGCTTGGTGTGCTACAAACCATGGGGACTTAAAGAGACATGACTGAGTGACTGAACAACAACAACAAAATTATGTTAGTTTTTAGGTGTATAGCAAAGTGATTCACTTATGCATATATATGTATCAATTCTTTTCCCTTGTAAGTTATTACAAAATCTGGAGTATAGTTCTCTGTGTGATGCAATAGGTCTTTGCTGGTTATCTATTTTAAATATAGTAGTGTGTAAATGTCAATCCCAAACTCTTAATTTATCTGTCCTTAAAAATCTTCATCAGTCAAGGAACGGCTCGGTGCTTGGTGTGTGCGTGTGTGTGTATGTGTGTTATGAATTTTAATTCATTTCCAACAGTTTTCCTCACTTGATTTGGACATTTGGATTAGTTCAGAGATGATTAGGTGCACATACATCTGTTCTTCATAAACACATCTTGGAAGCCTCACTTGTTATCTTTACTTGATCCTGACATGCTGGGGGGACACTGTCTCCAAGAGCCTCAGGATTAAGGGGCATCATAGATGACTGAAATCCAAATATTGATGGGAAGAGATGAAGGGAACAGCTGGGTTTGCAGGCTTTTGTAGTCATGCCCAGTGCTCGGATCTTGCAGTTCTTGGTTGAGAGTTTCAGAGATGAATTATGTGGGCTTCATCCTGTGGTGGAGCTCAAGGGCTTCACTGTCAACTTGCTGGCCATGATTTTATACAGTTCATAAATAGTGGATCATTCCATTATGAAATGAATGGGGAAAGCCAGAAATGATGCGCATGCTTTTCCTCTCAGCAAGGTGACACCTGGCTCTCTAAGGAGGCTGTGTCAGGGCTAGTGGTGGTTACTGAATTAACCCTCTGTATACGGTACAGGAACCTGCTAACACGCCTTATCACAGAGCAATAAATATATTGCCCAATGTTATTTAATTAGTGATTAAACATGTATTAAAGAACTTAAAAGCACTTTGAGACTCTTCAGGTTGATGGAGTATTACTGGTCTCTAGGCAGGCATAGAGTTCTGGAAAATATTCATTCACGATACAGTAGAAGGAGTTGCCCTCTAAGGCCCTCTGTCCCTCCTTCTCTTCCTTCCTTTTTTCCTGCCACCCATCCATCCAGGCTTAACTGCCCTGTGCCAGGTATTGTGCTGAAGATGCAGATGTGGACGTGGTCAATACAGCCCCGTCAGAGGACTTAATTATGGTTGGGGAGTGGGCGGAGGATTGGGGAGACTAAGTGAACAAACTGATGAGATAATTTTGATCATCAAGGCCATGCTGAATGTCACATGTGACAGAGATTATGGTACAGAAATGAAACTTTATACCAGAAGGTCAGAGTCTGGATTAGGGTCAGGGTCAGGCTTGTAAGGAAGTGATGCTCGATCTGGAACCTGAAAGAGCCAGTGTTTGATAAGTGGGGAGAACAGATTATGTTACTGCCCCAAAAGCACAGGCTCCCTAGACCTTCAACCTAAATGTTTCAGTTCAGTCCAGTCGCTTAGTCGTGTCAAGCTTTTTGTAACCCCATGGATTGTACCATGCCAGGCTTCCCTGTCCATCACCATCTCCTGGAGCTTGCTCAAACTCATGTCTATCCAGTTGGTGATGCCATCCAACCATCTTATCCTCTGTCATCCCCTTCTCCTCCTGCCTTCAATTTTCCCCAGCATCTGGGTCTTTTCCAAGGAATCACTTTTTTGCATCAAATGGCCAAAGTATTGGAGCTTCAGCTTCAGCATCAGTCCTTCCAATGAATATTCAGGACTGATTTCCTTTAGGATGGACTGGTTGGATCTTCTTGCAGTCCAAGGGACTCTCAAGAGTCTTCTCCAGCACCACAGCATCAATTCTTCAGTGCTCAGCTTTCTTTATAGTCCAGCTCTTACCTCCATACATGACTACTGGAAAAACCATAGCTTTGATTAGATGGATCTTTGTTGGCAAAGTAATGTCTCTGCTTTTTAATATGCTGTCTAGGTTGGTCACAGCTTTTCACTTCCAAGGAGTGAGCATCTTTTAATTTCTTGACTTCAGTCACCGTCTGCAGTGATTTTGGAGCCCCCCAAAATAAAGTCAGCCATTGTCCACTGTTTCCCCATCTATTTGCCATGAAATGATGGGACCGGATGCCATGATCTTGGTTTTTTGAATGTAGAGTTTTAAGCCAACTTTTTCACTCTCCTCTTTCACTTTCATCAAAAGGCTCTTCAGTTCCTCTTTGCTTTTTGCCATAAGGGTGGTGTCATCTGCATATCTGAGGTTATTTATATTCCTCCCAGCAATCTTAATTCCAGCTTGTGCTTCATCCAGCCCGTCATGATGAACTCTGCATATAAGTTAAATAAGCAGGGTGACAATATACAGCCTTGACATACTCCTTTTCCTGTTTGGAACCAGTCTGTTGTTCCATGTCCAGTTCTAACTGTTGCTTCTTGACCTGCATACAGATTTCTCAGGAGGCAGGTGAGGTGGTCTGGTATTCCCATCTCTTCAAGAATTTTCCTCAGTTTGCTGTGATCCACACAGTGAAAGGCTTTGGCGTAGTCAATCAAGCAGAAGTGGATTTTTCTCCTAAGTCTTTGCTACTCCCATTTCCCCCCTTGCTCTGCGGCTGCAGTGTTCTCTTCATTAGGGTACTCGTGTTACACCTGCTAAAACTGAGCATTTGGAAATGCTGACCTCTCCCAGGCCAGATGTTCTCTGTGGGTTGGTGAGGTTTCCTCTTGGCACATGACCCACGTCGACTGAACTTTGCCCCGAGTAAGAGCTCTTCTGTGTTTACTCTTCTATTATCCCGGCTGGTTAATAAGCCCAGAGCTTACTTCAACTTTCCTCCCATGGCTAATCCATGTGAGATCTCACCTGTGCCTTTAGCTTTCTGTAAATGACACACGAGCCTGCCTTGTTCTCACATGGTCAAGATTCTGCCCCCGGGTGTTAAGACACCTGCTGGAAATTAGAGCTTCCTCTTTTTTTTTTTCAGTTTCTTTTCAACTGTGGATTATTTTTAGCCTTTTTCTATTTTTTATGAAGTTTGGATTGTCCTGTACATTTATAGAAAACGAATGAAAGCAGCCAGTGAGGCTTAGCATGGGTTCAAGTGTCTGAATCAAGAACCCTTTATGGTCAGGGAACTCGCTGAGTGATGTCAGCCCTGCCACTGTGGCTTGGCCTGGTTCCCTGTGTTTCTTGTTGATTAGCTTTAAGTACAGGACAGTACCATTTGCTCCTTTACGATAGAAGAGAATGGTTATACAGAATTATAACCTTGTAGGAAAGCAGACATTTATTAAGTAAAGTATGAACCCTAAACTTAGATGGTGCTCAAGCCATGTAAATAGATGTTTACTCGGGCTCTTCTCTCTTTGAAGGCTCTGTACTATGTAGAGGCAAAACATTAGAACATTTTATTGCAAACAAATAGGAATTGGGTTTACCTGGTGGCTCAGATGGTAATGAATCTGCCTGCAATGCAGGAGACCTGGATTCGATCCATGAGTTGGGAAGATCCCCTGCAGGAGGGCATGACAACCCACTCCAGTATTCTTATCTGGAGAATTCCATGGACAGAGGAGCCTGGTGGGCTGCAGTCCATAGGGTTGCAAAGAGTTGGACACGACTGAAGTGACTGAGCATGTAGGCATGCACAAGTAGGAATTACAGCCTCCTAATAATAAGACAGATTAAGTAGGTGTCTGTCCTGATTCCAGAGCACGTGTCTGTGCCATGTCAGTGAAGCGACTGTGTTCATTTTTAAGAGTTGAGTTTTAGAATATTGAAAATGATATGCATGGACTTCTCTATATTGTTATCTAATTAGTTAGATAAGAACTCATTAGCTATGTCATGTTTTGAGTTGCCAAGGCCTGTTGAGTTGGTTGTTGTACGGGAAGCCATAGAATAGTCTTGGTCCTTCTACAGAATCCATGTTTTTGATGTTAGTGCCGAGACAGAGTTGGCGAATCGCTGGTATGGAGCCATTGCTCCCCTTCCAAAACCCAGGGCAGATGTTTGTGCTGTTGACATTGTCTTCCCCACCGAGCCTCAGCATCCTTTGCAATAACAGCTCTTCTGGCAGCTGCCATCAATTGATTTGAGCTGCTCATCAGAAACCTAGCTGTCATTCAAGATAATTTGGGATTGATCTTTTCCTTTATGTTGGGGAAAAGCACACACAGACACACACATCCACAAGATACGTTGTACATATTTTTATGTGGATTGCACAGACAGCAGGATGTCAATACTAAAGTGAATACACATTAAAATTTATGAAGAAAGCAAGTATTTTCTGCATTGAAAAAACTAGCCTTTAACAGTTTTTCTATAAGTATGGACTTCTGGCCTAGTCCATAGTTAATATATCATTTTCTAGGGCTGCAAACATAAGTTAGGTACAATTTCAGAGTTTGTGTTTTCCTTTTAAAATTATATCATAAATCATTTTCCAGGTGGTTACATAGATCAGAGAATTAATCTTTAAAGGTGGCATTGATGAAGATTAGTGGTTCATATTTCTGTTCACTATGTGCGTGTATCTCTACAACTATATCTCTGAAATAATATGTATTCTGTGCTAAATGCCCTGGGCTTGTAGTACATTTATATTTTATATTAATGTGATTGTCACCTTATGCAAACTGTGCATTCTATTCTTTACCTGTGATCAAGGGGTAATTTAAAATTTCATGTGGTGAGCATGCATAGAGAGTTAGTAGAGAAGGATATGAACTATGTGTTTTTGTGTGGATTTTCTTTAATATAGTGCAAATCTAAACACACATTAAGGCAAATTGCTGGGGTCTTTAAAGAACTGACCCTGTGGAATAACCTTGCAAACAAATTTAAGTGAATTTATATCCCACGGTGGGGACTGGGAGTTATGTATTTTCCCTTTTATTAGCGCAGGGAGGATCTTTGTATCTGAGTTGCATTAAATATCGTGAGCTCTGCATGGTGATATCACTCACAGAACAATCATAAAATTAAAGGAGATGTGGCCTGAAACAAAGCATTTGATTTTTATGCCTATTTATAGAATCTAGCATGAAGGGAACCAGAGAGCAAAACTGACAACATAGTCCAACAATTTTAGTATAAAAAGTGATCCTTTGTGGGGGGAAAAAGCTATCTTCACTGTGTGATAATAAATGTGAATTGGTGTTCAGTATTTATGGAGAAGCAGAAAATGTCCCTGTAGTCAAGTTTTAGCAAGTGTCTTACCCAAGTTAGAAGCTATACGTTGATACTGATATACTGACATAGTAACACGACTATGGAAATTGATTGAAAATAGTGGCCTGTGGGTGACTTTCATTTGATTGACAGTGTGTGGAAATTTCACATAGATATTTGGGCTGGGAGCATCACTTGGAAACTCAGAGCGTCAGCACACTTGAGTTGTGAGGTGAGATGAGGCCGCAGTGAGGAGGGCCTTTGCTCGGGGAGTCCTGTGCTTTCTCTAGCTTGCCTCGTCCACCACAACTCACCTGCCTGCATTCCTGTTTTTCTTCTGTGACGTCCATGATCACCGGAAATGTTGACCCTGCTACAGAAACACTTGGCAATTTTACCTAATATATCCTCTTAAAAGGTGTCATTTTATGGATCCGTACATCCACTCCCACTAAGCTTAAAAATCAATTTTATAACTAAATTAAAAAGTTTTAATTGTCAGAAAACATACAAACATAAGATTTACCTCCCTAACCATTTCTGAGTATACAGGTCAGTGGCATTAAGTACATTCATGCTCTTAGCCATCACTACCATCTGTCTCCAGGACTCTTTTCATCTTGCAGAACTGAAACTCTGTACCATTCAACAGCTGCTTATCATCTTTTCCTCTCCACAGACCTTGGAAACCACCACCATTCTGCTTTCTTTCTCTCAATTTGACTACTCTAGGTACCTTGCTGCTGCTGCTGCTTCTAAGTCGTTTCAGTCATGTCCGACTCTGTGCGACCCCATAGACAGACAGCCCACCAAGCTCCCCTGTCCCTGTGATTCTCCAGGCAAGAACACTGGAGTGGGTTGCCATTTCCTTCTCCTATGCCTTACATAAGTGGAATCACGCAGTATTTGTCCTTTTGTGACTGGCTTATTTCACTTAGCATAATGTCCTCAAGGTTCACAGATGGTTTAGCATCTGTCAAAATTTCCTTCCATTTTCAGGCTGAATAATTTTCCTCAATTTGCTTTTCCATTCAATCAGCTGAGGGACAGTTGGGTTATCTATCTTTTGGCTATTGCTAATGATGCTGCCCTGAAGATGGTTGTACACATGCCTTTTCGAGTATCTGCTTTCACTTTTTTCAGATATATTTTCTAAAGTGGAATTGCTGGAGCAAATGGTAATTCTGCATTTGATGTTTTTGAGGAGGCATTTTACTGTTTCCTGTAGTATATAGAAACAGTTGCACCATTTTGCAGCAGGGGCCAAGGATTCCAGTTTCCCTAGATCCTCACCAACACTTGTTATTTCTGTTGTGTTTTAAGTAGTGGCCATCCTAATGGGTGTGAGGTGGTGTTTCATTATAATTTTGATTTGCATTTCTCTAAGAATTAAAGATGGTTTAAAGGTTTACTGTAGGTGTGAGGAGGAATGAGTTGTCATTGAAAGAAAATTACCTGGAGAATCAAAAGAACTGGATACTAGCCAAATCTCTAGCCTAATTAGCCATGTGACCTTCAGTTCCGTTAATTGGGCCTCTGCCCAGTGCTGATTGCTGCACTGGATGCCAGGGGAGGAGAAAAGTAAATCACAGTTTTCCCATTTGTGCCTCTGGTTTATAAGTTTTCTTGTCTCTGAAAGTAAAACAGTGGGAATCTTTGTGATTCTGAAGTTTTTAACCTGTGATCTAAGGATATAAGTATCACCCAGAGTCTCTTCAGGCTAGGTGGTGTTGCCTGCCATCAAAATAAGATATGAAAACTATAATGTAGAGGGGAAAAGGAAATTGTGAGATTTTTGAGGGGGGGGTTCTGATTAAAATCTGAATTTTATATTTTTACAGCTTTCACTTAGTCTTAATTTAGGAGTTTTATGTTTGAACATTTAACCTGTTTTAGTCAAATGATGCTGTTTATTACATTGTCCCTGGCATAATGTGCTGCGCTGTGTGCTACGTCACTTCAGTCATGTCTGACTCTCTGTGACCTTGTGGACTGTAGCCCTCCAGGCTCTTCTGTCCATGGGATTCTCCAGGCAAGAATACTGGAGTGGGTTGCCATGCCCTCCTCCGGGGAATCGTCCTGACCCAGGGATCGAACCTGCATCTCTTACATCTTTTGCATTGGCAGGTGAGTTCCTTATGACCAGCACCACCTGCGAATCCCCCACTGGCATAATACTGCAAACAAATTTCTCTCCTCTTCACAGCCAAGCTTCTCAGGAGGGTGCCTCTTGTCATGTCTTGGCTTCTGGCTTTCTCGGCTTTCTCATCTCTCTGTCTTCTGGCGTCCGTGTCACTGAGGGCTCTGTGTATGTCTGCTCAGTTCCTCAGTCTTAGCTGACTCTTTGCGACCCCATGGACTCTAGCCCACCAGCTTGTGGACAGCCCACGATTCTGTCCATGGAATTTTCCAGGCAAGAATACTGGAGTGGGTGGCCATTTCCTCCTCCAGGGGAATCTTTCCAGCCCAGGGATCAAACCTGCATCTCCTGTGGCTTCTGCATTGCAGGCAGATTCTCTGCAGCTGAGCCCAACGATGGATGCCACTTAGCTTTCTCCAGGTTACTTCTCTGAAATACTTGAAATGGTTGGTCATTCCCTCTTTGAAGCTGTTCCCTCTTTCAGCTTCTTTGATTTTGTTCCCTCTTCCTGCCTGACTCTCTTGGAGAGTGCTCAGCTTGTATTGTGAATTCTCTTTTCTCTATGCTGCTGTTGGAAATATGTGATCCCAATGGTTGTGTCCTTAATTCTGTTTTCTTTTTACCTTACGTACTGGATTGGGAAGAGGGGAGGATCCTATCTTCCTCTGTTTCTTTTCTATTTTTTAAAGATAATTTTATGGATTGACTTCTTGGCTGTGCTGGGTCTTCCTTGCTGTGTGGACTTTTCTCCAGTTGCAGTGCAGGGGCTTCTTGTGGTGGTGGTACCTCCTCTGGTGGAGCGCGGGCTCCAGGGTGCACAGGCCTCAGCAGTTGTGGCGCACAGGCTTAGTTGCTCCTCGGCATGTAGAATTCTCCAGACCAGGGATCAAACCCTTGTCCTCTGCATTGACAGGTGGATTCTTTACCACTGAGCCACCAGGAAAGCCTGTCCTCCTCATTTTTATCCAAACCTTGTTCTTAAACTCTCAAGTTTGGACAACCAGTTAGGCTATTTAGTCTGTCTCAAGTTTGATAACTTGTCAGTAGAAGATATTCAGTGTGGAATTCGTCTTGTTTTCAGTAAACGGCTCTTGTTCTTATTTCCTTGTGTTCACTGGTAGTTTCCACTGGATTCCCTGCTGCCAGTCAAGACATTTTTCACATCTGCTTTTGGCTCACTCCTCCCCACCCAACACAGATAAGCAACAGATCACATAATTCACCTTCTGGGCCAGTCCCCTCATCTCCACTCTGATTACCATTTCCTTGGTTGATGCTCTTACCACGATGGGTTGATCCATCTGAAGTGCTCCACCAGCATCTTATCCTTAATACCTCATGGATGACACTGTATTGAAATTGTACCAAATTGAGTGCATCAGAATGATTATGTGTATATTTTATTCCTTGAATTAAAACCTAAGGGAAAATATCATATCCTCATTACCATTGTAGGTCCTCATGGCATGGCATGTGAAGTCGTTCAGTTGTGTCTGACTCTTTGCGACCCCGTGGACTGCAGCCCACCAGGCTCCTCTGTCCATGGGATTCTCCAGGCAAGAATACTGGAGTGGGTGGCCATTTCCTTCTCCAGGGGATCTTCCTGACCCAGGAATCGAACCCAGGTTTCCCGCATTGTGGGCAGACGCAGGCAGACGCTTTAACCTCTGAGCCACCAGGAAGCCCAGTGTACCTAGTTTAAAAAAAAAAATCATGAAGCATGAATAGTATGATAGTTCCTTGTCTTTTCATGTCACAGATCTAATTCTTTTGCAGTATTCATACAGTTGTAACTCTTAAAATCCAAAGATGGAAAAAGGAAGTTTCTCCGGTGTAATTTTAGCTCATTGGTGGGTTGAAACCAACATCTGCTTTTAACGTGGCTCTTTATGCTCTGGAACTCACTGTTCACTTTGACCTTCAGTGACTTGAATTTCAAACTGTGTAAGTCAAGGTTGCACATGTGTGTGCTGGGAAGATGGGGCGGTGGTGGGTGACGTGACCGAAGGTGTTAAATACCTCAATGGTGGCTTGGTGACAGCACTTTCTTCATAGCATTTGGAGGTTCTTTTAGTTACTTTCTAATTGCTTCTGCTTATTATTGCTGTTGTTTCATAGCATATTTAAGTTCTATCACTTTTTAATTAGCAGTTATTTCATATGTGGATGAAATTGAAATCAACAAAGCTCAAGCTGTACTAATGTTAAGAAAACACAGCTTTTATTCTGGTAAATACTAAGTTGTAGACATATTTGTTGGATGGAGGAGTGAATGAATGAATTTAAATTGTCATTCTTGTCCTTTTAAGAGCAAACATTACTTTATCACTGAACACAACGCTTGGATGATTGATGACTCTTCATTTAGAAACTAATGGCTTTAACCAGAGAGAATGTTCAAACTCTGTTGCATTGCTTGTCATTTCAAGTGTCACTCTACCCCTTTTCTAAAACTTGAGATTTTCAGATAGGTTTAATCTGGCATTTTTATAAAAGATGAATTACACTTGGGTAAGGTCAGTAATGTGATGCCAGGCATGGCAAAGCTGAGATTGATGGAAACATAACTTTTCTGAATCACCCACTGGGGGATCAGACATGTTCTTCCTCCTCTTTCTAAAGACGACTCTCAGAAGATAGCACTGGTGAATACTTTTAAAATAATCCCTAACATTTTCATCTTATAGCTGCACACTGCATTTCCTGGGGAGATGATCCGTCTAATCAGGACTGTTGACTGAAATGATTTCTAATATATCTTTACCAAAGGCTGCGAAGTTTCAAGTTTCGCCAGCCAGACACCTTGGAGACCTGAGAGAGAAGCAGGAAGTCTTTTTTAGATTTGTTACTGTTTCAAGTAGAGAGATTTTCTTCTGTGGGAGGGAGATCTTTTTATTAACAACCATTTAGATACAAATGGCTATAAAGTTAACTGTTTTTTTTTAGCAGTTTTGTTTGTGTCGTAGCCCTATCACCATTTGACATAGTAATGTTTTGATAATTATTTATTTTATTTGTACCTGTTTTCCCTGTGTGGTTCGCGGCTCAGTAGTGTCTGACTCTGCGACGCTATGGACGACTGGGCTCCTCTGTCCATGGACTTCTCCAGGCAAGAGTTACTGGAGTGGGTTGCCTTTCCCTTCTCCAGGGGATCTTCCCAACCCAGGGATCGAAACCAGGTCTCCCGCATTGCAGGTAGTTTCTTTACCCACTGAGCCACCTGGGAAGCCCCTGGGTAGTGATAAATTCCATTTAGATAAAGACCTCCAAGTAGGGAGTGTGTACACTGTGATGAGGAATCCTGGGGTGTTTCACTAGGAGGAACTGCAGGAGGTCCCTGGGCTTTATGCTGGATGGTTTTAAGGAAGAGCCAGTGGAGGCTGGGACCACCTCCATGCTGGGTGCCACCCTGAAACCAGGGCAGTTTAACAACTGGCTGTTCCAGTAATCTTTGCACAGGAGACAGGAAGAACAAAGTTGGGGGAGCTGTTATGAAGGAATTAATCACTCAGCAGTTAGGGGTTACTACACTATTTGGCAGCGATGGCATGATCTTGGCAACATGTTCTCTGTTGACTTTGCTGCCAGACTTCTCTCTCTGTGGATATTTAACAGTGTAAGTTTCATGAGGGACAAATCTGCTTTTCTTCCCATGAAGAGTTTTGTCTTTTCCTCATGACCGCATTCTAGTGTCCAGAGCAATTTTTGACAGATGGTAGGAGTAAAATACACACAACTGTCCCCTCCTCCCGTGTCTGTTGGAGGAATAACAGCTTTTATTGATGAAATACTTTTCTTTGTCCTGAAGCTATTCCTCTACAAAATACAGGGCTCCTTTCATACAAAAAGAAAAGCCCCTGTAAATAACTTGTAAACATTTGCATGGCATTGTCTAGGTTGATGGGCTGTTAAAATATCACTAGTGAATATCAGGAAGGCAGCTGGCTCAGGGATTGGTGTATTTTCAGTGAGAGTAATTCTCAGCGAGGTTGAGAGAAAGTGTGACTTTCTCAGGTTTGTATTTCCTGCGTGGACCTTTTTCAGAGGAAGTATAACTCTCATGTTCTCATTCCCTGCGTGGATGGATTAGACAGTGGGTAATGTAAGATGTGGTATATGGGGTTTATTGTTTGCTGTTTAGTCACTAGGTCGTGTCCGACTTTTGTGCGACCCCGTGGACTGTAGCCCGCCAGCCTCCTCCATGGGATTTTCCAGGCAAGAATACTAGAGTGGGTTGCCATTTCCTTAAGCGTTACTGAAATTTGAATAACCAAAAAACCCAAAATGTAAAAGGGAAGTAAACCAAAAAACCTTTGATCCTTTAAGCTCATCTCACTCCTCTGACTCTTGTGTGGGACAGTCTCCACAGCACCCAGTGTGATCCTTAGATTACATACCACAGAAGATCTAAACTCTGACCCACCTTCCATCATCTGTCCCTCCCTGCTGTGCGGACTTCCCAGCTCACTTAAAATCTAAAGTCTTAGTTGGGCCAGCCTCTTCTCTGATGTCATCTCTACCTGCTGCCACTGGGTCCTGCAGGTCTGGTTGTATTGACTTCTTTGCTCTTCCTAGGTAACAGGGAGCATGCTTCTGGATTTGGGCTTTGCATGGGCTCTCCTGTCTGTCTGGAATTCTCTTCCCCAAGTAGCCAGTGTTTCTTCTCCTCCCGGTCACTTGGAGGTCTGCTTCTGTGTTCCCCCTTCCTCTGTGAAGTGGCTGTGTCGACCACCCCCCTCCCCATGCATATACAGCCCACTTCAAGAGAGCAGATGCTCCTCATTGACCTGGCTTCTGAATTGATGGATATAATACAAGAGGTCAAGTAGGCTTGGGAAGCTGCTCCTGGGAGTCCATTTAAAAGAACTTTCAGAGTGTATGATACACCAGACTGAATTCAACCTTATCTTCTACATATTTTGCATCTGCATCTGGGCCATGTGTTCATGGCCATGAACTGAAAGCATTACAAAGAAAACTTGTTTTGTTTTGGAAATGTCATCCTTGAAGGAATGTTTATGGTCCGTTTGGCATGTTGACCTTTTAGTGTGCCTCAGCTGGTGAGGGTTTCTAACCATGTGTGTAATTCACGATGCCACAGCTAAATTAAGGCTTCAGTGAACCAGATTTCTCTAACTCCTTTATGGTAAATAGATTCGTGATGTGAGCTTGAATTCCTGCTCTAATAATGAGTGACCTCTCTTAGTTGTGCTTAGTCACTCAGTTGTGTCTGACTGTTTGCAACCCCATGGACTGTAGCCCACCAGGCTCCTCTGTCCATGGGGTTTTTCAGGCAAGAAAATTTGAGTGGGTTGCCATTCCCTTCTAGAGGGGATCTTTGCAACCCAGGGATCAAACCTGGGTTTTCTGCATTGCAGGCAGATTCCTTACCTGTTGAGCCTTTGGGGAAGCCCCCTTCTCTCTCAGAGGAGATGCAAATCTTTTTTTTTTCCTACTTCTGCCTCATCACCTGGGTACAGAGAAGGACATCTGTGTCTACTTGTGAAAATGCAAATTATATGAATGGGCCGGAAGAAGCAACAGGAACAGTGTATAGCGTAGTCTGTAAATGTTAGAGTAAATTTGAGACAAGTTTTTGAAATTTGAAATTTGAGATATTTATTAAAATTCCTCAAGGGAAACACCCTTTAGCAGAGGTGGCAGCAGTGCTTACCTGTTTGAGGCCACACTTGGATTTTTTTTTTTAAACAAGCGTGTTGTCTGTTTTAGCTTGTCTGTCTGGTTTGTATTATGTTGTTACCTGGCAGTTTTTTTCTGAAAGAAGAGACACAGTTCTGAAAATAGTATTTGCCTAAAGGGGAGAAACAAATTCTTTTCTTAGTATTGCAGGCATTTTTTTTTTCCCAGCAGATTAAAGCATTTCATTGTCCAGGAGCTCTAGAAATGTTCTTACCTTGCTTTTTTGATCATACATCCTATCAGCAGACACTTTTTGAGCAGGCACACCCAATATTTACTTATAAATTATGTACATGTGCTGTGATAGTGATAGTACATATATTATTAAACATTCACAAAAATAGAAATTAAAAAAAGACACATGAGATGGGTCAGAATGGACGTTCGAGTGTTTTCTGTGCACATCCCAAGGCTGCGCTGGTCCCTCACGGGGCTTGCTCAGTCCACCCTGGGAACTCCCTGCCCCAGTCCAGTGTCCTTGGGTTTGCAGGATCTCCATGCAAATGCACCCCGAGAAGGTGCTCAGATGCCACACAGGGAGGCTGGAAGGAGAGTCTTCCGTTAATGGTCATGCTAAACTCGCTGACTTCTCCATTCGCCATGACATGTTATAGTGTGTTCAGTGCCTGGTACGGGGTGGTGACCAGGATGAAAAAGTTCACGTTTCACACCTGTTTCTGTTTCTATTCCTGCAGCTGCTACTGATGCTTCTTAAGTCTTATCCAGAATTTCAAAACTGATTTTTTTTTTTTAATGGAAAGTTCTCTTTTTAAAAAAATTATGTATGTTAATTGCTCGGTTGTGTCTGATTCTTTGTGACCCCATGAACTGTGTAGCTTGCTAGGCTCTTCAGTCCATGGAATTCTCTAGGCCAGAATACTGGAGTGGGTTACCATGCCCTTCTTTAGGGGATCTTCCTGACCCAGGAATTAAACCCAGGTCTCGTGCATTGCAGGCTGATTCTTGTAAGTCTGAGCCATTTGGTAGCAAATTCTTGATCTTTACTCTTAGGAAGCTGTTTGGTTTCTATCACATTTAGGGGGAATCTTATTATGTTTAACTATGGGATGCTTACTCAAATACCGTTTTGGTTGTTTAACATACAACACTTTCTAAAATTTTAAGTTCTATATTCTGGAACCACCCTGGTCTAAGGTTTTCACATAAGGAATGTGCAAATGTGCTGTTCCTGCTTCTTTGAAACCTAATCACCCTGTTGTTCAGGGTCTTGCTGTAAGACCTGAGTAAGGATACCTGAGTTTTGAGGGTTTTGATTACTTGAAAAGACTGACTCAAAAATCTCTGCCACTGAAAAGAGCATACCTGCGCTTACTTGGTCACTTGTGCCAATGAAGTCATTTCTGCCTTACTGTGGGATAGGAGAGTAGACTGTAGCCCACCAGCCTCCTCTGTCCATGGACTTTTCCAGGCAAGAATACTGGAGTGGGTCGCCATTCCCTTCTCTAGGGGAATCCTCCCAATCCAGGGATCAAACCCAGGTCTTCCACCTTGCAGGTGGATTCTTTGCTGTCGAGCCTCCAGGGAAACCAGATGATTCTAGTGTAACCTGTAATTGCCAGATTATTGCCCTTTCTAGATCCCTTACCTTTGGTAAGCAGCCTCTGACCTCACTGTCTTTTCTCTCTCTCAGTCCCTCTGGCTCCCTTGTGCTGGTCACCAGCTAGGTCATTTGCCTTATCTCAGGAATATATGAAAAGACGCCACGCTGCTTCTATCCCTGGCCCTACTTTAGTCAGCCCGTCTTCTACCCCCTTCATCTCTGTTGTGTCTACCTGCAGAATCTTGCTGGACCCTTTCTGGTGATTCTGGTCACTGAGGATCTCAGTGGAGATATTAAGTCTGTGAAAAATTACTCTCCAACTCTGTATCCAGTGGGGCTTCCTCCAGCATGCTGTATTCAATTCGAGAATGTTCCATGGCCTTTATCTGTCCTTCCCACGGCTGCAGGCTGCCCACTGAGACAAGGCAAACTCTGCATTCCTGCTTTTCAGCTGTTGGCATCATCTCCTCATCTCTCGATCATAGGGCAGAGCCCTCTTAATAGGCTGGTGTCCTTCTTGACTGTTCCTGTCCTTTTCTGTCTGACCCTCCATCTTCTCTCGCTTTTCACCGCCTGTGGAATGCCTGGGCATAGAGGTTGTAGCCAAGGAGTCAGTGGGGTTTCAAATGCCACATGAAGGACTGAACTTTTCCCTGCAGGCAGTGCAGGAGACTTTACAGGGAGTTCTGTCTCTCCTTTGCTAAGACCCTGGCTCTGGGGTTGCACAAGAGAGATTGCAGAGCACAGAGGCTTGGGAAAGAGGCAGAGACTCAGAGAAAGCTCCGTATTTCATTCCAACTTCAAAATGTTAATTTAGTTGATGAGTTTATTACTTGACTGGTAAAACGGTCTGGCGGAATACAGAGCACATGGGTCCTGACCTAGGCAGCTACGGGTTTTAGTGACAATTCTGCCAGTGAAGGCAGATCTGCTGACAGAGGGCAAGTTAATGTGTTAAGTAGAGACTTCAGTGATTACTCATAATTCCTGCAGGATCTTTATGACTATCATATAAATTAAGTTGGTGACATGTACTGAGTACCAGGAACATAGTACCCATCCAGGAACTGTTGTTTATTCTCTTCCACCCAACCATGAGGTGTCTGTACTGTTGCCCAATCTTGTGAAACCCTAGCATCCGAGGTTGATTCTTTGATATTCCAAATAGCATCTGTGTTAATGGACATAGACAGTATTAGATCATGCTAATAAAAGGAATAGTTTTACTAATCGTATACTAGGCTATTAAATAAAATCCCTACTTAACAGGTATTTATGCCTTTTAGGAATGAATTTGTGCCATAGTTTAAAACTGATGATAATCACTTCTTGGCCTTTGAGCCACGGTCAAGTGTAAAACTAGAGATAAACGTGTTTCCCATAATGCATAACTTTGGATGGAACATCTCGTTTAAGACTGTGCTCTGTGTGAGGTTATAAAACTTTGTTGAATAGGAAAAAGTATTTATTTCAGGAGTTTGAAAAACATAATTTCTTGTATAGGTCAATCCATCTGATTGAACAAATATTTCATTAATTTTTGGAAATTAATAAGTTAATGACTTATATTCTTTCTCTTTAATTATTGTCATTATACATTTTCCTTGAGCAATATAATCTATTTTTTATTCAGAGAAATTTAGCTATTATTCTTTTTAAAAAATATTATTTATTTATTTGGTCGCACTGGGTCTTAGTTGGGGCACGTGGGTTCTTTTGGTTTCAGCGTGTGGGATCTAGTTCCCTCACCAGGGATTGAACCTGAGCCCCCTGCTTTGAGTGTGGAGTCTAAGACACTGCAGCACCAGGGAGGTCCCAATTTAGCTTATTTTAAAACATAAAAAAATTAATTATACTTAATGAATTTTTGGTTAATGTCACATTAAAATACTTTAGTGTTATTAACTATCAGTAAGTGAAACTTTGTATTATTATTACACAGTTATCATTACATTATTTCTTGGTACCCTTTAAGGAAAGTTATGACCAACCTAGATAGCATATTCGAAAGCAGAGACATTACTTTGCCAACAAAGGTTCGTCTAGTCAAGGCTATGGTTTTTCCTGTGGTCATGTATGGATGTGAGAGTTGGACTGTGAAGAAGGCTGAGCGCCGAAGAATTGATGCTTTTGAACTGTGGTGTTGGAGAAGACTCTTGAGAGTCCCTTGGACTGCAAGGAGATCCAACCAGTCCATTCTGAAGGAGATCAGCCCTGGGATTTCTTTGGAAGGAATGATGCTAAAGCTGAAACTCCAGTACTTTGGCCACCTCATGCGAAAAGTTGACTCATTGGAAAAGACTCTGATGCTGGGATGGATTGGGGGCAGGAGGAGAAGGGGACGACAGAGGATGAGATGGCTGGATGGCATCCCTGACTCGATGGACGTGAGTCTGAGTGAACTCCGGGAGTTGGTGATGGACAGGGAGGCCTGGTGTGCTGTGATTCATGGGGTCGCAAAGAGTTGGACACGACTGAGTGACTGAACTGAACTGAACGTGTGTAGTGTTTGCTAACTGAGCTTGCTCTGCTAAGAATTGTTTGAAGGTTGCACTTTTAATTTGTGCAGTGAGTGTGTATGTACCTGTGTTCTAGGTGTTGTATTCCCCAGTCTGTCATATAGCAACTTATAATATGAACTTTTTCTTTTGGGAGATGACTAGGATGTTGCCGGAAACGTATTGTCCTAGATCAACGGTCAAAATTAATGTTCTGTAAACTGGCTCCTAATTTTCATTGTGAAAAAAAATTAAGCAGTGATTACAAGATTTATATAAGTCATAGCTGCTATGTTTATAGGTTCCATTTAATATGCATTTAAAATATTTATTGCTTCTTAAAGTGTATTTTCAGTTCAGTTCAGTTCAGTCACTCAGTCGTGTCCAACTCTTTGCGACCCCATGAATCGCAGCACTCAAGGCCTCCCTGTCCATCACCAACTCCCGGAGTTCACTCAGACTCATGTGCATCAAGTCAGTGATGCCATCCAGCCATCTCATCCTCTGTCATCCCCTTCTCCTCCTGCCCCGACTCCATCCCAGCATCAGAGTCTTTTCCAATGAGTCAACTCTTTGCATGAGGTGGCCAAAGTACTGGACTTTCAGCTTTAGCATCATTCCTTCCAAAGAAATCCCAGGGCTGATCTCCTTCAGAATGGACTGGTTGGATCTCCTTGCAGTCCAAGGGACTCTCAAGAGTCTTCTCCAGCACCACAGTTCAAAAGCATCAATTCTTCAGCGCTCATCCTTCTTCACAGTCCAATTCTCACATCCATACATGACCACAGGAAAAACCATAGCCTTGACTAGACAGACCTTTGTTGGCAAAGTAATGTCTCTGCTTTTCAATAAAGGTTTGTATTGTGTTATGGAAAAACAGATTATTTTTTTTCTTCTTTATAGTGCAAAATAGAATCTTGACTTAAATCTTTGTGACCATAAACCTGTTGGTGGATCAGAACAGGACACATTCTGTCTATCCAAAGAGACATATAGTTGATTCTCATTATTCATATAACACTATGTCTGGGGTTGTTACAAACAACAGGATGACCAAGAAAAAGCAAAAACTGAAAAACTGACACCTAGTAGACTTCGAAAAGGTTATTTGTTTACAGTTTTACAGTGTGAGATCTGAGACAAGAAGGGAGAGCGTTGCCTTGTTCAGCCTTGGTTGGGAATGTGCGCGTTGGGCAACTCCAATTTTTTGTCACCCTGTGTGTGTTCGTGAACGGACCTAGAAAGTGCTACTGGGCAAAGTCACAAGTACAGAAGTCATGAGTGATGGGACTCAGCTGTAGTTAGCATAATGTTGAGACCACATGTGTGCCTTGAATGATGAGTTGAGTAGTTAAACTGTTGCTTCCCAAGAGCTGGATCTGGTAACAGTGAGTAGATCCAAGCTTTCCTGCCTGGAGTGGCTGGGTTCTCTAGCTGATGGAGACCTGTCAGATGCGCCTTGCCTTTCCTGGGTCCCAGTGCCTGCCTCCACTTGTGTAAGTGAGTTGCCATTGGCCTGCCATGGCCCTGCAGTTAGCATCGCCATCCTATCCTGGTCTCTGAGTTGGGAGAGATTAGAATGTGTGATTAAGAAAGCAAGCTGTGGTTTCCCATGTCCTGGGTTCCCATTCTGCCTCTGACACTTACTAACTCCCTGCCCTCCAGCAGGACTACTTAGCTTCTCTGCACATTCTTTTCTTCTCTGTAAAATGGGAATAATAACATTGGCTACCTGGTTATGTTAGTTGTTGAGACACTATGTATTTCGTGTGTCAGATATTTAAGACAGGAGGTAGTTTATAAGCCCTCAGAGGTAAGCTGTTAATCCACCCGGTTATCCATACCCAACTGGCCTTTTCATTTTTCTTAAGGATTTTATGATACGCCACCACTAAATACAAGACCTGCTCCAAAATTTTCTTTTTAAGGAAAAGAATGAAGGTGAAAGGTAGCAAAAAGGTAAAAGGTGAAAGCTGTAAAAAGGTGAAGCTGAAATGATACTGGAACAGACTGCTAGGTTAGGTTAGGGGAGAGAGGGACTCTGAATTTAGTCCTGAGTTTTGATCAGTTCCCCAAAAGGAAGGCCTGCTTCTCATTACCTTTTACGTAAAAGCTGTTGTTCAGGAGGTGCGCGGCAGTTTCTGGACCGAGTGGTTTCTTTGTTGATTATTCGTAAGACTGCTTGGTAGCAGATGCCAGTCACGCTGGTTTGTAACGCATTTGTGTGTACCCACGTCGCTCTCTCACCCTGGGATCTTGGAGGCTGGGTGTTATCTTACCGCATTGACTTCAGATCTCCAGGTCTAGCCTGGAGACACTAACTCTGCTGCAGAGTCCGCTTGTGATGGTGTGATTGCCAAACACTTGTCTCTACAAGGGCCCTGTGTGTGTTCTTCCCCTGATTTTATCGTGGATCACAGGCACGCTACTCTAGTGCAGAGAAAGGCATTGGGTGTTGTATAGAGATAATGAAGGCGTAAAAGGAAGAGAAAGGACCAAGTCCAGGGTGGCTTGTGTATGGGGCCACAGTGACTGGGGCCCTAATGCCATATACTGCATGCTTTTGGTTCATGCCTCTTGAGTATTCAGTATGTTAAAACACCTCCCTCTGCGTATGCATTTGTTCACCCACAGACTGCATATACATGGCTCTTATATACTGTGTGCTGTGCTTAGTCACTCAGCTGTGTGTCCATGGTGGTTCTCCAGGCAGGAACACTGGAGTGGGTTTCCATGCCCTCCTCCAGGGGATCTTCCCAATCCAGGGATCGAACCCAGGTCTCCCATATTGCAGGTGGCTTCATTGCCGCCTGAGCTACCAGGGAAGCCCAAGAATACTGGAGTGGGTAGCCTACCCCTTCTCCAGGGCATCTTTCTGACCTAGGAATCAAACTTGGGTCTCCTGCATTGCAGGCGGATTCTTTACCAGCTGAGCTACCAGGGAGGCCCTATATACATTGTAATTAGCATTAAAAAGAGGTTGAAAAGGAAGGATGACTGTTCTCAAAGGAGATTATGGAGATAATTACATAGCTATAAAAATTCACTAATATTATTCACTCAATTATGCACTTAAAAATGGGTGAATTTTCTATTCTATAAATTAGGCCTTCATAAAAAAGTCTAAAAAAGGAAGGATGAGATGGAGATGGAATTTTCAGTATCTAAACATCTCAAAACCTATTATAAATATCAAGAACCCTTTTACTCTCACCTGAGTTATGGAGAACTAAATACTTGTTACTAAGAGCAGTGTGGTTAAACATGGAATCTTAAATTATTTTAATCACTTAATTGTTTAATTAAAAAGAAAGCTCACTTTAGGAGTGTAATTACCACTCTCTATTGCTTTTGCCGGTGCTTAATTATCAGCGTTCTCTTTAGTCTGTAGTTTCTTTGCAAGGATCTTTTTCAGGGAAACTTGATAACATTTTAAAATTTCTTTAGCCAGGTGTGTGACACACATGTGTACACACGCACACACCCTACCTTTCACTTTGCAGCACACATATCCTGAGAGCCTGTGATCTCCGTACTGTGAAATTTCCATTTTTCCCTCAGAGGATTAGGTGTGGGGACCACATTCTCTTCCCTTTCATGGCTTTATTAGTGCCTTTCACTAGGGGAATTGCATGCAAATACTTTTTGGTTTGTTTGTGCTGTATTTTTATTATACTTTTTTATCTGTCCACTTCTTCAGGACACACACCTCCTGAGTCCAGGGACTTCAGTTCATTGTGGCCTTGCTAGCCCTTTGACCCATTCCTAGCACAAATTCTTGGTTCAATAAATATTGTCAAGTGAGTGAATCAACCTGCATATTAAATTTTAGCAATAATTAATGCTTCTCAATTTAAAAATAAAGATAAATATATGTAGAAGTTCTGTTCTTAATTCCTGCCCACACTGAGATGAATGCACTCACCTTCGGAGACCACTACCTGTGAGTGGGTGGACTGTGAGGAGCAGGGAGGAGGTGAAAGCTTGGGGCCACTAAGAAATATGCTTCACTGGGAGATCAGACTCTCTTCCGGCATCTGGATCAGATCCATTTTACCAGTGGGCTCCCCCATAGCTCAGGGGGTAAAGAATCTGCATGCAATGCAGAAGACATAGGAGATGCAGATTCGATCCCTGGGTTGTGAAGATCTCCTGGGGAGGAAATGGCAGCCCACTCCAGTATTCTTGCCTGAAAAATCCCCTGGACAGAGGAGCTTGATGGGCTACAGTCTTTATGGGGTCTCAAAGATTCAGACACAATGGAGCGACTAAGCACACACGTACTTTATCAGTATCGTGTTTCTCTGGTGGCTCAGTGGTAAAGAATCCGCCTGCAATGCAGGAGATGTGAGTTTGATCCCTTAGATGGGAAGATCCCCTGGAGAAGGATATGGCAATGCACTCCATTATTCTTGCCTCCTAAACGGAGGAGCCTGATGCGCTACAGTCCATGAGGTCACAAAGAGACACGACTGAGCGACTAAGCAACAGCAACACAACAAATCCCTCTTTAGAACATCGTGAGGCATTCTTGAAATACAGTGCAAAGGACTGCTGGTGGTGTTTGAGGGATTTTAAGATTGAAAGCGTGACACTGTGCTCAACCACTGACTCTCCACAGCAGCAGGGCTGGCAGGGACCGGGAAGTACTCGGGTGAATTGCATCATTTTGGTTTGTTTTGAAGAACT
The DNA here is from genome assembly GCF_029378745.1 of Bos indicus. Taxonomy (NCBI): domain Eukaryota; kingdom Metazoa; phylum Chordata; class Mammalia; order Artiodactyla; family Bovidae; genus Bos; species Bos indicus. The sequence goes on along the minus strand of NC_091780.1, from coordinate 13,125,750 downwards.
GCCCTGCAGCTTGGGTAAAATCCAGTTCGTTCAGTTTTTTTATGACCAGTTTTATTGAGGTGTAATATAGGCTAAAATTTACCCTTTGGAGATAAATAGTTGTCTTGAGTTTGAGAAACAGTCATGCAAGCACCACCACAGATCATGATATACACTGTTTCTTATCACCCACCAAAGTTCCCCGTTCCCTTTTGTAGTTGTCTTCTTTCCCAAGCCACCACTGATCTTATTTCTTCCGTCCAGTTTTCCCTTTCCTAGAATGTCATAAAAGATGGTATCAGACAGTATATAGCCTTTTGTGTTTTGCTTCTTGCACTTAACGTTTTTACGTCGATATCCATGTTGTTGTGTATATTAGAAGTTTATTCCTTTTTATTGCTGCATGGTGTTCCATCATATGAATGTACCCTATCTTTACTTGACTTTCACTTTTCATTAAAAGCTATTTACTGGTTTTGGGAGAGTTGGGTTAAGTTTTTGATGATTTTTGAATACAGCTTTCATAAACAGATATGTTTCAGTAGTATGGATATCTGTTTGAATTCTTTTTCGAGTGAATGCCTATAAGTGGTGGTGTTGGGCCGTATGGTAAGTATATGTTTAAATGTATAGGAAACCGCCAGACTGTTTTCCTGAGTGTCTGTACCGGTTTGCGTTCCTGTCAGCAAACAGGAAAGCTCCAGTTGCTCAGCAGCCCTGCCCGCACTTGCACTGCCCGTGTTTTGCACTTGCTTGCTTGGTTTTGGTCACTGTAGAAGAGAGCTGGTTTCGTCCTGAGTGTCAGGGTACGGGCACGGTCTTCTGTTCATTTTTCTCTTCCTGATTCTTTACTTTTCGTTGTCACTTCTCTTTTTCTTGAGGAAGTCTTCCATCTTGCTTTTCCTCTTCACTGGCTTCATTTGTATAGACCGTGGGATTCGTGCCTCATTAAATACCGTTCCAGGTCTCTCTGCACATTTGCGGTATGTTTAACAGCACTCTGCTCCTTGCTCTGCCCTTACCGTTAGATCATGAACTTATGGGTGGGCCTTGTTCTGATAAGAACCAAGAGCCACTTAGGTAATGCTCTCTGTTGCTTGGGTTGTAGAGGATAAGAAAAATAGAATCAGTCTTGAAAAAATTATTTTAAAAGACTCTAATTTATAATCTTTTGGTGTATTTTTGGATCTAAGAGAAGCCTATTTGTCAGATTTTCAGTTCTGAATTGGGTATCAATTGGCAAAACCCTGTTATTGATATTATTATTTAAGCTACTAATATGAGGGCTTTTAAATTGCTTGTTAAATTGGCTTCATTACTATGTGTTCTTCATTGAGTTTGCCACTTCTGAAGTGTCCGTTGAAATGTCTCCTATTGAAGCAGTTAGGTTTGGTTGGGCTTGGTTTCAAGTTCTGCCAATTTTCAAGCTCTCTCCAAATTCAGTTGTAAGTATAATTAATGTTTTAGATAATACTAATTTTTTCTTGTGACTTTGGTTGTCTTGGATCATATCATTTCATTGGTTGTATTATAAAGATTTGAATGTCTTGTCTTAAAGAAGACATAAAGAATGAATGAATTGTCTTGCTCCGAATGCTAGTAATCCCCTCTTCCATCACTGTTAAACAGTGCTGATCTGGATCAGTCTGGGTTTCAGTTTCCAGAACTGTGGACCTGAACAAGTTGCATTTTCCTCATCAACTTGGAGGAAAGCTGGAGTGAAAATGCTTACTGTCTAATATCACTGGGGGCTTCTCAGGTGGCGCAGTGGTAAAGAATCTACCTGTCAATACAGGAGACTCAAGAGATGCAGGTTCGATCTGTAGGTTGGGTAGATCCCCTGGAGGAGGAGGAGTAAATGGCAACTCACTCCGGTGTTCTTGCCTGGAAAATTCCATGGACAGGGGAGCCTGATGGGTATAGTCCAGGGTGTCACAAAAGAGTTGGACACGATTGAGTGACTGAGTGTGCCCACACACACATAAGATCATTGTGAGCATTGCTGATGATGTAAATGAAGCAGTGAACACAGCACCAGATGCATAGTAAAATTAGCAGAGTGTGGCTGGCTGGAGTGGCTTTCCAACCAGCTCAGGGTAAAATCCAGGGTCCTGGCAGGGACCAGCGGGAACTTGCCTGATTCGACCTGCTCCTCTCGAAACTCATCTCCTGTGGTTCTCTGTCCTGCCTCTCCAGTCACACACTGGACTCCTTGTGGTTTCTCTGTCTCCCTGAGAGAGCTGCCCGCCTCTGGACCTCCTGCACTTGTTCCTTCTTCTGTGGGCAGGTTCCTTTTCTCTCCATGTCCACTGCACGCTCCACCCCCACTTTCTTCCTTTCCTCCTCCACCCACTTGATCTGAGGGAGGCTTTCCTGTTATGCAGAAATGGCAGCCTGGCTCTCAGCAGCCACCTCTTCCCCTCAGCTCTTGTTCTTTCCCTTACCATCACTCAATATATTAAATATTTTTTGGCTTATTGTCAGTCTTTTTCAAGTGGAACATACATTTCATGAAAGCAGGGACTCTGTTTTGTTCACTGATGAATCCCTAATGGCTGTAATATCCCCTAGGACATAGATGCCAATAAACTTTTATTGAATGAATGAATTATTAAAGATAGCAAAGAAAAGAAATTATAATTGGTTTGTATACATATGTTGTGTGTAAGAGAGAGAGAGAGACTGTGTGTGTGTAATAAAGTTATACTTTCTAATAGTTTCTAATCCAGATGGTGGAATTAATCAATTACAGAAATCTCTCCATCTAAACAGTTTTGAGAAATAGTGTAAGAGGTAAGAGACCAGGTTGTCGTAATCGGATTTCTCTACTCTCTACTCACTCAACTCTGTGATTCTTCCTTTACTTTTAATTGAGGAAAGCATGATACTTTTATTTTTGATAAGAGACTGTTTTAAGGATATAATGATGTGATTATTCTTTGTGTGTTTTTAAATTGGTTGCAGATCCCTAGAGGTCATCAACATTATTACCCATAGCACCTTAGAATGATTTGAGTTTTCTTATCTGCTTGGAGGAGGTGTAATTGTTCTTTGGCTAGATGATAGATATTTATTGCTTCTTATAGGTATAGACTTGGGAAATGCTTTTAAGGGTTGCGTTATTTTAAAAAAACCCACTGGCTTGATGTTTTGGGACCAGGGGAATGATAAGCTGTGTGAGATGCCTATTTAAAAGAGAGTTTTCATAAGTGAAATTTCCTTCTTGTAGTTGATTGGTCCAACTATTTCTCTGATAGGTGTTGTTTTGTATTCTGAAAAATTTGTGTTGATTTGGTGACTTATGAATAAGCACAGATTGTTAAACAGGCTCTGTTCCAAGCAAGAAATGACACAGGAAGATATGTATAAGGTTTCCTCGGTTTTAAATTATTGTGTCTTTAGGCTAACCTTTTAATTGTATTTTGTGTCCTAAAATAGCTTCTGCAATATGCACTTTCCCCAGGTGGGATGATATTTTTACTGGCTATTAAATCTCTCTCATACTATCCCTCTGCCAGTGAAGTCCTAAATATACTTCAGGTATTCTATTTCTACAGATAATTTCCAGACAAGGCAATCTTTACATGTAATAATGATGGACAGGATATTTGAGGCTTGGCAGTTGTTTTCAAATGTAGGTACTGGTTAAGATATCTCTGTGTGTGGTTTAACATGGGACCATTAAGCTCAGCTGTGTGAAAACATGAACCACATTCCTTTATATCTAGTGTGTGGGCTTCCCTGGTGGCTCAGAAGGTAAAAGAATCCACCTGCAGTGTAGGAGACCAGGATTCCATCTGGCTCAAAAAGATCCTGTGAAGAAGGGAATGGCAACCCACTCCAGTGTTCTTTCCTGGAGAATTCTGTGGATAGAGGAGCCTGGTGGGCTACAGTTCATAGAGTCGTAAAGAGTCAGACACGATTGAGTGACTAACACACACATACCTAGTGTGTATTGTTAAGACTCAGGAATTTCCTTCAAAATCTGGACATTTGAGTGGATGGCCCTGGGACTCTTTAATTGGATGGACTCAATGCTGACGTCCCGTCTTTCTCATCCCTTTATCAAGTCCTGTCAACTCAGCATCATTGCTGTTTCTCAGTCCTCTTTTCTCTACTAAAACAAGAAGACAGAAGAGTCAGAAGACAGATCTGAACAACAGTCTGACGACTTCAGCTGATTGGCATGTATAGAACCCCGAACTGCAGAACTGACTGACTGTGGCTAGGCAATAAAGAGTGCTGCCATTCCTCCTTCAATAAAGAGGAAACATGAGGATTTTCCTTTTCATTTAACCATTAGGAGTCAAGATAGAACTCAATAATGTAAAGATAACTAGACAATCCCATTGCTTATAATTTTGTTTATTTACTGGCTGTGCTGGGTCTTCAGTACTGCCCAGGCTTTTCTCTTGTTGCCGAGTAGGAGGGCTCTCTCGGGTTGCAGCATGTGGGCTTCTCACTGCAGAGGCTTCTCTTGTTGTGGAGTGTGGGCTCTGGGGCTCGAGGGCTTCAGTCATTGAGGCACTGGAGGTCAGTGTTGCAGCTCCCAGGCTCTAGAGAGCGGGCTCAGTAGTTGTGGAGCATGGGCTTAGTTGCTCTGCAGCACGTGGGATCTTCCTGGATCAGGGATCTAACCCATGTCCCCTGCATTGGTAGGCAGATTTTTTACCACTGAGCCATCAGGGAATTCCCCCCCCCCCCTTTTTTTTTTAAGAAATTAAGCTCTATACCTCTAGGAAAGGGACTTCCCTCGTGGTTCAGTGGTAAAGAACCCACCTGCCAAAGCAGGAGGCATGAGAGACACGAGTTTGATCACTAGGTCAGGAAGATCTGGAAGAGGGCCTGGCAACCCACTCCAGTATTCTTGCCTGGAGAATCCCATGGACAGAGGAGCCTGGCAGGCTGCTGTCCATAGGGTTGCACAGAGTCAAATACGACTGAAGTGACTTTGCACACACACATGCACCTCTAGGAAAACCTGTGTATCACAGAAGAACTCAAGATAGAAATTAGGAAGTCTTTTGAATTAAATGGTAATGATTCTGACATAATGATTTGACATAAGACTTGTGGGATGCAGCTAGTCTGAAAATCAATATCCAGTTTTCCATGTCAAGAATCTAAATGAAAAAAAGAAACTTAAACCCAGAGGGTATAGGAAGAAGGAAAAAGTAACATATGAAACAGGAATCAGTAAATAAATCAACAAAAGTTAATTTTAGAAATATTAAAAACTAATAAACCCCTTAAGACTGATCAAGAAAATAAGAGATAGAGCATATTACCAATATACTATTCCATATTGAATTGGAAACTCTGAGCAGTAAAGGAAGAAAAAATACTTATTTTAGAAAAGATGAATGTATAAATGAACTGTGGTATATCCACACTATGGAATATTATTCAGCAACAAAAATAAAACAGCTATCAAGACACAAAAAGGCATGGAGGACATTTAAATGCATATTACCAAGTGAAAGAAGTCAGTCTGAGAAGGCTACGTAAAGTGTGTTTCCAACTGTATCACATTCTGGAGAAGGCAAAACTGTGGACAGTGAAAAGATTAATGATTGCCAGGTTTAAGGAGGGGAGAGGAGGGAGGGATAGGTGGGTGATTTTTACAACACTGAGACGATTGTATATGAGTAGACACATGACCTTATGCATCTGTCCAAGCTAATAGAACTATACAATACAGAAGTAAATACTAAGGTAAATTATAGACCTTAGTTAATAATAAATGTATCAATAATAGTCCATCAATTATAAGTATATTAGTGTAGATCTTAATAACTAGGGATATTGTATATAGGGAGGAAGAGGAGATATGAGATTATACTTTTCAATTACTCTGTATGCCTAAAATTGCTCTAAAAATTTCAATCTGTTACCAAAAAAAAGAGAGAGATATAGAAAGTAACCATATTCATAGCTAGAAAGAGAACAATATGAAGCTGTTCTCAGATTAATTTGTAAAGCAGTTCGCAGTCAAAATCTCCACTGCTTTTATTTGGAGGTGGGGGTATTAGACTTTTGAATTCTGAAATTTACATGGAAGAACAAAGAAAAAAAGAAATTAATCTGAAGGACCACAGCAAGGTGGGGGCTTATGTTATTGGATATCAAGACTTACTACAGGTCTATGTAGGAAATAATTATTATGAGATACTGGCACAGGTATAGTTAGATAGAGATCTTAGGAATGGAAATTATATATCTGATACAGGTGAAGGTCATTGGGAGTTAGAGTAGGTCTTATCAATAAAAAGTGCTTTAAAGTTTGGTTATCCATATGGATAAAAAATAAAATATCATACCCACCTCAAACCATAAGTAAACAATTCAGGATAAAGATTGTGAAAAGCAAAACTTCAGAGCTTTTCCAGGAAGATGTATGAGAATGTATGTGTGACCTTGAGGGTTTTAAACCATACCCCTGGGATAAATGCCACACACAAACACACAATATGCAAAGAAAAATACTTATAAATTCAGCTCATTAAATTTTTTATACATGTGAATCTTGGTACCTTAATAGAAATCTTTCTTTTTTTAAGGCTAGATACTGGGTGAAGAGATTTACAACAAAAATACAAAGAAAGCATTATTATTAGATTGTTTAAAGTACCATTTCCAATAAATAAGAAAAAAACTCTGAAGCTATCATGCTAAGAGAATAATGGATCAATCCCCTTTCACAATTTCAGATAGGCACATGTTAGAAAAATCTTGCAATGGTAGGTGCAGGCAAAAATTGCACAATAGGAAATTATTGGCTGATGTTAGATATATTAATTAATATATCTACTTTGAAGAACAATTTGGCAATACCTTGTGAGTCAAGTGTAGGATTCACATAACCTGCAAACCAATAACTCAACTCTGAGATACGGTGTTTCTCAATGGGACCTTACTGGTACTTTGGGCAGGGCAAGCCTCTCTTCTGGGGTGTCATTCATATCTCTGAGTCACACCCACTGTGTGTGCGTTATGTCTCCTACTGTGGTCATTCAAGCATCCAAACATTCTTCAGACATTTCTGATCACTTCTAATGGGGCTTCCCTGGTTCAGATGGTAAAGAATCTGCCTACAATGCAGGAGACCCAGGTTTGATCCCTGAGTTGAGATCCCCTGGAGAGGGAATGGCAACCCACTCCAGTACTCTTGCCTGGAGAATTGCACGGACAGAGGAGCCTGGCGGGCTACAGTCCATGGGAGCACCAAGAGTCAGACGTGGCTGAGTGACTAACACTTTCACTTTCTAACGGAGGAGTCCATGGCTGATTGAAAACCCTGAGAGAAATTGACTTATGCATCAGAAGATATGTCTAAGAATCTCCTTTAAAGCTTTGTGTAACTATGTAGTTGTAAAATATGGTAAGCATCTTAAGGATCCATCAGCAGGAAAATCAAATTGTGGAATCTTCTGAAAATGGAAATAGGATATGACTGTTAAAAATCTCTCTAATAAAACTACGTTTATCATTGTGGATAAAGTTCTTGAAAGAAATGTTGACTTAAAAGCATGGTTCAAGGATGTACTGTCTAAAATGAGGAGTATAGTCATTATTTTGTAATGTCTGTAAGTGGAAAGTAGCCTTTTAAAATTGTATAAAATATTTTAAAAATTGAGGAAAAGGATAGAGGAAGATTATTATGTCCCTCAGGTACCTCTGAATTGTTTGACATGATAAAATAAATATGCATTACTGTTAAAAATATAAAAGTTTGGGGTAATATACAATTTATATAAAGCTTGCAATAAAGTTTCTAATTATGAAAAATAGTACTATGTTACATACCCCTGAATGACCTCTAACAAAATAACTGTATTATGATAAATATAATTTAGAATAGTGGTTCCTTCTAACAGGGCATGAGGGGAAAGTCATCAGAAAGAACTGCACAGGTAGTGTTGTTGCAGCTAAGTTTTTATTTCACCAGTACCTTGGTGTTATATAATTTTCTATGCATATTCATAGGGCTAATTTTTTCTTTTTTAGAAAGTTACGAAAGAAAACAAAGTTTGAAACAAACAAACCAGCAACAAGAAGGGGTGTAGGAATACATAACCACTGCTGAGAATATCTGAGTGTTGCTATGAGGTCCAGAGATTTGAAAATGATTATGAACTGAGGTATGTATATAAACAGTGTCAGGGTGAAATCAACAAATCATTCAATAAACAGAACAATTAATAACGTAAATTATTTAGATCAAGGAAAATCAGGAAAGGTTTAGAAGACCTTAGGGTAGGAGATATAATGTTAAAACCCACTTAGTATTTATTTAATGTTTGCAAAGCACTTTGATGGTATGATCTCACTGGATCCTGACACAGAATTTGACAATAAAACAAGAGACGCACATGTAGAGAGAGGACATGTGGGGATAGGGGAAGGAAGGTATGGGATGAATCGGGAGGTTGGGATTGACATAGATGCATTACCCTGTGTGAAATAGATAGCTAGCGGGAACCTGCTGGGTAGCACAGGGAGCTCAGCTTGGTACTCCGTGATGACTTAGAGGCGTGGGATGGTGGCCGGGATGGTGGCTGGGAGCGCGGCTCAGGAGGGAGGAGATGTATGTGTACACAGCCTGAAGAAGCTCACGGCCAGAGGAGCCTGGTGGGCTGCAGTCCACAGGACCACTCAGAGCCTGACACCACTGAAGCGACTTGACGGGCACGGATGCATAGCTGATTCACTTCATCCTACAGCAGAAACTAACACGATATTGTAAAGCAGTTACTCTCCAGTTAAACAAATGAGAGATGGCACGTGAGGAGGGACTGGTACTTGACGTGGTGCTGAGCTCCTTAGTTTGTTCGATTGATTTCCTTTCTCTAGGTGCAGTTAAAGTGAAAACACAAGAGTGCTGAAGAAATTTGCATTTGTGAAACCTGAGGGTCAGTGTTCATGCTGACTATAGAGCATTGGAAAGCTACCAGAAATGATGAGCGCCTGGTAATCACTGTTGCCTTCCCTCCCTTCTCTCTCCCATTTCTCTTGGGATAAAGGGGACATCCCCAAATTGCAGACTGTTATTTAGGTCACCTATCCCACTCCAGTATTCTTGCCTGGAGAATCCCAGGGACGGCGGAGCCTGGTGGGCTGCCATCTATGGGGTTACACAGAGTTGGACACGACTGAAGCGACTTAGCAGCAGTAGCAGCAGCAGCATCCCTGCCAGAACTCCAGACATTGATAAAAGATGGTAGAAACCCTTGGGTAGGGTAAAGGTCCTCATGGTCTCTGTGTTCCCTGATAACACTGAGATTTTCTTTTCAGGATGTCTAGCATCAGGCTGGCCCAGCTTTTACTGTCAGAGCACCACCTACCCCTTTAAGTTGAGTTAGGCCTCCTTAGCTGTTAGGTCTCTGGTTCCTCTTAAATGCTTCTGGATGGGAGGATGCTGCTCACAGTTCAGCCTGGCCTTGAAAGTGATGAAAGAATGAAAGTGAAACGTGAAAGTGTTGGTTGCATCTGACTCTTTGCGCCTCCTTGGGCTGTAGCCCAGCAAGCTCCTCTGTCCATGGATGTCTCCAGACAGGAATACTGGAGTGTGTTGCCATTTCCTTCTCCAGGAGATCTTCCAGACGCAGGGATTGAATCCAGGTCTCCTGTGTTGGCAGATACATTCTTTACCTTCTTGACCCTCACCTACCTTCTCTGGTGAGGGAAGCCCATAGAATTCCACTGATTTAATTGACCTTTTCTCATCTCGTTTTCTTCCTACACTCCCTGCAGACCCACCCACTTATTGTTTTTTAAGTTGAGCTGACTCTTTTCATGTTTATACTTTTAAAAATTTTAACTTTGAGATTTCATTTTTTTCTTTCTTTTTGGTTTCTCTTTTTTAAAGAAAAATCTGCTTTGTTTTCTTTCAGTTACTCTTGCTAAAAACGAATCAGAATAATTTAGACAGTCTCCATTTCTTCCATATCTGTTCGTTTTGACAGCTTATGTTAAAGCATTGGCATTCTTAATAACATTTCTATGTCAGGGATTCCAAAGACTGCCCCCAGGTCAGGTGGCTATCTAGAAGGACTCAGCATTTGGTCATGCTCATAGCTATGATTTCCTAAGGGAAAGGATGCTCAGCAAAATCAGTGAAGAGAAAAATGCATAGAAGAAAAATGCATACAGATTCCCCTGTAAAGAATCACTTAGGACAGGTTTGATTCCTCTAACGAGATGTGATGGCACCTGCGAAATGTTGTCTACCAGGGAAACTCATTAGAGAAATATTTTTCTGGCTACCCAGAATTTAGAGGGTAGTACACGGATCTCTGGATGTAAGGGAGGGCTGAAGACATAGACTAAGTGGACCAAAATTGGAGGCTCTGTCACAGCCAACATTTTATCTCACAAACAGGAGCGTCTCTGGCTCTGCTGTCACTGGACTGGCCTCCAGGGTGACAGTCCCTGTTGTCAAAAGCATTTTCATCCTTAGATGCTCTGCTGGTGTTTAACTCTTCACTTCACCACAGCTGCCATTGGAGAGGTTTTTGAAGTAGATTTGTGTTGGGAACTGGTCACATAGGCACCCTCTACCTAGCATATATTACATGTCCAGACTTTTAGATGGGAAGCCGGTATTCAGCATAAGACAAATGGTTTGCATACATGGTTTAGGGACAGTGAGATGCTCTTGTCACTCAGGATGGTGGGAAGCATCTAGGTTCCTAGATGCTACCCCAGGAATAACCGTGCACGTAGGTCTTTTCAGTTCAGTTCAGTCGCTCAGTCGTGTCCGACTCTTGGCGACCCCATGAACCGCAGCATGCCAGGCCTCCCTGTCCATCACCAACTCCCGGAGTTCACTCAAACCCATGTCCATTGAGTTGGTGATGCCATCCAGCCATCTCGTCCTCTGTCGTCCCCTTCTCCTCCTGCCCTCAGTAGGTCTTTTAAAAGATAGCAATCTCAGATCTGCTACTTCTGCTTTTCTGTGCGATTTCTTTATTCTTTTGGAATGGAGTGTTAACCCAGGGCTCATTTAAAAACCATGTATACCTTTTGGTCTTCTGGTCATTGCAGGGCAAGATAATAACTGTGGATATGCTGTCAGTTCAGTTCAGTTCAGTCGCTCAGTCGTGTCCGACTCTTTGCGACCCCATGAATCGCAGCACGCCAGGCCTCCCTGTCCATCACCAACTCCCGGAGTTCACTCAGACTCACATCCATCGAGTCGGTGATGCCATCCAGCCATCTCATCCTCTGTCGTCCCCTTCTCCTCCTGCCCCCAATCCCTCCCAGGATATGCTGTCAGAGATGGAATTAAAGTGAAACTACAGTTATCTGATGCTTCAGATAATCTTGCGCCTTCCTCTCCTTTCCTCTACTCTTCTCCAAGCACGGACTATGAATTAGGAGTGATTGGTAAAGAGGTAAGAAATTCTGAGATTTTTTTTTTTTTTCTGTAGATGAGATTTTTAAGAGAACAGTCGTGTTGGCAGGGCATGTCATTAACCAGAGGAGATAGAACCTACTTCTCTGTTTGTTTGTTTGTTTGTTTTTTTCTTTCCAAGAACATATGTAGGGGGACTAAAAATGCATCCAGTCCTTGTGGGTGATCTCAGTTATAGAGAGGTTTCTGTCTCCATGATATTGTCGTTTTAATTTAGTTGCTAAGCTGTGTCTGACTTAGCATGGATTGTGGCTTCCAGGCTCCTCTGTCCATGGGATTTCTGAGGCAAGAATACTAGAGTGGGTTGCTATTTCCTTCTCCAGAGAATCTTCCTGACCCAGGAATTGAACCCACATCTCTTGCATCTCCTGCATTGGCAGGTGGATTCTTTACCACGGAGCCACCAGAGAATCCCATCTCCATCATATATATATATATATATATATACTTTTAATAGATGTCTGGTATGTGGAATAATTTCCCTTCCCTCAACTGGCTTACAAATTTAGTACCAAGTTAGATGATAGATTGGGAAGATTTTAGAAGAAAAAAGCCAATTGACTGTTAATGCAGAGAAATCGTTTGTTCTTTTCATGAAACTGATTTGGAGACCTTTCCATTAAGGATAATATCTTTTAGATAAATGAGATAGGGTTTTTTCTGCTACAATTCAGTTCAGTTCAGTCTCTCAGTTATGTCTGACTCTTTGCCATCCCATGGACTGTAGCATGCCAGGCCTCCCTGCCCATCGCCAACTCCTGGAGTTTACTCAAACTCATGTCCATTGAGTCAGTGATGCTATCCAGCCATCTCATCCTCTGTCGTTCCCTTCTCCTCTGGCCTTCAGTCTTTCCCAGCGTCAGGGTCTTTTCAAATGAATCAGCTTTTCCCATCAGGTGGCTGAAATATTGGAGTTTCAGCTTGAGCATCTGTCCTTGCAATGAATATTCAGGACTGATTTCCTTTAGGATTGACTGGTTGGGTCTCCTTGCAGTCCAAGGGACTCTCAAGAGTCTTCTCCAACACCACAGTTCAAAAGCATCAATTCTTCGGTGCTCAGCTTTCTTTATAGTCCAACTCTCACATCCATACATGACTACTGGAAACACCATAGCTTTGACTAGATGGACCTTTGTTGGCAAAGTAATGTCTTTGCTTTTTAATATGCTGTCTATGTTGGTCATAACTTTTCTTTCAAGGAGCAAGCATCTTTTAGTTTCATGGCTATAGTCACCATCTGCAGTGATTTGTTTCTGTTTCAAGTATAATTAAATATACCCAGGGGTACAGACTCATCCTGTTCTATCAGAATGCTGAATAATCCTTCTTTAGAATTTTGTTTGCCTTTATCTTTCACCATTAGATAAGCATATACATCATCAGATTTTTACTTTTATTGAATTTAGTTTAGATTTTTCCCCCCTATTTTAAGAGAATATATTGGGTTGCCCAGAAAGTTTGTTCAGGTTTTTCCGTAACATCTTATGGAACCAACTTTCTGGCCAACCTATAAATAGGAAATTTTCTTTCTACTGGTAAGAGAAAAGAAACTGCAGTTAACTAAAAAGAGACCTCAGTAATATTGGTAACACATTCTGACTTGTAATAACTGCTTCCTGCTCTGTCATTGGGATTGATACTTATATTGTGAAAGGAAACCCTTTTCATCACATTTACACTAAAGGAGAGCTTTGAGAATCACAGTTTGAGTCAGTGTCACTGAATAACTCTAATGCGCACGATGGTAACTTACGCTCAGAACGTCTTTCCTTGCTTGTGTTTCTCACTCAGTGAGTGGTTGTGGTCCAGGTTCAATCAGAAACTTTTGAGCTGACATTTAGAAGGTTAGCTCTTTTTCCATCTGGCCAGTCGTTAGCAGCCAGCTCGGGAGGGTATCTGGGTTAAAACCATGATAAATGGAACTTCCATTAGGCTCCTTGGCTTGGGGCTTGTTTCCTGTACAAACTTTGTCCTGACTTTGGTGGTTTGATGAAGCAGAATACTTACTTTCGTTCAATAAATGAAAACTGAAGTTTAGCAGGTCGGGTAGCCTAGGTATCTTGTTTTGCAAAGAGATTCTGCTTCTAGGGTTGATGGTTTGCAAAGCCTGGGTTATGTTTCAGCTTGTGACCCATTGGGTGATTGTGAAAATAGCCTATGAACTTTTTTCATTGTAGAAAATGGAACAGGTGTTTGTTTTTAAATATCCTTTGAGATGAAGAAAACTCAGTATATTTTATGTACTATATTTTATGTATGTATTTTATATCTAATATATATATTTATACCTGATACTATTTTTATATCTAATATATATTAGATATATTTTAAATATATATATTTAAGATATTTATATCTGATATATATATTTTATATCTAATACTCAAGTTGGATTTACCTCACCACCATTTTCTTCAAATATTAGATTTACTCTAATAAGTTTCTTTTATTCTGAACAATGCATTATGACTTGGTGGGATGATATTTTTAGGCATCAAAGAGACCACAGGCCAACATGTATTATAAGCTTTATGTACACTTTTAAGATTTACTTTTTTTCCTGGGCACATACCTTTTGTGTTTATATGTTTGCGGTTCTGCACACCAGGCATTGGACATTTGGGGAAATTGGTAAAAATGCTTTTGTGAAACTTATTAAAATAATTCTGGTTCCAGGTGAAATTGAATAAAGCCACTCCAACCTGTTTTCCCCAATGAACACAAACATGAATCTGGATGAAGTGCCAGGTGAAGCTGGTTGAGATCTCTGAAAAGTAAATATTAGCATGTGGACTAGGGAAGAATTGTTGCTGTTTAGTCTCTAAGTCGTGTCTGGCTCTTTGGCAACCCTGTGGACCGTAGCCTACAGGCTCCGTCTGTCCATGGTATTTCCCTGGCGAGAAGACTGGAGTGGGTTGCCATTTCCGTCTCCAAGGGATCTTCCTGACCCAGGGATCGAACCTGTGTCTCCAACATCGACAGACGGATTCTTTACTACTGAGCCTCCAGGGACGTGTAGGGAAGAATATTAGTATGAATCATCACTAAACTAGAGGTGGGCTTACAATTTTTCTCTCTGCTAATCCCCCCAGCTTGAAATCAGTGCAGTCCAAAGTCTAGAAGTCAGTGTTGGAACAGAAGTCAAGGAGACCCTTCTAGTTCTGACTCAAAGAGTAGGAAAGAGAAGCCTTAAAGCTTGGAGAAAAGAGAGAAATCTCTGATCTTTTTTGGTCTCCTTTTCCTCAGTTTTGTCGTGCCCCAGCTCCCTGACAATCTTGTGGCAGAGGCAGCAGCAGCAAGAACAGCTGGCAGTGGGAAATTGTAAGAGCCAGGGCAATAAGTTGAGGGACCATCCTGTCGGTAAAGACATCATTATGAAAGGCAGGGCTGCAGTATGGCTTGCTTCTCGCACCCCAGTCCTCCTAGTACACTGGTGCAGTCATAGAAGTGGGTTGCTGTTGACTGATGAGGTAACAGGGAGTTCCAGGGTACTAGAAGGTGTCAGAGGAGGCCAGTGAGAAGGAGCTTGGGATTGATCCCATAAATCTATTTGTGAACTCCTAGGCTGACTACAGTCTGCATATGAATGGATCTGATCCTTCTTATTCACATAGCAAGCGAAGGTGGAACTGACTAATAGAAATTCACTCAAGTCCCAGACTTATCTCTACATGGTGCACACCCAGTGCAAATCTGAATGGCTTTGCATAGCTTTTGAAAATGAAACTGACATGGGAACTAGAACCCATAGAAGGTAGGTTGGAATTAATGGCCAGAAGCTGACCAAATCAGGTGCTTGATAATAAATAATATTAACATTCACCATATATGTAAATATGGCACAGGATTTTATAAGAACATTCAGGATGTTCAGGATATAATCCATATTGGCATATGAAGTAGTACAGAAATCTCAAGTCACATGGGAACAGACAGCAGAAGACAATGAAAAGATGACTTTATGGAAACTATTATAAAAGTGCCCAAATGAATAATCTTCAGTCCTGAAATAAAAGTTAGAATAGGAAGTATCGGTAAAGAAGTAAGAAATATAAAGTAAAAGCAAATGGCAAATTTATAATTTAAAAAATAGCCTCTCTACCTTGTGCCCCCATCCCACCAAAACAAAACAACAACCTCACTATATGGATTCAATAACAAAATGGAAACAACAGAAGAAAGAATTGGGAAACTTGAAAATAAATCAGTAGAAATTATCTACTGTGAATATGGGAGAGGCAAAATATTGTAGAGACCCTAGAACTATCGAAGGATTGCAAAAAGACATAATGTTTGTATGATCAGAGGCTCTGAATGAAAGAAGAGTGTGTGGCTAAAAAAAACTCCAAGAAATAATGGCTGAAAACTTTCCAAGTTTGGTGAAATAAATAAACCTATAAATTCCAGAAGCTAAGCTAATCCCAAACAGATAAAAAATATATACACTGAGTCACATCATAACTGCTGCAAACTTAATGACAAAGACAAAACCTTGAAAGCAGTCAGAGAAAAGTGACCTTATCTATAGGAAAACAGTGATTGAAATGACTGAATTTCTCATCAGAAATCACAGAGGGCAGAAAGAAACGTCACATCATGTTTAAAGTGCTGAAATAGAAGTGTGGAATCCTGTATCCAGTGAAAATACCCTTGAAAGTGAAATGAAGACAATCTCAGATGAAGGAAAACCAACCTTCTAAGAAATAGCTAGTTAAGGAAATTCCTTGGAAAAACGGGAAATAATACAAGAAGGAAATTTAGAATATCAAGAATGGAGGAGGTGGTAAATATAACAGAATTTTTTTCTTAAATTATGAAAAAATGATTCATCTCTGAAATACCAAGTAAAACACTGTCTGATGGGAATTTTCAGTGTGTATATATATATATATATATATATATATGTATGTATAAAACAAGTCTGTGAAAAGGAAATGATGAGGAAACCTATATGGTAGTATGGAAGGCAGAATAATCTACTTCCTGTCCCCCACAAATGTCCACATTCTATTACCCAAATTCTGTGAATATGGTACAGTAAATGGCAAAAAGAACTTTGTAGATGCGATTATGGCTGTAAATCTTGAGATGTACTGTCCTGATGGAGCCAATTATATCACGAGTCCTTAAGAATGGAAGAGGAAGACGGAAGAGAGGATCAGAGAGATGTAGAATTGAGGATGACTTTCCGTACTCTTGGTGGCTTTAAAAGTGGAGAAGAGGGCCCAGGCATGTGGGCAGCCTCCACAGTTGCAAAAGGCCCTCCACGGTCAGCCAGCAAGAAAATGAGAACTTTTTGGTCTGGAATGACCGAGAAACAGATTTATCTCTGGAGCTTCCAAGAAATTATGCAGTCTTTGTCAACACCTTGGTTTAATTTGATGAAATATGTATTAGACTTTTGGCCTCCAGAATTGAAAAATAATGAATTTATCTTAATAAGCCACTAAGATTGTAATTTTTTATAGCAGCAGTAGGAAACAAACACCTGTGGTTTGGTTTTTCTATTCCGGTTGGAGTGCTGAACTATTGATTCCAAGTAAAGGGTAAAAGGTTAACTTTGCATGTTGTAATCCCTAGCTATACCAACCACTAAAAATTGACACAAAAGTATAGCAAAAAGAATGATAATTTGAGTTAAAATGGAACGCTAAATAAACCTAACCAATGCAGGAAAGGGGAACTAGAACAAGCAGTAGAGGAAACAAACAGCAAACAAAATGCTCGACCTAAGTACAGACATATCATCACATTAGATATTAATAGTCTAAAAAGTGAAAGTCCCTCAGTCTTGTCCGACTCTTTGCGACCCCATGGACTATACAGTCGCTGGAATTCTCCAGGCCAGAATACTGGAGTGGGTAGCCGTTCCCTTCTCCAGGGGATCTTCCCAATGCAGGGATTGAACCCTTACTAGCTGAGCCACCAGGGAAGCCATTAATGGTCTAAACCAACTAAAGGATAGAGATCGTCAGATTGTATTTAAATAGCAAGAAGACAACTGTTTTAGTTGTAACATGTTTGCAGATAACAACAGGTCTTCAAAATACAGAAGCAAAAAATGATGTAACTGATAGGAGAAATAGACAAATTCACAATTATAGTTGAAAAGCAAACACCCCTCTTTAAGTAGCATAAGGAGTAGAGTATAAAAAACTAAACCATTAACCAACTAGATTAACAGACACCTATATAACACTCCGGGCTTCCCTGGTGGCACAGTGGTCAAGAGTTCACCTGCCAGTGCAGGAGATGTGGGTTCCATCCTGGGTGGGGAAGATCCCGTTGAGAAGGAAATGGCTCCAGTATTCTTGCCTGGGAAATTCCATGGACAGAGGAGCCTGGTGGTCTATAGTCCATGGGGTCATAAAAGAGTCAGACAGGACTTAGCAACTAAACAACAGCAACAATGTAACACTCCATTAAAGGCAAATAGACTAAAATATTTTCAGATGAATGTGGAAACAAGCATTTTGGACCTATGTGCAAGTTAAACTGTAAGATGTGAATTAAATAATGTATTTGTGTCCTGCTAATGTGAAGTATGTTTATGTTTATAGTAGCATTTTTAAAAGCAGCAAAGAATTGTAAAACATTTTTAAAATTTAAAGCTGAATGACCCAATATTATATAATTGAAATAATGATAATTTTAAAGCTGGATAACATTGTATTAAAAATTTACTCTTTGTGAAGCAGTTTTCTAATCGTTTTATATGGACAAATTCATTCAGTTCTCACAAGAGCCCTGTGAGGTAGTTATGGTTAAATTTATGTATAAAATGGAAATAAAACCAGTACAATATTGTAAAGCAATTATCTTCCAATTAAAAATAAATTTTTAAAAAGCTGAAAAAAATGGAAACTGTAATGAGACACAGAACTCTAAAGTGACTTAAGATATCAAAATATGACTTTATGATGGTATCATCAGTAAGAATGAAAACATAGCTTTTCCTGACTGCCCTTTCTCTGCATCAGATACTCAGACACTGGGACTTTATCTTATTTTGTTTTTAAGCTGGGTGATATATTCCCTAGTGAATAGGTGAAAAAGTTGAGATTTAGTCTGATAGTATACCTGAGCAGAACATAAAAAATTAAAATTCCAATCACGGAGTCTGTCTCTAGGATCCAAGGGCTTCATCTCTGCATTGCCTATTGAAGATACCAAGTTCATCCTTCGAGCTGATGGTCATCAGTCCAGAGCTGGAGGACTGTCACCTAGTCCTGATCTTCAGCAGTGACCTCCTAATGACTAAATATCCCGGGCTGGGTACAAATGCATGGTGTCCTTGATTTTGGAAAATGCTTTTTATCATAGCTCTTAGCCTTTTTTGTCATTAGACAAGTGTGACACGTGAGTATTGGCCAGCTTAGACTGACTTGACCACACTGTACTTTTTCATATTGGAAAGATTTATCAGGAGGCACTTGACACATCGAGTGAGGGTTATTTGATTTTAATCCGATTTCCTAATGAGTCCAACCTATTATATCTTAAATTTCTCCCCTTCCTGCATAGCATTCAGCAGACTGTATGATATTTGTTTGTGAAGCATTCCTGTCACTCACACCTGTTTGTGGGAAACATTTTCTCTCTTTCATTCTCCAACTGAAGCTCTGAAGTTTGCTTTTCTTAGGATTTCCATTGTAGAAGCTTCCATAGTTCTTCTGGTCTGGAACATTGGACTAAGGGCAGACTCTCACTTTTATAAATGTTTTTCTCTTTAGTTACTCTTATTTTAATATAAATTTTGAAGATACTAGATGGAATCCTAGTTGATATGAGCGTGTATTTGTCCTTCAAAATGCACACTTAACTCTAGAAAGGAAGAGGATAAATTAAAGCAGGATTGGCAAACTATAGTCTGTTGCCTGTTTTTATAAATAAAGTTTTACTGGGACCACAGGTACGCTTTCATTTCGGTATCATACATGTCTCCTCTGGTGTCATAACAATAGGATTGAGTAGTTTGAACTATCTGACTCTCAGTCTATAATATTTACTAACTGGCCTTGTTCAGAAATTGTTTGCTGACTCTGGGTTTAGAAACAGAAAGGCATTCCCTTGAACATAATGGTTAAAAGATGCTGTTATTTTTCTAGTAAATGTCTTTTGCTCTGCTTTCTTTTGAGAGGAAATAAGAAAGAAGCCCTCTTTTGTAATTTTTTATTTTTATTTTTTTTCCCAAGATTTATTAAGGTATAATTGACAAGTAAAATTTGCATATATTTAAGATATATGGTGGTCAGTTTAATACATGTATATATTACAAAATTATTACCACAATCAAGTTAATATCTCCCGTCACTTCTTGTACTTGCCATTTTTATGTTTGTATTTGTGTAGGGGGATAGAAACCTAAAGATCTATACCCTTAGCAAATTTCAAGAATACATGGTGATTATAAAAATAAAAAAGACAAAGAGATGAGTGCTGTTGAGGATGTGGAGAACTGGGAACTCTTACTTACTATTGATGGGGATATACATTGTTATGCATGCTAAGTCGCTTCAGTTGTGTCTGACTCTTTGTGTTCCTGCGGACTGTAACCCACCAGGCTCCTCCGTCCATGGGATTCTCCAGGAAAGAGTAGGTGGCCATTCCCTCCTCCAGGGGATCTTCCCAACCCAGGGATCGAACCCTGGTCTCCCGCATTGCAGGCAGATGCTTTACTCTCTGAGCCACCAGGATAGATTTTCCCAATTATTTTTTTGTAGATGTTACTGATTAGATGTTTTGGTCTTGATCACTTAGTGGGAAGAGTAAGATTCCTTGAGTCACATTTCCTACTTTGATGTGCTCTGACAGCACAGAGAAGCTTCATGTCCTTTCTCCGTGTCTTCTGTTTCCTAGGAGTCACTGAGTGTCCCACAGAGACATACTCTTCCCCAGAGGGACTGCCTGTGTCTTCATGCAGCCATGGACCTGGATAAACCGTCTGTCTGGGGCTCATTAAAACAGCGGACCAGGCCTTTGTTGATCAACCTGAGCAAGAGGAAGGTGAAGAAGACCTCGAGCAAAGCCCTGGACTTACGGGCCCAGCATCACCTGGACCGCCGCCTGAGCCTGTCCGTCCCGGACCTCCTGGAGGCTGAGGCCCTGGCCCCCGAGGGGCGGCCTTACTCCGGCCCCCAGTCGTCCTACACCTCGGTGCCCAGCAGCCTGTCGACGGCCGGCATCGTTCCCAAGAGCAGCAGTAGCTCTTTGAAACAGTCTGAAGAAGAACTGGATTGGAGTCAGGAGGAAGTGGGCCCCTTCCACGTGATAGAAACAGACTCCGAGGAGACTTTCACCTCTCCCACCGAGGACAGGAGAGCTTCCAGCAACGGCACCCTGGGTCTGCCCCAGAAAACGCCCCCTGGAGAGGATGCCCCCGAAGGGCCAGAGGTGAGGCCCGGCCTGGACGCTTTCCCGTTTTTCTATTTTTCTTCTTCCTAAGTGCCTGTAGTGCCCTTGGAAATTTTGGTTAGGATTTATTTTTGTGGTTAGTTTGGACAGAGAGGATGTCATTTATAACCATTTAAATGAAGGTAATATTGATTGTACCCAGTGTTCCCCTTCATTTGGGGGTTGACCTCTGTGTATCTTAAAAGTATTACAGATGACCTTCCTAGAGCACTTTAAGGCATTAAAAGCCCCGTTGGACGTGTTTTCATTTTTCCATCTCCTGGCAAAGAAATCAAGAGCATAACTTTTCCTTTAACTTTTTGCTGAAATGTATGTCTGATTCTGTCTCTCTGTCTCCTCCATTGCCCGGTCCTACCCACAGACAAAAATGCACATTCACATTCCTTAAAAATGTAAGAATATATGTATCTCCTCTTGACTGCCAGATAATTAGACTCTGTGCTCCCAGTGCAAGGGCCTGGGATCAATCCTTTGTCAGGGAACTAGATCCCATGTGCTGCAAGTTAGAGTTTGCATGGTGCAGTTAGAAGATCCTGCATGGTGCGGCTAAGACCAGCGAACTCAAATAAATGAATGAATAAATACCAGATATCTAAAAACAAGCTGAACCCTGAAGGAAACAAATTCTTATCCATTCAGGAATTTTTATAAAGCCTTAGTATTTCTTTATGATAAAATAACCAAATATAATTATGAGACAAATACTACATTTCTAGGATGAATTTAATTTAAATGTAGTTATGAGGTTACCAAGCTATGATTTGGATAATCAATTTGATCAGTTATTTTTTTAAATATCTTCCATTAATGGCACATGAAATAGGTTTCAGTGTTCAGGTAATGGCTTAATTTTTCTATATTTGAGATTAGTATTCTAATTGTGTGGAAAACTGGTTATTCAACTAGGATTTTTGATTTTATTTCTAGAACCAAAGCCTGTTATTTATGCCATATGTTCGGATTTCATTGGAGGATGGGATTGTGGATATTTGAAAGCCTTATTTTTTGGGAAGCATTACCAGTTAGGATACCATTGACCATTAAATGATACCTATTTGTTTCATTACCATTAACATTTATGAAGCCCTTTTTGTAAAAATTTTGTGATTTTTTTCTACTATTATTTGTGAATTTGAAATATGTTTCCATTAACCAAAATATAAATTGAGTTATTAAACATAATTCATAGTTCAGTATGAAGGAGGTAAGATGTTAAATTATATACTCAGGTTAATCTTATCTTCTTGCTATTTATTTACTGACGAGGAAAAAATAAGTGGGTTCCTTGGCCTTGACAGGCTAACAAACTTAAATTAGAATAAGTTGTTTTAAAAGTTGGTGCTGTTAAACTGTTTCACTGACTATACATATTTAGTGCCTACTCTATCCATCCCACAGACAGAGGAGCCTGCCAGGCTACAAACCATAGAGTCACAAAGAATCGGACACGGCTGAATCGACTTAGCACACACGCACTATCTGGGGCACCGTAGAGACTCTGTTGTAAAGAAGAGATGGTTGAGAACGTAACTCTGCCTTCAGGATTCAGCCCACTGGGACATAGCTTTGCACAGCATTAAGTGTAGCGTAAGAGGTAGACGGACATCAGGACTGCGTGTGCATCCAGGCCTCTGTGAGCTGAGATCACATGGGGGGATCCAGGGACATGTCCTGTGGGAGGCAGTCTGTAGACTGGCCCAGAGGATAAGTAGGATTTGACAGGTAAGGCAGCGTGACAGACACAGGCCTGAAGTGTGGGTGTGGGTCTGGGTGGTGGTGGTTTAGTCACTCAGTCGTGTCTGACTCTGTGACCCCGTGGACTGTTGCCTGCCAGACCTCTCTGTCCATGTGATTTCCTAGGCAAGTATACTGGAGTGGGTTGTCATTTCATTCTCCAGGGGATCTTCTTGGCCCAGGGATCAAATCCAGGTCTCCTGTATTGTAGGGGGATTCTTTACCAGCTGAGCCACCAAGGAAGCCCCAGTGTGGATGGGGGAGGCCAAAGGTGGGAAGCATTCTGCTCTGCCTGGAATGAAGGCTTGGGGAGCTTTCTGACGGGGCGTCTGTGATGTGTGTCTGTAGTGGCTGTGGGCTGTGTGGAGGGCTGGTCAGTGATGTGATGGCAAATGGATGGATTGCAGATGGGTGGTTGGTAGTGGTTATTCTTTTACCATTAATGCAAAAAAGCCTGGATGGTACAGTTTTTTTAAGAGTAAATAATTCCAGGTAATCTGATGAAACTCAGCCATTAAGCAAACAGCAGTAACAACAACAAAAACTTCTTGCTTGGGAAAGAATCTTCTGCCTGTTTTTTCCTTCCCTAAGCATAATTGACATAGACTGAGGCGGTAGGAGATCAGCCCTGGGATTTCTTTGGAAGGAATGATGCTAAAGCTGAAACTCCAGTACTTTGGCCACCTCATGCGAAGAGTTGACTCATTGGAAAAGACTCTGATGCTGGGAGGGATTAGGGGCAGGAGGAGAAGGGGACGACAGAGGATGAGATGGCTGGATGGCATCACTGACTCGATGGACGTGAGTCTGGGTGAACTCCGGGAGTTGGTGATGGACAGGAAGGCCTGGTGTGCTGCGATTCATGGGATCACAAAGAGTCGGACACGACTGAGCGACTGAACTGAACTGAGGTTGTATCTTCCTTCTGTGGCCACTCATTGCCATTTGTCAGTGTGGTCAGCTGTTTGCAGAGGATGGAGAGACTGGGCTGCAGCTCATCAGACCTGCAGGATCACTTGTGGTCAGCTGCAGTACTCACCTCCTCGCCCCGCCTCCCCCTGTATCCTGTGGGCTTCTCACTACCTGAGGATCCAGTTTATCACATGGTACGGAAGTGAGCCCCTCCCTTGCTAATGTTTTGCACTAGGCTATGTTAACTGGAGGGTGGGTGTGACTGGAGGAGTCTTGTCTAACTTGTTTTGGTTTTCTCAGGGCCCAGCTCCATGCCTGGCCCCTGGTAGGTGCTCAGTGTTGTTGTTCTTTGTTTTTTTTTAAATACAGAAATTGGTGATGACAGTGTATGCATTCAGGTTCATAAGGCTCTTCTTGGTGTTTTCTCTTCAAGTTCTCTTCATTTTATGGTTTGAAGTCAGGTCTTCTTGGGTTGATCCTTCAATATCATGTAATGTCCTTCCTTGTCTCTTATAATATTCTTTAAGTCTGTTTTGTCTGATGTGGTAATTGCTATTCCAGCTTTCTTGCGATTTCCATTTGCATGCAATATCTTTTTCCATCCCCTCACTTTCAGTCTCCCTAGATCTGAAGTGGGTCTCTTGTGGACAGCAGATATATGATTCTTCTTTTTATATCCACTCAGGCAGTCTTTGTCTTTTGGTTGGAGCATTTAATCCATTTATATTTAAAGTAATTATTGGTATATATGTATATATTCCTTTTGGCATTTTATTGATTGTTTTGGGTTTGTTTTTGTAGGTCTTGTCCTTCTCTGTGTTTCCTTTCTAGAGAAGTCCCTTTAGCATTTGTTGTAAAGCTGGTTTGGTGGTGCTGATTCCCTTAATTTTTGCTTACCTGTGAAGCTTTTGATTTTTCCCTCGATTTTGAATGAGGTCCTTTCTGGAGTAACTCCTAGAGTAATCTTTCTTGTTAGGTTTTTACATTTCATTACTTTAGATATATCCTGCCACTCCCTTCTGGCCTGCAGCGTTTCTGCTGAAAGATTAGCTGTTAACCTTGTGAGAATCCCCTTGTATGTTACTTATTGCTTTTCCCTTGCTGCTTTTAATATATTTTCTTTGTATTTAATTTGTTGGTTTGATTAATATGTGTTTTGGCATGTTTCTCCTTGGGTTTTTTCCTTTATGGGACTCTGTGCTTTTTTGGACTTGATTGACTATTTTTTCCCATGTTAGGGAAGTTTTTGACTATAGTCTCTTCAAATATTTTCTGAGACTCTGACTTTTTCGTCTTCTGGAACCCCTTTAATTTGAATGTTGATGCATTTAATGTTTTCCTAGAGGTCTCCAAGACTGTCTTTAATTATTTTCATTAGCTTTTTTTTATTCTGCACTTTGCTAGTTATCTCCACCATTCTACCTTCCAGCTCATTTATCTGTTCTGCCTCATTATTCTGCTGTTGATTCCTTCCAGACTATTTTTAATTTCTGAAATTTCACTGTTCATCACTGCTTGTTTATTCTTTATTTTTTCTAGGTCCTTGTTAAATATGTTAAGTGATTCTTGCGTTCTCTCTATTCTGTCTTGAGATTTTGGATCATCGTTACTATTATAACCGAATTCTTTTACAGATAGTTTGGCTCTTTTCTCTTCATTCGTTGGGTCTTGTGGGTTTTTACCTCGTTCCTTCATCTGCACAATACTTTTGTCATTTCATTTTGGCTAACTGACTGCATTTGAAGTCTCCTTTCCCTGGGCTACAGGGTCATAGTTCTTCTTACTTTGGTCTCTGCCCTTAGCGATAGGCTGGTCCAGTGGCTTGTGTAGGCCTCATGTTGGGAGAGTTGCTATGTAACACAGGGAGCTCAGCCGAGTGCTCTGTAATGACTTAGAAGGGTGGTATGCAGCCTCAAGAAGGAGGCAGCTACGTATACTTCTGATTGATTCACACTGTACATCAGAAAGCAACACAGCATTGTAAAACAGTTCAGTTCAGTTCAGTTCAGTCGCTCAGTCCTGTCTCACTCTTTGCGACCCCATGAATCGCAGCACGCCAGGCCTCCCTGTCCATCACCAACTCCTGGAGTTCACCCAGACTCACGTCCATCGAGTCACTGATGCCATCCAGCCATCTCATCCTCTGTCGTCCCCTTCTCCTCCTGCCCCCAGTCCCTCCCAGCATCAGAGTCTTTTCCAATGAGTCAACTCTTTGCATGAGGTGGCCAAAGTACTGGAGTTTCAGATTTAGAAAGGTGTAGAGCCTTTGTTATCAATGAATTACATTTTTTTGTTGAAATATAGTTGATTTTCACTGTTGTGTTTATTTTTGCTGTACAACAGAATGATTCAGTTATATATATATATATATATATATATATGTATATATGTATATTTACACTCACATTGTTTTTTTTTAAATACTCTTTTCCATTATGATTTGTTACAGAATATTGAATGTAGCTCTTTATGCCATATAGTTGGACCTTGTTTTGATCCATTCTGTATATAAAAACCTGCATCTCCTACCTACAAACTCCCATTCCTTCCCTTCCCCACCCACTTACCCTTGGCAACCACAAGTCTGTCCTTACATATTTTTTAAATGAATGGGAGTCCTGCTGAAGTCATGTGATCTGTGAGGGAACATTTCATGCAAAGATGGGCAAAATAAAGGACAGAAACGCTATGGCCCTAACAGAAAATATTAAGAAGAGGTGGCAAGAATACACAGAAGAACTATACAGAAAAGATCTTAATGACCCGGATAACCATGATGGTGTGATCACTCACCTAGAGCCAGACATCCTGGAATGTGAAGTCAAGTGGGCCTAAGGAAACATCACTTTGAACAAAGCTAGTGGAGGTGTTGGAATTCCAGCTAAGCGATTTCAAATCCTAAGAGATGATGCTGTGAAAGTGCTGCACTCAATAGGCCAGCAAATTTGGAAAACTCAGCAGTGGCCACAGGACTGGAAAAGGTCAGTTTTCATTCCAATCCCAAAGAAGGGCAATCCCAAGGAATGTTCAAACTACCACACAATTGCACTCATCTCACAGGCTAGGAAAGTAATGTTCAAAATCCTTCAAGCTAGGCTTCAACAGTATGTGAACCAGGAATTTCCAGATGTACAAGCTGGATTTAGAAAAGGCAGATGAACCAGAGATCAAATTGCCAAAATCCATTGGATCATAGAAAAAGCTAGTGAATTCCAGAAAAACATCTACTTCTTCTTCATTGACTATGCTAATGCCTTTGATTGTGTAGACCACAACAAACTGTAGAAAATTCTTAAAGAGATGGGAATACCAGACCGCCTTACCTTGCTCCTTTGTGAAAGGAGAAACCTTTGTGCAGGTCAGGAAGCAACAGTTAGAATTGGACATGGAACAACAGACTGGTTCCAAATTGGGAAGGGGGGTGCATCAAGGCTGTATATTGTCACCCTGATTATTTAACTTACATGCAGAGTACATCATGTGAAATGCTGGGCTGGATGAAGTACAAGCTGGGATCAAGATCGTGGGGAGGAATATCAGTAACCTCAGATATACAGATGACACCACCCTTATGGCAGAAATTAAGAGGAATTAAAGAGCCTCTTGATGAAGATGAAAGAGGAGAGTGAAGAAGCCGGATTAAAATTCAACAGTCAAAAAATGAAGATCACAGCATCAGGTTTCATCACTTCATGCCAGATAGATGAGGAAAGAATGAAAACAGTGACAGACCTTATGTTCTTGGATTCTGAAATCACTGTGGATGGTGACTGCAGCCATGAAATTAAAAGACACTTGCTTCTTGGAAGAAAAGCGATGACAAATCTCGATAGCATATTAAGAAGCAGAGACATTGCCTACAGAGGTCCATATAGTCAAGGCTATGGTTTTTCCAGTAGTTATGTATGGGTGTGAGAGCTGGACTATAAAAAAGGTTGAGGACTGAAGAACTGATGCTTTTGAACTGTGGTGTTGGAAAAGATTCTTGAGAGTCCCTTGGACTGCAAGGAGATCAAGCCAGTCAATCCTAAAGGAAATTAACCCTGGATTTTCATTGGAAGGACTGATGCTGAAACTGAAGCTCCAATACTTTGGCCACCTGATGGGAAAAGCTGACTCATTTGAAAAGACCCTGATACTGGGAAAGATTGAAAGCAGGAGGAGAAAGGGATGACAGAGGATATGGTTGTATGCCATCACTGACTGAATGGCCATGAGTTTGAGCAAACTCTGGGAGATAGTGAAGGACAGGGAAGCCTGGCATGCTGCAGTCCATGGGGTTGCAAAGAGTCAGACATGACTGAGCGGTTGAACAACAACAACAATCCTTGTCTCAGATCTGGTTTATCTGTTTCTTCTAATGAGTAGCAGATAGCATTCTATTGCTTTTATGAAATGGGTGGGAACTGAGGAGGAAGGTATGGGTTGGCATGTGACATACCCAGTGCACAACAAAATCAATGATTGCCGGTATCCTTGGTGTAGCTTATTTCATGGGTAGCTTTCCCAAGGAGGTGAGGGATGGAACATCCGTGGTCTAAGGCCTGCGCTGGGATTTGTCTCACTTGCTAATGAAGCTGAGATTCTTAATGTCCTATGGGATAGGCTTCCTCTCCTGTCTACAGGTTCAAATGGGCAGGTCATTTTGCAACACTTCCATGCGAGACTTGTCCCTTTTTATGATTGACATTTTATTAGTTGTACTTTTTTCACTCAAAGTGATAGCCTGTCACGGTTGCCTGGCAACCAGATTGCCTCCTATATGTGACTATGTATGTTCCCCCTCTGATGGATGAAACTCTTTCCCGTTGCTCTCATCACCATGACTCGGGGCTCGAGATGCTAAAACAGCATCTCATGCTGTAGCCCCACACCACCACCACCATTGTGTGTTCGGCCAGCTGTGTAGAAGTCAGTCTCTCTTGTTAGACTGGAAGAGCAGAGATAATGTCTTCTTCCTTTTTCCCCATTCTTTCTGCAAACCTAACTTATGTAAAATATATTGATTCATTTTGTGTCTGAAGTTGACGGCTGTGTGCTGGGGGTGGCCATAGAAATTCAGTTTGCTTGGGAGAAATGCTGACCCATGGAGACCTTGAGTAGGTAGGTGAGTTCTGAAGGCATTCCCAAATGTCTCCTTTTACATGAAGAAGATAAAATTAGGGAGACTCAAAGGGAGAGTCACTTATTTTTTCTTCTTTTTATTTTGCTGTTTTTTTCTTGCTTCTTTCTCCTGTCAGCATTCCCCCCAGTGGATATTTTACAAGGTACTTTTTCACGGTTAAGAATTGAGAAAATACAGAGTCACCTCTGGTTCTCGTCCTTGGTGTTGATGATGGAGTTGAGACGAGACCCGATTACTGGAAACAGTGACCAGCACTCTGAGGCAGTCTCTAGACAGTGTGAGATAACAAGCCATTTGAGGTGAAAGGGGAGCAGAGAGATTGCTCCGAGTTTGTGGCTGGAAAGGCCTGAAGCAGATGCGTTTTGAGGCTAAGACTCAGATAGGTGGGGGATAAATCCAAGTAGTTAAGGTTGTTGTTTATGAAACTAGAAAAATAGAATGCTCATAGCCCAGTACGTGGCAATCGCAAGTGCCCAATGAGGACTCTGCTAAGATTATGGTTGTATTTATTACTTGTATTATTTTTATCATTATGTTTTCAGCATGAAGTCGAAGGCCAAAGAGGTTGAAAGACTTGCCTAATATCCAGCTAGTAAGTGTCAGAGCCAGGAACTAAATCGAGGATTGTTTGAATCTAAAGCCCGTGTGCAAAACTCTGTATATATTAGGGGTTTGCTGCTGCTGCTGCTGAGTCACTTCAGTTGTGTCCGACTCTGTGCGACCCCATAGATGGCAGCCCACCAGGATGCCCCGGGTTTAGAGAAATGTAGATCTGCAGTTCAGGAGAACTCAGAGCTGGTGATCTAGAAAGAGCTGATCATCAAAGGAAGGTATTTGTTTTTCAGTGTCCACTGTGCCCTTTTAAATCCTCCTTTAAGTTACAGTGAAGGAATGGTTTATTATCATGGTCTGTAGCCAATAATCCTGAATGGAAGGATTAATACCATCCCTGCCCCACCACTGATGTAACCCCACAATGGGGTCCCTCCTTCCCTAACACTCTGAAAGTTGGAGTTTTAAACAGCCCACTTTGGTGCAAGCTTACATGGATGAGTTGAGTGGTTTAGAGGAGTACCTTATTGGGATAGTTCCAGAAACTCTGCTTGGCAACCACAGAGCTTCAGTTTAGTGACCACAGAGAAGCAAGATGTCAAACCACAGAGGCAAGGAAACAACCGACAGTCAGCAGAATTAAACGAGGGCGTCGGCTTCTCAACACTTCAGTTACGTGTTCTTTACTATTTTTGTTTTATGTCAGAAATCATTGCTCAACATAAATGATGTCAGTGAGACAAGCGTGTGAACCGTGCCCCAGGGTCCTTCATGGAAGTGTTCCCGTTTTTCTTTTTCCCTCCCTTCTTCCCATACCTGCTCTGTGCCGATCCTGCCCTGAGACACTGGGAACACAGCAGCTGACAAAGCAGACCACAGTGTACTTCCTCCTGTGGATCCTATTCTAGATGGTGGGGGGCTTCAGATCTACTCAAAAAGTGATAGATTGGATGGAGAAAAATAAAGCAGAGGAAGCATTTAGGAGTGCTGAGGTGGAGATGTGACCGTTTTGAACGCAGTGGTCAGGAAATATCTCTTCTGAGAAGAAAACATTTATACAAGACCTAGAGGAGGTGAGAAAGTAAGTTGTACACGTGTTGGGAGAAAAAACATTCCTGAAGTAGACAAAGATACAGCATACAGATTCCGGTGAGGTAGGAGTGTGCTTGGTGTATGTCAGAGACAGTAGGGAAGCAGTGTGACTGGAGAGGATGATGGGAGGTGTCAGACTTATTTCTGAGGACTTAGCACAGGGGCTTTCCCATCCTGCCAGGTGACTGCTACCATAGCAACCACCCGGGATACTGGATGAGCAGATGCAAAGGTACCCTGTGGGCTGGGTGCTGTGTTTGCTCACAGGCAGGGCAGGATGGATCAGTAGCATGCAGTGATGCTTGCTATACCTGCTGTGGACACTGGGAAGAGCAAAAAGTGAGTTTGCCTCAGATTGGAGTTGTGGGGGAAGCAGGTACAAGTTAATAAGCTGAGAGAAGAGAGGAAGACGGCTCCATCCTGAGATCTGCCTTGATTGTGTATGTATGTGTGTGATAGTCGCTACGTCGTGTCTGACTCTATGCAATCCTGTGAACTGCAGCCCACCAGGCTCCTCTGTCCATGGGATTGTCCAGGCAAGCGTACTGGTTCAGTTCAGTCACTCAGTCATGTCCGACTCTTTGTGACCCCATAGGCTGCAGCACGCCAGGCCTCCCTGTCCATCACCAACTCCCGGAGTTGACTCAAACTCGTGTCCATTGAATAGGTGATGCCATCCAACCATCTCATCCTCTGTCATCCCCTTCTCTTCTTGCCTTCAATCTTTCCCAGCATCAGGGTCTTTTTAGATGAGTCAGTTCTTCGCATCAGCTGGCCAAAATATTGGAGTTTCAGCTTGAGCATCAGTCCTTCCCATGAACATTCAAGACTGATTTCCTTTTGGATGGATTGGTTGGATCTCCTTGCAGAACTTTGTGCGCACAAGGACCCAGGAGAAAGAAGCAGTGACCCCACAAGAGACTGACCCAGACTTGCCCATGAGTGTCCGGGAGCCTCCAGCAGAGGTGTGGACTGGTGGCGGCCTGCTGCAGGGCTGGGGGCACTGAGTGTAGCAGTGCATGCCTTTTGAAGGAGGCCACCATCATCTTCATTACCTCCACCAGTTTGTCTCCTGTAAATAACAGGACAACCCCACCCATCAACAGAAAATTGAATTAAAGTTTTACTGAGCATGGCCCCACTCATCAGAACAAGACCCAGTTTTCCCTTCAGCCAGTCTCTCCCATCAGGAAGCTTCCATAAGCCTCTTATCCTTCTCCATCAGAGGGAAGACAGACTGAAAACCACAGTCACAGGAAACTAACCAATCTGATCACATGGACCACAGCCTTGTCTAACTCAATGAAACTATGAGCCATGCCGTGTAGGGACACCCAAGAAGGACAGGTCATGGTGGAGAGTTCTGATAAAACGTGGACCGCTTGAGAAGGGAATGGCAAACCACTTCTTGCCTTGAGAACCCTATGAACAGTATGAAAAGGCAAAAAGATAGGACATGAAAGATGAACTCCCCAGGTCGGTAGGTGCCCAATATGCTCCTGGAGATCAGTGGAGAGATAACTCCAGAGAGAATGAAGTGACGGAGCCAAAGCATACTAGAGTGGGTTGCTATTTCCTCCTCCAGGGGATCCTCCTGACCAAGGGACCAAACCCACATCTCCTACATCTTCTGCATTGGAGGCAGATTCTTCATCACTGCACCACTTTGGAAGCCCCTACCTTGATGATCTATCTGCCATCATAAGAGTGTCGGTGGGGAAGGGATGGTCAGATTGAAGGGGTGGACTTGGGTTACTGACCACCTTCATTGAGTTGTTTTCTTCAGTCTTCCCAAACACATCCACTGTCTTCGTAGTAATAAAAAATAATAGAATGGCAACACCGATTTAATAGCACCCTGAGAGGTTGTGTGGAAGGAACTCTGCTAAGTGCTGTGTAAATGTAGTCTCGTTGGGCCACACCTGCTGGACTCACTCCTTATACAGAGAGCCTTGTACAGTGACTGGGCCAAAGAAGGAACTAGGACAGGTATCTCTGAAGGAATGAATTTTTCTCAGCCTGTAAGGGTAATAGATTTTTTTGCCCCTTTGAGAGATGCTCCTGTGGCCGTGAACTTAAGTGAACTTTTCAAGGCCACAAAGCCAGGACGTAGCAGAAGTGGGATTCAGACTTAGGTGTTTGTAGCTCCAGGTCTCTGTCTACTACTGATCAGAGCTGACTGTTGTGCACGTCACGTGAAGGTTCTGCTCTTAGATTCTCCTGGTTCTGGGCACAGTTGTGTGCACTGAAGGGCAGAAACCAGGTGAAGGGCTAATTAACCTTTCTTGCTTCTCTTCGGCAACCAACTAACCTCTTAGCTCTGGCTCTCAATTTGTAAATTGGTGAATTACTAGCGACAGTCCATGGACTTCTTATAAGAAGTTAACAGAAGTGTGTATTTGTTGATTATGAAGTGCTAGCCAGAGTAAAGAGGGGACCATTGTTATTTCTAAAGTACCTTCTGCTAGCAGTCTTGAAAATGATTATGGAAGGTCAGTGGGCACATGTTACTGAATGTGGTAAGAGAAGTTCCCTATATCAAGGTTGGCAAACTTTTTCTCTAAAGGGCCAGGTAATAAATAGGTACAGTTTTGTGAACCATAGCCCTTGCTCTGTAGCAACTACTCAACCCTGGTGTTGTAGCATGAAATTAGCCATAGAAAGTGTATAAATATATACATACCGCTGCTAAGTTGCCTCAGTCATGTCCGACTCTGTGCAACCGCATAGACGGCAGCCCACCAGGCTCCCCCGTCCCTGGGATTCTCCAGGCAAGAACACTGGAGTGGGTTGCCATTTCCTTCTCCAATACATGAAAGTGAAAAGTGAAAGTGAAGTTGCTCAGTTGTGTCCAACTCTTAGTGACCCCATGGACTGCAGCCCACCAGGCTCCTCCATCCATGGGATTTTCCAGGCAAGAGTATTGGAGTGGAGTGCCATTGCCTTCTCCAAATATATACATAGGCAATACACAAATGGATAGATGGGGCTGTATTTCACTGTTTAAACTTTATAAAGACAAGTGTTGGGCTTTAATTTGCTGGTACAGGCAGTGAATATTCACACAGATGCACATACTTGACTCATATTTTGTGTATTAGATAACATTTTAAATAATTCTGGGAGTGGGGGAATATAAATGTGTATACCATGATTGTGTGATCAATAACCTCCTGAAAAGTTATATGAAAATTGCATACACGTGGACTCAGCCATTTGGTGGACCTGAATTTTTCTGAACAGGCGTCCTTACTGTGACCTCTGACTGCCACCTGAGTTTTTTGAATTCTGTCACTGTTTTCAAGCATCATGTAATGGTCTGTCTAGCCATCTGCCCTCTGCCCTTCTTGCTACTTCCTTTCCCTGTAGGTATTTGTGTCTCTGACTACACTCATCCTGAGTATTCACAGTCTTAATGGTGGCTTGGCCAAAAAGGTCATTCGGGTTTTTCCATCACATCTTTTTTTTCTTACTTTATTTATTTTTAATTGAAGGATAATTACAATGTTGTGTTGGTTTCTGTCATATATCAACTTGGTTCAGCCATAGGTATTCCTATGTCCCTTTCCTCCCATTATATCCTATGGAAAAACCCAAGCAAACTTTTTGGCCCATCCAATAATAGATGTGGGTTAAGTGATTAATTCTATATGTATTATATATATCATTTGCTATACTCATGTCCTTGGATAGAGTATTTCCCAGAGACCATCCAGGTGATCTTCTCAGCCAGCTTGTTACTGTTATTTAGCTTTCCTGCATGTGGGCTTACATCTCCTTCCACTAAAGTTTTAAACAGTCAACGATTGTTTACTTTGCTTGTTATTAGACTTCCTGTGTATTCCTCGTGGTAAGATCCTTCAGACAGCCGCGTGGGAAGTGATATTTGTACAAGATCACACATAGTGTAAACAAAAGAAAATGTTTTTTTCACATCAGTGTCTTGCTCTTAAGATCCTTGGTGACTGGAGATTTTCTTTTCCTTTTTTAAACAATTGAGCCATCCATGCAAATATCTCCTTATTTTAATAAGTTGTGCAGTTTTGTATGTTTTACTTTTCCATAAATTATACCTTAAAGCAAGATAAAATGGAAATATTGATGTAAATTTGCTGTCATTAAAAAAAGAAAACATACGCGCACGCACGCACACATGCAAACACACACAAATTCCACTTACCCGAAAGGTTAGAGGAGGAGTTGTGTGAGAGATGACTGGCCTTCTGCCAACATGTTAGTGCTGAGTTTCTGGATGTTGTATATAATTAGAGAGCTTTATCATATGAAGACTGTTCATCACTAATGATACTCAAGATTATTTGTCTTTTCCTGAGTATGCCCTTGGAAACATTTGTTTAAAATGGTTAAAACCAGTGCTTAATGGATAAACAAATTATAGTAAACAAACTCATAATTGTGGAATAGCATTCAGCAATTTAAAAAATTGCCAGTTTGAATGGATTTCAGAGGCACTATGCTGAGTGAAAGATGTTCAGTTCAGTTCAGTTGCTCAGTCATGTCCAGCTCTTTGCGACCCCATGAACTGCAGCACGCCAGGCCTCCCTGTCCATCACCAGCTCCTGGAGTTCACTCAAACTCACGTCCATCGAGTCGGTGATGCCATCCAGCCATCTCATCCTCTGTTGTCTCCTTCTCCTCCTGCCTTCAATCTTTGCCACCATCAGGGTCTTTTCAAATGAGTCAGCTCTTTGCATCAGGTGGCCAAAGTGTTGGAGTTTCAGCTTCAACATCAGTCCTTCCAAGGAACACCTAAAGGACTGATCTCCTTTAGGATGGACTGGTTGGATCTCCTTGTAGTCCAAAGGACTCTCAAGAGTCTTCTCCAACACCACAGTTCAAAAGCATCAATTCTTCTGTGCTGAGCTTTATAGTTCAACTCTCACATCCATACATGACTGCTGGAAAAACCGTAGCCTTGACTAGACGGACCTTTGTTGGCAGAATAATGTCTCTGCTTTTTAATATGCTGTCTAGCTTGGTCATAACTTTCCTTCCAAGGAGTAAGTGTCTTTTAATTTCATGGCTGCAGTTACCATCTGCAGTGATTTTGGGAGCTCAGAAAAATAAAGTCAGCCACTGTTTCCCCATCTATTTGCCATGAAGTGATTGGACAGGATGTCATGATCTTAGTTTTCTGAATGTTGAGCTTTAAGCCAACTTTTTCACTCTCCTCTTTCACTTTCATCAAGAAGCTCTTTAGGTTTTCTTCACTTTCTGCCATAAGGGTGGTGTCATCTGCATATCTGCAGTTATTTATATTTCTCCCAGCAATCTTGATTCCAGCTTGTGCTTCTTCCAGCCCAGTGTTTCTCATGATGTACTCTGCATATAAGTTAAATAAGCAGGGTGACAATATACAGCCTTGATGTACTCCTTTTCCTATTTGGAACCAGTCTGTTGTTCCATGTCCAGTTCTAACTGTTGCTTCCTGACCTGCATACAGGTTTCAGTGTTAGCCAGTGTCAAAAGTTTGCATACGTATGATATTCTGAAAAAAGATGAAGCTGTAGGGTAAGAATAGGTCAGTGACTGCCATGGAGTCGGGAGAGGGAACACCTGGATCACAGTCGGATCACATGCAGGATTTTTTTGGGGGGGAACTGTTCTGTGTCCTAATACTGGTGGTAGTTACATGAATACATACGTGTATTAAAATGTCATCATACTATACTCACATGTAAGAAGCCAGTTTCACTATGTGTTAACTTTTTTAAAGTAAAATTTGAAAAGAAAAATTAGAGTGCTTGATTATGCTTGTTGAGAACAACAACAAAAATCTCAAGATGGCAGATACCAAGTATTCCTACAAGAAAAATACTAATTGTAATTTTTTAATGAAAAAGTTACCAACTTGTTAGTTGGTTTACAAAAAAGCTGAAAATAATGCAGTTTTTACTCAATGAATAAATCCTTTGGCTCCATGCAGAGCGTAAGGAAATGTTCAGTTATGTGTCCCCCAGCGGCTGTAACCCGGTCCTCCCTTGCTTCTGTAGGCCTTTCCTGTCTTCTTTATGGTGATCACTTTCCTTCCTTGGTGGGTATATACAACGGGTGACAGTTACAGGGGCCATGGGAACCATAACTTTAAGTTCTGTGACTTTTCTGTGAGTAAAACCAGCCATCATATTGAATTAATGTCATTCTTCACATTTAATTTCCATGTTATTCTAAGCGGAAGACTTATCGTGTATTTGAAGGAAAGCCCCGTGATCGTTTCTGATAGCATGTAAATGATGGTGATGATGTGGGCTCATTTGTCACTCCATGAGCGTTATCATTAGCTGTCACTTCATCAGTTACCATTAAGTGCAGGGAGGGCTCTCTTGGGAGAGTGTGTAGGTGTGCTGGTTGAGGAATGCTGCTTCTTAGGGAACATTCTCTCTCCTGTTGGGTCGTGGAAGATACTGGGCCCCCTGTTACTCAGTTCATAATCACTCACTCTAAACAGGAATTCTGATCCCAGTGGCAGTGGTTTTGCAGAACTGCCTTCAAATAGGATTGATTCAGTGGAGTGTTGATTTGTTTCATGAAACTGGAGACACTAACAGGGTGATCACACAGCAGATGTTACTTGTTGGTTCTGCACATGAAGACCTGATTGGGCCATTGTTGGTTTTGCAGATCAGGTAGAGGAGGAATTGCTCAGCTTCCAGGAGATG
Source organism: Bos indicus (assembly GCF_029378745.1). Taxonomy (NCBI): domain Eukaryota; kingdom Metazoa; phylum Chordata; class Mammalia; order Artiodactyla; family Bovidae; genus Bos; species Bos indicus. The sequence goes on along the minus strand of NC_091780.1, from coordinate 13,088,846 downwards.
ACTGTGGGGGAATGCCATAGTGTAAAAGACATGAGGAGACATCTTCTGAACTTGAGAGAGTTGAGTTTAATATATTGATCGTCCTCATAAAGCAGCCCGCAGGCTGTCCTGTCTCGCTCTCCTGGGTGTCATTTTACACATAACACAAGTAGATGTTAACCAACCAGACGAGAGGTGACGGGAGGCCCAGCTGCTCCTTTCCTTGTCTGCTACCGGGGTCAAGCTCACACTGGGAGAGATGGGTGGTCGTGGTCCCTCCACAGTTGGGGCTTCCAGTGACTGAAGTGCTAGGGTCCTTAGAGCAAGGTCCTTGTGCCTGCCATGACCCTGGGTCCTGAATGAAATGTATTCACAGTTGAGGGACATTTGACTAAGACTGGGAGAAGAGGCAGATGTGATTGGAGAAGGTCAGGTGCAGACATCTGTAGGAGCGCCCCTGTGCTCGCTGGTAAGGGCGACGCTCCAGTGCAGACATCTGTAGGAGCGCCCTGTGCTCGCTGGTGTGGGCGACGCTCAGGTGCAGACATCTGTAGGAGCGCCCCTGTGCTCGCTGGTGAGGGCGACACTCCGGTGCAGACATCTGTAGGAGTGCCCTGTGCTCGCTGGTGAGGGAGACGCTCCAGTGCAGACATCTGTAGGAGCGCCCCTGTGCTCGCTGGTGAGGGAGATGCTCAGGTGCAGACATCTATAGGAGTACCCCTGTGCTCGCTGGTGAGGCTTACGAGGCCCCACGTGACATGATCGGGGCTCATTCCTGTAGCACTTGGTGGTGTCAGTATGTTTACAGGGGGTGGACCAGAAAGCCCCTGCTTGTTTGCAGCCCTTGATTGGCCCTTGTACCATCTGAAGAAATGCCCTTTTGCTCTAGAATTCAGGTACTGTTTGCCTAAGCTCCACTCGAAAGAGAGGGAGAGAGAGAGGCAGTGTCCTGGAGCCAGTCTGCCTTCCATCCAGGCAGGCTCTCTGAATTGAGCCTGCTGTGCCAAGGATCAATGACCACAGTGCATCTGGTCCTCACCTTCACCCCTTCAGGGTCACCAGCTTCAGGGTCATCTGAGCAATCTCTGCCTGTGTGTAAATTTACCCACAACTTCAGAGTTACTCAGCCTTGTTTGGAGGGAGAAATCGCGTTTTCCCACAGGAAATGAGCCCCAGCCAATGGGTCCAACAAATGGGGACACACCCCAAGTGCTGGGAGGCCTTTTGCCATTTCCCTTCCACTGTCTGTGCCTTTTCACGTAGGCATCTAGCCTCACATCGAGCCCAGAACCTTCATAGAATCCCAGAGCTCCTGGGGACCTCACACTTGTACAGAGAAAGCTGATAAGAGTGCAGATGTCTACTGTGTCCCATACTTACTGCTGAGTCATACTCACGTCATTGCCCCTTGGCATCATTTCCTGGTTATTGGAGGCATATTTAAATTGGGAAATATAGACACCTCCCCATCTGAGATCGTTTGTAGAGAACTTGCATTTCCTTACTGGTTCTTGTTCATGAGGTTATGGTTGGAGGAACATCTTTTTGATCACGTTTGAAATGGGTCCTACCTGACTGATGAGCTCAGGTCTCTGGTACCTGTTCTACCCTTTTCTCCTTTATGGCCGGGGTCTAGGCAGGTCCCTGATGGAGGGACCTGGCAGGATGGCCCTTGGTCCTCCCCTGGGACAAAGCTGCTGGCACGCTGATGACTTGAGTGAACTACAGATGTGCTGGCTGCCCCACAGGAGATTAGAATTGGCCTTATTTACATGCTGATCAGTGACTAAGAGGGCAGAGGCTGCAGCCTCATGGACTCCAGTGAGTCAGCCTTTTACTGCCAAGACTCACCACACGCTCTGGAAGGCAGCCCGCACATCTGAAACTGAATATGCAAATGGAAGCTTCAAAGGGAAAGACTTGATAAAGGGTATCCTTGTGGGTGGATATTCTTTTGCTTTTTTAAAGCAGGGTTGTTATTCTTTTTTTTCTTCTTGTTGACAGAAGCTCTGTGGAAGTGGTGATCTGAATGCTGCTCTGACATCTCAACATTCTGAAGAGCAATCTGTAAGTGACATTCCTTAAAAACAAGCACTAAGTACTATAAATATTTCCTATCAAATGTTTGGATCTTTGCCTCTTTTTATTTCTAAAGGATGTGGAACTGTAGTCACCCACAAAGACAGGCCCTGCAAATTCTGGCTGGAAAAGATGAATTCAGTGTCTATTGATTTGTCAGAGTGGAATAGATTCTTCTAAAAATACAGAGCCATGAGAATGAAGGAGATGGTGCAGGAGACAAAGCCATTTTGAAGTGCTTTGAAATGTGGACCAAGAAACTTTGAAAAGAAGGCAGGTTGAGAGTGACTTAGCCACAGATCGATAAATTGAAAGTCAAATAAGTGAACAACACATCATTTTATCTGTACGTTTTCTTCCCAAAGACACACCTTTGCTCTTTCCAAAACCTGAATTGGATTCAGTTAATAAATATTCAGAAACAGACTCGAATTTGATATAATGGCTTATAGAAGTTGCTGTGTTCCTGGAAAGGGAAGGGAACTTGGGAGAGGTGAGACTCTCATATGAAAGAAAAATATGGCCCAGAGAGGAAGTGTCTCCTGTGGGGACCCAGGGAGGGACATGTGTTAGTGGCTGTGGATCAGCAGGCTGTCATCTGAGTCGTCGTGAACTAGAATCTTTCTATTACACGTGAACTGGTGAGGGGTGGTGGGCAAGGGGAGAAGAGGAGGGAGACATCCCACATCTGAGCTTGGAGGTGTGGACCAGGCCCGTGGGAGCCCACCCCATGGCTGGACCTCTGCGTGCTGAGTCCTCTCTAGATGCTCCACCGGAAGCTGTAGGATCAAGGATCCTGCAGGACATGAGTGAGTTTAAGGGGATGTCAGTTGTCAGCATGCAACTTATCTATTAATACTTCTTCTTGAAAAGTTAATATTTCAAAACTCTTGTCATGAATTCTCATAGAATCCCTCTGGGAGAAAGATAAAGAACAGGGTAAGCATCGAAGTAGGTTGGGCTGGAGGATGATGCTAGAAGATTTGCCATGATCGCAAGCATCCTTTTTGCTTAAATGAAGAAGCATTTCCACATTCTGTTCTCGGGCCCAAGACAACTGACTTCACTTACTTCTCCATCTGTGCAGGGTCTCAGGGAAGCTGGCGATGGCTTGAGTAACCTGCCCAGCCCTTTTGCCTACCTCCTCACCATCCACCTGAAGGAAGGTCGGAACCTGGTGGTCCGGGATCGCTGTGGTAAGGCCTGGCCCTGTGCGCTGTCGGTAACCTGGGGACCTCTTCGTCTCTACCCTCTGTCAAGCCTGCGAGTCAGCCTTTTCTGTCTCAGCACGGCTGGTGGTAGACTGGAGCTCTCAATCTAAATTTCTCCAAGTATTAAGGTATTTGCAGTGAGTTATTGAAACACATAAAATCTTACCATCCTTTTCTCTGATTATATTAATAATCATCATCAAATATGAATAACCACATAAAGCTGTAGACGGAAACATCGCTATAAGTGCTTTATGGGGCTTCCCTGGTAGCTCAGTGGTAAAGAATCCACCTGCAATGTAGGAGATGTAGGTTCGATCCCTGGGTCAGGAAGATCCCCCTGGAGAAGGATATATCTGTTTTTCCTTTGTTATCTTTTTTCATTTATTTTGTCTAGAAGGTGCAGTCTTTTTATTCTAAAGAATTTTGTGTCTTTCTTTGGGTTTTTGCTGGTTCCTCTCTACTCTTATTTTGGAACAGCTATGAAAAGAGGGAAGGGTCACCCTTCTGTCTGTCTTCTCTGTCTCTTACCTTTCATTCTCATTATTATCATTACTTTTTTTTTTCAGGAAGAATTCCTTAGCTGGGCCTTCCAGCTCACTCATTTTCTCATTAATTGTTATGACCATTGTGCTATTCTGTTCATGTTTTGAGTTGTCTTTTTAAAAAATTGTTTAGAACAGTCTATGTTTGTTTTGGGCTTCCCTGGGGGCTCAGTGGTAAAGAATCTGCCTGCAGTGCAGGAGACTCAGGAGATGTGCGTTTGATCTCTGCCGGGGTTGAGAAGATCCCCTGGAGGAGGGCATGGCAACCCGCTCCAGTATTCTTGGTGGAGAATCGCATGGACAGAGGAGCCTGGCGGGCTACAGTCCGTAGGGTTGCAAAGAGTCAGACACGACTGCAGTGACTGAGCACACAGCGTGTTTGTTTCACACATAGGATATTGCCGTCAGCTTTGAGAGCGTTAAGTATACATTAAAAATCTCCTGCTTGGCACTTCCTCCCTTGGAGGTCCTCTTGCTGTGCTTTCCACTCCTCTTTTTGTTTATGTGTCCCTGTTGCCGTCTGTAGATGCTGTTTTGGGGTACCGTGTCCTGTCTTCACGGAGCAGCAGTGGAGTGCATCTGGACAGGGAGAGCCAGTCCTTGAGGCCAGGTCCTTCCCATCCCTCTCAGTTACCAGCAGCTCCTGGTTCTCCCCTGTCATGGAAGGCCTTCCTCTCTGCCTTCGTGCCCATGCTCACCATTCCTGCTTGCAAGTGCCTTTGCTGATCACGGCTCAGCCCCAGAGGAACAGGGCAGTGCTGGCCCGCCCAGCTGCTCTGTGTGCTGTGCCAACCAGTCACGCTGGTACTTGCTCGGGCCACTTTCTGCTTCCTGCCTCTGTTGCTGTGACGCTTGGAGCGTCCCTGGTTTTCCTGCCATCCTATCCTCTTGTCTCACCTCTGTCCCTGAAACTTTTTGTGCTGTGACTTTCTTTCTACTGCTCCCGTTTAGGAGTGTGGTGTCTTCCATCCACCTGATCTCAGTAGACTACCATCTTTTAGGGTGGAGTTTTTTTAAAACAAAATTAGCTCTTTCTTATTGTAATGTCTCAGGATTTCAAAATAGTGAACAAATCTCATTCTCTCCTTGTTGGGAAATAGTGTTTCTATCAAAGTTATAATTTCTTATCTATCAATTGTGCAACTTCTTGGGTAGTGGTATTGTGTACTCTTATTATAAAATGTCTGTGCTGTATTAGGTAGCTCTCTTAAGGTTATTTTGAAAGGTTTGGGGTAGATAGCATTTCGTACCTGGAATCACATCTGAGGGACATGATCATAAACCAGAGTCAGGTAACTGCCCACCCACGAATATCCCAATTCTTTTTGGGAACCCACGGTATCTGGTGGATGCTTCCATGAAATGGTGATCATTTTAGAGCTTGACTGGGGACAACTCATCTGGAGATTAGAAATATGTTCCACAGAGAGTTCATTTAACCTGACTTGAAAGAAAGTGCTGTAAACCTGTAAAATACGTGTCCTGTTCTGAATTTTTGAAACACTCCAAAAGTCTGTCACTTTGGAGATGTGCCCAGACCTTGGACTTCTTCCAGGACCAGCTCCCCCTTTTCCGGTTTTGCCATCTGTTCTCGCTGTTTGATCCCTTATCTGTGTGAGTGGTCTGGCCACACCAGCCTTGCTGTATCACACTGGTACACTTACAGCAGACACCCAATAGATGCTCAGTAAAGTTGGCAAATGATGGAGAAACCATTGCCTGCATCAGAAAAGGACCGAAACAATAAGGTTTATGCGGAGCTACTCCACACCTCACTGCTTCAGGGCCAAAGGAGAGGCTGGGGTCTGTGCTCTAACCCTATCATAGTCATCTCTGCCATTATGGTTTCATCAGAGCTAAACATCAGATGACAGGTTGGCTTTATCTTTTGTACACCTAATATAATCCAAAGATAAATACCTACTAAGGAGTCTAGGTCATAACCTGTTCTAGCACCTGTGTCTTTTATAACCGGTAGTAACTGTTCCTGTCTCTTTTATTTATTGGGAAGGTTAATCATTATCCATTAAGAAAACATCCCCTCCCAGAAAGTGTTTGTGACTGCATTCATTACTGCTTGATTTTCACAGGTATTAGGGTGTGATCAGGGCACTTTGGACGCCCACTGTTGGTTTCTGCAGGGATCATACTCTTTGCACCTGTGCCCTGGCTCCTTTGTGTGGAGGCAGGGCACATGTCTATCATGTCTAATCGGTCTGACAATGTTTTCTATGGAGCCCAACTCAGAATTTTATCCAATGCAGTCCTTTGGACCAGTAGTTTCCAAAATTGAGTGAATGTCTGAGCAGCCTAGAGGACTTGTGAAAATACGCATTGCCCACCCGCAGAGGTTTCTGATTGAGGATGTCTGATGCGGTGCCCGAGAACTTACAGTTCTAACAGGTTCCCAGGCAATCACAATGCAGCTGGCCCAGAAACCATGCTGTGAGGACCTCTGCTCCAGGCACTGAGCCGAGGCAGGCGAGCAGAAACGCGTGCTTCTCCTGGTACAGAGAGTTTCAGTCCTGTCTTAGATATAACGTTTTCTTTTCCTGGGGCTGGACCTCATTATACATTTGCTCTCTTACTTAATTTGTATTCTCTGAACATAATTTAATTTGGTATTCACCTAATTAACATAATTAGGTACAAAGAGCATTGTGATGTGATGAAATTTACACTATGTATTCTATATCCCTTGGACTGCAAGGAGATCCCACCAGTCCATCCTAAAGGAAATCAGTCCTGAATATTCATTGGAAGGACTGATGCTGAAGCTGAAACTCCAATACTTTGGCCACCTGTTGCGAAGAACTGACTCATTGGAAAAGACCCTGATGCTGGGAAAGATTGAAGGCAGGAGGAGAAGGGGATGACAGAGGATGAGATGCTTGGATGGCATCACCAACAAGATGGACTTGAGTTTGAGTAAACTCTGGGAGTTGGTGAAGGACAGGGAAGCCTGGTGTGCTGCAGTTCATGGGGTTGCAAAGAGTTGGACACAACTGAGTGACTGAACTGAACTGAACTGATCCCAAGGTCTCTGATTTTCTGGATATAAGATCAGTAGCTGAATGTTTCAATACTAAATGTCCTTCAAGATCTGTTCAAATGGAACTTCTATCTAGTCTTTTATGTTCTTCACAGACACAAGCTCCTTGTCATCTCAGTGCTATGAATGTTTTACCTCTACAGACCTTAGTGGGATGAATGGTTGATCCTCCCTGTTAACATTGGTACTGCATTAGCGGGGTGACCACTTTATTGATCTTCATATGTCCTGCAGTGCCACGTGTTGCATTGCTCAGTCATGTCCAATTCTTTGCAACCCCGTGGCCAGACTGGTGGTTTATACACACAATGCTTCTAAAGCATTTTAGTTCTTCATTAGGGAAATCCAACTTAAGTTCTGGCCTTCAAGACATGGGACCTGGTGATAAGTCCGGAAAAGAAAAAGACAAGACATATATACAATTTTAAAATGTCACACAGATCACCAGCTTCAACCCATTTAGCAGGAGTCCTAGTTCAGGTGATTGAGGTATAGAGACTTCATCGGGGCCTTGCAGGGAGGCAGTGGCTGTGGCGGGTCTTGGCAGAGTGGGTGGCTCTGGGGGTCAAGAAGAGGACTGGGGTGTGACAGTCCACTTCCTGGCTTGTGATTTCCTATGGCAACTCACTCACTCGGAAATGGAATGTACCCATCTGCAGAACGGGCACGATGCAGCTTGTCCTAAAATGTAGTTGGGAGATTTGAGAACAAGAAGTGTGATAACAGCGTGGCTTCCCAGGTGGCACTGGTGGTAAAGAACCCGCCTGCCAGGACAGGAGATGTAAGAGACACGGGTTTGATCCCTGGGTCGGGAAGATCCCCCGGAGGAGGGCACTCCAGTATTGTTGCCTGGAGAATCCCATGGACAGAGGAGCCTGGCGGGCTACAGTCCGTGGAGTCGCAAAGTCAGACATGAGTTGATGCAGCTTAGCATGCACGCAGCCATAGACAGTGTGTAAATCAGTGGACATAACCGTTTTCCAATGCAGCTGTACACTAGGCTGGATTTGATCCTTGTCCAAAATTTGTTGACCTTGATCTAGAATATTCTGATCTGATTTTGGATATTTCCCTTGAAGAAACTGCTCTTGAGAGTAGCAAAGTACATCTTTATTTAAAATAAGGAGGTATGAGCTGTTGAGGAGGTGTGATCCAAGTTGTGAAGCTCATGTTTTCAAATGAAGGGTCTAGAAAGCATCTCAGTAAGGTGACATGTAATACTGCAGAGAAGTCTAGAGATGTTGAGCGGTAAGAAGTCTTGCCCCCGCCCCCTGCCCTGTATATTTTCACTGGTATATTTTCACAGTAAAGTGAAATATCATATTTATCTCAGGAAAGGATATTTCCCTCCAGCATTTATGATTGAGGACTGGACCCTTGGTCACTGGGCCCATCCAGAAACAGTGAGGGGAGCCTCCCAGGAACAGGCCTTCCCTGGTGTAAAGAGTGCTGTGAACACTTTATCTAAATTTCTTACTTCTCTGTCCCAGGCACAGGGCTGGTTTGTTAAGTAGATCGAGGTGGGATTTTGAGATTTTTCTGGATAAAGTTTGTTATACTACGAGGTTGCTAACTCTGAACTATGCCCAGGCTTAGCAATGGTGTCAGGCATGCACTGTTATGTAGTCACCACCCGGAACATCCCAGGGGCTTCAGCTGTCAACGACTCTATTCCTCGTACAAAATATATAGATAAGGGGTGTGGGGTGTATGTGTGTGTGTGTGTGGGTGTGGTGTGGTGTGTATATGTGTGCATGTGTGTGTTGGTATGGTGTGTGTATGTGTGTGTGTGGTGTGTGTGTGTGGTATGTGGGTGTGGTGTGTGTGGGTGTGGTGTGTGTGTGGGTGTGATGTGTGGGGTGTGTGTGGGTGTGGTATGTGTGTGTGGTGTGTGTGGTATGTGGGTGTGGTGTGTGTGGTGTGTGTGTGTGTGTGGTGTGTGGGGTATGTGTGTGTGAGGTGTGTGTGTGTGTGTGGTGTGTGTGTGTGTGGTGTGTGTGGTATGGTGTGTGTGTGTGGGGGGGTGTGTGTGTGGGGGGTACATGTGTGTGGGGTGTGTGTGGGGGGTGTGTGTGTGGGGTGTGTGTGTATGTGGTGTGTGTAGTGTGTGTGTGTGTGTGTGTGTACACTGAGGAAACCCAGCAGAACCCAGAGCTCATTAAAGAGAACTGGACTTAGTGAGTGACTAGAGTCACCTCGTGGTCACGGACATGCCTGTCTGTCCGTGAGTCCCCGTGGACGTAAGGGTCGTATCATGGAGCACTGACAGGTTTTAAGGTGGTCGCTTTACAAGTGTGGCCACGTTGAGGAAATTGCCTCTTACAGCGTATTTTCCTCAGGAATGTTTCTTCCACTCCCTGACACACGGTCCTTCGAATCTGTCTCCACTTGGCCCACTGTTGGCGAGTTCCGTGCTCTTTAGGCAGCCTTTCCCCTGACCCTGGGCAGCCCGTGTTGCTCCAGTGGTCTTCCTGGGACTGAGCCTTTCTCGGACGCTGTCAGAGGCCTCGGCACCGCCTTGAGCCCACCTCCCTGAGCCGTCTCTGAGGAGCAGCCTCAGCCTGTCTTCGCTGTCTGCCCTGTCCTGGTTACTCCCTGTCACCTGTCTGTCGGTCCCAGCTTCCCTCCTTTTCTGACATTAACTTTTCCTTTGCTCTGCCTTTCTACGCCTCTTCCTCCTCCCATCTTCTTCGTTTTACTCTTATATTTTCCTTTTACTCTTTTTTTATATTTTCCATTTATATTCTTTTTTTTTTGTTTTTGAGCGGGGGGAGTTTCTACAGATTATATTGTCTTTGACCTAACCAGACACCCATTTTAAGTTCTCTGAGGCATTTTCTGGTAACTCTTTGTTGGTGGTGCTTAGTCACTAAGTCATATCCAGCTCTTTTGCAACCCTAGGACTGTAGCCCACCAGACTCTTCTGTCCATTAGATTTTCCAGGCAAGCACACTGGAGTGGGTTGCCATTTTCTTCTCCGTGGGATCTTTCCAACCCGGGGATTGAACCCGTGCCTCCTGTATTGGCAGGCGGATTCTTTACCACCAGAGAAACAAGCCCCTGTGGTAATAACTCTTAGGGGTCTATAATTTTGAGATTGGTAAAGCAGAAGGAAATGTGATAGGATCAATTCATTTTAAGTCTGACTGCTTCATAGTTTGGTTGATAGACAGTGAGAGTTGAACCCTGGCTCAGTTTCCCATGAAAAGTAGTGTGAGCAGGAATATATTTTGGTGTCCTCAAACTGACATTGCTAATGCCAGCAGCCGTGTTTCCTAGACCTGGCATGAGCACCATGTGACATGGGCCGGCCTCTTTGGAAAAATGCTCCCCTCCATGTTTACATCCTGGAGCATTAATTCCTGAAAATAACAGCCTGTGGAGTGAAATCCTTTTACTTTCCATGGATGTGAAAGCAGTTACATAGTATCCTTGCCGTGAACCAGCAGCAGCAACAGCAGCAGCAGCAGCGGCATATTAGGTTGTTGATGCCCTCTGGTGGCTATTTTGCAGTATTGCAAAAGGGAAGGAAAAGGCCATTGCGGCTCAGGGCTCATAGCATCACTGGGAGGTACACAGCTGTAGGGCTGAAGGCTCATGGTCATCTTCTTGCTGTGAGTTTCAGGCAGTGAAAATTCATGACTCATTCATTCATCCAGGAAATGGTTATATGCAGGTTAGGTAGACGAGGCCAGTTCTATTTTGTTTGTTTTTTAGAGCAGGATCAAGTACTTTTGTAAGGAAGAGAGTGTTGGAAGATCTCCCACTAGTGTGAAAAGTTGGCCTTGCAAAAGGGGTTCAATAAATTACTAAACTGCTTAAAATGTTCAAATGTCACCTGTGATTTGGTGACAAGTCATTTGGTTACCTCTGATTTGAATTCTGTTTATCTCTTGCAGTTTATCAGTTGTGGTCATTCAGTTGCTAAGTTGTATAACTCTTTGCAACCACATGGACTGTAGCATACCAGCCTTCCCTGTCTTTCACTATCTCCCAGAGTTTGCTCAAACTCAGGTCCATTCAGTTGGTGATGCCATCCAACCATCTCATCCTCTGTTGTCCCCCTTTCCTCCTATCCTCAGTCTTTCCCAGCATCAGGGTCTTTTCCAATGAGTCGGCTTTTCCCATCTGGTGGCCAAAGTATTGAAGCTTCAGCTTCAGTATCAGTCTTTCCGATGAATCTGTAGGCTGATTTTTATTTTTATGATTCTGCGTTTCTTCTTTAAAAAGGAAAGGATGCTCTTGTATTTGACCTGAAGAGAAACATGCTCCTCATCGCAGATGTGATTAGGGAATAGATGGGGTGCTTCTAGAACTCTGTGTCATGTACCGAGGAGCATCCCAGCAGGCGTGCTGTGAATGGGGTACCCTGAGGCTTCATCCCTCTGCCTCTGGGCAGCTCTGTTGGCTTGGACCAGCTCCTCAGCAGTCTCTTCTCTATACCCAGTGGTGTCCTTCAAAAGTGACCTTCTTGTACTAGGATGGAAAGTGTTGGGGGCACCGGAAAGCAGTTCAGAGTCATGGACTCTGGGCACCGACCATCTGAGTTTGGAAACCAGCTCAGACACCGTCCAGCCGTGACTGTGGGGCTGAACTTGGTGGGTGGGCATGTGGGGGTGTGCGATGGGGCTGACGCAGCTGTGCACAGTGGCCGAGGGGGGCTGACGTAACCCATGTGCGGGACCATGAGCTATGACGGTTGCTGTGTCTGGTTCTAGTTATTTCTCTTTGGGTTTAATTTCTGTTTCCCTCTGAGAAAGGCAGTGACTTGTGGCATTGCTGCCAATGTTATTATGGCATTTCTTCCCAATTTCTCAATAATTTGACCCTCTTTTTGCATACCTTTTGCTTTTCTCTTTAGATTTGTACCCCTCGATGCCCTGCCTGCTGCCAATAGGGCAGATGGATGGTTCAGGGTGTTTTCCAAGACCAGTTCCTGCTTTCTTGCTGATGTGAAAGAGGGATGAAAGAATACTAGTTTCTAGTGGTGCAGTATTTGAGTCAGAACTCCCTTGTGGATTGATGGTTTTATTTTCTTCATCTTAAATGTGACTCAGAAAATATCCTTCAAGTTTCATAGCAACCAACATGGAAAACCTTGGTGTTGGAATGTTTCACTGAATCTTCTCCACTGACCTGATTTAAAAAAAAAAAAAAAAACATTGAGTTCTAAAGTAAAATAGGATCTGGCTTCAAATAACTTGATTATTTGCTGTTGTTTTCTCCCATATGTTTTTCTGTATTATATAAATTTTTTACTTTGAAAAGAAATTAAACACTTAATAGTATACCCTTCTTTGTTTAGTTACTATTCCCGATTAGGCTGTCATTCCAGAGTTTAAGAAATAATGCTACCGTACACGTTGCTGTGTGTCAGACCGTATCTTTGCAGGTCATTTATTGCAGCAAAGTGGATAGTTTCGGTCACATGATCTGAACATTTCGAGGTTCTCTGTACAGAATTGCCAGTTTGCTCTTGAGAAACTCTCCTGTTTGGCTCACCCACCAGGGGCATGCAATTTATGCACTTCCCATTTCTCACCTACACTGTGTAGATTACCTCTGTTAGTTTTGAGAGAGAAGTATCGTCTTGGTTCTGTTTGTTTGTGTGAAGAAATTTGGTCCCTGAGATGTATCTGTTTAAGAGAGATTTGCTTCTCTTTTGTACACAACCAATTCCACCCATCTCTGTGACTAATTCGTGTGGTTTTTGGATATGTTCACAGATATTTTTCTAACTTGTCACTTGCCTTTTAATTTTGTTTACGAAGTTTTTGTTGCAAACATCTTTTCCAGTCTTACAATTTTATTCTGTTGAGTTTCATCCTTGGTTTTCGTACCTTGAAAGGCTTTTTCTCTCTTGGGAGAAATATGCAATTACCTATATTTAGTCTCTTTTCTGTCTGGTTTTTCCGTTTTTCCACTTATCTCTTTGTATCAGGTTTATTTTGATTTCTGGCCTAGAGTCAGAACTTAGTTTTACTTCTTTCCAAATGGCTGTTTAGTTAACTAGAACTAAATTTTCCTTTCCCTAATGGTTTGGTGGCCACCTTTTGATCGGGTCTTAAGATGCAGGCCACATGAGGGTCTGCTTCTTGGACTTCTCTTTGGTTCCTGTGGGTGTGTGGTCTTGTTCCAGTGCCAGCGCCACGTCGCAGTTGGACTGTATCGAAAGGTCACAGCGAGTTTTTTATTTTGCAAAAGTTAGGGCTTTGCTTCGCGTTGGAGTCCCTCCCTTGAACACCAGGTGGCAAGCCCTCATCGGTATATTTGAGTGGGAGGAAACAAGACACATCTGGCCAGCTTCTTCAAAAAGAGGCACATTCAGCAGCAAAGTTGAAACTAGAATGATGCAAGTGCCCATCCTGAAATCCAGATAGCAGTTACATTTCCTCCACTTGGGGGGTTTTGGTAGCCTGCCCTGATCTCACCAGGATGGACTTCGCTTTCCCCCCTTTCCACTAAGATACAGGCTGGCATCGGTTGGCAGTCTTTGTCCCCACAGCTGTTAGTGTGTGTTAGTAGCTCAGTCGTGTCTGACTCTTTGCAACCCCGTGGACTGTAGCCTGCCAGGCTCCTCTGTCCGTGGGATTCTCCAGGCAAGAAGACTGCAGTGGGTTGCCGTGCTCTCCTCCAGGGGGTCTTCCTGACCCAGGGATTGAACCCGTGTCTCTCATGTCTCCTGCATTGGCAGGTGGGTTTTTTTTTACCACCAGACCACCTGGAAGCCCTCCCCGCCCATAGCCCTTAAGGGATTCTCACAACTAAGCTCTTCTCTGGAGGTTTTTCTTGCTGACGCTGTATCTTCCCGGGCTTCCCAGGTGGCTCGGTGGTGAAGAATCCACTTAACCAATTCAGGAGATGTGGGTTTGATCCCTGGGTCGGGAAGGTTCCCTGCCGAAGGAAAAGACAACCCACTCCACTCTTCTTACCTAGGAAATCCCATGGACAGAGGAGCCTTGCGGGCTACAGCCCATGGAGTCACCAAGAGTAGGACATGACTTAGCAACAAAACAACAACTGTATTCTCATTGGTTGATCAGAAGGTAGCCATCCTCCCCTGCTTTGGATGGTTAGTTACCTGTCCCTTCGGTGGGACCCCATCTCCATTTCTGTGAAGGATCCTGGAGTAAGACAGGCCTGCTTCCTGTGTCCACTGCTTGTAACAAACAGCCTTTCCACCTCCCCATCCAAAACCATTGACTTGAATATCTGATGCCTTCCATTTGGTTGAATGGGATTTCTCTGTAAGGACTGGTTGGGTCTTTTTCATTCCCATACTGATGTAATATGTGCAACATGGCATGCTATGTTTTGAGTAGTTCTTGTTACTTCTTTTGTTGGGTTCTGATGTTGCTATGGTGAGTTCTGCTCAAGGGTGTGTGCATGGTTTGCACGGAGGCTGAAGTCCACAGAGGGTGTCTCTCCACGTGTCTGTGATTTTCCTTGTGGTTTAATTTGGATGTCGGCTACAGCGCTGGGCAGCTAATTCCATCACGCCATTACAACTTGGGTTTTTCCAGCATGCTGCATGTGAGGTGGGGAACATGATGGCCAATGGCGAGGGGTGTTATTCCAGAGACTGTCAGCATGTAACAAATTACCTGCAATCTCAGCAGCCCAGGACTGGTGAATGGATTTGCACGAAGCACCACAGGGGTGGCTTGGCTTTGCTGCACATGGTCTGGGGTCTCACCTGGGAAACTTGAGATTTAGGGCATGACTTGACTGCAGGGACTTCGTTGTCCAAGGACTAAAACACCTGTTCACATGCGTGTTGGGGACCTGAGGTGTATGCTTGGAAGAGAAGGGCTGTCACACATGAGGCCTGGCTTCCTCACAGCCTGATGCTCTCAGAATCTTCACCCTTCTTATGTCACAGCATGGGGCTCTAGATGTGAAGGTCCAGCGCACAGGGTGGCTGCCGTGTGACCTGTTACAGCGCAGCCTTGCAAGGAACACAGTGTTACTTTCACCTCCCTGCATTGGTTAAAGTGGTTGACCAGGTGATGGGGTGGGGCAGGCACCCTGCCTTTTGATGGGAGGAGTATCAGAATTTCAGAAGTTATGCTTGGGGATTAAGTATGGCTGCACTTAAGTAGGGGCTTCTCTGGTGACTCAGATGACAAAGAATCTGCCTGCAATGCAGGATACCTGGGTTCAATCCCTGGTTTGGGAAGGGAATGGCTACCTGGAGAAGGGAATGGTGACCCACTCCAGTATTCTTGCCTGGAGAAGTCCATGGACAGAGGAGCCTGGCTGGGTTTGTCCATGGGGTCACAAAGAGTCGGACACAACCGAGTGACTAAAAAAATAAGTTAGAGTGAAATGGGTCTGACACTAAGGCTTGGGTCTAGCAACTCACTCACCATCCTCATCCTTACAATGGCAACATAAATGGTGTTTATTTCACAGCTTTTGGAGGATTCAGTGAGATCACCCCTACTGTAAATGTTGTTATACTGAACTTCAGCAGTGTTGTCCCTTTTCCGTAAAGGCTGGTGTCCATTTCATTAGACTTAAAATTATGCTTAAACAGTATTGTGAGCTGGGGACATTTCAAGTATTTTTATGAATAAAAAAAAGAATGTTAAGGCATCAGTAGCTGCAATACGCTTTGTCAGCGTGGGTTTCTGAAACACTGAGAGCTGATATACACAGAGATCTAGGAGGCTTGACCAGAGACCTCAGACAGCTGCGCTGATTGCCTTTCCGGTTTACTCTTACTTCCTTTTGTCCCCCCATGCTTTTAGTTCTGTTCACATTGATATATCCTGGCTCTTCTCTCCTGTTTTCTATGTGGTCATGCCTTCTTCTATCTTTTACCCAGGTTCCCCCTATTTTGGTGTTACAGGGACAACTGTGCATGCTGTCTTTAAGCAGAAGTTTACATCTCTGCATGTTTCTGATCACGGGATCAAGAAGTGGGGTGCAGGCACCTCTTCCAGTGACCACTTCAGCAAGGGCCAACCTGTTCAGTAATCCATTTACCAAATGGCGCATTTACTGAATTTGTCAGCATATTGACAGTGTTTTTCTCCATCTGTTTATAAGATTTAGTGTATAAAGTTACTGGATGAAAACCTTTAAAAAACACCTTTTGAAGGTCTCTGGGTCATATTAGTTAATTGGCTATGAAGACAAAGCCAAAACAACATCTTAAATAATACTGAATTTGTCTCAGGTCAAAAAAAAAAATGATAAAAAGAAACAGAAGTGACCCAGCTTACGCTGAAGATCCCAGAAAAGGGATGACCAAAAACAGAAAGAGAGAGACTGTTAGAGGTAACAGAGTTAGGGAGGGGCAGAGAGTAGGGAAAGCAGAGGAGTCTTGGGGTGGGGTGAGTCAGCTGAAGGAAGTTGGGGGGCCATGGTAGAGGGGGAGGATCTGAAGACCCCAAGAGGAGCTCGCTTTGCATAGCTCTCTTAATTCCCATTATTTATTCCATACGAACTTTATAAATAGTGAAAAATAGCAGGTTTGGTAAAACTTTACAAACAGTTAAAATAAGCCAGTTTTGGAAACAGTGGTGAATTGCGACCCTTGATCTCACTGCGAGTTGGCCGAGGGATGGTCTTTCAATAAACGGAATTTGGTGACTCTGGTAAATGACATGCCAGGGACCAGCAGTGGACAAGCCTTGACCAAGGTGTCCTCGGGCTGTTAGACGTGCCGGGCTCCCCAGGAGGAGGGCGTTAGTCACCCTGGGAGAAAAGCCCAGGAATAGTTCAACCCGGATGTGCCAAGGGGGAAAACATGGCCAGCAAGGCTCTTAGATGGTCCAAGAGGAGCCTGTTCTTCTGAGGTGGGTACAAAAAGAAGAGAAGCATGTGGCCCCCACGTGCAGAAGGAGGGGTTAAAGCAATCCTGGGAATACATGTTCCCTTCATCCGATTTTAGTGGTGCAGCCCGGCTTGGAATTCTCCTGGACCCGAATCCACTGCTTGAACCTGGCTGCTAGACCTGAACCTACTTCTCTTTAAGAAAACTAGACTGTGCTCTCGGAGAAGGCAGTGGCACCCCACTCCAGTACCCTTGCCTGGAGAATCCCAGGGACAGAGGAGCCTGGTGGGCTGCAGTCCATGGGGTCGCTAAGAGTCGGACATGACTGAATGACTTCACTTTCACTTTCCATGTTCACCCATTGGAGAAGGCAAGGGCAACCCACTCCAGTGTTCTTGCCTGGAGAATCCCAGGGACAGGGGAGCCTGGTGGGCTGCCGTCTATGGGGTTGCACAGAGTCGGACATGACTGAAGCGACTTAGCAGCAGCAGCAGCAGACTGTGCTCTACTAAGGGAAAGTTGTTTCTCCTGTCCCATGGGACTGAGGAAGAGTGGCCTTTGAATTTCCATAAAGCCTGATATGGTCTCTGGAGGCGCCTGTTAAGGAATTTACAGTTGAAATGTCATACAGAGTGAAGTCAGTCAGAGAAAAGCAAATATATATTAATGCATATAAGTGAAATCTAGGAAAATAGTATATATGATCTTATTTGCAAAGCAGAAACAGAGATGCAGACAGAGAGAACAAACGTAGATACCAAGGGGATGGGGGTCAGTAGGATGAATTGGGAGATGAGGATTGACGTATAGACACTGTTGATCTCATGTATAAAATAGTTAGCTTGATAAGAACCTACTGTAAAGTACAGGGAACTCTACTCAGTGCTCTGAAATCCAGAAAGAAGGGGTACACACACACATGCATGCACATGCGCACACACACACTCCCAAGGAAGGGCGATTCACTTTGCTGTACAGCAGAGACTTAACACAACATTGTAAAGCAACTATGCTCCGATTTAAAACTACAGCTGCAGTTGGACGCAGTTTAATCTGGAAATCCCAGTGTAACTGCTAGAGGGCAGCAGCCGCTGTTCAGAAATCATCACTCGGTTGTTCTCTCCAAATCAGGTCTGTTTTTTATTTGGCCAGCCTCAGAGAAAGTTAGAACTTATGGATCCCTTATAAAAACAGCTCAGATTTACTTTTTTTTTTTTTAACCTTCTGGCAAGAAGAGAATTCTAAATAAGTGTATGAATTGGAAAGAGTCTAAGCGTATGTGCATAAATAAAATAATAGTCACTTATTACTCTGAAGCCAGAGGATAGAAAAAATTTGAATGTATGCTTTTGATATGTGTCCAAATACTGTTTATGCAGCGTGAATTCATCTATATGTATCTCAAGTTCCCTAATGACTTAGTAAATAATTGTTGACTTGGAACTGAACTCTTAGGACCCCCTGACAAAAGTATTCAGACAGCTCCTTCCTTCTACAGGTGAAGATAGTAAGGCCTAACGTGATATGGTTATTAAAAGGAAGGTCTGGGATTGTAACCCACCATGCCCATCTTACTTTATTCATTCATTTAGTCACATCTTCATCTAATTCAACTACTATGCATATTAGGTAACTCTGGGCATACATCCTACCTTCCAGAACTTTGATTTGGAGGAGTTTAATATTATGTGTTCAGTTGCCCAAGTAAAATGCTTTCTGTATTTAAGTAATTTTATGAAATACAGAGTTGAAAAGTTGAACCCTGTTTTCTCTTAGACATTTTAATCTACGTGTGTGTCTCTAACCTGGCTGTGCTGTGTCTTGGCTGTGGCAGGAGGGGTCTTTCACTGCCCTTTGCGGGCTCTTGGCTGCTGTGGACGGGCTTCTCTCGAGTGGCGCACAGACTCAGTACTTACGGCACACGGGCTTAGATGCCCCGTAGCATGTGGGGTCTTAGTTCCTGGACCAGGAATCAAACCCTCGTCCTCTACATTGGAATGTGGATTCTTAACCACTGGACCACCAGGGACATCCCAGACTATTGTTATTATTTGCTTTTGTTTGTCATTAATGCACTTCTTGGGCTTTTGCAGTTTAGTGTTTTACTCTACATAGGAAGTTCCAAGTAAGGGAAGAGTAAACAGCTTTTCCCAGTGGTTCCGATGACAAGACCCTTTCTGTCTGTGGAGCATCGTGAAATATGAGTGTCCCATGAATCATGCTTTGTGAAACCTCGCATCGCTGCTTCATAGGCTCTGGGTATAGCTTTCTATTCAACTCCCCGGTGCTATAGTATCTCAGCCACCAGGTTTCTTTGCTTTTGCCTGTTTCTTCTTCCTTCTAAATTATAAGCTGCTGCCAGATTTATATTTCTAAAGCTTGGCTCTGATCATCCTGCTTCCCTGCTTATAAGTAAACCTGAATTTCCTTCCCTCTTGCACTAAAATAATTCCAGATGGAGCAAAGACTTAAGTGTAAAAAATGAAAAACTACAAAAACCAGTGGGAAGAAACATGGCTGAACTAATTTAAAATCCTTTAAGTGAGGAAACTTCTAAGCAGAATGTTAAATGACGATGTCATAAATAAAACTGGTAAATTTGCCTAAATAAAAAATGAAAATAACTTATTGCAAGAAATAATGTAAGTCTAAACAAAGTATGACAAGATTTACAGCCAGTGGCTGCTTTCCGTAATTAAGGGCTCATTCAAATCCATAAGCAGAAGACAAAACCATGAGCTCATAGAAAAATGGGCAAATGATATCAGTGAGAATCTCCCTGACAAAGAAAGACAAATGTAGGTCATGAAAATATGAAAGATCCTAAACTTTAATCAAAGTGTTAATGACAGAGAAAAATAAAGATACTGTTTTTTTTTTACCTGCAATTAGTTCAAAGTAAAAGTTTATGATATCAAATATTGGTGAGCATGTAAAGAAAAAAAAACAAAACATATACTTTTAGTGGAAGTGTAAATTTTGACAGATTTTGGAAGAATAATTTGACTGTGGTTGTCAGAACCAGAAAAGACACATATTCATTTGTCTGCATTTTTTTTTAAATATAATCATATATGAACTCCGAGATAGATATACATGGATGCTTGTAGTATTGTTTGTACTAGTAAAAATAAATTGTCAATGAAATAAATGTTCATTATTTGATAACTAATTGCATAAATTAAGATACAACAACACAGTGAAAATGTATATAGTTGGTAAGAGTTAAAAAACTGAGAAATCTGCATTGTTGATACGAACAGAGCTTCAAGATACTTTAATTGTGAAATTAGTGCATTTAATATGATTACATTCAAGTTAAAAACAATTCTTGTATTTTTTCCTGTAAAACACTCTAGAAACTGGTGCATTAGAGGAATGGGAATGAGGAAAGATTAAGAGGGTGGAGAGTTTTCGTTTTCATACCTTTCAGAATCGTATGTGTATACTACACTTTTTAAACATTTTTATATAAAAAAAAAAGAGAACAAGAAAAACAAAACCACCTTTTATTTCTTACAGAGCAAACCCATAACTTTTTATTTTGTGATTTTAAGGTATTTTAGTCTCTGATTCAAAACCAGATTTTTTTAACTTTCTCATTAAACACTTTTTCCCTTAGCTTTTGGATGAATTAAAATGCTTGCTGGACACCACACAAATTCCGGCATTTCTTAATTGCCGGTCTCTTTCCCCTTGCAGTGCCAATCCCTGCAGCCGAAATGGCCTTGGTCCTTCTCTGTGTGGCCAGATTCACGCATGTTTCAATCCCACCTCCTTTATTTCAGCCTCTACTGATAACTGCAGTTAGCACTGTGAGCGAGCATCGAACCCCCAAGCTCTATTCTCTTTTGACACTTACCTCTTGGACCTGGTGTTATACATGCCGCACGTCTGCTGTCCACCAGGTTCAGAAGAAAAGGCTTTGGATGGATTTTCCCTTGCAGTCCCCCTTGGTACCTAGCAGTGACCTGCGTTCGCGGCCGTGAGTGATGGTAGCAGCCGGGCAGGTACTGGGCCCACAGAGACGTGCCCATCGGGGTGTGTGAACAGAAATAGGGACTGCCCTGCACTGTTGTCAGGAGCGTGAATCGGTGCAGCGTTTCTGGAGGCTCACCCTCTCTGAGCACACACAGAACACCACAGCATGTTTGGCAGGGGAGCAGGAAACCCCGGCCAGGGATGCTTAACACTCACACGGTCTAAACCTGAGGCTGTGTGATTCCATGGCGTCCGCGTGGCGGAGCGGGTGGTAACCCAGGGTGGACACCTCGTCTCAGGCCTCCTGGTTTCATTCTCCTTCTGAAGTTCCACAGCACCTCTTTATTCCCGAGAGCCACATTGTTTATGAAGCGCCCCGTGGGGGGCGGGGAAGGTTAAAGTCCACCCATTCAGGTGTCATCTCACCATTTGTATCATCTGGGCCTTGCATTCCTGAGCGGCGACCCCTTTTCAGAACCGGCCTAGTTAAGATGTCACTTGCCTGACAGTGAGGCACTTAGGCGCTGAGAGAAAAACCTCGACGTGCCCCCCAGACCCCCACCCCCCGTTTCTCAAATTTTCCCTAACAATTAACTCCGCACTCACTTGACACCCTGGTTCCTTGTTTGGTTGTGTAAACCCCGGTCCCTTTTTTTCTATTAATTCCAGACATTAATATTTTCTTTCACGCGCTGCCGCCATTCACCCGTGAAACAGTTTGAACATTATGTAGCTGTCAAGATGCCTGGGGATTACCCAGCGTGCTTTGCCTCTGAGAAAGCGACACCACTGAGGCCGGCTTGTGAGATGTTTATTTTGAGAGCACGCTGACAGGCATGAAGGCCTGATCCCAGAGTGGCAATTTCATTTAATTAAAGGCCTCTTTTTATTAGAGTACCCCCTCCCTTTTTTTATCTATATATATATCAGAATGATTGTTAAAATCTGACTTGCCAGAGGTGTTCTCTTGTACTGTAAAAGGGAGGGAGGTGGGACGGATTGCTCACTCACTCGTGGCTCTGCCACTGAGTGGCTGGGAATGCCTTCGTTTTTGCTCTCCTGCTCAGACCTGCGTGCATGTGTGTCCAGGTTTGAAAGAAATACTGCTGGGTTCTTGGGAAAGTCGCATTGACATATGGACACTATCGTGTGTAAAAGATAGCTAGGGGAGGCTGTTATATAGCCCCGGGAGCCCAGCTCTGCGCTCTGTGAGGACCTGGGGAGGTGGGGAGGCTCGTCTATATGGTGATGACTGATCCGAGTTGTGAGGCAGAAACCAGCACGTCATTGTAAAGCCGCCTTCCTCCAGTTAAAAAAATGAATTGAAAAATTAAAAAAGCAAAATAAAGACTGCTGGGTTTCTGCGCCTTTGTTGCCAGACTTAAACTGCGGGGGTTTGTCGTTGGATTTCTTTGTTTTAAAGTTAGTAGCCTTGCCATTCTGGAATGGCTGAGTTAACACTCGGGGACCTTGGTTCCTCTGTTAGGACTTTTAATCAGTGTGTGCTATCTTACCCTCGAATGACGTGACTGCCAGTTAAAATCTTCGGGATAAGGATTGCGTTCATGTTCAGGAGTTTTCCATCCCGCAGAAACCTCAGAAAGTGCTGAAAAAAAAAAAGAAAGATTGAAATGATTCATGGTGGATATTAAGGATTTGGAAATATTTGTGAGAGAGTAGCCTAATTAATTTTTGGTGTAATATTCTTAGACTCTATCAGCTTGACTTTAATATCAAGAACACACATCAGTAAATCTGTGAAGGCCTCAGTTGGGCATTGTCCAAGACACCTGGAATGTGTCAGTGAACAAAACAGACCATTGGGCTCTGAGCTCAGACTTATTCAGAGTCTGGTTCACAATGAATTATACCAGCATACCTCCCAAAATTAGAATTATTTTTTCTTTCTTTGTAGCATGATCAGCTGGCCTTCATTTTTGCCCGTGTGGGTTATTCATTCATTCATTCTTGCCTCCTTTCTTCCTCATTCACTGACGAGTAGTGCACAAGGATGTCCCAGGATGCACAAGGATGTTCTGTGCCCTGAGTGTCGTGGTACACTTGCACGCGTGTAACACACATGCATAGCACATACTCCTGGTATTCTATTTATGGGCATTGTTTTTTTCTCAGTTGATCTCAGGAGTGTGGAGGAGGGTCTGTCATCGGTTCTTCTTTCTGCTTTGGACACAGTGGCTCTGGCGGCACATTATTCATTCCTCTTGGCATCTGTTTCAAAGCTCCCCGGGAGGAGGCCGCAGGTCAGGGTGTCAGCCCCAGCCCGCTGAGGGCCTGGCCGAGGGGGCGTTCAGCTGGCCTGGGGGAAACAGTGTTCTCTGCTTTGCTGCAGGTGTGGGGGTGGCAAAGAATGGCAACTTTGTCGGTTTAATCTCTGAGGCCCCTGTTCCAGTGTGAGTCCCTTGGCCCCATCTTTTGAGCCAATGGTTCCAGAGATTGATTTATTTATTATGATTATATTCTAAAGTACAGGGTTCTCTCGAGTCAGCCATCTGGCAAAATGTTTGAAAACGGTTTCTTTCCCTTTTCCCTGACTCACGGCCATCCTTGGGAGGGGGGGGGCTTCTCTCCAGGACCCCTGACGTCGGTGGCTGGTGCTGGTGGATTTTCCGTCTTGAATTTTTTGTGGGTAGGAGAGTGATGACATTCCCACAATGAAACCACACAGAGAAAGTTCAAGGACCCCATTTATATTCAGTCACAAAAGGCAAAGAAGAATCAGCATTTTCCCCAAATTGTTTCATTTCTCTCCACTCTCAACCCTTAGTCTCTGTGCAGGGAGACATTTGTTCTGAGTGTGCTCAGTAATACACTTTGAGTCTGGAGTGTGGGAAGAATCTTTACTTAAAGGGGATCCTAGGCTTTCTACATGTATTTTTTAAACCTGTCCTGCTCTCTTTTTCTGTTAAAGGCACAAGTGATCCCTATGTGAAGTTTAAGCTGAATGGGAAGACCCTGTACAAAAGTAAAGTCGTATATAAGAACTTGAACCCAGTTTGGGACGAGATAGTCGTATTGCCAATACAAAGCCTTGATCAAAAGCTGCGTGTGAAGGTAATCCCAGATGATGTTCAGGCCTCCTCTTTGATTAAAAATATTCAGTTCTCAGGCATCTTTGCCTTCTTAAAAGTCAACTTCCCCAAATTCATTCTTATATAATTCCTAAGCCCTAGGTTAAAAAATATGTGTAGAAGGAATTCTTTATACCCTTGGTTCAAAACTGTATGTTACTCTCAGATCAATCAGAGTGAAAATAATATCCCCATTGATTGTATTTAAACTTAACTGAATGTGGAAGAATTATTACTGCCAATGCAGTGGTGACAAGTACTAAAGCCTTTCTCATTAGGAATAACTTTATACTTAATAGAGCTTTAAGCTACCGGTTATAAGCATCAATTGCTCTAACATCTGGGTTAAAACTGCATGAGTTGAGCACAGGATGGGATTGCTGTAGAATATTTCGCAAATTTCTATTTAATTGGCAGAGTTGCCCACAGTGGAAAATACTAAATTTTAATGAGAGACCATTTAAACTGCAGAGAGTGGTCCATTGTGCATAATGTCTTAATGCATATGAATACTGCCTTAAAAGTATTTTCTGCTATTTTGGCTATAGTAAGCCAAATGGACAGGTTTGAATAGTTTTGTTCTCTTCACCAGCTTGGCTAAATTCTTCTTTAACTATATTGTGCAAATTATTTTTAGATCTAGAAGATTGAACTCAAAATTCCCAGTCTATTGCATTTATCCATACTGTGATATACTCAATTTGTTTACCATATTAATGCATTACTGGCCCCCCTTCTCTTTGTAGGTATATGATCGAGATTTAACTATATCTGATTTCATGGGTTCTGCATTTGTCATTTTGAGCGATCTTGAGCTTAACAGGTATTGTAATTTTACCAAATTGTGATTAGTGAATTTTAGAGGTAACTCAAGATAATAAAATGAAAAAATCTTAATAAATGAAAGAGTGCTTTAAAATGTGAGCTTTTCTATGATTTCTGCTTTTTAGCTCCCAAATATATATTGGTCTGACATTAAATCTTCTATAATTTAAAAGGTGTGAACATAATTTAAAAGGGGTGAATTTTGTACTTCTATTTGTTAATATTCAGGTTCATTAACCTACTTATCTTAAAATTAAAGCAAATATTTACATTTTCTTTGGGCAGTAGGGGAGAAGACTCAGTTGACCATCTGTTGAATTAGGCAGTACGTTTCTTGACCCTGAAAAATTGGTTTATTTTCATTGAATTTGGTGTGTTCTTTAACTTATGTCTTAGACCTACTTAGAGGTAGATTTTTATAATAAGGACCTGATGTATTCTAAGGCAAAAAATACTACCCCTATAAATGCTAATATCATTCATTGCCTTTTGCTTTTAGAACGACTGAGCATATCTTAAAATTGGAAGATCCAAACAGTTTAGAAGATGACATGGGAGTGATCGTATTAAATTTGAACTTAGTAGTAAAACAGTGTGATTTCAAGAGACACGTGAGTCTGACCCTTTTGTTCTTTTTAAAATTCTTCATTGCAATTTTTCTTTGATAATTGGGTTACCAGGTGACTGACATTTTTGTCATTATTTGAGTAGGGGGGAAAATTGCATAGAGACTTAAAGTTATCTATCTGTGATAATGTACAGCCTTTCTTTTGGAAATCTGGAAAGAAAAACCCATTAAGGAATGATCTCTGTTCTGGCTAGGGATGTGAATGTATTGCTGTTGTTAAATATGTACATTGCTTATGGTTTACTTGTAACACATGATCCAAAATATCACTTTTACTTAGTGTTACTGTTTCTATTTACCATTTTCTTAAGTACTAGATGACTTAGGCATTATTCAGTTATGAAAAGCAATTTCTAGGATTTAATCATTGTGCTGTATGTACATTATTAAGGTGATCAATGCATCATTTCCATCTCAACTTTTTTCTTTTAGCTACCACATTTTCTATTGAGAGTCCTTCTGAGGAGATACACATTTTAATATTCTCTGGTCAATTATATGGAAATTTCTAGTTAATGTACAACCTATTAAAGATATCTATAGCATCAGGAAAAAAGCATTGGCTTTTGTGACAATATGATGGGCACTCTGTTTTTAGGAGCAAATATGTGAATATAAACCATAATCTTATTTTATATTTTGGTATTATATGTTACAATTCCAAGAATGAAAATGAGAATGAAAGCATCCTTGATTGTAATTTATTTGAAAGGTATTTTAAAAGCCAATTAAAAGCAGCTACTTGAGAAAGGACTAAGATATCTTGAAATTTAAACTTGAGAATCTGGTAGGAAAATCTGAAGCCTGCTTTTAAATGAAGCCTCCAATAATATTTCTTGAATTGAGTCACTGAGGTCAGTGTGGAGAATATTCTTCATTTTGACATCACCTTTACTGTTGGTTGTAATTTACTTTC
Organism: Bos indicus; assembly: GCF_029378745.1. Lineage (NCBI taxonomy): Eukaryota > Metazoa > Chordata > Mammalia > Artiodactyla > Bovidae > Bos > Bos indicus. Next base: position 13,062,757 of record NC_091780.1, on the reverse strand, counting down.
ATGATGAAAATCATGAGTGATTTACTAGTGAGCTTACTGAAGATAGCTTAAAGGAGTTAAAAAACAAACAAACTGCGCAGTGACTTTTCAGTTGCCAGAGGGTCAACTGCACAGTTGTTATTTTTAATTTGAATTCTTTACTTATGAGCATTTACTTGACGATAACTTTGGGAAAGTGATCTCCGTTTATTAATGAAGAAATGGCATGGTTAAAACCTGAGGCCTCAATAGCACTGGTATTTTGATGTTAAAATGTCTTACATTGATGTTGAAAATAAATACTTTTCCATCCAACCTAATGATGGAGGGATCTCCTTTAGCTTCTCATAGTTTTGATGGCATTGCCGTTGAATTCACTGTCCATGTGTCCAGTAGGTGACCAGTTCCATGAGCTGGATGCCAGGTTAAAAGGACATGCCGTGTAGATGGGCATTGTGTTTGCCACATCAGCTGGTATATTCTGAAAATTTCTTACAGATTTAAATGGGGTTTGTAAATTTGGATAAAGACTTCATGAAATGAGCTGCATAATAGCAGCCTGCTTAGTCCACTTGTGGATTTTTCTGTAGTGTATTGGATCATGTTTAGCAATACTACTGGCATTTAAAATATATTGAAATATTGCCAAAATTTGGAGTTTTTAAAGAGAGCCATTTCAGTTAAAGTTTATTTCAAATTGCAGAGCTTTAGAGTCAAGCTGATAAAAACCGTAACATGTGCAAAATGTCTGTGAATTGACCCTCGGGGCCAGGGCATGTGGGCATGGTGCAGTTAGAAGGTGAGACACCGGCTGGAGCACTGACCAGCCTGCCTTCTGTCTCTCTTTCTTGACAAAGTTGGATTAGAGTTGCAGTCATGGGCTCTGTCATCAGACTGCGTGGGTTTGAATCCCAACTCCCCTGTTTTTAGTTTTAAGAAGTTAAGTGATCAGGTCAGATTCACAGAATTGCTTAACCTCTCTCAGCTACAAGTTCCTCATGTGTGAAATAGGGATTAAAAAAAATCTATTTTATAGTTTTGTGAAGATCACGATGACTAAAAAATAGTGCCTAGCATGGAGCAGACACTTGATATAAGGTAGTGTTAGTATTATAGTGAGCAAACAGTGGTACTCATTTTCCATTAATTTTCTTATCTATTTTTTAGTCTTTGGGGATATAAAAATCAAATGAATTATGTTTCAAAGGGCTGTTTAGAAATAGCCATGTGTATTTACAAGATAGTGATTAGTTTTAGTGCTTGTTCTGGGTGAAAATATTTGTCCACATGTTGTTGGAAAAATACAAAAAAAACTGATTTTAACACCCAGGTTGGAGTGTCTATAACTCTGGGTCACATGCCGAGTGGCTGAGCTCACAGTGTCACCAGAGGCAGTGCTTTTACTGAAGAATATTTTCAAGACATTTCTGTACCAGCATTTCTAGGTGTGGGTCCCTGGAATATAAGTGAACTTCCCCCAAAGATGATTTGTCTTCTGGTTTGTAATTTATTGGGGAGATGTATTGACAAAGCAGATAGGTTATTTGCCTAAAGGTATTTTTTTTCCTTAATCATAATAGTTACTATGAGCTGCTCAATTAGATTCATAATTGAGTTATAATCTGCCAAATTTATCCAGTTAGCTGGTTAACCAGCCAGAATAGAGCTTCGCAGGACTGGCCGGTGACAGGGGTAATGAGGGATTTTGTTAGGAGAGAACTTTAATTATGGACAGAATTCAGCAGCCTTAGCTCGACAAATGAAAGATCAGAAAGAGAACAGTGGTGAGGTTACCGGCTGTTCAGAATATTTTTTTTCCTTCCCTCCCTCACTGCTGCATTAGCTTGTTTTTCTTAACTGTGCAGGAATGACTCCCATTGTTTTTCCTATTATTTTGAACATTGAGATTTACTCAGCAGAGGGAAATGGAATGATTTTTTTTTCCTGATCTAAGACTACAGAAACTTAAACATGAACTAACTTTGTCCATGAACTTCTTAAACATTTTCATAATGTTCTCTGAATATTTCAGGTAAGAGAAATCTGCCTTTCCACTTTGCTTTTAGAGGCAAAATTATAGTGTTTTCAGGCAAATAAAAACATAAATGTGTCTTGTAAGGACTGAATAGTGTTATGTGTCCTTTTCTGTTAACTTTTGAATTCAGTGAGAAAATGGTGTAACACAACCATGGAAATGTGGTTTTCCTAGGTTTCTAACCATCTTCTTGTTCTGTGTGTTTTCTCTAACCTCAGAATGTGGGTGTCAGTTGTTTGAATGCAGTCTGCACCATCTAACTAGCATAATAACATGGTCATGTTGTTAACAGCTCCATTTCTCTCTTTTATTTTGCCGTTTTCACCATCCAATGGACGCAATCCTTAGCGTTGGTCAAATCGGAAGCGGTTAAGTGCCAGCAAGGTAAATATAGCTGTTTCCTTTCTTTTCATCATGTGGTTCCTCTTTGTAGCAAAGACAAATGTAGACATGAATGATACTATCCAACCTTTCCATGTAAAGGCTTTTGTTCCCTCTGACTGCTGATATGAATAAAAAGGAAACACATGCTCTTTTAAATTTCATTTAATAACAGCATAGCCAGATGTTAGACTTAGCTTGTTTCAGAGGTGAACTTTTATATGTGCTGGCCATGTTAGAATGTTACACTTCAGGATGGGGGACACATGTACACCGCTGATTCATGTCAATGTATGGCAAAAACCACAATATTGTAGAGTAATTAGCCTCCAATTAAAGAAATAAATTAAAAAAAAGAATGTTACACTTCATTAAGCTTGAATTATTTGTAGTTGCAGTGCAGTCAGACTTAGTCCTTTAGAAAGTTATTTACCATTAGGAAGAAGCTAATTTTGGTACTATAAGGGCAATGAAAAGATTGAGAGGAATATGTGGTATATTTTATAAATCTTTTTTATGCTATTTCTATTTTACCATTTATTTGTTTATTTTTGTGAGTGTTTCTTTAAAGATTTCTCTATGAAAAATAATTGTGTGCAATTGAAGATAGGGATGTGTTATCAATTCATCAGGTTCTGAAGGTAACACATTGTCACTGAAGTGACTAAATGTCAAAATTCATGTAATGTAAACAAATCCCAAAAAACTCTGTATAACTTCCTTCAGCTCTGCTACTTCCAGAAGAGGAATAATCAAGATGCAGGTGCCCGTGATGGGCCTGTGTGTTAGGGGAGGGTGCATGGGCAAGCTCTGTATATGCATTTATTTATACACACACACCTGTACACAGATGTATACCAGTTCTCATTTCTAACCTGTAGTTGTTTACTTCTCTGTAAAATAAGGAGATTGAAACAAAGATTTTGTGCATTACAAGAGCATGTGTATGTAACAGAGAGAGAGAGAGATCCGTAACCTGAGTAGTCATTTAGGAAGGCAAACTTTCTAAGCCTTGCTTTTTAAAATCCAGAGGAATCAAAGTTCTGACTCTTCCTAAAATGTATATCCTTTGCATTTTGGGAGCCCTTTAAAAATAACCAGGCTAAGCTTTTTGCCTTTTTTTTTTTTTTTTAAATTTAGCTTTGTTTTAATCCTACCTGTTCACTGGGTTTTCAGAACTCTGGTTCTTTTTAGACATAAAATTAAGAGGCAATAAATAATCATGTGAAGCCGTCTCAAAAATCCCTCCAACTTTTGTCTTACTCCTTTATAGTCACTAGAGGGTAGGAGAACATCATTCTCCCCGCAGAAGGGAGCTGGCTCTCCCTCTTGCGTATTAAGCGTTGCTGTAACCATCCAGAGCAGTAAAGTTTCCCAGCATGCTCCGGCGAAACCTGACAAAGCAGTATTTTCTCGTTTATTGATTCTGCTGCTGCACTAAAACACTGGTACTGTACATCAATAACCATCTTTAGTTAGGGAGCTCCGGCCTGTGGAAGAGCGCTGGCAGTTTGTGGAAGAACATAAAGGCTAGAAAGAAAAATTGTGAGCTTGGGGAATATTGGAGTCCAGGGAGGACAGGAGAGGTTAGGAAGAATGGCCCAAGGAATGAAGAGGGGAGAAAAAATGTTGCCGGCAAGGATAAAGATATCAAAACTCTGAAAGGAACAGAGGGTCCTGGAGAGCAGTATTTATGTCTGTGCTGCGAAGTGGCGTCTTACCACTGCGTTGTTGTCTTCTTCTTTCCCTCTCATTGTAGTTTCTAGAATTTTGACTTCAGGGCGCTGGGCTCAGAGACTTAATAAATGCCTGCGCCTGGTACACAGTGTTTTGTAAAACCTTTGATGAATAGAGGTCACCGAAAGCTACTTATGATCATGGATGAGAGATACAATTTATGGATTGGTGCAGAATTTCAATTGTTAGGGTGACTTTTTGCTACTTAGAGTCTGCAGTTATAGAGGGAAAAGTGAGATAACTTCTCATTTAGCTCATAAAAGTGAGTCACAGGGAAAATCTATAGTCTCTGTGATTAACTCTCTGTAAAAGTAGTTAAAATACCCTGATCAGTCTCTCTTAGTAGTTTTAAACTATAAACTGCTTTTTTTAGGATTTCCATTTAAAACTTAGAAAGCAGAAATTTAACATAAAGAAGATTATTTAATGTGAGTGTATAAAATTTTGCTAGTTCTAAGTGATGCATTACCTATAAAATGTCATTGACTCTTTCACCTCAATCTTACTCTTATAATAACTTTATTTAAATAACTGCTTCTTAAACTCATAAGTTTATAATTTTGCATCACCCAGAGTGGCAGTCTTTATGGACTGTCTTCTAAAGCGTTTCATATATATATATATATATATATGTATATATATGTGTATATATATATATATTATGTATTTTGGCTGCAGCAAGCGGCTTGTGGGCTTCGTTCCCTGACCAGGGATTGAGTCCTACCCACTGGAATACCAAGGACTACCCCGTTTCCTGGGTTTTGTTACTGACCTTGGTTTTAATACAGTGAATACATAGAGATTGCCTACGTATTCACTGTAAAACTACGTGAAAGTAGTTTTAGCTTTCATGCAAAAACCTTTGTTTACCTTCAAGTGAGCATTTTAAAGAGAGAGCTGAAAATCTGATCTAAAAGGGCCTGAATCAGATACCTGCTTCTTTTCAGACATTTCCTTTGCATAATCTTTTCTGTGAATAGATCTATTTCCATACTTTCCTCCTCTCTAATGTATATCACAGTTACAGAGCTAGAAAATTAACAGCAGTTACTTCTCTTATGTCAAATAGTCTAATGGGATAGAAACATGACGATAAAAAGTGAAATTGGTAGGTCACTGATGTCTTCAGCAAATCTGCAGCTGTACACACCCCCCTTTGATTTGGGACAGTATTATGGGTGACCATGTGCCCTTTGAGTTACGGGTTTTCTTTATTTTAGATAATTTGCACCACATGTTTATTGTCATATGGCTCCTCTTTTGACCTATTGTTTCATGCAGTTATATGACAGCCGTTTCAGGTAAAAGACACCCTGTGTAGGGCAACATTTTTTTCGGTGTGACGTTAGTTGATTAGTGGTTCCACCGTTTGCTGTGTTCGGCTTCATGTTCGTTTAGCAAGGTTCCTGCGTTGTCACAGAGGCTGAGCACTACAGGGACAGCATTTTCCTGTCCCCCTGCCAGGGAGCCTCTGACTGGCTGAGAGGGAGGGGCAGGATGCTGCAGGGGGGACAAGGGAGAAGTCAGGGTCTTTCTCCCCTTTCTCTGATTCACGTGCTGTCTGTCTTTGCCCCCTCCACTAGCCAGTCCTGCTGTGGTTTCTGCTTCTCCCAGGTACCTCTGACCCAAGCATTTATTCTTTTTCTCTCTGTAGCTCAGGGATCACTGAATTGCAGCCTGAGTGCAAAATCCAACCCTGTATCTGCTTCTGCAAATACAATTTGATTGGAATGTTGTCGTGCTCATGGGTGTGTGCACTGCCCCTGGCTGGCAGGGCGGAGCAGAGTACTTGGGACAGAGCCTAATTCTTACTACCTGGAACTTTACAGAAAATTGCACCACGCCTGCACCGCCCCCCCCCCCTCCCCCCGCCCCCCGCCAACGCAGGCCTAAAAGTGCTGGCCACTTCCTGCTGTCGCTAACCTTAGCTTTTCTTCATATGTTCTATTTGGCATCCCAGCATTGTATTATATTCTGTTATGTTAGATTATATTAAATATATTGTGTGCTCAGTCACTCAGATGTGTCAGACTCTTCTGTGACCCCATGGACTATAGCCTGTCCATGAAATTCTCCAGGCAAGAATACTGGAGTGTGTAGCCCTTCCCTTCTCCAGGAGATCTTCCCAACCCAGGGATCGAACCCGGGTCTCTTGCATTTGCAGACAGATTTTTGGCTGTCTAAGCCACCGGGGAAGTTGGGGAAACTTAAATTGAAAGAGGACAGTCAAAGAATTTGGAAAGAAGATTGTTCATTCTGTCTGCCTGTCTATCTATACACCCGTCTGTCTGTCTGTCCTGATGTGCTTGGTGAGCAGAGCCCAGGTGAGAACCGGAAGGAAGTTCTGATGGTTGTTTTGTCTGTCATATAGTTTTGAGTTGAGAAGAAGCTGCTTAAAGTGGAAGAAATGCCTCTTCTCCACCTTAGAGGTAAATGCCTTCTGTCACTGCACCTCTTTCTCTACTTGAACTCATTTCACTATTGGTGAAATGAGTTATTTCACCAATTTCACCCTTATTACACTATTGGTCCTGGAAGTAGTACAAGCAAAACCCTTTGCAAGAAATGTGGTCTGTTTGTGGAACCAAAATGAGAGTATCATGCCTGGACTGCTTCCCCAATTAATAGAGTGCTTTTTGTTCTGTTGTTTTTTATTTTCACACATTATTCACTGAACTCAAATGCCTATCCATAGTATCACCTTTTACTGTTTTGTTTTCTTGGTTAAATTTAAAGGATTGGAGGATGGTATATCCCAAACAGCCATATATATTCATATATCTGTTTATTTCTATCTTCCTATCTAATATATCTGCCTATTTTTTAATCTATATATATGCCTATCTATCCCTTATCTACCTACTTATTATTTCCCTCTCCATCTAGAAGTAACACTGCTGAATATCTTAACCTTGATGTTTCTGCTGCATTGTTATGAAGTCTAGGCCAGCATTATCCTGGACAGAATAGTTTCTAGAGGTCTTCCTCATTTCTGGGGGCCTCAGTCATGCTCAGCTAAGGCCATGAATTTATTAGAATTCTCAAACCTTGTGTATTTCAGCCCAGAAGAATAGAGCCACTTTTCACAAATCTGTCACCTCAGTGACATTAGAATCACTTTTGTCCAAAACCCTCTCACTGAGCACATACTATATTGGCAGGAATGCTGTCCTGAGACTTCAGAGATTAGTAAGACTTGGACATCATAACTGATGCAGTATTCGAGAGATGGAGCAGTGGAAACAGTGACAGACTATTTTCTTAGGCCCCCAAATAACTGCAGATGGTGACTGCAGCCATGAAATTAAAAAATGCTTGCTCCTTGGAAGAAAAGCTATGATCAACCTTGACAGCATATTAAAAAACAATGACATTACTTTGCCAACAAAGATCCATCTAGTCAAGGTTATGGTTTTTCCAGTAGTCATGTATGGATGTGAGAGTTGGACCATAAAGAAAGCTGAGCACTGAAGAATTGATGCTTTTCTACTGTGATGTTGGACAAGACTCTTGAGATACCCTTGGACTGCAAGGCGATCCAACCAGTCCATCCTAAAGGAGATCAGTCCTGAATATTCATTGGAAGGACTGATGCTGAAGCCGAACCTCCAATACTTTGGCCACCTGATGTGAAGAACTGACTCACTGGAAAAGACCCTGATGCTGGCACAATTAAAGGCAGGAAGAGAAGGGGATGACAGAGGATGAGATGGTTGAGTGGCATCACTGACTCGATGGACATGAGTTTGAGCAAGCTCTGGGAGTTGGTGATGGACAGGGAGGCCTGGTGTGCTGCAGTCAATAGGATCGCAACGACTGAGCAACTGAACTGAATTGAACTGATCTGATTAGGAGAGCTGAGAGTAGAGAGGTGGGGTATTCAGAGACTAGACCCTTATCTTGACCTTGCAGGTGGGTGGGGTGGGTTGAAGGCTAGAGAACTGAGTGAAAGGAGACAGGAGTGAATCTCACCAAGTGAGGAGGAGGAGGAAGTTCATTGAGACATGACGCTCACAAAATAATGTGTGTGGCAAGCACTCCAGACTCTGTGTTGGCTCCAAAGTTGAGCTCTCTCAACCAGCAGCATCAGTAGAAATTGTTTGAATGCAGATATTTCTGGGCCTCCATCTCAGGCCTCTCAGATCAGAAACTCTGGAAACGGGACCCAGCCGCCTATTAGTGAGCCTTCTGGGTGACCTGGAAGCATATTTATGTTTGAGAACCACTGGTGTGGACTAGGGGGTGGCGTGGGATGCTGGGAAAATAGGAGGTGAAGCCAGGGATGTCAGAGGGGCAGGCCTTGTAGAACTGCAGGGAGCGCTGCTGGATTTTAGATTCCTGGGGTTAGAGTGAGGCAGGCAAGGTGCCTGGGATAAAACGTGAGACGGCTCTGGGGCCAGCCCTGCCCTCACAGAAGCCTGAGCATGAACACCTCCTTGAATGTTTCATCCTGAACGCCTCTCTCGCCTCACCCTAGTCCTAGTCCTGCTTAGGGGTCCCCTTGACCTATTTTAAGTGAAGGAGAGCCATAGAAATACAGACTACAGGAGTTAAGGCCTGCAAATCAAGAAATAACAAAGGCCTACTCCAGAGCACAGGGAACTCTGCTCACTCTTATGTGGCAGGCTGGATGGGACGGGAGTTTAGGGGAGAATGGATACATGTATATGTATAACTGAGTCCCTTTGCTGTACACCTGAAACCATCACAACATTGTTAATTGGCTATATTCCAATATAAAATGAAAAGATAAAAAAAAAGAAATACTAGTTGATGATTATCGCAGATGAACCAACCATTTAATTTTGAGCTTCCTAGAGGTCAGGGTGAAAAGGGAAATCTTATTTACTCACATGGCTGTCATCTTTTTCCTCCTTGGTCCAGAACCCTGAGGGTCATTGGGTATTTATAGACTTTATCAATTTTTTAAAAATCTTCTCATAATCTAATTTTTAACTTCAAACATCGAGTGAGGATAGTCCCTCTTAATTAAAAAATAATGTAATCCTTTAATATCTTTGCACACACAGATTATTCATCTCCTTGGAACTATGATATAGTTTTCATCTGTAAATATGTCTCATCTTCCATGTCCATGCCTCTGTGGGAAATTTAAAAGGCTTGCTTTATATCCCATCCAAAAATTTGTTTGTCATTCTAGGAGAATTTATGCCTCCAGGGTTCTCTTCAAATGATACAAGGAACTGCCAAGTAGGAGCTTTCTGGAAGCCTGTTGCATGAGTATATGGATCTTCTCATGTCATGCTATAAAAGCTGTTGACAATGAGCAGTAGTTTTACATGTTGAAAAAGCTTGAAAGGAATATTTCATGGAAAGCTTTTATAGACTGCGTCTTCTCCCTTCGTTTTTCTAAGCATTGACAATATAGTTGGAATCTTGCTTTACTCTTCAATTTGCTTACAAAGTTAGTTCATTTTTGTTTATGCATTTGTCTCCATTGACTCTCTACTTCCTCACAGTGACTCAGGAAAGATAATTAATGAGAATCAGAATAAGATGTATTGGCAACATGGGAACACGTATTTTTAAATTTCCATCACTGAGATGATCTAAAAAGTACCCGTACAGTAATTGGTGCCACTAAGGTAGGCCTACTGGGAAAACCTTGTAAAAACGTTTTTTTCAGTGGCCCTAATTTTAATTTTACTTTTTAAAAATGTTTTGATATTTTTTGCCACCCAAGGGAATGCTTTGAATTGTTACCAATCAATGGTATTGATTGGCATAGTTAATTATGAATGGTGGTATCACTAGAGAAAGAAGTGGCTACCTACTCCAGTATTCTTGCCTAGAAAATCCCATGGACAGAGGAGGCTGGTGGGCTACAGTCCATAGGATTGCAAAGAGTCAGACGTGACTTAATGACTAAACAACAGCAATCACTGACTATCACATCGCTTCTGATGACTGTAGGTGTTTCCCCTGCTCCTGGACTCTGTGCCTCCCTGTCAGGATCCTTCTTTATACCTGACTCTCTGCTGTTCTTCCTGGCTTGGGATGGACAGACACATCAAGCTGTTATGTCCACCATCCTAGGGTTTCCTCTGTAACCATGCTGAGTAGTTGTCCTGGAACCCACTTTGCCATCTTCACAGCATGCTGCTTGGCCAGAATCCTCCAATAATGTATGTTTGCCAGTGTGTAATCCTTTTTTTTTTTTTTTTTTTTTATTTCCCTGGAAGGCAAATCTATTCTCTGTTTTCTTCTTTTGGGCTCTGCTTGGTCATCATTGCTATGCATGGGCTTTCTCTAGCTGCGATGACCGGAGGCTTGTCTCTAGTTGAGGTGCACGGCCTTCACATTGCAGTGGCTTCTCATCTTGGGAGTACGGCTTGAGGGTGAGCAGTCTTCAGTAGCTGTGGCACATGGGCTTAGTTGCCCCAAGCATGTGGCATCTCTCCAGACCAGGGATGGAACCCCCATCCCCTGCATTGACAGGTGGATTCTTAACCACTGGACCACCAGGAAAGCCCCATCCACTGTTCGGAGAGTCAATTCCTAGATCAGAAACTCCTGAGAATTCTCCACCTACTGGTAGTGAGCAGAAAAGCCCCACAGCCTGTACCTTCCATCTTTCTCCCTTTCTCCTTTCCCTTCCTGTGAAATTTTCATGATCTGGGAGTAAATTAATGTTTTGGAATCTGTTTCATTTTTTACAAAAGTTAGTATGTTTCTAAGTTAAATATCCCAACTTGTTTTCCCTTAGTCATAACTAAGTTGCATGTTTCAGGAAAGAGTCACTCTTTCTGGGAGTAGGTTTGCCAGGGGTGGGGGCCATGGAAGAGAGCCGATGAATGAATCCATATAGAAATAGTAAAAGTTTCTGATCCTCTGGGAGGAAGGAGAAAAATAGCAAAACCCTGCTGGACTGTATTTTATCCATTATGTCTGCTGAGAAATTAGGGTCAGGACCCAGAAGCTTTGCTCTATCTCCCGGTGTTTGTTTCAGCTTAGGTAGGGTGGGCTTCTCCCTTTGATGGGTCATTTCCTTCTCTCCTTTCACATTCCAGGCTGCATTAAGATGACAAATTTCACTTACAGGGCTCGGGCACAGACATGAAAACTTGAGCTATTGAGCTAACAGAGTGAGTGCAGAGGAGTCGATTTATGGTGGGGAGAACAGGGGTGTTTGAAGAACGTGAAAGTTCCGGAGAACCCAGCTCTGCATCCGAGCACAGACGGGATGGCTCAGGTGCTACCCCCCAACCCCAGACCCTGCCTCTTAAACCTCATCACAAGTCTCAAGGGTGGAAGAGAAATGTGAAAGTGATTAAGAAACGTGTTTAAAGCTCATGCTCACATCCTAGACCTCATCGCTTGCAGATGAAACTTTTTTTTGGATATAACCTTGTAGAGGGCTTTGCAGAAATATTTAGAAGTATTTAGAATAAAGGTCCTGTGTCCTTTTCTGTCTGTGAACTGTGCAATAAACACTTCTCTTTTCCTACCCCGCCTTTAGCAAGGGAAAAAAAATCTTGGACGGTGAAGAGCAAGTCCATCACATCAAACATGACTGCGTTAAATGCTAAAATGTTCAAAGTCCGACTGAGATAGATAAAGGCTTTGATGGAAAGTGGATATTTCCCAGGGACATTACAAGCAATAATCCAGATGTTAGAGTGTAATGCAACGAGTGTCCCTGGATTGATCAGGAGCTCCAGCCAAGCTGGGCCTGGTGCAGGCCTTTGCCTTGCCCTCCCATGCTGTTCCGCCATATGGAACCTATCTCTGGGCCCCGTTAATAACCAGCTTTGGATTCCATTTTCACAGAGCTCATAGAGCTAAGTGGGGCTGTTTTATGGACAAGTTAGATAGAAGCCTTTCCAAGATAAACATCCAATTTGAAATTAGGACATACCAAGCCACAAAATTATTTTAGGGCATATTTCATGGAAACACTGCCATTTTTCTTAGGCAATTGCCAGACTGTAGGATGCCCTTTGATCCCTTGTGGACATTACTCCCTTCTTTATAAAAAGGATTTTGAAATAGTTGCAGTGTTTAGGGAGGAATATATCTGTCGGAACTTTGAAGCATGGCCCTGGGACAGGTCATGCTTCAGCTTATTGGTTGGCAAGTCAAACTTTAAGAAGAAGAAACATAAAAAAAGAAAGTGCAGCAGGATGTATGAATCAAATTCTCATTTTCTTTTTAAAGATGGAAGTTTTCCGCCTGTGTGCTTGGTAAGCTAGAGAATATTTTAAAAGGATCTGTATGCACACACATAGAGTATAAACACAGCTACATACGTATTTATATATGTACCTGTCTATACATTCCGATGGTATGCATTGTTTTTAATAAATACAAAGTTACTTAACCTTATTTCATAGATTTTCATGATTGAATGTATTCTTTGTATAACCCAACTTCTGATAGAAGTTAGAGAAAGAATTGTTCCTGTTTTCAAGAGGAGAGGGTTTTTTCTTTTTTAAACAAATTATTTTCCCGTCTCCCTTTCCTGTTCTGTATCTGCATCTTCAAACCTGTGTGTGTGCATGTGTGTGTGTGTGAATTCCAGTTTCCAAAGAAAAGCAACACAGATATGAAACTGGGAGTATACATTTCCATAAAATAGCTTTGTTTAAGGAAATCATAAAATGACCCAAACGCTTGGCATTACTGCATCATTTGTTAAGAGGGGTGGAGTGACGTGTGTTGGATGAGGTAAACTGGCATGTAATTAACCCGGCGCTGACATACCGTTCGTTGTGATAAATTGTGAGTAACTGGTGTCCAAGCAAATTGATGCCTAAATGATCTCAAAGATATAGTGAGCAGATGACAGGAATGAATATATAGTGTTAGAAATTCATTGCTTTACTGTGATGCTCGACACCATCTCCGTCCTTCAGCCCATTTATTTCTCCCTCAAATTAAGCCATCCACCCTCGTGCCATCTCACGTACTGCGTGGAGAATGTGAATGAATTCTGCCAACCAAGCACAGCCTGTGGATCAGGTCAGGGATTCTCACTCAAACAAACTCACCATAAAAAGACACTGTCGAGACCTTCAGGGTATTTAACAATGTTAAAGGAGTAGACGTTACTTGTGTTGAGTGTGATCATGGCATGGTGCTTATGTAAAAACAGATAAGTATTTTGCTTTCAGATATTTCAGCCAGAGGAAACATTAGGGAAGCAGGGAAAGATGTAATAAGATGACAAAATGTGATGAATAAGCACATGGAGGTTGGTTGTGCTGGTCTCTCTGTGTGTGTGTTTGAAGATTTACATAATGAACATTAAAAATAAAGTGTGCTTGTCCTCTTCATAATTTAATTCTGGGGGATATTTGCCTTTTTCTATATTCTGTTTAAGCTGTGTGTGATGTAGAAAAGGAAAAAAAAAAAAAATAAGGTAACAGTTACTGAACACTTACTTGGTCCCAGGCCCTGGTCTGTGTTCTTTACCCAACGTTCCCCTCCCACCAGATCTGCAAAGCTCATTTGGCTGTCAAGCCTATTATGAGCTGTCTCTGGACCTGTGAATCTTGCACTACAATTAGCCTTTTTTGTTGTCCCCTACGGGGGATTCTCCTTTTTTTTTGGAAAATCCCAGGGATGGGGGAGCCTCGTGGGCTGCTGTCTATGGGGTCACCCAGAGTTGGACATGACTAAAGCGACTTAGCAGCAGCAGCAAGGGATAAGGCTCAGCAGCAAAGAGTCTGCCTGCAGTGCAGGAGATACAGGAGACTCAGGTTTGATCCCTGGGTCGGGAAGATTCCCTGGAGGAGGAAATGGCAACCCACTCCAGTATTCTTGCCTGGGAAATCCCATGGACAAAGAAGCCCATGGGCTAGCAAAAGAGTTGGGCACGACTTAGTGACTGAGCACAAGAAATAAAGAGAGGTAGGGACGGATTCAAGTGTGAAGGATAAATTGAAAGTCATAATTTTGAAATGCCCAGAGGTAGTTTGTTTCCCTGCAGAGCAGTGCCTGGTTCTTATATCTCCGTTTCCCAGAATGCCTCTCTTCCCTTCCTACTATCAGAGTAGCCAAAGGCCCATTTGGAAGATTCTACGGAAGAGCACGTGTGGGTGGGGAGGCCAGTGCCAGGTGCCAGTGTTGTTTGAATCCATCCTTCACTGGAGGCTCCAAGCCCAGTGCTTGAGAAGGAAGTCACATAGCTGTGGTTGCAGGTTTGCAGAACCAGTGAAGAACATTCACACATTCACTAGGCAGGGAGTGCTATTTCTCATGAATATTGAAAGCTGGACCACCCCCTCTGATCACCAAAGTCACACTCAAGAATTATCAGCAAGTTTATATGTCATCTTTATTTCTTTGCTTTAGTCCTCTTTGATACGCAACCTCCGGCTCTCAGAGTCCTTGAAAAAGAACCAACTCTGGAACGGGATTATAAGTATAACTTTGTTGGAAGGAAGGAATGTCTCAGGCGGAAGCGTGGCAGAGATGTTTGTCCAGTTAAAACTGGGAGATCAGAGGTATAAAAGTAAGGTAAGTTCTGTCAATTCCTTAAGGAGAACAATGTCTTTAAGATGAAAACAATGGGAAAAAATGTATGTTTTCCCCCTCTAAACTTTGCAAGAACAAAATTTATTTTTAACTCTCCTGTGTGGATTAGGAGCACCCCAGAAAACAAAATAAATGTACAGATGCTGTCTGTTAATATGGGGCATTTGATTGCTTAGTGTCATTTATTTTAATATAGTCACTGGAGCTAGGGAAAGTTTATTAAACAATAGATTTGAATGCATGGCTTATTTTCATTTTGAAAATAAACAACTGTGTTTCAGAGATTGTGCTGAAAACAATTACTAAGTGTTTTCAAAAATCCTACAAAAATAAAATAGTGTAATATGTTATAGTTGAATTAAAATACTTGAGTTAAACTAACTAAACATATTTTCAAAATTATACACTCCTGGATTTCTCTAACTTGTTGGTATGAACACCAAAAATAGACATCTAATACTGCTGTTTCTTTACTCTGGTTTTTTTTAAAGCTATCTAAAAGTATTAAAAGTGATTTGTTTTGAACAAAAGTAATAGCTTTTTTTTTTTAAGCTGTCTTTAAAAATCAATCATCTTATTCCACTGATCCAAATTCCATTTAATTTTTAATCTCAGTAATTCGGTGTGGTTTTTATTTCAAAAACCCTAGTCTCCAAACCATGGTAATTAATTAGTTTTACATAACTGTCAGACAGGAATATTTCCTATGTTTTATGGATTGAGGGAACTAGGGTACTTGAAAGTTAAGTCACTTGCCAAAAGCCACATAGGAAGAAAAACATCAGAGTGGAAGACTTTGAAAATAGGCCCGAGGGTATTTGCAGCTGGGGCTTTCCAGGGTAGCGGACTTACCTGAAGCAGACTAGTTACGGAATGACTTAGCGGGGCAGGAGGTTGTCTCTCCTGCACAATTTTCAGTGCAGAATCAAATATTAAAGGTCATTTACTCCAGCGCAAGCAGCAGAGAACCGAAGCTCATGTTGCAGAATTGTTGATTATGAGAAATGCAAGAAATTGAAGCAAAGTTATGGCCAAAATGTACAGATGATAATTTTAAGCAGGCAGTTTTAGGCTGTACCTCACAATAAGTGTATCCAGGATAAGCACAGGTCTCCATTAAGATTCCTTTAACCCTCCAGCATCAGGGTAAGGATTTATAGAAAAATTATTCATCACTAAGCGCATTTACCCTTTTAGACTAAGGTGAAGGGTAGAAAGAGTCCAGTATCTGCTGCATTCCCCCTTGGGGAATACTGCGCTTAAGTTGTGATCAAATGGGCTTTTTTTTCTGCATAGTTTCTAAATTCTGTGATCTGATATATTTAAACTCAACGATGATGAAAAACAGCATAGATGATGTTATATGGTGTTGGCTGCAGTTGAGGTCTAAGCAGTTCATTTTTTCCCATGCGAGCAAACTTGGCCCCAGGATTTCATCATTGGCCCTGAGTTCCTGGTATTTAGTGGCCCACATTTTTGCTCACTTTTTCTTCACAAATTGAATCTCTGTGTAAACGAAACAGAAATGAAAGTCTTGCCAATGAATCAAACACATAAGCAGTTTGAAATCACTCTTGGAGAACATGGAAACACTTGTGGAGTTTTCCAACCACGCATGTTCATTTTTAGGTTTGGCTGTAGTGGAATTTCCTAATCTTCCTCTGACTCCAGTGACTGGATTCAGGAAACTTGAATTTAGAAATAGGCAGTCACATACAAGTTATGGGTTTCTCATGTAATGCATCTGACAGATGTTAATTAAGATCCCAAATTGTTAATTTATATAGTTCTTAAGCCAGCGCTGAAATGGATGTGCCAATAAAAATGTTATTTCCATTTGATTAACCAATTAGGAGTATCTTTTGTAAGAGAGAAGAGCTATAAAATATCTATTGAGATACAATATTATATAGAGAGTGCAGCTCAATAGTCAGTATTATATATGTGTAATAAATATTACCCATGTATCAAAAATATATATTTTGTATACCTATAACATTGATTGTTTCTTTGGGGATAACAATGCTGTTTCTAATTTGGTGGATAAATGACTGAATCTGGGGTCAGCTAAAAGAGTATGATGTTTTGCCAATTCTTAAAACCTTGACATGCCTTTCATTTTCAACAAGGAAAATTTTAACTGTGTAAGAGTGATCATAACCATAATTATGATTGCCTTCCTGCTGTTTAGAAATAAATGAATGTGTAGCTGCTATAGTGATGAATGACATTTTAAGAAAATAAATATTATAACTGCATGTTTTCTAGACACTGTGTAAGAGTGCAAATCCGCAGTGGCAGGAACAGTTTGACTTTCACTACTTCTCTGACAGGATGGGCATTTTGGACATTGAAGTGTGGGGAAAGGACAGCAAAAAGCATGAGGAACGTTTGGGCACGTGAGTCTCTTCTGCTTTCTAAATGGTGGGAGACGTGTCTGCATGAGGCTGGTCTATAGCATTGTCCTTATCTGGTTGAGCTTAGAGTAAAACCTCATATTCCCACCCCAAGGAGCCATAAGTTAGCTGGACCTTAACCTGGGGAAGACTTTTTCATTTATTAATTGGTATATGCTGTTTAGTATTGATTGCAACAGAAGAAAATCGTTATGTGTCAGGGATTCTCTAAAGAAAGATAATGTCCCATCTCAGACTCTTTGGGAAATGTTGGTATCAGTTTCCAATGCACCCTATGAGTTTGGTTTTGCTATTTAGTGAAAATACCAAATAATTCAGTAACACCATGAAGCTAGGTGTCCCAAATTGATGGAACCTTTCCATTGTCCTCTATGAACTTTGTGGCAAATCATAATGAAACCTGTTGAGGCCAGATCAGTTTTATTTGTATACTTCGGACCTTCCCAACTTAATTGAGGTGCTCACTTGTATATAATGAGAAATATTGTAAGTATTAATAGTTTCCATATAGGATTATAGTAAGACTATAGTTAAATGCGATTCTGCCTACATCGTAGCTGCCCCAGTTTAAGCATGAAGGATATGCTGGTGGAGGCATACATCTCTGATATTTCTGGGAAGGCTGCAAGTTCACAATATTATCCTTATTTTATAGATGAGGGAATGGAGTGCTGAGAATCTTGGCAGAATAGTGAATGCGAGACTCAGGATTATCTGTTTTCAAAGACCCAAGTTTTTTCTTCCAAACTACTGCGTTTTGTTCAGCCAATATGCATCCAGTTTGTCCACCCATTCTAAATTTAGAATACAGCATTTAAACGGCTCTCAACATCTGTCTGTGGTCTTTTTCAAACCAAGTTCTCTGGAGCCCTGGGTTCAGGGAGATGTGTTGGGGCCAGCTTTCAGGATAATCAAGTTTCTTCTGAAACCAGAGCATCTCCACTTTAACCTGTGCTCTGTGGTGGGGTTCTGTTCCAGGCAAGAGTTTTACTGCTGAACACGAAAGATTGAAAGCCCTTCATCCAGTAGAACCCCTTCATTTTACAGATGAGGAAGTCCAGAGGTCCAGAGATGTTATGTTTTTCTATCAGCAAGGAATTTAGGGGCCAAAATAGGCTGTGCCCCAGCTAACCCAAAACCCAATGCAGTGCTTTTTTTCTGTGTAGAATGCTTAGCAGAGGCGGTTGCATGAAACATCAGTTCTTTTTGCTGCTGTTATCCCATCCTAGTATTCTTGGGCTTCTCTTGTGACTCAGCTGGTAAAGTCACATCCACCTGCAATACGGGAGACCTTGGTTCAATCCCTGGGTTGGGAAGGTCCCCTAGAGAAGGGAAAGGCTACCCACTCCAGTGGGTACATTTCATGCAAAGATGGGCTCGATAAAGGACAGAAATGGTATGTACCTAACAGAAGCAGAAGATATTAAGAAGAGGTGGCAAGAATACACAGAAGAACTGTACAAAAAAAGATCTTCATGATCCAGATAATCATGATGGTGTGATCACTCACCTAGAGCCAGACATCCTGGAATGTGAAGTCAAGTGGGCCTTAGAAAGCATCACTACGAACAAAGCTAGTGGAGGTGATGGAATTCCAGTTGAGCTATTTCAAATCCTGAAAGATGATGCTGTGAAAGTGCTGCACTCAATATGCCAGCATATTTGGGAAACTCAGCAGTGGCCACAGGACTGGAAAAGGTCAGTTTTCATTCCAATCCCAAAAAGGCAATGCCGAAGAATGCTCCAACTACCGCACAATTGCACTCATCTCACACGCTAGTAAAGTAATGCTCAAAATTCTCCAAGTCAGGCTTCAGTAGTATGTGAACTGTGAACTTCCAGATGTTCAAGCTGGTTTTAGAAAAGGCAGAGGAACCAGAGACCAAATTGCCAACATCCACTGGATCATGGAAAAAGCAAGAGAGTTCCAGAAAAGCATCTATTTCTGCTTTCTTGACTATGCCAAAGCCTTTAACTGTGTGGATCACAATAAACTGTGGAAAATCCTGAAAGAGATGGGAATCCCAGACCACCTGACCTGCCTCTTGAGAAATCTGTATGCAGGTCAGGAAGCAACAGTTAGAACTAGACATGAAACAACAGACTGGTTCCAAATAGGAAAAAGAGTACGTCAAGGCTGTATACTGTGACCCTGCTTATTTAACTTATATGCAGAGTACATCATGAGAAACGCTGGACTGGAAGAAGCACAAGCTGGAATCAAGATTGCCGGGAGAAATATCAATAACCTCAGATATGCAGATGACACCACCCTTATGGCAGAAAGTGAAGAGGAACTCAAAAGCTTCTTGATGAAAGTGAAAGAGGAGAGTGAAAAATTTGGCTTAAAGCTCAACATTCAGAAGACTAACATCATGGCATCCGGTCCCATCACTTCATGGGAAATAGATGTGGACACAGTGGATACAGTGTAAGACTATTTTTTTGGGCTCCAAAATCACTGCAGATGGTGACTGCAGCCATGAAATTAAAAGACGCTTACTCCTTGGAAGGAAAGTTATGACCAACCTAGATAGCATATTGAAAAGCAGAGATATTACTTTGCCAACAAAGGTCCATCTGGTCAAGGCTATGGTTTTTCCTGTGGTCATGTACGGATGTGAGAGTTGGACTGTGAAGAAAGCTGAGTGCTGAAGAATTGATGCTTTTGAACTGTGGTGTTGGAGAAGACTCCTGAGAGTCCCTTGGACTACAAGGGGATCCAACCAGTCCATTCTGAAGGAGCTCAGCCCTGGGATTTCTTTGGAAGCAATGATGCTAAAGCTGAAACTCCAGTACTTTGGCCACCTCATGTGAAGAGTTGACTCATTGGAAAAGACTCTGATGCTGGGAGGGATTGGGGGCAGGAGGAGAAGGGGACGACAGAGGATGAGATGGCTGGATGGCATCACTGACTCGATGGACGTGAATCTTAGTGAACTCCAGGAGTTGGTGATGGACAGGGAGGCCTGGCGTCCTTCGATTCATGGGGTTGCAAAGAGTTGGACACGACTGAGCGACTGAACTGAACTGAACTGAACCCACTCCAGTATTCTGGCCTGGAGAATTCCATGGACAGTATAGACCATGTGGTCGCAAATAGTCGGACACAACTGAGTGACTTGCCCTTTGATCCCATCCCATCTCAGTAACTTATCCTGAGACAGACAAGAGGAATTTTGGCATGTTCCTCCCGTGCTTGTCTGCAGTGGCATTCTGTCGACAGAATGGCCTGGTTTGTCCTAGGGTACTTAATAATCTGAGCTCTCACTCACCTGATGGCAGCACTCTTGCCCACTTATCATGTGGAACATGCACACGCACCTACACAGTTCATCCATCCATGTAAACACTGGCTAGGAGGGCCAGGCTGCCTCCGGCTGAGACCGGGGAGCTCTTCCTGCTGTGTGCGTGTTGTGGTCCCGGTTCCGTTGCTTTGTGCAGCCTGCTCAACCCCAGTTCTCTGCTGCTCTGGTAGGTAGTAGCCATACTTCCCTGGAGATCTGCAGGGCCAGATTTGTGGTTTGGGGCACCAAACTAGGCCCTGTCACTCTTCTGCGCTGGAGAAAGGTCTTCCTGTGGTCCAGAATGCACAGATTTTTCTCTGTCAGGTGCTTTCCTAGTCTCCCCGCTCCTCCGTTTCCACAGGATAACTTAGACGCCTGCGTGTTCTCAGTGCCTCCCACCCTGGTCACTGCCGCGACACCCCTGTGCGCTGCCAACACCCACAGCAGAAGGATCAGACGCGTTGTGCTAGCCAGCGGAGCACGGATAAGTCACGTCAGTGCACAATGCAGAGAACTCTGTGTCCCGCAGTGTTATCTGAAGGATGGCCTTTGAGCCCCCGGTGATGGATGGCCCATGTGTTATTTTCGTAGGTGCAGAGAGTAATGGCCTTTCGTTTCGTGTGTCACCATGCCGTCATGTTTCCTTCACATAGTAGGAAATGCTTTTTCAAATGAGCGTTAAGTTTCTTTACAGACACAGGAAATAATTGGAGATGTCCCTCTTATGCCATGTTTTGTCATTTGGGTCTTCATTTATTATTTGAGCTATTTCCTGTTTGTGACTTAGACGTCTACCTGCCCCAGTGGCCATTCTGCCCTTCCTCTTCGTGGACTTTAAAGGAATTTTTTTGGGTATCCTTTTCCTTTTTCCTCTCCTGAGGGACAGAAGATAACAGAAGTGTCTCTTGGGCTTTGACTACACAGCGTTACCCAGAGTGAACTTCCAGGTGGGGTGAGACTTCCCCTAAAATACACCACTGCTTGTCATAGTGAAAGGAGAGATTGTGTTGGCATATGGATGTCACAGACCTGTTACTTATTGTTCCTTCTTGCATAAAAGGGTTCACTCTCTGTTTTCCTGTTCTTTGTTGTAATTGTTAAGGATCAGTTATTTTATCCACCAACTGTTGGGAAATACCTTGTTGTGTCAGGAGGGTCTTTGGCTATGTTGAATGTTCTCAGACCTGTCTCATAATTTGTCTTTGGATGGTGATAGCAGTTTAAAGTTCTGCATGGCCTCTGTGAGAAACTCTTCCCCCACTGAAGCTTCCCCTGGCAGGCATCGTGAGAGGAGGGACGGAACGCTCTGGGTTGTGTTTCCTGGGCTGTCTGGTAACCACAACACTTGCGAGCTACGAGACCTTGGGCAGTGGCCTTTCTTGTGGTTTTTCCATCTGCGTAACAGGGTCTTCAGCCAACTTGCAGGCCATCATGGCAACTGGCAACCATGTTATTGTTGATTGCTATTATTACTCCTATTAATTTTGAGATTTTTTTTTTTCTTCTGGAGAATAACTACAGATCCCCACTACTAAATTGTGCTGTTTAAGTATTTGAGATATGACTGGTTAAAATTCAGCTCAGTTTTGTTTATTCAAAACAGAATAGAGATTTTTGTGTGTGTGTTTTGGTGGAAGTGAGCAGTGACTATCTTCCAGGATGTGATGGGAAGGATATTTATTGACTCAAGAACTGAACAGTGTCGATTAGCCTGACCGACATTGGTTTTGTAGCTGTGGATGGTGGTAGACCGGGGCAGTGGTCAGTTATGGTCATAACTGGCGTTTGTGTTGGCATTGGTGGGTTGCTAGCTTGGTGATAGTTCAGCCTTGTCCTGCCTACCCAACCACCATGGCAGCCAGCCTCCTCCAGGCTCTCTGAGTCATGGGGAGCTTTCTGAAATTCCTTATGTCCTTATGGTCCACCTGTGGGCTTCCGCTAAGCCACAGGTAGCTCCTAAGGAGGTCAGGGCTGGTGAGATAAGAGTGCTTGGGCAAACCAACACCCCAACCCCCAATACAGGGTGTCTACTATTCATGGGACAGAAAAAAAAAAAAGTCTTTTGAGTCCATCTATGGTGCAGAAACAGTGGATTTTTAGGAGGAGTAAGAAATAAAGCTAAATATAACCTGCTCCAACTTTTAAACAAAATGGCAAGAGTAGAAATATAGATTAATCTTCTTGTCAACCTGTACCATTTCAACATAATCATACCATTTTCTTAAAGTATATTTTATATTTCCCTGTGATACTGGTGATTAATTTGTTATAGAATATTCTAGCTTCCAAAGTGGTGCCAGTGGTAAGGAATCTGCCTGCGAGTGTAGGAGATGCAAGAGATGTGAGTTCAATCCCTGAATCAGGAAAATTCCCTGGAGGAGGAAATGGCAACCCACTCCAGTATTCTTGCCTGGAAAATTATGTGGACAGAGGAGCCTGGTGGGCTACAGTCCACGGGGTTGCAAATAGTCAGACACGACTGAGTATGCATGCATGGATGCACGCAGACTTAGTTTGGAAAAGGTAAGAATGAGATTGCACAAGCTTATTTTAACTGGGCTGCCGCAGAGCCAATCCCGAGTCCCACATGGTGCCTTAGAAAGTGGCTCTGATGTGCTGCCCGTTTACCAGTGACTCCGACGCGCAGGAGAATGAGGGTATTTCTTTGGACAGATCGCACGCCATGTTGCTGATCTGCTTTCACAGCAAGGCTTGACACAGTCATCATTTGCTTCCTGTTCACCCCCGTTCTTAGCCTCTGAGATTTACAGCTTTTAAAACTCTAGGACTCTTTTCTGCCCCCTTGCATTTAAGTTAAAAGCTGACCAGTCTATAATATAAAACATAGAATTATGGTAATGAATAAGAGGTTAAAAGCTATCATGGCAAGTGGAACTTAGCAGGTTTGGCTGACTGATATGGTAAAAATTATGTGTTGAATTAAAACATTAAAATGCGGTGGGATTAATGGAGAAAGACAGGAACAGGAGGTCAGAAACAATGCTAAATCAGCACATTAACTGCCTGTGGGCTGGAGATGCTGGCTTTAATATATGCAGAGAAAAAAAAAAAAAACTTGCAGAGGGAAAAAAAAAAAAAGTAACTTAGTCCTTGTTTTCTCCAGGTGAATAGAAATGCAGATATTTGAATCTGGGAGGTATCCATACATATATTTCTTTCCCTTTCTTTTTTATATAGAGGAGGAAATAGACCCTACAAGATATTCAGTTGGTTAACAAAAGAGAAACACTGACTTGATAATTTGGAGTGTTTGACTTTGAATTTTATTTTGCCACTAGGATTCATTTTGTTTGTTCGTTCATTTTACTCAACAAACACTGAGCATGTTGTGTATCAGACATCCTACCAAAAGCTGGGGGTTCACGTGTGGGTCGTGTCCTCAGGCACTAGGTTGTGGGCAGCTTTCTGGAAGAAGAGCGGCTCAGCTGAGACCTGTCACATGGGTGGTGGTTAGCCTGACCAGATTGGAGGAAGAACGTTTCAGGAAGATGGGACCAAATGGGCAGAGACTTAGAGAGGAGGGAGAAGACGTCTGAGAAACTTGAAAGGAATGCAAAGAGTGGTGATGTCACGCGATCTGACTAGAGCGGAAAGCGGAAGTGAGGTCACAAAGCCGTCGGATTCCATCTCCTGCCCGTGAACCACGGCTGGACTTGGCTAGACCCAGACACACCAGTGCCCGGCTCCTTTCTGTTCACTACTTGTTACCACAGTGGACCTCTGATGGACTGAATGATCTACAACCTGACTTCAGAATGATGAGTTCTTGGTCCTCTAAGGGCCCGTGGGTAGCACCTGTTGAATTATGGTCCATACGTGGTCACTCCCCCTGCTGGTGGAGCCGCACATGAGATGCCCTGGGGGCAGACCTGATTGGCTAATGCTCGTTACTCATGTGTTTTGCATGGACACTCTGCACACGTGCTTTCCACATTGTCTTTTTCAGTACAGTTTCATAAGTTTTATTGCTTCATCGGTTTTTGTTAACAAACACATCTTTGGATATATTGGCCAGAGTCTCTTGGGCTATGGTGAGTTAACAGGTATTTTTTGTTTTACGTTGTTTGTAGGTCAGTATCTCTGATACCTTTATCAATGTGTCTGTACTGTCATCTACTATTATGGGAAAAATTTTAAATACTTACCCTGCTGTAATTCATCACAATTGAATGATTAGCATTTCTTTAGATCAGGGGTCACCTAACTAGGGCCCGTGGGTCAAGTCCAGAAGGCTGCTTGTTTTTGAGTAAAGTTTTATTGGAAAAGAGCACTGTTCATTTCTTTACATTGTCTATTATTGCTTTCATGCTACAAGGGGAGAGTTGAGTAGTTGTAGCAGAGACCATGTAGCCCCAAACTAAAACTGTTTACTCTTTGGCCCTTCAAAGAAAGATCTTTGTGCCCCATCATTTATTAATGTTGGTGTGGTTTTTAATGATAATTGGAACATTAATTATGAGAGCCTTTTAAACCACATATCCAAAAACTGAGTTTATTTTTCAAAGAAAATTGCATCTAGAGTAGTAAGCTTAGTTTCATCAAGCCTCATACAATGTTGCCATTTGGGTAGAGTTTGGGAAGAAATTTAGAGGATACAAAAGAGAAAAGAGAATATATGACAATACCTGTAAAATTCTAGAATTGATGAGTGAGTGAGTAGTGTTTATAAGAATGAGCAGGCAGGAGGGAAGGAGGAGGGGGTGTTTTGCATTGCGATGAATCTGCGCTGGATCCGTTCTTCTAGGCATCCTCAGGGGCCAGCTCTGCACTTCACCTGCAACTGGTTACTAAACAGGTAACAGAAAGTCTTGGGAAAGAACAGCAGATTGGCTAGTGCTTCAGGCGCGGCGCCGGCCAGATTATTTATTTTTTTCCCGGGGTAGAATGTGATAACCTATAGAAAATGAATGAAGCAGCCCAGAGTCTCCTTTTAAGACTTTTGTATTAAACTTGTCTTTGGTGAATGTATTTCAAAATGATTATATCTTAAAGATTTTATTTACTTGCACCTGAAGAAGGTCATTTTGTTTACATGATACTCACCTCTCTTCAGAAGATTCAATTGAGTGTTACGGTAAAAGAGTTCTGAAATTCTGGAAGAAAAGTCCTTATTTTTATCTTTTCTTTCACTACTTTGGCTGGTCATACAGTAACCAGTTCCTAGCTTGGGGTTAATGTAAGTATTTCTTCTGCCTCTGACTAACCTCCAGAGCATTCTGGTTCTCCTTCCAACGTGAAGATGAGCTGAAGCCATGGAGACAGAGGTTGACACAGAAAAATAGGAGGCCTGAAGGAAAGGGTTTGGTGTGAGAGTCATTTCTTCTTACTCCCTTCTTTCCTCCTTTCTTCCAGAATGTGGAATTGAAGGGGGCAGCCAGCTGGATAGAAGAGATGGGGAGAGAGCACTTCAGTTCTAGAAAGTTCATAGAAAGTCATGCTTAGAGTTGGTGGTTAACACTAGGGAGAGGGTCGCTTTACATTAATTCTTAAGACTAAAGACGTTGGTGTTTTAAGAATCGATTAATTCATATGATGGGATGGGGACCCTAAGAGACAGGGGTCATAATCCGTGTACAAAAGGACAAGGTTTAATTTTGACTGACCCGATGCTGATGTATCAATTTAATTTGCTCTTTCAGGTCACTAAGAAAAGAAAAGTAAGCATTTGATTGAATTCACTCATTAATTAATTGAGAATGTAGAATCCGTTAGGTTTGTCCTGAAATTCCCTTATCTGGTGTTTATGTGGCTCTTATATCTAAAATAGGCAAGGCTATTTTTTTGTATAGGAATTCTTTCTTTGTTATCAAAATAAACTTTAAATATGAGATAGGTGCAAAAGTTTCATAGTGGGTAGAAATGACTGAAAAGTTTGTGAAAATGTGTAATTTCTGAGACAAAACCAAATGTTTAGTTTGATGTGATTCACACTTGTTTAAATTAGTAAACTGCTCTGTTCAAGGAAGCTGTAAATAAATAAATAAATAAATACTCTCCTATTTAAGGTTACCACCAGAGAAAAGTCTTAAACAAATTTGGATCATTCATCCTTCCATAGAAAGAGCTTTATTAAATGAAAGTGTGTATAACAGTGTAAAATAATGCTTAGCAAATATTCTTAAACAGATGTACTACTACTATACTTATTTAGAATTTTCAGGTCCTTAGTTTTGTAGGCGGAAAAGGCAATGGCACCCCACTCCAGTACTCTTGCCTGGAAAATCCCATGGACAGAGGAACCTGGTAGGCTGCAGTCCATGGGGTCTCGAAGAGTCGGACACGACTGAGCAACTTCACTTTCACTTTTCACTTTCATGCATTGGAGAAGGAAATGGCAGCCCACACCACTGTTCTTGCCTGGAGAATCCCAGGGACGGGGGATCCTGGTGGGCTGCCGTCTATGGGGTCGCACAGAGTCGGACACGACTGAAGCGACTTAGCAGCAGCAGCAGTTTTGTAGAAATGGCGCAGTTAAAGCACTTGACATTTCTTGCCCAGCAAAATTAACTCCCCACTCATATACTTGCTTACAAAATTTACTAACCCCTCTGTTCACAGTAGTAAACTTATTTACTGCTACAAAAAAATTTTTGATTCAAACCATAGAGGGTTATTTAAATATATATGAATATATTTTTTAATGTCTCCAGCAGAAACACATGATGAATTTATTACATGTAAAAGCTCTAATTGCCACCTCTTCTTATAACTGGAATCACTTTTGGTAATTTGAAAATAAATACCCACATAAATTTAATTTTATGGGTACGTATCCCTTACTGTAAAAATATTTTTATTCTGTACTAAAAATAGGCATAGACTTTTAATATTGGTAGGTTTTTCTCTTTAATTGGAAAAGAATTGCAAGCTTTCTTTCAAATTTATTTAACTGGAACTTTTTCCATATCCATGTGGCTCAAAACCATCATGGCTTTATATATGAGGTGGGTTTGCCTGTTGGCTATTGTCTGCAAACTTACAAAAGTGCATGAATGATGTGGGGTAAGACTCTATTGTCCGACATTATGAGGCAGTGCATCCGTGTTTGTAATAAAGTCTTGAACAGTCATCTGACTTAGTAACTAGAGATGGCGAATGGGAACGCAAACCACGCAGTGCCCGCCTTCCCTCCACTCAGCCCTGCCACCTCACCCACCGGGACGCGAACGAAGCGAGTGTGGTCCAAGCAACCCCAGGATTTTCCGTGTTAAAGCAAATAAATGGCTTAGCACCTCAGCCCCCCCTTTCAGTGTTTGCTTCTGTATTTAAATGTGTTTGAGGTTTTCAACATCACCAGAACATTGACTGTTAAGAGGCGGAAAACATGCAATTTATAGCAGATGGGTGCAGCCTTTTTTGGCTGTGCTGCAGAAATGGGATCAATCAACAGCACTTCATGCTCCATTTGTCTAACAGAAACCCACCTGGGGAAGCCCCGCGGAACGGTGCCTATTAGGAAAACACCTTAACACATTTCTTTAAATAAAATCTCGCCAGTTGGCATTAATCTGGAAGAAAATGGTTTCTCCATTAACCCTCTCCCGCTTGCACAGGCTCCTGTCTTTTCACCTCTTTTTGAACCAACGTCTCTTATTCTCTTGGATGGTTAAAAAAAAAAAAAAAAGACACAACCCAAGAAGCCTTCTAGAGCCCACATCCATAGTGCTGAAACTCTGAAACTTTTTTTCTTCCTAGTTTTTGATCTCATCAGCTTTCTGCAGACTTTACCTGGCAGAGATTTGCTGCTTCTCAATTCGTTTGCCACTTTCTCCACGCGGCCTTTTCTTTGAGTTTCTTGACATCTTTCTCTCCTTTACTGAGGGTGTGGTGTGTCGGGAGGGAGTGTTAGCAGCCAGGGGAGCCCCTGCAACCTTCACTGCTCAACCAGCCAGTGCCCAGACAGCGGGAGGTTTCATGGGGGGATGAAATGAAAATCAGGTGCTTTGGAGGGTCCGCGCCGCCACGCATTAATCGCTTTTCTGTCTGCTTCTGGTAACTTTTCCAGGTGTAAAGTGGATATCTCAGCCCTCCCACTCAAGCAAGCCAACTGCTTGGAGCTGCCATTGGAAAGCTGCCAGGGGACCCTTCTGATGCTGGTCACCCTCACGCCCTGTTCAGGGGTCTCGGTCTCAGATCTGTGTGTGTGCCCCTTGGCAGACCCCAACGAGAGAAAGCAGATCGCCCAGCGCTTTGTGAGTGCTCTGCCTTGCTACGCCCCCTCCCCACCCCACGCCCACTCCACCTTTAAGCTGAAACAAAGTCTGGGAATTGAAAAACTGCATCCAAAGAGATCTTTGTCCAAAGTTCAGTGGTATTTCTCCTAAACAAGACATCAGACATGGAAGTTAATGGCTAGTGAAAAGGTGAAAGTAGATTTTAGAATTCGCTTTCCTATTTAAAAGCCAGAGAAAGTGTTTGTATATTTTACCATTCAGGATCTCTTTGGAGAAAACTGAAATCCTCAAGGGGGCAAAAGGTTGTTTAGCATGTTTGTATATATGAATAGGTATTTTTATTTTATTTTGTTTGTCTTTTACTTTTATTTTATATTGAAGTATAGTCGATTTACTGAGTTGGCCAGGAAACATTTGTTTGGGTTTTTCCATAGGATGTTAGGAAAAATTTGAATGAACTCTTTGGTCAAACTAATGCACTGTTGTGTTAGTTTTAGGTTTACAGCAAAATTATTCAATTATACTTGTACATACATCTGTTTGTTTTCAGATTCTTCTCCCACATAGGTTATTGCTGAATGTTGAGTAAAGTCCCCTGTGCTATACATTAGGTCCTTGTTGACTATCTATTTTATATAGAGTAGTGTGTGTATGTTATTCCCAAAGTCCTAATTTACCCCTCCCCCTAAGTTTCCTGTTTGGTAACCATAAATTTGCTTTTGAAATCTGTAAGTCTGTTTTTGTTTTGTTAAAAAAAATTAATTTATATTATTTTTAGGAATTTTAATATAAATTCACAAAAATTGCTTTTTATAAACCAAATATTAATGTTTGCAATGTTGGGCATATGTTTCTAGACCCTCTTAAGATCAAGTGAGAAAGTACTTGTGTCTTCTAAAGCAAAACAAAGCCCTAGAGAGGCATGGGAGACTTGTTCCACACTCCCCTGGATAAGAACTGCTTGTGAATTTTTGCCTAACTAGTTGCAATGTTCTTAAAAGTCCACTCAGCATTTTTAAATCAAATGGGTTTGTCCTCGTCATTATTTCTTGTGCTCTTGCTTTCTCGGTGTCTTTATTTGCATTCTGGTTTTATTCCATCTTCTTTGTAAATCAATACGTTTATTTTACTGCCACACACATGAAAGGTGCATTTTAAGAAAGTGGCATGGAAATGAAGCAAAGATGAATCCCAATTTAATGGGAATATTATTCTCAGCGTAAACTTAAGTGTCTCCAGACTCCTTCACTGTGCAAGGTGTATTGATTAATTGAATAGTCCTTTATCTTCAGGACTACAAAGTCTAGCCACGCATCTTATTGACAACACAAGATTCTGCACGCAAGGTTGACATACTTTAAAGAAGTTTTGACAAAATCCACTTTTAATATTCTCTTTGATGACTTTACTTTAGCAAATGAAAAGAAAGCAAAAGTCTCCCAAATTTCCCATGGACAAATCGCAAAATTTTCCAAATTCATGAAGAGTTTCATGTATTTATAAGGTGACATTAGGTAAGATCAAAATGACTGCTTTGCATAATGCCTCAAGATTTGGGGAGTACTAATTTAAAAGAGGTTTGAAAAGGTAGAATCAAAATAAAAAGATCAAGTGTTTGTTTGTTTGTTTGTTTGTTTTTTGATCTAGACAGCTGGCCAGTGTTTAAGAGGGAAAGAACACTGCATTGTAAGATACAAGTTCCAGATCCCTGGATTTGTTTTTTAGGTTTTGAGAATAGGTAATCTTCAAAGGCATTTCACCTCAAAATTATGAAAATATTTTATTTCAAATGTGTCCATCTTAACTTAAATACTAGTTGTTGTTGTTGTTTTTTTTTTTTTTTAAGATTGAAAATTCTATTTGAAAAAGCAGCTTCTAAAAGTTCTTAGGAATGGTGCATATTTGTTAGGCAAACCTTAACTGTTATTAAGCTTTTGTGATTCTGACCTGAAATGCCTAAATAATAGGGGTTTTACTACCCTTCCATAAATCTCTGGGATCAACTTATCACAGGTTTTTAGTTATCTAGTGATGATGGAAATATTGTATCCAAAGGTTTGAAAGTACATCTTTTTCAGCAGATGTGTTTTGGAGGCAGGCAAAGAGCATTTATCTGCTTATCTTTTTCTTGCACAATTTCTAAACGATGTAGTGTGGTAGACATTTAAATATTTCTGTAAACGCTTAAGAATTATCAGTAGGTATATTAGAGCTTTGGCACCTGCCAACTAAAAATTAAAGTAAATGTGATTACAGAGCAGTACTGGATGTGCAGTCTCTAATGAATAGATCCTGCTTCCCTGGTGGCTCGGAGGTTAAAGCGTCTGCCTGCAATGTGGGAGACGCGGGTTCAATCCCTGGGTCGGAAAGATCCCCTGGAGAAGGAAACGGCAACCCGCTCCAGTATTCTTGCCTGGAGAATCCCATGGATGGAGGAACCTGGCGGGCTATAATCCGCGGGGTTGCAAAGAGTCGGACAGGACTGAGCAACTTCACTTTCACTTTCACTCTTTCTGGTGGTAATATGTATCCAGGAAGGGTCCAAGTTTAGTTCTCTGATACCCATAAACTTTATTCTAGCTGAGTCAGAATAATGTTGCCTTTTAGGGTGATTTAAAAGTTTCATTATAGAGAAAGAAGAAGGAACAGAGAATCAATGTCATTTTACACCCATTTTCCTGGTGGGATGTCTGTGCTATCACCAGGGGGCGATGTTAAAAGTAGATTGCATGTGCTTTGTAATTTGTTTATTTTAAAACTGAAGTTAATTAATTCTCAGTCAGTTTGAATCTGATTGTTGCAAATGCTGAAGTTCCCTGTTGACTGATATAAGGAGGTTTGGAACTTCTCCTAGCTTTGCATGAGAAAGGTTATGATAAATCCAGAAGGTACTTCCTGTAGGACTTGGTGGCATTAAACAAGGTATCAGAAAGCTGTGTTCATTGGATCTCCTTTCCTCCCGCAGTGCTTACAGAACTCCCTGAAAGATATGAAGGATGTCGGCATTTTGCAAGTGAAGGTTTTAAAGGCGGTAGATCTCTTAGCAGCAGATTTCTCAGGTATAAAAATCTTTTTCATCTTTTTTTTTTTCATTTTTATTTATTTCCTGACTTGAAATGACCCGATGGCAAACTGAAATGTTTTACTCAGTAGAAGCATGTACAGAGAAATCATACTCTTTCAAGCAGAGTCAGAAGAAAAAGTGCAAACAGGTTCTCTCACTTTACATTTTTCACATTATCCTTTGCAAATAATCTTGCTGTGATTAGGTAATGTGCTAGTCCCTTTGGCTTTCAGAGATATTTGTGGGTGATTCGTGTCATGACTTCTTACCAGTTAAATGTCTGAAGTTTTTCAAGCGGACTTCGGAAGACAGACTGACGTCTGTCCTCTCTCGCCGTACTGTGGACATAGTGTTCCGTCCTTGGCAGAGTGTATGGTGTAGTGCCTGGATCCTCATTCCAACTGGCTGGCACGTTTCTGTAACAGCAACCAAAGTCTGGGCCATGGAACCACTTTGCCATTGATATGGTGTTGTATGAAATTTCTCTTGGTGCTTCATGAATTGGAACTTATAGACAGAGGCTAGAGCAGACCTGCTCTGTGATGAATTCTGCTTGACTAAGATGAGAATGATCCAGACATTCCAGTGTCTGATTAGACAATGGCTCTCCTCTCCTTGCTAAATTGTACCCTTGTACTAGCAGTTTAAACACCTCTATGGCAGTTTACTTACCAAGTAAACTGATGAATATGAAGAATGTTATACAACATGGAGCTATCTATTAATGCAGTAGCAGATTTTTGTTGTTGTTATAGTTTTAGAATGTGGTCTACTCTCTGTATTTGTGTAACCTCAACTTCTGAGGCTGGGGTAGCTCAAACTCTGGAAAAGAGATTGTTAATTAGAAGCACTTTATATTACAAAAATTATAGAATATATAAGTTTAGAAAAGAGTTCTCCTCATTCTCCTTCCAAAAATGAGCCAGTGGAAATCATTCTACAAGATGATCACAGTGTTAAGGAAATGTCCAGTGAGAATATTTTAAAAATGCTTTTTTGCCCAATATGAATATAAAAATTCTGTTTGTGGATGAAATACTTCAATAAGGGCTTCTGATATTCATCAGTTTACTTACAAATGCTTATATAGGCTTAGATTGATTTAGAAATTTTCCTTTCTTTTGAAACTTTTATTAAAACACTTATTTCAGATGTAGCATGTGCCTTCGTCAGAAGTAATTTTAGTTTTCATCACTAAAATGCATGTAAAATTATTTACCAGTTTTTCAGTGCAAATCGTGTCTTACTTCCATCTCAGTGTTTCGATACGGCACTTTTTGAATCTGTGATTGTTGATGGCTCAGTAACATCATCTCAAGGCCCAGGAACTCATATATGCTTTCAAGCAGTATTTTCAGAAAAATCTTTTTGTAGTTTTATATTTTGTGATCACCAGGAACTAATTGCAATGCATTAAAAGACTTGTGTATAGCTACATCCCTATGTGGAAATACTCTTTTAAAACTTACCTTATTTTATGCTTGCTATCAGGTGACTTCCACAAACCATCCTCAAAACTAGGATTTATGGAGGTTGTTTCAGGCCAATGTGAATTCTCCAAAGAGTATTTTCAGTTACAGCTAATAGGAGAGAAACCTGGAAGATGAAAGCTTTTGTAAAGATCAGTCTATAAGGCAAAACCCTCTTTTCAGAAGAATAGTATTGGTAGAAAATGCTACCATTTGGTCATTTTTTTTGTATTCAAGATATGCAGTAGGTAGCTTTGGAGTGAAGGTGAGTATTAGAAGATTCCAGTAACAAAAGAAGTAGTTAGAAATCAAATAATGCTATGTTATTTGACTAAATGCCCTGATGTTTTACTGTCTCTATATTACCTACGAGAAAATTAGCACTCTTCTGATTTGAAGCAAAGATCCTTGTCATTAGCTAAACATGCCTTTAGACCATATGGATCTTTATTGTTAGAATCAGATCTCACAGTCTGTGTTCTTTATAGGTTGGCTCACTTCATAGGTGAACAGACTCACTCAGTCTGCTCCACACCAAGGTGTATTGCTTTAGGGCAACAAAGCGGACCTAATCCAGAGTTCTAAAGCAACTTTTCTCTGTGGAAGAAGAAGTGAATTGTGGTTGCTGTGAAGTAGCAATAGGATGTAATTAATACCTCCAAGATGTTAGTCACTATATCATACAGTAGCAACTCACTCTTTTTATTACTGTCGTTATTATTACCAATTCTCTTGATATGCAGTAAAAAAAAAAAATCCGGCTTCACTTGATCATGGATTAGAAGAGGTATACATCATTGCCAGTGCCAGGAACATTTAAGAAATAAGTAACTATTTGTACCCAGCATTTTCCAGTCAGCCTTATTTATTAATGAGTATTTCATTTTAGTTGCTCAGGAAACAGAGTATTCACCCCTGCAAATAAAAAAGAACTACATTTAAAAAAATCAGTTATTGCAATGTCAATGTATGGCAAAAAAAAAAAAAATCACAATATTGTAAAGTAATTATCATCCAATTAAAATAAATTAATTAATTAAAAATAATTAATTAAAAAACTGCATTTACTCTGCATAGCCAGGGACCTTCTCAAAGAATAATGGTCCTTTCAAAATGGAATTTTCCAACCTTCTTACTTTTTTTAAATGATAGTTTGTGTTTGTTGTTGTTGTAATTGTTTCTTAGAAACAATACCAAATAACCATGATAACTGATGCTTCAAGTTTGTTTTACCTAAAATCAGGGACTCTGATAAAACAAAAGTCCATGGGGGCAGATCTTGGCAGTGGTCCCTATGGAGGTGAAGGTTACAGTTTGCAGAGTGCAGGGACCTGTTGTCCTAGAGGAGAAAGGAATGCTTTTGCCAGCTCTGCAATCAGTGGGCTTGCCAATTTTAATGTTGTATCTTTGCAGGTAGCAATTAGAAAAAGAAAATGCCCGTCACTCGTGGCTCTGATCAAAGCTAGGAGGGTGTTCCTCACTAGTGGTTACTGATGTTTTGATAATGTGGCCATAAAAAGAAACTTTGGAGAAGTTGAATTCTCATTACTTTCCTGGCATTTCAGAACATTGGAATAATGTATATATCATATATATATAGAAAGAGAGATATACAATGTTAGTTGCTCAGTCCTGTCTGATGCTGCAGTCCCATAGACTGTAACCCACCAGGCTCCTCTGTCCATGAGATTTCCCAGGCAACAATACTGGAGTGAGTTGGCATTTCCTCCAGGGTATCTTCCCTACCCAGGGATCAAACCCAGGTCTCCTGCATAACAGTGTCTACACTGCAGATTCTTTACCATCTGAGCAACTAGGGAAGCCCTTATATGTAATATATATATATATATGGTATATATATATATATATATATTTATATATATATAAATATTTATATTTATATATATATTTATATGGTATACATATAAAATATGTATACCATACATAGAAGCATGTGTGTGTACGTGCTGAGTTGCTTCAGTTGCGTCTGACTCTTCGCTCCTCTGTCCATGAAATTCTCCAGGCAAGAATACTGGAGTGGGTTGCTGTGCCTTCCTCTAGGGTATCTTCTTGATCCATGGATCAAACCTGCATTTCCTGCATTGCAGGCAGATTCTTTACCACTGAGCCACCCAGGAAGCCCCATATATATATACATGATATATTATTTATATATCATATACATATATATATATATGATATGATATATGTATATGATATATGTACATTCACTGAGGTGAATTTCTTTGCTATTATAAATTTAACTTTTTATATAAAGATAAAAATTAGTGCAACCTTCCAAATGTTATAAGATATAAATAACTAAATCTACAAGTTACCAATGTTAAGATATTTACAAAAGATAAAGACTTCAGTGTTCTAAAGTATAACAAAAATTTATAACTTTTTCAAACTAACTCAAATCTTTGATAAATATTTGATAAACTGTTTTATTGTATGATTGAACCTACTCGGTATTAATTTAAATTTATTTATAACTTCGCATTTTATATGTGTGTCTGACATTTGTATATAAGTGAGAAGACCTTTTATTTTAAAGAATCAGAGGTAATCTAATTTCCCTTGTAGCCCATCCCTCTAAAATTGGTGAAAGATATTTTAATGTTCTCTGTAGCAATATGAGATATGGACAACCATGTGCAGTTATTCTAATACAAGAGCCTGTCAGATATTTTTATTAAAACATTTGTCTCACAAACACCTTGCCCCAATGTAACCTAAAATCTTTAAGTAATAGGTTATCCAGTCTGATGTCAGTACTTCTGTAGTAAACAAGGCCATAGCCTTGATTCAGAAAACAGATGATAAATTGTACTTTGAAACTCAAGGTGAGTGTAGCTGTTTGTAATGCTTAATATGACCAACATCCTTCACTCAAAACTCAGCTGTTTAGAGAAGAAATTAATAAAAGCCAAGCAAAAACAATGCAGAGTTTCTTTCATAGACTATAAAACGATAATCAAGTAATTAATAGGTAAATAGAAAAATACGGACTGAAATATTTTCTGGCCAGAATTGTATTTCAGGGACTTTTCTGGTAATCCAGTGGTTAAGACTTCACCATAGCTGGTAAAATTCTTCATTCTTTCTTTAAGTACCTAATCCTTTCCCAAGAGACTGCAACTCATGCTTTGGATAAATCAGTGTTCAGTTCAACAGTTCATTCATTGAAGATGAAGATTAGTCCCTGTTTGATTTGTCCTTTATTTTTATGGTAACTGCCTTTCATTTTAATTCCTGTATATTATGGGAAAGATTGAGGGTGGGAGGAGAAGGAGACAACAAAGGATGACTTGGTTGGATGGCATCACCCACTCAATGGACGTGAGTTTGAGCAAACTCCAGGAGACAGTGCAGGACCAGGAAGCCTGGTGTGCTGCAGTCCATGGGGTTGTAAAGAGTCAGACATGACTTAGTGAATGAACAACAACAACAACATACTGAGGTATAGAAGATGTATAGAAACAGGTATGCAAATCTTGGTTCTACCGCGTTCTAGCCATGGGTACACTTAAGCCTTTAGCTTCTCATGGGTATTTTAACAGTTAAGTTGGTGGTGGTAGTGGTAAAGAACCCACCTGCCAGTGCAGGAGACATAAGACATGCAGGTTTGATCCCTGGGAAGATCCCCTGGAGGAGGAAATGGCAACCCATGCCAGTATTCTTGCCTGGAGAATCCCATGGACAGAGGAGCCTGGCGGGTTACGGTCCATAGCAAAGAATTGGACTCAACTGAAGTGACTTAACACACAAGTTAAAACCTAAATGAGCTTACTAAACACATATTACATGCTCATTAAATGCTATTCCCATTCTTTGTTAAATTTATTTTTCTAGAGTGTAGTTGACATGGGGAATTTCACAGGTTGTCTTCTTGATATTTTGTTCATAATTTTACTGAATTTTAAATAATGTTGGAAATATCAACAATCATTGCTAATCACAATAGCTTTTCAACACTTTTGGAAATCTATAGTTACCACTCTGTGATTTTTTTTGTTTCTGTTTTATTGCCTAATAAAGTATAGAAAAAATATGCTTCATGGTAGGAAAATTCTCATACTAAAACCAGTTTAGTGCTTCTATTCACATTTTGTAATATGGATAATAGTTTTATTGATATAAAATATATTTGTGGGCTCATCAATTTTTGTTGTGCATAAAAGTGCTGTTTTGAGAAACTGTTGACCAAAATACTGCAGTTAGATACCATATTGTAGAGGAGAAATATTCCAGCCATATGCTATAATACTGACTTTTGAGTAGTTTTTATAAATTATAACAGTATGTTTTTTGTTGTTTTGGGGGTTTATTTTTTGAAATATAAGACTGCTTGTATCAGAAGGGAAATAGTCTTATAGTTATTGTTCACTGGGACTTTTAAATCACATGTCCATTTTCTAGTTTGTTTTCATTGTCTGCTGTTTAAAGTTGTGTTCATAACAATAGCTCCCCTCTTAAAGATGCTCCATTTTCAAAGGACTGACTATAATTGCAATTTCTAGGAAGCTCAGCGATAGTCATTTAATGCTCTTAATTTATGAGAACCTCATGGCTAGCTGAGCCCAAATCAAGACCAACTTTTAAAAAACACATCAAAAGTGATACAAATCTGCCTTGGCAGGCCATCTGCTTTAATGGTCTGCCAAGGAACATGAACTCTATTCAATGCATCTAGCTCCGATAGATGCAAGTCTATCGGAGATAGCGCCGTGTGTAACTTATTGGCACCTTGAGAGTGAATGAGTTCAGTTCATTTGTGGTGCTCTGTGAATTAACAGCTTGTTCTACTGGTTGTGTTCCTAGTAAGATCTTTATTTATTCAGCCAATGTACCTCCCCTGTGTGTGAGCCTGTGTTGGGCTCTCGTGACACAGTGCAGGGGGAGAAATTAATCACCGCCTTCACATGGAGTGACTACTAATCCCCCAGTGGTATCTAATGACCGTGCTACTGTCAAGGTCAAGAATAGGGTGTCAGGGTTCATTAAAGGGACACCTGTCTGGTGTTCCTGCAGGTTGTAGCTGAGACATCAGGGATGAGGAGCAGTTAACACAGTAAAGATGAAGAAAACGCGTTTTCAAGTGAGGGAACAACACATTCCAAGCCTGCAGGGCTTTTCCAAGACGTGTGAGAGGCGGGTGAGACTGGAGAACAGAGGATGGTGACCTTGAGAGGTGAGAAGGCTAATGTATTAGGTGGGACTGGATTATATAGGAACATGCGGTCCAGGGGAAGAAATTACAGATCTTTCTAAGTAGGGAAGTGATGTGATCTCATATGAACTTAAATACTAGTTTATTCTGGTGGCTGTGTAGAGCAAGCATTTTGGAGGTGCAAGAGTGAATCATGGGGAGATGTTAGGCGAATTCGGATGGTGCTGTTTCATGGAGCTTGAGTGAGAATACTGGAGTGGGTTGCCATTCCCTCCTCCAGGGGATCTTCCCAGCCTGGGGATCAAACCCAGGTCTCCCGCATTGCAGGCAGATTCTCTACAGTCTGAGCCACTAGGGAAGCCCCTCACAGGGAACAGAGTTAGAAGGAAAAATTCTCATGTCTCCAGTTCTTGCTCTGTTTGTGCTGGAATATGACAACATCAGAAATGTAGTTAAGCAAACATCTCAGCAAAATTGTCCCCTTCCCTTGTGGACTTCACAGTCTGAAGCGAGACCTATCTGTCCCCACTTCCGGCTGGACATCCACCACTGCTAAGTGATCAGGCCCTCATCTGCAGGACGCCACCGAGGCCATCAGTTGGATCAGAGATGCTTGCAACCCACTCGGAAAAGTAGGAGATCCATGAAATTTAGGTCCAGAATGAAGAGAGATCAGGATTTTCTCTTCTGTTAAAATCCCTCTCAGAGCCCAGCATAGTATTTTCCACATTTTAGGAAACCATAAGTTACTTGTTGAAGGAAGGAGCAGGCATATCATAGCACATGGCATTATAACACCTAAAGTAAATGATCATAGGAGGTTGAGAGGGGAGCTCCCTGGAGTTTAAGGTGGCAAAGAAAGTTCCTTGAAGATGCTACATCTTGATCTAGGCCTTGGAGGTTAGCTGGTCTTTGATTTTTTTTTTGGAGAGGTGTGGGGCTTGGGAGAGCATTGCAAGGAGAAGCCATTCCACATGCAGAATAAGAGGCAGGACTGAGCCCCGTACCTCTGCGCTGCTCAGGGATGTAGCACAGATGCTCTAACCTTGATAAAGGGTTTAGGATCGGGGTCAGATCAGGATGGATGGTGTGGGTAAGTTGTGAGAGAACATAGACTTCCAGGATGAGCACCAGAGTTGGCTCTAATACGTGATAATAAGGTTTATCAACAAATGATTAGAGATGATGATGGAACTGAAGGGAGGGATTTTGGAAATGAAGACTGGGGTGGCTGTTGCTCTTATCTGCACCCCCAGCCTGGGCTATAATGTGCCACAATTAGCTTCAGAAATTAGCTTCTTCTAGAAATTCTTTCTTCTAGTCCTGCCCCTTGTATTGACTGACAGTCTGTGGTGGTTCCTGGCTGCCAGATAAATAAAAAGAAATAAATTAAAAAAAAAATGCTCTGGTCATGGTCTTCCAGGCTTCCAACCAATCTCTTCCTTTATCCACCAGTATCTTACATTTCCTGAGCACCACTATTTAGCTGTATGTGTGTGTGTGTGTGTGTGTGTTTATCCCGATCTGTATCTGTGTATGCACGGTAAGTCACTTAAGTCATGTCTGACTTTTTGCAACCCCATGGACCTCTGTCCATGGGATTCTCCAGGCAAGAATACTGGAGTGAGTTGCCATGCCCTCCTCCAGGGGATCTTCCTGGCCCAGGGACCAAAGCCAGGTCTCTTAACATCTCCCGCATTGGCAGGTGGGTTCTGTATCTATGCCCATGTATGTATGTATATATCTCTCTATCTGTGTATATCTGTCTCTCTATCACTGTATCTTTCTCTGTATCTATCTGTCTGTCTGCTTAATGAATGTAATGCTCTGATTTCTCCCTGTCTCCTTAGCAAGGACCTACCCATTTCTGCTGGCCAAGTCAGCCACCTCCCAAACCTTGCTCAGAATTCACCTCCACTGTGAAATCTTTCTGGACTTAAGCCAGATAAATTAAATGTCTCTGAACTTTAGTTTCCTCATCTGGAAAATGGCACAAATACTCTTCACCGTATAGAATGGGCATGAGGATTAAAGGAGAACTGCATGAAGCGTGGTTTCTTACCTGGAGTTGGGAGAGCCTGGCTCCCTCCAGCCAACACCCATCCCTGGGCACCAAAGTCCCCAGCTGCCCCCTCCCACTGGGCCAGGACACTCTTCACAGGGGAGGGGGGCCATGCATACCTTGGCTATGCCTGCATTGGGTCCTTTAAATGAAATTCAGGGCTAAATATAGAACAGAGATGTACAAATGAGCAATAGAAGGGAGATAAGGACAACATGTAATCAGAGATCACAGAGGAGAAAGGCTCAGTCCGCTGGCAGAGGGTGTGAGGGAAGTTTTCACTGAAAAGGTGACATTTGCTGAAAAGCGTGATTATTCTGAGAGTTCCTTGAAGGTAATGACTTGGTGGTCCATGTACATCAGGGCCTGGTTCCGTGCCAAGAGCAGAATGGGAGTTTAATAAATATTTGTCGGATGAATGATATGACCTCTCAAATACTTTTATTGCTTGTCAATCAACTTCTGTAACTGATATAAAGGTAAAATTATTTAAACGTGAAACCTCCACTTGCTGTTGGAGGAATACAAATGGATTTTAGCGTGCTGTTCGAAAATAGCAAAGGCTGTTGAGAGCAAGGCGCTGAAACATCGCCGTGAATCTGAATCACCAGTGGTGTAGCCGCGTCAAGGTGACTTGGCATGTGGATGCAGAAGAAGTCATCTGTATGTTTTACCTGTAAAAACAGGGGGAGCAAAGAACAAGAGGGCGGACCCAAGTATAGCTATATCCTTTTGCCTGGTACTGTTTGCTTGGTTCTCTTGGGAAACATTTGGATATTTCATTTGTGATGGGAGACCATTTTATCATGATCAGATAAAAATACTGTTTAAATTTTACTGAAAGTCCCCATCTGTCTGGAATCTTCTTTTTTAAATTTTATTTACTTACCTGTTTATTTTTAATTTTTTTGGCTATACCCTGTGGTACATGGGATCTTAGTTCCCTGACTGGGGATTGAACCCACACCCCCTTCATTGGAAGGCAGAGTCTTAACCACTGGGCCACCAGGGAAGGTCTATCTGGAATCTTTGAAGGGCAAAAAATCAGTCCTAAAGTGTGCATGCATTACTCTATAGATGTTTTAATGTCTTTACTTTTTTTTCCTCATCTCTGCCTGTTTCTCCTGGAATATTAATAAATGCAGCATTTTAATGAGCTTTGATGGGATTATCTTCAGAGAGTCAGAGAGTCGGTGCAGTGTCTTCCCCAGAGGCACACAACAGAAGCTCCCAGTTTCTGGAATGAAGTCTGTTGCTCATTACCTGGGACAGCAGAGTGTGTGATCGAGAGTGGGGTGGGCAGGACTCAGCCCACCTATGCAGGCCAGGCCCCTGACTCCCTGCTGGGGGACCCCAGGGCTTTCAGTGCAAGTGTCAGACGGCTTTCCCCAAGCCAGTGCTGATGGAATGTCACGCCAGTGTCTCCAGAGGAGCAGCCCTGACACCTCCCAACAGTCTGACGGACGGTTAAGTAGCTGTTTCAGTTTGGGTTGAGGAGCTCAGCATCGTCTACCGGAGTGTTAAGCCAAAAGTTCACAGTTATTCAAGAGATGTCGTGATCTTCTCCACTGACTTCTGACTTCTCCACTGACTCCACTGACTTCTCTTCTGACTTTGCTTAATATTACAATCCTTAGGGCCATCATGTTGCTTCAAATGGCAGTATCTCACTTTTTTATGTCAGGTACCTCCCCACTGAAACCCCACCCTGTACCCTGTGAGACACAGCCCCGGAGGAAGACCTGCCTTTCTAATTCAAGTATAGTTAATTTACCATGTTGTGTTACTTTCAGGTGCACAGCAAAATGATTCAGTTACACACACACACACACGCACATGCACACACATGCACGTGCACACCCACACGTGTGTGTGTATATATTCCTTTTCAGATTCTTTTCCATTAGAGATTATTGCAAAGTATTGTTTCTATGCTCTACAGTAGGTCCTTGCTGGTTATCTAATTCATTAGTATGAATAGGCTTCCCAGATGACTCAGTGGTAAAGAATCCACATGTAATACAGGAGGCACAGGTTTGATCCCTTGGTTGGGAATATCTCCTGGAGGAGGAAATGACAATCCTGTCTAGTATTCTTGCGGGGAAAATCCCATGGAAAGAGGATCCTGGCAGCCTACAGTCCATGGGGTCACAAAGAGCCTGATGCGACTGAACACGCATCAAACGTCCCTGCAAACAGTGTGCATCTGTTAATCCCAGACTCCTAGTTTATCTCCCCACTTCCATCCCCTTTAGTAACCATACATTTGCTTTCTATGTCTGTGAGTCTGTTTCTATTTGGCAAGTAAGTTCATTTGTATCATTTTTTTTTAACCAACTTTACAACAGATACCAAAGGAACTTCTCTAGGTAGAAAAGGCCAAAATGAAAAAAAGGAAAATTATGAAATGTATCATTTTTCCAGATTCCACATATAAGTGATATCATATGTGATATCATTTGGTATTTGGCATGGTATTTTCAGATTCCACATGGAAGTGATATCATATGGTATTTGTCTTCCTCTATCTGACTTTGCTTAATATTACAATCCTTAGGGCCATCATGTTGCTTCAAATGGCATTATCTCACTTTTTTATGTCTGAGTAAAAAAATTCTTAAAGAAGCAAGACTTTTTAAAAATGAAGATAGATTTGTGTGTGTTTGATTTGGGCTGCTCAACATCTGAAACCCCTTGTAGGATTGGGGTGCTTCTCTCGTATCTTTTGGAGAAGGGATTCTGATTTGCTTTCATTCAGTGGGAAGCCAGTATGTTCTCCCTTCCTGAGCCCTGGAATTTAGGAGATGGAGATTTGTTAGGCAGGGCAGTCCCTTTATATCTCCATCAAGTGAGGCAAAGAAGCAGGCTTGGAGAATGCATATTAGAAGCAGCTACACTTAGGGGGGCCTCCCTGGTGGCTCAGCAGTAAAGAATCCACTTGCAATGCAGGAGATGCGGGTTTAACCCCTGGGTCATGAAGAGTCCCTAGAGAAGGAAATGGCTACCCACTCCAGTATTCTTGGCTGGAGAATCCCATGGACAGAGGAGCCTGGTGGGCTACAGTCCAATGGAACCGCAAAGAGTTAGACATGACTAAGCAAATAAACAATAACATTTAGCGCTTGGATCAGAAATCTCTGTGAGGCCAGTTTTCCTGGGAAGAGAGATTTACCGAGATTCTGTGCCTGAGTATCCCTCAGCCTTTGGTTTCCAGTAACTTCAAACCTGAGTTTCCAGTCTGTGCACTGATCCTGAGTTGTTGTTTAGTCACTAGTCTTGTGCAACTCTTTGAGACCGCATGGACAGCACACACCAGGCTCCTCTGTCCTCCACTATCTCCTGGAGTTTGCTCAAGGTCATTTCCATTGAGTTGGTGATGCCATCCAACCATCTCATCCTCTGCTGCCTCCTCCTCCTTTTGCCCTCAATCTTTCCCA
The DNA here is from genome assembly GCF_029378745.1 of Bos indicus. Taxonomy (NCBI): domain Eukaryota; kingdom Metazoa; phylum Chordata; class Mammalia; order Artiodactyla; family Bovidae; genus Bos; species Bos indicus. The sequence continues at coordinate 13,019,018 of NC_091780.1, read as the reverse complement.
GCATCTTGCTCTTTTTTCAGTGAGTTGGCTCTTCTCATCAGATGGCCAAAGTACTGGAGCTTAAGCTTCAGCGTAAAGCCCTTCCAAATGAATATTTGGTGTTGATTTCCTTTAGGATTGATTGATCCTGAGAGCTGTTTGCTATTATTTTGACAAATTCCTTTGCTGCTAAGTTTAGTCAGGGATCCTTTCCACTGCTTGTAACTGACAACCCCGACACATTCATCTGTGTCCGCAGCTCGATCCCCGTCTACTGGCCACTGAGATAATAGTCTTGGCTTAAAAGGTCTGGCCAGTCATATAAGTGTCCAGGCCACTAGTCAGCTGAATGGAATATCCTGTTAAAGCTGACTCTTAGCCAGGCAGCTGCTCTTCTTGTCTTCTGTTTTTGAAATATCTTCATGCAAGTGTCTGCACACGTGTCTGTCTAAGGATGTGCAGCACCTCAGAGCCCCTAGTTATTAAGTTCATTGAATGTAGGTTCACTGGCCTGAATGGTAAGCCAGTAGGTCATGTGGCCCGAGTAGTGTCCATGTTAGGCCTTGGTCTGGATTCCTCGGCCATTTGTTGGAGGTACATCTGTCTTTATGCCCCCAATTTATTCAGTACACACTGCTTTATAGAGCGCCTGTGTGTGCAGAGTCAGGCCATGTGTTCACATCCTGTGGATATAAGAGACCCTGATGGTTCTCTAGATCCCTCTGTCAAGCTGAACAAAAGGGGAGAGACTTCTTACATGGTCACTGTCTGGGTTCCCCTTTGAATTCTGGTTTTTCTAGTATATTTTTTTTTCTTTTGGATGCTGTATGAGGTGAGATGGAAAAAGAAGTGAGATGGGAGAAGTAAAGGTTTAGCCTCATTATTTTTTAAGATTAAAAACTTTGAATTTACCTTGGGAAATTAGACTTCTGCATGTCTCTGAGCACTAAAAGTATCCCATGTGTATTTTCGTTATTTATTGACTATCTCAGATCAGATGTGTGTATGGCCACTCAATTCCAGAGCAGAGTTTTAACTGCTAAATAGCCATCATGGTGGTGGTTTAGTTGCTGAGTTGTGTCCGACTCTTGCTACCCCATGGACTGTATCCCTCCAGGCTCCTCTATCCATGGGATTTCCCAGGCAAGAATACCGGAATGGGTTGCCATTTCCTCCTCCAGGGGATCCTCCCAACCCAGAGATTGGGAGATTGTTTATCGTTGAGCCACCAAAATAGCCGTGATTATACTTTTTCTCATTTTTCTCATCACCCTGTAGAAGCATGTCAGTTATCATAGACTTCCAATTGTAGATGAGTAATTATATTCACTCAAAGAGAATTTAGAAAGGAAACAGAGATGTGCTTCTGTTTTCAAACAAAACACAGACGTGGGCCCCGTCACGTGCCACTTCGACACCTGCTCTTGTGAATCCTGTGTTGCCATTGCTCGCAAGGCCGCGTCTGGGTTGCACGTCAGTCCCAGCCCTGTAAGTTCCCTGACACCTGGCTTTCCCACGCAGAGTTTACAGGGTTTTCTAAAAAAAGAAGCTCACCTTTGATCTTTCAGCAAGCACAGTTTATTTTTTTTTATTGGAGTATAGTTGATTTACAATGCCATATTAATTTCTGTTGTACAGCAAAATGACAGTTATACCTATAGTCATCTTTTCATGCTGTTTTATACTCCTCTTTTTCATACTCTTTCTTACTATGGTTTATCACAGGACATTGAATATAGTTCTCTGTGCTCTGCACGGGAGCCTTGTTTATCCATCCTGTGTATAATACTTTGCATCTGCTAACCCCAAACTCCCACGTCGTCCTTCTCTCATCTTCCCCTTTGGCAAACACAAGTCTGTTCTTTACCAGCTAGCACAATTGTATTACTATAATATGTGGAATCTTAAGATGCGGTACAAATGAATTTATTTACAAAACAGAAACAGATTCCCAGACTTAGAAAACAAAGTTAGGGTTGCCAAAGGGATTGAGGTGAGGGGAGGGATAGCTTAGGCGTTTAGCATTAACATATACACACTGTTACGTATAAAATAATCAGCAAGGACCTGCTGTGTAGCACAGGGAGCTCAATATTCCGTAATAACCTAAAGAGTAAAAGAATCTATGAAAGAGTAGATATATGTATAGCTGAATCACTGTGATATATGGAAACTAATACAATGTTATAAATCAACTCCAATATAAAATAATTAAAAAAAATATTGTTTTTGTTTAGTCACTCAGTCATGTCCGACTCTTTGCAATTCTATGGACTGCATCATGCCAGGCTTCCCTGTCCTTCACCGTCTCGCGGAGCTTGCTTAAACTCATGTCCATTGGGTTGATGATGCTATCCAACCATCTCGTCCTCTGTCGCTGCCTTCTCCTCCTGCCCTCAATCTTTCCCAGCATCAGCGTCCTTTTCAGTGAGCCACTGTGCGCATCACATGGCCAAAGTATTGTAGCTTTACTTCAGCATCAGTGCTTCCAATGAATATTCAGGATGGGTTTTCTTTAGGATTGAATAGTAATTGAAAAAAAAAACCGCATGATTTTTGTTCATTTTGCCTCTGTCACTTTTGAGACTCATTTGCCTCTGACCATGGAGATTCCTTTGTTTCTGACCCTTGTCCATTTTCTCTTTGCAGGGAAGAGCGATCCCTTTTGCTTGTTGGAGTTAGGAAATGACCGACTTCAGACACATACCATTTACAAAAACCTCAACCCTGAGTGGAACAAAGTTTTTACATTGTAAGTACTTTAGCCCCTGGAATATCAAAGAGCAGCTTTAACTCAGAGACCAATTATCCCTGATATGTATGGGACAGTCTAGGGCTCTTGAGTGGAACGTTCTGTCCATTTTTATGGGCAAAGAAGGAATTTTATTGTTTTTCTCCTTCTGAAAACCTTTTATGCTTTCATTTTATAGAGTATAATGTTAATAATAGAAGAGACCGTTTGGAACTGCAAGAGAGTGTTATAGGAGGCATTTGTAAAGTAGGTCTCTTAGTGACTCAATTAATCTGTGAGTAGAAGAAAGCTTCCATATATCCAGACTAATTCATTCCTGGGTTAAAGGAAATTACAAATGTAGACGTGTCTTAAATTCAAGGAGCTTATATTGTACAGCGGTATTTTAAAACCAGAGGACTTGCATTCTGCTGAAGGCTTTTGGAACATACAGATTATGTGTGATTCCTCAAAGACTCCCCAAGGCCCCTTGTATTCCAGCTTATCTGAATGACCTACTCTATAGTGATGCCCACTTTTTAGACTCAGGTGTTTAGGAAGCTGGATATCTTGCTAGTCGCTTTAGATTCCAAGGCACCTGGCCATCAAAGGGAGGCTCATCCATTGTTGAATCTGGGTGAAATGGTGGCACACTGCCTCACAGCACTGAGGAATGCTTTATCTGTGCCTATAGCTAAAATAATATAGTTTGTTGTGAATATGAATTGGTGGCTCCCAAGCAGAACGTTTATGGGGACCTACGAGAAGAGGTTAACTGTGCTAACCAGGTTTGCAAGAGTCTCTTGGTTGGTCAACGCCTTGCCAATTACCATGGCTCCATGTTTGCATTATAGCTGATGTTTGGCTCTGGTCGACATTGAAAAATTTATAAACAAGTGAATATGCATGGCCTTTTAGTATTTTGTGTTTCAACAATAGGATGCTTTCAGGGGATCTTGGGAAATAGTGATTTTGACCACCTTTGTTTTTTAAAGGAAATTCATTAGTTTAAAGTAAAGAAAATCTTATTTTTGCTCTTCTCATCCGGAAGTCACTTTGTTGTCCTTATTCTGTCCCCTATTCTCTTTCTTTATTCTGTTTAACAGTCCTGCCCCCGAGTACACGTATACATGGAAATGTCATAGTAAAAAAGTTGACTTTTTTTTCCATATGGATGTCTGAATCTTCGCTGATGGAAGGTTTGGGAATACAGTCAGTTTGATTTAATTTTTGGAATTTAATTAAATGGTAGTTTTATACTCTGAGGACATACAGACTTAATTAGTGAAAACGTGTTTTCAGATCTTCATGGAACAGCCTTCACTTGTGTGTTTTTGTATCTAATTCATGGTGTGTTTCTTGCTTAAGTCCCATTAAAGATATCCATGATGTTTTGGAAGTGACAGTGTTTGATGAAGATGGAGATAAACCTCCTGATTTTCTTGGAAAAGTTGCCATTCCCTTGCTGTCAGTAAGTTACCTTCATTAATACACAATGTATGAATCATTTTTCAGTTGATAAGTTTCTGTGATCTAGAATTGCATTGTCTTTGTTCTCTGCGGAGGGGGAAAGTCCTCCCCAGCTATGTGCTGTGCTGTGCTAAGTTGCTTTAGCCATGTCCGACCCTGTGCCATGCTGTGGACTGTAGCCCGCCAGGCTTCTCTGTCCATGAGATTCTCCAGGCAGGAATACTGGAATAGGTTGCCATGCCCTCCTTCAGGGGATCTTTCCGAGCCAGGGATGGAACCTGCCTCTCTTACATCGCCTGTGTTAGCAGGTGGGTTCTTTACCACCAGCACCACCTGGGATGCACCCCTCCCCCCAGCTATAGCAGGAAACAACTGTTTTATTCCTTATCCTTCTCCAGTACCTTCAGTAATTTGCAATGTAAAGTCACATAATTTCTCTGTGTGTGTGTCAATTCCATATTGATTTAACCAACCAAGATATTTTGACCAGTCTTTCAATCCACCCCGGCTCTTTCCATCTTGAGATAGACGTTTCACTTTGGTTTCTGGGAACACACATCTATGACTGGTTTTCTATTGGTGAATGAAAAACATACATATTCTTCTTTATTACCTTCTTCCTGCCCATTTCTTCAGAGATTACGTGCTGGTAATGACACAGTTGTTCTCAGTTCTACTAAAGACCATTTTCTCAAAAGGTGTTTGCCTTTGTGTGTGTGTGTTCAGTCGCTCAGTCACGTCTGACTCTTTGAGACCCCATGGACTGTAGCCCACCAGGCTCCTCTCCGTGGAATTTTCCCAGCAAGAATACTGGAACAGGTTGCTATTTCTTCCTCCAGTAGATCTTCCCGAGCCAGGGATCGATCTTGCATCTCCCTCACTGCAGGCAGGTTCTTTACCACTGAGCCACTGGGTAGGCCTTTTTGGAAGTCTTATTTGTTTTCAGTCTTCAAATATAATTTGTGAAAGAAAGCAGACAGACTCTCTCGGAGAAAGATAACTGTTTTGATAGTCCCATTGAAAGGTAGGCTTCCTAGGTAACTCAGTGGTAAAGAATCTGCCTGCAATGCAGGAGACACAGATATACAGATTCAATCCCTGGTTGGGAATATCCCCTGGAGAAGGCAATGGCACCCCACTCCAGTAGTCTTGCCTGGAAAATCCCATGGACAGAGGAGCCTGGTGGGCTACAGTCCATGGGGTCACGAAGAGTCAGACACGACTGAGCGACTTCACTTTCACTTTTCACTTTCATGCATTGGAGAAGGAAATGGCAACCCCCTCCAGTGTTCTTGCCTGGAGAATCCCAGGGATGGGGGAGCATGGTGGGCTGCTGTCTATGGGGTCGCACAGAGATGGACATGACTGATGCCACTTAGCAGCAGCAGCCAGAGGAGGGAATTTCACTTTTTCATCCAGCCATTCCTACAGTGTATGCTAGAATTGTTATGACCTTTATCAGGCAAGAAGGATTTATTTTTTTCTTCCCAAAGACTTATTTCCCCACAGCTCTTAGCGCGTGTTAGAGCAGTCTGTAACTTATCCCCAAGATTAGACCAGCTCACATGGTGTTTACAGAGGGGAGAACGCTGCACCTTTCAGTATCTCTTTTCTTTTTGATTGCTTGGTTAATTTCTCCCCGAATTCTCATATCCCTGATGTGACTTGAAGAGTGTGGTAGAGCAGCTGTTCCCTTGTAGCTCCGGCTGCTGCCAACTGTTCTGAGCCGTCAGCCGCAGGCCATGCCAGCTCTCAGAGAGGACACGGTGATTTGGGACTCCCCTCCTTTTTTTATTACAACTTTGTCAGTTATTCCTGGAAGACTTTATGTGATAAGAACATGGGGTACAATTTTTAAAGAGGTCTCAAAGTACAGGAAAGCAGGGCTCTTCTTTAGAATTTAGTATTCTTTTTTCTCTAATAGATTTTGGACATTTCTTCTCTTGTTTTAATAGGTAAATCCTTAGTAGCATATTGGATCCCTTGAAGGGTGAACACTCATGCTCATGTTCAGTTACTCAGTCGATTCTTTACGACTCCATGAATACAGACCCCCAGGCTCCTCTGTCCTGGAATTTTCCACAAAGAATACTGGAGTGGGTTGCTATTTCCTTCTGCAGGGGATCTTCCCGAGCCAGGGATCAAACCTGCGTCTCCTGGGTCTCCTGCATTGCAGGCAGATTCTTTACCGTTGAGCCACCAGGGAAGCCTGGGTGAACACTACTTCGTATCTTTATTAAACTCTCTCTGTTTCATTTATTAACATTTCGTGTATTCTGTCTTTCTAGAATACCAACAAGTTAACCCAACTTTCTTTCCTCCTTCCCTTGTAATGTACAATCACTGTATGCTGTGGAGTTAGATCTAAGAAATTACCTGTGGCTAAATCAGAGTTTACAGGCAAGACTACTAGAGTGGGTTGCCATTCAGCTCACTTCAGATTCTCCAGGGGATCTTCCAGACCCAGGGATCGAACCTGTATCTCCTGTGTCTCCTGCATTACAGGCAGACTCTTTACTGCTTGAACCATTGAGGAAGCCCTTCAGAAATCAGATTTAGGGTTTTTCAACCTTAGCACCTCTGACATTGCTGGATGGATCATTCTTGGCTGAGACTTGCCTATGCGTTGTAGGAAGTTTAACAGCATCCCTGATCTCTATCCACTAGATATCAGTTGTACCCATCCACCCATCACTATTGTGATAACCAAATATGTCTGTGCAGACATTCCCAAGTGTTCTGGGGCAGAATCACTACTGAGGGACTGGAGAACCATTGATGTAAATTAATAGTTTCCAAACTGTAGCCTTCAAAATACAAGATAGAGTGATCTGTGAGAGAGTGATTCATTTGATTTCAATGAATGCAAGTCCCCAGTCCCCTTAAGTTTTTTCAGGTTGTTGATGAGCTGCCCTGCAATGTAAGTATTCATTTGTTTGATAAATATCTACCATAAGTGTTCAGTGTGTGCCAAGAATTGTAGGTTGTAGTGTGCTAACAATGACCACAGTGAAGCTGTCTCCTCTTTTGGAACTTATCTTTGGATTATAAGAGGCAATATTCAAACCAGAACAACATCAACAAAAGCGCTAGATAGTAGGTTAGGGGCTACCCTGGTGGCTCAGACAGTAAGGAATCTGCCTGCAGTGCAGGAGACAGACCTAGGTGTGATCCCAGGGTCAGGCATATCCCCTGGAAATGGGCATGGCTACCCACTCCAGTATTCTAGGCTGGAAAATCCCATGGTCACAGGAGCCTGGTGGGCTACAATGCATGGGGTTGCAAAGAGTCAGACACCAATGTGCAACTAAAACTTTCATGTACTTAGCTGGTGAAAAGTGCTATGTAGAAAATTAAGCAGAAAATTAAGCAGGGGGAGGAGCCTTATAGAGGATGTGTGTGGGGAAGGGATGCAATTCTCTGTGATCTGGGCGGGGAGGGCATCAGTGGACAGGGAACATTGGAGAGAGAGCTTCAATAGGTGAGGAAGGGGATATGTGGGGAGATTTCAGGCAGGAAATCTTCAAGTTCAAAGGCTCCAGGCCAGGCGTTGGCTGTCAGATTCTAAAACTAGCAGAGTGGACAGTGTAGATAGAATGGAGTAGGGAACAGCAGATGTTGGATAGGAAAGGATGGGGGATAGGGTGGCGTGTGAGAAGACCTTGTGAGACCCCAAAGCTTGAGAGGTAGAAGGACGCTGGCTCTTCTTAAGTGGTAACAAAACTACTGGGAGGTGTCTAGCTGGGGAGTGCTTCATTTGGTTTATACTGCATGTCTCTATACAAATGTAGCATGTGGAGAAAAATGCCCAGATCTGCATGGTGGCCCAAGCCACTTTCCCCTTAGGGACTTCAGGGGCCCAGAGACGTTGAGCTGAATAAGACATTTCAGCCACCATTGTTCAGTGGTGTTTCAGTTCAGATTTATTTCCAGTGCTTTGACCAATAGGTTGGGAAGCGATCATACCTTATACAGGATCTGTGTGGCTCTTCCTGATACACCTGCAACATACCTTCTCCAAATCAATTGATCCCCTACCTAAAGTGAAAGTATAAATGCAGTAGAAAGCAAGGCCATGACCCTCAGTATCTGTAATCAGCAAATTTTATTTCATTGCTCATTTTATTTTTTAATTTATAGTATTCATTTTGATAGTTTTCAGTGTTTATAATTACTTTAAATTATATTTAAATATTATATTCTGGTTTAGAGGGTGTGTTTTAAAATGTATTTATTTAGCTCTAGGTTTTTTCTTTATTTAATGTCTGTGAGCAAAGCTTACCTAGATAGCACTGTGCTGCGCACTTACCATATGGCACATTGCTAATTCTGTGACAGTCTAATGAGGCATGCTTTATTATTACACCCATTTACAAATGAGGAGACTGAGGCAAGGAAAGAGTCCTATAGCTGGAAAGTAGTAAGGCTAGGTATGAATTAAGAAATCTCATCTAGCAGCCATCCTAAGAGGAAGATTTGCTGCTATAATGAGTAGCTGTTAAGTAAATATTGTGCCAAAAGCAATAACCAGTATCTGTTTTGTGCAACCACTAGGCTCAGCACAATGGAGGTAGAGGGCGGGTATTCAGGTGGGACACAGAGTTAAAGGCTTGGATATCGTGGGTAACGTCCATGAGGCAAACATTAAAGACCTGAAATGTTAGCTGCCATATAAAGGGAACAGGAAAATGCGTGGTGAAAGGGCTGAATTTAACTTTGGGATGACTTCAGGAAGCGGGGTGTCTGGGCTGGCCAAGAAGGAGTAGAGTGTTGATAGGGACAGCTGGATGAGGTAGAATGAAGGCCATTCCAAGCAGAGCCTGACCAGAGAAAGGGAGGGCCAAAGGAGAGGCTGCAGTCTGGAAGCAAAGAGCAGCCTTGGTGCTGCTGACTTAAAAAAAGAATTCACGATGTGAGTTGTTGTTGTTCTTCAGTCGCTGAGTCATGTCCCACTCTTTGTGACCCCATGAACTGCAGCACGGCAGGCTTCTCTGTCCATCACTGTCTCCCTGAGTTTGCTCAAACTCATATCCATTGAGTCGGTGATGCCATCCAGCCATCTCTCTTGCCCTCTTCTCCTGCTGCCTTCAGTCTTTCCCAGCGTCAGGGTCTTTTCCAGTGACTCAGCTTTTCACATCAGGTGGCCAAAGTACTGGAGATTCTGCTTCAGCATCAGTCTTTCCAATGAACATGCAGCGTTGATCTCCTTTAGGATGGACTGGTTTGATTTCTTTGCAATCCAAGGGACTCTCAAGAGTCTTCTTCCAGCAGCACAGTTTTAAAGCGTCAGTTCTTCAGCACTCAGCCTTCTTTATGGTCCCACTCTCACATCCATACGTGATTGCTGGAAAAACCATAGCTTTGAATATTCGGACCTTTGTCAGCAAAGTGATGCTTATTAAAACAGTCTAGGTTTGACATAGCTGTTCTTCCAAGGAGCAAGCATCTTTTAATTTTGTGGCTGCGGTTGCTGTCCACATTGTTTGGAGCCCAAGAAAATGAAATCGGACACTGTTTCCTTATTTTTCCCACCTATTTGCCATGAAGTGATAGGACTGGATGCCATGATCTTAGTTTTTTGAATGTTGAGTTTTAAGCCAGCTTTTTCACTCTCCTCTTTCACTTTCATCAAGAGGCTCTTTAGTTCCTCTTCACTTTCTACCATTAAAGTGATATCATCTGCATATCTGAGATTGTTGATATTTTTCCCAGCAGTCTTGATTCCAGCTTGTGATTCATCTAGCCCAGAATTTCACATGATGTACTCTGCATATAAGTTAAATAAGCAGGGTGACAATGTACTGCCTTGATGTACTCCTTTTTTTGTGAGAGTTGCAAATTAAGCTTTATTTGGGAGCAAAATGAGGACCATAGCCTGGGAGACAGCATTTCAGACAGCCCTGAGAAACTGCTCCAAAGAGGGAGGGGGACAGTCAGTATATATATGATTTTGGTGAAGGGGGAGTTCATGCAATCAAATGCAATATTTTTGCAGAGGTTTCTGATAGTTTCGAGGAGCAGTCATCACTGTGACAGACTTTAGTGCTTTTCTAGATAGGAGGAGCTGCAAGAATTAGGCTCATAAAATCAGCTCCTGGAAATTTCTGATTATCTGAAGACCTGTTCTGCCACTTTTTCCCTGAGTACAGAGTGCCTCCTTTCTGTTCTCCACCCTGAACTCCTTCCAGGGGTGTTGAAAACCACCAGCAGCTGCACATGATTTAATCCTTGTATTAGATTTCAGGCGCCATGGTGGTGGTGGTTTATTTGCTAAGTTGTAGTTGGGTCCGACTTTTTGAGACCCCATAGACTGTAGCCCACCAGGCTCCTCTGTCCATGGGATTTTCCAGGCAAGAGTACTGGAGTGGGTTGCCATTTCCTTCTCCAGGGGATCTTCCTGAGCCAGGGATCAAACCCAGGTCTCCTGCTTTGCAGGTGGATTCTTTCACAACTAAGCCACCCGGGAAGCCCTGGCAAGTGCCTGACAAGTGCTAATTTGTAGCTGACGGTGCCTAGCACGCAGTGTGGACAAGGAGGCAGGAAAATGCAGCTCATGAGTGGTGGAGGGAGCTTGGGGCTTATTCTTTGAAGCAGGGATTACTTGAAGGCTATGGGCCTGGGATAGATATATCAGAAGTTTGCTAGAAAGTTGTGGCTCCAGGGTGAAGCAAGATATAGGGGAAGAATACTTCCTAGAGGAATTGGTTGCAACTCCAGAAATAAGCATCACAGAGAAAATCCTCCAATTCTGTGTTCTGTGTCTCTTAGGAGAAGGATTTATTTCCCTGCTCGTTTAATACAGAGAAAATCATAAAACTTGATTTGTTGGTGCTTCACTATCATCTCTATAGGATTTGGAACGGTACCTGGAAATACCTTTGTTGTTGTTCACATGCTGAGTTGTGTCCAACTCTCTGTGACCCCGTGGACTGCAGCATGCCAGGCTTCCCTGTCCATCACCAGCTCCCAGGGTTTGCTCAGACTCATGTCCATCGAGTCAGTGATGTCATCCAACAATCTCATCCTCTGTCATCCCCTTCTCCTCCTGCCTTCACTCTTTCCCTGTATCAGGATCTTTTCCAATGACTCAGTTCTTTGCATCAGGTGGCTAAAGTATTGGAGCTTTTGCTTCAGCATCACTCCTCCCAATGAATATTCAGGGTTGATTTCCTTTAGGATTGACTGGTTTGATCTTCTTATTGTCCAAGGGACTTGGACTTCAAGAGTCTTCTCCAGTACCATACCTTATCTCATGTTTAAAAATAAAAATTGTATTTCTTAGAGTGCATAATTTTTGTGATTTCACATTTTCTTTAATCAGGTTATAAACTAAAACTTGCCTTACCTTTCAGAGAAAATACAGACTACATTTTAAAATGTCTAAGTGTTAAGTATTCAAAGTACTTCAACTTTTGCTCTCTCTCAAATTGGTAATGTGCTAAGTGTATCTCAGCCTATTAAATAAAGAGCCTGTTCTGAATTCAATATATCTTTTAATAAGGGTGAATATATTGGGTAACTCTTGGCTCCCTTAAAATTCATATTCTAAAATCAATATATTAATGGTGGTGAATTGTTCAAAGCACATACATGTGCTCAGGTACAAGTCAGAATTGAAACAGTCCAGGACAGTGAGCCATCCTGCCGTAGATTTTGTTTCTGTTCATCTTTTTAAGAGATTAAAAAAAAAAAAAAAGGTTATATAGATATGTAAAGCTCATGATGAAAAGCAGTAGAAAATTATAATTGTATTAGATTATAATCTGACCTTTTTTTTTTTCTTGGCTGCCATACAGCATAGGGAACTTCCCCAAACAGGGATGGAACCCCTGCCCCCTGGTGGAAGCTCTGAGTCTTAACCACTGGACCACCGGGCAAGCCCTTCTAGTTCTTCATTTTTAAAATGAAGATAATGATAGTTTCTACTGCTAGGATTGCTATTAAAATGAAACCTTTAATATAAGATCCAGCCAATGCAAAAGCATAAGAAAAATAAATGATGTTTTAATGAAGGAAATACATTATTTCCAAGTACTAGTTATCTTAGAATATCTATAAATATAGAGAAAATTAATAGACAATATATTGGAATTTACAAAGTCAGTAATGTGTAAAAAACATCAAAATTGAGAAAATGAAAACCAGTGGCCATACCCAGTAGAAAACATTTACAAACCTAAAAAAAGAAAATAAATAAAACCACCAAAGAGTGTAACAGCAAGAAACAAAAACTATTATAATGCTTAAAAACTATGTGAGGAAGTTCTAGAACTGTACTGAAGGACATGAAAACACTAAATAATCATTTAAATAGCTAATTAGTTGAGAACCATTTAATATATAAAAAGCTTGAAACATGAACTCATTGAGAGGATAAACTAAATGGTCACTGTATTAGTGGGGTGAATTGGTTGCTTATTCATCAGGGCAAAATACATCAGCAAGTTACACGAAACACAAGAGGAGTTAAAGGTCAAACACTTGAAAGAAACCCCATAAACAAAACTATTAAAATAGTGGAAAGTGCTCTACAAGCAAACTGAAAAACAGGAATGATAACAGAACTAGATTTAAGATGTCACAATGAAAGCAAAAATTTCCTTTGAAGATTAGAAGCCATAGGATAGGTTGGTTAAAAAAAAACTTGCAGCATAAAAACAAATAGATGACAGCAATAATATAAAGTTTCTTTTTAATCAGCAAGCAAAAGACAATTCAATCTAGCAAAAAGTTTAAATCAAAGAGGCAGAAATCTGAATAGCTAATAAGCCTATGAATGGCTCATGCTTTATTCAGCCACCGTCATGGTTGTTAAGACTGCAGAAGAGGAAGCCAGAGCACCTGGGTTGACACCCAGTCTTCTCCCCATAGAATAGAGTTTTGCCAAGAGAACGCACTGGTCATACAAACACCCTCTTCCAACAACACAAGAGAAGACCCTACACATGGACATCACCAGATGGTCAACACCGAAATCAGATTGATTATATTCTTTGCAGCCAAAGATCAAGAAGCTCTATACAGTCAACAAAAACAAGACCGGGAGCTGACTGTGGCTCAGATCATGAACTCCTTATTGCCAAATTCAGACTTAAATTGAAGAAAGTGGGGAAAACCACTAGACCATTCAGGTATGACCTAAATCAAATCCCTTATGATTATACAGTGGAAGTGAGAAATAGATTTAAGGGACTAGATCTGATAGATAGAGTGCCTGATGAACTATGGATGGAGGTTCGTGACATTGTACAGGAGACAGGGATCAAGACCATCCCCATGGAAAAGAAATACAAAAAAGCAAAATGGCTGTTTGGGGAGGCCTTACAAATAGCTGTGAAAAGAAGAGAAAAGCAAAAAGCAAAGGAGCAATGGAAAGATATAAGCATCTGAATGCAGAGTTCCAAAGAATAGCAAGGAGAGATAAGAAAGCCTTCCTCAATGATCAATGCAAAGAAATAGAGGAAAACAACAAAATGGGAAAGACTAGAGATCTCTTCAAGAAAATTAGAGATACCAAGGGAACATTTCATGCAAAGATGGGCTTGATAAAGGACAGAAATAGTATGGACCTAACAGAAGCAGAAGATATTAAGAAAAGGTGGCAAGAATACACAGAAGAACTGTACAAAAAAGAGCTTCATGACCCAGATCATCACGATGGTGTGATCACTCACCTAGAGCCAGACATCCTGGAATGTGAAGTCAAGTGGGCCTTAGAAAGCATCACGAACAAAGCTAGTGGAGGTGATGGAATTCCAGTTGAGCTATTTCAAATCCTGAAAGATGATGCTGTGAAAGTGCTGCACTCAATATGCCAGCAAATTTGGAAAACTCAGCAGTGGCCACAGGACTGGAAAAGGTCAGTTTTCATTCCAATCCCAAAGAAAGGCAATGCCAAAGAATTCTTAATTGCACAATTGCAGTCATTGTGCTAGTAAAGTAATGCTCAAAATATTCTCCAAGCTAGACTTCAGCAATACGTGAACCGCGAACTTCCAGGTGTTCAAGCTGGTTTTAGAAAAGGCAGAGGAACCAGAGATCAAATTGCCAACATCTGCTGGATCATGGAAAAAGCAAGAGAGTTCCAGAAAAACATCTATTTCTGCTTTCTTGACTATGCCAAAGCCTTTGACTGTGTGGATCACAATAAACTGGAAAATTCTGAAAGAGATGGGAATACCAGACCACCTGACCTGCCTCTTGAGAAACCTATATGTAGGTCAGGAAGTAACAGTTAGAACTGGACATGAAACAACATACTGGTTCCAAATAGGAAAAGGAGTACGTCAATGCTGTATATTGTCACCCTGCTTATTTAACTTCTATGCAGAGTACATCATGAGAAACGCTGGACTGGAAGAAGCACAAGCTGGAATCAAGATTGCTGGGAGAAATATCAATAACCTCAGATATGCAGATGACACCACCCTTATGGCAGAAAGTGAAGAGGAACTCAAAAGCCTCTTGATGGAAGTGAAAGAGGAGAGTGAAAAAGTTGGCTTAAAGCTCAACATTCAGAAAATGAACATCATGGCATCCGGTCCCATCACTTCATGGGAAATAGATGTGGACACAGTGGATACAGTGTCAGACTTTATTTTTCTGGGCTCCAAAATCACTGCAGATGGTGACTGCAGCCATGAAATTAAAAGACGCTTACTCCTTGGAAGGAAAGTTATGACCAACCTAGATAGCATATTGAAAAGCAGAGATATTACTTTGCCAACAAAGGTCCATCTGGTCAAGGCTATGGTTTTTCCAGTGGTCATGTATGGATGTGAGAGTTGGACTGTGAAGAAGGCTGAGCGCCGAAGAATTGATGCTTTTGAACTGTGGTGTTGGAGAAGACTCTTGAGAGTCCCTTGGACTGCAAGGAAATCCAACTAGTCCATTCTAAAGGAGATCAGTCCTGGGTGTTCATTGGAAGGACTGATGCTGAAGCTGAAACTCTAATACTTTGGCCACCTCATGCGAAGGGTGACTCATTGGAAAAGACCCTGATGCTGGGAGGGAATGAGGGCAGGAGGAGAACGGGACGACAAAGGATGAGATAGCTGGATGGCATCACTGACTCGATGGCCGTGAGTCTGAGTGAACTCCGGGAGTTGGTGATGGACAGGGAGGCCTGGCGTGCTGCGATTCATGGGGTCACAAAGAGTTGGACACGACTGAGCAACTGAACTGAACTGAACTGAACTTCTCCCCAAACTGGCTGTGTGACTTTTGACACCTTACTTAACATCTCTGGCTCTCTCTCATCCTCCATGAAATGACGATAATTATCACAGTACTTGCAGTGGAGATCTGTGGTGAGGATTCACATAGTTCAGTAAATGTAAAAAGAGTACTCAGTAGCACACGGTAAGCACTTAAAGTGTAAACTGTCACCTCATCACCCTTGTTTTAGTAGCTTAAATTACTAAATTAGTTTAAGCCATCAGATTAACAAATATAGTCAAGGTTTTTCAAGAACAGTGATGATTAAGTGTAGCAGAAGGACTCTCTCCAGTGCAGTTGGCGGGAGCATGACCTGATACAAGCCTCTTAGAGGAGACTTTGGATTAAAATTTAATAGACATATCTTTATGCATTTATGTACTAGATATCTATTTTAGAGAGGTAACTGGGGCTTGGAGAAATACAGTAATTAGCCACAGTCACACAGATGCTAAATGCCAGATATGGGAATTGAATTGAAGTCTCTCTGGTTTCATGGTCCTACCATGGCCCATTGTTAATAAACATATGACAGAAAATGTTCAGTTTCATTAGTTATAAAAAAGCACATATTAAAACAACCTGAGGCCATTTTATTCCTATGAAATTGCTGTATATTAGATAAAAATGCCTGTGGTTGGCAAAGTTGCAAGGAAGTGGACAGGCTTACTCACTGGAGCCAGGAGAGTAGAAGTTAACGGTATTTTAGGAGAGGAGGTTGGCAGTACTTGCTGAAACTGTAAAAATAGGTGTACCCTGTTACTCAATAATTCCACCTAAATTTTTTTGGAGGAGAATGCATCATGGAAATATAAGTATATCTATGTATAAAACTATCTATGTGTCTGTAGCTGTTAAAAATTGGAAACAATCTTAGTTGCAACTTTAGATTTGTTTTTTTCAGTTGCTCAGTCTCATTGGACTCTTTATGACCCCGTGGACTGCAGCACGCCAGGCTTCCCAGTCCTTCACTGTCTGCGGGGTTTGACCAAACTCATGCCCATTGAGTCGATGATGCCATCCAACCACTTCATCTGCCTCCCCCTTCTTCTGCCCTCAATCTTTCCCAACATCAGGGAAGACTTTTCCAATGGAAAGAAGCTGGAAGATTGGTGAAGTTAATTACAGAATATTCTTTTCCAATGGCAGATTGGTTAAGTTAATTATGGAATATTCATAAGATAAAGAACCACTCTGAATTATGGAGAAGAATAAATTTTTACAATGGAGACTATTTCCCGTACTTTTTGTCAAGTTTAAAACACAAGTGGTTAAAAAGCATATACATTAAAATAAAGCTAAAAAATAATGTTATTTCATAAGCAGCTCCTATGTACTTGTTACTGTTCTTACTGCTTTTTGCTGATTATTTCACAACAGCTGCTGAGATATGTATCTTTTTTATTCACTCTTTACAGATTAGGAAACTGGAGAGAAGTTATGTAACTTATCCAAAGTTTAATAGCCACTCTGAGCCAGAGCCAGAATTTAAACTCACTTCATCTGCCTCTAGAGCCCCAATCTTTATCCAGTACACTGTGATCTTATTTTCCTAAGATGTTGTTTAGTTGCTAAGTCGTGTCTAACTCTTTGCAAGCCCATAGACTGCAGCGTACCAGGCTTCCCTGTCCTTCACTATCTCGAGTTGGCTTAAGCTCATGTCCACTGAGTTGGTGGGCTTTCTTGGTGGCTCAGGCCGTAAAGAATCTGCCTGCATTTCAGCAGACCTAGGTTTGGTCCCTGGGTTGGAAAGATTCCCTGGAGAAGGGAATGGCTACCAACTCTAGTATTCTTGCCTGGAGAATTCCACTGATAGAGAAGCCTGGTGAGCTGTGGTCCATGGGGTTGCAGAGAGTCAGACTGTCACTTTCTTAAGTTAAATACATATTTAAAAGTACATTACAAATTAGAGCTGTGTGTTTGTCAAAATATGTAAAAGATAAAAAATACATTTTTTTCTTTTTTAAGCTATTTTTGTAAACTGTACAGCATTTATACAATTAGTGTAAAATAGTTTGTAAAGACAGCTTACATTTTAAGGAGAGAGTTGACAGACTTGCTGGGTACAGCAAGGTTTTCTGATTTTTTCAAAGTTCAGTGTAGGGTTTTGGATTCAGAAATGGCTGGACGCTTGCTCCTTGGAAGAAAAGCTGTAACAAACCTAGACAGCATATTATAAAGCAGAGATGTTACTTTGTCAACAAAGGTCCATGTAGTCAAAGCTATGGTTTTTCCAGTAGTCATGTTTGGATGTGAGTGTTGGACCATAAAGAAAGCTGAGTGCCGAAGAATTGATGCTTTTAAACTGTGGTGTTGGAGAAGACTCTTGAGTCCCTTAGACAGCAAGGAGATCAAACCAGTCCATCCTAAAAGAAATCAGTCCTGAATATTCACTCGAAGGACTGATGGTGAAGTGAAGCTCCAATACTTTAGCCACCTGATGCAAAGAGATGACTCATTGGAAAAGACCCTGATGCTGGGAAAGATTGAAGGCAGGAGGCGAAGGGGACGACAGAGGATGAGATGGTTGGGTGGCATCGACTCTACGGACATGAGTTTGAGCAGGGAAGGGGAGATGTTGAAGGACAGGGAAGCCTGTCATGCTGCGGTTCATGGGGTCACAAAGAGTCGGACACGACTGAGCGACTGAACGACAACAAACGGGTGGGTTGGATTGCCTTGCTCGAAGACAGAGGTCGTATATGAGGAGGGCTGGGTTGATGAATTCGGTGCTGCATTTGCTGTTAGCGGTGGCCTTGATCAGGGCAAATCGCGACCTCGTGGGTTTTGCAGTCTCATGGTGTTTGTGACTCCTACCATGGGAAACAGGCCTGATTCCAAGCGGGGACGGAAATAGAATCACAACCAAGTAAAGGATAGTCACTTTCTTCTTTCCCAGCCATGTGTCTGTCCATATCACATTTTATTGGAGTCACTTTGCATGTGCATCAGTGGGAACCAGCTGCTATACTGTGATGTCATGTGAGAATGTTTTCCCTTTTGCGTGCAGTGAAAAGCTTCTGATAGAATAAGGCTTGTTTACACCCAAATGTTCTCCTTTTATTCACAAGAAGGTTACAGTGAGGAGGGGTGAGGATCAATATGACTCTTGAGTTTGGATTTAGATCTTAAGTGTGTATCTTTCCTCCTTAAGCCAACGGATGGTTTTATTCATATTGATTTTGATTAACTTTGCCATTGAATCAGTTGATATCTAGTTACATCAAAGAACTTTAAAGCATAATAATGAGAATTCTTTAAAAAGAGTTTCAGCTAAGAAAAATGCTTTTCTCTGTGTCCCACATACTTTTTTATAGGCCAATTTAAAACAGTTCCATTTTCTAATATAACGGATAGTATCTTTTTGACACAAAACTTAGTTTTAACATCCAACTTTTAAAAAGTTCCTTATATTTACTGTGCTTAAAGCTTGTGTAAGCAGATTTAAAATTCTTTTATACAGAGAAAAATTGCATAGTTTAAAGGTAATTTCAGGTCAGATTAAAATCTGTTACTTGTCCTCTGGCTCTGAAATCCTGAATTGTTACTCAGACACAGACTTCCTGTGCTCTTTCATTCACTGATTTAACCAGGAATTCATGGTTAGCATGTTCTTGATCAGGCTTCCCAGGTGGCACTTGTGGTAAAGAATCCACCTGCCAATGCAGGAGACATAAAAGATGCAGATTCAACCCTAGGCTGGAAAGATCCCCTGGAGCAGGGCATGGGAACCCACTCCAGTATTTTTGTCTGGAAAATTGCATGGACAGAGGAGTGTGAGGCTACAGTCCATACCATTGCAAAAGAGTCAGACATGACTGAAGCGACTTAGCACTCATGCACACACTCATGTTCTTGATAAAAGCCTGCTGATATATCATTTTGTTTCTGAAAATAAGGTAAAACAACATGGAAATGCCCATTTCCCTGATGGTGGAAGTTTTATTCCTAATTAGGTTACATCTGTATTACCATCCTACAGTGCTGCCTTCCCCAAATGATTGCTTGATATCTGTGCTTCTTACCTATGAAAAGGTGAGATTGCAAAGGTGTGTGACAAGTCCCTATGAAGAGTTCTCTTGTTACACTAAAGTTAGAGACATTATCCATTATTCACTCTTCTGTTTGAGTGAAATGAAATCCCCTCCAAAATGAATCCAGGAAGACTGTCCTGTTGAACTGAGAGACTTCCTTTTGTCATAAATTGAAAATGGTATCATTCCTTTTTGCCTTGGGTGACAGAGGTCTTGGGTCTTAATTGAAGTGCCTTTCTTATACTGAAAGATAAAATTATATATGGATTCTCTGCTCTAAGTTTTCTTTTGGCTGTGTTTTG
The DNA here is from genome assembly GCF_029378745.1 of Bos indicus. Classification (NCBI taxonomy): domain Eukaryota; kingdom Metazoa; phylum Chordata; class Mammalia; order Artiodactyla; family Bovidae; genus Bos; species Bos indicus. Next base: position 12,999,285 of record NC_091780.1, on the reverse strand, counting down.
TCTGTTTTCATAGAGGTTTTAACATTAGAAACTGCTACAAATAATTTTCACAGTTAAGTATAAACAATAAATATAGTCCTCAGCTGGAAAAATATGTTTATCTTTTATTTTTTTATTATATAAATACTGTGATATAGAAGTTTGGCAAGTTGAGATGTTGTGGAAATTTTTATCCTATATTCATGTGTTGAAAGTTCAATTATGTATAAACCTTGGGAAATGGAAATATTTTAAAAGTTTCTTTGGTTACTATTTCAGTGTTAGTTATAACACTAAATGTTCAGTGCATTGATCTGTGCTTAACTCAAGCATATCCCAGACACAAAATAGTCTATTTCCTCTCTATCTCTCACTATTTATCTTTTCCTCAGAGATATTATAGAGGACAGACTGAAAACAGCAGAATCAACCAAATGTTCATAAATAAGAGGATTTGCAAATTGTGGTTTATTCAGATTGTGAAACTTACATAGCAGTTTAAATAAATGAGAAATATACTAATACAGTCATTATCAAATCATATTGATAAAAAATGAAACTGCAAAATATATTCAGTTTAGCACAAAAAATTTAAAATACGTTTTTCTCAAGAATATAAAAATGAATATAGATTCTCAAAAAATTTTAGAAATTCCTGTCTAATTTCCTTCTCCAGGAAGGAATTGTAGTATTTATGGACATCCATAAGGACTTTTTTTCTGTCATGTTTCAATCTTTTTACACATTTTTAAACTTGGAATTTCTATATTTAAAAAGTAATATATTAAAGTGCCAAACATGAGTAGCCTTAATTATATCTCTAGCTTTAAAAACAGCATTAATGTCCTAGGTGGATTCTGTGCTTTGCTGACACAATTCTAGGACATTGAGAAAGAGGAAACGATCATTTACCCAAAATAATAATTAAAAAAAACTTCTTTTACTATGAAATGTTTCTTTTTATACAGATATCTCTTGTTCTTCTGTTGCCCTTCCCGAAGCGTTAAGAAATCATGGAAATTTTAAGATAACGGTACAATGACTGTGGGTTGAAGCAAAGCTAAATTGGACCAAAGTCAGCTTGGCAAATTGTCATGCTGTCTTTGTATTTATTTCTTTCAACTTTAACACCCACAATTTATTAAGTGAGACAGAGGATACAAGAGGAAGCTCGGAATCCTGTTTGGATACCGTTTAGGAAGGAAGTCAGGTCTTGATGGGGCAGCCCCTTCCTCTTCGCCACTGGCCAGGAAAACCATCTTTCTGTTAAAACCTATTCAATCTGAGAGAGGTGGGGTGACTTCGGGAAGGAAGGTGACCTCTCCCTTGTAAAGTGGAAAGGCTCTGTCCTCCACCCGCCCCACACCGTGACTTATTCAACTCACTTCCACCACTGTTTATAAGAACACTTGTGTTGAATGCTTGTAGTACAGCAGTAGTCATTTAAAATATAGCTCAAACGTCATGCCCTCAAATTTCCTATGTTATTCCGAATCTTTGATCATTACAATCCCAAATGGAGCTTTTGGTCAGCTCAAGTTTGCCTCTGCCCTGTTTGAGTTAGCAGAGATGTTTCGAACAAGCCAGAAGTTTAATAATACATATGCTGCTCCTGTATACAATATAAGCATTGCTGCTTGCTATCAAATCTGAAAAGAAAATGCCTTAATGAGAGCCAGGTCATTTCCAAAATGATACAGCAATGTTTTTCTAAGATGCCTTAATTTCTGGGGTAGTATCCAACAAGTAGTTTGATATATGGAACTGATGTACATGCTGGCTGAGGGAGGCCACCAGTGGAACTTGTTTAAACTTTGAGGGCTTATCAGCATGTTGTTCTTTTAAAATGTATTGAGTTTTGACCTCAACTTTAGCTATACTGGTTTATTTAATTTGCTTTGTAACATGGCTGTGAAAAACTGGTCGTTCTTTAAAAACTGGCTCCTTAATTCATTTCTTTAAAGTATTTTGTAAGATTTGTATAAAATAATGTCTTTAAATTATATTTTATATTTTATAAATATTTTTATGAAACTATTTTAGAAGATAAAGGACAGAAATTGTAAGGACCTTATAGAAGTAGAAGAAATCAAAAAGAAGTGGCAAGAATACACAGAAGAACTACACACAAAAAAGTTCTTAATGACCCAGATAACTATGACGGTGTGATCACTCACCTAGAGCGAGACATCCTGGAGTGCAAAGTCAAGTGGGCCTTGGGAAGCATTACTATGAACAAAGCTGGTGGAAGTGATGGAATTCCAGCTGAGCTATTTAAAATCATAAAAGATGATGATGTTAAAGTGCTGCACTCAATATGTCAGCAAATTTGGGAAAATCAGCAGTGGCCACAGGACTGGAAAAAAAGTCAGTTTTCATTCCAGTGAAATGGAAGGAAATCTGACAAACCTAGACAGTGTATTATAAAGCAAAGACATCACTTTGCCAACAAAGGTCCATCTAGTCAAACCTATGGTCTTTTCCAGAAGTCATGTATGGATTAAGAGTTGGACCATAAAGAAGTCTGAGTGCTGAAGAGTTGATGCCTTTGGGTTGTGGTGTTGGAGAAGACTCTTGAGAGTCCCTTGGACAGCAAGGAGATCCAACCAGTCCATCCTAAGGGAGATCAGTTCTGAATATTCACTGGAAGGACTGATGCTGAAGCTCCACTACTTTGGCCACCTGATCGAAGAGCCGACTCACTGAAAATGACCCTGATGCTGGAAAAGATCGAAGGCAAAAGGAGAAGGGGAAACAGATGAGTGGATGAGATAGCATCACCAGCTCAATGGACATGAGTTTGAGCAAGCCCTGGGAGATAGTGAAGGACAGGGAAGCCTGGCGTGCTGCAGTCTATGGGGTTGCAAAGAGTCAGTCAGACGCTGCTTTGCGACTGAACAGCAACAATTTTATAAGCTATAGTTGATATTTTTATAAAATCAAATATTGTATTATAATTAAGACATTTTATCCTACAACGCTGTTTTGGGAATAACTGTAAGTTTACAGAAATGTTGCGAAGATGATACAGAGTTCCCATACACCTTCACCGAGTTTCTTCTTATGTTGACATCTTACATTGCCATGATGCATTTATCAAAACTAAAAAAAAAAAAACAAACCTGACATTATCCATTACTATTATTAACTACACTCTGCTCTTTATTTGGATTTCACCAGTTTTTCCACAAATGTCCTTTTTCTGTTCCAGGATCCAGCCCAGGGTACCACATTGTGTCATCTAATCTCCTTAGTCTTCTGACTTGCAACAGTTTCCAAGTTTTCCTTTTTCCCATGACCTTGGCAGTCTCAAGTAGTACTTGCCAGAAATTTTGTAGAATATTCATCACTTCTTAACAAAAATGTTTAACCTCTGGGATTTTTGAACGAAAGCCCTGGTAGACTTAGTAATAGTTTGTACCACCAATTTTCCACTCATATATCAGTTTCAGCCTGGTGATTATTTCTTTTTAAATTTTTCTTTTATTTTTTTATTCATTTATTTTTTTATTGGAGAAGCCTGGTGATTGTTACTTTATCTTCTTATCAGTTATAGAAGCACTTTAGGATTAAAAATTGATTTATGATTAATATTTATATGGTTTAATTTTGTTTAATATTGGCTTCAACTGTGTATGCATTTTACATTCTCAGTGTTGTCAGCTTGTTCAGTTTAAACCTCACAGGAAGTTTGTGTTTTATCTATTGTTTATCAGATTCGAGATGGACAAACAAACTGTTACGTGCTGAAGAATAAAGATTTAGAACAAGCTTTTAAAGGAGTTATTTACTTGGAGATGGACCTCATATATAATCCGGTAAGTCTAACTAGACTACCTCCCAACTTCTTTGTACCAAAAGTAAAAGGTGGCCAACCTGAAGAGAGTCAAATCACTATAAAATGTTTCAGAATTTTTACAGCTACAGAGAAAATAGTGTTTTGAAACTTAGCCAAAAAAAATCAGTGCTGGACAGTCTCATATTAATCCTTTTGGCCCAATAGAATTGATGGTGTGTAATTCTCAATAAATCAATGTTAAAAAAAAAACAAAACAACAAGAAATAAGAGGAAAATTAGGTTCTTGGCTTTATTACCTTTAACCTTCTTCTATTGATGATTGAACAGAGATGTTTTCAAGCCTCTATGTTATTTAACTATTATAGTAGATGCTCTACAATCATACATTATCAGGACAAATAGTTAATGGAAAGCATCAGTAAAAGGAGGATTTTTTAAAATGCATCTTGCACTTTTAGCATAAGATAAAATACATGAATATATATTCCCTACCAGTCTTTAGGTGCAGGCCTGAAACCTTTTTCCCAATAGCATAGACTTAATATTTTTAGTTCTACAGTGTATTCCTTGCATACATACACCTATAACATCTTTAAATACTAATTTCAGTTTCTTGAAAGTAGAAATATTCTTTAAAGACACAGAACAGTCTGAATGTGGAATCCCTCTAGGTTATTTTTCCATAAAATCATCACCTCAGTAGCAGTATCTTTGTAGTAACTGACCTTTCTCAACACTTTCCAGAACAACATTGATTTCAAGTCTTTTGATCTGTATTAGTGCTTCCCTGGTGGCTCAGCAGTAAAGAATCTGCCTGCAACGCAGGAGACCTGGGTTCAATCCCTGGGTCGGAAAGATCCCCTGGAGAAGGAAATGGCAACCCACTCCAGTATTCTTGCCTGGAGAATTCCGTGGACAGAGGAGCCTGGTGGGCTACAGTCCATGTTGTCTCAAAAGAGTCGGACACAACTGAGCAACTAATACTTGTATAATATATCAATAATCTCTATGATAATTAAAATATAGAATTACAGTATTGGACAAAATTGCCATAAATAGGTTTACAAATTAGTGCATTTGGTTCTGATGGATATAGAGTTCAACTGTTGGGAGCAAAAATTCCTAGGCGTGCGAGAATGTGGCTTACTTAGCTGTGAGCATTCATTTGTCATGGTATCAGCAGCAGGTTCTAGAACGGGAAGGGACAGCACAGGTTAGTTAGTGGGGTCCATGAATATAGGATAGGGGTACCTTCACAGTAATTAGAAGAATGGCTGCCATTTATTACCCACCTACAATGTCCCAGGCTCTGATACTCTTTCATTTCATTCCCAGAAGAAGCCTGGTCCATAGCGATCATGAATGTCATCTTATGATAAGCAAATAGAATTAAAGAGGAGAACTGATTGCTAATAAATGAGTGAGTTAGGATCCAGATGCAGGTCTTCCCGATTCTTCTCCCTGATGCTACACTACTGATTCTTTGCCTTGTTTAAGAGATTATTCATAAAATCAGTAGCAGGGAAGTTTTATTCCTGGAAATGTTAGCACTCTGGGCACAGGCTCCAGTATGCGGGTCTGCTGTTACTTCCTCTTCTTCCCCATTGAACATTTCCCTTCAAGGAGAACCTCTGGTGCATGTTAGATCACCCTGCATCTCCTGTTTTCTTCTGGCAAGGACTTGTATATAGAATATGCATACATGTGAAACTGGAGTTTTAGGCAGGAAACAGCCTTAAATCCAAAACTGTTAGTTCAATAATGTTCTAATTGTCCATCTGATATAGAAGAAAAGGACTTGAATTTTATTTTTGAGGTTTTTCCCTTAGTATAGTCATTTGGACAAACCACAAAATCTCTCTGACCCTCAGTTTATTCCCTAAAAACAGGACTAAGATGACTCACGTACTTATTTTTCTGGATCATTGAGAGGAAATGAGATTCTCTATGGGAAAAAAATGTTTTTATAAGCCGGAAACTGATTTCCACATTGCAAGGTGTTACTGACAAAGGGATAGTGCAAAACCATGATTTGAAGGGAAGTTTGACTCTTTAGAAACTTTAGTTGGAGGACTTGGTGAGTCAATCTCTGCAGTGGCTTAAACAAATCTCTTCAATTTGCAGTGTGGGAAGAGCCCCCACAAGTCTCCAGTCTGACCTCGTCTCATCACTCATGACAGTGATGTTCATGAAGTGAGACCCAGAAGCCCTTGCAGAGCACCAGGGCACCCCTAAGTCTCTGCTCCCCACCCCTACCCAGGCCCTTAGGGTCAGAAGGTGTTGGTTTCTAGGGCTTCTCAGTCATTTGAGAGAGAGTGAAATCCATCTCAATGCTTCTGTTTTTAACCCTGATGTTTCTTTATAGATCAAAGCAAGTATTCGGACCTTTACTCCCAGAGAAAAGCGGTTTGTTGAAGATGGCCGCAAGCTGTCCAAAAAGGTAGGTCAGGGCAGTAACCTGGCTTGTTGGTACACTCAGCACCAGCACCTGGAGTACTTACTGCTCATGACTTGGTCTCCCCTCCCCTCCCTCTCCATTCCTCCTCCCTCTCTCCACCTTCGCCCCCATCATCTCCCCTTTCCTCCCTAGATGAGGACTTGGGTTGGGTTCAGTAAAGAAGGGAAAGACTGAGAACATATCTGTTGGATGATGCAGGGAGTGTCGGCCCTCCATTCATCCAGAACCGTTTTGTAAACAGGAATTCTGAGCACCAAGCCTCCATAAACCTCCTGAGTGTCCTGGGCCCCTCCGCCCTCCTTCCATCACAGCCATGCTTTTCTCCCTCCTTGCACATTTCAGAGGCATTTTGCTTACGACGTCCGTCATACAGTTAAGCCGGTGACTCTTTCAAGATGTCCAGCCTCAGATTCACCCACAGCTGTTCCTCCCACTTCTGTTTTGCCTAAATTTGAGATGTATCAGCATTTTACCCCCGGTGGAATAAATCCTCACTCCCCCTGCCAGGGGCCCTTAATTCCTCTCTCATCAGCTCAACAGAAAGTGAAGATCAGGGCTGAGTAGAGGAAGTTTCACATTTTTCTTACCACGACCTTTCCAGTTCTTTTCAGAGCCCCTCCCTGTTCTGGCCCAGCGCAGTTCAGGATTTCACTCTGTACTTATTGTCCCTCCGCAGTTGTGTAACAGCGTGTCCCCTTTTTAAAGTGTTTATGACTTCCACCACTTCCTGTGGGGTGAGCAGCTGGGGATTACATAAAGCAAGTTAAATATAAAGGCAGCTTACCATCCTTTGGTTTCCCATGAACTTCTGGACACACCGGGGAAAGGCCTTAATCTGCTTCTGAAAGGAGCATCCGAATGTTTTGGTCTGCCACAACATTTGAGTGTAATATTTATTTTGTGTAATCGGAGTCAGTGGCTTTATTATTGTTATTATTATTGCCTTTTGCCCTGTTTACTTGAAAAATTAAAACCTGAATTGAGGTAGGTGGCATTGCTGTTTTTGCAAACAGATTGAAATGAATCTACCTACATCTGGGAGAAAAGACCTTGCCTGTGCCAAACAAGACCTTCACCTCGGTGTGGGATGACTTTGGGAGGTGGGAGCACCAGGGGATTTGGGGCTGAGACCCTGGGATATGTTAGGTTTCTCCCTCAGGGCCCTCTCACCACTAAGTATCCCCAGATGGTTGCAAAGTTGAAACCTATAATTGTGACCCAACTACTTAAAATCTCTTGGTATGTGCCAGGCACTGTTCTAAGCCCTTCAAGTGTCTCCACAACCTCCAAGGTTGGCATTCCTATGTCAACCTCGTTGAATAAGAGAGGTTAGGAAACTGGCCCAACGTCACACAGCAAAGAGGTGGGAAAGCTGGATTCCCTCGCCAGGAATTTACTTTGCTGTGTTGTTGCTGTTGTTCATTCGCTCAGTCATGTCCAACTCTTTGTGTCCCCATGGACTGCAGCACACTAGGCTGTCCTGTCCTTCACTGTCTCCCAGAGTTTGCTCAAACTCATGTTCATTGATCTGGTGATGCCTTCCAACCATCTCTTCCTCTGTCACCCCCTTCTCCTGCTCTCAGTCTTTCCCAGCATCAGGGTCTTCTCCAGTGAGTTGGCACTTCCCATGAGGTAGCCAAAGGATTGGAGCTTTATAGACTTTTTCTTCTAGATGTGATGAGCTAGAATATATGAGATTTCTACTAAAACTACCCAGTTCCTTCCAAACTAAAAACTGAACAGCACAAGTCCTCACTCTATTCTCTCTATCTCTCTTAAACACACACACACAAATTCACACACATCACATGCCTGATGGCTGTATTTTTTACCAGCTCAGTTTTGTGTTGAACATTATTGAAACAGCCTGTTCTCCTTTATGGCACCCCACTCCAGTACTCTTGCCTGGAACACCCCATGGACGGAGGAGCCTGGTAGGCTGCAGTCCACGGGGTCGCGAAGAGTCGGACACGACTGAGCGACTGCACTTTCACTTTTTACTTTCATGCATTGGAGAAGGAAATGGCAACCCACTCCAGTGTTCTTGCCTGGAGAATCCCAGGGACAGGGGAGCCTGGTTGGCTGCTGTCTATGGGGTCGCACAGAGTCGGACATGACTGAAGCGACTTAGCAGCAGCAGCAGCAGCAGTTCTCCTTTAAAGGAGCTATAAAATGCATTGGATTCTCTTTTCCTCCCTGAATGGTCATATTTTAAAAATGAATTCTAGAAAAATTTTAGGACTCTTCTTTATTGTTTTGTTAATTATTGGCTATACAGAATATAATTCAAATGACCAAGCCGTCTGGTCTAAAGAGAATAATTGAAGTGTGTAAATCTCATTCCCTGTTTTCCATTTTTTTTTAATTAGATCTTATCCAGAGATGTAGACCGAGTGAAGAGACTCACCATGGCTATATGGAATACAATACAGTTCCTTAAAAGCTGCTTCCAGTGGGAATCCACGCTGAGAAGTACAGTAGCATTCGTGGTAAGGTTCCTTTTTTTTTATTAAAAAAAAAAAATTCAGATTATTTACTCTGAGTCCCAAATCCAAAGGCAGATGGGTTTTATTGTACTTAGATGAAACAGAATGGTGCACATTCAGCAAAGCTGAAGTTTATACCAGTAAGGAAACTTAAACAATAAAGGATATACAGCCACCTTCTTACAATATATTATGTAGGAGACATAGGAGACTATGTAGGAGGTTTCTTTCTAAGACCATCCTTATCAGATTTATCCTTGGAAATCCCTTAACTTACCCAACTCATGATTTAGTCACTCAGTCGTGTCCAACTCTTGCAACTCCATGGACTGTAGCCCTCCAGGCTCCTCTATCCATGGGATTGTCCCAGGCAAGAATATTGGAGTGGGTGACCAACCGAGGGATCAAACCTGGGTCTCCTGCACTGCAGGCAGATTCTTTACCCACTGAGCCACCCAACTCATACTCATATACTATCTCTTGATAGACTTCCCTGGTAACTCGGTAAAGAATCCACTTGCAATGCAGGACACCCTTGTTCAATTCCTGGGTTGGGAAGATCTGCTGGAGAAGGGATAGGCTATCCACTCTAGTATTCTTGGGCTTTCTTTGTGGCTCAGCTGGTAAAGAATCCGTCTGTAATGCAGGAGACCTGGGTTCGATCCCTAGGTTGGGAAGATCCCCTGGAGAAGGGACAGGCTACTCACTATAGTATTCTGGCCTGGAGAATTCCATGGACTGTGACAATGAGTCGAGCGTGACTCTGAATGTTCCTGGGGCCATTTGTTTAATCACTACATAGGTCTGTTTCTCTCCTTCTGTGCCCATAAGTGCTTATGTTTTTTGAAAAATGGCAGATGAAAAATCACATGACTAAATGAAGACTGCCTTGCTGTAATTTATGTTTTAAGTAAATCATTGACAGACTTTGGTATGAAAAACATATGTTCATATCAAACCTCTTGAGTCATAACTGATTACTACAAGTTGACTCAACAGCACTGAGGAGAACCATGATGTCTGTGAAATACACTTTTATAATACCATCGGCCCTTCCTTATGAGTGTGCTAAAATCACAGAATCTCAGACCTGCACGTGATCTTCAAACCACCTGGGTCAACCTCCGAGAGTCCCAGAATCTAGTAGGGACTTGAGAGTTATTAATAGCACAGCGTCCTCACTTTGCATCTTGGGGCATCCTCCCTTGTCTGTAAAGGAGCTTGTCATTGATCAGATTGGTAGCATCCGGCGTGGGAGGAGGAAGAAAAGAAAACAGGCGCTCAGCTGCTCTTCTTGCGCCTTCTGTATTGTGCCAGTGGTACCCAACCTTTTTGATACCAAGGACTGGTTTCATGGAAGACAGTTTTTCTGTGGACCAGGGGTGGATGGTGGGGGGATGTTCCAGGATGATTCAAGTTTATCACATTTATTGTGCGGTTTATTTCTCTTATTACAGCAGCTCCACCTCAGGTCATCAGGCATTAGATCCCAGATGTTGGGGACCCCTGTGTGATGTAATTAACTCCTGTCCCCTGTACAGGTCCCAGTGTGACCTAATGCCTGTGTGAGCAGTCGAGTCACGATCGTGGCTCTTCTGTCCCCTGCGTCCTATCATTAGGCTCATTCCTACCTACCAGGCATATCTGCATGAAAAAAAACAGTCAGTCCCAGAGGTCAGTGGGTTCAAAGTCACTTCCACTTTTATTACGTAAGCAGTGTACTGGCTCCGCAAGAGGCCTTTTCTCAGCCATTGGGGCTCATTCTATTTTGTCCTTAGTTAATGCTAGTTTTTCATTGGTTTGGGAGGCAGAAGTTCTGTGACGGCTGCAGCGTTGGCCTTTAACGTCCTTTTTCTTTGGTTTAAAGTTGCCCAACCAATTGGCCTTGGTTACACCCTGAAGAAGGGTTTCTTTAATCCCTATCTGACTTTGGGGGTCGATTCACCCACTTTCCTTTCTCACGTTCCCCCTCAGCTGGTGGCTGCTCCTCTTCAGCCTCCCTGACTCTGTTTCCCACCTGAATTCTCTTTACAAACTTTCCAGGGAACGTTCTCTGTGATTCCGGGCAACAGTTACCACTTCTGGTGGCTTCTTGCACTCAGCACCAGGGCCGGCCGCTGGGAAGAGGAAAGGGTTTCCCCTTTCTGGAGCTTAGTTTCTGGCACTGGGATTTTTAGAAAAACAAGAGATCTGTTGCACTGGATTATGTAGGGGGTGACAGAAATGATTAATGGGCTGTCAGCGTGATCTGAAGAAAGATCACCACAAGTGAATAGAAGTAAGTTGTTTCATGGAGGGGGCTTCTACCCGGGAAGTGAGCCTTGGCAGCGGGGCCGCTTCTGCAGTGCCTGCGACCTGAGTGAACCCTGCTTGCCGACATCACATTGCAGAGTCCCCTGCCAGCCTGGCTGCCAGGCTCAGGCTGGCACAAGGTCTTTGAACACCCCTCAGTCCCACGGAATGAAAGATACAGGGGTGCTCTTCTTGCTGGTTTGCCAAAATGTGATTTTGCAGGAATCCCTTGGGGGCATCCAGGACTGTGAGAGGCCCCACTGGCGGTGTGGAAAAGGGGATGTTTTCTGCTGGTCCTCACTGGAAAAATGCAGAGTCAATTACCAGTGATACATGCGTCCCCTCTCTCTCTCTGGGTTGTCTTGAGAGCTTCACTCAGATACACTTAATTTTCTGTTGTCCTTTGGAGTTCGACTTTTGAATGACTGTCTCACATTGACCCTGACCAGCCATGGCAGATCTCAAGAGATACTGCAGATGTAGACGTGCGTATCTCCCTTCCCTAAGCTGCGGATGTGTGATTTCATTCAAGAATGTTTTTGTCGCTACCATCATGATGGTCACTCCAAAACCATTTATGCTCCTCAACACGAGAACACCTAAAGAAAATGCATTATTAGGATAAAATATAAAATGTGTCGTAGCCTCCCTTATTTATTTTTTTAATAAGATTATGGGTAGCCGAGCCTTCCTATTTTTCGAAAGACATTTTGCTTTTGTGTCTCTTGCTTACAGACTTAACATCAGCTGCTTGTGGAGGACTGATGGGGGAAGCCACCCCCAGGGGGTGCCACTGGCCGTGTCCCTGACTCAGGAGGGCTCCCTTCAGGGTGGTTTTCTGCCGAATGTTGGGTCCCCTGGTGACCTGGGCCAGACAGGGAGGAGGGGAGACTGTAATGCTGAAGCCTGGCCTGCCTCCTCCCATCCCCTCTTGGGAATATCATATTTGTCTTGGCGGGTATGGTACAAACATTCTCCTACAGTCTGCTGAAGACAGACTTCTGCTCCTGGTCTTGATTCATCTGTGTGATGCCTTAATTCATGCTTCTTCCACTTGCCCTGATGTTACAGGGGCACAACAATTTTTGTGCTGTCTGAAGCAAGGTCTTTTTTTTTTTTTAATTTAATTTTTAAAATTTTAATTGGAGGCTAATTACTTTACAATATTGTATTGGTTTTGCCATACATGGAGGGGGGTTCAGGATTGGGAACACATGTACACTCGTGGCGGAGTCATGTTGATGTATGGCAAAATTTAATTTCTTAAAAAAAAATTATTCATTTATTTGGCCCTGTAGGATCTTAGTTGCAGCATTTGGGGTCTTCGCTGTGTCATGCAGAACCTTTCGAGGCAGCCCCTGAACTCTCTTGTTGTGTGCTCGGGCTTAGTTGCTCTGGCTTGTGGGATCTTAGTTCCTTGACCAGGGATCAAACCCACGTCCCCCATGTGGCAAGATGGATCCTCTACCACTTTGCCACCAGGGAAATCCCTGAAGCAAGGTCTTAAGGCGAGGATTTATTTAACAGTAGGACTGCATGTAGAAGCCTTTCTCTGTTAGAAATTAGGATAAGTGCTGTTTGAGGGTTCATTGCCCAGATGTGAAAAGAACCGGGTTGGTTGAACCAGTCTCCACTGGGGCTTGTCCTTCCCCTAGAGGTGCAGCACTGCAAGCTAAGGGCAGAGCTCTAGGAATTTTTGTTCACTTCTGTTTTGTCAGATAACATAAAGCTGCATTACTAACATCATGTCTGTGTGTCTATTTTCAGCTGATAAAAAGCAGGAATGTTATAGGATCATGTTTAGGATATTCTGGCTGTTAATTTTAAGACATTATGAAAGCAAGCCATACATTTTCTAAGGAATCCTGTGGATGTGTATATGAATATATCATATCTTGTTGAAAGCGGGAGTTAAAGGAAAGCAGCCTGTTGAGATCTAGGTCCAGAATCACAGGAGAAAAAGAAAATCTAGGTCCATGTGGTATCCAGTCAGAAGTAGATGAACAAACATGAGGAAATGTATCTTTTTACGCTGTCTAAGCATCAACCTACCCCACTGGGGATGAATCCCCTCTCCATGTAAGATGGGTGGTTCTATTCCCCATACTAAAAGAAGAAAGTTATCTTTAATTCCCTGACACCTGCTATGTGAATGTTGCTGTATACTGTTTAATTCATTGTTATTGTGAGAAGTTAATTGTGGACTTTTCCTTTAATTTTTCTTGAAGTATAGTTTTACAATGATTTACAATATTGTGTTAATTTCAGGTGTATATCAAAGTGATTCCGTTATATGTATATATGTCTATTCTTTTTCAGATTCTTTTCCCTTATAGGTTATTACAAGACACTGAGTATAGTTCCCTGTGCTGTACAGTAGGTCATTGAATGTGAACTTTTTTACAGCAGTCAAATTCTATATCATACTTCTATAGGCTTGAGGGTTTTTTTTTTGTTGTTGTTGTTAGGATAATTAGGGGAAATCTTGCTCATTACTGCTTTTGAGTCTTTCTTCCTCCCCTAAGTTTTCTAGATTTTTTTTCTTACTATATTTTCTGAGCTTGACATGTTTTAAGTTAAATTGTTTTTCACTCAAAATTTCACAGTCTAGTTTCTCTAATTAAAAGACAAGTTCATATGAGGTGTCAGCTTATTGACAGAGGCCACATGTAGCTGAAGTATCATGTCTAGAAGAAGCACATCTGTATATTTCCATATGAATGGATTTTTAAAATATACATGGTGTTTTATATGCATGCTCATGATCATTCCCAGTCACGGATTTTGAACTCTAGGGACAACTAATGGCTCATGTTGTTTCAGTATTTACTGCGTGTCAGGTACCGTCCTAAGCATGTCATAACTGTTCATTCGTTTAGTTCTTACAACAACCTGCCAGGTGTAGGCGCCAATTACAGTATTTCCCTCTTTTTACAGGTAAGAAAAATGAGCCCATGGAGGTTAAATGGAGGTTAAATAAAGTTTAATAATAACGGGACAGAGCTCATATGCTTTTAAGAGGCAGAGCTGAGATTTCAACTCAGATCATCAGAATTTAGAGTCCTTGCACTTAACCATTGGGCAACACTGCCTCTTATGTATGCCAAAGATGCAGTGATTGTAGTCTTTGTATTTCAAGGACCCTTGAATCCAGGATCCTTGTCCTTAGAGCCAAATACGTGAATTGTGGTCCTTGTATTTAGATAGATAGATAGATAGATAATGACTTTTCCCAGGTGGCGCTAGTGGTAAAGAACTCGCCTGCCAATGCAAGAGAGGTAAGAGGGCTGGGTTTGATCAATGAGTCAGGAGGATCCCCTGAAGAAGGGAATGGCAACCCACTCCAGTATTCTTGCCTGGAGAACCCCATGGACAGACAAGACTGGCGGGTTACAGTCCATAGTATTGCAAAAAGTCAGACTGAAGTGACTTAGCACCACACAGTCACATAGTAATTCCAGGAACAACCATATGAGTCACTTCCTATATGTATCTAGATATTATGAATGGGAATTAAGCCTATCCCAAGATGCTTTGGGAGAAAGAAAGCGTCAATATATGGGTAAGAATAATTCTCAGATATAGTCATTATATTCACAAGAGCTGGAATAAAAGAAGCGAAAGGTGGAAATGTCTGTAGCCTCTTTGGGGGACGTCCCTGACTGTGGGAATCACATGCTTATGACATCCTTGGAATTCAGCTTCATGGTCTGGAAAACCTCAGTGCTTGGTTCTAGACTAAGCCCCCAATTGAGGACTGAGTTATCTTTTCCCGCTTTTGAAGGAAGCTCTTAGATGATGTAGAAAGGTTTTTGAGGAGGGAGTGAAGAGTGAAAAGAACCGAAGGAAGAAACCATGGAAGAAATCTGTTCTTTTCAGATTTTCTTCAGGTATTTCAAGTTGTTCAGAATAAAGGCTAGGAGTCAAGAAGAGTGACTGTCTACATTAGTATATTATTACAGAATATCTTAAAGCCATAGCTTTCAGAGGCATTAGCCTGATTTTCTAGTGTGGGAGGGCCCATATTTCTAGTGTATATTCCCATGTCTAGTGCAAACGCATTATTTGATGATAGTTAAAAGGAATTGAATTTTTTTTAAAAAGATAATTTTGTATCTTGATATTGAACTTATACTGTTCAATCATTTGTCTGAGTTTTTGTTTTTCTCTTAGGTAACTGTATTTTACAAGCCCCAGTATTTGTCTATAAAAAGACCTAAGGTTGTATCATGGCATAAATACATTGATTTTTTCATATGACAGGAAATATTTGCTTGACAGTTGGCATCATCAGAAGATTATTTTAAATAGCAAAGATCTCCCAATGCTGTTAAAAAAAAATTGTACTTATATAGTTTTGTCTTTCCACCGATCTTTCAGGCACTTACCTCTTGTATCAGGGAGAGAAGTCTGTGGGGCATTTTTGATGGATTCCTTATTTATTAAATTTTTACTTGGATCTTTGATGTTAAAAAGCAATCTAAGTCTACCATATATCAATGGGTATCTTCATAAAGCTATGCTTTTAACATCTGTGACTTTTTTCCTGTATTTCTTGATTGTAAGTAACTGAAGAATTAATTCTTCAGAGTTGACAGGTCCTGCAATATGATATATAACTTAAAGCATCAATCAACCCCCCCCCCCCCGCCATGAGGTTAAAATACAGTTCTCCACTTTCAAACTGCTAGCTTCTACTTAACACATACAGAATTCTTAGCTTTTAGGGATCCTATAATTTTGAGAAGTGTGAAACGATTTCACGTTGAAACTGAAAAACAACAGCAACTGTAACAGAACAAACCTTTCCATCATGCATGAGTGTGTGTACACACACACACACACACACACACACACACACACACGGCACTGAAAAGCAGAGGGCATTTGGGAAGCAAAAAGTTATACTGCTGAATGTTTTCTGAGAACAGTTTGAAAAAACTTCATGAGACCTAGAGAAGTGCCCCTTCTGTCGCCCACAGGATTCAGATTGAATTTGCTTTGGTACAAATGACTACAATGGACGTTTGTTTTCAGATTGGCCTATTAAAATAGTGCTGGTCACACTGTCTAGCACAGGGAGCTCTGTTCAATGTTAGGTGGCAGCCTGGATGGGAAGGCAGTTTGGGGAGAATAGATGCATGTGTATGCATGTGTATGGCCCAGTTGCTCTGCTGTGCACCCGAAGCTATCACAACCTTGTTAATCAACTATAAAAAAAAAAAAAAAAATCACAGTTACCATCACCATTTTGTCTTGGAAAAAAAAAATTAGGCATCTTAAATGCTACAAAAACATATACTTATATGTAAACATCTCTAGGTATGTTACATAGGATGCTTAAGATATGTGCCAGTTTATTATTTTTCTATTTAACATGATCTCCAAAATCTTCCTTTTCACAGAGGACTAGCTAACATACTTTCAGAAATACCGTAAAGTTCTTTTTCAGCAATTTTTTTCATAAGAACAATCCATTATTGTACATTGTGATTGTAATTTTTTACAACATAATTGCACCTTCTATTGACATCTTCTCAGGCATTAACTAATTATGCCATTTAATAAAATTACAGTAATTGCATTAAAAGATTATCTGTTGAAAATTTAAAAGGACACTCTTAGCTAGTTTAGCATATTTCATGTTTATATTTTCAATTTCATAATTGAATTACATTTCCAGACAGAATTCTAGCTATACTGAATGAAATCAGTTGGTATTTTGGAGCATCCCCATTTTGACTAGTAAGCATTAGGTCTTAATTTTTTAAAATTCTGGAACAGCGTATGTTGTCAGTCTTCACATGGCCCTGTGGGTAATGAGTGAATGGTTCTGGTAGGTGCAGCCCCTGGTGGGGACTCTCTTATCTCTACCCAGTAGCTTTCCTGTGCTTTCTCTTGGGAGGTATTTGTAAGCACACACTTTTTCACCTTCTCTGAATTTTCTGGTTAGAGACTGTTGTCCTTTGCAGAGTCCAGAGAATTCAGTCTAGTTCACTCTGCTGTCTAGAGATACCCTACTGTTAAATTGAACTTGATCCTGACTCTCGGAACTTAAATCTTAGAGAAAGAAAAGACTTCAGTGACCATGTCAGTCCTCGACCCGGGCCGCGTTTCACGGCCTCCTTCAAGCTTGCCTGTCTCCCTCCTTCCTTGCTTCCCTCCCTCCCTTTCCACAACTGTTGTCTGTCCAGTGTTAGATATTGAGATGCAGAGATGAAATGATCATAGTAAGTCCCCTGTCCATCTATCCTGGGCTTCCCTGGTGGCTCAGTGGTAAAGAATCCATCTGCCAACGCAGGAGATGCAGGTTCAATCCCTGGGTCAGAGAGATCCCCTGGAGGAGGACATGGCAACCCACTCCAGTATTCTTTCTTGCCTGGAGAATCCTGTGGACAGAGGAGCCTGGTGGATTCCTCTTCTCTTCTCTCCCTCCCTCCTTCTGTCCCTCCCTCCCTTCTCACCGCATCCACCTGCACCCCAGCATCCCTTCCCCCCTCTTTTGCTGCTCCCTTTCTTTCTTTCCCTTATCTTACCTCCAGTGTGCTCCTCTTATACTTGAAGCCAAAGTGGTAACCTTTTAATTATTAAAGCACACCATAAGAAAAATTAAACTTGCACTTTAGAGAGAAAATTAAGTAATAATAACAAATATTTTTAAACATATGAAGTGAGCTACAGATGTGGCTTCTTGATGAAAGTGAAAAAGGAGAGTGAAAAAGTTGGCTTAAAGCTCAACATTCAGAAAACTAAGATCATGGCATCTGGTCCCATCACTTCATGGGAAATAGATGGGGAAACAGTGGGAACAGTGTCAGACTTTTTTTAGGCTCCAAAATCACTGCAGATGGTGATTGCAGCCATGAAATTAAAAGATGCTTACTCCTTGGAAGGAAAGTTATGACCAACCTAGAGAGCATATTGAAAAGCAGAGACATTACTTTGCCAGCAAAGGTCCGTCTATCAAGGCTATGGTTTTTCCAGTGGTCATGTATGGATGTGAAAGTTTGTCTGTGAAGAAAGCTGAGCACCGAAGAATTGATGCTTTTGAACTGTGGTGGTGGAGAAGACTCTTGAGAGTCCCTTGGACTGCAAGAAGATCCAACCAGTCCATTCTAAAGGAGATTAGTCCTGGGTGTTCTTTGGAAGGACTGATGCTGAAGCTGAAACTCTAATACTTTGGCCACCTCATATGAAGAGTTGACTCATTGGAAAAGACTCTGATGCTGGGAGGGATTGGGGGCAGGAGGAGAAGGGGACGACAGAGGATGAGATGGCTGGATGGCATCACCAACTCGATAGACGTGAGTTTGAATGAACTCCGGGAGTTAGTGATGGACAGGGAGGCCTGGCGTGCTGCAATTCACGGGATCACAAAGAGTCGGACACGAGTGAGCAACTGAACTGAACTGAACAAATGTGGATAGGAATTATTAGCTGATATAGCTATTGAGAGGCTGGGTGTTGCTGCCCTAACTCAGAGAAAAACTTCACTGAAGTGGGTACAAGTGTGCACACAGACACACGGTTGCTGTTTCATTGCAAAGGTTGTGAAGAACCTGTTTGAGGATGGGGTTGAAATGCAAAGCATTGTCTTCTGTGTTATGTAATTAATGTTTAAGAGTCAGCTGTCTCTAGGGCTGATTAATGTGCATGGAAATGCCAAATGCCAAATCATGGGGTTCTATCTTTCAGGCTATGATAGTACTTTTCATGTTTGACCTAATAAATTATGTTCTTTGTATCAAAAAGGGGGGGTTTATTTTAATATTTCAGGGTAATGTCATATGCTTAAGAAACTCAGTGTAACTTAGCCGTATTATTGAAGGATTGTGTTAGGGCATTGTGAGCTATGGACTGAATGACAGAGGCCCAGTCTTTTATCTGTGTACCCATCCTTACTGCTTATCTGGGGATTGAGTATACTGCAGGCATCAAATCAATGCTTCTTAGAAGAGTACTGGAACTCATGCACACCATCTGTTATCAGATACTGTTTGTAGTCCAGTTACTATTCTGACCTTAGCAACCCGTGACCCCACCAGAGGGTAAGATTCAGAAACAGCCAAAAATAGCTTCATTGTAATGTTTTTGGATGTATGTTTTCTCAACTTTTTCTCAAGGCTATCCATGTTGGGTGGGGGCTGGTGCTGATTTGCAGCTAAATGGCCACAAGACATGGGTAGGAAAACTGGGGGAGGAGGAGGGGGACTGGCAAATCTCTAACCCAGATCCACAGCCCCTGAATCTGCAGGGATTTTATTTTTGATTCTTACAGAGCCAAGTGCGTCCCCCCCTAATCTGTTTCTATATATGACACCTGGATGTGCAAACATTTTGTGTGATGCAAAAACGGAAAAGGAGATTTCGAAATAAAAGAGAGGGCTTGGGCAGAGAGGAGTAGAGTGCTCGTGTGTCTGAACACAGGACCGGTTTCCTGCTTCAGTTCTGACCTGTTGAAGAACCACGCTCAGCACTTGCATTTCCAGCTAATTCGATATTGCCTTTTTGGTGGTCCAAGCTTTGTCATTTGTTTGGAAGCTGTCATCTTTATTAGTGTCTCTGGCTGATCTTCGAGGCTCCCCATTAGGTGGCGCGTGCTCTCCGTTGTCTGGCTGGGCTCCGCGAGCCGCTGGCCCTTTTATTGCTGTGTGATGTGGGCATGCTCGCCGGGCAGCCTGTAATTAGACCCACCACAGATGACAGTTACAAGAGAGCATGGTAATCATTCGAGCTGCCTGATCTGATGTGTATAGAGAGAAGCCTTCTTTGTGGTCTGGTCAGGGTTTACTATATTGTATTGTAGTTTTGCCATTTGATTTATAATTCAGGAAGGTGTGTTTTGCTCCTTCTCTGCTGAGCTTGGAGTCATGTCATTGGCCTTTGAAATAATAGAGCTAATTTGGGGGGGGGGTGATGTTTTAATTGGACTGATACTGTCTCTCCCACTTTTATTTTAAAATATAGGAAGACAGCTAAATAAAAAAGTCTGGTTATTATGTCATCATCTAAACCCCATTCCTGTTCAATGTTTACTGACTATTTTAGTCTCCTTGGGATTTTCTTATAACCCAGATCCATGTTTTTGGGCCCCTAAAAATAGACTTGCCTATTTCTGTCCTCGCTTTTTAAAATTTTGGTTTTAACTCACTGCCAGAGATACTTGATTTTGTCAAGGAAAAGTAAAAAGAAAGGAATACACTCCTTAGCTCGGTTGGTACTAAAGCGAGACCCCCATGGCTACAATTTTAAGTCTGGAAAAGCATGGAGCTCTATGTTCTTTCACAGGGGAAGAAACTGAAGGATTGGGAGAGTGATTTTTTCCTCCTGGGTTTTAGAATGGAGGATCGTCAGCCCTGATGCCATTTTCACAATGTGTGGCTTGGGTGGTCATAAATTTTGCAGTGATGGTTTCATTTCATGAGTATGAACTGTATCTACACAGTGTCCACAGATTGCGCTATTAAAAGTTCTTTAAAAACACACTTTTCTGCAAGTCTTACCTTTGGAAAATACGCGTCTGGAGAGTCGCTATCCAGAGGGGCAATATGCCGTGGAGGAACAAATATCTATAATGTTACTTGGTGTGGGCTTAGCTGACCCTTTTCTTGTCTTTGTAAAAAATTGTTTATTTATTGACTTGTTTTTATTTTCAGTTGCACTGGGTCTTCCTTGCTGCCCGTGAGCTTTCTCGAGTTGCAGCGTATGGGAGTTGCTCTCTCGTGTGGGGCTCGGGCTTCTCGTGGGGGCTTCTGCTGTGAGCACAGGTGCTGGGCACGCGGGCTCAGCGGTTGTCGCATGTGGGCTCTAGAGCTCGGGCTTCAGTAGTTGTAGTGCACAGGCTTAGGTACCCCGTGGCATGTGGGATCTTCCCAGATCAGGGATCGAACTTGTGACCCCTGCATTGGTGGGTGGACTCTTATCCACTGGACCACCAGGGAAGTCCTTGACTGCCCCTTTGCTTACAGCAGATGAGTGTTCCTCAGCAGGACTTGATGGGGACAGTGCTGCTGCTGGGGGTGAAACCGAGGAGGATGATCATCAGTGTTTGCATGTTCTGGGTGTTTAAGTTGTGACTTCTGCTCTTCAACTTGTTCTCACTTTATTAGGCTACAGCAACACTTTCAGATTGAAGGCAGGAGGAGAAAGGGACGACAGAGGATGAGTCGGATGGCATCACCGACTCAATGGACATGAGTTTGAGCAAACTCCAGGAGTTAGTTGGTGATGGACAGGGAAGCCTGGCGTGCAGCAGTCCATGGGGTCACAAAGAGTACACAACTGAGTGACTGAACTGAACACTTTTAGTGAAATATTGTCTCGCATTTGTCTCTTGTTTTAAAGAGCAGCAGAATACTAAGTATGAATTTGCAAACAGCAACATTTCTTCTGCCCTGGTACAAGCCAGGAACATGCACCTGTAAACTTTATTTTCAACTATTCCGTAATAAAAGAGCCTTTCCTTGGAAAGTGTTGAAGGCCTCACATTGAGGACATTTCCACAGACTTGTTTCTCCTCCAGTTTCTACTTTTCAGAATAGGAAGATGTGATGTGTGTTTAGCTGTTAAAAAATTAGCTACCTAGGCCTCAGTCAACTTTGCTGCTTTCTGTAAATTTTATTTTGCATTTCATTGGTGATCTTTAAACTTTTAGTAATGGACATGTTTCAAGGGAAAAATAATTGGTTGCCTGGAAATATAGTGCATATGCATACACACATTCATGACCACACCCAAGGAAGGGAAGAGGAGGGAATTGGGAGAGGAGGAAGAGGAGAAAGGAAAAGAAAAAAGAATACCAGATAGCCTTTCCATTGTTGGAGTTTACTTAAAGACAGTCCTGCAGGTGGCGATAGAAACTCATAAATGATAAAAGTCCCAAAGTAAATTTCTGTGCAGTTTCTTGGGGATTTTAATTTTGGTAATTTATTTTTAATTTGATAGAGTCCTCTACAGGCAGAAATCATTACATTAGAAAAAATTCGAATACGCATGTTATGTAATCTCTGTTTTTATAAAAATTTTCTCGGATATTCTGTGGCTTGTTCATCTGTATATGCACAAGAGATAAGATCTAGGTTACTGCTGAACTGGTACAGATTTTATATGGCAAATAACCATTTTAAGCCTCTTTTAAAAATTTTTTGTTTTACTTTTCTTAGCCTGTAGCTAAAATTTGATGCCTGTACCATTGGTTAGGTTTATAAAGTCTTTTGCTATTGAGTGCTAAGTTGCATAAGTTTAGTGGTGTGTGTGTGTGTGTGTGTGTGTGTGTGTGTGTGTGTGCATGTGTATGTTTTCTTGTGTGTAATTTCCTCCTCCAGAGGATCTTCCCAACTCAGGGAGTGAACCTGTGTCTCCTGCATTGGCAGGCAGATACTTTACCACTGAGCCACTTGGGAACCCTCTTGTGTGTCAAAAGATAAAATCAGTTGCTTCCATAGGGCATTTTCTTCCGTAGCCAGTTGTTGAAGGGTAGTTTTAATCTGAGAGGACTCACAGGCTATTTATTTTACCCAGCAATAAAAACACAACATAAACAATTTGTTGTGAGAACACTAGAAATTGTGTGCTGCCTCTGTTAAGTCGCTCAGTCGTGTCCAACTCTGCGCAACCCCATAGACGGCAGCCCACCAAGCTCCTCCGTCCCTGGGATTCTCCAGGCAAGAATACTGGAGTGGGTTGCCAGTTCCTTCTCCAAGAAATTGTATAGTGGATATGATAACAGTTTTTAGTTATTTTAATTATTTCATTTTAGATATCAGGCATTGTTTAAGCAAAGTTAAAACATTCAGTAGATATTTCTTCCCTACTAGTTAACGTTCAAAAGTTCTTAAATTGCTTTTTGTGAATATATATTTTCATTTGCCATTTTTCCTTAAGTTTGGGTTTGAAGATGCAAACTCTAAAGTGATTTGCTTAAACATAAAGCTAATTTTCAGCTCTCCTCTTTTCATGTAGCCTCATTTAAAAAACCTTTGCAGTGCACATTTTCAAGGGGAACTGCCTTGATTCCAGAAAATGTAATTATTTTGGTTTAAATGCTTTAGGCTGTAGATGTTGAGTGTCATCAACAGACAGCTATGATAGTCTCGAGCAAATTGTGTGAAATTCAGTCTTTGTCTCTCTCCTGAACTTCGCTAAGTCTTGTGGTGAAGTTCAGAACTTACAAGGTCTTGTATGCTGTACTTTTAAATATAGAATTTCTTAAAAGGGGGGGAAAAGGGAAGAGAAAAGAAACCTTCTAGCCTTCTTATATTCTATTTCAATTGCTGTTCCAATTACTCATCAGGATAGCAAGTCAGACTCTCGGAAAACCTATTTTTCTGCTTTCACGTAAAGAATATTCAGTTCTTTGCTCTGTTAGCAACTGACCACAAATCTAATCCATTAAAAAATATATCGTGGTAAGCAGTTCTTGAAAATGTTTATAATAAATGGTAAAAGCCAAGCTTCTACTGTGAGATTAACAGTTGCAACAGGATGTGTTCATCAGGAAATAGGTTACTGCCTTAACAGTGTGTCTTGCCATGTAACCTACAGGATAGATGAAGATTTAAAAGCTTGCAGTGCAAGGAGTTTATATGACTTCCTCCCTTTGCTTTCTTTTGCATATTACAGTGTTGTTTATCACACGTGTTTTTCTCAACGAATCTATTCTGAAGTTCATATTATAGACAAAGAGCATCCAGTGCTTTGGAGGTCGTCCCCCACCACACACACACGCATCCATATAAAACAAATTCACTTTTACAGAATGAACTCTGTAGCTTAAGAAAAAATAATAAGAGAATGGTGAAAGATGATTTTCCTAAAGTCTAGACTCACCCGTAAACCACACGCCCCACATCTTAAAGATGCAGGAAGTACTGCTATGGATTATGGTGATTTTCCTGCTTTTTGCTTGATTACCTTCCCGTGTCAGAGGCAGTGGGCAGTAGAATAATGCCTTCTACGTGGATGATACCTATAGTCACACGCACGCAGTGACTAAGAGATCAAATATACTGGCTAAAAAGCCTTAGGGAAGCATTATGTGTCTGAGGTCTGATCTATTGTCTGGGAGGTCGGAGAGTGTTAATGCACTCTGCAAAGATTACACTCCCTCTCTAATTGCTCCAACACTTCCTTAAAGGATTTAAACAGTCAGGAAAGGTGATGCTCCTTGTCAGTTTTTGTCTTCTGCCTGCAGTTGAAGTTTATCTGTCTTTCCGCTGAGACCACTAGATCAAGTAGCCTCGCCAGTGTCAAAGGCATAAACTCTGAATTAAGAGTGAAAGCAATGAGAGATGTTATTTACAGCTCCATTATGACTTGCTCTTTAAATGCTTTGCATTCCATCGCTGGTGTTTACATTGTGAAAACGACAGCATGTCCGTGTTCAGAAAAGGGGGGCTGAAAGAAGTCCAGGGCTTCACTTTGACTTTTGATCAGATTTGTTTTCATAATCTTTTCTCAATGCCATAAGGGCCAGTGTGGCATTTTGCATTGAAGTTATTTCCGGTAAAGGCAGATGTAAAGAATAATGGACTTTAGCATTTCCTCTCTGCTGCTTCCCCCACCAACACACAAACACATACACACACTCAGTTCTGAAATACTTATCTTGAATTAGGCATGTACAATAGACCTGTTATAGACCTGGTAACTTTGTCTAGAACATCACTGGAAATTTCATATGTTGTGCAAACCTATTTTTTAAAACCTCACCTTTCTGCATTAAAGAATGCTTCCTTATTCTTGTGTGGTGTCCGAAAGCTGAGATGATAATTTTAATCAGACTCTGTATCTCTTACATTGCTTTGATTTTAACTCAGCATTTTCTAAATAACACTGAAAAGCTTAAAGGAAGCTTTTATCAATTCTTCCACGATGGGAGTGCAGGAAATCCCTGTATGTTGCAGGCACCATATTGCACTCCTTAAATTCATAGTCAGCCTTGCTGGAGGAGTGGGGAGGGCAAGCTTGCATTTCACCCTGAGCATTTTCTGCCCATCATGTACAGTTGCATCATTGAGAGATAAGAATTCCTCTTAGATCAGTTCAGATTGCTAATATATGTGGCCTAGAGCCTGCAATATAATATTTATGTTGCTTCCAGGAGAGACTTGGGAGAATTCCCTGTAAATCGCGATGGTAGTCTGAATGATGGCTATAGATGGATATTTTTTTTTTTTTAAAGAAATCCTTGTTTGTCCCACGGGACTTTCACACTTTTCAGCTGACGGCACTGTATTTTACTCATATTGTGTAAAGCTGTCAGTGTATGCGTTACATGCGTCTCCTGAAGCCTCCGAGCAGATGACGAGAACTATTGCTCGAGGGGGGAAAACAGCAATCGAATCAATATCTTCGGGAAAGAATTTCTCCCGGGTCTCCCGTGCCTGCTCCTGCGTGGACTGTCCCTCGCACTTTTTCTTCCTGTATGTTCCCTTGCACTGTTGGTAGATTGCACTGAATGTTTCATCTGTATATAAAAATTAAAAATTCAAACAAAAATCTGGCCCACATGAAGAACAGGCCCTTTGGGCATATGGTTCATTATGCATATTCGTTTAATTACTAAAACACTTGGGATGGCTTTCCTGCCCTTACTTTCAACTTGCAAAGTTGGATCTCTTCTCTTGCACAGAAAATGTAGCCCAGAATTCTGTTTTGAAGGAGGAAAAAAAAAAAAAAGGGTGGAGGGGAAGAGCCTTTGAAGAAATTACTGGAATTCACCAAAAGGAGGTGTGATGCTCAGTATGAAACCAATGGGAGTCAGAGTCTATCTCTTCTTCTCTCCTGTTTTCATCCCTTTCTCCCTCTGATTTCTCCCACTGGCCCTGAAGGCTAGCTTTACTGTGGTTGGTTTATATGAACGCAAGCAGGGCTGGAATGTAAGACTAAGGGTTCAGGTTTCAAGTACATTCCCTCTGAGCGACTCAAGTCTCACGATGAAGCTGTCTAAGTTTTATTGGTTAGAAAGGCCGTGCTGTGAAAGTGTGACTTTAATTGATTTTTCAGGGCAAACAGGTGGCGATGGTTTAGACATGCCCTAGCCTCAATGCCACTCCTAATTTGGAGTGGAGCATATAATAGCTTTATTAAAATAAACAATCTCCTGGCTTCGCTTTTACCTGAACATCTGCCTCTTGGATATTAAAGGGCCTTGTAAAATAGTTTCACTCTGCACTTAAATGGATCTGATCTTAAAAAAGCTGAGGAAGACTTTTATTTTCTATTTGTGTCATTAAACTTATTATTGTTTGTTTGAAAGGAAAAACATTGAAATTCACACGGCATCTTTAAATAGGATCATGCTTGTTTTAGGAATATTGGTGCTTGTTTTGGGCACATTTGCTTACACGATGCGACAGATTTTAAACGTAAGAGGCCAAAAATTGAATTTGTACTTGCTGGGCTTTGATTTGAGCTATTGTTTTGGTGGGCAGAAGCTTGTTTGAGTGTGAGTGGTGTGTGTATATGTATGAGTGTGTATGTGTATGTTTGAGGGGGTGTGTGTGTATATATGAGTGTGTGTGTGTATGTTTGAGGGTGTGTGTGTGTATGAGTGTGTATGTATGAGTGTGTGTGTATGAGTGTGTGTGTATGTGTGAGTGTGTGTGTGTGTATGTTTGAGGGTGTGTGTGTATATATGCATGCATGTGTGTATGTATGAATGTGTGTGTGTGTGTATGAGTGTGTGTGTGTGAGTGTGTGTGTATGAGTGTGTGTGTATGAGTGTGTGTGTGTATGTATGTTTTTGTGTGTATGAATGTGTGTGTGTGAGTGTGTGTGTGTGAGTGAGTGTGTGTGTGTATGAGTGAGTGTGTGTGTGTGTGAGTGTGTGTGTATGAGTGTGTGTGTGGACATACATGCTGAAAGACCATATTTTAGGTTTCTTCCCAGTTTATAGTGATGTCAGAAATCTGTTTGGATTAAAATAAACTCAGGACTCCTGAGAGCATTTTTAAGGGAAAGGAAGATCCAAACTTGGCATCCTTTTTATTGTTAGTGGCTCTGAAACAAGCACAATCTTCTTTTTGATTAAGCAAATAGGTAGTTGATCCGAGTAATGGGAGACCATCCAAGACATTCTTATTCCGTTCCCTAAAGGAACTGTCCTTTGCTATAAAGAGCGTCGCTCACTAATCCCTGTTGGAGGCTTTCCGAATTAAGGCACCTTAGTCTATTTTAAGCACATTGAACACGTACAGAGCTACTGCAGGCTTAATGTGAGTGTATTGCAACCCTGATTCATTTTAGTGCCAGAAATAAAGCTGCAAGTGGAGGAAGTTAATACAGTGAACTGCTTTATTCCGTCACTGTGCTAATGCTAATTAGATACACTTGCTTTATTACCTGGAGCATTTTTCCTGTATTCATTCTGATCCAATCTTTCTATGAATATGAAGGAGTAAGTCTTCAGTGTTGAAGTTTTTAGTCACAATTACAGCTCGACGTTCATGTGAGCAAAGTCAGCGAACACTTGTAGAGAATGCTTTGTCCACTTAGAGTACAATTAGAGCCCCACTGGACTTCTCCCACCAAGGGTGCCCACAGTGCCAATAATTACGCCTCTGAAATGAACGAGACACTTATCGGTACATTTAATATAATTTTTTCTTGACCTCCTTGAGATGCCCAGATTTATGGGGAATAAATAAATGTGTGATGTTTTTTTTCCTCCCTCCATTTAATCAGAGCAGATATTTTGCTGATGGCTTTGAAAGATGTGTTTACCAAAATCAGACTTTCTACTGCTCAATTACCAGCTTTGGCAAAAACACATAATGAGGAATTTATTATCTGGTTCTAGATATTATGATCATTATGGAATTATCATTCTCGGGGAAAAAGCCAATAGTTACAGCACATTACATGTTTTTTTTCCTTTCATTAACTTAGTGCTTTTCTATTTTTAAAACTAGTTGTTCTGCCTTTGTGAGTGGTGTGGGGATTTTTATTAGGCTATGGGTACTTGTTTGACTTGTTCCCATTTATGCAGAATCATCAAGAAATGTAAAGTGTAGAGTAGCCGATAACATGATGGGATTTTTATAAATACTTTATATTTAAAAGAGGGAAAAGATGATGTATTTAGTAAGAAACATGTGCATAAATGCAAGTTAGAATTATTTTTTTATGTTTTCAAAAAAAAATCCCATTACACAGTCAAAAGGGGAAAATGAATGTTAACAAAAACTCTATC
Source organism: Bos indicus (assembly GCF_029378745.1). Lineage (NCBI taxonomy): Eukaryota > Metazoa > Chordata > Mammalia > Artiodactyla > Bovidae > Bos > Bos indicus. The sequence continues at coordinate 12,971,077 of NC_091780.1, read as the reverse complement.
TAGAAAAATACAGTCTTAAAGTCTTTAATTCATATTTAATACTAGTACTATAGGGGCTTTCTATGTAGAGATGTCCTCTTAAATCAGAATGGAATAAGTTACATTCTTCATAGAAATATTCAGTTAATGTAATTGTGACATTGGCAGTTTGAAAATTACATGCATTGTTTATTTAAACGGTTATAGAAGATAATAAAAGCAAGAAACACATAATACAGATATCTTTCTACAAAAGTATTGAGAATAAACTACCCCTTGTGATTATTCTTACCCAAAACAAGAGTTAATTGATGGACTTTTGTCACTAAGATTAGACAAGGTAAGATAGCCAGTTTGAATTTTCTCCCAATGAACTGACCAGATCATTGCATGTCTTGTAGAAATAAAGGCAATACCAAACAAGCACCAGAAATGGTATATTCCAATGCCCAATAAAATAGGCAGTTAATCAGTGTTGATCTGGTAAACTTCTTTGGTGTATTGGGCTTCCCTGGGGGCACAGCGGTGAAGAATCTGCCTGCAATGCAGGAGACACAGGTTTGATCCCTGGGTCAGAAAGATCCCCTGAAGGAGGGCTTGACAACCCACTCCAGTGTTTTTGCCTGGGAAATCCCATGGACAGAGGAGCGTAGTGGGCTCTAGTCCATAGGATCGCAAGAGTCAGACACAGCTTAGTGACTATACCATAACCACCACCTATGGTAACCTAAGCATGATGTAGAAGTCCAGGTTGAAATACAAAGGTTTATTAGAGGACAGAGGAGAAAACTGAGGGTCTGAACAGGAAAGGAAATTTTGAGGTTTGCCAAAGTCGTTCTTTGGTTGGTGCTGTCTTGCTCTTAGGTCTTTCTAGGTGGAGACTAGACTGGGAAGAACAAATTCTCTCCTAGACCACTGCTTCCTTCCAAAGATGTAGAATTGTTTTTCTGGTCAGTCTATCAAAATTTCTTTCCCTAGGTGTGTTCATATTTTTTACATTTTACTACGTTATTAGTTTTCTACTGCTACAAGTCACCATACCCATGAGTGGCTTAAGACAACACAAATTTATTATCTTCCTCTTCTGGATGGAGGTCAGAAACCTACATGGTCTCACTGCACTAAAATCAAATGTTGGAGAGGCTGTGTTCCATTCTGGGAAGAATATGTTCCCTTTGCTTTTCCGGCTTCTAGAGGCTGCCCTTGGCTCATGGCACCTTCTCCCATCGTTAGATGCAGCAAGGGGACAAGGTTAAGCCCTTACATGGCAGCACTCTGACCTTGCTTCTCCCTCACATAGTTTCCTGAATTTCTTTTTCTGCCTCAATCTTCCACTTTTAAAGACTCTCTAATTATATTAGACTCAACCAAATAATTCATGATGATATCCCTGTGTTAATGTCAGATGATCAGCAGCCTTAACTCCAGTAATCTTTATTCCCCTTTGCAGTGTAACACAGTCACAGGATCTGGGGAATAGGATTTGGATATCTTTGGGGTACCATTATCCTGCCTATCACAACCTGTTATGACTGTCTTCTATTCATGTTGCTTTCTTGTAGATAAGGGATTTTGAAGCAAGTACTGCTTCCTTGCATAAAAATTAGCATATGTTTGGGAGGAGCGGGGAAGAGTTTATATATTATGGAATTTTAATCTGAGATTGGCTGGGAGGATTGTAGTTACAAATATACAGAAGTCACATGTGATTAGTAACTTGAAAGATTGTTGGTGTTTATGACTTGCTCAATCTGTTTCCCTGTGGCTGATATTGTATAGCTGGGGGTTGGGGGTGGCAGGTGGGGTCAGACATCTAGCAGGAAGCTGTGTCCCTCTTCACACAGCAGATCTTGGGTATCAGAACCCCAGCAGAGAGAGGAATAGATGGGCTAAGGGGACAAGGAGTGACTTGAAGGTTTGTCTAAGACTCAGAAGTAATTCCTGGTAAGTGAATGTTACTGGGCATAAGATCCATGGCATTTCCATACCTGATTCCCTACAGTGAATCAAAGTCTAATCCATGTTTGAAGGTGAAAGTGGCTCAGTCATGTCTGACTCTTTGCGAACCCATGGACTCAATACTTTCCTTTCTCCAGGGGATCTTCCCAACCCAGGGATCGAACCCAGGTCTCCTACATTGCAGGCAAATTCTTTACCAGTTTAGCCATGAGGGAATCCATGTTTAAAGAACCAAAAAAGTCTATATTCTCTGTAGAACATCCTTCAGCATCCCAGAAAAGTGATTTTGCCCATTTGCCTTGGCCATTTCTGTTTATAGAATTTTTCTGCTTCTCATTTCCTTACCCCATTCCCATTAGCGTTACCCTGAGGACTCCCAGTGCATAAAGAATCCTCCTGTAGTGCAGGAGATATGGGAGACCCAGGTTCAAACCCTGGTTCAGGAAGGTTGCCTGGAGAAAGAAATGGCAACCCACTCCAGTATTCTTGCCTGGAAAATTCCATGGACAGAGAAACCTGGCGGGATATAGTCCATGGAGTTGCAGAGAGTCAGACACGACTGAGCACATGGCACACACATACACATTTCCGTAATTAAGGGCACTTCACTACTAGCACTATCTAGTTAAATATTTGGTCTTATTATTATTCTCTTTAAAAATCTGTTAACGCGTTCCCATTTAGTTTAGGATCACACCTTCAACTTACTACCATGACACACAGGTCTTTCCACAAACTGGCCTATGTTTTCCTTCTCAGTGCCTTGTTCCCTGTGTCTCGAGGAAAGTTCTAGCATCGTGAAAAGCTCATTTGTATTACCCCTTAATGTGCACACACCCCCAGCTGTAGCCCTGGCAACTGCTTACGGATCATCATCACGATAATTTTGTCATTTCTCGACTGTCATACAGAAGGAATCTTAGGTTAGGTAACCTTTGCAGATGCATTTTTCCCCACTCATTATAATGGCTTTCAGATCCGTCCAAGTTGCATGCATTAGGAGTTCACTCCTATCTTGAGTCCTTGAAAAATCCAAGTACCGGGTAACATCAAACCTAATCCTAATCTCACATGAAAACAGCTGTAGTTGGAAAAGAGTTGCAGTCTGCATGTACCCTGGTCCCCACCACTCCTTCTGGTCTGACACCCGGGCTTCCTGTACTTTATGTTTTACCCTGACCCTTGTGGGCACATGGGTCTGTAACCCTGGGCAGAGCTTAGTCACTTCAGTCATGTCTGACCCTTGCAACCCCATGGACTGTAGCTTCCAGGCTCCTCTATCCATGGGGTTTTCCAGGCAAGAACACTGGAGTGGGTTACCATTTCCTTCTCCAGGGGATCTTCCTGACCCCACATCTCTTGCATCTCCTGTATTGGCAGGTGGGTCCTTTACTGCCGTGCCACCCAGGAAACCCCCTTGTTTACTTCCGCCCAGCTTAAAAAATGAAAGCTCTTACTGCTTTAGAAGTCTGCCACTTCATACTTAAGAATCAGCCTCCGCCTCTTTACTACTGAATCCTTCTTCCTTTATCCCCAGAAGTAATAGTGAATGTTGTGTCATTTACTTATTGTGGTTTTACCACCTTTGCATCTGTCTTTGAACAGTGTAATTCAATTTTGTCCGCTTTTTTTAAGACTTTATAAAGGGATCATGTAATACTTTTAGGTCTTTCCATGTGACTTGCAAATCAGTTCACTCACTTTTTGACCTGCATCCATGTGGTCAATACATGTATCTTCATACACAATCAAGTATCTTCATTCTTTATGATATTTAACTTGATACCTGAGTTATTTACCCATCTACTCTAGAAGCACATTTGAATTGGTTGCAGGCTTGGTTGGGGGTTTTGATTGGTTGGTTGCTAGTATTTTGCCTGTTATGAAGAGTGTTTTTGTAAACATTGGACATATCGTCCAGTGGACACGTGCCACGGTTCAGAGCAGTGGCTCCCAGGATGTGGTGCGGGAAGGGCAGAGACAGCATCACCTAGGAACTTTGCTAAATTGAATTTCTGGGGCCCCACCCCAAACCTGCTGAACCAGGGACTTGGGGTGGAGTCCAGAGATTGATAATGTCCACACCAGTCCTCTGGCATTTTTCCTGCATGCTAAAGTTTGAAACCTGCTGCTCCCAAGTTTATACCTAGGAATGAATATGCATATGATCTGATATATGCATTGTGCTTAATTAGCTGCTGCCAGCCATTTGCCAGGTTACGGAACCATCAGCATCCAATACAATTATCAATGCTCTGCATCTTAGAAAACTCTTAACATACTCTAACCTCAAAATCGTGTCAATCCGATGAGTGAAGTCGCACTTCGGTGTGATTTTAACTCCCATTTCCTTCATTACTAATAATATTTATACATTTGGGGACTTTTTTCTCCTTTCGACTAATTTTATCCTCCCTCTTACCTTTTTTTATGGATTTGTAGAAGTGTTTTATATAATCTAGATAGAAATTGTAATAGAAATATCTTCTCCAATTTTGTGGCTTGTTTTTTCCCACTGTGTTTTTTGATGAACAAAATTCTTATATTTAATGTCAAATTTATTAATTATTTTTGATATGGCTTGGGCATTTTATGTCATTACTGAGGGATTGTTCCCAGCCTAAAAGTCATAAAGATGCTCTTTATAGTATTTATAGTTTTACTTTTTATATTAAATTTTAAAATCTGCAAGTAAGTAGATTTTATTTTTGTATTCTGGGTACCACCTGATCCAGTACCATTTCTTAAATATTCTACTTTTCCTCAGAGACCTACAATTCCACAAGATCATAAACCAGGTTACCTTATATAGGTGGACTTGTCCATTCCATTCATTGGTCTCATGTCTACACCTGTACCAGTGTTACACAAGCATCGTTTGAATTTAGCACTGTCCTTCCCAATTTGTTTTTGCTCTTCAAGAATGCCTAGGCTCTTCTGGATATTTTGCTTGTCCACATAATGGAATTGATGTGTTTCACAGACACAAAGAACAAGACCAAACCAATATGGAAAATTAAGTCAGAATCACAATTATTGAGTTAGCTTTCAATATCACACCATTGAGAAAGAACAGCAAAAGGAAGCCAAATTAACTAGAAGCAAAAATAAGAGAAAAATCACTTTAGTAGAATATATGTGTAAAATGAAGAGGAATAACCGAGACTTTCCTGGCAGTCCAGTGGTTAAGACAGCATGCAGTGGTGTGCCGTGGACACAGGCTCGGTCCCTGGTTGAGGAACTGAGATCTGTATGGCTAAAATAAAGTAAAAGGAATAGCAATTAAAAGCTGTCTCTAAAAACTAACAAAACAAGTTACTCTTTTCTGAGAGTTTTCAATGTACAAAGAGTACACAAATAACAGCAGGCATTGAAGGGGAGATATTTCAAATGAGGCAGGGATTAAACACAAAGAGGATATTATGACGTTTTATGCTTAAAATGATGAAACATATATGAAAGAGGTGAAACTTGTAGAGCAGTGTATCCAAACAACTGAAAAATAATAACTTGAATAGTCCTGTACCCACTAAATAATTTGATCAGTGGTTTGATGTCACCAGAAAACAAAACGTAGGCCCCGGAAACTGTAGAGACAAGGTTTTTCTAAACACTCCAGGAGCAGGTAAATCCTATATTATACAGATTCTTTTCAATTGTCTTTTGGCTGTTAGCTTTTCTGGTGAAAAATCAGTTACCATTTAGATTGTTGTTCATTGCAGAGTAAATGTGATTTTTTTTTTTTTAAACCTCACTATCTGCCTTTCCACTTTCTTTTGGTCATGAATTATGTGCAGTTTTACTATGAAGTGGCTGCATGTGATTTTTCCTCCCCTTCATCCTATTTGAGGTTCTTTAAATCTGCAACTTCACAGCTTATATGTTAGATTTTTTAGAAATTCTAATTCAATATCATTTATAGCTTTTTTCTGTTTCTCTCTTGTCTCTTTCTGGACTCCCAAGTTTTTACCTATAAATTAAACCTTTATAAATGTGCCATATATCTTTTTTGCTGTATTTTATTATCATGTTTATATTTGCTTTAAGCATAGGTATTTTCTACTAATACTCCAAATCACAAATGCTCTCTTTTCTGCTGTGCTATTAAATTCATTTAGCAAGGTCTTCGTTTTGCTTATCTTTTAAAAACATTTTTTTTGGTTTCCATTGGACTCTATTTTATAGATACCAGTTCTCTGCTGATATTCTCCATAGTTTTTTTAAATCCATTTTCATGTATATATTAATGGTACATATATTCATATATGAATATCCATCTATATATATTTCATGTGCTATGCTGTGCTTAGTCACTCAGTCGTGTCTGACTCTTTGTGGCTGGAGAATCCATGGGGATTCTCCAGACAAGAATACTGGAATAGGTTGCCATGCCCTCCTCCAGGGGATATTCCCAACGCAGAGATTGAACTCAGGTCTCCCACACTGCGGGCAGATTCTTTACCATCTGATCCATCAGGTAAGCCCATATATATTACAAATTATGATACAAATACGTACATATTAATCATGGCTATTTTAAAATATAAATCTGGTAACTCTAACATCTAAATTAGCTTTTTGTTCTCATTGTCCGTTTTTCACTTGATTTTTTGGTCATTGGTTTTTTAATCCTGACCATTGTAAATTATATTTTAAATCAAATACTGGATAAAATTTATTAAAACACTTTAGAAGATATGGAATGTGTTATTTTCCACCAAAGAGAATATAGAGAAGGCGTTGAGGATCTAGCAAATCAGAGTCATCCAATCAGAGATTGAAATGATGACCCAAGACAGGATTTCAAGCATCTTGAGGACTGGTTTATTCTGGTTTTATCCCTTTGCTTAGTGCATAGTCCTTCAGGAGTCTTAATAAAATCCTATAGTGTTTACTAGACCCCTTCTTTTTTAAGAGTCCTTAACCTCCAGTTTTTAGTCCCCAACTCAGTGAGATTGCCAAAAACTTTTGGTTCTCGTTTTCTGCTTGGCCTCAGTTTTTCATCCTAAGCACACGTGCTAGAAACAGTACATTTCTCACGGAGACATGCATTCGAGTGTCAGGCTTGAATCTTGGCTGTTCCTTTTGTTCCTCAAGTTCTGGCTGCCATACTTCCCTTGCACCCCAGTTTTTACCTCCCTAGATTATTAAGATTGAAGCGTGCTCTAAACTGCTCCTGTGTGCTGTCTTAGTAAATTGGCAAAACTAAAATGTAACAAAACTCTATAAAGAAGTCAGAGCAGTGGCAAACTAAGATGTACCTTATTGCCTGTCACCCTTGATCTTGTCCCCTCAGATCCAGAATGCCCTTGTTCCCCTCGAATGTCTTCAAACAGAGTCTGTATAGATTATTGAGTTTCCACAGTCGTTTGGTCGGGGGAGGGGGTTCCATTTGTTTTTGGTGGGTGATCCTCTTTTATGCAGAAAGAATGAGATCAAGCTCAGCTCCATCCTGAAAAGCTGGTTTACATGTCTACTTAACATACAGGCTTAACAACAAGGGTGTCTTAGAATTTTTTAAAATCAACCCATACCTTTCCTGAGCACTTGGTGGCTCAGAGGTTAAAAGCGTCTGCCTCCAATGCGGGAGACCCGGGTTCAATCCCTGGGTTGGGAAGATCCCCTGGAGAAGGAAATGGTAACCCACTCCAGTATTCTTGCCTGGAGAATCCCATGGACGGAGAAGACTGGTAAGCTACAGTCCACGAAGTCACAAAGAGTCGGACACGACTGAACGACTTCACTATACCTTTCCCAGTTTACGGACATTTGCTGTCCCCATTTTAAATTGTTTCAGCACACCTACATTAGACCTTTCTAATAAGGCCATGTTTATTTAGATTGGTATGCACATTTACTATTGCTTTTGAGCACATGCATTCTCACATTCAGCCTTTTGATATCAGGAACAGTTTTCCTTTGTCTTTGAAATAAATCTGTTATATGTACTTTCATGAGTGAATCTTCAGGTGATAAGCACTGCTGGCTCATGCTTTTCTGAAAAAGTCTCTGCTTTAACTCTTAAGACAATTTGCTAGGTACAAGTTTTTGAATTGAAAAGCTGAAAGCATATATATGTTAAGTTTTTCTGCTCTCTTGTTTCGCTTGTTGCATTGAGATATAAAGTCACTTATATTACTTTTTCGTCACAGGTGAATTGTCTTTTCTCTCTAGCTGCTTGTAAATGTTTCTGCTTTTTTCCCCAAGTATTTTTCAGTTCTACTGTGATATTTTTAAGCCCAAATACCTCTTAATTTATCCTACTAAGGATTTATTTGGATTTTCCCATTTGATATATTTCAACAATTCTGGAAAATCTGCAGGCGTTTTATCTTAATATATTGCTTCCCTGTTCTCTCATTAATTCTTTGCCCCTTCAACACCCATCAGGTGCTTAAACCTTCTTGTTTACATCATCCACGTCTTTGACCACTCATATATCTGTATTTTTGTTTCTGTCCTATACATTTTGAAGAACTTCTTTGGAATTATTTTTCAGTCCAGTAATTTTCCTTTCTGTTAGTTCTCTTCTGTTTTTAACCTGTTAGTTAATAACAACCGTTATGTTTATATTTTATCATCTCCACTTCATGTTTCTCAGCAAAAATGCAGCCCAGTTTCCATGATCCATTTTTTAAACCATTTTATTTGTGTATAGGCTGTGCTGGGTCTTCGTTGTCTGTGCTGGCTTTTTTCTAGTTGCATAGAGCAGACATTTTCTCTAGTTGTGGTGCGTGGGATTTGCGTTGCGGTGGCTCCTCTCGCTCCAGGGCACACGCGCTTCATTAGCTGCATCACATGGTCAGTAGTGGACGCCTCCAGGGCCCGAGAGCGCAGGCGCAGTAGCTGCGTCACGTGGTCAGTAGTGGACGCCTCTGGGCCCGAGAGCGCAGGCTCAGTGGCTGCGTCACATGGTCAGTAGTGGATGCCTCCGGGCCCGAGAGCGCAGGCTTAGTAGCTGAGTCACATGCTCAGTAGTGGACGCCTCCGGGGCCTGAGAGCGCAGGCTCAGTGGTTGCGCACATGGTAAGTAGTGGACGCCTCTGGGCCCGAGCGCGCAAGTTCAGTGGTTGTGGCACGTGGTCAGTAGTGGACGCCTCTGGGGCCCGAGAGCGCAGGCTCAGTAGCTGCGGCACATGGGCTTAGTTGCTCCGAGGCACATGGGGTCTTCCCACAGCAGGGACCGAACTTGTGTCGCCCTGCATTGGCCGGTGGATTCTTTACCATTGAACCATCAGAGAAGCCTTCCATGGTCCATTTTAAAAATAATCTCCTTGCCTTCTCTAGCTTCATTATACTTGATTAGCAAAACCTCAGATAACCATGGGTAGAGGAAAACAGCCAGTACCTCCTAACATGTATATTACATTTCTTTGAGCCATTATCCTCTCTTCTTGACTATTTTATAACTCCTGCCCTACTTTTCTGATACCTTCTCCCTGTCCTCACTCAGATCATGACCATGGTGGACACATGTTCCCGTTTACTGCTGTCTTGCCCCTGCCATGCCCACCTCTCCCCCTGCCAATATCTTTGCCTGTGTATTCTGCTCTCTGTCCTGTAACTATTGAATCACTGAATCGTTGCTGCCTAAGACCAACTCTCCATCCATATACTGGATCACACCCCTACCCAGTGATTAAAAAATACTGTTCCAACTCTTCTTTCTTCTGTGTCCTACACCATCATTTTTTTTCTCCCTCTCTCCCCTGGTCCTTGCTACATCCTCTTCCATCCTGTTTCCCTGTTCTTACTAGGTTGTGCTGGGTCTTAGTTGTAGCATGCAGTATTGTTGATCTTTGTTGTGGCAAGCATGATCTGTTTTTTTAGTTGCAGCATGCATGATCTTTTAGTTGTAGCAGGCAGGATCTTTAGTTTCAGCATTTGGGATCTAGTTCCCTGACGAGGAATTGAACCCAGGCCCCCTGCATTAGAAGTGCAGAGTCTTAGCCACTGGGTCACCAGGGAAGTCCCTCTCTGCTCTTCTTTATAACATAGAGTTGTCCCTAATCACTGTCTACAGTTCTCTGTTCTTAAACTCACTTTTATCTGATTTTTGTTTTATCACTCTAGTCAACTGCTCATTTCAAATCACCAGGGATCAGTTTCCAGTGGACGCCTTATTTAGAAATTTATTGTTAAGGATAAGTGTCTAAGTGTTAGTCACTACTCTGTGTGACCCCATGGACTGTAGTCCCTCAGGCTCCTCTGTCCATGGGATTCTTCAGGCAAGAATACTGGAGTGGTTCGCCTGCCCTCCTCCAGGGGATCTTACTGAGCCAGGGATCCAACACGGATCTCTTGCATTGCAGGCAGATTCTTTACCATCTGAGCCACCCATTCTTGCCCTCCTCTTTAAAGATCTTTGTGTATCTTGTTTCCTAGGACAGCACAGTCTCCTACACTATCTCTTTTGCTCTGACTGCTCCTCAGTATCCTTTTCTGATTCCTTTTAATCTTCTCAAATTCGTAAATTTGTACTTTTCTAGGGATCACTACCGGAGATGGCAATGGCACCCCACTCCAGTACTCTTGCCTGGAAAATCCCATGGATGGAGGAGCCTGGTGGGCTGCAGTCCATGGGGTCGCTAGAGTCGGACACAACTGAGCAACTTCACTTCAGTTTTCTTTTTTTTTTTTTTTTTTTTTATTTTTTATTTTTTATTTTTTTTTTCTCCAATTTTATTTTATTTTTAAACTTTACATAATTGTATTAGTTTTGCCAAATATCAAAATGAATCCGCCACAGGTACACTTCAGTTTTCACTTTCATGCATTGGAGAAGGAAATGACAGCCCACTCCAGTGTTCTTGCCTGGAGAATCCCAGGGACGGGGAAGCCTGGTAGGCTGCCGTCTATGGGGTCGCACAGAGTCGGACACGACTGAAGCGACTTAGCAGTAGCAGCAGCAGCAGCAGCAGCAGGGATCACTACACTTCTGAGCCATTTCTCTCAATGATTATTTCCTTGTTAAACTTACCCAGTCTGAAACCCTTAAACACTATCTGGATGCTGATAGCCTCTTGTCTGAACTCCAAACCTTCTATCCATTGTCTATTCTTTGTCTCCACCCAGATGTCTAAAAGGTGCCTCAGGCTCCCCTTCTCCAAACCTGCTCTTCCCACAGACTTATATCTCCATTAATGAACCCTTCCAGGCTTCCAGTTTGTCAAGCCCCACAATTTAGTATTATCCTTGATGATTCCATTTTTTATCTTCTCATTCAAATTGTCTGAAAATCCTCTTGGTCTACTTTCTAAATAGAGCAGCATGGCCACTTTTCACTGACTGCACTGCCACCAGCATGGTTCTGAGCCACAGTCAGCTTTATCCTGGATCGTTGGGATAGCTTTCTAAATGAAACCCACGCTTCTACCCTGTCTTTGTGGTGTGTTCTTGTGATGTACCAGAGTGATATTTGAATCATTCCAGAATCAGAGAGGTGTATGCACAACTTTCTGAGAAACTGTCATGTAATATTCCAAATTTTTTGGAATCAAATATTTTGCCAATTTTTATTGAGGTGTTTTCATACCAAGTTATAGTAATTCTTTATATATTCCAGATACATGTTTTCTTTCAGTACTTATATAGAAAATATTTTCTCCCATTTTGTGACTTTTTCTTAACAGTGTCTTCCAAAGAGAAAAGGGAAGAATAATTTTAATAGTTTATTTTTTTCACTTATTTACATTATTTTGTTCTGCTTTTTGTGCCCTAAGAAATCTTTGACCTACCCTTCCTTATGCCAGAGGTTTTTCTCATATTATTTTGCTAGATATTTTGAAGTTTTAGTGTTTAGTTTTAGATATTGTGGTTTATTTAGAGTTAATTTTTGTCTGGTAAGGAATAATGATTTTTGTTTTCCATATATATATTCAGTCATTTCAGGGCCATTTGTTGAAAAGACTCTCATTTCTCCCATTGAATTACGTTGGCAATGTTTTATTATTTTTGTTTTACTAGAGTATAATTGCTTTACAGTTTGTGTTAGTTTCTGTTGTACAACAAAGTAGATCAGCTATATGTATACATATATAGCCCTCCCTCTTGGACCTCCCTCCCACCCGCACCCCCGCACCCCCGTCCCACCGCTTTGCTCATCACAGAGAGCCGAGCTGAGCTCCTCCTGTGTGCAGCAGCTCCCCACTAGCTGCCTCTTGTATGCACAGTGGTACATAAATGTCGGGCTACTGTTTCAGTTTATCCCACCCCCACCTTCCCCTGTGTGTCCACGAGTCCCTTCTCTCCGTCTGCTTCTCTGTTCCTGCCCTGCAAGTAGGTTCATAAGTGCCGTTTTCCTAGATTCCATATACATGCATGAACACGCGATATTTGTTTTTCTGTTTCTGACTTACTTCACTCTGTATGACAGACTCTAGGTTCATATACATCACGATAAATGAGCCAGTTTTGTTTCTTTTTATGACTGAGTTATACTCTGTTGTATATATGTACAGCTTCTTTATCCGTTCCTCTGTTGATAGTCATTTAGGTAGCTTCCATGTCCTGGTTATTGTAAACAGTGCTACAGTGAACATTGGGAACATTGGAGTACATGTATCTTTTTGAATTGGGAGTGTTTTTACAAAAGCAGCTTGTCAATTTCCTCAAAATTGGGACTGCTTGCTTCTGTGGATCAATTTGTGGAGAACTATCATATTAACAATACTGAGTCTTAAAATCCGTGAACTAGTGGCATTTCTATACATTTCTTTAGGTATCCTATAATGTTCCTCAGTACTACTTTATAATTTCCAGTGTAGTGGTCTTGTTCTCATTTTGTGTATTTTATTTCCTTGTATTTTATGGATTTTGATTCTACTGTAAATGAAAAATCTTAAGTTTTATTTTTCAGATTTTTGCTTCTGGTATTAAAAATAGAATTGATTTTTAAAAAGTAACTTTATACTCTCTGACTGCTGCATTTATTTGTTATTTTCAGCATTTGCTTTGTAGATTCCATAACGTTTTCTATGTAAAAATCAGGTCATCTATAAAGAGTGATGGTTTTGCTTTTATCCTTTCTTACACTTATGCCTTTTACTTCATATACTTTCCTTTATTACAGTGGCTAGAACATATAATTCAGTACTGAATAGTAGTAGTGAGAGCAGATGCCCTTGCCTAGTTCCTAATTTGAGGAGGAGGTGGTGCAGTTATCCTCATCATAGAATCATTTTGTCTGTTCTGTAACTTCATCTAAGTGGAATTATATAGTTTGTGCTCTTTTTTGTATAAGACTTCTTTCACTCAGTGTGTTTTTGAGACATATTAATATGTCTGCATGCCTAAGTGTTTTCTTCTTAGTATGTATTTTTAAAAATCAGCTTCTCAAAGCATAATTTATATACAACAAACTGTTGCCAAATATGATCAAATACGGTAACTATAAGATTTTTGTTAAGTGTCCTTTCTCAAATCAAGGTAATTTTTCTTGTATTCATTAAACAATAGTGTTGAGTTTTTTGTCTATTTTTTCCCCACATCTATTGAAATAATTGAATGTTTTTTCTCCTTTATTCTGTTAATATGGTGGATTATATTTGTTTTTAATGTGAAATTAATCTTACATTCTTGGGCCATATTCTCCTTGGTTACACTATAGTATATGTTTTTTATGTATTTCTTGATTTGATTTGTTATTGTTTTCTTAAGGATTCTTGCATCTTTGTTCCTGTTGCATGTTTGCCTGTAATTTATTTTGTCATAATGGCTTTGTCAGGGTTTCATATCAGGGTAAAACTAGCTTCATAAAATTAATTGTGAAATATCCCCTCCAGTAGAATGTTCTTTCTTCTTTGAATGTTTGGTAGAATTCAACAGTGAAAGCATTTAATTTTGAATATATCTTGATGGAGACATTTGTCCAATTTTGTTCAGTATTTTTCAGTACCTTTTCCCTTGTGTAAGAGGTAAGATTTTTTTTTACTTTGCCACAGAGATATTCATTCTATTCTCATCTCTACCTTTCATGCTTGCAGTGTTTATTCTAGTAACATTCAATGTAATTATTGATGTATTGAAATTTGGTTACTGTTTTATTATTTTGTATTTGTCTGCTGTGTTTCTTGGCCTTCCCTAGTGGCTCAATGGTAAAGAATCCACCTGCAATGCAGGAGATGTGGGTTTGATCCCTGGAGAACGAAATACCAACTTACTCCAGTGTTCTTGCCTGGGAAATCCCATGGACAGAAGAACCTACCAGGCTACAGTCTATGGGGTTGCAGAAGAGTCAACAGGACTTAGCAACTAAAGCAATGTATTACCATGTATTTCTTGATTTGATTTGCTATATTTTCATAAGGATTCTTTCATCTTTGTTCGGTTGCATATTTGCCTATAATTTATTTTGTCTTAATGGCTTTGTCAGTGTTTCACATCAGGGTACAGCTGGCTTCATAAAATTAGTTGTGAAACATTCCCTCCAATAGAATGTTCTACATTTCCTATTCCTGTTTCCATCTTCTCATCTTTTAGAATTCTGTTTGAATTCATCTGTTGACTTTTTATTCTCTGCTTGTTCTTTGGTGATTGTTCTAGAGATTAAAAACATACATGTGCAAGTATGTTTGAGTGTGTGTGTAATTTCCACTTAACTTTTGACACCCAATTTGGGGTTAAAATTTTATCATTTCACCTAAAACATAGAAGTATTGCAACTCATCTAACTCCATTTGTCCACCTATCCCTACCCTCCTTTTTATTTCAGTTTTCATATGTCTTATATTACATTGAAATACATTATAAACACCACCAGGATGATGCTATAAGCATAGCTTTAAACAATCATATGAGTTCTAAAGGAAATAAAAGAAAAACTTGTCTTGTATATTTAGCTATGTATCTACCATTTCTGATGTTCTTCATTTCTTCCTGAAGTTTGAGTTCTATTAGGGTTCATTTCCCTTGTTCTGAAGAAATCCTTTAGCTTTAATTGTTGTTCATGTATGCTGGTGAAAGATTATTTTAATTTTCACTTATCTGAGTCTTTATTTCACCTTCACTCCTAAAAGATATTTTCATTGGATATAGAATCCTGGGTTGACAATTTTGCTTTTGCTTTTACCTAACACTTTAAAATTGCTGTTGTACTTCTCCTTGCTTCCATGGTTTCTGATGTGAAATTCATGAACATTCAGATAATTAAGTTCATATATAAAATGTGTCATTTATCTTTAGTTGGTTTCAGAATTTCATCAGTTTTGTTTTTCAGAACTGTGATTATGATAAATATATACATGCATGCTAAGTCACTTCAGTCTTGTCTGCCTCTGTGGGACCCTGTGGACTGTAGTTGCCCAGGCTCCTCTGTCCATGGGATTCTCCAGGCAAGAATACTGGAGTGGGTTGCCATGCCCTCCTCCAGGGGATCTTCCTGACCCAGGGATCAAGCCTGCATACTCTTAAATCTCCTGCATTGGCAGGCAGGTTCTTTACCAAAGAGCTTTGGCAAATAGTTCTTTTACCTGCCAATGCAAGAGATGCAGGTTTGATCCCTGGGTCAGGAAGATCCTCTGGAGAAGGGAATGGCTACCCACTTCAGTTTTCTTGACTGGAGAATTCCATCGACAGAGGAGCCTGGTGGGCTACACTCCATGGGGTTGCAAAGAGTCAGACACAACTGAGCAACTAATATATGTGTATTAATATATAATATGTATATATACATATATATATTTATTTGCCTAAGCCTGATTTCTTTGAATTTATTCTGCTGGAAGTTCTCTAGGAAGTGTTCAACCATTAGTTATTCACATGTTTCTAACTTCCCTCTTTTTCTGAGATTCTGAATATCTATATTAGAACTTTTGAAATTATTCAGTGAGCAGTAATAGTCCATTTATTTCCATACTGTTTTCTCTCTTTCAGATAAGGTGATTTCTTTTGATATCTCTTCAAGTTCCTTAAGTTTTTCTCTTTAATTCTGATCCTGAACATACTTACTGATTTTTTTAATTTAGTTTGAGATGTTGATTTTTTAGTTGGACAGTTTTCCCTTTTATTATTTTGTGCATTTACTGACTTATTTATTATGATGTCATTTTCCTTCGTTTCACTGAACATATTTTTAATAGGTGGTCTGAAGCTCTTGTCTGATCATTTTAACATGTGCATTACCTTGAACTTGACATCTGTTGATTGCCTTCTCCTTGATAATGATTCCTGACTCTTTGTATGTCAAGTGATGTTGAATTGTATCTTAGGCATTGGGAGGGTTATGTGGTGAAAACACGAAATTATCCTACATTGCTTCAAATAAGGTTGATTTTGTTTTTTAAGAAAGCGTTTACTTCTGTTAGACTCAAACCGAGCATTCAGTCACACCTGCTATGAGTGGCAGCTTTGGTCCCAGTTCAGAGGCCTTTGAGGCTGGTCCCTGTGTGTGGGAAAGACGGTAGCAGAGTTCACATACAGAATTTGGTCTTTTCCTTTGCTTACTCTCCCCTTCTGGTGTGCTTGTATGTTCTCTGGTGGCCCTGATTGTCACTGACTCCTTTGCCTACATCCTTCGTAGGCATTCAGAAAACTGGCAGATTTTTCTATTGAGTTTTAACCAACTGGTGCCATCTCTGTGTTTTCAACACTCCTTGAGCGAAAGATGCAAAAATTATTCGTGTGATCCCATGCAGATCTGAGTTCTTTGTCCAAGGTTTCAACTCCTCTGAAAAATTTATTAACTTTGTTTCATACTCTCAAATACTTTGTCTCCCCTCCAGTCCTAAAGGGTTTCTGTTTTTGCTAGATGATGTTGTTAAGAAACTTAATCCATCATTCAGTTCAGTTCAGTTCAGTTGCTCAGTCCTGTCCAACTCTTTGCGACCCCCTGAATCGCAGCATGCCAGGCCTCCCTGTCCATCATCACCAACTCCCGGAGTTCACCCAGACTCATGTCCATCGAGTCAGTGATGCCATCCAGCCATCTCATCCTCTGTCGTCCCCTTCTCCTCCTGCCCCCAGTCCCTCCCAGCATCAGAGTCTTTTCCAGTGAGTCAACTCTTCGCATGAGGTGGCCAAAGTACTGGAGTTTCAGCTGTAGCATCATTCCTTCCAAAGAAATCCCAGGGCTGAGCTCCTTCAGAATGGACTGGTTGGATCTCCTTGCAGTCCAAGGGACTCTCAAGAGTCTTCTCCAACACCACAGTTCAAAAGCATCAATTCTTCAGCGCTCAGCCTTCTTCACAGTCCAACTCTCACATCCGTACATGACCACAGGAAAAACCATAGCCTTGACTAGACGAACCTTTGTTGGCAAAGTAATGTCTCTGCTTTTGAATATGCTATCTAGGTTGGACATAACTTTCCTTCCAAGGAGTAAGCATCTTTTAATTTCATGTCCCGCAGTCACCATCTGCAGTGATTTTGGAGCCCAAAAAAATAAAGTCTGCCCCATCTATTCCCATGAAGTGATGGGACCGGATGCCATGATCTTAGTTTTCTGAATGTTGAGCTTTAAGCCAACTTTTTCACTCTCCACTTTCACTTTCATCAAGAGGCTTTTGAGTTCCTCTTCACTTTCTGCCATAAGGGTGGTGTCATCTGCATATCTGAGATTATTGATATTTCTCCCAGCAATCTTGATTCCAGCTTGTGTTTCTTCCAGCCCAGCATTTCTCATGATGTACTCTGCATAGAAGTTAAATAAGCAGGGTGACAATATACAGCCTTGATGTACTCCTTTTCCTATTTGGAAGCAGTCTGTTGTTCCATGTCCAGTTCTAACTGTTGCTTCCTGACCTGCATACAGATTTCTCAAGAGGCAGATCAGGTGGTCTGGTATTTCCATCTCTTTCAGAATTTTCCACAGTTTATTGTGATCCACACAGTCAAAGGCTTTGGCATAGTCAAGAAAGCAGAAATAGATGTTTTTCTGGAACTCTCTTGCTTTTTCCATGATCCAGTGGATGTTGGCAATTTGATCTCTGGTTCCTCTGCCTTTTCTAAAACCAGCTTGAACATCAGGAAGTTCACGGTTCACATATTGCTGAAGCCTGGCTTGGAGAATTTTGAGCATGACTTTACTAGTGTGTGAGATGAGTGTAATTGTGCGGTAGTTTGAGCATTCTTTGGCATTGCCTTTCTTTGGGATTGGAATGAAAACTGACCTTTTCCAGTCCTGTGGGCACTGCTGAGTTTTCCAAATTTGCTGGCATGTTGAGTGCAGCACTTTCACAGCATCATCTTTCAGGATTTGAAATAGCTCCACTGGAATTCCATCACCTCCACTATCTTTGTTTGTAGTGATGTTTTCTAAGGCCCACTTGACTTCACATTCCAGGATGTCTGGCTCTAGGTCAGTGATCACAACATCATGATTATCTGGGTCATTAAGATCTTTTTTGTACAGTTCTTCTGTGTATTTTTGCCACCTCTTCTTAATATCTTCTGCTTCTGTTAGGTCCATACCATTTCTGTCCTTTCTCGAGCCCATCTTTGCATGAAATGTTCCCTTGTTATCTCTAATTTTCTTGAAGAGATCTCTAGTCTTTCCCATTCTGTTGATTTCCTCTATTTCTTTGCATTGATTGCTGAAGAAGGCTTTCTTATCTCTTATTGCTGTTCTTTGGAACTCTGCATTCAGATGCTTATATCTTTCCTTTTCTCCTTTGCTTTTCGCTTCTCTTCTTTTCACAGCTATTTGTAAGGCCTCCCCAGACAGCCATTTTGCTTTTTTGCATTTCTTTTCCATGGGGATGGTCTTGATCCCTGTCTCCTGTACAGTCATGAACCTCATTCCATAGTTCATTAGGCAGAGAAGTAAAAATTACGCATTGATTTTAAAAATGTTTCTGAAGGTTCTGGTTTCTTACTCTTAAAGAATTTCAAGTCCATTGAATATGATATGTAAATGACCCCCCTTTTTTTTGTAAAACACTTTCTGGGCTTACTTACCAATACCTGGGGAGATAAATATGATAAACAAGGTGTTTATCTGACACAGCTGTCCCTCTAGTTTCGGTTCATGTAAAAGTAATTTTGTTGAAGACTTATATAAATAGTTGATAATGAAGAAAATAAAAATATGTTGTTTCCTATTTTTTTTCTCAATAGTTTTAGGTCAGCCTCTTTTTACTTGAAATTATATTTTGCAATTTGAAAGAACAAAAAAAAATCCACCTATCCAATAGATAGACATTAAGAAATAGTAACCCTTTAGAATATAATTAAAACTTCTAATCTTAAAAGAACTTTAAGAACAGGGAAAGGGAAATAGGTAACAATGAAGAAGATTACTAGTTTTACATAGTAGAGAAATTGCTCTACTACTTTCTCAACTTCTCTCTGTGTTGTTCATAATAAAACAAAAGAATGACAAAAAAAAAGTAAAAGAAAAAGAAACCTTTAAATATCTAGAAAATTACAGGAATATATGTATATTATGAAATAATAAAGAAAGTTGTTAAAGCCCATCCAGTTAATAGACTGGAAGATATCAGTAATGTAATGATCTACATTGATTCAAAAAGTATTTCAAACGTTCTATACTTATTTAAAAATGTGTAGAGGTTTAGCACTAAAAGAAAATATAAATAACATATAGATTGGGAGGCTAAAGGAAAATGTCATGATTTACAGTTGACAGGATTTTACACACCAGATCTCCAAAATGATGTATTTTCAATTCCCTACAAGTAATAAGAGGGCTCAGAAATAATGTGAAAAACATATAAATCAGTGTTCCTGTAACTAGAAGTAAGTAACCAACTAAAGAATATAAATTTGAAAATCATCCCATTCATAATAGTATCAAAACTCTTAAATTACTTTCCAAAAAATAATAAACCATATGCAAAATCATTATGTAAAAAAGAAATAAAAAAGATGAAGTTCTGAGTATATGGAGAAATAAACATTCCTTGTAATTCAGAAGGTCGATATCAGGATGTCAGTTCTCTTCAAACTGATAAGTATGTTAAAGGTTCTTCCAATAAAATTTCACCAAGAATTTTGTAGAATGTTGCAAACTGATTTTTAAATCCATGTGGAAGGATACAGTCAAAGAACAATCCAAGGTAATTTTGAAAGTGAAATATTGACTTACGCTCTCAGATACCGATTACTGAAAGTGAACATGTTAATCACTCAGTTGTGTCCAGCTTTTTGTGACCCCATGAACTGTAGCCCACAAGACTCCTCTGTCCATGGGATTCCCCAGGCAGGAATCCTGGAGTGGTCCTGGTGAAAGAACAGTAATGTAATTCAGTAGAAGGGATTAGAGGGTCTGTAGGGCTTCCCTTGTAGCTCAGTTGGTAAAGAATCTGCCTGCAGTGCGGGAGACCTGGGTTCGATCCCTGGATCGAGAAGATCCCTTGGAGAAGGAAGTGACAACCCACTCCAGTATCCTTGTCTGGAACATCTCATGGACACAGGAGCCTAGTGAGCTGCGGTCCATGGGGTCTCAAAGAGTCGGGCACAACTGAGCAATTAACACTTAGAGGGTCTGTAGACAACAAACAGTCATATGGGAAGCTGATGTGTGACAGAGTGGGAATGTAGAATCAGTGAGCAAAGTATGGAGCCCTTCAGTAATCGAATTCTAAAAGTTGACTATACTCAATATTTTGTAATAACCTATAAGGAAAAATAATCTGGAAAAAAAAAATATATATATATATACGTGTATTACGGAATCACTTGAATCTGGAAAAAATATATATATATATACGTGTATTACAGAATCACTTTGCCGTACACCTGAAACGAATACAACATTGTAAATCAACTATGAGGATGAAGTTCAAATTGGGTGCTTGTTTCCAACTGTAAACCAAGAGAAGGCACATACACACATACTCACAGTTATCTTTTGAAAGAAGAGACAAGAAATCACTTTATCACTTCACGGTACCGTAGATCTCTTAAGTAGAACACTGAATATTAAGGGCAAAAATCCTGAAGTCGAAGGTTAATATATTTGACTGCATTAAAAAAAAATAAAACCACTGTTTCATCCTAAGTTTTCATTGATAAGAGAATATAATGGAAAAATTGCAAAACATTTATTGTAATGGGGTACCATATACCATGAATGAATATACTTGATTTATATATGCCATCAACAGATCTATAAAATATAGTATTAAAAAGTTCCAAAATGATCTCAAAATTTTGACACTGTTTATTTCTGATAGAAAGCTTAGGTCTCCTCAAGTGTTAAAGATTCACACTGATCATCATTTTCTTGTGGCCATCTAGCCTCAAAATTGGAGGATTTTAAGATTTTTATGGATAAACAACAAGGTCATACTGTATAACAGAGAGAACTGTATTCAGTATTTTGTGACAAATCATAAGGGAAAAGAATATGAAAAAAGAATAGATATGTGTATAACTGAGTCATTTTGTTGTACAGAAGAAATTAATATAGCATTGTAAATCAGCTATATTTCAATATTACTCAGCCATTAAAAAGAATACATTTGAATCAGTTCTAATGAGATGGATGAAACTGGAACCTATTATACAGAGTGAAGTAAGCCAGAAAGAAAAACACCAATACAGTATACTAACGCATATATATGGAATTTAGAAAGATGGTAACAATAACCCTGTGTACGAGACAGCAAAAGAGACACTGATATATAGATCAGTCTTATGGACTCTGTGGGAGAGGGAGAGGGTGGGGAGGTTTGGGAGAATAGCATTGAAACAAGTATAATATCATATATGAAACGAGTTGCCAGTCCAGGTTCGATGCACGATACTGGATGCTTGGGGCTGGTGCACTGGGACGACCCAGAGGGAGGGTATGGGGAAGGAGGAGGGAGGAGGGTTCAGGATGGGGAACACAGGTATACGTGTGGCAGATTCATTTCGATATTTGGCAAAACTAATACAATATTATAAAGTTTAAAAATAAAAAGAAAATAAATAAAAAAATAAAAATTTTTAAAGAGATTTCAGAAAACTAAAGTTTTTATCCAAAGTATTTGAATTTTTCAGCACTGGCAGCCTGCTTGAAAAGGAATCATTCCCTCTGGGGCTTCCCGGGTGGCAGTGGTAATAAAGAATCCACCTGCCAATGTAGGAGATACAAGAGACAGGGGTTAGATGCTGGGGTTGGGAAGATCCCCTGGAGGAGGAAATGGCAACCCACTCCAGAATTCTTGCCTGGGAAATCCCATGGACAGAGGAGCCTGGCAGGCTACAGTCCATGGAGCCTCAAAGAGCCGGACACAACTGGGCCACTGAGCACAGCACACGGCCCTAGTTCAGATAAATCTCACTCTTGGTAAAATTTGGCCTGTACCCTCTTAGTGACCTTTGGATTTTCCATGCTGTGTACTTTACCTATATTCTGGTATGCCAAATCCAGCAGCAAAAAACTAAATGAGGTTGGTAGAGTAATGAGGTTTCCAAATATGGGAACTCTGTTCCAGAGTGTGATGGGCCAGCTCATTTCTCTGCCTTCCTCGTTCTGCTACTAGTTCTAAAACTGTGCTAATGATCCTGTGTGTGTGTGTGTGTGTATTTTAATCTACTTGGAACTATACAGAGAGTGCTGGGTTTAATCTCCTGAAGTCAGTGAGTAGGAGCTGACAATTGTTCCCATACTGTTTTTGCAAGCAATCATTTGCTCTTTGTCTTCCAATCAGGTGTTTCTCGTCGCTGTCTGGAATTTTGAACTCTACATGATCCCTCTGGCTTTATTGCTCCTCTTTGTCTACAATTCCATCGGACCCACGAGAGGGAAGGTGGGCAGCATCCAGGACAGCCAGGTGAGCACAGGTTCCAATAATTCTGACAGTTGATTAGAAAAGAAAATGTGTTAGCAGTAAACCACCGCCACCAAAGCGTGACCTGATGCGCTGCATTTGAGACTCGGAGGAACAACGATGCTCATGTATTCATGGTACAAGGAAGATATTCATCGTGTGTAATCTGGAGTCTTCCTTCTACAGCATCTGGGTTCCTGTGTCTCGGCCTGCCTCCTCAGCATGAGTGAACCATCTGGTTTTTCGTCAGCATTTCCAGGCAGGCAGCACCTGTCTGGGTGTCCATCTGGTTCTCCATAGAGTTCCTGGGAATAAGATTCTCCACTTCCCAGGTGGTACTAGTGGTAAAGAACCCACCTGCCAGTTCAGGAGACATAAATAATGCAGGTTTGATCCCTGGGTCATAAAGATCCCCTGGAGGAGGGCACGGCAACCCACTCCAGTATTCTTGCCTAGAAAATACCATGGACAGAAGAGCCTGGTAGGCTGCAGTCCATGGGGTCGCAAAGAGTCGGACACGACTGAGCGACTTCCCTTTCACTTTTCACTTTCATGCATTGGAGAAGGAAATGGCAACCCACTCCAGTGTTCTTGCCTGGAGAATCCCAGGGACGGGGAGCCTGGTAGGCTGCCATCTGTGGGGTCGCACAGAGTCGGACACGACTGAAGCGACTTAGCAGCAGTAGCAGCAGCAAGGCATGTTTCTGGTTTTATTTGGGGTGGTGGGAAATGAGTGTAAGACACAGAGTAAAACATCAGACAGACTCAAAATTCTGTTTGGTTTTTGATCGTGTAGTTCAGTAAGCATGTGCTTGTATCAATAATGAGGCGCCTGAAGATGCTAGAACCAACTAACAAATAGCCTTAAAATACAAGTTTATGTAAGGATTAAGTTTCACGGAGCTACAAATGAAGAAGCTTTTTACAGAGAAACATCTGATGTAAAAGTGCTGTGTCAACTAACATTTTAATAATTTTAATCAGGTTTCCAGTTATATATATGATGTACCTGTTTATAGCATGTGTGTGTGTGTGTGTTTGTAGTCAGGTAGGGACTTTCCTTGTGGCTCAGATGGTAAAGAATCTACCTGCAGTGTGAGAGACCCAGGTTTTATCCCTGGGTCAGGAAGATCCCTTGGAGAAGGAAATGGCAATCCACTCCAGGATTCTTGCCTAGAAAATTCCATGAGCAGAGGAGCCTGGCGGGCTACAGTCCATGGGGTCGCAAAAGAGTCAGACACAACTGAGTGACTACTTTCACTTTGATACATCTGTATGGGTTTCCCAGATGGTGCTATTGGTAAAGAACCCACCTGCCAATGCAGGAGACATGAGAGACCTGGGTTCAATCCCTGGATTGGGAAGATCCCCTGGAGGAGGGCACATAACCCACTCCAGTATTCTTGCCTAGAGAATCCCACGGACAGAGGAGTCTGGCAAGCTACAGTCCTTGTCTGTGTGTGTGTAAGTAAATATGAGTACGTAAGTGTTCTTGTGTGTATATGTGTATAAATGTGTATATGTGTGTGTGTATGTGTATGAAATATTTTTTAATTTACTAAACATTTTGTAATTCATTATCTATTTTAAACTTGGTAACATAACCCTGAAGGAGTCAAGAACTACTATTTTCATTTCATGCTTGATGCAACTAAGGTTCAGAGTGGCAAAGTTATTTGCCCAAAGTTGCACAGCAAAACAGGGCTGGGACTAGGTCTCCGGGTGAAGACTTTGTCTCAAATGAAGACTCCTAATTACAGAGTTCTTTCACCCCGTAGCAGGTTTTTGTTGTATTCATTTTTATCCTTTGTTATCCATTTGCTCTCATGGAACATGCTTGTTAGTTAGTTCTCCAGTATCAGTAAGCATTCCACAGACCATGTGGTGGCATTTGTAGGAATTCAAGGAGGTAATTCAGTACCAGCCCTGCCTGAAGGAATTGCTCAGTGGTTTATGGAGGACAGCAGAGTACTGATACTTCAGAGTCACTCCCTTGTACAAGCATGATGTTGACCATTCTTTTTTCTGTTGGGACAATGGCAGCTAATTTGGTATGTCTGAACTTTGCAAGGTTAAGTGGAAAGGTAAGTGTTTAAACTGAAAACAGACCTGAGCTTTCTGGTATACCCAGTGTTCTTTCAGAGCTCCCACATCATTGGACTGTGTACCAACACGTGCTAGCTTTTAAATGTAGCAGTAATATGATTCAAACGTACCCATCAACTAGCCAGGATTTTGAAACGAGTTTGGAGAAGCCTCCGTGTGCAGCGCTGCTAGTGCTGTGGCCCCGGAACTAAAGGCAGGCCCCCCTTTAGCCCAGATCTGAACCTGGAGTTTCCTTCCCTCATCTGCGCCACCCCCCCAACTCCAGAGCCCAAGGAAAACAATAATACTGTATCGAAACCTGTATCTTATTCTTGAGATTGATTACATTCAGACTAATGCATTTTCTACTGTCTAATGTTTCGGTAATGGCCCCAGAGGAAAAGTGCAGTCATTATAGCAATGAGCCCAGCACAAACGGAGTATGGTGTTCTCAGCCTTAACACAGCAGCTGGTTCATTTGTCAAGAATAAGAACAAAACTGTTTACAGAAGGTACAACTCGGCAGTGCGGTTTTTAAAGCTGGCTGCTTTCAAAGGGCACTTGCCTAATAGCTTTATTTATAGTTAACAGTTTTATGTAGATTATGCATATTGTTTACAGTCTTATTTCAGCATCCTTTAACTTTCAAAGGGTCCTTTTTTAAGAGGGTACAATGTGTTTCAAAAAGACGAGTATTTCAATGATGTAGGAAAACTTGAAGCCTGGGTATGCGTGTGTTTGTACTTGGTCATTTCAGTTGATGTTGTATTTACACATTGTGGGTTTTCCTTGTAGGAGAGCCCTGACGTGGATGAGGAGGACGATGAAGATGACAAGGTGGGTGTACTCCAGAAAGGACGAGAAAGGCAGCATGAATGCTTTTGGTAGATGGCATTCTGGCCGGTTGAGTCAAGCTCTGTTGTATCATTTTACCACCATAGGGTAACCAATATAGTGATCAAATTCTCATAATGTGTAAAAGTTATCTCTTTTTCAAGTTTTAAGTGAAGATGAAAAGAGGTACGATACAAGGAATAACTGAAACGTTAACCAGGAGTCCTGTCATTTGAGGCAAAGTTTAGCCTTTCCCTTGGTGGATGAAAGGTAGATGAAAGGTAGTCCAGGAAGTCAAAAGTAAATCACGTGCAGTCGCTGTTCCTTGAGGCTCACGTCTGCACTCTGCAGGGTGGGTCACCCGCTTCAGAATCTGTCACTTGCCCAGCTGTTGCTGGCATCGTTTTCAGCTCTACGTCTGGGTACATCTGTCCTTTCTCTCCTCCTGGGAGAATCTCTCAAATCTGCTGCTTTGTTGTCATTACGCTTTCAGACAAACCTTCTGGAATAAAATGGAAAAAAAAAAAGTAAAATGCCAAATGAGATGCTACGAGCTTCACAGTCGCCCAGTCCCCTAGATCCTGTAGGTCTGCAGGGCTCTGGGCAATAGTGTGTAGAAGGTTGACAGGAGAGGAGAGGGGCGAGAGAGGGAAAGGGAAGAGTTAAGGGTCTGATATAAAATGTGCAGGAAACAGAAATGAACTCAAAAACACCAACTTCATGACACAGACAGCCTTAAAATCCATCAAGCGAGCAGGATGGTTTTGCCCATTTGAGGGAAGTTGGGCAGATTACAAAGTAAATCTTATTTGTTGTGCTAAAATGATCATTAAGAGCAAGCTAATAAAGTGTGCCTTTTTAAAAAGAGAATCGGGACCCTTTCAAGAATGAAAGTCCCATGACGCAACTTTCTTCTTGATGAATTGACGTGAGTGGCTTCTGAGTGATGTAAATCCTTGAACATTAAGAATAGTTAAAGCTAGGGACTTCCCTGGTAGCTCAGTGGTGAAGAATCTGTGTGCCAATGCTGGGTTCAATCCCTGGTCCCGGAAGATTCCACATGTTTCAGAGCAGCTAAGCCCAATTACTGCAATTACTGAGCCTGTGCTCTGCAGCAAGTGAAGCCACCGCAGTGAAGACTCAGTGCAGCCAGAAATAAATAAATGAAGTTATTTTAAAAAGTAGCCACAGTTAAATTAATGTGCCTTAGGGGGTGTTTCACCAAAGGAGACACGGTTCAGTTCAGTCGCTCAGTCGTGTCCAACTCTTTGCGACCCCATGGACTGCAGCACGCCAGGCCTCCCTGTCCATCACCAACTCCTGGAGCTTGTTCAAACTCATGTCCATCGAGTAGGTGATGCCATCCAACCATCTCATCCTCTGTCGTCCCCTTTCCTCCTGCCTTCAACCTTTAATGAAATTATTTTAAAGCTACACAAGGAGTAATCATCAATTTTATTAACCAAAGGTTGGAAGTGAGGAAGCTCTCTTTCTCTCTGGCCAAGTCTGTATAAACAAGGCACCTATGGATGAAGACGTCACCCACCCTAGAGAGAGCATTGTGACTGTGGGGCTTTATCCCCCCTAAGAGAGAAATCCAACAAGAAGGTAATGAATGAAAGAGTGGGTCGAGTAAGCAGGAAGGCAATAAAGTCATCCATGAAGGGATTCCAAGCTCCCAATGCAGGGGCCCCAGGTTCAATCCCTGGTCAAGGGACTAGATCCCACATGCCGCATCTCAGAGTTTGTATGTGCTGCAACTAAAGATCTCACGTGCTGCAGTGAAGATCAGAGATCCCGCATGCCACAGGGAAGACCCAGTGCAGCCAAACAAAAACAGTTTAAAAATATCAGCCATGAAAGTTTAGAGCAGTGGTTGGCATGATCTGACTTTCCATTGTGGTACCTTAAGGGCTGTCTGGGGGTGTGGAGGGAAAACCACTTGGGCTGTGATCTACATGGATGAACCTGGGAGCTCTTGTAGTCCTCTAACTAAGCATGGCCCTCCTCACAGCAGATACGTCAGCCCACCCACACTGAGGATGTTGGCACTGGGGTCTCCATGCCTCCTCCAGGGCAGTTCCATTCTTGAGATACTTTGATTGATTGTAGTATATTTGTAGGGCCTTTAGTAGCACTGTATGGCTTTGTTTCTTTTGCTTACTCAATTTCATACTTCTGTGGAGACTTCCTTTTGCCTTTTTATACTGTTGATGGGGTTCTTGGGGCAAGGATACTGGAGTGGTTTGCCGTCCCCTCCTCCAATGGACCACGTTTTGTCAGAACTCTGTGCTGTGACTCGTCCGTCCTGGGTGGCCCTACATGGCATGGCTCGTAGCTTCACTGAGCTCCACAAGCCCTTCGCCACCACAAGGCGGTGCTCCATGAAGGAGGCCTGGCGTGCTGCAGGCCCCATCGCAACGAGTGGGACACGACTTAGCGACTGAACAGCAACAACATGGAAACTTCTGAAGGCACAGGTCTGAAGTGAAAGGTTGGCTTCTGTTTAGGCCTCTTCTGCTGAACACAGGCCTTCTGTTGGGAGGGGAGACTGACGCACTGCAGCCCTTTTCCACATCTCTGCCCTGTCACTTCTCTAAGAGATGTGTGAACTAGAGGGACTTTGAACTGGAAGACCTCCGGAGCACACCTCCACCTACAGATTATTAGGCTTTATTATTTCTTCTCCATGTAGAGCAGCCTCCACACCCAGAGCTGGTCCCTGAAGCAAGGAGGCCCTGGGCCACTCCCCTCCACGGAGTGCTGACTCCGGGGGCTTCCCCACAGCGCCCTTCTGGCTTCTGTTGTGTGTTAGACATGACAGACGGGCTTCTGGGAACTGTAACACACCCAGTGAGAGATGGACTGTTTACAAATTATAAACATCCAGCCGTCTCCTTCCAAGCCAGGAGAGGAGGGGAACTCCTTTCTACTCAAACTATCCATCTTGAAAGTGACACTCCTTAATTGCCAGCGCCCCTTCCCACCAAATACCATCACGGACAACCGTGGAAGATGAAAGCGTGCCGGGGGCCCCTTGGCACAACTTCCTCGGGAGATGGACGTGTTCCCATATTCTGTCTGTCTCCGCTGCACAGACCAGGACGCGGTCTGGGGTCTGTCATCCTTTTATTGTCTGAACAGGGATGGCTGTAAAATGACATCACCGTAGCCTCTTGCTTCTTCTCATTGTTAAAAGTCCATGTTAATGTCCTGTATGTTTTTCGAAACCAAATTAGACTCCGCAGTTTTGCCTTGCTTTCTTTGGTGGGCTTTCAGTTACAACGTAGAATGTTCGGGTAACTAGTTTTTTAGCTTTTAGGAAGCTAAAGGTACAAACTCAACTTTGAAGAGAGGAAATCTTTCTTAGACCTGATGGCCCCATGCAAGAAATTGCTTGTTACAAGTATAGTTTGCTGGGGGCCCCAGAACAAACAGATAATGGCTAAGTTCAGCCAACAGCAATCAGCTGACATTTCCTATTTGTATTAGATTCCGTATGTGAAATTCTTCTTTGTGGACCTTATTTGTACGGATGGATTACAATGAAAATTGCATTAATTTGCTACACAGTAAAGGTCAGTAATTGAAGCATGAACCAAGAAACCATTGTGTAAAATGCTGTATCCCATATTTAGGAAAGGTCAGGCAAAGCAATAATATCTTGTTTTCATTGCAGAAGGTATAAATACTTGCATTAGCGTTTCTTTCTTTTTTCCAGCCCAACAATCACTTGTATAGAATATTTCAGGATTTACTATTAACAACAGGAAGAAAGAATAATAAGGGCATGTAGTAAAGAAAGCTGCCTGTTGCTGTCATAAAGACACTGCATCATGATGCCCGCATTGTGGCTTGGTTGGTTTTAACTCAGCTGTCAGAAATAGGATTGAATCAGCTGTTTGAGATTATCAGTGAGTTCACAGTTGCTTTACAGTGTTTGGTGGAAGGGGAAAAGATCCTTCTTTCATGTCAGTTATGGGTGAAAAACATGTGGAGCTTTTCCTTTAAGAAAATAAGAGACTTACATTTTTGTGGATCGATGATTTTGTAATGAAAGAATGTGAATAGATATAGCCCTATCCTCTTTTCACAAATTAGGAAAATTTTAGTATATTATATTTCACAAATATACTAAAATCTAAGTATATTTAAACAATCAATCCTAGTTTTACAAATGATTTTTTATCCTCCCAAATGATTAGTCCACTCATCACCACGCAGGTAGAGCCTTCTTAGAGAGAGAAGGAAATGTGGGTACATTTAGAAGCTCTTGTGAGTTCACTTACGTAGTCCTTTGGGTGAAGTTGTTCAGGGCCAGCATGCCTTATTCCCTGTCTTTCCTTGTTCCAGAAAGAGAAGATGGCCTGTAGTGTCTCAGCCAGGGAAGACTGTCATTCTTGGAGGGAGTCTCCTTGCAGTTTAATAGTGAGAGTAGTTTTGTTTATGATTCCTTTGTGCCTTCTTAAGCATGTCCAAAACACAGCAAATTAGTTTGATTAGTGACTTTTTTCTTTAATCTGCTGACTAAGTCATGGTACTTTAAGATGGTGTGGTATGTTTAAGAAAATGAAAAATCAGATAATATCTTTGAAAAGTTAACAATATTGAATACACACACACATACTTTCAGGGCATCTACAGTCTATAAACAGGACATATTGTAGAGAACGTTATGGATAATTTTCAGGGGAATAAAGTAAATGGTTGTTCTGATGTAACTTCTTTTAATTTGAATTAATATTATTTTCAGTGATGAAGTGATTTAATTGCTAACATTCCTACCATACCATCTTACTTCCAAGATTTTAATATTAATATGGATTCCAGCCAATTCTTAAATACGTTTATACATGTTTTAAATTAAAAGGAATTGGCTTCCTTATTCTTACAGTCTTTTCCCTGACATGTTGACTTGCTCAGATCCCTTTTAAAAAATCAAACGTCCATCCTTAAGATGTTTGGCTTCATTGCCTTCAGAAAGAACTCAGAAATGTTATTAATCTAATATTTTGAAGCATTATTCAGCCAACTACTCTCAGGCTCACTGGTAGACCCAGTACTTGTGGATTTTCTTTGTGACTCCTACTGTAAAGATTTTCCTTGTATGTTGCTCCCAAATATTGTGAAATATTACCAGACTGTAAGTGCTATTTATATGGATTATCCTCTTATTAAGTAATTTACAGTAATAGGCTCTGATGTTATAGAGTATACATCTGGATATTTATCTTGCCATTGCCTAAAATTTTTATATTATGCTAATAGAGAAGACATTGGACATTGTATCTCAGTTATCCACAAGTCATTATTTTCCTGACGATAATAGCCATTCCTCTTGTCTTTCCTATTGAAATCCCCTCTGTTTCAGTGTGGTTTGCCCTAAGTCCCCATCAACCAATGAGTTTGCAAGGTAATTAACAGATAATTTACAAAATATTTGATAGAAAGGTAAGGATACCACTATTTTCTCAAGGGAAAATTTGTAATTTCGCATAAGTAATAAATGACATAAAAGCAGTAATTTAACATTAGACCATTTTGGAACTTCCCTGGCAGTCCAGTGGTTAGGACTCCACACTTCCACTGCAAGGGGTGCGGTTTGATCCCTGGTTGGGCCAGTAAGATCCCACATGCTGTGGGACACAGCCAAAAAGTTAAAAAAGAGACCATTTTGAGTGAGAATTATTTAAATGACCAGATTATTCATATTTGTAGAGTGTTTACAATTTGCAGACTGTTTTTATGTGCTTCAACTCATTCAGTACTCAAAGTAAACTGTTTAATTTGATATTATTTTCCCCATCTGTGAATGAACTAACCCAGGTTAAGAGAAATGTAGCGATGCATTGGAAAATTTCCCAGCCAGGAGCAAGATTCAAATCCAGTCCTTCTGATCTAAATCCTGTTTATTTTGGACTGTGTTACGCTGATACGAAGGAAACTGTTACTTTACTGGCCCGTTTTTCCGCATTATTATTGATAACATTTATGGAGTGTTTGCTCTGCATCTGTGATGGCTCCTTTTTGTCAAAATTTGTAGACTACATTGGGTGTTAGAGATGCAGTGCCTGGGTAAGTCAGGACTGCTTAAAGGTGATATTTGTGCTGAGTATTAGGTGATAATTATTTTATTTTCTACGCACCTCAGTCCCCACACCTCACAGAAAGCCAGAGGACACACAGCTAATCCAGCAACTGCAGCACACTGTGTGTTCACCTATGAGAGTGACAGTTGGGAAGAACCATCCGCCTGTTCGCCCTGTAACACTGTGGCACCTGGCAGTTGGCTCAGAGAAACTTTTAAGGAAGTCAGTCTTCCCAGGGTCTAAATTCCAAATAATTGTCTCCACAGTGTTCCCAATTTTTCAAAGGTGTGTTTTATCAACATCTTCCTCTTGATGATGATGTTTATTCCTTTTACTTTTTTAGCCCTCTGGTTTGATCCCTGATGAAAATCCTGTTGCAGGCCAAAGAAACCTGTTGGTAAAGATCAGTCAGTGTGGAAGGACTCTGTGTAATGAACAGGTCGTGGGAGCAGTTTATAACTGCTTCAAATGATATTGATTCAAAATCCAATCTGCTTCATATTTATTTCCCAAAGCAAAAATACTACCTGAGAAGGAAGTACTCTCCTGAAAGAGGACAGGGATTTTTCTTCTTTTAAGTGTACCATGAAGTAGGGTGTGTGTGCGTGTGTGTGTGTGTCCGTCCATGAACACAGGGCATATCTCATGGGAAGAAACCTTAAAGACAGTTCCCAGTGTATTAAGCCAGATTCCTGGAGGACAATTTTTAATCTCGTATATCAGAAATATTACTTTTTATTCTTTGTTATGACAGATGCTGAGAGGCTTCCCCCTCCCTGCTAAATGCCACTCAGTCTATTTCTGATGTTTATAATTCTTCAAGTTCTCAAGTTGCAGGCTTTTAATATTCAGTGGGATGAAGTAGACCAAACAGATTCCCATTTAAAATCTGAAGTCATATTTCTGCATCTTTGCTCTGGATGGTTTGCATTATTGGGATGATCCTAAGATAGAAATGTTGCATCTTTCCCTTTAGGGGATCCTGGGCATCCTGTGACAAATACTACCCAATTTTTAAGCATGTCACAAAGATCTTTCCTGATGTGGTAAATTTTTAGGACTATCTCTTTGGTTATGCTTAGGTAATTAGTAGAGAAAGATTTTATTGACTCAGAACATGTATGAAAGATTTAAAGTAACACACTGATTATATAATGAATTCTTAGCTGTAAATTCATTTTGATGGTGTTAATTCTCTCCTAGAGGCTCAAAGCTACTTTATTGCACCTATAGTGCTGTGCTCTTTGGAGATATTGGGGAAGCCAGCAAAGCCTCAAAGAAGGAAAAATCCACTGCCTGATTTATTCATTTATTTATTATTTATTGGCTTTGTTCTTTAAAGAACAACCATGCTGCAACACAGGCATATTATTTGTTCTTCATTTAGCTGTCTCTAAAACTTAGCTGAAAGACTCAGTGGGTTTTTTTTTTTTTTTTTTGACATTTTATAAGCAAATGGTCAATGAAAAAAATAATACTCTTAATACATTTTATATAATAATATGTATTTTAATGTTACAGAGTTGGAATTTGTAATTATTTTCCTTAAAATTATTATAATAGTTACATTATTTTTCTTATAATCATCCTCTATAGCATAAAACAAAGGATCCTTTTGAAATTTGAGTTCTGGATCTGGAAAGTTCCATGCTTTCATCTCTTCTGTTACATGGTGATACCTATTTGCTCATCAAAGTGTAAGGCACTCAGTCCTGTCTGACTCCTTGCGACCCCATGGACTGTAGCCTGCCAGGCTCTGTCCGTGGAATTCTCCAGGCAAGAACACTGCAAGGGGTTGCCATTTCCTTCTCCAGGGGTTCTTCCCAACCCAGGAATCATGAAGTAGACCCTAAATCATGTGAATTTTATCTGTGCCTTGGTGTTTTCTGAAATTCGTATGGAGAAGTAAAACCCATTCTTTCTCAAATGTAGGAATCTAAAAATGTGCACGCAGTCGCAGTTATCTGGTTCACTGGTTTAATTGCACCAGTGGCCATCTCTGTTTTTATTACACATTTCCCTCTATAAATGAGAAGGCTTGTATGTTAAGGAAAAATATAAGCACATGTAATAACAGTTTCCTCTTCCTGAACGAGCCACTATCACTCTTCCCAGACAATTTGGTAGCAGCAGCAGATGGAACGCTGTGTTTGCTAAACTGCGTTATCACCACGTCCCCTGGTTCAATCTGAAACGTGTAAATAAAGCCAGCGTGATGCAGATAGAGCTGCCAGATGATCTTTCATACGATGCAGGGCAACATGCGTGAACTTGTCCTGGGAGATCCTTGCTTTGGAAACGTAAACGAACCCCAGGATTCTTTAAGCTAGACAGAAGGTGATTCTTTCCTTCTCATTTCTTTGCATTCTCAGTGGGCAAGGACTTGACATTTATGAAGCACCTGGAGTGTACCAAATGCTTGACATATGATAGTTAATTCTCCAAACACTCCAATTAGGGTCAGGATTATGATCCCCCTTTTTCAGATAGCAGAATTGTGACTCCAGAAACCATTAGGAACTTGAGGTGTTCACAATGCTAGTAGGTGACAAGACCAGTGTTGAACTCACTTTCTCCTGACTCCATAGCCTGTGATTAATAAAATATGCAGACCTGAGGATTTGGTACATCTTAAGTCCCCCCTACCCCCGCTGCAAACTTTTCATCTGTTGTTGTAAACCCTGGCTACTTCAGCTCCTAAATAAGAATGGATGCATTTTATTATGTTGTAAATTATGGTATGTATTTTTTGCAAGTTGCACATAAAGTTTGCTAAAATGTTTCACAAGACAAGTTAAAAAAGTAAGAATGGAAAGAAATGTTTTTCTCCAAATATTTTCAAAAAGCGTAATTTAACATGCATTCTTATGAAAATTGGGCAAAGAATACTGGAAATGAACATTAGATAGAAGTATGTAACTGAATAATATGTCTAAGAACCATGTGTTCTATAGTAAGTTGAGAGCCATAGACACCAAAGAAGCAAATGACAAAAACAACAAGTTGAGCTGAATGCCTCCCCTTTGAAATGTCCACACTTGCTCTGGACTTAATTATCCTGGACTGGGAATCCATTGCCACATATATGTGGACACAGACACCTCACTTAACCTCTTTGGACCCTGGTTCCCTATTAATGGAAATGTAATATCAAAGACCATATAACATGTCCATTGGTATACCAGAAGATATAATTAGAGAAAATTCCCATCAAGAGTAGTTGGTTTTCAGTCGCTAAGTTGTGTCCAACTCTTTTTGACCCCATGGACTGCAGCACGCCAGGCTTCCCTGGCCTTCAGTGTCTCCCAGAATTTTCCAGCTCATGTCCACCCAGTCAGTGATGCCATCCAACCATCTTATCCTCTCTTGCCCCCTTCTTCTCCTGCCCTCAGTCTTTCCCAGCATCAGGGTCTTTTCCAGTGTGTAGGCTCTTCACCGTAGGTGCCAAAGTATTGGAGCCTCAGCTTCAACATCAGTCCTTCCAATGAATATTCAGGGTTCATTTCCTTTAGGATTGACTGGCTTGATCTTGCTGTCCAAGGGACTCTCAAGTATCTTCTCCAGCACCACAGTTTGAAAGCGTCAGTTCTTTGGCACTCAGCCATCTTTATGGTGCAACTCTCACACCTGTACATGAGGACGTTGGCTATAAAGGTAGCCTTTGCAATGTAGAGAGTGAAAAGAACGTTTGCTGCTAGAGTGATGAAAAGGATAGAGGTGTGATGCAAATTGAGAGAAAAAGACAGTAGTTGTTGTGGACTGGCATCCCCTGGAAAGGTCTCATGGAGACCGGGAATATAAGTTGGACCTTTAGGTCATTCTGCTGGAGTTGGGAGGCCTGAAATCTTCTCTTTAACCCTAAGCACTTGTTTCCTGGGTTGATGGAAATGATCTTTTGATACTAATATAAACCTGATTTCCTCTGTTCTTCCTCTTTATCCATTCATTTCTCCATCAAATACACACTGTCTCAGCACTAAGGATGTACCTACCACAGTTGTTGGTACTGAGAGCACAAGTTGAGGTAAAGCAGTCTGGTCTTATCTGTTGGCCCACCAATTCAAATAGGGCATAGGGGAACAGGAGGCTCTTCTAACATCTTTTTAAAATTTTGCTTATTTATTTTAGACTACTCTGGGTCTTCATCGCTGTTCACAGCCTTCCTGTAGGTGTGCCTAGTTGGGTGTGTGGTCTTCTCACTGCAGTGGCTTCTCTTGTTGCAGAACGTGGGCTCTAGGCACACAGGTTTCCGTAGTTAGTTACACAGCGCAGGCTTAGTTGGCCCACGGCGTGTGGAATCTTCCTGGACCGGGGATGGAACCCATCTCCCCTGCATTGGTAGATGATTTCTTAGCCACTGGACCAGCAGAGAAGACCCATTTCTTCCAGTGTTAATGAAGCACTCAAGCTATGTAAATGTAAATATCGTCTTATAGCATAGAAGCTACCATGCCCTGTTGAATACACAGATTCATTGCCCAAAGGCAATAAAAGCCACTCAGAGAACAAAAATGACATTTACCACTAATCATGAGAGTACTTGCCCTCAGGTGAATTTTTCCCTCTCATATATGGCTAGCATGTGTCATGTGCAGAGATTCTAGGGAGAAGGGTAGAAACTTCCACAAAAGAAAAAGCCTTTTTCTCCCTGTCCAAGAAGAATACTTTGGACATGATTGGTCCCTTACTGTGCTAATGAATTTTAGGTAAAACTGATTTAGGTTCATCACATGCCCCTATTTATCCAAATATTTCCATTTACTGTTTTTATATTCCCCCTTTTTTAAAAACTCAGTATTATATTTACTGTTTCCATTAAAATAAGCCAGGACAAGCTGCTCATGCTTTCAGTTTGTGTTTTCAGTCTCTACTATAGTCTTTACTAATAGCCTAGGATTTAGATGTCAGTTACAAGGGTTCTTGGGCTTCCCCGATGGCTCAGCAGGTAAAGAATCTTCCTGTAATGCAGGAGACATGGGTTCGATCCCTGGGTCAGGAAGATCCCCTGGAAGAGGAAATGGCAACCCACTCCAGTATTCTTGCCTGGAAAATCCATGGACAGAGGAGCCTGGCAGGCTCCAGTCCACGGGGTCACAAAGAGTCAGGCATGACTTTAGCAACTGAGCGTTAGTAGAAGGGTTCTACAGTGAGAACTGATACCAGGTTAAGTCCAAGCAGGGATGACCCATCTATTTTCCTGATTCTTTCTAAATAAAACTTAGCTTTAAAGGAAGGCTTTTGAGTGGTCCCTGATAAGACAAAGTGCTCTTAGGCAATTGTGGAGAAGTATGTGATGACCCCAGTGTGCCAGCCTGTGGTGGCAAGGTCACTGCCCAGGGCCAGTGAGATGCATAAAACGTCCAAGCAGCCAGGTCAGAGTGCTCAGTGATGAGAAAGATGGGAAACGACAGCAGCTATAGCATTGATATATAGTAAATACATACAGAATTTAACCAGTCCTGTGGATAGGAGAATAAAAAATAGTCTGCACATTTTTACTATGATGTTTTATTTCACTCTTTATTTTTAGTAAATCTGCACATTGTTTTACTTCTTGATGATGCTTTTTCAGTGAGTAAATAATAAAGAGTTGCATGTTTAATGAATAATGATAATCAAGTACTGATAATCCATGTTTCAAGATAATTGTTGATGAACTTATTCACATTTCCTGTCTACCACTGTGACCATGATCACATCACTGATACATGTAAACTTAAATTGCAAACCTGCTGAAGAGTCTTCAACTGTCAATAGTTATTTTTAGAAGACCACTTCTGGAAACATGGTTTTAAATTATATAGCCCAAAAGATGTGTTTACACATCCTTGTGTGCAGCATGACTTTTCGTTTAGATCAAATGACTGTTCTTCCACACTTATCTCATCTTCCATTCCAAAGTTTCCTTATGCATGTATGAGAAAGGGCAAGGTACACGTTAATAGGTTCACTTCAGTAGCATCAGTGTATCAAAGACCCTGTGAAGAGTCAAATGATGCCAGTCTTATCAGCATGCCATCAAATGACTCAGACAATATCAAGTAAGTTAATTCTGAAGTCTTGTAGCTTTGCACAGTGGCAATATTGTAGCCAATGAGGTTTATCTGAGGGGTGATTACTGCTAATTGAAAACTTTTCCAGTACCCTGCTGTGGCAACCTGAAATGTTATATTTTTTCATCCACTGTATGGAATCAAAATAGAGCTTTTACAAGTTAGTTTTACAAAAAATGAAATCTCTGACATCAGGAATGCTATTGTAAATTTATTTTGAACGTGTAGCATTGAGGGTTATTTAATTCCATAGTGATAATATGAATGCAAATTTTGATGAAGCATAGCACCATGGCTAATAAGATACTCATGTAAGTTGAATGGATCTTTGAAGCATAAATTTACAAGTGATAGATCATGGTACCCTATTATCCATGATTGCATACAGACAAGTGATAATGCACCACCAATTGAATTAGCAGCTGTAGTGTCCACATTTATAAATATTTTATATATACAGAGTTGGGATAGCAACAGCAAAGTTTTCATGGCAAAGGTATGTCAGATATAAAAATACATTTCATTCAGCATGGCTGTGTGCACTTTCTTTTTGCTGCCAGTCATCCATCTATCAGTCTGCTTTTAAGAGTGTTTGAAACCTTTGATGAACTCTCAGTCAACTTAAACATTCTCCAAAGCTATTGAACTCATGTGGGGGAAAAAAGAAATCTTTTCAGTGTTTGTTGCATTTTCGTCATATCAGTTGGAAAATTTTTAATCAAAATTTTTGATAACTGAAGATTCTAATAACTTCATCTTTGGGAGCTTTTAGTAGATAGAAATCAATTTTAAAAGAACTGGCAAAAATAACGATTTTTTTTTCTTTACAAAAGCAAAGGATATTCAACACAAAGCAATCTGTAAGGTGAGATCCTATGCATGATTTGGTGTTTAAATTTACAAGTTACACTTTGGATTATCTCAGTTTGTGGGATTAAAAAAACTTTTGATTTTTAATAGGATAAATATAAATTCTACCCAGGATTGGAAGGAAATTGAGAAGCCACTTATTTTTCAGCATAAATTTGAAGAATTTCAACTTTAGAAGAATTTGAAAAATTATACAGACAACTTACTTAGAGTTTTATCTTTAAAAAAAGTTTGATAAAGTTCATATGAATGAATATAGTGACTTTGAAATTATTTGGGCTGAAATATATACAGATTTTAATATTTTAAAAACAGAATCAAGAATATTCATCATGTATCATATTTTTATTGTGAATTTTCAAAGTACCTCAGTCCCTGGAGAGAAAGTATTTTTGTAATTAAAATTATGGTCTACAGTAGAGTCAATTAAATGTATCAATTTAACAATGATTAAGTGCAACTCTGAAGATAGGTAAGAACAATTTTATGAAATGTAAGTGAAAAGATGACATTAAAGATAATGTTACGTTTGTGGAAAAGTAATTTTGACATGGGACTATAAACAGCTATAACTAGAAAACCAATTAAATATATGAATATATGGAATGAGTAATCATTCTCATGTATCATTTTACAATTGACATAATATGGGCAAGTTTCTTTTGTTCTTATGTATGTAAAATATATGTTTTTATCTTGAAACAATGTCGTTATGAAAATTAAAATGAAATAATTTTATAGATCCACTAATACAATAAAGCGAGTTGTCAGTTGAGAGATACTTCAAAAATTACATAGTCCTGTTTACTTTTACTCTTAAAAGTATACAGGTATGGTTCATAAATTATCTTGTTACCCTAGATACAGTGAAATTTTTAGCTTAGTCTTTAAATACTGATTATTCAAACTAAAACATCAAATTCATTAAAAAGTGAGAGAATCTTGTGAGAATCATTTATTATTTTGTTGTACTAACCCAGAATCTCTGCATTTGGGGTGTTTCAAGAGGAAGAAAAAAAAATCAGTCAACTAAAGTAGGAAATTGTTATGAAATGGAGCCACATAGAAATTTGAGTCATTTTCCAAAAAAATTGTTTTGACCTAAATTCTATGCTGTTGAAAAGAGGAAGCCACTTTTGCCCTTTGGGTCAAATTCCCTGGTGCTTCCAAATCCTCCTTTAAAAACGTGAATATTTCTGTAGCAGACAGAGATGGGTTTTCACCACTGTGCCCATTAATAGATGTTGGTGGATTGCTGAACATGAATTAAGTTGTTCTGGCAGTATATCCAGTTTTAATACAAACCACTTGAAGAATTAGAGAGTAAGGGAAATAAGAAAACTGGATTGAAAAAAGTGAAAATGTCTTGCAAGTTTGACTTTGCAAGAGGAAGCAATGAGTATGACCGCCTACTATACAGGATCATTGGATAAATGGGTGCAGAACAGATGGTGAGACATTACTCAGGCCATCCCAGCAGACGACCTTCATGTATTTATGATATGACAGTGAAAAAAAATTTTAATATACCCAGAGGCTATTTTCAGAGAAGGCAATGGCACCCCACTCTAGTACTCTTGCCTGGAAAATCCCATGGACGGAGGAGCCTGGTAGGCTGCAGTCCATGGGGTCGCTAAGAGTAGGGCACGACTGAGCGACTTCACTTTCACTCTTCACTTTCATGCATTGGAGAAGGAAATGGCAACCCAATCCGGTGTTCTTGCCTGGAGAATCCCAGGGACGGGGGATCCTGGTGGGCTGCCATCTATGGGGTCGCACAGAGTCGGACACGGCTGAAGCGACTTAGCAGTAGCAGCAACGAGTCATTGAAATCACTGTGAGGTAGTATGTTTTCCTTCCTCCATCCATGGGTCCACTTTGATGGAACAGAGAATACAAGATGAGAATGATTTTTTTTTTTATTTTGTTGCAAAGAAGATTATTATAGAAATTGTCTCTTGGATTTAGAAGATAATTTAGTATAATTCTAACCTAAGTAAAATTTTAGGTAGAAAAAATAAGTTTTGTTAGGTTTATTTGTGATTTTAGGTATTACATATTAGATGTAACAGCTACAGTGACTC
Source organism: Bos indicus (assembly GCF_029378745.1). NCBI lineage: Eukaryota > Metazoa > Chordata > Mammalia > Artiodactyla > Bovidae > Bos > Bos indicus. The sequence goes on along the minus strand of NC_091780.1, from coordinate 12,930,407 downwards.
AGCTTGGCCTGAGATAAGAAGTTAGTAACTAAATCCCAGTTACAATAGAGTTCATAAGGGAACTAGAATATGGTATCAGAATATAAGATATAGTGTGAAAATGCCCTTCTTTAGGGAATCATCTTTTATCCAACATGTGAGTGATTTCAAGATTAGTTTTATAAGCATTGGCTACCTAACATGGTTAGATCATGGCATCCAGTCCCATCCATCCCTTCATGGCAAATAGAAGGGGAAAAACGTGGAAGCAGTGACAGACTTTATTTTCTTGCACTCCAAAATCACTGCTGATGGTGATTGCAGCCATGAAATTAAAAGATGCTTGCTCCTTGGAAGGAAAGTTATGACCAACCTAGACAGCATATGAAAAGCAGAGACATCACTTGGCCAACAAAGGTCTGTGAGTTGAAGCTATGTTTTTTCCAGTAGTCCTGTACGGGTGTGAAAGTTGGACCATAAACAAGGCTGAGTGCCAAAGAATTGATGCTTTCAAATTGTGGTGCTGGAGAAGACTCCTGAGAGTCCCTTGGACTGCAAGGAGATCAAACCATTCTGTCTTAAAGGAATCAACCCTGAATATTTATGCTGAAGGTGAAGCTCCAATATTTTTGCCACCTAATGCAAAGAGTTGACTCACTGGAAAAGACTCTGATGCTGGGAAGGATTGAGGCAAAAGGACAAGGGGATGGCAGAGGATGAGATGCTTAGGTAGCATCACTGACTCAGTGTAAATGAATTTGAGCAGATTTTGGGAGATAGTGAAGGACAGAGGAGCCTGGTGTGCTGTATTCCGTGGGGTCCCAAAGAGTCAGATACAACTTAGCGACTGAACAACAACAACCTAACGTGGGAAAATGCATTTTAAGTGTTCTTTAATCAAAGTAAGGATAATATTCTTAGACAGCTGAATATCATCTGGATGTCCAACATACCCTATTGCTATCTGCTGCAAGCCTTTCTGAGGAACTAACAGAAGAGAGATAAGTAAGCTAACCTTGTGAAGACAGAGCAACTCAAGATCTGCCAGTTAAAGAAGTTACAGAATTCTCTGAGAGAAGCAGCAACTCTACAGGGAAATGAATTTCTTTTTTCTGTGGAGTTCCCTTCATCAGTTCATGATATTGAGATGGGGACATGCTTGCACACGACAAGTGGTCACATCTCATGAGTAGTCAGGAACTTGGGGGAGCCGATAAGTAAATTGTAAAAAATGTGAATTTATCTCCTGAAGTCACTCAGTTACTAATAACCAGGTTACGATAATACTGGCATAATGATTTCTATAGCAGACCAATAAAAATGAAGTAACTGAGTTCAATCTTTTATGTTTCTTAGGAATCTGAGAAAAAGGGCTTAATTAAAAGAATCTACATGGTACAGGATATTGTCTCAACTGTTCAAAACATCTTGGAGGAATTAGCCTCTTTTGGAGAAAGAATTAAAAAGTAAGTCCTGCATTTGTATTATTGTGTTTGGAGTAAAACTGCCATGTTCTTGGACCAGCAAGGGGGAGGGTCTTGGGGAGGGTAGGATCAGAAAATACAAAAACAAACAAAAAACAGAAACAACAGTCTTGGGCCTCTTAACTTTGGTTGGTTGCTTCTTCAGGTTTGTCAGCTTCACAAGGGTGGACCACGTGACCCAATTTATGCTAGTTATCTGAGCATAATTATTAATAGTGCCTTTTTTATTCTCAACATATTCTGGTTTAAGTGATAAACTATAGATTAAAACATAGATTTAATTCTCTAATGGAGTCTCAATTGAGAAAGCCTCTCCGTGATTCATGTTTGTTTTTTGTGTTTTTTTTTTGCTTACTTTGTTTTACGCATTGTTAACTCTGTGTTACTTGGTCTTCATTTGATATCCATGAACAGAGAAGGTTTTTTTTTTTAATAGTAAGTGATTGCTCCCTACTTTAAATCCAGAGTTGTATCAGCCACGTTGTTCTTTCTAAAGAGCAACTACTGTTCTTATTTTATTGGCCATTCTAGTTTCTTTACATAAAGGACATATTTTTTAGAAATTACATGGGTAAAGAAGAGATTAAAATTAGTACTAAAAGCCAAGTGAAATTTTGTCCATGAAGATGTAGGGAAATCAATAAGTGGTGGTTAACATCAGGAAATATAAACAGCTAATGTGGAACTTTCTGTGGTTACTGATTTTCTTCCTCAGTCACTTATTATAACAAATTGCCCTTGAACATCCATTTATTATTGGCATAGAAAACATGTTTCTTTTGCTTAAAAGGCAGGTTAAAAGTTATCTTTAAACAAGTTTAGTGAGTTTTTATTGAATTTACACGTTATTTTCATGAGCAGTGTCGAGAAAAATTAAGGAGTAGTAGGATTTTTGATCATGTATATTGATACATGTCTGTTTTATCTCTCTAGGTTTCATATAAATTGAAAAATGACTACTGAATGTACCCTCAAAGTTGCTTAGCAAAAATATAAGTGACAGTAAAAAATAGTGCAGTGATGAAGAGGGCACTATAATTTCTCATTCACTCATTCAACTATCAGTGTTTGAATCTCAGGCACTGACTTGGTTTAAGAATAAGAAGTGCATCCAAATTAACAATGACGATAGAAACCAACCAATGTCATGTGCCAGCCAGACACTGTTCTAAGTCTTTGACATGTAGCAACTTCTTTAAGGGGTTATTTAGAGAAATTGGATTAAATGATTCCAACAACCCTGCAGAGTAAGGATTGTTAGTATCCGCATTTTACAGATGAGGAAACTGAAGCACAGAATGATTAAACATCCAGCCCAGATCACACAGTGAATAAGCCATGGAGCTTGGATTTGAATCTGCCTGCCTCACTTTATACTATAGTGTCATTATCCTCTGGATATCTGTTTTGTGTATGTGTGTGAGTGTGTGTTTGCCTTTATGTTTTGTTTTTCTATTGTGGTGTAGCTGATTACAATAGTATATTAGTTTCAGATGTACAGAATAATAAGTTTTTATAGATTACATTCCATTTAAGGTTATTATAAAACATTGGGTATATTCCCTGTGTTGTACTTGTATATCCCTGTAACTTATTTCTTTTAAACATGGTAGATTGTACCTTTTAATCCTCTCCCCATGTCTTGGTACTCCCCACTTTCTTCTCTATAGGAATCTATTTTCCAATGAAGGGAAAGAACACTAATAAGACAGCTAAAATAACATTGATGCTAGATAGAGGCTAGATGGGATGTGGAGATGGGTACTGCATCCCCGGAAGGATGTAGGGGAGAGAGAGAGACAGAGGAAAGTTCTGAAGAAGCAACAACTTATCAGCATCTCTAAGGATGGGAAGAGCCAGCTGGGCATAGAGCTGATGAATGGGAGCTTCAGTGGCTGGGTGGCTTTGTGCAAAGGCTCAAAGCCCAAGACTGTGCTCGATGGAGGGAGGTGGAGGGGAAATAGCATGTCTGTGCCACCGGGGACGGATGTGGCGGTTCCTGGAGGTGAGGCAGGTCACACGGGCCTTGAGTGGATGCAGAAAGTCAATGAAAAAAAAGTGAGCAAGAGATGGACTGGCAGGAAAGAAGATAAGAGGATGTGGAGTGGGGGCAAGGCTGAGAACGGAAGGCCATGTCCTTTGGTAAGACTGTCTCCGGGCTTGCATGTCTGTTAATAGACAAATGTGGCTGTTGTGCTGTTGATAATGGTCAAGGAAATGTGTCTGATGAGAAGAGGGCAGAGTGATTTAAGCAGCCCCTCAGCTCTGCAGTGCCTTTTGGCGGCGGCCGTGCCCAACACAGCTGTGGTGGCCATGTCTTGAGACGTATTTTCAGCCATGAACAGAGCACTGTTCTGCCCAGCTGTGACACAGGAAGGCGCATGAGGCTCAACTCCTATTAATTCTTCAGCCATTCATTATTGCAGTGACCTTAAGGTTCCCGCTGGGCATTCAAGCACAACATCATGTGTAACTCTGTTGGAATTCCATTGTAACTCAGTGCATAAGGACCAGGAAAACTTTTACCCAACTTTTGGCAGCTAGAGAATAAATAAGCATGCTTAAATCTCTCAGAGCGGGCTTCCCTTGTTACTGGCAGAGAAGACCCTGATGATTCTGTATTCACTTGGAGCGAATGGTATTTTCTTTTCTCCACGTTCTCCAATTACCTTCTCATTGTATACAGATTTCAAATGTATGTATACATCAGGCTAATATTTGCTTAGCATGTGGCATTTGTATTATCCCAGGCAGCAGACAGGGTGGGTCAGAAGAGTAATGTATATTATTTGTCCTATTACTATGAAGTGTTGGCTACAGCACTAGTGTCCTTGAGTGGTTAGGGAAATCTCCTCTCTGCAGAGAAGATAATGAGATTAAGGTAGACTTAGGACAGGGGAGTCGTCCTTGCAGATGTTCTGGAGTAAGGCTTAGAAGGCATGTTTCTAGGAAGAACTTCTCTGACTCTGAAGTCATGCTGTGAAATATTAAAAGATGAGAAAGCAGGATAAATGAAGTTTGGATGAAGGTGAGCACAAGCGGAAGGACAAATTGACGTATCTTGTTTTTAATCTAAAGTTACATGTTGAGGGACTTCCTTTGTAGCCTGTTGGCTAAGACTCTGCTTTCTCAGTACAGGGGGCCTGGGTTCAATCTCTCATCTGGTAACTAGATCCCATGTGCTGCAACTAAGACTCAGCACAGCCAAATGAATATTTAGTTACATGTTGAAAGGGACAGAGAATGAAGGCAGAATGACCAGGGGTGAGGGCAGAAGGCCAGCTGTGGGGAGTGAGTTCACAAACTGGGGCGAAAACCATGATGGAGAGCATCCTGTGAGGTAAATCACAAAAGAGTAGTCTGCAGGCTTTTGTGGCCCGTGTCTCTGTTTCTGTGGATAGAAGAGTCAAAGGACTTCATTTTTTCTGTGCCTAGGAAATGAAGAAGATAATGACTCTGTTGACACAAAGGTCACCCAGTGTGGTACCCAGTTGGGGGAGGAACTCTAGAATGAAGTTGTTCCCACCTTACTGGGTGTTGAGACAGTTATTTGTGGGTTTTGTCAAAGATATTCTTAGGATATGTTAGTGAACCTGAAGAGTTGAATGAATGAAGGAGATTCCTTGAATGTTTTCCTTAACTGAAATGTTCAAGTCGGGCATTCCCTTAGGATTTAATGGAGAGCTCCCAAGTCAGGAAATCCATCAAAGTCCATGAAAATGCTTAACAGATTGTTTAATTTTGAGATATAAAGCTTTGACTTACCGAGTTCTTCAATCTTGGATGTTCTTTGAAAGACCAGCACTGCAACATATTTCCATGGTAACTGGAGTGAAGAGTCTAGTAAGGTTTTGAGGGTTAGTGCTACTATATACTACTCAATTCAGTTCAGTTGCTCAATCGTGTCTGAGTCTTTGTGACACCATGGACTGCAGCACACCAGGCTTCCCTGTCCATCACCAACTCCTGGAGCTTGCTCAAACTCATGTCCATTGAGTTGGTGATTCCATCTGAGCATCTCATCCTCTGTCATCCCCTTCTTCTCCTGCCTTCAATCTTTCCCAGCATCAGGGTCTTTTGCAATGAGTCAGTTCTTCACATCAGGTGGCCAAAGTATTGGAGTTTCAGCTTCAGCATCAGTCGTTCCAATGAATATTCAGAACTGATTTCCTTTAGGATAGACTGGTTGTATCTCCTTGCAAGCCAAGGGATTCTCAAGAGTCTTCTCCAACACCACAGTTCAAAAGCATCAATTCTTCAGTGCTCAACTTTCTTTATAGTCCAACTCTCACATCCATACATGACCACTGGAAAAACCATAGCCTTGACTAGGCAGAACTTTGTTGGCAGAGTAATGCCTCTGCTTTTTAATATGCTGTCTAGGTTGGTCATAGCTTGTCTTCCAAGGAGCAAGCATCTTTTAATTTCATGGCTGCAATCACCATCTGCAGTGATTTTTAAAACCAAAAAAAAAAAAAGTCTCTCACTGTTTCCATTGTTTCCCCACCTATTTGCCATGAAGTGATGGGACCGGATGCCATGATCTTAGTTTTCTGAATGTTGAGTTTTGAGCCAACTTTCTCACTGTCCTGTTTCACTTTCTTCAAGAGGCTCTTTAGTTCTTTGCTTTCTGTCATAAGGGTGGTGTCATCTGTGTATCTGAGGTTATTGATACTTCTCTTGGCAATCTTGATTCCAGCTTGTGCTTCATCCAGCCTAGCATTTCTCATGATATACTCTGCATATAAGTTAAATAATCAGGGTGACAATATATAGCCTTGATGTACTCCTTTCCTTATTTGGAACCAGTCTGTTGTTCCATGTCCAGTCCTAACTGTTGCTTCTTGACCTTCATACAGATTTCTCAGGAGGCAGGTCAGGTGGTCTGGTATTCCCATCTCTTTAAGAATGTTCCACAGTTTGTTGTGATCCACACAGCCAAAGGCTTTGGTATAGTCAATATGCAGAAGTAGATGTTTTTCTATGTTTCAAAGTTCTCCAAGCCAAGCTTCAACATGAACCATGAACTTCCAAATGTTCAAGCTGGATTTAGAAAAGGCAGTGGAACCAGAGATCAAATTGCCAACATCTGTTGGATCATAGAAAAAGCAAGAGAATTCCAGGAAAACATCTATTTCTGCTTTATTGACTATGCCAAAGCCTTTGACTGTGTGGATCACAACAAACTATATAGAGCTACTCAACACTAAAAAAGCTTAAGATTATGGCATCTGGTCCTGTCACTTCATGACAAATAGGAGGAGAAAAGCTGGAAGCAGCAACAAATTTTATTTTCTGAGCTCTAAAATCTCTGCTGAGGGTGACTGCAGCCATGAAATTAAAAGATGCTTGCTCCTTGAATGGAAAGACGTCACTTTGCAGACAAAGATCCATATAGTCAAAGCTTTGGTTTTTCCAGTAATCATGTATGGATGTGACAATTGGACCATAAAGAAGGCTCAGCACTGAAGAACTGATGCTTTTGAACTGTGATTGTTGGAGAAGACTCTTGACAGTCCCATGGACAGCAAGGAGATCAAACCAGTCAATTCTAAAGGAAATCAGTCCTGAATATTCATTGGAAGGACTGATGCTGAAGCTGAAGCTCCAATACTTTGGCCACCTGATGCAAAGAGCTGAGTCATTGGAAAAGACCCTGATGCTGGGAAAGATTGAAAGCAAAAGGAGAAGGGAGTGGCAGAGAATGAGATGGTTAGACAGCATCACCGACTCAGTGGACATGAATTTGAGCAAATTATGGAAGATAAAACTTCCAGAGAATTTGTCCACACTCTGTGAAAGACAGGGGAGCCTGGTGTACTGCAGTCCATGGGGTCACGAAGAGTCAGACACGACTAAGCGACTAAACAGCAAAGCCAGTATATAATATCTTTGAATTAAGTCCTCAGTTTTATAAGCAGGAATATTGAGTGGATTAAATGAGTAAAATGACCTCCTTACATTTTCTGAAATGTCTACTATATAAGCAGTGAGTGTAGGTTCTTTTTACAATTTTCATTTATGGCTGTGCTGGATCTTCAGTGCTTTGTTCAGCCTTTCTCTAGTTGCAGTAAGCAGAGGCTACCCTTCGTTGTGGTACGCGGGGTTCTTGTTGTGGAGGCTTCTCTTGTTGTGAAGCACAGGTCCTAGGCATGCAGGTTTCAGTAGCTGGGGCTCTCAGGCCCTAGAGCACAGGCTTAGTAATTGTGCAAGGGCTTAGTTGCTCCGTGGCATGTAGAATCTTCTCAGACCAGGAATTGAACCCATGTCCCCAGCATTGGCAGGGGGATTATCCACTGCGCCACCAGGGAAGTCCGAGTGTGGGCTCTTGAAGCAGCTCTCTGGATTCAGATCCTAGCTCTGTCACTTAGACTGGAAGTGATTTGTGGCCAACTACTACCTCTCCTGACTCAAGTTCTCATCTGTAGAATGGACATACCAGAAATTCCTATTCATAACATATCTGGAAAAATTAGATGATTTAGTGCCTGTAATGTGTTTAAACTAGTGGGTGGCCTGTAGTAATCACTTAAAATTTTTCATGATTATGAATATTGGTAAAATTGCTTTGACTTTCTTTTTCTGTGTATTAAACTTTTTAAAACCTGTGAAACATTTAACCATTTTACTACTAAAACTGTGGGTTGCTTAGGAAAAAAATACATGACTTCACTGACTAGGATGTTGGGAGGGCAAATCCAACATGGTGTGTGCAAATGTGTCTGGTACGTAACTTCATTTTTAGCATCCAGCAGATAAAGACACATGACTCACCACATACTTGCACACGAGCAAATGATCATTGAGATCTTTATAAGGATTGCATTAATTGGGAAAAATTGACATCTTGATAAAAATTTTTTTAATATATGAGTGTAATATAGTCCTTTATCTATTTGGGTTATCTTTATTGAAGTAATATCTTCAATATTACTTTAAGAGTTTTATACATAAATATTTGACACATTTTTGTGAGATATAGTCTGAAGTACTTGATTTGTTTCAGTTATTTTAAACGGCCTCTTTTTTTCCGGTTTTATCTCCACCTGTTTGTTACAGGATAGAAAAGTGAAATTTGTTTTCCAACATTGACTTTGTATCTGTCAACCTTGATAAACTTAGTTATCTTAATTTTCGTATGAAGATTATTATTCTGGATGTTGTATTATATAAACATATTGTCTAGGAATATATTTTTCTTTCTTATTTTTCAGTCCTTATACATTTTACTTTGTTTTCTTGCTTTATTGTCTTGGATAGTAACGCCAATTGGAGAAGGCAATGGCACCCCACTCCAGTACTCTTGCCTGGAAAATCCCATGGGCGGAGGAGCCTGGTAGGCTACAGTCCATGATGGGGTCACGGGGAGTCGGACACGACTGAGCGACTTCACTTTCACTTTTCACTTTCATGCATTGGAGAAGGAAATGGCAACCCACTCCAGTGTTCTTGCCTAGAGAATCCCAGGGACGGGGGAGTCTGGTGGGCTGCCGTCTATGGGGTCGCACAGAGTCGGACACGACTGAAGCAACTTAGCAGCAGCAGCAGCAGCAGTAACACCAATACAGTGTTCAACAGAAGTGGTATTTAGCGAACATTCTTTCTCATACTCCTGTCTTTTTCAGAGAGAAACCTTTCAACGTTTTGCCCTTAATGATGTTGTTTTCTGTAAAGATGCTTTATCAGCTTCAGGAATTTACTGTTTATTCCTATTTTGCTGAGATTTTTTATCATGAATGTAGGTTGAGTTTTGTCAAACTTTTGTCTGTGTTCTTTGAGATCATCTTTTGGTGTTCTTCTATTTTTGTTAATGTGTATTATTATTGTTGATTTTCAAATATTAAACCAATCTTACATTTCTGGAATGAAGCCAGCTTCATCTTGCTACCCAGTCTCCTTATATATGCTGGGATTTTATTTACAATTTTTTTTTACTTATGATTTTTGCAGCTTCAATCATCCGTGAGATTGGATATATAGTTCTTGGAAATTCCTTACAGCGTGAAGGTTATTCTAGACTCATACAATAAGTGGGCAGTATTCTCTCTCATTATCTGCAGTTTGTGTAAATCTTGTGTCATTACTTCCTTTTAAGAGTTTATAGAATTTTCTGGTTAAGTCTCTGGGTCTGAAGTTTTCTTTCAGGAAAGATTTTAATCAAATAGTCAGTTTCTGTGGTATATATAGGTTTGTTCAGCTATTCTATTTCTTCTCATATATGTTTGTGTATCATTTTCTAAGAGAGTGTCCATTTAAAATTTTCTACTTTTTGACATAAAGTTGTTTATATAAACCTTCTTGTCGTCGATGACAGTGGAATCTAGCATTGTCCACTTCTTTATATTTAAAATTGTGTTTTCCCTTCTTCTTGACAGTCATTTATCAACTATATTATTCTTTAGCAAGAACTGTCTTTACCTTTGTTAATCTCCCTGTTGCCTGTTTTCTTTTCCATTAATTACTACTCTTATCTTTATTACTTTCTTCCTTCTACTTTCTTTGAGATTAATTTACTCTTCTTATTTTAACTTTTTAAGATGGATTGCTAGATCATTTATTTTCAGTCTTTCTGTGTTCCTAACATAAGCATTTAAGGCGCCACATTTTCCTAGGTGCTTAGCTCTCTGCCAAATATTTTGGCACTGATACTCATTATTAATTCACATTTAGTAAAAACTTGCTTTATAATTTCTGTTTTTATTTGTTCCTTCACTTGAAGTATATTGCTTAATTTCAAAGTATATGAAGATTTTCTAGCTATCTTTTTGTTCCTGGTTTGTTTTTTTATATAAATTTATTTATTTAAATTGTGCTCCTGGTTTTTAACTGCATTGTTTTATGGTCAGAAAATAGAGACCTAACACAGGTCTTTTTGCCTAACACAGGTCTGAGCACCTTTTTGCCATTCCACAGTCTAATATTCACCATTACTTGCAGCATCTTCCAGTCAGTTCAGGAACCCTCTTAATCTATGTTCTGTATCTCTTCTTTTTGACATCTATCTTTCTACTCTTTGTGATGCCTTTTAAGTCCTTTTTTGGGCTGTCTTGCATGACTATTTTCTGTGGTATTTAAAATTCTGTTTAATTCATGCATGGAGGTCTTAACTTTAATCACTGTGTTTCTTTTTAAAGTTTTACTTGCTTTGTTTTCAAATCTTCTTGGTCGTTTTTTACAGTCTCGTCCTTGACCATTTTTAAGCCCTTGTTTTATGACTTTTAAAGTATTAAGCATTATTATTTAATGTGTTATGTTTGCTCTCAGTATATGAGGTCTTCTGTTCGGGGTTTTGCTGTTACTTCTGATAGCTTTACTCGTGATGCTCTGTATCCATTTATATTTTACTGTTTTAACTGTCTATGAGCTCATATTCCATGTGTGTATGCGTGAGTGTGTGTGGAGTATACTCAGATATATGGGTTGATAATGCATTTCTTTAGAGAAGATTACTGCTCTAGTCACTTTGGGGTGATTCAACCTGGAATCTCTTTTTTTAATTAAATTTTTGCTGAGGTTTATTTAAAGTGTACTGGTAATGGCACCCCACTCCAGTACTCTTGCCTGGAAAATCCCATGGACGGAGGAGCCTGGTAGGCTGCAGTCCATGGGGTCGCTAGGAGTCGAACACGACTGAGCAACTTCACTTTCAGTTTTCACTTTCATGCATTGGAGAAGGAAATGGCAACCCACTCCAGTGTTCTTGCCTGGAGAATCCCAGGGACGGGGGAGCCTGGTGGGCTGCCGTCTATGGGGTCGAACAGAGTCGGACACGACTGAAGCGACTTAGCAGCAGCAGCAGCATAAACTTGTATGATAAATCCTGGTACCAGCATCGTGACACAGAGAGTTCTTTGCATCTATTTGTATATGGTAGATTTGTTTTCCCTTCTTTTCATCCTTTTCCACTCTGTCTTTCTACTTGTCTATCTCAATTCATCCTTACCCTGAATATGTAAGTTTTATGCGGTGTTCTTCTACTTGAATCTTCTTTTGTGGAAGCCCTAGGCTATATTTATCTTATGCCCCCCACGTAGTTAACAGATATAGAAGTTCAAAATTTTAATATCTGGCAGAAATTATTGGAGTGAAATTGACTTTGAAAGTTGGTAACCTCCAGAATTCTTGCAATACAGTATCTTTTACACTCTATTGTTTTCTTATTTTTAAGTTGGTTTAGTGGTAGCTTTCTCTTTTTTTTCAAGGTACTAAAATTATTTGTTTATGATTTTATTTAGATATTATTTGATACTGAGGCTTTTTTCTTTTTAACTACTCACAAACCATACTGCATCAGACATTAATGTACCATCTCTGCATCCTTGTGCAAAGATATTTGCAGGTTACATTTCTTGCCCTGGCATAACAGGAGCAATTATGGAGTCCACAACATTTTCACAAGTATTGTGAAGTTGCCTCCTAAGAAGTTCTACTTGGAAGAGAATGGTCAGTAATGGACCTACTATATGCAGAAGTTTTGATGAACTTGGTAGTGTAAAATATATAATTCTTATCTTTAAAAACTATGAACAACGTTTTTTAAAAGACAAGGGAACAAACTGAAAGTGTTTGCAACAAATATGACAAAGAACTGATTTCTTTAGTTTCCAAAGAGATTTTGTTTGAGGAAAATATCCAGCAACAAAGTTCCAGGGAAAACAGATAAGCAGTAACTTCTTTGTGTGTATATGTGTGTGTGGTTAAAATATGCAAGAAATAGAACTCTTTTTTTAATAAACTTAAGGTAAAAATTTAATTTGAATACTAAGCTATCTTTCATGTGTTGCTACTGCTGCTGCTAAGTCGCTTCAGTCATGTCCGACTCTGTGCGACCCCATAGACAGCAGCCCACCAGGCTCCCCCGTCCCTGGGATTCTCCAGGCAAGAACACTGGAGTGGGTTGCCATTTCCTTCTCCAATGCAGGAAAGTGAAAAGTGAAAGTGAAGTCGCTCAGTCATGTCCAACTCTTCGCCACCCCATGGACTGCAGCCTACCCGGCTCCTCCGTCCATGGGATTTTCCAGGCAAGAGTACTGGAGTGGGGTGCCATTGCCTTCTCCATCTTTCATGTGTTACCAGAGCTATTTTTTAAAATTTATTTTTAACTGGAGGATAATCGGTTTACAATGTTGTGTTGCTTTCTGCTATACAACATGAATCAGCCATGGGTACACTTATGTCCCCTCCTTCTTGGACCTCCCTCCCACCCCCAACCCCATCCCACCCCTCTAGGTTATCACAGAGCACTGGGGCTGAGCTCCCTGAGTTACACAGCAACTTTGCACAGCTATGGGGGAAGTTTTACATATGTTTCACCATATGTAAAACAGCTATCTGTTTTACATATGGTAATATACATAAAGAGCTAACCATTTTAAATGCCAGTTCCTATATAATTCTAGCAAAACTTTATGCTATGGGTATTATTATTATTCCCATTCTGTGGAGAAGAAATTATTGTTCAGATTGATTTGAAGACTTTCCTGTCTTTCTCAGCTTTTCAGAGATAGAGCCTGAACTCAAATCCATGCCAGTTTGCTTGTAAATTTTTTTAAATACTTAAATAGTTGCCCCTGGTGAGGATATAAGCTGAATATCACTGATCATCAAAATGATCAACAGTCACATTAAAATGTGTTCAACTTGCTTATAATTTAAGGGCATGAAATAGCAAACACACACATACATAACGTAGTATTGTGTCTCCCCATAGGTAGTCTTTAACAAGAGATTGAGGTGTGAGTTGAATTTCTCCTATATTTTTCTATTTTTTTTTTTTGAGTATAGTTAATTTACAATGTTATGTGTGCATTTATTTGTATTTTTTCAGATTATTTTCCACTATAGGTTAATATAACATATTGAGTATATTTCCCTGTGCTATATAGTAAGTCCTTATTGTTTACTTGTTTTATTTATAGTATTATGTTAATCCCAGAATCCTTACTTCAGCCTTGATTTGCTCATCTGTAAGAGGGAGATAATCCTTACTTGAAAGAATTATTGTTAAGCATTACAATCTGTGTGTGTGTGTGTGTGTGTGTGTGTGTATATGCTGCTGCTAAGTTGCTTCAGTCGTGTCTGACTCTGTGTGACCCCAGAGATGGCAGCCTATCAGGCTCCCCCGTCCCTGGGATTCTCCAGGCAAGAACACTGGAGTGTGTTGCCATTTCCTTCTCCAATGCATGAAAGTGAGAAGTGAAAGTGTATATATTTATATATATCTTAGGACAGTGGCACCTACTAAGTGCCCAATAACTATTATAAGCTGCTCTGCCCAAATCCCCTGATATGACCCCCCAAAAGAAAAAGACAACAGAAATAAATCTTTCATCTCGTTTATTCCTAGCACAAGGCAAGGCAAAGGGTCAATAGACAGACATGTTAAGTGAAGATGCCTGGAAGAATACTCTAGACACTCATGAGCTCTCATCAAGGCAGTGCATTTAATGACTGCTTTCTAGGATTCTGGAAGGATTTCCACAGTACATTCAGTCCCACATCTCATATTCTAGATCTCAAGTCAAAACAGGCAATAGATAGGACAGAAGGAGCCAGGGTCCCTGTGAAAATGATACACCGCAACATTCCCTGCGTTATCGGTGGGTTGGCGGTGTAATGGTTTATAGCCAGCAGCTCCGTAGCCCATTTTCAGGGCTCCATAGCCCATCTTTACCCTTCTGGAGTCAACGAGTCTGGAAATTCTAAATATAAGTTATTAGAAAAACACAAGAGCCCTGTAATAATAGCCTCCCGTCTCTAAATATTTACTGGCAAGCATGTGTTAATTGAGAGAGAAATATTGACTTTGAAGTGACCTAACTCACCTTTCATTTTGAAGCTCTGCGTTCACAGAGCCACATGGCAATATTGAAGCGTTTAATCACTGTTGAGAGTCAGAGTTTCCTCTTAAGTACTGTCGGTTCCAGGAAGGCAGAGTCACCAAGATCCAGACGAGCTGGATGGCAATTGGTCTGTGACCTTCACCTCCAAACTGCCTTCCAGTGTCCAGTCATTCTGGCAGACTTTTACATCTCAGTTTTGAGAAGCAGCTTCTCCGATAGGCCTTTTTTCATGTGTATAACTAAGAAATAAAAGCATGGCAAAATGAATCGACGGCTTTTCTTTAACATCAGAGACAATGACGTGTATGTGATCTGTCTACAGCACGTTTAACTGGACGGTCCCGTTCCTCTCATTCCTGGCCTGTTTGATACTGGCAGTGGCCACCATCACGCTGTATTTCATCCCACTCCGGTACATCATTTTAATCTGGGGTAAGTTTGGCACGGTCCTTTTGCTAGCAATCAGTTCCAGGTAAGAACCAATTACTCATTTTTAAGTGCAGCTATAAACTTTAAATGTGCTTTTGTTGGCAATTAAACATGAGATTAAGAAAAGCGTTTGGGGATCAAAAACTTCCAGGACCTCCCTGAAAAGGCCAGTGGCGTGAACGGTCAGCATAGATACTAATAGGCCTCTTGCATAATTGCAATCAAATAAAAATGTGATTGTGCATGCTATTTCCCTTTGGGCTTTCAGAGTCATAAATACTCCTGAATAATATACTGTTGTGGCCCGGTAACTTTCAGGAAACGCTGTTATTCAAACAGTGAGCAAACACCTGCATCTTGCCCTGTGTGTTATATAAAAGTAGATCTAGCCACTCCTAGGCTGCTCCTGACATTTCATCTCCCCTGGAAGGAAAAAAAAATAACTTAACCCAATACTTAAAACCAGAAGCAGTGAGGTGAAAGGGAGGGGCCCACAGTGGCTACCTAACCAGTGCCTGACAGGAAAGGGAAAGCTATTATTTACTAGGGGAAATGGTAAGCCTATATAGAGTCCAGCTGCTTTTTAAAGAGTAGAAACAAAAATGGCACACTGGAAATAAATTCAGGACTTGACTTACTACTCAAGCTAACAATTGGAAAAATTACTAGCAGCTTTCTGAATATTTGTGTCTGTTGCTGGGTGGCCACTGGGTTGATATAAGGAGAGTGCACTGCAGTTAATTAACTAAGCAATCACCCCTCTTCTGGAAGAATCTCTCACTTCTGGTTTTCCATGGCTTGGCTCCTGTGACCACTTCTCAGTTCTTAACCATAGTCATCTCTAGGGATCTGCAGGTGTCAAGAGGTTCAGGGAAGCTACAAATATGTATGTTGAGATGCATTCCTCTTGAAGCAAAAGCTGAAAGCCTGCAAATGCCAGGGTGAGGGGAGCTATAAAATATTTCTAAGACCGTTAGTTGTAGATCATTTCCAAAGAGAACCCTCAAAGGTAGAATGCTGCTGATGAGAAAGGCCAAACCTGGACATGAAGAGATGGGAAAAGTCATAGGAAAAATAGAATAACTCATAACATTTCAGAAACAGAGCATAATCCATTCATTCTCTGTTTTGTCCAGGAAGTGAAAATTCTATCACATGAAGTTTCTCTCCTTTGTAACAAGTCCAAGAAAAGGAAGAGCGTTTCTAACTTCCTCTTGAGGGGTCCATTTTAATACTAGGTGATGCTCACCGTTTGAGAAAGTTCTTATGTCCATGCCTAGTTTTGTTCCTCTGTTGTGTTTTTCACTTTACATTGACCCATATTTGACCCTTAGGAAAGAGAACATGGAGCTTTTCAGGGGCCCATTGATTAAGAAGGAATATGTGTTTTATAAGAAGTATTTTCCTGAATACTCATATACTGAATGTTATCTCTGTAGACTGAATAATCTCATTCTTTCTTGCTTTTTTTGTACTAGTTTCTCAGTCCGTTTACTCTCCACATTTAAAACACAGATTCTGAAACTCTTTATGATCTGTCCCTAATGAGAATTTGATCCAAAATTACAGTCATTTTGGATCAGTGTTTTCCTCATTTTTAAGATGATGTAAGACGACAGCATGGTCAGCTTGGTAAACCCCATTGCCCATTATTTCTTCATCCTTCTGGTAGAGAATGCTTTCCTGCACCTCACCCTAGACAAAGAAGACTATACTGTATTTCTTCCTTAGATTGTACATTTCGGGATTCCAATCCCTCTTTCCATTTACTCCTAATCCCTTTGACCTCTAGTTTTATCCTCCAAGTTCTTGACAGCTTTCAATGTCAACTTTTTGCATCACTTAATGAGACATTGTTCTATTTATTGTTCAGTTTGTGAATGAAATTATGAAATAGCATCGAGTTTATGATGCTCTCCTGGACTGAAAGTAATCCTTTGAGCTTTATATTGTCTCATTTGTTAGTTTTAGATTCTAGACAGAGGTTTATAGTTCATTGATGAGTTTACCATAGATAATATAGTCAAAAGCCTTGACGATCACATTATCTCTTGCCTCTTCTCATTATCTAAAACCTGCTGTACTATCATGGAATATATTCTGCCATCCTGCTGCTGCTGCTGCTAAGTCGCTTCAGTCATGTCCGACTCTGTGCGACCCCATAGACAGCAGCCCACCAGGTTCCCCCGTCCCTGGGATTCTCCAGGCAAGAACACTGGAGTGGGTTGCCATTTCCTTCTCCAATGCATGAAAGTGAAAACTGAAAGTGAAGTTGCTCAGTCGTGTCCAACTCTTAGCGACTCCATGGACTGCAGCCCACCAGGCTCCTCCGTCCATGGAATTTTCCAGGCAAGAGTGCTGGAGTGGGGTGCCATTGCCTTCTCCGTCTGCCATCCTACTAGGACTTATTATTTTGCAAGACAAGTTAGTTATTAGCTAGCACAGACCCAGGACTTTCCTTTGCACATCTCTTACATGATCATATTCTTGGCAGAGAATTTAGCATGTAGAAGGAAACTTTATATGTCTTGAATTTCTGTTGTTCCCTTTAATCTTATTAAGGCTCAGAAGACTATTTCTTTATGTTTTTCAGGATGGAAATGAAAAAAAAAATGTTCATTGCCAAACTGTTTATAGTAGTAAATTAATTTAAAATAATCAAAAATGTTCAATAATAGAGAAATGATTTAAGCACATTATGGTAAATTTACCCAAGGTACACAGTAAAAATTATGTTTGAGGGGAAAATGATTATATGATGATATTAAATTATATTACATTATGATGTATTTTTATGATACATTTACATTATGATTTTTGTTGTTTAGTCCGTAAGTTATGTATCTGACTCTTTTGCAACCCCATGGACTTTAGCCTGCCTGGCTCCTCTGTCCATGGGATTTCCCAGGCAAGAATACTGGAATGGGTAACCATTCCCTTCTCCGGGGGATCTTCCCAACCCAGGGATCAAACTGGTGTCTCCTGGATTGGCGGACAGATTCTTTACCTCTGAGCCACCAAGGAAGACTATAATATGATATTATATTATGTTTTTAATAAGGATATTTTGTATCCATGTATAGTGTGATCACAAATACGTTGAATGTACCTATATTATATAACGTACATGTTTGTATTTATTTTGACATTCATTGTGAGCAGCCCAGTTAATACGAGGCAAGACCTTTTTCTCTTTGAATACGATTCATGTTATAAATGCACAGCTGAAGGACTACAAAAAAAAAAAAAGACTATTTCTTATTCTAAGTTACTTACTCATTTTCATTGAGTCCTAAAATTGGTAGATAAAAATCTTCAAAATTTTTGTTCACTGTTTTTAATCTTTTGGAACAAAATTATTTAACTCTATGTTCCTCTAGAGTTACATATATATTCCACTATATTTCCATATTCTTTACATCCAAATAACATTTTTATATAAATATTTCTTAAGTAGCACAATTATTTAACATAAGCCTATGAAAATAGCCTAATTTCATGATGACCATGTGGAATATTCCTTGATTCACTAACTTCACTGTAAGGTTTTAAAGGACAAGATACTTTGTGTCCTTTTTACCATGTAATTCCTAGGGAAGCTACACAAAGGTAATAGATCTTTGGTGAGTACTTTGCAAATAGTTTATGAGTGGATAAGTCTGCAAGTTTAATACCTATGATCTCATAGATGGCATTTTTTTGAGCCTGCCACCTCTCTTATTTGGGAGTATAATTTTTGAAAATTAAGTTAAAAGTGGTTTTAGAGGAATATCTAGAATTTTCTCTAGGAAACTAAATTTTCAGTACTGAATTTCAGTAATTTATTTGTTATATGTATTTCTAGAAGGCAAGGCACCTTTGAGGATTAGATCCCACATAGGTTTTCTGTATCTTTTGGAAGGTTTCCCATATTCTTTCCATTCTGTTCTTCATCATAGATGCTCTAAATGTAGCTTTTCAGTTCTGATCTGAGCCACTTCTGGTTTTCTCAAGTAGATTTAGAACATCCCAAGCAGATTTTGAGCATTTTAAAAGAAACTATGACTTATTAACTTTGTATCTCCATTTGATAGCACAATATATCTTACATGTAAGACACTTAGAGCTTGACACAGGAGCAAGCAAAGACCCTCTGCCCACCTCACGCACCCCCACCGATATATTGCAGTCAGGGTTACATGACAGCCACTCATACAACGTTGTATCTAACTCAGTTTCAAGTGGTTATTCCCTACTGACCCCACATGTGCAAAGCAGCCATGTAGTTCTTCGTCTCTCATTCTCCGTTTTGGGTTTGTTTTTTTTTTTTTTTAACTGGAGGGGTCTTTCCAATCCACTGATCTATTCTATCTATGATCATTAAATGATAAAGCCTTTCCCAAATGTTAATCCCTTGGAATTTAAATTCCACTTTCTTTCTTTGTCTAAAAGAAAACAGAATAAAAATTCACAGTATATATGCTCTATTTGTATTGTTTAGATTAAAAAATCTAAAGGTACCTGCTACTAGAGAAAGATACAACTTCCAAATTGGGTGTGTGATAACATGCTGCCAGTATAAATACTCTGCCATCACCACCTTCTTTATTTTCTTGGCTTATTGACATATACAGTAATGATGGTAGCCCTCTTCCTTGTGGTGAAATTCCAGATTTTAGAATGCTTTGTGATTCTCCTCTCAATGCATGGTACTATGTAAGGCAGGCCTCTATTATTCAACATTTAATATAAGAATCTAAGACACAGATTAAGTTGTCTGAAACCACGCAGCTAATCATACGTGGTGAAACCAGACTGGGACCCAGCTATGCCTGTCCCCAAGCCCTTCTTACTTGCCCCGTTGCTCTTCAGAGATGACCATGCGATCTCTGCTGCCATGTTGGCACTCGCTTTCACACAGTAGATAATACGTTAGAATTGCTGACATTTGAGCCTATGACACCTTAAAAAGATAAGGTGTGGTTTTGTAGCATGCAGTCTGAATTCCTTATAATTTTCAGCCTAACAAAGTTTTTCAAACAGAGACTGTCGGAGTGCTTTGTGGACTTCCTTCTGCCCTTATTGGTGTATTTGAGCTACTGGGCAGGTTTATAATCTTCTCAGTGACTAAGAATGCAGTGTTTTGATCAGCAGTGATATTATCCCTGCCTGGCTGTTCATTGTAAAGACTCCAGATGCTCACACTATATATAATTAACAATAGAAGATATATCTCTTCTCAATACGTCTTTGTCTCCCTTCGTCATTTTGCCTTGTCTGTTTTCTTTTGCTAAGAAGCCCGTGCTACAATTAAATGTCTTTAGAATAACACAGTGGAGAGCATTTTAAAGGAACACTGGGGGAAATTTTAGCTAGAAACACGGAGCTGGCTGTGGGGGCAGAGAAAAAAGGAAGGCACAGCGAGGCTTTGACTTGAGAAAAAGTGGGTTATTCGCAGGAAGTCTTCCCCGGCCCAGGCAACAAGCCACCCTTGACTTAGGAACATGTCTGGCTTCCATTTGCCACGTGGATGTAAATCTGACCCTCTTAAAGAAACCACCAGGACTTCGGCATTGTGTCAGGAATAATGGCATGCAGAAAATCCAGTTCTTAGATGAAAGCAAAGTAATATTTAATGAAAGAAGCGAAATGTCAAGCCTTTCCTGTGTTGTGGACTGTTGAATAGATAAATCTTACCTTGACTTCGGCATAGGCACCAGTGGGAGAACACACAGGAGCACTCAGCATTGTGGGGGCTGACGAGGACTTTAGTTACGGTCCTTGATAAGCAAGCACTCTGTAGCCAGACTTCAGGAGGCCACCTTGTCTTTCTGCTTTTAAAACACAGCACAAAATGCAGTTGACACTTGGTGAAAAGATCACAGTACATTAGCTATATAGGCACACCCCTACTCCTCGAAAGAGCTCCGAGGAGCAGAGTAGGAGACCAAGCTGGTGGAGAGGTGCCTCCCTCTGGGGAGGGAACTCTGGGCAGAGCTTGTCCTGGACGCGCCCGGGTGCCCCCACCAAGGACAGCTTAAACGTTTCAGTTCAGTCGCTTAGTTATCCCCTACTCTTTGCGACCCCATGGACTGCAGCATGCCAGGCCTCCCTGTGTCCATCACCAACTCCCAGAGTTTACCCAAACTCATGTGCATTGAGTTGGTGATTTAAACTTCTCATCCCCTTCTAATTACCATTGTCCTGAATCAGCATGACTCCATGGCCTAGCCAAACCCACACGCCAGCACTGTGGTCCATAAATTAAGCTAGCAACCAGAGTAAGATAATTTTCCAATAATAACTTTTCACAGTTTTCTGCAGCATCAAAGTACGACCAACATGTCAAGTTCTGTTCTGCAGCGAGAGAAGGAAAACCTGTGAAAATGAGTTGGAAGGGGGGAGATAGATTTCTTGCGGGTTCTTTTTAACAACAACAAAAAAAACAACTCCCGCCCTCCAGCTCCCACTGCTGCCTCTGGTCCTCAGCTCCCAAGCAGAGACTTGTTTGGGCTAATGAAGGCCTTTTCCCATCTGGGACATTCGTTTTCCTAGGCGAGGAGGCTGTTAATCAGCGTTGTCCAAAAAAACCAATGAGCTCCACAGTTTTAGTGTGTGTTTCTGCCGCCCTGCTGCTGGGACTGTAATGGGATTTTCACAGCTGAAGAAGGCACAGCCCCTCTCCAACGATCCCCGCCTTCCCCCTCCAAGAAAAGACATTTCTGAATGATTCCACATGACAGCAACGGGTGCATGACTTGAGATCCAGTGATTATTTTCACACTAATTTGTACTTGTGAATGCTTCTCCTTCCCCAGTTGGGTGAGTTTTTAAAGATGGGTAGACAAATGGAGAGAGATCAACAGACAAAGAGATCTCCTGATATGTCTATTTTCCAGGCATAAACAAATTCACTAAGAAGCTTCGAAACCCCTATGCCATTGACAATAATGAGCTTCTGGACTTCCTCTCCAGGGTACCATCTGATGTTCAAAAGGTACGTAATGAACAGCCACCACCAACCGGGGCCCCAACCCCAAAGTCTGGCCTGCCCACCCTGCCCCTGAGCCAGAGAGTAGGGGGCTGTGCTTGTGTGAGTCACTGAGATAACGAATCAGAAAAGCCTTCAAGAGGCCTGGCTGGCAGAGAGGTGGCCAGCAAAACCTTTGTCCAAAGCATGAGATGATGGGGGAAAATTATCCTGAAAAAGAGCTACTTAAGAATGATCTGGAACTCACACTGCGAGGCTGCAGTGCGGGGAGGTTTGTCCTTTTACTGACTGTTTGCCTCCTCAAAGAGGGTCAGATGGGCTCAGCAAGTGGGAACACAGGAAACCCAGAGCCGGGGGGGGGGGAGGCTTGCGCATTTTCCTCCTCTTCCGGATGGCAGGCATTCTCCAGGAAGTAGGGGACAAGAGGAGTATTCTTTTGATCCTTGTTTGCCCCGATTATCTCTCCCGGGCCTCCCCCCTCTCCCCTCCTGTCTGAAGACTTAAGAGATGCTGAGGACAGAGCTCCCACTTACTCCAGTACACATAAAGTCAGAGACGGCGTGCGATAATTTGAGATTAATCAGAAGCATTACTCACGGGTGATGGTCCCTTAGTCCTGTTTCTGTGGATATGTAGAGATGAAGCAAGACAACAGCACCAGAAAGTCTGTAGAGCAGCCTCATTCAGGCATCAGGCTGGTGGTAACCCAGAGGAGGGGAGGGCAGGCACAGGTATAGATCTCTCTAGTGGAGAACAGAGGTCATAGAATAGGTAGTTGGGGAGACAGTGGCATGAAATACCATCAGGACGATCAAAGAGGCGATCTGTTATTATGTGAGAGAATCAAACATCAATTCCATCCTCAGGCTGCAGTACCATAATTCATTTCCCAGCACCTCTGGGTGGAGTGCAGAGATGTAGGGTTGACAGGCCTTGGAGAGTTTCTTTCCCCTTCCTAAGTTCTAGACATTAAAATAGACTCTGTGTTGCTTTTTTAATTTTTTTTTCCTTTAACCATTTAATGATGTAATTATCTATTAAAATATATTAATATGAATTTACTGGTTAACATTACATTACAGGATTGTGAAATAGGAACTTGGCCCCTGTTTGTTGTGCCTTGAAGATTGACAGGCATATCATCCCCTGGGGGACCTTCACAAAACAGCTCTAAGGAAAGCATGCCTTTTTCACGTATCTGCTTTCCACCAAGCTCAGCTTATGTGATGGGGTAGGATGTCCTTGGGGAATTTGGCACAAATACTCAAAATAGTGAGCACATGTGGTCTGTGATACAATACTTACACAAAGCCATTCCACAGTCAGCCTATCCGAGCCCACACACCAAAGTGATGTGATTGCAACGTAGCCTCACTTGGGTCACACCGTGTGTTTGTGCCTGCGTCCTTGAAGAAAGGAAGTTCCCAGCAAGCCCCCCCTAAGGGCTGTCTATGCACAGTTTGGGGACCAGCCCTCAGCGAGGTCATCCAGTTGGCGTTGGCATGAAGACTGAGGATGCAACAAAAGAGCATTCGAAGGAAGTGCCCAGGAAGCTAGTGAGATCTGCGTGTATCTCCAAGAACACTTGCTATTAACACAATAGGCAGTTTGCCACTGGGGACTCCCCACGTGCACATGTTTGTCGCAGATGTTTTAGCCATTATACTGTAAATGAAATCCATTTTTAAGAGAAATCTTTATTAGTCTGGGGCTGGTATCCATTTCAACATTCTTTCCCTCTCTGGCAAAAGAAATGGATATAATTGGCAGAAGTTTTTTCTCCCCAAGATTTTAGATACTTTTAAATGAATAATTTGTAGTAAGTTGCTGTATCATATACTAAGATAAACATTCCCAAGGGGCCGTTATCAACCCCTTTCCTGGTCGAACACGGGCACACAGAGAACCGAAATCTAGCAGTGCCCTGAGAGCAGGTAGAAACCCATGCATCTCATTAGAAAAATCTGCTTCTAATATTTTGGTTTCAAGAAGTGATGCATGACTCTTCAAATCCTTCCTGCAATTAATCCCTCCATGTTCCTGTGTTTAGAAAATGATTCATTACCTTTGAACCTTCCTTCCTTTGCCGTGCGGTGTCCTTGGGGAGCCATTAACACGCTGTGGTGAGCTAGGGTTACCTACCCGCCAGCGTCACGTCTGTCTGTTTTCACAGGTGCAGTACGCGGAGCTGAAGCCGGGCAGTAGCCAGAGCCCCGTTCGGAAGAAGCGTGGCGCGCTCTAGGACACACCCTGACTCTGGACACCAGCAGCCAACGGCGTGCTGGGCTGACGAGACTGGTGTTCTCTGCTGTTCAGTGGTAGCCGTGGTGTCTTTCTGAAACGCGTGCCGTGTTGAGCCCTGTCTTTACCCTCCCCGTCTTCATGGCATAGATGCACGTGCCCATGGGCACATCCGTGTGCAGGGGTAATCAACTTTGCATCTGGAGTCAGCCCAGTGAAAGGAAACACTCCAGAGGCTGTAAAAGACTAACATCCCTTCTTCTAACAGGAGACTAAAGCAAGCTTCCAGGGGTCTCAGCACCCTCCTTAAGAACAGCCAGGATGCCACTTGGATGCAAGCGTGACTTTGAACTTGTTTTCACATCTCTAACAGTTTCGCATCAAGATTCAGTTACATTCGCTCGCACCCCCATCCTCCTTTCAGATGATTGCTTTTTTTTTCCCCCCTCTGAGTTAACAAGTCCTTGATAGCCACCATCTACCCAAATAATGTATATTATAAATAGATTTTTTTTAAATTATTACCTGGATCATCCCAGTTCTTTGGGGATCTTTCAGCCATAACAAGTAAAGACCTAGATGTAAAATTTCAGTAAGCTGCTTGGTGCTGGATGCCAGCCTGCCTCCTGGTCCACTGCTGGCAATGGATGCTCTAGAAAGTTCGGAGCGATCATTCGCCCAAAACGTGAAGGACTCAGTGAAAATATTTGGGTGCTTCAAATAGCCATTTCTTCTGATGTTACTTTTTGCTTATTTCCCAAATGTAATCTCAGTAGTATAGCTTGAGAAAGAGGGGGAGGGGGTGAATGAGTGAATTCTGAGAGTATTTAGAAAGATAGACTGAGGAGCAAGGGACCAGTGAATGTGGGTGCTGATCTGAATGAATCACTTGCCTGCACTTTTAAGAAAGTAAAAATGCTGTAGCAATCCACGTGGATCTTTTGTTCCTAAGCAAAATAAGCTACACATAATAAAAACATATATCTCAGAACCCCATTCCTAGAAAGGTACAATCCCCAAAGTCTTTTTGAGTATATACTTTACCATTTCGCTGTAACCTCCTCCAAGTAAATATCCGTTTTTGTGCATATATAAAATGAATGCAAATATCTTTCTGTTCAAATGATATTTAAGTTGTAAAGACTATATTTTGTTGACACATACTTTGTATGTGCAGTTTTATATGTATATATCTATAAATATATGTATTGTAAAGAAAAATTGAAGTAAAAAGATCCGATTCAATAGTGAGTTTTACTGTGTGTGTGTTTTTTTTTTTTTTCTCTCTCTCTCTCTCTGGGTTGTAATTTAATAATCTTCAAACAAAATGTTTATGAAAAATGCCAAAGATTCTAAACCTTATCATCCCGTGTCTGTTTTTCTTCATACTCTATCTTCCTGGGTTGCTTTCTCGCTGAGCCAGATTTCTGCATGATTTGATTTACTTCAAGTTAATGAAGCTGGCTGAAAAAGAACCTTACAGAAATTATAAAAGCTCCAGTAAATCTCTGAGTTGTACATACAATAGATATCCAAGAACCTCTTTTGTGAAACCAGTTACTCAATCTTCTGTGTAAACAATGCCTCATTGTCTCACTCCCAACTACCACCCAGTGTATCACAGTCTGTCATTTTGTAATGACCTAAGTCAGACGTTTTTAAACAGACACGTGAGATCTGATCAGTCATTTGAATGAAAACTTTCAGCAGCAAAATAACCCCTTATTTATTCAAAAGTGGAACCAATACTTTATTGTTGCTCTTTTCTATAGAATCTCAAAATGAAATAATTCGCCCGAAAAGAAGGCGTCATTAGTTAGACTTATTTCTTCTGTAGTCCGATTGGAATTATCAGCATTGAGTTTAGGACACAAATAGCAGCTGAGATGCAAAAGCAAGGACAGAATCAACCTTTAATAACTTTGTATGGAAAACAATTGTTAATTGATTAAATAGTAATGGGATGCTAAAAATGAATGTTATCTGCAAGTGAAATGTTAAGATTCATACAAGTAGTCAAATGACATATGAAAGATTTGGGGATGCTTTGTAGATAAGATTTATGGGTTATGGTTTCATCATGTGATAACTAAACATAATTTAGTAGGAATGTTGAAAGCCCAACCAAACTCTCCTGGTTCTCTTCTCAAGCCCATTGAGAAGCTCGAGCTCACAAGCCCATCCCCTGCCCTGCCTGGATGTCTTAACGGGCATCTCTTCCTCAGCAGGTCAGGAATTTAGCATTATTCATGTGTTCAGGACCCCGAACTCCACAACCTCCTACTAGCTTTGTTATTTCCGTTACTGGCACGGGCATCCTGTAGGTTGGGAGGCCCCTTGTTGCTGAGATCTAAGTTGTATTCGACTCTTTTGCAAGCCCATGGACCATAACCCTCCAGGCTCTGCTGCCCATGGGTTTTCCCAGGCAAGAATACTGGAGTGGGTTGCCATTTCCTTCTCCAGGGCATCTTTCTTGGCATCTTTTTTTTTTCAGTCCTCATGCGTTTTTCCTGTCTCCCAACCTATACAATCTGGTAGATCTAGTGTTGGCAAGTTATCTTGTCCATTTCTGATCACAACCACCCAAGCCTCTGCCCAATCTGAGGCCTCTGTAAGCTCTCACAAGTCAAGGTAACTGTGCCAATTACTTTACAGGTCAGTCTTCATTCAGACTAGTATTTTCCCTTGAAATACTTTCTCCCCAGTTTCTATCGGATTAATTCTACCTGCCTTCAAAACATTCAAAAGTCCCGTGCCCACATATGCTTTATTATTAGTTTCTTGGCTGTGTTAGAGGCCACCGTTCTTGTTCACACCCCCTCGTCTTACATGTTTCTGGCATCTGCTGTATTCTGCCATGACTCCTAATTACCAGGGACCTTAACTCCCGCCTTCCTCTACTGGGTAGCCCATCCTACCTGGCACCTAATAGACACTTAGAAAATACATGATTAACAGATCAGGTTATAGAGACCTATTCTTTCTCTGCCCTTTCATGTGTGATTCTCAGGGGGCTGAGCTGGATAATTTAGTGTGGTCTATCCCAGGAAATAATTTCTTGCATTAAGTACACAGCTTAGATTATGACATTATTTATAAACTCTGGCTGTGTTAATTATAAGCTTTTAAATTAAGTAATGTCTTATATTTGGAGAAGTCCTTACCTCCGTGTCAATGGGAAATATAATGTTTATTTGTAGATGAATCAAAGCTCTCTTGGTTCTCTTCTTAAGCTCAATTTTTGACTCTTATCATTGAACAAACATATTGAATGCTGATGATACACTTGAATGAAACAGAGAACCTTCCCTTAGTAGAGCCAGACATTAAACGGATATTTTTAAGCAGTATCATGGCATTACATTCTCAGATTCAACTTTTAAGAAGAGCATTCTGGCTGTAGTGGGTACATTAGTAAATATGAATGCCCAGAGAAGTGCCAGTTGCAGGGCTGTGTATAAGCTGATGGTACGCTGGACTTTCAAATGACAGTACCAGAAAAAGAAAAATACATAAGTGAAATTGGAGAGAAGAGATTAAAGTGAGCAGGATTTCACAGTTTCTTGACTATGGGGTGAGGGAGAGAGTAGGTAGATCAAGGATGGTGCTTGGTCCTCTTGTCTCTGGATCTAAGAAGATGGTCTTGCCTTTGACCAAGAAAGAATTACAAGAGCAGCCAGGGAAGGAACTGCAGGAGCCCAGTGCTAGACAGTGTTGAATTTGAGATGCTTGAGAAGCCTCCAAATGGCAATGTCTAAGGGGTGACTGGATACATGAAAATGAACCTAAAAGAAGAAATGCATGGTACTTGAGGTACATTTAAGGACCAGCAGTCATAGAAAATGAAGTTACATGCTTCAGGAGATTGAACTCAACACTCATAGTCACATATATATAATCTTTAGTTAGCAAAGACTGTAAATAGAATAGAATTAAATAGGTAAGCAGTGAGCACATTGTCATTGAATATGAGGTGAGAGCATGTTTCCAGAAAGCAGACGTGGTCCATAGTGCTGAATACCACTGAGATCCTGTAGGTTGAGGACAGAATAATGAGCTTAAAATGACGTGGTAGTTGAGAGGACCTTGGCAATGAGTCTTTTCAGTGGAGTAGTAGCAGGAGATACCAGATAGGGATTAACATGCGTGGATGTCTGGAGATGGAGACTGAATGGAGGTAACTCTGAAAGTTTCACTGCAAGAAAGGAAGAGAGAATAGAGATTGGGAATGAAAGAAAGTTTACAGGAAGACTGTAATAAGAAAAAAAATTGCATGTGTCATGAACTTAGTGTATATGCATCAGCTACAAAAAATTCCTCATGAGCACGAGATGAAGTTGATTATGTTGTTGCTTAGTTGCTAAGTTGTGTCCGACTCCTTTGCGGCCCCATGACGGTAGCCCACCAGGCTCTTCTATCCATGGGATTTCCCAGCCAAGAATACTGGAGTGGGTTGCCATTTCCTTCTGCAGGGGATCTTCTCAACCCATGATCAAACCTGTATCACCTGCATTGGCAGGTGGGTTCTTTGCCATCGAGACTGGGAAGCCTTGAAGTTGACTATGCTATGCTATGCTAAGTCACTTCAGTCGTGACCGACTCTTTGTGACCCCATAGATGGCAGCCCACCAGGCTTCCCCATCCCTGGGATTCTCCAGGCAAGAACACTGGAGTGGGTTGCCATTTCCTTCTCCAATGCATGAAAGTGAAAAGTGAAAGTGAAGTCGCTCAGTCGTGTCCGACTCTTAGCGACCCCATAGACTGCAGCCCACCAGGCTCCTCCATCCATGGGATTTTCCAGGGAAGAGTACTGGAGTGGGGTACCATTGCCTTCTCCGAAGTTGACTATATTCATTATTTAAAATTATGTTCTGTCAAAACCCACCTCTTCTTTATGTAGTATTCAGTTCAGTTCAGTCGCTCAGTCATGTCCGATTCTTTGCCACCCCATGAATCACAGCACGCCAGGCCTCCCTGTCCATCACCAACTCCCGGAGTTCACTCAAACTCATGTCCATCGAGTCGGTGATGCCATCCAGCCATCTCATCCTCTGTCATCCCCTTCTTCTGTCCCCAATCCCTCACAGCATCAGAGTCTTTTCCAATGGGTCAACTCTTCGCATGAGGTGGCCAAAGTACTGGAGTTTCAGCTTTAGCATCCTTCCTTCCAAAGAACACCCAGGACTGATCTCCTTTAGAATGGACTGGTTGGATCTCCTTGCAGTCCAAGGGACTCTCAAGAGTCTTCTCCAACACCACAGTTCAAAACAAGCATCAATTCTTCGGTGCTCAGCTTTCTTCACAGTCCAACTCTCACATCCAAGCAATACTACTGAAAAAACCATAGCCTTGACTAGACAGGCCTTTGTTCGCAAAGTAATATCTCTGCTTTTCAATATGCTATCTAGGTTGGTCATAACTTTCCTTCCAAGGAGTAAGCGTCTTTTAATTTCATGGCTGCAGTCACCATCTGCTGTGATTTTGGAGCCCCCAGAAATAGTCTGACACTGTTTCCCCATCTATTTCCCATGAAGTGATGGGACCAGATGCCATGATCTTAGTTTTCTGAATATGGAGCTTTTAAGCCGTTAATCTAGCTCTTATAGCAAAAAAATGGCTGAAAAATTGAAATAGAATATTCTCTGAAAATATTATGAGTAGTCAATTGATAATTGAGTAGAAGTCAAGGGTGACTTCTAAAGAATGGCTTAAAGCACATTACCTCTTTATATAGGTCTCCTTGTATAAAACCTGCCGTTCTGTTCTGGCATTTTAATGTAATGATTTACATGGGGAAAATGGATGGTCAAGCACATCAGAATTGTTAACATTTTATAGCACTTATCAAATGCCAGATACTTTCTAAGTGCTTTAGATGTAATAGCCCGTTTAATAATTTTTATAAAGCAACTACTATATGCTTCTAAATACTTACTTTAAAAAAAAACAAAACACCAATCTTCTGTAAACTGTTTTAGAAAATAGCAAAAAAGATTACACTTTTCTACACATTTTATGAGGCCGATATACTTGTCATCCCCTAACACAAGATGATACAAGAATGGAAAATGACCAAAATCCCTTATGTACATAAATGTAAAATTGTGCAAGATATATAGGCCTTTTACACTGAAAAAAAAAAAATTGAGGGGTGGAAGATAAACAAATGAAGGGATTCATGGGTTAAAAGTTCAATATATTAAGATGTCAATAGATTGAATATAAGCCTGATAAAAATTAGAAAAAAATTTTTTTTGCAGGAATTAACCCACTGACTACAAAATGTATATAGAAATGTGAGAGTTCAAGAATATTCAAAGCAATCTTACAGGTAATAACTCTAGCAGATGTCCAGATGTATTACAAAGCCATTGTAACTAGGACAATGCGGTGTTGGCACAAAGGTAGACAAGTAGATCAAAGTAGAAAAGACGCGAAGTAGACCCACACATATCTGGTAACCTGTGACCTAATTTATGTCAAAGGTAACATATTTGCAGTGCGTAGGGAAAAGACCTTTTTGAAAAATGATACTGGGTCATTTTAGCTTCCATG
This sequence comes from Bos indicus, assembly GCF_029378745.1. Lineage (NCBI taxonomy): Eukaryota > Metazoa > Chordata > Mammalia > Artiodactyla > Bovidae > Bos > Bos indicus. Next base: position 12,899,907 of record NC_091780.1, on the reverse strand, counting down.
TGGATAAAATGAATCTTGATCTCTCCCTTGTACAATTTATAAGAATCAATTCCATATGAGTTTGCAGATCCAAAGTGAGTGAAGTCGCTCAGTCATGTCCGACTCTTTGCAACCCCATGGACTATAGCCTACCAGGCTCCTCTGTCCATGGGATTTTCCAGGCAGAAATACTGGAGTGGGTTGCCATTTCCTTCTCCAGGGGATCTTCCCAACCCAGGGACTGAACCCGGGTCTCCTGCATTGTAGGCAGACACTTTATCATCTGAGCCAAAAGTGGATGGCAAAATAAGGATTTCAGAAAAAGATGTAGGAAAATATTTTCACATCTAGGTGATATGCAAAAATTTCTTCAACTGGAGATGAGATGCTAATCATAAAGGGAAAATACTGTTAAACTGTTGATCATTACAATTAATCTTTTCCTCAAAAAATGTGATTGAGTGCAAAGATAAGCCACAAAGTGGGAGGAGATGTGCAAACTCTACCTGTAATCTGACAAAGGATTCTCGTCCAGAGCACATAAAGATCTGCAATGAAAAGGCAGATAACCCAGTAGAAAAATGGGCAAGAGGCTTGAACAGGTACTGTGTAAATGAGCCTATCTAAATGGCCAGCAAATATATAGAGAGGTGCTCAACATCATTAGTTATTAGACAAGTGCAAATTGAAATCACAAAATGATACAAGTGCACATAGAATAACTAAAATGGAAAAGTCAATATTAAGTGTTGTTAAGAATGTGAAAAAAATTCTCATACTTGCTGGTGGATGGAAAAGTAAACTGGTACAACTACTTTGGAAAACCATTTGGGAGTATCTATTAAAGCTAACTGTATGCGTACCCTATGACCTTTCCCCCAGTTTTGCTCTTAGGTGTACAACCAGCAGACATGTGCCTGTTAATAAAAGACATGCCTTAAATACTCATAGCAGCAGTATTTATATAATTCCAAAGTAAAAACAGTCTGCAGACATACATATGTAGTCTATATGTATGTATAAATATATATACATGCATATGCAATCTCTGAATTGATCATAGTCTGTGACTGACTCTACATGGAATACATAGATAAATGAAATAAATAATAATGTTACGTGCGACAACATAGATAAATTTCACATTTTGTTGAGCAAAACAAGACACACGCACAGACAAAAGCAACGTATGATTTCATTTATATGACGTTCAAAAACAGGGAAAATACATTCTGTGGTGTTAGAAGTCAGAAAGCTATGGGCATAGTGACTGAATGGACTCCTGGAATGATGCTACTGGTCAGTTGTTTTGCTTTGAGCTCTCGTTACATGAACTTTTTGTTCATTTTGTGAAATTCCCTGAGCTATAACCTATGACTAATGTAATTTCCTACATGTTTCCTAAAAAGAAAAGAAAAACAATGGAGCATGACAATTTTATCCCTAATTTAAAATGAAAAAAGCTGAGGCCAATCACTGTTAAAATATTTTAAACATAAAAAGAACCTATTCCAATAAACCTTTAAAATTGTTTAAGAGTTGAGAGTCCTTTTGAACAATAAACCCAAAGAAGACAAAGATTATTCTACCTAATCTTTTTGCTTTTGAATATTCAATTTCACCTTAAATCAACCATCAATTTTTTTTTGAATCTTTATAAACAGGAGTACTAAGAACGGCTTCTAACTGATCATATGCTGAATCATTAAAAAGTCGCTTTACACGAGCAAGTTTAGTTCAGTCCAGTTCAGTCGCTCAGTCGTGTCTGACTCTTTGCGACCCCATGAATCGCAGCACGCCAGGCCTCCCTGTCCATCACCAACTCCCAGAGTTCACTCAGACTCATGTCCATTGAGTCGGTAAGCAAACTGACCCATGAAACTGCAGGATCCTGTGTTCCCCAAATTTTAACCTCTTTACAGCTTGTACTCAGGTTCCTTGAGCCTGGCATCCTAGGACATCTCTTATATGAATCATTGATTTTTCTTCCTCTTTTATATATTAAAGCTTATGAGAAAAAAGATGATGGAATTTTTTTTTTTTGGTTCCATAGGAAGGCTACGTGTCTTCTCTCCCATAGGAAGAAAGAGAGATGAATGATTGACAGATATATATAGAAGATAGAAATCAATAATATAGTTGAGAGTGTGTGTATATACATATATATGCACATATATGTGTGTGTGTATATATATATATATATATATAGTTGAAATGGAAAACTTTACCTTCTTTGCTCAATAGTTGGAGGCCTACAAATTAAACTCACCTAACAGATTTACAAGAGAAAGAACAGAATTTAACCATGTGTGCACAAAAGGCAGATCACAAAGAAATGTGTCTCAAAGTGGGCAGTTAGAGTCTGGGCTTAAGACATAAAGAAGAGACTTGTGGAGAGGGTAGGACGAATTGAGAAAGTAGCATTGAAACATATGCATTATCATATGTAAAATGGATAGACAGTGGGAATTTGCTATATGATGCAGGGAGCTCAAATCTGGCGCTCTGTGACAACCTAGAGGGGTGGGAGGGAGGGAGGGGACATGTGGGGCTGATTCTAGTTGATGCATGGCAGAAATCAACACAATCTTGTAAAGCTATTATCCTCCAATTAAAAATAAATTTTAAAATAAATTAAGAAAATATGAAAAGAAAAAAAAAATTGGGGGCTTAAACACCATCTTAAGGGGTGAAGGGAAGGAGGAGAAAGGCATGTAAAATGGGAAGGTAAATGACTTGTTAGAGGGGGGAAGAAGGGATAGTATATGGAAAACTAGTGTCTTTTAGGAAAAATAGATGGGTCCTCAGTAGAAGAGAGGGGTGGGAGACAGGATGGTTTTGGGACAATGTCTCTCTAGGTGTCTTCCCGTTGTCCCTGGTGATAAGAGTCTACCTTCCTATGTTACTCTTGGGCTGCTGCTGCTAAGTCGCTTCAGTCGTGTCCGACTCTGTGCGACCCCATAGACGGCAGCCCACCAGGCTCCCCCGTCCCTGGGATTCTCCAGGCAAGAACACTGGAGTGGGTTGCCATTTCCTTCTCCAATGCATGGAAGTGAAAAGTGAAAGTGAAAATTGAAAGTGAAGTCTCTCAGTCGTGTCCGACCCTCACCGACGCCATGGACTGCAGCCTACCAGGCTTCTCCATCCATGGGATTTTCCAGGCAAGAGTACTGGAGTAGGTGGGTTGCCATTGCCTTCTCTGTACTCTTGGGCTGAATTTAAAAGAATTCAGTTCTTTGTGGGAGTCTCTGCTTTTAGTCAGATAAAGGAGTTCAGGAAAAAATTTCATCTGTTGATTTTCAAATACTCTCAGCTCAAAATAATTTGTGTGTCACAATTGTATATTCTGGACTCCTTCAATATGTATGTACATACACACATACAGTCACACTTATTTGTGAAATTTTACATATCTCCAAAAATTGACCCAAAGATTCCAATTAAGAATCCAAGAATCGTGTTTTCGGGCAAAATATTAGAAGTTTGTCTCTTGCTTGGTTTGAAACCTCAGGGTGCAGCAGTGTTTTTCTAGGAGCCCAAAATCAGTAGCTTGCTCGTTGCCAGAATCCGACTCATTCACTTCTGATCCAGGTTTTCTCTGGGAAATGTTTTATAGGCTGAAAAATCCTAAAATTTCAATTGGTTTTCCATTCATTTAATTTATTACAACAGCACGCTTCTATCACCCATGTATTTTCGTTATTAGATCAAAACAACTGGTTGGAAAAGTGAAAACACATGACATCATTTGTTTGCCTGCATAATAAACAGCTGCCCTAACCGACCGGCAAAGGCTGGAGGTGAGTTTCCTTCTGTTTGGGCATTTTTATCCCCAGAAGGCCCACGCAACTTAGAGAAGCAGTCCAGCCAGGAAGGGTTAACAGAACAGTGGGACATTCCTGGCACACTGAAGGGAGACCGCAGACTTTTTTTTTCAGTCGAGGCATGAATCACCTATATGCTATTTACATTGCATGTGGGGCTGCACCCAGCATGGAAGTTGCTAGACGAGAATCTGGTATAACAAGTGGGGAGCACCGCCTCTGATGGGAGAAAGGGTTGGACATGAATGGTCAGGGACAGGTGCTTTAGTCCGGCAGCACCATCACATCTGGACGGAGCTGAGCTTACTTGGGGAGAGTACACAGGTTCCTGTCGTCTCAAACTCCGAAAGTTTTGCCCTTGCCTATGTTTACTGACACCTTTTGGCACAGCAGCTTTTACCCCAATCAAGTGTTACCTGGCTTATGACTCACTTGGAAAAAATACCTTATCATATAAAAATTACTATTTCTTCTTTTTCATATCGTCTGTACTATATACACCTCCTTTGGTGGCCCAGAAGGTGAAGTGTCTGTCTGCAATGTGGGAGACCTGGGTTCAATCCCCAGGCTGGGAAGATCCCCTGGAGAAGGAAATGGCAACGCACTCCAGTATTCTTGCCTGGAAAATTACATGGACGGAGGAGCCTGGTAGGCTACAGTCCATGGGGTCGCAAAGAGTCAGACACAGTACTATATATATACATATAAAAAAAAATATATATATATATATAATGTACTATATATAGTCCATTTTATAATCATCTGAAATGTTTGTGCTGAATATTCTTTTCTCTTCCAAAGCATTAATAAAGATGTTTGAACAGGTTAGCATGTAACATTGATCCCTTCAGTCCAGTTGATCAGACACTTCTTTTAAACTAGATCCAGGAGCATTTATCACAATTACGGTCTTAAGAAGTGATTGGTTTTAACTAATCAGTCTGTATTTTTTTTTTTTTTTCAGCAAATTAAACTTAAAATTGGAGCTTTGTGAAATACCACTGAATCTTCTATACTGATTTTAAATAGCAAACAGACCTCATGGTCTTCTCCAGATAATTCCATTCACTGAATATCCTCAAGTTGAAGCTTCATAATTGATAGTAGTAAATTTGCTTTTAAAACCCTGGGTCATTACAGACATCCCAGTAGCTACTGTTTCTTGATGGTCATTGATATTCAAGGCACTTAGAAATCATAGTTTTAGTCAATTACAAAGATATTTTGCATAATTAACAGGGTCTGTCTAGGCCTAGGGTTTTGATCTGTGCTTCAGTTCTTGATATTACATGAACCACTTTGAAAGGTCCTGGTTAGGAGGCTGGGAGGAGGGGGCAGTGGTGAAAGCTCTGAGGTCTGGGTCATTTTAGGACTATTGACTTGAAGGATAAGGTTACTTGACAGCTCTTTCCTGTGTTTCTTATAAATGGTAACTTGGTCAAGGTGGCCATTTCTATCAAGTATTCATATTGACTGTTCCTGTGAAAGATTTCCAAATGAATAGTGTCTCATTCGTTTTAATAATTTATGCCCCCTTTTCTCCTAACCCTTAGATTTCAGCCTAGATTTCGATTATTCATAGTCCTATGGGAACATGAATGAGATGCACATGTTCTCTTCAAACTTGCCATTGAGTTTTAAACTTTATCGTTTTGCACTTCTCTTCCAACGTCCTGATAAGCTATACAACTGCTACCTTATTTAATCTGTTTTTTGCTCTCTTTCTCTCTTTTACAGCTGTCCATTTTCTGACTCAGAGGCAGCAAATATTTCACAGATTCTAAAACAGGCAATTTAAAATGGGAGTGGAGGGAGCTCAGAGGGTTGGTTGAGACCAGATTTGGACTATATTCAAATGAAAACCACTTTGCTTCCTCCAACTGCCTTTCATTAACATTTGATTATTATTGGCTTGGGTGATCTCATTGACCTGGAGCTAGGAAGAGAGAAGTTCAAGTTCACAGCTGGGTACTATGGTGGTAATTTACTGTATGTCTCTGAGAAACACATTTATCTTCCTGGAGCCCCAATTTCTCCATTCCTAGATTAGAAATAATAAAACCCAAATGATGGGGTTTTTGAATAAAGAATACAGAAACTCATCAGTGTCAGGCACATATTGTATGCTTGTATTAAATTAGGATACATACCTATGTATATGTGTGTGTGTGTGCTTATCCAGAGGAGGAAATAGAAACCCACTCCAGTAGTCTTGCCTGGAGAATCCCATGGACAGAGTAGCCAGGCAGGCTATAGTCCATAGGGTCTTAAATAGTTAGACACGACTGAGCGACTGAGCCTACTCATACGTGTGTATGTATGTATATGTATATGTGTATGTATATATATATATATATATCAGTTCAGTTCAGTCACTCAGTCATGTTCAACTCTTTGCGACCCCATGAATCACAGCACGCCAGGCCTCCCTGTCCATCACCAACTCCCGGAGTTTACTCAGACTCACGTCCATCGAGTCAGTGATGCCATCCAGCCATCTCATCCTCTGTCGTCCCCTTCTCCTCCTGCCCCCAATCCCTCCTAGCATCAGAGACTTTTCCAATGAGTCAACTCTTCACTTGACGTGGCCAAAGTACTGGAGTTTCAGCTTTAGCATCATTGCTTCCAAAGAAATCCCAGGGCTGATCTCCTTCAGAATGGACTGGTTGGATCTCCTTGCAGTCCAAGGGACTCTCAAGAGTCTTCTCCAACACCACAGTTCAAAAGCATCAATTCTTTGGCTCAGCTTTCTTCACAGTCCAACTTTCACATCCATACATGACCACAGGAAAAACCACAGCCTTGACTAGACGGACCTTTGTTGGCAAAGTAATGTCTCTGCTTTTCAATGTGCATATATCAAAGGTGCAGTTTGATGAATCTTTACTAATTGAATATCATTATGAACCAGCATCCAGGTCAAGACAGTTGACATTGCCGGTACCCCAGAAGCCTCTCCTGTGCCTCTTTTCATGACTGCCCTCAGGGGTACATGCAGGATTTCTCAGACTTGGCACTATTGGTCTTTGGGGCCAGATACTTCTTGGTTACAGAGTGTACACATAATGTTGAGCAGCATCCCTGGCTTGTGACAGTGAGTTGCCTATGGTATGTCCCAACTCTGCTAAAATCTGACAGTCAAAAATGTCTCCAGTGGTCTAGTGGGTAAGACTTGGCTCTTCCACTGCAGGGGGCGCAATTTCAATCCCTGATTGGGAACTTAGATTCCACATGCCGTATGGTGTGGGAAACCAGAAAAAGTCTCTAGATATTGCCAAATGTTTGGCATATTGGAGGGGAGGGGGGGCTGGCAAAATGTGGGACCCTCTGGTATATTCTGATCTTTACACCACTAGGACCTAAGTCCTGAGGGGCCCCTCCTGTGTGAGCTGTCACTTGCTCTTTTCTGTCTTTCCTCCTCTGTGGGGACTCATGCATTTGAGAGAAACTTCTGAGTACAAACTGCTACCCAGTAGGTTCACTGCCTAGGAGTTCTGAAATCCACATCCTCCCCAAGCCTGGAGCCCCAAATGTCTTGCTTCTCTTCCCATTTCTCCCTAGCTCCTATCAACCTCTGCTAGTAGAAGTGTAAATTGGTTCACTTTGGAAAACTTTTGGCCGTATTTATTAAGGATTTATTAAGCTATACATACGTGTACCTTATGACTACCCCCTAGTTTATTTTGAATGTTTCCTTAATACTCTATGTCTGGCCTTTCCCAAAAAGAGATTTGAAGTAACTTGCAACAGCCAACATTAATATGTTAATTAACCTGTATATTTTAGTGTAAATTAAAGTTGAAAGTAAGGGAAATTATTTCTTTGATTGGTACTACAAGCAAGCTGAGGAGTTCAAGATGAAGAATAATATTAGTATTAATTGCTTTACAGTAAACATTATTTATAGTTTGAATCAGATTCCAAGTAAGTTCATACATTTCATTGTTCATATGTCTCTGAAATCACTTTTAAGCTTGTATGTCTCCAATCTGTATGTTTTCTCTCAATTTGTTAAAGAAACTGACCTTTTGCTCTATAACTTTTCTGATCATCTGAATTTAGATGATTGCATCCTCATGGTGTCATTTAATTTGTTCTCTGTCCTCCTAGTCTCTATAGATGGTAATTGCAAAGAGATGTTCTCAGATATGGGCTTCCCCTGTGGCTCAGCTGGTAAAGAATCCACCTGCAATGTGGGAGACCTGGGTTCGATCCCTGGGTTGGGATGATCTCCTGGAGAAGGGAAATGATACCCACTCCAGTATTCTGGCCTGGATAATTCCATGGACTGTATAGTCCATGGGGTCACAGATATAGTTTGTAGTATAAGGGCCTGACAATTAGGTTCTTTTTTTTTTTTTTTTTTTTGACTGTCAAGGTGTAATCTAAGTGACTGATATTAAATGCACCCACTTCAAAGACATGGCTCTTGAATAGACACATTATCAACTAACCATTATGTAAAGAGCCAGGCCACTCCACCCATGAAGTTCTTCATCTAGAAATTCCTTGTTGACCCAGATAACAGACCTTTTTGGTGACTGATTTTCCTTCCTTCTACTTTGATTCCCACTCTTATGTTTTGCATTCACCAATAAATAGTGAAATCGCAAAACCCTAGACACCGCACCCTTGACCCCCTTAAACGCAGAACTTCTAGATCCATTCTCTCTTTTCTCTCTTTCCCCATGACTTTGTCGTATGGCCTCAAGCATGCTGTGTACCCTCCAGGAACTGTGAGTAATAAATCTTGTTTATTTCAAAGTTCCCTGATGGTTGTTCCTGATGTCTGCAGGCATCTTGCAATGAAAATAAAAATCACAAGGGCTGGTCCAGCCACCACATTGGAAATGTCTATGGGGACCCACCATGGGCCAAGGTGAGAGCTCCCAGAACTTCCTAGCTGATAGCATTACTATTGATTGACACAAAATAAGGTTTGATGATTTCTGATGTCATTTCATAGTGCCGCTGTACTTTGCCATCAAGAGCCATATCATGTTAGCAATGAATAAATCTAGATCCATTACTTCATTAGGGCTACCATACGGAAATATTTTACATCTAGTGTTTCTCCTATATTCATCAGCTTGTACTTCAAGTGACAGAATCCCTTATTCTCCTATTTGTCTCTTCAATAGTAAAATTTTTATAAGAAATTCAAGTGTTTCCTCTTTATTTTCCTGTTTACAGTCTTTACAACCTTCTTTACAGTCCAATTCTCATATCCATACATGACCACTGGAAAAACCATAGCTTTGACTAGATGGACCTTCATCAGCAGAATGATGTCTCTGCTTTTTAATGTGCTGTCTAGGATTGTCATAGCTTTCCTTCCAAGGAGCAAGCATCTTTTAATTTCATGGTTGCAGTCACTGTCCACTGTGATTTTGGAGCCCAAGAAAATAAAATCTCTCATGGCTTCCACTTTTTCTCCTTTTATTTCTATTATTATCCTTATAGACAAAGTGTTAATGAGATCTAAGTTGGCTTCTGATTCTTTTTGACATGATCTCAGTATTTTTTGATAGTTTCTCTTGGTATCTGATATGATGAACTACGTTAAACCCAGCACCTACCTTACTAAGGCCTTAGAATCAGTCATTTCTCCAAAAGTGCTGTTTTTTTTTTTTTTTTTTTTTAGTAGGAAATGGTGTTTCAGGACCATAGTCTGGGTGTCTTGCCAGGATTTGCAAGATAAAGAACCAATAGGATGTGTGTGTGTGTGTGTGTGTGCGCGTGCGTGCGCACACACGCATGCTCATGCGCTCCCACATGTATAAAGATAAAGAATTTGTCCAGACAGTTATGGAGGCTGGTAAGTCCTTAGGGTGAGTAGCTGGTGACACAGGTGAGCAAGCTGGTGACTCAGGAGGACCGATAATGTAGTTCCACTTTAAGGCTTGCAGGCTTAAATCCCAGAAAGAACAGTTTCAGGTCCAATCTGAAGACAGGAAAAAAAGGCCATGTTCCAATTCAAAGGCACTAAAGTAGGGAAAATCCTGTCTTACTTAGGGAAAGTGAAAGTGAAAGTTGCTCAGTCATGTCCGACTCTTTGCGACCTCATGGACTATACAGTCCATGGAATTTTCTAGGCCAGAATACGGGAGTGGGTAGCCTTTCCCTTCTCCAGGAGATCTTCCCAACCCAGGGATATAACCCAGGTCTCCTGCATTGCAGGCAGATTCTTTACTGTCTGAACCACCAGGGAAGCCCAAGAATTCTGGAGTGGATAGCCTATCCCTTCTCCAGAGGATCTTCCCGACCCAGGACTCCAACTGGGATCTCCTGCATTGCAGGTGGATTCTTTACCAACTGAGCTATCAGGGAAGCCCCTTACTCAGGGAGAGTTAGCTTTTTTTTTTTTTTTTTTCTATTCAGGCCTTCAACTGATTAAATGAAGTCCACCCACATTAGGGAGAACAGTCTGCTTACTACAGTCTACCAATTTTAAATGTTAATCTTATCCCAAATCATTCTTACAAAGACACCCAAGATAGGACATCCCTGATGGTCCAGTGGTCAAGAATCTGCCTGCCAATGCAGGGGACATGGGTTCAATCCCTGGTCTGGGAAGATTCTACCTGCTGCAGGGCAACAAAGCCCGTGCAGCACAACTTCTGAGCCGCTGCTCTAGAGCCTGAGAGCCACAGCTACTGAAGCATGCGCACCGTAGGGCCGGTGTTCCTCAACAGAAGAAGCACCTTAATGAGAAGCTCATACACCGCAACCAGAGAGCAGCCCCTCTTTCCACAACTAGAGAAAGCCTGAGCACAGCAATGAAGACCCAGCGCAGCCCAAAATACAAATAAATAAATAAAACACACCCCAAATAATGTTTCACCAAACATCTGGGTGGCCTGTGGCCCAGTCAGATGACATAAAATTAAGCATCACATTGGATACTAAAATTGCTCAGTACAACTGAGTTTCTCATTGTTTCTAGCCTTTTTCAATATGAAAAAATAATTTTTCGAATACAATACATGATAAACTGATGCTAATACTTCCAACTACAGGGTCTTTACTTAAATTCTTTAAACTTCCTTCTATGTCTTATTTCCCTCTATGGAGAATCCCAGTTTTCAATTATACCTAATGTAAATTAGAACATTACAAAATTAAGCATGCTCTTTATCCCACAACACAGCAGTCTCAGAATAAGAAAACCAGCACTACCACTAATAATATTATTACAGGTAATTATTTATTTATGTAGCTTTTTGTAGTTCTTTAAATTATTGTCTTTAAGTTACATAGAATAGTTCTCTGGAATTATGCCACCAATTGGATACACATGTAAGTTAATTTGTTTTATTTCTTTCAGGGATTGCTTTTAAAATTTAATTTGGTTTTATAATTGGTAAAATAGTTAATCTCTTCCAAAATCAAATCTACAAAACAAAGTGTTATCACCTTCCTCCCAAAGTAATTTTTTTTTCTCTTTCCATCTCATTTGCTGGATTAAAAAAATTTTAACATGAGCACACACAGACACATACATATGCTCCTCTCCTTCCTTCTTAGAGAATTAGTATTCTACTAAACACTTTTATCCAACTCACTTTTTACACTGGAAAACATGTTCTGGAAACCACTCCATTGCAGTATATAAATATTATATATTCTCTCTTCTGTTTTGCACCTGCAGATATAGCAAGTAATAGTTATTTGGTTTTCTCCATCTATTGCTTTTACAGATGACCCTATAATGAGTTGCTCTGCATATCTATCTATAATTTTACCAGTGTTTCTTTCAGATAGATTATTAGATGTTTAATTGATAAAAAAATAAATATATATGTAATTTTGCTAGTTATTGATAAATCTTCTATACAGTTTTCAATTTTGTCCTCTCCCAAGTAATATTTGACAATGCTTGTTTCCCCTGGGCTCATCATCCTAGTTCAGTTCAGTTCAGTCGCTCAGTCGTGTCTGACTCTTTGTGACCCCATGAACCACAGCACGCCAGGCCTCCCTGTCCATTACCAACTCCCTGGGTTTACCCAAACTCATGCTCATTAATTCGGTGATGCCATCCAACCATCTCATCCTCCATTGTCCCCTTCTCCTCTCACCTTCAATCTTTCCCAGCATCAGAGTCTTTTCCAATGAGTCAGCTCTTCGCATCAGGTGGCCAAACTATTGGAGTTTCAGTTTCAACATCAGTCCTTCCAATGAACACTCAGGACTGAGCTCCTTCAGGATGGACCGATTGGATCTCCTTGCAGTCCAAGGGACTCTCAAGAGTCTTCTCCGACACCACAGTTCAAAAGCATCAATTCTTCTGCACTCAGCTTTCTTTATAGTCCAACTCATATCCATACATGAATACTGGAAAAACCATAGCTTTGAAGTACAAACCATACTTTGTTGGCAAAGTAATGTCTCTGCTTTTTAATAAGCTGGCTAGGTTGGTCATAGCTTTTCCTCCAAGGAGCAAGTGTCTTTTAATTTCGTGGCTGAAATCACCATCTGCACTAATTTTGGAGCCCCCAAAAATAAAGTCTGTCACTGTTTCCATTGTTTCCCCAACTACTTGCATAAAGTGATGGGACCAGATGCCATGATCTTCATTTTCTGAATGTTGAGTTTTAAGCCAACTTTTTCACTCTCCTCTTTCACTTTCATCAAGAGGCTGTTTAGTTTTTCTTCACTTTCTACCATAAGGGTGGTGTCATCTGCATATCTGAGGTTATTGATATTTCTCTTGGCAATCTTGATTCCAGCTTGTGCTTCTTCCAGCCCAGCATTTCTCATGATGTACTCTGCATATAAATTAAATAAGCAAGGTGACAATATACAGCCTTGACGTACTCCTTTCCTGATTTGGACCAGTTTGTTGCTCCATGTGCAGTTCTAACTGTTGCTTCTTGACCTGCATACAGATTTCTCAGGTATGTATGATCTGCATACAAATTTCATCATCCTAAAAGATTGACAAACTAAATTCAAGTTTTCCAATCTGGTAAGTGAGAAATGTTATTTTAGTTTAGTCTTAATTTGCATTTCTCTTATTGTGAGAAATGATTTTCATATGTTGAATATCTATTTGCATTTATTTTTCTGTGAATTGTCTGATCATTTCTTTAGCCTGTTTTTATACAGAGATTTTGTTTTTTTTTAAAATATTATTACAAGTTAATTACACAGAAATATTAACCCTTCAGTTCATGGGTTTGCAAAGAGTCAGACATGACTTAGCAACTGAGAAACAACAACAGCAACAATTAACCCTTCATTTGTGATATAAGTTGAAAATATTTTTCCAAGTGTGTCATTTACACACACAGAGAAGGCAATGGCACCCCACTCCAGTACTCTTGCCTGGAAAATCCCATGGATGGAGGAGCCTGGTAGGCTGCAGTCCATGGGGTCGCTGAGGGTCAGACACGACTGAGCGACTTCACTTTCACTTTTCACTTTCATGCATTGGAGAAGGATATGGCAATCCACTCCAGTGTTGTTGCCTGGAGAATCCCAGGGACGGGGGAGCCTGGTGGGCTGCAGTCTATGGGGTCGCACAGAGTCGGACACGACTGAAGGGACTTAGCAGCAGCAACAGCATTTACACACAAAAATTGTTTTAATGTTTAGTAAAATCATTTTATCTATTGTTTTCCATATTATTTCCAGACTTATAAGGAAGTTTTCCTCATTCACAGGTCATAGAAGAATTCACCGGTTTTGGGGGTTGTTTTTTTTCTCTTTTTACTCTTTATCTTGTTTTTTAATACTTGATTGATTTTTACTATTATATTTAAATATCTGTTTCCTCCTGACATGGAGGTTGCTGTTGAAAAGTATAATATCAGTCTGATTTACTATTCCTTGTATTTTTCCTTGGAAGTCCAGTAGTCTTACCAGAAAAATCTCTACATGTTGGGTTTTCTAGGGGTATTTCCAAATGTAATATCAAGTCAGTATAGGTTCTGTTGGAAATATCCTAGTAAAATTACTGAGTCATAGGATATGCAAATCAAGCTCTAGAAGATACCTGCAATTTCCCAAAGTGGGTGTGCCTGTTTGCATTTCAAACAGCATTGTAAGAGAGTTCTGGTGGCTTCACATTCTCTTAAACACGGTATCTCTGCCCTTTTTGTTTTAACCATCAGCTGTGTATGCAGTTGCAGCTCACTGTAGTTTTAATCTGCATATCCCTGATACCTAAAGAAGTTGGGCAATTTTCATATACTTCCTGGACATTTAGATATTATTTTCTGTTAAGTGTCTCTTCAACTCTTTTGCCATTTTTTCCAAAATCAATTATCTTGATTTTCTTTTATTGTCTCATGGAATTTCTTTATGCATAGTCTGCATATGAATCATTTGTCAAAGATATATATTGTGAGCATTGTCCTTCCAGTTTATGACTTGCCTTTTCAGCCTTTTATGACTTGTCAATGGTATCTTTTAATGGATAGAAGTTCTAAATTTTGATGCCATATAATTTATTGATTTTTAAATTATCTGTGCTTTCTGTATTTTGCTTAAGAAATTTTTGCTATCTTGAGAAAGAAGAATGGAACTGGAGGAATCAACCTACCTGACTTCAGGCTCTACTACAAAGCCACAGTCATCAAGACAGCATGGTACTGGCACAAAGACAGAAATATAGATCAATGGAACAAAATAGAAAGCCAGAGATAAATCCACGCACATATGGACACCTTATCTTTGACAAAGGAGGCAAGAATATACAATGGATTAAAGACAATCTCTTTAACAAGTGGTGCTGGGAAATCTGGTCAACCACTTGTAAAGAATGAAACTAGAACACTTTCTAACACCATACACAAAAATAAACTCAAAATGGATTCAAGATTTAAACGTAAGACCAGAAACTATAAAACTCCTAGAGGAGAACATAGGCAAAACACTCTCTGACATACATCACAGCAGGATCCTCTATGATCCACCTCCCAGAATATTGGAAATAAAAGCAAAAATAAACAAATTGGACCTAATTAAACTTAAAAGCTTCTGCACATCAAAGGAAACTATTAGCAAGGTGAAAAGGCAGCCTTCAGAATGGGAGAAAATAATAGCAAATGAAGCAACTGACAAACAACTAATCTCAAAAATATATAAGCAACTCCTACAGCTCAACTCCAGAAAAACAAATGACCCAATCAAAAAATGGGCCAAAGAACTAAATAGACATTTCTCCAAAGTAGACATACAGATGGCTAACAAACACATGAAAAGATGCTCAACATCACTCATTATCAGAGAAATGCAAATCAAAACCACTATGAGGTACCATTTCACACCAGTCAGAATGGCTGTGATCCAAAAGTCTACAAGCAATAAATGCTGGAGAGGGTGTGGAGAAAAGGGAACCTTCTTACACTGTTGGTGGGAATGCAAACTAGTACAGCCACTATGGAGAACAGTGTGGAGATTCCTTAAAAAACTGGAAATAGAACTGCCTTATGATCCAGCAATCCCACTGCTGGGCATACACACTGAGGAAACCAGAAGGGAAAGAGACACGTGTACCCCAATGTTCATCGCAGCACTGTTTATAACAGCCAGGACATGGAAGCAACCTAGATGTCCATCAGCAGATGAAAGATGAATGGATAAGAAAGCTGTGGTACATATACACAATGGAGTATTACTCAGCCATTAAAAAGAATACATTTGAATCAGTTCTAATGAGGTGGATGAAACTGGAGCCTTTTATACAGAGTGAAGTAAGCCAGAAGGAAAAACACCAATACAGTATACTAATGCATATATATGGAATTTAGAAAGATGGTAACAATAACCCTGTGTACGAGACAGCAAAAGAGACACTGATGTATAGATCAGTCTTATGGACTCTGTTGGAGAGGGAGAGGGTGGGAAGATTTGGGAGAATGGCATTGAAACATGTAGAATATCGTGTATGAAATGAGTTGCCAGTCCAGGTTCGATGCACGATACTGGATGCTTGGGGCTAGTGCACTGGGAGGACCCAGAGGGATGGTATGGGGAGGGAGGAGGGTTCAAGATGGGGAACACATGTATACCTGTGGTGGATTCATTTTGATATTTGGCAAAACTAATACAATTTTGTAAAGTTTAAAAATAAAATAAAATTTAAAATTAAAAAATAAATAAGTCTGAGTAGATTAAGGTTTAAAAAAAAAAAGAAATTTTTTTCTACTCCAAAGTCATGAAGATTTTTTCCTGGGTTTGCCTGTGAAAACCTTTATTGAATTACCTTCACCCTCGAGTCTAAAGTCAATCCAGAATTTAGTTTGACGTGTAGTATGAAATAAGGTTGGTTCATCATGCCTAATTTTTCCAAGTTGATATAAATTGACATCTTATTGTTCACTTTTACTTAGAATTATTTTCCCTGAAGTTTTTATGTGGGGACATGGGTCAGGATAGCTTCGCAGCTATTGTCCAAAGAGATTAAAAAGATGTGACTTTGCAATTTGAGTTCTGCTGCCTCTGCTCCGCCTGATGTCTGGAATCTAAACCTCTTTCTTTCACCCTATTGGCCTCTGTCCCACTCAATTTTGTTTTTCATTCATAGAAGTTTCTGACTCACTAGCAGATTTTGTTCTGGAAGGAAGCTCTTCTATTAGTTTTGAGATTGGAGAGTTCATAGTACCCAGACAGCTGCAGCTCCCTCAGAGTTTATCATGTACTCACCTCAAAACTGGAGCATGCAAAGTCTTTCCTAGTTTCAGCTACCATCTTTGCATTGCCTGCCCTATGTCTCAGGGTATCTATCTGGATGTTCTTTTGATGTCAGGTCCATCAGATACCCTGTGCTTCCTCTGTTGACACTACGTAGGTTTTGAGGCTATCAGTAGTTTGTCTTCACTCGTTTATATTTTGGGGTTCATGAGGATGTCACATAATCTAGTTTGGATGACACGTTTTGCATGAGCTTTGATTATGCTATTGTAGTTTTTCTGCATGTCTTTATGAAATGCTTTGAGAAAATTGTATCTGTCTATAGATTAAAAATTATATATGTAGTCTTCCATATATATATATACATATTCCAATGTATCTATATGTACGCTACCTGTATATGTAACTACTACTACTAAGTCACTTCAGTCGTGTCCTACTCTGTGCGACCCCACAGACGGCAGCCCACCAGGCTCCCCCATCCCTGGGATTCTCCAGGCAAGAACACTGGAGTGGGTTGCCATTGCCTTCTCCAATGCATGAAAATGAAAAGTGAAAGTGAAGTCACTCAGTCATGTCCGACTCTTAGCGACCCCCTGGACTGCAGCCTACTAGGCTCCTCCGCCCATGGGATTCTCCAGGCAAGAGTAGTGGAGTGGGGTGCCATTGCTGTCTCCATATATGTAAAGATCTATCTATATATCTATATTTCTTTTTCTCATTAAAAAAAAATTCCCTCTGGCATGTTCCCTAGTGTACATAAGACCTTAATAGACTTGTATACTCAAAGTAGAGACAACAGAGTGGTAAAGAATCTGCCTGCCAATTCAGGGTACACAGAAGATGTGGGTTTGATTCCAGAATCAGGAAGATCCCCTGGAGATAAAAATGACAACCCATTCCAGTATTCTTGCATAGGAAATCCCATGGACAGAGGAGCCTCACGGGCTATAGTTCATGGGGCTGCAAAGAGTTGGACACAACTTAATAACTAAACAGCAACAACTATTGGAGGGCTGTTCTAAATAGTTTACCCAGTTTTCACAATTTTAAAAATTGTAAAGCTCTAGTAAACTTAATCACTGTGTGTTAAATTATGTAAAAGCAGGAAGTTTGAGTACTTGTTATAATGAAAGAAAATAGGAATCTGAGAAAACAAAGAATCACTTTTATCTTCTTTATAATAGCCAGTTGTTATAATATGAGGGAAGATGATGCAAATATGCAAGAAACGATAAACAACTGCTTTCATATTGTGTATTCTAATGTAGATATCCAAATCTCATATGTAACAGAAAATACACATTACTGAAATTCCGTAACACATTAGCTGAATTAGCAAAACAACTATTTACAGAGATAAACATTTTTATGGAAATTGGCTAAACACTATATACCCCAGACTATTTTTCTCCCTTCCTTTACCATCAGTTAAAAGAATAACAGAGTGAGAATGTCTGGAAGTGTAAAGTCTCCTAGAGTTATTAAGAAAGCAGTCTGACTGATAAGCAGAAATATTCAGTGAGGTTTAATTTCGGTGTAGTGTCTCCTCGCTAGGTTAGAAAAGCTAAGTTGCATTGAAGAGAGTCCTGTTGTATTAGTCTCCGTGACTGCTGTAACAAATGACCATAAATTTAGTGGCTTAAAGTAATACAAATGTATCTTACAGTTCTGGAGGCTGGAAGTTTGAAATGATCTCACTTAGGCTAAAGTCAAGGGCTCAGCAGGGCTGGGTTCCTCCTGGAGGCTCTAGGGATGGATTCTTTCCTTACCTTTTCCAGCTACTAAAGGCCGTTCCAGCATTGTGGCTCCTGCACCCCTTCTTCCATCCTTCCTTTTAAAGATTTTTTTAAAAATGTGGACCTAGTTTAAAGTCTTCATTGAATTTGTTACAATATTGCTTCTGTTTTATGTTTTGACTTTTTGGCCTCAAGGCAAGTGGGATTTTTAGCTCCAGCTGAAACTCCAGTACTTTGGCCACCTCATGCGAAGAGTTGACTCATTGGAAAAGACTGATGCTGGGAGGGATTGGGGGCAGGAGGAGAAGGGGATGACAGAGGATGAGATGGCTGGATGGCATCACCGACTCCATGGACGTGAGCTTGAGTGAACTCTGGGAGTTGGTGATGGACAGGGAGGCCTAGCATGATGCAATTCGTGGGGTCGAAAAGAGTCGGACATGACTGAGCGACTAAACTGAACTGAGGGATTGAATCTACACCCTCTGCGGTGGAAGGTGAAGACTTTACCACTGGGACCACCAAGGAAGTTCCCCTTCCTCTGTATCTGAAGCTAGCGATATTGGGAAGGGTTTTTCTCACTCTGCCATCTTTTCTTGATGTGTTTTCCAAGTCCTTCTCCTATTCTTAGGGACTCACTCTTGTAAATTTTTTGGCTCCTCTTGGATAATCTAGGATAATGTCCATATTTCAGGCCAGCTGATTAGTGACTTAATGACATCTGCAATCTGAAATCACTTGCCATGTAGTCTAACATATTTTCAGGTTCTAGAAATGAGGATGTAGATATTCATGAGGTGCTGTTAATCTGCCTATCACATCCACTAAGGTTTTCTACTCTAAATTAACCAGTTTGGGTAAGAGTACATTTCTATTTTTTTTTTTCTTGGAGATTCTGTCATGTATACTTATTTTCAAAACAGAATTTCTTATACTTGTTACACCTGTACATTTACACATGCATGCACACATACAGACATGATCACATTCCTGATTTATTCAGAGTATCACTGAAAAACAATAGTGTGTGGAAAAAACCCACATCCCATGTATAATGGAACAACCTCCTTAATAATGGCCCAAATGCAGCATGAGTTGATATAAAGAAAATCAAACTAGGAATCAGAAAGTCCATGTTCCTGACCTGAATCTGCCCTTTAATAAACTTTAATATAAAACTTTATTAGTAGTAATAATTAGGCTCTGTAGAGAGTCATGGGCATTTGTTTATCTCAAAGGTATTCTCCATCACAGAGCTTCCCTGTTGGCTCAGTGGTTAAGAACCCACTTGCCAATGCAGGACATGCAGGTTTGACCTCTGGGTCGGGAAGACCTCCTGGAGAAGAAAATGTCTATCCACTCCAATATTCTTGCCTGGGAATTCCCATGGACAGAGGAGCCTGGTGGGCTATAGTCCATGGGGTCACAAAAGAGTTGGACATGACTTAGTGACTAAACAACAGCATTTTTCATTGTGAAATTCCATTAAGGAGCCTCATGACCAGTGAATACTCAGCTCCAGAGGGAAAGGATGGAAGGAAGATAAATCCACCCTAAATTTAACAATTTAGCAGAAAAGAAATTCTTTTACTTGGTAGTGAAATCAGGTGGCCTTGGCCCGCAGCAGCTTGAAGTGAGGCTTCCAGTTCCCGGTCAGAGATTAAGGCCGGTCATGGTGATAAGAGCACCAAATCCTATCCACTAGACCAGCAACAAGGTCCTGGCTCCTTGGCTTTGCAGAAAAAAATTCCCACAGAGATGGGAAGTAGTGAAACCAGTGAAGTGTTTATTAGGAGCAGAGCACAGTACGTGTGGATAGGCACATGGGTGGACCTAGAGAGAGTCTTGTGGGCCATTTCCTCTGAGTTTCCTGTGGCCAATCATTTTGATTTGGCTGGTCTTGAGGCCGTCTTTGGAATACCTCAGGAAATCCCCATGTGTGCGCATGTATCTCTTAGCCAAGATGGATTCTGGTAAAGAGGCTCATGGGTAGTTGACATCACTTACTATGAAGTGACAAGTGATGCCTCCCCACCGTTTCTAACCTCTGAGGAACCTTTCTACACATGTGTAGTCGGGGAGGTCTCCTTAACTTTGAGAATGAGAAATATGTAGTATTTTATCTCTTACCTGGGCAGGGCCCAGCCTCCTTCATCATCCTGCTTTTATGGAGTTTCTATTATTTTGGAGGTTTTGTCCACAGAGCGGGGAAAGTGTTCAGCCTGGGGCCCATGTATCTCCTACCTTAGTGGGGCCTGGATAGGAAGCTCATCTCAGCGGAGTAAGAGCCAAACTCCCAAACTCTAATTCTTGACTTTGTCACTAATGCTAATTGTTGAAATATTGAATGCAAAATTGCAATACACCCTAACGCAGTTTCTCTGCTAAAGCAATAGGATGAAATATTTAGGAATAGAACCTAAACACTGGCACAGGGAATAAAATGTTTGCATTATTTTAAGCTCTTGGCATGGGATACGCCAATCTGGTTTTGTAAAAACACTGCCTCAGTGTTCAATGAAAGTGGACATTGAAACTAATCATTAGATGTCATTTGGGTTCATAGTTCCCCAATTCTCAGTTTCAATTATCAATGTTAGACTTGTCTCCTATAAATTCAGAAAATTACAAGTTGGCAATCATAATTACATAATTCTTTTGGAACAAGCTGTCAAAAAGAAGCTTAAAACTAAAATTTAAACTGATTGGTTTGGGAAATTTTCCTCTCTGGATTTGGGCCATGATTGGATTGAAGTAATTGATCATTTTATTGATAGTATATTTAAATTAATAGTATATTTAAAGTCGAATTCCTTCTAACTCACACTCGGAAATGATTATGTCAGAACTAGAAACCATAAAGCTAGAAATTGTATAATAATAGAAATACCAATTAAGCTGTGAGTTGCAGAGGCAGATTTGAATCTGCTGAAACCTAAAAACAGCAATGGCAACTCATAGATTTTCTTTTCTTTCTGAGCCTGATCTCTGAGTCTGTTTTCTATTAATATTAGTGAGTTGCAGAGAACTAAGTCTGCCGAAGAGCTATTCAGATTAGATCAGATCAGATGAGTCACTCAGTCGTGTCCGACTCTTTGCGACCCCATGAATCGCAGCACGCCAGGCCTCCCTGTCCATCATCACCAACTCCCGGAGTTCACTCAGACTCACATCCATCGAGTCAGTGATGCCATCCAGCCATCTCATTCTCTGTCGTCCCCTTCTCCTCTTGCCCCCAATCCCTCCCAGCATCAGAGTCTTTTCCAATGAGTCAACTCTTCGCATGAGGTGGCCAAAGTACTGGAGTTTCAGCTTCAGCATCATTCCCTCCAAAGAAATCCCAGGGCTGATCTCCTTCAGAATGGACTAGTTGGATCTCCTTGCAGTCCAAGGGACTCTCAAGAGTCTTCTCCAACACCACAGTTCAAAAGCATCAATTCTTCGGCTCTCAGCCTTCTTCACAGTCCAACTCTCACATCCATACATGACCACAGGAAAAACTATAGCCTTGACTAGACGAATCTTTGTTGGCAAAGTAATATCTCTGCTTTTGAATATGCTATCTAGGTTGGTCATAACTTTCCTTCCAAGGAGTAAGCGTCTTTTAATTTCATGGCTGCAGTCACCATCTGCAGTGGTTTTGGAGCCCCCCAAAATAAAGTCTGACACTGTTTCCACTGTTTCCCCATCTATTTCCCATGAAGTGATGGGACCGGATGCCATGATCTTTGTTTTCTGAATGTTGAGCTTTAAGCCAACTTTTTCACTCTCCTCTTTCACTTTCATCAAGAGGCTTTTGAGTTCCTCTTCACTTTCTGCCATAAGGGTGGTGTCATCTGCATATCTGAGGTTATTGATATTTCTCCCGGCAATCTTAATTTCAGCTTGTGTTTCTTCCAGTCCAGCGTTTCTCATGATGTACTCTGCATATAAGTTAGGTGTGCACATTTGGGAATGCACATATGCTTTTCAGCAAATAGACAACAGGTCAGGCTAATGAGAAGCATTCGCCCGAGGAATTCATCACGTATCAATAGGTTTTTCACACTGACGTGAAGGACTACGTCAGTCATCATTTGCCACAAAGGTGAGTTTGTGCAATTTTGCACTTTAGTACTTGATGAATGAAGGGTCCCCCGTTGGCATACACTCTTGCCACCTACTATCCTTTCGGATGTAAATTTAGCCTGGATTAGTATCCTGGAGGATTTGTTTTTAATGTTGGACCAAGAGAAAAGTTAACTTCCTAGCTGTGGGAACTGAAGTCAGATAATTTTGCTGTGCCTTGGATTTCTGTGTGGATTAAAATTTTTAAAGTGCAGATTTTTGTATGGATAAAAACTAGCGATTTCACGCAGATAAAGAGTAGAGCAGGGGAGAGAGGAAGTAAGAGAGAGATGCCAGCTGTTTAAGCAATTTGGAAAAGTGCAAGGTATTTTTTAATCATTATTAGAAATGATACTTTTTTTGCTAATTTAGAATAATCTATGTTTAATATGTAGATTTCTGCATTGTGAAGTAATTCCAGCTTATAAATGAACTTCATTTTTCTCTAATCCTTTCAACTACTTGCCTGGATTTCATGTTCTGTTAACTTCAGTCAGGGTTTCCCCTCCTCTGTATATAAGATTAGAATTAGAACACCACTGTCCCACCCACCCTCACCTGCCTTGCTCTCCCACACCTACAACTCCCTCCTACCAGAGACAACAAACACTTCCTTACTCTCTTGCGTCCTACCTATGGGTTCCTGGGCTCCCTGTCCTTCTCTTTCGTATGCTGAAATACATCTAGAAAAAATGCTTTCTAAGAAAGAATATGCAGAAGGTAAAGTATTTTAGCCCTTTACCTTCTGAAAATGTATTTATTTAGCATTCACATTTGTCCAGGGTTCAAAGGTTATAGGTCAGTGCTGCTTTTACAGTAATTCTCCCTTTGGAATTAATTCTGAAGGCATTGAGTCCAGTGGCTGACATGAAGTGGGCTCCCTAGCTAACTAATTCAGATTTTGTCAACAATCTCTTCCTTTTCTCATTAGCTTAGTTTTTAAAGGAATTTTTACTCCTAATCCCTGAAATCTCTGCCTAGCAATTTCACAAGATTTACCTAAATGTACGTCAAGGCTGTATATTGTCACCCTTCTTATTTAACTTATATGCAGAGTTCATCATGCAAAATGCCAGCTGGATGAAGCCCAAGCTGGAATCAGGCTGCTGGGAGAAATATCAATAACCTGAGATATGCAGATGACACCACCCTTATGGTAGAAAGTGAAGAAGAACTAAAGAGCCTCTTGATGAAAGTGAAAGAGGAGAGTGAAAAAGTTGGCTTAATACTCAGCATTCAGAAAATGAAGATCACAGCATCCAGTCCCATTACTTTATGGCAAATAGATGGGGAAACAATGGAAACAGTGAGAGACTTTATTTTCTTGGGCTCCAAAATCACGACAGATGGTGACTGCAGCCATGAAATTAAAAGACACTTGCTCCTTGGAAGAAAAGCTATGACCAACCTAGACAGCATATTAAAAAGCAGAGACACTACTTTACCAACAAAGGTCCATCTAGTCAAAGCTATGGTTTTTCGAATAGTCATGTATAGATGTGAGAGTTGGACCATAAAGAAAGCTGAGCGCCAAAGAATTGATGCTTTTGAACTGTGGTGTTGGAGAAAACTCTTGAGAGTCCCTTGGACTGCAAGGAGATCCAACCAGTCAATCCTAAAGGAAATTAGTCCTGAATACTCATTGGAAGGACTGATGCAGGAGCTCCAGTACTTTGGCCACCTGATGTGAAGAACTGACTCATTGGAAAAGACCCTGATGCTGGGAAAGATTGAAGGCAGTGGGAGAAGACAATGACAGAGGATGAGATGGTTGGATGGTATCACCGACTTGATGGACATGAGTTTGAAAATCTCCAGGAGATGGTGAAGGACAGGGAAGCCTGGTGTGCTGCAGTCCATGGGGTGGCGAAGAATCGGACATGACTGAGAGACTGAACTGAATTTTTTCCATAGCCATCTATTTTTAAAAATCATCTTGTCAAACCTGAAGACAGTAGAATGTTCTTTTTTTAATTTGAATTTTTATCTGTCTTCCTGAGTCATCTATTTCTTCCATGTCAGTCCTTCTGTCACATTGCTTGCTTTCCTCATGGGTCTGTGGATTCATTTTTGATTCTTCTTAGTTTGGAATGAAGCATTGGATTGACTGTTCTAGGCAAGAGCTGTGGGTTTCTTCTGCTAATGTGTCTTTGAAAGGAAATCTCTGTGAATCTGGGAAGAGGGTGCCTGGCCGCAGTACACTTTAGTTCAAGTAGGCAGATTCCGTTATAGATTGTGAGTCTTCCCAAATTCCAGAATCAGGAAAACGTTGTTCTGGGCTTGCCAATGCTATGCTATGCTAAATCACTTCAGTCGTGTCTGACTCTGTGCGACCCCAGAGATGACAGCCCACCAGGCTCCCCCGTCCCTGGGATTCTCCAGGCAAGAACACTGCAGTGGGTTGCCATTTCCTTCTCCAATGCATGAAAGCGAAAAGTGAAAGTGAAGTTGCTCAGTCGGGTCAGACTCTTAGCGACCCCATGGATTGCAGCCCACCAGGCTCCCCTGTCCATGGGATTTTCCAAGCAAGAGTACTGGAGTGGAGTGCCATTGCCTTCTCCGGGGCTTGCCGATACCACACTGTAAATGTCAATGCCACTAATAGCTAACACTTAACAGGCACTAGTCTAAATATTTTAAACATGATAATTAATTAGTCTTCAAAAGAACTGTGAGGTAGTACTATTATTACCCCCCACATTAGGAAACAGAAGCTCAGAGGGTTAAGGAAATTGTTCAGGGTCACATGGCTTGTAAGAAACAGAGCTGAACTTTATATCCAGCCAGTCTGGCTCCAGAACATGTGCTACCTTAACTCTCTTTAGAAATTTCATGTATTCTCAAAAGAGAAACCAGCAGCTTATAAATTGAGATCATGCTGGTGTGTCTCTGTTTAAACTTTCTGTGAATTTCCCTCTTCCTTGACACTCTTCCCATGCCCCTTAATACCCTGTCGGCTCCAAGCTGAGCTATTTGAAGGATGCCAAAGGCAAAGTAATTGCCTTCTCCACTCCACTGCTGTGGATGGCCCCACTGGTGCGCTCTCCTGTCCAGCATTCCTCTCCCCCTTGGTTCTGCTGTGTTCCATTCATTGAGACGCTTCTCTTCAGGTTTCATCTGCAAAGCTTCTCCCTCCACTCTCTCAGCTCTTGTTTGTTTACTCTCATCTGTACTAGGCTTTCATGTTATTAACCTCTCATGACAGCTGAGTAATTCTATCATGTTCAATTAATCAGAGTTTTTAAATTTAATTTTTATTTTATATTGGACTATATTACAAAGCTATGTTAGTTCCAGTGTACAGCAAAGTGACTCAGTTATACAAATACATATAGCCGTTCTTTTTCAGATTCTTTTTTCATGTAAGTTATTATAGAATATTGAGTAGAGTTCTCCAGTACGTCCTTGCTGATAAAGACAAATATTATATGATATCACTTATAATACGGAATCTACAAAATGATATGAATGAATTTATTTGTATCATAGACTTCAAAAACAAATTTATGATTGCCAAAAGGGAAAGGCAGAGGGGCATAAATTGGGAGTTGAACTTAACACATACACACTGCTATATATAAAACAGTTAATAAGATTTTATGAAACCTGATTAAGCACAAAGTTTTGGCCCTTATCATATTTATCTGCTCAAATGCTGTAAAACAAACTATCAATTAACATTATGATATAATCTTTCTAAACTAATAATTAGCTTTGATTAATCCAACTGAGTATAGTAACAAAGAATGGAATGTATTTTCCTGTTTTCAGTGTGTCTAGACTTAAAATTCATGCTTTGACATATCTAAAAGCCAAGGTGTATGTATCTGAAGACACTTCAACTTTTATTCTGAATGGATACTTATTGTGAAAATGTATTCAATTACCACTAGTTCCATCCATAATTTTTGAATACTGACTAGGGACTTAAAAACTAAGTGAGTCTTGAGGATCTAAGAAAAGATAAATTATCTGCCTTTTAAAGCCTCGTATTTGTGTGGAAAAGTTTAACTCTAGGTCTATTTCACAGGTTTTAGAAATAGGTTTTACTAACATAATACAAATTAATATTTTAAAATTTAAACCTCCTTTTTGTTACCTAAAAAGGAACCAGTGAAGTCAGTTCTTAGATATTTCAAGTCACTGAGTATCATTCTTTCCTATGAGAGAGATATCAGTGGAATTTTAGCCAGAAACTTGACTGAAAGTCAATGGCACCTCTTTGCATTTATCACTGCCAGGTTTGCTCTGCGTATTTTTGGTATTCGCCATGCATTGTTAATGGTGATTGTCATGTAATTAAATCACTGCTCATCACAAGAGCCTGTTTTTATGCTGAGATAAGCATCAGAAGTCTGCTGCAGGACCCCTAGATCAATAAAGATGTTCCCAGTAGGATTACAAAGAGGCTGGGGTTGAGCAGGGCACCAGAATTAATTAGAAATGATTTCTCTTTTTCTTTCTACTTTCAATATATTTTTAATTGTTTTTCCATTTTCAGTGGGCTCTACCTGCCTCTTAAAAAAAAAAATCCTGTGCTGATGCTCAGTCACTTCCATCCAGACATCTGTA
The DNA here is from genome assembly GCF_029378745.1 of Bos indicus. Lineage (NCBI taxonomy): Eukaryota > Metazoa > Chordata > Mammalia > Artiodactyla > Bovidae > Bos > Bos indicus. The sequence continues at coordinate 12,873,047 of NC_091780.1, read as the reverse complement.
GAAACTGAGCTCTTAATCTTTTTCACTTTTTCAGTCATATTCCCAACCTGCAGCTTAGTTTACTCCTAGTGATCCCGGGTTTCATCATTTTTCCCTCAAACACAAGCTTTGAAATGCAGGTCAGTTTCTTTATTTAGTTGCCATGTGCTTGATAAAATGCAATGTCCAGTTTTTAGAAGTAGCAATAAACAAATCCAAGTCAAATGTGAGTTTTAAAAAAACAGAAAAGGAACCTTCTTGGTCTTCAATCCAGGAAGTATGACATTCACCCAGTGAGTAGTATGTGGAAGAAGTAGGAACACAAGGGCTTGGTCTCTAAACTGCAAACACTAAATTCTGAGTAACAGGTGTGTCCCTGTGCTGCTGGCCATGCTGGAACAATCAGTTCCTTTATTCTTAATTTCAAGGATTGTTAGAATTCCTGGCTTCAGAAATGGGCACCAGACGTCATTGAGGTAACAGCTGTAGGAAGTGGTGTTGGTGGGGAAAGAGAGGTAATGGTATTCAAAGAGTAAAAGGTGATGGGACTATTTCCAGGAATTGAGAAACAGCCTTTACATAAAAGAAGAGAAAAAGGAAATAATCAAATATTCCAAAGCAAGAAGGAGTAAGTGATCTATTAATGGTGACCCAAAGGATGTCACTGCTACTGCTGCTGCTAAGTCGCTTCAGTCGTGTCCGACTCTGTGTGACGCCATAGATGGCAGCCCACCAGGCCCCGCTGCCCCTGGGATTTTCCAGGCAAGAACACTGGAGTGGGTTGCCATTTCCTCCTCCAATGCATGAAAGTGAAAAGTAAAAGTGAAGTTGCTCAGTCGTGTCCGACCCATAGCGACCCCATGGACAAGGATGTCACAGTAAGATTCAATTACCAAGTGCACGAGGTCATAGCTGGTCCTTGACAGAGCAATTGAGTGACAGTGTGGTGACTCTGATGCCTCTTGCATCCACTGGGCTTCAGTAAGTAAATCATGCATTCATTCTTTCCAGCACACAAACTTTTTTTTGATAGCAATGAAGAGGACTATCATATCTTCTTTTCCACCTGAATTCAGAAACCACCAAGAAATAGTTGGAGGAGTCAAACAAATGGAGATAAAAATAGATACTTAATACCACTGTTGAAGAATGAGGCCAAGTGGGCTTCCTCATATTGAACCCCAGAAGTAACTAGGCTTTTCCAGCCAGCCCCAGAAAGTGTTGGATACCAGAGGCCTCCTGAACATGGGCATAGCCTGCTCCTCTAAGACTTGGGGTGAAGAGGAGCAAACAAAATCCCCATTCTCAGCAGGGAAGGTGATGCCAAAGACAAAGAAAGGAAATGGATCTGAGTGGCTGGCTTCCTTCCTGCTCCCTGAGGAGGGGTGTTGATAGAGACTTGGGTCAGAACCGCTGCTCTAAACAGCTCTCTTCAATGCAGTCTCTTCAGCAGTTGCCTTGGGCAAGGACTCTCCCTATAAGGAGCAACTCTATGGACTAGGATTGACTTCAAGGAGATCAGATCAAACCAGTCAATCCTAAAGGAAATCAACCCTAAATATTCATTGGAAGGACTGATGCTGAAGCTCCAATACTTTGGCCACCTGATGGGAAGAGCCGACTCATTGGAAAAGATCCTGTTGCTGGGAAAGAGAGATGGCAAAAGGAGAACCGGGCAGCAGAGGATAAGATGGTTAGATAGCATCACCAACTCAAGGGAAGTGAATTTCAGCAAATTCCAGGAGCTTTGAAGGACAGGGAAGCATGGCCTGCTGCAGTCCACGGGGTCGCAAAGAGGTGGACAAGACTTAGTAACTGAGCAACTATAGGCTAGGACGTTTCCCTGGTGGCTCAGTGGTGAAGAATCCTTCTGCTAGTGCAGGAGACTTGGGTTTGATCCTGGGTTGGGAAGATCCCCTGGAGAAGGAAGTGGCAACCCACTCCAGTACTCTTGCTGGGAAAATCCCATGGACAGAAGAGTCTGGAGGGCTACCTTCCATGGGGTCGCAAAGAGTCAGACACGACTAAGCAAATAAAAAAACAAGTATGGACTAGAAGACATACATATAGAGATTCCTGCCAGGCAGGAACTGGATCTAGTCCATGCTTTCAAGGAACTTGTAGTCCAGTATGAAAAATAGAGCAATAAATAAGCAATAATAATTTTTTAAAAAGCAATAATAACACAAATGATCAACTTTCTTTTCCAGTAAGTGAAGCATGTTGGTGTTAGGTACCTGGCTCCAACCTAACTTTCCAGTCCCACATAATAGCAATCTCCCAGAAATGTGTTTGTGTGTGTGTGTGTGTGTGTATTAGTCAATCAGTTGTATCTGACTCTTTGTGACCCCATGGACTGTAGCCCACCAGGCTTCTCTGTCCATGGGATTCTCTTACTGGAGTAGATTGCCATTCCCTTCTCCAGATGATCTTCCCAACCCAGGGATCAGACCCTGGTCTCCTCCATTGCAGGTAGATTCTTTACCATTTGAGCTATAGGTTAAGTCCTTAGAAATGTGTTTGATTCCATTCAAACTTCACTGCTTTTTAATCCTAAACACACTGCTTGCCTGCATCTAGCAGACCCTCCACTCTCTCTCTCTCTTATTGGCAATAAGTTATTTTTAGTGTTTTTTCCCATATCACAATTCTTTATTTTTTATTTATGTATTTTTAAATTAATCTTTATTAGAGTAGCTGCTTTACAATGTTGTGTTAGTTTTTGCTGAACAGCAAAGTGAATCAGCTCTATGTTTACATATATCCCATCTTTTTTGGACTTCCTTCCCATTTAGGTCATCACAGAGCACTGAGTAGGGTGCCCTGTGCTAGACAGTAGGTTCTTGTTAGTTATCTATTTTATACACAGTGTCAATAGTGTATACGTGTCTGTAGGATGCCCCAAGTGCTACCTGTCATTCTTCCAAATGACTAGACTCTGTCATTTGCTAATGTGTAAGAAATATTGTTAGCCTTTTTTCTCAACATCATGCTCTTTCTATTGAGTAAAAAAATTACTTTATTGAACATTTAGCTGTTAGCTTCTAGAAAAAGATGATTAAACTCTGTATTTAAAAAAATAGTGCATATGTGTCAATCCCAACCTCCCAATTCATCCCCCGCTTTCCCCCAGGTTCTGTTCAGTTCAGTTTCTCAGTTGTGTCCGACTCTTTGTGACCCCATGGACTGCAGCACACCAGGCCTCCCTGTCCACCGTCAACTCCCAGAGTTTACTCAAACTCATGTCCATTGAGTTGGTGACACCATCCAACCATCTCATCCTCTGTTGTCCCCTTCTCCTCCTGCCCCCAATCCCTCCCAGCATCAGGGTCTTTTCCAATGAGTCAGTACTTTGCATCAGGTGACCAAAGTATTGGAATTTCAGCTTCAGCATCAGTCCTTCCAATTAATATTCAGGACTGATCTCCTTTAAGATGGACTTGTTGGATCTCCTTGCAGTCCAAGGGACTCTCAAGAGTCTTCTCCAGCACCACAGTTCAAAAGCATCAATTCTTCGGTGCTCAGCTTTCTTTCTAGTCCAACTCTCACATCCATACATGACTACTAGGAAAACCATAGCTTTGACTAGATGGACGTTTGTTGGCAAAGTAATGTCTCTGCTTTTTAATATGCTCTCTAGGTTGGTCGTAACTTTTCTTCCAAGGAACAAGTGTCTTTTAATGTTTGTTCTCTATGTCTGTGTCTCTATTTCTGCTTTGTAAATAATATCATCTATACCATTTTTCTAGATTCCACATATGTGCATCAATGTATGCTTATCTCACTTTTTTAAGAAAGTGTTTTGATCCCCATAACTGTGCATAAGCCTGTCAGCTTTTGACCTCATACATCAGCTTGTTCCTTTCCGATGGCACCTATGTTCCTCCACGTTATATTTTAACAATGCGTATAGTCACCTCATCTCTATTTGAATTGTGGTACCCTCTCACCTAACTCAGAGGCTTTGCAGGTGGACATACAGTAGGAATGTTAATTTTAACAGAATGAAGCTAAATGGAATGTGAGCACTGCCTAGACATAGTTCATTCATTTATGTTCATTCATTCCATTAGCCAGAGAAGGCAATGGCACCCCACTCCAGTACTCTTGCCTGGAAAATCCCATGGATGGAGGAGCCTGGTAGGCTGCAGTCCATGGGGTCGAGAAGAGTCGAACACGACTGAGCGACTTCACTTTCACTTTTCACTTTCATGCATTGGAGAAGGAAATGGCAACCCACTCCAGTGTTCTTTCCTGGAGAATCCCAGGGATGGGGGAGCCTGGTGGGCTGCCATCTATGGGGTCGCACAGAGTCGGACACAACTGAAGTGACTTAGCATAGCATAGCATTCCATTAGCTGGTCGACACTTATGAGAGTCTGCTACCCGCCAAGTCTTGTAGCTAGGTGTTATGAAGACAAAATGATGGAGGTATAAGGTAGTTCTGCCTTTCCAATAAGAAAATTGAAAATAATATTCAATCCTTCAGGGTGTTTACCTGCAGGTGACATTTAGTAAATTTCTTTTAAGGGAACTGTGACACCCTCCGTGGAACTCCAAGTCCAGGGCCAACCAGTGGAAAGAAGATGGTCCCAGGACTCCTCTCCTTTTATGACTTAGCAGACTCTTAACCAACTTGTCAGTTCTCTTTCTGTGTGCTCAGACGTCCCCCATTCAAAGCAGGAGGTAGATAACCATATGGCCAGAGAAACTTTCCAAACCTGAGGGAGGCCTCATCTTTCAAGGCAGAGTTGCAAGTGCCATTTCCCATTTGAAGGTCTTTCAATTTAGAAGGTGGCAGATTTGTTGTCAAAGGGAATTCAGCTTTTCTGAAAAGTTCCAAGGGAGTATGGAATTTCATTAACTTGCTCTCTGCAGTCTTCAGATCATCCCTTTGTAGGCTCAATTTACTTGGTGTTTTGTACTTTTCTTGAAACAAAACATTTCGTTTTGCAGTAGAGGCCCTGAATGGCCTTTGAGCTACTGATTGCCTTTTGGCTGAATGAAATCTCTAAGCTGTGTGGTGGGATTTCTAAAGGACACAGGCCATAAACCTGCCAAGCTATCAATTGGTAGGGCAAAAAAATAAAAGTGAGAGGGGCTTCTCACTTACTCAAAATGGTATTCATAACTAACCTTCAGCACAGACCACGTTGTTCTCTATGAGAAACTTACATTTGCAGAGTTTGGATCCACCATCCTTCTCTTTTCCCCATCTTAGACCTGTGTAATGCTTGCTTTTGTCCTGCAAAATAGAATTGCTTCTTCTCTTTCTGCAAACAGTTTTGCTCTCCAAGGACCATGATGTAGGGTCTCAAGCAAATCACGCTAGCCAGCCTGCAGGTCCTTGGTAGTGGTAGTGGTGTGGGCAGTGACGCTCAGTGTGATGAGGTCTTCCTGGTGCCTGAGAGAGTGCATCATCCATAGCTGACATTCTCCACACTCAATCAGTGTACTCAGTTTTGTTTGTTTGTTCATTACAGTCTGTGGTTTTTAAAGTTTGAGGAATTGGAAAATACCCTCTCATGTGCTTCCTTTTGTCTGTAGAGTGTTACTCTCCATTCAGCATAGGTGAAGGAATGAATCAGGATCAGAAGTTTTCTTTGCTTTCATATGTGGGCATTCAGGAGAACTGTTTGATTTTTATTTCCATTTGCTAGGTTGGAAGGAGCCACTGGCAGCAATCTTGCCCTCTAAGTGGACAACATCAGCCTATGGAATAAAATCCAATGGAGGTGACAGCTGTGAGCCATGAGCTTTTGGCTCCACCTGGAACTCAAGATAGAATCATCCCCATATTCCCAGTGAACTGACCCAGTGATTTCCCATTTTGCATAATTTACATCGTGTTTAGATTCTTTCACTAGGACGCAAATCTTGACTACTGATACGATAGTGAAGAACTACTGTCTTCTACTAATTTGCAGGCCTTGATTACATGCACAACTGAACATTAATTCAAGTGCTAGATATTTCAGTTTCTCATTTTGAATTGTTTCTTCATGGTCTTTACCCATATTTGACAATTTTTACTTTTTGTTTTGTCATAACATCTTATATATTTAGAGTATAAGCTCCTTTTCTGTCATATATGTAGCAATTTTTTGCCTAAATTATCATATGATTTTGACTTCAATAGGTTTTCTTGGCAAACATTTTTCTTATGTGTTCTGCCTGTGGCACTGTGCTGGGGGTGAGGGGTTAAAAACAAAAAGTTCTCCCTACTCCAAGATTATTTCAAATTCCGCATAAAAATAAAATTTAAAAATCAGTAGCAAAAAAAAAAAAAAATCAGTAGCATTCTTCCATACTGGGGATAATCAGAAAATGAAATAAAAGCCAAGATTTTTAAAAAATATCAACACAAGCTACAAAGTGACTAGAGTTTAAACTAACACAGAATGAATAAGCATTTATGGAAAAAATCCTAAAAGAAATAAAGAGCATAAAGAAATGTTTGATTAAATGAAGAGATAAAGTATACTCTTGGGTTGGAAAACTTAGTAATGAATTTAATATTAGTATTCATCAATATTAAGAATTGTAACATTGGTTACAAAGTGGTTGATATTTTCTAATGGGCTTTTCATGTATTAACATTTGTATTACTCATTAACTCTGTGTAGAACCTTAGAGTGGGTACTTGATGAGGTTGGAGAGTATGAAGCCAAGAATTTAAGATGGGAGTGATGGCTGAGGAGGAATTAAAAATAAGAGAGCATATTGTACAGGCCAGTGGGTGGTAGTGAGCCATGAACTGAGGGGTATTTATGTATTATGTTTGTTGCTGAGGTCCAGAAGCAAAAACGAAAAAAGTGAAGTGAGATAAGGCAGTAAAAATGCAAACCTATATTATTTTCTAGTGCTTCAAATGCTTTGTTTTTATTTGGTGTAAATTGCAAAACGTCTCCACTTTCTTCAGTTCTCTCTTTCTTCCTCTTAAAATTTAATCAATTGCCTACATTAATTTTTTTGGATAATCCCTTCTTTCCCACTATTTTAAAATGCCAACTTTATTGTATAATACTTATGTATCTGTTTCTGCTTTTTTGTTCTGTTCCAACAATCAGTCTGTCTTTTTTACACCCATGAACATCTGTAAGTTATATCAACTTTATGTAGGCCTTTGGACTTCCCATTCAGTCACCAGTTCTCATGAACACTATCTTCAAAATATTTATCAAATCCTTTCCTTTCCGTTTCCAGTGCCCTCGCCTTGGGTAATTATACTACCACCTTTCTCCTGGATTACTGCATAGTCCACTATTTAATCTCACTGTGTCCATTCTTCATCCATTCCAAACCATTCTTCACAAACTGGAATAAAAATAAACTCCTTAAACCGTGAATTACATCATGTGCTTCCCTGTTCAGAGCCTTTGGGGAGACGGTCACAGCATTCAGCCTTTATTCCATTTCACATGGTCGACGCATGGCCCCCACTTACTGTGATCTCCATGCCTACCCCGTGTCTGGCTCTGGAGTTCCACGTTTTGACCACATTGGATCCCTTTCATTTCTTGACTGTGCCCAGATCTTTACATGACAGGACCTTAAGACCGTTTTCTTTCTACTAGTAACTCTCGCCCTTCCCACCCCTTGACCTGGGTTAAATACCACTCTCACCAGTAAGACTGATGTTTCAGGCTGCACGAGCAACACACCAGGCCAGCGACACCATCTGAGTGCCAGTCAAACTGACTGGTGTCCTCTGGTTTGGAGGACACCAACAGATCACCAGGTGCTGCCTCTCCACGCCTGCAGCTTTCTTTTAAAGCATACATTAGAGTTCAGTTCAGTTCAGTTCAGTTGCTCAGTCGTGTCCAACTCTTTGCGACCCCATGAAATGCAGCACGCCAGGCCTCCCTGTCCATCACCAACTCCTGGAGTTCACTCAAACAACTTGTAATTAACTATTCATAATATTTGTGTCATTATTTTTTGTACTACCTTTCCCCCCCACCCTCATTAGATTCTAGATTTCTTGAACTCAGGAAACATGCCCATTCTCTCCCTTCATCCCCTAAACAAAATACACAATCAAGTATTCACTTAATGAATGATTGACATATGATGGTCATGTCAACCGATGTCAGTCTTCATTTTAGAAAGTCCCAAGCTATCTACCCAACTTACTCTTCCACATAATATTTTTTGAAGATATTTTTCATGCTCTGAAATATCCTACTGGAATTTTATTACATTCATAAATTATTTGGAATGATTTGTGATCTTTACAATATTAATCTCTCAATATGCGAACATGACATAATATTTTATAGTTTTATTCATGTGAGTTCCACACATTTCCTATAAGGATTATTCACACTTTATTTAATATTTATGGTCCCAATTGGATGCACTCTTTTTTGGAGGGAGAGGGTTCTTTTTCTTATTCTATTTCCAAAGCAGATACATTTCTCATACAGGAAATTACTGGTATTTTGTATATACTTTTTAATTGAAAATATATTTAAATCAATTATTTTAATGACCTCAGTAGATCTTACGGAATTTTTTACTTAGAAAATCATATGATCTACAGCATTTTTTTAATCCCCTTCATTATTAGAGTTGTTATTCTTCATTTATATTTAATTTAGCAGTTGTTATTTACACGAGAATTCTGAACAACATCAGTTAAATGGGGTAGGTAATTGTCATGTCTCTAAGCTCTTGCCAGGAAAATCCATGGACAGAGGAGCCAGGTAGCTGCAGTTCATGGGGTCGATAAGAGTCGGACACGACTGAGTGACTTCACTTTCACTTTTTACTTTCATGCATTGGAGGAGGAAATGGCAACCCACTCCAGTGTTGTTGCCTGGAGAATCCCAGGGACGGGGAAGCCTGGTGGGCTGCCGTCTATGGGGTCGCACAGAGTCGGACACGACTGAAGTGACTCAGCAGCAGCAGCAGCATGGCTGATTAACAATGTGTGATAGTTTCAAGTGCTCAGCCACACACACACCTGTGTCCACTCTCTCCTAAACTCCCCTCCCATTCAGGCTGCCGCATGACGTTGAACAGAGTTCCCTGTGCCAGACAGTAGGTCTTTGTTGGGTATTCATTTTAAATATAGCAGTGTGTACATGTCCATCCCAAACTCCCTAACTACCCTTTCCCCCCACCCACCCCCCGACCCCCACCGAGAACCATAAGTTAGTTCTCTGAGTCTGTGAGTCTGTTTCTGTTTTGTAAATAAGTTCATTTGTATCATTTCTTTTTAGATTCTGCATATAAGAGGTGTGTGCAATATTTCTCCTTGCCCGTCTGACTTACTTCACTCAGGATGACAATCTCTACGTCCATTCATGTTGCTGCAATGGCATTATTTCATTCTTTTTAACGGCTGAGAAACATTCCATTGTATATATGCACCACAGCTTCTTTTTCCATTCCTCTGTTGATGGGCATTTAGGTTGCTTCCATGTCCTGGCTGTTGTAAACAGGGCTGCAATGAACACTGGGCTGCATGGATCATTTCAGACCATGTTTTTCTCCGGATACAAGCCCAGGAGTGGGACTTCAAGGTCACGTGATAGCTCTATTTTTATTTTTTTATGGAACCTCGAAACTGTTTTCCATAAGGCTAATGGGTAGTTTTCCCACCTTTTTGGAGCTGTAGTCTAGTGGGCCCCAGAGAGCATCAGTCAATATTGGCCTCCTTGGTATTCCATGGCCTACAATGCAAGTGTATTGAATGCTTTGCCACATATTGCTCTTTTCATTACAATTTTTCTCTGATTCTGCTACACTTTAAGAAAGGGCTATTCCTTAGATATTCATTTTACAGATAAGATGGCTGAAGAAAAGCACTGTTACAAGTCCCACGTAGAGGGGTACTTGAGCTTATGATTATTAATTCTGAGATACAAATGCATCTTCCCATCTGCTGAGTCCCCTGAGCCATTACAAATATAAGGGGCTTCCCTGGTGGGCCAGTGGTTAAAACTTCACCTTTCAATGCAGGGGGCACAGATTCAATCCCTGGTCAGGAAGCTAAGATCCACATGCCTCAAGGCTAAAAAAACTAAAACATAAAACAGAGGCAATATTGAAACACAATCAATAATAACTTTTAAAAATGAAATATGCATGTTTCCTTGAAATGTAGGTGGTTTTACTGTCCTTATGTTCTTCCTCGTTCACCTCCTCTCTTGTGGGTCTAAAAAGTATTCAGAAAACTATTTAAAGAGTTATAGCTCCTTCATCATTTTTGTCATAGGGAACTGAATCTCTTTTCTTGCTTATTATGAAAAAAGTTGTGTATGTGTGTGTGTGTGTATACACACTCTGAAGAAAAAAAAAATAACAAACAAACATAGCCATCTTACAAGGCAGAAATAGTCCATCATCCTTGGGTGCCTAAATTAAATCACATGAGATGTGGGTAGCCCACTCCTGCCATATTTATAATTGTATGGACCCAACGCTCCCTCCTTTCCCCTCCCTGGGAAGTTGGCAATGTTCCCCGTCTCAGGCCTGGGTGTCTGCCACCCCAGCGGCCACCCCAGAATCATCCCTCGCTTTCACGGGTCTCTGTTCATGGAGCCACTGGTGCGAGCACTCCAAGGCCAGATGCTCCCCGAGAAGCAAGCCTGCTTCTCTCCGCTGTCAGGAGCTTTCAGAAATCACATCCTCCTCAGAGGAAGTCAGAATAGCAACAGGAAAAATAAGTAAAACCTATTATAAAACAGTTGTCCAAGAACCTGGCCACGGCGCAGGGTAGCGATCGATACGCTGTGAAGGTTAAATCTATTTTCACACTGTGTTCTATTTCACACTTTAATGGTGTTTTAATGTGTCTGTCACTGAGCCCCTTCATGGGATGCCGGCAGAGTCTTTACAAAGGAGAAGAAACCCGGCTTTTCAAGCTTCTCTGTAACATCTTATTTACTGGCTGCCGTCTGACGCTTCCTGTTCCCTTCCAGAGTGACAGCGGATCCGGTTCTTCCCCTCCACCCCTCTGACTCTCTGCTTGCACTCTCTTTCGTTTTCCTGATTTTGCAGGAGGTGTCGTTGGGCTCCTGTGAGTGACTCTGAGACACCCCCCTGCAAGGCTTTCCAAAACAACTGCCTGCATCAAAGAGAGAGTGACTAAGTTAGGTGTCTGCCCCTCCCATCATCAGTTGGCACCGTTCCTTTCGCAGGTGACCCTGCTGGTCCATCTCACTGTCTGCCCTCTCCTGTCGGGGCTTTTCTGCTGGAGCCCAGCTTTGTCAGTCTGCACGCTACAGGTCCCAGAGCTCGTCTCAGTTAGGGGTCATGCCCCTACGTCCCCACCCTTAGGAGAGAAAATCCCAATGATTTATTTACTTCCATCCTCAAAGAGACTTTTTACCTTTACACACTTTAAGCTATTAATATATAGTAGTGTAGCAATTGAATCTGTTTCCTAGGGCTGCCATCATAAAGCGCCATGAACCTGGTGGCCTGCAGCAACAGAAAGGTAGTCCCCCATAGATCTGGGGGTCAGAAGTCTGAAGTCAAGGGTTGGCAGGGCCCTGCTCGCTCTGTGGGCACTAGGGGAGAACCTGCTTCCTGCCATCATTTAACTTCTGGTCTGGCCAGAAATCCTTGGTTGTCCTTGGCTTGTTGACACCTCACTCCAATCTCTGCCTTTTGTCATCACACCTGGTGGCTAAGATGGTAGAGAATCTGCCTGCAGTGCAGGGGACCTGAGTTTGATCCCTGGGTGGGGGAGTTCCCCTGGGGAAGGAAATGGCAACCCACTCCAGTATTCTTGCCTGGGAAATCCCATGGACAGAGGAGCCTGGTGGGCTACAGTCCATGAGGTTGCAAAGGGTTGGACGTGTCTGAACAACTAACACTTTCAGTGTTCTCCCAAAGCATCTCTGGCTCTGTATTTTCTCTTCTCCTTTTAAAAAAATATTTATACTTTAGCTAATTTATTCATTTGGCTGCGTTGAGTCTCAGTTGCGGCTTGCTGGGTCATCATTTTATCATGTGGGATCTTTGTTGCTGTGCATGGACTCTCTAGCTGTGTCACGGACTCAGTTGTGGCGTGCAGGTGTGGTTACTCTGTGGCATATAGGATCCTAGTTCCCCACCCAAGGATCTCACCCACGTGCCCTGCATTGCAGGGTGGATTCTTAACCACCAGATCTCCAGGGAAGTCTCTTTTCTCTTCTCTGGAAGACACCAGTCGTATTGTACTGGTGGCCACTCTACCCTACTAGGACATCATCTGAACTAAGTACTTCTTCAGTGGGCCCTGTTCCCAACCTTGGCCACATTCTGATGTTCTGGAAAGGAGGTGGGTTTGGAGAATACCACCTATGATGGTTAATTTCGTGTGTCAATCTGACTGGGCCATCGTGCCCACCTATGTGGTCAAATATTATTCTGGATGTTTCTGTAAGAATGTTTTTGGATGAGATTAACACTTACATCTGTGCATTTTGAGTGAAGCAAAATGCCATCCATGACTGGGTGGGCCTCGTCCAATCAGTTGAAGGTCCCAATTGAACAAAAAATTGACCTCCCCCAAGCAAGAAGGAATTCTGCCAGCTGACTGCCTTCACACTTAAACTGCAGCACTGACACTTCCTGAGTCTGCAGTCTGCCAGATCTGCATATTTTGGAGATGATAGCTTTTATGCCTTCAGAATTGTACGAGCCAAGTCCTTAAATCAATCTCTCTCTCCCCTCACACACACACATCCAGACACACACAAAGAAAGGAAAGACCTTTGAGGGTTTACGATAAACTTTTCCTCCCTTCCTTTTTCCCTTCTTTCTTTCTTTCCTCCCTTTCTTCTTTCTATCTTTCCAGAGTTTATTCAGGGAAAAGATATGTAAGTGGCATTAATGTGGACACTAAGAATATAAAATTTAATAGAATTTACCTCCAAACCAAAGATAATTAAGAAAGGCTTCCCTGGCGGCTCAGACGGTAAAGAATCTGCCTGCAGTGTGGAAGACCCAGGTTTCATCCTTGAATGGAGAAGATCCCCTGGAGAAGGAAATGGAAGGAGAATTCCTGCCTGTCGAATTCCATGGACAGAGGAGCCTGGCAGGCTGGCTATACCAATGGTGTCAAAGAGTCAGACAGAACACTTCACTTCACACTTTGGATAAAAAATGTAGGACCTGAATTCCACATTTGATTTCAATGAGGATACAGGAGAAGTTTGAGAAATGCCTGAGAGTCACAGATTTGAATTCAAACATCTTGTTCCAGGATTGAATGATGTTCAGTAAATGTGCACTTGAGAGAATGAAGAGAAAAAAAAAAAAAAAAAAAATCAGCAGCTCAGCTAACTCCTGAGATATTCTGAAACATTCTCATTTCTCCTAGAATTGAGCCACTTTTTTTTTTTTAAATCACCATTTTGCACTTTCCCAGTGAGGTTATGAACCAGCTGTCTATTGAGCAAAAATATCACCATCCAATTAATATTTTGGAAGCAATGACAGATTCTCATAACCCCTTGGCTCAGCAGTCTGTTCAGAGTCTGATCAGACAGGAAGTGGCATAAATGGGTGGCCAGCCAGTTCACCAGGTCTGTACAGAGAGAGCAGAGGCCACGGACTGAAGTCTGTGACTCATGGGAGACTGCAGCAGGGGATTCTGCATTTGAATTATGAATATTTAAATAGGCTTATTAAAACAGTGTCCACAGAGAACGAAACTGCATTTGCTTTTAAAACAATTAAAAATATAAGGGACAGTGCGGAACAGTCACTAAAGGCATAAAATTTGGAGTCGGAAGACTCAGAGGGCATCCATAGCTATAGCCCATCTCTGCTATCTGGTGTGGGGAAGTAAATTTGACCCCTCTACCTTTTATCTAGACTCCCACACCTTCACTTATCCTCAGATGTTTCATCAAGAATCAACATTAAAAGCATGGTCTCTGTAGCCAGACTGTCTGTATCTGAATCTTGGGTCTGTTACTTATTAGCTGTTTGTACATGTCACTTAGCTTCTCTGTGGCTGTTTACCCTTCCCTAAGTGGGGATAATACTGGACTCTTCAAGGGCTAGTTGTGAGATTAAATGAGTAAATTTACATAGTATGTTTAGAAGAGCATCAGGTACATAATAAGTACAAAATAAATGTCAGATCTGACATCAAATACTATGTCATTAGTGTGCACTAGAAACCGTGCTCAGTATCAGAAGAAATAGTGAGAAAGATGGACACAATCTTTACCCACACGGGGACAATTAAACACACAACAAAATAAGTGTTATGCAAGTTGACTATGGAAATTGTGTAGTTAAAGAAACCCCTAAATTTGTGTTAAGGGGTCAGGGAAGACTTTCAAAGAGAAGTAAGGTTTAAGACATGACAGGAGAAGAGAAATTAGCCAGAGACAAAGAAGGGAAGAATATTGCTGGTAGAGATTATATGTATTATATTTTATTGAAAAAATATATACAAATATGAATATGGGTAGAAAGGACTGAGGGGAGGATGGGGAGAGAGAATGAAAAAGAATGAGAGAAAATCTGAAATGTCTCCTGTCACATTGTACTGGGGGAAGACTTACAAGGTGGCTTGAAAGGCCAGGTCACAATTGACTTTGGAAATCATACTAAGGAGTTTGAACTTTATCTTCTGGGCATTGGATATCCAAGAAGTAGATGATACTATTTCCGTTCCAGAAGCACCACTCTGAACTGGTGGAGATTAATGGGAAGCATGACCTGGACGGAACAAGTAAAGGCAGGGATATCAGTAAGGTGGCTGTCAAAGTGAGCGACTCAAGAGATGAGAGTGTCCTGAACGGTGATGATGTGGAGAGAAAGGTAGATTTGAAACAGTTTAAGGAATAGAAGCACAGGATTCAGTGACTGAATACGGAGAATAAGGAAGAGAAGGCTCAAGGCTGGCTACAGATCAATGGTGTGTGCAATAGGTGTGTGGTGATGACTTTCACTAACACGAGGGACATCAGAGGTGGACTAGGGTTGATGTGGATGGGATGGGAAGAGAAAATGAGTTTCATTTTTCATCCATTGATTGAAGGTTGCAAGGACAACAATCAAATAGGACTCTCTGATGAGAAAGATTAAGATCTGGGGTGGAGACATAGGGATGCATTCACAGAGAGATGAGGTCCCAGTGGATAATGCAGACAATGAGGTAAGAAGGCCACCCTGGTGGGAAACTATGGAGAAGACCAGGGATAGGGCTAGAAAGAAGCTTCTGCTGAGAAAATGGTGTGTTAGAGCAGAGAGGTAAGAAGAAGTCATCAAAGTCAAGACTTGAAAGGGTTTCTTAAAGTTGGAGTAGGGAGGATTGGTCAAGAATGAAACAGTTCATAAGAAATCAGTGTAGGAGAAGGTGTTCTAGAAGTAGGAGGCCATCGACAGTTAAGAGCAAAGAAGTTGAGGTGATGAGAGTGAAGTCAGGGAGTTGAGGAATGGGAAAGATAACATGTTGTTAACAGGTACAGTCAAGGAAACTGAATGGGACCTGGATACAAAGGCCTCTTTTTGTCCCCCATTTCTTGTAGGAAAGATTCCAGCCTCCATGACCTTCCTTGAGTTCCAAAGGGCAAATTATCAAATAGTTGCTAATCAAGAGAAGGAAACTTTTTAATTAACTTATATGCAGAGTACATCAGTAGTGAAATGCTGGACTGAATGAAGCACAAGCTGGAATCAGGATTGCCAGGAGAAATATCAATAACATCAGATATTCAGATGATACCACCCTTATGGCAGAAAGTGAAGAAGAACTAAAGAGCCTCTTGATGAAAGTGAAAGAGGAGAGTAAAAAAGCTGGCTTAAAACTCAACATTCAAAAAACTAAGATCATGGCATCTGTTGCCATCACTGCATGGTAAATAGATGGGGAACAATGGAAACAGGGATAGACTGTATTTTCTTGGGCTCCAACATCACTGCAGATGGTGACTGCAGGCATGAAATTAAAAGACACTTGCTCCTTGAAAGAAAAGCTATGACCAACCTAGACAGCTTATTAAAAAGCAGAGACATTACTTTATAGACAAAGGTTCAGTTCAGTTCAGTTCAGTCGCTCAGTCGTGTCCAACTCTTTGTGACCCCATGAATTGCAACACGCCAGGCCTCCCTGTCCATCACCAACTCCCGGAGTTCACTCAAACTCATGTCCATCGAGTTGGTGATGCCATCCAGCCATCTCATCCTCTGTCATCCCCTTCTCCTCCTGCCTCCAATCCCTCCCAGCATCAGAGTCTTTTCCAATGAGTTAACTCTTTGCATTAGGTGGCCAAAGTATTGGAGTTTCAGCTTTAGCATCAGTCCTTCCAATGAACACCCAAGACTGATCTCCTTTAGAATGGACTGGTTGGACCTCCTTGCAGTCCAAGGGACTCTCAAGAGTCTTCTCCAACACCACAGTTCAAGAGCATCAGTTCTTCGGTGCTCAGGTTTCTTCACAGTCCAACTCTCACATCCATACATGACCACTGGGAAAACCATATCCTTGACTAGACGGATCTTTGTTGGCAAAGTAATATCTCTGCTTTTGAATATGCTATCTAGGTTGGTCATAACTTTCCTTCCAAGGAGTAAGAGTTTTTAATTTCATGTTACATAGAGTCAAAGCTATGGTTTTTCCAGTAGTCATGTATGGATGTGAGTTGGACCATAAAGAAAACTGGTGGTGGTTTAGTTGCTAAGTCATGTCTGACTCTTGTGACCTCATGGACTGTAGCCCATCAGGCTCCTCTGTCCATGAGATTCTCCAGGCAAGAATATTGGAGTGGGTTGCCATTTCCTTCTCCAGTGGATCTTTCCCATTCAGGAATTGAACCAGGGTCTCCTGCATTGTAGGCAGATTCTTTACTGACTGAGCTATGAGGGAATTCAATAAAGAAAACTGAGCACCAACGAATTGATGCTTTTGAACTGTGGTGTTGAAGAAGACTCTTGAGAGTGCCTTGGAAAGCAAGAAGATCAAACCAGTTCATCCTAAAGGAAATCAGTCCTGAATATTCATTGGAAGGATCGATGCTGAAGCTGAAGCTCCAAAACTTTGGTCACCTGATGTGAAGAACTGACTCATTGGAAAAGACCCTGATGCAGGGAAAGATTGAAAACAGGAGGAGAAGGGGACAACAGGATGAGATGGTTGGATGGCATCACCGACTTGATGGATATGAGTTTGAGCAAGCTCCGAGTGTTGGTGATGGACAGGGAAGCCTGGCGTGCTGCAGTCCATGGGGTCACAAGAGTCAGACATGATTGAGTGACTGAATTGAATCAAGAAAGAAGCAATGAAGAAACCACTTGAGGCAAGATTAAAGGAGCCAGAGAAGCTCATTAGGATTAGGAGATCTGACTACCTAAGACTCTGCACATACCCCAACCTTATCCGCAACCCCACCCTTGAAGTGTTCAGTTCAGTTCTGTAGTGTCAGCTCAGTAGTGTCAGACTCTTTGCAACCCCAGGAAGTATAAAACTCCTAATCAAGTCCTCCCAGGTTGGGACACACAGTTTTTCAAGGCAGGAGCTCCCTGTGTACATTGCCTGGCAGAGCAATAAAACTATCCTTTTCTACTTCACCCCAAACTCTGTCTCCAAGATTCAATTCAGCAAAGGTGCACAGAGAAGCTGAGCTTTCAGCATCACCAACTTTTCCCCAGAGCTTTGAGAAAGAGATTTTTGGTAATAGAGGGAACCTGCAAGGTCAAGGTTAAAAAAGAATATCTTAAAGATATGGGGTGAATCTTTAGGTCTTTTAAACACTGTGAAAGGGACCAGTAGAGGGGGCAAAGCTAAAGATTCCCATGGTAGGAGATGGTGATAGAATCTTCCTCTGACCAGCAGGATCAGGGAGAGAGTGGGAGGGTGCAGGTACTAAGTTGAAATGGACGGACATCTCCTTCAGAGGTTCTATCTTGATTAACATGTGTGGGTTTGTTTCATAAAATCAGCGTGTGATTTATAAACCAGTTCTTTTCCAACTTCAACATGCATGGGAACTGCTTCAAAATCTTGTTAAAATGCAGGCTCTGACTTAATGGATCTGGGATGGGGCCTGATGTTGTGCATTTCTGAGAGGCCCCCAGAGGGAGGCTGCATTACACAGACTCGTACTCTGAGTAGCTCCATAGTAGATCCCATAGTAGAGTCTCCCTGCGGCAAAAGGCGGCAGAACCTCCCATCGTGGTCCTGTTTCCAGCCTTTCCCTGCGTGAGTCACTGATTTGCTACAGAAGCAGATTTCTGTCGGAGCAAGACTCTTTCTGGATTGGGATTCCAAAACAGTCTCAGTCTAGAGCGTTTTCTGTCTCTAGCCTATACCCATTTTCAGAGTACTCCTTTTCCCCTGCACATTACCATCACCAGGGAGCTGTGGAAAATCCCAGTGCCCAGGTTGCATAATCGACAATTAAATCTGGTTTGAATAGATGTCCTGACATCTTAGTAGTCATGCAAGATAGTAATACATGTGGTTTTGACAGAAAAAAGAATGTTTGTATTTGATTCTGAAATAATCCTCACCACTGACCAGTGGGACATGACCCAGCTCCACCCACCCCTCAAGATCAGGTTGCCATCACCATCAGTTTCACCCTTCCACACGATTCTACACAGTGCTTGCTTGATGTCGCAGCTGTTGAAAAGCCAGCTTTGCAAAGGTGACAGCATCCAAAGAAACCTAGCTCCAGTTAATTGGGAAATGCAGCATGCTTTGACCCTGATGTTGCAGTGTCCAGCTGGATGCTGAGTCTTTTTGTGATTTCCTTGAGATTTTGAAACGTTCCATGGTGCCCCATGACTGATTCCCCTCCTTGTCCCTTCTCCCCATCCCCACCTTCAGGACATGTCAGTCCACACTTTGGAAACTATGACTTTAGGTTCAATAAGCGTAATATTTTTTTGGTCAAATATAAAATAAAGTTTCTAAATACTTACTCATAATTTCTGTAGTTTTTTTTTTTTTTTTTCATGAATTAGTAGCAAACACTTCTTGGACCAACACGAATCTGGGGACCACATTTCGAGTAGCATTGATTTCCTCCATGATCTCATTTCTGGATATTCTGCCACTGCTCATCAAGCTTC
Organism: Bos indicus; assembly: GCF_029378745.1. Taxonomy (NCBI): domain Eukaryota; kingdom Metazoa; phylum Chordata; class Mammalia; order Artiodactyla; family Bovidae; genus Bos; species Bos indicus. The sequence continues at coordinate 12,854,036 of NC_091780.1, read as the reverse complement.
AGATATGGAGTTCTTCCTGATGATCATAAAACTCCTCAAGCTCAGTGATACTCTAGTTATTCTCTGCTTGCTCCACCTTCTGCCTAGAAAATGCCTGTCCTCAGAGCTTCACGTAGTTGGCCTCTTTTACTCATTCAGTTCTTACTTCAAACACTGTCACTTCATTTAGGTATTCCCTGATGACCCAGTTTAAATGGCCAACACCCCTGTCATTCTTTGTCATATTGCCCTAATTCATTTCTTTCCACAGCAGTGACTATTTACCATCATCTTGCTCACTTACTAGTTTTGCATATTTAATATTTTACATCACACAAATAGCATAAATATGTCCTAGAAGTAGGGACCTTGTCTATTTTGTTCACCTTTATAGCCCAGTCTCTTCTTAAAATTTATTGATTCGTTTGGCCGCATTGGGTCTTAGTTGCAGTGTACAGGATCTTTGTTGCATCGTGGGTGATCTTTTGCTGCAGCACATGGACTCTCTAGTTGCGGCACGCAGGCTCAGTGGTTGTGGTGCATAGGACTTAGTTACTCCTAGGCGTGTGGGATCTATTTACCCAACTAGGGATTGAATCCACGTCCCATGTCCCCTGCATCACAAGGTGGATTCTTATACAGTGGACCGCCAGGTTAAGTCCCTAGTTTAGTGTTTTAAACAGTGCCTCGCATGTAGCAGGCATCGTACACGTAACTGTCGGATGAAGGAAAAAATGCCAAGAATCCTTGCTATATACTTAAGTCTAGAATGATCAAGTAGTACTAGATACCAAAGATAGTAGAAAAATAAGAGAGTAAAATTTAAAAATAAAAATGTATCCAGTAACATAATCTTGTCCATAAATTAGTAAAAATAAGATTATATATGATTTCAACAGTTAGCATTGTTGATCATCTTCGGGAACAAGAATGATCTGTGGGAACACAGCTAAGGGCCACTGAGACAGTCTGCTCCTCATAGTATACTCCTTGTGTCTCATCCATTTAGTTTTTTTTTTTTTTCCCTTTTGCTTGCCTCTTAAATTTCTGGCTCACTTAAGACAGAGATCATGCATTATGCTGCTGCTGCTGCTGCTAAGTCACTTCAGTTGTGTCCGACTCTGTGTGACCCCATAGACGGCAGCCCACCAGGCTCCCCCATCCCTGGGATTCTCCAGGCAAGAACACTGGAGCGGGTTGCCATTTCCTTCTCCAATGCATGAGAGTGAAAAATCAAAGTGAAGTTGCTCAGTCATGTCCAACTCTTCGCGACCCCATGGACTGCAGCCAATCAGGCTCCTCCACTTCTTTCTGGTTCATAGACAGGGTCTCTTCCTATGTCCTCGTATCAGAAGAGGTTGGGGAATCTCTCTGGGGCCTCCTTTTTCAGGGCAATAACCCCACTCAGGGAGATTCTACCATCATGACCTAATAACCTCCCAAAGGCCCCACCTTCAGTACCATCTCCTTGGGGGTTAGGTTTCAACATATGAATTTGATGGGAGAGACAAACATTCAGTCTAACCACCATTTCTTTTGACACAAAGTTATGCTGATGAATCAGTGTAGTCAGTTATGTGTTGACTATATTTCATGCTCATGAAGCTTTCTCTGTACTTCCTAGCCCTTAATTAACCTCCGTTGGAAACAAAACAAAATTATATAGGAGGAGGATAAGAGAGAAAATATGACTGTATGATTCTGCCATCATCATAGAACTGTTTGGAGTGTGACATTCCTGACCTCAAAAGCTGGCTAGGAGAGCTGATGGTGGAAGAAGTCAACACAGTCTTAGAATGATCATGGGGCCATGTGGGGTCATGTCTAGTCAGACCAAGAGCTCATTAAGTAAGGAATCAGGAGTATTGTTATGAAAGCAGAGAGGGCAACTTGGACATTGTCTTTGACTAGCTTCACTGTCTTGGGCTCAGCTGCCTCTGAGACAAGGAGCAAATGGTTTTCCAAGAAGCACCAGTAGAGTAGATGGGCAGCGTGATCCAGAAGAATAAGGAGGACAGTGAGGTGCATGCATGAGCTGCCAACACCTGGAACTCCACCTTGCCAGGGACATTTGGGAGATGAGGGACAAAACTGGAGTATCTGCATACAACTTCCCATTCCTTACTGACTTTAAACTACTTCTGTGTGCTGAGTCGCTTCAGTCATGTCCGACTCTCTGCCACCCTGTGGACCATGGCCTGCCAGGCTCCTCTGTCCATGGGTTCTCCTAGGGGGTGTTCAATCCCCAGGAATTTTCCCAAGAGGAAGCCCTGGGAAGAAGCATGGATATAGATGCTTGGGTAGGATGCCGTTGGCATGTCCTGTAACGGAGAGGACTCAGGTCTGGGCAGGGCATGATGATACCTGCTCCAGCTCAGCTGTCAGTCGTGGATCCAGACACAGACCTCCTGGGCAGTGTGTGCTCAGCTAGTCAGTCACGGCACTCTCCACAGCTGGGAAGGAGGACCTTCTTTACATTGCATCAGAAATCAACAGTCCTCCCATTGTCAATCCCTTGTTCCCTTGAAACTGTAGCCACACTTGTATTAGATTTCTTTCTCTCTATATATATTTTTTCTCAGTCTTTGGGTTTTCTTTACATGTATGCTTTTTTTTCTTTGTTCTCTTTGAAGCAGAAAATATATGGAGCTCAAAAGGAGAACATTTAGTGACAACCACCCAGGTCCTAGCTCACTGGGATGCTGAGACACCCTACCTATAGTGTAGGTAGTTTTTCAAATTCACAGAGTTAGAATTATAAAAATGATTTCTCATTGATAATGGGACAAATCCATTGTCTGATCTGAAAATTCTATAACCAAGTCGATTTTAGTATTGCCTCCCTCATTTTTTATGAATTTAATTCTCTCTTACATCCTCTATGCCATTTCTCTTTCAAGACTGGGATGAGCATAGGTAATTGCTGTTTAATGATAGGTGCGTGCATGCGTGTCTGCTAAGTAGCTTTAGTCGTGTCAGACTCTGTGACCCTGTGGACTGTAGCCCACCCAGCTCCTCTGTCCATGGGGATTCTCCAGGCAGGAATACTGCAGTGGGATGCCATGTCCTTCTCCAGGGGATCTTTCCTACCCAGGAATCGAACTTGCATCTTTTATGTCTCCTGCATTGACAGACAGGTCCTTGACTATTAGCACAACCTGGAAATCCCAACAGTAGGTACTTAAATGGTAAATGGATTCCATCACATGTTTTCAGGCACAGGACTGAAATTTTCTTTGTAAGGAATATGATAGGGGCTGACAAATGAAGATGGTCAAAAATGAGAATTACCAATGTTATTTTTAAGAAACTCTGAAGCAACTAGATAAAATGAGATGTGGATGTTCTCTGGTGTGTTTTAAGCTTCAAAATATTAGCCTAAGATTTGAAAATGTTTACTAGACACAGAATTTCAGCCAGAAACACAAACGGCACTGACCAGTTATCACTGTTTGAATTCTCTTAGCCCTTCTACCCGAAGGTAGCAAAGGCAGTTTTAATGTTTGAGTAAGAGGAAAAGTTGAAAAAGCGTTTGACGTTGATGCTTATTGTGCCCTTTTTACTAGAAGTCCATCAAGTCAATGTTGTTAAAATCAACTAGGATGGTTATCAGGGACCATTCAGTTCAGCTCTTCTCTATGTGTTCTCAGTCAATAGAGGGACCTGGAGAGGCAGACCCCCTTTTCCTTTATTAAATTACCCTCTTTCTTTGGATGGAATTGGAAAACCAGTGGTAAGTAAGCAATTATATTTGCTTAAATGGTAAACCTTGGCCAAGGAGTCAACCAATGAAAGCTGGAGGCAGAAAGAGCCTCTTCCCACTCATGTTTTCAGAGAAATCGTTTAGCATGTTACTTCCTCAACGTATTTGCTTAGTGGCCTGAGTAATAACCTATCTTATTGTACTTTTCGATGGAAGGAAGAAGCCACTGGGAACACAGTTCCTCTTCAGTCCTAATGTTGGATGCTTGTCCAACATGAGGAAAAATAATGTTATTTAAACTGGGACTAGAGAAAACAAGACTAGCTTGTTCATATTTTGTAGGCGTTAGGAGTGTTTATGTATCTGGGGAATAGCTATTATTAATGAGATTTTTTGCTTTTAACATAAGAGGGGATGGATTTTGCCCCCTGAGATTTAATTTCTGCCTCAAATTGCACAGCCACCTTGCTTTCTGTGGAAATTACCCATCCACTGAACAGTATTGAGTTCTTTTTCTGTGCAGGGCCTGGTATAGGCACTAAGCTACATATAGAATAGGTCCTTCCTTCGTGGACTTCACGTACAACTTTACATGGAACTAGAGGGAAATGTAAGTGATATGGGTGTGATGAAGTAGAGGGAGAAGGGAACATGGAGGAAGGAAGGAAGGAGGGATGGTAGGAAGGAAGGAAGAAAAGGATGCAAAGGATAAAGAGAAAAAAGGGGGAGTGAAGGAAGGGGGATGGAAAGAGGGAAGTAGGGATATGCAAACCTATCAAACTCACCAATATCCTCACCAAAGCTTCCCTCATGAACCCCTTTCTCCTCTCTTCAGAATCACCTACCATGGACCCTGGAGGAGGGCATGGCAACCCTCTCCAGTATTCTTGCCTGGAGAATCCCATGGACAGAGGAGTCTGGCGGGCTACAGTCTATGGAGTCACAAAGAGTAGGACATGACTGAGTGACTAACACTTTTCACTTTCACCATGGACAAAATCAGATCAAAGACCTTCGTAACTCTCTGACATGGAGCCAGCAGACCCTCATCTACATCTTGGTTCCTTTCTCCCCAAACCAGCAGGAAGTCAGTCGAAGCCCCCCGCATTTTGATTCTTCTCTCTTGTTTCTTTCATCACTGCAGTTGTGAGGCCTACTTCACCTTACTGCTTCCTTTCCAACTTTTACTTCCCTCATTAATAATTATTACCCTGAGGTAGCAACTAATCAGTATATTGACATCTTGGAAACTTCTATTGTTCAATATAAGAGCAAACAATCAAAATACATTGGTGACATGGAAGCAGAACCTAGCACTTATTTTTCAAAAATGGTTTCCAAAGTACTCCTAAAATGAGGTGTCAAACACATATTTTGGTTCATCCAAGAAAGTCCCTCAATAGAGCATCCTCGGGCATTGTCCCTCTAAAACACGTTTACTCAATTAACTATAGAACAACTTGTTGCTCAGAAAATTACAGTGTATTTTCTTTCATCTCTGTAGGATTGGTATCAACCAATATAAATCATTAGTTAGTAAAGTGTGGAGCGCCACCAGGGAGGAGAGAACATGAGTCATCAGGGATGCTGGGAATATATTAGAGAATAAGAGACACCTGGTCCTTGTATATGGAGAAGGCAATGGCACCCCACTCCAGTACTCTTGCCTGGAAAATCCCATGGATGGAGGAGCCTGGTAGGCTGTAGTCCATGGGGTCGCTAAGAGTCGAATACGACTGAGCGACTTCCCTTTCACTTTTCACTTTCATGCATTGGAGAAGGAAATGGCAACCCACTCCAGTGTTCTTGCCTGGAGAATCCCAGGGACAGGGGAGCCTGGTGGGCTTCCATCTATGGGGTTGCACAGAGTCGGACACGACTGAAGTGACTTAGCAGCAGCAGCAGCAGGTCCTTGTATCAGGAAGCATCTGTCTTAATGAGGAGTATAGACGTAGTAGGAAAGCTTCTTTGGTGGTTTAGTCACTACGACTCTTGTGACCCCATGGACGGTAGCCTGTCAGGCTTCTCTGTCTATGAGATTCTCCAGGCAAGAACACTGGAGTGGGTTGCCATTTTCTTCTCCAGGGGATATTCCTGACCCAGGAATCGAATCCAGGTTTCCTGCACTGCAGGCAGATTCTTTTACTGACTGAGCTAGGAGGGAAGCTCTGGGGGACAGTGGGGGGAAACTTCTTTAATGACCAACTATAATCACAAAGAGTCCAACATGACTGAACAACTACCACTTTGACTTTTGTAGTGCTAATTGAAGAAGTACCTAGATTTATGGTGATGGTTAGTCAATAAGTTGTACCTGACTCTCCTGCAAACCCATGGACTGTAGCCCACCAGGCTCCTCTGTCCATGGGATTTCCCAGGTAAAAATAATGGCGTGAGTAGCCATTCCCTTCTCCAGGGGATCTTCCCAACCCAGAGATTGAATTCAGGTCTCCTGCATTGCAGGAGATTCTTTACCAGCTGAGCCACCAGGGATTCTGAAATACCAACAATCTAATATTTCCCATCCAGCAGACAAATGTTTCCTTCTGCTTCTCTAACTTACTACCTCTGGAATCATAGGATGGTTTATGCTCTCTGAATTCTAAGGTTTTTGACTTTCTTCTTGGAGGAAAAAAAAAAACAGTTATTATTCTTTTCCCTTCAGATATTAAAAAAGGGGGAAATTATTAATAGATTTTGGAAGCAGGAGAGACGCAGAAGGAGTTTGTGTTACTTAAAGTCTATTTCCCCAGTGAACCCCTCAAGTCCGCCCAGTGTTCTGATGAGTCTGGTCCCCACCATAAAGCCTGCTGTCCCTGCCTTCTGGCACAGTACAACCCTCAATTCTAACTAAGGTGCTTTTCAAGCCCACTTATCCGACAGGAGCATACAGCAAACAAGAAGCGATGAGGCACCAGCACTCGAAAATGAAAGCTTGGTCTGAAAACCCAGTGTTTTCCACCTCCCTGTTTAAACTCTAGTATCCCAGAGCACGACAGAAGCTGTGACAATCCTACTCCTGCCCTCAGTAGGCACCCAGGGGCAGAGGCTCAAACTGCTTCCTCTCCCCAGTCTATTCGGCTAAACTCAGAAAGGAATCAACGCCAAGGAGTGACATAGTCAGTCATTATGCTGACACTGTCACATTTGCCTAGATTATTAGCATTTTTATTTTGTTGTCATTCAGCGATCAATGGACATTTGTTTATTGGACAGCAAACAATCATATTTTATATGTTGCAGTTTGCAAATATTCTAATGTCTCTACAAGGTATTTTTCCCCCCCCCAGAATAGTCATCTCTTTGAGAAGAGGGAACTTATGGAATATATATTGGCTTTTTTTTTTAGCATTGTTCTGCATTTTATTTATTTTTTAAAAAACTTTATTTTGTACTGGGGTTTAGCCAATTAACAATGTTGTGATAGTTTCAGGTGAACAGTGTAGGGAACTCAGAAAGATATAAAGTATGATAACATGGAATTAGTGTGAATAGCTTAACAGCAGATGGTTTCAGGATGGAAAGAATATTGGGGATTACATATTTCTATACTGACTTTTCTGAAGAGATGATCAAGAATGGAAATGGGGGGTGACTTACTCAAGGTCATAGTGACAGTTAAGGGCTTATTGTAGCAAAGAAACTCAGACCTTCCATTTTATTCTGAGAATGCAATATTTCCTCCATACATATTGACTTTAAGAAGAAAACAAACAAACCAACAAAAACACAGTATTGAATTATTAAATAATATTGGTCACATGTTCAGTTCATCAAACCATTTTGACAAGCATTGAAATGTAATACACATGAAATGTAAAGATGCTAAGGAGTTTTAGGGGAAAATTAGGAAGTTAGATGAATCTTGAAAGTGTAGTAAGGTCTATAAAGAATTCAGACCAAAAAAGAGCATATGCCGTATCACCACCTGGGCGAAGAAGGTGGCTGGAAGGGGTTAAGGGTGATGATTAAGTTCCATTTCTCTTGTTAAAAAGTTGATGTGTAGTTGGTTTACAACATTGTGTTAGTTTCTGGTTAATTCTGTGTTAGTTTCAGAATATATATATATATTCTGAAAAAATATATATTTTCTGAAATATGTATATACATATGAAGAAGAATGTGTGTGTATATATATATATGTGTGTGTGTATATATACACACACACACACACACACACATTCTTTTTCATATTCGTTTCCATTATGGTTTATTACAGGATATTGAGTATAGTTCCCTGGTCTGTTCAGTAGAAGCTTCTTGTATATCTATTTTACATACAGTAGTTTATATCTGCTAATCCCAAACTCCTAATTTACTCCTCCCTTCCTCCCCTTTGGTAACCATAAGTTTGTTTGTTTTCTATGTCTGAGGGTCTGTTTCCATTTTGTAAATAATTTTATTTGTGTCATCTTTTAGATTCTACATGTAAGTGATATCATATCATATTTGTCTTTCTCACTCTGCCTTACCTCACTTAGCCTGATAATCTTTAGGTTCATCCATGTTCCTGCAAATGGCATTATTGCATTCCGTTTGTGGCTCTGTATCCAGTGTATACGTATTCCTCATCTTCTTTAGCCATTCATCTGTTGAAGGACATTTAAGCTACTTTCAGGCCTTGGCTACTGTAAACAGTGCTGCTATGAAAACTGGAGTGCATGTATCTTTTCAAATTATAGTTTTCTCTAGATATATGCCCAAGAGTGGGATTGCTAGATCATACGGCAGCTCAGTTTTGTTTCTTGATGTGCATTTGGTTACACATCTGTGTTCACTGTATGAAAAAGCATCAAACCAATGATTTGGGCCTTTCCCTGTATCTCAATTAAAGTTTACATAAGTATCTGTACCCTTAGATCAGTCTTCCTTGAATTTCAAACCTAATTTGGTTGAGTTTTAATTTATATTTTTCAAACCTTACTCTAGGAACATAGGAAGAAGTAGCTTGGGCAAAACCTTGGAAAATTAGATTTATGGCCTGGATAGAAGGGTGTCTCCAGGCCCTATCACATGGCAGTCACTTCTCTCACTGGTTTTATCTGTACAAGAAAGATAATAAAACGTTTACCTTCATGAAGACTAGCAGCTCTGTGGAAGGGCTGATAAAACCCTTCCCATTAAAACGGGTGACAGTGTGAGTGCTAAGTCACTTCCGTCATGGCCAACTCTTTGTGACTCTGTGGAGCCTGCCAGGCTCCTCTGTCCATAGGCTTTTCCAGGTAAGAACACTGGAGTGGGTTGCCATGCCCTCCTCCAGGGCATCTTCTCAATCCAGGGATTTAACCCATGTTTCCTGCAGCTCCTGCATTTCAGGATGATTCTTTACTGCTGAGCCACCGAGGGAAGCCTGGGTGACGGTGCAGAGGTGAACAAATATGATCCAATTGGAACAACCAGAACCCCTCACTCACCCTCAGCCCTATGTCTCTCCAGAAGCATTAATACTAACTCACCTGCTTTATAATTTCCCCAAAGTTGTCTGTACTGTTTCAAAAATTAGTCTACTTGTATTGGAAGTAAATGTGAACATCTTTAACCACCATACAACATACAATCTTGGGTTTAATTATTCCAGTGAGCCATTAGTTTGGAATTCCCTTTAGCAATTTTGTCAAGACTGTGTATCCAAAGATGATGAAGTTGATTTTGGTTAGAAGCTGCAGTGGTTTTAAAATGACCACAGAATTCCTAGACATTTCTGCTCATTGAGAAGTTCTGTGTCTTGTCTCATCTCACAAACACACCTCAAACCAACAGAGTATAATATAAGTTCTGAGGCTGAGTCCCAAATGGCAAATCTTTGAGTCATTCCATATTGAACACCAGACAATGTAATGGAAGGAGCCTTCAGATGATTCCAGTCCTAGGCAGTAAGTCAACCCCTTCCACGCCAGACCTTAAGTCGTCTCAGTCAAAGCCCCAGATGGTAAGGAACTAGTCATCCCCATGGTGTGCTTGCTGAATTCCTGGCCCATGCAACCCCTGAGCATGATACAATGGTTATTTTAAATCAAGAATCATTGCGGTAGTTTGTATGACAGCAACAGGCATCAGATCAGGAACCTAAAAAAAAATCTAAAATTTAATTATGTGTAGTCAATGTTATTCTGCTGGAGAGACTGAGCACTCTGTGTGTAAGGCTGAGGCACACTTGAGGTGTGCGATGGAAAGGTCTTGAGCAGTCAGTACCAGAGAGCGGTGGGTTCTGATGCCACACGTGGCTGCTAATTCAGCTTTAGTTGAGCCATTCCCCTGGAGAGGAATTCCAGTGCTTTCCCTAAGGTAGTCACAGAGTTGTAAGAATCCCGGTTATGCTCACCTAAGGGGAAACATGGAGGGAGTGGGGATAAATTAGGAGGCTGGGATGAACACATACACACGCCTATATATAAAACAGGTAACTAACAAGGACCTAGTGTATAGCACAGGGAACTCTACTCAGCTTTCTGTAACAATACTTATGAGAAAAGAATCTGAAAAGGAATAGAGATAGGAATGGCAACCCTCCTCAGTATTTTTGCTGGAAAATCCCATGGACAGAGGAACCTGGCAGACTACAGTCCATGAGGTTGCAAAGAGTGTCACTGAGTGTGTGCATACACACATACACACACACACACACACACAACTGACTCACTTTGTTATACACCTGAAACTAACACAACATTGTAAATCAGCTATACTGCAATCAACTATATGCCAATAAAAGTTTAAAAAAACAATTTGCTTTGATTGTAAGCCACTCGATGTTTTAAAAATCCTCACATATGGGAAAATATATACAGACTAATATATGAAAATTTATTGTATACTTTATAAATTGATTAAAAAAATTTTGATGCCACAAATAAAGTTCTATTTTAGTAAAAAAAGAGAATCCTGGTAAGGCGTATGAAAACACTAACTTTCTAAACTATAAATCATTTCATATGTAACAGCTACTCTTAAGAGTTACATGTTCTCTGTGGTGAAGTTGATTTCATACTGATCCTATTGACAGTCATTTGTCTTATAGCCCAGTTAATATTATAAGAGACCACAGGCATATCTAGAGTGACTAGATCATTGAGAATATCCATCCTATTTGGCCACTGAAATATAAGGCACGACTCAGTTTGAACATGGTTCTGACGGCATATGAGCTGGGCAGTGAGCTCAGGTTCTAATTAGAAGAAGTAGCAGGCTGAGTATCAGAAGAACCGAGCAATCTATATTTGTGACCGAGGCACGTCTCATTTGTTTAATTTTTTTACTCTGAGGGGAATGATACTTGAAGAATACTCAATAGAGAGATAGTTTCCCATAACTGTTAGATCCTATATCTTTTGTTACCAATGTTTCAAAACTAGGAACTTAGAGCTATTCAAGATGAAATTCTCTCTCCCAGCATCTAAATTCTCTCTCCCAGCATCTAAATTCTCTCTCCCAGAAACTAAAGGCATCCTTAAACTCTGCTGCTTGCAGAAAGATTTCATTCACACGTCCCGCTTCTAAGGATGAGTGTAAATGATCTGAGCATCATTGCCTCGTTTAGTTCTACTATAAAATGGGTACAGCAGGAAAGGTTTTAATTGATGTAAATATTTGGGGCTCACAGTACAAGGAAAGGGTAGGTGATTAACTCGGTAGAAGATTTGGCAGGGCTGAGGGAGCTTAACTCAATAATGAAGAATTAGAGACTAATTCTGAGTATCAGATTAAATTTGCTCTTTTACATTCCTGATTTTTTTTCTCTCCAAACAGAATTGTGTTTCATATATCGTGTGGAAATCTCCCTGTGTAGATGCTGGATTACCCGCCCCCCCACCCCTGTATCTCTTAACAAGCTCCTTGCTGCAGCTGGAATTAATGCTTCCTGTCGTTTTAAATAATGTGACATTGAAATACAATTTTTTAATGTGCTGGCATTTAACATGCCACAATATTTCAGTTATTTTACATTCATTTGGGTGCTCTAGTGTTATTACAGCTGTTATGAAATTCTGACAAAGAGGTGCATTTCTTTCTTCTGTTCTACCATAATTGCTTTTTGCCGCATCTCTGAACCGTAACCATGGCGATCTGTAACATTCATCAGAGGACCTCTTGTTATTTCCCTCGTGTGAATGAAAAACAAAATGGTATATAAATACCCGGGGAAGTTTTACAAAAGCAGTCTTTCTCTTCTTTCTTTTCCTTCCTTCCTTCTTCCCTACCTTCCTCCTCCTGTCTGTCCATCCATCCTTTATTCCTTTCTTTTTTTTCCTTCTATCTTCATTCTTCCCCTGCCCCAATTTTCTTTACTTCTTAATTTTTTTTTTTTTTTTTAGTTTCCAAAAGTAGAGGGTCTATTGAGGGGAAATTAAGGGGCATGGCTTGAGATTTTTCATTTATTTATTTTTTTTAATGAAAACGTCTTTTGTATAAAGAAAGCACAGAGAGAAAATGAGAACTTAAGTCAGTCTCTTCTAAGTCTGACTGGTTACAAACAAGTCCTTGTTTGAGCTACTTAATGTGGAATATCATTACCATATTGGAACCATTTTGTTGATGTATTGACTTGCTCTTCCTATTGCAGGGGGTGGCTGAAATGAGCATACCCCGGCTGTATTTTAAATAACCGTCTTTCTGGCAACTTGAGAGGATGTCGGGAGGTCAGTCCCATCTCATGTACTTGTCCTCTCTTCATCTCTTCCGCTCAGGTATGACTTGACGATTCAGGGAAAGTTGGTACAGAACGCCCATTAGATCACCTCTGTGAGAAGGCAATACATGCCAACTGAACAGCTGTGCTGTATCCGTATGCCAACACCAGCAATAAGCCTGACAGTCAGCTTCACCTGAAACATCAGTTAATTCCCCATGGTGCTGCTACTTCACTGATTTGAAGGCAAGGAAGTGTGGACCTTTCTGAATTTTATTGGAATGGTCATCATAGATATTGCTAGTACAGTTCAGTTCAGTTCAGTTCAGTTCAGTCGCTCAGTCGTGTCCGACTCTTTGCGACCCCATGAATCGCAGCATGCCAGGCCTCCCTGTCCATCACCAACTCCCAGAGTTCACTCAGACTCACGTCCATTGAGTCAGTGATGCCATCCTGCCATCTCATCCTCTGTCATCCCCTTCTCCTCCTGCCCCCAATCCCTCCCAGCATCAGAGTCTTTTCCAATGAGTCAACTCTTCGCATGAGGTGGCCAAAGTATTAGACCTTCAGCTTTAGCATCATTCCTTCCAAAGAATGACTTCAAAAACTTTACCTCACTTTTTTCATAATTTTTTTTTACCACATTTTTCTTTCAGATACCTAAAACCATTAAATACTTGGCATTTTCTATCAGGCTTCCCAAGTTGTGCTGGTGGTAAAGAACTTGTTTGCCAATGCAGGAGATGTAAAGGATGGAGGATTGATCCCTGGGTTGGGAAGATCCCCTGGAGGAGGGCATGGCAACCTGCTCCAGTGTTCTTGCCTGGAGAATCCCACGGACAGAGGAGCCTGGAGGGCTATGGTCCATAGTGTTGCAAAGAGTCGGACATGACTGAAGCAAGTTAGCATACACGCGTATTTTCTATCAAGTAGATTTACAAGAAGGAATCTAGCTCTAGGTGCTACCTAAAGCTAATTGAGTTGGTTTTGCCAAGGGTTTTACATTCTACTGTCTTACCATTGTGTCAACTGTGATCTATTCTTGGTTTCTTATGATGAGGTATATCAATTGCAGTAATGTGTTTCTGTGGCACAACCATTGCAAGAACAACTGACCACGAATAAGGAGTATTTGTAGAATGGTTTGGACCAAAACTTCAAACTTTCAGAAAGAAAATTATGTTTATGGAAATTTAGCATAACTCTGGAATTGCCTGCTAAAAGCATTTTGGGTTTGCATTGTGGTCTCATTCTGTTCACATCTTCTCTGAAACTTTCAGGGATTAATTTCATCCCAACAAACTAATTCTGCTGGCCCCTAGTGATGAGTTAAAAGTATCAGTAGATACTCTAAGTAAATTTGATGGCTGTGAGAGCGAGCCTTCTGATGTTCAATTTCATGGAGTTTAAGTTGTCAAGAGTCCCAGCTGCTGTATTTTGAAGGCCATTGCCTTGTTCCTACCAGGACCACACTTCCCATGAGCTCTTCCCAGCCAATGAGTAAGCATACAAAAAGTTAATATTCTTCAAACAACTCATCTTTATATGCCAATAAGTATCTCATTTTCTCATATCTTCAATAATAATTTAATAAGTTGGTAAGGAAGGCACTATTATATTTATTTTCTAGGTAAGCACTCTCAGCTCTGAAGTTACTTAACACTGAAATAGGTACGGATAAGTCCCAGTCTTCTGGACTCACCTTTCTTCTAGATGAGCAAAACTTTATTTATTCACATATTTATTTATTCAAGAATTAGTGAATACCCACCAGATTTGACACTTTATGAAGTGATGAGTATAAATCACCAAAGATCTGTGAGCCCAGAAACAGATGCTCAGGGGATTAACTGAATTCAAGAGGGTTGGGCAGTGTTGACCAATTTCCTCCGTCCAGTGTCTGACAAACCCCTAACTCTACGTGGTTCTGCCCACACTTTCTAGTTAGTTCCATGTCTCTGTTATAATATGAGCCACCTTGGATACCCAGTCTATTTTATGAACCCTTGAAAGTGGCTTCTAATTGACCCTTTCCATTTTTGTTCCTGCCCATCCTCTTCAAGACAGAGTGATCCTTCTGAAACTCAAATCTTCTCACCTCCATCTCCATACCTCCTCATATGGATGCCTTTAGCAGTCTAAACACACGTCACAGAATGAAAAGAAATTCTCGGCAGGATCTGTAGGATCTAACTGGTGTGAACTCCACCTCTCTCTCTAGCCTCGTCTCTCATCATTTACTCATTTGGGTTTTAGTTTTATTATTCTCAGCTTCTCAGATGTTCCAAGACCTCTCTTGTCAATTGGCTTCTGACAACATATTCCTTCACTCAGCTTGGAACAGGTTGTTTTTTTTTTTTTTTCCCTTTTCACTTTGATCCTTTGGATATCAGTTCAATACTTTTTTTTCATTTTTGAAAATTTCCTAATTAGGTCAATTCCTCCATCACACACTTTCGTGTTCCAGTGTACATTTACTACATTATACCTCTTAGTTATAAATGTATGTATATGTCCTTGAATCATCCATTAATGCACACCTCCTTCATGGCTATTTAGTGGAGATCTTTAGGTATAAGAAACATGTATGGTGCTATATTATTAGGGTTTAGCATACATCCTGACATATGAGTGAGTGTGAGTATTAGTTGCTTAGTCATGTCCGACTCTGCAACCCCATGGACTGTAGCACAACAGGCTCCTCTGTCCATGGGGTTTTCCAGGCAAGAATACTGGAGTGGGTTGCCATTTCCTTCTCTAGGGGATCTTCCCGATCCAAGTATTGAACCTGGGTCTCCTGCTTTGCAGGCAAATTCTTTACCATCTGAGCCATCAGAGAAGCTCCTGGTATGTAGCAGTAATCAGTAAATATTTATCAGGAATGAAAGATTATGCCATATCCTTATAAGCAAATACACACCACTAAAATTGAAGAATTTTTGACAACACAGAAGTATTTTAATACAAACACAAAAACATTTTAATACAAAAGCATAAAACTGTATGTAGCATATGATCACATGTATGCATGCTCAGTCGTGCCCAACTCCTTGTGACCCTATGGACTGTAGCCCACCAGGCTCCTCTGTCCGTGGGATTCTCCATGCAAGAATACTGGAGCGGGTTGCCATGCCCTCCTCTAGGGGATCTTCCTGACCCAGGGGATCGAACCTGTGTCTCCTGCATCTCCTGTGTTAGCAGGTCCATTCGTTAGTACCAGGGCCACCAGGGAAGCCCATATGATCACATACTCATGGTTATATAACTATTAAGCAAAAAAAAAAAAAAAAAAATGATAAAATTGGTTGTCTCAGATAAACCTCTAGATTTTCTAGATGATTAGCTTTATTACTTGCTTCTCATTATCTTGTACTTTGGAAAGTTTCCACAGTGAGATTCATAGGAGTTTTATTTCCAGGGAAAAATCATTTTTTTAAGCCATGTGGCTTAAAGCTACCTCAGTTTAGGGGATTTCTCATTTTAATAATTGGTCACCTCCTTTGTCATGTGTTGTGGAACTTGTGATGAGTGGACCTCTCCTCTTGGCCTACATCAGACCCCCAGAGGGACACCTGGGGCTATCCTCCTGATCTGTGGGCTGGAAACTCAGTATACACGTTCATGTGATGATTAGAGCAACTTGGCATTGAAATGTCCTGATCATTTCAGGTCTCTTGTCCTCATTAGAACTATTAGTTTATGCTGCTCCTTGGAGAGCCATGGGGTCTTTGGACTGTATAAGTAAGGAAGGTCAGTTATCTCTCAAAACCTTGAAAGACCATTTAGAATGGTTGTTCTTTGGAAACCAAATGACAAACTCTAATCAATAAGCTAATATATATGTAATTTTCCTTGTAGAGTCTCAGCCTAATTATTGGATTATTGGAATTCTCAAGGACAGAATGATGAAAAGTAAGCGTTAAAGAGAGCAAGAAAGTAAAGATATATCTGAGTTTATGAGGGGATAATTTTGAGACATTTTCTTACAGAAATTTATTTCTAGAAATTGCTCGTTATTTATGGTCATTGAGGAAAAAATACAAAACTCTTTATAGGATACATTGAGTCAAAACAAACTAAAATGTACACGTTAACTTGATCAGAAAATCAGTAAAGTTAAAATTAGTGAATCCTCTTTTCTTTTGAGGAAGTTTGGCCAGTATTTTTAACTGGCATCAAAGTAGTATCATAAATGCTATCCCATTCTGAACTTCTAATGAGTAGCTTGAAATCTATCAATTTGATGAACTCATGTTCTTACTTATCCAGGTAAGAGAGAGAGAGGGAAAACTGAAACATTTAATTTTTAGCTACTTTTATACTGCTAAGTGACATTTGATGTTCTATCTTAAACTGGTCTCACTTAAATTTATTTACAGATACAGTTTTTCCACTTAGAGCACCTCAGTGGATAAGGCAAAACCTAATAGCTATAAAAGGGGAAATCAACAGTAACAGAATAATAGTGGAGGACTTTAACACCGCATTTTCACCAAAGATAGATCATCCAGACAGAAAACTAACAAGGAAACACAAGCTTTAAATGACACGTTAGACCAGATAGACCTAATTGTATTCTAATCAATAAAATTAGAAATGAAAACGGACACCACGGAAATACAAAAGATCCTGAGAGAGTACTACAAGCAACTATAAGCCAATAAAATGAACAACCTAGAAGAAATGGACAAAGTTTTAGAAAGATACAACCATCCAAGACTAAACCAGGAAGAAATAGGAAATATGAGCAGACCAATCACAAGTATTGAAATTGAAACTGATTTAAAAACTTCCCACCAATAAAAGTCCAGGACCAGATGGCTTCGCAGGTGAACTCTATCAAATATTTAGAAATGAGTTAACATCTAGCCTTCTGAAACTCTTCCAAAAAACTGTCAAGGAAAGAACACTCCCATGCTTATGGCTATCAGGCCACTATCACCCTGAACAAAACCCGACAGAGATATCACAGAGAAAGGAAATTATAGGCCAGTATCACTGATGAGCATAAACGCAGAAATCCTCAACAAAATACTAGCAGACTGAATCCAGCAAGCAATACATTGAAAGGATCATATACCACGATCAAATGAGATTTATCCTAGGGATGCAAGGATTTTTCAATATCCACAAATCAATCAACGCAATACACTGCATCAATGAATTGAAGAATAAAAACCCTATGATCATCTCAATAAATGAAGGAAAAAACTTTTGACAAAAACCAACACCAATTTCTGATAAAAATTCCCCAGAAATTGGGCATAGAGGAAACATACCTCAACATAATAAAGGCCATGTATATATGACAAACCCACAGCAACTGTCATCCTTGATGGTGAAAACCTCAAACATTTCCTCTAAGAGCAGGAACAAGACAAGGATATCCACTCTTGCCACGGTTGTTCACTAACCTTTATCATGGTAAGAGACCTGACTACAGATATTTTGTTTTATAAGTGAAATAAGCAAAGTCAAATTAAATTTTTTTGTGTTCTAATGTTTCCCTTAAGGGTGTCTGAGGTATGTAGTACCTAGCATTTTCTATTAAATAAATATTTTATAAGACATAACCTAACAAAGTTTCTAAGTTTGAAGACCAACATGACATTGTCACAACTGGCTGCAGGCTCAGTAAGAACTAACCTGGGTTGAGAGGACCAGCTGAGAAAGGAGATCACTAAGGCCTGGGTGCCATGGCTAACATGGTGCCCTGAATTGAGACATCCATTAGACTTTAGCTTCTGATAGGATCCAGTATTGGAACCTGCCTTCTCTGCTCAGTCCTAACTATCAGTCCCTGTGAATCGAGGATGGAAAGTAAGTGGCTTTAGGCTAGGAATCTAATTTCCTTGGACTCAGCCTCTTCACAAGTATGTGCATGGGGTTTTTTGGTGGGACTCTGACACTAATCAAAAAACCAGAGTCAAGGGTTTCTGTCTTTGACTTAGTCTGAAATCCTCAATCTAAATTGTAACTTGGGTTCCTACCCTTCTTCAGTTCAGTTCAGTTGCTCAGTCATGTCTGACTCTTTGCGACCCCATGGACTGCAGCATGCCAGGCCTCCCTGTCCATCACCAACTCCCAGAGTTTACTCAAACTCATGTCCATTGAGTAGATGATGCCATCCAACCACCTCATCCTCTGTCGTCCCCTTCTCCTCCTGCCTTCAATCTTTCCCAGCATCAGATCAGGGTCTTTTCAAATGAGCCTATACCCTTCTTATGATGCAACAAACTTAGGAATAACTCTTTCTGGATAGAGACCATTCTCTTCCTCCACGACCATGGTAGACACTGCTAAAAAAATGTCAAAGTAATTTTTTTTCTCCAGATAATTTTCAAAGCCACTTCTCAAGTGATCTCAAATAATGACTTGTATTCAGGACAATTTGGCATTCTTACTGTAGGGAACAGAAAATAGCACTTCAAAAGTATTAACTTCCTTCTTATTTCATATCCTATGGGAAGGTGGTTAGATCTCTTCTTCACATTTTAAAATTCCCAGGATCCCAATTTGCTTCCTCAATAAAACAAACTCTTAGACAAAGGATGACAAATGCACTCAGTCTAAATTGCAAAATCTGATCAGTTATTAGTGGCTATTGGAGTGTAGTCTTGACAGTACTAAGGTCATGTGTGGATTCAGGGAAAAATGTATTTTTTGATCAAGGATGAAAGACGCTATGAATTTCCCACACTTTTTCTTGTTCTTTGTCTAAGCAGCCTCCCTTTGGATGAGGTTGGCAACACCATGCTTGTTTCCTGGGCTCATGGCTCATTTATTGACTCCTTAATCCTCAGAAGCAATAGAGGCAGCCTGTGAAACTTCTGCCATCTTAAAGAACACAATCTCCCTTGCCCACATAACTTTGAAATCCATACAGGACACCTAGTGTTTTATTTTAATTTAATTTCCCCTTCTTTGGTTTCTGGCAGCATGAAGCAGAAGATCAGGGGAATGGAGTGAGGCATAAGCCATTGAAAGCTGCCCTGGCTTTTCGCTTCACAGTACGCTGGGAGACACCATGTGGTATGAGGCATTCATCTGCAGATATAGAGACTGTAAAATTGTACTCTAAAATTAAAAATTTTTAATTAGAAGGCAGCATCTGTGAACCTTTTACTGGAAACCACTGCTTTTTTTTTTCCCCCCTCTGATAAATTATCCCAGCTCTGTGGCCTGTTATCCCCCTCCCACCATGTCAGAGATTAGAAAACCAGCCTCTCCTCCCCTAATAATACTCCTGTAACTGTCAGATGGAGATTTCTCTGCTTAATGTTTAACAAGCAACTGGTACTGATTTCAAGAAATTGAGAAATATTTAATTCAGAGTCACTTCTTTCTTTATAGATTCTCTTGGCTTCCCTGTTTTCCTTCCAATCCCTTATTTCCAGAAACTGTGTGAATCAAAGCTGGATATGGTCTGCTGTGGTGTCCATCAGCTTCTTAATCCCTACCTGAGACCATCCTCTGATGTTGAAAACAATATAATCCACCCCAGTAGCCAATTTGGGAAACCATGGGTGAAGATTATTTTATTTCCAGTGGGAGCTATTTTATCAGGTGCAAATGATAATACTCCTGCCCAGCAACAATGGCCTGATGTTCTCCTTTTCTGTGCTGAGTCAGGTAAGGCTTGAGCAGGGCAAGCTGTGAGGCAGTACCACAGACAGTAGTGCCAGGGGGCAGAGGTGTCTGAGGATGGCGAGAGTCTGAGCAATCAGTGTTCGCAGATGGGAGGTTAGCCGAAGGTGGAGGACTAATAAATGCAAGTGGGACATTAGGATCTAGGACCCAGGGGTGTGTGGAAGCAGAAATAAGCAGGTGAGAAGCTGGATACGAAGACCAGCTCAGTCTGAGCCTTTGAAATGCACACAAAGGAATAAAAAGAGGTGGTCAGTCCCCTAGCTTCTAGTTTTAAGAACCAGGAATCAAGGATGGCAAGCAAATAGAGATGAATACCACAGGACCAGACAAGGAGAAATTTATGGAGCAAGTAGAGAGGATAGATTAGAGAGGCTGAGTCACAGGATCTCAGGGTTATTATTAAATAGGTTTTATGGGTTGAGTTGTGTCTCCCTCAAAGAAATTGAAGTTCTAACACTCAGTACCTATGGATTGTGACCTTCTTTTGCAGATTATCAAATTATCAAAGATGAGGTCATTAGGTCATTTGGATGTGCAGATAGACACAGGGAGAACACCTTGTGAAGATAAATGGAGAGATTGGAGCGATGCATCTACAAGTCAAGGAGCACCACAAATTGTTACCAAACTCCCAGCAGCCAGGGGAGAAAGAACACATTCTCTTTTAGAGCTCCTGGGAGGAACTGAGCACGCTGACACCTTAATCTTGGGCTTCCAGCCCCAGAACTGTGAGATATGCATTTTGTTGCTGGAACCGTCCAGTCTGTGGGACTTTGTTACAGCAGCCCCATAAAACTAATACAGTGATATCACACCCATGGGGCAAATAAGGCTAGCTCCCCAATATCCTGTCTCCATTCTTCCTTAGTGAAAGAATCTCAACCTGTAACTGGTTTCTGTGTCATCTGAAATATTGCCTATATTCCCAGCCTTCTTTGCAAGTTGGCTGGGCCAATAAAAGGTACTATGAAAAGTTGTTGGTAACTTTAAAAGACTTCTTTAAATGTAATAGTAAGGCATTTTTGTTTTCCTTTTTTCTTTAAATTTCAGCTTTAAACATTTTTTTCAGGTATAACTGATAATTTCTTTCCTTTTTTCTTATTTCTATACTACTCTGCTTCCTAATTCTTCTGGAATTCAATTCACTTATGAGGACTGGAGCTCCAGAAGTCATGGAAACCAGAACTAAATAGTAGGGAAGATGATGGAAGGAACTAGGTTCTCTGCCTCTCATGGAGCTGCCATATCTACCCTGTCCTACCTTCCTCCATTTTTATTGGCTATGAGAGAAAAACAAAGCTCTCTCTAACTTCAGATGGTTGGATGAAGCTTATTGTGATAAGCCATGTAACCTATGTCTAACCCACACACAGCAGTTGTACATGTGAGAAGACTTGGATTCAGGGACATGATATGACTCACCCATGACCATACAGCCCCAGAGCTTGTGCTGGAAGGTGGATTTCAAATTTTATTTTATTGAAGTATCATTGATTTAGAATGTTGTGTTAGATCAGTCTCTGGAATTGGACCCTGGCAACCTCCATTTTAATCAGCAACTAAATTGATTCTTAAGTAGAGGAAATATTAAGCACATTCCCCAAGTTAGGCCACCTCATACTCAGGGACTGTATCTAGGCTGCAAATTTGAGGACCCAGAGGCAATGGTAACCTCATTCCCCAAACCACCATTTTATAATCCACTAGTTGGAGGGTGCTATTGAAGTGACCTATTCAGTAGCTGATAAACAGGAAGCAGAGCCACCTCCTGCCTTTGCCTTCTTGAAAGATTGCAAGTTAGGGGACTCCTTCATGTTGGGAAGGCAACATTCAAAGAGGATCATTACCTTTTCCTAGAATGGGATCTAAGAATGGGAAGAGTGCCATTGATTGAGTAAGAGCAGTTTGGGGGCAGCGGCAGGGGTAGAAGCCTACTTCAGGAGATGACGAGGCAAGAGGTAAAGTTGATGGGGGACCCTTCTGGCTTGGGCATGTTGCCTGCAGTAGGCTAAAGCTAAGTCACACAGAAAGAGCATTGGCATAGGACTACGGGTAAGAGAAAATAATGATTAAAGCAAAATGACTGAGCATTCTTCCACCCAGTAGGACATCAGGGTCTGCTGTGGATGTGAGTCCTCCTTCTCCCTACCGCTGCTCTTACGTGATTGTCCTCCTCGCTTTCTCCCTAAGACTCTAATCTTTGAGGCTCTTGGCTTGTCTATATATCCCTCTCTTTGTTCCCATGTCAAACTTTTTTTTTTTTCTAATTTTATTTTATTTTTAAACTTTACATAATTGTATTAGTTTTGCCAAATATCAAAATGAATCCGCCACAGGTATACACGGGTTCCCCATCCTGAACCCTCCTCCCTCCTCCCTCCCCATACCATCCCTCTGGGTCATCCCAGTGCACCAGCCCCAAGCATCCAGTATCGTGCATCGAACCTGGACTGGCAACTCGTTTCTTACATGATATTTTACATGTTTCAATGCCATTCTCCCAAATCTTCCCACCCTCTCCCTCTCCCACAGAGTCCATAAGACTGTTCTATACATCAGTGTCTCTTTTGCTGTCTCGTACACCGGGTTATTGTTACCATCTTTCTAAATTCCATATATATGTGTTAGTATACTGTATTTATGTTTTTCCTTCTGGCTTACTTCACTCTGTATAATAGGCTCCAGTTTCATCCACCTCATTAGAACGGATTCAAATGTATTCTTTTTAATGGCTGAGTAATACTCCATTGTGTATATGTACCACTGCTTTCTTATCCATTCATCTTTCATCTGCTGATGGACATCTAGGTTGCTTCCATGTCCTGGCTATTATAAACAGTGCTGCGATGAACACTGGGGTACACGTGTCTCTTTCCTTTCTGGTTTCCTCAGTGTGTATGCCCAGCAGTGGGATTGCTGGATCATAAGGCAATTCTATTTCCAGTTTTTTAAGGAATCTCCACACTGTTCTCCATAGTGGCTGTACTAGTTTGCATTCCCACCAACAGTGTAAGAGGGTTCCCTTTTCTCCACACCCTCTCCAGCATTTATTATTTGTAGACTTTTGGATTGCAGCCATTCTGACTGGTGTGAAATGGTACCTCATAGTGGTTTTGATTTGCATTTCTCTGATAATGAGTGATGTTGAGCATCTTTTCATGTGTTTGTTAGCCATCTGTATGTCTTCTTTGGAGAAATGTCTATTTAGTTCTTTGGCCCATTTTTTGATTGGGTCGTTTATTTTTCTGGAGTTGAGCTGTAGGAGTTGCTTGTATATTTTTGAGATTAGTTGTTTGTCGGTTGCTTCATTTGCTATTATTTTCTCCCATTCTGAAGGCTGTCTTTTCACCTTGCTAATAGTTTCCTTTGATGTGCAGAAGCTTTTAAGGTTAATTAGGTCCCATTTGTTTATTTTTGCCAAACTTTTACTATCCTCCTTGTCACGCCTCCTTAATCGCTGAAAACTTGGGCAACTTGTCTACAGTCTCCCTTTCCATCTCAATTCCTTCCCTTTAACCAAAGACCACCCTAGCCTCTCATCTTGACATTGTCTTTTCCAATGATCTCATCTCCCTAACTCAGCCACTCACTTCCATTCTCTCACCCTGAGCCTTACTAGCAGAAACTACACCATTTCTGAAATCACCAAAAGAAATGTCTAGACATTTCCCCAAGGTAACTCTTTAACCTCCACGTGCCTCTGCCCAAGTATCTCTACTACAACACTATCACACCTGAGTGTCAATCTTGATCTCTCCACATTCTCTCCATCAATCAGCTTCTCTTATCCAGTTTGCACGCATCCAGCTTAGAGCATCTGCTCCATTAAGGCAGACAATCTTTGGTAATTATGCTTATCTTTCTTCCCTCTCTGTCCATTTAGCAAGAGCATAATCCCAACCCAGGTGAACCCAGTCACTCACATTCTCCATCTCAGTTCAGTTCAGTCTCTCAGTCGTGTCTGATTATTTGCTGCCCCATGGACTGCAGCATGTCGGGTTTCCCTGTCCATCACCAACTCTCAGAGCTTGCTTAAACCCATGTCCATTGAGTCAGAGATGCCATCCAGCCATCTCATCTTCTGTCGTCCCCTTCTCCTCCCTCCTTCAATTTTTCCCACCATCAGAGTCTTTTCCAATGAGTCAGTTCTTCACATCAGGTGGCCAAAGTATTGGCATTTTAGCTTCAGCATCAGTCCTTCCAATGAATATTCAGGACTGATCTCCTTTAGGATGAACTGGTTGGATATCCTTGCAGTCCAAGGGACTCTCAAGAGTTTTCTCCAACACCACAGTTCAAAAGCATCAATTCTTCAGTGCTCCAGCTTTCTTTATAGTCCAACTCTCACATCCATGTATGACTACTGGAAAAAACCATAGCTTTGACTAGATGAACCTTTGTCGGCAAAGTAACATCTCTGCTTTTTAATATTCTGTCTAGGTTGGTCATAGCTTTTCTTCCAAGGAGCAAGCGACTTTAAATTTCATGGCAGCAGTCACCATCTGCAGTGATTTTGGAGCCCCGTCCCCCAGAATAAAGTATCTTCTCACTGTTTCCATTGTTTCCCCATCTAATTGCCATGAAGTAATGGGACCAGATGCCATGATCTTAGTTTTCTGAATGTTGAGTTTTAAACCAATTTTTTCACTTTCCTCTTTCACTTTCATCAAGAGGCTCTTTAGTTCTTCTTTGCTTACTGCAATCTGAGGTTATTGATATTTCTTCCTGCAATCTTGATTCTAGCTTGTGCTTCATCCAGCCCAGCATTTTGCATGATGTACTCTGCATGTAAGTTAAATGATCAGGGTGACAATATACAGCCTTGACGTACTCTCTTCCCGATTTGGAACCAGTCTGTCGGTTCCATGTCCAGTTCTAACTGTTGCTTCTTGATGTGCATACCTCCAGATTTCTCAGGAGACAGGTAAGGTGATCTGGTATTTCCATCCCTAAGCATTTTCCATAGTTTGTTGTGTTCCACACAGTCAAAGGCTTTGGCATACTCAATATAGCAGAAATAGATATTTTTCTGGAACTCTCTTGCTTTTTTGTTGATCCAACAAATGTTGGCAATTTGATCTCTGGTTCCTCTGTCCTTTCTAAATCCAGCTTGAACATCTGGAAGTTCACAGTTCACTTACTGTTGAAGCCTGGCTTGGAGAAGTTTGAGCATTACCTAACTAGCATGTGAGATGAGTGCAGCTGTGTGGTAGTTTGAGCATTCTTTGGCATTGCCTTTCTTTGGGATTGGAATGAAAACTTACCTTTTCCAGTCCTGTGACCACTACTGAGTTTTCCAAAATTTGCTGGTGTAATGAGTGCAGCACTTTCACTGTATCATCTTTCAGGATTTGAAATAGCTCAACTGGAATTCCACCACCTCCACTAGCTTTGTTCATAGTAATGGTTCCTAAGGCCCACTTGATTTCTCATTCCAGGATGTATGGCTCTAAGTGAGGGATCACACTGTTGTGGTTATCTGGGTTATTAAGATCTTTTTTGTACAGATTGTCTGTGTATTCTTGCCACCTCTTCTAATATCTTCTGCTTCTGTTAGGTCCATACCATTTCTGTCTTTTATTGTGCTCATCTTTGCATGAAATGTTCCCTTGGTATCTCTGACTTTCTTGAAGAGATCTCTAGTCTTTCCCATTCTTTTGTTTTCCTCTATTCCTTCACATTGATCACTGAGGAAGGCTTTCTTATCTCTTCTTGTTATTCTTTGGAACTCTGCATTCAGATGCTTATATCTTTCCTTTTCTCCCTTGCCTTTAGCTTCACTTCTTTTTCAGCTATTTGTAAGGCCTCCTCAGACAACCATTTTGCCTTTTTGCATTTCTTTTTCTTGGGGATGGTCTTGATCCCTGTCTCCTGTACAATGTAAAAAACTTCCACCCACAGTTCTTCAGGCACTCTGTCTATCAGATCTAATCCCTTGAATCTACTTCTCACTTCCACTATATAATCATAAGGGATTTGATTTAGGTCATACCCAAATGATCTAGTGGTTTTCCCTACTTTCTTCAATTTAAGTCTGAATTTTGCAATAAGGAATTCATGATCTGAGCCACAGTCAGCTCCTGGTCTTGTTTTCCTGACCATGTAGAGCTTCTCCATTTTTGGCTGCAAAGAATATAATCAATCTGATTTCAGCATTGACCATCTGGTGATGTCCATGTGTAGAGTTTTCTCTTGTGTTGTTGGAAGAGGATGTTTGCTATGACCAGTGAGTTCTCTTGAAAAACTCTATTAGCCTTTGCCCTGCTTCATTCTGTACTCCGAGGCCAAATTTGCCTGTTACTCCAGGTATTTCTTGACTTTATACTTTTGCATTCCAGTCCCCTACAATGAAAAGGACATCTTTTTTGGGTGTTAGTTCTAGAAGCTTTTGTAGGTCTTCATAGAACCGTTCAGCTTCAGCTTCTTCAACAATATAGTTGGGGCATAGACTTGGATTACTGTGATATTGAATTATTTGCTTTGGAAATGAACAGAGATCATTCTGTTGTTTTTGAGATTGTACCCTAAAACTGCGTTTCGGACTTTTGTTGACTATGATGGCTACTCCATTTCTTCTAAGGCATTCCTGCCTACAGTAGTAGATATAACGGTCATCTGAGTTAAGTTTGCCCGTTCCAGTCCACTGATTTCTAAAATGTCGATGTTCACTCTCTCCATCTCCTATTTGACCAATTCCAATTTACCTTGATTCATGGACCTAATATTCCAGGTTCCTAAGCAGTATTGCTCTTTACAGCATTAGACTACTTCCATCACCAGTCACATCTACAACTAGGTGTTTTTGCTTTGGCTCCATCTCTTCATTCTTTCTGCAGTTATTTCTCCACTCTTCTCCACTAGCATATTGGGCACCTACCGACCTGGGGAGTTCATCTTTCAGTGTCCTATGTTTTTGACTTTTCATACTGTTAATGGGGTTCACAACGCAAGAATATTGACATGGTTTGCCATTCCCTTCTCCGGTGGACCACGTTTTGTCAGAACGCTCCACCATGAGCCATCCATCTTGGGTGGCCCTACACAGCATGGCTTATAGTTTCATTGAGTTAGACAAGGCTGTGGTCCATGTAATCAGTGTGATTAGTTTTCTGTGACTGTGTTTTCATTCTGTCTGCCCTCTGACACACTAGTAAAAGTAATGCTCAAAATTCTCCAAGCCAGGCTTCAGCAATAGGTGAATCATGAGCTTCCAGATGTTCAAGCTGGTTTTAGAAAAGGCAGAGGAACCAGAGATCAAATTGCCAAAATCCACTGGATCATCAAAAATGCAAGAGAGTTCCAGAAAAACATCTATTTCTGCCTTATTGACTATGCCAAAGACTTTGACTGTGTGGATCACAATAAACTGTGGAAAATTCTGAAAGAGATGAGAATACCAGACCACCTGACTTGCCTCTTGAGAAACCTATAAGCAGGTCAGGAAGCAACAGTTAGAACTGGGCATGGAACAACAGAATGGTTCCAT
Source organism: Bos indicus (assembly GCF_029378745.1). Classification (NCBI taxonomy): domain Eukaryota; kingdom Metazoa; phylum Chordata; class Mammalia; order Artiodactyla; family Bovidae; genus Bos; species Bos indicus. The sequence goes on along the minus strand of NC_091780.1, from coordinate 12,826,592 downwards.
ATAGGAAAAGGAGTACGTCAAGCTGTATATTGTTACCCTGCTTATTTAACTTATATGCAGAGTACCTCATGAGGAACGCTGGACTGGAAGAAGCACAAGCTGGAATCAAGATTGCCAGCAGAAATAACAATAACCTCAAATATGCAGATGACACCACTCTTATGGCAGAAAGTGAAGAGGAACTCAAAAGCCTCTTGATGAAAGTGAAAGAGGAGAGTGAAAAAGTTGGCTTAAAGCTCAACATTCAGAAACAAAGTTCATGGCATCTGGTCCCATCACTTCATGGCAAATAGATGTGGACACAGTGGAAACAGTGTCAGACTTTATTTTTGGGGGCTCCAAAATCACTGCAGATGGTGACTGCAGTCATGAAATTAAAAGATGCTTACTCCTTGGAAGAAAAGTTATGACCAACCTAGATAGCATATTCAAAAGCAGAGACATTACTTTGCCAACAAAAGTCCATCTAGTCAAGGCTATGGTTTTTCCAGTGGTCATGTATGGATATGAGAGTTGGACTGTGAAGAAGGCTGAGCACCGAAGAATTGATGCTTTTGAACTCTTGCGAGTCCCTTGGACTGCAACGAGATCCAAGCAGTCCATTCTGAAGGAGATCAGCCCTGGGATTTCTTTGGAAGGAATGATGCTAAAGCTGAAACTCCAGTACTTTGGCCACTTCATGCGAAGAGTTGACTCACTGGAAAAGACTCTGATGCTGGGAGGGATTGGGGGCAGGAGGAGAAGGGGACGGCAGAGGATGAGATGGCTGGATGGCATCACTGACTTGATGGACATGAGTCTGAGTGAACTCCAGGAGTTGGTGATGGACAGGGAGACCTGGCGTGCTACGATTCATGGGGTTGCAAAGAGTCAGACACGACTGAGGGACTGAACTGAACTGAACTGAACTGCACTGCGACAGGTAAGGATAAGAGGTTTATGGAGCTTCCTAATGGGATAGACTGACTATGGGGGAACTGGGTCTTGTTCTGATGGGCAGGGACATGCTCAGAAAATCTTTAATCCAATTTTCTGTTGATGGGTGGGGCTGTGTTCCCTCCCTGTCATTTGACCTGATATCAAACTATGGTGGAGGTAATGAAGATAACGGGACCTCCTTCAAAAAGTCGCATGTGTGCACTGCTGCACTCAGTTCCCCCGACCCTGCAGCAGGCCTCCGCTGACCCACGCATCCGCTGGAGACTCCTGGATACTCATGGGCTAGTCTGGGTCAGTCTCTTGTGGAGTGACTGTTCCTTTCTCCTGGGTCCTGGTGCATACAAGGTTTTGTTTGTGCCCTCCAAGAATCTGTTTCCCCAGTCCTGTGTAAGTTCAGGCAGCTCTATGGTGGGGTTAATGGAGACCTCCTTCAATAGGGCTTATGTCACACCCAGGTCTGCTGCACCCAGAGCCCCTGCCCTGCGGCAGGCCCCTGCTGATCTGTACCTCCCCAGGAGACACTCAAACACTCAAAAGCAGGTCTGGCTCAGTCTCTGTGGGGTCTTCTGGTGGCCACAAGATTTTGTTTGGGCCCTTCAAGCATCTCTGGCAGGTATGGGGTTTGATTCTAAATGTGATTTCACTACTTCTACCTTCTTTCTGGTGCTTCTCCTTTGTCCTTGGATATGGGGTTTCTTTTTTTGGTGTGATCCAACATTCTCCTCGGAGAAGGCAATGGCACCCCACTCCAGTACTCTTGCCTGGAAAATCCCATGGACGGAGGAGCCTGGTGGGCTGCAGTCCATGGGGTCGCTAAGAGTTGGACACGACTGAGTGACTTCACTTTCACTTTTCACTTTCATGCATTGGAGAAGGAAATGACAACCCACTCCAGTGTTCTTTCCTGGAGAATCCCAGAGATGGGGGAGCCTGGTGGGCTGCCATCTATGGGGTCGCAGAGTCGGACTCCACTAAGTGACTTAGCAGCAGCAGCAGCAGCAACATTCTCCTGTGGATGGTTGTTCAGCAGTGAGTTGTAATTTTGGAGTTCTTGCAGGAGAAGATGAGCACACATCCTCCATCTCACATCCATCCTAAAAATTAAGCCTTTCTGGGGGAAAAAATCACACAGTTAAGCAGATTACAATCATTGTGGATTAATAATCTTTTAATCACCTACCTCAACTGGGCTTTCATTATCATCTAGCAAGTATTTTATTTCCCTTGTCAGCTCACACCTCACCATCCTATCAAAGGAAGATTTTCCCAAGTGTTGGCTCCCAGGAATTGCACTATGTTATTATTTTCTTTCTGCCCAATATCTTAATCATCTTCCCATCATCAGAAGATAAGTTTGCTTGCTGCTCTCACATCAACAAAATCAGGCATGAAAACTAGAACCTTTCCTTGAAACTCACATCACTCTAGTTACCACCATTTCACTTTACTCACCTTCTTGGTCACATTTCTCAAGAGTTCTTTAGATGCTACCTGCACATCAGTACCTTCTAGTTATTTTGTCATCTGTGAAGCCACTGCACCAAAACTGCTCTTACTCATTTGCTGATACTCTTCTCATTCTTAGATCCTATCCTAGGAAAAGATAACGATCCTCTTTTTATGTTGTCTGTAGGTTGTTATGGCTCTCTTTCATGTCTTATTCCAGGGTCCAGGCGGCCCCTATCTGGATTATACCCTGGGACATATTATTCGTACAGTAGAGGGGAAAATGTAAGAGCCAAATGAGTAAAGGTTCTTATGTCTTCTACTGGGAGATGGCATAGGATAAGCCTGTTCACATCACACTGACCACATTAAGTCACACGCATGGCTGGGCCTGACATCAGTGGAGTGGAACTGTGAAGTAAAGTGAAGTGAAAGTCGCTCAATGGTGTCCGACTCTTCGCGACCCCATGGACTATACAGTTCGTGGAATTCTCCAGGCCAGAATACTGGGGTGGGCAGCCTTTCCCTTCTCCAGGGGGTCTTCCCAACCCAGGGATCAAACCTGCGTCTCCCACATTGCAGATGGATTCTTTACCAGCTAAGCCAAGAGGGAAGCCCAAGAAAACTGGAGTGTGTAGCCTATCCCTTCTCCAGCAGATCTTCCCAACCCAGGAATCGAACCAAGGTCTCCTGCATCGCAGGCAGATTCTTTACCAGCTGATCTCCCAGGGAATCCTTGGAGTGGAACTGTACTTGTCTCAAAGGTGGAGGCAGGTAATGAATAACTAGACAATCGCCAAAGGCAAGAGTATATAATTCTCTACAGGGAACGGGGAGGGAGAGGTGTGGGAACAGCGTGACTGTCTTCTACAGTGCTTTGAACCCCTTGATCCTTTCTTTTTCTCTTACCCTATCACACATGTTGCTTTTACTCACTTCTATTTTCTCAGCCTTCATATCAAGGCAGTGATCTACTAATTCATGCCCACCTGACTGTTTGCCATTTCCAACTTGCAGGTTAATTTCCTCTGTGCTTTTTTTTTTCTTCTAGTTTTATTGTGTGTGTGTGTGTGTGTGTGTGCGTTGATAAACAATGGGGAAGAGAAAAAATTGTTTATTGAGTCACTACCTGGCTATAACTTTACGGGGTAGTCACTGCAATCACCTTCCTTCCATATCATCTTCCTTCCATCCATATGGCCGTCACGGTGCCTGTTCCAGTGACTATTAAGGCAACTTCCCCTCTTCTTTTCATCTGTGTCTCTCCCACTATGAATGTCTTCATTTTTGGTGAATAAACTGGTCTTTGGTTCATGAAGATTTTTCAAGCCATGTGGCTTGAGTTACGTCAATTGTCTTCTTTACTATCTCCAAATATCAATTCATATCCCCCTGTCTTACTCTTGTTCATCCTTCACAGCACAAGAAGTGTCCCTCTCTCTGGAAACATCCCATTCTTCTCCCTTTCTTTCCCACTGGTGACAATATTATAACCTTATCGTATTCCATTTAGTGCTATTTACTAAGAATGCCTTAATGACTGGTCTATGGAAAATACAAATAAATAACCTGACTTTATTTTCCCAAAGACAGCCGGGGTTACATATGTGTCAAATAGAATATAATAGATAGGGATTTATTCCTCCATTAGCTTTTTAGGTTTGCTTATCTTTCAGAGTAATTTAAATTGAAATGGAAGACAAATCTTTATTTGATTGTTAGGCAATTCAGTGCTATTTATTTTGTTCGAGTTGGTGTGGGATCTAAGTGCACTGTTGTTAAAAGGCTATTTAATGTCACATAGCGGGCCGATTAATTTTTTCGATAAATTGCCAGCATATCCAGTCAATTGCATACATTTAATTGGGAGAGTCCATTCTTCTAAAGTCTGTCTCTATACTTTCTGGTAATGGTGCTATAGTTTACATGCTCTTAGACATACGAAGACACTGCCTTTTGTTATCAAAAGTCTGGAGACAAATCTCAAAGCACATGTGTGGTTCTGTTAAAAGAGGGTCAAAGGATGGCATGAATTAAGTAGCACAACATGCAGTCAAGAGGCAGAGCATGGTGGGGATTGTTTTTTAATTTTTTTGGATGACTTGTTTTGTATTGATAATGAAAGGCATGATCACTGATGTTGAAGTTTAACATATTGTTGGCAAGGAAGCATATTTATTTAAGCTTAAACTAGGATCTTATCTTGGGTATCATTTTCTTACTTGGTCTGAAAGATGAGAACATAGAAAGTTCCTCTCGTTTTCTTGCCTACAATGATCATATAATGCTAATTTAATTATCTAATTAATGTTTATTCTTGGGATGTATGAATTTTCCCTGTTGAGAACAAAGAGAATAGGGAAGGAAGGGATAAGATTACCATAAAGCTCAAATAAAATCATAAATTTACAAGTAATATTTTTTCTCATATTAGTTATTGACAAACTATGTTAGGTAGTATACAAATAAGGTCTGTACAATCAAAAGTTTTATGTTTTTGTTTGTAATTATTTCTATAGAATCTAATATAATATGTAGCATATAGTACAGCTTATACAAATTTGTCAAATCAATGGAAAAATAAAGGTATGATTAAGAAATACAAATGGCGGTGATGATTTTAAAATAGTAAAGGTGTCTTCCCTTTTTTCTACCTGAATATCACAACATTTAAGAATATGAAAACTTAAAAAAAATATATTGTTATGAAATAACAACAACAATAACAGTAATAATTGGCTCTAATGAAGTTGTGGTCCTTTAAAAAAAAAAAAAAAAAGGCATATCAAGAAGGGGTTTAGGTATTCAGGGAAGATATGGCCAGGCAATAGGAAGAGGTAAAACATTCATCTGGCAAACTCTGGGAGTGACATGAAGAAAAAGATAATAAACTCTCACAGAAATGAAGGTCACCTTGCCAAGAATATAAAGGAAAAGAGGCCTTTGTGAAGGTATAAAAAGTGGTAGCTGATTAAAATAGACAAAATAAAAGAAAAATTTATAAAAAAAGAGTTAAAAGGCCTAGGGAGACAATAAGAAGAAAAGAAGAAGATCCAGTCCATGTATTATTGGTACTTCCAAGATAGAAAGCTGAGTTAATGAAACAAATGAAAATTATTTAAAGAAATGTATTTTTAATTCTGTAAATAAAATAACACCTGGAGCTATAGATTTAAGAAATAGTGTCTAGGTGAAAAAATTAACAGAATAATGGAACAGTAAGACACATATTGCTAAAGTTATTGCATTTCAAGGATAAAGAAATAGTCTTTGGAAAACCAGTTAAAAATATCTAATTCCAGCTAGAACCAATACAATATTGTAAAGTAAAAAATAATAATAATAATAAAATTTTAAAAAAAAAGAAAGTAAGGAAAAGCAAAAAAAAAATCTAATTCCTAAAAAGAACAAAAGTCAGACTGGCCTAAGAGTTCTTATTCTCTTTCCATCTGTCTCTCAAACCCCTCATCGCTCATACAAAAATGTAATATAAATTTAAGACTTTTTATCATATATGTATATATAATATGCATAACAGGAGATTAGAGTAGAGGTTATAATATCAAGAAAAAAAGAAAAAGTGATTATATAATTTTATATCCAAGCAAAGTACTATTAAAACTTCCCTTGTGGCTGACTGGCAAAGAATCCACCTGCCAAGGCAGGAGATGCAGGTTTGATCCCTGGGTCAGGAAGATTCCCCTGGAGAAGGAAATGGCAACCCACTCCAGGATTCTTGCCTGGGAAATGCCATGGACAGAGGAGTCTGGGGGGCTACAGTCCATGGAGTAAGTCTGACACAACTTAGTGACTAAACAACAGCGATGAAGTGTTATTCCTGCATAAATGTAACAGGAAAACACTTTCAAACACGCATAAATTCAGGAAATAGACTTACTTTGAGCCTGTTTTACAGAAAAAAAATTCTAGGATATCATTTAGAAGACATAAATAGAATTTTCAGAAAAAAAATTTTCAAAGAAAATAATGGCGAACTAGCCACACTAGACATCACACTTATTATCTTAAGAAATCATAATAATTAGGGCAGTGTGAAGAACAGAAAGTTTGGCAGTAGCTGAAATGCATATAGGAATTTTGTGTAATGAAGTCTATGTTAGGGAACAAAATACAAATGACTGAAGGAAGAGTGAATGCTAATCTGGATTAAAAGGAAAAGGCTGGATTTGCATCTTATACTTTATACCAAAATAGATTCTAGATACATAAGAATTTTAAGAGTAAATACTAAAACCATAAAATGCTGAAAACAGCATGGGGAATTTATTTTTATGACACAGGGGAGGTTCTTCTAAGAATGATAAAATCCCAGATTTTAGAAAAAAACAATAAACGCAAACAGATAAAGGTCAAAAATTACTACATCAATTGAAAATAATACAAGACCAGCAAAAGAAAATAGAAACCACAAAAGTGGAAAATAAATATTTGCAATTCATAACAGACTCAAAGCTGCCTTTCTTAACATATTATGTCCTCTGGGTAATCAAAAGTGGAAGACCAAGAACCTAAGGGTAAGACTTAGATTAAAAGAGCAAGACTTAAACAACCAACAGAAAATGAAGTGCCCATGACTATTAGACCTATGGAGAGTTGCTCAACCAGTAACTCGTACCGTAAGAAAAATGCAAATTAAAACGACGGGAAAACTTTTACTAGGTATGATTTGCAAAGATCAGAAATTTCAAGGTTGAAGAAGGTCAAGGAAAACACAGACTCTCGTGGTGAAAACAAAAAGGGGTACAACTATAAGAGGCAAACTGAGCAAAATCAGTTCCGTTCTATATTTGGATATACTCCTTGATCCAGGAATTTGACTTCTTGAAATTTATACTACTAAGAAAAGCACAAAGGAATTTATATAGGTACAAAGACATTTACAGAAGGGGTGGTTTAGGTGTGTGTCTATACAAGCCTGTAAAAATATAAGATAGCCATAAATAAAGGACTTTAAACAAATTATGACATATTCATACAGTTGAAAACTAGGCAAGAAAAAAAAAAAACAAGAAAAAGGCAGTTCTAGATTAAGTAGTATAGAAGGAACTTCAAGATATATTATTAAATGAAAGAGGTGTTGGTATAAAGCATACTGTTTCTTGTTTTTGCTTTTCTTTTTTTTTTTTTTATATATTTTATTTTATTTTATTTTTTTCTAATTTTATTTTATTTTTAAACTTTACATAATTGTATTAGTTTTGTCAAATATCATAATGAATCCGCCACAGGTATACATGTGTTCCCCATCCCGAACCCTCCTCCCTCCTCCCTCCCCATACCATCCCTCTGGGCCGTCCAGTGCACCAGCCCCAAGCATCCAGCATCGTGCATCGAACCTGGACTGGCAACTCGTTTCCTACATGATATTTTACATGTTTCAATGCCATTCTCCCAAATCTTCCCACCCTCTCCCTCTCCCACAGAGTCCATAAGACTGTTCTATACATCAGTGTCTCTTTTGCTGTCTCGTATACAGAGTTATTGTTACCATCTTTCTAAATTCCATATACATGCGTTAGTATACTGTATTTATGTTTTTCCTTCTGGCTTACTTCACTCTGTATAATAGGCTCCAGTTTCATCCACCTCATTAGAACTGATTCAAATGTATTCTTTTTAATGGCTGAGTAATACTCCATTGTATATATGTAACACAGCTTTCTTATCCATTCATCTGCTGATGGACATCTAGGTTGCTTCCATGTCCTGGCTATTATAAACAGTGCTGCGATGAACATTGGGGTACACGTGTCTCTTTCCCTTCTGGTTTCCTCAGTGTGTATGCCTAGCAGTGGGATTGCTGGATCATAAGGCAGTTCTATTTCCAGTTTTTTAAGGAATCTCCACACTGTTCTCCATAGTGGCTGTACTAGGTTGCATTCCCACCAACAGTGTAAGAGGGTTCCCTTTTCTCCACACCCTCTCCAGCATTTATAATTTGTAGACTTTTGGATCGCAGCCATTCTGACTGGTGTGAAACGGTACCTCATAGTGGTTTTGATTTGCATTTCTCTGATAATGAGTGATGTTGAGCATCTTTTCATGTGTTTGTTAGCCATCTGTATGTCTTCTTTGGAGAAATGTCTATTTAGTTCTTTGGCCCATTTTTTGATTGGGTCGTTTGTTTTTCTGGAGTTGAGCTGTAGGAGTTGCTTGTATATTTTTGAGATTAGTTGTTTGTCGGTTGCTTCATTTGCTATTATTTTCTCCCATTCTGAAGGCTGTCTTTTCACCTTGCTAATAGTTTCCTTTGATGTGCAGAAGCTTTTAAGGTTAATTAGGTCCCATTTGTTTATTTTTGCTTTTATTTCCAATATTCTGGGAGGTGGGTCATAGAGGATCCTGCTGTGATGTATGTCGGAGAGTGTTTTGCCTATGTTCTCCTCTAGGAGTTTTATAGTTTCTGGTCTTACGTTTAGATCTTTAATCCATTTTGAGTTTATTTTTGTGTATGGTGTTAGAAAGTGGTCCAGTTTCATTCTTTTGCTTTTCTTTTTAAAGGCCATTCATAATGTGTGCATGTTTAGAGATACCTGTAAAGTTTAAATAAGAAACCGGTACCAGCCTCTGGTGAGGAAAATGAACCAAGAAAGTTTATGAGAACAACTTAAATTTCCTTGATTCAATCTTGTAGTTTGAAGGAATTGTTGAGAAAACACATGGAGATGCACTTAGATCCATTTCTAGTTCATCTACAAAGATTCTGATTGTAAATCTCCCTTTTCATTAACGATTTCAAGGAGAAGCGTTTAACTCCTACTCTGGTGGCAAATCTCACCAGGTTTGCACATAGGTTTTGGACCCTTGCTTGGCATCTGTTGCTTCCTTGGTGCTGGAGGATGTTTACTCATTGGTGCTTCTCTCTTTGGGGCAAGAAAGAACTGACTGTGGTAGCGGGGGATTAAGGAGTGGGATTAAGTGTTGCAGTTTTTGCCCCTCCCTCAGAGCCTGCTGTTTGCCTGATTCCCAGATGGGCAAGGATATTTTCCTTGGCTTCCACCACCCCAACCCCTTCCCATTTCCTTTGGAAATGTCTCAGCCTCAAGACTGAGAGGGTAAGAATGTAGCATTTATATCTGTTTGGTCTGCATTTTTCCCCTGTTGCAAAGTGCATTTCTTAGCTGCTGATTCACTTCAACCACCCCCACCACCATCTCCTTAGAAGGTCATTTGGCTGGAGGAGTTGTGGTCATCACTCAGCTCTAGCCATGTTGTGTCTTCCTGAGAGTGGAGTCTGATTTCTAAGCTGCTGCTGGAATATTTGAAATTCAAAGGGAAGTTCTCTTGGGCCATAGAGGATTAACAACGTTCTCCTTCCACACCCACAGCTGGCCTGTTTTGGTACTGGGGTTTCCTACAGGGTGGAAGGAGAAGCAGAGGAAGTAGGTGACCCTCTGCACACCCGGGATTCCCTCTGTGCCATTAGCCCCGTGGCCTGTCTGGCACCCCTGTCCCTACCACGTTTATGGATGTCTATCTTGGACCTCTTCTCAGAAACGTTTCAGAGACAACTTTGTCCTGAAGCCTTTACCCAAAGAGACTGGCTGTTGGAAGTTTCTGCTTCGGTCTCCCATTAATCTGATGGTATACGCCTGTAAATGAAGCTTTATTGGAATACATCTACATTTGTGTATTGCCTGTGGTCGCTTTCATGCTATGGTAATAGAATCGAGCGGTTACAACAGAGGCTATATGGTCATCAAATCTAGAACATTTATAAAGCTTGCTGACCTCTGCTCTAGATAATTTAAAGCCTATAATAATTGTGCAACTCTGGTGTAGCCGGAGACACCTGTTTTTCTGAGTCCTACCCGCATCCTTAGCCCCCTTCTGAAGACAGCATTCTCACAGTCTAGTTTTTCTCATTTTCTGCTGAGATAAATAACCCTCAAGAAGGAAAGGATTCCAGTAGGCAGGGAAGAGAGAGGAGTGGATATTATGAACCAGTCTCTGGGTGTTGTCTTGATTCCATCACCTCCTATCTGAATGATCTTGCACAAATTGCATAGCCTCTCTCTGCCTCAGTTTCCTCATCTGCAAAAGGCAGAGTAAGTACATATTTCATGGGTTTGTGATGAAGTTCAAATGAGAGTTTACACTTCAAGCACTTAGCTCATTGGTACATAGCCCACATGATCAGTTAATGTTACTTATTATCATTGTTCCTCGGACACCAATAGTCATGTTATTTACTAGATGCCACAACATCTTTGCTGACCTTTGAGGACCAAAGAGAAACCTTTAATCCAAGGGCAATAGGCCCCATCAGTGGACCGTAAGGATTCAATGAAGTGGCTGGGGACAGAGTCTTTGTCTATCCAGTGTGGCTGATACTTGAGGAGATTGCAGATATCCAAGTTTACCCAGTAATATTCTGATGTATCCATGTTATCTTGGAAGAATTAACAGCTCTCCTTTTCACTCTTAGAGTGTTCCAATTTGAATAATAAGCTATGTGGTCACTGTATCCCTACTGAATGGTAACGGTCTAAAGCAGAGAGCTTCAAGGAGCTGATATGGGGAGTTGACATACAAGATCTACAGAAATGCCAAGAAGCCAAGGCTTTTAGCCTAAGTGTCTACACAGATGCTGAGATTCCCTGTGATAGACTATAAAGACACTCGGGAGAGAGTCCGCTGTAATACCTAATCTGAGTTAAGACTTGTGCTATATGTGTGGCTGTAGTTTGACGCAGAGCGACAAAAGGAGGTTTGTCAAATCTAAGCAGGGAGAAGGGGAATTGCAAGGCTGGTCTGAGGTCAAAGTTTCCTTGCGTTAACGAGGACCTGAGGGGACCTCGACCAGGGATGGGCTCATCAAAATAACTCACGAAGCTAGGGGCTGTTTATGTCAGGGCTGCTGGGACGCCAGGGCAGGGGTATCCCTCATTACAGATCCCCTTATCTCTTGCAGAAGTGTCAATTCCTAGACACTTTTGACTGTAAATGAACCAGTATGATAATAGATTTTTTTGGCGGGGCAGGAGGGAAGGTTGGGGGTGTGGAAAAACAAATGGATAAAAACAAAAGTAAAAAATGGAGACAAAACGGCTTAATAATAAGATGAATTCTGATTTGAGAAATGTTGTAAAAATATATGTGTCTTAGATTTATGAAAGTCTGGTTTTAGGAACTGAGGTGATATGGCTCCAAAACCTCAGGCAAGCTTGTGGGAGGAAGAATTTGGGATGAAGCTCATGGTCTGTGCCTGAAGTGGTGGGACCTGAGGGCTCACGGGCAAGGTCTGGCTCCCAGGACCCAGCTGGATTAGCTGGTGTCCATTAAAGTACAGTAATTTCAAGCATGGTGTCAATGAGAGATTTGTGGATCTGCTGGGTCAGACCCAGCAAGGGTGAGCCAGATAATGGTCACCCAGGACATCGGCCACGTTCAGCATCACCCTCAAAGTCAGGCTGAAGCTCAGGAGTGCACTCAGTCCTTCAGGGGTGAGGATGATTTTGGAAAAGGTGAGAACCTGTCTATGCTCTTTCCTTGTGAACTTTGGCAAAGAAAGGACTGGATTGACACTGATATTTTCAGGTAAATAGCAATGTGAGATCACATTAAGCTGCAAGAAGTCATGGAAAGACCTGGGAATGATGGTTTTAGATTATTCCATATAGTTTAATAGAGAGCGTCCTTTGGGACCAGAAAGAAACATGACTTGCCTCTCAAGAGTTGCTACTTTTCTACAAGGTCGAAAAAAAGAAGACAGAGAGAGAGAGAGAAAAGAAGACAGAGACCGAGAAAGAGGAGGAGGAGGGAGTGGAAGAATGGAAGGAGGGAGGAAGAAACAAAAATGATGTTGAATGATATAAAAAATTCAAGGCCACAATACAACCTAACAATAAAGTTAATTTGATGCTTATTGTATCAGATGGAGTTCCATCAGAGATGCAGGGCCTGTATGATAGGCACATCTATGAAGAGATTTATTGCATGGAATTGGCGTATGCTATTGATGGAGCTGGCTAGGCTAGTTTGAAATCTGAACGGCTGGCAGTCAGGAAGACCAGGCAGGAAAGTCCTCTCAAAGAGCTATCTCCACAGTCACAGGCTGATTTTCTTCTTCCCCAGGGAGAACATTTTGTTCTTAAGGCCTTTCAAGAGATAGGATCAGTTTTACCTGCATTATCCAAGATGAACTCCTTGACATAAAGTCAGCTGGTTAGAGATATTAATCACGTCTGCAAAATACCTGCACAGCTACATCTAGATAAGAGTTTCATTGCATAACTGGGATTACAGCCTAGTCAAATTGATACACAAAATGATCATATATATCCAGTGATCTCTAAAATGACATCCTTTGTATTTAAAAATGAGAAATAAGTGCTTCTCAAGTATGGACTCATCTATTATTCTTGTGCAGAAACATTTACATTTTTAATACATTGTGTCGAATGCAGAAGAGCAATGTTGGGCATTTTCCAAACCGGGGGTGTTCCATCATCCCCAGGAAGAAAGAAAAATGATGGTTCCCTACCATCTCCAAAAATGTCCAGCCTGGTCCCGACCTCCCATCCCCAATCCCTTTTTCTTTACTCCATGCCACCTGATTTCAGCTGTGCAAAACATTTGGTTTATGAGGGTGGATGTCGTGTTCTTCCATGGCATGTCCAATGCATGCTTTTGTGCCAGCCTAGAATAGAGGAGGAAGATCAAATGAACCAGTGACAGAATGAGAACAGGAGTAGAGGAGCAGAAGCACGGGTCCTATGCAAGGCACTGTGGCCAGAGGCTCTTCCCCACTGTGAAGAACATGTGAACCCTGAGGTCCTCGAGTACAATCGTGCTGTCTCTCCCAGTCATTTACTCCAGGTTAGGCCCCCGGATCCTCATGATCCACACAGCATGCTGCTGCCGCATACCCTCAGAACTCCTGTTGGGACCCCAGTGCTCTACGCAGTCCATGGACAAGGTCAGTGTTAGGGCTCCTGGCTGCTGCAGAAGAGGTTCAGTATCCCAAACCCCGGTGGGTTAAGCAGAGAATGGGAGGCAATGGCACCTTTTGAGAAAGCCCTCCTCAGGGAGGTAGGGGAGAGTTCACTCCATCTTGCCACAAGCTTGTAGCCTGAGCAGAGAACGTGCTGGGACATCCTCTGTCTGTGCTCTCTGTGCCCAAGGTGTAGGGAGACCTGCCCCAAGCTCCTCTTAGGAGGTTAGAGAGTTACTTAAGGCAGGAGAAATAGTGCCTCTTCTCTCCTGTAAGATGTCAAGTAGGGCTGAATATTTTCACTCTTGTGGATAGAGTTTGGACAAGATAAGTTTGAAATAGCATTCACTAGGATTCAGAATTAAGCAATCTCGATTAAAGGTTAATCATTTATGTGATTATATGACATTAAAGATCAGATTTATTAGATGTCTGATACAGGAGAAAGGTCATGACATTGGGACAAATCACGGCATGAGGCCAAAATATTTCCAACTGGACTCAATTTGAGGCCCATCTAACTGACTCTTATGCTGATAGTTATTAGAAATTTTCCCAGGGCAGCATTTCTAATAGATTGAGGACATTCTCAGCTTAGATAAAAATGCCACAGACAACAATACATTATAAGAGCATCTTACAGTCCTGGTTACTAGGCAGCTTTTCTGTAGGAACTCAGTGTGACTTAACTTGCACAAGCTCAAATTTTTGTTTCTTATTCATTAAGATTAGTGTGTGTTTCCAGTGAATCACCCTCCAGTGGTAGAAAAATGTGAGTGCACTAGACCCTGAACTCAAAGGGAAGAATCTTTGTTATCTTTTCATCCCTGGTGAATAGCATGGTAATTGTTTTACTGAATAGGATATTAAAAATCAGGCTGCAAGGGTTAAAATCCCAGATCAGTCACATGCTAGCTACATGAGTGGCTCTCCATGCTTCAGTTTCTTCTTTATCCAAAAAAAAAAAGAGAGAGAGAGAGAGAGAGAATCTGATAATGGTACCTTCTTTCCAGGATGTTCCATGGAAAAGCAGAGTAAGAACTTCCAAATTTTATGTTTCTATTGATAAAATGAACCCAGTCTCAATCCAAATGCCTCCAGTCTCAATCCAAATGCCCCCATACCTAGATATGAGATATCTGAATGTATACCAGTTAGGGGGCATCGCCATTTTCTGCTGTGCTGTGCTGTGCTCAGTCATGTCTGACTTCTTGCGACCACATGGATTGTAGTCCATCAATCTCCTCTGTCCACAGAGTTTTCCAGCTAAGAATACTGGAGTGGGTTGCCATTTCCTTCTCCAGGGGATCTTCCCAACCCAGGGATAGAACCCGTGTCTTTTGTGTCTTCTGCATTGGCAGGCATAGTCTTTCTAGAATGGCATAAAAAAAATCAGAGATGGAACTGGTTAAGCCATGCCTACTAACCCATGAAAACTGGACCATAAAAAAGGCTGAACTCTAGTACTTTGGCCACCTCATGCGAAGAGTTGACTCATTGGAAAAGACTCTGATGCTGGGAGGGATTGGGGGCAGGAGGAGAAGGGAATGACAGAGGATGAGATGGCTGGATGGCATCACTGACTCGATGGACGTGAGTCTGAGTGAACTCCGGGAGTTGGTGATGGACAGGGAGGCCTGGCGTGCTGCGATTCATGGGGTCGCAAAGAGTCGGGCATGACTGAGCAACTGAACTGAACTGAACTGAACTGAACTGAAGAACTGATGCTTTCAAATTGTGGTGCTGGAGAAGACTCTTGAGAGTCCCTTGGACTACAAAGAGACAAAACCAGTCAATCCAAAAGGAAATCAACCCTGAATATTCATTGGAAGGACTGATATTGAAACTGAAGTTCCAATACTTTGGCCACCCAATGTGAAGAGCTGATGCATTAGAAAAGACCCTGATGCTGGGAAAGATTGAAGGCAAAAGGAGAAGGGGGCGGCAGAGGATGAGATGATTAGATGGTATCACCAATGCCATGGACATGAATTTGAGCAAAGTCCAGGAGATAGTGAAGGATAGGGAAGCCTGGCATGCTGCAGTCTGCTGCTACTGCTGCTAAGTCACTTCAGTCGTGTCCAACTCTGTGCTGCGGTCTATGGGGTCTCAAAGAGTCAGACATGACTTAATGACTGAACACCACCACCTAACAGAGAAAGGACCTCTTGATTAGTGACTGACGTGATTGCAACCACTGCGATGTTCCTAGTCCAACCCCATCTTCAGGCCTGTTACTCCATCCTCCAAAGCCAATTTAAAGCTTATTCCCCAACCCTAACATTTCAGATCACCCCACCAGAAATCCTGACACTTTCCCAGCTTCTAGAGCTAGAGTAGAGCCCTCTCAGAAGACAACATAGGGAGTAACTGAAGGAGCTGTTCTTGATGAAATATTTTGGGAGATTTCAGACAAAGGCTGTGGCTCGAAGCTGGTAGAATTGTTAGGGGCAGAAGGTGGGCTATCTGAGTCAAATTGTTGGTGCCCAGTCAGAGAGGCTGTTCCAACATCTCTGCTTAGAATGTTACTGACCAGGGTTCTTGGCTTCCTTAATCAGTAGAAATTGACAAAATACCAGACAAGAAATTCAGGCAAAACTTTAGGCCCTGGGGAGGGCCCTACTGCAGCAGCGGGGAGTGAGAACAAGTAATAATTTCCCTTGCTTACTAGCTCCCTCTTGGGTGAGGGTAGGCAAATGTCCCGGGGTTGGCCTGGAGGGATGGCTTAGGTGGTTTGCCCACCCCTTTGGTGGTATTGTGTGCAGTGGGCATGCATAATACCCTGCTTTTGCTCCCAGCTCTTCAAAAGTAGCAGTTGAACTTTCTGGTCTCTTTGTATCTTGCTGTTCATAATTTGCCCCAACTGCACATACATAAGGTTACTTTTAGTCCCTTATAATTTCTTTGTGTTTTGTTGCTTCAGGAGACGTTTGTTCTGGTGCAAGCACTGCAGCAAAGGGTCCCAGCTTCCAGGTCACAGTCTGTCTCAAGAACACAGTGATGTTTGGCAACCAAGGTGTGGAAGCTTCCAGAGCATCTGGCATCCTGTGTCGAGGTCCCAGGATGAGCAGTAATGATCAGACTGAGGTCTGATGGACAGCGGGTGTGGACAGCTGGGGGAGGAATGGGGAGCAGGCCTGGTGTGGTATGGAGACTACAAAACAGAGTGATTCAAGGGGTCCCGGAAATAACTGGAGGGCACTTGGAGGAATATTAATTTTCAACAGTCAGGCCTCGGGGCTCAAATGCCATAATTAGGTCATTAAAAGTAAATGTGATCGAATTTCATATTGAACCAAATGCTTCCTCAAAAGGGACCATGGCAGAAGAATGTTTTCAGATATTAAAAGGAGGATATAAAACTTCATTTTAGACACAGATATGGACTGGGTGGTAGATCCATCTTCACGCTTACAAATGAGTTCAGATTTCAGGCTGATAAAATGGTGCAGTCTCAATCCTGAGTGCCAGTTACTCCTTATTACAAAGTTTGGTTCTGAGACAGACTGGAACCTGGGACCCTTTGCTGCAATGCTTGCACCTGGACCAACGTCTTCTGGAGCAACAAAATACAAAGAAACTGTAACAGACTGCATGTGCATTTGGGGCAAATTCTGGACAGCAAGATACTGTAACAGACAAAAATAACTGCATGTGCATTTGGGGCAAATTCTGGACAGCAAGATACAAAAGACCAAAATGTCCAACTGCCACTTTTGAAGAACTGGGAGCAAAAACAGGATGTCAGGAACAAAAGCGGGGCACTGTGGACGGCCCCTGCCTCAGCACCACCGAAGGGGTAGGTAGACCACAAATCCACGCCTCCAGCCAAGCCACTGGACCTGCCCCTACCCTCACCCCATGTCAGGGACCAGCTTGACCCTCAGCCCCACGGCCCCACTTTCTCAGAGAGCAAGCAAGTCAGGAAACCTGTTTCTTGTTCTCACTTTGCTCTGATACAGCAGGGTCTCCAATAAAGTTTTGCCTGAATTACTTGTCTGGCCTCTTATCAATTTCTATTGATTAAGGAGGTCAAGAACCCTGATCAGTAACAGTTCTAGAGCTTCTAAGACAGATTTTCTAAAGGAGGAAAGTGAATACTGGTTTGGGGATTATAACTGTGTGTGTGTGTGTGTGTGTGTGTGTGTGTGTGCATACGCGCATGCGTGCATGCTTAGTCACTCAATCATGCATGTCCAGCTCTCGATGATCCTTTGGACTGTAGCCAGCCAGGCTCCTCTGTCCATGGGATTTCCCAGGCAAGAAAACTGGAGTGGGTTGCTGTTTGCCTCTCCAGGGGATCTTCCCCACCCAGGGATGGAACCTGTTCTTCCTGTGTCTCTTGCATCGCAGGCAGATTCTTTACCTGCTGAGCCATTGGTAGTCATTATAATTGTCTACCCACCCTCTGTTAATAGAAGAGGTAGGAGAGAGCCAGACAGGAGAAGTTTGAGATGGGCAAACATGGGCTGGCTGTCCTTCTCGAGGGGCTCGAGCTGGGTGAGTGAGTCAAGATCTCTTGGAGGATTTGCCATACATGCCTAAAGCCTATGTTGCCTGGTTCAACTGGGAAAAAAAAAAAAAAATCTTGAGGGTGTGAGTCTGGCCTTAGCAGCTAGGGAAGCAGAGTGGAGAGCTTGGGAAGTGGTGTTCTCCAGCAGACAGTAGGCACTCTGGGCCAGGTGGGAGCCAGTTGGTGGGTAGTTGCCTGCAGGCAGCAGGGGACTGGACTCTTATCTTAAGGAATCATATCTCAGGAGAGGAGCTGGCAGAGGGAAGAAACTGATCACATACCACCTTATTAATTTCAAGCTGCAGCCTTGGGGAGTGGAGAAAGTTTTGAGGAAGTTCAAAATATTGATTATTATATTGGACTGGCCAATCGCTGACTGTCTTAGTGAGTAATGTGGCAGAAGAATGCTTTGGGGGTGTGGCTAGAAGAATCATGAGCCCTGCCCTGAATTTCATTGAATGAATGGGGAGAACTGAAGGCAGCAGAGTACTTTTGAAGGGTGACGGCTGGTGGAATGAAGTGAGAAAATGATCTTTTTATTTTTTTACATCATGCAAATCCTTTATTTAATGACAAGTGGTTATCACAGGCACCCACAGACATATCCCCTGTGCCTCTGCCTCAGTTTCCTTGTCTCTGTCTTGCCCAGTTTCCGAAAACTGCAGTGACACTCTCCTTGGCTACTCAAACTAACTCTCTCTGCCACGCATCCACGTACTCTCATAGACCCCCTGGCTCAGGGACACTACCCTAAACCCCAGCTTGCTTGGCTGGGGTGCTGAGATGCCACGTGGCAGTCAGCAACCCCCTCCCTGGGAAATAGATCATGTCCTAAGAGAGCCCTGGTTCTAGTTGAGGTCCAGCGAAGGCGAGAGGTCCCTTCTTCCTCCTTCTCCTCTTCCTCCTTCTTCTCTTTCTCCTCCTCCCCAGCCCTGTCTCACCACCAGACTTCCTCCCTATGTCTTGTCTGAGCTTCTCCATCATGATAGCTGAAGATTCAAATGGCTTTTAGTTATTCTGGTTTGATAATTTCTTTTCGAGCCCATGGCTATGGAATCATTTTCTTCTTTTTCATTTCTATTTCTTTTGGAACACAAACAAAACCACTTGCCCATTACTTATGCTGCTGCTGCTGCTGCTGCTAAGTCACTTCAGTTGTGTCTGACTCTGTGCGACCCCTTAGACAGCAGCCCACCAGGCTCCCCCATCCCTGGGATTCTCCAGGGAAGAACACTGGAGTGGGTTGCCATTTCCTTCTCCAATGCATGAAAGTGAAAAGTGAAAGTGTCCGACTCCTAGCAACCCCATGGACTGCAGCCTACTAGGCTCCTCCATCCATGGGATTTTCCAGGCAAGAGTACTGGAGTGGGGTGCCCTTGCCTTCTCCGACTACATACGCAGTACCTGTTTAAAAGCACATCACATAATTCTGGCATCGTAACTAAAGTCTCTTTGCCATCCATTCAGTCCATTACCATCCATTCTATTTCACTCAGAAGGGTGAACTTGGAGTGAAGCGAGAGTTAGTTGACAATATGTGCTGCATTGAGTTGGATGTGAAGTTAGGATGGGAGAGATAGTCAATAAATCTTACACTCAAAATTCAGACTTTAAAAAAATGTATGTTTAAAATAATATAAAGGAGGGATTGTAATTATTCTGCGTTCCAGTTGAGTTGCAGTGGTATGGGTGCTCGGAATCTTTTCATATAATTGTCTCTTGGGTCATCCTGACAGCTAAATTATTAGGAAGTATGATGAGAATATGCTTTGCTGTTAAGCAGGTAAATGTCTTAAGAAATAGACTAATGTTGGGGTTAAATTAATTTGCTGAAAATCTAGAATAAACTTTCTTAATTTCCTCACAATTAACCTTGGTCTCTGGGAATATAAATGGTTGTGTGTGTGTGTGTGTGTGTTTGTATTGCTATTTTTGTCCTCCTTAAATTATCTGTCTGATAGTAGAGATGCTTTTCTTCTTCATAATTATTTTTTTCACTCAAACTTTGAGTTATTTTTTGGTTGTTTCCTTGTCTTATTTTCTTATAAACATTCAAATTATAGACGCTAGGTTAACAGACTTTATGTTAGGTTAACAAATGTGATTGCCAATATCTGATTCGTTACTGACAAAAAGGCAATTTCCTGTGGTTCAACTTAATGTAGGGTCTTGAGGTCAGTTACTAACCCAAAGGGGAGATTAAGCCACCTATTTTTGTAGACAATGACTGTATATTCCTTGATACCTACAGATTCCCTCTATGGCTTGTTGAGATAGTAGCTATTTGAACTTAATGTCATTAATAAGGGATTACTTATTACTTCAAGTGTAATGACACTTCAATCAGTGGTCATAATAGGGAATTAAGAACCCGTGTGGTTTAATGGAAAACAAAACATTCAAAGCAACCATGTGAGCATCTTCTCTTAAGATTAACTGGAAGTTTCCCATTGTCCTAGGTTGCAAGCCATCATTTGCATAAAGCTTCAGTACAAGCACCTAGACATTGTTTCCATTGATATGAACACACAGCCTTATGGCTGGAAATAGTGGAATTCAAAGTACCAGGTAATCTGGAGGGATGTAGAACTCTGGCTAACAATGGCCATGTTCTCCAGGTGAATGGAAGAATCCCATAGGTCAGTACTCTGGGAGCAGAGGGCAGTGCGTCCAGAGTTATAACCGAGGCTCACTGTGCCGTGAACAGCAACCAGGATGAATGGGACGCCAAGCACCTTTGGAATTGCAGAAGCCAACATTTCAACCCAGGGTGAAAGGTGATCAAAGACAAAGAATGACAGCAAAGTTAGAATGGAGAAAGGAATGTCAGGCTTCAATCAGAAGTAGACCGACTAAGATAGATAGCTATATTAGTAGATACATATTTGTAGAGGAGTGTACAATGATAAGGAGAAGGCAATGGCACCCCACTCCAGTACTCTTGCCTGGAGAGTCCCATGGACTGAGGACCCATGGGGTCGAGAAGAGTCGGACATGACTGAGCGACTTCACTTTCACTTTTCACTTTCATGCATTGGAGAAGGAAATGGCAACCCACTCCAGTGTTCTTGCCTGGAGAATCCCAGGGATGGGGGAGCCTGGTGGGCTGCTGTCTATGGGGTCGCACAGAGTTGGACATGACTTAAGCGATTTAGCAGCAGCAGTACAATGATATGACCATTCATAGTTGTGATCTCCACGGGCTGTGGCCTTTTTGTCTGCTGCTGGAGCTTGATGACCATGGGAAAAGGACGAGGAAAAAATGGACGGGGGGATACCAGATGAGGGGAGCCAAACTAGTCAGGAACCCTCGGTCATGAGCTAGAGCTCACAAGGATGGATTGTAGTGTGTGTGACTCCCGGTTGCTTCTGCCCTTGTGGGTGTGGATATGGAGTCCTGCAGAAGCAGGTCCTACTTCATGGAGCTAACCATGCACACAGCCCAGGAATCAGAGAAGTTCCTGGAGGATCCATGAGGAGGCTGAACCTGTTGGCTGGCTACTGCCTCATGGCACATAGGGAGGGTCAGTGGGTCGCCACCACCGAGTGTGAGCTGCAGAATGGCCACTGCTTCACTTGTAATTTCTCACAGGAAACTCTTGTCGTTCACCCCAAAAGGAAACATACATGTAATGAAAGTTCTGGAAAACATATTCAGCCTTGGTGGTTGACACACCAGAAAGAATTTTGGGAAGGCTGATCTCCATGTATTTCCCTAAATTTATGTGCTGATATGCTGTCCCTGCCTATAAAGTCCTGGCCACCAGATCCAGCCAGGAGGAGGAGAGTGAATGAAGGGTAATGGCTAGCCCTGCTTTACCCCCCTGAAGATGATGTTTTATATTATCCTGAGACCCAAGCTACAAAGGGAGTCAGTGAGCTGAAAGCGAGAGGGATGGCCAGAGCGTCAGTTATGTTGCTAGGAGACATGTGCAAACGTGGGCTACTTGTTCAAGGAAACACAATTCAACAAGATTTTTGATGTTACTTATTAGAGCCAGAAGACTCCAGAAATCAAGCTGAGGCAGTGTGTTTCCAGAAAAAGTCCAAACTCAGCAACTGGGGACCTGCAATTGCTCCATTTCTAGAGTAATCTCCCAGTCTTGGTAACTTAACTAAATGAAAATGGCTGCTGCTGAAGTGCTTCAGTCCCCTAAAGGGACTGATCCCTCTTATCCTTCTCAGGTATAGTCATAGATGGATGATGTGACCCTCCTCACAGTCACGGTACAGCCCATTGCCTAAGACCTCATCTACAGGTGCTGGGAGCAAGCCTTAAGGACAGTAATGACCTGTGCACCAGTGCTGTTTGCCTTCTCCAAAGAGGGATTTTATTTTTTAGTTATCCCAGATTACCAGACTGGAGGCCTCCACATTTGGACCCAACTAACCCAGGGGCCTCAGTGGGTAAAGAATCCACCTATAATACAGGAGCCACAGGAGAGGTGGGTTTGATCCCTGGGTCAGAAAGATCCCCTGGAAGAGGAAATGGCAACCCACTCCAGTATGCTTGTCTGGGAAATCCCATAAATAGAGGAGCCTGACAGGCTACAGTTTTTGAGTAGCAAAGAGTAGTACGTGACTGAGCACAACAACAACAAAACAATAAAATGAATGTGTATCACCCAGAGAGTAGATCCTTTGAGCAAGATGAAGCAATGGATCTACCTTGTGCAGACTCCTTTTGGAAAAGAGAAGTGTGGGCTGCAGTTGTTCATGTCCTCAAGAAAATGGTTCTAGATAAAGTAAAATGGCAGGTACATGAATTCTGAGTAGCCATGGGGTGAATGGTAGGGGATGTGCAATGTTTTGTCCGCTTGATATCCCTTTCTCTTGGGGAGAACTGACTCTTCTCTCAATTTATATGACTCAACGGGACCTTCCATCACAGGAGTCTGCACAGTTCCAGATCAAAGCAATGAGCATAGGATTCAAGTTATTCTCTCTCTCTCTTCATTTATCTACTTATCCATTGTCTCTCTATTTATCCACCTATTTGCCTATAGACATCTATCTGTAGATGGACGGCCAAGGATGAAAGCACACGTGTTTGTATATTTATGTGTGTGTGAAAAGCAATGTTCTCCTTCCACTAAGTGGGTTATGAAATATACATGTAAGACTCTTCCTTTTGCACTCAGCCTCTGGCCATAAGGAAGAAGCCACCTATAGCAGAAAAGAATGAGACCAATGCACTAGAGGGCCAAAGCTGAGAGAGAAGACCTGATGATACAGCTTTAGACTGGGGATGGAGCTGTGTCCAAACCCAACTTCCAAGTGAGTTGAGGCAATAAATTCCCTTGAACCAACTTAAATTTGGCTTCTAATACTTATATCTATATGGCTTTTGACCAGTGTAAAATGTCTCTACATCTCAGCTTGCTTTGCATTATCTGTAATCCCCCAGCAAAGCAGTGAGCATTATCCTTCTTTCCTTTTGAGACAACAGACACATGGAGAGCTTATTTGGAAGAGCCAAGGTCGCTCAGTTTGTTGGTGGATGGACTGGTATTAGAGCTCAGTGTGAATGATTCTGAAGGACAGTCCCAAATCCCAATAGGTTTTTGTGTGTTCCAATCATAAAATATTGCCTATGGGACTTCCCTGTTGGTTCAGTGGTTAAGCATCTGCCTTGCATGCAGAGGATGTGGGTTTGATTCCTGACCGGGGAACTGAGATGCCACATTCCTTGGAGCAACTAAGTCCAAGTGTTGCAACTACTGAGCCCCTCAAGCCCTGGAGCCCACAGGCCACAACTAGAGAGTCCATGGGCCACAATGAAAGATCCCACAGGATGTAACGAAGGTCCTGCATGCTGCAGCTAAGACCCAAGGCAGTCAAATTAATATTTTTTAAAAGTTAATTACAAAATCTCAGGTCAAAACAGCCGATGGTAGCAATAAAAAGGACTCGTGGTGGCATTATGCAGAAAAGAAGATCATGTAGACATGCTATTTTTTAAAATGTGAAAAAAGTACATTTATCCAGAATTATGTTAAATAATAAACATAACACATTTATAGCACCTTATATGTATGGCTTTATATTTTGCAGAGTGCTAAGATATATATCATCCTTCTCAAAAAATTACTGAAGTAATTCTAGATAACTGGCATTATAATTATTATGATTGCATAGAGGCCGTTTTCAAGGCTCTAAGAGACTAGGTTTCTTCACTAACGTTTCACAGCTACAAAGTGACAAAAGCAGACTTGAATCCAAAGCTTCTGTCTCCAAGAAACAGTTCTCCAGTGAACAGGAAAAATGGCACTTCTAAAGGCGTGACCATCTTGAGATTATTTTATATGTGATGTTTCAAACTCTGCTACGTGATCGAAGTAAGACTCATCTTTTTTTTCCCTTCGTGTTCCTATCCTCCACCTCCCTTCTCTGGATCCCTCACTTACCCCACATAACCAGTGACCTGGATGTTAAGCCCAGTCACAATAAATGGATTAATATTTTGATTTCTATGTGCCTGACTGCAGTGTACATTAAATAAAACCACTACCACACCATCGGACTATTTGTTACTCAAATTCCTATCCCTTCTTTCTTATTTTGTAAAAATAAAATTCTGATGCTATTTTTGTCACGTGAGTTCCTGTTTTAAAATTCACCCTCTGCTCTGTGTCTATCCCCCTCCCAGCTAGGGTGGACCTGATGCACAGCAGGAAGGGGATTCTGTTCCAGGGAGGGCTCAGGTGAGTGACAGGCGTGTTCTGGGATGTGTGTTTTTGAGACGCAAGGCCAGGCCAGCTGCAGAGGGAGAGGGAAAGAGCCCCGGCTCCTGCCAGCAGGCGAAGGACAATGGGTTGAACGCGTAAACATTGCTGACAGTCAGACTGGGAGTGGTGGGCAGACAGAGGAAGAAGAAAGAAAAACAGCCAAAGGAATGCATGCCACAAGTTCCTGGACTAGGAGCCTGAGGCTTTTGTAGCTTCCCAACTTGGTTTCCAAAGACCTGACTTGGTCTGTGAGATCAAGGTTAAACAACAGAGTGGGGGATGCTCTCACTCAAGTGAATCATGTGTCCTGAATGCATGTGATTCTGCTTTAAAAATATCTAAATGTGCTTTTTCCAGAACCCGCAAATTAAAATGAGGGGGGAAAAAAAGGGTCATGTACAAATAGTCTGAATTTTAACATTAATAAAATTAAGTGGGAATTTGATTATGCTGTGTTACAGCTACACATAATGTTCTCAAGCATAACTTTGGCAAATCTGTTAATTCCACTGGTGATTAGATATGTGCATTTCAACACATCTTGCTGCCCTTTGAAATCTAGTACAATCAAGATGTTAGATTGTAAGTTATTTTCTGGTTATTAAGATGCATTTCAATCCTCATCTTTAATCAACTGGATTCGCAAGATGGCTTTGATACGCACACTTGAGTGTGTGTGTGTGTGTGTGTGTGTGTGTGTGTGAGATGCACACCCCACATTGACGAGCTGTCACTCTCATCTCCTGGGTCTCAGGATGTACCCTCCGGTATATGTTATTAATAAGGAATCTGTGTTGAGTTTCATTCATTTAAAAATGGGAGTGGAGGTTGGAAAGGCTCGTCGCATCTCTGACTCCTGCCGGGGAGCCCCGAGGCTGGACCCCTCCTGTCAGTGTCTGTACAGGAAGGCGGAGCTCAGCGAGGCGGAGGAAGGCAGCCAGTTGGTAGATAACGCCTGGCTGCCCTCTGACCCTCGGGTTAAACTGCTGTCTGGGCGGCTCAGTCTGGTAAGCCAGGTTCCAGGGAGGGAGAGCTGCCAGTTATCTGTCAGCTCGGACTGTATCACAGGGAGGCTCGAAGACAAAATCTTCCTAACCACCTTCCCTCTCAAGCCCCTCCTTCACCCCCCATCCCAGAGCCCAGGCCACTCTGATGGGCACAGTTCAGGGAGTTTCCAAATGACCCAGGAACTCATGACTTCTCTGGACATTCCAGGGAGAGTCAGTGAGGTCAAGTACGTGCAGAACATTGTATTTCTGGCCTTCACAATGTTATCAAAGCAGAGAAGATGGTGATACGTGAAGAACTCTGCAATCCTGTGATTGAAATAAGTGGTGTAGAGAGCCTTGACCAAGGATCTTAGCCTGGGTTCAGGGGAGGAGTGGGAAGGAAAGGCACAGTTGTTTTATATTTAAGATGTCACCAAGACACGTATAAGGAGACAGCAGTTTGGCAGAAAGTAGCAGAGACAAAGACTTCCCTGGTGGCTCAGTTGGGAAAGAATCTGCCTGCAATGCAGGAGACTCGGGTTCGATCCCTAGGTCGGGATGAGCCTCTGGAGAAGGGAATGGCACCCCACTCCAGTATTCTTTTCTGGGAAATTCCATGGACAGAGGAGCCTGGTGGGCTGCAGTCCACGGGGTCCCAAAGAGTCAGACACGACTGAGTGACTAAACCACCACAACCAGTAGCAACAGCAAGACAGAGACAAAGAACAAAGAGATATATATATATGAAAGTGAAAGTCACTCCGTCATGTCTGACTCTTTGCGACCTCATAGACTATACAGTCCATGGGATTCTCCAGGCCAGAATACTGAAATAGGTAGCCTTTCCCTTCTCCAGGGGACCTTTCCAACCCAGGGATCGAACCCAGGTCTCCCACATTGCAGGCAGATTCTTTACCAGCTGAGCCACAAGGGGATATACACAAAGATATATATGTGTGTATTAGTCTCTTTAATCATATCCCACTCTTTGCGACCCCATGGACTGTGGCCCGCCATGTTCCTCTGTCTATGGAATTCTCTAGGCAAGAATACTGGAGTGGGTAGCCATTCCCTTCTTCAGTGGATCTTCCTGACCCAGGGATCAAACCCGCATCTCCTGTGCCTCCTACATTGCAGGCAGATTCTTTACCTGCTGAGCCACCGGGGAAGCCCTGGAGAAAGAACGTGGCCCTCTGGAAAGCAGGGCTTTAGCCATAGGGTGGTGGTATGGAGAGAATGGTTGGTCCCCAGCCCTCTGTGGGAGGGGGGGTTCCCCTGAGGATGGAGATCCAAGGAGGCCTGGGGAAGGGATGACCTTGACAGGTAGAGAACCAGAGGCAGTAGGGATGAGAGTTCCTCCTGGCCAAGCTGCAGACAAACATCCTGGCTTTCTCTCTCACATCCGCCCTGCCTCCCTTCTCCCCAGAGGTCCACCCGTCTCTTTGTTCTCCTTGCCTCTTCCCTTCCTTCTACCTGCTCCTCTCTCTCCCTCATCTTTCCTTCTGTGAAGGATCTCTTCACTAGTCCTTTTATTCATGCATTCACTCACTCATTCTACAAGTATTCATTGAGGACTTATTGCATTCTATAACGTTTTTTTGGGATACTGGGAATAAATCAGTGAAATGAACCTGGTTCAGGGCTATCTGTGTCCCCACGTCTCACACCTGATGTTCACTAGGATCACGATACATAGAATGCAGAGACAGAGAAGTGGAGCCAGAGGCTGAGATACTGAAAAGAAAGAAGTCAGGTAGTATTCCCAGGGGATCTGCCCGTGTGGTTCCTGCAGTGCCTGTAGGCAAGTGTGTGATGACCCCTCACACTTTCCAGCCAGAGAGCTGGTGAGTTTCACTCATCCAGGCACCAGGCATTTACAGAATATCTACTATATACCAGGGGAGCTTCCCAGGGGCGCTAGTGGTTAAGAACCCTCCTGCCAATGCAGGAGACTTAAGAGATGTGAATTCTATCCCTGGGTCAGGAAGATTCCCTGGAGGAGGGCCTGGCAACCCACTCCAATATTCTTGCCTGGAGAATCCCATGGACAGAGGACCCTGTGGGCTACAATCCATGGGGTCCCAAAGAGTTGGACACGACAGAAGTGACAGCATGCACACACACATATGCTAGGACCTGCGGATGCTTCAGGGGATTTGGGAGTAGGAAGTCCAACATAAAAGGATCTTAAAGTTTGGGTTCTTCCCCTCTCCGCGTTAATTAATGACATGCAGGCAAGTGGGCAGATGCAGAAGAGATGAACAGAGAACTACGTCAGAATCAAATGTTGTTTGTTTGTGACTCATTGAAGAGAGATTTTCAGGCAATGGTGACATGTCCCTTTACCCAAGGCCATTGTGTTGCTGAACGTTTTGGTTAAATACCCTTAGTCCTCAGAAAAGACTCAGTGACCTCGGTCAGTGTTTGTACAAAGTTATACTTCTTAGTAAGGTGCAGCCGTTAGGCAGCAAAGGAGTGTTGCAAAACTTCCATGTGGTCCCTCACTGATGGCTAAGATCAGAGCCACGGGGCTGCCTGCCTCCCACAGTCACTGACACACTTTGACAATGGCCCATCACAGCATAGACATCAGAGTGAGCAAGACGACCCTTCGCTTCCTGGAGACATTGTCTTTTTCACAATCACGTAGCTTTCGCTTAAGCTCTGTTTAGACTTGGAGATAAGTGCTGGAACGTGGCCTTGCTGAGCTCACATTGTGGCCTTCTGGAATACAGAAAACCACTGCTCAGTAGGTGGTGCTCTTTACCTTTGCCTGAATCTCAGACTGGATCCTGGCCTTGAACTAGGGCAGCCTCAGGGTTGGAGAGACCCCTTGTTATATTAGGGGAAACTCTAAATGTCACTGCCACATGAAACAATGTGTATTATTTCATTAATAAGGTTTGCAGGTACCTGGAAAACCCACCATTTTCCATGTTCTTCTAGAACTCTTTGTGTCATGCAGGCATTGATCTATCCATTGACTTATTCAGGCCAAAAATGTACACTGAGCTGTTCTGTGCAAGGGAATATATGGGATTCTTTCTGAGATTCAGAAGATATAAAAATATATATAAAATATGATTCTTGCTACCTAAAGTCTTCAAACATATTAACAAAATATATTAGTTGAGTACCTACCGTATGGTGGATACTACATGTTTGATATATATTATTCCTAATCTTTTAAGAATTTCCACTTTCCAGGTTTGCAAATGAAATTTAAATTTGAAAAAATTTGAAATATTAAATGATCTGCCCAGAATCTCACAGCTCATCCAGACACTTAGCAGCGTCTGACTCTTTTGTGACTCTGTGGACTGTAGCCCTCCGGGTTCCTCTGTCCATGGGATTTTTCAGGCAGGAATCCTGGAGTTGGTGGCTATTTTCTTCTCCAAGGGGTCTTCCTGACCCAGGGATCAAACCTGTGTCTCTTATGTCTCCTGCATTGGCAGGCGAATTCTTTAACAGGAGTTATCCAGTGGCTACAATGGAGTTTGAAGCCAAGTCCTTAATTCAGCTCCTTCCCTTCTCCAGAAGATTACAGGGCCAGGACCGGAGTGAGGCTGTCGCGCTCATTGGAGCCTGATAAGGTGGAAGCAGAGACGAAGTAGCACATACCAATTGAGAGCACAGCCCCGGAGCCTGTGTCGATGGCTTCGCATCCCAGTGTTCCCTTTAAATAGCTGTGCAACTGTGAGACAAATAGCTTCATCTCACTGTACCTCATCAGTAAAATGGGGATAATAACAGTACATGGTTCACAGAATTCTGGCGGGGAGTGAATGCAAACAAATGTTTGTGAAATGCTTAACATCATGATTAACATATATATAAGCTCTAAATGAGGGCTTTCCTGGTGGCTCAGTGGTAAAGAATCCACCTGTCAATGCAGGGGATGCGGGTTTTGATCCCTGGGTTGGGAAGAGGCCCTGGAGAAAGAAATGGCAAGCCACTCTAGTATTCTTGCCTGGGAAATTCCATGGGCAGAGTAGCCTAGTGGGCTACAGTCCATGGAGTTGCAAGAGCTGGACCGGACTTAGCAAACTAAACCATCACCACCAAGCACCAGATAGTTTTATTATTGTACTGAAATAATGACCTTAAATATTCTGTGTGAGATGCAATTTAGGGGCTCAGAAGAGAAAGAGGTTGCTTTTAACTGAAGTAATCTTGGAGGTTGCATTTGGGTCTTGATTGGATGGAAGAATTTTGACAACTGCAGGTAGTAATACTTGTAGCAACAATAACCTCGCTTTGGAAAAGCATTGGAAAAGACCCTGATGCTGGGAAAGACTGAGGGCAGGAGGCAGGCGACAGAGGGAGAGATGGTTGGATGGCATCACTGACTCAATGAACATAAGTTTGAGTAAGCTCCGGGAGTTGGTGATGGACAGGGAAGGCTGGCGTGCTGAAGTCCAGGGGGTCGCAAAGAGTCGGACACGACTGAGCGACTGGACAACAACCTCACTTTATTTGATCCTTACGTTATGCCAAGTGCTCTGCCGACTTCTTTTAATTTATTTTCACATTAAGTCCTTGCAAGAATTCTATGATATAAATACTCTTATTATCATTTTGAACTAAGTCAGTACTCTTTCTGCCTAAGATCACCTTGCTGATAAGCAGTGAGACAAAAATTAAGTTCCAGATCTGCCTGATTCTCAAACTCATGCTCTTAGCCCTTGGGTCAGCACCATGAGGTAGAGTGGTAGAGATGGGTCCCAGGGTGAAGGCGGTTCCACCAAGCAGACACTCTTGACCTATTTGGAGACAATGAGAAATCCCCATTAGTTTCTGTGATTGCCCTTAGGGAAAGACTTGAAAGCTAGGACAGGCCAGAACTTGAACTTGAAAGTTCTTCAAGGACAGGCTGAAAAGTTTGGATGTCACTTGGTGCTGCTGGGGAAAAAATTGTGATTTGAAGATTTGGAATAACAAATACGCTTGAGACATGCATTTATATGATAATTGAGAAGAGCCTGGATGACTCTTACAGTCATCAGACTGTAAGTTTGATCAGACGTACCTTTCAGAAATGGACAATTTAGAATTAAATCCTCCTATAATCTTGTATTGTTGAGACTGTAGGGCTATTTGTATCTATCTTAGAAGAGGCTGTTTGGCATTTTAGAAGAGTTCAGAAAAAGATCCTAGAGAAGTAAGGCATTTTAATGTGTCAACTGGTTGTACTGAATTACCTGCTTTCAGCTCTTCTTTCTGTCTCTTTCATTAATTCAAATGCACGGACCGCCTAGGGGAGCATTTCGAAAATGCACCCAGGGATTCTTGAGTGAGAGCCTCGAAGAGGACATTTCTATAGATCCCAAAGAAAGCTGGGCTATCAGGGTGGAATTTCACTCTAAATTGAGACCTCATTATAATCCAGAAAGATCCAATGGCCATTCTTGTTCTTGAATACTTAAATACCTGCGCCTCTCTTCACCCTCATCTCTGTACAATATAACAAGAGTGAAAGGGATTTCTGATCTCCTTGGCTGTTCTAAAGTCAACTTGCCGTAGATTGGCAAGTTGGCTGCCGGAACACCGCTAGCCAATGGCAGGAGACAGGCACCCAGCCTCTCTCAGCAAACCATGCTGGAAAAGAGAACCCCTAGCTGTAGCGATTGTGGTTTTATTTATTGCTTTAACGAGTCTTTGCTGTGCAACCACAACACCCTAATGACCCGGCCACCCGGCAAGAAAAGGAAGTTCCCGTAATCCTCTTCTCACTTGTCTTTTCATGTTGCTGGAAGTCAGCTCCTCTTGGCTGCTTGGTGCATGGGCTTCCGGAGTCTGCTGGGCCTTTGTTCTTATCAGTGATGTCCTCCTGTCTCCAATCCCTCCCTCTCCCCGCTTCCTTCTTCCTCCAGACTGCGAGGCCTCAAGCATCAAGCCGAGAGAGCCAAGGGGAACATAATGAATACCGTTTCTCGAACCTGAGCCATTGTGTCCAGTCATGCTGGCCCGGAAAAGGCAGCCGGCAGGCTACTGGAATGTCAGGGTCCCCTTTCTCCTCCTGCCTTTGTCAGTCTTAAATAGAAACGGATACACTTCATGTGATTTCCCCCAGGAGACCTCAGTTATTAAGAAAGTGCCAATGGTATATTTAAGAGGAATAGCACCGAGTGAGGAAGTGTGTGTGTGAATTGACATGAAATTGTACAGCAGGACTTCATGCGCTTTGGGGAAAATTTCTTCTTTGATTTCAGAGGATAAGGTAGAGTGTCTTCAAACAATGAACAAATCCTAAGTTTTCCATCACATTTGCTACACCACAGGTACCTTTCGATAACTCCTCCTGTGTTGGCCATTCCGTTTTGCACAGTGCCTGGTGGTGGTAGGTTTAGTCCATCCACTTGGCCTGGGTGGCTCAGGGTAGTGTGGAGAAGCACAAGCTTCAGAGTTGTTTGAACTTGAATCTGAATCCCAAACTCACCATTCTCTAGTGTGCATGCTGGGTCCAAGTTTGTAACTCCTCTGAGCCTGTTTCCTCTGCTGGACAACAGGGAGAAGAATACCTATGACAGAGACATTTTATGGTAATTTAATAATGAGCTTAACTCCTTCTTGGGTCAGGAAGATCCCCTGGAGAAGGGAATGGCTACCCACTCTTGCCTGGAGAAGCCCATAGACAGAGGAGCCTGGCAGGCTGCAGTCCATAGGGTCACAAAGAGTCAGACATAACTGAAGCGACTAAAGCTTTCACTTTTTTCAGGCTTTTCATGGTAATTAAATAATGCAGCCCACCAGGCTCCTCCATCCATGGGATTTTCCAGGCAAAGTACTGGAGTGGGGTGCCATTGCCCTCTCCGACATAAAATATCAGGTAGGTGGTAAGGTCATCATGGTGACTGTTCTCCTGCTCCTATTTCTTCTTGTCCTTCTTTCTCTTTTCTTCCTCCTCTACTTTCTTCCTTCTCTTGTTTAGTCGCACAGTTGCGTCCTTCTTATCACGACCCCATGGACTGCAGCACGCCAGGCTTCCTGTCCTTCACCATCTCCCAGAGTTTGCTCAAACTCATGTCCCTGGTGATGCCATCCAACCATCTCATCCTCTGCTGTCCCCTTCTCCTCCTGTCCTCAATCTTTCCCAGTATCAGGGTCTTTTCCTATGAGTTGACTCTTGCCTCAGATGGCCAAAGTATTGGAGCTTCAGCATCAGTCAATGAATATTCTTCCTCTTAATTTTCTTATTATTGTGATTCTTTTTTTGTTGTTTTGTTGCAATTCTGGGAACTGTGGAGCATAAAGGTCAGTTCTGAGCCCCATCATATGGGGATCTCAGCTGAAGGTGACTTTGGCATTGTTGTGTGCAGATGATTGGCTTTCCAATTAGATCTGCTCAAAAGGATACAAAGATTCCTTGGTATCATGATTGCAGAAGGAACTATAAACGTAGTGTGAGTATGACTATCTGGCAGTTTCTCAATATTTAAAGATGTTGACCAGGCTCTGAACCCCCTTTCCTATTCACACCCAGTGGCCAAGGGCTCAGAGGAAGAAAGGTCAGATATTTCTTTGAAATGCTGTGATTTGGAATGCAGAAATGAAGCAGCTTCCACTGATAACAGTGGTCCCATTTTGTCTGCTTAATGAAAGGAAGGATTTTTCAGAAAGAAATATTACACTAAAGAAGGGTAGCTTTAGACCATTTTGAGTCAGAAAAGCAAAGCATAGAAACTTTCTTCCTTTTCTTTCTTTCAACAAATATTCATTGTGCACTACTTACATATTAGGTGCTGGTAAAGACTTCCCAGGTGGCTTAGTGGTACAGAATCTGCCTGCCAATGCAAGAGATGCAGGTTTGATCCCTGGGTCAAGAAAATCCCCTAGAGAAGGAAATGGCAACCCACTCCAGGATTCTTGCCTGGGAAATCCCATGGACAGAGGAGCCTGGGGGACTACAGTCCAAGGGGTTGCAAAGAGTCAGACACGACTTAGTGACTGAGCATGCATGCAAAAAATCAGAAATCAAGATAACCATGACCTTTGCTTCAGTGTCTTGTGGTAAAGACAAAGGCCAAAATTCGTGATGGCCAAGAATTTTTTGACTCTGAGATTCTGAATCTGGGCTGTCCCTGATCGTTTTGACCAGTAGTAATTCCATGTCAGTGTATAGGTTCCTGGAGCTGCTGTAACAAAGTATCATAAACCGTTAACTTAAAAACAGACATGTACTCCCTGGAGATTAGAAATCCAGGATAAACGGCTGGCTTAGGTTGGTTCCTTCTGAAAACTTTGGGAGAGATCTAGTCCTCCACCTTGGTGTCTGGTGGTTTGCAACCAGCCTTTGGCTTATAAATGCAATCCTCCATTCTCAGCATTTACTTTCACAAGACATTTTCCCTGTGTGTCTTTACATTGTGGTCTCTTTGTGCTTGTCTGTGTCCCTTTTAATTTGTTTCATTTATTTAGTTTTGGCTGCACTGGGTCTTCCTTTCTACACATGGGCTTTCTCTAGTTGTGGTGAGCAGGGACTCTTCTCTAGTTGCGATCTATGGGCTTCTCACTGCAGTGGTTTCTCTTGTTACAGAGCACAGGCTGTGAGGCATGGAGCTCAGTAGCTGTGGTGCATGGGCTTAGCTACCCCCAGGGCATATGGAATCTTCCTGAACCTGTGATTGAACCTGTGTCTCCTATACTGGCAGGCAGATTCTTAACCACTAGACCCCTAGGGAAATCCCTGATTTCCTGTTTTATTAATGTGAGGATGCCAGCCATGTTGGATTCAAGTCCACCTGAGTAACCTCATCTTAAGTTGACTATATTTGCCAAGAGCCTATTTCCAAATAAGGTCACATTGTGAGAAACTGGTGGCTAAGACTTCAATACATCTTTTGCTACGGAGCACAATTCAGTCCACAACAGTTAGCGTTTGGGCATAAAAGACTGTCCACTTCTACCTCCTATCTTTTAGAAACTAGCTACCACGTTGTGAATGGCCTCCTGGAGAGGCCCATCAGAGAGGAACTGGGGACTCCCAGCCAACAGCTCTGACTTGGTTCCCCAGGACCAAGCTGTCAGCTCTGAGGAAGCCATCTTGGAACTTGACTCTCCAGCGGAGTTAACACTACGGACCCTGTAGGGGGCTCACATGCGCTGTTGCTGATGAGCCTGTCCTGAATCGCAATCTGTGAGCCAAACAAATGCCTGGTTTTGTTCTAAGCTTCAAGTTTACATGAGCATAGGTAACCATAACAATGCCTTTGAAAGGAGGCATTAAACAAGTAGTTATTGTGCTAAGTGATAGGAAGGAGAAGTACAAGACCTCCAGGGAGAAAAAATAAGACAGCTAACCCGGTCCTGTCCTGCTCTATTCTGATACTAAGTAAATTTTCTTGTCTGTGTGGGTCAGCTGGAGGTGCTTTCCTAGTTTGGCATTCCCAACCAAAGGCATTTGTTCCTGCCTACCTGACTTTCTGAAACGCATTTAATTTGGAAACCCCTCACTCTTTTTGCATCTGTGCTTCCCTTTTGGGAAGTAGGGAGGGTGGGGAAGCACATCCATGGATGATGCCAGCACCCATCCAAAGTCAAGTCCATTTACTTTCATCTCCTTTCATAATGGCACAGAAAATGGAGCATAAAAATATCCTGTGGAAGGTTAAGTGCTCTGTACTAAATGCAGAGGATGTGGAAGAGGCAATGAAGCGAGGGTCAGAGTGAGCAAGGTTGGGTGAGTTCAGATGTAAGGTTTTGGGATTTTTTTCCCTTTATTATTATTGTTTAAATAAGACTATGTGATACAACTTTAAATATTAAAGGGAGACTGAACAGTAGATAGGCAAGGATGACTTCTTTTGCTAGGAGTCCCTATAAAATATATAACCCAAAGAGGCAGCCTGTAATCAGAGGACCAGAACACCTGAGGCTAGGGTATCTCTAGTCCAAATCTGGGTGAGCAATGAGTAGAATTGGATAGATCCAAGGCCAGAAGGTTGTTTTGATCACTATTTCTGTGGGAAAGCTGTGTAGGGAGACTGGTGTGTGTTTATTTCAAAGAATTCAGATGATCCAGGCGTGGGGTGGCATTGGGACTTTATACCTGGTGTCCTTGACTTATGCGCTCATTAAGGGCCTTATATGTGCCAGGCATTGAGGGTGTATCAGGATACAACCTATTCATGAGGCAAAGGAAGAGACATATGTACATAACAAACAAATGTGTGTGTGTGTGTATATTTTTGATAGTAAGAAAATGATAAACTGGAGAATTAAAGTTGACTGTCAGTCCTTTTATTCAAAGATCTCACATTCAAACCTTGTTATTTCCTCGACACATGAAGAATGAAAGTCAAATGATTTCTGGTGGCATTTGAGATCTTGCATAATCTAGTTCTTGCTACATTTCCCAAATTATTTTTCTTTCTCCTTCCTTTATTCTCCAGGGCACACCCACATGCTTCCAATGTGTGAGGGAGTTCAGAGTACAGTCTCTAGAGTCAGACTACCTGGGTTCACATCCCAGCCCCGACACTCACGAGTTGAGAGGCGTTTGACAAGTTACTCAATCTCTCTGAGTCTTAGCTTTGACTTCTGTGAAATGACTAGGATGGGTCTGCTGTCTCCCAGGGTGACCGTGGGAATCAGATGAGCTCACAGTCTTGAGAAAGCAGTGACCTTGAGATATGTCTTGCTTCCTGCTTTTAATGACTATATTATATATGTGTCTGTGTGTATATGTATGTATATACAGATATAATTCAATCATGACCCTACTGAAGTCAGAGTATATTCATCTTACTGTCCCATCATAAGACATGGACTGTATCTGTTTTGCTATTCCTGCACCCTTGATAGATGCTGAGTAAAATACATTCAACTCACTCATGTGTCTTACATCAGATGATAGTGATCCTTAACTGGGAGGAATACTGTTTCCCAGGGTTCAGAATGGGTAATTAGGAGCCTGTCAGTGCGAAGCGGTGAAGTACTGCACTCTTTAGCTTTCAGAACCGCATTTGGGGCCGTATTATGAGATGTGTGTGCGCACTGGGCAACATTAGAATTCTGAGACAGAGTGATCTTTAAAGATTTCCCCCCTCGCAGCCAGGCGGTGAGGTGACCTGGGCTGCTCTAGAAGCAGTGGTGAGCCTTTTATCATTTATGTATCATTCCAGCAGGAGCAGAAAAAAGGGACAAAATACTGAAAATAAAAGTTAATTAAAAAATAAAATCAAGAGCAATGTCTCTCAGAGGCCACCTCTGTTACAGAGACCACCTGTCATTAAGCATTTTCTTGTCCATAAACTCGAGATTGAAAGTCGATAGACTCTTGCGGTGTTTAATTTTTAATGCCTCCTGTCTGGTCTCTGAGGTAGCTGTTAGAGGCAGAGGCTGTCTTGCAGATATGAACCTGGCCCGGAGAAAAAGTGAGAGTTCCCACCGCCAGCCCTGACACCCATGGGGGCAAGCCCGCTGTGGGTTCCTCCTCCGTCACATACCCTGTCTCTGGGAATTGGCTTTTCCCATGATGTTAGTACTATTGCCCCTTCATGGCAGGTGAATTAGGGTGAAAAAAGAGCGAGGGATTATCCTTAGGAGAGGGGTAGTAAAGGGTGGTTCTCCAGCATCTTCTTTTAAAAAAAAAAAAATATTGATTTACTTATCTGGCTGCGATGGGCCTTAATTGCAGCATATGGGACTTTACGGTGTCGAGCGGGCTCTTTAGCTGCGGCTCGCAGCGGGGCCCTGGCTCAGTAGTTGCCACTCTCAGGCTTACTTGCTCTGTGACACGGGGGGTCTTAGCTCCCCGACCAATGATCCAACCCAAATCCCCTGCACTGGCAGGTGGATTCTTAACCACTGGACCACCAGGGAAGCCTCAAGCGTCTTGTGACTCAATTCTCTCCATCTTCTCTGTTCCACGGGCCCCTCATTCAATACAAATTTATTGAGCATTTTCTGTGTGTCATGCTTTGTATTAGGGATGGAGGTGGAAGCAATGAAGACTCTTGTTAGAGAAAAATTTCTATTCCCGTGACCCAGACATTCTACTAAGAGAAAGGTGAGAATTCCACAGGACTGTGCAGCCCTTCCCTGACCTCCCAACACGTGCTACCAGGGCACCTACATGCCTCATGGGCCTCCAGCGTCTGTACCCAGGCTCTCCCTTCTGCCTGGACCACGCATCTTCTCCCTCAGCACCTGAGAGATGCCTTCTTATTCCTCGCAAGTCACTCCAGGCTGCCATCAGCATCTCTTGGGAAACTTTCCTTAGCTCCCAGTCTGATACAAAATCTTTCCTCTTCTGGGAAGAAAATCAGGTCAGGTGAAATGTTGGATGGGAGAAACAGTAGAGGCCCAGCAGATTTTAGAGGGCAGCATGTTTCAGCAGAGAAGGTCACAACACAAAGGCCTGATTGGAAGTGAACTTTGTCAGGTGACTTCCAGTTTGCCTTTTACGGTCTAAGTGTGGGGCTCTTGAAGGTGGGGTGGCAAGGAAAGGGCAGGAAGGGTCTAGAGGTGGTTGAGTTTTGTACCTCCCCCAGTTCTTGTGATGCAGGATCTGAGTTTACCCTATTTCTGAACTCGTATTTTGAAGATCTTTGAAATAATTTACAGGGGAAGAGAAAAACCTGCAGTACATTTATTAAGTGATGATATTAAAATGAATTTGACTGTAGTTTCTATCACGAGAGTCATAAATAGCATTTAATGTTTATAATCTCTTTTTTAGAGGGCTTTAATGTTGTTGTTCCAGGAATGTTTATAAAGTGAAAAGGAACTCTTGGCTGCATGAGTGTGGGAAGTTATTTTCAGGGGAACCCGGAGAGATTTACAACAGTCCCCGTTCCTGCCCTAATTAAGGCATTCGTTACTGTGTTTTAATAGCTCCGAGGTGTCTTATACTCGAGGTGGCTGGGTTTATAAACAGCTTTTCCTCAACAGGAGAAGAAAAGCCTTGCAAGTTATAAATTAGAAATTCACGAGGGCAGAATGATTGCATATCTTCCTCACTTACCATCTTTCAAGGCTGGAGCCCCCACCCTGGACCTGCTGAACCCAAACTTGGTTGTGGGGACCAGCAAAGTGCTTTGTGACACAGCCCACAGGACACTGTGATGCTCGCTCCAGTGTAAGGACCACTGAGACAAGGTTTTCATTGCATCTTCACAGGCCCCGCACTCTGCTGGTTCTTTGCTACTCCAAGCAGGGTCCTCAGACTGGAGCCGTGCAGGCCACCAGGGAAGCTCGTTAAAGGACTGCCAGCTGCCACTGATTGCTGCCAAATCAGGGCATCTCAGATCCATCATCTCACTGAATTCTCAGCGCTAACCTTTGTGAGAGGTGTGTGATTCTCACCATAGAAGTCTTTGCAAAATGCCTTTCCCCCTAAAATCACTCTCTGGTTTTAATTTTATTTTCTTCTTCAGTGTGGCTATTTTCAGCATCTCAGCAGCAACGTCCCAGTTCATGGTCAATCTTCACTTTAACCTCATGCCCTCCATGTGCTGAACAAACTTTCATTGACTTCTTTATCCCCCTGAATCCCCTCTGTCTTTCTCCCTTCCATCACCAAAGTCTTGTGTACCAAATCTTGATTTAAGTGCCCTGCTCAATTACTCAATTTGTATAGTTTAGGCGTTTAGAGTAGTCTTTTTTCCTTGATCTCTGTCTTAGGAGACTTCCAGAAAGGTTCTCAGTGATGTCCCATCTGTTGATACACACGCACTTGTGGAGTTGCCTCCCTTGAGTTTGGCTGGACCTATTGCCTAGCTCTCCATGGACAGATGATGGCACATGTGATGCGGTGTCCTTGTGAGACTGGGTTAGACATGACCGTGACTTCTGGCTTGCTCACCTTCTCTTCCAGGCTTTTCTTGGGTGTCTCACATGGATGAGCTGAGCTACCGTGTTGGGAGCTGCTCTATGGAGAGTTCACTCATCAGGGATCAGAGAGCAGCCTCCGGTCAACAGCCAGTAAGGACCTGAGCCTTCAGTGTAAGATCTGACAAGGAACTGAATCCCACCAATAGCCACCGAGTCAGCTTGAAAGCAGACTGACTCCTCTGTTGAGCCCAGAGCTGATAGTTATACTCATGGACATTGTTAAATACCCTTTACACATTAAGTACTACCCTCTCAATAATCTTTTAATAACATGAACACTTAGAACCTTCTTCAACACATTTACTACATACCTATTGTGTGTGTAGTTTGGAAATTGTGGCTGTTTGGGACCACAGTAAATTTGGATTGGATAGGTTTATTTTGTATATAGGAAACAAGAAATGAAGTCACAGAAGGAAAAAGAAATGAAGTCTCGGAAGGAAAACATGCCTAAACATTAGAAATTTATTCAGTAGGTGCTAGGGAGCCATTGATGGTTGTAGAAGGAAAAGGCAGGATCACCTTTTATTTTAGGAAGATTTCATAGGCAGAGGTGTCCAGGGTGATCTAGAAGAGGGGAAGTGACCTACATTCAAGAAGACTAGGCTGGAGGCTCAGTGCACAGCGGATCAGGCATGAGTTGACAGAGTCTTGCCTGAGGGCGATAGGAGCAGAAATTAACAAATAGATGTTAGCTTTGAGAGAAAAATGCATAAATCTGGCTGAGAGAAACTACCCCCACATGATCTGAGAACATGACGTGGTGTTAAACTTTTCATATCTTCCATTTGTATTCAGGTTTGTGTGTGTGTGTGATCATTTTCACTGTATAAGGTCACGCTATATCTAGGAAAGACACCATTTCTAATAGTGCCACATTCAATTGTGCTTGTTTTTAGCCTATACTTTATGTTTAAAGCAAACAATTCAGCCATATACGAGTTCTCCTGTATTGCTTAGGGAGAATTAAAAATACATCTTTGATGTGACTTTTTGGTGTGACATTACAGTAACAGCTCTAGACTATGTAAGAAAAAAACTAAGAATTATTTGGGAAACTGAATAATTTCTTTAGAGAGAGTGGTGTCTGCTCTCTGTGATTCCCAGCCTCACGGTTTTAGAGGAGGGTGTGTCTTTTCCTTTTGTGTGTGTGCATGCTCATTCAGTCATGTTCGATTCTTGGCGAAACCCTGAGCTGTATCCCTCCAGGCTCCTCTGTCCATGGGATTCTGCATGCAAGAATACTGGACTGTGTCGCCATGCCCTCTTCCAAGGAATATTCCTCACCCAGGGATCAAACTTGCATCTCCTGTGTCTACTGCATTGCAGGTAGATTCTTTACTGCTGAGCCACTGGGAAGCCCATGTCTTCTCCTTTCACTTGGACTGATTGGCAGGTACCTTAGGAGAACCACTTGGAAAGTCTGTCCTGTGCCCACTGACGGGTATGTGTGGGTGTTAGAAGTGGGGACATGTATTTGATCCTCAGATGGATGCCACATGTAGTGCTTCTCTTGAGGAGCATTAGAGCTAAGAGACCAGGGTGTACTGGGAGGTGCCTGTACTCTTTGGTTGGCTGCGCCCACGAGCTTTAAATCCTCAAGGTATGGCGAGGGTCTCTTGTAAGGAAGCAGGATTGAGTCCTATTGGGAGAGCTCCAACCAAGAGGACTATGGGAGGGGTCTTGGGAGCGGAATCATGGAAACAGGACTGCGGTTGACTTAAGTGTCCATCTGAAGGAAACTTTGGCCATATCAAGGGAACTGGGATTAAAGATCATGAACAGGGAACCTCCCTGGCTGTCCAGTGGTTAAGAATCTGCTTTCCAATGCAGGGAACGTGGTTCCACTCCTGGTAGAGGACCTAAGATGCCACATGCCTCAGGACAACTAAACCCTCCTGTGGCAACTAGAGAAAGCCAACGGGCTGCAAACAAAGACCCAGAGCAGTTAAATTTTTTAAAAAATGACAATGAACAACAAGGAGGAGCCCAAAGACCCCCACCCCAAGTGGTTCCATGAGAAAAAGATTCAATATCTGGTTTCTGCCATACCTAAAAGCTATCGATGCTGGCTTTCAACTGTCCCCAAGTTAGAAGCCTTCTCCCACACCTCCCCTCTCCTCCCCTCTGTGTTCTATCCCTGGAGAGTCCAAAACCAAAAAGAGCGAGGGAAGGAGACAGTGGCTCAGAGAAGAGGAAAATCTGACACTGACTTCTTTTCCTACGCAAGTTCTCCCGCTCAGGGATTGAATTCTCAGCCAGACAGAGAGGTGTTCAGTACACTGAGCAAGAAAGTTTGAAGGGGTCCTAGGCTAGAGATTTTATTACTCGAAAGTGACCAGGTGCTTTATTCACTGAGGAGTGATGACTAGAGAAGCTTTAGGTTCTGCTCAAGGTTACAGGCAGGTGGGGAGGTTTGCAGTCCCAGAATGTCTATGCCAGAGCCCTGGGGAGAAAAGATTAGTTGCCTCCTTCTTATAAACAGTGACACCTCAAAAGAAAAAAAAAATAATAATAAAAAACTCAGATAATTGCATTTTCTGCCTTCTCTGACTGAGTCTGAGTCAGAAAGTGCCTTGTTAGTCAAGATTTTATAAGCACCTCAACTTTAAATTTGCTTCACCAATTTCATCCCTACCCAGGGCCATGCAGAGCCATTTTGGATCCCAATACAAAAGAGGAAATTAGTAGTACTGATCCTGTGTTTAGTTACAATTTTGATTGTTCGTCATGGATTTTTGCATTAATTCTGAATTTTTGAAATATTGCATGAAAATACTGCTTATCTTGATTACCTCGGTTTGGGGCATCTATTGAATGTTATGCCCAATACAAGTACCTCCCTCACCTCTCCCTAGTCCCAGCCCTGTCTTCACCCCTACTTTCTGCAATTCAACCCCATTACCACAGGCTTCCATTCTGTAGGGAGGAGGAAATAGGGAAAACCCTTAAGATGGGCAACAGCTTCCTGCAAAGACTTTCTGTTTTGTAGTCAGAGGTCGCACACCCCAAACAGGCAACTTCGCAGCTCATGGTGCTCCAGCCCAAACTGCTGAAATTGGAAGGTTAAGTGTTCATTAATGGGGGACATACATTGTTCTTGCTTCCTGTCTAGACCACTGTTTACAGCAGCAGCAGCCGCCCCTAGGGTCCCCAGTGTGCCTGTTTAATGGAGGTATGTACAGACAACCAGGATACACAAACCCAGTCCTTCAAAACACTGAATGCCTTGAACGTGCTCTTTCCTGGTGTTTGGAAGAGGGAAAAATTGGAAAAAAAATTTTTTTTGGTCCTCTGGTAGTATAATTTATAGGTTAAGAGTAGTTAAAAGTGAACCTTTGATCTTCACTTCGGTCACCTTCTCACTATGCAATCTTACTTCTCACTCCAAACCTCAGTCTACTCATCTGTAAAATGGTGCCTCAATAGGACACATGTGAGCATGCAAGAGTCTGTTTGGCATGGCTGGAGGAATACTGTTCAGTGGAGACAAAGTGAGACAGGAATCTGTAGAAATTGGTGGTGTCAGATCATAAGGTGTCTTTCATTTCCTTGAGGGTCCAGTAGGATAATCCATGACCAGAATCCAGCTGATCACAAAGGGTGCACACACATGACAGCTGTTGTCATGGTCAGACTTTACATGACCAACGGTCTTGCTGGTACGGAGTTGGGTGATATTTATGTACGGCAGAGGCATAAGGGCAACCCAGTCCAGCATTCTTGCCTGGAGAATCCCATGGACAGAGGAGCCTGGTGGGCTACAGCCCATGGGGTCACAAAGAGCCAGACACGATTGAAGCGAGTGAGCATGCATGCATAAATATACCGAGCCAAGCAGAGCCGGCTTCTGCCCCAGCAGGTATGCAGGTAACAGGGGAATGCGCGGGGGTCTTAAAGCCATGTTGGCTTAAACATGGCAAGCAGTGGGGGCAGCTGCGACTTTTGGGCACTCCACCGATGCAGAGGGACCCCTTGGTCTGCACCCACAAACCAACGCCCAGCTGCATCCAACGGAGTCAGGGAGGCTGCCGTAGGCGAGAGCCTTGGGGGAGGAAGGCCAGAACGGCCGGAGCAGGGCGACTTTAGGACATCAAGGCCAAACCAACCGGTAGCGAGACAAGCGCAGTTTCCACTAGACCCACCCAGTTACCCTACGTTTACCCTGTGAGAGAGACAACAATATGGAGTCACATGTTGGGATGAGATGCAAGCTTTCCCAATCTCCTGACCAGGCTGACAAATGCTTAAAAACCTATGTTATTTTTGTTGTTTAGTTGCTAAGTCATGTCTGACTCTTTGCCACCCCATGGAATGTAGCCCACCAGGCTCCTCTGTCTATGGAATTCTCCAGGCAAAAAATACTGGAGTGGGTTGCCATTTCCTTCTCCAGGGGATCTTCTCAACCGAGGAATCGAACCTGGGTCTCCTGCATTGCAGGTGAATTCTTTACTGAGAGAGTTACCAGGGAAGCCCTAAAATATATGTTATTTTATGTCGAACTGTTTGAAGCCAAGGTTCTTCTATCTTGTTGCCTCAGCAAGTCAGGACAGGGGAACTTGTCCCCCCATCAATTCAAGCTCATGCTATGCAATTTTATCATTCATATTTCTTGCCTTGTTTTGTGCAGAGATAATGACTAGGCCATTAGTGCACTTTGGGTAGGAACAATAACCTCCCAGTTCCCTTGTTTCTTTGTTCGTGGGGGTGTGGAAACTGAACAGGATGAATTGTACTAACACCCGTGAAATACTCCTGCACAACTCAGGAAAAGTTAGCTAGGACTGTTATTACTATTACTGATCCATCCCTGAACAAAAAGACACATACAGAACAGGCTTAAAAACAAAGGGCAAGATCAAAGCAAATTATAGATTCAATCAATTTTGGAAAAATAAAAGTCACTATTGAAAAGCAAAAGCATATTAGCCAAATTGTTATTTGGTCTCAGGGAAGTCAAAAATAAAATTTAATGTGTTTTTTCTACTTATCCAGATTTTTTGGTTTCATACCAGCCTAGACAGGACAAATCTTTAGATGTATTTTACGTAGGAAAGTATAAACCTAGAGAAGCTCAACAGGTTATATTATCTATTTGTCATTTATTTTTTTTAATCCATTTAGTCAACAAATGTTTATTTGAACACTTTTTTGGGATCTATGATTGATTTATA
This sequence comes from Bos indicus, assembly GCF_029378745.1. NCBI lineage: Eukaryota > Metazoa > Chordata > Mammalia > Artiodactyla > Bovidae > Bos > Bos indicus. The sequence continues at coordinate 12,782,010 of NC_091780.1, read as the reverse complement.
ACATTATATTAGTTTCAGGTATACAGCATAATGATTCAATGTTTGTATCCATTACAAAATAATCACAATAAGTCTAGTTAAAGTCTATCACCATACATAGTTACAGAATTTTCTTTTTCTTGTGATGAGAACTTTTATGATCTATTCTCAGAAATTTTGCATATGCAGTGCAGTATTACCGATTTTAGTTGCCACGTTGCACATGACATAGGAATGACTTACTTTGTAACTGGAACTCTGTCCTCTCTGATCTCCGTTACCCATTTGACTCCATGCCCCATCCCATCCCCCTGCAACTACAACTGTATTCTCTGTATCTATGAGTTTGCTTTTATGCTTGAACTCTTATTATGTGTCAGGCACTAACTTAGACTCATAACATGCATAATTTCTTTCAATGATAGTTTTCAACCTAGCAGATGAGGCAGTAATGGTCAAGTCAAAAAGTAGAAAAAAAAATGGTTCTACATACTTGATGCAGAAGATGCCCTTAGGACTCTTGGGGTCCCCAGGAGTGAAAGAGAAGTGTTAAAAAAACTGCGCAGAGCACAGCAACATCTGAGAGGCAGATAGGGGAGGAGGCCAGTCTTGGTAGAGAGAGTGATGGCTTGAAGACCTGGAGGCATGGAAGAGTCTGGAGAGCTCAGCCAGCTAGATCCTTCCTACTCAAAGTCTGGATTGGGACCAGCAAAGCCAGCATCATCTGGGAACTCGGCTAGAAAGGCAGCATCGCAGCCTCCACTCTTACAGGGTGAGATGGATCAGAGATGGGAGGGGCAGATCTTGGAGAGCCTTCGTATACAAGAGCATTGTTTGTAAATTGCTGCAGGGCTTCCCAGGGAGGGTTTGTGGCAAAGGAACTCACCTGCCAGTGCAGGAGACTTAGGAGACGTGGGTTCGATCCGTGGTCGGGAAGATTCCCTGAAGAAGGAAATGACAACCCACCCCAGTATTCATTCTTTCCTGGGAAATCCCATGGACAGAGGAGCCTGGTGGGCTACAGTCCATGAGGTCACAAAGAGTCGGACACAACTTAGCAACTAAAAAACAACAACAAACGAGAAGTCCGACAAAGGCGATGACCCAGCCCAGTTCATCTCAGTACCTCCCGGTAGCACTTTGTACGTGGGTACCCATTGATTTTGTCCAGTGGGCGCTGCACAAATTAACAGGAAGACAAGCTCTTTATCAACCTATCATCCTAGCTGCTTCACTTGGCCTCAATCTACTTTGTAAAGACAGAGTTGTATCATGTCTGTCTCTTAGAAAGAAAAAGAACAGAGGGGCATTTTGTTTGTCCTTTAAAGTAGCTCAGCACTGTGATGGGTGATACAGAGTCACTATCGATCCTCCTCTTCCTCTATGGCTCCAGACCAACTGCTCGCCAGTTCTGCCCCTCCTGTCTTCCAGTATCCCAGTCTGAAGACTGACCCTCCCATTTCAATGGTACGTGGACCAAGAACTGACCATTTTTGGTCATGTTTCTAAGGTGCTTGAAGTTGACCTGGAATTAAGACAGGTGTAGTCCGAATGGAATGGAAGGCAGCATGTTGCTATTTGAATGATCAAAGACAAGATGAATAAAGGGAAGCCCCTGGGAAGAGGAGAAGCAAACACGAGCCATAGCCCAACAGAAGAACATGCTTTCTCTGGAGCCTGGGGCTCAGGCCTGGGCTGCCCAGGGCCTGTGATCCAAGAGGCCTGGCCATGCAGAGCTTATCTCCTGGACTGTGATTTCAAGAACCCACTTCCCTCTGTTTCCAGCAGTGGCTATCTTGGAAGACAGAGATTGAAGATAAATGCTCATGTGCCTGGGGCTCTTTTTCTCTCAACAGAATGTTGCTGGCTGTGAAATCACACCCAACTCTTTCTCGAAAGGAAGAAATGACCTGCTCTTTGGAGCTGCACGTCTTCATTTTCACCGATGCTGCTGGAGGTGATCCTTTTTCCTGGTGACAGAGCGGGTTTGTGTCGGAAGATTCACAGAAGCTGCAGCTCCTTGAGAGGAGATTGTGCTGTTAGGCTCTGTAATTTTTTTTGTTGTTGTTGCACACATGACGTCTCCAAAGAGGGATCTGTCTTTTCTAACAACCATCATTTTTATATAAAATGGGAGGTATTCACATTACATCTTCATCTTCTCCATCTCAACCAGTAACAGTATCAGAACTACTCCCTACTGACAACTATATTCATTTCTCATTAAAGATATTTCATGTTTTATTCAGGAATTTAAATGAAGCTATCAGAGCCTGGAATGGCATCCGTTTGGTATAATTGTATCTCACTGATGCCAGCCCCAAGAGTTCTAATTAATATATATTTAGTTCCCTGACTGTCTTTAGACCAAACGGTTGAGCGGAGAAGACAGGAAGAAAAAACACACTGAGATTTGAACAGGAAAGTCTTTTGTAAAAAAAGAAAATTTGGGATAATTGTGCATTTCAAGTGCTTTGCTCCTGTATCCATGTCAAAAATTACTTTCAGGCCACTGAGTGCTTTATGAAAAATGGACTGTGCAAGGATAATTATTTTTATTGACCACACATTCACATTATTAATTTTATAATATCTTTTCTTTCTTCCTTTTTTTTTGTTTGCAAGAATGTTCATGCCCAGGGAATTCCGAGCATTTGCAATCCTCTTGCGTATAGCTCCCTCCTTTCCTTCCTCTGCCCTTTCTCCCTCCGACCTCACACTGTTATAAAGAGATATTGTTCCTCTTTGCCAACGTGAAAATGACTGGAGCCATCTTGGGATTACTTGGCCTCCCTAAACCCATAATATGAAAAGAAGCTAATTGGGTACCAACCTCATTCCTTATGGGGTTTGCCTTTCCCCCTAATTCCCTCCAACCACATCCCCATTCTCACTTGCAGGAAATGAGTTTAGGGACACTTCTTGTGCTGGTCTAACATTGGAATTCATAGTACTTGTGTTCACTTAGAAGCCTCAATTCATTCCTGTTCCTGGGATGCTCTGGGATTGTGGTTTATAAATCACTCCTGTGGTGTACTGTACGTGGAGATCAAGACCCCTGAGAGCTCCAGTCATATTGAATTGCACCAGGCGATGGAGTGTCCTTAAGAGTTTCACAGTAAGGAAAAACAAAGGCCTTATAAATGGAACAATTCAACTGACACAACATTCACAAACCTCTTTCTAAAAAGAGAGAGGGTGCTATTTCCCTTTGTTCCCAATCTTGGTCTCATTCACAGAGGAGGGTGGCTCTTCAATAGGATACAAATTGGGGTTTAGACATAACCTGTCCCCAAACTCGAGTTGCTATTTAAACAACTGTTAGGGGTCATTTAGTCGTTTGCTAGCCTGCCATAAACAGACGATGGACCTGGTTTACACTACAAAGAAGTGTGCTCATCCCTGCTTCTCCACTGTAAAGATGTCATCACCACCTCCCACCTGTCATGCGTGGGAGGCGGCAGCTTCTTCCATTTACTGGAGGTGTGATGTGAGCGAGCAAATCACTTGGTCCCCAGGAGCCATGTGAACCATGAATATAAACAGATGTTTCATTCCCTGGGGTGTTATCAGACTCACTGTGACCATCACAAAAAGAACAACTTAATGTGTTGAATGTTCATCACATCTAGGCATGGTACCCAGGGCTCAACATTCATGTCCGCAACTCAATAACAAACAGGGATGCATCATGCAGAGTTCAAATTTGCATTCTTACATCAATGTAAGGAATATTTTAAAATATGTATTTAAGCAGGTTTAACACCTTCCCCGGAGAAAGGTGATGGCACCCCACTCCAGTACTCTTGCCTGGAAAATCCCATGGATGGAGGGGCCTGGTGGGCTGCAGTCCATGGGGTCACTAGAAGTCAGACACGACTGAGCGACTTCACTTTATTTTTTCACTTTCATGCATTGGAGAAGGAAATGGCAACCCACTCCAGTGTTCTTGCCTGGAGAATCCCAGGGATGGGGGAGCCTGGTGGGCTGCTATCTATGGGGTCGCACAGAGTAAGACACGACTGAAGCGACTTAGCAGCAGCAGCAGCAGCAGCAATACCTTCCCACTGCCGAAAATCAAACCTGGTGTTCAGGAGAAAGAAGCATTTTGAAAAGGTTTCTGTTGGAAGGTGGATTCTAGTCTCATTCCCTCTCTGACCAAGACAGCATTTAAGTGAACACGGTCCTGCTGACACGGGGGCTGGGAGGGCAGGGGAGTGCTCGGGCACTCATGCTCAGTTGATTTCCAGATACATTAGCACACAGCCATATTGACTACCACGTCCATTTGACCAGGCTCGGAGGGGTTTTTATTATCTGAAACGCCTCACTGCGTGGGCACAGTGACAGGTGTGTCATGAGGAGAACAATAGCCAGAAACAGATGCAGGGAGGGTCACTAATATGTCAGCAACTACCATGCGTGTCAGGCAGTATCCATCCCCACCAGGAAAAAAAAAAGGGATCGGAAAAGAAAGAACATTTATTTCCATGAAGCCAATTTCCATGCCAAACTGAGCATCTGTCTGTCTTTTGTGTTTGGAATAAACAGGGCTTACACACACTCAAAAATAATGTCAAAAGTTCAAAGGGTGGAGAGTTGAGAATTCTCACGTGGGTGAATAAACGAGGTCTGCTGATTGGCCGGCCTTCACTCGGCTTTACAAGAAGTGTCTCCTTGGGGCCCGGGGTGATGTGTGGCTTTGATTCTCTGCCCTTGTGCTTCCGTAACCTGGTTTGGAATGTAGCCCAGTCCTAAGAGATTGGGGGTCACTCCGGCTTGATAGTGTAAGGTCAGAAAATGGAATGAAGCGTGGATATCTCAATTGAGATTTGAGTGTATAAAAGTATAAATCAAAAAAGCAAAATCCTTGAAGGGACACCTTGCAGCTGTCGCAACAAATGAAAGGTTTCAAAATAAGTAGATACAAGAACTCCAAGGCTAGTGCAACAAATAATTCCCCTCTAGTCTGACTTGAAGAATAGGAGAGTGAGACTGAGGACTGAAAAGTAAAGAATACGTAGTATTCCGAGCAAGAATGCTGACTTGAATTCGTCGATAAATTTTATATCATTTCAGGGACAATATTTAAGATCTTCAATTAAAAAAAATCCTCTCTTTATGTGCTCTTTTGCAGGATGCAAATTAGAAAATGTACCGAGCGACATATGTAAATATTAGGATGTATGTGATTATTCATTCTTTTTTCTGGGAAAATCTAGATAATCTCAAAGTTAAGTCGTTCATTCCGGAAGGGGAAAAAAAGTAAGTAAAGTAAGTGGGTTTTTGTCTGCCTCTACTCCTAAATGCCACTGTTTCATTTGGCTGTAGGATATTCATGATTTTATGTTTATTTAAACAGACATATCTCTAGTTTATGGGCATATTCCAGAATAGAACTGCGTGTTGCTTGGAGTGCAATTCTTATGGGCAAACACCTGATCCCCTTTAATAAAAGATAAAAGGGAAACAATCCCCTTGCCATTCAAAGACCTTACTGCGGCTTGCTCATACACATAACCTTGTTACTTGACCTTTCTAACCAGTACAAGCATCTCAGGTACTGAACTCCAAGTGTACTGATTATAAACGACTCTTCTAGCTGCCACTTAAAATCGACTGTAGCAGGACCTGTTTGAATCCAGGAATGCTCTGTTACGAAGCAAGACTTAGGAGCTGCAGAGTATGGATTCGATGGGTATTGAGAATTGCCATTAAACTACGTCAGATTCACACCTCTCTAAAATATGTTCAAGGCAAAATTTTTTCAGAGCCCTCCTTTAAAGCTGTGATTCCTCCCATGGTCAAACCGTGTATTTCAGCTTTTGGAACATTCACCCCTGGTGTCCTCACTTTCTCATTAGATTTTCTTGTTTGGCGGAAGATAGTGGATCAACATTATACAACTGAATTTTGTATATATCAGCTAAATATATATCAGCTAAATATATCAGCATATTTCCAAAGTGTTTCTGGTACAACATAATCCCTCACAATGTTAGTAAGATTAAAGAAACTGAAGAGAAAGTGAAAAGTGAAAGTCATGTGACCCCATGGACTATACAGTCCATGGGATTCTCCAGGCCAGAATACTGGAGTGGGTAGCCTTTGCCTTCTCCAGGGCATCTTCCCAACCCAGGAATGGAACCCATGTCTCCTGCATTGCAGGTGGATTTTTTACCAGCTGAGTCACAAGGGAAGCCCAAGAAACTCAAAAGACTCTGGGTCAAAAAAGTTTGAGAAATGCTGATTTAAATTTTGTCAAAGAGCTGTATTAAATGCAGAACTTCCCAGAACCTTTAATATGCAAAGTAGCATGTTGCTTCTCAGAAGGGGATGTACTTACTTTGTTTTCTCAATTTTTTTTTTTTTTTAAACTAGGAATTGAGTCTCTCTGAGACTATCTTTACTGGTCTAACACTTCAAGTAATTTACTGTAGTGAAAGTGTTGCTAGGTGCAATAACGCATATGTCAGAATACTTGACAAAGAAAAATGCTACTTTTTAAGATGGCTAATGTCAGGAGCAAGTGACATTGGAGTTTAAATTAGCTTAACTGGCCTATTATTCTATCTAAACCAAACTGAAAGTGAAGGGGGAAAAAAAAAGCCCCCCCCCCAAACTGTTATGCACTTGAAATGGAAAAGAATAAGAGAAAATGACTTTAAAACGTGTTAAGTAACCTCTTCAGCAGACACCCACATGTAACTTCATAAATCATTTAAAATGTGACAAGGAAAAGAAAACCTGATCACATGACTGTCCAAATAATTACAGTTTATTCTGCAACTTTTTCTCATTGAAATCACATTGTCATTCGAGTAGTCATCTTGACACAACCAATTATTGCTATCCAAGGAAAAAGGAAAAAAAAAAGCCTCAAAATGTAGGTTAACCAATTCCGGCTGTTGTAAGTAATCATGGGAAAAAGAGTAGGGAGAGTGGAAACGTAGATTTCCCTGCCTAACCTTCTGGCTCTGACTCCGGACACAGGCTTCTCTGCAATCCTGGTGTCTCTTTCACCTCATCCCTCCAATCTCTCCTGCCCTCCTTCATCTGACTCTTTGACTGGTAGTTTCAGCCTCCTTTCCCATCAGAGAGAACCTACAAGTGGAAACCCACTGAGAAAGGCACTTTGAGCCCTGCAAAGGCAGATTTACCGGTTGCATGGGTGCAGCCTGGCCCCGCAGTCCAGCGCTGGGACTTTGACTGCCACTCCATCTTCCCTGGCTCCGTCCCTTCCTCTGTGAGATGCTGCTGTAGGACCAGATGGCATGTGAAGTCCCTTAGAGTGCTCATAGGGTTGCCCCCGCTCCCGCCTTTTTTGGCTTCTTTGCTCAACCTCTTACAGGAACCAAAGCAATCTACAACCTTGACGCAGCATCAGAGTTGCCAACAATTGGTTGACTCTAGTTAGCCTTGCGTTTAAAGAGAAAAGTCACTGGAAGAGGAGAAAAGTCAAATCCACCTGAGAGGAGTAAGATGACTTTAGAATGTGTTCACAAAAAAATATAATCACAACCTGAAAGTAGAGAGTTATTTTATTTGGTGGTAATGTTTAGAATTCTGAGCCCAGGAGACAGCATCTCAGTAGCTCGGAGAAAACTGCTCCAAGGAGGAAGGGGGGAAGTCAGGCTACATACAAGTCTGCAACAAAGGGAGCAAGCAGTCTGAACACCAAAGATCAGATATCAAGTTAAGGAATTTAACATTCTGTATATGGGAGGATTCAAGCCTCTGGGCTCACTGAATTCATTCCTTTCTTAGCCACCTCAGCTGCTGCTGCTACTGCTGCTAAGTCACTTCAGTCGTGTCCGACTCTGTTCGACCCCATAGACGGCAGCCCACCAGGCTCCCCCGTCCCTGGGATTCTCCAGGCAAGAACACTGGAGTGGGTTGCCATTTCCTTCTCCAATGCATGAAAGGGAAAAAAATAAAGTGAAGTCGCTCAGTCGTGTCCGACTCTTAGCGACCCCATGGACTGCAGCCTACCAGGCTCCTCTGCCTGTGGGATTTTCCAGGCATCTGGGGTCAAATCCTGTTTCCATGTTTACCTTAAGGAGTGGCAGATGGTTGCTTCTTGCATTCCCCCAGCTCCTCAGCAGTCAGCGTGGAGGGTGGCAGCATCGGCTGGATTGCAGTTTGGGGAGCCCTCACTCACATTTGGAGGCCAGAAATCACTGGTGGCTGTGACATTTCTTATTGATATGGCAGGAGATATTTTCATTTCACAAATGCATGTTCTGATATGCTGGTCATTGCCTGAAAACCAGCATGGACTTCTATTCTGGGGCTCTTTCACAGATAGCTCCAAATCAATTTCCCTGTATTCATCCTTCTTTTGACTGTAATTGAGGAATTATCTTAAAATATCCACCTGGGTTCCTCGTCAGTAAAGGCAGTGAAAGAATTGTCCTTCTCACCATTTTTTAAAAAATATTCATTTATTTATTTGGTTGCCCCAGATCTTAGTTGTGGCACCCAGGATCTAGTTCCCTGACCAGGGATTGACCCTGGGCTTCCCGCATGGGGAGTGCGGAGTCTTAGCCACTGGATCACCGAGGCAGTCCCCCTTCTTGCCATTTTCTTTTGCAGGAAGTGGAAACTTCACACTGTGCATGCACACATCAGGAGCAGGTATTAAATCGCTCCTGACTGTGGCTTTTATTTTATTTTTACCTTGTTAATTTTTTTTTTTTAATTGAAGTGCAGTTGACTTGCAAAGTTGTGTTAATTTCTGGGGTATGGTAAAGTGATTCATTCTTTTTTATATGCTCTTCCTTCATGGTTTGTCATAGGGTATTAAATATAGTTCCCTTCCACAGTTATTTCTTAAACATACTCTCTGTTTATATGTAAGCCCCCAAATGAGGAAAATGAAAGAGTCTCATTGAAAGTAAAATTGGCTACATATTTCAACACAAGCCCGATTTGCTTGTGCCTGAATTTTTCAGGGTTGCTTCCCCGTTCTGGCTGGTTGTAAGATTCTTCCAGGGAACATGTTTCAGAGGATGAGAATGAGGCCAGTGGCTGCTGATGTTAAAAGGACATGGCATCTGCACAGGGTCTGAGAGGGGGGCTGGTTGCACAAATTAAAGTCAAACACATCACAGCCCGATTAGCAGACAAGGACTTGAATGTATTGTCTAGGAGGTTCCCCCACCAACCCACCCACCCACCCAAGTAACAGGGAGGCAATTAAAAAAAAAAAAGGCAACTCCATTTGTTTCCTATCATCATTTCTTCTCACTTTCCTAGTCCTGCTTTCTCACTCTATTTATCTGCAAACACAAATTACAGTTGAACCCAAGAAAAAAAAATGAATATAGGTAGTTATTTCAGCACTCACTAACTTGTTCTGGTCAACTGGAATTTTCCCACAGATTAGCTTGGAAATATAAAGCCATCAAGTTAAGAGGAAAAAAAATATATATATATATTTTATATATATATATATGTAGTGTTGGAACAAATTACAGTAGTTCTTTTACAGCAAAACTCAGAAAAACAATATTTTAATATGTTGGGTTTTTTTTAAACAAATTTAGAATTTGATGGAACCACCTTTTCATATACTAAAGGATCCCTCTCAATGGGTGAGTTCACCCATGAAGAGCTTTAATTACTTGATATTTTAAGAGGATTCTTGATTCTATTAAGAGGGAGAAGAAAAACAGATGTGAGGGAGAGACATGTGTAGGTGAAGTCTAAAGCTGTACGTGGGTGGCAGAGAGTTTAAAATGCAACGTCTTCACTGAACAAAAATTTCATTCCCACCACAGGGAGCTGTTTTTAAAAATGTTTTATGACCTGCTACCAAGGCAGCGGGGCCCATTCCACAAAGCAACCGGGTTGTGAGTTGAGCTTGCAAAAATCAGGGGCCATTAGCCTAAACCTAGCCAAATAAAAAATTTGTGTGCTGCTTTATTTTTTTTTTCCCCCACATTAATTTGTCTCAGGGAACATGGAGAGAAGGGCTCACAGGCCTGGTAGGAGGAGTAGTTACAACAGACACTCAGAGGAACTGAAGTGGCTTCCTGCTCTCCTTCCGGCCTGAAACTTCCTTTGTTCTTCTAATCTCCAAACAGCTGTTTCCTCTGGAATCTCGAACCTCAGCTGGCAGCGTCCTTACCTCCTGGATCCTGCCACACACACTGTACATCAAATCTGAGTGTTGATATGAAATGTTCTTTTCTCCATCCTCCTCCGCACCCCCTCCCTCCAGTCCCGTATTCACTTTGACCTTTGATGACAAGCACTTAGGGAAGAAGTGACAGAAGCATTTCAGGTTCAGAGCTGCCAAATGGCAAAGCGAATCCATGAAAATACTTAGAATGGCAGATATCTAGTTTGGAAATAAGTCCCGAAACCATCTTTGGGAGATAGAAATCGATGGCTGGCATCCCCCTCTTTCAGCTTACTTTGAGAAATCAGTACATTTGAAACAAACAGCATCTTAGCTAATCTTTGGTAGAAACTGGGCTATGATTAGACTCAATGTAGGAGAAGAAATGAACAGTAAGTGGTCATCCTTCCTTCAGAAATTTACAATGTGATTGATCAATACCCTCACTGAGACCTTGGGGGCGGGGTAAAAATTAAGGAAAAGGCTAGGTCAAACTCGTGGAAGAAATTTAGTGATACATTTAAAAGAAAAGGCATATAGATTAAAAAAAAAAAAAGTAGAGAAAGATGAAAACGATCTTTGAATCATTGCCAAATAGTGGAGCATCACTGGATATATGCCTTTATGTTTTGATGGAATGCATGGTAAACAGATGTGAGGTGTCTTCTGCTGGAGAATGGAAGGTAAGGGAGTGAGGCAGGGAAAACCCACTGAATGAAGGTCTTCTGTCTGGGTGAACTGGAAAGGTCTTTAATAACAATCCAGAAGGGAAATGTAAGCTTCGGGTTTGGAATAGACCTTAGAAGTCGTGTGGGCTGCCGCCTCCTTAACCACAGGCCCCGTGAATTACGAAGGGCGTGCCTGGCTCCAGGTCACAGGGGGCCCGGAACAAGCGGGGCCGCCAGCAGGGCTGATACCCTCCCTGTCCTCCTCAACCAGACTCTGCCTCTGGCTCTTGCTTCTGTAAAGTCTGTACAGGTGATTCTCATGTGATACAACAATGAGAGGCTTGCCACTCTGACTGAGAAGAGAGGATGGGGCAGATCTGAGCTCTGCCACTCATGTAGCCACATGATCTCTGGCAAGTCTTTCTAGACTCTGAAAGTCTCAGATTTACCACCAGTAAACTGGAAGGAAATCGTATCTTACTTCTTGGGCTCTGGGGAGGATTCATTAAGGACGTTACCTAATAGAAGCACACTATAATACCCGTTTACTTTCATTATAATAATAAAACATCGTTATTGTTAAGGAGCAGGGTATACTTAGGTTGGTAAGAGGCTGACTTATCTAGCGTCAATATGTTCTCTGAAAAAATGCAAAGAAGTTAAGCTGGGCAGTTAAAAGCATCAAAGTGATGTTGAAGAGTTGTTGATGGGATATAACACTTTATTTGGAGCTTCCCAGCCGGTGCTAGTGGTAAAGAACCCGGCAGCTAATGAAGGAGATGTAAGAATCACAGGTTCAATTCCCGGATCGGGAAGATCCCCTGGAGGAGGGCATGGCAACCCACTCCAGTATTCTTGGCCTGGAGAATCCTGTGGACAGAGGAGCCTGGCGGGCTACAGTCCATGGGGTCGCGGATGTTAAACAACAACAACAAAGTAGATAAATACTAAATAAATAAATTGAAAATCTGGACTATTCTTTTTACTATTTATACTAGGAAATCCTCTAAATAATTTGCTGATATCCAGATTTTACTAGGTACCAGGTGGCAGTAATCACAGTGAGAGGATCAGGGCTTGGGGGTAAATAATCAGCCTTATAGGGGTTGAAATTGAAATTCTAAGCCCGTAAGTACTTCCCATTTTATAGGGCCTGTAACTAGTTTGTATTTGATTTATGTCGATTATGTCATCCTTACGGTATCTGGTGTGGCTGGGAAAGGATTTCATTTAAACTCTAAAAGCTGAATGCAGCCGGGCAGCCTCTCTGAGTTTTGCCAAAGCACTGGCCAAACACCTACCTAAGCCAGTGGTCCTCAAAGCGCATTCTTGGACCAGCAACAGCAACAAAGGCTGGGAGTTTGGAGAAATGTCAAGTTCTTGGGGACTCCCTCCCCACCCCTCACCCTTACAGTGCTGCCTGGAAAATGCCAGGGTGGGCCCAGAGATCTGAGCTTTAACAAAGCCTTCCAAGATTCTGATGCCTGGTCAGTCTGAGGACCACTGTGCTAAATCAGTATAAATAGCAGAGTTGGCAAAAATCAAGCATTAAACATAGTAATTAGGGTTGCTGCTGGACATGGCTGGGGGAGCTTGCAGACAGCCCTCACCCACAGACTCTGTTGTCCATCTCTACCTCACTCTTCCTTTTAGATGTGTTAATATTATAACCAGGCCATGGTGGAGTGACTTTCCCCTGAGCCTCAAAGTCATTTCTGTCACCTCCTATTATGTATTGATTTAATTAGTTTAACCCTTGGAAAGCAACCATATTTTCAACCTCTTAAACTTGTATCTTCTGTCTGTAATTTACCCACCAGATGATGGCTAATGATGATAATACTCGTTTTAAGAAGACCACACTCTTAAGGGTGTTTGCCAATGATTAGTGTAGTCCCTGGCGTGGTTGAAAACGGAGGGCGGGAGGGTGTGTTTAACTAAAATGTAGATGCTGTGATCTTGCTGTTTAAAGAGTGTCTGTCCGCTGCCAGGGAATTTCTGGACAGCCTGGAAAAGAGGGTGAACAGGTAACTAGAGGACTAGGTCACCAGAGGAATGGAAAACCTGGGCAAAGGTTTCAAAGTGGGACTGGAATTCTGGAGCAGAAATTAAATATAAGGGCCAGTGGACATCTGAGCCTCTGACAGAGAGAATCAATTCAAGACAAATGTTCCATAATACTTTGGTCCATGGAAGTCAAGGGTTGGTGTAGACAGATAAATCCATCCATTCAGCCTTCCATCCCCTCATCCAACAAACATCTATTGAGCATTCACTGTACATCATATGCTGGTGTATGTATGTGTGTGTGTGTGTGTGTGTGTGTATGCCCAGTCATGTCTGACTCTTTGTGACCCTATGGACTGTAGCTTGACAGGCTTCTCTGACCATGGAATTTTGCAGGCAAGAATACTGGAGTGGGCTGTCATTTCCTTCTCCAAGGATCTTCCTGACCCAGGCATCGAACCCTAGTCTCTTGCGTTTCCTGCACTGGCAGGCAAATTCTTTACCACTGCACCATCTGGGAAGCCCGGATGGGAAACCCAGATGCTGGTACAACAGAGGACAAATAGGAACATGTGTGCCCCGTGAAGCTTTCCTTCTAGTAGGGGACAGAGATTTGTAATCGTGAAATAACATGAATTTAAATGGGAAAGATCTTTTGCTTAATGATGCAAAAATCTTGCAAAAAGAAGAGAAAATGGCCAGTGGCAAAAAGAAGACAATAGTGATCAGAGAGCAAGAAAGTTAACCCTCTTTCTCTTATAGAAGCTCTGAGAGCTGAGCATAGGGTGAGGGGCTCAGAGTGTTGAGCCACACTAGCAGTGCCCAGCGACTACTGAATATAGGGAAGTGGCCCTTTCCCAAGGTCTTAACTGTGGAGGATGGGGTGATAGATACACCCAAGACAGAAAATATAGCAACAGTGGAGATGCAAGACTACTCAGCTTCACACACCACCCCCTGAACTGGTGAGAACTGGGTTATTAGAATGCTGGTAAGAGTGTCTGCTTTCATTTCCATAGTTTAGACGTTCCCAGAGCAGGGCCAGGGCATGGCTAACATGGCAGCAAGAGCTGATTCAGCAGCAGTGGTCATATTCCAGGATAACCTTAGATTTAAGTGTGCTCACAGTGGCACCATATATCCAGCTAACTAACTAGGGATAATTATGAAAAACACTTAGTGGGACAAAGTATTTCAGGATCACGGAAGACAAACTGGCTGGAGAATCCAGGACGGCTTCTAGGAGGAGGTGACATTGGACTGGAAGGGCTTTTGAGAGAGTCAATTCATAGGCAGGTTGATAAGAAGTCCAGGGGTCCCTGAGGAGAGAGGGATCTGGGGTTCTCGAGGAGGAGATAGGGGTATGGAATTCTCAAGGAAGAGGAAAGGACAAACATTTTTTTGTCTACATTCGTTAGTCTTAGTCACATAAAATGGTTTTCTTGAAGCCCAGAACTGATGATTACGCAACAAACTCAGTTTAAACTCTGTACTAGGGATTATATAACAACCCTGTATCCTGCTTGAGGATAATTTCTCCTTCCTGAAAATCTTCTGACTAATCCTGATATTTTAGAATGTAAATTATGGGAGTGAGTCTGGTAGAATCTTTCTATTGTTAAGTTCTAATCCTGTTTTCCTAAAATGTAAATTGAGGGAGTGGGTCTGGTAAAATTTTCACAAACTTGAGACATTCTTTTGATTTACTGTAACAACTAATTAAAAAGTATATAATCTGCTTGCTAAAGACTAGCGAGTGGGGCACTTTCCGCCCCCCTTCTGATGTCTGTGTCAGACGCTTTCTCTGTCCATTTTTATACTTTAATAAAACTCTGCTACAGAAAAGCTCTTGAGTGATCAAGCCTGGTCCCTGGTCCTGAAGCTAAACCTTCTTTAGAGATCACGAATCTGACACTGTTCACCGTAAGCTATCACTTTGAAGGAACTCTTAACAGTTCGGCGGGTAGAAGAAGTGGAATTGATGTGCTACATTTTCTAGAAATATCCTGAACTAAAGATGCTTCTTTTGGTCTTTGCCCTTCCTTGACATGAACATGCCACTACTGAGGATGGCATTGCTAAATGGATCAGAAGCCCTGTCACATTGGTTTCTATTTGTTTCTATGACTCTGGTCCTTAGTCTGCGCATCCCCCCTCAGGAGGCGGCACAGTGCGGTCTGGGTATGCCACAGTGCCCTCTCTGCCTGGTTGACAGTGCTGCTTTGGTGAGTGTGATGAAACCGCTTCCTGGCTAGGAGTAAGCTCACTGTTAATTAACGCTGTCTGCCAGGGACCAAAGGGCTTCCCAGGAGGCGCAGTGGTAAAAGAATCCACGATCCCTGGGTCAGGAAGATCCCCTGGAGGAAGAAATGGCAAGCCACGCCAGTATCCTTGCCTGGGAAAACCCACGGACAGAGGAGCGTGGTGGGCTACAGTCCATGTGGTCACAAAAGTTGGACACGACTGAGGGCCTGAGCAGACATGCACGCCAGGGACTGAGGGGAATCTCCACAAAGGAGAGGACCCTTGTGTGGGTTCACAGCTGTGTCCTTCTTAGCACAGGCTCGGTCCACAGTGGGAGCTGCACAGAGTGTGTTGAGTGTCGGATGACTTGTGACATATGTCATGTAGGTGTCAAACCTGGAGTCGTTGATGGAACTTGACTTTCAAGTCACTGGGCTTCCCTGTGGCTTAGCTGGTAAAGAATCCGTCTTCAATTATGGGAGACCTGAGTTTGATCCCTGGGTTGAGAAGATCCCCTGGAGAAGGGAAAGGCTACCCATTCCAGTATTCTGGCCTGGAGAATTTCATGGACTGTTTAGTCCATGGGGTCGCAAAGGGTCGGACACCACTGAGCGACTTTCACACTCACTGCCTAGGTTTGATCCTCAACCCTCTGTTTAGTGGCTGTGAAATGTACAAGCGGCTGTGAAATGTACGAAATGTACAAGCTGTGAGCCTTACCCTTTCAGCGCTGCTGTTTCTTGGTCTATAAAATGATAATATGCATCTCACAGGTATCACCAGAGAAGAGCTGTATGTTGGAGAAGGTGGGTTTCAGTGCAAACAACAAAAGGACAGTTTCTGATAATAGACCAGCACTTTAGTTCCATTTTGAAGTGGTTGATGGGATAAAATTAAAAACCCATGGTTGGAGTAAATTCAGTAAAGATTCTGCCATTAATCATGTGAATTTTTTCAAAAGGAGTTTCTGCCCCTTGGAAGGTATATAGAGATGGAATGACATATACATTGCCTAGAGAGTTGTTAATGACAAGAAGTTCCATGCTATTTCCACAAGTTTCCCTCTGGCATTTTTAATACGTAGTCTATACAATAAAAAGAGAAAAGCAAAGTTGACATATTGGATACATATTTGACATACTTATTTTTTATGCAGTGTAGATTTCTAAAAATAAACTGGTGTATAGGTTTTTGTTTTGTCATACTGGCAGTAATAGAAAGGCAATATTAATTGTAACATTCGTGCAATTATAAATGAATAAAAATACATGCATTTCTTCTTTTATAGTTTTTCTCATGGTTACAACCCTGTCCTCAAAGCTATGGTTTTTCCAGTGGTCATGTATGCATGTGAGAGTTGGAACCATAAAGAAGGCTGAGCACTGAAGAACTGATGGTTTTAAACTGTGGGGTTGGAGAAGACTTTTGAGAGTCCCTTGGACTGCAAGGAGATCAAACCAGTCCATGCTAAAGGAAATCACTCCTGAATATTCACTGGAAGGACTGATGCTGTAGCTGAAGCTCCACTACTTTGGCCAACTGATGCTAAGAGCCAACTCATTGGAAAAGACCCTGATGCTGGGAAAGATTGAGGGCAAAAGAAGAGGATGAGATGGTTAGATAGCATCACTGACTCAATGGACATGAATTTGAGTAAACTCAGGGAGATCGTGGAGGACAGAGGAACCTGGTGTGCTACAGTCCATGGGGTCACAAAGAATCAGACACGAGTTAGTGATTGAACAACAACTCCAGGTCTCATTAAGATAATGTTTCTCCTGGAGGTAGCAGTGAGCTAGCCTTGTCATGGCTGGCATAATCATGCAATTCAGTATTGCCCATTCTTTCTTGGCCTTTCCTGTGGCTCAGGGGGTAAAGCATCTGCCTGTGATATAGGAGACCCAGGTTCAATCCCTGGGTCGGGAAGATCCCCTGGAGAAGGCAACCCACTTCAGTACTCTTGCCTGAAAAATTCCACGGACAGAGGAGCCTAGTAAGCTACAGTCCATGGGATCACAAAGAGTTGCACATGACTGAGCAACTTCACTTCATTCTTTCCTACTCTGGTTCTGCCTTTCTCAATATTTTTTTTTTTTTGCAAAGTTGTCAAGATGCTCAAATTCATCACTTAGAAGAAAATAAAGATCACTATGTGTGATCCTGTAACTTCCCCTAAGGGGAAAGCAGGCCACTTTGAAGTTATTTTCAAACTGCATTGCGTTTATGCCAGTAGTTGTCTCAAATTAGGTTATAAAGAGAGAGGCACTTTTCAAATTTGTCATTTATAGATTGTATTAAACTGACCTGATTTAGTTATTTTGTTTAGAGAAATGATATAATGCATATTTATTCCCAACTATTAGATAGTAAATATATAGCAATTATAAGAAGTATGCAGACTGACAAGAAATCAACTCACATGCTTTCTGGGCTTCCCAGGTGGTAAAGAGATAAAGAGCCCACCTGCCAATGCAGGTTCAATCCCTGGGTTAGGAAGATCCCCTGGAGGAGGAAATGGCAACTCACTCCAGTATTCTTGCTTGGAAAATCCCATGGACAGAGGAGACTGGCAGGCTACAGTCCATAGGGTTGCAAAGAGTCGGACATGACTGAACAACTGAACACACACACACACACACACACACACACACACACACACACGTGCTTTCTAATTTACTGACTTTAACAAAAATTTACTGAGCACCCATTTTCTCACAACATTGGGCTGATGTTGAGACATAAAAACCCATCAGCCTGGAGTTCAGTTCAGTTCAGTTGCTCAGTCGTGTCCAACTCTTTGTGACCCAATGGACTACAGCATGCCAGGCCTCCCTGTTCATTACCAACTCCTGGAGTTTACTCAAACTCATGTCCATTGAGTCAGTGATGCCATCCAACGATCTCATCCTCTGTCATCTCCCTCTCCTCCCGCCTTTAATCTTTCCCAGCATCAGGGTCTTTTCCAATGAGTCGCTTCTTCATATCAGGTGGCCAAAGTATTGGAGTTTCAGCTTCAACATCAGTCCTTACAATGATTATTCAGGACTGATTTCCTTTAGGATGGACTGGTTGGATCTCCTTGCAGTCCAAGGGACTCTCAAGAGTCTTCTCCAGCACCACAGTTCGAAAGCATCAGTTCTTTGGTGCTCAGCTTTCTTTATAGTCCAACTCTCACATCCACACATGACCACAGGAAAAACCATAGCTTTGACTAGAAGGACATCAGCGTGGAGGGGTAGTGAAAAAAGCCCAAGCACATCTGTACAACCCACGTGAAGGGACTTGTGCTATAATCAAGGACCCCCAAAAGGTGGGATGAGAGAAGGGAACAGAAACTCCCACTGGAGAATTCTAGAAGATGCTGTAGAAAAGGAAGCTCTCCCAGAAGACAAGAGATGAGTAGGAATGCTCAGGAGGATTGGGGAAGAAGCTTGTAAAGTGATGGGATATGCAAGGCCCACCCATTCTCAGGGAGAGTGGGGCAGTGGAGAGCTGGGGACGAGGGGAGCTGTGAGAATCAGGGACAGACTATAAATGTCATGCTGACATTCCTGGGGAGCGTGGTGGCTGGGCATGTTTTTAAGCCCATGAGAGACCCAGCTGGATATGAGCTTTAGGAAGCTTGCCGTGAAAACTCGGTGCAAAGAGGACAAGAAATTTGGAGGATGAGAGTGAAAGAGAGACAAGCAGTCCCCAAGTGTGTGCGTGAGTCCAGAACAGCAAGTTGGAGCTGCTTGAAGTCAGTGAGCATGGAGGTGAGGGAGGGTGGGAGAGGTATTTCAGTTAACTGCTCCCCACAGTGAGTCCACGTCATGGTCCGAGAGCAGCCTTCACTGAACCAGAGATGGGGAAACAGGTTTGCTTTGAGCTGAGTGACATATGCCAGTGGCTGCATTCTCACAGCAAATCAAGGAGGCAAGGAGGCAGGACACTGTCCTCTTCTACTCAGGGTGGTCCTCATGGATAAACCACCCCCGCCTAAGTATTTCCTCTGAAATGATAGGCTTCCCTGCCCCTTCTTCCTTATCCCGTTGTAGGTGTTGCTTGGATAGTAAGGCGGTACACCGCCTTCTCTCTCAGCGGGCAGGGTCAAAGTGCCTGCAGTGCAGAGTCCAGCCTGGGGCACCAACACCTCCAGCCGTGGAAAAGGGGGATGCCAAGGATGCAGAGGTTTCTGAGTGGCAAGTGCCTCTCAGATTCCATCAGAGGCTGTTAGGTGGGTTCACAGTGATACTGCTGTTTAGCTGTTCTAATTTTGCTCATATAGGGTCCTTGTTAAGAATAGGATATAGAAGAAATATCATGGATTTAGGAATCCTGCATTCCTGATTTGCAACTTGATATACATCACCTGTTATCTTAGCTCTACTTGTCTTGGGTGAGCCTCATTTACTAACAAGTGGGGAATCATAACCTGATCTGCTTTGTTGCTATAAGGGTTGAATGTTATGAAAAATCCAGAATTCCTGACATAGTGTAATAGCCTCATTCTTGCTTCATATTCCATTGAGAAAGGAAACTCCCTGTCTGAACCTTCCAGCTGAAAGCACCAATGGGTATTTGTGCTAAGTCGCATCAGTTGTGTCTGACTCTTTGTGGCCCCATGGACTGTAGCCTGCCAGGCTCCTCTGTCCATGGGATTCTCCAGGCAAGAGTACTGGAGTGGGG
This sequence comes from Bos indicus, assembly GCF_029378745.1. Lineage (NCBI taxonomy): Eukaryota > Metazoa > Chordata > Mammalia > Artiodactyla > Bovidae > Bos > Bos indicus. The sequence goes on along the minus strand of NC_091780.1, from coordinate 12,762,318 downwards.
TGCCATTTCCTCCTCCAGGGGATCTTCCCGACCCAGGGGTCGAACTTGAGTCTGAGTCTTCTGCCTTGGCAGGCTGGCTCTCTACCACTAGTGCCCGCTGGGAAACCCGATGGGTATGTAATGGATCCCACTGTAACTCAACTGCTTCTTGTGTCTGTAGTTGCTTAACTTTTCCATAAGCATATCCTCCTCTTGAATTACCTTTATTGTGAAGACGGGCTATCCAAAGGTGCATCTCCCTTTCCTGTGTTTGAGGTTGTCCTAATCCACACAGCAGTGGTCCTCCACCCTCAGAGATGAGACCACGCTGCAACTTGCTTTTCCAAATATTTGTTACCAAGAAGGTTGCAGAACATTAAATAATTTGAGAAAGACTGGAGTACATTGTTGTAGGCACTGCCTAGTCAAGTATATGGGAAGAAGACAGGGAAGGAAATGACATTTGTTGCATATAAATTATGAATCAGAATGTTTTTCCACAAGTTTTGCACTTGGACCCTCTTTTAAACCCTGTGAGGTAGGTGCAGCCTTAGTATTAAGTGCAACATAATAGAGTCTTTCCCCCACAAATATCAGTGGCTGAAACAAGATTAAAATTTCTCACTCATGTAAAAGAATTCAGAAAGGCTGTAAATATGATGGCTCTGTGGGCATCCTTCCATCTTGATGTTCCACAGTCCTTAGACTATTTTCCCCTTGGTTCAAGGTAGCTGCTTGAATGCTGGCTATCGTGTGCATATTCTAAACAGGATGAACGGAGAAAAATAAAAGCTGTGTCTTCTCTCTTTTAAGAGTTATTGCTCATTTTTATGGCTGAGTAATATCACACTGTGTATATGTACCACAACTTCTTTTTCCATTCATCTGTCAATGGACATCTAGGCTGCTTCCATGTTCTAGCTATTGTAAATAGTGCTGCAATGAACAATGGGATACATGTGTCTTTTTCAACCCTGGTTTCCTCAGGGTATATGCCTGTGAGTGGGATTGCTGGGTCATATGGTGGTTTTATCCCTAGCTTTTGAAGGAACCTCTATACCCTCTTCCATAGTGGCTGTATCAATTTACATTCCCACCAACAGTGCACGAGCATTCCCTTTTCTCCACACCCTCTCCAGCATTTATTCTTTGTAGATTTTTTGAGGATGGCCATTCTGACCAGTGTGAGGTGATATCTCATTGTGGTTTTTATTTGCATTTCTCTAATAATGAACAATGTTGAGTGTCTTTTCAAATGTTTGTTAGCCATCAGTATGTCTTCTTTGGAGAAATGTCTGTTTAGGTCTTTTACCCACTTTTTGATTCAACTTTTGGTTGTCTGTTTTTCTAGCATTGAGTTATATGAGCTGCTTGTATATTTTGGAAATGGAATATTACTCAGCCATAAAAAGGAATCCATTTGAGTCAGTTCTAAAGAGGTGGATGAACCTAGAATCTGTTACACAGAGTGAAGTGAGTCAGAATGAGAAAGATAAATATCATATTCTTATGCACATATATGGAATCTAGAAAAATGGTACTGAAGAATTTATTTCCAGGGCAGCAATGGAGAAACAGACATAGAGAATAGACTTATGGACATGGGGAGAAGGAAGGAGAGGGTGAGATGTGTGGAAAGAGTAACTTGGAAACTTCCATTACCATATGTAAAATAGATAGCCAGTGGGGATTTGCTGTATGGCTCAGGAAACTCAAACAGGGGCCCTGTACCAACCTAGAGGGGTGGGATGGGGCGGGAGATGGAAGGGAGGTTCAAAAGGGAGAGGATATATGTATACCTATGGCTGATTCATGTTGAGGTTTGACAGAAAACAACAAAATTCTGTAAAGCAATTATCCTTCAATAAAAAATAAATAAAAAAAAGAAGAGTTATTATAAGCTCAGCTGCTATGGTTTCCTCTTATATCTCTTTTGCCAGAACTTAGTCTCACAGTCTCCTCTGGCTGAAAGGCAGTCTGAAAACTGCCGTCCCTTAGCTAGTCAACCTGTACTCACACAGGGAGGAAGCGAGGTGGGAGATAGACGGGCTCCAGGTTGGAAACGCACAATCAGCCCTGTTTGTCCTCAGAAATGGAAGCAACAACAGAAACAAGGGTAAATAGCCGGCGTTTGTCTCTCGTACACACCTCAAGGGAATGATCTTCGCAAGGAATAAGAGGCAAAAACCCTGTCTGAACAAAGGGGAAGGGGGACAGTACACAAAAGGCTCCTTGGAGTCAAAAGTCACGGGATAATTCCAGACCATAATGAGTCTTGCTCCTTCTAGAGGCCTTCGCTTCGAGATCCTTCTTGTCTAAAGTGTGGATGCGCAGCTCAGGTTCTGAGACAAATTAACCAGGGGAGGGGGCACAGAGCAAGATGACTGGCCTGAGGGAGACAGAAACCCAGAAACCTGCCCCCTTAGAAAGGGCTTCAACTTGCCAAAGGTGCGACTCTCTGAGTTCGCCCGTCCCATTTCTGCATGTACTTTTCTTCTCAGTAAACTTTTTACTTTACTCTTTACCTTCTGCCTCCTCTTCTGAATTCGTTCTTTAGGAGGCAGGCAAGACTAGGGACCTTAGCCCTAATTGCTGGCTTCTGTGGTCCAGTGGTTAGGACTCCTCATCTGGGAAACTAAGAACCTGCTTCCAGCTACTGCTCGCTGCTGCTTGCTGCAAGCTTCCACTTAACTGCTGTGTGCGTCCTAAATGAAAAAGACATTATGACCAGCTGTGAGTGCTTGCTGGAGGAAGTAGGCACTTGCCCCCTGCCCCCACCACCACCACCACTTTTCAGAGGCCTGGTGAGTCTGAAGGTTCAGGTTATCTATTGGTTATCTGTTGCCAATTGTATTCCTGTTATCTATTATTTAATGACCTGAAACAGTCAACATTTTATTATGCTCAAAATTTTGTAGTCAGGAATGTGGGTGGAGCTCAGTGAAGATGGCTGGTCTCTGTACCACGATGGTAGCTTCATCAGGAATGGCTTGAAGCAAGAGAAGTGGCTGGAGGACCAGACTGGGAACGAATGTCTGAGGACTCATTCCTGGAATTAGTTGAATTCCTCAGTTATCTTCTATGTTGTATCCTGCTGCTGCTGCTGCTAAGTCGCTTCAGTTATGTTCAAATCTGTGCAATTCCATAGACGGCAGCCCACTAGGCTCCACCATCCCTGGGATTCCCCAGGCAACAACACTGGAGTGGGTTGCCATTTCCTTCTCCAATGCATGAAAGTAAAAAGTGAAAGTGAAGTTGCTCAGTCATGTCCGACTCTTAGCGACCCCATGGACTGCAGCCTACCAGGCTCCTCTGTCCATGTGATTTTCCAGGCAAGAGTACTGGAGTGGTTTGCCATTGCCTTCTCTGATGTTACATCCTAGATGGCATATTTACTGTTGGGCCTGGCACCTTGGCTGGATGGCTAGATAGGTGGGGGCTGACCTGGCATCTCTCCCATGGAACTTTTCCACAGTGCTAGCTTGGGCTTCCTCACAACATGGCAGTCTTTGGGAGCTGGATTTCTCCCAATGGCAACTGCTTCCTTCGGAAAGAGGGTTCCAAGAAATCAAATAGCCTTGGAAGTCACACTTCTTTCACAATTCACTGAGGACAATCCAGATTTAAGGGGTGGAGAACTGAACTCCACATCTTATCAGGAGCAGTAGCAAAAGGTCTTCAGTCATCTGTAACCTACTGCAAAGTGGTTGCTTGAAAAAAACACAGCTTGGAAGTCAAACGGCCAGGCCAGGAACATAAACTTTTCTTTATACTATGTGAGCCCAAGCAGTAGGTCTTGGTAATTTTAAAGAGTGAACAAAACAAGTTGATTTTTAGTTTTTTAAAGCATGGTAGATTGTAGCTGGCAGTGGAGTAACAGGAGGTGGTTAAGAATTTATAGCAACTTATCTTCATTGAGAGCAGACTCCAGAATTCAATGGGTGGATATGCCTCAGAACCTTGTACTCAAGTCTTTAGGTTGAGGCTCCTACTAAGTGTAGCTGATATTATTATTATTTTTTTTTATCTTGTTCCCCAAACCCCTTCCCCACCCCCCTTCCAGCTCAACAACGGGGCTGCTGCTCCACTGTCTCTTTCATATTTGTGAATACTCTCTCAGGTCTGGGAAATCAGATTGTCTCATTTAAATTTAATCTGAATTTCTGTTTGAAGAATCAACCTGAGACATCAAAGGGAATCCAAAAAATGCACTACAAAATAAATGATCAAATGACTTCTGAAAACATTGCACTTTTATATCTGGAAATATTGGATCAAAACTTCAATTTCTTTTATTGTTAAAATTAGAGAGAGACTTAAAAGAAACTGCCATGTAAGTTTGACACCACATTTAACCAACAGACAAATTGTTAAAACCTGGTGGGGTTATAACCATCAATATATGCATTCTCTCTCTAATTCATAATGAGTCAGAATCTCCCAGTCACTAAGCTTCCACTTGGTTTCAAGTTACTTTTCAAGTCATGGAAATATTATTTAGAGTACAGGTCACAGATGCCTAATTTACAGTCTAGGAATAATTACACTGCCAATTTATCTGCACAACACAGACAGAGTTTTGTGTTGAAATGTGACCTTTGCAAAACTAACTTTTCAAACAAAATATTTACCTTAATTATTTTTGCATTTAATTTTTGAAGATCTGAAGTCCCTTTCTTGTATTTTAATATAGTCAGAGATGGATGTTAGAAGTTCAGCACCACAGTGAATTAGAATTTTCTCTGAGTCTTGCAGGTAGCTGAGACAGCACATGAGAGAAAAAAGGTGTATGGTCTGCCCTCAAGGATGCAAATGCATTCTGCCAGGAGAAAGTGAGAAGACCACCTGCTAAATGAATGAGTGATCATAGCTCATCCCATCAAGAATGTGATGGGTGATCAAAAACTTGATTAAGTGTTGTTTAACTTATCAGGAACTATGAACCCAAACTTGTGGTGCAGAGAGCATAGGTCCTAGAGGCAAGAAATTTCAGGCAGGTGTCATTGACCAGAGGAAAGACCATGCTTTCCAGCTGGAGTGAACAGGAATGATTTTCTTGCTTTCTGTTGGCCAGATAGGACTGGGTTGGGAGAATCAATAAGTGAAGAATTAAAATCAATACTTATTTTTTAATGAAGAAAAAGACCATGGCATTCTGTGCAGGGGAGAGGGGAGCAGCCTTCCTCCCAGGAACCTTTTATGGCTCTTTTATATTTAGGTAAACCAGCTGGTAGACCCTTTGCCAGCTCCTCCAACCTACTCCAGGCTTCCCCCGAGGCTCAGCTGGTTAAGAATCCACCTGCCAATGTAAGAGACGCTAGTTTGATCCCTGGTTTGGTAAGACCTCCTGGAGAAGGAAATGGTAATCCACTCCAGTATTCTTGCCTGGAGAATCCCATGGACTGGGGAGCCTGATGGGCTACAGTCCATCGGGCTGCAAAGAGTCACACAGGACCGAGCATACACACACGCATGCTAACCCAGTCTATTCTCTCCTGCTAAAAAGTTGACAGAGAAAGTTCTAAGGAAGATAGTTGAATTTATCAGCTTAGTAAAATTATATAACTATGTGAAATCTGTCTCTTGGTGACTCGGTTTGGATTTCAGAATGACTGGAGAGTGATAACAGAGAAGGCAATGGCACCCCACTCCAGTACTCTTGCCTGGAAAATCCCATGGATGGAGGACCCTGGTAGGCTGCAGTCCATGGGGTCGCTAAGAGTCGGACACAACTGAGTGACTTCACTTTCACTTTTCACTTTCATGCATTGGAGAAGGAAATGGCAACCCACTCCAGTGTTCTTGCCTGGGGAATCCCAGGGATGAGGGAGCCTGGTGGGCTGCCGTCTATGGGGTCGCACAGAGTCGGACACGACTGAAGCGACTTAGCAGCAGCAGCAGCAGGAGAGTGATAAGAAGAGGGAAAGAAACCTAACAGAGTATCCTGTCCATTGCAGCGGCAGGGAGCACTCCAAGAGAAAGAGTAGCCAGAAAGTTCAGGGAGCTTTGCAAGACGGAATCTTCAAATTCATGTTTGTTTCTGCATCTCTGTCTCGTGCCCTGACCCTCACTAGGTCACACAGCTAGCCTTGTAATGATGCTTTTTGTAATGAGTAGGGGAGAGGAAGCAGACTTTCTGTGCATGGGGGCAAGGAAAAGGGAATCCTTGAGGAGAGGATGCTTGGAGAGATGCTGGTAATTAACTAGACCACAGCAGCTAAGCATATTGCAATGTGAACCATGTAGAAAGATCTGAGAGGAACATCCATTCCGCCCCTGCCTCCAAAACCCGAGGAGGCTGATCACTCAAGTGTGTGGATGTTTGCTGGTATATTTGTGAAAGAGCATTGGGGAGGGGAGCCAGAACTCGCATTTGCATGGCTATGAGCTGGTAGGGATTCCGACCCTCAGATTGCATGTTTATAATTTAGAGAAGGCAGCCGTGTCCACGTGGATGCCGGAGTGGTTAATAACTTTTCTCTGAGAGGAAATCTCTCCACGTTCCTCTCTGGTGGCTATCACATCACATCAGAAAGGCCCTGATGCCCTCCTTCTTTAGTGCTGGCTTGGTCCCTGCAGGATGCCGCAAAGGATTCATCTGTCCTCTTTTTAATAAGTCCAGTAATAGGAGTTTCTACCATTTCTCTTGGGGTGTTTTTTCCCCCTTCTATTTCAGTGTTATGAACTCACTGTATGGATTTTAGAAGTTGTTATTTTAATTGAGCAGTCAAGCAACAGAGAATTGTCTGCCCGCCCAGCCTTAGTAGAATCTGAGATTGTTCCAAAATTAGAAAAATATCCAACCCAGGAGGTAATGGAGGAAGCAGAGAAGGGGAGCAGGAAGATCACAAATCTATGCCTAGCTACAGTCTCATTTGATCTCTGACACTTATTCCCACTAGATTTCAAAAATACAGGGTGATCTGAGTATTTTCTTTCCAAAGAATAAGGATAATGGAGTCTTTTTCTAACTGAAAGGTAGGAATTGAGGTTTATCAAAATATATTGATTTTGATGTATTCAGTCAACATGGCTTTCAACTCTGACCCCTGCTTTCATCCCTTGGTTTCTGACTCAGATAAAATCCTCACCATTCAGCTTCTCCAGCTTCTGATCTTCCACATGCTGCCAAAGCTATTTTTCTAAAGTACAGACCATCCTGTCGTACCGTTTCCTTGCTCAACATGCTCCAATGGTCATCTCTCATCCCCCAGAATCTGCATGCTCCTGTCCAATACTCCAATTGCCCTTCCACCATTTCAGCAGGTTAACAACATAGAAACCTGCAAGAGTGTGATGGAAATGTAAACTGGTGCGGCCTCTGTAGAAAAGAGCGTGGAGGTTCCTCAAAAAACTAAAAGTAGAGCTGCTATACGATCTAGCAATCCCACTCCTGGGCATGTATCCGGGAAAAGAGAAAAAACAACTCTCATTCAAAAAGATACATACACCCCAATGTTTGTAGCAGCATTATTCACAACAACCAAGACATGGAAAGAACCTAAATGTCCATCCACAGGTGAATGAATAAAGACGATACAGTACGTATATACAAGGGAATACTACTCAGCCATTAAAAAAACGAAATCATGCCATTTGAAGCAATGTGGATGGACCCAGAGATGGTCATACTAAGTGAAAGAAGTCAGAAAAAGCTCATATGATATCAGTCACGGGTAGAATCCAAATTATGACACCAATGAACGTACCTATGAAATAGATTCACAGACATAGAAAATAGACTTGTGGTTGCCAAGAGCGAGGGGGGAGGGGGAACAAATGGATTCAGAGTTTGGCATTAGCAGATGCAAACTATTATCCTTAGAATGGATAAACAAAGCCCTACCACATAGCACAGAGAACTATATTCAATATCCTGAGATCAATCACAAAGAGCAAGAATATGAAAAGAATGATATGTAAAACTGAATTACTCTGCTGAACAGCAGAAATTAACACAGCATTGTAAGTTAACTATACTAAAAGAAAAGAAGAAACCCTCAACAGTGGACTGGTCCTCCTCTAACCACGGCTGGCTCTTTCATTCATCACGCTCTTTGCTTACCATCATCCCCCACCCTGCCCTGCTTACCATCACTCTTTGACCTTCGATTCCTAAAACAAACCTATTCTGTTCTTTTATCAAAACTTTTGCTCAACAATGATTACGGGATATTTCCTATCTCCATGTTTAGATAATATAACCTTGAAAGTGAAAGTGTTAGTCACCCAATCATGTCTGCCTCTTTGCAACCCCCTGGACTGCAGCCCTCCAGGCTCCTGTGTCCATGGGGATTCTCCAGGCCAGAATACTGGAGTGGGTTGCCATCCCTTCTCCAGGAGATCTTCCTGACCCAAGGATCAAACCCAGATCTCCTGCATTGCAAACAAATTTTTTACTGTTTGAGCCACCGGGGAAGCCCCAACATCACTTTATATAATGGTTATTAAAGAAACATAAAAAATATTCTTTGGTATATCCTTTAATAGCATTAAATAAGGGTTGGGAAGATCCTTTGGAGAAGGGAATGGCTACCCACTCCAGTATTCTGGCCTGGAGAATTCCATGGACTGTATAGCTCATGGTGTCGCAAAGAGTCAGACATGACTGAGCAACTCACTTTCACTTTCACGTTCAAGGTCTTATCTTCAAAAATTGGCATTGTGAAAGGGAAAAGAAAAAATAAAAATATTTTATACATATTGTATAAAAAATTTTTATACATATTGTACCAAAATCCCCAATTTTTATACATATTGTATCATTTTTATGATGTTGATTTGATGAAAACAAGCAAACACAGAGCCCAGCCCTTAGCATGCAAAAAAAATAAAAGGTTAGGCCAAAAAGGTGAAAGTTTATCAGCTGAATTCTGAATTCTAGTCCAACTCACTAGAAACGAAATGTTTCCTGCTGACTTAAATAATATTAACAAGGTCCAAAGGACTTAATGCGTATTGACAAAAATCCAACTTAAACTCAACAGGGTTAATCTTTATACTAGTTTAAATGTATGATTCTCTTTCCCCTTTGCTCCTCTTACTGCCTTGCTTTTGCAGTCTTCTCTTTCTAACTTCTTTCTGTCGCTCTTTCACAGGGGCAGAAACGCATCCATCCCCACCCCTGTCTTTGCCCCTCACTGCCTTGCTCCCCTGTGGTCTCACACGTTCTCACTGTACCCCTTGCATTTCAATACTGTTTCTGGCTTACATGTTCTCTGTGATTAACTTGCTTATCCTTGATATTAGCTCATTACTATGCTTGGTGGCTCAAAAATTTCATTATCTAGCTTCTTCACTGAAATGATATCCCATGACTTAGACTATGTTTTTCTATAAACTTCAAAGTTTTAATAATTTACGAAATATTTTATAATACATTTCACTATTAACTAGCTATGTGGCATGTAAAGATCATAGAATTTCAATGCATCAACTTGATCCACTCTGGTTATTTTGCACTGGATTCAGTTCAGTTCAGTCGCTCAGTCATGTCCGACTCTTTGCGACCCCATGAATCCTAGCACGCCAGGCCTCCCTGTCCATCACCAACTCCTGGAGTTCACCCAGACTCACGTCCATCGAGTCAGTGATGCCATCCAGCCATCTCATCCTCTGTCGTCCCCTTCTCCTCCTGCCTCCAATCCCTCCCAGCATCAGAGTCTTTTCCAATGAGTCAACTCTTTGCATGAGGTGGCCAAAGTTCTGGAGTTTCAGCTTTAACATCATTTCTTCCAAGAAATCCCAGGGCTGATCTCCTTCAGAATAGACTGGTTGGATCTCCTTGGAGTCCAAGGGACCCTCAAGAGTCTTCTCCAACACCACAGTTCAAAAGCATCAATTCTTCAGTGCTCAGCCTTCTTCACAGTCCAACTCTCACATCCATACATGACCACAGGAAAAACCATAGCCTTGACTAGATGGACCTTCGTTGGCAAAGTAATGTCTCTGCTTTTGAATATGCTATCTAGGTTGGTCATAACTTTCCTTCCAAGGAGTAAGCATCTTTTAATTTCATGGCTGCAGTCATCATCTGCAGTGATTTTGGAGCCCAAAAAAATAAAGTCTGACACTGTTTCCACTGTGTCCACATCTATTTCCCATGAAGTGATGGGACTGGATGCCATGATCTTCATTTTCTGAATGTTAAGCTTTAAGCTAACTTTTTCACTCTCCTCTTTCACTTTCATCAAGAAGCTTTTTAGTTCCTCTTCACTTTCTGCCATAAGGGTAGTGTCATCTGCATATTGAGGTTATTGATATTTCTCCCAGCAATCTTGATTCCAGCTTGTGTTTCTTCCAGTCCAGCGTTTCTCATGATGTACTCTGCATATAAGTTAAATAAGTAGGGTGACAATATACAGCCTTGATGCACTCCTTTTCCTAATTGGAACCAGTCTGTTGTTCCATGTCCAGTTCTAACTGTTGCTTCCTGACCAGCATACATGTTTCTCAAGAGGCAGGTCAGGTGGTCTGGGATTCCCATGTCTTGAAGAATTTTCCACAGTTTATTGTGATCCACACAGTCAAAGGCTTTGGCATAGTCAATAAAGCAGAAATAGATGTTTTTCTGGAACTCTCTTGCTTTTTCCATGATCCAACGGATGTTGGCAATTTGATCTCTGGTTCCTCTTCTTGTACTAAAACCAGCTTGAACATCAGGAAGTTCACGGTTCATGTATTCCTGAAGCCTGGCTTGGAAAATTTTGAGCATTACTTTACTAGCATGTGAGATGAGTGCAATTGTGTGGTAATTTGAGCATTCTTTGGCATTGCCTTTCTTTGGGATTGGAATGAAAACTGACCTTTTCCAGTCCTATTAATTTTAAATAATTTTATAATAGTATGTAAAGCAAATAATATAATTAAGTTATAATTTATTATATCACAATTATGTAATTTATTAACACTTTTTGAAACTTTAACCTTAGATACCAAAGTATTTCTGCTTCGTTAACTTTTTGGCCTAACATTTTGTTTATACATTTTCTTACTTTCATTTGCATTGGTTTTCATGAGATTTGCTAGAATGAATATACTTCTAAAACATTTCAAACCTGGGCCAGGCATAACAGATATGCTGGTATTGACCTAGACTTACATGACCTTGAATTATTTCTACAGTCATCTTTGGTAATGAGCAGAGTTGATGTCTTTTTTGTTTTGGACACAGAAGTCACAGGAGGGCAGTGTTTCAAGAAGGACAGAGCAGTCAACTTTTTAAATATCTCTCAATTTCAGTGAGGGGGAAGACAGAAGAGGGTCTATTGATTTTGATGACCTGGGGATCATTAGTGATGTTAATAGGGGAAAATTCAGTGGATTGATGATTGGAAGACATAGCAATGGAGTAAATCATGGATAAAATGAGAGAAATAGAGGACAGTTTCTGGGGATAGTTGCAAGAAGCTTCTTGTTACAGGAATGAGATAGTAGCTGGAGGAGATTCTGGGATTCAAGGAGAAATTTTTAAGGAATGAGAGAGGCTAGAATATGTGAACTAATGAGAATGCTTAACTAAAGGAGGAGGGGGTGGAGTATGGGAGAGAGGCAGAGCGTAATCGCAATATCTGTTCTTTTTTGTAAATTATTTATTTGGCTGCCCCAGGTTTTAATTGTGGCATGTAGGATTTTGATGGCATTCGGCAGGCAGGATCTAGTTCCCTGACCAAGGATTGAACCCAGGCATTGGGAGCATGGAGCCTTAGCCACTAGACCACTAGGGAAGTCCTCAGGATATGCTCTTGAGAGGCCATGTGATCAGAGAACTTTCAGAATTCAGCAGGGAGGAAGGGAAGGAGGACATAGGCCCGTGTGGACTTGTGCTGGAGAGATGAGAGAATATCCACTGACGGGTTTTTGTTCACACGATGACAAGGTACAGGATCGTCAGTGGAAGGGAGGTGAGCTGGAGTGGGAAAAATTAGATCTCTTGGAAAGGTAGAGGTGTGATATAATTACGGGAAGTGGAAAAGTCTCTGGAGTAGAGACCCATGAAGGAGATACCAGGCAGCGTGCATCACCACTTTTTAAGGTCAGAGCTCATCTGCTTACAAAGGCAACTCTTTGCCTTTCAGAGTGACTTCTATACAAATACACTCGGGTGCAATGATATAGGCACAAATAAAGCAAATAGGTGTATAACAGATACTGTAGTTCTTTTTGTGTGAGTGCAATGAGGGGAGAAAAGGGCAAGGGATTTTGAGAGCTCAAACTACCGCACAATTGCACTCATCTCACACGCTAGTAAAGTAATGCTTAACATTCTCCAAGCCAGGTTTCAGCAGTATGTGAACCATGAACTTCCAGATGTTCAAGCTGGTTTTAGTACAAGAAGAGGAACCAGAGATCAAATTGCCAACATCTGCTGGATCATTGAAAAAGAAAAGAGAGTTCTAGAAAAACATCTATTTCTGCCTTATTGACTATGCCAAAGACTTTGACTGTGTGGATCACAATAAGCTGTGGAAAATTCTTCAAGACATGGGAATCCCAGACCGCCTGACCTGCCTCTTGAGAAATCTGTATGCTAATCAGGAAGCAACAGTTAGAACTGGACATGGAACAACAGACTGGTTCCAAATAGGAAAAGGAGTGCGTCAAGGCTGTATATTGTCACCCTACTTAGTTAACTTATATGCAGAGTACATCATGAGAAATGCTGGGCTGGAGGAAGCACAAGCTGGAATCAAGATTGCTGGGAGAAATATCAATAACCTCAGATATGCAGATGACACCACCCTTATGGCAGAAAGTGAAGAACTAAAGAGCCTCTTGATGAAAGTGAAAGAGGAGAGTGAAAAAGTTAGCTTAAAATTCAACATTCAGAAAACTAAGTTCATGGCATCTGGTCCCATCACTTACGGGAAATAGATGTGGACACAGTGGAAACAGTGGTTGACTTTATTTTTGGGGGCTCCAAAATCACTGCAGATGGTGACTGCAGCCATGAAATTAAAAGACGCTTACTCCTTGGAAGGAAAGTTATGACCAACCTAGACAACACATTAAAAAGCAGACATTACTTTGCTAACAAAGGTCCATCTAGTCAAGGCTATGTTTTTTCCAGTGGTCATGTATGGATGTGAGAGTTGGACTATAAAGAAAGCTGAGCACTGAAGAATTGATGCTTTTGAACTGTGGTGTTGGAGAAGACTCTTGAGAGTTCCTTGGACTGCATGGAGATCCAACCAGTCCATCCTAAAGGAGATCAGTCCTGGGTGTTCATTGGAAGGACTGATGTTGAAGCTGAAACTCCAATACATTGGCCACCTGATGTGAAGAGCTGATCATCGGAAAAGACCTTGATTCTGGGAAAGATTGAGGGCAGGAGAAGAAGAGGACGACAGAGGATGAGATGGCTGGATAGCATCACCAACTCAATGGACATGAGTTTGGGTAAACTCCGGGAGCTGTTGATGGACAGGGAGGCCTGGCGTGCTGCGGTTCATGGGGACATAAAGAGTCGGACACGAATGAGCGACTGAACTGAACTGAAAAAGAATAATATAAAAAGAGCTAGGGAGTCTCAGCTGGATACGAAGACAAGAGGAAAGGGGAGGGTACCCTACACACCTAGGAGAAGGGCTAAACAATAACAACAAATGGCCATTCCAAATCTTGGGGAAGATATGGGGAAACTGGGACTCCTGTACACTGGTAATGGGAATGTAACAATGCAACATAGCACCACTTTGTTGTAAAACAGTTTGTCAGTTTCTTGAAAGGTTAAACATATGTCTATGGTGTGATCCAGTCATTCATGTTCTAGGACTTATATGTGATTGTTCATTGCAACTTTACTTGCAATTTATCAAATTACGCATTTCAACTGAAAAAAAGTGGAAGTCGCTTAGTCATGTCCAGCTCTTTGTGACCCCATGGACTGTAGCCTGCCAGGCTCCTCTGTCAATGGAATTCTCCAGGCAGAACACTGGAGTGGGTAGCCATTCCCTTCTCCAGGGGATCTTTCCAACCCAGGGATCAACCCCAGGTCTCTCGCCTTGTTGGTGGATTCTTTACTGTCTGAGCCACCAGGGAAGCATGATTTATTGTATGTTGATTATACCCCATTAAAATAAATCTTTATATGGAACTTTTAAAAATAAGTTTAAAACAGAAGGTGTTGATACACAGCGAGAGAGTGATGAGGGCAATAGTGAAGACATTTCACTATGGTTTAAAAATTGATTTCATGAGTGTTTTTGAGCAGATGAACTTGAGGATATGATTGGAGAAGGATGTGCATTTTTATTCTTTATTTTTGAAGTAGGGCCAGTTCTGATGATGATCAGGTATGGCATAGGAGTGAAAGATTAAATTGGAATGAGAGGAGACTGTCTTTAGGGATGAGGAGGTCTAAAAACTGGGAAGCCTCCAGGTTGCATGTGCACATTAAAGGCATCAGAAATGATGACTGAGTTGAAAGAGAGAGTAAGTGTGAGCCAGGAGCTGACACCTTCAGGGAACTGAAGAGTCACTGGGAGGGTGGAGCATGGAAGTAACAAAGAGGACTCAGGAACAGTGAAGTCAGAAGACACAGATTTGAGAGGAGGGTACTACAAGCTGGCGTTAGGAGGCATAACGGTGTAAAAATGACAGTGGGGCTCAAGAAGGTCAGAGACCCAGGTCCATTGTTTGAATAAATAGTTAAAGAAGATAATGAAGAAATCGTTGCTTTCAGAGGTGTGGCCAACATTTGGGAGCAGATGAGCCATTTGGGAGAGAGCTGAACAAAGGAGAGGAGGCTGTTGTTGTTCAGTGGAGAAGTCATGTCCGCAAGGACTTTGCGACCCCATGGACTGCAGAACCCCAGGCCTCCCTGTCCCTCACCATCTCCTGGAATTTGCCCGAGTTCATGTCCATTGAATTGGTAATGGCATCCAGTCATCTCATCCTCTGCCCCCCTCTTCTCCTTTTGCCTTCAATCTTTCCCAGCATTAAGGTGAGTCTGATAAATCATCAAAAGTTAAATCTTCTGGCAATCACTCATCCAAACAGAGGTGTGAAGGGGGCACAATGATTATTTTCTCTTGCTTTATTTTAAACAGTTTAACCATCTGTGACTGAATTTCTAAGCATTATAATTGTTGACTTGGCCTGTTTTAAAATTTTATACAAGTGGAATAATACTGAATGCATTCCATTGTGACTTCCTTATTTCACCCAGCTTTCTCCTTTAGAGACACATTCATGTTGATGCACAGAACTGAAGTTCATTCATTTTTGCTGCTGTTTACTTTCTGTCGTGTGAACATGCCCTATTTTGTTCATCCATTTCTACTGTTGATGGACATTGGTGTTGCTTTCACTGTTTTGCGAGGAGAAACATCGTTGCTATAAACATTTCTGGTGCATGTTTCATAATGCAAATGCACAAGAATCTCTCTAGATAATCTGCCCACTAAGAGAAGTGCTGGATCGTTCGTATCTACATGCTCCACTTTTTATTTTGATGCTCAGTTGTTGTTAATCAGTCGGTCCGATTTGTACACTGCCATTCTACACCATCCTTATGAACATTTGTCTGATTTTTAACTTTTGCGCTTTTGGCTGGTATAAAGGTATATCTGGGGATTTTTGCTTCCACTTCCCTAATTGTCAGTGAGGTTTTCACATATTCATTGGCCAACCAGTTCTCCTATATGCCTTCTCACTCACAGTGAGAACTCGGATGAGCTGCTTCACTTCTTGGATCTTCTTATCTTCAGCAGGTAAGGAAGGATAACATTACACATTTCACAAGATGCTGCCCTTGAGAGAGAAGGACCTGCCACTGTCAAAATGACATTTTCTTAGCTTACTTTTGGAAACCATCTTAACCCGTGTTTCTTTTGGGGCAGGTCACCAGGGTGAAGGTAGAAGTATTCAGAAAGGCAGATTGGGAGAAAGGAGAGGATTGTATCAACTGGTTACAATAAATAAGTAAATGACCTAAAGTTCTAGTTAAGGTAGCTATTACAGCTTTAAAAAACAAACCTTGGAGGAGCAAGGAATATATTAGGAATTTGAGCTTAACAGAGACACACTGCTAAATATAAAATAAATAAACCACAAGGACATAATGTATAAGACAGGGAGCTATGTTCAGATCTGTAATAACCTAGAATGAAGAAGAATCTGAAAAAAAAGAATGTGTGCACGTATGTATATGTATATATATATACACATATACATACACACGGGATATCCCAGGTCAGGCTAGTGGCAAAGAATCTGCCTGCTAACGCATGAGATATAAGAGATGCAGGTTTGATCCCTGGGTTGGGGAGATCCTTTGGAGAAGGGCATGGCAACCCACTCTAGTATTCTTGCTTGGAGAATCTCATAGACAGAGGAGCCTGGAGGGCCCCAGTCCACAGGGTTGCAAAGAGCTGGACATGACTGAAGTGACTTAGCACACAGCAGATCTGTATACACACACAGATATGTAAGATGTTACAGAAAAACCCTAATGAACCTTTTCGGCCGACATACATGCTCTGCATGCTCAGTTGTGTCCGACTCTCTGCAACCCCATGGACTGTAGCCCTCCAGGCTTCTCTGTCCATGGGATTTCCCAGGCAAGAATACTGAAGTGGGTTTGCTGTTTCCTCCCCCAGGGGATTTTCCTGACCCAGGGATCAAATCTACATCTCCTGCATCTCCTGCACTGCAGGGGTAATACATACGTGTGTGTGTGTGTGTGTGTGTGAGTGTGTGTGTGTATCTGAATCACTTTGCTGTATATCTGAAATGCTGTAGATATACTTCAATTAAAAAAAAACTCATATTGCAGTGACTTAACAAAATAAAGATTATTTCTTATTCCTTCCTGTATTCCCATTTGGTGGTGGTGGTGCAGTCACTGAACTGTGTCTGATTCTTGAGACCCCATGGACTCCTTTGCCAGGCTCCTCTGTCCACGGGGTTTCCCAGGCAAGAATACTGGAATGGGTTGCCATTTCCTTCTCCAGGGGATCGTCATGACCCAGGGATCAAACCCTCGTCTCCTACATGCAGGTTCTTTACCACTGAGCCACCAGGGAAGCCCTGTATTCCAAGTTAAGAGGCAGCTTTTTGCCACCAGCTGATTCAGGAAACCAGGCTCCTTCCACGTGGCTCTGAGATGCTGTGGGGAGTCCCGTGCCTCCTGCTGGAAGAAGGGGAACCAGGACATCAGGAGATTCTAATACCTACTTACTTCTTTTGAGCAGATGCCTTGCAGTGGAAACTCTCTTCCAATCACAATCTTTCAGCTGGACCCAGTCACCTGGCCACCTCTGAGTAAGGAGGGTCTCAGAATGTAGTCTTCTTACTTTGAACAATTCCCTTCAGTTTTGGTGATAGATGACATATTGACTTGCAAAGGAGAGCGATAACCACGTCCTGTGTTATTCAACATGAATGTTTCTTGACTTTTGGGGGACTGAATTATAAACAGAACTTGCTACAGGATAGATACAGGTCTCCGTGGAGATTGGGGCAAATTATTGAAAATGGAGATAGTTGGCAGAAATCTTGAGGGAGGAGGGTGTTGCCTCTGTGTCTGGTAGTTTGAATGTGCAGGGCTGTGTGCTGGGAGGGGGTGCTTTGCACTAACAGGAGTGCTAATATGATGTATTAAATGTCAGATCGGCATCGCCGGGTGTGCGTATCTCTCCCGCGGTACTGACTGTTTATGCTTATTCAGCCCTTTGAATAATTTAACACATTTCATACTCTAAATTACTCTCAGCAATTTGATGGGGCTTCTGGCAGTTTACTTGAAACACTCAGTGTTAGGTCAACATAGGGTCCCAGCTTCTGCTAAATAGAAGTACTATGCCTACTTAGGGAAACATAATTAGTTTTCTCCACGGATCTCCTGGAAGGTGGGGTGGGGTGGAAGGGTGGGTAGGGGTGGGGGAGCCAGGGTGTAGATACAGCCTGTGTTCGTTTGATTGTCAATCCAGAAAATGCCAGGGATCCAAGGGTTAACAATTTAATGGGGCAGGAAGCTGGCCTTCAGGAGAAGGAAAAGTTGAAGGGCATGGAGAACAGTTGAAGTGTGCTGTGCAAATGGGTGTGTATGATAAATGACCCTCATTTAGTCAATACTGATGGTGGCTGAGTCCTCCTTTCAGTTTAATCCTGATGTAGAAAGGGCCTGTCCCAGGGAAGACTGGCCACAGTGGCATGGTGTTGGTGCTGCAATGCAGGGTAATTTGTGCAAGGGAAATAGGGAACCACAATCGAAAGGGGACCCTCTTGTTTCCATTTGCTGTCCTTAGCTTACTTGTATGTGAGCTGCAACAATGATGCAAAGTACTTGCTATTCTTGATTTTTTCCCCATCTCTCTCTGAAATCACAAATTCCATGATGATAAAAAATTAGACTTTACTCTGAGTTGGAGGTATGCTGTTTCTTTAATGTTCTAAGAAGGTGGTTTTATGAAGTATCTTTGCCTTCCCCCTTGTCTCTCTCTCTCTCTTTTCCTTGGCATCCTGGGTAGAAAGGGCACAGACTTTTGTGAGAGGTGAGCACTTTCAATTAAAACTTAAAACCTTGAAAGAAAAGAGAAAAAAAATCTTACCTTCGAAGAGGCATCAGGTGGAGTGAAATCCTGAGTATTCTAATGACCTCAGCCAGCCACAGTGGCGACAAAATGATGATACAAGAGACCCTGGGCTGAGCTCTTTGTTAATCGACGGCAGGACTCTGATTGACTGTACCGTCTGGGTTTGAACTCCCCCACCACTCTCTGGAAATGCTGAAAAATCTTCTTGGGGATTTATACATCCCGAGAGAGTCCAGAATGAAGTGTTTGCTTATCATCCATTTTTACCCCCTTTGAAATAGTCTGAGCCTGCACTGTAACCTTAGGTCAAAACTATTTGGGGTGGTGGAAACTCATGATAAACACATGCTTTTGAAGGTTAGAATGCCATCAGTTTAAGAACATCAGATTAACCTTCTTATTTAAAAATTAAAAAAAAAAAACCCTCCAAAGTGTTAAGAGCACCAAATGCCTGTGTACATGGATCTGTATGTATCTGCACATGTGTGTATGCGTTTATCAAGCTAAACTCAAAACCAGAAATGTTTGCTCACGCAAATGTATAGAACTGTTTTATTTAAGAAATTAGTGGTGTTTTGAATAGTTAACAGGCAAAAAAAGTGTGCATTTATCATCATTTACTACAAAGGGAAGAAATATTTTATCCTCTATCTGAAAGTTCATGTTTTATTTCTAGCAAGGAAAGGAAGTGTGATATTTTCTTAGAAATAAAGTCACTGAAGTGCATGATTTCCATGAAGTAAGCTCTTGAATAGATGTCACTACATACAGTTATTGAATGCTGTCAAAATATAAGAGCACTTTCTTTACTAGACATGATTATCTTTAACAACAGTTTTATGACTTTGAACAATGTATACTCACAATTTCCCCCTTTTGAGCAAAGAAGTCCATTGGATGTATAAAATTTATTTATTCCATTATTTTTATTTAGAATGACAGCCACAATTTTTCTCAATGAGTGCATCACACTCATTAGAAAAATTATATCTATATTAGTATATTCATTTTGGGCGTTTTTCTTCCGAAGTAGAAGAAACTTGCCTTACTTGAGCTGTCATCTGAACAAGCACTTTTAAATTCCTCCCTCTAGATTTCCATAAAACCTTTGTTTAGTGATCACACCAAAGTTAATTTTACTAAATGCCTATACTACAAGGACCCTTACCTTCAGCCCAGAGCTGGAAAAATTTAGCTATGTTTGAGCTGAGATGTTCCCCATTGGTTACCAGTAACAGTGGCTGTGTAATCAGCAGGGGATTGACAAGTTTGCATTGTGTATGGAGACGGCAATGGCACCCCACTCCTTTACTCTTGCCTGGAAAATCCCATGGACGGAGGAGCCTGATGGGCTGCAGTC
Source organism: Bos indicus (assembly GCF_029378745.1). Taxonomy (NCBI): domain Eukaryota; kingdom Metazoa; phylum Chordata; class Mammalia; order Artiodactyla; family Bovidae; genus Bos; species Bos indicus. The sequence goes on along the minus strand of NC_091780.1, from coordinate 12,742,440 downwards.
CATGGGGTCGCTAAGAGTCGGACACAACTGAGCGACTTCACTTTCACGCATTGGAGAAGGAAATGGTAACCCACCTCAGTGTTCTTGCCTGGAGAATCCCAGGGACGGGGGAGCCTGGTGGGCTGCCGTCTATGGGGTCACACAGAGTCGGACACGACTGAAGCGACTTAGCAGCAGCATGGTGTACAAAGGACTCTGGTGTCTCCAGTCTGTGAGACAGGAGCATTTGCAAGGTTTATTTTGCAGAGAAACTAAGCATCTGGACCTCAAATACACAGAGGGCAGACACGTGACGTTCAAAAGTAGTATTTTCTAATATCCATATCCCACCCGAATGTGGGTTCGGTCTACAGCAGTTGGGTAGCAGATATTAGAGTTCTTAACTTTTAGCTCATTGCCTTAGAGATGACTTTTAACTAAGGGTCACAGTGTCCATTCACTCAGGTGTGCCGTTGTTACACCTTTTGCCCGTAAACAGTATATTTTCCACGTGAAAAGAAAGGGCAAATACAATTTGCTGTCAATTTTGCCTCCGTGGAAAGATGCTGCCCACAATCTCTATTATTTTTCCTGCAGTTTGTTGCTGACTGTTGCTAGGTGATGCAGTTTCCATTAAGCATCAGGGATCGAATGGGAGGGTTCGGAGACTAGGTTTCATTATATAATTAGCCCTTGATGTGCAGCAGAATCTCAACGTCTCTGTGTTCAGGTGAGAGAAAAATGTTTCTGGCCGACCCCTAGGAATAGTTAGAGTAGGGACATGCAGTGATGGCATAAAATTAAAAAGCAGCCCATTCCTAACAATTCAATTCCTGGTAAATTAATGCTAATATCACCTTGAGTTATTTTCTTGAGGATTTGCGGCCAGAATAAGATACAGAGATGTCAGAATGCCTATAGAAATGGGGAAGCTTTTTGGCACCCTCATTCAACAAATACATTGTTTTTCTGAAAGTGGGGGTTTCCCAGATGATAAACAGAAAATACAAAAATAAGCTCTATGCATACAAGTGTGTGTGTGTGTGTGTGTGTGTGTGTGTGTTAGTTGCTCAGTGGTGTCTGACTCTTTGTGACCCAAGGGACTATAGCCTGCCAGACTCCTCTGTCCATTCGATTCTCCATGCAGGAATACTGGAGTGGGTTGCCATTCCCTTCTCCTGGGGATCTTCGCATACATGCATGCATATATCCATAAGCAACATGGTGGTACAAAGAAAGAAGAAAAGGGCAGGGTAACCTTATAAAGTTTCTAGAATGCAAGAGGACAAAACATGAGCAATCACTTTCTTTGGCCTTCTAGTTAGGAAGGATCAGGGACAGCAGCCCTGGATCTGACCAGCTTAGTCACCTCCACAAGCTCGTCCTGCCTCCGGCTTCAGCTTTCTCGGGATAGAACAGAGGGCTTAGTCCCTTGACTGCTTTCTCTTGCTTGAGAATTCTTGTGAGGCAGTGTCATTTAGGTTTTTAAAAATTTCTTTTAAAAACTGAAATGCAGTGTATTTACAATGTTGTGTTAGTGTCAGGCGTGCAGCAAAGTGATTCAGTTGTGCGTAGACATGGACGTGCTTGTGCTTGGTCGCTCAGTTGTGTCCAGCTCTTTGCAACCCCATGGACTGTAGCCTGTCAGGCTCCTCTGTCCATGGGATTCTCCAGGACAAGAATCCTGGAGTGGGTTGCCATTTCCTCCTCCAGGATATGTATATATGTGTGTGTGTGTGTGTGTACATATATATATTCATTTTCAGATTATTTCCCCTTATAACTTATCATAAAATATTGAGTATAGTTCTCTGTTCTATACAGTAGGTCCTTATCATCTAGTTTATATATAGTATTGTCCTCAAACTCCTAGTTTATCCCCTTTCCCACTTTGGTAGCCATAAGTTTATTTCTTTGTCTTCCCTGGTAGCTCAGACGGCAAAGCGTCTGCCTGTGCAATGCTAGAGACATGGGTTCGATAGCTGGGTTGGGAAGATCCCCTGAAGAAGGAAATGGCCACCCACTCCAGTACTCTTGCCTGGAGAATCCCATGGATGGAGGGGCCTGGTAGGCTGCAGTCCACGGGGATGCAGAGTCAGACGCGACTGAGTGACTTCCTCTCTCACTCTGTGAGTCTGTTTCTGTGTTATAAATAAGTCCATTTCGATTCTGTTTCCGAATATCCTATGATATTTGTTTTTCTCTGTCTGGCTTACTTCACTTAGTACGATGATTTCTAGATCTGTCCATGTTACATTTGCCACATGATTAAAAAAAAAAAAACTCCATCCTCTACAAATGGTAGGTTTGACTGTGATTCTTGTTGCTCATTCCTGTCCATGTGTAATTATCATCTTCAATGACTACAAAGCTTGTGATGAGGAGTGAGGAGCGTGTGGGAAGATAGGGCTTGTGAGTGTTAGTAGGAGGAGAGAAGACAAAAAGAATTAAGCAAAAATGACTTTCACCTTCCAACTTCCCTTCTCCTATTTGCCAGTAAATCCCAGAAATGGTGGAAAAGGAAAGGATAAACCTAAGGCCACTCAAAGGATGAAGGACAGTCAAGGGAAAGGATTACACAGAGAACATGTGACGGCGCCTGGCAGGTAATACAGACGGGTCAAGCTGCTGGGTGAGGCGGCAGACAAAACAGGGGCATGAAGTATGTTAGAAAAACAATACCCATATTAGCACATACATATGGGAGCTAGAAAAAGAGTACCGATGGACCTATTTTCAGGGAAGAAATGGAGACAGGCATGGAAAATGGACTTCTGGACACACTGGGGGAAGGAGAGGGTGGGACGATTTAAGACGCTTTGACATATATACACTGTCACGTGTACAACAGATAGCGAGTGGGAAGCTGCTGTATAACACAGGGAGTCCAGTCTAGCCCTCTACGACCACTTAAAGGGGTGGGCTAGGGAGGAGGAGGGAGGCTCAAAAGGGAGGGGATATATATACACATATATGTAATTATGACTTATTTTCATTGTTGTATGGCAGAAGCAATACAACCTTGTAAAGCAAATATCCTCCGATTAAAAACAGCTACAACATAAGACTAATGGAGGAAGAACTTGTTCCCTCTAAGAGACATGGACCCAAAGGAATTTGGATTTTCATGTGAAATGTCATTTTTAAATGGTGGCTACTCATTAAAATAAGTTACAATATGTCACACAAATTTGCACAGGTCTCGAAAGACAGTTTCACATCCTAGCGCATCTATTTTCTTCTTCAAGCCTTCCACAAAACAAACTGGTTGAGAGTCTTCAAAAAGACTTTAAACTTATTATATTCCTCAAATATTTTGCATTAGGACACATGGAAATCCTTATGTGGGCCATTTCTGATTTTATATTTTGAGGATGATATTAATTTTTCCCTTTAAAGTGCCCCAGGGAAAAATATTTTTTGTAAGATGGATATTCTTTACTTTTTCCTCTCAAGAGCAAATTAAGCAGAAAATATTAATTTTTCCAAATTCAATTTTAAAACATCCTGAAATAAATGATTCTTAAGGCTTGACGGAATCCACCATTTTGAATAATTCCAAAGTTAACAAATATATTAACAGGAATAGGAAATATTCAACTTAAAAAAAAATTGACAGTGATCGAAAGCGTTTCTCTCTCACTGTGGGCAAATCACATTATTTTTCTTTCTAATAGCTTTTCACAAGCTATAGTGTTCTTTCCCTGCAGTTGAAACTACCATCTTGACTGACAGCAAATACTTCCTCTCACAGATGCCTTTAAAAATATCAAGAGAGGGACTTCCCTGTTGATCCAGTGGTTAAGACTCTGAGCTGCCAATACAGTGGGGCTTGGGTTCAAACCCCAGTCAGGGAACTAAGATCCCACGTGTTAGAAGTTGTGGCCAAAAAAAATGAAAATAAAAGGGGCACATTTAAAAACATCAAAAGAGCATTTTCCAAGTCCTCTTCCTCAAAGAGACTAAAATCTGTTCACTGATCTCTGCACTAAGTAGAAGAACCTTCCAGAACCTGACCCTGTGTGGTACTGGGAAGTTCTCGATGCCTTTCAGAGCTTGTAAGGCAGCCGGGGATTTCCACAGCATCCTGCAGACCTTTGGGCAAGTCGACCAGCTGTGACCCAGGCAAGCGAAGGGCCTCTCTTGCATTCTGTGGACCTTCTATATGCCTCTCCCAACCTGGGGCCACACTATGGGTTACTGTGTGTATTTTAGCCTGATTACTGCCACTGTGCAGACTAAAACCGAGGTGAGAAAAAGACTCCATCGGATTTCTGCCGAATCTGGCAGCCCCTCGTGATCCCCACTGTGTCTGCTGCTTTTAACATCCTAGGTCTTTGCGGGACTATTGGAATTGTCTTCCTTCTAGTCTTTAAACACACCTTCTCTCTGGTCCTCCCATCTACCGCACTGACAGATGTGGTGATTTGATTGTCACTCCTGTTTTACACACACACACACACACACACACACACACCACACTTTGGCTCCTTGTTTACCCACACAATCCTTTACTGGCCAGCCTCATTTTCTGTCTCTCTCTACAATCTGCCCACTGCCCCCCAAACCCCGTCCACCCCACACTTTGCACCTTTGGGTGACTTCCCAGCCCATCTCCCCTGCTCTGCTTCCCAGACCTCAGAGCCTGGGTTATACAAACAAATTAACAAATGAAACATGAATTCTACAACCCCTTCCAGAGCCGTGCTTTCCAGACTTGTCTCTGTTCACATCCCACAGCGCACAGCGTTTTGCTTGGCATCTGAAGGCCATCTACCTGTGTGCTTGCAACCCAGGCTCTCAGACTGCCTCGGCTGACCTGGGGGTCATCTTGCCACCAAGCTCTCATATCATCTCCATGTCCTCTCACTTCCACTTCACCTTGGAGTCAGAGACTTCGTGAGTTCTCTCCCCAGTGGTGTTACTATTGTCAGGAAAAACAGGGGGCACGGCACTGACATCTCCTGTGACAGGTTTGATATCTGCGGTAGAATTATAGGCATGGTGGTGCAGGCTTCTCAGCATTTGTGAAATGGTATCTGTCTCTGGGAGCCAGGGCTGAGATTGTCAGTGACCCCTTGCCCTGAAGACCCTGCACAATCTCAGAAGACTGCTGGAGAGGACGCTGGGGCGGGCCAGGTGCTATTACAACAGAAAGAGGCTGAGTGGGCAGCCGTGTGTTAGGGGAGAACAATCGGCCTCCATACTGGATATTTCTTTTACTTTAACCTTCGTATTCTATTGCTTTTGCTAGACATTAACAATGTTGTCTACAGCTTAAAGTACACAGGATAGCCCATTCCCAAGACTCTGACCTTTGAAGGCATAACATTTTTCTATCCAAACAGAGACAAAAAGTCATACAACAGAAACTAACATTCGTCTTCTTGGAAATTTATTGGAACATTGTGCCCAGATCTATGTGGGCAATTGCAAGAACAAAGGATTTTGGCACCAAGAGGTTTTGCAGCAACCAACCCCACTCCCTTTCCTTTTAGGATAAAGGAAGTCTGAATTCTAACTGGGGAGACGTCATGGTTCTTTGGGACACTAGTTCACCATCTTCTCAGTCCACTAGCTTTCAGAATACAGTTGCTATTCCTTGCCCTAACAAGTCTCTCAATTTACTGGCCTTTCATGTGATGATCAGTATGGGATTGGACTCAGTAATAGTATAACTCAACTACCCTCAGGGAAATCAACCCTGAATAGTCATTGGAAGGACTGCTGCTGAAGCTGAAACTCCATTACTTTGGCCACGTGATGCGAAGAGACAACTCATTGGAAAAAGACCCTGATGCTGGAAAAGATGGAGGGCAAGAGGAGAAGGGGGCAAGAGAGGATGAGATGGTTGAAAGAGCATCATTGAATCAATGGGCATGAGTTTGTGCAAACTCAGGGAGATAGTGAAGGGGAAGCCTGGCGTGCTGCAGTCCACGGGGATGCAAAGAGTCGGACACAACTGAGCCACTGAACAACAACAGCGTGAGTTTTATACTATTATTGAGCTTCCATATCAGGCCTAGTCTACCTGCACCTAAACTTCTTGGGAGTGAGATAAGTACACTTCTGCATTTCATTTTCCTCCCATTTTTAGTAAATATTCTTACTCATATTTAATCCAATGGTTTTTAGAGCTTAGCATGCATCTGAATCATTCAGAGGGCTTGAAAAATACAGATGTCTGGGCTCTACCTCCAGAATTTCTTACTCAGCAGGTTTAGGGTGGGGCTGAAAGCCTGCATTGTTAACAAGTTCCCAGGAGAAGCTTATGCTTCTGGTTCTGGGACCACACTTCAAGAACTATTGGCTTAAGGCAGTTCTTCTATTCCTTTCCTAAGCCACCATGCATGGTAACAGCCTGGGTCTGAATCGTAAATTGTTGGTGACTTAGAGACCTTGTAAAGACTCCAGTTCAAGGATTTCCAGTGCGTAGAGTCCTGAGCAGTACTCCAGTTTGAGGGTGAGCAGGAGACTAGGGTGGCATATTCCTTTTTCACTTCAACCAAGAATCATTTTTGTTTACACATCTCAGTCAAGCATTTGAAGTCACTGATTGAATTTACAAGTAAGGGAAGTGCCGCCACTGAGTCCTTCCCTGGCTGCCATCTCATGATCCCAACCCGGTCTCTTTCTGATGGGCTACTCTGATGGCCTACGGTGATAGGATTCCCCTCTATCCTCTGTCAGTCTCAGTGGTCATGTTTGCATAAAAAGACAACAACAATTGCAGTAATTTTTGGATTGCATTGAAGAATAGATGTAGGATGGCTAAATGTCATAGATACCTAAAACTCTACCTCCCATTTAACAGTCAGCTGGGTATTTAGATAGAGATAGTGTCATTAAGGGACACCCCCAGTAGATCAGCAGTAAAGAGTCCACCTGCAATGCAGGAGCAGCAGAACCACTGGGGTTCAATCCCTGATTCAGGAAGATCCCCTGGAGGAGGGCAAGGCACACCACTCCAGTATTCTTGCCTGGAGAATCCTATGGACAGAGGAGCCTGGTGGCTACAGTCCATAGGGTCACACAGTGTCGGACATGACTGAAATGACTAACACCCACGCGTGTTCATTAATGAGCCTCACTGGCCCATTCACAAGAGTGGAGCTGTTCTGAAAGTGATGGAAAATGTGACTAGTCATTTTGATTTGGAGAAGTGCGTGCGTGGTCATTAAAGAATATGGTACAGGTTTCTGAAATCATCAAGAGCCATGTTTCATGAATCTTAAAATACAGGTTGAATTGATTTATTTTTAATTCCAAATCGTATTGGAAGTTTTCTTTAACATGTGGTGTTGTCATTGTGAAATCAAAAATATTTAACAGTAGGCATGACATGAACTTTTTTCCTTATAGATACAGACAGCATGACTGTACAAATTGTATGAATAGAATGCTAGTCCTGATTATCCTGGAGAGTTAATGTAATGGGGGTAAGGAAAGTGAAGTGCCAATTGTACAACTGCCAGGAATTTGCTGTGTGACTTTAGACAAGCCACTTTTCCTCTCTGGGCTCCAGTATCTTCATTTGAAAGAGACGAATTAATTTAGACACCCTAAACTTTCTTAACTTTAGTCTATAATTTTAAGGTTCCCTCGAAAGATAATGGTAAGTTGGACTGAGTTACGAGAATGAGACTGGTATTGTAACCTGGAAATGTACACTTCCCTGGGATGTGGGAAGCCAGTTGTGAATTTCTGAGCATTCCTTAATACCCTAAGTATAAGATATAAATATATCTTTCTGGCTGCACCACAGTGGTTTTGTCTATAACTCTCCTCCCACCTCTATCCTATCCACGAAACTTTCTGCCAGATTTCATCTTGCCACTGAAAAAGATATGAACTAAAAAATGACATCTCATTAGTTAACATTCATAATTATTCTTACTGTTAATCAACAATTATTAATGTGTGTTGAAAAACAGCACTTCATACATATCAAATGTTCTGTTTTCTCATTTCAGCATGTGCTGGGTGAATAGAGGCATTTAAGTAATCTCAAAAGCTGTTCCTATTTTAAAGCCAGCAACAGCAAATTGGAATGCTATTTAATTGTTAAAAATCCCAAATAAATTAAGTGCCTTTACTTCTTCATTATTCCTCTGCTAAATGTGTCTAGGCACCCTCCACCACCTCAAAGGCTGATGTGATGCAGTGTGTGCAAAAACCTCTAGCAAATATTGACAAATATTTCAAGAACTAAGTATATGAAATCCTAGTTACATCATGTATGCTTCATTAATTTAAATCCAAACCATTAGCTCTATTAGATCGCTACTTACAGTGGTAGAGAAATGTGTGTGTGTGTGTATGCATGCGTGCATGCGCTCAGTCATGTCCGACTCTTTGAGATCAAAGAAATATTACCACACATAAATGAATATTTTTTCATGGTGAGGGATCATATATTATAGCTATAATTTGTTAAACAACTTCCTTATAGTCTAATACCGTGAACCCTGCTCTCCGCCATTCATACCCCAAGGATCCAACAGCACTTGGCATCTGTGAACATGGTGTTTGTCTTTGAGGTTAACCACAAGATGCAGACACTGAGGAGGTCTAAGAGCTTTTGCAAAGCTCTCCCCATCTCTTTCAATACCACATGCGGAGTAGACTTTTCCTTTTTGGCATTCTTCACTTGGAAGATGAAATGTCAACACGGTGTTTGTCACATTCACGAATCATGACATCAATTAAAGGTGCTTTAAGATTCCACAGGATCTTAATTCATATGCAATTTTGGGCAGGTAGACTCTTCTTGAGCCTCATTTTTCTCATATGTAAGTTGGAAAAAAACAGTGTTATCTCTTTATAACTATGAGGATTAAACAAGATAATAGATATAATGTGTCTAGAAAAGTTCCTGGTGTATAGTGAATGATGGATATTGCTAATTATTATTTACTATTTCAACAGATGCTTAGAGCACCACTGTTATTAATTGGGCTCCGTGACATTTTTGAAAGTCACATCAAAAGACTTGATGACTAAGCTAAAAGTAGTGAAAATTAGAAAAGGAAAAAAGAGGAAAAAATTATTCGGTATAATTGATAAATTTCAGAACTGATTGGGGGACACACTACTAAACTTGCTGCAGGGAGGAGGCCACTTTTGACTCCACATTGGAAACTGTTTCTTTGACTTGCTTTTATTATTATAATCATACTCAATGTCTTACCTGGAGGACCCTGGCCCTCTGCTTGACTATAAAGTGCCTTTGTTCAGCTCATGGAGAGACAGTTTGTCCCTGCCCACCTGTGAATAGAAGAGATTAACACACCCCTTCTGAAGGCTGGACATTGCCTGGGCGATGTTTCACAGGACTGAGACCCTTCTACTGCACTTCCCCGCTGCATCTCCCTCTCTATTCTGCCTGTGGACTTTAGTTCCTCATTGCTTCTTTCTCTCTGATCTATAAAAGAACCTGGCATCCAGACCCCAATAAGATGGTATTTTGAGGTGCGAGCCTGCCGTCTTCTGGGTCTGCCAGCTCCCCGATTAAGTCTCTTCCTTGCCTCAACACCTTGTCTCTAGGATTGATCGGCCTGTTGTGAGGCAAGCACTGTGAGCTTGGACATGGTAACAAGCTGATTCTGGACACACAGTAAGTGACACATTTCTGTTAAATTTTATCTAGCATTTATCTGTGGGAGAGGGAGAGGGTGGGATGATTTGGGAGAATGGCATTGAAACATGTATAATATCATATATAAAACGAATCGCCAGTCCAGGTTCTCTGCAGGATACAGGGTGCTTGGGGCTGGTGCACTGGGATGACCCAGAGGGACGGTATGGGGAGGGAGGCGGGAGGGGGGTCCAGGACGGGGAACACGTGTCCACCTGTGGTGGATGCATGTTGATGTATGGCAAAACCAATACAATATTGTAAAGTAATTAACCTGCAATTAAAATAAATAAATTTATATTTTAAAAATAAATAAAATTTTATCTAGAATTAAAGTCATTATGCACAATGTTAGGATTAAGAAAGGGAGTGCAAATGCAACTACATAGGATATTATAAAATTAACAATTCTATATACAGTCTCATAACATAGATGATTATTAGGGAAAGCAAAAATGACCAAAATTGATTCCAAAAAATGTACGAACTTGTCCAGGTAGTACTTACTTATCATTAAAGAATAAGGCACCGAGCCCAGATGGTTTGTCAGATGAATTCCAGAAAACTTTCAAGGAGCAGAGAATTCCTCTTGTATTTAAAATATCTGGGTAAGAAAAGAGGAGAATTTTGTTACATTAGCATAATGTTGCTGCTAAAAAAAGTTGCATACTTTTCTCATTTGCTATCAGTGTAGTTGCAAATGTCCTAAATTAAATGTGAATGAGATTAAGTTGAAATCAAGACTGTTTCAACATTAAGGAAGCTATTAAAATAATTTATTACATGAATAAACAAAAGAGAAAAACATGATTATCACAATGTATTCAGCAATTTATTTGATATCTGACATCCATTTCTCATAAGAATTCTCTAACTTATTCTAGAAAAGTTCTTTCCTGATATGATAAAAAATATCTGAAATCAACTATGATTGTTACAGATGTTGATGGAAACTTGGATTTTCCCATTAAAGTTATAAGAAATATTTTGTCATTTAATAATACCTAGAAAAATCATAAAAAATTAAAAAAATTAAAGATAAATTTTTTACATGTCAAGGAATAACTATAGCAATAATTGAGTGAAAATTATTTTAGGAATTCCTTTATTTATATATATTAAGTTGTATATACTATGTCCCCTATATTACTATATTACTTCATACTATATCAATTATATATTGATTAAAATTTAAGATTGTTAGAAAACAATCTGGCATTTCCTCAAAAAATTACTCCTACAATTACCATTTGAACCAGGCATTTCACTCATAGGTATATTGGAAATGAAATGAAAGAATGAAGGAATGAAATGAAAACATTTTCATATAAAATCTTGTAGGTAAATATTTATATTACCGAGCATATTTTTCAGAATAGCCAAAAGGTAGAAATAACTCAAATGCCCAAGTTATGAATATATAAACAGAATGTGGTATAATCATACAGTGGAATATTATTCAACCATAAAAGGAATGAAATAGTGATATAGACCACGAAGTGGATGAATCTTGAGAATATGCTAAGTGAAAGAAGTCAACTACAGAAGACTGCATTTTATATAATTCCATTTTTATGAAATGTCTAGAGTAGGTAAATTTATAGAGACAAATACATGAATGGTTGCCATGTTTTTCAAGCACGGGGGAGAAGTGGTGGGTAGGGAGTGATAGCTAAAGGACATAGGACTTCTTTTGGGGGTAGTAAAAATGTTGTGAAGTTGTTTCTGGTGATGACTGTACAATTCTGAAAAGACTAAAACCATTGAAGTGTATATTTTAAACAGGTGAAGTGTATGGTTTGTGAATTGTATCTCAATTGTGTGCGCTTGTCGTTCAGTTGTGCCCAATTTTTTGAGACCCCATGGACTGTAGCCTGCCAAGCTCCTCTGTCCATAGAATTCTCCAGGCAAGAATACTGGAGTGGGTTGCCATTCCCAACTCCGGGGGATCTTCCCCACCCAGGGATCGAACCTGGGGCACTTGAGGCAGACTCTTTACCACTGAGCCACCAGGGAAGCCCTGTGTCTCAATTAAGTAGTAATAAAATATATAGAGTTAGAGAATGAACTTATGATTGCTGGGGAAAGGATGATGGGAAGGGATAGTTAGGGAGTTTGGGTTGGACATGTACACACTGCTATATTTAAATGGATAATCAGCAAGGACCTACAGGATAGCACAGGAAACTCTGCTCAGTGTTATGTGGCAGCCTGGATGGGAGGGGAGTTTGGGGGAGAATGGATACATGTACATGTGTGGCTGAATCCCTTTGCTGTTTACCTGAACCTATCACAGCATTGTTAATTGGTTATGCTCCAATATAAAATAAAAATGAAAAAAAAAAAAAACAAAATAGAAGGCAAAATAACATCCTTGTGTTAAGAGCTTTCCAAGCATGACTACAAAGCCTAAATCAACAAAGAGCAATATACATGCACAGAGTCAGGTACACAAAACCTGATAAGGACTATATTAAAAAAAGAACTACCTTCAGAAAAAATGTTAAAGGCAAAAAGATAATCTACAAAAATATTTATAGTTTAAATGAACAATAGGAGGCTAATATCACTGATGTGTTATGTGACCATGTGACAAAGTGAAGTTTCATTTAATATCAGTGCATACAATTAAGTAGGCCCTCTGTTATACCCTGTCTAGAGGGCCATTTAGTACTGAGATGCAGTGTAAGACTAGGGCTAAAAGTGTCACAGAGATGTGACTTTGAATCCTAGTTCTGCCATTCACTTGCTGGGTTAATTTGGTAATTTACCTAACCAATCTGGCCTTCTCTTTTCCTCATAACAAAATTAGAATATTCTTTTTTTTTTAATTTTATTTTATTTTTAAACTTTACATAATTCTATTAGTTTTGCCAAATATCAAAATGAATCCGCCACAGGTATACATGTGTTCCCCTAGAATATTCTTTCATGGAAGTTATTGTGAGGCCTAAAATAATGTAAGTGAAGAAGTAGACTTCTTTTCTTTACTTATTGTATAGTATAAATAAGTATGCATGCATGCATGCTAAGTTGCTTCAGTCACGTCCAACTTTTTGCAACCCCATGGACTGTAGCCCTCAAGGCTCCTCTGTCCATGGGGATTCTCCAGGCAAGAATACTGGAGTGGGTTGCCATTTCCTTCTCCAATAAATAAGGATAGTATAATATAAATATAGTACATAATAAGAGGTCAACAAAATGGCTATTGTTATAATACTATTTTTTGAAATGCCTCTTGACTAGAGAACTTTGCTTCTTAGAATATTTTTAACTAACATAATTAAGAATTTATGCAAAGCTACAGCGATGCCCAGAGTGATAAATTACTGAAACTCCAGCTGAATGAATTTTAGCATGTCCCCTGAATGAATGATAACATAGCCATAACAATGGTTTCAAACTTTCTGGGAGTCAATTTGGCAATATGTAACAAAAACTTTAATATGTTTACAATAACAGAATTAGAAATTCTCAATAAAATTTATCCCAACAAATCGATTCCAGAATTTATTACAAGAAAGTAATTAAACTGTACATTTATTGATTTACTCAGCAAGGACATTCATTGCATTATTGTTTTTAACAATGAAAAACTGAAATCAACTTAAATGCCAAACAATAAAGAACATAAAATATTAAAACTCAGAAGAGAATTCAGCAAGTTTGCTGGATATGCTGCCAACATACAAAAGTCACTAATATTAATTTTGCATAAGCAATTATTCAAAAATAAAATTGCCTTAAAAGTAACATTATAATAGCATTAAAATCATAAATACCATATATAATCCTAACAGAATATATAATAAGACCTTTATGAGGTAAATTATATAATTCCTTAAAAATAAATAGAATACCTTAATAAATATACCAACGACATGAATAGTAAAACTATGGTAATGGTGGAAATTCTCCACAAATTAGAAGTATGTGATTCTATTCAGTACATTGGTAGAGTTTTATAAAATTGAATAATCTGATTTTAAAGTATATATGGAAGAGTAAAAAAGAGAAGATAACAGGAACATTTTTGAAGAAGAATTAAAGAAACTCCCATGATCAAATATGAAGACATTTTATAAAGCAATTAGGGTATTATAATAAACCAGACTATTAAAGTAGTAGAATAAAATAGAGGACATGGAACCAATATACATTTGTATATTGACAATTTATTTCACATGTATTAAAACTTGATATATGGCAAAAATGGGTTAAATTGGTGAAGAAAGAATGGACTCTTCCAAGTGTGATGATAGAAAGTTAAACATGACAACATCCGTAGGGAACAAATGGCAAAGTCCAGGGAAGTTTAAGATGCACACGGCCTGTGACCAAACAGTCCTAATTTAGGTGTCTACAGTAGAGAGACTCTCAGATCAGAGACATAGGCACCAAGATATCTTTTTAAAAAAGCAAGATTTGAAATCGTAAGTTAACTGCCTATGAGTAAGGAAACATGTAAACTATGAATTATGATTTATGTATACAATCGACTATTTCAAGCATTGAAGGGATTTAACGACATTATTTCATAACCTATTGCATGAACTACTAGATAAATAAAACATACAGGCTCTAAATGTTTAAAGGGAAGGGGAAGTCGCTCAGTCGTGTCTGACTCTTAGTGACCCCATGGACTGCAGCCTACCAGGCTCTTCCATCCATGGGATTCTCCAGGCAAGAGTACTAGAGTGGGTTGCCATTCCCTTCTCCACTAAATGTCTAAAATGATACACAATTAGTGTAATTACTGTTAAATTCCATTCTCTTTGTGTGTGCACATGCATATTTTTTGATTTTATAGACTGCACAATTATTTTCATAACAAAAACAATAAGGCATTTTTCAAGTACGAGTTTCTTTCTATCTGGTGTAGTTGGTAACTACTGATCTAAGAGAGCTATTTCTTCTTGGTGAGAGCAACTTAGGGAAAGCATGAGCCTTGCCCAGACAGGGACAGTTAAGGGGCAGGCTTGTGAAAACCAGCCTTCCGTGCAGCTCTATTGCCAGGAGGAGAAGGGGACGACAGAGGGTGAGATGGTTGGATGGCGTCATCGACTCAATGGACATGAGTTTGAGCAGACTCAGAGAGCTAGTGAAGGACAGCGAGGCCTGGCATGCTACCATCCATGGGGTTGCAGAGTTGGACACGACTGAACGACTGAATAACAACAATTGCCAGGTCATATGGAGGACACTGATTGAGAATATTCTTCTGTATAAATTGAAATTAATGCTGGCTGTGGTAGGCTAAAAAAATTATCTCCTCCTTTAAAAAGATATTCATGTCAAGTTCTTGGTACTTGTAAATGTTACCTTTTTTTAGAAGAAGAGCTTTGCCTTTGAAGATTTAGTAAAGGATCTTGAGATGAGGTCACTCCATCTAATAATGTGTCCTCATAAGAGAGACACAGAGTAGAACAGGAGAAGGTCACGTGAAAATGAAGGCAGAGAGTGTAGTGATGTAGCTATAACCCATAAATCATCCATAAATCAAGGACCATCAACAGCCACCAGAAGCTGGGAAGGGGTGAGGAACAGAATCTAGAGCCTCTGTACAGGACATGGCCAGGCAGACCTCTTGATTGTAGACTTATGGCCTCCAGAAGCGGGAAAGTACACATTTTTGTTGTAAGCTTTCAGTTTGTGGTTAGTTATTATGTTAGCCACAGAAATTAATACATTGGCCAACAGGCAGAAATTGAGTCCTGAATGTGTACTCCAGTGATGGTATCTGAGCTCTAAATAGTGGAGATTAAATCACAGAGGAAGTGGCTTTGGTCTTTGTCATATTAGCATGATCTCGTTGGGGAGAAATAGACCAGGGAAGTGATGTCCTGCACAACTGGCTAAAATCATGCCATCAAGAGACAGGCAGCCCCTCAAAGCCACAGCTGGCAGACAGCTTCCCCTCTTCTGCCATACTGAGTGTGCTCCCAACTTCATAAGTCCTAGGTGTATGCACAGGGATTTTTAGAAGGAAACTAATCTTGCATAAGAAAATGATTGTTGATGGACTCTAAGGAATTGGGGAAGATGGTGGTCCTTATTATCTGCATGATTTGTAAGACATTCAACTTTTGTTTCCTTTTTTTCCTTTTTCATATTTTTATTCTCATGTATCCCGAGTGGTCAGGATTTTTCTTGAGGAAAGTTTCACCCGTGATTCTAAAGTGTGTGTGCATGAGTGTGCCCGCGTGTGTGTGGGTGTGGGTGTGAAAAAATAAGTAGAATCAAGGGATATTTCAACATTCCAACAACCACACATTAGTGCAATGGGTAATAATATGAGTCCCCAGATCAGGATTTACCAGATAGGGGAGATCTGTTTATTTCATGTCAATCAACTTTATTTCCACCATAAGCTCCTATCCTCCTGGACTGTGAGAGATTGAAAGTTAATCATTCTTAGGGATTCTTCTCAAATACAGGCATGTTTCCAGAATCTACTGTACCATCCACATGTCAGTGACGTTCATTCATCAGCGACATGCTCCAAACCCTCTGTTGCTGTTGTCAAGAACCTTCCTACTCCTGCCTGAATCATCTCTTCAGGTTCGCTGGCTCCCTGATAACCTTCACATGTTGTTCAGGGTGCTAGTCACCTTGGTGAGGGTAAGAAATGCAGGTTATTTTCTAGAACCCACAGACCTCTTTTTTATTTCCCCAGCCTTTGAAAGACTCTTTTTGATAAATAAAATCTTTTCTTCTCAGCCTGAAGCTGTGTCTGCCCCCACCGCCCCCACCTGTCTTGAAAAGAAAATGCTGGAATGATTTCTCCCCATCCCATACTTCAACTAGGACAGGGAAACCTAGAGGCTGTGATCTGAGTGAATGAACCAAAGAAGAGAGAAAATTTAGAGAGAAAAATAGTAATGAAAAAAAATCTCCCCAAAATTATTAAATCACATCATCTCAGCTACTTTTGTACCAAAATCCACAACAACATTTATTAAACAACCTGGACAAGGGGATAGCTATGGATTTCAACCTCAAACCAATTTTTGAAGTTACATTGCAGTGGTCCTTTAAGCTCAGGAGAAGAAGGGAAGTAAAGATAAAGGTCTTCAAAGACTTCAGTTCAGTTTAGTTCAATTCAGTCACTCAGTCATGTCTAACTCTTTGTGACCCCATGGACTGCAGCATGCCAGGCCTCCCTGTCCATCACTAACTCCCAGAGTTTACCCAAACTCATGTCCATTGTGTCGGTGATGCCATCCAACCATCTCATCCTCTGTCGTCCCCTTCTCCTCCTGCCCTCTATCTTTCCCAGTGTCAGGGTCTTTTCAAATGAGTCAGCTCAGGTGGCCAAAGTATTGGAGTTTCAGCTTCAACATCAGTCCTTGCAATGAACACTAGGACTGATCTCCTTTAGGATGGACTGGTTGGATCTCCTTGCAGTCCAAGGGACTCTCAAGAGTCTTCTCCAACACCACAGTTCAAAAGCATCAATTCTTCGGTGCTCGGCTTTCTTTATAGTCCAACTAGAATTTACTATTAACACTGTCACTTTGAAATGCAGATGTGAGTTTACATCCCCAGCTTCACAGTTTTCTCTGTCTCCTTTCAGAGACATACTTTGTGGGTACCAGTTCATCTCCAGGGGCAAAGTGTGCCTGCATGGGAGTAGAAGGTCAGCTGGAATGGTCTGGAGACTGGGTGCTACTTGTCTCCTACTAAGGGGACATTTGTGTGTGCCAGGGAATCTCAGTGGAGCTTGTTTGTCACTGATCTGGAGAGATCGTCCGGGGGAAAGGATAATCGGTGAGACTGACATTTCTGAGGAAATTGATGCTTCACTCCACACTCATTTCCCCACCCTATTCAACGATATCCTCAATGGGAAGAACCTCAGAGACTTTGAGTTGCTGCAAGATGCAAAGAAAATGAGCCCTTCTCTGGTCTAGCACATCTGCAGTGCAGCACCACTTGGATATAATGCTGAAAAAAAACTGGAACGGCACCATTTCCGTTCCCTTGATGGGTCCTTGAATATAGTCACTCAAAGGAACTGACTCTATGTGACATTTTTCATCCTAATGAAAATCTAATGTTTTCTCTGGGCCACTAGTCTCAATTTTTTCAACTTTCTTTAACCTTTAGGAAAATTTACTTTAACCTTTACTTAAAGATACAGCCTCAACTACCATCTTTTTTTGCTCATATTTTCCAAATTTATATCTTTGAGTAATACCTCTCTCCTGATAGCAGTTTACTTGATATTTCCACTTCTCAGAGTAACACATCTCAGACCTCGCCCACAAACCAGTTTCTCCCCAAAGGTCCCACTCCTCTTGTTTTCTTCAATTTGGTTAATGCAGCACCACCCTTTGAATCACTCAAAGAAGAAAATAGGATGCAAACTTCCACTACAACCTGATTTTTCTCTGCGTGAGTGCTAAGTCACTTCAGTCGTGTCCAACTCTTTGCAACCCTATGGTCTATAACTCTCCAGGCTTCTCTGTCCATGGAATTCTCCAGGCAAGAATACTGGAGTGGGTTGCCATGCCCTCCTCTAGGGGACCTTCCGCCTGTGCCAGGAATTGAACCCTCATCTCTTACATCTCCAGCATTGGCAGGCAGGTTCGTTACCACTAGCGTCACCTGAGTTTGTGTTTATCCCAGACTTTTCCCCCAACTTTTTGTTCAAACACCTACAAGAATTATGTTTCACATCACATCACATATACACACATGTGAAATAAAAGTCACAAAACAACTCCTCCTTTTATACAACAGATCATTATGTGTACCTACTACTAATCTACTGTTCTATTCTGTTCTGTTCTATTTCACTGTTTTATATGTGGATTGCAACCTGCAGTTTGAACAACATAGCCAAGAGGAAAATCACATAAGGAAATACAGACAAAGTCTTTGCTAAAATATGTAGAACATGCTAGATCCTAGATTACTCTTCATTGAACTTTTAATGATATTTCTTATCCCTTTTATTTGCATACATACTACACCCCTTTAACTGGCTTTCTCCCATTTCCAAATGTCCAGATCCTACACGTATTTCCAGACCCAAGTGCTGTCTCTTCTATAATCTTCCTATGGTCTGTGGAAATGATTGGAAAGTGATTGCTTCCTTACGTGAAATCCCGAAATCCTTGTGATGTGGTTCTCCTCTCTCCATCCTCAGTGCACTTTCCACAGCCTGAAAGAACCATGATAGGCTGCTCTGTGTGTCTTTGATGGCTTCTAGTAAGCACTGTTAGGACAGTCAGTGCGGAAGAAAGACACTTGAAACAAAGTATTATTAATAGGATTGGAAAACTAATCATACTTTGTTCCAATGGAGCAAAATAAGCCAAAATGACTGTGTTGAGATTGTTTTATCACAGACTCTCAACTCTAAGAGCACTAAGTTTCCAAATTTGGGTCATACAGGATACTAAATATGAGTAGGATGAGTACAATTCTATTGTTATTATTGGCAAAAATCCCTAGGCAAATTGGAAAGATTTCTCAAATAATGCCTATAAATCTATTCTTCATATAATAAGTCATGCTAAAAATGAAAAAAATGAATAGCGAAAGAGGACATGACAATAATATTAGAGATATATACAGACATATAAATGTGTGTTTAATTTAATATATATTTGGGTTAGTCTTACTATTATTAACATTTTATCACATATCAAATACATAATTAAAAGCACTGGTCTTCAGAATTTTTTATTTGCATAGCCCCTCCCTAAAATAATTTGAACAATGTGCTTTCTCCATATAAGTAATGGCATGTAAAACTTTTTATTATAAGTTTAAATAAATTCAAAGAATAGACTTCTCATAGCTGTTTATAGATAAAACAGTCATATTGCAATTTTATATACATTTAATAAAATCAAAATATAGTAGTTTGAAACTCATGAACACACTTTAAAAAAAATTCACAAACACTTCTTGAGAAAAACTCAATGATTTTGTCTTTCTTTTTACTTCTTGAATTTCAAAGTTTTATTATTTTTCCACAGTTATCTAATATGGTATAGTTATATATTTGAAAATCTGCTACTAATCACACTATCATGCATATATCCAACAAGATATACATACATTATGAATGGTATTTATGCACATATAAAATATTTTAATATGCTTTGTTTCCTGTGAACATAGCTATTAAAAGCAATTTTTCTGATTGGGATATTGCTACATTATTGTTAGTACCCAGATGAACTATAAAAAAAATTAGATTACAAATTCTGACAATTATTAAAGATAAATGAAATTTTAATACAATTTTGATAAGATAAATTATGCCCAGACTTTTTCTATGCAACAATGAAAGAGAAAGGGAAATGCTGGCAAGAAGAAGTTCGTCTGGAAATCGGCATATTATTTTTATAAAAATATGAAGTAGGAATGATTAAACCTTTTATAGGATGAAATAAAATGATAATTGATTGCAATCCATATAAATATTTAATGAAATTTGTTAAAAATTAGGTTTTAATAACTCCTTGAATAACAGATAATATGAAATATAACACTTAAAAGTTTTATCTGAGATTTTATCCAGTGTCTATTGAAAAATTTGGTAGTCCCATAAAATACTCTGAAAAGTATGAAAGTGAAAGTGTTAGTTGCTCAGCATGTCTGACTCTTCATGACCTCATGGACGGTAGCCCGCCAGGCTCCTCTGTCCATGGAGTTCTCTGGGCAAGAATACTGCAGTGGGTCGCCATTCCCTTCTCCAGGGGATCTAGTTACAGTTTAAAATTTCAGTCAGCTACCTCCTTTCCTTTTGTTGTTTTGACAGTGCTTTGGTTTCTGCTCTTGAATTGCCCTAAGGTTAAGTACTAAGCCCAACTGAAGAGAATTTAGATATGTGATACATTTAGATATGAAAAATACAATGCTTTTTTTTTTTAGCATTCCCCTTTTCTTACCAGCACTCTGTTTACTTCGTTTGGGCTGCTTTGACCATTGGTATGGAATGGAAGTGTCCAAAATCTTCAGTAGAGTTTATGGGGTTATAGTAGCTTGACCATAATCATCAGAGGTTTCCCTTCTGGTTGACACAAAGCTTTTCATTCCTTAGGACATTGGGCCACACCAAGTTTGAGGATGGTTGAGATGAATGCCTTACTTTTACAAAGAAGAAGAGCTAATGGACATTCAAGTGAGTTCTCGGGTAAATTTATTTTCTGAAAGAGATTATATGAAAGATGACTATCTAGAGGTTGGTAGCCTTAAATCTATCCATAATCATATATGGGCTGTGAATCCTTTATGTTCCCCATGAATATCCAGGGATTAGGACTTGGAACCAAACTTCAAAACAAATGACTCTTCTTGGGGATAAAGAACTGGTTCTGAGTAATTCTTAATTTACTTTTTAGGGGGTGGGGGAAATTTTTGAAAACTTTTATTTATGCCTAGAAAAATAGGCTTCCCCGGTGACTCAGTGGTAAAGAACCCACTTGCCAATGCAACAGACACGGGTTCAATCCTTGGGTCAGGAAGAACCCCTGGATAAGGAAATGGCAACCCGCTCCAGTATTCTTGCCTGGGAAATCCTGCGGATAGAGGAGCCTGGCAGCTAGTGTCGTTGTGTCACTAAAGAGTCAGATATGACTTGGCAACTAAACAACAACAAAATCTTCCTTAACCTAATATGCTTTCCTGGAGCTTTGAGAAGCTCTCTGAGCTTGTATAATTATGTTTGTATTGCACATGTCTGCTTAGTGGGGGATATGAGAATGACAGCTTTTTTCAGAATACAAAGTGATGTGTGACCCCAGAAGAATTTAAGAGTCACTGCATTAGAGTTTCCTCTTGATTTCGGTGGAATCTCTAAAACCACAGTACAAAGACAGAAAAGCAAAATGAAAGATCTGTGAATCAATATTTGGAAAAAAGTGCATGTATGTTGAGTAGGAGAAGCAAAATGTTACGAGAATAAAATAAGATGTTAGAGACAAAACCTGAAAATCTTTCCTGAAGAAAGAGGATACCTGGATTTTACATCGGGGATTTCAAACAGAAACATGCCTTAAAGGATGCATACATATCTACAATATTTAAATATATTCCTTCAAGGCAATATCATGGCTTCTTAGGAAAATCTCCCAGCTCTTTGTAGAAGAATTAATAATAAGGCCAATAGCCATGTTTAATGATTAACTGCTATGTTTCACGCACTTTGCATAGAACAACTCCCCTCTCAGACACTTGCTTCTTTCTAAGGAATGGGACGAATATTCTTTAGAGCCTTTAAGTAAGTTGCCCAGAGTCATATGGACAAAAATGTCAGGCCTGAGATTGGAGCGCGTACATATCTGATTCTCTGCTCCATCCAATCTTATTTTGGTGGAATAACTACACTGGATGAAAGAGTTGCCAGTTCCAGAGATGACAGTCATACATATTGTTCCAAACTTTCATATGTCACTTGAAAATTTTGGAAACCTGGGCCAAAAGGACCAAGAAGTAACAGTGAGTGTCTGACGTGACCCACCTCATCAGAACAGTGCTGTGCTTTCTCTATGTACGTATCATTAGGTTGGGCTGTCCTTCCATATTTCCTTGGCTTCTGGTACCTGTCAAGCACCCTCCAAATCAACGGGCTTTCTTGCATTGACTCACTTATTTCAACATGACTGCTGAGTCTCTAAAGAAGATATATTCGACACGAGTGAGATTCTGCCTCCTCAGGCCTCTCTCACATTGAGTTATGCCTCACATTCGTTCCTCCCTCTGCTGCAATATATCACATCTCCCCAATTTCTCATTTGCTTTCTAGACATTTCTACCTGGACTGTCCAGTCTCTTAAGCTTGTTATCTTGTTTGTATTCTACTTGTCTTAAAGCTCTGAAGTATTCTACCTCTTAAAAACTCAGCCTATTGCCTCATGGGATCCTAGCAGCATAGAGGATCAAAGCAATTGGCATTCAAATGATTCTAAAAACTTCCTAACCTTTCCTCTTCTGAAGTTAAAATAATGAGTGAAAATTAGTTAGAAGCAGATGTTTTATTTGCATTTTCATTTGTAGCAGCTTAAACCAGCTTGTCTAGGTCACCCATTTAAATGGGAATTATCCCCAATGAAAGCAAATTTAACTTTGATAAGATAAGCAATACCCAATGCACTATCTGGAGGGTACCCTGGAGTTCCCAGTTCATGATGTTTTCTGCTTGGAAATTTAACTTCTTAGTAATGGGAAAAACCTGTTTTAAATAGTCCAATTGGTTTTCTTTCATGAAAGTTTCACCTTAGGGACTTCACCTTTTATTTATTTTTGTGCTGAATGTCACACACTTGGAGATTTAAAATGTTAATCAAAAGCTTTAGTATTTACACAGATCAAAAAGTTGCTATTGGATACAAGTATTGCTGGTCTCTTGTGGGATGGAAAACCTCCCATCTAACTAAAAGCTCAGCTTCAGAAGGAACCTTACACCTGATTAATATACAATTCCTTTGCCTAATATTTATTGGAACAGAGATGCTTACAGTCTGAGTGAATGGATATAGGCTCACTTCCATAAACTGGAATAAGGTTCTTGACACCCTGTCCACAGTGTACATGCGTTTCCTGTACATGGAGACTCAGGTGTACCTGGCTCCCTTCTGCGTCCTTGATATTTCATTGGCTGACCCAGATTCTGGCTCATTCTTGTCACCAGGATACAGTTATCAGCTGGCTGACTTATACAGGGACTGTAGTTGCAGATGCCCCTAGCTCTTGATACCCAAACTCTGCTCTTGGATATTGAATTCTCAAAGCTTTGATCTGAACTGAGATCCTTGAAAGGTGGAGTAAAGAGAGAGTCTGCTGAGAGTGTAGATGGACATCTGCTGAGCATAGGTCAATGGAAGCTGAAGCCTCCATCTTTATGAAGGTATATTTAAGAAACTGAAGTAATCCCAAGGGGCAAGTCCAGGGGAACAGGGAGGTGGCAAAACACAAAACAAAGCAAACAACACACAACCCAAATTCTCAAAGAATGTTAACATTAAAGGCCAGAAAGTTTGAGCTACCTGCTTCAGAGATCAAGCTGGAAATGATCCCAGAAGTGATGAGGCACAGGAAGGCAAGCTTTGACAACACTGGGACCTCTAGGGGGGTCAGGTGGGATGGAGTTGAGCTGGTAAAGTCATTCAGAGAAACGAGGGCTGGGGCCAAATCTTTCTCTATGGACTTCAAAGACCTGGTGGGCAAACAATGAAGAAAATAAAACTGAGCAGTAACCATGACAACCCACCATGCCTGCACAACTTCCAATCAAAAGCAGAGAGCTGTCCATCAACAGAGGAATGCACAAAGATATGGTGCCTGGGAAGCCCCAAAACAAATGTGAGTATGATGCATTGGCAGGGAGAGGAACCCAGGTCTCCCGCGTGGGAGGCAAGAATTCTAATGGCACATATACTACGTACAATGGAATATTACTCGGCCATAAGAAAGAATGGAATAGTGTCATTTGCAGAGATGTGGATGGACCTAGAGACTGTCATACAGAGTGAAAGTAAGTTTGAAAGAGAAAAACAAATATATTAACAAGTATATGTGGAATCTAGAAAAATGGTGCAGGTGATCTTATTTGCAAAGCTAAACAGAGACACGGGTGTAGAGGACAAATGTATGCATACTGAGGGGGAAAAGAGGTGTGGGATGAACTGGGAGACTGGAATTGACATATACATTGGTATGCATAAAATAGATAACTGATGAGAACCTACTGTATAACACAGGGAACTCTACTTAATGCACTGTTGTGACCTAAATGGGAAGGAAGTCCAAAAAGAGGGGATATATGTGTACATATAGCTGATTCACTTTATATAGTAGAAACTAATGCAACATTATAAAGCAACTCTCCTTCAATAGAAGTTTAAAAAAAAAAAGATAATGATATTTTAAAGAGCACTGAGCAATTTGTTTCTTTAGACTTGTGTGCTTGAGTTATCACCAGGGAGACTTCTTTCCTATGAAAACCACCTACACGAGCTATTTAGTTATACAAGCACAAAGCCAAACTCCTTTCTTGAGATGAAGACATGGCTTGAGGGTTTGAAAAAATAAATAAAGCTTCAAAGCGGAAAAGAGAAGATTTCTGTGGAAAAGCCAGGGTCACCCAGAGGCCAAGCAACTGTTGCTGGAGGCGTGTAGGAAGGGCACGCACGGCCTGCTGAGCCTTGACTTCCATCCTCTCCCCTACTGCCTTTGGAGCCCTTCTACTTAAGATTGGGACAGAGCCTGGCAGCTGTTTAGCCAAATGACACAGTAAGACTGTTCTAGATGAGCTTCAGTCCCTGTAACAAAATATAGGGTGGGGACAGTGAGAGGACCAGTCACCCTGCCTGGAACCTGAACCTGACCTGGATCTGCCAACTCAGGGACCGCCAGCTTTGTGAGTGTCCTGCTCTCAGCACAGACACTGGGCTCGGTACTCTTGGTGGTACCATTAGAAGCAGGCAGGATGCTCTTTCAAGCAGTAACTTGGGTGATAGATGATGAGACACATGCAGGAGAGACTAGAATAGAGTGTGAACTTTGGAAATGCAGCTAACAGCCATGGGTGGTCTCCTATGAAGCAGCATTTGGGGGCCTCCCAGACCTTGCAAAAAAGGGCCAAAACGGGGATAATAATAATACAAAACAATAGGATTGCATTAGATAACACACGCAAAGAACTTAGTAGTAAGCTTAATAAATGTGAGCTCCTATTAATAAACTTGGGCTTCTAAGGAAATTTGAAATGACATAAACCAAGGGATCCCCAACCTCTGGGGCATGGTCCGGTACCAGTCTGTGGCCTGTTAGGAACCAGACAGGACAGCAGGAGGTGAGCAGTGAGCAAATGAGCAAAGCTTCATCTGTATTTACAGCCCCTCCCCATCACTGGCTTTACTGCCTGAGCTCGGCCTTCTGACAGATCAGCAGCATTAGATGTTCATAGGAATGCCAACCCTACTGTGAACTGTGCATACCAGGGGCCTAGGCTGCATGCTCCTTATGAGAAGCATCCAGAAACCATCGGCCCACCTCCCTGGTCCATGGAAAAATCGTCTTCCACACAATTGGTCCCTGGTACCAAAACGGTTGGGGAGCAGAGACATTACTTTGCCAACAAAGGTTCATCTAGTAAAGGCTATGGTTTTTCCTGTGGTCATGTATGGATGTGAGAGTTGAACTGTGAAGAAGGCTGAGCACCAAAGATTGATGCTTTTGAACTGTGGTGTTGGAGAAGACTCTTGGGAGTCCCTTGGACTGCAAGGAGATCCAACCAGTCCATTCTGAAGGAGATCAGCCCTGGGATTTCTTTGGAAGGAATCTGAAACCCCAGTACTTTGGCCACCTCATGCGAAGAGTTGACTCATTGGAAAAGACTCTGATGCTGGGAGGGATTGGGGGCAGGAGGAGAAGGGGACGACAGAGGATGAGATGGCTGGATGGCATCACTGACTCGATGGACGTGAGTCTGAGTGAACTCCAGGAGTTGGTGATGGACAGGGAGGCCTGGCGAGCTGCGATTCATGGGGTCGCAAAGAGTCGGACATGACTGAGCGACTGATCTGATCTGATCTGATGTAAACTGAAATTAAGAACTGCTGAAAAGTTAAAAGCAAAGATTCCACTGAGCAAGATTGCTAATGCTATGCTGTTGTAAACACAGCAGGGCTTCCGAGGTGGCATTAGTGGTCAAGAGTCTGCCTGCCAATGCAGGAGATACAAATAGATGTGGGTTTGATCCCTGGGTTAGGAAGATCCCCTGGAGAAGGAAATGGCAACCCACTCCAGTATTCTTGTCTGGGAAATCCCACGGACAGAGGAACCTGGTGGGCTACAGTCCATGGGGTTGCAAAGAGTCAGACATGACTGAGCACAAGAGAAGAAACAGAAACATAGCAGCTGTCAAAAGTTTGCCCGCATTAGAGGGATACTGGGAAACAAAATTTTACTTTGTCAGTAAAAATGATATGTAACTGTGTGATATAACTTTTAAGATGAGTAGCTCAGATCTCTAGGAATCTACTGTAAGTGACCAAAGCAGTCTTCCTGGTCCATTTCTTCCTCTTGCTCTGAATGACTCACTTACCTGACATGGTTCCCACTCCTGGGACCCACCTAAATAGTTTTTAGTTAGTGTCCCCAAGCCAGCTTTCTTCTGACCTGACTTCAAGGTCAAAGAATGCCTCGGATTCCAACTGATGGGTCCTTGGTTCCCAAAATAAGCTTTGTAGTTAATAGATTATTAATCTTCTTACTTGGGCGTCCCAGGTGGTGCTTGTGGTAAAGAAATCGCCTGCCAATGCAGGAGACATAAGAGAGGTGCCTTCAATCCCTGGGTGGGGAAAATCCCCTGGAGGAGGACATGGCAGCCCACTCCAGTGTTCTTGTCTGGAGGATCCTGTGGACAGAGGAGTCTGGGGGGCTACAGTGCACAGGGTCGCAGAGTCAGACACGACTGAAGCAACTTAGCACACACTCTTCTTACTTGTTCTAGATGTTTCTGCTTTTTTTTTTTTTCTATGACCTTTGTTGTGAAAAGTTACCCGTTGTACCTGCATTCTTTTATGTATATTGTTTTTTACTCCTACTGCTGCCTGTAACTACTGCTATTACTACTGCTATTATTAGTGCTTCCTTTTTTATAAAGGCAACTCTCAGCAAAATTAGACCAAAAAGTGCCTTTGCCTGGATTCCTTTTTGACCTCTTTCAGTCATAACACTGCTTCTGCTGCTAAGACGAGGCACCCACACACAGAGTTCACATGTCTGTACAGGTGTTGTAAGAATGGCAGGAAAGATAGCTTTAAGGAAAGAAAAAGAAGGCTGATATACAAAATGAAGGTCATATGTATGTGCAGATTTATTCTGGCATTTTCTCTTAAAGATGTGTCATGAAGATTTCCAACTGTGAGCAGATATTCTTAGATATCATGATTTTAATGCCCACATCGTATTCCATTGTATGGACAGACCAGAGATTCTTATTCTTGATTTTACTTCATTTGATATTTAACTCATTGTTCTGCACTCTGCTGTACTTGTACAAATTGTATGCCAAAATGCAATAACATATTGAACTAATTGCACAAACACCCCTTTGCCAAATTGATGGAAGTATTGCTGAGACTGAACTGTTATTTGGGCCAGTAAAAATTATGTTTATAAGGTTATTTCTGAAAGTTTAAAAGGTCCGTCTAGTCAAGGCTATGGTTTTTTACAGTGGTCATGTATGGATGTGAGAGTTGGGCTATAAAGAAAGCTGCTGCTGCTACTGCAGCCCACCAGGCTCCTCCATCCATGGGATTTTCCAGGCAAGAGTACTGGAGTGGGGTGCCACTGCCTTCTCCAAAAGAAAGCTGAGGGCTGAAGAACTGATGCTTTTGAACTGTGATGTTGGAAAAGACTCTTGGGAGTCCCTTGGGCTGCAAGGAGATCCAACCAGTCCATCCTAAAGGAGATCAGTCCTGGGTGTTCATTAGAAGGACTGATGCTAAAGCTGAAACTCCAATACTTTGGCCACCTGATGTGAAGACCTAACTCATTGGAAAAGACCCTGATGCTGGGAAAGATTGAGGGCAGGAGGAGAAGGGGATGACAGAGGGTGATATGGTTGGATCGCATCATCGACTCAGAGGACATGGGTTTGGGTGGACTCCGGGAGTTGATGATGGACAGGGAAGCCTGGCATGCTGTGGTTCATGTAGTCGCAAAGAGTCGGACATGACTGAGTGACTGAACTGAACTGAAAGTTTAAATAGACATAGCAAATGTGACTTACAGTGCCAATGATTTTAGTACATGTGTTTAGAAATATGCACAAGTAAACATTGAAGAATGCCTGAATCAAAGTAGAAAATGGGAAAAGTAGATTAAAATATCAAAACTTTTTTTCAACAATAGAATCAGTCCCTTGCAATTAAAAATATTACTTCAAGCAAATGAACAAACTTATAATTTGGGATAAAAATTCCTTTTGAATAGCATTTTTCACAACCTGGATAGATGCCAGAATGTTTTAGAATGGATACATTCTAGAACACACATGGCTATGTATCACTTCACATAATTTAAATTAGTTTAAGTTAATTTTTAAAAATTGTAAGCTCCCTTGGAATTAAACAATCTTTAGAACATGTAAATCTATTGTTTAACATTTTAAAGACATATTTTTAGGAGCTAGTTATAGAAGAAAGCAAGTAGTAAACCTTTATGATTTTCTTGATCTCACCATCATTTCAGCTTTGTAAGTGTACAACCACATCATTTAGAAGCAGCTTAAAATATTTTCTTATGGTATTGCTTAATGCTAAAAAGTTAATGCTGAGTGATACTGCAGTCAGTAATCATCTTTGGTTTGATTTAAAATTTTATGGAGATGTTGGCTTTTGGTTTGAAATAAATCTTCATTTAATCAGAGAATACTTTCTTCTTTGGGAGTCTTATTTCTCAAGGCATCTTATTGATCAAGGGAGTTTTTTTTTTTTTTTTCCAGACATACTTGCATGGTTTCTGCTAAGTTCCATTTGGAGTTGAAAGAAAGTGAAAGTGAAAGCTGCTCCATCCTGTCTGACTCTTTGTGACCTCATGGACTGTAGCCCACCAGACTCCTCTGTCCATGGGATTCTCCAGACAAGAACACTGGAGTGGGTTGCTGTTTCCTTCTCCAGGGGATCTTCCTGATCCAAGGATAGAACCCAGGTCTCCCACATTGCAATCAGGTTCTATACCATCTGGACCACCAGGGAAGCCCATTTGGAGTTTCCTGGTTTTTATTCCCAGAGTTCAAGCACAGGGAGGAAGCAGTCAGACTCAGGTCTTTCTGTCAAAGCAGTGTCTCACTAATAGAAAAACACACTCAAGGTACAGTTTTGCACCGAGAGTTTGCAGCCCCGTGGTATGCCCCCCAATGCTCCTGACATGACCACACTCTGCACATTACTGATTTCTTCTGTTAGTTCAAATTTTATCAGAAGTACACTCCACTCTCTCCCTCATCTAACAAGAGACTCTTGAGAAACCTGGCATGTTCCCTGCAAGGAGAACGCATAGGCAGAGTTAGACAGTGTGAAACTATTCATGGAGACACTGAAGTGTCAGATGGTGTGTTCAGGGTAGTGTGATGCTTTTCCTGAAATGTGTGGCAGCGATGATACTGGAAGGAGCTCAGAGGAGCAATGCTAAGGCCAAGGGAAGCAAGTTAGGGAAGTCTTGCCTGGGGGGAGAGGCTTGGCTAAGAGCTCTGGGGAATGGGCTTTGTGGGCACTGCAGAAAGTTGAGGGGCTATTTGACGTCCAATCCCTTTTCTTATTCCTGCCCTGAATTTGTGTTGGTGGGCTTCCTCCTTGAGCGCACTCTTCGGTTGGAAAGCTAATGCCAGATGCTGCTTCTCATTGTAACTTTCCTCTCCTAGAGCTAAGGGATTGTCTCCAGTCGCACCTTGACTGGGAGTAGCCAGAAGGCCAGCCAAAGTCTCCGCAAACAGGGGCTCTGACTATGGACGCAGTGTCCTCAAACGGGGGCCACTTGGCGGTCAGGGAGGTCGCAGCTGTGGTGGAGGCATGCCCACCAGATTGTTCCTGAGGTGTGGCCCCAGGCCTTCTGGAAATCCCTGGCTTCCATCTCATTTTCCACGGCCAGCTTCCCGGCCCCTCGTCAATGTCAGAGCCCATGGGAACTTTCCTCTTTGAACTCGAGAGAGGCAGATATGGCTTTTTTGTTTGCAAGCGAGAGCCTCGACTGACTGACGCACACTGCACTTGGGTGAATTCAGAGAAGGGGGAAGAACACTCCAGGTTGAGGAAACAGCGCCTGCAAGGCAGCCCCACATGTACCGGGCTCAGGGGAGAGAGAGCAGGGGAAGGGCTGTCTGTGGAGGAGGCTACAGCCACAGAAGGTGCACAGGGAGCTCATGCTTCTTGATTGACTGTTGTGTGCCAGTCACATTTCCAGAAGGTGTTTCTTTTGAAAGATTTTTCGATATGGGCCAGTTTTTAATTTCATGTTTTGTATTGGGGCATAGCTGATTAACAGTGTTGTGATAGTTTCGTGTGAACTGTGAAGGGACTTAGTCATTTATACCATTCTTCCACAAACTCTCCTCCCATCCAGCCTGCCACATAACACTGATCAGAGTTCCCTGTGCTAGACAGTATGTCCTCATTGGTTATCCATTTTAAATGGAGCAGCGTCCGTCCCAAGTCCACCCCAAGTCCAGCTCTAAGTCAGTGAGTCTCCTCCTGTTTTGTAAGTAAGTTCATTTGTTTTGTTTCCTTTTAGATTCCACATAGAAGGGATGTCATACGATATTTCTTCTTCTCTGTCTGACTTACTTCACTCAGCATGATGATCTCTAGATCCATCCATGTTGCTGCAAATGGCATTATTTTATTCTTTCTTATGACTGAGTGGTATTCCCTTATGTGTATGTACCACTTCTCTATCCATTCCTCTGTCAAAGGACATTTAGGTTACTTCCATGTCTTGGCTATTGTAAACAGTGCTGCAATGAAATTAGGGTGCATGTATCCTTTCGGATCATATTTTATTCTGGCTATACGCCCAGGATTGGGATTGCAGGGTCATATGCCAGTTCTATTTTTAGTTTTTAAAGGAACCTCCATACTGTTCTCCATAGTGGCTGCATGAAGTTACATTTTAAAGTCATTATTGAATTTGTTACAATCTTTTTGTTGTTGCTGCTGTTGTTCAGTCACCAAGTCGTGTCTGACTCTTCTCGACTCCATGGAGTACAGCATGCCAGGCTTCTCTGTCCCTCACCATTTTCTGGAGATTGCCCAAGTTCATGTCCATTGAATTGGTGATGCCATCCAACCATCTCATCCTCTGTCACCCTCTTCTCCTTCTGATGTTAATCTTTCCCACCACCAGGGTCTTTTCCAATGAGTCAGCTCTTCACATCAGGTGGCCAAAGTATTGGACTTTCAGCTTCAACATTAGTCCTTCCAAAGAGTATTCAGGGTTGATTTCCTTTAAGATTGACTGGTTTGACCTCCTTGCTTTCCAAGGGACTCTCAAGAGTCTTCAGCACCACAGTTTGAAAGCATCAATTCTTCAGTGTTCTGCCTTCTTTATGGTCCAGCTCTCACATCAGTACCTGACTACTGGAAAG
The DNA here is from genome assembly GCF_029378745.1 of Bos indicus. NCBI lineage: Eukaryota > Metazoa > Chordata > Mammalia > Artiodactyla > Bovidae > Bos > Bos indicus. Next base: position 12,710,713 of record NC_091780.1, on the reverse strand, counting down.
ACCATGGCCTTGACTACACTGACCTTTTGTTGGCAAAGTGATGTCTTTACTTTTTAACACGCTGCCTAGGTTTGTCATAGCTTTCCTGCCAAGAAGCAATCAACTTCTAATTCCATGGCTGCAGTCACCATCCATAGTGATTTTAGAGCCCAAGAAGAGGAAATCTGTCACTGCTTCCACTTTTCCTCCTTCTGTTTGTCATTAAGTGATGGGACGGGATGACCATGATCTTCCAGTATTGCTTGTGCTTTTCTTCCCCCTAGAGGCATGCTGGATCTCAGCTCTCCAACAAGGGATCCAACCTGTGCCTCCTCAAAGTCTTAACCACTGGACCACCAGGGAAGTCCCTCCATAAAACAGTTGAGTTAATCTTCATGGTCCTGTGAGGTTCAGAGAGTGAAGGAAGATACGGAGTTTAGAATTCATCTTTAATTCCCAAGAAACCATGGCTTTGGGGACTATAGTGGGACAGTCAGAGAGATCTTTTTGACCAGAGGAAAGTTTCATTCTTGTTCCTCAAAGCAGTCCATAGATCTGTCTTGTTACCACATGTGTCTGCTTTACCCATGAAGTGACAGGCAGACTACACAGCATGATTTTAACATCCTTGCTTGTATAAGTCTGGTCATTATGTATTTAGTCTAAACAGACAAATAGCTAAGCACTTTTTTACCCAGGTATTAAGCACATACACTTGACTGGAGTTTATTTTTACCCCAAGGCAGATAATTTATTACATCCTGTCTATTGTCTTGAACTAATTTACTCAAAAAGAACATTATGTTCTAAGTCATCTTTTTCGTAATGAATGGTTATAGCACCATTCTCAGAATAATTTTAGGACAGGATCATAGTTCCTTACAATTAGTAAGAAACTGGGTTTGATTCTTTCATTTTAGAAATAAGGATACAGAAGCCACAGACATGATTTTCCCATAGCTGAGGGATGGTTAGAGCTTCCCAGGTGGTGCTAGGGGCGAAGAACCTGCCTGCCAGTGCAGGAGATGTAAGAGATGTGGGGTCAATCCCTGGGTTGGGAATGTCTCCTGGAGGAGGGCATAGCAACCCACTCCAGTATTCTTGCCTGGACAGGGAAGCTTGGTGGGCTATAGTCCATGGGGTTGCAAAGAGTCAGATACAACTGAAAAGACTTAGCACTGCACAGAGGGATGTTTAGGGACAAAACTGGAAAAGGCAAATTGAAAATCCTAGCTTCTGATCCAATTCTCTCACCACTTGACTACATTAAGCTTGACATAGATTTTATGAGTACAGTAAAATTTTATATCTAACTGTAGCTCTTAGGGAATCACTCTCTTAGATGGCCTAAATAACTGCAGACTCATGTCTCCTTTTCTGAGAGCTATATTCATAGTAGTCACAAATATCAGAACATTAATCTGATTTTCATTTTACATTTATCAGGTAACATGAGTTTTGTACATCCTATTATGCTCCTGGTGACTACCTATTAAGTATCATCGTACTGAAAGAATAGAAAAATCGACATGTCAAACAGATCATGGTTCCATGGAGGCACAGGGCCCTTCCACAATAAGGCCACTGTACTTGCAAAGCTCTTGGTTTGTTCTGACTCCTTCTGGAAAGCTGTCCCTGAACAAATCGCTTCCAAGACTCCAAGGGGACCCAACCCTATTCACAGTCACACTAAACTGAGACCACCCATTTGTTATTACAGGGGATGAGATAGTTGGATGGCATCACTGACTCCATGGGCATGAGTTTGAGCAAGCTCTGGGAGTTGGTGATGGACAGAGAAGCCTGGTGAGCTGCAGTCCATGGGGTCACAAAGAGTTGGACATGGCTGAGCAACTGAACTGATTTGTTATTATTTTTTGCCTCTTCCTCTAACCTGGAAATCAACCGTGAATATTCACTGGAAGGACTGATGCTGAAGCTATAGCTCCAGCACTTTGGCCACCTGATGTGAAGAGCTGACTCATTGGAAAAGACCTTGACGCTGCGAAAGTGTCAAGTCACCCTTGACTCTGCAGTCCAGGGGGTCACAAAGAATCGGCACACTGAGCAACGCACAACAACAGCTAACCTGGAAACTGCATAAGGGCAGAGGACATGAGGCATTTAGGACAGTGTAGGGCGCAGAATACAATTCAGTCAACACTTCATGCATGGAAGAACTGAGCTTGACCAAAGCAAAGTGAAAATAACCTGTTAGGTGATCATTTGCTCTGGGAAAGTGACAGGCGGACTGAGTAGAGATTGTTTTGAATCTGGAACAGTAGAAGATATTTGCTCGCAGGGTTACTCAAGAAGAAGCCAGGGGCTAAAGAGGATTCTGACTCCTTCAGTTCAGTCCAGTTCAGTCACTCAGTTGTGTCTGACTCTTTGCGACCCCATGGACTGCAGCACACCAGGCTTCCCTGTCCATCACCAATTCCTGGAGCTTGCTCAAACTCATGTCCGTTAAGTTGGTGATGTCATCCAACCATCTCATCCTCTGTAGTCCCCTTCTCTTCCTGCCTTCAATCTTTCCCAGCATCAGGGTCTTTTTCAATGAGTCAGTTCTTCACATCAGGTGGCCAAAATATTGGAATTTCAGCTTCAGCATCAGTTCTTCCAATGAATATTTAGGACTGATTTCCTTTAGGATGCACTGGTTGGATCACCTTGCAGTCCAAGAGACTCTCAAGAGTCTTCTTCAACACCACAGTTCAAAAGCATCAATTCTTCAACACTCAGCTTTCTTTATGGTCCAACTCTCACATCCATGGTCCAAGTTATACATGACTATTGGAAAAACCATAGCTTTGACTAAGATAGACCTTTGTTGGCAAAGTAATGTCTGTGCTTTTTAATTTGCTGTCTAGGTTGGTCATAGCTTTTATTCCAAGGAGCAAGTGTCTTTTAATTTCATGGCTTCAGTCACCATCTGCAGTGATTTTGGAACCCCCCAAAATAAAGTCTGTCACTGTTTCCACTGTTTCCCCATCTATTTGCCATGAAGTGATGGGACTGGATGCCATGATTTTCATTTTCTGAATTTTGAGCTTTAAGCCAAAGTTTTCACTCTCCTTTCACTTTCATCAAGAGGCTCTTTAGTTTCTCTTTGCTTTATGCCATAAGTGTGGTGTCATCTGAATATCTGAGGTTATTGATATTTCTCCCGGCAATCTTGATTCCAGCTTGTGCTTCATCCAGCCCAGCATTTCGCATGATGTATTCTGCATATAAGTTAAATAAGTAGGATGACAATAAATAGCCTTGACGTACTCCTTTCCTGATTTGGAACCAATCTGTTGTTCCATGTACAGTTCTAACTGTTGCTTCTTGACCTGCATACAGATTTTTTAGGAGGCAGGTCAGGTGGTCTGGTATTGGGCTTGGCATAATCAATGAAACAGAAGTAGATGTTTTCCTGGAACTCTCTTGCTTTTTTTGATGATCCAACAGATGTTGGCAATTTGATCTCTGGTTCCTCTGCCTTTTCTAAACCCAGCTTGAACAGCTGGAAGTTCACGGTTCACATACTGTTGAAGCCTGGCTTGGAGAATTTTGAGCATTATTTTACTAGCGTGTGAGATGAGTGCAATTGTGCGGTAGTTTGAACATTCTTTAGCATTGCCTTTCTTTGGGATTGAAATGAAAGCTGACCTTTTCCAGTCCTGTGGCCACTGCTGAATTTTCCAGATTTGTTGGCATATTAAGTGCAGCATTTTCACAGCATCATTTTTAAGGATTTGAAGTAGCTCAACTGGAATTCCATCACCTCCACTAGCTTTGTTCGTAGTGATGCTTCTAAGGTCTGACTCTTCAAGAAAAGAACCCAAGAAGAGTTAAGTCTGTCAAATTCCTTCAACTCTGTCCCCAGGATCACCTTGACAATGAAATTGCCACCTCCAAGCTCAGCCTCACCCCAGCTCCAGATGATTCCTCGCCCACAGCAAGGGGTATCTAAGTGATTCCACTGTCATTTCCTCACCATCACTATCACATACCCCATACACCTGTAGACACACAGTACCGAGTCTTCATGGGTGGACCTCACTTCCTGATCTGTCACACAAGGCTTCCCTCACAGAGCCCTGCGCTGACCACTGGCTTCCTTGTTTATCCCTGAGACTCAGCTTCTCTCTCCGAGGTCTCTGACAGCCAGTCTGGACAATGAACATTTTTTTCCCAGCGGCTAGACCCATGTGGCCGTCCCTCACTCTTCTTTATTGTTAGTCCTATTTCCTATGATGGATAAAATATTTATCCTGAAGCTGTGTGTGTGTGTGTGTGTGTGCGCTCAGTCAGTCGTGTCTGACTTTGCGACCCCATGGATTGTAGCCTACCAGCCTCCTCTCTCTGTGTGATTTTTGGGTGAGAATACTGGAGGGAGTTGCCATTTCCTGATCCAGGGATTGAATCTGAGTCTCCTGCAATGGCAGGCAGATTCTTGACTACTGAGCCACCTGGGAAGCTGCTTTCTAAGGCCAAACACACTGATATAACTACTTCTCAATGTGTGTGTGTGTGTGTGTGTGCTAAGTCATTTCATTTGTGCCCCCACAACTGAACATTTGGGACCCCGTGGACTGTAGCCTGCCAGGCTCCTGTGTCCATAGGATGCTCCAGGCAAGAACACTGGAGTGGGTTGCCATGTCCCCCACCAGGGGATCTTCCCAGCTCAGGGGTGAAACCCCCATTTCTTGAATCTCCTGCATTGACAGGCATGTTCTTTACTACTCGCAGAGGCCTACCTACTTCTCAGTATTCCTCTTCAAAATTCTGTGACTCGCTATGGTTCTTCCCGGATTCCTCTCAAATTCTAGTACCCACCTGCCTTACTCAGGCTTACTGGTTGAGGGGGAGGATGGTCAGCCTCCTTGTCTAATCTTCACTGTTTCCTCCCATGGCTGTATTGGCCTCCATCACATTTCTGCACCCCTCAGCTCCTGTCCTGTCCTCTGGTTGGGTCTGGTTCTATGTCTTGATCTTCCCCACACCCACCCACAAGTACCTGCCATCCTGCTGTATGTACCTGAGCAAGGTCCACTCAGCCATGCACACAATAATCCTGATATACGCAGAGTGGAACTCAAGAAAAAAGCTGACATGGGATATTGCAACCCATCTTTAAGAGGAGTCCTTAAAGGACCCTATTACTAAAATGTAAATATAATAGAAAGTGACCTGGTTTGTCATGAACTTTCAGTGCTTTCTGGCTGGATCTTCTCATTTGATCTGTCAGAGCACGGTAATGTTAACTTGCATGTAATACTTCCCCTGAAAGGGGTTAGGAAGCACTGGATTGGAAATGCCTTGTGACCAAATGGGACGTGATGTTGATACGGGTTGTGTAACATGTTGTGATGAGGGAGCCCCTAGGAAAACATATGGAAACAAAGAGAAAGTAGCTGGCGGCGTCCGTACTAGGCTTTCTTCCCGGAGACCCGGCGATGGCATGTGGCAGGGTCTAGACCCTGCCTCCATGAGATGAGCTCTGAAGGACAGGTTAGCTCAGCTGACCTTTCATGGACGGTTGGGGAAACATAAGCAGAAAGTTCTACTTGGACTAACAAATCATGATCATTTTCAAACAATAAGAACTCTCCCTTAGGAATGAACACACTTCTTTCAGGAGTTTCTAGGACGTCAGGGATTATGTCTGGCTAACGTCCTTTCCTTAGCACTGGTTATGTGCCCTGGCACAGAGCAGGGCTTGCGTGGCTCTGTGATGACAGACGAAGGAACAGCAGCCAGCACACACGTATTCATGCATTACTGCTCTCATGTGAGTGCTTGCCGGGTCGTGTCTGACTCTTTGTGACCCCATGGACTGTAGCCCGCTAGGCTCCTCTGTCCATGGGATTCTCTAGGCAAAAATCCTGGGGTGAGTTGCCATTTCCTTCTCCAGGGGATCTTCCTGACCCATGGATTGAACCTGAGTCTTTGTTTCCTGCATCACAGGCAGATTCTTTACCACTGAGCCACCTGGGACGCTCTCATAAGACTTTTTAATGAAGTTTTTCCACATGTGATTCCTCGGGTTTTTGCCTAGAAAAATGTTCTGGGTTAGTGCAAAACTCAGAATTTTACATACACTCCATTCTTATTCAAGCAGCCAAACCATTCTTCTGAAATTCACATTAAATTAAAAATGTTCAAATGATGCTATAAAGGAATAATGTAAGTAAGCATAATTTTTCTTCTTACTGAAGTTTGTCTGGCTTCCCTCTTTGTTAATCCCATGAGCCCTTGATGACTATAATCTCCAATAGTGAAGATTTTGTATGTGATTTTTATGACAGCTCATTGTCAGAGCTCATTTTTCCAAATTGCTGTAGCACGAGAGGAAGATGAATGTATTCCCAATGCTTTGACCATGTGTAACAACTTAGCTGGCTTTACACATCTTGCCTGATATATTAGCCCTTGGTCTTTGGTATTGCTGGGTCCTTCTTGTTCTTTTTTTAAAAATTAATCGTTATTGAAGTCTAGTTGCTTTTCAGTGTTGTGTTTCTATGGTACAGTGAAATGAATCAGTTACACATATACATATGTCCCCTCTTCTTTGGATTTTCTTTCTATTTAGGTCACCACAGAACACTGAGTAGGTTCTCATTATTTATCTATCTTGTTCCATCACTACACATGTATCTAGAGTTGATATTTTGGCTTCACTTCTTCAGTCATTTTACTTTGTAAACTTTACTACAAGTTCCATGTGCCTCTATTTTTTAAATACAAAACTAAAGAAATTGTAAAATTTTTTAATTGTGATAACTCAAGATTTACTCTTAACTTTCACTTATAACATACAGCAGTGTTCATTATATTATCATGTTTTACATTATATTCCTAGTACTTATTTATCTTATAAGTTGGTACCTTCATCTAATTCCCAACATCTCCACTCGCAACCCCCTCCCCCCGATAATCACAAATCTGATCTTCTTTTCTGTGAGTTTGTTTGAAGTATAATTGATCTAGAGCACTCTATGAATTCCTGTTATATAACACAGGATTTGATATTTTTCTATATGTTTGAAACTTTTTATTAACACATTACCGACCAGGAAATTTTTGCAGAAATTAAGGCCTGTGGCCGGCAATTAGTTATGTCAGTGAATATTGAAACATTTTCGGTCAATAACGTTCAGGTAATAAAAGAAGTATAGAGTGAGGTAAACCAGAAAGAGAAAAATGAATACATATTAATACATAAATATGGAATCTAGAAAAATGGTACTGACGAACCTGTTTACAAGGCAGGAATAGACACGTAGATGCAGAGAACGGACTTGTAGACACGCCAGGGGAAGGCGAGGGTGGGACAATGAATTGGGAGAGTGGCGTTGAAACATACACATTACCACGTGTAAAACAGATAGCTAGTGAGAAGTTGCTGGATAAGCCAGGGAGCTCAGCCCGGTGCTCTGTGATGACCCAGAGGAGTAGGACGGTGGGAGAGAGAGGTGGAAGGGAGGTTCAAGTGGGGAGGAGATATATGTATATTTATGGCTGATTCGTGTTGTTGTACAGCAGAAACCAATACAACATTGCCGAGCAATTATCCTCCAATTAAAAATAAATTTTCAAAAGATATATTACTGCCTCTTTAGTCAATAAATTGCTCAATAATAGTAACAATATTTTTTAATAATAACAGTAACAAGAACTAACATTTATGGATTGGTTGCTTCATGCCTGATGCAGAGCCAAGAATCTCCACCAAGAAAATAGAGAGGGAATCAAAAAAGAGCAGCAGTGAAACCCCACCCCACCCCACACCCACTTGCCTGAAGACTTGATTCTCAGCGCCGCTGTCTTCTTTCCCTTCTCTCCACCTCAAACTCCATCCCCAGCGGCCTTGACCAAGGACTCTGCTATCTCAGATCCTTCCCTCTCTCCCTCAGCCCCCACCACCTTGTTGATCTCAAGGCTTCAGGGAAATGAAAAGTAGCTTGTCATCTTGAAAAGGGCTTCTGTCCCTGCTGTGTGGTATAATTGGACACGGCACACTTATTTCCTGCCCCTTATTATCTGGTCCCTTATAGACATCTAAATCTACTGTTTTTCTCTCCGTTTTAAAAAAATGTGACGTTCTATCATTGTGTCTATTGACACAGATGGCAGAGGGCTTCTTGGATATCCTTGAATGACTTTGTGATAGTTCTTGCCTCTCCAAATACCATTTCTCTATGACTTTTGAAGTCAGAACCCTCATTGGTCAGTGCTTTGGGAACTCAGGTAACCAAAGAATCTCTCCCATGTTCCCGGTGTCCCCTTCTTTCCAAATATACCTGCAGAGCTGTGTATATAGAAAATATTAAACCACAATGAGTGTGTGTGTGCGCGCGTGGGGTCTTTTTGACTCATGGACTGTAGCCAACAAGGTTCCTCTGTCCAGGGAATTTTCCAGGCAAGAATATTGGAGTGGGTTGCCATTTTCTTCTCCAGAGGATCTTCCCGATCCAGGGATCAAACCCGTCTCCAGTTTCTCCTGCATTGGCAGGTGGGTTCTTTACCACTAGCGCCACCTGGGATGCTTCTGTGGTAAACGCCTACATGCTAAGTCATTTCTATTGTCTCTCTGTAGGTAGCACTGCAGAGAGTAGCTTTAGAGGGTGCGTTAGAACCCTCCAGTCTCCACTCCCCACAAACACACGAATAAAATGCCTTCTAAACAACAAGAGTATCCTTGTAGAGGAAATAAACCTCTGAACAAGTCTCACACAGCTCCCAACCCACCTGCACACCCAGCCAATAGACTGCAGGACCTAACTGTCCTACTCCACTCTGTGTTTAGATTCTGAAGTCTCTATTAGTTTCTCTCCACTCTTAAGTATGAAGTCGGTTTATATTTCCTTCCAGGGGACACAGCTGTATTCTTTGATCAGAGTCCCCTTTGGTCTATCAATACTTGTTTTTCTCATAAGTTCCCTTCATTTCAGATAATGAGAGGAAAACATTGGTTTGAAGGATGGGATTTCAGGAATGCATTCGAAGGGGCCTTGAAGGGATGGCAAAGAAGGTACAAAGATTTTTCAGGAAAAGCACAGAGTGAAGGATACAAAAAAGGGTAGGTGAGAATGTGGGATGGGTTGATAGACATATTGAGGTGCACATAAGTGGACAGGGTGGGTAGATAAGGCTCTGAAGGGGGTTTAGACCAGGTGAAGGGAGGAGAGGAGGGTGCCTATGACACAAAGCAGGAGTTTAGCCTTTAATATTCAGGGAGCTGTGGGAAGGTCCAGGATGCATCCAACGTTTGCTGGGCTTCTCCAACAGAGCTCCGGAGGGTCTGAAGCTTGCAGTGAGCCTGTTCAGGTAGTGACAATCCATGGTGGTGATTGAATTCAGTAAGGACCAGAGCTGGATTCACAGGCTTTGGGAGGCCGAGGCCTGAAGTTTCAGATCCCACAGGATGCACTCTCAGGAATTCAGACTTGTGTAAGAAAGCCAAGAGCATTTGTTGACCCTTGTCATTCACACCTGAAGAAGTCCTCCGTCAATAGACTCAGCTGGAAGCAGGGCCACAAGCTGCCTCCTAGGAGGTGTTCTGTCACTCTGTCTGAATTTCTGCATTTCTTTTGACCCCTTTGCTTCTGAGTCTGTAATATCCATCTCAGAAAGTTTTCATGGTCCACGATGGCCACCACTGCACCTCCAACCTCCCCACCTTCAGAACCACCTTCATCACCTCCGGGGCCACTTCCATCATCTTCCAGCAGCACCTACCACGACTTCCCCTCCAACCTCCCCACCTTCAGAACCACCTTCATCACCTCCGGGGCCACTTCCATCATCTTCCAGCAGCACCTACCACGACTTCCCCTCCAACCTCCCCACCTTCAGAACCACCTTCATCACCTCCAGGGCCACTTCCATCATCTTCCAGCAGCACCTACCACGACTTCCCCTCCAACCTCCCCACCTTCAGAACCACCTTCATCACCTCCAGGGCACTTCCATCATCTTCCAGCAGCACCTACCACGACTTCCCCTCCAAACTCCCCACCTTCAGAACCACCTTCATCACCTCCAGGGCCACTTCCGTCATCTTCCAGCAGCACCTACCACGACTTCCCCTCCAAACTCCCCACCTTCAGAACCACCTTCATCACCTCCAGGGCCACTTCCGTCATCTTCCAGCAGCACCTACCACGACTTCCCCTCCAACCTCCCCACCTTCAGAACCACCTTCATCACCTCCAGGGCCACTTCCATCATCTTCCAGCAGCACCTACCACGACTTCCCCTCCAACCTCCCCACCTTCAGAACCACCTTCATCACCTCCAGGGCCACTTCCGTCATCTTCCAGCAGCACCTACCACGACTTCCCCTCCAACCTCCCCACCTTCAGAACCACCTTCATCACCTCCAGGGCCACTTCCGTCATCTTCCAGCAGCACCTACCACGACTTCCCCTCCAAACTCCCCACCTTCAGAACCACCTTCATCACCTCCAGGGCCACTTCCATCATCTTCCAGCAGCACCTACCACGACTTCCCCTCCAAACTCCCCACCTTCAGAACCACCTTCATCACCTCCAGGGCCACTTCCGTCATCTTCCAGCAGCACCTACCACGACTTCCCCTCCAACCTCTCCACCTTCAGAACCACCTTTATCACCTCCAGGGCCACTTCCGTCATCTTCCAGCAGCACCTACCACGACTTCCCCTCCAACCTCCCCACCTTCAGAACCACCTTTATCACCTCCAGGGCCACTTCCGTCATCTTCCAGCAGCACCTACCACGACTTCCCCTCCATGGCTTCCTCCATCTCCACCTCTACCTTCATCACCACCTCCACCACCATCACGTTCATTTCCATGACCTTCACCTTCATCAACTCTCCCTCTGCCACCATCAAAACCTCCATTACCAACTTCCCCTTCACCTCCACATCTCCACCTCTTTCCCATATCTGTAATGCATTCCAACTAGATGCCAAGCACTGCTCAAGATGATGTAGGTCTAGCAAAGAACAAAGGAGATAAAAATATCTGCCCACACAGAACTTACCCAGTAAGGAAGCATAGTCCATGTTCTTGTAATTCCAACAAGGAAGTCACATGGATTCAAGTGGATGAAGTCAAGTATTTTAAGTGGTGATGGGTGTGTTCTTTGGGAGTCAAGGCTTGACTATTTGGTTTACATTATCCTTTATCTTTATTTATTTCTCCCTTTCTCTGCTTCCCTATCTCTGGCCCCGTTTCCCCACATCTGTCATTGCTTGGGGAGTTTTCATTGGCACAAGACATCTAACAGCTGAGTTGGCCGCCTTTGTTGTCACAATTCTTTGCCCAGCAGAACAGGAGGAAGCTACACCTGACAAGACTCCTTCCAAAGGATTCAGCATCAATTCCACCCGAGCATCCTCCCCAGAAAAGAGGACCAAATATTCCTGCTGCCCCACAAATGTTCTACCTAAAGATGCTGTCAGGCCTCTCCACTTCTCCCCTGAGACCCTGGCCCACGATGACTTTTCTCTCTCAGAGGAGGATTTCTGTGAGAAGAGAAATCAGTGACCTTATTTACTTGAAAAAAGTGAGACAGTCTCAGGTAATGGCAGATTTATCACATAAGTGAGCAAGGGATAAAAAGTCAGATGTCTTACACTCATTTTGTTTCATCTAATATCAAAGGCTTCCCTTGTAGCTCAGTTGGTAAAGAATCTGCCTGCAATGCAGGAGACCCAGGTTTGATCCCTGGGTTGGGAAGATCCCCTGGAGAAGGAAATGGCAACCCACTCCGGTATTCTTTCCTGGAAAATCTCATGGACACAGGAGCCTGGAGGGCTGCAGCCCATGGGGTTGCAAAGAGTCAGGCACGACTGAGTGACTTACACTTTCTGACTTACTGAGTATCAAAGGAGAAAAATTGACATAACATTTTTCATAAAACTTTAGATTTTTTTTCCCTCTGATTAAGTGGTATCCTTTGCTCATGGAGGTAACTGAGTACCCAAATAGTGATGTAGTTTAATGCAAATAAGTGACCTCCTAAGAATATATGGATTGGGACCCAGAAGCTGTCTTAGGAAGCACCAGATCCAGGCCCCTTATTTTATACATGGCTAATTTGCGCCCAGGTAGCCGAGTGGTAAAGAGTCGGCCTGCCAGCACAGAAGCAGCAAGAGAGGAGGGTTCAATCCCTGGATCAGGAAGATCCCCTGGAGGAGGAAATGGCAACCCACTCCAGTATGCTTGCCTGGAGAATTCTGTGGACAGGAGCCTGGCGAGCAACAGTCCATGAGGTCACAAAGAGTCAGACACTCCTGAGCCACTGAGCAAACTGAGGTAGAGAGAACATGGTCCCGTGATGGAAATGATGATCAGCAGATGTCAGAGTTTGGATGATGTTGACTCCTGGTCTCCATGCTCTTCTATTAGTACAGTGAGGTGCTGGAGCGAAGTTGGCTAAAAGTGATCTTTGCCATCCATTCTGGGTCCCCTGACCACAAGCAGACTGAAGAGGGCAGCTCACATATTCCCAGCCAGAGCGGGATCTTTGCCAGAGCCTGGAGACCAAGTTCTCCGTGTGTGCACAGTCAGACTTCCCTGAAAACTGCCAAGTGTGGGCACCTTAGAGCCAGACGGCCTGAGGATGAGCACCTTAGAGCCAGATGGCCTGAGGATGAGCACCTTAGAGCCAGATGGCCTGAGGATGAGCAGTCCGCTTGCGCCTCTCCAAACCAGCCTTCTATCAGAAGAGTCCCGCAGAAAGGAAAGGTCTCTCCAGGCAAATGCAGAACCCCCCTGGAAGTTCAACAACCTTTCTAGAGGATAATTAACAATCAGGGGGTCCCTCTTGCTCGACTCCTGCTTGACCTATATAAGCATTGCCCAGTTGTGTGTTCTTAGGCCACTTTGCCTGATGTTTTGGAATTTGTTCCCAGCTCCGATGCCTGACAGGTGACGATCTGGCTGCAACCTACCTGGTAAGACATGCACTTAACCTCTGACCTTTAATTTTCTAGCCGCAGGCCACAGTTATATCCACTCCTAACTACTTCAGAGGTCTCCAGAGAAAAATATGATGAAATCAGCTTGCACTTTACCTAGGAGTGAGGCGCTTGAAATGAAAGCATTTTGTAATTCAGAGTGTTCGAGTTTTGCGCCTTCTCAAGAAGCTTGCTTGGTGAAAAAGTATCACCTCATTCTCAGGCTAATTCTGGGCTTATCGCATATTCAGTGTTCCATAAAGGTTGACTTGAAAGCTTTCATTTAAAACCCAATTCATATGAATTAGTGTACTACTCAAAATGTCAGGCTGCTAACAGGACATACATAGCAACTGGAAATTGAAATAAGTGCATTTTAATAGAGCTCAAAATTAGAATTTCCTCTCTCTGTTTGACGTAGTATCACAATTATAATTGAGGGTAATTTTTTTTTTCCTGTTGGCATTTAATGACTTTCCATTCAGAATTATCAATCCACTTGAATTTGTTATACCATTTTTCAGATGTAAAATGCAAAAAAGAGAGAAACATAAAGCTCTTTAATTGTGATAGTGGTATGTAAGATTGTATCACCTAACAGAGGAAAAAACAAGTGGATCTAGGATTATTCACTTGATAATTCTTCTACCAAATACCAAGTGAAGTCTTACCTAATTATGGTACAGCATAAGTTATTTTCTCAAGTTTTTATTTTATTTGTGAAAAGTTTTATTTCACTTTTTAAAATTTCTAAAATGTGGTCTAGTTAGTTATTGACAAGCTACTTGGAGAAGTTTCCAGAAATATTAAGTCCCTCCTATAAAGTGAATGCAAGGTTTAAGAGAGCTTGGCTCACTTCAATATCGGTTTTTCAGAGAGTTGTGGAAATATCAGAGAAATTGCTTGTTCTTCAATTTAGCCTTTTTTGAACACGAGTCTGGCTAGAGGGTCTCAAACACAAAATAGGACACAAGTCAGAAATGCTGTCCAAAAAATTAGGGATAATCTCACTCAGAGTGATGGGGAAGTCAGATTATTTAGTCTGTAATTACAGTCCTGCTCAAATTTTAATAGGCAAGTAGAAATTCTTTATTACAGATTTTCTAGCAGTAAAGGAATAATCAGTGAAAGAATACTCAACGTATAGGTCTCCACATACTTTCAGGGTGTTACTATTTCTCTTTATATCCAGAAGAGGGCAGTCAGGTTACACGATTGAGAAGTAATCACCATTACCAGAAAGTGAGATTTTTTTTTCAATAAATTTCAGTGATCTGAATTAAGTTTTCCTTTAATGCTTTTAAAGGGTATTTAGAATTACCCGAAGATGTTCCGCTTTTTATTAAGAACCTTACCACCTTTGTGAGATGGATACTTTCACAAAAGGGGTGAAATGCTGGTACATATTTATGTGTACGTTCTGCTGCTGCGTGCATTTCTTTCTTTTTTTTTCTGTTCCTATCGGCCATCTTCAGTGTTCGACTGGGGGAGGGGGCGAATCTTACACTGTAGACGGTTTTTCTACTTTATAACTTTGTGACGTTTTATAGGTAAAAAAGAAACACATTGCACAAGGAAAAGAGCCCTCATCAGCACTTGGGCTGCAATTCAAGAAAAGAGAGAGAATTAGAAAATAGAGGATTCGCAGCCATTGAAAAACAGGTATCTGCCCAGGAAGTTCGAATCCAAAACATTTCTAGCAGCATTTACTTGCTTTGAAGAAAGAGATAATTACACTTTTACTGGAGCTTTGCGTTAAACAATGTTGGAAGAATGTAACACTTTTCTCCCTCTATACTTTTTATAGAAATATCTTCTGTAAGCTTCTAAGTGGAAGTAAGCTAGAGCTGAAGACAAAATATCACAAATATTTCTGCCACCTTTTTGTCTTCTTCATTAACAATAATGCCAAAGCCTAAGAAGCCATTAATTTTACCAAAGATAGATATATTTGTGAAGAAAGTGTGAATATTTAAGTATCTATGTAATACATTATTTAAAATAAAATTGATATGAAATAATTTAGTTATAAATATATAAAATATATTCATTTAAAATAAATCCTTAAAATTTATGTACATAAAAGCATATATATGTCATTTGTTATTCAGCTGCTAAGTCATACCTGACTCTTGGCAACCCCATGGACTGCAGCACACCAGGCTTCCCTGTCCTTCATTCACTGTCTCCCTGAGTTTGCTCAAATTCATGTCCATTGAATTGGTGTTGTTATCTAACCATCTCATCCTCTGCCACCCTCTTCTTTTGCCTTCAATCTTTCCCAGCATGAATTCATTTTAAAGGGCAGTCTTAATTAAAATGTAAGAAAGAGTTGGTTTTAGGGAACTAATGTCAAAGAAATATAGCTGCAATAATTAACTGCAATTTTGAGTATTTGTTTTTGTCTATGTTTTAAATGTTCGCTCTGTACTAATGGTGCTTCTAATGCTATTTTTAGATGATTGTGCATGAAACCAATGCTATTATCTGATGCAGAAAGTGTTCGCTTCTGTGTGAATCTGTAAGGGTGTTTGTGTGTGCATGCTCTCAGTTGTGTCTGACTCTTCACAACTCCATGGACTGTAGCCCACCAGGTTCCCCTGTTCATGGAATTTTCCAGGCAAAATTACTGGAGTGGGTTGCCATTTCCTCCTCCAGGGGATCTTCCCTACTTAGAGATCGAACCCGAGCCTCTTGTGTCTCCTGAATTGCAGGTGGATTTTTTATCAACTGCACCACTGATACATGCTGTATGTATATGTTATACATACAGCATGGTGGTGTGTTAGTTTCTATCGGCCACCTGCCTATAAGAGAGCTTTCTCAGTGGCTGTGAAATTCACCAGTCCTGCACACGCTCCTCTGAGGCTTGAGGATTAACTGGGAATCCAGGTGATTTTCTACCTGATCCATGCCCCCACTCCCTCTGCTTCCATTCCTGGAGATTCTGCCTTCAAAAAGAGCTGCCTCTGAAAGTGACCTTGCATGGAGCATGCTGATTGGCTCATGCGGAAAGGCCTTTCCCAGAAGAGGTGCTGTACCATGCCAAGTTTTGCTGCTGCAAAGATGGGTATGGAATCGGGGTGGGAAGGAGGGGAGAAAGGAGGAAGCGGCTTGCCAAGTCGCTCGGGCTACTTATAAACAAACTTTGGCTTTGTTTCTCAAACCCTTTCTGATCGAACACACACTGTGTCCGGGACTCCATTTGTGTTCTGTGTAAACCTTGGGGAGAGCTGCTTTTAAGAGACTGATTTGGTTTAGAAGATGATTTCCATCAGCCACTTTAAAAAGATACGTACTATTTCAGTACAAAGCTGAAGCCCAGTTAGAGCTGTGCTAGGGATTAAGAAGGCATGTATTTTAATGCGTTATGAATAGGAGTAGCTGATAAAAGAGGCTCTTGTTACCCCTGCTACATTTAAATGTGAAAAGCGGCTGCTTCTAATGGGCCAGGGGTAGGGGAGAGGAGAAGAGATATATTATTTTCATAGGGATTTAATCTTCAGGCTACATTGAAACCATAGAATACCACTGGCCATTCACTTATCGGCCGCTCTCATCGCACCAGATCTGTAAGATTGTGAAGAGGCAGGAAGAGAAGGACCGGGAGGCAGAGAAAGGGACTGTGTGTTGCGATGAGGCTGGCATTTTCATCTCCATGTATGTTTTGAACCTCAGATCAAAATGCACGCGCGGTAGAGTATTTTCTCTTTCTCTCTTATAAGCATTAACCCTTTCAACTTCTCAAATGCCAGCCAATTAAAGAGTCCAGTGCGACTAAGCTGCCTTCAGAGCATGGGCTTAGCAATGGCCCCCGAGAATAAGATGACCACAGAGATCTCATTAGGAATATGGACTGTGTATGTGTATGTGTGTGCCCAAGGGTGGCTGTGTGTCTGTGTGTGTGTGTGTGCCCAAGGGTGGCTGTGTGTGTGTGTGTGTGTATGTGTAACATGAAAAAGACTGCTCATGCTTCAGAGACAGCTGATTTCAGGTAGAATCCAAGAGATGTCATGAATGCAGCAGAGAAAGGATCTTTCTGTAAGTTTTATTGCCACAGGAAGTTGATGGTATAAATAAAGCCTAGGACTGTTAAACTAGCACATCTTTGCCAAATGCTCTCAGTGTTGGGAGAAATATGACTCAAGAATGTATATCCTTTGAATGGATGAACGAGCAAACGGGCATCATTTTCTCCCTCTTCAGGTTATCATTTATAACTTGCTTTTGTTTATTCTGATGTTGGGTTTAGTGAAATTGGTCATTTAATTGTTTCTGTATGTTTGACACCTGAGGTTCCTAACAGTAATTCCTGAAAAACTGAGGATTTTGCTCCCAAATACTGTGAAGAAATCTTTTTGATAAGAATTAGACCCATTCCCTACATCCACTTACTTTTTCCCATTTTTCTCAATGTTACCACTCTCAAGAAGTTAAAGGATTAAAAACCAAGTCTGGTAGGAATAAATCGGTGGTTCTTGCCTAGTTTATAATTAAGGGTAATTCACATGTAGAAGATGGTTTGGCAGCTCTAGCCCCCTTACTCAGAAACTTGCATCAGAATGGAACCAATGAGTCGGCTGAAGCCAAAGCACAGCCTCACCGCCCTTGCAGAAGTTTTGCAGGCGGACAGGCTGCAGTCTGCTCTTTCACAGACCGAGAGGACGAGGAAAGAAGAGGAAGGGAAATTTTCCAGCTGCCCTACCACGCATCAGAAAGCCAGGAACGGGCAGCAAAATGCTTCCAGCTCCCAAGCACAGTCAGTCCTGCTGCCCAGAGACACATGGCACACCTCTCCCACTGCCCAGCTGGTACTTTTCATCCAGCAGGAGATGTCCCCAGCCTGGGAGTTCCTGCACTCGGGGCTCCTAGTGATGGAGTTCCTGGCAGCCTGGCAGAGCGGCCTGGCTTGCTGCAGAAAGCCTCCTTGGCCGATTGATCACAGCAAATGTATGAGCCCGACCAATAAGAGGCTTGCTCAAGTGTGATGGGATTCAATCAATATTTTGATTTCCTGAACCAACATCCCTCCACATAAAAAATAAATAAATAAAAGCAAGAGACCAGCCGCATCAGGGACCGCTGCAAAGCAAGTGGAAGAGGGAGGCGGAGAGAACGCTGGAGCCAGCATCACGGGCCGGGAGAAGTTGAAGAATCGCGACAGCGGCCAATGTGAGCTCAGGGAAAGTTGCCGCTCCCTGGAGGAGCTGCGTCTGCTTCTCTGCCAGCTGCCTTAGCCCCACATCTCTGCTTCTGAGACCTCTGGCTGGCTTTCTTACCCTTTTTCTCCCATCCCTATCCCCACCCCCTCCTTCTTCCTTTTTTTTTTTTTTTCAAAAAACTTGGCTACGGAACATTAGGTTTGATGAAGGGAAAGCGATTTAACATCTTTTAACTGAGAGGTTGATTTTCATTTGAGACCAAATGGCTCATTTTTACCTTTTTCGCTCCTGGAAGAGTAAAAAGTGAGAGGTCAGTCTTGTGTCACCATGGCAACCCACACAGCTCGGGCCAGGAGCAGATGAAGGCAGGTGATAATGGCAGGGAAGTTTCTCCCCCTGACTTGGCTCCCCCACCCCCATTCGAGGATGTGCCTGGATGTATGAAAACAATGATGTCTTTTTAAAAGGGTAAGTATTCAAATATTGCTTCTAAATGGTCTGGCCCAGAGCACTGACCTCATGCAGGTCTGTGTGGGGTTTTGTTTGTTTGGGATGGAGCCCATCCTAACTAACCCTCATCTGTAGCCAGAGGATCTTGAATTACACCAGAAAGATCATGTGAGCCCCACCCTGAGGGAATCTGTCTTTCAGTCAGCATCCACCCACTGTGTTCCGGTAGTCCAAAGCCTTCATAAAGAGAGAATGGGCTTGTGGATGCAGTGAGGGAAGGAAAGAGCGGGACGAACAGAGAAAGTAGCATCGACATATATACACTACCATGTGTAAATAGGTCGCTGGTGAGACACTCCTGTGTAACACAGGGAGCCCAGCCTGGCTCTGTGATGACCCAGAAGGGTTTGGGGGGAAGGGAGAGAGGCTCAAGAAGGAGGGGAGATGTGTATAGTAACAGCTGATTTGCGATGTTGTACGGCAGAAACCAACACAACATTGTAAAGCAATTTTCCTCCAATTAAAAAAAAAAAAAAAAGAAACAGAGAGAGAGAGAGAATCTGGTCCTGATATTGAAATCTGGTGTCCAGGACCCCAAACTTGAGCGCATGACACCTTTCACCTTTTCCAAGCTTGTTTGCAAAGAACTTCTTGATCCTATCCCACTCCATGAATGTCAAAGAGGAAAGAGGAAAAAGGAAATCCAAATGACAAATGTGCTAGGAAGGCCAGAGTAAACCCTGCAGGGGTAGCCTGGGCCAGGGCAGGAAGGAATTTCCATGACCTTGGAGCACGGCGACTCAAACCTCCAGCGCATTTCTCCCACGGCCCTTTACCCCACACACTTGCTGGTAAACAGGGAAACCATGAACTTGCCATGACAGAGGGCGCATGGGTGCCAGGCACTGGGTTAGGTGCTGTAGTACCTTATTGCCTCTGATCCTTTCAGGGATCTTCCTGAGGTGGACAGTTTGATCTCTGTTTTACAGATTAAGAAAATAAAGCTCAGGAGGGCTAAGTGATGTGCCCAGGTGAACTTTCCAGCCACGCCCCAGGTGAACTTTCTCTTCAGACTTGTTAATATCATCCAGATGCATGAATAATAAATTCACTTCCAAAGACGGGAGTTTGTGCTTTTTCTCTGTAGTTTGTTCATTTAGTTGCAATGAAACTATCTGCAGCCTGCTGAGTTTTCAGTACAATTCTAGATGCTTGAAAAACATAGCAAGATACAGACACTATTCTCCTAGAAACTGGGATGGAGTGGCTTGAATTCCAGCAGAGTGAACTTGGATAAGAAATTCAGCAGGTCTGAGCTTTGACTTTCTGTCCTGTGAAATGACATTAATATTTATCTCAAGGGCTGAGTGAGCGTTCAAAGAGCTGCTTAAAAGAGTTCCAGGTTCATGCAAGTGTGTGTTTGTGCCAAATTGCTTCAGTCGTGTCTGACTCCATGCGACCCCATGGACTGTAGCCCACCAGGCTCCTCTGTCTGTGGAGTTCTCCGGGTAACCCCTGGACTGTGTTGCCACGCCCTCCTCCAGGGGATCTTCCCACATCTCTTACGTCTCCTGCTTTGGTACGCGGGTTCTTTACCATTAGTGCCACCTGGGAAGCCCTCATGCAAGTGGATGTTCAGTAAATATTAACTTTTATCCTCTTTTCATTCCTGGCCTCCCTTCTCGCCATTGCCATGGTGTTCTCCTCTGTGCCTGGGGTCAGCCCGTTGGCCTCCCTGCTCTCTGGCCAATGGCTCTTTTTTCTAAGCTACATCAGCTTCTGGGCAGTCAGATCCCCTTATTAAAGCCCTAGTCCTCTCCAGCGGGCTGGAGAAAGGCTTGCAGGGCAGCAGGGATGGGAGCAAACAGAAGAGGGTGACCTGCTTTCTAGAGACTTTATGGAAGCTGTCCCAAAGGAGGAGACGGGCTGGTAACTTTGCTCTCTCCACCTCACCTCTCATCAGCCCTGGGTGTCACCTACAAGCCCAGGATGGTCCCTTGCTCACCCTCTGCACAGGCTCAGACTTGAAGCTCATCCACACTGCCCTGCACAGGGTGAGGTTTAAAGTCAGCTCCAACTTAACTGGGCTTTATACATCCAAATTGGAGCTGGTCTTGAAGGACCTGACAAAATTGCACGGACTAAAAGGCAAAGTCTCCATTTAAGAAAAAAGAAAAGCACAATGGATCACTAATTTCACTTTAATAGGGTGCAAGCTAATTAAGGAAGCAAAGAGAATGCAAAAATACATAGGCTTGGTTCCATTCTAAGGTGATGCTAAGGGTACTTGACATCAAGAAAATAATGTATTGCACTGGCACAAAGACCCTCGCTTGAGTTTCAGAACCCAGTGATAAGCCAGATGCCGCCTTGATGTTATAATACTCAGAGTCAGATTCTTGGTTTCCCTGCCCTCCCTTTTCCCTTCCCCCTTGACTCTCTGCTCCGTTTCCTCTCTGCTCTCCTGCTCACCCCAAACCCCACCTCTCTCTCCCTAATTCTTCTCCCCCATTTAGGGAGGTGTGTGCAAGGCATAAGTGCTGTGAATCACATGAGAAATCAGTCTTTTAGGAGTTTAAAACCTAAGAGGAAAAGTAGAACTGGCACCTATATATGCTGAGACATAGCGCAGGGAAACTGAAATTCAAGCATCGTGATGGTTTGCCTTGGGGTTTCAGCTTAATCATCACTTTCCCCATGAGGCCTTCTTTGATCTCTTACTAGACCTAGGCCTTCATAGCTCTTTATCACCTTTTGATGCTGGGTTTTTATTTGGATTACTTGTTTACTGTCTGCTCCTTCTATCCTGTATTCTGAGGATATAAGTCCTCAGAGGGCAGGTGTCACCACAAGGCTTCCTCAGGAAGAGATGGAAACTTGGGTCTCGGAGGGAAAGTCGGTGTTTTAAGGAAGGGAGCAGAGAGTGAAAATACCTAGGAGTAGGAATAGGGAGGTCTCTGTCTGGCAGGGCATAACATGAAGGAGACTTTAGGCTGGTGCCAGGGATGTCCCTGTGGGCTCAAATACTGGAGTTCCATGTGTGGGGGATGCAGAGGTCAGGTGGGTGAGAATTCGGATTAGGGAGAATAAAGCTCCATGTCATGTTTTTGAAGCCAAAGGAATGTATTGAGACGATAAATGTTTTAAAACTGAAGGAGAGCTAAAACAATTTGTCATGGAATATTATTCATCCGTTTAACAAATGCTGGTTGAACGCCAGCCATATACCAGCCACCATTCAAGGCTCGGAGGATAGGCCATGAGCAGACAGGCCCAGGCAAGAGATGGAGCTGGTAATCTGTTGATGAGAAACAGGCAGTACACACACAACGAAGCCAATGGGCAGCAAATCAGCAAACAGTGTGGCCATTTCAGATAATGAGTAGGCAAGAGTTGCAGGAGATGTGCAGAGCGACAGGTACAGAGGGTGGTGGGCCTTCCCAGCAGCAATGAGGCACGTGAAGTTTATCTCCATTTAAAGGGGAGTGGTTGGGGGTGTTACACAGAGGAGGGACATGATGCAATTTACCAAAAAAAGATCCTTTGGAGGGGTCGAGGGGAAAGACAGAGGTGGGAAGCCAACTGAGGGAAATGGTCCAGGCCAGAGACTGAGGGGTATGGATGCATGCAGATGTGTGGGATGAGGATTAGCTCTAGATAAGATAAAACACCACTCAAGATAAAAGCAGCACCATTCAGGATATAAGTGGAAAAAAGAATCATGAAAGATGCCTCAATTTGGGGCAAGTGTTATTGAGTGGATTGTGGTATCAATTTATTAGATTGGCAGACTTGAAAGAAGTACATTTTTAGTGGAGTGACTTGAGACTTCTGTACGAATATGTGAAATCTGGCTGTAAAAACTACCTACAAAGACTTCATCATATAACACATAAGAGTTATTTTTATTATGTGTGCTCAGCTGTGTCCAGCTCTTTGCAACTCCATGAACTGTAGTCCACCAGGATCCTCTGTCCATGAAATTTTCCAGGCAAGAGTACTGAAGTGGGTTGCCATTTCCTACTCCAGGGGATCTTCCCCCACCCAGGGATCAAATATGTATCTTTTGCATCTCCTGCAGTGGGAGGTGGATTCTTCACCACTGAGACACCTGGCAAGCCTTTCCTTTTTTTTTTTTTTTTTTTGTAAAAAGGTACAAAATGAAATTACCTATGAAGTATCTCTTCAATAATATTATATATTAATAGAAAAGATAAAGGGAACATTATTAAAGGATATTATTCTTATTTTTGTAGATGACTATAGCAAATACCGGAGAAGGCAATGGCACCCCACTCCAGTACTCTTGCCTGGAAAATCCCATAGACGGAGAAGCCTGGTAGGCTGCAGTCCATGGGGTTGCTGAGGGTCAGACACGACTGAGCAACTTCACTTTCACTTTTCACTTTCATGCATTGGAGAAGGAAATGGCAACCCACTCCAGTGTTCTTGCCTGGAGAATCCCAGCGACAGGGGAGCCTGGTGGGTTGCCGTCTATGGGGTCGCACAAGCGACTTAGCAGCAGCAGCAGCATAGCAAACACACTCTTCAGTACATTCTCTGTACTCACATTTTTTTTTTTACATTAAGCAGTATTAATTTTATGAGGCAAAAAAATGTTTGTCATCACAGAAGATAATTTAGCTTCACTATCTGACTTTTAATTGGTTTCATTTGGCTTTAGACCCTTTTTTAGGGAATATATTGACAAAACAAACCTGAAAGATACAGAAAGAGACAGTGAGTAGTTATACTATATAATGAATGAGTCACATATCAGAGAGATGTTGTGAAGGCTACTACTGGAGAGACCTGAAGTCAGCATGATGCTCTAGAGAAACATCAGAGGCTAGTAAGGCTATAAGTTCTGTCACCACTATCATCCGTAAACGTGCTACCCACCAGGGAAATTTTGAATAAGGCAGAATCAGGATCTCCTGGAATAGAACCACATGACCCCATGGCTGTTAGAGCAAGGATGCACTGATAGTTGATACAGGGCTCCTGAAGCTGAGCTCACAGCCTTCTTAACAGTGCTCCAGGCAGCCATTATTAATTGGGTCCATAAGGGAGCATGTCTGGCTCACTCACCTAGAGCCAGACATCTTGGAATGAGAAGTCAAGTGGGCCTTAGAAAGGATCACTATGAACAAAGCTAGTGGAGGTGATAGAATTACAGTTCAGCTATTCCAAATCCTGAGAGATAATGCTGTGTAAGTGCTGCACTCAATATGCCAGCAAATTTGGAAAACTCAGCAGTGGCCACAGGAATGGGAAAAGGTCAGTTTTCATTCCAATCCCAAAGAAAGGCAATGCCAAAGAATGTTCAAACTACCGCACAGTTGCACTCATCTCACACACTAGTAAAGTAATGCTCAAAATTCTCCAAGCCAGGCTTCAGCAATATGTGAACCGTGAACTTCCAGATGTTCAAGCTGGTTTTAGAAAAGCAGAGGAACGAGAGACCAGATTGCCAACATCCACTGGATCATGCAAAAAGCAAGAGAGTTCCAGAAAAACATCTATTTCTGCTTTATTGATTACGCCAAAGCCTTTGACTGTGTGGATCACAATAAACTGTGGAAAATTCTGAAAGAGATGGGAATCCCAGACCACCTGACCTGCCTCTTGAGAAACCTATATGCAGGTCAGGAAGCAACAGTTAGAACTGGACATGGAACAACAGACTGGTTCCAAATAGGAAAAGGAGTATGTCAAGGCTGTATACTGTGACCCTGCTTATTTAACTTATATGCAGAGTACATCATGAGAAATGCTGGGCTGGAAGAAGCACAAGCTGGAATCAAGATTGCCGGGAGAAATATCAACAACCTCAGATATGCAGATGATACCACCCTTATGGCAGAAAGTGAAGAGGAACTCAAAAGCCTCTTGATGAAAGTGAAAGAGGAGAGTGAAAAAATTGGCTTAAAGCTCAACATTCAGAAAACAAAGATCATGGCATCTGGTCCCATCACTTCATAGGAAATAGATGGGGAAACAGTGGAAACAGTGTCAGACTTTATTTTTTGGGGCTCCAAAATCATTGCAGATGGTGATTGCAGCCATGAAATTAAAAGACGCTTACTCTTTGAAAGAAAAGTTATGACCAACCTAGATAGCATATTGAAAAGCAGAGACATTACTTTGCCAGCAAAGGTCTGTCTATTCAAGGCTATGGTTTTTCCTGTGGTCATGTGTGGATGTGAGAGTTGGACTGTCAAGAAGGCTGAGCACTGAAGAATTGATGCTTTTGAACTGTGGTGTTGGAGAAGACTCTTTAGAGTCCCTGGGACTACAAGGAGATCCAACCAGTCCATTCTAAAGGAGATCAGCCCTGGGATTTCTTTGGAAGGAATGATGCTAAAGCTGAAACTCCAGTACTTTGGCCACCTCTTGCGAAGAGTTGACTTACTGGAAAAGATTCTGATGCTGGGAGGGATTGGGGGCAAGAGGAGAAGGGGACGACAGAGGATGAGATGGCTGGGTGACATCACCGACTCGATGGACGTGAGTCTGAGTGAACTCCGTGAGTTGGTGATGGACAGGGAGGCCTGGCGTGCTGCGATTCATGGAATCGCAAAGAGTCGGACATGACTGAGCAACTGAATTGAACTGAACTAAGAAGGCATTTGGTCTTCCCAGGTGGCATTGTGGTAAAGAGTCCACCTGCCAGTGCAGGAGGCATAGGAGATGTGGGCTCAATTCCTGGGTTGTGAAGTTCGCCTGGAGTAGGAAATGGCAAGCCACTCCAGTATTCTTACCTAAAAATTCCATGGACAAGAGAAGCCTAGCAGGCTGATTTCCATGGAGTTGCAAAGAGTCAGACATGACTGAGCACACCCGCACACAAGACGGCATTTATCTATCATTACTAAAGTTGGGAAACCACTGTTCTTGTTAACAAGCCTTAGTTTTCTTCCATTTGAGATATTAGAGTCACACTAGCAAAATACCTTACCTTTCCTGTTTCCTGCAGCAGCTTATATATCCTATTTTATCATATCTGTTCTCAGGGACTTAATTCCTTCTAACACAAAAGGCTTGTTTTTCAGATGGGAATGGAAACACTAAAGAACAGTGCCCTGTAAATGACGTAGGGTGATGGTAGATGAAAGCAAGAGATGCCAGTTTTGGCTAGCTAAAAATAGACTGCTTTCAGGAAGGCTTTGGCAATTATTTTTATTCAAATAAATCTAGCTGAAGGACTTTTCAAAACTCTATGGGAAACAGCAGAGTAGAGTTGAGGGAGCTGGGAGAACAGAGTCAAAACCTGGTTCTATTCTTCTGCTTCTTGAAGAAACATGGAAGATGAGTTTTTGTTTTGTTTTGTTTTGTTTTTTGAGCTTCAGAGTATGGGAAGTAAGTTGGGGCTGCCACTACCCAGGTTATCTATCTTACAGTGTTAATAGGAGGATCAAATGAAACAGGTTGTAATAAAGGACTTTGTAAACACTGTGAAGTAAATATAAATGTGACATGTGGTCAGAGCTTTAGGCAACAATGGCTATTATTGGAAATCTCAAAACTTGTGATACAAAATGGTGGGCTGTCAAAGAATAAGTACTGATAAATTGTTTCTTCTTTCTTTCTTCCCGTACTCCTTCTTATTCTGTCTTAGTTTAATTTCCAAGTTAAATTGTTTGATTATTGTTGTGGGATAGTACCAGTTTTTATACCTCATTAGAGCATTTTGTTGTGACCAATCTAGATAGCATATTGAAAAGCAGAGACATTACTTTGCCAACAAAGGTTCGTCTAGTCAAGGCTATGGTTTTTCCTGTGGTCATGTATGGATGTGAGAGTTGGACTGTGAAGAAAGCTGAGCACTGAAGAATTGATGTTTTGAACTGTGGTGTTGGAGAAGACTCTTGAGAGTCCCTTGGACTGCGGGGAGATCCAACCAGTACATTCTAAAGGAGATCAGCCCTGGGATTTCTTTGGAAGGAATGATGCTGAAGCTGAAACTCCAGTACTTTGGCCACCTCAAGTGAAGAGTTGACTCATTGGAAAAGACTGATGCTGGGAGGGACTGGGGGCAGGAGGAGAAGGGGACGACAGAGGATGAGATGGCTGGATGGCATCACCGACTCGATGGATGTGAGTTTGAGTGAACTCCAGGAGATGGTGATGGACAGGGAGGCCTGGCGTGCTGCGATTCATGGGGTCACAAAGAGTCAGACACGACTGAGTGACTGAACTGAACTGAAAGCATTTTGTAAGCTGATGAATAAGAGATGTTCTAATCCCAAAACTTCATTGGAAGGACTGATCCTGAAGCTCCAATTCTTTGGCCACCTGATGAGAAGAGATGACTCACTGGGAAAGACTCTGATTCTGGGAAAGATTAAGGGTAAGAGGAGAAGGGAGTGACAGAGGATGAGATGGTTGGATGGCATTACTGACTCAGTGGACATGAGTTTGAGCAAACTCTGGGAAATAATGAAGGACAAGGAAGCTGGTGTGCTGCAGTTCATGGGATCACAAAGAGTTCAACACAACTTAGCAACTGAACAAAAACAAACCCCAAATCTAGGTCAGGAAAACCAATGATCTTCAAGTGCTACCTTCTTTTTAAACTCTTCCTAATTGACTTAAAAATCTTATTTCTTCCTTTTTTGACTTTCCATAGCAATTTAAAAAAAAAATCTGTACTTGGTATATTCTTATTTTACCTTTTCTGAAGCTTCCTTCCCATTTGATTTTTGGTTGTTTGAAAAGAGATAACCATCTATCTCATTTTTCTATATCTTTACTGCCAGACACATAATGGGATTATGTGTCAAATTAGTCAATTGAGTTCATTTTTAAGAACAGTTGTCAAGAACCTGAAATCTGCTCAGTTCTGTTCTAGTAGAGTGGAAATAGCGTCTCTGAGGCTACACAGAGATCTTTTCAGAAATAGAGCATTCATAAGAAGAAGTTTGAGAGTTTCCTGAATTCCATAGGAAATTAGTTTTTAGTTTTAGAAAACTAAACCATAATTTAATTTTCAGTTTCTCAAAAATAAAATATGAAAGGCTATGGATTAATCACCTCCTCTATATCAAGCCAAAGACGACACTCAGCGCAAAACTGGTCAAAGGGAAACTTGCTACCTTCTATCTCCACCAAGCCCATCTTAATAGTTCCAGGTTTGGAATGACCTTTCAGGAGATATTAGGGTTTGACCTGACCCTCTCTGTGCTTCTGTGCTGGGTACTTTGGGGACATTGGTTTGGAACCAGCCTTTCTTTCTGACTTCGGCCTTTCTGTGTCCTTCTCAGAGCCTCAGTGTCCTTGTGTCCATGGTTTGTTCGGCTACCCTGGAGCCAGGAGAGGACAATAGGAGAAACAGCAACTAACCTAGAGTTGCTTATCAGACTGATCAAGGGACTCTCAAGCTAGTCATCTTTCCCACATTCCCCCATTAGATTCCAGACAGCGCTAAGGAGCTGGCTGACCTTTCACAGCATAGTTTATTATGCTTCCCATCCCCCCTCCTCCTCCCAATTCCTGGGAGATTTGGGGACTGTGCCTCTGCCCCCGCAGTGCTCTCCTCTGCCATCACCCTTGCCCCATGAAAGGGCAATGGCCTGTCTTAGTCCTGAGTTTGGAAAATCAGGAAGCGAAGTCTTATTCTCATGTCTCTTCCTCTTTTCTCCAGAGCCAATCGCATGCCAAGCATATGCAAGATGCTCAATATATGTTTGCTGAAAAAATAAATCCTTGCAACCAAAGGTAATCTCTTCTTTCTCTCACACTGTCATGCTTCCCCGTTCTGCCTCTTTCTTAAATCTTAGACATTTAAAACAGATTATCAGACTTTTGTCTGCCTGGTATCAGAATCCTGTCTTCTACATACACATGGAGAGAAAGTTGCCTGGGAGTAGATTCCAGGTCTATTTACTTTTAAAAATAAATAATTAATTATTGGCTGCATTGAGACTCTGTTGCAGCTCTTGGTTGCAACACAGGCTCTTTGCTATTGCACGGGGGCTTTTCTCTAGTTGCCACAAGCCGGGGCTACCCTCTAGCTCTGGTGCGAGGGCTTCTCGTTGTGATGGCTTCTCTTATGGAGCATGGGCTCTAGGGCATGTAGGGTTCAGGAGTTGTGGCTCACAGGCCTGCTAACCTCATAGCATGTGGGATGTTCCTGGACCAGGGATCAAACCCATGTGTCCTGCATTGGCAGGCATATTCTCAACCACTGGACCACTATTTACTTTTTAACATGAAAATCTTAACCTTTTCCCCAACAGATCATTATGAAGCTTTCCACACACATCAGAAGTATAGAGAAGCCTGAGACAGTGGAAAATAAGATAGACGCAGCATTCTAGCCCTCAAAGACTATAAAATCTGCTAGAAGAGACCTGGCTGCAGTAGAAAATGAAAGTTCCGAGAGTGAGATGCAGTTAGGAATCTGCTGGAGAACCAAGTCTTGCCTTCGTTCATTCAATATTTCCACAGAGCCTGTGTGTGTGTGCTCAGCTGCTTCAGTGTTGTCCAACTCTTTGCAGCAGGCTCCTCTGTCCATGGGATTCTCCAGGCAAGAATACTGGGGTGGGTTGCCATGCCCTCCTCCAAGGAATTCTCCTGACCCAGGCATCAAACCCACATCTCCTGTGTCTCCTGCATTGCAGAAGGATTCTTTATCCCCTGAACAACTCAGGAAGCCCACCAAAGATCCTGCTGCTGCTGCTGCTAGATCGCTTCAGTCGTGTCCGACTCTGTGCGACCCCATAGACGGCAGTCCACCAGGCTCTGCCGTCGCTGGGATTCTCCAGGCAAGGACATTGGAGTGGGTTGCCATTTCCTTCTCCAACCAAAGATCCTATGTTTAGCCAATCATGGGTGCTTTCCAGAAAGTTCGGCATAGTCTCTGACTTTCTGGTGTGTACAATAGAGAAGAGATAGGTAGCTATGTCCACGTTACTTAATGATATATAAAATATTTTAATCCTGAACACATGCAACTGTTGTGCTAAAATACCAAAATTAAAAAAAAAAAAAAAAGAATGAAGAAAGATATCTGAGTTTTTACAGAAACAATGGATTTGCCTTGGAGACCTGAAGGGCCAGACGGTGAATGCTAGTGGGTCTTATTAAAGGTGTTAAGACACGATCCTTTGAGCAAGGGGGAGACACTGATGATTTCTAAGAGGGGAAACGACATGATCAGATTTGTGTTTTGGATCGATGGCTCTGGTGCAGAGATGGATGGGGTCGGGGAGAGAAACTCACAGCAGTTATAGCAGTTTGAAGGTGGTTCCAATTGTCCAGGCTTCCAAAACACGTTTGTTGTTAAATAAACAAATGTCGGAAGACCCCACTGTGCACTGGGTCCCCTGAGGGTGGAGCCATGTGAGTCGTGTGGAATTTACGTCTTTGCCCTGGTTCCCCCTTTGTGCCTGGTGTCCCACAGAGGAAGTCCCTGAAGGCCAATAACCTTCATGCCCAGAGGCACTCTATTAGTGGCCTTTTCCAAAGAGAAAATGTAGTTCAACATTCCAGGATGATTAGATAAATTTGTAAATATAATCAAAACATGTTTCTCTTTGGTTTCCAAGATAGAATCAGAAAAATAATGCTCAAGGGGGAAAAAAAATCTGTTCTTTTTTCTGCTTCTGGGCCAATGAACTTAGAATCAAAACACCAGAGGGAAATTATGCAGCCATTTTCATTCCCCAAGGCCTTGAGCCATGAAAAAGCACAGATATATCAGGCCAGACTGGCCACATAGGTTACAATTAGGAACACCCTTGGCTGTTAGAAAAAGGGGGTAATCTTCTTCCACTCTGAGAGCTAGAAAACATTCCTGAAGAGACTTGACAAGTCAGGTATCTTGAGAATTGTCTTACTTTTCAAGACATACACTGCTTTGAAGCTGATTCCAACTTGTTAGAATGATTCTAGGTTCACCTTGATGCAGATTAGAATACTTAGAATGACCTGGCCCCCTCAGGCTTCTGTAAACCATGATTTCTTGACACTGATGCCAAAAACTTGGCCTCTGTGCATAGGTGCTGAACCAAATTTCAGACACAGAGCTTTGAGTGAAGTAGAAAACAATAGCTTTATTGTTTTGCCAGGCAAAGGGGGACACTGTGGACTTGCGCCTCCCATATTCACGTGTTGCAACCTGGGGGGATTTGATGAGGAGTTTAACAGCAATGGCTCAAGGGTGGGGTTGAGAGTTGTTGATAAGGATCAGGGTGTGTCCTGGGCCCACACTCCTTTAATCTGGCCTTAGATGGTCTCCTGATGCTTCTCTGCTTCTCAAGGTTATCAAACTGTGACCTTCTCTGTAATGAAGACCGTTTCTTCAAGTAGCCAACATCTTCCCTTTGTTGGGAGTTTTAGTTTTGCCATGTGTAGCCCTTGAGGTGAAACTAAGACCCTGCCCCAAAGCTGCCTTATTGTTTCCTTACTGCTCCTACCTTGCTCTGCATCCCCTCACTTCCCTGATCACCCGGTGTTTGAACCTGCCCTTTGGAACTCAGAGAGGGTCAGGAAACTGGGGACACAGAAAGGCTTTTGTGCCCAGGAGCCCCATAGTGTCCTGCTTAGTTGCAACATCAAAAGTCAAAGGGCCGTGATTGTGACCTTGACACCTGGAGGTTGATACATGTACTTTAAAAGACCTAGTTCCTCGTATGGAGTTGGCAAGTTGAATTGATGTGAAGGATGGAAGCAAAATAGAAAGCAAATGGTATGCTTCTGATCACAAGACTGTCAAGTGCTTTTCAGGGATAATTGAATTGATTTTTCACGACAATCTGCAGAGATTTTTGCTGCTATAATCTTTTTTTTTTTTTCTTGCAGTGGAGGATACTGAAGATGGTAAAAATACATGATCATTCCTGTAGTTTATCTGAAGAGCCAGGATTAGGACTCCAATGATCTGACTCTACCACAGTTAGGTTATAAGAGCAAGTTGCCCTCTAATGTGTAGGAAACTGTTATATTGCTTGGGTTGTAGCTAGTTGAACTATATCAGGAGATGAGACTTAGGGATGGTAGAAGGGGAATCAAGGATATGACTATTGGAGGAACATTTCCTGTTGTTCATTAAGCATAATTATATTGACAAATGGATACAAGGCAAAAGGCTGGAATGATTTCAAAGAGCAGTGCTGTGCACAGCCACAGAATCCAGAACATTTTCATAAAAGCCATAAAATACCATACTAATGATCAGAGTTCTTTCCAGAATTAGTAAAGTGTCTTTTTGGCAAAACTTTTAAAAGTGTTGAAAAATCATTTAGGAATCTGCTGCAGAACGCAAATGAAATTCAGGAGGCAACTTTGACCTTAAGGGTCTCTCACTTGGGCTTAATTAGATTCCATGGTGTAGAATTTCCCTTTAGTTCAGTTCAGTTCAGTCGTGTCCGACTCTTTGCAACCCCATGAACCGCAGCACGCCGGGCCTCCCTGTCCATCACCAACTCCCGGAGTCCACCCAAACCCATGTCCATTTGAGTCGGTGATTCCATCCAACCATCTCATCCTCTGTCGTCCCCTGCTCCTCCTACCCTCAATTAAAAAAACAAGGTGCAATGTGTGAAATCTTAGCTTTTATTTTTAGGCTCTAGAGCTGGGTCCACAAACCTTTTCTGCAAGTGGCCAAGGAGTGCATGTTTCAGCTTTTGCAGTCCACCGGGTCCCTGGTGTGACCATTCAGTTCTGTCTGCTGTTGTAGCATGAAAGCAGCCATACGTCCTACATAAAAGGATGGCCCAGGATGTATTCCAACAATACTTGACTCAAACACCTAGTCAGCAGGATTTACCTTGCAGGCAGTCCATAGCTATTTCCCAAACTCAGCTCTAGACCACATTATGGTGGGATCAGAAAAGAATTAACCATTCACTCAACAAGTACTTAGGAAGTGCCCAGTGTCTAGTACATGCCCCAGGGAAGTTCACAGTCTAACTAGAGAACTGATACAGAAGAAACTAAATACAATGATGTTCAGGATGCTGTAGGAATGCAAGTGAGTGGGATGATAAATCCTCTTGGGGAAGTTGGAGAAGGTTTCTCAGAGGGGGTATCATTTTATCCAGACCAACCCTTACTCCTTTCCTAATCCTGGAAAGACATCTTTAACCTATTTCTGCACCAATTCCAGACAGAGCATCTTTACCCCACTGAACACAGAAGCTCAGAAATGAACACTACTGAATGACATTGCTTTTACCATGTGAAATGTAATGTTTTCATGCCTCTCTTAAAGGATGAATTGTTCTGCCACCTCTCTACTCTCCTGCAAAAAAGCAAGGTACTAGATAAGACAGAGGGACAGGGACACTGTAAGGAGGAATACAAGGCAAGGACAGGCACAGTGTTCAAAAGAAGAGCAAAGATTCATTGAAAAGGGGGCAAGGAATTCAGAGGAGAGAAGGGGCTGAAGGGAAAGGTGAACTTGGGGGCTGCAATCAGGTCATGAGGAATCTCAGAGTCACACTCAGGTTTCTGATGTATTTCATCAAGGTAGTGTTGTGGTCCGACTTATATTTTAGAATATCCGTCATGGTCTGTGCATGGGTTGGAAAAAATTTTCTAGATATGAGGCAGAATATCATATCTGAGACATGATATTGAGAGGGGAATAAAGCTTATTAAAATGGGAGATGCTGTTAGAACAGTGGGTCAGCTCACGGGAGAGCTGACCCCTTTCATAGGTTAGCAGCCGACTTTTATAAACTCTGCCACCTGGGAACCCCTTTATAGCCTCAAAGCAGAGAAAATTCCTACTGGAAGGGTGGCATTAGGTGATTAGTTAGGATGCAGTAGGATGGGTATTTTACCTAATGTGTGTGTGTGTGTATGTGTGTGTGCTCAGTTGTGTCTGACTCATTGAGACCCTGTGAGTGTAGCTCACCAGGCTCCTCTGTCCATAGAATTTCCAGGCAAGAATACTGGAGTGAGTTGCCATTTCCTACTCCAGGGGTTCTTCCTGACCCAGGGATTGAACTTGTGTCTCTTGTGTCTCCTACAGGTGGATTCTTTACCACTGGTACCCCTGGGAAGCCTTTGCATAATATGGGGTTTCAGTTTAGATCTGGAGGCTCGTGGCAACAGTTGCTGTGGGGGTTGATCAGTTCCAGAGATTTTTGTCCTTTCACTTTAGTATAGGGCTCCACACCTGTGCCCTTGGCATAGGGCTCCACAATAGTGACATGAATTCTGGGTTGAAAGGGAAAGTTGAGGGAAGTGGGAGGCAAGGAGAGATTGTTTAAAAGCTGTTGAAAAAAATCCCTGAGAAATAAATATCTATACATAGATATCCTAAGACATTGGTCATGAGAATGAAACCCCTGAGGAGAGAATAGATTTAAATTTGCATTAAAGCTGCAAAATTTCCAGTTCTTGGTTATCAAGTTGGACGTGGATTTAAGAGGAAAGGAAGAGACCAGGACAACGTTCCAACCTTAGATCATGAGTGGCCTCTGTCCTGCAAAGAAAGACCAGATACACAATGAGTAAGAAATGTAAGCAAGCCAACATGCCTAATGTCCTGATTTAAATAAAAGCTTGAAAAATCTGTGCAAAGTAGGGAATTTTGGAAAAAGGGGACCATCAGCCTTAGATGTTGGGGAGAACCTCAGCTGATTTTAATTTTTAATTCCCACTGCTTTATACCACAGCCATAGACTAGCATCCGATGTTGCATGCCTCCAGTTAGCTCATTAGCAGTGAAGGATCTGTTCTGTACGAGAAAAATTGGGAAATTTCACCACAGATGGGAGTGTCTTGATTGCTTGGTGAGGCTGTGACTGCACAGTCAGCAACAGGTGCTGTTGCTTCTGTAGGACTGTGTGCTTCCAAAGAGAAGCTGAGACTCCAAAATGGTGGTGAGTAACAATTTACACTGATTGCAAAACCCTCATCTTGTTTTTCTCAAATTTCCCTCTTTTGTTGAGCAAGTGGAGGTACTATTTCTTACTCAACCTATTTTACACATGCACTTGTGAATTTTTTTCTGCACTGAAGGTTCTATCTCCCACGATATCTTTTTACTCTCTTCTCATCTGATGGGCCTGATAATGTGCAGTTCTAACAACAATGAAGAAAGAATATTTTCCCAGAGAAACACTGACAACATGAGATGGTTATCTTTAATAATCTGGAAGTGCCTAATTTTCCACTTTGGGGACAAAAAAAGGCCAATAGAAATGTCTATATTTTTACTTGTAGGAAGCTAATGACAAATTCAGAGAGTGCAAAGAGATGGAGTGACAAGTAATGGCCCATCTTGTATATATGAATTTGTCTATTGAGAGCATTTTAAGCTTTAAAAATGTGAATAGAGGTTGAAGTTACATGAACCGAGTACAGAATATGCTAGATGAGTTAAAGAGAGATATCAGGCTTTTGTTAGTTTATAGAGGCAGCTCCTAAATAGAGTAATATTGTTTCTCTTCCTTAAAGAATGCACGTGAAATACAATAACTCTCGAGAAGGACCATCTCTCTTGGATTTGTAGGGGAAGAAGAATTCATTTGTAGTTCACTTTTAATAGTCCATCCAAGATGTGCTTTTCTCACATATAAAACTTAGTTCTTATGTTTATTTTTGGCATTATATTCCTCAGAAGAGTTTGATGACCATGTTAACTGAAGCTCTGAAAGTATATATCATGCATAAAAGCTTGGACAAAAATATTTTAAGCTATTTTAAAGTCAGCCTCCAACTAAGATAATTGACAAGCAGCTCCATATACTTTGTTAAACCTTCCAGAAATGTCTGTTCTTTAAACTTTGGTTCAGTACTGATGAATAAAGTAGTCTTGGAAGAATTTATTTAATCTCTCCTTATCTCAATTTCTCACCTATAAATGGAGATGATCTTAGTATCTACCTTGCGAGATTCTCAGAAGCAGAGAAAAATATATTTTAAACGAACACAGTACCTGATAGCAAGCAAGCAATAAATAGTAGCCATGATCATGTTCATGGTTCTTGTGATTTAAGCAACAATGAAATTTAACATTAAACAACAATGAAATCAATAGAATCTATAGACCTCCCTAGGCTTGCTAAGTATCTTAATAGTTCACTATCATCTTGTGGAATCATATGTGTTTTGGGAGGATACAGAGCTGAATGAACAATGACCACTTTAAATTTTTAAAAAGGAATAATGCTCTTATTCTTTGCTGCTGACCTTTTTTTCCAATGACCTCTTTACCTCCTCATTTTCCACTTAGACCCATTAGTGGGATGTGCTGCAATATGTTGCTTGTCATCTGTTTCAAAGACACAGTGATAGGATACAGGTAGACCAGATGGATAAACCTAGTGTGACTAATTATTGTGTATTTGCCTTTAATTATTATCATTTATTACCAGAGCAAAGACAATAGAGGTTCTCTGACTTAGAAGAAACTGTTGGCAGCAGCGAAGTTTTTCTTGCAACATTATGGAGCACAATCAAAGTTTTCATTGTTGGTGAAAAGAAAGAAAACAATACACGTAGCGTAAATAAATGGACAGGTAGATGAAATTTTGTTTGCTTTAACATTTAATCTAGTTGGTTTCAATAATATCTGACTTTAACTTTTAAAGATTATTCCAGAGAATTTTGGATATCGGCCCTGCAGTTCTTTTTCTAAGTTCTTCTCAGAATAGTACATCAAATAATTAGACCAACAAATGTATTATGTTGATTGAGATTTAGGAGAGGAATTTGAACTTGAAATTGTCTCCAGATTTTAAAAGATAGACACTTCCATAAAAGCCTCTAGTTATTTCTATTTTTATTTTTGTATTAAGAACTAGTATTTTAAAAACAGTTTTATTTGTATTAGAATTCCAATCATGAGAGGGATGATCTTAAAAGCATGAAAGTTCCCCTCGCCCCGCCACAAGGTTAAGAACTTTTTTCATAAGATAAAACATTTTATGGGAAACTTCAAGGGGGAAAGTTTGTACTCAAGTAAATTTCTTATTTAGACAAGAATATGCATTATAAAGGAGCTGAAAATCAGCATAAGTGATTTGACATATTGACATGCCAAAACTCCAAAACAGCTGTCTCTGACTTCTCCGTTGTGGGATAATATGTTAAATCTAAACAAGAAAATGCTCCATAATATTATGGGACTTGCATTTGGTGAAGATATTCTTATTCTTTTAATTTTGTAAAGAGGTCTGTTCTAGAGAAACATCTGTGCTATGGAGTTTTATTTCATGGAATAAAAACAGTGAAGAAGCATCCTTTAATAATGAATTATAGTTAAGGTTAATCCTTCAAAAGACCTTTGAGTCTGTATCTTTCCTTTTCTATTAATAGATTCAAGGATCATGGCTGAGTTGGCAACTGGACAGAGAAGGCAATGGCACCCCACTCCACTACTCTTGCCGGGAAGGTCCCATGGATGGAGGAGCCTGGTAGGCTGCAGTCCACGGGATCGCTAGGAGTCGGACATGACTGAGAGACTTCACTTTCACTTTTCACTTTCATGCTTTGGAGAAGGAAATGGCAATGCACTCCATTTCTTCCCTGGAGAATCCCAGGGTCGGGAGAGCCGGGTGGGCTGCCGTCCATGGGGTCGCACAGAGTCGGACACGACTGAAGCTACTTAGCAGCAGACTTAGCAGTAGCAGCAGGATCATGTGACTACAGGTATAAAGATGGGAATTTGGAGGCTTGCAATAAGAGAAGAAAAGTAGATGTTGAAGCTGTAGTAGTGCTTTTGAAATAAAATAATAGCAGTGGAGCCAGAAGCTGAGATGAAGTACAGTACCACCATAGAATAGCCCAGTACATCTGCTGAGTAGGCGGGAGACGAGCCCGCTTCTAGGGAGGGTGGGCGTGTGCCCCTGAATGCTCCAGCACATTTTTTTCTTAGCATTTATTGTTTGGGATTTCCCAATATCATTTTCCACTTCTGAAGAACTCTTTTATTTCCTCTTCTTCCTCTATGGAAATAGTCTTCTCTTAGCTGAAGGGCATGATTAGATTAAATGGAGGCTCTTGTCCTAGACTGTGAATCTTGGGTAGAGGGATACAGAAACTGAAAGTAATTGGGCTTCATTGTATCCTGATCATACTGTGTGAGCTTCAGAACTCTAAGTGTGGCCCATGCTTCCTAGCTTCTGAGACTGCCTTATGTCACAAAAATACATACACCTTCTAACAGCAGCCACATCTGAGGTCCCTTGGATTATGAGGAGATCAAACCAGTTAATCCTAAAGGAAACCAACCCTGAATATTCATTGGAAGGACTGAAGCTGAATCTCCAATACTTCAGCCACCTGATTAAAAGAGCCAACTCATTAGAAAAGACCCTGCTGCTGGGAAAGACTGAGGGCAAGAGGAGGAGGGGATGACAGTAGATGAGATGGTTGGGTGGTATCATTGACTCAATGGACTTGAGTTTGAGCGAACTCTGGGAGATAGTGAAGGGCAGGGAAGCCGGGCGTGCTGCATGCAGTCCATGGGGTCACAAAGAGTCGGACATGACTCAGCAACTGAACAACAGCAGCAGCATCTGAGGAATACTTGCCTCTCCAAACTTCTTTTGAATCCTTGATGGTCTTTCAATAAACTCCTTCCCTTGGATTAACTAGAATCAGCTTTACTTCCTTGAAACTACAGCACCTTACAAATGATACTGTGCAATTGTGCATAGTTTTTTCAAAGTCCACTCATTATGTTTTTTTTTTTATCTTAAATATCCAAGTTATACTGTACTTCTGGGCCCTCAGTGGGTTAGGGTCAACAGAGACTCATCGGGTGATTTGAACATTAATTGTTACTACTATAATAGTAAGATGTATATATATATATATATATATATAAATATAATCTCATCCTTGTCATGATGCAACTTAAAAATTGTTTTATATTCTTACTATAATATGATGGAGAAGGAAACGGCAATCAATTTCAGTATTCTTGCCTGAAAAATCCCATGGAGAGAGGAGCCTGACGGGCTACAGTTCAGAGTTGCAAAGAGTCAGACACAACTGAGTAACTAAGCATTATTATATGAATCTTTAATATAAGTGATTCTAAACCAGTTTTAGAATACAAAATTAAAAGAAAAGACATACATCATCAGTAAGTATGGCAGAATTGTGTACCTTTCCTTTTTCTTTTCCTTCCAGAACTGTAATTTCCCAGCTGCTTATATTTATATGTGTCCACTGACTTGCACTGACCAATGACATATGGGGGAAGAGATGTGTTTCTTCTTTGTATAAAAGCATCTAAATGCTAGTACTTAACTCTCTAGCTCTTTATTCCCCTCCCTGTAACAATGGGCAATTCCCAGTGATGGCGACTTCATCAGCCTGAGCTGGGACTTTGTAGAGAAGGACCCCTCACTAATCTAAAGTTGGACGTGTTATGTGAATGAGAAATCATAGTTGTTAGCCACTGAAATCGGAGAAGGCAATGGCACCCCACTCCAGTACTCTTGCCTGGAAAATCCCATGGACGGAGGAGCCTGGTAGGCTACAGTCCATGGGGTCGCTAAGAGTCGGACACGACTGAGCGACTTCACTTTCATTTTTCACTTTCATGCATTGGAGAAGGAAATAGCAACCCACTCCATTGTGGAGAATCCCAGGGATGGGGGAGCCTCGTGGGCTTCTGTCTATGGGGTCGCACAGAGTCGGACACAACTGATGCAACTTAGTAGCAGCAGCAGCCACTGAAATGTATTGTTCTTACTGGAGCAAAACTTAACCTATTGAGAGAGTCATTTCCTAGGCAGATTGATAGGAAATCTAGGGGTCCCCAAGGAGAGAGGGGTCTGGAATTCTCAAGGAGGAAGAAAGGACAAACTTTTTTTCTTTCTCCACATTCCTTAGGATTATATAACAATAATGTATCCTGCCTGAGGACAGTCTCTGGATTAAGGACAGTCTTTGGATTAAACCTTCTGGCTAATTCTGTTATCTTAAAATGTAAATTATGGGAGTAGGTCTGATGAGGTCTTTACAACCTCCAGACATTCTTTGGATTCACTGGAGAGTATATAACTTCATTGTTAACACTAGCAAGCGGGTACTCTTTCTACCCCCTTCTGATGCCTATGTCAGAAGCTTTCTCTATCTCCTTTATACTTTAATAAAACTTTATTACACAAAAGCTCCGAGCGATCAAGCCTCGTCTCTGGCCCCGGATTGAATTCTTCTCCTCGGGGGGCCAAGAATCCCGGTGTATTCGTGTGATTCAACAACAACCTTTCACTATCCTGACTAGTATAGTAAGGCATAATTGAAAGAGGGCAAGATTGGTAGTTAAAAGAATTGAGTTTATTTTATATTCTGTCATTAATAAGCTAAGTGGCCTTGGGTAAATCATCTAATCCACTTGAATTATTCAGTCCAATTACTCAGTCATGTCCAACTCTTTGTGATCCCATGGACTGCAGCACTCCAGGCTTCCCTGTCCATTACCAACTCCTGGAGCTTGCTCAAACTCATGTCCATTGAGTGGTGATGCCATCCAACCATCTCATCCTCTGTTGTCCCCTCTCCTACTGTGTTCAATATTTCGAAGCATCAGGGTCTTTTCCACTGAGTCAGTTCTTCGCATCGGGTGGCCAAAGTATTGAATCATTCATCTACTCTCAAAATTTATGGGTGGTGGGGTGAAGTAAACTGAAACACGTATTACATGAAAAAAAAAAAAAAAAAAGACAGTGGTTCTCAGTGCCTGAGGGCTCTGTGGAGGAGCTTTCTCAATGAATGGACAGACTTAGAGCTTATGCAGAAGCCCAGAGGTGGGTCTCCATCATGGAAGCCCACTCCATTTGTTCTGTGTGATGTGAGGTGATGTACAATACTTAACATTTAGTTAGTATTTAGTTTTCCTGGTTAAATAAAGTATCTGA
Organism: Bos indicus; assembly: GCF_029378745.1. Lineage (NCBI taxonomy): Eukaryota > Metazoa > Chordata > Mammalia > Artiodactyla > Bovidae > Bos > Bos indicus. The sequence continues at coordinate 12,670,346 of NC_091780.1, read as the reverse complement.
AAAATCCCTGGAGTTGATAATCTTTAAATTTCAGTTTCATTCTCTAATTCTCCTTCTACTTAATCACTGTGAAAATGGTCAGCTATGTCGCCCTATTCACCTATCATGATGTTTTGAAAAACCTTAAAGTAATTACTTTCTTTCAAAGGGAAGAGTGGGAAAGGGTAAAGAAAACCTATACTAGACATTCTCAGAGATATTTTTACTCTTGATTCACTCAACCTTACTGAAAGGTAGCTTAATTCATCTGATAATGAAGAAAATAAAGCTCAGAATAATAAAATTCCTTCCATTTTGGAGACAGAACTAGGAATTTAAAACACCCCCTTCTGCTCCCCAAGACAATCCTCCTTTCATTATGCCATACATTTATACAAAATTTTATGAATCTGATTATTTTCCCAAATAATAGAAACTTCATACAAAATTCAATTAATTTGAATGTCTTATGTCTGGAGTTAGTTTTCCTTTTGTGTGAAAATCCCCAGTATTTTATTTTATAAAGAGATTTTCATTGCACATTGATTTTATGGAATTACATGCTTTCCCCCATCTCCTCTACTTTACAAATAAATGAGTGAGTGAAAGTTGCTCAGTTATGTCCTACTCTTTGTGACCGCGTGGACTCTACAGTCTAGTATTCTCCAGATGAGAATACTAGAGTGGGTAGCCTTTCCCTTCTCCAGGAGATCTTCCCAAGCCAGGTGCCAAACCTAGGTCTCCTGCATTGCAGGTGGATTCTTTACCAGTTGAGCCATAAGGGAAGCCCAAGAATACTGGAGTGGATAGCCTATCCCTTCTCCAAGGGATCTTTCCAACCCAGGAATCGAACTGGGGTCTCCTGCATTGCAGATGGACTCTTTTTTTTTTTTTTGGTGGATTCTTTACTAATGAAAATGTAGAAATCCTGGTTCGAGAGTCTATTTTTTCAAATAACAATTGCTTGAGCCTATACAGAAGAATGTCTAAAGGGGTTCATTAGCATACTGACTCATTTGATAGGCTGAGACACCAACTCAGCTATTATATTCTGATGCTCACTTTTCCTATAATTAGATAAATATCTGCCCTCTTGGGAAAGGGAGATTTTTAAAACACTTTCATGACTGTCTGTTCACAATAATCATTAGACTAAAACAGATAAAGCCTGTGTCATCCTTAAATCCACATCAAAGGTAAATCAGAGATGAATGTGGGAATTCTGTGAATGACAGTGGCATCATGAAAGGAACTGGAACAGATGGTGCTGCAAGAATGCGACCTTTCAGAATAGACTGTAGAAATGGAAAACAGTACACCACTGAAAAGTCAGCACTTTAAGAGCATTTATTCATTTGATGAATGTTTTGCTATCAGTTTTATAGATCTAGCACTTGACTTTTCTTGTATGACAGACATTCAAATGAAGGAATGAGCCTTGACATAACCCCTCAAAAATTAAACTATTCATATACAGATTGATTAATAAATGCACTTATTCACCAAAGCGTCATTGGATTTTTACTATATGATGGACACATGTTAGGAAATGGATCCACAATAGTGAATATGACTTTGCTTATGCCCATAAAGTCACTCATGATCTGACGGAAGAGATGGACAGACAAAAAATAAACAAAAATCCTAACTTAATATGAGATGCTTTTTAGGGGTTCTATGAAATTAAAAGATACTTACTCCTTGGAAGAAAAGTTATGACCAACCTAGATAGCATGTAGAAAAGCAGAGACATTACTTTGCCAACAAAGGTCCGTCTAGTCAAGGTTATGGTTTTTCCAGTGGTCATGTATGGATGTGAGAGTTGGACTGTGAAGAAAGCTGAGCACCGAAGAATTGATGCTTTTGAACTGTGGTGTTGGAGAAGACTCTTGAGAGTCCCTTGGACTTCAAGGAGATCCAACCAGTCCATTCTGAAGGAGATCAGCCCTGGGATTTCTTTGGAAGGACTGATGCTAAAGCTGAAACTCCAGTACTTTGGCCACCTCATGCGAAGAGTTGACTCATTGGAAAAGACTCTGATGCTGGGAGGGATTGGGGGCAGGAGGAGAAGGGGACGACAGAGGATGAGATGGCTGGATGGCATCACTGACTCGATGGACGTGAGTTTGAGTGAACTCCAGGAGATGGTGATGGACAGGGAGGCCTGGTGTGCTGCAATTCACGGGGTCACAAAGAGTTGGACGTGATTGAGTGACGGAACTGAACTGAAGAACAAAGTGCTTCAGAAACAGAGAGGGGAAAAAACTAAATTTTCAGGAAACCAGGAAAGAATCCCAGAGGCACTGATTTTGAAGTTGGACTTCATACGTTTCAAAGTCTGAAGTTCTAGTTCAGCTTTTATATTTCTGAGATTTGCAAATGATAGGTTAAGAAAGAAGAAGAAGAATTAACTAGTTTCTTCACAGGATTCACAAGTCTGGATCCCTAGAAGTGAGTCAGCTTCCTGTAATGCTGGAAATGAGTACCATAGTCCTCCTTTAGTTCTCATAAGAAATTAATTTTCCCTTGAAAACACGTGAATGCCTCATGATCTTTGATAATGATGAAAGGTTATAGGCACACTGACAAAATGATAAAAACCAAAGGAGAATCTCAGACTCAGGTACTTTTTGGTCCTCATCCCACAAATTCCTGGAACAGGGAGACTGGGGTGAAATAATGCAAAGACAGAAGTGACCTCTGCAATGCCATGGCTGACAGATGGTAGACCAGAAAGACAATGCTAAAGGTCCACTCTCACACTGCACCAGTCATAGTAATGGTGTGCAGTGTACTATATATTCCCTGGCTAAGCATATCTTCCTTTGACGTTAGGCATTTGGGTTCTCTATCATTTCAGAAAGAAACTTTCACATTGAAAAACTCTTCTTAAAGGAATGTTCATCATAGAATGCTGCTGTTCTTTGCACTCAAATATCACACCCTTTCCCTTCTTCCCCTACATATCCCATGAGGTTTCTTTATCGTATATTCTCCAGAATTATGCTTTCTAGCTAAAGGAACACACTCTTCAGAGAGAACCACAGAAGTTCTTATAAGAATGAGAAGATGCTTTGTAAATCTGTGTGCTAAGTTGCTTCAGTTGAGTCTGATTCTTTTCTACCATGTGGACTGTAGCCCATCAGGCTCCTCTGGCCATGGGATTCTCCAGGCAAGAATACTGAAGTGGGTTGCCACTTCCTCCTCCAGGGGATCTTCCCAACCCAGAGATTGAACCCACATCCTTTACGTGTCCTGCATTGGCAGGTGGGTTCTTTACCACTAGCACTATTCTGGACATCCATGAAACTGTGTCTTCTTTGGTCAGTTGAAATTGGTAGTTTAGAATCACAGGATCTACCCAGGCTAAGAAATGTCTAATTTCTTTGTAAACTGCACTCATACCCAGAATCATACATCATGGATTTCTGTCCTTTAGAATTCTTAAAAGGCAGCACTTAATCCCTTCCTCTGTCATTCGTCTCAAAGAGAAAGCCCCAGATTTCAGAATTAAATCCCAGTCACAATCAATTTATTTATATCTTAAATTCAGGAAATCAAGATTATCTAACATGCAGCCTCCATCAGATTTTGCATTTTAGTTGTGCTTTCTAAAGCAAGAATAAACATCTCATGTAAACCTTTAGCCATAGATCGGATGATGGGTGGTTCCAAGTATGTCTCTATCTAATGGAGAAACTTTTTCCCTGTGAAAGAAAAATGTTTAACATTAGTTTTGTCTTCTGTTGGCACTGACCTAATGGTGGGTACAGGGTTTGCTGCCAACTTATCATGCACATTGATTAGTCATTCAACTCTTTAATGGATATGTTTTTCTTTGCAAACTAGGCTGAGGTAATGATTCAGAGTCCAGGCTCTACAAACAAACAGGCCTCATGTCAAGGTTTACATCTGCTTTTCTCAAATTGTGTTACCCAGAGCAAACTACTTTACCTCACTATCCCCTAAGTTCACCTGGGAAATGCAGATGGTAATAAAAATACCTACTTATGGGGAGAGGGCAAGAGGAAGAGAGAAATGCAACGAAAGGACCTGGCACAGAAAGTGTTCATATGTGCTTTTTAAAAAGTAATTTTATTTATTTTTGACGGTGCTGGGCCTTCTTTGCTGCACGGGCCTTTCTCTAGTTGCAATGGGCACGCTTCTCACTGTGGTGGCTTCTCTTGCTGAGGAGCACAGGTTCTAGGGTGGACGGGCACGGATTCAGTAGTTGTGGTGTGTGGACTCAGTATCTGTGGCTCTGAGCTGTAGAGCACAGGCTCAGTAGTTGTGGCATGTGGGCTTAGTTGCTCCTTAGCATGTGGGAATCTTCAGAGAGCAAGGCTGGAACCCGTGTCTCCTGTATTGGCAGGCAGATTCTTTACCACTGAGCCACCAGGAAGTGGTACCATATATGAGCCACCATATATGGTACATATATGAGCCACCTCATATATGTTAACTACTGTTTTTACCTTCATACAACTCAGTGAAGAGAAGAGACTGATATGACTAGCTTATCTCACAAAAGAGAAAATGGAAGGTTGGAGAGTTGAAAAGAGCCACTTAAGATCAAAAAGCGAGTGCAAGTCAAACTTAATTGTTTAAAAAAAAACCCATTTAAAATACAGTCTTAAATATACATATTTATATGTGTGTGTGTGTATATATATATATATATATATATATTCCACTTTACAGTTATATGTATTATATATATTATGTATGTATAATGCCTACGGAGAAGGCAATGGCACCCCACTCCAGTACTCTTGCCTGGAAAATCCCATGGACGGAGGACCCTGGTGGGCTGCAGTCCATGGGGACGCTAATAGTCGGATACGACTGAGTGACTTCACTTTCATTTTTCACTTTCATGCATTGGAGAAGGAAATGACAACCCACTCCAGTGTTCTTGCCTGGAGAGTCCCAGAGACGAGGGAGCCTGGTTGGCTGCCGTATATGGGGTCGCACAGAGTCGGACACGAATGAAGTGACTTAGCAGCTTAGCAGCATAATGCCTACAAAGTGAACTTTTTAGAGGTTTATATAAAATTGATCATTGAAAATCTATATTATGGTAGAGTAGGTAAAATTTGAGTTTTTAGCTATTTAAATTTAAAGATTACTCATGGATAATCAGCTTTCATTACAAATTAATATTATGACTAAAAATGAGGTACAAATTTAGAAGCATCAGGAAAGTGAAATAAGTTACTTCTTGACTTATCAAGAACTTTAAATTCACTTAAAAGTTTATAAATGTAATTTGACAGAAGCATTCATATTCTATTGTAGCTTGGGAATATATATTAATTTGTATATATGAATATGTTTATATATATATATATATACACACACACTGTGTGTGTGTGTGTGTGTGTGTGTGTGTGTGTGCTGTGCTGTGCTCACACGCTCAGTTGTGTCTGACTTTTTGTGACCCCATGGACTACAGCTCACAAGGCTCCTCCGTCCATGGGAATTCTCCAGGCAAGAATACTGGAGTGGGTTGTGATGCTCTTCTCCAGGGGATCTTTCTGAACCAGGAATTGAACTGGGGTCTCCTGCATTGCAGGTGGATTCTTTTCCAGCTGAGCTACCAGGGAAGCCCTGTGTGTATATACATGTATATACACACACACCACACACACCTTTTTTCTCTTTTCCTTTTCCTCCATATGGATCCTCACTTGAATTTCCCTTGAATTTTTAACAATGATTTTATACTCTAAGTGAAAAGCAATTTCTTGGTTGTTTTTTCTCTAATCACAATAAATCTATGCTTCTTTCTTGATCCAATTTAGATGGAATTTCTTTTGTCAGAAGGGGACTGTCATTTTGCACTGTAATATGCAGGCTTTATAAAATCAGCATATCAGTTCAGTTCAGTTCAGTTGCTCAGTCGTGTCCGACTCTTTGCAACCCCATGAATTACAGCACGCCAGGCCTCCCTGTCCGTCACCAACTCCCAGGGTTCACCCAAACTCACGTCCATCGAGTCATTGATGCCATCCAGCCATCTCTATAGACTTGAGTAAATAAACCAACATCAGCTTCATATTTCCAATATGAAAGGAAAAGTCCTACAATTAATTAAAAAAACTAAAAAGTATGTTTATTGCTTTCTTGTTTACTTTTATCAAAGCTTTTCCTTTGAGGGTGGTGGGAATCTCTCCAAGCATTTTCATCTCAGTGGTAAGTTGGTTTGGAATTTGAATAGAAGCTTCCTGAAAATATTATTTTTGGAAAACTGACAGTAATTGAAAGTCAACCCTAGTAATATAAGGCCATCATCAGCAGAACAGTGATAGGAAGAAGCAGAGTTTATAGAGATGAGCCAAAGCATCTGGAACCCTTCTCTGGTTCCTTCAATCAGAGACCCAGGCCTGGATCCTGGGAAGAGAGTCTGGTATACAGTGTTTAAGCCAATTTTTTTTTCAACCTTCTTGTTTATTCTCTTGCTTATGAATTACATTCTTTTTTTTTTTTAATTAATTCAAGACAAGACTTTATTCTCTATCTTGACATTATAGATTTAAAAAGTAACTATTCCACAAACTTAAGTGTTGTGCCAGGTACAGAAGCTATGGCATTGAATCAAGCAGGACTTGGGCGAGGCAGTGTCCACTGGGTCCTTTGACTATAAACATGGGACTATAAACAACTTTAATTTGATGTGATGTGATCCAGATACAGTAGCAGTATTGTGAAGAGGGAACCAAAGATGACTAGAGTTTCCATCAGAATAACGGTCATGTCTGTTAACCACTGTAGCCAGTACCCAACACTACGCCTGGGTCATAGCAGACGCTCAGTAAACAGGGTGGGAGGAAGAATGAGAATGGGAGGAGGGGTGGTCAAAGCTCAAAAAGTTCCAAGCACCTTGGATTTCTCCTGGAACACGAGGAGCAGAAGGAAAGATCATTCTGGAGAAAACAATTTGTGTTAAGAAGTAAGGAGAGTTTGTAAAGTAAGAAGTTCACCATGACCAGAGGGTGGAGTTGGCAATGCATACTAGTAGATGAAATTGTAAAAACTAGAGAATGAAGGTCCTTATAAGCAATGCTAAGATTCAGAACATTAACTTACAGAAAACAAGAATAACAATAAAGCTCAAGGCCATTCTGAGCAGCTCTCTCATCTGTCAAAGTTGACTCTTTAACTTGCTAGGATGAGTTTCCCTTAACCTGAGAAAGTGAAAGTGTTAGTCGTTCAGTGGTGTCTGACTCTTTGTGACCCCATGGACTGTAGCCTGCCAAGTTCCTCTGTCCATAGGATTTCCCAGGCAAGAAAACTGGAGTGGGCTGCCATTCCCTTTTCCAAGGGATCTTCCCGACTCAGGGACTGAACCAAGGCTTCCTACGCTGCAGGCAGATTCTTCACTATCTGAGCCAGCAGGGAAGCAAGAGTCAAATTTTAGGTGGCTCAAGACAAGTGGGTAGAATTCAGATTGGCCTTAGATTTAGGGTCAGTCTGACAATGCACAAGACCAGGCTGAAGCTAATAAACAGATTTAAAAAGAGAAAGAGGGAACAAAGAACATGGCAAAAATAAAACTTTAAAATAGAGGCAGGTAGCTAGGGTGAACGATAATCAAGTCTTGGCTATGTAAAAACTGCTCTTGGTGAAGTCCCCTTACTCATTCTCTTTCAAATGATGCATACACATGTCAGTAATACTAGGCTTTCTAAATTGTTATAAGGTGGGGTTGTTTGTTGGGGTAATTTGAAATTGGAGTTTGATTGCAAATATGTAATTTTAAAACACTCTAGTAGCAATTACCCTAGTCATTTATTTTGAAGAAAGGATGCCCTCCCAAGGCACTTTCTTCTCTGAAAGGCTGGATCTGAGATTCCAGATGTAGGAAGCTCCCTGGGAGGGAGCTTGTGCCATATGAATAGGAATTATGATATAGATTCTACTGTTTCTGTATCAACCATATTTAGGTAGCTTACCTTTACGATACTGGAAAAGAAAAGACTTGTGTATGAAATAAAGGAAAATGACATGATTAACTTGGTGGAGAAAAGACTTATGTCTTCCCTTAAAGATGCAAAGATAAAGATAGAGAAAGGTGAGCGCCAAAGAATTGATGCTTTCGAACTGTGGTGCTGGAGAAGACTCTTGAGAGTAACTTGGATGCCAAGGAGATCCAACCAGTCAATCCTAAAGGAAATCAACCTTGAATATTCATTGGAAGGACTGAGGCTGTAGCTAAAGCTTCGAAACTTTGGTCACCTGATGCAAAGAGTCAACTCATTGGAAGAGATCCAGATGATGGAAAGATTGAAGGCAAAAGGGGAAGGGGGTGGCAGAGGGCAAGATGGTTAGATAGCACCACTGATTAAATGGACATGAATTTGATCAAACTCTGGGAGATAGTGGAGGACAGAATAGCCTGGCGTGCTGCAGTCCATGGGGTCCCAAAGAGTTGGTTAGTGACTGAACAACAACGAACAGAGATGCAAAAGCAACTCTTCCACATTGTTGATTATGTCTCACAGTCTTTCCCAGGTAACATTTGAGCCCATAACTTTCCAAAGGAGAGAGAAAGATACTGTCTTAGTTTCAGTAGACACCTCTTGGTTCAGTTGCTAACCCAGATGGTAACTTCTTTGGAGACAGTCATGATTATCAGGGGAGAACCCTTACGGTTGTGAGCATACTAGGTAATCACCAGCCAAACTGTGGGATCCAGTTGTATGATCTCAGCTGGAATTTTTCATTTTCTGTCTCCAGGAGCCACCAAAGGAAGACACCAATAATTGTGTGGGAAGTGTTTGTTGACTGATTAAAAACTGATTTCACATTTCTTGCAAACTTGTTTACATCCAATTCATGACTTTCCTTGAAGATTTACTCCCGTTGTTTGGAAGCAGAATTCTTCTCTGTGGTTACCTGGCACAAATAACTCGAAGTGAGACTTGATAAATCCACCTTTAATAAATCAATAAAGAACTGTCAGTAAGTTTTATACATCCACAAAGGCTCATGCAAGGGAGGCAGGGAGGAAACCACCAGTGAAATAAGTCAACTAACATGGCAACAGTTGAAGGCTGCTTTCTGTTTCACTCAGGACAGCTCCATCAGGTTACTTTCTTTTATTCTCTTTCTGTCTACAAAGTAGAATGGAAGTGGCTTGATGAAGGAATTCCCAACCTTGTAGAGGCTAAAGCTTTTTTTTTTTTTTGAGTAATGCAGAAAGTCCAATCTCTCCTCCCAATTCAAAGAATTAGGACATTTTCCAAGATCATCAGACTTTCAGGCTCCCCTTAGAATCTTTCCAGAAGTATTGATTAAATGCATGATTCAGTTTCCTTTAGCTCCTGGCATTTCCCGTAGTGTTGTTTTGGGGCAAATCAAGGAGCTGCAGACTTGAGACCATTTGATTGCTTGACAGATTGGTCCTGCATCCAGGGTGAGCTGGGTTTGTGTTCAGCTGAGATGCTCCATAGAGGTTAACACGACTTCTGGTGCAATGTGGTAGAAAAAGCTCTGGACAGGGACCCCCAGACCATTGGGTTCTAGCTGCAGTTTGACACCAACTTGAGGCAGAGAAAATGTCACTGGACTTCGTTCTCTGCTGCCCCTTTTTGCTCCAGGGCTCAGCAGCCTGCCCTCAACGACGGCTCTCGGATGGGATGCCTTTAGTCGTTGGCCCCAGGCAGTGTGCCACCACACAGAACTCTGGAAAGCTCGCCTTGTTTTCAGAGTGTTCCCTCTTTATTTTCTTTTCAATTAGTTTTATGTGTCTATTTATTTTCCTCAACAAGTTCATAATTTCATTTCTTTTTTTCTGTTTATATTCCCCCTCGGTTTCTACCCAAACCCTGCCATGCTCCACACTCTGAAAATCTGCTTGCTTTTTAAATCCATCTGCATTGAATTATTTATAGGTTTGATAAAGTCCTGTTTTGTCTGATGTTTATTTTCTTTCATAACAAGAAACCTGGGTGAACTTTTCCAAAAGACCAAAAAAGGATTCTAGTTTTTAAAGATGCTAGGCAACCGCTGGCCAAAATGTACAAAACAAGCCTTGGGTACCCTTTTTTCTGTGATTTGGGTTTTTTCCCCTCTATTAAACATTCTTTCATCCAAATGTGTTGCAGGGAGGGGAAAATAAATAAATCCCTTCAGCATGGACTCTCTCCAGAAGGCAATTACATGCCTCTCTTCACTACCCAATCCCTGAGCTTCAATCCCTTCTAGACCAATCATGAGACTTTTGAATCCATGAGAGGAATTCTGGGTTGTGATTGGCAGGTGTGGTCATGTGATAAAGATACTCAGTTGTTTATCCTACATCTCTTTCTACTCTAAATTCTAAATGACAACAACTGCAGTTTTGCCATCCTGATTCCTGTTGACTTCTGTGGCTTTTCCATTGTTATCTCTCTAGCTAATTTTTCATGTCCCTCGTGTGTCATCAATGACTTTGAACCTTTGTAGCTGAACAAGTTTCAGATTCATGCCCCTTTCCTTTCTCCCTTCCCTCTTTCTCCAACATTCTTCTGCCTCCTTTACCCAGTCCCATCCCCTCCCACATTTCCTGCATTAAATTAATTAGCTCAGGCATTGCAACTGTGTCAAAAAGGGATGGAGAGAGATTTTTAGCCTTTAGTGCTAGATAAAAGCACACCACACCCACACACACTCAGCTACATCACACCTGCACATGCACACACAGAGAATTGAAAACAGGATGGATAACCAGCGTTGTCAAAATGACCAAAGATGAGAAAGAAGAACACGGCAAACACACAAACTATGGGTGTGAGTTAGCTATGCCCATAAAATAAGAGGGAAAAAACAAACGGAAGCCTCATACCTTGAATTAGGTCTCGGGGTATGATTTTTTTTTTTTTAATTCTGTTAGGTGAAGGGAGAAAGTTTTATTTCTTCACCTTGCTATCTATTATTTCTTCTCTTCTTTTTCCTTTTGCTTATTTCATATATATATATATATATATATATATATATATATATATATATATATATAAAATATCTCCCACCCCACCCCCTCTCCTCTTTCCAATCCTTCCTTTAAGGTTTAATTTAACAATAACATTTGCGATCGAGGTCCTGCGCATCTCAAGGGCATTGCGCTTGAAATTGCACACACTCTGCACCATTTATCATAGGCTGACATGTGTCATGTTCCAGACTGCGGCTCCGAGAGGTTACAGCTCACGACTGCTCCTTTGTTGATCAGCTGCCGAGACAACTGAGGCACCTTTCTTCCCTTCTCCTTTCATTTTTTTCCCTTATTATTAAAGCTGCCTCATCCCCTTTTTGAAGGTCTAACTCACCCCTTTGCAGGAGAAGAAACACAGAAGAAGGCGTGTTGTGTTGAACGCTGTGTCCCTCATTTCCTGCGGTTTCTGATGGGGACCATTTGGTGTTTAATAAGATCGGAATGCACCTCTATAAACTTTCATCTTTGTCGAGAGAAAAACGGAAAAGGCCATTAAAAAGTCAGCACCAACCTGGCTTTGTTTCCAAGCAGACAGCATCCTGGGCAGGATGCGAACATTTGGAGCCCTAACTGGCCCCCTGCCACACGGACCGGGGCCACTCCATGTCCTTCTTGCAAAGCACGCTCTTCCAAAGCAGAGTCCTCCTTTCATGCCATCGTCTAAGCCAGGTGGGATTTGAACTTGGCCCTGAAAACTTTTTTCTCTGCAGTTTACTGTAAAAGACATACTGTAAAAGACCTGGGACCAGGGGCCGCCAGGTAGCAGCCCCTGACCTCAGTAGGCCTCACCTCCAAAGGCTCAGCAGTTCATGAAAACTTGGGCTGAAGCATTTGCAAAAGTTTTAAGAATAGGTTAGCTGCAATAAATAGTTATGGTGACCTTCCCTCGTGGCCAGTTTTGCCCTCATGCTAGGTATTTTTAAACCAGTATCCTTGACTGTATATTTCCTTCTGTGAAGAAGAGTCAGAACTCTGGTTTTAAAACTACAGACACAGAAAACAAACTTCTGGTTCCCAAAGCGGAGACATGAGGGAGGGAGGGATAAAGTAGGGGTTTGGGATTAACAGATACACCCTACTATAAGTACAACAGATAAGGAACAAGGGCCTACTGTATAGCACAGGAAACTATATTTGATATCTTGTAATAACCTAGAATGGAAAAGAATCTGAAAAAGAATATATTTATGTATACCTGAATCACTTTGTTATACCCCTGAAACATTGTAAATCAACCATACTTCAGTGAAAAATTCTTGTGAATAAAATAAATAGAATTTTAAAAATGTGTTTCCCTTAAAAAAATTTCTTTTGAAGTATAGTTGATTTGCAACACTGTGTTCATGTCTGCTGTACGGCGACATGAATCAGTTATACACACACGCATAGCCACCCTTTTCTGGATTCTTTTCTTGTATAGGCCATTACAGAGTATTGAGTAGAGTTCCCTGTGCTAAATTTTTTTTTGTTTAAAAGTAGATTTCTCCTACATTCTCCTCAGCCTCCCTCCTCCTGCCCACATGTTTACATTTGGTCTCTCCCAGCTTCCCTTCCTCCCTGTGGCCAAATAGCTGAGCCCCTCTCCTCCCACCATGCCTCCCACCACCCCATCAGGGCAGCTCACACTTGCCCTCCTCGTCCTCCCCTGTACCTTGCATGGCCACCTTTTCTCTACGGGGCTGACCACAGTTGTACCACAGTATTAATTTTCGTAGCTTATTACGTTATCTCCCAAGACTGTAATCTTCTCCCTGTCTCGCTCATCACTGTTGTCTCAGCTCACAGGAGCCCTTCAAATGATTTGTTGAGTGAATGAATAAGAGACACCATTAAAGCTCTTCCTTAGGGATTCTGGAAGGAGTTGCAGGGTGGCAATTTTGTGAGCGGCTTTCCTGGACGATGCTCAGCAGCTCTGGCACTGGCTCTTTTTTCTTCCCCTTCACACTCATCCAGCCACTTTAGGTGAACACTTCCCTCTTAAAGTGAGGCACACCTTATGAACTTGAGACTGGGAGTGTGTATAATATACAAGCACATATACAAACCATCTGTCATCAGCTGCTGAAATTTATCCACAAAGGAAGAGTGTCAGCTTCGGGTAAGAGGAGCATTTAGTTAGCACTTACTAAGACTGCCTAGCTTCCCTGGTAGTTCAGTGGGTAAAGAATCTGCCTGTAGTGCATGAGACCCAGGTTCGATACCTGGGTCGGAAAGATCCCCTGGAGAAGGAAATGGCAAACCACTCCAGTATCCTTGCTTGGAAAATCCCATGGACAGAAGAGCCTGGTGGGCTGTATAGTCCATGGGGTTGCAAAGAGTCAGACAGACAGAGTGACTAACACTTTCACTTTCAAGACTGCTTAGTGGTCATGTTCTGAGCTAAATTTCAGGGCTCCAAAGATGGTAAGAGCTTCCCTGGCGCCATAGAGTGCCTGCAGGCTGGCAGGAGCAGTCGTGAATCCACAGCCATAGAGGTTGGGACCAGAGAGTGATGGAAGAGCAGAGGCTGACCATGTGCTGAGACTTTGAGGAGGTTTGACAGAAAAAGTGAGGCTAAGTCTGCAGGGAGAAACTGAAGCTCTGGCCAGATGGATAAGAGTCAAGGGTGCTCCTGGAGGACGAGACTGCCTGGATGAAGGCAGAGCAGTGTGAAGGCAGTTGAGTGCTCTGGTCCTTGTGAAGGCAGATGAGTGCTCTTGGCACCTCCTGCAGCACTGGAGAATCACTTGGTGGTCAGCTTTGGGATCCTTCCAGACATAACTATTAAGTAACTTGGGGACTTCCCTGGTAGCGCAGTGGCTAAGAATCTGCCTGGCAATGCAGGGGACACAGGTTTGATCCTTGGTCTGGGAAGATTTCACATGCCGTGGAGCAATGAAGCCTGCAAGCCACAACCACTGAGCCATGACCCTAGAGCCTGAGCACCCCAGAGATGAGTATGCCCACTCACTGCAGCTAGAGAAAGCCTGTGTGCTGCTGCTGCTGCTGCTAAGTCACTTCAGTCGTGTCTGATTCTGTGTGACCCCATAGACGTCAGCCCACCAGGCTCCCCCGTCCCTGGGATTCTCCAGGCAAGAACACTGGAGTGGGTTGCCATTTCCTTCTCCAAGCCTGTGTGCAGGTACTAATTATTAATTTAATAATTAAAAATTATCCATAAAAAACATAGGTTGGGCTTATCCAATCCAAACCAGCATCTATTTCAGAATTCTCTAAGGGACCTTCACTACAATGGACCCCTGAACCTTGAAATCAATGGACTGGTTCCCCTAATGAATGAATGAACAAGCAGCAAAGGAAAGAAATGACCTGTGTGTGAGAGAGAGAAAGAGAAAGAAAGATACCCAACAGTTGGTGAGCTTTACATTATCTTAAAACCAGGCAAAACTCCTGAATAAGACCAAGAAAAGCTGTACTGTTACTGAACTTCTAAAGTCATCCAAAAAGAACTCTGGCTTTGCAAACTTCTCGAGGTCGACTTGAACAATAATTGACACTGAAATCACAGCTCAAGGCCCACTGGAGGAAGAGGTGATTTGAGGAGGGTCCTTGTGATGCCAAAATATTTCACGGAAAAATGAACAGTTCAATTGTCAACTGGTTGTTTTGTTTCTATGACACCAAACAGCAGGGTTGTTTCCAAACATTTCCGTGTTTGTCATCATTTAGACAATACCTTGAGATGATTCACTTTTCGTCTAGATATGTAAACATCCTGAAAGATATATCCTAATTATCATTTAATTTGAGGTCAATATGTTAGCATATGATGAGTGAGAAAGTAATATATTGGCGACACTTGGAAAAGAGGTTAAAGTACAGAAGCTGAAACACTAAGGGTATAAGAACAACTGAATCTCTTTTTTCCCCCTGCCATATATTTCTTTTCATAACTGCAAAGTATAATTATTATTCTTACTGTCCTAAAAGAGTGTAATGTTATACAATGGGATAATTTTAGAAATTGATAGAAGACTAAAGCAATCGTTAAATTGAATATATCACCTTTATCAAGGAGGAGGGGATTTTTATTATTATTGTTTTCCTGATTTTTATTGAAACCTTAAAAAACAACCTGGAACCAATCCACACTCTTTGATTATTAAAAGAGGGTCTTTGGAGGATTTCCTTGGCAGTCCGATGATTAAGACTTTGCCTGCCGGGGCAGGGGGTACGGGTTTGATCCCTGGTCGGGCAGCTAAGAGCCCACTTGCCTCACAGCTAAAAAATCAGAACATAAACAACAGAAGCAATATTGTAACAAATTCAATGAAGACTTTTAAAATGGTCCACAATAAAAAAATATATATTAAAAAAGAGGGTCCTTGTTGAGATTTGAGTTAAGAGGGAGGTGACTAAAAGCTTAAAAAGGTTATCTGATTCTTAAAAGGTGAAGGTGCCACCAAACCAAATAAGCAAAACCAAAAAATAGATAAGACATCATAATAAGCTGAAAGTATTTAAAAGCAATCAAGTGAAGATGTTGAGAGTATTGTACAAAAGAAGAATGATATTTGTACAGTAGGTAAAATATAGATTCCAATTTATAACAGGAGACAGGAAGGAGACAGGAATTGTTTATAGGACCTTGTAATAGAATTTCAACAAATCTCTTTTAAAAGCTTTCTCTTTGCCTTGGCATCAAATCTGGGCAACTCTGGCAGCCACATCAGATGAAATAAAATGCCCAGACTGGCAAGCATCACAGCATCTGAGGAACAGAACTTGAAGTCAATTCCAGATTTGGCTCTGCTCCTATCTTTTGTCCCAGTTCAGCTACTGTCAGAAGCCTCATTGCTTCTCCAGCTGAGGACATTGATCAGGGAGAGGTGTGCTTGTGGAAAGTTTTCTAATTTTTTTTTTTTTTTTTAATATCAAGTGGTTCATGTGAACTTTAAGTTGACCTTTTCAGTCTCCATCCTGATGTGATTATTTACTTTAAGGTTCTGGTTTCAAGATACATGTCTAAATTAAGATAATAGTTAAAGAACATTCTCCCTGAAGTTTTCCTACTATATAAGTAGACTTTAATTGAAATCTAAGGAATGGCAGCCCTGTTATTTCCACTGACTTCATAAAGTTGTTGTGAGGATAAAATGGATTAATATATGTAAAGGGCTAAGAACAGTGCTTGGCACATAGTAAAGGCTACAGAATGATAGCTGTTGTTAATAATAATATTATTATTACTATTATTTATCCACCCAGCAAGTCAGCTGGATGATAAATTAGGCTGCCATGTATATTCCCACTCTGTTTGATGGGATGTCGTAAGTTTTCATTGCTTTATCCTGTTCTTACTTCCATCTCTCTATCCCTTTCTAGGTCAAGTCTCATTGAAATCCTTGATCTCTTGTCTCGTTTGTGAATGTAACATTTTATAAATATTAATGTGACTATTAACATTTATCACACTCCACCATGGGCTGGATGTTTAAACGTGCATCATCGCATTTATGATGAGAATTTCCCTCAAAACTTATGAAGTAAGTACTATTCTTTTTCTCATTTTACAGATGAGGAAACCGAGCTCCATAAAAAATCTAGAGGTAAGGACCAAGCTGTACCTCGAGAATGCACTGTTATGGGGTTTGATTCCAGGCGTCTAATGTCAGTGCTGAAGCTCTCAGTCAGTCTTGTTCTTATTTCTGTCCCCAAGATCACGGATGGACTTGGTGACTGAAATGCACACCTGAAGTTCTCGCTCTGTCTTCCTTGTGGACTCAAGAAGGAAGTCCTCACCCTCAATAGCCTTTATCTTCTGCTTGGGTTTCAGTCCCCTGAACCTGGACCCAGTGCCATGTGGCCTGGCCAGTATCCCAGTCTGACCATCCACCATACCTTCATTTTTGTATTCCTTTAAGTGAATAACATCTCTCTACAGGGATCGGGAAAATGTTCCATCAAATTCACTTAGAACGAGAGAGCTTTTCACACTGAGGTAGAGAGCAGTAGTAAAATCTACCTCATAAAATTCGCATGTGATTAAGTGGGTGGATATGATTTTACAATGCCCTGCGTCTCCTTGGTAGCATTCCTTTTGCTCAAACAGTGGAAAATGTCCATTAACCTGAATGCTTAGGAAATGGGGACCTCTGGGTAAATTGGGATTTTTGTTGTTGTTTATTGATGATGAAAAAAAAAAAAAACACAAAACCTCAAAATATCTTGCTTTCATTGTCACTATTATCCACATTTTTCCCTCAAAAGAGATAAATCCACTTCCCTGCTTCAGCAAATCATGGTGAGCTGAACTTGCCTTGTGCTTTATTTGATGGTTTGGATTCTTATAGTTCTCCAGGGTCCATTTTCTGAATATGAAATCTTGATACTTATTACTATAAACATGGACTATGTGGGAAGTTAAGAACAGAGAGGGGTTTCTCTGATTTTTTTTTTCTATGTGCATAAGTCTATAGTTTTTCTTTTTCCATTAAGGGTGACTTTTCTCCTAAAAGTAAATCAAAGAATAAAGGAAGAAGTTCATAGACATTTGTTGGTTATGCTCAGATCAACTATTTCATGGTTTAATTTCAACTTCCTCTTTCCCTTCTGTCTAGTTAGCATGATTCTGTTCCATTATTCTTTTCCTTCTCCAGCTCTTTTGCTTTTCCTCTCCCTCACCCCCAGGCAAAATGCTTTTCCCTTCTCTGTGTCCTCATCAACTATATGCAGCCTTTATAACCTTGTCTCAAAACCCTGGTCTATAATCCATTTTCTGCCCTCCCCTTCCTTCTTCTCTCCCTCCTCTGATCTGACATTTTTGAAACTTTTAATCCTCAAACATCATCAGTGGTGCTGGCATACTCCACCCTGATCTTGACAATACTGTCAAACATAGTAAGGATGGCTGCTAGGAATGAAGACACCAGATCCCCGATGGGGACTCTGCCTACCCTTGGTTACATGACCTCAAGTGAGAAAAGAATGTTGGAGCTGAATGCAACTTGAGAGAACTTGAATACTCTCATTTTACACATGAAACCTAAGCCAGGTAGGTCTACTTTCTCACTTACTGTACCTGTACCAAGATTTGAACTTAGAACTTCTCATTTTATGTCAATCATGTTCTCCTACCCATCCATCCTAGGAGTCCCTCCTTATTGAGACATATACTGACTTTGGGCACAAAAACAAGACGATATTAAAGTTGTGAAGGTGCTTTGAAAAGTATTGAACACTAAACACCTGAGGAGGAGAAGGGAGCGACAAAGGATGAGATGGTTGGATGGCATTACTGACTCAATGGACATGAGTTTGAACAAACTCCAGGAGACAGTAAAGGACAGGGAGGCCTGGCATGCTGCAGTCCATGGGTTCACAAAGAGTCGGACACAATTTAGTAACTGAACAACAGCAAACCCGTAAGCACCACTACTCTGTAAATGAACAACAGCAATAGGGTTGTTCACAAGGCTGTTACCTGACTCAAACCTGTGCAAGGAATCTCAGCAAAGGGCAACCTACTAATAGCTGCCAGAATATTGAAGTTCTTTTCGTACTTCTAAAATACACTTTAGCAAACTTCTGTATTGGCCCTACGACAAACCAGAAGAGGGAAGCTTGCTATTACTAACCTAAAGATGGATTACTTTTCTTCCCTCCTATTACAATATAAGTGTGAGAAAAAAATAAAAAACAGAGCTGGAGTTCAGTTCAGTTCAGTTCATTCGCTCAGTCGTGTCCGACTCTTTGCAACCCCATGAACCGCAGCACACCAGGCCTCCCTGTCCATTACCAACTCCCAGAGTCCACCGAAACCCATGTCCATTGAGTCAGTGATGCCATCCAACCATCTCAGAGCTGGAGTTAAATACACACAAAAGCACAAGCTGATGAAGAATCATTCGTATGGTATATCTGTTTGTTAATCACTCTAAGGAAAACAGTATTTCAAATAAGTATGCCAAAACAAACAAAGCAAACAATAAATTAAGGTGAGCAGTTACCAGCAGTAGGTACTTCAGGGAGGTCAGCAGGATGCCCCAGCTGCAGCAAATTGAGCATATAGAGTCTGGTGCTGCTCTGAGTCATCTTAGGCACAAAGAGAGTTAAAATGTGAGTCCTGGACTAGCCTGATGGTCCAGTGGTTAAGAATCTGCCTGCCAGTGCAGGGACATGGGTTCAATTCTGGTCCTTGAAGATTCCGCATGCAGAGGGGCATCTAAGCCGGTGTGCCACAGCTCCTGGGCCCCCACACACAACAACAGAGGCCACCCCCAAGAGAAACCTGAGAAGTGCAACTGGAGCACTGTCCCCACTCATCACAGCTAGAGAAAACCTGCACAAGGCAAGGAAGACACAGCCGGAAACAAGCAAATATTTTTAGAAACTGTGAGTACTAAGCAATGTCTGAAAAGAAGGCTGGGAGGATAGATAGAACAAGCTGACTCTGTCTTCCTATCCAAGGGATTAGAGTGACAGTCACAGGGACCATGTGGAAAGTGAGAAGTCAGGATGGGAACAGGGTCGTCCTCTCTGGGAAGACTAATGTTCACCTCTCCCTCTTCCTGGGTGTAGAGTATGTGACCACAGTAAAGATGCCTGGATGTAAAACAATAAAGTGTTAGTAGCTCAGTCGTGCCTGAGTCTTTGCGACCCCATGGACTGTAACCTGCCAGGCTCCCCTGTCCATGAAATTCTCCAGGCAAGAATACTGGAGTGGGTAGCCATTCCCTTCTCCAGGGGATCTTCCCAACCCAAGGATCTAACCCACGTATCCTGCATTGAGGTGGATTCTTTACCATTTGAGCCACCAGGGAAGCCTGTAGAATTATAAGGCGGCAAGCAAATTCCCAATACTCCTTTTGCTTAATTCTCATAAGCTTCAGGAATCTTCCATGATATCTAAATGAAGTATCTACAGAAATTGACAACATTAGTTGTTTTTTCACACTTGCATCCAATTGCTATACGAAGGGCAAAGGGACACCCACCAACCCCTGGAATCTCTAGAAGAAAAATACTTAGATATTAAAAAAAAAAAAAAATCTGATGACATTATTGGACACAAACCAAGTTCTTGGTAGGAGTCTTTTGTCATTAGTGAAAAATCAGTTGCCTATTAATACTGTCATTTTCTTTGAATACAATCTGCTCAAACAGGCTATCGAGAAAGATCTCCTTAATTTACTTCCCTGGTTGGTGGCCACCTGAAGGAGGGAAGCAGAACTGCTGGTCCCAGGAAAGTGAGAGAGGCTGTGTTCAGGAGCTCAGTGGGAAACTGATCTGAGACCGGAGTAATTGCCAAGATGATTAATTATTCCTCTGAGGCACACACACATGTCCCTTTCTCTCTTCTTCATCAGCAAGGCTGACTCGAGAAGAGGGGCTAGCCCACCCTGGCGGGTCCAGCTGCCCGGGTGGGGACAGTCCTGTGGCCTTGTTGTCCCCTGCAGGGCGAGAGCCAGGGGACAAGTCCTTTTTTTTCCTCTGCAGAGAACTGAGATGTCACCTTGTCACAGCTCATGCTTCCGTTCTTCGAGAGAGTTGCCTGCATTCCTCCATATTTCTTGTGCCTTTGTGAGGGTATCTTCACTCCTCATCTGGAAGGCTTCATCTCATCTCAAAGTGTTACTTTGCATGTGAACCTCCCAGAAACCCCATAAGGTTGTTTAAATTGCCTGTATTCTGCAAATGAAAGGGGCTGAGTTCAACAAAATAAGGAGCTGAGCGCACACAGCTTGGAAGGGGCTGGACCAGAACCCAAGTCTCTCGGACCCAGAGTGCATTGCCTTTGCAATCTACGAGGCCCCCTTGCCACCTGAACACACAATCGAACACGGAAGAGCCTTACAATGGCACTCACATACATCACCCTCCCCCAGAGAAGCATTAGCAAGTGAGCAGCATAGAATGACCACAAAGGTATGTTTGGAAACAGTTTTCAGTTTCTCGACTGAATAAATTAAAGGAAGGTCCATGACGACTTTTTGTTAAGTTTTGATTCCATAAACTATGAAGTTCTATTTAAAAGGCGAGATGAATCAAATATGAATCAAGAGATGATATATTGTAGTGGCTAAGAGCTCTGTACTTGGCGCCATCTTGCCTGAGTTTGTATCTCTCATCTACCAGTTGCTACATGGATTACTTGGCGCCATCTTGCCTGAGTTTGTATCTCTCATCTACCAGTTGCTACATGGATGACGTTTAGGAAGAGACTTAAATATGCTTTGCTTCAGTTATCTCAGCTGAGAAATGGGTATGTGAAATACTACTTATCTCACAAAATGGTAATAAGGATTAAATGATCCATGGACAATGCTTAGCAGTGTTCCTGGTACATGGTAACCACTCAGTAAATATCAAGTGTCGTTATTGTCATAGTGACAATATACACCAAACTAATTAGCCTCAGATGAATGGACACCAACACAAGTTTTTGATTGAAAATCAGTGGCACAAAAGACACGGGAAAAGCAAAGCAGAAAACAAGAAACTCGGCTACAATTCAGGAAAAGAAGAATTGGATGTTTGGACTGGCCATAAGTCAACAATGAGCCAAAAGTCCAACGCAATTATTATGGAAAGGTAAGTGAATACAATAAGAAACCCATGGACACAAGCAGAGTGTCCTGACATTCTTCTGACTTCTGCTCTTGTTGATCAACTCTGAGCCAAATGGTTTCATTTCCAGGCAAAGTCCTTGAAGGGGAAAATTAACAACCCCAAACTAGAGTGTGTCCAGAGGAAAAAAAACAGGAGGAGGTGGGGTCTGGCAACCACTTCATTGAAGGAGTCCTTGATGAAAACAAGAAGGTGGAATTTAGAGCCATGAAAAAGGGGGAAAATCCTCACTATTCTAGAAAGTGTTTTAACCATCCCCCCATTGTCCAACAAAGAAAGAGGCTGTTTTGTTAGCTCACGAGCACACTGCCATGAGAATATACTTGAATGGTTGAAAACAAATCGTGGATTTTGCTAATAAGATTGTCGTTGGAAATGTGAATTCCATAAACTTTCGGAAGGCTTCCTATTTTCTGATTCTGTGACAGAAAGAGATGAGTCTGCATAGCCACCTGCCTCTAGGACCCAGCCTCCAGTTTTATGACCTAACATAATAACTGGTACTCTCCATGCCCTCATATTTCTGTAATGGATGGAGTTGTCCTCACTGGGGAATATGCTGCTCACTAAGATACCCGCAGACTTCTGCTTCTTTCCATTGCGCTGGATGCTTTCCAAGAACCAGGTGTATTTGTCCCCGTTTCTATTTAAACCAGTTGCATCTGTTACTGTAATTGCTTAGTTTCATTAAACATTATGTAAACTGGTGAAATATTAGTGTTAGAAGAAAGCAAGATGTTGTGTCTATGAAAACGAAGTTGAGTGCTTTGGAGAGATTTGATGAAGGCGATTTGCTAAAAAGTAATTGCTGTTAAATTAGGTGTGAGTTAGACAAATGTATAAGATTGGGAAAGATCATTAAAATTTAGATGGATTCTCTTCTAAGATTGCTCTGCAAGTCTTTAAGCTCTTGCTCCACTTTGTAGCAACTAAAAAATCATGGATGCTTCTTCATGGGTGTAATTTATGCAAAATGACGCCACAGAACTCTGACAAGCAGGCCCATGTGTGAAGAGGATGCTTTGGCCTTGTATCAGAAGGTTGACAAGTTAAAGATATGTTTTTGCAGGTTTAAAGTTTAAAAGTTTAATATACGGTGTTTCTTTTTTTATGAGTTTCTTGTGATTGGAGTTTGAAATTCATCACCAATAATCTAGTAGCCATAACCAGACAGATTAAACGACTCCTTTTGTTCAGCCAAGTAACAGCCAAGTTACAAAAAAAAAAAAAGTGGATCTGCTGTAACTGTAGGAAGGACTGACATGACAGCATGTGACTCCAGAATTCTATGGTGCGCCGAGGCTGGGGCAGGCATTTCAGACGTGGAGATGCAGTGCAGTGAAGGCAGGCAGAAAAGGAAGGCTGGTGGTCCTGGGTCCAAGATGTGGGTTTAGGATTCAGTCCATGAGACAAAGAGGAGTTGGGTGAAGCTAGTCAGTGTAAGATATATGGATGTTCTTGCCACCAGATAAGCAGTGGAAGTGTCTGAGATGTAGCCAAGACAACCATCGAGGCAGGAAATACAGGTCTGGGTTCAAGGACAGCTTCCTCATGTATATGCATTAGGCCGAAGGTAAAGCCACCTCCCTGTTTTGCACTTAATGAGGCCATGAAGCGTGGAGGAATGGCGTCTAACACAGAAACCCTGTAGCCTCCAAATAAGGCACTGACCGTGAAAATTGTGGAGCAAGAGCAGTAAAATTGCACAGGTTGCTGATGACCCTGCATGACCTTCCATGTGTGGCTGCTCGAATAGTAAGGGCCAATTTAAGGGAAGGGCTTCCCTGGTGGCTTCGATGGTAAAGAATCCGCCTGCAATGCGGGAGACCTGGGTTCGATCCCTGGGTTGGGACGATCCCCTGGAGGAGGGCATGGCAACCCACTCTAGTATTCTTGCCTGGAGAATCCCATGGATAGAGGAGCCTGGTGGGCTACAGTCCACAGGGTCACAAAGAACTGGACATGACTGAGAGACTAAGCACAGCACACTATTGAAGGGAAAACTGCTCTCAGAGCACAAGGACTGTGGCTTCAGGGCACAAACGTGCAGGACCGAGAACTGATAGAGCTTGGTGCCATCCAGGCCGCACCTCAGCCCCACTTACAGAATGCTCAACCTCTAATCAAAAAGACCCCACGCATTCGAAGGGCTAAAAATAAGATTAAAAAGGGATCAAAAAACTTGGGGGCCCAAGGATGCCCACAGGCTTTTCTGAATGTGTAAATTTCACTTTTGTCTCAATAAACTGCTTTTTTGTTCTCTTCGCTACTTACCCTCAGTGTTTTTTGTTTGTCTGTCTGTTTTTCTCTTTGTGTTCTCATCCCGATTCTTTTTGGATGAGTTGAGCAAGAGGCTGGACTTTTGATAAAGCTTTTCTCATATCACAAAGATCTGAGAGGGGAAAGAGAGAGAGAGAGAGAGAGTGAGAGAGGGGCCGGAAGCAGGCTCGCCTAATCTGGTGGGGAGTTCTAGCCCATACTGGTCCAAATGGCCTCATGGAAGTGTCGATGTCTCAGAAGTTCCACTAAGTACCTGTCAGCAGGACCAGTTCTTTGTCTTGATATACGAAGAACATTTGATAAAGAGGCAGCAGAACTTGACACTGACCAGGGTTCTTGGCCTTCCCTGATAAATAGAAAGTGATATGAGGCCAGACAAGAAATTCAGGCAAGGCTTTATTGGGGCCCCTGCTGCAGCAGTGGGGAGTGAGACCAAGTAACAGGTTCCCTTACTTGCTTACTCCACGACGTGGGGCAAGCTGATTCCTTATGTGGGGTGAAGGTAGGGGAGCATATAGGGGTCAGGCCAGAGGGTGGCTTAGGTGGTTGCCCACTGCTTTGTTGGTGTTGAGTGCAGGCGACATGCAGGGTAACCCGCTTTTGCTCCCAACACCTTGTTTCTGCCTCAGGCCCTTCAGAAGTGGCAGTGGGAGTTTTTGGGTCTTTTTGTGTCTTGCTGTTCATAATTCACCCCAACTGTGCATGCATATAGTTGTTTTTAGTGCCTTGTAGTTTCTTTGTATTTTGTTGTCTAGGAGACGGTTGTCCAGCTGCAAGCACTGC
Organism: Bos indicus; assembly: GCF_029378745.1. Lineage (NCBI taxonomy): Eukaryota > Metazoa > Chordata > Mammalia > Artiodactyla > Bovidae > Bos > Bos indicus. Next base: position 12,645,760 of record NC_091780.1, on the reverse strand, counting down.
AGCTAGGGTCCCAGGTCCCAGCCTGTCTCTGACCTGCATGGCCCAGCCCTGCCATGATCATAGGCACATCCCGAGACAAGCCTGGACCTCACTGCCTCTCTCGAGGTCCTCGTCTATCAAGTGTACATCCTCGTGTTTCTTAAGGTGAAGCCCCAGGAAATGACTGAATCACATACATAAAATCATTTTGACAGCAAAAATCAAATGGAGATTTTACTAAGAATGTGGTTTGCTAAGAATTTGATGGTGGAACCAATATTTTGCAATCTGTTTGCTTCAATCAGAATTGCCTTCCTGGTGTGGAAAATGTGAATGAATTCCAAATCACTTATTTGTTAAATTATTGATTTGCTGTTGTTCAGTCACTCAGTCATGTCTGACTCTTTGTGACTCTGTGGACTGCAACATGCGAGGCTTCTCTGTCCTTCACCATCTCCTGGAACTTGATCAAATTCATGTCCATTGAGTCAGTGATGTCATCCAACCATCTCATCCTCTGCCATCCCCTTCTCCTCCTGCCTTCAATCTTTCCCAGCATCAGGGTCTTTCCAATGGGTCAGCTCTTCGCATCGGATAGCCAAAGTATTGGAGCTTCAACTTCAGTATCAGTCCTTCCAATGAACACCCAGGACTGATCTCCTTTAGGATGGATTGGTTGGATCTCTTTGGAGTCCAAGGGCCTCTCAAGAGTCTTCTCCAACACCACAGTTCAAAAGCATCAATTCTTTGGTGCTCCGCCTTTTTTAATGGCCCATCTTTCACATCCATACATGACTACTGGAAAAACCATAGCTTTGACTATACAGACCTTTGTTGGCAAAGTAATGTCTCTTTTTAATATGCTGTCTAGGTTTGTCATAGCTTTTCTTCCAAGGAGTAAACGTCTTTTAATATCATGGCTGCAGTTGCCATCTGGCATGATTTTGGAGCCCAAGAAAATAAAGTCTGTCATATGGTGAATTGGTCACTGCTTTTAGAACTAGTTTAATGTATATTTAATTCTTCCAAACCAGAGAGAGATTTTCCTTGAATGTTCTTTTGTTGGTTCTTTTGATTTAATAAAAATATTTCTATTTGATCTCATTAAATATAATGCGAGATAGACAGCAGGGTGATGGAATATTAGACAAAGCTGGGATTCCAAACTCAACTTCAACACTATTGGCTGTGAGATTTTGAGCAAGTAAATGTCGTACTAAAAGAGGCAATACCAAAGCTAACCACAAAGGTTTTATAAAGATTGAATAGGGCCATAATAATGCATGTAATTTGCCTAGTTTAATACCAGGCAGCAAATAAGCAGGCATTAAAATTAATTTATATTAGTATTATTCAATTTACAAATAAAATTTTATGTATTCTGTGTTATGAAGCAGGATTTTCCTTGAGAATTTAAAGTTTAAGGAAATTAGTCACTTTATAAAATGCATTCTTATTTTCTATAGGGATTCATCATCTTTGAGCTTCTTTTAATATAAAGCTCTCTTATAGCACTTTGAATATCATTTGTCATACAATATCAGAGAAATAGCAATTATATACAATGATGTACAGTGTGATAGTCTGAAGACAGTAGACACGAAAACCTGCTGGTCTGTCGTTTCGGCCTTCTGCTGGGTCCTCTAGGGCTAGAAAACCAGAGAAGGCTGGCGTGGCTACTCAAACTCATGATCCCAGGGGAGGAGGCAGGATGGACACTGAAAATAGAAACAGGTCACCCTGTAAGACAGCCTCGAAGTAATGGTCTCATGATGTGGTGCAGATTTTAAATGATCCATGTAATCATTCACACATAGTTATTTAGCACCTACTATGTACCAGGCACTGGGATTGAAGCAAAGAATGAAGCAATTATACCTGCTGTCAGCAAGTTTCCTTGTAATTGTGGGAAGACATAAAGCAACATGGTAAAATACATGCATGAAGTAAGTGCAAACGGTGATCAGTGCTACAAAAAAAAGAAAAAAAAGAATAAAAATGGCACAAAGAGAGTGACATAGGGCTTAGTAAACAGGTTAGGGACAGCCTCTCCTGGAAGGTGACATATAAGTTGAGTCTGAATGATGTGATGGGACCAGCTATGTAAGGATTGGAGTAGGGAAGAATATTCCAAACATGGGGAAAAGCAATGTCATAGAGCCCACAGCAGGACAACGTTAGATGTGTTCTAGTGATGGAAGGAAGGTCAGTGAGGCTGGAGCACAAGATTGAAGGGGAAGGGACAGGAGCTGAGGTGGGGGAAGCAGGCTGGGCCCAAGTGCTTCTTTAACAGGAGTTCTGGACTTGGGTGCTCAGTGAGACCAGAATGAAAGAGTTGGGATCTGAACTTGTGTGGGGGACAAAACAGAGAATAAAGAAGAGCAGCATAGTCAAAGGCATAGAGACAGTGAATGAGCAAATTTCACAGCAAATAAGCATGCTGACTTTAAAAAATTAATTAAAAAATTTTCATTATGCTTTATTATAAAATATTGAATATAGTTCCCTATGCTGTACAATAGAACTTGATTTTTATCCATTCCCCTGTGGCTTCCCTGTGGCTCAGACAGTAAAGAATCTGCCTGCAATGTGGGAGACCCACGTTCGATCCCTGGGTTGGAAAGATCCCCTAGAGAAGGAAACGGCAACCCACTCCAGTACTCTGGCCAGGAGAATCCTAGGGGTAGAGAATGGGATCACAAAGAGTCGGACACGACTGAGCAACTGACACTTTTACTTCATTTTTCATTCTATATATAATACTTTGCACTTGCTAATCCCAGACTCCAATTCATCCCTCCCCTATCCCCCTCCCCACAACTCACTGATTTGAGTATCCTGAGGGCAGAAAGATACTAAACAGCAGTTGAAACAGGGAGAAGCCTGAACTGTCAGCAGTTTGGCCTTCACAGAGCAGGGGATGGAGACTGACTCTAGGTTTCTGAGCAGAGAGGGATGTGATTAAAATGATGTTCATGAAGGAAGAGCTTGGCAAGGCTAAGCATGGTTATTAGAGGGAGAAAGACTAAGGTTAGGGTGGTTAGCTGAGATGAACTGAAGTCTTAAGTCTGAGTGAGCCTCTGGACCACCTGAGGGCTTATTGAAACTCAGAGCTGGGTCCTGGCCCCGGGGTGGATGAGTCAGTAGATCAGGGTGGAGCCCAAGAACCTGCACTTCTTGCAAGAACTCAGGTGATGCTGAAGAAGCTGGTTCAGGCACACATTCTGAGGGCCACCATCCAAAACAGGGTTTCCCTCATAGCTCAGTTGGTAAAGAATCCACCTGCAATTGCAGGAGACACCGGTTCAACTCCTGGGTCGGGAAGATCTGCTGGAGAAGGGATAGGCTACCCACTTTGGTATTCTTGGGCTTCTCTTGTGGCTCAGCTGGTAAAAAATCCACCTGCAATGTGGGGGACCTGGGCTTGATACCTGGGTTGGGAAGATGCCCTAGAGAAGGGAAAGGCTACCCGCTCCAGTATTATGGCCTGTATAGTCCATGGGGTAGCAAATAGTCAGACACGACTGAGCAACCTTCACTTTCACTTTCATCCAAAACAACTCTCATGGGCACAGCATCCAGAGTTAAGGGACTGAATTCAGAGCTTGACATCATGACCAGAGGCTGCGTCAGCTTCCCTACCTTGAGCTTCTGTGTTCTCATCTGAAAATGGAGATCGTAACAAATTTGTTTAAGATCCTGTGATGTTTAGCTGCAATGATGTGTTTAAGACACCTAGCAGTGTGTCTGACATAGTAAATGCTTTTTAGCTGAGTTGAATCTGACATGAGGAGGATTTGGACTATTTAACAAATGGTGAGGAAGGGATAAGAAAGGCTTTTTATTTATGTTGTTTTGTTTTATTAAAGCAAATGGCCTCATTTAGCGTGTTCTATGCCAGCTGGAGTGCATCAGAGTGTGTTTCTAAGTTAATGCTGTGTTGAGGTCCTATGTGAAAATTAGGTCATGAAAGCAGCTAATAATTTCATTAATAATGACAAAATTCTTTAGCTAATCATCCAGAATAGTTCTCAAAATATCATGAATCTTTTGGAGAGAAGATCATGCATGGTGGATTTAAAAGACATTTGAGACAGACCTAGAAAGGGTCATACTGAGTGAAGGAAGCCAGACAGAGAAGGAGAAATATCAAGTAACATCCCTTATATGTGGAATCTAAAAGAAATGATATGGATGAACTTACGAAACAGAAAGAGATTCATAGACTTAGAAAAACGAACCTGTGGCTGCTGGGGGGAAGAGATAGTGGGGGACATTGGCTAGGTCATGGTCACATTGCTGCATTTAAAATGGATAACCAACAAAGACCTTTTGTACAGCACAGGAAACTCTGCTCAGTGTTACGTGCCAGCCTGGATGGGAGAGGGGTTTGGAGGAGAATGGATACATGTATGTGTATGGCTGAGTCCCTTTGCTGTTCACTCAAAACTACCACAATATTGTTCATTGGCTAGACCCCAGTACAAAATGATTTTGGTGTTAAAAAATAGGAATAAAGACATTTGAAAGCATTCTGGGTGTTCCATAATGAGGAGCTATTTGGACCAGAGCATATATCTCAGGGAGGTTACTTGTTCAGTTACTACTCCTACGTGGGAAGTTTGACTTAGTATCTTGTTCCTGCTTCTCTTGAGGTTACCTGGAAAAAGAGACTTCACTTCGCTTTTAAAAATTTTATTTAACAAGCTTTCTCCATGTGCCAGCCTGTTTTCTAAGCATGTTCAAGCATTAACTCTTTTAATTGTCGTGACTTAGGGACCCTTACCATCTCAGTGTAACAGGTGGGGAAACTGAGAAATTGAACGATGCGGCCAAGACTGCAAGGCTTATGAAAACCACAGCCAGAGTTTAAACCTTCACTGTGCAGCTCCAGATATGTACCTGCCTTCCATGCCGTGTTCCTTCCCCTCTGCTCCTGGGTCTTCAAATCAGAAACTCATATGGCATAGGTCTCTCTAGATGGGAGTTTAAAAACTCAGAAGCTAGAAGACAGGAGTGTAGAGTGGAAGCCTAAATTAGGAACAGAAACTCCAAAACTACAGGGCAATAAAGACTATGGTGAAATGGAGAAAAACTGACCTGTCTACACAGGGAATCGCTGTTTTTCTCTAGATACACTTCCACTGGAATGGAAGCTCCATGAGGACAGTGACTTTTTGTTTGTAGTTGTCTCCTCCACTGATTTATGCCCATCACCTAAATGGATTACCCAGGAAACAGCATCACTCAAGAAATATTTGCTGAATAAATAAATGTAGAATGAAAGAATGTTAATCAAGTATAACTAGGTTCTTCATTTTTTAAAAAAATAAAATTCTGGGTATCCAGAATTTATATGAAATTTCTGTATTTATGTATTAATCCATTAAAAACAAACAGCTCTGTGGAAAATCATAGTATGCTCGTGGACTGGGTTTGAACAATGAGAAGGATTTGGCCCTTGGGTGGCTAATTTGAGACCTAATCCTGCAGTAAAAACCCATTAACTCTTTGCAAATGGCAGACACTTGAAATGGTGGGATACTGATTTAAGCATTGTTCTGGAATTCGATTTAACACTGGAGAAAATCTCCAGATACCAATTTAAAAAATCCATGCAGAGTGCATGATTGGGTGGAAAAAAATATTGAAGCTGTGTAGCTGCATTTCCAAGTTATAATTCCAGTTCTTGTACGGCTCTGCTTAACTTTAATTTGTTTGGCATAGAAAACTACTTCCATGCCTTTGATTATATAAGTAGTTTAGAAGATATATTTAAAGAGTACTAATATCCCTTGAGCTGTATCATCCTCTTTTTAATTTCAAATGCCAGTGGCAAGGGAAGGAAGCCAGTTTCTGCCTGAAACACCAAGTTCTAGAAGCAGAACAGGAATGTTTGGTGCAATTTATCACCCCAATCCAACCAGCAGGAGACTGCACAGCCTTGACTATTTTTCTAGGTCAAGTATTTTGACAGTGTCCACAGCCTTGAACTTTAGAGTTGCAGAGGAACAAAACAAAAAATTCCCTAGAAGCTGTGGTTTTACTTCATATAAAAGTAATGGCAATTGACTAATAAACCAAATAAGCATGAAAGGGAAAAAAGAACATCCAACTTCAGATGAACGCCTAAGAAAGAAGACAGACTTTTCTTAGTTGTAGTCATAGAGTTGAAATATTTGTAAAATAAACAAGAGAGGAAGGGTATGGCAAAGACAGGGAGTCAAGGAGGAGGCAGCCAGTGAAACCTTTCCAGGCGTCTGGAGGTGAATCTTTTCATTGCTGAGCAAAATCCTTGTTTGACCCGAAGATATCACATCATTGTTGAAGCCTTGGTTCATGGATACCAAACTTCTTCCTTATGTTTTATTCGGTTTGGCTCCCTAACCCTAACCCTTTTTTCGTGGCTTCTTCTAGCAAAAGAGCCTCTAACATCCCAGAAGCTCCATCATCATTACTCGCTTTGGGATGAGATTTCTTGTGACATTGTTGTTGTTGTTGTTCAGTCACTAAATCGTGTCTGACTCTTTGTGATCCCATGGACTTCAGCACACCAGGCTCCCCGTCCTCTACTCTCTCCCAGAGTTTGATCAGATTCATGTCCATTGAGTCAGTGATGCTATCTAACCATCTCATCCTCTGCTACTTCCTTGAAAGTGAAGTCACTCAGTCGTGTCTGACTCTTTGTGACCCCATGGACTGTAGCCTACCAGGCTCCTTTGTCTATAGGATTTTCCAGGCAAGAGTACTGGAGTGGGTTGCCATTTCCTTCTCCAGGAGATCTTCCTGACCCAGGGATTGAACCCAGGTCTCCCGCACTGTAGGCAGATGCTTTACCGTCTGAGCCACCAGGGAAGTCGCTCCCACCAAATCCTCCAATGAAGCCTCCAATGCACAAAGAAGAATGAATGTCAGCATCAAGAATTATAGGAAGTGTATTAACTTTCCTGGCTGATTATTCAAAACAAGCATATTGGAGCTTGAAATCCAAATGCTTGAGTTTCACTTCAAGCTTTGATAACTATTCCCAGTTGGTTACTTACTTCCAGATGTACTGGTTACCTCAACTGTAAAATCAGTTGTTTTTACAATAATTGTATCTACATATAGAGTTATAGGGGCTCCCCTGGTGGCTCAGATGTTTAAGAATCTGTCTGCAATATGGGAGACCCAAGTTTGGTCCCTGGGTTGGGAAGATCTCCTGGAGAAGGGAATGGCTACCCACTCCAGTCAGAATTCTTGCCTGGAGAATTTCATGGACAGAGGAGCCTAGTGGGCTACAGTCCATGGAAGCACAAAGAGTTTGACATGGCTGAGCGACTAACACACATACATAGGGTTATAAGTGTTAAATGAGATAATGCAAGTCAAGTACTTGGCATAGAATATTCACTCATTAAAGTTCATGTATGGTTGCTATTACATTACCAGATGAGGAAATGGAGCAATGAATTCATGCAGATTTAAAAACAAAATTCCTTTGGGAATTCAAATCTGTTGCCAAGGGCTGCCTAACTGAACACTGCCCAGGTTGAACATCGTAGAACCATCCACATTCATGCCACTTGAACTAGGATTTATTCCCATGCCATCCACATGAACTAGGATTTGAATGGTGGCCCCTGGAATTGTGCATCATGGTAGGTCACCATTCATTCAGATTAAAAACACAGAAATGGATACTGATGTATTGAACCATTAGAGAGCACTGAAAAGTAATCTGTGGCTATAGGAGGTATTAAGAGGCTTGTAGTGAAAAAAGAAGGCGATGGCACCCCACTCCAGTACTCTTGCCTGGAAAATCCCATGGACGGAGGAGCCTGGTAGGCTGCAGTCCATGGGGTTGTGAAGAGTCGGACACGACTGAGCGACTTCACTTTCACTTTTCACTTTCACCCATTGGAGAAGGAAATGGAAACCCACTCCAGTGTCCTTGCCTGGAGAATCCCAGGGATGGGGGAGCCTGGTGGGCTGCCGTCTAAGGGGTCACACAGAGTTGGACATGACTGACACGACTTAACAGCAGCAGCAGCAGCAGTGAAAAGAAAAGTGTGCGTAGAACTGAAAATTGCTTTCCATTTTCATGATGGTCTCTGCCCTGAAGATAAATTGTTTTGATTCCATTCATAGAGAAGAACATTGAATTTGGGAAAAAGAAGGTAGAGAAGGCATGAGAAGCCCAGCATGTTCTACTGTTGTGACGACTAGATCCTTGGAGCAGAGCCGTGGTCATAATAGTGTTAGTCGCTCATGTCTGGCCGTTTGGGACCACCATGGACTGAAGCTCAAAGGGTCCTCTGTCTGGGATTTCCTAGGCAAAAGTACTGGAGTGGGCTGCCATTTTCTCCTCCAGGAGACCTTCCTGACACAGGGATTGAATCTGGGTCTCTTGCATTGCAGGCAGATTCTTTACTAACTGAGCCACCAGGGAAGCCCCAGTTAGCTAGCAAAGTTAGTAATAGCGTGATTTTTGGCCTATTTCATTGATGTTGAAGAGAAGAAATTGAATGTACAGCAAACAGATACACAGAATATTTTTTGAGTGCAACAAAACTAAGCTTATATATTCTCATGTAAATACATATTGCATCTCCTGCTCCTCCTTCTTCTGGTACCTTCTTTCTAACTATGCCTTTTCACCTCCAGAATCTCTATCCCATACACACTGCCAAGAATCATACATGCATATGAATAGGCATTAGTGTGAAAAAGTAAAAAACAGGACAGGTAAAGCTGATCACATCTTAGTGACCAGGGGTGTGCACACAGAGTTGGATTTTCGGTTGTCATGAATGGGTCATATGAGCCAACTGATAGATTCACTCATTCAATTTTTAAAATTTACTTGGCAAATATTTTTTCAGTGGCTGTGTATCATGCCAGGCTCTCAGGATATCAGGATAAAATGGACCCAGTCTTTGTGCAATACTTAAAAGAATCGTGTGTTGGAAAAAAGAAAAGAAAACACCTGAGTCTCCTCCTTCCTGTGTTTCTCCTTCATGCTCATACAAATACCGCATGATACTGACAGTCGTGACACCAAATGTGTGTGGGTTTTCCCCACCAAGCAGTACTCTGTGACACCAGCAAGTGTCCTACAACCGAACTCCATTCTGACACTAGTTACTCGGACATAACTCCAGACCCCACATGTTAAGGGCTCAGTCCCACAAGATCACCCTGCCCCCGCTTCATATGCCAATCAGAAGTGGTAGGTCCCCTGGTCACCCAGAACTTCAGTTCCACTTGGCTACAAATTGGAGGCTCCTATGCCCCCTTCCCTCCTGGGTTTGATTGACAGAACAGCCTACGGAACTCAGGAACCGCTTGCTTATGTTTACCAGTTTGTTCAAGGATGTGATAAAGGATACAGATGAACACGCTAATACATAGGGTCGTCCAAGAGCCCTCTCGGAGTCCTCTCACTAGAACAAAAATGCTCCTGCTGCTTTCATCACTTAGGAGTTTAAAGGGCTTCAGAAGCTCTGTGCCAGGAATAGGAGTCAGAGACCAATATATATTTTCAATTATCTCACAAATCCCTATTAAGTGAATCAGTTTATATTGCAAAAATCTCTATTTTCTGAATGAAGATACATCACTATCATTCTAAAAAGAAGATACAGTGTGTCTGTATAGGGGCATCTTCTCTGCAAAAAACAAAAAAAAATTTTTTACACATATATCAAAAATAAAATATATTAATTAGAATTTGAACTGCTTTCTGTATAGCATATATAACATACATATTATATGAGTTGATATTATATATGTGATATATAATATGTATTATATATAATTTATTGATTATTTATATATATTTTATACTTACTGTATTCATAATGGTGGTGGTTTAGTCGCTTAGCTGTGTCCGATTCTTGCGACCCCATGGACTGCAGCCTGCCACACTCCTCTGTCCATGGGATTCTCCAGGCAACTGGAGAGGGTTGCTATTTCCTTCTCTAGGGGATCTTCCTGACCCAGGGATTGAAACTGTGTCTCCTGCATTGTAGGCAGATTCTTTACCAACTGACACTACAAGGGAAGCCCCCTGTATATATAATACAAATACTACTATATCATAATATTATGTAATAATATATACATATATATGTATATAATAAAATAATATATAGCTCATAATAATAATGCATACATAGTATACATTTCTCTCTTACAACCTCTGATCAGAATTACAAGGCATAGTCTATGGTTTCCAGGTAATTCTCCTCTTCTTCCAAACTTCACTTCAACCTGAAATGAGTTGGTCCATCAAGTGGAGTTGATCTTTCCTAGAAGATGATTTGGCCAAAAGTCCTGTTAAAGGAATGTTAAAAAGAAGGCTTACATTTTAAAAACTTAAATGAAGTGATGCTTTCAGACTGGGAAGTCATATAACAGCTTCTTTGCAAATAGGATGATCCGTACCATTTTTCTAGGTTCCACAAATATGCGTTAATAGACAATACTTATTTTTCTCTCTCTGACTTACTTCACTCTGTATGACAGGCTCCAAGTCCATCCATGATTCTGTAAATGGCACAATTTCATTCCTTTTTATGGCTGAGTAGTATATGTGCCATATCTTCTTTATCTATTCTCTGTCAGTGGACACTTAGGTTTCTTCAATGAAAGAGTAAAGCTTTGGTTTGGGGGTGAATGAGGAGCAGATGTAAAACATGGCCAATTTAATTTATTATGCATTGATTACATCCTATTCTGAGCAAAGTGAAAAAAAAATTGCATGTGTTAGTCATTCCGCCTGACTCTGCGACCCCATGGACTGCTGCCTGCCAGGCTCCCCTATCCATTGAATTCTCCAAGCAAGAATACTGGCATGGGTAGCCATTCCCTTCTCCAGAGGATCTTTCTGACCCAGGGATTAAACCTGGGTCTCTTGCTTTGCAGGCAGATTCTTTACCGTCTGAGCCACCAGGAAGCCAAGGTGCTGAATTAGCAAGAGGGTATGAAGGTGACTAGGACCGGCTCTTCCAGCTCAGAGCTCATTAAGGGGAAACAGTCAGATAGGTGCTAGTGAAGAGGGAGAAGCATCATCAGGAGAACTGAGAAAAGAGGAGTTAAATTTAGCAAAAATTCATGTTCTCATTTAGGTAAACATTAGGATGCGTCTTCTATTTCTATCTTTTCTTTCTCCAATGCCTTCTCTAAAATGGGATTTAGTCCTTCAAAACTTAACATGAGAGAGAAGTGATAAGACTTGATCAACCTACACGGATATGTAAGGACCACCACAAACTTGGTACAGAAGAGTTTCATCATCCTAAAATGTTCTAACGTGCGTATCTGTAGTCCATACCTCCCTCCTACCTACTGGCTTCTAATATTCACTTTCTAGCTTTAGTGCCTTTTATAGAATATTTAAAATATATGTTACCATAGATATTCTTTTGTTTCTTGGTTTTTTTTTTTTATTTTCAGTTAGCATAACATTGTTGAGATAACATTCATACTGTGAATATCAGTAGTTTAAATCATTTCATTGATGAGTAGTGTTCTGGGGCTTCCCAGATGGCACTGGTGGTAAAGAATCTGCTTGCTAATGCAGGAGACATAAGAGAAGCAAGTTCGATCCCTGGGTCAGGAAGATCTCCTGGTGGAGGGTATTGGCAATCCACTCCAGTAGTCTTGTCTGCAGAATTCCATGCACAGAGGAACCAGGTGGGCTACAGTCCATAGGGCCGCAAAGAGTCAGACACAACTGAAGCGACTGAGCTGGTATGCATGTTCTGTTGTATGGATATACAGGAATTTGTCGATCCAGTCACCAAATAATAGACATCTGTCTGCCTTCTACTTTTAGGGTTTTATGACTATACTGCTATAAACAAATTCAGTTCATATACATGTCTTTATGGGCTTCCCACGTGGTACTATTGATAAAGAACCCACCTGACAATGCAGGAGACATAAGACCTGCAGGTTCGATCCTTGGGTTAGGTAGATCCCCTGGAGGAAGGCACAGTAACCCGTTCTAGTTATTCTTGCCTGGAGAATGCCATGGACAGAGGAGCCTGGTGGGCTACAGTCCATGGGGTCTCACAGAGTCAGACATGAATAAAGTTACTTAGCACACACACACGCATATATATGTCTTTATATGGTTGTAAGTTTTCATTTCTCCCAGGTAAGTGCCTATGACTGGGATTACTGATCCTACTATAAGTGCATATTTAACCCTTTGAGGAACTGATGAACTGTTCCACAAAGTGGCTCAGTTCAGTTCGGTTCAGTCACTCAGTCGTGTCCAACTCTTTGCGACCCCATGAATCGCAGCACGCCAGGCCTCCCTGTCCATCACCAACTCCCGGAGTTCACTGAGACTCAGGTCCATTGAGTCAGTGATGCCATCCAGCCATCTCATCCTCTGTTGTCCTCTTCTCCTCCTGCCCCCAATCCCTCCCAGCATCAGAATCTTTTCCAGTGAGTCAACTCTTCGCATGAGGTGGCCAAAGTACTGGAGTTTCAGCTCCAGCATCATTCCTTCCAAAGAAATCCCAGGGCTGATCTCCTTCAGAATGGACTGGTTGGATCTCCTTGCAGTCCAAGGGACTCTCAAGAGTCTTCTCCAACACCACAGTTCAAAAGCATCAATTCTTTGGCACTCAGCCTTCTTCACAGTCCAACTCTCACATCCATACATGACCACAGGAAAAACCATAGCCTTGACTAGATGGACCTTTGTCAGCAAAGTAATGTCTCTGCTTTTCAATGTGCTATCTAGGTTGGTCATAACTTTTCTTTCAAAGAGTAAGCGTCTTTTAATTTCATGGCTGCAATCACCATCTGCAGTGATTTTGGAGCCCCCAAAAATAAAGTCTGACACTGTTTCCACTGTTTTCCCATCTATTTCCCATGAAGTGATGGGACCAGATGCCATGATCTTCGTTTTCTGAATGTTGAGTTTTAAGCCAACTTTTTCAATCTCCTCTTTCAGCTTCATCAAGAGGCTTTTTAGTTCCTCTTCACTTTCTGCCATAAGAGTGGTGTCATCTGCCTATCTGAGGTTATTGATATTTCTCCCAGCAATCTTGATTCCAGCCTGTGCTTCTTCCAGCCCAGCATTTCTCATGATGTACTCTGCACAAAGTGGCTACACCATGACATATTCTTATCAGCAACGTGTGAAACCTTCTGCTGTTCCACAGCCTTGGCAATATCTCATATTTGTCAGTCTCTTATGTGTATTACTATACATGCCATTCTATACATGCTATTACTATACATTGCATGTATAGTAATATTTTATTGCGGTTTTAATTTGCATTTTCCTAATTTGAATGAGGTTGAGTGTCTTTTCATGGGCTTACTTGCCACCCATATATATTCTTTGGTGAAATGTCTTTTCCAATCTTTTCTCCATTTTTCAATTGGGTTGTTTGATTACTGTTTAGTTTTATGTATTCTGGACACAAGACTTTTATCAGGGAATATTTTCCAAGTATTTTCTTATGGGATGACTTTAATGGAGGAATGCTTTGAGCTGGGACATGGCGAATAATAGTTCTCTGATATGCATGAAGGCAGTTTCTGTGAGAGCACGTAACGTCTGTCTCTTCTAGTCAGACATGTGGTGTTTGCTGCTGACTGTCTAAAGCCTAGCACAGTATCTGGAACATTAGTGATGCTTAATAAATACTTATTCAATAAATGAGTAAGTGAATAAGCAAACAAATGATTAGTGAGTCACCGGTGCAAGCTGTACTAAAGAGAGGGAAAAGAGATTTAGAAGGAACAGATAAAGTTGGCTAGGCAGCCTGACAGTGGGAGGCAGTGAATGCCAATCAGATCGGGTTTGGGCTTTATTTGTTAAGCAAATGAATGGTTTTAAGATGTGGACTGAGACAGTCTGAGCTGGGCTGTCTGTGCTGTGGTTGTCTGATGGATGCATTTGAGAGGATGAAACCTGACAGCTGGAAATCTGTTAGCATGCTGTACAGTATTCAAGGGGAGAGTTGATGATGGTCTGATCTAAGGAGATATAGTAATGTGATAAACGTGATATGGAGAGATTATCTGCAGAATTTAGAAGCTCACTGAATTGAGAAGAAAAAGGGGGATATCTGAAGTAGAATAATAGTCTCGAAAATACTGTGTAGGGTAGAAATTGTGTAAGACACTATCTATGGACTGATTATGCTCCTCCACCCCCCATTCATATGTTGAAGTCCTAATGTAACTGTATCAGGAGACAGGCCTGTATGGAGATGTGTTAGTCGTTCAGTCAGGTCTGACTCTTTGGAACCCCATGGACTGCAGGCCACCAGGCTCCTCTGTCCATGGAATTCTCCAGGCAAGAATACTGGAGTGGGGTGCCATTCCTTTCTACAGGGGATCTTCCTGACACAGGGATCAATAATTAAGGTTAAATGAGGTTATAAGGATGGATTCCCAGGTGACACAGTGGCAAAGAATCTGCCTACCAATGCAGGAGACCCAAGACATGTGGCTTCAGATCCCTGGGTAGGGAAGATCCCCTGGAGAAGGAAAGGGCTACCCACTCAGCATTCTTGCCTGGGAAATCCCATGGACAGAGGAACCTGGTGGGCTATAGTCCATGGGGCTGCAATGAGTCAGACACAACCAAACACAAGCACAGACACATGTAAGGGTGGGGAGCTGATCCAACAGGATTAGTGTCCTTAAACAAGATGAGACAGATGACTCTCTCTTCATCATGAAAGGACACAGTACGTACGGGGCCATATGCATGCCAGGAACTGAACCCTCACCAGTAACTAAATCAACTAGTATCTTCATCTTGGATTTCACAGGCTCCAAAACTAGGAACAAATAAATTTCTGTTGTTTAAGCCACTGAGTCTATGGCATTTTGTTATGGCCTCCCAAGCAGACTAAAACACAACACTGGAAACACTGAGGAGTCTGACTGCTGTAGTAACCAGTTCAACTGAGAAAGATCCAGATATGAATTCTGGTTCTTAAAATTACAAACTATGAGTTTTGGCAAGTTACTTATTTATCTGAGCCTCAATGTCCTCATTGGTTCAAGTGAAAATATGTCTGCTTCTAGTGTTGCTAGAAAGAATTAACAAAAAGTTATATTGACATCTGGTGTAGCACCTGGCATGAGTCACTTTGTGGTTTTTGCATGTGAGCTCAGGCATGTCCAGTTCTGTGTGACCCTATGCTCTGTAGCCCGCCAGGCTCCTCTGTCCATGGGATTCTTCAGGCAAGAATACTGGAGCAGATTGCCGTTTCCTCTTCCAGGGGATCTTCCTCACCTGGAGACTGAACCCGCATCTCTTGTGTCTCCTGCATTGGCAGGCAGGTGCTTTACCATTGCACCACCTCGGAAGCCATTATATCTTCTCCAATGTACAAATGGGGAAAATGAGGCTGGGAGAGGTTAAGAGAACTTCTCAAGGTCACAGGACAAGAACATTGCCTAATAGGAATGAAAGTCAGAGTCCGCTTTGTGGCAAAATCCCCCATCTCTTTCCCAACACAATCCGTTGGAAAATTTGAAGGTTGCTTTAGGACATAGTCAGAGAAGGAGGGGAACGTTTGAATGAATCAGACTCACAGATGTGTTCAGCAGGCTTCCTAGGTGGGTTTTCTGCTCACCCGGCCTTTCCTTCAGCAGGATGTTGTGAATCAGCCACAATTTAGCCCCAGGTGCTCCTGGTGAGAAGGAGTTCTTAGAAAGCTGGCCTTGGATGTTTTCTCCGTGTCCCTCACTTACTGCAATTACAAATAAAGGTTACTTTATGTGGTTGCTCCTACCCTATAATTTTGCTTTCAGTTGCCAAGATTAGTAAATTTGAGGTCTGATCACTGGGTTGGATGGCAAGCTTGGAGTTATTTTTGCTGTAACTTCCCTGAGGTTAAAAGTAAAGATTTAAAATACTGATTGCTGCCATAAATCAGTTTAAGAATTTGTTAGCCTAATTTCAAGTCTTCCTCTTCTATCTCTCAGTATAACTTTGGAAGCCTTTGTAGTCAAGATCTTTGAGTTTCTTTTCCCTTCTTCCTCCCTTCTTCTTTCTCTCTCTCCCTTTCTCTCTTTTTTCCTTCCTCCCTCCCTCTACCTTCCCACCTTCCCTTCCTTCATTTCTTCTTTCTTTTAAGGTTGAACTGAATTGTATAAAGTCTTAAGGGCTAATGCTTGCATCAAAATAAACAAAACAGCTATCTATATCATCAGTCACTAAACTACATGTGTTTAGAGTGGAAAATGTTATTATTACAGAGATGAACCTTAAAGTGAGAGGGGATCTGTAGGTGGTAAAACAGAACTGTGTTAGCCAGATTTGCAAAGAAAACCTTGAAAAGGAAGATACAAGATATTCACTGTAGTAAAAAACCTCATAAGGTGAATCTTTGGACCATCATGTGTTCATCAAGCGCCAAGAAACCTACCCCAGATTTAGTTCTGGGCAATGGGGGATGTCAGATAAGCAGCCAAGACCTCAAGGCCTCTGTGGATATAGTGGTGGTGAGCTTATCTTTGTTTCTATAAAGGGTCACAGAAAAGACATTTAATAGGTGTTTGTTGAGTGAGGGCCAACTTGGTTGCAAAGATAAAAATTATATACATACAGCAAAAAAAAAAAAAACATACATATAGCAAATCTTCTGGGATTTGTATCAGTTAGAAAGCTTCCCAGGTGGCTCCACCTGCGAATCCACCTGCCAAGGCAGGAGACAGGAGTTCAGTCCTGGATGGGGAGGATCCCCTGGAGAGGAAAAAGGCAGCCCACCCCAGTATTCTTGCCTGGAGAGTCCCATGAACAGAGGAGTCTGGCGGTCTACAGTCCATGGGTTGCAAAAGAGTTGTACATGACTTAGTGACTAGACAACAACAAAAACAACAATGGTTAGAAATACACTCGTTGCAAACAGCATAAAAAAACAAAAATTTTTTGAGTAAAGAGAATGTGTTACTTCACGAAAAGCCCATCTCTATAGCCCTATAAATAAAATCCAGTCTTAGCCTGGATCACTAACTCTAACTCTTGAACCAACTTGTGGCATCAGTTCCTCTAGAACATGTGGGAGAATGAATGCTGAACAGAAAATACAGTAAGTGTTGCAGTGCCCACCAGGTGTCTGTTGAATGATATAAGCCTTCAAAGAGCAGAGGTCAACTAGGTTGAATATGATTAAGAAGACTTTATAGAAATGTCATATTTATATCTGGAAGATAGGCTGAATTTATTTAATCTTACAATAAAAGTAAGATAAAAGTTACTTTTGTAAGAAATTTAAAGGAGCCTTGGAAAATAGAAAAAAAAAGAAGCAAATAAAAACTTAACTATAACCTAGTTGTAACTACTACTATTATTTTCCATGTATGCTTATAATTTAAAATGTGTGCTTATATATACAAATAAAGTAACATATGTAATATATGCATCCAAATGTATAAACATATGCTTATATTATATAATTAGGATCATGGCATAATTATATTTGTTCATAGGCATTGCATAATTAGGATTAAGATATATATATATATATATATATATATATATACATATTTCTGTTTTGGGTGCTACTTTTTCACTTAATGTTATATCTAGGCATTTTCCTGATTCATTGATAATTGTCTTAAAATTGTTTCTGATTGTTGTATTACATAACCTTACAGGATTTAAGAAATAGATAAGACAAGATGGGGAGTAAACTTAGGTCATTTTGATTGGATATTAAATTGACTTGTGGAGGAATATATAATTTAGAAAGAATTGAACCATAAAATTGGACAAAAATATAAAGTGGGTTCTTGAAAATCAAGTAGTTTAGATATGATGGGGCTTCCCTAGTGGCTCAGTGGTAAAGAATCTGCCTGTCAATGCAGGAGACGTGGGTTTGATCCCTGGGTCAGAAAGATTCCATGGAGGAGGAAATGGCAACCCACCCCAGTATTCTTGCCTGGGAAATCCCATGGACAGAGGAGCCCGGCAGGCTACAGTCCATGGTGTCGCAAAGAGCTGGGCACGACTGAGTGACCAAACAACAACAACAGTTTAGATTTGATTCTGTAAGAAAAGGAAATTCTTTGAGGTTTTTTTCTCAGAGGGCATATAAATATATAACCTCGAGTTAAATTTAGCAGAAGGGCAGTCTGACAAAATTGCTGAGAATAGATATGAGGAAATACATGGATATTTTGAGAGTAGAAAGGGATGGGCATTAACACATTGTATTGTCCTACTGTGTGCAGGCACCAAGCTAAACATTTCACACGAGAAAAACAAAAGGTGAGGTTGGGAGGATGTAGCAACACTGTGTTTGAATTCCATATCTCCTGTATCTAGTGTGACCTAGGTTAGAAGACTCAACTCCTCTGAGCGTGAATCTCTTCACTTAAAAACAGAGATGATAAGACCTTCCATCACAGAAGCATGGTAGCTTCTGAATGAGGTAAAAGATGTAAAATGCTGGGTACACACTGCAGAAATTAACGCCTATTTGTCTTTCCTTTTCTTCCACAAATGATTGGAATAAGATAGGAACATGACTTCATCAGGGCATGTGACTGGGTCCCACCGATGTCCCGGCCAAATATCCATTCACAGATCTGTGTGTGTGTGTGTGTGTGTGTGTGTGTGTGTGTTGTGGGGGTGGGGTGGCGGGGACATGGAGGATTCCAAATCTTCCCAAGGGCTTCTTTGTGCATCTAGGATTGAGAACCTCTGGACTAGAAGTTCAGGAAGAAAGAAAATCTCACACAGTTTATGTGGGGAAGTGAGAAGATATTAGAAGTTAGAGAACAAATTATTACTACTATGGTTTTTGCAGTAGTCATATATGGATGTGAGAGTTGGACCATAAAGAAGGCTGAGCACTGAAGAACTGATGCTTTCTAACTGTGGTGCTGGAAAAGACTATTGAGAGTCCCTTGGACTGCAAGGAGATGAAACCAGTCAATCCTAAAGGAAATCAACCCTGAATATTCAATGGAGGGACTGATGCTGAAGCTGAAGCTGACTCATTGGAAAAGACCCTGATGCTAGGAAAGATTGAAGGCAGGAGGAGAAGGGGATGACAGAGGGCAAGATGGTTGGATGGCATCACTGAGTCAGTGGACATGAATTTGAGCAAACTCTGGAAGATGGTGAAGAACAGGGAAACCTGGTGTGCTGCTATCCTGGTTGCAAACAGTCGGATACAACCGAGCAACCGAGCCACAACAGTAGCAACCTGATAGCAGGCATGTGATCTGGCAGAAATTACCCAGGAAATAATACTCAATAAATTAACCAAGAACAGAATTGCTTTTGACTCAGATGGACAACTTAACCAGCATGCCCAACAAACGTCTTAAACTTTTGAGGGTCTCACTTTGGAGGTCATCATGTCTCATCATCTTGACTCTCCAATGAGTTTCCCTCTTTAGAGCCATGGTGACCTTCACAAAGGGTCTTGTGAGAGACACAAGGTAGGGAGGTCAATCATTCTCCCACCTTCTAGAAAAATGGAGTCTATCCTGGCAACCAAGGAGATGGCAGAATCCATTGCTAAATGCCTCTGAGTCAAGAGAAGCAAGGCATTTGGAAGACCGAGGTGTTAGTCTCAACTAGCGGCTCAGATGGTATAGAATCTGCCTGCATGCAGGACACCCAGGTTTGATCCCTAGGTTGGAAAGATCCCCTGAAGAAGGGAATGGCTACCCACCCCAGTATTCTTGGCTAGAGAATCCCATGGACAGAGGAGCCTGGGGTGCCACAGGCCATTGGGTTGCAAAAACTCAGACATGACTGAGTCACCAACACTTTCACTTCACTTCCTCACTGGGTATACCACAAATCTAACTTCACTTACTTGGTTCTTGATTTCCTCAACTATAACACAAGGCGGTGGAGTACATGACCCTGTGGGTTTCCATTGGTTTTCACACATTAAAAGCAGGTGAGTGCAAGCATGCAACTTTGGCTCCTTGCAGAGAAGAATCCCTGAGCACCAGAGATCCTTACTAAGTAATTGGTCTTGGAGGAAACTTTAGTGACTTTATTCTCAGGTCTCCCAGTCTTTCCTCTCATATAGGTGCATCTGTGAGCCAGCTGTGTATTATGGTATCACAGCTTGGGTGGAAATTCTGGTTCTGTCACTGATGATCTGGGAGACTTAGAAAATTAATTTCCTAAGTTTTGGCTTCCTCATTGGTGTTATGGTTGTCATAACATCCCAATAGCATCTCAGAGGCACCATGAAGCCTAGTGAGTCAGGTATATAGAATGCCTCCCCCAGTGATTGGCACAAAAATCAGTCCCAGCATCTCTCACACTCTCAGGATCTACCTTTTCTGTGTGTGTGTGTGTGCGTGTGTGTGTGTGTCTGTATTTCTAACGTTACAGAACTGCATCATACCATAACACATTTTGTCCTTCCTGGAAAATATGACTTTCCCTGGCACCTAGGAGAAAGCTAAACACACAGTGAAAAGACATGAATACTGATGAGTAGCAAGGACATAGCTGGAAAGGCCAAGCAAGATCTCCGCCTTGCCAAGCACAGGTTCTAGATGGGCAGGGTAGCAGTTCTGTTCTGAACATAGGGTAAGATTTTGAGCAGTCATTTAACTATCTCCATATTCCAGAATATAGTTCATCGACTATAAAATAGGACTGCCACAAATTTGAAGGAGTGATGTCCACGAGAAGCAGTCTGCTGCCTTAGCTAGAAGTGCAGCCATAGAAATTACCAATGCGTTTGCTAAAGATGTCTTAGTAGATCAAAGTCCACGTCTTTTCTTCCCACTAAGTCCTTAAAATCCTCTTCTGCACTCAGCGATTTTCCACTGACTTGCTGGCAAGTCCTCAAGGTGACTGGGGAAAGGCATCTTGCAGACTGGGAGGCGGAGAGTCTGCCTTACCCCATCAACGCTGTGAGCCGAGACTACACACACACACACACACACACACAAACACACAGCCCGTCAAGAAAATAAATTACTGAGTGTGGGGCTCACATGTGTCTTTGCAATTGCCATCCTAGTGACCCCCAGATCCTTCGCAAGCCTGAGTCCTGGGCAGAAAGGAGGAGAAGGTTGGCTGTCGTAGGCTTCCAGATGCAGAGGAGGATCTCCCACACTGCGCCTCCCGAGCGCCCGGTTCCCTTCCATTTATTTCCATGGCACTCACTGTGAGTGCAGCCAGCCGTGCGGCAGCGGAGAGATACCCCCGAGAAAGAGGAAATCCGTCGAGCTATTTTTCACCATTACATACTTCACTTCTTAATAAATGAGATCCAGAGCATGCAAACAGCCTGTCTTGTAGATCATCATCTTAGGGAAAATCACAGACCTAACTGCAGTGCAAAGTAAAAAAAATAAATGAACCTAGAGGAGCGCCCATTCGGGTGAAATTTGATACCATAACTCTCCTCTGATAGCATCCTGTCCCTCCCTAGAAGTCTCCGCGCCTCTGAGATGTATCAGGGCTCTAATGGTGGTTGAAAAAAGGAAGGCGCTAGATCTTTCTCTGTCCGCAGGCCAGCTTATTTTCACCAGCAGAAAGAGATTTATTTATATGTAAGAGTGGAGAAGAACTCAGTTGAGACCGAGTCGTATTTCACCTGACACAATCCCTGGTGGTCACTGATTGGTAAGTGGCGTGAATTATGAGGGTTTTATCAGCTACCTATGCCAAGCTGCGCCTCAGACCTCGTATTTCAGGATTGTAACACCACACTGAACCCGTGGACGCGTGACATACCCATCGCAGCCTGGCAGAGCGCTCAGATTCTCCAGAGACTGGGCTTTCGTGGCTTCTTCCAGTCTCTGGGCTTTATCTTGGTCCTTCAGCAGAAAAGCCCACATTTGGATGCAGCTCAGACGTTGAGGTCACCAGCGCTGCTGGCTCTGTCAACTAAGGGAATCAGTGGACAGTAATACAATCTTCCCACATCCACCAGGGAATATAATATTTCACACAGAAAATAACAAAATACTCCCACGGCCCCGGAGCAATATCCTGAAGTTGTTTGAGGTGAAAGAAAATGACTGTCTTTGGGGCAAAAGAATTTAGACTCTTTAGCAGTAAACTTGGTTTGCCTTCTGTCTTAAACCATCTGAATATTTATTCAGAGCTACCGCAGGTGAGAAAAAGTCATAGCTGTCTGACACAGTCTTATGAGATTTCTTTGCTCACTTTTTGATGGCCCAAAAGCCCTCTGAGATGATAATTGAGGTCTTTCTGGCCAAAGGCTTGCAATTTCCTGGTACATTTTAACAGGACACCTGGTGGATCTCTGCGTTCCTGGTAAGTCACTTCAGTTGTGTCTGACTCTTTGCGACCCCATGGACTGTAGCCCGCCAGGCTCCTCTCTCCACAGGATTCTCCAGGTGAGAATACTGGAGTGGGTTGCCATGCCCTTCTCCGGGGATCTTCCCCACTCAGGGATCGAACCCACATCTCTTACGTCTCTTCCACTGGCAGGTGGGTTCTTTACCACTAGAGCCACCTGGGAAGCCTGGTAGATCTCTAAGCCTCTGGAGGAATCAGGAGGATTTGGCCTTCTTATCAGATGATTCCGGGAGAAAAGGGAGCAGAACAAACTGGGTCTTAACTGCTCTGTATCCTCGGTTTGTGGGTTCAGATATGCAGGAAAATGGAGAGAAACTGGTTTCCTTCTTGGGCCCTGAAACTAGTAGAAGAGGTCCCACTGCTTTAACTATAGGTGAGCTGGTTCCCAAGCTCCTTTCAATGGGAGTAAACATTGTCCTAACAATGAAGCGTCTCTGCTCTTTTTAGGGGCTTCCCTGGTGGCTCAGTGGTAATGAAACTGTCTGCCAATGCAGGAGATGCAGGTTCATTTTCTGGGTTGAGAAGATCTACTGGAAATTGAAATGGCAACCACTCCAGTATACTTGCCTGGAAAATCCCATGGACAGAGGAGCCTGGTGGGCTACAGTCCACGGGTTCACAAAAAGTTGGACATGGCTGAGCAACTAAACAACAACAATTCCTATAAAGTACAAGGGCTGGAGGGACAGGGAAGTCTTTTAGGCCCTTAAAAATGTTAAAAATGTGAAACAGTCTATTGTACTCTTTCCCTCCCTGGTTGAAGTGATGTGGGCAGCTTGAGGGTGGGAGAGAAGAGTAGAGGGAAAGCACAAGCAAGAGTCCTGATAGCTTGATAACCTGTTTTATCATCTGTCTCTTAAGCCATCTTGATGCTCCCAGTGAAGCTGAGGTGGATGGAAGAAAAAATCAATGAATTAGGAGTCCAGAGACTGAGTTTGAGTCTTTCATGATTTCACAGAAGTGAACTGTTCTGAGTTCTGTTCATCCATGAAAAGGAGAAATCCTGTTTACTCTTTGTAGGTCTTGGTATTTTCAGTGGGGATATTAGGGCTAAGACTGTATACCCGCTCCCAGGTTCTCCCGGGGCTCAGTGGGGCCACGTGACTTCTAGCCAATAGAATGTAAATGGAAGCATGTGGCTGATGAAAACCTCCCCTGAGTGACCTCCCATGCTGCCTCCCTAAATACCAGCCAAACGCATGGGTTCCCATAGCCCAGGAAAAAGGAATACAGAATCAACATTAGGAGTTTGGGCCCCCAAGTTGCCATGAAGAAGCCTCTGTTCTTACCAAGAACACCCATATTGGACTTTGTCAAGAGTAAAATTAAAAGTTTTTTTTTTTTTTTAATGTAAAGTCATTGAAGTCTCAAGGTTGATTTGTTACAGCAGCTAGTATTATTCTAATTAGTACAAGAATCAAGTAAGAATAAAATGATAAAATGCATATAAAATATCATGCAAATGCTAAAACCCTGTACAGATTTTGGGATTTTTGTTGGTGTGGTTGCATGAAGTGTTGGGTGATTTAGTCACTAACTCATGTCTGACTCTTTGTGACCCCATGGACTGTAGCCCACCAAGTTACTCTGTCCATGAGATTTCCCTGGCAAGAATACTGGAGTGGGTTGCCATGCCCTACTTCAGAGGATATTCTCAAACCAGGAATCGAACCTGGGTCTCCTGCATTGCAGAACCATCAGGGAAGCCCCTAAGTGAGTAACTGCTAAAGATACAGTGAAATAAAATACTATTGGCTAATATTTATTCAAATCTTATGTGGTGTATTATCCTGGAATGTGACGTTAAGTGGGCCTTAGAAAGCATCACTACAAACAAAGCTAGTGGAGGTGATGGAATTCCAGTTGAGCTATTCCAAATCCTGAAAGATGATGCTGTCAAAGTGCTGCACTCAATATGCCAGCAAATTTGGAAAACTCAGCAGTGGCCACAGGACTGGAAAAGGTCAGTTTGAATTCCAATCCCAAAGAAAGGCAATGCCAAAGAATGCTCAAACTACTGCACAATTACACTCATCTCACACGCTAGTAAAGTCATGCTCAAAATTCTCCAAGCCAGGCTTCAGCAATATGTGAACCATGAACTTCCTGATGTTCAAGCTGGTTTTAGAAAAGGCAGAGGAACCAGAGATCAAATTGCCAACATCCGCTAGATCATGCAAAAAGCAAGAGAGTTCCAGAAAAACATCTATTTCTGCTTTATTGACTCTGCCAAAGCCTTTGACTGTGTGGATCACAATAAACTGTGGAAAATTCTGAAAGAGATGGGAATACCAGACCACCTGATCTGCCTCTTGAGAAATGTGTATGCAGATCAGGAAGCAACAGTTAGAACTGGACATGGAGCAACAGACTGGTTCCAAATAGGAAAAGGAGTTGTCAAGGCTGTATATTGTCACCCTGTTTATTTAACTTATATGCAGAGTAAATCATGAGAAACGCTGGACTGGAAGAAACACAAGCTGGAATCAAGATTGCCGGGAGAAATATCAATAACCTCAGATATGCAGATGACACCACCCTTATGGCAGAAAGTGAAGAGGAACTCAAAAGCCTCTTGATGAAAGTGAACGTGGAGAGTGAAAAAGTTGGCTTAAAGCTCAACATTCAGAAAACAAAGATCATGGCATCCAGTCCCATCACTTCATGGGAAATAGATGGGAAAACAGTGGAAACAGTGTCAGACTTTATTTTTCTGTGCTCCAAAGTCATTGCAGATGGTGACTGCAGCCATGAAATTAAAAGACGCTTACTCCTTGGAAGGAAAGTTAGGACCAACCTAGATAGCATATTCAAAAGCAGAAACATTACTTTGCCAACAAAGGTTCATCTAGTCAAGGCTATGGTTTTTCCTGTGGTCATGTATGGATGTGAGAGTTGGACTCTGAAGAAGGCTGAGTGCTGAAGAATTGATGCTTTTGAACTGTGGTGTTGGAGAAGACTCTTGAGAGTCCCTTGGACTGCAAGGAGATCCAACCAGTCCATTCTGAAGGAGATCAGCCCTGGGATTTCTTTGGAAGGAATGATGCTAAAGCTGAAACTCCAGTACTTTGGCCACCTCATGCGAAGAGTTGACTCATTGGAAAAGACTCTGATGCTGGGAGGGATTGGGGGCAAGAGGAGAAGGGGACGACAGAGGATGAGATGGTTGGATGGCATCACTGACTCGATGGACGTGAGTCTGAGTGAACTCCGGGAATTGGTGATAGACAGGAAGGCCTGGCGTGCTGCGATTCATGGGGTCACAAAGAGTCGGACATGACTGAGCAACTGATCTGATCTGATCTGATGTGGTGTATTGAACTTACTCCTCCTGACCACCTTAAGTAAAAACTCTTTCCTGATTTTTCCTTGAGGAAACCAAGCTTTAGAGAAATCAAGTCACATGCCTAAAATCATGTAACTACCAAGGGCTGAAGGCTCACATTGAAGTTCTATTCTATTTTTGTAAACCTGCTTTAAACTCTAATATAGTGTTCGTAAAACTTAAACTTCTTTTAGAGGAAAGTCTAACTGTTTACTCCCTTTATCTCAGAGGAATAACAGCAGAGAGATGTTCACACAGAACATTCTGTTCATTCCAATGGATCTGAAAACCCTGATGTTGGAAATGACACTATTTAAGTCATTCTCCAAGTGTGGACAGCTACTTCTCACCTAAAACCATGCAGTTCAAGTAATTGAGTTATCAATTTTCTTACATTAAAGGTAACCCAAGACAGCCAAAAGCTTGGGTAGATAAAGAGTGTTTTTTGTTTTTTTTCCCCCCCTATTCTGTTTTCCTTAAGCTTCAAAAGTGCACTTGCCAAAATAGTGCAATTTGAGCTCCTCATTAAATATTTTTACCGGGTGAGGAATTGCTGGTACATTCCATTTTGTCAGTGATGATTTTATATTCGTCACTCTTAGTGGATAGACTATCTGTGGATGGTGTACTATTTACACATTTATTTTGGACACTGTTTGGGGTATCATTTTCCTTCAAGGGCAAGTAATGGAACCAAGCAGATTATTTATTTCATACACTTTGAAACTATTGGGGGCTGTAATGGATGTTAGCCTTGACCTAAGGCATTTCAGATGCAAAGCCTCTATCAAAAATCTACTCATTATATCGTGAAAGAGTAAGAGGACTTGGCCATTTCCCCCTGGTTCAGAAACCCAATTCCCATCCTTTCAAGCACAGGTATTGTGGTTGCCTTCCTCAGACTTGAGAGTTCTGGTTTGGTTAAACTTTCTGCTGTTCAGATAAAAAACAGCAGCAATTTTCTGCTTGAATTTCTCTGTGACTAAATCCATTGATCATCCTTTCTCTCTGTGAGTGAGAAGTGTGTTTTCTCCTTAATAACTCCTATCCTTCTCCTGGATTTTTCCCCCCCTTCGCTTGTTTGTGTTGTGTGGTCAGTCCTGCGCGCTATTCCTCTGAGAGACAGAGGGAGCGCAAAATTGAAGTTATTTTATGCTTGGGCTCCCTCGGTCCCAATTTTCAAATCTTCGTGTCAATTTTCACACATCAGTGTCATGTGGTGAATGTTATGGAAATTTCAGTGGGGTCCTTGGGAGGCAATTTATACATGAATCGCTCCCCCCACCCACTACCATTCTGCTGCAATTCCTGTCTTTTCTAAGAATAAGTGGATCTATAATTAATGTGGATTTTAAAATATAACGGCATTCAGAATTATCATAGCAGGTTTCCGATGCCATGTCTTCTTTGCAGTATAAACACAAAAGCCTAAATGCTTGCTAGCTCTCTCTCTCCTAATAAATGGGCTTGGGTAAAAGGAATAAAAATTACAGTTTGTTGGCGGTAAAAAGCAACTAATTACTCAGGAAGAAGCATGTTTTTATTTTTCAAAACTGCACTGAAAATGGTTTATCATGCAATAAATTTGCTAATCACCAGTTAGGAAACACAGTGCCATCACCACCTACCCGCAGTGGCTGCCTTTGAAAGTTGGTATGTTACAGTTTGGATAGGAAATTATATCCTTTTGAAAATGAACATGACAGAAGATGTTCATTGAATAGTGCAAAACTCTTCAGCAGTTGGAATTCAAACTGCGTAAACAAGAGCGTGGTTAACGGCGCCAAAAGACAGCAACTGCTGGCCTTGCCTTTGCTTGGTGAGCAGGTCACCCCTGACCCCTTCTCATGAAGATAATTATTCATTTCCTTTTGCTCCCCCTTTAACAATGAAAGTTGAAGACTTTCAGTGGAAGAACACAGACTGGCCTTAATTTTTTTCCACTCCAAACTCCCTTTTCCTCAGTTCCTTGTCAGTCTATAAATCTTGATTTCTGACAGCTTCCATTGCATGCGTTTTAAGTCACTTCAGTCATGTCCGACTCTTTGTGACCCCATGGACTGTAGCCCGCCAGGCTCCCTGTCCATGGGATTCTCCAGGCAAGAATATTGGAGTGGGTTGCCATGCCCTTCTGCAGGGCGTCTTTCAGACTCAGGGATTAAACCTGTATCTGTTATGTCTCCTGCCCTGGCAGGCAGGTTCTTTACCACTAGCACCACCTGGGAAGCCAGATAGCTTCCATTAAGTTAAAAAAAAAAAAACACCCAAAGAATCACTTTCTGATCCACAATTGTAGGAGTCCAGTTTGATGAACTTGAAACCACACAAGCTAATAATAGGTGCAGTCCAACGTATCCTTGCTACTAACCCATTCTCTTGTTTCAAAGGTCTTAGGTGTTTATTCTGTTCTCACCAGAAACTATGGCTGTTACCATTCCTAAACAATGATGTCTGGTGTCCTCCTTGCTTCCACGTCACTTTCACTGTTACTCTGTGCTATTTTCTTCTTAGACTTCTTAGTCTCAAGGATCACCTTATTTTTGTGTATATTTATTAATTTGTTGTCTGGTCACCCACTACAAGGTCAGTGCTCTGAGTAGAGGAAACTTTCTGTTTTGAAAGTGAAAGTTGCTCAGTCATGTCTGACTCTTTGTGACCCCATGAACTATATAGTCCCTGGAATTCTCCAGGCCAGAATACTGCAGTGGGTAGCCTTTCCCTTCTTCAGGAGATCTTCCCAACCCAGGGACTGAACCCAGGTCTCCCGCACTGCAGGCAGATTCTTTACCAGTTGAGCCACCAGGGAAGCCCAGAAGCCCTTCTGTTTTGATCATGTCTAAACCACTAGTTTCTGGTAGAATGTCTAGCACAGAGTAGTTTTCAGTATGTCCAGAAGGAACTGATGAATGAATCCATGAGTGAGTGAATAAATGAAGGGATGTGTTGGTTTTCTACACCTTCCTCACGAAACAAAGCATTCACTAAACATGACGTAGCTGTCCCACCACTCCTCAAGCATGTGGGTGTCTTAAGGAATTGTATCTTGGGTGTGCAAGTCAGGAGGAGGTGTTTGCTTGAACTTCCCTTTTGATGAGAAGGAAGCAGCAGTAAACTGCATGGTCAATGTTCCTTTATTTAGAGAGAAGGAAATGTGTAGGAAGTTTGTAATTGAGCCTGATTCTCAGAAGGTCGCTGGGTCACCAGGGTGTCAATGGCCTAGAGCCAAAGGAGAAGACGCTCGCCAGCTAGGAGACTCCAGCAGCAGCCCTCCACCCCTGGCCTCACACAGTGGGGTCTTAGACCAGCACCTTCTTTACTAGCCGTGCAATTAGGAGCAATTCACTTAAATGTCCGTGTCTTCAGTGGTCTCATTGGAAACTGCCATCATAACCCCAACCTCACCTTCTTGAAGCATTAAAATTAAATGAAAATAAATGTGTAGCATCATTTTGTAAACTATTGAGAGCCATAATAATATGTCAACCCAGTTGATATGGATGAAAAGGGAAGTGACACTTAAAAAGGTAAAAGGCTATACTTTCGTGTAGAAATTTTTTGTCCTCTCCATGTTATAAGAAAGGTAGGTAAGGAAGTCATCATTTTATGGACCTCTAAACTGAGGACTAAGGAAGCTGTGTGTGCTTAGCATCATAGATAATGCTGTCAATCTGCGCCTCCAGATCGTATCTCAGATCTCTCGGCAACTGATGCAATCATTTGTTTCCAGATTGGTGCAGTAATTCTGATTCTCTTTCAAGAGGAGCAGTTACTGGGGGTACTAGGTTGTGAGTAATGCTGACCGTGGACCTGAGGTTTTATCAGGCAGATTAGCAGATGTGGCCTGGTATGGACAAATTTGAGGGTAAGCATGAATCCAGGTCCAGAAGAAAAACAGAGCAAAGAAGAGGGGTCCAGGACTTTCTATATTAATAGCCCTGAGATGCCCAAATATGAGGGTTGGGAATGTGGTAGACTGTATATTGAACAAATGGTCAAGGCTGATCCAAAGATACAGGGGAGCAGCAATAACTGTGCTTCCCAATAGGTCCTTCCATAAAGACAGCAATCTTTTATGAGCTTGAGAGGATTCTTCTAGGTAAAACAGTTATGGAAGAGGAAGGAACAAAGAGGAACCTCTATACCACAGATGCTGCCCCTACCTAAATGAAGACTTTGCCATAAAATTCTGTGGGCATAATCTGAAAGAAACAATCATTTTGGGAAACACTGTTTTAAAGAAAGTTAGGAAGTTTCTTTATGCAGAACTTCCCAGTGCCTTTACTAGTTGTTTAATACTGGTTGAATAACAGTTATGCCCATGAAACAGCCTCTTTGAATTTCCAAAAGTTTACAATGGACTCCAAAGCTTACAAAGGACTTCAAGGACATCCAAGAACGGTGTGTGGTTTTTCCTAAATGTGTTCCGACATAAGATGCACATATTTTTCTGGAGTATTTTGATGGAGTAGTATCCCACAAAATATGATTTCCTCACTTTGGTCTAGGGAAGGGTTTACATTGATTTAGGTTATGTTTTGTACACAGCAATGAAGTGACACTGTTCTTTTATTATTTCTTTTAACTAATTTTGTCATTACCAGCAAGTTGTAGTCATTTAACTCTTTGTTTTATTGTTTCACTATGAAAGGTAGGCAATTTCACAATGTGAAAATGTGGGGCAGAGAGAGGATCATGTCTGAGTCAAAATGGGTGTATTTTTCTACTTAGAGTTATTCTGGAGTATTTCTGTTTCATGCTCACATTTACACCCAGAGATGTCTTTATGGTCCAATGACTGAAACTCGATTAGAACGTGATAGATTCTTTTGCTTTTATAGGATCAAAGAGGTTTCTACTCATTAAAGTTCTCACAGTAACCTTCTTTCTTAAGTCTGTTTTCAGATTTAGCCCAGGGGAATGGAGTTTGCTAAAGTCGACATCATTTAGAGAATATTTAAGTGGCATTGACATTACATCAAGTTCATCTCCTTTTCGCTTCCATTTTGATTCTCCTCCTACGTAATTATTACTTTGAAAGCAAGGAACTGACCTTTTCCTTCTTTCCTGGTTTAGTGCAAGAAGATGGAATTAATCCTTTGACATGAAATCAGAACTGTAAATTCTAAGCCTCTAATCCAGCACGTCCCTGTCTTGATTATGGGATAGCCTCTTACTGGTTTCTCACTGCAGTTTTCTCGTTTGTAAAGCGGTACTAATGCCTGTAACCTCTAATATGGGTAAGTGAACAAAAATGTGTGCTTTCATTTCTATTTACTTGAAATATTCTGCAAAACCAATGGAGGCTTCAAGGGAATATTTTACACAGGTCAGTTATCAGCAAAAATGATGAGATGCAACCTAGTGTGGTGTTAAGGGGAACATATTCTAGAGTCTTATTGCCTGGGTCGACCTTCTGCCCCTGCGAGATTTTGCACAAGACATTGGCCTTCCTGTGTCTCAGTCTTCTTTTCTACAAAACGAGGTTGTTGTCATAATTCTTAGCTCATAAGGTTATCTCTGGGTTTAAAGATAATCCACATAAAGCAATTAGGGTCGCAACCTTTGACAGTATTCACTACTAGCACTACCATTTTGACTGGTAAGTTTCACCTATACCTATTTTTCCTACTAGAACTTTATGAAATCCAAACATGTAGAAGCATGGGTAGCCTCCTCAGGCTAAACTGAAACATTTATGCTGTTATTGTTAGAGAACACAGATGTACAGTTACAACATCTTTTGCTGTAACCTAAGTATCTGTTGAGTGGAGAAGGCAATGGCAACCCACTCCAGTACTCTTGCCTGGAAAATCCCATGGACTGAGAAGCCTAGTGGGCTGCAGTCCATGGGGTCGCTAAGAGTTGGACACGACTGAGCGACTTCACTTTCACGTTTCACTTTCATGCATTGGAGAAGGAAATGGCAACCCACTCCAGTGTTCTTGCCTGGAGAATCCCAAGGACGGGGGAGCCTGGTGGGCTGCCATCTATGGGGTTGCACAGAGTCGGACACGACTGAAGTGACTTAGCAGTAGCAGCAGCTGCAGCAAGTATCTGTTGAGTCAATAAGTGAAGTCATTAATTCCATCTTTAATTTCAGATTCTTTGCAAGCATGTAGGCTATTATATGTCTTATTAATTTTTTCTGTCTTTTGTTTTTCCCCGAGATGGGCTAAGAATCAGGACAAATGGAGTCTGTGTCAGGTGGAGTTTACCTCCATGTGTATTATTAGTTTGAACAAATGTACAAGAACCAGATCTCTTTTTTCCACCTGAAAGGACCATCACTATGTCCTCCTTCTTTCCAGCTGGAAGGCCTCATGAGCTTCTAGCTTTGCAGGCTCAGCTTAACATCTCCACTTCCAGGCCAGCTAGTAGTCACTGACGATAAACCTAATGAAAGGACACAAGTGGGTGCAGAGGAAGCAGGCCAGGGTGGACGACGGGAGGAAGTGCAGAAAATAAACAGCCTTAATGCCTTGGACACTGAGGCCCCTGCTAAAGGCACAGTGCCGTCCAGCTGATGACCCCTTTACTAGAGGCAGGATGTATGACTCCCCTTGCCCTGAATCTTAGCAGCCTCCAGCTACCCAATAAAACAGGAAGTCTGATAGGTGCCTCTGGGGTTGTGCAAGATTCTACACATCACAGGAAGCCACAAGGCAGGATTTCATTTTGAAGCATCAACTGGGGAAGTTAGACATCTCTGATTATGTAAAAGCGAGGGCTGTGTGCTCACTGCCTGAGTCAGCGTACCTCAAGCATGGCTACATATGTATGAAGAGAGGTGGTTTTAAGTACAGATAGAATTATTGATAGAACGGTGTAACTATAAATCTAAACACATTAGCTATCATTTATTTATCCATCCATCCATCCTTCTGTCCACCTATCCTCTCACAGTGGCTCAGTCGTGTCTGACACTTTGTGACCCCATGGACCATAGACAGGCTCCTCTGTCCATGGGATTCTCTAGGCAAGAATACTACAGTAGGTGGTCATTCCCTTCTCCAAGGGATCTTTCTGACCCAGGGATCAAACCCTGGTCTCCTGCATTGGCAAACAGATTCTTAACCATCTGAGCCACTAGGGAAGCCAAACATATTACCTGTTGTTTCTTTATCCATTCACCCACCCACCCAGCCATCCACCCATCCATCCACCATTTCTCTTCCCCTTTCTTTTCATCATTTTTAAGCAGAGCTCTCTTTCGGTTCTGCAACAAAGGACTCAAGTGCTGCTCAACATGTCCATCTAGTTTGGCCCTCCCATGCATGCTGGACCTTGCTTTAATCCTTTTCTTCATGCTTTCCTTTCCATGCAGCTTTGGATCTTGAAAAGCGAGAGCCCTTTCCAGGGCTTTGCTTTTCATTGGTTCAGTGAGTGCCGCAGAGAGGGCTGGCATGACAACCCCTTGAGGCTGAGTCCTGTTGATTAGAGCATGGATTTTGAGCAAGCAGCTGTACTCGCACGCCCCCCTCAGTGACCCTTGCCAGTATTCCTCACCCATGACCTTCAGGGATTGTCTCCTGGGGAAGCAAGGTCAGGCTCTGTGTCCATCAGGCTGTGCTTCTACTAGCTGTGTGATGGAGCATTTTCTGATGTTGACATCCATGCAGTGGGAATCGGATGGAGGCTGGTTTCTCGTTTCACATTGACCTGTCATCCAAGAAGGCCTGCTGCTTATCCTCGGTTTCACAGTTCCCCCAAGCCGCATTGACATTCCCAGCTTGCTGCTCTGGCTGCCACATCTGCTGCTATAACTTATGAATTTGAGGCACTTTCAATGGGGATCATGTTTTCTATGCTAAGAATATAGGTCTATGAGCTTTTTATCCCTAATATGTAATTTTCTTGAAGAGTATTCTGATCATAACATGTATTTCTTTCCCTGCTCTTTGTACTCATTTTGATGTTAAAATAAAATGTAATAATTAAATGGACTGGAACACTTAAAGTGATTTGATTGGCAGACACAATGACTGTTTACAGAAGCAGTTGGAAAAACTTTACTTTCTCTTGATGCCATCAGCTTTGCCTTATAGCCCTATAAATCCTGAGGATTTTCCTATTGGCAGATAATCCAAATATTTTCACTGCAAAGTGAATAGGACCAGAGGACACAGACATGTCCTTTGACACTTGAGGCTCAACAACTGTTGTCTTTTGATTAACTAGATATTTTTCAAGCACTCATTCTTTTATGAAAACCTTTCTAACATACATGTACTTTTTAATACAGTTCTTTCTAGAGTGATTAACATAATAAAAATTGCACAAATATGGGAATTCCCAAGTTATCTTGATGGTTCCTGAGGCCAAAATAACACTATATTTGAAATTAAGATTATTCGGAGGTAACTCCCTCATGGTCCAGTGTTAGGATTCCAAGCTTGCATTGCAGGGTATACGAGTTCCATCCATGATCAGGAAACAATTAAGATCTTACATGCTACACAGTGGCAAAAAAAAAAGTGATACTATTTTTAAATAGAAAGAAGGATAAAGATTATTTTGAAAAAATTCATGTTGTATGGTTACTCTTAGTGGGAAACTCTTAATAAGGAAATGTTTAGCTCAGTGTTTTGAGTACAGAGTAACTACATGTGGGAATTTAGCAGATAATTAATTGTGTTAGGCAGAAAAGATTATATGCCTACAGACTAAGTGCAGGGGCCAGTATGGTCAGCTGAGAAATTAAGTCCAACACAGAGTTTTCCTTAGTCCCATGAGACTCTGGTCAGTCATCCGAAACCAACTGGACTCCTGCTTTTGGTGCTATTGCATAGCTGTCAAGGAGGTGGGTTTTTCCTGCCCTGTTGGGTCCATATCTCTTGTTCAAGTTCCCCTAATCTAGCCTGACAAGTTTTGTTGTTGTTCTTTTTTATTTCTTTGCTTTTTTTTAAAAAAAAATATTTTTTTAATGAGAAGATAATTGGTCTACAATTTTCTGTTAGTTTCTGCCCTATATCTGCATGAATCAGCCATAGGCATACACGTGTACCCCCTTGCTGAATCCCCTTCCATCTCCCACCCCATCCCACCCCTCTAGGCTGTCAGAGAGCGCCAAGTTTGAGCTCCCTGCATCACACAGCAAATTCGCATTGGCTGTCTATTTTGTGTATGGTGATGCATATGTTTCAATGCTCCTCTCTCCATTAGTTCCACCCTCTCCTTCCCCAACTGTGTCCACAGGTCTGTTCTCTCTGTGTCTCCACTGCTGCCCTGCAATTAGTTTCATCAGTACCATCTTTCTAGGCTCCATATATATGTGTGTTAATATATGACATTTTTTCTCTCTTTCTGACTTACTTCACTCTGTATAATAGGCTGTAGGTTCATCCACCTTCTTAGAATTGACTCAAATGCTTTCCTTTTTATGGGTGAATAATATTCCATTGTATATATATACCACAGCTTCTTTATCCACTCATCTATCACTGGACATCTAGGTTGCTTCCATGTCCTGGTTTTAGAAATGGGCTGCAATGAACATTGGGTTACATGTGTCTTTTTAAATTATGCAATTATGGTTTCCTCAGGGTATATGCCCAATAGTGGGATTATTGGATCATATGGTAGTTTTATTCCTGTTTTTTTTTTTTTTTTTTTCCTAAAGAATCTCCATACTGTTCTCCATAGTAGCTGTATCAGTTTACATTCCTAGCAACAGTGCAAGAGTTTTCACCAGACCCTCTCTGGTGTTTACTGTTTGTAGATCTTTTGATGATGGTCATTCTGACCTAGCCTGACCAATTTAAAGTAGATGGGTCTTGGATTCCCAACCTGCAGTGTTCTTTGTGGATACCTGAAAGTCCTACACCATAACTGTGATTTTCTTCTTTTCTCTCCCTTTCCACCGCCCCCAAGTAGCTTCCAGGCCAATCATTACCTCTTTCAACCATTGTTCATATTTCCTTGAGAGAGTTTCTTTCTCAAAACTACTTGTCAGCTACCTATTAAAATATGAGTTTGTATCAGTGTCTAAAAACTTTATATACTA
The DNA here is from genome assembly GCF_029378745.1 of Bos indicus. Taxonomy (NCBI): domain Eukaryota; kingdom Metazoa; phylum Chordata; class Mammalia; order Artiodactyla; family Bovidae; genus Bos; species Bos indicus. The sequence continues at coordinate 12,610,162 of NC_091780.1, read as the reverse complement.
CCAGAGGGCTTATTGTAGGGATGGAATTGAGGGGGTATATGTGGCTGGGATGTCTCTGCACAATCCCCTCAGCCTGTTACTCATCTGGGGAGGAACATTTTACACAATATAAGGCACTTACTTTGGTTTATTTATAAAAAGGTTTTTAACTTTAAATTGTTATGTGTGAGTACACTTTTCACCTGTACTCACAAATTACAACTCCGTGAAGTGATGCAGTTATGATGAATATGATTTACAATACTATTTGCAGATTTTAAAAAAGCTAAAACAGACAAAATGAATGACTTTTCCAAGACTGTGCTAAAAATTAAGTGCCTGAGTCTGAACCAGAACCCAAGAACAAGGATCTATGCTCTTATTAGGTCTTCTGAAAAATAATAATCTAAAACTCCAAAGCCGTCAATATCTGAACATCATCTGCAGTAAGTTCAGTTCAGTTCAGTGTAGTCGCTCAGTCGTGTCCGACTCTTTTGCGACCCCATGAATCGCAGCACGCCAGGCCTCTCTGTCCATCACCAACTCGCGGAGTTCACTCAGATTCACATCCATTGAGTCAGTGATGCCATCCAGCCATCTCATCCTCTGTCGTCCCCTTCTCCTCTTGCCCCCAATCCCTCCCAGCATCGGAGGATTTTCCAATGAGTCAACTCTTCGCGTGAGGTGGCCAAAGTACTGGAGTTTCAGCTTTAGCATCATTCCTTCCAAAGAAATCCCAGGGCTGATCTCCTTCAGAATGGACTGGTTGGATCTCCTTGCAGTCCAAGGGACTCTCAAGAGTCTTCTCCAACACCACAGTTCAAAAGCATCAATTCTTCAGCACTTAGCCTTCTTCACAGTCCAACTCTCACATCCATACATGACCACAGGTTAGCAAAAAAATAAAGGACATTTTCTTCTTGAATGTAGCAGCAAAACTAAACAGTTATTGTATTTCCATTGCTGTTCTGAAACATTATCTCATTTAATGCTCTCATCATTGCTGAAAAAATTATTTTCCTTTGATTTATGAATGCAGTAAGTCTCAGAGAGGTTCACTTAATTGCAAAAGGTCACACAGCTTATAAGATGATGGATGGAGCTGGAATTTGTGGTTAGCAGACATTTCATCCTGTTCTAAAGATCCATAATACATTTGGTTCATGCCCAAAGGTCCTTGAATTTGGTCCTATCAAAAATGTCCATGAACATACGTGGCTCATTCTAAATGATTTTGGACAGGACAAGATCTAAAAAACCTATTGGCAGACCAAATGTCTTATGAATGTTCCGGACCATGCCTTGCAAGAGGAATTTGCAGTTAGAACAAAATCTTATCTTTTGTTCCACTCCACTGCTCCAGTGCATGGATGAGCAAAGTTCTACATTTAGAATAGAGGATCACACAGCACGTGTGATAGCTAGCATGCCCATTTAGTTCTGCTCCAGTATTGCTTATGACGCTTCTTCATCAATGATAGGTCAACCCAGAGGGCAGAAGGGGGTATTTTTCATACGGGACACAGAGTGAGAATATGGCATTCCTCCTTTCTATATTCAAGATTAGGCTGTTATGTGTCAGAGACCACCATGTATTAGGTCTTCATATTTTATTGGCTATATTTTAAGTTTTCTGCTCCTTTGCAAAGTCTTTTCATGTTATTAGTATATAAAACATTTAAAATGTGCAAACTGTCCCCCCAATTTTGTGCTCAAGCCACTGAGTTCCCTGTTCCAGGGGGGAATCAATGCCATCAAGTTGTGCTATATTATCCCAGGGATACAGTATGCACATGCAAGCATGCAGGATTAAATATATCTTTTAATACCAATAGCTGCCTACTTGGAGATCATTCTGCAACATTTCTTGAATGAGCTGACTCCTTTACTGTAGTAGTTGCTTTGTGTTACACTGTTTCTCTGTACCATGACTTATTGAACTAGGCCTTTTTCCAGTCATTTACCTTGTTTCAAATAATTTGTTTCAAGTATGCTGCAATGAACATTTTCCTTCATACTTCTCTGTACACCTGTGTCGGTAATCTGCATGATGGATTTCTAAAAGTGGAATCACTGGGTAACAGAGCCTGTAGGTTGCAACGTTTAACAGATATTGCTAAAATGAACCTCGTGCCTCTGTCTCCAACATGGAGTGATGGTAAATCTTTTTTGGACTGTGATTATCTGAAAGGTAGAAAATGAAATCTCATTGTGGTTTCAATTTGTACTTATTTTCATATGAGTAAGGGCAAGCACATTTTCTTTTAAAATGTTATGCATTTAAGACTCTTCTGTGTTTCTTTTCCTGTGAACCCTCTGATCATATTCTTTGTCCATCCTGCTACAGGCTTAATGGTCTTTGTAACTGATTTGAAGGAATATTTTCTATAATAATGAAATCACTGCTTTTAAATAGGTCTCAAATACTTTTCCCAAGTGTGTAAACTGACTTTGCTTTAGTTGTTTGTGTATGTGTCAGGCATTTAAATAGATTATTACTAATCCTCAAGAATCCTGGCTTTATTCATTCTCATGTATGATTGGGAAAACTACAGATCAGAAAGGGTTAAAGGGTTAAAGACTTCTCAATATTATCCAGCTAATAAGTGGAAGTTGGAGAGGGCTGAGTGCAGATTCTGTGACTTGAAAACCCACATTCTTCTCGCCATATCCCACCCCCTCTCTTGGTGACATCATTGTCCTTACTGTACCATGAAGCTGAGTGAATCCTCTAGGTCCACTGAGCTAGTGGTGATTGTGTGGTTAAGCAGCTCTTGCTGATTGAATTACTGTTTTCAATCGACTTAGCTGGACAGTGGCATGTGTAAGTGCACAGCCTCTGAGTGTACTTGCCTGGCTGTTCCTCCAAATGTGCTCTCATTTCTGGGCCTTTGCAGATGCTGTTCCCTCTGCTTGGTTCACTTTTCCCTGTCCCAATCCCAGTTATCCCTCTGTCCAAGTTTCCTGTTGCTGGAAGTCTTACCTAAGTGCACCACAAGAGGCAAGTCTATGTCCATCATGGCATAAGTTTTATGATGTCCTATTGCCCAGGTTGGAGGAGGGCGTGCAGGGGGCTTCCATCACACTTGCCTGCAAGCTCTAGAGATAAAGACTGTGGTGTGAGCATCACTGTGTCCCCATCACTTGAATCAAGGTCTGACAGATTGTGAACATTGTATGTATCCTTGCAAAATGATGAGTAGATGGATATATCACATGATGATTAAGAGTGCGGGTTCTGCTGTTGAAGACCTCAAGTTTGAATCCTGCTCCCCCACTTACTAGGAGGGTGGCCATGTGCCAAGTTACTTACATTTCCTAAACTGCATGTTCTACATTGGCAAATTTCTTTTCAAAATATGCTACCCACTTCACCAACTGAGCATAAGGAATATGTCAGATAATCCTCATTAAAAATCTGTGATTAGGGCTTCCCTGGTGGCTCAGTGGTAAAGAATCTACCTGTCAATGCAGGAGACACAGTTTCAATCCCTGATCCAGGAAGATCCCACATGCCACAGAGCAACTAATCCTGTGGGTCACAACTACTGAGTCTATACTCGAGAGCCCGGAAACTGCAGCTCCTGAGTCCACGAGCCACAGCTACTGAAGTCCATGTGCCCTGGGGCCCATGCTCTGCAACAAGAGAACACTGCCATGCTTCTCTAGATAAGCCGATGAACCGCAGCTAGAGAGGAGTCTCCACTCGCTGCAACCAGAGAAAAGACCCAGCACAGCCAAATATAAATTAATAAATAAAAAAATTTTAAATGTGATTGTGATGAGTAGAACAATGATATTATTATAGCCTGAAACTCCTCACTGAAAATGACAGTGAAAAGATCAAAGTTCTAATGGCACCTTTGCCCTAAACTGGTTCTTATGACTTCATTTCCCTGGGTCTCCTCTACTACAGGGGGATGTTCACCTTGCTGGTGAAAATTCCCAAGTCTGTGAACTGATTGCAAAGTGGCTTGACACACGCCAAGGCCAGTCTACTCTGCTGTACTACACGTTTCTAATGTCTGGAATTCTTGATAGCCTGATTACTAGTACAAATTCAGTCTGTGGTAATAATATAAATGATTAACTATATGTGTGTATATGTAATTAATAGGTCTTCCCCAGTGATTGGGTGGTAAAGAATCCTCCTACAATGCAGGAGACACAGGATAAGCACGTTCAATCCTTAGGTCAGGAAGATCCCCTAGAGAGAATGGCAACCCACTCCAGTATTCTTGCTTGGAGAATCCCATGGACAGAGGAGCCTGGACATGACTGAAGCGATTGAGCATGCACACATGCATGTAATTAGTAACCTAATAATATTTAAAATATCATAAATTAAAATAATGTATTATTCTACCCTATTGATGCCTGTAGTGCTGGATTAATACCTACAATCATAGCTATAGCACAGAGAGAATCAGCTTGTTAGATGTGCAGATTCCTGGGCCTTATTCAAGCCAAAATGATTTTGCTTAGGATGTAAGTTTCAGAATCTGCATTTTAAAGCACTAAGCTCTGGCTTAGTGGGGTTTGAGGACCACTGCTTTAGCTAGAATGCTTCTCCACATTTTCGATGCATGGATTGTTTCCTCTCAGATTTAAAACTTCTGTAGAAAACATGGTATTTTGACTACCTGGGGGTTTCTGCATTCTGGGGCAACAGCCAGCAGGATTTTTGCAACATTTTGCATGATCTATTACCCCTGCAGACCTGGGAGCAGTGCCCTTTATGGGATGGGGTGGGCGAACGTGGAAGAGAGTTTTTTCTTCATCCCATCTGAGCGGTTAGGTCATGTCAAACTACGCTAATATAAATGTCAGTGTGCAGCTTTCGCTTGTGAAATCTGAGCTTGTTGTAATGCAGTACATTTTCATTCCCAGCTCCATGGATGCTATCAGCTCATGGGCCTCACAAGCACCTCCTGCGCTAGAATAAAAGTCATCTCAGCAGTTCTCCTGAGTGAGTCTCCCGTGTGTGTGTACACGTGCACCTGTGGAGCTCACCTCACTGTTCGCCTTCCAGCCATAACGAGCTGGTCTCCATGGGACCCCCACAGCACCACAACGCAGTCCTAGAGCTGTCTTCAGGAGCCATCACACCGGTTCATAATGACCATGAGAGTGTGGAGTTATATAGATGTCCACTGGAAGAATTAATTATGGGGAACATGAGTCACTCTGGGAATAGACTGAAGACTTACCACCTCCCAGGTGAATACTCTGCCAGGAGCCTGAGCAGGCAGCTCTTTGGCTCAATACAGTGGGAGCCTGTTCTACATAACAACGGCCCGCAAGGTGCACCGGATGAGACTAGCTGGGCTCTGGGAATGCCCTTGACGAAGATGGGTTATCTTTCACTGGAGAGGAGCCAGACTGCAGGGGAGGCCAAACTTTGGCTAATTTTTTGGGGCACTCATTTTATTCTTTCTTTCTCTCTCTCTTTTTTTCTATTTTATGCTTTTAACCTTAGCTTAGTGGTTTCACAGAGAAAATAAGTGCATGAGCCCGTTTCAATGGTGAATTCAATTCCAGTGATTCCCCAGACATCCTTCACAGGAGTCAGGGTAGACACTTAACTCAGCATGTCAGGTCCCCATCTAAATATTTTCAATCAGCAGCAACTAGGAGTGATTTAGGAGAACATTCTTCAAATCTACCATGTTGCTTTTACTTCTAACACAGGTTCTCTCATTCAAACTGAAGGTTGATCCATTTTGTGTGAAGTTAGGGCAATCCTCTAGGCCTTTCATGCTATTCAGGCCAACCTATTAATGTGCTTTATGATCCTATGTCATGATGGGTGTCATTTAAATGTGTATTATTCTTCTGTATCTTCCCACCGATTGACAGAGGAGCAAGATAAGCAGAGGAAACATAATTCAAAGAAAAAAAAAGGGAAAAGGAAGGAAGGAGAAACAGGGAAGGCCAGAAGGCAATAAAAAAATACAAATTTTATACAAATGTCTAAATACAAATACAGTGCAATTCACATGCAATATACAAATTGCAAAAGTGCTGTTTCTGAGATTGGAAAATATTAAAAAATTTTCTAGAGTTGTCACTTCTTAATAAAAACTCTAGGAATATGGTCTTCTAAAGGAAAGCCTCATGGTATCAAGATCGTTAAATTAAAAGATGCTGGGGATCAAAATCTGGATAAATTTGACAACAAACTTACCACTTATGTGTATTACTTTGGTGAAGGCAAAGATAGCTCTGTATGTGGGAACTGCTGAGGAATTAATCAGACAGGAGACACACACACACACACACAGAGGCTTTTCCTTTTTTGCCTACAGCATGTCTCCAGCCTCCCTCCTGCCAACACGATCCTTCAGCACCTCCCCAAAATCAAACCCTGCTGATTGAAACGTGATGACAGTCAGGTAGGTGTGGGAGCCACGTGTCTTATTGATGGTTTATGTCAATCTACAGAGGAGCAAGCCTAATAAAAAGGTCTAATTGCCCTGCTCACAGACCCTCCCACACCCCAAAGGTGCTGGTTAAGCACATTTCTTTCCCTGTTCAATGTGGTATTTGTAAAACTGCAACACATTCCAACTGGCAAGCATAGGCACGTGAAGAATCCTGTGACTAGTCGACAGAGGGAAACACACAGGGCTCTTTGGTTTTCATGGAGCATTGGAGATTGTGGGTGGTGTCTGTGTGTACGTGTGTGGGTGTGTGCTTGTGTGTGCAGAGGATTTCAGTGCTGCAACCCAGCCAGGATTCCTGGCTCTGTTTCCCACAATCACACAGAAACTCTGCCCTAAGTTTTGACCGCCCCTCCTGTTCTACCCACTGGCTTCTCTCTCTGCTCTAAATCTACCAATTATTTCCTTTAAGTGTCAGCAGTATACCAGACACGCTGAGATGTAACCTTTCCTCAAGTTGATGCTGTTAAACCATTACTCGAAACTGAAGTTGCAGTTGTCAACGGCGATTTCAGTCACTAATAACTGCTTCAGAAGTGTGAGTGGTGTCTGGGCTCTTCCTGCTGCGGCCCAGGGCTCTGGGAATGTCTTTCCAGGTCATTTAGAGCCATCCATCTGATCTGTAGCAAGATCAGTCAATCTTTCAGCCAAGTGCGTTCCTCTTGCTTCTGCTCACTGCCAGGTCCTTTATTAGTTCTCTCAGGGCCATACTGGGGGCCGATCTTAGGCAGCCACATCGACCACTTAGCTTGTAAAAACTTTGAGCTCAGGGCATCACCGCCTGCTTGGATCTTGAATTCTGTCACTTGCCTGTGAGGGTTTTTTCAGCCCTCTGTCTTGTTCTCCTCCATGGTTTCATCGGGCTCCTGTTTAAAAAACATTTTAACCAGCCCTGCATGCATGACATAGCAATTCTAAAAACTGGACCCAGCCATCGGTTGATATGGATGACGTATCTTGTCTTGGTTTAGGAAAGCTTATGGTCTTATTGGGCTCGTGGTTTTAGAGAGACTTTATCCCATGCCTGTTGACCTTAAGAGAACACTGGAAGCTGAAATAGGCTTACTTTAGATTGATCTTAATTTGTTACTTTGGAGTTTAATTAACAATAATACCAGGTAGTAGTTATTGGCTGTCAGTTTGAAATTGTTGTAGTTGCTTAATGAGTACACACACACACACGAGTATGTAGTATCAGTTGTCCATTTAAAAGATGGAGTAACAGTGTGCTTAAGCAACTTGCCCAGGATAGCCAGTTAGGAACTGGAAAAATGAGAGTCTGAATCCAGGTGCCTGACCATGATCAGGACCCAATCCCTCTATGTCTTAATAAGAAGCAATCAGCTGACAGTTGCCTTTCTCTGTCTGAGTTACTTTCATAATATGAAAATGATATCACTCATTTGTGGAATCTAAAGAAAATGATACAAGTGAATTTAGTTACAATATAGAAGTAGACTCACAGACACAGAAAAGGGGGAAAGTGGGAGGAGGGATACATTAGGAGCTTGGGGATTGACAGATTCACACTGCTATGTACAAAATAGATAAACAAGAAGGACCTACTGTGTAGCACAGAAACTATACTCAGTATCTTGTAATAATAACCTATAACGGAAAAGAATCTGAATCACTTTCCTGTACACTTGAAACTAACACTACATTGTAAATTAACTATACCTCAATCAATTCAAAAAAAGAATCATCAGTACTGTAAGGACTGAAATGTTGCAATTATATAATGCAGTGATGACTGAAACTTCACTGCGACTCTGGGAAACACATGAACTCCATCGTGTCTCTCTGCACCATCCTGCCATTCAATGCAAGCACAGCAATAATCTATTAGAATCGCAAGATTAATTTTTAATGCAACACGGGTGCCTGCCAAAAAAGTAAGTGGATTGGAGAGGCCAACAGTGAGGCCAAGAGTATTGAAAAAGAAAGGTGCCCTTCTGTCTGTCTGTCTAATTTCCTCTTTCTGCCTTCTCACCTTCTTGAAAGTTTCCCCGCCTTCCCTGCCCTCTATAGAATTGTTGGTATCTAAGGGCAAAGCACTGATTGTGTTTAGAGGAAAATCCTCTTCCCCTTAATGTAAGAGTAATGATGTTAGCGCCGGTCCTCAGGCTCCATTCTGATGCAGGTAATTATGCTCTGCCTTTTTCAATTCCCTCTGCAGCTTCTGTTGCATCTATTTTTTTCTCTACTTCCTGGTCTAAACTGTTGTACCAGGTTGCTGGGCTGCTGTTCAACATCTGCTTCCCCCAAGAACTACACTTTAAAAGTGAGGAAAATTATTTCTCTTTCATGATGACTTTGCTGAAAGGAACCTGACAAATGGCAGGTGCTGGAGTGCTCCTTTGATTTGGGTCAGGGCACAGCTTGCCGTTAGTCTGGGGTCACTTGCGTCCCTTGCCTGGAACAAAGTACACACACGTTCTTTTAAAGAAAATGAGGCTTTATATTGGACAGAATGATTGACTGGCCACCCGCCGGTGTGAGTCCAGGCGGGCACTGACCTCCGCAGCTGATGGGTTTGTCCCAAATGCCTTTGAGAGGACATCCGGGGCTCCTCTTGCAGGGAGTCCTCCCCAAGACACTAGAGTTTCAGGCCTTGCTCTCATTTTACTGAACTCAGGGGGTCAGGCTTGAAACTTCTGACTTTGTTTTCGAGGTTTTACTCTCATATTTGATGGCTCCTTTCTTGGCAAAATTTGTCAGCAGGGAAAGGATCATTTCTAGTTCTCCAAACAGAAGAACTTCTTTAAAAAAAAAAAATTCAAGTATAGTTCAAATGGGCTTCCCAGATGGCACTAGTGGTAAAGAATACACCTGCCAATGTAGGAGACATAATAGACAGGGGTTTGATCCCTGGTCTGGAAGGTCCCCTGAAGAAGGGCATGGCAACCCACTCCATTATTTTTGTCTGGAGAATTCCCATGGTCAGAGGAGCCTGGTGGGCTACAGTATATGGAGTCGCGAAGAGTCGGCCATGACTGAAGTGACTTAGCATACAAGTGCACAGTTGATATACAATATTGTGTTAATTTCTACTGTACACTAAAGTGATTCAGTTATACACACATATACATTATTTTTCACATTATTTTCCATTATGGTTTATGGTTCAACTTTAATAAATATAGTTCCGTGTGCTGTGCAGTTAGACCTTGTTGCTTATTCATCCTATATATGAGTCTGCTTCTGTGGATCCCAAACTTCCTCCTGTATCCATCCCCTTGAACCAGAAGTCTGTTCTCTATGTCTGTGAGTCTGTTTTTGCTTCTTGGATAAGTTCATCTATGGTATATTTTAAATCCCACACGTAAGTGATATCATATGTTTTGCTCTTTCTGACTTATTTCATTTAGAATGACAATCTCTCAGTCCATCGACGTTGCAGAATCATGTTTTACTATTCCTCTGGCACACAACACTTCTAGAATGACAATTACCTAAGCATCCTCACTGATGCTTAGGGAATCCTAAACAATTTCCAATATATTCTTCTTTCTCCATTTCCTTCCTCATTCTCCAGCATTTCTAGCAGATAGATGTCAGTCTCAGTACATTTACTTTTAACTAGTCAAAATAAAAACTGGCAACTGATGTTTGTCCTGACCTATGCCTGGTCCTGATCTATGATTAACACATCAAATTATCTCTGATAAAAAAGTCTTGGATTAAAAACCAGGCAACTTATTCAGGGAAATTCATTAACTGGCTCAGAAAAAAAGCCCAAGAGTAAAGAAAAAAATCTAACTTATACAATAGGATATGCAAAGAGCCAAAAAATGCAATTATTTTGTTTCACATGGAAAGGAAAAAAGAGCTTAATCATAACCTTTTAAAACATTATACCAATCAAAAGATTAAAAAGTAATATATTTTCCCATAAAAATTCTGTCAGAATAAGAGCAGACATGGCTGACAGACAGACAATTCTGTAATAACTGCAAGTTTTGGAGGGCATTCTTTATAAATTTATTTTTTAAATGTTATTTATTTTCCAAATTCTTTACAAATATATTTATTTTGAGATCTTAGATCTCAAAGAAAGCAAAATAAAAAGCAAAAATAAAAGTAAGTCATGGCCTCTAAAATAATTTGGTCAAGGAATAATAATCTTTAGCATCAGTTATTTACCAGTTGCTGACTCAAAAGGGAAAAAAAAATTACCTTACAACGTATTAATCACTGAAAAATCTCAGACATAAGCTTCATATTTTATCAGTGTAAGAGCTGAATGTATTGCCTTATATGCTCCCATCTAGACAAAGCAGAGTATAGAGCGATCACCAAGATAGCACCACAGCCACTGATGGCTTACAGTGTCAGATTCATGATCTCCTACGAAGAAGGTTTAGCTTCAGGGCCAGGGACCAGGCTTGATCACTCAAGAGCTTTTGTGTAGCAGAGTTTTATTAAAGTATAAAAATGGACAGAGAAAGCTTCTGACACAGACATCAGAAGGGGGATGGAGAGTGCCCCACTTGCTAGTCTTTTCAGTTCAGTTCAGTTGCTCAGTCGTGTCCGACTCTTTGCGACCCCATGAATTGCAGCACACCAGGCCTCCCTGTCCATCACCAACTTCCGGAGTTCACTCAAACTCATGTCCATCCAGTTGGTGATGCCATCCAGCCATCTCATCCTCTGTCGTCCCCTTCTTCTCCTGCCCCCAATCCCTCCCAGCATCAGAGTCTTTTCCAATGAGTCAACTCTTCGCATGAGGTGGCCAAAGTACTGGAGTTTCAGCTTTAGCATCATTCCTTCCAAAGAAATCCCAGGGCTGATCTCCTTCAGAATGGACTGGTTGGATCTCCTTGCAGTCCAAGGGACTCTCAAGAGTCTTCTCCAACACCACAGTTCAAAAGCATCAATTCTTCGGTGCTCAGCCTTCTTCACAGTCCAACTCTCACATCCATACATGACCACAGGAAAAACCATAGCCTTGACTAGACGGACCTTTGCTGGCAAAGTAATGTCTCTGCTTTTGAACATGCTATCTAGGTTGGTCATAACTTTCCTTCCAAGGAGTAAGTGTCTCTTAATTTCATGGCTGCAGTCACCATCTGCAGTGATTTTGGAGGCCCCAAAAATAAAGTTTGACACTGTTTCCACTGTTTCCCCATCTATTTGCCATGAAGTGATGGGACCAGATGCCATGATCTTAGTTTTCTGAATGTTGAGCTTTAAGCCAACTTTTTCACTCTCCACTTTTACTCTCATCAAGAGGCTTTTGAGTTCCTCTTCACTTTCTGCCATAAGGGTGGTGTCATCTGCATATCTGGGGTTATTGATAAGCCAGGCTTCAGCAATAGGTGAACCGTGAACTTCCAAATGTTCAAGCTGGTTTTAGGAAAGACAGAGGAACCAGAGATCAAATTGCCAACATCCACTGGATCATGGAAAAAGCAAGAGAGTTCCCCCAAAACATCTATTTCTGCTTTATTGACTATGCCAAAGCCTTTGACTGTGTGGATCACAATAAACTGTGGAAAATTCAGAAAGAGAGGGGAATACCAGACTACCTGACCTGCCTCTTGAGAAATCTGTATGCAGGTCAGGAAGCAACAGTTAGAACTGGACATGGAACAACAGACTGGTTCCAACTAGGAAAAGGAGTACATCAAGGCTATATATTGTCACATTGCTTATTTAACTTATATGCAGAGTAAATCATGAGAAATGCTGGACTGGAAAAAACACAAGCTGGAATCAAAATTGCTGGGAGAAATATCAATCTTTAGCAAGGGAATTATATATTTTTTAAATTAATTACTACAATAAATCCAAAGAATGTCTTAAGGTTGTAAAAATTTTGCCAGACCCACTCTCACACTTTACATATTAGGATAACAGGATTAGAACTTAACAATAAAAAGATCCTACCCAACCCACTCCTATAATTTACATTCTAAGATATTAGGATTAGTCAGAAGGTTTTCAGGAAGGAGAAACTGTCCTGAAGCAGGATACATTGCTGTTATATAATCCCTAGCACAGAGTTTAAACTGAGTTGTTTGTTGTGTAATCATCAGTTCTGGGATTAAATAAAAAAAAACATTTTATGTGACTAAGACTAAGGAATGTAGAGGGAAAAAAAAAAAAAAATTTGTCCTTTCTTCCTCCTTGAGAATTCCAGACCCCTATCTCCTCCTCAAGAACCCCAGACACCTCTCTTAGGGATTCCTGGACTTTTTGTCAACCTGCCTAGGAACTGCCTCTCTCATTCCCCACTTTTCTTTTAGGAGAATTATGTTGCCAAGAGAAAGGAGCATCGTTTTCATTCCATAACTACTTCCTGCTGTTGAAGGACATCGTCCCTACATTGTTGAGGAAACATATTCTCCTAACCCTCATATTGAGGGTCTCTGAATCAGGGGCCCCAGACAATAGTTGGAGGAATTTATGGCGCTCTTAGGAGCTGGACAACAATTTGTAACTTAAAAGCTTTCAAACAGTTAGAAAGAAATCCAGTTACATAGTTACAGATGCAGGGAGCAAAGAGGAAAAACAGAACAATTAGAATTATTACAATTACGATAGTTTTCCACCATGGGGAGCTAGTTAATGTTTCCCAAAGTGAGGTGACTGAGGATTCAGGAGAATACACAGCCTGAATCATCTTGTTCATGTGTTTAGTAAAATGAGTAACATTAGTACTCATACCTAGTATATATGTACAACATTGGGGATGAATAATAGTACAAGTTCCTCCTTGTGCAGCCATTAGAATATTGAAGGCCAATTTGTTTTGTAAAACTGACTTTCTCATTTGTATTTGTTCAGCATTAAGGACTGAAATAGCTTTTTGAGAATCTTGTAAAGCCTGTTGAGTAGTTAGTCAGAGCATCAACTCGTAACATAACATCTATAGTTCCCAGAGAGGGAATGAATATTGCAGCCAGATAATCATACCAGTGAAATACAGACCTTGCCCAGGGAGTTTTAAGGTGTGGCAGATTAGCAAGTTTCTCTGGAAGCTCTGAAAATATGAAGCCATGAGTTTAAGGTAAACCTCAGGTGCATCTCCCTATCCAGCCAGGGGGAAGCCACGCCCATAAGTAAGAGCCACGTATCCAGTAGGTCCCATTTGGAGCAAACCAGCGTGACTGAGAGATCCAGTCCCAATCAGTACCTGGCCAGGCAAAGGGAGGACCTGAACTGGGATCAGAAAACACAGGAATGATAACATTGCATATTTCTTGAGGCATCCCAATTGTTTCCATTCATTATTATTAAGTTGTAGGCTAACTTCTGGGGATGGTTCTATTTGTTCCCAGCATATGGCAGCGTTAGATAGTAGGTGTCCCTTTTCAGGAATTAACCATATGATCTCATCCCATATTTGATAAACACCAGGTAGGAAACCACCAGATCTAGACCCATTTACCTTCTTATGTACAGCAAAATAGTCATTAAACCAAGATAATGTATAATCAAAGTTGAAAGTCCCATTACATCCATAGTTAAGGTACAAAGTGTTATAGCAGTCCATTTTAGGATTGCAAAATATCATCAGATTTTAAAGAGAGACATCACACGTGATTTTTGTTGGTGAAGATATTCACAGAGTTGAAGAAAGTCTTTTCCTTGAAATGGAGAAACCCACCATAGGAAGCCTTCAACTGATGAAGAGAAAAGTGCTCCACAGACCCAGCAATTAGACCGATTATGGAGCGCAGAGACTAGAATGAGCCTAGGACAGGAAAGCATTGTCTTGAGGGTCAAACGGAGGTTCAGAACTTTTGGAGTCAGCAAAGCAGGCCCACACAGATGATCAGACCCATCTGAAAAGTAAAAGGTGAAAGTATAGAGGATAAACACATAAAATGACATTGTTTAGTTTTGGTCAGGGTGCCACTTTTTAACTTGAGTGTGGTGCACCCAGGAATCAATTCCTGGCGCCTTGACAGCTGTGGGAGAAGAAAGAATAACCTGTTAAGGGCCTTCCCAGAGGGGCTTGAGAAATTGGCCTCCAGATCCCAAAGTCTTTATCAGGCCCTCGGTGCCTGGCTCAAACAGTGGCTTGTTTGACTCAGAGGCTGGGTCAGGAGTCACCTCCTGGAGTTTCCATTACGTCTCTTGAAAGGCTGAAAGCTGAGTCATATAGTTAATTCTAAGGCTTCACGGTCTATAACAAAGTTTGTGCATAAGAAGGGTCTTCCATAGATATATTCAAAGGGGGACAGTCCCTCCTTTTTAGGGGCAGTCCGAGCCCTTATTAAAGCTATGGGTAGAACTTTAAGCCAATTGTCCTGAGTCTCTTGAGTTAATTTATGCAGATGTCTCTTAATAATGTCATTAGCCTTTTCTACCTTTCCTGAAGATTGGAGTCTCCAGACACAGTTTAAGTGATATTCTATTCCTAGAACTTTTGACATCCCTTGAGTTACAGCAGCTTTAAAGGTGGAGACACTGTCACCCTGGAGGCTCCGCAGCAGCCCAAACCTGGGAATAATTTCATGGATTAAAATTTTTATAACTACCTAAGCCTGTTCACTATGTCAGGGAAAGCCTTAATCCATCCAGAAAAGTGTCTACCCAGACCTGTAAGCAAGAAAACCCATTTGTTTTTGGCATATGAGTAAAAGGAACCACAGTCTCATTTATTATTTGTAAATCTTGAACTAGTCTCCATTTATCATTTGACTTTTTCACACCCCAAATTGGAATGTTGCATAGACTATTACAGGGAATTAATAGCTCCTGATCCTTTAAATTGTCAATGATGGGTTTTAACCATTCCTTAACCTCAGGCTTTAGTGGGTACTGTTTTTGATGTGGAAATAGGTGAGGGTCTTTGAGTTTGATAATGACAGAAACAGCATTTTGTGCTTGGCCCACCATATTCCTATTAACCCACACTTTAGGATCTGAATTTTGTTCAATTAATGGGAGAGAAAGAGCAGGCTCCATATTCATGAAAAGAGAGGTCTGGACCTTGTTCAATATATCCCTCCCAAGAAGGGGTGAAGGAGACTTTGGGATGATCAGAAACTTGTGAGAAAAACAACACAAAGTCCCAGCTGCAGCTTAAAGGATGATTGAAATAACAGCGTTTGGCTCATCCTGAAGGTCCCATTCCAGTAGTGGATTGGGAAGAAAGTGGACTGAGGGCTTCAGTGAGCACAGAGAAAGTTGCCTCAGTGTCCAAAAGGAAATCGATGGATTGGCCCCCCACAGTTACTAATACCTGGGTTCCTCAGGTGTTATTGGGACAGGAGCTAGTGTGGGGGTTCTGGGCACATTTAGTCCTGATTGTTCTGAGAGCCTGACCCCTGGGGCCTACACCTCTGGGGGCATTCTCTCCTCTGTTATGGTCCTTTACAGACCGGACAGGGAGTCGGGGGAGGTTTAGACGCCTGAGAGCAACTTTGCTTGAGATGCCCCTCCTCTGTACAGTAATAGCAAGCCCATCCCTTTTCACCTGGATCCCTCTGGGCATTTTTCTCTTCAGGCTGATTCATAGCAGTTTTCACAGCCATCTAGAGCCTGGGCCTTTTCTTTGGTTCTTTTCTGTTGTCATTTTTCCTCCTTCTATTCTCTACTGTAATATACTGTCTGAGCCAGCTGCAACAGTTTTTCTAAAGACTGATTTGGTCTGAACGCCTGTTTTTGTAACTCACAGTGGATATCTGGAGCTGACCGAGGGAGAAATTTATCCTTTAAGATCATTTCTCCTCTGCACTTTCAAGATCAACATCAGTAAACTTGCAGAGAGCCTCCTGTAGTCTATCTAGGAATTTACCAGGAGTTTATCAAGAGTTTCCTTCTCTCCCTGTTCTATGTCAGCCAGCTTAACATAATTTAGAGGTTTAGTTCAAGCTCTCTTAAGCCCTTCAATAATGTAATTGAAGAAGTGAGTCTGCTCCCATATCCTTTTCTCTTTATGATAATCCCAATCCAGCTCTGCTATGGGAACTGCTTGGCTCCCCATAGGGAGGAGAACTATTTCATGTTCCCTCTTTCCCTTTGCCTCACGCTCAAGCCCTTCATCTCCAAAAGCAGTAGTTTCTTGCAAAACTCAAGCTATCAAGTCAGGATCCAAATTCTGTCCCAAGACCGTCATTATATCTCTCCAAGTAAGCTCATAAAGTAAAGTTAGTCCCATAAAGGCTTCTGTGTACTTTTCTGGATCCTCTAGGTAGTCTCCCAGATCTCTCTTTATCTGTTGTACCTCTGGGTAAGAAAAGAGCTTATGGATTCTTATAGATTGGTTATTTTTTCCCAGTGGGGTCCTCCTGAAGAGGCAGTAAGTTGTGTGGCTGTTTCTCAGCCCCTGTAGCTACCCTTCACTTATGTTCCCAGGGATAGATTAGAGAAACCTGCTTTTTCTCATCCTATCTTCCTTCTTCTCCTCTGTCTCATCCTTAGTTTTGGTTGTCTGTGCCTCCTCTACTTTGTCTGAGTTCCTATTGAAACCAAAGTAGTCTGAGGCTGCATTGGAAATGGGGTTGTTTGAACTTCTGTCGAGACTGAAGCAACCCTTCCTGGAGGGCTTCCTTGACCCTCAGCATGTTCAGTTGTGAGCCCTGAACACAGAGGCAGAGGCAGAGTAAGAGGACAGGAGGGAGCTGAAGGCTTTACATCCAAATCTGTACCCTGAGGACAGACCTTATGACCTTAGGACATAAGTCTGGCATATCTTGCAGAGAGAAAAAGAGTAACACATATGGCACTTCTACCCATTTCCGTTGTCTTCTACAGAACCGGTCTAGTTGTAAAACAGTATCGTAACTAAGAGACCCTTCAACCGGCCATTGTCTACTGCTCTCCAAAGGATACTGTTGCCATGCAGATTTGCAAAAGAAAGTCAGGCATGTCTTCTTTAAACTCTGGGGGTCAAACTTATCCCAGTTTTTCAGGACACAATTCAAGGGTGTGAGTCTGGAACTTTGAGTACCTTGCATCTGTAAGAGAAAAAAAACGGTGACCAGCACCTGCTTCCTTCCATCAGAGGCATCCCTCCCTGCTCTAGATGGGGGGGTAGATAGACTTTCCACCCAAGCTTTCCTTCCCTGGCCCGACTTGGTCTGTCCCTTACTGATGTAGGCGCATTACTCGTCCCTCCAACTTCTACCACTGAGGTGGAGTGGAGATGCACCAGGGGTAGACCTGCTGGCATCCCAAATTGATTTCTAGCTTGATAGAACCATGACCTTTGTTTGATTTGCCAGAGTAGTTTCCCAAAATATTTCCCAAGCTAGTACTACTAGGGGAAGCATCCATCTTCCATGTGCCCATTCACATTCCTGAGTATAGTCCTGACCAGCAGAAGCGATGTATCATTGCCACATCAGTAAGCCACTGGAGAGCTTTATCTAGTCCTCTTAGAGCTAGTACTACCAAAGGAAGAAACCCACTGTACTCCCAAACTGGGATTCCGAACCTATGTTCTTAGAAACCTCATGCTCGCTAGCAGCACTTCCATCCATATAGTTTAGAGGCACAGCTACGACAGGGTTCACTGGTTTCACTTAGTTACTAAACATACTCCTAGCAAGTCTGACTACCAAGCTTGGAGTCTAAATAAAAGTACATAGTAATGGCATGAATCACAAGTCCAGTGAAAGTCTAAGATCCAACAGATTAGGTTAGTAGTTCTAACTTCCCATGCAATTATGAATTGGTCAGAGATCAGGAAAAGCTGACTGAGAAAGGAAAGTTTGGCCAGCATGCTTTGCCCATCTCTGGCTGCTCCCCTCACAGGGACCTTG
Organism: Bos indicus; assembly: GCF_029378745.1. Classification (NCBI taxonomy): domain Eukaryota; kingdom Metazoa; phylum Chordata; class Mammalia; order Artiodactyla; family Bovidae; genus Bos; species Bos indicus. Next base: position 12,592,017 of record NC_091780.1, on the reverse strand, counting down.
GGTATTTCTTGGCATTGGCAGGTCAGTTTAAACCCCTGACAAGGCTCCCCTTTTGAGGGATCCCTTCAATCATCATGAGGCACCATGAAACCACAGAGCAGGGCTCATCATTTGCTTCACATAGGGCATGTCATTCATTCACACAAGCACACCGAAGAGTTAGTAAAGTAAAGCAGAAAGCGTGTACACAGAGAAAGCAGAGAGGTTAGAGCTCTGAGTGTTCTTACTTTGTCCTAAACGTCCTGGAAAGATGATAGCTTACAGTGAATGGTGTCGGATTCATGATCTCTGAAAAATTTAACTTTGGGACCAGGGACCAGGCTTGATCACTCAAGAGCTTTTGTGTAGCAGTTTTATTAAAGTATAAAAAGGACAGAGAAAGCTTCTGACACAGACATCAGATGGGAGATGGAGAGTGCCCCACTCGCTAGTCTTTAGCAAGTGGATTATATACTTTTTAAATTAGTTATTACAGTAAACCAAGGGAATGTCTCAAGGTTGTAAAAATTTTACCAAACCCACTCCCACAATTTACATTTTAGGATAACAGGATTAGAACTTAACAATATGAAGTGAAGTCACTCAGTCATGTCTGACTCTTTATGATCCCATGTACTGTAGCCTACCAGGGTCTTCCATCCATGGAATTTTCCAGGCAACAGTACTGGAGTGGGTTGCCATTTCCTTCTCCAGAGGATCCTCCCAACCCAGGGATCGAACCTCTGTCTCCTACATTGCAGGCAGAAGCTTTACCATCTGAGCTACCAGGGAAGCCCTAACTTAACAATAGAAGGATCCTACAAGACTCACTCCCATAATTTACATTCTAAGATATCAGGATTAGTCAGAAGGTTTACAGGAAGGAGAAACTGTCCTCAAGCAGGATACATTGGTGTTATATAATCCCTAGTACAGAGTTTAAACTGAGTTGTTTGTTGTGTAATCATCAGTTCTGGGATTAAAGAAAAAAATTTTATGTGACTAAGACTCTTGATGAAAGTCATAGTGGAGAGTGAAAAAGTTGGCTTAAAGCTCAACATTCAGAAAACGAAGATCATGGCATCTGGTCCCATCACTTCATGGGAAATAGATGAGGAAACAGTGGAAACAGTGTCAGACTTTATTTTTCTGTGCTCCAAAATCACTACAGATGGTGACTGCAGCCATGGAATTAAAAGACACTTACTCCTTGGAAGGAAGGTTATGACCAACCTAGATAGCATGTTCAAAAGCAGAGACATTACTTTGCCAACAAAAGTCTGTCTAGTCAAGGCTATGGTGTTTCCAGTGGTCATGTATGGATGTGAGAGTTGGACTGTGAAGAAAAATGAGCGCTGAAGAATTGATGCTTTTGAATTATGGTGTTGGAGAAGACTCTTGAGAGTCCCTTGGACTGCAAGGAGATCCAACCAGTCCATTCTGAAGGAGATCAGCCCTGGGATTTCTTTGGAAGGAATGATGCTAAAGCTGAAACTCCAGTACCTTGGCCACCTCATGTGAAGAGTTGACTCATTGGAAAAGACTCTGATGCTGGGAGGGATTGGGGGCAAGAGGAGAAGGGGACGACAGAGGATGAGATGGCTGGATGGCATCACTGACTCGATGGATGTGAGTCTGAGTGAACTCTGGGAGCTGGTGATGGACAGGAAGGCCTGGTGTGCTGCAATTCATGGGGTCGCAAAGAGTCGGACACGACTGAGCAACTGAACTGAACTGCAGACTAAGGAATGTAGAGGAAAAAAAAAATTGTCCTTTTCTCCTCCTGAGAACTCCAGACCCCTCTCTCCTTAGAAACCCCCGGAATCTCTCATAGAAATTGACTCTCTCACCACCTTTGTGGATAGGGGGTCAAAAAAAAAAAAAAAAAAATGTGTCATCTCTGTAATTTGAGTCACAGCAGTTTTGACATGATGCTTACCCAGAATTGGTTGTTAAAAGGGGTAATGATATAAATTTATGCATTATTTTCAAGGATGCATTGAGAGACTGAAAGCTTATCCCATGGAGAAAAAACAAAACAAAACAACTTCAGCCATTTGATGTTTTAAAGTTGTTTTTACATGAATTACAGGGTTGGGTAGAAGCAGTGTCAGTCACAAAACCACACTCTTGTCTTCATCTAATTTTGTCTTAGCAGCTCTTTTAAACTGCTAAATCTGGTTTTCAAGGATGATGATTTTGTTTTGTGATAGTGTGAAACAGCTGCCGTGGTTTTGATGAGAGGCCCATTTTCCATTTTATATCTGCAAGATGTTGGCGACATCAGGCCCAGGGAATCAGGCAGCTGAGAAGCCTCTCACTGGAGAAAGCAGTAAACACAGGACAAGGAATCTTTCTCAGAGGCAGCTGTTTCTTGAAATGAGAGGAGAGTGTCCAAGCAAAGCTCAGTTCATGCAGTCAGGGGCCAGGAACCAGCCTTTAGTGTGAGGAGCAGAGAGGTAACTCCAGGAAGGATGGGTTATGGATTGTTAGTCCTGGAAGAGAGAGGAAGCTGGGAAAGTACCCAACCTCAGCTCATCTTCTAGCACATTGGCCTCGATGCTTCTATACAGTTGTGGGTGCATCGCGTCACAAACTCATGCTTTCAGCATGGGTCTACATGGAAGCAAAATCTAGAAACTCTGGGTTTCTGTCTCCTTTTTTAGCAAGCATGTAAGACAACCCTGGACCTGCATGTCTATGAGGCTGGAGCTGAGCTGAGTGGTGGCTCAAGACAGAACCTGATTTTTGGCTTACCACGGTCCTGGTGTGACCACCTCAAATCTGGACAGTCCTTGTCCAGCAGGAGCCAGTAAGGCAGTCCATTTCAGCCAGGGTCACCTGTGTGCATTGCTGCCCCCACCCTGCTCTCTGAGGAGGACTCATAGCCTGGAGCTTTAAACTTTTCCACTAATGGGACTTCTTTCTAGCAACCATCAAATTGGAAGGTTTGGAAGGGTTTGTTGTTTTTCAGTCGCGAAGTCATGTCTGACTCTTTGCGGCCCCATGGACTGTAGCATGCTGGTCCCCTCTGTACTTCACTATTTCCCAAAGTTTGCTCAGTCTCATGTCCATTGAGTCAGTGATGTTATCCAACCATCTCATCCCCTGTCACCCCCTTCTGCTCCTGCCCTCAGTCTTTCCCAGCATCAGGGTCTTTCCTAATGAGTTGGCTCTTCATATAACGTGGCCAAAGTATCAGCCCTTCTTATGAATCTTCAGGGTTGATTTCCTCTAGAATCGACTGGTTTGATCTCCTTGCCGTCCAAGGGACTCTCAAGAATATTCTTCAGCACCACACTTTGAAAGCATCAATGCTTCAGTGCTCAGCTTTCTTTATGGTCCAACTCTCACATCTGTACATGACTACTGGAAAAATCATAGCTTTAACTATACAGACCTTTGTCAGCAAGGTGATGCTTCTGCTTTGTAATACTCTGTCTAGGTGTCATAGCTTTTCTTCCAAGGAACAAGTATCTTTTAATTTCATGGCTGTAGCCACTGTCTACAGTGATCTTGAAGCCCAAGGAAAGTCTGTCACTGTTTCCATGTTCCCCCGACCTATTTGTCATGAAGAGATTGGACAAGATGCCATGATCTTAGTCTTTGAATGTTGAGTTTTAGGCCAGCCTTTTCACTCTCCTCTTTCACCTTCATCCAGAGGCTTTTTAGTTCCTCATTGCTTTCTGCCATTAGGGTGGTATCATCTGCATATTTGAGACTATTGATATTTCTCCTGTAATGTTGATTCCAGCTTGTGATTCATCCATCCCAGCATTTCACATGATGTACTCTGCATGTAAGTTAAATAAGCAAGGTGACAATATACAGCCTTGACATACTCCTTTCCCAATTCAGAACCAGTCTGCTGTGCCATGTCCAGTTCTGTTGCCTCTTGATCTGCATACAGGTTTCTCAGGAGACATGGCTTTTCTAGTATTCATGTACAGATGTGAGTGTTGGACCATAAAGAAGGCTGAGCACCAAAGAACTGATGCTTTCAAATTGTGGTGCTGGTACTCCCATCTCTTGAAGAATTTTCCATAGTTTGTTGTGATCCACACAGTCAAAGGCTTTAGTGTAGTCAACAAAGCAGAAGAGAAGGGTAGAGCTAAGGGAAGAGGAGACACATTTATAGCTCAGCAGGTAAGAAGCAGTACTGCTATCCTGGCTGCTAAAAAGGTAGGCAGAATGTGCTCCCAAAATGCATACGTTGAGACCCATTCCCCAGTGTGATGGTGATGGAGGTAGGGCCTTTGGGAAATGAGATCATGAGGGTGGAGCCCCCATAAATGGGATTAGAGTCCTTAGAAAAGGGCCTCCAGACAGCTCCCTGCCCCTTCCTCCATGTAACAATATGGCAGGAACACGGTGGTTTATGAACTTGGAAGTGGGTCCTCACAAGACACCCAACCCACTGGGAGCTTGATCTTAGACTTCCTAAACTTCAGAACGATGAGAAATAAATGATTGTTGTTTAAAACAAAACAAACGAAAATGTATTCTCCTCTGACTCTGGTTGGCAAATAGTTGTCGTTCTGAGAGCTGGGAAGCCTAGCCTGCCTGCACCAACACAGCCCTCCTGCTTCTGCTTCTCCCCCTGGAGACTGGTTGACATCTAGCACAGCAGGGGCCGCCCAGAAGCCTGCTCCAACATGAGAGTCAGCCATCAGTGCAGATTAGGCTGTCTGAGGAGGAGTTACAGATAGCTGTGAAAAGAAGAGAAGTGAAAAGCAAAGGAGAAAAGGAAAGATATTCCCATTTGAATGCAGAGTTCCAAATAATAGCAAGGAGAGATAAGAAAGCCTTCCTTAGCGATCAATGCAACGAAATAGAGGAAGGCAGCAGAATGAGAAAGACTAAAGATCTCTTCAGGAAAACTAGAGATACCAAGGGAACATTGATGCAAGGATGGGCTCAATAAAGGACAGAAATGATATGGACCTAACAGAAGCAGAAGGTATTAAGAAGAGGTGGCAAGAATACACAGAAGAACTGTACAAAAAAGATGTTCAAGAACCAGATAATCATGATGGTATGATCACTCACCTAGAGCCAGACATTCTGGAATGTGAAGTCAAGTGGGCCTTAGAAAGCATCACTACAAACAAAGCTAGTGGAGGCGATGGAATTCCAGTTAAGCTATTTCAAATCCTGAAAGATGATGCTGTGAAAGTGCTGCACTCAATATGCCAGAAAATTTGGAAAATTCAGCAGTGGCCACAGGACTGGAAAAGATCAGTTTTCATTCCAATCCCAAAGAAAGGCAATGCCAAAGAATGCTGAAAGTACCACACGACTGCACTCATCTCACACACTAGTAAAGAAATGCTCAAAATTCTCCAAGTCAGGCTTCAGCAATACGTGAACCGTGAACTTCCAAATGTTCAAGCTGGTTTTAGAAAAGGCAGAGGAACCAGAGATCAAATTGCCAACATCCACTGGATCATGGAAAAAGCAAGAGAGTTCCCCAAAATCATCTATTTCTGCTTTATTGACTATGCCAAAGCCTTTGACTGTGTGGATCACAATAAACTGTGGAAAATTCAGAAAGAGATGGGAATACCAGACCACCTGACCTGCCTCTTCAGAAACCTGTATGCAGATCAGGAAGCAACAGTTAGAACTGGACATGGAACAACAGACTGATTCCAAATAGGAAAAGGAGTACGTCAAGGCTGTATATTGTCACCCTGCTTATTTAACTTCTATGCAGAGTACATCATGAGAAACGCTGGGCTGGAAGAAGCACAAGTTGGAATCAAGATTGCCGGGAGAAATATCAATAACCTCAGATATGCAGATGACACCACCCTCATGGCAGAAAGTGAAGAGGAACTCAAAAGCCTTTTGAAGCATGTGAAAGAGGAGAGTAAAAAAGTTGGCTTAAAGCTAAACATTCAGAAAACTAAGATCATGGCATCTGGTTCCATCACTTCAAGGAAAATAGATGGGGAAACAGTGGAAACAGTGTCAGACTTTATTTTTCTGGGCTCCAAAATCACGGCAGATGGTGATTGCAGCCATGAAATTAAAAGACGCTTACTCCTTGGAAGGAAAGTTATGACCAACCTAGATAGCATATTCAAAAGCAGAGACATTACTTTGCCAACAAAGGTCTGTCTAGTCAAGGCTATGGTTTTTCCTGTGGTCATGTATGGTTGTGAGAGTTGGACTGTGAAGAAAGCTGAGTGCCAAAGAATTGGTGCTTTTGAACTGTAGTGTTGGAGAAGACTCTTGAGAGTCCCTTGGACTGCAAGGAGATCCAACCAATCCATCCTAAAGGAGACCAGTCATGGGTGTTAATTGGAAGGACTGATGCTGAGGCTGAAACTCTAATACTTTGGCCACCTCATGCGAAGAGTTCACTCATTGGAAAAGACTGATGCTGGGAGGGATTGGGGGCAGGAGGAGAAGGCGACGACAGAGGATGAGATGGCTGAATGGCATCACCGATTCGATGCACATGAGTTTGGGTGAACTCTGGGAGTTGGTGATGGACAGGGAGGCCTGGCGTGCTACAGTTCATGGGGTTGCAAAGAATCGGACATGACTGAGCAACTGAACTGAACTAAACTGAACTGTACCCGACTAGTTGTTGAAAGTGAAAGTGAAAGTGAAGTCGTTCAGTTGTGTCCGACTCTTTACAACCCCATGGACTGTAGCCTACCACGCTCCTCTGTCCATGGGATTTTGTAGGCAAGAGTACTGGAGTGGGTTCCTTCTCCAAAGGATCTTCCCAACCCAGGGATCCAACCCGGGTCTCCCACATTGTAGGCAGATGCTTTACTGTCTGAGACACCCATTAGTTGTTAAATATTTTTAAAGTCACCCCTGAGTTAGAAACTAATGAAATCACCTATTACTTGGAGCATTTCCAGAGTCTGATTGTTTCTCCCCACTCTTCTCCCCTATCCTGAGGACGTCCTGCCATCCACTCCCTCCTTACTTTGTGTCTTACTGGAACGTCTTCCTTTCCAGAAGTTACAGGCAGCTGAACAGCAGTAGGCTAAACTGTTATGGAGATCTTAAGCTGCTGGATCATTACAAGCTGAAATTGATTACAACTGAGTTGGAGAATTTCAGAATGAGAGAACATGGTACATGAACAAGGCTGGAAATTTTGGTATTTTTTAGTATGTGTAGGGTTTTGTGCTGATTCCTGCCTTGTCCCTTTTGTGCCAGTAATATTCGTTGTATCCAAAGTAATGTAGGTTCCAATTATTCTTTTTCCTCCCCTTTTTTTAGTTCATTAAAGAGGGTGTTTTTTTTTTTTTCTTTTTATTAAGCTTCTAAGAGGCATTTGCTTTCCTTTTAAAAAATGTACAGTTATTTTTATCTCATGCCATGGCCACATCGCATGGCATGCTGGATCTTATTAATAATTCTCCAATTAGGGACAGAACCCCTGCCCCTGCAGTGGACACACCAGTCTTAACCACTGGACCACTAGGGAAGTCCTGGCGTTTGTTTCCTTTTCACTAAGTAATTGTAATTATATTTTCAAGGTGACAAAACAGTGCTTTAAAAATGATCTGACAGAAGTGAGCAATTTTGACTCAAAATCATTGCACACTTTTTTGATATATGTTAGCCTCTTCTTGCTCTTTTAATCATCATGTTTGTGGTTCAGAGAATACTTTCCTCCAAGCAGTTTCCATTTTAATCACTGTCAGATTGAAGCTATGAGTGTGCCTTAACACACGTAAGGGTGTTAGATTTTGAGTCAATAGATTCTAGATTAATTTTTGTCATTGATTAAACTGAGTGACCTAGGAAAAATAATCTTATGTCTAAAACTGCTCATCTATGAATTAACAGGATTGGGATAAATGATAATCTCAACTTACTGCCAGCTCTAAGGTTCTAGAATTCATTGATGTTATTTTCCTGTTGTAAGAGTAGCAATTATTAGCATGTACAATGTTTTCTATAAATCATCTCACTCGAGCCTTATAGACATGCAAACAGGTAAGCAAGATGAATAAAGGATCCTCATCAGCTTAGAGCCTAAAAAGAATAAAAAAAAAAAACAATTAAGAAATTCATGAATTACCCTTCTGAATTACCCACTCCAATTTCAAACACTGAATGTCGGTTTGTGGAAGTCATTCTTTCTGCCTCCATCACAGGTGTTAGCATCGGAATGTGCTGGCTGAGCTCGGCATCCTGGTGTGAAATGATGGTTACACAGCAGCTAGTTGCTAAACATACGTGTTTGTGTGTAAACATAATATGGATGTAAACACAGTAGGAGGTAGCAGGGGGTGTAGTCAAGCAGGAGCATGAATAAGAGAAAGAACAGAATTACCCATTAGCTTTGAGGAGAAAAGAAAAACACCTAACATCTATTAACTGTCCAATGTATGTTGCTTGTGTTATCTTAATTAATCTTCACATCAATCCTATGTGAAGTACACAGTCACTTATCCATTCTACAGATGGCAGAAATCTAAACGCAGAGCAGTTAATTGGGTTACGTTATCATTGGTTGGAGTCAATATTTATATACCAGCATGCCTTTCCATGGCATCCTTAAAGCAATTCATTTACTCTTTAACCCATTCAGTTAACAAATTTTTATTGAACACTTAGTATGTGTCAGGGCTTCTCTGGTGGCTCTGACAGTAAAGACTCTGCCTGCAATGCAGGAATCCTGGATTTGATCCCTGGGTCAGGAAGGTCCCCTGGAAAAGGGAAGGCTATCCACCTCAATATTCTTGCCTGGAAAATCCCATGGACAGAGGAGCCTGGCAGGCTACAGTGCTTGGGGTCACAAAGAGTTGGACATGACTGAGTGACTAACACTTTCACTTTTCACTTTAGCATGCTTTAGGCTTTGTGCTAGGCAGTGAGCAAAACTCAACACCAAAACAGATCTCTGCCATTCAGGGTTTACAAATTCTACATTCTTGATATCTGTGGCTTCTATGGAGGTGGGATGTGGTAGGGATAAGAGGTTAGGGAGAGAATGGGATCAGAGGCATGCTGATAAAACCTGTGACAATAGGATCTTGGGGGCAGTGGGGAAGCCCTGATCTGTTGTTACTGTTCAGTCACTCAGTCGAGTGCAACTCTTTGCAATTCCATGGACTGCAGCATGCCAGACTCCCCTGTCTTTCACTATCTCCTGGAATTTGCTCAGATTCATGTCCATTGAGTCAGTGATGCTATCTAACCATCTCATCCTCTGCTACCCTCTTCTACTTTTGCCTTCAATCTTTCCCAACATCAGGGTCTTTTCCAGTGAGTCGTCTCTTTGTCAAAATGTTGGAGCTTCAGCTTCAGCATCAGTCCTTCCAATGAATATTTAGGACTGATTTCCTTTAGGGCTGATTGGTTTGATCTCCTTGCAGTCCAAGGTACTCTCAAAAGCCTTCTCCAGCACCACAGTTCGAAAGCATCAATTCTTCAGCACTCAGCCTTTTTTACGGTTCAGCTCTCATATCCATACATGACTACTGAAAATGCCATAGCTTTGATCGATTCATAGCACTTGACAATTTCTATGTATAGATGTTCCCAAGATAACTTATCTCGATTAATGCCATGACATCACTGAACACAGAGAGGAGATACAGACAATCTCCTGAGCTGTATATGCTAGCTCCCACACACTGCTGGGCACAGTACAAGTAAAATAAAAGAAAAGGACTTCTAACAACTAAAATAAGGATATCTGACTTCCCACAGGCACAAGAATATCTAATATTGTAGAGAGCATTATGATTTATTAGATTTTTTTCTATTTATTTATCATGTGTAATCCTCACAACCCCATGGAAAAAAAGCATTTTAAAAATTTAGTTTTATATTGGAGTATTTGAACTGTGGTGTTGGAGAAGACTCTTGAGAGTCCCTTGGACTGCAAGGAGATCCAACCTGTCCATTCTAAAGGAGATCAGCCCTGGGTGTTCTTTGGAAGGAATGATGCTAAAGCTGAAACTCCAGTACTCTGGCCACCTCATGCGAAGAGTTGACTCATTGGAAAAGACTCTGATGCTGGGAGGGATTGGGGGCAGGAGGACAAGGGGAGGACAGAGGATGAGATGTCTGGATGGCATCACTGACTCGATGGACGTGAGTTTGAGTGAACTCTGGGAGATGGACAGGGAGGCCTGGCGTGCTGTGATTCATGGGGTTGCAAAGAGTCAGACATGACTGAGCAACTGAACTGAACTGAATAACTAATTTACAATGTTATATTAATTTCAGGTATACAGCAAAGTGATTTAGTTATACATATACATATATTAATTTTTCAGGTTCTTTTCTCCTATGGGTTATTACAGAGTTTTGAGGAGAGTTCCCTGTGATCTACAGCAGGTTCTTATTAGTTATCTAAGTTATATATAGTAGTGTGTATACACTCATCCCAACCTCCTAATTTATCCCTCTCTCCACCATCTTTCCCCTTTGGTAACCATAAGTTTGCTTTCTAAGTTTGTGAGGTCTGTTTCTGTTTTGTAAATAAGTTCATTTGTATAATTTTTAGATTTCACATATAAGTAATATCATATTTGTCTTTGACTGACTTACTTCATTTAATACGATCATCTCTAGGTCTACCCATGTTTATGCAAATGATATTATTTAATTCTTCTAATGGCTGAGTAGTATTCGTTGTATATATTTACCACATTTTCTTTATCCATTCCTCTATTGATGGGCATTTGGGTTACTTCTATGTCTTGGCTATTGTAAATAGTGTTGCAATGAACATTGGGGTGCATGTATTTTTTCAAAGTATGTATATGCCCCAGGAGTGGGATTGCTGGATCATATAGCATTTCTATTTTTAGTTTCATAAGAAATTTTTATGCCGTTCTCCATAGTGGCTGTACCCATTTATATTCCCTTCAACAGTGCAGGGGGTTTCCTGAAAGTGCATTTTGAAGATGGTGTAATTAAACCACCCTGAGGCTAAGTACCTCATCCAGTATCACATAGCTCAAAGCAGCAGAACCAAGCTTCAAAAACCATGCCTTTCACTATCTCCCCTGGCTCAGAAAACCAAGATTGGTTACTAATTTTTAAGTGCCTACTTTATAAGTCTATTCATTCCCTTGGTTGGAACATAGTGATGAGACTAGTGCTACATTCTTTTTCTAATTTCTATTATTCATCATCCACAGTCAAAAAACACACCCTTAATAAAGCCAGCAGACGCCTTTGGTTATGAACAAGCATACGAGTGGGAAAGAGGCTGATGACTGTCAGATGAACCCAGCAGTGGTACCTACCAAAGACTTCAATCCGAGTCAGTGCCGTCACCTCCATATTCCAAAGCCAGAACTCCTCTTTACATAAGTAATCTTCCTTTGGGACAACTCCATACCCTACAGTCATTAAAAAATGATGCTACTAAAGCAACTTAGTGTAAGGCTGGAAGCCAACAAGCAATCGACTTCTCACGGACCCACAGCAAACTGACGACTGTTACACAGCCAGTTGGCATTTCGTGGAATTAGCATTTTCATATAGGCTTTTAATTTGTTGGCTGTCTCATCTGAGCAGGATGAAGTTGGAGTGAACATCGGTACAAGTAGAGATATTCCATATCACAGGTATGAGAAAAGAGCAAATTATTCTCAGATAGCATAACAGAGAAATGTGCAACTAGATATGGCCAATGGATTGAGGACAGTCAGAGTTTCCTGAATGTGCAGCATGTGCTGAGCTGTGCTGTGCATGCTCAGTGGTGTCCAACTCTTTGTGACTTCATGGATTGTATTCCACCAGGCTCGTGCATTCATGGGATTTTACAGGCAAAAAGACTGGAGTGGGTTGGCATTTTCTCCTCCAGGGGAATCTTCCAGACCCAAGGATTAAACCCGTGTCTCTTGTGTCTCCTACCTTGGCAGGTAGACTCTTTACCACAGAGCTACCTGGTAAGCACTTTGCTTGAAACCTACGTGGATGACCAAGATATATGTCTTGATTCTCATCCCTGAAAAGAAGGTTTAGAAAACTCAATAATATGCCAGGCTTTTTAGGATGTGGGCAACCACCAAAAAAAAGTGTGTACTGTTCTGACTGGGGCCAAATCCTGGCTCTGCTATGCACCACTGTGGGATCCTGGGGAGATTATCTCAAGTTCCTTGAATCCCAGCTTCTCATGGGTGATATTTACCTTGAATATATTTCACAGGCACTTGCCACATAGTAGCAATTTAAGTGATGGTAATCTTCCTGTCGGAGAAGGCAATGGCACCCCACTGCAGTACTCTTGCCTGGAAAATCCCAAGGACAGAGGAGCCTGGTAGGCTGCAGTCCATGGAGTCGCGAAGAGTTGGATGCAGCTGAGTGAGTTCACTTTCACTTTTCACTTTCACGCATTGGAGAAGGAAATGGTAACCCACTCCAGTGTTCTTGCCTGGAGAAACCCAGGGACAGGGGAGCCTGGTGGGCTGCTGTCTGTGGGGTTTCACAGAGTTGGACACGACTGAAGCGACTTAGCAGCAGCAGCAATCTTCTTGTTATTATTTTCAACCAAGGAATATCTATGGTGGGGAAGCACTGATGGAACTCCATCAAGTTGGAACCAAGGACAAAAACCTTGAGTTTTTCCAGGGACCTTCCTCACTGAGAGTTCCAGTTTTTCATTTTGACTGTGCCTGTATTCTTGGAGTGGCTCTGCTTATGTCAGTCTAGGTGCCATGCACTCAGAATGGGGTTAAGTGAACCTCTGGTTAACATACTCTAACTTTGCACATTAAAACTATATAGGAAAGGTATAGTATGTTGAGTTCTTCTGAATTAATGAAGGATGAGATTAAAAAATTTCTCTTTTGGAAAGAAGAATACTTTATGCTACTTTATGCCATATTCTTTACAATCTCTTGATTTCCTATAAAGCAAATCTTTAATTTTCCAAATAATTATATATGTATTAACCCACTTGACTCTCACAGCATCTTTGTGAAGAAGGTGGGGCAGGTAGTTATTCATTTTCCCATTTCACAGATAATAAAGTTTAGATTAGGTAAATTATGGTTTTAAACACTATGTCGAGGTTGATTCTATAGCATCATTTATATTTTGTTACTATATTTGTCTATTTCCTCCAGAAAATTTGTTATACATATTATTGTTACTAATGACTCAGATGGTAAAGAATCCCTCTACAATGAAGGAAACCCGGATTCAATCCCTGGGTCAGGAAGATCCCCTGGAAAAGGGAATGGCTACTTACTCCACTATTCTTGCCAGGAGAATTCCATGGACAGAGGAACCTGGCAGGCTATGGTCCATGGGGTCAAAAGAGTTGGACATGACTGCATGACTAATGCTTGCAATCATTATTTTGTACAATGCTTAACATGTGTGTGCTAAATTGCTTCAGTAAGGACTGTAGCCTGCCAGGCCCCTCTGTCCATGGGATTCTCCAGACAAGAATACTGGAGTTGGTTGCCATACCCTCCTCCAGGGGATCTTCCTGACCCAGGGATTGAACCCATGTCTCATAGGTCTCCTGCAGTGGCAGATTCTTTACCACCAGTGCCACCTGGGAAGCCCTACAATATACCTTGGCAAATATATTAGAATAAGAAATACATTTTTCATTCAAATTATTGCTATAATGCATTAAATACTTACTTATATTTTTTAAAGACTCTGATTCAACCAGCACTTCTTTTCTAAAACTCTTATAATTTTTAAAATTGAGACATTTCCACAGCATCAGTGGAAAATAAGTTGTAGTTCCTAATACACATTCAATATTAAATAAGCATATTCTTGTTTAGTAGAAGAACAAAGATGTGGTAAAACTAAACAGATAGCATCATTAAATACATTGCATAACACTTAATCTCTCCTTTCCTGCTATGTATTTGAGTTAATATGAACATTTGTCAATTGCACCACGTTTTGAAATGGAATTGGTATCTTCTTTCCCACATGGGAACAGAATTTCTAGGTCAATAGGCCCTTAAATGTCATGAATTGCAATATAGATGGCAGATGACACTTGTCAAAGACTCAGTGATCAGTTCAGATACAAATCTGACTTGAGGACTGAGGAGCCCAAATCAAATCGATGTACGAGATAAAGTCCAGATTTAGCATGGTGACACGGTGAGTGGTACCTTTCATGGGACAAAGCCGCAGGAGCTCCACTGAGACTGACACTCTTAGGCTTTCTCATTTCTCATCAAGCCAGGGTTGGATCACTTCTCTTTTTCTAGCACTGTGTCTGTTAGACTTTCCATTAGGCAGCTGGGCAGGGGGAAAAAAGGAAGGAGCCAACATAAACTACCTCTCAAAATTCTGTGACTTTTGCTTTCTGATACAATTTTTCACACAAAGGGATGTTGGATGCCGGTGGAGACCAAGCAGTGAGAAACCTACAGAAACAAATCTCTGGTATATCTATAAGCAAAATGGGTTCAAATGCAGATGTAGAGGAACAACTCTAGTGAGCCATCAATCACTGAGAACACCACGGTAGGTGACGTGTTAAGTTATGAAAGGAGGGCTGGATAAAAAGGTATGAGCCTGCAGAACACAGGAGCCGTCTTTCCCAAGTGATAATAACTATGTTTAGGGAGCACTCACTAGATGTCATACATAAGACTTTATATCATTAATAAGACTTTTATATTTATTATCTCAAAACATATTTACATAGACTCCCTAAGTTAGGCATTGTTACTATTTTTGCTCCAGAAATGAAGAAAGCAAGTCCTGAGGTCACATGAAAGCTGGGATGTGAAAGCAAAGCTGACTCCAACTTTTAACCGTGACCCCTTATCTTTTTATTCACCTCTATGCATTCCATCTAGTCAAGGCTATGATTTTTCCAGTGGTCATGTATGGATGTGAAAGTTGGACTGTGAAGAAAGCCGAGCACCAAAGAATTGGTGCTTTTGAACTGTGGTGTTGAAGAAGACTCTTGAGAGTCTCCTTGCACTGCAAGGAGATCCAACCAGTCCATTCTAAAGGAGATCAATCCTGGGTGTTCTTTGAAGGACTGATGCTAAAGCTGAAACTCCAGTACTTTGGCCACCTCATGCAAAGAGTTGACTCATTGGAAAAGACTCTGATGCTGGGATGGATTGAGGGCAGGAAGAGAAGGGGATGACAGAGGATTGAGATGGCTGGATGGCATCACTGACTGGATGGACGTAAGTTTGAGTGAACTCCAGGTGTTGGTGATGAACAGGGAGGCCTGGCGTGCTGCGATTCATGGGGTCGAAAAGAGTCGGACACGACTGAGAGACTGAACTGATCTGAAACTGATATATTCCATCGGAGAAGGCAATGGCACCCCACTCCAGTACTCTTGCCTGGAAAATCCCATGGGTGGAGGAGCCTGATAGACTGCAGTCCATGGGGTAGCTAGGAGTCAGACAAAACTGAGTGACTTCACTTTCACTTTTCACTTTCATGCATTGGAGAAGGAAATGGCAACCCACTTCAGTGTTCTTGCCTGGAGAATCCCAGGGACGGCGGAGCCTGGTGGGCTGCCATCTATAGGGTCCCACAGAGTCAGACACGACTGACTTGACTTAACAGCAGCAGTAGCATACATTCCATAGTGTTCACACAGTAGGACTCAGAACACTGGATTGGGTGGAAATGAATGAAATTTAAAAGTTTCATCTGAAACCAGAATCTAATACAATCACAAGGTCACTCTCAACAGGAAAAATTTCCAATGAAACATCATTAATCCACGTCTTAGAACTGAAGAATAATTTTCTATTTTAATTCATTCACTTACTGGTGAATGAAAAAAAAAAATGTGTATTTGATACCTACTCAGTGCCAGATTTGATAATGTTTGGGAATAGTCTGTGGCAAATGAAACAGGCAAGGTCTGTTTCCATGTAGTTTGGTTCCAGTGGGGAAGATGGTAGTTACTATTAAGTGCTTTAAAGGAAATACGGAGGTGTTTTCAGATGGAATATTGAAGGAAGGCTTCTTTGAAATGACCTCCTTATTGGGACCAACACAAGAAAGAACCAGGCATGAGAATAAATGGGAAAAACTTTCCAAATATAGAGAAAACAGCAAATGAAAAGATCCCGAGGCAGAAACAATCTAGGAGGTGTGAACAAGGACTAGAAAAGACCAAGTGGCTGGCAGGTCCCAAGTGAGGAAGAAGGCAGACACACAGAGAATCTGAGAGGGAGCGGGGCCTCCTGGGCCAGCAGACCAGAGGATACTGTGAGTGCAACGCAAACCTTTGAAAGATATTTAAGCCGGAAATTGACACAAGCTGGTCTGTAGGCTATTGACAGAGATATGGTTACCTAATGAGAGGATGGGCTTCCCTGGTGGCTCAGTGGTAAAGAATCCACCTGCAGTGTGGGAGACTTGGGTTTGATCCTTGGGTTGGGAAGATCCCCTGGAGAAGGAAATGGCAACCCACTCCAGTATTCTTGCTTGGAGAATTCCATGGACGGGGAGCCTGACGCGCTACTGTCCATGTGATGGCAAAGAGTCTGACATGACTTAGTGACTGAATAACAACAATGAGAGGACATAAATTTAAATTAACAAATAGCTACCTCCTTAAGTAAGTAAGTAAATAAAACTCAGGACATAGCCTTAGAGATCCACCAACATAGACTGGCAAAGGAAGTGCCACAAACTGAAATGAATGGACAACGTTGGACAGTGAAAAGAGAGGACAGCTCAGATAGAGCTGCCAAGGGACCTTCTAGGAGAGGACAGTGGAAAAGGTAGGCAAGGAGAGGCTTTGGAAATGAAAGTGCACACTCAGTGAAGGAATTTTCTAGAATATCTGGTCAGTGTAGAGTTCACTGTACCAAGAAGGTAATGGGTAAATTCAATGTTCATGGAAATTCCATGACAAAGGAGGCCATAAAATTGTCCTGCAAAGCAATTTTGTCACTTTTTAGGACCACTTTTAGTCGGTCCTCTGTATTTCGATTGTACTAATGGCTTACTTCCGTTTTTGTATTGCACAAACCGTAATTTTTTGAAATACTCTGCTCATTATGCATCCTCTTTCTGTTCAGTGGGAAAGATATGCCATTCTATTATTAATTAGATCCCTAGCATTTCCCTTTATCTGTATCCTCTGCAGTCTCTCTGCATTTTCTTTGAATGGGCTCTGCATGTCAGCTGATAATTTCACGTTGTCCAGACGTTGGGCCTCTCCATGCGCAGTTGCCCATCAGAAGGTAAAGCATCATGTCCCTATGAAGTTCCAGCAGGAAGGGCGCCTGCAGAAGAAATTTGGGTTCGGGTTTAAGATGCCTCTTGTTGGCTCCAAACAGTGTCAGGGGAAGGGGATGCTGGGATAACGGGTTGAGGGTGGGAGTGGAGGAGGGAATATTGGATGACAGGTTGCTGAATCGGGAACCCTGACACTTGTGAAGTACTCTGTCAGGAACATTAAGTATCCAAAAGTGATAAAGCTTCAATTTGCTAGTCCATTAGACTAATTACTGCAATAATTAAGTAACTACTTGATTAGAACTAATGGGTACCTAATTATCCAGGAGAAAAGTATCAGGTGGCAATTATCAGGTGGCAATTAATAGACTGGAGTTAATGTCTTAGCACTGTCTTTGTATGAATTCATAAGCAAGGTAAAGAAAACAAACAATAACTTATTAATATTTATTGGTGCTACAGTGTTTTTCAGCTTGTTTCATTTACACAGAACCAATTAGTGGAGAGACCGTGAGAGTTGCAGAATATAAAGGGATTGAAACACAGCTAGCTTTTTAAAGGTACAGGATCTCATTAGCAATAACGACTAATACTTAACCAGAATCAACCTGTGATATTAGCTCTGTTGCTGTAAATCTATTGAAAGGGGATCACAGAGGTGAAAAATCAATAGTCATGATAAAATCTGTGGGAAATTGGCTAATGTATTGAAGTCAAGGGCCTTATTAAAGATTTTTCCTGGTCCATGGGAAACCTTGCATCTATTTCAATCAACTTCCTCCCACGTCCCTACTTTTAAATGGCTGGGGAGAGAGATGGATGGGAAGAAATGTAACTTAGTAGCAAAGAAACTTTTCTTATGAACACATATCACTTAGCAGCCTTGGATTCTTGGGTTATGAGAGGTTACCTCTCTAAGCTAGTGTTTGTGAAGCATTGACTACACCCTACGGTTCATATCAGAAAGCATTTGTTATGAAAATAAAGCGTTGGAACAAGACTTTTATCTACAGCTACGTTGTTCTACTGGTATAGCTCAGCCTCATACAAAACCACTTTGCTACAAAGAATCAGGCAGTGTTCGAAATGCATCACTCAAGTTTAGAGGAGAAAACAGGTCAGCTATTTATTTATTTATTCTTTAATTCGAGAAAACACATGCTACAAGGTTGTAAGGCTTCTGGGCAAACATAAGAACAAGAGCCGAACTGCAGGATCAGGAGAGAGAAAATCTGTTCTACTGAACAGTCTGAGTTGAACATTTTAGCTGCGTAATGAAAATAAAAGCTACATGCTTCTTATTTTCTTTTCTGGGCTTCGCGAAGTCTCTTTTTCAAGTCAACTATTTTTAAAAATTCAGGAGGCGTTTGGACCTGTGTTAAATTTATTAACATTTTAAAAGTCATATAATTAACCTTATGGTAGAGGAAAACCCCATTTACTTTTATTTTATTTCCTCGCCCACTATAAATAATTGAAATGGGTTTTAATCATATTTTAGGGAAAAAAAACAATCACCTTATATGAGAATGTATACAGTGACAAATGGAGATAAATCTAAAATTTATAGAAAGGGAGCATTTGCATAAACTGCAGAATCCAAACATATAGGACATTAAGAGTAACAATTGTTGCAAAGGGCATGAAAAATTCAACTTTGGTTTCATGACAGGAGCCCAGATTCCTAACATGATTAAGATAATATATCATGCGGCCCTCTCTTATTAAAGGCATAATTGTTGTTAGGACCAGAAGTGGCGTTAACACTAATCTAGTTTTATATATGTACAAATACGGAGAGAAGCGAACTTGGGAGACGCGTGCTTTGGTGATCCATAGGCATTTTATTAATGTTTGAATAATAACCGCCTAGAGGGCCTGTTATAAATTAAAGGGACGGATTGAGATATAAATTTTTATGAGGACTAGTTATACATTTCCATTATGTGTTTAAAAATGAAGGAATTACTGTGAGCACTGCAGCACTCACATTTATTTGAGGTGATTTGGATGGGGGGACAGCGGAGGAGAGCGGCTGCCTGGTGGCAGTAAGAAAGATGTATCTGTCCCTTTGAAGAGATACATCATATGTCATGCATGAACTCTGTTCTACCAGAGACATTCCTTCGCTGCCGAATCTGCATGATTATTTCTGCGACAATAGCGAGTGATGATAGAGCGTGAGGTTCAAGCCACTTAAGGGGGTTTCATGTGGTTAAATCCTGGAAGACTCGGCTATTATCTATCGGGCTAATGCAATAATGGAAGTCAGTGATTACCACGAAGCCATTCTGAGTCCTCTCCCTGCTCCAGAGGTACCATCTAGGGTTTTACAAGTGGCCCAAATCCCTTTAGAGAAGCAGATCCCAGTAAATGGCAATCAGGGTTCTTTCTCCGAGTCCTCCATCAGGTTTCTTGGCATTGCCCTCAGGTTTGCACATAGAATGGGTCTGTGAATTTCCGCTGTTTATGAGCTGTACCTTCAGAGGATTCGGGAAGGCCCTGGCCAGCTGGTTCACATGTCTATGTGCTCATACGCTCTCACAGATAAAAGCACAGGTACAATTATGTGCGTAAACATAGATTTAGGAACCTGCTTAACCCACACCCTAAGGATATGAACGCACATTAGAGAACACTGATTATCCTGTCACCTGGAGCTCCATGCAAGCTTTGACTGTCAGCAGGTCCAAGGCTGCACTCCAGCCAAGATACTCACGAATCTGTGATTTGAACAAGCTGTTTAACTGGTAACTCAGGTGCAGAGTTTCTTCAGGTGCAGAAGAAAAGCTTACTTCCTGGGAAGATGAAATGCGATATATTTTCAGGTGCCTGGTACATGATATAATTTTAATAAATGTGTATTCGTTTGTTGGGGCTGCTGTAATAAAGTTATAAAGACTAGATGACCTCACAGAAATGTGTTGCCTCCCAGTTCTGGAGGCTGGAAGTCCAAGACCAAGGGATCAGCAGGGCTGGTTCCCTCTCAAGGCTGTGACGGAAGGATCGCTCCAGGCCTCTCTCCTTGGTTTATAGATGGCTGTCTTCTCCCTGTGTCTCTTTTCATTATGTTTTTAAAGGTCTATTTCTGTATTCAAATTTCTTTTTTATAAAACCCTTCATCATTTTGGATTAGGTCCCATCCTAATGACCTAATTTTATTTTGGTTTCCTCAGTCAAGACCCATCCTCCAAATAAGGTCAGATTTGGAGGCACTGGGGTTAGGACTAAACATATGAATTTGGGAGCGGGGGAGGGACATAATTCAACCCTTAACATGTTTGATGAATGAATACAGTGAATGAATATGTGTGGGTTCACTCAGTTGTGTCTGAGTATTTGGGATCTCAGGGACCGTAGCCCATCAATCCCTGCAAGAATACTGGAGTGACTTGTCATTTCCTCCTCTGGGGGATCTTCCTGACCCAGGGATTGAACCCATATCTCCTGTGTCTCCTGCATTGGCAGGTAGATTCTTTACCAATGAACAAATGAATTCAAAAAATATGATCCATGATGTTGTGATGATAAAAAGTGTGCTCTCAAACATAGTTTATTTTCAAATCATCATGCCCTCTCTCCCCAGCCTCATTTAGCAATCTGGATAAGATGCTCAAACTTTCCGTATTACTCATGGTCACCCACTTACTCTGGAAACATGACAGGAACATTGTGAAATTTTTTTTTCATTGCAAATTGACATGAACTAAACCCTGCTGTGCTTGGTGATTATGGGCCGACGGATCCAGGTGGTAGGTAATCCAGTATCCTCCACCAGCATTTCCTTCCAGTGCCTCTTTGAGAGTCCCTAGAGAAAACCATCATCGCTTGAATGATTACAATGATGATCAAAGAAGCGAGTAGAAGAAAGCAGAACCCTTGTTATGCTGATTTTAAAATAGACTGTACTATTCAAAGGCATCTTTTCAAAACTCCCTAAACCTGAGACCAGAAAACTCTCTAATCATAGCGCTATTGGAAATTTACATTCCAGAGCATCAGCTCTTCACTGACAGGCTGCTATTTACCAATTTTAGCAATAATGTTAAAAGGCTACAGAAAGGTCTGCCTTTCCCATCAGTGTGCAGTGCAGTCAGGTGAAGCCCAGGGAACAAGCAGGGTGTGTCTCCCAGTGGGCACTCCCCAGCTGTCCCTGCCCAGATGGTTAATAAGGGCCTCCGGGCACTCTTTTCTCTGACATCAGTTTCTTCATCTCTAAATGGTTCTTTGTAAGATAGAAAATGTGAAATTCCTTCACCCACAGTGGCACTTGCAGTTCTTTTATTCTAGTATTGTTTCCATAGGTAGAACTGAAGAGAAGAGGGACTTAAAGCAACTGATGTCTCCAGAACATGCCCTTTAATTTCATCTCAATCTTCTGGTTTTAATTCACAGGCACACTGAGTGGCTGAATAGATGGACTCATAATTGCTGAGTGCCCCTGCGCTGTGCCTTTGAAAGCAGCAGTAATGGCGTTTCCTTGGGGAGGTGGAGGAAAGGATGCTTGAAGATGAAATATGCCACTCTGCATCTGCAGATCTTGTGCAGGAGGTGCTGGGCACAAATAGGGGAGGAGGCCTTAGAGGTTCTGTCCTCTAGCGCAGTCACCAGAATAAGGCGGAGGGATGGCGGGGACAGGGTACATCAGTTCCTCAGCATCAGTGTTTAATCACGCTCCGCCCCTCAATGGTGATACTGCATCAGGACAGAGAGGAAGGTCTGCTGTCAGGGAATGTGTGATGACTGGACTCTTCAACAACCATAGATCAGAAGCAGCGACCGTTCACCAGCCATCTGACACAGATTGCCTTCGGATGGTCTCATAAACTAAGGGCTCTGGCACCACAGTCAGAAGAGGGAGGCATTGGAGTGTTTTATCTGCCAAACTGGGTGTGTAGAGATGATTGAAGCTCGGAAGATGGGAAAGTGGGAATTTGAGCATGGGTGTAATTTAGTGCATTTACCCTCCTGGTTGCTGAAATTTGCACGAACACAGCTCTATCTATATCTATAATCGGTCTATCTATCCATCTGTCGAGGACATATACACATATCTGTATTTATATCACATACACATATATTTGGGCATTGGTGTTATTTCTAGCAGCATTGGGCTTTGACTTTTTTCTAGTCGGGAAATAAAGCTAGAAGAGGTCTTGTCATTCTTTCATCTTCTCATATTGCTGGGGTCTTCTTGATGTCAAAGGGGGAAAAAATGAAACATAATATGATGAGAAAAGAAATGATACAATGTTCAGAAATTTTTTTTTCCCTTCAAAGAGTTTGATTTCCCTGTGTTTCAGGTGAAAGTTCAGTTTGGTTCTTATTTTATCCACACCATTTGCCCATCCCCTGTGAGACTCTCAGCTCCCCAAGTCCCTTACATCATGCTCCTTGTGTTCAGCTCCATCTTTCTCATCTTTGAGTAATGCGGTTATGTTATGAAGTGGTCTAGCCCTGCCCTAGCATTTAAAACATGGCCCATCTCATATCCTGTACCCTAGAAAAACAAATCCACTTCATTCTTTCTTGTTCAATACTTCCAATCCATCACCCAAACTCTGAACTTTTTGTTATTGTATTCTTGCAGCCGCAGAGACCATTGTTGATTTAAACAAACAAACAACTGGGTTTCTTCAATCTCGCTGACATTCTTCTCCCCTTTTCAGCTTAGTTACCCATTATCTGGGGGGCTTCCCAGGTGGCACTAGTGGTAAAGAAGTTGCCTGCCAATCCAGGAGACTTAAGTCACATGCATTCCATCCCAGAGTCAGGAAGATCTCCTGGAGGAGGGCATGGCAACTCACTCCAGTATTCCTGACTGGAGAATCCCATGGACAGAGGAGCCTGGCAGGTTCACAGAGTTTCTAAGAGTGGGAACAACTGAAGTGATTTAGCATGCGTATACTCATTATTTTAATCATTGACCCGAGGAGATGAAGAGAATCTGTAGTGACGTTCAGTTCAGTTCAGTTCAGTCGCTCAATCATGTCCAACTCTTTGCTGGACTGCAGCAAGCCAGGCTTCCCTGTCCTTCACCAATTCTCGGAGCTTGCTCAAACTTATTTCCATTGATTCAATGATGCCATCCAACCATCTCATCCTCTGTCATCCCCTTCTCCTCCTGCCTTCAATATTTCCCAGCATCAGGATCTTTTCTAATGAGTCAGTTCTTCACATCAGGTAGTTGAAGTATCAGAGTTTCAGCTTCAGCATCAGTCCTTCTAATGAATATTCAGGACTTATTTCCTTTAGGATGGACTGGTTCGATCTCCTTGCTTTCCAAGGGACTCTCAAGAGTCTTCTCCAACACCACAGTTCAAAAGCATCAATTCTTCAGCGCTCAGCTTTCTTTATGGTCTAACTCTCACAACTGTACATGATTACTGGAAAAACCATAGCTTTGACTACATGGACCTTTGTCTAAAGTAATGTCTCTGTTTTTTAATATGCTGTCTAGGTTTTTCATAGCTTTTCTTCCAAGGAGTAAGGATCTTTTAATTTCATGGCTGCAGTCACCATCTGCAGTGATTTTGGAGCCCAAGAAAAGAAAGTGTCACTATTTCCATTGTTTCCCCATCTATTTCCCATGCAGTGATGGGACAAGATGCCATGATCTTAGTTTTTTGAATGTTGAGTTTTAAGCCACTTTTTTACTCTCCTCTTTCACCTTCATCAAGAGGCTCTTTAGTTCCTCTTTGCTTTCTGCCGTAAGGGTAGTGTCATCTGCATCTCTGAGATTATTGATATTTCTCCTGGCAATCTTGATTACGTCTTATTCAGCCTGGCATTTCTCATGATGTACTCTGCATGTAAGTTAAAGAATCAGGGAGACAATATACAGCCTTGATGTACTCCTTTCCCAATTTGGAACCAGTCTGTTGTTCCATGTCCAGTTCTAACTGTTGCTTCTTGACCTGCATACAGATTTCTCAGGAGACAGGTAAGGTGGTCTGGTATTCCCATCTCTTTCAGAATTTTCCACAGTTTATTGTGATCACACAAAGACTTTAGTGTAGTCAATAAAGCAGAAATAGATATTTTTCTGAAACTCTTTTGCTTTTTTGATGATCCAATGGATGTTGTCAATTTGATCTCTGGTTCCTCTGTCTTTTCTAAATCCAGCTTGAACATCTGGAATTTCTCAGTTCATGTACTGTTGAAGCCTCACTTGGAGAATTTCAAGCATTATTTTGCTAGCATGTGAGATGAGTGCAATTGTGCGGTAGTTTGAGCATTCTTTGGCATTGCCTTTCTTTGGGATTGGATTGAAAACTGACCTTTTCCAGTCTTGTGGCCACTGCTGAGTTTTCCAAATTTGCTGGCATACTGAGTGCAGCACTTTCACAGCATCATCTTTAGGATTTGAAATAGCTCAACTGGAATTCCATCACCTCCACTAGCTTTGTTCGTAGTGATGCTTCCTAAATCCCACCTGACTTTGCACTCCAGGATGTCTGGCTCTAGGTGAGTGATCACATCATTGTGGTTATCTGGGTCATAATGATCTTTTTTGTACAGTTCTTCTGTGTATTCTTGCCACCTCCTCTTAATATCTCTGCTTCTTTCACATCCATACCATTTCAGTCCTTTATTGAGCCCATCTTTGCATGAAATGTTCCCTTGGTATCTCTAATTTCCTTGAAGAGATCTCTAGTCTTTCCCATTCTATTGTTTTCCTTTATTTCTTTGCATTGATCACTTAGGAAGCCTTTCTTATCTCTCCTTGCTATTCTTAGGGAGAGGTTAAAGACAAAAAAATGGGTGTGAAATAAAAGGTAAGTTATCCTATAGTTTTCTATATTTTGAATGAAGAGTTGAACATTTTACATAAAAAGAACATTATTATTAGTAGTAACTTGAAATGAGACTTTAAATACCTCAGATTCAGGAACCAGTCTTCCTTTTATGTTTTCTTCTTGTGAAAATAATGTAAAAAGTTCATTTAACATATTTTTCATCATGGTGATTGAGATGTGTTTGAGGCCCTGCTACCCTCTGTGCATGAGGTCACATGTGATGTGGCGCTGAGATAAGAAAGCACCTGGAACCATTGGACCTGATTGGTCTTCTCTAATTAACCCACAGGCTTAGCCCAGAACCCTCTTGGGGAAAAAAGGTGAAGAATCATGTACTCAGTGTAGCTATTCAGCTTTTAAAAGTACCGTTGTTGACTCAGAGTTTAATCCACCACTACCACCTCCTACTCCTGATTTTAGCACTTAACTTGCTATCAGGGAGTGAACAGGGCCCTGGGGAATGAACCCAGCTCACTATTTCTTCGATGCCCTCCATGTAAGCTCAAAAGCATTTTTCCCTGAATAGATCATTTAATCTCCTTGTAACACAGCATCCTCTCTTGTGAGATGGAGGTCATCGTACTAGCATATTTCAAAGGGTTATTGGGAAAAAAATATCTAGTTAGCCATTATAAAGCATTTTACAAATATGAAGTGCTTTATCCAGTCTAAATAATGCTTGAAAGCATAAAATTGTATACAGTTATTGAGTATTATCATCGTGGCCTCTCTATTTCTCTGGGCATTAATCTTTTCTTCCTTCTTAAATCTCCTTTCACATTATTATGTAGAGAAATACAGTTCCTCTCTTTTCCTCCTAACTAAGGGATTGAGAGTCTTCAGTGCTGAAGAGGAAATCTCTTAGAAAGATTACTTGTCAATTCAAGTGCAAAAGTTTTCAGCTAGAGAATTGTCACCAACATGTGAATCTGAATGCCTTCTAGAGAAATAGTACATTAAAGTGAGGTGTTAGATTTTTTTTTCAAGATCCGAAAATCTACCTCTTAGAAAATAAAAACATTGACAAGGAAGATTAGTTATTAGCATGTAAGGCTATGGCATAAATATTTGTTCATCCATCCCTACAGGACTTGGCCAAGCTCACAGAAAAAGGAAGAAGATATCAGTCTTTCTTTACTACTTCTTAAATTGAAGTATAGATGATGTACAATGTTTTGTTAATTTCTACTGTACAGCAGAGTGACTCAGTTATACATATATATATACATTCTTTTTCATATTCTTTTCCATTGTTGTTTCTCACAGGATACTGAATAAAGTTCCCTGTGCTATACACTAGGGCCTTGTGCCCTCCTTCAGGGGATCTTCCCAACCAGGGATTGAACCAGGGTCTCTGATGTCTCCTGTGCTGCGAGCATGTTCTTTACCATTAGCGCCACCTGGGAAGCCCATTCCATACACACAGGTTTGCAACTGCTAATCCCAAACTGCCAATCCATCCCTCTCCCACCACTATCTCCCTTGGCAAGCACCAGTGTACTCTCTACGCCCATGATTCTGTTTAGTGTTAGTCACTCAGTCATATCCGACTCTTTGTGACCCCATGGACTATATAGCTCACCAGGCTCCTCTGTCCAAAAACTTCGAAGTGGGTAGCCATTCCTTTCTGCAGGAGATCATCTCAACCCAGAGATCTAACCCAGATCTCCTGCACTGCAGGCAGATTCTTTACCATCTGAGCCACCAGGGAAGTTCCTCTGTTTCATAGGTAGGTTCATTTAAGGACCCGATCTTTCTGAGTCAAAAACCCTCGCTCTATTTTTCATACATCCTAAAACAAATTGCCTTTGCCTTACCTATGAACTACTGATTAATATAGACAAACTAGTGTGACCCAAGTTATCTGTGTGATGATGAAACTTCTATTTTGTACTGGAGGGTGCGTGTCCCTTCAATGACTTGTTAGGTCCCAGCTCAAACAGCCGCCCATTGTAGAAAGTCCGAGAACACTGAAAGTAGATGTTCGCACTTGTAACTTAGAAAAGTATGATCTCTAGGCCTCTTCAACATTAGTATATGTTGGTTCTGTGGAATTTCTTTTAGAAGATAACCAAAAAGAGAGGACTGTAAACGGAAGCATGGACTTGAAGAATTGACATCACCCATGTTGTTACAATAGTTACAGGAAGGAATAAAAGTGATTTCTAGACAGAATTATAACATTTTATATTTGGGATTTTTGACTCAGGGCCTAGTATGACTGATAAGCTAAAATAGATTTTTATTTAGGAATATTATGGTCTCTACAAGTACTGTATGGAGAAGGCAATGTACTGTAAACCTTTCTACCTGTTCCAATGAATGTGAAATCACTGCATTGGGGGAAAAAAAGATTGAGCTACTAGGATAGAAAAAGCGATTATAAAATTTCAGTTTTAAACTCCATAATCAGGATATGTGCATATAAATACATAAAATATAATTGTAATGGAGTACCTAGGGAAGAATTTCTACAACTGAAATATTTAATTTATTCCAACATATTCAAATTTGCACTAAATTTCCAATTACTTGAAGATTAAAAAGATGTATATATACATTGCTTCACAGGTGGCACAGTGGTAAAGAATCTGCCTGCCAATGCAGGAAATGCAAGAGACAGGAGTTCTATCCCTGGGTCGGGAAGATCCCCTGGAGAAGTAAATGGACACCCACTTCAGTATTCTTACCTGGAGAATCCCATGGGCAGAGGGGCCTGGTGAGCTACAGTCCATGGGGTCACAGAGTCAGACACAACTGAGCAATTGGGGGCACACACACACGCACACACATGCACTACCCTATGAAAATCTCAGTGGTTATCTTTATGTTAAACAAGTCTAATATGCAGTATCTAGAATTTCTTCACATCTTTAGAGGGATTTATTTATTAATAAAGATATTTCTTTCATTTCTTAAACCATCATATAACCTCTGAAAATTGATCCTATTTCTTTAACTGTAGGTAAATATCACCAATGATCTTAAGAAGTGGTAGCCCATCTCAGAGGCTTGCTATGGCAAATCTCAGATTTTCAATTCCTTAAGGCCCCTAACAGCATTAATCAAGGCAGCACAACTAACTTAAAAGGAACAGATGATTAATCTTGACAATAGCAATGTAAATAGAACTCCAATTCATGAATTGGCGATTACCTTGCCCCCAACCACTGGGGTATTTGCTCTTTGTTTGTGATTTACCCTGTGCCATGTACACATTATATGAACAAAAGAGAGTTTTTTATCTTTAAAAAATATCCATTCAGTTCAGCTTACAGAACAGGGGAAAAATTGCTATATTTATCAAGGTTGATTTTGTTTTCCAAGTCTCTAATTCGAAACTGAAGAATGCAAGACTACATACATCAGGTGTTTCTAGCAAAATAGCGGCAGCGGCAGCAAATCATAGACATTTGTCATTCCTTAGAGCTGTCTGACAGTTCTGACAATTCATTAGGCTGAGCTGAAAAGAGGTTTAGAAAGCAAAGAAGGGATCGCAGGTAGGAGAGTTGCTTTTGCATGATCCAGTAATGGCTGATTTGTATCATTTTGGGTGATGGATACACTGTTCAGATTAAACTCAGCAGGGTTTTCTCCCCTCTCTCTTCCCATGATTTCTCCCTACCCCCAGCTTCCTTCCTCTAGAAGCCCCCTGGGACTCTGAGCATAGGCTCTACCCTCAGTAGCATTTCATCCTTAAAAGGTATGTTCAAATATGTATACGTCAAGGAAATGCTCCGTTCCTTGCATTTGATTCAGTCCTAATGAGGTGGATGAGCCTAGAGCCTATTATACAGAGTGGAGCTAAGTCAGAAAGAGAAAAACAAATATCATATATTAATCCCATATATATGAGATCTAGAAAGATGGTAGCTCAGCTGGTAAAGAATCTGCCTGCAATGCGGGAGACCTGGATTCGATCCCCGGGTTGGGAAGATCCCCTGGAGGAGGGTATGGCAACCCATTCCAGCATTCTTGCCTGGGGAACTCCATCAACAGAGGAGCCTGGCAGGCTACAGTCCATGGGGTCGTACAGAGTTGGACACAACTGAAGTGATTAAGCAGTAGCAACAGCAGAAAGATGGTGCTAACGATCGATCCTATTTACAGGGCAACATTAGAGATGCAGACAAAGAAACAGACTGTGGATACGGTGTGGGGGGCGGGGGAGGAAGAAGAGTGTGGGACGAATGGAGAATGGAGAGTAACATGGAAGCGTATATACTGCCATGCATAAAACAGATAACCAATGGGAATTTGCTGTGTGACTCAAGGAACTCAAACCAGGGCTCTGTGACAACCTAGAGGGGGTGGGGAGGAGCGGGAAGTGGGAGGGAGATTCCAGAGGGAGGGGGCACATGTATACCTTGGCTGACTCATGTTGGTGGATGGCAGAGATCAACACAACATTATGAAGCAAATTTCCTTCAATTAAAAATAAACAAGTTTGGGGTGGTAGGGAAAGGATATTCTCTTTTCTAAAAGAAGCTGCTTTGGAGATGAGTCTGTGAGACCTAGGATGATGAAATCATGTTTTGCTTCCCAATGTCTACCTGCCCTGTGAAGTTTCCTCCTCCTCAGCCTGTGCCAACGTGTGCATCCAACATCACAAAACAAAAGCCACTGTGAGCAGCCCATCCTATCCCCAGCCTGCCGTGATGGTTGCAAGCTTCTTTTTTTAAAATAGATTTTTTTTTTTGTGGGGGGGGATGTGGACCTATTTTTAAACTCTATAGGATTTGTTACAATATTGCTTCTGTTTTATGTTTTGGTTTTTTGGCTGTGAAGCAAGTTGGGATCTTAGGTCCCCAACCAGGGATCACACCTATACCCTCTGCATTGGAAGGCAAAGTCTTAACCACTGGTCAGCCAGGGATGTCCTGCAAGCTTCTCTATAAGTGGGGATAAAGGATCCTTGGCCACCAATTCTGTGTTGTTTCCTTGTGGCAGTATTGAGAACTCAATCTAGGCATCAATTTTCTTGTAACCTTTTTGCACACCAAATTAGGAGACTTCTCATTTGTAATTGTGATGAACAGCAACTGTAGTGAATACAAATTTATATGTCTCACTCCTCCACTTTGGTATCACAGACCATTAAAAATACTGCCTTTTGTGACTCATAGCTGCAAGGTGGCTTACCCAATTGAAGGAGGCGGATTCGATTAATCCAAATTGGGACTATTAAGGTGAATTTTGTATGCATAGCTTTGAAGGAGATAAAGAGAGTAAAGATACAAGCCATACCATTAAGACTGATACTAAGATTTAAGCTAATTGAAAATGTTAAAAATCATCCAAACTACCAGTTCACATTCTGCTGGAATGTAAAGAAGCTTACATGCTAAGTCACTTCAGTCATGTCCAACTCTTTGTGACCCCATGGACTGTAGCCTGCCAGGCCCCTCTGTCCATGGGATTTCCCAGGCAGGAATAGTGGAGTGGGCCGCCATTTTCTCCTCCACGAATCTTCCTGACCCAGGGATCAAACCTGAATCTCTTACATCTCCTGCACTGGCAGGTGAGTTCTTTACCCACTGAGCCACCTGGGAAGCCCCATGTTGCTCACAGGGTAGACTATTTGAGTGTCATGTCAGTTGCCATGAACGGCGGCTACTGAAGGTCCACTGTTATCTGCCTCTACACAGAATTTGCCTCAGTCTAGTGGAGTCACCTCACTAGGGAAGTCATACAAACCTCTCTGAAAGAGTGCCCCATAGACAATAACTGAATGGTGTATGTGTGTGCTAAGTCACTTCAGTCCTGTCCGACTCTGTGTGACCTTATGGACTACAGCCTGCCAGGCTCCTTTGTCCATGGGATTCTCCAGGCAAGAATAACTGGAGTGGGTTGCCATTTCTTCCTCCAGGGGATCTTCCCAACCCAGGGATCGAATCCGCATTTCTTGTGTCTCCTATGTTGGCAGGTGAGTTCTTTACCACTAGTGCCGCCTGGGAAGCCCAAACCCAGCTCCTTTACCTTAAAGGGAAAAACCTTACAATAGAATTTATAATCCAGAGAACCCAGTTGGATGAAACCAAAGCAAGACATTCTTTCAGACCATGTTCTTGCTTGGTTCTTTCCCTTTCCCCATCTTGTGTCATTCTCTGCTCTGTAGTGTTCTCTTTTGTCTAAAGGATACTTCCTCAGTCAAATCCCATACATCCAAATCTCTTCCTCAGGCTCTGCATCTAGACAGCCTGACCTAAGTTAACTGGTATATGGAAAACAAATCACATGGGGAGGGATGGCTCTAAAGATGCTACCTACAGATGCAGTATAGAGCCAGAGAAGAATTCAGGAAGGTGTGTATCGCTGATCATCCTGTTTGTGACGCCATTTGTCTCGCTGTTAACACTGTCTGCACTGTTCGCTGAACCCGGGGTAGGCAAGGCGTGAGCTAAGAGGCTGGAAGGAGACTCTAGAAGCTGTAGGAATTGCAGACACGTTTATTCTCTCCTGACTGACGCAGCAGCTGTAGCAGTAGACAGGCTCTATTTTCTCTTCCGTGGCTGACCCAACAGACACAGCCATGACACAGCAGTAATTCTGCTGCTTCTTTAGGTGGAGCTCATATATACCCTGGAGAAGGCAATGGCACCCCACTCCAGCACTCTTGCCTGGAAAATCCCATGAATGGAAGAGCCTGGTGGGCTGCAGTCCATGGGGTCGTTAAGAGTCAGACACGACTGAGAGACTTCACTTTCACTTTTTCACTTTCATGCATTGGAGAAGGAAATGGCAACCCATTCCAGTGTTCTTGCCTGGAGAATCCCAGGGGCAGGAGAGCCTGGTGGGCTGACGTCTATGGGGTCACACAGAGTTGGACACGACTGAAGCGACTTAGCAGCAGCAGCAGCATATATACCCACCAAACACAACCCGTATCCAAGTGAGCACCTCGGGATGCACACGTGCAGTGCTACAAATGATCTCAGCTGTTACATAGTTACTATTTGCAAAATGTGGAGTTAGAGAGCCTGAACACCCCCATCTTGGCTGATTTGCTCTCTCCTGCAAGGTGACAATGGAATTCAAGGTAAAATAACTGTCTTTGCTTTACACTTGAAACTAACACAATATTATAAATCAACTATACACCAATACCAAAAAAAAAAAAAAAAAACCCACATAAAAATAAGGGAACTGTCAATACAAGGTAGAATTAATGGGTGATGAGTTTTAAGGTTAAGAGTTAAGTAGGAAAGATAATGAGTACCAGAAAAAAATGTTCAATTATAATTTTTTAAAAGAAATTTGCTTATTCTTTCACCAGAGCCCCTCATTTGAGAAACAGAAAGAGAAGGGTAAAGAAAGAGGAAGAGAGAGAAGACAAAGCACGTGTGCATGTGTCTGTGCGCCTGTCTGTGTGCATGAGTGCATGTGTATGTGCGTGTGAGCACATGTGTGTGCGTGTGTGTGCATGTGTGTGTGTGTGTGCGTGTGTGTGTTAAGAAGATGGGGGCTGTTAGGCAAATAATATGATGCTTATGAGGTCCAGATTACAGGAAAATCCTCTTCAAAAAAGTTTCCTAAACTTACATTTGGAAGTATTTCTAATGAGCATTTCTTTTGACTGTGAAAAAAATAGAAGAATATGGTCTCTCACCAAAATACCCAAGTTGTTCAATTGCTAAGTCCTGTCTGACTCTGTGACTCCATGAACTGCAGCACACCAGGCTTCCCTGTTCTTCACCATCTCCTGAAGTTTGCTCAAACTCATGTTCATAGAGTCAGTGATGCTATCCTACCATCTCATCCTCTGTTGCCCTCTTTTCCTCCGGCCCTCAGTCTTTTTTCCAGCATCAGGGTCTTTTCCAATTAGTCAGCCCTTTACATCAGGTAGCCAAAGTATTGGAGCACAGCTTCAGCATGAATCCTTCCAGTGAATATTAATGTGGCCCTTTAAAGTCAGCCTTACTATAAGAAAAAAAAAAATGACAAGACCAAGAAGTAGGATACCAACTACAAAACATGTCATCTGGTTATCAGCTTAATTGAAGTCATCCTGTCATGAATGACAATCCATCAGATACTCTGCCAGTCAATATGTCATGACATTATATGTAATGAGAGGTCTCCTCAAACCCAAAGGGAAAATCTACTCATTTTTTTTTTTACTTTACATTTTGTTTTTTGAATTATGTTGGCACTAGTATAAAATGTGTGCAGTTTTATTAAGTCTGTAAAAAACAGGTCAAATCAGAGCTCAAAATATTGACTTGCATTTGCCTAAGACATTTAAAATTTTTTTCAAATGTGCAAAATTCTACTTATATTGTTAACCTTTTATCCTCACTGATATATGATCAAATGTTCCATCAGACATTGGCTCCTTGAGTCATTTAAGAAACAAAGACAGCATAGTACATGTGTATTATTGGTGGGGAGAAAACAAGTGAAAAATAAAAATAGAATATTCCATAATTTAAAAGTGAAAACTTTGAGAATTTCTGCTTCAGCTATGATGGTGTAACTCAAGGCAAACCGTTAGTCCCATTAAGATAAATTGGTATAGCTATATAAAATGCCAAAAATATTGTGTTTGGAGAAATCACAGAGCTTCCAAACCAGCCAGCACTCGAAGAGCCAAGATTATGGAAAAATGTAAAACTTGTTGCAATGAGCCCAATGTTGTACAGCCAAAGTTTTGTTCAGGGCATTTGTTGGCTTCTAAGCCATGCAAGAGAAGAAGCTGAGAGGCCAGCTCATAGGCCACTGCTAACATGCAACTTGCAGAACTTGCAACAACTTCACAGAGCTGGAAACAAAAAGTCAAGTTTGGGCTTGCCAGGGTATCCAGAACTTAAAATCCTATTATGCCCAAAGAAAGTCAGATACAGTAAAGAGAGTTTAATGCTTAGTATCAGTTTTCCTCATGAAGAATGTGCAAATTCTAAAGTTGTACAAAGCAGGAGGCCAAGAAGCCAGGCAAAAACTGGCTTAAAAGCTGATAAAATTTTCACACTAGTGGGGAGGTAAAAATTAGAGTAGAGGACCCACTAAGGAGAAAAGGCCCTGAAAAATAACCTCATGCTTTTAACTGAATCATCTAATAAAAGTTTAAAAACTTGACTCGAAACAGATTATTGGAATAAAATAATCCATTCCTCCAGTAGCTGCCTGCCAGGAAATAAATGGATTCTCACTAGAAAAAGGAAACAACATCCACAGTTTCTATTTTTTGTGTATACTAGTCTGGAATTTAATAAATAGTTACCAAGCATACCAAGAAATAGGTTGTACAATGGGAATAAGATACAAATGATACAGATGTTGGTGTAATCAACTATAGGCTGTAAAATACCTGAAAATAAGATGCTCTGTCAGAAATGTTCTAGAAGTGGAAAGGTGTTTTAAAGGTGGAGAAGTGGTCTAAAGATCAAAATTTATTTTAAAAGTTAATGGAAATTTTGGACATTAAAAATATTTTTTTCTGAACTTAAGAGCTCAGTAGATGGGTTTAACAGCAGATTAGACACAGTTGAAAAGAGAATCAGTATTTTTGCTTGTAGGAAATATCCACATTGAAGCACAGAGAGAAAATAGACTGGAAAATGATGGAGGGTGAGAAGTGTGTAAGAGACATATCAGATACAGTGAAAAGCTTTAGTCCATTTATAATGGAAGGCTCCATAATACAAAGAGAAAAAATAGGGCAGAAGCTATATCTGAACTAATCATTGCCATGAATGTCCCCAAATGATGAAAGACACCAAGCCACAAATACGAAACAAGCAGAGATCACCAGTCTTTGGAGGATCATACCCAGGGAACAGAAATGAATCAGAGTTAGACTAAATCTTAGCAAAATTCCAACCCCGTCTAAATTCAACATAGTCTCTGATTTGATTAAAGCGATCAATTCGTCATCCTCTCTGATTAGAAGTGAAAAATATGGTAGACTCTCTAATTGAAAAAGTCATCATTCATGGCCTCTGTGTGTGTGTGTGTTTTCCAGAAAGAACTAAGGAAAAAACTCAACAATCTATGTCTCTATCTTAAAATTCTAGAAACCAAACAGTAAGTTGTACCAAAATGAATAAAAGGGAAAAAATAAGAAAGATAACAGAATAAATTTATTAAAAAAATAATGTCACAAAATCAAACATTGTTTATTGGAAAAGATTTTAAAAAGTAATGAACTGCTAGAAATATTGATTAAGAACAAAAGAGAAGGTACAAGTTACAAATGTCAAGAAATACAAAGTGGAAAGCACAACAGATCCTATAAACTCAATCAAGATAATAAAAGGATATTACATCCAGTGTTATGTCAATTAGAGGATTTAGAAGAAATCAACAAATTGCTAGTAAAACACAGTCCCCTTCAACTAACACAAAATGGAATAAAAAATCTCAGTGGTACTATATCTTTGTCAAAATTAAAATTTTAATTAAAAGTTTTGAGATGTCTCTGGCAGTCCAGTGGTTAAGACGTAACCATCCATTGCAGGTGGTGTGGGTTTTATCCTTGGTTGAGGAGCTAAGATACCACATACCGAAGCATAAGATAGAAGCAATATTGTTAAAAAAACAAACAAACAAACAAACAAAAACCTCCTCCTTACAAAACCCAGGCCCACATGGTTTCCCTAGCAAATTCTCTAATGAAGTAAAAATAACATCACTCTTACACACATTCTTAAAGACAATTTTTTTTTAAATGGAGCATTTTTCAATTTGTTTTATTAGGCCTGCATAATTTTGATAAGCAAGTGTGACTTAAGAAAGACAAATTATAAAGTGCTCTCCTAAACAGAGATATAAAATTCTAATAAATTGTTTTCAAATGGAATTTATCCATATATTAAAAAAAGATGATGCATTGCACAATATTGTTTTATTCTGGAAATGCAAGGTTGTGTTAACTAGGGAAACTATCAGTGCAATTCTACACACTAACAAAACTTAGACAAAAACACTAATATCTCATATTTGATACAATTCTGCATTTGATAAAATTCAGCACACCTTCATAATGATGTCTGTTGCTGATCATGGGGCTCTTGGGAGCCCCATGGACAGTAGCCCACCAGGTTCCCCTGTCCATGGGATTTCCCAGGCAAGAATACTAGAGTGGGTTGTCATTTCCTTCTCCAGAGGATCTTCCCAACCCAGGGATGGAGCACCGATCTCCTGCATGCGCAGGCAGATTCTTTACCACTGAGCAGCAGAGAAGCCCATACACCTTCATGATGAAAAGCTCCAAGTAGGCATGAGATCTGAGATTAGAAGAGAAGCTGGGAAATCTGAAGGAAAGTGTATCCATAAAAATCATAGCAAATTTCTCTAAATAATAAATAAAATATTAAAAGCTATCCCCCTGAGATCCTGACTGCAACAGCAATGTCTGCTATAGACATTTCTCTTTTTTGTTACAGACATTTCTATTCAACACTGTTCTAGCAGTGCTGAACAGTGCAATAAGACAAGGATAAAAGGTAAAAAAGATTTGTAATAAAAAAATGGAACTTTCATTATATACACAAAACACCCACAATAACTCTACAAAGTACACTAAGTCAACAATGTCACTAGATATGAGTCTTAATATGCAAAAGTCAAGGTTATTTCCACACAGAAAAAAGAAATTGAAAATGAAACTTGAGAACTAATACATAGCATCAAAACATCAAATACCCAGGAACAAATGTAACAAAAGACATGTGAGATTTCTAAAACGAATAACCAAATTTGAAAGACACTTAAAGATCCTAAAGAATGGAGTCATACACCAACGTAATAGATGAAAGACACCGTGCTACAAAGGTATCAACTTATCCCAAATTGATCTATATTTCCAAAGCCATCCCAGTTAAAATCATGAAAGATTCTTTGTGAAAATGAGCAACTTTTCCCATAAATATACATGATGATTCAAAAGTCAGAGTAGCAAAGATAATCTTTAAAAAAATAAAGCTGAAAGAGGAACACTAGTAGATGTCACAATATTATAAATTTTCAGCAAAGAAGATAGTAATGTATTTCACAAGGATGTATGAATAAAGCAACAGAACAAGTGATGAGCCAGAAACAGACCGATATATATGATGACTTTGTTTATGACAAAGCTGACACTACAGAATAGTGGGAACAAAGATGGTCTTTTCAACAAACGTTGCAGGACTAAATAGACATTCTTAGAGGTAAAAGGATCCCAGTCCTTGTCTCACCTCAATTCCAGGCGAATTGAAGATCTAACAGTGAAGATCAGTGTAATGAAGATTCTAGACTATAACATCACAACTTTGGGGTAAGCAGAGATTTTTTAAAATAGAACATGAAATATAGTAGACAAAAAAAAAGTGATATTGAAAAAATAGACAACAGCACACAATGAAATAGGAAAATGAAATGGCTTGAGCAGACACTTCACAAAAAAGGATACCCAAGTTGGCTTGGATATCCAAGAAATCACAGCACATCAGTCTCATGGTTCAGTTCAGTTCAGTTCAGTAGCTCAGTTGTGTCTGACTTTGCAACCCTATGAATCGCAGCACGCCAGGCCTCCCTGTCCATCACCATCTCCTGGAGTTCACTCAAACTCATGTCCATCGAGTCAGTGATGCCATCCAGCCATCTCATCCTCTGTCGTCCCCTTCTCCTCTTGCCCCCAATCCCTCCCAGCCTCAGAGGCTTTTCCAATGAGTCAACTCTTCACATGAGGTGGCCAAAGTACTGGAGTTTCAGCTTTAGCATCATTCCTTCCAAAGAAATCCCAGGGCTGATCTCTTTCAGAATGGACTAGTTGGATCTCCTTGCAGTCCAAGGGACTCTCAAGAGTCTTATCCAACACCACAGTTCAAAAGCATCAATTCTTCGGCTCTCAGCCTTCTTCACAGTCCAACTCTCACATCCATACATGACCACTGGAAACACCATAGCCTTGACTAGACAGACCTTTGTTGGCAAAGTAATGTCTCTGCTTTTGAACATGCTATCTAGGTTGGTCATAACTTTCCCTCCAAGGAGTAAGCATCTTTTAATTTCATGGCTGCAGGCCCCACCTGAGGTCTGACAGAATGTGGTCCACTGGAGAAAGGAATGGCAAACCACTTCAGTATTCTTGCCTTGAGAACCCCATGAACAGTATGAAAAGGCAAAATGATGGGATACTGAAAAATGAACTCCCCAGGTCAGTAGGTGCCCAATATGCTACTGGATATCAGTGGAGAAATACTCCAGAAAGAATGAAGGGATGGAGCCAAAGCAAAAACAATACCCAGTTGTGGATGTGACTGGTGATAGAAGCAAGGTCCAGTGTTGTAAAGAGCAATATTGCATAGGAACCTGGAGTGTTAGGTCCGTGAATCAAGGCAAATTGGAAGTGGTCAAGCAAGAGATGGCAAGAATGAACATCGACATTCTAGGAATCAGCGAACTAAAATGGACTGGAATGGGTGAATTTAACTCAGATGACCATTGTATCTACTACTGTGGGCAGGAATCCATTAGAAGAAATGGAGTAGCCATCATGGTCAACAAAAGAGTCCAAAATGCAATACTTAGATGCAATCTCAGAAACGACAGAATGATCTCTGTTCGTTTCCAAGGCAAACCATTCAATATCTCAGTAATCCAAGTCTATGCCCCAACCAGTAACGCTGAAGAAGCTGAAGTTGAACAGTTCTGTGAAGACCTACAAGACCTTTTAGAACTAACACCCAAAAAAGGTGTCCTTTTTATTATAGGGGACTGGAATGCAAAAGTAGGAAGTCAAGAAACACCTGGAGTAACAGGCAAATTTGGCCTTGGAATATGGAATGAAGCAGGGCAAAGACTAATAGAATTTTGCCAAGAGAATGCAATGGTCATAGCAAACACTCTCTTCCAACAACACAAGAGAAGACTCTACACATGGACATCACCAGATGGTCAACACTGAAATCAGATTGATTATATTCTTTGCTGCCAAAGATGGAGAAGCTCTATACAGTCAGCAAAAACAAGACCAGGAGTTGACTGTGGCTCAGATCATGAACTCCTTATTGCCAAATTCAGACTTAAATTGAAGAAAGTGGGGAAAACCACTAGACCATTCAGGTATGACCTAAATCAAATCCCTTATAATTATAGAGTGGAAGTGAGAAATAGATTTAAGGGACTAGGATAGATAGAGTGCCTGATGAACTATGGACGGAGGTTCATGACATTGTACAGGAGACAGGGATCAAGACCATCCCTATGGAAAAGAAAT
Organism: Bos indicus; assembly: GCF_029378745.1. Taxonomy (NCBI): domain Eukaryota; kingdom Metazoa; phylum Chordata; class Mammalia; order Artiodactyla; family Bovidae; genus Bos; species Bos indicus. The sequence goes on along the minus strand of NC_091780.1, from coordinate 12,552,888 downwards.
GCAAAAAAGCAAAATGGCTGTCTGGGGAGGCCTTACAAATAGAAGTCTCATGGTTAAGGATATCAAAATTATGTTGAGATATCAACTTATGTCCATCAAAGTGACAGTACTGAAAAGATTAGTTATTCAAAGCTGGCAAGGATGCAGAACAACTGGAACTCTTAACAAACTGAGAATGTAAATTTATGACCCTGTTTCAGCAAACAATTTAACACTGTCTACTAAGGTAGAACATATTCATGCTCTACAACCCAGTGATTCCACTCTAGATATATTCCTAACAGCTATATTCTAGTGGGTACCAACAATACTGTCTACAATGAAAATTTCAGTTAAATCAAATGAAAAAAATGTGGTCTGGCTGATCAACGGGATAGTATACAACAATGATAATAAACCTCTGCTTAAGCCAGAAGCATGGCTACATTGCACAAAGATGATGTTGAGTGCAAGAAACCTGGCACAAAAGAGGACTAATTGTAGGGTACCATCTACAGACAGTTCAAAGCAGACGACGCTACTTGATAGGGATTGATGTGAGGTTGTTGATTGGGAGAAGACGTAAGAGACCACTCATGTCTGAGAGGTCTTTAGAATCAGTGCTGCCAGCCTCCTGATTCTTCATCAGTGTGATATTTCTACAGGTGTGTTGGCTATGAGAATTCATCCAACTTTACACTAATTATCTGTGCACTTTCTGTCTATATTTTTATAATTCTCTAAAAAACATTTCTTTAAAATGAAAGGCTTTAAAAAATGGAAATATTTTTTAGACTTACATCTGTGTTTTCAGAGCAATTTCTCACAGATGGGGAAACTGTCATGTTCTAGCTATACAAGATTTTTTCTTCCCTGTGAAATGCAAAAATTTTAAACAAGGATGAAAAAATTTTCAATTTTGCCTAAGGCAAATATATGAAAATTTGAGAGGCAGAATTGCTGAAAGTAAAGTGTATATTTTCACCATATGAATCATAATGAAAAGGGGGCTTTATTTCTCCTTAAAGATGGCTAAAATTTTAATTTTGCAAATTTTATGACATGATAATTATGATGTCATCAGTTACTGCAATGCAATATCAGAGTGGTTTAAAAAAAGACTTCACTCTGTTATTCTATTTACTCCACTTCATTCCTGAAAATACACAGACACACACACAAACATACACACACTCACATCTTGCTTGGACATTCATTTCCTTGCCTATAAGATAAAAATTCACGTTTTCTTTTTGATTTATTTATAATTAAAAAAAAATTTTAAGTGGCTATAGATGTGTATTGAAGGGGTGAAGTTTTTATGAGTTCTGCAATCCCAACTCAGCAAATATTGATCAGCTTCCTTGAAACACATAGCATGATGGAATTCTAATAAAGAGAAGATAAGCTAATTTAATTTTTCAATCTCTGTCCACATATGTGTAGATAGAAGCAAACATATGCATATTACACACATGCTTCAGTAAAACTGGGCAGTTTATCTTGAATAATTCATTGTTTGTGGAAGTGGTAATTGGAATTAAATTTAATCTCCATCTTCGCAGCAAGGAACAGTATTTGAAAATAGAAAACCGAACACATGAATCTGTTGTTTCCTCTCCAGGATGTCATCGGGCTTGTCCACTGGCAAGCTGCATAAGCAGTAGTGTCACAGCATGGGACAACTGAAACGCTGACAGGTACTTGCAGACACAGACCTGATGGGGTCAAATACTCCAAAATCTGCCTTGTTTGCTGATCTTTTAATCAGATTCAACTCGACTGTGGCCGCAGCACAAGGCTTTCTGACAGTATGTGACAGCATATGACAGCAAAACATTTTGATTTTTCCCCATTTGATGATATTTCGGATTTTTGCAATCCTTTGTAAATTAGCACAGTGTTGTCTAGAAAATGATACAGGCAGTTAATTGTACTGGATGCTTGCATTGTCTCTTAAATTTCTGCTGAATCCTAAGTTAGTGAATGAATCTTGTATGTTGAGGGCAATAGGCCAAGTAGATTTTCAGTGACCCCAAGAATAGACCCCCCCCCCCCCCAGAAAAAATAACCATGAACCCACAGCTCCAAACCCAGAATGGTCAGAGGCTCCAAAGAAATGTGTGCACCTTTTTTTTTTTTTTGCTTTTATCTTTCTGAGTCTCTTTCCAACAATCGCAGAGGTGATTTCTAGAGGTATGGGCGGGGGCAGAGGGGAGGATGTGCAACGTATCAATCTATTACTTACAATAGGTCTTAAAATTCTTCTTATTCTAACCTCTTCACAAACTCTTTGGGGATACAAGAAGGATTTGGGAAGAAAAATAGAGGTAGAAATCTACTAGAAAGCCATTTTTAATAAGCTCACCATAAGCCCCTAAATGTTTCAAACAAGTCTTTCCCCATCAGTTATTCACAAGAATTGAAACCCAAACAAAATGAAATTAAATTTGCATTAAACTTTCATTATCATGGAAATTATTTTCTAATTTAAATTCATGTCCTCTTGATGTTGGTATTTTTAATTGTTCTGAAATAAAACAGATGTATCCTCTGTGGTTTCCCATCGAGCTCAGAATAATGTCCAAGATCCATTTCCAATGTCCTCTTGTGTTTCTCTTCTTGCCCACTCCACTGGAGGTATGCTGGCTTCTTTACCTTAAGCACATCAAGCTCTTTTCTGCTAAAGGACTCTGTGCATGCCCTTCCCTCTGTCTTGAGTGTCCCCTCTCCATCTCGCAAACTCTTGGCAGAGTTTGCCTCTGTGCATCCAATCTGTCCTCTATCACTTCGATTGATGTTCCTTACCTTCCACCACCCACCCCCACCCAGGACCATTCACTCTCATTATACCATTTCACTTTCTTGGGCTGTTCTTCCCCATTTGACCTGCTTACCCAGTGCTTTCCAGGTGGCTCAGTGGTGAAGAATCTGCCTGCTAATGCAGGAAATGTGGGTTTGATCCCCGGGGCAGGAAGATCCACTGGAGAAGGAAATGGCAAGCCACTCTAATATTCTTGCCTGGGAAATCTCAAGAAAAGAGGATCCTGGTGGGCTACAGTCCATGGGGTCACAAAAAAATTGGACACAACTGAATGACTAAACAGCACCCCCAGTAGGGAGCACCTCACCTGTTTTTTGTTTTTTAATTCCTCTGGCAGCAGTACCTAGAACATGAGGTGTAGGAAGTGTTCAGTGACTTCCTTTGATTGGAGTTAACTTTAGGGATTCACCACCAAATCAAGGCCCAAGAATTTATTATACGATGTAGTGAGAAAAAAACGAGATGAATCCCATACACAGAGGAACCTGGTGGGCTACAGTCCATGGGGTGGCAAAGAATCGGACATAACTGAGCACAGCACAGACTAAAGTGTTCATCAGCAAAAGGTACAGCTTTTAGGCAGACAGTTTCAGTGGCAGTTTTATGTGGACATAACCAGTTAAGTTGTTGCTGAATTCATCCTTAGTGTCATTTTCAGTCAGATTTCTGAAGCATCAGTAAACAAATATTAGATCTCCCTTCATTCAAATACCAAAATAAAACCACTTTCAAGTACAGACTAGATAATAAGTGATAACTTGGATGAATTTGCACCACTGAGAATTCAGAAAGTATGTAAAAAGATGGAATATAATTATCTAGCTTAGAACCAGACTATTTAAGTCTATTGCCATGACCCTGATGAAGGGCCCATAATGGTCCTGGGTACAATGACCTCAGCTATATGTTTTCACATCCCCTGTGGTCTCCCAACTGTCCTTTGTCCTGCCTCCCTGGAGGCAGGAAACGATTTCAAAATTACTCTATCTAAAACTCCATACCAACCTAAAACAGAATTATTGAAACAGAAGCTGTAGAACAGAAAATGACTCTGATGGCTTGATAAAGGACACTTGGATGAAGAGGAAGGAAATGGTAAATATATGCCTATCACAAAGTGACACGGCACAACAGACAAGGGCCAATTCAAGAGTGCCTGTTTCAGGGGTAATGTCATTTCTTTCCTTCCCTTGTGTTGTGCTTTCCTCCACAGTATGAGAAGAGTAGTGCTAGCTTGGTGAAAGAAACAATATAAGAATTGATTTGAATTCATAAAATACTTCTTACCACTTACAGGTGTCAGGAGATATGAATATGATTTTTTTTTAATGTACAAAGCAATCCAGTTGTTATCTAAGGGCTTACCCACAGAGACTGCAGAATTATTTTTCTTTTTGCCCATGGAGGAATACATTTTTTTGAATGGACACCATTGTTGAAACCCATTGGATTATCCTCCATGAGATAAATCACAGTTCTGCAATTTGTTGGTTGTAGGACCTTGGCTGGTAATCAAATCCCTGTGCTTTGATTTCTTATTCCATGAAGCAGGAGTCATGGTGCCCTTTTCATGAAGTTGGTGTGATTGAAGTATTTAATGCTACCATAAGTGAAGAGCCTAAAAAATGGCCTTACCTGTAATAAAGAGTTAGTGGGTATTAGCTGATATTAGCTGTTACAATACTTCTTGAGAGAGATTCCCTGGTGGCTCAGTCAGTAAAGAATCTGCTTGCAATACAGGAGACCTGGGTTTAATCCCTGGGTCACAAAGATCCCCTGGAGAATGAAATGGCAACCCACTCCAGTATTGCCTGGAGAATGCTTTGGACAGAGGAACCTAGTGGGCTACACTCCATGAAGTCACAGAGTCAGACACAACTGAGTGACTAACACTTTCACTTTACTTCTTAAGAAGATGAGTCAAAATCATAAGCAGTACTTGTTTTGTTCTCAATGTGCACCAATCTGAGTAATTACAAGATTAATTTGATGAATATAGAGTTCTAATATGATTGATAGCCCACAGAATACCAGAAAGAACATCATTTTATAGTCAAGCTGATGCAAATTCAAACCTCAGCTCAAGTATATAATGTAGCTTTGTGAACTTGTGAAAATATTTGTCTTTTCTCTGAGTCTTAATTCTTTTCTACTTATAAAACATAGATAATAGCATTCACTTTATGCTGTGTATATTTGAAATAACCCATGTGGCGTAGCTTGATGCTTGACATTTAGAAAAACAAGCTATTGATGTTAGTTATTATTCTTTAAATGGCAATTTTATCAATGGAATTATACTTCTTTTTTTGTGTCTGCTTAAGAAAGTGAAGTAAATGAGTCAATCTGTAAAAACACAGTCCTGATAGTTTTATAAATGATTCTTCATGACAGTGTAGATCTTATCATAGTGTCTATTGATTTTTAAACTTTTTTTCTGAAGGTATCAGTTCTCACTTATCATACATTTCCTGAGCATTAATATGTGCTAGTACTCTAGGTGATTGTATTACCACAGATAAAGGTTAACATGCTACTCTCTCCTTGATCAGTATCTAGTGAATACCAGGTATGTGATATAAGGAAAATAAATTTGTAAAATCATAAGGACTTACAGTCTCATGGGAAACATAAGGCATAAATGGCTAGCAAATTGGATGATCAGATCAGATCAGTCACCCAGTTGTGTCCGACTGTTTGCAACCCCATGAATTGCAGCACGCCAGGCCTCCCTGTCCATCACCAACTCCCGGAGTTCACTCAGAGTCACGTCCATCGAGTCAGTGATGCCATCCAGCCATCTCATCCTCTGTCATCCCCTTCTCCTCCTGCCCCCAATCCCTCCCAGCATCAGAGTCTTTTCCAATGAGTCAACTCTTCGCATGAGGTGGCCAAAGTACTGGAGTTTCAGCTTTAGCATCATTCCTTCCAAAGAAATCCCAGGGCTGATCTCCTTCACAATGGACTGGTTGGATCTCCTTGCAGTCCAAGGGACTCTCAAGAGTCTTCTCCAACACCACAGTTCAAAAGCATCAATTCTTCGGCTCTCAGCCTTCTTCACAGTCCAACTCTCACATCCATGCATGACCACAGGAAAAACCATAGCCTTGACTAGACGAATCTTTGTTGGCAAAGTAATGTCTCTGCTTTTGAATATGCTATCTAGGTTGGTCATAACTTTCCTTCCAAGGAGTAAGCGTCTTTTAATTTCATGGCTGCAGTCACCATCTGTAGTGATTTTGGAGCCCAGAAAAATAAAGTCTGACACTGTTTCCACTGTTTCCCCATCTATTTCCCATGAAGTGAGGGGACCAGATGCCATGATCTTAGTTTTCTGAATGTTGAGCTTTAAGCCAACTTTTTCACTCTCCACTTTCACTTTCATCAAGAGGCTTTTGAGTTCTTCTTCACTTTCTGCCATAAGGGTGGTCATCTGCATATCTGAGGTTGTTGATATTTCTCCCGGCAATCTTGATTCCAGCTTGTGTTTCTTCCAGTCCAGCGTTTCTCATGATGTACTCTGCATATAAGTTAAATAAACAGGGTGACAATATACAGCCTTGACGAACTCCTTTTCCTATTTGGAACCAGTCTGTTGTTCCATGTCCAGTTCTAACTGTTGCTTCCTGACCTGCATACAAATTTCTCAAGAGGCAGATCAGGTGGTCTGGTATTCCCATCTCTTGAAGAATTTTCCAGTCTATTGTGATCCACACAGTCAAAGGCTTTGGCATAATCAATAAAGCAGAAATAGATGTTTTTCTGGAACTCTCTTGCTTTTTCTATGATCCAGCAGATGATAGCTGAGATGAAAGAAAAAAAAAATATATGTATATATATAAGTTCAAAAACAACAGCACCAGAGCTGTCCAAGATCAGGGCAGAATCAGTAATCAAAAAATAGAGAGAGGAAGGGGTAAGAATTCAGAAGAGGAGCTGGCAGCGAGCTAGCAGATGACCTGAAGGACACTGAATTGAGGTCTGGGCGTGGTGTCAGGATTGAAGGTCCAGCTTGTGGGGAAAACACAAAAGATGGAGGGAGTGGTGTCAGTCAGAGCAAAAGCTGAGAAAACCCAAGGTGTGGCTCCAGACCAAAGGATAGCATGATTCACTGTGGATGGCTGGGGAGGTGAATGAGAGTGGAGTCACTGGGAAACACTGTGAGTCTTATTAATAGACTAAGAGTTTTGAAGTTTTAGTCAACAGCAATGAAGTTATTCAAGAGTTTGGACAGCATGATGTGGAGTAAAGAAGGCTCTGCCAAGAGGAGTCTGGCTTTAGCAGAAAGAACGAACTGGAACAGGAGATGCTGGAATTCAGGAGGCAATTGAGATATCATTCTGGTTGTCAAGAGAAGAACTCACTAGATAAAGGGAACATGACAACATAAAGGGTAAAGCCATCTTAAAGAAGAATAACTAACAATTAGGAATCTATTAAGGTACCTGGGGTGTTGGGAATATTTGGAGAGAAGGAAAGAGCAAAGGAAAGCAAGACTAGTGACTGAATGAGATGGAGATAATACCAAACTCATCACGGGAACAGGGCTGTAGAAAGGCTGGTTGGTTTGGAAGGAGAGACCATATGTTCCTTTGGAGCACTTCACTTTCTGCATGCTAACACCCATGATTACAAATTTTTCTCTCTGTCTCAGATTTTTGGAGGAACAAAATTTTACCTTATTTTTGGTGAATCCACAAGTGTTGCTTTTTGTGCAGAATAGGCCCTTGATTATTATTTTTTTTTAATGGATTAAGAGACAGGAAGAGGAAAAAGTTGTTTCAACAAGGAAAGTTTGGTTTCCAACAAAAATCACGAAAAAGCCTCTGCATAAGAACAGGACTGCATGTGTTCATTAAGATGGGAGCAGTGGCTTTAAGGAAACCTACATTAATGGTAGAAGTGTAAGAAATGGTGCAGGGAGTTTGTAGTATAGTCAGGCAAAGGGGCGGGATAAAGCAAGTATGGCCTATTTATTTAGTAATTCCAACAGTGAAAACCATAGAAAAATACAGTAGAAATTAGAAGAGCTCCTCTAATTAGAATTAAGAGAGAAAATTGCTTCCTCCACCCCGGCAAAAAGAAATCCTGAAGGAGATCAACCTGAAGCTGGAATTCCAATGCTTTGGCTATCTGATGCAAAGAGGTGACTCACTGGAAAAGACCCTGATGCTGGGAAAGATTGAAGGCAGGAGGAGAAGGGGATGACAGAGGATGAGATGCTTGGATGACATCATCAACTTAATGGAGATGAGTCTGAGTAAACTCTGGGAAATGGTGAAGGACAGGGAAGCCTGGTGTGCTGCAATTCAGGGGGTTGCTAACAGTCAGACACAACTTAGCAACTGAACAACAATAACTCCAGTGAAAAAGGGAAATATGGATGTGGCTAATAAAAAAAATTGAAAAAAGGAGGCTCCTTAAAAAAGAAAATTCAAGTGAACAATATCACACTACAGATAGTATAAGAAGAGAATCACCAATTTCTCTATGACAGAAAAGAATGGAAAAAAAATATAGATCCAGAGAGATGGTGATTAGAGAAAGAGGTGATTCATTAAATGTAATCTCTGATACACTCAATAATGAATTATGGGCTAATGATGATTCTTCAGTGTGCATTAAAGTGTTATGGATTAACCTAAATAGAAATTGCCAATTAACTGAAGTCCATGCAACAGATAATACTTGGAAGCAGTGCTAAGTCATGTCTCTGAAGTTCAATGTAAAACATGAAGTGCATGTCCAGAGGTGCAGCCCTGTGCATTTACCATGATTGGTTTTCATAAAACAAGTAATGGTCATAACCCTAGACTGATTTTCAGTCAAAAGTAACGGTCAATTTGGGGAACGTAAGCCAGGTTAATAGTTGTTGTTCAGTCACTCAGTCGTGTCCGACTCTTTGTGACCCCATGGACCACAGCACGCCAGGCGTCCCTGTCTTCCACTGTCTCCCAGAGTTTGCCCAAACTCAGGTCCATTGAGTTGGTGATGCTGATTAGTAGTAATAATCAACTAGGAAGACATCTTTCAACATGGTTTTGGTGAACTGGTAGTACCAATGAATAAGTCTTAGAGTCCCTAGTTGCTTGACAAAATATAGTTTGGCAAAGGACATTCGTTTCATATTATGAATCTATGTTTTACAAAAACATCACTCTAGAATTTATGTAGTAATAGGTCAACATGCTCAGGGAAGCAGGGCAAAGAGGAAGGTTGGTTGGTTTCATGTAGTCAAGCTCCAAGAAGGCAGCAATCAATGGGAGGGATAAGGAAAGTGCCATAAGGCCAGACTTTGTGTGAGAAATTGAACCAAGTGAATGGACGGTGGGAAGGAGTTATTTGTTTTTGCAGGCAACAAGCCCAATGTCTCAAAATCAGGACCTCAGACAGGGACCCTGAAATAAGGGCTTCGGGGTCTCGAAAGAAAGACCTGTGAAGTGGAATTCAGACTCTGAAAGTACAAATACACAGTCATAGGCATCAGGGGTTCTGAAAGGCATTTCTGTAACTGCCAAGAACAATAACAACAAAGATAGTACCTTACATGAATACAGCACTGCATGCTTACACGTGTCTGCCACTTATTTTATATCATTCAATACCCTTATAGCAAAGCCAGAGGGTGAGATAACTCACTGTCACAAAGTGAATTTTAGTAGATAAGATCAGGACTTGAGCTCCTAATTTATTCATTCATCAATCCATTTGTTAAATCCATTTAATTTTGTTCAACCTTGTACCTAAGGGCTTGGGAAGCCTGAGGATGCTGTGTTGAAATGTGGGCTGAATTCTCTGAGAAGAGGCAAGTGGGTACACTTGGCTGGTGACAGCAGGTGACATTAGGTTGTAAGGACTAAGACCATCTGTTTTATTCAGGCGTATATCTTTTATTGCTTAAGAATAATTTTGAAAGCTTAGTACTATCCTAAGCTGGAGAATATACCAATATACTCTTTGGGATATCTTTAAGTTTATAAACATATTAGCTTTCTTCGAAATTCAGAAGTGAAAAAAAAAAAGTGAGGTAAAATTTTCCTCCTTTCTACAAAACCTTTGAGAATGGACAGGACTGTCCACATTTTCTGTAAGTTACATAAAATTGTCTGTTGTTGTTATAATTCCATAGGCATCATGCTCCTCTAGTAAAATGATGTATGGAGCAATCGTCTGGTAGGGGCTGATGGGATGTAAATGAAACTAATTAAGGAAATGTCAAACATAATTAATAAAACAGGTTTAAGTTGCAAAAGCCCTGTCAGCGGAATGAATGGAGGGGAGCATCGCTCGCCCATTGTTGGGTGCACTTTTCCCCTCTCCTCTCTCCTCTCCAGGCTTTATTTAGCATTGTTCAATTAGATCCTAAAAAGCTACTTGAAGTTCACTTTTCTACCTCACCTTCTCTTAGCTTGATCCCATGGAGAGGGAGGAATATAAATTTGCCTGTCGGCCTGCAGCTTGGAAAAAATTAATTGCCAACTCCTCATCTTTTCCAAGTACTACAGGACATTAACATAACCAATTTGCTTGAACTCCTCACTGGCTGCCTAATAGAGCATCTGACCAGCTGATAAAACCAGGGTGTTGCTGACGCCACCTTATTATTATTAGCATTTTCATAATATCCAAATATGATAGCAGCATGATTCACGGGCTCCATTTATTATTGATAAGAACAAAAAAAGGGGGGAATTGGAAATGACAAAACGGGTGAGCGACCTACAATTATGGCAAGCAAATTAGAGTATGTGGTAGAGTCAGTTACATTTGCCTAGGAGTAATGATGCCCGAGACCTTTCCCTTCCCCCGGGATGGGAGAAATAATGGATTCCCTTGCAGCTGCAGATGGGGTAGGAGAAGGCTGTCACCGGCACCATGTTTACTTAAGTTCGGCTGAGCGTGTGGCCAGCAGGCCAGCCTGGAGTGTTCCAGTCAGCTCCAATCGTTTCAGCCACTGAAGCAGAAGCCACTCAAAAACTGGTTTCTGGGAGGGGTGGAAAACAGAAGTGGGCGCCGGGGAGGAGAAGATTCTTGCTTGAACATCAACAGCTGCGTTTGCAAGGAGCTTTTTGAGCCTTGTCAGTTCCTAGACAAGGGTGATAACCTTGAAAAACTGAGGCCAATTAACTTTTAAGTGGGGAGATAAAGATGAAATGTGGTTTCGGTTAACTTACAGACCCCCGCCCATTCTCCTTCTAGATGATCTCAATTTAGTTCATATACACTCACACACACACACACACACACACACTGTCTCTCTCAAAACACACACACTCTCATATACCCACACACTCACACACACTCTCACACACTCTCATACACATACACTCTCTTTCTCACACACACTCTCATATACACACACAGTCACACACTTTCAAACACACATTCACACAAACACTCACATAGTTGCCTGGTATTTACTTCCATTTGACGAACGTGCAGTAAGCATCCATATTTGCCAGACTCAGGAGGAGGAAGGCATAGTGTATGTACTCAAGTTTAAAGGGTCAGTTGTGAATTCATATTAATTAGAATAACACACACAGATTTTATTTGGAAGTAAATTCCTCCAGAAAGAGCCTTTGGTAATAGATACAAGAGACATGATGTATCCACCAAATCAGAAGACAATTTCCAAACATAATGATTATTATTAGCAAGCACTGGTAACAGCACTAGAGGTGTGTACCTGCTCTCAGCAAAAGTTAGTAGCTGGAATTTTTTCTATCGGTTAGAGAAAGCACAGTAAGCCTAGGACATCGAGCTATGTCAGAAAAGAAGGAAGGACTTGAATATTAATGGTCTCAGACCAAAAGAACACAAGAGTTTTGAGGGCTACTGCTGTGCAAATTTGAAACTGTTTGGATTAGAACGTATTCAATTTAACAGCTTATAATAAAAATCCAAAGTGATGTCAGAGACAGAGAATATCAACAAATGTTATTTACGGGGAGATTAAACATATTCTTTGTATTATTCTTTCAACTTTTCTCTATGTTGGAAACTTTCTAAAACAAAATGTCTAAGGGGAAAATTCCCATTATTTCTGAATTATACAAAGAAATGAATCATGTAACTTGGCTTCAATTACATCATGAACTAGTTATGAAAAGTTCATTTTGATTTAATCTGATTCATAAATATCTCAGTCCAGACCTTGATGCTGAAAATTGGTACAATTCAATTTTATTAAATATTGAAAATATTGAAAAGTAGATTTATGGTATAAAAATAGTGGTTATTACAACTCAGTGGAAGAAATAAAGCATTAGGATACTGCCAGTACCTTTGGAGTTCCCTACGTGTCCTTACTCAGCCTCACCCTTGCCCGTTCCCCTTAGAGGTTAACAATATTCTAAATTTCTAATTGTGTAATTCCCTTGCCATTTATCATATATGTATATATAGATATACACATATGATGGAATTATATGTGCAATTTGTTACTATTGGGGCTTTGGCCCCAAATTACAATCTTTATAATATTCCATGTTGTTTCATATGTGGAGCATGGCTGTAACTCATTTATTTTCACTGCTGTGTAGTATTTCAAAGTACAAATAAAACATGAATTATTTATTTTTATAGACATTTTTGTTATTTTTAATTTATAGCACAAATATAGGCCTGTTTAGAATAAGCACCTAGAGAAACAATTGAAGCTATGTTCTCAAGTTTATCAGCATAAACTTGTTCATAATAATTTCATATGCTTAAATGTCTATAACAAAAAGGATGTGGTGTTTTGATAGCAGTTCTCTGCAATTCATTGAGACTTGCTTTATGGTGTACCTGAAAAGACAAGTTATTTAACAGTTATTGGAGATAGATTTTTAAATATATGTACATTGGATGGTTCTTAATTGTTCTATTCAAATGGTCTTTAGACTTAGCAGGTATTTTTGTCTATATGACATCATATCACCCAATAAGAAGGTGAATGTGTCTTTTGTTTGCTGTGGGTCTATCCATCTTAATATGTTATAGAATACTTTCTTTTGGGCAATGTCTGGTTTTGGAGAAGGAAATGGCAACCCACTCCAGTATTCTTGCCTGGAGAATCCCATGGACAGAGGAGCCTGGTAGGCTACAGCTACAGTCTGGTTTTACCAGTATGTAAATTGTGAAAATCCTTTAATTTCTACAAGGTTTTTTTTTAATGATATTCTGCTATTCTTTTTCTGATTTTAATATAACTATACCAGCTTTCTTTTTATTTCTATCATTTCTGTATCCTGATGTTTAAATGTTTCCTTTATTACCAGCATAAAGTTTGAAATTAAAAAAATTGACAGTGTTCATATTTTAACTAAAGCCTTAAGTCTATTTGCAATTATTTGATTGCTGATATATTTGGATTTATTTCTACTTTCATATTTTAAGACTTCTTATCTTGACCTTGTTATATATGTTTTGTTTTGTTTTCTCATTTCTTGCCTTCTTCTGTATTGATTCACTATTTTTTCTCATTCTCTGAACCAGATAAGAAGTTACAGATACAATGTCTATTTGTTATTGATTGTTTTAGAATTTACCATCCAAACTTAAATTATCAAAGTATAAATTCATCAACATATGTAACTTTTTCATGAATAAATTAAAACTCTTTAAACAGTTTAATTTTGATTAATTTTCTCCTAATTCAAACTCTATTTTGTCTAGTAATAATTTTCATCTTGTCTTTTGTAGCCATCATGTGGTTAGTCATGTCTGATTCTTTGTGACCCTATCGACTGTAGTCCACCAGGCTACTCTGACCATGGTTTGTCCAGATAGGAATACTGGAGCTGGTTGCCATTTCCTTCTCCAGGGATCTTGTCTTTGAACTCCACAAATTATAGATCATTGTTTTTGTTTTACATCTAATATTTATTTATAATGTAATATGCATGTTACAAGTATTTTATATGTTTATAACACTTTTTTCATTTCAGAATTTCCTTCTGGCATCATTTTTGTAACCTGAAGAAATTCATTATTTAACATTTTTTCTTCCACTCTGGCTTCCATTTGGCTGTTAAGAACTTAGTTGGCAGCCTTATTATTGTCCTCTTGAAAGTAATGTCTCCTTTCTCTGTGGATGCAGTTAAGATTTTGGCTTTGTCTTTCATGTTCTGCAGTTTCACCGTTATGTGTCTAAACTTGAATTTTTTTTTTTTTTCTGGTTTATTTGTCTTACCTCTTGGCCTTCCTGAGTTTGTGAATTGGTATCTTTTGCCATTTCTAGGAAACCATAGACATTTCTTCAGACATTGCTTCCTTCTCATTCTTTCCCTCCTTTCCTTCTGGCATTCACATTATATATTTATTAGATACTCTTACTCTTTCTTCTGTGTTTTAAAATGTATTTTTCTTTTATGTCCCTCTTTTTATTTCTCTGGACTGCATTCTGGATGCTTTCTTCAGTTTTCTCTTCTTTTTAATAATTCTCTCTTTAGCTGTGTCTTCTCTGATGTTAATGTATTCTACTGAATTTTAATTTTACTTGTTATAGCTTTCATTTCTAGAAGTAACATTTGGCCATTTTTCAAATATGCATGGTTCTTTTATTATCCCTTCTTTCTCATGTTTTCAATCTTTTATTACTTAAAACATATTTTGCATATTTATTTTATACTTTGTGGCAGATGATACTCAAATCAGAAGACTTTTGCAGTCTAATTCTATTCTTTAGCTCCTGGTAAATTTAGGTTCTTTGCATTTTCTGACTGCCAATTCATACTTTTTTTTTAACTTTTCCAGTGTGAATTCTTTGACACCTGGTTTGACAGGGAGATCTTCTCGGGAGAGATTTTGTTGCTTTGATTTGATTTGACTTTGTTCCTGCAGAGTGCCTACATGCATCGCATAACCAGAAACACATTAAAATGTATCCTCAGCTTGAGATATTTCATATTACTTGGGTATCATGAATTCAGTCTTCAAATCTATACGATGGTCAGCTAATAGTTATTCTTTTTCCCCCTTTAGTGCTAATTTTTGACAATTTTCCTTACTGAGGGGTCTTTATGTATAACTTTATTTCTTTCTTACTCTAACTGTGAAACATAAGTCACTGGAGTCGCAGCTTCATATTGGTTCAGTTCAGTTCAGTCACTCAGTCATGTCTGACTCTTTGCAACCCCATGAATCGAAGCACACCAGGCCTCCCTGTTCATCACCAACTCCCGGAGTTCACTCAGACTCATGTCCATCGAGTCAGTGATGCCATCCATCCATCTCATCCTCTGTCATCCCCTTCTCTTCCTGCCCCCAATCCCTCCCAGCATCAGAGTCTTTTCCAATGAGTCAACTCTTCGCATGAGGTGGCCAAAGTACTGAAGTTTCAGCTTTAGCGTCATTCCTTCCAAAGAAATCCCAGGGCTGATCTCCTTCACTATGGACTGGTTGGATCTCCTTGCAGTCCAAGGGACTCTCAAGAGTCTTCTCCAACACCACAGTTCAAAAGCATCAATTCTTCGTCATTCAGCTTTCTTCAGAGTCCAACTCTCACATCCATACATGACCACAGGAAAAACCATAGCCTTGACTAGACAGACCTTTGTTGGCAAAGTAATGTCTCTGCTTTTCAATATGCTATCTAGGTTGGTCATAACTTTCCTTCCAAGGAGTAAGCGCCTTTTAATTTCATGGCTGCAGTCACCATCTGCAGTGATTTTGGAGCCCCCCCAAAATAAAATCTGACATTGTTTCCATTATTTCCCCATGTATTTCCCATGAAGTGAGGGGACCTGATGCCATGATCTTCGTTTTCTGAATGTTGAGCTTTAAGCCAACTTTTTCACTCTCCACTTTCACTTTCATCAAGAGGCTTTTTAGTTCCTCTTCACTTTCTGCCATAAGGGTGGTATCATCTGCATATCTGAGGTGACTGATATTTCTCCCGGCAATCTTGATTCCAACTTGTGCTTCTTCCAGCCCAGCGTTTCTCATGATGTACTCTGCATAGAAGTTAAATGAGCAGGGTGACAATATATAGCCTTGATGTACCCCTTTTCCTATTTGGAACCAGTCTGTTGGTCTATGTCCAGTTCTAACTGTTGCTTCCTGACCTGCATATAGGTTTCTCAAGAGGCAGGTCAGGTGCTCTGGTATTCCAGCTTCATATATAAGTGCTTTATTAGACTACTCTCCTTGGTTGAGCTCTAGGATTTATGTCTTGTTTTTCACACACACTATGAGTCCCTGCAATCTTGAATTCAAATTTACCAGGTTTTATACCTAACCTCAAAGTTTAGGCCGGGACAGAACCTTTTTTTTTTTTTTGGCTGTGCTGCATGGCTTGTGGTATCTCAGTTCCCTGACTGACCAGGGACTGAACCCATGCCCACAAGAGTCCTAACCGCTGGACCTCCAGGAAATTCCCAGAACTTTATTTCTTTGGACTTCCATTAGATATTAGCTTATGAATAGTCTTTATTTTCTTTTCAGTTCATGAAAGCACTTAAAAGGATTAAATGAATACATGTTTCTGTGTGTTCAGTATTTCATATGTTTCACATTTTATGTGTAATATAATAAAAAGTATATTTTAGGTGGCATATAAAGTTAAAATATCACATGTAATATCACAATTTTAAATCCAGTAATTTTAGCAGTGTGCAATATTGGGAGAGATCTCTTTCAATGAGATTTTATTGGTTTTATATCAATGTTGCAAAAATTTCTGATTTCTAAAAGAAAGTCTGAAAAACTATTCTAAACCTCTCTTATTTAAGCCAAGGAGTGTGGCACAGATAGATGGTAAAGAATCTTCTTGCAACACAAGAGATGAAGGTTCGATCCCTGGGTTGGGAAGATCTCCTGGAGGAAGAAATGGCAACCCATGCCAATATTCTTGCCTGGGAAATCCCATGGACAGAGGAGCCTGGCGTGCTATAGTTCATAGGGTTGCAAAGAGTCAGACACAAGTGAGCAACTAAGTATGCATGGCGGGCATGCATACATACATTGCAATTCTAATAGTGGTTAAATGTTTCAGAAACTAGACTACACAGGTAAGTCAGTATTTGTAAAGGCCTGGTAAAGAACTTAACAAAGCAGGAAGTGAAAGCTCTCATCATCATTACCATCATCTACATTTCATCACCTTCTCTCCTCATGTCCCAGTGTATTTTATGAATGCAAAAAATTATTTTTCTGGATGTGAAAGTTTCAGTATCCAACATATATTTTAGAAGCATTCAGAGAGACATAGGTTTGGCTAAACAAGAGAGAGCACATGACACACTGGCAGTAAGTCTACAGGGAAAGTTGCCTGTAATGGGACGAGGGGATCTTGGATTAACACGATGTCCTACGTTTTGCTGTTAACATGCACTATTCACCAGTGGAGTTTTATGGAGTAGAATTCAGGCTAATAAGCAGCTCATTTGCAGGTACATTTCCCACCAAACTGAAAAACAGCCTTAGTTTTCTAATAACCTGATTGGAGTCCTGCAGAGGTGCAGTCCTTTGTTAGCAACTCATCTTAATAGAAATGAATCACTTCCATTGCAATGCTCTTACCACACATTCCCATGTTAGTGTACAGCAGATAAGAAACTCCTACCGATTCCAGATGCTTATTAGTTCTCTGAGCTAATGTATAAATTGCATCATTTGGGGGCTTTGATTCTTTTTCTAATATATACATATTAGGGCAGTGCTGGAAATATCTGCTATATTAACCTTGTATTTTGTCTTTGGCCCAAACTAAACCTTAAACTAATTTTTGAAATATATCTCATTTCTTTTCATCTTTTCCCCATTGGCCTCATCTCACAAGGATTATAAAATCTGAAATATTCATACAAAGATAAGTTTTGTTTCCACTATATGTTTACTTTGGCTGGAATCAAAATGGCTCTTAAAGAAAAGGAGCCAACCATGGGTCTTTGGGGGCTAGTTTAGCAGATTTAAAAGATTTTTAACTGTTAGCTAATATCTCAGATTTTGAAATTACAGTAGGTTCTCTGAAGCCACAGGTTTGCATCCTTGGATATTAAGAGTGAACTGTATGTGTTCATTGTCATATGTTGTTTTATACAAGGGGTTGAGCCTACACAGGGACTCCTGGAGACAATTCCCCACAGATATCAAAGGATGACTATATATTGATTATTAAATTGTTGATAGTAAGAGTTGTCAATTTATGGCTATCTAAACTTATGTTAGTTTGTTTAAAATCAAGCAATATGTACAATACTGGCAATTGCATATGAAGACATTTTCCATTTTTTCTTATTTTCTCTTAATTGTAAAATTTCTCCTATATATCAAGTGTCAAGTATCTCCCATTTAGAAACAACATGTGATCCTTAAAATCATACTTGGGCTTTTGTAAGAATGTTCTGATCCTATTCTTTATTCTAATAATTTATCATTTACTTCTAGCAGCAAGATGTCCTCGCCAATTGGAGGTGAGTTAGAAAAGGCATCTATTCTAGAGCAGTGGTAGATATTGATCATTTCATATTAGAATTGTAACCAGAGAAGGTGTTTATAAAATTTAGGAAATTTTAGAGGTTTTCAAGTGCCATTCGCCTTTGTGAATGTACAACTCCATTCCTTTGTAACTTTATGGATCAATATAGTCAAAGAAATATATTAGAACTCAAGAGGCTTTGAACATGACCCAGTATTTCAAAGACCTCCTTTGTTTTCAGTATAATTTGCATGCACAGATAATGCTTTGATGCTAGTGTCCACTAAAATTGGTGAAGTAGATACTTGAATGGACAGGTCAGTGTACCAGACAACCAGATTTTCAAAGGGGACTGACATTAACTGATTACTTATAGCTCATACACTTGTCCTTATGTTCAACACATAAAATGCCAATTCATTAACTGGTCACAGGAACCTTACTCTATCAATCCATCATCTAGCTACCTGAGACTATATCTGCTTTGAGTCAGCTCAAAAATTCCAGTTAAGGAGTATCCTTCGAAATCTTCAGATGGTCTAGATCATCAAAAACAAGGGAAGACTGAGAAACTGGCAGAGCCAAGAAGAGCCTAAGGAGACGTGATAGCTGCCCATAATGGGGCAGCATGGATGACATCCTGGACTAGAAAAGACATTAGGTAAAACTGAAACAAAAATATGAAGAATATATGGACTTTAATGTGTCAGTATTGGCTCAGTAATTTTACCAAATGTATCATAGTAATATAAAATGTTAGTAATTTGGAAAACTCACTGCAAGATGTTTGGGGACCCTATGTACTATTTTTGCCTTTTTTTCTGTAAATCTAAAGTGACTCTAAAAATAAAGTTTATTGTATGTATATAAAAAGGAAGAGATACTAAAGGAGAAAAAAGGTTTTGCTCAGGTAAAGACTTGTTTAGACCACATGTCAGAGCCAAAGGTAAAGCTATTTTGAAAGAAGTTTTTGGATACAGAGCATGTAGTTTCGGTAGAGAATGGTAACATTTCCCAATCATGTCAATGGTGCTCTTACCCAGGCTCCGGTTAGCCTGGATTTTATATCTACTTTATTTTTGTAATAAAATTATTTCTGATATTTTTGCAGGAATGAAAAATAGAAGAGTATAGTCTTATAGAGAGAGTTCTTTAAAGACGAAGAGTTGAGGTCCTCACTTTTAAAACAGTAAAACCAAGATACAGGTGAGCCAAGAATTTGGGATGTACTTATGATGAGCCTGGCTTCCCTCAGGGCCAAGTTCTCCAGATTAGTTGTCTTCTTAAGACTGGACCACACGAGACTTGAGAGCCTCAGTGGGTTTAGTTTTTAAGATCGCTGGTAGTAGGCAATGCTTGTAGAAGGATTACCCCTAAATATTCCTTGTGGTTAACATTAATTTGCCTAAAGAAAAAGGAAAGAGAGAAAGGGGAGAATAAGAAAGGGAGGAAGGACTGGAGGAGGAGAAAGAAAAGGAAGAAATCAACTCACCAAGAAGAGGTACATTTTCCCATTTTTTTGAGGAGAGGAAAAAAAAGAAAGAAAAAACACAGCTCAAACGGTGTTTATAAAAACCACGTAAGTAAGTTGTATTTTGGACGTCAAAAATGGTAGTTAGGGTAGCTGGTTTTGGAGGCTGAATTGTTCCTTTGCTTGGTTCCATTGCCAGGCATGGATATGACCAGAGAATCAAAACCAAACAAGAAACTTAGAAAGGAAGAAACCAAAGGTCAGCGCTAACAGCATTTTGTAGCTTCCACGAGCAGCAGTATGTACAGGAAGGAAGTGCAGCTCACCGGCAGGAAGCAAGGTGGTCCAGAGAATAAAGCGGACAGCAGCCTGGCCTCAGGAGGTCCCCTGCGTTTGGCAACAGGAACATTCCCTTCATCTTGTTAACCATCTATCAGTCTGCAGAGACAGGACACGGGATCAAGCCGGATCTCTCCATCTCTCTCCATTGCTGTCTCTGTCTCTGCCTCTCTCTCCTCAGCCTTTCTTCTAATTAACCTGCTCCCCTATCATTTCCCTCCCTCTCCTTTCTGTCATCTCCATTTCACAGTATCACTTGCTCAGTGAAAAGAGGCTCAGACACATTCTATTTAGAAAGTCAGTGTCTCACTAGGGGTGACAAGTCTTTCTTTGAGGTCATTTATCTAATTGCTCTTTGCAGATAAGAATTAATTAGCCCGATTATTTTTCTTCATTTTTGGATGGGTTCCCCACCTGAAGAGAAGAAATTCCTTGCTGTCAGTGATTAATTGCTCAGCCAGAAGCTTACTGCCTCGCATTTGTAATAAATGCCGACTAGCTCTTTAGGTCACATTAAGAACCAGGCAGGTTGTGGTATAATGTACAGGATAATAAAGCACTTGTATAAATAGGGGCAGCAGCATTTGATTTTGATTAAATATTTTAATACATCAAAGGGTGAAGGAGTTTCACGATACTGAAGGTAAAAGCCCCCATTTAGGGCAGCTTTTTTCTTTCCTTTGTGAGACATAAAACATCTCCAGGAGCCATTTGCATGCAGGGCTTATCTCAAATGACCCCAGTGATCTGCCAGGAGGGGTTGTTTTTTAGGTTTTCTGTTAGAGAACACCTAAAAGTATAAGTACCTTCAGGGACCAAATCTCTTTTGTTTCAAAGAAAGAAATGAGCTTTCTCTTGATTTACTTCCAAATTAGTTTTTTTTTTTTAAGTTGCTGTTGTTGCTGAAATGTGTATGTGAAGTTTCCAGACCTCAACATAAAGTGATTAAATTCAAAGGTGAGCAAATCAAGATATGATAAAGGCCTGCTGCCGTGCAATCCATCTGGAAAGAAGAAACACAAATCCAAGAGCATATCACAGGATGTCTTAGACTTTTCAGCTACTCTAACAAACTACCTTAGACTGGGTGACATGAGCAATAAACAATGTATTTCTCACAGTTATGAAGGCTGGGAAGCAAGGTCAAGGTCCTGGCAGATTTGGTATCTGGTGACGTCATTTCCTGATTCATGACTGGTGCTCTCTGGCTGTGTCCTCCCATGACAGAAGGGTAAGAGAGCTCTCAGACGCCTTTTATAAGAGCATGGATCCTGGCCTAAGCATGTCCCAAAGCTCACATCCTTGTACTCTCACACTAGGGCATCACACTCAGGACTTCAACATAGGAATTTGAGGGGAAAGCTTTTTTTTTTTTTTACAGTCCAGTGTGTTTTTTTTCTGTTGTTGTTTTTTAATTGAAGGATAACTGCTTTACAGAATTTTGTTGGTTTCTGCCAAACATCAACATGAATCAGCCATAGGTATACATATATCCCCTCCCCCTTGAGCCTCTCTCCCATCTTCCTCCCTATTTCCCCACCCCCTCACCTCCACCACCACCAACCCCCCCAGTCTATGTTGTTACAGAGCCCCTGTTTGAGTTCCCTGAGTCATACATTGGAAGTGAAAACAGTTAGTCCGTCATAGGAGGCGAGTCTTATGTTCTGGGGATAGTTCACTTAAAGACATAGGTTTTAAATAATCTATGAAGATTGTTTCATTTTCTATGATTATGTTAGAATTCTATAGATACACTTTTCTGTGGCTATTTTAGGGAAAAAAGTAAACAACCCCAGGAGAAATTAAGTGTTTTATGAAGGCTGTGCTCATTTGAGCAAGTTTGGCAGAGACAGATCTAGAACAGATTGCTTCTGATTCCTGGGCCAATTTCCTATACATACATATATATATATATATATATATATATATATATATATAGTAATATTGTCTCTAAAAGGAATGAATATCCCTATGAAATGGATGATTTGATTAGTAAGAAGAATGCTTTCCCCAAGAAGATAAGTAATAGAACATTTACTCTCATTAAGCAATATTACTGAAAATAATCAAATCTAATATATTTTCTTTCACTTTAGGGAAACCCAACATGTAATTAAGAAACTTCTGTAAAGATTTACTTCATAAATTTTATCCTATATTATATCTTTCTAAGGTTCAAATCTACTGAAAAATAAGAACCTGGTAGAAGATTTTTTATAAAAGCCTATTGATTAAATGAATAGATTAAAAAACGGATAAACAGCAAGGACCTACAGTATAGCATGAGGAGTTATATTCAATATCCTGAAACCATGAAATGGGACTCATTTGACAAAGGTAGGTATTGGTAGTATTTTATGTTCTCTTATCTGTTCTCTTGTGGGTTACCTGGCGGCTCAGATGGTAAAGACTCTGGCTGAATGTAAGAAACCCAGGTTTGATCCCTGGATCAGGAAGATCCCCCAGAGAAGTGAATGGCAACCCATTCCAGTATTCTTGCCTGGAAAATCCCATGGACAGAGGAGGCTGGCAGGCTACAGTCCATGGGGTCACAAAGAGTCAGACACAACTGAACGACTTCCACTATCTATTCTCTTACTGTGGGAAACTCAAATGGTAAAGAATCTGCCCACAATTTGGGAGACCTGGGTTTTATTCCTGGGTCGGGAAGATTCCCTGGAGGAGGGCATGGCAACCCACTCCAGGACTTTTGCCTGGAAAATTCCATGGACAGAGGTGCCTGATGGGCTACAGCCCATGGGGTTGCAAAGAGTCAGGCACGACTCTGTCTTTTATTTCCAGGTACTCTTCTCTTAAGTTGCATAAAATAGAAACAACTGTTTCAGAAGGCCTCCAGCTACCAATTTCATTGAAAAGTTTACTGATATAATTACATTTATGTATGTCCTGAATGATTGAGATGATGCAATATGAAGATCTCTTCCATGTCAAAGGAGGAAGTTCTATGAATCCTTTAACATACCAAGGTCACTCATCTACCAATTTCAGATGTTTTTCGCTCATATTAGGGAGATTTCCAATACCATTTATTGGTTTTGCTTATATCAAGAGCCTCTTTTTATTCTGTTTTGTAAATCTTCCCACTATCTCTGAGCTCCTGGTTAATTGTAAATACAGAAATTGCTCGGAGATATTATATTGCACTTTCGGTTCCAGATCATCTCAACAAGTGAATAATTCAATAAAGTGAATCACATGACTCTTTTGGTTTCCCAGTGCACATAAAAGTTATATTTACTATACTGTAGTCTGTTAAGCATGCAGTAGCATTACATCTTAATTAAAAATACTTTATTGCTAAAAATGCCACAATTACATCACTAATCACAGATTACCATCACATCAAAGAGCACTAATCACCGACAATCATAACAAGTATAACAATGATGAAAACGTTTATAATTCTTTTTCTAATTGGTAAGTTGATCATTCTAAAGAATTACCAAATGTGATACAGAGACATGATGTGAACAAGTGCTACTGGAAAAATGGCATCAATAGACTTGCTCAATGGAGAAGGCAATGGCACCCCACTCCAGTACTCTTGCCTGGAAAATCCCACAGACGGAGGAGCCTTGTAGGCTGCAGTCCATGGGGTCGCACAGAGTCAGACACGACTGAAGCGACTTAGCAGCAGCAGCAGCAGACTTGCTCAATACAGGTTGCCACAAACCTTCAATTTGTAAAAAGCACATTGTCTGTGAAGTGCAATAAATTGAAAGTGACAAAATGAGGTATGCCTGTAAGGGAGTTTTTCTTCTTCAACCACCTGTCAAGATTTCTAGGGCTATTCTACATGAGTGAATGTTTCTGTTTTCTTTCACTTTCTCTTTGCAAAAATGATGAAATTAGCTAACAAGCTGTTGAGCTTAGATGTTTCATACTGCCTTCTCTTCCTCTTGTGCTGTCATGAAAGGATTATGAACAAGGGTGACATCCTTTGCTGTTTACATCAACACGTTGCAAATTACTGTATCTCATGAGAGAACTAATTGTTCTGTGATGATTCAAAATGGACATTTGTTCCATGCTTTTTTTTTTCTTTTAGGTTTAAATTGATGATTTATTCAGAAGGCTTTAGTCAGTACGCCTGAATTCAAAATACAGGCAAATCTGTTATAGGTCTGAAAAAAACAAAAATAATATGAGGCAAAGAAATTACAGAAGTGTTTAGTGGTCAAAATGTGGAGTAACTAATTTATCAAGCCCAGCTTCTCTCCGGAGTTAGAAGAAAAGTTGAATTAGCAGAGGGCTGTGTGCCTCTCTTGTGATTGTCTTTCAAATCCATTACCTCATTAAATATTAAGTAAGCTTACAAGAAAAAAATCATTATAAAATCAGATTGGGTTAAATATTGTGAAGCTTCAAATAGAGATAAAAACAGCATCCATCTCATGGGGTTGTGATTTACTGGATTTGTATTTATTTATGTAAATTTCTGGCTCTGCCATGCAGCTTGTGGAAGCCTTGACCAGGGACTGAACCTGGGCCCCCAGCAGTGGAGGAGTGGAGTCCTAACCACTGGACCATGAGAGAATTCCTGGAATTGTTGTTTATAAAGTGCTTAGAAAAAGGCCTGGCACTTAGCAGCCATTATACACATATGTGTTAGATAAAAGTCAAGGATTACTACAAAACTTTTATACTTGCTCCTTGAATCTATATGCTGAAAATAGAAACTAGATTGAATATATAAACTAGATCATTCCAAATTTCTGTTTTCCAATAGAAATTAATTGCGCAAATTTCAGTCTACAATTCTTGGTTGAAGATACTTTCAAAAAGCATAAGCTGTGCAAAAAAGGATTCTATCAATATATTAAACAAAAGATATGTCAAATATATCTGTGGTATGAAGATACCATATTACATTTTAGAGAATCATGTTTTGGGTGACTTGAGGCCTCATTCAGAAATTTTGTACATCATAGTATATAGCATATTTCCCTTTGCAGAAATGTGAGTCCTACATTCCCCCATGAACACACTTTGCAAATATTTTTTCTCAGTATAGCATACCTCTTAAAATCCAACTTAAAATAAACAGAAAAACTCACTCATTCATGTAAAGGAGGAAAAATAATTTTCCCTCTACTTTCCTGAGTTCTTGACTGAAACCCCTGTAATGAAACACAATAAGAAGAGAAAATCAAATAAACATTTATTAACAGAAGATACACAAAAAACATAACCAAGGAAAAATGAATAACTCTAAGAAGTGGCTTAGAACTCCAGCTAAAATGCCATCGTCAACTAAATATGAAAGAAAGAAAGGTATGGAGTAATAGGGAGGTTTTCTGGTAAAACAAGGTAAACAAGAGTGAGGTTTGTTATGCAGATTTAAGTTGGTGGATTCTTCCTTGATAAGGACCTAAAGCTGTCTGATAGAGAGGGGAGGAGGGACACCTTTGTTACTTTATGACCTGCTTTTAGGCGAATAGGGCCTCCCTGGTGGCTCAGATGGTAAACCATCTGCCTGCAATGTGATAGACCTGGGTTTGATCCCTGGGTTGGGAAGATCCCCTGGAGAAGGAAATGGCAACCCACTGCAGGACCCTTGCCTGGAAGATCCCATGGACAGAGGAGCCTGGTAGGCCACAGTCCATGGGGTCACAAAGAGTCGGACACAAATGAATGACCTCAGTTTTTAGGCAAATAGAAGGAGGGCAGGCAGGGACCGATTTTGTAATTTCTCAGTCACCTTCAGCTCAATCGCCTTCAGCCCTTATGTCAAAGTAGCATATTGAGAGGTGGCGTATTCTGCTACAGAAGCTGAAAGATCAGCACGTGTGCACCAGTACTGAATCAAATCTCACAGACAAAGTTTGGGGGGAAGTAGAAAATAATTGCTTTATTGTTTTGCCAGGCAAAGGGAGATAAAGTGGCAGTGGAAAACTGTCCCAACTCAGGGGAGTTTGACGAAGAGATTTACGGTTTTGGCTCAAGGATGGGGTTGCTGATAAGATAAAGGTCTGTGCAGGGCTTGCACTCCTTTAATCTCGTCTAAGATGGCTTCCTAATCTTGATGAACTTCCTGGTTCCTTTAATCTTGCCTTTCTTGGCCGCTCTTCCCTTAATTAGCAGTTGTTTGAATCTGTCCTTTGGAACTCAGGGAAGGTCATGGTGGATATCACAGAGATCTTCAACCTTTTAGAGATGTATAAGGCCTGGAAAAGTAGAATTCTTGAATATTTTCAGAAGACCTGTCCCACGAACAGGACCCAGCAACAACTCTAAGTAAAGGGCATAAATAAAGTGTCTTCAAAGATTTTCAAATGTTCTCATAGAAACGGGATTTCTGAAGCTCTCCTGGGCTCTCTGACTGCCACAGTTCATTTTTGTTTTCTCTGCTTTGAAGCACCCAAACCTAATACTGATGATGCTGATGATGCTGATTTTCTGATGATTTTCTGCTGCTGTGGAATTGCTTCCCTGAGTGTATCTGGCACATATCCTATTCTTCTATAGCCATGCTGATGCAAGTTTGACTCATTTAGTGCAGAGCAAAGAAAACGGTACTAATAGTCAGCAAGAGACTTTAGACTAATCAGATGGACATCAAATGAAGGAAGTTAAATGCACAGCAGATGTTTAAAACTCAAAATCTTGAATCTCTGATTGCAGGGATTTCTTTGTAGTCCCACCCCTCACAATGGCAGGACCCTGGAGTGGGTGTATGGGTTCCTTCCCCCAAGAGCATACCTCAGTCTTCTCACTAATAGAATCTTCATTTTAATAAACTCATGCACAGTGAATTTTGATCTTCTGAGTCATTGTCTTCTCCCCTGATGTTTCTGCCTCCATGCTGTCTGTGGATCATGGTTCTCTAGTTCTGAGTCTTTCCAAAGACCCTTCTTGGTAAACCTTCCTACGCTTGCCTTTTTCAAGAATTGATGCTTTCAAATTATTGTGCTGGAAGGAGATCAAACTAGTCAATCCCAAAGGAAATCAACCTTGAATATCCATTGAAAGGACTGATGCTGAAGCTGAAACTCCAATTCTTTGGCCACCTGAAACTAAGAGCTGACTCACTGGATAAGACCCTGATGCTGGGAAAGACTGAAGGAAAAAGGACAAGGGGGAAACAGAGGATGAGATGATTGGATAGCATCATCTACTCAATGTCTAAGCAAACTCAGGGCGATAGTGAAGGACAGGAAAGCCTGGCACTGAGAAGACTGAGCCGAGTACCTCCTTGTTATCAGTAACAGGCCCCGTCAGTGGATAAAGCTAGAAAATATTATAATATTTGTATTATACATATACATATAAATAGTTCATTCTAAAGGAGATCAGCCCTGGGTATTCTTTGGAAGGAATGATGCTAAAGCTGAAACTCCAGTACTTTGGCCACCTCATGTGAAGAGTTGACTCATTGGAAAAAGACTCTGGGAGGGATTGGGGCAGGAGGAAAAGGGGACGACATAGGATGAGATGGCTGGATGGCATCACTGACTTGATGGATGTGAATTTGAGTGAACTCCAGGAGATGGTGATGGACAGGGAGGCCTGGTGTGCTGCAAATTATGGGGTCGCAAAGAGTCAGATACGACTGAGTGACTGAACTGAACTGAACTGATATATATGTGTATATATATATATGTGTGTGTGTGTGCGTGTGTGTGTGTGTGTATATATATGCATATATATCCCCATGTGTGTATGTGCTAAGTTGCTTCAGTCATGTCTGACTCTTTTGTGACCCCATGGACTATAGCCTGCCAGGCTCCTCTGACCATGCATTTTCCCAGGCAAGAATAGTAGACAGGTTGCCATTTCCTTCTCAAAGGGATCTTCCCAACCCAGGGACTGAATCCACATCTCCTGCTTGGCAGGCAAATTCTTTACCACTGAGCCACTGGGGAAGCCTATACATGTGTATAGTGATGACATAGAAGATGTTATATGTATATGTATCTGTGTTATATTACATTACTATGTTTGTATCACTTTTACATTATCTATCTGTACATATACTTATTTTAAAATGTATGTGTTCATATTGACACCTCTCATTTGAATTCCACATAAAAGGATTCTGTCTAGCCTTTCCTTATTTCTGTAGTTGTAAATATCTTCTCTGACAATGAGAAACTTGTCTTCATTATTTTCAATATGTTTACTGATTTGCTTAACCATTATGCTCACTTGTTTAATGGAGCCAGTGTCTCAACCATACTGGTCATTTCCTCCACCCACAATGATCATGCTCCTACATTTTTTCCTTGCCTCTGCATAGCTCTGTTCCTCTCTCCTCTCCCCAGTTTCATCCACCACACAGGTTCCTACATTGGGGAAAGGAAAGGGAGTGAGGGGGGACAGAAAGGTCAGGGAAGAGATGTGAAGGCAAAATGTAAAAACAAAGAAAAGGAAGGGAAAATGGGAAGAAAGGGCTCTAGTACTAATATTCATATATAAAATATTAAAAATTAATTACAAAAAAGAAATTATAAGCTGCAGTTATTGATTAGTTAATTTAAAAATGCATAAAGCTACTCAGCCATGTTGCTATAAATATTTCTAAATATCTTCTCTCTGTTTGAGGGTTTGTCTCATTGCAAACAGTTCAGGGGCTAGCTCACTGAAAGTTATAAACTTCAAAGTAATCTGTATGTTTCTAAATCCAAATTAGACGATTATCATGGCTACATTACTTTCTGCATGTGCATTAACTCATTTTTGAGTGGGTGGTGTTTACAAAAGCAAGCAGCTATTGAGTAATTACAGCAAAGGAAGGCCATACAGTATTAGGTATGCAGATCAAGAGATGTGTCTGATTATTTTGTTTTCTTTATAGACTCAAAAACTCACACTTTTAAAGTGTGTATGCTAATATGATAGAAAATCTAATATGATTTTTCAAAAATTTGCATTTATTTTCTAACAAAAGGATGTTTTATATATTCAACTGAGTTACATTTCTTTTTCTGGGGAGTGCTGGTTTATGCTCTGCCACTTAAAAAAACGGATCTTTAAAAGCTAATGGATAGGGATTCTTTATATATCATGTGTATTAACTTCTTGTCTGGAATTTTCTTTGCAAATGTTTTCCTACTTTCATGTTTCTTAAACTAGAAGTTAAGCATTTTTATTTACTCAAATCTATCCATTTTTTCCTTTGTTTATATTTGAGAATATTTATTATTCGATGCAGCAAAGACTTGTTAAAGTATAAATATTCTCCAAGGGCTGTACTTGCTGGTCTTCTCCTCCAATTTAAGCATCTAATCTAGTAGGTGTACTTTGGAGTCTAATGTTACTTAACAGGTTGTGGGTTATTCCTAATTTTATTTCCAAATGCCAGCTCAATTGCTGAATAATCCATCTTTCCCTCTCTGGATGGAAATGCAACCTTTAAGAAACATGCAATTCACACAAACATGAGTAAATCTTGGAAATTTCTATTATTTTCTAATGATCTATCTGTTGATTATTATACCTGCAATATGCTACTTTAATTACTATAGCTTTCAGTAAATTTTTATATCTGGCAGACCAAGTCCTTTCTCATTATTCTTACAATTTTCTTGCCTATCTTCATGTATTTATTCTTCCAGTTAAAAGTTATTATCAAGTTGTCAAGGTTTTAGAAAAAAAGTGATTTTGATGTGAGTGGCACCATGTTTACAAGATGATTTAGTAGAAATTGACATCTTTACAATTTTTAGTTATCCCATCCAGGAAGGCAGTATTTTGTCAGCAATTCAGGTTCTATATTATGCCCTTCAGGAAGGTTTTATTGTTTATGAGCCTTACATATCTCTAGTTATGTCTAGATATTTTACAGCTTGGTTGCTATCCTAGACATGAACTTTCAAAATTACCCCTCTTAACTGGTTAT
Organism: Bos indicus; assembly: GCF_029378745.1. Classification (NCBI taxonomy): domain Eukaryota; kingdom Metazoa; phylum Chordata; class Mammalia; order Artiodactyla; family Bovidae; genus Bos; species Bos indicus. Next base: position 12,523,007 of record NC_091780.1, on the reverse strand, counting down.
TAATTTTAAAAAAGAAACCTAATGCATTATATCTGGCTACCTTATGATACTCTTTTGGAAGTAATAATTTTAACAAATTTTCAGTTCTCTTGGAAATTTCTGGTATGTGAATGTAAGGTATGTAATTACTAATCACTTTATCTTTTCCTGTTTAATATATATTTCCTGTTTTTCTTAACTTATCACATTTTTCAAAAATCTGAATGCTGAATGGCTAAAAAAGAAAGTTTAAGTGAAAAATAAAAATCAAATCTCACAAACACATGTGGTTCTCCACCAATGCATTATAACAAAAGTATTCCATGGTTTAATAAGATGAATGAGTGTTGGCCTCCATAATCTGTGTTTAGGCAGTGCCATGCACTGCTCGGGTAGGGATTTCTTCCCTGCACTGAGGCTGGAAGTCTTGAAGGTTTATGTGTCCCACAAATTGGAGGGAAAATGAAAATGATCAGAATATTTGCCCTTAAACTCTGAATACTGGATTAGTTGGAGAATGACAATATCTTTTTGTTTTTGAGTGATAACCTACTACACACAGATAACTTTTATGTCTCTTTTATATTAATGTTCCTATTACAAAATCTTCACTATTATCCTTCTCCTTGTTCCCACTGCCTGATTCCCTGCCAGTTTCTCAGAACTGACTCCACCCATTTCTTCCAACAGCAAATTCACACCTGCCCATCCCCCATAGGTTCCTCATTCTACAAGCAGGAAATATATAGAAAGTGCGACAGCTAGCACTCATTAAATTTTCAATGTTGGAGTCTTACTCTTGTATTTCTCCACATCTCTCTCATTAGTTGGAGAAGGAAATGGCAACTCACTCCAAAATTCTTGCCTGGAGAATTTTATGGACAGAAGAGCCTGGTGGGCTACAGTCCATGGGGTCACAATGAGTCGGATACAACTGAGGGACTACCACACCCTCATTAGTGCCGGTTTCAAGGTTTGTTTCCTAAAGAGTAAGGTCCTAAGTGCTCAGGTAGCCCAAGACACTGTGTTTCCCATGAGATCCCTTTACTTCTATTCCCTTCAACAGGTGCTTTATTTATAAGAATATTTCTGCTGAGATGCTCTCCTTCCTTTGGTTTAATTAGTCACAACACTATGACTACAGTAGCTCTTCTCCATTGCTCTAATTGTATAGCCTAACTGGCAACATTACACACTCTTTGATCATTAAGGATGGTTGACTTCGATTCTTCTGCAAATTAGCTCCTTTAAACATTACGTATCTCTTCTCCTCCTAATTGAGTACTACTTTCCATAGCACTACTGACTTGACTTAAAAAATAGCCACAACCTAAAAATTGAGAGTTATGCTTTATTTGGTAGGAAATTCTAGGGCTTTAAGTCCAGGAGATAACATCTCAAGTGACCCTGAGGGAACTGCTATGAGGGGGTGACGGGATGTGCCAGGGTGTATAGAAGCTTTGTAACAAAAGGCAGGTAGTCTAAACATCAAAAGAATATTGTTATGAATATTAAAGAAAATGAGATATCCCAAGTTAAGGAAATTAGTGCTTATGGGAAGATGCAAGAGTGCTTATGGGAACATGAAAGTCTGGGCTCACTGAAGTCATTCTTTTCATATGCATCTCAGCTATCCTGGGCAAGTATCCTGTGTTTTTTCACATTCTGAGCGCCCTTGAATTCATTGCAGGGAGAGGCTACATATAGCCTGTTGGCTGTTGGATAGCAGATTTTCTTCTTCCAGGGTGCCCTGGAGAGCTAGAATTGCTAATGATTGTGACATCCTGGTTTACTGATATGGCGGGGGATATTCCATTTCTTGGCTGCATGGTGCTGGAGCAAAAAGATGATGCTGTGAAAGTGCTGCACTCAATATGCCAGCAAATTTGGAAAACTCAGCAGTGGCCACAGGACTGGAAAACATCAGTTTGAATTCCAGTCCCTAAGAAAGGCAATGCCAAAGAATGCTCAAACTATCTCACAATTGCACTCATCTCACACACTAGCAAAGTAATGCTCAAAATTCTCCAAGCCAGGTTTCAACAATATGTGAATTGTGAACTTCCAGATGTTCAAGCTGGACTTAGAAAAGGCAGAGGAACCAGAGAATTTGAAAAAGCAAGAGAGTTCCAGAAAAACATCTATTTCTGCTTCATTGACTATGCCAAAGCCTTTGACTGTGTGGATCACAATAAACTGTGGAAAATTCTTCAAGAGATGGGAATCCCAGACCACCTGACCTGCCTCTTGAAAAACCTGTATGCAGGTCAGGAAGCAACAGTTAGAACTGGACATGGAACAACAGACTGGTTCCAAATAGGAAAAGGAGTACGTCAAGGCTGTATATTGTCACCCTGCTTATTTAACTTCTATGCAGAGTACATCATGAGAAACGCTGGACTGGAAGAAACACAAGCTGGAATCAAGATTGCTGGGAGAAATATCAATAACCTCAGATATGCAGATGACACTACCCTTATGGCAGAAAGTGAAGAGGAACTCAAAAGCCTCTTGATGAAAGTGAAAGAGGAGAGTGAAAAAGTTGGCTTAAAGCTCAACATTCAGAAAATGAAGACCATGGCATCTGGTCCCATCACTTCATAGGAAATAGATGGGGAAACAGTGGAAACAGTGTCAGACTTTATTTTTGGGGGCTCCAAAATCACTGCAGATGATGACTGCAGCCATGAAATGAAAAGATGCTTATTCCTTGGAAGGAAAGTTATGACCAACCTAGATAGCATATTGAAAAGCAGAGACATTACTTTGCCAACAAAGGTCCATCTAGTCAAGGCTATAATTTTCCCAGTAGTCTTGTATGGATGTGAGAGTTGGACTATAAAGAAAGCTGAGCACTGAAGAACTGATGCTTTTGAACTGTGGTGTTGGAGAAGACTCTTGAGAGTCCCTTGGACTGCAAGGAGATCCAACCAGTCCATCTTAAAGGAGATCCTGAGTGTTCACTGGAAGGACTGATATTGAGGCTGAAACTTTGGCCACCTGATGCAAAGAGCTGACTCATTTGAAAAGACCCTGATGCTGGGAAAGACTGAAGGCGAGAGGAGAAGGGGACAACAGATGGTTGGATGGCATCACCAACTCAATGGACATGGGTTTGGGTAAACTCTGGGAGTTGATGATGGACACAGAATCCTGGCGTCCTGGTGTGCTGCAGTCTGTGGGGTCACAAAAAATCAGATATGACTGAGTGACTGAACTGATTCCATTTCTCAGCACCAGCCAGAATTCTTTTCCCCTTGAAAATGTGTGTAGTAGTTACTCAGTCCTGTCTGACTCTTTGCCACCCATGGACTATAGCCCACTAGGCTCTTCTGTCCATGGAATTCTCCAGGCAATAATAATGGAGTAGGTTGCCATCACCCTCTCTAGGGGATCTCCCCCATCCTGGAATGGAACCTGGGTCTTCCACACCATGGGCAGATCCTTTACTGTCTGAGCCACCTTTAAGGGAAGTCTTCTCTTCCGTTTATCCTTAAGATACTGAGAATACACCATGTTTACACTTTAACTAGTCAGAGCTAAGAGGATCACCATAATTCTAGTTCTTATAAACTTACAACTCTGAAGCCAGATAAAGGGCTGTACTTGTTCATTCAGTCATGTCCGACTCTTTGAGACCCCATGGACTGTAGCCTACCAGGCACCTCTGTCCATGCAGATTCTCCAGGCATGAATACTGGAGTGGATTTCCATGCCCTCCTCCAGGGGATCATCCCAACCCAGGAGTTGAACACAGGTCTCCCACACTGCAGGAGGATTCTTACTGTCTGAGCCACCAGGAAAGCCACCTCTCACCCCAAAAAAGGACAGTATGTATTATTAGAAAACCACTTTTTCCGTGTCATAATTTTGAGTATAATAAGAAACTTCATTTGTATATCAGTTAGATTTTGCTGTGCACCACAAAACCTGGTAGCTAGAACAATAATAATTTTCGTTAGCTCATAATTTTGTGGGTAAGTTGAGTAGTTCTTTTGGTCTGAGCCTATGACATGCTACTCTTGTAACCAGGTGATTATCAGGTACTGAGCTGGCCCGAGGAAGGATGGAGCACCTCAGTTCTTTTCCACAGGGCATCTTATTTTCCAACAGGTTAGTTAAGTATTAGTCATTCAGTTGTGTCTGACTCCTTGAGATTTTATGGACTATAGTCCGCCAGGTTCCTCTATCTGTGGAATTCTCTAGGCAAGAATACTGGAGCGGGTAACCATTCCCTTATTTGACTAATTCATATAGAGGTCTCACAGGTTCAAGTATGGCAAGAGAGCAAGTACCAAAGCACAAGTTCTTTAAGCTTGCATCGTATTTGCTAATATTCATTGGCCAAAATAAGTCACATGGACAACTCAGTGTCAAAGGGAAGAAAGGAAGATAGAGTTTACTTTTTGTTTAGAGAATCTGCATTGTCACATTCAATGGCATGGATGATACCAGGGCGAGCATTTGTGGCATTTTTATATTCTACCATGATTGACTATTAACTTCCCCCTTAAAAACAAGATAGAGGAGACATGAGGAGACACAGGGAAGGAGGGAAACTCATAATTTATAAACACCTTATGGATTTCCTGGTGGTACAGTGGCTAAGACTCTGAGGTCCCAATGCAGGGAGCCTGCGTTTGATCCCTGTTCAGGGAACTAGGTCCCATATGCTCCAACTAAGAATTTGCATGCTGCAATTTAAAAACCTGGCACAGTCAAATAAATAAATAAAATTTGGGCTTCCCAGGTGGTGCTAGTGGTAAAGAACCTGCCTGCCAATGCAGAAGACATGAAGAAGTGAAGTGAAAGTCACTCAGTAGTGTATGACTCTTTGTGATCTCATGGACTATATGGTCCAAGGAATTCTCCAGGCCAGAATACTGGAGTGGGTAGCCTTTCCCTTCTCCAGGGGATCTTCCCAACCCAGGGATCGACCCCAGGTCTCCCACATTGCAGGCAGATTCTTTACCAGCTGAGCCACAAGGGAAGCCAGCAGAAGATATAGGAGATGCAAATTTGATCCCTGGGTCAAAAAGATCCCCTGAAGGAGAGCATGGCAACCCACTCCAGTATTCTTGCCTGGAGAATCCCTTGGACAGAGGAGCCTGGTGGGCTACAATCCATGGGGTGGCAAAGAGTCAGATACAACTGAAAAGACTTAGCACGCATGCACCATATAATAGATACTTTGCCAGACACTAAATCACATGTTTTCATGTAATTCTCACAAAGTTGGCTTTATGAGTGCTACAAGGAGAAGACTGAAGCAAGCCCTTGTCTTGCACCTAAGGATGTAATAAATACTTAGTTGAGCAAGGATTTGCCCACAGATCTTCCTTATTTCAAATTCTAGGCCATTCCTACAATGAATACAATGCTCTCCTGATTCTGGTAAACGCAAAAATAATCATTTTTGAGCACACCCTACAGCATCCCAACTCCTACTTGAGTAAGTCTCATCCAAAGCTGAGAACTATTCTCTAGTTATTTTCCTTTTTATAGATTTAAGGGTATGCAGTGAAGAGGAAAACTCAGAAATTTCCACTGTGACTGGAACTACATTAAGCATTTATTGTAAATTAGAGAGAGTAGACATATTTTGACCCAAATAATAGATATGTGTTCCCAAGACCACAAATTACAGGCAATTTGCTCACATTATAGTAATAAAGCTATATGCTTGGTAAGCACATAAACCACTGATAATGATGTGTAAAGCATGGTGTTTACAAATAAAAGGGTGTTCTTGCATGATAGATTTTGTCCTTCATACCCTTTTGTTCACTGGCTTGGCCATCCTGTTCTAGTCGTGATCAAGGAGAAAGAAAAGGAGCATATAAATTCCAACATGATCTCATAGCTAGGAGAGACCAAAATTTGCTAATAGAAAGCACTACTCCAAAGTCTAAATATTGTAACAGGAGTAGGCCTTCTGTTTAGCATATCTATATCCTATATGGGCTTTCCTAGTGGCTTAGTGGTAAAGAATTCACCTGCCAATGCGGGTTCTATCCCTGGGTCAGAAAGATCCCCTGGAGAAGGAAAAGGCAACCCACTCCAGTATTCTTGCCTGGGAAACCCCATGGAGAGAGGAAACTGGTTGGCTACAGTCTACAGAGTTGCAAAAAGTCCAAAACAATTCAGAGACTGAACAGCAACATCCTACATATTATCACTTTGAGGTGCTTTTAAAAAAATTGATATGACAAAAAATATTTATTTGGCAGCTTCCATGTGCCTATACACAAGCTACTATAACATTTCATGGCATTTTCACTTTAAATCAGAGGATATATTTTTTACAATTATAATTTTGGCAAAATTGAAAATAGCCTGTCTACTCAATTATCTAAGTGAGAAAAAGATGCCAAGCTGGTAGATGATAATATAATGATAGGAAAGGAAGATAGGGCTTCCCTGGTGGCTCAGCTGCTAAAGAATCTACCTGCAATGCTGGAGACCTGGGCTTCCCAGGTGAAGCTAATGGTAAAGAACCCACCTACTAGTGTAGGGGATGTGAGATACAGGTTCTATCCCTGGGTAGGGAAGATGCCCTGGAGGAGGGCATGGCAATCCACTCCAGTATTCTTGCCTGGAGAATCCCATGGACAGAGGAGCCTGGAGGGCTACAGTACATAGGGTCAAGTAGAGTTGGACACAACTGAAGTAATTTAGTACACACAAAGGAAGATACACACTTATACAAAATGTACACTGGACTTCTAGAATAAAACATGTATTTATTGCACTACTTGGGACTTTGAAGAGGTCCTCTCCCCAAGACACACACATACACACTTGAAGATCTTGAGTCATTCACTGGTAGATACAAGTCCCTCTTTATCTGATCAATGTTGATGTTCAGACAGGTGAATGACCTACAGGAATCCTATTCTAATCATTGCTATAGAAAAGATTGAGAAAGTACCTTTAACAGCTTCCAGGAGTAGTACATCTTCTGATAAACCATGTCACTCATAAGCAATTAGTCTTTCCAAAAATATATATGAAAATCTTGGAACCACTTCATAGTGGGAGTGCAGGGCTGCAGTTACTTCCTGGGTTTATATTCTTAAGGGATTAAATACCAAAAGCAATTGCTGTCCAAAGAAAGAGGTATTTCTGGGCACTAAGGACCTCATAGTTAAAGGGATTAGTATTTCTTCCTTCTAGGGGCAGCATTTTGATATTTGGCAGCCAGGAAGACTTTGACATTTTAATGAGATGGGGAAGATCATTTCCCTGTACCATTTGCCCTGAGTGAATAAAAGCAGGGGCTCAGCCTGAATGAGAAGAAGCAAGCTAATCTTCAATTATAGATACAGCATTTAAAAAAGATGTTGAAGTAAAATGGAGTTAGATAGTACTCAGTATGGATGTCTGAATAAAATTTTGTATCAAGATATTCTATGTACACACGTAAAAGAAAAGCATAAATAAAATTGTATGATTTTTTTAAAGTGGATTTTTCATTTGCTTAAGCAAAATGGCTAAGGGAAAATTTCCCTTATATTCTCAGAAATTGTCTCTTATGCTTTCTGCATCCTCCCCAATTTACACTGTCAGTCAAAGTAAGAAACAGATTATAGACTCAGCAGGGATGGTTTGTGGAGAATTTAATACAGGAAATATTTATAAACATATGAGTAGGATTTAAGGATAATCAATTATTCTGGATGAGTAATATTTAGCCATAGCCATGCATAGGCTTTAAAGGTCAAGAGGAGGAAAGAGATACTGGAAAACAGAGACAGGATAAGCTGTGTGGAGAGGGCTTTTGTTGAGGGAACAGTTGTGTCTTGAAGGCAGGGACTTCAATACTCTAATTTCTCATAATTTTCCTTCCCTCCGATCTCCCATCTGTGTTTCCTATTGTCTGAATCCAGTTGAAAGTCAGAAGGCTAGAGAGCCTCATTGTTATATATTACATGATAGTCAAACCTAGACAGCACATTAAAAAGTAGAGACCTTACTTTCCCAACAAAGGTCTGTATAGTCAAAGTTATGGTTTTTTCAGTAGTCATGTATGGATGTGGGAGTTGGACCATAAAAAAGGCTGAACGCTGAAGAATTTCTGCTTTTAACTGTGGTATTGGAGAAGGCTCTTGAGAGTCCCTTGGACTGCAAGGAGATCAAACCAACACATCCTAAATGAAATCAGTCCTGAATATTCATTGGAAGGACTGATGCTGAAACTCCAATACTTTGGCCACCTTATATGAAGAGCCCACTCATTAGAAAAGACCTTGATGCTGGGAAAGATTGAGGGCAGGAGAAGGGGATGACAGAGGATGGGATGGTTGGATGGCATGACCGACTCAGTGGGCATGAGTTTGAGCTAGCTCGGGGAGATGGTGAATGACAAGTAAGCCTGGCGTGCTGCAGTGCATGAGGTCCTAAGGAGTCAGACACAACTGAGCAACTGAACAACAGCAGCATGAGGGTCAACCTCTCAGTCCAAACATGGAGATGAAGGTGGGTCTGAAATGATAAATGCAAGGTATTTGTGATAAGTGCATGCAGCACTGCCAAATTCAGTCAAGTACTCTAACTTCTTCAACTCTCACATACTTCTCAGCTGCAAATAGACAAAATGAATTCTCTGTACACTTTCTCTTTGCTCTCTTCATCTCTTCCATGACTGTATTACAAAAACAAACTGCCCCCAGAAATCCACCTGACTGTCCTTTTATCTTCTTGACTCCTAATTTGGGAGCAACTTTCCCACCTAGAGCTTGGCTTTTTGAAAGGTGATGTTTGTCATTCTCTGTTTTCAAGATCTCCTGGACCAGGACTCTGGAGGTCTAGCCTGTCTGTCAAATGCAATGCTTTTGGACATGGATCTTTGCTCTACATCTGTTCAGTGTGAAGAGCCACACATTCCAGAACCTAGGAAATCTGTGCCTGGAAACCCACCTTATAGCACTGGTGGGTCTATAGTTATTTGCCTTGTGATTGTTGGCCATTTATTCCAACTCTGTGAGCTTTGATTTTGTTTTTAATCCTTAAACTTAGCGTAATAACACCTACTTTATTTCCCTTGCATAGAACAAAATAAGTCTATGCAAAAGTCATTTATAAACCATAATTAGAAAAGGTAATTGTCAAATACAAGTAAGCTTTCCAGATTGTTTTCAGTTTTAATACAAGCAGGAATGATCATTGCAAGACACTTAACTACAACTCATTCATAAAATAGCAAAATATTGTCCTTGAGTGGAGTAAAACATCACTGAAGCTCTCAATAGATGGTTCCATCTGTTTGCCTGCTGAATTCTTTTGATCAGACAGGAGTTTTCTTCCTAATCATTAAATAGCTTCTATTTCTTCTAGATCTTTATAAATGTCTCAATAATCCAAGCACATATAAAGAAATAGCTGCTCCTCTTGCCTTTATTTCCTATCAGTCACTCAAAATCCAATGAAACGCATGGTAAGGATGTAAAAGTGTTCAGAAGATGCTGAGTTTGAAATGCAACGTTTTTCCAAGTAAGTCTATTCTATTTTTTACTGTATTCCTTTTGTTAACAGCTATGAACACTTTGCAGGGGTATACTAACAAGGAGGAGAATGAATGCATCTGAAATTTGAGTGTTGTATGCTTACCACAGAATTGTACGTGCTTTGACATCTATCCTTTTCCTCCCATTCTGGTTTCACCATTAGGCCACCCAATCCTCCAACTAATCAGTCTAACCAGTAGGCTCTAGTCAACTAGATCTCTTGGCATTTCCCTGACTTTGCCTTGATATGTGATGACTTTAGACTTTGCTCAGCTACTCTTGCCTGGAAAATCCCATGGACAGAGGAGCCTCGTAGGCTGCAGTCCATGGGCTCGCTAAGAGTCAGCCCGACTGAGCGACTTCACTTTCATTTTTCACTTTCATGCATTGGAGAAAGAAATGGCAACCCACTCCAGTGTTCTTTCCTGGAGAATCCCAGGGACAGAGGAGCCTAGTGGGCTGCTGTCTATGGGGTCACACAGAGTCGGACACGACTGAAGCAACTTAGCAGCAGCAGCAGCAGCAGCTTGTCTCTGCTGTCTAGAATTCCCTTCCCATCCTTCTACTTCTATAAAATATCTGTTCATCTTTCAACTATACTTTCCCTCTGTAGCCTTATCTGAATCTCCATCCAGAAATCACTATGCCTTTGTGTATGACCTCCACATGGTCTGACACGTCTCCCATGCGTGATGAATGTACTTATATTCAAGTGTTTGTGTCTGTCTTAATTACATTGCGAGCTCCTTAAGGACACGATCTCTGTCTTCTATCTCCTTTATCTCCAATGACTGGACAATTGGCTAAACTCACTGCTTGTTAAATGAATGAATGAATCAATGTAAGAATGGCAGAAATAGTTCTCAAAAAGAAAACGCACGAGAAGAGCCAACCTTAACCGTCTTTTTTCAGCAGAGCCATTTCCCCGCATGTAAACTAGAGCCTGCTGGCATCTCTAGTATCTATTCATTTGGCAAGCAGTTGTCAGGTATCCAGTTTACAAGAAACTGGAGATTCTGAAGTCAAATGTGACATTCTACTCAGGTGTCACTTCTTTTGCCAACTCTCTTTCACATTTTCAACTTTGCAACAAAGCCTTTGGTGGTGTACATACCTTTTATGGCAAGTTTCAGCATTGCTGATATGCATATGATGTTTTCATTTACATTTCTTTCCTATGTTTTGAATGACAAGACAGGTATTTTTACCTGTGTACTCAGCACCTCTGTTTGGATCTCCTGGCACTTCAGACTCATCAACTTCAAAACTGCGTTCATCTTCCTGCTTCTACCATCCAACGTGCTTCTGCTGTTCTCCCTTCCCAGTGAATTATAACATCGGTTCCAAGATGGGAAATTCCTGCTCCCTCACCCTCCACACCCAATCACTTATTTAAAACTCATTATTTCCTCTCTTTCTTTTTTTTTTAAATGTAGAAGTATAGCTGATTTATAATGTGCTAATTTCTGGTGTACAGCAAAGTGATTCAGTTTGAACACAGACTATGTATTTATATATACTTTTCAGATTCTTTTTCATTATAAGTTATTATAAGATATTTAATATAATTCCCTGTGCTATGCAGTAGGACCTTGTTTATCTATTTTATATATAATAGTGTGTGTCTGTTAAAATCTCCTTTTTAAAGTCAGTTTTTAAAAATATACTTTACACACAATAAAGTACACACATTTTAAATACATTGTTCAATGAGTTTTGATGAACATTTATACCCAGGTAATTATGGCCCCCAGTTAGGATATTAAAGCATTTCCATGCTTCCATAAAGTTCTCCTATGGCCCATTGTGATTAATCCATCCCCGCTTCCAATTTCAGGCAACCACTGATCTTCTTTCTCTCATCATTGAATAGTATTTCCTGTTAAAAGACTCATATGGTGTTCAGTCTTTTATGTAAATGTGACTTATTTTACTCAGAAAACTGTGTCTGAGATTATTCCATGTCATTGGGTATATCAGTGTTTCATTCCTTTTAAATGCTGAGTGGTATTCCACTGTATGAATATATAATAATTCTTTATGCATTCTTTGGCTAATGGACAATTGGATTATTTCTAGTGTTGATAATATAAATGAAACAGTTATAGACATTTATATCCAGCTATTTTGTAGACACGATTTCATTTTTTTGTGGGAAAATATCTATAAGTGGAATTGCTGCATCATATGTTGAGTATGCATTTACCTTTGCAAGAAACTGTCAAAGTGTTTTCCAAAATTAATGCATAATTTATATGCCCACCAATGATTTCGAATTCTGGTTGTTCCACATCTCACCAACATTTGGTATTATCAGTCATTTTAATTTTAGCCATTCTAGTAGGTATATAATGGTGTCTCATGGTTTGAAACTTGAATTTCCCTATGACTAATGATGATGAGTATTTTAAAATATTTTTTGTCTATTCCTTTTTTATCCAGTAAACTGTCTGTTCAACTTTATGTTCCATATTTTGGGGGGTTGTCAGCCTTATTATTGCATTCTGGGAATTATTTAAGCATTCTGAATACAGGATATAAATATATTCTTTCACTTATGGTTTGACTTCACAATTTTTTAATCCTGTATTTGAAGAACAGAAAATTTCCCCTCCTTTTTTTCTCTTCCCTGTTCTCTGCTTCTTTCTTCCCTTTCTTTCTCTGTCTCTCCTTCCCTTCCTTCTTTCTTCCTTCCTTTCTTTTTAATTACTTGGGATTTAAAAGTATTAGGATAATTGTTGTTTTTCGGTTACTCAGTATTGTCTGACTCTTTGCAACCCCATGGACCACAGCATGACAGGCCTCCCTCTCCTTTCCCTATAGCTTACTCAAACTCATGTCCATTGAGCCAGTGATGCCATCCAACCATCTCAGCCTCTGTCGTCCCCTTGTCCTCCTGCTTCAGTCTTTCCCAGCATCAGGGTCTTCTCTAATGAGTCAGCTCTTCACATCAGGTAGCCAAAGTATTGGAGCTTCAACTTCAGCATCAGTCCTTCTAATGAGTATTCAGGATTGATTTCCTTTAGGACTGACTGGTTTGATCTCCTTGCAATCCAAGGGACTCTCAAGAATCTTCTTCAACACCACAGGTCAAAGGCATCAATTCTTCAACATTCAGGCTTCTTTATGGTCTAACTCTCACACCCATACATGACTACTAGAAAAGCCATAGCTTTGACTATAAGGACCTTTGTTGGCAAAGGTATGTCTCTGTGTTTTGATATGCTGTCTAGGTTTGTCATAGCTTTTCTTCCAAGGAGCAAGTGTCTTTTAATTAAATGGCTGTATTCACCATCTTCAGTGATTTTGGAGCCCAAGAAAATAAACAGGTTAAAATAGGATAATATCCTCATCTAAAAATAAAAATAGCTGATTCCAATGTATGCCTTTTAATTCTTTTTTATTACCTTTCTATAATCTTATTGCATTGATTAGGACCTCCTCTACAATGTTGATTATGAGTGGTAAGAACAGACATTCTTGCTTTGTTCCCAACTTATGGGGAAATTTTTTTCCTCATCATAAAGTGTGATGAGAACTATAGGTTTATTATATATGTCACTTCCGTGTTGAAGAAGTTTCTTTCTATTTGTAGTATTTAGAGACTCTATTTTTTTAAATAGAAGCATTGTTCAATTTAAGGACTATACCTATCCCTTTTCAGATTCTTTTCAATTATAGTTTATTACAAGACATTAAATATAGTTTCCTGGGCTACACAGTAGGATAGCAGAACTAGAGGTTCTTTATTAGGAATGAACATTGACTATTGTCAGGTATGTTTTTCTATTAATACATTTATTAAAGTACTATTTTTCTTTATTACAAAGATATTAAGAATTATAGTAATTTATTCTTGAAGATAAACTGATCTTGTAGCCTTGGAATAAACTCCAGTTAGAAGCAATGGTATGTTTTTTTATATAGCTGGACTCAGCTTGCAAATGTTTTGTTAAGGACTTAAAAATCTGTATTAGTGAGAAATATTGATCTCTAGCTGTTTAGTGTTAGAATAAGAATAGTGTTGGCTTCAAGTAAGTAGTCAATCACTTTTCATTTTACTTTTCCTCTTGGAAATGAGAATTAAGGAATCAGAAGTATGAACATTTTTAAGGCTTTTGGTAACATATGACCAAATAGCCCTCCAGAAAAAATATACCAATTATCTTTCCAAAACAATATATAACAACATCTCTTTCCCTATATCTTCCATAACACCAAGAAATATCATTAAATTTTTTAAATGAAAATGATCTCATATTAATTTGAATTTCTTTGATCAGCGAAGAGATTATTTTATATATTTATTGTGGTCATTTGCCTTCTTTTGAGAATTGGGTATTCATATTTTTTATACTTTTTCTCATGGATATTCCTCTTTTACTTTCTGATTTGAAAGAGCTCTTTATAGATGAAGAATATTAGTCATGTGTAGCAAATATTTTTCCAGCTTGTTTTTTCTTAGGTAAAACCACTAAGAACATAAGTAGAAATAAACTAAAAATACTTAATACATTGATAAATGGTTTTTACACATAGGGACCCTTTCAAAGTTAGAATCCTAACATTTACATCCCTGAACACAGATGTTAATTTTTCTTTGTGAAAATGAAGAATATTGAGTATGTGGTTTGAAAACCGGTATTGAATCCCCTTATAGAACTCAGCCTCAAATAACTTAAGGAGATAAGATTTAGATTTGATAGCTCTACTGCTAGGAACCCTTAATCTGGCCAATCCTTTTTCAATCTGTCTCTCATCTAAGTCTCACCATCCACCCCAGCCCACTACCCTTCACACCTTATTCAGGCTCTGTGTTTTCAGTAAGTCACTGCCTTCTTCACTCTGCTACCTCCACGCGTGCTGTAAGGCTCAAGTTCGAAGCCCAATTAAGGACTCCAAATGGACATGCTAAATCCAAGTTTTCTTTCAGGTAGAATTCATACCTTCAACTTGCCCTTGAAAAATGCTCCAGAAGCAGTATGGTATCACTGAAAGAGTACTGGGCTTAGAAAGATTGAGTTTCAACATCGTGCTCTTCATTTTACCCTTGTGATCTGGAATAGAAAATTCAGTTTCTATGGGTCTCAGCTGCCTCATTTGTAAAGTGAGGACTGTACTGTCTTGGTCACTTTATTGGTTGACTAGGAACATGACCTCATGCAATGTGAATGCATTGAAACCATTCTTTAGTGGAATTATAGCCATATGGATGGCCTTCTATTCTCTAAGCCTATCAACATCCTTCCTTAAAACTCAAAAAGTTGGAAAATGCACATGGATCCAAAGCCAAACAAAAAGGTTTAGAGTCACTCAGAGGTTTCACTGAATTTTAACAGCCCTTATCTGGGTAGAATGGGTTCCCTAGTGGCTCAGTTGGTAAAGAATCTGGAATACATTGATTATCAATAACTTTTAGAGTGATTTTATTTCATCATAGCAAGTACTGATTTCCTGTTGGCTGAGTCCTTTGCAAAGCCTCCACTTGCACATTTATATGAGATTTTCCTAGCCAGACCGGACCAAAGGCACAGTGAGAAGCTATCTTTTTATACTTCTTTTGCTTCTTTCAGATAATAATTATGAGTAAAGGGCGAGAGAGGGAAACTGACATGGAATTTGAGAGTACTATAACTTACCTGTAAGTACTTAGGTACAAATAAGTGCATGAATTAGTTGGCTAGACATCAGTCTCTGCTTATGTGAAGTAAGTCATTGGTCTATACTTAGAACTCAAATATTTATATGTTACTTATTATATTGATTGGGGCTTCCCTGGTGACTTGGATGGTAAAGAATCTGCCTGCAGTGTGGGAGACCTGGGTTTGATCCCTGGGTCGGGAAGAGCCCCTGGAAAAAGGAATGGCTATCCAGTACAATATTCTTACCTGGAGAATTCCGTGGACAGAGGAGCCTGGTGGGCTACAGTCCATGGTGTTGCAAAGAGTCAGACATGACTGATCAACTAATACTATCATATTGATATTTGAATTCTGTCCCTTGTTTGTCTTGCCTGGCTGACACCCTCAGAGACGGAGCATCATCAGAATAACTTATTTCTAAAATTATGTCACCATTCACACATTAGTCCTGAACTGCCTCAGCCAAACTACTTTGGGGTCTACATCCTAAACTGCTCCTGACATCATTACTCATTGCCTCATTCAACTCTCATCCTTGATGAGCACTTTCTTTTTCTTCATTCCTATGGTAAAGTCCTTGCCTCTCTCTCTCTGCTGTCTCGGCAGCCCTGAGTAAATGCATGGTCTTAGTGTCCCAGGCCCCAGACCCACTAGAATGTAAGTCCTGTGGTCACCACTCCCACTGGGTTCACACCAACCTTCCAGTAGAGAACTGAGTATAAGCTCATGTGTGAAAGAGGTATGTTTTCTATTTCAGTTGTGAGATAGAAATAGAAATAGAAAATGTATAACATAAAAGTTAAATGTACAGATATGTAAATGGGTTGAAGATAGTTATTTAAAAAACACACCCAAGTAACTATTCCCTGATTGAATATATCAAATACTGCTAGTCATGTATGGATGTAAGAGTTGGATCATATAGAAGGCTGAGGGGTGAAGAATTGATGCTTTTTAACTGTGGTGCTGGAGAAGACTCTTGAGAGTCCCTTGGACAGCAAGGAGATCATACCAATCAATCCTAAAGGAAATCAACCCTGAATATTCACTAGAAGGACTAATGCTGAAGCTCCAATACTCTGGCCACCTGATGTGAAAATCCAGCTCATTGAAAAAGACCCTGATACTGGGAAAGATTGGAGGTAAAAGGAGAAGCAGGCAGCAGAGGATGAGATGGTTGGATGGCATCACTAACTCAATGGACATGAGTTTGAGCAAACTCAGAGAGATAACAAAAGACAGGGAAGCCTGGCACGCAGCAGCCCATGTATCACAAAGAGTTGGATACAATTTAGTGGCTGAAGAACCTCGCCCAGGGAGTCTCTTCATGTGATCCTTCCCATCACAGTCCAATTTGTCTTATAGGATGGAACCACTAGCCACGCTGTTATGAAAGTTTTCTTGCTTTTAGTTAGAGCTTACAACAGGGGAATCCAGTAAGTGTTTTCTGAAAAGCCCCAGATAGTAAATATTTTAGGATTTGGGGACCACTTACGATCGCTGTCTCATTTTTTACCCTTTTTGTTCTTCTTCAGTTCTGTAACAAATCTTTAAAAATGTGGAAATTGCTCATAGCTCACAGGATATAGGTCAGACTTGGTCTGTGGCTCTAGTTTGTTTTAGATCCCAACATAATACTGATTTTTTTTTTTTTTACTGATTATTTATTTTATGTATATGAAATAAAGATGGAATTTTCTTTCCAACATCTTTCTTATAGTATTTATCCATACTATTGCATGAAGCTCTAGTTCATTCATTTGTCATTGATTTATAGCATTCTGTGTTTGATTTATCTTTTTTTTTTTTTTTTTTACCTACTCTACAATGTATATTTGGTTGTTTCAAAGTTTTGCATTTACAAAAAATATTACTATGAACATTTTTATATGTACCCTGAGGCATCTGTGCAAATTCATCTGGGGTACGAAATGTCTTGAGTCTATGGTCCGTTTTAATAAAGCCTGTCTTCCAATAGGGTTGTAAATATTTTCCCTCTCACATGTAGTTTATTGGTGTTTCCATTGATCCACATCCCTAGCAACACTTGGTATTTACAAACCTTTTTAATTTTTGTCAATCTGTTTCCAATTTCCCAAATTGTCAATTGCATTTTTTTTTTTTTTTTAGATTTCCATGAATGTTACTGACTTTAAGCACATTTTTCCTGTATGCATCAGTGATTTGGATTTTCTATTTTGGTATGTATAAATAACTAATGAAGTCATTTGCCTTATTTTTCTTGGGTAGGAGGCCATTTTCATTTTGATTTGTAGACATTTTAAAATATGTATTCTAGATAATAGATTCTGGTTTTATGCATTTACAACAGGTTCTGCCTGTGTGTGGTTCTTTTTTTATCCACTCTTTGTGGTATCTTGATAAACCTAAGTATTCAATTATAATGTGGTTGAATGTAGTAAGATTTCCCTTTATGATGACTGCTTTCTAAATTTTGGGTTTTTTTAGGTAGAAATGGATAAGTTTTGAAAGTATGTGTTAGCTAAGAAGCTTAGTTGCATATCCTATGTAAAAGGAGCAGGAAAACTACTTTCTCTGTGTTTTTATCCTTTGTGCCTTTGTAACCATGAACTTATCTCTTGCTCATCACATCACCACTCATGTCTTCCAAGGCCTGATGGCCCCTGAAGGAATTCTCACACCCCTCAGCTGATGGCTCTCCATGTCTTTGTCCCTCTGTGTCTATCCTTCCTTACTAAATTTCTCATAGTAATCTGTTGGTTGTTTACACGAATCTTCACATTGTACCTGAAAAATCTACATTTGGAATTCTGGGACCTGCTGATCATTTTTATCTTCTATCCTTTTTTACATCCTGGCTTCCAAATCTAATGGACCTCTTCTTTCTCTGAGTTTGAAATTACTGATCAATAATGCATCATTCCTCTCTCTTGGCTTCTAGTATTGCCTGATTTTTCTCCTATCTTCTTACTAGTTTATCTGACAACTTATATATCAGTGGTTCTTTACATTTTGGGGGATTCCTGAACTTCTTTGGAAGTGTACTGATTCTCTTCCCTTGAGAAATACATAGTTGTAAATAAATCCTATTTTTCATAACACTTCAGAGAGTATGCTTCCATTATAAAACTTGGTCCTGTAATAGGATAGAAAGGGGCAGGGCACAACTCTTAAAAGAATGATATAACTCAAGGACACAACATAAACCAATTAGAATCAAACTGGACCAAGAAGGCAGACAAGACTAGATCTTGCATCTCAATCAGCAAGCTAAATGATACACCCAGAGGCATCATGACAATTCCAAGACACTGTCAAAAGACCAAGGAATGGGCAATAGCCCAATTCCCAGAAATTTCCACTCCTTCCCCAAAATAGATGGAATAATGCTCCCACTCATTAGCATATGAAATTACCCACCCCATAAAAACTGATTACACCACATTTCGGGACCTCCAGACTTGCCCTCTGTGATGGCCCACACTCTGTCAGAGGAATGTGCTTTTCTCTGAATCTGAATAAATCAACTTCTTACATATCATTTGTCTCTCACTGAATTCTTTCTGTGATGAGACATCAAGAACCTGAGCTTCTTTAGGTCCTGAAACCAGGTATTGTGTGCTTTGGCTGGGTCAGAGCAAGAATACGTAGAAACTATGCAAAAAAGAGTTTAATGACCCAGATAATCATGATCACTCACCTTGAGTCAGACATCCTGGAGTCCAAAGTCAGGTGGGCCTTAGGAGGCATTACTACTAACAAAGTTAGTGGGGATAATGGAATTACAGCTGAATTATTTAAAGTCCTAAAAGATGATGCTATTAAAGTAAATGCATTCAATATGCCAGCAAATATGGAAAACTCAACAGTGGCCACAGGACTGGAAAAGGTCAGTTTTCATTCTAATCCTAAAGAAAGGCAATGCCAAAGAATGTTCAAACTACCACACAACTCCACTCATTTCACATGCTAGCAAAGTAATGCTCAAAATTCTCCAAGTGAGGCTTCAACAGTACATGAACCATGAACTTCCAGATGTTCAAGCTGGATTTAGAAAAGGCAGAGGAACCAGAGATCAAATTGCCAACATCCATTGGATCATCGAAAAAACACGAGCGTTCCAGAGAAACATCTATTTCTGCTTTATTGACTACACTGAAGCTTTGACTGTGTGGATCACAATAAACTGTGGAAAATTCTTAAAGAGATGGAAGTACCAGACCACCTGACTTTCCTCCTGAGAAATCTGCATGTAGGTGAAGAAGCAACATTGAGAACTGGACATGGATCAACAGACTGGTTCCAAATTGGGAAAGGAGTGCATCAAGGCTGTATTTTGTCATTTTGCTTCTTTAACTTCTATGCAGAGTACATCATGCGAAATGCCAGGCTGGATGAAGCACAAGGTGGAATTAAGCTTGCCGGGGGAAATATCAATAACCACAGATATGCAGATGACACCACCCTTATGGCAGAAAGTGAAGAACTAAAAAGCCTCTTGATGAAAGTGAAAGAGAAGAGTGAAAAAACTGGCTTAAAATTCAACATTCAGAAAACTGAGATCATGGCATCCAGTCCCATCACTTCATGGCAAATAGACAGGAAAATAATGGAAACAGTGAGAGCCTTTATATTTTTGGGCTCCAACATCACTGCAGATGATGACTTCAGCCATGAAATGAAAAGATGCTTGCTTCTGGGAATAAAAGCTATGACCAACCTAGACAGAATATTAAAAAGCAGAGACATTACCTTGCCAATAAAGGTCCATCTAGTCAAAGCTATGATTTTCCCAGAAGTCATGTATGGATGTGAGAGTTGAATTATAAGGAAAGCTGAGTGCTGAAGAATTGATACTTTTGAACTGTAATGTTGGAGAAGACTCTTGAGAGTCCCTTGGACTGCAAGGAAATCCAACCAGTCAATCCTAAAGGAAATCAATCCTGAATATCCATTGGAAGGACTGATGCTGAAGCAGAAGCTCCAATACTTTGGCTACCTGATGCAAAGAACTCATTGAAAAAGACCCTGATGCTGGGAAAGACTGAAGACAGGAGGAGAAGGTGATGACAGGATATGGTTGGATGGCATCACCGACTCAATGAACATGAGTTTGAGTAAACTCCGGGAGTTGGTGATGGATGGGGAGGCCTGGTGTTCTGCATTCCATGGGGTGAAAAAGAGTTGGATGTAACTGTATTACTGAACTGAAGTGAGTTCCAACCAGTTGGGTTCAAGTCCCAAAGTGGGTTTTGGTTGGATTTGAGTCCCAGTATATGGTTCAAGTCCCAGTATAAGGTAAACGGTTTCAGTCCTGTTTTATAAAAAGTCAAGGAAATTTTAAAAACCTTACTGGCTTTATTCAGTAATGGCTAAGTTGGGCAGCCTTTCACCTAGCAGACAGAAAGGACCTCTGAGGAGATGTACAAAATGCAAGACTTTTATAGGCAAAAGGGAGGAGGACAAGGAAGTTATGCAGGAAAAGGCAGATCTGTTGAGGCAAGGTCACCTTCCTTTAAGCGTGGCAGGACTCTATCAGGCAGATGGCTTCACTAGTCCTGACCAGGTAATTCCTGATTGACTGGTGTAAGATGCCATTCCTGGGAAATTCCAAAACCTATGATAAAGTTAGGTATTAAGTCTCAATTAGATGACTTGGGATTTATTAGAAATTTTCTCCATTTGGGGCCTGTGTTCTTTTCAGCAATTCCCCCATACTTTGATCAGACTTTCAGTTTGAGAGATGTGTTCATTCCTAGCCACTGCTCTCAAATTCGTCACAGTTTTTGCTGATCCTTTGTGTGGTATTCATAGTTTACAACTTCATTTTTAAAGTGGATCTGTCTCTTTACAGCTGTTCTGATGTTCCAGTCTTATGGAGATCATTTCCTTGGTGGTTAGTGGCTGTGAACGTGCATTTAAAACCTTCGAGAAAATACAGTGCCCATGGAGACTGTTATTATTATAAGCAGAACGATCCCCAGTGTTTGGAGTGTACTTTGGAACCATGGATCTTAAGACCCAAATCAATGAAAATCAAATAATTCAAAGAAAGATCCCACCGAAGGACTCATTTTTTATTTTTTTTATTTTTAAAGTCAAGTGGCTTGTTCAGTGAATTTATGTAGGTGTGTTTTAAACTCCCCTGAAGTGTTCTTTCAGGCACAAGTGGTGTTGACCACAGCATAGACACTTCCTTGCACACCTGAAAGATAATCAAGGGTTATCCTATTATCAAGAACAACCTTGAGAAGCGAATCTAAGGACTTTTGTTTGACAGTTACTTCTTTAGCAGTAGATTCCATAATACTTTCAAGGGTTAAGGACATGTTCCTGATCATAGCTTCAATTGTACTCTCTTCCAAGCATGGAAGTAGGGATCTGCCAAAGGAGGAAAATTCTAATCATGAACTTCTCCTGTAGATTCTTTCTAACTTTATGATGTGGAATTATATCTCAGTTTAATTGTGAACAGTTAGGAGCACACTTAGATAATCTAAGAGACATTGTCTATCTAGGCATTTATGGATCTAATAAGAATGATAATCACAGCAAAGATAAATCCTATAGGGGCCAGACCACTCCTACTAAGATAGCACTATTAACTGGATTCATTCACAGGAATTGTTGCATTTACCCATTCAAGCCAGCGATTGGTTAGGTTTTCAGCACACTCAGGAAGTAAACCTCCCAGCCTAAAATGAAAACATTTTGGGAATACCTTGGCAGTCCAGTGGTTAGGACTCCATGCTTTCACATCTGAAAGCTGGGCTCAATCCTTGGTTGGGGAACTAAGATGCCACCAGCTGTGTGGGACCGCCAAAAAAAAAAAAAATTGTTATAAATTCCCTGCAAAGATGAGATCTATTTGTGATTAGGGGCAAATCTGATTTAGATAATCATAGAATGAAGACATGCAGATAGCTCTACTATTTATACGGGTCTTTGTGTCTAACTGGGCAGGTACAATTAAAATCAGAGAAAGGTAAACTCAAGGCTATGGACGTTTTACACATAAAAGTCACTCTGTAAGTGACGCCCAAGAAGGGTTGATTGTAGTTGACAGGGACATTGGGCATAGAAGAGAACTGGTCACAGAGCAGATCAGGGGGCCTCTAACACCATGGGCAAAATCAGATTTCTATGACAAATCTAGGAATCTGAAAGGTTACCTTCCTTGGCAATGGTCTGGGGCATGATGGCATTATCTTTCCTGGCCAATGCCAGAGTGAAACAGAGGAGGAAAAGAATAAAGAGTTTCATGTTTAGTTAAAGTATGAAGACTTAATCTGTTGTCTTGGCAGAACCAATATGCCTTCGTGTTGGCTACTTCCTTTCCTAATCAGTTGGGTTTGGAGGTCTCCAGTATATTCGCAAGGACCAGAAGCCAAATGGAGCCTTCTTCAGCTGTGAGAAATGTGCCCAAAGCTCAAGGCTTTCTAGTTTTGCAACAGTGCTGGTGGTCAAGAGCACACGCTAAGTTCCTTTCTATGGGTCTCACTCTGGTTTTGCAAAACCATCATAGTCAGACAAAAAGTATCTGAAAATGACAAGACTTAAAATGTCCATTGTTGAAGATCTAATAAGGCCTTACTTGATTAAAAAAATACAGTAATTTCTGTGATACACATTTTAACATAATAACTGGAATATATGACTAACAACACTATACCAGGGCATAGTAGATTGCCAGAAATTTCATACAATTTCTGGGACACTTATATAAACACAAATACAGCATAAAAGAAGGCTTAGTATTACTACTTATTTAACAATGCTTTCCATGTCATGTGATTTAACATAACAGATAAGCTTAATTAGTTTAACATCTGTCTTTTTATAACAGGAGAGAGAACAAATCTTTTGAGATGTTCCAGGGACCCGATGGAAAATCCCAAAGTTAATTTAAGCTCAAAAGACTTCACTTAGAATCTGAATTGGGGAAGTTTGTCAAAAATATTAACAGTTTTTAAAAACATTTGGTCAAATGGATTCATAGGTCCCTGTGAAACAAAACGAAGTTATCCATTTGAACATCGTGACAATTAAAGCTATGGCTACTGCTGCTGCTGCTAAGTCGCTTCAGTCGTGTCTGACTCTGTGCGACCCCATGGACAGCAGCCCACCAGGCTCCTCCATCCCTGGGATTCTCTAGGCAAGAACACTGGAGTGGGTTGCCATTTCCTTCTCCAATGCATGAAAGTGAAAAGTGAAAGTGAAGTTGCTCAGTCATGTCTGACTCTTAGCGACCCCATGGACTGCAGCCCACCAGGCTCCTCTATCCATGGGATTTTCCAGGCAAGAGTACTGGAGTGGGGTGCCATTGCCTTCTCCAAAAGCTACAGCAGGCAAATAAAAAAACTAAACAGCTGGGAATCCTCCTCCCTACTCCTACCAAAACACTTAGCTCTTTTAGTAGAAGAGATTTCATTTTCTTAATTAATCAAAAACCTGATAAACAGAACATGAAACATTAAAAAAAATTATTTTGATAAAATGTAGTATGTTTTCTAGACGGGTTAGTTTAAAGGGTTAAAAAAAAACTTTCATAATCTCATATTAAGAGCAGAACAATAGTCCAAAACAACTTTTGTTCTTCTAACAGATAGAAAATCAATTCTAATTTTGCACCAATGTATTTTTATATCAAAGTTTATATATTTTAAACTTAAATTTATTCCAATATTAGCCAGCTTGACCACACACAACATTCTTTTCCTAAAATTCCTTTTCTACAAATCCTCTAAAATTTTGTCCTATTTTCTTTTCTCTTTTTCATTTTAGAATAATCATTTTACTGACCTTACCTACTTTCAACCTTATTATTTCTGGTAGCTCTGAAAGTGAAAGTGTTAGATGCTCAGTCATGTCTCACTCTTTTGTGACCCCATGGACTGTAGCCCACCAGGCTCCTCTGTTCATGGGATTATCCTACCAAGAATACTGGAGTAGGTTGCCA
The DNA here is from genome assembly GCF_029378745.1 of Bos indicus. Lineage (NCBI taxonomy): Eukaryota > Metazoa > Chordata > Mammalia > Artiodactyla > Bovidae > Bos > Bos indicus. Next base: position 12,498,939 of record NC_091780.1, on the reverse strand, counting down.
TTTTCTCCTCTAGGGAATCTTCTTGACCAAGGAATGGAACCCGAATCCCCTGCATCTCCTGCATTGCTGGCAGGATTTTTACTGCTGAGCCACCAGGGAAACCCTTATAAAAGAATGAAAGTGAAAGTATTAGTCGCTCAGTCATGTCCGACTCTTTGCAATCCCACAGACTGTAGCCCGCCAGGCTCTTCTGTCCATGGGATTCTCCAGGCAAGAATACTGGAGTGGGTTGCCATTCCTTTCTCCGGGGAATCTTCCTGACCCAGGAATTTAACCCAGATATCCTCATTACAGGCAGATTCTTTACTGTCTGAGCCACCAGGAACTCTTATAAAAGAATGCTGTGGTTGTTCAGTTGCAACCCCATGGACTGCAGCACACCAGGCCTCCCTGTCTCTCACTATCTCCTGAGGTTTGCCCCAGTTCGTGTCCATTGCACTGATGATGCCGTCCATTTTTCTCATCCTCTGATGTCCTCTTTCCCTTCTGCCTTCAGTTCAGTTCAGTACAGTCATTCAGTCACGTCTGACTCTTTGCAACCCCATGAACCGCAGCATGCCAGGCCTCCCTGTCCATCACCAACTCCCGGAGCTTACTCAAACTCATATCTATTGAGTCAGTGATGCCATCCAACCATCTCATCCTCTGTGATCCCCTTTTCCTTCTGCCTTCAGTCTTTCCCAGCATCAGGGTCTTTTCCAATGAGTCAGTTCTTTGCATCAGGTGGCCAAAGTATTGGAGTTCAGCTTCAGCATCAGTGCTTCCAATGAATATTCAGAACTAATTTCCTTTAGGATTGATTGGTTGGATCTCCTTGCAGTCCAAGGGACTCTCAAGAGCCTTCTCTAACACCACAGTTCAAAAGCATCAATTCTCTGGTGCTCAGCTTTCTTTATAATTCAACTCTCACATCCATACATGACTACTGGGAAAACTATAGCTTTGATTAGATGGACTTTTGTTGGCAAGGTAATGTCTCTCCTTTTTACTATGCTGTCTAGGTTGGTCATAACTTTTCTTCCCAGAAGCAAGCATCTTTTCATTTCATGGCTACAGTCACCATCTGCAGTGATTTAAGAGCCCCAAAATATAAAGGCTTTCACTGTTTTCATTGTTTTCCCATCTATTTGCCATGAAGTGATGGGACCAGATGCCATGACCTTAGTTTTCTGAATGTTGAGTTTTAAGCCAACTTTTTCACTCTCCTCTTTCTCTTTCATCAAGAGGCTCTTTAGTTCTTCACTTTCTGCCATAAGGGTGGTGTCATCTGCATATCTGTGGTTATTGATATTTCCCCTGGCAATCTTAATTCCAGCTTGTGCTTCATCCTGGCATTTCACATGATATACTCTGTATAGAAGTTAAAGAAGCAGGGTGATAATATACAGCTTTGACATACTCCTTTCCCAATTTGGAACCAGTCTGCTCCATGTCCAGTTCTAACTGTTGCTTCTTGACCTGCCTATAGATTTCTCAGGAGGCAGGTTAGGTGGTCTGGTATTCCCATCTCTTTCAGAATTTTCTACAGTTTATTGTGATCCACACAGTCAAAGGCTTTGGCATAGTCAATAAAGCAAAAGTAGATGTTTTTCTGGAAATCTCATGTTTTTTCGATGATCCAATGGATGTTGGCAATTTGATCTCTGGTTCCTCTGCCTTTTCTAAATCCAGCTTGAACATCTGAATGTTTATAGTTCACATACTGTTGAAGCCTGGCTTGGAGAATTTTGAGCATTGCTTTGCTAGTATGTGAGATGAGTACAACTGTGTGGTAGTTTGAACATTCTTTGGCATTGCCTTTCTTTGATTGAAATGAAAACTGACCTTTTCCAGTCCTGTGGCCACTGCTGAGTTTTCCAAACTTGACGGCATATATAGTGCATCCCTTTAACAGCATTATCTTTTAGGATTTGAAGTAGCTCAACTGGAATTCCATCACCTCCACTAGCTTTGTTCCTAATGATGCTTCCTAAGGCCCACTTAACTTTGCTTTCTGCCCTCAATCCTTCCCAACATCAGGAACTTTTCTAATATCTCTGTCTACATCATATTTCTGATGGATGGAATAAGTTAAGTTTACCTGGTCCAATATCTGAAACGTTTTATTACTATTTGTGGAAAAGACACTTTGAGAGTTTTCACTTCCCTAAATTCTAAATAACTTCCCCCTCACCTTTTTTTTTTTTTTTTTTTTTTGCTTTCTGATAAGAATTATCTCCCTAGAGAAGTGGGAGCAAAGAAGTGGCCTAGATAATTGTTCCTGGGGAAGACCAGTTAGAACAATTATATCTCAAAGCACAGGGGAATGATGCTAGTACCTACAAGAAGGACTTTTGTTTCTTGAGGCCAAAATTTTTATACATAGTAAGCCTTTTGAGGTAAAATGAATTGGTGAGGTTTCTGGATTGGCAAAAGTATTGTTGGACTTAGAATTGTTTCTGAAGCTGCACCCATGATGCTGTATGAAGTTTCAATTTGCAAGACAAAGATTGCTACTTCTAATTTCTCAGTCAATTGGGCTGCAATCTGATTGCTACTGGGGGCTTCCCAGGCAGAGCCAGTGGTAAAGAACCCGCCTGCCAGTGCAAGAGACATAAAAGATGAGGGTTCGAGTCCTGGGTACAGAGGATCCCCTGGAGGAGGGCATGGCAATCCACTCCAGTATTTTTGCCTGGAGAATCCCATGGACAGTGGAGCCTGGCGGGCTATGGTCCACAGGGTCACAATGATACTGAAGCGACTTAGCACACATTCAGGCTGATTGGTATTGAGGTTGACACACCCATCCAACTGTATTATACTCAGTATGCGTTTTTATATCAGGAAGATGATCTTTGACTAAGATAGAAATCAAAAGAATTCGTATGTTCTAGATTGAGAGCTTTGTCTTGTGGATATTTCAGTTGATCCTTTCCACGAAGGCCTCAGAAGGTTTTTCTTTCCCTCTGGGTACATAGTTTCATTTTAGGTTAAGGAAGAAGCACAACTTCCCCCCCACCAAAAAAAAAAAAAATTCCCATCAGGCTCTGAATATCAGCTTCTAACTCGGCCAATTTCTACCCACAGAATTAATAAAAAACAAAACAAAACCCTTTAAATATCTTGTCAAATTTCAGCTGGGACAAATAGTAAATAATTCTGCAATTTTTGAATAAATCTCCTTGGATTTAAGAGACACCCCAGAGTAGGTGCAAAAAATATTATCCTCCCAAGATTCAGAGCCATTCATCAAAACAGCCAAAAGAAAAAGAAAAAGAAAAAAAACCTTAGATAATTTTCCTGATGGCTGGCATCAATTTGGTAGGGCCCAGCTGCAAATGGGGTGAGACTCAGATTTCTATCTGGCCATATACTGGGGCCCCTAACTGATGATTAGAGAGCCAAGTTCTCAGGACTCGCAAGACAAACAGAAAGGTAACTTCTGTCCTCTGGGAGACTAAAGATCGGTAACCAATGGGTCTGGATTTGAAAAGGAAAGGACAACGTGAAATTTTATTTTTCTCTCTCCACCAAGCATCACAGACTGAGATTCTGGAGAGCAGACTCTTGTAAAAATTTCTACACTTCACTGGTTTCTGCCAGTTTTCCCAGGATCCCATCTGCAGGCTCTGAGGAATGTTTGAAGTAGAGAGTGTAGCTCCAAGGTCTACCAGAATTTGGCAAGTTTTCATAATTTTGATTTAAATATCCCATGGCTGTTTAAGGGAATAGCATGTTTGTTTTTTTTTTCCAGAAAATGCCTCAGAGTCCCATAAACCCTGGGGGTGGTCACAAATGGGGGCCTTCCTTTGAAGATAGATATGGGTGGGGTGGATGTGTGTGTGTAAGGTGACCAACTTGGTCTGAATTGGCTAGTGGTATGTAACTAAGTAGATCTCTTTGAATCAGTAATTGAATCTTTTAGATGTATTTCTAATCACCAAAGTGCTGATATAGCAAATTGGCTGATGGATGCTTTGCAGTGAGGATGGGCCCCATTGGCAAAATATTCAGCTCAAGAAAAATAAATGTGGTGTCTCGGGCAACAGCACCAACCTACACACTACACTGATTTTTCATCCTCTTCTGTTTGGACATAATAGACATTTTTCTGTCTATTTATACAGAGTATCTTAAACTTTTACTTATAAAACCAATCTATCTCAGTTCCTTTTCAAATATTATATCTTAGATTATTCAAAGAAGCATATTTTGCAGGGGAAGAATTTTAGTCAGATGCAGAGTTACCATTCACTCAGCCACTCATTCATTTACTCTTGGAGCAAATTATTTACTCAAATTATCAATATTTATATATAATATAACTATTCATTAACTCATGGTAAAAACTTGTCAAAAATCTCAAGATTAAATGTATATAGAAAAACTGCAGGAAAATTTAAACAAAGACCATGATGTAATAAATTTTGCTGGGATCATGAAATCTTGAGAACCAGTAAATGGAATTTCTCTGCAAAACCAGTGTTATGGCTTACAGACTTCTTTCTAATCTATCTGCTTTTATTTTATCTGAGACTTTAAATTTTGTTACAGAGATTTTTCTCTTGGAGAATTGTGAGAAAGCAGTAAGAAGAGACCTGAGAAGTTTCTGGCAGCAGTGTAGGGTTTAGATTATAAAAGTGAGGAAGGCTGGATGCTTTCTGCTGAAATAGACTGTTAAGAACTTTGTCAAAGAATGAACTCTTACTGTAACCCACACCTCATTTGTCACCCTGATGGGCTGAGGAAAAGTGACATTTACAAACTGAGAATGAGAGCACATCCATTCCGCCAGTCTGACACCCTGATATAATAACTATTTACCTTGAGAAAGAGGCACTGAGATTTCCGATTCTTGTGAATCTTCTCACTTTGGCACTTATTTTCTCACTCTGTCAAACAGCCCCAGATTAATGGAACAATTTGTTCAACAAATCATATTAGTAGAATGCACAGAGGGTAAAGACAGAGAGGCGGGGGAGCAGAAAATTTTTACTCATTCATAGCAGTGGTATCTCTGCAAATAAAAATGTAGTTATGCCTGACATTTACAGAGGGACAATGTGAAAGGGAAAGGGTGTAATGACTTTGGGCAGTGGAGAGATCATTTGGTAAGAACAGCTGTGCTCTAAGGGGAATAAGATAAAGTTACACATAACATCTAGATTGAGCTTCCTCCTAGAACATATTTGTCAAATACAGCAGGATCTGCCTGTGTCAAAAATATATAAATTTCGTTAAAATTAAGCGCCTCAGGTTTTCTGTGCTATGCAGATGTGCTTCATTTCAGCACACGCTTGCAAAGTTGCAAAGAGCTCTAGGAACATCATGTTACAAAGAAGATTCAGTACCTTGGACCAGACGATAGGTATGGGGTCTCACAGTTGCTTCATGTGATTTGGACTGAGATTGTTAACTCTGAAAGGCCTTCAATTCACATTTCAAAGGCAAAAAATAAAGCTAGAATAATTGATAGAGATTCTGCAATTCATTTGTTTCATGCCTTTTTGCCACAAATTTGAATGATATTTAGGAAATAGCTGATAAATATTGGCTACAACAAATGCGCTTATATACTGCCTATTCCCTTCTTTTGCTCACATACAAAATATGATAGCATATTTTTTTCCACTAACTTTCAAAGGACACTCAAAGTTGGCTGTGATGTTCATTTATTTGAATTAGGATTGTCCCACTGCTACCGTATCTTGTAGCCACAACAGAAATTGCCACTCACTCGTCTCTGTTTCTGTATACTGCGGCCTTGGGTGTCAAGGGAAAATATCGCTCTGCATTTTCGCTCCTTTGATTTCTCTTCCCTTCTTCTTTTCTTTTTTCCTTTTTCTACTTTCTCTTTCTTTAAGGTTCTTGACAAATTTTTGAGCCACATGAGAGATCTCAACATCTCTTGACACAAAATTAGTTCCTGAAACCCCTAATTAACCTGGAAAAAAAATGTTTTTTTCTTTCCTGCGTTGGAAGTTTCAATGGACAAATGTTCTTTTTTTAATCCTGGGTTTATGCTAGAAAAATTTCAGTGTAAAAATGACATGTTCAAATCATTAAGGAATAAGAATAGCTTGATAAACGACTCACTTCTAGTCATGATTCAATGGTAAGTAACCATCTGAAGCTGCCCAGAATATCATTGATATGACCACCTCCAGAGAAAATAAAAACTCTAATCTTAGGCATTCATTCTATAGAAAAATACTGTTGTTTTTTTTTTTTTCAGAAGTGTTGGTTGGCCATTCTTTGACTACTTATTTGTCCTATTTTTATATAATAAATATTTTATCAAAGAAGATCAAGATACTGCATGGCATTATTGGGGACTTTTAGGGCATAAATAAATAAGAAAGTATCTTGCTATGCCAGATAAGGCAGTAGTTGTTTGTGTGTGTGCGTGCATATATTTGTTATAAAGGAAACATATGTTCATGTTAGAAAATTTGAAATGTGTATAAAATGTTAAAAATGTAATTCTCCTCTAAGTGCATATATGCCTATGATAATATATCTATGATATAAAGGTTGGAGAGGATTGTCCAAGTCACCTCAGCTAAATAAAAACATGTTTTGGGGATGCATGTGGACTAGAATCTGTGGCTATAAGCCCTTATTTGGGACAGATAACTCTATCATATGCTTGTCCTTTCTGGCTTTTTTACCTTGATCATAATCACATGATTTCTTTACTACTCATTCTGATGAGTTCTAGGTTATTTCCATTTCTGTAAAAATTAAAGTGATTTAATATAACAGAAGTTTGCTATTCACCCAAGAAACAGTCACATGCAGCAAGCATCAGTCCTCCCCTAGTGATGCAGAGATCCAGGCTCCTTCTGTCTTGTGGCTTTTTGGAGCCTTACAATCATCTGAGTCTAGCTTATGTAAAAGGAGAAAGAGAAGAATCTCTTTTTATCCTAAACTTCCCAGTCCAGGGGTAACACACATACAATTTCTGTGCAAAGAGGACTGGGAAATAGGAGGTGCATAGCCAGAAATCCCTGCCACACCACGCTATGGTTTGTTCATTTTCTCTGCTGCTTGCTAATATATTGATACTTCTACTTTTTACTTGCATGGAGATGTTCACTGCAGTTTTATTGACTGTAGGTGAAAATAAATAAAAATGAAAGCAAACTCAAAAGGTTAGGATACAATTGAGTACACTCTGGAACATTGATCTCACTAAATATACTTCTGAAATGGTTAGGTGTTTCAGGGGTTCTGAAGAGCTCTGGTAGTTTATGTCTCAGCACTGAAAGAATTCAGCAAGAGGCAAAGTGATAGATAAGAAGTGATTTATTAGAATAGGATGCTTGTGAGGGTTACAAGAGAGCAGGCGGGAGGGTGCTGCACCCTGGGTACTTAGTGGGTTGTATTTTTAAAATCAAAGGAACAGGGGGAGGGAGAGAAGACCGTCTTTGTCTTTCTTGAGTAGACATCATGCTTCCATCATCAGTTCCTCCTCTAGGTTGGGCAGGGAAGTTTCTTGTCCCTGCCTAGTAAAGCTTGGTCCACAAATTATTGTTTTTTACATGTGCGGAGAGCATGTCCTAAGGATCATTAAGCCACTGAGCTCACTGGGCAGAATGTTGGTCTCATATCACCACTGTTTCATCTTTTGGGAGCATGTCTTGTGGTTCCATTTCGTGGTTTTATTGCTAAGTAAGCTTGCTTGGTTTTGTGGTTCAGCAAACCCACTTTCTTGAGTAATCATTAACTTTAGGGGTCTTCCATATTTGTTTCTATTTACAATCCCCTAGTGGGATTAACTGGGCTTCCCTGATGGCCCAAATGGTAAAAAGGTAAAGAACCTGCTTGCAATGCAGGAGACGTTGGTTGAATCCCTGGGTTGGGAAGATCCCCTGGAGGAGGGCATAGCAACCCACTCTAGTAATTTTCCCTGGAGAATCCCCATGGACAGAGAAGCCTGGCAGGCTACCCTTTATAGGGTCACAAAGAGTTGGACATGACTGAGCGACCAAGCACAGCACAGTGGGATTATCTACACTGTCCCTTTACTCTGCCCCAATCATTTCTACTTACTTGTCACTTATGCTACCTCATAACTTGGCTTGACATTAGGTGCCTCATCCAACTGTTACCAAACTCAGATTTTACTGCTTGCCACTCAAAAGCCAGTAATTTGAGAGGCAAGTGTCAGTAGAAAGAAAAGTCACTTTAATCTGAAGATCTGACAATCTGGGGACAAGGTGGACTCATGTCATGAGACCAACTCCAGAGATTCTCTCAGCAAAGACAGTTTTTAAACGGAAAAATGTCAGGGAATCAGGGGAATGGGGAAGAGTCTCTGTGAATCGTCAAGGCAAGAGGTTAGGTTCTCCATCCTTCTCTATGGTGTGCAGAGTGGCTGGACTCTTCAGATGTTATCTTGCCTGGGTGATCTGCCTGCAGGATTGCTAAGGGGAAAGAGGGTACTGGAAGTAGAGAGCTAGTCATTCTTTAATGTCTTAATTCTTGATTCTTATTTCTTTTTATCCAGGAAAAGAATCAACAGGTTAGACAAGCATGGCACACATTCAGTCAGTTCAGTTGCTCAGTTGTGACCCCATGGACTGCAGCACACCAGGCCTCCCTGTCCATCACCAACTCCCGGAGTGTACTCAAACTCACGTCCATTGAGTCGGTGATACCGTCCAACCATCTCATCCTCTGTCAGTCCCCTTCTCCTCTCGCTTTCAATCTTTCCAGGCATCAGGGTCTTTTCGAATGAGTCAGTTCTTTGCATCAGGTGGCCAAAGTATTGGAGTTTCAGCTTCAACATCAGTCCTTCCAATGAACATTCAGGACTGATTTCCTTTTGGATGGACTGGTTGGATCTCCTTGCAGTCCAAGGGACTCTCAAGAGTCTTCTTCAACACCACAGTTCAAAAGCATCACTTCTTTGGTGCTCAGCTTTCTTTATAGTCCAACTCTCACATCCATACATGACTACTGGGAAAACCACAGCCTTGACTAGACAGATCTTTGTTGGCAAAGTCTCTGTGATTTTTACACATCCAGGAGAGTACAAATTGGCAGCTGGTTTAAATTGCCCTGTGATCTCATTCCCATAATTAGGTTCTTTCAAGATGAGGGAATAGAAACGGGCAAAGGGGAAAGGGGTGCTATCACCACTTCATGATGCCTCCCTATCTTTTTTTTTTTTAATAGCTCTAGCTTCTCTTCTAAATTGACTGACTCTATTCTGCTTCCCAGTATAAATTTCAGAAACAGAATCTCACTGATATAGTGGTCACCTCTTCATCAATGATAGATCAGTTCAGCTGTCACAAGCCAGGCTGTGGAGTTAGTGTCCGTATGTCTGGTGTACACCTTTGGTCTAATCAGCTGTGTCTTTAGTCATTGCGGGGGCTGGTGGTGTTACTTGACCAAAGAGTGGATGCATTTGACAAAGTTTTCATAGCAAGGATTTGGTTCACCTTGATTTTACTTGTCTCTTACATGTTGGTACTTGTCTCTTACATGTTGCTTTGCACTTCACTCCCCACCCAACTCTAAATATCAATTATCAATATCAGAGTATTTTATGCTTGCCACAGGCTAAAAATATTCCACACTTCATAAAACCTTAAGAAAGCACTGAATCACAGGAATTTCTCTGCTTGTTTCCTGAAGATTTCATTTTCTTATACCTCACTGGTGATCCTGGTTACAGGTAACACATAAATGTCCCTTTCCTCTGTAGAAACAGACTTGCCATTGTCACTTGTGAGTTGTCATTCTCTTCTCTAGGCTGCAGCCACTTCAGAAAAAGAATATGTCCAAGTTGGAAGGAGCACTTTTGATCCATGGTGGTTCAATTCAGTTCAGTTCAGTCGCTCAGTTGTGTCCGATACTTTGTGACCCCATGGACTGTATGTAGTACGCCAGGCTTGCTTGTCCATCACCAGCTCCCAGAGCTTACTCAAACTCATGTCCATCGAGTTGGTGATGCCATCCAGTCATCTCATCCTCTGTTTTCCTCTTCTCCTACTGCCTTCAATCTTTCCCAGCGTCAGGGTCTTTTCAAATGAGTCAGTTCCTTGCATCAGGTGGCCAAAGTATTGGTGCTTCAGGTTTCGCATCGGTCCTTCCAATGAATATTCAGGACTGATTTCCTTTAGGATGGACTGATTAGATCCCCTTGCTGTCCAAGGGACTCTCAAGAGTCTTCTCCAACACCACAGTTCAAAAGCATCAATGCTTCAGCGCTCAGCTTTCTTTATAGTCCAACTCTCACATCCATACATGACTACTGGAAAAACCATAGCCTTGACTAGATGGACCTTTGTTTGCAAAGTAATGTCTCTGCTTTTGAATATGCTGTCTAGTTTGGTTGGTCATAACTTTTCCGACAAGGAGCAAGCATCTTTTAATTTCATAGCTGCAATCACTATCTGCAGTGATTTTGGAGCCCCCAAAAATAAAGTCTCACACTGTTTCCATTGTTTCCCCATTTATTTTCCATGAAGTGATGGCACCAGATGCCATGATCTTAGTTTTCTGAATGTTGAGTTTTAAGCCAGTTTTTTCACTCTTCTCTTTCACTTTCATCAAGAGGCCCTTTAGTTCTTTGTTTTCTGCCATAAAGGTGGTGTCATCTGCATATCTGAGGTTATTGATATTTCTCCCAGCAATCTTGATTCCAGTTTGTGCTTCAGCCAGCCTGGCATTTTGCATGATGTACTCTGCATAGAAGTTAAATAAACAGGGTGACAATATACAGCTTTGACATACTCCTTTCCCGATTTGGAACCAGATCCTGTCAGGGTAGCTTCTTTAAAAAGAAGGAATTCTAGTAGTGGCTTGCTTATGAAATGTGTTGCTAAAAATCAAGAATAATCGTCATAATTAGAGAGAAGTTGAGTTTAATTATTTTGGTCTGCCTAATAATGTACCTGTTATAGAGTCTGATCTTCATGCTGGGCACTGTGCCAAGTCAAACTTGACATTCATTGTTTGTGTTCCCACAACCTTCCCAGGTGGATGCTTTCATCTCTGTTCAGATGAAGAGGTGGTGCTTCAGAGAGATTATATTACTTGCTGAAGGCCCCATTGCTAAACACAGGACCTGATTACTAAATTTAGCTCTCTTCTATATCCTGTTCCCACTCTGTTGCTAGCCCTTCACTATGAGTCTCTTGTATCGTCTTGTTGCTTCCTATATCTTTACCCAAAATAATTAACGGAGTGCCACAGTGTGGAGTTAACCAGGTACAATGAACATTAGGTACGGTGGTAGTTCTGTCACAAATACCAGCTCATTTATTTCTTCAACAACCCTGGGAGGTGAATATTATTAGTCCCATTTCATAGATAAGGAAATTGTGGTTCGGAGTAACTTCCTTGGGCTGCCATCTTTAAGTGGCAGCATCCAGGATTTAAACACAGATCTTCTGGCCCCAATTCTGAGAGTCTTTCTACCTCTCCTCAATTTCTTCACTAGTTAATAAAAACAACTCAGAGAGATAATAATTGTTTTACTTTTGTTTAGTCTCTAAGTCTTGTCTGATTCTTTTGTGACCCCCTAAACTGTAGCCTGCCAGACTTCTCTGTCCATGGGATTTCAGAGGCAAGAATACTGATTAGAATGGGTTGCCATTTCCTTTTTCAAGGGAAATTCCTGACTCAGGTATGGAACCCTCATATCCTTCACTGTCAAGTGGATTTTTTTTTTTTTTTTTTTTTTTGCTGCTGAGCCACCAGAGAAGCCCTTGTTTTACTTTGAGTGAGTTAAAGTGTTAGTTGTTTAGTTAGTTGTGTTTGAGTCTTTGCAACTCTATGAACTGTAGCCCACCTGGCTCCTCTGTCCCTGGGATTTTCCAGGCAAGAATTCTGGAGTGGGTAGCCATTCCTTCTCCAGGGGATCTTCCCTACACAAAGGCTGAACTCGAATCTTACGCATTGCAGGCATATATTTTACCATTTGAGCCACTTCAGTTCAGTTGCTCAGTTGTGTCCGACTCTTTGTGACCCCATGAATCGCAGCACACCAGGCCTCCCTGTCCATCACCAACTCTTGGAGTTCACCCAAACTCATGTCCATCGAGTCGGTGATGCCATCCTGCCATCTCATCCTCTGTCGTCCCCTTCTCCTCCTGCCCCCAATCCCTTCCAGCATCAGAGTCTTTTCCAATGAGTCAACTCTTTGCATGAGGTGGCCAAAGTACTTAGCTTCCCACTAATATGCTCTCAGTTAGGTCTCCATATACGTAATGAATAATAAATTTACCTCCTGAGTCTAATGGTGAACTAAAGTTGTCACTAATTTTTTTTTTTCTGCTTTTCCTTCAAGCTTTCCTTTTGATTTGTGTTACTCTTAATTGGGAGGCTTGATAAAAGGTAGTTTACAGAGAAAGTAAATCATGAGTTCCAGATATAAGTACAAAGACCCATTCAAAAACTTGTTTTTCTTCCTTTATTTTCCCTGTAAAGGTACATTTTACAACCAGTGCAAAGGAAAAACCAAGAGTACACATGTATATGGAATATTTACAATATTCACTGATATATAAAAGAATATTGAGATGAATTGCAATTGGAGACAAACTGATTTTTTTCCACAAGGGAGGTGGAGGTATTCAATGAAATCTTTACTAAACAGGATAGAGTATATATTATTATCAATTTTCAGAGTTGCCAAATAGCTCAAAGACAGCAAGGCTAGAATTGGGCAGCCAGGAAAGATGTACTATTCATTATGCATTTATTTCTGTTGAAACACATTTCCCCCCCCGCCAACAGGCCATTGGTGTAGTTTTGAGAAGCTCGTTTAGGGCATTATATATAGTCAAAAATAAGTAGGCAGTTTCAAATAAATAAAAGTTAATAGTCACACATAGAATAGATTTAGGAATGAATGGGCTATTCTTTTCTATGTTATTTCCCTGATTCTAGGTGATGGTAGCTGTAATGAACATCCCTGTAGGTTTGGAGGAAGACAAACACAGAAAAACCTACCAAATCAGAGAGAATGAGCTTGAAATTCTTCTTCTCTGGATGAGACCACCTAATTCCCTCAGAACTATTTGAAGCCACTTTGCCTCTGGCCTGGGGTAGAGATTGGGAGGAAGAGGTTAAGAACCCCATGGCCATTAGCCCGCCACCCCTAAAGGGTCTCAAATGTACACTTTTAAAATCCCAGTGGTCTCCAAATGAAGTTGAAAAACCACAGTTATACAGTAAATGGATTAAAGAAAGAAAAATTTCATTATACAACTTTCAATGTGCGTATCATTTCCAATCACAATCGTTTGCTGAAGTGTCAGTCACAGTCGTGTGCGACTCTACCACCAAATGGACTGTAGCCCACCAGGCTCCTCTGTCCATGGGATTTCCCAGGCAAGAATACTGGAGTGGGTTCCATACCTTCCTCCAGGGGATCTTCCCAACCAAGAGATCGAACCCAGGTCTCCTGCATAGAATTTTTTTTTTAATGGGTATTATTAATATCTGAACTTCTGTAATTGTAAATAGCAGCATTATACTGCTGTGTACCCTTGGTATATACCTAGCAAAGACGTTCCTTTGTAGAATGTAACACACATTTTGGTGGGGCGCTGCATTAAAACAGATCTTTTAAAATATTTGATTGATGAGGAGGCTCCTCACTCTCAGTGGCCCTGACTCTCCCAGAACTGAGAACTGAGAGGTCCTACCGTGGCCCCAGGCCAAGGACATTTTCCCCCGCAAATGTGTGCCAAAGTTCCTCCAAGAGTCCTTTGGAGTGCAGCGGCCGGTGACACCCTCGGGGCGGCACCTCCATCCTTCCCGATCGGAGGCTGGAGGGCCGGGCGCGGGGCGTCACAATGGCCCGCGCGCCTCCGCAGGGCGGCGGCTTCCAGGTGCCGGTGGGACTGTGCATCCCGCGGGCCCCGGGAACTTTCACTGGGCTGCCGCGGCGCGCGGACAATGGGCCGGGGCAGCGCCTTATCGCGGCGCGCAGGCCTTCCCCGAGCGCGGCGGGCGGCGGCGGCGCTTCCTCGGGCCCCGGGCTGCCCGCCCCCGGCCGCCCGCCGGCCCCCGGCCGCCCCCCGCCGCCGCCGCCCGCCGCTTCCTCCCCGCGACCCCGCGGCCCCCGGGCCAGGCGCGGCCGGCGGAAAGGCTAGGTGGGGTGGCCGCGGCGACGACACGCGCGACCGGGCCCGGGCAAACAAAGGGGGGATGTGGGAGGCCGACAGTCCGGAAGCTGGGCGCCGGTGGGGGCCGGCCGGGCGCAGCTCCCCGCCTCGGAGCCCATTGTTTGCCGAGGGCCCGGCCACACGCGCTTAACAAGAAATTAACACATCCTGCCTCTGCTTATCGACCCATCAACAGCCAAACAAACAGCAGGCTTATTGTGTACCGGGCGGCTTCTGAATGGGAAGACCGGGCCCAAGAATTCTATCTCAGGCCCATCCTAGACGGCCCCCTCTTTGTTTTGATACTGCCTTCTGTCATTTATAGTTCTCACGCTACTGTAATTGAGCTTTTAAAAATTTTATTACCCCTCTCCGCCCCCACCCCCCGTTTTTAGAAGATGGTCTTTACATTTAAGAGGCTACGTTCCGAAGATTCTCAGAGTAATAGGACGCTGATGAAAAGTTTGACTCTTAATACCAACATTCATGTACTCTTAAAATGTGCTAGGCACTCCTAAGCATTTTATATGTTAATTCTTTAACAGCCCCGTGAGTGCGGTGATATTTTTAATTTTCATTTTTCGTATAAGGGAAGGCTTAGAGGGAACCCGGCTAAGTCACTTCAGTCGTGTCCGACTCTGTGCGACCCCATAGACAGCCGCCCACCAGGCTCCCCCATCCCTGGGATTCTCCAGGCAAGAACACTGGAGTGGGTTGCCATTTCCTTCTCCAATGCATGAAAGTGAAAAGTGAAAGTGAAGTCGCTCAGTCGTGTCCGACTCTTAGCGACCCCATGGACTGCAGCCTACCAGGCTCTTCCGCCCATGGGATTTTCCAGGCAAGAGTACTGGAGTAGGGTGCCATTGCCTTCTCCAGCAGAGGGAACCCAGGAACACACAAAACTGGTAGGTGGGACTCCAGCATGGCAAGCGAGGCTCCTGGTTCTTCAATCCATACTTCTAAGCTCTGGAATGCCATGGTTTTGATTTTAATTTATATGGATCACTGAAATAAATGACATTTCTCCAGCATATGTGCTTGCTCAACTGGACGTTTAGGAAACCTTGTGACGAAGCAGAATTCTGCAGAAGATCAGAGAGGGTAAAGAACTTCATCAAGTATTAATGTATATTTTTCTTTATTCATGCTTCTGCACTGTTTAGGGCTTAGGCTCTCTGGGTTTTTGATGATGGGTTGTGGAATTTAAGTGGAATTTATCCTTTAAGTGAAAAGTGCATGTTGTCATTTCTATGGTAAGCATTCAAAAGTGCTGGAAAATAAAGCAAAATCAGCACCAGTAAATTTGAAACCCATTCATCAATCTGGAGAATTAAGCCAGAGTTTCATTTTTCTGATTTATCCACACTGGGTAACTGTGGTCTCAATTTCCCTTTAATAAGTGACTGATAAAGAGGAGAGTGAAAAAGCTGGCTTAAAAGTCAACATTCAAAAAACTAAGATCATGGCATCTGGTCCCATCACTTCATGGCAAATAGATGGGGAAACAACAGAAACAGAGACTTTATTTTGTGGGGCTCCCAAATCACTGCAGATGGTGACTGCAGCCATGAAATTAAAAGAAGCTTGCTCCTTGGAAGAAAAACTATGACCAACCCAGATAGCATATTAAAAAGCAAAGACATTGCTTTGTCAACAAAGGTCTGTCTAGTCAAAGCTACGGTTTTTCCAATAGACATTTATGAATATGCGAGTTGGACCTTAAAGAAAGCTGAGCGCCAAAGAATTGATGCTTTTGAATTGTGGTGTTGGAGAAGACTCTTGAGAGTCCCTTGGACTGCAAGGAGATCCAACCACTCCATCCTAAAGGAAATCAGTCTTGACTATTCATTGGAAGGACTGATGCTGAAGCTGAAACTCCAATATTTTGGCCACCTGATGCAAAGAACTGACTCATTCGAAAAGACCCTGATGCTGGGAAAGATTGAAGGCAGGAAGAGAAGGGGACAATAGAGGATGAGATGGTAGGATGGCATCACTGACTCAATGGACATGGATTTGATCAAGCTCTGGGAGTTGGTGATGGATGGGAAAGCCTGGCATGTTGTAGTCCATGGGGTCACAAAGAGTCGGACACAACTGAGCGACTGAACTGAGCTGAAGTGGCTAAATCTATTTTGTGTAAATCTGGGCGCTGTTTGTTTTTATAGAGAAATGTCAGCCAGCCTTCTACATGGTTCAAATCAGCCTCTTAAACTTGTGGAAAAAGTAAAGTGAAAGTGTTAGTTGTTCAGTCGTGTCCAACTCTTTGTGACTCCATGAACTGTAGTCCACCAGGCTCCTCCATCCATGGAATTCTCCAGGCAAGAATACTGGAGTGGGTAGCCATACCCTTCTCCAGGGGGGTCTTCCTGAGCCACGGATCAAACCTGGGTTTGCTGCATTGCAAGCAGATTATTTGCCTTCTAAGCCACCAGGGAAGCCCATGCTTGCAGAGGTCACTTCAGTTAACATGTGCCAAGTTCTCAGTAAGGTCCAGATGCTCTTTGGGGAAGAAGCTGCCCAAATGAATAAAACAGTCCTCATAGCTAGAGCAATAACTCACTGGCTAACCAGGAATGATAATAACAATACATTTGTTATGGTAAGTGCTATGGAAGAAGAACACAAATGAAAGATCAATACTTAATCCTGGGGGTCAGAATGCTACAGAGTGGTTCAAATGCTTCAAAACACTCTTCTCTTCTATAAGTGAACTGAAAAAGAAATCATCCATTCAACACATATTTATTGAATCTCATTATTGTGGAGACATTGTGTCAAAATAAGACAGAATATAACACCGATAGATCCTGATTACATGAAATACATAATCTAGTGGAGGAAATTTAGAAATGAATATAGGGCTAAGGGATTAGAAGGTACAAACTATTACGTATAAAATAAGCTACAAGAATATATTGTACAATGCACAGAATATAGCCAATATTTTATAACAACTAAAATGGAGTATAACCGTTAAAAAAATGAATGAAGTAAAAGTGCTAGATGTCAGTACTGGGTGTTCATTAATAATTCTGTCAAAATCTTCATATACATTTAAACAAAATTTTCAAAGAATATGTGTGTAAAGGTGATAAAATATGATAAAATTCTATCTGAGGTAACAGAGCAAAATAATAACTTTGTAAGGATAACTATAAGAATATTTCCATTTACATGCCCATAAATCCATCTGATTTCTGTGATGCTTTAAAATTCAGTTGTATCAAAAAAGAAATGGCTAAATAATTGTATGAATATTACAATTACTGGTTTTTATGATAGGAAATGCATAATATTTTAAGGTACAAAAATAGGAGGATTGCAATGAGTCAGGACAGGAAAGTATGGGAGAGGAGAATGTTCCAGGCAGAGGAAAAGTAATGTGTCGAGTTTGCTACTGTGGTGGTAGTAGTGTGATGCTCAGGGGGAATGAAAGGAGACCAGTGTGACTGCAGCTTCTGGGGTAAGTGGGAGAGAGAGTTGGAAGATGAGACTGAAGTTCAGGCAGGGCAGGGCCAGGCACAGGCTATAGGCTGTGTTAGACATTTGGATTTCTATCTTATGTAAAAGTTTAGAAAGAGATTGGAAAAAAATATGTATGTTTATCTCTATCCACAAAAGTGTCTTTGATTATAATATGGAGAATAGATTTGAGAGGTACCCTACATTCATAAAGCTTTTGTATTAGTCCAGTTCGGAGATGATGGCAGATTCTATTTGAGTGCCGAAGGTGGAAACACAAAGAAGGGGCAGGTTAGAGAAATAGGTATCCAGGAGGTCGAGTAGACAGAACACGGTGGGAGATGGAGGAAAAAAGATGAGACTTGACGACCTTGAAATTTTGGTATGTGCAACCAGTCAGGTTTGGAAGGAATGGTGATGAGTTTAGTTTTAGGAATTTGAGCCTGAGGTGCCTTTGAGTCATTAAGATGTCATCAAGTAGAGAATCGCAGGTAGGTGGGGGGATGGGATTGACCTTACATAGAAAACTGACATCTTCTCTACTGTATTAAAAGAGGAGAAGAGTAGGTGGGGTGAAGATATGATAGATTTATATATTTGCTGTATTCTCATTGGGAGAGGAGCAGGTGGGCAGCCTGGATCGAGAAGGTTTAGAATTATTGATGGTGAATAATTTCTGAAGAGTACTGAGGACCCGTTAATTATAATATATCAGTCAACTCTGTTTTATAACTATCAGCAACAGCTCTCCATTGACTCAGATCATCGGGCTCCTGAAAGGCTGTAGATTAAAGGGGTTTGGGTATTTACCATGTTATGGAAAGTTTTGAGGAGGAAGAGTTAAAAGGAGAGGGCTGATGCAAAAGTAGAAGGAAAGGAGGTTCAGTGAAGTCAAAGAGAAGTTGTAGTGGTTGTAGTTAGCCTGAAATGTGCAAATAGAGTAGGTAATGTTAGAGAGAACATGACTTAATTGGCAAATTAGACGTGATCACGGGGTCCAGAGAATGAGCAATGGAGTGAGTGAATAAAGTAAAGTAGAAAAGATGGTCATGGGAGATGAAGAGGATAGGAAGTGGAGAGTCCAGGCTGCTGGATAATCTAAACACAGCCTGAATTAACCCATGATGACCACAGGTCTTCGGATGAAATGGAAGAGTGCCAGCCAACTCCTCTCACTTTGATGATAAAGTGATTCAGGCTAGTCAGTTTGTCAGCAAACAGAGATGAAAGGAGCTTAACAAAAACGCATGACATTCAAAGCAGTTGGGTGTTTAAGAGGATGGAGGATAAATTGGAAACGTTCTAAGCCTTCTGCTCCCCTCCTCTTGGCTCTACCGAAATCGATCCCTGAGAAAAAGCAAGAGCAAATGTAAACACTCTCATTTTTGAAGTACTTCACACACAAAAAAGTTTCCCCATGAATTTTATTCTAAAAGACAGAATTTAATTTAATAGGTTACTTCTCTAGAGACTAGTGTCATATCAGTAAACCCATGGGACTGAGGAAAAGCACTAACTTTTGGATGTTACGATAAACTGAAATTGGGAAGTGGAGTGTTTTTGCCTGGAATGGGATTCTCTTCTTATCCAGGTGTCCCAGCTCTTTACAGTTCCATTAAAATTCCACTCCAGCTGCTTTCTAAGCCTCAAAAATCTCTGCATACATACAGGACACACCCTACCCACTACTGCAGCTTATCCTTTATTCCTGTTTTTTTGTTTATTACATAAAAACCTGAATGTTGGTACACATTATGAAATAACTCACCCATGCGAGATGTTGCTATTCATGAATTTTTTTTTTTAATTGCTGGTGGACATTTTATGTAGTTTGATATCTGAATAATAGAATAAATGGTATATTTTGAAATAAAGAAAAGGAAAATATAAAAAATAAAGACAGATAAGAAACTTCCCTTGATGGTTCAGTGGTTAAGACTCTGTGCTTCCACTGCAGGGGACTGTGATCCCACATGCTGTCCATGGCGTGGCCAAAATCAATAGGAAAAACATAGGATCTTATTTTCCTAACCAGACATTAAACCCAGGTTCTTAGCTGTGAAAGTGTGAAATCCTAACCACTGGACTGCCAGGATATTTCCAAAATGTTTTAGTTTTAGGCTGGGAGATTTAGTTCCTGAATGTGCTGAAAACCTAACTGATCCCTGGCTTGAATGGGTAAATGCAGCAATCCCTGTGAATGAATCCAGAAACTGTACTATCTTAGCAGGAGTGGTCTGGCCCCTGTAGGATTTATCTTTGTTGTGTTATCATTCTCCTTAGATCTGTAAATGCCTAGATGGCTAGCCTTTATTTGGACAATGTCATTAAGGTTATCTAACTGTGCTCCTAGTTGTTCAAAATTAAACTGTGATATGACTTTACATCATCAAATTAGAAAGAACCTACCAGGAGGAGTTCATGATTAGAATTTTCTTCCTTTGGCAGGTTCCTACTTCTGTGCTTAGGAGTGAGTACAAATGAAACTTTGATTAGGAACCTCTCTTTAACTCTTGAAAGTATTATGGAATCTATACTAAAGCAATAACTGTTGAGAGAAATTCCTTAAACTGACTGTCCAAGGTTGTTCTTGATAATAGAAATAGCCCTAGATTATCTTTCAGGTGAGCAAGAAGATGTCTACGCTGTAGTCAATACCACTTGTGCCTGAATGAACACTTCTAGGGAAGTTGAAACATAGCTACATAAAATCACTGAACACGCCACTTTAAAAAGATGAGTCCTTCAGGGGGATCCTTCTTTGACATATTTGATTTTGATTGGTTTGGGTCTTAAGGTCCATGATTCCAAAGTACACTCTAGACATAGGGAATTATTCTCCTTATAATAATGATAGTCTCCCCGGAGTGCTGCGTTCTCTCAAAGGTTTTAAATTATGTTCACAGTCACTGTTGTTGCTCAGTCGCTCAATAGTTTCTGACTCTTTGTGACCCATGAACTGTAGCACCAGGCTTCCCTGTCCTTCACCATCTCCTGGAGTTTGCTCAAACTCATGTCCACTGAGATAGTGATGCCATGCAGCTATCTCATCCTCTGTTGCCCCCTTCTCCTCCTGCCCTCAATCTTTCCCAGCATCAAGGTCTAGTTTAATGAGTCAGTGACCAAAGTACTGGCCCTTCAGCTTCAGCATTAGTCCTTCCAATGAATATTCAAGACTGATTTCCTTTAGGATTGACTGGTTGGATCACCTTGGAGTCCAAGGGACTCTCAAGAGTCTTCTCCAGCAACACAGTTCAAAAACATAAGTTCTTTGGTGCTCAGCCTTCTTTATGGTCCAACTCTCACATCCATACGTGACTACTGGAAAAACCATAGCTTTGACTAGATGGGCCTTTGTCAGCAAAGTGATGTCTCTGCTTTTTAATACACAGTCTAGGTTTGCCATAGCTTTTCTTTCAAGGAAGAAGCGTTTGTTAATTTCACGGTTACAGTCACCATCCACAGTGATTTTGGAGCCCAAGAAAATAAAATCTCACTGTTTCCATTTTTTCCCCATCTTTTTGCCATGAAGTGATGACCATATGCCATGATCTTAGATTTTTGAATGCTGGGTTTTAAACCAGCTTTTTCACTCTCCTCTTTCACCTTCATTAAGAGGGTCTTTAGTTCCTCTTCACTTTCTGCCATTAGGGTGGTATCATCTGCATATCTGAGGTTATTGATATTTCTCCTGACAACATTGATTCTGGCTTGTGTTTCATGCAACCTGGCATTTCCCATGATGTACTCTGCATAGATGTTAAATAAGCAGGATGGCCATATACAGTCTTGTAGTACTCCTTTCCCAATTTGGAACCAGTCTGTTGTTCCATGTCCAGTTCTAACTGTTGCTTCTTGACATGCATGCAGATTTCTCAGGAGGCAGGTCAGGTAGTCTGGTACTCCCATCTCCTTAAGAGTTTTCCACAATTTGTTGTGAGTAAAGAATCTGCCTGCAATGCGGGAGACCTGGGTTCAACCCCTGGCTTGGGAAATCTCCTGGAGAAGGGAGTGGCTACCCACTCCAGTATTCTGGCCTGGAGAATTCCATGGACTGTATAGTCCATGGGGTCACAGAGGCGGACACGGCTGAGCGACTTTTGCTCACTTCACTCGCTCACACAGTCAAAAGCTTTAGTGTAGTCAATGAAGGAGAAATTTAGATGTTTTTCTGAAATTCTCTTGCTTTTTCTTTTTTTTAATCCAACATTCGTTGGATCTTATCTCTGGCTCCTCTGCCTTTTCTAAATCCAGCTTGTACATTTGAAAGTTCTCAGGTCATGTACTGTTGAAAATTAGCTTGAAGTATTTTGAACATGACCTTGCTAGCATGTGACTTCCCTGGTGGCTCAGATGGCAAAGAGTCTGCCTACAATGTGGGAGACCCGGGTTCGATCCCTGGGTTAGGAAGATTCCCTGGAGAAGAAAATGGCAACCCACTCCAGTACTCTTGCCTGGAAAATCCATGGACGGAAGAGCCAGATAGGGTCCACTCCATGGTGTTGCAAAGAGTCGGACATGACTGAGCAACTTCACTTTCTTTCTTTTCTTTTCTTTGCTAGCATGTGAAATGAGCACAATTGTGTGGTAGTTTGAACATTCTTTGACACTGCCCTTCTTTGGGACTGGAATGAAAAATTGGCCATAGTTTGAGGATTTATGTTAATCTAGATAGGAAATGGATTGTTTTTAATATTTGTTGTACTTATAGGCACCAGAGACTTCTAAGTCCTCCAGTGTCTTTATCTCATCTTGGTTTTGTGGCTTCTTTGAAAACACAGTGGGAGAAGAGATTAATATTCCTGGAAGATCTGATTTGATGAAATCTCGATGGCATATGTTTACTTTATTTCTTATATGCTCAGTATCATGATATCAATATCTGAATGTATTCTTATCCATAACTATAGTTCATTGGTTCTCAAACTAGACTTCACGTAATAATCACCAGAGGAGCTTTTTAAAAACTGTTTTCCAGAATCCCACCTTCAGGTTCCTGCATGGAAATTCAGATTCTTAAAACTTCCCAGTTATTTTCTGACTAGTTGAGAACCACATTCGTAGTTATTTTTTCCATGTCTTACTTATGATCTTTGCTAATCTCAGATCCTTCCGTTTAATATAATGGCTTTCTTTTGTACACTCAGTTTTCAGTTTAGAGCATTTTTGTCTAAGTTAGCAAATCACCTGCCAAACATTGTCATTCTTACTTTTTTTTTTCTTCTGAAAAGTGCTCTATTTTGCTGTTAGAAAGTGGTATCCAAGGGTCCAGAAAACTAAATTCATAATGAGCCAACTAGATTTCAATACAGAAATTTCTAAAGGATTCAACTATATCAGGGCTTAGGTCCTCAAGAGAATGTTTCTAGTTAATCTTCTGATAACATTATCAAATATATTAATAGGAGCCCAGTTTACCTCTTAAATTCTGCAATTTATACAAAAATCTTACACCAATTGGATAAGTGAGAATAAATAGTTTCTTGGAATTCTGAAGAAAGAAACAAAGTCACATTGTTTCTTCACATATTTTAATATCAAGGTATGTGGACACAGATATTAAGCAAAGTGTTCAATACAGCCGAGGGTAAAATTTATAACAAAAACAACTTTTAGACATTTGTTCCATTTTGTCAATGGCTTAAAAATAATTCTCAGCCAGTTTACAGAAGGAAGAAAAAAAGTATTTCTTCCATGTGACACATGCTCCATGTGAAACACTCACCTGTGTTATCATAACTTCCACTGAAGGTCATCATGAGTGCTGATTGATT
Source organism: Bos indicus (assembly GCF_029378745.1). Classification (NCBI taxonomy): domain Eukaryota; kingdom Metazoa; phylum Chordata; class Mammalia; order Artiodactyla; family Bovidae; genus Bos; species Bos indicus. The sequence goes on along the minus strand of NC_091780.1, from coordinate 12,475,589 downwards.
ATGTAAATCATCACTAGAAAGACATTAGGTGATGCGTATTGAAAAATAAACTAGAATTTAAAAGTAATAATATAATTACCTATGTTAGGTAATACACCTACTGTAGTGATAACTATGTTCAAGAATAGTAATAAAAGTATATATTTCATGATATGTTTCTGTGGGGAGAGACATACCAAAGTTTCATCTTTGTATACTTTGATCAAGGCAACTGGAGAACTCATCTGGTTGAGAATACTATTAAATTTTTTTTTTTTTTTTTAGGATTTTAATTTTATTTTATTTTTAAACTTTGCAATATTGTATTGGTTTTGCCAGATATCGAAATGAATCCGCCACAGGTATACATGTGTTCCCCATCCTGAACCCTCCTCCCTTCTCCCTCCCCATACCATGCCTCTGGGTTGTCCCAGTGCACCAGCCCCAAGCATCCAGTATCGTGCATTGAACCTGGACTGGCGACTCGTTTCATACATGATAGTATGCATGTTTCAATGCCACTCTCCCAAATCATCCCACCCTCTCCCTCTCCCACAGAGTCCATAAGACTGTTCTATACATCAGTGTCTCTTTTGCTGTCTCGTATACAGGGTTATTGTTACCATCTTTCTAAATTCCATATATATGTGTTAGTATACTGTATTGGTGTTTTTCTTTCTGGCTTACTTCACTCTGTATAATAGGTTCCAGTTTCATCCACCTCATTAGAACTGATTCAAATGAATTCTTTTTAATGGCTGAGTAATACTCCATTGTGTATATGTACCACAGCTTTCTTATCCATTCATCTGCTGATGGACATCTAGGTTGCTTCCATGTCCTGGCTATTATAAACAGTGCAGCGATGAACATTGGGGTACATGTGTCTCTTTCCCTTCTGGTTTCCTCAGTGTGTGTGCCCAGCAGTGGGATTGCTGGATCATAAGGCAGTTCTATTTCCAGTTTTTTAAGGAGTCTCCACACTGTTCTCCATAGTGGCTGTACTAGTTTGCATTCCCACCAACAGTGTAAGAGGGTTCCCTTTTCTCCACACCCTCTCCAGCATTTATTGCTTGTAGACTTTTGGATCGCAGCCATTCTGACTGGTGTGAAATGGTACCTCATAGTGGTTTTGATTTGCATTTCTCTGATAATGAGTGATGTTGAACATCTTTTCATGTGTTTGTTAGCCATCTGTATGTCTTCTTTGGAGAAATGTCTATTTAGTTCTTTGGCCCATTTTTTGATTGGGTCATTTATTTTTCTGGAGTTGAGCTGTAGGAGTTGCTTGTATATTTTTGAGATTAGTTGTTTGTCAGTTGCTTCATTTACTATTATTTTCTCCCATTCTGAAGGCTGTCTTTTCACCTCGCTAATAGTTTCCTTTGTTGTGCTGAAGCTTTTAAGTTTAATTAGGTCCAACTTGTTTATTTTTGCTTTTATTTCCAATATTCTGGGAGGTGGGTCATAGAGGATCCTGCTGTGATGTATGTCAGAGAGTGTTTTGCCTATGTTCTCCTCTAGGAGTTTTATAGTTTCTGGTCTTACGTTTAGATCTTTAATCCATTTTGAGTTTATTTTTGTGAATGGTGTTAGAATGTGCTCTAGTTTAATTCTTTTACAAGTGGTTGACCAGTTTTCCCAGCACCACTTGTTAAAGAGATTGTCTTTAATCCATTGTATATTCTTGCCTCCTTTGTCAAAGATAAGGTGTCCATATGTGCATGGATTTATCTCTGGGCTTTCTATTTTGTTCCATTGATCTATATTTCTGTCTTTGTGCCAGTACCATACTGTCTTGATGACTGTGGCTTTGTAGTAGAGCCTGAAGTCAGGTAGGTTGATTCCTCCAGTTCCATTCTTCTTTCTCAAGATAGCTTTGGCCAATCAATGTTTTTTGTATTTCCATACAAATTGTGAAATTATTTGTTCTAGCTCTGTGAAGAATACCATTGGTAGCTTGATAGGGATTGCATTGAATCTATAAATTGCTTTGGGTAGTATACTGATTTTCACTATATTGATTCTTCCAATCCACGAACATGGTATATTTCTCTATCTATTAGTGTCCTCTTTGATTTCTTTCACCAGTGTTTTATAGTTTTCTATATATAGATCTTTAGTTTCTTTAGGTAGATATATTCCTAAGTATTTTATTCTTTCCATTGCAATGGTGATTATTAAATTTAACAGATTGTAAAATAGGTAAAATATTTAACATAACACTAAAAGCAGTGCTTGAACGTTTGATTATATTTACTTCTGGGTTTCTTACTTATTTTTTGCTACCAGTAATATCAGATTGATTATATTCTTTGCAGCCAAAGATGTAGAAGCTCTATACAGTCAGCAAAAACAAGACCAGGAGTTGACTGTGGCTCAGATCATGAACTCCTTATTGCCAGATTCAGACTTAAATTGAAGAAAGTAGGGAAAACCACTAGACCATTCAGGTATAACCTAAATCAAATTCCTTAAGACTATACAGTGGAAATGAGAAATAGATTTAAGGAACTAGATCTGATAGAGTGCCTGATGAACTATGGATGGAGGTTCGTGACATTGTACAGGAGACAGGAATCAAGACCATCCCAATGGAAAAGAAATGTAAAAAAGCAAAATGGCTGTCTGAGGAGGCCTTACAAATAGCTGTGAAAAGATGTGAAGTGAAAAGCAAAGGAGAAAAGGAAAGATATTGCCATTTGAATGAAGACTTCCAGACAATAGCAAGGAGAGATAACAAAGCCTTCCTCAGCAATCAATGCAAAGAAAGGGGAAAACAACAGAACGGGAAAGACTAGAGATCTCTTCAAGAAAATCAGAGGTACCAAGGGAAGATTTCATGCAAAGATGGGCTCAATAAAGGACAGAAATGGTATGGACCTAACAGAAGCAGAAGATATTAAGAAGAGGTGGCAAGAATACACAAAACTGTACAAAAAAGATCTTAGTGACCCAGATAATCACGATGGTGTGATCACTCATCTAGAGCCAGACATCCTGAAATGTGAAATCAAGTGGGCCTTAGGAAGCATCACTATGAACAAAGCTAGTGGAGGTGATAGAATTCCAGTTGAGCTATTTCAAGTCCTGAAAGATGATGCTGTGAAAGTGCTGCACTCAATATGCCAGCAAATTTGGAAAACTCAGCAGTGGCCACAGGACTGGAAAAGGTCAGTTTTCATTCCAATCCCAAAGAAAGGCAATGCCAAAGAATGCTCAAACTACCACACAATTGCACTCATTTCACACACTAGTAAAGTAATGCTCAAAATTCTCCAAGCCAGGTTTCAGCAATATGTGAACTGTGAACTTCCAGATGTTCAAGCTGGATTTAGAAAAGGCAGAAGAACCAGAGATCAAATTGCCAACATCCACTGGATCATCAAAAAAGCAAGAGAGTTCGAGAAAAACATCTATTTCTGCTTTATTGACTATGCCAAAGCCTTTGACTGTGTGGATCACAATAAACTGTGGAAAATTCTGAAAGAGATGGAAATACCAGACCACCTGACCTGCCTCTTGAGAAACCTATATGCAGGTCAGGAAGCAACAGTTAGAACTGGACATGGAACAACAGACTGGTTCCAAATAGGAAAAGGGATACATCAAGGCTATATATTGTCACCCTGCTTATTTAACTTCTATGCAGAGTACATCATGAGAAACACTGGGCTGGAAGACGCACAAGCTGGAATAAGGATTGCCGGTAAAAATATCAATAACCTCAGATATGCAGATGACACTACCCTTATGGCAGGTAGCAAAGAACTAAAGATCCTCTTGATAAAAGTGAAAGAGGAGAGTGAAAAAGTTGGCTTAAAATGCAACATTCAGAAAACTAAGATTATGGCATCCGGTCCCATCACTTCATGGCAAATAGATGGAGAAACAGAGGAAACAGCGACAGACTTTATTTTTGTGGGCTCCAAAATCACTACAGATGGTGACTGCAGCCATGAAGTGAAAACATGTTTGCTCTTTGGAAGAAAAGTTATGACCAACCTAGATAGCATATAAAAAGCAGAGACATTACTTTGCTGACAAAGTTCCATCTAATCAAAACTATGGTTTTTCCACTGGTCATGTATGGATGTGAGAGCTGGACTATAAAGAAATCTGAGCACAGAAGAACTGATGCTTTTCAACTGTGGTGTTGGAGAAGACTCTTGAGAGTCCCTTGGACTGCAAGGAGATGCAACCAGTCCATTCTGAAGGAAATCAGTTCTGAATATTCTTTGGAAGGACTCATGTTGAAGCTGAAACTCCAATACTTTGGCCACCTGATGTGAAGAACTGACTCATTGGAAAAGACCCTGAGGCTGGGAAAGATTGGAAGCAGGAGGAGAAGGGGATGACAGAGGATGAGATGTTTGGATCGCATCACCAAATCAATGTGCATGAGTTTGAGCAAGCTCCAGGAATTGGTGATGTACAGGAAAGCCTAGCATGCTGCCGTCCATGGGGTTGCAAAGAGTTGGACACGACTGAGCAACTGAACTGAACTTAATATTAATGGAAGATATTTTACTTGACTGTATACACTTCTCTTCTTGGAAGGAGAAACTCTTAGGTTGGAGATCATCAAAAACAGTGATCATTCTGATGATAAGCCTTATTTATGATACAGCAGGTCAGAAATATCCATATACAATACGGCAATGGTATATTGAAAGTTCATGTATTCTTGGATGAGGTGAAGCATGGTTTATTTACAAGCTCCTTGGGCTCATTTACTTTCATTGCCTCTCCATCAGTTTCAGTTTGTTTGTCATCTGCAGCACAGTGAAATGTCAGTCTATCTAATTTAACCTGTAGCACACAGTTCATTTAACCAGGTCAATGGCTGGTTATGGCAGAGGGGTTTTTTTTTTTTTTTTTCTTCTTCTTTTTTAAAAAAATTTTCACTGAAATAGAACTCTTCTGCTAGTGGTAAGAAAATATGTCTTATGGAAAAGGTATTCTTTATCAATCCCCATTCAGGTTCAGACAATATAGTAAACTTTTTGGAAGTATCATTTGTCTTAAACCATGACGATGTTTCCTGAAGCAAAACCTCTGATCCTGTGTCACTCAGTGAAACAAGAAGTTACAGTTAATTGTTAACTGCAGTAAAAAAAAAAAATGCTGAGGAGTGAATATCGGGGAGGACTTTCTTTTACCATTTGGGCACTCCTTTTAAATAATAAGATTTATTTCATTTGAATTATAAAACACAACAGTCAAGAGAGCTCAAGATAGATATGGCTGTGACGGTTCTGTAGGCTGAAGCATGGATCCACTGCAGGAGGGGATGGAAATGAAGGGGAGCCCAACATAGACTCAACTTCTGCTGTGTTCTGCCATTTTTGAACACCTGTGAGTGATCCTGAATCAATCATTTCCTTCTTTTTACTTATTAGTCTGTCTTTCCTTTGCTACTCCTTTTATTTATTGACAGAAATTCACACAATATAAAATTAATCATTTTAAAGTGAACAATTCAGTAGCATTTAGTTCATTCACCATGCTGTGCAAGCACAACCTCTATCAATTTTCAAAACATGTTCCTCACCCTAAAAGGAAACCTCTTACAAAATAAACATGTATTTCCCCTTCTTTCTTCTGGCCAACTCTCGAAAACCACCAATCTGCTTCCTGTTTCTCTGGGTTTACCTATTATATTAATATATATTTCCTATAAATTTGATGATGTAATAGGTGGCCTCTTGGGTCCTTCACTTAGCGCAATGCTTCCAAGGGTCTTAAAAGTTGTAACATGTCAGTGCTTCATTTTTTGTGTGTTTGAACAATATTTCATTGTATGGACATACCACAATTTGGTTGTTTTCACTTTTAGTCAAATAGACATAGTGCTGCTGTGAACATCATTGTATAGGATTTGTTTGAATATCTCTTTTCAATTCTTTTGGATATATTTCCTGTAGTGGAATGACTGTGTCATATAACAATTTTATACTTGATTCTGAGGAAAAATCAGAGTGTTTGCCAAAGTGTGTGACTCATTTTTGATCCCTCATTTTCACTCTTCTGTTTTTTTCTTCTCCTTACCTGAGATACTCTACTCTTTCTAAGGGAGACAGCTAACATGTTGTAGAAAGAGCACCTCACTCATGTGTCAGATCAGATCAGATCAGATCAGTCGCTCAGTCATGTCCAACTCTTTGCGACCCCATGAATCACAGCACGCCAGGCCTCCCTGTCCATCACCAACTCCCAGAGTTCACTCAGACTCACATCCATCGAGTCAGTGATGCCATCCAGCCATCTCATCCTCTGTTGTCCCCTTCTCCTCCTGCCCCCAATCCCTCCCAGCATCAGAGTCTTTTCCAATGAGTCAACTCTTCGCATGAGGTGGCCAAAGTACTGGAGTTTCAGCTTTAGCATCATTCCTTCCAAAGAAATCCCAGGGTTGAGCTCCTTCAAAATGGCCTGGTTGGATCTCCTTGCAATCCAAGGGACTCCCAAGAGTCTTCTCCAACACCACAGTTCAAAAGCATCAATCTTCGGCGCTCAGCCTTCTTCACAGTCCAACTCTCACATCCATACATGACCACAGGAAAAACCATAGCCTTGACTAGACAAACCTTTGTTGGCAAAGTAATGTCTCTGCTTTTGAATATGCTATCTAGGTTGGTCATAACTTTCCTTCCAAGGAGTAAGCGTCTTTTAATTTCATGGCTGCAGTCACCATCTGCAGTGATTTGGGAGCCCAGAAAAATAAAGTCTGACACTGTTTCCCCTGTTTCCCCATCTATTTCCCATGAAGTGGTGGGACCGGATGCCATGATCTTCATTTTCTGAATGTTGAACTTTAAGCCAACTTTTTCACTCTCCACTTTCACTTTCATCAAGAGGCTTTTGAGTTCCTCTTCACTTTCTGCCATAAGGGTGGTGTCATCTGCATATCTGAGGTTATTGATATTTCTCCCAGCAATCTTGATTCCAGTTTGTGTTTCTTCCAGTCCAGTGTTTCTCATGATGTATTCTGCATATAAGTTAAATAAACAGGGTGACAATATACAGCCTTGACGAACTCCTTTTCCTATTTGGAACCAGTCTGTTGTTCCATGTCCAGTTCTAACTGTGGCTTCCTGACCTGCATACAAATTTCTCAAGAGGCAGATCAGGTGGTCTGGTATTCCCATCTCTTGAAGAATTTTCCACAGTTTATTGTCATCCACACAGTCAAAGGCTTTGGCATAGTCAATAAAGCAGAAATAGATGTTTTTCTCGAACTCTCTTGCTTTTTATATGATCCAGTGGATGTTGGCATGCCAGCCTCTTATTAATAATGAATATCAGCAAGCTATTTAGGTCTCTAAGCTTCAATTTATTTACCCTATAATATAGAAAGTTCTAGAATGAAAAACAGCATTTACATCACAGAGTGTTGCAAAGCCTAAACACTTCATGGCAAATAGATGGGGAAACAATAGAAACAGTAATCAACTTTGCTTTCTTGAGTGCCAAAATCACTGCAGATGGTGACTGCAGCCGTGAAATCAAAACACGCTTGCTCCTTGGGAGAAAAGCTATGACCAACCTAGATAGCATATTAAAAAGCGGAGACATTATTTTGCCAACAAAAGTTCATCTAGTCAAGGCTATGGTTTTTCCAGTAGTCATGTACAGATGTGAAAGTTGGACTATAAAGAAAGCTGGGTGCTAAGAATTGATGCTTTTGAACTGTGGTGCTGGAGAAGACTCTTGAGAGTCCCTTGGGCTGCAAGGAGATCAAACCAGTCAATCTTAAAGGAAATCAGTCCTGAATATTTATTGGAAGGACTGATGTTGAAGCTGATGCTCCAATACTTTGGCTACCTGATGCAAAAAACTGACTCATTGGAAAAGACCCTGATGCTGGGAAAGATTGAAGGCAGGAGGAAAAGGGGATGACAGAGGATAAGATGGTTGGATGGCATCACTGACTCAGTGGACATGAGTTTGAGCAAGCTCCAGTAGTTGATGATGGACAGGGAAGCCTGGTGTGCTGCAGTCCATGGGGTCACAAAGAGTCAGATATGACTAAGCAACTGAACTGAACTAATCATGCATGTTAAAGGGCTTGGACATTGTACACATTTGATACTTCCTGAAACATGCATTGTGAAAAGTCAGATCATTCTGTAAGGTGTAGGAGAGCATTTTTCAGCCTCTTGAAAAAAATCCTTCACCCTGCATTAGAAGTCCGTATTCGTTAAAATACAACCATGTCATTACAACTCTATTCAAATTTAGTTAAAGATATAGATGAAGATGAATAAAGCATCAGTTTAATAGTTATGTTCTTCTCAAGCCATGAAATTTAAAGATGCTTGCTCCTTGGAAGGAAAGCTATGACAAACCTAGGCAGTGTACTTAAAAGCAGAGATATCATTTTGCTGACAAAGGCCAGTACAGTCAAAGCTGTAGTTTTTCCAGTAGTCATGTACAGATGTGAGAGTTGGTCCATAAAGACAGCCGAGTGCTGAAGAATAGATGCTTTTAAGTTGTAGTTCAGGAGAAGACTCGAGAGTCCCTTGGACTGCAAGGAGATCAAACCTGTCAATCGTAAAGGAAATCAGTCCTGAATATTCATTGGAAGGACTGATGCTGAAACTTCAGCTTCAGTACTTTAGCCAACTCATTGGAAAATACCCTGATGCTAGGAAAGATTGAAGGCAAAAGGAAAAGGGGGCAGCAGAAGCTGAGATGGTTGGATAATTTCACCGACTCAGTGGACATGGGTTTGAGCAAACTCCAGGAGATAGTGAAGGACAAGAAAGCCTGGCGTGCTGCAGTTCATGCATCAAAGAGTCAGACACAACTTAACAACTGAACAACAGCAACAACAACAAAAACACAGTGGATGTCTCAGTAAATATTTATGGAAAATGACCATTAATGTAATTAATAATACTACAGAATATTAAATTATTCCTCAGAAACACTGAACTCATTATGCAAAAATAAATTGCTCATTGACGCCAAATTACAACTTTTGTCCAATTCCCCCTTGCCTTCTGAAGAAATATCAAAGGTTTAAATGTAAGATATGTGGTTGTGTAGGTTATAAACTCCCATGAGGCTGAGAGTCTGTCCTTTTACATTTGTTATAGGAAATAGCCTATTATGAGTGCTGAACTAATATGGACTGTGATTGATTTAAAATGCATGGTGTTTTGCGCTGGTATTCAGCCAACATCTATGTTCAATTAAATCATCATTACAGTTGTTTGCATTTGTGCTTATACTAATGGCAAGAGCTATACTTGTGAAGGCTGGGTTTTATTCTGCAATGATTATAGATGTCATCCCAAATCTGAGTAAGATGCAGAAATTTTAAATTCTGTCCTCATAAATTAGTTTCTGTAGAATGGAGGGTCAATCCACACAAACAGCTGATTTTTAAAAATCTCCTTGTGCATGTGAAAGAAAACAAAGGAATCCTTCATTTCTACAGAGTTCGGAGGCTAATTTGGAGGACAGGTTTGCATTAAATCTAACTGTAAAGTGTGTCACTTTCCCTTGTAGTTGAATCTGCAGGCAGCGTATCGTTCTGTAGCTGATTCACCTGCTCTGCCAGGTGTCCTCACTCACCATATGTATAAATATTTGTCTAAATTCTTCCTTTTTTATCCTTCTGTTTTTGTGTATATTAGAAAAACCAGAGCCAATTTTCTAGGGAAGAGCAACTTTTCCAGTTTTCTTTTGGTTGTTGATGACTTGGGTCTCTCTGCATAGTCCCTCTTGTATTTGGATGATAGGAGACAAATTTCTCTGAGCTAAAAGCATGTCCGTGCATTAGGATAGAAGAGACAAAGATAACAAAAATAACCTTTCCAAGCATCTCAAGTTGCATACAAGTGTAAACATCTTCTCAACATGTCTGTTTCTCTGGGAATCATTTCACACTTGCATTTTTTATATGGTGACAAGGTGACTGGCTTTGAAGTTAGGCAGACTTGACTCTCACCTTTTCCACTCTATGATCTTGAGATCTTGAGCAATTTGCTTGATCTCTTTGAACCTTAGCCTGCTCATCAGTGAACTGTGTGGACCTGCAAAGCAGAGAGGCTGTGCTCTCCTTCCTTCAGATCCTTGCTCACAGGATCTCTTCTCAGAGAAACCTTCCTTTACCACCCATGCAAATACCCATCCCCTGCTGCCCTGCATGGAACATGGCATCTGGTCCATCACAGTGGCTGAATTTATAAACCTACCTTTGCCTTGGCAGAGAGCTAAGAGAAGAGAAGGCTGGGATTCCAGGTCTAGGTTGGTTAATCCCTTGTTTTGCTGGATTAATGAAATTAGAGGACAGTGGCACAATTTGGACATATATATTCTTGAAAATACGAGTTCTCCATTTGGAAAGGACTTAGGAGAAAAGTAAATCCTCTAAGCCCAATAAGCAAGCAAACAAAAAACCAAGTGAACTGAATAGAAATCAGAAAATTGAGTCTCATCAACCAATATTCAAATCGAATCATGAAGTATTTTCTGATTCCCTGTTCATTTTTTGCAAGGAAGGAAAGAATTTTACTGACCACTTTATTGATTATTTTTTTGTCACTGAATTTGTTTTTCATATAGATTTTTTCTGGAAGTCATTTGGCATAGTGGGAAAAGGCATTAAAAGAGCAGTTGAAAATGAATTTCATTCTCATTTCTGTTAATTTGCCAGATGAAATTAAGAGGGTTTATAAATCATGTCCTCAAAAAAGAAATTTTATTTCATTTTATTTTAAAATCATCATTATTATTTGAGAGAGAGAGAGAGAGAAAGAGAGATAAATGTTTAGTCTGTTTCATCTCTTAGATCTCCAATAATTCTTGACTTCCCTTGTGGCTCAGCTGGTAAAGAATCTGCCTGTAATGTGGGAAACTTGGGTTTGATCCCTGGGTTGGAAAGATTCCCTGGAGAAGGGAAAGGCTACCAACTCCATCATTCTGGCCTAGAGAATTCAATGGACTGTAAAGTTCATGGAGTCGAAAAGAGTTGGACACAACTGACTGACTTTCATTTACTCACTCTCTGAAAATTTGGGTCTAAAGAGACAGAAAAAATTTCCCAAAAGATATAATGTTCCTTGGGAAGTTTGACTTTTTTAATGTAAACGTGATGGGGGAGTTCTTTGGAGTTTTTGTGAGGTTGTCATGAAATGTATGTATTGACATCGAATGACATCTTCAAATGAAATGAAAATATCTGTAGGGGCAAATAATTTTTTTTAATAAATCATTATTTTTAAAATTTATTACATATTTCGTAGGGACTTCAAAGTCGGTATTTCTGTCTCAATGTTCTTGTCTGTAAAATAGGCATAATAATGTTCAACTTTAAGGCCTATAGGTAGGATTAAATGAATGAATGTAATTAATATATCTGCCCAAGGCATCGGGACTATTTTGTTCCATATTATTTTTAAAAGGGATAATGGAAGCTGAAAGAACTTACATTACATTGCTAGTTTTTAGGTTTCCCATAGATTTCAGTCTCTTGATTCACTGTGAGACACAACTATATTATCTTACTTGACTCATGTGCTGTGTGCTGTCCTTAGTCATGCGGTCTTGTCTGACACTTTGTGACCCCATGGACTGTAGCCTGCCAGGGTCTTCTGTCCATGGGGATTCTCAAGGCAAGAATACTGGAGTGGGTTGCCATGGCCTCCTCCAGGGGATCTTCCCAACCCAGGGATCAAACCCAGGTCTCCTGCATTGCAGGCAGATTCTTTACCAGCTGAGTTACTCATAAAAAAACACAAATCTATTTATGTGTGTTCAAGCTCTAGAAGCTTACTAGCAACATATTAATAAGATAACCTTCTAAGGAGGTTTAGAACTCTTCTTGCATTGCTTAATTGCCGAGAGATATTTGCCAATTATCTTAAGGGAGAGTGGTTTGAATATCCTAATATTTGTATATAGAGAGAGACTTTCCTTTTATTCCTATCTATAGCCTAATTACTGGGCTTCCCAGGTGGCACACATGGTAAAGAACCTACCTGCCAATGCAGGAGATGTGATGGATGCAGGTTTGATCCCTGAGTTGGGAAGATCCCCTGGAGGAGGGCATGGCAATCCACTCCAGTGTTCTTGTCTGGAGAATGCCATGGACAGCAGAGACTGGTGGGCTACAGTCCATAGGGTCGCAAAGAGTCAGACACAACAAGCAACTTAACACACACATACGCATGGCCTAACTAATGTTCTCAAGCTTAATGTGTATAAAAACTTCTCTTAGATTGTATATGGGCAATTTAAAGGATCCTCAACCATGGTTTTTATAGCAGATGGTTTTCTGCTGTAAACCTCTATGCATATTTTGGAATTTAATACTCTTGTAAGATGTAATATCATATCTAAATAGTTATAGCAGATAATTCCAAATATAAAAACTTCAGTACAATGTGAATAGGTATTTGCCATATTTTAAAGATTTCCTGGCACAGACTTCAGTTAGCATCAGTCCTGATTGACATGAGGTCTATTTGACTTTCCATTTGACCAAGTTGTCCTTTTCTGATACAACTCCTTTCTCAGTCTTGTTCACCCTTTTTCCCAGTTCTAGTAAAGGCTTCGCCTTCTTTTCTGCCTTTATCCAATGCCTTATTGTAAAACCTTCACCACTTCCTAGAGCCTTGTCTTGAATTTGCAGCTCCCAGTGGTCCACGTGCTGCCCTGTTTACTTATGGTCCCTGTCACCCACGTCCTGTCCAGTTGGATTTAACTCTGTCCACTATCAGTTTCTGGAACCCTGCATATTTCTGTCTCTCGATTCCCATATTCCTGTTGATCCATTTGTTCTTCTACTGCAATGTTTCTGGGGTCACACCAACCTCCTGCTGGGCATATACACACACACTCATTTCTATACCAGATACTCAAGAGAAATGGATATATCCTGGGAAATGCTTTAACTCTCCCAGTAGACTCATCTGTTCAGTAATTTTACTTACGAGTGAAGTAAGGGAACCCTACTACAGGGCTTTGCAAAAGAGTAAACATCTGACAGCCTCAGTAATTCAGCTCTCTTTGTAACAGTAAAGTGAGTGACTTACAGCAGCCAAATTCTAAAAGAAATATATTTGACTCTGATTCTCCTAAATCCATCTGTTTAAACTGGCTGTAATACAGCTAGCTGCCTGTAGTTTTAAATGGGTTTTAAATTGGTGCACATTAGAACATGCAGCTTTATGGCTCAAAATAGGGATGATACTAATGAAAAAAGAAACAAAAAACAAAAACGTGCACAGTCCCATAGCTCCTTCGATACAGAAGTCTGGGCCACTGGGGGTGGGATAGTCATAGTCAAAAAGATCTGTGGGAAATCTAACTTCAAGTTAGAACTCAAACAACACCAAACCACTTCCATTTTTCAAAAGTCCCAAACAGAGTATGTAGAGATTGTTACCTATATGATGACTAAGATACATTGGTTAAAATTCTTTAGTTTCTTTATGTTTTTATATGTAGGTATCTTCCTTTGCCAAGTTTGAAAAGGGGAAAAAGGTAAATGAATCCTCTAGAATTGAAAGAGAAACATTTGGTCTTAAGTAATCCTCACTTCTTAACCTAATGTGGCAGCTCATAGGGAAACTGTTGGATCAGCAACCCTAATTACTTTAAGTCGCCTCCCATGTGTACATATGCAATGGCCAGGAGCAAATGCACATTGACAACTCATCCTCTCCATTCTGTGCTTACCGTGTGTGGTGTTTTAGCTTCGTGACTGTTTGGTAGACTCCGTATGGGTGTCTAAGGGGTTGTTGCCAGAGCAGAAACTAGTCTCCTCTGAGAATATCCCTAATGGGCGCTGAGACAAACATAAAACTATGGAATTAAAATGTTTTGTGAAATGTGTTTATTTGTGAAAGTGTTAGTTGCTCAATCATGCCCGACTCTTTGTAACCCCCATGGACTGTAGACCGCTGGCTCCTCTGTCCATGGAATTCTCCAGGGAAGAAAACTGGTGTGGGTTGCCATGTCCCCCTCCAGGGGATCTTTCCGATCCAGGGATTGAACCTGGGTCTCCTGCATTATGAAACCTGTAGTAACATGAAAATGGTTGAATATTGCTTCTTCAAGGCCTCATGTACCAAGACTGCGAGACCCAAAAGCAAAGGACACAACTCTGTATGTCACATCAAAAAACTCTAATAATTTCGTGAGAAAGGGAAAAACAACCAAGGAATGTGCTCATTAATAATTACTCAAATGAGAATTGCACACACATGTTCTTTCTCATTTTGAAAAATGTTTATGCTGTTTGTGTGTATGTAATGTGTACACATAGACACACACACACATACACATACACACACCACAGGGCACTGTTATCAAATCAACAGGGCAGATGGCAAGTCATTCAGTGCTTATTGAACTGAAAATAATATCACACATAATTGACATGCTGTAATTATTCTGTTCTAATTGTGATTGGTGGAGTGACTTAAATAAAATTGATGGTGTCACTTGTACAAGAGAAGAAAATCTCCTTAATTTAGAGTATCAGTAGTAGTTGAGGGATTTATTCATTATTTATTGCAGAAGGATTGAGAATTTTTATTAACTACATCCTTGAAAAATTGTGACCTAGAGGTCAGGAACCTTTCATTTTCTGATCAAGGGTTAATTCTTTACTGACAATAATAAAGTTAGTAGATCTCCTTTAAGAAAGCGTTAACGAATCCACCAGCTCCAGAAGTATTTAAAATCAGATGGAGAAGCCAGCTCCTATGTCATTGCTCCTGCCAGCTCCTTTATGCGCTCACTCCTTGCAGAAAGCAAATGTTCTTCAGCAGACAGTCTCAATCTTTTCTACTAAAATGCTTCTAATAGCAGAGGAATCTTTAGGAGTCAAGAAGGCAGGGAAGGTGTGGGTAGGCATGTGTTGTAGCCTCCAAAAGAACAAAAATTATTTCAAGTCTTATGTTTGATTTTCTGTGAGTATGGTTTCAGTGTGTCTAGCCTCTGATGCCCTCTTGCAACACCTACCATCTTACTTGGGTTTCTCTTACCTTGGACGTGGGGTATCTCTTCACGGCTGCTCCAGCAAAGCGCAGCTGCTGCTTCTTACCTTGGATGAGGGTTATCTCCTCACCGCCACCCCTTCTGACCTTGAACGTGGAATAGGTCCTCTAGGCCCTCCTGCACCCTCTCAGCCACTGCTCCTTGGAGGTGCGGTGGCTGTGAGTTTTCATATTCACGGAAAACTAGTCAATCTAATCGCACTAGGACCACAGCCTTGTCTAACTCAATGAAACTAAGCCATGCCATGTGGGGCCACCCAAGATGGGTGGGTCATGGTGGAGAGGTCTGACAGAATGTGGTCCACTGGGGAAGGGAATGGCAAACCACTTCAGTATTCTTGCCTTGAGAACCCCATGAACAGTGTGAAAAGGCAAAAAGATAGGATACTGAAAGATGAACTCCCCAGGTTGGTAGATGCCCGATATGCTACTGGAGATCAGTGGAGAAATAACTCCAAAAAGAATGAAGGGATGGAGCCAAAGCAAAAACAATACCCAGTTGTGGATGTGACTGGTGATAGAAGCAAGGTCCAATGCTGTAAAGAGAAATATTGCATAGGAACCTGGAATGTCAGGTCCATGAATCAAGGCAAATTGGAAGTGGTCAAACAAGAGATGGCAAGAATGAACGTCGACATTCTAGGAATCAGCGAACTAAAATGGACTCGAATAGGTGAATTTAACTCAGATGACCATTGTATCTACTACTGTGGACAGGAATCCCTTAGAAGAAATGGAGTGGCCATTATGGTCAACAAAAGAGTTCAAAATGCAGTACTTGGATGCAATCTCAGAAACGACAGAGTGATCTCTGTTCACTTCCAAGGCAAACCATTCAATATCACAGTAATCCAAGGCTATGCCCCAACCAGTAAGGCTAAAGAAGCTGAAGTTGAATGGTTCTATGAAGACCTCCAAGACCTTTTAGAACTAACACCCAAAAAAGATGTCCTTTTCATTATAGGGGACTGGAATGCAAAAGTAGGAAGTCAAGAAACACTGGAGTAACAGGCAAATTTGGCCTTGGAATATGGAATGAAGCAGGGCAAAGACTAATAGAGTTTTGCCAAGAAAATGCACTGGTCATAGCAAATACCCTCTTCCAACAACACAAGAGAAGACTCTACACATGGACATCACCAGATGGTCAACACCAAAATCAGACTGATTATATTCTTTGTAGTCAAAGATGGAGAAGCTCTATACAGTCAACAAAAACAAGACCAGGAGCTGACTGCGGCTCAGATCATGAACTCCTTATTGCCAAATTCAGACTGAAATTGAAGAAAGTAGGGAAAACCACTATACCATTCAGGTATGACCTAAATCAAATCCCTTATGATTATACAGTGGAAGCGAGAAATAGATTTAAGGGACTAGATCTGATAGAGTGCCTGATGAACTAAGGACGGAGGTTCATGACATTGTACAGGAGACAGGGATCAAGACCATCCCCATGGAAAAGAAATGCAAAAAAACAAAATGGCTGTCTGGGGAGGCCTTACAAATAGCTGTGAAAAGAAGAGAAGCAAAAAGCAAAGGAGAAAAGGAAAGATATAAGCATCTGAATGCAGAGTTCCAAAGAATAGCAAGAAAAGATAAGAAAGCCTTCCTCAGTGATCAATGCAAAGAAATAGAGGAAAACAACAGAATGGGAAAGACTAGAGATCTCTTCAAGAAAATTAGAGATACCAAGGGAACATTTCATGCAAAGATGGGCTCAATAAAGGACAGAAATGGTATGGACCTAACAGAAGCAGAAGATATTAAGAAGAGATGGCAAGAATACACAGAAGAACTGTACAAAAAAGATCGTCACGACCCAGATAATCACGATGGTGTGATCACTGACCTAGAGCCAGACATCCTGAAATGTGAAGTCAAGTGGGCCTTAGAAAGCATCACTACAAACAAAGCTAGTGGAGGTGATGGAATTCCAGTGGAGCAATTTCAAATCCTGAAAGATGATGCTGTGAAAGTGCTGCACTCAATATGCCAGCAAATTTGGAAAACTCAGCAGTGGCCACAGGACTGGAAAAGGTCAGTTTTCATTCCAATCCCAAAGAAAGGCAATGCCAAAGAATGCTCAAACTACCGCACAATTGCACTCATCTCACACGCTAGTAAAGTAATTCTGCAAATTGTCCAAGCCAGGCTTCAGCAATACATGTACCATGAATTCCAGTTGTTCAAGCTGGTTTTAGAAAAGGCAGAGGAACCAGAGACCAAATTGCCAACATCTACTGGATTATCGAAAAAGCAAGAGAGTTCGAGAAAAACATCTATTTCTGCTTTATTGACTATGCCAAAGCCTTTGACTGTGTGGATCACAATAAACTGTGGAAAATTCTGAAAGAGATGGAAATACCAGACCACCTGACCTGCCTCTTGAGAAACCTATATGCAGGTCAGGAAGCAACAGTTAGAACTGGACATGGAACAACAGACTGGTTCCAAATCAGGAAAGGAGTAAGTCAAGGCTATATATTGTCACCCTGCTTATTTAACTTATATGCAGAGTACATCATGAGAAACGCTGGGCTGAAAGAAGCACAAGCTGGAATCAAGATTGCTGGGAGAAATATCAATAACCTCAGATATGCAGATGACACCACCCTTATGGCATAAAGTGAAAAGAAACTAAAAAGCCTCTTGATGAAAGTGAAAGTGGAGAGTGAAAAAGTTGGCTTAAAGCTCAACATTCAAAATACGAAGATCATGGCATCTGGTCCCATCACTTCATGGGAAATAGATGGGGGAACAGTGGAAACAGTGTCATACTTTATTTTTGGGGGGCTCCAAAATCACTGCAGATGGTGATTGCAGTCATGAAATTAAAAGACGCTTACTCTTTGGAAGAAAAGTTATGACCAACCTAGATAGCATATTCAAAAGCAGAGACATTACTTTGCCCACAAATGTCTGTCTAGTCAAGGCTATGGTTTTTCCAGTGGTCATGTATGGATGTGAGAGTTGGACTGTGAAGAAAGCTGAGTGCCGAAGAATTGATGCTTTTGAACTGTGGTGTTGGAGAATACTCCTGAGAGTCCCTTGGACTGCAAGGAGATCCAACCAGTCCATTCTGAAGGAGATCAGCCCTGGGATTTCTTTGGAAGGAATGATGCTAAAGCTGAAACTCCAGTACTTTGGCCACCTCATGCGAAGGGTGACTCATTGGAAAAGACTCTGATGCTGGGAGGGGTTGGGGGCAGGAGGAGAAGGGGATGACTGAGGATGAGATGGCTGCATGGCATTACTGACTTGATGGACATGAGTCTGAGTGAACTCTGGGAGTTGGTGATGGACAGGGAGGCCTGGCGTGCTGCGATTCATGGGGTCGCAAAGAGTCAGACACGACTGAGTGACTGAACTGAACTGAACTGAATGTCTGATTTTAATGCATTCACATAACTTTTACATTCAATTTTATTACATATGTATATATATTTTATATTAAATAAATGCCCTCATTCCAACTGTCAGGGGAGTTTGTAATTTCCTCAGTTCTGTCTTGATGCAGCAAAAATTTGAAGCAACGGATGGACCAGTGTTACAGCTCCATGTTACTGTTCAGTTTTATTTGGCAAGCAAAGGAAAATACATCCTTGAGGACTGAAGGCGGGCCGACCCAAAAAACACGAGGAGAAGAGAAGCCCCCTGCTCAATTTTGGCTCCTCTTTTTATATATTTTTTCTCCTTCCCCTGAGCCTACCCTATGCAAATTGGGCTAGCCAGAAGAGCTGTTTGTTTTACCTGAGGTTCTCTCCCAGTCCTTGGACATTCCTTTGTTCTAATTTCATGGGCTTTCCCCTTCTTTGTCTTTTAGCCACCACCATTCTGGACTCCTTTTTTCTATTCTAACTACCTAACACAACTAAAGGAAGTTTATTGCTGTAGTGATTTGGTGGTTTCAAATACACTTTGGCAGAGGAATCAACAGCTACCAATTCTAAAACCTTGAACTTTGTTTATTCCAGCTTTTCATCTACTAGTGAAAAGTGAAGTGAAAGTCACTTGGTCGTGTCCAACTCTTTGCGACACTATAGACTATGCAGTCCATGCAACTCTCCAGGCCAGAATACTGGAGTGGGTAGCTTTTGCCTTCTCCAGGGGATCTTCCCAACCCAGGAATTGAACCCAGGTCTCCACATTGTAGGCAGATTCCTTACCAGCTGAGGCACTAAGGGCTCACTATAAATCAATTTTGTGAATAATTTCTGGTCTATGGGTCCATCTCAGTTTTATTTTGCCTTACAGCTGAGTATCAAGTCATGACAAAGGAAGAGTAGACACGCTCCATTTCTTGTTGAAGTTCAAAGGAAACCATACCCCTTGAGAATACTCTTGTTTTTGCATCAGCACCTAATGTTCTTCTCCCCTATGTCAGGCAAGAGCCCATCTGTCTGTTTGACTTCTATTTGATCTGTAGAGAGGAGAACTCCCTCTACAGATCACCATGGGACCTGGTGAAGCTGAAGTGCTTCCTGGTTCCATCAGAGGCAGCCCACACAGCCTGAGTCAGGTAACAGTAGGGCTGGCTGATGCAGCATGAAACTTCTTAGTCATGACACTGTGCATTTTCTTTCTTCCCCTCCCCCTCCCTCTCTGCCCTCCTCCCCATCTCTCTCTTCCATCTCCTCTTCCTCTTCCTTCTTCACTTTCCTCTTCTCAATAGTTACAGGGTGACTATAATATTTTCTCTTCCTTTCAGACTGACCTGTCATCAATCTCTTCTTTGAATATACCTCACTCATTCAAGCCTCTCTGTCTAAGAACATTCTATTATTCTTGCCTGAAATGCCATTTCCCAAGGTTCCTAATAGCCAAGTTATATACATCTTTTATGACTTATTTCATAATCTACAACTTTGGTCATGAATAATCATCCTCAAGTCTGAAACTCTGTGACATTGTATAAATCTCAATATTATATCTTTATGTGTTTATTACTTTTGTGTTAAGCAGTGTTTGTTATTTTGTATATGTAATTAGAAGTGTATTATTTACCTTCCCTTTTGAACATCTTAAGGGCAAGGATTCAGGGTGTCCATGTAGTTTGACAAAGTACACACTCAGATAAGTGTTTTTTGAATGAATGAATATCTGGGTGTGAAAGAGAGCATTTCAGTCAATTTCTCATAGTGGAATTGGGAAGAAGGCAGCAACAAACAGTGATTAAAAATACATAGTTTATGGTCCACCTAAAGGCTGTGCTCTGTCAGATCCCAGGCACTTGGATGGAGCAACTCAACATGGCACATGAACTTTCTATCATCTTTCCCTTTGCTTCCAACAAAGTCAAACTTCCACCAAATTAATCTGTTTTGGTGACCTGATTGCACCAAATCATTTTGTGTCTCTGTGGAGTATTATCTGTAATTCCCTTGCCCACCAGAAGATAAGGACTTTGCCTTTCATCTCTGTGTTCTCAGAATCTAATACAGTGTCTGCTCTTCACAGAGGATCAATAACTATTTGTGGGCGGACACTTGAAGGATTCACACTTCTATTTGCTACATAAATACATATTTGACAACACCTTGGCCCAAGAAGTAAAGGAAGAGAGTCTGGGAGTGTGTAGCTAAATGATTCTGCAATTATAACTCAACTGACTACTGTCATCTTTCTGAGATGGGGAGGAGATGCTCATGACTGGTTTGGTATAATTTGTAATAGATGGTGATGTGGGAGTCGTTACATGGGCAGCATAGCTTCTTCTCCTTGCTGGGGGGACATAGAGCAGAGGAGAAATTAGTAGTCATATTTTTTATTATCATTAGGACTAAATTATTCAATATTAATTTATGGTTGAATTAACAAGACCTGATAAACATAAAAAAATAGACAACTTTGGCTAACAACAAAATTGATATCAAAAAAAGATTTCAAGGATCTGCTGTTATATATAGACTTGAGGTTTATCTAAGATGTGAGCAGAGCATGGAGCATCATATATCTCCTCTGAAAATATCTTAAATGCTATGACATTAGCCACTTGCTTATAATTAAAGTATGTTGCCATTTCACCAAGCTTTCATTTACAGAAGAAAGTGCAAATTCCATTCCCCTTGAACTTTAGCTACTTCCAACTTTTTTCTTTGTTCTTTTCTTTAAAGCTTTGCAACAAATGCATCCCCATATGCTTATATTAGTTAATCTAGTATTAAACATATTGGCTGTGCAAAATGTTGGCACCCATTAATAAATGTTTTCATTTTTTCATTCTCTCTCTTTTTTTTAACTTTAGATTCTTCCTTTGACTACATAAGCAACAGCTGTCTAGCTGCCTGCACAAGACTGGATCTAATGCCTCTATAGAAATCTAGGTCAAAACACTTGGAATGCATGAATATCAAACAGAGTTTTCAAAACAGCAAATGAATACATCTTTAACTGGTGACATTTTCCTGTAGCATATGGTTGCAAGCTCAGGGGACTGGATGCTTTTTTGATGAATATGTTCCATCAAAAACTAAGGGATGGCAGTAGGCTTTTGCCACCTTCTGTTTTGCCTTATGAAATGATAATGCAAACGCATAGATAAAGATACAATGATCGCAAGGCTTTTACCTTCAGACCTATTCTAAAGATGCATTTTTTCCCTTTTGGATGAGTTGCTTTGTCTTTGGTTGGGTTTGGGTTTATACATAGCTGTCAAAGGTGACAACCAGTGGGAGCAGTTGTCTTTCCTGGGCAGAATTTGATGGGTAGAAATCTTCAAAAAGTTGAACTCAAAGAAAAATTCACTAAAGAGAGGAACTGAGGAGTTTGGTCACATGAGTAACTTATAGTCACAGGAGCAAGATGTTGATCCAAATTCTTTGTCAAATGTCAGCATGGAGAGGCTGGATAATCATTTACCAATGAGGAATGCAGAAAGAAACCCTGAGAAATTGAAGGTTGGTTTCTGAATCTTGGACCTGTCAGCAATGATGCCAAGTGTGACCTTGAACATGTACCTTTATCTCTGTGACATCACTGTCCTACTGTGTCAGATAAGTGGATAGCTGTATTATCTGTAAGGTCTTTCCCAGTCCTAAATTTCTAGGTTTGTAAAAGTTTACAAGGCTGTGTTATGGTTAATTGCATCCTGTTGATTGAAATGGCAGAACAGAGAAGATTAGGCTTTTATTTCTTTTTTAATTGACTGAAGATGTGTTTCTCAAAAATTATCCAGAATCTTCGCTTCCCCTCATCTATAAGGGAGTGAATAAAGTAACTGTGAAGCTGTTCTAGTTGAGCAGAAGAGGGCAGGAAGAATGCCGCCATAGCTTCTTTTGTGTTCCACCTCTCAAGGCAGCGTCTGAAACCTATGTGTGAAATATCTGAGTCGCCAACAAACCTGGTTTGGAAACCACTAGCTAAGAAAATGAATGTGCATGGATGTTTTGTTAGTAATGGTGGGGAAGGCGGAGAGAAGTGTTGGAAAGGCACTTTTTCTTTTTGCGTTGAGCAACTTTGTGTTATAGTACATTTCACTTGCAGGTTAAACTTAAAGCCTGTACTGCTCCTGATTTGAAAGTACAAACCAGGAGCTCCTTTTGTTTAAAAAATAACCAGCAAGACTTGTGGTTTTCACAGGAATTCTACAAATGGCCTTTTTATTCACAGGGTGAATTTGCTATCCTTTGCCTTGATTTTGTATGCCCCCAGCAAGATTCTTGAAGTCATGTTCAGAAGTATTCTCATTATTTCAAAATAACTGGACATAAATTCTTTCTTCTAACACTCTTCCTGAGCTTCATTCTGAAAAAGCTACTACTGTTACCAGGTACTTGGGTAGTCATTTAGATAGTTTACGTATACACACTTGTGTGCATACATAGGTTGTGTGTTTCTTTTTAGCAAAATAGTGGTATTGGTACATACATAAAAACATTTTGCTTTTTAAACTTACGAATATGTCTTACGTAGCACATCCTAATAAAAATGTATAATCTGCATAGTCCTTTATTTACATGTACATATTTTTAAAACCAATTTGTCTTAAAGAACTCTTAGTTGATTTTACTTATTTTTTTTTCCATTTATAAAGTAACAATGAACTTCCACATATGCATGTATTTACGAATACATGAAAAAAAAATCAAAGGCTAATCTCCTAGAAATAATATTGTTGGATCAAAGGGTATGTATACACTTAATTTAGGTAGAGAGTGTCAAATAATATTCAGGTATATTTATTCTTTATAAATAACTTAAAAAATGGTAACTGTAGTTTAACATCTTTTTAGTATTTTTAAAAATTATTTATATGTAAAAACTCTGTTCGTATCTTTGTCCTTAAATTGAGTTAGGACAACTTAGTAGCCATCTGGAAAAAAAATAAAATTGTATTCCTACTTTATTTCCAACACCAAAATAAACTCCAGATGGACCAGAGATTTTAAGCTAAAAATAAATGCATTAAAGTACTATTAGAAAACATGAGAAGATATTTTTTGTAAGTAATCCAGAACTAAAGAAGGTCTTTCCAAGCATAACATAAAACCAATAAGGAATGTTTCTAAAGATTTGTAAATTAATGTCAATATATTTTGAAAAAAAAGTAAAAGATGAATGACAGTTAGATGAATGATGGTGACGCATTCGATAGGAGCTGATCACTTTAAATGATTTGTAGCTTTCAATATAATATCAGCGTGCAAAAATTGAAAGAGGCTGTTGCTCTCACCCCAACACACACAACAAACTGGATAGGCTATAAAATCATAGTTTGTTTAGAAACCATCAGAGGTCCGGGAACACAAAGAAACCTAAATGAAATTAATTCTCAAAAGCAAGTATCTCTTCATAGATTACAATAGATTCATAGCCACTGTCATCCCTTAGGCAACTTTAAGAGCAAGCAGGTCAAGGTGAGGATAAACCAGGCTAACTTTTAATGGGCTTTTAATGACTCTGTGTGGGCTGGCAGGACAGAATAGAATTCCAGTGTCTCAACCTCCCAGAAAGCCCGCCTCCATCCTCCAGCTGATGCTGAAGCTGAAACTCTAGTACTTTGGCCACCTGATGAGAAGAACTGACTCATTTGAAAAGACCCTGCTGCTGGGAAAGATTGAAGCAGGAGGAGAAGGGGACGACAGAAGATAAGATGTTTGGATGGCATCACTAACTTGGTGGACGTGGGTTTGAGTAAACTCTGGGAGTTGGTGATGGACAGGGAGGCCTGGTGTGCTGCCCATGGGGTCGCAAACAGTTGTATACGGCTGAATGACTGAGCTGAACTGATCCTCCAACTTTTCTCCCATGTCTTCATCAGCTACCCGGGTAGTTCACAGAAGGCTGGTGACATCTGAGGATACATGAGAGTGATCTCTGCTTATCAGAAGAAGTGAGAGACACTGCCCAAGACACACAGCCCTTCACGGAGAGCATGGTAGCAAGTGCACATGAATGCACAGAGAGCTCAATGAAGATGCTGTTGGATTTTCTTGTTTCAAACTTTATATAGGGAGAATATCTTTCTGTTGGTAGTCTTTTGTCATTTTCATTTAAATTGCAGCATAAGTCATTCATAATATTACGTGTGGCTGTTTCATTATATTTTCCTTCATGTGACTTAGTCTCACGACAACTCCTTTGTGTAACTGCACCTCAGTGTTTTTATCCGTTTGCTTGTGGGTGAATCCTCGGGTTGTTTCCAGATGGCTAAAGTGATGAAGTAAGAATGGCTATACATGTCGTATGGTATATATGTGCAAAAGTTTCTGTTCTGTTACCTAAGTGTGAAAATTCTGGGTGTGCAGATATTCAACTTTACAAGATAATGCCAAATTATTTCCCAAATGGATTGTAGCAGTTTATGCTTCTGGGAGCAAGCTATAAGATTACACTGAATCACACCCTCTCCAACTCTTGGGTATTATCAAGCATTCTTAATTTTTACAGTACAAATAATAGTGAAAAGCATTTCATTTTGTTCTTGATTACACTTACGTGATTAATAATTCTGACGTTAACCTGTTGAACATTTCATCACACGTTTATTGGGTCTCTATATTTCCTCTTTGGTGAATGTCTCTCTCTCTCTTTTTTTTTAAGCTAATTTTTGTACTGGGCTTGCCTAGTTAATGACTTATAAGATTCTTTATATTTACTAATTTCATATATATGTATATATATATGAACTCATGGAGGTAGTGAAGGATGGAAAGCCTGGCATGCTGCAGTCCATGGAGTTGCAAAAAGTCAGACATGACTTGGAGACTGAATAATAACAACTAAATACACACACACACACACACATACATAGCAACCATCTTCCCGTATGCTTTTTTTTTTAAGTAATAACTTCTTTTCTCAATGATTCAATGTGTATTTGCTATACATCAAAGCTCCAGATATGTATTGAACTTCTGGTCATTTTGTCTATCTTTGGAGCAATACCATATTGTCTAGCACCTTAATTACTACAGTTCTGTAATATGTTATATAGCTATTGTATAGCTCTATGGGGCTTCCCAGGTGGCATTAATGGGAAAGAACCCACTTGCCAGTGCAAGAGATATAAGAGATGCAGGTTTGATCCCTGGGTCAGGAAGATCCCCTGTTTTTTTAATAATGCAGTTTATAAACTGGCAGAGAAAACCCCTCCATCCTTTCTCCTTCCTCAGATGTATATTGGTGGTGGACAACCACCTTTATCCAAACAATTGTTTGTTTCTCTATAAACTGATGAAGAAACTTGTCAAATTCCCTGAAGAAGTTTGTGGAAAATTTGCCTGAATATGCATTAAATATATAGATCAATTTAATGAGGCTTGATATCTTAAGGAAATGCTTCCTTTTCATGAATATGTGCAACTTCTCAATTTATTTACAGCTTCTTTAATCAACTACGTTGAAGTTTTGAAATCTGCATATTGTCTTTTCCACATATTTGTTAGATTTATGATGATATTTTATAATTTTTGTTTCTGTTATAAATAGTGTATTTTTTTAAAAAAAGATTTTCTCGTTGATTTTGATAGTGTATAGAAATGCTCTTGACTCTGAATATTCAGACACCTTTCTAAACTCACTATTCATAATGACTTTTTGGTATTTTAGCATTCTCTATATAGACCCCGGGTTCCCTGGTGGCTCAGACCAGCAATGAAGGAGACGGGGTTTGATCCCTGGGTCGGAAAGATCCCCTGGAGGGTGGAATGGCTACCTACTCCAGTATTCTTGATGGGAGAATTCCAGGGACAGAGGAGCCTAGTGGGCTACAGTCCATGGGGTCACAAAGAGTTGGACATGATTGAGCGACTAACACTTTCACTTTCATATAGACCTTATCAACTGTGAATTGATTTTATTTGCTCATTTCTAATCTTAATGCCATTTGTACTTTCCTTTCTTATTTTATTGACTAATATCTGAAAATAATATTGACTAGATGTGGTGATATTGAGCACTATTTTTTCCCCCCTATTTTGGAGAGGATGCTGTCAACATTTCTCTATTTAGGATGGTGTTATTTAACTCAGGTTTAGGTGTGACCCTTCTATTTCAGGTAGAAATTTTTATGTATATATTACCATCTTTTCCAGCAATTTTGTCTGTTTTATATGGCTTATCATATTGCACTGGCAAAAGTAACTGTTACTAATACTAGTGATACAGGGAATTCCTACATGTTTTAACTGTAATGATGGCTCTTGGCTGGGATACATTTTCTTTCTTTTTGACAGGGAGGATTTCCTAATAAGCAAATAGAAACTGAAAAATAAATTAATTTTTTATTTGATTCTCTACTTCCAAAATTTTGTGTAATATGTAATTTAGTTTTCTTTCTTTTAGGAAGTTTAAAGAATTAACTCAGAATACTTTGTAGCCTGGCACCCATTTTCTGCTGTTATTTTTTAATAATTAAAAAAATCTTATATGTTTAGCATCCTTTCTGTCAATTTGCATCCTATTTTCTTTTTTTTGGCTTTATTTATTCATTTTTTTAATATATTTTTTAAAATTTTGTTTTATTTTTAAACTTTACAATATTGTGTTAGTTTTGCCAGATATCAAAATATAATCTTTTTCACGAGTATTTTCAAGTATTCTGACATAAACTCATACATATATTATACCTCAAGATCTTCTTAGTATATTTTAAATTATTTTTGTATTTGTTGGAATTTTTTGCTCTTTTTTGAAGAGCAGAAATACTTATATTTGCCAATAAGTATTATTTTTCCCCTCCAAGAAAAAAACTATAGCTTTGATGGGGAGGATCAATATTAATTCTGCTTTTATAATCAGCTTATCTTTTTAAAAATTATTTTTTTTCTTTATCTTAATCTTTGGCTCATTTTTGTCTTTATTTTCAAATGTATTTACATTAATGCAAATACTCTATCTTCATTCTCTTTTATTAATAAAAATATTTTTATAAACATTTGTGCCCTTTGATCTTATCTGAAACCAGTGGCTCTTAGTTGGGGGCAGTCTTGCCTGACAACGGATATTTGGCAATGTCTGAAGGCATTTTGGTATGTTACGACTTGCAGTGGAGAAGAGGACGGTACTGGCCTCCAGCTGGCAGAGGTCAAGGATGCTGCTAAATAGCCTACCACACACACACAACTGTTCCCGACAACAAAGAATCAGCCAGACCAAAGTGTCAACTGTGCTGAGACTGAGAAACCCTCCTCAATGCTGTTGATGTATATTCAGTCGTTTTGATCGGTATTATAAGCCATAATAACAAACACGGGCTCCCTCCTTGATTTTCTCCCTGTGATGATTTGCTAGTGAGCAGAATCAAACAGCACTGACATGTGATTTCTTTGACTCACTCTATATTTTTCAAAAAATTATTGAGCTCTGTTGGATAAGATATGTATGCATGCTACAGATCCCTACCATTTCTGCCTGCCAGTCAGTATTATACTCCTTTCCCTAGAAAAGTCACACGTTTATATTAAGCATCTGACCATTGTGGAAATTTGAGTTTGCACTGTTGAATTATATACCAACTGGTCATCAA
Source organism: Bos indicus (assembly GCF_029378745.1). Classification (NCBI taxonomy): domain Eukaryota; kingdom Metazoa; phylum Chordata; class Mammalia; order Artiodactyla; family Bovidae; genus Bos; species Bos indicus. The sequence continues at coordinate 12,447,623 of NC_091780.1, read as the reverse complement.
CTTCTTTCTTTCTTTCTTTTTTTAAATTTTCAACATTTCCATTGGCAATAGTAGTGCACTAAAGTAGGATAGCTACGTTTCTCAAAATTGCCAGTACCAAGGAGGTCGGATAACATCAGAACCTTTTGACATGGCATGAGTGATTCTTTTTTTACTACTTTTTTTTTTTAATAAAGATTTTTTTTGATGTGGACCCTTTTAAAAATCTTTTTGAATGTGTGATGATATGGTTTGCGTTTTGGTATTTCAGCCACAAGGCTTGTGGGATCTTAACTTCTTGTGTGCTGTGCTTTGTTGCTCAGTTGTGTCCAACTCTTTGTGACCCCACGGACTGTGGCCTGCCAGGCTCCTCTGCCCATGGGGATTCTCCAGGCAAGAATACTGGAGTGGGTTGCCATGCCTCTGACCAGGGATCAAACCCACACTACCTGCAGTAGAAGACATAGTCTTAGACCACCAGGCAAGTCCCCACATGGGTAATTCCTTAGAATACTTACCTCTGTAAGGTGGCCTGGTGTCCATTCTCCTACAAACTCCAATCAAAAATCACTGATGTATAAAAGATTAAATAAGTAACAAACACTCCTTATTTCACAGTCCTAGTAGGAGATCCAACCAGTCCATTCTGAAGGAGATCAGCCCTGGGATTTCTTTGGAAGGAATGATGCTAAAGCTGAAACTCCAGTACTTTGGCCACCTCATGCGAAGAGTTGACTCATTGGAAAAGACTCTGATGCTGGGAGGGATTGGGGGCAGGAGGAGAAGGGGACGACAGAGAGGCTGCCCAACTTCCATTCCAGCTCTGCTACTTCCCAGCCTGGACAAACAGCTGCCCCTTTTTTCATAGGCTTCAGTTCAGTTCAGTCGCTCAGTTGTATCTGACTCTTTGCGACCCCATGAATTGCAGCATGCCAGGCCTCTCTGTCCATCACCAGCTCCCACAGTTCACTCAAACCGATGTCCATCGAGTTGGTGATGCCATCCAGCCATCTCATCCTCTGTCGTCCCCTTCTTTTCCTGCTCCCAATCCCTCCCAGCATCAGAGTCTTTTCCAATGAGTCAACTCTTCGCATGAGGTGGCCAGCAATACTGGAGTTTCAGCTTTAGCATCATTTGTTCCAAAGAACACCCAGGACTGATCTTTAGAATGGACTGGTTGGATCTTCTTGCTGTCCAAGGGACTCTCAGGAGTATTCTCCAACACCAAAGTTCAAAAGCATCAATTCTTCAGTGCTCAGCTTTCTTCACAGTCCAATTCTCACATCCATACATGACTACTGGAAAAACCATAGCCTTGACTAGATGGACCTTTGTTGGCAAAGTAATGTCTCTGCTTTTGAATATGCTATCTAGGTTGGTCATAACTTTCCTTCCAAAGAGTAAGCGTCTTTTAATTTCATGCCTGCAATCACCGTCTGCAGTGATTTTGGAGCCCCCAAAAATAAAGTCTGACACTGTTTCCACTGTTTCCCCATCTATTTGCCATGAAGTGATGGGACCAGATGCCGTGATCTTCGTTTTCTGAATGTTGAGCTTTAAGCCAACTTTTTCACTCTCCACTTTCACTTTCATCAAGAGGCTTTTGAGTTCCTCTTCACTTTCTGCCATAAGGGTGGTGTCATCTGCATATCTAAGGTTATTGATATTTCTCCCGGCAATCTTGATTCCAGCTTCTGCTTCTTCTAGCCTTAGTGTCTATTAAATAGAAATGATAAGTAACATCCTTCCAGGATTCATGTGAAACTTAAATGAATTAGTATGTTTAAAGCATTTGCAACACTTATTGGAACACACAAAATCCTCCTGCTACTACTAAGTCACTTCAATCATATCTAACTCTGTGTGACCCCACAGACGGCAGCCCACCAGGCTCCCCCATCCCTGGGATTCTCCAGGCAAGAACACTGGAGTGGGTTGCCATTGCCTTCTCCAATGCATGAAAGTGAAAAGTGAAAGTGAAGTCGCTTAGTCGTGTCCGACTCTTAGCGACCCCATGGACTGCAACCTACCGGGCTCCTCCGTCCATGGGATTTTCCAGGCAAGAGTACTGGAGTGGGGTGCCTAGAACTATTTTAAAATAGCACTTCATGTTTCCCTCTATCAAAATAATGGAACCTGTAGAAAGTATAACCTAAAGATGAAACTTGTAGTTTCTCAGTAAATTATCTTCTCTTAATGGTTAAGTGAGTCACAATGGAAATAACATATTAAATATAAAGTACCATATTGATTTGACAATTATTTATGTATTTGGAGTAGAAAAAAATCTAATAATCATTTAATAGATTTTATTATGCTACTCAAGTTTCAGTTGCCACCTCTCTTATAATATTAACTTTTGTCTCCTGTGTAACATGCTCTCTTTGGTCAGGCAGCTCTCCAAAACGGATGAACACACTTCAGAAAAAGTAAGATAAACAGGAGAAGGGCAATCACATCTAATCTGGGGTAGCTGTGCTGATTTATGTTCTGTGCTTATTTTTAATTTTATTTTTGAAATCAACATTGAGAAAGAAAAGTTGAGATATTAATTACCCATTTACTGTCAATGTAGTGGAAAATGTAATTTACAGCCTACTTGCAAAGAAAAAAATCTATGTGCTTAATTTAAGAACACAAATTATTCAAATAACATTTTGAATTTGATTGTTCGTTTAATCGAAATGTTGCTCTTTCAGTCACAGCTGCCTTTGAGAGTCCAATTTCAGCAATAGTTAACTAAGAGCTCTCTGTAAAAAGGACAGAAGCAGGGATCCACAGATTAAAAATGCATGGGAAATAACTGCATTGGAGAATTGCATTTATCTGAAAGACATAATCGAATTCACTACTGATATATATATATATATATTTTTTTTTTTTTCTCAACCTGGTGGTTGCTTTGTTGGAGAAAGGAATCATGAGGATAATTTGGACCCATAGAGTAACTAAAAATAAGAGTTCAACACAGAGCTCAGAAGCAAAGCCTATCCAAGGAAGGATCTGTGGGCTATGTCTATGGAAATTGCCCTCAGAATAAAATTGAAAATATAAAGGGTAGGAGGCTTTGCCTTAGAAAGTTCCTCTCTTCATCCTGCTGCAGTGTTGTCCCATGGCTGGCTATCCAAGCTAGGGTCTTGACTTTGTGAAAAGAGAACAGTAGGTATACCTTGGCAGACACTAAGAGTACAATAATCTTTTAGACAGTTGGAAGAATCTATTATTTTTCTCATTGCTTGTGTGTGTGCTCAGTCGTGTTTGCGACCCCATGGACTGTAACCCGCCAGGTCCCTCTGTCCATGGGATTTTCTAGGCAACAATCCTGGGGTGGATTGCCATTTCCTATTTCAAGGGACTCCCAGGGGTCGAACCCGCTTCTCCTGTGTCTCTTGCGTTGGCAGGCAGATTGTTTACCACTGAGCCACCTGGGAAGTCCATTTTTTTTTTTTTTTTATCATTATTAAATTATAATTTCCATACAACAAAATGTGTGGGTTTTAGGTACACGTTTGATGGTGTTTGGTAATTGTATACTATCACGTGAGCACCGTCACACTCAAGATGTAGAAAGGTTTCATACCCCTAGTGTTCCCTTGCGTTTTGCAGGCTGTTGTCTCCCCTGACCTGTGGGAATAGGAAACCTCTGATCTGCTTTCTGCCTTTCCTACAATTTCATATCTTGGAATCATACGATATTTTGTAACCTGAGTTTGATTTCTTTGAATTTCCATAATGTTTTTGAGATTCATTCGTATATCTAACCTCTTTGAACAAACACATGGAAGTATTCCTGTGAAATTATGCTGCCGTTTTCTCTGGGTGAATACTTTTGAGTCAGATTGCTGGGTCGCATAATAAACATAAGTATGAACGTTTAACCTTATAACAGATTTCAATATTGTTTTCCAATGTGGCTATACTATTTTGCAGTCCCACCAGCAAGATATGAGAGTTCCAATTTCTGTCATACCTTTTGATTTGAATTTTAACCATATGAGTGTATAATGGTGTTTCATTGTAGTTTCTAGGTTATGTATTTATTTTCTAATGTATTAAGATTTGACTGACATACATCACTGTATAGGTTTAAGGTGTACAGCGTAATGCTTTGACTTGCATATATTATGGGAAATAATTACCAGAATAAGTTAAGTTAGCATTCATTGATTCACATATCAACAAAGAAATGAAAACACAAGTTTTTTTCCCTCACAATGAGAACTCTTAGGATTTACTCTCTTAATAATTTTCAAGTCTTGTTACAAGAAAACATACAGCAGTGTTAAAATAATCATTATATTGTACATTGGATCTCTGACACTTATTTATCTTTCAACTAGTTTTTGACCACCTTTATTTAATTCCCCCTTCCCCACCCTCCGCTTCTGGTAAGCACAAACCTGATCTCTGATCTCTCTGTTTTTAATGTTTGTTTGTTTGTTTGTTTGTTTGCTTGTTTTTGTTCTAGATTTCACATTTAAGTGAGATATACAGCATTCATCTCTGACATTTCACTTAGTACTATATCTTAAGGGCCATTTTTATGTTGTCATAAATGGCAGGACTTTCTCATTTTTTATGACTGAGTAGTATCCCACTGGGCTTCCCTGGTGGCTCAGCTGGCAAAGAATCCACCTGCAATGTGGGAGACCTGGGTTTGATCCCTGAGTTGGGAAGATCCCCTGGAGGAGGGAGCAGCTACCCACTCCAGTATGCTAGCCTGGAGAATTCCATAGACTGTATAGACAACATTCCATTGAATGTACGTGTATGCTTCACCTTGATGAGTTGATGAGTAGCAACACTGTCTTTCCATGTTTCTTGTCATTCATTTATCTTCTGTTGTGAACTGTTTGCACTAATCATTTGATCAATATTGATTGGTTGGTTGTTTTTTTAATTCAGTTTTAAAAGCTTTAAAAATCTTATTTATTTTTCACAAATTCATGACATTGTAAGTCTTTGACAGATAAATGCTTTGCAAATATTTTCACCATTCTGTGGTTTCCCTTTTAGGTTTTCTTGATTGCATTTTTTTTTTCCAAAAAGCAAATGGTTTTCATTATGTGGTTATCATTATCATCATTATTAATTTCACCTTTTTAGATTGTGCTTTTTGTTTTCTATTTATGAAATATAACTCTAGCACAATATTACAAACTTTTTTGTCCTGCTATTTATTTGCTATTTATTCCTTCTATAAATTTTCTGTTATATATTTGATAGTTTATAATGTATGATTCATTCTGTTCACTATATGAGGAAAGAGTTGACATTTATTTTTTTCAGGCAGATATTCATTTATTCCAGCACTGTTTCTTGAACAGACTTTTTTTTCCCCTATTGCCATCTTTGTCAAAAATCACTTGTTTTAATTCAACCCTCGCTACTTATGAACTGGTTTATTTCTCCACTATCTTAGGTCTATTAAAATTTCCTTTGGCAGTGTTATGCAATTTTCAATGTACATGAATTGCATATCTTTTGTTATTTTTTTCAATACCATTGTAAGTGGAGATATTTTTAAATTTCATTTTCAAAATTTTTATTGCTAGTATTCAGACATATAATTTATTTTTAGTTTTTATTTTTATGTAGATTTCTGTATCCTTCAGCCTTACTAAGTTTACTCATTTCTAAAATATTTTTTCTAGATTTCTTAGGATTTTATCATTATTATGCCCTCTGAAAATAAAGTCAGTTTTATTTCTTCCTTTCCAAATTGTGTGCCTTTTTCTTTTCCCTACCTTATTGCATAGGTCCATTCACTGTTGAGGAATGTGTGTTTTTTACACATTTTTATTTAAGTGTATGTTTCTTTTATACCTTTTAACTTAGATTGAGGAAGTTTCCTTCTATTTTTAGTTTGCTTGTTCCCCGCCCCACCCCCAATGAATAGATGTCAAATTATGTCAAATGATTTTTTTTTTTGGTCATCTATTTCAATGATCATATGGCTTTCTCCTTTATTCTGCATAGTTACACTGATTGGTTTTTCAGATGTTGAAACAATACTGAATTCCTGGGATATAGCCCACTTGGTTATTATGTATTACCCTCTATGTCTTGGGTTTAATTTTCTAGTACACTGTTAAGAATTTTTGTGTCTATATTCAAAACTGATACCTTTGTTTCATTTTATTATCAGAGTTCTACTGTCCTCATAAAATGGCATAGTAAATATTTTCTTCATTTTCTGAAAAAGTTTTTTGTAGCATTAATATTATTTCTTTCTTAAGTGTTTGGTGGAATTCACTAAGGAGGGTATCTGGATCCGAAGTTTTCTTCATGGGTGTGTGGTAAAGGATTTGCCTTATCCAGAGGTCTGGCCTTTGATCTTGTCTCCTGGGAAGTGATCTTTAAACTTTGGAATGTCCTGCCTGATAAGAACACCATTGTTTACCTGGGAGGCTTGGGTCACACCAGACATTCTAACAATGAAATTTATGGTGAGGCTGTGTGTTACATGGTAACAGCTCCAGCTCTAAAAGAGCTGTAGTAAAGGTCAGCCACATGACCACTTGTGTGGTCACCCACATCTATCTGAGTGACTGAGCTCAATAAAATTGGATTCGCAAGGCTCAGGTGACCTTCCCTGCATGGCAATACTCCACGTATATCAATGTATGTTGCTGCTGGAAAAAACTAGCACTACCTATGACTGGCAGAGGAAAATCTGAAGCCTTGCTTTCGGGAATTTTCTGTATTCTGTCCCGTTGGTCTCTCCCTTTGGATGACTTCATCTATATCCTTTCAATACAGTATGTCATAATCTTAAATATAACAGCTTCAGTGAGCTCTGTGAGTCTTTCTAGCAATAATCAAATTTGAGGGTGGAGGTGGTAACACCAAAATTTCAGAGTGAGGGTGGCTTGGTGTCACTACCTACCCAAATTCTGCAGTGGGAAAAGCCCTTTATTTATAATTTAGAATTTAATTCAGTTGGTAGCTTTAGTCTTAAACAAAACTTTAATTTTTTCTGGTGAATTTGTCTATTTAATCTGGATTGTCACATTTATTGACATAATATTATTCATAATATTTCCTTATCCCTATAACATCTGCATGATCTGTAGTGATGTCCTTTATTTCATTCCTAATTTGATAATTCTATTTTTCCACCTTGGATAAGTTTAATATTTAAAAAGAAAATATTTTCAAAAACAGACTTTTGGTTTTCTATAATTTTTCTATTATTTCTTCTCTTTCTATTTCATTGATTTCTGTTCTTATAGTTTTTTTTTGTTTGTTTGTTTTTTTTTTACCCCCATTCTCTGGAGTAATTTGTTGTTGTTGTTGTTGTTGTTGTTGTTTTTTACTAGTTTCTTAAGATGGAAATTCAGCAGATTGGATTTAGATATTTCTTCCTTTTCTAATACAAACAATTAAAGCTATAAAATTTTCTCAACTACTGCATTAACTTCATCCCTGAAATTCTGATACATGGTTTTGGGCTGTACCCCATAAGCCAAAAAGCCCTGTTCTTGCTTAGCTTTAAGACCAAAGAAAGAGCTCAGAATCAGCATCATCAGTGGTTTACTGAATGGGGATCTTATATGCTTGAGGCAAAATCCTAAAGCAACATCCCACCATGCGTGGCAGAGGGTAGGCAGGGCATTGCAGCAGCCTGTTTCTGGAGAGAAGAAAAGATAGCCAGTTATAGTGGGAATTGAGTTCAAATTAGCTCTTTGGTTACCAGGGAAATTGGCAGAAGTGCATTCCACTCACTGCTTCTTTGTTAAGAACAGCCACTAGCTGGGGCCTGGGGCAAGTATGTCTGAGAATCAGTCTTGTAAGGAGAGTGTAGATGAAGCAGGTACTGGTCAAGCCTGGGAGGTACAGAAAGGAAGAGATCATCTCGAGTGGACTGACCATACACACTGACAGCCGTTCAAAATACTTTCTAACTTCTCTTGTAATTCTTCTCTGCTGCTGCTGCTAAGTTGCTTCAGTCGTGTCTGAGTCTGTGCGACCCCATAGACGGCAGCCCACCAGCCTCCCCTGTCCCTGGGATTCTCCAGGCAAGAACACTGGAGTGGGTTTCCATTTCCTTCTCCAATGCATGAAGGTGAAAAGTGAAAGTGAAGTATCTCAGTTGTGTCCGACTCTTCGCGACCCCATGGACTATAGTCTACCAGGCTCCTCTGCCCGTGGGATTTTCCAGGCAAGAGTACTGGAGTGGGTTGCCATTGCCTTCTCCGAATTCTTCTCTAGATTATAGATAAACTTATAATTTCTTATCTTTTTTATGTTGTTGAAATTGTGCTTTTTAATTTTTATATATTTGGTGTTTCTCTTGCTTTCTTATTATTGTTATTATTAATTTCTAGTATAAAACCAGTGGGCCAAAAATGTATTCTAAATTATTTCAGTATTTTACTATTTATGAAGATTTGTTTTACAGTATAACATATGGTCTTTCTTAGTAAACATAGTGTGTGCCCCTGTAAAGATACAAGGTTTGTAGATTTTTGGTGTTTTATTAATATTACTCAAGTAAAAGTAGTTGATAACATTTTTCAAATCTTTGTTGAACTTGTATCCTTGTTTTGTCAATTTCTAAGGGAATGATATTAATATCTTCAACTATAATTGTAGAATTGTTTATTTCTATTAGCTTTTTAATTTATTTTATTTGATACACATTACATATATAATTGTTATGGCCTCTTCACTATCTATTCTTCATTAGTATATGTCCCTCTTATTTCTGCTACATGCTTTATATCCTAAAATCTATTTTATCTGAAATTAATATAGCCACTTCTTTCTTCTTATATATACTGTTTTCTTTGTCAGTCTATCCATTTACTTTCAGTCCATCTACATCTTTATACTTGAAGTGTGTCTCTTGCAGGCAGCTTATATTTTGATCTTGGTTTTTCTTTTTAACCTTTTATTTTTCTCTGAAATCATTTTGTATCCTTTTCTTTTTTTAATTTTTATTTGCAGTGAACATGTATAATTTTACTTAACTGTGGAAAGGTTCATACATTTTAAAATTTCTGCTTGGTGGTTCCAACACCTGGGTCATTTCCAGGCTAGTTTCAGTTAATTTTCTTTTCTGTTAAACACAGTTTCTATTTTCATGGTTCTTTATATGCCAGCCAATTTTAGACTGTGTTCTGAGAGTTATGAGTGTTAAAATGTGGAGATGCTAAGTTCATAATTTTCTCTGATGAATGTTATATCCATTGTTTTAGCAGGGAATTGTCTTGATTGGATTTCAACTACAAAAGTCTTGGGAATTAGAGCTGGTCTCTACTCCGATCTTTTCGCTTTATCTGTATTACTTTCAGTCTGTTCCATGGATACATTGTTTAAGGTCAGTCAGAAATGTGCGTAGATAGATTTTGGGGATTCCATTTCTGGTTCTTTCCATTGCATTATTTCCCCAATCTTTATGTTAGTCATGGATTCTTTGGTTTCCAATTTCTGGTTAGCCAAGTAGCAACCCTTTTGCTTCATCTTCCCAAAGGTTGAGAAAAAGTGAAACTTATTTTATTTATTTCCCTTCTAACTGTCTCCTACATTCTTCACTGGGCTCTGTCTGCTCTTTTGTTTTAATCTTATATGAGAGTTTTATGCTTATTTTTCGCATTTGCATCTGTCTGGTGGTCCCTTCCTCTGCTATTATTGGAAGTAGAATACAACAGGAGTGATTTTCATTTAGCAGTTTCCTCATACTCGTCCAAAGTTTTGGAGTATGTGAGTCACTAATGGAATTTTTCCTGCACATGAAGTATTTTTTAATCTTTGCCTTGAGTTAATTTTTTCCTCCTCCAGTCTCCTGTTACACTTTATTATGTGTCTATTATAAAAATTAGAGCATAATATTTCCTCCCTGAGACTATAGGCAATGATTGTTTACTTTTTACTTCTGTTTCTCCAGAATCTGAGACAGTCCTAGCATGAAACAGTTTTCTGATGAATTTTTTTTTAATTAAAGAAGAATGAATCTCCATACAAATAACTTGCATATTAATGTGACTAGTTCAGAAGTAGTCATTTTCAGGTTTTCTTAAATTTTTCCATGTTTTATATAGTGCAAAAATATATCTATATAATAAGCATAGTGATGACATGTTTGCTCCTGCTGAGGAACAACAACAACAAAAAATATGAAAGACTGGCTGAATGTTGTACAGCTCATTTCTGCCTCTACATAAAATTGTGGTGTTGGTGCCACTCACTTTACCTTGACTTCTTTTTGCTTTAATTATTATTAGTTGCTCAGTCATATCTGGCTCTTTGCAACCCCATGGACTGTAGCCCACCAGGCACCTCTGTCCATGGAATTCTCCAGGCAAGAATACCGGAGTGGGTAGCCATTCCCTGCGCCAGGGGATCTTCTCAACCCAGGGATCAAACCCAGATGTCCTGCATTGCAGGCAGATTCTCTCCTGTCCAGCAGGGAAGCCTAGTTATCTGCGTCCACCCCTCTCTTGCCTCTGTCAGTTGCCAAATGAGTCCACTGGGTCCTGGTTTATTGTGAGAAAGATATGAACTCTTAAAAATCTTCATTTAATTTATGGTAAATGCTGTTTAAGAGCTTATATCTATGGGAAGTGTCCTTGTGTGTATATCTTCATGATTTTGGAAAATAAGCATCTTCTGTACAAAGAAAAAAGAGGCAGGGCTACATTTGCTTTCACGAATGTAGATGAGCCTTAATATATATATAAAAAAATTCCTTTCTTAAATTTAGGATCCTATTCTAAACAATTGGATAATATTTCTGTTTCCTCCCTCCACTAAAATGGTCAATTTATTTATTTATTTATTTTTTCTAAGAGCTTGATTGTAGCTTCCTATGGAACTGAACATAAAGGTCTATTTATAAATTAAATGTAGACCCATACATACACACACATGCAATAGATTAAAGAAGTTCACAGGTTATCTAAATGAGCTTAATTAAATTAAATGTCGTTTTTTTATGTCTATGGTTATATACTTTACTCTTTTACTATTTAAATTTAAAAATTTTACCTGTCTTTTTAGCATTTTAAATGGGATTCTAGAAATCTTGTCTTTTTACTTTTTAATAAATTATATTTTTTGAATCTCCTCATATTTTCTACATGAGACCCATTAAGAAATGCTATACACTTAAAATAAGCAAACAGCATCAACACATCTTAATTAAAACAAGTGAATTTTGTGAAGGCAAACTTAAAAGGGACTTATGCTTTCTAGTTACCTAAGCAAGAAAACTCTCTAGGGAAAATCTTTATCCTTGGTTGCTGAAGACATCAAATGTTACTATAGCATTTGACATAATATTTTCACATTTTCTTCTCTTTTAAAGATCCTAACTGACCTTTTCCTATAGGGTTGACTCTGTTGCTCATTCTACATTCCCTTCTATGCTCTAATTTCTCACCCCAATGCCTCTTTTGGCAGGGAAGGGTTAAAAAGGCCTGATTAAGCTGTAAATGACTGACATTCTGCTATCAAGTATGAATCGGCAGTTAAAACATTTCGTGCAAATGAGTTTCAGTGTCTGAGATTACCCCTGGTAGCTCTCCGTTCCTCCCCTTTTTTCTGTCTCTGCACTTCATTATGTAAGAGGGTAAATTGCAGTACTTTTTATTTTCCCCTCTGTTCCAACCCCACTGAGAATCAAGCTTTCAGAAGAGGCTCTCATTTTGATGCTGAAAGCTCCTGGTATTTTTGTCTGACCAACTAAAGGTGGAATGAAAGAGAAGCAAGGGGCTTATCTATCAAGTGTTTCCACCTCATGTATGTGCAGCCAGTAGCAAACAAGCTGGAGAGGCAGAGACTGCTCAGCCCAGGGACCCTGTTAACAATTCTAATGTCTGAGTGGCGGCTGGAAACAAGGCGCCAACTGTTTGCCGGCTGCTCATTCTGGCACTATTAGGTAAGATAAAAGTCCTGTTCTCTGAGAAACTTTTCAATAAAACAATTCTCAGTCATTCACAAGTCAAAGGCAAAGAAGAAAGGGCTTCAGTGTAAAACGCTGTAAAGTGGTGTATTGTTTCCAGTCATTTTTCTCACTGTTCACAGCTGAAGGGGGAGAAGATGAGAAGGACTGGAAAGAGGAGAGCTAAGGCATCTTTTCACTGAAACATCTGATCCTGTACTTGAGCTGTGCAATGAGTCCCAAGCTCTCCAGTCCTCCCTGCAGCCCTCAGAAAACTTTGTCCCTCAAATCTTTTGATTTTATCTGATAAGACAGAGAAAATGTCTAGTTCATTCCCCATTTGAGGCATTCTAACTTATTCACAGGTTTTTGTTTTTCCCTCTGGAAGGCATGACTTTATTTTCTTAATGGGTGTCTTGGGATGCAGGAGCTTGAATTAAAGGAACCATGATCCTCTGACACTTATGACATAGAACTGCTGCTAGAATGTGTCTATACATTTTATTATTATGTTTAAAATTTTTATTGGAGTAAAGGTGATTTACAGTGCTGCTAGCTTCAGGTATACAACAAAGTTATTCAGTTATATATATATATATTCATTCTTTTTCAGATTTTTCCCATATAGATTATTACAGAATATTGATAGAATTCTCTGTGCTATAGAGTAGGTCTTTGTTGGTTATCTATTTTATATATATTAGTGTGCATAGGTTGGGCTTCCCTGGTGGCTCAGTGGTAAAGATTTCGCCTGCCAATGCAGGAGACACAAGAGACATTGTTTCAAGCCCTAGGTTGGGGGATATCCCCTGGAAAAGGAAATGGCAACCCTCTCCAGTATTCTTGCCTGGAAAATCCCATGGATAGAGGAGTTTGGTGGGCTAGAGCCCATGGGGTCAAAAAGAGTTGGACATGACTGAGCACACACTCACACAGTATGTGTATATTGACTGAGCACACACTCACACAGTATGTGTATATTGACTGAGCACACACTCACACAGTATGTGTATGTTAATCCCAACCTCCTGACTTATCCCTCACCCAAACATTTCCCCTTTGGTAGCCATAAGTTTGTTTTCAATATCTGTGCACAATTTGGTTTTACAGATATTAAACTGTAATACATCTTCTGATTGAAGGTGCTATTTTTTAAGTCTAGCTTAATGTGGTGTTGGAGAAGACTCTTGAGAGTCCCTTGGACTGCAAGGAGATCCAACCAGTCCATTCTAAAGGAGATCAGCCTTGCGTGTTCTTTGGAAGGAATGATGCTAAAGCTGAAACTCCAGTACTTTGGCCACCTCATGCGAAGAATTGACTCATTGGAAAAGACTCTGATGCTGGGAGGGATTGGGGGCAGGAGGAGAAGGGGACGACAGAGGATGAGATGGCTGGATGGCATCACCGACTCGATGGACGTGAGTTTCAGTGAGCTCCGGGAGTTGGTGATGGACAGGGAGGCCTGGCGTGCTGCGATTCATGGGGTTGCAGAGTCGGACATGACTGAGCAACTGAACTGAACTGAACTGAATGTGCCCACCTCATAATTTCCACACAGCGTTATTTTGGTTTCGTACAACATGACATGGCCAGAGAAGTTAAGAAACTTGTAAAGTATCTGAAGACAGTGGTAAACAGACCGTAGATGTTTGCCTTCTGTTTATTGCCTCGTCTAGACGTCTGTCTTGGTCATGGCGAAATGTATTTGCCCACAGTAATGTCCTCATGGCCAGGACTTTCATCCAAGAAGGAGCTGGATCACAGAAGTTGGACCACAGAGAAGAAATGTCGTGGGCTTTGTCTGAGGCTCCAGACCTGAGTTCCAAGTCAGCTTGGGCACCTCTGACCAACTCTGAGCATCAGGGATTACCTTTTGTTGTGGGTTCGAGCTAGTCTGTGACTGTGAGTGGTTGTTAAGCCGATCATAACTTGAAATTAGCCAGAGTGGAAATATTCACACCACAGAAACTGGAAAATTCCACAAATCAGGATGTTTATTTACATTTGCCTGTTTGTTTATTGAGTTTCCATGGTGACTCAGATGATAGAGAATCTGCCTGCAATGCAGGAGACCCAGGTTCGATCCCTGAGTTGGGAAAATAATCTGGAGAAGGGAATGGCTACCCACTCTAGTACTCTTGGGCTTTCCTGGTGGCTCAGATGGTTTGTTTACTATTAATTTCTTTCTTTGTTCTGTTTTAGAGAACCGGCTTTCTAGCACACCAGTGCTTAAAGTGTACTGTTCTTGGACAAGACCACCAGGAAGACACCTGAGATTCTAGGAGTGAAAAAAATAGTTGTTTATCCCTGATATAGAAAACTTTCTAGAAATTCTTCCAAATCAGTCTTGAGTAATCAGCTCTGAATCAGTCTTGAGTAAATGGTTAATCCTGGGTTGGCACACATATATCATATATAGTAAGTAGCCCAAGTGATTTTGAACGTGGCTTCTAGCTGGCTACCATCTTATAATATCCCACAAGTATTCTTATTCACCAGGTTAACTGCTGACCCAATCAATATTAAAAATCCGCCAAGTGCCTCACTGAACAAAGAACATCACCCCAATGCATTTTCCTATCTTTATTTCTAGGCTAAGCTGTTGAAAAAGCTAAGGAAACAGAATTGAACTGTTTTTCATGACTTTGAATACAAAGAGAATTCAATTCAGTAAACAGTTATTGAGTAGCTATTACATATGGTATAATAAATGCATATAAAATAAGTTAAAAATACCCTACAGCTCTGTTGAAGAAGAATAGAGAGGTTTAGTGAGTATTAATCAGGAGTGTGATTGAAGTTTCATAGCAAACCATCTTTAGAATATTCTTTAGATACTCTTTTCTAGCTTCTTATTTTAGGCAAAATGCCTAAATCATTCTTATTTCCCCACTTTTTCCCTTTCTCCATCATTTTTCATGCTCCCTTACCACCTGCCCCTCTCAAGTAACCCTTGCCTTCCCTCTGCTCCCCTATTTTTGCATCTCAATGTCTTCATTCATACCTTTTCATTCAGCAACTTGACCTCCATGGATTTCTCCTATTGAGGAAATATTCCATTGCACTGCTCAACTCAAAGCCTATAGCCCATTGATGCAGATATGTCTTCTTTTTCAGCAGCAAGAAGATGGATTATTGTAAATATTTATGATTTTGTTTCTAGAAATGCAATTTTTGTCTGTGATTTTCTTACACGTTTTGTCTTTAATTATAATGATATGTATTACTCCTTCATGGCAAGATTACTACTTTATTGGGAGCCAGTGAAATTTATAGCTCATCTTTTTGGCATAATGGACTACTTTATAAGCACTATTTGCCTAATATACATTTGTTGAGTGGAAATGATACAGAGGTGTCGCAAAAGTCAGTCACTTGTGTTGGGTCTATTAAATAAACCTATACTATTTATACCAAGCTTAACTAAGGTCAGCTTTCCAGAGATACAGATAACTGTACTATACAGATACAAGCAGACATGAGGTTAGCTTTTTAACACTAAAAATAATACAATGTTCTTATGGTCAAAGTAGGGACATTAAGCATATATGTATGTCTAATATAATTAACATAAGAAAGAAGGAAAAATATGGCTTGAAATGGTTTACTGCAGGCGAAGCTTGTAAGAAAATGCAGTGTTATTTGTAGGTTTGACTGGTTATGTGCAGGATCTCATCCTATTTAAGTGGCCACTGCACATGCCTACTTTTTATCGGTTGAGTCGCTGTGAGATTTTAATTCACTAGAGGGAGCTTGTGGGTTGGAGTAATGCCGTTACCACACAAGGAAGATTGATTGCATTCATTCAATCCCCACAGCCTGAAAAATACTTCCTATTTATTTTATTCAGGAGCTTGTTGTAACATATCCCAGAGTTGCCGAGTCATTTTTTTCCACTAGTGAAAAGTCTAATTTCCTTTTCCATTTTTTATTCTTCTGTGCAGTTCACTCAGTGCCCATAATGGTCTAACATTCCACTGTATTGGTTCTTTTAGTTCTTATCTGGTTTCATCACCAATGTTCTTTTTATCCCAGAGAATGGCCAATAAAAGAGTTAATGCAGTTGAGCGGCCTACCTGTTCCATGTTTGAATGATAAAAGACTTTCCTGATTGTTCAACCACTGTGTGAACAGTCAAAAAATTGACTTACTCTTTTGTTTGTAATAAATCTGACATACCTCAGTTACCATTTTAACAGTATATATCAAGCTTTGGGGACATATTTCCCAGCTTTGTGTTTGTCTTTAGATCAGATGCTAAATGAGAGGAATTAGTATAATTTAACAAGAATGATTTGCCATCTTACCAGTCAACTTAAAATAATAGTAATTCAGATATCAAACATTAAAGACTTCATTTTGGTATATATGTTTTTGTTCACCAAATGGCAAAAAAAAAAAAACACATGTGTTGAAAGATTATTTGTTGTGTGCATATCTGTGTGTGTATGTCATGTGCAAATGCACACACACTCAAGGTTAGATTTCTTTCTTTCAATTTGATAAATGGAATATCCACAAGCCAGAGTCAGAGGTATCATCGACTGCCTGCTCGTCAATACCATTTGATAGCTTTTAATTTTTTTTTCTCCTAAGTTTGCGTCAGAAGGGACTCAATATTAACATTATTATCTTTAAAAATTGTTTTAGAAGATCGATTAGTTGCAAATGGCTTCAACATTCCCACCTCTACAATTTTTTTTTCCTGTGCAATATCCATGAATAGGTGTGTCAGGGGTCTTGAAGACCGT
Source organism: Bos indicus (assembly GCF_029378745.1). Classification (NCBI taxonomy): domain Eukaryota; kingdom Metazoa; phylum Chordata; class Mammalia; order Artiodactyla; family Bovidae; genus Bos; species Bos indicus. The sequence goes on along the minus strand of NC_091780.1, from coordinate 12,431,006 downwards.
CTTTAGGTTTGATAAATTTCCAGAACAACTCAAAGGACTTAGAAAAGTAGTTATACTTATGGTTGTAATTTATTACAACTAAAGGATACAGATTAAAATCAGCAAAGGTAAAAGGCACTGTCTTAATCCATCTGGGTAGCTGTAACAAAGCAGTAAAGACTAGGTGGGTTTTATACAACAGAAATTATTTCTGACAACTCTACAGGCTGGAAGTGCAAGATCAGCATGGGAGAATGAGGGACCTTTTGTGGGTGCAGAAATCTCTTTGTATTCTCACATGGGAGGGGTAAAGAATCTCTCTATGGCTTCTTTTATAAGGGCTCTACCCTAACAGCCTGGTCACTTCTGAAAGGTCTTACCTCCTAGTACCAACATATTGGCATTACAATTTCAATGTATGGATCTGGTGAGGGAAGAAGGGTGCAGACATTTAACCTACAGCAGGCACAGAGGGCAAAGTCCAGGAGAAACCAGATGCAAAATTCTAAGTGTTTCCTCTCAGTGGAGCCAAAGACACGCTTAATTCTTCCAGGAATGATGTGTGACAATGTGTGTGCAGTGTTACCAACCAGAGAAGCTAACTCAAGCCTTGACACCTAGGGTTTTTATTGGAATCCATGCACGTGGGCATGCAGTAGAGTGCTCATGTGGGTAACCTCATTGGTCAGATTCTAGTTTCATAAGGACAGGACAGGCCTACGTCATAAATTAGTGTTAGGATGAATATATCTGATCAAACTGTTACAGGATGGTTCAAGGCTTCAGGCATACACCACTCATCATGTTGAATAATCCAAGGGCTCAGAGATTATTTCTCGTGAGCGAACCAATGGCCAGTCCTGAAGACAGTTCTCTCTTGAGAATGTTGTGAATTTGAGCAACCCAAATCCATGAGCTAATCTTTCCCTGCCCAACTTTTGTTGTTGTTAAGTCATTAAGTCCTGTCCAACTCTTTGTGACCTCATGCACTGCAGCATGCCAGGCTCCTCTGTGCTTTACTATCTCTCCCGGAGTTTGCTCAAATTTGTTGAGTCGGTGATGCTATCTAACCATCTAACCATCTGCCAACCCCTTCTCCCTTGGCCTTCAATCTTTCCCAGCAATAGGTTCCTTTCCACTGAGTTGGCTGTTTTTATCAGGTGGCCAAAGTATTGGAGCTTCATCTTCATCAGTGCTTCCAATGAATATCCAGGGTTGATTTATTTTAGTATTGACTGATTTGATCTCTGTCCAAGGAACTCTCAAGAGTCTTTTCCAGCATCGATTCTTCAGTGCTTAGCCTTCTTATGGTCCAGCTCTTGCATCCATACAAGACTACTGGAAAAACCATAGCTTTGAATATCTGGATCTTAATTGGCAAAATGGCTTCTGCTTTTTAATACACTGTCTAGGTTTATCATAGCTTTCCTTCCAAGAAGCAAATGTCTTTTAATTTCATGGCTGCTGTCACCATCTGCAGTGATTTTGGAGTCCAAGAAAATGAAATCTGTCACACCTTCCACTTTTCCCCCCTCTATTTGCTATGAAGTGATGGAACTGGATGCCATGATCTTAGTTTTTTGAAAGCTGAGTTTCAAGCTAGCTTTTTTAATCTCCTTTAACCATCATCAAGAGGCTGTTTAGTTCTTCTTTACTTTCTGCCCTTCAGTTCAGTTTAGTAGCTGAGTCATGTCTGACTCTGTACAGCCCCATGGACTGCAGCGCACCAGGCTTCCCTGTCCATCACCAATTCCTGGAGCTTACTCAAACTCATGTCCATCAAGTCGGTGATGCCATCCAACCACCTCATCCTCTGTGTCCCCTTCTCCTCTTGCTTTCAATCTTCCCTTGCATCAGGGTCTTTTCTAATGAGTCAGTTCAGGGGGCCAAAGTATTGTAGCATCAGCTTCAACATCAGTCTTTCCAATGAATATTCAGGACTGATTTCCTTTAGGATTGACTGGTTTGATCTTGCAGATCAAGGGACTCTCAAGTGTCTTCTCCAACACCACAGTTCAAAAGCATCAATTCTTCGACATTCAGCTTTCTTTATAGTCCAACTCTCACATCCTAACATGACTACTGGAAAAACCATAGCTTGGACTCAGTGGACCTTTGTTGGCAAAGTAATGTCTCTGCTTTTTAATACGCTGTCTAGGTTGGTGATAGATTTTCTTCTAAGGAGCAAGTATCTTTTCACCTGCAAATGATGATCCAAGATCGTCTGCAGTGATCTTGGAGCCCAAGAAGATAAAGTCTGTCACTGTTCTAAGCCCAGCTTATACATCTGGAGATTCTCAGTATACATACTGCTGAGGCCTAACTTGAAGGATTTAGAGTATAACCTTGCTAACATACGAACTGAGTGCAATTGTATGGTAGCTTGAGCATTCCTTGGCATTAGAATGCAAACTGACCCTTTCTAGTCCTGTGGTCACTGCTAAATTTTCCAAATTTGCTGACACATTGAGTGTGGCACTTTAATAGCATTGTCTTTTAGAATTTTGAATAGCTCAGCTGGAATTTCATCATCTCCACTAACATTGTTCATAGTAGTAATCCTTCCTAAGGCCCACTTGACTTCATACATCTGGATGTCTGGTTCTAGGTGAGTGACTATACCTTCATGTTTATTCAGGTTATTAAGATTTTTTTTTTTTGGTATGGATAGTTCTTATGTGTATTCTTGTCACCTCTTAATCTCTTCTGCTTCTGTTAAGTCCTTACAGTTTTTGTCCTCTATCATGTCTATCTTTGCAGGAAAAGTTCACTTGATATCTCCAATTTTCTTGAAGAGATCTTTAGTCTTTCCTATTCTATTGTTTTCTTCTAGTTCTTTTCATTGTTCATTTGAGAAGGCCTTCTTATTTCTCCTTGCTAATCTCTGGAACTCTGCATTTGGTTGAGTATATCTTTCCCTTTCTCCCTTGCCTTTCACTTCTCTTTTTTCTTCAGCTATTTGAAAGCCTCCTCAAGACAACCACTTTGCCTTCTTGCATTTCTTTTTCTTTGAGATGGTTTTGGTCATTGCCTCCTGCACAATGCTATGAACCTCTGTCCATAATTCTTCAGGCACTCCACCAGATCTAATCCCTTGAATCTATTCATCACCTCCACTGTATAATCATAAAGGATTTGATTTAGGTCATACCTGCATGGCCTAGAGGTTTTCCCTACTTTCTTCAATTTAAGTCTGAATTTTGCAATACGAAGCTCATTATCTGAGCCACAGTCAGCTCCACGTCTTGTTTTGGATGATTGTATAAAGCTTCTCCGTCTTTGGGTGCAAAGAATATAATCAATCTGATTTCAATATTGACCATTTGGTGATGTCCATGTGTAGAGCCATCTCTTTTATTGTTGTAAAAGAGGATTTGCTATGACCAGTGTACTGTCTTGACAAATCTCTGTTAGCCTTTACACCACTTTATTTTGTTCTCCAAGGCCCAAATTGCCTCTTACTCCAGTTATCTCTTGACTTCCTACTTTTGCATTCCAATCCCCTAAGATCAAAAGGACATCTTTTTTTGGTATTAGTTCTAGAAGGTCTTGTAGATCTTTACAGAGCTGGTCAACTTCAGCTTCTTTGGCATCAGCAGTTTGGGCATAGATTTGAATTACTGAAATGTTGAGAATGTTGTGAATTTGAGCAACCCAAAATCACTGAGATAATCTTTTCCTGCCCAATAGTGTTACTTAAAATTAGATTTCCTTGGTCAAATATTTAAGACACACTTATTTAAGTAATATTAAACAGCTCTCTCCACATCTCTTAACATGCTAATAACCATTGAAATATTCCAACTCTGTGTATTTATCATCACTAAATGAATTTAAGAATCTTTCCCTTCCCTAGAGATCTTATTTTAGGAAGAGTTGCTCTAAATGACTCGTCACACTTGAGCAGAGTGTCTATCTAATCAAGAAAATATTAGTTAAAAGGGTAAATGAAAGAACAAGTTGAAGCACAAGAGTTTACTGGTAAAGGAGTCATAGTTCAGTACTCTTTATGACAATTTGTACTTGTCTCTTATTGTATCTGTTGTCTCTACCAAGTTTTAATTGATAACTTACCTTCAAATATTTCACAAATATTTATAGTGTTTTAGTAATAAAATCAATGTATTTTCTTGACCTTTGAAACTTGTAACAAAAATGGATATTAGGTTAATATCATGTTTATCAGAATTATTCTTCATAATATGTGAAATGTATTCAGCTCTTAAAAACATAGCATAATGTGGGACTTCCCTGTCAGTCCAGTGGTTAAGACTCCTTGCTTCCACTGAAGGGAACACATGTTCAATTCCTGATGGAGGAACTATGATCTGAGGTGCCATATGGGCAATAAAAATAATATATATACATAGTTGAATGTGTTGGAAAAATCAGAAGTTCATTTTGATTTAACAATAAATAAAAGCAATCTTCTAGTTTCTGAACAAAATGTTTCCTAGATTTTAATTCACTGATTATATTTGAAATTGCCCAGATACCTGTTAGAATTGACTGAGCCTTCTGCTGGGCCATCAAAATTCTTTTTATTGTAGTTGTTCCTACTGTTCTTATTCTGGCAAGTTTGCAGCAGAGTCACAAATGAGGCAAATGGGTAATGGGAAAGGCAATTTGAAATTAACAGCAATCATTTGAAAACTTGGTTTCACAAATCTTATGATTTTATGAATACAACACGGTGTGAAAAAGACCCTCCCGTGTGTTTTGTCTCACGTATAGTCTTGATGTGTATATGTGGATCTTTCAGTGACAAAAGACGTGAAACTAAGGAAACTTGCTCACTGGAGAACGTCTCAGGGTTTAAGGATTTCGTGAATCATTAATTCAGTTCTGAAGTATCATTAAACATCTTTGGTCAAGTGAAAGCATGTTTCCTTACTGAGGACAGTTTTGATCTAATAACAAGCATGTTTTATTTATTTAGCATGTATGCATTACAAATGTTTTTGACATAAATATCAATGCATAACAAAATAAATACTACCTAGATTGTGTGTGTGTGCTTAGTCGCTCAGTTGTGTCTTACACTTTTGACCCCATGGACTTTAGCCCACCAAGCTTCTCTGTCCATCGGATTCTCCAGGCAAGAATACTGGAGTGAGTTGCCATTCCCTTCCCCAGGGGATCTTCCAGACCCAGGGATTGAACGTGGGTCTCCTACATTGCAGGCAGATTCTTTATTACCTGAGCCACCAGGGAAACCCTAAATACTATCTAGTTCAGTTCAGTTCAGTCGCTCAGTCGTGTCCGACTCCATGAATCACAGCACACCAGGCCTCCCTGTCCATCACCAACTCCTGGAGCTCACTGAAACTCACGTCCATTGAGTCAGTGACGCCATCCAGCCATCTCATCCTCTATCGTCCCCTTCTCCTCCTGCCCCCAATCCCTCCCAGCATCAGAGTCTTCTCCAATGAGTCAACTCTTCACATGAGGTGGCCAAAGTACTGGAGTTTCAGCTTTAGCATCAGTCCTTCCAAAGAAATCCCAGGGCTGATCTCCTTCAGAATGGACTGGTTGGATCTCCTTGCAGTCCAAGGGACTCTCAAGAGGTCTTCTCCAACACCACAGTTCAAAAGCATCAATTCTTCAGCGCTCAGCTTTCTTCACAGTCCAACTCTCACATCCATACATGACCACAGGAAAAACCATAGCCTTGACTAGACGGACCTTTGTTGGCAAAGTAATGTCTCTGCTTTTCAATATGCTATCTAGATTTGTCATAGCTTTCCTTCCAAGGAGTAAGCATCTTTTAATTTCATGGCTGCAGTCACCATCTGGAGTGATTTATCTAACCAGGTATTAAATAACAGATTTGCTATGTTCTGTGTTTTGCATTTTATATTTTAAATGTAAAAGAAGTCTATACTAGTGTGTTTAATATGAAATATATTTTAAGCTCTATTTTAGGTTGTATGTATTTTGTACCATAAATGATATCAATGAAGGTAAATGCAAAGTTCATAGTCGTATTTTCTCATTAAAAAATTCATAGAATCTTTGAACTTTCACACTTTTATTTTAGAGTGTAGACTGTGATAGTATCCCTTTATAACAGGTGTTATGATATGTTTCATCAATAGACAATCTTGATATCCAGCAGTCTCAGGGGTACGAATATGGTCATCAAGAACAAAAATCTGTAGAACAGAACATTTCTTGGTATAAAACAACATGAAACAGAAGTTGAAACCTATGAATGAACCAAGCATCATATGAAGAATTGCTGCTTGTAGTAGACACAAATGGGAAATTCCATCTATGACCTCAGGCTGATGAAAGCTCTTTGGGATATTTAGCAGCTTGTGTGTGTGTGTGTGCATGTGTGTGTGTGCTGAGTTGCTCAGTCATGTCTGATTCTTTGTGACTTCATGGACTATAGCCTGTCAGGCTCTTCTGTTCCTGGAATTTTCCAGGTAAGAGTACTAGAGTGGCTTTCCATTTCCTACTTTAGGGGATCTTCCCAACCCAGGGATCAAACTCACATCTCTTGTGTCTCCTGTATCAGCAGGTGGATTTTTCACCACTGTGCCACCTGGGAAGCCCCTCAGCAGCTCATACAGTCCCTCAAATATCTTAAGAAGCTCAGAGATTAGATCTCCTTTCCCTCAAACTCTAGCTTAACATAGAATTTAATCTCAAATTAAATCTGCTGCAGACAAGAGGGACTCATGAGGTCTTCTGCAAATGACAACCAAAAAAGATCTCTATATTTCATTAGACAATATATGTGTGGAAGACGTGAGTCAAGGCAGCTCTTGAGCTCAAGGCAGCCCTTGAGCTGAAGCCCATCTTCAAAGTGCTTTATTTTACCTTTGGCTCTAAAATATCATTTTAAAAAATTGTAACACTTCACATAAAAAGAATTTCAGGCCTTTTTGGGAAAAAAATCAGTACTTCTGGCAGCAATTGCCATGACTACCACTTGTAGAAAAACTACATATAAGCTAGTCCATCTGAAAAGACATGGCCGTTCATTTCATCATATTCCTGTTACCTATCTGACTCCTGCAAAAATGTGTGCTTACACTTTCTGGGCTGAGTTCACTGACTTATACTTGAAAAACAATCTGGAAAAGACATTAAAATGAGTATTGCACACATATTTATGGCACAAATGCAATTCTCAGTCTTCTCCTGAAAAATTCAGGCTTCTCTTATTGCTGCATGGTAAAGAATCCACCTGCCAAGCAGGAGATGTGGGTTCGATCTCTGGATTGGGAAGATGCCCTGGTGAAAGAAATGGCAACCAACTCCAATATTCTTGCTTGGGAAATCCCATGGACAGAGGAGCCTGGTGGGCTGTAGTCCATGGAGTCGCAAAAGAGCTGGACACAACTTAGCAACTAAACAACGTGGGAAATTAAATATGGACTGAGTATTCCCTTAATAACAATAAATGTCTGAATATCTCTTCATGTGGCTGCATATGCCCATCTGAGGACTGTCTTTAATAATAGCTCTTCTAATAGGAAGAGAAAATTTAATATGAGAAAAATTAATGACTGAATTTCAGCTTTTGAAATATGCCTAGCCTGGTTTAAAGGTTGAGGGTTAAATTGCTCTTGGATTAAGATCAGAGAAATGTGGAGTTTTAGAGTAGCAGCTTGACCCTCAAAATACTAAAAATAGAGTTGCCATATCCAGCAATCCCATTCTTGGGCATAAATCCAGACGAAATCATAACTTAAAAGAATGCATGCACTGCTATGTTCATAGCAGCACTATTTACAAGAGCCAAAATCTGGAAAAACCTAAGTGTCCATCAACACATGAACGGATAAAGAAGATGTGGTACATATATATAATGGAATACTGCTCAGTCATAAAAAAAGAATGAAATAATGCCATTTGTAGCAACACTCAGGGACCTAGAGATTATCTTACTAAATGAGATAAGTCAGACAGAGAAAGATAAATACCATACGATATCACTTCCATATGGAATCTAAAATAAAACGCAAATGAACTTATCTACATAATAAAAACAGACTCATAAACATAGAGAACAGACTGTGGTTGCCAAGGGGGATGTGAGAGCAGAGGAGGGATGAAGCTGGGGTTTGGGGTTAGCGGATAGAAATTATTACATACAGAGTGGATTAGCAACAAGGTCTTACTATATAGCACAGGGTCCTCTCTCTATATATACATATTGGTAAGTTCTGGTCCACATGATGGCCACACTATAACTGCTTCTTGGTTCCGTTCATGGTTCTCATTCCTCCTGGCCCCATACTATATATATATGTGTGTATATATATATATATATATATATATATATATATATATATAACTGAATCATTTTGGTATACAGCAGAAATTAACAAAACATTGTAAATCAACTATACTTAAATAAAATAAAATTTAAAAAGTAGATTAACAGGCTGCGTGTAGATCAAGAAGAGTTTCTGTGGGGCCAAGGTTTCCAGGGTGGTAGAGAAAAATCTAAGGAGAAAATAACCCAACTGATATGTTTCCTGAGTAGCAAAAGCTTCGGAAAACTTGGACAAATGTGATACGCAAATTCGAGTTTTATGCCAAAACAGTCCTCTGTCAGAGCTGAGGACTGTTAATACATGAGAGCCTTTTGAATGCCTTTTGGGGCCTTTGGGAATGAATGGAAAGAATCTGTATCTCTTTAAAAGAAAGTGGGACCAGGCAGGAATGAGAGCCATGAACGGAGCCAAGGAGTAGTTGCCGTGTGGTCCTCACGTGGCCCAGAACTTGGCAGTGCTTGGGGCTGGGTTCTTCAGGAGGCAGAGGCTTATACGGCTCTTCCATTTATCGGGGCAGGGTTGTAGTGGGGTACTGTGCTTATGATAGTGTGGGAGATCTTTACATTCAAGATTAAGGGAGCTGATACTTTCATTTTGCAGATGAGGAAATGAGGCTTAAACATGTTAAGTGACTTATCCAAGATCACCAAGCTAGCAAGTGTTAGAGGCTGGATTCACATAAGATCTGTCTAATCACGTACTGGCTATTCTTCATGTTTTATTCTTATGGCACAATTGTTAATGATCATTATGTCGTCTATCTACCGGGTTGCATAGTGGTAAAGTATCTGCTTGCCAGTGAAGGCGATGCAAGAGATGTGGGTTTGATCCTTGAGTAGGGAAGATCCCCTGAAGAAGGAAAGGGTAACCCATTCCAGAACTCTTGCCTGGGAAATCCCATGGACAGAGGAGCCTGGTGGGCTATAGTCCATGGGGTTGCAAAAAGTCGGACATGACCTAGTGACTGAGCATGACGACTGAGCACACGTCATCTATATACAAAGAGAAATGGTGGAACTAGATATCAGAGAGACACTTGTATACAGCAACTTACTGTACCATTTCTTCATACTGTTGAGTATTTCAAAATTATCCTTAGGACAATGTTTGAAAATTATCCTCATGTGTGTATATGAGGGCAGGAAAAAGTACAAGCACAAATAAGTCATTCCCGTGAGGTTCTTTTTTCTTTTATAAATACACACGCACACACACAAAACATAGTGATTTTTGTCCTTTCATCATTCACACGTAATTTTTTTCAGCCCAAAGTTTACTAATGTCAACAGACCGAGCACGCTTGCTACACAAAGTGCATTTAGCTTAAATCATAAGCCATAGCTTGTTTGATGTCTGGCAACTTCTTCCTATGCTTGAATCTCTAAAATTTTAATTCCTGACTGCTTATAGGCCTTTGGGGTTATAAAAATGGTTTCATTATTGACCTTTTAAGGATTTTCAAGTACTCTTCAAGGAGATTTTAAGCTTATTGAATTAAGAAAATGCATCTGGAATATTTCTTGATAACACTTCAAAGATGATTTACCCCTGAGAATTTTCATACTTTGAATACTCTCTGCACTCGTCCTAAATGCTACAGTAATAAGGAAGAATTTCCCAAAAGTTTGAGAATTAATCATTTATTATCAACTATTTGGTTTAGTACTAAATTATGAAATTCTTTAAAAATCCCTCAGAGAAGGAGGACTCCAAGTATGATGTGGCTTCTTCCATGAATCTACCTGCACCATCCCAGTGTTCTATTTCTGGGTAAGTTTTTTTTCTTTTTTACTGTAATTCTCACTATACCCTCTTCTGTTAACTTGGGGAGAACTAGTCAGAGTTTTCTTTCTTTCTAAAGAGCTTAGACTTTAACTTCTTACCAGCTTCAAGTCGTACACATACACACCAAAAAGAGCCTATCTTCATGTGCCCTTAATTCTTTCTATGCCTTTTTATTTGCAAAAGCTGACGGGTTTTATAATCACCGGAACTCTAGCATTAGGCAGAGAAACTTAGTGACATGTTGAGGGAAATGCTACACTGTTAATAGCGGTTTTGAAAGAAATCAGGAAAGTTAATCATGTGTGGACACAGGGTTAAGAAGCAATGTAACAGACTATTAAGCTTAATATAGATATGTGATATAAGCATATGCAGACAGCCATTAGCATAAATTCATGTTACAGAAGAGCAGCGTGGCATGCCACTTGGTGGATTTATAATGTATATGAGGAGCACAGTGGAGATCGATAGGAGAAGGAAGTGGGTCAGAACATGCTTATACAGGTCCTGGATCAGCCTGATAAAACCCTTGCAAATTATAACCACATCATTTCTGAGCAGTGTTATTGCCTGAAACTTTATTATGCAGTCATGTCAAGTGAGGAATGCAGCAGAGACATCTCCCATGGTTCCCAGTGAGTTTGGCTGGAGAAATACCCACCTCTCTTAGCTAGACCTGGCCTCCCTTAATGATCACAAACATTAGGTTGCTGCTGAAGAACTCCGATAGGTAGGAACATAGAGTATTTAGCTAACTTTGGGGGAAATTTTGTCAAATCTGTCCAGGCAGAATCACACCAGTTTGCGATCAGACCCTTGGCCACTTTTAATTATTTCTTGAAAAGGAGATTCCTTAATTCCCTTTCAGGAGAAAGCCAAGGCAGGGAATCTTCATTTCCTGGTGGGATTACACTGAAAGACATGGTCTGAAATTCTGAGGAAGAGATGAGACAATAGTAACCTATTAACTGTTGGCTGAACTACAGAAGCAGTGACAAAGTTCTCGAAGTTCACTGTAGTTATGTAACCAAATAGTTGTATTTCCCCACTTGATTATATGTCATTCAGTTTGGGTGAACGAAAGAAGAGGAGAAAAGGAGAGAGAAAGAGAGACTCTTTCTTATGTTAAAAAAAATACCAGTTGTTAAGGCTGAATGGGGACAGAGGAACCTGACATGTTACAGTCCACAAGGTCACAGAGGGTCACACACAACTTTGTGACTGAACAACATCAGTGTGCTGAATTGGATTTTTGAGGCTTTTACTGTTATGTCAGATGGTAACGTGTGTTGCATTGCTTTAATGTACAAAATAAATGGGGCTGCCCTGGTAGCTCAGCTGCTAAAGAATCCGCTTGCAATGCAGGAGACCCTGATTTGATTCCTGAAGAATTCACTGAAGAAGGGACAGGAAGATTCACTGAAGAAGGGACAGGCCAACCACTCCAGTATTCTTGGGCTGCCCTGGTAGCTCAGCTGCTAAAGAATCCGCTTGCAATGCAGGAGACCATGGTTTGATACCTGAGCCAGGAAGATTCACTGAAGAAGGGACAGGCCAACCACTCCAGTATTCTTGGGCTTCCCTGTTGGCTCAGATGGTAAAGAATCCACCTGCAATGGGGGAGACCTGGGTTTGATCCCTGGGTTGGAAAGATCCCCTGGAGAAGGGCGTCACAAGCACTTTTGCCTGGAGAATCCCCATGGACAGAAAGGCTGGGGGGATACCATCCATGGGGTTGCAATGAGTCAGACACAACCGAGCATCAAAGTGCACAAACACACACACGCATACACAGTCAATATCCAAGAGACTCCGGGGGCAGCCAACAACTACAATAGAATATACTATAGACAGTCAGATCACTACCTGGGGATGCCTCTTTGCCGGGAATATGTTCACAAGTCAGGAAAGTATAACATAATTAAGGTAGTTGCTCAAACAAAAATAATGCGTTCGGTGTCCCTCAAATTAGAGAACACAACAATTCTTAATAACAGAGTAAACGTGGCCATAGTTGGAGGAGAATTAAACAGGTTATTTTGTAGGACATAGAGACGTATAGTAGCAATTCCCAAAGAATGCTGAACCTAATCTAAAACTATTTTATTGTCATCCCTTTCCCGTAGCTTGTGGGAATTGCAATAGTTAAATAAAAAAAGAAAAAGCTTTTACTTTGGTGCTATTGGAAATTATTGTTACAATTTAATCAAATTCTGCCTTGATCCGTTGTGGCCCAGCAATCAACGGGTTAAGTTAGATCACTAACGTGTGTTCCCTGACCCTGGAATGCTTCATCAAATGTACTCATTACTGATTGAGCAAGAGAATGAATAGTTGTGAATTTCAACTTAAGCGCTGATGGGATTGTGTGTGAGCCCTAACGTGGTCGAGGTATTTAAATTTTGATTTTTGTAATGGGCTCTGACATGTTTCATTTCCTCCGAGGGAACACTCGAGACCTCTGAAAGTAAATGTTGCTAAAAAGTCATCAAGGCAGAATATTAAAATGCCATCAAGTGAAAATTTCACTAATGCAATCCGGCTAGAGCTCCAGGTACTGGAGCGAAAAGGGGAGTGTCAAAGGTCCCCGTTCTTTTAGCGAAACATGATTTGTTCCTCTTCACTGACTGTTTCTCCAAATAAATTATTTAAAGTCTTATTTCTTCTTTCTCCTGGGTCTCTTAAAGTTCAGCTATACGGAGGTGTGGCGGGAGAAACAGTAGGAGAAAGAGGTGGCCCAGCTAGAAATTCAGGAAAAGGTTCTAGGGTGAGATCTTCACCTTTGAAATCTGTTTCCTTCATTCTCTAAGACCTGAGCAGGTGGCTGGTCAGAGGAGAGGGTAAGAATCCTCAGTTATCATCTTAGGTTTGAGACTGCCCTAATAAGACATCATAGTAGTGTTAGGAGTGTACGAGATCATTAGAGAATGTTCTATTTAGCGACATACAGTTCAGTTCAGTCGCTCAGTCGTGTCCAACTCTTTGCGACCCCATGAATTGCAGCACGCCAGGCCTCCCTGCCCATCACCAACTCCTGGAGTTTACTCAAACTCACCTCCAATGTACGGACAACATTAAAGTTTGGGAGAAGACACTATTCTTTTCCTTAACAATTTTATCCAAATATCTTTGTCATTTTTCTTAACATTTAAGTTTTAGGTAACTTTTATATATTTATGAATTTGCGGCAGAGGGAAATCAAAATTAAACTCTCTATATCTCTTCTACACAGATGACAGTAAGCAGTGACTGTTTTTCTGAGATCAGTAATTTTTTCCTGGATTTAATCAGCAATTTTTTAAAAGGCATGAGTGATTTAGTTCCCTAACCAGGGATTGAACCCACACCCCCTGCCCTGCATTAGTCCAGAGTTTTAACTACTGGACCATCAGGGAAGTCCCAGCAATGTTTTCTTAGTAAGCGTTGTATTTCACAATACATGTGCTTAGTATCAGCCACGTTCGACTTTGCAATTCCATGGACTGTAGCCTGCCAGGCTCCACTGTCCATGGGATTCTCCAGGCAAGAATACTGGAGAGGGTTGCCAGGCCCTTCTGCAGGGGATCTTCCCCACCTAGGATTGAACCCAGGTCTCCTGCATTGCAGGCAGATTCTTTACCATCTGAGCCACCAGGGAAGCCCTAAACAATATATCAGATCAGATCAGATCAGATCAGTCGCTCAGTCGTGTCTGACTCTTTGCAACCCCATGAATCGCAGCACGCCAGGCCTCCCTGTCCATCACCAACTCCCGGAGTTCACTCAGACTCATGTCCATCGAGTCAGTGATGACATCCAGCCATCTCATCCTCTGTTGTCCCCTCTCCTCTTGCCCCCAATCCCTCCCAGCATCAGAGTCTTTTCCAATGAGTCAACTCTTCGCACGAGGTGGCCAAAGTACTGGAGTTTCAGCTTTAGCATCATTCCTTCCAAAGAACTCGCAGGGCTGATCTCCTTTAGAATGGACTGGTTGGATCTCCCTGCAATCCAAGGGACTCTCAAGAGTCTTCTCCAACACCACAGTTCAAAAGCATCAATTCTTCAGCGCTCAGCCTTATTCACAGTCCAACTCTCACATCCATACATGACCACAGGAAAAACCATAGCCTTGACTAGACGAACCTTTGTTGGCAAAGTAATGTCTCTGCTTTTGAATATGCTATCTGGGTTGGTCATAACTTTCCTTCCAAGGAGTAAGCGTCTTTTAATTTCATGGCTGCAGTCACCGTCTGCAGTGATTTTGGAGCCCAGAAAAATAAAGTCTGACACTGTTTCCACTGTTTCCCCATCTATTTGCCATGAAGTGATGGGACCGGATGCCATGATCTTCATTTTCTGAATGTTGAGCTTTAAGCCAACTTTTTCACTCTCCACTTTCACTTTCATCAAGAGGCTTTTGAGTTCCTCTTCATTTTTTCTGCCATAAGGGTGGTGTCATCTGCATATCTGAGGTTATTGATATTTCTCCTGGCAATCTTGATTCCAGCTTGTGCTTCTTCCAGCCCAGTGTTTCTCATGATGTACTCTGCATAGAAGTTAAATAAGCAGGGTGACAATATACAGCCTTGACGTATTCCTTTTCCTATTTGGAACCAGTCTGTTGTTCCATGTCCAGTTCTAACTGTTGCTTCCTGACCTGCATACAAATTTCTCAAGAGGCAGATCAGGTGGTCTGGTATATATCTTTCCTTTATTGTTTATTTTCTGGTATATTTATTTGCATTCTGAGGTAACTACTTATATTGGATATTTCTGGAATATGAAGAAACATGAACTTCCCTAAACTTCATTTATGACAGAAGTTTCCCCAAGTGTAAGGGATTCTATGCACTAATCTTTGGGCCAATGTTCCTACTGAGCCTAGAATTTCCTCACGTCTGCTGCTGGCTGGCAGGATTTGTGCCAGCCAACATCCAGTCTTCTGTTATCTCAGTTTGACATCCTCAGTACTGTCCATCTAACCCATAAAGACAAGTAAATTACTTTTTTGAGCTTATTGTGTAAAACAGCAGGCCTGCCTTTGGGAATAAAGTTTCTACTGTGTATTGGCAAAAGAGCATAATTTTAAGTGCTCAAAATCAAAACCACTGGTATCCCTCAAGACAAGAATTTTTAATTGCTTTTCTATTCTTGTTGGAAAATGAAGCTTTAACAATGCTTGGTTTTACACCAAAAGATGATGTATGTTCTTCTTTTCTAAAAAATTACTGAAGTATAGTTGATTTACAATGTTGTGTTAATTTCTGCTGTAGGGCAAAGTGATTCAGTTATTTACCCATATATGTATAGTCAGTTCAGTTCAGTCGTTCAGTCGTGTCCGACTCTTTGTGACCCCGTGGACAGTAGCACGCCAGGGTTTCCTGTCCATCACCAACTCCCAGAGCTTGCTCAATCTCATGTCCATCAAATCAGTGATGCCATCCAACCACCTCATCCTCTTTTAGCCCCTTCTTCTCCTGCCTTCAATCTTTCCCAGCATCAGGGTCTTTTCCAATGAGTCAGCTGTCAGCTGTTGGCCAAAGTATTGGAGTTTCAGCTTCAACATCAGTCCTTCCAACGAATATTAAGGACTGATTTCTTTTAGGATGGACTGGTTTGATATCCTTCAGTTCAAGCAACTCTCAAGAGTTGTCTGCAACCCCATAGTTCAAAAACATCAATTCTTTGGCACTCAGCTTTCTTTATAGTCCAACTCTCACATCCATACGTGACTACTGGGAAAATCATAGCTTTGACTAGATGGAGCTTTATCAGCAAGGTAATGTCTCTGCTTTTTAATATGCTATCTAGGTTGGCCATAGCTTTTCTTCCAACGAGCAAGTGTCTTTTGATTTCATGGCTGCAGTCACCATTTGCAGTGATTTTGGAGCCCCCAAAAATAAAGTCTGTCACTGTTTCCACTGTTTCCCCATCTATTTGCCATGAAGTTATGGGACTGGATGCCATGATCTTAGTTTTCTGAATGTTGAGTTTTAACCCAACTTTTCACTCTCCTCTTTCACTTTCATCAAGAGGCTGTTCAGTTCTTCACTTTCTTCCATAAGGGTGGTGTCATCTGTGTATCTGAGATTACTGATATTTCCCCCAGCAATCTTGATTCCAGCTTGTGCTTCATCCAGCCTGGCATTTCACATGATGTACTCTGCATATAAGTTAAAGAAGCAGGATGACAATATACAGCCTTGATGTACTCGTTTTGATGTCCATTTTTCTTGTTCTATTGCGTTTTGACCTGCATACAGATTTCTCAGGAGGCAGGTAAGGTGGTCTGGTATTCCCATCTCTTGAAGAATTTTCCAGTTTGCTGTGATCCACACAGTCAAAGGCTTTGGCATAGTCAATAAAGCAGACGTAGATGTTTTTTTGGAATTCTTTTGTTTTTCTATGATCCAATGGATGTTGGCAATTTGGTCTCTGGTTTCTCTGCCTTTTCTAAATAAAGCTTGAACATATGGAAGTTCTCAGTTCAGATACTCCTGAAACCTTGCTTGGAGAATTTTGAGCATTACTTTGCTAGTGTGTGAAATGAGTGCAATTGTGTGGTAGTTTGAACATTCTTTGGCATTTACTCTCTTTGTGATTGGAATGAAAACTGACCTTTTCCAGTCCTGTGGCCACTGCTGAGTTTTCTAAATTTGTTGGAATATTGAGTGCAGCAGTTTCACAGCATCATCTTTTAGGATTTGGAATAGCTCAATTGGCATTCCATCACCTCCACTAGCTTTGTTCAGAGTGATGCTTTCTAAGGCCCACTTCACTTTGGACTCCAGGATGTCTGACTCTAGATGAGTAATCACACCACTGTGATTATCTGGGTCATTAAGATCTTTTTTGTATAGTTCTTCTTTGTATTCTTGCCATCTCTTCTTGATATCTTTGGTTTCTGTTAGGTCCATACCATTTCTGTCCTTTATTTTGCCCATTTTTGAAGGAAATGTTTCATTGGTATCTCTAAGTTTCTTGAAGATGTAGCTAGTCTTTCACATTCTATTGTTTTCTTCTATTTTTTTACATTGATCACTGAGGAAGGCTTTCTTATCTCTCCTTGATATTCTTATATATATATATATATATATATATATATATATATATATAAAACACCTTTTTCATATTGTTTTCCATTATGGTTTATCACAGGATATTAAATATAGTTCCTTGTGCTATAGAGTATGATGTTGTGGTTGATTCATTCTATATATAATAGTTTACATCCAGTAGCCCCAAACTCCCATTCCATCCCTCCCACCTCTACCCGCCCTTGACAATAACAAATCTGTTCATGTCTGTGAGTCTATTTCTCTTTCATATATAATTTCATTTGTGTTGTATTTTAGATTCCACATATGTGATATCATATTGTATGTCTTTCTCTGTTTGACTTATTTTGCTAAGTATGATAATCTCTAAGCCTAACTATGTTGCTGCAAATAGCATTATTTCATTCTTTTTTTATGGCTGAGTAGTATTCCATTGTATACTACAATGTGTCGAAATGATGTATTTTTATGATTAGAAGTATTAACTTTGTCTTCAGATGGTCTGGATTTATTTCTCAGGTCATCTATTTTTAGGACCTTGTACAAGATGCTGAATCTATAAGGTTCATGACCTGCAAAATGGTTACAATAGCACTGACCTCCTCAATTTGTTGTAAGAATTGAATGAGAGATACATAAAATGCTTAGGACAGTGGTTGATACATAGCAATCCATTTAATGTCAACTCTTATTGGAGTTTGTTTCATAATACCTGGAGAGAAGATGTCATAACAAAACCTTTATCATTTCTAGAAAGTTCTACTTAAAATTCCAAATAAATACCTCAACAAAATTTTTGCCATCCCAAAGCAAGAGCCTTCACAGGAGAAAAGAAAATAGTTTCTGGGGAAATCTTCAGACATAAGTAATCCATTCTCAATGACTTCAGATGTACCATGAAGAAGGCAGATTAATATACAAGGCATGGTGATAATTTTGAGATGACATATTGCCAAAGAGGTTAGGTAGCCCAAGTCTGAGATAATAGGTCTCCTGATATGTACTTTGTGCTGTGTTTTCAGATAAGAAGACTTTATTTTGAGATAACTGCTCAAACAGCTAAAGAATACAAATGACTAGTCTTAAACAATAGCCAAGCAAAAAGCATCCTTTAAAATATATTTATTTTTAATTTATCAAATTGCTTTACAATATTGTGATGGTTTCTGCCATAAATCAACATGAATCAGCCATGGGTAGATATATGACCCCTGCCTCTTGAGCCTCCCTCCCACCTCCCTCCCCATCGCACCTCTAGACTGTCACAGAGCACTGGCTTTGGGTTCGCTGGGTCATACAGCAAATTCCCACTGACTGTCTATTTTGCTTATGGTAATGTATACATTTCAATGTTACTCTCTCAAATCATTCCATCCTCTCCTTCCCTTACTGTGCCCCAAAGTCTATCCTCTATTTATATATATCCTTGGCTGGCCTGCAAATGGGATCATCAGTACCGTCTTTCTAGATTCCATCAGTTCAGTTCAGTTGCTCAGTCGTGTCCGACTCTTTGAGACCCCATGAATCGCAGCACGCCAGGCCTCCCTGTCCATCACCAACTCACGGAGTTCACTCAGACTCACGTCCATCGAGTCAGTGATGCCATCCAGCCATCTCATCCTCTGTCGTCCCCTTCTCCTCCTGCCCCCAATCCCTCCCAGCATCAGAGTCTTTTCCAATGAGTCAACTCTTCGCATGAGGTGGCCAAAGTACTGGAGTTTCAGCTTTAGCATCATTCCTTCCAAAGAACACCCAGGGCTGATCTCCTTTAGAATGGACTGGATCTCCCTGCAGTCCAAGGGACTCTCAAGAGTCTTCTCCAACACCACAGTTCAAAAGCATCAATTCTTCGGTGCTCAGCCTTCTTCACAGTCCAACTCTCGCATCCATACATGACCACAGGAAAAACCATAGCCTTGACTAGACGGACCTTTGTTGGCAAAGTAATGTCTCTGCTTTTGAATATGCTATCTAGGTCAGTCATAACTTTCCTTCCAAGGAGTAAGCGTCTTTTAATTTCATGGCTGCAGTCACCATCTGCAGTGATTTTGGAGCCCCCAAAAATAAAATCTGACACTGTTTCCACTGTTTCTCCATCTATTTCCCATGAAGTGATGGGACCGGATGCCATGATCTTCGTCTTCTGAATGTTGAGTTTTAAGCCAACTTTTTCACTCTCCTCTTTCACCTTCATCAAGAGGCTTTTGAGTTCCTCTTCACTTTCTGCCATAAGGGTGGTGTCATCTGCATATCTGAGGTTATTGATATTTCTCCCGGCAATCTTGATTCCAGCTTGTGCTTCATCCAGCCCAGCTTTTCTCATGATGTACTCTGCATATAAGTTAAATAAGCAGGGTGACTATATATGCATTAATATGCAATATTTGTCTTTTTTTCTGACTTCCTTCACTCTGTATAATAGGCTTTAGGCTCATCTATCTCATTAGAACTGACTGAAATGCACCCCTTTTTTAGCTGAGCAATATTCCATTGTGTATATGTACCACAACTTCTTTATCCATTTATCTGTCAGTGGATATTTAGATTGTTCCCACGTCCTACCTATTGTAAAGAGTGCTGCAGTGAACATTGGGTTTAGTTCAGTTCAGTTCAGTTGCTCAGTCGTGTCCGACTCTTTGTGACCCCATGAATCGCAGCACGCCAGGCCTCCCTGTGCATCACCAACTCCCAGAGTTCACTCAAACTCACGTCCATCGAGTCAGTGATGCCATCCAGCCATCTCATCTTCTGTCGTCCCCTTTTCCTCCTGCCCCCAATCCCTCCCAGCATCAGAGTCTTTTCCAATGAGTCAACTCTTCGCATGAGGTGGCCAAAGTACTGGAGTTTCAGCTTTAGCATCATTCCTTTCAAAGAACACCCAGGGCTGATCTCCTTTAGAATGGACTGGTTGGATCTCCTTCCAGTGCAAGGAGTGCAGTGCAGTGCAAGTCTTCTCCAACACCACAGTTCAAAAGCATCAGTTCTTTGGCGCTCAGCTTTCTTCACAGTTCAACTCTCGCATCCATACATGACCACTGGAAAAACCATAGCCTTGACTAGACGGACCTTTGCATTGGGTTACATGTGTCTTTTTCAATTATAATTTCCTCAGCATATATGCCCAGTAGTGGGATTGCTTGATCATATGGTAATTGTATTCTTAGTTTTTTTAAGAATCTCCATACTCTTCTCCATAGTGACTATATCAATTTGCATTCCCACCAACAGTGCAAGAGGGTTTCCTTTTCTCCACACTCTCTCCTTTGAGAAAATTCTCTAAAAACATCAGTCTGAAGTAATTAATGAAACACGCTATGGTTTTAAGAATCTTTGGGAAATCTTAAGACTATTATGATACAGAATCCATACACTTGCCACTTTACAAAGGGCTTTAACCTAAAGTAGTCTATTTACATATCATTAAGATTTTTGAAGAAAACCACTTATTTAATTATATCTGCTCAAATAATGATGTTAGTTAGACAGCATTTCAATGAGTACTTACTTACCATGTTCAAACAATGTTGCATTATTGAAGCTCAGGAAGACTTCCACTTTGTGTGGTTTATTGTGTGTACCCAAGAGTAATTTGTGAAATTTCCTTTATAATGACCTCTCAGGCCCACACTTCAAATATTCAGTCATTGCCTCCTAATGAGGATTTGTTACATGTATAAATCAGTTTAGCAGCACTTATCAGGTACATGTGCATGCATGTGTGCTCAGTCATGTCTGACTGTTTGCAACCCACCATGGACTGTAGCCCACCAGGCTTCTCTGTCCACGGGGTTATTCAGATGAGAGTACTGAAGTGGGTTTCCACTTCCTCTTCAAGGGAATCTTCCTGACCCAGGGATCAAACCCATGTCTCCTGCATTGGCAGGCAGATTCTTTACCACTGAGCCACCTGGGAAGCCCCTTTGGGTACCTGTATCACTCACTTAATTGCCAGAAACCATGATAATTTTAAAATATTTACTTGAATTTTGTGGTAATCCACCTATCAAATCTTTCCTAAATGGTTTTAAGAGAGCATTTTCATTTCTCTACTTAGATTCAGAGTGGAAAAGATAAGAGAGAAGTGAGAGAGCAGACATGGATTTTCCAGAGCTTCTGGTATCTAGTCAAAACCATAAAATACTGAATGTGGTCCCATTAGTCAGCTACTGAGTGTTCTTGAGGGTTCATTACATGAGGTATCCTGTAAGAAAAGGAATCTCTAACTTAATTACTTTTAAAGAGTTGGAATGCTTCTCAGGTCAAGACTTGATGGAAACCTGACTGTTGGTATTACCATATCTAAAGGTAATCTGTCATTGAGGATGCTGGTTGCTCTGAAAACCAAGGGAAAAAGCACATTAGAGAAGCAATCTTTGGTTGAGGCGACTAAGCAGTACTGAAGAGCAAGCACTCAGGCTCTCGAAAATGTGTCCACACAAGAGCACCAGTGAATCAAATTGTGTGACACCAGCCATTACGATCAAATAGCTAACCCCTCTTGTTCTAATCCCATGATCTCCAGGCAATAACCCTCTGAATAAAGCTTCCTGTGCAAAATTGTCCACTCAGAGAGACTATTTTCATTCTACTTGATAGTTATTAGTCTTCCTGGGAACTTGTGAATTGGCTTCTTGGTTTTATCCATCAGTCTTTTATGCATTTGTTTACCATAACATAGTACCCTGGAGTCCAGTCACCCCTGAGCATGTAAGAAAATGGAATTGTCATGACTATCAAGCTGATAAATAGACTTTGAACTGGGTAGCCATATTAGCATACAGTAACTGATTGCAACCTAACCACTGTCTCTGTGAGCCAATAAATGGAGTGAATTCTCTGATATACTACATTTGTATTATATAATAGCAGCATTGACAAATAACACTGACAGCAATGTCCATTAGTTATTAATTTCAATTAGTATATAATGGTGGAGAAGGAAATGGCAACCCACTCCAATATTCTTTCCTGGAGAATCCCAGGGACGGCGGAGCCTGGTGGGCTGCCGTCTGTGGGGTCGCACAGAGTCGGACACGACTGAAGCGACTTAGTAGTAGTAGTATATAATGGATAAACTTTTGCCTTAATAGTTATATTATTACTGTTATTATTACTTAACACGGGGAGGGAGAGTTTGGGTAGTATGTGTGTATATCTATTTATCTATCCCTATATCTATATATATGTATTTATATAGATATATAGAGAGATAGACAGAGAGACAGAGAGACACACGAGAGAAAGACAGAGATTTGTGGCATGGAATTAAATAAACTGAGAATTCCGTTTGTTGTCCTTATATTCTGGTTCTTACTAAGAACTAAAAGAAAATGTTTACAGAACAGTGTTTTTAAAAAGAGCATCTCAGATGGATATAGGACAAATTAAATTTCTTCTCTGTGAGGGTAGTTTTTCTTGTTGGATTTAGCAGATTATTTTTCTTGCAATTTTATGATAACAGACTCTTTACCTCCAAGATAAAACTTCCAGGAAAAGCTTGAACGAATGAAAAAACAAATCTTTAGCTTGTGAGTAGTCATATATTCTGTGACATGGATATTTTTCTGCACTGATTGTCTATAGCTATTTAGAATCTCATCAGATTTCTTGGGGCAAAAGAAAATACACTGAGTAAAAGGCATTTGTTTGATTAAATATCAAAATGTATAGGCATCTAATATACTTTTCTGGGCAGGAAGAAGTATAGTCCTGAGTCAGCGATGGTTGGGTAAATGAAATTGCTGAAGAGAAAAATCTTTCTGAATAGCAGGAAATAGAAACAGCATAGAAGCAGGTGAACTTCAGGAGTTCACAGGTTTGGTTTAGATAATCCCTTCCAAGTGCAAATTCTTATCTGAATCCCTTCAATTAGAGGTCTGGTGTGGGAAGTTTGCATGGTTTTCTGTATTTTCTCATCCTGAGGAAAAAATACCAGAGCAGCATTTTCTGTTATATCCTAGTATTTCCAATCTTTGTGAACCCAGCCATATAGAATTCCACAGATCAAATTCCTTTAAGGAAGCATTTATTTAAGATTCTTATTCACACTGAGCTCAATTGGGGACTTAAACTATCTGAAGTGAAATCAGCTGTCCTTTGTACCAACTAACATTATTCATAAATGCACATTGGCCCCCCTTTCCAATAGACAACAATATTTAACCTTCTATTAAATATTTTAATGGATAAAATATTAATAAATTCTACAGTACCTTTACTTTTAAAACCTATTACGGATTTTTTTCTATTTTTATGAACACAATTATTACAGTTTACTTTTGTGTAGTTTGTGTGTTGTGCTTCTGTCAAAGGTCAAGATAAATTATAAACCTAAAGGTATATGCCAAAATAGCATCAGTCAATTTCACAAATTGCAAATATTCTTTAATTACATGAAATATGAAAACATCAATGCTTAGTGACACGGATATTTTTATATATCACAGGATTTGATCAATCTAATTCTGCCTTCTGTTTCTCAGTTCAGTTCAGTCGTTCATTCGTGTCCGACTCTTTGCGACCCCATGAATCGCAGCATGCCAGACCTCCCTGTCCAACACCAACTCCCAGAGTTAACCCAAACTCATGTCCATTGAGTCAGTCATGCCAGCCAGCCATCTCATCCTCTGTCATCCCCTTCTCCTCCTGCCCCCAGTCACTCCCAGCATTAGAGTCTTTTCCAATGAGTCAACTCTTAGCATGAGGTGACCAAAGTACTGGAGTTTCAGCTTTAGCGTCATTCCTTCCAAAGAACACCCAGGACTGATCTCCTTTAGAATGGACAGGTTGGATCTCCTTGCAGTCCAAGGGACTCTCAGGAGTATTCTCCAACACCAAAGTTCAAAAGCATCAATTCTTCGGCACTCAGCCTTCTTCACAGTCCAACTCTCACATCCATACATGATCACAGGAAAAACCATAGCCTTGACTAGACGGACCTTTGTTGGCAAAGTAATGTCTCTGCTTTTGAATATGCTATCTAGGTTGGTCATAACTTTCCTTCCAAGGAGTAAGTGTCTTTTAATTTCATGGCTGCAATCACCATCTGCAGTGATTTTGGAGCCCCAAAAAATAAAGTCTCACACTGTTTCCACTGTTTCCCCATCTATTTGCCATGAAGTGATGGGACCAGATGCCATGATCTTAGTTTTCTGAATGTTGAGCTTTAAGCCAACTTTTTCACTCTCCTCTTTTCTGTTTCTAGCATTGTATTATTATCTCCCTCCTGGGTTTGGTTCCTGGGTCAGGAAGGTCCCATGGAGGAGGGCATGGCTACACACTCCAGTATTCTTGCCTGGAGAATCGCCATGGACAGAGGAGCCTGGGGGGCTACAGTCCATAGGGTCGCAAGGAGCCGGACATGACTGAAGCAACTTAGCACACACTGCTTTAATCTCATTGGGGTCCTCTCTCAAAAATAAAGAGCAATTTGATTCTTTTTTAAAAAAATTAATTCAGTGTAACAGTTTTTTTTGTTTTTGTTTTTTTTTCATGAAAAGGCATTTTATTTTAAATACAGATGTGTCTATATGTCATTCACTTTCTGGGATGACCTAATTATATCTAACTATTTCAGCCTTAGTAGTAGCTGTACTTGGTTTAATTTTCTTTATCTTGTAGAAATTTTCTAAAGACAGATTTCATAAAGTATAATCTTCTTACAGCAAGATTCATGCTTTTTAAGGCCTACAGTTCCATAGAAGTTCATAAACTTTGAAAAATGTATATAGTCATGTAACCATTGAAATGATCAAGGTTGTTTTTTTTTTCTGATTATTATTATTTTTGTTGAGGTATAATTGGCATACAACATAATAATAATTTCAGCTGAACAACACAATGAGTCACAGTTTGCATGTGCTGCAAAATGACCACTGTGATAAGTCTAGACAACATCTGCCACTATACATAGTTACTAAAATTTTTTTCTCATAATAAAAACTTTGAAGATCTCCTTTGTTACTCAGCAACTTTCAAGTAGATCAGATCAGTCGCTCAGTCATGTCCAACTCTTTGCGACCCCATGAATCGCAGCATGCCAGGCCTCCCTGTCCATCACCAACTCCCGCAGTTCACTCAGACTCACGTCCATCGAGTCAGTGATGCCATCCAGCCATCTCATCCTCTGTCGGCCCCTTCTCCTCCTGCCCCCAATCCCTCTCAGCATCAGAGTCTTTTCCAATGAGTCAACTCTTCGCATGAGGTGGCCAAAGTACTGGAGTTTCAGCTTCAGCATCATTCCTTCCAAAGAAATCCCAGGGCTGATCTCCTTCAGAATGGACTGGTTGCATCTCCTTGCAGTCCAAGAGACTCTCAAGAGTCTTCTCCAACACCACAGTTCAAAAGCATCAATTCTTAAAATATGGTACAGTCTTATTAACTATACTTGCCAATACTACATCCCTATGACTTATTTATTATGTAACTGAAATTTTATACTTTTTGACTTCTTTCACCTGTTCCACCCAGCCTCCACCCCTGCCTCTGGCAACCACTGATCGGCTTGTTCTCTGTATATAAGCATGACTTTTTGTTTTGGTTTGTAAGATTTCACATGTAAGTGACATCATATGTTGTCTTTCTCTGTGATATATTTCACTTAACCGATTACCCTAAAGAAAAATATTGTGACAGATGACGGGACTTCATTCTTTTTTATGGTTGAATAATATTCTTGCCTGGAGAATCCCAGGGACCGGGGAGCCGGGTGAGCTGCCATCTATGGGGTCGCACAGAGTCGGACACGACTGACGTGACTTAGCAGCGGCAGTATTCCTGTATGTATATATATGTGTGTGTATATATATATATATCTTTATATACATATATGTGTGTTAGTGTTTTTGTTTTCTTCAGCTAAATAGCCAGAAGTTATTTTCCTGGATTATATGATAGTTTTATTCTTTTATTTTTTAAGGAACTTTTACACTATTTCCATACTGACTGTATCAATTCACATTCCCACCAACTCTTGTACACAAGAATTCCCTTTTATCCACATCGTCACCGACACTTATTCCCTCTCATACTTTTGATAATAACCTTCTAACAGGTGTGAAGTTATCACATTGTGGTTTTGACTTGCATTTCCCTGATGATTATTGATGTTGAGCATGTTTTCATGTACCTGTCAGTCATCTGTACCTCTTCTTTGGAAAAAATGTCTATTCATATCCATTGTCAATTTTTTTTGTGTGAGTGCAATAAAGTTTTATTAAAGTATAAAGGAGATAGAGAAAGCTTCTGACATAGACATCAGAAGGGGTTAGAAAGAGTACCAGCTTGCTAGTGTTAGCAATGGAGTTATATACTCTTTAATGAATCCAAAGACCGTCTGGATGTTGTAAAGACCTCACCAGACCTACTCCCATAATTTACATTTTAAGATAACAGGATTAGCCAGAAGGTTTAATCCAGAGACTGTCCTCAGGCAGGATACATAATCCTAAGGAATGTAGAGGAAAAAAAAAAGTTTGTCCTTTTTTCCTCTTTGAGAATTCCAGACCCCTCTCTCCTTGGAGACCCCTAGACTTCTTATCAACCTGCCTAGGAAATGACTCTCTCATTCCCCCTTTTTATTTTAGGAGAATTATGTTGCCAAGGGAAAGGGGCATCGTTTTTGTTCCATAGCTACTTCCTGCTGTTTAGGGGTATGGTCTCTAAATTGTTGAAGCAACATACTCTCATTGTCAATTTTTTAAATCAGATTTTTTTCCTAGTGAGCTGCATGAGTTCCTTTGTATATTTTGGATACTAACCTTGAATGAGATTTATGATTTACAGATATTTTCTCCCATTAATTAGGTTGCCTTTTCATTTTACTGATGGTTTCCTTCAATAGTTTCCTTCAATGTGCAGAAGCTGCACATTGATGAATCTTGCTTCTTTATTTTGACTTTTATTACCTTTGCTTTGGTGTCAGATCTAAAAAAATCATTGCCAAGATGGATGTCAGTTTACTGCCTGTATTCTTTTTGCAGTTCTGTTCAGTTCAGCTCAGTTCAGTCGCTCAGTCATGTCGGACTCTTTGCAACCCCATGGATGGTAGCACGCTAGGCTTCCCTGTCCATCGTCAACTCCCAGAGTTTACTCAAACTCATTTATTCTTTTTTAGGAGACTTATAATTCTTACATTAAAATCTTTAATACATTTGAGTAAATTTTTATGGGGTATAAGGTAGTGATCAAATTTCATCACATGTGGCTGTCCAGTTTTTCAACACCATATATCAAAGAGATTGTTCTTTTCCCATTGTATATTTTTGGGTGCTTTGTCATTAATTAATTGACCATTTGTGCTTCTTTCTGGCCTCACTATTCTGTCCCATCGATCTATGTATATATTTTTATGCCAATATGATGTGTTTTAATTAATATAATTTGAAATTAGGGAGCAAGTTGCCTCCACTTTTGTTCTTCTTTCTCAACACTGCTTTGGTTATTCAGGATCTTTTGTGGTTCCATACATTTAGGATTGTTTGTTTGTTTCTATTAAAAAATGCCATTGGAATTTTGATAGGGAGGTATTTGATATGTATATTGTTTTGAATAGTGGGGATAGTTTAACAATATTAAGTCTTCCAGTCTATGAACAGAGAATGTCTATTTATGTTGATTTATTTCATCAATGTCATAGTTTTCAGTGTACACAATTTTCCCTTCCTTGATTAAATTAATTCCTGACCATTATATTGTTTTTGATGCATAAATTTGTGACTAGGAATATGGTCTATACTTCCATCTAACTGAGTATTGTATGTACGTTTGAAAATAATCTTTATTCTGTTGTTGGGGGTGTGGGTATCCAATAAATGTCAGGATAAGGAGATCCAGCCAATCCATCCTAAAGGAGATCAGTCCTGGGTGTTCACTGGAAGGACTGATGCTGAAGATGAAACTCCAATACTTTGGCCACGTGATGTGAAGAGCTGACTCATTTGAAAAGACCCTGATAATGGGAAAGATTGAAGGCAGGAGGAGAAGGAGATGACAGAGGATGATGGCTGGATGGCATCACTGACTCAATGGACATGGGTTTGGGTGGACTCCGGCAGTTGATGGACAGGGAGGACTAGTGTGCTGCAGTTCATGGGGTTGCAAAGAGTCGGACACGACTGAGCGACTGAACTGAACCAAACTGAAGATGGCTGTGGTGTTTACCAGATCTTCTACACACTTAAGGATTTTCTCACCACTTGTTCTGTCAATTACTGTGCAAGGTCTATTTAACCATATGTGAACATTTTCCTGTTTCTCTTTCTATTCTATTCATTTCCACTTCATATATTTTGAAGCTCTTTTATTAAGTGTCTAAGGAATTATTAATACTTTTGCAACATCTTTTTACGAGTTGACCACTTCATCATTATGCAAAATATGTCTTTATCTCTCAATATTTCTTCCCTCAGAGTCTACATTGTCTGCTCTTAACATAGATATTTTTCTTTGGATTAGTGTTTGCATGGTATAACTTTTTTCATCACTTTACTTTTAACCAATCTATATTTAATTAGTAAAGTGGGTATTTGTAGACTACATATATTTTGGTACTGCATTTATATACATTATGACAGATGCTTTAATGAAGTTATTGCTATCGTGTTTTATGTCTGTATATATTTATTTATATTGAGATATAGTTGATGTACAATATTATACAAATTGCAGATGTACAACAAAGTGATTCACAATTTTTAAATGTTATACTCCATTTGCAATTATAAAATACTGGCTATGTTTCCTTGTGTACATCCCTGTAGCTTATTTATTTTATACATAAGCAAATCTTTTTTGCCCTGTCTTGCCCCTCCCCTTGGAGAAGGCAATGGCACCCCACTCCAGCACTCTTGCCTGGAAAATCCCATGGATGGAGGAGCCTGGTAGGCTGCAGTCCATGGGGTTGCTAAGAGTCAGACACAACTGAGCGACTTCACTTTCACTTTTCACTTTCATGCATTGGAGAAAGAAATGACAACCCACTCCAGTGTTCTTGCCTGGAGAATCCCAGGGACGGGGGAGCCTGGTGGGCTGCCGTCTCTGGGGTCGCACAGAGTCGGACATGACTGAAGCGACTTAGCAGCAGCAGCAGCAGCCCCTACCCTTCTACCTCTCCCTGCTGTTAACTGCTAGTTGGTTCTCCACATCTATGATTGTCTCCTTTTTGTTATATTCACTGGTTTGTTGTATTTTTTAGATTCCACATATTAGTGAATATGTGGTAAGATGCTATTGTTTAGTCACTGAGTCATGCATGACTCTTTGCAACTCCATGGACTGCAGCACACCAGGCTTCCCTGTCTTTCACTATTTCCTGGAGTTTACCCAAACACAGGTTCATTGAGTCAGTGATGTCATCCAAGCATCTTATCCTTTGTTGCCCCTTTCTCCTCCTGCCCTCAGTCTTTCCCAGCATCAGGGTCTCTCCCAGGGAGTCAGCTCTTCACATCAGGTGGCCAAAGTATTAGAGCTTCAGCGTCAACACCAGTCCTTCGAATGAATATTCAGGGTTGATTGCCTTTTTGAAGTGACTGGTTTGATCCCCTTTCTGTCCAGGAGATTCTCAAAAGTCTTCTCCAGCACCACACTTTGAAAGCATCAACTCCTCAGTGCTCAGCCTTCTTTATAGTCCAGTTCTGTACATAACCACTGGAAAAACCATGACTTGGACTATGCAGACCTTTTCTGACAAAGTGATGTCTCAGGTTTTTGATACACTATCTAGGTTTGTCATAGCTTTATTTCCTAGGACTTCCTGTGCAAAGATAGTGTTTGTTTTTCTCTGTCTGATTTATTTCACTTTTCACCTAGCATAATACCATCCAAGCCCATCCATGTTGTTGTAAATGGCAAAATTTCATTCTCCTTTTTTTGGGGGATGGGGGCGAGTATATATGCCACCTCTATACAATTTATCTACTGTATATATACCACTTCTTTATTCATTTATCTGTTGACAGACACTTGGGCTGCTTCCATATTTGGGACACTATAAATAATGCTTCTTTGAATATCAGGGTACATGTATTTTTTCAAATTAATGTTTTTATTTTTCTGATATATATCCAAGACTGGAATTATTGGATCATGCGGTAGTTCTCTTTTTACTTTTTTTTGCAAACTTACCATACTGTTTTCCATGGTGGCAGCACCCCTTGCTGCTGCTGCTAAGTCGCTTCAGTCTAGCTCTGTGCGACCCCATAGACAGCAGCCCACCAGGCTTCACCATCCCTGGGATTTTCCAGGCAAGAACACTGGAGTGGGTTGCCATTTTCTTCTCCAGGGGAACTTCCTGACCCAGGAATTGAACTCAGGTCTCCCTCATTGCAGGCAGATGCTTTACCAACTAAGCTATGCAAGAATATTTGCAACAAATAAAGTTTGCAAAAAAAAAGTAAAAAAGCTATGACAAACCTAGATAGTGTATCAAAAACCTGAGACATCACTTTGTCAGAAAAGGTCTGCATAGTCCAAGTCATGGTTTTTCCAGTGGTTATGTACAGAACTGGACTATAAAGAAGGCTGAGCACTGAGGAGTTGATGCTTTCAAAGTGTGGTGCTGGAGAAGACTTTTGAGAATCTCCTGGACAGAAAGGGGATCAAACCAGTCACTTCAAAAAGGCAATCAACCCTGAATATTCATTCGAAGGACTGATGCAAAAAAAAGTAAAAAGAGAACTATGGCATGATCCAATAATTCCAGTCTTGGATATATATCAGAAAATAAAAAATATTAATTTGAAAAAATACATGTACCCTGATATTCAAAGAAGCATTATTTATAGTGCCCCAAATATGGAAGCAGCCCAAGTGTCTGTCAACAGATAAATGAATAAAGAAGTGGTATATATACAGTAGATAAAATGTGAATGCAAAAAGTCAAAATTTAAAAATTCTAGAAGACAATATAAGAAAACATATCTTTTTGACATTGGGGTAAGGAAAGAGCTTTTCAACAACATAAAAAAGCATTAACCATAATGAAAATTGGCATTATATAAAAATATAAAACATTAATTTTTAAAAGACAAACTAAAAAAACTAAAGCTGAAACAAAATGAAAAAAAAAATGAGGTATTGAACAAGTCAAAACTAAGGAACAATATTTGCAATAAATAACTATGACTAGCATCTTTATTTGACTTTTTGCATTCAAATTTTTAATACTCTCGGATCTGCAGTTTTAAATTTCCATTTAAAATGGCATTAGATATTTTTTTCCCATCATGTATGGATCATGCTAGGATCGTGTGTTCAATAGTCTTATTTATGTACTGTGTGTGGGTGCTCAGTTACTCAGTCATGTCCAACTCATTGAGACCACGTGGACTGCAGCCCACTGGGCTCTTCTGTCCATGGAATTTTCCAGGCAAGAATACTGGAGTGGTTTGGCATTTCCTACTGTGTACTGTAGATATGCAAAATTCACTTTGCTATTTATCAAATTTCTATTATGCATGAGTCCGTTGTCCTTAGCATAAGCCATGGTCCAAACATATCTGGTCCAGTATTTCTGTAGGTTCTTATCTGTTATTTTAGTTGTTTCCTGTATTATTATTTTTAATATCAGTATTCACTTTATTGTAATGTTGTATGTTTGACTTGATATTTGTTTAAATTTTGTCATATATCTTATATATATTCTTGTTTCTCCTTTCTCTCAAAATCTTCTTTATGGAGTAACTTATATTTTTCCTGGAATACATCTCTTAAGATATTTTCAGAAATAGTCTGCTGTTGGAAAACTCTTATTTTATCTCACAATGCCTATGTTTTATCTTTGCCCTTGAAAAACACTTCTGTTGAGTCCAGAGGTTTCAGATGACCAAACTTTTTCTCCTCAGTCCTTTCCTTTAGAAATTGCAATTAAACTTATACACTCTCTTTCTGGTCTTCATGTTTTAATCTTCCCCTCATAATTTCATATCCTTAATATCTGAGCTATACTTTGAGTTTATTTTTCATCTTCATCTCTCTGTTCACTACTTTCTTTAATGCCAATTATTCCTTTTGTTTTATCTGTATTTTTGACTTTTAACAATTATATTTTCATTTCCAATAGTTCTGCTTGAGTGCTATTCAGTTTTTCCTATTTGGATTATCTTTTAGATATTTTTTGTTCTTTCCAATAAAATCCTATTATTTTAAAATTATTTTACACATTTTAAAGTCTGCATTGATAATTCAAAGAAAGTTTGCAGTCTTTTTAGAAATTTACTCTGTTGTTTATCTAATTATGTTATTAAAAATACTTTTTGATAATTGTCACAAATGGTAATTTTTTTGTGTATTTAGTGATTTTCTTGTTTTTATTAAAATTTCCTCTTACTTTACTGAGTTTAATCAATAGGTATTTCTAGGGTACTAGTTTGAAGAGATTTACTCTTTTCTCTATAGAGTTAGAGTTTCTTTTCTCTATAGAGTTAGTTCCTCTCTTAGATACAGTGTTACTATTAAAAAGGACTCACTTTAATTTGTTGGCCTTGGGGTTTTCTGAAGCTTAGTGATAGTAAAACATAGCACTTACCTTTTTCAGGCTTGCAAAGTCAGGCTTTGGCTGTACTAATACATTTTCAAAAGATACAATTTTATTTCTACCTGAAGCAAGATCTCAGAATTTTTACTGGCAGTTTAACTCTATTAAATGTCCTTTCTCTATATATAAGTCTTAATTCAAATCCTCCACTTTGTGTGGGTCCAAGGTTTAGTCTTTCTTTTTCTTTTGAGTATCCATTAAATAGCAAACTCTAGTTCCCCAGTACTGCTCTTTCAACAGAATATCGTCTTCTTCTGGGTTACATTTGCCAACATCTATGTTTTCAGCTTACTCTTTAGTTCTTCAACTTTTCTTGTCACTTCAGAAATGCACTTTAAATTACCTCTGTCAAAATCTTCTCATCATCTTTGTATTTTGCAGTGGTGATCAGCCCCACTCTACCATGTTTCAGGAGATATAGGTACTTTGACTTTTTCATTCATTCAAAACTATTTTTCATGAACTGACACTTTTTGTTTGTCTCTGATTAAAGGTTAGAAATAAGCTGGGCATAAAGGTCATCTATGTTTTTATTCTCCTGAAGCTTGGATTCTAGTGGAGCCAGGGAGACAAACTTTGTGTGTGTTTTAAGTAGTGTTTAATGTTATGAACACATTTAAGAAACAGAATTAAGATATGACAATGATGATAGTGATGTACACGTGTATATGTATTCAGTGGCTGCTAAGTCGCTTCAGTCGTGTCCGACTCTGTTCGACCCCAGAGACGGCAGCCCACCAGGCTCCCCCGTCCCTGGGACTCTCCAGGCAAGAACACTGGAGTGGGTTTCCATTTCCTTCTCCAATGCATGAAAGTGAAAAGTGAAAGGGAAGTCGCTCAGTCGTGTCCAACTCTTAGCGACCCCATGGACTGCAGCCTACCAGGCTCCT
Source organism: Bos indicus (assembly GCF_029378745.1). NCBI lineage: Eukaryota > Metazoa > Chordata > Mammalia > Artiodactyla > Bovidae > Bos > Bos indicus. The sequence goes on along the minus strand of NC_091780.1, from coordinate 12,397,489 downwards.
CCATCCATGGGATTTTCCAGGCAAGAGTACTGGAGTGGGGTGCCATTGTCTTCTCCAGTATTCAGTGGGGAGGGGTACATTTAGGGATAGCAGTCAACACAGTGTTCCTGAAGAAGATAACATTTAATCAGAGACCTGGATAAAGTGAAGAAAGAGTCATGTTAAAAATCTGTGAAACAATTGAAAAACAAACCAACTGTAAAACAGCAAGTGAAAATGCTTGGAGATTTCATGGAGGGGATAGGTTGGAATGTTCCAGTACAGCTAGAGCAAAGGGAATGAGAGTGATTATGACAGCAAAAGGAAAGCTTTTTGACCATGGAAGTAGTTTGACTCTTATTCTGCTCATGATTGAAGTTTTGCACAAGTCAGTGATAGTATATGAATTTTGTCTCATAAAAAAATAATTCCACCTACTGAATTGAGATTAGTTGGGGACCAACTAGGTGGGTTTTGAAATAATTCAGACAAAAAATAATGATAGCTAGGAAGCGACTTAGCAGCAGCAGCAGCAGCAGCAGGACAGGACAGTGTAGTGGAGGTAGGAAGTAGTGGTGGTTCTTGTTCAATTGCTCAGTTGTGTCTGACTGTTTGCAACCCTATGGCCCGCAGCATGGCAGGTTTCCCTGTCCATCACCAAACCCTGGAGCTTGCTCAAACTCATGTCCATTGAGTCAGTGATGTCACCCAACCATCTCATCCTCTGCCGTCCCCTTCTCCTGCCCTCAATCTTTCCCAGCATCAGGATCTTTTTCAATGAGTTGGTTCTTGCCATCAGGTAGTCAAAGTATTGGAGCTTCAGCTTCAGCATCAGTCCTTCCAATGAACATTCAGGGCTGATTTCCTTTAGGACTGACTGGTTTGTTATCCTTGCAGTCCAAGGGAAGTAGTGGTAGAGATTTGGAATTTCTGGAAACTAGATCTTCCAGGATTTCTTTAGTAATTGGATATGGGTGTGAAAAAAACAAAGGGCCAGTGATGACTCCTGGTTTTTTTGCCTGAGTAAATTTGTTTATTACGGGACCATTTCCTGAAGGTACACAGCATCCTCAGGTCAGTAGAAAGGATGACATTTGTTTTGGATCTTTAAGTGTGAGATGCCTATTTGATGTCCAACAAGAGGTTGAAACTGGCAGTGGGATAGTTGAGTTAGAAATCTCAGGGTCAATGGAATCAGCATATTTTCAGTGTGTTTGGTGGTGCTGATGTATCCAGAGGATATGTAGAAGGATTCAGAGCTGTAATAAAAGTAAAAGTACTTGGAAATCTATAAATGATATGCAACAGTGGTTTCAGAACTGTAAACTTAACATTTTTTTTTGCTTATCAAATTTATAACACTTAAAAAAAAGTCAGTGCAGCTGAAGCTAAAGAATATAAAAAATATTCTATAACAACCTGTGAGAATGTAGCTTCCTGAAATATATTTAAATATTTACATATCTAAAACTTTAAAATCATGCACGGCTAGAGACATACTTATTTTATGCATGGGTAGTTATCCAAGAAAACAATTATGAATATGCACAAATACTTAATTGCAGGCTAAGTATGAAAAGTATTTTCATAGCAAGATGCAAGACACAGAAGTTGAAAATAAGATTTTAAGTGGAATACTATACAATCATGAAACTGATCCCATAGATTCCAATATTTCCAGTTCTCAAATACTAGGCATATGGAATGATCACATTTCCTCCTTCTTGATACTTAGATAGACCTGTGTTATTAGTTCTGTCTAGAAAATTGTTAAGGCCTGAGGTATATTTCATTTCTGGAGTAGAGAATTTAATTGAAATGCAAGACTGTGGTGCTCTATTTTCTATCTGGTACAGCCTCAAGGCTTTGAAAGATTACAATGAGATTTCTCTTTTGGTATGATCAAGCAGCATGAACCAGAAATGAAGTTTGGTTGTTATATATTTTTTATATTTTGATTCTGGCTGCTTTAATTTAGCTTAGTTTGGTTGATACACATATTAATTTATATGTAAAGATATTTACAACACATTGTTACATTGAAGAACATGTTAGAAAAATAAAGTACATCCAACATGATCCTGTTTCTGTGTGCATGTGTGTGTGAGTGTGTGTGTGTAAGAAAATTGAAAGTGTTAAAAGTAGCTGTCACTGAATAAGTAAAATTGTGATTTCTTTCTTTTTTGTGCTTGTATGTAGTATTTCATGAATCTTTTCTATAGTGAGCATGAACAAGTACACTCCTTGGACAAGTTCATGCACAGATCATAGTAAAAGTAGCCTATATTGGTCATTTATTGGACATCTGGCTCATGACATTTCTTTATAAGCAAGAGTTTTTGGTAAAATGAATGGTATAAATAATCCTTTATCTTGGTAATATATGTGACACATTTTTCTTCTCTCTGCTCAGTATATATCATAGTTAGATCAGATTAGATCAGTCACTCAGTCATGTCCAACTCTTTGCAACCCCATGAATTGCAGCACGCCAGGCCTCCCTGTCCATCACCAACTCCCGCAGTTCACTCAGACTCACGTCCATCGAGTCAGTGATGCCATCCAGCCATCTCATCCTCTGTCGGCCCCTTCTCCTCCTGCCCCCAATCCCTCCCAGCATCAGAGTCTTTTCCAGTGAGTCAACTCTTCACATGAGGTGGCCAAAGTACTGGAGTTTCAGCTTTAGCATCATTCCTTCCAAAGAAATCCCAGGGCTGATCTCCTTCAGAATGGACTGGTTGGATCTCCTTGCAGTCCAAGGGACTCTCAAGAGTCTTCTCCAACACCACAGTTCAAAAGCATCAATTCTTCAGCGCTCAGCCTTATTCACAGTCCAACTTTCACATCCATACATGACCACAGGAAAAACCATAGCCTTGACTAGACGGACCTTTGTTGGCAAAGTAATGTCTCTGCTTTTGAATATGCTATCTAGGTTGGTCATAACTTCCCTTCCAAGGAGTAAGCATCTTTTAATTTCATGGCTGCAGTCACCATCTGTAGTGATTTTGGAGCCCAGAAAAATAAAGTCTGACACTGTTTCCACTGTTTCCCCATCTGTTTGCCATGAAGTGATGGGACTGGATGCCATGATCTTCATTTTCTGAATGTTGAGCTTTAAGCCAACTTTTTCACTCTCCACTTTCACTTTTATCAAGAGGCTTTTTAGTTCCTCTTCACTTTCTGCCATAAGGGTGGTGTCATAGTCACAGATATAGTATTTTTAAAAAATCATCAAACATAAATTCCTTTAACCCACTAACTTCAGGTGAATTACCTCCTGCTTCCACCAGAGACAGCATATAAATAAATACCTGAGTAATGGCCATGGGGACCTATTGTAACAAAACAAACTGTCCCCAAGCAGAAAGCCTAATCTTGGTGGAGTTATTGACACCTTTGGTGAACTTTAAATGAATCATTTGATCAATTTTTATGCTCATCAATCTTCTTAGAAAAATGGGACACATAACCAAAGCCTGACTCAGTTACCAAGCTTGAGCAAGAGAAGTAGCTTATGTACCATTAGCAAATACAGTGAATAACAAACTCGAGAAAGAGGGAGAAAACAGTTCTACATTAGGATAAGAATTATTTACAAATGGAATGGTAGTGTTTATGGACATTGGCCTTACCTAGAGTATTTAGAACTTTTCAGGAAATATAAATTTGACATAAATTTGGTATTTTACATAGACTTTGCTTTAGGAGCATTTTTTATTCATATGGAGAATGAAAACCTAGAGATCCTTTTGGTTGTTTGGATTATTCTCAGAAGATATTGGGGATTGGACAATGCCATTTAAAAAAAGTTAATTTCATCTATTTATGCTATTAAGATACCAATGAGAGAGAAATTAATTGCTTGGCATTTATAGAGTGATCATAATGTGTCATGGGCTGAGTTAGATCCCTTAGTTTAATTACCTAGCAAATATTTGTTGAGTGCCAGCTACATGTTACTACTATGCTTTCACTGGGTTCTCCTTGCTGGAGGAATGAACCCATGCTGTGACATCAAGGCAGCCTTGCATTGAAGGAATTTCTAGTCAAAGCTGGAGGTGGTGGGCTACACCTAAGAGGTCCACTAAAATGCAGGGCTCGGATAGAAGTTTCCTCAGCGTGTTGTGAGAAACTAAAGAGGAAGATCCAAGAGAGTGATCAGCCAGGGAGAGCATCAGATTCGTTTCTAAGGAACAAAGCTTCCTGAAGGGGGAATTGAAGAACCAGAATCCACGTCCAGAAAACAGTGAGCAGCTGAAAGTAGGCTGTGTATACCAGAGTTCCAGGTGATCAGACAAATGAGGATTCTTACACATTGATGAGCTTCTGCATTTTTTTACCAGTCTGAGCTATTCAAAATTCACACTGAAAGTGGCGAGCAACCTTTTGGAGGAATGATTTGAATATGATACGAATGAATTTATTTTTTTTGCTACTTCTCTCTAGTAAAGGAAAACATGTAAAAGGGTGAAAGGTAGGTGACAGACATTCACTCTTGCATCAGTGCAGGTAATGTGATGAGGGTGTGGACTTTGCTATCATGAAGAAAAGGGATTCAGAATAGAGAACACATTTGTATCGCCATTAGACATTGGAACTCTCTAGAGCTGGTGCTCAAAGGGAGTGTGAGAGAAACAGAGGAGCAGAGAGATTCTGTCCTGGCTGTGCTCGATTAATGAAGGTCAGGAATGAAAATGTTAAGAAGTTGAAGAGGCAATAAAACGAGTTTGGGTTATGTTAAATCGTAGATGCATATTAAGTAAGGATATCCAAAGAAGCCAGATCCATAAAGAAGCTGAGTATGAGATTCTGAAGGCACAGAAGTATGGTCTTTTCTAGATGAAGAAGTCCATCCTAAAGGAAATCAGTCCTGAATATTCATTGGAAGGACTGATGATGAAGCTGAAACTCCAATACTTTGGCCACCTGCCACAAAGAATTGACTCATTTGAAAAGACCCAGATGCTGGGAAAGACTGAAGGCAGGAGGAGAAGGGATGACAGAGGATGAGATGGCTGGATGGCATCACGAACACGATGGACATGAGTTTGAGTAAACTCCGGGAGTTGGTGATAGACAGGGAGGCCTGGCATGCTGCAGTCCATGGGGTCGCAAAGAGTCGGACATGACTGAGTGACTGAACTGAACTGAGATGAAGAGGTAATTGAGTATAAGCACATACTGAATATTTCTGTAATTTTATTTTCCATACTTGACTGTGCATGGTTTCTTTCTTGGAAATGCAGAGGCAGAATAGAGAGTCTTAAGCAACCATTCTGCTGACAATTCTAAATGTCTCAACAGTCTGTTTTAGTAGGATAAATAAAGGGTTTGGAGTAGCAAGGTGGAATTCAAGTAAACCTTTGCCTAAAGGTTGAGTGACTTTGAGAAAATAAATTCATCAGGAGTTCAGAATTTGCATTAATGAAATAGATTAAAGAGTCTCCAGTGTCCTTTCTAGAGCTCACCTTTCCTTTTTAGAATACAATCTAAATCAAAAATTTCTTAAATTTTTAACACACTAACTGTGCTTGAATTTAGAGTTAGCAGAATGTTTGTAGTTTTATCATCGACAAAATTCACTTAAAAGGAAGTGAAAAGTGAACTTTATTGTTTATAAGTGAAATATACTTTACATATTTTACTATTGATGCGAATTGTTTTGGGATTCCAGGTGGCTACAGTTTGTCTACTCTATCTGATTTTGTCTTGATTTTCCTGAGTGTCCCAAAGATATCCTCAGTGTGTTCCATTCTGTAAGACTTGAAGGGCCATCATTCAAAGAAACAAGATTCTAAACCACACCCTGTATTTCCATAGAGCTGTCTTCAATTTTAAGGTCAAGGAGGAGCCCTTGATTTACTAGTTAGAGTCACTTACGTCAGGTACTAGAGCAGTATTCACCAGGGCCCCTTAGTTATTTATTCACATCTCTTACTATCTACTTTTTTTAACCTATTTTCCCAATTTTTTTTTCCCTTTCTGATCCCATTTACTTATAAAAAAGTGACTCAGTCATGTCTGACTCATTGTGACCCCATGGATTGCAGCCTTCCAAGTCTCCTCTGTCCATGGAATTCTCCAAGCAAGAACACTGGAGTGGCTTGCCATTCTCTTCTCCAGGGGATCTTTCTGACCCAAGGATCAAACCTGGGTCTCCTGAATTGGCAGGCAGATTCTTTATCATCTGAGCCACCAGGGAGGCCAACTTTAGGCAGTGTAGTAATATAAAATCTTGTTTTAATCACATAAATGTCTATTTTATTTATACCATTTTAAATAACCATCCAAATAAATTTTTTTTTTTTTATTTCGCTTGTGGTAACTCCTTTTTCAAAAGTCATGGGAAAATTGTCAGCCTCTCCCCATTCTAACAATTTAAAAATTCCTCCAGTGTTCTATTAAGCTTAAATCAGTAACAGAGCTCCCATGTCTTTATATAGTTTTATCAGCTCATTTTATGAGACAAATATTTATTGAGCACCTACTAAGTGCAGGACACTGTGCTAGTCCTGAGGATTTAATGATGATAGAGAGAATGACAAGGACCCATTCTCCCACCTCTTGAAATGTATGGTCTGGCCCTCCTCAAGGGTTCATAGTGCTGTTCATCTTGTAATCGGTATGGCTGAATGAGCAATAGTCTGAGAAGGAAAGAAAAACCATGATACTATCTGTCTCTAAAACTGCAGAGGGTTTTTAGATAAATCAAATGTTATCTCACATTATATTTGGGATAAGATTTAGCTGATAATTTAAGGTCAAAGTGTACTTTGCAGGCATTTATTCACTGCCATTAATGAAAGTATTTATAACAGAATAACAGACAAAATTAAGAATTGGCTGTATAAGATTAAAAATTAAGTAGAGAAGACATATAAAGTGCTGTGGTATTTTTAGATATCGAGTTTTCAACAGTTTTTATTTTATAAGAATACCTTCTGAAAAAGGATTTATTAAGAGTAAGACTTTAATTAAAAACAAATATAATATTCCAGATGTTTTGAACAAATTCTGAAATCTAATAAATATTAATAAAATGTCAAAAGCAAATCTATTCTGTTTATTCTTTCCTTATTCTTCTGAGCATGGTTGGATTCAAGTGTATTCTGAGAGATTTTGCTATTACCTAATTTCTCATGTCAAATGCATAGTAGGTCTTGAAAAGAGAGATGGCAAAATGTTTTATTTTAATTATTAATCTTTTTTATATTATAAGGATATTATTAATTTCCATTTCATTGTGTTAGGCTGAACAAGGATGATTTTAAATCATAATTTCCCCCCCAAGGACTTCATCATTCATTTTCTTAAAGTATAATTTAAGAAAAAAAAGAAAGACACTAAACTTCCTTGAAAACAAATTAAAAGGGTTATGTATGTTAACAGTAAACCATTAGGTGACTTGATTGGGGAAGCTGGAATTTCTGGATGACAAGGTGCAGATAATCAGTTCTGGGACTCGTGCAGGAGTTGGGGCTGGGCCTCAGGGACTGCGTGGATCATATTTATTGTGGAAGGTTCTGAGGAAGCTTGCAGATGTGATCTTTATTAATCCCAATATTTTACTTTATACCTGAATTTATAATTGGGTCTTAAAACCAAATGAGATGTCCTTGCATCACCATCTGCTGTTTCCAACAGAGGCATGCTTGGATGTTGTCGATGGCCACTTGAAAAAGAGGAGTCCTTAGAGCCTTCAAAAGCTGTTTCTGCAGCATTTCGGATTATTTTCCATTTTAATAGAAAGAAAAATTAGGGATGTAGGTAAAAAATGTTCCCAGCAGTATTGTGTTTACGGCTCAGGATAAAGATGTGAGGAGGTGTGTTTTAATTCTTAATGCTCTCTGCACTCCGTCATCGCCTCCACAGTGATGCCAATGTGGACTGCGTGTTTAGCAGCAGGAAAGGACTCTGTCTTCCACGGTCAGGCCTGGCCTGACATCATCAGGGACATCATCACGGAGAGAGTGACCATTTTGTTCCCTGGGGTGACCACGTGGGCGTTAACCATGACGGATCTGGCAATGGAGAGGGGTGAGAATTTCACATCAGATATGAAATGTGTGATTGGCAGAATGCTTAGTAAAATGTATACAGTCTCCTTTTCTGGATCTGCCAATCTATCATTTGCCTAAAACCTGAAAGGACAGAGACAGGGCTGTTTTCAGCCTTGGTGTGATTTCCTTGAATGTAAAGCAAACAATTTTATGGCAATCATTTTATTGTACTCTGAATAATATTCCAGTTATTCTGAGTTGTATATCTAATTGACCATACCTGTGGGCATATACATATTTTTGTGGTTACGGCTCATAAAAAGTTTTCATATATATATATATATATATACTCTATACTTATCTATAGTATACATATACATACAATCATGCCTACAATCTGTTCAATACCACACATTCGTAATCTTTTCAATAACATGAAAGCAAGAATCCCAACTAAAAGCACACTACTCAGATGTGATGGGTCATGTTTTATTCCTTTGTGATTTTAACTCAAATCTGAACCCAGGTTTCTAAAGTCAAAGAATCTGCCTGCAATCCAGGAGACCCAGGTTCAATTCTCTGAAGAAGGGAATGGCAATCCAGTCTAGTGTTCTTGGCTGGAAAATCCCATGGACAGAGGATCCTGGCAGGCTACAGTCCATGGGGTTGCAAAGAGTTGGGCACGACTAAGAGATGAACACTTCTAAAAATCAAACGGCACAGTATGTAAAACCAGCATGTAAAGGGCAGGGTGGAGGTGGGGGATGTTCTGATCATTCTGACCTGGAGGAGGGTCCCATCTGTCAGACCCCTCAATTTTAATGGAGCTGAAATCCATCACAAGCATGTAGCTTTCAAATCCCAAAGCTTGAATGTTCCTAAATCACACCATTAAATTCTATGTATAAGATCCCGTTGGATGGACTTCTGCTTTCATGGAGGAAATTTCTGCCAATCATAAGAAGTCTAAGGGGAGTCAATTTTGTCCTTATTTGCCACTCTCTCTACCTTCCTTCATCCACCTATAACCCCAGGAGAGGCCTTTCTAAGTCAATGTTGGCACAAAGCACGGAGGAAGAACATTTGAAGAAATAAAAATAAGGGTAACCGTTCCTGTAGACTTTCACTGAATTTTAATGTATATCTGTGAAAAAGTAATAAACGGGCTCTAGTTCATTAGGCAAGAACAAATTTCTACCCATAATTTTATCTTTGTTTAATTGAATATTTAATTAGTATACATCTAAAACTAATTTTTCAATGCGTTCAGTACATTTAGCAGGGCGGGCTGGCGAGGGGCTCCTTCTGGAGACACACTTCTGTGGATACGGACAGCCCCCGGGCCCTCCTTGTCCTCCTGGGTGAGCTGACAGAAGCAGGTGGGTCATTTGGCATTAGCAAAGGAGTAAGTTAGCATTTGCACCGAGCTGGATCTTACCAGGCTCTGCATATTGGAAGCCACAGACAGAGGCTCCTTTCACAGTGATGAATGGGTTTTTTCAAGCGTTCTGCTCCCTAGTTATGAGAAGGGTGACCCGGTCAGGAGACGACTTTATGAAGCTATAAAAAATGTATGTCACTTCGGACTCTCTAATGTCACCGGGAAGGGAGGAAAAAAAAAAAAAAAAACCTGTGCAAAAATGGCAGGGTAATAAGGCTGTTTTCAATGCTCAAAATAGCTTTCTGTCTACAGTCATATGTAGCCCTGAAACTCGGGCACAGAGAGTGCCCATGAAGCACTGCTGTTGGGAGGATTAGAAAAAAAAAATGGCTTTGTTTGGCTTTGCTTGCCTTTGCAGAAATGCTTATGGTGAGGACAATCAGACATTTCCAAAGGCGGGTCCAGTCAGGACTGGGGAAGGTGCAATGTCTTTTTAAAAGCCAGCCAGGTACTCATGGTGGTGATGACTTTTAAGTATGCAGAAGAGCCAGAAAGGGAATCACTACAAAGCAAATGCATTTTGAAAGGGCTCTATTAATCTACTATTTTATCAAGTCTTACCTCTGTACCATGAAGAATTTTTTAAAAAAGGAAAGCTTGGTAGGTACATTTGCCCCTAAGCCTTTTGTCGAACACTCTGGAGTTTCCAGATAGTGACGTAGAGGTTTTAACAAAAGCAGCCGTCTCTAGGCCCATAATTTAGCATTCATTGAATTCTTTTACTCTCATCAATATGCAGATTTCACAGTATCGGGTGCTTTCCTTTTTGATATGTCACACATTTCATAGCTCATGTTCAAATGTTAATTTACACAGAGTAGGGAGCCCAGAGGACCAAGGTCAGCAGACCTGCCTCTATTAGGGCTTCAATTAGTCACAGGTGAACTTTGGAATATCTCAACCGGATTCAAACACTGGCTCTGTTGGGGCTGAGTCGTACAACACTGGGTGTCCCCTTCTCAGCCTAGGTGTGTCATTTCTTTCTCTGGGGCCTGTCAACCTCTGCCATCATCAAAACACACCTGACATGGGAAAAAGCATGTGAAAAGTGATGAGCTTAATACTTAATAGGGAATACTTAATAGAAAATGTCAGGTTCATGATGGCTAAAAAGCGAGGGAGAGAACTGAGGTTTTCCACTCATAGAACATGAGTTTGGCATTTCTTCATGAAGAAGACTCTGCATATCAGAATGGCTTCCTAGCCCCATTCTGAGAAAAGTTGGTCCTGGTGGATTCTCTGTGTCTGGTCACTGTGCTTTTCTAGCATCCTGGCTACAACTAGCCAAAAGCCCATGGAATGTGTAGACCTAAGAATTCTCCCCAGGTTGTTGATTGTCTTATAGAACCACTGAAGTAGTCAACCAAGTCTACACTCTTAAAGATGTTTGAATGTTAGACATGTAGGAAGTTAGCAATCAGCAGGAACAGGCGGAGGGAAAAGGAGTGACTGCAAGACTGTGAATCAGATGGAGGAGAGAATCTTTAGACTTTTTCTTTTCATCAAAGAAGCAACGATATAAGAGCTTGTTCTAGACTCAAGACCTGGCTAATGGACTGCTTATCCCAACTTCTTTGAACATCATAAGCCGCAACACCTGTAAACTCCCAATCTGTGTTCTCTTTGTAACCTGAACAAGACAATCTGACACAACAACACCCATTGCTACTTGAAAAAGAGGCCTCATCTTATTATAGAGTATTTTTAAACTTTACTTAAGAAGCAGCTGAGAAATGAAAGAAGGATAGTTGAGTACTTATCTTTGAAGCATTTTAAAGAGAAGAGTGAATATATACTTTACTGGAAGCTTTGGATTGATTATTTACTTATAGAACCTGGAAACCAAAAGCAATTTACTGATCAGATCAGATCAGTCGCTCAGTCGTGTCCGACTCTTTGCAACCCCACGAATCACAGCACACCAGGCCTCCCTGTCCATCACCAACTTCCGGAGTTCACTCAGACTCACGTCCATCGAGTCAGTGATGCCATCCAGCCATCTCATCCTCTGTCGGCCCCTTCTTCTCTTGACCCCAATCCCTCCCAGCATCAGAGTCTTTTCCAATGAGTCAACTCTTCGCATGAGGTGACCAAAGTACTGGAGTTTCAGCTTTAGCATCATTCCCTCCAAAGAAATCCTAGGGCTGATCTCCTTCAGAATGGATGGTTGGATCTCCTTGCAGTCCAAGGGACTCTCAAGAGTCTTCTCCAACACCACAGTTCAAAAGCATCAATTCTTCGGCGCTCAGCCTTCTTCACAGTCCAACTCTCACATCCATATATGACCACCATAGCCTTGACTAAATGAACCTTTGTTGGCAAAGTAATGTCTCTGCTTTTGAATATGCTATCTAGGTTGGTCATAACTTTCCTTCCAAGGAGTAAGCGTCTTTTAATTTCATGGCTGCAGTCACCATCTGCAGTGATTTTGGAGCCCAGAAAAATAAAGTCTGACACTGTTTCCACTGTTTCCCCATCTGTTTGCCATGAAGTGATGGGACCAGATGCCATGATCTTCGTTTTCTGAATGTTGAGCTTTAAGCCAACTTTTTCACTCTCCACTTTCACTTTCATCAAGAGGCTTTTGAGTTCCTCTTCACTTTCTGCCATAAGGGTGGTGTCATCTGCATATCTGAGGTTATTGATATTTCTCCTGGCAATCTTGATTCCGGCTTGTGTTTCTTCCAGTCCAGCGTTTCTCATGATGTACTCTGCATATAAGTTAAATATAGAAACAACATCACTTTGTGTACTTGGGTGAGTAAGTTTGGTTTAAGCTAGCCCTGCAAGTTAAGATGGGAAGTCCTTGATATTAAGGGAAATAGAAACTGAGTCATGAACATTGTAAAGTTCACCAAGGGTAAGAGGGGAAAATCAGTGATATTTTAGGACCTGCTCTCTTGTTAGTCCATCATATTCCCATCTTTCACTTACAAATGAAGGGCAAATATGAAGTGATGAAGCTGTCCTTTAGGAAGAGGCAAAAGCAGGTGTATGCTCTGTATATAATATTAAAACTATAATGAAATTGACAAGTCATAGATCTGCTTTTTAATCACATCACTGTACTCTCCTTCAGTGAACCCGTGGAACAGCAATGGCATCTTGTATACTGAAGAATGTGTGTCTTTACAGTATGAACCGAAAAAGTTCTCAAGTAGAAAATGCATGCTACTTTCCAGCCTCAAAGTATCAGAAGGCCTAATTTCGTCTCAATGAGTGTGCGGTACTCGAGAGAAATCCTAGGACAGATGTTTTTTTAAAATTAATGTATTATTTTTTAAATTGTAGGATAATTGCTTTATGATGTTGTGTTGGTTTCTGTCATATAGCCATATAAAGCATTCATAATTAAATAAATATATCTCCTTCCTCTTGAGCCTCCCTCCCACCACCTCCCCCCCATCCCACCCCTCTAGGCCATCACAGAGCACTAGGCTGGGCCCCCTTTGTTATGTGGCAGTTTCCCACCAGCTGTCTCTTTTACACATGGTATTGCCTATGTGTCAATGCTACCCTCTTAATTTGCCCTACCCTCTCCCTCCCTCACTGTATCCACAAGTTCATTCTCTATGTCTGTGTTTCTTCCCACCCTACAAGTAGGTTCATCAGTACTACTTTCTAGATCCCATATTTGTGTCTTAGAGGACAATATTTGCATCTGAGATTTCATTATTCTTGATTTCACGTGCTCTCCAAGTACTGGAGGCCAATAGCATAAAACAGATATTTTTTCAAGAAAAATTCCACATCGCTTAAGAATTTATTAACAATTTACATAATTGCTTAAGTAATCTGCATAATTGACAGAAAGTTTAATTTGACCCTAGTTCAACTGTAACACTTACGGTTTTAAATTGAAATTGGTATAATTCATTTATGAGAGTAATTAAGCCATGGTGTCTAACAAATACAATGTATGCTGCCTGAGGCCTCCAAGGCCAGAACATGCTATTAGAATGTTTTATTTAAATATGTCAGATCTGTTCATCTCCACCGTCACCCATGTTAAACTGAAGCAAATGGCTTCTTTGACCTTGAGCTCCATGCTTCTGAGGGACAATATTTGAAGCACATGGTTGAACTATCTTTCTAGAGGAATCATGAGCTAATACATCTGTTTCTTAAGAAACACTAAACTTTACCTTGTTTTTATTTTCCAAAAGTGTTCAGACATATTTGATTCTATAATAATCACATGCTATTAAACATCAGTTTTTCAGCAGAAAAGGTCTGGAAAGTGGCCCAGAATAATAAATTGTCAGCTTATGACAAGATGACTAAAATTCATGAGAATGAGAAAAGCGGGGAATCTACTTTCCTTGAAATACATGCTTTTTATACTTAAATACATAATTAATCCAAGTAACTGAAGGCTAGTTATTCCAAAAAGAATATAATAAAATAATAGTGCTGAAAAGAGCCACTGCATATGTCTGGGGAAGGGTGGAGACTAAGTTGGCCAAGTGCGTGTAACATCTCTTCACTTGGAAAATATCAGAGCTCATGGCTTTACTTTGTCACTGCCTCCTGTGCAGCCTTGGGGACCAGAAAAATATAGATGAGGGTCAGCTGCAGGTGACATGGTTATATAGACAAAGTCTCTCTTGGGCACCCTCAAGATGCATCCTCTTCTAAGACTCCCATGAGTATTCCAAAGAAAATCTTCTAATGCATCATCACACACGACACCGCATCTTAGCACTCCAGGGATCTGTATTTCCCGCCTTGTTCTGCTCTTAGAATTTATTTTCTGTTCCTTTTTCTCATTGATTCTTCATTCTTTTGATCAATTTTCTTATTACCCTCAATTCTCTTTTCTCACACTGTTAGAGAATCCAGTCTCAACCCTGCCGTTCAGACTTGCGCTGTTGAGTTGTTAGTAATAATTATGGTTCAAGAAGTGCTTCTTGAGTGCCAAACACCATGCCAAGTATTTGACATAATTCATCTCACTTAATCATCACTGCAGTTCTGCAAGTTATCTTCATTGTGCAGATGAGGACATGGAGACTTGATAGGAGTTAAATGACTCCTCTAGGTCCCCAAACTACCTGAGTTGCACCCATGACCACATGACTACACACACACAAATTTACAGACACACACACTTGGACAGTTCCACACTACTATATAATGTCTGGGATTAGGACATCATTTCTTTTTTTACTAAATAATAATAACAAAATCATCAAACACAACAGAGAGAGAAAACCACAAACATATAACTTAAATTATCGTAAGTTCAACAGCCTTGTAATCATCACCCTGATCAAGACAAAATTTTGTTAGCCATTCCAGACCCCCACTGTGTGTGTGTTTCCCCAATCACAGTCCTCTTTCACACACCACAACCACTGAAGTCTTCTGGAGTCTTCCACAGTCTAGATTTTGTAGATTGTACACTCACAGTGCAGTTTTTCATGTTCCCACTCCTCCACATTTCCAGAAAATTGGCAGATGGACACAGAGACTTGATGAAACTCAAGTTTGATCCCTTCGGCAGAAGTAAAAGCGGAACTCTGTTCTTTCAACTGAGGCACAGGGTGTCTGATTGTCTTTTGTCTTTTTGTGATGTTACCAATTACTGATCCTCAATGACTTGATCCATTGAGACTTTGGAGGACACTACAGTGTGGAATCTCTTCTAATTCTTTCATTTCCTTTTTGTAAATTATCTAGAAAATTTTCATAGAGAAATGCTTTTCCTCTTTGGTCTTGTAATGGAACTGTTCATACAGAAAAGCAGGATAAACACTTCTCATTAATTATTGATTTTTGTGATGATGTATATGCTTCTACTCTTCTCTGGAGGTAGCAGATTATTTTGCTTTTAATATGCATATGAACAAATTGGCTTAAAATATAAGATGAGTTTCAATCCATTGTAATTATTATCCTTATTGAAGCTCAAATTGTCACATCTTTGGTAGTGGAAGCCTGTTAACACTGGTCCCCGAGTCCCTTTGACATAATTCCAGTAATATTTAGCAACCTCGGATAGCTTCCTTGTTTTTTAGTATAGCAAAATTTTCAAGGCTCACCTTCTATATTTCCTGTTCCAAATCAAGAATCAGTCCTCTCTCCTTGAATGTGTGTTATGGACTGAGTTGTCTATAAGCAACTCACATTATATATAATAATATTGCCAGGCATAAAAGAAAAGGAAGAAAAAAATACATGTCATGCAAAACCACTAATTAAGGTAAAAGCCATAATGATTATACTAATGAGATAATATAGATTTCAGAACAAAGAAAATTTTCAGATACAAAGAGGGGCATCATACTATGATAAAAGGAATCAATAAAAAATAAGACAGAACTATTCTAAATGTGTATGCACCAAATGACACAGCTGCAAAATATATGAAGCTCATACTGATAGAATTAAAAAGACAAATAGATAAATTCATTGTTATAGTTAGAAAATTCAATGCCCCTCTTTCAACAACTAATAAAACACCTACAAAGGAAATTTGTAGTGGTATGGAAGAAATCAACAACACTCTGAACCAACAGAATCTAACTGGCATTTATATAACACTTCAGGCAACAGCATAATATACATTTTTAAAGTGCCCACACAACAAACATGTCTTTTTCTTGGGTATGGTTTTGATCACCGCCTCCTGTACAATGTCACTAACCTCTGTCCATTGTTTTTCAGGCATTTTGTCTATCAGATCGAATCCTTTGAATCTATTTGTCATTTTCACTATATAATTGTAAGGGATTTGATTTAGGTCATACCTGAATGGTCTAGTGGCTTTCCCTACCTTCTCCAATTTAAGTCGGAATTTTGCAATAAGAAGTTCATGATCTGAGCCACAGTCAGCTCTTTGTTTTGTTTTTGCTGACTGTATAGAGCTTCTCCATCTTAGGCTGCAAATAATATAATCAATCTGATTTCGGTATTGACAATCTGGTTGTATATATGTAGAGTTGTCTTGTGTTATTGGGCGAGGGTGTTTGCTATGACTAGTGTATTCTCTTGGCAAAACTCTGTTAGGTTTTACCCTGCTTCATTTTGTACTCTGAGGCCAAACTTGCCTGTTACTCCTGGTATCTCTTCATTTCCTACTTTTGCATTCCAGTCCCCTGTGGTGAAAAGGACATCTTTTTTTGGTGTTAGTTCTAGAAGTTCTTTTAGGTCTTCATAAAACTGTTCAAATTCAGCTTCTTTGGCATTAGTGGTTGGGACATAGAGTTGGATTACTGTGATATTGAATGATTTGCCCTGGAAATGAACAGAGTTCATTTTGTCATTTTTAAGACTGCACCCAAGTACTGCATTTCAGACGTTTTTGTTGACTATAAGGGTGACTCCATTTCTTCTAAGAGATTCTTGCCCACAGTAGTAGATGTAATGGCCATCTGAATTAAATTTGCCCATTCCAGTCCATTTTAGTTCACTGATTTCTAAAATGTTGATGTTCACTCTCACCATCTCCTGTTTGACCATTTCCAATTTACCTTGGTTCTTGGACCTAACATTCCAGGTTCCTGTGCAATATTAGATTGCTGGGAGAAATATTAATAATCTCAGATATCCAGATGACACCACCCTTATGGCAGAAAGTGAAAAGAAACTAAAGAACCTCTTGATTAAAGTAAAAAAGGAGAGAGAAAAATCTGACTTAAAATTCAATAGTCAAATAACTAAGATTATGGAATCCGGTTCCATCACTTCATGGCAGATAGACAGGGAAACAGTGACAGACGTTATTTTCTTAGGCTCCAGAATCACTGCAGATGGTGACTGCACCCATGAAATTAAAAGATGCTTGCTTCTTGCGAAAAAAATATGACAAACCTAGACAGGATATTAAAAAGCAGAGATACTACTTTCCCAACAAAGGTCTGTCTAGTCAAAGCTGTGGTTTTTCCAGTAGCTGTGTATGGTTGTGAGAGTTGAACCAAAAAGAAAGCTGAGGGCTGAAGAATTGATGCCTTTGAATTGTGGTGTTGGAGAAGACTCTTGAGAGTCCCTTGAACTGCAAGGAGATCAAACCAGTCAATCCTAAAGGAAATCAGTCCTGAATATTCATTGGAAGGACTGATGCTGAAGCTCCAAATCTTTGGCTACCTGAACTGACTCATTAGAAAAGACCCCGAGGCAGAGAAAGATTGAAGGCAAGAGGAGAAGGGGATGAAGAGGATGAGATGGTTGGATGGCATTGCCGCCTCAATGGACATGAGTTTGAGCAATCTCCAGGAGTTGGTGATGGACTGGGAAGCCTGGCATGCTACAGTCCATGGGGCTACAAAGAGTAGGACATGACTGAGCAACTGAACTGAACTGACACAACATACATCAAAATAAACCTAATCCTTGGTCCATGAAAACAGCCCTAGTAAATTTAAAAGTAGTGAAATCACCCATACTGTGATGTCAGCAGAAAACAATGAAATCAGGAATGAAATCAAGAAGAGAAAGAAAACTGGATAATCTCCAAGTACTTGGAAACTAAACAGTACATTTCTAAATAATGCATGAAAAAGAGAAGTCTCAGGGGAAATAAAAATTACACTGAATTTGATGAAAATGAAAATGTATCAAAACTAGTGGGATATACAGCTGAAACAGTGTTGAGAGAGAGATAAATATTTACAAGCATACATTAGAAAAGAGGAAAAGTCCCATAGAGTATTAAAGTTTCATTAGAGGATTAGATTTTAAAAAAAAGAAAAGCAGATATCATTGAAATTGAAAATAGAAAAATGAAACAAAGGGAAGTTTCCTTAAAATAGTCAATAAAATTGAAAAGCCTCTAGGATGACTGACAATGATAAGAGAGAATATTATGAGCTACTCCTATTAGGAATGAAGGAGGAGGTATCACTACAGATGCTACTGATTCAAAGAAAGAAAATAGAATACTGTGAACAATTTTACACACATAACTTTGACAAGTGAGATGAAATGGACCAATTCCCCCCAAAACACAAATTATCGCAACTCACTAAGTAGATAATAGATAATTTGAATAGCTTAAATTCAAGATTAGTGAACTTCCCCCCAAAGGAAATATCTAGATATGTTTAGTTTCACTGGAAAATGCCACCAAATATTTTAAAAGATAATGTCAACTCTATACCGTATCTTCCAAAAATAGAACATGACAGAACATAATCCTAAATGGTTTTAAGTAGTCACTATTACTCTGATACCAGAACTGGAAAAAGAAAGTATGAAAAAGAAAGAAAGAAAAGATAAATTATAGACAAATGTTATTCATGGATATAGACAAAAAATGGAAATTTGTTAAGATATTAATAAATAGAATTCTACAATACATAAAGAATTATTCCATCATTACTAAGTGATCCAAGGATGCAGAATAATTCAATATTCTACTCTCAATCAATGCAATCCACCCTATTAACATTCTGAAGAATAAAAAAGTTACATGATCATATCAACTGATGCAGAAAAAGGCATTTGACAAAATTCAGCACTCACTTATAATTTTTAAACATTCCAGGAAAATAGGAATAGAGATGAAATTCTCCAACTTGATAAAAATAACCTACAAAAATTCTACAGCTAACTTTATGTGTGTGCTCATTCATTTCCTACTCTAGAACCCCATGGACTGTAACTCGCCAGGCTCCTCTGTCCATGGGATTCTCCAGGCAAGAATACTGGACTGGGTTGCCATTCTTCCTCCAGGGGATCTTCTTGGCCCAGCAGCTGAACCTGCATTTCCTATGGCTCCTGCATTAGTAGGTGGATTCTTTACCACTGAGCCACCTCGGAAGCCCACAACTAACATTATACTCTGCAATATAAGAGCAGAAATAAAGCAAACTTGTCCACTCTCACCATACTTGTACAACATAATGCTGGACATTCTAGCCAGTTCTATAAGGCAGGAAAGGGATGTTAAAAGCAAAGCAGTTGGAAAGGAAAACCATTCTTGTCTATGTTTGAAGATGTCCTAATCATCTATGTAGAAATCCATAATGTACCTAGCAAAAAAAAAAAAAAAAAAAATACTCTGATGACTATTAAGTTTGATTAGCAGGAGAAAAAATAAACATAGAATAATACACACACACACACACACACACACCTGGGTTTGATTCCTGGGTCAGGAAGATCTTCTGGAGAAGGGATAGGCAGTATTCTTGGGCTTCCCTTGTGCTCAGCTGGTAAAGAATCTGCCTGCAATGCAGGAGACCTGGGTTTGATCCCTGGATTGGGAAGATCCCCTGGAGAAGGGAAAGGCTACTGCCTCTGGTATTCTGGCCTGGAGAATTCCGTGGACTGCATAGTCCATGGGGTCGCAATGAGTTGGGCATGAATGAGTGACTTTCACTTTCACGGCCGTATTCAAGTGTCTATATCAACACCTGTCACCTAAAAGGCAACCAAATAAGAAAGCATCCTGTGGTCTATCCCTCTATGCAGCAAGTTATAAGGACTGTCGGTTAGCATGATGCCAGGGGTGGAGAAGTGATCTACAGGCAGATGAAGTTTTCAAAAGAAAATGCAATACAATACTTTACTCACATCTATTTTATATTTGAAATGTATCCTTTTTCATGATTTTTACAGAAATGTGTTGCTTTATTAATAATGATCAGTTTCTTAAAGATGGCCCATTTCATGCAAA
Organism: Bos indicus; assembly: GCF_029378745.1. Lineage (NCBI taxonomy): Eukaryota > Metazoa > Chordata > Mammalia > Artiodactyla > Bovidae > Bos > Bos indicus. Next base: position 12,377,445 of record NC_091780.1, on the reverse strand, counting down.
GATTGAACTGATCCAATGGTGTTTGCTGATAATAACTTTACATGGTACAGGCCACCTCTGCTCGCATTTTCAAGCTCTTTTTTTTTTTTTTTTGGTAGATTTCCATTTTTGTCATCACTGCTATATTGGCTTATATCTTCAAATAACCAAAGTAAATACATGGCTAGTACACTGAGATGTACATGTAGTGAAGGACTACAACTTAGAATAGCACTATAAATGGAAACAGAGAAAGAAATGGCAACCAGCTCCAATAATTTTGCTTTGAAAATCCCATGGACAGAGGAGCCTGGTGGTCTACAGTCCATGGGGTTGCAAGAGTCAGACATGACTAAGCGACTCAACAGCAAGAACAATAAATGGAAAGAGTGCTCAGGTATCCAGTGTAAATACAAATTGTGAATCTTTAAAGGCTGAAACAAATGAAGTTGCCCTGGTAACCAAAAGGGAATGTGTAATTAGAAGTGTGACAACAAATAACTGAAAACTGGATTTGACTGCCCAAATTAACCATCATTAATCCTTAGTGTGTTGAATAGTATGACATTTAGTCAAAGAATAATAGGAAATATCGAAGCTTTTGTGTTCTTGTAAAAACAATCTAGTCAGCTTTCTGATATCCCCATTTAGATGTGTGTTTGTTTTCTGTTATTCTCCAATCAAGCACAAAATAATGATTTCTGGTTCTCCAGTAGATGGAAGACTGAGTTGTAAAACTTTTACTATAAACTGGTCATACAAGAGATTTGTGAAGCTAATCACAAGTCAAAAACCATTCTTAGAGAAAAAATGTAACATGAACAATTGGTTGAATTCTTTCATCAAGTGATATTGTGGCTGTGTGTTAGGTAACACTGATTGCATATGGAAGCTGCAGTTCTATTCCATGGGTGCATTTGTGGCTCTTGCATGAGCATATGACTTACACAGGTCAATAGGAAAATAACTTTATCCTCTCACACCCTCCCCCAATCGCTCATCACCTTTGAAACACATTCAGTGGGGCTTGCTACTTCATACTCCCTATATTGAAAAATATTTGGAATTCTAAGCTTTTTCAACATGAAATAAAATCCTCTAATGCTTTGGTTTCACTTTAGCATCAGTCCTTCCAAAGAACACCCAGGACTGATCTCTTTTAGGGTGGACTGGTTGGATCTCCTTGCAGTCCAAGGGACTCTCAAGAGTCTTCTCCAACACCACAGTTCAAAGGCATCAATTTTTTGGCGCTCAGCTTTCTTCACAGTCTAACTCTAGCATCCATACATGACCACTGGAAAAACCATAGCCTTGACTAGACAGACCTTTGTTGGCAAAGTAATGTCTCTGCTTTTGAATATGCTATCTAGGTTGGTCATAACTTTCCTTCCAAGGAGTAAGCGTCTTTTAATTTCATGGCTGCAATCACCATCTGCAGTGATTTTGGAGCTCGGAAAAATAAAGTCTGACACTGTTTCCACTGTTTCACCATCTATTTCCCATGAAGTGATGGTACCAGATGCCATGATCTTCGTTTTCTGAATGTTGAGCTTTAAGCCAACTTTTTCACTCTGGTCTTTGATGATAGACAAAGCTGTTTCCTAGTTATGGAGCCGAATATGGGTTCTACTATTAACTCCCTCCCCCACCACTACCACCAGACACACTGAATCTCCTGATGGGCATGGTGTATCTTTGCTCAAATAGTCATGTAGGTGACTGTTGCTGTTCTGAGTTTCATCCTATGTTGGTTTAGTACTTCCTTCCAGTAGTTTTTCTGGGAAGAATTATAATGTCTCCAGGCTGGCTCTTTTCCTCACCTGGCCCCTCTCATGTCCATGAGACAGGCTCACTAATCCTCACCTCCTCATGAGAGTCAGTGCAGCTCCAAACATGGGTCATTCTCCATCCTTTCTCCTTTGCCCAATGACCACAGACTTTCCTCCTTAGATTTTCTATGTGATTAATATTCTACAGAGTCTCATATTTTTGATCTAGTTCACTGTGCCCTCTTTTAAACTCTGAGAATCATATCTTAAAACTTCCAAGTGATCTCTTTGAGGATTATCTCACCAGGCTTGAGAATTCCCTGTCTTTTAGGAAGAGGGGTGAGAAAGAAAAAAAGAAAGAAAGAAAACTATAAAATTTTAAGAATTCCTTCCATTTTATTTTCGATACCTTTAGCTGATTTCCTAGCCAAGGGTTTTATAATCTGGAGGTGAGTGATGGTTGCAAAACTATCTTTATACCTATCTGTTGCAAATCCTGGAAAGATCTAGTATCTTTTTTTCTTTTTTGAATGGAAGTTTGGTGGATGTTGTGATGGTCTTCAAGAGAGATCTACCAAAAATGGAGACAAAAGGAACCCCATTTTAATAGCCTACAATACATGAATTTTTAATACAATTGTGTTTATCATTGAAAACATGTTCTCCAGAAGACAGGAACATTTAATTAATCACTGATCATTTTTCAGTAAGTGAAGCAAGATTAGAAAAGCCACATTGGAACCAGAACAATGATCACCCACTAAGTATGCATTAGTGTCAAGATCAATATGCATTAGGTCAAAGTCTTTTCTATGAGAATGAAGTAAATTGTATGGGAACAACAGAGAACTTTTGGTTAACTACAATTTGATCTCAATTCAGCGTTAAACATGCTACAGAGAACTATAACTGTGTTAATACTGAAGTTACTGATGGCCTCCTCAATGTCATGAAGGAATGACTTTTTAGTGAGGTCAAGAAAGTGATTTTTCAAAGAAAAAATATTCTATCTGTGTAAATGAAAACTTACTTGATTTATTGAGAAATTATGTGAAAATACTTTTACATGAAACTTATAGAACCAGAAAACCATTGAAATGACAAACCTTAGTTAATTCATTAATGTTGAATACCCTGAATCTAATTATAGAGTATTAATATTACAATTATTAGATTTAAAAATAAAAATAAAACAGAATTTCTTTAAGGGACTTGATATTTTTAATTTTTCAGAAAAATAAGTTGAAAGCATATTATTGTTGTTGCTGTTGTTTAGTTGCCAAGTTGTCTCCGACTCTTTGCAACCCCATGGACTGCAGGACACCAGGCTCCCCTGTCCTTCACTATCTCCTGGAGTTTACTCAAATTCATGTCCATTGAGTCAGAGATGCTATCTCATTCTTTGCCAGCTCCTTCTCCTCTTGCCTTCTAGTCTTTCCCAGCATCAGGGTCTTTTCCAATGAATCATCTCTTCACGTCAGGTAGCCAAAGTATTGAAGCTCAGCTTTAGCGTCAATCCTTTCATTGAATACTCAGGGTTGATTTCCTTTAGGATTGACTGGTTTGATTTTGTAACCCAAGGGAATCTAAAGAGTTTTCTCCTGCACGACAGTTTGAAAGCATCAGTTCTTCAATGCTCAGCCCTTTTTATTGTTCAGTTGCTAAGTCGTGTCGGACTCTTTGACCCTGTAGACTGTAGCCTGCCAGGCTTCTCTCTCCATGGGATTTCCCAGGTAAGAGTAGTGGAGTGGGTTGCCATTTCCTTCTCCAGGGCATCTTCCCCATCTGGGGATCAAAATCCAGTCTTCTGTGTCTCCTGCATTTGCAAGCAGATTCTTTACTGCTGAGCCACCTAGGAAGCCCCTCCTTTATTCTTGACATTTAAAGAAATTATTTTCAAATTTTTAATCACATATGAAGAAATATTTCCAGAGGTGAGAACAACCAAGAGATAATTAAGAATTTAATGCAGCCATCACTTATTTCTGTTTTGAATGTCAGGTGATTTTGAATATGGCATCTGATGATGTGCTTATAGAAACCTTTAGTGAGAAATATCTTCGTAAGTTAGAAGATGTTTTAAATGTAAATATCTAGAAATATTTGACAGGTGCTACCAGATATTTGTTTCCCTGTGGCTCAGCTGGTAAAGAATCTGCCTGCAGTGAGGAAGACCTGGGTTTGATTCCTGGGTTGGGAAGACCCCCTGGAGAAGGGAACGGCTACCCACTTCAGTATTCTGGCCTGGAGAATTCCATGGACTGTATAATCTATTTGTTCACAAAGTGTTGGCCACGACTGAGTGACTTTCACTTCACATCACTTCAGTTTACCAGACATTTACTGCTGTTACTGAGAATCTATACTTGTGACATAATGTTTTCTAATTTAGTAAAAAGAAAGGGAAGGAAAAACAAAATGATAAGCAAACACAATAGTTGAACCAACCATAGTTTCTAAAACAATAAATTTAAAACAAAATTTATGAGAAAATTCTTTCTCCTTGCCTTTCTTCTTTATATATGAGAGTAATGTTTTAAACATTTTATTGTGCTTACTAAATAATTTTCAAACATTTTTGTGTGATATATTTGCCTAAAGTTTTCTATCAGTGCTAAATGGCCATTATATGACCTGGACATCTAATTATCAACACTTTTCCCCATCAATGTACACCTGACACTTAGCCCTCTATATAACAAGGAATTGTTACAAAACATTTGTCAAGTCAACAAGAAGCAGAATTTGCAAGTGGTAAGTGCTGTGGAATGAAGTATGTCTCTTTCAAATTTATAAGCTAGAAGCTCTAACCTCCAGCGTGACTGTATTTGGAGACAAGGCTTTTAGGAGCTAATTAGATTAAATGAGATCATAAGGGTAGGGACTTAATCTGATAGAATTGGTTGCTTTATAAGATGTGAAAAATTTCTCTTTTTCTCTGTCTCTTTTCACCATGTGAGAATACAGAGAAAAGGTAATTGTCCGAAAATCAGAAAGAGAGCTCTCACCAGAATTGGATGGACTAGCACTTGATCTTGGGAGAAGGCCATGGCACCCCACTCCAGTACTGTTGCCTGGAAAATCCCATGGACGGAGGAGCCTGGTGGGCTGCAGTCCATGGGGCCGCTAAGAGTCAGACACAACTGAGCGACTTCCCTTTCACTTTCCACTTTCATGCATTGGAGAAGGAAATGACAACCCACTCCAGTGTTCTTGCCTGGAGAATCCCAGGGATGGGGGAGCCTGGTAGGCTGCAGTCCATGGGGTTGCACAAAGTCAGACACGACTGAAGCGATTTAGCAGCACTTGATCTTGGACTTTCTAACCCCAGAAACACGAGATAATAAATTTCTGTCTCTTAAATCCCTCAATCTATGATATTAATTATGGCAGCTCAAGCTGACCAATACTGGTGGAATCTAAAATAGTATAGCTGCTATGAGAAACACTATGGCAGTTCCTTTACTTTTTTAAAAATTTAAAATAGAATTATTATATAATTCTGTGATTCAACTTCTGAGTATACATCCAAATTAATTGAAAACAGGATATCACAAAGGATATTGGTATACCCATGTTCAGAGCAGCATTATTTATGATACTGAAGAGATGAAAGCAAACCAAGGATCCATCAGTGAATGACTGGATAAAGAAAATAAGATGTGCACATGTGCTGTGCTAAGTCACTTCAGTTGTGTCTGACTCTTTGCAACCCTATGGACTGTAGCCAGCCAGGCTCCTCTGCCCATGGCATTTTCCAGGCAAGAATACTGGAGTGGGTTGCCATATTTCCTCCAGGAGATCTTCCTGACCCAGGGATGGAAACTGCATCTCCTGTGGCTCCTATATTGAAAGTGGATTCTTTACCACTGAGCCACCTGAGAAGCCCAAGTGTTATTATTGAGCCTTCAAAAAAAGGCAATTGTGACACATGTTATAACATAGATGAGACTGAGGATATCTTGTTAAGTGAAATCAGCCAGTCATCAAAAAAGAAAGAAAGAAAAACCAAATAGTGTGTAATTCTGCTTAGGTGAAGTATCTAGAGTAGTCAAATTCATAGGAACATAAAGTAGAATGGTGAATACCAGGGGCTAAGAAGAGGGAGGGAATGGAAAATTGTTATTTAATGGCTATAGAGTTTCAAGAAACAATGTAAGCATACTTAACACAATTAAACTGTACACTTAAAAATAGTTTCAATGAAAATTTTATGCTATGTGCATTTTATTTTAATTTTAAAATTTTTAAAAAGATCTTAAGAAAGTTGTTTGACCAGATTTACTGTGAGAATCTGCAAAGAGCTGAGTCCTTCACCAAATACATTTCCAGCAATCAGAAACATCAGTTGTTAATCACAGTCAGCTATTTATTCCAAAGGTCCTGTAAATTTATACACTTATCTACATTGAGATTAAAAGTAGTCTAGAATAATGGTTTGAGGCCCTATATTGTGCATGTCTCAGAAAATTGTGTTTCTTTCTTTCTTTGACAGAATTGTGAGTTTGAAGGAAAAAAAATAATGGGAAGCCTTTGCTTCAGGAAATTAGATGCTGCATTGGGCAATATTTGTGAGTCTTAGATATTGGGTTTATATCATAGCCATGTGCTTTCAATCTGTGTACATCAGTGGACACTTTACTCTTTGTATCCTGTTGTGCTGAAGATTTCAAAGCACTTTATGAATAACAATTTCCTGAGATGCAAGCTTCTGGAAACACAATCTGTTTTTTGTTTTTTGTTTTTCTAAGAAAGGAGAATATGATATATTTTGAAAGGTATAGTGGGAAAATATGGAAAAGAAACCTTACCTGTGTGCAGGGGCAGATTTGGAGAGTGAGATGTGAGGAAACAGGAGGAAAAACACGTTTCCCTTTGGTCTCTGGAGGTAAAGTTTACAAAAACAATATAAAACGAGACTACTTACAATGGCACTGAAAAATGATGAATCCATACTATCTTCCCTAAGTAAATTAATGAGTTAAAGAGTGGACAAAACAAGGAGAACTGAGTACTGGGGATTGTGTGTGGCAGTGAGAAACACTTCGATCCTGACACTGAAGAGCCTCTTGTGTATTGGTTTTCTCTTGCCATGTAATGAATTACCACGGATGGAGCAGCTTAAAACAATGTGGCTGTATTACTTGACAGTTATGTAGGTCGGTCTTTCGGGCAGTGATCAAATGGGTTCTCTGCTCAGGGGCTTATTAAGCTGTGATGGAGGTGCTGGGACTGCAGTTCATCCAGTGCTCAGAGAGTCTTCCAACCTCACTGCTGCTGGAAGAATTCATCTCCTTGGGACTGTAGGACTGACATCCTCCTTCTTTCTGGTGATGGCCCTCAGCTCCTAGTACAGTTCAGTTCAGTTCAGTTCATTCCCTCAGTCGTGTCTGACTCTCTGTGACTCTATGGACTGCACCACGCAATGCCTCCCTGTCCATCACCAACTCCCGGAGTTTACTCAAACTCTCATGTCCATTGTGTCGGTGATGCCATCCAACCATCTCATCCTCTGTCATCCCCTTCTCCCCCCGGCTTCAGTCTTTCCCAGCATCAGGGTCTTTTCAAATGAGTCAGTTCTTCACATCAGGTGGCCAAAGTACTGCAGTTTTAGCTTCAGCATGAGTCCTTCCAATGGATATTCAGGACCGATTTCCTTTAGGACTGACTGGTTGGATTTCCTTGCAGTCCAAGGGACTCTCAAGAGTCTTCTCCAACACTGCAGTTCAAATGCATCAATTTTTTGGTGCTCAGCTTTCTTTATAGTCCAACTCTTACATCCAAACATGATTACTGGAAAACCATAGCTTTGAATAGACATACCTTTGTTGGCAAAGTAATATCTATGCTTTTTTATATGCTGTCTAGGTTGGTCATAACTTTTTTCCAAGGATCAAGTGTCTTAATTTCATGGCTGCAGTCACCATCTGCAGTGATTTTGGAGCACCAAAAAAATGAAGTCTCTCACTGTTTCCATTGTTTCCCATGAAGTGATGGGACTGGATGCCATGATCTTAGTTTTCTGAATGTTGAGTTTTAAGCCAACTGTTTCATTCTCCTCTTTCACTTTCATCAAGAGGCTCTTTAGTTCTTCTTCACTTTCTGCCATAAGGGTGGTATCATCTGCATATCTGAGGTTATTGATATTTTTCCTGGCAATCTTGATTCAGCTTGTGCTTCATCCAGCCTGGCATTATGCATGATGTACTCTGCATATAAGTTAAATAAGCAGGGTGACAATATACAGCCTTGATGTACTCCTTTCCTGATTTGGAACCAGTCTGTTGATCCATGTCCAGTTCTAACTATTGCTTCTTGACCTGCATACAGATTTCTCAAGACTCAGGTAAGGTGGTCTGGTAATCCCATCTTTTAAGAATTTTCCACAGTTTGTTGTGATCCACACAGTCAAAGGCTTTGGCATAGTCAATAAAGCAGAAGTAGATGTTTTACTGGAACTCTCTTGCCTTTTTGATGATCCAACAGATGTTGGCAATGTGATCTCTGGATCATCATGGATTAATGCACAGCAAACTCTTTGGTAACCTAAATTATAGTCTCCATATTTCTCTTCCATACGTAAAGTTATGTAATCACAGGAGTGATAACCTATAATATTCAAAGGTTTTATTCACACTAAAGAGAAGGCACCTGATGCAGACAGCTGACTCTTTGGAAAAGTCCCTGGTGCTGGGAAAGACTGAGGGCAGGAGTAGGGAGTGTCAGGGGATTAGATAACTGGATGGCATCACCAATGCAATGAATATGAACTTGGTGAAACTCTGCGAGATGGTGAGGGACAGGGAGGCCTGGAGTGCTGCAGTCCATGGGATCGCAAAGAGTCAGATATGACTGGGTGACTGAACAGCAACAAAAGGGAGGCAGTAATACATGATGGAGCAGGAATCCTGGAGGGCTCATCTTAGAATTCTGACTCCCTTATCAGAGAGTTGTTGTTGTAATTTAAGTTGTGTCCAATTCTTTTGCAACCCCATGGACTGTAATCTGCCAGGAATTTCCTGCCAGGCACTGTACCTCAGTCCATGGGATTTCCTAGGCAAGAATAGTGAAGCAGGTTGACATTTCCTTCTCCAGGGGATCTTCCCAAGCCAGGGATTGAACCCACATTTCCTGCATTGCAAGCAAATTCTTTACTGCTGAGACATAGGGGAAGCCCATATCAAAGAGAGGTAGATAAATATTGAATGCACCATTTTTAAATGGCAAACGTTAGGAGCCATCTATTTAGGAGCTGTAAAGACCAGAGAAGGAGCCCTTGGCTGAGTCTGAGGATATAAGAAACCTTGGAGAATATAAGGTCGCTTGTATTGGCTATGGAATAGCCATAGTCATGGAAGCTATGCAAGACTAAGGTAGGCAAAATAGGTTGAGGTGGGCATGGACGAGCTCAGAAGAGACTGGAGAAACACTGCTTCAGAGTGGTGTAAAGTGGATAAAGAATAACGCAGAAGCCAAAGAGGTCAAAAATGGTAACAATGAGTGATTGTATTAGTGTCTTATGGCTGCATACTTAAAGTACCACAAAATAGGTGGCTTAAAAACAACAGAAATGAAAACCCTCATAATGAAATCCCTGGAGGATGAACATCTGAAATCAGGATGGCTAATGGAAATGCTGTATAGCACAAGGAGCCCAGCTCACTGCTCTGTGGTGACCGAGATGGGTGGGATGGAGAGAGTGGGAAGGAGGTCCAAGATAGAGGGGATATATGTACGCTATACCGTTTCCCTTTGTTGTATAGCAGAAACTAACACAGTGATGTAAAGCAGTTATACCCCAGTTAAAAAAAAGTATTGACACAATCATGTTCCCTGTGAAGGTTCCAGGGGAGGAATTTTCTGTTCCTCTTCTTTTTTTTTTCCCCCTAATTAATTTTTATTGGAGTATAGTTGCTTAACTCCTTTCCTTTTCTTAGCTTCTGGTGGCTATCTATAAATCTTGCCTTTCCTTGGATTGTCAATGCATCTCTCCATTCTTTGCCTCTTTCTTTACATAATCTTCTTCCCTGCATGTCTGGACACTAGTTATTTCATTTGGGTCCACTCTAATCCCATTCTAATCCAGTATGAACTTATCTTTACTTGATGGCATATGCAAAGACCCTGTTTCTAAATAGGTTCACACTAACAAGTTCTGGGATGAGAATTGTAACTTATTTTATGGAAACGGAGGCAACTAATGACAACACTGATCAATAGAGAACAAATGAATGATAAAAATGTAAAGGTGATTTCTGGCTTTACCTGGTAATTTAAGGGTGAGTTCTGCCTGAAGGGATTGGAAGCCTGATGTCAGTGGTTGATTGGAGAATGGGTGGTACAGAAATACAGACCTAGAAGCAAAAAGAGCAAGTGAGAACTTAGAGGAATCCATGTCTGGAATCAAGGGAGGTGTTGACAAATTTTAGGTACAAGCGAAAGCAGATAAAGATCAGTACAGAGGACTTACCTGGTGGCCCAGTGACTGAGACTCCATGCTCCCACTGCAGGGGGCACGGGTTCCATCCCTGGTTGGGGGAGATCCCACCTGCCATGCGAAGTGGGCAAAAAAGAAAAAGATGGGTCTAGACATGACCACTCCTTGGGGAATGTCTGGTAATTATAACTCACTGCTCGTGGACTCAATATTCTTCATGAATTAGGACTTGAGACTGAGGAAGAGACCACTGGTGGGGATTGGGCTCTCGAAGAGGGTAGTGGCTCAGTGGTGAAAATCCACCTGCCAGTATAAGAGGTTCAGTTTCGGTCCCTGACTTGGGAAGATCTCCTGGAGAAGGAAATGGCAACCCCCTCCAGTATTCTTGCCTGGAGAATTCCATGAACAGAGGAACCTCCTACAGTCCATGTACCTGCGAAAGAGTGGGACAAGACTTATTGACTAAACAATCACAACAACATGAAAAGAATTAACCTGTGATGCTGAGGCCCAGCTGAAGTTGGAGACTGCTACGTGCGATGCAGACATCAGCAGCTGGGGAAGCGCCTTATAAAGACTATAAGATTAAACCAAACACTGCCCTTCTGCGGGAGCCAGGGCTGGCTACCTAATTTGTAGGACCTGGTGCAAAATGAAGATAAGGAGTCCCTTGATCACAAAGCAGGAAGAAGTCTTTTCCTTCCTTCTCTCTCTTCTCCTGTCTTGGTATTTTGTAATTGACTATTTAACGTTATGGTGCTCCCTCTGACTCCAGAACTCACAAGCCCTCAGGGCCCCATTCCATACTTGGGGTACAGGGAACAGGCACCCAACCATGATCTTCTCCATCTCTTATCCAGGCCCCTCCAGCAGTGAAGGCTGCTGGTGGTTGCTGGGCAGGGATTGGAGAACAGGCATGTAAGAGTCCCTCCTAGGGAGGTGAAGAGGGCTCATGCAGGGAGAGAGGCTCCAAGCCCCTGACACCCCCTCCATTGTCCCATCAGACAAGTTTCAAGACACAAATACAAAGGTGGAATTGTTAATAATTTCAAGATGGTGAGTGGAGAGCAATAAATCCCAAGTTAGGGATTGATCACCTTCTGAGTGGGTGACCTTGTGAGACTACACTGGTCTCCTCCCCAGGAAGCCAGCCCCAGCAGATACATCAGGTGGAGTGTGTGAGGCAGAGGGTAAGGTGGGTTTGATGGAGTCCAGGGAGAAATTATCCAGAGGGTTCCAGGTTGGGGGTGGAAGGAAGAGATGACAGAAGTATTCTGATAGAAGGAGTGCAGGAATGAGGCATTAGGAACACAGTGGAGCTGAAAAGCGTGAGGAGTGTGAAAGAGCTGAAACAGTAGAAGACGGTGATCTCAGAGTGAAATGCGAGTCTGACATTTTGGTGGTCATGCTACAGGAGGCTGAAATGGAATAAAATGCAAAGAATTCTGATCCTGGCAATGCAGGCGCCCCAAGGATGGATATCAATGGAGGCTTGTCATCATCTTCCTTTCCTTGTTCTCCTTCCAACCCGCATTCTTCTTCCATTTACTGAGATCTCTGTAGAAAGTCAGGGGAAAATTGAATCACGATGTTTTAACTTGATAGCATTACTAATTTCTCACCATCTCCTATGGCTCCCCAAATGTACATACACAAATCATCAATTTGTGTGAGTTGAATATGTGAAACCATACCTTGGAGTTAAAATATCACAGAACTGCTTTCTTTTATTCTAAAACAAAATCACAAATGTGGTATGGGAGACCATGTGTTATTTGTGTGACCTTGTTCTTGGTATCTCTAAAGGCAACGTGGAAATTTCAACACACGTAGCCAATGTAGGCTGTGTATTTAAGAAAAGAGAAAAAGGCTTTATAATATTTAAAGTGTATAATGGAATATCATACATTCATATAAACACCTTATGTTTGGAAAGGGAGACCAAAATATAGGCAATATTATTTTCTCTTGTGTTTTGTATTAATTTGTTTTAAGCATAATTGATAATGATAACATATAATAAATGCCTCTAACTAGAGAAGAAGACCACTGAGAAAAAGTTTACTCTAATGATTCTATCAGGATGGTTTCTTATTGTTAAAGTTCATAAAGTTAGCAAAATGCTGGGAAGATGTATCAGAGTAAAAGCAATGAGTGCAGAGTCAATTATGACATAACTATAAGAAAGAAATGAATGTCGAAGAACTGTAATTTCCTCACACTTCTACATTCAAAGAACCAACGCTCTCTATCAAATCTGTTAGAGCTTATATTTTATAATACATCTTCATCTAGAGATGAAAACATTTTATTTAAAGAGAAGCCAGCAGACCCACTTGAACTCTGAATACATATAAGTTTAAGGTTGAAACATTTTGTTAAAAAGAATTTTTAGGATATGGTGACAGCACTTTTTTTTTTCTCAGAGGAAGCAGGTTAAGACATATCATTTGAAGACCAAGTACCCAACAGGAAAGAGTGTAGAAAGGAATGGTGACCATGTTTCTTTTTTTTATTGCCATAATTATGGGGGTTGCACCTGACTGGACTCTCTCCCATCAGCTTCCAGTAAGGCACTGACATTTTAAGTGGACATTTGGACGGATGCTAGGAAGGAGGAAAAGGAGAACAGCAATGGTGCCTCTTGTTGGGCAATTTTAGTGCTCCCTGGAAGCCTAAGTGCAACCTTGTGGTTAAACTTTTCTGATGGTGTTAAACACTAACCAGTGGGTACTCACTAACAATATCCAGTCTATCAGAGGATCAGTTTCATAGCCTCGCCTAGTGCCCTGGCTGAATTTCTGGTTTTAAGTATCAAATTCTTCCTGGTATTTCAGAATAGATGCATTAGTGCACAAATTAGGTTAAAAGAAAAAAAAAAATATTGCGTAGAAGATTCTCAATGCTAATTTTTTTCTGGATCTCTCTTCTGCTAAATGATAGGGTTTAGTAGACGAAAATAAAATCCCATTCAAATTTTAAACCAAGTGCAATTTATTATATTTAGATGATGGAAGAGATTGTTTCAGGGAAAATGTGCATTTCTCTATTTATATAATCAAAACATATTTCAGAGACATGTTTGAAAACAGCATCCCTGGTGGCTCAGACGGTAAAGAATCTGCCTGCAATGCTGGAGACCCCAGTTCAATCCCCAGGTCAGGAAGATCCCCTGAAGGAGCAACTGCAACTCACTCCAGTATTCTTGCCTAGAAAATCCCATGGACAGAGGAGCCTGGTGGGCTACAGTCCATGGGGTCGCTAAGAGTAGAACACAACCGAGAGACTAACACTTTCACTTTCTAAAGAGTTGGTATCTTCTTGAAACACAAGGCTTTTTCAAAGCATATCAGTTCTTGAAACAAGATGCTTGCTGCTCACCTAACAGGAGAGGTTAAGATCCGTCAAATCATCAGACGTTAGGGGTTTAAGTGCAAGTGAATTCTTTTCGGCTCATTCAGGTGGCTCCAACCAGGCAATGAATTTGCTTCGTGATACCATTAGATGGCGTGGAGTTCTTAATTACCAAACAAATGGAAAGTTGCTGGCTGGTGCTGACAGCTCCTTTGTGCATCATCTTCACAGAACATGAATGATTAATGGAATTTTCTCAACACAGTCAAAGTTGTGTACTGACGGAATTAAAGCTGAAATTGGCAAGGTCCTAGTGGGAAGACTTTTGTTATAATGGCATGGACCTGCCAAGCTCTCCAGATGAAAAATAGGAACAATTAGTGATGGCTCTTAGCGGTTCTTGATATTCTTTGGGTTTGATCTCAATTGAAAGTCATCTTATTTGGATGCTGTTTTGAAGTAAGGCACTGACATTCAGTCTCTCTTTGTGGCTTATAAACATCAGTGACAGGGTCTGTGTCCTGATGAAAGCCCTGTGCCCGGCCAAGTAGTAAGGAGACACCTTTCTAAAACCTGAGCCAGAGGAAATGATCAAGGTACAGATCTATTCATTTTGGCTTCTTTAGTCTAGAAGCCCCAGTACATTTCTTCTCAAGCTCAAGCCAGGTGGTCCAGACATCAGCGGACGATGTTATCCCAGAAGGGGAAGATTGTTAATACCTAGCTTTATGAATAGCTGTGGCTCTAGAGACAGAATCTTCTTAGTGATTTGGATAAGAAAAAAGAATGGTAGAAACTAAAAGAATAACTAGCTAAGCATAATTAAGGAGAACTTTCTATCTATTCCAGGTTTTTCTCCCAATCTCTGCCTGCTGTGCAGGATTACCTACTTTTAATTCTGTGTCTTGTAATTTCTTGCCAAAATATTGCAAGAATTTGACTCTGACTCAGCTGTTACCCCCTTCACACGCATACATCTGTCTAGTTCCATAACAAAAATCACTGCAGCTTGATTTCTCTCAGCCAAGAGTAGCTTGCAAACAATCACCTCTCTAATTATTCCCAAAATTAACAGTGACCTCTGTAGCATGGTGGTATTTTTGGAGTCTTCAGTCCAATGTTCCAGGCAATTGGTTGTGGCAATGCAGATGGCCTTAATGCCTGGGCAATACGACCAGGAATTTGCCTCAAAATTAAGAACTGGCTTGTAAACTCATGGCCACTGTTCCTATGATATAAAACTGATCATACCAAACTAAGCCAGAGTTGACATACTTGCATACTTTTTGGTGTTTATCAATGCTGCCATTTTGCAATGAAAGAAAGATTTGGCAGAGTACATTGTTTCCTAATCCCCATGCAGATGAAAATTGTGGATGCTTATGTTACTAGTTTTGACTGGACGTCATGGGCCCTCTGCTTGTACTTTTTGGCTTCACTCAGCCAAATCAACGTGTAGTTTCCTACAGAGAACTTTTAAGTTGATATTGAGTCTGTTTACACATACATATATGTGTAAACATATATGTGTGTATATATATCAGTCAGTTCAGTTCAGTCACTCAGTAGTGTCCGAATCTTTGCGACCCCATGAATTGCAGCACACCAGGCCTCCCTGTCCATCACCAACTCCCGGAGTTCACCCAAACTCATGTGCATCGAGTCGGTGATGCCATCCAGCCATCTCATCCTCTGTCGTCCCCTTCTCCTCCTGCCCCCAATCCCTCCTAGAATCAGGGTCTTTTCCAATGAGTCAACTCTTTGCATGAGGTGGCCAAAGTATTAGAGTTTCAGCTTCAGCATCGATCCTTCCAATGAACACCCAGAACTGATGTCTTTTAGAATGGACTGGTTGGATCTCCTTGCAGTCCAAGGGACTCTCAAGAGTCTTCCCCAACACCACAGTTCGGCTTTTAGCTTTCTTCACAGTCCAACTCTCACATCTATACATGACCACTGGAAAAACCATAGACTTGACTAGACGGACCTTTGTTGGCAAAGTAATGTCTCTGCTTTTTATATATATATATATATATATATATATATATATATATATATATATCCATGGGGTTGCTAGGAGTTGGACACGATTGAGAGACTTCACTTTAATTTTTCACTTTCATGCATTGGAGAAGGAAATGGCAACCCACTCCAGTGTTCTTGCCTGGAGAATCCCAGGGACAGGGTAGCCTGCTGGGTTGCCGTCTATGGGGTCTCACAGAGTCGGACATGACTGAAGCAACTTAGCAGCATATATATTTTCACTTATGGCTGCCCTGGGTCTTTGCTGCTGCGTACAGGCTTCCTCTAAGTTGCGGTGAGCAGGGGCTATTCTTCACTGTGGTGTGCAGGCTTCTCATTGCAGTGGCCTCTCCTGCTGCAGAGCATGGGCTCTGGGGCCCTCAGGCTTCAGCAGTTGTGGTGCATGGATGAAGCTGTAAATATTTTACTGAGTGATACACAGTTTAAACTATACTCTGAAGGTGAGTTTTCTCACTATGTCCTGGAATAAATAGTTGTTTTTGAATTTTATATATAAGCCATCATGTGAAATAGTGAATCAGTTTTGGCTTGGAGTCTGGACAATAGTCAACTTGCTTCATTTTTCCAAAGAAAAGTTTCTGAAAAAAACAACTGTTGCACATTAGTGTCTTTGCAGGACTGAACGCTTTTGAAATGGAACAAGCTCATTTGCAAACATAAATAATATATTGCATCCACATATTAAAGAATCCAGCATTATTGTGTTAAGTATTTGGTTAAAAAAGCAAAAACAAACAAACAAACAAAACTCTCAGAAGACAATGGCTCATTTGTATGTGATAACACCAACCGTGTTCCAGGTAAGATTTGTGCTCCATAACTTGCTGATTTGGGGGTTGGTGTGAATAACAGGATATCAGAGTGCTTCATTAGCTTCAATTGTCATAAACCTTGTGAAGTGTACTGGATGTCACTGCATGTTGTTTTCCTGCTGTTTATTAAAGTCAGCTCCAAATACATAAAAACAAAGGAGACATTTTGATCCTTTTAAGGGCACTTGGTGCTGATCCTACATTCAGTGCTTTGCAGATCTCTCTACCTCTGAGTGAGCTGGTTTATTTTCACAGCTTCACCTATTCCATGGAAAGCACCAGGCACCATGCAAGCAGGCAGATGCCAGGGCGATTAACTAGAAAACCATGTAGATTAACCTCCTCTATTAGCATGTGGTTCCAGTTTGGAAAGGGACGTGTGAGTTCTCTCAGTATGTTTCCAACATCATCAGAGAAATATAATCATCCCCCCTGGGAGAGCAGAAGGAACAACAGATCGCCAAGTATCTCAAATCCCCAAGGGAGGCATAAATGTATAATAACCACATTCTTTCTTTGTATTATCTTACTGTTGGTTCATAACAAAAATGACTTGGGCAAATCAGGGTGTAAAGCACATAATATCTCAGAGAGAAAAGACTACTTTTTCTCCCTAACTCAAAAGTCCAGCTAGTGTTTAAAATCTGGCTCCTGACTCAGTTCAGATCAGTTCAGTTGCTCAGTTATGACCAACCCTTTGTGACCCCATGGACTGCAGCACGCAATGCCTCCCTGTCCGTCACCAACTCCTGGAGTTTACTCAAACTCATGCCCCTCGTGTCGGTGATGCCGTCCAACCATCTCATCCTCTGTCATCCCCTTCTCCTCCCAACTTCAGTCTTTCCCAGCATCAGGGTCTTTTCCAATGAGTCAGTTCTTCCCATCAGGTGGCCAAAGTATTAGAGTTTCAGCTTCAGCATCAGTCCTTTCAAAGAATATTCAGGATTGATTTCCTTTAGGATGGACTAATTGGATCTCCTTGCAGTCCCAGAGACTCTCAAGAGTCTTCTTCAACACCACAGTTCAAAAGCATCTGTTCTTAAGCATCAATTCTTCAGTGCTCAGCTTTCTTTATAGTCCAACTCTCACATCCATACATGACTACTGGAAAAACCATAGCTTTGACTAGACGGACCTTTGTTGGCAAAGTAATGTCTCTGCTTTTTAATATGCTGTCTAGGTTGGTCATTGCTTTTCTTTCAAGAAGCAAGTGTCTTTTAATTTCATGGCTGCAGTCACCATCTGCAATGATTTTGGAGCACCAAAAAAAATAAAATCTCTCACTGTTTCCATTGTTTCCCATGAAGTGATGGGACCAGATGCCATGATCTTAGTTTTCTGAATGTTGGTTTTAAGCCAATTGTTTCACTCTCCTCTTTCACTTTCATCAAGAGGCTCTTTAGTTCTTCTTCACTTTCTGCCATAAGGGTGGTATCATCTGCATATCTGAGGTTATTGATATTTCTCCCAGCAATCTTGATTCCAGCTTGTGATTCATCCAGCCTTGCATTAACGCATGATGTACTCTGCATAGAAGTTAAATAAGCATGGTGACAATATACAGCCTTGATGTACTCCTTTACCTATTTGGAACCAGTCTGTTGTTCCATGTCCAGTTCTAACTGTTGCTTCCTGACCTGCATGTAGATTTCTCAAGAGGCAGGTCAGGTGGTCTGGTATTCCCATCTCTTGAAGAACTTTCCACAGTTTGTTGTGATCCACACAGTCAAAGGCTTTGGCATAGTCAATAAAGCAGAAGTAGATGTTTTTCTGGAACTCTCGCTTTTTTGATGATCCATCAGATGTTGGCAATTTGATCTCTGGTTTCTCTGCCTGTTCTAAATCCAGCTTAAACAGCTGGAAGTTCATGGTTCGCGTACTGTTAAATCTTGGCTTGGAGAATTTTGAGCATTACTTTGCTAGTGTGTGAGATGAGTGCAATTGTGTGGTAGTTTGAACATTCTTTGGCATTGCCTTTCTTTGGGATTAGAATGAAAACTGGCCTTTTCCAGTCCTGTGGCTACTGCAGTTTTCCAAATTTGAGTGCAGCACTTTCAGAGCATCATCTTTTAGGATTTGAAATAGCTCAACTGGAATTCTGTCACCTCCACTAGCTTTGTTCATACTGATGCTTCCTAAGGCCCACTTGACTTTGCTTTCCAGGATGTCTGGCTCTAGATGAGTGATCAGACCATTGTGGTTATCTGGGTCATGAAGATCTTTTTCATATAGTTCTTCTGTGTATTGTTGCCACCACTTCTTAATATCTTCTGCTTCTGTTAGGTCCATACCATTTCTGTCCTTTATTGTGCTCATCTTTGCATGAAAATTTCCCTTGGTAGCTCTAATTCTGTTGAAGAGATCTCTAGTCTTTCCTATTCTCTTGTTTTCCTCTATTTCTTTGCACTGATCACTGAGGAAGGCTCTCTTGTGTCTCCTTGCTATTCTTTGGAACTCTGCATTCAGATGCTTATATCTTTCCTTTTCTCTTTTGCCTTTAGCTTCTCTTTTCTCAGCTATCTGTAAGGCCTCATCAGACAACCATTTTGCCGTTTATTTTGGGGGGATGGTCTTGATCCCTGCCTCCTATACAATGTCACAAACCTCCATCCATAGTTCTTCAGGGACTCTATCAGATCTAATCCCTTGAATCTACTTGTCACTTCCACTGTGTCATCATACAGGATTGACTTAGGTCATACCTAAATGGTCTAGTGGTTTTCCCTACTTTAATTTAAGTCTGAATTGGGCAATAAGGAGTTCATGGTATGTGCCATAGTCAGCTCTTGGTCTTGTTTTTGCTGACTGTATAAAGCTTCTCCATCCTTGGCTGCAAAGAATATAATTGGTCTGATTTTGGTGTTGACCATCTGGTGACGTCCATGTGTAGAGTCTTCTCTTGTGTTGTTGGAAGAGAGTGTTTACTATGACCAGTGCATTCTCTTCACAAAATTCTATTAGCCTTTGCCCTGCTTCATGCTGTACTCTAAGGCCAAATTTGCCTGTTACTCCAGGTATTTCTTGACTCCCTATTTTTGCATTCCAGTCCCCTATAATGAAGAGGACATGCTTTTGGGTGTTAGTTCTAGGAAGTCTTGTAGGTCTTCATAGAACTGTTAAACTTCAGCTTCTTCAGCACTGGTCAGGGCATAGACTTGGATTATTGTGATATTGAATGGTTTGCCTTGGAAACGAACAGAAATCATTCTGTCATTTTTGAGATTGCATCCAAGTACTGCATTTTGGACTCTTTTGTTGACTATGATGTCTACTCCATTTCTTCTAAGGAATTCTTGCCCACAGTATTAGATATAATGGTCATATGAGTTAAATTTGCCCATTCCAGTCCATTTTAGTTCATTGATCCCTAAAATGTCGATGTTCACTCTTGCCATCTCCTGTTTGATCACTTCCAATTTGCCTTGATCCATGGACCTAAGATTCCAGATTCTTATGCAGTATTGCTCTTTATAGCATTAGACTTTACTTCTGTCACCAGTCACATTCACAACTGTGTGTTGTTTTTGCTTTGGCTCCGTCTTTTCATTATCTGGAGTTATTTCTCCAGTGATCTCCAGTAGCACCTACCAACCTGCGGAGTTCATCTTTCAGTGTCATACTTTTTTACCTTTTCATCTGTTCGTAGGGTTCTCAAGGCAAGGACACTGAAGTGGTTTGCCATTCCTTTCTCCAGTGGACTGCATTTTGTCAGAACTCTTTGCCATGATCTGTCTGTCTTGGGTGGCCCTACACGACTTGTCTCATAGTTTTATTGAGTTAGACCAGGTTCTGGTCCCTGTGATTAGTTTGGTTAGTTTTCTGTGATTGTGATTTTCATTCTGTCTGCCCTCTGATGGATATGTATATATTCTGGCAAGTAGTAATTTTTACAGGTTAAGGTTAAAATCAGAGAATATTTGTTACCGAATGTAAGTGTATGTGCCTGATGCACAGTGATGACAAATAAGCCAAAACATTGGGGTTTGGAGCCAAGAAAGGTGAGCAGGGCCACATAGGAGAAGGATGATTTGTTCTCCCAAAGCCCTGAATTCCTCGAAGGGTTTCAGCAAAGCACTTTTTAAAAAAATTTATTTTTGCTGTTGTTGCTCGGTCACTAAGTCGTGACTCTTTGCAACCTCATGGACTGCAGCACGCCAGGCTCCTCCATCCTCCACTATCTCCCAGAGTTTGGTCAAGTTCATGACCACTGAGTCAGTGATGCTATCTAACCATCTCATCCTCTGTCACCATCTTCTCCTTTTGCCTTCAGTCTTTCCCAGCATCAGTGTCTTTTTCCAGTAAATTGGCTCTTTGCATCAGGTGGCCAAAACATTGGAGCTTCATCTTCTGCATCAGTTCTTCCAATGAATATTCAGGGTTGATTTCTTTTAGGATTGACTGGTTTGATCTCCTTGCAGTCCAAGGGACTCTCAAGAGTCTTCTTCAGCACCACAAATCGAAAGCATCAATTCTCTGATGCTCAACCTTCTTTACGGTCCAACTCTATTTTAAATTGGAGGATAATTGCTTTACAATGTTGTATTGGTTTCTGCTGTACAACAATATGAATCGGCCATAAGTATCCCTTCCCTCTTGACCATCCCCCTGTCCCCATCCCATCCTTCTGCATCATTACAGAGCACTGGACTGAGCTTCCTTTGTTATTGGCAGCTTCCTACTAGCTTCTTTTTTACACGTGGTGATTTGTGTGTTTCAATGCTGCTCTCCCAATTATCCCCATTCTCTCCTTCCACCACTGTGTCCACAAGTGTGTTATCTATGTGTCTCTATGTTGTCTATGTTAACATATATCTATGTTATATACATATAACATATGTCTATGTTATCTATGTGTCTCTATTCCTGCTCAGCAAATAAGTTTACCAGTACCATTTTTCTGGATTCCATATACATGCATTCACTTACAATATTTGTTTTTAATTTCTGACTTACTTCACTCTGTATAACATGCTCTAGTTTCATTCAAACCTCAGTTCAAGTGACTCAAATTTACTCCTTTTTATGGCTACACAATATTCCATTGTATATGTGTACCACAACTTCTTTATCTGTTGATGGACATCTGGGTTTCTTCCATGTCCTGGCTATTGTAAATAGTGCTGCAATGAACACTGGGGCACATGTGTCTTTTTGAGTGGTGTTCTTAGGGTATATGCCCAGTAGTGGGATTGCTTTAAAATATATGAGCAGCTGATGCAGCTCAGCATCAGAAAAACAAACAACAGAGTCAAAAAATGGAGAGAAGACCTAAACAGACATTTCTCCAAAGAAAACATACAGATGGCCAACAAAGACATGAAAAAATACTCAGGTGTGCTCATTATTAGAGAAATGCAATTCAAAACTACAATGAGGTATCATATCATCTCACACTGGTCAGAATGGCCATCATCAAAAAATCTACAAGCAAAGAACTTTTAAAGGCGAGGTGAGAGAGGGGTGTTGTTAGTTGTTGCAAACTTTTGGGTGGTTGTTTTGCAGCTGTCCACGTAGGTCAGGTCACAATGTTCCTATAAGCCTCCAACAAAAGAAATATTATTCTCTGTTCTGCACTTTTTCGTCTCTATATGAATGGACTCTTAAAGATTAGAGCCCTGAGAATATGCTAGTCTATTTAATTTCAGACTACAGGTGACATTCTTTTACAAAAGGTGTAGAGCCACCGTAACTACGCATACAAAACAGAACAGAATAATATGGAGTCAGATTTGTTCTTCTCTGTTACATATCTAAAAGAGCACAAGCACATGATGACTCTTAAGATGACGTGCTCAGGTAACACACTTTGGCTCCATTTGACGTACATGCTCTATCAATTTGCTTATGTCTGAGGACCTTGATAAAGCACACAACAATCTGGTGACCAAGAGATGTGAACAAAGCTCGACCACTTAGGGAAGTTCATGTCATCCTTTGAACTTTAGTCTCCTCATTAGTTAAATGCAATCATAGTACTCAATACACAATTACGGTAGTGATTAAATGATGTCATCCATGGAACTGCAAACCATAGTGCCTAAAATGTAGAAAGTGTTTGATAAATTGGCAGTTGTATTGCCATTCTGATCATCATTATTATTATTACAAAATGAAAATGCTGATTCTTCAAAAACTCTTCCATTCAGAATCCTCTGGAAGTTTTTTGTGTAGAAATAGCCAGGTTAACCTAATGTTACATTTAGAGGTGTGTGTGTGTGTTTCTATGTGTGCCAAATCTGAGACCAAGAGTCCAGCACTCTCCATGGTTCAGTTAACTTGGTGATAAAGAGCTGAGACCTCCAGAATAAAAATCCCATGGGTTACTGTGTCCAATAATTTCCTAAATTTTATGAGCCAAAAAGAGAGGGGAATGAAGGAAACAGGAAGTTCTTTGAACTTGGACTCCTTGAGATAATTGTTTACAATGAACCCCTCTATTTTACTTTTTTCTTTTCCTGCCACAATTTTTTTCCCCAGATATTCTGCTACTTTGAGTCTACTGTCTCATTTGTTTTCTTGTTTATTAGAAAATCTGAAAAAAACAAAACAATAAAACCTCGGGAGCATATTTACAGTGAAGAATCAAGTCTACACATTGAGCAGGAACAGCTTCCATGTAGCTGGGTGGAGGTAGCCTGATACAGGTTTACAGGCAGGGAGCTGACAGAAGAATTCATACTGGTAGATATGATTAGGTAATGAGAAGACATTGAGGAATTTTTGTATCAGATATTGACAAAATTCTTGGAAAAAATATTACAAGTTCTCTGAACTTAGGCAGGTTGCATAACCTTCCCATAACTCAACCTATCTCATGTCTAAAATAGTGATAATAATGGTATCTAACTCATCAGTTTAAGAAGATTTTGTGAGTTTGTTTTTATAAAACACTTAGGACAGAGACTGGAACAAAGTAAAAGCTATATAAGCATTAATTAAACAAATAATTCATTAAACTAATGAATAGGAGCATAGAAATGTTTTATATGGTATTGTTTTTCTTCTTACAAGAAATACATTTATATATATGTATATGTATTAATACTGGAGAAGGAAATGGAAACCCACTCCAGTATTCCTGCCTGGAGAATACCATGGACAGAAGAGCCTGGCGGGCTACAATCCATGGGCTCGCAAGAGTTGAACACAACTTAGTGACTAAACCACCACCGCATGTTAATACAAATCAATAGATATGTAAAGATATATATGTATATCTGCATGCATCTAGATAAACGTATCTAGATACGTATACATATATATGTGTGTGTGTGTGTGTGTGTGTGTGTGTGTATATATATCAGAGACTGCTTAAGAAATATGTGTTAAACAAGTAGTAAATTGCATTTTAATTGGAAACCTAAACCATAATTTAATTAAGTTTGGTCAGATCTAAGTGTTTCAACATTCTAAATTTGGTAAACATTTCCAAAATTCTCTTTAAAACTCTAAGAATATTATGTCTGAACTAAGTTGATTTTTCTTTGAAGCTCTTAGAATTCTAAGGGTATGTGATGGTAACAAGCTTGCTACTATACAGAGGGTATATTGCTTTATTTATTGGTATTATGATCTCCGAAGTGATTGGCTGCGGCTTCCGTTCTATTAGTGAAGGTGAGATGCAGCTACTTTTTGATTTTTAATTTCTTCAGAACTTTGGTTTGTGAAGTTTCCCAAACCCAAAATGACATGGGCATTCTTATTTATTACTTATAAAGAAACGAATCAGTAAAAATCAATCAATCCAGGAATCAAGGATAGTCTCAGCTTTCCTTGTTTCTTATTATTTCTTAGACAATTTCACCATAGATCTAAAGAGCTGTATCTCAGCCTTGCTGATCCTATCATATTCTAAGACTCTATTTACTAAGTATCAGAGAAAAACCAAGTACAATTTCAGAGGCCCCTGATTTGAACCATCAGCCACTGAGGGCCCATTTTGATTGTTAAAGTTCATGGAAATGGCCAGAAGAGGAAAAAAAGAAGAAATAGAGGCAGAGAGCTCACTCCAGCATTGCCATCGTTGAGACTGTTGTGTGGTTCATCAGAATATCTTTTTAATCTACCACCTTTTATCACAAGCATGTGATCCTACTTCCAGAACATTGTCATGCTATTCTAAACATTTGAAAAGTGCATCAGCAGACCGTCCCATCAAAATAAACCAACAGCACATTCAAACAGCAACCACTGTGAACCTACTCACCTCATTGTTTTTTGTTTCGTGTTTGTTTTTATTAGATGAAAAATTGAGGGAAAAGGGAGACCACTGATTATAGGAAGAACACAAACAAAGACAGTCCCATCAGAACCCTGAGTTCTCCATCAGGGCAGGAAAACCTTCCAAAGGCGAGCCACCTGCTGGGTGAATAATCCAGCACTGAGCCAGCAGTTTCAACTCATGGCGATGCTTGACCTGATGGCCATTTTCAACTCACAGTGGTAAGAGTAAAGAGTGATCTCACAACAGCTGTCAGATTCTTGATTCTGCTCTCCCAGTAACTGCTTCGGTCCCATTCTGGAGATGCAACAACACCCTATCAGAGAGCCACACGCTTTTACTGCAGTGTTAGCAGTTGCACTTGTGACACTGGTGAGAGACGCTGAGTGGTCAGAAATTTCCCTTCAGGTAGTTAGGAGAGAGATCTACTTATGCACCCTCGGACTGCATAGTGTACACACGCCACCACAGTGCAGAAGTGTGTTTCTTTCCAATTCATTTCAGGCTAGCACGCTCTTGGGAGTGTATCCCTTGCTCGACTCTATTTTTGAAATGTAGCTGCTAAGCTTTCATTCGGGTTGGTGCTGTGCTTTCTAATAACCCAATATTCTTAAGTTCTTCCCATATGACAAGCGGCTATTCCATCAGGAGATTTCACTGCACTCAGCGGAAAGCTGGCCAGTGTTTGCACTGAACTAAGAGTTGGGAGGAAGATTTTGATGATATGTGGATGACTGGATTCATTATTCAAAGGCTTTAAACAGAAAGTAATGGCACTGCTTTTCTTGAGCTCTGCCTTACTGTGAATTTTAGTTACCTGTTTCTGCCTATGATTACCAATGAGAACTTGTACTTTAGTGAAAAATAACTTTAGATTATAGATCAGAACTTAGGAGATCAGAGCTCTTGGTGCCACTCTGCCACTAACTATCTTCCATTGGGTTAATATTTTTCACCCTTGTTCAACAGTCTTAACAGTGAAATGGAAGTTTTAGACCTGATAATTTCAAAGGTCCCTTCTAACTCTGAGAATCAATGATTATCACTCTAACACATGAGCTAGTGAAATAAAATAATTGAACTACATTCTTAAATTTCCAACAATAATCAGCATCACTGGGCTTCCCCGATGACTCAGCAAGTAAAGACTGTCTGCAATGCAGGAGACACAGAAGACATGGGTTCGATCCACGAGTCAGGAAGATCCCCTGGAGAAGCAAATGGCAATCCACTCCAGTATTCTTGCCTGAAAAATCCCACGGACAGAGGAGCCTGGTGGGCTACAATCCAAAGGTTGCAACGAGTTGGACATGACTGAGCAACTACACACATATATATGCACATAGGTCAATTCTTAAAATTCAAAGCTAGATCAATACAAAAAAGAAAGAAGGTAAGAAAGAGAGAAGAAAGAAGAGAAAAGAAAAGGAAAAAAGAAAAAAGGAAGAAACCATGGTAACATCATTGGTATTACCTCAGATGAAGATAAAAGGATGTGTACAAAGGCCAAGATGCTTGTAGAGGGGGGTTAAAAGGACAAATTGAGGAAGCAGAATGCTTAGGTCCACATCTAACCTCAGCTGCCTACAAACTTTCATCGACTGACTACAAACTTTAATCAGCTGCCTGTAAACTTTTCATTTGATGAAAGCTGCCTGAGTGACTTTCATCAAATTGCTCATTTTTCTAGGCATCTCAGTTTCCTCATCTACAAAATTACTTAATAATGAATGCGTTATTTGCTCAGTCATGTCTAACTCTTTGCAACCCCATGGATGGTAGCCTGACAGACTCCTCTGTCCCTGGAATTCTCCAGGCAAGAATATTGGAGTGGGTAGCCATTCTCATAACCTTTTTATCACCTCTGTCTAGTCAAGAATGAAGAATCCATTCTGTGATTTCAAAATGTATTTTGGGGTGAAAAAAGGCAAAGTATTCTTTTAGCACAAGAAATAACAAGAGATAAAGGGGTGTAGTTATTTATCCAAAGAGAAATAAACGGTTGGAAGGATAATCAGAAACTAATTAGAAAGGCTGTCAATAAGGGGTGTGTGGGAGGCAGGGTGGAGACAATGGAGATGCGGGAGGAACTTGACTGAGAACCTATTTCCTACAGGGTTGACTTCTGAATGATGTAAATATAAGGAATGATATTAACTCAAAAAGAAAACTATTCACCTGAAAATGGAATAAAACTAAAAGAAATGAACAATTTTTAATGAAGTTGATATGATGATACAGAGGAAATAACTATTTCAACTAATTTTGAATACTACTCTGACTATAACATTTCTGTGGGATGTGTTCTGAAAACAGAAAAAAATGTAAGCAAATCTAAAATTTACACAGAAGGATTATTGTTGGTAGTAATAGCCATTGTAATTTTGCATCTCTTTTTTCCTGTACTGTAGGATTAGTAACCAAGAATTTCATTGCAAGGAAAATATTAGAAATTTGTTTTATTTTATTTTATTTTTTTAAAATTTTATTTTAAACTTTACATAATTGTATTAGTTTTGCCAAATATCAAAATGAATCCGCCACAGGTATACATGTGTTCCCCATCCTGAACCCTCCTCCCTCCTCCCTCCCCATACCATCCCTCTGGGTCTTCCCAGTGCACTAAATTTGTAATGTTAAATTTGTATTGAAAATGTCAATATGAGTGCACAGTTTATACTTGACAATGTTTTTATTTTCATCTATCTATCTATCTATCATCTGTCTATCCATCCATCTTTAGCTGAGAAATAATGATACTCCACTGATATGACCAGGGATTACCAAGGAAGGTTAAAACTGTAAAGTGGAAAGCTTGCTAGGGAGCTGGTTATTCATATGATGGCAAAATATCGTTGTTACAGGCAGAATAATGGCCTCCCAAAAGATACCCATATCCTATTCCCTGCAACTTGTAAAATCTTAGGTTATATGGCAAAAGGTAATTAAGGCTGTAGGTAGAATTAAAGCTGCTGATCATCTGAACTTTCACATCATCTGACCTTAAACTAGGGGGATTATCCTGGATTAAGCCCAGTTTAATAATAAGGATTCTTAAACAAGAAACTGGAGGCAGGGGGAAGGTAAGAAAAGATGTAATTTGCAAAGGCTGCTAAGCTTTCATTCGGGTTGGTGCTGTGCTTTCTAATAACCCAATATTCTTAAGTTCTTCCCATATGACAAGCGGCTATTCCATCAGGAGATTTCACTGCACTCAGCGGAAAGCTGGCCAGTGTTTGCACTGAACTAAGAGTTGGGAGGAAGATTTTGATGATATGTGGATGACTGGATTCATTATTCAAAGGCTTTAAACAGAAAGTAATGGCACTGCTTTTCTTGAGCTCTGCCTTACTGTGAATTTTAGTTACCTGTTTCTGCCTATGATTACCAATGAGAACTTGTACTTTAGTGAAAAATAACTTTAGATTATAGATCAGAACTTAGGAGATCAGAGCTCTTGGTGCCACTCTGCCACTAACTATCTTCCATTGGGTTAATATTTTTCACCCTTGTTCAACAGTCTTAACAGTGAAATGGAAGTTTTAGACCTGATAATTTCAAAGGTCCCTTCTAACTCTGAGAATCAATGATTATCACTCTAACACATGAGCTAGTGAAATAAAATAATTGAACTACATTCTTAAATTTCCAACAATAATCAGCATCACTGGGCTTCCCCGATGACTCAGCAAGTAAAGACTGTCTGCAATGCAGGAGACACAGAAGACATGGGTTCGATCCACGAGTCAGGAAGATCCCCTGGAGAAGCAAATGGCAATCCACTCCAGTATTCTTGCCTGAAAAATCCCACGGACAGAGGAGCCTGGTGGGCTACAATCCAAAGGTTGCAACGAGTTGGACATGACTGAGCAACTACACACATATATATGCACATAGGTCAATTCTTAAAATTCAAAGCTAGATCAATACAAAAAAGAAAGAAGGTAAGAAAGAGAGAAGAAAGAAGAGAAAAGAAAAGGAAAAAAGAAAAAAGGAAGAAACCATGGTAACATCATTGGTATTACCTCAGATGAAGATAAAAGGATGTGTACAAAGGCCAAGATGCTTGTAGAGGGGGGTTAAAAGGACAAATTGAGGAAGCAGAATGCTTAGGTCCACATCTAACCTCAGCTGCCTACAAACTTTCATCGACTGACTACAAACTTTAATCAGCTGCCTGTAAACTTTTCATTTGATGAAAGCTGCCTGAGTGACTTTCATCAAATTGCTCATTTTTCTAGGCATCTCAGTTTCCTCATCTACAAAATTACTTAATAATGAATGCGTTATTTGCTCAGTCATGTCTAACTCTTTGCAACCCCATGGATGGTAGCCTGACAGACTCCTCTGTCCCTGGAATTCTCCAGGCAAGAATATTGGAGTGGGTAGCCATTCTCATAACCTTTTTATCACCTCTGTCTAGTCAAGAATGAAGAATCCATTCTGTGATTTCAAAATGTATTTTGGGGTGAAAAAAGGCAAAGTATTCTTTTAGCACAAGAAATAACAAGAGATAAAGGGGTGTAGTTATTTATCCAAAGAGAAATAAACGGTTGGAAGGATAATCAGAAACTAATTAGAAAGGCTGTCAATAAGGGGTGTGTGGGAGGCAGGGTGGAGACAATGGAGATGCGGGAGGAACTTGACTGAGAACCTATTTCCTACAGGGTTGACTTCTGAATGATGTAAATATAAGGAATGATATTAACTCAAAAAGAAAACTATTCACCTGAAAATGGAATAAAACTAAAAGAAATGAACAATTTTTAATGAAGTTGATATGATGATACAGAGGAAATAACTATTTCAACTAATTTTGAATACTACTCTGACTATAACATTTCTGTGGGATGTGTTCTGAAAACAGAAAAAAATGTAAGCAAATCTAAAATTTACACAGAAGGATTATTGTTGGTAGTAATAGCCATTGTAATTTTGCATCTCTTTTTTCCTGTACTGTAGGATTAGTAACCAAGAATTTCATTGCAAGGAAAATATTAGAAATTTGTTTTATTTTATTTTATTTTTTTAAAATTTTATTTTAAACTTTACATAATTGTATTAGTTTTGCCAAATATCAAAATGAATCCGCCACAGGTATACATGTGTTCCCCATCCTGAACCCTCCTCCCTCCTCCCTCCCCATACCATCCCTCTGGGTCTTCCCAGTGCACTAAATTTGTAATGTTAAATTTGTATTGAAAATGTCAATATGAGTGCACAGTTTATACTTGACAATGTTTTTATTTTCATCTATCTATCTATCTATCATCTGTCTATCCATCCATCTTTAGCTGAGAAATAATGATACTCCACTGATATGACCAGGGATTACCAAGGAAGGTTAAAACTGTAAAGTGGAAAGCTTGCTAGGGAGCTGGTTATTCATATGATGGCAAAATATCGTTGTTACAGGCAGAATAATGGCCTCCCAAAAGATACCCATATCCTATTCCCTGCAACTTGTAAAATCTTAGGTTATATGGCAAAAGGTAATTAAGGCTGTAGGTAGAATTAAAGCTGCTGATCATCTGAACTTTCACATCATCTGACCTTAAACTAGGGGGATTATCCTGGATTAAGCCCAGTTTAATAATAAGGATTCTTAAACAAGAAACTGGAGGCAGGGGGAAGGTAAGAAAAGATGTAATTTGCAAAGGACTTAACCAGCTGTAGGGGAAGGGCCATGAGCCAAAGAATGCAGGTGGCCTCTAGAAGCTGGAAAATGCAAGGAAATGGATGCTCCTCTGGATCCTCCAATAAAGGAAATTCCACCAACACATTGATTTTTAGCCCAGTGAGTCCCAGTTAAATTGAATTTCTGACCTACAGGACTGAGATAATGATCTGTATTTTTTTAATGGTGCTATATTTATGATAAATTGTTATTACAGCCACAATAGAAAACAAATATAATCACCCTAGAGAGCACTTATTAATTACAAAAGGAAAAATGTATTGTTACAATGGATAGATCCAGTAGTAATCCCATTAACAAATTAACAAATCAAACAGCCTCACCAGTAAATGGACCATTTGACCTTATGTGGTTCACGATGTGATATATAATGAAATACACATCACCCATAGAGGAATCTTGCCAAAAATGTTTAAGGTAAATGTAATCAATCCCCATATCTAATTGTTAGTTTAAAAGAAATACAGGGATAAGAGAAAAAGTTAAACAATACCCTGAGAAAGCAATCAAACAGATCTAAAATGAAGCATAATCTACAATCAACTTGCCTGGAGTCTTTAAAAAGTCATTATTATTTAAAAAAAATTTAAAGGTAGGATAGAATTCTTCTAGTTTAACACAGACTAAAATGACACAAACCACATGTACTTTGTGGACCTGGGAGTGGATCCAGGTTCAAAAACTATAAGTGACATTTTGCGGGCAATTGGGGAATTCAAATGTGTACTACATATTAAATATTAGTATATATATATAATGGATTATATATATATATAATTAGATATATAATGGATTTTTTTGTATTCTCAAATGTCATAACAGCATTATGGCTCTGTGTGTACTTACTCCTAGGAGATGCATACCAAATTATTTAATAGTGAAGTGTCGCTTTGAAACTTACCTTTAAATGGTTCATTAAAAATTTAAAAAAAATGAAATACGGCAAAGCATTCACAATTGTTTAATCTAAGTGAGTTTTACATACATTCACTTTGCTATTTCATTCACTTATATTTGACATTTTCAAAATAAATCCTGAGAGATAAAAAGGAAATGATTTCAAGTGGTAGAATGCTTTTAAACAGAGAATTGCTCTATAGATATTAAGAAGGGTCTGAGAAGCAAAAACTAAGATTGCCTAGACTTTAGGTTGTATTGAAAAACCAAATATTTAAAGTGCTTAGAAAGTTTCCAGACACTAGAGAGTGTCAGTCACTGATGGTTTGTGCCTTCAAACCTGTGAGCTTGAATCAAGGCAGTGAAAGGTCCTGGAGATACTTGGGCAAACAGTACCTACTAACGGTGATCAAAATAGCAAAGCAAAGCAAAGCAATTACACAAGACCCTAACTATCAACAGAAGTAAAATATTAATACAAACTTAGTAGCAATTAAAAACCAAGGACAACTCAATAAGACAGTAATGATGCACTGATAACAAGGCTGACTTCCTGGAAACTCTGAGAATCCCAAACTTCTGCTTGTGGACCTGACTGTAGGCGCTTCACAGCACTGCTAAGCTGTGTGTAGCAGCCAGACTTCCTGGCACCATACTGGATTAAGGTCTAGAGTGAACTCCCACAGCATGCTAATTTTAGTTTATCAATATCACATGTTAGTAACTCTTCATAACTCATTTAATGGCTACTAACACCCAGTGGAATTTCTTGTCATTTGTGCATAAACAGTTCAGAAGAAATCTTCAAATTTTGAGATAAGTTCTTGTGCCTTCCAGAGGACATTTATAGCCCAGCGTACCAAAAGGTTTGCTTTACGAACAACTTTAGAGCATAAACGTTGCAAGAAAATCAATATTACTCTGTGTATCTATGTAACCCACACCTAAGGATTTGAGTGAAGCATATATGCCATTTAAGGGTTTTCACACCTCTTCTCTGAAAAGTTCTTTCATTGGGTTAGTCTTTCTCACTTATGCAAAATTTCTCCTTCACTCTTTCCTAAAAATCCTATCTCTTAAAAGAATGAACATCATCAGATTAGAGCTAATGTGTGTGCACACACTCAGTTATGTCTGACTCTTTGTGACCCCATGGACTTTAGCCTGCCAGGCTCTTCTGTCCATGGAGTTTTACAGGCAAGAACACTGGAGTGGGTTGCCATTTCCTCCTCCGGCTAAAATAGAAAGGATCAAAATGGAGATTAGGGGTGGGGGATTCATTTGCCTAGAAACAGAGATTCACACTTATTTTAACCTTATTCCAGGTAGGAGGCAACCAGTACCAACTTCTTTGACCCATTTTAATAAACACTTAGAGATTGTTGGAATGATCTTAATGAGTTCCCTAAAGGCTTTGCCTCTGTTAAATCACCTGCTTCCCAAGATTGGGAGTTCTGTCTTGAAGAAAACAATCACCAGCAAACACCATATCCTTTCCCTTTTAAAGTTACAGCATTGCTACACTTGAGTGATTATAACAGACTCGACACCTCCAAAAGTAATGGGATTACTCTGGCATCACAGTTCACTGGCTAGCTTCATTTCGGAAAATTCATCTCTCTTAACGTTCTAGTAAGGCGAGGCAGCCCTAACCTATGAAGTGAATTCGTATACTCTGCAAGGGAGGGGCTTAGAGTATCTCAGGAAGATATGCATGGACAAGCGTCAAGAGGCAGCTGAGTACAACAATCTAAGATTTCCCACTAGACCCAGAAGAGTCAGATTTTTTCAGTGGTGTCATAGTCACTGAAAACAATTAAGAACTGGTGATGGTGAGAAAGAGAGGGTTAGTTGACAGTGTTCAGTGTGGAGCATGTAGACTGTCACCCCGGCCCATCTCCAGACCTGGTCAGTAGGGAATATGGGACATTCTTTGCTCAGAACTGTTGATTCAGCAACCATTCACTTCACATCTACCAGGTGGCAATTACTCCACTAACTCACGGGCTGCATTGTAGACATTACACTTGGGTTCACTGACTAGTAAGAAATGAAAGTCATTCAAATATCCCAAAGTTGGAATTGAGTGTAAGTGTTATGTCAGACTTTGTACAGCATAAGGGGTTGAGAGGGTCAAAGGGAAATAAACATCGAATCTTCTAGGGTACACTTTTCTATGAAGATATGACGCTTAAGTGGAGTTTTGAAGAATCATTATCTAGGCAGAAAAAGCAGGCTGAGCTGGGGTGGGAGGTGCTTCCTGGAAACCATATGGGACTTGATACAGCACAGCGGGTCGAGGGAGCTGATCTTGGGCTCATAAGGGGATTTGTGAGCTGTGCACAGGACGTGTGGCCACACTGACACAGGCGGATGGGTGTTTCAGGCACATCCTTGGGGCAGCAGAGTGGTAGAAATGAGGATGGGTGAAAACTTGGAGAACAGGGATGTCAATGAGCTAGCTATTTGGACAATCCAGGAAAGACCTCATGAAGAACTGAACTGAGATGGGGGTTGGGCTAAAGATATGCAGAAGCAAGTTATTAATAGAAACAAAAAAGTTACAAAGAGTTATTTTGTCCCATAGGGACTATGCATACAAACTGCACTGTTCCTCAACAGCCACAGCTAAAGGAGCTTCATTCATGCTGTAGATGTCTCCATTTCGTATGTTCATTAAGGTAATATTCCTTTAAAGTATCATCTATGAAATACCAGTGTGCATATAATAATCACCCAGTAGAACAGATTGATTCCCAGAGGGGTGCCTTATTTGTACAAGGATACTATGGGTTAAGAGCCATATAGGTTGGTGAATTTCAGTTAACTAGTAAATAATGAACTTTTAGACAGGCAGTATTGAAAAATATACCCATCTTAGAGATACTACTTGCAAATGCAGGAGCAAATGATGTCGAGAACATACAGAAAAAAATTAAAGGGACTTGCATACATGTCTATATGGAGAAAGAAAAGACCAAAGTCTTTATGATATTTTCCTTCATATATCCTTGAACCATATTGTTTATCCTCATCACAGCATAATATCCTGGATTTCTATTTAATTTGTTAAATCATCCGATAGCGCCAGGACTAGGGAGAGCTGCTGTTAGAATATAATGGCAGAATTTCTCTGGTGACCATTGAGTCCACTTTGACACTGGAACCCAATACAGCTGAATTCCTCAGTTGGAGAAGCTCAGGCAGAAGTTGAATCTCAGAGGAAGAAAGTATGATTCTGAAGCTCTCTTCTTCCTGAATGTTATGTTGGGCTCAATAGCATAAATATCTGTCTTCAGCTTTCAGTCTCTTTGGCGGTGATAAGCCATTTATTTACTGATAAGAGTTTCCAAAAGGTAGCAGTTTAGCACAGCTTTTTAGTGATCATGGACTGTTCAGGAAAGAAAGGGAGAGAAATAGCAGGATCCCCCAGCGGGTACTTGCTATGGGCAGTGTCACAACCCAGTCGATGCCACGTGTCCACGAAGCCCTGAGTCAGAAAAGTGGATCTTTGGAAGTTTAGAGATGCTTCATAGGACCATGGACTGTTCCATCATGGCTTCCTAGAGATAATGCAAACACAAATACACGTCCCAGGTTACTATAGGAAGGAATGTGCTATGCTTAGTTGCTCAGTCGTGTCCGACTTTTTGCAGCCCCATGGACTGTAGCCCACCAGGTTCCTCTGTCCATGGGGATTCTCTAGGCAAGAACACTGGAGAAGATCCTTCAGGGGATCTTCCCAATCCAGGGATTGAACTCAGGTCTCCCACATTGCAGACAGATTCTTTACCATCTGAACCACTGAGGAAGCCCAAGAATACTGGAGGGGGTAGCCTATCCCTTCTCCAGGGGATCTTCTCCACCCAGGAATTGAACCAGAATCTCCTGCATTGCAGGCAGAGTCTTTACCAGTTGAGCTAGCACGCAAACCCCTAGGGAGGAATGCCTGAATATTAAAAAGTGATATAACTTAAAAATTTGACAGTTGAAGAATCCAAGTTGCATTTTTGTCCAAAAAGGGCTGGAGAGTGTTGATACAGGTCTAGTGTTTAGGGAAGCAGCGTGGTGCTCACGTTATAAGCACGGGAGGGAGACAACCTGATTTTATAGCACAACTATCACATCCAAAGGTTTTCTTATTTCCAAGTGAGATAATTAAACAGAAAACAAGTAGCCTTAAAAGGAACTAGTTGTAGCTTACATTTTAAAAAACAAATGTCAACTAAATAAGTCTACTTCTGACAACAAAATTCAGTTTTCGACATATTGTGCTTCAATACTTGAAATTACTAATATGTCTCTAAAGCTGCTTTATGCATTCATGAAAACAAATTAAACCTGCTTATTGTAAAGAAATTGCACCAATATATGAGATGTTAAAACATACAATATTTCTTTTTAAGTACTTTCTTAAAGCAGGCCTTTAGGAATATATGATAAAGATTGGGAAGTTTGTTGCTTTTTTTAGCCTTAGCAAAGCCATTTATTTTTACAAATGCCATTCTAGAGTGGGCTCTGGAGTGGAAGTGGTCTCTTCATAGTGTGTTTAAAAACCTGCCTGCATCTATGGATAGAAATGGGATATAATGCTGAGAGCTTCTGATCTAACCTAGTAGATACTGGGAAAAATAAACCTTTTTTCGTATTAGGCCTCAGAGAACATGCACATTAAAAATTATGTTCAAGGGATGTCACCGTTTGTATAATTGATCAATTTAGAATGTTTCAAGTGTTTGTCATGTTAAAAAGGAACATCCATAAAAACCTGGAATTGAAAATGTTTAAAACAAAAACCCTCTTGGTTAATCAGTCATTGAAATGATGTATCAAATTTAAATCTCCTTAAACTTGCATGACATCATGCCCCATGGGAGAGAGCTGAAATTAATCAAGGTAATTCTGTTGTATGACCTACTTTGGCATTTTCATCTGATGGAGCCAGGAAATGGGCTCGCTAATAGTCCATTTTGTAGTATTCTAAGATCCTAGCAATTCCATATTTAAGGAGGTTAATAGGATACTAATTGGGGCCTAGGTGAAAAGTTCACAAGAAAAATGAACTCACCTGGATGTGAGTACGATTGTCTCCTTTTTACAATGACTCTTCCTAACAGTTTCACCTTGGAACTCAGAGGGCAAGAAATCTCACACCTTGGGAGACCTGTGAGGTCAGAATTTTGTCCTCTGTCCCCTAAATAGCAATCACTGGCCAAATGCCAGGGTTACAGGCCAATAGCAAGATCAGCATTCTGCTTATGAAATGCTTAAGGACAGAAAAACCCCAAAGGGGGGAAATTTGTATAGAAAATAAAGTCCATTTCAGAGCTGTTATGAACTTTTAGGAAAACACAGGTTTTTTTTTTTTTTTTTTGAGACTTAGAAGTTAGAATGAAAGAAAATCAACTTCTCTTCATCACCTCTGCTGAATTAAACCATGATGTGGATGAGTGTGTGTTTTAACAAAAGTAGAAATCCTAGACACAGGTCATTATTGACTAGCTGGTGGTTCTATTCATCAAGGATCAAGGCCAATATGGTAGAGAAGATAATATTCTGTCTCCATTTTCTTCCCTGTTCGTTCTTAGTCACTCAGTTGTGTCTGACGCTTTGTGACCCCATGGACTATATATAGCCCCCCTGGCTCCTCTGCCCATGAGAATCTCTTCCGGAATTTTCCAGGCAAGAATACTGGAGTGGGTAGCCATTCCCTTCTCCAGGGTCTCTTGGATTACAGGCAGATTCTTTACTGTCTGAGCCACCTGGGCAGCCCTTTCTCCCCTGTAAATATTTGCAGTAACTCCTGGATGACTTGGGGAAGTTATCAACAGAAAAAGCAGGTCCTTGAACTATTTCAAGTTCTTCCTACTACTCTGTGGTTCCTATGGCAATGTTCGACGATCCTGACACTATCTCACAGCATCATCTTTTCTTACCTTGCTCTCATTATAGTGCATCCATAGATAACACGTTGTATTGTGCTTTCCCTAATATTTCTTCAGCTTCATATGTACAGAAAGAGTTAAGACTTTTCCCTGCCCTAAAGGCTCATGGCATGTCTTTCCGTCTCCCTCTCAACGTGCAATCCATCTTCCAAGTTTCCAGAAGGGGCTGAGGTTTTTAAAAACAGCTGTAATCTGCGGCCATTGATGGTGGAGTAGATTGTTTGCCAAACTATTACCATAACTGTCAACCGAAATCAGAAAAATAATCTCATTGTGCTGGACAGATGCGTTTCCTGCATTATTGATAGAGTCACTCCAGAGTAATAGAGAAATATAAAGCATTGTTCTATTTACAAAAGGAGATTGGCCAAGTCCTTGAAAGTGAGCATGAGAGACAGGCACTTACAGGAAGTGAGATATAGTCAACTCAGTAGAAGTTATGTGTCAGGGCCACGTGACCTCCAGAGTCAGCCGTAGATGCCCAGGGCTCTCTCTCTGCCCATCCCCACCCTGTGCTTTCAGGCTGGCTTTGTGGTTTGCTCTCAGAGGTGATATATTGATGAAACCTGTGGAGTTTGTTGTGCATTCTTCATCTCTCGCCCTAACTGTGTCCCTGGATAGGCAAACGGTTCTAATGTGTTCACTACATAGCTCTCCGTATCAAGTGAATTGCCCTGGACCACTACCTCACAAGATCATTGAATTTGCTTATTTCAAGCAGAGGCTCCTGACATTCCACAGGAGCGGTGAGTTAAACATACCTTACATCTCCTGGCTTAGCAAGGAGGGTCAATCAACTTCTTTGCTCAGCAACTGGTCTACCATCACTCGAGTGGTGAATGATGCTGTGTGATTCTATTGGTTGAGCAGCCAAACTGTGAAGGACCACGCACTTCCCATTTATTATCTCTAATCCACGGAGCATGCTGACCGAGATAGGGATATCTTTTAAAATCTCTATTTTACCTCTAAAGAAATGGATGTTCAAAGAGGTTCCATAGATTGTTCGAGGTCACACAGCTTTTAAGTAATTTGTCTGGAATTTGAACCCAGCCCTAAATCTAGGTCACAATTCCACTAGATCATGTTTTCTTCCATTTTATTGAGATATAGAAAAAAACTATACTATGCATCAGAATATTTGTCTCTGTCCAGTACACCTTCCCCAAGTATTAATAATTACACACAGAGACAGCCTTTTTTGTTGTTGTTTTCCTTACGGAAACAAAAGATGATGCCATGGCTGCCCCGTGCATGAACTGAAGGGCATTTGATGTCAAATTCCTAAATGAACTCATTTCAACACCCAGAGCCTGTCCTCGGTAAGACGGTTCCACACATTTCTGGGCAGAAGTTGGTGAACACTGACAGATCCATCCTGAGCACAGAGTGGACAGTCAGGAAGTCTAAATTCTAACCTGGACAAATTAAAGTCTCTAAGGTTTCCTTCCCTCTCTTTTTGGAGAAATGCATAATCCTGGTATTCTTTTTAGAGTCAGCATGGGGATTCCTTTATTAACAACCCAGAAATACATTATAAACAGAAACGCCTGTAAAAATGTTGTGTAGTAGTCTTATGCTGTGCTATGCTATGATGTGTTGCTCAGTTGTCTGATTCTTTGCGACCCCCTGGACTGTAGCCCACCAGGCTTCTCTGTCCATGGGGATTCTCCAGGCAAGAATACTGGAGTGGGTTGCCATGCCCTCCTCCAGGGGACCTCCCCAACCCAGGGATTGAACCCTCTAGATCTCCCACATTGCAGGCGGATTCTTTACCATCTGAGCCACCAGGGAAGTGTAAAATATCCTTAGTGGAAGCAAATTAATATTAAAATTCAAGGCCATATAACAACTTAATTCACCTGCCCCCCAAATCTGTTATTATTACTGTTATATCTTTTGTTAATTAATATTTTCAGGAACATGGCTCAGTATTTTGGGATTCTGAAATAAAACTGAGCATGTGTATTAAAGCTAGTTGGAAAGATCCATTATGCATCTATTCTAAAATAGATTTTTAAATGGTTCTAAAATGATTTATTGTAAGTTTTCTCTGTTTGATGGCTTTAATCTAGCTAAAGTCCCGCTTTACTTGCACCATTATCTTGCCATGAGGAGACCCCTGGGTATAGGTTTGGCCCACAGATTGGCCCTCCTGCATGGAGTCTCAAGCCTGTGGTCAGAGCAGTTGAGTGAGTTAACCACTGGAATTCAGTGGGACCACTGGCATCATTTTGGAATCAGCCACCTACAGAATCCAGGGTGCTGCTGCTGCTGCTGCTAAGTCGTTTCAGTCGTGTCCGACTCTGTGGGACCCCATAGATGGCAGCCCACCAGGCTCCACCATCCCTGGGATTCTCCAGGCAAGAACACTGGAGTGGGTTGCCATTTCCTTCTCCAATGCATGAAGTGAAAAGCGAAAGGGAAGTCGCTCAGTCGTGTCCGACTCTTAGTGACCCCATGGACTGCAGCCTACCATGCTCCTCCGTCCGTAAGATTTTCCAGGCAAGACTACTGGAGTGGAGGCAAGACTACATTGCCTTCTCCGAGGCCTGTAAAACTGCAGCAGATAAGTTCTGCCTGACCTGAAGGCTTTCTTTGCACATCTATTGTCTTTCAGATTGACAACTGGTTATACTCAGGAAAGAAAAGAAAGCAAATCCCAAAGTTCGAAAGACGAAGAATGGATGCAGAAGAACCAGAAGTACAGAAGGAAATGATATGGAGCAAAAAAGGACATTGTGTTAAAAAAAACATTTTTTTTTTCCAAACAAGAACATTTCTACACACCCACATACCACACATTCATACATTTTTCTCATTTTCACGTCAAAATATTCATTTAGGATCATTAGGTTCTGTTGATGAATTGATTCTATGAAATACTTCTCTTTATCTCTAGTGACACTCTCTGTTTTTAAGTCTACTCTGTCTGATACTGATGTAGCTGTATTAGCTTTCTTTTGCTTGTTGATTGAATGGTATATCTTTTACCTGCACTCTTATTTTCAATCTGTATGTGTTTCAAGTATGTTTCTTGTAAACAGCATGGATCTTTCTTTTTTTAAAAATCCAGTCTGACAATCTCTGCCTTTAATTGAAATACTTATTCCATTTTCATTTAATGTAATAATTGATATGATTTTATAAGCACCCTTCTTTGTCTTTTTTTTTTTTAATCCCTTTTTGTCTTGGTCCTCTGATATTTTTCCTACCTTCTGTGGGTGGGTGATGGATTTTTTAATATTCCATTATCTTGTGTGTTGACATTTTAACTATTCCTCTCTTTTTAGTGTTTGCTCTAGAGATTAGAATCATCAGCTATAACTCATTATGGACTACATTGAGATCACATTATAATTCTTTTTATGCCGTGTCAGCATCTTACCATATTACCATTTAACCAGACTTTTCTTTCTTTTTTTTTTGAAAAAACATTTTTTTTTTCTGGGATGTCAAATACAAGTCCTACAGATGAGCAGTTCATAACCTTTATTTTGGGTCATAGAACCTTTTGAGAAGGAGAGGCATGCTCAGGATCCCTAGCACATATGTGCACACAATCACACACAGATTTGCATGCAACTACAGGAGGTTTACACCCACATGGAAGCCTGGTTCATGGACTCCTTGTATAGGATACAATTTACATTTTTAACCAATGTTAGTGTGGAATCTGAATCAGAAAAGAACAGAAAGGTAATCAGAGAATGATGATTAATAGAGGATGGGACTCAGGAGGAAAAAGAAGGAAAAATATAAATTAAGAACTGTTCCAAAAATCCATTTATTGACATTTTGAAGCATCTATTATCATGCTCCTACCATGGATCATATAGGATGCCAGTGTTTTAATCATGGGCTTTATAAAGTTATCTTGGAATTTCCCAACAACCAATGAGTTTTAATTTGTAAACTTTCAAACTTATAAGTTTGGAGAATTTAAAATTTGCACAAACTGGTCTCCAGAGAGTTGAACTAACCTGTCCACAATTCCACAGACATATTTCAATTCAGAATTAATATTGCCCTCTTCCTAATTCAAAACTGTCTTTACTCTACTCCAGATGGTCTGATTAATTTCCTATCATCTTGTTGTCTAAAAACACATATTTTAGCTTAGGACAAATAGACTATAATGGTGCAAACATAATGCAGAGCACCTTTGTTGTGATAAAAGTTGGGAAGTGATTTCTCCTAAAGCAGGACTGGGGGACCGTTTTTCCATAAGCTGGTTCTCAGGACTCTTGTATCCTGAACACTTGGTGCCCCAAGAGTACCCAGGTAAGTAAGAGGAGCAGTTGCTAAATGGAAAGAAGACAAATTGACTCCTCTTCCAGGTAAGG
This sequence comes from Bos indicus, assembly GCF_029378745.1. Classification (NCBI taxonomy): domain Eukaryota; kingdom Metazoa; phylum Chordata; class Mammalia; order Artiodactyla; family Bovidae; genus Bos; species Bos indicus. The sequence goes on along the minus strand of NC_091780.1, from coordinate 12,335,944 downwards.
AGGGAGTTAATTGCTCTGCTTATGGGCATCATAAATCATAGCTTGGTCTATTTTCTGATAACCCATGGCCAAGAGAAGGATGTCCATTTTATTGACAAAATTTGGCTTATTCACCCAGAAACATAGTATCCTGCTGATGTGCATAAATAACTGAACACTAAGGTTAAGGTGTTTTCCACTGACTTGCTGGATTAACTTCAGGAAAAAACTGTGCACCTCAAAGAGTCTTCTTATTTAAACTGGAAATAATACCTTCTCAAAAATATTTACAAAACTGTTAAAAAAATGTCTTCTTGAAAGAATTGTGGTAGGAAAGTTCTATTTGTCCATACACAACTATTTTTGAAACATGTATGGAGACTCAAGGAAGTTACCAAAACAATTAAGAATTGATTCAATTAACCTTTGTCTCTTAATGTTGACCCAGGCTTTATAACTGCCTCTTAAACTCTGGAATACCCCGAGCCTAGCGTGTAGGCGTATTTGTTTGCACATGCATTCACAGACACACACATATACTCTTGCTCAGATACACCAACTGCAATAGCATTTTTAATTGAAGTGCATAAATTTGGACTGCTAAATCTATTAACGATTTGTTTTAATTAGGAACCCAGCTGCTTCCTGAGATTTTGCAGTCTGGGTTTCAGAACTTTTGCCATCTGAAAATGAGTCTCAAGTGGGTTGCTTCAGTCTTTCAGATCAGCATTTTTAAAGACTTGTTGGAAGAGGGAAACTGCAAATGCTCTCTGCTGTAAAATTACAGCTCCCTTTGTCCTTGGGTGAGGACGGAACTGCTTTGTTCGTGTAGCCAGCGCCCTGCCCCTGACCTCTCACGTGGGCATGTTAAGTCTAGCAGGCTGCCTGATCCTTGGACCACCTTGCTTTCAGATCTTGCCAACTTGGCTCACAGAGAAGCAGCATCATGATGATTTTGAGGTTCCCTACTTGTCCCACTATCAGTAGGGGGAGCTGTGACTTAATTGAGGTTGAAAGCGTTGATTATTATAATTTTTTTTCAATACTTTACTAGTTGAAAAGATAGATTCTGTGGTATTTCAGTTCAGTGAAGTAGGGTCTGAGGAGCATTCACTTTTTTTTTTTTTTTTTTACCTCTTTTCTGGTGTTCAGCTAATGTCAGCAGTATGTCTTGTTATTTGGGTAACGTTAAATGGAGTATAATGCTTTCTATTCTTCAGTCAGTATGGAAGCCATTCATTAGTCTCTTTGCTCACTCATTCATTTGTTCACGTGTTTGTTTAATCCTTATTGATTGCCGACTATGTAAAAATGCACTGTGCTAGAAATAGGAAGATTACCAAGACAGCACTTATGCCTTTCAGGAGTTTATAGTCTAACACATGAAACTCAGAAATAATAATTACTGCAGAGCATAATCAGCACTAATAGAAGTATGTACAAAGTGCCCTGGGGCAACAGAATCACTGGTGTGCAAGGAAGCAGGTCAGGAAAGACTTTGTGTCAGTGGTACCAGGAATGCTGTCACTAAATACGTGTTCCATGAATATTGATAAAATGATGGATGAAATAAAGGAATGAATGGAGAGGAAAATGAGTTGATTGGAAAGTGGAGTGGAGAAAACCAAGCTGTCCCAGCAAAGTGGTGTTTAAAAAAAAAAAAGCTTAATGGAAGAGTGTGATGAAGCTGGAAACTATGAGAAACCTGATATGTTTAGAGTGGAGAACCATGGAAAGAGGCTTGCCAAGAGAAAAAAAAAAAAAAAAAGGAAAGTTTTGGTGGTATTCTAAAGAATTTGCATTGACCCCCAAGAAGTCACTGGATCAGAGGAGAGATGAAGTCAGATCTGTATTATAAGAAGGTAATTTGGGCAATGATCTACATGATGGTATAGAATGTCAGGGCTTCCCAGGTGGCTCAGTGGTAAAGAATCCATCTGCCAATGTAGGAGACACAGGTTCAATCCATGGGTTGGGAAGATCCCCTGGAGATGGAAATGGCAACCTACTCCTGTATTTTTCTCTGGGAAGCTATGGTCCTGAGGAGCCTGGTGGGCTCACAGTCCATGGGATCACAAAGAGTTGGATACAACTTAGCGGCTAAACAACAACACACAGTGTAAGACTAAAGGCAGAACAGAAAAATGCACCTGAGGTATTTTCAATAATATGAAGCTTGTCTAAAAGTCTGAACTAAAGATCGTGACAGATTCGAAAAATACTTAGAAAACAATTCAGCAGGACCTAGCAGCTAAATGAACGTGAGTCATTAACAATTTAAAGGAAAAAAAATGAACTAGATTGAACTCCTTGGTAAGTACAGACCTCCTTCTCTGTGGAGAAGCATTTTCCTAAACAGTGGTGTATATAGATTAATTGTAATGAATTTCTTGCTAGCTATTTGCACAAGTCACCTGGAGAAGCCATACAGCAATTAAAAATGTAACAATGTAGTATAAAGCTTTGGCAAGCCAGTGTCTATATTTGTATAAATTCAATTATGGATGGAATATTTAGAAATACATATTTTATTTAAAGAGCCATTTATTGATTCATTTAAATGTATTATTTATCACTTAATTTACCAATAAATTAGTTCAGCATTGATATAATAGGAAATAACTATAGAATAGGAGTTGGTAAGCAGCTATCTGTGGGGCGTACCCAATGACCATCCTTTCTCACCTCCTCTTGTCAATAAAGCTTTATGGAATAAAGTTTTATTGGAACACATCTACATTCATTTATGTTGTCTATGGCTGTTTTCCTGCTACAATGGCAGGGTTGAGTAGTCAGTCAAGACAGAGACCGCAATGCCTAAAAAAATATCCTAAGTATTTAGTAACTTGTCTTGTATCAGTGATTTTGCTGATCCCTGCAGTAGAATATCAGATTGCTGTTACCCTGCAGAGCATGAAAACAGGAAAGTCAAAAGGAAAAATATATAATTTACTGGAAGACCAATGTGTTATTGTCCTACTTCTTCTGAACTCTCGGGTGAAATTGGAGAAAAATAATGTTCAGAACACCTTGGTAGAACATTTGTTCATTCAGTCCATTCAGATGGGAGGCCAAGAACAGCAAGTGGAATGTGGGGGTGACCTAGTGAAAGGGTCCCTGGAACCTGCAGGCATAACTAAGATCTGGACACCCCAAGGAGCAGCCACAGGAGGGCAGCAAAGTCACATGACATTCAAAATATCTACCTGAGAGCAATAATCAATAGTATGGAGAGTAAAACACCATTTGGCATTCAGTGTCATGGGCACCGAGCTCCCCAGTGGAAATTTCTTTTCCATAAATATATAATGCCCAATGGTCTCTGGTGGATCCACATGAAGAAATACTCAGAAATAACATCAGCCTTAGGGAGAAGTCAAACACATAAAAAGAAGAAAGAGCTTTGAATAGGAAGAAATGCCAAGTACAGATACTGAGAATTTTTACTTCATGGAGCAACATTGATACACATTCATTAAAATAGCTAGTGTTCACATATTGACTCTTTTGACAGGAAAACAAGATGGTTCTCATCACAGTTTATAACTCTTCCATGGAAAAATATAAATAATGTCTATTTGTTTTAATAATGAGAATTGAGTAATAGTATTTTTTCTTTTTTTCTATTTTTGTTCCTCTCAACATTTATTGATTTATTCTGTAGCGTCCTTGTGCCAAACATTGCACTAGAGAAGGGGGAATATAACTTAAGAGTAAAAAGAGAGTGGAATTATTTTATAATTGTAAATTTATAACCACACCAAAGGTAAAATAATTCTCTAAAAAAAAGCATGAAATTATATTTTATGTTTTAAAATTATATTCTAGTTTTTTCTTCCATTTCTTTGCCCTAATTTTGGCCATATATTAAGCCATTTCTCAAAGTGTAGACAAATATGTTCATAATCTTTGATCTGGTGAACAGGAGTTCTTAGTTTTAATGCAGACAAATTTACCCCTATCTTTGGTTATGGTTTATAACTCTTGCTTAAGCCATTCAAAACATTGGTTTTAAGATTTTTGATAAACGTTTCACTAAAATGTTAAGTCATTAGAATATTGATATCTATATTACAGCTTAAAAAGTCATTTGTTGTCTGTGACTTGCCCACCGTTGACCCTTCCCTGATTAACTCTTATCACTGGTAGGTGTTTCTTGTTTGCGAGTAGTGCATCTACAATAAATGTTTGCTGAAACAACTATTTTCTTTATTCATGATATTTGAGGGAGAAGATAACAATTATTTGCAACTTCTTGGTCAGGGTCAATTTTAACCAGATCTTTCCAACTGAAGAGAAATGATTAGCAGCTAAGTATGACATTTAAAAATGTAAACATTTTCCCCTTTGATTATTCCAATAGTTAATGCCTTAGACTTCAGGGACTAGAAGGAATTTTAGTAAAAATAATTAGTTTAGTAAAATCATGGATTTGTGTGTTTGTGTGTATGTGTGCACGTGTGCATAAGAGAGAGATAATGTCTCAGCTTTGGGATAGCCATAAAATGGTGTACACTGGTATTTATATCTGTGATTTGCTGACCATAATCCATGTAATCTCTGGGGAAAAAAAAAACTGCGAGAAAACAGCACATTCAAAAGCTAAATACCACTTCCCCCTTTCCTGGTTTATTTTCTATAATTGCTCCAGTGTAGCATGAAGTTCTCATCGTGAATCCTCAGAGATCTGCTTATAAGATATTTCATCAGTCTGACGGGGGTGAAGGACCCCCGTCCTTCACCATTTAGGCATGCTTTCCCACCAGCTCACCGTGTGTAGGTTACAAAGACTATTTGGCACTCAGGGAGGTTCAAGTGGGAAATCTCGATTCCCCCAAATGAGTCACAAAGGGTCCCTCAGCCTGAGCAAGCAGACACGAACCTCAGTAAACAAGAAAATCTGGGATTTTAGTGGAGCAGCCGCAGGGTTCTGATTAAAAACAAAGATGAATAAAAATCAGAAGAAGAAGTGAAAAAAGAGGAAAAGATAAGTATTTTTTAGAAACATATATAAGCTTCGCACTCAGATCACCATATAAATGTTCCTTGAGCCCTTTTATATGGGAATGTGGATTAGAATAAAAGCTAAGGTTCTTGCTTTTGAGAAGTTTACAGTTTAAGTAAAAAAAGGCACAGTGGCATTTCATTGCACGGTGATATGTGGCATTTGGACTTAAAAAATGTCCCGGGGCTCTAGATCAGAAAAAAAGATATAGCTATCAAGAGAAAAAAAAAAAAGATTCTATTTTCTTAGCAGCTGGTCAGTATATAATATATATATTTACATTACAGATAAAGATGCAAGGTCTATGTTCCTATGTAGCTGGAAAAACAAAAACATATCACCAAACACTGGACCTTATTTAAAAAGTCAATTAGGCCCTTAACTCAAAAGCTTCAGACAGTTATTTGTGTTGCTAAGGGAATAATTAATAATAGGCAAACACTTTTGAAAAATGAATTTCAGTAACATTTAGTTAAATTGAAAAGAAAACTCCTGTTGGTATTTTGATTGGGTTTAAATAGCAATTATTTAGTAGTATAGGGAGATTTGACAAATTTACAGTATTTCCCTCCTAGTCAAGGACCAACTATTTCTTCTCATTTATTCATGTCTTCTTTTGTTGTCCTTAAAAGAGGTGCAAATTTTTCTTAGTAATATATATCTAAATCTGTATCTATCATATATATATCTATATTTTTCAATATCTATCTCTATACATATTTCCAATAAGATTATGCATTTTTATTGTTGTCATTTTTACTTAAATCTATTTTTATCTGGTTATTTTTGTAAAGCTCAGAAAAATCCATTTGAGAATTAGTAAGATATTTCTGAAATGAGACTAGTAAGAGGCTTGGCTAACCTAAGCATACAAGAAAATATTTTTAGATAGGTTCAATAATTAAAGAGATTTGGTAATAAGACTAAAGAATATACAGATCAAACAAATAGGGTTCAGAAATGGATCTAATTGTATAAGGGAATTTAGTAGTTTATAAAACTACCTTTTCAAATTAATGGGAGGAAATGCACTTATTCTTAAAAACAGTTCCTTCCTAAGCATTGCATATGAGCCAAAAAGAAAAAGATAAATAAATCTAAGCACATAAAATTTAGAAATATTTGATGGCAAAATACCACAAGTAAGGTAAAAATACAAATAGCAAACTGAAAAAAAAAAAAAAAAAACTTATGACAGATGGAAAACTAATTTCATGAATATACTAGAAGGCAAAAAATCAAATATAAAAAATGCGCAAAATATTCAAGGAGCAATCCTCAGGAAAATAAAAACACATGACTAAATAAAGGGGGAAAGGCCAACTGTGTTCATTTTGGACAAATGAAAAATAAAATTACATGGCAGTTTCCTCTCATAAGACTGTCAAATTTTTTAACCATTTATTTTACTCATTGTTAATGAATGTATAGAAGGAAAATCATTTTAGTCTTTTGAGAGTAAAAGTTGTGGTAAAATTTGGATAATAACTTGGAAATATCCTTTAAAATTATGAATTCATGTGCTATTTGACACAGAAATTTCAATTATTCAATATTCAGATATATTAACACAAGTGATGAATGAGTTACATATATAAATATATTTATTGCTGTGCTCAGTCCCTCAGTCATGTCCAACTCTTTGCAGCCCCATGGACTGTAGCCCGCCAGGCTCCTCTGTCCATGGGATTTTGCAGGCAAGAATACTGGAATGGGTTGCCACTTTCTTGTCCAATATTTACTGCAGTACTATTTGAAAAACTTACTAAAGGTCATTTTGCACTTGTATATGAGGTCAGTTAAAGATATAATGATGTAAAACTATATTTTTAGTAAAACATTATTAAGTAATTGTGTACATGTATTGATTTAGAATGGTGTCCAGGATATTTTGATCTGAATGTTCATTGGAAGGACTGATGCTGAAGCTGAAGCTCCAATACTTTGGCCACCGGATGTGAAGAACTGACTCATTGGAAAAAGAACCTGATGCCGGGAAAGATTGAAGACAGGAGGAGAAGGGGATGACAGAAGATGAGATGGTTGGATGGCATCACCAACTGACATGAGTTTGAGCAAACTAGGGGAGATAGTGAAGGACAGGGAAGCATGGTGTGCTGCAGTCCATGAGGCTGCCAAGAGTCGGACATGACTGAGCGACTGAACTGAACTGAACTGAGGTACGGTATGCTCTATTTGTGTTTAAGAGACACATCAGTGTAGTTACCAAGGTCTAGGCATGGGATGGAGGGGATGATTACAGAAGGAGAGCATGAGGGGAGTTTCTGGAGTGATGGAATTGTTCTGTATTCATCCTGATTGTGGTGGTGATTACACAAATCTACACATCCGTGAAAATCCATAGAACTTGGAGTTACATCAGCAAGATTGCAGGTATGGAAACTCTAGACCCTTTTTCTCCTGTGGAAACACTAGCTAAACAACTAAACACAAACTAATTATAGGAGCTCTAGAAGTCAAAGTTCTATAGTGACCAAGCCCAGTGAAAAAAAGTTATGTTTAAAATGGTAGAAAAAGTCATGCATTTTTGCTCATCCTTGCTCCTTCCTCTCCCTGGCCTGATATTGTAGAGGAGGAGACAGCACCCCAATATCCAGTTCCTTCGTCAAATCAGAGAGAACAGAGTGGACTGAATTTGTTCTAATCTGTTAGCAATCTTCAGAGATTGATCTCTATATCACCTAATTTGATGCCAAGATGGCCAAAAGAAGCTCAAAAGATATCAGAAGGAATAAGCATGGTTACATAAAACTGTAAAAAGTAACAGCTACACAAAAACTACAAGGGGATTAAAAATTAAAGATATCTGGAAGCCAGAGATTACAGATGGAGGAATTCAATAGAATAGCTAAAGCTCCAAGAAGAAGAAGAAGAAAAAAGAGATTTTTAGAGAAATTAAAATAATTAAAAATAACCATGGAATTTGGGGAAAATTCAATTCACAGAAGCCCAGGGAAGATACCTACTTGGCAAAGGTCTCAGAAGACATGAAGTTTTCATCCTGAGCTGATCACTGAGGGTCTTCTACTCAGAGCCAATATATAAAGATTGGAAGGAGTGGCTGTTTTTTTTTTTTTTTTTTCTTTTTTGTAATGTGCAAAAACGTTCAATTACCAACAAAGATCATAAGGCATAGGAAGAAACAGGAAAACATGACCCTTTCAAAGTATCCAAATATATCTCCAGAAACTAACCCTGAAAACACTCAGCCTGCAGACTTAGCAGACAAACACTTTAAAACATACTTTTAAATATGGACAAGGAGCAAAAAAATATCAGGAAAACAATATATGAACAAAAAAAAATCATCAAAGAGAGAGACCTTATGGGAAAAAAAAACAACTAAATTCTGGAGCTGAAAAATATAGTAACTGAATTGAAAAAAATCACTAGAAAAGTTCAAGAGCATATTCAAACAAGTAGATAAAAAAGAATGATCAAACATAAAGAAATTTGAAATTATCAAGTCTGAGAGGCAGAAAAGGGGAAAAAAATGAAGAAAAGTGAATAAGCTTAAGGAATTTATGGGTCTCCATCAAGTGGACCAATATTTGATCATGGGAGTTCCAGAAAGACGAGAGAGAGAAAAAACAGGCTTATTTGAACAAATAATGGCCAAATTTCCCAAACTTGATGAACAGCATGAATATGTATACACATGTAATAAGTTCAATGAAATCCAAGTAGAAGTTCAAAGAGACCCGCATGGGACACACTGTAATCAAAAACAAAGACAAAAGGAGAATCTTCAAAGGCGTAAGAGAAAAGCAACTTGTTACAAGGCAAGCTCAATAGATTTTCAGAGGATTTCTCAGCAGAAAACTTGCAGACCAGAAGACAGTAAAAAAGAACTGAAAGAAAAAAAAAACATCAACTGAGATGGATACAATTCTTTAAAAAGTATAAAAATAAACAATCATTATTGGTTGTAACTATGGAGTGGGAAAATGGGCCTAGAATGATCCTGAGGTTTTTTTTTGTAATTGAACTATAGTTGATTTGCAATATGGTGTTAAGGAAAGTGAATATATATATCCTTTATATATATATATATATATTCTTTAATATATATTATATAATATATATCCCAAGCTCCTAATTTACCCTTTACACTCCTTTCCCTTTTGATAAATATATATATATATATATATATATATATATATATTTCTATATGTGTGGATTTATTTCTGTTATGTGAATAAGTTCATTTCATCATTTTTTGGATTCCAGATTATAAGTGGCATCATATGATATTTGTCTTTCTCTGTCTGGCTTACTTCACTTAGTACGATAATCTCTAGGCCCATCCATGTTGTTGCAATGACATTATTTTATTCCTTTTTAGGGCTAAAAGAGCAATATTGCATGGGAACCTGGAATGTTAGGTCCATGAATCAAGGCAAATTGGAAGTGGTCAAACAGGAGATGGCAAGAGTGAATGTCGACATTCTAGGAATCAGCGAATTAAAATGGACTGGAATGGGTGAATATAACTCAGATGACCAATAGCAGCAGGCAGGAATCCCTTAGGAGAAATGGAGTAGCCATCATGGTCAACAAAAGACTCCGAAATGCAGTACTTGAATGCAATCCCAAAAACGACAGAATGATCTCTGTTCGTTTCCAAGGCAAACCACTCAATATCACAGTAATCCAAGTCTATGCCCCAACCAGTAATGCTGAATAAGCTGAAGTTGAACGATTCTATGAAGACCTTCAAGACCTTTTAGAACTAACACCCAAAAAAGATGTCCTTTTCATTATAGGGGACTGGAATGCAAAAGTAGGAAGTCAAGAAACACCTGGAGTAACAGGCAAATTTGGCCTTGGAATACGGAATGAAGCAGGGCAAAGGCTAATAGAGTTTTGCCAAGAGAATGCACTGATCATAGCAAACACCCTCTTCCAACAACACAAGAGAAGACTCTACTCATGGACGTCACCAGATGGTCAACACTGAAATCAGATTGATTATATTCTTTGCAGCCAAAGATGGAGAAGCTCTATACAGTCAGCAAAAACAAGACCAGGAGCTGACTGTGGCTCAGATCATGAACTCCTTATTGCCAAATTCAGACTTAAATTGAAGAAAGTGGGGAAAATTACTAGACCATTCAGGTATAACCTAAATCAAATCCCTTATGATTATACAGTGGAAGTGAGAAATAGATTTAAGGGACTAGATCTGATAGATAGAGTGCCTGATGGAGGATGGAGGTTCATGACATTGTATAGGAGACAGGGATCAAGACCATCCCAAAGAAAAAGAAAAGCAAAAAAGCAAAATGGCTGTCTGGAGAGGACTTACAAATAGCTGTGAAAAGAAGAGAAGTAAAAAGCACAGGAGAAAAGGGAAGATATAAGCATCTGAATGCAGAGTTCCAAAGAATAGCAAGAAGAGATAAGAAAGCCTCCCTTAGTGATCAATGCAAAGAAATAGAGGAAAACAACAGAATGGGAAAGACGAGAGATCTCTTCAAGAAAATTAGAGATACCAAGGGAACATTTCATGCAAAGATGGGCTCGATAAAGGACAGAAATTATATGGACCTAACAGAAGTAGAAGATATTAAGAAGAGGTGGCAAGAATACACAGAAAAACTGTACAAAAAAGATGTTCACAACCTAGATAATCATGATGGTGTGATCACTCACCAAGAGTGAAAAATTCTGGAATGTGAAGTCAAGTGGGCCTTGGAAAGCATCACTATGAACAAAGGCTAGTGGAGGTGATGGAATTCCACTTGAGCTATTTCAAATCCTAAGAGATGATGCTGTGAAAGTGCTGCACTCAATATGCCAGCAAATTTGGAAAACTCAGCAGTGGCCACAGGACTGGAAAAGGTCAGTTTTCATTTCAATCCCAAAGAAAGGCAATGCCAAAGAATGCTCAAACTACTGCACAATTGCACTCATCTCACACACTAGTAAAGTAATGCTCAAAATTCTCCAAGCCAGGCTTCAGTAATACGTGAACCATGAACTTCCAGATGTTCAAGCTGGTTTTAGAAAAGGCGGAGGAACCAGAGATCAAATTGCCAACATCTGCTGGATCATGGAAAAAGCAAGAGAGTTCCAGAAAAACATCTATTTCTGCTTTATTGACTATGCCAAAGCCTTTGACTGTGTGGATCACAATAAACTGTGGAAAATTCTGAAAGAGATGGAAATACCAGACCACCTGATCTGCCTCTTGAGAAACCTATATGCAGGTCAGGAAGCAACAGTTAGAACTGGACATGGAACAACAGACTGGTTCCAAATAGGAAAAGGAGTACATCAAGCCTGTATGTTGTCACCCTGCTTATTTAACTTCTATGCAGAGTAGAGTACATCATGAGAAATGCTGGGCTGGAAGAAGCACAGGCTGGAATCAATATTTCGGGGAGAAATATCAATAACCTCAGATACGCAGATGACACCATTCTTATGGCAGAAAGTGAAGAAGAACTAAAGAGCCTCTTGATGAAAGTGAAAGAGGAGAGTGAAAAAGTTGGCTTAAAGCTCAACATTCAGAAAACGAAGATCATGGCATCTGGTCCCATCACTTCATGGCAAATAGATGGGGAAACAGTGGAAACAGTGTCAGACTTTATTTTTGGGGCTCCAAAATCACTGCAGATGGTGATTGCAGCCACGAAATTAAAAGACGCTTACTCCTTGGAAGGAAAGTTATGACCAACTTAGCATATTAAAACACAGAGACATTACTTTGCCAACAAGGTCCATCTAGTCAAGGCTATGGTTTTTCCAGTGGTCATGTATGGATGTGAGAGTTGGACTGTGAAGAAAACTGAGAGCCGAAGAATTGATGGTTTTCAATTGTGGTGTTGGAGAAGACTCTTGGGAGTCCCTTGGACTGCAAGGAGATCCAACCAGTCAATTCTAAAGGAGATCAGTCCTGGGTGTTTGTTGGAAGGACTGATGCTGAAGAGTTTCAGCATACTTTGGCCACCTGATGTGGAGAGTTGACTCATTGGAAAAGACCCTGATGCTGGCAGGGATTGGGGGCAGGAGGAGAAGGGGACAACAAAGGATGAGATGGCTGGATGGCATCACTGACTCGATGGACATGAGTTTGAATGAACCCCGGGAGTTGGTGATGGACAGGGAGGCCTGGTGTGCTGCAATTGATGGGGTTGCAAAAAGTCGGACATGACTGAGCAACTGAACTGAACTGAATGTTCCATGGTACATACATACCTTCTTTATCCATTCATCTGTTGATGGACACTTAGGATGCTTCCATGTCTTGATTATTCTAAATATGGCTGTATATGAACATGGGGAAGCATGTATCTTTTCAACTTTCTCTGGATATGTATCTAGTGTATGTAGGGTATGTATCCTAGTGTATCTAGGCTCATGTGCTAACTCTATTTTCGTGTTTCTTTCTTTTATTTTTTTAGTGGAACCTCCATACTGTTTTCAATAGCAGCTCCACCAATTGGTTTTATGTCTTGTTACTGTTAATTATTAATTCTGTTTCTTTATTCTTAAAATCATGAGTATATTTTATTTCAAAGTTTAAAAATTACTAATTAAAATATCCTTCCCTCGCTCAAAAAAAAGTGGTATCTATCTTAGCAATGTGTCTTATTCTTATTTGCCCTGGGCTCAAAAGGAGCTCAATTTTAACTCTGTTAAAAGAGGCTGCTTCACAAATGGTTCCCTTCCTAGCACTTAGGAAAATATTTTTTTTCCTCCTTAAGAGTTTAAAGTCAAAGTAATGTTTGTCTTGGCAAATGAATGGGATGTATGGGATGCGGGGTGTGTGTGTGTGCGTGCTCACAGTCACACTTGCATGAATCTATGGGAACCAACAATTACCAACTAAATTAGAATACCAAAGAGGTGTGTCTGCCACCGACCTTAGTGACAACACTTCAGCGAGGACAGGATACAAACTGCTAATTCCAGTTTCTTATGCAAGACTTAAAATAAATCTCCCAGCATCCTTATTCTCCATGCCACTGAGTTTTACCCACAGTCTGTTCTGTTACAACTCCCAAGGCAGTGTTCGAGGCTAAAAAAGTCACACTTGGGTAGAGATCTAGGTGGGAAAATGTAAGAGATCTCGAGGTGAGGTCAGCTCCTGATGGATGGGGTGCCATGAAAAACAAATGGAGGCTGGCATCGCTGAATGTGTCGCAGACATTCCCCAGGACAATCTGTTTAGAGACGCATTTACAACAAAACTTGCTAATAGTGTAGCAGTTTGAATTCTGGTGCACAGACTCTGTTGAAGATGTAAGAAGGGCTTGGCTTTTAGCAATATCATTTGGAAAGCATTGCTGATTTTCTTCTGCGTGGGCAGATAAGACATTGACAACTTGGCCAAATTTGATAAGAAAAACAATTGTGTTCAGTTGATAAAAGGGCCTCATTATGGCCTGGGATAGTAGGACACATATTCTCTGTTAAACTTTTGCTGGTTCCCCGGCTGGACTGCTGAATCACTCTTCCCTGCTCCTCCCATCAAACAAGTCAGACCCAAGTCCTAGAGGAAACACAGCTGCCTGGACAGCCCACTGCCATGGTCTCCACCAACAATGGGTCAGGGGTGAGACCTGTAACTTCTTATTTTTCTTAAAGCTTTGTTCTTTCTTGCTTTTCCTCCGTACTACATCTGAGAGGAGATGGGATTTATCAGGAAAGCTTTTTGTTTTGTTGTACACATGCCATGTGGGTCTTGTTCTCTATACTTGTTAAAATTTTTTTACAAGTGAAAGGGACTTTCTTTTTCTATTGAGTATAATTACTTTACAATGTTGTATTAGTTTCTGTTGTACAATGATGTGAATCAGCTACAGTATACATATTATACCCCTTCCCTCTTGGACTTCCCTCCTACCCTTCCGCATTCTACTCCTCTAGGTCACCACAGAGCACTGAGCTGAGCTCCCTATGCTTTATAGCTTTTTCCCACTAACTATTCATTTTACACATGGTAGTGTATATATGTCAATCCACCTCCCAATTTGTCCAACTCTCCCCTTTGCCTCGTGCTAAGTCAGAAAGAGAAAAACAAACATGGTATATTAATGCACATAAGTGGAATCTAGAAAAATAGATCAACCTATTTCCAGGGCAGCAATAGAGACTCAGACATAAGGTCTTGTTCTCTTTAATCAAGAGAGGGGGTATTGCTCTTGTTTCTATCTTTGCAATATGGAAATTAATTTCTCATCAGTATAAAATGCAGAGTTAAATATTCACTGCATGGTCACAGAAAAGGGGCATCCTTGAGGCCCAGAGATGTTCAAAACTGAACATTGGTATGTTGTGTACAACAGATATTAGTGTACAACTCTTTGTTTGCTTGTTATCCTTTTTTGGGTCACTGTTGGGGATTGCCTTTCCCCTGACTGTTCACCACCTCATTCCACATACACTTTTATGTCAGGTGTAGGCTCTTGAATGAGTTCAGACACTCCAGGTACTATACTCCTCTGAACATAGTATTAGGATTTTATATGTTCAGTTTTATTGATTTAACCCACATAAAGAGCACTTACTGTGCATCAAGAACTGTTGTAAGCATTTTACAAATACTCACAGATTTAATATTAAAAAGAGCAGAAAGTAGACTCCAACTCAGACAGCACAGGAGTTTTTAGTGAAAGGATTACCTTAAGGGGACTAAAGGAAATTGTGTTAGCAGAGCAGAGTGAGATTTGGGGCTTGGAGATGGGTCTGTCTTTGAGAGCTGCATTCCTGGAGGGCCTCAGCGAGCACCACAGCTGTGACCCATAGCAGGAGGAAACAAGGAGGAAATATGACAATGTCCATCTCCTCTTGCCCTCCAGACTTCTCCCAGGGTCTCCCGTTGCTCCAGCCCAACTGGAAAGCTGGTGGTCAGGTACCCAGGGTTATGCAGTCCAGCAGAGTCTGAGTACAACACTGGGACAGGGCAGAAAATGAATCTGGGGCAAATGGCCAAAAAAAAAAAAAAAATAGCCAACACACACCTCAACTCATCCAGACACAGGCAGACAACAAATAACCAAATCATAAAATAAATACCAATTTAAAATTGTTTCTTCCTAATTTTATAGATACACATCTCCTCCTTGACCCTTCCAAATTAACTACTGAAGTCATTATGGTCTATAAATATCTTAGTTGTAGCCATGAGAATTCAACTAGAGTACCGGACGCCAGAGGGCAAGATGGTTGGATGGCATCACCAACGTGAGTTTAAGCAAGCTCTGGGAGATGGTGAAGGACAGGGAAACCTGGCGTGCGGCAGTCCATGGGGTCGCAGAGTTGGACACGACTGAGGGACTGAACAGCAACAACCCCAACATGCTAGGAAGGAGGTTCGGCTTTCAGCAGACTGGGCAATGATTTTCCATTTACCATTTCCCTGTGCCAGATGATTCTAGGGTTAATCTCTCACCCTCCCCTCATGCTAAGCCAGCTTGTGATATTGACACTTAAGAAACACAGGGCTGTTTACATTTTGGTGGAGAGCTCATACTATCAATTTGCACATTAGTAAGCCCAGCCATTGCTCTCTTCTGCTGGAATCTATTGAGTGGCAGCTGGAGAGAGATCCGCAGCTCAAAAAAAAAAAAAAAAAGGAGAGAGAGAGAAAGAAAGAAAGAAAACTTAGCTGTCTGATGAAATGTTTTAAATGCATAGGGTTCACCTTGGGGTTGGCTGCTGTTCAGATTTTATCCATTAATAACACACAGGGCTGTCTCTGTACTCTCCAGGGCTGATAGGAAACTAGTCCTATGTACAGGTCCTTGCTTTGCCTGAGGGAGTATTTTCCAAATGCAGGCTGTGGGTTCCTGTGTACACACACGTATGCACGTGTGGGCACATCGAGTTCCCACCACGTAAGGGTGCTTCTTGGAAGTTTCTTTCATTAAATGACACGTAAGAGGATTTTTCCATTATACAATATTTTCTTCTGATAGAACCATGTTTAGGAAAGAAGACAGTGTGTGTGTCAATGTGAATGCCTGACACATAGAGCTCCATTAGGATCTTCACTCATTTCCAGTTAGTTCTATTTTTTAAATTAAGGTTGAATTTTATTGTTTGTAAATTATACCTTAATGGCTTCCCAGGTGGCTCAGTGGTAAAGAATTTACCTGCCAATTCAGGAGGTGTGGGTTAGATCCCTGGATTGTGAAGATCCCCTGGAGAAGGAAATGGCAACCCACTCCAGTATTCTTGCCTGGAGAATCCCATGGACAGAGGAGCCTGGCGGGCTACAGTCCAGGGGATGCAAAAAGACATGACTGAGCAGGCACATATGCATTAAATCTAACAAAAAAACAGTTAGGTAGAAACATACTTTTATATGTAAATATATATAGTATACACCCTAAAATGATTGTTTCTCTGGATAATGGGATTATGCATGATATTTATCTCCTTTGTATGCTTTTATGTATTTTCCAACTTTCCTACTTTTATAAATCAGAAAAGTTTTTGTCCATTTTTTATCATAAACTTTTTATTTTGTATTGGAGTGTAGCCAATTAGCAATGTTTTGATAGTTTTAGGTGGACAGCAAGGAACTTAGCCACACATATAGATGTATCCATTTTCCCCCAAACTCCCCTCCCATCCAGGGAGCCACACTGGAAATAGAAAAGGAAGAAAAGCTCTGGAACTGTGATCCCGTTTCAGCGTTTGCCCTACTAGACCTTATGCTGACATTTGAGGCTAAAGGAGAATTGGAATTGCTACAAGAAAGTGGTATAAATGCATCGCTGTGTTACTGGATAGCATTTGTGTTCTTACCAAAGTGCTTTATTTATTCTCTTACTTTTTCTTTGAGACACTTTAAGAAAAAAAATATATTTAAATAAGAGTCACGATTAAGTTTCTGCAATTAGTCACGATTAGGTTAGCTTTCAGATGCAACTTGTGAAGAATCTGGCATCATTTGACTAAGAAAGAATTCTATGCACAATTCCTTGGATGTTGATGATGGAGTTATCTGAATTGTGTTGTATTGTTTTCTCTCTTTTAGTGTAAACCAAATAAGTATTTGCTCTGGAGAAAAGTTATTTAAGTGTTATTTAAAAAGATGAGTCTTTAATGTACAAAGCATGTAAAAGATGGGGAATGAAGGGGAAGATGATCACTGAATTATTTACTGAAAAGTTTGGTTAGGCACTTAACATTTAAACCAAGAAAAGAATGGCTTTAGCCCTTGGCAAGTAAGTGAGAAGTGATTTACAAAATTTTCTTTACCTCTAAAAGTCAGTTACTTCAAGTTAATAAAAACATTTTCAACTAAGTCATTTTAAACTTCGTATTTATCTGAGCAACTCTATTAGGTCTCATAGTGTCCAGGGCTAAAGTTAAGCAAAGAAGTGTCCCGACTTCCATTCCTAGAAATGAAATTGATCCTCTCAGAGAAAACAATTATCAACTTTGGATTATCTGTGTTAGATTGAGCATTCTATTTCATATTATCTACTCTGAAAGATCAATCTCAAGCTGAACTGCCCCATTTTTTAGCAAGGAGAGTTCCTTGAATTAGCACGGTCTGGAAAGAATTGAATCTACAGTCAAAACTGCTGTTGAATCAAGACTTAATACTACTGATTCACTAATTAAGTAAACCCTAAAAACAAAAAATGCTAAAAGACCATGATGCTTTAGAAATGTTTCTACACATATGGCATGGTTATTTTTAGAGGCTTCTTGTGTTTTTTTCCTTTTAGCTTGCCATAGAAGTGACATTAAATTCCTGGCTTTGACACTAACTGTGTGACCTTGGGCAAAACACTTAGCCTTTTTAAGTATCAGGTTTTTAAATCTGTATAGTGGAGATAGAAAACACTTCACAGTGGCTATGTGAGGATCAAGAGAGCTAAACTATATTTATTCTTTTTTAAGAGCTTTTGGTAAAATGTCATAGAGAATATGTTTATGGTGTGAAAGAAAATGACCACACTAAGAAAGAAATAGACTGAAGGCAAAATTTTATTTCTCAAGCAGGTCTTCTTGCTATTTAATTATTAATTTCTACCATCCGAAAGGTCATGGAAGGCATAACTGTAACAAAAATATCATTAGAATCATGATATAAGGACAGGAGCCAAGCGGTGAAATTATGAAAACTCCTCTTAAATCAAAGCCATTCAGAGTTATGGGTGGCCGAAGACGATGACGGCAGCATGGCTATGAGCCTCCTCGTTATAGTACAAAACAAGCCAAAACAACAGGGAGAAAATGGGGTCTGCGTGGAAATTCCACACTCAGCATCCCTTGAAGAGAGTTGATACCTAACTCTGAAAAACCCCTGAGATTAAAAAAAAAAAAAAGGAAAAGCAACAAATCCCAGCTTAAAAATCTCTCACACTCCCACAGCACCATCCCAAATGCATGGCTGCCTGGAGAGGCCCCTGCTGTTTTTCAAGGTATCAAGAAAAACTGTGGAGAAATGCAAAAGAAATACAGAAGCTAGTGAAGGGGACCAAGTTTGTTCTCAAACTGCCTCAGTCTCAGTCTAGACTATACACGTGGACCTAAGCGTGCATTGTAGGGGAGGTTTCTCCGTATGTAAGTTACAGTGGCAGGCTGAATTTAACAAGGCAGTGTACTCTGAAGGGATAGATGTGATTGAAAAGGGTAGTTTTTAAAATGCATAGATTGTAGGACAGAGAAAAGATGAGAGAAAGAGAGAGAAAGCACTATTTGCAGAGGGCATTGAAGAAAAGGGGGCTTCCCTGCTGGCTCAGATAGTAAAGCATTTGTCTGCAACTTGGGAGACCTGGGTTTTATCCCTGGGTTGGGAAGATCCCCTGGAGAAGGGAATGGCTACCACTCTAGAATTCTTGCCTGGAGAATTCCATGGACAGAGGAGCTTGTCGGTTGCAAAGAGTCGGACACAACAGAGTGACTAACACTTTCACTGTTTTTTTTCTTTCACTGAAGGAAAAACTGAAAAATTCTCAGAAGAAAAATTTGAGACGCATACATTTCCCCACCCCTACTAGCACCACACACACCCCTTCAAAACAAATCCACAAACAAATGAATTGAGAAAACTAGCCAAAACATCTGCACTTTGATAGACAAGGATTCTTTTAACTAGAAAGCACGCAAAACATCTCATACTATAAAATTAAACAAATGGAAAGTCAAATCCATTCAGAGTTACTGTAGAAAATCAAGAAAAGAATCTCATATATATTAAATGAGCAAAGGTCCCTCAAGGGCAGGGAGACTATGAAAGAGAAGAAACCTATAAGTTAATATTTCAAACAGAATTAAATATACTCAATAATGTACGGAAAGGCAGCATGCACCAGAAAATTCAAAAATAAAGCCAAAAGGGACAAAACACTAGGAAGACATGAAAATAAAGTTGACAATTCAGGAGAGAAATCAAGACAAAGACAAAACTGACTCACAAATAAAGTGACGCATTGTAAGATGCCCAAGGAAAATAGACTCAGATGACAATTTAATAAGAGTCATTAAAGAAGGACAGAAAAACAATCATGAGAATGAAAATGAAAGGATCAAAGAGAAAATAGCTGAAATGGGAGAAAAGCACAGAAAGAATAATATTTATTTTGTCAGTCTCTAAAGAAGCGGAGAAAAAAACAAAATAATGGAATGGAACTAATATTTAACACTATAATACAAGAGTATATTTAAAACAATGGTCAGAGGAAAATTCACAATATTAAACTAATTCTTTAGAAAAATAAAAGACTGAAAATAAATTCTCAGTTCAAAAACTAGAACAACAAGATAAAAATATATAGAAGAAAGGAAATAACAAAAGTAAAGATGAAATCAATAGCCAATAGAAAAGCAATAGATACAATTAATAAGTCTACATTCTGGTTTTATTAAAAAATTAACAACATAGACAAATCATTAAGTTTATCACCAGAAAAGGGAGCTACAAAATAAGGAATAATAGCAAGAAAATAACCACTGGAACAGAATAAAACTTAAAAATCATGACAGTACTTTGTAGAATTCTATACAAATAACTATAGACTGGGGTTCAATCACTAGGTCAGGATGATCTCCTGGAGAAAGGAAGGGCTACCGACTCCAGTATTCTTCCTGGGACAATCCTATGGACTGAGGAGCCTGGTGGGCTATAATCCATGGGGTCACAAAGAGTCGGACATGACTGAGCAACTAAGCATGATGAAAATATAGAAAAAAAATCATTTCTTAAGGAAATACATTTGACTGAAATCGGCCCCATTGCAAACAGAAAACTTAAGAAGACCAAATCCCAGTGAAAGAGGAGCAAAAGCTATTAAGGAAATGCGCTGCAGAAATCACTAGGCCCAGATAGCTTCATAGGGCTTTCTATTGTATCTTCAAAGACCAGAGAGTAACTCTTCAAACTATTTCAGAACACTGAAAAGGAAGGAAAACATCCTAATTTTCTTCTGCAACAAGTCTAACACGGATATCTAGACCTCAGAAATGCAGCACAAAATAGAAAACCAAGATTTGTATTTTCCATATATCATAGCAAAAACATGCATTAAATATTGACATACAAAATACAGTGCTACATTAAAAAACTAATACATCTTGATCAAACGAAATTTATTCTAGGGACTGGTCATCTCTCCCACCAGCTCCTCAATTACATATGATGCTCTTCATGCTACTTGCTGGGCCTCCCTGCTTGCCTCACACTTCACACTTGCTTACCTTAGTTTTCAGTCTCTCTGGCCATGAGTCCCTCTTGAGGGTGACATCATTTACTGGTCCTCACAGGGAAAAAATTGGGTAATTAGAGTGCTTTGAGTGAGAGCCAGGTTGAAGTGGACTCAATTTGATATTTCACTCTCAGAATGGAAATTAAAATGAAATTCCAAATTGCATTTGAAACAGTTTACTCTGCAGAGCTGCAAAATCTTGAGTGCTCTGGAATGATTGGTTAATATGATCATTTCTCATTGTATATTCATAACTGAGAATTTGATGTGGAGATGGACAAATGCTTCAGACAACACTCTGGAAAAATTCCTATGGCAGTTATTTTCCCCACAGTCTATTGTGAAAGCCTTCACTCTTTTCCTAACTATTATTTCTCAGAAACAATTTTTGATGTTGTTTTAGAAAGGGCTTTCTTGGCGGCTCAGATGGTAAAGAATCTGCCTGCGATGCAGGAGACTTGGGTTCGATCCCTGGGTCAGGTAGATACACTGGAGAAGAGAATGGCTACTCACTCTAGTATTTTTGCATAGAGAATCCCAAGGACAGAGGAGCCTGGTGGGCTACAGTCCTTGGGGTTGCAAAGAGTCATACACAGTCACTTGGGTTCAATCCCTGGGTCAGGTAGATACGCTGGAGAAGAGAATGGCTACTCACCCTAGTATTTTTGTGTAGAGAATCCCAAGGACAGAGGAGCCTGGTGGGCTACAGTCCTTGGGGTTGCAAAGAGTCATACACAGTTGAGCGACTGACACACCAGAAAGATACATCCTAGACGATTTAAACATAAATGACTTTGTATTAGTTAATAGTGAGTTCTTCTTTTATACCATTTTTCTGATAATCATGTTTAATTTAATTGGCTTAATTAATTTGAAAATAAATTAAATTATTTTCAAACTTCTATTTTAATTGTCCTATTTTTCCCTACATTTCAAAATGGTGTTAAATTTTATAATAATAATTATATGATAATATACATTATTTTTTTTAACAAAAAAGAACATGCTTTAAATTTATAATTCTTCTTTAGGTTTCCTAGTTTTCCACTGAGAAGATAACATTTGATTAAAAGGCCCAGATTTTGTGATGGGATGATTTCCAGGAGAGGAGCAAAAATGTTCCTCTTTATTTATAGCAGGTCTGAAGTGAGAAATTTCTTTGAGAATTTCTTGCCAGGAAAATCTTTGTTTCCCTAAGGAATCCAGTGTGCTTTTTTTTCATGCTTATGGTGAGAGCTATGTAAATTACTGTGTCACACATTTTTCCCTCATTCCTGAGAAAATCAGACTCTTACTTGATATTTATTTTATGGCAAAAAATATTAGTTCCTAGGGAGGGAATAGTTCTTTCTCTTTATTTACTGTCTCATTTTACTTATATCACTTTATTGAATATATGTTTTACTATACGTTGTCTCATATTTTTTGGAACTACAGTGAAGAAGTTAAGAAATTATATTTAAAATAATGATATTAATATTCAACTGTCCCTTAGAGTTTGCAAAGTATAGGAGAACACTTTTTGTTACATTAATCTATTCTTTTTCTATATCTTGTGCAGTTTTACAGACTTTCATGCATGTGTTTTATACTTAATATGATCTGGAAAAGCAATATCTTCCTCAGTCACGATCTTACACTTGGAGTAGGAGGAAGACAACGAGGTAGTAAGACTTTAAAAAGGATGAGTGTCCAGGACCACAGAAGAACTGACCCTGAAGGAATAATTTCCACTTTCTCTTTAAAAGCTTTAACAAGGTGTTGGCAATAACAGTTGTGGAGACCCCAGGGTCTTCTGAGACCCTAGGATCATCTTTTATTGCGGAAATAGTCTACATAACAAATAACTCCACATCTTTGATTGTAGAAATCAGGTACTATTTCTTACGGAGTATGGCAGGTACCACAGAGTCTGCGTGGCCAGAGGAGATACGATGCCAGTGGGTATGGCTGTGTGACCTACAGCGGGAAGAAACAAGCGAACTTGGCCAGTGCTCCAGTTAATTCTCCATCTGTGATGAACAGAGAGACCCGGGCTACCAGTGCAGGCATAGGAGTTTGGAGCACGAGACAACTTCTCTTCCTTTGAAATATTAAAAAGAGCAACCAGTATCCTTAGTAGCATCTACTGGGTGTGGAATGTTCAGAAATATGGGGGTGGGTGGGAATGGGAATAGTCTTGACTGTTATCACTAAAATCTTTGTCTCATGTGTATCCTGAGCAATAAATGCCTGGACTACTAAATGAAATTGGAAGACAGTTGTTCCTTAGAAGGAAAGCCGTGACCAACCTAGACAGTGTATTAACAAGCAGAGACATTACTTTGCCAACAAAGGTTGTATAGTCTAAGTTATGGCCTTTCCAGCAGTCATGTGTGGATAGGAGAGTTGGATCATAAAGAAGGCAGAGCACGGAAGAAGATGCTTTTGAATTGTGGTGCTGAAGAAGACTCTTGAGAGTCCCTTGGACAGCAAGGCAATCAAACCAGTTAATCCTAAAGGAAACCAACCCTGAATATTCATTGAAAAGATGGATGCTGAAGCTGAAACTCCGATATTTTGGCCACCTGATGTGAAGAGCTGACTCACTGGAAAAGACCCTGTTGCTGGGAAAGAATGAAGTCCAAAGGAGAAGGGGGCAGCAGAGGATGAGATAGCATCACTGACTCAATGGATATGAATTTGAGCAAATGCCAGGAGATGTGAAGGACAGCAGACCTGGCATGCTACAGTCCATGGGGTTGCAGAGTCAGACACGACTTAGCAGCTGAACAACAAACTGAATGGGAGGAGCCAAAGATAAAAGAAAACAGAGGGGGAAATTACCATTGATCAATCTTTTAAGACACCTTATCACAAAGCTAGTTGAGCAGAAGATATCACTGGTCATTTTTGTAAGAACCAATGTATCTTTTTAAGACCAGATCTAAAAATCTTTAATGATATTAATCAGGAGTATTTCACAAGTTTGTTTGTTTTCTGGTGATTTTTAATGCATTGCATTTTTTAGCACCTACTAGATCCCTGGAACTCTACTACATGTTAGGACTCACAAACAACAGAGACAGTATTTTCACTCTCCAGAAAAAAAGAGAGTGATTCTCTCTTATTTGACTCCCTCTTTTATAGGCAAGTCAGATAATTGTACTGACTTGTACATTGTAATCATTATTTGTAAATAATGTAATTACAATTACTTGTAAATTGTAATCATTATTTGCTTATGTGAAAATTATTAAAAAGGAAGTGCTTTTATAGTGAAGTCACTCAGTCGTGTCCGACTCTTTGAGACCCCATGGACTGTAGTCTGCCAGGCTCCTCCATCCATGGGATTTTCCAGGCAAGAATACTGGAGTGGGTTGCCATTCCCTTCTCCAAGGGATCTTCCCAACCCAGGGATTGAACCCAGGTCTCCCGCATTGCAGGCAGACGCTTTTTATCATCTGAGCTACCAGGGAAGCCTTTATATTGCTATGGAATTAAAAACTTATAAAGTATAATATTGCAACATCATTGTCAAATGATACCTTGAAACTAAGTATTAGCTTCATTAAAATCAAAGGGTAAAAGTTTTACTTTGAATATCACCATTGCATGTCAGAAATCATAGGGACATCATGGTTTCTATTCCTCATCCTTTAAAACTTGCAAGTTCAATGATACATCAATGAAGAAAACAGTATTCTATCAGTTTATCTCTTTGCACATAAAAATTGTACACAGACACATGCGCATAGGCATAGACATGCTTAAATGGTCTTCATTTTATCTCGGAATTCTAACCCACTAGGATGCGTTGTCAGGGAGTTCTCTTTATCAGTTTTCCATGGGCTTCCTACGAGGAACAATGAAGAGAGAGATTAAAACAGGGAGCTGGCCCTTAGCACTGAGGCTCCAAGCCCAGGTGTGATATTCAGTACCCCAGCCAAGAGGAGGGCCTGGGTGTGCCTGTACACTTGCTCTGAAGGTATCTGGGTTCCATCGTGGAATCCTGCCTGATGGTCAGAGGGGAACTCCTGAATGGATATTGAGAGCTTTAGCTTTTCACCCAGATTTTGGTCCAAGTTCTCCTAGAGTGAGGCTGAAGTCCAGGGTCGAAAGACCACTGGAAACACACAACATTAATTTATCAACTTGTCACGGCTAAAAAGAACCTGGAGAAATTGGAGAAAACCATGCGGTTTTTAGGGAAAATAGAGTTGGGAAAAACTTGTGATAGAAGATAGGCACTTTGAGGAAGATTTAAGAAAGCTGGAACCTTTTCTGGATTGTGTGTTGTCAGGAAAAGGGGGCAGTTTAGCGACTGGGCATACTAATTTTTATCCAGAGGATCATAAAGGGAGGTGTTGTTGTTGCTAAATAGGCAGTAGGGAGGGAATATTTGGTCATTTTTGTGGAGGTGCAGAGGTCTTTTTATGTCTTTGTTAAGACGCAGTTACAGAGCGGTCTTGTGTTTGTCTTCTGTTACCACTGTCAAGGAGTCTGATTGTTGCTATTCTGTGAGGTTGTTTATCTTAAGTGGGCAATACCAGTCTAGCTAGTGGTTGCCAGCAGCTAACTGTTAGAAGGCTCAATAAGCAACCCAGAGAGTGAGTTTAACTTCAAAGCACTGTTGCATTCACAACATTCAAGGAATGAACAAAGCTACTGTTTGGCCATCTTGTGTTCAGACAGGTAAGCAGGGAGTTTGCTCTTAGTTATTCTGATGGACATACAGCTAATGATGGCATCAGTAGGGCACTGGATGTACCTCATTCATTCATTCAAATATTTTTGTCAAATTTCCTGATGAAATTGGTGATGTCAAGATAGTAAACCTCAGGAGTGATGGTAAACAAAAGCAGTGGTTACAGAGACCTGAAGTCAGAAGACTTCTTTGGAAAGACTAGATAGAAAAATTAGAGGTACCAAGAAAACATTTCATGCAAAGATGGGCACAATAAAGGACAGAAATGGTATGGACCTAACAGAAGCAGAGGATATTAAGAAGAGGTGGCAAGAATGCCCAGAACTATACAAAAAAGATCTTCATGACCCAGATAACCATGATGGTATGATCACTCACCTAGAGCCAGACATCCTGGAATGCAAAGCCAAGTGGGTCTTAGGAAGCATCACTATGAACAAAGCTAGTGGAGGTGATGGAATTCCAGTTGAGCTATTTCAAATCCTAAAAGATGATGCTATGAAAGTGCTGCACTCAATATGCCAGCAAATTTGGAAAGCTCAGCAGTGGCCACAGGACTGGAAAAGGTCAGTTTTCATTCCAATCCCAAAGAAAGGAAAGGCCAAAGAATGCTCAAGCTACCGCACAATTGCACTCATCTCACATGCTGGTAAAGTACTGCTCAAAATTCTCCAAGCCAGGCTTCAACAGTATGTGAACTGTGAACTTCCAGATGTTCAAGCTGGATTTAGAGAATGCAGAGGAACCAGAGATCAAATTGCCAACATTTGCTGGATCATAGAAAAAGCAGGAAAGTTCCCGAAAAACATCTATTTCTGCTTGACTGACTATGCCAAAACCTTTGACTGTGTGGATCACAACAAACTGTGGAAAATTCTTCAAATGATGGGAATACCAGACCATCTGAACTGCCTCTTGAGATATCTATATGCAGGTCAGGAAGCAACAGTTAGAACTGGACATGGAACAACAGACTTGTTCCAAATAGGAAAAGGAGTACGTCAAGGTTGTATATTGTCACCTTGCTTATTTAATTTATATGTAGAGTACATCATGAGAAACAGTGGGCTGGATGAAGCACAAGCTGGAATCAAGATTGCCAGGAGAAATATCAATAACCTCAGATATGCAGATGCTACCACACTTATGGCAGAAAGTGAAGAACTAAAGAACCTTTTGATGAAAGTGGAAGAGGAGAGTGAAAAAGTTGGCTTAAAACTCAACATTCAGAAAACTAAGATCATGGCATCCAGTCCCACCACTTCATGGCAAATAGATGGGGAAACAGTGGAAACAGTGACAGACTATTTTTTTGGGCTCCAAAATCACTGCAGATGGTGACTGCAGCCATGAAATTAAAAGACGCTTACTTGGAGAGAAAAGCTATGACCAACCCAAATAGTATATTAGAAAGCAGAGACATTACTTTGCTGACAAAGTTTTATCTAGTCAAAGCTATGGGTTTTCCAGTAGTCATGTATGGATGTGAGAGTTGGACTATAAAGAAAGCTGAGCACCGAAGAATTGATGCTTTTAAACTGTGGTGTTGGAGAAGACTCTTGAGAGTCCTTTGAACTGCAAGGAGATCCAGCCAGTCCTGAATATTCACTGGAAGGACTGATGTTGAAGCTGAAACTCCAATACTTTGGCCACCTGATGTGATGAACTGACTCATTTGGGAAGACCCAGATGCTGGGAAAGATTGAAGGTGGGAGGACAAAGGGACGACAGAAGATGAGAAGGTTGGATGGCATCAGTGACTCAATGGACATGAGTTTGAGTAAACTCTAGGAGTTGGTGATGGACAGGGAGGCCTGGCGTTTTGTAGTCCATGGAGTAGCAAAGAGTCGGACAGGACTGAGCAACTGAACTGAACTGAACTGAAGTCAGAAACTAGAGAGGGTATGAGCACAAGCAGAGGGATGTGTCAGACACCCAGGACCAGGGGTGTGAGCTACTTGCTACATCACATGGAGCTTGGAGCCCTGTGTGGTCTTATCACTATAATAGCTGCACACTTTGGGAGTCTTTCCAGTTGGGAAGGCCTGGGCTGTGATCCTGATTAACTGGTAGAAAAAGACTCATGGTGATGGGTTCAGAGAGCTTTGGGAAACTGGAATGGACAAGGAAGAAAGAATATGAATGACAGGACAGGGCATCTCAAAGCAAAGGGTCACATAAAGAGAGAAAAAAACTGAATGGAATCAGAGACTGTGAAAAAGACAGACACCTCCCTCGTCTAATCTTCACTCACATTTGATGATGCTGCATATTCACCAAAAATGATAGCTATTTTCATAACTGTTTTAGTTAGGAAAAAATATTAACATTTTATGGAACAAGAGAATCCTGAATCAGCCCATAGCACTGTCGTGATAACTTGAGCAAAGCAAGTATTGACAATTTCAAAATGGCCATAACCACATCTTCATTAGATCTGCTAAGTATGTAGAATGTCTATGAAGTGCTCCTTTAAAAAAAAAATTTAAAAAGCTGGATTTCTTTGGCAGGAAAGTAATCGTGAAGTTTTTAAGTAAATTAAACGGCTCTCTTTGCATTGAAATGTAAAGCTCCCATTTCCTCTCTTTAAATGTTTAAAGGATTTTTTGTCAGTTTCAGCATGAAGAAACATTAAAATTCATCTCAGCCAAAACCCATAGTGGATAAAAAAAGATGTTAAATATCAGCAAATGGATCTGATAATCTGCAGAGTATTTCTGCTGTCAAAGAAGGACCGTGGGATAAAA
This sequence comes from Bos indicus, assembly GCF_029378745.1. Taxonomy (NCBI): domain Eukaryota; kingdom Metazoa; phylum Chordata; class Mammalia; order Artiodactyla; family Bovidae; genus Bos; species Bos indicus. The sequence goes on along the minus strand of NC_091780.1, from coordinate 12,307,828 downwards.
AACACATGTTCCAGATTTGACGTCCCTTGGCATCTTGTAAATAGCCTCCACGAATCCATACCTTAAAACTGCCAACACCAGCAAAATTGTACCCAAGTTTCTAGTAAGTTAAGCAAGCAAAGCAGAGAGAGGAAATGTGGCTAGATTGCATATAAAAACCCAAGGACCCCAAAAACTGACCTCAAACTCATTTTACCAAAAGATCTGCACTTTTGCAGAGTTGTCCATTTATTTATAAACCGAAGAGCATTTTGTGGTATGTATGTATGAGAAAATAAGAATATACAGAATACACATATAAGGAGGAGCAGGGCAGGATGATGGGGTAAATGGGAAGAATTTTCCTTGTTAAAAAAAAAAAAAAAAGCATTGCTGAATGATACAAAATAAACATTTCTCATTATTAAAATTTCTGCCTCAAGAGAAAGATCCTTGGGCCTGAATTTCTAACATGTTAATATCACCTTCCAGATAGGAGAAACAATGTATTTATCAGTTCATTGCCAGATTCAGAACATAAAATGTGAGTTTACCTGGATTTGGGAAGTGCTTTCTCCCTTCCTGTGCAAATCACTAATAAGGAGTTCTCCTCTAGAGAGGAAGAGAGGGCATCCTGTGGAGTGATGCTTTAGGTGACTATTGTTGTTCCCAAAACTCATGTTCAGTGGCTTGCTGCTTAAAAGCCAATAATTTGAGAGTCAAGTGTCAGTAGAAGGAAAAGGTGCTCTAATCGGAAAAGCCAGCAATCTTAGGAGAAGGTGGACTCATGTCCAGAGAACAACTCTCAAGATTTGGCTTAGCCATGACAGTTTTTAAGAGAAAAGTGAGGAAGAGTCTCAGTCAATCAACAAGGCAGGAGATTGGGTCTGCACCATTTTCTATTGTTTGCATGCTGGCTGACTCTTTCTTTAGATGGTATCTTGTCCATGTGGTCTGCTTATAGGAATGCCAAGGGGACTGTTAGGGGCAGAGAGCCTGTCATTCTTTATCTACTTAATTGTTTACTCTTCCTTTTATCTAAGCAATGAATCCACAGGTTAATTAGGTTCTTTCAAAGTTAAAGGGGAACAGAAATAGGCAAACAGGAAAGAGGCTACAGAGTTGCTGCATCCTGACAGATCTAGTTGATTGTTTCCCCTAAAATAGGAAAGTTTTGAAAAGTTTGTTTCATCAAGCCTTTCTAAGTAATATGCACTCATTTTTCTAAATTATCAACCAAGGAAATTGGCAATTAGAACTTAGTAGTATATTATATGCTGACATTAACTACAGTAAGTTTGAAAGCAACTTTCTTGCCTCATTCCTGTTTGCCCATTTCTGTTCCCCATCAACCTTGAAAAAAACCTAGTTATAAGATCACTAGGACATTTAACTTAACTCCTGACTTCTGCTTTTCTAAATGCATACCATGCCTTGCCTAATTTGTTGATTTTTTTCTCTAGATTAAAAGAAGTAAGAATGAAGAATTAAGTAGTTAAAGAATGACTAGGCCTTTACTCCGGAGAAGGCAATGGCACCCCACTCCAGTACTTTTGCTTGGAAAATCCCATGGATGGAGAAGCCTGGTGGGCTGCAGTCCATGGGGTCGCTAGAGTCGGACACGACTGAGTGACTTCACTTTCACTTTTCACTTTCATGCACTGGAGAAGGAAATGGCAACCCACTCCAGTGTTCTTGCCTGGAGAATCCCAGGGACAGGGGAGCCTGGTGGGCTGCCGTCTATGGGGTCACACAGAGTCAGACACCACTGAAGTGACTTAGCAGCAGCAGCAGCAGCAGGCCTTTACTCTGCAAAAGCCCCCTTAGCCATCCTACAGGCAGATCACACAGATAAGGTGACATCTGAAGAGAGAGTCAACCAGTCTGCAGGCAGTGGAGAAGGATCTAGAACCTAGTCTCCTGTCTCACTGAGATTAACTGGGATTCTGTGAGATTTCCCCACCCCCACCACCACCTTTTGCCTTTAGAAACTCATGGCTAAGCAGAATATTTAGAGCTGGCTCAGGACATGAGTCCACCTTCTCCCTGGCTTTTCTCATTAAATTGACTTTCCTTTCTACTAACACTTGCCTCTTGAATTATTGGCTTTCAAGCAGTGAGCAGCTGAACTCGAGTTTGGTAACAAATAGGTATTTTGGCAGAAAGCAGCTGCCTTTTTTCTTGCTCTTTGAAACTTTATTAGAGTAAATTGTGTCTCCATACGTGAAAAATGACAGTGGCATTTATTCAGAATACACTGCGAGGTAGATAATTTATAAACATTATTTTATGTAATTCTTATGACAAGTCCAATCAGGAATTAGAGAAGAAATGGACGTCTACAAAGTTGTTCACATCTCACGTAGCCAGGGAGGTACAAAGCTTGATTTTGAACACTGATCTGCAAGATGCTAAAAATCTGTATTTTCCATCACTTCTCGCTGCCTTTTTGACAAATAGCTTAGTTGCCCTTGGTGTATGGATGACAAAGTTTCTGGGGATTTCAGCTTGAACACATCTGCTTCTCTGACCCTTCTCTGACCTTTCCGTACTCTGACAAAACACATTTAGAAATATTCCACTGCCACTTTCACTAAACACAAATAAACATGCGAAGTTCATGAACAGCGTGATGATAACGTCACTTTCCAACTTGCATTTTCTGTTAATACATATAGATCCCAATTTTTTTCAGTGATTGTTTGTGATGACACTGTCCTATAATTTATTAAATATTCGATAAGCATTTAGACTATTTTCCATTTCTTTTGCAAACAATTCTGCAATAAATACAAACATTATTTTGTGGATTTGTACAGATATTTCTGATCCCTAGCCTTCATAATTTTGGACATGTGAACCCACATATTTTAAAATTTGAAAAATTGCTAAATGGCCCTTTAAAAAGTCAAAATGACTTTCTAAAAAATTGTTTTTAAACTGAAAGCAGGTTTATTGAGAGAGATACACATTCCATGGGCAGAATTTGGTCCAGCTTGGAGAGCAAGAGTAGCCCCAGAACATGGGGTCATCTCAGAAAGTGCGAGTGGATAAAAATCAAAACCCCTGTTATTCCCATCAGTGCAGTTGAGGACAGTCTACTTTCCAGTCCACTGGCCAATCTGGTTATTATCTAACTTTTTACCAATGTCATAGGGGAAAAAAATGTGAATATGCTTTTATTTTGTTTCTGATTGTTTTATGTTTAGTGCTATTTCATAGATTTTTGTTTGTTCGTTTTACTACTTATATACTTTTTTGAGAATTGTTTACATTGTTTACTCAAATTTTCTTTTATTGATTTTAGGAATTAATTATATGATATGGATATTAATGTTTCATTAATCAATCTTTGTAAGCTCTGTTTAAATGCTTTTTGCTACATATTTAGATGATAAGTGCATAGTCAAATTATAGATGCTTCCAATCACTTGACCTATGAACTTTATTTTTATTATTTCCTATTTTGTATGAATGAGGAAACTGAAGAACACAGAGACACCCAGTAGGCAAGATGCCAGGATAGGAACTCAAGAAGTTTGACCCAGGGCTGCCAGAACATATGGCCTTTTCTGTTCATTTTTCTCCCCTTAAATGCTTCTGAACTGACATATTTCAAAATAGGTCAGTAGAATTATTAAGCTCTCAACTTTGCAGAGTAAGAGAGAAGGCTTTGAGATGCTTGTCTCATGTGCCACAAAAGATTTGGACTAACGGTTGTAGAGTTTGTTGCTTTTGACTCGAGTTCTGGGTTGGCCTTCCCATGACAATGGATAGATAACCAAAGTGGGCATGCATGAGTGAGTCAAACAATGTCTTGGGACTATAAACTTACAATTAGCACTATATTTCAAGATTTTGTTGTGGACAGTGTTTAGTCGCTAAGTTGTGTCTGACTCTTTTGTGACCCCATTGATGATAGCCTGCCAGGCTCTTCTGTCCGTGGGATTCCCCAGAAAAGAATACTGGAGTGAGTTGCCATTTCCGTTTCCAGAGGATTTTCTTGGCCCAGGGATTGAACCCACATCTCCTGCATTGGCAAGCTGATTCTTTACCACTGAGCCACCAGGAAAGCTCGAACACAGACAAACACACCATCCCACACAATTACAAACTGCTTTGAACAGTTAGCAAGGGTGAACATGGCCAGGTGGAAACTCAAAGCAGAAACTTCTGGAGCAGAAGGCCCAGGCAGTTGTAGGTCAGATGAGGCTGCTCTAAGTTGAATGGGATTAGGCTATCTTACTGCAGCCTGTGGAGTTGACAGGCTTGTGGAAACAGTTTTGCTTGCCCTGGGAGCGCTTGTTCAATAGCACCAGAAGGCGCTCCCTGACTTGTACCCTGGGGGTTCCTTGAGCTTCTTGTCCGCCCTTGGTATCCTCCTCTGATCTCTGAGGCTAGTGACCTTTCTGCTCAGGTGGCAGCCTCTTGCGGTTCTCCTTCTTTGTCCCTTTCATTCAAGGTTCATCCCATCTCTTCCAGTCACCCCCCAGCACCTCTCAGCACCTTCTCCTCTGCTGTGGCAATGCCCCCAGGCACAGTTCAGGAGTTCCTGCCAGCCTGAGCTGGCCCTGGGTGATGTTCCTACGTCATTTTTCACAGGACACTGACTCCTTCCTACCTCCTGAGTCTCTCTTTGGAGATATCCCCTGAGAATTGCAGGCCTGCATTTCCCATCCTCCTTCTCAATTACACACAAGCCTCTAGTTAGCAGCAAACAGTGGCTTTCTTTCTCTAGTGATACTTGAAGTGAAAGTGAAGTGAAGTCGCTCAGTCGTGTCCGACTCTGCGACCCCATGGACTGTAGCCTACCAGGCTCCTCCCTCCATGGGATTCTCCAGGCAATAGTACTGGAGTGGGTTGCCATTTTCTTCTCCAAGTGATACTTGAGGCCCCAAATATTTCCCTATTATGTGTGATGTCATCAAAACATACCTACCTGCTACATCTAATCAGCTCATCTACACAAATATGATAACTGGAGACAATGACTTACTGTTGTTCTGTCCTGCAAAGGATCAGATAGGAAGTCTGCAGGACCGTTCATTAGGTAATGCCTTAACCTCCCCAAAAGGACTCCAGTGATGACCATTCCACTTTCACCGCAGGTGGGGCTTTCAATGTTCATTAAGTGACATTGGATAGGTAAGCCTCTCTTCTCACTCTGCATGGGATGGTGTGTATGTGTTAATCGCTCAGTTGTGTCTGACTCTTTGAGACCCCATGGACTTTAGCCCACCAGGCTCCTCTGTCCATGGGATTTTCCAGGCAAGAATACTGGAGTGGGTTGCCAGATCCAGGGAATCTTCCCGCCCCAGGGATTGAACCTAGGTCTCTTCATTGCAAGAAGATTCTTTACCATCTAAGCCACCAGGGAAGTCCTCTGTACTGGGCAAGGTCTAACCTAATGTTTGTGTAGGTCAGAGATTTTTTTTAAAATCTCTTTTCGTTTCACAAATGAGAACTGCTCTTCTTTTTTTGTGTTCAGTGTGCCTACGCCAGAAAAATGTCCATACTTTCCTGGTCTGCAAAGCTTGTTACACAACTCCCCAACACAAAATTTGATATGTGAAAATTGGTTCTTTTAAAATTTTTATTTGTATTTTTCTGGCAGGCTTTGGGAAAGGCCCATTTCCTGGCATTCAAAGTTGCCAGTCTTGGCATGAATAGCTCCTGACAATTCCCAGCATATGGTACGAGAAGATGCTTCTGCCCACCCATCAGGTAAGTGCCATCTTTCTGACTGCAGAAGTGATAGATGTCGTGCTTGGAGAGCAATGACTGCTGGGAAAAGTGCCAAGCAGCCAACTGGCCAAGGCTAGTGAGCAGGTCAGCGTGTGCCAGGCCTCTGGGTGAGGCAGCCCTGCCCCTTCCCAAGCACACTGAGGTCTTTATGCTGGAAAAATGTACTCAGGACTCGAGTGAGTCCTGAATATGGTTAAGGAGCTAAATATTATTATTTGTTTTGCTAATGTAGCCACAGCATTTTCCAACAAGAATGGTAGTATTTCCAGCTAAATATACCTGCAGAGAGCGTTGATTCTGCTTTCAGACAAGAACTCCGTCATAGACCCTCTCCATCATGAAGCAGACTTAGCTGTCTCAGAGCGGAGGGGCCTGACATCCAAGTTTTTGCTACTCCGTTTATCAAAGCATTTTACCTTCTGCACTGACTGTCAGTGCCACTCATGCGGTCATTTTCAGTCTTCTGGAAGCTACTCTACTGCTTCACTAAAAATAACATGTGTATACTCAATGTAGAAAAGTCAAGTAACCCCCAAAGTGCGAAGAACAAAAATATTATTCAAATACCTCTTGTGCTCACGCTCAGTCACTAAGTCGTGCCTTGCTCTTTGTGAGTCCATGGACTGTAGCTCACCAGGCTCCTCTGTCCCTGGAATTTTCTAGGCAAGAATACTGCGGTGGGGTGCCATTTCCCATTCCAGGGGAACTTCCTGACCCAGGACTTGAACCTTCATCTCCTGCATTTCCTGCATTGGAAGTCAGGTCCTTCACCACTCAGTCGCCTGGGAAGCCCTTCAGATACTTCTACCTAGAGACAATCACAGTTAACGTCTTGAGAAATAGGCTTACAGAAATCTCTCTACTCATGTATATGGTATTTTATGAATGAACGTATGCCATGTGCACTCATTCATAACTAGCATTTTTCAACCAATAATATATCATGAATATTATTTTTTAATTGTGGCATCAGAGAGTATTGCATATGTGCACAAATATTTACATAAGCAGTCCCCTAGGGAGGACATTAGGTTGTTTCCAATTTTCTAATATTACAGCAGTGCTGCTGGGAATGTCTTTTTGTGCTGATGTAATTATTATTTGAGGAAAAAATTCCTAGAAACTGGATTTTTGACTCAGTGGTAGAAACACTTTGTCTTTTGATGTATTTGCTAAATTTTCCAAAATAAGTACTTTGTTACCTTATGTATTCTTATGGGTTTTATAAAATGTTATAATATTTATGGATTAATTTGATATTTGCAATATGGGGAAAAATAGCAGCTGGTCATTTTTAGGTGACTGGAATAAAGTGCATACATAGGAGATGGATTAGGAGTCCTTTGAAGGATATTTGATATCAAATGGGGCCATTGATAAGAAGCTGGCAGAAATCTCTGCTGAGAGCTTCAGAAAATAAAAATATGAGGTCTTCAGGAGCAGCTACCTCAATCAGTGGTAATGTGCCCCAGCATCCAACCGTTTTGTCTTGTTTGGGGTTTATTCCCCCATTGTTTGCTCTTTTAAAACTTCTCATTCTTGTCTTATGGGGGCTTCCCTGGTGGCTCAGCAGGTAAAGAATCTGCCTGCAATTCAGGAGCCATAGGAGCCATGGATTCTATCCCTGGGTGGGGAAAATCCCCTGGAGAGGGAAATGGCAACCCACTCCAGTGTTCTTGCCTGGATGATCCCATGGACAGAAGAGCCTGGTGGGGGTATAGTCCAAAGGGTTGCAGAGTTGGAAAGGATTGAGCACAAGCGCATTCTTGTCTTATACTCCTCCATTATTTCAGTAGATGGCTTCTCTTAAAACTTCACCAAAACAAAACAGAAACTATTAGAAAGGAAGCTTTCTTTGCCAGCAAATTTATATGTATTTGTAGATTTATATATATTACATTTATTTTTTATACTTCTATTGCATTGATGAGGACATGCAGAGCAATGGTGACTCATAGATGTAAACAGGAATGGTTTTAATATTCCACCAAAGTATAATGCTCACTTTAGGTTCCTCCTGGGAATATAGCCCTGTGGTTCTCACCAGGGCAATACGGCCACCCCCCTGGAGACATTTGGTAAAAGATCTGGAGAGGGCTGCTATGGGAATCTAGTTAGTGGTGGGCTGCTGCTGCTCTGTGAGACCCCAGAGACATCAGCCCACCAGACTCCCCTGTCCCTGGGATTCTCCAGGCGAGAACACTGGAGTGGGTTGCCATTTCCTTCTCCAGTGCATGAAAGTGAAAAGGGAAAGTGAAGTCGCTCAGTCGTGTCCTATTCTTAGTGACCCCATGGACTGCAGCCCACCAGGCTCCTCCTGCTAAACATCTGTAGCACAGTAAGACCCTCTAGAAAAACTATCTGGCCCCAAATATCAACTGTGCTAAGGTCAAGAATCCCTGCCCCAGCCCACAGTACAGCTCAGTGTCTAGGAAAGAGAACTTGGGAGACAGACTGCCTAGATTTGAATTCTGGCTCTACCACTTACAAAGAGTGGGGTTTGATCAAATGAGGTTAGGATTCTTATGAAGCCTGAATTACGTGTACATGACCCATCATTGACTTTTTTGGAAATCATGCCATATACTAATGCTAATATAATTAGAAAATAGCTAATGTAGAGAAAGCAGTAATTAAGGTGGAACCATTTGTTATCCATCCGGCCATACTTTAGGAAACACTTTTGGAAGGAGTTTGAAATGGGATTGTCCCACAGGCAAGAAATGAAGTAATGAAGAAAGAATTTGAGTCACGCATGAAATAGTTAAATTAAACTTGGGTGGAGAACTCCTAGGTGTATACCTCCTGCGCTCTTTTCTTCTTTGGACTTTAGTCAAATCCAAAGCAGATAATTAATCTTGTAATTCCACGTTCTTGTGTCATGCTCCTATTAGCAACTCTGCCTCTGAAATGACAAAAGATTAAGCTCATTCTCTTGTTGGCCAAGAAGAGCTGGCTTGGGATGAGAATAGCTACACCAACTTGGTGCATATCTTTCTCTCCCTATACTTAATATAACCCAGGAGGGTTAGACTGATTCCTCCCAGAAGGGGAGGAAACAAGAGTGGCATCAGCATCTTCCATGTTTTATTTATTTCTCATTTCTCTTGCCTCCTTTGAGTTGTGTTCTGGAAGAATCCCCTTGCTTTTCTGCTCACCGAAAACTGTTCTTCAGGGGCGCCCAGTCTGTTTGTCCCATCCATTAAATTTCTCAGTGTTTAGGCTTAATTTTTGTATTTTGACCATCACATTTTCCTTTTCAAGATCCTTATACATATAATATTGATATATTTGTTGTTGTCCAGTTGTTAAGTTGTGTCCGACTCTTTGAGACCCCATGGACTGCAGCATGCCAGGCCTCCCTGTCCGTCACTATCTCCCAAGTTTGCCCAAGTTCATGTCCATTGAGTCAGTGATGCTATCTAACCAACTCATCCTTTCATTCTCTATTGATATATAGTTATATATAATCTAAAATCTTGAAATATATACATTATATCCTAATATATGTGATATTGTCTGTTCTCTTGCTAAAGATATTAAGTTCCCTTTTAATCTTTTCCATATAATGGAGGTACAACTCTGCATGGATTGTATATAGACACTCTGTACACTCTGTTCTCGTCTCCTTTCTTGATTGCTCCAATAGCCACCTATTCTGATCCCCTATTCTGTCTTTTGCCAACCTTCAACTTCCATAGTGGCTGGGATGATATTTTGTGTCAATTGGATGTCCCCAAACTGTCGAATATGTCCGTGGTTTCTTGGCGCACATTGGACAAAGCCCTGTTCTCCACCTGATGGAGACCATCAATCTCACCAGCCTTTGCCCCCTTCTGGATACTCCAGTCACAAGGACTTTTCCTCAGCTTTTCAGATTCACTGAACTCTTTTTAACTTCAAGGACTTTAAATATTCTCATCACTTCCTTTCCTGTTCTCAGCCTGGCAATCTCCTCTTTCTTCTTCATGAGGAAGGAGAAAATATTCTTGAATCTTTGCTCTAAGTCATTCTGTCACTAATATAATACTGAGAGAATGATAGCATAATTGTTGCTTAGTCACTAAGTCTTGTCCAATGCTTTTGTGATCCTCTGAACTATAATCCGTCAGGCTCCTCTGTCCATGGGATTTCCCAGGCAAGAATACTGGAGTGAGTTGCCGTTTCTTTCTCCAGGGAATCTTCCTGACATAGGGATCAAACCCGCCTCTCTTGCTTGACAGGTGGATTCTTTACCATGGGGCCATCTGGGAAGCCCCAGTAATATAATTACCCTCCCCTTTTTTTTTTTTTTGCCTACTTACAATAGAGTAAATGGAGAAAATTCTACTGAGTGAATGATTATGTTTAATGTCCATCTTGTTCTTACATGCAGCTCATTTAAGGTAGAACTATGCCGACAAGGGGAGAAGGCAATGGCACCCCACTCCAGTACTCTTGCCTGGAAAATCCCATGGGCGGAGGAGCCTGGTAGGCTGCAGTCCATGATGGGGTCACAGGGAGTCGGACACGACTGAGCGACTTCACTTTCACTTTTCACTTTCATGCATTGGAGAAGGAAATGGCAACCCACTCCAATGTTCTTGCCTGGAGAATCCCAGGGACAAGGGAGCCTGATGGGCCGCCGTCTATGGGGTCGCACAGAGTCAGACACGACTGAAGCGACTTAGCAGCAGCAGCAGCATGCCGACAAAGAGCTTTATCTTGAGCGCCTAACTCAGACCCGATCCCTTAAATGCTGCAAGGACATCCGTGCTAAATGCACAAATAAGCAAACTATCACACTGATGACTCCAGATTTTGCAGAATGGCTTCTTATACTGTGTCGAGTAGGTCTGCCTGCATTTGGCCGGCAAACCCAATCAAACTTAAAAGGAAGAGTTCCCTTGCGCTCTTTGCCATCTTTGGGTGAGGGATCACTTCCGGAAACCCTGTTACCACGGCACACCACACTGCCGTCTTTGTCTACAGGAGGCGGTGTGCCCAGGGACCTGGAAGGCAAGTGTCCCCAGGTATCAGCACTTACTGCTGCCTTGGGGGCCACAAGGCAGCAGGAAAAAAGAAGTCTGTTCAAGTCAGGCCACCTCCAGGCTTAGCCTGTCTGCAGATCTCATCAGCAGAGGCACCAATTAGTGCTCATTAGAAAGGTGTTTGGGGGTTTTAATTTATTTTGTTTTCCTGATGTGGATAGCAGGCCTGGAAAGCGTGGACTGCCAAAAAAAAAAAAAAAGCAACGTGTTCTAAGAAAAGACACAGTGCTGGGGAGACAGCTGCATTCCAGACCCCGCGGAGTGAGGCTACTGTGGGCCTTAACGAGGACTGATTGCAGCAGGCCGTCTCCGCAAAGGAAGCGTCTGTGCCTTCGAGTCCTGTGCACCGCGGCTGTGTGCATCATCCTGCCAAAGATCACTGTCACTTCATAGGGACCGGCCCCCGGTGCCCCCGCAGCCAGTGGTAAGAAACAGCTGACGGCTGGTTGTAAAGCTGGGATGGCTACACATTGTTTAAACGACTTATCCTTTATGGATACCGTAGGAGGGAAGGGTCGGAGTGAGTTTCCTGAACTCGGTTGAGTCTGTCTTATGGGTCTTGTGGGAAAGCAGGTGAGAAGCACTGTTCTGGAACAGTGAGCAATTGTTCTTTCTTTAATGCATGTGTGTTCCCCTGCTTTTTCCATCTACACTCTTTCGCAGGGATAAGTGTTACTTTTCCTTGTGTAATTTCTATTTTGCCTGAAATAGCATGAAGAGGATATGGATTAGAAACAGAGGATGCCTTACTAAGAACCACTGAATTGTACATTCTGAAGGGAGTTGAATTATATCTCAATAAGATTGTTTAAGCAAACAACAAGGGGGAAAAAAAAAAAAAGAGGATATGTAAGAGCAGAGGGTTTGGCGTCAGGCTATGCCTTAGCCCCAGATATCTATTTCTTAGCTGGGTGACCTGGGGCTCCTCATTAACCTCAGTTTCCCTGAGAGGTAATAATACTTGGTCTTCTTATATCACATGATTGCTGTGATTACTGGGCTTCTCAGGTGACCCTAGTGGTAAGGAACCTGCCTGCCAATGCAGAAGACAAAAGAGTCGCAGGTTCAATCCCTGGTTTGGGAAGACCCCCTGGAGGAGGGCACGGCAACCCATTCCAGTATTCTTGCTTGGAGAATCCCATGGACAGAGGAGCCTGGTGGGCTATGGTCCACAGCATCTCAAAGAGTTGGACACAGGCTCAAAGAATCGGACAGTCTCAAAGAGTTGGGACATGACTGAAGTGACTTAGCATGCACACACAAGAGACAGGATACTGAAATTACACTGAAATATAAATTATTGATGGCTCAATGTGACTACCAGCAGTGGTCAGGAGAGTCCCAATGCCCAGGAGAGGTCATAGTTACAGCTGGAGAGAGGAAGGAAAAGAGGTAGCAGATATGGAAAATAGCCCCTGATAGAAAATCGAGCTATAGGACATGGCGGGCTAAGTGAGCAGTTTTGCCTCTGAAAGGTCCTTATTTAATTACTCAGTTTAAAATTACTATCTAAATTTGAACGATTGCATTTCTTCATTCATTTCTTTACTCACTTGCTAGCAAGTTTTCCTAAACTGTGGTGTGGTGGTTGGTGATTGAGGAGATCTAGAAATAATGTAAACCAACCTTCTGACTTCAAGGAATTTGCTATCTCATTGGGAAGAGAAGAGACACTAGAGAAATTAGTGTAATCCACCAGGGTATCAGTGTAGAGAGTAACGACCTTTACATTGTGGATTTCAAAGGACAGAGCTTCTAAATGATACCTTGGAGACAGGTCTGGTTTTGGTAAATGAGGATGGATGGTTAAGAGTTTTCCAGGTAGAGGGAAGAGCATGAGTAAGAGCTTGATGATCTGATTTTCAACTGGATACTCACACTGTCTGTTCAAAAAATCTTCCCAACTCTTCTGAGGACCTTCTTCTCCAAGACCAGCCTGCACTGCATGCAAAGGGAAGGCGGATCCTTCTGGCCCCTCTGAGAGCAAGGCTATCCCCAGCTTCCCTCTTTTCAGTAGTGAAGGGTGACTTAACTCCAGGTGTTTTCACTTCAGAGACTCCACTAGCCCCCATACGCTCAGCACTTGGAAGGTAACAAATTTGCTATGTCACAATTGATAATCAACTCTAGTAAAAGAATGTCCAAATCAATTGAGCTTTTAGCAAGGGCAAACCGGCTGGACGCAGGCGGGCTCCCAGCTAGAGCTGGCTGGGCTTGATAAATTTGCCCTTATTATGGCTATTGATGTTTAAATTTCTTCAGGGATGTTGTTACACGGGTGCCTGGTGGTGACAGAGGTACGGTGACCTCCTTCGATCCTTAATCTACACCTGTTAGTTGGCTCCCTGGTTGCCTCTGAGTAGACTCAGGCTTAAAGGTTAACAAAAGAAAAACAGGCCAAGTTTACGCGGCGGCAGCCACGGATCAATGCAAGTAAATAACCTTCTCTGTCTTATTTCCCCAAGCATTATTGATCCACGTTCTTTGTTCTTTGTCATGTTTCTGTCTTTCTTTTCCCAGGGGACACTCAACGATCAGCTCGTATTGGACATGTTAACTGGCACATTATGACAGCTACCGTTTTGTCACTCGATGTGGTCACACACACACACACATTTAATTTTACTTTGGTGTAGGAAGCTGGTCTACTAAGCCGTAGACTAGCAAGTGAATCTCAGACAAAAACCTCCTTTGCTCCAATTTCTTTTCTTTTTCTTCTGTAGCAAGCAGATGAATTCTGTGAACCTCTATTACATTAACAGGTTTATTTGCTGATTTTTTTATACCGATCAAAATGGGTATTAATCTAATGATTTAAAAATAAATTCACCATCAGCTGAAGCTTGGGGCATATTCTAGGTGAGTTGTACATGTTCATATCTGGTCTCACTCCCACAGAACTTATGTTTCTTTAAAAATTGGGTCCTTTTTCTTTAATTTTCCTGGTAGTTTTGAAAGGCTATTTGTCATCTTCCCTTCGTTATCTCTGTGAAACTCTAGGGGATGTTATAGTAATATTCTTGCCATCCTGGACTCTATCCTTTCTCCAGTAAGGGTCTGCTGGTACCCCAACAAGACTGGCGCTCAATGTGATGAGTATTAATTTGGACATGCTAGTTTTCTTACCAAATACATTGGTTCTTATTCATATGTGTCTGCGGTATGTATATCAATCCTAAAATAGAATTTCCACATAATTTAAAATATTCTATAAGAGCAAGAACTCTGTTTTCTAAAACCCATTATATTTTAAGACACATTTGTCTGGTTGAGGGCTTCCCTTGTGGCTCAGCTGGTAAAGAATCCACCTGCAACACTGGAGACCTGGGTTTGATCCCTGGGTTGGGAAGATTCCCTAGAGAAGGGAAAGGCTACCCACTCCAGTATTCTGGCCTGGAGAATCCCATGGATCGTATAGTCCATGAAGTCTCAAAGAGTCGGGCACAGCTGAACGACTTTCACTTTCTTTCTTGTCTGGTTGACGGGAAAGACTTCCCCTTTAAGTTACAGAAGAAGTAAAGCTAGGTGAACGATAAAATCATGACAGTCAGTGTGTGCCTTGTCCTGTAGATCTCCTGAGTTGAGATCTATGATTTAATTCTGAAAAAAATACTTGAAAGAACTTAACAGTACTATAAGGTGTTTTTGTATTTGGCGTCCTGGAAGGTAAAACCAACACTTTTAAGCTAAAAACATATTTGAATGAAAAAAACAGAACTCAGTGTCTGTAATTGTTGCCCTGAAACTGAACATTTATAATGCCAAACAAAATAGAGCCAATACTAGTTATTTTGCAAAGAAAAAGCCCATTAGCTACTAGTTACTGCCAATATTTCCTCTGTGGACAACTTTTAAAAAATTAAGCCAATATTGGTGATCTAATGTGTTGAAACAGACTGTAATTATCTAAAGTCTTTAGGGTCAATAGCATAAAATCTTGTCTCTTAAATTATTTGACCAAACAAACTTCACTTGCCCAGGGATGTATGTGAATAATGTGCGTCTCTCCTTCATTCCTCAGTCATTAAAATGACCCATGTATAATAGTTACTATATTTGTCTCCTAGTACCCAATTTAGTATTCTGTTTAATCTACTAAAGGGTCATGTTTTAAGTGATATGTTGGTGGAATATGAAAGCTTATGTCTAGCATTACTTTACATGTAAAAATCACTGCAGGCATTGCTTGAGAATGTGAAATCGGTTATCATTAATGTTTAGAGCTGTTCATCCTTGATGTGCTTTGCAAACACTAATTAATGAATCTTCATGTGACAGTCATGTCCAATGAGTTGTTAACATTCTGTTCAACAGACAAGAACCCTTGGATTTTGGCCACTAACTTAACCTACCTCACTATTTCAGATAGTGAGCAGCAGAAGTAATGGCCCCAGGACTATAGGCTCTTGATCCTATGTGTAATGTACTGGGATGCTCTCTGAAATAGCAAATGTGTTTTCTTCTTGGATATTCTCATCTTTGAGCATCTCCTCTTTTTTTTTTTTTTTTTTTTAGGTTATGTCATCTCTAGTTTCATATAACCATATAACTATAAAACCTATTCAAACATTTTATTGGTACTTTAAAAAAATTATTATTGGAGTATAGTTGATTTTCAATGTTGTGTGAACTTC
Organism: Bos indicus; assembly: GCF_029378745.1. Taxonomy (NCBI): domain Eukaryota; kingdom Metazoa; phylum Chordata; class Mammalia; order Artiodactyla; family Bovidae; genus Bos; species Bos indicus. The sequence goes on along the minus strand of NC_091780.1, from coordinate 12,292,440 downwards.
AGGTGTGCAACTCAGTGAATCAGTTATACATATCCATGTACCCACTTCTTTTAGATTCTTTTCCCATATAGATCATTACAGACTATCAAGTAGAGTTCGCTGTGCTATACAACAGGTTCTAGTTAGTTATCTATTTTATACATAGTAGTGTATATGTCTGGAGAAGGCAATGGCACCCCACTCCAGTACTCTTGCCTGGAAAATCCTATGGACAGAGGAGCCTGGTAGGCTGCAGTCCATGGGGTCGCTGAGGGTCAGACACGACTGAGCGACTTCACTTTCACTTTTCACTTTCATGCATTGGAGAAGGAAATGGCAACCCACTCCAGTGTTCTTGCCTGGAGAATCCCAGGGATGGGGGAGCCTGGTGGGCTGCCGTCTCTGGGGTCACACAGAGTCGGACACGACTGAAGTGACTTAGCAGCAGTGTATATGTCAGGCTCAGCCTCTCAATTTATCACTGCCCCTTCTTAATCTCTGCGAACCATAAATTTGCTTTCTATATTTGTGACTCTTGTTTTGTAGATAAGTATATTTGTACACATTTGTAAAGAATATTCCACATATGAGTGATGTCATATGATATCTGTCTCTGTCTGACTTACTTCACTCAGATGACAGTCTCTAGGTCCTTCCAGGCATTATTTTGTTCTCTTTCATTGCTTAGTAATATTCCATTGTATGTATGTACCACGTCATCTTTATCCACTCCAATGTTAATAGACATTTAGGTTGCTTCCATGTCCTGGATATTGTAAATAGTGCTCAAAGGTACACTGAGGTCCATATATCTTTTTGAATTCTGGTTACATATGTTTTTCAGATTATATCATATATTTTAGACATGATTTTGGAATTAGGCTTTATTTTTATGGTTTTTTCCCCCCAGTCACTGGCCCTCCCACAAAGGTCAGTGCAGTTTTGGAAAACATTGTCAAACTTTGAACAGAAATAATTACGGAGTCAACTGAAAGTATTTTAACCTTAGAATTTCTGCCAAATAGCCTCTTCTTTTCTGTCCCCTAAGCTGTTGTTGGAAGTTAAAGAAGGCAAAAGGAATATTTTCAAAGCTTTAAAGCATTTAGTTTTATAGAAAGAGTCTGCTTGGGGATTGTTTATCTCCACAAATGAGAATTTTGTCAGTTCATGCCATACTATGAAAGAACCAAAAATTTCCCAGAAATGATATTCAAAGACATCTTTAGTGTACAGAATGAAAACATAATCATTGCCATTTTTGCCATTGCTACAGGGCTTCTATTTATTTTTTTTTCTATCCCTTTTAAGATATACCTTTCTTATAGGAGTTTCAGTCTGGAAATAAACCTTGTAAAATACTTAAATATTGCCAGTTTACCCTAGTCATGAAACAGCTCCATAGAAGCTTTATCTGAAGATCAGAAATTGTTCTATTATTTCTGACACAGTTCTGACATATATATATATATACATATATATATATATCTATATCTATATATATATATACATATATATATATATCTATATATATCATCAGGCTCCTCTGTCTGACACAGTTCTGAGATATATATATATATATATATATATACACATATATATACATATATACATATATATATATATATATCTATATATATATCTATATATATATATCTATATATATATCTATATATATATATCTATATATATATCTATATATATATCTATATATATATCTATATATATACATATATACATATATATATATCTATATATATCATCAGGCTCCTCTTTCTGACACAGTTCTGAGATATATATATATCTATATCTATATATATATCTATATATAGATATAGATATATATATATATATCTATATACATACATATATACATATATATATATATCTATATATATCATCAGGCTCCTCTTTCTGACACAGTTCTGAGATATATATATATATAGATATATATATATATATATCATCAGGCTCCTCTGTCCATGGGATTCTCCAGGCAAGAATACTGGAGTGGGTTGCCATTTCCTCCTCCAGGGGATCTTCCCCGCCCAGGAACTGAACCCATGTCTCTTTCCTCTGCAGCACTGTCCGGTAGGTTTTTTGCTATTAGCACTGCCTAGAGCCATAGACACATAAAAGGTTTACCCTAGTGGTTCAGATGGTAAAGGATGTGCCTGCAATGCAGAAGACTCAGGTTCAATCCTTGGGTTTGGAAGGTCTCTAGAGAAAGGAATAACTGTGACTATGTTCTCCAGTATTCTTGCCTGGAGAATCCCATGGACTCAGGAACCTGGCGGGTTACAGGCCATGGGGTCACAAAGAGTCAGACATGACTGAGTGACTAACACTTTCACACATACACCCACACACATAGACACACACATATAAAACTTCACTTATCCAGAAGAAAAGGAATATTTTAATACACAAAACTTGTAATTTTCCCAAGATATCTCAGTAGGTTTTTTATGTACATATATAGGCTGCAATAGGCGAGGCACGTTAAAATAAATCTTCCCAACATTCAACACAGTTAGGCACCTCTGGGTTCTTTCTACTAGTTTTCCCAAGGAAGTTTAGTCTGAGGAATCCCATAAAGATAAGATGTCCTGCTGTATGAAAGTACACATACAACATTTTTAAATGTGCTCCCATAGAAAGAATGTCTACAAACACCAGAGACTTGGTGGACTAGAGCCATTAAAACATGCAGCATAATTCATCTGCCTGAGAAGCGTGTTCAGAGTTCAGCTCAGTCGCTCAGTCATGTCTGACTCTTTGCAACCCCATGGACTACAGCACACCAGGCCTCCCTGTCCATCACCAGCTCCCGGAGCTTGCTCAAACTCATGTCCATCAAGTTGGTGATGCCATCCAACCATTTCATCCTCTTTCATCCCTGTCTCCTCCTGCCATGAGACGCATCTCCATGAGATACATATTAGATGGTAATTATCATGAGCATTCTCACTGAGAATGGCCTTATTATCAATGTACATCATTTACTATCCTTTTTTGTCCCATGAGCCTACTTGTTTGTTTTTATCAGGCAATATCTCTAAAAACCATTCTGAATTTCTTGATGAGAAAGACTGTGTCTTGACTTTTTTTAGCCCCAGTGTCTAGCAGTGTCTACACATCGAAGGTATTTTTAAAATGACTGTATGGAGGCTGATACTCACAGCCACAAGCATTAAATTATCATACCATTTTACCACTTATTGACAGTTACCATTAGTGAGATTTGGAATACCAAGAATATACTAAGTCATTGGGCCACATCAGAAAGGGCTTGAAATCACACACACGGGGGTTTGGGGCAGCTCCAAGCATGAATGAAAATCACTTGGAGCAGATCTGTAAGGACCCTACTGAATTTTGCCTCATTCCCTGAGAGATTTCAGATTCAACATGGTCAGGACTGAAACCCAATTCTAGATTTTGCTTCAAGTTTCAGTAGGCATCTTAGACCTGGGGGTTTGAGTTCTGTGACAAATGGACAGGCTTCTCCAAGTCTGACAGAACTAACAATAGAAGGGGAAATAATCGCTTTGGGGGATATACACTCCAGTTGGTTCTGAACTAATACCAAGGAATCGTTGGCTCCATGAGCCTGAGGGAAGGCCATGTGGTGTAGCAAAAGGTCTCAGACTTCAACAAGCACGCAAGTCAACCAGGACCCATTGAAAAAATGTCAGTCCTAAGTCAGTAGATCTGAGGCACGGCTTGAGATGCTGCAGTTTTAACAAGCTCTCAGATGGTGTCGTTGGTGGTGTGGTAAGGAATACACTTTGAGTAACAAGAGTACAACATATAGTAATAGACTTTGGAAATAGAGAGACCCAAGGTTCAATCCTAGCTGTGCTACTTATCGGAAACAGGATTTTGTGCAAACTTAAAAGATTACAGGGTCTTGATTTTCTTAATTGCCAAATGGCATTACTAATTCTTATCCCACTGAGTTTAGGATTAAAAGAAATGGAGTATAGAGTATGCATCCTTCCCCCTTTTTTTAAAGGGTGGAAAAATATAACCTCCTTGTTTCTTTGAAGACTTAGTAGATGTCTGAAATAGGAATATTTTTTTTGTAACCTCCTTAAGGTTAAGTATTTCTATGAAGTAAAGATCATGCTACAATTTCTGAATATCTGAGATCACAAATGAAAAAGTCTGTAACCATTTCTAGAGCAAGATGCATGCATGCTAAGTCACTTCGGTCGTGTCTGACTCCTTGTGATCCTAAGAACCATAGCCCAGCAGGCTCCTCTGCCCATGGGATTCTGCAGGCAAGAATACTGCAGTGGGTTGCCTTGCCCTCCTCCAGGGAATCTTCCCCCTAGAGCAAGATAGGTACAGCAAAAGTATTATTCCCTTTCACTCTACATGAACATAACTTCAGAAAACCAGTGTATACGTGTAACCCCATGGTGGTAAAAAGATGGTTGGAGCACTGTTTCTCATTCTGCATACAGAAAAATTAAGCCCCCTAAATGTTTGTGCATTATTTCAAAAGCAAAATTAGTTGGGGAATCTTCTTACATTTCTAATCTATACTCTTATGGAGGAATTGCTATGTAAGGAATACAGAGTTTTGCTCCATCTTGTCTTGTGTTTTGTTTTGCAACTGGGAAATGGATGTGGATTAGTGAAATTTAAAGCATTTGTTATGTCTTAAGGCCCTATTCTTTGTTCCTGTATGATGGTCATGCAGCTTAATTTAACCATTATTCAACTTCTTGAGACTTACGCAGCAAATAGAGTCAGTCAGAATAGGTTAACCCGTTTTGCAGTAACAAATTACCTTGAAATATTCATGGTTTAAAGAATAACAAGTTTTTGCTTATCACTTTTACGCTGCATGCTATTTTTACCTCAGGATGGAGAGGTGAAGAGACTCTTTACTGTCGTCACTTAAGGACCCTGGCTGCTGGAGCAGCTGCCATCCTGACTCTTGCAGTTGTCATTCCAGAGGGAACTCTGCAAGGATCTTTTACTGGTAACTGGATGCTGTAGCAAAAACAATTTGCTCTCACAACTCACTGGTCTCAGTGAGACATATGGCCCCATCTAACCAACACAATAGACAAGAACTATAATCCCACCATGGTCCTGGAAGGAAGGTACAAGAAATCCATGGAAAATAGCTCAAATGACCCCCATACTTACTTTATCAGGCACAGATATTTATGCTTCCTCATTTTCCCTGAGCTGTCTCTACCATGCCACTAACTACTCACTCATTCTGACCCCTTGACTTCAACAACACAGAAGCCAAAGAGACACGCACTGGGGTACCTAGACCCTTCCACCCCCTTCAGACTTTGAATGCAGGATATGGAGTCTGACATTAGTGAAAGCCTCGGAAGGAAAGAGATGATACCAATCAGAAATGTGTTGGCTGTTAAACCTCCCCCTATGACTTATGGAGTGAATTTTGATCAATGACAAAGAGAAAATTTCCCTCCTTCACACATTTTAAGGACTGCTCTGAGATTTTACCTTGCAGCATTTCGTGAAAAAGCAGACAGACCCGATGAGTAGCTTACTGCGTCCCACTGTGGCTCCTCATCCACAAAGGTCAGCATCACCATGCGTCACTTGAATTGACTCACATTTCCTCTTGCCTAAAGTTGTCTTTTTCCTCATCTCTGCCAACCTGGATGCAATACACTGCACCTCCCAGCTAAAGTATTGACACTCAAATCCTTCCTTTAGGCTACTTTCTCAAGCACCTAGGTTGTGCTGCCTAACAGATCTGCTTCAGCTTCTGCTTGTAGACAGTCTAATATTGAAATTCTGACCAAACTTTATGCTTGATTCAACATGGAACCAAACCAGGCCATGTTTATTGGTGGGAATCCTCCAATGGACCGCAATATTGCCAAATAGTATTTTTATTATTTTATATTTGACAGCTTGGACAGTGAGCTTATCCAATTATATCAATAACTGATTCAATCATTATTAAAATTATAATGTTCCTATGGAACTATTGACATTTTAGGGTGATTATTTCTCTGCTGTGGGGGTCTGGCCAGTGTACTGTAGGATGTTTGGCAGCATCCCTGGGCTGTACCAGTGTCACTTCCAGTTGTGACAGTCAGAAATGTCTGTTGTTGTTGCTGTTCAGTCGCTCAGTTGTGTCTCACTCGTTGCCATCCAATGGACTGCAGCACACCAGGCTTCCCTGTCCTTCACTATCTCCCGGAGTTGGCTCAAACCCATGTCCATTGAGTCGGTGATGCCATCCAACCATCTCATCTTCTGCCACTCCCTTCTCCTCCTGCCCTCAGTCTTTATCAGCATCGGGGTCTTTTTCAGTGAGTTGGCTCTTCATATCAAATGGCCAAAGTGTTGGAGCTTCAGCCTCAGTCCTCCCAGTGAGAATTCAGAGTCAATTTCCTTTAGGACCTAGAAATGTCTATAGAACTTGTGAAAAATACCCTGAGGGTAAAAATCAGCCATAGTTGAGAACCACTAATATAAACAATTTGGTAGCTTACACTTTTTAAGGTAATTACATTTTAAGCCATGATTTAAAGATATTGTATTGATCTTCCTGTTGTTACATGTAATATGAGATACTATACTATGAGATACTACGTGGTTTCCTTGGTGGCTCAGTGGTAAAGAATCTGCCTGCCAATGCAAGAGATGCAGGAGATGTGAGTTTGATCCTGGGTTGGGAGGATCCCCTGGAGTAGAAAATGGCAACCAACTCCAGTATCCTTACCTGGAAAATTCCATGGACAAAGGAGTTTGGCAGGCTACTGTTTGTGGGGTCACAAGGAGTCGGACAGAAGTGAGCATGCACACACACGTGCGCACACACACACACACACACACACACATATATATATATATATATATATATATATATATATATATACATATTTTCCCCATTAAGTTAAATACAATGAAAAACACAGGGGGATACCATTCTAAATTAGTGAAGATGTAACAGGGCAAAATTTAGATATATGAGATAGAAAGACATACAGATGGATTGATGTTAGAGATAGACAGATAATAGAAAATCACAATAGACTATTTCTAAATAGATTTTATGCTGAATATATGTTTTTCAATGCATAGTTACTACATTTGTATACATATGGATACTGCTAAATTAAAAAAAAATGTTCAGGAGATGGATGATGGTTAAAGTTCACAATAATATAAATGTACTTAGTACCACTAAACTGTACAGATAAATATGGTTAAAATAGTATGTTTTATATTATGGAATTCTACCACAATTAAAAACAATTTAAAAGAAATAAGCATAAAGAAAAAGATAATTTATATTCTAGCCTTTATTGGGATTATTTTTTTCCCTACTAGAAACTTTTTTCTTAAGCAATGAAGAACAGAGTAGATTGTTCAAATTGTCATGAAATTCAAATGAAGAAGTCTAAATTAATGAGGTTTTGCTGTGCTTGAACATATGCAGAGGACTGATATCAGATCATCTCCAGACTTCAACCAATAGCAATTACACTTGTATCTTTAGTGATGTCAACCTGAATTAAAAATTGGCTGGCTTTATTAAGAATACCCCTAACAGACTTCTTAATTAATTTGGAGATACTATCAAGTAATGTAGTTCACTTCAGCTTCTAAGATGGATAACATAAATACATCTTTCTCCTTTTTACTTTATTATAAATTCAAGATTTTTAAAAGTAGAACATAATAATTGCTCAACGTAAGTCAGATCCAGTGGGAAAAACTCATGTTAAAGATTCTTTGTTTAAACATATTTCTAATTCCTCTATCCATAGTAATTATTTCTTTACTATTAAATTTAATTACACTAGTCAATCAGATAATCTGGGGTTCTACCTTTGTCGTTGTTCTGTTACTTAGTGGTATCTGGCTCTTTGCAACCCCGTGGACTGCAGCACGCCAGGCTTCCCTGTCCTTCATTATCTCTTGGAGTTTGCTCAATCTCATGTCCATCGAGTCGATGATGCCATCCCACCATCTCACCCTCTCTCACCTCCTTCTCCTTCCGCCCTCAGTCTTTCCCAGCCTCAGGGTCTTTTCCAGTGAGTCAGCACTTCACATCAGATGGCCAGGGTATTGGAGCTTCAGCTTCAGCATCAGTCCTTCCAATGAATATTCAGAGTCGATTTCCTTTAAGATTGACTGGTTTGATCTCCTTGCTGTCCAGGGGACTCTCAAGAGTCTTCTGCAGCACCACAGTTCAAGAGCATCAGTTGTTTGGTGTTTAGCCTTCGTTATGGTCCAACTCTCACATGTGTACGTGACTACTGGAGAAATCATAGCTTTGACTCCCTGGACATTTGTTAGCAAAATGATGTCTCTGCTTTGTAGGGCAGTGTCTAGGTCTGTCACAGGTTTCCTTCAAGGAGCAAGTGCCTTTCAGCTTCATGGTTGCAATCACTGTCTCCAGTCAGCATTCCACTGAGTTTTCTTCAATAGTCAAACTGATGCTATAGTTCTCGTTAAACTGATTCACTTGCTTGAATCACTCTTTGCATGTACATGATACCTAGTTAAAAATGACTTCAAGATAAAGATATACACACTATGAATGTATAATATTATACATGTGTGTAAGATGTAAAAATAAGATGCCTAAAAGGATGCCCTAAACTATTAAAAATGGCTCTCTCTGAATGGTGGGATTCAAAAACTTTTGAAAAGAATGTTTGCTTTATATTTTTCTGTTTGAATTTCTCACAATAACTATGTACAATTTTTCACCAAAACATTTTAAATAATCTTAAATACATGTTTTTTTGCTTATTGAAACACTTTAAATAATGTGTCCAAAATGCTATCAATTTTCAATATATGTTTGGCTTCCCTTGTGTCTCAGATAGTAGAGAATCTGCCTGCAGTGAGGGAAGAACTGGGTTCAATCCCAGGGTCTGCAAAATCCCCTGGAAAAGCGAATGGCTACCCATGCCAGTATTCTTGCTTGGAGAATTCCATGGACAGAGGAGCCTGGCAGGCTATAGTCCATGGGGTTGCAAAGAGCTGGACACAACTGAGCAACTAACACTTTCATATATGTTTAATTTCTCAAAATATCCCTTCAAAAGCAAAAAAGGTGGTCTATTTCTGAAAATACCATTTATGAGTATAATAATAAAACATAAATTTCTTCTCACACTATTAAATATATTTGAAATATTGCTAGTTAAACAACAACAACAAAAATCTGGGACTTAAAGGAAAAGAAATGTAATGCTGCTTTTCCCTAACATTTTAATTTTAATTTGATGTCTTGATTTTTATTTTTTTTAATTTTTGCAGGTCTATAATTCCCTTTCATTGAGATTGATCTGCACATACAAAAACACAGTTATACTTTTGGAACAATGGCAACGAGTTGATAACTTCTTCCAGGGGATTTTGTAATTATATAGAGATTATTCATTCAAAAATTATATATATATATACTTGTATTTAATTTATAATGTCCTTTTAAAAATTAATTTTAGATGCATATATATAATACAAATACACATATATAGACAAAGGAGAATTCATCATGGAATGAAGTCTCAGACAACACTGAATTGACTCAAGTCATCATTTTTATAATGTTGCTTAATATATAAAAATATAAAACAAAGTACAAAATATCCATGATTATAATTTCTTTGCAACTAATAATTCTCAGCAAATTCATAAATGCATGCAAAACTATAAAGCCAGGAAAGTCTAATAAACCATTATTTTTTTTAATATTTGAAGTATTATACAATACTAATATTAGTTGTACAAATAGTAATTCAATATTTTTATAGATTATACTCCATTTAAAGTAATTATAGAATTTGGCTGTATTCTCTGTGCTGTACATTACAGCCTTAGATCTTAATTTTATACCTAGTCATTTGTGCCTTTTAATCCCCTTCTCCTATCTTGCCTCTCTCCTATGTTCAGAGCATCATTATTTACAGTAGCCGAAGTATGGAGGCAACTGGTGTCCATCAACAAATGAATGAATAAGAAAGATGTCTCACACACATACACACATACACACACAAATGGAATATTACTCAGTCTTTAAAATGAATTTCATTTTTGCCATTTTCACCAACATAGATGGACCAGTAGGATGTTACGCTTAGTGAAGTAAGATGGACAGACAAAGACAGTGAACCATTATTGTTAATAAGGAGTGCTGCTGCTGCTGCTGCTAAGTCGCTTCAGTTGTGTCCGACTCTGTGCGACCCCATAGGCAGCAGCCCACCAGGCTCCCCTGTCCCTGGGATTCTCCAGGCAAGAACACTGGAGTGGGTTGCCATTTCCTTCTCCAAAGTATGAAGTGAAAAGTGAAAGTGAAGTGGCTCAGTTGTGTCCGACTCTTCGCGACCCCATGGACTGCAGCCTTCCAGGCTCCTCCATCCATCAGATTTTCCAGGCAAGAGTACTGGAGTGGGGTGCCATTGCCTTCTCTGTAATAAGGAGTAGCATTATTATTAAAGTTAAGAAGTTGGAGTTCCTACCGCATACCAGTAACCTCAGATATGGTTCACCACTAAACTTATTTTTGTATTTCAACTTCAATATGTATATATATAATATATTAAACAATTGTTGTAAGGCTCTGTTTGCTATTCTGGGAATTACTGGGACTCAAACTTTATTCAAACTGCATATGCTGGCTTTTGGCTTAGTCGCTCAGTTTTGTCTGACTCTTTGCAACACCATGGACTGTAGCCCACAAGGCTCCTCTGTCCATCAGGATTCTCCAGGCAAGAATACTGGAGTGGGTTGCAATGCCCTCCTCCAGGGGATCTTCCCAACCCAGGGATCGAACCCAGCTCTCCTTCATTGCAGGCGGATTCTTTACCGACTGAGCCAAAAGGGAAGCCCAAGAATACTGGAGTAAATAGCCTATACCTTCTCCAGGGGATCTTCCCAATCCAAGAATTGAACCGGGGTCTCCTGCATTGCAGGTGGATTCTTTACCAGCTGAGCTATGAGGGAAGCCCAAGTAATATTCAAACACCAGTTCTAATAAATTATTTGGCATATCTGTAAGGCAGTTTTGTTCTCTTGAATATAATGTTGGTGTTACTGCATAATTGATAACTGTCTTAAATGAACATCTAGTTCAATTGCTACTAAGACTGGGAACTGAACATTTTTTCATTGTTTTTTATTTTATTTTAAATCATTGCACCTACTGATAATGAAATGGCACATGCTGTTCTAGATAAAAACATGATCAAATGAATGTCTGCCTCCAAGATTGATATGGCATTCCTAATTAACATTATATTTTTGTTTATATAATAAACTCAGATGCAATTTGACCTTCATTTCTGTATAACAATCAAAAAAGGCAAATTACAGCATTGAAACCAAGTGGCAGAAAACTAATTTCCAGACAATCCAAAATATGCTTATGTTGTTTTCTCATTTTAAAATGATTTTGAATCATTTAAAAATGAGAAAGTTATTGTATAAGATTGAAGATCTCAGAAAACAAATTTCTAGAATATATCCCAAGTTGAGAAACCTTAGTTTAGTGGAAAATATGAGTTTAAATATCAACTGGTTTTTATTCATTAATTCACAATATTTTGTGAATGTCATCGACGTGGTGCTAAGTGTTAGATGATGGACATAGATGTTTTCTTAGGCCTCCTGGAGCTCACAGCTTAATGGGAGTTAATATAAAGAGGGAGAAATTAGATTCTCTTACTGAGTGATCTTGAACTGTCTCTCAACTTGCTCAGTTATCTGATGAAGGGAGTATCCACTCTCACCATCAGATGAGACAGAGTCCTTTAAAGTTTTAAAGTCCTGGAGAAAAGGAAAACATTATCTGTCACATTTTCTCATGCCAAGGGAAATCATGTTCAACATAACTACTGGGACATCCATTTCCAAGCTAGTTCAACTCCCATGATAGTACAATAATTACAACCAGCAAACTAGCCTATTTGAACTTCAAATCCAAAACGATAGTTTTGGTGACATCATTATGCTCGATATTAAAATCATTCATGTCTGGACTGTGATATGACTGTCTAGCTGTATGCGATATTGCAGATAGATAAGGCTGGTAACAGGAAAGCAGCATTTTAGCTGAAATTTCAAGAGAGGTAGCATGTGGCTTTCTAGCTTGGAATGCCTCCAGGATCATTAGAATTACCAACCATCCTGTAGTGGCAGGACATAGCATGGGTGCTTTCATGATCATCTTGACTTTCCATCTGAAAGACATCATCTCTCACAGCCAAGGGTCTAATGATTACAGCACAACACGTGAGGAATTAGCAGGGTAATAAATCATTGCAACACTTTCGGCAAGAGAGGGCTTGCTTCAACCCTTCTGGTGCAGAAAAGAGTCTGAGAGCTTGAACTGCTAATGTGATGAGCTGATTTTTGCTCCATAGCCACTTTCCCCAGCATTAGTGGGATTGTGCTCAGGGAGTGCTAATTTTAATATTGACTTAAGAGAAGCATAATTAGAAAGGTAAATCTGCAGAGGGGACAATCAAGTGATATCTTCCATGTGTATGTTTCCGTGTGTGTGCTTTAATGAGAATATTCCAAATTATGTGCATTCATCTAGCACCATGGTTGATGAATGTATGAATTAATCTCTTCCAATATTTAAGAGTAATCAAAGGACAAGTTTTATGGCTATGTATGTCTAAAATTGTCTGAAATCAGTGTAAGGATCAAAGCCATGTATACATAGTTTCAAATTATATGCATTTAAAATTTTTAATCAATATATTTGTATTTTCTGATTTAAAATATAAGAGATGCTTTCAGTAAAAAATTTTTAAAATATGAATAAATAATAACTGGGTTAATAACTCCAATCAGCCCACTGTATCCTTGGGTTCTGCAACCTTGGATTGGATGGTGGATTCAACCAACCTTGAATCTAAAATATTCCCCCCAAATCTAGGAAGTTCTAAAGAGCAAAACTTCAATTTGCTATATGTCAGCAACTATGTAAATACTGACACTAGCATTTACATTGTATTTATAGTGTTTAACATAGCATTTGGAGAAGGCAGTGGCAACCCATTCCAGTACTCTTGCCTGGAAAATCCCATGGACAGAGGAGCCTAGTAGGCTACAGTCCATGGGGTCGCTAAGAGTCAGCATTTATATTGTATTAGGTATTATGAGTAATCTAAAGATGACTTAAAGTATATGAGAGGATGTACCTAGGTTATATGCAAGTTCTATGACATTTTATATAAGGGTCTTGAGTAGAGTGGGAGTGGGGGTGGTTCCTGGAATACCCATTCTGGCTATCTAGAGTCCCCTGTATCAGTAATCTGCTTATCCATTGATAATGTTATAGAATTAACATGTACATGTATTTACTTAATTTGTAAGTCACTGTTCTTGTTTAATCTCTAAGTCATGTTGGACTCTTTGCAACCCCATAGACTGTAGCCCACCAAGCTCTTCTGTTCATGGGATTTCCCTGTCAAGAATACTAGAATGGGTTGCCATTTTCTTCTCCAGGGGATCTTCCCAACCGAGGAGTCAAATCCACGTCTTCTGCATTGGCAGGCAGATTCTTTACCACTGAGCTGGTGAAGGACTGGAGTGGGTCCAGTCCTTCACTGGTGTGAAACCCTTCCCTTTTCCAGGGGATCTTCCCAACCCAGGAATTGAACCCAGATCTCCCACATTGCAGGTGGATTCTTTACTGACTGAGCCACAAGGGAAGCCCAAGAATACTGGAGTGGGTAGCCTATCCCTTCTCTAGCAGATCTTCCTGACCCAGGAATCGAACTGGGGTCTCCTGCACTGCAGGCAGATTCTTTACCAACTGAGCTATCAGGGAAGCCCTGAGCCACCAGGTAAACCCTTTTAATTTGTATGCATGTGCATAATTTAAATTGCACATGAATTGGTATCAGTATTAGAATGTTTTCATTGATTGTACTAGTCCTTTTTTTTTAATTTTGGCTGTTGTTTTCTGATACTACCAAAATTGGAGTCTCCCCTTACTGAAAAATGAGGAAAATATTTTCCAGAATAAATCCAGATATAGCATCAAGAAAATATATTATATTAAATTAAATGTTTAATATAAAAGCAGATTCGCATGCTGTGTCATTAGGAAAAGTCTACTAAGCCAATTTAGTCTTGGGTCAACACAATTCATCAAGAAAGGGCAGAGAGGACTAAAAATGCTGTAAATGTTTTTTTTTTTTTTTCCCCCTTTAGTATAAAATAGTGCTCTTTTATGTCCCTTTTTATACAATATTGTTCTTCTGGCTTTGCATCATAAAGCAGAGATGCCTGGAAAACTTATTTAAAAGTTTGGGAAAAGAAAAGTGGAGAAAATATAATGATATTAATGTGTTTCATTAATTGTAGAGAGTGTAACCTCATTTACTCAACTGCCCTGGGGAGACTGTTGCTGCTTTAAATGGACAACAACCAGCAAAATTGGGAGCCAAGAGTCTGAAAGCTTAAAACAGAGTTTCTCCTTTAGAGACAAAAAGTCGTGCTCCAAAGAAAGCATAGTCTCTGTTTTGCCCATTTAAAGCCGAAGAAAACGTAGTGGAACTGAAGAATGCAAGGGAACATGAAACAGCTGTGAAATCTTGGGTCGGGGTGGGGGGCAGGCAAAGAGGCTGAGTAAAAGTGGAATTTTCGATAACTCCATCAGCATTATCTTTCCCAGTGGTGATTGCCAAAACTGTATTTGTTTATAGTTCCTTGAAGATAAAGAGCTAACTTTGAGCTGAGGGAGAAATCCTCTATTTCCCTGAGAAATGAGAGCATTGGGTATTCTCTTGCAGAGTCTGGAAATCATGCCTGACAGGCCTGCCCGTAGGGTATTTCCTGCCTAATTTTGCAGCCCTGAAGGGTCGTGCTATGCTCCAGAAAAACATCCATATTAAATTGGGCTATTAATTGGGGAAAAGGTCAGAGGTGGGGATGATACACTCACATACAGTTTGCCTAAGCAGCCTTGAGCCTGCAAACTAGGGTCTTTCTCAGGCTGAGCGTCTTTAGATCAGCTCTGTGGTTGGAGGGGAAATATGGGTGACCCCTGGTTTGTGAGCCTGCAATTCATTCCCTTGTGAGTCATGAAATTTCCATCATGTTGTGTCACATTATTTTATAGAGCTTCACATAGAAACAAAACCCTCTTAGATGATGCCTGACACCCTCCATGATTCAGCCTTGGCCCCAACATCCTCCTTCCTTTTTCTCAACATCTTTCTCATGAGACAGTCATCCTAACTCGGTAGCTCACATCTGTGCTCTATCGAAACCGCGTTCTCTGGGCCGAGCAGATGAAGGCTCTAGCTTTGTGCTACCTTCAACCTAGCACAGAACTTCGCACTTTGCATTTGACTGAAACCAATGCACGTTTATTTATTCACTGAATTTTCAGACTTCCACCGGTAACAGTGAAGTGTGCATTGTCAAACACATATGGATAAAAGTGGCCTTTTTTCTTTTTCTTATTGGAAATGTTTCATAGTATGGGATCTGTTTTCATAGAACATATGTGCAATAAGAATTTTTTTTTTCCTGTGATTTTTCAAAGGGATAGTTCTACTAATATAGAAAAAATACCTAGGGGTGTTTGATCAGGCTTCAGATGAAAGATATTCAAGCACTTTTTTGTGAGTTCTTTAATGTTAAAAGCCAAATACAGTGTTCCATAGCAATGAATGAGGAACAATTTCTTCCCTTAAGGAGCTTGCAAGAGATGGGAAAAAATAGACATATTGGGCTGCAAGAAGATCAAACCAGTCAATCCTAAAGGCAATCAGTCCTGAATATTCATTAGAAGGACTGATGCTAAAGCTGAAACTCCAATACTTTGGCCACCTGATGTGAAGAACTGACTCACTGGAAAAGCCCCTGATGCTGGGAAAGATTGAAGGCGGAGGAGAAGGGGATGACAAAGGATGGGATGGTTGGATGGCATCACCGACCTGATGGACATGAATTTGAGCAAACTCCAGGAGGTGGTGATGGACAGGGAAGCCTGGCGTGCTGCAGTCCATGGGGTCACAAAGAGTCAGACACGACTGAGCAACTGAACTGAACTACAAATAGATTTTATCAAATAAACTGTGGTCAGTACTGTGAAACCCTGAGGAAGAGTGATTCATTCTTACTTTATGGAAATGTGACAGTTAATGAAGACCCCAAAGAACAGGTAGATTTGGTAGGTGGAGACACAGGACAGGACATATGAGGAGGAAGAGATGGTCTGGGTAAAAATACAGAAGCAGCAGAAGTATTCATAGCTAAGCCCACTATGCGTTAGGGAGGATGAAACGTATCAGGAAAAAAATGCTGAAGAAATACAGAAGGACTGAGCCCTCATTCTTCCAGAAGCATTTTGGGAATATCACAATGATGCTGCAGAAACTAATGATGCTGAGGAGACAAAGCTGTCAGAGCCCACTGTTTGAGATGCTGTTAGGTTTAGAAGTAGCAAGACTACATCTCCTACCAAGAAAGAATCCAGGACCTGGGAGGTCTGAGGGTTGCACAACAGAAGGTGTTGCTGTGCATCCTCACCTGAAATATAGAGTAGGGGCCCTGTTGTAATACAGAGTTTCTCTACTGGCGTATAACACCTTACGATGGTGTGTTAGTTTCTGCTGTACAGTGAGGTGAGCCAGCTATATGTATGCATGCATTCCTCTCCCGCTCAGCCCACCCCTCTGGGTCAGCACAGAGCACCAAGCTGAGCTCCCTACTAGGGCTATACAGCAGCTGCCCACTAGCTGTCTGTGTTACTCATGGCAGTGTATACAAATATCAATCCAAATTTCCCAATTCATCCTACCCTCTCCTTCCTGTGTGTCCACACATCCACTCTCTGCATCTGTGTTTCTATTCTTGCTCTGCAAACAGGTTCATCTGTACTATTTTTCTAGATTCCAAATATATGTGTTAAAATATGATATTTGCTTTTCTCTTTCTGACTTCACTCGGTATGACAGACTACCCACAGCTAATGCGCACGGAAAATGACTTGTGGCCGCAGCAGCGGAAAGCAAAGTATATGAGAAATGTACAAATTAATGAGATTATATTTGGAATGGGGAGATGTAATGCCAAGTGTAAATAACATTTCACATGTTATCCAACACAGAACTGGTGAAACTTTACTGCGTACAGGTGCTGAGCTAGGAAGCAGAAACGTTAAGTTTAATACAGCACTTGCCTTTAAGGATCTCCTGGTCCACTGGGGGAGATGAGTGTATATAAATGAATTACAGTTTAATATGACAGGGATTTTCAAAGATTTAGTTTCAAGACACCTTGACATTCTTAAAAATTATTAAGGAGAGTTGCATCCAACAGATTTTGTTTGTATAGATTATAATCTGTCAATATTCCCTACATTAGGAATTAGAAGGGGGAATAAGCTTAACATATTTATTCACAAAATTTATTTTAAAGGAGCGATTAGAAACACATCACAGGTTACCATCAGAGTGGTGATGTCATCCCACATCCCGTAGTCTCTGGAAAATGCCACTGTACAGTTTTGAGGAAGGAGAGTGAAAAAGGCAAATCATGGTTTAGCCTTCTTATGAAAATAGTACTAGACTCAGAAGTCCCTAGAAGGATGTCAGGGACCCTGATAGGTTCCTGGACTACAGTGCTAGAAACACTATAATAGGAAAAGAGCTCTAATTAGAAAAAAAAAAAAAAAAAAAGCGTAAAATATAGTTGGTACCCAAACTGTGTTGTTGTTCAGTCACTGTCAGTCATGTACGACTCTTTGTGATCCCATGGACTGCAGCACACCAAACTATAGAACAGTTTAAACTGTTTGCATAAGAATGAATAATAAATGTTTCCAGTTGCTAAACTCATATAACTCACTTAATATTCAAAACAAGTATTAAGTATGATTTAATATCTGTATTTTACAGATGAAAAAATTAGCCTCTGAAGGTATAAATAAATTGCTCAGAGATAAACAACTTAGTGGCAGGTCTGGATCCAAACCAGGCCTGAGTCAGTTCAGTTGCTCAATCATGTCTAACTCTTTGCCACCCCATGGACTGCAGGACGCCAGGGTTCCCTGTCCTTTATGATCTCCTGGAATTTAACCAAACTCATATCCACTGAGTAGGATCCAGTGGATTTCATTCTCTGTCATTCATCCAACCATTTCATTCTCTGTCAACCCCTTCTCCTCCTGCCTTCAACCTAAACCAGACCCATCTTACCCCAAATCCACAACTATGACTCTATCTAGCAGCTCAGCGTATGATTAAATGTTGTTGTTCAGTTCCCAGTCATGTCTGATTCTGTGACCTCATGGACTGCCGCATGCCAGGCCTCCCTGTCCCTTACCATCTCCTGAAGTTTGCCCAAATTCATGTTCATTGCGTCAGTGATGCTATCCAGCCATCTCATCCTCTGATGCCTTCTTCTCCTTCTGCCTTCAATCTTTCCCAGCATCAGGGACTTTTCCAATGAGTTGACTGTTGGCATCAGATGACCAAAATACTGGAGATTAAATAATTAATATTAAAATAATTAAATAACAATATCAAATTCTTAATCAGGCCTTACCATTTGCAAGTCATTGGGCTAAGCCTGTATGCTCAGAATCATTATCCCATTTAATTCTTACAGCATTAGATGATAAGCGACATTATTATCCCCATTTTTTGTCTGTGAGGTCCTGTTGGAAAAAGCTTAGTAATTGGTCTAAAGTCAGAAAATTAGAAAGCAGTAGAGCCAATATCAGTGCCCAGATTTTTCTGATGTCAAAAGGAGTTTTGTTTATTTATTTATTTTAATACAATACTCCAGAAGAGTATCTATCCTAACAAAATAACAATACAATAATGGCTAAGATACATCAAGTGCAAAGCCCTTTGCATCAAGTGCAAAGATACAATAACCTATTTAATTCTCAAAGATGAGTCCTTATTAAAGCTCAAAAAATGCTAGAGAATCAAAGTAGTAAAAGATCAGAATGACACATGAAACTGAAGAAAATCAACCAAAAAATAACCTTACAGAAGACATGGGTCAGGAAGACCATTCACAGGCCAGACATAGGGCATGAAACGTCAGGAATGGGTGGCAAATGAGATGCTTAGGGCTCATCATAGTCCTGGAGGAAACAGCTCATGATTTGAAAAGAACAATGACCCCAATATTTTAAAAGGGCAAGTGTTCCATTTCCGTTTTGTATATAAGTTCATTTCTTTCTTTCTTTTTTTTTTTTAAGATTCCATATGATTACCAAAAGGCTTCTTGGTGGCTCAGAAGGTAAAGAATTTGCATGCTGTGCAGGAGACCTGGCTTTGATCCCTGGGTCGGGAAGATCCCCTGTGGAAGAGAATGACAACTCACTCCAGTACTCTTGCCTGGACAATTCTATGGACAGAGGAGCCTGGTGGGCTACTGTCCTCATGGGGTTGCAAAGATTGAGCAACTAATACTAATATAATATTAATATAAATATATATATATATATATATATGGTTACTAAAGGGGAAAGGTGAGAGGAGAGATGAATTAGAAGTTTGGTATTAATATATATACATTACTATATAGAAAACAGATAATCCACAAAGACCTGGTGTATAGCAGAGAGAACTGTTCTTAATATTGTGTAGTAATGTATAAGGGAAAAGAACCTATAAGGGAAAAAACTATCCTTAAATTGAAAAAAAACAGGCAAGTGGTCCATTTCTGTTGTGTATCTAAGTTAATTGGTATCATTTTAATTTTTATTTCTTTTTTTACATTCTATATGGTTACCAAAGGCGAAAGCTGGGAGGAGGGAATATTTAGGAGCTTGCAATTAACATATGCACATTACTATATATAAGATAGATAACCAACAAAGGCCTACCCTATAGCACAGGGAACTATACTCAATATTTTGTAATAACTATAAGGGAAAAATATCTGAGAAAATATATCTATCTCTGTATCTCTAAATTCCTTTGCTATACACCTGAAACTAACACAAGTTGTAAATGAACAGCACTTCGATTAAAAAAAAAGAGGCAAATGGTCCAGTTTCTTCCCTCTCCTTCTTGCCTTTCTTCCTCACTTCATTTGACTACAAAGTGGGCTTCTCCTTCTATAGCTCCAGCCGGGGGAGGATGCCTCCGGTTCTGCTCCCAGTGGTGAAATGTCACCACAGTCGGCTATTTGCAATGCAAATCTCCAGGCTTTGGCATCTGAGATTGATGTCCCCTGTGAGAACGTACTTAGTTGCTGGGCTGGCGCTGAGTGGAAGTGACACAGGTCTCCTCCAGCCTCGAGTGGTTGTCAGAGGTAACAAAGCAGGGCCGGGGAGAGATGAGCCGTGCGCCCTTTAGACACCAGCCATTAACAGCACGTGGTATTAATGCATCTAAGTCTGGTTGGGGCCACCAAGTCTGGGCCGCGGGCAGATGGCATACCCGAGCCGGGGCAGAGGACAAGGGGACTTTCCGCAGACTATTCTAGAAACTAATGAGAAGGTGCGGAGCCCCTAGAGGCAGAGCACCTGTCTGGGTCAGACTGTCACTTACATTCCCCGCATTTCTGGGCAGCACAGAGTGGTATCCTGTGGTCTGCAGGCGAGGATCAGGGTTCCCCGGGAAGCCAGTCAGTCCTGACCACTGAGATCCAGCTGGCTGTGTTCCCCTGGGGTGGGGTGTACAGGGTAGGGTTGGGGCACTTGAAATTGAGCTAGGCTTTTAGGTGCAGGAAAATTCACAGGAAAGCCTGGAAATTACCTGAAAAAAAAAATCAAAAATCTGCCTGAAACCCATCTTTTCTTTTATATTGTAAGTTGTTGCTATTTTTTAAAAAGCAGCTTTTATTTAATACATGATCATTTGTGAAGAGTTTGATTTACTGACAGCAATGTGGGAGGAGACTCTTCTGTCAGGGCCTGGAGACAGCAATTATGCAACCATACCTTGGCTCAAGTTCTAGATTTTTCCTAAGAATGCCAAGAAAAAGAAAACATACACCAATAAGAAATAAAGCATAGCTGCAAAACTCCTTTTGCAGTTATGGATTATAGGATCAATATAGAAAATAGAAAATATCCATAGGAAAAAAATAACTTCCTTTGGGAGTCACAAAATATCTAAATATCTAGAAGTGATGACTGTGAACATTTTGCCTATGACTTTCTAGAAACACACACAGACACACACTCCCAGAGAAAGGCACACTCAGCTTATAAATTAGCATAATTACGTGGCAATTGCAAGAAATAGGAAATAGCGATTTTCTACTATTTTATCAGCTGGTGAGCATTAGATTATAAACATGCACCATCATCAGATTTACTAGTCCTCCTGAGCTGGACATTTAAATTTGTTTTGGTATTTAAAAAAAATTACAATAAATATTAATGTACTTTCAGCTTTAGGCATTTGTATGGTTAAATATTTCTATTTCTAAATACAAAATCATTGAGATCACTTTTTACTCTATTATATTCTATTGGTCTTTGTTATTTGCCCTCATTGCCTCTAGGCACCATTTAAATAAAATGATTTGGAAGAAACTTTCTTTTTTTGTCAACATAGACTTGGCAACATTTCTCTCAACTTTCAAATTTTGGTCACCTTGGCAACAGGCAGAAACAGAAGGATGATACATTGGTTTTATCACCTATACTGAATTCTCAAAAAATATTTTTTATTATTGTTATGAACTGTGTGTTTATAACCCTTCTAGTTTACATATTGAAGCCCTAAACCCCAGGACCGGGATATTAGAAGCTGAAGTCATTGGAAGGTAATTAGGTAGAAGCCCTCATAATGGGATTCGTGTCCTGATAAGAAGAGAAAGAGAACAGAGCTCTCTTTCTCCATCCTGTGAGAGGATTACAAGAAGCAACCATTTGCAAACAAGGAAGAGAGTTCTTACAGGAACCAAATTGTCCAGTATCTTGATCTTGGATTTTCTAGCCTCCAGAACTATGAGGAACAACTGTTTGCTGTTTAAGGCCCCCAGTCTGTGGGATTTTTGTCATAGCAACCTGAAGACAATGACCAAGATAGTAATTTTCTTTCATCTTATCTCTCCCAAACTATCAATTTAATGTTTATGGTAGCAACAACTCACACATATTTAATCCATTTATATATTCATTAATTAAATAATATAAGTGCAATAATAAGTGAAAATACTAGTCGCTCAGTCATGTTGACTCTTTGAGACCCCATGGACTGTAGCCCACGAGGCTCCTCTGTGCATGGTATTTTCCCAACAAGAATACTGGAGTGGGTTGCCATTTCCTTCTCCAGGGAATCTTCCCAACCCAGGGATCAAACCATTTTGAACAGATACAACTGGTTTTTGGTCAGCATAATGTTAATTCTTTTTAGACACTATTCCAATAGTTTGCTAGGAAGTCCAAATGTGGCGGTCCAGTGAGTAGTCTTCTCAGCACAGGAACATAGGTATATGTCTGCGCTGTAGACAGAGAACTAAGAGTGTGTGCTATCCTGAAATTCATGATGTGGAGTTTGGTGCTCTGACACCTTTGACCTTGCGGGTGTCAGAGAAGGGAAGACTGTTCTTAAAGGAAGAGAGATCAAGAAAGGAAATTACTGAGTCTTCTGGTGTGAGGTAGCAGACATTCTCCTTCTGTTCTCAGTAGAACTGAGACAAGAAGGGAGCAGGGCACAAACCTTAAAATGATGACATAGCCTGAGGACGCACCATAATCTGATTACAGCCAAATAGGTCCAAGATGGCAGAGGAGCAGACTCCCATGGTAGCACATCAGCAAGTTAAATGACGCACCCATAGGCGCTGTGACAGTTCCAAGGCCATAAAGGTCAAAAAGTGGGTTGTGACCCAATGCCTGGATATCCCTACTCCTTCCCCAAAAGCTCCTGCCACTCATTAACTTATGAACTTACCCACCCCTATAAAAAGCGGCTTCCCACATGGCACTAGTAGTAAAGAATCTGATTGCCAAT
Organism: Bos indicus; assembly: GCF_029378745.1. Lineage (NCBI taxonomy): Eukaryota > Metazoa > Chordata > Mammalia > Artiodactyla > Bovidae > Bos > Bos indicus. The sequence continues at coordinate 12,269,533 of NC_091780.1, read as the reverse complement.
TCAAGAGACATAAAAAATGTGGTTCGATCCCTAGATCAGGAAAATTCCCTGGAGAAAGGAATGGCAATCTACTCCAGTATTCTTGCCTGGAGAACCCTATGGACAGATGTGCCTGGTGGTCTATAGTCCACAGGGTCGCAAAGAATCGAACATGACTGAAGTGACAGCAGGCACGCAGCATGTATAAAAACTGGCAGTCCCGTACCCTGGTGCTTCTCTTGCCTTCTGAGATGGTCCATGTTCAGTCTATGGAGTGTGTGTCTCCCTGAATAAATGTTCTTTCACTTCCCTATGGCTTGCACTTGAGTTCTTTTCTATATGAAGCCAAGAACCCACATTTGACAGCCACCCCAGGGACTCACCTGAGACCTGGGACATGACCATCTTCTCCCACCCCATTCTCTTTCCTGCAACAGAACCTGATACGTATCCAACCTGGGGTTTGAAAATCTCAGAGAGGATTCATGAGCAAGAGGTGTGGAGAGGCCAGGAGTAAACCTTTAAGAAAAGGAGACATAAGGAACCACGGATAGAGGGCAGTATTGATAAGCAGCACTCACAAGAGAAGGGTTGGACAAGCCAGTCTTTTCATGATGGAAGTCAGAGAATTCCTATACCTAAACCTTTATCACAAAGAGAGAGTTGAGCTCAAGTGGGCCTAGAAAATGCTCAATGACTACAGAGGAATCAGAGCAGCAAAAAGAAAACAAAAAAAAACGATTAAAAAACTGGCATTAGAAGGCTGAACAATAAATAACATGATCAGTTACCTTGAATGTCCTTTGGGACACACTTAGAACTCTATTTCCCTTTAATGTTCAGTAACAGTGGGTGTGTGGATCACAGTAAACTGTGGAAAATTCTGAAAGAGATGAGAATACCAGACTGCCTGACCTGCCTCTTGAGAAACCTATATGCAGGTCAGGAAGCAACAATTAGAACTGGACATGGAACAACAGACTGGTTCCAAGTACGTCAAGGCTGGATATTGTCACCCTGCTTATTTAACTTATATGCAGAGTACATCATGAGAAACACTGGGCTGGAAAAAGCACAAGCTGGAATCAAGATTGCCGGGAGAAATATCAATAACCTCAGATACGCAGATGACACCATTCTTATGGCAGAAAGTGAAGAAGAACTAAAGAGCCTCTTGATGAAAGTGAAAGAGGAGAGTGAAAAAGTTGGCTTAAAGCTCAACATTCAGCAAACGAAGATCATGGCATCTGGTCCCATCACTTCAAAGGAAATAGATGGGGAAACAGTGAAAACAGTGTCAGACTTTATTTTTCTGGGCTCCAAAATCACTGCAGATGGTGATTGCAGCCACAAAATTAAAAGACGCTTACTCCTTGGAAGGAAAGTTATGAGCAACCTAGATAGCATATTGAAAAACAGAGACATTACTTTGCCAACAAAGGTCCGTCTAGTCAAGGCTATGGTTTTTCCAGTAGTCATGTATGGATGTGAGATTTGGACTGTGAAGAAAGCTGAGCACCAAAGAATTGATGCTTTTGAACTGTGGTTTGGAGAAGACTCTTGAGAGTCCCTTGGACTGCAAGGAGATCCAACCAGTCCACCCTAAAGGAAATCAGCCCTGGGTGTTCTTTGGAAGTACTGATGCTGAAGCTGAAACTCCAGTACTTTGGCCACCTCATGCGAAGAGTTGACACATTGGAAAAGACCCTGATGCTGGGAGGGATTGGGGGCAGGAGGAGAAGGGGACGACAGAGGATGAGATGGCTGAATTCCATCACCGACTCGATGGACGTGAGTTTGGGTAAACTCCGGGAGTTGGTGATGGACAGGGAGGCCTGGTGTGCTGGGATTCATGGGGTCGCAAAGAGTCAGACATGACTGAGTGATTGAACTGAACTAAACTGAACAGTGTAATAAGAGCAAATTTGTACACATTGCTTAAGACTCAGGATTCTTTAAATCCAGGTACTACATAATTATTCTAATAATCAGGAAAGGGATGCAATTCTCATTTTCATTATTGACTAATGGGTCTGAGACTTGGAGGATTATAATAACCAACTCAAATAATCTGAAATTCTCACTAAGGCCTACGACTCCAGTGTCCTTGCTAAGAACCACTGCTACACTTGGTACTGCCCATATTCACACAGACTTTGAAGGATCTGGCTTTTGTTCTTAATTCTTAATTTAGATGGTAGGAGTAAGAGAGACATTTAGGGGACAGAAAAATTGAGACAAGTGGCCCTGGCAATCCCTTGGTACACAGCCAAAGCCATTCTCCTTCTGCCTGGCGGAGAGAGTAGATTCTAAATGCCCCTTCGCTCACTCTGTGGTCTCCATTAGAGATTCCGACAGTTACTAGATAAAGTTAAAGACTCATGTAGTGATCTTCACACTAATTGGACTGTAATGTATAGCCTCGGTCAAGCACATCTTTCCCAGCACTCCTCTCTGCAGACGGCAATCAAGCCACTTACAGAAGATGCATTGGCTGCAGAGACCCAGGGGTAACCTTAAGCTGCACTGGCCTTTTAGCGGAAAACACAATTAATTTTGATACTGAAGGGCAATTAAGACTGGGGTTAAAATAAAAATCTTTTGGAACACGGAACGTCAAAGACTGGATAGGAAATGTTTTTCTCTCATGTATCTTAGAAGCCCACAAGCATACCAACCTCTGGTAGCTCCAAGTCAGGTTGCCAAATTTCTGTTTCATTTCTGTAAATGTGAATTGCAATGAATAGCTGTGCTAGCCCTGTTGTTATTCTGAAAGGAGATCGCTTCCATCAACTCTTTTACCAGCAGCAGCTCTGAAAAACACATGTGTGCCTGGACACCTGTTACATTCATACATTTGTAGAAACAACTACACAGAATTTTTTTAAAACACACACACACATCAGTGGATAACACACCATGTGTTACTAGTTGCTCTCGCTCATTTCGGCTCAGAAAAATCTTCCTAGAAAAATGTTTTTGTTTAAATAAAAGGACACTCCGAAAGCAGGAGAAACACACTGCTGTTACACAGAGCTTAGGGAAGCAGAGACTCAGTAACTGCAGGATTAATTGGAAGGAAAGTGGAGTAGTAGAGAAAGTCTGGGTGAGGATTTGGGAGATCTGTATTAAAGCTACTTTAGATCACCTACAAGGTTTCTAACTACCAGTTAGTCAGTTAGCCTTTGTGACACCACTGGTCATGGGAGTTTCTTTTTCAGTGAATTTTCTATTCACACTTATTTTCCTATGTTTTTCTAATGGAAATATTTTTTTTCTTATCAACTTGCAGAAGGTTTCAGTGAATGTGCATTCTGGCCCCTGAATTTTGTTGAATACATACATGGCAAATATCTTGACCCAGACTGGTTGTCTGATTCCATCAGTATATGATTAGAATGTGAGAAAAGGCAGTGGAACTGCGCCTGGGCACCACTCTAAGGAGCCGGATATTGCATGTTTTATCATTCAGAGATTTTACAAGATAGATATGAAGGTGTTTTCTGTAGCATTGCTTGTAACAAGAACTAATTCTTGCCAAAGTCTTATTACTATTTCCCAAGAAGTATTTTAAGTTTTTTATTTGTGTTATGTTAATGCAATCTTCAAATTTACTTTATATGGTAGGCATTATTGTTATAATCCCATAAGTAAATCAAGACACTGAGTTAAATAATCCCTCCCAAATTATAAATAAAAGTAACTCAATAAGGATTAAAGATGAGGATTTTTGGCTTCAGAGCTCACACTCACAACTACTATTCTCAGCTGTCATTTGTATGCATGCATGCGTGCTAAGGCATTTCAGTCATGTGCAACTCTGCGACCCCATGGACTGTAGCCCACCAGGCTCCTCTGTCCATGGATTCTCCAGGCAAGAATACTGGAGTGGGTTGCCATGCCCTCCTTCAGGGGATCTTTATGACCCAGGGATTAAACCCATGTCTCTTAAGTTTCCTACATTGACAAGCAGGTTCTTTACCACTAGCAGCACTTGGGAAGCAAGACTGAATAAATAGAGTATATTTGATAATTTAATCAAGCACTATTTTGTTAAACTGTAGATTTACATCCATCAGCATGGATAAATGTCAAGATGATAAAGAAAAGCTAGTTTCAAAAAGAAATACATGAAAGTAATTTACCATTTAAAGAATCCACAAAACAAAATATAGGTATTTTTATGCATTCATGTTCAAAAATTTGCAAATATGGTTAGCGTTAATACATGTCAACTTCAAAACAGGAGTAACCTCTTTGGTAAGAAGGAAAGATAATAAACATATTTCTTTCTTTAAAAATAAAAATAGAAAAATGATGCAAATTTGGCAAAAATATTTCATCTGTTAAATCTGGATGTGGGTACAAGGATACTCCATGTATTGTTTTCCTTACTTTTCTGTTTAAAATATTTCAAAAAACAAAATTTAAAAAGAAAAAAGAGATAATATGTGAGAGCCCTTTGTAAAAACTAGCATACTATACAAATGGGAATTACTTACGCATTGATCACTAAAAGTGACAGAGAAGGCAATGGCACCCCCCTCCAGCACTCTGGCCTGGAAACTCCCATGGATGGAGCAGCCTGGTAGGCTGCAGTCCATGGGGTCACTAAGAGTCGGACACGACTGAGCGACTTCACTTTCACTTTTCACTTTCATGCATTGGAGAAGGAAATGGCAACCCACTCCAGTGTTCGTGCCTGGAGAATCGCAGGAACGGGGGAGCCTGCTGGGCTGCCATCTATGGGGTCGCACAGAGTCTGACACGATTGAAGCAACTTAGCAGCAGCAGCAGCAGCACTAAAAGTGAAGCAGAGGGACTTGATGTCCGAATGGCTGAGTAAAGACTTCTGAAAATCCTCTCTGGTATATAAACTCTGCAAATGAATTAAAACCTTGCAAAATCCATGATACATTTATTCAAGAAAAACAAGCAAATTTTAGTAAAAACAGTGAGCTTTGCAGTCCTTTAACTTGCCATAATCCCATTACTCTCTCCCCAGATCCATGGGAGCTTTGAAAAGCAATAGTCTCACAAGTATAGTAAACGTGAAACTGATTAATCTAGCAGCCACTGGAAGAGCCACAATAATTTGGAGCTTCCTAAGAAAACCCCAGAGAACCATCACTATTTGACTTGCTTGCAGCATGTTGAAAAGCCCAGGCTCAGGGCTTTTTATTTGACCCAACTCAGAACTCACTCTTTGTCAACAGCCCAAACCATTACTTAACCCAACTATTTACTAAAAAGAATCAGCAGCAATTGTTTAACATAATGATTGCCTGAGGTAGTAATACCCGTCAGAAGTAAAACTTAGAGCTTTGCTTGCCAAAGGATTAAAGACATGCCCAACAGAGCCTCTCAGCAAGGGCTGGGAGTCTCACTGGTTCAAGGCATTTAAGAAAACCTCTGTCTATTTGTTAGCTTACAAGTAGGATAACTGAGCTGGAGAAGGCAATGGCACCCCACTCCAGTACTCTTGCCTGGAAAATCCCATGGACGGAGGAGCCTGGTGGGCTGCAGTCCATGGGGTCGCTACAAGTCGGACACGACTGAGCGACTTCACTTTCATGCATTGGAGGAGGAAATGGCAACCTACTCCAGAATTCTTGCCTGGAGAATCCCAGGGACGGGGGACCCTGGTGGGCTGCCGTCTATGGGGTCGCACAGAGTCGGACACGACTGAAGCGACTTAGCAGCAGAACAGCAGGATAATTGAGCACACATCAATTGCCACACATGACAAATAATACACACTTTAAAGAAATAGCCCCCAAATGACTGAACAATAATAATTACAAAACAAATAACAATGACAGCAAACCCTAGTAGGAGAGAGAATCGATTTCTGAAGGTGATACTTAACATTATTCTAAATGTCCAGTTAATCAATAAAAACTTCCAAGATACCCAATGAAACAGGAACATATAAACCATACACAGGCAATGGGAAACACAAGCAGTCATTAGGAACTGACCCCAAGAAATCTAGTAAGATGTTAAACTTACCCACATTTAAATCAACTATTATAAATATGTGCAAAGAACTGATGGAAAACATATATAAAGGATGAGAAATATGTGTCACCAAATAAAGAACATCAGTAAAGAGACAGGAAGTTCAAAAAAGAATTACGTAGAAATTCTAAAGCTGTGACGCAATACAGCTAAAGCGGTTCCATCAAGGGATGCCACTGACAGAAGAATCAGCTATTATGAATAAAGGCCAATTGAGATTATTCAGTCTGAGAAGGAAAATATAAGGAATAAAGAAAAATAACAGAGCCTTTTTGGGTTTATGGGACATGATTAAGCACGTCAACATATGGATAATGTGGGCTCCAGGAGGAATAGGGAGAGAGGAAGGTGTAGAAAGACTATCTGAAGATATAAAGGCCCTAACAGTCCCAAATTTGACCAAAAGTAGTGATCTGTAATCCAAGTAGCTCAATAATTTATATGTAGAGTAAACACAAGAAGATCCATGTGAGAGACATCTTAGTCAAATTGTCGAAGGCCAAGATAAAGAGAGAATGCTGAAGTAACAAGAGAAAAACGACTTCTCATCTGCAAGCTATCTTTAATAAGATAACATCTGACTTTCTCTAGGGATCGGGCTGGTCAGAAGGCAGTGGAATGGCATACTTAAAGTGCTGAAATAGAAGACTGTCAACTAAGAATTCTACATCCGGCAAAAGTAACTTTGAAAAATAAAGTAAGTGATTAAGACATTCTCAAGTAAACAAACTCAGAGAATACATGTGTAGCATGTCTGCTCCACAAAAAATAACAATAATAATAAAAAGCTTACTTCAGCCTGAAATAAAAGGATATTAAACAGTAACTTAAGTCCCCAAGAAGAAAGAAAGAACATTGGTTGAGGTAAATAATAGGTAAAAATAAAAGACATTATCGATGTATTTTCATTTGTAACAGTTTTCTCATCTTTTCTAATTATTAAAAACTGCATAAACCTATCCTTATAAAATTGTGTTGATAGGCTTCTAGCGTATTCATTTGTAATTTGTATGTCCATAGCAGTGGAGGTGAAAGGAGTAGGAATAGAGCTTATTAGAGCAAGTGCTTTGGAATTAGAGGTATGTGGAAATGAAACATGTTTCTAAGTAACCCATGGGCAAAGAAGAAACAATGGGATTCATCTTTGTAATTTCCTCTATAATTCAAGGGAAAATTACAAAATACTTTGAACTGAACTAAAATGATAACACAAATCTTATGAGACATAGCTAAAACAGGCATTAGAAGAAAATGTACAGCTGTAAACATTTATATTAAAAAAGAATTTTCACTCTGTATGACAGACTCTCTAGATCCATCCACATCTTTACAAATGACCTGGTTTTGTTCTTTTTTATAACACATCTTCTTTATCCATTCATCTGTTGATGGACATTGAGGTTGCTTCCACGCCCTGGTTATTGTAAACAGTGCTGCAGTGAGCACTGGGGGGCATGCATCTTCTTGAATTACGGTTTTCTCCAGGGAATATGCTTAGTAGTGGGACTGCTGGATCATATGGTACTTCTATTTTTAGTTTTCTAAGGCCCCTCCATACTGTTCTCCATAGAGTTCCATAAACTTACGTTCCCACCAACAGTGCAGGAGGGTTTCTCCACACCCTCCTCAACATTTATTATTTATAATTTTTTTGATGATAGTCATTCTGACCAGCGTGAAGTGACATTTAATTGTAATTTTGGTTTGCATTTCCTCTAATAATTACTGATGTTGAGCATCTTTTCAGTACCTCTGAGCCAATGTCTTTTTTAGAAAAATGCATATGTGTGAAATCTAGACAAATGGTACAGATGAACCCATTTGCAGGGAGGAATAGAGACACATCCACAGAGAACAGTTGTGTGGGCATGGGAAGGGGGTGTAAGTTGGGGGGTTAGGACTGATGCGTGTGTACTACCATGTGTAAAACAGGCAACTAGTGGGAACCTGCTGTGGGTGCAGGGAGCTCGGCTCGGTGTCCTGTGCTGACCTAGATGCGTGGGATGGAGGTGTCGGAGAGAAGGCTTAGAGGAAGGAGATATATGTGTACATATAGCTAATTCACTTTGTTGTGCAACCTTGTAAAGCAACTATACCCCAATTTTTAAAAAAAATTAAAAGAAAAAAAAGAACTTTCCTAATAACCAAATTTTCCACTAGAGAAAAACAAAAACAAACAAACAAACAAAAAAAAACCCCACTAGTTAAAGGCAAGAGAATTAAACTGAAAGCAAGTAGAATTAAAGAAATAATGAAAAATAGTGCAGGAATTAAAGAAAAATAAAATAGAAAAGCAATAAAGAAAAGCAACAAAATAAAAGTTGGTTCTTAAAAAGATCAACAGAATTGACAAACCATTACCCAGCCTAAGAAAGAAAGACAATTCAAATTAGGAATGAAAGAAAGATATCACCTCAGATATAAACAGATAATTAAAACACAAGGGAATATTATGAACTATTACATGCCATCAAACTGAAAATCTAGAAGAAATGAACAAATTCCTGGAAAGATACAAACACTAAAGCTGCTTTAAGAAGAAATAGAAGATATAAATAAACTATAAAAAGTAAAGAGAATGAACTAGTAACAAAAATTATTTTCACTAAGAAAAACCCACCTGCATAAATTTTTTGTGAATTCCACCAAACATTTAATGAAGAATTAACTCCAGTCCTTCACAAAGGTTTCCAAGGAAATTAAAATTGAGGAAACAATTCTCAATTCATTCCATAAGGCACCTGTTATTCACAACGTATATTAAGGTATAACACCATAACAAAATGGAATATGCTACAGAAATTCAAGGTTGTTTCAATATACTAAAATTAATTAATACACCCCATTTATAGAATAAATGACAAAATTCACATACTCATCTCAAAAATGCAGAAAAATTACAAATATTCAATACAGTTTCATGATAAATCACATAACAATCCTAAGAGCAGAATAGAATTTGCTTAACTTTATAAAGAGGAACAACAAAAATTCCACAATTAACTTCATGTTTAATGGTAAAAAATTACATACTTTCCCTTAAGATCAAAACAAAACATGAATTTCACCCTCATAACTTCTATTCAACAGTGTATGGTAGATTCTAGATAGAGAAATTATACAAGAAATTGAAATAAAACATCCAAATTGGAAAGGAAGATTTAAAACTATCTCTATTTGCAGATGATATGATCTTGTATATAAAATTCTGTGAAATCCACCACAAAACTATTGCAATTGATAAATGAGTTAAACAAGATTGCAGGATATGAGAAATATAAAAAATTCAATTTCAGAAATAATTACATCCACAAGAGCATAAAATAATAAAATCCATAGAAATAAATTTTAAAAAGGAAGTGCAACACTAATACACTGAAAACTGAAAAATATCATTGAAATAAATTGAAGATGATCTAAACAAATGGAAAGACATCCCATGTTCACTTAATTGTGTTAAAATGTCATTACTCCCCAGATTGCCCTAAAGTATTAATGTGATCCATATTAGCATACCATTTGGCCTCTTTGCAGAAACTGAAAAGTTCCAATATTAACATAGAAACTCAAGGGACTGAGAATAGCCAAAACAATCTTGAAAAATAACAAAGTTGGAGGGTTCACACTTCCTGATTTGAAAACTTGCTGTAAAACTACAGTAATCAAATAATATGCTACAAGCATAGAATACACATGTATTCTATGAATGAATGAATAATTCAATTAATCAAATATATCAAATAATATGCTGCAGGCATAGAATACACATGGATTCTATGAATGAATGAATAATCCAGTTAATCAAATATATCAAATAATATGCTGCAGGCATAGAATACACATGGATTCTATGATAAATGAAATAGAATTGAGTCCGGGAATACTTACATTTATGGGGAACTGAGTTCCTGAGAAGGGTTCCATGAAAACTGAATGGGGAAAAACAAGTCTTTTCAGCAAATATTGCTGGGACATGAGGGCGTCTCCCTGTGAAAAATGAAGTTGGACCTTTATCACCTACCATGTACAAAAGTGAACTCTAAATGGATAAGAGATCTAAAGTGAAAAGTGAAAGTGTTAGTACTCTGTCGTGTCCCACTTTTTGCCACCCTATGGATGGCTCCAGACTCCTTTGCCCTTGGAATTTTCCAGGCAAGAGTACTGGAGTGGTAGCTGGTCGCTTCTCCAGGAGATCTTCCCAACCCAGCGATTGAATCCAGATCTCCTGCATTGCAGGCAGATTCTCTACAGGCTGAGCCACGAGGGAACCCCAAGAGGCCTAAATATAGATGCTAAAACCATAGAACTCTGAGAAGAAAATGTAGGAAGAGATCATCATGACCTTGATTTAGACAACAGTTTCTTAGATATGACAGCAAAATCGCAAGAAAAAAAATAGATAAATTGAACTTCATCAAAATTGAAAATATGCTTCAAAGATTGTCATCAACTAAGTGAAGAAAGAATTCATTGATGTCAGAAAATATTTGCAAAGTGGGACTTCCTCGGTGGTCCAGTGGTTAAGAATCCGCTTTGCAACGCAGGGGATGTGGGTTCATCCCTGGTCAGAGAACTAAGACCCCATATGCTGTGGAGCAACTAAGCAACTACTGAGCTCATGCTCCACAACCAGCGAGTCCCTGGGCCACACGAAAGATCCTGCTGGATGGAACAAAGATCCATTTTCCCCCCTAAATTGTTTGCAAACTGTATATCTGATAAGAAAATATTTTCTGAATATTTAAGGAACTATTGCAACTCAACAATGGAAAAAATCCAATGGAAACATGTGCAAAAATGGAAAAAATCCAATGGAAACATGCAAAAATTCTAAAATGACATTTCCCAAAAGAAGATATAAAGATGGCCAGTAAGTAATGAAACTGCTTAATGTCATTAGTTATTAAGGAAATGTAAATCAAAACCATGATAAAATACCATTTCACACACACTTTTATGAGCATAATGAAAACGATGGGCAATAACAAGTTTTGGCAAGGATATGAAGAAACTGAAACATCATCTGCAGCTAGTGGGAAGATAGAATTATGAATCTATGTTGAAAATCAGTTTGCTAGCTCCTCAAAGTATTAAACTTAATAACCATATAACCCAGAAATTTCACCCCAGGTGTATATCCAAGAGACATGAAAACATATGTTCACATAACAAATTATACCAAAATTATATTAATAATTTAATAATGAAATTAAAAATTAATAATAACCCCAAAGTGGAAATAACCCCAATGTCTGTCAACTGATGAAAGGATAAACAGAATGCATCATGTACATACGATGGACTATTCATCACAAAAAGGAATGAAGCTCTGAATATGCAGCTCCAATACTTTGGCCACCTGATATGAAGAGCTGAAAAGCCTTGGATGGTGGGAAAAGACCCTGATGCTTGGAAAGACTGGAGGCAGGAGGAGAAGGAGGCGACAGAGGATGAGATGGTTGGATGGCATCACTGACTCAATGGCCATGAGTTTGAGCAAACTGCAGGAGATGGTGAAGGACAGGGAAGCCTGGTGTGGTATAGTCCGTGGGATTGCAAAGAGCTGGCCATGACTTAGCAACTGGAAAACAACTACAACAGAGGGACAGAGGGAGATGAGGAGTTATTACTATGGTTATAGTTTCTTTTTGGGGTGATGAAAATATTCTGGAATTAGATAAGACTGATCTGTATGCAACTTTGTGACTATTCTAAAAAAATGCATGAGAGTATGCATTAAATTAGTGAACTGTACAGTGTGGCGGAGAAGGCAATGGCACCCCACTCCAGCACTCTTGCCTGGAAAATCCCATGGACGGAGGAGCCTGGTGGGCTGCAGTCCATGGGGTCGCTAAGAGTCAGACATGACTGAGCGACTTCACTTTCACTTTTCACTTTCATGCATTGGAGAAGGACATGGCAACCCACTCCAGTGTTCTTGCCTGGAGAATCCCAGGGACGGGGGAGCCTGGTGGGCTGCCGTCTCTGGGGTCACACAGAGTTGGACACGACTGAAGTGACTTAGCAGCAGTAGCATACAATGTGGAGGTATAGCCTAATAAATTATTAAAAAATGTGAAACAGACACCTTTCACATTGGGGTGGGATGACTGTGCTGTCAGTACTGATCAAACTAACTGGACAAGCAACAAAGCTTTCAGCAACTTCAGGCCATGAAGTCACAGCCACAACTAGATACCTCATTTTAACCACAGGCTCCTGCCTGTTTGTGATGCTTACAGATGCTTACAATATATGAAGCTGGTGTCGTAAAGAACCATGCTGTTCTTATCTCCCCGGTACAAAAAATTTCCACACCATATTTGACGGGAAACTGCATAACGATGGTGAGCTCAGGAATAGAAGATTACAGTAACTCTTCAAGTGGAATGGATATGATGCATCCCCAAGTGCCAGGCTTCCATGGACCTTTGATAAAATCCCTGTTGTCAAAGTAAGGAGACAGAGATTCAAGGTCTCTCCTCTCACAAGCTAGGAAGTCTGAATCATGGGCTGTGTGTCAACAGAGAGCTGCTGAGATTCATCACTAATGCAGTCCCTTCAAAACTCTTGTACTCATCAACTTGATTACTATCTCACTCCATTGCTTAGAGCTGCTGTCTCCATAGCCAGTAGAACAGACAGATATATAGACCTCTGTCTCCAAGCTTATTATTTTTTTCTGTTCAAACTAGATCCTTATATTAATTATCTACCCTGACTGGCTTATAAGGTAAAAATAAATGTATCTTTATCAAGATAATTGGAAGTCAGGCTAACTAAAAATGTGCTTGCAGTATAACCATTTTTAGGGTATGGAAGAAGTCTTGTAACTTAAATTACTGAAATTACAAGGGACAGGTGGTAAAAGTGCATCACAAATTCAGATGGCTTGTGAAGCTACGCTTTAACATGACACACAAATAAAGAAAGTGTATGTGTGCTCAGTCACCCAGCTGTGTCTAGCGCCAGGCTCCTCTGTCCATGGGATTTCACAAGCAAGAATACTGGAGTGGGTGGCCATCACCTCTTCCAGGGGATCTTCCCGACCCAGGGATTGAACCTGTGTCTCCTGCATTGTAGGCAGATTCTTTACTGCTGAGCCATCAAGGAAGTCTCAAGTAAGGAATAAACATTATAATTATTTATCATGATGGCCTCTCCTTCCTCACTTTTCATCCCCAAAATACAGTGGTTTTGATAAAGCACATAACAGAGTACATGTAAGCAGAGTATCTTGAACAACTCTGACCAGACCTTTCTGTATTTTTTTTTAATTTTATTTTTTAACTTTACAATATTGTATTGGTTTTGCCATATATCAAAATGAATCTGCCGCAGGTATACATGTGTTCCCCATCCTGAACCTTCCTCCCTCCTCCCTCCCCATACCATCCCTCTGGGTCGTCCCAGTGCACCAGCCCCAAGCATCCAGTATCGTGCATCGAACCTGGACTGGTGACTCATTTCATATATGATATTATACATATTTCAATGCCATTCTCCCAAATAATCCCACCCTCTCCCTCTCCCACAGAATCCAAAAGACTGTTCTATACATCAGTGTCTCTTTTGCTGTCTCGTATACAGGGTTATTGTTACCATCTTTCTAAATTCCATATATATGCGTTAGTATACTGTATTTATAGTTGATGTACAATATTATGTGTTACAGGTGTACAATATAGTGACTCACAATTTTGAAGGATTATTCTTCATCTACAGTTATTATAAAATATTGGCTATATTCCCTGTGCTATGTAATATCTTACTGTAGCTTGTTTATTGTATCCAGAGTAGTTTGTGCCTCTTAAACCCCTACTCCTGTCCTGCCCCTGCCTACTCCCCTCTCCCCACGGGTAACTAACATTTCATTCTCTATATCTGTGAGAATGCTTCCTCTTTGTTATATTCACTGATTTGTTGTGCTTTCTTTTAGATTGTACATATCAGTGATAAAATACAATATTTCTCTTTTTCTGACTTGCTTCATTTAGCATAATAAACTTCAAGTCCGTCCATGTTGCTGTAAATGGCAAAATTTTTGTTCTTTTTTATGGCTGAGTAGTATTTCATTGTATGTATCTTCTTTAGCCATCTGTTGATGAATACTTAGATTACTCCATTATCTTGGCAATTATAAATAATGCTGATATGAACATTAGGGTGTGTGTATCTTTACAAATTGTCTACCGTCCATGGGGTTGCAAAGAGTTGGACCCGACTGAGCAATCAAAAATGTCACTTTCATTTTTAATTAGTGTTTTCATTTTTTTCAGGTATATGTCCACATACATATGTGTATATGTATATATCGATACACCCTGGGGTGGAATTCCTGGGTCATTTCAGTTTTTTGAGAAACCACCATACTATTTTCCATAGGGACCGCAAGACTTCTCTGGTTTTGAAATGAACAAAGACAACCTCTATATGACTACCTGTCATCACGTAAAATCTTAGGCCGTCAGTCAGCATGACTACATTCAGTTTATTCCATTCCAGTCCAAATCAGAGAAACTTGACATTTTGGTTATCCTGCATGTCTTACCTATAGGCAAATGAATAGTTTCAATTAGGTTTTTCAAAATATAGGAAATAGCCCATGGTCTGTGATTGCTGCTTTCCTAGACCTCTAGGGGTCTGAACATTTCAGTTCAGGATTTACTGGTGAGGAGAAAAAACTCAACAGCCTTACATTCGAATTCCAACCACTAGCTTTCTTTATATCCTGATAATAGCATGCACATTTACATGCTCAATCATGTCTGACTCTTGGTGACCCCATGGACTGTAGCCGGCCAGGCTCCTCTGTTTATGGGATTTTCCAGGCAAAAATACTGGAGTGGGTTGCCATTTCCTCCTCTAGGGGATCTTCCTGATAATAGCATAAAGAATGGGAAAGTCATTTTAAAACCGTGACCAATATCCCTTTGCACAAGGCAATCAGGTGTTGAGCAGGTGCTTGGTCTTATCTGGTGGCTCAGTGGTAAAGAATCTGCCTGCCAATGTAGGAGATGTGGGTTTGATCCCGGGGTCAGGAATATCCCCTGGAGAAGGAAATGGCTACCCGGCCCAGTACTCTTGCCTGGAAATGCCATGGAGAGAGGAGCCTGGTGGGCTGCAGTCCATGTGGTCACAAAAGAGCTGGACACGGTTTACCAACTAAACAACATCAGCAGGGGTATCCATTGCCAAATGGTGTAAAGAAGGTAGAAGTTTTCCCCACAAATTCTTCTTTTAAAGAAATGGAATTCATAGACTCTTGGGTGAATATTTTAGATGAATTTGCTTAAATGATGGCCCCAGAGAGGTATGTTTCAGTTCCTGGAACCTGTGAATATGACCTTTTTGGGAAAAATCATCTTTGCTGGTATAATTAAGTTAAAGATCCTGGAGATGAGCTCATCTTGGGTTTATCTGGATGAGCCCTACATTCAATGACAAGATTCCTTTTAAGAGGCACACCCAAAAGAGATACAGAGAGAAAAGGACCCTATGAAGACGGAACCAAAGATTAGATCTTTGTAACTACAAGTCAGGAGATATCTGGTACCCTGAAACTAGAAGAGGGAAGGAAGGAATCTCTTCTAGAACTTTCAGTAGAAGTGTGGTATGGCAGATTTTAGACTTGTGGTCTCTAGAAGTTTGAGAGATAATTTCCTGTTGTCTTTAAGCCAACACTTTTTTGGTGGCAATTTGTTACAAAAGCCACAGAATACTAATACACTTGTTCAACACCTCACAAATAGCTTTTTACACATAGATTTGTTCTCATTCGGTAGCAGTGTCATCAGTACTGGGATGAACATTGCACCATCTGGTGACCCAGGGTGATGTGTTTTCAAAATATTCTGCTAGAGTGTCAGGTCTGTATCCTGGTCTAGACATGTTTCCTTTTCACAAGTCTATGTGGTTTCACTTATCCAGTAATGAGTGCTTTTAAAGCAAAAGTAATAACAATAATCATCCTTTACTTAAATGAAAGAACATCACTTTCAATCACAATAATACTTGTGGCAACAACCACCGTACCAGCAAATATATAATGACTGTGACAGCAAAAATTGTTATATGTTGTATAATGATTTGAATTCTTCCTGTTAGACCTAGGGCTCTCTGTGCCTCTGTCTACTCATCTATACAATGGGGATATTAACAGAGACATATTGGTGTTTATTGTGTAAACTTCATGCTGGGTTCCTTAGCAGTAGAAGACACTCAAAGCCTTTACTCCTCAATACTGTTATCACAACATGAATTGAATAACAAAAGAAAAGAAAAAATAGAACAAGGTGATCTGAGTTCTTCTGGATTCTCTCTGCTAGTAGAAAATGACAGCCTAGAGGTTAGTTTTAAATAGTGGAAAAGAGATTAATACTACAAATGTTACATACTGCCAACAGAAATATACTCAACCCCTCCTACCATTTCACTGTTCCCAGTAATTACCTCTGTTCCCACTCTTCAGCTTTAAAAAACAAGTTTGCTTGTGTTTACCCTGCTGCTGCTGCTGCTGCTAAGTCGCTTCAATTGTGTCCAACTCTGTGCGACCCCATAGACAGCAGCCCACCAGGCTCCTCTGTCCGTGGGATTCTCCAGGCAAGAACACTGGAGTGGGTTGCCAGTTCCCTACCACATCTATAAACCTCCCATGCCTTTCCTCACTCATTGCAAGAATTTCAAGGCATAGAATATACCACGTCACCATGCCTCTTCACATGGTGATCATGCTACCTGCAATGATCAGCCCTTTTCTTCTTTCTGTGAACCCTATTTTCTTTTTGCCATTTTGCAGTTAGCACTCCAGCCCTGCTGGCTGGGAGGCAGGGCAGTATCTGATCTTTATTTATTTATATTTAAACAGGCTAGATTTTGAGAACATTTTTATATTTGCCAAAGAGTTAAGCAGACAGTACAGACTGTTGCCTTATATCCCACACCACATTTCCCTTATTATTAACATCTTACATTAGCTATTATTCACAGACCTTTTGGAACTAACACCCCCAAAAGATGTCCTTTTCATTATAGGGGACTGGAATGCGAAAGTAGGAAGTCAAGAAACACCTGGAGTAACAGGCAAATTTGGCCTTGGAATATGGAATAAAGCAGGGCAAAGACTAATAGAGTTTTGCTAAGAGAACGCAGTGGTCATAGCAAACACCCTCTTCCAACAACCCAAGAGAAGACTCTACACATGGACATCACCAGATGGTCAACACCGAAATCAGATTGATTATATTCTTTGCAGCCAAAGATGGAGAAGCTCTATACAGTTAGCAAAAACAAGACCATGGAGCTGACTATGGCTCAGATCATGAACTCCTTATTGCCAAATTCAGACTGAAATTGAAGAAAGTAGGGAAAACCATAGACCATTCAGGTATGACCTAAATCAAATTCCTTATGATTATACAGTGGAAGTGAGAAATAGATTTAAGGGACTAGATCTGATAGATAGAGTGCCTGATGAACTATGGATGGAGGTTTGTGACATTGTACAGGAGACAGGGATCAAGACCATCCCCATGGAAAAGAAATGCAAAAAAGCAAAATGGCTGTCTGGGGAGGCCTTACAAATAGCTGTGAAAAGAAGAGAAGTGAAAAGCAAAGGAGAAAAGGAAAGATATAAGCATCTGAATGCAGAGTTCCAAAGAATAGCAAGAAGAGATAAGAAAGCCTTCCTCAGATATCAATGCAAAGAAATAGAAGAAAAGAACAGAATGGGAAAGACTAGAGATCTCTTCAAGAAAATTAGAGATACCAAGGGAACATTACATGCAAAGATGGGCTCAATAAAGGACAGAAATGGTATGGACCTAACAGAAGCAGAAGATATTAAGAAGAGGTGGCAAGAATACACAGACGAACTGTACAAAAAGGATCTTCATGACCAAGATAATCATGATGGTGTGATCACTCACCTAGAGCCAGACATCCTGGAATGTGAAGTTAAGTGGGCCTTAGAAAGCATCACTACAAACAAAGCTAGTGGAGGTGATGGAATTCCAGTTAAGCTATTTCAAATCCTAAAAGATGATGCTCTGAAAGTGCTACACTGAATATGCCAGCAAATGTGGAAAACTCAGCAGTGGCCACAGGACTGGAAAAGGTCAGTTTTCATTTCAATCCCAAAGAAAGGCAATGCCAAAGAATGCTCAAACTACCGCACAACTGCACTCATCTCACACGCTAGTAAAGTAATGCTCAAAATTCTCCAAGCCAGGCTTCAGCAATATGTGAACCATGAACTTCCAGATGTTTAAGCTGGTTTTGGAAAAGGCAGAGGAACCAGAGATCAAATTGCCAACATCTGTTGGATCATGGAAAAAGCAAGAGAGTTCCAGAAAAATATCTATTACTGCTTTATTGACTATGCCAAAGCCTTTGACTGTGTGGATCACAATAAAATGTGGAAAATTCTGAAAGAGATGGGAATACTAGACCACCTGACCTGCCTCTTGAGAAACCTATATGCAGGTCAGGACACAACAGTTAGAACTGGACATGGAACAACAGACTGGTTCCAAATAGGAAAAGGAGTACGTCAAGGCTGTATACTGTCACCCTGCTTATTTAACTTATATGCAGAGTACATCATGAGAACCACTGGGCTGGAAGAAGCACAATCTGGAATCAAGATTGCTGGGAGAAATATCAATAACCTCAGATATGCAGATGACACCACCCTTATGGCAGAAAGTGAAGAGGAACTCAAAAGCCTCTTGATGAAAGTGAAAGTGGAGAGTGAAAAAGTTAGCTTAAAGCTCAACATTCAGAAAACGAAGATCATGGCATCTGGTCCCATCACTTCATGGGGAATAGATGGGGAAACAGTGGAAACAGTGTCAGACTATTTTTTTTTTTTTTGGCTCCAAAATCACTGCAGATGGTGATTGCAGCCATGAAATTAAAAGACACTTACTCCTTGGAAGAAAAGTTATGACCAACCTAGATAGCATATTGAAAAGCAGAGGCATTACTTTGCCAACAAAGGTCGGTCTAGTCAAGGCTATGGTTTTTCCAGTGGTCATGTATGTTTGTGAGAGTTGGACTGTGAGGAAAGCTGAGTGCCAAAGAATTGATGCTTTTGAACTGTGGTGTTGGAGATGACTCTTGAGAGTCCCTTGGACTGCAAGGAGATCCAACCAGTCCATTCTAAAGGAGATCAGTCCTGGATGTTCTTTGGAAGGAATGATGCTAAAGCTGAAACTCCAGTACTTTGGCCACCTCATGCGAAGAGTTGACTCATTGGAAAAGACTCTGATGCTGGGAGGGATTGGGGGCAGGAGGAGAAGGGGATGACAGAGGATGAGATGGCTGGATGGCATCACCAACTCGATGGACGTGAGTCTGAGTGAACTCTGGGAGTTGATGATGGACAGGGAGGCCTGGCGTGCTTCGATTCATGGGGCCACAAAGAGTCACACACGACTGAGCGACTTCACTTTCAATTTTCACTTTCACACATTGGAGAAGGAAATGGCAACCCACTCCAGTGTTCTTGCCTGGAGAATCCCAGGGACGGGGGAGCCTGGTGGGCTGCTGTCTATGGGGTCACACAGAGTCAGACATGACTGAAGCGACTTAGCAGCAGCAGCAGCATATGATAAGTATGAGATACAAAACACATTTAAAAAGCAGACCTTACTCTAAAGCAGATGTTGTCAAAATACAGCCCTCAGGGCCAAATCCTGACCACTACTTGATTATGTAAATGAAGTTTTATAGAAACCCAGCCATATGCACTCATGTATGTATCATCCATGGCTTCACTGACCCTACAGCAGCAGAGGTGAGTGGTTGCCCACAGAGCCTGTATGGCCTGCAAAATGTAAAATCTTTACTCTTGCCCTTTACAGTAAAAGCTTGCTGATCCCTATCCTAAAGCATAACACTTGACGATACACATGAAAACTCATTGCCCTTGTTAGGTAGTTGTAAAAATAAACATTCAACTCTAAATAGAAGAGGTAGCAGACGAGCTTAATATATTTTTGCAAGCTTTTTTTGGTTTACCTGTAAATCTGCAGTGAGAATTGATCCTTGTGGATGGGAATCAATAAACACATATTTATTAAAGATGTTATGGGCCAGCACGGTGTTGAAAGCAAGGGATTTATTGATGAAAAAGACAAACTTCTGCCACTAAAAAGAATACATTTTAATAGCAGAGAGCTGCCCTACCCAATATAGTAACCAGCCACACGTGTTTCATGAGCACTTGAAATCAGTTTAGTTTGAATTGTGAGAAAGAGAGAGTATAAAATATATAAAGATATTGACAAAGACTCATCATGAGAAAAATGCTAAATACCTCATCATCAACATTTTAATGTTAAGTACTTGTTTATTTTGTTTTATCAGATGACCTAGTGATAAAAGAACAAAAAATATTATTAAAATAACTTTCACCTGAATTTTTTTGTTATACTTTTAAACTGCTGCTGCTGCAGCTAAGTCGCTTCAGTCATGTCCGACTCTGTGCAACCCCAGAGATGACAGCCCACCAGGCTCCGCCGTCCCTGGGATTCTCCAGGCAAGAACACTGGAGTGGGTTGACATTTCCTTCTCCAATGCATGAAAGTGAAAAGTGAAAGTGAAGTCGCTCAGTTGTGTCCGACTCTTCGCGACCCCATGGACTGCAGCCTACCAGTCTCCTCCGTCCATGGGATTTTCCAGGCAAGAGTACTGGAGTGGGGTGTCATTGCCTTCTCCAAAAGTGGATACTAGAAAATTTTAAAGTACATATGTTACTTATATTACATTTCTATTGATGTTCATCTAGACTTTAGAAATGTGTTGCCAATACATAGCCACATGTTGCCATTTACATTTCAATTAATTAAAATTAAAAATTCAAATTTTTCTGTCACACTAGCCATATTTCATGTACTCAATAGACACATATGGCTGTTGGCTACCCTATTGGTCAGTTCAGATATAAGGAATTTCCATCACTGCAGAAAGTTCTGTTGTATGGTGCTCTTCTAGAGAAATATGAGAAGGCTTCCTGATTTTTTTTTTTTTTTTTTTTTGCTGATGATAAACACTCTGTTAGGAAAGCAAAGCACTACTCATAAAGTTGGAGACAATCAATCAAGGGCATACATGTTTTGGAATGTGAATTGTTTCACACGCAGGCCTTTGCATGGCCACGTTAGTGTGCTTGCTCAAAGGGACTGCAATAGCCAGTATACTAATACTTGAGAAGAAAGAGAAATAACCTCAGGACAAAAACAAAGCAAACAACACCAACAACAAAATAGACAAAATAATACACTTTTAGCTCTAAGGTCCTAGAGAGAAAAGTGTGATATCTTAAGTATTGAAAAAAAAAAAAAAAAAAAAACCACATTGGAGTATTTTGACTGGAAGAGATGTATGACTGCATTGTGCATTAAATGGATACAACATTTTCCCTGGATATGGAGGGAAATCATTCTAATGGCAGGAAGATGAATTTTCTTTATGACTACAGTGAGTTTCAGTGGCAGACGTAATACCTGCCCATGGCCTTAAAAGCGGTATGTTAGAACTAGAGCATCCACAGGTATGGAAAGAAAGGGAAGACATACTCCAAAAGTGTGAAACAGGCAGCACAGAGGGGAACAATATCTAGACACCAGAGTTGCTCTTTGGGCGACAAGATTATTAGTTTTGGAGCTTCAGAGAATTGCTTTGAATCTTTTTACAATCATTTACCAGCACCCCTGCAACTCTTATTATATTCCAGTCACCTTATATGTATTATCTCATCTAATCCTCCCAAGAGCCCTATGAGACAGGTTGTCTCAGTATTCTTATTTCACAGAAGAAAACAAGGCTTTGTAAGATTAATGTTTACATTCTAATGAGTAACATGGGCAGACTTTGTCAAGACTCAAGATTCCATTCCTCACCAAGACGTTTTACTGTCCTCTGTGTGTGTATGTGTGAGCTTAATTGCTTCAGTTGTATCTGACTCTGTGACCCCATGGATCATATCCCGCCAGGTTCCTCTGTCCACGAGATTCTCCAGGCAAGAATACTGGAGTGGGTTACCGTGCCCTCTCCAGGGGATCTTCCCAACCCAGGGATTGAACCCACATCTCTTATGTCTCCTGCATTGGCAGATGAGTTCTTTATACCACTAGCATCACCTGGGAAGCCCACTATCTTCTGTGTAACCTTGGTCAAGTCAGTTAGTTTCTCTTTAGACTCATTTTCTTTACCCATTAAATAAGAATAATAATATGCACCTTACAGAATTGTTATGTTTTCAACCAGATCAGTGAAGCATCTAATTGATGTAGGCATACAATGTAAATGTTAGTTCACTCCTGCATTCATTAGAAAATGACAAAGTTACCACAATTTTTCACAAAATACAGTATTTAGGAAACAAAGTGATATATTTCTCTTGCTCATGGTAGACCTAAGTAAGTGTTTCAGCTGGTAGACAGTCTGCTCTGTGTTCCTCTGGGGACCACTTCCTTAATATCTACAAATTAGTTCCACCCTGTCTGGGTTCCAGCAGGTGAAGATGGAAAAGAGAGAGGGAAGAAGCCACAAACTCGATCATAATGCTTGCATCTGAAGACACACGCATCACTTGTGCTTACACTCCATTGAGGAGACGGCTGAGATGATTAAGCGTCTGCCTGCATTGGGGGAGACCTGGGTTCGACCCCTGTGTCTGGAAGATCCTCTGGAGAAGGAAATGGCAACCCACTCCAGTACTCTTGCTGGAAAATTTCATGGACAGAGGAGCCTGGTAGGCTACAGTCCATGGGGTGGCAAAGAGTCAGACATGACTGAGCGACTTCACTTTCTTTCTTTGACTTTCTCTGGCTGAGAAGGTGGCTAGCTGGGAATAAAGTTGCTGTATGGCTAGCTCCAACTCAAGTACTGTGGACAGAAGAATAGATTGTGGTGATTAAGGGACATGTTAGGGGCTGTGTGTTTGTGCTTCCTCAAAATTCACATGTTGAAGTCATAGCCCAACTATGATGGTATGGCGAGGTGGAGCATCTAGGAGGTAATTAGGTCAAGAGTGTGGCGCCCCAGTGCGCTAAATGTCCTATAAGAAGGGGAAAAGAGTTAGCCCTTTCTCTTGACGTTCATCCTTTGAAAATACAGGGAGAAGATCGTGATCTGTAAATAACAACTGGGTTCTCACCAGACAGTGTATTTGCGAGCCCATTGATCTCAGACTTCCAGCCTCCAGAACTGTGAGAAATAAATGTTTATTTTCAATCCAGCCACTCTATGGTAACTTGCTATAGCCACCCAAAATGATTGGAAACAGGACAACATTTTAAATTGTCAACAAGCCAACTTCTCCTCCATGTCCCTTGATCCTTTCCTTTAGCGTTTCACTTCCCAGTCATGTCAACTCTCTCCTTTGCTGGTTTCTGAACCTGCCCATTTTGGGTAGGAGTCCATGCGAGGTTTCCTTGGACCTGTTCCCTTTCCTCCACACCAGAGGGAAAACACACCAGGCGCCCAGGACTTCTGAGACTAGTTGCCCCTCTCCTTGTCTTCATCGACAGTGATCTTTTCTGGATCCGTCAGGCTTTCCTAAGTTATTTTCATCTTCCTAAATATAGCTAGATATGGAGCCGTGTCAGTTTCACCTCGAACATTTGGTGATCTTAGCTGTCATTTAATTCTTGAGCTGAATTGCATGTATCCGTAAAACTGGAATAAGTAGGTTTAATCTCCTTTTCTTGGGGGCTCTTACTTTAAAAGTTCCAACAAAGTATGAAAAAAGTGTTTTACAACTCACAATACCCAACACACTATTACAATGCTTGTTGGAATTAAAGTAACATACCAGATAAAATCATTATTTGTTCTTTTTTGATTACATATTAGAGTCTAATTTTCCCAATTATAAAATATTCTATATAAGTAACAATTATGTAAATAAATAAATAAAATAGAGCATCTCTGTGTTTAGCTTATTTTTATGGTAGATATAAAAACATATTAGTATATTTCTGGATCAAATGGTACGATTATTTCTGGTTTTCTTAGTCTATTGATAGCTTGCTTTTCAAAGCATTGATACAAATTTATACCAGTTCATGATACTAAACGCATGCTCTAAAGTGACTGTACTTTAAATTGAATGGAAATAATCATTAATTTTTAATTTACTTATTTAGTGTGTAAAAAATGATCCAAATATTATTATATTGTTTTGCATCTCTCTGAGCTTACTTCAGTATATTTCTTTATTTTTCCTTTCCTGTGAATTTATTCATATCTTTTCTTATTTGATTTTTATATATTACTTTTGTTTGTTTCTTGAATGCTTCAAAAATGAGATTTCGTGGATACTTAGAATCTTGACACATGATTTGATTTTTTTCCAAGTAGAGTGAGAAGACAAAAGAAGAATCAGAACCCCAGTCAGTCCCTTTGTGTCCGACAGGGTTGGGTTTTCCTCCTGAATGCTCAGGCCTCTATTTCCCTCAGGAGGTCTCTCTACAGGATTGTCACTGCTTTCTCTTCACAGAGTTGTGCAATGTTCCTACAAGTTGTATGGAACCTACTAACCGATGTTAGATTTGCACAGTGGGTAGTTTCTATAAATGTTTCCCTTAGAAAGCCACATCCTGGGGAAATCCCTGGGAGGCATGTGTATAGCACAAGGCTTTCTAGCCGCTGGAGATTCCCAGGGTTGAATCCTTGCTCTCAGGAATTGATTCAATTTCTGTTCTGTCAGCGGGTTTAACTTCAGGCTGTAGTGTGCTCCACGATTTCATACACAAAAGGAGTATGGTAAGAATTGGAGGCAGGATCCCAGAGAAAATGTGAGCCTGCACACCACCATGCAAATGCTACACGTTGCTTGACTCCAAAGTCTGATAAATGGGCTCTTCATACAGACAAAAGGAAGAGGGACCTGGGGCTAATGATTGCACTATTAAAATGAAAATATTATCGATACCAAATATTTAGAATGTTGAAGCAAAATTGAGACAATAAGCTTTTGCCTGTAAAATAGAAAATTATTGATTTGTCTCAATTTCCGTATCATTTTTCAGGTAGCTCAAGTGTTGGTTGAGGTGGAGTATTAGGGATATAATGAGGAGGCCCCTGGCTGAGACCTGCTTAGGGCATGAGGTCACTGAAATTATTGCTATTAACCATTGAAAAAACTAATGTATTGCACCAGGCAGTCTCTCAAAATCCATCATTCTTTTAGGGCAATTTTGGCCACTGTCTTCTTTTTCTAATATTTGTTTTTGCTAAATAAAAAAATGTGAAGAACCATGAGATGCCCCTGCTTAATCTTGCAGGTATGCCAAAGGGGTGCATGAATTGCATTTGATTGAAACCAACAACAAGCCCTACCATGGAGGCTTTGATGTGTTAGAAAAACTCTGTTACAATGCTTCTAAGAACCTACTCAAGAGACACATGAAAAGAAGCCTATGTATGAGTTTTTAAATTTTATTTTTGCCTTTTAATTTACAGAATGTCAACAGATTCTGGGAGGAAAACTCCCAGAAATCAGAGTCCTACAAAGAGCTCCATAGGTCCCAAGAGCACCAGTGAGGGTCTTTGAGTTATTGAAGCATTTTAAAGAGACAAACAGAAACCATGCCTTCATTTCTATAAACTTAGAGGAATGTTGAAATGATCTGCTATTGATATGATGATACAGATTCACTATGTCTTAATGGATCCTGATCTTAACTCATCCTGATCTTAAGCTCTAGTGGGCAGCTATATAAGCTTCTGGTTAAGTGAAAAGGAACACAACAAAAACAGCTTTCTAGGTAAAACATTTCAAATGACGGTGCAATTCAGTTCAGTTGCTTATGAGGAGGAAGGGCTGGAAGAAAGACCTATGAAAAGATGATGGTAGAACAACATGATCTGTTCTACAGTTGTCATGCACCATCGTTCCTCAGGGGTCCCAGAGAAAAGAAAGCCTTCTTGGCTGGCGGGATGCTTCAGCAGGGTCGTTTGTCGTGATATGGCTGGACGTAGAGAGCTGAGCGCCAAAGAATTGATGCTTTTGAACTGTGGTGTTGGAGAAGACTCTTGAGAGTCCCTTGGACTGCAAGGAGAGATCCAACCAGTCCATTCTGAAGGAGATCAGCCCTGGGATTTCTTTGGAAGGAATGATGCTAAAGCTGAAACTCCTGTACTTTGGCCACCTCATGTGAAGCGTTGACTCATTGGAAAAGACTCTGATGCTGGGAGGGATTGGGGGCAGGAAGAGAAGGGGACAACAGAGGATGAGATGGCTGGATGGCATCACTGACTTGATGGACGTGAGTCTGAGTGAACTCCGGGAGTTGGTGATGGACAGGGAGGCCTGGTGTGCTGCGATTCATGGGGTCGCAAAGAGTCGGACACGACTGAGCGACTGAACTGAACTGAACTGAGAGACTATTGCACAGAGTGAAGTAAGTCAGAAAGAGAAAAACAAGTATCATATATTACCTCATATATGTGAAATCTACAAAAGTGGCACAGAGGACCCTATATCCAAGACAGGAATAGAAATGCAGATCCGGAGCATGGACATGTGGACACAGGGCAGGGTAGGATGAACTGGGAGACTGAGATTATATACACTATGTATATTACACATTCATACACTGCCATGAGTAAAATACATAGCTAGTGGGAACCTGCTGTATGGCACAGGGAGCTCAGCTCAGTGCCCTGTGATGACCTAGAGAGGAGGGATTGAAGGTGACTGGGAGGGAGATTCCAGAGGGAGGGGATATATGTATACATAGAGTTGACTCACTTCTTTGTACAGCAGAAACTAACACAGCATTGTAAAGCAATTATACTCCAATTAAAAAAAAATCATAAAAGGCAATGAAGAGTTAACCTTTGGAGAAGGTGGTAAAGCATGTTCCAGGAAGCAAGGTCATCTCTGTAAGGGCAAGAGGTGTTAAAGACTTTGATGAACTTGGAAAGCTCAGAGCAGAGAGTTTGAGTGAGAGTTTGGTAAGAGATGGGCTTCCCTGATATCAGCTCAGTTAGTAAAGAATTTGCCTGCAATGTGGGAGACCCTGCTTTAATTCCTAAGTTGGGAAGATCCCCTGGAGAAGGGATAGGCTAACCACTCCAGTATTCTAGGCTTCCCCGGTGGCTCAGCTGGTAAAGAATCTGCCTGCAATGTGGGAGACCTGGGTTCAATCCCTGGGTTGGGAAGATCCCCTGGAAATTTTAACTTTGTGCTTCCCTCCAAAGAAAGGTAATGCCAAAGAATGCTCAAACTACTGCACAACTGTACTCATCTCACACGCTAGTAAAGTAATGCTCAAAATTCTCCAAGCCAGGTTTCAGCAATACATGAACCGTGAACTTCCAGATGTTCAAACTGGTTTTAGAAAAGGCAGAGGAACCAGAGATCAAATTGCCAATTTCAGCTGGATCATGGAAAAAGCAAGAGAGTTCCGGAAAAACATCTATTTCTGCTTTATTGACTATGCCAAAGCCTTTGTGTGGATCACAATAAACTGTGGAAAATTCTGAGAGATGGGAATACCAGACCACCTGACCTGCCTCTTGAGAAACCTATATGCAGATCAGGAAGCAACAGTTAGAACTGGACATGGAACAACAGACTGGTTCCAAATAGGAAAAGGAGTACGTCAAGGCTGTATACTGTCACCCTGCTTCTTTAACTTCTATGCAGAGTACATCATGAGAAACCTGGGCTGGAGGAAGCACAAGCTAGAATCAAGATTGCCAGGAGAAATATCAATAACCTCAGATATGCAGATGACACCACTCTTATGGAAGAAAGTAAAGAACTAAAAAGCCTCTTGATGAAACTGAAAGAGGAGAGTGAAAAAGTTGGCTTAAAGCTCAACATTCAGAAAACGAAGATCACGGCATCTGGTCCCATCACTTCATGGCAAATAGATGGGGAAACAGTGGAAACAGTGTCAGACTTTATTTTGGGAGGCTCCAAAATCACTCCAGATGGTGATTGCAGCCACGAAATTAAAAGACATTTATTCCTTGGAAGGAAAATTATGACCAACCTAGACAGCATATTCAAAAGCAGAGACATTACTTTGCCAACAAAGGTCCGTCTAGTCAAGGCTATGGTTTTTCCAGTTGTCATGTATGGATGTGAGAGTTGGACTATTAAAGAAAGCTGAGTGCCAAAGAATTGATACTTTTGAATTGTGGTGTTGGAGACGACTCTTGAGAGTCCCTTGGACTGCAAGGAGATTCACCCAGTCCATCCTAAAGGAAATCAGTCCTGGGTGTTCGTTGGAAGAACTGATGCTGAATCTGAAACTCCAATATTTTTACCACCTGATGTGAAGAGCTGACTCATTTGAAAAGACCCTGATACTGGGAAAGATTGAGGGCAGGAAGAAAAGGGGACGACAGAGGTTGAGACAGTTGGATGGCATCACCGACTCAATGGACATGGGTTTGGGTGGACTCTGGGAGTTGGTGATGGACAGGGAGGCCTGGCGTGCTGCGGTTCATGGGGTTGCAAAGAGTCAGACACAACTGAGCGACTGAACTGAACTGAACTGAACTGTGGCTCAGCTGGTGCATCTGAACAGGCAGTCAGGGGTTCTGTGATAGAACTAATGTGATGTACAGAAAGATTAGGTATTTTTGCATGTATAATAGGACATCATTAAAAGATTTGAAGTGAGAATGAGACAAGGTTGTTTTTATATTGTTCCTATAGTGAAGAAGAAAGAATCGTTCTAGTTGACAAATGTAGGAACAGCTGCACCTAAGCAGCTAAGTAGCCATTTTAAGCTTTCTTATTTCTCAGAACATCATCTTTTACTCCATATGGTTGCCTCAACCTCCCTGTCATGCTAAGCTACAGCAGGGTCAATTAGTCTGAGAGTCTTTGTATATTTACAACACTATTTTACACTGATTCAAGACTCCATTATCTGTCTTTTAATTCAAACACCTTCTTTTCTTCCCAAAAGCTTCCTAAATATTTTTAGGACCCAAAGATAGATTGCTTTTAATATGACTGGCATATTCATTTTTTTTTTTTTTTTTGGTAACTAAAATGTCAAAATGTAGCAGCTTAAAATAGTGGTCATTTATTATCTCATAAATTTCACGGGTCAGGAATCTGGGTCAGGCTCAGCCAGATACATCTGATTCGGGGCTCCTCACAGGCTGCCATCAAGATGCTGCCCTTGGCTGTAGTCATCACCCATTTTACCAGCTCATTTCTTCCTACCACTCTTTGCCAAGTACTTTCCCTTCTTTTTCCCAAGTACTTTCCCTTTCCTGAATAACCTTTTGTTCTCTTTCTAAATAAAATTAATCCTTCAAATAATAAAATATGGTATAAACCTTTTTGTCAACAAATAATAAAAAAAATAAATTTAGGATGAAACAGTTTCCAACCCAATAAATCTGTTAACATGGTTACTGCTTTCATTCATAAGTAACTAAACAGTGTTTAATGTAAGAAAACATCCTATCTAAAGAAAACATTTAATTTAAATATAAAATAAAATTGAAGAATGTTAGAATGTTCTGTATTCTGTTCCATGGCTGATGTTGTTATTATTATTCTTTTTTCCTTCTCAGTCATTGTTGTTTAGCTGTTAAGTCATGTCCAATTCTTTGTGACCCAATGGAATGTAGCCTGTCAGGCTCCTCTGTCCATGGGATTTTCCAGGCAAGAGTACTGGAGTGGGTTGCCATTTCCTACCTGCTATCTTTCATATTCAGCATATAAATTACTCTGGATTCACTTTGTAGCTTTGATATTTATCCTATAACTGACTTCTGAGAATGGCCATCTTACCAACTCTGTGCTGTGCTTAGTCGCTCAGTGCTGTCTGAATCTTTGTGACCCCATGGACTGTAGACCTTCAGGCTCTTTTGTCCATGAGGGTTCTCCAGACAAGAATACTGGAGTGGGTTGCCATGCTCTCCTCCAGGAGGTCTTCCCAACTGAGGGATTGAACCCAGGCCTCCTGCTTTGCAAACAGAGTCTTTACCATGTGAACCACCATGGAAGCCCATTACCAAGTCTACCAGACCAGATTTGATTATAGTAGTTACAGGGATTTACAAAACTGTGTATGATAAAGAGGGATAAAAGGGGGACTTGCCATTTGTTCACTGAAGAATAAATCAAAAATCTTTAAGAAACTAGTAGCTTTAAACTGTATGTATTGTTTAATTCTTGGAAGGGGAGAAAGGCTGTAGTCATGAATGTGAATAGCCAGTCAAGAATAGACCCCAATCAAAGAAATAGAAAGTGGTGAAATAAGCTCTTCTCCATAATTTTAGAACATTGTTTTGGGTCCTTTATTTCTGGTATTTACTACTTACACTTAAAGGCTGAAGGCATTTAACAAATGGAGAAAAGAGAGGTTCTGACCAACACTTTATGTGTTCAGAGTGATTATAATTAATTCTACAGCCATCTCCTTCAAACTCAGCCTCTCCCTATATGTAGTAAAGGAAGTCAGACTGTAGGGAGGGTGAAGTGACATTGAGGCAGTTCATTATTAAAGTAAAAAATGCAATGGGGATTTAAATAGAATATTAACCTCCAGGCCTAAAAGAAATGTGTGTAGGTAAAAGGGCCATATTGAACAGGTAGGGAAAAATCCAAGTTTCTTAAACAAAAATTTTAAAAATGATAAATCATGTATTAAATTGAATCAAGAAAAAATAATAAAGAGTTATAAAGAATGAGATAATAAAGATGAAGGCATACCTTAATGAATTAGAAGAGCAGTAAAATTTGATCTGAAGTGGTTCTTTCAAAAGATCTATAAAATCTGAGAATGGTTTCTTGAACAAGTCTCTATTATTGAGAAAAGAGGCAGAAAATCCACATAAAATTAAAAAAAGTATTGTATCTGTGAAATGAATCCACTCTAATAGCAGAAAGTGAAAATTATCTAAAGAATCTGTTGATGAAGAAAGAGGAAAGTGAAAAAGCTGGCTTAAAACTCAACATTCAGAAAACTAAGATCATGGCATTTGGTGCCATCACTAATGGCAAATAGAAGGGGAAAAACTGGAAACAGTGACAGATTTTATTTTCTTGGGCTCCATAATCATTGAAAGTGGTGACTGCAGCCATGAAATTAAAAGATGCTTGCTCCTTGGAAGGAAAGCTATGACCAACCCAGACAGCATATTAAAAAGCAGAGACATCACTGCCAACAAAGGTCTATATAGTCAAAGCCATGGTTTTTCCAGGAGTCATGTACAGATGCAAGAGTTGGGCCATAAAGAAGGCCAAGAGTCAAAGAATTGATGCTTTTTAACTGTGGTTCTGGAGAAGACACTGGGAGCCCCTTGGACTGCAAGGAGATCCAACCAGTCCATCCTAGAGGACATCAACCCTGAAGATTCACTGGGAGGACTGACGCCGAAGCTGAAGCTCCAATACTTTGGCTACCTGATGCAAAGAGCCAACTCACTGGAAAAGACCCTGATGCTGGGAAAGACTGAGGTCGGGAGGAGAAGAGGGAAGCAAAGAATGAGATGATTGGGTGGCACCATTGACACAATGGGCATGACTTTGAGTGAACTCCAGGAGACAGTGAATGACAAGGAACTCTGGCATGCTGCAGTTCATAGAGTTGCATAATCAGACATGACATTGTGACTGAACAACAATATATGTATTATATGTGTATTATATATGCATTCTACATATTACATATGTATCAGTTCAGTTCAGTAGCTCAGTCGTGTCTGACTCTTTGTGACCCCATGAATCGCAGCATGCCAGGCCTCCCTGTCCATCTCCATTTCCTGGAATTCACTCAAACTCACGTCCATCAAGTCGGTGATGCCACCCAGCCATCTCATCCTCTGTCATCCCCTTTTCCTCCTGCCCCCAATCCCTCCCAGCATCAGAGTCTTTTCCAATGAGTCAACTCTTCGCATGAGGTGGCCAAAGTACTGGCGTTTCAGCTTCAGCATTATTCCTTCCAAAGAACATCCAGGGCTGATCCCCTTCGGAATGGACTGGTTGGATCTCCTTGCAGTCCAAGGGACTCTCAAGAGTCTTCTCCAACACCACAGTTCAAAAGCATCAATTCTCTGGTGCTCAGCTTTCTTCACAGTCCAACTCTCGCATCCATACATGACTACTGGAAAAACCATAGCCTTGACTAGACGGACCTTTGTTGGCACAGTAATGTCTCTGCTTTTCCTGTGGTCATAGACTATTCATAGGTAGCAATACACCTTGGCACGATATTTTTGGAAGGCATCTTGAACTCATCATTTCTCTCTCCAGGAATTTGTCACAAGGAAATAGTCATGAACATTCATCATGTTATACCTAGAAATATATCCACCACAGTGTTGTTTATAAGAAGTCAAAATTAGAAAAACAAAAAACAAAACTAAGGTTTCAGATATGAGTGAACTTATTCAAGATACAATCATTGAATCAAATATTATGAAAATATTCAAAGGAATGTAAAAACGTTTAATGAAGCTGTTTTTTAAAAAGGAAAATCTAAAAGAATAAATAACAAGTAAGTGAAGTGAAAGTCTCTTAATTGTGTCCGACTCCTTCCGACACCATGGACTATGCAGTCCATGGAATTCTCCAGGCCAGAATACTGGAGTGGGTAGTCTTTCCCTTCTCCAGGGGATCTTCCCATCCCAGGGATCAAACCCAGGTCTCCCGCATTGCAGGTGGATTCTTTACCAGCTGAGCCACAAGGGAAGCCCAACTATCAGTAAGGGGACTAACAGTAAGTGTCCTCTGGGGACAGGGCTTATTCCAACTGACTTAAAATACCCTAATCTGCTGAGAAACACAAAGCACATGATTTTAAGGAGTCTTACAAGGACTCTAAATGATCTAACAGATTTTAGTTTCCTCATGGGAAGTCTCAACCATACCCTCAGTTGAATCCTTGTAGCTCACTGTCCTTTGGCCGCATCTGGTGGTCTTCTAAATGATGTCAAGATGACTGTGGTCTGACCTAGCATGTAGAAGTAGAACGCGGTGTGAGGAAAATACCTGAGGGAGATACTGAAGGTGGAGACTGAACCACATTAATCAAATGTGCAGAACGAGGTGGAGGGAGATGCCTCCTGTGTTTGTTAAAGTGTAACACACAGCCTCATAGCAAAGCCCTCCTACAACCTACTTCTCCGGTCTTCCTAGAGCCCACTTCTCCAGTTTTGATACCAACTGAAAACCAGCCCTACCCTGCCTTCCAGAAGCCCTCTGCTAATGAGCCCACCAGATACACCTGCTACCAGGGCATGGAAAACTTGACTACTGCCGTCCAGTCGGAATGTGAGCAAGAGGAAGCAGAGATTCTGTCCCATTTAAAATTTTGAATTCAGTTCTCCATTTTATACACACACACACACACACACACACATAAACCAATATCTAGTTTTTGAGAACAATTGGCAAAAGCTTCTGTTTACAAAAAAAAAAGGCTGGGGTGGGGGGTGGTGGTTGGCTTCCCTGGTGGCTTAGATGGTAAAGAATCTGCCTGCAATGCGGAAGACTTGGGCTCAATCCCTGGGTCCTGAAGATCCCCTGGAGAAGGGAATGCAACTCACTCCAATATTCTTGCCTGCAGAATCCCATGGACAGAGGAGCCTGGTGGGTTACAGTCCTTCAGGTCACAAAGAGTCAGACACTGTTGAGCGACTACACTTTCACTTTCTTTTTTCTGTTATGAAGTGTTATGTGCTAAATGAGTTTTTTTGGACTTAACTGCTATGTATATGCAAAGCCCCACTGTTATAATAAAATGCAGTCAAAGTTGTAAGCATTGACTGACTTACCTGTAGTAAATCTTGGATTATTTGGTTTGGACTATTTAATATATTTAGTATATATTTAATATAGGGGCTTTCCAGGTGGTGCTAGTGATAAAGAATCTGCTTGCCAATGCAGGAGACATAAGAGACTAGGGTTTGATCCCTCAATGGGGAAGATCGCCTGGAAGAGGGCATGGTAACCCACCCCAGCATTCTTGCCTGGAGAACCCCATGAACAGAGGAGCCTGGCAGGCTAAGGTCCACAGCATTGAAGAGTCAGACACCACTGAAGTGACATAGCATGCACCCATATAATTAATAAAAGGGCATGCTACTTAAGGTGGAAACAGTTCTGAATTTCTATCCAGTCTGTTTCCATATCAGGAGAGTAAAATTATCAAGTCCATGATGTGGAAAGTAATACATAAATAAGCAACCTACACCTTGATAAGTGTTAATCTAGTAATTTTATTCTAAGTAAGTGAAAATCTAAAAAAATGCCTTAAAAAGTTGATAAATAAAAAAGGGTCTCTTCAGTTTTATTTATAATGTTAAAAATGTAAAATCACGATATAGAGGACTACGTAAGCAAACTATGTAATGTACCATGTGAGAATACTTTGCAGATATCACAGACATTTGAGTTTTTATAAACAGGAGGATGTATGCTACAGCACTATATTAAATATAAAAAAATAAATATATTATCTGTCCTCAACTTTAAGAACCATCTCTGGGGGAAATGTCAGATTTCTTCTTGTTCCAGGTTTGAGGCAGGAGGTAGCTGGGCCTCCTCCAGGGTAAAGCAATTGGAGATTCAGTCCTTGTGGACTGAAATTCCAAGATGAGAATAGCAGGACAATTAAGAGAAATGGCTAGGTGCTGCCCAGACCACTTGTTTCTCATTCTTGAAGTCAGGAGACCTCCCTGACTACCCATGCACAGAAAAACTCCTTGGAGATCCAAAGGGGAGTGATGCTAATCGATGCTCACTGTCCACAGGCCCCCTTAAAGAGGGCATGGCAACCCACTCCAGTATTGCCTGGAGAATCCCCATGGACAAAGTCTGGTGGGCCATAGTCCATGGGGTCACAAAGAGTCGGACACAACTGAGTGACTTTCACTTTCACTAGTAATTAGGATTAGGTGCTTCCACCGCCACAACCAGACCTCAACATCTGGCCTGGAGCTGACACGCCACTTCAAGCCACTCCAGGCCAAGGGCACCAGAGATCAGGCTGGGGAATCAAAACTCAGCTCCTTCTCAGATAACTTGATAATCTATGTATGCAGGTGAACCCACTGTCTGGAAAAACAGTCTGCGCTTAATAAAGCCCTGCTAAGTGCTGCCATGCCAGACACTTGACACATATCTTTTGTTCCTCTCAGGCAATTGTACCATATCAGATCAGATCAGATCAGTCGCTCAGTCGTGTCTGACTCTTTTCGACCCCATGAATCGCAGCACGCCAGGCCTCCCTGTCCATCACCAACTCCCGGAGTTCACCCAGACTCACGTCCATCGAGTCAGTGATGCCATCCAGCCATCTCATCCTCTGTCGTCCCCTTCTCCTCTTGCCCCCAATCCCTCCCAGCATCAGAGTCTTCTCCAGTGAGTCAACTCTTCGCATGAGGTGGCTCTACTCAGCCATTAAAAAGAATACATTTGAATCAATTCTAATGAGGTGGATGAAACTGGAGCCTATTATACAGAGTGAAGTAAGCCAGAAGGAAAAACACCAATACAGTATACTAACGCATATATATGGAATTTAGAAAGATGGTAACGATAACCCTGTATACGAGACAGCAAAAGAGACACTGATGTATAGAACAGTCTTATGGACTCTGTGGGAGAGGGAGAGGGTGGGAAGATTTGGGAGAATGGCATTGAAACATGTGAAATGTCATGTATGAAACGAGATGCCAGTCCAGGTTCAATGCACGATGCTGGATGCTTGGGGCTAGTGCACTGGGACGACCCAGAGGGATGGTATGGGGAGGGAGGAGGGAGGAAGGTTCAGGATGGGGAACACATGTATACCTGTGGTGGATTCATTTTGATATTTGGCAAAACTAATACAATTATGTAAGGTTTAAAAAGAAAAAAAAAAAAGGTCTCTTTTGTAATGGAGATAACGGCACAAGAAATGAGTAAGCAATTCTCCTGGAAGCCCACTGAGGTGGAGAGGCAGACTTGGGATCAGACCTGTGTTTGTCCAAATCCTGCTCACAGTAACTTGTTTTACCCTACCCACCACTCAAACACTCCATAGTATGGGTATGTTGATATTTATAGGAAGCTTGTGTATTTTTTAAATTTTTGAAAGTGTGTCTATGCTGACTTTAAAGTAAAAGGTAAATCAACAAGAAAGTAAAGGGTGTAACATAAAAAGGAAGTTAAGAGTAGAAAATAAAAATGATATTGATAAGTACAAGCTCTCAGTTACACTGACGATATAGCTCTGGAGAGGAATGCATTCTTAAATGCTTTGGATTTTTGGATACACACACTTTAAGACTTTTTTCCATTCCACTTATTGTAAGAACCCTCAATAGATCAATATGTGTATCGTGATACTCCTTGACTTGAAAATATGGCCCTTAGACAATGATCTCGTTCATGTCTCTGCAATGCCCCCTTCAGTTGCTTTGATTGAGGCTGCAGAAAGATTGGCCTGTTTTGTTTGGCTTTACTTTATTTGGATGCTTCAGTCTGTGGGCTGGGGTGTGGACCGGGAGGAAGAGGAAGAGCAGCTGAACTGGACCGGGAGACGGAAAGCCTGGGCTCCCCTCCCTGCTACCCACTTAACCTCTAGCTGTCTCATTATTTTCCTCCATAAAATATATACTTTCACTATGTGCCCTTCAATTGGACAATGGGGAACACAGCTTTATACCTTTAAAGTAAATGCAGAAGATTGCTTGTCTGTGTCCCTATTGGCTTGTCCATTTATCCACCTATCCTCTTTCTTCTTTCTCTCTGCCTCTTTCTTTCTTTCCTCCACTCTCTCCCTCCATCCCCACTCCTTCCATCCCTCCCTCCTTTCTGCCTTCCCTTCCTTCTTTCTTTTTCTTTAGCTCTGGACCCAGGGGATAGGCTTGACCACAAGGAATGCTCAGAATGAAAGATTGCTTCTACTGACTTGGAGCAGGCACTGGGGTGAGCTATGACCCCTCTTCACAATGTCTAATTTCTCTTTCTCCACTACTCCTGTTTACAGACTCCTCCCTCCTTAACGTGGACACTACCTTTGATGTGTTATTCCATTAATTCTGACACTTAGAAGTGATGATAATAAATCAAAGCCATTTGTGCATTCATTAATCTACTCTTGCACTTTTCAGAGCATCCTCCTAATTGTCTTGAAAAGCTCAAGCTCTCTAGGGTGCTGCGTTAAATATGCTTTGTCCCCTAACCATGTCAGGCATTGCACTCCTGAATCCTGAGACCCATTCTGAGCTGGGGTCTCCCCTGCTATGTGACTCTGAGGCCCCGTTTGTAATCACCATAAACCGGAAGGAAGAGTCACAGGGCTACCATCAGCACAACGGAGACGACGGAGCAGAGGAGTCTAATTACAGAAATTTAGGTGTGTAAAAAGACAGGAGTTGTAAGTGAAAGATCTGCAGGCACCTTGAGAGCCATCATCCAAGGATGTCTGGGTTTGAAGAATGGAAATATACTCACATGAATTAGCCTGTGGCATCAGAAGAGAATAATTAAAGTGCAAAAAAATAAAATAAAATAAAATAATCTCAAAATAATAATAATAATCTCACTGCCCTTTTGATGGAGAAAAGTTGTCCTAGCTTGAAAGTTTGATTTCCATGTCAGTAGCCTGTGTGCTTGTACCTTTCAGCAGCATGAGAGACAGCGAAGAGCAAGAATGGACACACAGTTTGAACTGTGGCTCTGCCTCTTGCTATGTGATCTTTGACAACGAACCACTCCTCCCTAAGTCTCCATGTTCAGTTTTCTCACTTGTAAAGTGATGAAAATAGCTCTCATTTTAATAAGATACAGTGAGGATTGAATACAATAAAGTTGATACTATCTCCGCTGGATGAGAAAAGCTGCAGGCACGTTCCACCCTCCAGAAACAGTTGAGTATCTACTATGTATATGTCCAAGCATCTGTGCGCATATAATTTTTTTTTAACCAGGTCCTTTTCATCTTGGTATTGCCATTTAGTCAGTTCTGCTGGCTGTTATTAAAAGGCTTCTCAACACAATAGCAAAGGTTGGTTAACAAAGGAAGGCACACAAGGCAGTGAAAGCTACTGAGAGACGCACACTCACCCTCCCCACACCCTTGACCTCTAGAAGCAGATCAGTAACTTCTCTCCTCTTCCCTTCCCCTTCCTGTGTCCACAGCGAAGGGAAGCTGGTTGCAACCTTTTGCTGATACTGTGACACAGGGCACACAAGAGCGGAAGGGAGAAAAGCATTTCAACAAAAGGCTGGAACTTCAGTTTAGGTAAATTCAGGAAGGAGAGACAGAGGAAATGGCAGTAACCTTGCCTGGAACTAAAGGAAAAGGATTCTGGTATCAGCCCCGGAGTGAAATGTTAGGTCATCTATAATAAGGGCTGGTGAAAAACCTTCAGCTCAAAAAGAAAGATACAGTGACACAAAGAAGCTTGTCAAGGCTACTTTGAAAGCAGTTAAGAAGCCTAAAGAAAGTCCTCAGACAAAAGAGATTCCCTGATCAGCGTGTGTTGAGTTCCGTGTAGGATAAACTCTCTTCACAATCTCATGAGCCAAGTTTCCGAGCCAAAGTTTTCTTATTTATGAGGGAAAAGGAAAGGAAACAGCAACTTAAAAATAAAATGGAGTAGATTAAGCAGGATTTTCCTCAATTAAATGTGTTTAATAGGGAGTTTCTATTTTTGACCAAATTTCTTGTCATTTAAATGTTCACAATTATTATCAGTGGCACTGGCAGATTACAGTTGGTAGTGACAAATGAGCCAGTCTACATATAAAATCAGAATGTGTCCTATTCCATACACTATGGTCACTTTAAAATTTAAAGGTGAAATAGAGAGAAACAGAGACAGACAGAGAGATATATCCAGGAAGAGAATGCATTTTTTTTCTGAAGAGTACACAGTTTGTTTCTCCTGGCACCAGGAATGCTGAACTTCTGAGAAAGATGTTAATTATGAGATGAGAGCTGAATCTTGACTGAGGAGGACAGACTGAATTTCAAAGATCCCCCATCGGAAATGATTATCTTTCTTTGCTCCTAAAATTTGATTCAATCAGACATGAATTAGAATCATAATTCTACATTAATTTCAGATTGTTTTCCAACCAGTCAATTACAAATGGGCTAGTCCCCTTGTACAAACAATTCAGACCAAATGGCATAGAAGAACCCCTTTCTTGGTAGAAAAAATGTTCTGATTTCCACCTTAGCACCTTATGTGTTAGTATTTCAGTGGCTCAAATTTCTTTTGTGAAGGGGTTAGAAAGTTAGATACTGTAAATCTGCGATGGTAAAGTTCTGGGGATAATATGTTAGAGAAAATAAAATCATTCTTCTCCTTAATAATCTCCCCAGTTGTGTGGTAAAGGAAATGCAAGGGTCCTGTGCGTAGTCGTGTTAAATCACTATCTATCCACTATGCCCTGGAGTTGATAAGGAGAATTACTATCAGTAAAAGTGCTAACTGCCCTGAACACAGTACCTACTGCGTGGAAAGTCACTTGAATTCATGTTAGAACCCCCTCTTTGGACCACAGGTCATTCTGAATTATAGAGGCTCACATCTGAAACTATACAACATGACAAAGAAAAATAAGAGCCCAGACTTATTTAGCCATTTAATTAGAGCTTTGGAAAATCTGTGTGGCTTTCTATTCGCTATCAATCCTGTCTATGGCTACATAAAATTTTTTTTGAAATCAGTTTAATTTTATACATAAATATGCCCCAAACTTACACGGTTGCAATATAAATTTCTCACTTCTTTCCACCCCCGACACTAAATTCTTCTCAGCTGATGTGGTTTTAGAGCTAAGCATGTTTTCTTTCTTTTATAGCTTAACGTTACACAAGAATTTCTCTGCTTCTTCCAACCTCATGCCACACGTGACATTCTGTCCCCATCAAAAATCAGATCATTTCTCAAAGAAAACTGGCATTCAGGCAAACCCTAAAGATGAAAGGAAGGGTTAAGTTTACTTCCAATATTAGGGAATGATTCGGAAATAAATGTCGAGGTTAAAAAGTCCAGATGGTAATTCAGCTGTATCCTTACTATAAACATGATTTGATTTATTGGAACTGCTAATGGTATCTGAGTTTAGATCTGGATGGCTTTGCTTTCTCTCATCTGAGTTTTAAATTCATCAAATTCTTTTACTCCCACTATCAATCCTTCACTACAAAGGGACACTCCTAATCAAGAATTTGGGAGTATTTTAAAATGCAGAAATTGATAAATGTTAACAACCCTAATCCATGCAAATTACTGTCTGTTGTCATTATTTATAACCTGGCGGAAGCATTTATTCAAAAAATCCTCAAAGAGCTCTGACAATTCATGCTTCCAGTTGTGAATCATCTTTTGCTCTTTTTCTCTCTTTCATAAGCGATCACGCTGAATAAGTTTTCACTTTTTTTTTTCCTTGCCTGACATGGCAATTATTAGCTTTCTTGGCTTTGTCAGAAAAATCCATCGGAAATGTTTATCTCCTGGGGCAAATCTCAGGGAAACAGCATGTTTATCACTTCAAGGGGCTGTAATCCGAAGGCAGCCCCAGGCCCACCAGGTTTATTGTACAAAAACTGGAGGAGAAACACCCACGTGATTGAGCAGCTATGGTACAATAATCCTCTGTCCTGAGTTTCAGAGATCTTGCCAGCCCCTCTTTGTTCTCCAACCTCTGCCAATTAAATGTACAAGGTGAAATAATACTAATTTAATCTCTTATTTGCAACTGACTTTGCCAACTCACAAAGTATTGGTCTGGAGAGTGGACACCCCTCACAATCAGGTCACTTTCTTCTGTAGTGAGAATCAGTGTGTTTTACATGGTGGCTAGTATCTCATCTGAATATCATCCCAGGAAAAAAGATCAATGAAAACAAAAGGATCAGATCAGCTGCATTTTCCTTTATTCCATTACGAGGATAAACAAAACTGAAATCTCTTGTCTTATGACAGACATACAATTTTGTATCATTCTTCACGTCCTTTCATGGCCTGATTCTATTGTCATTTCTGTGATGAAACCTATACTCATTCCCAAAGCTGAATAAACTACTCCATCCTCAGGGCTCCTAGTGCTATTTTGGACATGCTTTGGTTCATTCAGTACTCAGCGAATGTTTTAAAGGTTCGAGGCACGTGTTAGAGGTTGAAATATAATCAAGACCAAGACACGGTTTATGCACTCCAGGGAGGGAGGTAATGGGCAGTTACAATAAACTACCCATAAGTGGTAAACTCAATACATGATCCAAGCATGTAAGAAGGGCATCTTCCTTGTTAAGGGTATGACCCTTCCAGAGTTCACAAGGAGAGTTTGGTCCCAGGAAGTAAGAAGGCAGAAAAAAACCTTCCTAGTATAAGGAAAGAATTCACAACAATTTCTCCTGTCAGAAGTGAAGGAAAAGATTTGGGGGAGAACTGCAAATAGGAAAAATTGTTTAAAGCACAAAATTCAATATTGAGAATTTTTAAAAATAAAACTGGACAAATAAGTAAAGGTCAATTCATAAAGGATTAAGTTAAGAATTTGTATTTTATTATATGGGCAATAGAAGCTGGGGCTTATGGTAATGATCATGGAGTTTTGACTGTAGTAAATCCTTATGAGGATAGAGAAAAGTACAGAGAGTTGTTAATTATTAGAAAGCAAAATCGACAGAGATTGTTGACTATCTGAGTATGGGAACAAGATATTGACAGATGTAAACACAAAGGATGATACGCAGGTTTCTCTCCTGAGAAGTTTGGAGGCAGTGACAACTTTGGCTGAGACAGGGGACGCGGTAGAAAGAACCACTTCAGTGGAGAAACCAAACTGAGTTTGGTTTGGTGTTGAGTGTAGGTTGCCTGTGAAACATTACTTTGAGATATCTAAGTGATGGAGGCTTGTATGGCAGGTTTACCTTCAGAAAGATGATCTAGACTGCAGATGGATTCTGAGACGCAACTACCATAAAACTGGAACCTGATAGATGAAACTGCTGAGGAGATGCATAGCCTGAAAAGAGAAGAGAGCTGAGGTTGTTACATGGAAGGAATAGAACAATTCTAGCCAGAGAGGAAAGCCAGAGGGAGTTAATTACCACCATGGAAACCAAGCGGAAAGAGTAATTCAAGAAAGAGGTGAGGTCAGGTACATTTCAAGGAAATAATGGAAAACAGCACCAGTAAGTGCCCATATGGGTTTCCCTGGTGGCTCAGTGCTAAAGAATCCACCTGCCAATGCAGGAGATGTGGGTTTGATTCCTGGGTCGGAAAGATCCCCTGGAGCAGGAAATGGCAACCCACTCCAGTATTATTGCCTGGGAAATTCCATGGACAGAGGAGCCTGGCAGGCTACATATAGTCCATGGGGTTATGAAAGAGTCGGACATGACTTTGCAAGTAAATAACAGCAAAGCATCCAAATAACTTGTAGAATTAAATTAGTAGACTTGGTTTGAGCATTTTCAGGAGTGTAGGAACCAAAGACAATTTGCAGAGCTGTGAACAATGAGGGAAAATGGAAACGTGCAGAATCGTTTTACAAAAGACATGTATAAGGGAGATAAATACCTTTATTATAAATCACACAGTTTCTTTTAATGTTCAGAGTATTCCCCTTCCTCCCTCACTGCCCCGATTCACAATACTAGATTGAATTCCTGTAGTCACGTGAGCTTTTTGTATATTTAGAGAGTCTCAGTAACTAGCTTAGTGCCTGGAGCTCCATAGATATTGTTAAATAAATGAGTGACTGGGGCAGAAGTGATGAACATTTTTTCCACCACCATTTTCCAGGAAAGTACCAATTATTTGGATAAAAATTATGTGGGGAGGGCACTGGAATACAAAAGTAGGTCAAGTGAATTAAGTCTTTATGAGGCTAGAATGCTACATGTTTAACTGCATTTTCAATGGAACTTAGTGATATCCTTCTCTCTGATGGAAAACTGACTTTCTAAATAAGTGAATTAACACTTGTGTATGACAGGATTATTATACAAGCAACATCCCACTGCAAGTACAGGAGACTGTCACTGCAATAACTGAAGAACTAAAATAGATGTCTATGTAGACAGCTACACAATTACTGCCTGAGGCTCAGAGCCAATCATAACTCTAGGTGAACTCAATTCCTCAGCGCACCAGGGGAAGCTGAGGATCCTTCCAGGTGACCTCTGGTTGACTGGCTTCTGGGATATACATAGCCCAGGCTGAAGTGTGCTGTCAAAATTCACCATTTAAGTATTCTCAATGCCATTAAAATATTCCTTTCAAAGAGAAAGAACTTCAGACTCAATGCAGGAAGAGTCTATTTCATGACACGTTGGATCTGGAGCTCAGTGCTAAGATGTGGATATGTGGATTTGGATGGGATCAGTGCAGAGATAGTGACTCAAACAAGGAGGGTCTGTAAGAGTGAGCAGAGAGCATTGCATCATTGGAAGAGGAGAGAACTGACTTCAGAACCCTCTGGTACACTGGAACCGAACACTGGGCAGGAAGGGAAGTCTTAGACGGACTTAAGAGAAGCGGCCTACATGCTACAACACTGTGCATTCCATTTCTAATCTTCCTCCATTTCATTCTGAAAAGGGAAAATACAATTTATCAAATTAGGCATCAGTCATCTCTTGAGATATGTTTTAAGATATGATTTCCTTCCTTTAAAATATTGTTCTAAGGTATTGCATTTATTGTTTTTGACCTTGTGAATACTCAATCAGGATTTATTGAGCGACTATAATACTTGCCGGGGTTCCCAGGTGCCTAAGTGGTAAAGAATCCACCTGCCAAGCAAGAGACATGGGTTCGATCCCTGGTTAAGGAAGATCCCCTGGAGAAGAAAATGGCAACCCACTCCAGTACTCTTGCTGGGAAATCCCATGGACAGAGGAGCCTGGTGGGCTATGGTCCATGGGCTCACAAAACAGTCAGATATGCCTTAGCATCTAAACAGCAACAATACACTGTATGTCTCAAAAAAACAGACACTTAAATTTGAATTATGTTGTATAGCAGCCACCATCTGTGTAGAAGCAAGAAATTAAGGCCCCCAGAGAAAATGGTCCTGGATTACATAGCAGAAGGCAGAGTCAGAAATTGAACTTGTGTTTTTTTAATCCTGTGATCTTTCTATGATGGTTGCTATAGCTATTTGATACACATACTAACCCAGAGAATAACTCGTTTTCATATCTTTCTCAAAATTTTGAGATTCCAAGGCCTGTAGAACCAGTCATGTCATTATACAGTGAACCTAGAAATGTTGTAAGAGGCGTCAGATACATAACCCTCTCGCTTGCTTGCTTGCTTACTACGTCACTTCAGTCGTGTCCAACTCTGCGACCCTACGGACTGTAGCCCACCAGGCTCTTCTGTCCATGGGATTCTCCAAGCAAGAATACTGGAGGGAAGATCCATACTGAATTAAAATCCTGAAATGAAGATCCCTATTTCCTTCTCCAGGGGATCTTCCTGATCCAGGGATTGAACCCATGGTTCTTACGTCTCCTGCATTTGCAGGCAGATTCTTTACCACTAGCGTCAACTGGGAAGCCCAGATATTGGCACAGGAATCTGTTTGCTTTTTTCAGAGTCTGCCTGACAGTGAGCTGGAGGTAGATTACTGAATGATTATCCTCTGAGTTTGGTTTTCTCCAAATCCCAGTGTATAGAAATACATGAGAAAATATGTATATTAAGCTGGCCCAATGTCAAATACGAAGAATCATAGCATATACGTGACATGGAAAGTATGATTTTCTGTGTTTTTAGAAAGTGTGCTGGGCATGCTTTTGCTTAAAGCATCATCTCTGACAGTTGGAAGTTCAAGTCTGGTCCTTTCAATGAGTGGGGGGTGGCTTGATTAAACATAAGCAGTTTAAACAAGATACGACATACCAGCCTCCTTATTTTGACAAGGAAAGAGAGATTTTTAAGTGGCAGTCTATGTTTACAGAACATTAGGTAACTAAGTGAGATTTCAGGAAGAAAAGTAAGGGAGAGACCAGATGCTATCAGATTTCTGGAAGA
The DNA here is from genome assembly GCF_029378745.1 of Bos indicus. Lineage (NCBI taxonomy): Eukaryota > Metazoa > Chordata > Mammalia > Artiodactyla > Bovidae > Bos > Bos indicus. The sequence goes on along the minus strand of NC_091780.1, from coordinate 12,224,542 downwards.
TCAAAGAGGAAGAAACTTTTTCTCCAGAAAGCCATGGATGGAGAAGAAGGCTATAGGCATCTGCTCTGTGATGCCTATAAGCAACCTGATGTGTAGATAAAACCCTCAAGATGCTTGACAGTTTCAATTATTTATCCTTATATGCTTTAATTATTGTGGTTATAAAATACACACACAAACACCTTCAATGACACATTACACAAGAGCTCAAAGCGTTACTGTAAAAAGATACATTATAATCAGCAAGTACTTAAATTTTAGAATGCTCCTCCAAATCTAGCTAGTCCTCAGCAAACTCCTTCCCAGTCACCACATCCTTCCTTCTCCCAGAGATCACTACTCTTGTGACTTTTAAAGGGAAATTTTCTTTAACCTATGTTAATACCTATATTTGCATTCCTAAACATGATGGATGAGTTTTGCCTGTTTTTGAACTTTCTGTACACTTTATTCTTTGGTGTCTGGTTTTGTGACCTTTGGCACATTCATTAAGCTTTTGTGGGTAGCTATCATTCATTAATCTTTTCATTGTATATTTCACTATTTTATTTGCCCATTCTGTTGTTGATGAATATTTGGTTTCCTTTTGGTTTAGGTCTATTAAAAATGATGAACTTTCCTATGTCTATCTATCTATACATATTTGAATGTGCATATCTTCAATGCTAGAAAAAAAATGTTAACTGGTCTCCAAAGTGACTGTGACCAATTTACACTCCTGGCAGCAGTGCATAGCATTTTTTTTTTTTTTAATTTTAGACAGTCTGGTGCATATTTAATCATGTCTCCTTGTGTTTTTAACTTTGTTTCTGTTGTAAGTGATGATGTTGAGCTTTTTTACTCATTTGAATACATCTTTTACAAACTGCCTTCCTAGGTCATGTGTCCATTTCTCAATTTGTCTTTTTCTTCTTGTTTCACAGATATCCTTTATATGTGATGAACACAGCCTATTTGATAATCTTATGAATTTTGTAGATAGAAAAAAATTTCCTTATTGAGACATATTAAACAACCATGCCAAACTCATTTATTTACATACTGTACTTATTATCAAAATATATTTGTTGATTCTCCTGAGTTTTATATGTAAAAACATATCATCTGTAATAATTGCTCTTTTGTTTACTTTTATCCAATTCTTAAGCCTTTGATTTAATTTTCTTGTTCATTTCATTTAGTAGTATCCATACGAAGCATATTTTTATTGTTGCTGTTTCTAGTCTCAAAATGAGATCTTGGAAAAGATTATCATGAAATGTGCTTTAAAAAAAAAAAAAAAGGAATGTGCTTTTTTGATGTGAGTTCTGACATATACTCTCTATTAGAGAAAATAAATTTATCTCTATTCACATCATGCTGATATTTTGAAAAATGTTGTAAAAGATATTGATCTTTATCAAATTAAATTTTCTCCATCTATCACAACGTTCATATCATTTGAAAATTAATTCTGCTAAGACAGTAAGTAACAATAATTTTATATTTCAAATGTCAAACTAACTTATTTTTGGGATAAGATTACAACTCCAAGTTGTTTATTATGTTTTATAATTTTTATTTGATAGTTTTTAATCTATATTAAAAACTCCAGTGTTCTTGCCTGGAGAATCCCAGGGACGGGGGACCCTGGTGGGCTGCCGTCTATGGGGTCACACAGAGTCGGACACGAATGAAGTGACTTAGCAGCAATCTATATTAATGTTTGATGTAATTAGGCTATAATCAATTATCTATTACCTTAATGTTGTTTCAGATTATATCAAGGTTATGCTGACTTCATAAAACAAATTAAGATTATTACCTCTTTATTTATTCTCTGGGATATTCTGTGTGAGATTTTTAATTTTCCTTATAGCTGTGTGGAATCTTCTGGCAAAAAAAAAATAAAATACCTGGAATTTTTCTTGAGGAAAGTATTTCAATTATTATTTTTTCCTAAAAAAAGAAGTATTTGTCTTTTTAATTTATATTTATGTTCATTTTGTTAAATAGTATTTAACAAATATTAAGTACTTTTAAAATATTTTTCTAAGGATTTGTCTTTCATCTAAAATTTCAAATTTATTGGCACGTTTCCTCAAAATATCTTTTCTTCAAATACCATAATGTCAGTAGTGATGGCCCTGACATAAGTTATTTGGTCCTTTCCATGCATTTCTTTATCTAACTCATCATGACTACAGTAATTTTATTATTTTTTTCCAGTAAACAGCTTTTCATTTGGTTGATCCTCTGTATTATGTATTTATTTTCAATTTTTATTTACTTCTACATTTAGATTTATTTCTTCACTTTTTATACCTTTTTTGAATTTAGTTTGTTGTTCTCTTTCTAACCTGAGATGATATTTAAGATTATTACTTTTCTCCCATCATTTTCAAAGATGTGAATTTAAAGCTGTAAGTCTTCCTTTAAGCATGGCTTTAGCAGTCTTCCAAAAGTTTTAAGATGTTTTACCTTCTACGATCACTCGGTTCCAGATACTTTTTAAGTTCTCATTTTGATATTTTCCCTTGACCACTGGATTATTCTTCCATCTCCTGCAAGAAGATGCATGGTTTCCTTAAAATCTATGTTTGATAGCTATAGTATCTCAAGCCCTTTGTGTAATGTCTGAAGTGTCTTCTGCCTTTTTTTTCATATTGCTTTCATTTCTTCTAAGCTGGTGATATCTCATTGCTATAAATTATACTTTCAAAATTATTTATAGAAATAACAAAAAACATGCTGTATCTTCCCCCAGATATGATTTCCAGTTATTTCTACCAGCTATTGGAGGCATTAGCAATCTGGAATTCTCTTCATCCAAAGTGCTGATAGAGAAAATTCAAAGCTAAGCTGCAGTTTCTATGAACTGCGATCTCTCCCTAGACTAGAACTTTTCAGTGGCTCAGCCTCAATGAGGAGTTTCATCTGGTCCCCCTTACTGAGTTGCGGGCTCTAGTCCCTGATTCTCTGGCTTCCACAGATGGCTAGAATGGCTGATGATCCCTTCATCCACTCAAATACCAGATGTTGCTCTTGTTGTTTTGGTTGCTAAGTTGTGTCCAACTCTTTTGTGACCTCATGGAGTATAGCCTGCCAGGTTCTTCTGTCCGTGGGATTTCCCAGGCAATAATACTGGAGTGGGTTGTCATTTCCTTTTCCAGGGGATCTTTCTGACCCAGGGGTCAAACCCAAGTCTCCTGCATTGGCAGGTGGATTCTTTACCACTGAGCCATTAGGGAAGCCCCAGATACAGGATACTGAATGGCAATGTCTCTCAGGGGAAAAGTGACTCCAGATCTTAGACTGACTCTAATTGGACCTCTATCCCCCTTCTGTATCCTGGCCTAGTTATTTTCAGAGTCCTGTTAGTAATCTTATACTTTCAAAAAGAATATATAGCCGGCTTCTCTCTGGATGAAGAAGAAATTGAAATTGCTTAGTTCATCATTACTAGAAACAGAAGCCCAGCCGGAGATATTTTTCTTCCCTAATATAAATAAACGACAACAAGAGTGTCCTTGTTTTGGATAAATCAAGTTAACTAGGCAACATAAGTTACAGGCTTAACTTATTCACTGTCTTAGCTTTTGTCCTGATGCAACTGGATCTTAACTCAATTATATCATTTTAGCATATTGCTCTGAGCAACTTTTCCTGTCATAAGCATATGGTGTTTTTAGTTCTACTGGTAATTCCTTTCCACTGGTCTTGTTTAAAATATGCTCATTTTGGATTTAGAACCTGGGATAGGCATGCATTACTTTCTAAAATGCCTGGGGACATCCTCAGGAGATGAAATTATGAACTGGTCACTCAGATTTGCATAGACTTTCCAAGACTTACTCATAGAATTATCGAGCGCGAAGTATTCAAGCTTGAGAAAGGAGCCGTATCCTGCCTCACTAGCCTGGGAAGCACGCTTATTTCCTGTGGAATGTCTTTATCAAAGCAAAAGAAAAATGAGAGCCTGGGAGTCCTCACTTGAGAGAATATTTGACTCTCAAGTCGTATGAAGCTATTATCAAACTTATTCAGGGTATTCAATACAGACTCACAAGAATATGGAGCTGTGCACCTACATACAGGTCATGGTGAAGTGGGTTATCCAGACTTCTACGAAGCTGCCAATCAAAATGAGGGAAAAGAAGTCATTTTAAGAATGTAGAAAGCAAAAATTCTTCTGTTGAGATTTCTATTTAAAGTGAATGTTTGTTGTTGTGTCTGTGTCGAGTCTCTTTCTTTGGGAAATCTCTACCCTACCTTGGAGAATTGCTTCTTTTTCCCTTTTCAAATGCGTGATCTGAAATGGCACCGTGGTCAGTATACTCCCATGGTCAATCTAGTGGATCTAGGTGTGGCAATACTTCACAGTCTGAGGACCATCTTCCTCTTTCCATAGCCACTGCCTGGAGGTATGGGTGACACATTCTGCCCAAGTGTTTGGCAGAATGAGACCCTCAGAGGTAAGGATGCTCATTCTGAGAAAAGCGAAGGTAAACAAGAGCACAGGTCTGATAATGCTTAAGCACCACACCCTGCTGAGCAGGAGGCCCAGGGGCACTCCTTGCCCTTCTGCCAGGGGGAAAAACATTCCACTAAGTTCCTCTTTTTGGTCTAAATTATTTTGAGTTGGATTCCTTTCATTTGTAACTAACTTTGTAGGGTTGACAGATAAAAGAGAGGATAAAATAGAGATAAAGTACAGGATGCCTAATTAAACCCGAATTTCAGATAAACAGCAAACCATTTTTAGTTTTGCTGTAAGATTTGAATTCAAATAAACATTCAGTTAGATATGAATTGAGATAAACAGAATAATGTTTGAATATAAGTATGTCCTACTTATTACATGAGACCTAGTCATACTAAAAATTATTTGTTATGTATCTAAAATTCAAATTTAAGTTGGCATCCTGTATTCTTATTTACTAAAATCTGACAATTTTGAATTAAAAGAATCTTGATCAATGGACTCATAGTATGTCAGTTGAGGTGAAATAAGTTAGACAAAGACAAGTATTAAATGATATCACATATGTGGAATCTAAAAAATAACACAAATGAATCTATGGGTAAAACAGAAATAGGCATAGAAAACACGTTTATGGTTACCAAAGAGGAAAGCGAGAGCGAAAAGGGTAAATTAAGAGTCTGGGAATAAGAGTTATAAACCACCACACATAAAATAGATAAACAATAAGGGTTTTCTACATAACACAGGGAACTAATTCAATATCTTGTAGTAACCTATAATGAAAAATAATCTGAAAAAATATATATGCATAGCTGAATCACTTTGATACACACCTGAAACTAACATAAGGTTATAAATTAACTATATTTTAATTAAAAATCAATCAACCAATCAATCATCTTGATCAGGATAGCATTCTGGTTGTACATTTTGATTCTTCATGGATCAAAAAACACACTTTTTCTTTCTTCAAAAGTATGTTAAAATAAAAATGTGCTAACTTTCATTAACTAATTTATTCTTGTAATGACTGGTTTATTTTTACTTTAACTCAATTTAACAATTTTCCTTTCATTGAATTTATTCTGTTTGCAAGACTGTTTGCAGGTTGCAGTAAGGGATAAAAACTTGTATACAATCCTTGCTTCTAAGGACCTGAAAATCTACTTAAGAGAGAAAAACTAAATTTGTCACTATAATTTGTGAAAAGTATAAAACAGGAGAGTACAACCACCCAGTTATTTAGCATTGGATAATCTATAGTCTATTTTCTGATAACTGTTCTCACTGAAATATTACAACTTTGTAATATCAAATTATTATATTTGTTCCCATCTTTGTACAGAGTAAATTGAAGTTCAAAAATATTACAAGAATTTCCTAGATCTCTTAAATGACATGGAACATGACCAAGTTTTAATTCCAGTTATTTTTACTCAGAAGTTTTCCACTGTGTTCCTCTGCCATTAATGATTCAGTAAACCTTTAAAATACATGGCAAACAGAATAGACCAAGAATGATATAAGGAAATGCTAGGTGGAGTCTGCAGATAAATTTATGAAGGAAGTAGGATGTGAGAAGGGTTTTATAAATAGATACGATTTAAGTAGAAGAAATAGAAAGGTATTTGGAAAAGAGGAATACAAGAGATGAGGAGACAGAGAGAGAACATCCATTCATAAGAGGCCGCTGGAGTAAGCAGCCCTTCTGGGATAGAAGTCTCAGCAAGTTGAACTCTGTTCGGCAAGTTGAACTCTGTCTGCTTTGTGCCTGAACTCACGTGGGTGAAGCAGAAAGCATAATTATGAACTTAAGTCACTGACAGGAAATCCCAGCACAAACCACTGGTCCACTGACTTGACTTCTCGTGCTTTTTCTTTCTTCTTCAAACTTACAACTCACCCTTCCTCACGTACGCGCTCAGATGATAGTCTTCATTTCTAGTTCACTAGGGCAACAGAAACCACTGAAGCGAAGTTGCTCAGTGAAGTGAACTGAAGTCGTTAAGTCGTGTCCGACTCTTTGCGACCCCATGGACAGTAGCCTACCAAGCTCCACCGTCCATGGGATTTTCCAGGCAAGAATGGGCTGCCATTTACTTCTCCAGGGGATCTTCCCAATCCAGGGATCGAACCCAGGTCTCCTGCATTGCAGACAGACACTTTACCATCTGAGCCACCAGGGAAGCCCACAGAAACCATTAGAAAAGAATTTGCTGATGACTTCAAAATTAAACTTCATACTATTGTCTCAACTCCCTATTTGTCTCTTTAGCTGCCTATTCAGCACACTCATTTGAATATCCAATAAGTTCTCCAAACTTCTCATAACCAAAGCCAAGATTTTGCTTATTTTCTTCCCCTGTTCCTGCTGTCAGCAAGTGGTAATGCATCAATCTACATGTTTAAGGAAACATATTCAAATCCTCTCCTTCCAATCTGCTAAGAATTTACTTTGTTGCAATACATAAAATATACCTAGAAGTTCATTGTTTTTTACCTGCTACTACCACTTGGTATAAGACACCATAAATGGCAACCCACTCCAGTGTTCTTGCCTGGAGAATCCCAGGGACGGGGGAGCCTGGTGGGCTGCCGTCTATGGGGTCGCACAGAGTCAGACATGACTGAAGTAACTTAGCAGCAGCAGCAGCAGCAGCATCACCTGGTTATTGCCATTGTCTTGTAAGGGGATCATCATCTTCTACCTTTGTTTCCCTTCAGTCTACTCTGGACACAGCACCAAGGGACCCATGTAATATTTCTGCTCAAAACCTACCGATGGTGGCTTCCTGTCTCCCTTCAGCACAACCCAAGTCTTTGCTGTGGTCTTAAGGCTCTAAAGGACCTGGTCTTCTGTTATCTTTCCAACAGTATCTTCTACTCTCATCCCTTTCTTTCTTTGCACTTCCAGTTGTCTTGGCCTTCATGTCAAATATAAAAAAAAAGTAATCTGCATCTCCATTAAGGCTGTGTATGCCTGTGTTCTCCATATACACTTACTTTTCCCAGATGCCTCCAGTAAACACTTTAAGATAACAGTGATGGCAGGGCAGAGAGGAGCTGAGCTCTGCCCAGGTTAGAGATAAAGGGAGCACATAGTTCTCATTCTCAAGGAAAAGGAGACCTTCCCAACTACAAGGCAGAAAGTGTACTCACAGTTCAGTACAGGAAGGGACACCACTCATATAGGTGATGTCGACCTACCCGTAGGCCTCTTCACTAGAATCCACCTTGGCTAAGAGATGCTCGTGCACACAGGGGTAGTCCTTGAGGTAAGCCAAATATGAACTTAGAACCAGGCAAAGCGAGATGATTAACAGGAGGAAACTGGGGAGAAATATCCCATATCAGCGATTCATAATACTGCAAGTCTGTGACTCCTCTCTGAGCCCACCCACGTGTGTCTACTCACACATACTGTTCTCCCACTAACAAGCACTCTACTTGTTTCACCACATTACATCTCTTTGCGGGAATTAATTTCTACCAAGCTGGTGGGCCACGGCCTTGTCACTGGCCCCTGTGTCTAGTGGCTAGGATTCAGTACTGTCACTGCCGTGGACTGACTTCAACTTCTGGCCAGAGAACCACAGTCTGCATCAAGCTGCTGCTTGACGCAGACATGCTGCTGCATGTCAAGGCTATCTGAGATCAAAACCAGGCAGTGAAATATAGGAACACTGAGCCATTAAGGTTCTTGGCAAGCTAAAACTTATATGGGGGTTAATGTGGCAGAAATAGCTAGAAAATATTATGCATTAGAATAACAACTAAGATAATAATCAGTTATCTGAGGGAGTGGTGTTGCTGGCAGAGTCTTCTAGGACCTACCTAGGGTCAGGAAAGGTGGGCTTCTTAAAATATTTCCCCAGTTACAGGGTGCGATCACCAGAAGTAAGACAGACCAGATGGGAAGTTGTCACAGTATTCCAGGTTTGAAAAGAAGTATGAATTCGGAATGTGACTGGCAATGTGGGATACTTGAGAGATAGCTAAAGAAAGATACATAGCATTAAAGGGCAAAGTGGAAATAGATGGATATTATTGGTAATTGGTAACTTGGTGGTTTCTAAATTAGGACTGGAAAAATAATTGAATCCCTGATCTAAAGGAGCTATTTGGCCACACTATTTATTTATTTATTGCTATTTTTCACTTATTTTGTACTTTTAGTGGACAAGAGAGACCAGAAGTAGACATAAGATGGAGGCTGAGTTCATAGACACTTGGCAACTCCCTACTTTTCCAAATTAGTGAAAATTCTTTTGGAGATTAGACAAACGCTTGAACACTCTCTGGGTTGCCCCAGATCTGCTTGGATGGTTTCAATTTCTATTCCTTCTCTCCAGGGCATAATGGGACCATATATTTCCTGTCGTTTTTATTTTTATTTTTTACTAAAAAGGACTGTTTAGTTGGTGTCGTTATTCCATTATGCTCTCAGTAATGATGTGCTTGGTGGAGCTGTTGCAAGTGAAGTCAAGGTCACCAGGGAAGTTTTTGGCTTTGCTGGGAATTCTCACTAAACCCCCAGTAGCTGTGTATCAGAACAGGTCACTGTTACGGCTTGTCAGCCATGCTCAGTGCTAGAAGCTTGCATACCATCTGTTCTCAGACGCCTGGTTTTGCCCAAAGCTATTTGTTCCTCTTTTTTTTTCCCCCCTCACCAATTTCCACAAATACCAAGCAGGCAAAGCTTAACAAATTTTCTTAATATTGGAGTGATTGAGTGTTAAATGAATTAAACTCAAGGAGGCCACCTTATTGAAGGGTTGTGCTAACATTTATGCATAAGGAGAAATAGCAAATCCTCTCAAACAGATGGTCCCTGGACAGACTCTCCTTAAAAGGTTAGAAGGAGGTGAGAAGACATTCCCTCTTTTCTGTGTAACTCCTTTTGCCTGCCGCTAAAACTGAGGCCAGGAGGGGAATTAGCATTTACACAGCATTATAATCATCTCCCACTACTGAGCTTTATTATGTGCTGGTCTCTATACCAGGCATGTTATATGTAAGAACACAGCTTAACTGTATTCAGCTGGATCAGCCAAATCCTTCAAGATCATACTCACCTTTAAAAACTAGAGATCATAGCTGCCCTCATCCTATGCTGATGAATCCATTCCCAGGGAAAGCCAGGGGATCTGTCTAGCTAAGAAGTATCCACTGATTCTCAGATCAACTGGCTGGTTAGTTTAGTTGGTTAGAGTGTGGTGCTAATAACGCCAAGGTTGCAAGTTCAGTCTCCATACTGGAGATTACAATTTGGGCTTCGCTCATGGCTCAGATGGTAAAGAATCTGCCTGCACTGCAGGAGACCAGAGTTTGATACCTGGGTCAGGAAGATCCCCTGGAGAAGAAAATGACTGCCTGTATAATACTGGAAATGACTCCACTATTCTTGCCTGGAGAGTTCCATGGACAGAAATTCAGACAGTGTAGAAAACACTGAAGAGGGAAATAACTGAGTTAAGAAGCCAGAGAAGCTGGTGTGAGGTCCAGCTCACCAACTGAGGTCTCTTTGATTCAACCAATCTCCCCAAATCTCAGTTTCCTTAGTTTTGAAATTAGAAAATTAGCATAAATCTCTTTTAATGAAAAGGCATCTCTCAACTGCAAAGCTGAAGTATGTGAAGCACAATCAATATAAAAGAAATAACTTTATGTTACATATATACATATGATAAATTACTATTAAAATTGAAAGAACATAAATACTGTGATATATTTGAGTGGAAAAAACTGTTCAATGATTCATAAAGTTATGAGTAAATAATCTTACATTGCTTAAGATTTAGTAACCAACTGAGAAATGAAAATATACAGCCATTTAAAATCACTCAGGTCTTCCTGTTGAACTCAGCACTGTCAACCACATAATTAATTAAAGCAAATTGAGATGATCTTTGCCAAGGTCAGAGAGTAGACATGCAGAAAATCCAAAATATACCAATAAGCCATCTAGGGCTTGGGATATACTATTAGATATTTTATAGCATTTTTATCATGTATTAAGCTTAGCTTGGGGAGCTATTCCAAGTAATATATTACAGGCAGCTTTGAGTAACATTTTAGACAAATGGTAACCAAAGTTATACTGAAGGTAGAGTTTGCAATACTAATAAGTGATTTTCTCTATATTCTTTCATTTACTGAGCATGTATTTAGTCCTTCCACAGATAAAGTGTAGTTTGTCACTGGAAAGTTTACAATCACTTTCAAATTATGGAATTTATAATTTAGTGGCAACAAGAAGGAAATAAGACAGAAAAGGCAACAGTCATTGAATAAAGACAGCAAAACCGAGAGTTTTCTCCCTGAGAGGTATTAAGCCGTCCCCACATCTGTTGTGAGGATAAATGCATCATGTGTTAAAAGCATGATCATATTCCTCCCACAGTTCGAGCTCAGAAGACATGGAACCAGCTGAATATTATTTATACTTCACTGTTGACATGAGACCTGTCTGAACTGGTCCTGCTTCTCTCAGTTTAAGGCTGCATTTGGAGAGCTTGTAATTAAGGAGAGAAGCGAAGCAGCTGATCCATCCTACTTGGATGGCATAGATTTGGGGTTGAGCTCCTCTCTGCTTTAACTTGCCATGCCACTTGGAGCATGCCATTTATATTTTCAGAGCCTCATTTCCCCATCTATAAAAATGAACAGTCTCTAGTGAACCCTCCAGGAATGAAGCTTTCCTTTAGATAGCAGGAGAGCCCTTACTGCTCTGTAACCTGAATGGATATTTAATGATGATCAAGAATTACTGGTGTGAAACTTTAGAGTGATGATACTGTTTACTTTTTATAACGGTCTCTTTTGAGGCTATCCACTGACACACACAGAGGTTCAACATGTATTATCTCTACTCTTATTTCTTGAAATATATCAATTGAAAAATACATCTATAAATTGAAATAGTCTATAATAAAATGTCTTCAAATGCATGTTATTTGAAAAATGGTATGGAGAGAATGCCTTTTCTCAAAGCCAAATCATTTTTTTTTTTTTTTCCTTTTCTCATGGGCTTTTGTCATGTATATTTGGGGACACCCTGGGTATGCATAGGCAATGGAAGGAAGAACTATGGAAATAATCCCCCAGCATCCTTAAACTAAAAAGGGAAACCATTGTATACTGCCAGAATCAGGGAAGGCCCTCCAGCTTCCCTACCCCGGGTCCCCCTTTTATGGCGTCTACTACAATGTGAATTTATGTTCACCAGAATATCACCTACTATATAACAAGTAGAGTATAAAGTACCATATTGGACTACCATATGGCTACTAACCTCAGAGGTTGGTAGCAACTATCAATGTAGAAATTTGAGAGCAGAATGAGCCTCAGGATAGAACCAGTTCTCACTCAAGCATGCTATATAATTGGCTGTAGTGAGAAACGAAAAAAATGTCTCAGAAACCAGATGGATTTGAAATGTTCCATTATTCATAAACACTTTTTTTTTTTTTTTGCATTTGTACTTGTTCCCATTCCCAAATATTCTGCCACAGAAAATTTGCTGAAGAAGGTGTGAAAGGGACAGAAATCTTTGCTTGCTTTTCTGGAAACTGTCCCTTCAGCCACCGCACCCAAGGAGCTAGAAGAAATGGCGGGGGCTGTTTCTTTGAAGACCTCTTTCAGTCTGTTTGTGTTACCTGTGAACGTACTGGAGGAGGCGGGGTGCTGAGGAGGTGTGAGGAAGGCTTGTTGTGATCATGACTAGGGGTAACCATGGGTTTCGGAGCTGGGAGGTGTGTAAGCTCATCCCTTCCAAACTTCAAGCTACTATTTCCCCCCTTTTGAGCATTCAAATGACAGTGGCTGACATCTTTCTGACAGGAAGTGGCTCTCCAGTGGAGAACATGGCTCCGGTCTACTTCCGACCCTCCATATTTCCCCACCTCCCGCTCCTTCCCTCCAGCTAGAGAAAGAAGACGACAGGGGTGCCTTAAATCGGAGGTGGGGATTTCTTTTCTCCCAAATAAATAACATGCCTAACATGCCAAACAGCAAAGGAGAAGCTCATCAGTGACATGTATAAACAATGGAGGGTTATAAAACCCTCTCAGACAAGCAGCTTTGCAGTTGGGTAATTTACATACCAGATGAAATGCGAGCGGGAGAGCACTTTTCAAAGGATATTTGTTCCTGAAGAAGAAAGTCCAGGCCCTCTGCTCTGTCACGTGGGACTGGAGAATGCAGGCTTACACAACCACCATGGGACACCAAAGCCAGAGCAATTCATCAGACATTTTCAGTCTCCTTAGAAATAATGCTTCTGCTCTCAGAAGGTTGAGAAAATGCCTATTTAAGGCATTAGTGTAATGATTGTTTAGGGGGCCGTTTGTTTTGTGTGATTTATATTGAGAATTAAATAACTGATGGATCTGAGGTTGGTCATATGCAATTAGTACAAAAGATTAATCCTATCCATGCTTTCACACCTAAATCTTACTCATCTTAACTTTAGTTCATGACATCAAAATTGCCAGGATGAAATCCACAGATGAGAACTTCAATTTAAATGTGATGAAATGTAGCTATTGTAATGACAAATACATCTTGTGTTTTGCTGGGTAGCTCATGATCTTATTATAGCTACCTAGAATTTTTATATGCCTGACTTTCAGTTATGGAGAAGAACACACCTTTAGGTGATTAAAAGAGAATATAATCTATGGATGATTTAGCTCTAACTTGAGAATATGTATGTGTGTGGTTATATATATATATAATTTTTTTTTTTAAACACCAATGACAAAAAATGGACCTTATCATATTAGGTCAAGAGTAAAGGTATTTTGAAGTTCTCTGCACACATACCATTTGACAATAGCAACTTTTCCAACCCAGCCTTCTAGGCTAAGGGTAATGCCCAACCCCACGGTCTTTCTTTGAAGCATTGCCCAGGAATTATTGCTACTTGCATATTCTCAGATATTGCTTTCCATGATATATATTTTCTCTACCATCCCAATATTATCTTTAAAATCCCCCAGTCTTTTTTGACCTGGGAGAAAGTCTAAAGACCATCTCCTTCAGCTCTCTCATTCTAAAACTGAAAGGACATAAAATGGCTTTCCCAGAGTCAAAAGCTATCTACAAAAAGCAGGAAGCAAAGTGAGCATATACTTCTCAGATGACTATGATACCATCTTATGATATATGTTTTGTATCATTATCCAATTTCTTTGATTATCACTTACCTCCCAAAAGGTTTATAAATCCTATGATGGCCTGAAAACTGTTCTATCCACTTACTTCTTCTTCCACAGTCTAATGATGGGTACATGTTATAAAATCAACACCTATACTGAATGTGTTAGAAAGTGATAAAAATTCAAGTTTTTGTTGTTGAGGTGAAATTCACATAACACAAAATTAATAATTCTAAAGTTAACAATTTAGTGGAATTTAATATATTCATGATGTTATGCCACCACCACCTCTATCTAGTTTCAAAATATTTTTAACACTGCAAAAGAATATCTGCTAGCAGCTTCTCCTCATTCCTCCCCATCTAGACCCTGGCACCTACCAATATGCCTTCTGTCTCTACAGATTCACCTGTTCCAAATATTGCATATAAATTGAATCATATACTATGTAAACTTTAGTGTCTGGCTTCTTTCACATAGCAAAATTGGAGTGTCATCCACATTGTAGCCTGCATCAGTACCTCATTTATTTTTGCTGCTAAATAATACTCCATTGTATAGATATGCTCCAATTGTTTGGTCCATTCATTGACTGGTGGGCATTTAAGTTGTTTTCACCTTTAGTTCTTGTGTATAGTGCCACTATAAACATGCATGCACATGAATTTGCTTGAATATCTATCTTCAATTCTTTTGAGTGCATACAAAGGAATAGAATTGCTGATTCATGTGATAATTCTATATTTCACTTTTTGAGAAACTGCCAAATTCTTTTCCATAATAGCTGAACCATTTTGGAGGAATACAATCTTGGATAGAAAATTACAGAATATACTGTGATTTTAGTGTACAAAAAATACTGACAATTTGGTAAAAACTGCTGTGCATTTTGCCTTATATATGCATTCTCTAGGCTTCCCATGTGGCTCAGTGGTAAAGAATAAGCCTGCCAGCGCAGGAGATACAGGAGATGTGGGTTCGATTCCTGGGTCAGGAAGAATTCCTCGAGAAGGGAATGGCAACCCACTTCAGTATTCTTGCCTGGGAAATCCCATGAACAGAAGAGCCTGGTGGAGTTGCAAAGAGTAGCCAAGACTTAGTGACTGAGCACACACACAAATGCATTCTCCATTTATCAATGGAACTGTGACACAACTGGATTTTAGGAGATACATAAGATGACTTTTCCCAGGATGTGTTCAGTTCGGGGACAAGTTCATATCAGTGCTTTCACTTCGGCACTTCTCCTTTGAATAACCTATATTGCCATATCAGCCTCCCTGATTAGGGAGTATTTTATTATTTAGACTCTAAATTTGATCTATGTGCTGTGATCAATCTATCTTAATGTTCTCAGTCATCCTTTGAAGTGTAAATACCTACTTTAAACAATATGTCTAATATCATGCAAGATCCTCAGAGTGATTCCAAAAGTATAAGATGTAGATGTTATCATCAAGGAAGTTAAAGATTATATGGAGAAATGAAACTAATAGGCTTGAAAAATCTACTAGACATATAGAGAGTAAATGCTGAAAAATTATAGAAAGAAAAAACCTGGCTGAATAATTAGAGAAGATTCATAAAAAAAAGATGAAATTTGTATTTGGTTCTGGAGAAGGAATAGTAGTTAAAAGACAGAGAGGAGAGTGGCTGGCATTTTTAGTGTGTTGTATGAGGAATATGCAAAAGTGAAAAGCAGGTTTATGTGAGAGGTTAAACAGAACCTAGAATTTATGCATCAGAATAGTGGGAAGTATGAGTTTGTAATAGTCCGGAACCACTGGTCAGAGATGCTGAATGTCAACCTGTTTTTCATTCTAAGGATATGTGGTCTTTGAAAGGGCAAAGATGATGGAATGTAATCTTAGATCAATTACTCCTCCAGGAATGATTGAAGAGGGAAGAGAGTTATGAAGTTTTCGTTATTCTCCAGTCATAAGATGATAAGAAATAATCTGAATTAAATTAAAGACAGAAGAAACTAAAGGTATGTGAGAGTCTCAATTATAAAATCAAGGGGACTTGATGACTGATACAGCTTGTATTTTATAGGAAGACAGGGAAGTTATTGATGGTGTCTGTGAGGTTTTAAGGCTGGAAGACTGAATCTTAGTGTCTTTCTGTATAGCGCTTTCTGTATATGGTTCATCTGGAAGAAAGGAGGAGAGGAAAATGCTGAGTAAGTGAAGTCAGGAGACACTTCAGAAGAAAATTGTGCTAGACTGTCACTGTACAAAAGAGACTATCTTGATGAACTTTTCACTTTTCTACAAAAATCAAGTTTAGGAAGTTGTTTCAATAAGGTGATATTTGAAGACATTTGAAGGCAAGTGAGAACTTTGAGGATTTGCAATGAGTCTACTAATTTGGGGACATCTCCTTTATCTAACCCAGGTAAGACTTTGAGATTTTTATTTCGATAAGATGCATCCATCAGATAAATAAAATCAATAGGTCTTACACTATATGCCCCCCTACCTTCAAAAGCAATGCTGGACAAAGTGATATTATCCCTACTGCCTCTGGCATGCTCAGCCTGAATGTGCAACTTTTTCATTGTATAACATCTGAAGGGGCAGAGCTGGTGAGCCACAACCTCCATTCCTGACTGGCAGCTCAAGATAATGAGTCAAGATCATCTGGAGCCAACTGGATGGGAGCTCATATGACTCTTTTTATTACTTTCTCATGGGTACTATTTGAGATTCCATGGGGGGAAGTCAGTAAGCATTTTATTCTGCCTTATTTATTATAAAGAAGGCCAGGCTTTATTCTTTCTAATCTGTCTAAGGAGATGAATGATAAAAAGAACTAATGATCATGATCTCTAAACAAAGAGATTTATTTGAATTAATAAAAAAAATTGGTAATAGTGTATTTACTTGAATTAAATAAATAGACAAATTTAGATATTACTCTGCTATAGTATTTTTCAGACAACATTGCAAATATTGTTGAAAAGATCATAACCAATTTATTAGCTCCAGCTGTTCACCAAAAGAGGTGAAATTTTGCATGGTAGTGCCAAGTGCTCTTGATCTTAAACAAGGAATTCTGCAAGAATCTTCCATAATATAATTAAAAAAGAGAAGAGTGGACTTCCCTGGTGGTAGTCCAGTGGTTAAGACTTTGCCTTTCAATGCAGGAGATGCAAGTTCAATCCCCGATCAGGGAACTAAGATCACACATCAAAAAACAAAACAATAAAACAGAAGCAATATTGTAACAAGTTCAGTAAAGACTTTAAAAAAAGAAGAGAATAACAGTAATATTATTAACATGTATAGACAGTTTCTTTGTGTAAAGATCTATGATGGAGGTTATTTTATTTAATCCTCATAATACTATATATAGTTTTCATATATATATGAAAATTATCCTCATTTTACAGAAATGTTTTCATATATATATGATAATAGTTTTCATATATATATGAAAATTATCCCCATTTTACAGAAGGGAAATTCTATCTTAGTGAAGCTCAAGTTTCTATGTCAAAGAACACAAAAGTAAAATGTTTTGGACTGTAGCACATCCACTTAGCCACACAACTAATGGGAATTATTTAAATGAGATAAAGAAATTGGAGGGGAAAATATTGACAAATACAGAATTAACTGGAAGGGGAGAATTTTAAGATGATTGTATTAAATTTGTTCCACACTAAGGAGGTGCACCAGGGGAAATGTAGATTAACAAAAGACGTGCATCTGGGGAAAAGGAAGGCACAAGGTGGGATTTTGAAAGAGTACATGTTTGATTAGTCGTGACAGTGGAAATCACAGACAAGAAGTCAAGATGTGATTGGGTGGTGAAGATGTGGTGGATTTGAAAAGGAGTCCTGGGAGCCTTCAGTGAAAAAAGAAAATACGGTAGCTACTACTTAAGAACCAAGGGAACTTTCTCAATGCAGGGATTTGTGCATAAATGAAAATAGACACAAGGCTCCTCAGCAGAAAGGGGGAACCAAAGAGAATGCGGAGATACAGGAGATGTGAAGGAAGGAGTGGACACAGGAGCAAGTGAAATCAAGAACATGGGTCAAGACTAAACGACTTTTCTTGCAGGGAAACAAACACCTTTTCCTGGTGGGAGAGAAGGAGGGTAAAAATGGAATGGAGAGCTAAGAAAATTACAACTCACGAGCATTCTCTCACAAATCCCAACAATTTATTTACTTATTTAGTTAGTCAGCTACATAGTTTTTTGTTGTTGTTGTTTGCTTGTTTTTTGTTTGATTTGCTTCAGAGGCACAAGAATGTCTCTGTCCTATCTCTGAGCTTGAAAACTTTGAACTCTGACCCCACTCACTTTCTCATGCTCACATCCATTCAACTCCTAAATATCAACAATTGATTTCCAATTTGACAACCCCTTTTCATTCCCACCAGCACTTGTAGCCCCACTGCTATAAGACTTACAGTCTTTTGAAAATAATACTGCTAGAGGCTTTTTATTGATGGAGCAGTGGTAAAGAATCTGCCTGCTGATGCAGGAGATGCAATAAGTGTTGGTTGGATCCCTGAGTCTGGAAAAACCCATGGAGAAGGAAATGGCAACTCACTCCAATATTCTTGCCTGAAAAATTCCATGGACAGGGGAGTCTGGCAGGCTGCAGCCCATAGGGTCTCAAAAAGTCAGACGCGACTTAGCAACTGAGCACAAGCACACACACAGTAATACTCTTAACTGGACCCCTGCTATGATTCAGCTTCAGAACAGCACTGAAAAAAATGGGCTGTATTACCTTTTCTTATGAAAAGATACTGAAGCTTTCAGAGGGAAAGTAACTTACTTGCATTGATATGATTATAGGTAAAGAACCAGAAACCGAACTCAGGTCTCTAATTGAAAATCCATCCTCTGCCAGGCCACATTCTTGAGGGCACATGCCTCTTACCATAAAGGGTGAAGAAGATATTTACAAGAGTTATGGTGGAAACTGAGCTAGAGGATAAACAGATATTAGTGACTGACAGTTCCATTGGATTTGGGTAGTGAAACTCTGTAGTGGTCACTTCTACCCAATACAGTGACGTCCTCCAGAAAGGTACAGCAGCTTGGGGTTGTTATTGTTTAGTCACTCAGTTGTGTTCAACTCTTTGCGATTCCATGGACTATAGCCCACCAGGCTCCTCTGTGCATGGGATTTCCCAGGCAAGAATACTGGAGTGGGTTGCCGTTTCCTTCTTGAGGGAATCTTCCTGACCCAGAGATCAAACCTGCATCTCCTGCATTGGCAGGCAGATTCTTTACCACTGAGCCACCAGGAAACCCCATTACTTAGGAGTGGGAACATAAAAAAGACAGTAAGGATCATCACAGGCAAGAATCCTCATGGTGATGAGGACCAGCAAGCTGAGACAAAAACCAAATGGCAGTCTTGGGATTCAAGGAAAACACGACTGGATGTGGAGGTAAGTGAATGACTGTCACCTGAGAGCCTCAGCTGAGTCCACTTGTGACAGAGGCCTTTCTTCTTTATCTTCAGCATGGAGCCTGTGGTTTGGTCTCTTGGTTCTCAGGTTCTGGACTCCTGGAACTCCTGGTCTTAGTCCATTTATTCCTCCTCATCTCAAGGCTTTTATTTTTCTTTTTTTATTTATTTATTTATTTTTTTTAATTTTTTAAAATTTTTTTAATTTAAAAAAAATTTTTTTTATTTTTCTTTTAATTTTGTACTAAGATATAATTCATGTGTGTGTAAAAACTCCATCACTATAATAAATTTATTCTTTCCATATTTTTCATTTGCTTATCCAGTTCTTGTATAGAATCACATGTAAGTTTTAAATACTTCCAATAAGGAAAGATATGCCATGTTTTACTGGGCATGTTTCAGTCTAACTTTCATAATTTTCTATTTTAACAGAGGCTAAGGCTATGGTCACTCTGCTTATTTAACTTGTATACAGAGTATATCATGAGAAACGCTGGGCTGGAAGACACACAAGCTGGAATCAAGATTGCCGGGAGAAATATCAATAACCTCAGATATGCAGATGACACCACCCTTACGGCAGAAAGTGAAGAGGAACTAAAAAGCCTCTTGATGAAAGTGAAAGACGAGAGTGAAAAGTTGACTTAAAGCTCAACATTCAGAAAATGAAGATCTTGGCAACTGGTCCCATCACTTCATGGAAAATAGATGGGGAAACAGTGGAAACAGTGTCAGACTTTATTTTTTGGGCTCCAAAATCACTGCAGATAGTCATTGCAGCCATGAAATTAAAAGACGCTTACTCCTTGGAAGAGAAGTTATGACCAACCTAGATAGCATATTGAAAAGCAGAGACATTACTTTGCCAACAAAGGTCCGTCTAGTCAAGGCTGTGGTTTTTCCAGTAGTCATGTATGGATGTGAGAGTTGGACTGTGAAGAAGGCTGAGTGCCGAAGAATTGATGCTTTTGAACTGTGGTGTTGGAGAAGACTCTTGAGAGTCCCTTGGACTGCAAGGAGATCCAACCAGTCCATTCTGAAGGAGATCAGCCCTGGGATTTCTTTGGAAGGAATGATGCTAAAGCTGAAAGTCCAGTACTTTGGCCACCTCATGCGAAGAGTTGACTCATTGGAAAAGATCCTGATGCTGTTAGGGACTGGGGGCAGGAGCAGAAGGGGACGACAGAGGATGAGATGGCTGGATGGCATCACCGACTCCATGGACATGAGTTTGAATGAACTCCAGGAGTTGGTGATGGACAGGGAGGCCTGGCGTGCTGCGATTCATGGGGTCACAAAGAGTTGGACATGACTGAGCGACTGAACTGAACTGAATTGAAGGCTCCATTGGGCTTTCCTTGTGGCTCAGCTGGTAAATAATCCGCCTGCAATGTGGGAGATGTGGGTCCGATTCCTAGGTTGGGAAGATCCCCTGGAGAAAGGAAAAGCTACCCACTCCAGTATTCTGGCCTAGAGAATTCAATGGACTGTATATTTCATGGAGTCACAACACAACTGAGTGACTTTCAAACAAACAAACAAAAAACAACTCCATTAGGGCTTCCTAGGTGGCTCAACACTGAAAAATCCACCTGCAATGCAGGAGACACAGGAGACATGGGTTCAGTCCCTGGGTCTGGAAGATCCTCTGCAGGAGGAAATGTCAACCCACTCCAGTATTCTTGCCTGGAGAATCCCATGGACAGAGGAACCTGGAGGGCTATAGTCCATGGGGTCTCAAAGAGTCTGACATGATTGAAGTGACTTAGCATTAGAGTATAGTATCACTGACTCAATAGACATGAGTTTGAGCAAACTCTGGGGGACAGTGAAGGACAGGGAAGCCTGGTGTGCTGCAGTCCTTGGAGTCACAGAGTTGGACACGACTTACCGATTGAATAGCAGCAACGTAGAGTATAGCGCTTGTTGTTAAAATCTTCCGTGTATTTCTTAATAAGACAAACAGGGTACTTTTAATTCCTTTGACAATCACTCATGCATTCAAGAAATATTTATTTTTATATTCTGGCCACTACAAGACCATACCATCATACTTTTGTTAGTTTCTACTGGGAGAGTGATCAATGACAAGAGCAATGATGAAGGTAAGCCCAAATTAGCAGCTAGGGCACCAAGAAGAATCACTTTCTTCAGACAGGTCATAAGAAAAATGATTTTTTTCTCTTTTATTGACAAAGCTGCATCACAAAAGATATTCACATAACCTTTTTATGTGGGGGCCTAATTAAAGGTGTTAGAAATCTTTACGTAGGCTTTTCTACTCACCCACTGGAGTGTAGAATGATACATCCTCACTCTGTTGGTATTTTATTACTTGCTTTTAAAAGGGAATAATTGGAAGAACATATCCTAGAGATGTGGGAAGTCATAAACCATGTTGTTTTGTCTGGCTATTGAATAGTGAGAAATGTTTTTCACTGGCACCTGAAGACATTGGAGAGTTGAAATAATCATATAATTGTTTGTCCCAGTGACTTCTTTCCATCTAGCCTCAGTTCTTAGAAACTTTTTTTCAAGAAGAGGGGCATATTTTGCTTGTAATTTTAAGAAAATGACTAATATAAAATATCCTCCCTTCTAGAAAATGAAACGTGAATTCATTGTATGTGTCATGCTATTGGTTTACTTTTGTAGTCTTAAAAATATGATGAGGAAATCCATTCATTTTCATGTATCAGATATTTAGGTTGTTTTTCAACATGTAAAAGGAGGTGCTGAATTGATAAAATATCACTTTGCAAATGATATCATTTTCCCCTAAATCTTTGTAAATAGATGAAGACTTAACTGAATTTAGTTCTGACTTTAAAAATATGCTCTTGTTTCCTAAAATCTTATAATTGGTTTGTGTGATTTTGTTTATTTTTTCTGTTATGTGCCATCTCTAGTCTTCAGCAACTTGAAATAACTTGATTATCACTCATGTTTAGGACATCTTTGATGCTCTACTGACCATTGCCACCAAAGAGTGGACACATGTGCTTTATGGATCAGCATTTCCTCCTGACTAATGAACAAAAACCTCCCTGAGAGGTTGATAAGCAAACAGACATCAACAGGAGAATGGCAGCTAATTCCCCACAGAGGCTGACGGAAGTCATACTTCCCAAGCCAGGAAAAGAAAGGCAGGACGTGGGTAATATAGAGAAAGGTGCAGCATTCCAGGACAGACAGGAAACACTGACATATGGCAACCGAATCAAAGGGCCCACCCAGCCCCTTTGCAATTGTCTGAGACACAATGTCCGTGATCCTTAAGCCATCTAATACTTTGACCATTACTTTGAGAAAACTCAAAAGTGATGGTTGATGGCAGTGTTAGTGAAAGAGTGAGCACTGCAGAAAGAATGAGAATTCACTGTGGAATGAGTATAAATGAAACACTTGGCTTTGATTTTTTTCAAGATTTTGTTTTATCTTTTTTTTTTGATGTGGACCATTTTTAAAATCTTTACTAAAATTGTTATAATATTGCTTCTGTTTTTATGTTTTTGGGTTTTTTTTAGCAATTAGACATGTAGGATCTTAACTCTCCAACCAGGGATCAAATCCACATCCCCTGAATTGGAAGGAGAAGTGTTAACCACTTGGACCACCAGGGAAGTCCCACTTGGCTTTGACTCTTGTTGAGAGTTGTATAAAGTTATCTTGTCCAAGAGTTATGCCTTACTTTTTTTTTTTTTAGATATTAAATTTTCATGATGATTTTGAATCTTCACAGATCATGTACTAATTTAGAGTCTAACCATGATGAATTCCAATTAAGAACTAGAGAAAGTACACTTTGAAGAGTGAAAAAGTAGGTATAAAAATTTTAGTGAACTTTACATCATGATACAGACAAGGATATTAATATTAATAGTAATGATTCTATCAAAAAGGTTCAGAGTCAGGGTCACAAAATTCTGGGGTCAGTATTTTTTGTACTGTTCCAAAGGATATTATTTGATGGAGAAAGTAGATGAAAACCTTTGCAGGGAGAGAGGCAAGGAAGAGTATATGGAACCCAGAGGAGCCAGTTGGTTTACGAACACATCAGTTTCAGTCTACTTTCCTGTTTCAGTCTCTCTGAGTAACTACCTCTGTCTTCCCCCTTCTCCTGAAGTCACGCAGTTAAATTTCTGTTCTTTGGAGTAAAAAGAAGTCCCTACATTTCCTACTCCTAACCCAAACACATGGTCCATTATGCTTAAAGACACACTTGGGATCTTGGAAATTCCATGTAAATATTCTCTCAATCCTGAAAGAAGAAAGAAAGTAGCAGAAAAGGAAAAACTAGGATGCATATAATATACGTCATGATTTTGAAATTGTGGGGAAATGGAAAACACAGTCGAAGCTCTGCATTCTTATTAAAAAACAATAACTAAAATCTAGAGGCTTGGAATGCTGTCAGAAGAGAGTTTTCCCTTTCCCTGGCATTTTTATTCCTCTTGGAGATTTAGTTTCATTTGCAGCAGTTTCTTCAGTGAGTAAAATAACATTTTACTCAAGAGTTAAAAGGGGTCAGTTTGGGTCTTGTCGGGGTGCTTTGGATCTTTCTTGCTGACCTGGAATTAGTGCACGTGTGGCTAAGTGCTACTTCAACCACCCAGCACACCATGAAATATGTTTTCCGCTACAGTGATATTGCTGGCAGTGCATAAAACAAATGGACTGGGTCAGAAATAGCTTGACTCCACCTTTAAATGGGATCTTCTAGATATTTATACATTAGAGAGAACTTCCAAAACTTTCTTCTCTTGAGATTTTATTATAATTTTAATTTCTATCTACCAGAAACTATTCATTACCTCGCTTCATCCTTGTAACAACCTTAGAAATGAGTTCTGTATTGTAAGCAGCAGTGCACAGATGAGGATACTGAGGTTCAGAAGCTTTTCTATTTTGCCTTAGGACTCAAGCTAGTAACTCGGGATTCCAATGAGGGGCCTGAAAACCTCAAGTCTTTGCTTTTCCACTTTGACTCATCTCACTTGAAACTGTGCCATTTAGGATTTGGGTTTCAGTTCAGTTCAGTTGCACAGTCGTGTCCGACTGTTTGCGACCCCATAGACTGCAGCACGCCAGGCCTCCCTGTCCATCACCAACTCCCAGAGTTGACTCAAACTCATGTCCATTGAGTTGGTGATGCCAACCAACCATCTCATCCTCTGTTGGCCCCTTCTCCTCCCACCTTCAATCTTTCAAGTATCAAGGTCTTTTCAAATGAGTTAGTTCTTTGCATCAGGTGGCCAAAGTTTTGGAGTTTCAGTTTCAACATCAGTCCTTCCAATGAATATTCGGAACTGATTTCCTTTAGGATGGACTAGCTGGATCTCCTTGCAGTCCAAGGGACTCTCAAGAGTCTTCTCCAACTGCAGTTCAAAAGCATCAAGTCTTAGGCATTCAGCTTTCTTTATAGTCCAACTCTCACATCTATATGTGACTGCTGGAAAAAACCATAGCTTTGACTAGATGGACATTTGTTGGCAGAGTAATGTCTCTTCTTTTTAATAAGCTATCTCAGTTGGTCATAACTCTTCTTCCAAGGAACAAGTGTCTTTTAATTTCATGGCTTCAGTCACCATCTACAGTGATTTTGGAGCCCCCCAAAATAAAGTCTGTCACTGTTTCCCCATCTATGTGCCATTAAGTGATGGGACCAGATGCCATGATCTTAGATTTCTGAATGTTGACTTTTAAGCCAACATTTTCACTCTCCTCTTTCACTTTCATCAAGAGGCTCTTTATTTCTTCTTCGTTTTCTGCCTTAAAGGTGATGTCATCTGCATATCTGAGGTTATTGATATTTCTCCTGGCAATCTTGATTCCAGCTTGTGCTTCATCCAGTCCAGCACTTCTCATAACTCTGCACATAAGTTAAATAAGCAGGGTGATGATATACAGACTTGATGTACTCCTTTCCTGATTTGGAACCAGTCTGTTGCTCCATGTCCAGTTCTAACTGTTGCTTCTTGACCTGAATACAGATTTCTCAGAATGCAGGTCAGGTGGTCTGGTATTCCCATCTCTTTAATAATTTTCCACAGTTTGTTGTGATCCACAGTCAGAGGCTTTGGAGTAGTCAGTAAAGCAGAAGTAGATGTTTTTCTGGAACTGTCTTGCTTTTTTGATGATCCAACAGATGTTGGCAATTTGATCTCTGGTTCCTCTGTCTTTTCTAAATCCAGCTTGAACATCTGGAAGTTCATGGTTCATGTACTGCTGAAGTCTGACTTGGAGAATTTTGAGCATTACTTCACTAGAGTGTGAGATGAATGCAACTGTGTGGTAGTATGAACATTCCTTGGCATTGCCTTTTTTTGGGATTGGAATGAAATCTGACCTTTACCAGTCCTGTGGCCACTGCCGAGTTTTCCAAATTTGCTGGCATATTGAGTGTATCACTTTCATAGCATCATCTTTTAGGATTTGAGTTAGCTCAACTGGAATTCCATCACCTCCACTAGCTTTGTTCATAGTGATGCTTCCTAAGGCCCACTTGACTTCATATTCCAGGATGTCTGGCTCTAGGTGAGTGATCATACCATCATGATTATGTGGGTCATGAAGATATTTTTTGTACCATTCTTCTGTATATTGTTGCCACCTCTTCTTAATATCTTCAACTTCTGTTAGGTCCATACCATTTCTGCCCTTTATCGAGCCCATCTTTGTATGAAATGTTCCCTTGGTATCTAATTTTCTTGAACAGATCTCTAGTCTTTCTCATTCTATTGCTTTCCTCTATTTCTTAGGATTTGGGTTTAACTGCATACAACAGATAAGCTAGATAACCGGAGATGAGACAAGATAGAGATTCATTCAGAGCTAACCTGTCCAGAGCTCATTAAAGGACCTGCTTTCAGTTCTCCTGTCATGATCGGGCATATGAATGCACCTGCAGCTCCAGACATCATGACTCTCATTCAGATAGAAAAGAGTTAGAAAGAAGAGGATGAGTGGTACTTATAATAAGAAGGCAAAACCTTCCCAGGAATACATAGAAATGATCAGAAACATGTTTCCTGTGCTTACTACTAGTGGTCTAGCATCTGTAGAAATTAATTTTGATCTGATCACATTGCTGCCCACCCTACCAAAATAATAGAGATCCTGTCAGTAAGAAGGAAAATGGGAGTGGGTTTTGTATAAGCATCCAGAAGTATCTATCCCCCAACACATTTATATCTCCATTTCAAAAATAATCAAATATTTTCTTTGGGGCATTTTTTTTGTCTCAGTGGCATATTCCTACACTTTATGTTTACCAAGTAAAGCCTGTACACACTTTGACCACTTTGGCTGATTGTCTGCCAGCTAAATAAACACTCTCCATATAAAAACCAAAGCAGAGAGAGGCTTAAACCTAAAGTTTAACCGTTTAAAGGTTTTGATGTTACTCTAAGTTTATAAAGAATCTTTACTGAGTAATGTTATAACACCATTTTCTAGAGAAATAAAAAATAGTTTTTGAATATAACATTTAACTCTTTTCAGGTAATGGAAAAAGGCAACCAAAACAGATGCACTGCAGGGCATACAAAGCTTGAACCATTCAAGAAATATCTTTAAGGTTGGAAGCTAACTCTTATCATCTTGGGTCTTTGTCTCCCTTGAATTTGCTCATCTTAATGGCTGACTCACCCTATTCACCCTCCCACTTGGCAGCAGAAGTTAAATGGCTTGTGATTCACAATCTCAGCCCCCAGAGTGCATATTTGTAATGAAAGAGGTTTATAATGTGTCTCCAGTCTCCTTGGCCTCCTCTTCCTCCTTGCCAGATCCCTTCTGCTCTGTGAGATTTTACAGAGTACTTGACGTCCTTAGGTCTTGCCAAGCCGGTGAAGATGTTTACAAGGGATTGGACATAAGCTTCCCAGCCATGAAATTAGGTAATTAATCCCAGATTATGCTGAATGTGCATCAGACAACATGAACTATACAGAAGACGAGTCCATCAATTAATACAGAGGTGGGGCTCGGGAGGGAGAGGATCTGGGGAAGAGGAGATGGCAGTCATGACTAAAGAGAAATGGTCAGTGGGATTAAAGGAGAGTCAGGACAGTGTGATGGCTCTAAGCTCAGGCTAGGAGCTCCAAGAAGAGTGGAGGGTTCATTAATGTTAAATACTCTAAAATCCGAGTAAGATGGTAAGGTGAGACAATTGTGTTTGGAAAGTAGCATATAACTGATGAATTTGCTAAGGTAGTTATAAAGCGATGGTGTTGGGGCGGGAGGTGGGAGGGTAAATATTGAGCAAATAAACCTCTAACAGTAGGCTTCCTTAGTGGCTCATCGGTTGGTTAAAGAATCTGCCTATAATGCAGGAGACCTGGCTTCAATCCCTAGATCTGGAAGATCCCCTGGAGAAGGAAATGGCCTCACACTCCAGTACTCTTGCCTGGAGAATTCTATGGACAGAGGAGCCAGGAAGGCTACAGTCCATGGGGTCACAAAGAGTCAGACATGACTGTGCAACTAACTTTCACTGTCTAGCAGAAATTTAGAGAAAAGGAATTTCTTCTCTTTTTTTAAATAAGAGGGCTGTTCCTGGGGATAATAACTCTCTTATACCTCTGGACTATTCTTGCCCATGAAATTGAACAGGTTTCTGTATTATGGGGCAGAAAATATAAATGTAGAGTAAATTTATAGTGTACCTCTATCAGCGGAGGTAAGTATGTGTAAGCAAAGTGCTGCCCTCTGTAGCTGTGGCTGAAATCAGGAGGGCCAAGGGGATTTGATGTGGGCATACCAGAGGCATCCCTGAACATTAAAAAAAAAAAAAAAAAGATGGCTAGTATTTATTGAGCACTTATTCTTCCTAGTGCTTGCACGCTGTTGGCATGGGTTGCCATGCTCTTCTCCAGATCTTCCTGGCCCAGGGATCGAACTCATGTCTCTCATGTCTCCTGCATTGGCAAGCTGGTTCTTTACCAGTAGCATCACCTGGGAAGCCCTGTTCTTCCTAGGTGCTATTGTAAGCAAGATAAAGGACCTTTAAATAAAGATACTAATGGCTAACTGGTCATTTTTTGAAAGACATCCTGGTAAGGGGAAGGAGAAAGAGATGGTGGGAACCAGGGAGGTATACAAGTTGTTGGGGATGGCAATTTATATGGTAAACTCTTGGATAAAATTTTAGCCTGGGGGAAGGTAGTTAGTATAGAAGGGTGAATGGAAATGAGTTTGCCAAAAGACGGAGCGAGGACAGAGATGGAAAGGATTTATACCATGTTGAGTTAATATTAATATGGCAACTGATGTTTTATACAACAGTCCTTCTAAATACAAAGCATTCACTGCCAAATATGAGCACAATACACACACATGTGCACACACATACACTTGTACATAAATCCTAAGTGTGTGGAGTGTTATAAATCTCAGTGTCTAAAAATGGCAAGTGGAACATGAGGAATTTAGAAGGATTATTATTTAGTTTACAACAAATATGATAAAATATAGTAGGTTTTCAGGTTCCTTAGAATGCTTATCTTTCCCTCCACCTAATTTAAGAAACATGTCTCTGGACATTTTTATTCTTTTTTACTTTCTAGTGATATAGACCTTGACAGATAGAACTTCTACAGCTATTTTGAGCTATGCAAATGGGAAGAGAAATAAGAATACATAGCTTTGTTTCAATATGACACATTAAAATGAGAAATAATAAATTATAGAGGAGTATTCAAAGTTTTACATATCATCAACAACAGTGTATAGCTCCATAATGTTTTTATACCCTCTCCATTAAAAAGCCTCTTGATGAAAGTGACAGAGGAGAGTGAAAAAGTTGGCTTAAAGCTCAACATTCAGAAAACGAAGATCAGGGCATCTGGTCCCATCACTTCATGGAAAATAGATGGGGAAACAGTGGAAACAGTGTCAGACTTTATTTTTCTGGGCTCCAAAATCACTGCAGATGGTGACTGAAACCATGAAATTAAAAGACGCTTACTCCTTGGAAGAAAAGTTATGACCAACCTAGGTAGCATATTACATATAATGCTCTGAAAAGCAGAGCATTACAAAGCAGAGCATTACTTTGCTAACAAAGGTCCTTTTAGTCAAGGCTATGGTTTTTCCAATGGTCATGTATGGATGCGAGAGTTGGACCGTGAAGAAAGCTGAGCACTGAAGAATTGATGCTTTTGAACTGTGGTTTGGAGAAGACTCTTGAGAGTTCCTTGAACTGCAAGGAGATCCAACCAGTCCATTCTGAAGGAGATCAGTCCTGGGTGTTCTTTGGAAGGAATGATGCTAAAGCTGAAACTCCAGTACTTTGGCCACCTCATGCGAAGAGTTGACTCATTGGAAAAGACTCTGCTGCTGGGAGGGATTGGGAGCAGGAGGAGAAGGGGACGACAGAGGATGAGATGGCTGGATGGCATCACTGACTCCATGGACGTGAGTTTGAGTTAACTCCGGGAGATGGTGAATGGACAGGGAGGCCTGGGGTGCTGCGATTCATGGGGTGGCAAAGAGTCGGACATGACTGAGCGACTGAAATGAACTGAACTGAACATTATTTGTAATTGCTACCCTGTATCTTTTTAATTTTCTTCTTTTGGTGAGTTTTTATAACTGGAAAGCTCTCTTAGGCTTTAAAGAAAATGATTACATTGTGCTCTCACCCAGGAAGGATAATTTTACTGAAAACAAAGTCTTAAGTTGGTGGTTCTTTTTCATTCATACTTGGAAAGTATCACTTCACTGCTTTATGTCCTCTGTCACCTTTCTGAAACTTAGAGTAGATTTAGTGGGTGGGTATGCGTTTGTGGGTAATATGCTTATTCTCCATGGTAGCTTTAAGGATTTCCTTTCCCCTGATGTCTTAAAGTTTGACTACATGGCCAGTGTGACACTCTTTTTAATTTCAGACTTTCATGCCTTACACACAAGGAATAAGTTCTTTGTGTAATGGCACGGCCTTAGCTGATCAAACTCCCCTTTCCCCCATTCTCCTTTTTGACTTTCCATTCTTCCTCCATATCACTCGATCTCATCTTCCGATTTGCTATCTCTTTATTTTTATGGTGAATTCGTGTTAAGTATTTTCACGTAAAGTCACAAACGCATTTTTTACATATGTCTCACTTACTATTCGGAGAAGGCAATGGCACCCCACTCCAGTACTCCTGCCTGGAAAATCCCATGGATGGAGGAGCCTGGTAGGCTGCAGTCCATGGGGTTGCTGAGGGCCAGACACAACTGAGCGACTTCACTTTCACTTTCATGTATTGGAGAAGGAAATGGCAACCCACTCCAGTGTTCTTGCCTGGAGGGTCCCAGGGACAGGGGAGCCTGGTGGACTGCCATCTATGGGTTCGCACAGAGTCGGACACGACTGAGGTGACTTAGCAGCAGTAGCAGCGCTTACTATTTAATTCTATTGACTGCTATTAAAAGTTTTAGACTGTATTTTACAATTGTAATGCTATTTTGTTCTTTTGCTTTACATTTTATCTGTGATCATTGCTTTTCAGTGTGATTCTTTACTAACATGTTTTAAACCTTTACACTTGGGGCTGTAAAATTTTTGTTGTGTTTCTTGACTTTTAATCTTTGTCAAGTTCTCCTTTTTCTCTAATTGGTTATATTTTGAAATGGTGTACTCAGCTTCAATAAAGATCACTTTTTACTTGGCGAGATTCCCAAACAAAACCAGCTATAAGTTTTACACAAAAAGAAGATGAGACATAAGAATATGTTGCTTGCCTAAAACAAGTGGAAAAAAAAGAGATATAGCTCCCAGGTTTCCTCAGAAGCCATGTGGAACCCCTCTACTTCACCCTGATATTAGAAGAATCACATAAAAATTGATGTTGGACTATGTTTCAATGGTGATTAATGGCTTTTAGGATAAAATATGAGGTCCTGTTCTTTACATGTCATTCTGAATAGAGACTGAGTAGAGAAGCTTGCCAAATCATATGTTTGTACTGAAAACCTAACTAACAGGCCATTCCAAACCCATTTGCATCCCGGTGGTCTTCGGGAACTAGTTCTCATCAATAGAAGCATGTTGAAGTGAGAAACGCCATTTATAGGTCAAGGAAATGGAAAGCATGTGTGCTTTCTCTGTCCGTCCGCCACCACCACATCAGACTGTGACATGCATAAGCTACCATAAACTTCTATTTTGCTGTGCCACCGAGATTTTGGATTTATGTGTTATTGCAGCAGAGCCTAGCCAACCCTGACTAATACACCTGACCTACAAGGCCTTCCAAGAGCTGTCTCTCTAGGCTCATTCTGTACCGTTCTCCCCTTGTTTATTGCATTCCCCGCACATTGCAAGGTCCAGTTTCTAAACACAGCCACGCTTTTCTATTTGGGACTTCTGTACATGTTGTTCCTCTGCCACGCACACTCTTCCTTGCATTCTTTGCCTGATTTCTCCTCCAATTCTCAAACCATACACTGATTCCTTAGGGAAGCTGTCCCTTGTCGTCCATCTGAAACCACAGCTTTTATTGACTTTACCTCTCAGAGAACCTTCTTTCCCCTTAATAGCATTTTGTTCAATATTTACTTATGTGTTTATTTGTACAATGTCTTCCTTCTCTAGCTTGGGCTCTCTGTATGTATCAGGAAAGGAACTGTTTTGTTCAGTTCTATTTATGTGACTCAAGATGGGGGGTGAAGACACATTTATTGATTAATATGTATTTGTTGTTGAGTGAATGGGCTGCTCATTTCAATCCCTTGCGTTTGTTAAGTTCCTAGGTGAAGAACTTCCATTATGCGTTCTACTGTGAAATGTGAGGTTAAAAGTGTTATATGATTGACAATTTGAATAAGATAGTATGTGTCAAGGTCTTCTGAAACGCTTCTTGTCATACTCAAATTATCCTTACTAATTATTATAACTAAATTCTACAATCCTGGAGGTAGTTCTGACAAAATTCTATCAATAGATAAATGGGTAATGCTAAGTCTTCATACCATACAATTTAACTTGGAAATAGAAAACCAAATTTACCCTTACAGAATTCATAATTACACAATATATGAGTACTACAAAGGTTTAAATGTATTTCATTGTAGCTATATATATATATATAGCTCTTATTTTATCTCTCATCTCATGAGTAATTTGAGGACAGAAATTATTTTGTTTTCGTCAATATACCTGAAGCATCACATGCTAGATGCTTAGTTGCTACATGAAAAATAAATGAATGATTAAATACATTACTTTTCATTGATTAATAATTATAATTACTGGTCATGATCTCCATGTATGTCAAAAAAAAAGAATTTAATTCTCGAACCTCATTTTTTTTTAAAGAAAAGACTAATTTGGAAGTACCTGGTGAAATGAGAGGATTTAACAGGCAAAAATGTCATGAAATAAGAGGTTTCTAAGATTCTGAATCAAATTCAGGCAAACATAAATAACAGTGAAATGATAATACAGTACATGGCCTGTTTGCTATTCTTAATAGTGTTCTGAGAAATTGTATGACTGGATTTGTGCTGTAGTGATTCCAAGCCAAACATAGACATTTTGACAATTGGTTTCAATTTTGAGTATAATTATATTGTTCATTTATACATGCATGATAAAGCAGTTTAATCAGAAACCTATTGCTTGTTCAAAATCCATACAAAAGCTATTTTTTCCCAATGTCAGCTCAGTTGTCTTGGTTAACATAGAAGAATGGATATTCAGGGAGATCATTCTATACGCAACTGAAGGGCTGGTTAGAAAAGATGTTTCAACATGGGTTAATTCTGGCTTTTGGTCCCTTGAAAACAAAGGGGGGAAAAGTGGCAGATGTTGAACAAAAGAAAAAGAGAGATAAGAAAGTGAGAGAGTCAAGTCCAGCTTTCAAACTACAAATTTAACACATGCCGGGCGCGGGGCAAAACCCAAAGGTCCAAATTCTCAAGAGGTTAAAAGGACTTCCTCTGTGGGTCTGTGTGTATGTGTGTTTAATAGTGGCTTATAGGTTAAACACAGCAAACTCTATCTCTCACTGAGAAGTTGAAACCTCACACCAAGGCTTACACCCTGGGGCTGAAGCTGATGGATGGGTGTCACGGTGAAGAGGTAAAATTATTTCTCATTGTCGTCTTTGTTTCTGTCAAGTTTGTGGATGGATGAACGGTGCAGAATTGAGAGAATCTGAAGACAGAGGCCCAGACAGCTTGGAAGGCATCAAATGTATTCAGCAGAGAGAAGAGCTGGGGTACTTCTCTGTCAGGCTGGTTAGCCTGTTATAAACAAAACAGCTTTAAACTCCCACTTCACACTGTTAACTAACAAGGTCCCTGACCTTGTCCCCATTTCTGGGGCCGGATGGGGCCCCGTCTGGAGACGATCCGACCAACAGTCCTGACTGGGACTTGCCTCCCCTTAGGGGGGGCCACTGTCTTCAGGGTGATTGCTTCCTTGTGCCTTAAACCCCTGACCCAGTTCAGCTTTTAACTCATTATTCATCAATTTTCCTAGTCCACTGGAAAAAAAAAAAAAATGAAGTAGGTTGCTGCTCAAATACAAGGGAGGTTGGGGGTAGGGAAAGTGGCATTCTGGCAAAAAAGGACAACCCTGTCAAAACATGACAGCCGATCCAATGCCTGTTTTATACTATTCGTAGAAAATGCCAAATTCTGCAAATAGTAACCACATGTACATTGGCTTCACAGACGCAATGTTCTGCTACAGAATGAGACGTTCTTTATTTTAGTGTGTCATCAAAGGCAGCGAAAATATCATTCTAGCCTTCTAGGCTTAACCCTGTGGGCTCTCGATTTCTAGAAGTTTAACGTGAGCAGTGTGCACGTGCGTGCACACACACGCACTCACACTCATTCGGGCTACATGAGCAGT
Source organism: Bos indicus (assembly GCF_029378745.1). Taxonomy (NCBI): domain Eukaryota; kingdom Metazoa; phylum Chordata; class Mammalia; order Artiodactyla; family Bovidae; genus Bos; species Bos indicus. Next base: position 12,190,625 of record NC_091780.1, on the reverse strand, counting down.
AGCCCTGGCCCACACAGCCCACTATCCGGAAAGGCGATTTGACTCACAAATGTGTTCCAGGGCCATTTGTATTCCTCACCAGGGGATGATTACAGGGACAAGCCCGCATCTGACGTTTAGGATCTTGCTGGCTTTGCCAAATGGAGGATGGGAGAGAAACAGCTTGGGGGCGGCATGGCAGGAGGGCCGAGGCACCACTCAGACTCCTGTGAGCACCGCAGCCAAGACAGGGTCCCTGAAGGCCATTTCCTGCCCTGCTTTTGCCTCCAGGTTTTGTTTGAATGCACTGGGACTGGCGTTCTAATTCAGATCTGCTGTGCGGTTGCTCTTTTGGGGGCACCTGGCTGGTGGTCCCTTGCACTAACATTTAAAAGAGCCCAGCACAGATCAGAACGCAAGATGACAGTTTTGAGAAAAGCGGACCTAAGTCGACGGCCACCAGCCGGCTTCGAGGCCAGGCCCTGTTCTTGCCCAGGAATGCTTCTAGCACCTTCCACATGACCACTGGCTCCAAAGGCGCCTCCTGTTTATCTTCTCCTCCATAACAAATAGTCTCGAGTGGCTGCAGTAAATCTCCTTCAGTCTGGAAACCTCAGCCATGGCTGTTTGTCCTCTTTCTCCCGGGCTAGCTGGCTTCTCCCCCTGGGTCTGCCTGTGCTCTGACTCTGACAATTATTTCAAAATGTCTGTACTTGGCCTCTTGATGAAAAACAAAAGAGCCCATAAAGAGCAAGGAAACTTCTCCCGCTTTCCGTTCAGACTTGAGTCCACAAGCAGGGCAGCGTGTCCTGGGGAAATGGCATCCGCCTGCTTGTTTCCCAGCTGAAGGGGAGATAGATAATAAACGGCAGAGGCTTCTGCTCCCAGCGTGCACCACACAGGACCCGGCTGATCCTTTCTGATGGCAATAAATAAATGACGGAAGTTTTAGGCACCAGACTAGCGAATTGGTGGTTAAGCCTCAGGCTTTTATCTCCCTGACCCCTATTTGAACTCAACCTTGGTTCCTAAGTGCAGGGCAGACAAAGTGGGGTGGGAGGAAGGTTTCTTATCGACGTGAACACCCCTTCCAGCTCAACATAAAGAAATATGATGCTGTGTGTGTGCGTGTGACTCCGGGGCAGAGGTGGGGGTGGGGAATATTTGTAGGAACAAAGTGAGAACAGAGCAAAATTCCAGCTCTTATTTCTTGATGCCTATCCCCTGGTCACACTGTTTAATAGTGAGCATATTAAATAATTCCACTAGCATCAATTGGAGTAGGGGGTAAGGAGATGTCAGTTGCGGGTAAGGCACTGTTTACACTGCTGAATATACAAGTTTAAAGAGACAAACTGTCTCAGGAACTTGGAAAGAAAAAAATATCAATGCCGACGCTAGCACTGGCTAGCATTTATTGAGTCATAAATATGCCAGTTGCTGTGTTAACACACTTTATATGTGTTATTTCATTTAATCCTCACAACAACTCTGTGAAGTAGGTTCTATTATGTTTTCTAATTTTACAAATGAGGATCCTGTGATTTAGAGATGTTTCATGATTTATCTAAATCCCATGCCTGGAAAATGGTGGAGCCAAGAGAAACAATCTAGATCTCACTCCCATATTATATCACCTCCTTGAAAAAGGACTTAAAGCATAAGGTTCCCCAATCTGATAGATGATAACCACACTTCCAGCCCAAATTTCACACATATATTCTGGCAATTCCAAACGTATCCATGAGAACAATTGATCTGACTGTTTGAGATTAGAATTGTATTATCTCTCTGTAGTCTCCTCATCTGAAAAAATGACCATGATAGGAATGATCTCTGTGTCTTTTGATGGAGATGATTTTCAAAATGGTTTGTCCAGTAAATGGAGAACAATGGAAATGGAAACAAGTTTTAGATGCTGTTTAAAGCAGCTGCTCACCAAGTCCTCCAATAAGATCCCCAAACTCATTGTCAGAACAAGACGTTGAATTTGTAGAAGAGTTCTATTTAATTAGAAACCCTATGGCTCCTGTTCTCAATAGGAACAAGGCAAAGGGTGAGCTTTAATGTAGTTTTGTTACAGTTACTATGGTGGACAGTCAAGAAACAATGTTCGTGGGGGTTAATGCACCCACTGGTGGAGGAATTTTGGGATGCACAAATCTGTTTTTCTTTTAATACTACATAAAGTCCCCTACAAACAAATGAGTTCTGTTTCAAGAGTGTGTGCTTAAGTCCAATTTATTTGTAAGTCCAACAAAGTTAGCCTAGGCACTCAACTAGCACCATCAGCTATATAGTACTATATTGTTACAAATTTATAATATTTTTCACATAAATAATGCATAAAAACAAACTAAAAAAATTAAGAAAATATTTTAAATCTTACAGGACCTTGAAAAGTACAGAAGTCAATACAACAGCTGGCATACAGGGGCTGGCGTTGAGTGAACAGACCAGAAGAGTTCCTGATGGAGGAGGGAGAGGAAGTGGCAGTTGGTAGAGCTGAAGGATCATCAGCAACAGGAGATGGAGGGCAAGCTGCAAATTCACCCAGGCCTGATGCTGATGGCACAGGCTCTGGTTCCTTGCAGGATGCAATTCTGTCTACCTTCTTGAAAAAATGATCCAGTGGTACAGTCTGGTAGTACCATACAAGCTACGTCATTGCTGCTTTCCTACTTGCTTTCAGACATCCTGGGCTGGATATAGAGATGCTGCACCACTGTCCTCTACAGTACTGTTCAGCAAAGTACACAAAAACACAACCGCTGGCAGTGAATGCCCACATGCGACAATGTAAGGCAGACACATGAACTAACCTACATGATTGCACCTGCAGACGCATACTCACATCTTTGAAGGTTAGCAACGTCAAGGTTTGCATGAAGGGGACATCCTATAAAGAGTAAGTAGGCATTTCAGGCATCTGAATACTTGTTTTATTTTTATGTCAGGGAAAGTTTTGAATGGTTAGATGTCAGGGGATTTCATCTCATGTTTCTGGTTCCTGGAGAAAGTCAGCGCACTTTCTCCCACAAGATAAACCTATAGGTATGTGAATGAAAACAGCAAAGGTATGAGTAAACAATTACCACAGGAGCTGGAAAAGAACGCCCCGTAAGAATGAAGACCCAAGACTTAGGGCGTCTTCGAAAGGGTACACAGTGAGGAATTGAAACATACCCAACTACTGCATTGTCTAGGGAAAACTCAAGCCCCAGGGTGTCCCATCTCTGTTTCATCTACACTCCTTTCACCTCAGAAAAGTGACCCCTAACCTTGCCTTGTGTTTGAACTTCCTAAGTGGCTGCTTTTTCCTTTACCTGAAGGTCCATGTCCGATTTTCCTCCAGATTTGGATCAACACACCAGTCATTCCTTTGCTTGAATGATTCCATCTACCATGAGGCAACATAATCGTGGCAGGAAGCATTTGCTGTAATTATAACTTCAGTTTAAATTCTAAATCCGAATCCTGAGTATACTGTCCTTGTGTTCTACCCAAGGTTTCTTGTTTTGTCACCAAATGAAAGTGAAAGTGAAGTCGCTCAGTCGTGTCCGACTCTTTGCGACCGCGTGGACTGTAGCCTACCAGGTTCCACCATGCATGGGTTTTTCCAGGCAAGGATACTGGAGTGGGTTGCCAGTCTTAGTTTAGTGCTTAGTTTAATCACTAAGTCATGTCTAATTCTTTTGTGAGCCCATGGAGTGTAGCCTGCCATGCTCCTCTGTCCATGGAAATTCCCAAGCAAGAATACTGGAGTGGTTCCCATTTCCTCCTTCACCAGGGGATCTTCCAAACCCAAGAATTGAACCCACATCTCCTGCATTGGCAGGTGGATTCATTACCACTGAGCTACCAGGGAAGGCCATCAATGTCTCTACCTCATAAAATTTTAATTCCTTCATCTCTCAGTGACACGGAAAATTTGAAATTACATGAGCTAACATATATATAGATTCACTTCTAATATGTGCTCTTTAAATATGCCTTCTTTACTGTTTATATGCAGAGCTTACAGATGCCTTTTCTTTTGCTCTCATGTCCTCTATGAAGGAGGTACAAAATTTTTATCTTCTGTACCCTTTGATACCTGAATCAGGCATTTAATACACTCTTTACAAAAAAATGTGATAGAGAAATTAACTAATAAACCCCTTCACAAAAACACTGCCAAGTTTTAATGATGTACCAGTACAGACAGCGTATCAAAAGGCAGAGACATCACTTTGCCAACAAAGGTCTATATACTCAAAGCTATGGTTTTTTCCAGTAGTCATGCACATAAGTGAGAGCTGGACCATAAAAAAGGCTGAGCACCAAAGAACTGATGCTTCCAAACTGTGGTGCTGGAGAAGACTCTTGAGAGTTCCTTGGACAGCAAGGAGATCAAGCCAGTCAATCCTAAAGGAAATCAACACTGAATATTCATTGGGAGGTCTGATGCTGAAGCTGAAGTTCTAATACTTAGGCTACCTGATGCAAAGAGCTGACTCATTGGAAAAGACTCATGCTGGCAATGGACATGCGTTTGAGCAAACTCCAGGAGATAGTGAAGAACTGGGAAGCCTAATGTGCTGCAGTCTGTGGGGTCAACATGACTGAACACTAACAACCAGTACACAACCTGTTTGGGAGAACAAAGTTTCTTTCACTGGAGGAAAGTTTCTGTATATATCTTTTTCTTCTTATAGTATCAATAATATTATTAATTTGGGGAATTTCCTGGTGGTCCAGTGGTTAAAATTCTGAGTTTCCATTGGAAGGTTACACAAATTCAACTGAAGTTTGCACTTTAGTTGCAAACTGAAGTGGTTTGCAACCCAACCAGAAGGTTCAATTTCTGGTTGGGGAACTAAGATCCCACAAGTCCTGCAGGATGGCCAAATACATATATATATTTGTATGGGAACTTTTAGAAACCTTCATTGCTTAATTACAAGTGAAATAAGTTCCCTGGGAGAGAAATAGGGATCCAAGGTGTGAAAGCATTTACTTTGAGTAGTTCATCCTCTGCCCTTGCCCAAGATGGGTATTCGTCATGAAGGATGGGTCTGGGTAAGTAAGCAAAGGATGTAAAATTTATCCAAAAGAGTTGAACCATATTGGAAATGCAAAACCCAGCTCGTCACCTCAGAGGATTTCAATCCTGGATCTTTTCCTAGACTCTAGAAGAGCTGAGGTCACAGTAATTTATTATTGGCGAGACTATAAATGTCTAATAAAAATAACTTGATTATGAGCATTTTTATTTAAAGTTTTATATGCATGTCTATGCTGAAGTTTTCAATCCTTTACTTTGAATGTACTCCCTCATTTTCCTGGCAATGTATTTCCATATTTCCTTGAAAAGTCGCTCAAGATTATTTTAAGTAATATTTTTAAACTCTGCCTCTGTATTTAAGAAAGAAAAGGAAGATCAGAAAGTGGCTGAGGAGAAGTGAGATTGCTTTCTGGCTCCTGAAAAAATTGGGGATTATGGTTAACAACAGAAACCAAACGGGAGTGCTCAGTCTAAATTCTGCACAGCCGTGTCCATGGCCAGATTACTGGGAATGTCTCCTTCACTGCATGGATGAGGCAGGAGCAGGTCCAGCTACTGGATGGTGCTTTTGGAACCCTTTGGCTATTTGCAGCTAGTAAATAAGGAGCTATGGAGCGACTGACTCCCGGACCCTTGCCAACACTATCAAACGGTTTAGGACGTTTTCTTGGGCCCTAACTGGGCCTCAACTAAGTGGACAGGAGTGGGGTTACAGAATGAGCTAGGGCTCCAAACCCTTCTCCTCTAGGTCACATTCTCCCCGTCCGCGTGTGCCAAAGTTCTTCCCAGAAGGCCCTTGTGAAGAAAGTAAAATTTATCCTCACACAGCCTTAAAATGCGGACATTCCATGTTGACACGGATTGTTTACACAGAAAATTAATCAGTTACGGTTTTAAATTTTAATTAAAGAATGTTTTCTGGTGTTATTGCAAAACAGACAAAAGCCCATAAAATGTATATTTGACTGCTGTTGTGTGTTGTCTTTGGATTGAGGCGCAGTCATGAGATCAATCATGCATGATATTTTTGTGAACTTTTCTTTTAACAGAACAACCTTCACATAAATTAGGTTCATTAAAAAATATACATCAAAATAAAAGTCATTATGAGAAACTGCGATGAAATTTCCTTTCTAATCAGCAACAGACTACTTTGTTCTTGTTCTGTAAATAATAATATGGAAAGAAAATAAGTCAGCGCTCAATTGTGCAATTAGCTGCTATTTGCCGTTGAACCAAAAGTGACTTATGGGAAGTTACACATTTTACTCACGTTTTGATCAAGATAAAATTAGTGGTTCAGTGAACATTGTCATGGCGGGAATATTTTGTTTTGAGATGGTGCTGAAAGCTTGCACATTTTTTTTTTAAGATTAGTCTTATAGTCTTATATTTCTTTTTCTTCATCTTGCTTTATTTCTCTAGTTAAAGAAATAAATGATTCTTATATAAAAGGGAGAAAAGTACATAGAATCAAAAGTTTTTAATAATCGCTCTTAATAAAAAACAACTGTTACATTTATTATTCTTTTCAATGCATTTACTAAAATCATTTATATTTCAAAAATGCCTTAAAAATAGCTAAATAGCACATCAGAAGTGCATAATACTTGAATACTGAGAGCTCAAAATCTAGTGCTAAAACTACTGATAAGAATAGTTACAATAAAAATACATCAAATTAAAAGTATATATACTAGCAAATAAAATTCACAGTACCTTAAAAGTAAACAGGTTTGTTGCAGAGTATTATCACTATAAAAAACAAAAGTAAAGTATTATATGTTGTGATATATCATACACTGCTACTGCTGCTGCTAAGTCACTTCAGTCGTGTCCGACTCTGTGCGACCCCATAGACGGCAGCCCACCAGGCTCCCCCATCCCTGGGATTCTCCAGGCAAGAACACTGGAGTGGGTTGCCATTTCCTTCTCCAGTGCATGAAAGTGAAAAGTGAAAGTGAAGTTTCGCAGTCGTGACCGACCCTCAGTGACTCCTCCAATCCATGGGATTTTCCAGGCAAGAGTACTGGAGTGGGGTGCCATTGCCTTCTCCGATATCATACACTACTTTATATTATTTAAGCACTAATTTTTTCCATTTAGCAGTGTATACTGGAGCTCTTCTCAGGTTTGATGTATAATATAATCTCATTTTTTTTAACAACAATTTAGAATAACATTAGATGAATCCACTAGTAATGGTCTTATATTTTCCAGAAATTTGAATTTTTCTAATTACATACTTGTCCTGGAGTTTAGCATCTTTCCTTTTCCTCTGTTCCCTATAAATTAGAGGTTGGAGGATGGAACTGGACTCTTGGTCAGATTTAGACTTTTTCTTTTCCTCCTTCCTCCTTTCCTTCCCTCTTTTTCCTTCTTTCTTTCCTTTTTCTTTTTTCCTCTCCCTTCCTTCCTCTTTCCCCTTCTTTCTTTCTTCCTCTCTTTTTTTTCCTGGTTAAACCTATTTCATAATAGATCTTCCATTCTGCCATCAGAAGCTCTATATAACCTAATAATCTATCCCTTTATAATGTTAACAACCAAAACTCTGAATAACTAGAACCAAAAATTCATTATGAGTTGCAATTTGGAAATATTCTGTCATTTTTCTTCATTTATTAGCTGGATACTTCTCTAAGTAATCATTTCCTTTAATTTAATATTGGATTATCTTCATTCTATACTTCTTATAGGAAAGATAGTATAAATGCTTAATTCATTCTCTTTACCAACCAGTTTTCTAATTATGAGGTTGTTCTCTAGCATGTTGCAATAATAACTTCCTATAGCACTCCTACAGAGAAGGCAATGGCACCCCACTCCAGTACTCTTGCCTGGAAAATCCCATGGACGGAGGAGCCTGGAAGGCTGCAGTCCACGGGGTCGCTAAGAGTCAGACACGACTGAGCGACTTCACTTTCACTTTTCAGTTTCATGCATTGGAGAAGGAAATGGCAACCCACTCCAGTGTTCTTGCCTGGAGAATCCCAGGGATGGGGGAGCCTGGTGGGCTGCCATCTATGGGGTCGCACAGAGTCAGACATGACTGACAGCAACTTAGCAGCAGCAGCAGCATAGCACTCCTATGAACTAACAATTCAAGCATATTTATTTTATGCTTTATATTTATTGTTGCTATTCTGAATGATACTCATAGTTCTCCATCTTTTGCAAAAAGATATTTTCAAATTGCTTCTCATGTCCTTTGGTCATGAACCTGGTAGTTTACAATAGCATCCTTGTTATCAAGTGTGACAAGATATTCAAGGATCATCCTGTGTAGTCTTTAGCTCAGTCATGAAGTCATCCATTTCTCCAAAGAAATAGGTTCCTTTGAGTGGGTAATTGTGCTTAGACACCACAATCTGAGAGCTGAAAGTGCTCATTGTTACTGGGTTGATTAAGTTTTCTAGGTCTTTTTAATGGACAAAACTCAAATAACGCTTTATTTCTATGACAAAAATGAATTACAAGTTCACGCTAACTATTCTTATTCAAATTTAGAACTATAATATTTTTAGAATAAACTATGACATCCTTAATTTATTTATCCTTCATTACTCCCAGATTTGCCTCAGAATAGCAAAACTGACTGACCAGTCAGTCAGTTCAGTCTCTAAGTTGTGTCTGACTCTTTGCAACCCCATGGACTACAGCACACTAGGCTTCCCTGTCCATCTCCAACTCCTGGAGCTTGCTCAAACTCATCTCCTTCAAGTCAGTGATGCCATCCAACCATCTCATCCTCTGTTGTCCCCTTCTCCTCCTACCTTCAATCTTTTCAGCATTAGGGTCTTTTCTAATGAGTCAGCCCTTCCCATCAGGTGGCCAAAGTATTGGAGCTCCAGCTTCAGCATCAGTTCTTCAATGAATATTCAGGACTGATTTCCTTTAGGATTGACTGGTTTGATCTCCTTGCAGTCCAAGCAATTCTCAAGAGTCTTCTCCAACATCACAATTCAAAATCATCAGTTCTTTGATGCTCAGCTTTCTTTATGGTCCAACTTTCACATCCATACATGACTATTGGAAAAACTATAACTTTGACTAGACAGACATTTGTTGACAAAGTAATGTCTCTGCTTTTTAATATGCTGTCTAGGTTGGTCATAGCTTTTCTTCCAAGAAGCAAGTGTCTTTTAATTTCATGGCCATAGTTACCATCTGCAGTGATTTTGGAGCCCAAGAAAATAGTTTCTCATTGTTTCCATTGTTTCCCCATCTATTTGCTATAAAGGGATGCAACCAGATGCCATGATTTTCATTTTTTGAACGTTGAGTTTTAAGCCAGCTTTTTCACTCTCTTCTTTCACTTTCATCTTCTTTCACTTTCATTTCTGCCTTAAAAATTGTGTCATCTGCATATTTGAGGTTATTGATATTTTTCCCAACAATCTTGACTCCAGCTTATGCTTCATCCAGTCCAGCATTTCACATGATGTACTCTACATATGAGTAAAATAAGCAAGGTGACAATAAACAGCCTTGATGTACTCCTTACCTGCATACAGATTACTCAGGAGGAAGTTAAGGTGGTCTGGTATTCCCATCTCTTTAAAAATTTTCAACAGTTTGTTGTTATCCACAGAGTCAAAGGCTTTATCATAGTCAGTGAAGCAGAAGTATATGTTCTGCTGGAAGTCTCTTGCTTTCTGTGATCCAATGGATGTAGGCAATTTGAGCTCTGGTTCCTCTGCCTTTTCTAAATCCAGCTTGAACATCTGGAAGTTCTCGGTTCACATACTCCTGAAGCCTCGCTTGGAGAATTTTGAGCATTACTTTGCTAGTGTATGAGATGAGTGCAATTGTGTGGTAGTTTGAGCATTCTTTGGCATTGCCTTTCTTTGGGATTGGAATGAAATCTGACCTTTACCAGTCCTGTGGCCATTGCTGGGTTTTCCAAATTTGCTGGTATATTGAGTGTAGCACTTTAAGAGCATCATCTTTTCTCATCTGAGGAGTTTTCTCAGTTATTTGTAAGGCCTCTTCAGACAACCATTTTGCCTTTTTTGCATTTCTTCTTCTTGAGGATGGGTTTTGACCACTTTATGAACCTCTGTCCATAGTTCTTCAGGAACTCTGCTATCAGATCTATTCCCTTGATTCTATTTGTCACTTCCACTGTATAACTGTAAGGGATTTTATTTAGGTTATACCTGAATTCAGTTCAGTTCAGTCGCTCAGTTTTGTCTGACTCTTTGTGACCCCATGAACCACAGCACACCAGGCCTCCCTGTCCATCTCCAACTCCTGGAGTCTACCCAAACCCATGTCCATTGAGTCAATGATGCGATTCAACCATCTCATTCTGCCCTCAATCTTTCCCAGCATCAGGGTCTTTTCAAATGAGTCAGCTCTTCGCATCAGGTGACCACACCTGAATGGTCTAGTGGTTTTCCCTACATAACCACAAAAAATGTGATTAGTATTTAACATATTTTAACCTACAGTCTTAATGTAGTTTTTTTCTTTAAGTTATATTTCACTGAGACATGTAAAGTTACTTTATTTAAACAAAAGAGTATATTTATTTTTGTTTGTTTTAGAATACTACTTAATCCATCAACACTTATTGTTGCTTTTATAAAAGACTTTCATATTCATTTACCCTGTAGTCTGTGGGGAGACATTTTATGACCATGGAAATATCCTGATGCTTATCAAATTTCCATCTTTGATTTAGCATCAATAGATAATACTTACCTGATTTAATTTTTACTGTGATAATAGCAAAATATTTATGTTCTAACACTCCATCTCTCTGTATGTTTACAAATCAATATTCAATTTTCAGCTGTAAGCAAAGCCCTCTTAACTGCACTATTTGTCACTTATTATCTATATGAACTCAAATCTGTTTTACAGTGGTTTATATTTATTCCTGTATTTAATTACTTTAGATACACAAGCTGTCCCACATTTGTTCAAAGAAATTACATCAAGCTGTCATCTAAGTCCTTGGGATGATTTTTTTTTTAATATTTTTTTACTTTCAGAGATAACAAAATAACTCATTTTATACAGGTTTTAGTTTTATAAAAATCCATTTCTCCAAGAATTCCTAATTCCATTAACAGGGGCATTAAAGATCAAAATCTGTGAGTTAGGTATGCCCACTGCTACTGGAACGTCTTTATTACTTATGGTACGTGAACTATTGACACTAACAAACTGATACTCCCTATTGAGATGAAGATCCATATTGAGAAAAAACTTTCAAGGATAAAATCAGGGAAAAGTGTAATATTTCTCCTGAAACATTTCTACCGAAACATTTTAGAATGAAGCTTTTATTTTTATTACTTTATGTAATCACTAAAAGTTTCTACTCTAGAACCATGAAGCTAGACAGATAAGTTATACTTGTTGAAACCTGCCATCTGCATTTATATAAAAAGTAATTTGTCTAAAAATTAAATAATACAAAAGGATAGTTATCAACTTCCATATTATATATTAATATTTATATATTAAAATATATGTAATATATATTATATATTATATGTTATTATATATTAACAAAAATAAGTGACAAAAATCCCTAGACACCATAACAATATTCTAAGAAGATAAATCTACAAAATAAATGAAAATTGATATTTTAAAATGAGTTAAAAGAAATTAAGAAAATATTAGAGGCTGTGACAAAACAATTCAATCAGAATAAGATAAACTCATACATGAAACAATCTATTAATAATAAAATGTGAAAAACTGTAACAGAATTTTAAAAAATAAAGAAAAAATTTTCAAAGAAATAATGAATTAAAAATGCAAGAGCTAATAAATACAACAGACAATGCTCTAAGAGAATTTCAATATGAAAAAGAGGAAGATTTTAAAGTCAAAATGATATAAAGAAAGGGATTAAAAGAATTTGAAAACATTTCAGCAATTGAAAATGGGCAAAGTAAATCTCTCTCTCTCTTTATATATACATGTGTATATACATGTGTGATATATATATATACACACATAGCAGAAATTCACGAGAAGAAAACTAAAGAAATATACAAATAATATACATATAAGGATATACAAATAAAACGAGGATGACAGTGGGGAGTGTTACTGCAGACAAATCTACATTGTAAAAATAAGTGAAAGGTAAGCAAGGAATAGAAGACTAGAACAATGTAAAACATCAACTGGATATAACAGAAAATCTGTTTAACAAGAGCAGAACATTCTGCTTGAGTGTGCATACACCTATAGAAAACTATAGAAAACATGCTATGTATAAAATAGCCTCAACATATTTAGAGGGATTGAAGTTACACCGAGTGTGTTATACAATCATTAAGAATGAAATTAGAAATCAATAGCAAAAAAATTTTGGGAAATTGAATATATATGTAAATATTAAAAGTGCATTGCTGCATAGATTTGGGTAAAAAGGATATCACAAAAGAAATCAGAAAATTATTTGATATGAATAAAAATGAATACATAATATATAAAAGCTTGAGGATGCAGCAAAAACTGTGCTTAGAGGGAAACTTACAGCTGTAAACATCTTCATTAAAAAAGGAGAAACATCTTAAATCAATGACTAAACTTTCAACGTGAATATACTATAGAAAGAATAATAAACTAAATCTAAAGCAAGCAGAAGGAAAGATATTACATTAATACAAATTAAAGAGGAAGGTAATGAAATAAATAATAGAAAAAAATTATAGTAAGAACTTATGAAACCAAAATTAGTGTTTTGGTAAGGTCAACAAAACTGACAAACTTTTGCTTAGATTCAGCAAGAAAACAGCAGAGAAATCTTAAATTACTAAGATAATAATTAAGAAAGGGGACATTACCACTAAGCTAACAGAAATAAAAAAGGATTATGAAAGAATATTATAAATAATTATATGCCAAAAAATTGGATAATTTAAATAAAATTGTAAAATTCCCAGAAAGACACTGGCTGAAACTGACTTAAGTTTCTTAAGTAATAGAAAATGTATGTATAAAAATTTATGAAATTGAATTAGTAGTCAGGAAAACCCAGGCCCAGAGGGTTTCACTTGTGATTTCTACCAAACAATTCTTAATAACTAATTCCATTCCTTCATAAATGCTTCTAAAAATATAAGAGGAGGGAACAATCTCTAACTCATTACCTTAGGCCGCTATTGCCTTCATTGGTAAAACTGTGAATAGAAGGAAATTACAAGACAAGAAAATTAGAGACTAGTCTCTCTCATGAGTATAGATGCAAAAATTCTCAACAAAATACTAGTAAATGAATCCATCGACATATGAAAAAGTTCATACACCGTGACTAAAGTTTCTTTATGCTTGTAATATAAGACTGATCTAATATCTGAAATCAACTGATGTAAATACATCATATCACAGTAATTTATAAATGACATATCAATAGAGTCAGAGAAAACATGAGACAAGTTCCAACACTCCTTCATTATAAAAATATTTAGCAAAGTAAGAATAGAAGGGGAATTTCTCAACCTGTTGAAGGTAAGGTTCATAATTCTCAGAGCTGGTATTGTACTTAATGATTAAGACTGAATTCTTCCCCTTAAGAACAGGAAAAAGACAAGAATATCAACCTTTACCACATGTATTCAACATCATAGTGGAAGTTCCAGAAAGAGTAATTAGAAAAGAAAATCTAAGAAAAGAAATGCAGGATAGAAATGAAGAACTAAAGTTATTTGAAGATGACATGGTCTTGTATGTAGAAAATATGAAGGAATCCACCAGAAAAACATGTGAAATTAATAAATGAATTCAGCAAGTTGGCAGGACAAAAGGTCAATTCACAAAATAAGTAGTAAGTTTATTCCTTTGTGATGTACTATCAAAAAATGAAACGATTAAATAATTTCATTTATAAAAAATACTTAGGAATAAATGTAATGAAATAAATTTTAAAAAACTTTTACTATGGAAAATGCCAAACACTGTTGAAAGAAATTAAAGTATACCCAAATAAATTGAAAGACATCTTATATTCATAGATCTGGTAACTTAATATTATTAAGATATCATTATTCCCCAAATTGATCCACAGATTCAATGCATACCCTATCAGGTTACCACCTGGGCTGTTTGCAGAAATTGATAAAATAATTCTAAAATTCATATAAAGACTCAAAGGACAAACAATAGCTGAAACAATCTTGAAAAAGAATGAAGTTGTAGGATCTGTATTTCCTGATTTCAAAAGCTACTTCAAAGCAAGAGAAATCATATCCGAGTGACAGTTGCATAAAAAGAGACATATAAACCAATGGGACAGAATTGAAAACCCAACCCCAAAATACAACTTAACTCATAGTCAATTGATTTCTAATAATTTCCTAGGCTGTTCAATGCAGAGGATATCCTTCCACAAATTGTGGAGTGATAACCAAATAGACATATAGGCAATTAGACATATGCCAAAAAGTTAAGTTGAACCCGTAACTCATATCATTCAGAAATTCACTCCAAATAGATCAAAGACCTAAATCTAAGTGTTAAAACAATAAAACTCTTAGAAGAATGGGTAGAGTAAAACTTCACAATCTTAGATTTGTCAAGGTATGATTTCTTAGATATGATACCAAAAACGTGAACATAAATAACAAATTGCTTTTTGTCAAATTAAAAACTTGTGCTACAAAGGACACTTTCAAGAAAATACAATCAATCAATGAGGGGAATATTTTTAAATCATATATATAAGGTTATGTATCTAGAATACATAGCTTTCAGAACTCAATAATAAAAAGATCAAAAATGAGAACAGGAAATGAAAATGAAACTGAAAAAGACACAAAATTTGGATGTCTCCATTGTGATAGGACAGACTAATAAAATTTTAGGGTCTTTGGCTGAAGAGATGTTTACTATTCTATTTTCAACTCAACTTCTGAAAATTGTCTAGGAGGCTAAAATATTTTTAAAAATGAGTACTTAATCAATCAATGACTAATAAATAATGGCTTAATGTCATATCTATTAAGAATCAATCCATTGTCAGTAGATGAGAGAACTGAGCTAACTAAGCAATACCAATACTTATACTCAATATGAGAGACAAGTCCTCCTTTATGGTGGGATTTTTTTTTTTTTTAGGTGGTAGCTGGACTCCTACAGACATTATTTTTATTTTAGGGTACAGAATTTCATCTATGCATCTCTATATGAGTCTTTTGTCCAGAATTTCCGCCCCCCAGATAGGCTATAATCATTGAAGAGAGGCATTGATGAACAGACTGGTTCTCAAGCTGCATAACCTAGAGAATAAACATTTCACCTGCTTCTCCCATGAGGGCTAGGATTATACTGTCAGGACTGCTTAGGTAAGGAAATTTGGGTGACATAGTTTTTTAAAACATCTAACTAAATTGTAATTTTGTCCAAAGCATGAGCCTATTTGGAAAATAGATTTACTTACTGCTTTATTACCTACATAAATTATTTAGTCACATAGGTCATGTCCAACTCTTTGCAACCCTATTGTCTGTAGCCTGCCAGACTCCTCTGTTCATGGGATTCTCTAGGCATGAATACTGGAGTGGGTTGCTATGCCCTTCTCTAGGGGATTTCCTGACCAAGGGATCAAACCTGGGTTTCCTGCATTGCAGGGAGATTCTTCAGAGTAGGGAAAAGGAATTCAGTTCAGTTCAGTTCAGTTCAGTTGCTCAGTTGTGTCTGACTCTTTGTGACCCCATAGACTGCAGCACACCAGATTTTCCTATCCTTCACCAACTTCCAGAACTTGCTCAAACTCATGCCCATCAAGTAGGTGATGCCATCCAACCTCTGTCATCCCCTTCTCCATCTATCTTCAATCTTTCCCTGCATCAGGGTCTTTTCCTTGAGTCAGTTCTTCACATCAGATGGCCAAAGTATTGGAGCTTCAACTTCAGCATCAGTCCTTCCAATGAATATTCAGGACTGATTTCCTTTAGGATAGATTTATTTGATCTTTCAGTCCAAGGGACTCATCACCACAGTTCAAAAGCATCAATTCTTCATCGCTCAGCTTTCTTTATGGTCCAACATTCACATCCATACATGACTACTGGAAAAACCATAGCTTTGACTACATGGACCTTTGTTGGTAAAGTAACGTCTCTGCTTTTTGATATGCTATCTAGGTTGGTCATAGCTTTTCTTCCAAAGAGCAAACATCTTTTAATTTCATGGCTACAGTCATCATCTGCAGTGATTTTGGAGCCCAAGAAAATAGTCTCTCACTGCTTCCATTGTTTCCCCATCTATTTGCCATGAGGTGATGGGACCAGATGCCATCATCTTCGCTTTTTGAATGTTGAGTTTTAAGCCAACCTTTTCACTCTCCTCTTTCACTTTCATCAAGAGGCTTTTTAGTTCCTCTTTGATTTCTGCCATAAGGGTGGTGTCATCTGCATATTTGAGGTTATTGATATTTCTCCTGGCAACCTTGCTTCCAGCGTGTGCTTCATCCAGCCCAGAATTCCACATGATGCACTGTGTATAGAAGTTAAATAAGCAGGGTGACAGTATACAGCCTTCATGTACTCCTTTCCCAACTTGGAACCAGTCCATTTTTCCATGTCCAGTTCTAAATGTTGCTTCTTTCCTGCATCCAGGTTTCTCAGGAGATAGGTAATGTGATCTGGTATTCCCACTTCTTTTAGAATTTTCCACAGTTTGAATCCACAGAATCCACACAGTCAAAGGCTTTGGTGTAGTTAATAAAATAGAAGTAGATGTTTTTCTGGAACTCTATTGCTTTCTTTATGATCCAATGGATGTTGGTAGTTTGATCTCTGGCTCCACTGCCTTTCATAAATCCAGCTTGAACATCTGGAAGTTTTTGCTTCATGTTCTGTTGAATCCTTGCTTGGAGAATGTTGAACATTACTTTGCTAGCATGTGAGATGAGTCCAACTGTGCAGTAGTTTGAACATTCTTTGGCATTGCCTCGCTTTGGAATTGGAATAAAAACTGACATTTTCCAGTCCAGTGGCCACTGCTGAGTTTTCCAAATTTCCTGGCATATTGAATGCAGCACTTTCACAGCATCATCTTTTAGAATTTGAATGAGGGGAAATGAACTACATAACCAATTTGGAAGCTCCACTTCTTGAGACCATAACACGTTTTTCCTATTGAATAAACTAACAGGGATACTGATCATGTCTTTTAAAAATAAGTCAATGTGTCCATGTGTTCACTTTCTTAGAGCATCCACTCCCTCCTCCTCCTTTCTTCCTCCTTCTTATTACCTTCTTTCCATTGTATTATTCCTCTAAGCTGTTTGTTCTTGTGCTGATAGACCAACTCTGAAAAGTTGTTTTTTCCATCATGATTATGATTTACAAGATTATAATTTTCTTGTTTCCTTTATTTGTTTTACTGGTGTTTGGCCAATGTATATAATATGCAAAAAAAAAAAAAAAGGTAGAATTGAGTACACAGATGATACGCTTCCCATTTTGAGCCTAAGAGGTTTTTATAGCCTCTCAGTTACTTTCATGTAACCTTAAGGATAAAAATGTCACCTTTAAAAATATCTCAAGGATCTAAACTGAATTCACTTTGAAACTTTATTACTGGACATGCACAACCATGTCAAAGCCTCAATTAATAGATGAAATATTATCTCCTTTTTCAGTCTTAAATGTCTTCCAAAGCATTTCATGGACATGCAAAATAGTTGGTTGATATTTTGGGGAGTATCCATGGAAGTAATTGAGCGCATGGCTAAGAGTATTTTTTGCACTAATTAAATATTCCAAACTTCTATCAAGATTATTGTCACCTATTTAATGGCTCATTGAGTTTACGGGCTATGCAAGTTCTCTTTCATCAGTAGAGTTAGGACATCCATTCTTGAAATGACAAATTAGAGAGCAGGATAAAAAGAAAAAAGAACATCTGAAAATTATACACATTTCAAATTTCTGGCATGGATAATTCTGTTCATCGGTGAAATAAAGAATCTTATAATCTTATATTCATTTTCCTCAGATTCCACTTACATTTTTTATATAACCTAGGATATTAAAAACCTAATGCTATGGATAAACTTAAGTGTCCTTGAATGCAATACGCATATGGAAAAATATTTTTAATATAGTTGCTAAATCTTATCTTCAAAAGAAATCTTTATCACTTGCACTTAAGATGATTGAAATATGGACTGATAAATAAATTCCAGAATTCCTGGTACAAAGAAGAAAGAAAAAGTTGGCATTAGAACGTGACTAGTATATAGAAGCTGGCCATTTTTTGTTGTTGTTGAGTGAAAGAACAAATGGATGAATATATGCTAGGGACAGCATTGTGCCCAAGGACACAGTGGAGAATAAAATGGTTATGAAGCATAACCTCTTTTCGCTTATAGTCTAGCTGGGAAGATGGAAAGTAGACACAAATAAAACATAATTTTGAGTTTTGATAAGCGCTATGAAGAAAATAGGGATAGTTCTATTAAAAGGAAGGGCAAAGGTATAGTTTTAAGTGCACTGGTAAAGATGCTTAAGTGGTGATAGGATGGAAATAAGGATGGAGTCGCGCACAAATTTAAGTGTGCTCCAAGTACAGGGAATAGCTCATACGAAGTTCCTGAAGTGGAAGGGACCTTGACACTCTCACGAGTTTGAAAAGTCACTGATGGAATGCGATGGGCAAAGGAAAGAGAGGCCAAAGATGAGTGAGAGCCCCAAATCCTGCCACCTTGATAAAAACTTTGTAGAGCACGGTGGCTAAGAGGCACTAGCTGTATTCTAAGTACAGGAAGAGACTCTTAAGATATCACTTGGGTTGATATATGAAGAATAGGTTGAAAGAGGCCAGGAGTTGGAACAAGGAGAGAGGTACGTTCATTATTATTTGTCTTCATCTAAGAACAAGACACAGGTGGCTTGGATTCAGAAATAGTGGAGAAGGAGACAAAAGGACAAACTTGTGACTGGTTTTGAGGGAGAAAGAATAGGGATTGATGATATATTGGATGAGCTGTCAGAAATGGTGAATGAAGATGATTTTACAGAAGTTCAGAAAATGAGAGAAACAAATTTGTATGTATGTTTGGAGGGGGTTAAGTTTTGGATGTCAAGAAAGAATCTAAGTCTAAAGGTCAGATGAGACTACTCTCCTGAAAGGTACAAATAATCTTTGAATCCACAATAATAGCAGAGGACATTCAGAGAGAGAATTTAGAGAAAGAAAGGAAAATGGCTAGATGTGAGCCTGAGGAATACCAGTGTTTTAGCAATAGAGGAAATGAGCCTGTAAAGAAAACAGAGAAAGTACAGAACTAGGGGTAGGAAGTGGAGAAGGAAATGGCAGCCCACTCCAGTGTTCTTTCCTGGAGAATCCCAGGGATGGAGGAGCCTGGTGGGCTGCCATCTATGGGGTCACACAGAGTCGGACATGACTGAAGTGACGCAGCAGCAGCAGCAGCAGCAGGGGTAGGAAGAAAAGAATGTCATTATTATGAGTAAGAAATAGTCAAAGGATCAATTGCCCCTAAAGACAAGAGAAAATGGGATCCTATAGCACAAGTTAATACAGTTTTTCATGTATGAAAGATTTATTCATTTCTCATAGGAGATGAAAAGGTATTTCTTTTATTTTATTTAACTTTACAATATTGTATTCGTTTTGCCATATATCAAAATGAATCTGCCACAGGTATACATGTGTTCCGCATCCTGAACCCTCCTCCCTCCTTCCTCCCCATACCATCCCTCTGGGTCATCCCAGTGCACCAGCCCCAAGCATCCAGTATCATGCATCGAACCTGGACTGGCGACTTGTTTCATATATGATATTATACATGTTTCAGTGCCATTCTCCCAAATCATCCCACCCTCTCCCTCTCCCATAGAGTCCAAAAGACTGTTCTATACATCAGTGTCTCTTTTGCTGTCTCGTATACAGGGTTATTGTTACCATCTTTCTAAATTCCATATATATGTGTTAGTATACTGTATTGGTGTTTTTCTTTCTGGCTTACTTCACTCTGTGTAATAAGCTCCAGTTTCTGAAAGTTCTGAAAGTGTTAGTTACTCAGACATGTCTGACTTTATGTGACCCCATGGACTGTAGTCTGCCAGGCTTCTCTGTCCATGGACTTCTCCAGGCAAGAATGGTGGAGTGGATATAGCCATTCCCTTCTCCAGGAAATCTTCCTGACCCAGGGATTGAACCCCAGTCTCCTGCATTGCAGGCAGACTCTTTACCATCTGAGCTACAAGGGAAGCCCCAAAAAGGTATAATGGTACAGACGAAAGTAAGATTTTGAATTTATGTAATTGTATGTTCATTTATATGAAGCAAGATCTTTTGATTTTGAAAATGGGAGCCAACATTTTAAAAAAAATGGGGTTAAAAAGAAATGAAACGGTGCTGTATGGGAGAAGAGGGAACACTAATCTTGAGAATGGGAAAACAGACCTACTAGAAAAGGGTAACAGAATTGATGGGCAGAATAGCTTTATCATAGTTTGTGTAGTGTTTTCCAGTTTAAAAAATACTTACTCGTGCCCAGTGTTTATTCATTTATTCAGTAAACATCATTTTCAGTTGGTGCTCATTATAGCATGTGTTAAGTGTTGGTCACTCAGTTGTGTCCGACTCTTTGAGACCCCATGGACTGCCAGGTTCCTCTGTCCATGGAATTCTCCAGGCAAGAATACTGGAGTGGGTATCCATTCCTCTATCCAGGGCATCTTCCTGATCCAGGGATCAAACCTGATCTCCTGCTCTGCAGGCAGAATCTTTACTGTCCATATCACCAGAGAAGTCCCACTGTAGCCTATGGGGTAGCTAAGCCAAGTCCTATTCTCAGCAGATGAAGAAAAAAAATAACTTGTTTGGAAGATATCACTTACTTCAATGGAAGTGGCTTTGTTTCTATGTGCAGAATTGGGATTTCAATCTAGATTTTCAAATAAATATTTGAAGCCTTATTTCCCCCATCAAGGCACATTCTGTAGATAATTTTATGCTTAAGTAGAAATGATATGTAGTCCATAGGGTCACAAAGAGTCAGACATGACTGAGTGACTAACTTTCAGTAATGATGAAAAGTCTAAATACTTTAACTTCCTATTATTTTACACTCAAGATTGTTAAGATTAAAGATAAAAATGTTTTGAAAAAATCATTTTCAAATACTAGCTCTATCATTTCTTACATAATCCATGCAGATTCAATGCCGGGCCATGCCTCTACACAGCTGTGACCAAAGAGTTCCATGGGATCATACTTTTAGACTGACATGAATGGTCAAGGCAACTGAACATCCAATTTAGTTGATTTTGTTCCACCAACTTGACTGGTCATTGGACTGAATTGACCAGAAGGCACTACCGTGCAAATGCAGTAAGTTATATTTTTCTAGAGACTGCAAGCTATGTACTGAATGCTGTCTTAACTATTTCAGAGTAGTGTTCTGCCACTGAAGTGACAATATATTCTGAATCAACTTTATATGAGGAACATGGTTATTTCAGAGAAAGAAACAGAATATCTAAGTTTTCTCATCTATATCAGTCTGGCCTCTTGGGTGGCAAACAGCAGAAATTGATCCTGATTAAATTAAGCTGAAAATGCATTCATTAAATTGTGTTAAATAGGTCAAGTTAGGTAAGATCTGAGAATGCAGGAGATGAAAGTACAGGGTACCTATTCACGAATCTGAGCTATAGCCTGGATGGCCAGGACAAATTGCACTGGGCTAGATTTTTGGCAGTTTATTTTCAGTGCTTCTGAGTGTGTGTGGATAAGGTTAAGTATCTCTATTACTACTATTGGTACTACCAATAAAAACAATATTGGTATATAACACATAACAAGATACTACTCTCCAATGCTGTGTATTTCATGTGTTCATACAAACCTAGAAATTAGTACTATGAATATCTCCGTATGCGTAGTATCTACATAAGGAGTTACCCTGGTAGCTCAGCTGGTAAAGAATGCAAGAGAACCCAGTTCAATTCCTGGTTCAGGAAGATCCCCTGGAGAAGGGATAGGCTACCCATTCCAGTATTTTTGGGCTTGCCTGGTGGCTCAGATGATAAAGTATCTGCCTGCAGTGTGGGCAACTTGAGTTCGATCCCTGGGTTGGGAAAATCCCCTGAAGGAGGACACTGCAACCCACTCCAGTATTTTTGCCTGGATAATCCCCAAAGACAGAGAAGTCTGGCAGGCTACAGTCCATGGGGCAGCAAAGAGTCGGACATGAATGAGCAACTGAACACATATCTACATTTAATATAAGAGGAAACTATAGTTTGGAGAGATTGAACTTCCACAAAATCACATGGCTGGCAGATGGCAGAATCATACTTAGCCTAAATCAAGTCAAAGCTGTCTTGTTAACTTCTAAATAATGTGTCAGACCAACTTAAAATAATGGTATCTCTGGTTAGTTAATACCATTTAAGGAAATACAGCCTGTAGGAAAATTAGGTTTTATTTTTATTTTTCTCTTGGGCATTTCACTTTTCCTTTAGGTCTCCTATAGACTTGTGTAAATATATGTTTATGATTAAAAATCTAATACATATGGTTTTCAATTTCCACTTAAATCATACCATGCACAAAGTACCAAGGAAAATAAGGAATTGACTATAAGAAAAAGGGGGAAAGTTTTCTAAGACATGTTTTCAAAGGATTAGAGAAACTCAGTCAAGATCATGTAATATGCTAGTTATGTGCTGAAAGAAAAGAATGATTCTCTTGCTTTATGAAAATTATAAGCACAGTTTTAGAAGTAAAAGAC
This sequence comes from Bos indicus, assembly GCF_029378745.1. Classification (NCBI taxonomy): domain Eukaryota; kingdom Metazoa; phylum Chordata; class Mammalia; order Artiodactyla; family Bovidae; genus Bos; species Bos indicus. Next base: position 12,167,859 of record NC_091780.1, on the reverse strand, counting down.
CTTTGAAAGATGTCTTCATTTCTAGAAAGTTACCAACTTCAACACACAGTATTTGATATAGGAAACACAGATTCTCTAATGAGTATGAATTTTGGAAAGAAAAATAATGAAGAGAAAAATTAACTAGTAAACTTATAATCAAATTAACAATCAACATCAGGTACACAAGATTTTGGCCAAAAGAATGCTGAAATTGGTAAATGATGTTGGAAGTTCTTTTCTACGATAGGACTTCTTCAATGTCCTAATTGTAAATATTTTTCCACTATTTATATTTCATTTCTGGTATAGGTAGAAAGTGAGAATTCAAAATGTTTTTCACTGTAAATATTCCTATTTCTAGCAAAAAAAAAAATAGGGTTTAGATTTCTGGTAGGCAGAATATAAATATATTAACTTCCTCTAAGATAAGATATAGGTCTTCCCTGGTGGCTCAGATGGTAAAGAACCTACCTGCAACGCAGGAGACCCAGGTTCGATCTTTGGTTAGGGAAGATCTCCTGGAGAAGAGAATGGCTACCTGCTCCAGTATTCTTGCCTGGAGAATTCCGTGGACAGAAGAGTCTGGCGGGGTATAGCCCATGGGGTCACAAGAGTCGAACACAACTGAGGGACTAGCACATGGTAAGATATATGAAAGAGCTTTCTGGGTTTTGGTGTTTTGTTTTGCTTTTTGTTGTCTTTCAGCGAGAGAATATGTGACCAATATAAAGAATACATGCGGTTATATTCATTAAATCTGGTTAAAAATATTGTTTTAGTTCACCACCAACTGATGGCTCAAATTAAGATGGAAGAGGCTTAACTCCCCACCCCACCCTCAATTTATTTTTGCAAAATACATGCAAACCTTCTATCTGCATAAAATGCACACTGGAATAATTTAAATAAGGAAAAAAGGAGAACGCTGAAAATAATGTTTTGAAAAGTTTTCCAGGAAGTGGTCAGAGCCTGTTAAGAACACTTTGAACCAGCGCTAAGGTAAATGAGAGCATTGTCACCTCACACAAAGACTGCTCATCAGGCTCTCTTTGTTCTGCAGCTCATATTTTAAGTAGAAGTTCATTTCCAATACCTGCACATATTCTCCTATTCATATGTAAATTGAATTAAAGCTGTTATTCTTTCTTCCTCACAATCTGCCTTTAAAGTAATAATATAATTTAGGAAAGAGTGCCATGAGAGAGGGGGGCTTATGGACACTAGCGTGTTCTGGCTTTTAACCAAACCCATGCTGGCCTTCTTGAAGGAGATACTGTCTCGCCTGCCCTCAGGGATCTATTTGAACATTAAGGGGTTATCACTGGAGTTGTTATTGGCTTTAGATATTTCCACTGATAAGACATTTGGATTCCAATGGCAGTTTTATGGCTCTCCTTACAGCTGTGATCAGAGTGGAGGTGCATAAATGGTCCCACCGCCTGTCCAGAGACAGAGGGAACCACACACCCCGGGTTCTACTGGCTTTGCCATCACCTGCTGGGTGCAGCAGCTGGGTGCCTTGAATAACATAAGATTACAGGGGCCTTCCCTTCTTCTGTGTGCAGATTAATTTCCTGTGGCAAATGTTGCGTGAAAATTTCAAGGGCAATTGAGTCCTGTATGCTTTCTCACTTGCTCTTCTTTTTTTCCCTTCTTTTTTCTTCTGTTTTCTCTCTTTTTTTTAAGGTTGTGAGTTGCTAAATTTACGTGCAATTAAGTTGCACATACCCCAAGTTAAGTAGGGCACCTCAACTGCACTTTAAAACCATCAATTATAAACATACCCATGGTATCCGATGTCTTAAGGGAGGAACCTGATTCTGCTTTGATGAAGTCATTTTATATGAATGTTTCTCCCTACTTTTACAAGAGTACTGTGGCTATTAATGTAAACAAAATAGGACATTTCATTCCTACATGCTTTGGTTTCTCAGTCTGTTGAAAGATAAAGAAACAAAGAACGTTTACAGAACTTCTCAATTTGTATTAGAAGAGAAAGGGTTACTGCAATTTTAAATTAATAAATGCAGAATACCTACAACTCTTTCTTATAGTGTGCTCCAAGTTGTGTTCACTATTTAAAACAATGGCTTGCAAGCATCTTTATTAATGAATGTGAATAAACTGTTTTCTTTCATGGAGGGAACATTGAGTCAAGATGGCCATCTGGGATCAGATGAGTGTAGATTTAAATCCATGTTCTGCCAGCTAACAACTCTAAGATTTTGAGAAAGTTCTTCTCTTGTAAGCCTCAGTTTCCTCCTTTTTCAAATGAGGAAAAGGCAAAAACAAAACAAAGACATAACTTGCAAGAGAGTTGAACAGATTAAATTAGATGATACTTGAAAAACCAAGCTTTCATCAACAGCTCAGAAAGCAGTGACAATTATTGTTCACAGCTTCTCAAAAGTTCTTGTTCATTTCAGGAAGACTGTGTGTGCTTGGGACTATTTAAAATCCTACTGAATAAATACTGAAATTGTTCAGGGAAATTAACTAGGCTATCTGCCAGGGGTTTTCCAATGAAATAGATGTGTGTTTCAACTTTCCAACCATGTTACAGGACTAGTGTAGACAGAGCCGGCTCTCCTTACCAGCCCCCTCGCCCTATTCCGGACCCGCAGAAGGGGACTGTGTTCATCCCACTGATGGTGCAGAGGTCCCTCCATTAGCGCTCTGCGAAGTCCATCTGTCCCTTCACTTAACAGGCCTCGCTCATTCCATCTTCCGTAGCTTCCCCTTCAGTATACTTTATATATCATTTGCATAGTGTAAAATTTAACAAGTGATGCTGGAGATAATAAATTCCACGACTGCTATTCCTGTTTGAAAACCATGACCCAGTGTGGTGAAAGTGCAAAACAATCCGGGGTCTGCGCCTGTTTGCAGGTCTTTCTCTTCGCATATTTTACTGTCACTTTCTTGACATTTCTGTCAGCTTAGAACTGCAGGGCATAGGTGCTGGAGGCAGGTCTCACCACATTTTTATTCTCCATTGCATTTTCAGAGCCTATGAAAAAATAAAATAAGGCTGGGGGTAGGCAGGGAGGGAAGGCCGAGGAAGCACTCAGAGGAGAGGTGATCGCGTCAAAGGCAGAGCAGTGAGGGTAAGACTGTGAAAGTCAGAAAGTGCAGCCTCTTCACTGCGAGCCAGTGCTCACCGTTCAAGGGCTTCTGAGCCACCCCCCAAGCCCCGAAGTCCTGACACAGAAACACTGAGATTTGCCATCAAAGACATGCCATTATTTCAGTTGCTCGTTATGCCAGGAAGATAGAAGGCAATATTTGAATCTGTTTGCAGAATATATTTTTCTTTTCTTTTGACAAACTGTGCATTTCTAGACAGTGGAGATGGTGTCTACACAAAACTAGTATTGTTTTTCCTGGCTTTAATCAACTCGTATGGTTTTACTGCCCTTTAGGATCTTCTTGTTCGTTTTTTGTTTCCTTTTTTAATTCATGGAAAAAAATGTACAGAGTTATATAACATGGCTCTGAAGGTAAAGCATCAGCCCACAATGTGGGAGATCCAGGTTCTTTCCCTAGGTTGGGAAGATCCCCTGGAGAAGGAAATGGCAACCCACTCCAGTCCTCTTGCTTAGGAAATTCCATGGATGGAGGAGCCTGGTGGGCTACAGTCAGTGGGACCGCAAAGAGTTTTACGTGACTGAGCTACCTCACTTTCACTTTCACGTAACCGGGCATCAGAGAATTGCTAATGTCAAAAACACCTTTTGTTACCACCTTCCAGCTTTTGTAAATGAAGGGGAGAAAAGAGTGAACAGGCTGTCATGTACATACATTCAACTTTGACAGTTACCAATATTTAAATAACATTAATAATAACAATATTAATAATTAAACAACAACTCTATGTATAGTTTAGAATCATCCTCCCAAGAAAACCTGGTACTATTTATTTTAATTTCTCTAAGTACTTTGGCCACCTCATGGGAAGAGTTGACTTATTGGAAAAGACTCTGATGCTGGGAGGGATTGGGGGCAGGAGGAGAAGGGGACGACAGAGGATGAGATGGCTGGATGGGATCACTGACTCAATGGACGTGAGTCTGAGTGGGCTCCGGGAATTGGTGATGGACAGGGAGGCCCGGCGTGCTGCGATTCATGGGGTCACAAAGAGTCGGACACAACTGAGTGACTGTACTGAACTGAGATTAAATTTCCTTAAGAGCTTCCCAGGTGGCTCAGTGGTAAAAGAATCTGCCTGCCAGTGTAGGAGCCTTGGGTTCGATCCCTGGGTTTGGAAGATTCCCTGTAGAAGGAAATAGCAACCCACTCCAGTATTCTTGCCTGGGAAATCCCATAGATAGAACAATCTGGCAGGCTACTCAAAAAGCTAAGATCATGGTATCTGGTCCCATCACTCCATGGCAAATAGATGGGGAAACAATGGAAACAGTGAGAGACTTTGTTTTGGGGGGCTCCAAAATCACTGCAGATGGTGACTGTAGCTATGAAATTAAAAGATGCTTGCTCCTTGGAAGAAAAGTTATGACCAACCTAGACAGCATATTAAAAAGCAGAAAGATTACTTTACCGACAAAGGTCTGTCTAGTCAAAGCTATGGTTTTTCCAGTAGTCACGTATGGATGTGAGAATTGGGCTATAAAGAAAGCTAAGTGCTGAAGAATTGATACTTTTGAACTGTGGTGCTGGAAAAGACTCTTGAGGGGTGCTTAGACTGCAAGGAGATCAAACCGGTGCATCCTAAAGGAAATCAGTCCTGAATATTCATTGGAAGGATTGATGCTGAAGCTGAAGCTCCAATATTTTGGTCTCCTGATGCACAGAACTGACTCATCGGAAAAGACCCTGAAGCTGGGAAAGACTGAAGGCAGGAGGAGAAGGGGATGACAGAGGATGTGATCACTGGATGGCATCACCGCTTGATGGCCTTGAGTTTGAGCAAGCTCCGGGAGTTGGTGATGGATAGGGAAGCCTGGCGTGCTGCAGTCCATGGGGTCCCAAAGAGTCGGACACGACTTAGTGACTAAACGGCAGCAGCATATTTCCCCAAACGCTTCATGAAGGGAAAAGAAAAATGCTATCTTATTAACTACATTTGGATAATACGCATTCCCAAACTTAATCTAAAATGGAACCGTGTTTCCCATTGGAACACTGTTCATGTGGAAGGGGTGGGAAGGTGGATAGAGTACTCCAGTGTCAATAGTACACAGTTGAGCAGCATAGTTCTAGTAGCCAGTTTATAATTTCGCCTTTCTGAGCACACTCATTGTACGTTTTATTGGGTGCATCCGATTCTTTGTTTTCGTTGCAAGGGACGCTCAAGTATTTGACAATTTCAGGGCAAGTCAAAAGTTAGCTTCCAAACAATTTCCAGAGTATGCTGATGTTCTCTTGGATAGTAGAACTAAACAAAACATTCATTAAGGCTTTAAAAAATAGAGATACTTTAAATAATAGAGATATGAGTGTGAAAATAAATCAAATAGCTTTTAATAACTCGCCGAGATGGCCTGGACCATACTAATGGTATAAACAAAGTAAGATGTGAACACGGTTAGAAGATTTGGTACAATACAAACAGTACAGCTTTTGATAAACATCTGCATATGCATCAGTAGGGTGTGAATTTCTATCACCAGAATTACTGAGTCATAAGGATTGTGCTTTTACAAATTTGACAGATGTCACAAAACTGCCTTTCAGGCAGGTCATGCTGATTTATACTTCCACCAAGATCTTTTTATATATATGGTTCTTTTTTGTTAATTTGTCCTTTCCTTTCATTTCTTAATTGGGCTCTAGATGAGCTCTAGTTGATAATTTAAACAGATTATATCAGATTTACAAAAGAATTCGGGAAAACTGACATCATTGCAGTGTTGAATCTTACTATAAAGGAGCACAAAACAAATTTTTTCCTCCTTGTTTATGTGTTTATTCACTCAGTCATGTCAGACTCTTTGTGATTCCATGGACTGTAGCCCACCAGGCTCCACTGTCCACTGGGACTCTTTGTGATTCCATGGACTGTAGCCCACCAGGCTCCACTGTCCACTGGATTTCCCAGGCAAGAATACTGGAGTGGGGTGCGATTTCCTCTTCCAGTGGATCTTCCCGACCCCGGAACTGAACCTGCATCTCCCACGTCTCCTGTGTCCAGGCTGATTCCTTACCTGTTGAACCATTGGGAACTCCCTTTATCCCCTTAGTTGAATCTAATTTTACTTTAAAAGCGTGATTAGTATTTCTTGCTAAGGTGCTTGGGCATTTCTACCTTGTTATTTTAGGCCAGGGGTTACCTATTTTATTTTTGCCTAAATAAAGATTAACAGACCATAGCCCGTGCCAATTTGTTTACATACCATCTATGGTTGCTTAGAGTTGAATTGTTGGAACAGAGACCACATGAGCTGCAAAGCTTAAAATTTACAAGTAAAATACACTTTACGTATAAAGTTTGCTGACTCCTACTTTAGACCATTTGTTTCCTCCTACTACATTTTCTTTTTTTTTTTCTCCTACTACATTTTCAATATTGACTTCTATATAGAAAAAACACTATTTTTATTGTTAATTATGTAATTGATCTCTTGTGTATAATGATTTCTGATTTCCCTAAAATTTCTAGGTATATGAAGATAGTTATAATTTTACTTTCGTATTCCCTTTGTATTTATCTACTTTCTTTCATTGGCCTAGCTCCACTGACATATACATGCACATATAATGTTTCCTTCATTTATGTAAAAATGTATTTCTTTATATATATATATTATTCCTATTTCATTAAACTAAATATGGATATTAAATGCAGTCAGATCCTTTCCCAGATCCACTGAGATATTCATGAATAATGTTCTCCTTTGACCTTTGTATATGATGTATTTTAACAATAGATTTTCTATTTTGGAGTCATTATGAATGAACTTCACTTGGTTAGATAGTATTCTATTTTTTAATGCCCAGCTGAATTTTATTTCCTAATAATTTATTAAGTATTGCATCAATATTCAAAAGTAAAATTCATTTATTTCTAGTTTTGTAGTTTGCAAATTTAGGATGTTAACATTGTATTGGGCCTTTAAAAATAATTTGAATGTTTCATTTTTTTCCCCTATGATCTGAATTAGTTACGAGCATTAAAATTGTTTTGCCCTTGAATGAATTAAAGAATGTACCTATGAAACTATGTGGACTTTGGAGTTATTAGGCAATATGACTTTAATACATCTGTCAATATCTTTTGCTATTGGATGAAATGCTCTGTATTTGCAGGAAGACATTTAGTATCATATTTTTATTAAAAACTATCCGTTCAATTCAGATTCTCAACTTTATATAGAACAGAAGATTTAGAAAGCATAGATATTTTTTGTTGTTGTTATTCAGTCACTCAGCCAAGTCTGACTCTTTGTGACCCCATGGTCTGCTGCACTCCAGGCTTCCCTGTCCTTCACCAGAGCTTTCTCAAACTCATGTCCATTGAATTGGCGATGCCTTACAGCCATCTTATCCTCTGTCATCCCCTTCTTTTCTTGGCTCAATCTTTCCCAGCATCAGGGTCGTTTCTCATGAGTTGGCTCTTTACATCAGGTGGTCAAAGCATTGGATCTTCAGCTTCAGCATCAGTCATTCCAATGAAAATTTAAGGTTGATTTCCTTTAGGATTGACTGGTTTGATCTCCTTGCTTTTCAAGGGACTCTCAAGAGTCTTCTCCAGCACTACATTTCGAAAGCATTAATTTTTTGGTGCTCAGCCTTTTTTATGGTCCAACTCTCACATCTGTACATGATTACTGGAAAATTTTTTTAATTAAGAATTAAGAGAATTTACGTTCTATTTATCCTTGACATATTACTTCATTCACTTCATATACTTCAGGAAAATGAGAATGAATGTCAAAAAAGAGGATGACATTTGATAAAAGAAACAGTGGCAAGATCCCAGAAGAACTGACTAGATGTAATTTCCTGGATGAGACCTGCCTAAAAGAAAAGCTGCTGCTGCTGCTAAGTCACTTCAGTCGTGTACAGCTCTTAGCGACCCCATGGACTGCAGCCTACTAGGCTCCTCCATCCATGGATTTTCCAGGCAAGAGTACTGGAGTGGGGTGCCATTGCCTTCTCCAAAAAGAAAAGCTACTGGACAAAAATAGGAAATCAGTGGGTCCCTGGATATAGAAGAGAATGAACCCTAAGTAATAAATAGAAAGGATACAAAAATGGGAGTTCTGAGAAAGTTAAGAGGAATCTTCAAAAAAAAAAAGAAAAAAACATAATTAGATACTTAAAAACAGCAAGCAAGATTGTACAAAGAATATCTTGGGACAATTATTAAGCAAACCATAAGATGGCATGATGATTATTAGCATGTTACACAGAAGGAATTTAAGCAAAAAGAACATGTTCAATCTGGAATTAGGGGCATTGTTCACTCTCAAGGGTATCATAAAAGTGAGTGAGTAGAAAAGAAAATGTAACTACAACATCCTATTTGTTCTGCAATGGACAGTATTTCTACAGTCATAATGAGTATTAGGTTTTAAAACTTAGAATCAACATATGATAACAATTGAAGAATTCAACATACTATAGAAGTGATTTATCTATGCTGAAATGTGAAAGGGGAAAGGAGTAAGTCCTGTAGGGACGGACATAGGAGAGAAAGTTAGGGGCTTCAAAATCCCCGTGTTATACAGAGGGGAGTTGAGAGATGCCTCAACCAATAATAAAACAAGAAACAGACTCTTAAGAAATGCTAGTTTGAATCATAAAAAAAACCAACAGAAGAACTAAGAATAGTATTTTTGATCTACCTGTCAAATCTTGATGGAGTGGGGAATTGAGATATTTTAAATAAGCTGTATCTTCTCTCCTAGTGAAAGTCAATCATTAGTGTCTGAAATTGACAAGCCAAACATTTCTATGAACATTGTTCCAGTTGTGGAGGTCGCATTTGAAGGACTAAGAGCAGACCAGGAAGAACACGGTGGCCTTTGGGAGGGAGGATTTGGTGGGATAAATTACTCTGGAGGAAAGAATATAAGCCCTTCTGTTATTTGATGTCTTTCTGTGTCCATGTTCTACTGCTGTGATAGTGTGTACGATTATGATAATTATGAAATTTACCTTTAGACAACTGATCTTTTAGGATTTTTCACCATTAACAGCAAATATGTAAATGGGACAATTTTGGGGAATCTGAAAAACAATCAGATTATCCTGAAAACGGTCTTCATTCAGAAAGTCTGCACACTTTTTGCATGCTTCTGAATCATACTGCTGTTATCTCTTAAAGTTATTTATCCTATTTTGTTTTAATTAGCACAGCTTCGGATCATTTTTTTTTGTTGTTAGAAATGTAACTTATACATTAGAGGCACACTTTGATGGAAGTGTAAGTAGATTGCATCAAATAAGTAAACAAGGATCTGAAGTCATAGTTTATGAAACATCATATTAAACATATTGTTGAATTGATCTTCCCCTATATCACTTTGGCTATATGAATTGAGTCAGGTGAGTCATCATAAATGAGATCTAAATTCTACAATATTATGATTCTCTTTAGGAATTAATATCACATTTTTTAATGAAAAAACAAAAGTCATTTAGCCCAGTGATTTCTAGAACCAGCTAAATGTTAGGTTCACCTGGGGATGCTTAGAAAAGCACAGGCATGTTGGATTCTCTCCTGGAGATGTTGGTTGAGCAAGTCTCAGGGAAGGTTTCAGGAATCTTATTATTTAAAAGTGCTCCAAGGGATTCTGGGGCACATTCAGATTGGGACCCAGTAACTACCCTCTTTTCTTTCCTTTTTCCCCATTGATAGGAAAGTGAGGGTTAAATTAACTCTTCATCATTAATAAATATGTGAGACCCCACAATCCTTGTCCCTTTTCCCCTTGACCTTGGTTATTTCATTTCATTTTGCCATATCCTGGTCCTAATTTTTTTTAAAAAATCAATATAGAAATGCATGCATAACATTCATGGATTTTTTTATTGGAGTATAATGCTTTGCAATGTTGTGCTAGTTTCTGCTGCACAACAGTGTGAGTCAGCCCTGTGTCTACATACATCTCCTCTCTCGAGTCCCCGTCCCACCCCTCTATGCCATGACAGAGCACCGAGCTGAGCTCCCTGTGCTCTACAGCAGCTTCCCACTAGTTGTCTATTTTGCACGTGGTAGTATATATGTCAGAGCTGCTCTCTCAGTTCTTCCCATCTCTTCCTTCATCATGTCTACAAGTCTGTTTTCTATGTCTGTGCCTCTATATTACTTATTTACTGCCCTGCAAATAAGGTCATCAGTACCATTTCTCTAGATTCCACATATATACGTTAATATACCATATTTGTTTCTCTCTTTCTGGCTTCAATCTGTATTATAGACTAGGTTCATCTGCATCTCTATAACTTACTCAATTTCACTTCTTTTTTATGGCTGAGTAATATTCCTTTGGGAGAAGGCAATGGCACCCCACTCCAGTACTCTTGCCTGGAAAATCCCATGGATGGAGGAGCCTGGTGGGCTACAGTCCACGGGGTCTCGAAGAGTCGGACACGACTGAGCGACTTCACTTTCACTTTTCACCTTCATGCATCAGAGGAGGAAATGGCAACCCACTCCAGTGTTCTTGCTTGGAGAATCCCAGGGACGGCGGAGCCTGGTGGGCTGCCGTCTACGGGGTCACACAGATTCGGACACGACTGAAGCGACTTAGCAGCAGCAGTATTCCATTGCATATATGTAACACACGTGAAAAGATGGTCAACATCACTTACTATTAGAGAAATACAATCAAAACTGCAATGTAGCACCACCTCACACAAGCCAGAATGGCCATCATCAAAAAATCTACAAACGATAAATACTGGAGAAGGTGTGGAGAAAAGGGAGCCCTTTTGCACAGTTGGTGGGAATGTAAATTGGTACAGCCTCTGTGGACAACAGTATGCAGGTCCCTTAAAAAACTAAACATGGATTTTCTAGATAGGTGATTTATATGGATTTTTTAATGCTACTTTTGAAATCTAATAAAATCTGCTCTGCTAACATCTGTAGCTGCCTGGGAAGCGGGAACTCAGTAGCCCGTTTCACGTACTTTTTGAGGGCTGTCAAGAAGGACCATGGTGTGAACATGGTAAGTTGGCTCTATGCGCAAGTACAGAGGTATCTGAGCCTGAGATCATCCATCAAAAACTGTGTATAGTCATCGTGCATATCTTGCAAAACACAAACACTTTTATAAAGTGGAAAAGTGGCTAGTTTTTCCTAAGGAGACTCTTAGTGAAAATCCCATTGTGGGTGAGGGAGTGAGAGTATTTCATGTTTTGCGGTTATGAAGGTGCTAAAATATTCTAGGCAGAGAGGAGAATTTCTGTGACACAAATGGTGTCTGTGGCATCTGCTTTTTTCTTATTGAAGACAATTTTTTAAATGTGATGTTGAGAGGTTATAGGTCACGACACCCTTCTTTCAGTGGACTCCCAGAAGCCAGTCAGCAAAAAGTTCAAGCAGTAAATGGGAAGAGATATGGACAAGATGGCTGGCCCTGGTTTCCGTATTCTTTCTCCCTTGATCTTCACCACCAAGCTCCTTTTAATTAGCATGTTTACAAGGTATAAGAGGGAACAGAGCTGGTTATCAAGGATTCACCTTGATGTAGGATTGTCTAACCCACGAGGGTCACTTTTTCTGTCTTAAAAGGTTTTGGAGGTGGGAGGCAGGGAGGGGATGGTAAGGAGACTTTCAAGTCCTGAAAAAAGCTGCATGGTAAGCAGACTCAGACAAGTGAAGTATTCTGAAATCATCGCTGATCTTGGACTGGACATCACATGGGGACTACTGAATTTGAACGATGACCTGAGCCTTCTGCAGCCCATTAGCCGCAAGCCCCCGGGGCAGGTGTCTTCTGAAGTATGAAGAAAAAATGAAGCATGAAAAGTTTGTTGTATGTCTTGTTTGTATTATAGTTCTAGCTGAGACAAAGTGAGTTTTGTGGCATCCTATCCTCTCTTCCCTAGTGAGCTTGGAATTGGATATTGAAGATGAAAAACAAAAACATATTTGTCTTAAAGTTTAGAGGACAGAACAAAATGGAATGTGGGAGGACAGTTAACCCTCTTATGGGCTTCCAGATAGATGTTGCTATGCTTCTTACACACACAGGCTCATGGAAACCACAGAATATTCATGCCTATGTGTATGAGGGATATTGACTAGATATATATCATACACTTTAATACAGTTAGAATAAAAGCATGGCAAAGTTCATGGATTAGCTACTTCAATAAGAAATGCTTTCTTTCTGCATAAATCAAGGTACAAGATCCAGATGGGAAAAAGTGACACTATTTATAGCAAAAGAGCATTTATTTTCAATACCCCTTGTATATGTGTGGGTCAAAGAGGCAGGTGCCCTTTTGCTAAGTTGTGTAACTGACAAATTTCCTAGTGGTTGGAGAATTCTGGAAAGTTTAGTGCATTTAGGAATGTTTCTAAAATTTCTGAATGTTTGAAATACAATATAATCATGATAAACATAGACCACAAAGTCAACTCTTACTCCATCAAAAAGATCTCCTCTCTCCTTCATAAAAATAATTCAAACACCTTTTTAATGTTAGGAATACTAGAGGCTAAAAATGTCTAAGAGAATTTAGATAAATCAAATATTCTCTTCCTTTTATCTTCTAGAGTGTGATGTCTTTAGCAGTGTTACAAGCAGGACTTATGTGCAAAATACACTACAAATCCTCCTAATTCTCGTTCAGTTGTGAGGACCAGCATTTTGAAACACCAGTGCAAAAGAACAGGCCAGAGGGGGATGTATTTTATTTGTTTTCCACATCTATGGGCAAAAGTGGCTCTCCATAACAAAAAGCAATGTAATCCTACTGCCTTGAATTGCCCTAGGTGGAAATCATCTCATTTTTCTCCCCCATGGAGAAATTTTTAGCTGCTTGTCTAGTGCAATAAATGCAGTTTTTCTGTCACTGCAATTTTTTCCTACTTCTCACTTGAAAAGCCTAAAGCTTAGTTATTTCCAGGAATGCCCTCCCCTCCCTGCTTACAAATGTTGCCCTGCTTATCTTATTTAGCCGTGGGAATATTACAGACGATTAAGTGAAGATTATATATGATGACAAGATACTACCTTTACCATCATGAAACTTTTTCTACAACACCCTTTGGTCATATGAGAATATCTAAATGGGGACAATCAGAGAAATAATAATTGAAGCCCTCTTTTCTTTTCATTCTAGCACTTTCTCAATGAAGAGAGGTTCAGGGTTATGATGTCCAAGCTGCCACCACTTGTCTGCAGGATTCAGCAGTTGCTGCCTGAACAAGTTGCCTGTCCCTCATCTGGTTACTGAGAACTAAGAGTTAATGGACAATTATGGTGCATAAAAGTTCTGAGTTGCTTCCCTGTGTCCATTAACATGTCTTGGCTCAATAAGGAGAATGACTCTTTACAGACCATTCTTCCTGTTCCAGGCATTGTACTCAGAGCTTTCCTATATTTTCTGTGTAATCTTTTCAAAAGTATTTGAAGTAGGGTGGTCATCCACAGTTATTCATAGGAAATGGTAATTACTTTTTATAGTTAAGAAATGGTGGATAAAGGTGGATAACCACGGTATTTTATACCTTGTCAGCCCAAGGAGCTCAGGTAGATGCTCCACGGTGACCTAGATGAGTGGGATGTGTGTGGTGGGAAGGAGGTTCAAAGGGAGAGGGTATATGTATGCATATGGATGATTCATGTTGTCGTGCAGCAGAGGCTAACACAAAACTGTAAAGCACCTATACCTCAATTAAAAAAAAAAAGAGGATTACACAGAAAATGTAGGAGAGCTATGAGTATAGTACATTTGGATACACACTTTTAGTTATAATATGTGTTGAGAATTTCCTATTGCTGCTACAGCAAAAACAACCACAAAGTTGGAGAATGAAAACAATTGCCATTTATTACCTCCATTCTGTAAATCAGAAATCTGGCCAAGGCTCATCTAAGTTCTCTTCTCAGGTCAAACAAGGCTGAAATCAAGGTGCCAACTAGGACTGGGTTCATCCTCATCTGGAGTCAGGGTCTCTTCCAAGCCCATTCCAGTTGTTGACTGAATTCAATCCAGTGTGGCTGTTAGGACTCTTAGCAACTCATGTCCTTCAGGCCCACAGGAGAACGGCTGCTGCTGCTCCTTGTCATCCAACTAGGTCTAGGTGGGTCCCACCCGGTATGAATTCCACTTGAAGGGACTGAAAGTCAACTGATTAGGGACTTTAATTACATCTGTAAAATCTCTTTTCCCATATAAAGTAACACAATCATTGGAAAGATATCCCATTGTATCACCAGGTTGTTCATCATTAAGTAGAAAGAGATTATAACAGGTGTTATATGGGGCAAGAATCTTGAGATCCATCTGAGAATTCTGCCTACCACAAAGGGTTATCACTTTTTAAGTTTTAATTTGGCACCCACATGGACATTGTATGGTAGAGCTGAAAATAGCTTTATTTTTAAAATATATTTCATAGGATGTAGCTAAAAGAAAACAAGTTAAAATGTTCAGCTTTATTAAAAATATTTTATTTATTTATATCTTATTCCATTTGTATTTATTTATTCATCTTATAGATATTTTACATACTTAAAATATTTTTAAAAGTACATGTGAACAATAATTTTATTTTTTCCTACATTTTCTTGCTTTAGCATCTGTTGGAAGAGGCCATCTGCCATGGGTCCTTGGTGTGCCTGAAGTCCTTGCTGAGTGTGCCAAATCCTAAGTCCTAACTATCCTCACCCTGAGAGAGTTCTGTAGTTAGTGGTATAACCAATTAAGTAGATTAATGACTATCCTGAGACTGCTCACCCTCAAGGGCATCAATTGAGACAGTTGAGCACCTTCCATATATTTCTTATCATTTTAATATCTTTCAATTCAAAAAGAAACCAATCTAATTTAATAAATGGGCAAAAGACAAATAGTCACTTGATAAAACAGCTATGATCCTTAGCCTGGGAACATGCTAGGATTACATAAGAAAACTAACTGCACAACAAGGAACCCCACTAACCTGGGTTCCATCAGAACATGGATTGGTAATTCCAGACTGTGATGATAGTGCTGATGCATAGCAATGGGAGTTGCTTGGGAGTTGATGCATCCACCGATGTAATAGTAGAGAGAATGTGGAGGTGCTCAGTTCAGTTCAGTTCAGTTGCTCAGTCGTATCCGACTCTTTGAGACCCCATGAATCGCAGCACGCCAGGCCTCTCTGTCCATCACCAACTCCCGGAATTCACTCAGACCCATGTCCATTGTGTCAGTGATGCCATCCAGCCATCTCATCCGCTGTCGTCCCCTTCTCCTCCTGCCCCCAATCCCTCCCAGCATCAGAGTCTTTTCCAATGAGTCAACTCTTCGCGTGAGGTGGCCAAAGTACTGGAGTTTCAGCTTTAGCATCATTCCTTCCAAAGAAATCCTAGGGCTGATCTCCTACAGAATGGACTGGTTGGATCTCCTTGCAGTCCAAGGGACTCTCAAGAGTCTTCTCCAACAGCACAGTTCAAAAGCATCAATTCTTTGACACTCAGCTTTCTTCACAGTCCAACTCTCACATCCATACATGACCACTGGAAAAACCATAGCCTTGACGACAAAACTTTGTTGGCTGGAAAATGCATTGTTTCATTCCAGTAAGTAATTCTCTTCAAAAATTGTTGTGGCACTGGTTAGTACAGACGATTCCAGAAAAAAAATAAGACCATTTTTTGCTATATTTATGTCATATTTTATCAACCTGATGAAATAACTTGGTTCTGTTCTGTACTAGTTATACCTATGAAATCACTACCATAAAGCAAAGAAGAAAAAGAACATGGCAAAATGAACCAAGTCATAGAGTCCTGAAGTACCAAATTAAGCAATAATATATAAACAAAAAGATAAATAAAATCAGTTTCAAAATCAGTTTTCCCTCTCTTTTATTACGTTTTCAGACACATCTAATATATTACTTCAGTATTATTGCATTCATGGTAGTAATTTACCCTGAGCAATAAAGTGCTGATGGCTTTGGTGCCTAACTGGCAAATATGCTTGCAGTTATTTATGCGGACGATACATAGTTTGAGGAAGATAGAGTCAGCTGCAAATGCAGATTGCATTCCTCAAGCTTCTTCCACACACATATCCAATCATTATGACATTAAAAAAACCTCCTTTCCCACCAAAACAGTCACCTTCTCAATGTAACTTTCCCAATCAAGTTAAGAAACAAACCCCTCTTGGGTAAATCATTGCACTGCTAATGAAATCCAGACAGGCAACTTGAAACTTAAAACAGAAAAAACAAAATTATCCAATGGAAATCATTCATTAGCAGTCCCTGGTTCATTGAAACTAACAAAATGTAGAAGAAACATGACCTGAATGTGTCACAGATGATAATGATCTTATGCCTATGCTGTGCTTTCTACCCAGATGGATCCAAAGCACTCTTCTGAGTTTCCTAAGGGATGGGAAATTGGCAGTTGACCATTACTACAAATTAATAACTCCTGAAATGACTAACAGTATAGATTAGCAACTGGATTCCATTATTGCCCAAGAGTTTTAAGAAACTCAACATGACTATAGCAGCGACCTACTTCCACTAGAGGAACTGAACTAACTTCACACCAGATCTAGCACTTGACTTTCAAACCAATCATAGAAACAATGAAGAATTCCTATTGTCTTTAGTATGCATCATGCTTACTTGGAGCTTTTTTTGTCTTCTAAGCTTTATTTCCAGAATTGCATTTGTAAGTATTAAAACATCGCAGAGTGAATCACATAAGGAGCAGCAATGCCATCCTTATACTGATTTGTATAAACGCTGGCCTGAGACTGCTCCTACTTTACCGTTACAATATATACTCACACACACACACACACACACACACACACATATTATCACAGAACTGACTCAGTGAGTGAAGTATGGGATAGTTACTGGAGCAATAAGAGAGAGAAGAAATAGGGAGTTGGAAGGTAGCTTCAGTGAATCTGTCTTTTGACTGATTCCTCCCCATCACTGTCTGCCTCATCAGCATCAACTCAACCATATTTTGAAAACATGCACCAAAATGTGTCTTCTGGAAATTAGTTCACCTACTCTAGACGGAGTCTGATGAGAGCAGGTTAATCAGTCACCCCGCCCCCTATAGTGGATGGGCAGGTATAGCTCAGGCCAAATCGGCACTCTCTCAGCTTTTAAACTGTAAATAGCAGGTCACAATGACTGCAGATGTTTGAGGCTGTTTATTCCAACGATGGTGTGTGGATAAGTCGGTTGAGTTCCTGACACCAGGACCCACTAATGGTGCTTGAGTCTCTTGCTTTGCAGCCATGGTCCTTAGGTTTTCCCTCCCATTGTATAAGGCTGCCTATACAATTTCAATAGATACCTTATTGACTTAAGTTTTTCAAAACTGGTGTCTTTTGCTTTCACTCAGAATCTACAGTTTCCAAGTTCTTTCTCTGTCACTTAGAAAATGCAACTAAAATTTCACTCTGGACCTCCATTCCAAGAAGCATTTGTTTTATATAGACTTTTTAATTGAAGTATAACATATATACAGAACCCTACATAGAAAACTGATTGGTTAAAGATTGAGAAAGGACTATGTCAGAGCTGTCTGCTATTATCCCATTTGTTTAATCTATACACTGAGTGAATCATGAGAAATGCCGGGATAGATGAGTTACAAGCTGCAATCAAGACAGGTGGGAGAAACATCAACAACCTCAGATATGAGGATGATACCACTCTAATGGCAGAAAGTGAAGAAGAACTAAAGAGCCTCTTGACAAGGGTGAAGGAGAAGAGTGAAAGCATCAGCTTAAAATTGAATATAAAAAAACTGAATATCAAAAAATCATGGCATCCCGCCCCATTACTTCATGGCAAATAGAAGGGGGAATATGGAATTAGTGACAGATTTCCTCTTCTTGGGTTCTAAAATCACTGCGGATGGTGACTGCAGCCATGAAACCAGATGTTTGCTTCTTGGCAGGAAAGCTATGACAAACCTATATAGTATGTTGAAAAGCAGAGACATTACTCTGCTGACAAAGGTCTGTATAGTCAAGGCTATGATCTTCCCAGTGGTCACATGTGAGAACTGGATGGTAAAGAAGGTCGAGCACCAAAGAATTGATACCTTCTAACTGTAGTGCTGGAGAAGACGTCTGAGAGTCCCCTAGAGAGCAAGGAGATCAAACCAGTCAACCTTAAGGGAAATCAACCCTGAACACTTGCTGGAAGGACTGATACTGAAGCTGAAACTCCAGTATTTTGGTCATCTGATGCGAACAGCTGACTCATTGGAAAAGTCCTTGATACTGGGAAAGATCGAGGGCAGAAGAAGAGGGTGTCAAAGGATGAGATGGCTGGATGGCATCTCTGAAGTAAAGGACACGAATTTGGGCAAACTTTGGGGGATGGTGAGCAACAGAGAGGCCTGGTATTTTGCAGTCCATGGGGTCACAAAGGGTTGAACACAACTAGGTAACTGAAGAATAATAACAACATAACATATATAAAGGAAGTCCATATAACATAGTTTGATGAAATTTTACAAATAAACCAATGCATTCACCATTCAAAAGAATATATCAAATGTGGCTATTCATTCTGAATAGTGTGATTCATTTACCAGAAGTTTTGGATTATGTAGAAACTTGTTAGAATGAAGAAACTCAAATCACACCCAGATCTTTCAAATCAGAATCTACATTGCAACAAGATTTCCATGGAAAGCCAAGTGCTGAAATTTGAGAAGCAAAGATAAAGAACAAGACAATCTCTCTAGAAAACTCCCTTACTGATCTACTCAATCATTAAACCCTCAAAAGTAAGCACTTTTCTGACTAATCCTGGATTAGTTTTATCAGTTGCAAAACTTCCTATGAAGTGATTTATGGTATGTACTTTTGGAGATCTGGCTTCCTTTGTTCAATTTAATGTTCTGCTATCTTTTCATGCAGCTGTATGCAGCAATCTGTCCTTATTTTAAACTGCTGAATGAATATACTGCATTTTGTCTTTTCCATCATTGACAGTCATTTGAAATGTTTTCATTTGAAGGCCTTTTTGTAAACTTCTGGTGCCAGCATGGCCTTAAAAATGAATGCATGTTGTATTTCTGTTGGGTGAGTTTTTAGAATTAAAACTGCAAGTCCATGGAGGACATATGTGTTTAGTGGATACTAATAAAATGTTTCACAAAATGGTTGTCCTAATTTACACTCCCACTACCAGGGTATGGGAATTCTCTGGTTGTAGGCTGCTCTGTTTTCCATTTGTCATCACCATTCATTGACATTGTCAGATGTCTGTTGGGTGGCTGACTTGGGGAATGGTTTAGCCATTCTGGTGGTTCTGTGATGATCTCACAGTTTCATTTTAATTTATATTTCCCTGTTAATTGAAGCTACTGACTATGCTTTCATATATTTGGCTATTTGTACATCTTCTTTTTTGAAGTAAATGTTCAAATCTTCTGCCCAATTATAAATTAGGTGAGTCTCTCTTTCTCTCCTTTTTTTTTCATAGAATTTCTTTAGGCTAGAAGAATGTCTTTTGTCAAGTATGTTTTTATGTATTTTTTCCTACTCTATAGCTTGACTTGATAAACATGCATTTTAAATGTTAACTTATCAAGTCTTTTTTGTATGGTTAGTAGTTTTCACATGGCTTCCCTGGTGGCTCAGATGGTAAAGAATCCACCCTTGATGCAGGAGACCTGGGTTTGATCCCTGGGTTGGGAAGACCCCCTGGAGGTGGGTATGGCAACCCACTCCAGTATTCTTGCCTGGAGAATCCCCATGGAGAGAAGAGCCTGGCAGGCTACAGTCCATGGGGTCACAAAGGGTCAGATATAACTGAGCGACTAAGCACAGTAGTTTTCATATTCTACTAACAACATAGTGGCCAATTCAACACTAATCTGCTTTCCCTTTTTGTAGTGGGAGACAGAGAAAATTTTCTGGAAGAAAGTAATCAGTTGTAGTTGGAAGGATAATATGTCCAACTGAGAAATAAGCTTTTTGCTTGCACTGATATTATTTGTTCCATTAGTTCAGTCACTCAGTCATGTCTGACTCTTTGCGACCCCATGGACTGCAGCATGCCAGGCTTCCTTGTCCATCACCAGCTCCCGGAGCTTGCTTAAACTCATGTCCATAGAGTTGGTGATGCCATTCAACCATCTTATCTTCTGTCGTCTCCTTCTCCTCTGGCCTTCAATCTTTTCCAGCATCAGGGTCTTTTTAAACGAGTCAGTTCTTTGCATCAGGTGGCCAAAGTATTGGAGTTTCATCTTCAACATCAGTCCTTTCAATGAATATTCAGAACTGATTTCCTTTAGGATTCACTGGTTGGACATCCTTGCAGTCCAAGGACTCTCAAGAGTCTTTTCCCACACCACAGCTCAAAAGCATCATTTCTTTGCCACTCAGCTTTCTTTATAGTCTAACTCTCACAGCCATACACAACTATTGGAAAAACCATAGCTTTGACTAGACAGACTTTTGCTGGCAAAGTAATGTCTCTGCTTTGTAATATGCTGTCTAGGTTGGTCATAACTTTTCTTCCAAGGAGCAAGAGTCTTTTAATTTCATGGCTGCAGTCACCATCACAGTGATTTTGAAGACCAAAAAGATAAAGTGTGACACTGTTTCCACTGTTTCCCCATCTATTTGCCATGAAGTAATGGGACCGGATGCCATGATCTTAGTTTTCTGAATGTTGAGCTTTAAGTCAGCTTTTTCACTCTCCTCTTTCACTTTCAAGAGGCTTTTTAGTTCTTCTTTGCTTTCTGCCATAAAGGTGGTGTCATCCACATATCTGAGGTTATTGATATTTCTCCCGGCAAACTTGATTCCAGCTTGTGCTTCATCCAGACCAGCATTTCACATGATGTACTCTGCATGTAAGTTAAATAAGCAGGGTGACAATATACAGCCTTGAAGTACTCCTTTCCTGATTTGGAACCAGTCTGTTCTTCCATGTCCAGTTCTAGCTGTTTCTTCTTGACCTGCATACAGATTTCTCAGGAGGCAAGACAAGTGGTCTGGTATTCCTATTTCTTGAAGAATTTTCCACAGTTTCTTGTGATCCATATAGTCAAAGGCTTTGGCATAGTCAATAAAGCAGAAATAGATGTTTTTCTGGAACTCTCTTGCTTTTTTGATGATCCAATGGATGTTGGCAATTTGACCTCTGGTTCCTCTGCCTTTTCTAAAACCAGCTTGAACATCTGAAAGTTCACAGTTCAAGTACTGTTGAAGCCTCACTTGGAGAATTTTGAGCATTACTTTACTAGCATGTGAGATGAGTGCAATTGTGCAGTAGTTTGAGCATTCTTCGGCATTGCCTTTCTTTGGGATTGGAAAGAAAACTGACCTTTTCCAGTCCTGTGGCCACTGCTGAGTTTTCCAAATTTGCTGCATATTGTGAAAGTGCAGCACTTTCAGAGCATCATCTTTTAGGATTTGAAATAGCTCAACTGGAATTCCATCACCTCCACTAGCTATGATCATAGTGAGGCTTCCTAAGGTCCACTTGACTTCACATTCCAGGATGTCTGGCTCTAGGTGAGTGATCACACCATCGTGGTTATCTGGGTCATGGAGTTTTTTTTTTTTTTATAGTTCTTCTGTGTATTGTTGCTAGCTCTTCTTAATATCTTCTGCTTCTGTTAGGTCCATACCATTTCTGTCCTTGAGCTCATCTTTGCATGAAATGTTCCCTTGGTATCTCTAATTTTCTTGAAGAGATCTCTAGTCTTTCCCATTCTATTGTTTTCCTCTATTTATTTGCATGGATTACTTATGAAGGCTTTCTTATCTCTCCTTGCTATTCTTTGGAACTCCACAATACCTTTCCTTTTCTCCTTTGCCTTTCACATCTTTTCTTTTCTCAGCTATTTGTAATGCCTCCTCAGACAACCATTTTGCCTTTTTGCATTTCCTTTTCTTGGGGATGTTCTTGATCACTGCCTCCTGTACTATGTCACGAACCTTCATCCATAGTTCTTCAGGAACTCTGTCTATCAGATCTAATCCCTTGAATCTATTTGTCACTTCCACTGTATAATCATAAGGGATTTTATTTAGGTCATACCTGAATGGTCTAGTGGTGTTCCCTACTTTCTTCAATTTAGGTCTGAATTTGGCAATAAAAAGTTCATGATCTGAGCCACAGTCAGCTCCTGGTCTTGTGTTTGCTGACACTATGGAGCTTCTCCATCTTTGGCTGCAAAGAATATAATCAATCTGACTTTAGTATTGACCATCTGGTGATGTCCATGTGTAGAGTCTTCTCCTGTGTTGTTGGAAGAGGGTGTTTGCTATGACCAGTGCTTTCTTTTGGCAAAACTCTGTTAGCCTTTGACCTGCTTTGCTTTGTATTCCAATGCTAAATTTGCCTGTTACTCCAGGTATCTCTTGACTTTCTACTTTTGCATTCCAGACCTCTGTGATGAAAAGGGCATCTTTTTGGGGTATTAGTTCTGGAAGATCTTGTAGGTCTTCATGGAACCATTCAACTTCAACTTCTTCAGCATTACTGTTCAGGGCATAGACTTGGATTACTGTGATATTGAATGGTTTGCCTCGGAAACTGAGATCATTTTGTCATTTTTGAGATTGCATCCAAGTACTGCATTTTGGACTCTTTTGTTGACTATGATAGCTACTCCATTTCTTCTAAGGGATTCTTGCCCACAGTAGTAGATACAATGGTCATCTGAATTAAATTCACACATTCCAGTCCATTTTAGTTCACTGATTCCTAGAATGTAGATAGTCACTCTTGCCATCTCATATTTAACCTCTTCCAATTTACCTTGATTCATGGACCTAACATTCCGGGTTCCTATGCAATATTGTTCTTTACAGCATCCGACTTTATTTCCATCAACAGTCACATCCACAACTGGGTGTTGTTTTGCTTTTGCTCCGTCTCTGTTCTTTCTGGAGTTATTTCTCCACTGATCTCCAGTAGCATATTGGGCACCTACCAATTTGGGGAGTTCATCTCTCATTGTTTTGTGTTTTTGCCTTTTCATACTGTCCACGGGGTTCTCCAGGCAAGAATACTGAAGTGATTTGCCATTGCCTTCTCCAGTGGACCATGTTTTGTCAGAACTCTCCACCGTGACCTGTCCATCTTGGGTGGCCCTACACAGCATGGCTCATAGTTTCATTGAGTTAGACAAGGCTGTGGTGCATGTGATCAGATTGGTTAGTTTTCTGTGATTGTGGTTTTCATTCTGTCTGCCCTCTGATGGAAATGGATACAAGACTTATGGAAGCTTCTTGATGGGAGAGACTGACTGAGGGGGAAACTGAGTCTTGTTCTGATGGGCGTGGCCATGCACAGTAAATCTTTAATCCAATTTTCTGTTTCTGGGCAGGGCTGTGTTCCCTCCCTGTTGTTTGGTCTGAGGCCAAACCATGATGGAGGTAATGAAGATAAAGGCGAGCTCCACGCTGCTGTACTCAGTGCCCCCAACCCTGCAGCAGGCCACCATCGACCCATGCGTCCTCTGGAGACTCCTGGACATTCACTGGCAGTTCTGTGTCAGTCTCTTTTGGGGTCACAGCTCCTTTCTCCTGGGTCCTGGTGCACACAAGGTTTTGTTTGTGCCCTCCAAGAGTCCTGTGTAAGTTCTGGTGGCTCTATGCTGGGGTTAATGGCAACCTCCTCCAAGAGGGCTTACGCCATACCCAGATCTACTGCATCCAGAGCCCTTGCTCCTTCAGCAGTCCACTGCTGACCCATACCTCTGTTGGAGACACTCAGGCACAGTTTTGGCTCAGTCTCTGTGGGAGTTTCTAGGTCCTGGTGCACACAAGGTTTGTTTGAGCCCTCTTGAGTGTCTCTGGTGGGTATGGGGTTTGATTCTAAACATGATTTTGTGCCCCCTACAGTCTTGCCGGAGCTTTCCCTTTGCCCTTGGATGTGCGGTATCTTTTTTTGGTGTGATCCAACATTCTCCTGTCGACGGTTATTCAACAAGTTGTAATTTTGGAGTTTGTGCAAGAGAAGATGAGCACACGTCCTTCTACTCTGCCATCTTGGACCCATTCCCTGAATCCAAGTACAAATTATTTGTAGTAAGGGTAAAATGCATTTATAATCTGAAACTTTTTTTTTTGCATAGTTACCTTTGATCTAAAAAAAAAATAATACAGAGCCACTTTGCCTAAAATACAGAACTGCAAGTCAAATCTGCTGTGTTTATATCACAAATTGCTTACCAGACCATGAATGATGTTATGAGCCAGGGGCAGCTCTAGTCAGTGGAGACAGAAAATTAATGCTTAAGGATTTCTTACCAGGCATTTTCTTCTACCCGCATTATACCTTAAGTATAAAATTGACCAATCACTGATATACATAATCAATAGCCAGTTTTATCTGTCAAGTGCACAGTGATACAATTACCTAGGTAACACAAAGCAGTTTGTTGAGTGTCTGGACATATTTCTTAGTTTTTCTCACTCCAAGGCCTTAGCCTTTTTCCAGGTTTCATCATTTGGTTTGCTTA
The DNA here is from genome assembly GCF_029378745.1 of Bos indicus. Taxonomy (NCBI): domain Eukaryota; kingdom Metazoa; phylum Chordata; class Mammalia; order Artiodactyla; family Bovidae; genus Bos; species Bos indicus. Next base: position 12,143,260 of record NC_091780.1, on the reverse strand, counting down.
TGGAAAAATTTTCCATTTCATTAGTTTTATTCATCTGGAATCTCCTGGACAAAACTTACTTTGTGTAATAATGAATAATGAATAAAGACTATAAGAGCTTTTAAACTTGAGAAGGTCCTGGAACATTGGTTTTAATAATTATTTCCTGTGTGAATAACGAACACACCTGGACTACACCAGACTATACTTCATAAAGAGTTCTATTGTAGTTTTCACTGTCTTAGTATAGAAATGAATCATAATCTGGAGTATGAAATAGTGAGAGGAGGGCATTAGAGTGAAAACAGCAGAGGCTTTGCCATCAGATCACCATCCATATTCCAGGCTTCCTTTGCTTATTGTGGGATCTCAGGCAAGACCCAAGGAATTCAGATCTCAGTGTTTGCACCTCTGCATTATGATAGGATACCACAAGAGCATTGAAAGTGAAAGTGAAAGTCACTCAGTTGTGTCCGACTCTTTGCGACCCCATGGACTATAGTCCATGGAATTCTCTAGGCCAGAGTACTGGAGTGGGTAGCCTTTCCCTTCTCCAGCGGATCTTCCCAACCCAGGGATCGAACCCAGATCTCCGGTATTGCAGGCAGATTCTTTACCAGGTGAGCCACAAGGGAAGCCCAAGGATACTGGAGTGGGTAGTCTATTGCTTCTCCAGAGGATCTTCCTGACCCAGAAATCCACTGGGGTCTCCCGCACTGCAGGTAGGTTCTTTACCAACCGAGCTATGAGGGAAGCCCACAAGAACATGGGAGTAAATCATAAAGAAGATAAGGACTTAAAAATTCCATTTTGGAGTTTACCTATCTTTTTTAAAACCAAAAAATTCCTTCAGATAAGCACCCATAAAGTCAAAACAGTATATAAGCATATCAGACTTTGTCTATCTCTATGTCTGAATAGGCAAGATAAGCAGCACAGTAGCTGGGTGAGAAACAGTTCAAGGGACTCTGTGATGAATGATAGGTAGATGCCAGAAAGTTCAGTCAGTCAGTTCAGTCGCTCAGTCGTGTCTGACTCTTTGCGACTCCATGAATTGCAGGACACCAGGCCTCCCTGTTCATCACCAACTCTCAGAGTTTACCCAAACTCATGTCCATCAAGTCAGTGATGCCATCCAGCCATCTCATCCTCTGTCATCCCCTTCTCCTCCTGCCCCCAATCCCTCCCAGCATCAGAGTCTTTTCCAATGAGTCAACTCTTCACACGAGGTGGCCAAACTATTGGAGTTTCAGCTTCAGCATCAGTCCTTCCAAAGAACACCCAGGACTGATCTGCTTTAGAATGGATTGTTTGGATCTCCTTGCAGTCCACGGGACTCTTAAGAGTCTTCTCCAACACCACAGTTCAAAAGCATCAATTCTTCGGCACTCAGCTTGCTTCACAGTCCAACTCTCACATCCATACATGACTACAGGAAAAACCATAGCCTTGACTCGATGGACCTTTGTTGGCAAAGTAATGTCTCTGCTTTTTAATATGCTACCTAGAGTGGTCATAACTTTCCTTCCAAGGAGTAAGCATCTTTTAATTTCATAGCCAGAAAGTTAGGTTAGCATAAAGACAGGGAGTCAAGGTAGTCTTGTGAAAGAATGCATGGCTGTACAACTTACCAAACCCAAAGGTCAGGTACTGGGACTGGGAAAACAAAAACAAAAACACATTTAGGGAGGAATCCAAATAGAAACTCTGTGGACTTAGAAATGCAAAGAAGTAGCCTTATCTCTCAGACTGCCCTTTGAAACTCAAGTGGCAAACCCAGGGTGGGACTGAGTCATTGTCCTAGCAGCAAAGCAATAACATGGAAGAGCTTGCAGAACCCAAAGCTGAAATTAGGTGCATTCCCCAGGGTCATTCAGAGTCAGCATGATTTTTTTTTAATTATTAAGAAGAAATAAATCAAGCTCCCTGGGAATCAGTCTTTCCCAATCCAACATTCCTAGCTTCTTTAACTTGGCTTCATTTTATGGTTTTTGAGTTCATATTATGGTCACTTTCTTCTGAAAATATCATGATTTACCAAATGCTATCTTCATGTGAAGGGACATGAACACAGTAATATTCTTCTGTGTTTTTAGAGGCTATACTTACTGAAACTCAAAATTTATTCTTGTAAGGGAGGGAAAACTTTGATAACAAGGTCTGCCCTGACCACCCCCATCTGCTGTTAAGCTATATTCATAATCCAAGTTTGTGCCCTGACTTGTTCATGGATCTCAGTGTCAGACTTCATTTACATCCATGAAACATAGTCTGAAGGGTTTTAAAAGATCTTCCTGTAAAGCGGGAAAAAAACTCCCTCCTGTTAATATTTCTTGGGTTTAATCCTTATAATCAGGTTGCCAGATTTCTGACTAGGCTCATTAATTTACTTAATTATTAGATTTTAGAAATAATTGAACCCTCAATTTAAAAAGCCTTGGGGCATAGCTCAATAAAAACTTGCATTAAAATATCAATGAGCAGCTGCAATAATAACAAAAATAAAATCTATCTGCATAAAACTGCATACTTTGCTCACTTTTCCTCTGGACAGACCAATTTAGAACAGCGAGTTTAGCCTCCTGCAATAAAATTAATTTGTCAGCATTCCCTTAGGCCTGGCATGTATGGGTTGAAGAGGTACGTTTTCCATTGACACGTGCTGCCTCTAATATTGTACTTTAAAAAAGAAATTGGGGAAGTTTGGGTTCTGTTGTTGGGTGTACTGGTGTAGACATCATATACTCTGCGGGCCATCATACACACTTCGAGTAGGTCACATAACTTATGTAGGTCATAATTTCCAAATTTTAATATCAAGTTATTGGAATAAATGACTTCCATATTTCCTTCCAGCTCAAAACTTGTTTGAGTCTATGAGTAGTCAATGGGTTAATCACAGTACCAACCACACAGAATTTTTAAAATATTTTATTCACTGCATCCAGCTATTTGATTTGTTTTCCAAAGTGTAGAGTCATGTTGCCAATAGCACTTCATACTCATTTAGAATCCATGGACCCAAAGTGATTTATGGAAGTTTATAAAACATAGAGAAGACGTGATCTCTCTGCCCTTGATGTACTTACAACAGAACTTTTGTTTTGTAATACACTCAATTAAAATAACAGACTCCTTTTCCATATGCAGAAATATCTCCCTAAAATAATTAGCTGCAGACACAAAACAATTAGGTGGTTGCAACCTCATAAAATGTGGTTCTTGGTTAACTGGCTCATATTCACGTTGTGATATTTGCATCTACCACCGTACCACCTGCAAAATTTTAGCTCACAAAAATAGAAGCGAGGTTTCAAAAATATGGCCTTGCAAGTGTAGTCTAAATAATCCGTGTGACCCGCATTTTCTATGGGCACCTTTAATAGCACTCAAAAATGTTCAAGCATATGGAAATATAAAATGTTAATCTCTACATGGCAATTGTTTGTGGGAAGAATAATGAATACCAGGGGCTTGGAGTAACACCCAGAGTGTATCTCTGTTTTTCAGTCCAATCTTGTTTCCCTCTGTGGGTTCATCCCCTTCTAAGACATCTTAGATGTATTGAGTTGTGTTTTCTTTTCAGATTTTGACAAATGGGAACACATCCTTGATGGAAAGTCCTATGCGTGATAAACAGACTGGACGTCAGCAAAGCATACTTGCTTTGAGGAACTGTCTCCTGTTCATCATGGTTTAAACTAAATTTTCCACTGTCTCTCAAAAGTTTTCCCTAGTGACCACACCCAGTCTAAGAACCTCACACAAGATCTTTCCCCTTTAATCTGTGGCCTGAATTTGGAGCCAGGATCCTGATATATTAATTGACTAAGTTAACTAGACCAGAGCCTTGATATACTGAAAAAGATTCTCTCCTAGACCAAATACTAGCCTGAGTCCTCTGAGCCCTTTGTCTGCTGGGCTCCAATTTTCAGTTGCAAAGAAGGGAACAAAACACCAGTGTAGCTTCTAACAGCTCAAGGCCACCTCCCTAGGAGGACCCTAGACCCCTTAAAGTGCCTGCTTGAGAAAATTCAAGGCTGCCAGAAGAATGCAATATCTATTCCAGCTAGCACCTATCTCCCTGTCATGATGGGAGGCTAGGCGGCTAACTTCTATAAGAACCAGTTAGCAAGCCCAGATGGGTTTCATATGGACCCTTCCCACTTTTTGTAATTTTCTAAATCCCCACTTTTGTAAATTTTCACACCCCTGAAGCCATTGAGCCCCCCTCATCCTTCCCCATTCCCTTATTTTCCCTTTAAAACATCCAGTCACCGCTATACAAATCAAAGTTGAATTCAGTTCACACTGGCCCCTTTTCCCTACTGCAATGGTATATTAGCTTAGTGACGCTAGTGATAAAGAACCTGCCTGCCAGTGCAGGAGACATAGAGATGAGGATTTGATCCCTGGGTTAGGAATAACCCTTAGAGGAGGGCACAGCAACCCACTCCAGTATTCTTGCCTAGAAAACTCCATGGACAGAGGAGTCTGCCAGGCTAGGATCCATAGTCTGCCAGTCCATAGGATCTGTCCTACTAAAGAGTAGGACACGACTGAAAAAACTTAGCACCGCACATTACTGATTTAAGTTCGTCCTTACCATTTTAACTAGTGTCTGGCTTTGTTTGTTTATCATTGACAATACCCACTTAAATGCCAAAGGGCACATGGTGCCCAGAAGGCTGAAACAGTTACAAAAGAAGTATCTTGGCCATGAGTCTTTCAGACTGGCATTATCTCAGCTTATGAGTTACACCACACCTCTTGAATCCATGATGACCCAATATGAGAGTGCCTCCATCAGGAGGAAGGAATCCTATTTCCAGAGATTTTTAGTCTGGAATCAGTGTCCACCAAAGGAGGAAGTTTGCCTCTTTGAGACAAATGGCAGACTCCCAGCATCTTCCCTGTGAGGTTCCTTGGTTGAGCTCCCTGGGTTTGGTTTCAAAGCCCTTTGATTGGATTGTTTACACTGCTGAGGGGGGTGTTTTTAAAACCTATTTGTTCCACACATCTTCAGCTCTTAGTCATAAACTTCTGCAGGTCCTGAAACATCAGGTTATAGTGGCTCAAGGTTGAGAATCAGAACTGCTTACCAGAAACCTGGGTATTTTGAGGGAAGCCTTGATGCAGGAAGAAGTTCATTTCAAAGAAGGAAGAGGAGGAGGAATCTCAAGAAGAAAAGAAAAGAGAAAGAGAAAGGATCAGGAGAGGGTTGGGAAGAGGGAAGAGTGATGGGAGAAAGAGGTAGGTGAAAGGAGAAGAAAAGAAGAGAAAAAAAATCAAATCTGACTTTATGGTAGAGAACCAAGCCTAGACATTTTTTTTTTTTGGTTTTTTTTGAGTTAGAAAGTTTTCCATGGTCTCACAATCTAGATCCATTTCCCTATATTGGTGTTCACAAAGCAATGTGTTGGGGGAGGGAGGAAGCAATGAAAGAAGAAAGAAAAAGAAAAAACCCTTTTTATATCAGAGAATGCCAATGTGTGCTGAGCCAGATGCAGAGGAAATAGGTAAAAGCCAAGGTCAGAGCAATATGCCACAGTTGGTATTAAAATGGATTCAAAAGAGGTTAGCTGGGCAGCTGGCCTGAAACTCAGCATGAAGTTCTGTACACCTTTTACTGACCAGAGAACCCTCTCCATCCAAACAGAATAATGCTGCTTTGAGACATTAGTAGATATATACCACAGTCACTTCTCAGTGGCAAGGTCAGGATCTTCTAAATAGATTATGGAATAGATCTACAGTAGATAGATTGCAATAAAAATATATTTTAGAGGGAATGAGAAAGAATGCTAAGACATGCATTTGTGCAGTGTCAGAGAAGCAAAAAGCTGAAAATTGCTTCCCTCAATAAATAACTTCTAGAAATGGCACTGATGGAAGCATCTTTGCTGAAGGGAGGGCTGAGAGCTGTGTGAGCCAAGGATAATATAGCTAAAATTTTACAGGTGGTAGTTTCTGATATCTATCTTCTTTATTTCCAGTATGATAACTTTGTATTGTTGTTCATGAAAGGAAATAACTGAGAAATAATCAAAGCAATACCTGAAGATTGATGAAATGAAGGTTGAATTCTAGACCAAGGTAGGTTACCGACCATATGATTCTCCTCTTCTACCTCTCAAATATTAATATATATGATAGTAAGGAGCAAAAATAGACATAAACCTACAAAATCCCAAGCCATCAGAGAAGCAGAGCTTTTACCATATTTCTGGAAGCAGAAAGTATATGGTAAATGCATTACAAAGTGAAAAGAAAAGTCACAGCCCACAATGAATGTAGAGAAGACATACTGAGGGAGCTGCCAGGCTGGCTGGCAGGTTTTCCAGAGGTTCTTGTATTAGACTGGGAAGAGAAAGTGAGACTGGAAACGAGGAATTAGTTGATGGTCAACAGTCAGTTTCCCTCTTCATTCAGAAAGTGTAACTACTGGAAACCTGCTGTATATTTCAAAGGAGAAAAAAAATCACACAATCATTCCTTTAAAAATTTGGAACTGTCTAAGGAGAACTTCGGAGAAGGCAATGGCACCCCACTCCAGTACTCTTGCCTGGAAAATCCCATGGATGGAGGAGCCTGGTAGGCTGTAGTCCATGGGGTCGCTAAGAGTCAGACACGACTGAGCAACTTCCCTTTCACTTTTCACTTTCATGCATTGGAGAAGGAAATGGCAACCCACTCCAATGTTCTTGCCTGGAGAATCCCAAGGACGGGGGAGCCTGGTGGGCTGCCGTCTATGGGATCACACAGAGTCGGACATGACTGAAGCGACTTAGCAGCAGCAGCAGCAGCAAGGAGAACTTGGGAATTGAAGGTTTAGCATTGCAGAAAAAAGCTGTTCTTGTAGCCTTTGTGGGTGTTTTCCCAAAACCCTAAATGAAGGTCCATCAATCATCAAGCCCTATCTGTGGGCCCACAGCTTCAAGTCAGATTTATTCCTTCCACATTCTTGAATAGGAACAGATCTATTTCCAGAAAGTTGAGGAATCTTTTGGTATAAAGAAAGGAGGACTGAAAAAGAGAAAAACAAATAGAATTTAAAATGGACTTCAACAAGGGACAGAGGGAGATGAAAACAGAAAATCTCTAAAATCATTCTTAGAGAAATGTGAGATGATATCGTACTCATCAAACAAGAACAGGCTACATTGAAAAATGAACTATTGGTGAACCAGTGCTTTTCTAGAAATTTAGGATATGATTACAGAGGGGAAAGATTAAAAAAGAATTGAGAAATATAAATAAGTAAATCTCTCAGAATGTGGAGCAAAGGGAAAAAAAATTGTGACATAAAAACTGAGAAACAGGAGAGTTAGCTCCAAAATTTTGATGCCTAATTAATACTAGTATCAGAAAGAGAGAAATGAGCAAACGAGGTGAGAGGAAATTATTAGAACAATAGGAGAGACTTAATAGAGGAGAGGGAAACATTCAGTTTTAAAATGAAAAAGCCTGTCAAGTGCCAAGCATGATTAATGAAGTGAAGCAAAACCTAGACACATTAGTGTGAGGTTACAGAACACTAAAGATAAAATTGTAAGGTCTTAAAAGTCTCCACAGGGGAGAAAACAGGCCATCTAAAGAGATGAAAGGAGAAAGAGTAGGAAGGAGAGGGAGAGAAAGAGAAGAACTGTAGTTGTTTATTATTCCTATTTATTATTATTATAACAGTAAATAGCATGTTTGCTCCAATAGAAACAAAGAGATTTCACACAGATTTTGTTGTTATTCCTATACCTCAACTCCAAACTGATGAAAGTTACTACAAACAAACCTTTAAAAGAAAAAAATTGAAGTATAACTGATTTGCAATATTATATTAGTTGCAAGTGTACCGCATAGTGATTCAACATTTTCATAGATATACTCTGTTCAGTTATTATAGAACATTGCCTATATACCCTGTATGGTACACTACGTATTTGTGTCTTTTTTATTTTATACCCAATAATTTTCACCTCTTACTCCCCTCCCACTACCTTGCCCCTCGTCTTACCCCACTCCCCCACGTGGTAATTTGTTTTCTGTATCTGTGAGTCTGTTTCTGTTCTGTTGTATTAATTCTTTTGTCTTATGTTTTTAGATACCACATGTAAGTGAAAACATAATATATCTTTTAAAGATATGTTTGAAAACAAGTGAAACACTTTGAAAATAAGTAAGTGGTTATATTATGGAGTGTATGACTTTTTTCTAATGAAATAAAATTTAAAATGTAATTGATAACTTGTAGTTTGACATAATGACCAACCTAGACAGCATATTCAAAAGCAGAGGCATTACTTTGCCAACAAAGATCCGTCTAGTCAAGGCTATGGTTTTTCCAGTGGTCATGTATGGATGTGAGAGTTGGACTGTGAAGAAGGCTGAGCGCCGAAGAATTGATGCTTTTGAACTGTGGTGTTGGAGAAGACTCTTGAGAGTCCCTTGGACTGCAAGGAGATCCAACCAGTCCATTCTGAAGGAGATCAGCCCTGGGATTTCTTTGGAAGGAATGATGCTGAAGCTGAAACTCCAGGATTTTGGCCACCTCATGCGAAGAGTTGACCCATTGGAAAAGACTCTGATGCTGGGAGGGATTGGGGGCAGGAGGAGAAGGGGATGACAGAGGATGAGATGGCTGGATGGCATCACCGACTCGATGGACGTGAGTCTGAGTGAACTCCGGGAGTTGGTGATGGACAGGGAGGCCTGGCGTGCTTCGATTCATGGGGTTGCAAAGAGTCAGACACGACTGAGCGACTGAACTGAACCGAACTGAACTGAGTTTGAGATAAAACTACAGTGAGTTTTATCTGTAGGATACTGTACACTGTAGGAACTCAAAAATATCCATATCTGAAAAAAATCAAGATGGAAGGAGGGATGACTCTGAAATGATATTTAATGACTTCACAGGTATCTCTAGAGAAGATGGTGACATATGTAAAGATTTTGAGAATTGCTCCATAGAAAAATAAAAGTAGGAAAATATTTCTAAATTAATAGTATGTGTATAGAATATACTTTTACATATTTTTCTATTACTAATTTGAGTTTCCCAGGTAGCACTAGTGGAAAGGAATCAGCTTGTCAATGCAAGGGACATAAGAGACAGGATTGTACCCTGGGTTAGAAAGATCCCCTGCAAAAGGAAAAGGCAACCCACTCCAGTATTCTTGCCTGGGAAATTCCATAGACAGAGGAGACAGACTATGAGGCACCACAAAGAGTCAGACATGACTGAGCAACTGAGCACACATTACTAATTTACTAAATTAAATATAGTAATCAGTGACTATTTTATGACATATAAATGAATATATTTGAATTAGTCCATTCCCTATGAAAAAACTTTTCATTTGAAAAAATAATCTGTAATGATTTTTATAACATCATGACATTATTAATATTAATAAATTTAAAATAATAGTGATCTGACTGAGTTGATAGGTGAAAAGGAGAAAGAAAAAGCAGCTAGAACAAGATGTAAAGGTTTAATTGTGTCCAATAGAATTACAGAAAGATAAACTGAAAGTGGGAAGCATGAAATTCTTATCTATCAAAACAGGAATTCAATAGATAAATTCAAGTTGCTCAGTGAAGAAATAGAAATAGCATATTATTTAAATTTGGAGATAACAACATCTAGGATTTTAGCAAAAATGGGTAGAAGTGATTGTCTCAAGAATCAGAGAATATATTTGGGGAACTGTGAGATTACCCTTGAGTTTTCATTGTTAAAATTAGGACAGCTCAAATTTCATAGGTTGTAGTGAAATAGACTAGGGCATACTTAGAGCCCTGACTGTAAGTCTGAGAATTAGATGCTGCTACTATCCTAGGTTCACTGTAAGGAAATTGTGACTCAGAGAACTTGAATGACTGCTTGTATATAGCAGCCTTATAGATGGTAGAAATGTAGACTTTATATCCAGATTTTCCAAATACTATTGTTTTGGAAATCTCAAAATAAGGATACATATTAAACAACATTATTCCAAAACTTATCAGAACTACTGTCTCAATGTATGCTGCTGCTGCTTCTGCTAAGTCACTTCAGTCGTGTCCGACTCTGTGCGACCTCATAGACAGCAGCCCACCAGGCTTCCCTGTCCCTGGGATTCTCCAGGCAAGAACACTGGAGTGGGTTGCCATTTCCTTCTCCAATTCATCAAAGTGAAAAGTGAAAGGGAAGTTGCTCAGTCGTGTTCGACTATCAGCGACCCCATGGACTGCAGCCTTCCAGGCTCCTCCGTCCATGGGATTTTCCAGGCAAGAGTACTGGAGTGGGGTGCCATTGCCTTTTCCAATCTCAATGTATAGAATGTAGTTAAATTCAGGCTTGGGGAAAAAAAAAAGTTTGGTAAAATATCAGATAGTAAACAGTAAGTTCCCTACAAGCTGTGAATTTCAAAGATGTGAATGTGTTTGCATTTCCAGTCAGGTAAGCTAGTTCACATGCCTGGCGTACATTGTCACATGTGTGCATCCTCTGCAAGTGGCTGTGCTTCTGTGTACCCTACAGGACTGCATCCATACAGTATTCGGTGTCTTTATTTCAGGCCCAGGATGTCTGGAAGCACGTGTAAAAGCAGCAGTGATGCAGCTGGCGCATGCTCAGTCGCTCAGTTGTGTCAGTTGCTCAGTCATGTCCGACTCTGTGTGACCCCATAGACGGCAGCCCACGAGGCTCCCCCGTCCCTGGGATCCTCCAGGCAAGAACACTGGAGTGGGTTGCCATTTCCTTCTCTAGGGAAATCTTTCCAACCCAGGAATAGAACTCTTCTCCTGACATGTAGCTCAGACTACTGCAGTTTGTGTGTGTGTGTGTGTGTGTAGTTTGTGTACTCTTGTGTGTGTATGCTCGGTCATGTCCAACTTTCTGTGACCCCATGGGCTGTAGCCCGCCAGGCTCCTCTGTCCATGGGATTTCCCAGGCAAGAACACTCGAGTCGGTTGGCGTTTCCTCCTCCAAGGGATCTTCCTGACCTAGGGATCAAACCCATGTCTCTTGTGACAGGCAGATTCTTTGATACTGTGCTACCTGGGAAGCTCAAGGAGTTATACTATAAGATTAAAAATATTTTCTTTGTTTTCTATGTTTATTTATTTTGTATGTATTGGAAATATATTAAAAACCTATTATAGTACAGTACCATATAGCACTATATATGTACATATACATATACAGCACATATACATAGATGTACAGTACATATACACATACAGCACATATACATACATATACATAGATGTACAGTACATATACATATACAGTACCATATAACACATATAGATTGTGTTAGGTGGGTACCTAGGTTAACTTCTTAGACTTAAGGAACAAACCAGATGTATGAATGTGCTCTCAGAACAGAACTCATTCATATGCAGGGGCCTTATTAAATATACTATTGAATAACTTAGCTACTTATTTATTGAATTATAATTGTCTTACAATATTACGTTAGTTTTATGTGTACAAAAGAGTGACTCAATGTACTTCTACATTACAAAATGATGATTACAAAATGGTTAAGTCTAATTACCATCTGTCACTGCACAAAGTCATTATTAAGATATTATTGACTGTATTCCCTATGCTGTATATCAGTGGTTCCCGACCATCTTGGCCCCAGGGGCTGGTTTTGTGGAGACAATGTTTTCACAGACCAGGTTGGGGGAGGGGGTAGGCGTGGAGGGGGGTGGCTTCCGTTTTGCCTGCCACTCACCTCCTGCTGTGCAGCCTGACTCTCGGCAGGACCTCTGCTGGTCTGTGGCCCTGGGGCTTGGAACTCTTGCTGTACATCACATACTTCCAACGTATTTATTTTTCAAATGGAAGTCTATGCCTCTTCATCTCCCTCCTCTGTTTCACTCATCCTTTTTGATCCCTCCCCTCTGGCAACCACCTCTTTGTTCTCTGTGAGTCTGTTTCTGTTTTATTGTGTTTATTTGTTTTGTTTTTAAGGTTCCACATATAAGTGATCTGTCACAGTCACTGGGAAGCAAAAGTTGCAGTGTGCACACTAAGTTGCTTCAGTCGTGTCCAACTCTTTGTGACCCTATGCACGGTAACCTGCCAGGCTTCCCTGTCCTTGGGATTCTCCAGGCAAGAACACTGGAATTGGTTGACATTTCTTTCTCCAGGGGATCTTCCCAACTCAGGGATTGAACCTGAGTCTCTTGTATCTCCTGCATTAGCAGGTAAATTCTTTACCAATAGCACCACTTGGGAAGTTCCAAGCACCACTTGGAACCAGAGTTGCCATAGATAATCCATAAATGAATAGGTATGGTCGGATTTGGCTTGTGGGCCGTAGTTTGCCAACCCCTGGATCAATAGATTGACTCTCTTTTTAAATTTAATTTTATTTATTTTTAATTTCTGGAAATTGGAGTAGGAGTGTGCATTCATTGGACTTAATCGGGTCTTTCTCTAACCCCTGTCATTGCTACATGCGAATAATATTGCCAGTACCCATGCCACGCATGGCTCACTCTCTTCTCCGTAACTTGCCTTCGCACCCCATAAACTCTGACGATTACACAGCAAGTTTTTCTCAGGGTGGGAGAGTTCTACTGACATGTTACTGATTATATCAGACAAAGATCTCAGTTAAAAAAAAAAAAAAGCATTGTTTTCAATGTTCAGGAGCAACATGAAAATGGCAAGATTTCATCAGCTTAGTACTCATCGAGGTGTTTAGTGAATATCAGGGTAGGTGATGTCCAGGTTGTATTTATAGAACATAAGTGGGCACAGAGCTGAAATAGAGCCAGGGAGGGGATGTTGATTTGATTGGTTGATGCAGTCATGATTCATTTAAGATGACAGAACTGGGGCATATGGAAAACCCAATAGATTCTATAAGTAAATTTTTGAAATACCATCAGAGCAAATTAGGAAAGGACATGCATGAGGTGTCAGTCAATGGCCCGAGAACTGAAAAGTACTCTCTTTTGGGTGCTTCCTACAGAAGAATCAGCTCATTTTCTATACATGTTCTCTATGTTAAAATTCACATTTCTAGGGCAGAGAATCCTCTTACTGTAGCCACGGCTCACTCCTTGGGCAGGAAGAACAGCCACTGATTTTTCCCTTCTCTTGGACAGTATGCAATATGGCTTACCTTTTCTTCAAAGAAAAGTCAAGGTGGTGCTACCAGTTGAATACGAAATAGATGGGCAGGAGAAAACAAATGGTGTCTGCGACAGTTTAGAATACTCAAAAGCAGAGTTTTAGAAAGATCAATATATTGTTCGTTCTAACAGTCTGTCTCTTTAGGTAAAAAGGAGTAGTTTTGATATTTATTTTTGATATATATAAGGTATCATGATTTCCAAACATAATGTTGATTTTTCTTTTTTTTTTTTTTTAATTTTTTGTAATGAAAAATGTTGAACATACATAAAGTCAGCAGACTACTGAGATGAGTGCCTCCATGGGCTCACCCAGCACAGCTGTGGTCAGCATCTGCTTTATTCCTGACATTTGCACTCTCCCAGCTCCTTGGACATTAACTTTCCAGGAAAATTTTACATAAGTTGAAATGCACAAATCTTGGCTGCATATTGTTGACAAATGGGTGTGCCCAAGTGGCCCACACCCCTAACAGTATATGGAAACATTTTGTTCCCCAGAATGTGCCTCTCCAGTCTTTGCCTCCCTCTAACCCCAACTGGTACCTTGTCTGATTTCCGCCTAAAATCTGTCTGAAACGACGCCCTGTGATTCTTCTGTGCTGCTCCTTCCTCCCACTCCAGTATTCTTGCCTGGAGAATCCAATGGAGGGAGGAACCTGGTAGGCTACGGTCCACAGGGTCGCAAAGAGTTGGAAATGACTGAGCTACTTCACTTTCTTTCTTTCTTTTCTTGCCATGATGTCCATGAGATTCGTGCAGGTCATCCTATGTGTCAATAGTTCATACCCCATCCTGACTGCGTTGAACTCCACGATGTGTGAGGCTCTGTCGTTTGCTTATCTATTCACCTGCTGGAGTGCATCCTTTCTTTCTTTTTTTCTTTTACTTTCAATTTTTTTTTCTTTTTTTAGTTTTCTGATCTGATTGAGAAGGTTTCCAATGCTGTGGAATTTGAAATGTTTAGATAAGAGCAAGTACATACTCAACAGCGTCACTATAATTTAAACTACTGGTTCATATCTTTGGATTAACTTAAAGTAGAAAAAGAGCTGACTTACCTTGGTCTTGCTTCCAAGCAGAGTTAAAGACATATACACACTGAACTGAACGTACATACGAGGATTTTAGATGAAAATTGTAAAGCTATCACAAAGAGTTTGTTACTGAATTTTTTGAAGTTTGCAGCAGGTGTAATCATAGACTAATGGCATAACACACTTATTTATTTTTTTTTAACTTTAAATTTTGTATTGGGTTATAGTCGGTCAACAATGTTGGGATAGTTTCAGGTGAACAGTGAAGAGATTCGGTCATATATGTACATGTATCCATTCTCCCCCAAATTCCCCTCTCATCCAGCCTGCCATATAACATTGAGCAGAGTTCCCTGTGCTATACAGTAGGTCCTTGTTGGTTATTCATCTTAAATATAACTGTGTGTACATGTCCATTCTAAACTACCTAACTATTCTTTTCCACTTTTCCTTCTCCCTGGAAAACATAAATTTGTTATTTAAAACTGTGATCTCTTTCTGTTTTGTAAGTTCATTTGTATCATTTCTTTTTAGATTTCACACATAAGTGATGTCATATGATATTTCTTCTTCATTGCCTGAATTACTTCATTCAGTATGACAATTTCTAGATCAACAGAATAAAAATGAAAAATAAAACTTCTAGATTTGTCCCTCTTGAATTGTATTTGAAATCCAGATTATCTGAATTGATTTGGGTGTATTGGCTACATGAGAAGACAAACTGAAAATCTGTTTCATGTCCCCATAGAAATAAGGGCTGAATTCACCCTTTACCACACTTTTAAAAACTTCATTCAAAGTCATATTTTTTTTTTTTTTCAAATCTCGGGGGCAGTTGACACCTATATTGTTCAGGAATGTGTGTGTGTTTGTTAATATTATTAACTTTGACAGAGGGAAGTTACTTCCCAATCTAACTTAAATCTAATCAAAATGCTTAAATTGACTTCTTATAATTTGTTTACTTAAACATGTTCTACTATTTAATTACCTCTAGTACTATGCCAATATTTCAGATGTGTGTATTATTCACTCAGTCGTGTCTGATGCTTTGCAACCCTGTAGACACAGCCCTCCAGGCTCTGTCCATGGGATTCTCCAGGAAACAATACTGGAGAGGGTTGCCATTTCCTTCTCCAGGGGATCTTCCCAACCCAGGAATCGAAGCCAGGCCTCCTGCATTGCAGGAGGATTCTTTACTGCCTGGACCACGAGGAAAGTAATATTTGAGATGACAATGCCCAAATCTGAAAGCTCAGTTATATAACCAGTATTTCTCTGAAGTGTTTACTTTCAGTATCAGCATCACAATATATTCCACCAGAAAGAAGATTTGTGGACTAGCCATTTGGAAAATGCATTTTGCCCCCAAATCCATCTAATTTTGTTTATCTCATTATTTCACAGACTTATCTTTCATGATGTGTTTCTTTCTAAGTAACTCGTAGTAACACACACTGATACACTAGCGTTCTCAGAAACCCCACATTTAAATACCTCTGGTAATATGAAGATAAGTAATCTTAAAAATTGATCAAAGTTCTCAGCTTTATTTATTGAAAGGCTTGTACAATTTATAAATACAATTCCAGCCTCCTGATAGGAAAAGGATACAGGAAAAAGAAGAAATAGTGAGAAAATTAAAGCGTGACATGAGAACAGAAAATGCCCTTGTTATTATTGAGCATTCTATGATTTAAAAGAGTAGAACTTAGTGATAAGGAAAATTTTGTTCAACTTATGTGCAAAAGGATGTGAAACATGACATTTTGAGGGAGACTTTGGAATTTCTGGAGTTCTAATCCTAGCATTGCAGGATGGGTTTAAAAAGTCAGGAGAAAATAGAGGAGAAAGGAAAGAAACAGGAGTCTTATCTACTACCTCTGCCGCATAGCAGTCCTTCTCATAGGATCTCCTAAATACATACAGATCTCACTTATCTAGTATTCACAAACATTTGGAAAAAACCTCATCTTAGAGCAGGTACACATGTTTGGGCATGGTGAGAATTTTGAGTGGGGGCATAGCCAAAGCATTCCCAGTGGTCAAAATCTTTTGAGAAGTCAGTGAGGCTACAAACATAAAAAGAACTGATGGAATCCAGAGCACCAATTAATCAGTTCAGTGATCAGAAGGAGCAGAACATTCTAATTGGCTACGACTTTCTGCAAAAAAAGAGACTCTGGGGGAATGAAAAGAAGCAAACAGCAACAGAGAAGGAGAAAAGATAAAAGAAAGGCAAGGTGAGCAAAGAGGACAGCAGAAGGCAACAGAGGGGATGAAAGGATGGGAAGCCACGTTGACGCTGCATAGCAGTTCGTTCCGGCATCAGAAAAGAGAAGATTCTCAGCCCTAAACTGGAACATTGGTTTTATTAGTGCATTTACCCATGGTCAGCAATTTTATTTGGGTGTATCTTTTAACTCTCACTTTACATATGAGTCGAGGTTCTTAAGAGTCACTGTGCTGGGCTTAGCTGCTCAGTCATGCCTGACTCTCTGACCCCATGGACTGTAGCCCGCCAGGCTTCTCTGTCCATGGGGATTCTCTGGGCAAGAATACTGGAGTGGGTTGTCATGCCCTCCTCCCTTAAGTGTAAGTTGCACAAATTTCACATATAATAGGTAAATTTGCATTTCAGGCCTTGTGACTCAAAGGCCCACATTCATTCTACTACACTCACTCCTCCAACAGAAGCAATTGAAGCATCTGGTCACAACATAACATGATTTTGCCTGATTACACTAACAGAAGATACTTCACTGAAGTTCAAGTCAGTTTGGGCAAATGGATATTTGTAAGTTAATGGCTCCTAAGGGCATTCAGATGACACTTTGAAAAGCTGTCAATCAATGTAGTCCATTAATCTAAGGCACAGCGTGGAGAAGAACTAGGTTATTAATATTCACAATGAAGGTAGTCTTCAATATAAGGTCAGTTGACTCTATTTAGAAACTCAGGTAATATGCGAGACAGCAAAAGAGACACAGATATAAAGAATAGACTTTTGGACTCTGTGGGAGAAGGCAAGGGTGGGATGATTTGAGAGAAGAGCATTGGACCATGTATATTCCCATATGTGAAATAGATGACCAGTCCAAGTTCAGTGCATGAAACAGGACACTCAAAGCCAGTGCCCAGGGACAACCCAGAGGGATGGGGTGGGAAGGGAGGTGGGAAGGGGGTTCAAGATGGGGGACACATGTACACCCGTGACTGATTCATGTCAATGTAAGCAAAAACCGCCACAATATTGTAAAGCAATTAGCCTCCAATTAAACTTAATTAATTAATTTTAAAAACTCAGGTAAATGTGTTATCAGTTCTAGAATATTTTCATAAATAGAATTACAAATAAAATGTTGAAATATAAACCACATAAGTAATCAGGTGCATGTACTTTTTTTTTTTAATAGCATGTTCTTTGTTAATGTGAAGTAAGATCATTTTTTAAATGTTTATTTTCTGTAGGTATATATCTTGTGGCTTATGGACAATTTACAATAAGATTGTCTATTGTCCATTGAATCTTTTCCCCTTAATTCTGTGTGTGTGGGATTTGAAGACTCCCTCATCAATCCACCATCTTTCTATCAATAGACACCCTTGTAGGATTGAAAAATTCACAGAGAACACAGCTTATCTATCATTGCTTTTTCCTTAACATTATATTCTGGAGGTACAAGAACTCAGTTTTCTGGAACCCAGCAAAAACAAAGATTGCTTTATCTGTGTCAGGTAGACAAGTGGACCAATCGATGGATAAATGGGGAAAAAAGAAAAGAAAGGAAGGAAGAAAGGAAAAACAAAAAGAGGTAGAGAGGAAAGGAAAGAGAGAAGATGAAAGGAAGAAATAATAAAGTAACGCTACGCTCTAGAAGAAGAAAACGTTTCTTTTTAAGCAACATGCATGCATGGCTTAGTGAGAGTGCGCATGTAAATGAACTGTGTTGCAGCATACTGAACAGCGATTGGCAGTCAGAAGAGAAGAGTTATATTCTGTGCCATGGACTCTACAGACTTAAATAAGACCCTTAACCTTATGCACTTCCTTTTCAAACTTGAAAATCTTAATCTATAGGAAAGCATGCTGACATCGTCTAAGCATGAGAGAATGTGGACATTTGAGAAGACCTGAAACAGTTAAAGGCAGGGCAAGACTAGGAAAAGGATTGCTGCGGCCACATGTTTTCCCAGTGTGTGACCTGCAGGCACGCACCTGGGCTCGGTCAGGTTACAGCTCACTTGTTTCCTCCACCCCCAGGTCAGGCCCTGGTCGATGATAGACCCAGGACCCTCCTTAATTACGTATACCAATCACCTAAAGCAACAAGAGGGTATTAGAGAATATTGGATGTCACTCAGTCTCTCTTTAGACTTCCTTTCCCTTTAATTATTTCAAAAGAAAAACACTGTTTGTTTTTAAAGTCAAAATAACAAAAGCAAAGCCCTTTCAAGGAATAGATATCTGTAAAGATTAAGTAATGACTGCCTGGACTTTTAACTGCCCTGCATTTGCAGCTAAATTTGATGCTAAGTTGGATACAGGCAGCTCTAGTTATCTATTCCCACTCATTTGTCCCTCCGGATGCCTCATTTAGAAAATATCAATGAACAGTTACCATCTGGTTTCATAAAGAAAATGTCTGCAAATTCTTAGTTGATTCTCTTTTACTTAGAATTATTTTGTTGTTGTTGTTCCTTAAATCTAAGGAGCTAGAGGACATTTAAAAACATTAACGCTTCTATCCTATTCCAGGAATAGTTTTCTTCGGAGAAGTCTCTAAATCACCAATGGCTTTTGGGAATTTACCACATCAAAGAGAAGGAAGGGATGCTTTCAGTTATCCAATGGGAACTGCAGGTGTGTGGGATGGGCCCCCTCAAGCTACAAATTTGATGAGTCAATTACAAGTTTATAATCTACCTCATGAAAAAAAAAATGTATCTTGGGGACTTAACAGAGGTTTTGCTTTCCATTATATTAGAAAGTTGAACTCAGAAGAATAACTAATGGAATTTGATTTTCTTAATTCAGTCACTCTTACTAATACACATTTTATTTGTCCTCTCACTTTCGATTTTGTAGGTAGATTCCATCAAAATATTACTAAATGATGCTTACAATATCAGACTTAGAATATCACTTAACATATTTTCTTACATGGACTTCTCATCAATCCCTTGATATCTGTATTGGTAATATAAAATCCCCACAGGGAAAGTCATATTTGGAGGAGGTAAACTCAATATCCTCAGTGAAACCCACTCTAAACTCAAAAAGTTCATTTTCTGGCCTGCACAGAGTCCCCAAAAGTGAATTCTGATGTCAGTTTCTCCTGGGCCAATTCTCTTAATGGTTCACCCTCTCTAATCACCTTCTTTGAGGCATCTACTTACTTTTTATTTCCCAAGTCATCCCTAGCCTGACCTTGTTGACTAAAATAGCAAAACTCTGAATTATTACCATATGCCATCATTTTTGACAGTTCTGTTTCCCATTCTCTGTCCTCGCCCTTCTTATAAGATGATAAAAATCTAAAAACTTGATTGCACAAATATTACCATATGATAATACCATAATTACCCAACTCATGTTTTATTTGTTTTAAGTTCTGTCTAGTTCTCCTAAATAAAAATCTTAATCTAATGATTTTACTGGTGAGAACGGAAAATACAGGGGTTTGATAACCTAGATGAAATGGATTAATTTCTTGAAAGACACAGTATACCAAAACTCACTTAAGAAGAAACAGATGATACAAATAGACCTGTATTTGCTAAAGAAATTAAATCAATAATCAATAGCTTTCTAAATCAGAAAGCACTATGACAAGATGGGTTTGCTAGTGAATTCTACCAATTAAGGAAGATGTTTTACCAGGTTTAAAAACTCTTAAGACTGGTAAAATTTCTTAAAACTCAACAGTAAGAAAGCAAGTAACTAATTAAAAAGTGAGCCAGAGGCCATAACAGTTACTTCACCAAAGAAAGTATGCAGATGACAAATAAGCATATAAAAGGATGCTTCACATCATGCTATCAGGGAAATGCAAATTAATAAGAAAAAATGACTACACACCAGTCAGAATGGCCAAAATCCAGAGAACTGACAAGAGCAATTGGTGGTGAGGATGAGAAGCAACAGGACTGTGCATGCATTGCTGATGGGACTGTAAAAATAGAACAGCCACTTGGGAAGACATTGTAGAAATTTCTTATAAAACTAAGTATACTCTTACCATATAATCCAGCAATTGCACTCCTTGCTGTTTACCTAAAGAAGCAAAAATTTTATGTCCATGAAAAAACCTGAAAACAGATGTTTAGAGCAGTTTCCTTCATCAATGCCAAAACTTGGAAGGAACCAAGATGCCCTTTAGTAGGTAAATTCTGGTGCTTCTCAGTTCAGTTCAGTTCAGTTCAGTCGCTCAGTCGTGTCCGACTCTTTGCGACCCCTGCTGCTGCTAAGTCACTTCAGTCGTGTCTGACTCTGTGCAACCCCATAGACGGCAGCCCACCAGGCTCCCCCGCCCCTGGGATTCTCCAGGCAAGAACACTAGAGTGGGTTGCCATTTCCTTCTGCAATGCATAAAAGTGAAAAGTGAAAGTGAATTCGCTCAGTTGTGTCCGACCCTCAGCGACCCCACGGACTGTAGCCTTCCAGGCTCCTTCGTCCATGGGATTTTCCAGGCAACAGTACTGGAGTGGGGTGCCATTGTGACCCCTGCTCGTGCTTAATTGCTCAGTCATGTCCGACTCTTCGTGACCCCACATACTGTAGCCCACAAGGCTCCTCTGTACATGGGATTTGCCAGGCAAGAATACTGGAGTGGGCTGCCATTTCCTCCTCCAGGGGAATTTCCTGACCCAGGGATCAAACTCATATCTCCTGCATCTTCTGCTTTGCAGGCAGATTCTTTACTGCTGAGCTATCAGGGAAGTCCCTAAATTATGGCACATCTAGAAAATGGAATATTCAGTTCAGTTAAGTTCAGTTGCTCAGTCGTGTCCGACTCTTTGCAACCCCATGAATCACAGCACGCCAGGCCTCCCTGTCCATCACCAACTCCTGGAGTTCACTCAGACTCACGTCCATCGAGTCAGTGATGCCATCCAGCCATCTCATCCTCTGTCATCCCCTTCTCCTCCTGCCCGCAATCCCTCCCAGCATCAGAATCTTTTCCAATGAGTCAACTCTTCTCATGAGGTGGCCAAAGTCCTGGAGTTTCAGCTTTAGCATCATTCCTTCCAAAGAAATTCCAGGGCTGATCTCCTTCAGAATGGGCTGGTTATGCAATGTTAAAAATAAATGCGCTATCAACCCATGAAAAAACATGGACGGGTCTTAAATGCATATTACTAGGTGAAGAAGGCAATATAAAAAAACTATATACTGTGTAATTGCAACTATTTATATATTACAGTCTAGAAACGTCAAAACTATATAGATAAAAAAAAAAAAAGATCAGCAGTTATGGGGGTAGTTCAGAAGAGTAGAATGAATAGGCAAAGCACAGTATTTTTCAGGCAGTGAAAACATTCTGTATGATGTTAAAATAATAGACATATGCAATGAAAGGTTTATCCAGACTCAGAGAAAGTACATCAGTAAGTGTGAAGCTTAAGGTAGACAATGAACTTTTGATAATTATGATGTGTCAATGTAGGTTTATCCTTAGGGGGAAAAAAAAAAATATATATATATATATATATATATATACACACACATCATTCTGTTGAGTATAGATAACAAAGTCATGCACGCACAGGGTCAGGGAAATCTCTTTACTTTTATTTCAACTTGTTTGTCAATCTAAAATTGCTTTTATCAACTATACTTCAATAAAATAAATTAAAAAATAAAACTATTCTTCAAAATCAAACTGTTTAAAATTAAAAGCAAAAAAGAACCTTAATAATTGTCTACTATTAGCATTATTTTAAAATCTTCAGAATTTGGGGGAGAAGGAAACCTAGCCTTGCTGGTCTCCGGCTGGCTTAGCTTCTCTTACAACTTTCTCCTCCTCTGCAGTGTGAAGCTTTCCACTGCAGTGTGAAGATGACCACATTTGTGGACAGCTAGCCTGCTCCTTCAAATTCTGTCCGTCTCCACCCACTGAGAATGAAAATGGGAGAGGCTGTTCCGGTGTGAGAGCAGGGAGTATATGGGAAATCTTTTTACTCTCTTCTCCATTTTGTTGCTAACCCCAAATTGCTTTGAAAATGTAAAGACAGATAAAACGCAAAATGGTAGCTTAGTAAGAAGATACTGTTAGTTTGGTAACCCATACAATGAATGATTTAGAAAGACATCAATCTAACCTGCATAAATGAGAGAAGCTCTGTCCATATATGAAAACTAACACTTCAATCAAATTTGGCAAATAAGTTATTGTTAGTGTGTGCATCTCCATAAAAGTAACATAATACAGCAATGAATTAAGGTTTCCCTTGCAGGAGATAATGCAGTCCATAGGAAGAATGTCCAGTACTGGTGTCAAAAAGGTGTGGATTTGAGCTCCAGTCATTTAAAGTAATGTGACCTTGGACACGTTGTTTACTTTTTTATATCTCAGATTCATCTGAAAAAAATGATTATATCTGTCACACAGTGATGCTTCAAATATTCTTAAAAATATAACCATGTGTGACGATGGATGTTAAAAAGACATATTGTGCTAATAATTCTGTAATATACACATATATGAAATCATAATGCTATATACCTGAAACTAACATAATGCTGTGTGTCAGTTATATTTCAATAAAAGTCTATAAGCTTCATAGTTTTACCTCATCTCCTGGCACACAGTAGGCTATCAAAAAATGGGTGACTTCCAACCATGGAAAAAAATGGGGTCGCTGAGGGTCGGACATGACTGAGCGACTTCACTTTCACTTTTCACTTTCACGCATTGGAGAAGGAAATGGCAACCCACTCCAGTGTTCTTGCCTGGAGAATCCCAGGGATGGGGGAGCCTGGTGGGCTGCCGTCTATGGGATCGCATAGAGTCGGACACGACTGAAGCAACTTAGCAGTAGCATGACATTGTTAGGTCTTATATCCTCAACAAAAAGAATACATGTGAATAAAAAACTTAGTACAGGGATTGAATACACCAAGTTCAGACAATCAGAAGCTAAATATTTTCTAGAAGATGAGAGTTTTCCCTAGGGTGAGTAATTTCACAGACAGGGAGTGAAAACAAGCCAACCACTCTATGAGAGATGTAGGGCTTATTGCCTCAAAAATTGATACTGTAGTCTGAAAATTAGGCTCACTACATTTAAAGGAAACTTACTTTAAATCTTTCTTCATCCTCACAGTAAAAGTTACAGTTTCAGGGACATGTTCTTTCTATTTAAGTCTAAGCTTCACTGGCATAATTAAGACTCATTTAAAGTAGAATTAACTTTGACATGTGGCAGGAGAGGTCATAGTTAATTCCTTTTCCTTATTACCTTGTACCTTGAATATGTTGAGATGTATCCCTGGGATGGAGTAAGAAGGCCAGGAGTTCTTCACTCACTTTGTAAATATATCTTTTCTCAGACTTGGGTTTTCCCTCAAGAGTTCAGCCATTGAGTTGAAATTACCACATGCCTTGTCTTAGTAATTTATAGAATTATTCAACTATGACACTGGATGGATCCTTTTCTCTCCAAGTATAGAATCTCTCTGTGTCTAGAGAAAGCCTCTAGACACAGAGATATCTGTACAAATAACGGGGATATCTGTACAAATTTATTTCTCTAAGCAAAGAGAGGCCCTCCTTCTAGGTAGCTGCTTTAAGTCCTGCCTCCTTTCTGTGACATTAGGAATTACCTAACCAATCTAAGGCTATGGTTTTTCCAGTGGTCATGTATGGATGTGAGAGTTGGACTGTGAAGAAAGCTGAGTGCCGAAGAATTGATGCTTTTGAACTGTGGTGTTGGAGAAGACTCTTGAGAGTCCCTTGGACTGCAAGGAGATCCAAGCAGTCCATTCTGAAGGAGATCAGCCCTGGGATTTCTTTGGAAGGAATGATGCTAAAGCTGAAACTCCAGGACTTTGGCCACCTCATGCGAAGAGTTAACTCACTGGAAAAGATTCTGATGCTGGGAGGGATTGGGGGCAGGAGGAGAAGGGGATGACAGAGGATGAGATGGCTGGATGGCATCACTGACTCGATGGACGTGAGTCTGGGTGAACTCCGGGAGTTGGTGATGGACAGGGAGGCCTGGCGTGCTGTGATCCCTGGGGTTGCAAAGAGTCGGACACGACTGAGCAACTGAACTAAACTGAACTGAACCAATTTAAAGGACACAATAGATCTTACTCCTAAGATTAGCAGTAGGATGGGTTGGGAAATGACTTTTAAGAAGAGAAAGAAAATGTAAATTAATGATTTTTTTTTTTTTTTTTTTTTTGGCTAAATGCAAGCTGAATGTCATCCCATTGGATTAATTATGAAAAATCAAGAAATACTTTGCTATTTTATCTGAAATACAAATAAAATCAACTTGGACTTCTAGTTAATAGAACTTTTCAAGTTATTGAAGTCTTAGTTTTTTCTTTTAAAGTTATTTATTTGTATGCATTCTTAATATTTTATATTTACAGTAAATTATTTAGAAAGAACAGAAAACAGTGAAGAAGGAATAAAAATTATCTCTTATCTTTTCATTCACTCAGAATTAGGTATCATTAAGGAGACCTGGGTTCAATCCCTGGGTTGGGAAGATCCCCTGGAGAAAGGAATGGCTACTCACTCCAGTATTCTTGCCTGGAGAATTCCATGGAGAGCAGAGCCTGGTGGGTTATAGTCCATGGGGTCACAAGGAGTCAGACATGATTGAGTGACTGGCACTTTTACTTTAAATATCTTAGATTTCTTTCTAATCTTCTTTGCATGTATTTGTGGGTGTGTATTAGTTTTGTAGAATTAGGGGCATATTATGTTGTATATGTTACTGCCTTTTTCATCAAAAGTAATTTCATGCATATTTTAATACCATTTAATATAATGAAGGAGACTATTATTAGGCAAATATTATTCAAAAAAATATGTCACTCAACTCCTGTTACGTAGCAACGATGACATTTCACATCAACTAGGAGAAGTTGGATTATTAAGTACTGGAGATGAAAACCCTTGTCAGAGGTAGTAGTAGAGTTGGGTTCCTAATTCACAGCATATACAAAATTAAATCACTAACAATTATGGCTAATTGAAATGTAAAATTTTTTTAAACATGCAGTAAAGCATACAGTAAAAACTATTAAATTAATTTATATTTAAAATAAAATTTTACCTAAATTGAGAAAAATATTTACAACATTATGTAAATATTTTACATATTTAAGCCAGTGTATGTAAACATGTAATATATAAATAAGTAACGTGAAAATAAATACAAATTAGAAAAAGATGAACATGCTACAGAAAAAAATGTAAGTCACATTAAGAGAAAATTTCAGAGAAGAGAATGAAAAAATTCAATTTCATTATCTATCACATGCTACTTTATAGTTTTTGCTGATTCAGTTTTTCTTCAAATCAAATCACTGTGCTGTGTTTAGTTGCTCAGCAGTGTCCAGCTCTTTGCAACCCCATGGACTGCAGCCTGCCAGGCTTCTCTGTCCATGGGGATTCTTCAGGAAAGAATACTGGAGTAGGTTTTCACGTCCTTCTCCTGGGGATCTTCCCAACCCAGGGGCTGAACCCAGGTCTCCTGCATTGAAGACAGGTTCTTTTACCAACTGAGCCACCAGGGAAGCCCCAAATTAAATCAGTACCTAATAGATAAATAGATAATATTTCTATATTGCACATTTCCCTTCAATCCAGTATAAATAGCGCTGCTGTCTTTTTATTCACTGTTGTATGTTCCCAGTAAAAGACCCATATTAAATATATGTAGTAGTTAACAGCTGCTGCATAACAAATAATGTCAAATTTTCAGTGGAATGTAGCAATAAGCATTGCCTTTGTGTTAATGTGGAGAAGGAAATGGCAACCCACTCCAGTGTTCTTGCCTGGAGAATCCCAGGGACGGTGGAGCCTGGTGGGCTGCAGTCCATAGAGTTGCTGAGGTCGGACACGACTGAGCGACTTCACTTTCACTTTTCACTTTCATGCATTGGAGAAGGAAATGGCAACCCACTCCAGTGTTCTTGCCTGGAGAATCCCAGGGACGAGGAAGCCTGGTGGGCTCCTGTCTATGGGGTCGCACAGAGTCGGACACGACTGAAGTGACTTAGCTTTGTATTAATGAGTTTCTAAGTCAGCTAGGATGCTTCAGCTCCATGATGTAGTCGGGTGGGGTGGCTCCATTCCACCTGCCACTCAGCCTCCTCCTGGAACAGCAGGAGGGGTGGGCAGCCGTGTGCCTCTAAGGAGGAGAAGGTGGGACATATTGAGAGAGCAGCTTTGACGTATGCACACTACCTTATGTAAAATAGACAGCTAGTGGGAAGTTGCTGTGCAGCATAGGGAGCCCAGCTTAGTGCGTTGTGATGACTTAGAGAGGTGGGATGGAGGGTATAGGAGGGAGGCTCAAGTGGGAGGGAATATATATATACTTATAGTTGATTCATGTTGTTGTACAGCAGAAACTAACACAATATTGCAAAACGATTATCCTCCAATTAAAAAAAAAAAAAAAAAAGAATGGCATAAATACAGGCAAGTATAACCAGCCACAAAAATCGCACTTTAAGTCCCTCTAACATCACATCTTCTGCATCCACATTACCCAGAGAAAGTTACACGGTGAAACACAAAATCCAGAGAAGGGACGTGTACATCCATATGTAGCAGAGAGGGCATATATACATAAGATCAAGAATCGAGGTCCACGATTCTCCTTGTGCTCAGTCCCTCGTTTGTTTCCAAATCTTCGTGATCCCATGGAATGTAGCCCACCAGACTCCTCTATCCATGGGGGCTTTCCAGGCAAGAATTCTGGAGGTTATATAGATATTTATGTATACATATCTAATATTTATATATGTAAGATCGATATGTATTTATATAAAACAAGACAAAAACAGGTTATTACTTCCATCTTACTTTTATTGTACTTAGTTACAATAGGCAGTGTTAATGAGAATATGGAAAACTCAATGATAACAAGAAGATAACCAAATATCCTTTGTCCCTGTAGTTGATTTGCATGAAGTTAGCATTTCAGGTTCTTCCAAGGTGGTTCAGTGGTAAAGAATCCGCCTGCCAATGCAGGAGATATGGGTTCAGTCCTTGGTCACGAAGATTCCTTGGAGAAGGAAATGGCAACTCAAGCCAACCTTGCTTGGGAAATCCCATGGACAGAGGAGCTGGCAGCCTACAGTCCACAGGGTGTCAAAAGAGACTTTAGCAACTAAACAACAGCAATATTTCCAGTATAACTGGAGATGCACTCAAAAATTTGCTTCTGTGATTTTTCATTGCAGTATTATTCATATTAGAGAAAATTGGAATCAACCTTCTCTTATTCTGAGACAGCACTTTCTTTTCTTACTGCATTTAATTTGATCTAGTACAGCCAACATTTCTTATCATTGCATATGATGACTTGCAACTTTGGCAGAATAAGAGGAATGAATTTTTTCCCGATGAAATATTCTATGACTGTTTGAGTTCATTAGTTAAAAAATCACGTATGGACAACCTACTGAATTTTAGGAATGAATCAGTAATCTTCCTTCTGCCCTTCAATAGCTCAGATAAAGAGCAGAAGTCTGGAAAGAGTGTGTAGAAACATCATGAACGGATTTAATAAAAAAAAAAGTGCAATTATAGATAGATCCACATTCTGGATGTTAAGAAGTCCTGATAAAAGACCAGAAATTCAGACTCCTCAAGGAGGAAAAGGAATGCAAAGGTTAATCAGTAATGGGAGCTTTGAAAATGCCAATATTGCTTTAAGATCCATGCTCATGGCGTTTGATCGACATCACTCTCTACTGCCGGGGAGAAAAGGGGGTGTCCTTCTCTAGGTCCAAAGCCTCTGGAGGAAAAAAAAAATTGGGACATCAGCTTTGTTAAGTTACACTGAAAGGAGGCAGGTTACCTGATAAGCCGTGGAGGGCCAAAGTCTGTTTCTTATTCTGGCTTCTGGTTCTAGGCCCTGGTTTTCATTTCTGTTGTACTGTCCCAAAATTTGGTAGGAGAGAGAGAGGAAGAAGATCCAATCAATTATCAGGATTGGTTGAACTAAGTACAATGTAATAGCCTTCCTTATTTCATAATATCTAAAATATGAACTTGTAGAAAACATAGGTCCCAAAAGGTCACTGTTAAAGCAGAAATCTGTCAAGTAAGTGGCAAAAACCCTGGAGGACTCACATGCTTTATACTGTATTCTTTCTGTAGTTTCTCTGTGTATTAATCTGTTTAACAAATATTGCAACACATATTGGAAAGCTTGACTCCTTACATTCTTTTAGGTGGTTTATGATTGTAAACAAATTGTTTTAAGATCCATTAACACCAGAACAAACATTCACAGGGAGGGTGGTAAGCTGTCTTCAAATCAAAATCCTTCTGTGCCCTTAACTAGTTAGCAATACCACATCTAAGGGTTTCCCTCATAGCTCAGTTGGTAAAGAATCCACCTGCAGTGCAGGAGACTCCAGTTCGATTCCTGGGTCAGGAAGATCTCCTAGAGAAGAGGTAGGCTACCCACTCCAGTATCCTTGGGCTTCCCTTGTGGCTCAGTTGGTAAAGAATCTGCCTGCAATGTGGGAGACCTCGTTCGATCCCTGGGTCAGGAAGATCCCCTGGAGGAGGGGATGGAAGCACACTCTAGTATTCTTGCCTGGAGAATGCCATGGACAGAGGATCCTGGTGGGCTACAGTCCATGGGGTCACAAAGAATCAGACACAACTGAAGCGACTGCATTTAAGGCACAGGAGTATACCCCTCTATGTCCATCATACACGATTCAAAAGACCAAGTCAGGAACCCAGGGTTTTAGATATTGTTTTTCTGTCCTATAAATACTAACAATTGAGTGAAACAACTCTCTCTCTTTTTTTTTTTTATTAATTTTGAGTAAAAACAGGCTTCAAGTCGGCAGGCTGGGACCCCTGATTTGAGCAGTATCAGCGAAAAGAAACTCATCTTTATCTGG
The DNA here is from genome assembly GCF_029378745.1 of Bos indicus. NCBI lineage: Eukaryota > Metazoa > Chordata > Mammalia > Artiodactyla > Bovidae > Bos > Bos indicus. Next base: position 12,113,983 of record NC_091780.1, on the reverse strand, counting down.
AATTAACTACAAATTCAATTAGAATAAAAATCTTAGCCCACCTCGTGGAAAAGATTTTACACAAAGAAAACCAGATGTTTCAACAGCATTAAGAGTACTTTGCCCAGCAGTCTAAGGAATTTTCCATCTTGTAAGCCCAATCACTGGTGAAAGTTACAAGATCCAGCTTCCCTAACACACAAAACGGCTTCCATTTCCCATGCTCCTTTAATTAGATTTACTTCTTTAACCAAAGTAGTATTGGGTTGAAAGAACGGGAGGAGGGGAAGGACTTTACTTAATACTATGTTAGCAAGTTTAAAAACGATTGAAGGGTAAGAGGCTGAGGTCTATTTGGAGATTCTCTCCCAGAGGAAGTACTTCTTATTTATTGTGAGTTTATTCAGTTGGAAAAAATAAAGAGTAATAAAAATAATCACTAGAGGTTGTACTAAGAGCATACCTTAGTCTATTTTCAGCTTTGAATCGATATAGGAAAACGGAGCATAAATGGAAAATAGAAGAGACCCAGGCATTATGCATCATTTTGTTTCACAGGAGGATATTAAATGTGTAGAATGACCTGTGAGACAAGGCTGTGAAGGAAAACACACAGGATAACTCATGGCATGTGTGGGCAAGAGCACTCACGTGAAAGGGACCCAGGTGGGCTTCAACGATTTCTGCTTGGTTTCTGGAGATGTCTTAACTCTGTTTTTTTTTTAAGTCTGTCTTAATTTGCATTTGTTTAATGAGAATAGTGAGAGAACCCAAAAGACAAAGAAAAGCTTGTCCAAAGAAGTAGCAGTAAATTATAAAGGTTAAAATACAAGGGTCCATTCACTCTTTTATAGGTAACGTCTCTCACTGTATTAAACAAAACCAACCCACGTGTGGTTTAATTTCGACTTCTTTCCATATTGCAGAGTTCAAAGGTGTCATATCTTTGGACTTTGCTCATTGTGATCACAAGAGTCTCCAAACAGCTATTTCTAGTCATCTGAACCCTTTTTAGGGACAAATTCACCTCCCTCCTAAATGCAGTAAGACAGTTTCCTAAAATACAAATTGGGTTGTGACAGTCTCTTGTTGAAAATGGTTAATGCTCCCCATCTTTTTAAGGAACAATGCTTGGAAAATCCCATGTACGGAGGAGCCTGGTGGGCTGCAGTCCATGGGGTCGCTAAGAGTCGGACACGACTGAGCAACTTCCCTTTCACTTTTCACTTTCATGCATTGGAGAAGGAAAGGGCAACCCACTCTGGTGTTCTTGCCTGGAGAATCCCAGGGATGGCGGAGCCCGGCGGGCTGCCGTCTATGGGGTCACACAGGGTCGGACACGACTGAAGCGACTTAGCAGCAGCAGCAGCAGTCCTAGTCCTTTATGTTTTACAAGACCTCCTCTTTCCCAACCGCTTCCTGTTGCATGTTGCCACTCTCAGTTCACTTCCCTTGAGTGTGTTAAACCCTTCCTCGCCTTTGTCCATTTAATGTATTTTTAAAAAGTATTTATTTAACACTTCCCATGTGCCAGGCACTTTTATAAGCACTGGGAGTGAAGTGATAAACAAACCAGAAGTAAAATCTCTGACTTCCTAGGGCCATCTTCTCTGGGGGAAGAAGAACCATAAACACATTAGCCAATAGTACATATGCAGATGGTGATGAGCACTATGAAGAAAAGTAAAGTGAAAGAAGATAAAGCGATGCTTGGGTAGGGTTTTCAGTGTAGATAACACTGGAATTGGTGAAATCAACTCAAATCTCATCTCAACTGAAATCTCAAGTGAGAAAGGGAGAAGATGGCATGGCAGCAGCCTGGGTACCACCTTTGAAATGACCAGAACTTCAGAGGTTAAAGGCCAGCTACTTACACTTTAAAAAACCTCTCTAGGATATGCTAATGCTCAGCTAAGAAATGTGGGACGTGACCGAGTGAGAAACGGCATGAGCTTATGTTTTCTCGTCCCCTGGTTTCTGAGAATAGATTGTGAAGGGCAAGCGTGGATGCAGCAGACAAAACAGGAAGCATCGCACTTGACCTGAAGTGGGATAAAGACTAGATTAGGACTAGTCCACTTAGGAGGGTGATAAACCAGGGCAGGTGTAAGCTATTGTGTTGAAGGTAAAGCCCACATGGTATCATCATCGTTGTGCATAATGTTCTCAGTCCCTAGAATGCGATGGTCACTTTTACACATTTTTAAATCAAATATCATCAGAACAGTTCTTCGCACTTCCCAACACAGGAATTTGCTCCATGTCTAGTCCTGGCAGATACGGGAGTCCGTCAATTTCTCCGGGAAGCGTGTCCTTCTCCGTGCTCTCATGGTACCTCCATGCCTCTGTTGCGTCATAAACCCTATCCTTATTATGATTGTTTTCATTTGCTTCTTTCCAGATTACATTTTACACATCATCATATCCCTGAGGTTTAGCACAGAGCCTTGCAATTGGTGGGTGTTAGGTCATTGTTGAATAGGTGATGGAATGAATTAATGAATGAATAAACAAATGAGTAAATGAACAAATGAATGTTTTCATTTTAAATGAGATAGTCTCATGGCAGAAATGAGAACATAAAAATTTCATGCAAAAGATGGACTAGGTATTTATTCCTTTATTAATTAAATATTTCTGAAGTGTCCTAAATTAACAAAGCTGTAAGTCCTCAGTGGGCTTTCCTGGTGGCTCAGTGGTAAAGAATCTGTTTGCCAAGGAAGGAGATGTGGGTTTGATCCCTGGGTTGGAAAGATCCCCTGGGGAAGGACATGGCAACCCATTCCAGTATTCTTGCCTGGGAAATGCTACTGACAGAGTAGCCTGGCAGACTACAGTCCATGGAGTCCCAAAAGAGTCAGACACAGCTTAGGGACTAAACTACAACAAACTCCTCAGTACATTACTCACATTTTGAGGAAATTGTAAAATGGTAGTATTAAATGAAATAAGATAAAAATCCATCAACACGTCAGCTACAAACTCTTCTGATTTTCAGTTCAGTTCAGAGGCACAAGATTAGGGGAATAATGAGAGGATAAAAGGGCCAAGTCCCATGGAATAATTCTCCAGACAGATGCAGAAACGGAGGAAAGTGCACAGCAGGGAGAAAGTGTGTCGGTGGTCGCTCAGCCTGTTGGACCGTGTCCAACAAGCAAGAGAAGGGAGGGTCAGTATCCAAGATGGAAGTTTGGTCCGGCACATTTAAGGAAAGGAGAGTAAGAGAGTCTCAAGAGTTCCAGTGTGTTGAAATATTCAGATAAGAGTTACTTGGGACTTTAGACTTGGACAGTCTTCCAGTTTTTATTTTTTGGTTATAGCTGATTTACATTGTTTTGTTAATTTCCGCTGTACAGCAGAGTGATTCAGTGATACATACGTATGCATTCCTTTTCATATTATTTTCCATTAGGTTTATCACAGGATATGGAATATATTTCCCTAAACTGTACAGGAGGATCTTGTTGTTTATCCATCCTATACAGAACCCCTTGCATCTGCTAATCCCAAACTCTCAGTCCGTACTTCCTCACCCCCACCCGACGCGCACCCACAAGGGTGTTCTCTGCATCTGTGAGTCTGTTTCTACTTTGTAGATAAGGTTATTAGTGGACACTCTTGAATGTCTGAGAAAGATATGACAAAAGAGGAAAATTTCCCTTTAGTGGTTCTTTATATGTCACATGGTCTTCCATTAAGGGATAGGAGCCATGCTTTTAAAAGTTTCACGTAAAATAATACCGTATAAATATAAAGTAAGGTACGCATTTAACAGTCTGGCATACATTAGCCTCAAACAAATCTTAGCTCTTTTCCTATAGTACTTGAAGAGTTAGGAAGTACTTTCACAATCATTATTCCATTTACAGTGCATCTTGACTATAGCTAGTAAAAAAAAAAAAAATAGGAAGGTAACATTATGTCCATTTAACTAAAAGGAATTAGGCTCAGAATGACTGAATACAATGTCTAAGGTTATATAAAATTCAACTGTCACAGTTAATTTTTTTAAGTATAGAATGATAGAGATGTTAGATTATAAACTCATAGAACTTTTTAAAATTAAACTTTTTATTTTGAGATAATTTCAGATTTGCATGCAATCGTCAGAAAGAATAATTTTACCTATTGGTAACACCTTGTCCAATTTCACCCATTGGTAACACCTTGTGAAAAATAGTATAATTTAACAAATAGAATATTGACATGACACAGCTGTAATGCAAAATCCTGATCCATCATAAGAATCCTTCTCATTACCCCTCTACATATTTACATGTTGCCCTCATAACCTGCCTGTGTGCTAAATCACCTCAGTCACGTCCGACTCTTTGTGACCCTCTGGACTGTAGCCCGCCAGGCTCCTTTGTCCATGGGATTCTCCAGGCAAGAGTACTGGAGTGGGTTGCCATTTCCTTCCCCAGGGGACCTTCCTGGACCAGGGATCAAACCCAGGTCTCTTATTTCACCTTCACTGGCAGGGGAAGGTGCTTCATTAGCACCACCTGGGAAGCTCATGGTTCTATCCTTCTTAAGGTAAGGTAAGTCACTTCAGTCGTGTCCGACTCTGTGCGACCCCATAGAGGGCAGCCCACCAGGCTCCCCCGTCCCTGGGATTCTCCAGGCAAGAACACTGGAGTGGGTTGCCATTTCCTTCTCCAATGCATGAAAGTGAAAAGTGAAAGTGAAGTCGCTCAGTCGTGTCCGACTCTTAGCGACCCCATGGACTGCAGCCCACCAGGTGCCTCCGTCCATGGGATTTTCCAGGCAAGTGTACTGGAGTGGGGTGCCATTGCCTTCTCCGCTATACTCCTTAACCCCTAATCTATTCTCACTTTCTGTAATTTTGTCATTTCAATAATACTATAAAATCGGAGTCATGTAGTATGTACCTTTCGGAAACTGACTTTTGCCGCTTGCTGCAATTCTCTGGAGATTCACACAGGCTGTCGCATGTATCAACAGCTACTAAGAGCTCCTTTTTATTGGTGTGCATGTATGTACCACAGTTTGTTTAACCATTTACACGTTACAGGCTATCTGGGTTGTATCTTGCTTTTGGCTATTGCCAATACAGATACAAGCATACATGCACAAGTTTCTGTGTGAAAATGCATTTTTACTTCTTTGGTATAAATGCCCAGGAGTGTAACTGCTGGATCATAAGGCAGTTGAATGTGAATTTTTTGCTGTTCTTGTTTGTTTGTGTTGTTTTTTAAAGAAAATGTCAAACTGTTAGAAAATGTACTAAATGGCATGGTTTTCCTGTACCATTTTACACTCCCATAGAAAATATAAGAGTGATCCGGGGTCTCAGCATATTTCCCAGCATTTGGTATTTTTGGTAGGTTCATTTTTACCAGTTAGATGTATACGTTATCACAATCTACACTTACGGTCATTTTATCCATCTGGGTGAATTATATAAGAGTTACCTCCCTCTAAGTCCTTTACCCTCACCTTTTATAAAACAGTTGTCTTCAATAATTCTTCTATATAAATTTAGAACCACACGTGACAGTTATTTTATTTGCTTCAACCCTCAAATATAGTTTAGAAAAACGAAGAGCAGAAAAACTCACTGTATTTACCCATATTTTTATTTACTATGTTTTTTTCTCCTGTCCTGATGATCCAGAATTCCTTATTTTTATCATTTTCTTTCTGTTTAGAGAATTTCCTTAGCTATTATTTTAGGTAGGTCTGCTACAAACATATTTTCTTGGTTGTTTTTATTTTTTTTAACTGACACTATCTTCATTTCCTTTCATTCCTAAAAGAAATTTCACTGGATATTGGATTTGAGGCTGGCAATTCTTTCCTTTTAGAACTTGAAAAATGTTGTGCCAGTTTCTCATAGCCTCTCTGATTTCAGATATGAAATCCATGGTTATTTGAATTGTTTTAGCTCCTGTAAGTAAGATATCTTTTTTCCCCTCACTGTCTTCTGTCTTTTAAGGTTTCTTTCTTTTTTTTTTTTTTTTGTCTTTAGCTCTCAGAAGTTTGACTGTGGTATGTTGTGATCAGAATTTCTTTGTGTTTATCTTGCTTGAATTCACTCAGCTACTTAAACCTGTAAGTTTGTGTCATTTGCCAAATTTAGGAAGATTTCAGCCATTATTTCTTAGAGCATTTTTTTTAGACTTTCCCCCTGCTTTCTCTCTGGATTCTGGTAATGCAAATCATAGATTTGTTTTTATTTTTGGTCCTCGAGCTTTTGTTCTCTCTCTTTTTTCTGGTCTACTTTCTCTTTGGTGTTCAGATTAGGCAGTTTTATGGCTCTATCTTGCAGTTCACTAATGCTTCCCATTGTCTCTCCATAGATGGGGAAACAGTGGAAACAGTGTCAGACTTTATTTTTTTGAGCTGCAAAATCACTGCTGATGGTGACTTCAGCCATGAAATTAAAAGACGCTTACTCCTTGGAAGGAAAGTTATGACCAACCTGGATAGCATATTCAAAAGCAGAGACATTACTTTGCCAACAAAAGTCCATCTAGTCAAAGCTATGGTTTTTCCTGTGGTCATGTATGGATGTGAGAGCTGGACTGTGAAGAAAGCTGAGCACCGAAGAATTGATGCTTTTGAACTGTGGTGTTGGAGAAGACTCTTGCGAGTCCCTTGGACTACAAGGAGATCCAACCAGTCCATTCTGAAGGAGATCAGCCCTGGGATTTCTTTGGAAGGAATGATGCTAAAGCTGAAACTCCAGTACTTTGGCCACCTCATGCAAAGAGTTGACTCATTGGAAAAGACCCTGATGCTGGGAGGGATTGGGGGCAGGAGGAGAAGGGGACGACAGAGGATGAGATGGCTGGATGGCATCACCGACTCGATGGACGTGAGTCTGAGTGAACTCCGGGAGTTGGTGATGGACAGGGAGGCCTGGCATGCTGCGATTCCTGGGGTCGCAAAGAATCGGACACAACTGAGCAATTGAACTGAACTGAACTGAACTGATGAGCTCATGAGTTGAGCTTTTATGGTTTTATATATTTTTCAGCTCAAAAATTTCCATTAGGCTCATTTTTATATCTTCTATGTTATACTGTGACTTCTTATTTTGTTGCTGAAGTCTAATTATTAATTAGTTTCAATAATATTAATTGCACATTGGAGTATTTTTCTGATAGCTGCTTTAAAAGCTTTATCAGATGTTTCTAATATCTGTATCATTTTGATGTTGGCATATATCTATATTGTCTTTTTACATCCAATTTGAGTTCTTCCTTGTTCTTTGTGTGATGAATGTTTTGTTTTGTTTTGTTTTAATTGAATTTTGTACATTTCGTGGTAGGCTATGAGATTCTGTGTCTTTTTTAAACCTTCTGTTTTAATCGGCTTCCTTTGCCACCATTCTGCTATAAGTGTGGTGTGTGCCCCCTCATCATCGCCAAGGGGGAAGAACTCCAGGTTCCCCACTTGGCTTCTGTTGACATTTGAGAGGGAAGATGCTCCTTCCTTACTGTTGGGTTGTGTGGAGGTGAGTGTTCCTGCTCCCAACTAGCCCTTCAGAGATAATTTCATATACGGGAAGGGTAGGAGGTCCTACCCCTCCCCATATGGTGTTCACTGACCCCATAGGGGTGGGGGCTCAACAGTGTGGCAGGCTTAAAAGTCACAGGTCCCAACTCAGCCTTCTCTGATACCACACGTGTTTGTTGGACTAGAGTGGTTATTGGCCCAATATTTCATATATATATATATATATAGAGAGAGAGAGAGAGAGAGAGAGAGACTTGCTAGCTTGCCCTTTTCCTGGTTTCCTGGGTCTTATCTTGTCTGTGTCTATTACTGTTTCTGAGTTGTTGACTTTCTCAGCAATAGGTCTTAAATATATGAGAAAAACAAAAATTCAGGGAAACTCACCATTCCTTGGGTCCTGAGGTTTCTGGCCAGTCTGCTTTCTTCTCTCCATCTTTCAGATCTTAAGTTTGTTTTATATATAATCTCCAGAGCTTCATCTGTGCAGAGAAGAGTCATAGAGAAAAGTGTGCATTCTCTACCTTGAGCAGAACTTTTTAAAGGAACACTTGATTTACTGAGGTAAAAACAAGGTTATCTGTCTTAATAATATTTAATGAGAAGACAATCTGAGTATCTTGTTGCCACTGTTTATCTTTAGAAGTAAATTCTTCTTCCTTACTGTATGGAGGCTTAAGCTTAATTAACATTTTTATTTTAAAAGACTAATGTATTAGTTATGGCGAATCTACAAAGCCACCTCAGATCCCTAAAGAAGCAATTCCCTGAGCGCTTTTGCATGTGCACTAAAGGTATTGTTGCCCCTGATACCTCATGAGGCTGTATCACAGAGAGAAACTGGAAGGCAGGTGGAATCAGCGAGTTTTGATCTTTAATTTCCCTCTTTATGCAACTGTATAAGAAAACTTATTTCAGAAGCTGCTAAGATTAATTTACATATCACTGGACCTATTTCACTAACTACCAAAAATGCACTTATTCTAAGCACTGAAACAATATCATAAATGAAGTTATAGACTCTGTGTCTAGGAATGCATTTGATGATCATTTCGACCGTAAAATTCAACTGATTTTGTTATTGCTGATGTTTATTTTCCCAAAGATAGAAAGTTTTTTTTTTTTTTTCCCAGTACAGAATGGCTAAAAGGATCCAATGCAAATTGAATATAGAAGGTTTAGAGTGTGGCCGAACAACTGGACGATAGTGAAAAGGTCAATTAACCAACGGGTTGGTTTGTCATGATGGCATGAACGAATTATTTTAAATGATTTTCCACATTAAATTTTCCAGATGTTTTGGCCACAGGCCAAGATAATTAATATTGCTAATCACTGGCTAGAATTATGTTGGCAAGCTAATTCGCTGAGCAGGGACTTGGAACTCTGAGTTGGGTTGTTGGTAAGCCGTGTGTATTATGTTTAAATGAAACATGTTAGTCTCATCACTGACCCAGGCCAAAAATTTGCTGTGGTACTTGAGATGATTACTCATTTTACATCATCAGAAAGTAAATCTAAAAAGAAAAGATGCCATGTCTTCTGTTTAATTTTTCTTCCCTAGAGAGGTCTCTTTATACTCATGACAAATTTGAAATGCAACACTTCTGTCCTTCAGAAGTTTTCAGTGGAAAAATTTAAAAGACACACAATCACTTTAAGCAGAAAAGAAAAAAAAAGTATGTATGCTTTTTTCTTCTCAAAAATTAAGTATGGATGCATGGATTTTGACGAAACATTAAGAAGAGTCATATTTTCAACTACCTAGATATTATCAGAATGATTGGTATTTGTGTGGTTTTTATTTCTAAATGTAATATGTTGCTTACAATGCTTATGATATGCATTTACTTAGGGCAACTCTACCTTATAAGATGCATCGATCACACTGCAAAGGCTTTCTGAGTTTGTTTTAAATTCAGATATAGGCATCTCATGCCTACCTATACAGCACAGACAAAAAAGTCTAGACATCAGGAGAAAGCAACTCAAATTGGGTTAGAAACTTGCCATTTGGACACAGTCGCGTCCACCAGCCCCACAGACTTTACAGTCTCACTTCCCCTTTCACAGACCCACTGACGAGAGGGTATTACAATTTTTACTGACATCAGTGACCTGGCATCGCTGATTTATTCTCTGCTTTGGTTTACAGAGGAATAAACCGGTAATTAATTATATATCAGAACACGAGAATCGACCTGGCAATAATGTACAGGCTAAGAATGCTCTATTTACATATGTAGGTTATTTAAAATATGTCTTGTTAAATAAATATTTAAAATACCTCCTTATTTAGCTTATAAACTGTTTGGACTGAGGCTGCAGTGTGCCTCATTGCAGAATGTTCAAAAGAGTGAGAGAATTGCCATAGAATTTCATCTCTGCCTGACCAGCAAAAATCTCCTCTCTGTGTCTGCCAGGGCTTACAGAAAGCCTCTTTAAGGAAAACAACAACACAAATTATCTTGCTATCAAAATATATAATACTTGTATAAAGAAGATCCTTGGGAAACCATAAAACTTACCTTTATCTTGAGAGCAGGTATGCAGAACAAGGGAACTAGAAATAAACTAGCCACATCAACATGATCATCTCAGAGGGGAGTAAGGTGGACAGGAAGTAAGAGAAACAAATGATTTCACAGCAAAATGGTCTCCCTGCTGTGGCTTGTTTACCCTGTCCAGAATTATTTTTAAAGGGGAAGAAAATACAGAACTAGAGTTTTCACATCTCTCCAATCAGTACAAACTCATGATTTCAAAACAACCATAATAATGAAAACACACGTGGACACCAGGCAGTCTGGGAGAACCAACTCCATGTGCTTTGCAGGAGAGCTAAGCTCAAAATCCATCAGGGGCCGTGCTAGGCATTCCACTTATTTTTGGCGCTCTGAAAGTTAGCTTTATCCTGGAGGATACATCTGCATACCTCAAACTGCCCAGTTTTCTTTCAAAGCTTGTTTGTTGCCTGCCGTCTGGAATCACAGACCTATCAATTGCTGATCCACCAGGGGGAGCACTTCACCAGCACAAAACAAGCCTTCCCCAAAGGAAGTCTTTGAAGGTGCCTCTTTCTCTCCATTTACACCGCTGACAACAACCCTGAGTTTCATCAGTTCTACTGGCTGTGGTACTCATATACCCAATACCGATTTCACGTCCCTTACCCCGTGCTGGTGGGATACGTGTTGTTCAGTTGTGGATACATATACCCCCAGCAGATTTTGCAGTAGGACGTGAAACTTAGTCCTTGTACTTTGTAGAGTACATTAATAAGTCCATGTCTTATTAATAGGAAATGATTGAGTTCTTCCTTCTCCAGCATCTTTTACAGGCAAAACCAATAGATTTATCAAACTACTTATTCTATCCTTATTCTCTGATCTTCCATCTGGGATGTGTGTGTGTGTGTGTGTGTGTGTGTGTGTGTGTGTGTGTGTGACTCGCACAGGTCTGGAAGCCAGGCAACTAGCACAGCTTGCTGACACTGGCACTTCTTTCTTCAGCCCTTTCCCTTTCCTCTGGCCAGGACCCTGGGCTGGGCAGGAAAACAGCTGTCAGAGAAACGTTTGTGTTGATGATAAACCATCTGTGTGCAAGCTCAGGGGTTGCCACCAGCCAGTCCAAACAAAATGGCTGTGGGCGTCAGTGGACTTGTGTATGGACAGAGAGCCCCAAGTTTGCTAATGACAGACAGACAGACAACCAAAGGTGTTTAGTAATCTCTAAGGTGCTCTGCAACTGGTTTTTAAAATCCACAAAAGGAATTGCCCTTGGGGAAACCAAGTTGTACTTTTACTAATGCTCTGTTCCTTTGGAGCCTTATCCTAAGCCTCTTTCAGGGTCCTTCCATGTCTCCTTCTTCTAACAAGGAATAAGCTCCACCTTGCAGCTTAAGGCATAGGCTCTGGACTAGGAGCTGTGGTGAGAACTTGGAACTTCTTAGAACCCCAGGCCCCATGCTAGACATCCTGAATCAGAATCTGCCTTTTAACAGAACCCCAGGCAACTGGAGAACACGTTGAAAGCCAATACTCTGCTCACAGAGGCCCTGGTCTCTGCAGAGGCCTCCTTCTGTCAGGACATAGGTAAGATGCAGAGATGTGTCCTTCTAACAGTGTAGAGGTGTCAAGATCGTTAAGTGGCCTTATTGTACATGCAACCCACTCTTAAAGCAGCAGCATGAAAGTACAGAAATCAGTCTTTCGAGACAAAAAGAAACAAACATGGCTTCCCACTTGAAGCCTGGCACTTGCCAGCTCTGCTTTTCCTCATTTGTATTTACAGATACTAACTCCACTGCGGAGATTAAACGAACGCCCGACACTCAGAAAATTCAGTCAATAGTCTTCTTCCCCTTCAGAACCGAGTTCCCAATCTATGAATATTATCCTGGAATTTGGTTATTAGCTTTTTTTCCATTTGACTTTTCTATTTTTTATTTTGCTACTATTTTTGTTTCTTTTTATTACTTCCAAATAATACAGGGAGAAATGGATAGTGAATCTCAAATTTGCCTATGTATTTACTCATTAGTGGCTTTGTTGAATGACTTTTGCAGAGGAGAAAGTTGAAAAAGCTAAAATAATCATTTGAGATTTTTTTTCTGAAATTCCAAGCCCTGTCTTTAAACGCTGTTATGTCAAGGGTAATCCAGGGAAGGGGGATTCATTTTTGAGAACAAAATAGAAAATGCCCCATGAAAAAATATCTAAAATGAGAGAGAAACAAGCTAAATCCCAACAAGCACATCTGTTAATCCCATCATGGGACCACTGTCACAGCTGAATGGAATGAGCAATAGGTATTTGTGTGATGGTACTATGACGTAGGGTTTTCTATTTCTTTGAATAACAGTATTCTATAACGCTCCTTTTCTTGCCCTTTCCATTATTCTTTGGTGAAAGTGTATGTGATTTTCTGAACTTTGGCACAAATTCATTAGAAGGTAAAATGCACCTAGATATCCACTGCTTCATCCCCAAGTTAGAAGTAATTGCTTCTAAAGAGAATGTGTTATGGAGGAATTACAGGATGGGGTTTCTCTTCTGAGAGAGTAGAGTTTTAGCATGGCAGGTGAGTGTGAAAACAGGTCTCAAGATGATATGCAAACTTGGATCAACATACCATGACCCTTCTTACAAAGAAGAGTGTCCATGGCCCTGGGGGTGGCCATGGTGTTGGGGGATGCTCCCTGCTGATTGTGAATACTCTGGAAGCGGGGCCTTGGCTTGCAGCAAGGAAGCGCCTCTCCAGAGGGTTTTTTGACAGCTTCCCTTCAGGTCTTCTTTCCTGCCCTTCCAGATGGCCTTCCTCATACCATTTCCTCTCTAGAGTCTCCCATTCAGCTTTCAAAGGAAACAGCTACACTCTGAGAGAAGAGAAGTACATACTTTTTTCATTTTCAAAAGTCGTTTTTTCAAAGACTAACTTCAAAGCGACCTATAGGTTTAATAAAACATAAATGACTCACTTGTTTACTCCCTACCCCTAAACTAACTTCAGTGTTTAGTTCATTCATATTCAGTTTCATTCATATTCTGTTTATACTCTGGGACATCACGTTGAATCTATTTGAATGTCTAAATGTTCAATAGAAATTCAAGCATCGAAATGGGATGCCATCACCTGTATTTCTATTGCAAAGCTTCTGTGAGACCTAGCAGTGACCATACTGAATTCTCACAAGAGTATCTGAATTAGTAGAAGTTCATCTTGTCTAGAAATGAAGATCATAGGTGGAGAAGGGGAGATGGTTCCCATCTTATTTCAGACTTGTGGCTGATGCCCCAAAGCGTGAGACCCTCAGGCCTGGTAAGAGAATGGGAGATACTAGGCCTACTCTGACCTAGCTTGCATGGGCTAAGTGTCCAAAAGTCAATCTCCTCTGTTGCAGAACACTGTCTATGATTCAGATGTAAGAGCTCTGTGAAATGGAAGGATTTTGCTCTCAAGAACAGAGATCTTTCAGTTCCTCCAGGGTTTCTTAAATTTTACAACCATCATCAAGGAAGAAAAAGTTCTTTTCTCTCTTGTCAAGCATTAATATACAAGCTGAATAATTAGTCTGAGTTATCACTGCTCTTGTTTTAAGCCATGTAGCCACATTCACAAATATCAAAGTACTTTGCAAGATGAAAACAACCTCAGACATGTAGGAGTGAAGTACTGCCAACATCTAGGAGAGAAAATAAAATGTCTTTCATTCTTTCATTCTGACTTGGACCAAATTTCTTTGGAGAGAAACTTTTACTGGAATGGGGTAAAAATATGGGAAGTCTGAATATAGCCCATAACTGGCTTTAATTAATGTCCTTTCTGGCCTCCTGAAAAAAAAAAAAATCCAAATAGTGAAAATGCTTAGGGGTAAGCTCTTCTCTTTTCCCTGTAAGTGCTTTCAATCTGCAAAGGAAAGGAATGAATCAAAAGAATGGTTCTCATGATCAATCTCAAAGAATTGGCTTTCCGTGGCTCAATTTTGATGCATTTTATCCTAGATGTTTACAAAACATCTGTAATAAAATAAAAAAAAAAGAAGCAAGAGAAAAAGGTAGAGAAATGCAGCATTCTCCGGAAGAAACAAAACTTATATCCTTAGGATTTTTATTATCAGAGCAGTTTTCTAGTACAAGCTAGGTTTTTCCTAGATCAGTCTCCCTCTGAAATCTTCATATAATTGTACACCTACAGGAAGTGTCCCTTGCTGAATCACCATAAACAAATCATTGCTTCTAAAATAATCTTAAAATGAGGTATCCTAGAAACTAGTTAGGCAACTCAAGTTTTAATACTTCAGAGGAACAATTGGCTAACTCTTCTAAATATCTCAGTTTTTGGTTTCTGATTTTTAATGTAAAAATATCATTGAAATACGCTACCCCAGGGTTTGCCAGCCTTGCCACAATTGACACTTTGAGCCAGATAATGAATTCTTTGTTGAGGGGGGTGTCTATCCTGTGCATTGTAAGATATTTATTGGCATCTCCAGACTCTACCCATTAGATACCTGCCAGGCGCATCCTCCTTCTCCACAGTTGCGACAATTGAAAATATCTGCCCATGTTGCCAAATGTCCCTGGGGCCACTAAACTGATGCCAAAATCATCTGTGGCAAAATGTCATGCTGTGGAAAATTGTTTAACAACTCTCGTGTTTTAATTATTTTATGATTTGGCATTGCTGAGACCAAGTTTGTGATCTATCTTAAAAAGGAAATGCTTTCTATTTGATCAGGGTCAGTCAGCTCCTTAAAAATGTATTCATACTACTTCTGATAGAATTTTCCATCTGATTTTCTAACAAGTTATACAGATCTATAACTCTGCATTATCCAGTGTGTGAAATGACGATATCACTAACTTTTTTTACAGAGGAAAATCAAAATAATAGGCAAAACACTGATTATGAGAAGGGGCTAGAAGCTGCAAAATCATACAAAATGTAATTCAACAAGTATGAAGCAAAGTGAAGTGTTAGTTGCTCAGTCATGTCCAACTCTTTGCAAACCCATGGACTGTAGCCCACCAGGCTGCTCTGTTCATGAAATTCTCCAGGAAAGAATACTGGAGTGGGTTTCTTAATACCCAGAATACTGGATTCCCTTCTCCAGGGAATCTTCCTGACCCAGGACCTAACTAAGACCTCCTGCATTGCAAGCAGATTCTTTGCCGTCTGAGCCACAAGTATAGGAGAGGTTATATGAATAGTAACCATTGATCATTCAACAAGTGTATTAGAGGTCACAAAAATATTAACTATTGATCATTGACTATTGCTAATCACTCTTCTGAAATGGCTAGAGACCCTGACCCTATCAGGAATGTACTTGAAAACCAGGAACGTAACAATACATATTACCTTCTCAAGAAATACCTCTTGTTTGATGCATGCGTACTTTTAAACTTGGTTTCTGAAAGAAAAATAACCTTGGTAAATAGACATTTATACTACCTAGTTGGAAGGGTATTTGGAAAATGACTTTTCACTAAAAGATCGAACACAGGATTAAAGTGCTTGTGGAGGATTCATTTCCCTGCTCGCATGTCTCTGAGAAACAGCGAAATCAGGTAATAAACATGAAGACAGGGTAACGAAGAGGCTGGCTTAACAAAAATAACAGAAGCTGATTTGAAGCTGGTCTGAGTACTGTACCCAATTCATTCAACAATAGGCTAATGCCTGGGCATTAGCCATGCCCAGAACAGGGTGTGCTGTGATGTTTAATATGTGATACAGCAAGTAGGGCGGGAGTGGGGAACAGGACACCGACCTTACATCTCCGTGTTTATTAAGTTGTATCACATGACGCCCACCTCCCTTAAACGGTGTGCGTGGTGTGTCATGGGATACTGTGATGTGTAAAAGAAGGGAACGGAGGCAGATTCAATCACTCCCACCAACAAAGGCTTCTTTCTTAGGCCCTTTGAAAGGGTCTTTGGACACAGTGTCCTTGTGTAACAATCACTAAATCCTATTCTGTCGGAATTGTGATACGTTCTTGCTCCGGGCTACCCTTTGAGTAACTTCTCTCCTTTCACTTGTGGTAGGTGACCTATTTTACAGGACTTTCACTAAACGTTGCCCCAGTTCCCTCCAAAATTAAGTCCAACAAGAGCAGGGCCATCTTTGGCAAGTCAAAGGGTTCATGCCACACACCGAGAAGCTTTGTGCAAGGATGTGCCTGCTGAAGAAGTGCTGGTAGTTATGTCTTTTTTCTCACATGCTCTAGATTGAACACAGGCTTAAATAAAAGTTTTCATTAAAAAAAAAAAAAAAAGTTGTTGAACTTGAAAACTAGCAAGCCTTGATTGCTAGGTAGGTTGCCAACCTCTTCTGGGTACAGCCACCAGCCCTGAATCTAATGAAGACATGGAGTAAAAGTCTTCTGACTTCCTGTCAAAATAGCTGAATTTATACAGTACCAACCATATTGTGTCCATGGTCTTGTGGCTGGTGTGAAGTCATCTAGTACTTGTCATTTCTTCATAAAATCTGACAGTTTTTACCTACTATAATAAAACCAACTTGTTTTATAATAAAACCAACTTGTAGCATTGTTTCTGAGGCGGACAGTTAGGACCATTAGTTGGTCAGATCAATATTAGTAATTATGGGTGTGTTGCTTAGATTCCAAATCAAAGTGTAACACCAGAATATCAAAGATTCTGTTAGACTAGGAAAATAATTTAAACTATTAAAAAAGAAACTTTTAGATTATATAATAATGGCAATAATATCAAATAAGCCACCATCACAATCTTTTTTTTTGTTTTGGCTGCACTGTGTGGCATGCAGGAACTTAGTTTCCTGCCCAGGGATTGAACCCATGCCCCCTGCATTGGGAGCATGCAGTCTTAACCACTGGCTCACCAGGGAAGTCCCACAGTCTTATTCTTTTGTCTCCCACTGGAGGACACAGTTTTTTTTTTTTTTTAAAGGAACTAACCACCCTTTCCTTGGCTGCAATCTTGCTTCTGTTTGTTGTGGATCAAAAAGAAAGGCAAGGTAAGAATTGAATCATATAAAAATCTCTCATTTCTCCTGGATAAACCCACCCAAGTGCAGTGCTGTGGATATACAAATAGCCCATAAGATTTATGCTCCCTCCAAATATCATCTTAGAGCAAGGGAATTTGCTGTTGATACACCAATGAACTTTCTTCTTATTCCAATTGAATTCATCACCATGGGTGTATTGATTTCAGTTTCCTTGCCTCAGCATGTTCGTTTTTTTCATTTGGAAGTAATTCCCCTTGAAATTTGTAGTAAAAATGAAATTCATCTCGTTCCTTCCTTGGATCCACTGGTCTTGGAACTCAACTCTGCTTGAATGTAAGATATCCCAGAGAGTCAGAATTTGAACTTCTGTTTCTAGGCTGGGAACAGTATCAGTCATATCCTAAGCTAATAAGTGATTTAGGGTTTGTGGAATATTTTCTTTTTCTCTTGAAACTAATCTCAGAACACTACTCCATCGTAAGGTCACTGTCAACAGCTTGCTCAATTTATCCTTTTAGAGAACCAACCCTTCCAAGCCTGGCCAGCTGCAGTCTCTTCACTTTAATGTGCTGCCATGTATCAGCCTTGGAATTCAGTCTGGCCTCGAATTTCAGCTGACTTTATAATTCAAATGTAATTGCTGATGCACTTTCAAAAAACTTCAGGAAACTGTAAGTGCTTATTTTAGTTTATAAAAACGACGGTATTTTATGTTTGAGGAATGTTAGCATGACGACTAGAAAAATGCACATTCATCATCCCCTATAATCTAGGACTCTGTTAGCAGGTTTAGTCTGGAGATAAGGGTTCAGAGAGTGTTTTGTCTATTTATTTTGGAGAGTCTGAATTGTCAAAAGTGGGTTTGCGACACAGTAGGTAAAAATAGGAGCCAGGAGTCTGTTTTCTAATCCCAGAGTTATTGTTGACTCATAAAATAATGTTCCTTGTTCTTTATGCTTGTGTGTCTTTATTACTTTGCTGGAAGATGACAGCATGGCCCAGCCATCACTAGATCTTTAGTAAGAAGGGGATGCTTTGGAACCGTAGCCGACGGGCCTCAGGAACTCATATTATCACTCCTCGGATCATCCTTAGAGTTCAGGGATTGGCTCTCACCAAACCACACTTTCCTCTTGTCCTAAAGAACGCACTGTAATAACCTTCGCTTGCAGGATTAAGACCAAAGTCCTAAGTATGACACTCAAGTCTTCTCAATAGTCTACACTTTCCTTTTAAGGTACTCTGTGCTTGGTCACTCAGAACCACTTACTGTGTCCTGATTTTGTTCTCTTCTTGTGAACCTTCAAGTCTTTCCCCTACACTTCCAGCTGCTTTCATTATTCTTCCTTTTGTTCTCAATGCAAAACTAGCATTCATACCCTCGGTATATGCAGAGCTATGTCTTCTTCCTGCAATAAAGCCCTTCAATCCTTGGTTTAGAGAAAGTGGTTCTTCCCTCGTCCACTGGATCCCGTCAAACCCAGCTCTCACCCTGTGCTTGTCAGTTGACTTGTTTAGGTTCTCAGCCTCACTTCTGGCAGACTGTGATCTTCATAAAGCAAGAAACTGGATCCTATTTGTTTCTGTCTCCATCCCATGTTGCTCAATCAAGGTGGGGAGGAGAAAGAGAGGGGAAATGAAGGAGGAGGGCCTCGGATGTCTCACAGCTGTTACTATTTGTGCTTGCAAGGTCAAATTGGACATCTCCCTGCTTCCGACACCCATTCCGCACATACCATGCTTTGTTATTTCCTGGCTCCTCCATTTCACACGCCATCTGTTTAAGCCACACACCTGAGGTCTTCCTTGATCCTCCCTGTCCTTTCCATGACTCATCTGTCCTTTAGACCCAGCCCTCATCTGGACACTTGCTCACCCTCTGCTCTCACGCGCTCCCTTCCAAGGCTTTGGTCACAAAAACTTCCGACAGTTTCCCTGGAAGTTCCTCCACGTTCTTGCCAGCTCACAATGTCTGCGCACAGACTGACTGCAGTGTTCTTCCTCCATGCCCACCTTGGCTAACTCCTCCTCATCTGTTGAATCTTACTGTAAACCTGACTTCTTCAGAGATCTTTTTCTTACTTCCTTTCTTACCCCTTCTCATTCTTCTTGTCAGTTCTTTAGAGAAGCCCATTTCTGACATACTGACACATCACAATTTGAATTCTGGTGTGTATTTCTTTGTTTACTTCCTCTTTAGAAAGTATGTTGCATGGATCCTATTCATCCCTGGGTTTGCAGCACCTGGCTTTCTCAAGACACTCTTTCTTCCTGCTATTTAAGTAAGTGAGTAAGTGTTAGTCATTCAGTTGTGTCTGACTCTTTGTGACCCCATGGACCATAGCCCACCAAGCTCCTCTGTCAGGGGGATTCTCCAGGCAAGAATACTGGAGTGGGCTGCCATTCCCTTCTCCAGGAGATCTTCCCAATACAGGGATCAAACCTGGGTCTCCTGCACTACAGGTAGATTCTTTACCATCTGAGCCACTGACGAAGGCCCATTCTTTTTTAAATAAATGACGTCTAAAAGAGTTCACACAATTCTAACATGATAGTATACTTGTAAGTGGATTTTCTTCATATCTGTTGGTTTTTTTTTCCCCTCGTGATGAGTGATGGCCACTAGAAAACGTACTCACTCATGAGATTCATTTCCTTCAGAAGGGTAGAGTTCAAATAATCTGTGTATCTTTCTACTAACATTCACTTTAAAAGTAGAGAACTCAGAGACTCTGTCATAGTGTAGATCCTAAAAGTTAAAAATGCTCCAATAAAACAACAGTTAATTCATATGTAAAATCAAAACATGTCTTTCCAAAAGTGAGAAAAGATCCAGACCCTATAAACCCTATAACCCCACAAAGTGTTAAATGACAAAAATTCAGCACAAAATAGAAGAAACAGTAAATTTCTGACTATCATTAAAAACCCCCATGAAGATCCAGGTGTTTAACATTTCATAAGTAGACAAGCCAAAGCAATTGTCCCCTTTTTAAACTTTTCCAACTGATTTTACTTTTTATCCCAGCTCATGCCCTCTCATGATAAAACATTATTATTAAAATTATATAAATTGTATCAGTGTTGTTTTAAAGTCATATCTGAAATGGGTGTAGAGAACTAAATAAAGTGCATTTTGAGTTAGCTAGATTCTTTGGGTTCAGCCTGTGAAGGACTCTGGGCACTTCCCGGCTGTAAGGTTTTCCTGCATGTGGGTCCTTTGTAAGTAGATCTGGTTGTACTTCATTTCCAGCTGTTGGTACTTAACACAACTAAGATGCTCTTGAGAACACCAGATGGTCCAATCATGGAAGTTTAAAGAGTGGGTTTCCTTTGGGGTTTTTAGTGCCCATGAGAAGTTTAGCTTATCCTGCTTTTGAATGCTGAATTTTTATCATTATAACACCTTCTCAGTAAAATCTGAATTGTTTCTGATTGGTGGACTTCAGGAGAGCCCAACATTATTGATTTGATTTATTTATTAACTGCCATGTGTTACCTAGGTTTTGACAGAGCATTTGAATTCTCCCATTTAAAGCAAAAATGAATATGGTTTGAAGCATTTTTTAGGTCTCATGATTTTATGATGAATTCATGAGACAACAATTCAGATTGAATAGTAGAAAAATATTCCAGCTGGGAAATAACACCTCAAGGGAAGAGGGAGAATTCCCTCTGCTTGAGTCAGACTGGTTTGGATAAAGCTCAGGCAGGGGATGAAACAGAGAAATCAAGCCAAGGGGAACTGGCCCTACATAACCCAGCGTGGTCTTTCCATCTCTAATTTCTGAGTTTGTGAGTCTTGTGGGAATTTTTCAACCCATAAAATGATCCCCTTTTCTGTCCCTCATAATGGCTGAATGAAATAAACACTCATAAAGATTTTCCCAAAGATGAGATCTGAACATCAACCTTCTTTCTTTTACCTGGTAGTGGAGGCTTACCATCAGTGTATCAGTCATGTGATCTCTTGGAACGTCCCCAACCTCCCCTTCCACTGAAGGTCAGAACTCTTGTCATTCGATTCTTTTAAATGTCCTGATGCTTAAGTGCCTAGTGATTGAATAAATTTAAATGGTACATGTTTTCTAACACTTGCTATAGAGATGATTGGAGTTTATCAGCTATTTGTGATTTTTAACTAAATCTCTGCAAGTCTGGCTGAGGACAGAGAGACCCTTTGAAAGGCAGGTTTGGAGGGGTCTTGAACAGCAAGCAGAGGTGGACAGAGCTACTTTGACTGCTAAAATTAGATTAAAAAAAAAAAAAAAACCCAAACCAAACATATCTGATGGCAAACATGACATGACAAAGATTTGTTTCTGTTGGAATAGAACTTGCTTGTTTTTAAAGTATCCAGGTCGACCCTGTGGTCTTTCATCAACAAGGCGAAGGCAACAGTCACTTCCGCTGTTCCTTCCCTGGTGAATCTGACAAGAGGTGGCCTGGAAACTACTTAGGTCTTGTTCTTTCTTTTGTTATAGATTTATGATCATGCATGCTGTGCTTAGTGTATTTTGGACTGGAAATAATGTAAAGGTGGTGTGTTCTTCAAGCCTGAGCAGCGATAAGTTCTATCCTTCTAGGTTGAGGACTTTGCATACCTGACATACAGGTGAAGTAGAATTTCCTTTTCCCACTTTCAACGCCCTCTTTCTTGGTCCAAGCTTGACTCTCCTGAAGACTGTTTTGTTTCCTGTGACTTTTATCCTTGGTACCTCTGGTATAAGAAGAAAGTTTCTCTCTGCTTTACAGTAGCATATAGGAAAGTCAAAGAACATGGATCACTGAGGAACTGCAGAGAACCAGGACGGATGTGTTGTAATTTTATACTTACTTGTTCGATTTCTTTCTTATTCTGGACAACATGCAAGCCCCTAAGTAAGTTTATGCTTTGGGAAATGCATACACTTTCAATGACTCAAGCACTTAAAACTGTGTTTGTTCACTGGGGCAAGCAATCATCCCAAGTGTACCGAATCCCTCCTGCATTCTCACATTCCTGCCACGGCTCATGAGAGGGGACCGGCAAGAGCTCTCAGCTGGATCCACACACCTGGCTTGGATTCTTGAGCCTTCACACGTTCGTTATGGAACTTTGTTCCAACCTCTCCGAGGCCACTATGTTCTTAGCTAAACAGTGGAGACAGTACTACCTGCTTGAGGTATTTCACACAGCAGTTATGGAAATCTATGGGATAATGTTTGTCCAAGGGCTTAGTGTGCTTAATTGATTGGGTGTAACTATTATCATTATACAAAAAATACTAATGAAAAAGACATTTATAAATGGAATAACCAGCAAGGCATGGTTCTAACCCTTACAGGCTGTTATTGAAAAGACGGAATTCCATGTTTGGATTGTCAGAAAGATCGCACTAGTGGTAAAGAATTAGCCTGCCAATGTAGGAGACAGAAGAGAAGCGGATTTGATCCCTGAGTCAGGAAGATCCTGTGGAGGAGGGCATGGCAGTCCGATCCAGTATTCTTGCCTGGAGAATCCCATGGACAGGAGCCTGAAGGGCTACAGTTCATAGGGTTTCAAAGAGTCGGACATGTCTGGAGTGACTTAGCACACACGCACGCAAAAGAGCGGGAAAGGTGTAACCTTGAAAAAGGAAAGGTGTGGCAATGTAGATGACGATGAGAAAGAAGCAAAGGGACTACAGCTTGAGCATACTTTTATGCTTAATCTGTGTGAGCTGTTTTTACAACTGTGACATTTCTCCTCCTTCCATAGTATCCTTGCATACAATGTATGTATGTATATATATATATATCCACACACACACATGGGATTATGCACAATATATTGTTATGGTATACCAACAATATTATAAGAGAAAGAGAGGAAGACATGTATATGATATATAACCTTTCTATCATACTTTGAGAAAGTAATGTTTTATTTCACTGGGTGTATAGAGACATGATTTGACTTAAGCTATAAATATTTATAACGATGAGATCTTTAAGAATAGAGTTTTGCTAAGTACATTTCCCATTGTCTCCTGAGAGCTGAAAGGGCTGAGAAATGTGTTTTAAGACAAGAGTACATCATCCTGTCAATACTACTGATTATTTTACCAACTCAACTCTTAGATACATGGCCAACACCCAAAACAGGAGAGAAAAAAAAAGTGACAGTGGCTGACAGATATAAAATATCCTTTCTAACTTCAGAACTTGGGATTTTAAAAATATTTATAATTTACAAGAATAAACAATGAAGTAATGGTCCATTGGGTTCTCTGTGGCCAATTTGGACTTAAAACAGTGGTGGGTCACTCTCAAATATCTAAAGTTCAAATTCACTTTGGATCATGACCAAGACATTCAAATAGATAGATGAAGTTTTTTAAACCTCTGGAGATTGGAAATGTGAGCTGGAAATTTCATGTGCCTTCATGGTATTTTTGATTCTTCTGGTTTGAGCAGCAATGAGAAATGAAGTTTAAGTTAAATGTTTTAGATTATTAAAAATTAAATGGATGGTGTCCAAATAAGAACTTTAAAGTATAAATACTCATTGAACATGCCTACCTTCTAAAGTTCACAATCATTTTTATAAAGCAGTCTTCAGGATCTGTGTTAATATATAATTGATTCATTCTTTCAGATAGTGAGTAGAAGGAGAAATTACACTGCTGACTGAGTACTCTCTCCATAACATTGTTCAACTGATCTTCCAATTTTAGAAGTGATTTGAAAAGCACCTTCACTGTCTTATTTTTTTCTTTCTGGATATAAAAACAAGAATCACACTTTTCCCAGTTCTTTATAGTTATTTAAAGTACTGAGTTCTATTGGGAGGGAAATCACACCTCAGTTGGGTTAGGTACCTTAAGGCTGGGTCTCCACAACTGGAAATGAAATGGAGCAAGACTGAAAATATAGTGAGTCTGATTTTCTGGAAAATGTGGGTGTCCTCTCATCAGGGCAAAACAGGGGTGGCACTGCTAGGCTCATGCTATTTGTCTTGGTGGTAAAGATGAAGTGTGGCAAGTCAAATCAACTGAAATTTGGGGGATCAATATGAATTAGCTGAAATTGATAAAATGTACATATTCAGCATCATGTAGATCACAGAAAGAAAATTTAATTGGTTCACAAGAACAGAAAGTCTGATCAGTTCCAAAAGGTATATTAAGACGTTCTCCTCTGGGCTTTCACATGTCCTGAGTTTGAAAACATGTGCCATAAACTTGGAGTTGATTTCTCTTTCCATGGCATTGTAGTTTAATTTAAAGTAGAAGTTCAGAAAATAGGATGTATCCAGCCCTTCAACCAATAAACAGGAAGAGCAGTTTGCAATACTCTTTTTTTGCAGCTGCTCCTTGAACATAGTAGGTGATCAGCAGTAAATGCTCATTGAATTTAATCTCTTTCTTTGGGGCAACATAATTCAGGCTCAAAAAGCAGGCCTTAAATGAAAATGCCAACGTGAAATCACATAGTTAGATTGTTTTTGTGTCCCTCTACCTTATCCCATCCCCAATTCAAGTACCTGAACACAAGAATCGAGGGCAGATTGGAAATCTTCACTGAGTAAAAGGAAGGATTTATTCTCCTAACCCTGAGAACACAAAGCAAACCTCGGTTCTAAACCCGCCATACCCTAGCTGCCGGTTTTAGAGTGCCCTATGTATATGGCTACTCAGCCAACCTTGCAGGGGGTTCAGGGAGGTACATGATGCTTAAGGTGCTAGAGATGGCACAGCCTGCACAGTGTTCCCTGGATTCAAGGATGGGTATCAGGTGTGTCGGTATCGCTCAGTTCAGTTCAGTTCAGTTCAGTCGCTCAGTCGTGTCCGACTCTTTGCGACCCCATGAATCGCAGCACGCCAGGCCTCCCTGTGCATCACCAGCCCCCAGAGTTCACTCAGACTCACGTCCATCGAGTCAGTGATGCCATCCAGCCATTTCATCCTCTGTCGTCCCCTTCTCCTCCTGCCCCCAATCCCTCCCAGCATCAGAGTCTTTTCCAATGAGTCAGTTCTTTGCATGAGGTGGCCAAAGTACTGGAGTTTCAGCTTTAGCATCATTCTTTCCAAAGAAATCCCAGAGCTGATCACACATACTTGTAAATCTTCATGTTCTCTAACTGCAAATTCACTATCTTGGGATCTCTCTAGCAGAACCCAGGAGTCTGTATGGAGCAGGCATGACCCAGGCAGACAAGCATGGTGACGATAGAGTTTCTGACATGTATATGATTCATTTCAGAAACCTCCTAAGATTTTTAACTGAGATATGAACTTAGCATTCTGGAAATAGTATATTTTTGGAATCTGCCTAGAGAAGTCCGAGAATAAGCATTTCATATGTTTTATGAGAGGCTCGTTGGGACCAGAAGTGTGACAACATATTATAAATTGCATTATCGATGTAAACATGTAAATACATGCTTGTGTATGATGATACATGCATATGGGTGACTATATATAAGTATAGTCTGATCAATGTCATGTGTATTTATTTGTTGCCTTTTTTGGTGGCACCACTAAGCTTGTGGGGATCTTAGGGGTTTACTGTCCATAGGGTTGCAAAGAGTCTGACATGACTGAGCATAGGACAGCAGAAACACAGCAGTGAAAATATCAAGTCTTAACCACTGGACCTCCAGGGAATTCCCTACATCATGTGTATCTTATACACAGCCAAGTATGTTTCAAGTTGCCATTAACTGAAAGGGGTAAAAAATAAGCTCTAAGTTATTCAACATATGAGATCAACTTCATATTCTGAAATTAATAGGCTACTGAAAGTGAAAGTCACTCAGTCATGTCCAACTCTTTGTGACCGCATGGACTATACAGTCCATGGAATTCTCCAGGCCAGAATACTAGAGTGGCTAGCCTTTCCCTTCTCCAGGAGATCTTCCCAACCTAGGGATCAAACTCAGGTCTCCTATATTGCAGGTGGATTCTTTACCTGTTGAGCCACAAGGGAAGCCCTAATAAGGGTATTGCATTAACAGTTTTTGTAAAGTATAATTACATTACCCCAAACTTTTAGTATTATCTTACTTGAGATGGGTATGTGTGTTCTACTGTGTGTTTCTAGTTTCTTTCTTTCTTTTGTAAAATCCTCATTGTTGTTGGTGTTTTGTTTGTTTTTCCCCAACATATAATATGGGTGAAATCTTTGGTTAAGGCCAATTAATACAATGGAGATCAACATTCACTATTTACATTTAAAATATTTTTATTCCATATGTGACTTAAAAGTCCCTCAGACTGCAAGGAGATCAAACCAGTCAATCCTACAGGAAATCAGTCCTGAATATTCATTGGAAGGACTGATGCTGAAGCTGAAACTCCAATACGTTGGCCACTTGATATGAAGAACTGACTCATTGGAAAAGACCCTGATGATGGGAAAGATTGAAGGCAGGAGGAGAAGGGGACGACAGAGGATGAGATGGTTGGATGGTATCACTGACTCGATGGACATGAGTCTGAGCAAGCTCCAGGAGTTGGTGATGGACATGAAGGCCTGGTATGCTGCAGTCCATGAGGTTTCGATGAGTCGGACCCAACTGAGCGACTGAACTGAACTGATAGGTTAGGAAAGCACCACTTACTCTTTTTAAACCTCTAAGTTGGCATTTCACTCTATGTTTTGTCTAGTCTGTAATCAGCAGAATTCTGGAGAGTTTTCTGTTTTGTTTCGTTTGTTTTCCATTTCCATTATATGCTCATAGTCATTTGAGGAGGCTTGGTGCACCCCCAGGAGAAGTTGTGATTCACGTCACACCCATGGCACCATTTGCAACAACAGACAAAATCATGAATACGGAGAGGTTTGAACTTCTAATGTAACTGCTGGGTTTTTCTTCTTACCCTTGAACTCTTCATCTTGGCATTTTTGTTCCCCAAGTCCTTGAGTACTAACGTATACAGGAGAGCTTTGGAAAGCGGTCCCTCTCTGCCCTGCTGGAAGATTCTTCCACCCTGGAGGAGACGCCTCATGGTGGCTCCTTCTGAGTCCTGCTGTGATCTCCAAGGCTCACCACAGCCTGACTTCTCACAGAAAACAGGAAAGTTTGATATGAAGTCTTATCAAATGCTTTTCTTGGATGGGGTACAGAATGATGTGTGTGTCCTGGCCAAGCATGCTATAATATCTTTAGGGAACTTTCACAAGTTCGTTAGGTAAGCTTTCCCCCATAAATCTAGCAGCTGGCCTTGAAAGACTGTCAGTTTTTTCAAGGTGCTCTTTAGCTAAAGCACACTGCAAACATGCCCAGTATTTCCTTACACACCTGATTTCTTTTCAGAGTCCATGAACTCAGCACTGTGAAGCCATATTTGAAAAATAATTTAATGTCACCATTCAGTTGGCTGTCAGTTACAAGACATGAAATTCTTCTGGGGCATCTTGGGACACACTTGCTTTCATTCCTTATTAAAAGGCATTATGGGTAGTTGAAAAACTGAGCTTTGGGGGAAAAAAGGCTGTTCTGGGGCTTAATTCTGACTTTGGAGAACTTATTTAATTCTTGCAACTCAGCTTTTCTCATAAATACAGTGCTTTATACTATATTTGGCATAGCTGTAGTATCATTGGGATGACTAAATTAAAAATATATATAAAGACCTGAGCATATAGTAGGTCTTTCAAAAATGTAAAATACAAATGTCTTAAATACATATTTTAAGAGTTTTTAAAATAAGAAATCTTCTTACATATTTTTATAACTACTTTCCTTCTCTCAGCATGAGACACTGGGAAATTTCTCTAAAGTATGAAAAACCTCTTCTCTTCTGCTGCCATCAAGTCTGAAGTGATGGAAAGCTTTGCATTAAGAAGAGCAGCGCCAAGTTCTCAGGTTGACAACGGTTTCTACCAATTAGACCTGAAAAGGATACAACTGACTTAAAGGTGACTCTCACTTAAAATAATTAATCACTGCCTATTTGAAAAGTGGATATCATGGCCAATTTTTATTTATTTTATTTTACACATCACTCCCTTCTTTCCAGAAATTTTTTAGGATACTAAAAATAGTCTTACCCTAAACCAAACCAAACTGGCCTTCTGATTTTTTCATTACACTCGACAGTGTTCTCACTGCTCTAAATCTCTGACTAGCATGCCAGAAAGTTATAGAGAATGTGTTTTGTTTATTTGAACTAAGCCAATGACCTTTTCAAGCATTCTCATCATGAACTGCATATTACATAGAGTACCTTCTGTGCATGATGAACAAATAGGATCAAATTCTGGGGCCTTATGGGATAAAACTACATTTCCCCTTAGGTCGTCAACTTTTAAACGAGATGTTCTGCAGAACGGACAACGTTGACATGACATTATGGAGACACATCATGACGGGAGAGCACTTTGTCACAATGGTGATGTGTGAACTTCAGAAGAGTTGGATCCCAAGTTTGAACACGCTGCCAAGAATGTGGCTTCCTTTTTAGAGTATCCAGATGTCTCATGTCTGTAGAAATGGGCTTTTCAAATTGTTTATTTGTTGGTTTATATCAGGACAAGAAAGAGTACATTGCCTTCTTGAATCTAATTCAAGTTACTTCCAGAGTCTGAGAAACATGCCATACCTTCAGACACTTATTTTTATCTGCTCTGTAGCTGACTTTTATTGACTGGATCAAAGCTAGACTTATTTTAAAAGAATAAGCAAAAATAAAACCAGAAATCTCCTTATGTTAAGCCAAGTCAAAGGTTTAAGGTCGTTTCACAAAAACATTAGGGGATGAAATAGAAGAGGGGATATCATCTGAAGCTTTTATAACCTTGATGCTTCACCATAAGCACCAAAGGAAATCAAACAGAATCTTCGTGGATTTTCTCCATCGTGTGCATATGTTGGTTCTGCCTCAGGGATCTGTAGACAACTGTATTCGTATGCAGATTCCACCAATGACCATCAGTAATGGCAATGGAATTTCCAAGGTACAAAGTTTTCATTTGATTCATTTTTACTGTCATTTGTCTAAAACATATCAGCACCATGAGTTTAGATATTATCAGAAAATCATGAATCATTTTTCTCAACTACATAATTTAACCAGCCCCAGGTCTTAAAATAGGGACGCCCGATGGTTCAATTTGGAAATTCGTGGAAACTCATGGTTTGTTCCCTGCTGAGCCCACAGTGCACAGAACTCAGGGCTCAAAATGGTTGCAGCTTTCATATTTATTGAATAAATGAGTGAATGGTTAACACCAATGTTATTAATTGCCTACAATTAGTAAAGAGTCTGGTACTTTAAACTTTCAGGAGTGAGGACGGACCCGTCTCTGATATGACCCCTGGGTGATATGATGAATTGCTAACTTTCATATTGGGATTTCATATATTCATTGTGAATGGATTTCCACATATCATAAGCAGTTATGATTTTCATAATTTTGGTTGACCAATCTGAAGCTCTATTCATCTTTGTAAAAGAGCCATCAAGCCTAAGAAATTATAGAAACCTTAATGAAGCCATGTAATCTCATAACACCTTCCAGAAAAAAAAATAGCAATAGGTCACAGGTTACCTTACAGGTAGCTTTCCCTGGTAGTTCACACAGTAAAGAATCCACCTGCAGTACAGGAAACCTGGGTTTGATTCCTGGGTTGGAAAGATCCCCTGGAGAAGGGAATGGCTACCCACTCCAGTATTTGTGCCTGGAGAATCCCATGGAGATGGAGCCTGGCAAGCAATATTCCAGGGGTTGAAAAGACTAGGACACGACTGAGCAACTAACACACATTACCTTAAAGGCACTCTCTTTACATCTAGAAATAGAGCAGCGATTGTGTACCAGCTCAAGAAACTTATTTGAAAACTTGAAACAAAACGTAAGAATCTTTGAATGCAAGCTTGCACTGAAGTCTAACATCAAATTACATTTTTAGGTTCGTTTTTTTTTGATCAGTGATATAGTTAAAAATATGCACTTTCCCAGAAAAAAATAATTTAGAAACATCCTAATATATGCTTAGGTAATTGATAAAGAATCTTAGCAAAAACTAGGAGAGATCATGATTGTCGCATCAGCCCATCTTTCTACTTTGTACAATATTTATGCCAAAAGAGAGGAAAAAAATATGGTAACCACCTTGTGCATGTTAGTATGGTATAAGCAATGGACACATCCTGGGGAGGGAGGAAAATATATCTACAGAATATCTGTGTGGTACCTGACTGAGTGTCACCTTATTTCATTCTCTCAACAATGCTATGTAAGTGTTAAGTGGTGTGCACTCTTTTTATTTTTATATGTGTGAGTCAGCCACTTCCCTGTGAAGATTAAATGAGATAATGCATGTAAAAGTGTTATCTAAACTGCAAGTTGCCATGTCACTATTAGATATTGTCAGAGCCCAGGAATTTATAAGAAATCTCCGGTTCTTATAGATCGGAAGACTCAGTGAGCTGGCAGCAGCGGGCTGCCTGCCCTTCCTATTAGGAGATGACTTGGGGAGAGGGGGCAGTAAAGAGCTAATTAGTGGAAAATTTGTTTATTCTTGGTGGATTTCATTTTCCTATCTAGGGCTTACTAATGAATAATAAGCCTTCTTCTTCTTCTTCTTCTTTTTTTTTTTTTTTTGGCTTTCTGGCTTATCAAGTCCTGTGAGTCAAGACTGGGGCTGAATCTGGTAGCAGAGCAGAAGAAAAAGCCATACCCCTGCAAAGGGATGTTGTAACTGAGAAAGAAAAATGAGGATTCTGGCAGAAGAAGCAGTTTCTAAAGCTTGAAATGAACTGAAAACTTTGCCTAAACTCTGACTCTGGGCCCAGTCACTATCAGTATTAACAGCAGAATATTTCTGCAGCTTCTCCAGGAATAGAAGAAGGCAGGACAGTAACAGGAGGGGGTAGGGTGAGTTGCTGTGCTTCATGAACAAATCAGGGTCTGGTGGTCCAGGACTGGATACACCATGGAGGTGGTTAGGCAAAGGTTAGCTGGGATTTAAGAAAAGGGTCCATTGCTTTAAAGGCCAAGAAAGTCATTTGTGTTTTGCTGCTAGCTGCTTAGTCATGTCCGACTCTTTGCAATCCCATGAACTAGATAGCCCACCAGGCTCCTCTGTCCATGGGATTCTCCAGGTAAGATTACTGGAGTGGGTTGCCATTCCCTTCTCCGGGGGATCTTCCTGATGCAGGTATTGAACCCAGGTGTTCTGCATTGCAGGCAACTTATGCCTTAATTATACAGTGTAGGTCCCCAGAGAAGGGTGTGTAGGTTGGTAAGACTATGATGTCTTCTGTCAGCTGCCTGGAGAGGAAGGCAGTGATCTTCGAAGCATGGAAAACTGAGTTCAGGTGGTAATGAAAGTAGACAATTCTTTTGGGTTTTACATTGTTCAGCAGAGCAAAAGTTGTACTCGAATACAGCCATCCAAAGATGTAAAGTACTGCTCTCAATCTTGTAGAAATGTGAAGAAGCCCTGAACTTTTCTAAATCAAATGTCCATGCCTATCCCAACTGTACACCAATAGAAACCAACCAATCTTTCAGTGAGTAGGACTTGGACAACTATGGATTTGCTTGTTTGTTTTAAACTTTCCCAAGTGATTTTAATTGTAATCAGGCTTAAGAACCATTGACTTAAGAGTCTCAAGAGAAAAACTTGCAAGGAGATGCTATTCTATTCAAAACACCTTTCCCATTCTTACTCGACTGACAGTTATCCAAGAGGATGTATCAAATGGTAATTTTTAGGAGGGAATTATTCTGGCAGGTAGAAACATACCGTCTTCTTGGGCCTTATAAAGTCACCACTTGCTTCCTAAGGTTCGTGGTCTGTTCCACATTAAGAACGAGGAGGTAGTGGTTTAAGAACCCAGTATGGTCTGTTTCATGGGCACATGCTGTTGAGTTTTATTTCTTTGATTATACAAAGATGGTCTTCTCCCCTCTCCTGATAACTGTCAATTCCCAGACTTAAGTGGCTGCCTCCTTTTGAAATTAACCTGCCAACCTTTCTCACTGATGGCTACAGATGGCTACTGACATTGCATAAGCTGCATTGATGTTCCTTCTTTGAATCCACAGGTTGTAAATATTTTCTGCTGGATTTAGGTTATATTGGAATGCTGGACACAAAATTTCAATAGTGTTGGTGGACACAGTAACTAGTGTTGAAAGTGGATACTGGACAGTTACAAAGGGATCAAGAATCTAGAAGATATTCAGATATTTGAAGGTAATTAGGACAAGGGAGCCATGTAATGATGACTTGGGAAGATTCCTGTTGCTATCTTTTCATTTTCTTTGTGTTCTGTGCTAGGAATTCTAACCTCTCCCCAGTTTCAAAAGTTAGGAGAGACACCAGTCAAAGCAGAATTGGCCAGAGCCTGGCGTTCTGACAGAGTACCAGATGCTGATCTGGGGAAGAAACACACCTCTAAAAAGTTTAGACCTCTAGAAAGGCCCAGGAGTATTTGACTGGAGCCTGTCAAAGCAGGAAGGCACAGTAGGGCTTCATGAAGGTCTTGCATTGGGTGTGGAGAAATGTCTAAGACAGAGAGCAAACAGCATCTGGTAAGCACAGCAAAGCCAATGGGATCCCTAGTCGGGAGCACAAGAGTTATGAAAAAGCTTGCCAGACTCCAGGAGAATTTATTCTATGGCATACCAAGTGGGCGTACCATGAAGTGAGAAAGGCAATGAGTTGAAATTGGACTCCTAGGCAGGAGGAAGTACATTGAAGAGACTGACAGTTCAAGGCTTGTCCTGTGCAAGAGGCCTGGAGTCTGGCCTCTAGAAATGGGGAATAGATTTTGTCCGGCAGCCAAGGGGACCTCATGTTGGCTAATGAACTTCTTGTCTATGGCTCCCTGAATTCCCCCAGCCCAGGGTAATGGGATAATTTCCAGAGTCATCTCAGGCCTGGCTGGACCTGTAGGTTGGGGTTAAGTGGTTCCAGCTTCTAAGGTTAGAAAGATATAGAGGCAGGAAACCAAGGGGATCCTCACCATGGGTATTTTTTTTTTTAACTCAATTCTTCTTTCCTCCCCCAACTACAGTTTAGTGAAGTGGGCATATTCTAAGAGTATGTTCAGAGGAAGAAGACTGACAACTATTCAAGTCAAAGAGGGGCTACCGCACTGTGGCCAAAACATTTACTGCTCGAAGCAGTCAAATGCATTTCTTGTTCTTTTATGTTCCAGAGTATCTGATACTATGTGGGACACACATATACTTTAAGTGCATATTGACACATACCAGAAAGACATAGCTATAGAAGAGGTATGTGTGTGTGTTTAGTTACTCAGTTGTGTCCAACTCTTTGCCACCCCATGGACTATAGCCCACCAGGCTCTTCTGTCGGTGGAATTCTCCAGGCGAGAGTACTGGAATGGGTAGTCATTCCCTTCTCCAGGGGATCTTCCCAGCCCAGGGATCAAACCCAGGTCTCCCACATTGCAGGAAGATTCTTTACTGTTTGAGCCATTAGGGAAGCCCATAAAAGAGGTATAATACTGATAAAATATGGTATTTCCCAAACCACTACTATCCCATCCCAATTTATTTTCAAGTGTGCCCTTATCTAAAATGTCTTATTTTTATTTAAGTCGTTGCAAAACCTCATTCTTATCTTCTCACTTTAAAATACAAAATCTTAAATACTTGGAAGATATATTGCTACCATATAATTCACAGGCACACACACACACAACAATAAAAGAACCAACATATTGCTGAGTTAGCAACTAAATAAACAGCTAAGTACACCCCTTTTGTATCATTAAGTAGCGTGCATTCTTAAAGTGATAATGGAACTAAATTTGGAGAGAACAGACTGGTAGGTTTCAATTTATTTGTTTCACAATCACAGCCTCAAACTGAAGGGAAAATTACGCGGCAGTTTGATAAATAAAGCCCTATACATTCACAAACAAAATGCAAAATGCAAACTTCTAGAACTTCAAATAATCAAGGATCTTAGATTAATTCCATCAGTGGTGGAGAGTTTTTTGTTGTTGGGAATTTGCTGGAGAATTTAGTATGAAAGCATTCTAACTAGTGTCTGATTATATCAGTGTCTCCATTTCCTCTTAGAACACACATCTGTTGTTGTGGGGGCTTTTCGGAGGGGAGAGTGTGGTTGTGGTTATTATGGAAATACGGCAAAACCAAATATTTTAAAGCAGATGAGAAGAAATCCACAGACAGTTGGCTCACAAATGTTGCAGGCTTTCCGCACCTAGGCATAAAGCAAGCAGCGGTAACAGCAGCGTTCCTGGTGGCCCCTGTTTTATCTGTGTCCAACACTGGACTGCTCTTGTTAGTTAACTGACTGGAGATTGTTTCCCCCTTTATTCCCTCGCTCTCTTTTTTAATTGTTGTTACTCTGTTTTGCCTGAAAGCTGCAGTATCTCACTGTTCATTATTCCTGGTTCAGTCAAATCCTGTCCAAAATTAACCCACGGCGTGCTGGAGTTATTCCCTCGCTCTGCTTCTTCCTACACAAAACACAGCACATGGACCTTGCTGTTGCTCTTAAAAAATTTACAGATCCTATAGAAGTAACTTTTAATGAGCTCAATGCTGATTTTACCCGCCTGTGTTTCATATTTAAAATTCCTAACATTTAATATTTAAGTTTCCAATTATTGACAAATTGTTTTAAGTCCCATCACACTTAAATCCTCTCTCTCTCTCTCTCTCATACAGACCTAGTTCTAAAGAATCCGTTTTAACTTTAGCTCCACGTTTTCTATTTTATTCGTATTTTCTACTCTTTAAAAGAGTCTTCTGAGACTTCAAATTCAAACTGTAAGACAGGAAAAAAAAAAAAAGTCAGCATCAATGAGAGAGGGGAACTAGTTTCTTCTCCCAGCATCAGATTCCAGAGTATTCCATCTGAATTAAGTGCAGCCATCAGAAGAACCATAGAAATGGGAAGGTTGCTGTTATAAATTAATGATTATTTGCTGTGCATGTTAGAATGGCTGTTTGTTCCACATTTTATTGTGATGTTTTATTCGTATGCAGTGCAACAGTAATTGGGTCTTAAACATGATAAAGTATCTTAAAGCTGCATTGGTAGCTGAGCTGCCTACAGCAGGTTTTTAACTCTAGTTAAAGAAGGTTAATCAAAGCTAATGAATCTGTTTTATCCAATGCCACAAGTGTATCCAAAAAATATGCAGGAGGTGACTAAAATCCGGATTGTTCAGTTGGAAATGCAAATGCATTTTCAGCATAGTAATGTTGTAAGCATTTTTGATGTTCCTGGATGGATGGCCCATACCTGCAAACCCAATACTTTTCTTAACTTTCTGCTGCTCACTCTTCTGCCAGAGAAAAATACATATATACGTATATGAGCCTTATGAATATACAAGGGTAGAAATGCAATCCCACATAGAGCCTTCGGTGTGAGAATATCAAGAGACTGTTGCATTCAGAAGTTCAGAATAGCTCTGCTCTTTATGAAAGAATATGAGGAGCCCCTAATAAGGCTAATTCATTAGAACAAGTGTTTGTTATTAAAACACACCACGCAGGACCACAGGCATCCAAGCCAGACAGTGTGGCAATTAAAGTTGCCTCCCTGCAAAACTCGGGCTGCCCACCAACTCTCGCCCACGAGTTCTGTTTTGTTTTCTTATTAGAAATGACATTGAAGAATGCAAGTTCATAATTTGTCAGGCAGCTGAAGACGGATCAGTCTCTGGCCATGACACTGTTGTGTCCCCTTTCAGTCAGAAGGTTTTAAAAATTCAAATTGTCTGCCTGTGTCCTTTTGCAAGGCTGGGGAATCCACCTTGCTATCTTGAACGCTGCCCCGTTGCACTGGGAAAAAAAAAAAAAAAACGCACAAAAAAACCTCACAGCTAGAAATCATCCTCTAAATGTCTAAATTCACAGTGGTGGAGAGTTTTTCATCTTAATCCCAGCATTTACAGAAAACACACAGACACACACACCCTCAGTCTGCACGGACACCTTTCCCCCCTTGGCTACTAGTGGTGGTTTGGAATGAGATTCATAGCGACTCAGAGGGCTGCTGCTGGCCTGGAAAAACCCCCTGCCTATGAGACAGAAAGGAGGGGGCGGGGGCATATTGTAGCTTTCCACCCAGCTCTCTTTTTAAACCTAAATAATATTTGTACTTTAGGGGGAAGGGTGTGAAAACGGGATGGACCAAGGAAGCAAAGGCAGGACCCAAGACTACAGGGATGGAGGAGAAAAAAAAAAAGCCCGAGGACTGAATCTAGCCTTGGCCCATGGAAAGCCTCCATCACAGGTTTCAAAAGCATATTTTTTCAGTTTCACCAGCCACAACCCCCTCGATGAAAACTAGTTGCGAAATTCAGTGCCTGTTAGGCCTCAGCTAATTAGAAAAAATGGGCTTTTTTTTTTTTTTTCTTTTCCTTTCTTTCTTTAGCACCTTTTCTTTCAAGCATTTAGTCTCAGGAGGGGAATCCAGGCTTTTGGCCGGGCTGTTTTGAAAACACGCCTTTGAATGCCTCTCCCTAATTCACGCCTTTTGTTTTTCGGCTTTTGTGTTTGCCAGTTTGACCATATAACATTATACATCTGGTGTATAGCTTGTTGGGGCTTTTTTCTCCCAGGGATCCTATGCATTCCCTATAGGATCCTCCCGGGCTTCAATTTGAGCGATCTTGTAACAGAAAGGGGTAAAGGAGCGCAAGGAGGCTGGGGGCAGGCAGAGAGAGAAATGAGCGAAACCTAAAAAAAAAAAAAAAAAAAAAGTTGAAAAGAATTCTTTTGCTCTGGTCTTTTCTTCTCACTGTTGCGACTGGACCCTGAGTCAGCCAGCGACAAGGCCTCGGTGGGAAAATTGACGGGGCCACAGAATAGATAACTCATTGGAATTCTGGCAACATATTCGTAAATAAAACAAAAGTGGAGAGGCGGGCTAGGGGGAGGGCGCGTGTTTCTGGGGAGGCGCGGGGCTGCGGGGGTCTGGGAGGACCCTTCCAGGGCTGGCTCCCTGACTCCCCTCTCGCAGGGGACATCTAAGATGGTCAAAGGAAAGGAATTCAGACTGTGTTGTCCAGGCTTGTTAGGCAGAGCTCTTGCAGCTGGACATGTTTATTATTGCAGCTATCAGGGTGCTCTTGCACACACACGTTCCAAGCCCCAGAGAGCTGAAATAATCCACCTTGTTTCTTCAGAGCGGGCAGGCAAGTTCTGTGCCTCCGAAGGGGTTTCTTTTTAAAAAGGAACATTCCTGTGCACAACTTTTTTTTTTTCTCCTCTTCAGGAGGAGATGTCCCCCAGATTCAGTTTGCATTTATCTTTTCCAGCCCCTACCTCTCAGGCACACTTTTGACAAAACAGCTTCGATGGGTTTTTCTGGGTGTGATGGTATTTGTGTATGTTTCCTAATGGTAGAAACTCTCAATCTTCTAGCTGATTTTGCTATTAATGTACATAGTGTGTAATCTTCTGGCGGATCCTGTCTCAGTCTCTCCACCTGCAAAATGGACACAGCAAAACACCAAAGTCAGAATTTATAGTTTCCTGTATACTTTGAGTTCCTTTTTATAATGGCTTTGTTTGATACATGTATTTCTCATATCATATATGAATAAACTCATCATAAAACCCATTATAAATAAATATTTCATGTCTTGATTTGGAATAAGATAAAACCTAGAATAAATAGGAAGACAGTATGTTTGCAGCCGGTGTTTGAAGCTAATACCAGCATTCTATTCTTTACTGCTGAACAATTTCAAAAGCAATACTAGGCATGAAAACAAAACAAACTCATTTCAGTGCAAAGCTTATGAGTTGTTTGTGTTTCCCTGAATTCAACGAGGGGGTGGGTGGGCAGGGAATTTATTTTAAATATAGAAGTGTGGAAAATATAACAGAGTCGGCAGAATATCTGGAAGGTTCTGCAGCTCACAGTGCAGAGTTTATTAAAGATGTGATGTAACTTGTGAATATAGTTTTCAAAAGTAGTCATGAAAAGACTGAAAGATCTTACAAAAAATGCTATTTTGGGCTTACATATTTGTAATTCAGATTACCAGCTGGTTAACCCTTTGATAAGAGTTTCTTTAGCTGGAAATCTGTATTCCTGTCTGTCCTTAATCAGTCTAGTCACCTGACCAATAATGCAGATCCAAGGGTAAACACAATTAAATTAGAAAGTATTTGGAGGAAAAGGTGAGATCTTTTTAAAAATATATGTATTTTTAACTAAGACACTTTGCTGTTTCAATCAAACACATAAATTATACAATAGGCTAATTGTCAAAAATCTGTTTTTTTTTTCCTAAACATCATTCAGATGGGTAGAAAAACGCCTGCTATTCAATATTGAAATATACTGTAATTCCTTGGGAAAAGTAACTTACCTTAAGGAACAATTTCACTTAACAGACAAGGACTATTTATTTACTCTGAGTTTCCTGCAAGGTTGTCTGTTTTTTGTTTTGGTTTAAAATGGTTTCAGAACATGGAGAAGTAAGACCATCCTCAACTGAAAGGAAAACAAAAAACAAGAATCACGGACTTTAAAATCCTTCAATGAATTCCTTAGCTTCAAAATGTAAAACTGTCCCAGCAAGAATGTCACAAAGTGTAAGCACAGAAGGATATGTATTTTACTGAAAACATTCTCTCCAGAACGTCCAAAGAATACACAAAGAATAAGCTGCTCTTATTTATATGACAATGTCTGTATTTATCATAGTTTCAAGTCTGCTTAACAGTCCGATACCATTTTCTAAAAGATGTCTTAGTTAGACTAAGACTCCTAACCCACCCACCTGCTCTTTTAGCTCACGAGTCTTGGTTTGAAGAAAAATGTCCTTTATGTTTCTGTGAAGACTGGCTTTATTTCTAATGAAGTGGGAGTTTAGAATTAGAGGTAAACCTGGTGCAGGTCGTCCAGCAGCAGCAGCAGCAAAGTAAAAATGACAAATAGCAGTTCCCCACTTAAGAAAATAACATTCTGTTGATTGACCAACAGCCTTTAAATTTTAGCTCTTAACAACTCTTACAGAAACAGGAACTGCCAATAACAAACCTGATTTCCAACGTCCCCAAGGTAATAATAATCCACTAATTTGACTACATCCCAGCTGGCCCTCTGTAACAGTTTCTCTCTGGTTTTTGAAGCAGAGAGGCCTTATCTTTGGAGGAAAAAAAAAAAAAAAAGAAAACACACGCACAGGGAGGGTGGGCAGTGAAGTTAAGGAGTGTGGAGAGAAAACACATGGAAATTTAATGTGAAAGTTTCTTGTTTCAATAAAGCTGTTAGGTTTGGCATGAAGACTGTTATCAGATGGTTCCTTTGACATTACTTGAGCCTTTCAGTAAGTAAGACAAGCCTGAAGGATTAGGTTGTCAACTTCAGCCTGTCATCTTTAGGACGGGGAAAAAAAAAAGTTTCTTTTTTCTTGCTCTTTTTTATGGTTGCATCTTCCTTCACCAGCTTTGGGGACTGCAGGAGAGGCATTTAAGGTGTAGAAGACAACTCCGACCCCACACTGATCACGGATGTTCTGCTTTTAAAGATGAGTGAGCCAGCCAAGCTGTAAGGCTAATCACTCTGGGTAAGTATGAATTTATCTAAAGAGGATTTCATGTGGAACCCCCTGAGCCGGCCGCCAAACGGATGACTGCACACTTGAAGAAAGTTAGTGGGCCTTCTCCCAATCAACTGTCAGGCCACATAAAAGGTTTGGAACGCGCTGACTTAAGCAAACGATATTTAGCCATCTAAGGAGACCAGAAGGCCCAAGATTTTGCTTTGTTGGAGCTGACAGGAAATATTGATACGTATCAAGTAACACTCCTGATGTAAAAGGGAAGATGTGATTCTTTTCGGCACTATCTCTATTTACAAAAGTGTCTTGTGCTTTGGGAAGAAGGTGGGGGAAGGGGAAATGCCAAAGCCAACACTTCACTTGGGACTTTGCCAGCTTTCCTGGGACCGCAATTTAGTGAAAATAGGAATCAAACTACATCAGCTTTTTTTTTTTTTTTGAAACAAAAGGTGTTGGAATTGGAATCTGCAGACTCTCTGAATGTCTAGCTGATGGGTGGACCTCGTCCATCACCCCAAATCTATCCCTTGAGTTGATTGACTTAGAAAGCCTGCCATGGATTATGTTTTGGTGTAT
Source organism: Bos indicus (assembly GCF_029378745.1). Classification (NCBI taxonomy): domain Eukaryota; kingdom Metazoa; phylum Chordata; class Mammalia; order Artiodactyla; family Bovidae; genus Bos; species Bos indicus. The sequence continues at coordinate 12,073,928 of NC_091780.1, read as the reverse complement.
AATATGCGAGTGTCTTCCAAATATCTGGCTCTCAGGCCTGAAAAGCAAATGCTCTGAACAGGTCCTAGGTATTGAAGTTCTATTTTCATGAGTAATAATGTTCAGGATCCAAATGATTCATCCCTTTCAGTATTTAAACCACATGGGTCGGTGGGAGGGGAATCATAATGTCCTGTATTGGCAAAGTCTAATGGGAACACAGAGCTTTTACCATAGAATAAAGGTTGGGTTGGAGGGTTTCATTTAAAAGGAAAAAAAAAACAAAAAAAACACCCTATTTTATCAGAAGACTAAACGTTCTCCATCAGTAATGTTGTGCCTGAGGTGATACCTTGAAGATGCTGGAGGTGGCAGTGTTAATGAAACACCCATTGGCACTAAACAGCATTTCTAGAATCCTGATTGTAGCACTAGAAAGGAAAGTGAAATTTGTAACAGCACAATAAACAAGGGAAACTGCAGAAAAGAACCTGCTTGTTCTGAGAGGAAGATCGCTTCCAGTTAAACAAAGAAATTTAGGGTCGTCTGCTTTTCATGAAAATCGCATACATATGGCCTTTGAAATTTGTCACTGAAGACGTTTTTTGCTCTAAGGTAAAATTCACCACTTTATAGCTTTTCAGCTGCAAATCTCTGGCTTTTTTTTTTCTTCTCTCTTTTGGCCCGCAGCCCAATATGAATGTATGATCACTAGCACAATAGTTAAACATCTGAGTCTTTTTGAAGTGCCTTCAATGCTACAATGATGTGATGGTTGATTGCCTAGCCGTCCCTTTAGAAAAGAACTTCATTCTGCCCCCTAGTGGTAGAAATTAAAGTTTAATGACTACTTCATAATACAATAAAGCCTTCCCGTTCCAATGTTTCCCATATTTTTAAGAACATTCTATAGGGTGGGAAGTACTGATGAGTTTCCTCATAATCAGTAAAGTGTATATTTTCATAGGAAAACTATACTGAATGGATTGTTCTGCAAGCCAGATAATCGTTTCATATACCTTTCATGCATTTTGCTGTATACACTGCCACTATAAACTGCTATTGTTCCCACTACCAGATCCCTCCTGGAAAAATTCTGCAACATCTCAATGGAAGCTTTTAGCCAAGAAGTGTATGTTATCCTCAAAATAGTTGAAGGAAGAGAAAGCATTCCCTATTGTCAGATGTTGTGGAAGTTTACCTTACTTCTCAGAGGACTATTTTTGAACAAAAGGTAACCGAAGAAGTTCTCACTAATTACAGCGCTGGTTACTTCACAGGTCACATTTCCTTAGGGTTCCAGTTCATAAAGTAAGGCATGTATCCCCAGCATAAAAAGGGGATGTTGTGATGTCGACACGATTTTTG